>NC_136382.1:152421088-162421088 GCF_965140285.1 Lepidochelys kempii
TGTGTGTGTGTGTGAGAGAGAGAGACACCCTTCCGCCCGCACTGTGTGGGTGTGTGAGAGAGAGAGAGACACCCCTCCGCCCGCACTGTGTGTGTTTGTGTGTGAGAGAGACACCCCTCCGCCCGCACTGTGTGTGTTTGTGTGTGAGAGAGACACCCCTCCGCCCGCACTGTGTGTGTTTGTGTGTGAGAGAGACACCCCTCCGCCCGCACTGTGTGTGTTTGTGTGTGAGAGAGACACCCCTCCGCCCGCACTGTGTGTGTGTGTGTGAGAGAGACACCCCTCCGCCCGCACTGTGTGTGTGTGTGTGAGAGAGACACCCCTCCGCCCGCAGTGTGTGTGTGTGTGTGTGTGTGTGTGTGAGAGACACCCCTCCGCCCGCACTGTGTGTGTGTGTGTGAGAGAGACACCCCTCCGCCCGCACTGTGTGTGTGAGAGAGAGAGAGAGACACCCCTCCGCCCGCACTGTGTGTGTGTGTGTGAGAGAGACACCCCTCCGCCCGCACTGTGTGTGTGTGTGTGAGAGAGACACCCCTCCGCCCGCACTGTGTGTGTGTGTGAGAGAGACACCCCTCCGCCCGCACTGTGTGTGTGTGTGTGAGAGAGACACCCCTCCGCCCGCACTGTGTGTGTGTGTGTGAGAGAGACACCCCTCCGCCCGCACTGTGTGTGTGTGTGAGAGAGACACCCCTCCGCCCGCACTGTGTGTGTGTGTGTGAGAGACACCCCTCCGCCCGCTCTGTGTGTGTGTGTGTGAGAGAGACACCCCTCCGCCCGCTCTGTGTGTGTGTGTGTGAGTGTGTGAGAGACACCCCTCCGCCCGCACTGTGTGTGTGTGTGTGAGAGAGACATCCCTCCGCCCGCACTGTGTGTGTGAGAGAGAGAGAGAGACATCCCTCCGCCCGCACTGTGTGTGTGTGTGTGAGACACACCCCTCCGCCCGTACTGTGTGTGTGTGTGTGAGAGAGACACCCCTCCGCCCGTACTGTGTGTGTGAGACACAACCCTCCGCCCGTACTGTGTGTGTGTGTGTGTGAGAGAGAGAGACACCTCTCCGCCTGTACTGGGGGGGGAGGTCAACCCTCTGCCTCTATTGTGGGTGTGGGTGATAGAGAGAGAGTCCCCTCCGCCTGTACCCGGGGCGGGGAGGGGGTGAACCCTCTGCCTATACTGGGGGGGGGAGGGTGTGAGAGAGTGTCACCCCTCCATGTGTACTGTGAGGGGGGGGAGAGAGAGAGAGACATCCCTCCACCTGTACTGTGTGTGTGTTGGGGGGGTGAGTCACTCCTCTGCCTGTACTGTGTGTGGGTGAGTTAGTGAGTCACACCTCTGCCTGTATTGTGGGGGTGTGAGACATCCCTCTCCCTGTACTCCTGTGTGTGTGTGTGAGAGAGAGAGAGACCCTTCCACCTGTACTGTGGGGGTGTGTGAGAGCGTTACCCCTCCGCCTGTACTCTGTGGGGGTGTGTGAGAGAGACACCTCTCCAGCTGTACTGTGTGTGGGGGGGTCAACCCTCTGCCTGTACTCTGTGTGTGTGTGTATGAGAGAGAGAGAGAGAAACACCCCTCTGCCTGTACTGTGGCAGGGGGTCAACCCTCTGCCTGTACTGTGTGGGTGTGAGACACCCCTGTACCTGTGTGTGTGAGAGAGTGTCATCCCTCCACCTGTACTGTGGGGGTGTGAGAGTGTCACCCCTCTGCCTGTACTGTGGGGATGAGATGCCTGTACCCTGTGTTTGTGTGTCTGAGAGAGACCTCTGCTTACCCTCTCTCTGTGGATGTGAGACACCTCTGCCTGTACTCTGTGTGTGTATTGTCATCATCTGTGACAGGTAAATGGGGATTGGAGCACGAACCCCTATTTAAAACTAGTAGTGTCAGGGGAAGAAGGGTGACCCATGTTACTGGAGATCGGGTGAATCTAGAAGACAACTGATGTTTTTGGTGCCTGGGGGCTCTACACACCTCTCCCCATATATGTGAGTGACCACCCATGTTAAAGGGGTGTGAGATCTGATCCTTTTTTCTCCTGGAGCTGAGCGGGGGTAAGAGGATGCAGTTCTCATTTCTCCTGAGGAGGGGATAGACTGTCACTAGACAAGTTTTTGGAACATGCCTCTAGTTTTCATCTGAGCTGGCCAAAGTGGCGAGGACCAATAAAATGGGCAAGGGGCCAAAAAATGGGGAAAGGAGCCATGCACAGCTTCCCTTTCACCCATTTCCCTTGTCTGTGTAGATTTTAAGATCTTCAGGAAAGGAACCGTGTTGTCCTGTGTGGTGGTAAAACCCCTAGTATATTTCGTGCCTTTAATAAATAATGCATATGAAAGAGAGACCCCTGCCAGTGTTTTTCCATAAGACATTCAAAAACTCCCAGCTTGAGATAGTCCAGCGTGGCTTGTTCATAAAGCCTTGCCCAGGAATTGAATTGACCTTTACTTTTAAAGAAGGGGTTAAAGAGAGAGGAAAAGCTGCAGCACTGTGTTGGATGAGAGTAGTTGGAAATGTGAGACAGTGGGAGGGTGAAATGTACTGAGAAAAAGGGTGGAGGGGAGAAAAGGGAAGGGAAGCTGGAAAGAAGAGACAGTGCAAGAAGGAAGAAAAAGGGAGCAAAATGAGAAGAAAAATGTGGAATAAGATAAAAATGAGAGAAATGTGGGGGGAAATCCTGCCTTAGGTGTGGGTGTTCAGTTACTGGTGTGTAAAACACAAAGTGACGTCAAGGCAGTGCTCTAATGAGACTGCTTATAGAAAACTAAATTGCTCCCTACATAAACAGCCTACTCCAACAATGAATACATTCATCACAGGCAACTATAACCTATAGTAGGTTCTCTTTTTTTCAAGCTCAGCAGTTTAGTAGCAGGGTGAGAGAAACTACTAATGAGGGATAGGATAGAGGTCTATAAAATCATTAATGCTGTGGAGAAAGTGAATAAGAAAGTGTTATTTACTCCTTCACATAACACAAGAACTAGGAGTCAACCCAGTGAAATTAATGGTCAGCAGGTTTAAAACAAACATAAGGAAGGACTTCTTTGCACAATGTACAGTCAGCCTGTTGAAATCATTGCCAGGGGGTGTTGTGAAAGCCAAAAGTATAACTCAAAAAAGAATTAGATAAATTCATGGAGGATAGGGGGTCCATCTCTGGCTATTAGGCAAGATGGTCAGGGATGCAACCCCAAGCTCTGAGTGTCCCTAAATCTCTGACTGCCAGAAGCTAGGACTGGATGACGGGGGTGGATCACTCAATAAATTGCCGTGTTCTGTTCATTCCCTCTGAAGCATCTGGCACCAGCCGTTGTCGGACGACAGGATACTGGCCTAGATGGACCATTGGATTGACCCAGTATGAGAATTCTTATGTTCACTAAGAACATAAATCTGTCAATGTATTGATTGTTCAGTATCTCAGTCTTCTCTTGGGAATCCCCAATTATATGCAGGCTTCTTTAAAAGGGGCCACAGAACCATGGAAAAACTTCCATATGAAGTGATATTAGAAATATTGTGTTTGTTTAGATGAGAGATGAGACAAGAAGGGAGATGATAAACACAGTGGATGGGATAGAGAAAGTAAATCAGGCAAGTTTATTTGTTTTCTCTCCTAAAGCACGAACAAGAGTACGTTTAATGAAAGTGGAAAGCAGCAAATTTAAATCTGATAAAAGGGAACACTTTTTTCACGATGCACGTTTACCACGAGGAACTCTCTGCCACGTGTCCTTTGGACTAAAAGCTTAGTATAATTTTTAAAAAGCACTGGATGTTGATGGATAATGAAAACATCCACAGTTACGTTACACAGGATTTAAAAATAAAATTGAAAGGAAGGATCTGGGCAAGTTACTGTATAATTGCCTATTTTGGGCTTTTGCAGCTTCCTCTGAATTATCTATGAGCCACTGAGCTAGATAGACCACTGCTCTGATCAAGTTATAGCCGTTTTGTGTTCATAGATTATAAAGCCAGAAGGTACCACTGTGATCATCTCATCTGACTTCCTGCGTAACACAGGCCATAGAACTTCTCTGAATTAATTCCTGTTTGAACCTGAGCATACCTTTTAGACAAACATCCAATCCTGAGTTTAAAATCGCCAATGATTGAAAATCCATCACATGTTCCTATTTTCTTGTTCTTGCACATCTGTGCCTCTTTACCTAGGGGTATTTGATATATGACTGCATTTTTGAAATTGTACCTCTCTTGCTGACTACATATAACTCTTTACATAGCTGAAATAACCATATTAAGGGAATAACATGAACATCCCAGAACATAGTGCAGATTTGCAGAACAAATAGGAATGAATACAGTTTCAACACAGTTATGGAACATATGTTTAAGATTGGGTGGAATCTTTCTACTTTCCATCTCAAACTCTACCTCGACTATTCTGCTGAATCTTTCAGGAAATTGAGTCAGTTGACATTTTGAAATATTACTACACTTGTCAGACTGCTTCTTTGGGTTTTAGAGCGGTAACCCACACAAGAAAACAGTTAACCACAATTCAGTGGGAAGCAAATTCTACCCTCTAGAAGCAGAAGTGATCTTATGAGTCTGTCAGTTAGCTCCTGACTTCAATTTTCACTTCAATTTCTTTTGTCTGCAGCAGAACAAAATACAAGGCACATTTTCATACTGCACTGAAAGTGAGCGTAGCAAGAAAGAATGTGTCTAAGTCATGGATGGTTTTATTTGATACTTATAGTGCAGTGCTTTTTGTAAGTGGTTTTCCATAGTTGGCACCTCTCTTTGTTGCTTTTCTTGACCTCCTAAAAGATCCAATCTCCTTTTATCCATGGCCCTTTTTACTCGCTGTCTCCCTCAGATTAAACAGTGCCCCTATTGTTCACCCGCAGCACCTGTCACATGGGCCCCACAGCTTCCCAGGCCAGTTGAGATAATGAAAAGGCTGGGATGGCTTACTCAAAAGCTGAAACATTTCAGGGCTGAAACAGCAGATAGTACTATTGTGAGTGAAACCACAAGTGTCAACCGTTTGCACTGTTTGCAAAAGTCATCATCATTTCAGGCTTTCCAGTCCAAAAAGGAAATCCCTTTCAGCCAAGTTGTATGTCTAAGACACATTTGCTGTACAGATGTTTCCTAGAACAACCCTGAAATGAATAAATAAATGTTGTTTTAGATTGAGCACATGAAAATACTTTATGGTAAAGGAAACCTGTTGCATAGTGACAAGTGCTGCAGATTTTACTGAGTATGAACTGTGAAAGGTGCAATTAACTTCAGGCATCTATCTTCTCAGGCTGCATCACTTCTCACCTGGAAGTCCTTACTTTCCAATTGTTTCATGATCTCACTCCGGGTGATGTCCATCAACTCTGCATCTCTCACTCTTTTAACAAGCTTTGACCCATCTAGATTTGCTTCTCCACTCTTGTTGCAAATCTTGTCTTACTTTTTTGTACCTAGAGAGGTGGAGGGGGTTGTAATTTGTTGCTTTGCTGCCTAAATACTCAGTTGCAGTTTCTTTTTTCAGTGGGGTAGTTTTTAATCTTCATGAGCAACTTTCTCATGAGGGAACCCAGATATCTTAGTTTATTATCTGTGCATGTCATTGACTGTCTTACTCCTCGCCTATCTACAATAGCAATCTGACCTTCAACGTTGGACAGTGTAGTCCTGTTTCTCTCAAACTATTGCATGAAGAAACTCTAAACTTCTTCCATCTCACTTCAACTCTTGCAGACAAACATTGATAATACCAATTTCTTATTATAAAACTCTTGATTTTAACATTCATATCAACCTGGAAAAATCTAAATCATGGCTATAAAAATCAATCAATTGCAGTATTTTCAGTCCTTGTATTCACTTTCTTTTTTTAGTTCACCATCATAATACCCACAAAATTTTGGCAGTCAGGCCTCATAATCAGGTTTAGTGGGACATTGTGGGAGAAAAATGGTGAAAATTGCCAAATATTCTGCTATTGTTTGTAATATAAAACATCTAACCTCCCAGTTGCAGATAAGGGCCCAGATAGGGATATGTATTCTGGAGATGAATGCATGACTGCACAGATGGTGTCAAAAGGAGGGCTTTGGCTTCCTTGACCATGGGATGCTGTTCCAGGAAGGTGGACTGCTGGGAAGAGATGGAGTCCACCTGACCAAGAAGTGGAAGAGCATCTTCACACACTGACTTAACAATCTAGGGAGAAGGGCTTTAAACTAGGTTCACAAGGGGTAGGTGGAAAAGGCCCACAGGTAGATATACAAAAAAGTGACCTTAACAGAGGGCTCAGTGTTGTGGGGGAAATGGAAAATTACGCTAGGGTTACAGAAGCAATGAGAGCGAGAACAGTGGGTGAAACTGCTCAACATCTTAGATGTCACAAATGCAAGGAGTCTGGGTATGGGGAATACACAGGATAAGTTGGAAGTCGTAGTACACGAGCTAACTTATGCCTTTATCATCATCATTGAGCCTTGGTGGGATAACTCTCATGACTGAAATATTGGTATACAGGTGTATAGCTTGTTCAAGAAGGACAGACATGGAAAAAAGGGAGGAGGTGTTACATTATACATCAAGAATATATACACTTGTTCAGAAGTCCAGAAGGAGGTGATAGGCAGGCCAGTTGAAAGTCTGTGGGTGAAGATAAGGGGGGGAAACGGGTGATGTCATGGTAGGGTCTACTGCAGACCACTAAATCAGGAGGAGATGGTGAATGAGTCATTTCAAGAAAGTAGACTTTAACAAACTCAGTGGACTTGTAGGTAAACTCCCAAGGGAAGAAAAATCTAAGGGAAAAAGGAGTTCAGGAAAGCTGGCAGTTCTTCAAAGAGACAATATTAAAAGCACAACAGGAAACTATTGTGATGCAAAGGAAAGGTATGAAGAATAATAAACTAATAATAAGTTATGGCACATAATGAGTACACTTAAGAAGGGATGTAAAAGTAATAAGATGAGATTCTAGAAATACATTAGGAGCAAGAGAAAGACGAAGGAAAGTGTAGGTCCTCTACTTAGGAGGGAAGAATAGCTAGTAACGGTATGACATCAAGAAGACTGATGTGTTTAATGCCTGTTTTGCCTCAGTTTTCACTAGAAAAGGTTAATGGTAATCAGATACTTAATAACAACAACAAGGAGGAGGAAGGAACGCAAGCCAAAATAGGGAACGAACAGGTTAAAGAATATTTAGATAAGCTGGATATCTTCAAGACAGCAGGGTCTGATGAAATTCACCCTAGGATACTTAAGGAACTAGCTAAAGCAATCTTGGAACCATTAACAATTATCCTTGAGAACTCCTGGAGGACAGGTGAGGTCCCAGAGGACTGGAGATGGGCAAATATAGGACCTATTTTCAAAAAGGGGAACAAAAAGGACCTGAGGAACTATAGACCAGTCAGCCTAACTTTGATACCTGAATGATACTGGAACAAATTATTAAACAATCAGTTCATAAGCTCCTAGAGGATAATAGAGTTATAAGTAATAGACAACATGGATTTGTCAAGAATAAATCATACCAAACCAACCTAATCTCCTTCTTTTATAGGGTTGCTGGCCTAGTGGATAGTGGGGAAACTGCAGGTGTGATATGTCTTGATTTTTTTAAAGGATTTTGAAACAGTTCCAAATGATATTCTCATACGCAAATTAGGGAAATGTCGACTAGATGAACTTACTATAAACTGCATGCAAAACTGGTTGAAAGACCATACGAAAAAGTAGTTATCTATGGTTTATTGTCAAACTGGGGGGACATAACTAGTGGGATCTTGCAGGGGTCAGTCCTGGGCCCCATACTATTCAGTAATTTCATTAATGATGGATAATGGAGTGTGGAATATGCTTTATAAAATTTGCAGATGGCACCAAGCTGGGAGGGGTTTGGAGGACAGGATTAGAATTCAAAAGAACTTTGGCTAATTGGAGAATTGGTCTGAAATCAACAAGATGAAATTCAATAAAGACAAGTGCAAAGTACTACACCGAGGAAGAAAAAAATCAAATGCTCAGACACAAAATAGGGAATAGGCACTAGTACTACAGAAAAGGATCTGGGGGTTATAGTGGATCACAAATTGAATATGAGTCAATAATGTGATGCAATTACAGAAAAGGGTTATTAATATATTAACTGCAGTGTAGTATGTAAGTCATAGAAGGTAACTGTTCCACTCTGCTTGCCACTGAGGCCTTAGCTGAAGTACTGTGTCCAGTACTGGGCACCACACTTTAAGAAAGATGTGGATAAACTGGAGAGAGTCTAGAGGAGAGTAACAAAAATGAAAAAAGATTTAGAGCACGGGCGGTGGGTAAACATGCCCTTGGGAGAGGCTAGCCCTCGGCCCCTCTCCCTCTGCCCAAGGCCCTGCCCCTCCCCTTCTGCCCCCCTTCCCCGCCGGAGCACAGAGCACCACCAGCCCCAGCACCTGGCAGGCAGGTAGGCAACACAGCCGGAGCGTCCCCAGCCCCGGAGCACTGGGTGGGCTGCGCGGTCCCAGCGCCAGACAGATGGGCAGTGTGGCGTGGCCCCAGTTTCAGGGTCTTGTGCGCACCACAGCCCCAGCCTGCTTACCCCAGCCTCTCGGCCACACAAGGGAACAACAGGCAGGAGGGGGTCTGGGGTGAAGCGTGGGCGGGGCCACTCCAGGCTGTTCGGGGAGGCACAGCCTTCCCCTGCCTATGCTACCCGCTGCCCATGATTTAGAGAAACTGACCTGTGATGGAAGACTACACTAACTCGACATGTTTAGACTTGTGAAAAGAAGACTGAGGGGGGACCTCATTGTAGTTTTCAAATGTGTTAAGGTCTCTTATAAAAAAATATGGTGATCAATTTGTTCTCTATGTCTGCTGCAGGTAGAAGAAGAAGTAAGCAGCCTAATTTGCAGCAAAGGAGATTTAAGTTAGATATTAGGAAATTTTTTCTAACTATAAGGATAATTAATCTCTGGAAGGGCTTGCAAAAGAAATTGAAAATCTCCATCACTGGAGGTTTCTAAGAACAGGTAAGACAAACACCTGTCAGAAATAGTCTAGGTATACTTGGTTCTTCTTCAGTACAGGGGGCTTGATTAGATGACCTCTCGAGATCCCTTCCAGCCCTACATTTATATGATTCTATGGTTGAGGAGCCTGTGTAATTAGTTTCCTAAGAAACTGTTAATTTCTGTTTGTTTCTAATAAACAGTATTACTGTAGTAAATATATAAATCTGCAAAAACTGTCAAATTCCATTGAGATTTTAATCCTCAACACTGCATAATTCTTCAGTTTGTTAACCTTATTTTACAAGCATTTAAAAGGCTTTTCCAGTGCCAAAATGTCTGTTGAGCGTTGTGTGCAGATTTTGGCTGCTCATAGGATTCCTTGCTATTGTAATAGCTCCCATTCTCCTCATAGAAGCAAATGCATCAGACTAATTCCTGCAGGAGAAAATGAGACAAAGTTGGTAGCTTTTCCTCTTTACTGTTTCAGGTTAATTAAATCACTTTTATCTGGCCTTCTAAGGATGGTCACCCATCCTGGGAAGAAGAACCCCCCAAAACAAACTAACAACAAAATCAGGTTTTCATCATCTCCTATTCCTTTGTCCCAAATCCTGCAGCAACATCTTGTGATCTTATACGAAAATGGAGTTACCGCCGTACAGTTTAGTAGGACATAGTGTTTTACACACTGATGATTTGTCATGATGTTGGAGATACAGTGAGATGAAGCAGCATCAAATTGTCATGATACAACACGAGTTGTAATGCAAACATCAAGGAGCTGTGGCAAAATGAGGGTAACGGGCATTGAGGATGCTTAGCACCTTGCAGAATAGAATCCTATAATAGAGGATAGCAATTAGAAGGAGCAGACTATGTATTAAGTCAGCCAGGCCTGATAAAGCTTGCCTCCCGCAAAGGTCTCTCAGTTGCCTATAGAAATGTCATTCTCAGGAATTTAATGGAAAAAAAGGAGTTGATACTATAAGCAGGAGGGATATTAAGAGGGTTTGAGGGTACTTAGATTTCAACGTTCATTGTGTCACACTGCTTCCTTCAATTGCATACCAAGATCAGATGCAGAGGTAGCAAGCAAAGTTCATTAGTTGATATGACTCTAGGGAAGCAACTTGCCATACAACTGGCTAACATGCTGACAAGTTGGAAGACCGGAAAGAATCCATAAGACCCATTGCTTCAGTTAAAGACTAGGCTTTTGCCACCACTATAAAGATCAAAGCTGCCTGGAAATTTTAGTTGACCATAAGACCAAGTTTGCAGGGTGCTGAATGCTTTTGACTCCCATTGACTTTGGAAGAAGTTAAGGGGACTCTATAAATTGCAGCATATTCAATTATGCACCCTAGACCTGTTTGGAGGGGACTCTCCGTAGTGGTTTCTTCCCTTCTGCATAGAAGTTGTCAGCTGCTTCTTTAGCACCATCTCCCACACATTCTCCAGACCTTGCAGAGGCCTGTCTGTGCCAGAGAAGGGAACAAAGACTGGGCGGATTGGGGGTGATTGGGTCTGGGCTGGGGCACATATCAATCATTTATCTTCATTCTGTGTTACTGCATAGCCCAACAAGGAATCCCTGGTTATAGAGTTCCAAGATAGCCACAATGCCAGGAATGTGGTTGGGGAGAGAGGCCTGCCAGCCAGGAGCCAGAGCCAGGGCAGAGACATCTGCATGGATAGCACTAGTCTCCCACAAATACCTGGAGATCTGCCAGATTTATGATGGTCCTGGGGCTTTTTCTATGCGTGGGGAGTCCTCTCCCCAATAGGATGATGTAGCAGGATTCTCAGCAAGGGAATCTTAACAAGAGATTTCCTCCCTCAGGGTCCCCTTTCCTCCAAGGTGGATTATTAGGGCCAGGATCAGATCTGATGTATATATCACGCTAGCAACAAGGGTTATGAAAACTAATGATTATCAGACTGTCAGCTATATCCAATAGAGATTTCACAACTTATTTCCTTTTAGTGTTAGACTTTTCTGTTGCCAAATAGGAAAAAAAGAAAATAAAGCTATGCAAGGTATTTCACATGTTTCAAGTGTCTGATACAGTTGGGGACACCAATGAATTCAGTCTTGAAGATGGCACTGCTATTAGAACTGAAAATTAAATGTTTTCCCTAAATGTGACTAAAATTCATTTGGTACAAAGACTCCCATAAAGATTATAGGTCCAGTCTGCAAACTGTTGTTTGTGTGAGTAGCCTTACTCATATATGCAGTCCCATTGACTTCAGTGGGATACTTACAACAATAAAAACTCTTCACATGAATGATGTTTTGAAGGATCTGTCTTTATATCTTTTTTTCTGACTTTTGCAACTGGGTAACAATCAGAATTAGTAAAGGGTGTGTCTGTGGGTCTGTAGTTCACTTTGCAACATCAGCCTTGATGATGCAGTTTAAAGGAGAGAAAGGAGTGCAAGATTTCATTTTACCCAAATGAGAGCTGCATTGGCAACATACCAAGAGCCTGAGAGTTGTACTCATCTTTCATAAAAGGAAATTGATTGCAGGTAGCAGCCCATATCTGAATATGGAAGTGTGTCCTGCAGATACTCCAGACCTCAGCATGCACTGTTTCATCTTGCTTCAAAGGGAGCTCAAATTGAGAATTGCAGGCAGGGTGCTATAATCTTGCATTGCTGCCATTGTTTGTTATTGATGGGTTGCCTTGAGCTGTGTTGTAAAGCTTTCTGGGATGCACGGCGCATGCATCACCCACCCCTGCAATGGAGAAAATATCATCTCACTAATATGAAACATGAAAATACTGATCTCATTAAGCAGAAACTTGACAGGTAGATTTACTATGTTTTATATTATTTAAATTTGTGCCTATATAAACAGATGACAATTGAACTTGCACTTTGACTGAAGGAGCTGTTAATTGTTTTTATAGCTCTAGATCAGTTAACAAATGAGTAATGTTTGCCAGTACAATAAAAGAACTAAGACGTGTACCTTTCACCTATTGCACTGTCTAGCTCAAGTAAAGCAACCTTTTCTTTGTAATATAAACCTAATTTAGGCTATGTCTACACTTAAAATGCTACAGAACTGCAGCTATGCTGGGATAGTACTTCAGCGTAGACACTCACTACAGCAATGGGAAGGGTTCTCCAATTGCTTTAGTTGATCCACCTCCCCAAGAGGTGATGGGTAGGGTGACGGAAGAATTCTTACATCGATCTAGTGCTGTCTACACTATGGGTTAGGTCGGCATAGCTATGTCTCTCAGGTCTGGTCTACATGGGGTGAGAGAGGGGAATCGATCTAAGTTACGCAACTTCAGCTATGTGAATAACATAGCTGAAGTCGACGTACTTAGAGCTACTCACCGCGGTGCCTTACCTACAGTGAGTCGACTGCTGATGCTCCTCCGTCAACTCCGCCTGCGCCTCTCACTCTGATAGACTACCAGAGTCAACAGGAGAGTGCTCGGTGGTTGATTTGTCGTGTCTATACTAGAATGATTTATCTATACTAGACGTGATAAATCGACCTCTGCTGGATTGATTGCTTCCCGTCGATCCAGCGGGTAATGTAGACAAGCCCTCAGGTTTCTGAGAGACATAGCTATGCTGACGTAAGTTTTCAGTGTAGAGCAGCCCTTAGATGTATAATCATCTCTATGCTAGTCTCTTGCAGACACACAGGGCCAGATCACTACACTAATGTACATCAGCGGAAGATCTGGCCCTCAAATTTCAGAGAAGTACAGTCCTTCCACATAATGATGGGAAAGATCCTAGCTACATAATTATAGATTAATTAGTAATACATATTTATTAATTCTCTACAGTGGGTGGTAATCTCTTTAGGAGTCTAATGGGAGGGACTCAGACACTTTGGTGATAGATAGGCAACCTTATGAAAACCAAGATATATCAAATTACTTTGCCCTCCTTTTCAAGATTGACCATTAGCGGAGTATGCAGGAGTGCTGGCATTGGAATCCACTTGGAGAACAGTGTGGAAAGCTTAACACTGGAATATCCATTATCAGGGTAATGTGTAGAAGGCTGGCAGGAGGGATTTTACTGGAACACACTGGTAAGATAGGGTGGAGAGCCTGGCACTTAAGACCATTGACAAGACAGTGTAGGAAAGATGACACTAAAGCCCATTGTCTAAACCAGTGGTCCGCAAATTGTGGGGTGTGCCCCCAGGGAAGTGTGGAGGAACGTTCGGGGGGGGGGCGCTATGCAAGCCCAGGCCAGCCACCGCAGGGGGCAGGGAGGGAGTACCACCCAGCCCTGCTCTGGCCCCAGGCGCCCTCCCCGCCCCGGCCACTGCTCTGGCCCTAGCCGCAGACCCCAGCCGCAGCAAATCTGCCTTTCCTTAGTTTATCTAAATGAAAATTCCCATCTGGCTTTGGATAGAATCCCCAACATTTATGTATCCATTTAAATTCAAACCTCCTCCTGTCTTTTGCTCAGTTGCCCACTGAATGGAAAACACCTGTGAATAAGTTAAGTATGGGTGAGAGACTGTTAGCTTGGAAGTTTCTTGTGACATCTAACCAACAATTTTCCAGATCCCGGCATTCTGGTGTGATCATGGCATAGATTAGATTTTAAAAAAAAGCCATTCCTGCTTACACAACAGAATCTAACACTTTCACACAGTAACATAGTCAAAGTCCTTCCAAGCCAATGGCACATCTAGGTGATATGGTTAAGGCATATCAGTTTCATAGTTAACAGAACACAAGAGAGTGATGTGGCCAGCAACCTGTCCAACTGCCTTCGATAACAGATCAGATAACCGTTATGCAGCTGGATGAACTGTGGGAAATGAAGCAAGACTCCAGCCCCATAACCATCAGGATTGTAGTCAAGGGCCTTAACCACTCGGCCACCATACCTCATAGTACTATGCCCCTAGAACACTACATAGTAGTGTAGAAAGAGAGAAAATAAAAAACACTGGAATATGTACTACACAGGGTACAGACTGTCTTTGGCAGGGAGCTGGACTAGATGACCAATAGGTCTTTTCCATTTATGACTTCTGTTCTTCCAAGCCATCTTTTCACAATGGCTCAGTTTTCTAATCAGAGCCCTTATGCAGGGATAAAGAATAGCTCATGGCTGATCCTTAAAATATGCCAAAGGATGCATCCCTGAGAGAGTCACTGGACTGAATTATGGTTTCACTGCTACCCAAAAAGGTAAATAGCAAATAATTCCAAACTAAATAATTCCCTCCTCCCCCACACACCCTCCCTTCAAAAGAATATATTGTACCATGCAGTTAATGGGAGCGTTTAAGTGTTTTAATAACAATGAAAAGAATGATCAGAGAATCAATCCGTGCTGAGCTAACCGCAAAGTGCAAATCCAGCTCTCTGCCTTTTTTGGTCAGTATCTTTACACCATTTATCCCTATTTTTGAAATAGAGTAGCTAGGACAATTGGAGAACCCTGCATACCTGACCCAGTCTGTTTGTTTTTCACACTGAGATGCACAGAAAGAAAGGCATTATGGGGTTCTTTCTATTTTCTGACAGGTTTCAGAGTAACAGCCGTGTTAGTCTGTATTCGCAAAAAGAAAAGGAGTACTTGTGGCACCTTAGAGACTAACCAATTTATTTGAGCATGAGCTTTCGTGAGCTACAGCTCACTTCATCGGATGCATCCGATGCATCCGATGCATCCGATGAAGTGAGCTGTAGCTCACGAAAGCTCATGCTCAAATAAATTGGTTAGTCTCTAAGGTGCCACAAGTACTCCTTTTCTTTCTATTTTCTGTTACAGCAAGGAGCTGTGGCATCTCCACTCCTCTCCATGCATTTAAATTAAGTTTGTCCAAATGTGATCACTGTGTGAATGCAGGTTCAAATGAAAGTGAAAGCTTAGAAATTAACTGGAGTGCTGGGTGCAGGGGGTCAGACCCACCAGTTATGATATGCATTGTCTTTGGACACTGTAGGCTATTTAACATTGTTAGAGAACTTATTCCTTCACTCTCCCACTTCTCTGGTCCTTCTTGCATGAACAGAGAGCAACAATACCCAAAGTCTGAAGGTGCAAACAATTCAATGTTGATTGGGGTGAACCTCCAGCAAGCTTAAATCCAAGTTCCTTTTCCTTATTTTTGAATCCCAACTTACTTCCTGTTTGCCCTAATTTATATAGTAATATTCCTAGCTATACCTTAACCAATCATTCTACTGCACCTTCTCTCGTATGGGCATACTACACCTATTCCAATTAGTGTTCCAGACTTCCCATTATAGTGGGTCCAAGGAGGTTGGGTCCAGGTTGTCTAGTACACGGGGGAGGAGGGGGGGGAGGAGCTTACTACATTACTTATAGGTTATAATTAGTGGCTGTTCTCTAGGGGGTTGTGCCCCCTTTGATCATGTTTAGGATATAGATATTCAGGCCTGCCTGTAAAGGCCTATACTTTAAGAATTTAGGTATATGTTTATTATTTAGCTAGTAATAGAGATATACAAGAAAGAATCTGTGTAAGGACCGTCTCTCACTGTGACGGTCTGAGGCCCTGTTCGTAGGCCAATGCCTTTGGCTAACAAGCAGAGGCAGCCATAAACTGGGAAGTGAACGGTCACATCCTCACATTCCAAACTAGTCAATCTGGGGCGGTTAGGAAGGTGATCCAATCTATCATCTCCAGAGAAAGGGAAGAGCATAGAAGATGTAAAAGGAAATTTAGTTTGATAGTTTTTTGTCTGGTAAGAACTCACTTATCAATAGACACAGCTGGGAAACTCTTATGTCTTTAGAGATGTAGTTGTGAAATCCTCACTTCTGTATTGGTTTGGCATGATAGTTCCCACTTTGCTATTGTTTATTGGCATGGTCTCTGTCTGGTTCTGTGATTGTTTCTGTCTGCTGTATAATTAATTTTGCTGGGTGTAAACTAATTAAGGTGGTGGGATATAATTGGTTACATAATTATGTTACAATATGTTAGGATTTGTTAGGTAAATTTCAGTAGAATGATTGATTAAGGTATAGCTAGGAATATTACTATATAAATTAGGGACAAACAGGAGGTAAGTTGGGATTCAAAAATAAGGAAAAGGAACTTGGATTTAAGCTTGCTGGAAGTTCACCCCAATAAACATCTAAGTGTTTGCCCCTCCGGACTTTGGGTATTGTTGCTCTCTGTTCAGGCGAGAAGGACCAGGGAAGTGGGAGAGTGAAGGAATAAGCTCTCTAACAACATTCCCCAGGCACCAAATCAGAGAACACAAATGCACTTGGAAGTGCTGTCAAAAGTACACTGATACTGAAAGGTAAAATCCAATTCAGAATATTTGCATAAACCTGGTAGTAATCTGTAAAGTGCAGTATCATCAGGTTTACAAATTACTACCAGGTTTATGCAAATATTCTGAAGGTTAAATGCTCACATTCATATAGTGGAAGTACAAAGGCCCCAGGATTATTGTTCTTTCTTGGGTGGAAATGGGGCAACATCTCACTCCCATGGAGCTCTGAAAAAGTTAAAGTTGGGTTTGAATAGGGACTGGGAGTGGCTGGGTCATTACACATATTGAATCTATTTCCTTAAGTTAAGTTTCTTGATTATCACTACAAAAGTTTTTTTTCTCCTGCTGATAATAGCTCATCTTAAATACTTAGCCTCTCACAGTTTGTATGGTAACTTCCGCCTTATCTGTATATATATAGATATATCTTATTACATGTTCCATTCTATGCATCCGATGAAGTGGGCTGTAGCCTACGAAAGCTTATGCTCTAATAAATTTGTTAGTCTCTAAGGTGCCACAAGTACTCCTGTTCTTTTTGCAGATACAGACTAACACGGCTGCTAGTCTGAAACCTCCCATTCCCTACATTCTCTATATAGCCAATCTTGCAGCCACTAGCTTTCATAGTGGTCCCAACACTTGCTGGACCAAGTGGGGAGCTGATGGACTGGGGATCTAGGACAGAGCATTAGCACTAGAGCACTGGGCTGGGCAATCCCTTTTTGCCTTTACCATTCTCTCTGAGTATTTTGTAGCGGGTGAAATTTACCCTATGCAGAGGGCCAGCACAAGGCCTGTGCAACACTTAAATCCTACTTAAGCCTCAAGAGGGACTAAGTAACGCATAGCTCTTGTGTTGACCTTCTGCACAGGATGGGAGTGAATTTCATCCTGACAGAAATTGCAGGTTTGTTCCTTGTGGCAGGGTCTTTACTTTTGTGGCTGTAAACCACACAAGCCCTTGGGTCTGTAGAAAAATATACATAAAGAATAAAAGTTGCAAAACAATAAAGCAGTGAGAACCCCTCGCACCCTATTTAGTTGATTATCTGCATGCTTTGCTAATGGTTGGAGTGTTATACCAAAAAAATAAAAACCAACAGGATCTTATTAAAGGGAATAAGGCAAAATGCCACATTTATTGTGAATCCAGAAAGAATCATAGTAAGCAGTTAGTTATAACTATAACATTCCATTCAATTTCATATTTATTCACACATTCATTCATACACATACACACACACACAGGTTCTGCAAGGTTGTTATCATAGTTACAAGCCTTAGAGTTGCTCATGCCAAGCCACTGGCCAGATGGCCTGGACACGAGAAGGGAGCAGGGCCTTGTCAGATACTCATCTGATGCTCCTGGAAGTTGGTTTGCAGAATCAGACTCCAAAGTTCTCAGTTTCTAGAGTCCACTTTTATACAAATTTATTCCTAAGGTAGTCTATGGGAGGGATAGCTCAGTGGTTTGAGCATTGGCCTGCTAAACCCAGGATTGTGAGTTCAATCCTCGAGGGGGCCATTTAGGGATCTGGGGCAAAAATTGGGGATTGGTCCTGCTTTGAGCAGGGGGTTGGACTAGATGACCTCCTAAGGTCCCTTCCAACCCTGATATTCTATTCTGTTCCTGAATCAATCAGCTGATGGCACATTCCTGGTGGCTCCATGCTGCCAGATGTTATCTTGTTCTTCGGTTCTCCCATCCTTGAGGCTGTTGGGTGGATTCCAGTTTCCACTTGATGCCTTCTTCAGCCGATGGACACTGGATTCTTAGGCTGGCACCTCCCTGATCATTCATTTATTATCCACACCAAGCATCCATCCACATACATCCTCTATCTCTATTTTAATCACAATTGTTAACAAAGCGAGATAAATACAACAAAAGGGCGGGGAGTCTCTATGTGCTGTTTCTGTTGTTACAAAGTATCGCTTTGAGTCTCTCTCTGTGTGAGTAGTTGTTGTTACAAAGTATTGCTTTGAGAACGGACTCTGTGTTAGGATGTACTAACACATTTAGCAGCCAACAACCAAGAGACCTCCCTCTTAATTACTAATACCCTGGAATTTAAACTATGGGGAATCAAACTCGTTTGTGATTTTAATACAGAACTTCTTTAATATGATTCAACAGCAGTCCACTTTCTATTCAGAAACATTCCTGTTTGAGTGTCTGTGCCATAACATGCTTGATGATAATTAATAAAACATTGTGTCAGATTCTTTCCTGTGTACAATACATTGTTTTCCCTCCCCAACCTACTATGCAAGAGCTCAGAATGCCATTAAAGACAGCGGTTGTGCTATCACGGTTCAAGGCTCCCAACTGCACTTGCCGAGGCAGGGACATGCCTGGCTTCTCCAAAAATAACGCCCCAGAATAGAACAGAAAGCCAAGCGGAAAACAACAAGAATTTCAATGTAAAAAAACAAAACAGAAACTCAGTGACCCATGTTTTTCAGAAGTCTCCTCTCCTGTTAGATAGCTCCACACAAGAACCTGCTGCTTAATCCCTGTGGGTGAAATTCACTCTGTGCAGCCAATCAGTATGAGTCCTATGTACCACTTAAGCCCTGAGGGACTTCAGTGGTGGACAGGCCTCCTGCTAGTCCTCTTCACAGGGGTGAATTTTACCCTTAATCCCAAACCAATTCAGCACACCCACCCCAGGCAGTCCGTGTCACTGTCCTCATATCCACATCAATAATGCATCACGCTGAATGTTTCCCTTGTTTTCTTATGTAGGAATCTCATTTCATAACAAAAAGTAATTCCAGGCAGCATGTTTCTTGGGTATTATTTCACTTCCCACGTGGTCAGAGTCACTCAGTTTTACAGCTTCAGCCCAAGGCCCTCGGTAATCCCCCAAAAATTGTTCTGCCTTGTGTCTTATTTCTTAAATATTACTTCCTGTATGCTATGTTGGAAAAGGACCATGGGGACCTGTTATCAAAATATTTGCTAAGTCCCTGGTAACTTTCTTATACAGTAGAATACTGTTCTCATTTCCCTATGGAGTCCTATCCTGAAAACCTTTGCAAGTGCCAAGGGATAGGTATCTTTAAAACAAACAAACAAACAAACAAACAAACAAACAAACAAACAAACAAACAAACAAACAAACAAACAAATTAATTAATATTCTGCTGTGCAGCTCAGAGGATACACAATTTCCCTGGTTCCTGTATTCAGGGCTGACACCCTGGAAATGGCTCTAAACACTGTTAGATTCCAATACACAAACGAGAAGGCTTTCAGCACCACCAGTAGCTAAAATAGAGTGAAACAGGAGTGGGAACTCTCATTGCACCAGCCAAGAGGTGTTGGGAAGCCATGGAAGGAATGCTGCTTCCCTAAGTCAAGGAGAGATCCCCTCTGTTTTTAGCAGAATGAGAGAAGCTGTGCACCTTCTTGATCCCTCCTTATTTTAACCTCTGCATGCCACAGAAAATAGGTGTCAGGGGGCCCAGGTGATGGTGGTGGAGGGTTATTTTCAACCTTCTTAACCTCCATAGTCATGGAAAGTTCATTAAGGTGCAAGTTCATTGACAGCAAGCTATCACTCAAGGTAAAAATGCAGAAAACAAGTTGTGAATAGAATAACCATAAGTATTTCATTGTTTAAAACCCTTTATAACTCATTTGGTTTTGAAAGCCAGGGGAAAATGTCAGTAAAGAGTTTTTATTTAATGTGGTGAACTTTAACCATTGTAAGTTTGCACGGGCTGTATATACATACCCACATCACAAACACACCACACACCAAACAAAATATTCCAAACCTTGCAGAAAAGTGAAAAGAGAAAAACCCAAGTGAAAAGTTATCATATTAGAAATTCTTTAAAGCCCTTGTTCAAAGTTGGCTCCAAAATGTATGTAGGTGGCACAAAGCCAGATGCTGATTGAGCAATCACTATAGCAATACTTCGCATTTACATTGCACCTTTCATCCGAGGGTCTTAAATTGCTTTATAGACATTATTTAATCCTCACTACATCCCTGTGAGGTAGACAAGTATTTTCACAGGTGGGGATGTTTAAGTGACTTGTCCAAGGCCACAAAGAAAATCAATGGCAGAGCCAGGAATAAAACCCAGGAATTTTGACTCCCAATACTCCCTCCAACCAAAACCATTCATATCAACCATCTCATCACCAAAATATTTGGCTATACATTATCATAAATCCTACTGGAATATGATATTTTTGAGATGTATTGTTTTAGTTCTTGAATACTGTGGGACATATTGCTTACCAAGAAAGAGCAGGGTTAAATCATAGGGGATCTAAATCTTTCCACACAGGCAGGACCACACTGTTATAAACACACATGGTTCACAAATATGTTACAGAACAATTCTTTAACATGGTTCGATATTGTAGACAATCCCTTAGAAAAGTCTGGATGGCCATATATCTTAAGTATACTAAGCACTGGGCAGTTGTGTAATCTTTTAAATATGTGTAACTATTGTAGCATATGGTTGAAATATAGCTGTAATACATGTTATGAGACAAGTGCAGTGTAGAAGGGTGGTTTTATTTTAAATTGCTGGACTGCAGCTCACGAAGCTGGGTTTAATTCGTGACTAGGCCGTAGATTTTGTGTGTGATCTTGAACAAGTCTCCTTCTCTCCATGTATCGAGTTTCCTATCTGTCTAATGGGAATGCTAATTCCCTAACTGATATGGGTGCTGTGAGGATAAATACCTACAAGATTGTGAGATGCGGAGATACGATGGTGAGGGGGCCCTGCATGTAGATAGAGAGTTCTATGGGAAATATATGATATAAAAATAAAAAATAACAGCTATTTAGCAAGGAGAATTTGGAGAGCTCTGCAAGTGAGAAAGGCTTTGGCCATATGAGCCTGGAGAACCAGTTCTTGTGAAAAAGATGCTTATACAGTTTCCCCACCCAGTGTGGGCTGGGCCAAAGTATTTGGAGTTAGTTGGTATAGAACCTGTTTCTTGACATAAGCAGGCACTGAAGTCAGGTTTCAGTGGCTAATGCTGATCTTGCCAGCATTTCTAGTTAATGTGTTTGTACTGCAGATACACCGATATGAACAAACTTAAGTCAATGTTTAACTCTACTGTTAAAAGCAAGGAGAATAGGACGGGGGAGTTGATGGCTTAAAGGGGGCTTGATAGCCAAAGACTACTGTCCTTGCAAAATTGATAAATAACAGACAGTCCAAATTTTTGTAAGAGCTCCAAGGTTTCCTGTGGGATTTCTTTAGATAAGAATTTGAAGGGCGCTGGTCATTTCTGAAGGTACATTCCCCGCTCAAGGTCCAGCATACGAGAAGAAACAAAGCTTTTTTTAAAAAAAAACAATAAAACAAACTATTTGTCCCTTGCTCTCAGAGGGATGGACTGTTTACAGGTTCTCCGCGGAAGCCTGTCGCTGATGGGTCATGCAATAGGAGAAAATTGTGATGAGGAGTGAAAACATAAAGAGCAGCGGAACTTTAAAAACAATCCCCCCCCCAAAAAAAAAACAAATAAAAAGCTTACCATGTATTGCCCTTTAGATTAGCATCATGTCCTAAACATACAGTACTGCCTGAAAGAAGTGGGGCACATAATATTTATATTTCTAAATACCTGTTTAGCTCATACTTGTGAAATATTTTCCCATTATGATGTAATATCCCTGCACTTGTACAGTATGTTACTTTGATGGTGAACTATGGGCCAATCCCTCAAGATACTGAGCTCATCACCTTACAGGAAGTGCCGAGATCCCACTGGGCTCAGGTCAATGAGTGCTGCAATGCTTAGTCTCAAATCAACCAAGTTCAGAGCAGTCTTGATAGATTATTTCATAACTTTGTTTTGAGATTTAGGGCTTTTCTACACTACAGATGCTACAGTTGCAGGACTACAGTATAGATACTTGCTATAGTGACGGAAGAGTCCATCACTGTAATTAATCCACCCCCACGAGAGGTGGTAGCTAGGCTGATGGAAGAATTATTCTGTAGACCGAGTGGTGTCTATTCTGGGATTTAGGGTGGCTAACCTATGTCTCTCATGGGTTTTAATCTTTCACATTCCTGAGCAACATAGGATCATATTTTCAGTAGGGTTCCTTAACTGTGCCCATACTGCCTGAAGGTGAATTTGAAAATAATCTCACATCCCATCATGCAGGTCTCGTAACTGCACTCAACTAATGCAATTTGACTGTGGAAATGAGTTTTGCATTCACAAATTGATCCAGGTATGTATTGTGGGCAATTAAGGGAGATATCTGAAAATCTGCTCTGTACCAAAGTGGTTTTCTCCTCCCCCCAGCCCCGCATTTGCTTTATAAAAGTTGAAGTACAAGCAGCCACTTAGTTGTTTTAAATTAACTTCTGGATTTGTAACAGTACTAAAACTACACAGAACGGTACTGTGGAATATTGTATATTGATACCCTGTTGTTGTCTCTGAGCTTGGGAAAATGAGGGAGAACCCAGCATTGCCAACTGGCGCTGGTTGTACTGGAGAGTCAAAATAGCTGATTTATTACATTGGATGTTTGTATTTTAATTTGCACATCACTGCAACTTTTACTAATATTTTAAATGGAAATTTTCAGTTTACATGACAAATTTAAAATAATATTTAATCACTGCTGAAATTCTTTGAAAACTTGAAAGGGAAATGTATTTCCTTACTAGTCCCATTCCCTCTGAGCACTCACATTTGCTGACTTGGCGGTGGAGAGTTGCCCATGAGTGCTGGGTTGCTGGCACTGAATTTTTATTTTCTTTAGAAAATACAAATACGGGACATGGATTTTATAAACAGATATAAGGACCTACAAAGTCTCTGTCATCTTTACTGCCACTTTCCAGAGCAGTGCTTCCCTTTCAACAGTGTAGACACAGAAGCAAGTTCGTTTATACACATAGGCCAGAAGGAA
This sequence comes from Lepidochelys kempii, assembly GCF_965140285.1. NCBI lineage: Eukaryota > Metazoa > Chordata > Testudines > Cheloniidae > Lepidochelys > Lepidochelys kempii. The sequence goes on from NC_136382.1 coordinate 152,444,270, forward strand.
AGCTGGAGGAGTGGCATCACCAGCACTTTCTTTGGACATAGAGAATTCAGCTTTCACAGGTTTCCAGGGAACTCTAGTCACCTTCTAAACCCAGAGCTAGCTCTCAGTTACAAATAGGCACCAACTACAGGGGTGTTGTGGGGCTTGAGCACACATGGGGGAAAATGGTGGGTGCTGAGCATCCACCAGCAGCCCCCCTGATCAGCTCCTCCTTTTCCCCCCCAGTGCCTCCCACCCACTGGTGGCCCCACCAATCAGCGCCTCCCCCTCCCTCCCAGTGCCTCCCACCCGCCGCAATCAGCTGTTCTGCGGCACGCAGGAGGTACTGGGGGGAGAGGGAGGAGCAAGGGCGAGGCACAATCAGGAGAGGAACGGAATGGGGTAGGAAGAAGTGTGGCAGGGATGCAGAGGGGCAGAGTGGGGACAGAAAGAGGCAGGATGGGATCTGAAGAGGCACGGTGGGGTGGGGCTTTGGGGGAAGGGGGTGAAGGGGGGCGGGGCCAGAGGAGGGGTCAAGCACCCCCCAGCACAATAGAAAGTCAGCATTTCTGCTTACAATACCCCCCTGCCCTCAATATGTGTTCTTGTTTCCAGAGCAGCTCTCCACTGTTTTGTAGCTTTTATTAGGCTAAGTGAGAATATATGACATCTCCCTGGAAAGGTCTTTCAACAGGACGTCCTAAACCTTGTTTTTAAAGAGCAGACCAAAGCTCAGATAGTAGTAACAGTGCCTCTGACCATCTATTCTTTTGCTAGTGGCTGCAGATTACATTCTGGGTAGTAGCTATGAAACAGACTGGCTGGGCCTGGATGCTTGTGGGTAAGGTTGTCAATATTCTACTTTTATTTTTTTTATATAATTTTGATGTTTATTTTTAAGATTTTTTTTAGATATTTATTTTCACAGTTCCAGAAATTATAGGGGAGAGGGGTCAGACAACTATATAATGACAGTAGATGTTAAGATTTAAAAAGTTAAAGCTTTATAAACTGTTAAGCACAAAACTGTGAACATCACATGTCAAAATATACAAAGCAAATACCCATAAATCAACCAATCGTATCAGTTTTACCATTCATTTGCTAGTCCATTTGTAACCAGCTGAATTCAAAAGTTTAAATCACTTAATTTTGACTCTAGTAAGTCCAAACAGCATTTTTTTCTACTTTGCCCATCTGTAAATTTTTATTATCATTGCTGAAAATATTTTTTCATTGGTTTCTGTGTGTCCAGTGAAATCAGGGTTCACTGGTATTTACTGAGAAGAATCTATTCCTTCCAAGCGTACTTATGGGTAACAAGATTTGAGAACTCCCCATAAAACAGAAAAAACACTGTGAAATATTCTTCTTCTTTCATATGGCTTGGGTAGGTAGCAACAGCTACTAATTAATATCTAAATTTGATAGCCAGCACATTGCTGCAGCAGTGAGCTGGTGAATGCCCTTCAGGCCCCTGGCGAAAGGACAAAGGGGACATTTAGATATGATGTGCTCTATTGTTTGTGCCTGGTGACCACAGTTGCATACAGGTGTTTGCCTCATTTTCCATTTAGAGAGGGTTTGTCCACTTCTCCCAGGAGATGTCCTGATGCGACTCAATCTGCACCAGTCTTTCTGACATAAATCAAAACCTGATGGTTCCTCCACAGGATCAACGACGAGCTGTTTGTTTTGAGCAGTCAAAGTGCTCCTTGTGACTCTCCATTGAACCTCAGCATCAAAGCTGGGTGTAAGGATCTTGATACAGTTTCATAGTGGGTTGCGGGACTTTAATCTTGTCTTTGGCGGGTTCTGCAAGTCATGGTACAGTGGGATCCTCGTATTTGCACTGACATGATTAAGAAAGAGAGATGTCTGAGCAGCTCTTCTAATCTGTGGAGGATGGATGTCTGATAGGACCGGGAGTCAGTAAACTGGAGTAGATTTGAGCGTGCCCGACACTATGTGCATAGCATTATTGAGTTGAGTGTCAAGGAGTTTAGTATGACTGCTATGAGACCACACTGGTGCACAATATTCAGCTGCAGAATATACCAAGGCAATTGTTGTGGTTCGTAAGGTCCGTGGACTGGAGCCCCTCCAGAGACCCCCCCACCCCAACCACCCCTCCCAAGACCCCACCACCTATCTAAGCCCCCCTGCTCCTTATCCCCTGACCGCCCCCTCCAGAGACCCCCCATCCCTAATTACCCCCAGGACCCCACCCCCTACCCAACCCCCCTGCTCCCTGTCCCCTGACTGCCCTGACCCCTATCCACACCCTCCCCCCCCCCCGATAGACCCCCCCGGGACTCCCATGCCCTATCCAACACCTCCGTTCCCCATCCCCTGACTGCCCCACCCCCAGAACCTCCGAACCATCCAACCCCCCCTGCTCCCTGTCCCCTGACCGCCCCCTGAGACCTTCTGCCTCTTATCCAACCCCTCGGCCCCGGCCTGGCACCCTTAACATGCTGCTCAGAGCAACATGTTGGAACCAGACACGCTGATGCTCTGATCCACCACAGCGTGCAGCCCCGCCCCTGAGAGTGCTGCTTTACCACGTTATATCCACATTCGTGTTATATCGGGTCGCGTTATATTGGGGTAGAGGTGTACCAGAGAAACACTTTAGGAGAAAATTAGTCTTTTTAAACAAAGACTCAACATCCCTGCCCTCATCTCTTCAATGAAAGGCTGATAAAGCTCACAATCCAAATCCGAATCCTTACCCTCCAAGGAGTCTACCTGCAAAACCAGAGAAGACCAGACTTGACATTCCTGATCAAAGTTGAAAAACAAAACAAAACACACACACTTTAAAAAAAACACTGCCTTTCTGGACCTCAAAAGGAAAAAGAGGGCACAAACTATTGTTTTCTCTCTGCAGATCACTTTAAGGTTGGGACAAATTCCATTGAAAGTTTCATCTTTAAATAAAGAAGATGTCAAAAAGATTACTAATCTCATCAACTGAGTATTCCAGAATGCCTGCTGTTATGGTACTCACTGTCCCTTTCTGTTACTTGGTTGTTGCCAGCTGCCCTTGCCCTTACCTACTGTTGAAATATATCCTTTATTTTATCATCTTACAGTGTTATACTGCAGTTTCCTACCTGTGTGCTCTTTTTTCAGCTCTTCACCAACTGCCTACAATTTGATTAGACCAGTATAGTTACAGGAGTACAACTTTTGTGTGTAGATAAGGCCTACATGCTGCTTCTGCATGTTTCCTTTTAAAAAACCTGAAAGCCTTAGCTAGTGTGTGTAAGCAGTGTCAGGATGAGCTCCTCCCTGACATCTGGTGGTGAGGTGTGGCAAGTTGTGGAAAAGAACTTCAGGGCCCGATCTCATTTGCATAGGCACACCCACCCCACCTAGAATGAGGCCATAGCTGCCCAAATGGTCACTTTGGCTGCTGTGGGATCCTCAGTGTCTCTGTTATTGGGGCAGGAAGAATAAATTGTTATTACCCTGATTATGGGAACTGTGCTTGGAACTGTACTTGGCCTTTTGTTATGATGGAGGGACTCACCATCAACTAAGTAGCACTCGCTAGGCAAGGGTCATGGGTTCCAAAACTGTGTGACTTGAGAGAGGCTGGGGACAAATATTAATACTTGGTGGCATGGGCCCCTTATGTGCTAATTGCACTTCCTCCTCTCTCCATTGTGGAATATCAGCTAATTTTGATTTCATTAGAAGTCTAGTTACAGGCTGCTGAGCTCACTTTGGGCTGACAGTGCACCAGCACTGGGGCTCCCCTACTACAAGCTGAATTCACCAAAGAGCTGAACTGACTAAGAGCTGAAATCACTGAGCGTTGTGTTAAGCAGCGGGGGAGCCTGAAGATATATTGTGGAGCAGTTTGCGGGAGGGCTGGAGTGCCTTGTGGACAGGCTGGTGGAGCAGTTCGTAGGACGGCGGGAGCTGCTGGTGGGACGCGGAGCAGTTTGTGGACTGTAGCTCACTTCATCGCAGCTTATGCTCAGATAAATTTGTTAGTCTCTAAGGTGCCACAAGTCCTCCTTTTCTTTTTGCAAATACAGACTAACACGGCTGCTACTCTGAAACCTATGAGCATATAGACACTTGCTCTCTGCACTAACTCTCAATTCTGAGTACAATTCACCCTATTTGTTACTATGTGTGAAGGCCTGAATGGTCTTTTCTTGATAGCTTGCCTCTGCCCTACTGTCTTGCCAATGCACTTTCGGTTTTTCTTGTCATTAGTATGATATTATTTATTATTGGTATTATCATAGTGCCTAGGTTAGTTCCTATAACATTCGGGGACAGGTTGAAGGGCACTCTTAATTAACAGCCTTCATACCAGCAACTAGCTCCCTCTGACTAAGCTATCCTCATGCACCAGGGCTGGGAAAGTTAAAAAGGCAAGAACATCTTCTGACAACATTGTGTAATACATTGATCAAGAGTGGACTGAACATGGTTCTCCTATGCAGTGTTGTTGTAGCTGTGTTGGTGTTAAAGAATTTCCTCACCCCCCTTGTCTCTCTAATCATGCTCCTATGACCTGCAGCTTAACAAGCACAACTTCCTTTCCTCTCCCTCTGTTCTCTTTATATATTCATTTAATTCATTTAACAAAGGGAATTTTGTAATTTCTCCCTCAAGAGTTGGAGCCTCAATTATACCTTGTGACCCAGATTCCGATCTCAATCTAAATCTTGAGTAAATCCATTAGAATTTCACTGGATTCACATCAGTGTAACAGTGATGGGGTGGAGGGTGAGAAAACCTGGATTTGTGCTGGAAATGGCCCAACCTGATGATCACTTTAGATAAGCTATTACCAGCAGGACAGTGGGGTGGGAGGAGGTATTGTTTCATATTCTCTGTGTGTATATAAAGTCTGCTGCAGTTTCCACGGTATGCATCCGATGAAGTGAGCTGTAGCTCACGAAAGCTCATGCTCAAATAAATTGGTTAGTCTCTAAGGTGCCACAAGTACTCCTTTTCTTTTTGCGAATACAGACTAACACGGCTGTTACTCTGAAAAGTGATCAAGATGTTTGTACAGGACTTGACTCTAAAAGTAGTAAACACTCAAACAGCTAATGACTTACTCATAGGGATTTTATGAATTTAGATTTAATCCTAAATGTGGTACACAGAATCTGGTCCAAGAGGTGAATGCAGGTAAACCATTTGGTAAGAATGACCATAATGTAATTCAATTTAACATCCTTGTAGGGTGGAAAATACCAAAGAAACCTACCACAACAACATTTAACTTCAAAAAGGGGAATGATGCAAAAATGAGGTGCTGGTTAAATGGAAATTAAAAGGAACAGTCACAAGAGTGAAATGCCTGCAAGATGCATGGAAACTTTTCAAAACCACCGTAATAGAGGCTCAAACTATATGTATACCCCAAATTAAAAATAAAATAAAATAAAAAAAAAACAGTAAGAGGACCAAAAAACCGCCATCACAGTTAAACAGCAGAATAAAAGAGGCAGTTGGAGACAAAAAGACAGCCTTTAGAAATTTGAAGTCAAATCCTATTGAGGAAAATAGAAAGAAACATGAACTCTGGCAAGTCACGTTTACATGTATAATTAGGCAGGACAAAAAAAGACTCTGAAAAGCAAGTAGCAAAAGACACAAAAACTAAAAACAATTTTTTTTTCCAAGTACATCATCAGAGCAGGAAGCCTGCCAAACAATCAGTGGAGCCAGTGGATGATAGAAGTGCTAATGGAGTACGCAAGGAAGACAAGGAGAAGCTAAACGGATTCTTTGCACCAGTCTTCACTGTAGAGTATGTGAGGGAGATTCCCACACCTGAGCTATTCTTTTTAGGTGACAGATCTGAAGAGCTGTCCCAGATTGAGATGTCAGTACAGAAGGTTTTGGAACAAACTGATAAATTAAACAGTAATAAGTCCCCAGGAGCAGATGGTATTCACCCAAGAGCTCCAGGGGCTCTACCTCCCTCTCCCCAGGCCGGGTATTGCCAGGATTGCAGGGTGGGTGGGAGCAGGCTGATTCATTGTTCCCAGGAGTGAGGTGGCAGAGCTGCCCTGAGGGCTGGGTTATTTCTTCTCTCGCCTCCCCTACCCAAAAACAGCTCTTGGTTCTTGAGGCCAGGGGACGGGTGGAGGAGGAGTGTTCTTCTATCTGCCTCCTGCAGCAGACCTGGCTGGCTGCTCTTCCCCAAGAGGCAGACAAGTGGCTGCTTTCTTTACTCAGAGGGTGGTTTCTCCTGTGCAGAGCTGAAATTCATGAGAGGGCTGGAGCTTCTTGCATCATTGCAGGATTGGCTCCAGCCCCTGACAAAATCACATAACTCATGATGAAATCACAAGAGTTGGCAACATCGGGGATGTAAAATAATAGTAATGAACATATCAAAATGCAGGAAGATCAGCATGAGGTAGAATTTAATTTTATAAATCACCTCACTTCCCCAAGTCACCATTTCTGATGTAAATTTACAAAAGTGAAACCTATCTCAGCTTTTGTTATAGGGCTCATCACCCTGATACATAGACCAAGACACTCAAAGGTATTTAGACACCTAGCTGCCATGGAGGATCTGGGCCCGATTATCTAGTTAATGCAAGATACCAGATGTAGGTGGGATGGAGATAAATTTGAATCTTAAAGTGAGGTGTGATGAGGCAGTGTTGATAGACACCAACATCCAGTCCTGGCCCAGCTGCCAACCAGACTCTGGTACCTTTAATCCTGGGGAGTGATTGTTTATTCCAAATAGTTGAATGATTGTGCTCCTTTCACATCAGTTCCTGTAGGAGTAACTTTCACAGCTATCTAAAGAGATGATAACAAACAAACAAACAAAAAACAAACGAGGAGTCCTTGTGGCACCTTAGAGGCTAACAAATTTATTTGGGCATAAGCTTTTGTGGGCTAGAACCCACTTCATCAGATGTATGAAGTAAAAGATACAGGAGCAGGTATAAATACATGAAAGGATGTCGGTTGCTTTACCAAGTGTTAGGTCAGTCTAATGAGATAAATCAATTAACAGCAGGAAACCAAGGGAGGAGAAATAACCTTTGAAGTGATAAGAGAGTAGCATTACAGACAGTTGACAAGAAAGTATGAGTAATAGTAGGGAGAAATTAGTATTGGGGAAATTAAGTTTAGGTTTTGTAATGACCCAACCACTCCCAGTCTTTATTCAGGCCTAATGTGAGGGTATCTAGCTTGCAAATTAATTCCAGTTCTACAGCTTCACATTGGAGTCTGTTTTTGAAGTTTTTTTGTTGAAGAATTGCCACTTTGAGGTCTGTTATTGAGTGACTAGAGAGACTGAAGTGTTCTCCTACTGGTTTTTGAATGTTATGATTCCTGATGTCAGATTTGCGTCCATTTATTCTTTTGCGTAGAGACTGTCCAGTTTGGCCAATGTACATGACAGAGGGGCATTGCTGGCACATAATGGCATATATCACATTGGTAGATGTGCAGGTGAATGAGCCCCAGATGGTGTGGCTGATGTGGTTAGGTCCTATGATGGTGTCCCTTGAATAGATATGTGGACAGAGTTGGCACCGGGGTTTGTAGCAGGGTTTGGTCCCTGGGTTGGTGTTTTTGTTGTGTGGTGTGTAGTTGCTGGTGAGTATTTGCCTTAGGTTGGGGGGCTGTCTATATGTGAGAACTGGCCTGTCTCCCAAGGTCTGTGAGAGTGAGGGGTCGTCCTTCAGGATAGGTCGTAGATCCTTGATGATGCATTGGAGAGGTTTTAGTTGGGGGCTGAAGGTGACAGCTAGTGGCGTTCTGTTACTTTCTTTGTTGAGCCTGTCTTGTAGTAGGTGACTTGATAGAGATCCTGTAGATGTTTGTCTCTGTCTGAGGGATCGGAGCAAATGCGGTTTTATCTTAGGGCTTGGCTGTAGACAATGGATCGTGTGATGTGGTCTGGATGAATGCTGGAGGCATATAGGTAAGTATAGCGGTCAGTAGGTTTCCGGTATAGGGTGCTGTTTATGTGACCATCGCTTATTAGCACTGTAGTGTCTAGGAAGTGGACCTCTTGTGTGGACTGGTCCAGGCTGAGGTTTATGGTAGGATGGAAATCATTGAAATCTTGGTGGAATTCCTCAAGGGCTTCTTTTCCATGGGTCCAGATGATGATGTCATCAATGTAGCTCAAGTAGAGTAGGGGCATTAGGGGATGAGAGCTGAGGAAGTGTTGTTCTAAGTCAGCCATAAAAATGTTGGCATATTCAGGGGCCATGTGGGTACCGAGAGCAGTCCCACCGACCTGAAGGTATACATTGTGCCCAAATCTGAAATAGTTGTGCGTGAGGACAAAGTCACAAAGTTCAGCCACCAGGTTTGCTGTGACATTATCGGTGATACTGTTCCTGATGGCTTGTAGTCCATCTTTGTGTGGAATGTTCTTGTAGAGGGCTTCTACATCCATAGTGGCCAGGATGGTGTTTTCAGGAAGATCACCAATGGATTGTAGTTTCCTCAGGAAGTCAGTGGTGTCTCGAAGATAGCTGGGAGTGCTGGTAGCGTAGGGCCTGAGGAGAGTCTACATAGCCAGACAATCCTGCTGTCAGGGTACCAATGCCTGAGCTGATGGGGCATCCAGGATTCCCAGGTTTATGGATTTTGGGTAGCAGGTAGAATACTGGAAGTGGTTGGGTCATTACAAAACCTAAACTTAATTTCCCCAATACTAATTTCTCCCTACTGTTAGTCACACCTTCTTGTCAACTGTCTGTAATGGGCCACTCTCTTACCGCTTCAAAAGTTATTTCTCCTCCCTTGGTATCCTGCTATTAATTGATTTATCTCGTTAGACTGACCTAACACTTGGTAAAGCAACCAACATCCTTTCATGTATTTATACCTGCTCCTGTATCTTTTACTTCATACATCTGATGAAGTGGGTTCTAGCCCACGAAAGCTTATGCCCAAATAAATTTATTAGTCTCTAAGGTGCCACAAGGACTCCTCGTTTTTTTTGCTGACACAGACTAACACGGCTACCACTGAAAAGAGATGATGACGACAAGGACTTTATCTTGAGGTAGTTTCCAGATGGATCCAGTACATAAACTACATTCCTGAATCCACCATCAGCAGATGAAAGCCTGACGTTTGTGACTCATAGGACGCCTGGTACTTATCCAGGTGTAATTAGTGGTACTGATAGCAACTAGGGAATTACACAGCTCCAGTGATAATGCCTTGTGGGCTAGCCATGCAAATCATCTTCTCGCTTTGCTGATTGCTATGATTATACCCATTGATTTCTTCATCTATTTAAAAGACAACAAAACAAAGACTCTCAGGACAATCCTGGTCTGACTTCTAGGAGGCCTGTGCTGGTTCAGGCAGGTTATGGTAATTTGTCTGTTGACATTCTTCTGACGGACAGAAGTGTCTAGTTTATTGCCTCTTTTGCTTTAGTGGCTGCTAGCCAAGAGGGCGCATTGAGATTCTGGCTGTAAAATTATGCGCTGCAGCTCCAGAGCTTCACTACTTTACTGAGCAGCTCCAAAGAGCTTGACAGAAAACTAACTGAACAACCAGCATATAGAATAGTACATGTTAGGAAGAGAAGTCACCAAAACAATCCTGGGAATCAGTTGGGGAAAGGAAGGGGAGCACGGGTCGACATACCTTGGGATAAATTCACCCCTCTGTAAAAGGGCAACACAAGGTCTGTGCAGCATTTAATACCACATAAACCTGAATGGGATTTATGTGGTCCATAGGCTTTGTGTTGATCTGCTGCAGAGGGGTGAATTTCAGCTCTTGAGCATTTTTGAGGCCTCACCCTTATCTAATTGGAGACCAGACAGTAAGGAGATTGTGACTACTCGTTGTCTTGGTCTGCCTGCAATGTTAATAACTATCACACAGTTGCAGTGTCCATTTCATCTCAAAGGATCCCAAGATACAGACAGAGGAATCATGCCATCCACCACCAAGTCCTTGTTCAACTAAAATCAGTTTTTAAATCAATTTAGCTAAACCAGTGCAAGCGCCTATGTGGTCACTTTTATAGTAATTTAAACCCAATTTATGTCAATTTAGCTTCAACTGGTAACCAAGTTTTGTGTACAGAGAAGGCCTCTAGTATAGCTACCAATGGTATGGAGTGAAGTAGCTGTTTAACAGCATGAAGTCATGCTATACAGTGATTTGGGACTGGGAATGAAGAATTCCACAGCCAACTGAAAATAGCGGCATAGTTCAGGCTGGCTGAATGTAGTCAGAGTTGGAACTGGATCAGAACATGGGGGTGAACACTTAACTCTGATAAAAAGGGCATTGGACATGGTCAGAACTTTCAGCACTTGGCTTTGGGTCGCATCCGCAAGACCCCAAAAACCATGCTTGGGCTTTTAATTTGAAACTCAAACTGAATGACAGCCTACTCACCAAAACCAGTATCTCTTCCTGCAGCACGTTGTGTTTTGTGTTTTCCCTGGAGGCCTCTCATCCAAACACTGGTCAGGTTCATGTCTGTTTAGCTTGTATGAGCCAACAGCATCTCAGGCTAAAATGGCATCTCTGAGAAAGAGTACCCTACATTATGCTATTTGGATTGTACTGACATATGCTAGACTAATATTGTATGACTGTTGTCCCACTTCGTGAAAGGAAGATGTGACTTACGAGGCTATCCTAGTGAGCAACATTTTAAACCTATTGTTCCAAAATAGTCCATGGGAGCACTTGATGGGAATAGGACCCAAGGCTGATTCTCTCACATACTAGTGTAACTCTGTGTTAGTGCCACTGAAGCCAGTGGAGGTACCCTGATATAGAATGGGCATAAATGAGATCAAAATCAGGCCCAAATTCTGAGGCTTTATATCCTGTGTGATCCAGGATGTATGTTTTGCTTCCAATTTTTTGCCAGTGAAATGAAGATGGTAGAAACTCTCTTAATAATACCAACTGAGTCTTCCCCTTTAGGTAGATGTTTCCCTTTAAGTGGATGTGATTGGGTGTACCAGGCATTCACTGCCACCTGCCAGAGGCCCCACACTTTTGCATCCCATCAGTCCCAAGAAGGTGTCCTGCTAGAAGGGAAGAGGACTGAGTTCAGATCTGCAGGGGTACTTGTGGCACCTTAGAGACTAACAAATTTATTTGAGCATAAGTTTTCGTGGGCTAAAGCCCACTTCATCAGATGCATGCAGTGGAAAATACACTCTCCAGTGCATCATCAAGGATCTACAACCTATCCTGAAGGACGACCCCTCACTCTCACAGATCTTGGGAGACAGGCCAGTCCTTGCTTACAGACAACCCCACAACCTGAAGCAAATACTCACCAGCAACCACACATCACACAACAAAAACACCAACCCAGGGACCAAACCCTGCTACAAACCCCAGTGCCAACTCTGTCTACATATCTATTCAAGGGACACCATCATAGGCCCTAACCACACCAGCCACACCATCCGGGGCTCGTTCACCTGCACATCTACCAATGTGATATATGCCATTATGTGCCAGCAATGCCCCTCTGCCATGTACATTGGCCAAATCAGACAGTCTCTATGCAAAAGAATAAATGGACACAAATCAGACATCAAGAATTAAAACATTCAAAAACCAGTTGGAGAACACTTCAACCTCCTTGGACACTCAATTACAGACCTAAAAGTCGCAATTATTCAACAAAAAAAAACAGACTCCAACAAGAAACAGCAGAACCGGAATTAATCTGCAAACTGGACCCCATTAAATTAGGCTTGAGTAAAGACTGGGAGTGGATGAGTCATTACATTAACTAAAAACTATTTCCCTCTGCTAATTTCCCTCCTACTGTTACTCACACCTTCTTGTCAACTGTTTGAAACGGGCCATCCTGATTATCACTACAAAAGTTTTTTTTCTCCTGCTGATAATAGCCCACCTTAATCGATTGGTCTCATTAAGAGTTGGTATGGCAATGCCCATTTTTTCATGTTCTCTGTATGTGTATATATGTATCTTCCTACTGTGTTTTCTACTCCATGCATCTGATGAAGTGGGCTTTAGCCCACGAAAGCTTATGCTCAAATAAATTGGTTAGTCTCTAAGGTGCCACAAGTACTCCTCGTTCTTTCTGCTGATACAGACTAACATGGCTACCACTCTGATACCTGAGCTAAGAGGGCAGTACATACTGCAAATAGCATGAATTATACTCAGGGGCTAACGGAGGGGTGGGCGGGGGGAGAGGCAGGATAGGATGGCATGCAAAAGTCTAGCCACAGATAGATAGTAGTACTCCTAAGGGGCTTTAAATTTCTCTGAGACAAGAACTTGCTTTTCTGGTGGGGTTCTGTAGTGTAAGGGATTATGGTCCTACCTCCTCTCATTACCTGCCTATTGTTGTCACACTTGGAGGCAGTGAACCTGGAGAAATTTGCATCTTCATTTGAATTTTGGCAAATATATGGAAAAAATGGGTTTTCTGGATCTTCGCGAATAAAGCTGGGTGCCATTTTTTGAACAAATAGGGTTTTTTCCTGCTGAAAAACACGGTTTTGGTTGCCTGGAAACAATTCTTGAATTTGACATACATTTGCCAAATAGTTTCAGCCAGACATTTTTTTAATGAGGTACCAGATTCACAAAAGGACTTTGGTGCCATTCAAAAAATGGTGGCAGTGAAAACAGAAGATGGTGGTGCCGCCCCATTCCCAGCATAACTTTTAGCCCAATGCCTAGAGCATGCCTAGAGAGTCCCAGGTTCAAGTCCCCACCCTGCCTGATGTATACCAGGGTGGGGTATACCCCATCTGAGTCCTGCATGAGCACCCTAACCACAGGGCTCTAGGTTATCCTTAGTGGTTGTCACAATCAGGCTTCAGACACTCCAAGTGGAGAAAAGAAGGTTTAAAATCCCCCAAATGAGCAGTTGAACCACCTGGTTGCATACTGTATTATAAAAGTGTATTGAGTAAGGTCTTTTATAAAAGCTTTTGATGCTCTCAACTGGATGGTCATTATGAGATACAGATTCGTAACCACAACCTGACTACATGTATCTGTGTATATAGAAAACTGTACTCATAATTTCAACTACACCTCACAGCAAGGAGGGGCACAACCTAAGACAGGTGTTTACACAAAACCAGCTCCAAATATATATCCATTATCCAGCCCAGGGAAAGACAGTGGTGAACCGTTGGAGAGACATTGAGACAACTTGAAACTGAAAAGAAAATTCCAGTCTTCGGAAACCAAGCAAGAAGGGAGTTTTCCCTGACATGAATATTGACAGTGACTGAAGACCTCCCTCCTGCAAACTGCAAACCCTTTAGAATGGAAGGGGCTTGGAATGAAAGCCATTCAAGAAACTGAGGCCTGGTCTACACTAGAAAATTAGGTTGGCATAACTATGTCGCTCAGGGGTGTGAAAAATCCACACCCCTGAGCAGTGCAGTTAAGCTGACCTAAGTCCCCATGTAGACAGTGCTAGGTCAATGGAAGAATTCTCTCCACCTAGCTACCGCCGGTCAGGGAGGTGGATTTCCTAGGCTGACAACAGAATCCCTCCTGTCAGCTTAGGCAGGTAGTGTCTACATTGAAGCGTTATAGCAGCGCTGATTTAAATGTAGACAAGCCCTGAGGGGCACCTTCTAAGTGGGAAGATGTGAAATGCTGGATCCCTCTTAAGTTAGGGGTTACATGGGGAAACTGTTCAAATGCAATAGGTAACTTGTATTAGCAAAGGGATTTTATCTAATATAGAAGTGTAAGGCCTGAAGTTGCGTTTTTATGTTTATTCACTGTGTACCTTGAATATGTTTGCTCATCTTTGAATCAGTGGTTTTTCAATTAAACAAACCTTTGTTTGTCTGCCCTCTCCCCCGCCCTCAGTCTCTGTTATGCAAACTGTGTGGAATGTGCGTGCCAAAGAAAGCTGGTGCCTGGAAGGCTGGCTTCATGCCTAAGGGGTGACAAACCAGAAGGGATTTACCTTCCACGGAAATTTCTTTCTTTGCCCTGAGAGAGGGAGAAGAAAGAAGAAAACAGAAAGCTGCCAGTTAGAATGGATAGGAAAGGTGAAGTGCATTCACAGCAGCACAGAATGTTAGCATCATTCAGGGACTCGTGCACCAGGCACTTGTGAATTCTAATCCCGGCTCGGGCATGGATTCGCTCTGTAGCATTGGCCAAATTGCTTAACCTCCCTAAATCAGTCTCCACATCTGTACAGTGAGGATAATAATACTTAGAAAACAGCCTTCCTCACAGGTCTGCAGTGAGGATTCCCTAATGTTTGTGAAACACTTTGGCCTGGTCTACACTTAAAAATTAGGTCAGCCTAGCTATGTTACTCAGGGCTCTGAACAATTTCATGCCCTGAGCACCATAGTTAGCTCCATACTTCTGCTCAATAATCTACTGTGACACAGCCAACCAGTCACCTGGAAGTTGCATACACACCCATCTGTCAATTTTGGATGTTTATGCAGATTTGGGAAGGGGTGGGGAAAATCAGATCAGCATTAACAATGAAGATCATGGTCCAGATATTTCAATGGAGTTGACTTACACCAGCTGTGGATCTGGTCCCTGTTGTGTTTTTACAGAATCTGCTTTCTAAAAAAACATTAAAAATTCTCTTGTCTTCTTCTGTCTTTTTGGCATTAAAGATTGATTAATTCCACATTAAAATACTAGATAATTTCCCACTCTCTTTCATGTTACCTAGAAAGGAAAGGAGGTTGTCATCCAACACCGTAATTGTCTCCAGGGTAATTTTGCTGTGGGATCAGTGTATAAGATATTAATGGTGGGTAGCAAGTGTACTGCCATGGGAGTGGTATTTATATACGTTTGTAAACATCTACCTATCAAAAAGTTCAGGCACCAAGGGCCAACAGCTAAATAGTATCTACAGTTATGCAGTATGTAGAACAGGTTTCAGAGTAGCAGCTGTGTTAGTCTGTATTCGCAAAAAGAAAAGGAGTACTTGTGGCACCTTAGAGACTAACCAATTTATTTGAGCATAAGCTTTTGTGAGCTACAGCTCATTCATCTGATGCATTCAGTGGAAAATACAGTGGGGAGATTTATATGCACAGAGAACATGAAACAATGGGTGTTACCATGTAATTCTGAAAATACTTGATTTGTATGTGTACTAGTTAATTAACTCAGACGTGAAATTGCAAAGAGCCCTTGAAACATGGCCCTTTTGAAAAATCAGTCTCTCAAAAACTGGTCTCAACGTGTGGCATCCCTTGCTATTCCGGTCCTGAGCCAAAGTGTGTAAGCCTTAAGTAATGTGCAAAGCATTGCATAGTGCAGGAGTGGCCAACCTGAGCTTGAGAAGGAGCCAGAATTTACCAATCTACATTGCCAAAGAGCCACAGTAATACCTCAGCAGCCCCACATCAGCTACCTCCACTCCAACCTGCAGTGCCTCCTACTGGCCAGCAGCCCCACCAATCAGTGCCTCCCACTCCCTCCCAACTCCTCCTGCCCACCGCGACCAGCTGTTATGCAGGAAACTCTGGTGCGGAGGGGGTGAGAGCGAGGGCATGGCAGGCTCGGGGGAAGGGGTGGAGTGGGGGCAGAGCAGGGAGCTGAGCACTGAGCACTCCCCAGCACATTGGAAAGTTGGCATCTATAGCTCCAGCCCTGGAGTCAGTGCCAATGCAAGGAGCTGCATATTAACTTATGAAGAGCCACATGCGGCTCCGGAGCCACACGTTGGCCACCCCTGGCATAGTATATATGCGCAGCAAATGACCACCAAACTCATTTCACTTGTGACACTATTCCTTTTTCTAATGCAGATCTCTTGAGCTGGCAGTGTAATTGTTTGATCTCCTGTGCCCCTGAGCCACCTGATACACCAGCCTGAAATTCTCTATAACTCTCTGCAGAATGGATCAGAGCTTTCCGAGGACAGTTATAACCAAAGCATTGGCCACAGCTATCCCATCTTTCACCCGGTTTATACTTGGCCCTTCTCCCCACACAGACACTTCTGATCACACCAACCCTCCCACTTCCTTCCTGTCCTACTCAAATGCATCCAATTAGCCTCTGGAATAATTTACCTAGAGATTACCCCTGTAGAATCAGTGCAGTTATAGCCTCACAGCACTCCTCTTCAGTGGGAAGAAACAACCAGCAGTGAGGTTATAATTATTCCGCAGAGACCCAGACTTGCTATCAAACATACTATATAAAGAGCCCCTTTTATGATAGGGAAAGGAGACTTAGTGACTCCAAAGTGCTTCCTTTAAGCAAAGATTTTCAATCTTATTTGGTTTTTCTAACCTGCAGCTGGCCCTCTTTCTCCTTCTTCAGCTAATCCTGTCACCAGGTCCCTGGGGAACTTAGAAATAAGAAAAACCTTGATGAAAACAAACCCACTGTGGTCAGTTTCCTCTGACCAAGAGGTGCATCAGTTGCTCTTTGACTTGGTGAGATTTTTAAAGCAAATTTCCCTATGGAAAAATCTCTCTACAAGGCACATCTCCATAGACAGCAGGGTTCAGTCTGCACAAATAGGCCATTCCTGGTACACTGAAGTCAGAGGGTCAGCTTTATGCTATTAAATTTAAGGCACAGACTGTGTCTTTCTTCTGTTTCATACAGCACTGAGCACAATGATGTTGGTGAAATTATAAATTAGGGGCAGAAGAAATCAGAAGGGAATGTGGGCAAAATTGGCAGAGTTATCCCCTGATTTGTAGGACTTCATCAAGGATTTTAGCCAGGAATTTAGTTTGTTGACTCTATTCCTCTATATTAATTTCAGGTCTCACTGTTAAGAAACAAGGAGAGTCATCAAAACTGTTTATAAGTTATTATTATTATTAAGTGATAAAGTGTTTTAATCTAGTAATATCCCCCCCCCCAACCTGTTACTTTTGACATTCATAGCCGTAAGGGAGAGTGATTTCCAGATATTTCTGATGGAGGCATTCAGAAAGTAAGTAAGTATACATATGACTTCTTGTTGCAGAGAAGTAGCAGTTTTTCCTAGTGCAAACCTACTCCGATTTGATCACTCCCTTTTTAAAGTTACAAGCAGCGAGTCACTGGTCTGGTTAAGTGTGTCCTGCAGAGGATGGTGAAACTACTCTCCAGCCCCAGACAGGTAAATTGCAGCATAATTACACCACCTGGCAAGATCGTGCGTACCAGAAATATCAGCACTGAGGCCAAATTACTATGAAATCCCCTAGTTTCTATAACCCAGAAATCATAATTTAGTACATACTAGTTCCCCCCATTTTCCTCTCTGTAAAATAGGGATGATAATGCTTTTTGTACCTTAAAAGGGGGAATTAATGTTTGTGAAGTGCTTTGAGATCCTCAGATGGAAGAACCAATAGAAGGGCAAATTACTTGATGCATATTCCTGAGCTAATATTTTTAATCTTCAAAGAGTTTTACAAAAGGTAACAAACTGAGCCTTAGTCAATATCCTAAAATCCTTCTGTAACCGAAGGTCACTCTGTGGTGAGTCAACCAACCTGAAGCTGGTTTCCTCAGTTCTGGGTCTTTCTTGACCAGAGACTGTCAAGCATTCACAATTATATCTATTTATGGACTGTTTTGAAATGTGGTTGAACTGAGACTAGGATCTGAATAACAGATGCATGTTCACTTGCAGCCTTATCCAGCACTTGAATCCAGGTCTCCCAAAATGAAAGTGCTGGAGTAGTTTCATTACCATCAGTTATTTGTTTGGTGCCCCCAAAGTGTCCTAGATGCTGCACTGCTTCACAGAACAAATAAAAAACTGATCCTTGCTCTGAAATGCTTCCAACCTGGATGTTAGACAGGACACAATAAGCTCATCTCCATAAGCAAGCTCCCCACAGACCATGATACACCACTCAAAGCAGCACCAGACCCAGCCAGAACAACAGACACAAAACCTGCAGACATAACTCCACTGATACAATGATCAACATACCCCACAACACACCTTTCAAAATCCAAGGGTCCTACACATGGCTATCACAATACATGGTGTACCGGCTCCAGTGCACTAACTTCCCCAACAACAACTCTCATAGTAACAGCCCTGTTAGTCTGTATTCGCAAAAAGAAAAGGAGTACTTGTGGCACCTTAGAGACCAACCAATTTATTTGAGCATGTCATAAATATAAAGGGAAGGGTAAACCCCTTTGAAATCCTTCCTGGCCAGAGGAAAAATCCTCTCACCTGTAAAGGGTTAAGAAGCTAAAGGTAACCTCGCTGGCACCTGACCAAAATGACCAATGAGGAGACAAGATACTTTCAAAAGCTGGGAGGAGGGAGAGAAACAAAGGGTCTGTGTGTCTGTCTATATGCTGGTTTCTGCCGGGGATAGACCAGGAATGGAGTCTTAGAACTTTTAGTAAGTAATCTAGCTAGGTATGTGTTAGATTATGATTTCTTTAAATGGCTGAGAAAAGAACTGTGCTGAATAGAATAACTATTTCTGTCTGTGTATCTTTTTTGTAACTTAAGGTTTTGCCTAGAGGGGTTCTCTATGTTTTGAATCTAATTACCCTGTAAGGTATCTACCATCCTGATTTTACAGGGGGGATTTCTTTATTTCTATTTACTTCTATTTTTATTAAAAGTCTTCTTGTAAGAAAACTGAATGCTTTTTCATTGTTCTCAGATCCAAGGGTTTGGGTCTGTGGTCACCTATGCAAATTGGTGAGGCTTTTTATCCAACATTTCCCAGGAAAGGGGGGGGTGCAAGTGTTGGGAGGATTGTTCATTGTTCTTAAGATCCAAGGGTCTGGGTCTGTAGTCACCTAGGCAAATTGGTGAGGCTTTTTACCAAACCTTGTCCAGGAAGTGGGGTGCAAGGTTTTGGGAGTATTTTGGGGGGAAAGACGTGTCCAAACAGCTCTTCCCCAGTAACCAGTATTAGTTTGGTGGTGGTAGCGGCCAATCCAAGGACAAAGGGTGGAATATTTTGTACCTTGGGGAAGTTTTGACCTAAGCTGGTAAGGATAAGCTTAGGAGGTTTTTCATGCAGGTCCCCACATCTGTATCCTAGAGTTCAGAGTGGGGGAGGACCCTTGACAGAGCATAAGCTTTCGTGAGCTACAGCTCACTTCATCGGATGCATTCAGTGGAAAATACAGTGGGGAGATTTATATACATAGAGAACATGAAACAATGGGTGTTACCATACACACTGTAACCAGAGTGATCACTTAAGGTGAGCTATTACCAGCAGGATAGCGGGGTGGGGGTTGGGGGGGTGGAACCTTTTGTAGTGATAATCAAGGTGGGCCATTTCCAGCAGTTGATAAGAATGTCTTAGGAACAGTGGGGGTGGGAATAAACATGGGGAAATAGTTTTACTTTGTGTAATGACCCATCCACTCCCAGTCTCTATTCAAGCCTAAGTTAATTTTATCCAGTTTGCAAATTAATTCCAATTCAGCAGTCTCTCCTTGGAGTCTGTTTTTGAAGTTTTTTTGTTGAAGAATTGCCACTTTTAGGTCTCTAATCGAGTGACCAAAGAGATTGAAGTGTTCTCCAGCTGGTTTTTGAATGTTATAATTCTTGACGTCTGATTTGTGTCCATTTAGTCTTTTACGTAGAGACTGTTCAGTTTGGCCAATGTACATGGCAGGGGGCATTGCTGGCACATGATGGCGTATATCACATTGGTAGATGTGCAGGTGAACGAGCCTCTGATAGCTTGGCTGATGTGATTAGGCCCTATGATGGTGTCCCCTGAATAGATATGTGGACACAGTTGGCAACGGGCTTTGTTGCAAGGATAGGTTCCTGGGTTAGTGGTTCCGTTTTGTGGTTGCTGGTGAGTATTTGCTTCAGGTTGGGGGGCTGTCTGTAAGCAAGGACTGGCCTGTCTCCCAAGATCTGTGAGAGTGATGGGTCATCCTTCAGGATTATCACTACAAAAGAAAAGGAGTACTTGTGGCACCTTAGAGACTAACCCCCCCCACTCTCCTGCTGGTAACAGCTCACCTTAAGTGATCACTCTCCTTACAGTGTGTATGGAAAGTTCATCATTACAGATCCTCCTGGCAAATGCTTAGAATCCTGCTCCAAAAGAAAAGAACCCCCTGCTTCTTCACCAAAGGGAGCCGAATATGGCTCAGTTGTGATGCTGCTGAGGGGAGCTGTTGTTATCTAGCGCAAAGGTTCTCAACCAGGGGTCTGGGGCTGCCTGGGGGGGTTGCAGGCAGGTTTCAGGGGGTCCTCCAAAATAAACCAGAGAGCATTAGACTCACTGGGGCCCAAGGCAGAAAGCCAAAGGTCAAGCCCTGCTGTGTGGGGCTAAAGCCAAAGCCTGAGCAATTTAGCTCCATGGGGCCCCCCGTGGCACGGGGCCCAAGGCAATTGCCCTGCTTGCTACCCCCTAACACCGGTCCTGGCTTTTAATCTACTGGATTAACAGAAAACCGGTGCTGTGGTGCGGGTGGGCCATGGAGTTTTTATAGCATGTTGGTGGTGGGGTGGGGTGGAGGAAGACGCTCAGAAAGGAAAAGGTTGAGAACCCCTGATCGAGTGGAATGTTTGCACTGCAAAGGCCCTGTAAATCCCACCCTCTCCGTGCTATCACTGCTACAATGCTACCCAGAAGAGACCAAGGCTGAAGGCTGCAGAATTTGTGTATGGTAACACCCATTGTTTCATGTTCTCTATGTATATAAATCTCCCCACTGTATTTTCCACTGAATGCATCTGATGAACTGAGCTGTAGCTCACGAAAGCTTATGCTCAAATAATAACAACTCTGAGTGAAACCAGACAATCACTACACTCTCAAATGAACTCACACAGGAAAATAAGGCAAAAACACCACACCACCTGTGGGTGGACACTTTTCACAAAGCAATCACTCTATATGTGATCTGTCAGTCCTCCTCAAAGGAAAGCTGTACAACACTTTCATGACTTTGAAAGACTCTAAAAATCACGGACTGAATAGAGACACTGGATTTATGGCTTATTTCAACAACCCATAACTCACTAACCCCCCTTTTTGTCCTGT
The DNA here is from genome assembly GCF_965140285.1 of Lepidochelys kempii. Lineage (NCBI taxonomy): Eukaryota > Metazoa > Chordata > Testudines > Cheloniidae > Lepidochelys > Lepidochelys kempii. Next base: position 152,465,224 of record NC_136382.1, read on the forward strand.
GACTACAGGGGTGTTAACAGGCCACTTCGCCTTGAATGGTCCCTTAGAACAATGGCTCTCAACCTTTCCAGACTACTGTACCACTTTCAGGAGTCTAATTTGTCTTGTGTACCCCCAAGTTTCACCTCACTTAAAATCTACTTGCTTACAAAATCAGACATAAAAATACAAATGTGCCACAGCACACGATTACTGAAAAATTGCTTTCTCATTTTTACCACATAATTATAAGATAAATCATTGGACTATAAATATTGTACTTCCATTGAAGTGTATTGTATATAGAGCAGTGTAAACAAGTTATTGTCTGTACAAAATTTTAGTTTGCACTGACTGCGCTAGTGCTTTTTTATGTAGCCTGTTGTACGACTAGTCAAATATCTAGATGAGTTGATGTACCCCCTGGAAGACCTGTGCATACCCCTAAGGGTACATATTCCCCTGGCTGAGAAACACCGCCTTAGAATAGGTGCAAACTACTTCTGCTAAACAATCTGTTTGATCTTTTGTTTAATTGTGACACTCTTATGTTTCCCAGACCTGAAGAAGAGCTCTGTGTAGCTCAAAAGTCTGTCTCTCTCACCAACAGAAGTGGGTCCAATAAAAGATATTACCTCACCTACCTTGTCTCTCTAGGACACAACAAGTGTAATAATCAGGCAAGGAGGGGGAAAGGTAGGCCAAGGGTGACAATAATGAGATGACAGGTTTCAGAGGAACAGCCGTGTTAGTCTGTATTCTCAAAAAGAAAAGGAGTACTTGTGGCACCGTAGAGATTAGCCAATTTATTTGAGCATAAGTGAAGTGAGCTGTAGCTCACGAAAGCTTATGCTCGAATAAATTGGCTAGTCTCTAAGGTGCCACAAGTACTCCTTTTCTTTTTAATAATGAGATGATATGGCCAGGGCCGGCTCAAGGCACCAGCAAAGAAAGCAGGTGCCTGGGATGGCCAATAGAAAGGGGCGGCACTCCGTGTGTTATTGGGGTGGCACAGCCGGGTCTTCGGTGGTGAGTCCTCCATTCCCTCTCTTCCTCTTCGGGGGCAATTCGGCGGTAGCTCAATCGTGTTTTTTTTTTTTTCTGTCCCCCCACCCCCCTTTCGCTGCTTGGAGTGGCAAAAAAGCTGGAGCCGGCCCTGGATATGGCTACCAATTTAAGGAATATGTATAGCTAAAGGATTCTCTCTCTTGCAGGAGTGAGACTTTGGAAGGGATTTGAAAGAGGAGACTAGTGTTTTGGCAAGCAGGGACCGTGAAGGGTGTTCCATGCACCAGGGTGACGCAGAATATCACACTAGTGATTTTTCACAGCATTCACCTTGTGTAAGCCACTGTCTGATTGTTACAACTCATTTAGGTTCAACAGCCAGAGCTTTCTTTAATATGAGTCATGTAGTTTATGGAGGAGTCTTAAATCTACATGCTCATCATATGCTAAAAATGTACTAGAAATTAATTAACTCCAAGGCTATGTCTACACTAGCACTTTTGTCGGTAAAACTTTTGTCAGTCAGGGGTTTGAAAAAAAATGACCCCTGACCGACAAAAGTTTCACAGACAAAAGTGCCTATGTGGACAGTGCTATGTCTGTGGGAGAGCATCTCCTGCTGACATATCTACTGCCACTTGTTGGGGGTGGTTTAATTATGCCGGCGGGAAAGTTCTCTCCCGCTGGCATAGAGTGGCTACACAGGAGATCTTACAGCGGCACAGTTGTGCCACTGTAAAGTCCATTGTGTAGACCTAGCCTAACTCTTGACAGAGGCAAGGATTCTATTCCAAGATCCTATAAGGATAGGATCACAGATTCTGGTAGAGGTGCGTGAAGCAATCCTGATGAAATAAGAAACCCGAGTCATCATTCATTGTTAGAACAACTCAAACCAATCCTCAGATTCTGTAACATTTGCCTAAACTCACTCCCACCCCATTCCTTCCAGGGCTCTATTCTATTTAGGTACATAGGTGGTTCCCCATCACCATCACCTACCAAACATTTACAAACAAAAAGAACACCACTCTTTCCTTCTTCCTTCTCCCAATGCAAAAGGAGAACAAATTCCATTGAAGTCAATGGAAGACTAAGGGCCTGGGTCTCCCACGATTAGAGGAAGTTCTAGCGGTAGTGTACAGCAACAGCTGCTGGGTGCTTAACAGAAATGCCGATGACAGAGGCCCTGCCCTGAGGATCTTAGTCCAAGATCCTTAAAAGTAGTCAGACTCTAAACTTGATTTAAGTGGAAGTTGGAGCCTAAGTATCTTTTGAGGATCTGGACCTTAATGTCTAAACAAAGTGCAAATGGAGGATGGAATATAACAAAAAGCAGTGAACTGGGTTGGGTAAATACTGTTTAACACTGTAGCCAGCACAAATGTAGATCTGAGATTGCACAGTGAAGTTGAACACTCCTCATACTAGCTCCATGATTTTGATATATTTGATATATTTGTCTTTTTGCAGTGCAGCACACTTGAGAGTTTATCAGCATCTTGGAAGAGGTGTGGGCTTTAAGGACAGACTGGAAGTAAAGGGGTAAAGCATGTCATACTAGGTCAGGAAGTGAGCTGCATGGAAGAAATCCAGAAGACAGAAATGGAAGGAGGACCTGAAGGATGGGAAGTCTAAGACTGGGCACATGTAATGCTATGAGACAGCCTGGCCTTAAAATACATATAGACACAAGATGTTAGATAGTTTGACTAAGCTTCAGGTGGGCATCTGAACTGCTTAATGTTTATCTGAACTGAATCCTTGGTACTCCAGGTGAGTTTTGCCTGACCTAGAGCAGGTCTACACTTAAAATGCTGCATTGAGGGAACTGCACTGGTGCAGCTGCGCCGCTGTAGCACATAAGTGAAGGTGCTTCTATACTGATGGGAAAGAGCTCTCCCATAAATGTAATTAACCCACCTCTGCAAGAGGCGGTAGCGATGTCGACAGGAGAAGCTCTCCTGTAGACACAACGCTCTCTATAGGGGGGCCAAGGTCGGTATAACTACGTTGCTCAGGGGTATGGCTTTTCAGAGGAAAACTAGGGACAGGTTATAATTGTGATGCTGGCACATCAAGTGCCAGTTTTTGCCAAGACTACAGAGAATTAGCTGTGAACTAACAAACAGTGGCGTAGCTAGGGGGGGGAGTGGGGCAGCGGCCGCTCCCCCACTGAGCACAAGTGGCGCCTTGTCAATGTCTTGGCGCCTTTTAAATTTTCCCCTGTTCTCACTCCAGGTCTTCGGTGGCACCTCGGCAGCAGGACCTTCACTCACTCCGGGTCTTTAGCAGCACCTCGGCGGCGGGAACTTCAGTGCCACCGAAGACACCCGGAGCGAGTGAGGGCCGGCCGCCAGAGTGCCGCTGGGTGAGTAAAAGCGCCACAGCGGATGGTGCCTTTTTTTTTTTTTTGGATCGCTCCCCCTGTTCCCTCCACCTGGCTATGCGGCTGCTAACAAACTCGGAACTGGAGATCAGGCCAGATTGTTCATCTCTTTGCTGTTTGAACTCTCACAGGGCCAGAGACACCACACTAAAGCCAGACATCTCCAGGGCAGGGGAGGCTCTAGGATTTTTGCCGCCCCAAGCAAAAAAATTTTTGGCCACCCCCGCTTTTTTTCCATGCTCCCCCCCCCCCCGCCCCCAGCTCCGCCCCTTCCCAGTCCCTTCCCCAAGTCCCAGGCCCCGCCTCCTCCCCCGGGCGTGCCGCATTCCCCACCCCCCATTGCTTCCTGCAGCTCCCCCCTGCGACCTCCCACCCTAGCTCACCTCCGCTCCGCCTGCTCCCCTGAACACGCCCCAGCTCCACTTCTCCCTCACCTGAGAGGGACGGGGGAGAGGCAGCGTGTTCAGGGGAGCAGGCGGAGCGGAGGTGAGCGAGGGTGGGGGGGAGCACAGGAAGTAAGGGGGGGTAGAGGAACTGCTCCCCGCCCCAGCTCAGTTCCGCTCCACCACTGCCGCCTCCCCCGAGCGCACCGCCACTTGGCTTCTCCTCCCTCCCTCCCAGGCTTGCTGCGCCAAACAGCTGTTTCACGAGCGGCAAGCCTGGGAGGGTGAAGGGAGAAGCACAGCAGCGGCGGCTCGCTCAGGGGAGCAGGCAGAGGCGGAGCTGGGGCGGCGGGGCACACTTCTAGGGGCAGCGTTGCTGGAGCCGGAATGCCGCCCCTAGAAATGTGCCTCTCCAAGCACCTGCTTGTTCTGCTGGTGCCTAGAGCCGGCCCTGCCCCAGGGACTGCCCCCTGGGCCACCTCTGAAAGACACTTTGAATTGATAGACACTACAACTCTGTCACTTTTAGGCTTTAGATTGCAACTCATTTATGCATATGTTTGCTTGCTCTTTCTATGCCTCAGGTTCTTTCCTTCCTCTGAGAAGTGCAAAGAACAATTTACTTCAGAGGGGAGTGCGAGGCTGTATTAATTAATCTTCATTAAGCACTGTGAGATTTTTCCCATGGAAAGGGCTGGAGAAGTACAAGGTATTATCACAACACAAATACCTGTGCAGGAAATCACCTAAAAGTCCAGGTTAGTAGTTTGCTCATGCCCTCTTAACTGTGTCTACAGGCCTAAGAGGAATAAAAAAGACCCAGCAAACAAGCAGAACTTGTTAGTCACTAAAATCAGCAGATGTGCCTCTGAATACATACAGGGAGCAGATGTAATAACATTTTTAAGAAGTCATCTCTCAGAGTAGAAACATACTTTAAGGCACTATATAGGGCAAAAATAAATAGCTCAGAGACCAATGATATATTAGATGTTAGAACTGAAACTGTATATTGATTATCAAACAGATACCTTATTGTGTCATTGAAGGTGACTATAAGCTTGATAGTGCTATGAAATCCCCAGTGAGCACAAGACCATTGTTGCCTTCCCTTGGTGAGCTCCTTGATGTTGGAGCTGGCTCTCATGGAAGCATACTCAAGCTGAAACTTTTGTGCCTGGGAAGGGGTGTGTTCTTTGATGCTGGGCCTGAGGTGTTCTGAGAAATGTAGTTTAAGAGTCAGGTGATCATTTTTAGAATCATAGAATATCAGGGTTGGAAGGGCCCTCAGGAGGTCATCTAGTCCAACCCTCTGCTCAAAGCAGGACTGTCAAGGTTCCTCCCCCACTCTGAACTCTAGGGTACAGATGTGGGGACCTGCATGAAAACCTCCTAAGCTTACTTTTACCAGCTTATGTTAAAACTTCCCCAAGGTACAGATTAATTTTATCTTTTGTCCTTGGAATATCCACTGCCACCACCAAACTCCTAACTGGGTTTACTGGGAAACGTAGTTTGGACATGTCTTTCCCCCCAAAATCCTCCCAATCCTTACACCCCACTTCCTGGGAAAGGTTTGGTAAAAATCCTCACCAATTTGCATAGGTGACCACAGACCCAAACCCTTGGATCTGAGAACAATGAAAAAGCATTCAGTTTTCTTACAAGAAGACTTTTAATAGAAATAGAAGTAAAGGAATCACCTCTGTAAAATCAGGATGGTAGATATCTTACAGGATAATTAGATTCAAAACATAGAGAACCCCTCTAAGCAAAACCTTAAGTTACAAAAAAGACACACAGACAGGAATAGTCATTCTATTCAGCACAGTTCTTTTCTCAGCCATTTTAAAGAAATCATAATCTAACACATACCTAGCTAGATTACTTACTAAAAGTTCTAAGACTCCATGCCTGGTCTATCCCCAGCAAAAGCAGCATATAGACAGACACAGACCCTTTGTTTCTCTCCCTCCTCCCAGCTTTTGAAAGTATCTTGTCTCCTCATTGGTCATTTTGGTCAGGTGCCAGCGAGGTTACCTTTAGCTTCTTAACCCTTTACAGGTGAGAGGATTTTTCCTCTGGCCAGGAGGGATTTTAAAGGGGTTTACCCTTCCCTTTATATTTATGACAAGGACCAATCCCCAATTTTTGCCCCAGATCCCTAAATGGCCCCCTCAAGGATTGAACTCACAATCCTGGGTTTAGCAGGCCAATGCTCAAACCACTGAGCTCTTTGTTCCTGATGTGTCTGTTTGCAGTTGATTGTACACATTTAAAAAAAATTTTTTTTTAAAATGTGTACATTCAAATGAGGTGATGAGTCAGCTGGCTGGTTTGCATCCCACTGGAGTAGATGGGATGGGAGTGGTTTTAATGAGCAGCCAGCTGTTAATGCCTTTAGGTGGGAGAATATGAGTAAGATACTCCTGTAAAAGGAGGTAACCTTCCTCACTTATTCTGGAGGGAACATAGGAGCAGGTAGAAGTCTGGCTCTGTCTGGGAGCTCTAGGCCAATGGATCTCAACCAAGGGTATGTGTATTCCTAGGGTTACTAAGAGATTTTCTAGGGGATACATCAACTCATTTAGATACTTGCCTAGTTTTACAACAGGCTACATGAAAAGCACTAGCAAAGGCAGTACAAATTAAAATTTCATAGATAATGATTTATTTATACTGCTCTGTATACCATACATTGAAATGTAAGTACAATATTTACATTCCAGTTGATTATTTTATAATAATATGGTAAAAATGATAAAGTAAGCAATTTTTCAGTAATACTGTGCTGTGACACTTTTTTGTATTTTTACGTCTGATTTTGTAAGTTTTTAAGGGAGGTGAAACTTGGGGGTACACAAGACAAATCAGACTCCTGAAAGGGGTACAGTAGTCTGGAAAGGTTGAGAGCCACTGCTCTAGCTTATAGGCTTTTATATTGATTTTTATATAACTGATAGAGAACTGACATTGGGTTGGCATTGTTTGGGGTTTTTGTATTTGAAAAGTTTCTCCTTATATTTTTTTATTTAAACAAAGAAGTTTTACAGAAGCTATCCCTGCTTCTTCACTAACAGACCTATCATAGTGCTTTAAGTTCGCTTTCAGGAAGCCTTTCCTGATACTCAAAAAGAAAAGGAGTACTTGTGGCACCTTAGAGACTAACCAATTTATTTGAGCATGAGCTCTGGTAAAGATAAGCTTAGGAGGTTTTTCATGCAGGTCCCCACATCTGTACCCTAGAGTTCAGAGTGGGGGAGGAACCTTGACATGGTGGCAGCTGTAGCTCACGAAAGCTCATGCTCAAATAAATTGGTTAGTCTCTAAGGTGCCACAAGTACTCCTTTTCTTTTTGCGAATACAGACTAACACGGCTGTTACTCTGAAACCTTTCCTGATACAGTGGATTTCCTGTTCTTCATTTCACTCCAGGAATCCTCCTTGTACCAACCCTAAATAATTCTCTCCTTCCTGGATTTGGACACCCTGCAGATAGTTATAGATCATCATGGTTCCAGTCCTTTTCGTTATCATTTATCCAGGCTATACGTGTTTAAAGCCTCTTAATAAATCAGCCTTTTTAGCCCTGGATCGCTTTCTAAAAGCCCTCCAATTTGTCAATATCATATCATGATGCTTAGGCTGGAACACAATATTCAGGGGTGGTTACTTCAGAGCCATGTAGAGGAGGATAATATGGAGAGGGGTACAGTACAACAACCTGAATAGACTAGAACAGAATGTCACCATTCTATCTTCAGACATGGTGCCTCTGAACAACTGCTGCCCAAAATTGCTTTGGTCCCTTTTCTGCAGCCACATTACATTGCAAATACCTTTCTAATTTGTGGCTTTATTATTTTCAGACCTTCTAGACACTGTTTGGTGTGAAAGACACAAAGGCATAGAAGCAAAAACATTTCAGGAGGGGGAAAGCTAACTGAGCATTTCAGCCCTTCCAAAAGGTTTGGGATTTGATCTGAAAATGGGCAAAGTTGCAAACTTTTTTTATTTTTTCTGAACTGATCATAAAGCATTGTGAGATCTTCCCATGGAAATGGCTAGAGACGAATAAGTACAGTCAGCCTAAGAAAAATTACTTAGGCAAGTTTGCCATTTCTACTGTGTCTGTCTCTAGACGTATCAATACTGCTCCAAGCATCATGGCATGCAGGAATAATGTATAGCTGTTACTGATTTGCTGGAGTATATCAGGGACATGTGACCTCTTACAAGATGGAGAGGAATGATTTGATTTGGTTCTGTCTTCCCTCCTTCCACAATAAATATGATGATTACCTATTCAGTTTTGTCATTACCACATGGAGAATTATTCACAGCCCAAACCCTCCCAGAACCTTCCACGAATGGCCTATGTGTTGGTGATCTTTGGAAAAAAAATTAAATATAGGCCCTGATTTTTCTGTTTTGTGAGAGACACCCCAGGTCTCATTCTAAACTTGAGGGCACCTATTCTGCTGTAATTAGTCCTCAGGATTCTTAGAACTATAATGCATTGTTCCTTCATTTAGAACCCAGTCCCAAGTGCCCACATGAGGCCACCCTGGCATAAATAATTTATTCACACTGTGGGTCTCTTCTGACTAGGATTTAAAGGTATGCTTTAAATTTAAAGTGTAGACAAGGCAGTGTGATGTAGACTAACATGCTAGATTGGTTAAGTTGAAGCCTAGGCATTTGCATGAGGTTCTCTGGACTGTATTATGTAGGATGTAAGACTAGAGGATCATAACAATCCCTTTTGGCCTTAAAATCTATGAAACCATGTTAGTTAAAATATGTGAGATGGTGTTAACCAACAACCCACCTTGAAAGCCTATTCAAGACAAACTCTTGTATGGGCTGGGAAGGGTTCAGGAAGCGGAAAGGCCATGCTAGGGGACAATACTCTAGCCTGAATACTGTGGCACAGAGCTCCAGGACAGCTCTAGGAACTGGCACAGAAGTTAGTAGGGACATGGAGGATGGGGCAGAGGTGCCCAGATCTATAAAGTCACAACCCCATTAATGGGAGGGGAAGGAAGAGGAAGGATGAGTTTGGTGTTCCCCCATATCCTGTAGTAGCTGCCACAGCCTGGCTGGGTGCGGGTTACTGCATGTTGGTATCAGTGACACTGTTCTGCAGCCCAGGGCCTTTGTGTGCATTCTCCTGTATGTACAGTTTACTTGGGCTATGTGCCTGTTTCCAGGGTTTGGTCCATTACATATAAAATGTCGACCATCATAATCTTTGGGAGGATTATCAGCCACATCTCAAGTTATATTTATTTCCCTGGGAGCACAGGAAAAAACACACATCTAAGAAAAAATGGGTGCACACAGTAGGGGAGGGAGGACTGATGCATGTTTTCAGTTACAAAAAAAGTCATTTTTGGTCAAAAATCATAGAGCATTGAGTTTGACCTCCATTCACTCCCCATAAATTCAAGTCCAATGGTGTCCTTCAGGAGCACTAGAAGTGTTTGCACGGCTGCCTTGGGTTCTGCAGGAGATTCTCTCTATCCCTCACTTCATGGATCCACCAAGTTTTATCTAACCAGTGAATTTATCTCATTGCAGTGTATGCAGCAGTGTCTCACGACAGCATGACGGATAACCTTCAGAGCCTGCATGTTGCAAGGAGCGGGAGGTGGGCACCTGATCCTTGGATGATACTTAGCAGGTGATTGCAGGCTGTTACCATCTAGCCTTCTGTAGATGCAAGATATGAGCATACAGCGAGCCAGCAAGCCACATCTTGAAAGGCAGGGAGAGTAAAGTGGCCAGACCTCTGTCCCTCACCAAAGGCAACCAAGGTACAAGCCTATAATTTGGAAAAAACTGGCTGAGTGGGGGCATCATATGGATTTCCCAATTAGCGAGAAGGGCTTTGTCCCTTTTCTAATACTAAAGCAGCGTTAGGATATGCCACCCTCAATGCAGTGGCAGTACTTACAGCTAAGGCACTTGCTAGCACAACAATTTGGTCCCCCCACCTTAGGATGGTCAGAGGCCCCAGAACCACTAGGAGCTTTAGACATGCTTCAAAAATTCCCCACGCCCAGTCCTCTATGTATGTATATTAATGAAGAGGCACTCTATCACCTGCAGTTTTCTGTCAAAGCCTGGGAGGAGGATTAAGCACACTAAGGGTATGTCTACACTATGGAATAAGGTCGAATTTATAGAAGTCGGTTTTTTAGAAATCGGTTTTATATATTCGAGTGTGTGTGTGTCCCCACAGAAAATGCTCTAAGTGCATTAACTTGGCAGAGCGCTTCCACAGTACGGAGGCTAGAGTCGACTTCCGGAGCGTTGCACTGTGGGTAGCTATCCCACAGTTCCCGCAGTCTCCGCTGCCCATTGGAATTCTGGGTTGAGATCCCAATGCCTGATGGGGCTAAAACATTGTTGCGGGTGGTTCTGGGTACATATCGTCAGGCCCCCGTTCCCTCCCTCCCTCCGTGAAAGCAAGGGCAGACAATCATTTCGTGCCTTTTTTCCTGAGTTACCTGTGCAGACGCCATGCCACTGCAAGCATGGAGCCCGCTCAGGTAACCGTCACCCTATGTCTCCTGGGTGCTGGCAGACATGGTACGGCATTGCTACACAGTAGCAGCAACCCCTTGCCTTGTGGCAGCAGACGGTACAGTACAACTGGTAGCCGTCATCGTCATGTCCGAGGTGCTCCTGGTCGCCTCTGTGAGGTCGATCAGGAGCGCCTGGGCAGACATGGGCGCAGGGACTAAATTTGGAGTGACTTGACCAGGTCATTCTCTTTAGTCCTGCAGTCAGTCCTATTGAACCGTCTTATGGTGAGCGGGCAGGCGATACGGACTGCTAGCAGTCGTACTGTACCATCTTCTGCCGAGCAGCCATGAGATGTGGATGGCATGCAGTCCTTCTGCACCGTCTGCTGCCAGCCAAAGATGTAAAAGATAGATGGAGTGGATCAAAACAAGAAATAGACCAGATTTGTTTTGTACTCATTTGCTTCCCCCCCTCCCCTGTCTAGGGGACTCATTCTTCTAGATCACACTGCAGTCACTCACAGAGAAGGTGCAGCGAGGTAAATCTAGCCATGTATCAATCAGAGGCCAGGCTAACCTTCTTGTTCCAATAAGGACAAAAACTTAGGTGTACCATTTCTTATTGGAACCCTCCGTGAAGTCCTGCCTGAAATACTCCTTGATGTAAAGCCACCCCCTTTGTTGATTTTAGCTCCCTGAAGCCAACCCTGTAAACGCCCCTCCCGGTGTCAGAGCAACGGCAAACAATTGGGCATCTGAGAGTGCTGTCCAGAGCAGTCACAATGGAGCACTCTGATGGGGCTAAAACATTGTCGCGGGTGGTTCTGGGTACGTATCGTCAGGCCCCCGTTCCCTCCCTCCCTCCGTGAAAGCAAGGGCAGACAATCATTTCGCGCCTTTTTTCCTGAGTTACCTGTGCAGACGCCATACCACGGCAAGCATGGAGCCCGCTCAGGTAACCGTCACCCTATGTCTCCTGGGTGCTGGCAGACGTGGTACGGCTTTGCTGCACAGTAGCAGCAACCCATTGCCTTGTGGCAGCAGACGTTGCAATACGACTGGTAGTTGTCCTCGTCGTGTCCGAGGTGCTCCTGGCCACATCGGGTGGGAGCGCCTGGGCAGACATAGGCGCAGGGACTAAATTTGGAGTGACCTGACCAGGTCATTCTCTTTAGTCCTGCAGTCAGTCCTATTGAACCGTCTTATGGTGAGCGGGCAGGCGATACGGACTGCTAGCAGTCGTACTGTACCATCTTCTGCCAGGCAGGCAAGAGATGAAGATGGCTAGCAGTCGTACTGTACCATCTTCTGCCGAGCAGCCATGAGATGTGGATGGCATGCAGTCCTTCTGCACCGTCTGCTGCCAGCCAAAGATGTAAAAGATAGATGGAGTGGGTCAGAACAAGAAATAGACCAGATTTGTTTTGTACTCATTTGCCTCCTCCCCTGTCTAGGGGACTCATTCCTCTAGATCACACTGCAGTCACTCACAGAGAAGGTGCAGCGAGGTAAATCTAGCCATGTATCAATCAGAGGCCAGGCTAACCTCCTTGTTCCAATAAGAACGATAACTTAGGTGCACCATTTCTTATTGGAACCCTCCGTGCAGTCCTGCCTGAAATACTCCTTGATGTACAGGCACCCCCTTTGTTGATTTTAGCTCCCTGAAGCCAACCCTGTAAGCCGTGTCATCAGTCACCCCTCCCTCCATCAGAGCAACGGCAGACAATCGTTCTGTGCCTTTTTTCTGTGCGGACGCCATACCAAGGCAAGCATGGAGGCCGCTCAGCTCACTTTGGCAATTAGGAGCACATTAAACACCACACGCATTATCCAGCAGTATATGCAGCACCAGAACCTGGCAAAGCGATACCGGGCGAGGAGGTGACATCAGCGCGGTCACGTGAGTGATCAGGACATGGACACAGATTTCTCTGAAAGCATGGGCCCTGCCAATGCATGCATCATGGTGCTAACGGGGCAGGTTCATGCTGTGGAACGCCGATTCTGGGCTCGGGAAACAAGCACAGACTGGTGGGACTGCATAGTGTTGCAGGTCTGGGACGATTCCCAGTGGCTGCGAAACTTTCGCATGCGTAAGGGCACTTTCATAGAACTTTGTGACTTGCTTTCCCCTGCCCTGAGGCACATGAATACCAAGATGAGAGCAGCTCTCACAGTTGAGAAGCGAGTGGCGATAGCCCTGTGGAAGCTTGCAACGCCAGACAGCTACCGGTCAGTTGGGAATCAATTTGGAGTGGGCAAATCTACTGTGGGGGCTGCTGTGATGCAAGTAGCCCACGCAATCAAAGATCTGCTGATATCAAGGGTAGTGACCCTGGGAAATGTGCAGGTCATAGTGGATGGCTTTGGTGCAATGGGATTCCCTAAGTGTGGTGGGGCTATAGACGGAACCCATATCCCTATCTTGGCACCGGAGCACCAAGCCGCCGAGTACATAAACCGCAAGGGGTACTTTTCGATAGTGCTGCAAGCTCTGGTGGATCACAAGGGACGTTTCACCAACATCAACGTGGGATGGCCGGGAAAGGTGCATGATGCTCGCATCTTCAGGAACTCTGGTCTGTTTCAAAAGCTGCAGGAAGGGACTTTATTCCCAGACCAGAAAATAACTGTTGGGGATGTTGAAATGCCTATATGTATCCTTGGGGACCCAGCCTACCCCTTAATGCCATGGCTCATGAAGCCATATGCAGGCAGCCTGGACAGTAGTCAGGAGCTGTTCAACTACAGGCTGAGCAAGTGCAGAATGGTGGTAGAATGTGCATTTGGATGTTTAAAGGCGCGCTGGCGCAGTTTACTGACTTGCTTAGACCTCAGCGAAACCAATATTCCCACTGTTATTACTGCTTGCTGTGTGCTCCACAATATCTGTGAGAGTAAGGGGGAGACGTTTATGGCGGGGTGGGAGGTTGAGGCAAATCACCTGGCTGCTGGTTACGTGCAGCCAGACACCAGGGCAGTTAGAAGAGCACAGGAGGGCGCAGTACGCATCAGAGAAGCTTTGAAAACCAGTTTCATGACTGGCCAGGCTACGGTGTGAAAGTTCTGTTTGTTTCTCCTTGATGAAACCCCCCGCCCCTTGGTTCACTCTACTTCCCTGTAAGCTAACCACCCGCCCCTCCTCCCTTCAATCACCGCTTGCAGAGGCAATAAAGTCACTGTTGCTTCACATTCATGCATTCTTTATTCATTCATCACACAAATAGGGGGATGACTACCAAGGTAGCCAAGGAGGGGTGGTGGAGGAGGGAAGGAAAATGCCACACAGCACTTTAAGCACAGCACTTTAAAAGTTTACAACTTTAAAATTTATTGAATGACAGCCTTCTTTTTTTTTGGGCAATCCTCTGTGGTGGAGTGGCTGGTTGGCCGGAGGCCCCCCCCACCGCGTTCTTGGGCGTCTGGGTGTGGAGGCTATGGAACTTGGGGAGGAGGGCGGTTGGTTACAGAGGGGCAGCAGTGGCAGTCTGTGCTCCAGCTGCCTTTGCTGCAGCTCGAGCATACTGGTTTGGTCCTGCAGCAGCCTCAGCATTGAATCCTGCCTCCTCTCATCACGCTGCTGCCACATTTGAGCTTCAGCCCTCTCTTCAGCCCGCCACCTCTCCTCCCGGTCATTTTGTGCTTTTCTGCACTCTGACATTATTTGCCTCCACGCATTCATCTATGCTCTGTCAGTGTGGGAGGACAGCCTGAGCTCGGAGAACATTTCATCGCGAGTGCGTTTTTTTTTCTTTCTAAGCTTCACTAGCCTCTGGGAAGGAGAAGATCCTGTGATCATTGAAACACATGCAGCTGGTGGAGAAAAAAAAAAGGGACAGCGGTATTTAAAAAGACACATTTTATAAAATAGTGGCTACACTCTTTCAGGGTAAACCTTGCTGTTAACATTACATACATAGCACATGTGCTTTCGTTACAAGGTCGCATTTTGCCTCCTCCCACCGCGTGACTACCCCCTCAACCTTCCCCCCTCCCTGTGGCTAACAGCGGGGAACATTTCTGTTTAGCCACAGGCAAACAGCCCAGCAGGAATGGGCTCCTCTGAGTGTCCCCTGAAGAAAAGCACTCTATTTCAACCAGGTGACCATGAATTATATCTCACTCTCCTGAGGATAACACAGAGAGATAAAGAACGGATGTTGTTTGAATGCCAGCAAACATACACTGCAATGCTTTGTTCTACAATGATTCTCGAGTACGTGTTACTGGCCTGGAGTGGTAAAGTGTCCTACCATGAAGGACACAATAAGGCTGCCCTCCCCAGAAACCTTTTGCAAAGGCTTTAGGACTACATCTAGGAGAACCGCAAATGCCAGGGCAAAGTAATCCTTTCACATGCTTGCTTTTAAACCATGTATAGTACTTTAAAAGGTACACTCACCAGAGGTCCCTTCTCCACCTGCTGGGTCCAGGAGGCAGCCTTGGGTGGGTTCGGGGGGTACTGGCTCCAGGTCTAGGGTGAGAAACAGTTCCTGGCTGTCGGGAAAACTGGTTTCTCCGCTTGCTTGCTGTGAGCTATCTACAACCTCCTCCTCCTCCTCATCTTCTTCGTCCCCAAAACCTGCTTCCGTATTGCCTCCATCTCCATTGAAGGAGTCAAACAACACGCCTGGGGTAGTGGTGGCTGAACCCCCTAAAATGGCATGCAGCTCATCATAGAAGCGGCATGTTTGGGGCTCTGACCCAGAGCGGCTGTTCGCCTCTCTGGTTTTCTGGTAGGCTTGCCTCAGCTCCTTCAGTTTCACGCGGCACTGCTTCGGGTCCCTGTTATGGCCTCTGTCCTTCATGCCCTGGGAGATTTTCACAAAGGTTTTGGCATTTCGAAAACTGGAACGGAGTTCTGATAGCATGGATTCCTCTCCCCAAACAGCGATCAGATCCCGTACCTCCCGTTCGGTCCATGCTGGAGCTCTTTTGTGATTCTGGGACTCCATCATGGTCACCTGTGCTGATGAGCTCTGCATGGTCACCTGCAGCTTGCCACGCTGGCCAAACAGGAAATGAGATTCAAAAGTTCGCGGTTCTTTTCCTGTCTACCTGGCCAGTGCATCTGAGTTGAGAGTGCTGTCCAGAGCGGTCATAATGGAGCACTCTGGGATAGCTCCCGGAGGCCAATACCATCGAATTGTGTCCACAGTACCCCAAATTCAAGCCAGCAACGTCAATTTAAGCACTAATCCACTTGTCGGGGTGGAGTAAGGAAATCGATTTTAAGAGCCCTTTAAGTCGAAATAAAGGGCTTCATTGTGTGGACGGGTGCAGGTTTACATCGATTTAACGCTGCTAAATTCGACCTAACGTCCTAGTGTAGACCAGGGCTAAAAGAATCCCAATGGCAGAGCATATTATGTTATGGTAAAAGTGCTTTTGTGGATCTCAGGCTGCACTTCTTACAAAAGAGTTGATTCAGCATGTATTGGACACCACCCGAAGTTAAACACGATGGTGGCTTTATCCTCTGGTGTGTGTTGGTGCTGGATGGAACAAAGGAAAAGGGATCCTGGTGCACATGCTATGGGACTGTCCAACAGTCAGGCAGCTGTGGAAAGGAATGGCCACAAGAGTAAAAACAGGGCTCAGCTGGAGCAACCAAAACGTGCTGGCTGCCCTTCCCGCAGCCCCCATTGGCCTGGCACAGCAAACTGCGGCCAGTGAGAGCCGTGATTGGCTGAACCTGCGGACGCGGCAGGTAAACAAACCGGTCCGGCCTGCCAGGGGCTTTCCCTGAACAAGCGGCGGACCGGCTTTGAGAACCACTGCTCTAGAATATCTACCTGCTAACCTGGGTTTAACTCCACCACAAAGACTCAAGAACTGCAGTGATCATCACATGCATGAATTTTACAAAAATGGAGGAGGATGCGGCTTCTTCCCAGAATAGAGCAGTAGTATTTGGACCTGTCTGAGTTAGCAGCCAAAGAAATATTATCTTATTGCCAGAGGGAGTAATTATACAAATTTTAAGAACTTTTACACCCCATTTTTAGATACATTTGGATAAAAATGTTGAGAAGACTCCAAGAATGCCAGACCTCCATTACACCTAACCCCTCTTCTTCTACCTCATCCTTCCCACCGGTCTCCTTTCTCTCCTCCCCCTATTCATGCATGTCTTCTATTTTATCATATTTCCCCCCCCCCCGCATCCCAATATGCTGTGTCTATGTAGTGTTGTCTGATTTTCTATTGCCTGGGTCGTGCAGCTTTGACGAGTTGTAAAATTGCATAATTCTATTGGAGATCCCATGAAGTGTGCAGTATTTGGAAACATACAAGCTGTAAGTCATTTACCTTTTTGTACATTTCATTGTTTGTATGAAAATCAATAAAAAGTAATCACAAAGACAACCACGGTGATTGCTGGGCGAGGCAGGGGTTAAGATGCCGCCTCTATTTAAGATGGTGTTTGTGCTGGAGGAACTTGGGGCTGTTGGAGAAGGGGAATAACTTAGATTTTTGTACACAGAGGTCCAGTTATGGATCCCCAAATATAAATACCATCCATACCTGAATTCTGGTATATTTAATCCATCACCGTTCCAAATCCTTGCACATTTTTTGGTTTCCCTTTATTTAGGATGGGTAGGAGCAATACTTCCCCATCTTCACACCACAGACTTGTGGTTCTGACAGGGATCATGCTGGGATTTCCAGACCTACTTCACACATGTAGGATCCTGAGCCAATCAAATGTCTGGCAACAATAATTCGCTTTCATATTCCCATTTTCCTAATACATTTCACATTCTGTACATTGAATTGCTTTGGACTTCTCATTAAGTTTCTTCCAGTAAACAAAAACAAAGATATTTTCCATATGTCAAACATCAAGTTCAAACTTTATGATTTGTTATCAGCCACATCTTGGGAATATTCAAAGAAATTTCTGTTTCAACTAAGCTAAAGTTGAAACATTCTGTTCATTATTTCAAGGATTAATTAATGTCTAATCACTCCCATCAATCCTTATATAACTCTCTTTACTGAACCAATACATTGTTGTAAATAACATATTTAATAATTTGTCTTTCTGTTTGAGAACTATCCATGAACAGATTGGTATTCCCATTTATTCATTATTCAAAATTTGCCAAATAATTTTGGGGAATAATTCTTGGTCTAAATCCCCTACTCGAAGTGTTTGTGGCAAGTATTTAACACTCAGTTCTCAAACTGATTTGACTGGAGATATAGGACACCTGATATGTTTTTTCATTCCCTGATTGGACAACCATAACTCAGGTGTGAAATGGGTTTTGCATTTTCAGTTTAATTTCCCCTTAATATTCTCCTACATTTGCTGGAAATTCAAAACGTTTGAACTTGCTCATGAGACTATTCAAGGAAAGCAAACACCAAAAAGGTACAGAGTAAATTAGTTTAAACATCCACATGAATATTTGTGGAACATTTTTTGGCTCTCTTCTTCCAGCCCTGGTCTTTGATGCAAAATATGCTATCCAGCTAAAGAAACCAAACCTATTTCAGTTCACAAGTGATATAAATCTTTGTAGGACATCTTTTTCAATAATGGAAATTTTCTAATTGCAATTGTCCCTATATTAGCTAAGACACATTAAATACTTTCCTCATATGACTTTTCAATGCAAGTTATGCCACAGGGATGTTATGTGATTGCACATGGAGGAAGGCAGTCTGTGACATTCTTTCTCTGAATGTCTTGTGGACATGTTGCTCTTAATCTCTGTTAAGAAGTAGTCCACACCATGGAAAACTGGAGATCCCTAAGATTAGATAGATAAAACTTCAGTGGGAGATGAGAGTTCACAGCACCTCTTGTCCTTGTCTTCAGCTGCCACAAACAGCTCTCATCACAGTACCTTATCTGGAATGGCAACCTACAACAAAAGAAACTAATCAAACCTCCCAACCTCTCTTGGGTGTTATGAGTTATTAGTGTTTGCAAAGTGCTTTGAGAGCTGGAGATACAAAAAGGCCCCACAAAAGTAGAAAACAGAATCACCCTGTAAATAAGGCCAGCAGTTCAAGAATAAGATTAGATGAAAAGGACGGTATAGTGGGTTGGATTTGGATTTATAATGTGTGGTAGGAAACAAAGAGGAAGAAAGAGGGTTGGTTTCTCATTACTAAATACCATAGCAATGAATAGGAATGGCCCTTTCCATTTCTATGCTCCTAGTACTAGTTCTCATTTGACTTTACTTTAGTGTTTGTTTCTTTTGATCATTACTGGAGGAATGACCTGGCTGCCAACAAAGTCAAAAAGATTATTCCTTAAGGAATAATGGTCCAGATCCTCCGCTTTATGGATTTCTAAAAAGTTACACTGATCTACACCAGTGAGGATCTGGCCAAACATTCAGAACAGAAATCCAAACAGCATAGTTTGGAGCTTAACCCAGTCCTGGAAGCCTAACCTTTCTAATGGTAATCTCCCTCCTCCTTTCCTAAAAATGTTAGAGAAACTTGCACCATTGTAATTGTATATATCAGTATAGTTCTATCTGAACCAACCCCTAACTTGGATATGCTGCACCAGTGTAAAATGGGATTGACACCTATATGATTTACTCTAGTAATTTACTGGGTTAAATGCTACTCAAATAGGACTTTGCTAGAAAAGTTACACACTAGAAACATTGGGTAGGAGTGTGTATGATTTTTAACTGAACTAGGGTGAGGGAGGGGGCTCAGGGTTGGGGCAGGAGGTTGGGGTGTGGAGCACTTACCTGGGGCAGCTCCTGTTTGGTGCAAGGGGTGCAGGTGGGAATGGGGGGCGGTGCAGGAGCTCCCATTTGTTGCTCAGGATAGGGGTGGGGATATGGGGGGGGGGGTGCACAGGTCGGGCCTGGTGGGGCATGAGGGCGGCACAGGGGTCAGGGTGGGCAGAGGGCTGGGGGTGTGGGCTGGGGTCATGGGGGTGCTCACAGCAGAAGGCTGGAGGGGGTATGCCCCGATTCAGCCCCTTCCCCAAGGTCTCACCCCCACCTCTTCTCCTCCTCTTCCCCTGAGCAGCGAGCATGCTCAGGCTTCACTCTTCCCCCCCCACTCCCTCCTGCCAGCAAACAGCTGATTGGCAGCAGGGGGAGGGGAGGGAACGTAGCATGCTCGGGGAAGAGGTTGGGGAGGAGCTTGCCTGGCAGCAGGAGCCCCAAGAGCCGGCAGCATCAAGCTTCTGCCCCCACAGGAGAGAGCGGGGGGGCAGGGTGGAGAAGAGTGGGCCAGGCCAGGGCCCCTTTGGACTGTGGGCCCGGTGCCATCGCGCCATGGTAAATCCAGTACTGGTCCACACCTGAAATTTTGATAGATATAGCATCCATAGTGTAGACATGTCCTCTGATACTAACTTAATTTATTAGCAGCTACTTACAGCCATCAAAATTGGGGGAAAAAAATAGATCTCTGTCTACTATTCAAGCAGCAACAAGCAAAGACGAGGAATGCTGTTTATTTGGTACAGTGGGAAAGAATGAAGATGACTGCCTTCTTTTATCCCTTTCTGGAATCCACCCCATTGTTATGTAACAGGAAAACGATGCTAATAATTTTCCACCTAAGTGGGCAAGCATTTCAGTGCTACCATTCCAACTCAGGATGAGCAGGGCAGACAGCCAGGGTGCAAAGCCGGGGGGTGGGGAATGATGCTTGCTTGCTCGTTCCTAGTGTTAAAATGCTTAGTTACATCTCTGTTCTTACTGGCTTATTTCATGCAGGCAAACTGCGCAGGTGGAGGATGCAGCCTGTTTAGTGATCCTAGTCTCTAGCATGGCTAAAGCTTTGTCTACACTAGAGACCTTCCAGCAGCATAGCTGTACTGATGCAGCTGCGCCACTGTAAGATCTCTCATGTAACCGCTCTATGCCAACAGAAGAGAGCTCTCCTGTCGACATAATTAAATCACCCCCAATGAGCATCCGTATCTGTCAGTGGGAGAAGATCTCCTGCTGACAGAGCGATGTGCAATACTACCGTTTATGCCAAAGACACTTACTCAGGGGGGTGTTTTTTTACACCCCTAAGCAACATAAATTTTGCTGACATAAGTGGTAGTGTAGACAGAGCCTTAGTTTCTGTACAAATGCCAGTGTTCCAAAGGGAATTCAGGCAGCCCTCAGAGTTAGAACAAAGATGTTCTGTTGTTGGGTCATTGTGGAGAGCTTTACACTACATATTTACACATCACAGTGCAAAAAGAGCAGTGACCAGCGAAATACGCTGATGAAAGATTTTCCTCTTGGTGGGCAGACCCAGGAGCTACTCATGTGGGAGTGTGGTGGGCCTAGATGAGCCCTTTAAATTTACTGGCACCAAATCCACGTGGCCTGGCTACCAAAGTCTTTCAAAATTACTTTAAATTCAAACCTTGATAACCAAAGACCTTCCTCTAGGGTTCCTTCTGAGTTGAGTGGTTTCTCGCTCCTCTCCTCAGCTGAAAACTTAGGCCTGGTCTACACTTAAAACGTAAGTCAACATAACTACGCTCCTGAACACTGTAGCTATGTTGTCTTAACTTTCCATACAGATGCAGCTAGGTCAATGGAAAAAAAATGCATCAGTTGACCTACCATCACTCAGCAAAGTAGAGTTCCTACAGCAACAGAAAACCCCTTTCACACTGTAGTCTACATCTACACTTTGGCCAGGTCTACACTACAAAGTTAGATTGACATAAGTTGCCTTGCATTGGATTTTTCAGACCCCCCAGTGACTTAGCCGGCTTGACCAAACATTTCAATATAGACCAGCCCAGAGCAATGTGCTCTACAAGGTAACGGTGAGTCTACACCATTAGCTTATTAGGGTGGGGAGCTTGGCCTAGTGGTCACAACTGCAACCCCTGACTGCCAAGAGAGTTGTGGGGAAGGGAGCCCAGGCCCTCCCATTCTACCAGGGTCCGACCTAGGGCCCTTGGGGCTACCAGTGGTCTGGCAACCAAGGTTGCTTAAGTCTGTCCTCTCAGGATCACTTCCTATTGTTCTCCTTCCCAGGTCAGCTTAGTCCAAGACTTTTCCTTTTTGGGGAAGCTCAAACCAAATAAGTAAGCGGGGGTTACCAATGTTCAGGGTCCACAGGCAGGGGAGAGGGGGATACTTCTCTCTCTGATTGTCTCTGGGGTGAGTTCTCCCTTCCCTCAGGGAGGGTCCCTTTGGGCAACTATCTCAGCGCCTTTAAGCTTCCCTCTACTCTGTGCTGCTGTAGCTGTGAGCTACAGGTCTGTTCACCTCCAGCACTGCCACCTACATAAGCTAATTCCCTATCTTTTAATTCCTTCAGCAGATGGAGCATTTGCAGCAGGTGTGGTGGGGCTGGGCTGGCTGAGCCCAAAATAATTGCTTAACTCCTTGTTGCCCAGTGTGGGGTTTGTACACCCCATCACAATGAGGATCTGCAAACCATGCTCTGTGGAGCACTTGCTGGTGGTCTGCAGGGAACTTCCTGGTCAAATGGTACCTCTCATTTTCATCCATTAAATCATGTTAAAAGCAGGTGAAAATACACATAGTTTCCTACTATTACTTTTTCATTTGAACAGGTACAGTAGCTGGCAAGCACAGTGATCTTCTGTGATTGTGAATGGGAGGGGAGCTGGTCTGGGTAAACTCAAATAGGGGGGACCCATGAGCCAGTCTCTTATGTTGGCCACTTGATTTTAAAAAAAGAATCTGAAAACCCCAGCTGCAGAATAATGACTTTTTCTTTACCCGTTCAACAGTTTCTCAAACTCATTCAAATTCACTTTGGTTTGTCAGAAAAAGAAGGTTAGTGGGGGGGGGTTGCCGAGAGCCAGGACTCCGGGGTTCTATTACCAGCTCTGCCATTTTCTTTGTCTGACTTGGGGCAAGCAAAGGATTTAACCGTTCTGCGACTCGGTTTCCCCATCTGTCCCCATTCTAACACGTTCTCTTTATACTGTACACCACGGCTAGCCAGAACTTAATACTAATGGAACTCAAAAAGAACAGGAGGACTTGGGGCACCTTAGAGACTAACCAATTTATCTGAGCATGAGCTTGCGTGAGCTACAGCTCACTTCATCGGATGCATGCAGTGGAAAATACTGAAATTCCACGGTATGCATCCCGATGAAGTGAGCTGTAGCTCACAAAAGCTCATGCTCAGATAAATTGGTTAGTCTCTAAGGTGCCACAAGTCCTCCTGTTCTTTTTGTGGATACAGACTAACACGGCTGCTACTCTGAAACCTGTCAAAATGGAACTCAGTTCCTCCTGTTCCAAAAAAAGTCATCAGTGCTAGCCAATTCTTCATTGCAGACCAGCCAGCCCTCTCACTCGCTATGGACTGGGGCCTGGGTTCATCACTGCTAGCTGGTTAGCTTGCGCCTGCCTTTGCTAAATAAAAGGGAAAGAGGAAGGAGGCAAGTACTAACAATTATCTCCAAAGCATTTAACACCTATTGAGGATAAGAGGCCAGACACAGAGGTGCTAAATCCTGTTAATTACTTAGCCTGGCTATAATTACCTTCATTGTAATCTGAGTGCTGCATCATTTAAAACAGAAGGAAACGCCATTAACAGTTTGGGGATTGCATTCCACTTCATTGCAGGTGGAGTTTCACTCTGAGGCTATGACTAATCTAAGCCAACTGCCGCAGCGGTGTAGCATTTCCGTATGCAGACACTTATTACAGCGACGGTAAGAGTTCTCCATTGCTGGAGCAAGAACTCTTCTGTCAACCTAGCTCCTGCCTCTGAAGGAGACGGATTACCTCCAGAGACAGAAGAACCCGGCCCGTCGCTGTAGCGAGCGTCTACAATGAAGTGCGACAGCAAAGCACCTGCAGCTGTGCCACTGTAGTGTTTTAAGTGTAGACGCTTTGTCTCTAATATCCTGGGAACAACATTGCTACAACAACGCTGCAAACACCATATAATGAGACACAAACAGATCTGCTCCAGGCTTCAGAGATCGGCCCTATTAACAATCAGCACACCAGGGTATCAGAGATTGAACTGAATGGCCTGTTTTGCACACTACAGGGACTATGCCAGCATAACCCTGTAGTGTAGGCACAGACTACAGCAATGGAAGGAGGTTTTCCTTCATTGTAGGAACACCACCTGGTCAAGCAACAGTAGCTAGGTTGACAGAACCATTCTTTCTTCAACAGATCTGCATTTATACTATGAGCTAGGTCTGCAGAGCTATGGCACTCGTGGGTGTAGATTTTTTACACCCTGGGTGCAATAGCAATGCCGATCTATGTTTTAAGAGCAGACCAGCCCTAAGATGCTTAGGGTTGGGGCATTAATGGTGTAATGTTGCACTGATTGAGTTAAACTGGTGGAATATTGTGTGTGGACACTTACATTTGTTCAAACCAGGTTTACGTTGAGTTTACACCATATAAACCAGATTTAAACTAATGTTTAGTGTCAACACATACAGTTGGCCTGGTTTAACTCAGGGCATGGCTACACTTGCAGATGTAGAGCACTTTAAGTTAAACCAGCCTTCGGAGAGCGCAGTAGGGAAAGCGCTGCCGTCTGTCCACACTGACAACTGCAAGCGCACTGGCGTGACCACATTTGCAGCACTTGCAGTGGCATTGGGAGCGGTGCATGATGGGCAGCTATCCCACAGAGCACCTCTTCCCATTCTGGCGCTGTGGCTTGTGGGAAGGAGGTGTGGTGAGGTGCGGGGCATTCTGGGTCCTGTCCCAACACCCCGTGAGGCATCAGTTCGCATCCCAGCAATCCCTGTGCTTCCGTCCACATTTGGCGCCATCTTTCAACATTTTTTGTACTGCGCGCTCTGTCCTCCCTTTCGGTCTGTGGGAATGGAGCCCGGACTGCTGAGGAATGTGCTGACGAGTCTCACCAGCACATCACGTTTGGCAGTCAAGTTATTCCTTAGGATCCAAACTGACAGTGAGGACTCCAACGATGATATCAACTTGAGTAACGCATACAACACGAGATTGCTTGTGGCATTCACGGACATGCTCACCACCGTGGAACGCCACTTTTGGGCTTGGGAAACAAGCACTGAGTGGTGGATCACATCATCATGCAAGTCTGGGATGACGAGCAGTGGCTGCAGAATTTTCAGATGAGAAAAGCCACTTTCATGGGACTGTGTGATGAGCTCGCCTCCACCCTGCGGCGCAAGGACACAAGATTGAGAGCTGCCCTGACAGTGGAGAAGTGGGTGGCTATTGCAATCTGGAAGCTGGCAACTCCAGACAGCTACCAATCGGTTGCTAACCAGTTTGGAGTGGGAAAATCAACTGTTGGAATCATTTCAGAGTAGCAGCCGTGTTAGTGTGTATCCACAAAAAGAAAAGGAGGACTTGTGGCACCTTAGAGACTAAGAGATTTATTTGAGCATAAGCTTTCGTGAGCTACAACTCACTGCAGGGCCATTAATCGCATCCTGCTCAGAAGAACTGTGACTCAGGGTAACGTGCGTGAGAAATGGGTTTCCCAAACTGCGGAGGGGCAATAGATGGGACGCATATTCCAATTCTGGCACCAGCCCACCTAGCCTCTGAGTATGTTAATCGGAAGGGGTATTTCTCTATGGTTCTCGAGGCGCTTGTGGATCACCATGGGCGTTTCATTGACATTAAGGCAGGCTGGCCCAGAGCTGGGTGGTGAAGCTACAGGTGTTGGAGGCAGCTGGTGGCGATAAGAACCCGGATGTTGGGGAAAGTGGGTTGGAGGTGACATGGGGCCACAAGGGAAAGAGTTGTGGGACAAGGTCTGCAGGGGGGCGCGGGCATGGTAGCGCTCTGCCTGCATGGCTACGAGCGCCTGGATCGAGTCCGCTTGGCGCTCCACGATGCTCATCAGCCGATCCGTGCTTTGCTGCCGGAGCTCCGCGCTTTTGTGGCAGCACACCTCATTCTGCTGGCGGATCCTCCTTTCACTCTCCCTCCACTCCTGCGCTTTTAGATTCTCATTAAGGGACTGCTGCGTGACTGCATGCAGCATGTCTTCTTTGCTTCTACGTGGCCTCTTCCTAATTCGTTGGAGTCTTTCGGCCGGTGATAACACGGACGGCTGAGATCTCAAGGTTGCATCTGTAAAGGCAAAATGCAACACTTAACAGAGGCAGCATTGTTCACACCAGACAGAGCAATGATTCCCCCATACTTAAGGGCAAGCACAGTCTACACAATAGCATAACTTGCCCGTCCCAAAGCGAGCACACATAACCCAAGGGAGCCCCAAAATGGTGAGTAAGCGCAGGGTCAAGGGGGACTGGTTGTTTCACGGCTGTACTGTCCTCTGGGTTTCTGTGCTTTGGGGAGAGCCAGCAGGGGGCCCCTTTGCTGAACACTGTCCCCACATTTTCCACAGGAGTTCGTCCTGGAAGATATCTCACTGCTGAGGGTGACCTGGGAAGCAAGGGAGGGTCTTCTACTACAATGCGGCTTCCGCCCTTGCCCATATGCAGCTTGCCTGTGTGCAGCAATGGTCCCCCCGCCCCTCACGGCACAGTGGCGAGGACATGTTAGCCTGACTGGGACAAGGACCACAGTGGCTCTCCCAAGAAACCTGCGCAAGCGCATTGCCCAACTCCTGGATGAGACCTTTAAGAGCTCACTGAGGCCGATTACCGTGATGTGAGAGAGCACATCAATGCCCTATTCCGCATCTAGGCATGCATTCAGCCCTAACCCTCCTTGCCCCAAGAGCCCACACCGAATAACTTTCTTCCCAAAATAAAAGCCACTTACTGGAAACCTCTTCTGGTGTTTGTCCTTCCCCAAGCACTGGCTGCCGCGACTGGCTACCTTCCTCCTGGCTTGAGAACTGCTCCTGGCTGCATGCATCTAGGGATGCCAGAGTGTCTTCCTCCACCTCAGCACCCTCGCTCCCGCTTTGCTGCTCCTCTTCCTCCTGCCTTGTTGAACTGGGCTCTGAAGTGTCCATGGTGGTCCTTGGAGTGGAGGTTGGGTCGCCCCCCAAGTATTGAGCCCAGCTCTTTGTAGAAATGGCAGGTCGCGGGGGCACCACCGGAGCGGCGGTTTGCCTTGCAGGCTTTGCAGTAGGCATTCCGCAGCTCCTTCACTTTAACCCTGCACTGCACTGCATCCCGGTCATGGCCCCTTTCCATCTTGTCCCTTGATATCTGCCCTAAGGTATCATAATTCCTACGGCTGAAGCATAGCTGGGACTGGACAGCTTCTTCCCGCAAAACACTGATGAGGCCCAGCACTTCGCCATTGTTCCATACTGGGGATCACCTGGCACATGGAGGCAGGAAAGATTTGCTGAGAGCACTCCATGCCTGGCTGAGCAAACAGGAAGGGGATTTTCAAAATTCCCAGAGAATTTAAAGGCAGGGTCTGACAGTTGGTCACCTGAGGGCAGGGCAGTAGAGTTCAAAGTGATGACCAGAGTGGCTAGAACAGGCATTGTGGGACGCTTGAGGCTGATCAGAGCGCATTATCAGACCACGGCATCCACACTGGTGCTGCGGCACTCCAGCGGGGGAGCAGCAAACATTATTCCGCTCGCCGAGGTGGATTACCAGGAGCGCTCTAGCTGCGGAGTCCGGGCGCTCTACATGCCTTGCCAGTGTGGATGCGGCATGAGTTAGGGCACCCGGGGCTGCTTTAATGCGCTCTAACTTGCAAGTGTAGCCATGCCCTTAGTCAGTTCAACCTCACACCTCTAGTTAAAGCACTACGACTTTAGAGGTGGAGACAAGCTTTATCGACAGACATATATTTTGGCTTCCGTCTACACTATTGGGACCTACCATATTGTGGGATCTGGCTAGGTCTTCATATGGTTTGGTCCTGCAGCATGGGTGAGTCGGAAGCCTGTTTGAACTGTGTCCCTACATCTTGGTACCACCTTGGCAAAAGCCACATCTGTAGCACAATTTAGGGATATAAAACATAGTTCAGGACCATCTATACTGCAAGTCTGAAATTGTGTTGTGTGATAAGTGGGTAATATTATATGGTAGATTTCTATGGCCTTTAATAAAACTGAAGAGAAGAGGGTGAGCAAACACTAGAAAGCATGGGAAGGAAGCAAGATGGTGTTTTGCTTGGTGGTCAAATACAGACCAGAAGCTTTAGGGAAAATACACAGGACCATGCAGAAACTTCAGGCCTAATGAGATGAAGTAAATAGGAGATGTCATCCAAATCTCCAGACACCTTTTAGGATCCATGAGGGGTCCTGGATCCTCTGAGCTAGGCTTAGTGCCAAAGAGGGTCAGTAGAAGAGAAACTCTGATACAGCACAGGTAGAAGTATGAGAAAACAAGAGAGAAAGCTGCAAAATTATTCTGCTTGGATGGTGGACCTGAGGTCAGAAGAGCTGGGTGGTCTCTGTCCACTTTACAGTCCTTCTCTGTATCCTGAGACAGGTGGACCCAGACCAGCTGTTGGAATGCTAGAAACCCCTGGAATATGCAATATAGGAAACTTACTTTGATTGAAAATACTTGTCATCAATACTTGTCAAGCATCCAGCATGTAATTGCAGTGTCTCTAGAGCTGAATTTGTTGATAGTGGAATTCAGTGTAACTGGGAACCAAACCCTGCTGGCTGTCTATCAAAGGCAGCCTCATGACAAGCCTTTCCTGTGATGTGGCTTTTCTCTGTGGAACTGCTGATCATCAGCCCCTATTGCATCATCATTTGTGGATAAATCAGCATCTGCTTGGAGGCAAAAGAGAAGAAGCTGCCGTCAGAGTAAGAGAAGGGATTGTTTATTTAAATGATGAAAGTGCTACTGAAGTTAATAAAAATAATTATAATTAACTATATTTATGAAGAGACCCCTTCTAGTCCCACACTCCTGGCACTGGGCAATTAAAAGTAAAATAAAATAACCATTTTAAATGCAAACAAGCAATGAAGAAAGGAGAAATGGGAATATTTATGGAGCCATATTCCAACACATCTTGAGAAGCAAGCAATGCCCTGAGACAAATCCCTGAGAAGAATGAGTGCTATATGCCAGGCCACAACTTCAGATAGAATAGTGATATCCCTGCATAGCAGGTGGTGTTTGGGTGCAGATACCAGTCAGCACAAGGTTCTTGGACCAGGTAGAGAACAAAACAAGGGGCTGCTCCATTAACAGAATCAATCTGCAACTTTGTAGGGAGCCAGTATAGAGTTTGCAGGGCAGGTGTAAAAACTGTCATGATCCCGCAAGCTGGTGAGCAAACATGCTACTGCATTCTGAACTTGTAGCAAGAGATGACAGTCCTTTGAAGGAGAAGTGACAATAACTAAGCCTCATGCTCACCAGCACTTCTGTTGCTTACAGATAGTTATGAGATAGAGAATGATGAAGCAGGTGCAAATTTCCAACAAGTGAGAGCTTTTATGTTGTTAAAAGCGCACGGACAATTCTTAACCTGACTCCCTCTTTCTGAACAAATCCTCCCAACAAATGGAGACATGAAGGCAGAGCAACCCTGCTTGAGTCAATGATGTCTGTTCAACATTGCAAGACTTCTGTTTTCTCAGGGTTGAGGCTGGGATGGCTCCGGCACATCCAGCCAAGCCTTCAACCAGAGCAAAGAGGAAACATGTCGCGTTCCTAGGCAAAGAGATATACAGTGGTGTGCCATTCACATAGTGAATACTGTGGCAGAGAGAGCAGTTCCTTAGGCATTCCAATTTAGATCCTGGAAGGGTGCCCCTCATAAATCCTAATGATGACACAAAGTTGTCCATCAGCACTGACTAACTCATCTTTTATGTCTGACAGGAAACATAGGAGGGCAACTCCTGGCACACTAGCAACAATTACTAAAACCAGCAACCTATGTCACTTGAATTAAGTCCACTGAGAGGTCGGAGGTAGACACTGATTTAAAATCAGCAGGGGATCAGTCATCTTTACACTGTGGACTCACCAATCTACTTCTCCCCTCCTGAACAGGCCTCTGCCAATCAAATTAAAATTTATGCCAGTCGTTCTAACATCTTCTGGCATATGTCCAACTGCCAATTTAAGTGTAGCAGGGCCTGAACTTATCTCTCAGTCCTTTCGCCCAATCTCTCCACACTGTCTCACCACACTATCCTTCCTGTCAATCACACCTGTAATCTGGGTATTATATTTGACTTGATCCTTTATCATGGGCAGCATGTGAACCATGCATTGAAGGAGGCTAGCCCCCAGCCTTGCCCCTTCTGCCAAGGCCCTGCCCCTCCCCTGCCAGAGTGCCAGGCGGTGCTGCCCCAGTGCCTCCAGCCCCAGAGTGCCGGGCAGGCAGCTCAAGCACTGGCTCCAGCTGCCCTGAGTCCTGGGCCAGGGCTGGCCTGCACTAGCCCTAGCCTTAGCCTTGGCCACGGGGGGAAGAGCAGGAAGCAGGAAGGTGCTTGGGGCAGAGTGTGGCTGGGGGCCACGCCTGGCTGTTTGGGGCGGCTCAGCCTCCCCTGGCTTGTGATACCCACTGCCCATGCCCTTTGTAGACCCTTGTATCCAGGATGAGATTAAAGCTTGTTGATTCTTCCCACAAAGCACCTCAATAATCTGGCCTTTTGTTTCCATTCATACAGCTAAAAGTCTCGACCAGGCCTTCATCATCTCACATGTTGACTTTCACAACCTCCTCCTTTCTGGCCTTATCAAATGCCACCTTGCCCTCTCCCTCAAATCTCTTCAAAATGCTGCTCACAGGACCCCCTTCCTGGGCTGTTGCTTCAGCCATGAGAGTCCCCTCTTTGCTTCCCTCCACAGGCGCTTCCTTTTCCTCCACATCAAATACAACTTCTCTTTTAAGACCTTCCATGGCTTGGCCTCACTACACCTGTCATCTCTGATATGGTATTGTGCCATCCACAACCTCTGCCTCTGCTCTGCTAATAAGGCCAGCCTGTGGCTATG
Organism: Lepidochelys kempii; assembly: GCF_965140285.1. Lineage (NCBI taxonomy): Eukaryota > Metazoa > Chordata > Testudines > Cheloniidae > Lepidochelys > Lepidochelys kempii. The sequence goes on from NC_136382.1 coordinate 152,495,359, forward strand.
TCTGCACTGCAAACTAGGGGTGTGACTCCACGGCTCATGTACATCTACTAGCCCTAGTGCTCATTGAGCCAACACAAGTACACACAGCAGCGTAGCCTCTGTAGCCCAGGCAGCAGCAGTGGAGGCCTGGCTGAGCACCTCCCCATGGGTTTCAGGCAGAATCACACCCCTAGCTCGTAGCAATAGTCTATATCCGTTACCAGATGCGCCCGTTACTTTGGGGTATGCTCATTTATTAGGGTTACTCGTTGGGGGGGGGTGTTTCTGTAATTCTATCAATGTACTGCTTGTGTCACTTGTGTGTTCATATGGATCTCTACATCTCCCTGCTGCAAGTCCCCTCCCAATGGAACTATCCTGCAGGACCTAGGTTTCCCAGGGCTGGGTTCCTCCAGCCCCAAACCAGATGAACACACACACATGCTCACTAACAGAGCAAGTCTGAGTGGACCGGGTCAATCAGCACTCTCAAGCTGACCCCCTTATATGCCCCTGTACTCAGTGGGCAGGGTCAAGCAGCACTCTCAAGCTGACCCCCTTATATGCCCCTGGTCTTAATAGGCTGAACCAAGCAGCACTTTCAGCTGCCATCCTTATATGCCACAGGTTTAACATGTCCCTATCCCACTTTCACGTCACAATTGTACTGGCAGTAACCCACTTGATGGGCAAACCCCACAGTATTTTTGGGCGCTACAGAGATCTTTAGCTTAGATAAAAGAATCGTTGCTGCAGAGTCAATGGGGAAGCTAAAACCACAAAAGAGTAAAGTTCAGAGAGAGGGAGAGAAACAATCAGCTTAACCATAAAAGTTATTTATTGAATAATAGTGATAACTACTCAAGGAGGGCTAAACAAACATAACAGTTACATTATTAAAGGTTAATACCTGAGGTAGAAAAGAAAACAGAGAGAGAGAGAGAGGGAGGGATCTCACCCACTCCCTGGGGCTTGAACTGGTTGGGGTTCCCAGGTGATGGTGGTAGCTCAGGGTCCTGAGTGCTGGGGACAGGCAGAGCTCCCAGCACAATCAGTCAGGAGATGGAGTCCCAGTGGAACTGATGCAGAGGTTGGGTCCATGCATCAGAACACTTACTTGGGCATAGGTAGGGTTTTTTGTAGAGAAAATACAATGGTTCAAGGGAGAACACTAGATTTGTTTATAGATAAACTGATGACTCAAGGGTTTTCTTTAGGCTAGACAATAGGAGTTGATCACTCTTGGCTGTGGGTAGTCTTTTCTTCCAGGGAGCTCACAATGCAATTAGGCTGCTTCAGTATTTTGGATCTCAGTCAAGGATTCATTACTAGAATTGGTCTGATAACTGCTGAGGTGGGTGTGCACAGGTGTAGGTTCATTAACATCTGGAGCAAAGATCCTCCATGATGCAGTGCTTCCCTGCTTTTCTGGTCCCCGAGTTCAGTGCGGTTCTCTGTTCTCCATTCTGTATACTAATGGAGATGTCTCCCTGTCCCAACTTTCATACAGATGAGGCTAGGGGAGTTGTCTCTGTTCTCCATTGTGTATGCTAATGGTGATGCCTTAATCTTGTCACCCTTGTCAGGAGAGGTCTAGGTGTGTCTCCCAACTCCCTTCACTGCTCTCTGCAAGTCTTTTCTCTGATCGGTTTTGAGTCAGACAGGCTAGATACTGCGCCCTGGTTCCCCAAGAACACAGAGCTGACTGGTATCATATCACCCAGTCATTTTCCTTCAAATAACTTCAAATTGTTCCCCAGGTCAACCCTCATTCATGGGAGAAGCTGCCCATGTATACCTGCAAAGACACTGCATTATTGTCTTTCTAAATATCACCACCTTCACAATGCTGACAAAACATTTGACTGAGGCTAGACAGTCTGGTGATGAGATGGCTGGTTATGATGACAGTCATCACTGGTACCTCGTGCTTTCCGTTTGTTGTTTCCACCAAATGTCCAGTCAATAAAAAACCCATAGTCTGAGTTCAACTGAGCATGAGGGATTATTGTGCCATATTCAATGCTTGCTTTTATTCATACCTCTGAATGCTCAATGCTTGTTTTTTAAGTGGCTTTGTATCCATATATTCTATACTGCAGTGGTTTTCAAACTTTTCGTCTGGGGACTCAGTTGAAGAAAATTGTTGATGCCCGCAACCCAACGGAGCTGGGGATGAGGGCTTTGGGGTGTGGGAGAGGCACAGGGCTGGGGCAGAGGGTTGGGGTGAAGGGGTGAGGGCTGAAGAGTGGAACTGGTTTCCACTCTGATCATGTGGCTGATGTGATTAGGCCCTATGATGGTGTCCCCTCAATAGATACGTGGACACAGTTGGCAACGGGCTTTGTTGCAAGGATAGGTTCCTGGGTTAGTGGTTCTGTTGTGTGGTGTGTGGTTGCTGGTGAGTATTTGCTTCAGGTTGGGGGGCTGTCTGTAAGCAAGGACTGGCCTGTCTCCCAAAATCTGTGAGAGTGATGGGTCGTCCTTCAGGGTAGGTTGTAGATCCTTGATGATGCGTTGGAGAGGTTTTAGTTCGGGGCTGAAGGTGATGGCTAGTGGCGTTCTGTTATTTTCTTTGTTGGGCCTGTCCTGTAGTAGGTGACTTCTGGGTACTCTTCTGGCTCTGTCAGTCTGTTTCTTCACTTCCGCAGGTGGGTATTGTAGTTGTAAGAATGCTTGATAGAGATCTTGTAGGTGTTTGTCTCTATCTGAGGGGTTGGAGCAAATGTGGTTGTATCGTAGAGCTTGACTGTAGACAATGGATCGTGTGGTATGGTCTGGATGAAAGCTACAATCCATCGGTGATCTTCCTGAAAACACCATCCTGGCCACTATGGATGTAGAAGCCCTCTACACCAACATTCCACACAAAGATGGACTACAAGCCTTCAGGAACAGTATCCCCGATAATGTCACGGCTAACCTGGTGGCTGAACTTTGTGACTTTGTCCTCACCCATAACTATTTCACATTTGGGGACAATGTATACTTTCAAATCAGCGGCACTGCTACGGGTACCTGCATGGCCCCACAGTATGCCAACATTTTTATGACATTTTAGAACAATGTTCCTCAGCTCTCGTCCCCTAATGCCCCTATTCTACTTGTGCTACATTGATGACATCTTCATGATCTGGACCCATGGAAAAGAAGCCCTTGAGGAATTCCACCATGATTTTAAACAATTTCCATCCCACCATCAGCCTCAGCCTGGACTAGTCCACACAAGAAATTCACTTCCTGGACATTATGGTGCTAATAAGCGATGGTCACATAAACACCACCCTATACCGGAAACCTACTGATCGCTATTCCTACCTACATGCCTCCAGCTTTCATCCAGACCACACCACACGATCCATTGTCTACAGCCAAGCTCTACGATACAACCGCATTTGCTCCAATCCCTCAGACAGAGACAAACGCCTACAAGATCTCTGTCAAGCATTCTTACAACTACAATACCCACCTGCGGAAGTGAAGAAACAGATTGACAGAGCCAGAAGAGTACTCAGAAGTCACCTACTACAGGACAGGCCCAACAAAGAAAATAACAGAACGCCACTAGCCATCACCTTCAGCCCCGAACTAAAACCTCTCCAACGCATCATCAAGGATCTACAACATATCCTGAAGGACGACCCATCACTCTCACAGATCTTGGGAGACAGGCCAGTCCTTGCTTACAGACAGCCCCCCAACCTGAAGCAAATACTCACCAGCAACCACACACCACACAACGGAACCACTAAACCAGGAACCTATCCTTTCAACAAAGCCCGTTGCCAACCATGTCCACATATCTATTGAGGGGACACCATCATAGGGCCTAATCACATTAGCCACACTATCAGAGGCTCGTTCATCTGCACATCTACCAATGTGATATATGCCATCATGTGCTAGCAATGCCCCTCTGCCATGTACGGTGGTCAAACTGGACAGTCTCTACGTAAAAGACTAAATGGACACAAATCAGACGTCAAGAATTATAACATTCAAAAACCAGTTGGAGAACACTTCAATCTCTTTGGTCACTCAATTACAGACCTAAAATTGGCAATTCTTCAACAAAAAAACTTCAAAAACAGACTCCAACGAGAGACTGCTGAATTGGAATTAATTTACAAACTGGATACAATTAACTTAGGCTTCATAGAGACTGGGAGAGGGAGTGGATGGGTCATTACACAAAGTAAAACTATTTCCCCATGTTTATTTCCCCCCTCCATCCCCCACTGTTCCTCAGACGTTCTTGTCAACTGCTGGAAATGGCCCACCTTGATTATCACTACAAAAGTTTTTTTCCCCCTCCGCTCTCCTGCTGGTAGTAGCTCACCTTACCTGATCACTCTCTTGTTACAGTGTGTATGATAACACCCATTGTTTCATGTTCTCTATGTATATAAATCTCCCCACTGTATTTTCCACTGAATGCATCCGATGAAGTGAGCTGTAGCTCACGAAAGCTTATGCTCAAATAAATTTGTTAGTCTCTAAGGTGCCACAAGTACTCCTTTTCTTTTTGCGAATACAGACTAACACGGCTGTTACTCTGAAACCTATGGTTAATCAGATTGCCTTGAAGAGTGGGTGCTTCATGGGGCCACAGGGTTCTGTTAGTGATCTAAATTCACGGCCATTTGACCAAGGGGTTCCGTGAGAGACTGCTTTTCTTAAAAAGAAAAGGAGTATTTGTGGCACCTTAGAGACTAACCAATTTATTTGAGCATAAGCTTTCGTGAGCTACAGCTCACTTCATTGGATGCATTCAGTGGAAAATACAGTGAGGAGTGTATTTTACTGTAGCTCACGAAAGCTTATGCTCAAAAATTGGTTAGTCTCTAAGATGCCATAAGTACTCCTTTTCTTTTTGCAAATACAGACTTACACAGCTGCTACTCTGAAACCTGCTTTTCTTAAACTGATTCTGGCAATCTTTTTTGCTCACAGATAGAGATTGAACTGGGACTCAGATTTGTCGCAGCAGATTCTCCAAGGCTCAAGTTCATGGCACGCACTAGCCATTTGGGGGAAGTCAAATTAGAATTTTAGTTGCAAAAGAAATTGCTTCTCCTGTCAGGCGCATCAAGGATTACACGGAGCATGCACAGAGGAAGAGGCTAAGGATCTGCAAAACTCTCTCTCTGCATCACGGGATCAGGGTGGCTCTGAGGATATGTTACAGTCATTGAATCTGAGCCGCCCACCTCACGCACTGTGCCAACCCAGGGCAGAAAGCTGAAGTTTAAAAAAAAAAAAAAGAAAAGGCAGGCCCATTGTTCCAAACCGCCTCTCTCAAAAGGGGGATTTTTATTCTGGGAAAAAGTAATCTGAGCACAGCAGAATATGCAGAAGGTGCTGAGGTGATTTCTGAAAAGAAAATTGTAGGCGTGTAGGCTTGTGTGGCTGTCCCTCGCTGTCAGTCTCCAAGGGCGGCCACGCCTCTTCGCTGTCACGCTCCTGGAACAGCAGTCTGTACAAAGGGGGAATTAGCTGTCTCAAACCCGCAGGCAGGGGAGAATAGTGCACAGTTCAGGTGCCAAGGCCCTTAGGCAGGGCGGGGCACCTTGCAGTCCAGTGCTCCAGCCCTTGAGCAGGGGTTGAGCGCCCAGCAAGCAGCCTAGGGCGCCAGCGGGGGTCAAGCGCAGAGCGCAGGCCTCCTGACCTAAGGAGGAGGAGTACTGCCACCCCGGGGTGAGGTGGCAGGATGGACCTGAGCCCGCCCAACTCCACCGCGTCCCAGCCCAGGGCCCTAACAGTGTGTGTTCGGCAGCAGCCAGACGGTAGTGTGATTCCCCTGGGCTGCTTCCTATACTCCCCCTCGAGTGTACTTTCCAAGGGTCATCCTCCATTACCCCGTGGTACACTGCGAGCGGCAGTCCCAGCAACTCCTCAGCATCAGGCGTGTCTGGCCATTCGAGTAGCTCAGGGTCCTTCTCAGGGCAGCAGAAGTCTTCTGCAGGCTCCTGTGTCAGCAGTGGGGAGACCACATCCATCTCCCTTGGCAGCTGCTTCTCAACTGAGCCAAATAGCAAGTGTGAAAAATCGGGATGGGGGTGGGGGATAAGAGCACCTATATAAGAAAAAGATCTGAATATTGGGACTGTCCCTATACAATCGGGACATCTGGTCACCCTAGCTAGAGGGCCCGCCTTTTATACTTCCTCTTCCTGTGCCGCCCCTCTGCTTCCAGTGGGGAGAGAATGGCTGTCCTGGTTCCGCCCACCCGGGGGCATCTGGGCGTCCCTCACTGTCAATCGCTGAGGGCAGCCAAGTCTCTTCGCTACAAAAATAAATTGCACAGGACAGGGGAGAATAGAGGCAGGGCATCCGTCCGCCCCACATTCCCTTCCCATGCATGCACCACAATCTGGGACCCCCAGCCCATCTACAGGAGTCTGACCCCCACTTTCTTGCCTCCCTTCATGTGAGTTTCTGTAGGGCTGTAAGCCCCTCTCTTCACCCCCACCCCTGTGTGAGCTGAGCTCTTGGCATCCTTGACCCCATAGGGGGTTTCTGAGCCTTGCTCCCTGCCCCCCATGTTTGTGCCAGTTTTGGGGAGTGAGGTGGAAGGGAGCTGCCCATCTATTGCAGTCTGACCCTCCTCCCTTCCCCCATCATGCGAACCAGGTTCTGGGAAGGTGCTGCTTTTGTGGGGGGGTATCTGAGCCCCTCTCCTACGCCCCTCCCCCCGCCCGGCGACTTGGGATCTGGGGTGCTTTGTCCCTCTAAGGAGATCTGAGCCCATCTCTGTACTCCTCCATCGTCACTGTGACCCAGGATCTGGGAAAGCCCTGCCCCTCTGGGTGGGGAGCTTAGAACAGAGGTGCTAGGTGAATGCACAGAGAACACGTTGCTGAGGCTATGGGTGTGCAGCTACACTTCAAACGCTGCATTGGTGCAACTGCAGCGATGTAACTGTGCCACTGTAGCACTTTAATAAAGATTCTCTAAGCTGACGGGAGAGACGCCTCCCTTTGGAGTAGTTAATCCACCTTCCCAAGAGGCAGTAGGTGCGTCAGTGGGAGAACTTTTCCCACCAATATCTGTCTATACAGGGGGGTGAGGTTGGTACAACTATGTCGCTCAGGGTGTGGATTTTTCACACCCCGGAGTGAGATGGATAGACCGATATAGGTCTTAGTGTAGACCAGACCTAAGTCTTCACCAGCGCCACTAGAGTGGCACAATATAGTGCATCAGTGAACACCCTCATCACAGCAATAGGTGGGGGTCTCACCTTTCTGAGCCTCCACTTTTGAAGTTTGAAGTACACCCTTGGAAGAAGCCTGGGAAGAAGCTGTCAACATTTGGGGGGAGGGGGCGGAGTCAGTCTCTGTCCAGGTCCGCCGTTGCTGATTTTTTGTTTTCTTTTGAGAAATGCAATCTGAGCACTGCAGACTATTCAGAAGGTGCTGACACCTTTTGAAAATAACATAAAATTACACACGACTGCTGGTGGGAAGGGGGGATTAGGAGCATAAGAGTAAATCGTAATAGGGCTTTGGGTCTGCAGTGAGGGATGGGGGTATTATGGGGAGGGAGATAAATGGGGAGATAGCTGGCTATGTGGATATGGGGAAAAGCAGTGGACGTGATATACTTTGACTTTATCAAAGCTTTTGATTCAGTCTCCCACAGTATTTTTGCCAGCAAATTAAAGAAGTATGGATTGGATGAATGGACTATAAGGTGGATAGAAAGCTGGCTAGATTGTCAGGCTCAACGGGTTGGGTTCAACGGCTTGATGTCTAGTTGGCAGCCGGTATCAAGCGGAATACTCCAGGGGTTGGTCCTGGGGCTAGTTTTGTTCAACAACTTTATTAATGATCTGGATGATGGGATGGATTGCACCCTCAGCAAGTTCGCAGATGACACTAAGCTGCGGGGAAAGGTAGATACGATGGAGGGTTGGGATAGGATCCAGAGTGACCTACACAAATTGGAGAACTGGGCAAAAAGAAATCTGATGAGGTTCAACAAGGACAAGTGCAAAGTCCTGCACTTAGGACGGAAGAATCCCATGCACCGCTACAGGCTGGGGACCACCTGGCTAAGCAGCAGTTCTGCAGAAAAGGACCTGGGGATGACAGTGAACGAGAAGCTGGATATGAGTCAGCAGTGTGCCCTTGTTGCCAAGAAGGCTAATGCCATTTTGGGCTGTATAAGTAGGGGCATTGTCAGCAGATCGAGGGATGTGATCGTTCCCCTCTATTCGACATTGGTGAGGCCTCATCTGGAGTACTGTGTCCAGTTTTGGGCCCCCCACTACAGAAAGGATTTGGACAAATTGGAGAGACTCCAGTGGAGGGCAACAAAAATGATCAGGGGGCTGGGGCACATGACTTACGAGGAGAGGCTGAGGGAACTGGGCTTGTTTAGTCTGCAGAAGAGAAGACTGAGGGGGGATTTGATAGCAGCCTTCAACTACCTGAAGGGGGGTTCCAAAGGGGGTGGAGCTCGGCTGTTCTCAGTGGTAGCTGATGACAGAACAAGGAGAAATGGTCTCAAGTTGCAGTGGGGGAGGTCTAGGTTGGATATTAGGAACCACTATTTCACAAAAGCTTGTGCTCAAATAAATTTGTTAGTCTCTAAGGTGCCACAAGTACTTCTATTTCACTAGGAGGGTGGTGAAGCACAGGAATGGGTTACCTAGGGAGGTGGTGGAATCTCCATCCTTAGAGGCTTTTAAGGCCTGGCTTGACAAAGCCCTGGCTGGGATGATTTAGTTGGTGGTGGTCCTGCTTTTGAGACATAGACCAAGGATTTCTCTCATTGGCCCTGTTAACAGCTATACATTGCAAACATTTCAATGCACGACTGTTATCCTCATTCCATATAACAAAAAGTACAGGAGGGAGGATGAACACTGCAGAATCACATAGCAATGGTGTGGCTTAGGGGAAGTCCACTGTACTGGGACTATTTCTGGCCGGCTGGGTGACCTTGGGCAAGTCACTTCCCCTATCTGTGTCTCATTTTCCCATCTGCAATATGGGGATCATGATGTAAAGTTATTTTTCATCTATTGTTGAAACAACTTTATAAAAGCTTGGACTTTTGATTCTTACCTAGCCACAGTAGCAAATTAACAGATCAAGTCTAGCAGAGACCTAACCTGTCTGAATGACCACTAACTCCTACCAGCAAACATTTCATTCTCTCTTTAAAAACCACTAGGAAATGAAATGGCAAAAAACTTTGTTAATACAGTCAAGGTTGCCTCGTGATAGCTCATTCTTCCACAATGCCACATTCAGCCAAACTCAGACTTCTGAAAAACCAAGAAATACAGAGTTAAGGTAAATGCCCATACAAACGTAACTCTACAAGTCGACTACAAGCCATCAAGAACACTATCCCCGATAATGTCACAGCTAACCTGGTGGCTGAACTTTGTGACTTTGTCCTTACCCATAACTATTTTACATTTGGGGACAATGTATACCTTCAAATCAGTGGCACTGCTATGGGTACCCGCATGGCCCCACAGTATGCCAACATTTTTATGGCTGTCTTAGAACAACGCTTCCTCAGCTCTCGTCCCCTAACGTCCCTACTCTACTTGCGCTATATTGATGACATCTTCATGATCTGGACCCATGGAAAAGAAGTCCTTGAGGAATTCCACCATGATTTCAACAATTTCCATCCCACCATCAACCTCAGCCTGGTCCAGTCCACACAAGGGATCCACTTCCTGGACACTACAGTGCTAATAAACAATGGTCACATAAACACCACCCTATACCGGAAACCTACTGTCCGCTATTCCTACCTACATGCCTCCAGCTTTCACCCTGACCACACCACACGATCCACTGTCTACAGCCAAGCTCTGCGATACAACCGCATTTGCTCCAACCCCTCAGACTGAGACAAACACCTACAAGATCTCTATCAAGCATTCTTACAACTACAATACCCACCTGCGGAAGTGAAGAAACAGATTGATGGAGTCAGAAGAGTTCCCAGAAGTCACCTACTACAGGACAGGCCCAACAAAGAAAATAACAGAACGCCACTAGCCATCACCTTCAGCCCCCAACTAAATCCCCTCCAACGCATCATTAAGGATCTACAACCTATCCTGAAGGATGACCCAACATTCTCACAAATCTTGGGAGACAGGCCAGTCCTTGCCTACAGACAGCCCCCCAACCTGAAGCAAATACTCACCAGCAACCACATACCACACAACAGAACCACTAACCCAGGAACCTATCCTTGCAACAAAGCCCATTGCCAACTGTGCCCACATATCTATTGAGGGGACACCATCACAGGGCCTAATAACATCAGCCACACTATCAGAAGCTCGTTCACCTGCACATCCACCAATGTGATATATGCCATCATGTGTCAGCAATGCCCCTCTGCCATGTACAGTGGTCAAACTGGACAGTCTCTACGTAAAAGAATAAATGGACACAAATCAGATGTCAAGAATTATAACATTCATAAACCAGTCGGAGAACACTTCAGTCTCTCTGGTCACGCGATTACAGACATGAAAGTTGCGATATTACAACAAAAAAACTTCAAATCCAGACTCCAGCGAGAGACTGCTGAATTGGAATTAATTTGCAAATTGGATACAATTAACATAGGCTTGAATAGAGACTGGGAGTGGCTAAGTCATTATGCAAGGTAACCTATTTCCCCTTGTTTTTTCCTACCCTCCCCCAGACGTTCTTGTTAAACCCTGGATTTGTGCTGGAAATGGCCCACCTTGATTGTCATACACATTGTAAGGAGAGTGATCACTTTAGATAAGCTATTACCAGCAGGAGAGTGGGGTGGGGGGAAGTATTTTTTCATGCTTTGTGTGTATAAAAAGATCTTCTACGCTTTCCACAGTATGCATCCAATGAAGTGAGCTGTAGCTCACGAAAGCTCATGCTCAAATAAATTGGTTAGTCTCTAAGGTGCCACAAGTCCTCCTTTTCTTTTTGCGAATGCAGACTAATACGGCTGTTACTCTGAAACGTAACTCTGCCCCCTTTGAGCAAAGCTCCACAATGCCTTTAAGACACATATTCACACTCTACCTTTTTCCTGTAATGGACAGGCGCTATCTGCACCTGCCCTGTGCTCAAACACTGAGACCACTTCAGTGTCAGAGTATCACACTTATAAAATTTAACAACCGCTTCACACCCCTTTACAGTGTCTTCACACTGGCACACATGATACCACCAAAACCTATACTTCCCCTACCCACCATTAAATCCAGACTGCTCTCCTATCCCATTTCACTACTGACAGTACCCATCGCAAGAAGACCCCAATGTCCTGCTACTAACACAGCCCACACAATCCTGTGTTGAAATCATGCAGACTGGATCCTCAAGGTACATACACACCGCTTTTCTCTGATAACACACATGGTGGGGAGGGTGGGGATTGAGACCCAGATTGCCTCATATCACAATCATAGCTCTTCCAAACTGCTTCCATTTTACTCCTTTGCCATTCAGTACAGCTACACCTAACACTGTGAATAAAGTTGGAGTGCATGCAGACAGTTCCCAGGCCTGGTCTACACTAAAAATTTAGGTTGCCTTAGCTAGGTCTCTGAGGGGTGTGAAAAATTCACACACCTAAGTAATGTAGTTAAAATAACAATCTCCTGGGAAATAATTCTTCTGTTGACCCTATCTCCTGCCTCTTGGAGAGGTGGATTAAATGCAGTGACAGAAAAGCTCCATCTGTCGCTGTAGGAAGTGTCTACAGAGATACAGCTGCTGTGTTGTCATAGCACCTTTAGACTAGACATAGCCCCAGTGGGGATAGAGTTAAGTTGTGAGGGCATTTGCCTTAACTCTGTATTTCCTGGTTTTCAGAAGTTTGAGATTTGCTGAATTTGACATTCCAGAAGGGCACGAGTTGTCACTGGTCAACATTCACTCTGTGTAAATGAAGTCTTTTGCCATTTAATATATCCTTTCCGTGACAAGGTCCCACCTGAGCACAGCTTCAGTGTGGGGGGGATGGAATAGATGACCACTTGAGATCTCATCCAGCCCTACATTTCTGTGATTATATGACAACGACCAGCCAATGAGCGCAAGGACTGAACATTGTGATCCGAGATGTCACAAGTCCCGTGATTTGTATAATCCAAGATGAGCAGCAGCCAGATGGGGAGGGAACTGGGCTCTATTCTCATACTGTGTTGCCAGCCAGAGACGGACAAAGTCCAGAGCAGCTGCTGTTGTGCAAAACGTCTGACTGGGATTTTGCAGCTTTATGTGCAGAAAATGTTTGTAGCAGTTTATGGGCCAAGCGATAAAGTGAACAACAGAACGCAGGATTAACCTTTTATTAGAAAGAGAAATCATTATGAAGACAGGAGCTTGGTAGAGGGGTGTTCCTAGATCTCAAAATTGTGTATTATAGGGTGGAATAAGAAGGGTCATATCAGCCCCACTTCAGCTTAGCAGGAAGAAATGAGGGATGGTGTGTGCACGCACGCACATACATGTGTGTGCTGGGGAGGGAGGAGGCCTGGTCTACACTGAAAATTTAGGTTGGCATAGCTACATTAGTCATGGATGTGAAAATCCACACCCCTAACCAATGTAGCTATGCCAACCTAAATTTTGGCCATGTCTACACTATGGGGCTACAGCCGCATAGCTATAGCACCATAGCTTTGCCGGCATAGCCCTGTTGTGTAGACACAGCCTACTCCACAGAATGGGTTTTCCCATTACTGCAGGAACACCAGCTCCCTGAGCGACGGGAGCTAGGTTGACAGCAGAAGGCCAGTGCACAGACATGTGTCAGAGGATATTATATTCCACATATTAGAAATCATTACCTCCTCACTGGGCCAGCAGCAGCAACATTCCGGATATCCCTACATTTGGAAGCACTCAGACATACTTGGGATACATTCAAGCCATTGGAATTATCACAAGGATAAATTTAGCCTGCTGTTAAAAAGCCACGGGATGCCTCCTGGAGAACAATCTATTTTATAATAATGATACTTAGCACTTATTTAACATTCATATTTGTAAACATCAACCAATCTTCGCAATGGCCCAGTGAGGGAGTTAAGAATTATTATTCCGATTCCATAGGTGGAGAAAGTGTCAGACAGGTGAGGGGCCCAAGACCACATAACAAATCAATGGCAGAGTTAGGACTAAAACACAGGTCTCCCATCCCCCAGGTTTGTCTTCTTAGAATCATAGAATATCAGGGTTGAAAGGGACCTCAGGAGGTCATCTAGTCCAACCCCCTGCTCAAAGCAGGACCAATCCCCAATTAAATCATCCCAGCCAGGGCTTTGTCAAGCCTGACCTTAAAAACCACTAGCCAGTGCTGCCCCAATTCAGAAACAAACGTGTTTGAATCACCATTATGTTCTGTATTTCCCTCATTCCTGACTGGTGAGGAAATTTGTGTGGATGCAGCACTTGTTCTCCCAGGAGTTTCTCTTTTATTCTTGTAAGAGCTCACTTTACAACCCTCTGTGGGCTACCTAGACTGTGAGTCTGTGGGGCTACTCCCCCATTTAATCCCTTTCCAGAGCAGGTGGGGAATTGGTGAAGCTTAGCCCCATTCTTTACTCTCTGACTGGGGTAGCTGAGCTAGTGCCTGCAAGGCTGGGAGGAAAAGGGGGGCAGGAGGAATTTACTGTTGGTATCAGTCAGCAGTAAATTACTACCTGCTTGGAACAGAGAGAAAGCAGGAAGGGAAGTGCATTTCTCTGTGTGTCTACACTGCAGCTGGAAGTGTCCCTCTCATTCTGGGTAGACACGCATTCTAGCTCTGCTTGAGCTAGTGTGCTAAAAACAGCCGTGTGTGGATGTTGTGGCAAGGGGGTCATGCCCAGGCTAGCCCCCAGAGTACGAACCCACAGGCTTAGGCAGCCAGCCCATGCTTCCACATGCACCACAGTGTCCACACTGCCATTTTGAGTGTGCTCTCTTGAGCAGAGCTAGCATGTGTCTGTCTGGGATGGGCGGCATGTCCCCAGCTGCAGCGTAGTCATACCATCTGAGACACAATATCTCCCAGGGCTACTCCTGGGGTGGCACAGCTTATAGATCACTCCTTGCTCGAGACTGCCCCTAGTCACAGTCCACTCTTTCAGGTTAAGGTTAAGGATGCATCTCCCATCAATGCAATGAGTACAATCTAGGAAATCGCAACTTCACAAGACATTAGCCTCCAGCCACTCACAAGCCACCTGTCTTCACAAGCACGCATAACTACGCCCAGCCTCAGTCCCATCCCACAACAGACCTAAACCCACCCACAATGCATACATCCACGTGCTCCCAAGCAAACAGGTCACCTGGTGCTGCAAGGCTGGTGAAGACATAATTGCACTTTTCTGGAATCCCATTTTGGGGGGGGGGGGGGAAGAGGAGGGAAGGTCAGTGCTCTTTGTGAGAGGAAAAAAAGTGAACAACTAGAGTGGAATTACCCGGACCTGACCCTGGGAGATGTGGAGCACCCTCAGCTCCCATTCATTTCAGTGGAAGTTGCATGTGCTCAGTGTGTCACAGGAGCAGACCTACAGAATATTTCTCTGATATAGCAGTTCAGAGGCACTAATCAGATTAGCGGTTGGGTTACTGGGCAGTAAAATGGTTTACTCTGTGAAGAATTGAGAAAAATGAGCTGAAGTAGAGAAATTCCAGTAATGGGCAGGACCCGTGGAGGTTTCACTTTTCCTTCGTGGTTGCTTCAGTTTATCCAGGGAACCACATCACATCACTGCAATGCAATAAATGGTCTCCCTTTGAGACCAGGGAAATGGATCAGGCGTATCTCTTTTATGTGCTTTATCATGGTTTGTTTTACGCACCAGCAAGGAGATATTTTCTAACCTCTTCGGGGCTGCCAGTTCCACCACAGCACTTCTAGCACAGAATTTTCCCTTGAGATTATTTAGTCCTGGGGTGTGGGGAGTGGCAGGAAAACCACACCGTATTTTTAGGAACTCGGAAGTATTGCTCCACTGGGGGCACAGTTTGCAATCAAAGTGCCTGAGGTTTGCCTCTGGGAAAAGAGCAGGGGATTGAGAGAGATAGGGATAAATAGATTTGGTTCAACCAAAAATGAGTAGGGTTCATTGCAAGTCCAGATAGCCCTTTTCACCTCATAAAATGTATTGTGTTCTAACTTACCACTGAGAAGTTACCACGACAATGAGCATGACATTCGGGCCTAGGTGGACAGGTAGAAGAAAGGAGCCACTCCATAAAACACTGGGGAAGAATATTTATCGATGAGGAGGGAGGAAAATCCGCGAGGATGTCTACACTTTAATCTCCATAAAGCAACCTATGCATAGGATAGGGGCAGTGGGAGAGGATGGTATTTAACTCAGGAGGCTCAGCTGAGCTGAATGAAGGTAGAACAGGCCTAAATGTGAGAATGAGAAGCAAGATCTGGAAAAAGGGGATACTCCTACTCACAAACTGACCCCTTATCCTATGGGATCAGATATGGGGCTAGGAAGGCCTCACCTCTACCAGTAACCCTAATTCTGTGCCCCTCCTGCACACGTTGGTGAACTCTCACACCCCTCCCCAAGGAGATAGGTAGGAAAATAGTATCCCTTCCATTTTACAGAGGGGGGTAACTGCATCCCGGAGGCTTAGGCCCAGAACTGTAAAGATATTTAGGCATTGTTCCACTCAGTGTTGCAAAGCTTAAGGGCCAGATATTGAAAGGGAGGCACTTAAAGATGCAGACAGGAGCATAAATGGTGCTTGATTTCAAATTAGGTACCTCACCATTTTTGAAGACCCAACTAGGTGCCCAGCTGCATCTTTAGGCAGGTACCTACCTTAAAAAATTTGGCCCCAGCTGCCTTAGATGCCTAAATACCATTGAAAGCCAATGGGGCTGAGGCTCCTAAGGGTCAGAGTTTTAAAAAGTATTTAGATGCCTGAAGATGCAGACATGCACCTAACACTCATTGCCTGGGTGCTTTTGAAAAGCCCAGGAAATGCCTTGAAAAAATTCTGTCTTTCAGGGTCTAATGCCCAGATAGTTAAAGGTATGTAGGCATTGCTGCACTCAGCTTATGCTTAGCTGATTTAGGGGCTTAAATCTCATTTTCAAAGGGGATTTAGGCACTTGGGATTTTTGCTCCAAAGTGCCTAAATCCCTTCTGAAACCAAGATTTAGTCTCCTTAGTCAGTCAGGGGTTGTGATGCTGAGCATAGCCTTGCCTAAATACCTTTACATAGTGGGGCCTTAGGCCTTGAAAAGCTGAGTGGAGCACCTCCTAAATAGCTTTAAAAGTCTGGGCCTAATGCTCCAGCTTTGCAGAACACCCACAGCTCCCCACTGATTTCAGCTGGTGTCCTAGTTGCTCAGCACTTCTGAAAAAAAATCAGATCCTAATCATAACTTACTCAAGTCAAATGCGAAAGGTGGGGTGGAGCCAGGAGGAGAACCCAGCCCTCTGTTGTAACAAATGCGGCCACCAGGGGCTTTTGTTGCCTCCACAGCCTCCTGGTGGGGACTGGGGGATGGGGGAAACAGTGTACCCTTCCTCAGGGCCACCAGCAGGGGTTGGGCCCTGCCTCCCCTCTGGAGCCACAAACACTGGAGGAGCAGGCAGCCAGTGAGTTCCCCACCTTCCCCGGGGCAGTGAGGCTCAGGCTTCAGCCCTGGAGTGGCGGGCAGCAGGCTCTGGTCATGGGGCTTCGGGTTTTGGCCCTGGACCCCGACCGCTCGGCAGTGGGTTCTGGCCCTTGGCTCACCACCCCCTCCGCACATTGCCACTGGTTCCCACTTCCTCCATGGGCCCCCCAAAATCCCCCAATCCCTTCCCCCCCCCCAATTACCCGGCTGTCTCCCAACTCACCTCCCCATCCAGGGCTTAATTTGACCCCTGGCTTGGCAGGCCTGAATAAGGCTGCTGTGAAAATTGATATTTGTACGTTTGTTAATATCACTTTTCACAGCCTCCCAGCTTGCTAGTAAGTCTGCTGTGAAAAGTGATATTAACAAACATATACATATCAATTGTTGAGCAGCAGACTTATTAGCTAGCAAGTCGTTTAAAAAAAGCAACCAAAAAGCAAAAGACACACCACCAACAAAAGACGAGAACGTGCAATACACCTTATTTGTGTTTCTATTCTGTTTAGGTCCAGTAAAAAATAGAAACCACTGTACATTCTTTTAATGATTGAGTTTGCAAAAAAACCCAACCTTCTCTACATACATAAATTACAATGATTTGGACACGTATATGTCCATATTTGTTTTTCCTAAAGTTAATTAAGTATTTTAGGTAAAATTGTCAGAGAAGCCAGAAGCAAGAGTTGATGGCCACACTCTGAGGTCACCAAAAAATTTGTTGAGAACCCCTGTACTAAAGTCTCATCCACTAGACCACAGCTCCTCAGGAAGAGCTGCTTCATATCTATGAACTTAGTTATGCTACCTGTAAAATGCAGGCCCCCAGCTCTGCCAGGTACTTTAAGATCTAAAAGGGGTAAAAGTACTATGCTATTACTAGCCGTCTTTTCCAGCTTGGAAATCTTACACGTAGGAGGGCTGATTAGCTAGCACTGTGGGCTAGCAAGCTAAGCCTTTGCCCATGAGCCAATAGTCCTGGCTCTGACACTTTAATTTCAGGGTCTATCACATAACTCTTGCGTGCCCAGTGTATTAATCCTGTTGAAAACCCAAAGGATAAATACTTTCCAGTTGTTGAATGGAACAAGGGCACCTACAAACAGATGCTTTATTGTATGGCAATTGCATGTCTTTTAGAACTTGGACTACTGAGAAATAAAAGAGTTCAGTTAGACAGCAAGGGTTCCAAACTGGCATGGTTTTGCTAAACAAGAAAACAGCTTGGCGCAGTTAACATTATCTGCGAGTCGATCCTTCCTGAAGTTATTTTTAACATTTTGTTAAAAGGGGATAATGTGCGGCTAAGAATAAAGATTCTAGGGGTGGGAGCATGTTAATTATCACTAGCCTCCTACCAAGATAGCAAGCACGTTACAAGTCTCCTTGTAAATAGCTTATAAAATTACTCAGCACTCATGGGTAGCTGACTATTATAAACCAGAAACCTTAATCGTCTCTTAAAATCAGTTCTTTATATGGAACAAACACAGGTTTTGATCTGCATGTTGGTTTTCCTTATTATTTACATTACAGTAATGCCTAGGAACCCCTATCAAGGATCAGGCCCTCACTATGCTATGCTCTATACACACAAATAAGAATGGTGACAGAGAGTCCCTGCCCCAGACAGTTTACACTGATCTACACTTAAAGTGTCCTGGTCAACACTTAAAGTTTAGGTCAACTGAGCTATATCACTCAGGGTTGTGAAAAATTTCACGCCCTGAGCACCATAGTAAGTTTAACCTCACCCGCAGTGTAGACGCGGAATCGGTCGACCTAGCTACCGCCCCTCAAAGAGGCGGATTATCTATACTGACATAAAAACCCCTTCTGCTAATGTAAGAAGCTACTACAGACACACAGCTGCAGCACCAAAGCTGTAGTGCAGACATATCCTTAATGTCCGATAGGATGCCAGAGGTGGAAATATTGCTTAGAGCTTTTCTGGCCTATTGGCTAATTTTATATCTCGGCGGGTACAAAAAGGGCTCTTTCAGTCTGCTAAAGTGAAAGAGCTTTACCTGGGTAGATAAGGGGTTCTGTTCATACATACAGTGCAGATGCTGGACAAGATGGTTTAAATTATTGATTAACTACAAGCTACAAGTAGTTATCAAGTGCAGCCACCTTGCCACGTCCCTGCACCTCTCATAGTTTGAAGGGATTGTCTACACTACAAGCAGCACAGCTGCGGGCACTGAATTCTACAGGTGTGTTGCTGTAGGGTAGGCTCTTGCTACAGCAACGGAAGGGGATTTTCCATTGTTGCAGTAAATCCACCCCCTCAAGAGTCAGTAGCTAGGTAGAATTTTTCCGTTGACCTAGCTGCATCCCCAGTGAGGGTTAGGTCGACCTAACTACATTGCATAGAGTGCAAATTTTTTCACAGCTCTGAGTGATGGATGGCTGTAGTGCTTCAGTGTAAACACTCACTCCAACGACAAGAGGGGTTCTCCCATGGGTGTAGTTCATCCACCTCTCCGAGAGGTGGTAGCTAGTTAGGCAGAAGAATTCTTCCATTGACCTAGCGCTGTCTACACCAGGAGTTAGGTCGGCTTACCTGTGTCACTCAGAGGGGGTGGATTTAACTTTTGAGTGTAGACCTGGCTGTAGCTAGGTCAATCTAAGATTTAGATGCAGACCACTCCTCATGCATTGCCACAAATTACATCCACTTGCCACAGCTTGGCAGTCTGATCAACATGCACTTCTCAGACAAAAGGGCTCTGTTCGGTGAGGTTCTGCACCGCCCTAAGTCTTTGAGCTTTGCTCCTCTTATTAAAATGAGCCAACTCAGTGCATAACAAGACCTCACTCAGCCCAGGCTGTACTTTGTTTTGCTGGCAAATAATTTGTTATCAGCATTTCCAGTGCAAGCTTCTAAGCTCACCTGTAATCAGGTGAAAAAATAACTGAGCTGTTCACTTCATATCAGGAAGCAGTAATTACTGTAGGCACCAGAAAGTCTGACTGTGGGTCAGTAACTGGTAGTTGTGAATGCAAGCAGCTATCATTTGGGTTTGTTATGAGTTGTGCAGCTTCGCCAAATAACACTGCCTGATTGTGGCTGTACGATACATGAACAGGTTTGTGGCATCAGAGCCCATTTTATAGAGCTCATCCTCCACACTGGTGTTGGAACTCACTGTGTTACTTATCCAGGGAGGACCTTACGTGTTAACATTATCTGATAGGGACCTTCCTTCTGTGGTCAATACATTACAGTGTGAGGATTGACGCCAACTGCTATAATGAAGGCTGCATAACTGTTTCCAGTCTAACCCCCTGTTTTCAGTCACTAATAGCATTCTGAAACTTTTACCGTTCAGAATACAATCATCCAGTTTGGGTCTTTTCCCCAAAGTAACCTATTTTTTTGAAAATATGAGCAAAAAAGGTAAGACTGGAAACCAGAAAAACGTCCTATAATAAACAAAATCTTTAGTGGCAAACTTTTTGGGGATCAGCTCAGTAACTGAAATGTTTGGGGGTAGATAGTTGAAGTTTAGCAGGGTGCTAGCCCTCCTTGAGGCTATCTGACTTAAGAGCTTTGCAATGTAATTTAGTTTACATTCAAGCTAATTATGGCACTGTGAAAATCTCATGCCACACAAGTACACTTTGTATGGGGCTAAGGAAGGCTGCACTGCACATGTACATGTGACCAATTTATTTGTGCAGTGGAAATATACTGAGGTGTGAAGAGATATGGGAGGGTTCCTGGGTAAGGCACAAAGGGTACAATTTTCAAAAACACCTAAATGACTTAGGAGACTATGTCCCATTTTCATAAATGACTTAAGGTATTTAGGTGCCTAGCTGCCTCTAAGTTCCTAAATCCACTATTTAGACACCCCTGACATTTTCAAAACTGCCCCTCTGCTGCTGCCTAACCCCATTGGTGCCGATGTTTTTGCCAGTGGGCATGTGCATAGATGCCTAAGGCCACATCTATACTATGGGTGCTACAGAGCTGTAGCCAAGCTGCTGTAGTGTAGATGCTTCCTACAGTGACAGAAGGGGCTGTACTGCAGTGACAGTCACTGTGGGTAATCCACCTCTCCCAGCGGCAGTAGCTAGGTTGACAGAAGCGTTCTTCCATTGACCTGGCAGTGTCCACACCAGGGGTAAGGTCAGCTTAGCTACAAAGTAGCTATTTTAAAAAAAAGCTATGTTGATCTAAATTTTAAGTGTAGACCAGGCATAAGTCCTGATGCCCCCCTGAACTTAATGAGCTACTCAGAACTGTAGCTCAAGCTGTACCCAGCATGGCTCAGCTGTGCCATCTCTGTTACTGTGGCTATGCCACTATTTATACTTGAGGCAGCTCTCATCGAGTTACCATAAGTGTGTGTACACGAGGCAGGAAATCACACTCCTACCTCAGAGTATAGATGTAGCCTAGTTACAAACCCTTAAGACCCAGACTAAGGAACTATACTCCCTTAATCAATGCAGTGGTATCAGTGGCCATGGGACATCCAGTTTCACAAGTAACGAACACAGCTGGAGAGTACCGCCTCTCCACACCAAAGAGTTAATTTGCTGGTTATACCTGGGAAGATGGAACCATCTGTCAAGAACCCAACTTGTCCTTTGCAAGTGAGTCCATTTATGCATCTTCCCCTTTTTGCACAAATCTTCTATGCTTGTGACAGGTGTTAGCATCATAGAAGCTATGAGGATTGAATTCTCTGCAGAGAACACAAACAAAACCAACACCACCAGGGAACTTCCTGAATAAGACCTGGAAAGGAATGAGGAAACATCACTTATTTTCTTAACTCCCTGGACCTCGTTCAAGTACTCAGGATATCGGTTAAACTATAATCCAGGGCAAATTACCTTGAAAAGAATGATTGTCACACAAACAGAGCTGTGGTAGAGCTCTCCCTCTGGCTGGACACTCCACAGACTGAGGTGTTTGGAGCCTACTTCTCTGGGCCAAATGTGCTTGTAAAGCCTCTGGAGTCTGAACTCCATTCTTGGTTGGGGGGGTCTCTGGGCTCACTCTTGGGGTACAGATCCTCTCTCTAGTACCCCCTTCTGAGAGCTGGGGCCTTGGGATCCTACAGCCTATCTCCTGGGACTAGTTCACCCTCCCCCAGAACTCCAACCATGTGGATGATTAGGAGTCATAGGTTAACTTTTCAGAGGCACTGAGAGAGACAGACTTTGCACAGGATCCTAAACACCATTACTGTTTACTTAGCAGCATGAGCGATAGACAGATCTAGACAAAGTAATAAACATACCTCCCTGCTTTTTCCCTGCCTCAGGTTCCTCACTCCTCTGGAGAGTTCATTGGGCTTGGACAGAGTCCTCTGAGGGATCCAGGATCCTTCTCCTACAGTTCATGATTCCTCTTCCTAAACATGGAGCTTCTGTAGGCCAACTAGCTTTCTCTGACCTTGGCTAGTCCTGGAGTTAAATCAGGCCCCCTGGCGGCACAAACCTGCCTGTTTCTTCCCCTGTCTCATCCAAAGTTTCCTGTGTGGCTCTGTGAACTTTTCCCTGTGATTTTTCAAGGCTAGCATCAATACTTTTGTTTCTTTGTGCTACTGCTAGAAATTTTCCATTCCCCGCTTTTGCAGCCCCCTGCAGAGAAAGTTGATCCAACTGGTTTCCTTAGGCCTCACCCAGCCTATTGTCCCAACATGCTTTCACCTGAATAGGTAACCATTTAAGGTACACCAGCTGACCTATATCTGGTCTAGCAGAGATGTGCTATAGCCCTGGTCATCAAATGCTAGATTCCACATCCACAGAGAGACATTCCATGATCCAACAATTTAACAACAACAACATAAATTGTATGTAGTCAGATTCCCCAGATCATCAGTGAGTCATCCCTCCAACCCTTGTCTCAATAATAGAAATTTGTTTTCTTGGTGGAGCACAACATTACTCAGATTAATATGCAAAGTAGCTTGAATTATTTAGGACTCCATTTATGGTGCTAGGGAAACCACAAGGTGTTGCCTTTAGTTAAAGGGACTTTGACTGAGTTATGGAGAAGACAGTACCTGAATGATTTCATCATTCTACAATAATCTCAACACTCAACTTCCCAAAGCTTGACTCCTAACTGAGCAGCATATAGGCCCAAACCCTTCAATAATCAGCTAGGTCAAACAGAACAGGCCCAACCTCCTGGCAGCAATTCTGAAAAATGCAAGAGAGTATTTTCCAGTCCAGTGACATAATTAAAAATACCAAGTGAATGGAATCAGCCAGAGAGTTAGTTAATGATTAAAAAATTAACTTCAAAGAGACATGCTGTCGAGTCAGATAAACAAAAATAAGGGTCACAAGGTAGAAAATAATTCACTGTGTGGTGAGTCTTGTTTTGATGAAAGTCTCTGGGAAGTGATGCTCCTCCCACACTGATTCAATGCCAGCAGTGCTTCTATGACCAGCAGGGTGCATAGGACAGGTTGGGATCCTCTTGAAAGAATCTCAGTTTGTAATTGGGATATTGCAGGGGTGGGAGGCTGAGTTTCCCAGACAAAGTCTGGGCAGGGTTCTGGTAAGTCATTGCAGTACTGTGGCCCCAGTCCTGGAAGTTAGGAACCTAAATATCTTTAGGTATTCTCACCATAAATACTCACCAGCAACCACACACCACACAACAGAGCCACAAACCCACGAACCTATCCTTGCAACAAAGCCCGTTGCCAACTGTGTCCACATATCTATTCAGGGAACACCATCATAGGGCTTAATCACATCAGCCACACTATCAGAGGCTCGTTCACCTGCACATCTACCAATGTGATATATGCCATCGTGTGCCAGCAATGCCCCTCTGCCATGTACATTGGTCAAACTGGACAGTCTCTACATAAAAGAATAAAAGGACACAAATCAGATGTCAAGAATTATAACATTCATAAACCAGTTGGAGAACACTTCAATCTCTCTGGTCACTCGATTACAGACCTAAAGGTTGCAATATTACAACAAAAAGACTTCAAAAACAGACTCCAACTAGAGACTGCTGAATTGGAATTAATTTGCAAACTGGATACAATTAACTTAGGCTTGAATAGAGACTGGGAGCAGATGGGTCATTACACAAAGTAAAAATATTTCCCCATGTTTATCCCCCGCGCGCCCCCCCTCCACTGCTCCTCAGACGTTCCTGTTAACTGCTGGAAATGGCCCACCTTGATTATCACTACAAAGGTTTTCTTTCCCCTCCCCGCCACCCCGCTCTCCTGCTGGTAATAGCTCATCTTAAGTGATCACTCTGGTTACAGTGTGTATGGTAACACCCATTGTTCCATGTTCTATATGTATATAAATCTCCCCACTGTATTTTCCATTGAATGCATCCAATGAAGTGAGCTGTAGCTCATGAAAGCTTATGCTCAAATAAATTGGTTAGTCTCTAAGGTGCCACTAGTACGCCTTTTCTTTTTGCTAAATATCTTTGAGGCTCTGGGCCTGTGTGATCACTGGACACCGGAGGGATCTTCACATTACTTTGGCACCTGGAGTGCTTATTGTGATGAACAGTTTGGAAGACCAAGGTTAGGACCATGTGGGGAGTTGTCTCCCAGGCCTCTCACATCAGTATGGTGTCTGAGGTGCTACCATGACCAGCATTTTGGTTTGTCCAGCACCCCTAGTCTTTCCCTACAGGATACAAGTAACTGAGTCAGTACTATAGCACAGTTCCCAATCTGGGACCCACAATCTCAGGTAATGTCACCCAAGAAGCGGAGAGGAGAAGGGCCTGTTCATCTAGGATTCAGGCTGGGACTGGTTTTTTAATCCCTCTCCATCCCAAGACGGCAGGGGACTATAGTGTAGGAAATTCCCCTCCATTTCTCCCATCTGCCTTTAAGGCTCCCCCTCTAAAGCAGCCATAATTCTTTCAGGCCAGGAGAACTAGATGGGATTCCCTTGCACTGACGCAGCACACCAGTGCTGCATCTTTACTGGCCAGAGGGTTTGCTCAGTAGTGGTGAGCTGCTCACCTTAGTCCGCGGTCACTAAACGTGCTGCCTTCACAGCACTTCCAGCCCCCTGCAGTAATTCCTATTTCCTAGTTAGGGTTGCCAATTGTCTAATCCAGGGGTGGCCAACCTATGGCTCCAGAGCCACATGTGGCTCTTCAGAAGTTAATATGCCGCTCCTTGTATAGGGACCTACTCCGGGCTGGATCTACAGGCACCAGCTTTCCAGTGTGCCGGGGGGTGCTCAACCCCTGAGTCACTGCTCAACCCCTGCCTCTGCCATCAGTCATTATACTAAAAAAAAAAAAAAAAATTAATAGAACTGCAATTTGTGTTTCTTACATATACCAGATAATTCCACCTGTATACTATATTTTCAGAAAACTGGTTTTTTTAAATGCACAAAAAAGAAAAAAATTGCTTTTATATGAACTTTACTCACTTTCTGAGGCTGAAGTGAAATTTGAGATGCATTAAAACACGAATCCCATATAGGTCGTTGAGTAACCTCTGTACACCAGCAGCAGTTTAATGGAGTATGTTTAGCTATGTAAATTTAAAGCGCATTCAAAAATCAACCACAAAGGGTGTGGGGGGCAGGGGGGTTTGCGCACATGGAATAAGTGACACGGATATTTTCAGTGAAACGTAGTCAATAGTTATTATATGTTTTTATTTTTTCACAAACTGTAAAAGCTAAAACGCTGTAAAGAGGCAAATTCCACATTTTTCCCATGGCAAATGGATTTCTAGGATCCCGGGTGATAAAATAGGAGACAGTGTACATGAATAGGGAAAGCAGAGACAGGGAGGGAAGAGGTGGGGTTAGTGGAATGGAAGTCTGGCATTCTTTGAGCCATCTCACCATTTTTATCCAAACGCATCTAGAAATGGGCTCCAAATTTTTTCAAATTCATATAATTGCTCGCTATGGTAATGAGCTACTCATTCTGTGACTGTCCAGAGGCACCAACTCCTTGGGTGCTCTAGGGCTGGAGCACCCACAGAAAAAAATAGTGGGTGTTCAGCACCCACTGGCAGCCCCACCAATCAGCTCCTCCCCCTCCCAGTGTCTCCTACCCACCAGTGACCAGCTGTTCGGCAATGTGCGGGAGGTGCTGTGGGGGATGGGTGGAGTGGGGGCAGGAAGAGGTGGGGCGGGAGCTTGGGGGAAGGGGTGGAGTGGGGGTAGGACCTGGGGCGGAGTGAGGGTCAAGGATCCCTGAGGAAATTACAAAGTCGGCGCCTCTGCTGTTAACGCCAAATACTACTAGGTCCAGATACCGCTGTTCTATTCTGGGTAGAGGCCTACTCCTCCAGTTTTGTAAAACCAGGCACTTGGTGATCACTGCAGCTCTCAAGATACAAAGTCTCTGTGGTGGCATTAAGCCCAGGTAACCAAGGGCATAATTTTCAGCTGAGGTTTTGGTTGCTGCAGCTGAGCCCTGTTTTAATTTTTGTGGCCACTTCTTTCCACAGCTGCCTGACTGTTGGACAGTCTCATAGCATGTGCACCAGGGTCCTTTTTCCTTTGTTCCATCCAGCACCAACACACACCAGAGGATAAAGCTGCCACCGTGTTTAACTTCTGTGGTGTCCAATACATGCTGAATCAACTCTTTTGTATCAAGTGCAGCCTGAGATACACAAAAGCACTTTTACCATAACATAATATGCTCTGCTATTGGGATTCTTCTAAGGGCTGTACTTAATCCTCCTCCCAGGCTTTCACAAAGAACTGCAGGTGATGGAGTGCCTCTTCATTAACAAAGTATCTTTAGTGGCCATGGGCCTGGGGAGTTTAAAGCGAGAGAACGGAAAGTGATTTTGAAAATGATGAACAACCTCTTCCCTACCTACTGTTCCAATGAACAGTGTTTTCTGTCCCTCGTTTCTCACGCTTTGGAATCCCTGAGGCCAGGAACAATAAGAAAATGGGATAACAGCAAGCCCGAATCTGACAGCGATGAACTAGGTGACGAGGAATGAGAGGTATGTTTATGGCATTTACTATGGGAACTATTCAAAGGGGATCCGGGAATGTCACTGGCTTTTGTCTTCAGCTGGACAATGCTGTCAGCCTTTTCCTTCCCCACTCAGTTAACTTCTAAAGCCTTCAAGAGGTTAGAGTGAACCAGACCTAGCCACTGCCAAATGAACTTTAATGAGCTCTGCCATAGTCCTGGCTTCACCTGCTTCTGATGGCTGTACAGCTGATGGCTTCACACAAGGCAAAGCATCCTGCTCCTGTTCAGGAGGTACATGATGTGGGAGAACTGGATGCATCATGGCTTCAGCCAGGAAAGGGGTGTTGTGGTGCTGACTCTTTGGCTGGGAGTACCCATCCTGAGGAGAGAGGAGGGTCTGCCCTTGCAAAATAGAATTTATGCTAGGGGTTGGAGGTTTTTAACAGGGATTTCCGCCAACCACAATTATAGGGAGGGGGCCTGTATCCACCAGGTAAAGGGGAAAAAGTGTCAGTAAGTTGAGAGGGAGGAGTCTAAAGTTTCAGGTGCCCCCCATCCAGTGGGTCCTTTGTATCCCTGCATATCTGTCATAGGTTCTATGGCAGGGGTTCTCAAACTGGGGGTTGGGACCCCTCAGGGGGTCATGAGGTTATTATGTGGGGCGTTGCAAGCTGTCAGCCTCCAAAGCCCACTTTGCCTCCAGTATTTATAATGGTGTTAAATATATAAAAAAGTTTTGTTTTTAATTCATAAGGGGGGTCGCACTCAAAGGCTTACTATGTGAAAAAGGTCACCAGTACAAAAGTTTGAGAATCACTGTTCTTTGGGCTTTGGTAGTCTCCAGTGCAGCCCTGTAAGTCGTTCACTTAAATGTAAATGCAGTGAATGTTGTACAGCTGTCTGCATGCTCCTTGCCTCTTCCACCAGCTCACTCATCCCCCTGCCCAAGTAGCCACCTATTCACTCAACTGGCCTCCCACCCCTCTGTTCATCAGCCTGTTCACTCACCCACCAACTTACATTAAACCAAAAAAGTCACTCTTAACCCCAAACCAGATTGTTTGCAAGGGTTTAAACACATCAGTTTAGATTCACACCTTGGGGCTGATTCTCACCTACACTAAGGCCGCTTGACTCTGCTCTGACAGTCTTCAGAATAACAGCCGTGTTAGTCTGTATTCGCCAAAAAGAAAAGGAGTACTTGTGGCACCTTAGAGACTAAGCAATTTATTTGAGCATGAGCTTTCGTGAGCTACAGCTCACTTCATCGGATGCATATCCGCTACCATATCATGGAACCATCATCAATGCATCTTCCTTATCTATACAGAAAAATTCAAAGGCCTTCTTGTCCTCACTGAGGGTTTTTCCCTGTAAGATAAGCCCACATTTAAAAAAAAAAAACCCAGTGGCAAAACTTTCCACAAAGCACACAGAAAACCCATTCCACCCACAAGCAACAATCAACCATCTTTAAGTTTCCAAAATCACAGCTCAGCTGTACAATAGCATGGGTGAATCATTATTTGGGTAATAAGAAAAGGAGTACTTGTGGCACCTTAGAGACTAACCAATTTATTTGAGCATAAGCTTTCATGAGCTACAGCTCACTTCATCGGATGCAGTGAGCTGTAGCTCACGAAAGCTTAAGCTCAAATAAATTGGTTAGTCTCTAAGGTGCCACAAGTCCTCCTCTTCTTCTTTTTTTAGTAATATGACAGTGTAGGTGCAGTCTTCATTAGAGCAATTTACACCACTTAAGGATCTGGCCTGTTCACTTCAATTTCACACCAACTGAGGATCTGGCTTGTATGTTTAAGATCATTTTCCTATGTTAATCTTTAGACCCTTTTTCAGAGTATGCAAATTCCACCTGTGAACTGCCTCACAGATAGATCTGGCTTGTTTAAGAGTTTTTAAATGGGGAAATGGTTACACTGATGTTTGACTTCCTGCTTTTTTCTTAAACTTAGGCTTTGTTTATAGTCAATGCAGGATTTAAACTAGTCCCTGCTGATATCATCTCAAGAATGTAAGAAGCACTTTACCTTTAAAGTCACTTCAAAAGGACAGCAC
Source organism: Lepidochelys kempii (assembly GCF_965140285.1). Lineage (NCBI taxonomy): Eukaryota > Metazoa > Chordata > Testudines > Cheloniidae > Lepidochelys > Lepidochelys kempii. Next base: position 152,523,977 of record NC_136382.1, read on the forward strand.
TCCAAGTTGCAAGGCAATTGAGAGAAGTGATAACAGTATCAGATGAGCTCCATGTTGTCTGCTGATGCCTAGAGGATTGGGTTAGTGTAATTTAGTTCAAAAATTCCCAAGTCAGCAGAAACCAAACAGAAAAAAACATCAAAAAGTTCTGGGTTAAAAGTGGTAGGAAAGAGTTTTAATATGTTAAACGTAGCTGAGACCTGAAGTTTGCATTTTGGGGTGGGCCAAAAGAAAGTTTTACAACACTTATTATTAAAATATTGCTTTTGAGCTTTTAACATTTTGTAAAGAAAATAATTGGCTTGGATTGAAGCCTTCCCTGGAGCATTTGCAAACTAAACATTGTGGCATTGGGTAAGTGCCTGAAAACCAAAACATGACAGTGACCTAAAACAAAAGCGAAAATGACTGGTATATTTCCACTGATGTAGAAAGAAAAACAACATAACTGGTAAAAATAATAAAATGAAAGTGAGATTTTTAATATTTCCAGGACCAATAAAAGCTCTGCTGATGGACAAGTGTGAGCAAAAGCTGAATATGATTCTGTCTAGATCCCTGCTTGGTCACTGATAATTCTAGAGGTTTGTTTATGCATTATTTGCCACTGGTACTGTTTTGTACCAATCTTTAGGACTCCCTATCTATGCATATGTAGGCTAGATAGACCTTAACATCAGCTGCCTGCTGAAGTTTCTGGTGCACTCTTATTTTTACAGCATTGAAACAGGTGGAAACTAGATTACCATCTCAGACACTGGCAGCCATGCAAATGTCTCTGTTTCTTCTCAGCAGATGGTTGGCTACTGTAACTAATAGGGGACAATACCCTGTTTAATTGATTGTGTGGGAGTTTATGGTTTATAGGAATAGTGTCCCTAGCCCCTGTTTGTCAGAGGGTGGAGATGGATGGCAGGAGAGAGATCACTAGACCATTACCTGTTAGGTTCACTCCCTCTGGGGCACCTGGCATTGGCTATTGTCGGTAGACAGGATGCTGGGCTGGATGGACCTTTGGTCTGACCCAGTATGGCCATTCTTATGTCCTGCTAATAATACTCAGCAGCCCTTATATAGTGTTTTAGAGATCTCTGACCACCCCCCCCCCAAACACTTAACTAATGAATCCCTAGAACTCCACCATTAGGTAGAGAAGTAAGAATTAACTCCATTTTACATAATGAGAAGTTGAGACACAGAGGTTAAGGGACTTGCCCAAGGCCATAAACTGAGGTCTGGGCTAGTCTTAAAAGTGTTACAGGCATAGCTACATCAGTTAGTAATATGAAAAAAAAATCACACCCCTAAGCAACATTGCTATGCCCACAAAACTCTCATGTAGATGTAGTATAGCTTACTTTGTTTAGAGACCTGTTACAAACTATCCTGGCAAAAACATTCTGTTGCTGTATAAACAGGGCCTGCACTAGGAGGGTAGCTGATATTGTAGACTGGCAAACCCTTTCTGGTGAAGATAAGGCCTGAGTCAATTGCAGAGCTGGTACTGAAAAACAGGGATTCCTAGCACACAGTCCTGTGTTCCATCTGCTGGACTTCACTGTCTCCCCCATACATGATATGAATTGCATTTGATATGGTGTGTAAATTTGGGTGGGATTTGCAAAGAGAAATCAATGGGTGTTAGGTGCCTACATATCTTTGCGAATCCAACCCTGTGTGTCTAATTATCCTGTGCGTATAATTTCAAATAATACCCAGCATATGCCTGATGAGAAACATTTCTCACTCACAAGAACTTCCAGAACACTACAGGGAGTAGGGTTGCTGCCTCTCCATGTTTTCCCAGGATCGTCCCTTTTTCTGAGGTATCTGTCCTGGGAAATCTGAAAGGGTGCTCAGTCTGCACTGGCAGTTGGCCAGTTTTGTGGGTTCAGGATCATCCCAGATGTCTCCCTTTTCTGGTACTACAGAGGTGGCAACTCTAAAGTTTAAAAATGTGCTCTAAATAAAACAAATCTTATGTCTGGTAATGAGCGGACCTCTTGTTACTGACTTGGGGTCAGCAGGTGTGTCTGTTAGAGAGAGCAACTCAACACATCATACAATGCTGTTCTTGTCTCAAACAGGTGTAAGGTCAGTAACCTCAGATTCTCCTGCTTAATCAGCTTGGCATTGCTGAGCATTTGATACGGGAGGGCAAGGCCACAAGACTCAGCGCCAATTGGTGCAGTCTGACAGCTCCCCTTTGACTGATGAGCAAACAGTATAGAAGGATGTGGATAGACAAAGTTGCTTACCTAGCCGCATAGTGCCGAACACCACTACCCTCTGTTTTCCATTTGAGTCATGTGGCATGATGGACCAGCACAACTGTTTGAACTGGATGCTGGCAGCTAACTCCATTATGCCTAGCCAGATTAACGTGTAGTGTAGCTACAGTGAGTGTACTCAGTGGAATTACACCAAAGATGAATTTAGCCCACTGTGCCTTGGCAACAGTTCTATGTCTGTTAAAATATTTGGGGTACTTCACTCCTAGTTCACCAGAACGACTCTTCCACCCATCTAAGGTTCTGATATGGCCCTGGGACTGAAGGCACACCGTATTCACACCCTGTTCCACAGGCGTGCGCAACACATTACATTAGGGTGTGCACCCAGGGAGCCCCGCCCTAGCCCCACCCCATCCACTCCCTCCCACTTTCCGCCCCCTGACTGCCCCCCTCAAAACCTCCAACCCCTCCTGCTCCTTGTCCCCTGACTGTCCCTTCCTGGGACCCTGCCCTAACTACCCCCCAGGACTCCACCCCCAGCTAAGTCTCCCTGCTCCTTGTCCCCTGACTGCCCCTTCCTGAGACCCCCCCCGCGTAACTGCCTCCCTAGGACCCTACCCCCTACCTGTCCCCTGACTGCCCCGACCCTTATCCACATCTCCACCCTCAGACAGACCCCTGGGTCTCCCACACCTATCCAACTGCTCCCTGTCCCCTGAAAGGACCCCCAGAACTCTCGACGCATCCAACTCCCCCTGCTCCCTGCCCTGCCCCGACCCCTCTCAACATCCCCCCACAGGCTCCCCCCAGAACCCCTGACCCATCCAACCCCCTCCCCCTGGCTCATTATCCCCTGATAACCTCCTCCAGAGACCCCATAATCACCCCCCAGGACTCCACCAACTATCCAACCCCCCCGTCCCAACTGCCCCACCCCCTAGCCACACCCCTGCCCGCTGACAGGCCCCCTGGGACTCCCACGCCCTATCCAACACCCCTGTTCCCTGTCTGCCCCCGAGACCCTCTGGCCTGTATCCAACCTGCCCAGCCCCCTTACCACAGCGCCGCTCAGAACAGAGTCCCCACCAAATCCCACCCTGTCAGGGTTCCCTCCCCACTCTGAACTCTAGGGTACAGACGTGGGGACCCGCATGAAAGACCCCCTAAGTTTATTCTACCAGCTTAGGTTAAAAACTCCCCAGGCATAAATTCTCCCTTGTACCTTGGGTTTAAGTAACACTGCCACCACCAAGTGATTTTAACAAAGAACCAGGGAAAAGGACCATTTGGAGTTCCTCTTCCCCCAGCAATCCCCCCAAGCCCTTACACCCCCTTTCCTGGGGAGGCTTGAGAATAATATGCTAACCAATTGGTTACAAAATGTTCAAAGACCCAAACCTTGGTCTTGGAACAATGGAAAAAATCAGTCAGGTTCTTAAAAGAAGGATTTTATTTGAATAAAAGGTTTCACCTCTGAAAAATCAGGATGGTAAATACTGTACAGGGTAACCAGATTCAAAACACAGAGGATTCCCCTCTAGGCAAAACTTTAAAGTTACAAAAAACCAGGATAAACCTCCCTCTAGCAAAGGGAAAATTCACAAGTTGAAAACAAAAGGTAATCTAACGTGCCTTGCCTTATTTACTTACCCTTTTTGCAATATCAGAGACTTGTACAGGATGGTTTATAGGAGAAGGAGGTTTTTTTTTATATGGTGCTTCTCTGCTTTCTCCAGAGAACACACCACAAAGCCTTCCCCAAGATTTGAAAGTATCTTCTTTCTCCATTGGTCCCTTTGGTCAGGTGTCAACCAGGTTATTTGAGCTTCTTAACCCCTTACAGGTAAGGAGGGATTCTAGGCTACCCTTAGCTGTATGGTTATGACACACCCCCTGGACATCCCCTTGACCAATGATGTGATGGCACTTACGGGGCGGGCACACAGAGTGCCAACCAAGCTGGAGCGCAGCGGTGGAAGAGCGCTGTGACTGACGTAACAAAGGTCACGTGTAGCGCTGAGGAGGCGGCGATTGGCTGGGTGGCTCCGGGCGGCCAGGGGGGGTTACGGTAGCAGGGTGGGGTTTGCTGTGTGACACAATTACAACAACTTTGTGCAGCTGTTGGGGAAGTTTGTACAGGCAACAAATACACCCTGCACAGGCGGGCGGCAGGGACCCTGTCACCAGGGGTGGCAGGTTTGTAGAAATGTTGGTGGTGCCCAGAACCTGCCCCTGCTCAAACTCCGCCCCAACAAACTCTGTCCTCCACGTGCCCAAGGATCTGGGAGGGCGTTTGGGTGGGGGAGGTATGGAGTGCAGGCCCTAGGCTGGGGCAGGGGATTGGGGTGCAGGCTCTGGGAGGGAGTTTGGTGATGGGAGGGGGTGCAGAGGTGGGGATGTGGGGTGAGGGCTGAGAGGTGTGGCTGCAGATGAGGGGTTTGAGTGTGGGAGGGGCTCAGGGCGAGAGTAGGAGTGTGGGGGGTGAGGGCTCTGTCTGGGGCTGGAGATGAGGGGTTTGTGGTATTGGAGGGGGCTCAGGGCTGGGGCAGAGGGCTGGAGTTCAGGGGGATGAGGGCTCTGGCTGGGACTGGGAATAAGGTGTTTGGGGTGTTGGAGGGGCTCAGGGCTAGGGTAGAGGGTGCGGTGGTGGCGTGAAAGCTCTGGTTGGGGGTGTGGGCTCTGGAGTGGGGCAGGGCTGGAGATGAGTTTGGAGTGCAGGCAGGCTGCTCCGGGACAGGAGCCAGAGAGGAGGACTGCCCCCAGCCCTTTCCCTGCCGGCAGCAGCGAGCTCTGGGGGAGGAGCCCCCCTTTCCTGCCCCCCCAGCAGCACACTCACCCCCACCACTGTCACTGCATGTGCTCCTAGGGCCCCTCTCAGGTCCAGGAATCTCCCTCGCCTCCCCTGTGGTGGGTGCCAGGGGGTGCTGCGTGCACCTCCTCCCCTGCTGTTGACCTGACTGTAGCCTCACTAGGGGTGAGGGATGGGGCTGCCTCCTTGCCCAGCGTAGGGCATGAGCGGTGACTGTGGGTGGAAGGGAGGGGGGAGCCCTGTGCTGGTGGAGGGTCCCGCCGGAAAAGTGAAGGGTCTGAGTTGGAAGGGCAGGCTCAGAGTCAGTGTGCCCTGGCAGTGGAGATGTGGGGTGGCACTAGGACCCTGCGGCAGCAGTTGCTGCAGGGAGGCGGCATGGAGCTGCATGGAAGAGGCAGGGACACTTTGCTCCAGGGCCTGGGGAAGTGCGTGGGGGCAGCAAGACGGGGCGTGGGGAGGGCGGCAGGTGGGCCAGGGGCCCCAAATATTGGTGGAGCTGGGCCCCTGGGCCAACTCCACTCACCCCACGCCGCTGGGGCCAGCAGCGCAGCAGCAATGTAAACAGGGCTCTGCTGCCATCGCTGCCTGCAACTGCTGCAGACTCCTCCTCTTCCTCCTCCTACCCCCCCGCCCCCACCTCCGAGCCTCCAGCGGGGGAGGAGGGAGGAGCAGTCTTCCCAGCCGGAGCTCAGGGCATTAGGGTGTGCCTGGGCCTCTGCCCTGTTCACTGTTGTAATAATCTTTGTCCAAACTCTGCCTTGTGAGGTGTCATTTGAAACCTAATAACTTACTGGTCAAGAATCTGATGGTGAAATGTATGTATCACCATTATATGCACAGTTATGAAATCCCCCTGTATGGTATTATTAGGACATGTTCAAAACCACGCAGCCCTGCCTCGGGAAAAGCTGTTAAACAGGTCTGTCCTAAACAAAGGAATGTGTGTTTACCTCAATTTACATATAAATCGTAAACAGGGTCCTTGAGACAGCAGGGGTAGGAGACAAAGCAAATTTGCATTTCAAGAAACACAGGTGAGGAAAAAAAGAGCATGGAGCATCCTTCATCACCACACTCCATGGCTGTGTGAATAAACTTTGCTTTGAGGGGTAATCTTCAGAAGAATCCACTTCAAAGGTTTACTGGACTATAAAGGAAAGGGGCAGAAAATCCTAAATTCTCTGTCACCTGGGAAGACAAAAGCACCACCTCTGGGAGAGATCCTGACCAAGGAAAGTGTCAGTCACCACCTTGCTGGAAGACTGTAGGTGAGAAAGGCCATCTTGAACAAAGGCCTTGAACCAGAACTTTACAAGATTGAGTTATAAACTTTTAGATGCATGTTTCCACATTTCTAACTTTATTTCTTATACTTGAATTCACTTAAAATCCTATTTTCTTTTGTTAATAAACTTGTTTTATTTTTAATCTAAACTCATCCAGTGTTGTGTTTAAACTGAACTGTATGGTAACTCCAGTTAAAGTAACAAACTGTCCAGGAGCAGGCTGGACACTGCATGTTCCCAAAAATGTGTGTTGTACAGGGTGACCCCAGGACACTCCCAGTCCTGAATGTGGTAACCAAAGCTAGTGGAAGCCAGATTGTGACTGGAGTGTTGCTGACAGGCTGCTGAGGTCAGAGCTGCTGGACCAGGGCTGCAGCTATACACAGACAATCAGGGCGCGACCTGCAGGCTGTTTGTGAATGGCCCAAGTTGGAGCTACAACAGCAAAGCATTGTGAAGCACCCAAGGTTGCCTGGCAGGCAGTGCTGCAATGTTATGGACTGGGATATAGGCAGTTTGGACTAGTGGGCACAGCAGGCATCCAGGTTGGGGAACAAAGCCATGAGTCAGCACTAGAGTCAACTGCTAATTACCAGAGCCAAGGGTTAGAGCCAGACAGGTAACTGACAGTCAGAAGTGAGACATAAGGGCAGGAACCAAAATTAAGGCAAGGATCAGGCACAGAGCCAGAGCATGATGAGAACAGGGGCAGGGGCAGAGCAGGAATCAAGAACAGACTTGGGTGCAGGAAGCAGGCAGAAGCAGGGTCCAATGAAGCCACAGCACCCATGCAGGAACAGAGAATAGGTGCGTGTGTGTGTGTGTGTGGGGGGGGGGGCGACTATGGAAGAAGGTGACTTTGTGCTGCCACAAACTTACAGCAACCTCAAGGCTGCTCTGCTTGCACGTAGCTCTCTATGACCACAAGGGATCATTCTGGTGGCTAGGAATAGCCAGAGCACAGAGAGACTCTGGCCATATCTCCTTTTTTGCTGGAATGTCTCCTACACCAGAAAACCATGATAAACAGAACGCCAAGTACCTAAACTCAAATTCTGAAAAGGAAATAGGCTTTGGCATTCATGTCTAGACAAAAATTCCATCCATGACTTCGTATCTCAAATGAGGACTTAGATTAGGACCTTAAACCTGGGATCTCAAATAAGAAACCCTGTTTGCTCAGAGTTAAAGATCTCAGGACATTTTTATTCAGTTTCTTTGGACAAAATTGCTTCCCACGCTGGTGTGCGGTGTTGCTAGCTGGCTGCTGCCTTCCTCCCTGGAGGTGGCTGCAATTCAGTTGTGCTGTAAGAGCTGTTGTATCACACTTTGGGATCCTTTGGACTACAAGGGATGAGAGATCATCAACATTGTCTTCAAGGTTCTAATTTAAAATATGCATTTCAGTGCAGCTCTAAATAAAACAACAAAGTTAGGGACACAACTCCATTGCGACACCTGTGACACCTTTTTCCTATGTGTTTTTCCACAGCAACCTGAAGCAAGTCTGGGGTGTCTGCCTAGATGTTCAACTTCCTTTTGATCTGGGGGATTTGAATTACTTATATGAAACATCCGGATTTCTAAAAAATAAAACAGTGCTTGGCAGCAGGTGTGGCAATTTTTTGCCTTAGCACCACCTGACACGTAGCCAGTGTTACTACTGCAAGTGATGTTACCGTAGCCATTTGAACTGCTGAGTCATTCAGTGGTGGGAAAGACCTATTAGGGTATGTCTACACTACGGAATTAGGTCGAATTTATAGAAGTCGGTTTTTTAGAAATCGGTTTTGTATATTCGAGTGTGTGTGTCCCCACAGAAAATGCTCTAAGTGCATTAAGTGCATTAACTCGGCGGAGTGCTTCCACAGTACCGAGGCAAGTGTCTACTTCCGGAGTGTTGCACTGTGGGTAGCTATCCCACAGTTCCCGCAGTCTCTGCTGCCCATTGGAATTCTGGGTTGAGATCGCAATGCCTGATGGGGCTAAAACATTGTCGCGGGTGGTTCTGGGTACATATCGTCAGGCCCCCGTTCCCTCCCTCCCTTCCTCCCTCCGTGAAAGCAAGGGCAGACAATCGTTTTGCACCTTTTTTCCTGAGTTACCTGTGCAGACGCCATATCACGGCAAGCATGGAGCCCGCTCAGCTCACTGTCACTGTATGTCTCCTGGGTGCTGGCAGACGCGGTACTGCATTGCTACACAACAGCAGCAACCCATTGCCTTCTGGCAGCAGACGGTGCAATAGGACTGGTAGCTGTCATCGTCATGTCCGAGGTGCTCCTGGCCACCTTGATTATCATACACATTGTAAGGATAGATAAGCTATTACCAGCAGGAGAGTGGGGTGGGAGGAGGTATTTTTTCATGCTTTATGTGTATAAAAAGATCTTCTACACTTTCCACAGTATGCATCCGATGAAGTGAGCTGTAGCTCATGAAAGCTTATGCTCAAATAAATTGGTTAGTCTCTAAGGTGCCACAAGTACTCCTTTTCTTTTTGCTATTTAAAAAGACACATTTTATAAAAAAGTGGCTACACTCTTTCAGGGTAAACCTTGCTGTTAACGTTACATACATAGCACATGTGCTTTTGTTACAAGGTCGTATTTTGCCTCCCCCACACCGCGTGGCTACCTCCTCAACCCTCCCCCCTCCCCGTGGCTAACAGCGGGGAACATTTCTGTTCAGCCACAGGCAAACAGCCCAGCAGGAACGGGCTCCTCTGAGTGTCCCCTGAAGAAAAGCACCCTATTTCAACGAGGTGACCATGAATGATATCTCACTCTCCTGAGGATAACACAGAGAGATAAAGAACGGATGTTGTTTGAACGCCAGCAAACATACACTGCAATGCTTTGTTGTACAATGATTCCCGAGTACGTGTTACTGGCCTGGAGTGGTAAAGTGTCCTACCATGGAGGACGCAATAAGGCTGCCCTCCCCAGAAACCTTTTGCAAAGGCTTTGGGAGTACATCCAGGAGAGCCGCAAATGCCAGGGCAAAGTAATCCTTTCACATGCTTGCTTTTAAACCACGTATAGTATTTTAAAAGGTGCACTCACCGGAGGTCCCTTCTCCATCTGCCGGGTCCAGGAGGCAGTCTTGGGTGGGTTCGGGGGGTACTGGCTCCAGGTGCAGGGTGAGAAACAGTTCCTGGCCGTCGGGAAAACCGGTTTCTCCGCTTGCTTGCTGTGAGCTATCTACAACCTCATCATCATCTTCTTCTTCGTCCTCAAAACCTGCTTCCGTGTTGCCTCCATCTCCATTGAAGGAGTCAAACAACACGGCTGGGGTAGTGGTGGCTGAACCCCCTAAAATGGCATGCAGCTCATCATAGAAGCGGCATGTTTGGGGCTCTGACCCGGAGCGGCCATTCGCCTCTCTGGTTTTCTGGTAGGCTTGCCTCAGCTCCTTAAGTTTCACCCGGCACTGCTTCGGGTCCCTGTTATGGCCTCTGTCCTTCATGCCCTTGGAGATTTTGACAAAGGTTTTGGCATTTTGAAAACTGGAACAGAGTTCTGATAGCACGGATTCCTCTCCCCATACAGCGATCAGATCCCGTACCTCCCGTTCAGTCCATGCTGGAGCTCTTTTGCGATTCTGGGACTCCATCATGGTCACCTGCAGCTTGCCACGCTGGCCAAACAGGAAATGAGATTCAAAAGTTCGCGGTTCTTTTCCTGTCTACCTGGCCAGTGCATCTGAGTTGAGAGTGCTGTCCAGAGCGGTCACAATGGAGCACTCTGGAATAGCTCCCGGAGGCCAGTACCGTCGAATTGTGTCCACAGTACCCCAACTTCGAGCCGGCAAGGCCGATTTAAGCGCTAATCCACTTGTCAGTGGTGGAGTAAGGAAATCGATTTTAAGAGCCCGTGTGGACGGGTGCAGGTTTACATCAATTTAACGCTGCTAAATTCGACCTAAAGTCCTAGTGTAGACCAGGGCTTAGAGTATCAAATCTGTCCCTCCCATTTGTCAGGGCAAGATGAAGGCCTTATACAGTTGTTACTTTAAAATCTTAGGCCTTGAATACTCTGAGAATTTGCCATGATTTCAGTCATCAGTACGAGAGATTGGTGTAGCTGCAGAGTGCAAACCCCTAGTATTGACAGGGTACAGTGCAATAAGCTGTGCTTTGCATTGGTGAAGCTTACCCTGACTTGAAACCAGGATCGGGAGTCTGACTGGAGTGCTGAATACACTTACTTGAAGGCAATCGGAAATGAGGTGCTGAGAGCCCTTGCTGGAGCTTCAATACACATACACAAAAATGGTGGGGGCAGATTCAATGGTACACTCAGGCTATTAAACTGGGTTCAAGGCTGATTTACATCTCTGGAGCAGCACAAAGCAGTCTGAGCATATTGGTGAATGCAGCCCTACCCTACATATATTTGGTTGTACCCTCTCCAGACCACCTTTCATAGGTCATGCTTCTTAGACAGTGAGCTCTCTGAGGAAGTGCTTGTGTTTGTAAAGTGCTTAGCACAATGGGGCTCCAATCTTGATTGACATCTCTGGGCACAGATATAGCATAACTACTTCATTAATCACAATATAAATAATCTGGCCTTTATTTCCCCCAAAACACAGGGCACCTCGGGATGGTGAATAACAATAGTGACGCGCTAGGTTGAAATCACTAACGGAAACTGTACAATAATTTGGGCAAAGACGAGCATGTTAGATCCACCAGGACCTTTCCGTGGAATTAAAAAAAAAAAAAAAAGCAAAGAACGTCTGTAATTTTCCAATGAAGATTATGGAATATCCCAAGTCAGCTGTGACAAGAGTGATGACAGCACAGTGGTTTTGTTTTTTTTATTTACCCTTGAACAGATAACCTTCCAGATTTTGGTAGAGGAGTCTGTTTTCTTAGACACACTGGTGATGATGTTTTTCACTGTTACAAAACTCTCCCTCCCCCGCCTTCTTCTCTTCTGTCTGGGAACAAATTCATCCATGTCATTTGGCCAGAGCACAGATTTGCAGCGAATGCTGCAAAGGCCAAAGGCTTGGTATTTTGCAGGGGACTTTTAAACTATGATGATGGACTTCATCTGCATTGAAAGCTGTCTGAAGGACTGTCAACTAAGAGTACTAATAAGTGACAATATGTTGAGTTGGGGGGGATGAGATCTAATGGGGTGCTAAGGGGAGATGCTCAGGTATTATGCTGGTGGAGGGAGCCACAGACGTACCCAGACAGGTAGATGGTATTTGGTCCAGTGTTATCTCATATCTACATTAGTGATATTAGAAGAGCGCTTCCAGGCACTTTGTCACTAGAAAGACACGTGGAGGGAGTTCAGAAAGACCCAGAAAGAGGAGCGAGAGAGAAAGAGAATGATTTACAAAAATAAATTAAAATAGCGTTAAATATGAATAGCTTGGCCTGCCTGCATGGTGACTTGGAATATGGGCGTGCAGGACATAATACAGTCACAAGGTGGGATTTCTGAAAGTGCCTAAAGGAGTGAGGTGCCCAACTCTTATTGAAATTCAGTGAGATATGGGTGCCTAACTCTCTTAGTTGCAAGTCTCACCCCCAGTTGGTTATGATTTGAAGGAGGGATTGGAAATATTCTGGGGCGGTGAAGGAGGATAACTAGGAAAAATGGGATAAGACTGAGAAAAAAGGACATTTAAAATGAATAGCAAGAAAATCCTCTTTAGACTGAACTCTCTTAGGCTGTGGAATGGGGGTAAAGGTGGAAACTCCAGATTCAAGAAAGAGGTAGGACAGTGGTTCTTAACCTTTTCCACGTGGGATTCCTCCCATTGTCTTCCACCCATCTGGCTTTAAAAACAGCAGTCAAATATATGGGGAGTTCTGCACTTGGAAGAAGGGGGAGACCAGACTCTTTTACTATTTGACATTCAGCCAATGTCAAAAACCTCGACATCCGCCCATCAATGAAAAGATAAATAAATAAGATAAAATAAATGAGCAACACAGAAAAGTCAGACAGACAGCTTCAAAAGCTGCCATATATTTAGCCACTGTCCAATCAATTTGAACCCACGCAGTCAACACCAGATTCCCAACTATACATTGAGGTTTCTTACAGTCCCCTGTCTTGATACTCCGGCCTGTTGAAATAGTACGTCAGAGAACATTGCCATGGAATCTCTGGACATCAACCTTCTGCCAAACAATCCAAGTTCAGCCTAAAGGATTCCTTTCCTGAAGTTCCTCATGACACTGGTGCCATCACATACCAGCACTCCTGACTGTCTTACTGTAAAGCTGTCTATTCTGACACTCAGAATAATAGAAAGGGACCTTGAGATGTCATCTAGTCCCCTGTGCTGAGGCAGAACCAAGTATAATTTAGACTATCCCTGACAGGTGTTTGTCTAACCTGTTCTTAGACCCTCCAGTGATGGGAATTCCACAACCTCCCTTGGAAGTCTATTCCAGAGCTTAATTACTTTTATAGTTAAAAAGTATTTCCTAATATCTAACCTAAATCTCCCTTGCTGAAGATTAAGCCCATTACTTCTTATCCTATCTTCAGTGGACATAGAGAATAATTGATCAGTCCTCTTTAGAACAGCCTTTAATAATATTTTAAGACTGTTTCCTCATATGTCCGGTTTTCTATATTATTATTTCTTCATTCTCTTCTGGACTCTCTCCAATTTGTCTGCATCTTTTTTACAGTGTGGTGCCAAGAACTGGTCATAGTTCTTTAGGTCAGACCTCAACAGTGCCAAGTAGAGTGGTACAATTACTTCCCATGTCTTACATAAGACACTCCTTTTTACTCACTCCAAAATAATGTTAGCCTTTTTTCAACTGCATCACATGGTTGACTCATTCAACTTGTGATCCACTATAACCTCCAGATGCTTTTCAGCTGTACTACTGCCTATCCATTTATTCCCCATTTTGTATTTGTGCACTTAATTTTTCATTCCTAAGTGTAGTACTTTGCATTTGTTTGTATTGAACTTCATCTTGTTGATTTCAGACCAATTCTCCAATTTGTCAAGGTCATTTTGAATTCTAATTCTGTCCTCCAAAGTGCTTGCAACCCCTCCCAACTTTGTGTCACCCAAAGATTTTATAAGCAGACACTCCATTCCATTATCCAAGTCATTAATGAAAAGATTGACTAACACCAGACTCAGTACGGACCCCTGAGAGCCCAACTAGATACGTTAGTTCAGTTTGATAGCACTCTTTTAGTGCAGTCTGTCATCCAGTTTTGGACCCAATTTATAGTAATTTCATCTAGACCACATTTCCCTAGTTTGCTTATGAAATTTTCATGTGGGAGTGTATCAAAAACCTTACTAATATCAAGATATATCATATCTACAGCTTCCGCCACATCCACTAGGCCAGTAACCCGGCCGAAGAAGGAAATTAGGTTGGTTTGGCATGATTTGTTCTTGACAAATCCATGTTGGCTATTACTTATTCTTCTAATATTCTCTAGGTGTTTACAAATTGATTAATTTGTTCCAGTATCTTTCCAGGTATCAAAGTTAGGCTGACCAGTCTAGAATTCCTCACATCCTCTTTGTTCCCCTTTATAAGGATAGGTACTATGTTTTCCCTTCTCCAGTCCTCTGGGACCTCACTTGTCCTCCAGGAGTTCTCAAGGATAATAACGGTTCCAAGATTGCATCAGTGATTTCCTTAAGTACCCTAGGGTGAATTTCATCAGGTATTCCTGACCTGAATACATCTAACTTATCTAAATATTCTTTAACCTGTTCTTTCCCTATTCTAGCTTGTGTTCCTTCTCCCTTGTTAGTATTGTGTTAACCATTTGGTGATAATTAAGCTTTTTAGTGAAGAGCAAAGCAAAATAGGCATTAAATACCCCAGCTTTATTGCTGACATTCGTTATTAGTTCTCCTTCCATGCTAAGTAGTGAACCTACACTTTCCTTCGTCTGTCTCTTGCTTCTTCAACGTATTTACAGAACCATTTCTTATAGCCTTTTATGTTCCTTTCTAGGTGTATCTCATTTTGTGCCTTAGCCTGATTTTGTCCCTGCATACTTCTACTATTCTTTTGTAGTCATCCTTAGCAATTTGTCCAGGTTTCCACTAGGGCTGTCAATTAATCGCAGTTAACTCACATGTTTAACTCAAAAAAGTTACTCACGATAAAAAAAATTACTCATGATTAATTGCAGTTTTAATCACACTGTTAAACAACAGAATACCAATTGAAATGTATTAAATATTTTGGATGGTTTTCTACATTTTCAAATATATTGCTTTCAATTACAACACAGAATACAAAGTGTACAGTGCTCACTTTATATTACTTTTATTACAAATATTTGCACTGCAAAAATGATAAACAAAAATACTTGTATTAGGTGAATTCAAAAATACTATTTATTTTATTTTTACAATTCAAATATTTATAATAAAAATAATATAAAGTGAGCACCGTACACTTTGTATTCTGTGTTGTAATTGAAATCAATATATTTCAAAATGTGGAAAATATCCAAAAATATTTATATAAATAGTATTCTATTTACTGTTTAACAGCGCGTTAATCCCAATTCATTTTTTTAATCGCATGATTAATCACGATTAATTTTTTTTAATCGCTTGACAGCATGGCTTCCCCTTTTTGGAAGCATTCCAGGACCTTTGACCCTGGGAGACTGTGAACAACTCAAGTGTCTGTATTGTCATGCTCCTGGCCCTCTATATTTCTAAATGCTGAACCCTATACCACAAAAGACTACCTTTTGCATCCACCACATTCTCTTCTGCCCGTTGCTTTTCTTGAACATGGGTCCCATGCAGATAGTGGGTGACTCATCCAAAATCTCAAACCTGACCTAAAAGACCAGATTTTCAGAATGAATGATTTCGGATGCTGGTAGCACAGCAGGGAAAGACTGAATGAGAAGACTGGGAATGTGTATCCGAATGGTACCAGGCACTAGAATCCATAAGCTCTTTTAAAGCAGCACAAAGGATTTCTGGGGAGTTATTTCAACAGGAAACCCCTTGATCAGTCTCATGAGCTTGACAGAATGCCACATGAGCAGTTCTAGCATTCCATCCATCGGGTGGTACTAGTGCACATGCCAGGAGGCTAATAGGAACACACAGACCACTGTGGTCTTTATGCCATGAGAATCTCTCAACAATTTTCTTTTTCAGATTTTCCCATTTATCAAACTATTTACAATCCAGTCTGTGTCCAGATCAAAAGGAGACTTTGTAATCATTGGGATGGAATTACGCCCTGGAGCCACTGGCACTAAAAAGTGCTTTTGGTTTTCCCTTCCAGCTCTCAAAATATGAAAAGGCAACATTTTGTTTCTATCACTTGATTCACAGCAGAGTCTCCCCAAACTCAATTCTGCTGTCTGGCTGAACTCCACGACAAGCATTCTAAGCATAACAGTGCTACAACTCCTGGCACGCCAGAGAGGACTAGCCCATCAGATGTTCCTTCTGCACAGTTCACATTGTCTCAGACAAGCTCTGTGCGCACCATTCACTTTGTGAATCTTCAGGTTTTGTGTCCTTGCTGCTGCAGCTCTCCACGTCATCAGGCCTCGGGCTGCTATTTTTGTTGCCGTCCATTAACTCCTGCTCCAGCTCTTTGCTCTTCTTCTTGCCGCACTGGCAGAGGTCACTAGAGTTCTCTAGCAAGGTGATGCACAGGTTGATGACCAGGGCCAGCCAGGCCATCCCAAAGAGGATCCACACAGATACCAGGTTCTTGTACCAGCAAGGGTAGGTGAGGTCTGGGTTCATCCCTGGAAGAGAAATACACCAAACATTTACAGACATTGGGCCAAGAGTGCTGTAAGAGAAACTGTATAGCTAAAGCTAAAGCAGAGGCTTGGGTTGAGGAGGACTGTTGGTGTCTGCTCATCAGCAACCCCGGGAAAAGCCATGGATCCTTTACATCCCTCCGGCATGACAATCATAAGCGCCGACTCCATGGGTGCACCGGGGCTGGAGCACCCACGGGGAAAAAATGGTGGGTGCTGAGCACCCATCGGCAGCCCCCTATCAGCTCTCCCCCTCAGCATCTCCTGCCCACGGATCAGCGCCTCCCGCCCACCGCGAACAGCTGTTTTGTAGCGTGCAGGAGGCTGGGGGGAAAGAGGGAGGAGTGAGGACATGCCCTCCTCGAGGGAGGGGGTGAAATGGGCGGGGCAGGAGTGGAGCAGGGGCGGGAAGAGGTGGGGTGTGGGTGGGGCCTTGGGGGAAGGGGTGGAGTGGGGACGGAGCCTGGGACAGAGCTGAAGTCAAGCACCCTCCCGGCACTTAGAAAAGTCAGCGAGTGTGACGGCAAGAGTGGTGTTCAGATACTACAGAGACAGGTGCGCTATAAAATAGATTAGATAGAAATATGGGACAGCTATAACTCTCCATGCTGGCTGGTGTAGCCTGGTGGAAATATCACAGAATGGTACTGCTCCCTGTACAAAATGTGAACATGCCAGCTATCTCGTGGACATGCCAGCACTGTAAAACACACCTGTTTCATGGCTATGTCAGCAACAGCTCCACAATGCACGGTGAATTGTAAATATTACCGTAAAGAAGAAAAACCAAACCAAAATTAGATCCACTTTCAAAATGAAATTGCTGACAGGCCCATGGATGTGGTTACATTTATGTAGTCCCATTTGCCTCTGTTTTTTGCTAAGCACTAAAATACTGTCACAGGATGGCAGTGTTTGCTTGAAATACCCTATCCTGTTAAAAGAAAAGGAGTACTTGTGGCATCTTAGAGACTAACAAATTTATTTGAGCATAAGCTTTCGTGAGCTACAGCTCACTTCATCGGATGTAGCTCACAAAAGCTTATGCTCAAATAAATTTGTTAGTCTCTAAGGTGCCATAAGTACTCCTTTTCTTTTTGCGCATACAGACTAACACGGCTGCTACTCTGAAACCTGTCCTGTTAATAGGTGTTCCTGGCTGGGAGAGGGCTAAGGGGCTTCACAGGTGCCACGTTGAGCCACCTGGCATATGAGTGAGGTGAAAGTGAGCCTCTGAGAGAGAGGGGGATCTAAGGTAAGGACTGAGCAGTCCTCTGGGAGAAACCCTAGGAGCAGACATGCCTGGGGAGAAGGTTTGAACTGAACTTTACCCAAGAAATCAACCAGAGGCAACATACTTAGATTGTAAACTCTTTGGCCAGATACCATCTGTTTGTCAAGGGCTCCTAGCTGCTATGGTAATATAATAAAGCCAAACCCCAGAAAGAGGGTGAGTTTGGTTTCTACCTACTGCTTGGACTGTGTTGAGAAATTTGGGAAAGGCATCTGCTCAGTGACACAAATATACACTAGATAAAAATCACAAGCAGGAGATAAAGTGCTTGCATTAATGTTTTATTCATCGCCGCTTGGCTCCTAGCATTCATTTTTAATGGGAATGTTTGTCATTTTCACCACGGAAAACCCATGGGCTGTGCAAACATTACGGAAAAGGATACAAAAGGCAGAATTAAAAAAAACATACTAGCACAGCAAAGTTGCCAGGCAGCTCTCACCTGGTGCCAGGTCATTTATAATCTTCTTATTTATTTAATGGTGAGTAATCTCCACTGGTTTGTAAATAGCCCAATTCTGGTAATAAACAAGCTTGCCACTTTGCCTACATTCTTCCCCTTCTGGGCATAAAGGCTGCAGTTCAGCCCTACACAGAGATAACACAAAACCTTTGCACCACCTACGTCCCACTTAAGCATGGGGTTTAAGTAACCCATAGGCTTCACACCAGCTTTCTGCACAAAGGTGAATTTCAGCCAGAGACTCTTGCAGGCTCCTTGGCTGTCAGTCAGGGACCTTTCACCAGTGCGAACTTCATCCTGAGGTTTAACAGCCATTAGCAAAATGGCTTCTACAAAAAGAAGTGAAAATGGCAATGCGATGGACCATTCGATCCTGTGGAAGGGAAAGCTTTCTCCATGGAGTTCACCTGATGGGTAAGGTGTTTGAAACGACCCAGTTAGACAGAGGAGAGGATGTGAGCCAGGCTGCAGCATCTGTACAGCAGGAGGGTTGATCGGGAGTGTACAGTTATAGATTTTAAGGCCAGAAGACACCATTATTGTATAAGACAGGCCATAGAGTTTTATCCAGTTACTCCTGTATTGAGCCCAATATTTCTATGGTATTAGGCTGGTTATGGAAGGCAGCTTACAGAGCTCCTCAGCAGTCAACCCTCTGCAGAAGATGGGGAGTAAAATCTGATTGTCTGTCTCTATGGGTATGTCTACACTACGGAATAAGGTCGAATTTATAGAAGTCGGTTTTTTAGAAATCGGTTTTATATGTTCGAGTGTGTGTGTCCCCACAGAAAATGCTCTAAGTGCATTAAGTGCATTAACTCGGCGGAGTGCTTCCACAGTACCGAGGCTAGAGTCGACTTCCGGAGCGTTGCACTGTGGGTAGCTATCCCACAGTTCCTGCAGTCTCCGCTGCCCATTGGAATTCTGGGTTGAGATCGCAATGCCTGATGGGGCTAAAACATTGTCGCGGGTGGTTCTGGGTACATATCGTCAGGCCCCCGTTCCCTCCCTCCCTCCGTGAAAGCAAGGGCAGACAATCATTTCGCGCCTTTTTTCCTGAGTTACCTGTGCAGACGCCATACCACTGCAAGCATGGAGCCCGCTCAGGTAACCGTCACCCTATGTCTCCTGGGTGCTGGCAGACGCGGTACGGCATTGCTACGCAGTAGCAGCAACCCCTTGCCTTGTGGCAGCAGACGGTACAGTACGACTGGTAGCCGTCATCGTCATGTCCGAGGTGCTCCTGGCCATGTCGGCTGGGAGCGCCTGGGCAGACATGGGCGCAGGGACTAAATTTGGAGTGACTTGACCAGGTCATTCTCTTTAGTCCTGCAGTCAGTCCTATTGAACCGTCTTATGGTGAGCGGGCAGGCGATACGGACTGCTAGCAGTCGTACTGTACCATCTTCTGCCAGGCAGGCAAGAGATGAGGATGGCATGCAGTCCTTCTGCACCGTCTGCTGCCAGCCAAAGATGTAAAAGATAGATGGAGTGGATCAAAACAAGAAATAGACCAGATTTGTTTTGTACTCATTTGCTTCCCCCCCTCCCCTGTCTAGGGGACTCATTCTTCTAGATCACACTGCAGTCACTCACAGAGAAGGTGCAGCGAGGTAAATCTAGCCATGTATCAATCAGAGGCCAGGCTAACCTTCTTGTTCCAATAAGAACGATAACTTAGGTGCACCATTTCTTATTGGAACCGTCCGTGAAGTCCTGCCTGAAATACTCCTTGATGTACAGGCACCCCCTTTGTTGATTTTAGCTCCCTGAAGCCAACCCTGTAAGCCGTGTCGTCAGTCGCCCCTCCCTCCGTCAGAGCAACGGCAGACAATCGTTCCGCGCCTTTTTTCTGTGCGGACGCCATACCAAGGCAAGCATGGAGGCCGCTCAGCTCACTTTGGCAATTAGGAGCACATTAAACACCACACGCATTATCCAGCAGTATATGCAGCACCAGAACCTGGCAAAGCGATACCGGGCGAGGAGGCGACGTCAGCGCGGTCCCGTGAGTGATCAGGACATGGACACAGATTTCTCTGAAAGCATGGGCCCTGCCAATGCATGCATCATGGTGCTAATGGGGCAGGTTCATGCTGTGGAACGCCGATTCTGGGCTCGGGAAACAAGCACAGACTGGTGGGACTGCATAGTGTTGCAGGTCTGGGACGATTCCCAGTGGCTGCGAAACTTTCACATGCGTAAGGGCACTTTCATAGAACTTTGTGACTTGCTTTCCCCTGCCCTGAGGCACATGAATACCAAGATGAGAGCAGCCCTCACAGTTGAGAAGCGAGTGGCGATAGCCCTGTGGAAGCTTGCAACGCCAGACAGCTACCGGTCAGTTGGGAATCAATTTGGAGTGGGCAAATCTACTGTGGGGGCTGCTGTGATGCAAGTAGCCCACGCAATCAAAGATCTGCTGATATCAAGGGTAGTGACCCTGGGAAATGTGCAGGTCATAGTGGATGGCTTTGGTGCAATGGGATTCCCTAACTGTGGTGGGGCCAAAGACGGAACCCATATCCCTATCTTGGCACCGGAGCACCAAGCCGCCGAGTACATAAACCGCAAGGGGTACTTTTCGATAGTGCTGCAAGCTCTGGTGGATCACAAGGGACGTTTCACCAACATCAACGTGGGATGGCCGGGAAAGGTGCATGATGCTCGCATCTTCAGGAACTCTGGTCTGTTTCAAAAGCTGCAGGAAGGGACTTTATTCCCAGACCAGAAAATAACTGCTATGGAACTTGGGGAGGAGGGCGGTTGGTTACAGAGGGGCAGCAGTGGCAGTCTGTGCTCCAGCTGCCTTTGCTGCAGCTCAACCATACACTGGAGCATACTGGTTTGGTCCTGCAGCAGCCTCAGCATTGAATCCTGCCTCCTCTCATCACGCTGCCGCCACATTTGAGCTTCAGCCCTGTCTTCAGCCCGCCACTTACTCTCTTCAGCCCGCCACTTACTCTCTTCAGCCCGCCACCTTTCCTCCCGGTCATTTTGTGCTTTCCTGCACTCTGACATTATTTGCCTCCACACATTCGTCTGTGCTCTGTCAGTGTGGGAGGACAGCATGAGCTCGGAGAACATTTCATCGCGAGTGCGTTTTTTTTTCTTTCTAAGCTTCACTAGCCTCTGGGAAGGAGCCTGTGATCATTGAAACACATGCAGCTGGTGGAGAAAAAAAAAGGGACAACGGTATTTAAAAAGACACATTTTATAAAACAGTGGCTACACTCTTTCAGGGTAAACCTTGCTGTTAACATTACATACATAGCACATGTGCTTTCGTTACAAGGTCGCATTTTGCCTCCTCCCACCGCGTGACTACCCCCTCAACCTTCCCCCCTCCCTGTGGCTAACAGCGGGGAACATTTCTGTTTAGCCACAGGCAAACAGCCCAGCAGGAATGGGCTCCTCTGAGTGTCCCCTGAAGAAAAGCACTCTATTTCAACCAGGTGACCATGAATTATATCTCACTCTCCTGAGGATAACACAGAGAGATAAAGAACGGATGTTGTTTGAATGCCAGCAAACATACACTGCAATGCTTTGTTCTACAATGATTCCCGAGTACGTGTTACTGGCCTGGAGTGGTAAAGTGTCCTACCATGAAGGACGCAATAAGGCTGCCCTCCCCAGAAACCTTTTGCAAAGGCTTTAGGACTACATCTAGGAGAACCGCAAATGCCAGGGCAAAGTAATCCTTTCACATGCTTGCTTTTAAACCATGTATAGTATTTTAAAAGGTACACTCACCAGAGGTCCCTTCTCCGCCTGCTGGGTCCAGGAGGCAGCCTTGGGTGGGTTCGGGGGGTACTGGCTCCAGGTCTAGGGTGAGAAACAGTTCCTGGCTGTCGGGAAAACCGGTTTCTCCGCTTGCTTGCTGTGAGCTATCTACAACCTCCTCCTCATCATCATCTTCTTCGTCCCCAAAACCTGCTTCCGTATTGCCTCCATCTCCATTGAAGGAGTCAAACAACACGTCTGGGGTAGTGGTGGCTGAACCCCCTAAAATGGCATGCAGCTCATCATAGAAGCGGCATGTTTGGGGCTCTGACCCAGAGCGGCTGTTTGCCTCTCTGGTTTTCTGGTAGGCTTGCCTCAGCTCCTTCAGTTTCACGCGGCACTGCTTCGGGTCCCTGTTATGGCCTCTGTCCTTCATGCCCTTGGAGACTTTGACAAAGGTTTTGGCATTTCGAAAACTGGAACGGAGTTCTGATAGCACGGATTCCTCTCCCCAAACAGCGATCAGATCCCGTACCTCCCGTTCGGTCCATGCTGGAGCTCTTTTACAATTCTGGGACTCCATCATGGTCACCTCTGCTGATGAGCTCTGCATGGTCACCTGCAGCTTGCCACGTTGGCCAAACAGGAAATGAGATTCAAAAGTTCGTGGTTCTTTTCCTGTCTACCTGGCCAGTGCATCTGAGTTGAGAGTGCTGTCCAGAGCGGTCATAATGGAGCACTCTGGGATAGCTCCCGGAGGCCAATACCATCGAATTGTGTCCACAGTACCCCAAATTCGAGCCGGCAACGTCGATTTAAGCGCTAATCCACTTGTCAGTGGTGGAGTAAGGAAATCAATTTTAAGAGCCCTTTAAGTCGAAATAAAGGGCTTCATTGTGTGGACGGGTGCAGGTTTACATCGATTTAACGCTGCTAAATTCGACCTAAAGTCCTAGTGTAGACCAGGGCTATGTCTAAGGGGCCCATCACTAAAGTAATTAAGCACCAAACAAGAGTTATGAAGAAAGGGGGTTGGGGAGGGAAAGAGTCTATAAAAAGGTATTTTCCTCTTTCTCTTTCCCAGGCCTTTAGGGGTGTGCATGTTTCTATATCTCGTGTTTTCAATGGGAAAAGCTTTATGAAAAAGGCGTGCCCTGTGTTTCAACATGAACACAGTCAGGGTTGGGCTCTGGCAAAGGGTTTTCCTCTGGCAAAGGGTTTTGGAAGCTGAGAACACTCTTCCCCTGCTGCCTGACAGTCAAAACCTAGGCGTCTCTCTTGGATTTGAGAGAGGAGAAAGTAGCGACAACCTGTTTGTAGAGTAGGATCAGGACGAGACAAAATGCTCTAGGTGTCGAGGTTTTACGTCGCAATACATCACATTTTAATATCAGACTTCACGATGAAGGCTATAATGCTCTGACTAGTTCTGGTCTCACAAGGCGCAGGGTGGCTAGATGCAGAAGGACTTGAAGAGATTGCTTTCCACTTCCTGCCATACAGAGGAGTCACCATGCATGACCTGGCTATCTCAGAAACCATCTCCACCTCTATGACCCCTCCAACTCAGCAACCTACCAGTGCATTTGTCATCAGTCCTGGGAATCATTAAAGGGTTAAAACTGCCAAATGGGTCTCCAGTATGCCACACACTTTTTATTGGCTTCCACTAGGTGAGAGTGATGAAATCCCAGCTACTTACCAATCACATAATCTCCAAAGCCTATTGTGCTGAGGGTAATGAAGGAATAGTAGAATCCTTCTTCATAGGTCCAGCCTTCTATCACAGAGAACAGAAATGGGGGTAGCAGGAGGAACAGCAACAAGCCAGTCACCAGCGCACAGGTCCTTGTCAATATGGTTGCTGCCTCCTAGTCAAACAGAAAAGAAAAACCCACCAGATATAAGGCTGGAAGATTAGAGCAGACAGCAAACAGAGGGCTCAGCACTTCTTGAGCACGTTGCGAGTTGACAGACACGTGCTGTCAAGACAAGATTAATGATCTAGCTCAGGCACTGCATCCAATGGCATGAGTGGAGTTGGCTGGGCCAGAACCAAAGGTTTTTGCCTTGTCCAGGCCAGGCAAAGTTCACCCTGTGCAAAGGGACATCACAAGCCCTTTGCCCATAAGTCTTGGTTAGAACCTCTTAGGGCATTTTTCTCCTTTTATTTACAGGATGACAATGATACCATTCACAGAGCTACAGAGCAAGGAGCTGCAAACATTCTCTCCTTGGAGACCAGTTGTTAATAAAGAGATTAGCTTGTGGACACCTCCCTTCATGGTCACAGTCATGTGGACCACCTCCCATCCCATTTGTGATCAGACACATGGGTGAAATCCTGACTCTACTGATATCAACCCCCCCATTGTCTTCAGCGGGATCAGGATTTCACCCAAGATCTCTGTGGCAACTACCGCTATTACATCCCATTACTATTATGGGATATTAGAATTACGGAAGTGTTTAATGTATTACTAGCTTCTTTTATTGCAGCTGAAGACCAGGGGTGACAGCCCAGGATAAACCAGCTTGCTGTGTGTCACCAGATGTCCCTTGAACACCAGTGGAGAACCTTTCCTGTAGAGAAGGCAGTATCAGCACCTCTGTTACCAGTCAGTTTTCAGGGGCGTACAGAACAGCCTAAAGTTGAAATGTGTTAGTAGCGTGTGTCTCGGACAGAAATTCTCTCTCACCTCCAAGAAAATACATCTTGTATATTTAAAAATGTCTGGGCATGCAATGTATATTTCTGAGTTCCATGTCAGGAATGCAGTAGGGTGAACAGTCCCTGTATGTCAGGGAGGAAGTGCTCCTTTGAGATTAGCTAGTAAATAACAGAATAGAGAAACAGTGGAGGGAACTCTCTTGTGATAGAGAGAATCAGACTGTATTTGGAACTGCACACGCTCAATGGAAAGGTGCTATTAGCTAAATTCTGAATGAGACATACAGAGGCAACATACGTGAAATAAATAAAATATTCAGCACATACCCCAGCTTAGATAAAATGAGGGTGGGAATCTCAGTTCATTCATATTTGTGCACATCACTGAACCATAGATATTGGCGCATTTCAGCATGATGGGCAATCTCTACAGAACAGAGGCTGAGGAGAGGTACAGCAGGGGGTGCTACAGGTCAGGAATGGGGTGTACCCTCAAAAGAGGAAGGTGGGGAAAGAATCAGGCCAGGTCTGGAATAGCAAGGTTTGCTGCAGATCAGGACTGAGATACAATAGCACAGCTGTGGAGGGAAGACCTACACTTTACCTGTGTGCATAGTGCCCGACTCAAGCCAGTACCTCACTTCTGTGAGCACTAAATTCAGAGCCGTTTTCAGGTTTAATCCACAAATGCTCCTTAGTAATTCTGGAGTGTAATTCTGACTAAGACTAATGACAAGCAGATCAAATGTTCAGGCAATGTGAACTGCACCCACAATCTGGCATTTTTATTGTTATAGGGCAGGGGTGAGCAAACTACAGCCCATCAGGGCTTCGGATCCGGCCTGTGGGATTGCCAGCTCCGTGGCACAGTGGGGCTAAGGCAGGCTCCCTGCCTGCCCTGGCCCTGCACTGCTCCCGGAAGTGGCTGACACCACGTCTTTCTGGCCCCTAGGGGAGGGCAGAGGGCTCTGTGTGCTGCCCTCGCCTACAGGTACCTCCCCCGAAGCACCCAGAGCGCAGAGCCCTCTGCCCACCCCTGTTCCAGGGGCTGCAGGGACATGGTGCCAGCTGCTTCTGGGAGCAGTGCAGGGCCAGGGCAGACAGGGAGCCTGCCTTAGTCCCGCTTTGCGCCGCTGCCACCCCGGAGTTGCTCCAGGTAAGTGGCGCCAGGCCAGAGCCCGCACCCTGAACCGCTCCTGCAACCTGCACCCCAACCCCCTGACACACCCCACATCCCTCCTGCACCTCAACCCCCTACTCTGAGCCTCCTCCCACACTCCAACCCCCTTTTCTGAGCCCCCTCCCACACTCCACACCCCTCCCTGCACCCCAACCCCCTGCCCTGAGCCCCTTCCCGCACTCCGCACCCCCTCCTGCACCCCAATCCTCTGCCCTGAGCCCCTTCCTGCACACCACACCGCCTCCCACACCCCACACTCCCTCCCGCACCCCAACCCCCTGCCCCCGCCCTACATTCATGGCCCTGCATGCAATTTCCCAAAACATTGTGGCTCTCGGGCCAAAAAGTTTGCCCATTCCTGCTATAGGGGAAGCTGCTCATCAGAACAGTAAGTAAAGCTATCAATTAACTAACAGCTCTTTGTGATATCAGTACAGATGATTCGGCTCCTATAAACCAAAGGTTAAGGTAGAGTAATCACTGCTTCCCTTATTGGATAATTCACCCCATCAAGCAGACAACCCTTCCATCTTAATGTGTGGATCAGACACTTATGGCCAGACTGCTTACCTGCCAGTGCAACTTCTCCCCCAGGCGCTTGGCACATCGCTGAACCCCAGACAGCATCAGCTGCCCAATCCGGTTCAGGAGGATGAGGTTCAAAG
This sequence comes from Lepidochelys kempii, assembly GCF_965140285.1. Taxonomy (NCBI): domain Eukaryota; kingdom Metazoa; phylum Chordata; order Testudines; family Cheloniidae; genus Lepidochelys; species Lepidochelys kempii. Next base: position 152,550,081 of record NC_136382.1, read on the forward strand.
GAATCCCAAAGAGGGCAAAGAAGATGCAGAAGATCTGAGCACTCATAGTGCTGGGGCTCAGGTTCCCATAGCCTGGCAGGAACGGAACAGAGAGGGGTAAATTCTGATGCACTCCTCCTCCCCCACAGAGATAGACGTCCATTTTTTACACTAGGAAGGGGAGGTCGCGGCTCAAAAGGGCCAATGCCAGTCCCCCCACCCCCATGTATAATTTTAATTACTCCCCATTGTTTGTAACATCCTCTCAGAGGCTGGGGAAAAAATGTCTTTCCCTGCCAAATTTTTTTCCCTGTTTCCATTTGCCAGTCACTGAATTTCCTCCCCTTACGCACTGCCCAAGCCAGGGATTTGACAGGAATATTTACTTCTTTGTTCTGGAGTGAGTATTATTGACGTCAGTGTGGCACTGGGAATAGGATTTGTTAGACAACTGCTGATACATAGCCAGTAGAAGACTATCTAGACCATAAAACATTGCTTGTCTTTAAGACACTACATAAATGTTGGTCTTTTCTTTTGAAGGGTGACTCAGAAACAGTGAATTTGTGTGGGGGGTGTGGAGGGTGAGAAAACCTGGATTTGTGCTGGAAATGGCCCAACCTGATGATCACTTTAGATAAGCTATTACCAGCAGGACAGTGGGGTGGGAGGAGGTATTGTTTCATATTCTCTGTGTGTATATAAAGTCTGCTGCAGTTTCCACGGTATGCATCCGATGAAGTGAGCTGTAGCTCACGAAAGCTCATGCTCAAATAAATTGGTTAGTCTCTAAGGTGCCACAAGTACTCCTTTTCTTTTTGCGAATACAGACTAACACGGCTGTTACTCTGAAACCTGACAATTAGGCTTGTGCACTTTTTGCTTCGTATACATTATAAAAAGGAGGAATAAAAATTACATGCAATTTTTGTTTCTCTTTAGAGGATGCCTTTAAGTTAAGTGATGGGGTGGCATAGAGTAACATTTTCAAAAGTGCTCAAGTGGCTGATGAACCTATGTCCCATTTTCAAAAGTGACCTTGTCACTTAGAAGCCTAAACGGCATTGAAAGTCTTTATCTCCCTGCAAAAGAACCAATATTCCCCCCCACCCCTGATCTTTAGTATCTGGAGGACATGCCCCTCTAGGGAATAGTTTTTGGTCTGAGGACAGGTCTATGCAGCAAATGAAGATGTGAACGTAGCACAGGTAAGCACACCCATGCTTGCTTTAATCTAGCATGTGCAGGTAACAGCAGTAGTGAAGATGTGGAGCCAACTGCTTCAGCCTGGGTTAGCAACCCAAGTCCATATCCACGACTTTGCTCTGTTGACCCTGAATCACTTGTCAGGACTGGCTTCTAATATACACCGCACTTAACACCTTCTGATATTTCATGTGAAGAACAGCTCTTCAAAGGGCTAGCTCTAAAGTTCTGTCCCTGGCAGGAGGCAGGGGTCTTGGAGAAAAAAAAGGAGTATGTGATCATCTAATTAACGACTATCACAATGCACACGCCCATGAGTGCTGCATTAAGGTTGCACCGGCATTTCCTAATGTTTGGGTGCTTGACTTTGCAACCTTAATGTTCTTTTAAGAGAGATTTTTTTAAATGTAATTGTCCATAGAGTCCCCTGCACAAGTTGTAGCTCTGTACAGAGCAAAGGGAGTAAGAAGTTAAAGAGGTCCAGGCACATGACAAAAGAGGGTGCTGGATAGTTTGGGCAGGGTAGGCTACTTATGAGAGAACATGTGTGGTGTTTCTATGGCTGGGTCTGTTCCCTGGGTGTGTTGCACTCCTGTGGGATTCTGACTGTTTCCAGATTCTCTCCTGGACATTAGACTCAGGGCATTTTCCAGGTTCCTTTGGTCCTGAGGGGACAGAACTGGGAGGTATTTATCCAGGAAAGCTGAAACTCAAACAGGAGTCATGCTGACCCAACGCGTATCTATATAACCAGCCAGCTATGAGTTTCCTCTCCTATCCTCTGTTTAAAATGAACAAAGGTTGCGTATTGGCTTGGGCTGCTTTTCCTTTTCCTCCCTGATTTCTCATTCCAGCACTAAAGTTTTCCACAGCCTTAGTGCTGCGTGGGCAAGAAAAGCTGGCAAAGGTAGGAAGAAAGGACTCTATTGTTAGGATCACTTTGGGAAACAAAACCCAAGAGGAGGCTGATCCTATCTCAATGTTCACAGAGATCAGACCCACCTTTCCCTCTGGGTTTGGCTATACTACGCAAATTATAGTACATCATCGTATCAGTGTAAACACAGCCATGTAGTTATATGGTGCACCCTGGGACTCACCCCAGTAAGCAGGTTGCCCTAGTGCAAGCTCTGCCTTACACCAGAGCAGTGCGTCTACATGGGGGTTGAACTGGCTCCAAAAACAGACCTAACTGCAATCTAGACAGGGCCTTTGTGCCACCCAAACCTGATGCTGTCATCTCGCTTAGGGCATGCATTACACATTGATACTCAGGAAAGCTAAGTGAAGAAGGTGTGCTGTTAAAGTGCCTATATTAAAGCCATGGGGAAGCTCTCATTCAGAAGTGGCTTTAGCTTAACTCACTTCATTCCCTGAATTAAACTGAAGTGGTCTAAGGCCACTTCATTTCAGAGTGAGAGTGTCCACACAGGGGTTTAATGTGATCTAATTTATCTATTTTAAATTCACATTTTCAGTTCATCCCGCTTAACTTTCCTGAGTGCCCTTCCCCCACTGACCGCAGAAATGCACAAGCACTGAGAGCTCTTTCACAAGGGGAGGCTGACATGTGGCCCCGGGAGCATTGCTATGCAAGTCCCTTATCTTCAGTGCACAAACCAGCTTGTCACGCTCCAGCTCAGTCAGGGTAGTGGCACCTCCACCCTGAAGGTGACGGGCGCTGCAGCTGGCTGTTTCATGTAGTCTAGCTGCAGCTTTCAGGCTCCTAACAAGTTATCAGTGTGCCCAATCTAGCCTGGATGCCTCCTTACAGACAATGGGGCTGATTTTCAAAGGCTCAAAGGGCAGTTAATTGTCCAGCTGCCACCGAAAGCCTAGGGGAGTTGGATGCCTAACTCTCCTTTGCGCCGTTGAAATTCTGTCCCAGTGTCAATCTCACCATTTTTTAAAGCTTTCTGTGTGGCTTTTCGCCATGTGTGTACCTGTGCCAAGTCTGCAGCAACAGGAGCAGCAGTTAGCATGTAGATCTCAAAGTGTTTGCCAAAGGTGGAAAATTGTGATTACCGCCTTGTATAGGAATTGGTGGGGAACAAAGGCAGTGAAGTGACTGGACCCTAGTGGCAAGCTGCTGACATGTACAATTAAGAAGATTGTACTGGATTTTTTAAACTCAGGGAAAGCTGACAGTTGTGGGGAGCACATGGTTTAGACAGACACCTCCCTTAGGGGAGGATTTATTAAAGGGGATACTCTATATCCTAGTAAGGAGGAGAGGATAGAAGTTAATAAAGTACAAGTAGGAGCTGAAGAGAAACAGTCAAATGAAAGAGTCCCATTCAGTTACATCACATGAAGGCAGACAACTAAATATTGACAAATTCTATAAGTGCTTGTATACAAATGCCAGAAGTCTAAACTAAGATGGGGGAACTTGAGTGCCTGGTATTAAATGAGCGTATTGATCTAATAGGCATCACAGAAACTTGGTGGAATGATGATAATCAATGGGAAACAGTAATTCCAGGGTACAAAGCATATAGGAATGACAGAGTAATTCACGCTGGTGGGAAGCAGCACTATATGTGAAAGAAAGCATAGAGTCAAATACAGTAAAAAGCTAAGTGAATCAAACAGTACCATAGAATATCTGTAGATAGAAATTCCATGCTTGAATAATAAGAATATAGCAGTTGGAATATACTACTGACCACCTGACCAGGATGGTGAAGGTCATTGTGAAATGCTCAGGGAGATTACAGAGGTACCAAAACAGAAAACCTAATAATGGAGGATTTCAACTATTCTCATATTGACTAGGAACCATGCCACCTCAGGATGGGATGCAGAGATAAAGTTTCTAGACACCATTAATGACAGCTCCATGGAGCAGCTAGTCCTGGAACCCTCAAGGAGAGAGGCAATTCTTGATTTAGTCCTAAGTGGAGCACAGATCTGGCCCAAGAGGTGAATATAGCGGAACTAATTGGTAATAGCTTTTAATATCCATGTGTGTGTGTGAAATACCAAAGAAACCCAACACAGTGGTAGCATTTAGCTTCAAAAAGGGAAACTGCACAAAAAGGAGGAAGCTAGTTGAATGGAAATTAAAAGGAAAAGTCACAAGATTAAAGTGCCTGCAAGATTCATGGAAACTTTTTAAAAGTACCACAATAGAGGCTCAAACTATATGTATATCCCAAATTAAAAAAGATAACAAAAAACAGAGGACCAAACAAAAAAAAGACACTATGGCCAGTTAGAGACATAAAGACATCTTTTAAAAATTGGAAATCAAATCCTACTGAGGAAAATAAAAAGCAGCATAAACTCTGGTAAATCAGTATAAAGGTATAATTAGGCAGGCCAAAAAAAGAATTTGAAGAGCAACTAGCAAAAGACAAACTTATTTGCCAAGATGGTCAGGGACGTAACCTCATGTTCTGGGTGCCCCTAATCCTCTGACTGTCAGAAGCTAGGACTGGACAATAGGAGATGGATCACTTGATAAATTGCCCTGTTCTGTTCATTCCCCCTTGACCATCTGGCACCGGCCACTTTCGGAAGACAGGATACTGAGCTAGATGGACCATTGGTCTGACCCAGTATGGCCGCTCATATGGTCTTACGTTTCAGTTGACCCAAATCAGCCTTTTTTGGCCAAAATTTTTTTTCTTTTTTTTTTGGACAAAACAAGTCCCAGCTCTAACTGGAATACTTCCACTCATTGGGGAACTCCACTACCTGCTGGGAAGCCCCAGGAAAACAGTCACATATACACAGACAAGCATGGAGGAGCACTTACTTTTTTTTTTTTCCACTGCATGCATCTGATGAAGTGAGCTGTAGCTCACGAAAGCTTATGCTCTAATAAATGTGTTAGTCTCTAAGGTGCCACAAGTCCTCCTCTTCTTTTTGTGGATACAGACTAACACGGCTGCTACTCTGAAACCTTACTTGGCACAGTGTTCCAGAGCTGCCAGGAATTCCATGATTCCACAGATCTGAGCTGGCCTTTAACAGTCTGTGGCAAAGCCTTAAAATACCATCTCTGACTGTCCTCTTCCCGCAGCCCGCTTCTTATATCTGTCTTTGGGGCATTACACTGTGTCAATGAGCACTGGGAGGGGAGCAGGGGAGGACAGAAGGGATTTATTTTGATGTACATTTGCAGCTCTTCCCTGACGCCTGAGATGGGAGTGGGGAGAATGGACGAGGGGCACTTTCACTGCATCCATCTTATGTTTAAAATGTCTCACTGAAACTCATGCATAACATCGCTTACCTTTGTGAATAGAAAGTGTAAAGGAAGCCCTGGGTAAGTGCCCCCCAACCTGAGACAGCACTGCATCCTAGAGCTCTGGGATCCAGTGGCACATGGTACCCTCACTGCATTCAGTGAATAAGAGGTGCCACAAAGGCTGACACTGACGTACCCCAAAATTCACTCTCTCCTCAAATCCCTTCACTGGCTTGGTTTGCTTCTTCGGCATCAAATTCAAGCATCTCATCTTCACCTTCAATACACTTCCCCATTCCAAACCTGCTTGAGTGTTTGTATACAGCCCATAGGTACAAGGTCCCTGCCCTGAAGAGCTGACAGTCTATACTGATCCTGGCAAGAAAGGCCATGGCGGGAGCAGGTGTGGGTAACATGAATGAGGAGGGAGGATGCACCACACAGAACAGGTTATAGAGTTGTTTGGGGGATAAGGTTTGTTGCATTAGTCCTTTTTGTATGATCATGTATTTACTGCTACGGTTTTTAAAGGGATCTAGAGAATTATTGTTGGAGGGTTTTGAGAAAGGGAGGGGATTTGAAAGGATCTGAAGGAAATGGAGGCTCTGTGGAAGATCAAGGACATTCCAGATGTGAGGGACAGCAGGTGAAAAGGCCCAGAGGTACACAAAGGGACCTAAAGGATGACAGGGGAGGTGGAACTGGCAGAGTGCCAAAACTCTCAACCACAAGCATTCAAAAACTATGAGTCAGATGCCATAAAAATCACAAGATTGGCCTAAGAACAGGAGATTCTAAAAATGAAAAAAATTGAGGTGGTTCTTATCTCCCTCTGGTCTTTGAGCCGGCAGGGATCAGACTTTCAAGCTTTTCTCGGCAGCTGGAAGGGCTAGAAACTTACTTTGTCTTTTTAAACAAAAGTTGAGAGTCTCACATTATCCTGTGACTCCAGGAACTGAGACTGTAAGGAACTCACCAAATATCCTAAGAACTGATAACACTGGCGTGCAGGGTCTGAACAGGAGATTTTTGGGCAACAGGGATGAGAAGCAGAGGGTTCTGAGCTGACAGAACTTTGCGTAGGGGGACATGGTGTTTGAAGTAGGTGGTGAAGATGATACAGAGTCAGAGAAGGGACGTACGTGTGTGTGTGTGAGCGAGCGAAACGAACAGAGCTGTGGGTGAGGGCAGTGGCATTTTGCAGACTGGAGGGAAGCCAGGGAGCTGATGGAAAGGCCAGAAAGATCACAAGGTGGGAGACAATCAAGGCAAGGACAAGGGCATGGGTAGCAAGGGTAGAATGTGAAGAAGCTGTGGAGGAAGAAGCAGGAGGCTTTAAGCAACAGCCTGAATATGAGGGGTAAATTCCATCCAACTTCTCCTCTCACTCTGTACCTATGATTTCTTTCATACTGCCGCCTATGCTGGGGACAACCTCTCTCTTGTCTTCCAAACCACTCCTAAACCTCTCTGCACTGTTCTCCCATGACTGCATCCCAGCATGGTCCTGCATCAGAACCATCACCCTGTACATCACATTTCTCTGAGCCTGACTGCAAGTTCTTTGAGAAAGGACCTTGCCTCTTTACATGCTTTGAAGAGTCAGTCTCATTCTTAGCTATGCCCTGAGGTCTGGGACCATGCTTCCTTCCTAGTAACACCTTCTGATGTCTCCAGAACTTGCATAAACATGGACAGGGCTCTCAAACATAGGGGCTCTATGACTGTATTTTCCCCTTAGACACTATACTGCCATCTAGTGGGCATTACTAGAATAAAATGTACAGTACCAACAGGATTCACAGAATTAAATGTCAAGCACTTGATCCTGCAAATCCCCACTCGTGTGAGTAACTTTCACCGTCTTGCCATTCCCAAGCATTCAACAATCACAAAATTGACTTAAAACTCATGAAATTTTGACTGATAAGTCTCAAAATGTAAGAGGAAATGGGGAATCATGAAAACATAAAATCATCACTGATAAAATTTGCAGATGGCACAAAAATTTGGGGAAGGGTAAATAATGAAGGGGACAGGTCAGTGTTATGGAGCAATCTGTATTGCTTGGGAAACTGGGTACAAGCAAGCAATATGAATTGTAATATGGCTAAATGTAAATGTATACATCTAGGAACAAAGAATGCAGGCCATACTAACAGGATGGAGGACTCTATCCTAGGGAGCAATGACGCTGAAAAAGTTTTGGGAATGGTGAATAATCAGCTGAACATGAGGTGCCAGTATGATGCTGTGGCCAAAAGAGCTCATGAGATCCTGGGATGGATAAACAGGGGAATCTCAAGTAGGAGTAGGGAGGTTAATTTACACTGTATTGGGCATTGGTATGACCACTGCTGGAATAATGTGTCCACTTCTGGTACCCACAATTCAAGAAGGATGTTGATAAATTGGAAAGGGTTCAGAGAAGAGCCACGAGAATGATTAAAGGATTAGAAAACATGCCTTATGGTGACAGATTCAAAGAGCTCGATCGATTTAGCTTAACAAAGAAAAGGGTAAGGGGTGACTTGATTACAGTTGGCATGGAGAAAATATTTAATAATGGGCTCTTCAGTCAAGCAGAGAGAGGTGTAACATGATCCAATGGCTGGAAGTTGAAATTAGACAAATTCAGGCCGGAAATAAGGTATAAATTTTTAACATGGAAAGTAATTAGCCACTGAACCTATTTACCAAGGGTTGTGGTGGATTCTCCATCACTGGCAATTTTTTAAATCAAGACTGGATGTTCTTCTAAAAGATTGGATCTAGGAATTATTTTGGCGCAGTTCTATGGCCTGTGCTATACCGGAGGTCAGACTAGATGATCACAATGGTCCCTTCTGGCCTTGGAATCTATGGGTACCTACACTGCAATTAGAAATTGTAGAAATCATAGAATCATAGAACTGACCTCGAGAAGTCATCTAGTCCAGTCCCCTGAACTCAAGGCAGGACTAAGTATTAGACACTTGCAGCTGGCCCACTCCAGGTGACTCAGGCTTGCAAGGCTCTGGCTAAGGGTTCTTTAATTGCAGTGTAGATGTTTGGGCTCAGGGTGCAGCCCGAGCTCTGGGACCCTCCCACCTCACAGGTCCAAGAGTCTGGGCTCTAGCTTGAGTCCAAACGTCTACACTGCAATTAAACAGCCCCTTAGCCCGAGTCCCATGAGCCTGCTGACATGGAACTTACTGAACCCTAAATCACAACCTGCCTTGCTTTCCTGCAATCATAGCTATGCTGGTAGTTCTGTGCCCCCCAATTATCATAATATTGGCCCCATGCAAATGTACCTTTAATAAAAGGAGAAACATTCTGACACTGCTCAGTCCAAATTCTGCATTACTAAGCCCAAAAGGTACCTGCTTAAAATACAGCAGAATTAGGACATTAAAAAAAGCCCCCCCACCCCAAAATTATAAAACCTTCCCCGTGATTAAAAATGACCAGCAGGACACCCCGAATTTATCCTGGGGCTCCTCCACACCATCAGGCCACAGTCCCCAGCCAGGCTGTAGATGGGACATCTCTTCTGTCATTCTACTCTCATTCATAAAAGGAGAATGGGTAGCAGATTTGGATTTTTAGACAGTCTCTTAAGTGGTATTTCTGTGCTTCAAACAGAATGTAATGTTACAAGGCATTAGCCTCCTAAGAGGTGCCAGTTTAAACTAACTGGTTTTGGCCAGTCAGGTTAAAACAAATGTTAAAGGTTTGGTTTTTTTTTTAAATTGTTCATGCATACCAAGCTCACCTCCCAACTGCTTTGGTTTCTATTTAACAGTGGTCCATCCATGTTTTGTAAGTAGAAGAACTACACTGACGTGGTCTATCTACCTAAGGTACTAATATGCCCCCCATCGTCATAACATCTAAGCACTTCACAGTCTTTAATGCATTTACCCTCACATGCCCCGGTGAGCTGGAGAAGTGCTGTCGTCTCCATTTTACAGATGGTGAGCTGAGGTAGCAAGAGCTTGAAGAACCCAGACCTCCCAAGTCCTCAGGTACCACACAAACCACTGGACAACTCTAAGCCTTGAGGAATGTGTGTGGGGAAGGGAAAAGACAGAGACAGACAGACACGCACATGCAATGCCACTGGCTTCATTGTGAAAAAAACAAAAAAGCACTCTGAATTCTGAGTCTCCCGATGGGACTGCCATTATAAAAACATTCCAGCTAGCATGGTTGTACCCCTCAGCAAAGCCAGGGCATACGCCTTAACAGCACTAGAGTCTAAAACCCTGTTGACACTACAAAAAAAGACCTTGCTAGGAAATCATTTTTAAAAGACAAGTTAGTTTTGCCTGGAGTGTAGCTAAGCACAATGTGGCTAAAATGACTTTGGGGAAACAGAGTCACTCCAGTTGGCTTGGAAAGGATGTATAATGAACTATGGGAGTAGGCAAATGTGCTCTGAGCAAGTAGTTTGGTTTTAAGTCAGAGCTCAGAGCACCTAGAGTGTCCAAACTTCTCTGCTCCATTGGGATGACTGAGCACCTGTAGAATCTTCTGTCTAGATTCTAGAACGAGGCTACACCGCCATCCTGTGGTTTATTCAGACACAAGTGCGTGCAGCGGTTCTCAGCTTTCTCAGATTCAAAGCACATGAAAAGAAAACCAGGGTGTCCAGGAAGAAGCCAGTAAAGTCATGTGGGTGTCTTTTCTTTTTCTCAGCTTGTAGAAAAGCTAACTATTGTATTATTACTGCTATAATTCCTGATTTCCAGGGTCAGCATTTTTGACATCAATGCATTTTCAGTACTAAGCAGAACAGTAAAAACAATTCGCCGTCTGCACAACATGTAGATAGATTTGGGTCTGAAAAATGACTCAAAGATCAAAGAGGGCTGAAAAGCTGGAAATCTAGAATGACCCCTAGTCAATTCCTTTGACATTCAGTGACTGATGCTCTAAATCCCATATCAGAGATATTAATATATTGGCACATACACGAAGGACAAGATTTCAGAGCTACTGGCTAGACAATGGCTAGACAGGGGGCCACGGGCATTTATTAATATTATATATATGAGCGACTCCATGTAACCCCATGTGCTTTTCACTGTTACCATTCTCTTCCTTCCATTCCCTTCATTTCTGTGGAGCATCCATTTGTTGCAGCTTGCCTTAATTAGGCTGTAAATTCTTCAGGATAAAGACCACCTCTTACTAAGTATTTGTACAGCACCCAGCACAAAGGGGTCCCAGACCTCAGTGGAGCTTTTGGGCACTAACACAATATAAATAAATAATCATTGGAATGCAGAGGAAGTCACGGTAATTTTTACATGCCAGCTCCAAAGTGATTCGTTAAAATTTGGCTCCAAAAAATCTCTCCCTGATTCCCTAGTCCCTCATTATTCCCCATTTCCTCATTAGTCCCACATTCACTCCACCCACAGCCCAGATACTCCACAGTATGGGGCTTAGAGATCAAACTGACTTCACCAATACCAAACCAGGTGGGTCCTTGACTGCTACGCAGATCAGCAGGCCCTCCACAAAGCTCAGCTTGGGAGTCAGGCAGAAGCTCACGAGAGACAAATGGGCTTGGAATCTGCATGCAGTTTGCTTCTATTTGAATACCGGTGGCTGGGAAAGCCAGTGTCTCAAAAGGAGGGAGCAAGGTGTGTTCTTGTGATTATTCCCATGCCATCCATGTTCCACCCAGGTTACCCACAACAAGCAGCAGAGATCTCCTACCGATGGTGGTTATCGCAGAGACGGAGAAGAAGAAAGAGCCAACAAAGTTCCATCTTCCCAGACTAGTAGAGTTTCCCTGGAGGGTGAGGCCGCTCTTATAGGCCTTGATGATACCCTGCAAAGAGATGGCAGTGAATATAGGTGAGACCATCAGCCCATGAGGAGGTAACTCGAGCTGTTCTTTGTGTAATTGGCCTTTGCAGTGCTGTGTGATGATAATTTAAATTATAACCCCCACTCCTCCTCCTGCTTCTCTCTTAGGAGATGTCATCAGTGTGAGGTTAGGAGATCCATGGGCTGAGAAGTCAGGGAGGCTAAGGTCATCGCCTGTTTATCATCTGGTAACCCTGACAACAGGCTCTCTCTGTGCTGTAAAAGCTGGAGGAGACAGTCCCCATCCCAAAGAGCTTGCAGTCTAAGGCCTGGGTTCTCCTGGTACATTGAATAGTACCTTAGCCAGGCCTATACGTATGGGCGCTACAGAGCGGTAGCTATGCTATTGTAATCCCATGCAGTAGATGCAGACTACAATGTTGGAAGTGATTTTCCTGTTACTGTAGGAGCTCCACCGCACTGAGTGATGGTAGCTAGGACGACAGATACGTTTATGCATTGACCTAGCTGCATTTACAGCAGGGGTTAGGTCAGCATGGCTATGGCATAGTAGAGAGGTGGGTTTTTCACACCCCTGAGTCACCTAAGTTTATAGCGTAGACCAGGCCTAACAGAAACTATGCTGACTGTAAGCCAAGGGAACCTACAGAACAAAGGGCCTGGGGAAGGATTTTAGGGCCAGCAGCATTCCGTAAATCAGTCACAAGTTACCTAGACTGTGTGGGAGAGAGACAGGAAGATAGGAGGTTCCCAGATAAGAATCCAACAAGGGTTAATCCACTTAACCCCAAAGCAAAAGCTCCTGAAAGGGGTCTGCATATTGCAGGATCCATGAAGCAATAAGTAAGCCTTTACATGTGGATGACACATACCAGATCCCTTCCCCACACTTGGGAGGAATGCATACAGTATAAGAAAGCTCTGTACAACTGCGAGAAGGAGACATACCATATAGCAGGACCAGTCTAATAATCCAGGGCAGTCACATCAGAAACTGAGCAATGCGCCAGATGTACAGACCCTGCCTCATCACTGTTGTTAAACTGGTCATATGCACAGAGACTTGGGGCCTGATTCTGCTCTCACTTACAACAATGTAAATCTGGAGTAAATATGCTGAAGTCAGTAGAATTACATCAAGTTGGGCCCTTGATGAGTTAACTGTGCCAACACCTGCGTGCCCTTTGTCATACCAGTAAAGTCACTGATGTGGAAAAATTGATCTGAAAATAGCACTATTCTTAGGACATACATAAACCACTTTACAACCTTAACTAATCCTCCTGGCACCCCTGGGAGATGAATTATTCTGCAATGCAAAGTTGAATCAAGAGCACACTGAACCTATCGCCTCTGAGCAAAGCCAAGCAGATATCTAGTAACACAAGCCCCTGCCTTGCTCAGTCACGGTGCTAGTGATAATGCTCTCATCCTTCACAATAAGGAGTCACTTTCAGCTCGAATTTGCCCCCAAATCTGGGTTTTGTAAAGATAAACTCTTTTAAACTAATAATCCATTGAGGTACTTCAGGGACCACCAGCACTGTAGGATCCAAGAACTGACCAACAGATTTAAGGAGTGGGAGGTAAGGAAGTATTAGTGTCCCATTTTACAGATAAGGAAACTGAGGCACAGAGATGGGCTATGCCTTGTCCAAGGCCACAAAGGAAATCTGCAGCAGGGCTGTGACATATAACCCGGTCTCCTGAGTCCCAATCCAGTGCCTTAACCATGAGGTCTTCCTCCCTAAGATCAACAGAAATGTTTCTGAATCCTTTTTCAAATGACAAAAGGATTCCTTTTTCTCTCCTCCCCCCGGACAAATAAACATGGCTCAGCATGATGCCACTGAACGAGCACCAAAAAGTGACATTAGGGAGAAAATAAAATCGCAAATGACCCGCACGTGACCATTGTCTGTCTAAGGAGAGAGCAACAGGAAAAAAGAAAACAAGCAGAACAGGTGGCGAACAGTAAATTCAGTGCTGAAAACTGCAGGAATGCAAATACTCTCCTGTGTTGCTTGTATGGAAGGTAAGGAATTTGATTGGCAATTTTTCACCTTTTTAGAGGGACGCCATCCCACAAAAACACAGAGAAGAGATTCTTTGAAAGGTGAAACCCTGTGTGAGGAAAGATTGCCCCTCCCTCTCTGCGAAGACAGCATTAAGCATCCATGTTCGCCCCCATGGTCTTGTTTACACTAAGACCCTACCTACAAGAGGGACAGTTTTGAAAAATTCCCCACTGTTGCTCCTGCTGGCTCAGTTCCTCTGGTGTGAGCAGCACTTGGAGCCCTAGTGTAGTGGGCTCTCTCCCACCCCGCCCCGCTCCGCATTTAGCACTGTGTAGGTTAGACCAGCAACAGTGCAAGGTTCAAGTATTTCTACCACTGTATTCTGACAACACATGAGCCCTGTATGCTTAAACCAGTGGTAGCAGTAATAGTGTAGAGAACACACTAGCTCTCACACTGTAGACAAACAGCAGCTCCCAAATCCATGCAGCTGCGTTTCCACGGCACAAATGTGGCTTACAAGCAGCATGTTCAGAGGCACGTCTTCTGTTTACCCAAACCTCAAGCTCGTTCAAGGCAGGTGAGTCACAATGATCACCTGTTAAGCCCTGACAACGTGCTCTGTGCTGTACAAGATGCAGGAGACAGTCCCTGGGCCTGTCCCAAAGAGCTTGCAATCTGAGGGCCACATTGTCCTCGCATATTTAGTACCTTACCTATGTTTACACTATGGGCAATAAAGAGGCATAGCTATGGTGCCATAACTATGCTGCTGTAACCCTGTAGCATAGGCTGCATCTACATCGATGGAAGGGTTTTTTCTGTCACTGTAGGAACTCCGCCTCCCTGAGCAGTAGTAGCTAGGCCAACAGAAGCATTCTTCCATCCACCTAGCTGTGTCTACACCAGGGGTTAGGTTGACATAACTATAGCATTTTGCACAACCCTGAGTGCCACAGCTATGTCAACCTACATTTTAAGTGTAGATTAGTCTTTACTCTGTGAGTAGTCCCATTAATTTCAATGGACAGCTCACAGAATAAATTACTATTCAGCATGCGTAAGGTTGGTAGGCTCTGGCTTTATGTGAAGAAAAGGAGAAGACAGGGCACGGTGGGAAAGGATTAACTTTCTCTGCATCAACGTTGGGATTTATCAGGCTGCAAGGGATCTAGGCTCTAATCTTTAATATGCCCTGTTATGCCTGATGTATGGCCTCTTGAACTGCGGTTAAGAAAGGTGTGGATAAGCAGCATTACTGGCAATGGTCTGACAAACTCACTACGCCCAACACATGGCTGCCATAGTATTTATCTATAAAGAACGTTGTGTGAGATATCAAATGAAAGCCGGTGACACACTGGTCATTAAGATCATGCACAGATGATAGTTTAAAAGTTATGTGTTATATGCTGCAAGTGTATCAAGGTCTGAGTCACCAGCAGAGACAGGTTCTCTCTCAGACTGGAAGTGTTTGTCCAGCTAGCTAACTGACACATGAATTAATCATTGTAAGCCATACACAATGGGAGCCACAGCTGCATTCCAAATCAATATGAGGATGCAAAATCAACCTGGGGGTCAGCACACTGGAGAACAAGCAAGGGGGCAGAAGCGTTTTCCTTGGGGGTGCACTGCAAAGGGGTGTAGTTCAAAGGTTTATTGGATAACAAGAGGAAGGCAAGAGGACTCCACTTCATCCATCATTGAGAGAACACAAAGGACGGTTTCACATGTAACCAGTTATTCTTACTATCCTTGCTCACTGTCTCCTGAAATCATAACCTTTGTTAATAAACCTTTTTGTTTTCACTATAAATAAATGACAGCACTGTGTTGTTAAAAGGGAGCTGAGAGCTGACTCAAGTAAGCTTGTGTGTGTGTGTTGTCCTCTGGGAGAACTTACCTGGTCATTTCTGTAAGTTGCTATGCCAGGGGCCAGATGCCACTGAGGGGGAGGCTGGCAGAGGGGCTCAGGGGTTGCCATTTGTCTGTCACTAGCCTGCACAGAGATGGCGAGGTCTGCGGGGACCTGCAGATAGGTGCCTGTTGGTGCCCTGAGGCTGTTGGTTTCAGGGAGCTGAGCTACAGAAGGCATCAGGCAAAACTGCTTCAAGCTAAGCGCAGGTGGTGGTGAGATGCCTCACAGCCCTGAGTCCTAGTATCAGCCCAGGACTCTTAAGGTGTCTGGAGGCTTTTTTTGCTCAGCTAATCTAAAAAGAAAATATATTACAACTTCTCTGCATGCTGCACACCTACTTCCTGTTCTCTGTTAAGCCTCACTTTGGTGTAAGTTCAGCTGTAGTCAAAATTGCACACGACACCAAGTTTTGAAAGCAGTAAACACTCGGGGACAGAACCACCCTGCAAAGAGCCCTGAAGAGATGAGAGCAGAGAAGGCTGCAAGGAACAAAGGGATATTCTACACTAATAAATGGAAAGTGCTTCACTTAGGGAGAGGAAATAAACAGCCCAGACAGGACATGACGAGAACAAGCAGCACATCAGAAAGGACAAAAATATACTGTTGTCCTTCCGTTCTGCAAACACACCATCTAAAATATCATCACTGAAGCGTGACTTTTCTCCATTCATCTCTGGGGCAGGGGAGTTTCTAACCTAAATCACCACTCAAAAGTAAGCATTGGGCCTGCTCATGCAAGGTGCCAAGTGCTCTTACCTCCTGGGAGTTTAGGGCACTCAGCACCGTTGCATGAGGTGCTCAGCACCATTAAGCATAGAGCCCAGGGTTAGCCACTTCCCTGTTGTGCCTTGTTATCAGAAGCATCCAGATGACATGCCTCTCCGGTATGCCCCGTTGTACTGGTCCCAACCTGCTGTCCCATTTATTGGATAGACCTGAAAATCCAAAACCTTTCTGCTAGAATATCTGGTTATTCAAATGGCAGGAGTTTGTGACTGCCCTTAAAACTACAGGCAAAAGTGGTATGCTTACTTTGTAGCCTATGTGTAGGATTCTTGGGTAGGACAGAGATCAGGATATAGGAAGTTTTCTATCCAGATGCAGCCAGAGTTCATTGTAATAAGACAATATTTATTTAATAAGATTGATTTATTGGTATCTGCATATAAAACATAGAGACAAGGAGAACAGAAATTAGAAATAACCTCACCCAATATCCACATACACAGATATTCTACAGATTTAAGGAAAAAAGCCCAGAGCTTTGGCTAAGGATTCCTGTTGCCCTCACTTAGAACAGGCATTTATCAGATAGCTTTTTCAAGACCCAACACTTTTAAGATCGACTAATAGATATGAGTGTTCTGCCTCCAGTTATTCAGAGTCAAAGGCTGGTCCAAGAACTCAAATGGTTGACATCAGTCAGGCCCAGTCAATACCATCAAACCCTGGAGAGTAAGTTACTTGTAGAACACTTGAAATAAATACGGAGACAAGGTGGGTGAGCTAATACCTTTTATTGAACCAACTTCCGTTGATGATAGAGACAAGCTTTTGAGCCACACAGAGAGGGATAGCTCAGTGGTTTGAGCATTGGCCTGCTAAACCCAGCGCTGTGAGTTCAATCCTTGATGGGGCCATTTAGGGATCTGGGGCAAAAATTGGGGATTGGTCCTGTTTTGAGCAGGGGGTTGGACTAGATGACCTCCTGAGGTCCCTTCCAACCCTGATATTCTATGATTCTTCTTCTTTGAAAGCTTGTCTCTCTCACCGACAGAAGTTGGCCCAATACAAGATATCTCCTCACCCACCTTTTCTCTCTCATATCCTGGGCACAGACACGGCTACAACTAAACTGCATGAAATAAAGACACTCAGTCATGAAATTGCTGTGCTTGGACCTGATATTTTGAGAGCTTGGAAAGGTCACATGTGTAAGTCAAAGGACAATATCAATCAAAAGAGGAAGTACAAGGAGAAAGCAGAACCTTAGTGGTTAAACCAAAAAACAAAGTCAGATATAGATTCTGCTCCCGTCTCTCCTGAGCGACTTGCCGTGTGACCCCAGGGAAGCCATTTGCCTTCTCTGTGCCTCATGTTCCCCACTAGTAGCAGCGGGATAAGAACCTTTCCCTAGCTCCTAGGGAAGCGTTAACGTCTGTAAGTCGCTCTAAGCTCCTCAGACAGACAGCTCTGTAGAAGTGCAAAGTGATTATGGAAAGATTCATCCATCCATCCAAGTGGGATCTTTTGGATTTCGATACCCTGACGTATCAAAATGTAACTTTATTTAGAAGCTGTCTTTCTCCTCACCACCTAGCCTCATCTGTTTCTGCGTGGCACCATCTGTGATGCAAACCCCACTTTTACATACTCTTACGAAACCTACCATGACGTCCCAATCCGGTTTTCTCAGATGAGGAAGGTGCAGGCGTGGCTTTCACAGTCAAATTGCTTTATCTAAAAGCAGCTTTCTGTCCCGTTGCCTTCCTGGCCTCACAAACACCACATTGCCCAGCAGCACAAGCCATGCCCTGTGAGGTGAGTGATCCTGGGAAGGACCTGCATCCATTTCGCTTAGCTCTGCAGCCAGAAATTTGCAAAGGGAACTGGTGCCCTTGGCAGCAGTGGCTCTCCATGCAGTCGGCTCATCAAAGCCAGCAGTACTTCAAATCTTTATTTCCTGATACCAGTCACTGCCCAATCTTGTGCCTCCTTCCACACATCACGGTCCACAGCATCACCTCCTTTAGCCCACTGGCAGCCCATGGAGGGGTGGTAGTGTTCCTTAGTGCTCGCTCACTTAAAGAATACTTGGAGGGTACAGCCCCCATTTCTCTTCCCAATCAACACTAATGAGCACAGCCCCTGTTGTCTCTTACTGCTTAAGCTTCCAAACAAAGCAGCATTCTGGCCTCCTGTCCCAGCACGGCCACCTTCACTGCTCCAGTCTGACTTTCAGCCTGTCACACTTCTTAGAGTACCTCTACACCGCAGAGGGTACCTGGATCCAGGAGCCCAGGCAAGCGTACCTGAGCTTGCCAAGCCACTTGTGAGGGTCCACATTGCAGAGCCACATACAATCCATACCTGTGTGTAGCTGTATCCACAGTGGCACTGTAGTTACCTGGGTTTGGTGCTGGGATTTTGAGGGGGGCGGATGGGGAAGTATCCCAGAGGCCTTTAATTTGAATCTCTTAAGAAACTGTTTTGATGTAGTGTGTTAGAGCAGAATTTCTCTATCCTTCCCAGTCCCCCATGTGGAAGTGTTCTTAGCCTGCCGACACATTGAGCGGAGCCACTTCCAGCTCTGCACGTTTTTCACTTCCGTGCCCTCCAGCCAGTGCCACACCAGGGGTCCAGCACAGGTGGATGAGCTGTTCCTGCTTGGTGCTGAATTGTTAACACAGCAGGATAAAAGTAGAGGGTATGGGAGATGGTGGAGGGCATTTTCGCAGCTGTTTCTGATCCTCAGAAAGCGGCAGTGGATCTTGAAGCTTGAACATGCTGGATGCTGACATAGCAGAGCAGAGACACATGCTGCAGCAGCTGCTGGGTATTTCCCATATGCAGCCCAGCACTTCTGGTGTAGGACAACTAGAACAGAGTGGTGGGATCACATCATCATGCAGTTCTGGGGGACCATCAGAAGCTGCAGAACTCCTGCATGAGGAAGGCCACCTTCACAGAGTTGTGTGAGGTGCTTGCCCTGATCCTACAGTGCCGGGACACACAGCTGAGGGAGTCCAGAACAAGACTGCTATAGCCATCTAGACGCTGGCTACCCCAGCTTGCAACAGGTTGGCGACTCCTCGTTTGGGGCTGACAAATCAACTGTTGGCGATGAGGTTTCTGATGCGGTTTCTGAGGCGTTTTTTGCTGTAGCTTCCCCACACATGATGGACACTGCTTAGACATCTGAAACAGCAGCTGGCGTTGAGAGAATGGGGTTCACACGCTGCACTGCACCACCAATGGCACTCATGTGCCCATAGTTTGCTCTCCACAAGGAGCACATGAAGGTGTCAACTGCAAAGGCTCCCGCTCAAGTGGTTGTGCTGGGGTGGGCCGACTGCAAAGGCAAGTTCATGAACACCAGTGTGGGATTCACTCGCAAGGCGCATGATGCCAGAGTGTGGAGGAGATCTGGCTTTTACCCACTTAGACAAGCAGGGACTTTATTCCCACTAAATAACATGGTTAACAACATGGCTGTCTGTGCCCACTGTTATTTTAGGAGACCCCACTGAGCATCTACTGCCCTGATATTTGAGCACTCAGCAGAACATTTCATTACACACATAGTGATTGTGGGATAGTGGTAGACTGTGCATGTGACCAATGGAAGGCAAGATGGCTCTGCATACAGAATTGTCTGGATGCCAGTGTGGGCAATGCCACCCGTATGATCGAGACATGCTGTGCCCTGACCCATGCCTGCGAGGATAAGGGTGAAAATCTTGGCCAAGAGTGAGCTCAAGCCACTGCTAGTTTGCAGGCCTGGTACAAGCAGCCACAAAGTGCATGTGGGACTGGGTGCAGGTGAGCAAGGGAAATAAGGGTTGCCTGGTGTGCCCACACCCTAGCACCACAGGGTGACAGGCATGGGGGAATGGGATATGGTGTACTGCTGTGGTACACACATCCGTTTGTTTGATATTGGTTTTCTGTGATTATAAGGGTGTTGGGTACTTTATTAATATCTTTGGATACAACTTCCTGACTCTTCCTTCTTTCCCAAGCACTCACGTACCAACGTACTGTACAACCAAAAGAAAAAGTATTAAAATAAATACTGATTTGAAAAGCAATGCAGGCATCGCAGCTACCTGGAAACAAACAACAGTGAAAATAAAAACAGTGCAAGAGTATGCAAACCTGTGCTATTAAATAAAGTGCAAGCACTTCAGTCTCACTAGTAGTGGAACTGGGTGTCAGAGGTGTATCTGTTCTCCCTCTCCCCGGTTGTAGAGGCATAGAGTGAACAGGGAACATCTGCGAATACCAGGTCATGGAGTGGTTCATAATCTATCCAACTCTTGAATTGCCCAATGGCTGTACTGGCTACAGGATGTGGTAGCATGGAGGAGGGTCTGCCCATGTTGTTGCTGGTGCTGGAGTTGATGCAGGAACTGGGTGCTGCAGGCTAGTAGCCACTAGGGTGAGCAGCTGCTCAAACTTCTCCTTCTGCTGTGCTCGGACGTGCTCCATCATCCTCCAGTCATGCCAGAGGTAGTATGCGAACATTCTCTCCTCCTCCTCTGCTTTCTGCCTCTTCCTTTCCATACCCTGCTCTTCTTTCCCTCTCCGATTGGCCTGGTGTGTGATCCATGTCCAAAGTTTTGATGTATTTCATAGAATCATAGAAATGAAAGGCTGAAGGGACCTCAAGAGTCCAGCCCCCTGCACCCTGGCAGGAACAAGTATACCCAGACCATTCATGTAGTGAGTCACCCCAGAGCCTTTTCCTTTTCCCAAGCTGGTTCAGGATCCTCTCCCCAAGAGGCTTGGGTGGATGCCTCAGTTTAGCAGAGGTGGAAGGTCCTGCCAAGGAAAGGAAAGAAGATATTTTTTGTACATGGAAAGGAAGAGGAGAATTCCCCCGTTTTTGTTCTGTGTCATGGCAAGACAACAGTTTGATACTTTTATCTACTTGGAATTACTTTATTTCACCACTACACTTCAGCCAGTTCAGAAGCTCCTGCAAGCCAGGTTACCAGCCCACATATACACTATGGTAAGAATTCCAGATTTAATGCATTAAAAAGAATAGGACATTTTTTGGACCTGGGATGTATGTCTGTGGGGCGTGACTAGGGACCTGCTACAACTATTGCTTTTAACATTATTCCAGGCCAAGGAATCCTTAGAGGATGTTAATCAGCTGGAGTTCCCTGAATAGGAGAGAGAGCAACTTCTCCAGGCTAATGGAGGAATTCTCTCTATCTCCGCAAAGAAAATTTTACATCATCTGCTGAATGAAAAGGAGTGAAGAGGGTTTATAAGCTACCAAGACAGATGTTGGAAGTTTGTCCTACCTGGGAATCTCACTGACCGTCTTGAGTTTATCCTATATGAAAAATTCTCAAGCATCACCAGCCAGGAGCAGGGGGAAATTCAGGTGAACATTAGAAGGATGGTGAATCAGGATGCAGAGGCCTGCTAACAGCAGAACTGTTCCCCTGACTCTGGCCTGGAAAGTGTGCTACAAATGGGAGCCCTGGAAGGCTAAGTATTGCTGCACCAAGGAACTTTTTCAACTTAATACAGCCACTGGGATTTATAATCCAGGATGTTTGGGCCAACGCTGCAATGCTGCTATCGCTATAATTCTACAATATGCTACTTGTGTGACAGAATTACGAAGAGCTGTATATGCTGACATATGCACTTCTGCTTGCTAAACCTGTAATCCCATCTTTTGATATATATTTTAAATAATCAGCGTAAATTTAGTAAGAATGACTCACTAGTTGCATGTTTAATTGTTTCCCCCCTACTTGGACTCCATCTTGGATCACACGTGGTGGTTGGGGGCTTAGGGTGGAGGAAGGGGGCCAGGACAATGGCATGGCTTTTGCCCTAAGCTGAAGCTAAGGCCAGCCTCTAGCACATAATATCCTTCATAGCAATAATTTTATTGGCCATCAGCCAGAAATCCCACCCATTCAGGGTGCAATTTCCCCCCATAATAATGACAAAGATGGCGGCGACAGCCACTTACCCAGCTGTGGCTCCGGCTCCCGGTCTAATGCCACTTCCTCTCCAGGCTGTTCCTTGGGACAGTCCCCAAACAGGTCTTCGGAATATGGTCCCAAGACATCCCACATCCGTATGGCCTACTCCGGAGCTGTTCCAGCACCATGGTCTGCTCCTGCTCTTCCACCTCCTCTGCCACGGGGGCCTTCTCTGGTGTTATCCCGGTCCTCTCTGACTCCAGTATAAAAATCATACCAGCCCCTCTCAAAAGCCTGTCGGGCACAACTGGGGGCTCTGTACACCAGGTGAGGACAAGCACCTGGTCCAAATCCTTGTAGCAGACAGAGTTTCCAGAACCTTTGTATTGCAGGTAGGCACTCTTTAGGATTTTAATGCACTTCCAACACTGGGCAGCCATATGCTTGATCCCCACCTCCCCCAGCCTCTTCAGGATGTTATCATAACAGTACAGATTTCGGGTGCATCTCCCCAAATCATGTTCTTTTCTGCACTCATACCAGAGGTTAACTAGAAACCTGGTGGGGTCCTCTGTCCAGCGAGCACATGCTGGGATGGTATCTTATAGGGTTGTCTGGCTGAGGTGAGCTGCGTATTGCAGAAACAGAGCAGGCTGCGTGGAATGAAGAGTTGAACACTGACCAGGTGGATATAAACCAGGTAGCGTCTGGTGCACCGGAGGCAAGTGGGAAATGAGTTGGTAGAAGGGCTGTAAAATACAGGTCTGGGGAACCATGGGATGACACAGGAGGACAGTCAAAAGCTGAGTTCCACTACCCAGGTGTTAGATACATCCACACTGCAAAGTGGGAAGGTCAGAGCCCACCTTAAAGTGAAACCTGGGCTATAACCTATATCTGCAGCAGGGCAAGCAAGCCTGGCTTCAAAGCATATATAAACCTGAGCATAAGGGTTTTGTGTGAGGAAGGCTGAGGTCCATTGGACTAAAAACTTGGAGGCAGCCCGGGATAAGCTTGCAGTGTAGAAATATCCCTAGACTGCCCTTCCACAGAGGATTAATGACTTGGTCTTCATCCAGCCTTTGAGACTGAGCCCAGGTCTATACTACAAACTTTTGCCAGCCAAGCTATGCTGGTCAGGGATGTGATGAGTATAATCCCTGACAACATAGCTGTGCTAGCAAAAGCCCCTAGTGTAGACACAGCTATACCGGCAAAAAAGTCCTTGTGCTAACAGAGCTGATTTCGTTTGGGGAACTGGTCAAAGATATGCCAGCAAAAGAGTTCTGTAGAAGCTGCATCTCCATTTCGGGGGTTTGCCGACGTAGCTATGCTGGCAAACCCTTTCTAGCGTAGACAAAGCCCTAGTGTAGACCTGGACTATGGAGCACGATTTCTCCATGAGATTTCCAAGTAAGAAGCTGGTGTCTCCAGTGCTCTCTTCTTTCCTTTCTGGTGGTTGCTGTACAACCCCCGCCCCACACACACACACTCACACTCTCTCCTTCAGCTATAGAGGTCTTCTAGGTTCCAACCCTGATCGCGCCCCTTGTCTTCATCTCCCTTCTCTCTTTCGGCACATCTACACGGCACAAATCCACATGCACTATATGCCCCACAGCATGGGTAGTAATAGGAATGTAGACAGTGAGGCACGGCTTAGGTAAGGAGAGTAAAGACATGTCAGAACCCTGGGGGTATGTGCCCTACATGACTCTCTACAGGCCCAAGCAGTGCCTCCCCCATCTGCACTGCTGTTTTTAGCAGCATAGTGTCCTGCTGCTTCCCTGCTGTCAGAGCCTTTCCCCATCCCAGGGAAAGACTACAGCTGTGGAGAAAGGCTCTGGGGGCAGCAAAAGGCTCCAGCAGCGCCCCGCTGCAGGGAAAGACTCTGGCAGCAGGGAAAGGCTTTGGCGGTGGATGCGGAGAGGCAATGGGGAAAGACTCTGGTGGAGGGGGCAACAGGGGACATTGCTCTCTCTGCTGCCTTCCCCCCGTCAGAGCCTGTCACTGACATGTACAGCGCAGTGTGGATGCAGCTTGCTTTTCATGGCTGTGTGTGGCTACACATACCCTACACACTGCCACCAGCGGTGAGCTGTGTAGACGTAGCCTATGTATTTCTTAGTGCTAACTTCAGCCTAGGTTATCATTTCTGAGCACACAGCAACAGCCAATTCTACAGCTCCCTCCACTCACCCCTTAGGCTCTCTTGTCATTTTTGTGTGCCTCAACCATCAGTTTCCAGCTTCACTACAACTTCCTATTGCTGAGAGCTACAAAGAGTCTTTACACGGCATCTTGGATTCTGTTTTCCCTCTCTCTGAGCCCTTAAGTTTGCTCCCGAAGCCAGAATTACTTAGTTGTCACCTAGGGCTCTTCATCTGTAGACCTCAAAATGCGATACAAAGGAGAGTACATATAATGATCTCCCTGTTTAATAAATTCATAGAGTTTAAGGCAAGAAGTTGGATCATCTAGTCTGACCTCCTGTGCATCACAGGGCACAGAATTTCACCCAGTTACCCCAGCAGCGAGCCCAGTAACTTGTGTTTGACTAAAGGCATCCAGAAAACAAGACCAGAGAGTGTGCATGCGTATGAGATGCTGCCTTCCTTAAAAGCATGACCTTATCAGGCACCTAAGCTTCTACTTCCCTCTTTAACAGTAGCAGGAAGGGACAAAGCACTTTGTATAAACAACTGATAATCGGAATAGTCTCTTCTTCATTCAAATCCACCTTTTCTCTAGTCCTGGGGAGAAATGGGGGAATGAGGGACAGAGATTCTCACTAACTTCTGCTGAGGAACCTAAATACCTTTGAAAATTGGGCAAAAATGACTTTCCCGAGGTCACACAGCCAGTCACTGGAAGAACCAGGAGTAGGTCTCCTAACTTCCATGCCAGCACCCTTTCCATTGGACTACACCTTAGCTGTCCTTCGGCCACATTTCCAGAAAAGGACAATCATCCGCCTACACATGTTGGGATATGGAAGTACTGTGGAAGCTGACATGTAACGTCCCTCGATAAACCCAAACACGGGTCAGTTTTAGTATCCTGTGCTTTCTGATCGTGGCATTTTAGCCAGTGCTCTTTCAACATGAAGTGTTGCTTCTCCCTGTAAAACTGAGAGTGTCTCAGCGAGGTCCTCAGGAAAGGCAAAAAGAATGAGTATAAGGATTGGATTGGAAAGGGGGAATCTCACCTCCCAGTTTGGTTGGTTGGCTTTCACACCTTCACATGAAATCAGCTTGTCCAGGAAACCGAGACTATGGTGACTGTTTACCTGGTCTCAGAAACTCCCATTCTTTCCCCAATTATCAGTGTGGGAGAGAGGCATTTCAAAGTCACAGGACCTCTGATAAGGGATTAATTAAACTTTAAATGAGTTTCTCTCTGCTATATACTGGAAATTCTTAAGATTAATATGTACAACTGCACAGTTCTTACAGGATAACAGGAGCAATCAGACAACATTGATAAGGTTCACGCTACTCTCACATTAGGAAGACAAAGGTTAATTAGCTTCAAAACAAAAAAAGCTCTGTAGGTCACCCCACTGTTATTTATTGGCACACAGCCCCAGTTCCTGGCTGAAGGAGACCCTGTATTTGAATTCTGACTAAAGCAGAGACGATGTAGGATGGATTAGAAATTGAGTAGGAAACAGCTGCTGCCTCAAATTAGTACCACAGAAGAAACCAAGACCTGATTAATTGACTTTCCTAGTAGCTTCCTTCCCACACCTGAAATAGCATACATTAGGCCTAATCTACACTAGAAAATGTTTGCCAGTGTGGCTATATGGATGTAGCTATGGCAGCAAACCCTACTAGTGGCGCTGGTCATACTGGGGGGGAAAAAAGTGATTCTGCAGGTATATTTTAAACCAGTTCCCTGAACAAAAAAGCACTGTTATGCCAGTAGAACTGTTTCTACACAAGGGCTTTTGACCAGACCTTGGTGCACTTGCACAGAGTCTCTGTCTCAGGGGCAGGCCCATCCACCAGATCTACCTATCAGCTCACCAACTGCCCAGCTGCCACTCCTGTGCTCATGGCTAGCTTCTCAGGTGAAGCATGACACACACCACGGGATGCTGTCGTGGTCTCTTCAGTCCTCCTCCTAGCAGTGAGAGCCAGTGGGCCAGAGCAGCGAACCAGGCCCAGGCCAGCACTATAGACCAGAACAGAGCCACCACTGCCTGGGCTCACAGTCTAACCCCTGTTCCCAGCCCAGCAGGACAGGCGCAGAGCCACACTGCCTGGGATCACTGTGTGGTGGGCTCGCTCTCACTCCTGCCCCCACCAGACCTCCTCTCTGCACCAGGCAGGGGTAGAGCCAGGCCCAGCTGCAACAAACAACATTTTCACCTTCCATCAAGGCAGTTTGTGCTGGTCCTGCAGACAGAGCTTACACAGCCTGGAAAACCATGCAGCCCCCTGACTCCAGGGCCATCTGCTCTGGCCAGTGGAACTGTTCCTAGGTCTGAGAGGTGGGAGAAACCCCGAAGTGCCTGTGCCTGAACAGAGCTGAATAAGCCCTGCTGTAAGGAACAGCATTTATTTATTTTTCAGAACAAATCAGTCGGGTCGGGTCGGAGCTGATGACTTTTGTGGCGTCAGTGTGAAAACAGGAAGGGAGAGAAGTTTTCTTCCAGTTTTACTTTCTGAGAGTGCGATGCAGAGTTGCCACCAACCATCTGTGAGAGGGAACTATGTCCTTCACAGCTGCTTAAAAACAATATAGAGATGGTAGGCCAGATTTTGACATGGATTAATGCCTTTTTCCAGGGTGTTCGGGGAAGCCATACCTAAACAAGGCCTCTGCTCAATAAACCATCTGGGGACATTAATTCCCATCCTGTCTCTGACCTGCCTTTTGTTGGACAAGTCCTTGAGAAAGTGGTGATGAGCCAACCCCTGCTTGCTTGATTTATTTAATCTCCATAGTTGGATTTAGATCCGAGTCCAGAACCGAGGCTGCAATATCATCTGTGGTGGCTGATCTTGTAGTTAGACGTCAGCATAAGCGGTTTCCATGCTTACTCAGTTAGAGTAATCAGCAGTTTTTAATACCACTGACCACAAGGTACAACGGAACTCATGCGTGGGATCTTATGGGCAAGAAGGAGTAGCCCACAGTGAGTCTGCTCCTTCTTTTCAGAAAGGTCCCACAAGGCTGTCCTAGGCAATTGCTTGTCCTCCCTGAGAGACTTCATAGGTAGGTTCCCACACATTTTTACTTCACCATATCTTCTCTTAAAGGTACACAGGAGGCCACCAGAGCAGAATTCCAGGTGCACTAGGCTGCATTCTCATTAATGTATAAATAATCCTCACTACTAATGAGCTTTTCAATGAACAGCTTCATTACCCTCCCAGTGGCAGATCAAGATAGGGATCTGGATGAAAGTGAATTGGCTGTAGCTCAGCCCAGAGAAGAAAGGGATGCTTGTTACTAAGAAGGAAGCATTGGAGGAATGGGCAGAGGTGGTGCTTGCACCAGCTACTGTGAGTCTATGACTGCCTTTTCCAAATTCCCTTTCATAGATCCGCAGTGCTCCAGTCTGGTGAGATTCAAGGAACAAGGCAAGATGTATTTATTTTATTTATGTCTTCTTTGATTTTCTCCTTCTCTATCATGGTTTGTGCAATTAACATGCTTCAAATAACACAGCCCTGCAGCAATGCTAGGGACTGGGCAGGCCAATCCAATAAATACAGGAAACAGCTGCAGTAAGATATTAGGGCTACATTGTATGACATGAGAGGGGTGGGGGAGCAAAGAGATGGGGGAGGGGGAGAAAAGGGAATCATCCTAGTGACCCCACTAGGAAATCATACATTTACATTGGAGCAAGGCTCCAAACAAGGAAGCTCCAGGCGCCATGGCTGGGATACCGATTCATAGATTCCAAGGCCAGAAAGGACCATTGTGATCATCTAGTCTGACCTCCTGTATAGCACAGGCCATGGAACTGCGCCAAAATAATTCCTAGATCCTATCTTTCAGAAAAACATCCATTTTGATTTTAAAAATCTCTGATAGACTGAAGAGCCCATTATTAAATATTTGTTATCCCAGGTAGGTACTTATAGACTGCGATCAAGTCACCCTTTAACCTTTTTGTTAAGCTAAATGGATTGAGCACCTTCAGTCTATCACTGAATGGTTTCTAATTGTTTAATCATTCTTGTGGTTCTTCTCTGAACCTCTCCAATTTATCAACATCCTTGTTGTATTGTGGACACTAGAACTGGACACAGCATTCCAGCAGTGGTCACACCAGTGCCAAATACAGAGGTAAAATAACCTCTCTGCTCCTACTTAAGATTCCGCCTTTTATGCAGCCAAAGATCACATTAATTCTTTTGACCCCAGTGTCACAATGGGAGCTCACGTTCAGCGGATTATCCACCACAAGCCCCAAATCTTTTTCAGAGTCACTTCTTCCCAGGACAGAGTTCTCCATCCTCTAAGTATGGCCTACATTCTTTGTTCCTAGGTGTAGACATTTACATTGAGCCACATTAAAATGCATATTGTTTGCTTGCGCCCAGTTTACCAAACGATCAAGATCAGCCTGTATTAGTGACCTGCCTCTTCACTATTTACCACTCCACAATTTTTGTGTCATCTGCAAAATTCATCAGTGATTTTATGTTTTCTTCCAGGTTAGCAGGTTTAAAACAAATAAAAGGAAGTTCTTCACTCAGCGCAGAGTCAACCTGTGGAACTCCTTGCCTGAGGAAGTTGTGAAGGCTAGGACTATAACAGGGTTTAAAAGAGAACTGGATAAATTCATGGAGGGTAAGTCCATTAATGACTATTAGCCAGGATGGGTAAGGAATAGTGTCCCTAGCCTCTGCTTGTCAGAGGGTGGAGATGGATGGCAGGAGAGAGATCACTAAATCATTACCTGTTAGGTTCACTCCCTCTGGGGCACATATCATTGGCCACTGTCAGTAGACAGGATACTGGGCTGGATGGACCTTTGGTCTGATCCAGTATGGCCATTCTTCTGTCATTGATAAATATGTTAAATAGTGTAGGGCTAAGAACTGATCACTGCAGGAACTCACTGGTAACACACCCACTCAATGACAATTATATTTTGAGACCTATCTGTTAGCCAGTTTTAAATCCATTTAATGTGCACCATATTCATTTTATCTCATTCTAGTTTTTTAATCAAAATATCGTGTGGTACCAAGTCAAACGCCTGACAGAAGTCTAAGTATATTACATATTCCAGGGACTCTGAAGAAGTTCAACAACTGTAGCTGCAGCGGAGCCCGCAATCCTGGCCTACACCACAGCAAAGGGAGTGAGAGAGTCTGGAGAACGAGTTCAGCTCAGGCAGAGCAACGCATCCAGCCTACGTGGCGAACAGCCGCTGAGGGAAAGATTTTCTTATGCACCATAAATGAAAGAAGGTTTGTTTCAGGTGTTCTCAAAGCCAGAAGGAAAACTAGGCTTCTTCAAAGTTCAGGATGCTTAGATCTGGGGCCTTGGTTTGAATGGCTCTCTACAGAAACCTTCCTCTTAGCTATAATGATTTGTCCCACTCTTTAATAATTAAAAATGTATGTCTGATCCATGTGTGTGTGATTGGCGTGGTGGTAGTTGGATGTGCACACGGAACAGCTTTAGATCAGAAATAGACAACTATTGTCTGTGGGAGAGGAAAGGGTGGGCTCCACGATTCTGATACATTAGACCCACAAACACAACCCAGCTTTATTGCACCAGTGCTTGTCTTGTGCTGAGAAATGTAGTGCAGAAGAAGGGAGAAAAGTAGTCTGACGGGATTGGAAAAGGTGGTGAATACACTTTCAACAGAATGAAAACAATCAAGGGGACCGGAAAGCAACTAATAGTTTATATAACACCAGGCTTAGCCACCTAAGACATCCTCTCCTGATTACAGAGCTTTTCTCATCTGTCTGAATCCATCAACCAAAGTTGTTTCTATCTATTGGCTGATTGGTGGTTTGTGCAACATGAGCTGCTGCTCTCAGTCCAGTTCCTTGTGACCAGGTGTCCACATCCCACACAGCACCTTTGCTTACAGTCTCTGAAGTATGGCCAAGGATTAAATAGACCAAGGACAATGCACTTGTTTCTCCCCCTGAGAGGTTGTCTCTCCAGGGTACAGCAGAGACACTTTGGAAGGGAGTAGCATGTGGGCAAAGCCTGCTCTGCTGTTGTCCAAGCTGTACCTGTTCTGGGGATATGCAATAAACGTTGGCCTTGAGGGCTGTTAATCCAATACCTTTTATGAACACTACCTAATTTATGAAACTAAATGGCTGCCATCAGACCTCTTCTGAACGTTCTTGCCCCTGTGCGCTTTGACTGTTTGCTCCTACCCTTCCTGCCCCTCCCTTCCTTTGTCCTTCCATCTGGCTCCTCCCATCATTCCACTGAATGATTTACATAAAAAATTAAAAAAAAAATCACTGAACTAACATAACATTTGCAACCACCACATTGCATTGCTCACTCTGCTTGTACGTTACTTTCCCCCCACCCTGTGTCTGTCTTGTCTATTTAGACTAAGCTCATCAGAGCAGGACTGTCTACTAGTGTGTTTGTACAGTGCCTAGCACAATGGAGCCCCCATCTTGGTCGGTTACAATGCACAACCATAATAAACAGGATGAAAAATAGTACTAAATTAGATGTTTGTACAGTGTTTAGCAAAATGAGACTCCATCCTCTGTCAGCCTCTACTATAATAAATGCAATGAATAATAATGTTTAGAGTTAACCCTAATGAAAAAGCTTTGTATATAAACAATGCTAAAGAACTTCACAGACTGTGAAATATGTCAAAGTAATTAAAAAGCCCAGCCACTGCTTTTGCTTTTTCATAACCACTGTGTCCAGCTCTTTCCTAATTTGCAAGTAATCAAATTATGTGTCTAGAATACCAACATGATAGTGAGATAGGACCGATCATGACTTTGCCAGGTAACCAGTGGGTGAACAGATGACTAAGGGAACAGGTCATTTTATTTGTGTGTATGTACACCACACACAGTATCCAAGCAATGCCACAAAGGAAACTGGAAAAGGAATTGAAAGAGAAGGGGGCTCTTGTGTGATTTGTTTGGGTTTTTAATTAAATTCATCATGAAAACCTAACAAATAAAAAATATATAGGGCTATTCAAGATCAGGCCAGGGTTTCACGTAGCAGGAAGTCCAGCCAGCACAATAACCTTCTAATTTAATAACAAGAGTAAGGAAAAAACCCTTTAACTTCCTTCTCCCTCTAGGTCCTCTGTAGCCCATACAGTAAACTTCTTCATTGCTTGTTGCAGCCAATCTCTGGTCAGGGAGGACGGGACTGGGTCTCAAACTGCCTTCAGCACCACTGCGAATAGTGAGAAGTCAGAGTTCAGAATAGAATCTGGGTCTCCCATTGTAACTGCATATGGTAAAACAAATCAGCAAAAACACACCGGAAAGGCCTTTTGGTTCTCTGTGACAAGCTTATCACCGATCCCTTTAACTGTAAACTTTGTCCTTCTTCTCCCATCCCCCATTACTGTTTGTTACTCTCCTTCATCTAAATATTGCCTTGTAAGCTCCTCAGAGCAAAGGCCATGGCTTTGTATTTATTCTGTAAAACGCCCAGCACCCATTGTGGGATGTAGCAATGCTTCTCGTATATAGCTGCTTATCTACACTGCACTCATCACTCTAGTACTGGAGCACCTTCCAGTCTTGAACAAAGGAACTGACATCTGTCAGATGTTGCTCATTCTCTCAAGGATAAGAGTGAGACTTTGAACTTGGATATATACTGTGAAATGCAAAACTGGACTCGTCAGCTTTATTTCGCACTTCCTCTGGCTAATTAGCTCAACTCAAATTTTACACTAGGTTGTTTGTGCAGTTAGCACACAAAGTGGATGATATTATTCATTCTATGATGGTACTGCCTAGGGGCCAGAGTAGGTATCAGGGCCCCACTGTGCTAGTCACTGTACTGCATATAATAAAAAGACAGTCCCTGCCCCAAAGAGCTTACAGTCTGTCGCTTCTGGGGGTGAGAGAATGGGACAATCAGCATAATAGTGTTTCACAGCATTTAAGGCCAGAAGGGACTATTAGATCATCTAGTCTGACCTCCTGTATATCACAGGCTATTAAATTTCACCCAATTTACCCTATATTGAGGCCAATACCTTGGATTAGACTAAAATATTTCAAGTCCTCGAGAGACTAAACTGTTCTGTGCCACAGGCATAGAGGCCAGTGTAATTGATTATATGAGATATGCCGAGATGATCCTAGACGATCCATGCTGCATACTGTAGAGGAAAGAGGAAAAATCCCAAAGTCTCTGCCAATTCCACTTGAGGGAAAATTCCTTCTTGACCCAAATCTGGCAATCAGTTTGACCCTGATCACGTGAGCAAGACTTGACACCAGCCAAGTATCTGAGAAAGCAGATTCTCTGCATCACCTCACTACACTTGTCCACCTGGTGTCCTGTGTACAGCAATGGCCAATCCCTGATGCCTCAGAGGAAGGTGAAACTCCCCTGTATCCCTGCCAAGAATACATCTGGCCAATTGTGAATAGGGGTCAGGAAGGAATTTCACAACCCCTGACCCCTGCAGGCCATGAAGTTTGGTTACGGTCATTGTCTTAATGCATGAAGTTTGGTTATGGGCATTGTCTTAATGCAGAGCTGCAAGTATTATGAGCATGTTAAGGGCAATGTAGAGCTTCCTGTTCTCTCCATGGCACATGGAGAGAGCAGGAAGCTCTACATTGCCCTTAACATGGAGATCTCCATGGCACATGGAGAGAGGGATGAACAGTTGGATTCATAGATTCACAGCCTCCTAGGCCAGAGGGGACCACCATGACCGACTACCCCAACTTCCCCACATCTCTCTGCTGCCCTTGGCTGTAAGCTTCCTGGGAGAAATTCATCTGATCTCACCTTAAAGACTACAAGCAATGGTGAGTCCACCACCTCTCCTGATGAATTGTTCCAGTGTTGCTGCTTCTTCCTGCTACGAAATTGCATCTCATTTCAAGGTTGAATTTATCTAACTTCAAATTACAGCCACTGGATATTGTTATATCTTACTCAGTAAGATTGAAAAGTCCCCTCCCTATCAGCTACCTTTTCCATGTCAGTCCTCACAATCTCTGCTAAGACTCTTAACAAAGCTCAATTGTGATGGTGGTTTTTTTTGCACAGATGAAACAAAAATGCAAAGATTTACCCAAGCCCCACTGGGGTCAGGTAGGATGGCACTACCATCCAAACCACCACGAGCATTTGGTTTGGCAAAACCCAAGTCACCTATCTGAAACAGAGATGGGCCCAAACAAGAACCACTTATCCAGTCTCTCACACCCTCCTGAACCAGAGACATTTAGATCAAGTGGGCCTCGCATCCAAATCACTCCTGGGTTGGATTTTGGGTTTTCCAAACCAATACCTGTCTGATGCGGAGGTTCTGCAAAACCAAAACTGCCCCTGTTTTGCCCATCTCTTTTGTACATGTGTGGCCTCTAGGGGTTTCAGCAAGAACATATTTGCCCAATTTGGGCCTTGCACAGTTGTCATGGAAATATCCTCAGCACCATTTACACGCATGTTTTTTGGATTGGGTTGTTTGACGCTTGTTCTTTCAAATAATGAATAGAAAACCGGAAAAAAATTATACTGGTGGAAGACGCCAATTAAACTTTCTGCAAAGAAGTTTCGTATGAAATATTATATGATTGTTATCACTGGTAAGATCGTCTAGGCTGTAATGCATTCTGATTCGCTGCTACATGAAGCAATACAACCTGCAAGTAACCCTTAGAAAACGGCCGAGGCTGTTATAATGAAAAATTCTACCACTGCCTCTATTCTACCAAGCCAGGTGGCTTAAAGACTGACAGTTTACTCAGGATAAATGCGGGGAGAAAGATATTTAGGAATTTTCATAATAAAGAAAATACAGCCAGAGATACCTGGACAATAGACACGTTAAAAGCAACTGCAGAAAAATTACGGTGACAGAATGGCTAAATTTAAACATACTGGGGAAAATAAATGTTAATAAAGATTGAGGCAGCCCCACAATTCAAAGATTGCTCCTAAAAGTGCCACTGGAAATGTCAAAACATCTACTTCATTAATAACAATATTTTCAGCAGTCAGAAGCAAATGGGGGGAAAAAGAGCAAAATTAAGTAAAATGACACACCAGTCTAAGAAAAGGAGGGATGAAATGGCTACATTTTAAGAGACATAAAATGACTTAAATATGACAGACTCTGTACAGGTATAAAATGGAATACAGTTGCCTTGATGATTTGGAGAATACATAGGATATTACTCGCACTGGACAGGTCTGCCTAATTCATGTGCAGATTTACAAATCTAGGGTCCAGCTGATAGCGTGTGGAATGTGACTGAAACCAATGGGGCTCCCTAAGACACGCCATCCATCACAGGAACCCAGTGCTATCTGTAACACAGGTAGGGACAAGTTCCCAGGTGAGGTGTGGGGGTGTGTGACATACGCATGGGTAAGCAGATGGAAGGTGGGGAAAGGTACACTTTGAAACAGAAGGTGTGATTCACATCCGTTTAGTCCCACAGAGTCAAGTACATGGCTCAACAAAACTGCCCCCTGCCAGGCACTGCAGCCTTTAAGGCAGGAGTAGTCAATAGACAGACTATGGGCCAAATCCAGACAGCCAAACACTTTCGAACAGACCCCGAAATCTTTTTATTTACTTATGATCATAATTGTTATTGCGATGTGAAACATGTTTTGCTGGAGTCTGGATCCTGAGCAAGACATTTGGACCTTGACCAAAAATCATTGACTACCCTTACTTTAAGGGCTAATTGCTCAGCGAAGCCAAACAGGCAGCAGGAGGCTAAGGAAAAGAGGACACAGAAAGAAACTTCCAAGAAGCAGCTTTCCAAGAAAGGCCGATTGATAAGAAGATATCTGAGGGAAGAGCCTGCATCCTAACCAGGCGCCTGCCAGCCAAGGGATGGACACGCTGATCTCTTCCAGCAGAGACGAAGTGAGCTGTAGCTCACGAAAGCTTATGCTCAAATAAACTGGTTAGTCTCTAAGGTGCCACAAGTCCTCCTTATCTTTTTTCAAGCAGAGAGAGTGCCAGCTGTATATGGTGGGTGCCACCCATGCATTGGTACTGCTCCTGCAGGAGCTCCCCCAGGGAAGGGGAACCACTCACTCAACATCTCCCCCAGCTGCCCCCTACTCCTCAGGGACCACGTGCCCACCCAGGGGCTATGGCTACTTGCCCCTTCGGGGGGAAGCGCGCACAGCCACCTCCCCTTGGGAGGGGCTCGCCAGACCCTCTGCCCCCGTCCCCAGCCCCCTACCTGGATGAGGCGCTCCAGGGCCGGCCCCTTCAGGCACGTGTAATTGCCCAGCAGCTCCCACTTGTCCTGCAGCAGCTGCTGCGCCGACTGGCGGCTGGCGGGCCCCTCCAGCGCCCAGAACGCCGCGCTGCCCAGCAGCAGGTAGCCCACGTAGGCCAGCAGCAGCAGCAGGGTCCCGGGCAGCCGCCAGCGCCGCCCGGCCACGGCCTCCCCCTGCGCCCTGCACATCGCACCGCGCCTCCCCGGACTCCGGCCGAGCACCGGCCGGGACCGGAGGCAGGCAAGGCGGGAGGCGGAGAAAGGGCGCTGGGGGCGGCTCCCATGCAGCCCAGGGGCCTCCCCGCTCCAAGGGGGCTGGGGAGAGGGGCCACCCCGTCTCCAGCTCCCTCCAGCGGGGATCAGGGGGACCCAGCCCCCTCCCGGTGATGAGGGAATCAGGTGCATCTGGCACCCCCGGAAGTGGTGGATCAGGGGCACCCAGACCCCAGTTCAGTCTCCACGTGCCCCCCACTCTCTGGTACCACCAAGGCCTGACCCATGGGGATGTCGTTCGTTTGTCCTGTGGCCAGCACAGGAGCAGCAGGTCTGGGGCACCACCACAATTTCCCAGGGGCCAGGTGGGAAAGGCTCCAGCTGATCTTACCAGTCCCCTGAGCCCTCTTTGCCACACCCCTGTAGCCCTTTTCTGGGCTGTGCCTCTGGGTTTCCTTTCGGAAGGGCAGCGTCACCATGTGCTCCCCAGCTGCAGACTAACAGGCTCTTCAAGAGTGGGTCTGGCCCTCTGTGCCTTGTTGCCCTCAACCAGTCAGTTTCTTCATGGTTTTCCATCCTTGTCCTACGGTATGTTCCGCAGAACCAGTATGTTTAATGTGCATCCCATCTGACTATTCCTGACCACCAATCTTGTTATTTCACAGATAGTCCCCTAGCAGTGCCCACCTATCCAGGTCTTTCTGTGCTTGGTTCCTTACCTCTACTCTATTTGTTGGCCAATCATAGAATCATAGAATATCAGGGTTTGGAAGGGACCTCAGGAGGTCATCTAGTCCAACCCCCTGCTCAAAGCAGGACTAATCAACTAAATCATCCCAGCCAGGGCTTTGTCAAGCCTGACCTTAAAAACATCTAAGGAAGGAGATTCCACCACCTCCTTAGGTAACCCATTCCAGTGTTTCACCACCTATGATTCTAGTGTCAATCTAGTGTCATCCACAAGCCTGGAGCCCCTAGTAGTGAAACCTTCCCCTGAGTTCTTTATACTTGGGAATGAAACCAGCAGGCCCCATGCCACTTTCTGAGGGACTCCACTCATCATCCTCTTCCACCAGAGGAAACTGACCTTGATCGTTTAATCCAGTGGCACGTGCCCTGTGGTCCGACAGGCACTTTATGGTGATCTGCAGAGAACTGGCTTTCCTCCTTGTCTCCTGCTGCTAAATTACATTAAAAGGTATTTAAAATATTTTCTTAACATGACTTTTCCATGTAAGAGGTTGATGAACTTGCCCCAGGGCTGATAAGTGAAGGTTAATGGGGAGGGAACGACAGATTGTGACCACACAGGGAAGTAAGAGCCACCCCTTAAATCCCTGAGAAAGCTACCCAGACCTTGTGTCTGTTTACTCCCCAGTGCCCAGAGCAGCAGAAGTGGAGGAGCAAAGTGGATGGATCCTTGGCTGCAACCATTTACCAGTACAGCTGAGCTGGCAAAGGGGTTGTTATAATTTGCTGCTGGTACAGCAGGTGGAAAGGAGAGCTTCAGGGCTGTGCCTAAAGGTGCAATCTAACCCTTTACAGTTAAAGTTGCTCAGATGCATTTCCTCATAACACAAATATTACACGTCAAAGGAATGAGTTAAGGCAACATTCACATTCAACATACAAGCAGTCTCCAAGCATTAAATCACTACCACAGTGATGTTCAACCACACCAGCAGTATAATAGTCTCTTTCACATGCTCACTTTCAGTTCAACAGTAGTCACCCGCAATGCATGCGTCAAAGAACTGAAAATTGCAGTGCACAGCCTTACTTCTTACTTTCCAAAGTAGCGTTATTTAATAATCACATGTGAGTTATAATCTTAAAATTAGATGTCTCCAGATACCATATGTCAGAAGGACAAAGGAGGAAAAGATGGTTACAGTCTGCATTTCCTATCTCATCAAAAACACAGATACATTTCTACTATATTTTTACATTATGACCGTATAAAAACCAGATCAGCTGCACAATGCATACTACAAAACGTAATCATGCACAAAGATTACTGACGTACTTAATTACGCTATTTAAAACATATATTAATGATAAGGTATATAAAACAACTTCACAGGTGAGAATTCAGGTTTTCTGTCGAGAACTGAGCCCATTTTCAAATCTAAATCAGGAATTCCTTTGTTAGAAGGAACTGGGGGGAAGAAAAAGATTAGGCTCACCCCAAAAGCTCCTAAAGGGGGACACTTAAAATACCAATAATTCATAAACTAATTAACAGATTAAAATGAAAATGCACGGCAAATTCTTTCTGCACTCAAAGAGTAAGCATTGTAAGTTTGGGGAGGATACACTGTATTAGGGATTTTCAGCCTTCTTCCATTCAGGACCCAAAAAACACTTCCAGTTTCCTCTTCAAGATCCACCTAACATCCCACAATCCACAAGATTCCGAGATTGGGGCCTTGGCAAAAAATTGCGGGTGGTATATTGGTGCTCCGTGCTCAGTGGTATACTGCGGTGGGATGGAGCAGAGACTGCCAGGCTGGGGGGAGATCTTTGGGATGGGTGGGTTGGTGGACTTACTAGTTAGAGGCCTGGTGCCGTCTTGGTGGCCTGGTTGGGGATGCTGCTGGTGATTCTCTGCTCATGTATCCACACAGTGCCCTGCTCTGGGGCAATCCTGTTTACACAGGCTGCAATGCCAGCTCCACAACTTCAGGAGTGTTGCTTCCCCTGCACCAGAGCTGAGCACTTTGCAGGAAGCTGAGAGACCTCCACTCTATACAGGAAGCAGAGATTGCACTGTTAGCAACAGGAATAGGGAGAGGGCAAAATGCTCCTTTCCTGTCCTCTCCTGGCTCCTTAGTGACCATACCATAATAATGCCTGGCCTGGCTCTTATATAGTGTTCTTCAGCAGTAGATCTCATTGCTTCTGCCATTTTATTTTCCTCAGCTGGCAGGTTGTGCCCCAGCACCCATCCCCTCAGAACTCACCCGAGGTTCAAATTGCACCCACTGAGAAACACTGCACTCTTATTCATACATAAAAAAAGGATTTCGTCCCTGCTTTAAGTGCAAATCACAATGTAACCTGAACAACTGAGCTGTTATGGCATCTCTGTGATCTCTAGGCTCTTGTCCAGGGCTTGAAAAATCCACTGGACAGTGATGAAAAAGAAATTTTCCCCCCTGGTGAGTGTGAGGAGCCTTAAACCATCAACATCTGCAGAATTTAAGATTTTTCTTTCTTTTGTAATTTGTTTTCTAGCTATTATGGTTGTTAAGAAAACCTTTCAAGTGTGAGCTGATACAGCACTAATGTATCTTCCTGAGTCTGCAGACAGACAGCTCCAGCATCTCTGCAGCTACTTGGAACATTGTCAAAACCACCAGCAGCAGCACTGTGAATGTAAAAAGTCTCTGGATGCTTTCACTTTTACTATTCAGACTAGGGTCAGTGGGGAATTTTTTGAAGAATCATTTTGTGTGTGTGCGTGTGCGTGTGCGTGTGTGTGTGTGTGTGTGTGTGTGTAAAAATGCAAAGTCATCAAAACCAAAACTGTTTGTGAAGCAGCGTCTGTTCTGATGAATCTCCTGACTCGAAAAAACATTGAAAAAAAGTTTTGAAATTGTTTAAACGTTTCTTTGACGTTTTCAAAACAAAGAATTCCAATGTACTGGTCCGGAATGACTTTTTGATTCAAATTTTAAGCTGTTAAGACTAAAAAGAGTTAATCAAAGGGGAAAAAAGGAAACAAAACGTTTAAAAAATCATTGCAGCAAAATGTTTCAATTGGTCCAAACCAATTTTTTTCCCCATTTCATGAACGTTTTTGAGATTTTGTCCCAATTGGGGACAATACAGATTTTCAAATTCTTCAAAATACTTGTGGGATGGGAAAAGCATTTGCTGCCCAGCTCTATTCAAAATCCTGTGGGTGGCACTGGAAACTGACAAAAATCATGTCAGTGTTGCTCTGCTACTGTTTGGCAAAGCCAAGGGCCGACAGTGGAGCTGTACACTTATAGGAGGACTGGGTTGAGGAAGTGGAGACTCCAACTGCAAGCTGCCAGGAGGCGGAGGAGGGAGAGGGGGAATAGAGTAGCAGAGAGCTCTCCAACATGTAATGCACGTGTTATATCCCCGGTCTAGTCATCTTTGCACATGTTTAGTGCATGGTGTGTCAGGCAGCACAGTGAAAGGTATTTTGTACACCTGGCTAAAGGCACACATGGTCTGGCACACATGCTGGTCTGGCACACATGGTTTGTGTTGCCTAGGAAGGTGTGGAAGACTGGAGGGATTGGATGGAATCTGGATCATACGCACAAGTCAGTACAACTTTATTTGGTACCTGATCATGTCCTTCATACCAACTGCAGCCCACAATGTTTCATAGAGCTAGATAATATAAGACAGAATATAATATAAATTACAAAGACAGTGGTGTAAAGACAGCATCTAATGACTACATGTGAGCATTTGGTCTGAGGGAGGGAAAAGACTGGATATAGGTAAGAGAGATTTTCAGATGAGAGTTGCAAAAATATGGAGAGCTAGCTAACTCACAGAGGTACAAGGCAGCTGTTCCAGACCGCAGAGGCTACAGAGCAGATGGTTCTTGCACTCATTTAGGAGATTGTGTGAAGGGACAGAGAGGAGATCAGTGCTAGGAGAGTGGAAATAGACAAGAGCTGTAAGGTAGGCAAGTAGCAAGATCAGAATGATGGGGTGATGATGTCTCAGGCCTTACTGAGTAAGCCCAATAACTGGGAGCTGTCCACTCTTATTTCCCAGCATTTCAGACTTGAGCACCCAGTCTGGAGTCTCCAGGTTCCAACCATCAGTGGGAAAAACAGGTACCAGGTAAGATGCAAGATCAAGTCTTTGTTGTGATTCCTGAGAACAGAGAATCCAGCAGAGCAGATGTGTGGGATGACTTTCACACCCTGTGCACTCCTTCTCCAGGCAGCACAATTTGTGGCAGATTTTATAGACATCTTCCCCACCGTGAAATATCAAATTGCTAGGTGAGAGACTGTCATATGGTGAACTGTAATCAATAAATCATGGGCCACTGCTCGTTAACTCTGTCAGCCAGGTTGTATTTTGGGCACACTGTACATGAAGGTTCCATTTATAACAGGTTTATAAAGGGTTAATAAGTTATTAATATATGTTATTAGAATGTCACATACAGAAGTAGCATATGTCATAATGGTTACAAGCTTATCTGTAGAAGATGTTATTGATTAACTCTTTATAAAGTTTGTTGTATGTGGGACCCATATTTCTATGGTTCAGTGACAGGATTGTTCCAGACATGTGTGGCTTTTGTTTTGCTTTTCCACCTCCTTGACTGATGTAAGAGCTGTTACTCTTGGTTGAAAGCAGTTGTGAGAAAATCAGACTCCCTGTTCTCACCAACTAATGCTATGCATGTAACAGAGAGCAGGATTTGGAATGGGAGGAGTCGGCCAGTTTTGCTTAGGACTGAATGGACAGGACCGACTTCACATAGTCCATGAGAGTTTCTTAATGAATGGGCCTAAAGCAGGTACCGCACATTGGCAAAGGATTTCTGAACTGGCAGGAAATAAGGAAGTCTGCTTGCATCAGTAGTCACTGAGCAAGGGACTGGTATTATCAAGGGACTTGGGAGATCAGAATTTGCTCTCAGATGCCTGTTTATTCCAGATGAAGTTCTTACAATGCAGACAGCTCTGGAATGGACACAGTGTTTCTAAACAATTTTAAGGCGAAGCTTTTCAGCCCAGCTGGACAATGATAGAAATGTAATCACTGAACAATATAGGACAAAGCCTGCCAAGAGGTTTCAGAAAAAGCTTCATCTGATTAATGTGGTTAAACAGGTGGCCAGGCCTAGTCCTGTTTTTCTCATTGTGTCTCCTTGGAAGTGAAATTCAGCTCAGCTCTCTTGATGTCAGATATTCCCACCCTAGCTGTGAGGCAGTCGCTATGGATTTCTGAAAGCCAGAGATCAACAGAATTCAATTCCAGTAGCTAAAGATCAAATCAGAGGGATGGTAATTAATTATTTCAGGAGAACTTGCACCAGGGGGTCGTTGAGTGGAAAGTGAGTGATGAATACTGGGATGTTTGTTTTACAGTCCCACTCCCTCAAAGGTTTTTATTCAGCTGCTGCCTTTACACTATGAAGGGCTTTCCTTTCTTCTGAAAATATCTTCTCCCTTGGAGATAGTCTGCAACCTGTGGTTTAGATCCAGCAATCTCTTACCCAGAAAGCTTGCTTGGTGTGTCTGAGGTAGGAGCAGGGGAGCCTTGCTTTTTCTAAAGTGTTTTCCATGAGCCTCTCTCAGCTAGGTATGTGGATTCTGGGTTGATCAGGGTCATCCTCCATCTTGGTAATGGCTTCTTCTGCTGTGCCAGGCTTGTGCCACTTTAGCTGAAGGAATTTTTCCATCAGGTCAGCTCCCAAGTTAAAGACCAGAGCGAGCCAGGCCAAGCCAAAAACAATCCAAATTGCTGCCAGGCTCCTGTACATCGAGATGTAGTGCTTGTTAGGATCTGTGCCTGAAAAAAATGTGAAACTTCATGTTAGACTGGACCCCTGGGACTGGCAAACAACAGGTCAACCAGATACAAAACACACATAATCTCATGCAAAGATCTACTGTGAGGTCATGTGAGCTACACAGATCCCACATACGAAATCTACTGTATGTGGGCATATGTACTAGAATGATTCACTTGTTTTCTTGCTCACGCCTGGCCTACACTAGAAAATTAAGTCGGCATAACTATGTGGTTCAGGACTGTGAAAAAGCCACACGTCGAGCAGTGTAGTTAAGCTGACCTAAGTCCCCGTGTATCCATCAGAGGAATTCTTCCGTCCGCCTACTACTGCCTCTCGGGGAAGTGGATTACCTACGCTGATGGGAGAACCCCTCCTGTCGACTTAGGTAGTGTCCACACTGATGTGCTACAGCAACACAGCTGTAGCATTTTATGTGAAGACATATCCCCAATGTCTGAGGTTCGGCTTGGAGTAGATGGGATCAAAATTGTAAGGCCCATCTGCACACAGAACCGCAGGCTGGGAACGTGCTGCTTTATTTAACTGCATCACAACACAGTGAGGGGAAAACTCCCACTGACTAAACAAGAAGTAAGAGTGGCACGGAGCATAGCTCCATCCTAAACTACTCTGGGTAACCCATTTAACCCTATCATGACCACTTGACTATACCTGCTATACAGCTGGTAAATAGGACAAGAAAGTGATGTGACTGATTCACTCAATTTGTGGCATCTCCATGCAATCAAGCTGTTACTTTCATCAAACTTCAACTAACATGTAGTGTTTAACCTTAACCAGGGCTATGTAAAATTATTCATTTTAGCCCATGTTGATGGGAAATCAACCATGTTATAACCATATTAGAAAAGCAGTTTTATTCTACATCTGGTTCTCTAACATGTTAGAATATTATTTTAGCCACACCCATGGTTTATTACACCCATGGTTTTTTCTGTAGTATGCACTATGCCTGAGTTCTGAACAGAGAGGACCAAATATTATTTGCTGAATACATTACCAAGCAAATAGTGTCATGTGCGTGTGTAGGGGGTGGGAGGGTGTCACTGATACCCATATGGCAGTTCTAGTGAATGAATGGTCAGTGCATCAGCTAAGCAGTGTAGTCAGTACTCCAGTCAAAAACTTTGCTTAGACTTTAAGGACCAAATGCATCACTGATCTCCACAGTGTCACAGCCAGGCCTTATGGCAAAGAGGCTCTCACAATGCACACACAAAACTTCTGGGAAGTTTGGGGAGGATAAACCCCAGAGAAAGTGACAGAACCTGTTGTTCTTTCTACACATGTGGACATTCTATACCTCATACGTTAAGTGTAGTGCTTAAGTGAGCTGGTGCAGAGAAAGGCCTCCTCTCTGGCAGTGACTCTAAGGCACAGCCAGTTCCCCTGCGGATTCTATGCTGCCATCTGGTACATTTTCTTGTAAGGGCCTCTGCTGGCTACTAGTATTCACCCTGTAATTGTAATCGCTGGCAGCTCAGTATTAGACATGAGTCCTAAAAATGGTTGATAGAGTTTCTTGTGTACTCCATACGTGGGTGACACTAATTGGGATTGGATGGCTCGGAGGATTAGTAATGGGATATAGAGTCTTTCACCTCTACGTCTGTGGCTCACTCTAAACCAGATTGAGAACAGTTACTATCTAATCGGTGTTCAGTGGCCTGTGTGAAATGAATTTGGTGGGTCTTAGTCTAATTCTCAGTGGACAAGGATCCATACCCCTCACCACACCTGGCAATACTTAACCGCCTTGATGGCAATCTTAGTAGAGACATAGGGCCAGATTCTGATCTCACTTATGCCAGACTTGCACTGGTGTAACTTGTTAACTTCTGCAGAGTTACTCCCAATTTACAGTGGTCTAAGAACACAGGCCTATAAAATTCATCCAACCCCACCCTGTTCATTACCTACTACATAGTCCCCAAATCCAATGGTGCTGAGGGTGATGAAGGT
The DNA here is from genome assembly GCF_965140285.1 of Lepidochelys kempii. Lineage (NCBI taxonomy): Eukaryota > Metazoa > Chordata > Testudines > Cheloniidae > Lepidochelys > Lepidochelys kempii. The sequence continues at coordinate 152,594,070 of NC_136382.1, forward strand.
GAAGTAGAAGCCTTCTCCATAGCTCCAGCCTTCTACATAACTGAAGATCATAGGTGGGAATACTAGAAATAGCAAGGTCCCAGCGGTCAGAAAAAGGGCCAATGCCAGCGTCTGCACTACCTGTAGGAGAGAAGGAAAATGGCAGCTCAGCGGCATTGAGTGTCTGTCATGGGGTGGTTGGTGGATTTTTTTTATTGTTGCTGGATTGTAGAAGATACAGTACCCCACAGAATCCAATTATTGTGGGTACCAGTGGACAAGATGGAAGGGAGAAATGCTCATCCCCTTCTATGAACTGCAATCTGACCTGGTTATATTCTCTCCCTAGAGATACTAAAGCACTTCTAGTAATGGATTCATCAGCAGTATTGCTAGTGCCAAGCATTCAAAAATCATGATTCAGGCCTCAAAAAATTGTGGAAGTTTTAAAAAAGAATACATTAGGGGTTCTTTTTATTTGCCTTCTAGTTTCTGAGCCTTTTGGGGGAGCTCAGATCACATTTTCAAACATCTGTCTGCAACCAAGAGGACTAGGAACTAATTTTTTTAAAATGAAAGCTGAGATTTTCACATGACTCTAGGAGCTGGACCTTTAACAAAAGCACCAAATATGTATGGCTCATGATAAAATGGTGAGAGTTGGCAACCATTGACATCAATGGCCTTAGAACCAATACATGACTAATTCTGTGCATGCATTTGTCTTGAATGAACTCACAGTCATGACTACTGAATTTGCAAGTCTGAAAGCGTGGGCCTTATTGTCTCTGCCTCAGTTTCCCCCTAATGTAAAATAGTTCATTACCTATCTCCCAGGGGTATTGTGAGGATTAATAAGATAATGTCTGCAGACAGGTTTGAACAGAAAAAGTGCTAAATATTACTATTGTTCATTCATTCGGGGGTCTGGGATGTAAGAACTTTATCACACAAACCAATAGGGTGGGGGAAGGTGACTAGCCAGGAATGTCTAGAAAAAATAATCAATTAATTTCTTAACACTAGTTTAGAGCTAACCTACTTTCCTGGTCTGTGACTTTCTAAAGTGAATGAGCAGTTAAAGCAGGTCCTAGAGATGAGCGGTCCAGAGAGACAGACAGGCATAGAGACTCCACTTTGAGAAAACAGGATGTGCGAGAGGCTCTGAATGGGCCATAGATTCACCAAAGGGGCATTCATAGATCGGGTATCTGAGAGTCTTCTCTAATCTCTCTTTTCTTTGATTTCAGGGGCCAGCCACACAGTCTTTATACAGAAACATGGAGAACAAATTTTCTCCATTTACCTTGTTTTCCAAAATATGGATTGACTCAGACTGGGTAACCTACTGACAGGCCTTACCCACAGAGAGTGAATATCTATCTTAATTTAAACAGAGAGTAACAGAGGGAGAAGAATTAAGTGCCGAGTCGCTGGTCCAATTAGTGAAGGGATGTCAGATTAGAATGGACCAATAAAAAATGAAATTGTCTTGGCATACAGTAGAGCCTTAGAGTTACCAGCGCCTGAATTATGAACTGACCGGTCAACCACACACCTCATTTGGAACCGGAAGTACGCAGTCAGGCACCAGCGGCATTTAACTATGTTAAATGTAAACTACTAAAAACATAAAGGGAAAGCAGCATTCTTCTTCTGCATAGCAAAATTTCAAAGATGGATTGAGTGAATGTTCAGTTGTAAACTTTTAAAAGAAAACCACAACCTTTTCTTGAAAGTTATGAACATTTCAGAGTTACAAACAACCTCCATTCCCGAGGTGTGCGTAATGTTCAGGTTCTACTGTAGTTTAAAACTACTAGGGGCTGGGCACCAAAGGCCTGATTCAGTGCAGCACTTAAGTACATACTTGTAGTCCATCAAAGTCAATGGGACTTGGGCCCATGCTCAAAATTAAGGCCATGCTACCATGTTTTGGGAAATCGAGGCTTAAGACAGGCAAATATCGTTTCCTTCAGACAAGAGCAAATTACTTCAAAGTCATCATCTATAAATGTGACATGTTAACTTCCTGATATAGAAAGGACACATGATTATTATGTCCCAGGAGATACACACAAATAGGCAGCAGCAAAGCCGAAGGTGCCACTTGTCTCAGAAAACCAATTAGCTTTAAAACAGAGGAAGACCAATAATAAATTAACACTGTACCCGTGCACGGCCTGGCTTGTGCACCCATCTCTCCAGAGTGATCAGGTGTGCATTGAGTCCTTTCCCCAGCTGATTGAGAAAGGCCAGGTTAAGCGGCACCCCAAACAAGGCATAAAACACACAGAACACCTGCCCAGCCACCGTACTGGGGGCCAAGTTACCGTAACCTGCAGTGAAGGAGAGAAAAAAGGGACAATTACATTAAAAGGCTTTACAGTCAGTCTATGGCCATGGGAGAACCTCCAAAGGCTTGGAAGCTCAGTTTAGTTCAGTTCCATTAAGGCCCAGCTTATCCACACCTTTCCAGACAGAATTCTGGCTGGAGAAAATGGCACAGCTGCTGATTGAGCCTCAAATCTTTGTCCCTATCAAAAGAACACTGGACATGAAAAATTATTATTTAAAAATGTCTTATCCTTCCACATTAGGGGTCTGATTTTCAACCCAGGTCTCCAATTTTGTGATGAATGCAACTAACTTGGTTTGCACAAGCAGATGCAGTACCTGTCTTGCACACACAGCGCAGTCACCCAATCTGCATATGCAAATGAAGGCTTTGCAGGTGCAAAATGGGCATGTGCCCACTTTTGAAGGTGCAATAAGCTGGGTGTGCAAAATGAACATGCAGAATTGGAGGCTGGCTGAAAATGTGGCACTTTAAATATGCCCCACACTGATACAGACTCTCCTGACAGGTCTAGCCTATCCAGCTGTCACTAGTGATTCAGTCTTTTACAGGACAGTTGGAGGAAGCATCTTTTGACAGAGGAAGAGGTTAATAGGAAGAGAGGCTACCTCACCTATAGTTGTGACAACGGTTCCTGCAAAAAAGAAAGAATTGCTGAAGTCCCAGTTGCTGGGGTTGGTAGAATTTCCTTCTGGGTTGACCCCTTTCTCCCATGCTTCCAGGATGACCTGAAGCAGAAGAAGAGCAGAAGAAGCACAGGTGAGCAGCATGTATAGGCTCATGACAAAGAGATTGTCAGGTAAAAGGATGGACAGGTGAGTGTTGATGGATGTCTCGAGCAAGCTTAGATGTATAATAAGCAATGGAGTTTCTAGACAGATTAGAGTTTGACCAGAAGGACCTGATAAAGGTCTCTCAGTGGCTCAGCAAAGGCCTGAGGAGTAGAGCTGGCCAGGGGCCTGTGCCCTCCTTATAGGAGAACAGGAGCACTCAAGTATGAATGTTTCAATAATTTGCTGGAGGATGAAGGGAAGGGAATGGAGGGGGAACTGAAAGTGCTTGAATTAGGGAAACAAAGTGATGATATACCATAAAAACAAAGGTTGCTCCTCCTCCATCCCTCCCACTCTCCATCTCATCCCAGACTTATGTGTGACTCATGCATGTTTGTGGGTGGAGCGGGAGGAGTGGCTGGCTCACCTCAATGTCCTGAGGACGAGTTCTGTTTTTAGTAGGGTGACCAGAAGCAAATGTGAAAAATCGGGACGGGGGTGGGTGATAATAGGAGCCTATATAAGAAAAAGACCCAAAAATCGGGACTGTCCCTATAAAATCGGAACATCTGGTCACCCTAGTTTTTAGCTATAGCGTCTCAGTATCTCCACCAATCATCTCCAGGCCTTTCCTTTCTGTCTGACAGCTTGGGGTTAACTAATGAGACATCCTGTGCTGCTCTAGACTGCTCTCACCTGCTGGGTGTTGCAGTGGGCCAAAGTCAACATGGGCAAAGGGAGTGCAGCTCCCCAAATTCAGTTGTAATGTGAAATATTTTACTTGTCTGTCAAAATCATAGAATCCTTGGGCTGGAAGGGGCCTCAAGAATTTGTCTAGTCCATCCCCGTGCACTGCTCAGAACTAACTATACCTCGACCATTCCTGGCAGGTGTTTGTCTAGCCTGGTGTTAAAAAGCTCTAACGATGGGGATTCTACAACCTCCCTTGGAAGCCTATTCCAGTGCTTAATTACTCTTATGTTAGAAAGGTTTTCTTAATATCTAACCTAACTCTTCCTTACTGCAGATTAAACCCATTACTTCTTGGCCTACCTTCAGTGGACATGAAGAACAACTGATCACAGTCCTCTTTATAACAGCCCTTAACATATTTGAAGACTGTTATCAGGTCCCCCCTTGGTCTTCTTTTCTCAAGATTAAACTTCCCCTTTTTTTTAACATTTCCTCATAGGCCAGGTTTTCTTTTATAATTTTTGTTGCTCTCTTCTGGACTCTCTCCAATTTGTCCACATTGTTCCTAAAGTGCGGTGCCCAGAATTGGATGCAGTACTCCAGCTGAGGCCTCACTAGTGCGGAGTAGTGTAGGACAGCAACCTCCTGTGTCTCACCTACAACACATACACTGCAGAATTATATTAGCCTTTATTGCAGCTGCATCACATTGTTGGCTCATATTCAATTTGTGATCCACTATAACCCCTAGATCCTTATATCCAACTAAATGCCTCTGGGTGAATAGAATGTCACTTGGCTGCTGTAATATTCCCTCCACAGGGCAGTGGCATCTGTTGGAGTTGTGAGGATCTGTTCTATTTTCCTCTCACCACTTTTGAGCTCCAAGGTCCTGGCCCTCACCCTTCCACCAGGTGATTGAATGAACCTCATTTGTGCACCCACCACCCAGCTCCTTAATCAGCAGAAAGGGTTGCTTCTAGCGTGACACAAGATCCACAGGGGCTGAGTGTGCTGCCCCAATAGCCATCTCAGCCTCAACAACCCAACAACCATGAGGTCAGCACTAAAAGTTGGGGGATGATCATTCCAAACCCAAACCCTTGACTGCTGCTGGGGGCGTTATCTCTACAATGCCTCATTCCAGGGCAATGTGGATGCACTGCTTCTGAAATGTTAGCTGAGCTGATGCACACTGAGTAATACAACTTTTGGTGGTTGGGATTTAATACCTTACATTGTTCTTTCAGTAACAATTCTTACAGCATCCAGGAATCTGCAAAGACAGTTAAGACTGTTCTGCATCTGGCCACATTCGATTCTCTTATAGTAGTGTGTGTGTATGGGGGTGGGGGGGATGTGAGAAAACCTGGATTTGTGCAGGAAATGGCCCAACTTGATTATCATGCACATTGTGTAAAGAGTTGTCACTTTGGATGGGCTATCACCAGCAGGAGAGTGAATTTGTGTGGGGGGGTGGAGGGTGAGAAAACCTGGATTTGTGCTGGAAATAGCCCAACCTGATGATCACTTTAGATAAGCTATTACCAGCAGGACAGTGGGGTGGGAGGAGGTATTGTTTCATATTCTCTGTGTATATATAAAGTCTGCTGCAGTTTCCACGGTATGCATCCGATGAAGTGAGCTGTAGCTCACGAAAGCTCATGCTCAAATAAATTGGTTAGTCTCTAAGGTGCCACAAGTACTCCTTTTCTTTTTGTGAATACAGACTAACATGGCTGTTACTCTGAAACCTGTCTTATAGTAGTGTTATTCACACTTTTCTCCCTTCTGTTACCAAATAGCTTTGTTCTGGCCATTAAAAACCTCTTCCAGGAGTTTGACAAATCAAAATATCCAAAATTACTGCTGTGTTTTTAAGTGGGAACGAGGAGAGAAGAATGACATTTCAGACTTTTGACATTTTGACCTTCTGGGGTCCCTTCCAACCCTGATATTCTATGATTCTATGATTCTATGACTGCACTGAGGTACCAGTCACAGTCCTTTGCCACTCAGAATGCCTAAAAGAATCTCAGCTCTAACCCACGGCCCACAAGGAGCAACTCTCTGTTCTCCGCAGTTCAAAGCACAAATGCTCAGAAGTATAATCTCCACTAAGATGCAGATGCCAAGTGCAGAAGGAAAATGCCATGCATTTTTAAAACACCTTTTAAATACTCCAGCCATAAACACCCTCTCTAAGCCATCACATCCATATCCTGACACTGTGGGTCATATCTTCTGGTGTGGTCTGGCTGCTTTGTGACTCCTGCTTGTAGGGTCTGGCTGTGGCGGCGACATATCCAGACCCAGCCGGATCATTCCAGTGTAAGAAGGATCCTCTGGGACAAAACGTTAACAGAATGGCTTCTACCTCCTTCCACCCCTGATGCTGGGGTAGTGGGGTGTGGCTGGGGAAAAGGTGCTGGTATGCTCCAATGCTGCACCAATCTGTCGCTGCCTTTTTGGTTTTCTTGGGACCATTAGCACCCAATGTAAATTAGAGCAGCCCTCCGTAAGGGGACCAGCCCTGTATAGAGCTATCACGGGAGCTGAACAGAGCAAAGGTGAACTTTATACCACTTTTTATTCCTTCCTCCCCACATGCACTGCATTCTCCTTAGCCATAGCCGAGGGTTTGGCCCTGTGTGTCAGGATTGATGTTATCTGACTAATGGCTGGAAGCGTGGGCCTGGGCAGAAAAGTGACTGTAAAAATGGCTCCTCTTTATGCAGCTGTTCTGCTTCCTGTCTGTATCTAGGGTCAGCTCCACTTCATTTTCTGACACAAAATACGTTTTTACCAGAGATGGGCCCAGGTCACAAAGTTCTATGTGAATTTCCCGATGTTCTAGGCTCTTCAGATCAGGCCAATCTCAGGGTTTCTCCTTCTAGCCCTGCAGAACCAACACCGCTAATGGAGATGGAACAACAGGAATCTGCTTCTTGCAGAATCAACTCAATTGTTAATGGAGGTCAAGTCCAAACATTGTTACTGGAGATAATGTCTGAGCCAGAAGCAACGCTAACTTTTGACTCTCAGATCCCAGGGGGTGGAGTTGCAGGGCTGGGAGTCAGAAAGTCCAGCTTTTCAATTTAACTGAGCAAAGCCAACCCCGTGACCCTGGCACACATTAAGCATGGAGCTGCAACAATGCCTTTTACACAGTCACTTTTCAGAGTAGCGCAACACTTTAGATTGGGTAGACAGGTGCCTCATGATTGAACAGGTAGACAATAAAGACGACCGACAGGTGATGATGGCTTCTTAGCAGTACTCTCAGAGCTAGGGATTCAATTTTGGAATAATGTTATTCCTTCTTATTAATAATAGCTGGAAATGTGTCTAAAAGGCGTTGTGAGGGATGACACACAGTTCTCTGCTTGTCCTTCAGAGCTCTCCCTGTGATCTAGTGAGCTGTTTCTGAGTGAGTCCTTTCGAGTCTGATACATGATATCTGATACTTTGGTGCCCTCTGCTGGTTCTTTCCAGAACAGCTAGCAGTTGAAACATTCTTTGTGTTCAATACAACCAGAGGCTCAGCAAAATTCTTCTCTCAATGACACCAGTGCAACCCCTTTAGTTTGAATATAGTTCTATTGGTGTAAGACAGGAGAATTTGGCCCCCAGGGAGCATCCTAGGTTATTAGGGACTGAACTAAGTAACACATTATCCCAGTATACCAATTGGGATTTGAGCTGGAGTCATCATTTCTCTGTATCTGGGCATCAGGGCTCTCTTCTGTGTCATGTTCTGTGCCGTGCGAAGCACTCAACAAGTAATACATCATAGTATTAGTAATTACTCAGTGGTCTTAATGGAACAAGGTTCAGGCAGATTCATTCACTTCGTGCTACCTTTGTGATCTGTACTTCACTCTTCTATCAAGTCCATCTACTATGCCTGCCAGGCTCTTTGTTGATCCAGGAATTGATCGGTGGAAACCCATCAGACCAAGAGTACAGTGCAAACAGGCATCCTGTTTGGAGTAGTTTAATGGCCTTACTGAAATGGTTAGCAGAAGGAAAGGCTCCCAGTCTGCGGATGGAGAAATTGCAAGCCCGAAGAAGAGATCTCATTGATTCAAGGATTTCTTATTGCCCTGTCATTGCATACTACAACCAAGGAGCACAGCTTTCAGTAACCTTAGAGGGTATTGCAGCTGGTCTTGAAACTGTTTTAAGTTTAAAACCATTTATTTAGAGTGCACATTGGACCAGATGCAAGTATATGTTGCGTTGGTTCCTCTAAATGACAAAGTAAATGAGTTAAAAGATCTCACTGTACATGCTTTCACTTCTGTAGACCTGGTGTCAAATACTACCTGAGATAACAAATGAAATGGAGTTACACATCTTAACCTGGTACCTTGTGGACATTTACCCACTCACCAAAAACATAGAACAATATGGCACAGCTCATGGCATTTGAAAGGGCTAGAGCTGGAACAGGCAGAGACATGCAGGGACGATACAGGTCTGGGCTGAGGTGCATCAGCAAAAATGCCTTTCTTCCTTAAGGTTTGCAATAGTGTTTATCAGTGCAGTACCAAAGGGCTGAGCTGGGCACAGGGCTGGGAGAGGGGAATTATGGTGAGGCAGCTCTGAGTTGCATCAGAAGAAATGTGTGTTTGGGGAGCCTCACCGTGGAAAAAGCAAGACATGCTGTAGGTCAGGATTGAAATGGCAGAACTGTGTGGAGGGAGCATCTGCCTTTTTTTAGACAGCTAGTTCTTTAATTGCACAGATGTTAAATTGACCTACGCATTTTTAGTAAAAATGGATAAACCCTCCAAGACCAAACTGAGCCTTGAGGTCAGAGCTGGGCAGCCTGCTCCTCTTACCTGCACAAACTGCTCCAGGGCTTGCTTGTCCAAGCACGTGTAGTTCTGCAGGAACTTGAGTTTCTCCAGCTGGAATTGGTCCCGACACTGGGCCTCTGCCTGCTTCTCCAGCAGCTGGAACACCATGGCCCCCAGGAGGAGGTAAAAGAGATACCCCAGCACCAGCACCAGAGTCCAGTTGATCCGCCGGCCGCGCACCACGAGGTGGGACATGCTGCTGCTGTGAGGTGGCAGGCAGCTCTCCCTTCTGAGCACTCACTGGGTTAATGTGCCGCGAGGGACACTACCCCCAGCACCGAGGAATCACACGGTCTGTTTAAACAGCTAAAGGGCATCAGGCCTGTATGAAATGAAACGAGTGCAAACAGCATTCATCCCCCTTCATCTTGTCTTCAGCCAGGAGTGTACTAACTGGCGAGCCCTTGCTAGGTAACACGAATGTTAATCAGAACGCTTTACCCTTATAAAGTATCTTTTCCTCCAAGAATCTCAACAGGCATTACAACTCTTGATGGCTGAAGCCCCACAAAACCCCTGTGAGGTGGGCAGCATTCTCCTCATTTTCTAGAGCAGGGAACTGAGGCCAGAGGTGGTAAGTGACTTACCCAAAGTCACACAGTGAGTTGATGGCAGAGCCAGGAAGAGACTCTCACAGTCTTGACTTCCAGCACCTTGCTCTAACCACTAGACTTCAGTACAAGGCAGTGCTATAATCTCTCTAGTTAGAGGAGACTCCCCAGAACAGAGAAGAGCATGGAGCTGAAGGCATTGAAAAGTCAGTATCTGTAGGCTGGACCATACAAACATTGGTGGCATCACTGAACACAACAGGAGGAAGCTCACAAACATGCTGAGTAAAGCTTGGTCACAAAGCAGAGTGTCGAGCAAGTTCAGTCCTCTCACTGCCTGGCTTGCTGGTTCCAAACTCTTTATCGGTGGACTCCACGCCTGGAAAAGCCCTTAGTCTGTAGCTTCAGGGAATGATTCACTCATCTTTGCTGCTGCCGCTCTCCAGGTTGCCCTTTTAATCCAAATGCACAAGGGGAAGGAGGGCTAAAGGTTAATCGTTAGCTAAAACGGTCCCACAGACTTACTCATGGGAGTCTTAGTGATTTTCATGCACTGGAAGGGAGCTGGAGTTTTGTATTTTACAGGAGAGCCAATGGCATCTTGGCCAAAATGTGGCTGAAAGAAAACACAGCCAAGGCAAGAAAGCCACGTCTGGTGCTGTGGTTTTGTTATCAAACCTCCTTTCTGTTCAAATGCTCTGGATAATGGTTTCCTTCCTTTGCTTAGTGGTTAGGGTTTTTTCACCAGCCTTGAAATGGTGCTTGGGGAAGTAAACTAAAGGCTGTGACGGGTCACATCCCCTTCTGGGAGAATCTTCACATGCTTCATTTGAACGGCTGTTTGTAAGAGCCAAATCCTGTTGTCCCGTGTCAGAATGAGGGTTGGCTGACTGGCAGCAGACTGGGTGTAGCTCAGCCTCGGAGGCTCCTGAAAAGCTGCCTTACGAATATAGCACCTCTTGGACGTGGCTCAGAGCATAGGTGGCTGCTCTGTTGCTGGGTGGCTGAGAGGGGAGGAGGGGGCCTGGTAGAGAGACGCCACATTAGAGGACCCTCCAGAGGGTTAGAGTCTCAGTTTTCTGGTGAGTCCTCAGCTGAGGAGAGGGAGAGAGGAGCCAGAAACTGAAGTGAGATTGATATTGCCAAAAAACAACAAAACCTCCCAATGCAATGGTAAAGCAAATGGTCTAGAGACACTGAACCGCTAGCTTGCTCCACCACTGGAAGCAGAACTTCTGGTGGCTACAGTGAGGGCCCGGGCTTAGTCCTAGGGAGGGATAGCTCATGGGGGGAGGGATAGCTCAGTGGTTTGAGCATTGACCTGCTAAACCCAGGGTTGTGAGTTCAATCCTTGAGGGGGCCATTTAGGGATCTGGGGCAAAAATTGGGGATTGGTTCTGCTTTGAGCAGGGGGTTGGACTAGATGACCTCCTGAGGTTCCTTCCAACCCTGATATTCTATGATTCTATGACCCACAGCAAAAACCGCTGTGTTTTCTCCACTTGCACACAGGAGAGGCACAGCCCATTTGTTATGGATTGTGGGGGCTGTTGTACACACGTGATCTGGGACCAGATTATGTAAGAGATTGCCTGTCAGAGTGGCTGCAAAGCACGTGTTACTGCAAATCTGCATACTGAATATCTGATAGCTGGGCTCTTTCACTTCAACAGAGCAGGAGGCTGTGCTCTCTCACCAGAGGGGCCCTTGCCTCTGGGAGCTCTTCCTCTTGGCAGAGCCATCCAAACCTAAAGTTAGCAGCTTTCTGGGATTGCTGCCAATCCATTTATTTTGCTGAGCATTTGATGAACTCAGTTGAATTCCCACAATTGAAGAAGAAGTCATGGTGAAATGTGTGACAGAAATTAGTTAAATGAATGACTAATGAAACAAATGGTCTACCCAAACCAGTCTAGAACCTTTCTTCGGTTAGAAAGAGTTCAGAGATGACAATGACCCATGTTCCCTAACAGGCCTTGAATTCTTTTCAAAAAGGGGACCCAATTATCAGACTTTGAAGCCTAAATCAACATGTCCTGGGAGAAACATCTGGCGATGCTGGTGGAGGAAAGATGGTCGCATGAGAAGGAAAAGTCCAAATAGGTATGGCTGTTATGGGTGAGACTCTTAAGTGTCTGGGGCTTTGATAAACTGAACCTCCAAATTTGTTGAGGTTTGTTCATCACAATACTTAAGACACTTGTAGCTGAACTGCCTTATGCATGCATCAGAGATGGACCCCATTTGGTTGGGCCGAATGAAAAGATTTCTAATGGCCTTTGATAGGAGGTGATATTATCTTTAATAATTAACTATTACTTAAAAAGCATTTCCAAAAAGTAGGCACCAAAAATCAATTAATTGAAAATAAAATATACCAAGCAGCTGTGGCAAAGTTGAAAAGAGACCTGGAACATATGATAAGAGATGTCCTGAGGATGAGGGTTTCAGTAGGAAAAAGAAAAAAGCAAATCGATTGCATGTGCGAGAGAGAAAATGCAGAGTAAATACACAGTTGGGGATGAGGCGCTTTCTGGCTGAATGAGCTTGGAGATAAGTGCAAGGACAAAATTGCACAGCGGCCATTTAACAAAGATATTTTCACATGCATACACAGCTCCATGCAAGTGAACAGAACAGTGTGTTCTGAAACTTGTGGAATAAAACACGAGAGAAAATGGTCACGCTGTGTCTGCCCCTGTCATATCCTCCCATGGAAAAATCACATTTCTGATGAGGAATCGATTAGAGATCTGTCCCCAGCAGAGACAGTTGTAGGGCTTAAGGAATGCCTCTTGGATTTGTTGCTTTTGCTCTAGAATCTGTAAATGTCAATGTATTTCTTTTTTCCCCTTGATCAGAATAACTTCCCCAGTTCCCAACCAATTGTTACCACTGACGCATGGATTTTCAGTTTCAAAATGTTTTAAAGAGACTAAAAATGGAGTGAGAAAACCTGTGATTTGAAACTTCTCCCATTATTAGAGACAAAGGATGGGAGAACTCAGTTGTGTTTATCATTTATTGGTTATAGTATCGTAGCATCTAGCAGCCCTGGTGACGGGTCAGGACACCACTGTGCTAGTTGCTGTACAAACACACAACAAAAAGATGGTCCTTACTCTAGAGAGCTTAAATCTCTAAGTAAACCCTCTGGATTTTTTTTTTTTTGGAGGGGGAGAGTTGCGGCCCTTTTTTTTTGTTTGTTTTTTTGGGTTTTTTGAGTTTTTCAATACAGTTTTCTCCTAGATTGAAACCATTGTTTCCCAAGGGAAGCTCATGCAATGGAAACTGTAAAGAGTCTCATTGGAAAGGTCTTCTTGTCCTAGTTCTGGGTTACACCAGGGTGAACAAAAACCCAACCCAAACCAGAAGTCCCCAATCAGCAGCTCAGAACTCATGTTTTGCTAGACCCAAATGGAATTCAAACCTACAATTTTGGAGTTTAAACTGAGAACTCATGATGTCTGAGTGAGTTCTGAGTTTGATAGAATGAGCTCACCACAACCCTCTTGCCCCAAGTGAGACCAAAATATTGTAAGGCCTCCACATGACAAGAATTCAATAAAGGAATGTGCTAAAATAAGATTGGAAACCTCCTTCTGATGACCAGATGAAGTATAAGTTCTAATCCCACTTCTTTTGTTGTTCTTTGTGTACAGATGTTTTTTTTAACGACAGCTAGCTGGGATGGGAACAGATTAACCTACCACTGGCAAACATACACTTCTGAGCCTCTACCTTCTACTATGAATAACAACAAACAGTCGATAAACTGAAAGGAGGAAAATACACTTCAGTGATGTTCCCTTCCATACATGCCACTGCAGTAAATTCCCATCCTAGACTTTCCACGTATTGCTGTTGGAGAAGGAAATGGTTTCTTCATCCAGTGTCCTCCTTTCACCTTGGCTTTGACTGGAATAGCAAAATGAGTCTTAGCTCTGTGTGAGGACTACTTCTGCCAGCCAATCTACTGGTGCAGACTGAAAGAACTTCACTCTCTTATGTGAGTGGCATTGCGACCTGGCACATGGGGTCGCAATATGATGGAGGGGCAGCTGGGACAAATTTGAGTGTCAGGGGAAGTGCGACTCTGGGCACTAGGTCACAATGTCACTCATTCAAATTTGGGATGGCAGCCCTCCATCGTGATGGAGAGGTGCCGGGGCCAAATTTGAGTGGTGGTGCGACCCTGTGTGCCAGGTCACAACACCGCTCATTCAAGTGGGTGAAGTTCTTTCTGTTTGCAAGCAAATCTGCATTGGTTAACTAAAACAAAATGTACCCCTTTCCTCCCTCCCGACTCCCCCCATGAATTTGGGCCCAAGGCATGTTCCTAGTTTGCCGATGCGCTAATCTGGCCAATGCATTAAAATCTGGTCCTGAGCTCAGAAAAATTCTAGGGCTTTACAAAAACATTTACCATAAAAACTGAACTTGGGAGGCTCCCAGCAGAAATCTCATGAGAACGACTCGTGCAATTTCAGAGCTGTGGGTCCAAACTTGAACCCAAGCATGGATTCAGTCTTGACTCTGAGCCCTGAATCCTTGCCCAAATCTAACTTGGATCCAGATCTGAATGTTTCCTTCTTGGCTCATCTCAACTACTATTAATAATAGACCTTCGCTGTTCCATTTTGGCGTGAAGGATCACTGACCCCAAGTGGCCCAGCCTATGACACAGAGATCGTGAGATCTTCTCAAAGCATGGACACCTATATGATTTCTAGGGTTGTGATCCACTTGACAAATCACATTACACTAGCTACACTAAACAAATGAAATCCCCCAAATCCCCCAATTCTGCTGAGTCCATCTCTGGCATTGCTCTCAAAATTCCAAGTCCTAAACATGGAACACAGGCTTTCAAAATATAGGACAGCTGCAAAATAAAGGACACACCTAAAAAAAAAATAGCCAAGGAAGCTTAAATTGATGTTTAATGTTAGTTTCTTTAAGGTAAGTAACACTGCCCATAACTTCACTTTCCTGATTCCGCATTTCCAGTGCCAAAAGCAATACTGTAATGAAAAGCGGGATAACAGCAGGCCTGTGTGGGACAGAGGTAAATTTGGGTCTAAAATGAGTAATGAGGTGCAGCTGACAGTTATGTTGGCTGATCCTGTGTGGCTCAAATTGCTGATGTGACAGGACGCTTATGACTAGTTTTCTGGCACAGGTTTCTCTGAACAGAGCACGAGGTGACAATCTGCATGCAAGGATACAGTGGTTCAGTGGGGTTTTGCTTCTGGCCAGAACAACTATGCACATCTAGTTGTTGAATTGTTTCAATTTTCCTTTTATGATTAGAGTGGTTTTTATTCCCTCAGGCTTTGTCTACACTAGCAAGTGTTTGCTGGTACAGTGATAGAGGTAGGGCTATACTGGCAAGCCCTCCTTGTGTAGATGCAGTTTATACCAGCTTTTGCTACGATAGCTGAAACCAGTTCCTCAAACGAAATAAGCTATAGTGGCAAAAGCACTGATTTAGTCATACCCCCAACCAACATAGCTATCATGACAAAACTTTTAAGTGTTGACAAGGCTTAAGTTTCACAGCAGGAGTATGAGAACCTAGAGAGCACTCCTTTGAGGTGCAATAAACATGAATATCATGAACATACTGATTCTTCATGCATGACACTGTCCTCTGGCAATTCTCTGGCCTGGATTTTGATCTCACGTCAGTTTTATACTCATGCAATTTGATTTACTGACATGTATCAATGCAGGTAGGGGGGAAGAGGACCCTCTCTTTTCGAAGAAATGGATGAAAGAAGTGGCAAAGTTTTGATTATGCTTTTCTCACATAATTTCCACAAACAAATACCTGTTTCCTTAAATCTTACTGTTGCTCTGTCTCTGAACATTGGATCAGGTTGTTTCAATTCCTCACAGAGATAAACTCTTAAAAGTACAAAGTATCTTCAATTCGTGCAAGGCATCAATAAACAGCCCTAAGTGCAAGTATGCTTATTATAGCATTTGTGTTGAGTAAAGAGCTTCAGATATTGAAGGACATGTCTAGAGGGCCATCTCAACTGCAATGCCCCTAAGAACAAAGAAAAGTAGAGGTAGACGTTAAGAATTCCTAGTTTTATTGTGCTGGCCTCAGATCGAGTCATTGGTAATAACTAGTATTATAATTCTGTGTGATGCTGGCCACACTGGTGAGGTTCCATAACAAATATTAGAGGAAGTGAAATGGAAAAAATTGGAAAAAGACCATTTACAATTATTTAAACCAAACCCAAAAATGATTAATGTAAAATATTAAAAATAGAAATTGGATTTTTTGTGGTTATTAATAAAATGAACATGGAAAAGAAATACATTCTATATAGAGACATCAAATGTGCCTCCGAGCACAAGTCATGCCTGGAGTTTCATCTTGTCAACATCCATATTCTCCGCAGATAGAACAATTAGCATTTACAAAAGCTTAACTCTTTATTTGAAATGGCTTCAATTTATACTATTGATACTAAACACTTCCATTCTAAGATTGGCTGAACTAGAAGAGTAACAACTCACAGAGAGAGGATGCTACAATACATACTGGTGATGCCATATGTGTGAATCTCAGTATTTGATACCTAGGCCTATGTCATCATGGGTTCAATCCTCTTTACAGGAGTTGCTAAGCCTGCAGTGGTATCATCTTTTCCTCAGAGTTCCTGTAGCTATTGTGGCCAGGATGCAGTGGAAGGGGGGTGACCAGGGGTAAGAGTTGGAGAGCACAAGGCATCCACATGGGTGTCTCTGGCCTCTGTGTGGAGCCCTGGGGATTCACCACAAATGGGAGCAGGCTTTGTGACCCTTTCCATGAATGTGTGGACACACTTTGGCCCGACCAGAAGTGATGATGCTATTGGGGAGCTCAGTGAAGATCCATCTTCTCCTCTGGTAAAACCTGTGGAAGGGAATGCGAGTGTAGAAAATGTCTGTGTTGTACCACAAGAGGGGATGATGTGGCCCCTGGTGCTTGGCACAAGGTCCTCCTGGGAACATCTGCATGGCACCCAGCAGTGTACTGCTACTGCCCCAAGACATCTCTGCAATCAAGGTCTTTCGATTTAGAAGACAGCTTGCTCTGGTTGGAGACGTTAAGTAAACAGAATTTACTATATCTACAAGTTTGCATAACCACTGGCTAGATATCACGGTCAACAGACAGTACTCAGTCATGCACAAAAACCTCTTTACTTAGAAAAACTGTTTAACAGGTGGCTAGGCAGGCTCAAATCCAAATATAAACGGATGCCACTGACTGTACCTTCCTCTTGGTAAACACCAGGGCCCTTTCCAGTGACTCAGGAGATTATCTGAAGAGGGACTATCAAGACAGGTAGCATTAGTATGCTACAGTCAACCCAACTGTCATACAGAAATAGGAGCTATCTAGAAGGTGCAGTCTTTATGGGGTGGTCATTGAAAAAATGGTGGACAAGTAATTTTGGATTAATGAGTAAGCACTTAACATGTGCAACTTTTTGTGTTTTGGGTCCTCCAGAGCAGGAAGAACTATGTCCCTTCTGCTACAAGTTATCAAAACCTCAACCCCCCACTTCCTCGCTGATGATGAATAACCATAGACTTGACCCCCACTTCAGCTGGTGCTTGCTAAATTCTTTGCAAAACATACTGATTTCTGTGGCACTCCTGTTGATTTTTGCAGTAAATGGAAATGCATGGAAATACACTGCTTTTTTTTAAATAATAGATTACATTATTGATCATATTTTAATTGTTCATTTGATGAAAACCTGTGGCTTTGAGTATTTTCCAATTCATTGCATAATTTTCAGTTGGTGCAAAATTTAGTACCATTTGAAGTTGAAGTTTATGCCCTAAAGAATACATGACTCCTACCAATCAAGTTATCTGTATTTTGTACATGAATAACAAAGAGATTTCAGATTTCATTACTGCAAGTTGCTCAATAGCATGAAACACAGTGGTTTCAGTCTGAAACTATGTACATTTTAGAAACTAAATTTTGCTTTTATGTTTTAGATTTGCTTGAATCTGAAACTGAAAGTGAGACATGGGGTTGCAAAATGAGGTTATACAAAGAACAGTATTTGCAACAAAACATTAAAACTTTACATTTACATTTTCATATTTTGTTTGGATTCTGCAAAAATTGCCTTGATTTTACTTTAAACCTGCAAGATATCGTTGTTTTGGTTTTTTTAAACCTTGACATTTTGTGGACAATACATTTTTACATTAAATTTAATGTATCCAAGTGAAAGACCTAACATTTCTGGAAACTTTGATTTATGAAATTTCACTTCAATGCAGATCAGTTTTCATATTATAATTCGTGATCTCAAAATTTCAGGTATTTTGTATGAAAACTGCCTTTCTCACAAAAAACAAAACAAAACAATAAAAGTGATGTGCTGGCATTAATCAATGGTCCTGAATAAAACTACTAAATTTCATGACCCAAATATTTACTATTTTTGCACAGCACAACTGTGAAACCCACCTGAATCAAACTCAACAATGTTTGTACAAACACCTGTGGACAAAACTGTTGAATTTCATATAACTATATTCATAGGCTTCCAAAGTACAATCAGAAAAAGAGAAAAAACTCTTTGCATCAGCAGCAAAGAAATGTTCCACTTATAGTAGTGATGGAAAAGTGGTTTTAAAAAGTGCTAACTAATTTTGATGTTTTACAAAATAACCATAACATTCCCAATAAACAAAACGTTTTTTTCCCCTGTCTCATTGCTTCAGTTGGGCTTGATCTTTGTCCATGCTGAAGAGATGATTGCACAGGTGTGACATACACAAGTCACTCTTTTTTCTCAGTCAAGCTGCAGACCCAAAGTGGTGAGCTGTTCCTGGTTCTTAAAGAGAGAAGGTGGGGGAAGAGGAGAGATTTTTGAATTGTCCATTTTTCTTCATTTACAGAAGGAGTATTGGAGTGCAACAAGAAATTCACTTGTTCCCCAAGCCTGAAAGCAGATAAGGACACTGTTAATCAGACTGTAGTTCAAGACATTGTCATCAATTTTAAACCAATGGCTTCTCTACAGACAAAAACAGATGCAGGGCAAGAAGAGGTCTGAATCCAAGAGTTTTAGGCCAGCATATCATTGACCTGCCAACTGTTTTGACTTCAATATCCCAAGAATGAACGGTGAAACAAATGTTTATGCTCACAGAGCAGCCCTTTGTAAGTAACTTTACGAGCTATGTTTAATGTTAGCAACCCCAGCAAGCTACTCCAAGGCGGCTTGATGAACAGAGAGATATCCAAACGAGCAAAAAGTACTGCATGTGTGCCTGTTTAATTAATGTCTGTTTGTAAAGCTCAGAGACATGAATGGCAATGATCTGTGAGCGCCTAACTAATCTCCCCCTGGGACCCCTTCAAAGAGGCCATTTTCCACTGTATTACTTTCATTAAGGATGTTGTGCATTCCCACGCTGATGCTTTTTCTATTTATGAAACTTGTTTTCCACACCATTGGCCTCTGCACACATTTTATCCTCTCTTTTCAGCTAATACAAAGCAGAGCCTTTGATGTGTTTCTGGGCTATTGATATCATGGAGCAGTTTCAAAGGGCTAGGGTCATTGAGGGAAGGGAGAGGAAGTATGATGACATTTTCCAGGCCTTAGCAGACTTTGGTTTGGCTCAGACAATGTTTTCTGCTGGAGTCACCTGCAGGGATTTCCCATGAAGAAAACCAAGCTCCATGAGTGAAATGGAACAGTCTTGGAGAAAGCACCATGATGGAAAAGAGCTCAAATGCTTACAGAATGGATAAGCCTAAAAAGGTTTGGACTCTGGGTACGCAGTATGGCTTAGTGGATAGAGCACTGGGCAGGGACTCAAAACACCTGGGTTCCATCTGCTGGGTGACCATGGGTAAGTCATTTCACCTCCCTGTGACTCAGTTTCCCCATTTCTAAAATGGGAATAATTATACTGATTTTCTTTGCCAAGTGTCTGAGATCTAAGAGCTAGTTATTATTATTGTCCACTTTCCCAAAGCACTCACTTTGAGCAACTCCCTCGTCCTGCCTACTCAGCTTCCTCTGAACTTTACCTGAGATTTCTTTATCTAATAAACACTGCTCTGGGCCCTCTCCTTTTCCTTTGCCCTGGGCCCAGCTGCTCTCAAAATCCTCTGTTAGTTAATCCATGAACAGTTACTGCAACAGTCACTATTACTGTCTACTGCCTTTAGCCTGAATGCATGTGTGGTTAAGACTTCCTTTGTATTGGGAAGCACTGGTGGTGAACGTCACGAGAAGCAATGGAGAACAGAGATAACAGGAGCATAAGACCAGGGGCTGTCGGAAAGCTGGGGGTGTGTCTGAGGGATGCGGAGAACTGAAATCATTTAGGGCCAAATCCAATCATAGATTCATAGATATTAAGGTCAGAAGGGACCATTATGATCATCTAGTCTGACCTCCTGCACAATGCAGGCCACAGAATCTCACCCACCCACTCCTGCGATAAACCTCTCACCTATGTCTGAGCTATTGAAGTCCTCAAATCATGGTTTAAAGACTTCAAGGAGCAGAGAATCCTCCAGCAAGTGACCCTTGCCCCATGGTACAGAGGAAGGCGAAAAACCTCCAGGGTCTCTGCCAATCTGCCCCGGAGGAAAATTCTTTCCCGACCCCAAATATGGTGATCAGCTGAACCCTGAACCCATATGGGCAAGATTCACCAGCCAGATACCCAGGAAAGAATTCTCTGTAGTAACACAGATCCCACCCCATCTAACATCCCATCACAGGCCATTGGGCCTATTTACCATGAATATTAATTATCAATTAATTATCAATTAAGCCTGTGTAAGAAGGGTGTGCTGGTCCTGGGTGAGAAGTGAACAGAGGCCTCCACCTGGCTTTTGAAGGAGAGCTCAGAGGGGGACCCATCTACTGCACCTGGTGGACAATCTGCTGGCTAGGAACTTTGCTAGGCCCCAGTGCATATACTGTAATGTACAGTGCTTGGCAGGCTGTACATGTCTGTAAGTCACACTGTACCTTCTAAGTCATCCTACCCTGCACTGCCAGGCTGGTTGTGGTAAGCATCCTGCACGTGGTACCACACTTATCTCCATAGTGTTTATAACTGAACTTTAACACAGTTTAAAATGTGTTGACCATCCTCTGTTCTGCAGGCATCTCTTTCAGACACAGGTGGGCCTGAAACTTAAGTTTATCAGTTTTGGTAATGCCTAGCCTTCTTTGAGATCCACACATGATTCTACGTGATAGCCTATAGACAAATAACAAGCAGGTTAGGAAAGGCAGCTGACAGATTCATTCTTGATGGGCTTTCAGAAATTATTTCATGACAAATTGCGCCCTTGTAATTCGAAGTTCATTTTTTGTATGTTACAAATGGGATGAATCTTGGACCTTCTAAAAGCCTTAGATGTTTGCTTTAAATGTTGCTTTTTTCTGTAGCCTGGCTCATAGGTGAGCTGCCTACAAATTTAACTTTAACGTCTCCAGAAGAAGCTTGACAACAGCCTTACTAAATTAAGACAAAAGGGAACCTAAACCCTAAGTGTGCTGAGTGTTTGCTTTGGATGGGCATAAGGTGGCTGGATTTGCAGCCTGTGTGTATTTACCTGAGAGTTATTCCTGATAAGCAGAGTGATACTAAAGCACCACTCTGTGATAATGCTAACACCATCTGCCAGGGGCTGATAGCTTGCAGAGTAATGCTGTCATCAGCACTTGAGTGGTGATGGAAAGTTATTGCTTCAGTAATCACTGCTGCTTTCATCTTCTCTCTAATTTGCTACTGTCATTAAAAACTGTTGTAAAAAAAAACAGAGAAGAAACTTTTGTCTTTATTGTGATGAATTACTTCCAGGCCACCTCTGGGTGCCACTGCTGTGTGTTTACTGCCTTCTACCTACTGCCAGTTTTATTTACTCACACTGGAGAGTGAAATTTACTGTCCACCTATGACTACTCTTACCCTCTGATTTAGTGACAAATACCCAAAGGAGATTTATATTAGCATTGATATATATAAACTGCTGTAGCAGAGAGCTCAGTTTGGCCTAGTACAGTTAGCAGAGTTTACCTTTCTTCTGCAGGAGATTCTGTCTGGCTTTAATGAAAGCAAGAATGTCAGCATCAGTCTGGCTGTCTCCAGTGAGTGGGATAGACGAACTTGAACTCCGAGGGGTCCTGAAATAAACAAGTATATTCAGGGACTCAGCTGAGTAAGCAGATTGATTCTATGTTCTCTATTCCTGTCCCCTTTTTTTCTGTTTGAAAAAAAGATAGATTTAAGGGCTTTCGCCTGAGGTTGTGTTGGCAGAAGCCAGCCTAAGTTAGGGCAAAATCAAGGCCATGGTGTTTAAACTTTCCGATCTGTATACGCTTTTAAAATACACCGGGATTCCCATAAATCTAACAAACTGCAACCTGTTTAGTTATTACATGCTCTCCTCTCACACACAAAGAGTTAAAAATATTTTAATGTCAACCCACAGAAAATTACTGTCAAGCAGAGTTAAATAATATAATGAGGTCACTAGAGAAATAGTGGGTGTATCTATGCAATGTGACTCTTTGCTACAGAACTGATGCTGCTATTAGCATTGGACAAATCTGTTGCATCTGTGCCTCCGAGAGGCAAGCTGAGTGAGCATTCCATGGAATAGCATGTCAGCATGGATGTACATGTAGAACGAGATTGTGGATCACATGATGTTCATGACATTTGCCAGCAGTCACTGCAACCAGGACAAGTCTAGGGGATAAACAGCAGCTTACTGCAATATCTTTTTGCCTATTTAAGTCCCAATCCTGCACTGAGTCCCTGTGCCCATGTGGTTAAGCCAGGACCTTACATTATAAATTCTTTGACACAAAGATCATGGGTCAGATCTTCAGCTAGTATAAAATGGCATGGCTCCATTGATGTAAATTTACTCCAGCTGAAGATTTGGCCCTATGCCTTCACATTGGTTAATAGATGAACTAGTCCATAACTGGTACCATAATAAATACTACTAACATTTTCCAAATAGAAACTATCATAATCAAAGCACAATAAAAATATGGAAAGGAATCATGATTATATAGACATTCTACTTTTTAAAAAACTCTTTTCTAATTTTGGTTTTCTTGACAGCACTTAAGTAACTATTATGGCAGAATATAATCTTGGCTGATATAGAACAGATGTCTGATACTGTCCTGCTAATTAAGTCTCTAGCTGGTAAGTGGTGGTCTGCTGGCACAGAACCAAGATGGCAATTGCACAGAAATTGTTACAAACTCCACAAAATGTCTACTTTTATCTAATTAACAAGGATATTCTAAAACTCCAACAGAGCACTATTTCTTAGGATGATCTTTCTAGTAGCTATTAGTGGAGACATCTCTATAAAAACTATAAGGACTGAGTAAAAACTGAGGACCACAGGGGAGAGTCAGATATTCTCAGTTTAGGAAGCAGATTACAACACACTTTGTCACATGAAAGTCAACGTCCTCCTTTATGACCTGGAGTTACTGTTGTGCAGCATCTCATGGGTTCAGACGTAGGCCATCAAGGAGCCATTATCAAGAAATTATTCAGCACAGTATAGTAACTAATTCATATAAAAGTTAACTTTTCTGTACCTTCTGCTAAATTTTGATTAGCAGCAGTGTTAACAGTGAAAAATGTACAGTACATAAGACCAGGTGCTGCCTAACTTCCATTTTTTCCATTCCGTTTTTCCTTTCTCATTTCACACACACACACACACACATTTCTGAAACACTGATCTTTTGGGAAGAAATTTTCCATGCTTTGCCTCTTCTCAAAAGTGGATTATTTTGGAAAATTTGAGGAAAATACCTTCTGCTCTTTTTCCTATTGTAAATAAATAAATAAATAAATGCTAACCACATCTTCTTAGATACGGCTATAGTAAAAAAACAGCTCAAGTGTTAAACTTGAAGCACAGCAGGGTTATAGCTAGTTCTTTTTTGGAGTGGGGGGGAAGTGAACATAAACAAAAGTGATTCCAAAAAATCTCAGTAGCCTCTGCTAACAAATTCGTCGAGCATAAGGCAGCTATGCCTCCTTTGAGAAAACAATACAAATACTCACTACCCAGCCTGACAGACACAGGGGTTGTTGTTCTCAGTTGTTACTGGCATAATTTGCACAAAGGATAATGTGAATGTCTTAAGGAAATACACACAGCAAAATCCTATTAAAAATTCTGCTGTAACACCTGGGGTTGGGGAAAAGCATGGTGGTGAAAAATATTATGGATCTCTTGATTTTAAGGTCTCTGCATCCTACGTTGGTCTACAAATTCTAAGATCCCCATTTAAAAACAAAAGAATATAAAAAGAGCCTTTTATGTTGTTATGGTATATGTTTCACAATATGAACCAGCAGAAAACTGCCTCCAGTCGAACAGTAAGTGCACGAAACGTGGGGAGTCACCTCTCAATATGGGTGCATGGGGTATAAGTGAGGACAAAGCCTTACCTTTAATTATAAAGTCAGATTCAAAATGAGCAGCTTCAGTATATTATTAAGAGACACGGAGAGATGACAATGGAACATTCAGGATTCTAATGCACTGGAGACAAAATGCCAGCCTACCTTACCCTCTGAATCACACCAACATGCTCCCTACCTTGTATTTGAAGCTGAGTTGCTGATCCTGCTCAAGTTGTTTTTCCTACCACGATCTTCACTGGGGTTGACTCTACTGGTATCTGAAAAACTGGAGGTGGAAAATGGAGGGATAATTAAGAGTTTATGTGGAGGAAACTTCTGGATACATCTGAAATGACTACAATGAAGCTGGTTTTTAGAATGGTTTCAGAGTAGCAGCCGTGTTAGTCTGTATTCGCAAAAAGAAAAGAAGTACTTGTGGCACCTTAGAGACTAACCAATTTATTTGAGCATAAGCTTTCGTGAGCTACAGCTCACTTCATCGGATGCATTCAGTGGAAAATACAGTGAGGAGATTTATATACTCACAGAACATGAAAAAATGGGTGTTATCATACACACTGTAAGGAGAGTGATCACTTAAGATGAGCTAATACCAGCAGGATAGCGGGGGCAGGGGGGAAGAGAAAACCCTTTGTAGTGATAATCAAGGTGGGCCATTTCCAGCAGTTAACAAGAACATCTGAGGAACAGTGGGGGATGGAGGGGGGGAATAAACATGGGGAAATAGTTTTACTTTGTGTAATGACCCATCCACTCCCAGTCTCTATTCAAGCCTAAGTTAATTGTATCCCGTTTGCAAATTAATTCCAATTCAGCAGTCTCTTGTTGGAGTCTGTTTCTGAAGTCTTTTTGTTGTAATATTGCGACTTTTAGGTCTGTAATCGAGTGACCAGAGAGATTGAAGTGTTCTCTGACTAGTTTTTGAATGTTATAATTCTTGACATCTGATTTGTGTCCATTTATTCTTTTACATAGAGACTGGCCAGTTTGACCACCATACATGGCAGAGGGGCATTGCTGGCACATGATGGCATATATCACATTCGTAGATGTGCAGGTGAACGAGCCTCTGATAGTGTGGCTGATGTGATTAGGCCCTATGATGGTGTCCCCTCAAAGATATGTGGACACAGTTGGCAACGGACTTTGTTGCAAGGATAGGTTCCTGGGTTAGTGGTTCTGTTGTGTGGTTGCTGGTGAGTATTTGCTCCAGGTTGGGGGGCTGTCTGTAAGCAAGGACTGGCCTGTCTCCCAAGATTTGTGAGAGTGATGGGTCGTCCTTCAGGATAGGTTGTAGATCCTTGATGATGCGTTGGAGAGGTTTTAGTTGGAGGCTGAAGGTGATGGCTAGTGGCATTCTGTTATTTTCTTTGTTGGGCCTGTCCTGTAGTAGGTGATCTCTGGGTACTCTTCTGGCTCTGTCAATTTGTTTCTTCACTTCAGCAGGTGGGTACTGTAGTTGTAAGAATGCTTGAAAGAGATCTTGTAGGTGTTTGTCTCTGTCTGAGGGTTGGAGCAAATGCGGTTGTATCGCAGAGCTTGGCTGTAGACGATGGATTGTGTGGTGTGGTCTGGGTGAAAGCTGGAAGCATGTAGGTAGGAATAGTGGTCAGTAGGTCTCCGGTATAGGGTGGTGTTTATGTGACCATCGCTTATTAGCACCGTAGTGTCCAGGAAGTGGATCTCTTGTGTGGACTGGTCCAGGCTGAGGTTGATGGTGGGATGGAAATTGTTGAAATCATGGTGGAATTCCTCAAGGGCTTCTTTCCCATGGGTCCAGATGATGAAGATGTCATCAATATAGTGCAAGTAGAGTAGGGGCGTTAGGGGACGAGAGCTGAGGAAGCGTTGTTCTAAGTCAGCCATAAAAATGTTGGCATACTGTGGAGCCATGCGGGTACCCATAGCAGTGCCGCTGATTTGAAGGTATACATTGTCCCCAAATGTGAAATAGTTATGGGTGAGGACAAAGTCACAAAGTTCAGCCACCAGGTTTGCCGTGACGTTATTGGGGATACTGTTCCTGACGGCTTGTAGTCCATCTTTGTGTGGAACGTTGGTGTAGAGGGCTTCTACATCCATAGTGGCCAGGATGGTGTTTTCAGGAAGATCACCGATGGATTGTAGTTTCCTCAGGAAGTCGGTGGTGTCTCGAAGATAGCTGGGAGTGCTGGTAGCGTAGGGCCTGAGGAGGGAGTCTACATAGCCAGACAATCCTGCTGTCAGGGTGCCAATGCCTGAGATGATGGGGCGCCCAGGATTTCCAGGTTTATGGATCTTGGGTAGCAGATAGAATACCCCAGGTCGGGGTTCCAGGGGTGTGTCTGTGCGGATTTGTTCTTGTGCTTTTTCAGGGAGTTTCTTGAGCAAATGCTGTAGTTTCTTTTGGTAACCCTCAGTGGGATCAGAGGGTAATGGCTTGTAGAAAATGGTGTTGGAGAGCTGCCTAGCAGCCTCTTGTTCATATTCCGACCTATTCATGATGACGACAGCACCTCCTCTGTCAGCCTTTTTGATTATGATGTCAGAGTTGTTTCTGAGGCTGTGGATGGCATTGTGTTCTGCATGGCTAAGGTTATGGGGCAAGTGATGCTGCTTTTTTGTTTTAACTACCAAAAACACCTCTTGCTTACAGGAATAAGGGAATTTTCTATCCAACTTATGTGATGATGGCACTAGCATAGTGAATATGGCCACAAAAAAGCACTCTTAGGACTTAATGTTTTAGAGTGGCAAACAAGGGGGTAAAGAATCAGAGGACAATGCACCATTTCACTTTCTATGAAGGAGTTTTAATTTCACGATGGAGGATTTTGGTGTATTTTAGAAATACATTTTGTGAACTCTCTAAATTAATACTGAGCCAAACGTTGAGGCCTTAACTCAGTTTGTACCCAGCCTTTACTCAGGCAAAATTATTACTGAAATCAAAGGGAGACTGGATAAAAACTGAGCAAGGACCTACGGATCTGGCTTGTTGATCATAGCTTTGCTTATTGCAAAAGGGTGTAGCACATTCTGCCCCTGGAGAGATGCCATTATCAAGGGATCTCTCAATTAGGAAGGCAGATTTCTGCCATAGATGTCAATTTCACCTTGTCCAGCAGCTTTCCTGTGTCTATGGGGTTAGTATATACAGCAGTATTTCTTATGTCAGTACTAAGAGAGAATTACAACATGGTGTTATTCAGGAGCAGTGTGTTTCCGCTAGGTGGTGGGCTTGGTGTATTCCTGCTTTTTTAACCCTGCAGTAGTTCATTCACTTTGGCTTATGAATTGATATTTCTGGCAGAGAACTTGAAAAAGGAAAGAAATTTATTACTAATATTTTACTGTGTTACATCGTGCCAGGTTCAGTTTTGCAGAATATACTGTGCCCAAGAGTGTAAGTTATTTTCAAATGAGAAACTCATAGGTTATGGGGTTGAACATTTCTCTTTAACTCCTGAAGTCCTATACCATTGGTATCTGCCTACTGCATTGAAATGACACTCACTTTAAATTAATTAAATTTAAATTAATACAAAATGCAGCTTTCAATAAGTGTTTAATACTTCATGCTTATCTCACACCATTGTGTCTGGGTGTTAAAAGGGCCTCAAGAGAATGGGTAATGTATGACATATTATTACTGTGATGCAATAACTAGGCACAAAGGAGTTCTACTTTTCTTCAGAGCTATCAGATCAATACAGAACTTTAGAACTTGAGTAAAATTTTCAAAAACATCTGAGTGACTTAGAGGTGAAGTCCCACTTTCAAATGTGACTTAGGTACTTAGGAGTCTTCTCTTTGACTTCCAACTAGAATTAGGCTCCTAAATTCCTAAGTCACTTTTGAAAATAGAACTTAGGCTTCTATATCAGTTAGGTGCTTTTGAAAGTGTTCCCTACAGTTTTCACTCTGAACATACCTCAGGTTTATTTGGGTTGCATTAGAAAATTATCAGCCTCCTTTCTGACAGGGTCTTGGAAGGCACAGACAGGCCAAACTGCTGATTTCAAATCTTGTGAGTTACAGGGTTTCTGGGGAATTGAAGGGAGCGAGGTATTCTGTGTAGAGTGGGCAAAATATTTGCAGCAAGATTCAAACTGCTTGAAATTTGAGCATTTTTAGTGACTTGAGTTTTGTGGGTAGTCTTTTCTCCACAAATGAGCTCAAATGGAAATTCACCAACAGAGGATTTTTTCCTCAGAGACAAGGTGGGTGAGGTAACATTTTTTATTGGACCAACTTCTGTTGGTGAGAGAGACAAGCTTTCAAGCTACACAGAGGTCTTCTTCCGCAGACACATTATAATACCCACAAATGTTCCGAATTGTGACATTTCAAGGGCATGAAAAATGGACAAAATGGAAAATGCTACAAAAACGTTGTGAAAATATTTCCCCAGTTTCACACAATACCTATACAGCGAATGACTCCTGCAATCCAGGGAAAGAAATGTAAAGACAATAGCAGGTAAGAAGTCATCAGAGAACGTGCAGGACCTGAGATT
This sequence comes from Lepidochelys kempii, assembly GCF_965140285.1. NCBI lineage: Eukaryota > Metazoa > Chordata > Testudines > Cheloniidae > Lepidochelys > Lepidochelys kempii. Next base: position 152,622,272 of record NC_136382.1, read on the forward strand.
ATCTCCTGTGGAATGTAAATTGAAAGTAGGGGGCCTCAAGGACAAAGCTAGAGAGTTAAAGGGTCTGTTGAGGTCAAAGAGAAAGATTTGGATGTCCATGGAGTCTGTTGGAGTTGGAGAAAGGGAGTTGGGTGAAGCAAAAGGGATTGGATAACATTAAGAGACAAAGATCTGACTGAGCTGGAAACAGAAGTGGAGACAGAAATGGGAGAAGGGAACCCTCCAGAGCTTCTGAGAATCATAGAATCATAGAATATCAGAGTTGGAAGGGACCTCAGGAGATCATCTTGTCCAACCCCCTGCTCAAAGCAGGACCAATCCTCAATTTTTGCCCCAGATCCCTAAATGGCCCCCTCAAGGATTGAACTCACAACCCTGGGTTTAGCAGGCCAATGCTCAAACCACTGAGCTATCCCTCCCCAGAACCAAAACTTTCTAGACTCAATGAGAATGCACCATCATGTGAACAATTCCATCCTTCACTAGCAGTTAATCTAAATATTCAGCGAGTAAAGTTGATAATACAAGAATCTGATAAACTTCCTAAATAAAAACCAATGTGAGAGAGGAATCGTGGAATGCCTATCCACCAGGATGAACTGAATACTATCCTTGTGTTTTGGTGTGGAGCAGCAAAGGAGTACTGAGCCAGAATTGTACAATTTAAGATGTTTTACAGAGTTAGTAGGATGCCACAGACAGACACATGCACACCCACACAATTGCAATTAACTCACAGCTTTATGCTGACGACCGTGTGGATAAGTGAGTGCATTCTCTTTCTGATGCTTTGGGAATTTCATCAGGTATATTTTTTAGTAAAATAGTCTCTTGTTTTCTGTATTTCATATTGCTCTCCCCTTCACATTATATTTTCACTCTGCGTTTGTTGAGATATTCATAGACCTTTTTCAGTCTGGAGAGATGATCAGCCTTTCTCTGTTTTCTCCCCATTACAGACTTTTTCATCATTGTGACTAAATTAATTTCCTTTGAATGGATTGGATTTGCTGCTTCTAACAGCCTCATATGACACTTGTTAGGAGCTGTTCACATGTTGCATTTGCACTAAGTCTAGAAATTTTGGATATATGAGATGATAAATTTAATTTAGATTTGAAAACTTTTATTAGAAGATCTAGGAGGATTTACAATTAGTATCACTTCATATGTACTCTAAAGATCTTATTTGAAGCCTTATGCTCTTATTAGGTAACATTTTTTGTTCTTATTTGTATGCATGGATATTTTCATTATACGTCATTAAAGCTTACACAAAACCTAAGAAAATGGAACAAAAATTTAATATTATTTTTGATGTCTCTGGCTGTTCTTCCTCTAACTCATCAGATGTTGTTGACCTTTTTCTTAATAGGTTGCCCGTACACCCCCATCGCTACCAAGAATTGTAATCACTATTTGAAATCTCTTTTGGCCCTTATGTTTTCTGAACATTTCAGATTACTGTTTGCGATCAGAGAAGGCTATAAAATATTCAAAACTACCTGGCATGAAGCCTTGTCCCAAGAATGGCAGAGCAAGCAAGTTTCGTTTTGTAATGAATGTTTCTGGTTAAGCCTCTAGAAAATGCCTGGTATAAATTTCAGCTATCTGAAATACATCAGAGATGGTAATATGAGTAAGGCAACACTAGCTTACCTGTGTAACACAGCACTTTTCCTATAGGAAGGTAAATCTCATGTAGAATACATTGAGAATGGCTTGTGTGTAAGTGTGTGTTTATACAAAACAAACCACAAGGTACTAAATTCTGTTCTGCTGCTATTGAAATCAATGGGATTTTTGCCATTCACTTCAGTGGAAGAAAGATCAAGCCAGTGGTTTTGGGTCTTTAAGGCCTGATCCTGTGAGGTACTAAGTTCCCTTGCTTAGCACTTTATAGAACTGACCCCTTAGTAACACAGACTAGTTCTGTGTGAGTTGCTAAGGGCTGAAACACTGTTTTATTTAAAGGAAGATAAATATTTGGCCACAAATTTGTTAATTTTGTCCATTTAAACCTAACACGGATTACCAAACTGTTCTTGGACTTAAGTTATAAATTGACCTGAGACATTATGCGGGGGGAGGGATAGCTCAGTGGTTTGAGCATTGGCCTGCTTAAACCCAAGGGTTGTGAGCTCAATCCTTGAGGGGCCATTTAGGGATCTGGGGCAAAAATTGGGGGATTTGTCCTGCTTTGAGCAGGGGGTTGGACTAGATGACCTCCTGAGGTTCCTTCCAACCCTGATATTCTATGATTATCATGTATTACTTGGGGATATCTCTTCTCTTTCTGAGACCTGATCATCTCTGCTACCTCTAATTAATGACATTCCGAACAGCCATGGCACAAATTAAGTATTTTATTATTCTAAAATGTTTGTAAAGTGCCCCATAAACAATAATAGTCAACATAAACTGTGCATTACAGACTTATTCATAGATATTTTATTTAGGCCAGAAGGGACCATTATGATCATCTAGTCTGACCTCTTGCACAATGCAGGCCACAGAATTTCACCCACCACTCCTAAAAAAGACCTCACACCTATATCTGTGCTATTGAAGTCCTCAAATTGTAGTTTGAAGACCTCAAGGAGCAGAGAATCCTCCAGCAAGTGACCCGTGCCCCATGCTACAGAGGAAGGCGAAAAACCTCCAGGGCCTTCCAATCTGCCCTGGAGGAAAATTCCTTCCCGACCCCAAATATGGCGATCAGCTAAACCCTGAGCATATGGGCAAGATTCATCAGCCAGATACTACAGAAAATTCTTTCCCGGGTAACTTGGATCTTACCCCATCTAAAAACCCATCACAGGCCATTGGGCCTATTTACCATGAATATTTAATTACCAAAACCATGTTATCCCATCATACCATCTCCTCCATAAGCTTATCGAGTTTAATCTTAAAGCAAGATAGATCTTTTGCCCCCACTACTTCCCTCGGAAGGCTATTCCAAAACTTCACTCCTCTGATGGTTAGAAACCTTCGTCTAATTTCTAATCTAAATTTCCTAGTGGCCAGTTTATATCCATTTGTTCTTGTGTCCACATTGGTACTGAGTTTAAATAATTCCTCTCCCTCTCTGGTATTTATCCCTCTGATATATTTATAGAGAGCAATCATATCTCCCCTCAACCTTCTTTTAGTTAGGCTAAACAAGCCAAGCTCCCTGAGTCTCCTTTCATAAGACAAGTTTTCCATTCCTCGGATCATCCTAGTAGCCCTTCTCTGTACCTGTTCCAGTTTGAATTCATCCTTCTTAAACATGGGAGACCAGAACTGCACACAGTATTCCAGGTGAGGTCTCACCAGTGCCTTATATAACGGTACTAAAACCTCCTTATCCCAACTGGAAATACCTCTCCTAATGCATCCCAAGACGACATTAGCTTTTTTCACAGCCATATCACATTGGCAGCTCATAGTCATCCTATGATCAACCAATACTCCAAGGTCCTTTTCCTCCTCCGTTACTTCTAGTTGATGCGTCCCTAGCTTATAACTAAAATTCTTGTTATTAATCCCTAAATGCATGACCTTACACTTCTCACTATTAAATTTCATCCTATTCCTGTTACTCCAGTTTACAAGGTCATCCAGATCCTCCTGTAGGGTATCCCTGTCCTTCTCTAAATTAGCAATACCTCCCAGCTTTGTATCATCTGCAAACTTTATTAGCACACTCCCACTTTTTGTGCCCAGGTCAGTAATAAAAAGATTAAATAAGATTGGTCCCAAAACTGATCCTTGAGGAACTCCACTGGTAACCTTCCTCCAACTTGACAGTTCACCTTTCAGTAGGACCCGTTGTAGTCTCCCCTTTAACCAATTCCCTATCCACCTTTCAATTTTCCTATTGATGCCCATCTTATCCAATTTAACTAATAATTCCCCATGTGGCACAGTATCAAACGCCTTACTAAAATCTAAGTAAATTAGATCCACTGCGTTTCCTTTATCTAAAAAATCTGTTACTCTCTCAAAGAAGGAGATCAGGTTGGTTTGGCACGATCTACCTTTTGTAAAACCATGTTGTATTTTGTCCCATTTACCATTGACTTCAATGTCCTTAACTACCTTCTCCTTCAAAATTTTTTCCAAGACCTTGCATACTACAGATGTCAAACTAACAGGCCTATAATTACTTGGATCACTTTTTTCCCCTTTCTTAAAAATAGGAACTATGTTAGCAATTCTCCAATCATACGGTACAACCCCTGAGTTTACAGATTCATTAAAAATTCTTGCTAATGGGCTTGCAATTTCTTGTGCCAATTCTTTTAATATTCTTGGATGAAGATTATCTGGGCCCCCCGATTTAGTCCCATTAAGCTGTTTGAGTTTCGCTTCTACCTCAGATATGGTGATGTCTACCTCCATATCCTCATTCCCATTTATCATGCTACCATTATCCCTAAGATCCTCTTTAGTCTTATTAAAGACTGAGGCAAAGTATTTGTTTAGATATTGGGCCATGCCTAGATTATCCTTGACCTCCACTCCATCCTCAGTTTTTAGCGGTCCCACTTCTTCTTTCTTTGTTTTCTTCCTATTTATATGACTATAGAACCTTTTACTATTGGTTTTAATTCCCTTTGCAAGGTCCAACTCTACTTGACTTTTAGCCTGTCTCACTTTATCCCTACATATTCTGACCTCAATAAGGTAGCTTTCCTTACTGATCCCTCCCTTCTTCCACTCCCTATATGCTTTCTGCTTTTTCTTAATTACCTCTCTAAGATGCTTGCTCATCCAGCTTGGTCTACAACTCCTGCCTATGAATTTTTTCCCCTTTCTTGGGATGCAGGCTTCCGATAGCTTCTGCAGCTTTAATTTAAAATAATCCCAGGCCTCCTCTACCTTTAAACCCATAAATTCTTCAGTCCAATCCACTTCCCTAACTAATTTCCTTAATTTTTGAAAGTCAGCCCTTTTGAAATCAAAAACCCTAGTTGCAGATTTATTTTTGTTAATCCTTCCATTCAGTTTGAACTGAATTAGCTCATGATCACTTGAGCCAAGACTATCCCCTACAACCATTTCCTCTATGAGGTCCTCATTACTCACCAAGACCAAATCTAAAATGGCATCCCCTCTAGTCGGTTCAGCAACTACTTGCTGAAGGAATCCATCAGCTATCGCATCTAGGAAAATCTGAGCCCTATTATTATTACTAGCACTCGTCCTCCAGTCTATATCTGGGAAGTTAAAGTCTCCCATGATCACACAGTTTCCATTAGTATTTACTTTATTAAAAACATTAAAAAGGGCTCTATCCATATCCAAATTAGATCCCGGCGGTCTATAGCACACCCCAAGCACTATCCCAGGGGAGGCTCTAATAGTTTTCTTCCCCAATTTAATTGTTGCCCAGACAGACTCAGTCATATCCATTTCATCGCTTCTTATTTCTTTACATTCTATCTCATCATTGATATACAGTGCTACTCCACCACCTTTACCTTTATTTCAGTCTTTCCTAAACAGCACATACCCTTCAATACCTGTAGCCCAGTCATGACTACTATTCCACCAGGTCTCTGTTATACCTATAATATCTGGTTTCACTTCCTGCACCAGTAACTCTAGTTCCTCCATTTTGTTACCTAGGCTCCTTGCATTAGTGTACAAACATCTTAATTTTTGCTGTTTGGCCTCACTCACATTCTGTACCCTATTAGGCACGGTTATTTTACTACCAGTATAACCTATTAGACTTGTATCTACACTGCCCTTCCTCCTACCTACAGCTGTATCCACTCTTACTTCATTTTCTTTCCACTCTATGCTAAATTCTGGCGTGGAGATTACCTGGACATCTCCCAACCATCTCCCCCAAATTCCTAGTTTAAAGCTCTCTTAATCAGTTGTGCCAGCCTCCATCCTAGAAGTCTATTTCCTTCCCTACTCAGATGAAGTCCATCCCGAGAGAACTGTCCTCTATCCATGAATGCCTCCCAATGACCATACATCCCAAAGCCCTCCTTATAGCACCACTGCCTAAGCCATCTATTGATAGTCATAATCTTGTCACACCTTTGTTGCCCTTCTCTAGGAACAGGCAGAATCCCACTAAAGATCACCTGAGCCTCAATTTCCTTAAGCGTCCTCCCCAGCCTAGCATAGTCTCCCTTAATACTTTCCAGCGAGAATCTAGCCGTATCATTTGTTCCCACATGAAGGATAATTAGGGGATTCTTTCCCGCTCCCTTTAGAATCCTTTTCAACCTCAGGTCTACATCCCGTATCTTAGCACCTGGAAGACAGCACACCCTCCTATTTTCTGGATCAGCTCTGGTTACAGGCCTATCTATTCTTCTCAGTAAAGAGTCCCCAATCACATAGACCTGCCTTTTCCTAGTGACGGTGCTATTCTCCAGTCTATCCCCTGTTCCCTCTGGCTGCAAGTTCTTTCCATTCCCATTCTCCCTTGTAATCCTTTTTAACCCATCCTGTATCCTCCTGGGGCTCATATTTGGTGTAATCTCCATTAACTCTTCCCCTTTTCCTATAGGACTAACCGCTCTTCTCTTCTTCCTTGCCCTGTCACCTTCAGTGACTACCTGCTGAGCCCCTTCTTCATTTTCCAACTCTGCAAACCTATTCTGAAGCTCTATTTCTCCTTCACTAGCCCGTCTTTTCCTCTGCCTAGTTCTTTTAGTCACATGCTTCCACTGACCACTTTCCTCACCCAGTCTCCCCTCAGAATTCCCTAGTCCTGCTTCCATCTGCAAGTCTGAGCTTTTCCCTTCAGATACCTCATGTCTTTGCTCCATAATCTGCTCAAACCCCTTCCTAAACTCTACCAGACTTTCCACCTGCATCTCCAAACCTCTGATCTTTTCCTCCATCAGCTCTATCAGACGGCATTTCATGCAGACAAAACTCTTACCAGGTGCCCCCTCCAGGATCATGTACATACCACAGCTTCCACATCCAGTCATCTTCATTGTGTCATCTGCTACATGGGTCACTCCCACTGCCACCTCTGAATCTGTCATAGCCTTCCCACCTAAATCCTGTTAATCTGGGAAACACAAACCACACCAAAACACCACCACTCACAGCAAAACCAAACCCCACACAAGCACCACAAGACAAACTCCCCTGTTTACAGCTCTGTGCTAGCTCCTGTGCCGCTGCACGACTGGCTGCTACCTTTATAGGACCCCTAGTCAGTGAAGCCCCGCCCCCTAATCAGGGCTCAGCTTCTCTCCCAGCACAAAGCCCCTACAAGCCTCTACACATACAGATACTACCAATACAAAACCAAACAAACACAAATACCTTCTCCTCCAACAGAACTCCCACTCAAACCAAAACTCATGACCAAAGGGTTTTCTTAGAATGAATATATAGATTTTGAGAAAGGTTACCTTAGCCAAATCCCTGAGTTGTATCCTGGGATGGTGAAATGTGCCAAGACAGACATTCTATTACTTCTAATCCTGAAGTCTGCATTTGCCTCTGTTCATACCAAGGAGCTAGTTTGAATGGTTTTAGTGCGTGCTTATTCTGTCAGTGGTAGTCTTACATTTCTGACAGGGAGCCCACTAAGTGTTAGATTTTATGTCCATTCAACATATCTTCTAACTGTATTCCTTCTCGGATATGGCTCCCTGTTTCCACTGATCTACATACAACTTTCTATGGTATATAATTCATATCAGCTTCTACTTGTGACCAGTCTGCCGGATGGGTGATGATGGTAGTATCAATTTATATGAACATATTACCAGTTTCTTGGTGGATTGGGTAACAAAGGGCCATCTGTGAACCAGGACTATGTAACAGAGAGGGGAAGTTATAGCCAAGGTCTCATCCTACATAATGTAACGTTACTGAGTCTACTGGGTATAAAGTGGATCCGATGCATCCAATGAAGTGAGCTGTAGCTCACGAAAGCTTATGCTCAAATAAATTGGTTAGTCTCTAAGGTGCCACAAGTACTCCTTTTCCATATTCTGAAACTGTGTGAAACTGGAAACTTTCCCTCTAGAATGTTAAAGCCTCAACCAGGTTCCAAAGAGCAAGAGTACATTTTCATGCACAGTGGGATACTAAGCCTGCAGCTCCCCCTCACAATAAAAGAGCTGTGTTTCTAATTGTGTGTGCATACACTGAAAATATACCTGTGTGAAATTGGTTTAAAGAGCTTAACATAAAATAAGATTAACTCTCCATGAAACTATGAGAAAAGAAGAACAGTGGACTTCAAAAGGTCACTACAAAAGTAACTTCAAAGGTGAAATTAGATACGGGAAAACAAAATTACAACTACACTGGCTCCTCATAGAACATCACATCAGTTCAAGGTCTCTGTCCTTACATTCAAGATGCTTAATAATCTCAGCCTAGGATACATAAAAATCACCTAAAACTCCAGGACCAGGACCACGGTAAATAGCTAAACCCTGGCACAATGGAACTGTCTAGTGTAAGGGTAAAGTTTGTGCAGGAGAAATCATGTTTTCCCTATTGTTTTTCTTCAGTTTGTTCATTTCAGCAGCCCTTTTTTCTTTACCCTCAAGACAAAATGCTGTAAGCAGACTTGAAGGGGTAAGGAGGGGAGGAGGGGAGTACCTCCATTTGATGGACACCCAGCCAGCCAGTTAGCTGTAAAATCCCTCTTGGTCTGTTCTCTGCTTGCTTTACCTGTAAAGGGTTAACAAGCCCACAGGTAAAAGGAAAGGAGTGGGCACCTGACCAAAAGAGCCAATGGGAAGGTAGAACTTTTTAAAATAGGGAAAGAAACTTTCCCTTTGTCTGTTGTTCTCCGGGCTGCAGGGACATGGAGCAGTAATATTGTAAACAGCTTTAAGCCAGGTCTGATTACAGATTATCAATTCATACCTCGAACCTACTTATCTGGAGCCTTAGATATGTAAGTAAAATTAGGGAATGTCTAAAAAGATGCAATTAGGGTTATTTCTTTTATTTATTTTTTGGATTGTGGACTCCTCTGTGCTAACCCCAGATGCTTTTGTTTGCTTGTAACCTTTAAGCTGAACCCCCAAGAAAGCTATGTTGGGTGCTTAATTTTTGGATTTGCTCTTTTAAAATCTAGCAAAAGCCTAAGTTCCAGATGTATTTTCTTTCTTTTTGTTTTTAATAAAATTTACCTTTTTTAAGAACAGGATTAGATTTTTGGTGTCCTCATGGGTTTGTGCCTGTTGTTTGATTAGCTGGTAGCAACAGCTAATTTCCTTTGTTTTCTTTCTCAGCTCTTCCCTGTAGGGGGGTGAAAGGGCTTGAGGGTACACCACAAGGAGGAATTCCCAAGTGCTTCTTCCTGGGTTCAAAAGGTTTTTTTTTTGCATTTGGGTGATGGCAGCGTTTACCAAGCCAAGGTCAGAGAGAAGCTATAACCTTGGAAGTGTAATACAAGCCTGGAGTGGCAAGTATTAATTTTAAAATCCTTGCAGGCCCCCACTTTCTGCACTTGGAGTGACAGTGTGGGGATTCAGCCTTGACAAAGACATACACTGATCACTTACAGCAGTTAAATTAACTGTGGTATTTGTAATATTCCCCATTCTAAATACTGCCAATACCATGATAAATGTATTCCTATAGTACAATATATGCTAAGATTTTAATGGCACCTACTGCAGGTAGCTGTAATAAAGCCATAACGCAAATTAACTTGTCTCACAGCCATGGGCATACCACGATATTCAATATTTAATGGCACACGTGAGGTAATTTGGGTGGTTCCAAAGCTAAGTACATTGTTGACGTACAGTATCTTTATAAACCAGGGAATAAGGCCATCTCTAGCAGGGGATGAGAGAAGGGGCTCAACGCCACTAGAAATAGGTTAATCTTTTCCATCGGTTTAATCTTGGAACATGAAAACTGTAAATTCATGTGTGAACTAAGCCTCTCTCTACATATGTGCAATGACATCACTCCACAAAATGGATGGATATGAGAGATTTACCTTCTCAGCCTAAAATTGTAGGCTGTGAAATCAGAAGTGACAAATGACAGGATGGAGAAGATGGCTGCCTTTTCTAGATACAGGGAATGATTCCCTATTCTGAGATATCAGATTTGCTATCAAAATCAAGTGAAGAACAATAACTATAGCAATAGAAGATTTTTCACAGTAAAACAAGGTTTCACACTACAACTAGCCACCCTAAATACTACTGCAAATAATAAGTGAAAGATAAAAATATTTCTTTTGTATCTATTTGTCCATCAGTCCATTTCATGCCCAGCACTGTGGTACCTCAGCAATACATGATTACCCAGGTGCAACACAATTTTTACGAAGCTGTTTTCCACAGAAAATGTCTGCAACCTACAGAAGAACTGAGAGGCAATAAGCTCCAATTAATGCTGTTATCGGCTGCATAGATGGGGAAGTAAAACATTCAGCTTACCTGTTAGTATACAGATGTTGCTGGGATTCAAGAGACTGGGGGGAAGCCCTCAAGGCACTTGCTGAATTGCTCACTGGTAGTTTCTCTTGCTGGTCCTAGAGAAACAGAAATGTGCAGGGTAGAATTTTTAAAAGCTTTCAACATCTGCCTAATTCTGCTCCCATGAAAGTCAATGGGAGTTTTATTATTGACTGCAATGGTAACAGAGTTAGGCCAATCCTCAGTGCCTTTGAGAATCACAGCCAAAGCCTTGTATCCAAACAATGCTTTCCAGTTTAGCTGCATCCTCCTGCTGATCTTATCGTTGTCACAAGAACTCCTGTAGGCATTCTGAGAAAGTGTTTTAAGGAGTAGTTTAAGAATTTTCTAGCTCAAATTTCAGGTTTTCAAAATGTCTCAGCAGCTGACCTGAGTTACTTAGTGTGTTTAGATATATAGATAGGTCAAGGTTCAAGGTATCAAAGTAATTATTTAGTCCTGATTTCTAAAGCTTCCATTGATGAATCATGAGAGGCTGATCTTGGGCCTCTCCTGTGGACAGACACAGAAGACATCCTCCAGTAGGTACAAGGATTATACTTCACAGCTCTCTGAAAGGCTGTGTTTGCAGATAGCAAGGCCATTAATCCCCTCCCCATTGTCACCCACACAGTTATAATGTTTTCACTTGACATGTGTTTTGCTACCAAAGCTTGCATTTAAAATAGTTAAGTTGCCTGATGCCATATCAAGATAACAAGTTCATGGAAGTTAACTGTACGTTCAATACATTTCTTTACAATGTTTTTATAAAACTACAGTTTAGTTATTAATATAGATTTTTTTGGAACAAAAAGGAATATTGGCTGAACATGTTAAAATTTTATTTACTTATAATTTTTTACTCAAGGAGTATATATGGTCTTCCACGTGGTCACATAATACTTGGATTCCACATTCTTTTTAATTTAGGCTCACATCTTATCATTGTTATAATTAGTTACGACATGCAGACATGATCTCAAATGTTTGGGGACGATCTTCTACTAGCAGACATAATGGGGCTCCCTTTCAACATGTTATTGTCACCACCATCTATATCTTAGCGAAATCCTGCAAGGAAAGACTTTTAGAGAAGTGACAATGAGAAAGCCTATGAGAATGATATCTCTTGTGATGTTTTTTGCCTTTGTGATATCTCCTGTGATTGTGAAGCCCTGTATCTTAGCTTGTTTCACTGTGGTACAAACTTTTTAACATATTATTTTAAAATAAACCTATTTAGTGTGTTTTAACTACAATTATTAAGTTGGGGACTCTGCTTCTGCTTCTGTGGATTTCCTAAAGTTGGCTACAGTATCAGTTGTGGAAGTTGGCTGGAGAGCCAGGAGATGTGCTGGCATTCTGAGCTGAGAATAGGTGAACCACAAGGGAGCTTAGAAATTCTGTAGGGCTACAGGGGTCATCAAAACCAGGGGAAGTTGGAAATCAGTTGCCTGTGTTGGCTTTAATGGATGTGCTACTGGTGGTGGCTGCCATCTTCCAAACCCCATGTAAATCGTAAAGCAGCATAGATTTTGTGAGCAATAAGAGATAATCTGGCCCTAAGTCTCCCCTGGTCACTTTACATTCTTTAAAAATTCATTGGAATCGAATGCATCATTCCAATGTATTCAGTATCCTCGTAAACATCTTCCTGAGCAGGCCTTTCCCCATCTCAGAACAGGCGGGTGCAATAGATGTCACCAAGATCTTTCAATTCCATTTGGAATTCCTCAGACAAGTGTTTCTGAAGTAAAACGTTTAAAAAAAAGTTAAAAGATATTGAAAACATGATTAACATGTATTGTTTCTGAGTTAGGTTTTATGTGAAAATGACTTCTTTGGAAGATGTTTAAGAAGGTGCCAAACTAGGGCACACAATGGGGGGGGGGAAGGGCTTGATAGTCCTTTCACTTGCACTAATTTTACACTAGTGTAATTCTATCGAGTTCTGATTTACACCAGAGTCAGAGTGAGGAAAATCAGGACCAAAGTTTCAACCATAATAGTCCCCTTCCCATCTAATCAATGGTTTCTTTAGGCAACAAGTGCAGATTTAATTTTATATTTGCATAGCGTTAAAGGAGACATTCCGATACCTGCAGATTCGATGCCTCCTCAGACCACCAGACTTCAAAGTCTTTTTGCAGTTTCACCTTGGCTTTTTCCATAAGAAGCTGCAAGTGTTCAATCTCTATCTTCAACCCTTTCAAGCGATTGAACATTGTTTTATAACTGCAGTGAGAAAGGCGAAGAGGGTTTGTTCAGAACAGAGAAGTTTTGTCTTTGGCTCTGGGAAAACATGCTGACAGATCATTAATGTAGTTTTATGCTACCCATGGCAGTTACCAACCCTGAACTTCAAAACAATGTCTCAAAGCCAGGGATGGGGGAGCATCTCATATTTTATTAGAGCTTCTATGGGCAGCAGATACAAAAACCCGAGCCTAGCAAATCATTTATTGCTCCTGAAATGGCCATGGGAGCAAATAACAGATGGATAAGTATGTTGTCTTGGTAGCACTCCCAGCCCCTGCCAGCTTAGGACCAAAGAGCAGATTTCTAACTCTGATCCCAATGAATAAATTGCTAACTCTGATCCTCAGTACTGTAACATATTGCACTATGTTTAGACTGCCAGACCAGGCTTACAGATTTCCCATTGATGTTCTATTATATTTTACAGGAAACTAGCTGACATTTTAGACTGAAAGTGGAAAGTTAATAGTGAACCGGAAAGATGGCATATTTGTAATAATGTCAAAGCAAAGCAGAGGTTAGTGGTGAGTACTGAAGTCTTATTGGGACACACTGCACATATCCAGATGTCATTTTAATTTGATATTTGAAGTATGTGATGAGGCAGAAACAACACCTTTTTTTCTCTTCTTCAATTTGTGCTCGAAGCTTCTCTTCCCCGGGATCAGATTCATGTAGATCTTCAGAAGGACTGGCAACACCTACAAGTAGAGGTTATCAGGGGTTAGCAACGATCATACAGAGCAGGGAAATGCATTTTAATTAGAATAAGAACAGCTTGAAAGGTGCTAAGTAGTACTATGGGGTAGTGCATTAGTCTTTCCCTCTGGGGATCTGGGTTCCAAATCCTAACTTAGGCCTTGTTCTGATTTTCCTCACATGAGTGTAACTCCAGTGACTTCAGTGGAGTTAAACGAATGCAAGATCAGAAGCTGGCCCTTACTGTGAATTACACATAGGTCCAACAGCAGAGGTGGAGAAGCCTGGGACTGGAATAGCAAAAAGGAGTATTGAGGTACAAACTGTGGGGAAGATTAACTTTGATACGCACTAAATTCAACTACTGAATATAAACAAGGGGAACTGCTTGAAACTTGATGTGCTGCAAGAGGTTGGAGGAGGCAAAAAGAAATGTGAGGGGAAATACTGCCATAGAATAGAGCCTAAAATGCATGGAAAGCAACTTAGGATCTTTTTATTCTTCACTTAACTTTGTTAACCTGATCCTTGCTGCTAGACAGTATGTTTGCGCTTCAGCAGCAGTTTTCTCAACATTTGCTGAAAGTCAGGAGGTAGAAGATACATTAGGTCAGACTGGAGGCCCAAGTTCCCGGATGGTTTCTACATCACAATGCCAGAATGTGTCTGATCACTGTGATGCTGGCAGACTAGATGCCAGCTCATGCCAAGGCCCTAGGTCTCAATTGAATACTGACAAATACAAGCTGGAACCAGTCTAGCTTACCTGGATGTTAATACTATTAAAATAGGTATTAGAATTATAAGAATGTGTTTAGCGTTTAAAGTTTATGAAATGGTTGTAAGTTGCTGCATGCAAATATCTGTATCACATGTTATAAGGTAATATTTAAGTGTTTGCTTTGTAACTGGAAATCACCAGACAGGAGAGGTATTAATGAGTGTGAAATACTAGTTTCCAACAGTAGGTGCAACTCTTGCCTGACAAAGGAGTCCTATCAACACCGGATGAACTATTGTGGAAGATCAGGGGACTCAGAACTTTGTTGATTGCTCCTCTCCTCCCCATGAAGAGGAAATGTGCAAGTTAATTTGTCCCAACAGCAGAATTTGCAACTTGAAGCAGAAGGGGGGAAGGAATAAAAAGCCCTAAAAAGGAGGAACTGTATCTCTTTGCTGCTTGGACTTTTGGGGGGCAAGATTCCTAGGCATAAGCAAGGGATTCCTCAGTGGACATATAGAGCTGGCTTATTATAGAAGCTTCTATTACTTTTTGAAACTTAAGATGAGAATTCATTTGTGTGTATATTTACTTGCTTTAATCTTGTAAATAACTCTCTTATTTCCATTTCCTCTCTTATTTCCTTTTCCTAGTTAATAAATCTTTAGATAGTTTATTTTAGGATTGATTACAAGTGTTGTCTTTGGTGTGAGATCTAAGGTGCAATTGACCTGGGGTAAGTGACTGGTCCTTTGGGACTGGGAGTAACCTGAATATTGCTGTGATCTTTGATGTACGGGACCATCTATCAGAAAGGTAAGCTTACCTGGGCGGTAAGATAGATCAGAGTTCCCAAGGGAACTGTCTGTGACTCCATGTTAAGGCTGTTATAGTGCTTGAGGACTTTACACTAGATAATTGGTTGGTGAAATCTAAGTATAGAACTCACAACCAATTTGGGGTTTGTGCCCTGCTTCTTAACAGTCTGCCCTGAGTTTGGTATTCATGCTCTTGAGTCATTGCAGGACAGGTTGACAATCAGAATGGGCCTTAGAACTGAACTTCCACACACTACAATATTTTCTCGTTCTGGGAAACAACCTTCCCAACAAGGATTAAAGTAAATGGGCTCAGTTCAGAAATGAAAGGAAATGTCCAGTTACCTACTAATAAAGCACAACAATTACAAAATCACTTTCTATTTCTAGGGAGTGTCTTAAGGTTCCCAAAAAAACAAGTTTTGCCTTTGTAACTAAAGAAAAATTCAAGGAACAAAAGATTTGCTGTACAATACACTTTGGTTTCCATCTCAATTATTATTTCAGCCAAGAAAATAAATTATATGTCAACCTTTCATTAGGCCTAAGGAGTGTACCCTAGCTTCAAGGAATGGAATTCTGGCTGGAACACGAGGGTAGTAATGATCTCTCTTTGCCTGCCAGTGTTCCAGCTAAAACCATTAATCTTTTGTTGTTACACCCTCTAGATTAATCAAAAATGAGATTGAAACATATTTAATTTCACCAAAAGTACATAAGGTCAAGTGTGTTAATACAGACTGAAAGCGAACAAAAACTGCACACACAACTTCCATTCCATATAAGCAGACTATAAGAGCAGGGTAGGGCTTAGTGGGGCAGTCTGTGGTGGAGTGGGTGCTCTAAACACATTAAGAAATGAAACCCTTTTGGATGTTAAAACAAACAACATATGAGTCAAAAGAAGTGTCAGATTCATGGCAGAAGAGGTATCAAAATTAGTGGTGTTATATGAATACACTACAATAAAACACAATAGATAATGACAAAGCTTTAGTGATCTTGGGTGAAGTCCTGGCCCCATTGAAATAAATAGTAAAACACCCATTGGTTTCAGTGGGATCAGGATTGCACCCCTAGTCTCCTCCCTTATCCATCCATATCTCCAATGGGAGTTATGCCAAAATACTGTAGGGAGAACAAATCTAGTGGGTCAGATTGCTTCATTAAGGTACAGGTATACATTGGAGAAAATGCAGCAAAGGACTCCTGATGCTCTTGAGGTGCAGGGTGAGTGTTCCCTGTGTACCCCTTCTCTCCCCTTCGGAATTTGTAGCATTCAGTCAACTCCATTGTCAGCAGTTCTGCTGGTCATGGTTCAGTAAATCAAAGAATTCATGGGGAAACTGATAATACTTACCTACCTTTGTGAAGCATTGTGATAAGCAGGGATGAAAAACACTATTTTCAGTAAGTGATACATACTGTTATCATCAGTGTTACCATGGCAGACTTTATAGTCAACTGACTTGAAAAATTCTGGCTTATTTTTGTCCACAATCAAACTGAAGATCAATTTTGTAAAGAAACGCTCTGTGACTTTGAACTTTAATCTCTCTAGGGAGCCCATATATTACTGGCCCTGAATTTGTTCTAGGAGTCAAACATTCTAGAGATTTATTGTCCTAGTACCTCAATTAACATTACGTCCTGCCCTTCAGCTGTACCTTTGCAGTCAAAGCTTTTCATTTCAGCATCAGACAATCTTGTGTTTAACTACTTAAATTTATAGTCACTTAAAATAATCACAGTTAGAGCTGACTTCAGTGTCCAATTAATCTTTATATTGCTTTTATTTATCAGTTCTGCTACTCTTGGCAAACTCAGTCCTGAGGTTGTTGTGCTATTAAGCTGGAGCCTACAATACTGTTTGGGTTGGTTTAAAAAGAATCCCCCTTTCTTTTTGTTTGTAGGGGGAGTGGAGTTACTCAGACTTTCTCCTTATTTTTTGATTCCTCCCCTAGGCCAGTTCAACCTGTCTCGTTTGATTAAGGAGTGGATGTGACTTTCTCCAGGACGGCATTATGGACACATTTTATATAAAAATAGAGATGGACAAGAACTGCGAAATGCAGATCTAGATTCAAACTTTCCCAAAGGTTGAAGTATTTGGATTGGGGGTTTTGAATCAATCATACCACTAATTATTTTCTAATATGGTGTTTAAAACATTTTACCAGGTGGTAAGTTCTATGCATTAAAATAAAACAATTGTCTCATCTTCAACCTTTGAAAACATTAAATTTATGGGGGCTTTTTTTTTAAAAAAAGCCACATCCATTATGTTGTCTCTTATTTTGAATTTTAGCACAGATGCCAGTAAGGCCGTCCATCATTGTGTTGCTTTGCTCTGTATGATTTTATCATTGGCCTCACACGTTTGTGTAACTTGTGTTCAGTAGCATGATACCTGGAATACATGGTCTAGCTTTGGTATCTCTGTTAGGAGTTCTTCTGGTTAAATACAGATTTCTATTTTTGTTTTCCACTCATTGAAGACTCTTGTTTGAAACATGTCATCATATTGGGTTGCTCCTCAAAATACCTGGCACATGGAACAAAAAGTGTTTCCAATTCAGCTGTACTCAAGCCACAGGAATTTCTGAAACCAATGTGACTAAAACTTTGCCAATGGTTTCCAAATGTACAAGTAGTAAATACTGAAAAATGCAAATGAATAAGTCCAAATTTAATGTGTTCCACACATGCCAATCTATCTAGGGGAATAATATAACACCTGAGACATGGTCAGAAAACACTCACTGATCTAGAAAGTCGACTAAGTTTATTAACTGAATTTTGCCACTAGATTACATAAGGTTTTTGTCATCAGTTATCTTGCCCATTTTATTACCCAGAGCCACACTTGACAGTTGAATGATGATATTATTCTCTTTCTAGATCCATTAAATGGGCACATGGCGTGTCATCCATCCATTTTAAGGTTCCTATACTGCCCTTTACAATAACATCTAAGCACGTCCATGAAAAAGTCTAGTTGAAAAGTTTGGAATAAACATTTTCAATACAAAAATAAAGTGACAGAAATTACTTTTGAGCCTTCTCATTTGCTTGTTAGAAGAGTGAGATGTTTGAACTGCAGTGTCATCAGGATGCAAATGACAGCTGGATCCAAATGGTTCAGTGTTTTTTCCCCCCAGTGGCCTGGTCAAGATAAGAGCTCGGATGACAGGAAGGTAACAGAAATTTAGTCAGGGTGAGACAGAGGTGATGTTGATGGGCTGGTTGGAAACATTCAGAAAAAAAGGCCACGATATCTGCTTCCTCTTTTGATGGGATATGCCTGCTTGTCTCTGTGAGCTTCATAATGTGGTCTTCTTGGATGCCCAGCTGGACGAGGCAGCAGTAATTAGTAAAGGTTTTTCCATGTATGTTTGGATAGCACATTGTAACCTTTCCTCTTCAATGCAATCTATAAAGCCCTATATGGTTGGATCCTGACTACCATAGAGGCCATCTCTCTCCATGTGCACCTTCTGGACAGTTGAGACAGCAGGGGCACTCTCACCAACAGCTCCTAGAACTTAACGTCTTGAGGTTTGATGCAGGGTGTTCTCAGTGGAAGATGGAGTGTTTGGTTCTGGAATCTGCTTCCATCCATAATCTGGCAAAGTGTGAGGTTATCCTGCTGAGCGAGGAGAAGATTTCCCACGCTGTGAAAGTTTTTGAGATTTCAAAAAAATCCCTTTCTGCACCAGGATGAACCTGAGTCCTGCTAAAGCTTTTTGACAGGAGGGAGAGGGCAAAGGGAGAGAACATGGGACCATAGAACAACCAATAATTCAGAGGTTAGAGTACTCTGCTGGGCTGTAGGTGACTCATATTAGAATTCTTGCTCAGTCTGATTTAGAACAGTGACCTAAACCTGGGAAATACGAGGACTTGGTTCAAATGCCTGATTTGGAGTTGGGTCTCCCCCATTACAGGTGAATACCCTAGCCACTGGGCTATTGAGTTTTTTGCAATCTCTCTTGTCGGTGCTGTTCCACTTTGTATAAATAAGTAAATATTGAATGTATGAAAGATTGACTTTATGGCATAGTAGTTATAGCACTCAGCTGGGATGTGGGAGTTGCAGGTTCAAGTAACCTCTTCTCACAGAAACAATTATTTATCAAACAGCATCATCTCTGACAGGGGAGACTGAGACAGACACATGCCAGAGTAACCAATAAACTGGTCAATTAAAGTGAAATCAAGATTAGGCTCCCTTCACTGATATGTAGGTCAAACCCAGATAGCTGTGCTCAATGGCAAGGGTATAGGATTAAGCTGGAGTGGTGTCTCCCAAAGCAGGAAAGTGAGACTTATTACATTTGGGGGAATAACTGTCAATTGGGCTTGTTTGAGTTAGGGAATCTACATTATAGATTAACTTTGTAGCCGGCCCTGGGGAGTCCTTATTTGGGCAGTCAGCTGTTGCAGCTCTTCAATGGCTACCTAAGGGTGGCTGAGACGGCTGAACAATATTGTCTCATGCTGGAACTGTAGAGATCTGGCAGGGTGTTTGGTGGTGAAGGTGGGGGTCCCTTGATGTCTGTGGTAGTAGGCAAGGGGAGACAAGAAAGGAGAGGATTGAAAGTAAAGCATAATCCAAAATCAAGATCATTTAGTCTCAGTTCCATTGGTTTCACACTTAATTAGCTATCAGAAGATTGGGATACCAATGAACAAGTTTTTGGGCCTTCACTTCATGCTGATCAATGCAAAGTTAGTGATTAATAAAGCATCAACTGTCTATAATTTGCAAGACACGTGCTGGCCAAGTTTTGGTGCAGCTGACTTTAGTCATATGCTCAGTTCAATATGAATCAAAAGGAAATGAGTGAGGATGTCTGGCCATGCTGTTTGTATCCAGCCTGTAATGCAGATCTTCCACCCCAAAACTAGACTAAATACAGTGGGTGCAATTCAGGCCCTAATGAAGTCAATGGCCATTGACTTCAATGGAGCCAGGAATTCACTCAGTGTGCTGATCTTGTCTGAAAGTCCTGGGATGAAGTTAAGACAGGACTGGTAGTTAGTACTGCAACTGTTCTGTAGCACTGCAAAGTCATTGCATGAGGTATTGAGATTCCTGCTAGGAGGAACCAAGGCTGAGAGTACTCAGTGAATTTAACATCTATGTTGATGACAATTCTTTTGGTGCGGGATTTCACAATTACCATGATGTCCACTGGTTGCTACCTCAATTCATATAGCTGGCCAGATTTTTTATCTGTGTTTGGGTTGGGACAGGAGGTGGGCTAATAGCGCTTCTGCCCAGATCATGCCTGGTATATGAGGTTGGGATACATGTCTCCTGATGGGATGAGAGACCTGTTTGATTTCTGTCCTCAGAGATTAATGGAACCCGAGCATTTCTGCAGGATTAGGAGGGACAGTATTGTTTCTTCGGCAGACTACTCAATCCAGGGAGTGGTAAGACTTTATTTTTCTGTCCTCAACCATCAATGAAGTGGCCCATATCAGTGAAGTGATATTCACTTTCCCAGCTTCATCCTGACAGGTCATCATGGTTTATGGATTATCTGAGACAAGTGAAGGGGGAAGGAAGACAGTTAGAGCCCTGGCAGTATAAATCCCACACTGATTCTTACCAAATGCATCATAAAGATTTTTTGAAATGTCATGTGGTGGCTGTGTGGGTGGCAAAGAAAAGTTCCCTTTCACCCCAACAGAATCTTTAAGTCTGGATCAGCAGATTTATTTAAAATTAATCCAACCTGTCTTCATTTGATGGCTGATTAGAGACTCGTTCCTCTTGTAGAGGACATTCAACATCATTATGTAGATAAGATGAAGTAGGTTTGGACTGAGCTGTCTGCATCCATAGGTGAACAGCAATATCTTAAGGAGACAAATGCCAGGTCTTCTCTGCTTGACTTTAGGTCAATATTGGTGAAAACATTCTCAGTATACCTGGTCACTTCAGATCACCTTGATTCTTGTCATTCTGAGTATGACCCTGGGTACTTCACAGAGCTGCAGAGAAAGCTTTTGTAGATGCCTTCCTCCTTGTGCTGGATAAAGACCATGTATCCCTGTTGATATTGTTGGCTTTATCAGTTGTCTTCAATACCATTGATTATGAGGTGGAGTTAGTTCATCTGCTAATGCGAACACAAACAAATGGTGCAGTCTTTTGGTGGCTTTGCTCTTATTTCTTGGGGAGATTCCAGAGGGTACTTTGGGGCAATTGTTCTTCTGCCCTGAGGTGCTTTCAAGAGGTGTTCTGCAGGGATCCAAATTGTCCGCCCTCTCATTTAATGTGTATATGGGATCTTTAAATTGGATGGTGAGAAAGAATAGGTCATGATGTTTTCAGTAAGCCAATGAAACCCAAATCTATTTCTCTCCCTGATATGATCCAGCCAGTACTATCAAATGTTTAACCCTGTGTTTGGGTGAGACTGGGGAATGGATGACACCTTGGTGGCTGAATTTCAATCTCGGTAATATGAAAATCTTCGTAGGTTGGGAAAAGTAACTGGAAGATGTGGTGAGGTTTTATCTACCCCTTTAACTGAGTTAATGTAGACATTTTTAGCCTTTTTTCACTAGCTCTTACAATCTGGGAGTGTTGTTGGTCCTACAGCTGCTGCTGGATGATGCTGTAACAGCAGTGTTGAGAAGACTCCAATTCCCCTACCACTCTGAAAGTTCACTGCTTATGCTGAGCTCTCCCCAGAAAAGAAATGTCCAAAAGGGATGACAACCTTGTCCGATCCAAAATTGCTCCCTCTGAACAAATTTCTGATGGCTGTTTATGCGCAGTTATTTTAAGAACACGTTTATCTGTTACTATAATCATTTTGTAACCACACCAGAAGCCTTGGAAAGTGCAATCAATAGTTCTTTTAGTTCAGACAAACTCATTTTACATCATTTCGTTGACTAGCATTGATAAGTTGTACAGATTTTGACTAAGGAAATCAGGAATGCAAGTTATTTGACTGTTTGCATTAATACAACTACAACTGTAAATAAAACTGGTCAATCTCTCAATTATCCAGCATGTTCAAATTAATGGTGATATGCTTAGAGGTATACATGTAGAAAAGACAGTGAGACACTGGCCAAATTGCTGCTTTCTTGCCTCCACAAAAATGCTCTGGATGTCAGTAAAATTAGTGAAGTTCTGGAGCAGCCTTCAAAGGGGAGTTGTGGGGTCAAAAAACCTAACTGGTTTCAAGACTGAGCTTGATAAGTTTATGGAGGGGGTAGTATGATGAGATTTCCTACAATGGCATGTGGCCTGTCAGCGACTGACAGTACCAAAAATCCCCAACAGCTGGAGAAGGGACACTAGATGGGGAGGGCTCTGAATTACTACAAAGAATTCTTTCCCAGGTATCTGCCTGGTGGGTCTTGCCCTCATGCTCAAGGTCTAACTGGGGTCGGGAAGGAATTTCCCCCCTGGCCAGATTGACAGAGACCCTGTGTTATTTTGCCTTCCTCTGCAGCATGGGACATGGGTCAGTTGCAGGTTTAAAGTACTATAAATGGTGGGTTCTCTGTACCTTGAAGTCTTTAAACCATGATTAGAGGACTTCAGTAACTCAGCCAGAGGTTAGGGGTCTATTTCAGGAGTGGGTGGGTGAGGTTTGAGATGATCACAATGGTCCCTTTGACCTTAAAGTCTATGAGTCTAAATTAGAGGCCAGGGTTAGGATGGGTGCAATATCAGTGCAAATAATCATATAAATGCACAAGATAGTTTATTTTGTGCTCTATACTAAATGTATGGTGAAGTTAGTTGAAAGAATATTAAATAAAACACCCATGCTTGCAGCTTTTTTGGTATTATGAGTCAACTGGACACATTTTTAGAGGTTTCATATGCAACTTCCGTAAGGTCTTTTGGGCCATGCAAAAGGAGTTGCATCAAGAGCTGAATACTTCCAAATTTGGAAATCATTTGACTAACACAAGTGCATTTTTGGAGTCAGATCATGCCTAAGCAGCATCAGTCAAAACTGCTGGCTGGGGCTGTCAGCTGTAACGCATTAATGGAGAGTTCTCCATCTGCAAAAGAGAAGTAAAGAAGATGGTGGGAGGGGAATGTGATGTTGCACTCTATATGATTTTATGAAAATATGCTAATGAGTGTGAATATAATGTAACTAGAATATGCTTCATGCAAAAGGTCTCTTGTAAGGTATCATTATAAACCTTATAATCTACTGAGTGTGGTCATGCTATTTGTATAAATGTATCACTCTTGTACCTGAAACTAGAAATATGAAATATAACTCTGAGGGCCTATTGTAATTATGCAAAGTGTGGGCCATTAATGGTGGTTTGGAATCTTTATGGCTCACATCAACTAGGACAATTGACTGTAGATGGCTATGTTTACTTGTAAGTCTTCCTGTATACCTGTGTGCTGGTAAGTGGGTAATGAAGTTTTACAGTGACATGATCATGTCAGCTGAACTGGAATCCACCTTTAACTTGGTGCTTTTCCATTTAGAAGGAGGGGTGGGAACCCAGAGAGAGACAAAGGATTCCTGCCTTGTGCAAAAGGTACATAAGGGGGTAGAAAAGAACAAAGGGGGCTGCAATCATGAGAAATCCCCTAGCTACCATCTGAGCTGTACCAGGGGGAAGGGTTGTGCCCAGACTAGGAAGGCGTCCAGTCTGTGATAGAAGCTTATTGAAACATCTGAGGGTGAGATTTCATCTGTAATCACTTTCTTACTGTATTAGGTTTAGACTTGCGTGTTTTATTTTATTTTGCTTGGTAATTCACTTTGTTCTGTCTGTTATTACCTGGAACCACTTAAATCCTACTTTTTGTATTTAATAAAATCACCTTTTACTTATTAACTAACCCAGCGTATGTATTAATACCTGGGGTGGGAGGAGGGGGCAAATAGCTGTGCATATCTCTCTATCAGTGTTATAGTGGGCGAACAATTCTGAATTTACCCTGTATAAGCTTTAAAAAACAGTAAAACGGATTTATTTGGGATTTGGACCCCATTGGAACTGGGCATCTGGGTGTTGGAGACAGGAACACTTCTTAAGCTGTTTTCAGTTAAGCCTGCAGCTTTTGAGGGACATGGTTCAGACCTGGGGCTGTGGTTGTAGCAGGCGAGCGTGTCTGGCACAACCAGGCAGGGTTCTGCAGTCCCAAGCTGCCAGGGAAAATGGGCTCAGGGGTAGTTTCAGCACATCAGCTGGCAGTCCCAAGGGGGTTTCTGTGACCCAACCCATCACAGGGGAAGATTGACAAAAGTATTGCTAGTATTGCAGCATCCTTGATGAAGTCAATAGATTTTGAATTTGGGGTTGCACTGTGTGTGACATCCAAATCTGCTCAGTGAAGAGCAGATGGCTTCCAGATACTTGCAGAATAAGAAAAATGAGACAGCGAATGTGGCAACAGCATTGGCAGCAACAGACGCTTTGCTGGAAGGGATCCGAACAAAGTGTTGGGAAGACAATTTTATAGCTTCTTTCCAAAAGGTCTGAAAACTATCAAATTCAGTTGAGGTTGACTATATGGAACCACATTGTTTCTAGACATGGAATCACACTGAGCTAACAAGACAATAAAAACTGGGAAACATCCTGTGGAAATAACCTTTGACTATTCTTCTCTCATACTGACAATAAGCACACTCTCACATTGTCAATGCCTGACAATTCTATTTACTATGACAACAGGCACTTTAGAAAAGCAGATGATCAGATAATCAGACATTTCCAGTTGCTCTAATGCAATGTTTTTCAATCTTTAGAAAGCTAAACCCTCTTTTAGGGGAATGAAACCGATTGCATACCCCTGGCAATCAGCCACGTTTTGTTAAAGGCCTACACATCTTAATTTATACACCTTCTGTGTGCCTTGGTTAATCCTTCAGGGTGCCTACTTCAAGAAACATTGGTGTAGATCTTAAAATAACAGAATCTCAGAAATGTAGGACTGAAAGGGATCTTGGTAGGTCATTTAGTCCAGACCCCGGTACTGAGTCAGGACAAAGTATTATCTAGATCATCTCTGACAGGTGTTTGTCTAAGTGGTTCTTAAAAACCTCCAATGATGGAGATTCCACAACCTCCCTAAATAATTTGTTCCAGTGCTTAGCTACCATTAAAGTCAGGACATTTTTTTTAATGTGTAGCCTAAATCTCCCTTGCTGCAATTTAAGCTCATTACTACTTGTCTTGTTCTCAGTGGAGAAGGAAAACAATTTATCACCATCCTCTTTATAACCATCTTTTACGCACTTGAAGGTTGTTATCAGATCTTCTCTTCTTCAGACTAAACAAATCCAATTTTTTCACCCTTTCCTCATAGGTGATATTTTCTAGACCTTTACTCATGTTTGTTGCTCTCCTCTGGACTTTCTAGAATTTGGCCACATCTTTCCTGAAGTCTGGTGCCCAGATCTGGACAGAGTACTCCAATTGAGGCCTTATCAGTGCCGATTAGAGGAAACGAATTACTTCTCGTGTCTTAGTTATATCTTTCCTGCTAATACATCTCAGAACAAGGTTTGGTATTTTTGCAACAGTATTACACTGAAGACTCATATTTAGTTTGTGATCCACTATAACCCCCAGATCCTTTGCTGCAGTATTCCTTCCTAGGCAGTCATTTCCCATTTTTTTGTTCAACTGATTATTGCTTTCTAAGTGTAGTATTTTGTATTTGCCCTTACTGAATTTCATCCTATTTGTTTCAGACCATTTCTCCAGTTTGTCAAGATTGTTTTGAATTCTTATCCTGTCCTCCAATGTGCTTGCAATCCCTCCCAGTTTGGTATCATCTGCAAACTTTATAAGTGTACTCTCTATGCCATTATCCAAATAATTTATGAAGACATTGAATAGAACTGGACACAGGACAGATCCTTGTTGGACCTCACTCAATATGCCCTTCCAGTCTGACTGTGAATCATTGTTAACTCTTCTCTAAATACAGTTTTCCAACCAGTTATGCACCTGTAGGATGGGGAAATTTTTGATAGCCCAGAATGCAGTAACATGCCTAGACCATTGCCAGCAGCAGGAATACCAATTGTTATGCTTAGTGCTAAAAGCAGCTAAAAGGAAGCCTTTCTGAAACCTTAGCACAACTAACAGACCAGGAGGGGAGCGGGGAAGTGAGTGACCACAAGTAGTAAACATGACCCTGTGCCCTCCTGACTTGAGCTTTTTGCCGAAGCATGCGGTTTTGCAAGATGGAAAGTCTGGCAATAGTTAATTATTACTATGTGAAATACAGCTGGTTAACTGATGGAAAATTCCCTGCCTAACAGGCTGGAAAACTCCACACTTAACTTCTGCCCGGCAGTTTTTTTGATGAACAAGCTATGTAATACTAACACATTGCATATAAAAAGAGGAAGAAACCTGAGCTCAGTGGACACTTGAACACCTTCAAGTTCCGCTGCAGATGGAAGGCTGACTGGACATCTACAGAAATCCACTTAAGACCTCCTTAAGACCTTGGGTAAATACTAATCTGGGGTTCATTTGGGGTGCTCTACTAACCTGTTGCGGACGTGTGTACGTGCTGGAGACTAAATAAAGTAAAAGCTTTGAGTAAAAGCACTTTTGTTTGCCTGCTTGCAACAACTATCTATTGGTCAGACTGGCCGTGTCCCCATTGATTTATTTCCTGCCACTGCCTTGGAAAGAGCAAATTTACCAAGAGCATTGGGTTCAGCAAAACCCCTAGTAACAGACCCACTTTATACTATGTTAATCTGGGCTGTATTTCCCTTGGTTGCTTATAAAAAGGTCGTGTGAGACAGTATCAAAAGCTTTACTAAAGTCAAGATATATCACATCTACTTCTTCCCTCATCCACAAATTCTTGACAAATCTGTGTTGACTGTTACTTATCAGTTTATTATCTTCTAGGTGCTTACAAATTGATTTGTTTGATAATTTGCTCCATTGTCTTTCTGGGGATGGAAGTTAAGCTGACTGGTCTATAATTCCCTGGGTTGTCTTTATTCCCCTTTTTACAGATAGGTATTATATATGCCCTTTTCCAGTGCTCTGGGATCTCTTTCATCCCCCATGAATTCTCAAAGATAATCACTAATGGCTAGGGCCCTACTAAATTCAGTCCATTTTGGTCAATTTCATGATCATAGGATTTTAAAATTAGTCAATTTCATGGGCAGATGTTTACACCTGAAATTTCAGGTGTTTTAACAGTGGGGGTCCTGACCCAAAAGGGGATCCTGGGGGTTTGCAAAGCTTTTGGGGGGGGGTCACAGGATTATTATCCTTACTTCTGCGCTAGGCTGGGCTTTGAAGGCAGCAGAGCTGGGCTCTGAAGGCAGCAGCCACGGAGCTTGCTGCAGCCCTGGGAGGTAGCCAGAGGTGGGTTTGATCTCTCCCTCCCCTGCGAGAGCGACTGTGCAGAGGAAGGGCTGTTCCTTCCCCAGCCCTGCCCGGACTAGTAGTTGGAGCCTGGTGCATGCCCAGCCCGCCCCTCCAATAGCTAGATTTCATGGAGGGAGATCTAATTTCACGGTCTGTGACGTGTTTTTTCACAGCCATGACATGGTAGGGCCGTACTAATGGCTCAGAGATCTCTTCAGCCAGTTCCTTATTCCAGGATGTATTTCATTAGGCCCAACTGACCTGAAGACATCTAACTCATCTAAGTAATTCTTTACTTGTTCTTTCCCTATTTTAGCCTCAGATCCTATCCCACTTATACTGATGTTCACGATGTTAATCGTCCAATCACTGCTAACTTTTTTTGGTGAAAACTGAAACAAAGAAGTCATTTAACACTTCAGCCATTGCTGCATTTTCTGTTATTGTCTTTCTCTCCTCACTGAGTAATGGGCCTACTCTGTCCTTGGTCTTCTGCTTGCTTCTAATGTATTTGAAAAATGTTTTTTGTTACCCTTTATGTCCCTAGGTAGTTTGATCTTGTTTTGTGCCTTGACCTTTCTAATTTTGTCCCTACATGCTTTTGTTTATTTTATATTCATCCTTCAGAATTTGACCTAGTTTCCATTTTTTGTATGATTTTTTTGAGCTTCAGGTCTTTGAAGATCTCCTGGTTAAGCCAGGATGGCCTCTTACCATACTTACTATCTTTCCTGTGCATTGGGATAGTTTGCTTTTGTGCCCTTAATAATGTCTCTTCCTATCAACTCTCTCTTGGACTCTTTTTTCCCTTAGACTTGCTTCCCATGGATCTTACCTACTAATCTCTGAGTTTGCTAACATCTGTCTTCTTGAGGTCCATTGTCTTTATTCTGCTGTTTTCCCTCCTATCATTCCTTACAATCATGAACTCAACCATTTCATGATCACTTTCACCCAAGCTGCCCTCCCCCTTCAAATTCTCAACCAGTTCCTATGTCAGAATCAAATCTAAAACAACCTCTCCACCAATCACACTTTCCACCTTCTGTAATAAAAAGTTGATTCCAATGCATTCCATGAACTTGTTGGACAATCTGTGCCCTGTTGTATTACTTTCCCAATAGATATCTGAGTAGTTGAAGTCCCTCATTACCACCAAGTCCTGCAATACTTCCTCTTTTTAACTTACGTGCTTTGAGGATGTGGTTAACAACATGTAAAGTACCACCATGGGCACCTGCGTTAGCACCCATTGCAGTGAAGGGGGTAGTTCATACCTTTTGCTTCAGGCTTTCTGCTGACTCAGGGAAACACTGAGTCACATTTGGGTCATGTTCTGAAGGTTTTCTTCACAACCATAGCAAGTAAAGACTTGAAGCTGAGACTCTAGAGAACAACTGAGAGCTTTGTCTGTCCAAAGTGGAATAAGGGCAATTAAAGTGATGGAAGGTGTCATAAAAATAAAGGGAAGGGTAACCACCTTTCTGTATACAGTGCTATAAAATCCCGCCTGGCCAGAGGCAAAACCCTTTCACCTGTCAAGGGTTAAGAAGCTAAGATAACCTTGCTGGCACCTGACCAAAATGACCAATGAGGAGACAAGATACTTTCAAATGGGGAGGGGGCGGGAACAAAGGGTTCGTCTGTCTGTGTGATGCTTTTGCCAGGAACAGATCAAGAATGCAGCCTCACAAACTCTGTTAAGTTAGGTTTCAGAGTAACAGCCGTGTTAGTCTGTATTTGCAAAAAGAAAAGGAGTACTTGTGGCACCTTAGAGACTAACCAATTTATTTGAGCATGAGCTTTCGTGAGCTACAGCTCACTTCATCGGATGCATGCCGTGGAAACTGTAGCAGACTTTATATATACACAGAGAATATGAAAAAATACCTCCTCCCACCCCACTGTCCTGCTGGTAATAGCTTATCTAAAGTGATCATCAGGTGGGCCATTTCCAGCACAAATCCAGGTTTTCTCACCCTCCACCCCCCCACACAAATTCACTCTCCTGCTGGTGATAGCCCATCCAAAGTGACAACTCTTTACACAATGTGCATGATAATAAAGTTGGGCCATTTCCTGCACAAATCCAGGTTCTCTCACCCCCTCACCCCCCTCCCAAAAACCACACACACAAACTCACTCTCCTGCTGGTAATAGCTCATCCAAAGTGACCATTCTCCCTACAATGTGCATAATTAAGTTAGTAAGTAATCTAACTAGAAATGCGTTAGATTTCCTTTTGTTTAATGGCTGGTAAAATACGCTGTGCTGAATGGAATGTATATTCCTGTTTTTGTGTCTTTTTGTAACTTAAAGTTTTGCCTAGAGGGATTCTCTATGTTTTGAATCTGATTACCCTGTAAGGTATTTACCATCCTGATTTTACAGAGGTGATTCTTTTATCTTTTCTTTCATTAAAATTCTTCTTTTAAGAACCTGATTGCTTTTTCATTGTTCTTCAGATCCAAGGGTTTGGGTCTGTGTTCACCTGTACAAATTGGTGAGGATTTTTATCAAGCCTTCCCCAGGAAAGGGGTGTAGGGCTTGGGGGGATATTTTGGGGGAAAACGTCTCCAAGTGGGCTCTTTCCCTGTTCTTTGTTAAAGTGCTTGGTGGTGGCAGCATAGGGTTCAAGGACAAGGCAAAGTTTGTACCTTGGGGAAGTTTTTAACCTAAGCTGGTAAGAATAAGCTTAGGGGGTCTTTCATGCAGGTCCTCACATCTGTACTCTAGAGTTCAGAGTGGGGAAGGAACCTTGACAGAAGGAGAAGGGAGCTGTTGGCTTTTTATGCCCCAAAACAATCGAGATACATTTTCTGTTATGTTATGGACCCTTTGCACAGCTCTGTGCATGCAAAGGGTCTGTACAGTCAACTTAACCATCTACCTGGTACACTGGCTGTGATGGGGAATCATCTCCTTAGACCATGTCCCCTACTGATCAGAACACTGGCTAGCTCTGCTACCTAGTGGTCAAGTCCGGAGTTGGCTGCAGCACCTAGTCTATCAAGACCAGGGTGGTTGGCAGTAGCGCCTTGTGGTGCAAGTCCAGGGGTTTGGTGGTAGGAGAACCTAGGCCCTCCTGTTGTTCCGGGATCCAACTCAGGGTCCTGGGGCAGGCAGTTCAGATGTGCAACCTGGGCTAGGGTATTATCCAGCCTACTCCCCGGATTACTTCCTACAGCATCCCAGCCTCTCCAGAGGCATGGTGAAGGCCTGGCTTACAGCCCAGAAAGCATCCCCCATGGAAGGGGGTCAGGAGATTCCTTTTCCCACTCACAAGCAGCTACTCCACTATCTCTTCTGCGGGGGGTTGCAGCTCTGAGTTGAGGTTGGCTTCAGGGCTGTGTGGGGCTCCTGCTGGATTCCTGCAGGAGTACCAATGCAGGTCTGCTCCTTCACACTGAACACCCTGACTGAGATGTGTTGTGCCCTTTAAACTCCATCTCCACCGACGGCACACGCAGCAGACGAGGTTGGGTGGAACCTCCTGTGACCAGAGTTGCTCCTTAACCCCCTGTTTCCCAGCATGGAGTTCATATGCCCATCACACTGGCATAGGGGAAATCCTTCAATGGTATAGAGCCAGCAGAGCAGCTGTGCACACCCACCACTTATGGCCTCTAGTGAAGAGGGTGAAGTCTAGGGAGAATGGGATACAGCTGGAGCACCCCTGTACTTCAGCTATTCCTGGCTACTTTTACAGCTCATCAGGGCTACGGGCAGAGGATACTCTGATTTAAACTGGGGCCAATGCAGACCTGCCCAGCCCCAGAATCAGTGAGCTGCTAAGATGCCAACGAGCCACTTTTATTTCCACTCTGCAGCTCAAACCCTGCACAGCTTGACTGGACTTAAGAATCAGGGCCTCTAACTCCAGAATCTACCAATGCTATTACCAGTCATCCCGGGGCGTCACTGAATAATGAAGTAGTCCACACTGAACGTCCTATTTCTGTACTATTTCAAAAGAAATGTCTATTTCAAGAAAGCTTGTGGAGACTGCAGGCCACTACAAAGACAGTGAAATGCTGCTGGATGCCAGCACAGTTGAGCTGCACAAAAATAGGCAGTTGTGATATCAAGATGTTTAACAGGCAACAGCTCAGAGTTTTAACTATAAGCCATTCTGAATTGAAACACTAAGTAGTTTGTGGATCCAACAAGGTGGGTCTGTTACAATGTGCAACTTTACAATTGTCTAATATTCAGAGGCCAAATTCTGGTCTCTCTTACACTAGTGCAAACCTGGAGTAACTCCACTGACTTCAGTGTATGTTCGGTACTACACTGATGAGAGAAGTATAAAACACAAACACACAGTATTTGCAGAGGAAATGTGTGTGTGTGTGTGTTAAAAATTCACCTTCCATGAATATTTCTAATATCTGTTCAAAAGTTGCTGTTTCTGCAAACATTCCTGCCAGTAAACTAATTTGCTACAACAGCCAAGGAAAGCGAATGCCAAAGGAACGTGAACACAGCCAACATAAATTCTATTTTTTTATCCAAGCGAATATTCATGGAATGTTTTCTGAGGTGTTCGCCCAGCTTTACTATTGATATCCTTGTGCTAGGATTAGTGGAAAATGGATGCTTTTAAACAAACATAACCTGATCCACCTCCTTTCAATCTTAGAATTCCAAAACCAGCCCTCAAGGCTAAGCATTACCAATTGTTTTCCATGGAACTAATAGAAACCCTGGAGAAATGAAATCTAGCCATAAGAGAAGTGGCCTTAACGCCACTAGAGGTCACTCTAAGAATTAAGTCAGTACACTGCATGCTGCTAGTAGTAACTGTGAACTCTTAGAGAAATAGATTGTTGTTGCTTCAGCTTTCAAACACAAATATCCAGAGGAACAGAACATACTGTAATATTGTAGCATAATCAAAATTGTGCAATATTAAGAGAAATTGCTCTTCTGTACCATTTCCATTCATGCCATCATCCCTAGGACACTCGGTAGCATTACACACTGACTGAGCAGACTGCTTCTGTTTTGCTTAAAAATCAGTGAACTTTAAAGACTGAAAAACTCAGTTATGTGTAAATATATGCACACACACATCCAAATATATAGGAGGTACCAAATTACAAGGCCTTCTTCTGACACCTAGCTGTACAGGACAGACTTTTTTTTGGTTATCTCCTGACACTGAGGAGAAAATAATACTTAAACTTTTGGACTGTTTAGGAGACAATAGTTGGATTGTTCCTGTAGGAGCCTTTAAATAGTTTATTCATAAGACATTGACTTTCAGAGCCAGAAATGATTATGTTAAATCAGCTCATTTTTATTTCAATTAAAGCTGTTATCCTCTATGGACTGCCTTGGATCTGTGTGGGAAAACTCAGACTACCACTTTTCTCAGCTCTTGCCATTTTGTGATTGAAAACACTTGTGTGTCATTCTGTCATGGCATTAGTACAGATAGAGAACTTGTTTCTTCACATGAACAATTTAAAATGGTTTCTCAGTTATGAAAAATAAGGCGATGGAAGAAACCGAGTTCAGGTTAGATTGGGGGAATAAGCATGAGGTAAACCAGTGTTTCCCAAAGTGTGGAGTGTCCTTTCGCCACAGGAGTATGGGAAGAACTAGTTGAGAGAGTCATGGACAGACCTTTCAACTGTTCTCCAGAGTATTTAAAAACTAAGGCTATCTCTAGTTGCTATGACTGCAGAGAAAACTTCAAAACATGATCTAAGTATAACTGAAGCAGCAACCTCTGCCTGAGTTTGCAGAGACCTTGAAACAATAGCTCTGAGGTGTGAACTGTCCTATTCATGTCAATGGATGCTAATTACAGCTGGGAGTATAACTCATATGGTTCACGGGTAATTCCTAAAACAAAGCAAGCAAGCGAACAAACAAAAACTAAACAATATGACCACAACAACCAACCAACCACAAACACACAACCCAAAAAACCAAAACCAATCTTTTTTTAAATAAATTGGCAAATCAAAAAGGTGGAAAATAAAGGTGGGGGTCAAATTAAATGTTTTGTTTACATTTTGACCTTTTAAAAATGTTTTTCGTTGTTTCATAAATAAAATTAAAGGAAATTTTGAAACAAAAAATAACGTTGAACCTAAAAAATGTAATAATATTTTGTTTAAAAATGTCATAATGAAAGATCTGGAATTTTTAAAGTCATTTTTGAACAAAACAATTTGGTGAAATCAACACAAATTTGCAAAATGTTTCTGGGTTGCAAAATCTGCATTTTTCACCAAAAAAAAAAAAGCTTTATGTGAAAAATGTCACCCAGCTCTAGTGCTAAAATCAGATATCAATGATAGTACTTTAAATGTCAGCACTGTATATTATTTCACTGTCCATCAAAACATTTATGAAAGGACAAGCAGCTTCATAATATGCCTTAAGCATTACATGGTAGGACAAAAACAGGGGTGCAATTGGTTTCATTTTCTTAAAGGGATGTTCAGTTTTCAAAAGTCCAGGAAAAATGATGTAAGCAAAGTTACAGAGCGTTATGGCAAAGGCCACATACTCCAACCTGCATGATCATGTCCCATCTTCATCAAATGCAGGAGTAAACTGCACTAAAGACTCCTGCTAACAGCCTATGCCAGAGCTGAGAGCTCTGAATCAAACATAGGAGATGGCAGTTGACATCTGGTTGTGGGGACCCAAGGAGATCAACAGACAATGGGAAATGAGTTAACCATCTCTGACTCCCCGAGCCATTTCACATAGGGTGGGGAGTGGGGTTCTTTTAAAAAAAAAAATTTTGCTCAGCTGCTCAATGAGATTGGAGCATGCCTCCTTCAAGACTAGAGCATGAACACCAAGTTTCTCATCAAACCTAGTTTCGACAGCTAAGTTATAAATCCTGGGAAAACAGAATTTTGTAATAAGAACGCTCACAAAACAAGACACTTTTTGACTCTGAAATTGAAGATAGATTCCTCCCTGATAGCCAAATATGCCACCCTTACTCAAATTAAATTGGTTTCAGAGTAGCAGCCGTGTTAGTCTGATCCGCAAAAAGAAAGGGAGGACTTGTGGCACCTTAGAGACTAACAAATTTATTTGAGCATAAGCTTTTGTGAGCTACAGCTCACTAAAGCTTATGCTCAAATAAATTTGTTAGTCTCTAAGGTGCCACAAGTCCTCAAATTAAACTGTACCTTCCTCTGCAAGCAGCCCTACTGAAAACAATGGTATCACTCACAGAGATATATACTACATAATGACCATAAAGGTGGTGGAATTGGGCCCTGAATGAGTATCCCTGGAAGCAGCAGCATTTCTCATTCACTGACTAGTGTTGCTATTTCCTAATATGTTCAGCGGGCTCTTACCAAAACAGGTAGCTCAGTGGTAGAAGGGATTTAAAAATATATATAAAAAACAAAGGTAGAAAATTGGGATGAAGAATGGGAGAAAAGAGAAGGTGAGAGAAAAGAGAGCAAATGGAGCTGGTTGAAGCTAATGAGGATGCACAGAACTTGTCAACTCTTTTATTGTACGTGCCAGTATTGGAGAGAGAGAAACAAGTAGGTTCCATGTTAGCTGAGCAAGTGAGTTAGCTGCTTTTGGTGTGTTTCTTTGTTAAGTGGACATCTAAGTGCTATCGGTGGGCCATGTCACTCCAAAAACTTTGAAACCCTAAACTCAGAATATGCCTTTTACTGCAATC
Source organism: Lepidochelys kempii (assembly GCF_965140285.1). Classification (NCBI taxonomy): domain Eukaryota; kingdom Metazoa; phylum Chordata; order Testudines; family Cheloniidae; genus Lepidochelys; species Lepidochelys kempii. The sequence goes on from NC_136382.1 coordinate 152,657,243, forward strand.
TAGAGAGAACATTTAAAAAAGCATCTGTATGAGTGTAACACTCTATAGGGAAAGCTGGATGAGACAGGTGGAAGGTGTGACATATATGACAATATCCTGGACAAACCTTAGTGAATTAAGTCAAAGTATCTTAGAAGGTCATTGTATTAAAACACAAGTATTTATGTATTATTGTGGAATGGTATGTAACGTCTTTTAAGGGAAAGAGACAGGACTACTGTAAACACTGCGAAGTATTATGTTCTTCAAAGAACTCTTTTGAAACAGTGGACCAGACAAGATTGAGCTTTTAGCTGAGTGGGGGTTCCTAAGAAATATTAGGAAGAAGGGAATGCAAATTACTCACTTTGAGAGACATCCACTTGAAGCTGCACCTTGAAGAGAAACTCACTGTATGGCTGATTACCTATTCATGGCCTCTTCAAAGCCCAAACTGGATAAACTTACTAACTCACTGGGATGGTGGTTCTGAGCTGAAGGGGGGTGAGGGGGTGAGAGAACCTGGATTTGTGCAGGAAATGGCCCAACTTTATTATCATGCACATTGTGTAAAGAGTTGTCACTTTGGATGGGCTATCACCAGCAGGAGAGTGAATTTGTGTGGGGGGGTGGAGGGTGAGAAAACCTGGATTTGTGCTGGAAATGGCCCACCTGATGATCACTTTAGATAAGCTATTACCAGCAGGACAGTGGGATGGGAGAAGGTATTTTTTCATATTCTCTGTGTATAAATAAAGTCTGCTGCAGTTTCCACGGCATGCATCCGATGAAGTGAGCTGTAGCTCACGAAAGCTCATGCTCAAATAAATTGGTTAGTCTCTAAGGTGCCACAAGTACTCCTTTTCTTTTTGCGAATACAGACTAACACGGCTGTTACTCTGAAACCTGTCATTATGCTGAACTTGTGATCATAGGTAAAACCCCTGTGAGGGGTTTGAAGGGTTAAATCACCCTTGCTGGACTTGGGGGTGATCTCTGGTAAGCTTATTAGTATGTGTGTAGGTTGTTTTATTTTTTTTAATATGTTTTCTCTGTAATGCTTTCACATTAAGGCTTTTAATGCCTGCCCACTTTTTAATATGGGCATAGTTTGGGGAGCAGTGTTGCCCCCACAAACTGCATTCCTCAGGCAGGCACGGAATGGCGCCAGTAGGGGCTGTGCTTTGCAGCAGGGTATCCACTGCGAAACACAACCCATCAGTGGTGCCAGCCTCTTCCTGGTTGAAGGGGGTGGGAGGCGAGGTTGTTCTTAGACTCTCCTTGCCACAAGGTCTGGCCACTCCGTGGCCCTGCCCTGCTCCTTCTCTTCCCCCTCAGGCCCCACCCCTGGCCAGGCTAAAAGCCAGAGCCGGGCTATGGTAAGAGCCACCTAGGGAGCCTGGGCCGCTGTGGGGAGCCAGGGACTCTCCACCTGCCCGGAAAGCACACCCCAGGTGCAGGGACACAGGCTGGGGCTGCACTCAGGCCCCCTGCCCAGGGCAGGTGGAGCGTCAGGGGCTCCCCAGGGCACTCTGGGATCCCTGGGTGGCTCTTACCATGGCCCGGTTCCAGCTTCCGACCTGGCCAAGGGGTGGGGTTTCAGGGGGGCAGAGGAGGACCAGGGAGTGAGGCCATGGAGAGGAGCAGGAACTCATGGCCCTCCCACTTCTACCAAGGTTCCAGTGCTCCCGCCTTAAGAATAAATATACCTGCTTATAAAGGGCTTGTAACTTAACTGTGGCAACTACACTGTGTCCTATCTTGGAGGAAAGAAGTGAAGCAGGCCTGCATAGGCAGTCTGTCTTTTGCTGTGGAGATCACAGTATAGTCAAGGAACTGTTCAGCTGGAAATTACCCAGTCAGAAAGGAGAGAGATAGGTATCTCCTCCCAAAGAGGTAATGGCTGGGGAGCCGGAAGCTGAGAGTGGGTGCTCTTGCTGGACCACAGAGGGGGAAGACAGGCGCAGCTACCCTGAACTGTCATAGAAAGCACTTGGAAACTGGTGCTTTTACTAATGTAATTGGTACCAAGCCTTAAAAAAAAAAAAAAGGAAATTTACATGCAGAAAAGGTCTGGTTGGAAGACAGCACTTATTTCATAGCTGCTGTGCATTAACTGACATTGCTCACTATTTATAATTGTTTCACCCGCAACATCTTGGAATAACAGACTAAAAGATTATCTAGTTTCACTGTGGCTTTTATAAGTCACCGTGGGCTTGAATCTCTGTGTTACTCCAGCTTTATGTTAATGCAGCTCCAGTGGTTTTATTGACTCCAGGGAAGTTACAGCTGTATAAACCTGGAGTAACAGAGAGGGGAATGAGACTCTATATTTTACTGGAATTTCATTTGATAACATCTTGTGATACGGCTGCCCACTGAATCACATCAGATGCCTTCTACAGCACAGCGAACTCAGGGGAATGCTTTTCCTTTTTCTATAGTAATAGAAGCATACTAGTGTCCCATGCTAGGTTGTGCTACTTTAGGACTGTAATCCTGTGTACACTCATACAAAGGCATCCACGTGTAAGAGACAGATCTAAAAATGGAGATTTAACATGAAACAGAGAGTGAAAAAGTAGAGCAGAGAAAGACAGTAGAGGGCTTGAGAGATAGAAAATACAAGAGCAAAAGGGTGGTGAAAAGAAAGAAAGGGAAAAAAAAGAATGGGAGAGGGAAAAGGAGTCATCTGATGCTAAGTTTACACTCCAGCTTATGTCGGCAAAATTTATGTAGCTCAGGGTGTGAATATTACACCCCACTGAGTGACATGAGTTACACCGATATACGCATTGGTGTGCACAGCACTATGTCATTGGGAGAGTTTATGCTGCTTGAAAAGGTAGTTTTTATGTCGATCAGAGAGGTGGAAAGGGAAAAAGGAAAGCAGGAAGAATGGAAGAAGAGAAAAGGAAATGTTAATCTGGTGATTTTGGACTTGATTCTGCCAGCCTTTGTCATGCTTAGTTATACCCTACTCTGTGAGTGTTCCTATTGAAAAGAATGGAATTATTTGCATGGTAAAGTCCTACTGAGTGCTCGTAAGGATGGCAGAATTAGGCCTTTTTGCAAATGCACTTTCTTCTTTACAGAACCAGAAGATCAGAACAATCTGATGTTCTTTGTCTCCACTGAAACTCCCCATCTGTCTCTTTGAGTGCTTTGTCAATGCAGAAAATGGTGATTTAAAAGATGAGACAGCTAAGAACAGTTGGCTGAGCAGGGAGGTTTCCTTCAATGAGAAATCCACATTTGAAGTGAGCCTATTAGGGGAAACAGATCATCAATGTTTAAAATCCAACTAAAAGAGCTCCTTAAAGAGTTCTGATCATAAAAGTGCTTTGAGTAAAAAATAAAATAAAATAGAAGAGCAGCTGGAAGATGTTAACTCTTGGATTCTAATTGAAATGGTATGTATTATTTTATATAGGGATTTCTACCAACTCTTAATGAGGCTTCCTACCAAGCAGTTTTCCTTCAAAAAGCTCTTGATGGATTTATGGTCATCAAGAAAGATTCTAGGAGAGTTGAGACCTGCTATTCTCTGGAAGAATATATGTCGAATAAGATAAGCAGGCTAATGAGGTGCCCCAATTCACAGAATAAACATTAGATCAAAATACACAGAATATTTAAAAGGCTCAAAGAATGAAGGAAAAAAAGTTTGGAAAATATTTTGTGTGGTCCAGATTTAGTGATGATAAGCATGCAGCAATGTTCAAAACAAAAGCCAAAATCCACTGGCTGAACATTACATTGAGGAAAATTGATGGAATATTCACAATGCTGTGTGTAGCTGGCAGAGTCGGTGCTGTGCTTTTTACCCTGGGGCCTTTAAAAAAAAGTCCATACTTACCTTTTTTATGAAAATCAGCTAAATAGTTATTTAAAATAGCATTTTCCCCATTACTTTCTATGTACAATCAGGAGCCATTAAATGTTTGAGACAAGGCCAGATGTTACAATGCAGACTGGAACACACAGTTGGAGTGTACACGTTTTTTATCTCTTTGAAACACTGCATAAGGAATTCTCATAGACAGCAGTGTCATGGGTTACCTTGGAACAACTTTAAATGCAACATATTGAGTCAGATGCTCCGGTAGTTCTACTGAAAGCAATGGAGCTAGGTAAATGTACATCACCTGAAGATTTGACAAAGTGAATCTACTTTTATTAGCTGAGGATCTGGTTCATTGCGTCTTACACACTCTGTGTAAACACTGGGAAGTGCCCTCTCTTCCAAATGCACTATTTATTATTCATACAAGAATATTCTGCTCTTACCTAGAGCTGCCCTTTGCATGTGCTGCTGGGTTATCTCTCCTTTCAGATGGTCTGTGAAAGACACAAAGTGAAAATGGTTAAAGAGCTTTCAAAATCTCAGAGGTTAATGAAGTCATACTTGCCTCTCACCATTTGAAATTTCCCATGAGGCCAGTCAAATTACATTGGTCCACAGGATAGGAAGTGCCTCCTCGACTTCTCTACTGTAGCTAAACTGGAGCAGGTATATTTCGGTCCCATATATCCTAAAACATAACTTTGTTCAATAAGAAACACAGGAACTTAAGCTATCTTCTGTCAATGAAGTCAAGCACTGTCACAGATAATGGTCTCCTGCTACTAAATACAAGAGAAGGCCTAAGAAGGCAGATAGAGAATTCCAAGTATTCATCCAAACATTCTTAGAGATGCTAGAGATGGAAAAGAGCTCTTAGGTCATCCAGTCCATCTCTCTGCCAGTGCAGAACTGGTTCCTCATTGGTTTTCTCATGTTTTGTTTGGACCAATTTTAAATGTCCCATGTGATAAAGTTTCTACAACTTCCACCCCTTGATACATCCCACTATCAAGATGTCACATATTCACAGTCAGAGTTTTCCCTTTCTTAATTTCATTATCTCATTATCCCTAACTATGTTCCCATGCCCTATACAATTCCCCTTCACGATTCTGTTATCAAGTGCCCTTTGATCCTGTGACAGTGGTTTAGTGCAACAATTATTTCAAACCATAATTAGATTGCTGGATGAATAACCATTATTCATTGATAAAAGTTTAACCAATTAAAAAAAATGCTACTTCAGCCAGTATGTGTGTTTTGAGAACAGAAGGGATTTTCTGTTTTCCCAAGATTTCAAATTAAAGCAGTTTCTCGGCAGAGATTTGAACATGTACTTTACTGAGCTGTACCTCTGGATACTGGGAAAAGGAGAATGCAAACTTGAGGATGGATTTAGTTTTTCCATGCTGACCATAATGTCTAGTATGACTGCATCTATTTCAAGATAAAACGTATCTTTAGAATTTAAAAGCAATTCTTTATAAATGTGCACATATATGCTATGCTAATCGCCGCAAATTAACCCATTAAAGATGTCATGCGTATAAGAGGAGTGTCTTAGCAGAGGAAAAAGCAAAACGTGAAAGATCTTTAGCACCAGGTATCTCCATTGCCTGAGAATCAGTGAACCATAAGAAGTGAAATGTCTCAGAGAGTTAACATAATAATTCTTAAGCATTTAATAGTATTATTACAGTATGCACTGTATGCAATATTTTAGATTATAACAGCCAACCTACAACATATATTCTGTGGGTATGTCTCCACTGCAATCACAGGGTGTGACTGCAGCTCGCATAGACATACCCAAGCTAGGTTTAATCTAGCTAGTTTGGATACCAAAACAGTGAAGCCATGGCAGCATGGGTTTCAGAGTAGATTGCACTAACCTGCCCAGAACCCTGGGTAATTACTTGGGTGGTCATGCTGGAGTTCCTGCTGCCACAGCTTCACTGCTCTGAGACCCAAGCTAACTAAATTAAAGCTAGTGTGTACGTCTTCACAAGCTGCAATCATGGGTGTGATTGCAGTATAGACATACCCTATATGTTTCTTGGGATTTCAAATACACCTTCCCATGCCTTGTGTGAACAAGAGAGACCATGAAGTCAGACTCCTATGTTGTTGTACCGTGCAAAGCTTTACTTTTTTCAGTGTTTTCTAACCAATCTATAAGCAGAAAGGTTATCAATCCACAAGGATGTCAACGTGTGGTGATTCTAGGGAAGGGAGTAGTTAAAAAAAGATATTTTAACATTTATGTAGAAAGGAAGAATGGTAGCTAGCAGTACTCCACTCCCACCATCCTCAACTGATCACAGTGAGAAAAGTTTGTAGTACATTTGATTGTATAATACGTAATGGTTACTTTGAATAAGGTTCAAAGATGCTAATAACTCTTTTGAACTAAGCATCAAATTTTGAAATTTTTGTTGAAAAAAACAAATAGTTGACTTGTCCCAGAGCTGAACAGAAAGGAGTGTTTATGTTAGTTGGGTTTGGTCTACATTTAATAGTTTTACTGGTATAACTATGTTGGTAAAAGCTGTGATTTTTTTTCCACTGAAATATTTATATGAGTAAAAGCCCTAGCATGGACACTCTTATACTTGTATTAAGGTTACTTAGACAAGGTCAACATTACAAACTTCTGCCTGGATAGCTATTTCAGTGAGGAGTGTGATGTGGTTATAATTTGTGACTAGCAGATTTGCGCCAGCAAAAGCCCATAGTGTAGACACATTTATCCCCGCAAAACTGTACATTTGCTGGTATAGCTTGTTTCACTCAGGAGGGGTCTGGAAAGTGCATTTTTGCTCATTTAGGCGTATCCACACAAGGAGGCTTTGCTAGTATATTATACCAGTATAACTATACGGGCAAAGCCTTTCAAGAGTAGACTTGAAACTAATCTTGTACTAATACAGATATTCCCCTTCTCATATGGGAATAACTATGCTAGTATAAAGCACCTTTATAAATGCATTCACAATGAAGAGGTTGTACCACATTAACTATACTGATATAGGTAAAGTAGAACACTGTCCAGTGTAGACAAGCCCTCAGACAGTTAGTAGCACTTGGGACGGATCGTCTGTTTCCTGTGAGCCCAAAACTCCACATGAAGCCGCTGAGGGAAGGAGAGCCCACACTGTGATGTTCAGTGCCAATGGAAGTTTTCAGTACACAAAGGATATATGACTGGTCCCTTTTTTGCAAGCGTTTTTCCAAATTTGACAAGGGCCCCAGACTCTTCCTGTACTAAATATTCTTCTTAAAATTACCAAACAAATATAGATCTTTAAGTATTGAGAAGCAGATTAATTGAAAGAAATGCAAAAACCACCAAAACAACCCTCACCCCAGAAACCCAAACCCTCAATCAAGTGAGCTGCTATTTTCAATACTGATTTAACTAGAGATAGCAGATCACAGTGAACTGGTTGTTATGGATAAAGATTCAGTTAAATGATTCTTCAAAAAAAAGTCTTTTTTGCTTTGAAATCCTTAGAATACAACTCCGTTGGAGACACTTCTCAATGAAATGTGATTAAACAAATAATTGCTTTTAAAAATTAATTTTTACTACTTTGAATATTTAACTACTCATATGCTCTGTATTGTGTCCTATTAGGTGATGTTGATCACACTGTTCTGAGCTAGGCAGTACATATACCACAATTTATAATATGATCTGACTAACGTGTTATAATGTGATTAACTCAAAGCAATGCCTTAAATCCAAATGTTTCTGGAAACCAACTGTGGATGTGTATAGATTTAATTGCTGTCCTGATATAATCTGAAGAGCCTATGGTGACCAGATAGAGAGTGTGAACAATCAAAATGGGGGTAGGGGGAAATAGGCACCTATGTAAGACAAAGCCCTGAATATTGGGACTGTCCCTATAAAATCGGGACATCTGATCATCCTAGAAGAACCCTATGCATTCCTTTCTCAAGGGTAACTCAGAGATTAGTAATGATAATTCCGTTGTCACAACATGAACAAGGTCTCCTAAAACAATTTGAATATACTGTTCATCAGCAAAAATAAAAAGTCCTGATGACAATGGGGATTAAAGAGGAAACAAACTCCCATGTCTGATTTGTGGTTTTAGAACAGTAATTACTCTCTGACTTTGCTGAAAACAGACTAGAAAGATTCAAACTGCTGTGCACTACCTTAAAGAGCCACCAGGGGAGTGACAATGAGGTCAATTGAAAAACTGAAACAAACAAGCAAGCAAATCAATGAAGTAGAGATCAAATGGGCAGAAGACAGCCTGAAATCAATACAAATAAATGCAAGTACAAGACATCAGAGAATGGGTTTTTGAATTGCAGCCAAGGGGCTCAATCTTCAGGTATCTTGAGTTTACTTTCAGCACTGCTGGGGGAGGATGGTAAAGGGCATCAGGTGGATTTAAACCACCTTGCTGTGTCACCAATCTTGAGTTGGCCAGAGGCCGATGAGGCTCTCCATCTAAGAGAATGTCTACACAACAGCGATTGATTTCCAGCACAAATAGATGTACATGTGCTAGCTTTGCTGAAGCTAATGCCTAAAAGTAGCAGTGTAGTCACAGCTGCATGGGCAGCGGCTCAGGCTAGCTGCCCAAGCACAATCCCTCCCAAACCCCTGGATACATACTCCAGTGACTAGCTCAAGCCTCCGCGGTCACCCTGCTATTTTTAGTGTGCTAGCACGGTAGGGTGACCATATTTCCCAAAGGAAAAACAGGACATCGCGTGGGGCTGGCCCAAGCCCTCCCTCTCTGGGGCTGGCCCAGTGCCCCCCTCCTCCCACAGGGCTGGCCCCAGCTGCTGGCCCCCCACTCGAAGCTGTCAGTGGTTACTTGAACCCTGCCTGGTCCCCGCCTCAAGGCTGTCACTGGTCATTCGATCCCTGCTGTCCCCCCCAACCCGCTCAAGGCTGTCACTACTTACTGGTCACTCAAACCCTGCCCTACCCTGCTGATCACTCGAACCCTGTTGGACCCCGGCTTGAGGCTGTCGCTGGTCGCTCAAACCCTGCCAGGCCACCCCACACTGGAATCCTTCCTTACCCTCCTTGATCAGTTGGCAAGAGCAAATGGGACAAAGGCCTGTTTTTGCCAAAAAAGTCAGGAAGTCAGGGACAGGGTTTAAAAAAGGGAGTGTCCCAGCCTAAATGGGATGTATGGTCACCCTATAGCATGAGCAGAGTGAGTGTACGTATAAATTTATCTAAACTGAGAAATTACATATCTCAGCTGCTGTGTAGGCATACCCTAACTTAGAGGAACCTTAGGGTTGCTCTAAATTTTTCTGGCTGCAATCATCTCTTGTGCCAACCAAGGATCTGGCAGAGTGCCATATTCTTTGCCTCACTCCCTCCCATCCTTAGTACACCCCCTGTCCACCTCTGATATGACCCCTGCATGAAGGTCTGGGGTGAGGTGGTGCAGAGATTTCTACATCAACTTCACAACACACAATGATTCCTATGTTAAGGGGAATCTTTTGCTACTTCTTTATGGCAGCTTTCTAGCAACACAGAGCAGGGTGGAACAGCAGCCAAGGACTGAGCCCAAGATCTTTAATTATAAATATTGTTCATATAAATCCTTGCATTTTTTCCTATTTATCCATGTCCTGGAGCTCAACAGACCCAGAGCCAGGTGTTAAAAAAACTATCAGGGATTAACAATGGAGGAGCAGGATGCATAGTTTATATTCACTGGGGCATGCCAGTTTGAAAATCAGATTTTCTAACCAATAAAAAAGAGGACAGGGACTGTGAGGAATTGAGTATTCTTTTCTCCTCCTTGCAGTGTTCTTTCTCCCACCTTGATTGTCATAATCATCAAGGCAAATCCCAAAAAGATGTAGACTTCTTCCAGATCAAGCACCATGTGGATCAATCTCTAACTAGGTCCTTAAGGCAGTCTGTCTGGTTATTCAGTCTATGTTCATCACGCATGATCTTATCACACCAGTGAAGCTTTTGGCAATCACCTGCCATATAATAGCATTCTTTGGTAAACAGGCATAATATGATGGTCTTTCATCCTAATAATATGTCAGTACCAAGAAAGCTTCCAAAACTGAAACCGTTCTGATTGAGGTGGTTGGTGGGTTCGGCTATGGACATTATTATTGCTGATTTTGTCCTGCCACTTAATATGGAATAGTTGTCTAAGATGGCAAGATGGCAAGAATTGAAAACTTCCATCTATTGTTCTTCAGCCTTCCTCAAGGCTCACATTTCACTCCCATTCAATAAAGTTGGTATAACCTTGGTTCTTTAGATTCAGAGCCTCATAGCAAGCCATTTTCTCAGAAAGCTGTCTCCAGGTAAAGAGCTGGTTGGCAGTGGAATGAACAGGTCTAAAGCCACGCTGAATATCCAGCCTTTACCACAAAATTCATCGCTGATTCGAGTCATTTACATGGAATCAAACACTTTTCCTGGGACTGACATCAGTGTAATACCTCTACAGTTGTTACCTTTTTGAACAGAGGCAGAACAACACCCTTCTTCCAGTCATCAGGGATGACGTTAGTGTGCTAGACAGTCTCGAAAAGCCTATGCAACCATGGTACTACAGTACTCTCACCTCTCTGCAGCAACTCAGGGGTGATGTTACAACCTCCTGGTGCCTTCCCAGACTTTAGTTTAGGGCCTGCAATCCAGATTTCTTGTTGGTTGTAGGAAGGTGGCTCTATCTGAACTTCCTGCTCCACTTCAAGCAGAAGAGGGGCAAGAGGCAGTGGACAATTGAGGAGCATCTTCAAATGACCTTCTAATTGATACAACTGACCTTGCAGACTCTGCCATCCTGATTCTGTACTGGACAAGCTGGTGCCACCTTTCGCCACACACCCTGAACAGTTGCACAGAGGCTGCAGAGATCATGCCTGGTGGCAGGCTGTTTGAAACTGGGTTGCCACAACTTCATTTGTTTCCCTCTCATTCAGCCTGAGCTTAGGGCTGTGCTAAATGTCCAACTCTAGCTGCAAGAGAGTTCAAAATCAACCTGGGTTTGAAAATGACCTGTCATTGCGAACCAGGTTGATTTGTTAAAACAGGTTTTGTGTTGGTGAATCATCCACCAAGGCTTTGGGTGAGCTTTCCTACTCTATCTGGATATCAGTGTATGTTCACAGGCTGCCATTTATTGTTGAATGTAGAGTCTGTACCATATCTGCCAGGAAAATCACACAGGGTAAGTCACAGGGTATTTTCCAGTATGGCCAATAGTCAGCAAGTTTCATCAAACCCACAAAATCATCTAAAACTAAACCTGGCCTATGGATTTACAGCACTTGAGCATAAGAAAGGCTGGTTTGTTCAAACTCAATCCTTTTCAAAAGTCAGGGCCTGAGAATGGTGGTGTATTTGATTTTTAGACACTCAAATCTTTATGAATATTTTCAAATTATTTTCAAAGGGTTCAAACAGTTCCAGACATAGTTGTGGTAACACTTACTTTGCTCTCTCCTTCCCATCAAGATGGTGGAAAAGGACACTTAATTAGGGCAGGTCCCCTAATGGTCTGATCTGTTCTTCATTTCTCTAATAATAGTGATAGCATCCTCTTCATTCTCCTAGCAGACACAGGAGTTTTCATTCTCTTTCATGGCTCATTGACAGCAAGAGGAAGAGTGGAATTCATTTGGTTCCAGGGACCCAAAACAGCATGTGACTTCTCAAATAGCAAAAGTTTAACTTATCTCCAAGCAGCAGAAAACTTTGAGGGGAGATTGTAGTGTATCATGGGAGACGAGAGTCTGGCAGGGAGCCTCGCCTATAGGGGAAAATGGTGGCATTAGGCACCCGAAGTTCAGTTCCCATGAGGCACTGCGATGGCACAGGCAGACATGGTTTAATGTTGATCTGATCTGAAATGAAGCATTTTGATTTGGTTTGACAAACTGAAATATTTCAGTCTGATCAATCTGAGCAAAAACTAGATATTTTGTTTTGATTTTCCCAAAAGAAACTTTTGGGTTTCAAGTGAAAATTCTTGGTTTTCGATATAAAGTTGTAATTTTGTGTGGAAAAGTTTTGATGAAAATGATCTCTCTTTGGTTTTCATTTAAATTTTCAGTGAAAAAAAATTCTGACCACTTCTACTTATAACTGCCCTAGAACACAGGTTATCCTAAGGCAAGTCTGAAAGTTCATTAGTGACAGAATTAGGGGACAAGTCCAGTACTGTTGCTTGTACAAACCTTTCCCTATAAATAAACAGAAGATTTCAGCCTCTAGTACTGCCAGTTCTATAATCGTCACAAACAAAAATATTTACCCGAAGAACAATGAAGAATCACATGCTCACACAGAAACATGTCTCCTGATCCCAATAATGTAAACTTGCAGACAAGGTAGCTTTTAAATGTGGTTTGCAAAAATTGAATTTAAGACTTGGCGCGCATCTCTCTCCATATGGCTAATTATGTTTTCTGAAGTCTCACCAAACAAGCAACTAAAAATAGCCCTGCAGCGGATACCAAATCATTTTTTCCAGTGGAGTCATTCTTCATTTGGAGATAACAGTCCCAATAAAATATTGAATGCTGCAACTCCACATGTTTTGGCAAAAAAGTAGTTTTGGGGAATTTAAGAATTCACTCAGCATGCAGCTCGCTGTCATTAGGGCTGAGATAAATCTGTTGGTTTTGGCCTCTGTTTTTGGACATATGTACCATCCTGAGGTATGGAAAAGGGATGGAACAGTAACAGAAAACTCCAGCCTTGTGACAGGAGTCAAAAGGCATGGAGGGGAATGGAGAAGACAAACAGAAAAAGAAAAGCCAAATGAAGAATAATAATCTGAAGCAGGGGAAAAGCTTCTTGCATGAGAATACTGCTAATTAAACATCATATTCAGTGATTTAAGGGGTATAGATCTCTTCTCAAGTTACATGTAATTAACTAGCAACTAGTGTGAAAACAAAGTACTCCGCCAGGTTTTCTTTCAGCTTCCATTTTGAGCAAGCCTGTTATTAAATGCTTGCATGAGTAAGTCAGAGAGCCCCTCACCAAGGAAGGTGCTATTAAATGGGAATGTTTTCAGCGTGGATGTGTAGTAGTTTAAATACAATACCAAACTTGTACAATCTCAGCTGAATTACAGTACTATGTACTCCTCTTGCCACCTTCTATAGCTAGGATCTGGAACCTCTTTAGGAATTTCCCTTCTAATGGAGGGTAATATTTACGCAAGGTGAAAATCTACTGTAACATTTTTTGTCTTTAATAATGTTCCTTCAGATCCTTCCAGAAATATAAAGGGAGCTGTGTTCCAAAATACCACAAACAAATCAAGCTTTGACCTATGCAATGGAATTTCCAAAAGTTTTAGTTTTGGAAAAGTTTTGCTTTGTAATTTTAAAATTTTGTGTTGGAATGTCAAAATGTTGTTGCAGAATTTCATTTTGTTTTATGCTTTTCTCATTGTTATATTCATTTTTATTATTCTTACAGTATTTCATGACATGTCAGTAGTAGTATTGCATTATACAAGAACAGCAGCTGGGGCCAGATTTCCAAAACGTCCCAGCTCTCATTAGATCCTTATACATGGGGCAGATTTTGAAAACTGCTCAGCATTCAGTAATTCTCAGTGTGACACTTCTGGTCAGATTTGCAAAAGAGCTGACACAGTTTGCTGTAATGTTTTTTGGTTTTTCTTTTAAATCTGGCCTCAGTTACATCTCACAGTAAATAAGTGTCAAACTCAGAATGAAAACCAAGGTCTTTAGGTCATAGACTAAACTCTAACTCAACAGCCCATAATGTGGATCAGGGAAGTCATTTTGCCTTTCTATAACTCAGATTTTCTGGTTCAGATCCTTGACCCCATATATTCCATTTGCACTGCTATCATGGTGGCAAAGGGGCACAAAATGGAATAACCATTTCTAAGAGGAGTCCCTCTGTAGCGAGAATTCTCCTGACGGTATAGAGTTGGTGTAGTGCTGCAACACCACTTCTGCTTGGCCAGAGCACCCCATACTCCGGTAATCCCCAACTCTCAGAACAGCCCCTTGGGGTTGTGGGTAACTAGGTACAACTTAAAGAAGTCCCTTGGAGGCGCCTCCATAGGATTGACCACGACCAACTAACACATTTTTAAAGGTGTTAAACCCTGCCCATACTAGTCTTTAAAAATGTGTTAGTTAACATGCTTTAACCAACACATTCTAAAATATGACCTGTTTTCCTAGCCTAGACAGGACGTAAATGAACACTCAGATTTTGAAGCGCAATCCTATTACAAATGATGAATTCCACAGCAAATTCCATGGCTGCAGAGTTACAGAATAAATGAGGCACTGAGCATACTAATCACAGAGATTTTCAGGTGCCTTACCGTTTCCCAGTGCCCTCTGAACTCCCACTCCAGCTTAGAGATGTTAACAAATATACACATTTTTTGGTGTCCAAATTTGAAAGTGTGTTTTCTAGAATGCAAGAAAATGCATATTTTGAGGTTATTGTTTTAGAAGTGTCTTGTGGGAGCATGCCCTTGGACTTCACTTGCTGTCTTAACATAGATTGGGGTCTCACCCTGCCACTGCAAAGCCCTAACTTACTTTGCATGCTCGAACTGTAAGCATACCTATCTTCCTCCATATGTTGGAAGGTATGCAGGGAACTGATGCACATCTGGAAGTTGTCACTCAGTTGTTTATCGCATCTATTTGTCCATGAATTAAATAAAGAGCTGGCCCATTACTGTAGTTGCAAACCAATGCCATATGGATACCCTATAAACCAATCCCATCTTAATGCTGATACTGCAGGCTAGTCTTTAATGCGCATGGATGCTTCTAGACATGACCAAATGCAGTTTGTGTGTTCACTAATTCTTAGGAATTAATGTAAGGAGGTACAGTAAAGGAAATAAATTAAGAGGAACTGGTAGTGGTTTGTGCTTCTCACTTTTTCAAATGGTCATAACTGAAAAAGCACCATACACACATGAATAGGTCAGCAATTCATAGACAGGTAAATATAAAGGTATTTTCTTTTTCTGACCAAATTTCTGGTCATCTTATATTAATATCAATTCATATTCTGAGTTGACTGTAACCACATCCAAAATCAAACCAGACAGAAAGGCAAGTTTTTGTTAAAACACTGCGTTTAGGGCTTTGTGCCATTATTTTATCTGTGTACTTACTTGCAGTCTAGTTTCATCTTGTGCTGTCCTGTCTGGCCAGTAGCTGCCCAGTAGAAAATTACTAAAAAGTTCTAGGCCCTTATTGCAATACACTTCACTTTCAACCAACTTGATTTAAAATTATAGGGGGGGCACATGACCCTGAATCCCCCAACATGCCCCCAGTATATTTGGGAGCCAATGCCAAGTAGGATTAAAGGACCGAGGGTGGCATGCTTTTTGATTCCTGCACTTTTCCCATTTACTGTAGAACCTCAGAGTTATGAACACCTCGGGAATGGAGGTTGTTCGTAACTTTGAAATGTTTGTAACACTGAACAAAACGTTATGGTTCTTTCAAAAGTTTACAACTGAACATTGACTTAATACAGCTTTGAAACTTTACCAAGGCAGAAGAAAAATGCTGCTTTTAACCATCTTAATTTAAATGAAACAAGCACAGAAAGTTTCCTTACCCTGTCAAACCTTCTTTTTTAAGCTTTTTTTTAAGCTTGTGAACACACAAGAATTTGATTATTAACCTAATAAAGCAGCAAAACACAGTGATAAAATGCACCAAGGACTTCACTTTTTCCATTTGCAGCGTTGTAGTCATGTTGGTCCCAGGATATTAGAGAGAAAAGGTGAGCGAGATAATATCTTTTACAGGACCAACTTCTGTTGATGAAAGAGACAAGCTTTCAAGCTACATAGAGCTCAACCCCGAAGAAGAGCTTGTCTCTTTCACCAACAGAAGTTGATCCAATAAAAGATATTACCTTATCCACCTTGTCTTCACTTTTTCTGTCTTTTATTCTGCAGCTAGCCTAGGAACAGAAAATTTTCCATTACTAAAAGGTCTTGGTCCAAGTTCATTGTTAATCCATTGATGTTGGTACAATTACCTTGGTTTACACTAGTATAACTAAAAGAAAAATTTGTTCATTGTTGTTTCTACTGAGCCTATTTTTTTCCCAAAAAAACATTTTTGTTTGTAAAGACTGGATAATCATTTGTAATAAAAAGGAAGCAAAGATGCTTCTTTTTATGATTAGATTGTAGCTCAACCTCGAAATGACATTCTAACTCAAATCTGAAACAAACACTAAAAATCTTAGGCTGGGATTGGATATTCAATTCAATGCAGTATTAAGTTAATAAGGGCCCTCTGTTTAAAGTACAGCAGAGCAAGTCGGATACATTATTTAATTCATTTTGCTATTTTTTGCTGAATAATTTACCTGACAAATAATTTCTTCTAATTAAAAGAATGCATACAGCATGCACACTGTCCCCAACATGAGTCGCCATTTGTATAAATGTCAGAAAGAAGTTGTAAAAGTTTGTATTTTAAAATTACTTTACTGTAAGCTATAATCAACTAACAGACCACATTCTGCCTCAGTACAGGAAGGAACATTTCCTACTGAAATCTGGAGGACTTGCACTGGCCAAAGCAGGCCCAAATCTTCTAGACTTTCCTGACGCTGCTCTTAAGACATTCCATACCAGGACAGATTTGCTGCTGCATCCAGCTTCCATTAGGAGCAGCAGAAAGGGGGAAAGGGCTGTCAGAAAGCCTGTTATGGTTCACTGATTCTGTAACCAGCCCCAGCTCTGGGTGCGGGCTAGGATAATGGACTCCATATGCCAGCTGGGGACTGATGGAGCACACTGCACCCAGACTTCTCCTATTTGCTCTGACATCCCCTCAAAACATGCCCCCTGCAACCATGCAACTATGTCTGTTGGGGAGATACCTGTACTGGGGGAATCCCCAGGCTTGGGGCTTGAGGTCAGTCTGCTTCCCTTTGCATCACCTGAGTGGCACAATGGGGTAGAGCAGAGCCAAGAATCTGGCCCACAATGTGTATGGTAATTAAAAGCAAGAACAGATGTTGAAGTTTGCTCCTGGTTTGAGAAGGGTGGAGCAGTACTTTACACACTGACAGAGTCTATTTTCTTGTCTGTTTTCCCTATTTTCTTGTTGTTCTGCTTACTATTAGTTTTCTAAATACAGCCATTTATCTGAGGATAGCAACAGTATTTCATTATAATAGCCCCTCTGGTTGCTAAGAATTAAGATGCTAATTGAGTGTAACCTCACAACTCCAGCACTGTTCCCACATGTAATACTGCTTCTGAGCTACTTTGTAATGTCCTTTACATGGAATTCTAGGCATAAATTCCCACATAGTGAGATAAATATAACTAAAAAACAAACAAACAACTCTCCCAAATCCAAAAGCGTTGGTTGATTAAAGACAATTCTGCACACTGGGACTTCTAGGCACCAGGCCATGTTGAATAAACTCCCAGGTGAGAAATTACATCTGGGACTATTTGCCTCCGTAGCCTATTGGTCTCTTTTGTCTCTTTGCAGAAATTCAGGGCTTGTTTACATGACGAAGACTATAGGGGCACAGCTATGGTACAGTAGCTTTGCCGCTATAACCCCGTAACAGGAATGCAGACTTCAACAAAAGAAGGGTTTTTTCTGTAACCGTAGGAACTCCAACTCCCTAAGCAACTGAAGCTAGGTAGGAGAAAGCATTCTTCATGTTAACCCCCTAGCTACCCTGGGGGTTAAATTGGGCATAGCTACAGTGCTCAGGGATATGTATTTTTCACACCACATAGAGCTGTAACTATGTCAGCCCAAGTTCCTTTGCTTTTAATCCTATCATTTCAAATATCAAGATGTAACATTTTAGAGTTAGACTTCAAAACTGCAATCACAAGGGCATGGCACTTAGAATGTTATACAAAACAAATACACATTGAACTATATATTTTCCAACATTATGTTGAAACTACCAGGCCAAGGAAGTAATGAGAAAAAAATCTGAAGATTGTCTGCCATCATGAATGACTTCAACTCTAACTGACTACTGCTACTTTTGATGGACACATAAACATGTCTGGTTTATTACAAAATGACTTTGAAACTAGCCTAGGGATCAGAAACAGACTGGGACTTCCAGGCACCAGGCCATGTTCAATAAACTCCCAGGTGAGAAATTACATCTGGGACTATTTGCCTTCGTAGCCTATTGGTCTCTTTTGTTTTTCTCAGATAGTAGCAGATTTCTCAGGGATAATATGCTTGACTATGTTAGTCAAAAGTGATAGTCCAGAAGAGCAAACAGCACATTGCTTATCTCAGATTATGTATGGTAACATATGCTATCATTATCCCTTCTTCTGACATTAGTATTCTGTTCTGACACCAGTGTCACCCCTCTGCCAAGCAGTAGCAGACATCCGGGACCTTGCAGGTTAGCTTCCCCAGTGGAGGAGACATCAGTGATGCACAGTCTGGGTATACGCCAAGTGTAACTTGCTTTATTTATGCGTACACACCAGTCCTCAACAAGAGCTGGTCAAAGAGCATGCAGGCAATCTCTTCTTTCAAGAATCTCAGTTCTACACTAATGCCAGGCTCCCAGAGAGCCATTCCATATCACAGATTGATTCTAGACGAAAGCAGACAGCAAACTCCCCTGATGCTCACAAAGCTCCTTCTCCAAGGACCACTGCCTCTACATAGAACACTGCAGAACAACTCCTAATAAAAACATGGCATGTCTTCCTATGGCTGAAAATTTGCTTGCATGCTAGAGAAGAGACCACCGCCATGCGGGAAAACCTACCTTACCATTAGCAAGCACCAACTCTGCTGAATCTGGAGTATTAGAAAGTCTCTGGAAAATACTGATCTTACAACTCAGAAACTTCAGTCTTCCACCTTTACCACTGAACTCTCTGTCCTGTATCTTTCTTATCAATAAGTTCACTGACCCAATGGCCCCTCCTATATATAAATTAGAAATTAATAGTTTTAACCCCCAGTCCATAAAAGGACAGTTTTTACCTTCTGGTGTTTTGACTCTGCCTGATTATGAAGGCCATTTATAGTAGTGCTGGAAGTTTGCTAACTAGAACCATGTTCAGATTGCCCTACTGTATGGCATAATTTTGTAAGAAAGTTTATTACACTGTTCACTCCTGCCTTTGCTGCACAGTGAAACCATGGTGCTGTTATTATTTTTCTATATTACTAGAGCCCACCAGTCGGAATGAAAGCCTTACTGTGCTAGATGCTGTACAAACACAAAGGAAGAGACAACCATTTCCTTGAGGAGATTACCATCTAAATAGACAAGGCAGACAAAGTGTAGAAGAAAGGAAGGATTATTATTCTCATTTTATGGATGGAAACTGAGGCACAGAGAGATCAAGGGACTTGCCCAAAACCATGTATCACGTCTGTGACTGAGCTAGGAGTTGAACCTAGAGTCCCAGTCTAGAGTCCTAACCTTCCTCTCTTTCATTATAGCTCTGGCTAACAGTATTAGTGCAAGAGTATATATGGCATTAGAGCAGTGGATCCCAAACTTGTTCCACCACTTGTGCAGGGAAATCCCCTGGCAGGCCGGGCCAGTTTGTTTACCTGCTGTGTCCGCAGGTTCGGCTGATCGCAGCTCCCACTGGCCGGGGTTCACTGCTCCAGGCAAATGGGAGCTGCTGGAAGCGGCCCGGGCTGAGGAACGCACTGGCCGCCACTTCCAGCAGCCCCCATTGACCTGGAGCAGTGAACCATGGCCAGTGGGAGCTGCGATCGGCCAAACCTGCAGACGCGGCAGGTAAACAAACCGGGTTGTCCCGGCAGGGGCTTTACCTGCACAAGCGGCGGAACAAGTTTGGGAACCACTGCGTTAGATAAAGGGCCAAGAGAATCTGCTGATCAAAATACTAACATAGTTGTTTTATTCTAGAAATGCAAATTTAATCTCACACTAGAAAGCTGATCGAGGTGACCTTTTAATGATCAGTCTTTTCTGATCAGTTTTTAAAGACCAAGGATGGAAATATTTCATATTAAATAAATGAAAGAAAAAAAGGAAGAGGGGATCTGGCCTTATTTATGATATTTATCACCAGAGTATCTAAGGTCCCAGTCCAGTGGTTCTCAACCTGTGGCCTGCAGGCTGCTTGTGCCCCAATCAGTACAGAGCTGCAGCCCATGTGACATCCTCAGGACCATACAGGTAGTACTGGATGCTACCCACATAATAGTAAATAGGTTGAGAACCACTGGTCCCAGTCAAATTTCCACTGAAATTAACTTCAGTGGGAGTTGGATGAGGTCCTCAGTGTTTTGGGTAGCTTGGGAGCCTTTGCCCTCCAGACCATCAGTTTAAGTACCAGTCAGGATGACTGTAAGTGAAAGAGATTACTATCGGAAAGCTATCTGGTAGTCTATGTGAAATTAATTTGGTGGGTTGAGTCCAGTTGCTTGTAGACAGATGTTCACATAATAAAAAATACTGTCACAATTGGCTCCAATTGCCACTCTTCTTAACAGTCTCAGCGGAAAAGCCAATAATTAAATGAGCATGGAGACTAAACTATCCTTAGTGACTGACTGCTGGGCCCCTTTGGAATAGTTTAACTTAACCATCATTTAAAATTGTACAGAATGACAGATGCACATGATCGGCACTATAAAGTCAATGAAATAAATAATGAACCCTCCCCCACCTCAGAAGTAGTCCATTTTTCCCAGTGTTTATGGATTATTATACCACCGTCCATAGCTTAAGTATTCTATAGAGAAATGGAGGACTGTGGTCCCCATAAGGAACAAACATACGAACAAAAAGAATGAGGAAAAGGAGAGAGGAAAATGAGAGTAGGGATGAGGAATTTACTGTACTCTCATGCAATTGTGCTAGCACCTCATTGACAAACAAAGACAGGATTCTCGTGCTGCCTTAAGAAACATTAAGTGTGTTACTTTGCTGACTGAATTTCCCCTTTGCTTGTTTTGGGATGGGAGAAGAGAGAGGGGAGAAATGCAGTAACACCACCAAAAATGTGATCAAATTATTTATCTGCATGGTGGCAAAAGGAAACAATGCTGTTGCACCCTATTGCCAGCAAGCAGCGGGCACAGTTCAACAAAGAGAGACTGAAGGCCCCAACCCTGCAAACACACACGTTTAACTTTATATACGTTAGTAGTCCCATTCAAATCAATGGGACTACTCATGTTTGTAAAATTAAGCATGTGTGTTAATGTATTTGAAGGATTGGGCCTTTGTTTACTTTTATGATTTCAAAGAGGTAAGATTCAAATTGAAGATCACAGAATCCCTGTGGAAAAAAAAAACGAGGAGTACTTGTGGCACCTTAGAGACTAACAAATTTATTTGGGCATAAGCTTTCGTGGGCTAAAACCCTCTTCCTCGGATGCATGCAGTGGAAAATACAGTAGGAAGATATATATACACAGAGAACATGAAAAAATGGGTATTGCCATACCAACTGTAATGAGACCAGTTAATTAAGGTGGGCTATTATCAGCAGGAGAAAAAAAACCTTTTGTAGTGATAATCAGGATGGCCCATTTCAAACAGTTGACAAGAAGGTGTGAGTAACAGTAAGGGGGAAAATTAGCATGGGGAAATAGTTTTTCTTTGTGTAATGACCCATCCGCTCCCAGTCTTTATTCAAGCCTAATTTAATGGTGTCCAATTTGCAAATTAATTCCAATTCTGCAGTTTCTCATTGGAGTCTGTTTTTGAAGTTTTTTTCTTGGAGAATTACAACTTTTAGTTGAACTTTTAGTATAGCTGAAATTGAGTGACCAGGGAGGTTGAAGTGTTCTCCAACTGGTTTTTGAATGTTATAATTCTTGATGTCTGATTTGTGTCCATTTATTCTTTTGCATAGAGATTGTGGGCAGAGGGGCATTCAAGTCAGCGGCACTGCTATGGGTACCCGCATGGCCCCACAGTGTGCCAACATTTTTATGGCTGACTTAGAACAACGCTTCCTCAGCTCTCGTCCCCTAACACCCCTACTCTACTTACGCTACATTGATGACATCTTCATCATCTGGACCCATGGAAAAGAAGCCCTTGAGGAATTCCACCAGGATTTCAACAATTTCCATCCCACCATCAACCTCAGCCTGGACCACTCCACACAAGAGATCCACTTCCTGGACACTACAGTGCTAATAAGTGATGGCCACATAAACACCCCACCCAATACCGGAAACCTACTGACCGCTATACTTATCTACATGCCTCCAGCTTTCATCCAGACCACATCACACGATCCATTGTCTACAGCCAAGCTCTAAGATACAATCACATTTGCTCCAATCCCTCAGACAGAGACAAACACCTACAAGATCTCTATCAAGCGTTCTTAAAACTACAATATCCACCTGCTGAAGTGAAGAAACAGATTGTCAGAGCCAGGAGAATACCCAGAAGTTACCTACTACAGGACAGGCCCAACAAAGAAAGTAACAGAATGCCACTAGCTGGCACCTTCAGCCCCCAACTTAAACCTCTCCAGCGCATCATCAAGGATCTACAACCTATCCTGAAGGACGATCCCTCACTCTCACAGATTTTGGGAGACAGGCCAGTCCTTGCTTACAGACAGCCCCCAACCTGAAGCAAATACTCACCAGCAACAACAAAAACACTAACCCAGGAACCTATCCTTGCAACAAAGCGCGTTGCCAACTCTGTCCACATATCTATTCAAGGGACACCATCATAGGACCTAATCACATCAGCCAGACGATAAGAGGCTCGTTCACCTGCACATCCACCAATGTGATATATGCCATCATGTGCCAACAATGCCCCTCTGTCATATACATTGGCCAAACTGGACAATCTCTACGCAAAAGAATAAATGGACACAAATCAGATATCAAGAATTATGACATTCAAAAACCAGTCAGAGAACACTTCAACCTCCCTGGTTACTCAATTTCAGATCTAAAAGTTGCAGTTCTCCAAGAAAAAAACTTCAAAAACAGACTCCAATGAGAAACTGCAGAATTGGAATTAATTTGCAAACTGGACACCATTAAATTAGGCTTGAATAAAGACTGGGAGTGGATGGATCATTACACAAAGTAAAAACTATTTCCCATGCTAATTGCCCCCTCCCCCCACTGTTACTCACACTTTCTTGTCAACTGTTTGAAATGGGCCATCCTGATTATCACTACAAAAGGTTTTTTTCTCCTGCTGATAATAGCCCACCTTAATTAATTGGTCTTGTTACAGTTGGTATGGCAACACCCATTTTTTCATGATCTCTGTGTATATATATCTTCCTAGTGTATTTTCCACTGCATGCATCCGATGAAGTGGGTTCTAGCCCACGACAGCTTATGTCCAAATAAATTTGTTAGTCTCTCAGGTGCCAAAAGTACTCCTCATTTTTGTTTTGCTGATACAGACTAACTCGGCTACCACTCTGAAACCTGTCAGAATCCCTGTGGCAACTCTTCAGGGTAAATCCTGATCAAAGCCTGAATATGGTTCAACAACCAGGCCCTGCTGGCAAATGGAATTTTGCAGGAAAGCAGCCATGAATAGAAACATACTTGTGACAAACTGTGCTTTAACTGAACTGAGATCAGGGGATCTGCATTGCCTCCTCCTAATCACGTGAAAGCAGTGAAGGTGTCTGAATGACCTACAGAGTCCCATCCAAGCTTTTACAGCCAGGAAAGACAAGCAGATAGACTGCAGTTATCAGAATGCAAATTCAGTGCAATATGTATGTTTCACAAAATAAGTTTTTAATTTTTTTTGTTGTATTAATAAACCTAATGTTTGCTGTTCATTACCAATTAAAATAGTAATCATGGAGCCAAATGCAGAAGTCTTTTCAGAGTTTTTATTCGATCCTTAATTAAGCAGAACTCCTGCCAATGTCAATAGGTGTTTTGCTTGAGTAAGAATCTCACGATTTGTTCCATGGAATTTACAAGTCTCAGCTAGAGATAACAATTCATACTATGCTACCTGAAGGAGGAAACACTGTGTAGTTGTATTTTCAGTGGAATTATCTGTTCATTAAATCTTCATACTGGATTCATTTACTTGTGAACTGCTTGCTTCTCATTTGATCTAGGTTTTGCCTCTGGAATGTAACTTTTTTTTTCTCTTTGAGTTTCCCAGTACCCTTTTAATCCTAATTTTACAATTTTTGTTATGCACTAGTCACTTCCAATAAAATTCATTGAATATATACATCAGATATAACACTGGAAAAATACTTGAGACTTTCTGGAAGGAAACTAGAACAGTGAATTACAACTAATCAGCAGCTATGAAGTTTCAATGTTTATTTCAATAAAACAAAATGCATTTCAGAATCCTGTGCCAGAGACTGGATATGCATTCCAAATCTGGACAATTCTTTCCTGCTTGCATTCTCACTTCCTAAATGGCTGGAACAATTTATGTCCAGTGAGCTAGTGTTTTGACTAAGAACTTTTACATTACCAGGCAATCAATAAATAATAATACTAATAATGAGCTTCTAGAAAGCAGTAAGGTGCTTTGGGTGAAATTCATCCCCGTATAGAAAGCCAGCACAAGACTACACTCCATTTAAGTCACACTTAATGTCAGGAGTTCAATGCTCCATAGGCATTGTATTGTCCCTCAACAGAGGGTGAATTTCACCCTTTGTGAATGTATATGCCTTTCCACTACGAAGTTAAAAATGCTTTTGGCTCACACCTGATTTTCCGCAATTATTTAAATCCATATAATATTGACATAACATAACATTCCTACAATCTTCCTTGGGATTTTGTTGACTAAGTAATTAGTTCTCCTTTCTCAAACTCTGTAATTTATGCTGGCAAGTGAGGTTAAAAAACCCTCAAAATTGATTTCTTCAACTGTAACTCCAGACATTGCCTCAGAGGTGTTTCGCAAAATCTCTGTTTTGAGAAATCTGATTGTTTTAATCTTAGTTAAGGCCTTATCTACACAGGAAAATTTTATCAGTCATACCAACAGTTATGCCAGTATAATAACTATACCTATAGAGATATAGTTATATAAGTATAGCACCCTTCCCTTCTTCCCATCTCCAGTGGACAGTTATCCTGGTACCTGGGTAGGGTTTTTATTTTTTTTGACACATCCAGGGTGACATAGGGTGAATATATTCAGGAAAAACAACGAGGAGTCCTTGTGGCACCTTAGAGACTAACAAATTTATTCGGGCATAAGCTGTTGTGGGCTAGAACCCACTTCATCAGATGCATGGAGTGGAAAATACAGGAGCAGGTATAAATACATGAAAAGATTGCAGTTGCCTTACCAAGTGTGAGGTATTTTCCACTGTATTTTACACTCTATGCATCTGATGAAGTGGGTTCTAGCCCACGACAGCTTATGCCCAAATAAATTTGTTAGTCTCTAAGGTGCCACAAGGACTCCTCATTGTTTTTGCTGATACTGACTAACAGGGCTACCACTCTAAAACCTGTATTCAGGAAATTATTCTTCTCTACCTTGATGCTCCCACAAGAAAGTTGCACGAATGCAGCAAGATAAGAATAGGACCTTTAGGCATTTTGGACTAGACTCCTATTAACTCTTACAGGACCAGGATTTGACTCTGATTCTCTCTTCATGAAGCACAGCATGCATCATAACACAGTTTTTCAGGCCCCCCCCTCTGTTGTGATAACTATGCCAGCCTCCCACAAGTTTCCATGCTTTCTTCCACAACTTCCATGAGCAAAACTTTAAGACCACAATTCTATCACCCTTCAAAGACTTACTTCTCTTGTGACATCTACAAAAACTCAGCCATACAATAATGGCTAGGTTAATGTGGCAATTAGGAATAGCTGATTTTATTAAGTTTTTTAAAAGGGGAGATGATTTCGTACCATCAAACACCATCGAGCTGTGCAATCACGCAGCTGTCTGAGCTTATTTTCATTACGCTCAACTTCTTTTTTGCTTTTCCTTTCTTTGTTTGTCACATTCACTTGCTGTGTCTTGATTAAGCTGCCCTTCAGGGACACTATTACTAACCAGAGATTTAAAGAAAATATGATTTTCTTCAGATGTTTCATGTGCCAGGTGGATGAAAAGAGACTGAAGTCTTGGCAATCCCCAAACAGGATATTAATAGCAGATGAGGACACCTGGGATTCATTCTTTAGGTGTCCTTGACTTATAAAGCACCATCTTCTCTTTGAGTGAGAGTATGTGTGTGCATATGTGTGTGTGTGCAGTGGCAGGGAGAAGGGAGAAAATGAATATGCTGATGGACCTCAGGCTAAGAAACAGCAGCTCCAAAAATAAAAATACAATATACTTAATATAGTGTTTGAAACCATTAAAACCAACAACATAAAATTTTAGAATTACGGTATTACTCCATCCCTAACTCAGACAGAGTACTGCATCTGCTAAGGGATGCAGGAGTTCTCCTGCCAGATGAGACTATGTATTGCAATACCCAGGAACGAGGGTAATCTGACTGGAATAGTAGCCTTAACCTTCAATGTTGTTTCTTTGTGGGTCTAAACCTTACTATTAGTTGAATAAAGCTTTTTCTAAGCAATAGTTCTGATTTTCCATTGTCTTGCAACTTCTGTCATCATTTTCACTAGTGCAAAGTGGGTATAAAACCCTGCCACTGGTGTGAGTGGAAAGATCTGAGGCGATAGTGTTTTACACCCACTTTGTACTCACATAAAAGGCTGTGTAAAATGTAAGGCATGGACAATCTTGACCAATACTTTATTCTTTGCCTCCTCTTATTGTTAGCCCTTCACACTTCTTCTTGTGCTACTGCCCCCACACAACTCTCACTGCCTTACTCTATCATTGGCAGTATTACAATGTATTGTGAAAATGATATGTGTTATGTATAAAAATTAATTATACTGTAATTTCATTTTCTAATAGTAGCACTTTGGCCTCACTGAAGAGTATGATTGCCTTGGATATCATACGATCTCATGCATTAATCAGCTTCACCATAACTTCAGAGAAGTTTCAGAGAAGGCAGACCAATGAAACATCACAACATTCCTGAGGGTACGGTTGCACAGTCAACATCACATGCACATAATCCACCCACCTAGCCTTTTTCATTACTAGAGGGCCTGTTGTTTGCTTGCACAGCTATTACTCCCACATGAGTTTGCCTTTCCTCTCCCAGCTTCAATTATAGCGTTAGCTGATTTCTGGACAGACTAAAAGGAACAGCTGCCTCCGTTCGGGCTTTCAAATACCATTTGGTCTAAATTTTTCCTCAGGAAAAATTAGACCAAATAGTGGTATAAACATCCCAAGTAAAACAGACATGTATAGTGAAGCACTGGAAATCTTTACTAATCTTATATGCGTCTACTGGTACATGTGCCTATTGCATGCTTGCGTGTGAGCAGCTCTTTTAATCACTAAACTCAGCAAGAATAGACCCAGCTTAATTTTCCTTGTACAGAGCATATTTTCTAAAGTCTCCTGAAAGGGCCAAATTCTTCGCTGTTCTAATTCCACTGAAGTAGTGCTCCCAGCCTCTTCGCTACCACTTGATTGGGGATTCTGACCAGCAGTTTGTGCAGTTGCAGACCCTCTCACCCTGCCCCCGAAAATCTTTCACAAAAGAGTGGGAGAGAACTGTTGTGCAGCACTATTTTTCAGTGTGCTGGGAAAAGAGAATTCCTGCTGTGGGGATTCTCTGTGGATAGGATCCCCTGTGCAGTGGAATTGTGATAGTATCTTGGTCTTTGAGGTTTTCTAGTAGGGCTTCCAGACTTGACCTGGAGGATACTCCCTCCCTCCCTCCCTAAACTGTACTATAGGTGCTCATCCTATGCCCTGAACACCTCATCCATAAGTTAAAAATCAGAATAAACAAGGAACTGCACATAACTACATCCACCTTAGATCAGCCTCTCCTCGACAACCTTGGAGAGGAGAGAAAATCAATGGCCTTTGCAGCATGCCCAGAAGGTTAATAATGCTGGGCTCTGGCAGACCAAGTGGGGAGCAGGTTCCAAAGCCAAGGACCCCTCACAGACGGCATCCTGCCAGCAGCTCCTTCTCATTTATATTAAGGTAGCTCCAGCTCAAATACGTCTCCTGATCTCATTTGTGGTAGCATACTACAGGCACAGAGGCAATCTCTCAAGTGACCAGATCCCAAACCATTTGGTGCTTTATGAGTTAAAAAACCCAACATGTTGAAGCCCACCTGGAAGCTTATTGGAAATCAGTGCAGATCATGGAGTAGTAAAAGAACAAAAGGTTAGAAGTTTATAGAGATTCTTGCACTCAGAGGTTTGGACTATATGACCATACCCTACAGTTTTATAAATTATTATTATTATTATTCATGATGGTCCAGATTCTGCCTCCTTTCCTCATGTTGAGTACCACCCTGCAATCAGTGGAACTACTCACAGAGTAAGATACTATTCAACATAAATCAGGGTGGCAGGATTTGATTCTCTGTGGTACAACTGCAGAGAGGAATTAAAATAGAGGAATGCTAACTGCAGTATCTTATTACTGATATTATAGTCATTCTGCAGTTAAACTCCCACTGACTCCTAGGATGTTTTTCCTTTATCTTTTTGTGAAATCAACAACAGCAACCACAAAAGCCTACCAGCAAAAGTCACATTGTGAATTTCTTTGCTCAGTTCCAAGTGCCTTATGTATTTTTCAAAATGCTGATGTATTTGGGAAGTGGTTGCAGTATTTTGCATACCTTCTATTGCAAAATACTGCAATACTTCCAAAAGAAAGTTAGAATGAGAGGGTAGTTATGACACACAGGATACAAATTTAGGTTACAGCCAACTACTGTCAATATCACTGTATATAATCAAACCATGTGAAATGGGTTTTACATTGCACCAAGTGGCTTACCAGGAGGTTTCCCCAATGACCTCTGTGGTGCATAGTTTTATATTATTAAGTGTAACTTGGAAATAGAAGAAACTGATATTGATGGGATCTGTTCTTCATTTTGCACATCAGCTCAGCCAGGAATGTTTTAAGGAAACCAAAACAACAATAAAAGTGAATTAAAGACCTAGCTGCAGGCCCAGATGACTATTATTGCCCCTATCAGGTTTTTCAGTATAATTTTGGCAGGTTAGTAACCTTACGTGGCATCATTAATGTTGTTCTGTCTGAATATGCAAACTATGAATTAGCCAGGCTTAACTGGAAAATTGTTTCAGACTGCTTAACTATGTAAAGTGGCCTAATTGCTCTGATTTAGCTACAAAAACCAGAATGTAACTTTCTTGACCCTAGGGTTTTAATAATTGTCTGAGAGGTGCTAATAGGCAGGTTTATTAATAGAGGTGATCTGAAAAGGCCCTGATAGGCTGAAGGAATAGCTCAATATAACCTACATTATAATACCACAGTACTAGACTTCATATGCCCAGCATGTAGTTATTAAAAAAAAATCCTTCTGGGAAAGTGGTTTTGCACTATAATCTCTCTCTTAAGCCTCCGGCATTCTATTAATATTTTAAAACTATTAACAAAGTAGCCTAAGTTACAGCCTGTGATCCTGAGTTTATGAAGCGATCCATGAAGGTGGATGCTCCCATCAGCGTGGAGTTCAGCTGTGTACACTCACACAGATCCTTTTATAGGATTGGCTCCTAGAAGCCTAGGCAATACATGAAAAGCATTTATAACCACAAAATGAGAGTTTGTCTGCCTATCACTTGAAAAATACCAGATCAACTGAAACTAAAGTTAGTACAAATTGATACTATTAAAAAACCAAACCAACAAAAAACACACCTAAAGTGAGGACTTGATTTCCAAGTTTCAGCCCAGAGTGAGTTATTAGGAAAAGTTCGTTGTATCTTAGAGAAAACTGCATTTACAGTGAATTGGAAGGAGATTCTAGACTAATAATAATAATAAAAACAGTAACAACAACAGTAACAATAATAATACTATCTTGGACTTTCATTCAAGGATCTCAAAACACTCTACAAAGATGGCTATTATTCCTATTTTACAGATGGGGAAATTGAGGTGAGAAGTTAGATGTCTTGACCAAGGTATCACAGTGAGACTGCAGTAGAATCAGGAAGAGAAACCTACAGCTCCTTCATCCCAGTCATCCACTCTAATCACTAGAACAGCAACATTTTCACAGTAATCAAACTTTAGGCAACTAAGTTTGTTTACAAGACTACTTTTTAGTAATGGCAGTGACCTTGCTTTAGAAAAAATTAAAGCTTTTAGAAAAGGGTTTTTTTAATGAAAAAATCCACAATCTGTATGTTTAAATCATGCTATGTCACAGGAAATTTAAAACAAACAACAACAAACAAACCAGTAAAGTATTCTAAAGGGTGTCCTTGGAAACAGGTAGAGGGAAAAGGGATTTCTGTTCTGATTTCTGAAAGGAGCCTTTTGGCATCTTTATGGATGTTTATTATCAGAATTACCTGCGGATTGCAGGTATGTATCTTCAAGTTCAGCACAGCTCTACTGATCTGTGCATAGTGGCAGCCAGTGATCGAAGGGCTAGCTATTTTCTGCTACTGATCCATTCACTTCTATGCTTTATACATGATAATGGACACCACATGATGGTGACATTCTTCAGTGTTAATATTGAAACAGTAAATAAAAGCAATTTTGATTACCTCAGTACAGGGTTTGATTAAAAAATGATTTAACAACAAATGTTTGTAAAAGCGGCAAAATCACAATTCTGTTCGTGTTTTTGTCAACAGTTTTGGGAAAAGGAAAAGCAAACAATACTGCAGTCAAAGCCAACACTTTCCTCTAGATTCTGCTGGGATCCACTAAAACAAATTAAACATAGTCACTCAAAGAGTGCGGTTCTCATTTTGGGCCTGTAAAACAGCATTTTGCTGGTACATACTGCCTAGCAAGATACTCTATGGGCATGTGCTACATGGGAATACTCAGGAAATTTAAGCTGAATGAACTAAAGTTGTGAATTTAAAGCACCCAAACCCCAGCGTGGATGCTATCATTCAGAAGTAAAGTGGTCTTAGTTTACAAGTGGGAGTTCTACCAAAGCTCTGAAGCTTAAAGCTATGGCAATGCTCTGAGTGATTATATTGCCGGTCTGTAGAAAAGGATTCTTTCTCTCAGGACCAGTGAAGATTTTCCCAGAATATAGCCTGGCTGTTTGGGCTGAGAACTAGAGAAAGCATTTGCCCCCCAGGAATATTAGAATCCTACAGTGTTGTTTCTTCTGAAAAGAGCTAGACAAAAAGGTGTTTTCCTCCTGGTGCAGAGGGATTTCTCTTGAAACCCTGAGATTGTCTAATTTTGTTCTTTTGTTTAACCACTCACCCTTCTCATATGAGTCTCACATTCCTACTTATTAATTGTACAAGGGTGGTGCACAAAGGCCCGATCAGTACTGGGGCCCTGTTGTGCTAGGTCAGAGGTGGGCAAACTACGGCCCGCGGGCCACATCTGGCCTGTGGGACTGTCCTGCCTGGCCCTTGAGCTCCCGGCTGGGGAGGCTAGCCCCTGGCCCCTCCCCTCCTGTTCCCCCTACCCTGCAGCCTCAGTTCGCCACACCGCCAGTGCTCTGGGCTGCGGGGCTGCGAGCTCCTGCCAAGCAGCACAGCTGCAAGAGGTGCAGGCCTGCCCTGGTGCTCTAGACTGCACGTCGGTGTGGCTGGCTCTGGACGGGGGGCGCAGCTGCCTGTCCTGGTGCTCTGAGCGGCATGGTAAGTGGGCGGGGAGCGGGGTGGGTTGGATAAGGAGCAGGTGATCCCTGGAGGGGGCGGTCAGGGGACAAGAAGCGGGGTGGGGTGGGTGGATGGGTTGGGGGTTCTGAGGGGGCAGTCAGGGGGTGGGAAGTAGGAGGAGGTGGATGGGGGTGGGGGCCAGGCTGTCTGGGGATGCACAGCCTTCCCTACCTGGGCCTCCATACAGTGTTTGAACCCCGATGTGGCCCTCAGGCCAAATAGTTTGCCCACCCCTGTGCTATGTTCTTTACAAACACACAGGTAAGCGCACTCCCTGACCCACACAGTTTACAATCTTTCTAAACCACACAGTATTTGGATATTTTCCCCATCAGATTCTGGATTGCAAATTCTAAACACCTTTCAACAGGGCTGTGTTCCACTTCAGATAAGTGACAGCTATTATCTAAACCCCCAAATGAAGAATATATTTGGCTTTCACATTATGAAATTTCTAATAATCAAAGTTTGTACTTAAAATGACCAGATCTCCTGTCATCAGCTGGGAACTAGTCTTAAAGGGACTTTTATTAGTAATGGGTTGGCTAATTTTAATCAGAAAACAGACTCTTGTTACATGTCCCTGGTGTGTTATGAATGTATGTTAAAACCAACAATTATTTAGATAGATAAGGAAATTAAAACAAATCTACTTACTTATTTTATTTCTTACTTCATTTACTTTTTCTCCGAGAGATTTTGCTTCAGCAAACCTAATGACAGAAACAGAGTAACAGGTGGAGTTACTCAAAACTACAGCTAGAGGTATTTGTTGAGAATAAATTTTCTAACAAATCAAGACTGTATTTCTGTTTGCAAATTAGCTGCAAACTCATTACTGTGAACAATTTATTATCCGTAAGTAGAGTTGGTCACATTTTTTTAGATGGAACAGATTTCTATTGCAAAAGGCAATTTTGTTCAACTTGAATGTGTCAATTTTGACAAAATTTTTGACTGAAAAAAGTCTAAATTAATCATTATGACTTTCTTGTTTTGTTTTGATAGTGTCAAAAAGTTTCATTTAATTTTGTTTTGACTTTTATATTATATGGAAATATTACTTTTAATATTACATGCAATATTTAATATGGTAATATAACACAAAAGTAAAAACAAAATGAACTGAAACAATGTCAAACTGAACTGTTTTTACTTACTGAAACAACATGCTTTTTACCTTATCAAAACTAAATGATTCGATGGTCACAAACTGAAATTTTATGGCTTCTTTGTTTCATAAGAAGTTATGAAATTGTAGCTTTTCATTCCAATTCAGAAGAATTAAAAAAAAAACAAACCGAAAATGTCAGAATATCTTAGGGAACAGAAATTCCGATGTCTATTTGTAAAGATTCACTGAATAGTTTGGATGAAAATTTTTCAGCTTATGAGCTGTGTGCAAACTGCTGACATCACTATTCATTATTTGTGATGTGTAACTGGTCACCCAAGTCACATAGTAAGGCTCCCTAACAAAATTTTAGACGGGAGAATAAGAAATGATGAATAGTGGAAATTATTAATACTCGTTTGTCCACAGATACCCTTCTTTGTATGCAAATGCAGGTATTCAAACAAAAAACCCAGCCAGAATCCAAACATTTGTTGAACTGAAACCCATCCATATGAAAGCTTTCACACAGTCAATGAAAAGGGGCCTGAACATGGTGGAACTGAATCAATGACTTCAAAATTCAAATCAATGTATGGAAACATTATTTTTGTAGCATTCAACCAGCTCTATGCATAGCTGGAAAAGAGGTTTCAAATATGTGACATTTCCCTCAGTTTATTTCATACTCTGTCAAGGATTATAACTGATAAACACCCATAAATTAAATACCTTTTCTTTCAAGCAAATTTTTGTCCTTAGTTTTCTTTTGCACTGTTCCAGTAATACAACATTTTCCTTTTACTTAATACTGCACATTTGTACCCTCCTTATACTGGCACAGATTGAGGTCTTCTAGTGTTACCATCTTGGGATAGTGGTTTGACGGAAAAATTGACCTTGGTCAATACTTGGACAGGAGACCAAGGACAACCCAGCCAGCTGCAGGAAGTGGTGTTGGTGATTCAGTAAATGGCTTTTCCCTCTGTTTTTGTACTGAGCTAATTAACCCTCATGTTTCCAGGGAGTGTTGAAAAAGAAAACTGAGGCTTTGACCACTTGTGGTAATTAAAGATCCCAGGGAACTTTTCGCAAGAGTAGGGATGTTAACCCTGGTGGCCTGGCCAAGTTCTAGAGCTGGTAATAACATTCCTACAGCAAGTTTAAATTGTTTTTAACCTTAAGTCCTAAACTGGTGTGTGGTATTTCTATGTCTGCTTAAATTGTCACTTTATTCTGTCATGAAGATGACTGCATTTCAGCGGCAGGTGAGTGATTCCTGCATGTGTAACATATGTACAGCTATTTTGGGCCCTTCTGGATGTGATATCATAACACAATGAATAACACTTTTAGTGCTGTACATTTCCAAAGCACTGTACAAACATTAACTAAACAAACCCTATAACACCCTTTGGAGGAAGGTATTAGCACCCCAATTTTAAAGGTGGGGAAACTGAGGCACAGAGCAGTTACATGAATTGCCCTACGCCATGCAATGAGTGTAGTGCAATTCATAAGTTCCTAGCTCCTAGCCTTTTGTTCAAGCATCTATACCACCCTGTCTTCATGTAGTCTTCACAGTAGCTTCTCCGCATAAACGTACAATGGTAGTAGTTTAAGTCATGTAAACAATGGTAAAATTAGTTGACTGTTGGAGTGACAGGTGAGACTGTAAGCTCATTGAGGCAGGGGATATCTTTTTGTTCTCTGTTTGCAATGCATAGCACAATGGGTTTCTGGTCCATGACTGGGGCCTTTAGGTAATTACTATGGTGACACAAACAAACAATTTCCTTATTTCTTATTTCATGAAAGATGACTGCAATGCTTAACTAATAACACTAACAATGTTTCTAAATTAACTAAGTTGAAAAATTCCTTGTTATCCCCTAAGGATCACATCCTCATGTATTATTCAAAATAATCTGCAGTAATTGGTTTCTGCAATCTGCAGTGGTTTCTGTTCAGCCAGAAATGTGATGTAAGGCAGTATTCCTTTTCCAAAAAACTAACAATTAGCATTCTCAACAAACTTGCTTCATCTATATCCTTACAAGGTGCCCATCACCATGATATCTGAGCACCTCCCAAAAAGAGCAGCCAAAAGATAGGATCCAGTAAGTGGACTAAATTTCTCCATCTTCCCTAGGAGGCTGCTAGAATTTTCCTACCCCCTGCTTCCTTTGCCCTTTCTGTTAAACAGGTTGCAGTATCCCAGGCTGTTTGTGCTATTACTGCATCAGTTGACAGAATCACTAGCCTGCCAATATCTAACCCTGCAATTTGTAAAGCTATTTAGGGTACATGGTATACAAAATACACTCTGTAACACCAAATTTATTCTATTTTCATGGTAAAGGAAATTATCTCTATATTCAATGGAACAGTTGAAAAAGTCCTGAGGGATTTGAGGTATATTACAGGAAAACTCCATTGTAATAATCAAAGAAGGAAATAAATACCAGAGGGGTGATTTGCTGTATCAAGGTTGTTGTGGTGCAGCACTAGACTTGTTGTGAAATTCTGAATGGTTACTTAGATGTGTATAGTGATTCCTTGCAGGGTTTGGAGGCAAAACTACTGTACTTGACAGTTAACTGAGCCTTCCGCTGATCTGGATGAGCCCTGCTCTAGCAGAACCTGCTGCGGAAATCCACAAGTTGTATTTCTGACTAGCTCAAACAGCAGTGGTGTAGAGTTAAGAAATATTGCTTTCCCACGAGGGAGATGTGGTTTGGGTAACTGCCCCATCTTAATTAGTCAATTTCCCCCTCAGACTAAGTATTTTGGACCACCACATTCACATTTGTTCATGCTCACTTACTGTTAAAGCTGAATTCAGCATGGATAAGTATCCTCTACGAGAAGGTTCCTTGACACTTGCTATTTATGACACAAGTAGGGAGAAGCCTTAGAAACATTCACTTGCCATCTTCTGTTTTTATAAGCTACTGTATTTCCATGAGCATTGACTTAATACAATCAAAGGGATCTCCTGCAGTCTGGGCAGAGATCTAAGAGAAACCTCCAAATGGCCTCTTTCTCTCTCTCCTCCCAACCCTTGGGCCAAATCCTGAGTTCCTTACTCACTGTTTCTTAATCTGTACTCAGGTAAAACGCCTATGATTGAGTAAAAACAAAACAAACACTTCTGGGGTCAACCCACTCATTGAATTATGGAAAAAGTGTAGTTTCTGATTTTTTTCCAAGAAGAAATCTAGCATAAGGGTGCTCTCAAGGGAGATTGATCATCAGTATGTGAACATTAATGTTTACTGGTCAGTTAAGCAACTGTATTCGTGCAGTCCATAGGAAATTCACATGTAGCCTGAGTGAGTTCCCTCACTCACAGTTCCCTCAAGAAGACTGTTGTTGCTGAGACATGGATTTTAGTTGCCATCATAAGTAAAACTCATAGGGTGAAATCTTTGTCCCATTGAAATGAATGGGAGTTTGGCCACTGACTTCAATGGTGCAAAGATTTCATCCTTAAAATGCAAATATGACATATCCTAAATAATTTTTTTTGAAATATAAGTCTCTGTTTAATTAGTCAGTGTAAGAGCTGACTCTCTTGGAGGCCATCAAATGGGAGAACGAACACACTTAATTTAGCACTCATTTATTACAGGCTATTAGGTGGCACAGCTCGATTCCGTTAAGGATTATTCCAGACTCGATCACCATGGGCCAAATTCAACCCTTGGTAAGTACTGACCACAACAGTTAAACCAGGAGTGAATTTGACACTGTGGTATCAAAGCATATTAACAAAAGCTTGTCAGTTGAGGAGAAAAGGCAAAAATGGCCTAAATTGGCAGATTGGAAAATTGAGACTTAAAGAGGAAAATAAGTGGAAAATCTGATGTAGGAGAACGAAGAAACTGAGAGCTTGTCTACATGGTGTGTTTCAAACGGGACCACCAGCAGGGTCCATACAGCCCAGACAGTGCAGGGCACACTAGTGTGCACTAGAATTTACACCTCTGTGGCACACATTAATGAACCATGTGGAGAAGCCCTCAGACCAGCTTTACATTATACCTCTAAATTACAGTGAGATCTTGTAATTGGAAACATATGCTGGGGCTGGGTTTAGAATGTCTGGTGCAGCATGGGAGGCTAGATTGTAGTGGTTCAAATGGGACGAGTTTTCATGCATGTTTCACTGGAAAATGAGATTTAAGATTCTTCTTCACTTCAAGGAACGGATGCTAAGCAAAGCCTCTCCTCTCCTCAATGCCTTGGAAGGAACAGACATTAGTAAGCTTTTTGGAGGTCTAGTGTAGGAAGTCAAAGGCCCGGAACTCTGCCTCTGTGTGGTTACAAATATAGGCATTTAGGCAGTGCCAGTGGGCAGCAGAAGTTTTCACTTTAGAGGACAGAAATGAATAGCAACTGTTTTGTGCCAGATGCATACATGTCTGCAGGAGTGCCCCTTCTACCTCATGAGGCCACTTGTTTAGTGTTCCCCAAGGCCAGCTGAAGTGAAGGGGCAGCTAAAGTCTATTGAAATGAAGAAACCCTGCATTCAGTTTCTCACTTGAACAGTGACTCATTGTGTGACCTTCATCAAGAAACGAATCCTTAATGTACCTCAGTTTCCCCAACTGTAAAAACTGGGGAAAGACATAGTGACACACCCCTGGGAAGTTCTTTGTGGTTTACAGATGAAAAGCAATATTTACAAAGTTTAAAATACATATTTCCCTTATGCACCTTGTTTTAAAGGAGCACCTGATTTTTCTTGTATTTCAGTTACACGAAGGCACCTCTAGAAAGCATCTATATAGCTGGCTCCCAGTGCCCAAAACATTTGAATTGTCATAGTTAGTGTTACAGTCGAGCTTTTAATTTTATGTTAACTCACAACCAACACAAATAATATAACTAAAATGGAAATGAAAAGAAAAGAAAATTCACCCAATATAAGGTAAAAGAGAGGGGAAAAACAAGAGAAAAAAGAGAAGAAAAAAGCAATTAAAATATAAATACATTTAATCAAATGCTGCCATGATATGACAGAAGTGGTTATGCTACTGTACACAAAACTATGAGCATGAGAGGCTTGCATATACGGGAAAGGTATGGTAACCTTTAAATATGTGTTGTGCATAAGATCTTTACTGTGCAATTTGCAACTGGTGGTTCAGCAGCTGCATTCCAAATTACAGACTTGAGATGAATCCATTTTTAACAAACGTAATAAACTTTGAGCTTCAAATCTCGTTTGCTAAAGTCCACTGCAAACAGCATGAGAAATGATTTCCAAATGCATCAAGAGTCCCACAGCACTTGTGAATAATGACAATTGCTATATATTAGAAATGGGGTACCCCAAGAGTGTGGGTCTGAATTCCCTTGAAATTTGGGGAAATATGAATCTGGTACCAAACTTTGTGGTTTGGGCCCATCTCTACTATATATTCAGAATATAAAAGGAAATATGCATTTTCCCTCACAATGCTTTATGTCAGAGAAATTGATAAAAACATGCATTAAGTCCAAGAAATCATGGTCCGGATTTACCACTGTGTTACTCCAATTTTATGTTGATGTAATGCCACTGAAATCTTTATTTATAAACTGTTTTATTAGTTCTTGAAAGGAAGAG
Source organism: Lepidochelys kempii (assembly GCF_965140285.1). Lineage (NCBI taxonomy): Eukaryota > Metazoa > Chordata > Testudines > Cheloniidae > Lepidochelys > Lepidochelys kempii. The sequence continues at coordinate 152,695,553 of NC_136382.1, forward strand.
ATGCAAGGAATGATCACATTAAATGAACAATTTGATCTATTTATCATCAGAATACAGACATTTCTAAACAGGATAGTTCAAATAAATATTTATCTACTTCTTACACTCCCATCATCTTGGTACTTGAGCGCCAGAGAATAGAAGATGTAGACATAAGAATGAAGTTATGCAGTTCAGAGAAGGTGAACAAAAAACTAATAAACAGTGAGTTTCAGAATAAAATGCAGAGAGGAGAAGGAGATAACCTGGGGCCTGATTTTCAGAGATAATCTGAAGTTAATGGAAATGGCAGGTGCTCAGTGCCTCTGAATATAAGGCCTTTGGTGCACAGAAGGTGGGAGACCACTCTAAGGATGAAGCCAGGAAGGGGAGGAGATAAAAGGAAAAGTTGGGAGAGAGACACAGGAGTATAAAAAGTGAGAAAGGTATTATAGATCCACCTTCATACCTCTGATCACCTCCCAAATGCCTTGTTTGTCATTGAACGCTGTGGGTGTGCTGTGTATATATGCCATATGCAGAAGTGGGAATGACATAACACTGTTGGCCAGTTGGCATTATCTGATATTGTGCTATAATTTCCAGGATTATCACTGTCTTCCTTGCTGTGGATTACTACTTTTAATATGCTGCTCTTCTCTAGTCCCTTCCATCCGAAGAGCTCAAAGTGCTTTACAACATTAATATGTGCGGGAGGAAAGTATTGTTATTTCTATTTGAGAGAGATCGGCACAGAGAGGTTAAAATGACTTGGCCAACAACACACAGAAAATCAGTAGTAGAGGACTAGAACACAGGTTTCGTGAGTCCCTTTGGTATCTTAATTCAGTGCCTGAGCCTATAAAACTCTTTCCTACAATGGAAATTATATTAATGAAAGTAGTGGTCACATGACTCCAACTTCCTTTACATAATTCAAAACTATCAAAGCCATCCTGCCATCTATATTCTCTAGGGCTTGTGAGAGAAGAACAGTAATGCTCTGTGACCAGCCTGATTGCTCCTTATATTCTATTCTATTCAGGTTCTTATATAATGCCCCCAATCACCTGATGGGCAATAAATCTTTCCCGCAGGCATAGATTGCTGCTGCCCCAAGTTTAAGTTTGAAGCTTGAAACATAGTTCACAAGAGTCATTGTGAGCCCTTAAAGCCATGGCTGTGGCTGTATCTAAATGTGACACTCACTCACCTCTGTTTAAGAAGCTGTTTGTTGTCCTCGATGGTTATGCTGTCCACATAATCCCTCTTGAAAATTTCAAAAGCCTCCTGACGTCCAAGTGACATTTCTCCTCCTGATCCTGCCCACAAAATAAGTCAGAACTGGCTCAGTGGCAGCTGAAGATAGTTCACATTTGCTTTATTACTGTTGCAGACAAATATTACAGCAAGCCAGCATACAAGTTCTTTAGCAATCAACAGTCAGTAACCAGACTCCAGCTTCCGCCAAGAAAAAAGGTATTTTGGAAGCAGGTAAATCTTTTACTGACAAATTTCATTGATTTACTTCATGTGGGCATCTTCAAACCTGAATTCTTAATTTTTCAAAATTACTTTAATGCTCCCTTAAATAAAACCAGAGTCTAAAAAAAAAACTAAGCATGGCAAACAATGGCAAGTGAAAACACTGGTATTTTCATAATGGCAAATTGCAAATTTTTCTGCGTTCCTCTTTCATCCCCCATTGCTGGTTTCCAGTTACCATTACTATGCAATGCCACAGAGCACGTTATGTCACATTTTAGCGCAAAGACCACACACTGAATATTTTCAGTTCACATGTGGAGAGAGACTTTGGGCTTTATTTAACTGTACATAAACGTTAACTTCCTTCAGTGACAGGTCAGGTACTGAACACACAGAAATGGGCTGAATCCTGCACAGCACAGTTGCACTATTGAGTATATAAGTGTAAGGAGAAAAGAGAGGAGGACACAAAACACCAGAAAACTATGCATGATAGCGTGATGCCTTGTCTCTGCAGACATGCACATTCTCTGCCTTTGCTCTAACACTTTGTCCCCCTTTTTTGTATATGTCCTACGCTTTCATGAATAAGAAAGCAGGAACACAAGAGGGTTGAGACTTACTACACTACTTGCCACACACTATTTGCCCCTAAGCATAGCTCCAATTACACGTGTATCTGAATACAATAACCATGCTCCCCTGTCTGTCCATCAGAGGGATCAATACGAATTTAGCATCCAAAGCTGATTTCTTTATAAACACTATGGAAAAGTCTCATATAGAAACTGCAAATCTGCCATAGTTTTTGCCATAATCTGCAAATCTGCAACAGCTATTACACATTAGCTCTCAGTGCTAATTGGCCCACAGCTCCCTATAAGCAGTTACTGAGCTTGGTATCACCTATTTAGAAATTCAAAGTTTTAAGGTGATTCCAAGCTGACAGAATTATCTTATGTTTATTTATTTATGTGTCAATAAATACAAATGAAGACAGGGTGAGATTCCCAGTGAAGCGCATGAGAACTGTGCAGGGAATGGAGGTGAAGTGGAGGGGATGGAATCCAGCACCCACACTGTGGGAAAGACACAGATTAGCTAAGCAACCTCTACATCGCTACTAATCCATCCTCTAGGTAGGAACAGGGGCTACAAGCCCTATACATTCCCTACGGGGAGGCTTGTAGCCACTTGATACTCTTCACTTGTGTCTTTTCTCTGGCCCATCCTCAATTCCTCCTCCTTAGTGGGTCATACAAAGCTAGCATGAAGCCCAACTCTCTTACGTATAGAAGATGTGGAGCCTTCTGGAATGCCTGTTCCAAATACCATCCAATGAAGTATGGAAGTTCTGCTGCACAGCAGTCTTTCAGAACACCTATGATACTGGGTTAATATCACCTATTATATATACACATGTAAAATATCATGGCTGCATGCTTTGTTAGTTACTTTGTTTTAAATGTAAGAGAGATGGACATCATTGAAACTTAAGTCTGAACAGATCTTGAGACAAGCTGAATTAAGTGTATTTGAACCCAGCCCAGCTTGCATGGAAAACTTTTGTATTAAAATTAGCTGGCCCTTATTCTGATACCCCTAATCAGGCTGAGTATACCTTATTCCATGATTACTGCCTGCAGACCGAGGCGCTATTTAGCATGAGAGAAGGTAAAAGCATCTACCTCTCAGTGATGAACAACCAGGACTAGGGTGACCAAATGTCCTGATTTTATTGGGACAGTCCTGATATTTGGGGCTTTGTCTTATATAGGCGTCTATTGCCCCCTTGTCTTGATTTTTCACACCTGCTGTCTGATCACCCTAACCGGGACAACAAGTAAAAAAATAAAGTTTTCACTAAAAGTATACTCCAGAATATTATCTTAAGTTTTAATCAACATTAACAGCACATCTGCTGCTAATTTAAAAATTTGCCTTGAAAAAATAGCCCCAGAAGGAACATCTGAATGGCAAAGCATGCAGAAATGCACCACCTTTTTCAAAAAGAGAAGTTAAAACGGAAAGACTCAGTGCAATCGACACATCTGTACAGCCCAAGTGAGCAGAAGGGGATACAAAGGGATATTTTGTATGATAGTGACCTGAAATGATTGCTCCTCTTTCATGTCTGCCTTGAAGCAGCAGTTTAGTTTTACAAGTGAGATTTTATATTGTTTTCTTCCCATCGCCAGCACTAAATCTAACCTGCAACCTGAACTGGATGCTAGATCTGCTCTTTTTTTGTGCGTGTGTGTGTGTGCAGAGCTTCAGTGTGCTTGAGTTAGGCGCAGCAAGCCTCCATGACATGCACAGCTGAGTCCAAGAAAAACAATGCCACATCCTTACTGTTGGGTACTGCTGCAACCTAAGGACCTCAGTCCCTCTTGCAACACCCCCATCATTGCTCCAGATTGTATACCCACCCCATCACTGCCAAACTCACATGAAAAGAATCATCATGGTCACCTGGACTCTTAAACAGAGCTGATTTGCAGGAAAACTGTCTTGTTAGACAATCTCTTTTAACATAAGTGAAAACTAGTTGCCCAGGATTCTTGGGAAGATCAAAATTTCTGGTTTATTGATTATTCTGCCATAATAAAATAAAGAAATATATTCAACAGTAAATAATTGTATTCTGAAAATGGTGTCCAAAGAGAACTATTAGGAGATGGGACAAGTCATTAAGGCTTGGACAGAAAAACCAGGAGTGTAGGAAATAAGTGTCTAGACATAATGCAAGCAGAAGACAGTCTGCAGAAGAATGCTGGGCCTGAGGAGAATGATGGAAAGACTTTTGGAGGCAGGGAAGTGAGGGAAATACAGCAGAGTCAGCAGAAGAAATCAAGAAACTGCAAAGAACATGGGGAGCTTGATGGGCTGGTAGAAAGATATTATTCCCTCATGGCTGAGCTTTTGTTCTATTCAGTAATGAAGATGAATATGGTTTCCAAGTGGACTCCTTTTCCCACTCCTGATTCTGTGCCTTCTTCCATGCTACCTGTGATACTCAGAATGAACTCCAATTTCACTAAGCAGTCTCCCACTCTACTTTCACTTCCATGAGGAAAAGAACCCGATCATTGCTGGTATGGTATCCCTGTTTGAGCTTGCAGACTGCATAAGGCATTGCTTTCTGTTTTGTAGATTTTTCCCTGATGTAAAGTGGTATGTACGTCTATATCAATATGTTTGCAATATTGTTGTAACCACATTGATCCCACAATATTAAAGAGACAAGGTGGGTGAGGTAATAATTTTTATTGGACCAGCTTCTGTTGGCTGAAAGAGACAAGCTTTTGAGCTACAAAGAGGTCAGTGCAGCTCATCAGCTTGCCTCTTTCACCAACAGAAAGTGGTCCAATAAAAGATATTCCCTCACCCATCTTGTCTCTCTATAGCACAATGCATAATAACAATACTAATAAAAACATAACTGGGAGAAAAAGCAGTCCATAATGGTAAACTATTGCTGACAAGTTAACTAAACTGCTCAGTTGTAACTACTGATGATGTGGAAAACAAGTTCTTTTACTGTTACTAGACCAGTTGTTCTCAACCTTTTTTCATACTATGACCCGATATTTTCCCTTAGAACTATAAAGAAAGGGAGGGTGGTCACAACTCACAGGTTGAGAACCTCTGTACCTATGTTGAACAAATCATTACAATGCCAATGGGAGTTATGCAGTGAAAACAACAAAAACAGGGGTTGAGATTATCCCACAAGGGTCTAAAATTTGCCCTTAGATATCTCCATGTAATTCCACTGAGAAAGTTCCATTGACTAAGGACAGAATTTGGTTCAGGGGTTTTTACATAAACCATCTAATCTGTATGATTTAGACTTGATGTTTTACACTTGGAGATGGGCCTAAGCCCTATAGCTGAGGTTCACAGCTCATACACATTTTTTATTAGCAAGAAAATCATACATTCCTCTGAAATTTGGGGAAGTTCAGACTTGGGTCCAGATTTCAAATTCCCAAGATTGGGGGTGTACGAGTCCACGGTTTTGGTTCTGCTCATTACTGTTCCAGATCTGGAATTTGGATTTGGGGTGTTGGTTCTGGCCCATCTACATTTCTGATGCAATCCAATTACATGTTTGGTACATAAATACAAATTCTTTCAGCCAAAGGGGTTCCCCTCTTTAAGAGTACAACATGAAACAAGAACTGAATTGAACAAGAACTGAAAAGTTTGCTGTATGCTAGTTCATCCTGGGACAAATCCTTGAAGTCAATGGTAGTCCTTCCTCAAAACAGACTGAATAAAATTGAGTAAGGCCTCAGGTGCTGGTTCATTATCTCTTGAAGTGATGCCAAACAATAAAAATGATTCCAGCACTCAGCCACGTCTATATAGGTCAGCGTTCTACAAATACTGTTAGTCAATAAAGCCTTATTCAGATGACATAAATCCAGTTTTGCCAATCAGGAAACTAATTTAAAGATCAAAGTTTCTTTATGCTATGACGACATATATCAAATGCTACTCACAGCACTATTAAACAGCAAGTACTTGGCCCCGTGGTCAAATAAAATATGGATCACAACCTCCAGTGGGGGAGATGTTTTAAAATAATGCGCAAGTCATCATCAGTGCTAATACGAACGGGACACAGCCTCCTTGCAAATCGAGCACCACCCAGATCAATCTCTGGCAAGGTGCTTAAGGTGGTCTGGTTATAAATTCAGTTTATATTTATCGCTGGCAATCTTCTTGTGTCACCAAAGCTTTTCATTCCCACCTAATCACTGGCCATGTAACAGCATTCCTTGATACACATGCTTCAGAAATTTGTTAGTTTTCTGTTCTAATAATTTCCATACCAAGGAAGCAGCTGAAATTGAACCAGTGCTGATGGAGATGGCTGCTGGGTTCAGCTTCTTAAATCCTCATTTCTGATCTTGTCCTGCCACTTGTTTTTGATATGGAGCAGTTGATGAAGACTACGAGAACTGAAAATATCAATCCAGTGTTCTTCAGTCTGCATCAGTGCCCACAGTGTCATAGATGGTGCTGGAGGATGTTCAAAAGATGTGGATGCTTGTAAAGCAGCAGCAGCAGCCATGTCTTGGGCTGTTCAGTTGGTCTCCAGCTTGCTGTGAAGCAGTGGATCTACAGAACCACAGTTACACCAACTTTGTAAATGTGGGCATTCTGGTGCCCATGTGCTAAGAGCAAAATGAGCTGCCAGCCTTATTCATGTTGACTGGTATCCATTGCGACTATTTAAAGAGTAAGTGTGAGTAGGTGTGTGAGTAAAGTGAACAGAGTTGAATGCCTAGTTAATGGCCAAGATTTCTAAATATGGACGATAAAGTTAGGCTTCTAAATCTGTATTTAGGCATCTAAATAAGCAGCCTGACTTGCAAAGGTGCTGAATGCTAATAAATCCTTTTGAAGCCAGTTTTAAGGGCTCAGGTTTGAAAATGTGGTTTTGAAATGTTTAATTTCTTTTAGTGTTGCCTTATAGGACTGTAAAGATTGTCAGAATTAGGAAGGCAACTTCAAGAAGCAACAGAGAAGCACATTAGGATGCTGAGTCATATCCAGCTTTAAAACGAAAAGGAGAAGTTTATGTTCTATAATCACAACAGAAGGAGCTTCATAAAACTGAATTTGTGAATTCAACAGAAAACATTTACAGGCCCCTTTAGCTAATTTGGAAGGTTTGCTAAATGACAACATGGATAGATGTTGTGGAATTGAGTGAATGAGATGCAATGAAATTATCTACTGCCCCAGGGGAACTTGCTTTTAAATCTAGCACAACAGAAAAAAGTTTTCAATTTAGATACTAAATAATGTGCCTTCATCATATGCTTAAACAACAGTTTACAGTTTTAAGACCTCTCTCCTAGGCTGGAAACAAAATAAATAAGAAAAACAAAACATTCACCCCAATAAAACAAAAAAAAAACCCACCACCAAAGAAAACAAACAAAAAACCACAACAGGCTTTTCCCCATTGCTATCACATGTAATATTTTATGGTGTAATAGGATATCCATATTTTTTACTTACAAGTTAAAATTAACAATTCTATTTCCGTATTTGTATAACACCTACTATGATGGCATGTTGGTCCATGATTAGGGCTCCTAGGTGCTACAACAATACAAATAATATGGTAATAGAATTAATAATAATAAGAAAAATAATAAAAGTGATTTCAATTTAATTTTCAGGTCACAGGCAGGAGAAAAGAAATTTAGAATGGATATCTGTAACTCTCCTCCACTGCTTTTGCAGTATGCTACGTAACAGAATGGCAGTGTTTGTTTGAAACCTCCCACCTGGTCATCAGGTATTGATTGTGCTAGGAGAAATTGAAGTGGGTTCTGCAGACTCTCTGAATCAGGTTGCTCATTATCCAGCCTGGATATGAAAGAGATGGAAGTGATTCTCTGGGGAGAGAGGTTCTTGGGTGTAGGCTAAGCCATCCTGATGGAGGAACCCTAGGAGCAGCCAAGACTGGGGATAAAGTTTGAATGTATGTTGTTGTTAATTTGTTAAGAAAGGCAAACTCCAGGAAGAGGGTGAGTTTCTGATTCTTCATATGCATTTACTGTGGACTTTGGTTTAGAGAAGGTTGAGAAAGGCATCTGCTCATGCATCCCTTTTGGAAATTGGGTGAAAAGTATATTTTGAGCCTAAATCTTGCCATTTTTACCTATTGCCCAATCCTTGAAGTCAATGATTGCCAAAGTTTTCACTGGTTTCACTGAGTTTTCACTGAGATTAATAAAACCATAATTTGCCTTTGATTCAGGCAAAACACACATTGTAGGTAACATGGGCGCTGCCTGAGTAAGGATTACAGGAAGGGGCCCACTTCAAATCATTAAACTTCCTTCTGGAGACAGTTCAAGTGATGGATCTGTTCTTGCCATTACACATTTACACTTATCAAATACCAACAAAGGAACTCTGGCCACTTTTCAAAGTATGCTGAAGACAATTTGAAATGTCTTTTGTAGTCAAACAGAAAGTGTTAGACATGTTTGCACGTAATGTTAGACATGTTTGCATGTAAGCATAATTCATTGCATTGCCACAAGGATCCCTTGGATATTATCATGTTTATCTGCTTAGCATGCAAAATAGTAAAGGTTTTACTGAGCTGGAGAATAATGAACCAATAAAAAATAAATACTTTATAAAACAAAAAACTAGCAGAAATATTCCCCTGATGTAAATCTCAGCTCGCTTCTGCATGAAGAGCATGTGTAATACATCTGGTTACCTTCACTGGGCTACACTTCAAAAACAGGAAAGACATGAACCATGGTACCCCGGAAGTGGTATACAGCAGAACATGGAGTCTTTATTAAAGTTAAAAGCATCAAATGACAGTGCCCAGACACAATGAGCTGAATGAAACTCGGGCACAATCTAATTTCACTGACACCATTGGCATTTAATCTGCTCATATGTGATGATAATTTCAGAGCGGGGGGAAAAAAGATCAGCTTCTTTAGATTGTGATCACATATATTCTGGTATAGCAGCTTTGATACAAATGGCTCCAAAGCACTTCACAAATGGATGAAAGTCTTCCCTTTGCAGAGGGCCAGCACAAGGCCTATGCATAACTGAAATCCAACTTAAACCCTCAAAATAGGCTTTCAGTGGGATGTAAGTGGGGCATAGGCCTTTGCACTGGGGTGCATTACACTCAGACAAAACTGATTGTACAATCCAAAGTCTTTAGTATATATAAGAATCATTAAACCCACCATCAAAGTGAAGCCACCTCAGAATGAAACAGTGCAGCTATTTGTCAGCAGACGACACTAAAGTATATAACATCCAAGAAGTGAAGAATAAATACAATTTCTAATGGAAAAATTTGTGTGAACAGCATGTGATTAACCAAGCTGGAATCTGGCCAAGGTTACCAGAATTAAAGAGACACCAGTTAAATGAGCAACAAAAATTAGGTTTTGTAAAAATAAGCTTTTACAAAGATTAAGATCAATAGAAATGCTTCAATGAAAATTGTTTACAAAAACTCCAGCAGAAACATTTTTAAAAAAAAACAATGAGTATTCCTTCAGAGGGATCGTAATCCAAATATTGTAGTGATTATGAACCCGAAAGTTGAATTGACCACAAACTGACTTTAAAGTAAAGCAAAACTGACTAACCTCTTTTAGTTTTCCAAGATGAGAGTGTTGTAAAAAAGTAAACAAACAGCATTCACAGTGAAAAGCGTATTTGATCTTTTTAAAATTCCTTCAGTTTTATTAATCTAAGTCATTGCTAAGGGAATTTATTTTAGAAACTAATCAGACAATACCTCTTTAACATCCTAACACAACTCTTGCAACAAAGATCACATAATTCTTAATGTCCACAGAGGGCCAGGACTTCAGTTTTATGTATCATCTAAATGCTGGCACCTCTACTAGCATAGTGCTCCTTAACATCACCCCAAGATAGTAATTTAGTATCAGCCCTGAAAGACAAGTGTTATGAAGACAATTCAGCTCTTTGTCTCAGTTTCCCCACCTGGAAAACGGGCATATTAGTTTGTCTACCTCACAGATGTATTGTAAAAATTAGTTTTTAAAGCACAATAATAAGAAGTGCTATATAAATGTTAAGTGTTTTTAATAACTAATGAATCATCAAAACTACTTCCTGGCAGAACCCTACATTTTTCCCTAGGGGCCTTTGATCCAAGGACTACCTTGGTCTGACTGTGATTAGCTTATGTGATCTGTCAAGTTCACAGCTTGAAGTGGTATGGCTGCAAGATGCTACTGAATATCTGTTCTAACATCAAGGATTTACAGTGTGGCTACAGTTAATATATAATGTTGTCTAGCTATGCTTTCATGTTTTCTTTAAAGAGCCAAGGGATAGCATAGCTCCCAAATTTGAGGTGGGGGTGGAGGGACAGTAAGGGCATAGAATCTGAGAATCAAAAAACCACTTACCATAAAAAAAAACGTTTGCAGATGTCAACAGTGAAGTAGGGTATTTGTTGGTACACACAAGTTTGGCCAAACCATGTTTCTTATGTTCTGATATAACTATTACTAAGGAAACATTTTACCTCTCATGCATCAGAGTTTGCATGGTTCAAAGGAGTTAAATGAAAGACTCAGACTAAGCCCTTCATCTATTATCTGCTGATCAATTACTTGATCAAGGCTGCCTATGAGTTTACACACTTGCCTTCACACACACACACACACACACACACACACACACACACACACACACACACACACACACTAAAAGACAGCCCTTAATTAGTAGGTACACAGAGAAAGACTGAGTTGGGCTAAAGCATGGCAGGCTTGGCAGAGGCTCAGGGGAGTGCATACAAAGGAAAATCTGAAGTCAAACCCACAAGAACTTTAGGAGACCCACCCAATGGTGCTACCACATCTAAATAAATAAAAAGGATTCATGTTTGCCTGTGCCAGAAATCACACATTTCACATAGCTTCTGACAAACAGGATCTATATCACACACCACGTTGCTCAGTTTATATTAAGGGCTGGACATTAAAAACAGGTTGTGTTTTTTTCCTTCTTAGTAACAGAGTCTAAGTCTGCTTTGCTCCACTGTTGATGCTGTTGCAAAGTTTTTGCTGGAGCAGAATAAGAGAGAGCTAATGTGTAAGACCAGTGTATTCAGACCTTGTGAAACTAATCCTTATGTGCAGCCAGATGCAGGTGCACTTAAAGATATGGTAGCAACCCAAGTTATTTTCCAAATTGTCTTGCAAGACTTAGCAACGTAAATCAATCTTATTCAATGGTGTTACTATGTAAATTCTCAGGAGTTATTGCAGCCCAACTCAGAAATTAGCTTGCACAATATTTGTATTTGGTGGTAGGGCCAGATTCAGGGCTCCTTGATTACCGTTCAGGTAGCGTAGCATCATCAAGGAAAAAAAAGTTTGCGTCGTAATGTAAACCTCATTTTGAGGGCTTGCTGATTATCATCCATTAAAAATAATGATTTAATATTTATATAATGGCATACCCAGAGGCTCCAATAAAGACTGAAGCCCCACTCTCCATCCTGTGAAGAGCTTTCAGTCTTAAGAAACACGGTGCAACTGAAAAAGATGAGAACTTGTGGAAATCCCATCCTCATTACTACACTGGCTCATACAGTCTTTAGTGCAAGAGGGAACTGGTCACCTATCTATGGGACTCTTTTGTTACTCAGATAAGAGACACAGTAAATGGAAAAAGCAGTTGTATGTCTACTGTTCTGGCAAAAGAACAATATATTCCACTCAAAAGGAATAAAAGAAGGAAGACACACAAAATTAATTCCTACTTAGATGTCTATTCCCTGAACAATGAGCTGGCAGACAGTGTCCCACACCACTGAAAACCAACACCATGCCTCAGCTAGTGAGAGGAACAATAGTGTATCACAGTCAATTTTTCCAAATGCAAACTGAGTCTTCCACCTCATCTGCCTCTGAAACTAAGTCTAACATCAGCCATACATGTACTTCTCCAATGAGACCCAGAAAAGGTTAAAGCTGGAGCTCTTTTCAGTTTATTCTGACCTGTTTCCATTCAACTATATTTTTGGGCTTTAATGTTCAAGCTACATCATAACTGCTGATCTGACACATTCATCCTTTGCATGGTACTGGGCCTATTCAATACTGGACCTTCTTACTTAACTTACAAGAATGCCAATCAGAGATGCATGTGGGTGTGGCTTTATATCATCTGGATGTAAGACTCTTTCTTCTCTAGTAGCAGACCTATACTTAAACCTATATCACACGTGATCATAGAATCATAGAATATTAGGGTTGGAAGGGACCTCAGGAGGTCATCTAGTCCAACCCCCTGCTCAAAGCAGGGCCAATCCCCAATTAAATCATCCCAGCCAGGGCTTTGATGTAGATGAACACTGCGTTTTTTTCTTAACATGGCAATGATGGGATTTTTACCATTACAACTGCAGCTGAAAGGCTTAATTTGAGTTTATACCTTACCTCTCAGACCATGAACAGCAGAATTGTAGAGAATATCACACAAGGGAAATGCTGTGCGTCACAAAATAGGTGACTGCTGAAGTAGTTTAAGACTGTTCTCTCTGAATATAATTAACATTAATTTAAAAGAAGGTTGTTTGCTGGTCAGCTGGACCATCTATCACCTTGTATTAGACTACATACCATTAGAAGAATGGAAGACAGCAAAGCAGTACGATAAAAGTTTAAAATTCCTATTATCAATTAAATAAATATAGACGTTTTGACATTCTGCATATATTTTGTCATGTTTAAGTAATGAACACTGCCTTTAAATACTTGCATGACAAATGAGGCTAATCTCCTGCCTTTCCACATAATATCTCTCTCGATCCCTGGAAGATTACTCTGAATGATGGGGTAAGAGTATTTCAGAAGCCCTACTAAATGACTGCCTGCATCAATGAAGTCATGACAGATTGGATCAGAGACAAGTTAAGTTTTTCCCCAGAGACAGCTGCATGAATCTGCATGTATTTTTGGGGCCTGGAGAGCCGGCTTCAACACCAGTCTTGCCGGTAACACTAGAAACCACAGAAAGGCGTATTTAGTCTTCAGAGAAGTTTGGAGTCTAACAGAGGAAAAATGACTTGTTATAAATATGTATTTGGGTTTGGAAACTCACTGTACTTTAAATTCCAAATTATTTCTGTTCTCACAATTTTGTTTTGCAACAGCTCTTTTCTTTATTAAGGTCATTGAGATCTTCTGCAGTGAAATGCTATATGTCCTGCACCTCAGGTAGACAAGTAAAGACAGCTTGGAGGACATACTGTACGTGTGCTGACAGCAGCACATAAAGCTTTCTGTAGGAGATTCTACTGTCTCTGCGGAGTTAAGAGTAGATGTAGAAAATACAGACATGAGATATCACATTTTTGTGTGGGAGCAGGAAACAAGAGGCCAAATTAGACTGGAAAGAACTGGATGCACCCATTGATGTCAATGGAAATCTCATCTCCTTATGCTATGGCTGAACATGACCCAGAGTTGCCATGAATGAGTCTTCAGATGAGCATTTAGATATATTTAGGTCAAATTCAGCCTAGGTGTGCGTGATAAATTCACTGACTTCAAAGATTTACTGCGTCCTTTCAGGTAGGCTAAATTAGTCCTGCTTCCTTTTGGCTGTGGAAAAACAATGGTCAAGAGACTAGGAAAACCCAATGCCAGAGAATTAACTTTGGCCTTTGGTTTGTTGAAGCATTAGTTCATTTGTTGAAGCAGGAGTTAGCCTCTGAGAAGAAAGTTGATTAGCTATTAATATAAACATCAGAAGGCCTGCTTTTCAGAGGCTCCAGCCACCCATAGATTCAGCTGAAGTCAATGGGAGCAGTAGGTGCACAATAATTCTGAAAAGCAGACCTATCACCTACCAGAGGCTTAATCCTGCAAGGTGCTGAGTGCCTACTGCTTGGCACTGAGCATTCTCTATTGCCATTGAAGTAAATGGGGGTTGAGCGCACTGAGGGACTTAGGTGTGGTAATGTTTAGTGTAACTTTTAGGTGCCCCACCACCCAATGGAATCCTCAGCCCCAAACTGGGTATCCAGACTTTCTCTACAATGCCCAAGGAGAGTTAGGCACCTAAGAAAGGGATTCACAGAAACCAGCAAGTTGAGTGGGGAGCTGCCTAAACCAAGGAAAGAGGGGTGGCCTAAGTTGCACCCCTCAAATGTACCTTACTCCTGATGGAGGTTAGCCGTGAACTCAGGGGCTGAGTTGCTTGGTTTCATCAGGGCATAATTGGCTTTGTGAATGCCCAACAGCAGAAACTAAGGTGCCTTGGGAATTTAGGCACTTCCAGGGTTAGTGGGCTTTTGAGGAGTAGGTCTTTTGACTATCTTGGTGGCTCCTAAATGTTGGACTTTTACAGCTAAAATGGCAGTAAGGCCATCCCTTTGTGGATGTAGCCCTTAGTGCCTCATAAAATGAGCTCAGCACCTTGCATTATCAAGTTTTTTCAGTACTTGGAAAGCAACCACATACCTGGCTCTTCTATCTAAAAAGGATATGAAATGGGAGCTATAATAAAAATAGGGGACAAGATGACAACAAATCAACAAAGTGAACATGGATTGTACCTTTGACTGTATAAAAGAAGTATCCAAACTGGGTAACTGCTGTCTTGAATTTGCCACTATATCAAATCCCAGTCTAACTATTCTTATACAACTTTTAGCTGTCTTGGCATAGGCCTCCCCCAGCTGCTCAAGAACTTTCCATCCTTCTTTTTTTACCCTCTTTTGGCCAGCTATCTTGAAAGCAGTAATCTGTTCCCCTGACAAAAGGAATTTTAAAGAGAACGCAAAAGACTTTGGTATGTTGTCAAAAATAAATGGATTCTGAATGTTATAGACATCGCTTTTATCCCTCATCTTCACCCTGTTACTAACAACCCATTCTTGAACAAGTGTGCTCTGTACTCATCCACATATAATTAGGATTCATGGTGCTCTCACCATCTGACAGAAGCCAGCTGAACTTTAAGCAAACAGAAAAGGAGTACTTGTGGCACCTTAGAGACTAACCAATTTATTAGAGCATAAGCTTTCGTGAGCTACATCATATCGTGGATGCATCTGAGGAAGTGAGCTGTAGCTCACGAAAGCTTATGCTCTAATAAATTGGTTAGTCTCTAAGGTGCCACAAGTACTCCTTTTCTTTTTGCGAATACAGACTAACACGGCTGTTACTCTGAAACCTGTCTTTAAGCAAACAGTTTCAATTTGTTAGCAAACTGTTTGATGAACCCTGACACACCTACTTTTTTTTTTTAAAGAACATCTTTATTAAAAGAACACAATTTGCTAAAAGAGAACAGGATGAACTATTCTTTCCAGAACATATGGACAAAAATGTAATCCAATCCTATTTACAGCCAAGAAAAAAAGGTATTGACATACTACATTTTAAACGTGGGATTACAAAACACATCAACACACTGTACTTTTATATTATACAAATAAAATCTTAAGATCTATAGAATTCTGCAGCTAAAAATTAATTTTAATTTGAACATACTGAAGATACCATAGAAGATTCAATTCAGGTACTTGGCTTTGTGTCACAACCATGAGCAAATCTTCTTTCTAGCATAAGAAGTTCCAACTCCATGGCAATCATTTCTGATTGATCAAAATGTAAAGTGTTTTAAATAGTAACAACCCTTGTGATAAACAAAACACAAAATGGCTGGTCAAATGTCTTGAATAGCTTTCAGCAATTTGGAGACCTTTGGGGCGCATCTGAAACCTGTGACTTAAAGGAAGTTGCGAATTATTCCTATTCAAAGTTGCTTCATTGTTCTTTGGGCAGGAGAGAATGAAGTAGTTTTTCCCTTTCTTTTTAAACTATTTTAAGACCTTCCTTCCACCCTGCCCCCCAACTGAAATCGTTGTTTGCATGATGACACCACCTGGTACCCTTATTGACTACATATTAAACTTGTATACACTAAGCAAACATTTTCATTTAACTTATCACTTACTATGTGTTTTGTGTCTTACTGCAGTATTGTACTATGTAAAATAATGCATATAATGTAACAGTTTGATAAATCATAAATGTATGTGATCTTCTTTCAAACAGGTAAAACAACTTCCTAATCTGGATTAGGGAAAAATGTTATTTACAAAAATTGTTTAGCAATCTAGAAACTGATCCTACAACCAGATCTGCCTTCAGTGGGGCTCCCCATGTGCATGGGGGTCCATAGTAGCAAATCTAATACAGAATCAGGGCTTTATTTGTCATGTCCCATACTCCTTATGGAACTTCAGAATGCAGCACTGAGACTTAAGAAATGGGTTCCACTGAAATCAACACCCCACAATGCGATCAAAAAGACCATGTTTATGGCATATATTATTTTGGGTTTATTCTTCCTAAGATACATGTCTGCAAGTCTTAACTCAAGATTTTTGGAGTCACACAGATAGATGTATGACTATAACCATTGTGATGCCAGAGTTTCTACTTGTTAGAGCAGGGCACTGAGAGTCCAGAGACTTGAGTTCTACTATTGATTCACTGTGTGACCCCATAGCAAGTAGTTTTATCTTTCTATGCTTTAGTTTCTACATCTGTAATAGAGGAATAATAATTCACTTTTCAGTTGTTTGGATCTGATGAATGATATAAGTGCAAAGTATTGTTAGTATTAATAGGATGCTTTAAAGTCACCACACTCCTTAAAGGACTAGTGGCTTTCCTGTCTATTCTGGAAACTCTTCAAACTTGGAGTTTAGCCTAGACACAATCAAGAATAAATATTCGGCTTTTTCTTGGTCCTGTGTTATCCTGGAAGTTTAATAAAAGTCATTGGTAGGATTTTTGTTGAGGAAAGCAAGCATAAAGTGCTTTTTTATATAGTGGTAATGGAAAAACAAAATATTCGTTACATCTATTAAAGAGATTGTCTACCAGACAATTTTAGAGCATCTGCATTTCCAGTATGAATTTAAAACACATTTACTTTGGCTGTACTTCATCTGAGAGATAATGGGATTTGTGTGCATATGTAACTCTGAGCCATCACTTGGAAAAAATGACCCCAAAAAGTCTCCTATCTGCTTCAGATTAGCTAATGTGTTATAGTATATATAAACTGTATAATAACTTAAGGCTTTCAGACATGATTTTCAATTGTTCCTCAGCTTGGAACAAAATTTAACTCCTTATGTGGATCCCTTTTTGATTACTACAAATTATTTACATTTGAGATGCTGACTTGAGAAACAGGAAATCAGTGAAAATGCGTTATGGAGAAGAAATTCACCCCACAGAATTTAAAGCTGCTTTGTGTACAGTTTTTTTCTGCACTATGGTTTTGGTTTAGTCTTTAGTAGTCACAGTACTCTGACCTGAGATATAAAAGTGAAAGTTTGCCTCTCTTCCTAATCCAAAGCATGTAGGATGTAGTTACTCGAGTGGAGGACAGAAAGGAGGGCCCAGTGATTAGTGCTCTGCCATAGGCTTCCTGTGTGATCTTGGGCAACTAAAAGTTAGTCTTTCTATGCCTCAGTTCCCCATATGTAAAAATGTAACATAAGATAATAGCAGTTCCCTACCCTCCAGGAGTGTTGTGAAGATCAACACACTTAATATTGTGAGATGCTCAGATGGTGTGATGATGGGGGACATAAAAGTACCCAAGATAGATAGACAGCTGTACAGATCAGCCATTTTACTTGAACCTCATTCAAACTGCATTTCTCTTGTAGATACAATGCATAAAAAACTATCCCCAAAACGTGAGGGTGCAACACAATCTTTGCCTTAGAAAAATCTTGGTAGATGTTTATATGTTTATAATGCTTATCACCAAACTTTGCCTAATCCTTGCATTTATAGTTTGGTACAGAGCTAATACATTTTTATTGTCTTTGTTTTAAAAATAGTTTTAAAACAAAAACTCCTGGACATATATAACTCAGAGGAAGAGGGCGGAGGGGGCATGGAGTGGGCAGATCAATGGATCCATATTCCCACCCACTCCCCAGTATGCTGGACACAGTTGGGCAAGTATGAGGGGGAAGTAGATTTTAGCTGCAGTCAGCTGCAGTCAGTTACTTCCCCCGTGGAGCAGAAGGGGAGCAGGAAGCAAACAGGAACTATCTGAGTGACAGTTCCATTCTGGGGCTTCTCCCGAGGTGGCACTGTGCCCTTTCCCTTACTCAGCAAGCAACTCAAACATGAGAGCTCAAGAGCAGTGCCGTACTTGGCTCTCTTGCGTTGATTAATATTTCAAAGACAGAAGCACATCCCTAAATGCAACATACTAAACTATGAACATTTAAGTGGGCAGGAAAATGAAAGATTTATTTTAGGGCTAAAGAAATACTATGGCAAAATTATGGCTCCCCTGCACAAAGGCATTAGGGGCTTGATGCAGGATCAAGCTGTAGAAGAGAGAGAAGATGCAAGGAACCCCTTTTCCTCCATTGATAGAAAGCACTCATAATTTGACTTCAAAGCACTACAAGCAGGGAGGCAGGGAAGCATTTTCTGCACTGTTCTAGGCCCCAGAGTGGGCATGGTTTTGTATAGCAGGCACTAACCCCAGATGTTCACCCTGCTAACAAACCAGCAGATGCAGAGTTGTACTAGGAAAAGAGAAAGAAACCGAGAAAGAACGGAAGACCCATGCCAAAGTAGCCACAGCCCAGTGATTAGGGCACACATCTGTAATGTGGAAGACACATCCTTGGATCTCCCACAACCGTAGTGAGTGTCCTACCCACTGGACCATAGCACCAGTCTCTCTGGTCCATCAACATTTTATTATTTATACCAAGTGGAACAGTTATAACAGAAGAAAGGGCAAAAAAATCCTGAAAGAGTCCATAGCATGGTGGTCAGGTCTCTCATCTGGGAGGTGGGAAACTCAGGTTTAAATCCCTGCTCCAAATCAGCTAGGGCAGGGACTTGAACATGCATTGCCCACATTCCAAGTGAGTACCCTTCCTAACTGCCTATTCTGGGTTGGGTCTCTTTCTCTGACCAGAAATTTCATCATGGAGCTGAGAAACTTTCCCACAACAGTTGCATTAAAAGCCATATATTCCCTTAAAAAGTTTCAGTTTCAACAAATTGGTACCATTTTGTTAAAAATAATTCCTGACCAACTCTGCTCCTGACAGCATCATGCCTACTCCTGGCTGCAGCTAGCATAGTGATTGCAGGGGCGCTCACGTGAAGAGTATGCTTCATCTCCCACGCTTCCAACATGGCTCCAGCTCAAGGAGCCTTAACTTTTCTTATATAATAGTTCATTCACAATCCCTCAAGCTTACAATTACATCATGTGACAAAGGGTACTAGAATGTATTGTCAGACTCTACGTATCCATCAGACTATGCCGATAAATGGCCACGTATGCTGATTTCAGATATTGGCTCACAACAAAAATCAAACTTTTCCAATTAAAATATTTTTCTGTTCCAATATTTTAATAAACTCTCTCATGCAATGGCCTAAAAGGCATGCCTTAGTAAGAGACCCCATATATCTCCCAGTGCTCCACTGCTCCACTTGGGGGCAGCAGAACTATTCAAGCTGGAGCCAGTTTAAAAGAAAGGGGGGGGGTATCAGGATGCATCCCAAAAGGGGCCTTAGACTTTGGAATTCACTCTTTTCTAGGGCCAAAACTGCTTGAATCAGTTGACCTTCCAAACATGCTGCATACATTTTGGGGACTAAAGGGTGAAATATGCACAGGTATTTCTGGGTGGGGTAGCCTAGGCTAGGCTATTATTTGGCTGTGTTCTGGGTTTTTTCCCAGTTGATATTTCCTGGGTTTAGAATGAGGGGATGCTGCTGATTTTATTGTTTTATAAGTCTATATTCAAAGATGTATCAAAGGCATCTAAGGCCCTACACAGGTGCTTTTTCTTTTCTGGTGATATTGTAAATCATTAAGAAAGGAATGGAGTACTTGTGGCACCTTAGAGACTAACCAATTTATTTGAGCATGAGCTTTCGTGAGCTACAGCTCACTTCATCGGATGCATACTCTAAGGTGCCACAAGTACTCCTTTTCTTTTTGCGAATACAGACTAACACGGCTGTTACTCTGAAACCGTAAGAAAGGAATGGAAACTACAGGATACCCACTTACATGCTTCACAATTCCTTATATGTTAGAAGAACATCTATTGGCTTAGTTCTATTAGCAGCTGAATTATCAACTGATCCACCTCTTTGGGGTTTCTGCTTTCTACTGTCTGTTGTATTTTACCATTGCAAATTCAATCAACAAAGACTAAACAGTAACCAAAAAACAAACTAAACAAAAAACCAACACACAAACAAACAAAAAAACACCTTCACAAATCTAAAGCAAAAGTGCAATTGAAAGTTTTCTGTATGGAAATTAAGAAAATTATTTTTCTTTCAGTTAACAAACAAATTGAAAGCTCAAAACATTTACAACTGCCTGTCACCAATGTAGATCAAGTTCTGAACTACTTTCAGATAACTAGGCTGTGTGGGTGCACAGCTGGGAAAAGGTAATATTCAATATGTGTGAATCTCAGTCCTGTGCAGAGGGTCCATACAATCCTGTGCACCAATTAAATCCTGTTTAAGACCTATATAGCTTTATGTGGGGCTTAGCTGATATGTAGGCCTGGTGTTTGCCCCCTGCATAGGGGTGAATTTCACTCTGTGTGAATTAAATCATGTAAAAATGACATGAGCAAGAAGTCTTCTTGCTCATCTGGAGACTAAAAATAATAAAAAGATGTTTGTGCTCATGTAACATCCCTGGTTTAAATTGTTCAAATGAAATAATCAAGAAGTTTTTGTGAAATGTTATGAATGTCCACAAATATTCCTGGCATTCCATTAACTGTCCCAGATTATTCCTCTTGGGCAAAAGCACTCATCACAGAGGACCTAGAAATATTTGGAAAAAAAACCCAACTAACAGGACTATAACAATTAATCCATATTTTAAACCAGTATTTCAAATCCTCTGAAACTTAAAATGGGACCTTTAAATCCAGTTCAGGGATCTTAATATTCTCAACATGCATTGTCAATGAGTTTGGAAATGTGATCTTAATTTAAACTCAGTGCATTTTCTATATATCATTTTTCATGACATTTCATTGCTGTGAATTTCCATGTGTCTATTGATATAAAACAGCAGAGAGAGGGGGACTACCATTTTAAAAAGGCTCAATATGATCTCAAAGATGCTTGTTTCATTTTACATTTTAACTGTGTCCAATTCTAGCAGAGTCACCTCAAAATGTAGAACTGAGAAATGAGGGTGAAAAGCTGGCCAGACTGAAAATGATGGCAAAGCTCTCTTTGATTTCAGTGGGGCCAGGATTTCATCTGGAGAGTCTAAAAAACAGAATGGAAAACTGAAATATAATCCTTTATTTAGAAATATCAGTGTGCAGGTATCCTCCTAAATGAACACACGATCAGGGCCAATCATAGGAGAGGCCAGGAGGGCCATTTGGCCTGGGCCTCAAGCTCAAAGGGGGCGTCAAATTTAGACGCGTGTTAATTTTTTGGCATTTTATAAGTTTTGCAACTTGTTTTTATGCACATCGCTATCAGACCAAAATGTGACACACTCTCTCAGCTTAGAGCTGCAAATTTAATCAAATAAGAGATGTGATTTGGTAAAAGACAATTTTTCTGTTAACTAATATAGATTTTGTCATATAAAAGCATTAAAAATGTTCAGAAATATTAATTAAAATATATCAGTTCTGATGGCACAAGATTAGACCGTGATGAATGTGTCTTTTCAGATCAGCTCATTATATATAAACAAACCACTACTAGTGGCTGGTGCTGGATCAAGTGCGTGTTGAAAGGTAGAGAATTGTTACAATTTAGTGTCTTTATAGTTTTACGTCTAGTTGACTAAGGAATTATTTTTGTGTGAGAATTCCTCATTATTATCTTCATATGGTAGCTAAAAGAGGTGACTGGTTGGTTGGTTGAGCCCTAGCTTGGTAGCTGGGCCATCACCATAGGTTTTCATAGTCTATAGGCCAAGATTCAAGGTGAAAATTTGTGAGTACAATCTTGTACAGTGAGTTTCGTGAGGACAGAAGTTTGAAATTTTTGGACAGTATTCTTCTGTCTGTATTTGTGTCTGTGTTTAATATATGTCATCCCTTTGTCTTCAGCTCAGCCTGTTATATTATACCTTGTGTGCTTGAGTTTTGATTCAGTGATAAGGATAATAACCTGTCTGACTGTTTCATTTTGTGTTCTCAATTAGTATTTCTTTGTTCTAACTCTTTTCAGCATTTGGGTACCATTCAGCATTTGTGTACATGTTTACAGTAGAAGATTTCAAGTGTAGATAAGCTACTTATTTACAACAGAATATTTCAAGTGTGGAAAGGCTACATATTAACCAGATAGATCACTATAAAGAGGAGATTTGAAAGTGGTGCAAGCAAGAGATGGCGAAAACAACTGAGCGAAGCAACAGCTAAGAGCTCAAAGCCAATAACTTCATTTCTCAAACCACTGGAAAACACACCTTACCCAACAAACAATGCTACAGATAATGAAAACTCCGCAACTGCAACAGGTGATATTTCAATGCTAATACCTGAACGTGAGGACAGTAGTCAGGAAGGAGATGTGCCAACAGTAACAGATGCAGCAGAAGATCCTATGTATGGTCAAGAAACTCAACAGTAACAGGAAGATGTAGATCTTATGCAGCAAGAGCAATTCATGAGTACTACAGGTTTGACTGTGACTGACATTGGAAATATTGACAAGAGCAATGCTGCCCAAATGCAATCTTTTCTTCACATTAGTTGTTTTGAAATTCCAAGTAACATTCTACAAGATGCAGATAATCATGCTTTCCCTACTCATCTGCTGACAAAAACTCTTCCAAATGGTGAGACCTGCACAAGAGACTGGTTATGCTGGAGTACGGAAAAACAATCTCTGTACTGTGCACCCTGCTTCATTTTGAACAAAAGTACTGCAAATACATCTCTCTGATCAATCAAGATGAATCATCAACAGAGGTTGGAGGAAGTTGAAAGACCGAATACCATCACATGAGAGTTCAACGTCACACAAAGAAATCTATGTTGCATGAAAATCAGCCAGTAGGGCAG
The DNA here is from genome assembly GCF_965140285.1 of Lepidochelys kempii. Taxonomy (NCBI): domain Eukaryota; kingdom Metazoa; phylum Chordata; order Testudines; family Cheloniidae; genus Lepidochelys; species Lepidochelys kempii. The sequence goes on from NC_136382.1 coordinate 152,718,681, forward strand.
CATTAGCTGAAAGTTCAGTTGAGAATTTACTGACTGAACTCTCTACAGAAACTAATAACTGGAAAAAACTTCTTGAGCGCATCCTGAATGTCATCCTTTTTCTTTCTGAGTGGGGATTGACTTTCTTTGGTTCCAGTCAAAGTATTGGTGATCATGCAAATGGAAACTTTCTAGACATAGTTGTCTTCTCAGCAAATATGACCCACTTTTATCAGATCATGATAAACGTGTTTGAGAATTGCAAGACAGTCAAAAGCACATGCAAGTCCATTATCTCTCCACATGTATACAAAATGAGTTTATTGAGCTATATGGGTCATTCGTACAAACAACAATTCTTGATGAGATTTGAAATGCCAAGTATTTTTCAATCATTGTTGATGCCACTCCAGATTGTTCTCACCAGGAACAGACTACTGTGGTTACTCGATATGTTAAAATTGTAGCCAGGTTTATTTTGTTTGATAATTTCATGAGAAAAACTGGAAAAGAAATTGCTGCTCGAACACTAGCAATTCTAGAAGGTTTTAAGTTAGATTTTCAAGTCTGCATTGGTCAAGCCTATGACAATGGATCTAATATGGCTGGGAAGTACAAAGGTGTACAAGCAGTTCTGCTTGAGCATAATTCAAACTGTATTTTCTCCAGCTATGGAAACCACACACTAAACACCTTATAGGTGTTGACTGTGCTGAATCATTCAAGGAGACAATTACTTACTTTGGAACTGTTCAGCAAATGTACAATCTCTTCAGTAGCAGTCCACGAAGGTGGGAAATTTGAAGCAATATCTTCCTGTTTTACTGCATGGGATGTCCAAAACTAGATGGTCTGCATGGATTGATGGTGTTCAACCAGTTGCACAGTATTTGAATTCAGTGAGAAAGGCTTTAAATGAGCTGGAATCTCTTAATCTCACTGCACAGGCTCGAACTGAACTTCAGTCTATTCAGAAGCACAAGTCCAAATTTGAATGCATTCTGATGTCATCTTTGTGGATGAAGCTACTAATCTGGTAACTGAAGCACACAATGCTACACTTGATGTTGAGAGGGATAACACTGAAAGTCTTATTAATGACATTCAACAGATTCATGAACAAGGGGATGTGATCCTGACTGAATCCAAAGTAGTAGCACAGAATATTGACATTTCATCTGAGTTCTCCACCAATCTCAATTTACCTACTGAATCCGATGCTGAGCAGCATTATAGGGTCAATATCTTCTTTGTCATCATTGATTCTATTCAATCAGGTCTTACAGGTCGATTTCAGTCACTGCGACTAATTTGTACCTTTTTGGGTTTCTTTGGCAGTTCAACAGACTGAGTAATGAAGATCTACTTTCTGCACATGAACAATTTCAGCAACAGTACGAAGAAACCTCAAAAGATCTCAGTGACGAGGTCATCTTTCTCAAACGAATATATTCCACAAACTTTAAATTGGATTGCAAGCCAAAGGAATTGCTTCAAGAAATACTTGAACTTGGACTCTCTGGGGTGTTTCCTAATATCACAATTGTATTGCATATTTTTGTCAGTTTCTATTCATCAGTGGCTTCAGGTGAATGCACCTTCAACGTGTTGAATCAGGTAAAGAACTATCACCATTCAACTATGGGACAAGAGTGTTTGAATGGGCTTGCCATGCTTAATATCAACTGTGACATTGCACGAAAGCTAGATTTTTCCTCAATAATTAGTGCATTTGCACAGAAAAAGGCTAGAAAAGCATTTGTTAAATAAAAAATATTCAAATTATGTCTCACTCTTTTTTGGTGCCTTATTTTGTTTTCATGTATCATCATTTTTTATTTTTATTATGGCTACGGGCCTCAAAAGCTGGAAGTGGCCCAGGCCTCTCTGGACCTCTGAGAGGGCCTGCACATGATAAGGGTCAAAGTAATGACTTCTTGTCCCTTCTAATGTGAATTTTTAGCACCCTCTCTAAGTAGTCAAACATGGGGATCTCCTTGCTACACAATGCAACATCAGTAGCTCTGAGTAACTAGGTTCTAAAGGTTCCACACCTCATAATGGGAACTCCCCTGAACTCGTTTCCCCTTGTACAGCCACTGCTAGGATTCCCATCATCCATTCTAGGATAATGGCTGAGCAGCATTTTCCATGGCTAACTACTGCACTGCTCCATGAGTTAATCACGAGAAGGAACACATATATTAAAAAATCATCTCCCTCTCATCTTCAGGCCAAGTGCCTCAGCTCTGCAACATCCTTCAACTCTACTGGTCCATGCCACAGAGGCCTGAGGCTAGCAACAAAACATATATCCTACATTATACTAATTATTACTGCTGCTAAACAACTGAAGTAAGATTTTTTCCCCCATCTGTATGTTATTATAGAATAGATGCAACATCTGGGGGGGCGGGGCTGGGGGGGTGGAGGGATAAACTATGTTTTGAATTACAAAAAGTTTTGAAAGTAAAAGACATAAGCATTCTATACTACTGGGAAAAATACTCCCAGTAGAGCTTCTATGCTCTAAGTGTGAAATTCACCCCTGTGCAGTGGGCCATCACAAGGGCTATGCACCACTAAAGCCCTGTTTAGTGTTTCAAAGATCTTCTGATAGTCCTGTCCCATCCAAGATAGAATGAAGTGAAAGAGCTGGCTAACATTTTTTCAGAGTTGCTGCTGAACTGACAAAAAGGTCTGTGGTATTTAAAGACTGAAATGTCTCTTATTTGGGCATGAACACTTTCAAATTATGTGCTCAGAGCCAACACTAAAGATAATCTTACTTTGGGGTCTATAAATATAATTTCCAAATAAAAATGCTCATGTTACCTCTGAGATTAATCCATAAAATGATGGTAGGGTAAAATTAATTCAACTTTGTGATAGGGTTTCCAGTTTAAATTGACATTAGTGGCAGGAAGCATCTTCTACCCTGTAGTTATGGGCTTGTGAAGTCTATCCCATTAACACTGTGTCTTGCTGCCATAATGATAAATATCCACATGCAACAAAATAATCACTCTTCTTTTTCATGTGAAGCACCCTTCCCCCACAAAACAGAGCCAGTAAGCAATCTGATATACCCACAATGTGGTAAAATAAAGTCTGGGGCTTGGCAGCATCCATTTGTTCATCAAAACCTGAAGGATGTTTGTTGCCTAATAAAATATTAGCATATCTTTGCAGGTTTTTTAGCACTGGTCCCTAGTTGCTGCCTCCTATGGTAAAGCTCTGCTGAATGACTTTTTCAAACAATGCAATGAATGCAACATCTTTTCCACTATCACACCAAAGATTCAGTTTGCAGAAGTTAACTTATAGGTGTACTAAGAGTCATTTTTATCTAACAGCTCAGGGTTCTGGATTCCTATAATTGATGACATTACTAACACCCAAAACAATGAAGACAGAAGCATTATCTGCAATGCTTTAGGTGTTAGAGGTGTCAGCAACTATTGCAGGAGAAACCCTAGAACTTGAACTCATCTCTTGGAGCTCGCTCAGTCCTTCAAGGCGTTGAGCACATTGGATCCAATCCACCAGAAAACCTGTCTTATAGTGATAGACTCCAGGAACTAAATCTATTTAGCTTAACAAAGAAGAGGTTCTGAGGTGACTTGATTACAGTCCATTGGTACTCACAAGGGGAACAAATATTTAATAATGGGCTCTTCAATTTAGCAGAAAAAGGTATTACACAATGCAATGGCTGGCAGTTGAAGCTAAATAAATTCAGACTGGAAATGAGGCATAAATTTTTAACAGTAAGGGTAATTAACCACTGGAACAATTTGCCAAGGGTCATGGTGGATTCTCCATCATTGACAATTTTTAAATCAAGATTGGATGTTTTTCTAAAAACTCTGCTCTTGGTATTATTTTGGGGCAGTTCTATGGCATGTGTTATCAGAAGGTCAGGCTAGATTATTGTAATACTCCCTTCTGGGCTTGGAATCTGAATCTACGAATCAAAGCACTTCAACATGTGCCTAACTTTAAGCACATAGCAATCCCAAAGGTCAATTATTTTAGGAATAATTTAGATTAGCATCAGAGTGGAAATCACGGAGCGACAATAGGCAACAGTAGTGGAAATCAAAGAGAGAATATGACAAATATAATAAAAAGCACTTTCTAACAAGTTAGTGCATCCTTCCACTAATGTCATACACTATATTATTAATATTCAGTAAAAACTCATAACCAATCAAAACCATCATGGGACAAATGCTAAGAGAAGTTGAGCACCTGCAATGCAGTGGTGGTTGTGGGTTTTCAGCAGGCGCTTGGGTGCTAGAGGTCAAACCCTAAAGGAGTTATAGTCTCAGTCAGTGTGCAGTTCTCATGACCCAAGGATTCCCACTTAGAGGAAGTTTTGTCTGTGGCAAAAGTTTTGGCACAACAGTATGTAACAATATATTTTAAGTGTCAGTAGATCTGACACCAAACTACACACCAACATGAAGGTCCCCAAAAAAGAAATGACAAAACTTAAAACAGGTCACCAAAAAGAAAGTAAAGTCTTCACTGAACACTGGAGGATGAAAAGTGAAGCACAAAAACAAATTCATAGCTGGTGTAGAGAAGAAACAGTAAACAAAGAGGCAAAAGACGGAAGATGAGACCTTCACCTAACAGCAGACTGATAGCATAGCAGCAGCTGTTTGTGACTTAATATGGAGAGTCTTTGCCAACTGGAAGAGGTGCATACAATGATTGCCTGTGTTTATTCTTCCCTTAATTATTGCTTAGAAGAATCACTGTTTCCAAGATATTTTTTCTTGTCTACAGTACAACTATTAAAAGCAAGACAGAGTTTAAATGTCCTGAAAAAGATTTGAGAGAAAACTATAAATACTCAGACTAAACAATTTGGTAATGCTCTATTCTTTCAGTAACAGTGACTTCTCATCAGGTAGCACCAGAATTCATTTTTTATTTGTCCATTACCTGTGAACTTTATATCATTTTTACATACAAGACTTTTTCTGCATTAAAAAGCATTTACTTTCTTCTCTAAAACTTCTGATTTCTGCAGCCAAATTTATAAGGAAACAGTACTTTTTCAAATTTTTCCACCTGATGTACAACACTGTGGTTCATTTCATGGGGTTAGTTCTTTGTTCAATGCCAGTTTTTCTCTTCTAGCATTTTTAAAACAGGCTTTCACTTGCAATAACTCTTTAAAATCAACTGATGTAAAACAGCTTTCCAACCAGTACATTTCAGGCATCTGATAAAGATTTAGGATTTGACCCTAAGATTAAGGGCACAAGCACATAAAGGCTCTGATGATATTACAGGCAATTACCCAGCACTGTAAGGAAAGTTTCAGAGGATGTTATTGTAATATCCAGGATATTAGCTTTAAAAAAAAAGGGGGGAGAGAGGGAGAAGGAGAAAAAGAAACAAACAAACAACAAACCAACAACTGATTTGAAAACAAGAAGATGGACTGGAAAAAGCTTCAGTGTAAAGGAACAACAACAACAACAAAGGCATCTTATTCTAGAGGCTGTGGGATCCTATTAATTTAAATTATTTAAAAAGCCTAATGAAATTCTGATAGAGGACGTTTAAAGCAAAAAATTACTGTGTGTCCCTTCTGAGTCAAAATTATTGCTGATGCTATTATTCTCTTTCCATTTTCCTTGGTTCTTATTATCTTTATATATAAAGGGTTGTTAGGCCCAAGTCATAGGCCTGTACAACCTATAGGTCAAACAGGCTGACCCCTTTTATCCACAATTTTGGTAATAAATATATTGCTTACTGGTTGCCTTACCAATAAACAAACTTTCCTCTTTTCCAGGATCAAAATCTCCACACATCATCTAACACATTTTAAGATGGAACCTGGTTAAAACAATAACGGGAAAGGGTAAGCACCAACTATTCTCAAAAGGGTTTTGGGTTTTTTTTGAGGAATCTACAAACTAGAAAAATGAACAGTGTTATGTTATCTTGATTAAGTCTTAGAAAATAGATTAAGTCTTTTGACAGTTGGTCTCAAACTGTTTTCACGCACTTTTTGGGCATGAGTCTTCTTCTCTCCCCCCGTTTAACATCCCCTTTACTGTTTTCTTTCCTACAATACACATTTACAAGAATCAGATTCCAGAAAATGAAATTACTTCTTTAGATACCAATGCCAAAGCCACTTCCTGTGCCCACTTGGCAGAAATGTATAGGTAAAAAGTCCTTATGACAATTTTCAGTCCAACCAAAATGAGCATTCCATTCAGCAACATAAAAACCCAATTTATCCTCCCATCTGTATGCCAGAGTTATATATTTGAATGCTCATTGTACTGCAGCCCTGTAATATTAGAGTCAATTTTACATGTTGTTAGGTAAAATAGCAATCAACAGGTTCCAAACAACAAATGGAATGACTGTTGCCTTTTTTTTTTTAATCTTGTGTTAGATATTACTCCAGTTCAGTATTTCACTTCTTCCTTTCTTTTCCTTTCAGTAAGGCCAATCATGTACATGATCTGGAAAGAATAACTTATAAAAGCACTCTTAAGAGATCTTTGACTGGAACATGGCAGATACTAACATAGTCATCATTATATCTGTCATTAATACACTACAAGTAGTTCAGTGGAGGCTAAGGATAGAAAGAAAGCTCTGTGAAAAATGGAGCTATACTGCCTCTCCACATAAACAGGTAGAAAAAAACACCTGAACTGGTGTGAAAGAAAAGTATGAAACACCAGATATCTGTAAAACGGATCAATGCGCTAGCTGGCAGCAAGCAAGTGTAATTCAAAGAGTTGGATCATAATGCTTTGTGTTTCACAGTGAGTCTTGATCACAAGATTTTGCCCTGAACAATTTCTATATTCACAAAAGTATCTAGCTGACCACAAAATGTATATATAAGTTGGCTATAAAGTACCTGGAGGGAAACTTGTTTTCAGTTATTCTGGCCACTCTGCCATGGACCTTTAGTGTCCAACCTTTTCATCTTACAGATCAAAAATATTATTTCAAATTGTCAAGGGGCCACAATCAGTAGAGGTGGGACTTTTTCTCCTCCGGCCCCCTCTCTCTAAGTTCTTAAGAAACTGAATTGGGAGCCTGAAACACCACATCGGGTACTTAAAACATTGAGTACCTGACACCAAAGTTTAGGTTCAGCAGCTTTTTCAGAGTACCAATTAGGTTTAGAGATGGAAGTGGTGCCTTCCTTTTTCAGCTCCTGTTTTTATTTTATTCCTTTGTAATTCAGAAACATTCCATCTCTACCTCTTTCCTCAAACCATCCCCCGTGAAAGCACACTCTGTGTTCCCAGTCCCTGAAGAGAACATGTTTCCTTCCCCAGGGACTCTCACCCTTGCTTTCCTCCAACCAGATAAGGAACTAGGTCCATCTCTTCCTGCCTTTACCCCCAGTATTTTCAGGAACACACCCTAACCCCCAAACCTTTCCCTCCTTTCCCACCATGCTCCACAAGAATGTCTCTGGTCCCACCAAATCCTTCCCTTCTGCCCCTGAACCAAACCAATTTTTCCCCCTCTCTTAAATGAATTAATTAATTACTCAGGCCCCCAAGTCCTCTTAAAATCAGTTATGCCACCCTCTACTTGTTTTTGTGGAACACCTGTTGCTGCTGCTACTCTTGCTAGTGCTCTTTTTCCTGTGAGCTGCAGCTTCTCCTTCACCAACTACCTGCTGTGCTTGTTTGCTGTACTCTTCATATGAAGTCTAGATGGCTCCAGTCATCTGCTTTCTCACTATCTGCTCCCCTCTACTGAAAGCAACAGCAGTTTAGAGGCTGCACTGCTTCCCTCCCCCTTCCCTACTGAAAGAAAGTTATTGGAGAATACATTTGCAATTTGTAATCAAATGTAAACTTTCTTCTTAATACAGAAGCCATTAAGGGATCCTAGCCTCTAGACCTGGTGATATGAGAAGATGCAAAGAGGCAGTGAATCAGGAAGAAACCAAAAGTCTAATACCTTTCTTAAAAAAATTCTTCTATTTTCCACTGCTCTATGCACTGTCACAAAAATGAAAACACATAATATACAATATGAAAATCAAACTACACAAAAGACCTCTACCATTTCTTAGATATTAATTAATTCAATACTATTATAATTGTATTGCCAATCCTAATTATGTCCTCCCACATCCCTCACCTCACCCACATCCCTCACCTTGAGTCTCTGAGATGGATTTTGCAATATGTCTGCAAGGTTAACAAATCTGAGCTTTGGTGAGCCAAGGACGGAAGCAAGTTGCAAGACTGAGGACCCTTCACAAACAACGGCCTGGCTGCAACATCTTCTCATTTGTGATAGAGGCTCTAGTTATAGTGTGGTTTCTCAAATGGACAGGCTACAAACTATTTGGGAATTTATAGCCTAAAACCAATACCTTTAGCTTTACTCAGAAAAAAAGTAGAGTAGGCAGCCATTGAGGACCACGGAACACTCATGTCACGTCTTCAAAGCAAACAGCTCCATTTAATAGACAGGCAGCTGCATTCTACACTAGCTTCATTTTCCAAATATTTTCAAGATTTAACCCAATGCAGAGTGCATTACTGTAATCTAACCTGAAGGCAAGAAAGACATGGAACACTGTAGCAAAGTCCTACATCTGAAAGAAAGGATCACACTCATCTTGTCAAATGCAGACAATATATAATATTTTCAGTAACAGCTACAACCTAAGCAAACAGGAACAACTTGGGATCTAATAAATCCCCACATTGTGAACCTACATTACAAATTATGGGTGCACTTTCTCAGTCAAGGATGTTACCATAAATCCTCCCCAGTTCTCCTAGTTGCTTTCCCCAACATACCAACATTATCTTAGATTTACCTAAATTGGGTTTCTGCAAATTAGCCCTCATTTAAAACCCAATCTCAACTTAAAGGGCCATACTGTGAACACTTTGATCAAAATAGTTAACAGTTACTCACATGAATAGTTCTACTGAAATCAATCAAGTGACTTGTGTAAGTAACTGCTCATCAATGTCAGTAAGGGGTTTAAGTCTACATTGAGGGAGAAAGGCAGGTTTTCTTTTTTCCTGGTAGGGAACTCAAAGTTTTGGCAGATCCAGGCTCTATTTAATCCTAATTTGCCCACAGACATGTAGCTAGATAGCACAATGGCCCCTTAGGGCTGAGTCCTGGAACCTATGTCGACGGAGTTCTGCCTGAGTACTGACTGCAGAAGCTGGGTTCTATTATTGTAGGATCAAGTATTGCCCTCATATCTATGTACAGCCCTCAGTGTTGTGAGCCAAATTAATTGAAGAATTTAGCTTTCAGCATCTTTTGAAAGGTAATAATTATATAAGACAAAGCAAAAGGCTAATGTAGGACCGAGCACCATGTTAACTCAAGGGATAGTCCACTTCTCATCATTTGTAATACTCTCCCTCCACACCAACCTCAGTAAATCTGTGTGCTTTCTCTCCTGAGCTCATGTTCTAGTGTCGGTACATCCTTACTGAAATGCTAATATTCACTTAAAAGAATGCTGCTGTGCTCTGCTGCAGAACAGTGGCCACAAATGAACACAACAGCGGAACCATTAAAAAAGATACTTCATATATAAAATCCTAGGGGGAAAATTGTGATGAATGAACTACAAAAGCTTTGTCTTAACTGGAAGAAGCACTCAAGAGTTCAAGGGCCAAATTCTCTCCTGATATAAATGGCCATGGCTCCATTACACCAGCAGAAATCTGGCCCCAAATATTTGTCAGAATCGTATCTAGCCTGCTTGGTTTGTAAATTACTCCAGAAAACGAATAAAATCAAGTTTTCAGGGGAAATTTCCCATAATTTATAGTTTTGGCTTATACTGAAATACACTGAGACTAGCTTCTCACATGACTTCTGCTTTTGGACCTGCTCAAAACCAGGAAGTGAAAAAGGCATTTCCAAGGGTACAGGCACAAACATAAAAAGTTAACCAAACAGCTTCTGAATCTTCCATTACTTTACAGCATTAGTGCTCTGCTCAGAAAGATCGGAAGAGTGACCTAATAGGAGAGGGGGGCCTAATAATCATCATCATCATCCAAACTATTTACACACACAGACAGAGGGCACTAAATGGCACTACAAGAAGGTACTGCTGTCTCTTTGGCAGATGCTTATGTCACAGCAATATGGAAAAAGTTTCACAGATGCCTGTGCCAAATCTGACTGTCAATAAATAACAGAATTCAATCACCCTTTAAGCAAGCACAAACTTCCAGAATATCAAGAAATGCCAGGCTTCTTTCACTCACAGAAAAGGAAAATGATCTCAAGGGAGTTAGTATACAGAATTCATCAGCTACTTAAGATGGCCAAAGTATGGTTAATGAATCAGGAAGCCAGGAAGATCTGAAACAGTACAGAATTCACAGGAAACACTAGGTTACAATTCAGCAGGCTAATCTGGATAAGAAAAGAGTAAACTAGCACAAAAGAACTGGAAAGTTTTCCCATTTAAACTGACTCAAAAGTAAGGCAGCGAAAGCTGCCAAAACCATTTTTAACGAGCTTCCAAACATACGTTACGCATCAGAAGAGACTCCCAGCTGAGAAGTAGAGAGGAGGACATGATGGCCATCTCAGACAAGCCAAAAAACTTTTGCAAAACTAAACAAATGTGGAATAAAAGCTGTTGATTGCCATTTAAGAAATAAGTGTTTTTGCACAACAACATTTTCAATACATGAGATAATTGAGTTTCAACATCTCTGAAAAAATAATGAAGTACTGTAATGATATTTTTTCCCCAGCAAACCCTTCTAAACTACAAAACTAGCCTTTGATGTTGCAAATATAGGTCTAACTCCAAAAGGCACAATCTGGGCTGCATCTCCTAAAAATAGCCTTATGTCCATATTTATAGAATCTTAGTTAAAACAGTAGAAAATTCTTTCAGAGGGCTTCCTCTTAAAATGCTGATTCCAAGAGCAGTTACCTTTAAAATTTGGATGCAGTCAATACAGGTCTATATGTTAATATTTTTTTCCTAATAAAAATATGAACAGTTGTTCTGTAGTTTCTTTAGATGGATTTTCGTATCCGATTTATTCCTTCTCAGGACATTTACTTTTTCCGATATTCATAAATCACAATGGGCTCAATCCAATGTCCTTATACATGCAAAACTCCCACTGAGGTCAATGGGAGTTGACTAAGTAAAGACTTTGGATTGGGCCCAGAGTGAAAAATAAATTATAAATAGCACCCACAAGAAATGAGGACAAATAAAAACAGCAGGTTGATCTCAGTGGGAAGTTCAGTTTAAAAACTAATAGCAGGATATGCCTCCAGGTAATTATTAAAGCCAACATATATTTTAAAAAAATCCACATCAGAGATGGTAAAGTTCTAAGACGAGTTCCTTTCTCCTTGTACCTTTTACTAAGGGAATGTCTGCACTGCAATCGTAGGTGTGAGTGCAGCTGTGCAGACATATGAAGACATAACCAAGTTAGCTTTAATCTAGTTAGTGTGAGTACCAAGAGTAGAGAAGACATGTGGCATGGACTTCAGCATGGGTCATACAAGCCTCACCAAAACCCTGTGTACTTACTTGGGTAGCTAGCCCAAGTTGAAGCCTGTGCTGCTGTGGCTTCACTGCGAGAGGTACTTGTACTAGTTAGATGAAAGCTAGCTTGGGTTTGTCTACATGTGCTGCCATCACACCTCCGATTGCAGTGCAGACATACCCTGAATCTCTCTTCATTTTACTTTGATTTTTAGATAGTACAAACAGGAAACAAAGCAAGCAATCATTAAGCCGGTTGGAGATGTTGCTAGTATTCACAGTTCTCCCTGAAAAGGCTCTTTATACTTTCTTTTTATTTCTGTCATGAGACTGCATACTGTACTGTGCAGTAAACAGTTTACTAGCTATAAAGATATAACTCTGTATCAAAGGGGAACCGTGGCCCATTTTTCTTTTTGTCAGTAATACACAATATAAAAAACTAAATAAACATATAAACACAAAATAAAAATATAAAATAAACAAACAGAAGGCAGAAAGGGTGTATTGGTGACTTTACAGCACCCAAGCATGTACTGCACTGAAGCAGTGTGAACTTTGCAGGTTTCCTTCGGATGACAGATTCTTGAGCTAAGGTTTGTATTAGCAATTGCATGTCTATTATATGGGGTAAAAGGGTACAAGAATACAGTATATTCAATTCTAAGACTATCTGCAAAGTTTGCATGCATCAGTGACTATTATGGGTGGGGCTAGTAGCTCTTCCTATTACTAAGGCTGCCACTGATACTTTCCATTATAAGGCCATGTTTTAAGTTGTTTATAACTGTTTAGGCTGAAATTTTCCATGCCAAGTGTCAGGCTGATTTTTTTCTGAGGCATTTTCACACAAATTGGTTCAACCATTTTGGAGAACAAGTCTAGGGGAAATATGTTGTTTTACCCATGTTAAAACATTCTGGAGACTTTTACTTTCAACTGTTTTAGCACCCCCATGCTTTGTTGCAGGGATTTGAAATTTGGCAGAGGGGTGGTCTATATGTCAGGAAAATGCCTTTTGCTATCCTTATGCAAATCTTCCCATGTTATAAGCCTTTGAGAAAATCGCTGTTTGCATATGCTCAGTAGAGACATTAGTTTATAGCAGCTAAATTCCACAAAGATTCTGTATTCAGGGAGCATATCCATCCCCTCACAGCCTCTATGCGTGACCAGCCTGTGCATGTGCCACCCCCACAAAGTTATTGAGCATGTTCCAGTCCAGGGCTACAAGGGCAAAGCCAGACTTCCCCTGTAACGCCTGCTCCCAGCTGCTTGGAGTCAGGGTGGTGCCAGGTACTGGAGCTGAGAGCAATGATCCCTCTGCTGGTACTGGGCAGTGTGGAGGAAGAAGCTGTCTGACCTGAATGCAGAGCAGACCAGGAGGAGTGAAAGGAGTAGATAAAGACAAGGAGTCCTGAAGGGTGAGAGGGAGAGAATCTGTCAGGGCATGGAGACTAGGACTGTGAGTAAGGGAAGGGGAAGCTGGGACTGGGAGTTGGGGAGGAGAGGAGAATTGAACTTGTTGGGCACGGAGACTGAGACCAGAGGGAGGTGAGGCTGGGATTGGGAGCCAGTTGGCTGGGATAAAAACACTGAGATTAGATAAGGATCTCAGGGAAGACTGGGACAAAGAAGCAATTGCTGTTCCAGGAAGGATTGCTAGGAAGAGATGGGATCCACCTAACAAAGAGAGGGAAGAACATCTTCACAGGTGGGCTGGCTAACCTAGTGAGGAGGGCTTTAAACTAGGTTCGCTGGGGGATGGTGACCTAAGCCCAGAGGTAAGTGGGGAAGTGGGATACTGGGAGGAAACACAAGGAGGAGGGTGCAACGGGGTGGCCTCCTGATTCATACTGAGAAAGTAGGGCAATCGGCTAGTTATCTTAGGTACCTGTACATGAACGCAAGAAGCCTGGGAAACAAGCAGGAAGAATTGGAAGTCCTGGCACAGTCAAGCAACTGTGATTGGAATAACAGAGACTTGGTGGGGTAACTCACATGACTGGAGCACGGCCATGGATGGGTATAAACTGTTCAGGAAGGACAGGTGGGGGAGAAAAGGTGGAGGAGTTGCACTTTATGTATGAGATCAGTATGATTGCTCAGGGCTCCAGTGTGAAACTGGAGAAAAGTCTGTTGAGAGTCTTTGGGTTAAGTTTAGAGGCGAAAGCAACAAGAATGATGTCGTGGTGGGCGTCTGCTATAGACCACCAGATCAGGAGGATGAGGTAGATGAAGCTTTCTTTAGACAACTAACAGAAGTTTCCAGATCGCAGGCCCTGGTTCTCAGAGGGGACTTCAATCACCCTGACATCTGCTGGGAGAGCAATACAGCAGTGCACAGACAATCCAGGAAGTTTTTGGAGAGTGTTGGGGACAACTTCCTGGTGCAAGTGTTGGAGGAACCAACTAGGGGCCGTGCTCCTCTTGACCTGCTGATCACAAACAGGGAAGAATTGGTAGTGGAAGTAGAAGTGACTGGCAACCTGGGCAGCAGTGACTATGAGATAGTTGAGTTCAGGATCCTGACAAAAGCTGAATACGGACCCTGGACTTCAGAAAAGCAGACTTTGACTTCCTCAGGGAACTGATGAGCAGGATCCTCTGGGAGGCTAATATGAAGGGGAAAGGAGTCCAGGAGAGCTGGCTGTATTTTAAAGAAGCCTTTTTGAGGGCGCAGGAACAAATCATCCCAGTGTGCAGAAAGAATTGCAAATATGGCAGGTGACCAACTTGGCTTAACAGGGAAATCTCTGGTGAGCTTAAACACAAAAAGGAAGCTTACAAGAAGTGGAAACTTGGACAGATGACTAGGGAGGAATAAAAAAAATATTGCTCGAGCATGCAGGGGTGTAATCAGGAAGGCCAAAGCACAATTGGAGTTGCAGCTAGCAAGGGATGAGAAGGGTAACAAGAAGGGTTTCTACAGGTATGTTAGCAACAAGAAGAAAGTCAGGGAAACTGTGAGACCCTTACTGAATGGGGGAGGCAACTTAGTGATAGATGATGTGGAAAAAGCTGAAGAACTCAATGTTTTTTTTTGCCTCGGTCTTCACAGACAAGGTCAGCTCCCAGACTGCTGCACTGGGCAGCACAGCATGGGGAGGAGGTGATGAGCCCTCTGTGGAGGGAGAAGTGGTTCAGGACTGTTTAGAAAAGCTGGACGAACACAAGTCCATGGGACCGGATGCACTGCATCCGAGGGTGCTAAGGGAGTTGGCTGATGTAATTTCAGAGCCATTGACCATTATCTATGAAAACTCGTGGTGATCATGGGAGGTCCCAGATAATTAGAAAAAGGCAGTTATAGTGCCCATCTTTAAAAAAAGGAAAGGAGAATCCAGGGAACTACGGACTGGTCAGCCTCGCTTTAGTCCCTGGAAAAATCATCGAGCAGGTCTCCAAGGAATCCATTTTGAAGCACTTGGAGGAGAGGAAGGTGATCAGGAACACTCAACATGGATTCACCAAGGGCAAGTCATGCCTGACCAACTTGATTGCCTTCTATGATGAGATAACTGACTCTATGGATATGGGGAAAGCGGTGTACTTGATATATCTTGACTTTAGCAAAGCTTTTGATACAGTCTCCCACAGTATTCTTGCCAGCAAGTTAAAAAAGTATGGATTGGATAAATGTACTATAAGGTGGATAGAAAGCTGGCTGGATCGTTGGGCTCAACGGGTAGTGATCAATGGCTCAATGTCTAGTTGGCAGCCGGTATCAAGCAAAGTGCCCCAGGGGTTGGTCCTGGGGCTGGTTTTGTTCAACATCTTCATTAATGATCTGGATGATGGGATGGATTGCACCCTCAGCAAGTTTGCAGATGACACTAAGTTGTGGGGAAAGGTAGATATACTGGAGGGTAGGGATATGGTCCAGAGTGACCTAGACAAATTGGAGGATTGGGCCAAAGGAAATCTGATGAGGTTCAACAAGGACAAGTGCAGAGTCTTGCACTTAGGATGGAAGAATCCCATGCACTGCTATAGGCTGGGTACCTACTGGCTAAGTGGCAGTTCTAGAGAAAAGGACCTGGGGATTACAGTAGATGAGAAACTGGATATGAGTCAACAGTGTGCCCTGGTTGCCAAGAAGGCTAACAGCATATTGGGCTGCACTAGTAGGAGCATTGCCAGCAGATCAAGGGAAGTGATTATTCCCCTCTATTCGGCACTGGTGAGGCCACATCTGGAATACTGCATCCAGTTTTGGGCCCCCCACCACAGAAAGGATGTGGACAAATTGGAGACAGTCCAGTGGAGGGCAATGAAAATGATTAGGAGGCTGGGGTATATGGTTTACGAGGAGAGACTGAGGGAACTGGGGTTATTTAGTCTGCAGAAGAGAAGAGTGAGGGGGGATGTGATAGCAGCCTTCAACTACCTGAAGGGGGGTTCCAAAGAGGATAGAGCTAGGCTGTTCTCAGTGGTTGCAGATGACAGAACAAGAAGCAATGGTCTCAAGTTGCAGTGGGGGAGGTCTAGGTTGGATATTAGGAAAAACTATTTCACTAGGAGGGTGGTGAAGCACTGGAATGCTTTACCTAGGAAGGTGGTGGAATCTCCATTCTTAGAGGTTTTTAAGGCCCAGCTTGACAAAGCCCTGGCTGGGATGATTTAGTTGGGGTTGGTCTTGCTTTGAGCAAGGAGTTGGACTAGATGACCTCCTGAAGAGTCTTCCACCGCTAATCTTCTATGATTCTATGATTCAATGTGGAAATGAATGGGGGAGTTGGGGAAGAGGAGACAGATGTAGGCCTCAGTTCAGAAAGTTATTTAAGCATGTGCATAACTTTAAGCACATAATTAGTTCCACTAAGTCAATGGTACTATCCACGTGCTTAAAATTAGACTCATGCTTAACTACCTTGCAGAACTAGAGCCTTTGTGGTAATTTTTTTATACCAGAAAAGGTATACCAGAAAAGGACTTTGTAATGTCTGTCAATTAAATAGGAACAAAACATTTAGACCTGTCAATAGTTGCCTGATTTATTTTGAAGAGCATTCCTGAAGAGCTTTATATAGAGCAGTAGAGAGTCTGGTAATTTCCATCTGGTCCGTAAACAAGAGCAGAAACTCACAAGTAGAAAATAACTGATTGTAGTACTCAATACTGTAGCAAATTCAAGTTACTCAGAATTGATAGTACCAAACACATAGTCTTCATTTTTGTTAATTACAAAAGATAACAGAGAAAATAAAATGTTCATTGTATCCTACTAAGCATTGGGAGAAGTTCAGATGGAGTCTGAATTTGATGTAAACCTTCCTCTGGACCTGGAATTGAGAATGTGGCTCATGTACTTTCACTGTCTTCTTGTAATAATGCTACACAAAATCTAGTAAAGGTCAAAGCCCTAAATCACCAAGAAGCTGTTTTCATCTGACCCAATAAAATGGCTATCTTTGGTTGATGATAAGTCTTGAGCATGGTGACTGAAGCATCCAGAAATAATACACACTGGAGAGCTTTGTGCATGCTATTTTCCTCTACACAACCCAGAGGTATTAACTACTGAAGGTAGTGTCTCAAATCTGTGGAACTCTCTTTTATGGGAGGTCCTGGAGCAGCTGTGGGCACAGAAACTCCTGAGTTTAGTGGAACTACATTGTTAGGGAGCAAGGATGAGCTGTAGGCCCAAGATATGGTGCAGAGGTATAGGACGTCCACCACATCCTTATGTTTCATATACCTCTCAAGGTACATATGTGGTGAACCCCTGATTTTTCCAGTTGGTGGCTGCAAACCCAAATTATCTGAATGGAAGAAGGTAGACTAAATAATGCTGCAAACTTGAAAGAATTTTCTTTGTCCTAGGGGACCTTGCTGTGCATTCTTCTTCAGGAGCAGGAAATCTCTCCCCCAAGTTATTACATTAATGTATTAAATAAGCCAAGAGAAACATTAAAACTAAGTCTTATGAAAAGAGGAGTACATTTAGAGCAAATAGCAGCTAGTGTACTATGACCACTGCTTTTCATTCGGTTAATCATGTTGCTACCTTGTGCTTATCCCATCTGTTTCCTGTACCCATCGGTTGTTTTTCATCTCATACTTAGATTGTAAACTCTTTAGGGCAGGGGCCATCATTTTCTTATGTGTATGTAACAGCACTAAGCATGATGGGGCCCTTATCCCTGATCTGGATGTATGGTAGGCAGGCTGTGTGTGAAATTCCTTTTTTAGAACAGCCTTATTCTAAAAAATGCATTGATGAAACAGGAAACTTAGTCAAAAAGTGGCCCTAATAAGGTCCATTGTGAGAGCAGAGCAATCTATCCCAAATAGATTAGCACATTCAACCATTTGAATATGCTAATCTATTTGAGTTTAGTTTCTCAGTCCAATGTCAAAATGTTTACACTATTTTCTGGTAATCAGATTATTTACTTTTTGAGAGGAAAACAAATCCAGCAGGGGAAAAAAAAAGCCATCAAACAACAATCAAAATGACAGAATTATGGTGCAAACAAGCAGTAGTCTGGGTTCCCTTTCAAAAGGAAGATACAATAAACTTATTGTTCTTATATAATAAAATTCAAGTTTAACTCAATATCACTTACTATAGTGACATGCATAATGAACTCTGACTTTTCCTCTACGCTTCCCAGGTTTTTTCATGGCTCCATCTCCTCTAAAACCACCAAACCATACTGATGCTCCCATAATCAATGGGAATTGTTCTATGCAGCTCTATATTTAAATAAGGTCTTCATATATAAGAAATCTATCAGCAATAAAATCTAAATATAACTAAAGCTATAGAATAGGCTTTATACTGTGCTAATTTATTGTCTGATTTAAAATAAAAAGTTGAAGACTATGTAAATCTCAATTTATGTCTGTAATGTATCTTTGCGTTTTATGGATTGTTCATCTGAAACATAAATTAAGTTTGTAGCCAAAAGGTGTGTGTATTTCAGATTTATGAAAGATATTACAATGCAATAAATAACAGTAGACACCCAGTACAGCTGTTGAATATGATCAAGTGTTATGTTCACCCCCCTATGTCTTCATGTTTTTATAGATTTATGATTTAGAGTGTGCTGTATTTAGAGCAGGTATCGTATAGTAAACTCAACCTCTTCAATAGTAAAATAGTTGGACTAATCTAAAAGTTTTAGTGTGCTCACTCTAAACTGACTCTCTTATGCAATCTGTAAACGTTCCTCAGTGACAGCAGCCAGCCTGCCAAAATGTCAGCTGCAGGACAAGCTCCAGTATAAACAGACAACATTGTGCTGCTGACTTACTGAATTAGAGTTAGAATGATACCCACCATTCCCTCCTAAAAGGGGACTCTTGAGATCCAAGAATAACAGATCTGTCAGCACATAAATTGGTATAATTTTCAACTAGAGACGCCAACGCCGTTTAACCCCATTGTCATTAGCCATGTCTAACTAGGACATTACAGTTTTGTATTTCTCAGCTATATCCTTTCTTTGGGCTCTCCAGCTTAGCTGTGGACACTATGACTAGGGCTCCTAAGTGCTACAATAATACAAATAACAATTAATAATAATAATAAGTAGAAAACTCTAGAGTCGACAGTAAGATATGTAGAATACCACAATATGAAGGATGGTAAAAGAGTCCATGCGTTCAGTTGTAAGCTCGCTTGATAGTGGATTGTTAATAGAGTTACTCCTGATTTAGAGCCTGATTCAGAAAAAAAATTAAGCATGTACGTTAGCCTCTCTCTGTTTAGGAAAGCACTTAAGCACTGACTCAATAGCAGTTTATTACTATTACTACAAAGGCCCCCAGTTAGGATTCGGGCTCCATTGTTCTAGGTGCTGTGCAAACGTAAAAAAAGAAATGATCCCATACAAATCCAGTTCAGCATGGCATAATGAGTAAGGCACACAGACAGTGAGGGGGGAGAGGAGGGGAATAAAGACAGGTGCTACCACAAAGAGTTACATATCTTGTCTGTGTACCCGCATGTATGTGTTGCCTTTCTTTTCCCTCACTGTCCATAGATTTCACAATAGAAAATGAGATTTTCTGAGGAATTTGAAGGTGTCTGAATATTATTTATTACTTGTATTACCGTAGTGCCTAGGAGCCCGAGTTATAGTCTGGGTCATCACTTTGACAGGTGCTGTACAAAAAGTACAAAAAGATTGTCCCTGTCCCAAAAAGGTTACAATCTAAGTAGGTTTGGTGAAGGTTTTACAGAATGAGAGCGTATCAAACCAAGAATCAAAAAGAGGAGAATAAAGTTATTATACCCTCTATGGCTGCACAGAAAGGGTCTGCTTCTGAACAAATAGTTATACAGCATATCCAGTGTATAAAAATGTAAAGTAGTAAGTTCAATTAATATCCCATATGAAGCCAAGTATCAGCTACGGCTATGTCTACTCTTATGGAGGCCTGTTGAATACAGGAGCTATGTGTGTAGCCACATGCAGCAGTGAAAGGCTCCAGCAACTGAGAGGCAGTAGGGAAAGGCTTTGGCAGGGGAAGGCAGCCGGGAAAAGCTGGGGCAGCTAGGAGGAAGCAAGTAGACTTCGGAGCAGGGGCGCTGGAACAGTTTTTTTGGGGGGGGGAGAAAGAGGAGTGAACTGGGGGTGGGGTTTTGAGGGGAAGAGGCAGTGTGGGAGCAGAGCCTCAGGGGAAGGGGTAGTGCGAGGGCGGGGCTTGGGGGAAGGGGCAGCATGAGGGCAGGGCCTCAGGGGAATGGGTGGCAGGAGCTCAGGGACAAGGGGCTGTGTGGGGGCAGGGCCTTGGGGGTGGGAGAGCATGGGTGGATGGGGCCATGGTTTGGGTGCCTGTGGCCCCCCCATCTTTAGGGCACTTTTACTGCTCCTGCATTGGAGGCACTGCTTGGGAATGTAGAGAGCCATGTAGGGTACATACCCTGGGGGTACTCTACTCACCTAAGCAGTGTCTCACCATCTACATTGCTATTTATATTCATGCTACCTGGGCATGCAGTGTCTGTACACACAACCAGAAGTATAGATGTAGCCGTAGATCTCCCACAAATGTGCAACCAAACTGAAGATTTTTTTTCCATATACCTTTTTGCTGATGGTTTAGTTTAATTGTTCTCAGGGTAAGGCAACGGGATAGGTGAATGGAAAACATAATGCATTCATCTGCACATCAAAATGAGATTAATGTTGGCAAATAAACTTAATTTTAATCAAATTTATTCACAAAGAGGCAATGATTAGAGTGAACAAACTTTGTAAAGGTTACAATGTCATTTTGTGTTGCATTAAAACAAGGCCAATTATGCAGTTGAGACTATGCAAATCTCAGTTAAAAATGAAACCAACTAAATTGTTAAAACTGTTACAGTGCATGTGAAATCAACTACGTACTGTAAATTTAAATAATCATAAACTGAGTGAGGTATGGAAAATGTTTAAATGGTGAAGTGTGGCTTTCACAGCATACTAAAGGCTCTACTTGGGAGTTCTATATTATTGGCTCCAACACAAGATCTTTCTCACACCTTTATCAAACCCATAAAATCTATAGACAAGGACATATATGTGTATATATAGTTCAGAAAGATTTTAAAAAAGGATTAGATAGCTTTATGACTATCAATATTATTTGCAGCTAGAAGATTTACACAAAATTTGCAGCACAAAGGCTCAGACACACACTCTCTCTACCGCTCCCCCTGCTCCTCCCCCGATGATAGATCGCTGCACAATTGACAAGGCGAAACATAGGTCCCTCACCAATTTTCCTGTGAAGCATCAAGCCTTTGCCACTGCTCAGGACAGGTTATCAGACTGAATGAACCAATGATATTAGTTGGCATGGCAACTCCTACTTTTACATACCACTGTAGATAGGCAGAAACATGTCAACTCACACTTGCAGGGTAAGAGTAGAAAACTAATGCACAAAGTTTACTAAAATTTAGGAGGATGTTCTAAGATTTAAAGGACACAGGATAAAATGTACTGCATAAGGTGACTTTGTCAGACCTCTGTTGATAGTGTATAGCTATATATTTCTTTTGGGTCCACATATACTTGAGAAAATCAAAAGCTCTGTGCTATGAAAGAATTATACAATGTGTTTAATGCCATAATGACACCAAACAAGTTAATTATTCCTACTATATTAAAAGTGAGGGGTGTGATAAAAACACAGTAAAAATAAGGTGTAGAGTGAAATCTTCATCTGCAGAGGAGATACAGAGATAAGATCAGGACAGCTGAGGAGTCTAGGGTGGAGGGAGGCAGTGCAAATGAAGCATTACATCACTGGAGTAGCTTCCTTGACTTATTTGTCTTTTTCTAAAGTAAAGAATTACAATCTTTTCAATCTTTTGTCATATAAGAATTTTCCCAGACACCTGATTATTCTCATTGCTCCTTCCGATGTTCATTACTCTGCATTTATCAACACTGGATTTTATTTGCCATTGTATTGCCCATTCACCTAGTTATTAAGGTATCTCTGAAGTTCTTCACAGTACTCTCTGGTCTTGACTCTGCTTAACAACTTTGTGTCATCTGTACATTTTGCTTTCTCAGTATTCACCCTCCTTTCCAGATCATTAATAAATATTAAATTAAACAACAGAGGGCCTAGAACAGACCTTTAAGGTACCCTGCTATTAACTTTTGTCAAAATGAAAATTGACCATTGAATCCTTCTCTTTGCTTCCTGCCTCCTAGCCAGTGTTTGATCCATGACTAAAAGTGGAAGTGAGAGCAACTGTGGCACGGGCTATCACATGGGCTGCACAAGCAAGTGCCTGTGTGGTGGGGTGAGGTGTCAGGCTTGTGCAGTCCACGCTGGGGCCTATGCCACAGCATCCCCATTGCCATGTTTAGTGAGCTAATTAGAGTACAGCTAGTGCGGATTAGGTACATCTACAGGAGTTGTCATTTGCACCCCCTATTGCAATGTAGACATACACTCTCTTAGGGTATGTGGCAAGTCAAAGAGAAGAGTTTTGCATTTTACTTCTAACAGTAGTGAGGTTAATGGTAATCATCAACTCTTGCAGGAGTAAGTTCCATAGCGTAGGTCTAGCTCCCATGAAAGTTCTTTCTTTTTTGATCATAAGCCTCCCCTGTCATTTTACAGTTTCATGATTCCATTGGACCTTAACTGTCATAGGAAGACATGCTCATGGTGGAGAGAGGCAATCTCCTTGACAGCTAGGACCAATCCCATCCAGGGCTCTGACTGCCAGGACAGAGAGCTTAAATTAGACTACGTATTTGGAGGGGAGCAAAGTACTCGGCTGGTGTGCTCATGGCCACCTGTTTTGCTAAGTAGGTTGGCTACTATGTTCTGTACCCATTGGAGCTTTTTCAGGGTGAGTTGCTTCATTCCTAGACATAATGAGTTGGAATAATCGAGCCCGGAGGGTAAAAATAAGGCAGGATCACTGTGTCCAGGTCTGAATCCAACAGGAAAGGGAGCCATCTTCTAGCTACTAGTACATGGAATTGGGTGTTTATTGCTGCCATGGAATGCACAAACATCTCTTTGCATTGTTACACTTGAATAATAAAATAATGTACTACTACTCCTAATTTGAACTTTTATAGATCTTTGCAGCCAAGGATCTCAAAACACTTCATAAACATTAATTAATTCAAATAACTTCCCTCTGAAGAAGGTGGGCTGACTTATAAATGTGGGTACATTCTTTCTGCTCATATGACATCCACCCAACCATACTGTAATTTGTAGTCTTATTGTTCTCATATTCTCTGGCAGGGATCACTCGTCCTGGTGCCGGCTTTCTCTGTGCTGCTTATGACCCTAGGGAACCTTTTCTTCTTGACAGTCCTCTCTGGCCCTCACTGGAAACTACCACTGCCTGTTCTTAAATTGCTGTTTTCTTTTCCCCAACCTTTGGATCAGCATCTGTTATCCATTTGTTTTTTTATTTTCTTCCTAAATCTCAAATTGTATCTTAAATAATCTTAAAGAACAAAAAAAAGCTGTAACAAAAAAATCTCTAGGCAGTCTAGTACAATTTTATTTAATTTTAGCATTAGAGGGCTTATCCTATAACAGAACTATAAATATATATAAGACCTGCTGGTTTTATGTACACTGTATACAACTACACAGATAGATCCTGATCAGCACCCACTTATGAAACCTTTGGGCACATTTTCAAAGTGGTATATGGGGGAATTTTGCTAAACCACTTTTCCTGACGTAAGTGGGAATCCAACAGTGAAATCTCTATGGGCTGACTTGAAAAAACATACTGTACATAGTCTATTCTCCTTAGTCCCCTTTAATATAAGTTTAATACAGAGCCAAATACTGAAGCTCCTTAGAAAGGGAACCTTCAGAATCCACACAAAAGAAAGTAAAAGCAAAATACCATGATTAGTTCACTTAAGAAAACAACATTGGCATTCTCAGTAGAGAGGTCAAGGAACGAAACAGCATGGATACTCAGGAATAAGCTTGTGTTAAGTGGACCCTCCAAGTCACGGTTGAGGCATATTGGCAAGGCAGTATAGGCAATATACAAACCATGCTGTCCCTGTTAACTCCTGAGAGCTGTCAATCTGGCACATTTCTGAAGCACAATATTTACACACAAGCTTCTTAAAACAAAACCACTATAAGATATTATTATTATAACTGCTGTATATAGCAGGAGAGTAGAAGTCCAAATGCTGCAACATTACTATCTGGGCAGGACATGTGAGAGAAAGTCTGACCACTTTAGGGAGAGTGCAAACTAAAATATAGAGCAAAACATTCCCCACAATCTCTCTCTCTCTCTCCCCCCATCTCCCACAGCAAGATGGTCAAGATTTTCAGAAATGGGTGCCTAAATTTAGGCTTCTACATTCATATTTAAGCACTTTGGGTTTCTAAGACTTCATGATTGATACTGTGATATTAACTATACCTATATGGAACTTCCCAGAAGCATAGGACATTGAACAAGATCTGCCTGCTTCCAAAGCCCATGGTTGATACCTTCAAAAACAAGTTGGGGGTTTAGCCATGTAACTCCCAATAATTTCAATGAGAATTGTGTGGCTAAGTCCCCTAGTTGGCTTTGAAAATCTCGACACAAGTCCCCACCAACTGAGTTAAAGGAAAATCTCTTTTGGCTGATATTAGTATAGGACAGTGACTGGGTATATCTGGTCTTTGAGGCTACTTACTGGACACCCAGGGTCCTAGTACATCCTGCAAAGCAGCAAAGTCTGCAGTAACAAGTATGTGATTGCTGTGCCTAGGGTCCCTAGATTGGAACCCGGATTAGTGGGCGGGCCTAGATTCCCCTTCTGGCTATGGGTAAAGTGGTGTAATCACAAGAAGAGGACAGGCCTTAGTTACGAGTCAGAACAAAGGTCTGAATGTAAAGGGAAGAAAGCTGGGGCTGAAGACCCTACAGAGAGGAAACAGACTGCTTATTTGTTGGACTCTTTAATACCCTGCAAGGGGTTCAGTTGTTCTTTGTGACTCAGTCGGATGGCCAGCCATGGAAGACCTGCCAAGTCAGCTGGCAGCCTGCAGGGGACACTAGAGATGAAAAAAGGACTACAATACTTGACCCTGTTACTTGGAGGCACTCCAGAGGTGAGTGCCCCATTACAAGGACCTATGGAACTATTTAGCACTTCTGACACCAACTAGGAGAGGGCAGTGGCTCACCTGGTCATTAGCCAGTTCATTACAATACAAAATAAAAATAGCTAATGAAGCAAAGTAATGAAAACTTGTCTTATTAAATGCATAGAGGCTTTTTCCCATTAACCTTTAAAGACCAGACATTAAAATGGATCAGCCTAAGAAACCAAACCAGTTCCAGGGCACTAGACATCTTTCAATACAACATTAAAAGATTAAGCAGGTTCAGTTCATGTGGTCCAGTTCATGGCAGAACATCCTTAAGTACTTCATACTGAAAAAAAGATTAGTGAGGGTCACAAGGAAATAATTCCATAAGAGTTTTGATGACACCATAAATCACAAGAGTGCCATTCTATTCAACTACATTACAGCTGATTCAAACTATTAACACAAATTCTATTAAAATGAAATTGAAGATGTCAGTCACTCAGTCACTATATTAGTTAAGGTTATTGAGGGCCAGTTTTACAAATTTAGGTACTTGCATTGTACTCAAATTTCCATGCATATGCAAAAATTCCCGATGTTGTATTTAGAAACCTAGTTCACCATGTGTATACACAAATTCCTGTACTGAGTGTAGACTGGAAATCTGTGAATAAATTGGGTGCATGCAGGAGGTAAATGTATGCATGCAGTTATGCATACCTAACTTTAAAAAGCTGGTCTTTAAACAGAATTACTACACTGTGTATTCAAATATTATTAATACTAATGTTATATTAAAAGAGTCTCATTTTCTGATCACAGCATGATTAAACTTTTTAGATCATGTCTCAAATACAATTATTGAAATCAGCCATGAGGTACATTATAATACAACCCCATCCCTTCTGAGACATACATTTTTCTATGCCAAATTATTATTTTTGTTGCAAATAGAAACCTTAAAGTTTAAAATGAAAGTGCTGATAGAACCATAACAGCAGTGTAACAACTGTAACAGCAGGATACAATATGACCATTGTTTCTTAACACATGATGGAGTCCAGATACACTATATTCACATGATTCTTGCAGTTTTCAACATTTTGGGATAGTACATTAAGTATTTTGCTTATATCACAGCCTAAACACCAGTGAAGGGATCCCCTAGACCTAACTTCATTCCTATAATTCTTTACTAATCTTCCTCCACAAGTTATCTTTAATCCACATGTGCACACACATTTCTTCATACTACTATAAAATGACTGCAGCATTAATCCCTCAGTTCATTTTCAAAGTCAAGCGGCTTTAGAGGAACCATTAATTATCATTTACACAACAAGCATCACAATAGCGTGGGTATTTTTATGAAAGCTTCCAACTCTGACGCAGTTTCAGCTCATGATGTACTTTTAAAAAACTGCTTTGACATCACTTCGGAGGATGGTTTGGTTTTGTTAGAATCTCAAACAGTTAAAGGATGCAGTGAGTCATCTGGGGACTTCTGGAAAACTGAATAGTTCCAGGTGACTATTTGGAACACACACTCAAGAAACATAAAAACACTAAGACCATTGCTATGTTAAAGAGAACAGTATGGCCCCTTTCAGCATTAGAACTGAACATGCAGGCTTTCTCATTATTTCAATAAAACAAAAACAGACATTTAACCAAAAAACAAAACAAAAAAATCCCTAACCTTTCTCTGGCTTGGTTGAATATTTTAAAGAGCCTAGGCACTACACAAATTCTCCAGTGAGCCATGAATTCCATTTCATTTTGCTTTTTCAACAGAAATAGGTTGAAAGAAGATACGTTAACTAGAAAAAGAACTTTTTAAAATCCCAAGTAATATGTTGACTAGTTTCTAGGTGAAAGAAGGATAAAATACTCATCATCCTATGCAAACAATGGGGATATTTTCTCTTCTTTAGGTAATTTATAGCAGTATGTAAAGCTGGGATAAAACAGATATTTTCTAAACTCACACTGACCATTTTGTTGCATGCAATATTATTGACATTATTTTGCTGATTCTAAAGTAGTGTTATAAACTTAATGGAACACGGAAATTTAAATTTTTGCTTTTGCAATTGTTCCTCTAATACTCTAACCGCTATGAAAATAGTAATATTGTAATTTAAAAAAATGCTTTACATCCAGATTGCTGTTTGTCTTTGGTCTGAGGAAGAGTGGAAAGAAAGAATCAGGCTCCGAACCATTTGTGGGAGAAGAAAATAGTGTTTAGATGGTGTAATTTATATTCTTGTACCAAAGGCCCTATGCCAAACCACTACCCTCTCCTCAGGCATTTGCCTCCTTAAGACTCATTCTTCTATGACGCTCACAAAAAGTGAGTCAACAATTATATTTATTTTTATTAATTAAAAAAACCCAAGACATTGGTCCTTCATGACACGCACATGCCCTAACTAAATGCCATCCTTCTACCTCCAGTAAAACAATAATATTTTTTTTAAAGTAATTGCCTTTTTATGTGCTTATAGCCAAGGGAAACACCTTAAGGTGTGAGTGTATAAAGAGTCCTTTGGAAAACTTCCTCACCAGAAGAAAGTATGGAAATAATTGAATTAGCTTCACTAGGAAGGGTTTGAACTCTATATAAGTGCAGATGGACAGAAACTGCCCTTCTCCTGAAAATGACATTATCTATCACATGCTTAAACTGTATTTAGTGTACAAGCTATGTTAACCAAATACAGTATTTGTGAATTCAGCCATTTCCTAATCTCCTTTGGCAAGAGCTGAATTCTTGAACACTCCTCCTTCCCCATGGTGATTTAAATGCTTTTTCATAGAAAGCTCCAACATATGAAAATATAAGCATTCTGCTTTTGTTCTTATAAACCAATGTCCCAGTTCAGCAAGGTTGTTAAGACTTCAGTGGAACTAGTCACATGCTTCAAGTTAGTTCCCTGCTGAATTAACTTGCTAAACAGAGGTCCAAGTTTGATTCCATTAACACTGTAATGATAAAAATCATTACAATGGTTCATTAAAAATAAGCATGTTCTATATAATGTGAAACACTGAGATTTACTTTGAAAGGTTAAGCTCTGAATCTTGTGTGGTGCTATATAGCTGGAGACAGAACTAATCAATGTTCTTTTCACCTGAAGAGAGGATTACTTTCCTATTTTGAAGGACTAAATGAGAGAGAATTTGAAACCTACTTTCTGGCCCCTGCCACTAATCATATCTGAATGAACCTTCTTCCAATATTAACTGTTTATCCTGTTTTAGTTAAGTCAGTAGTTTGAGCTTCCATAGGAAGGATGTCATCTCCTGGATTATATTACAAATGAAGTCCTCCACATTCATTTTCATTTCCAACATTTGAGTCCTATCAGTATATTAAGTTACCTGTGCATTGAGGTGGCCTGAAATCAAGGTATTTATATTTGTGAAGTGAAGGACAAAAGCAAATGAGCACAAGAATTCTGATGCTGAAAGTAAAACTCCCCTGTCCTAGTCCACACCTAAGAATGATACATTTAAAGTTATAATGTGAGAACTGGACACTTGCACATATAATTCATTTCACTAACCTGTTTGCCTGGGAAGAAAAGCAGTTCTATGTACTGAGGAGCTGAAATCTTGTGTATCTTTCACATTAACACAGGCAGATGGCCTCTGACCTTCTTCCAAGCTTATAGAAAGGGAACTCTCCGAGACTGAAAGACCACTAAATCCAGCGCTGAGCTGAAAAAGGGCATCCTGTGTTTTCTTTTTTTCTTTCTTTAACATACTTACTAGAATATCTGCAGAACATTTTAAGGAAATTAACTGGGATCTCCTTTCCATAAATAATAATCCACTCTTTCTTTAGGCCACTTGCTCATACATGTAGTCTTGTAGAACTGAATGGAACTAGTCACATATGGAAGGCCTATTCATGTGAAAATGGATTGCAGGGTTAGGCCCATATGTTATGTCTATGTATTCACATTTATCTTTCCAAATAACCAATTCAATTTGTCCTGAGCACTAGTAAGATGACATTAGTGAGTGATATAAAAGGCTATGGCCAATCCATGTTTGGATAAAAGCAATAAATCCTGTGAGGTTCTGTACAAAACCAGAAATGTTAAATTCCAGTTACTCTTTCAAAATGGGTGACATTACCTTTATTAAGTTTGGTAACATTACAACACCAATTAGACCCTGCAAATTTTCCAAGTCAAATTTAAATCGTATAAGTCAGAAATCTTAAACTTTATAGGAAGACTGTCAAGCACACCACAATAGAAAGGATTATAAAAACACAAAACAAGGTTTTAAAGAAATTCCTGCCAATTACATACATATTCTTTAGAAAGACCTTTGACATAAAAACACTTTAAATGAAGAAATACAGGGGTTTTCTGATGGAATTCACTACACATTTAGCAAAAACAAAGAGGTAACATAAAGATGATGAGATACTCTCTGTATGTTTTTCATTTTGTGTCTAATTTATCTGATAAAGACATGGAAAAAATGTGGGCAAGGTGTGAGGAATTAGAATTATCAAGTTGATTAGGTGGCAAAAACTATTTGTCTTACAAATTGGTTCTTATCATATCTCTCATAGCGTGCATAAAGACAAGGAGCATCTCTTACAGTTTATGGCAGGAGAGCCTCCAAGTCCTCAGTAGTTTTATTGCACCAATCATGATGTTAATTTTTAAAAGTAAATTGTAAAATTATTTAGGCTGCAAAATCCACTTACAGTTCCTTGCATGCTAGTTCTGATTTTAACTTTTAATATTTCAATTCCCCATATACAGCTCTAATTAAAATTGATGGATGCAATGAATGCCTTCCTTTCACTTCCATAAACAAAGCCACATATGCATATCTGGTGCGAGTGCATCGGACTCTATGAACTGTGTATTTTGTTGTTTTATTACAAATATTCTATCAACTTAATGATTTATTTCAAGAAGACTCTCTTCTGAGGGATCCAAAGGTTGAGCTAAAATAAGAAACTTTTAAAAGGTGTTATATGTCAATTTTATAGCCAAATTAACTAAACAGTGTTCCTTTCAAAATAAACGTCTTGGCTCCTGTTATGGATGCAGTAGACTAAAAGGCTTCCCTACCACTTGATTTCATCAGGGTAAAGCAAGCTACCAGTCTGAAGTACAACCCATTCACACTTAATATACCAAATCTCTGAATAATTGTTGAACACAAAGAATGCAGTTAATCTTGTTTTTAATAATGCTAAAGAATCTCTGCTCTCTATAAACTTGAAAGCTATTTGTCAATTTTCTGCCATTGTTCAAGTTTTGTCCACAGATCATCCACAAACTCAGGGACATGGTGACGCTGTGGTCTGCCTGCAGTTTTGTCAGCCAGCTAAAAATAACTGCCCTTTCTTCATCTTGCTCAACTACAGCTACTCATATGTTTCCCATGAGGCAGTAAAATGGACACAGCACATATGAGTAGTTTAATTTTTGTTATACATATACAATATAAAGGCTCAGCTTTAATTTAAAATTTAAAGTTGGATGTCGAAAGCACACATTTTACATTTAATCTAAAAGAAGAGAGTCCAGTAGTCCCTGAAGCAGCATTTCATTTTGCTAAAAATAACAACACAGGAAATTCTATTCTTTGTGAGGTAATAATCTGTTCTTTATATAGCATCACAGTTTTCTATGCTAGATCCAGTTTTTCCGTTCGCTGGAAGAGAGTTTACTAAACATGAGCCTGAACCACAACTTTTGGATCTGGATCAGAATTTCCCAAAACTCCAGGGTATTTGGATCCAGGATTTTGGTTCAGTTTATTACAGAAACAGGGACCAAGTGCAACAATGGGATTCTGATAAAGAGTGGTAGGAGACTCTTAGATTAAGAATATGGATTGATACATCAGTCTGAAAAGGAAGAAATTCTTTGCAGATCACCATCTCCCATTTCATACACACCCACACCTCAGATTGCAGCCAGATTAGTTAAAATCCAGATAAATCCTGTTTCATAAAGGATATTGATTTCATTATCTCTTTGGTGCAGAAGGTCTCTCAACTTCTTTAGCTCCTCTTTCTTCTCTGGGGTATTAGTATTCTCATCTCCAGTGATGTCTGGTGAGAGCAGACTTCTGTCAGGAATGTTTGTACGATTTATCAGTTGCTACGAAATAAAATAGAAATAGTTCTGGGCCCTTGTCACTCTTTCCTCATCCCATTCATTTCCCCCTATCCCTGTGTGACTATTTACCTATGCTAGCTGATTTGAGAGCCTCTTCAGGATTTCTGAAAAGCAAAATCCCACCACTGGTAGACTGCAAAGCAATAAATACTGAGTCAGCTATGAGATATCTCCTAATTTCCACTGATCAGTTTTCCTCAGTAAAAATATCTAAGCCCTACACATCTCTCTCTGGTAAAGAACTCCCACTGTAGTAAGGAAAAAGCAGCATCAACTGGGTACTAATTCCTCCTCATCTAGAAATCAAATTCAGGGACAATGTTTTACACTTTACTGTATTAGAAAATTGCGGAAGCCTTTATAGCAGAGCATAAACAAAAACAAAAATATACCCCAGGTTCAATTTCTTCCCTTGCTACTCCTCACCCCATATATATCTTGTGTGCATAATATCCCAGCATAGCATATAACCAACACAGTTGATGCAGCTGGTTCAGTGACACAAACCCTCTTTTCTGACTTCTCCCTAGTCTAATGTAAAGCTCCTTACTAGCTGCATATATACCTGGATATACTCTCTATCCATTTACAGATTACTTCAGCACAGCAATTCCTGTAAATTTCAGTCCTCTCTATCACTCCCTCCACCTCTAATACCCTTTGGTCATTCTTTTTAGCTCCTTCAGATTCTTGCTGTATATTTTCCGGTTATTATTCAAATCCATTCCAGTTCTTCAAGCATTTCTCAGACCTGCTGAGGCCCTGTATACACTCCCTTCTTCTCCACAGCTTCATGGTTGCTTTTCAGTTCTCTCTCCCCTGTGTCCTCTAATATTTCCTGTTCATTCTTAGGGCCCTCTGCACTTCCTTGTACGTGTACAGAATATACCTTTATGTAATTGAAACAGTGCTTGATCTTGCGCATATCAGCTCCAACATCCAGCGTGCTCTCAGGATCAGGATCTTCCAGAAAAGTTTTAATGATCTCATTAAGCCTGAAAGGACATAATAGGCAAAAATAACAAATATAATCTTTGAGGGAACATAAAAAATCTCATAAGAACAGGCAACATTGACTCAAGCTAGGAATGTGTTTCAGAGTTGCCCAGATTACTGCTTTTCCCGGTAGACTCTTGGTTTGGGGTCCATTCTATTAGTCTACTTGAAAACACAAGCAATCAACTTCTTTTTCTGGTGCTAAACTCTGGGCTTAACATGGAGGGATCACAAATGATTCAGATAATGATTTATGTATGCTAATAAATAGTTCTGGGACTAAAATGTTTAAAAGTAATCTTCTGTTTTCCTGATTTCTCTCATAATTTAAATTATCCATAAGCAGTTTCCCCATGCTTTCTCAAAAGACATAATTCTAAGACTAGTGCTTTGGATGCTTTGTGCCCGTATTTTTGCTAGCAAGTATATGACACTTAATAATTTAGATTGCAATTATAAAATTCTCAGCCCCCACCATCATGTATGGCAACGTCATTTTTTGGATCTCAGCTTCTCTATATACCCCAAAGACCCATTATTCCTCTTCCTATTACTGAAATGTATTAAACATTTTATTCATTTATAGATAGGGGGCTGAGCCTGCAGTCTTTAGGCAAGAAAAATACTCATTGAAGTCACTGTGTATGTTGCCTACATTAGGACTGCAGGACTAGGCCCCTTAAAAAAATCATCTGAGATACAGAAACACTCCATTGCTCTTTTAGAGACAAATTATGAGCTATGGCAGGAAAACCAGCATATGGACAATGAAACTCTGTGAGTTACAATTCTTGGAATTTCTATAATAACCATGCATCAGCAGATGAGCTTTACACACACCTCTCCCCCACACCCACCCACACTCCTACAGATCAGGCAATGCCTGAGACCCATATTTCTGTGCGTATCCCAAGGTAGACAGGATTTTTGTGTGGAATCTTCAGAAGATTGAAGAGCACGAGGATCTCAGCATGGACACCCGGTGATTCTGCCTGGACTACTGACCTAGAATCTCTCTCTCCATACAGGAGCACAGCTTTAGAGCAGCCATGATTTCCTACTGGTGGCTGATCGAGAGCCCCCTCTGAGTAAAGGGGGTTCACAACACATGCAGGAACAGATTCAGCATTAGCTTCAGCAGTAAATGCCTGAATATTTGCAGGGTGTGGGGCGGGCGTGGAAATTGAGGAAGATACCACAGACAGTTACTGTCACCTAGGTCCACCTTTTCCTGACTCCTCAATAGTAGCAAAGCCTCAACCCTGTGGAGTGGGAGCAGTAGGGTTTTTATGGGGTCTGCAGAAAGAGGGCAACATGCTCTAAAGCCACTGCTCCCAAAACACTTCTGTAAGCCTGGTCAGTTTCAGATAGGTTTTTCTTTCCTGTTTCCATTATCAGAGGAGAATATATGGGCAGAATATTTAGTGTATATCATTCATTATATACATGGTCACTGACACCAAATGCTTGGCAAATGGACCTCTACAAATGCAAGAAGAGTTCTCTTGTTAGCTTAATTCTCAACCTGAATCAAATTACCAATAACCAACAGAGCCTCAAAAAATGCAGGAAAGAGCTACTTTCTCTTCTAAATTCATGTATGTCTGAAATTTTTCTAATTCCTCTGCTCATCCATAAAATTAAGCAACCATGTTAATGGAATTAGAGTTTGTGCCCTGAAAAAGAACAGTTTATTGCTAACAAATACATGCTGAGACACAGTAAGGCACACTCTTAGATCCCATTAAACCAAAATGTTGGCAGGATCCTGAAAGTTCACAGAACACCCACTGAAGTCAGGGTGAATTGTATGTGCAAAGAGCTTAAAGGATTGGGCCATTTAAAAAGTCTATTTAAATTAGTTAGAAAAAAAGTGTCCCTGGAATTACAGGTATTTGTTTCTCAAGATGAAGCAGAGCAGAGAAGAGATTATTGGGTAATAAAGACCAGAATATCAGTTTTTATTATTGCTACATTTATCAGTCTCGTTGAATAAGCATCCAATCCCACAAGTGTGAACCTTGCTGGTAATTTCAGCAGATAGGCCAAGGAATAAATGGGCATGGGAACTATCCCCTCACACCTACAAGTGGCCTCTGTGTGTCATGACTGGGAAATGTGGAGAAGTCTGTACTGCCACGGCCAGTGCTATAGCTAGTCTACGGATAAACAGAGGCATTCAGCATCTAGCACTAAGTCTGGCACTATACTGAGCATTACATTAACCACATTTAATAAGAGAAAAATTCTAAAACTATTTTCTCCTCATTTTAAGCACCAGGGTCAGATCCTCCATGTGAGGTCATTTAACGCTACTACAACATGGCAGTAACCTTGAACTGTAAACAAAAGAATAGGCATTTCAGCTATATCCTGATTGCCTCAGTTGGCAGAGACTTAGGTTATGGGAATCAATCCAAAAACATTTGTCAGCTAGAAGCTTGCAACAAGACTATCGTCAAGTTAACATTGCAGGGAGTTACTAAGAATATTTTAGGAGAAAAGAGAACAGTAAGGTAAGGAAGAAGAGAGAACATGAATTTGTCCCAAGAGACTGTTGGCTGTCTAATTTAGTTTCCAATTTACAAATTAGGTGAGTAGTAAATATGAATGTGAGCTGGTATTTTCTCCCTCCTTCATTACCTGTCACCCACTTGAGATTTCCAGCATTTTGAAAACCGCAACTGCCCAATTCATTTTTTGTGGCTTGACGACCACACATTGACTAGAGCCAAAGTGGATTTTAGTGCCAGATTGACTGATTCAACTTTGCTGTAGCAGAACCTAGATTAGAAGTGGTTAACCAACTAAGCCTTTTTGCCACTTCTAAAGAACAGTACTTCTTCAGTGTGTTTTAATATAGACCTTTATGCCAAAGAGGAAGAATTTCCTGAACCAAATATGAAAGGGAATTTTTGGCCAAGAGGGAAAAAGAATGGAAAAGGCCCTCAAAACTCACAAGTAAGCACAAGAACTAAAACAAACTTTCAGATATATATTCTGACTATTAAAGACAAACAACATCATGAATATTAATTTCTGTGCACACAGCACAGACACCTTTTAACCGGAGAGAATTAAAGGACCAATCTTCTTAGGTAAGCATATAGCCTGATGACAAAAAGGATTGAAATCAGAACATTCTGGGAGTTCTGCCAGTGGATTAAATTATTAAACAAAGGTAAAAATAAATTGATGATGCGATGCAGATACAGTCTGAGATTTCTCTTCCTGCTGAACATATCTTAAGTCCACTGAGCTAAACTTTCAGAAGGATTTATCAATGAAGGGATCACAAAAATAATTTAAACATTCTAATACTAGTTATATAATGCCATGATTTAAGGCTTTACAGAGGAGACAACAAAGTTATTCCTTCCCCCCAAGGCGCTCACAGTTTAAATGAGAAAGATAACACAAATAATGACAACAGAGCACAGGACAACAGGAGGGAGGAGAAGAGACAAGAGTAAATAAGGAGAGAGAGTGGGATACTGACCTTAAACCAATAAACTTTTGTACAGTAAATTTCTTTTAAAAAAAAGATATACATGTATGTGTTTAAATTGTCAGGTAAGAGCTGGAAGGTAACTCTTGTCAAGGTAATCTCCAAAAAGATGGGTCAGAAGTAGTGGATAAGTTATGGCACAACAGCTCCAGCTTTATTTAATAAACATTAAAAATGTAAATAAATGAATGAAGGGAATGAATATGGTTTTTACAACGAAGAGTGGCGGTAGCTGCTCAATACAACCATGAGCCACCACTTGTCTGGCCACCTAGTCAAAGATACTCTCTTGCCCATCCTATACCTGGATATGTCTCTGCTGGAGCATCTCTCGGCTCCAGCTACACACTGAAGTCTACAATTCTAGGAGATATATACCCTCCCTATGGCCTAGCCCCAACAGCTGAATAATTTTATCCTCCTCCAAAGAGAGTCTGTCCACAAAGCCATGATGCAACATGGAACTTGTGAACATGATTCTGGCTTGACCCAAGCAGAAATGAAAATGCAACATTTAGTTAACATAACATACAAGTGACAGTTACATACCCATATGGAATCTCAATGCAAAACACCACTTACTCCCCTAGCACAGAGGTAGATGGGTGGGAGGGGAAACCTTGCTGCAGTAGGAGGAGAGCCGGAATTGCTTTTTGGTCCTGCAACGCTCATTCTTGACGGGGGCTGGTACTAGCTGTCCTCTGGTCATAAAGAAGGCTCCTTAGGGCTAGAAGAGTGGCCAAAGGCAGACAGCAAGGAAGGATGGTTCAGTGGCTAGTGTGCTAGCCTGAGAATTAGCTACAGACTTTGTGTGACCTTGAACAAGTCACTTAATCGCTGTGCCGCAGTTGCCCAGGGCTAAAATGGGCATAATAGCACTGTACTAGTTCACAGGGTTGTGAAGGATAACTACATTAAAAGATTTGGAGGCCCTATGAGTATGACAGACAGATAGATAAAATGGCCCAGCCCAACACAAAGTTGGGCCATGGTGCATCAGGAGGGAAAGGATCCCCCTAGCATCCAAGCAGGAAAACCCCCAGCAAATCCAGCCTAGCTGGCCACTGCCACATAAGGTAAGTGACTGAGCTGAATTAGCACAGAAAGCAAAAGGAAAGTCACCCCTGTCCCTTTTTTCAGGGCAAAGTTGATCTCAGTCAGTTAATTATAGTTAATAAAACATCAGAATATAAAAGAGAACAAAGTTTCTCAGCTCAGGGTTTCTAATTCAGCCCCGGGCTCAGAGACCAGCCTTCTCCCAGGCAGTCTCTGTCCTCTTGTTCCTGGAGCAGCTAACTTTTACAGCCCCTCTGCGGAGCACCTGGGTTAGCCTAATTTTTATTAACTTCTTATTTGCTCAGGTCAGGGTAGTGTCTGCAAGCTGCCCCAGACAACAGAAAGTGTCAGAATAAGGATTAGTGGTGAAAAGCTAAACAAAGGAAGAGAGCTTTGAGAATATATTTGAAGGCAGAGTGAGGTTGCTTGGCATGCAACACATTTTAAATAAAAAGTACATTTTGCAATTGAGCTGTTCTGTTTCACAATGTCTGATCCACTGCTATGTCCCCTCCAACAGCTCCTTTAGTCTTTGTGCAATCTCTGTGCAATCTCTCTCCTGGTCAATTCATCAATACTCCAGGGAAAAGGCTGTGCTTTTAAACATATGACATAAAACAGATCAAATCAGGCAAAAGGTACTGTCAGAACATTATCTTTTTCAGGAATAACATTGTTGCTGACTTCTTCTGCACAGGAGTCATTCAGAATGAGATTTTTCTTCTATACTTGACTTGTATTTATCAAGATACCATCGAGGAGTACAGGACTTTAATGTTTCCTATCTTTGTAAGAGACTGATTTGTCAGAAACTCCTGCTTTTTTCCGTATTTTCTTTCTTTCTTTCTTTCTTTCTTTCTTTCTTTCTTTCTTTCTTTCTTTCTTTCTTTCTTTCAAATGAGCCAATCACAAATTTCTGGGCACTTTTCCATCAATGATAAAAAAAATGTACCAAATCAGTTGATTTGCATTAACTAAAATTAAAGAGAATCAACCCCCAAAGACTAATACAATAATAGCAACAATAATTTCTTACTCTGATCCCCATTCAAGCAAAAGCCTGAGGTCAGAGATAGGCTCTCTACTACTGTCCCCTGAAAGCCAAGGAATTGAGGACTTCTCATATTAACAGGGGAAGTCAATTCCAGAGTGGAGAGTCCTCCACTGAAAACGCATTGCCCATAGCCTGCCTGATGTTCAAATTTAGGATGCTCAAGTATATCAGCTGCTCTCAACTCCCATGGCAAAGCAAGGATAAGGAAAGACACTCTCAGGTAACTGTGACTCAACTTATATAAGGGCTTGTCTACCCAGCAAATGAAATGAAAAAACCTAGATTAGTTGTACTTCCCACCCTTAGTTATTTCGATGAAAGTTGGTATGTCAACACTCTTATTTCAGAATCAAAGTGCCCTATTCCAACATTTGTCAGTAAAAAAAGTGACCAAGCTATATCAAAACAGGACCCTTAGAACACTCATATTCTGAAATAAGTGTCCTATTTTTATATAATTTGGTCATCTGATAAGTTTTGTTGGAATGGGGCAGTCTTATTCTGAAATAAGAGTGTCCACCCAGATTTGCACTGAAATAACTAAAAGCATGACTTACAATTGACTTAGTTATTTATCATGTAAGATCCTTTTCTCTGGTCTTCACAAACACAGTCTTGCCTTGCTGATATCCACTGAGAATGCTGCTACTAAGATAATATTCCTAGCCTGTCTCTTTGACCATGTCGGCACTCTCTGCATCCCTTCACTGGCTTCCCTTTCTCTATTGTACCAAATGTAAGCTACTGGTTTTCACTTTCAAGGCCTTTCATGGCCTATCCTCCCGCTACCCATCAATTCTCATTCAGTACTGGAAGGTCAACTCCTGCCTGTGATTGACCCATGATGCCAGTCTCTATTGTCCACTTATTAAATTTTCAAACACACACCTATGTGCTTTCTCCCATGCTGCCCCTCACACCTGGGAAAAGCTCCCTGTAAATATCAGCAAATCCTACTCAATATCCTCCTTCAAAACCCTTCTTAGGACTCTCCTTTGCCATGAGGCCTATAAAAAACTTGACAATGGCTAGGCTACTGGTGTGCTGAGACAGCTACCTGTCCTGCTGACCAATACTGTCATTTTTTCCCTTGTACTTCCCCATCTCTTTGTATCTCTCAGTTGATTCTTGTATTATACTCATATTGTAAGCTCTTTGCGGCTCTTTCTACACCCTCCAGGATAAAAAGGGACCTGGTCCATGACTGGAGCTTCTAGGCCTTATGATAATACAAATAATATCATTATTTCAGTTCCAGTCCTTGTGTACATAAGCTCTTAAGTTTTAAGGGTCAATATCAACACACACTGAATTGCACCTGGAAACGAATAGGGAGCTAGTGCAATCTTTAAAGCTTAGGTAACAGATTCCCTGTAATTAATACAATAAACAAGTAGGCTGCCACATTCTTCATTAGCTGTAGCTTCTAAGTGGTCTTCAGGGGTATCCATGCAGACACATTATAGTGAAGCCACCTGTAAATCCAGAAGTGTCCCTTATGTATTTTTTCCCCATTTGTTGTTGAGTAAAGGGATTGTCAACTATTAAAACTCAACCAGTTACCGCTAACCTAGTAGCTGCGGCCAGCTCCAAAAGGAGATTTTCAAATCACGGCAGTCTTCCCTTCAGGACTGTTGGGTTCTGGCCTAACTGCAGCAGGCCTGGCTCACACTGTTGGAAGCTAGAGTGTGCTGAAGTCAGTTGCCAGAACTCTGCTGCCTCAGGAAGAATAGTTTTCCCCAATAGAAGCTCCCCGGAGGAGGAAGAAAAAAATAGTAGCACACAATAGCCTTTTTCTTTATGAAAAACAGCAGTAAACAAGAAAGAGTTTCTCTCGCTTAATGATCATCCAAGAAAAATGAACAAACAGAAAACTCAAGTTAGTAAGAATTCCACCCCCACTCCCACCTTCAAATCATCACTTTCTAAACACTCAGCAGCGATGA
Source organism: Lepidochelys kempii (assembly GCF_965140285.1). Taxonomy (NCBI): domain Eukaryota; kingdom Metazoa; phylum Chordata; order Testudines; family Cheloniidae; genus Lepidochelys; species Lepidochelys kempii. Next base: position 152,758,465 of record NC_136382.1, read on the forward strand.
AGTTTAGGGCCAATTTATAAATTCATTTAAAGTTGGTCCAGTTACAAGACAGCATACATGAAGTGAAGCATAGGAATGCGGCATGAAGTGTTTAAGACAGCGAAAAACAACAGCGGCAGCAACAACAAAAAGTAGGTTATACTTCACTGAGACAACAACTTGTCTTTAAGGTGAACTGCAAAACAAAAAATAAACAAAATAATCCTCCTGCCTGGTGTATAAAGATTGTTTTTTATACCTGGATTGTTTTTTATATCTGGTTCTTGTTTTTTCCAGTTTAGTATCAAGAATATCTGGTCCTAGCTTTTCACTTTGGCCTTTTTTATAAATTTCTCACTGTTGCCAAACTGTATTTCCAATGGTATTAGTAACATTGTGTAGATGACTAATTTAGCACTGTGTCAAGCATTAAGCAGTTTTAGGGATGTGTACACTGCAAATGAAGGTGTGATTGTAGCACAGGTAGGTATATCTGCACTAGTGTTAATCTAACAATAGTGGTGTTAAAATTGTAGTGTAGGCCAGGCAAGTTGCAGTTCTAACATGAGTTAGCTGATGGAGGTAAATCCTAGGATAGACCCCTACCAGCTAATATTTGTTAAAATACAGATTGCTCTGTCTACAGTAGGGTTTTAGCAGGTTTCTAACACGAATTCCCAGTGTACACACAGCCAGAGGGTGGAGAGGATGCTGAATCGTAGCCTTGGGAGAGCTGCAGCTCTCATGTGAGAGGATCACTGAAGTCTTCCAAAAATATTGCAAAAGGCCTTGTCCTCACACCAAAATAAATCATAAATAAAAATAGAAAGAAGACTGGATCTGATGTTCTGAATGTACAAATAAAGCAGAAAGTTTTGGATTTATTTTGGATTTTTTTGTGTGAAGAAAAAACAACAAAACATGTTATGAGACTGTCTTTATAGGTCATAAAGGAGCATCACAGGGGCACAGTCTTTTTTTCCTCTTCTTTTCAGTTTGGTTTCAAAGGACTTGAACTGTTTCTCATGATAACTAAAGTGATAGCACTAAAGTGAAAGTTTTGACAGAAACAGAAAGTCCTTTCTAATTACTTCATCTTTTCCCCCTTGTCTTGTTTTTCTTTTGCCTTTTTCCCATCTTATGCCATTCCTAAATCCCATATTTTTTTACAAGTATTAAGACATAGTAACTCTTTGGTCTTTTATTACCCTCTTCTTTATAATGCTCTTATGTTGTAAATGCAGACATTTCTAACCACCCAGCAGTTACAGACAGATTTACAATACCAACTTTACCTCTGTTCTACCACCGTCCATGCTCAAGCCTGCCTATCAACACCTTAGTCATACGACACACAAAACCTCAAAAGCTGCCTATCCATATTACCTCAGATGGGAGGCAGATTCTATGACAGTCCAACTGAAAGATGATCAGCTGATATTTGCTATACTGCAGTGTTTACTTCTTTAAACAATTTTTAATATGCATTTCCAGTTCTGAACCAGTAAGGCATGTTTTTATGAACCAGGATGCAAATGACACAGCTGAAATACATCAGAGAAAGCACCATCAGCCAGTTTTTACATGTTTTGTTTTTAAAGTTTAGAGCTTTCAACAATATGTAGCATGCAGGGTCTCAAAACACAGGGGCAAGAATTCAAGACTTCTAGGGATTTTGGAAGCCCTCATTTTGCCCTTGCCTTGTGTGCGATGATTCATTTATGGGAGCTCTTGCCTTTTAACCACAGACCACTGGTACCGTATATCACATATAAAAGTGGAGTTCAGTTAAAGAACAATGAATTCACAATTTAGTGTCAGCTGTGGACTCCATGACATGTGAACCTGAAATCCAAGACTATAAAAATTGCTGTAAACAAAAGAAGCTACTGAAACATTTTTGAGATCATTAAATAGGTTATCTTCACAAAATCTGCTAAGAGGAGAAGGCAGAAATTCAGTTTGTTCACTATAACCTTTGCAGCAGGGTCTCTGGCCTGCTATTGTTAACTCATACTATGCCCTTCTAGTCCACTGTGGCAGAGAATTCTTTCTAAAAAATGTTTTAAGGAACCAAGAATTCAAGTCTGACCATGTAATTTAGTTTGTGATTGAACTAAACACTAGGGATGTAAACACATTCACTAAACACTAGGGATCTATTTATCCATTGGTACATGAGAGATTGAAACGTAACTGCCATCATAGCTAATAGAAGCTATCCATGTAAGTTCTCTATGCATCAATAAGAGAATAAAACCCCCCAGGGTCTCTAACCAGCTAATTAACGGATGTTCTTATGAAAGACTAGTGAGAAAATGGAAAATACTTCCAGGCATTGTTGCTAACGTTACGACAAAAGAGATAAAGTGTATAGTATATATCTCAGCTTATGCTGCAAAATGCCACTATCTATACCAAAAGATCCCTTTATGACTAAGCTGCAGAACAAAAGGCACTCAAGCAATGCAGTCTGTTCTTAATATTAAACAACACAAAGGAGATTAATAAGCTATGAGCCTGATTCAACCCCATTTTAGTCCATGTGAGTCTTTCCATTGACTTTACTGGGAGTTGGATCAGGCCCTATGTATAAGAGTTATATTGTTATTCATAACCTTTAGTGGGCTCTGGTTTCAAATGAAATGTCTCAGCATGTTTTTTGCAAAAGATATTTTTTACCTTGTAGTCTAAAAGCATTTAGGCCTCATCTACCCTTGACTATTTGGGGAGGGAGTCTTCCACCTTTGAACTAGCGTGAAGCACTAGCGTAAACGGCAGCAATTCTGTGTCATCCAGATTTGTTCTGAGCAGAGTTAGACCACACGGTGGTAAAAATACCAATGTGCTGTATACACCGGCATTCTCACCTTGCTGCCACCACTGGAGCTGCAACAGTGGTGAAGCAGCCAAAGTAGGGACTTTTGCACTGGAAGACAGGGGGTAAAATGGGGCCCAGCTGGGGCCACCCCTGCTGCCAGGACCTTCTGACCCAGAACTGTGCAGGGAAAACTGCCCCATTCTGGGGGCACTAGGATCCAGACGGTGCCTTCCCTTCCCCCACTAATGTAGTCTTGGGGGAAAACTGAAAAAAGCAGCCAGCCAGAAACTCCAGCAGAGAGGAACAGAACCAGCCAAGGCAGAGATCTTTGGACATTCCAGTCAAAAGCATGGACCGTTCTGACTGTCTCTACTCTGTGCTGATTTGTTGTTTGCACCAACCCTCCCCTCTCTCCTCCAACCCCCCCAGAATCTCTTCATCACAGCTTCACAGTGTTAGGATATAGATATTCAGGCCTGTCTGTAAAGGCCCATACTCTAAGAATTTAGGTGTATTCTTATCACTTGGCTAGTTCTAGAGGTATAAAAGAAAGAATCAAAATCACTGTCTACCAGTGTAAGGTCCTTCTCTTACTGTGACAGTCTGAGGCCCTGTTCTTAGGCTAAGGCCTTTGGCTAAGCAGCAGAGGCAGCCATAAGCTGGGAAGAAAACAGTCACATCTTTACATTCCAAACTAGTCACGTTGAAAGAAGGTGCTATTGGGCTGTTAGGAATACACTCCTGTCCTGATAATGCCTATCACGTCCAGAGAAAGGGAAGTGCCTAGAAGATGTAAAAGGAAACTTACTTTGATAGCATCCTATCTGGCAAGAACTCTCTTATCAATAGCTGGGATGTGAAATCCTCACTTCTGTATTGTTTTGTCATTATACTTCCCACTTTGCTATTCTTTGTCTGTATAATCTCTGTCTGGTTCTGTGATTGTTTCTGTCTGCTGTATAATTAATTTTGCTGGGTGTAAACTAATTAAGGTGGTGGGATATAATTGGATACATAACATGTAACAATATGTTAGGATTGGTTAGTTAAATTTCAGGAAAATGATTGGTTAAGGTATAGCTAAGCAGAACTCAAGTTTTACTATATAGTCTGCAGTCAATCAGGAAGTGAGTGGGTGTGTATGTGTGAAGGGCAGAAATGGGAACAGGGAATGGGGGTGAGGAAATTAGAATCATGTTTGGCTAATGGGGGAAATGGGAACAGGGAATGGAGGTAAGGATATTGGAATCATGTTTGGCTAAGGGCAGGAATGGGAACAGGGACACAGGTGTAAGGCTCTGTGGTGTCAGAGCTGGGAAGGGGGACACTAAGGAAGGAAACTGGAATCATGCTTGCTGGAAGTTCACCCCAATAAACATCTAATTGTTTGCACTTTTGGACTTTGGGTATTGTTGCTCTCTGTTCATGCGAAAAGGACCAGGGAAGGAAGTGGGTGAAGGAATAAGCCCCCTAACACAAAGCATACTTACCCCTCTTACCCTCTCCTCCCCTGACCTGTTCCCTTCACCCCCCTGCCCTTCCGTTCTCTTTCCATTTAGCGGATCCTCTCCTAAATTCCATCGAAAACCAAGCAAATAAATAAATCATAGAACATGACATTTTCCACCATCACATTGTTCACTCTGCTTGTGTGTTCTGTCCCTCCCACCACCATGTGTCTGTCTTGTCAATGTAGACAACATTGTCTCATTGCTTCTTTGTACTTTCCTATCCATCTGGATGCATTTGTTGTCTCTTCTGTTGTACTCAGTTTATAAGCTCTTCGAGGCAGAAGCTGTTTTTTTGTTCTGCGTTTTGTAGAGTGCATAGCTCAATCAAGTCCTGGTCTATGATTGGGGTGCCTAGGTACTACGGTCATACTAATACTAATAAGCAATAATAATAATAATAAATTTCCTAAAAGAGGCTAATGTAAAAATAGCTTCCTCATCCAAATATTGCTTGGCTTACTGAGGCAAGTAGATGATTCCTTTTTAGGTAAGCAGAATTTGGCCCTTACTGTAATAGAAAACTATAGGTGCTAATTACTGCATATACTGACACATGCTTTTTTTAGCCACCTTAGATAATTGTATTATGTCCTGAGTACTCAAATGCTTCAATAAAAATATAAAATATAATTAATAAAAGCTGTAGACCCCATTCTAGTATCAGTTTTTATGTTTTCAAATAAATCATAGAATCATAGAATATCAGGGTTGGAAGGGACCTCAGGAGGTCATCTAGTCCAACCCCCTGCTCAAAGCAGGACCAAGTCCCCAATTTTTGCCCCAGATCCCTAAATGGCCCCTTCAAGGGTTGAACTCACAACCCTGGGTTTAGCAGGCCAATGCTCAAACCACTGAGCTATCCCTCCCCCCAAAACAGAGTTCATGTAGCTTTGCTGTCTAACTATTTCTGTTGAATGATAGAAATTCAGATCTGATAACAAAGTGCATCCCAGACTGGCACAGAAGTCTGTTTATTCAGGTTATAGTTTGTCTATACTTTGCTCTGACATGGAAAAAAGCAAACAAACCCAGCATTGGTAAACTATATATCATAAATTGTTGCTGAGGTCCAATTTCTTGTAAAGTGAAAATGAGTGATACGTGAGCTTGTGAATTATCATGTTTCATTCAATTACTGCATTACGCTAGCACAGCCACTGGTAGATTTAAAAGAGTAATGTGAGTGAAATCCTGGCTTCATTGAAGTCAATGGCAAAACTCCAGTTGCTTTAATGGCATCAGGATTTCACCCTTCCATGTTTAAGTGTTGGTCCTGCTTTGAGCAGGGGATTGGACTAGAGGACCTCCTTAGGTCTCTTCCAACCCTAATATACTATGATTATCAAGTAGACGGATACACAACACAAAGTCTTGCTACAATACAATGTTAACACATTAGAAAGAAATATTCAAGCTTTGTTAAAGGTCTTGTGACTTTATATTCTTTAAAAGGTAGACTATTTAGTAGTATAAATAGAAGTCTAGGCATACTTAATCCTGTCTTAGCAAGAGATTGGACTGGGTGGCCTCTTGAACTCCTTTCCAATCCTACATTTCTATGATTCTGTATTAAGGCATGTCTACACTACACAGCCTATGCTGGCACAGCCCTCGAATGTAGATGCAGCCTATATGGACAGAAGGAGATTTCCTTTGGTGTAGGAACACACTACACCAGTACCCTGAATTATGTTAACTACGCCAATAGAAGCGTTCTTCAATTGACATAGCTGCATCCTTACTGTGGGTTCTATCAGCACGGCTATACCCATCAGGTGTGTGGTTTTTCACACTACTGACCACCACAGATATGCTGATATAACTTTTAAGTGTAGATGAAGCCGAGGGCACCTGATTTTTCCAGCCAGAGTTCTTAGTTTAAAAAGCCAAATCCTGCTTGCTTTACTCCTGAGAGCGGTCCTGCTGAAGTCAATGAGACTTCTTGCATGACTAAGGCAAACTGGATTTAGCCCTCATTTTGGCCTAGGTCATTGGGTGATCCATGTCTAGAAGGAGAACTTTTCTTTCCTTTTTTAATAACATAGTTACTAACTACGTTAAGTCACAAACAACCCCTCTGTTAAACATAATGTCAGATTCTGAGATGTGCTGTACATCTCTCAGGATCAGGCTTCAGTGTTGTAGCCTGTTAGACAGCAAGAAGACAGATTTGATCCTTCTGTTTTTCTACTCTGTTCTAAGTAGATCTTTCAACTATCTAACTGGATACCTGCAAGGAAAAGCTGAAATTGTCACTGAGGCAATGGGTAAGCTCAGGTCATGAACAAGAGAAATCTGCTGAAAACTGATAAAATATACAGATAATCTCCCTTCTTCCCTGCCCCATGCTATATGTGGAAGTTCTGAGGGGACTTCTATTTTTTGTTTTTCTCCTTTGCATTTTTTCTTATATTTTAATACTAGTGTGAAAAAGTTCTGTCCTTGTCTCTGGGGGTCCCGCATTTCCTGGTGGATTTTGTTAGCCTCAGAGGCTCACTGTGACCCTCCACGTACCCCTTCTCTCTCTAGAGGCAAGGGTCACAGCCTACTGAGCCATTTTCATCATAAGCCAGCGAGGAAGGTGAGGAGAAGCTATCCTCCCTTGCAAAGTCTCTGGGCAAAGGAGGGGGGGAGCCTGGGCCCGCCCTCTACTCCGGGCTCCCTAAGCCCAGGGACCCTAATAGTATCAGCTATGGTACCTGACTTTTTAGAAATAGGACACATACAATTCCCTGGGCTACTTCCCCACAGCAGCCCCCACTTCCTCAAGATCCACTTCACCCTTACCTCAGGGCCTCCTTCCTTGTGCCTGATATGGTGTGTACTGCTCAGTCTCTCCAACAGCACAACTTCCTCCTACAGCTCCTGACATGCGCACCCACCTGACTAACTGGGAGGCTTTAAACAAGTTTCAGCCAGCCCGTGATTGGCTTCAGGTGTCCCAATCAACCTAGCTGTCCTCCCTGCCTTCTGGAAAGATCTTAATTGGCCCCAGGTGTCTTAATTGACCTGGAGCAGCTGCCATTTGCTTATTCTGGTAATAGGGATTTGTTTAGCCCGTGGCTAATATATCTGTCTCCCACTACTCTACTATAGCCATCTGGCCTTGCCCCATCACACTAGATTATAATGAGACACAAGACGGTAGTGGTGGAGAGATGATGGGATCTCATTCAATATATCTAGTGGATAATACACTAGACTGGAAGTCAAGAGACATGGGTTCTATCCTCAGCTCCAACACTGACCCACTGTATGACCTTGGGCAAGACACGTCACCTGTCTGTGGTTCAGTTTCTCTATCTGTAAATTAGAGATAATTATGCTTTCTTTTGTAACACGTTTTGAGATCTATGAATGAAAAGCCTTATGTAAGCACTAAATATTATTATTACTACTATATATCAGTTTATTAATGTGAACCACCTACCTGGCAGCTAGACCTGGTTTTCTAGAGAACACACAAAATCCTCAAGTCGCAAACAGAAGCTCCAATATTTTTAAGCTATCAATGCTACAAACTTTGGGCCTAATCCTTTGAAGTGCTGAGTCCCTTCAACTTCCAGTGAAACTAACTGGAGTTGAAGATGCTCAGTCCTTTCAGGTTCAGGCCAATTGCTATTATCTTAATTTTTAAGTAAAGCAACAAATGCCTCCAGATTTTCCAAATTGAAATAATTTTTGATTATTTTCATATTCAAAGGTTGTGTTGCTGTTCCCAAAGAAAGTTCATTCCAAATGAAGGAAACATCCAACTGTGACTGATAAGTACAGTCACAATAGACAAAGATATTAGCTGGATATTTTTAGTCTGCTAATCATTTTGAGCAGAATGGCAAACTCCCATTCACTTAATTGGGAGCATAATCAGGCCTTAATCAGCAGTGCCAAAGCTAACAATGTGACTCTTAAGCAACTATAATTAGGCTTTAGAATTAACATCCAATTAAGATGAATGGAGGAAGTTTGGCACTTGACTAGACTAGAAACTTAAACCAAACTTCTGAAACTTGGATGACTAAAATTAGGCACCAAAATGCTTATTTAGGAACCTAAATATGTAGAGCCCTGCAAATCCGTGGGTATCCGCTTTATATCCATGGACCATTTCTGCAGATAGCAGTGCGAACGCGGATACAAATTTTGCATCCACGCAGGGCTCTGACGGTAAGAGCCAAGTAAGCAGCTTGAGGAACTGCGGCACAGATCCTTCACCTGTCCTGGGCACGGGACCTGGGGGGTAGGGACACTGGGTGGGAGGCTGCTTGGGCTCCACGTCCAAAGCAGGTGGAGGGTCCGCTGCGGCTCTCCACAGCTGCCTGCCTGGCTCTTACCATGGTCCCTCCACCTGCCCTGGGTGGAAGGGCTGGTGAGCACCGACACTGGGCAGGAGGACTGGGGGACATGGACACTGAGTGGGAGGCTGGGACATTTGGCGGAGAGGTTGCGGGGGCAGGGACATTGGGAAGGGGGTGGGGGGCAGGGACACGGGCTGGGGGCTGCTCAGACTCCCCGCCAGGGCAGCTGGAGGGTCAGCCATGGCTCTGCACAGCTGCCCACCTAGCTCTTATCATGACCAGGCTGTGGCTCTGAGCCACTCCCCTCCCCGGCTGGAGCTGGGTCTGGGAGAGCTGCGCTGGTCTCTCCACCTGGTGGAGGTCTCTCCACCTGCCCTGGGTGGGGGACTCTGACACTCTCTGGAGGCTGTTCGGGCCCCCTGCCCAGGGCGGGTGGAGGGTCCACTGCAGCTCCCCACAGCTGACAGTGTGGCTCTCCCTGAACGAGCTCTGGCCAGGGACGGGGGTGGCTTGGAGCTGCAGCCCGGAGCCGCAGCCTGGCCACGATAAGAGCCAGGCGGGCAGCTGTGTGGAGCCATGGTGGACCTTCCACCTGCCCTGGGCAGGGGGCCTGAGCAGCCCCCAAGCAGCTCCACAGGTCTCCCTCCTCCTGCCAGACCAGCAGCGGACTCTCCACCTGCCAGCGGTGCAGGGGGTGGGGGACTGAGAGCAGCCCCTGGCTGCATCCCCGCCCCTGAGGCTCCCCGCCCAGCCGAGGGCAGGTGGAGGGTCTGTGACTCCACGCGATCTCCTCACATGGTTGTCCCCGACTGGGCTCCGGGGAGGATGCCTCGGAGCATCAGCCCGGCCCTCAACATAGAGCCCTGCAAACGCATGGATAATTTTTGCCGATAGCAGATCAGATGCAGATACACATTTGTGTATCCACGCAGGGCTCTATAAATACGTGCTCTGATTTTCAGAGAGGCTGAGCACCTGTAGTTCCCATGATTTCAATGGGAGTTATGGGTGCTCAGCACTTCTGAAAATAAGGGATATGTCCTCAAAAGTCCTTAAATTAGTTGGGAGCCTAAGGGTACCTCTACAGTATGAAATTATTTCGAAATTATTCTATTCAAATTTTCAGAAGCTATTTTATACATTCGGTCTTTTGTGTCCCCACTAAAGTGCATGAATTTGGCGGATTGCATCCATAGTACCAAGGCTAGCATTGAATGTCGGAGCGGTGCACTGTGGGTAGCTATCCCACAGTTCCTGCAGTCCCCGCCACCCATTGGAATTCTGGGTTAAGCTCCCAGTGCATAATGGGGCAAAAATTTCCCCCGCGGGTATTTCTGGGTGTGTGTCGTCAGAAAGCTACGGCAGACAATCATTTCGCGCCTTTTTGGCGCGCAGACGCCATACTGCTTTCAGCAGACGGTGCACTGCTGCTCTCCTGCTACTATGAATCCACCTCTTATTTCCTTTTATTTTCCTATGTAATCTCTACTATCTACTCTTTCTCTTCGTCATCGAACGCTTCCGCTGCCAGCTCTGCTCGGCCATCGTGAGCCGAGCAGCACAGTTTCCGCCACCAACTCTGCTCTCCCGCTATTGCCACACTTCTGAGCTTCTCCATGTTGTCTGTCCTGGGCTCCCACCTCTGTGAAAGCCACAGAAGACAACCATTTTCAGCCTTTGTTCAGCTACCGTGAACCAAACAGCACAGCTTCCACTGCCACTCTGCTCTCCTACATTTCGTGCCCTTTTTCCAGGATTACCCATGCAGGCGCCATAGCCATGGAGCCCGATCAGATCTCCGCTGCAGTTTTGACCATTGTAAATACCTCACGCATTATCCAACAGTATGTGCAGTACCTGCAAAACCGGGCGAGGAAGCGACAACAGCGTGATTACTATACTGATGGGGACATGGACACAGATGGCACAGCATGTGGCGATTGGGAGATCATGGTGCAGTTGGGCCAGGTTCATGCTGTGGAACGCCGATTCTGGGCCCGGGAAACAAGCACAGACTGGTGGGACCGCACAGTGTTGCAGGTTTGGGATGATTCCCAGTAGCTGAGAAACTTTCCACTTTCATGGAACTTTGTGACTTGCTGTCCCCTGCCCTGAAGCGCAAAGACACCAAAATGAGAGCAGCCCTCACAGGTGAGGAGCGAGTGGCCATAGCCCTGTGGAAGCTTGCAACACCCAACAGCTACCAGACAGTCAGGAATCAGTTTGGAGTGGGGAAATCTATGGTGGGGGCTGCTGTGCTGCAAGTAGCCAACGCAATCATTGACCAGCTGCTATCAAGGGTAGTGACTTTGGGAAATGTGCAGACCATTGTGAATGGCTTTAATGCGCTGGGGTTCCCTAGCTGCAACGGGGCAATAGACGGAACACATATCCCTATCTTGGCCCCGGAACACTGGGGCGGCCAGTACATAAACTGCAAGGGGTACTTTTCCATGGTGCTGCAAGCACAGGTGGATCACAAGGGACGTTTCACCGACATCAAGGTGGGATGGCCGGGAAAGGTGCATGACACTCGCATCTTCAGGAACTCTGGTCTGTTTGAATAGCCGCAGGAAGGAACTTACTTCCCAGACCAGAATATTACTGTTGGGGATGTTGAAATGCCTAAGTTATCCTCAGGGATCCAGCCTACCCCTTAATGCCATAGCTTATGAAGCCTTACACAGGCACCCTGTACAGTAGTAAGGAGCAGTTCAACTATAGGCTGAGCAAGTGTAGAATGGTGGTAGAATGTGCTTTTGGATGTTTGAAAGCACGCTGGCGCAGTTTGCTGACTTGGTTAGATCTCAGCACAACCAATATGCCCATTGTTATTGCTGCTTGCTGTGTGCACCACAATATCTGTGAGAGTAAGGGGGAGACATTTATCGTGGGTGGGAGGTTGAGGCAATTCGCTTGGCAGCCAGTTTCGCACAGCCAGACAACAGGGCAATTAGAAGCGTGCAGCAGGGAGCGCTGCACATCAGAGAAGTTTTGAAAGCCAGTTTCATGACTGGCCAGGGTACAGTGTGAGAGTTGTGTTTGTTTCTCTTAAAGTTACCCGCCCCTATATATGTATAGAAGGAAGTAAAGTCACAATTGTTTAAAAACCATTCTTTATTATTTGTTGCACAAAACACTGAGAGAACTCAGAAGCTAGACGGGGGAGTTGGGATATTGGGTTGGGGCATGGAGGAGGAGGGAAGGACAAGTCCAGAAACCAAATCAAAATTCAGGATATGTGAGCTTTCTGCTGCTTGTGCAATCCTCTGGGGTTGACTGTGTGGGTCCCCGTAGCCACTCCCCCCCCCCCCCGTGTTCTTGGACGTCTGGGTGAGGAGGCTATGGAACTTGGGGAGGAGGGAGGGCGGTTGTTCAGGGGCTGCAGCAGCAGTCTGTAGTCTTGCTGCCTTTCCCGTATTAGAACCACCATACAGCGGAGCATGTCAGTTTGCTCCCCCATGAGCTTGACCATAGCATCCTGCCTGCTCTCATTGTGCACGTCCCTCCTCTCTTCGTATTCATGTAACTCTTTATGCGACTCCGCAATTGTTTGCCTCCACGCATTCAACTGGGTCCTGTCAGTGCGGGAGGACTGTATGAGCTCAGCAAACATGTCGTCCCGAGTTCATTTTTTCTGCCTTCTAATCTGGACCAGCCTCTGGGATGGAGTAGATAGGGGCCACATTGAAACATTTGCACCTGCAGCAGGAGGAGAAAAAGGGAGGGTAGTATTTTAAAAGATACATTTTAGAGAACAAAGTGGACACTGTTCGTCAGTGAAACAGGCAATTCATAGTACACAACACATGTTCTGAAGTGCCTGCCACTTTGATGTGAGTAAGCCAACACATGTGGCCAGGCAACAGAATTCAGCTTGCAGGCAGCGGCCAGGCAACAGAATTCAGCTTGCAGGCAGCCTGCGGGCTCTCTGGGATGATCGCTTCACACAACACCCTTCCCCTCCCCCCCCCGACACCACGTGGCTCCGATGAGGCTCTGAGCAGGGATGAGCCCTTTAAACTAAATGCGAAGAGCCCAGCGCTGCTGGGTTTCCCCCCACCCCCCACCGCGTGGGTCTGATCGAGCTTTCACTCACCAGAAGTGCCTTCTCCAGGGTCATGGTCCAGGAGCATGCTTTGGAAGTAGGGGGAGGCTATTGGCTCCAGCATTAAGAAGAATTCCTGGCTAGGGGGGAAAAACAGATTCCCCCCTTGCCACCTGTGCACTGTCCTCCTCCTCTTCGTCCTCCAAAAACTCATCCTCCTCGCTCCATCTTACTCCCCCCTTTCACGTGTCCACGGACAGTGGTGGGGTAGTGGTGTCGTCACCCCCCATAATTGCATGCAGGTCACGGTAGAAGCAGCATGTATGGGGCTGTGACCTAGAGCGCCCATTTGCCTCCCTGGCTTTTTGGTACGCTTGCCTGAGCGCCTTGATTTTTGTACGACACTGTTCTGTGTCCCTGGAGTAGCCTCTTTCCGTCATGGCCCTGGAGACTTTAGCGTACATATTTGCATTCCTTTTTTTGGAACGCAGTTCTGCCATAACAGATTCGCCTCCCCAACATGCAATGAAATCCAGTACCTCCCATTTGGACCATGCTGGAGCTCATCTGCGAATCCAGGACTGTGTGTTCTCTTGAGATGGTGGACTCTGCATGGTCGCCTATGATGGTGGACTGTGCTGAGGGTCACTTGTGCTGATGGTGACCAAACAGGAAATTCAAAAGTTCCCGGGGCTTTTACTGCCTACCTGGCTAGTGCATCGGAGTTCAGAGTGTTGTCCAGAGCAGTCACAAGGGAGCATTCTGGGATTGCTCCCGGAGGCCAATATTGTTGAATTGTGTCCACAGTACCTGTAACCCGGAACTGCAATCTCGATTTTAGCGCTACTCCACTTGCCGAGGTGAAGTACAGAAATCGGAATAAAGAGCCCTTTAAATCGAAAAAGCTGGTTTGGTCATGTGGACGGAACCAGTTTTATTTCAAGGTAACTTGTCTAATTCCAAAATAACCGTGTACTGTAGACCAGGCCTAAGTCAATAAAACTACAGTGAAAGTCAATAAGACTTAGGCCCAGATTTTAAAAGGTATTTGGCATTGTTTTGCTCAGTGTTTCAACACCTAACTGATTTAGGAGCTTTAATCTCATTTTCAAAAATTATTTAAGCACTTAGGTGTCTAAATCCCATCAACTGTCAACAGGATGTTGCACTTACGTACCTAACTTATATGGCCCTAAGTTGATGATCATAAATGTTGTAGGTTGACTGGTGTAGACAGAGCTAGGTCGATGGAAGAATCCTTCCATTGACTTAACTGCTGCGTTTCAGGCAGGTGTACTCACTACAGTGATAGAAGAACCCCTTCCATTGTAAGTGTCTACAATAAAGCGCTACAGCAGCACAGCTGTTTCAAGCGTAGACATACTCCCTGATTCTACAGAGCTAACAGGAGTAAAAACCAGTAAAAATCTTAGTCACTGAAGCAGCAGATTTGACACCTAGAGAGTGGAACTGATGAGTAAAAATGGCATTTTCTTACACAACTGCTGTTCAGAGTAGAACAATCATTTAAAAGAAATAATATATGTCCAAATCCCACAACTGGACAATCAAACAGGCACTTTGATGTGTAAATTCTAATTTAAGCATCTGAATTTCTCCATTTTTCTTAGGTGTCCATATCTGAAAAACAAACTGTTCTTTTATTTTTTACACTATTAAAATAAAACCAAGCATATATTTAATCTACAGAAATTAAGCAGAACTCAGTTTTTTGCCCTGCTGATCATACGAGAAATAAGTTACATTATTAAAAACTGTTCTTTAGTCCATTTTGTACCAAGCTCACATATTGTTTGAAGCAGCTTTGAAAACAGTCATTTCAGAAATGTCAGCATTTCAGGGAAAACACATTAGTAACACTTTCTTCACTAACATGCATTCCAACACTCTTTAAAAAGTCAGTTCACCATAAAAGAAAAGCTTTCATTTTTCTGAAATGTTTTTACCTCTGAAAAAGACACACACCTCAATGACTAAATTAGCTGTTGCCACTAAAGAGATCTTGGAGTCATTATGGATAGTTCTTTGAAAACATCCACTCAGTGTTCAGCATCAGTCAAAAAAGTGAACAGAATTTAGGAGCCATTAGGAAAAGGATAGATAATAAGACAGAAAATATAATCATGCAATCCCTAGTAAGCCCATACCTTGAATACTGTGTACAGCTCTGGTCGCCCTATCTCAAAAAAGATATATTAGAGTTGGAAAAGGTACAGAGAAGGGCAACAAAAATGATCAGAGGTATGGAACAGCTTCCATATGAGGAGAGACTAAAACGACTGGGATAATTCACCTTGGAAAAGAGAAGAGTACGGGGGATATGACAGAGGTCTAAAAAATCAGAAATGGTGTGGAGAAAGTGAATAAGGAAGTAAGTGTTATTTACCACTTCACATAACACAAGAACCATGGGTCACCCAATTAAATTAATAGGTAGCAGGTTTAAAACAAACAAAAGGAAGTACTACTTAACACAATGCATAGACAGCCTGTGGATCTCATTACCAGGGGATGTTGTGAAGGCCAAAAGTATAACTGGGTTCAAAAAAGCATTAGACAGGTTCATGGAGGATAGGTCCATCAATGGTTATTAGTCAAGATGGTCAGGGATGCAACCTCATGTGCTGGGTATCCTAAGCCTCTAACTGCTAGAAACTTGGAGTCGATAACTGCCCTGTTCTGTTTATTCCCTCTGAAACAGCTGGCATTGGTCACTGTTGGAAGACAGGCTACTGAGGTAGATGGACCATTAGTCTGACCCAGAATTGCCGTATTTCTATTCTTATGTACTGGCCATTTTAAATGTAGGTGCTCAGATACCACAGTGAAGGGCTGCAGTATGAAACTAATATAAATTAATCTGTCCATCAAACTGATGCAGCTTTCAAGGATAATTTTGTGGAAGTACAGAGCTCCTGCACACCTAGAGCTATGTCACCAGCCTGTTATGCACTCAGTTACAGTCAGGGGAAAATATGGTAAAGATTTTTTTGCACATTGTTATTCTGACCTTTCATAGCTGTCTTGATATGAGACAAGGTAATTATACCCTTTGTCCCCTCCACCTCGCAGTTGATATGGACTCGATATAAGCCAATATGAGCTCTTGATCTCCATTACCCTTTTTGTGAATGAAAATACTATCTGCATTGTTTGTGTACCATCTTAAGCCTTGTGTGACTGTTAAAGCTCCATGTTTTATCACACAGTGCAATACTGTTAGTACTGTGCTAGCATAAAGATGTCAAAATGTTGAATTGGGAAAATAAAAGCCAGAAGGGACTAATGACAAGTCCAGCACTTGAAAAAGATGAACAATAATTGATTAAGTTAAAAATAAAAAGGTCTTGCAATAGTGTGTGCACCTGAAAGAAGTAAGTTAAAGTTATTAATAGACTGAAGTGCTAGGCCAGCATTTCCAGTCCTGGGTGTAGAGAGTTCCAACTGGCATGGATTCTGGAAGCGTGGGTGCTATGGAACACAAACGTTTTGATTTGAAATCCTGATTTTCTGGGCATAAAGCTTAGGTTGCTAGTGAGCTCACTTGGAGAAAGAAATTATACCGACATCATTCAAACAAAAAGGCCTCTCCCTTTTATTTCAGGCATGCTACTTACAGAAAAAAGGAGAAGGATTCCATTTAAATGCAACTTTTTTTAAATTTAAAATTATATTACAGAAACCTGTGAGTATACAATTACCTTCTAGTGGGTGTACTCATGATGCTATTTTATACATGTTTTTTCAAGTGTGCAAAGGGTTCCAATAATTTTTTCTAAACAAGGAACTAATTCTCTAGCTCCAAGGAACATTTAAGGATCGGCCCATTATAGTTAAGGAAGCGGATTGTGAGATTCAAAGGAAGCAACTCCTATTTTGAGAGCATTTTATGAACTCCATTCTGAACCAGGCAATCTAGCAGAAGATAATATTATATATTTAAATAAACTAAATGAGAGCAGCAGAACTCTCACATGTTTAACCAAGTATAAAAATAATACAACCCTAAATATAAAGAAATAAGGTAAATGCTACCTACACAAGATAGAATTTAAGCTTACAATTCCAGAGGCAGTTGTAGCTTTATTCTCAAGACCTGTGCTGTGTAATAATGCACTATACACTAGAAGAGTCAAACTCATTTGTTTTTCATTTTGTTTTGAATGTTGTGAAAACAATGTGACAATGTAGCATTATGTGGCCTCCCTCAGAGATATTTTTTTCCTTTCCACTAATTAAAAAAACAACTGGAAGATCCTCCCTCTATTTGAATAAAAATAGTAAATGAAAGAACCAGCTACAGAAACATTTTCACGTACTGGGCCAAACACTACTCATTTTACTCAGGTGAATAGTCCATTGACTTCAGTTGGGCCTACTGGCAGAAAGTAATGAATCAAGTAATATGAAATGTAATAGTTATACAGTATAGCTAATTATATTTTCAGAACACTCGAATATTAACTAATTAATTCCTACAGCAAACCTAGGAGACAACAGTCAGAAGTATCACTATGCCCATTTTACTGATTAGTCTTGAGAAGAGGGGAGAAGTAAAGAGGTAGAGAAGTAGTATCACCACTTTCCATGTGCACCCCGTTAATGAGAAAGAGAGAGAATACAATCTTTCTGATTATTTGGATGCTTATTTAATTTTTGTTAGTGCTAAGATACATGGTCATGGACACATTATAAATTTGATTAGATTAGAAAACTATTCCTGGCTCTGAGCTCCATGGCTTCTCCACAGGCCCTAGCTACATTTTTGTATCCCTCCTCTACTGAAAAGAGCCTAACTGAAATAAACAATTATACAAAGATAGCAAATGAAGTACTTGGTTAGTGCTTGAAAGATTTTAGCTCAGGTATTTTGTACTTGAATGTTTCTTTTGGGTATCTGTAAGCACCAAACTAATAATAAATTGATTACACCACATAGTACAGAATGCCTTTAAAAATCTAATTTTATTTTGGTCTTCCCTAAATTTAGGCGAAGGAACGCAATGAAACTGCTAAAATATGAAGGTCTAAATATGTCCAGGACAAATTTGTTATTCACTTCTCTAGTTAAATACCTGCTCCTGATTTATAATATACTACATAAACCTTAAGGAAAGACCACAGAAAGACTTCTATTAAAGTTTAAGAATTTTGAAGGAAAAGAACTACAAATACTCTGAATATTTCAAAATATATAGTTTAGATACAGATCATTAAAGGTCAATGGAAGATGTGTTAACACAGTAGAAATTTGCAAATAAATCCGCACTCCACAGTAGATGTTAGTTATAATTTCCTTTGATAGGATAAGTAGCCACATCTAACAAGAAATGCTAGTCTGGCAGAGATTCCTAATGTTTTAGGCCAAACAGGCTGCCGCTATTCTAAAAGAATTATTCATTGTGCCTCTGAGAGCCATTATTGTAAGGTGACTCCTAATTACGGGCAACTCTGCATGCTGTATCAGCCTATATACAGGTTTCAGAGTAGCAGCCGTGTTAGTCTGTATTCGCAAAAAGAAAAGGAGTACTTGTGGCACCTTAGAGACTAACCAATTTATTTGAGCATAAGCTTTCGTGAGCTACAGCTCACTTCATCGGATGCATTCAATGGAAAATACAGGGAGGAGATTTATATACTCACAGAACATGAAAAAATGCGTGTTTATCATGCACACTGTACAGAGAGTGATCACTTAAGATGAGCTATTACCAGCAGGAGAGTGGGGGGGGGGGAAGAAAACACTTTGTAGTGATAATCAAGGTGGGCCATTTCCAGCAGTTAACAAGAATGTCTGAGGAACAGTGTGTGTGGGGGGGAGCGGGAATAAACAAGGGGAAATAGTTTTACTTTGTGTAATGACTCAACCACTCCCAGTCTCTATTCAAGCCTAAGTTAATTGTATCCAATTTGAAAATTAATTCCAATTCAGCAGTCTCTCGTTGGAGTCTGTTTCTGAAGTCTTTTTGTTGAAGAATTGCCACTTTTAAATTAGAAATCGAGTGACCAGAGAGATTGAAGTGTTCTCCAACTAGTTTATGAATGTTATAATTCTTGACATCTGATTTGTGTCCATTTATTCTTTTACGTAGAGACTGTCCAGTTTGATCAATTACATGGCAGAGGGGCATTGCTGGCACATGATGGCATATATCCATTGGTAGATGTGCAGGTGAACGAGCCTCTGATTGTGTGGCTGATGTGATTAGGCCCTATGATGGTGTCCCCTGAATAGATATGTGGATACAGTTGGCAATGGGCTTTGTTGCAAGGATAGGTTCCTGGGTTAGTGGTTCTGTTGTGTGGTGTGTGGTTTCTGGTGAGTATTTGCTTCCAGTTGGGGGGCTGTCTGTAGGCAAGGACTGGCCTGTCTCCCAAAATTTGTGAAAGCGATGGGTCGTCCTTCAGGATAGGTTGTAGATCCTTAATGATGCGTTGAAGAGGTTTTGGTTGGGGGCTGAAGGTGACGGCTAGTGGCCTGTTATTTTCTTTGTTGGGCCTGTCCTGTAGTAGGTGACTTCTGGGTACTCTTCTGGCTCTGTCAATCTGTTTCTTCACTTCAGCAGATGGGTATTATAGTTGTAAGAATGCTTGATAGAGATCTTGTAGGCGTTTGTCTCTGTCTGAGGGGTTGGAGCAAATGCAGTTGTATCGTAGAGCTTGGCTATCGACAATGGATCGTGTGGTGTGGTCTGGGTGAAAGCTGGAGGCATGCAGGTAGGAATAGCGGTCAGTAGATTTCCGGTATAGGGTGGTGTTTATGTGACCATCTCTTATTAGCACTGTAGTGTCCAGGAAGTGGGTCTCTTGTGTGGACTGGTCCAGGCTGAGGTTGATGGTGGGATGGAAATTGTTGAAATCCTGGTGGAATTCCTCAAGGGCTTCTTTTCCATGGGTCCAGATGATGAAGATGTCATCAATATAGCGCAAGTAGAGTAGGGGCATTAGGGGACAAGAGCTGAGCAAGTGTTGTTCTAAGTCAGTCATAAAAATGATGGCATATTGTGGGGCCAGCATCTCTTCTCCTCTACTGTATGTCATAACTATCTTCCCCATTCCTAACCTATTAAGTAATCCTATTTAGATTAAAATGTAGGAGAACCTGATCCAAATTTATAACAAGAGGTTTCACAGTCACACACTCAATAGCAGATCATGATGCTGCCACCCCCCTATAGGACTGTCCACTTATATTTGTTCCCTAGTTTACGGTTGTTCCTGCAAACTTTCTCTCATGTGAGCAGTCCTTCTCATGTGGATAGTCTCAATAAATGGGATTAATCCTGTGAGTAGAGGTTTGCAGTATTGGGCAGATAGACACTAAATGAGGGCTGTACTCTTAAATGCCACTTCTTGGTGTTCATGTACCTGCAGATATAGTTACACTCATGACTGGCTATGCAACTATATATTCTGCAAATACAGTTCAGTTGCATCTTTTTCACAATATATGTTTTTAAAGAATTTTATTTCCTACAGTGTAATATATACTAAATAGTCTCCAATTATTTACACTTATTATTTTATCAGAACAAACAGAAGAAATGTGTAGAAGTTCAAACAAATACAGAAAGTCATTTTCACTAAAGCACAAGCTTTATAAACTTTCATTTGGCTGTTTAGTTCACTTCCAGCTGTTTTGCTACAGAGTGTATGTGGAAAAACACACAAACTAAACAAATAACTAGATCCTGACATTAGAAACTTTTCCCACTTTAATCATCCAAACTTGGGTTTATTATCATTATAAACTGAATGGAATGTTGAGATTCAAGCAATTTGACTTGCTTGTGTACAGGGAATCAAT
Source organism: Lepidochelys kempii (assembly GCF_965140285.1). NCBI lineage: Eukaryota > Metazoa > Chordata > Testudines > Cheloniidae > Lepidochelys > Lepidochelys kempii. The sequence goes on from NC_136382.1 coordinate 152,778,950, forward strand.
TCTCTAGCAATGCCTTTTACATACCCTTTGAAACGACATTAACCATTAAAAAAAACCCTATATGTCTATTTTTGTTTGCCATTTTTGGTGTGTAATAGCAGTAAATGACCTTGGAACAAGGCAATTCTTTGGGGTTAATGTCTCGCTGGGGTTAATGGCCAGAGGCATTCCTTGTTGATTATTAACCGCCAGGAAATGTCTTGTATCTCAGTCATTGGGACTTAAGTTTGGCTCTCTATCTTAATTACAAAGCTCTTAGTTCCATCAAAGAATAATTTTTAAAAAGGCAAATATCCACATTGCACAACTCTGAGCTAATTGTAACTAAAAGACCAAGTTAAGAGAATGTAGAATTTTATGGTCTATACTCCAAAAATGGAATTGTCTTAATACAAGTAAGGTCCTGCTCAGAGTTTTGCTTTATGCCACTCAGTGTTCATTAATGGCAGACAATCGTCTCCCTACTTTGCTCTGAAAGGATTAGAATGAGAAATTCCGTGCCACTCCTTTCAGAGGCAGCCATGTTACCTTTTCTGAGAAGTCAGAACGGACTGCTTTTGTATACCTTATAGCAGTGGTTCCCAAACTTGTTCCGCCGCTTGTGCAGGGAAAGCCCCTGGCAGGCCGGGCCGGTTTGTTTACACGCCGCATCCGCAGGTTCGGCCAATCGCAGCTCCCACTGGCCGCGGTTCGCTGTTCCTGGCCAATGGGAGCTGTTGGAAGCAGCGTGGGCCGAAGGACGTACTGGCCGCTGCTTCCAGCAGCTCCCGTTGGACTGGAGCAGCGAACCAGGGCCACTGGGAGCGGCTGTTGGCCGAACCTGCGGATGCGGCAGGTAAACAAACCGGCTTGGCCTGCCAGGGGCTTTCCCTGCACAAGCGGTGGAACAAGTTGGGGAACCACTGCCTTGTAGGGTTAAGATAAAAAGCAATGACATAACAGAACAACACTTAATTTCTTTCAATTCATGTCCTTCAAAACTTGTGCATTTGTATTCACACATTGCTTAAAGTAGGTTTTCCAGATGCACACAACTACCATATTGTACCACCATACCTGACAGTCAACCTTGGGGAAGAGGATAGCAGAGGCAGGAAATCTCAATAATTGGGATTTGTGATCATGACCTCAAAAACAATTAAAAGAATCAGCATCACAGAACACGACAAAAACCCTTTAGCAGACAAGCCGAGAGTGAAAAATTGATGTAATGCATGTAACATTTCACATGTCTACTTGATACCAAAATGTTGCCAAACAAAGAACATTTTGGTGTTTTCTCATGCAAGTCATATTCTACCAAATGTCAAAAACCATAAACTAATAAGGAATCTAAAAACAGACCCCAAGGACAAAAGTGAGAAAATTTAAATCTTTAAAGTCAACATGTAGACAAGATGACTCCTTTATTCAGCTTCTTCAAGACTCACTTCTGTGATGCCAACAAGAAATTAGCCAACAAAGAAATTCCTGTCTTCTATTAACAAACAAAAAGTTCTTTACTCCACTATGCTGGCCATTAGCACTTTTTGAATAACCACAGTATCCAACAGATGTTAACCCTGTCTTTCAACCCTACTATCTTATTACTTCCTCATTATGTCATATCTGATATTAGCTTCTAAGGTATTTGGGGGCACAGATCATGTTGGGAAAGGGATACCTCCCATTTTTTTTTGGCAGAATGATACATTAACAATCTAGTAAAAACTGCAGAGACATTTTAAGTAGGCAGAATATAATTGCCCATGTTGGGAATGGTTCAGATCTACTTTGCAAGATTTAACATTTACAGATTTCTGTCTGGTTCCTCATCCTCAATACACACACCGACTGAAGTTTTCGTTTTTTTTTAAAATTGCTAACCCAACCACAAAATGCACATTAATGTCTCTGGTGAGGGTTCAAGCCACTAAAATTTGCCATTGCTCCTGAATGGAGATTGTTAGTACTGCTAATCCTTCTTTGGATGAGTTTAGTACTAATTACATATTAATAGTAATAAATATTTAACATTTAACATCAAATCACTTCACTGTTAAATAATTAATTAATCCTCTCGACACTTTGTAAGATGGGTATTAATTTCTTTTTACAGATGAGGCATAGAGAAATTAAGTGAGTTGCCCAAAGCCACATAGATAGTCATTATCAAAGCTGGGAATAGAGCAATGGCTCTCAACATTTCCAGACTACTGTACCCCTTTCAGGAGTCTGATTTGTCTTGCATACCCCAAGGTTTCACCTCACTTAAAACTACTTGCTTACAAAATCAGACATATGAATACAAAAGTATCACAGTACACTATTACTGAAAAATTGCTTAATTGCTCATTTTTACCATATAATTATGAATCAATTGGAATATAAACATTATAATTACATTTCAGTGTACAGTATATAGAGCAGTATAAACATGTCATAGTCCAGGGGTCGGCAATCCTTCAGAAGTGATGTGCCGAGTCTTCATTTATGCACTCTAATTTAAGGTTTTGTAAGCCAGTAATTCCTTTTAATGTTTTTAGAAGGTCTCTTTCAATAAGTCTATAATATATAACTAAACTATTGTTGTACGAAAAGTAAATAAGGTTTTTAAAATATTTAAGAAGCTTCATTTAAAATTAAATTAAAATGCAGATCTTATCAGTTTAGTGTGATCCTGGTCCTTGCTTTTCCTTGCTGAGTTTTCCAGTGTCTTGCACGTATTTGGATACTTTAAATGGCACACAGGCTTCTGAGTGATCAGTTGTTAACCAGCTCTGAGAGGGACAGAGGACAGATTTCATGTGTGAAAATACCTGTTCACACAGGTATGTGGATCCAAATGCTGAAAGCATTGCAAATGCAATTTTCTTCAAACGGTTATATTTCACTGGCAGGGACGTCCAGCAGGTCAGAATAGAGGCCCCATGTTCTCTCTCGGTAGCTTCAAGTGCACTCCACAGATCTCCAAACTTTGATGCCTACAATTCTGAACTTTTTAACTGAATGAGCTGCATTTCAAAATCTTCAGCACCCATCCACTGAAATACAGACAAATCCAAGTCGCTTTCATTGAACTTTTCAGGTTTAATTAGAACAGAAAGCATTGGGCCAAATCACTGGAAATCTTGAAATCTGTCAGAAAATTCTGATTCCAGTACTTGCACGTACATTCTAATCTCAGCGTCAAACGCAGTGCGCTGTTCCACGTGGCATGATGGTGATGTAAGCAGCAAATCAGGACTTAAAAATATCCCAGTATAGTGGCGCTAGAACAATTTTTAAGGTGGGGGTGCTGAGCTGCGCCCCTCTTGCCCCTGTCTGCACCCCTCACTGCCCCAGGCTGGGGCCAGTGGGCCACAGCTGGGGGTGGTTGCAGAGCCCCGGGCTGGTGTCCGGGAACCCAGGCCGGCAGCAGAGCCCCCCGGACTGGGGGCTGGGACCTGGGGCCGGCAGTGGGCTGAGTGGGGCCGGCAGCCGGTACCCCAGGCCGACAGTGGAGCCCCTGGGACTGGTGGCCAGGAGCGGGAGCCGTCAGCGGGCTTAGCAGGGCTGGTGGATGGAACCCCAGCTGGCAGGGGGCCGGCAGATGGTATCCCAGGCCAGCAGCAGAAACCCTGGGACCCCGGGACCCGGGCAGTGAGAGTGCCACTGAAAGTCAGTTCGCGTGCCATAGGTTGCCTACACCTGTCATAGTCTATGAAATTTTAGTTTGTACTGACTTTTCTAGTGCTTTTTATGTAGCCTATTGTAAAACTAGGCAAATATGTAGGTGAGTTGATGAATCTCCTGGAAGACTTCTGCATAACCCTCAAGGTATGCGTACCCCTGGTTGAGAAACACTGGAATAGAGTATAGCGGCTCCAGACTATATTTCTAGACCAGGCACAGAACTACCTTACATTATGTTCTACTGTTTTATTACAGCAAAGTTATATGCTCCCAAAACACTTATATGTATTAAACATGCTCTTTGAATACTATGCTTGATAAAATTCTAAATGTTTGGCTTTTAAGGCACAGATGTACTATGTATTAGTATCAGAGTAGCAGCCGTGTTAGTCTGTATTCGCAAAAAGAAAAGGAGTACTCGTGGCACCTTAGAGACTAACAAATTTATTTGAGCATGAGCTTTCGTGAGCTCCAGCTCCAGCTCATGAAAGCTTATGCTCAAATAAATTTGTTAGTCTCTAAGGTGCCACGAGTACTCCTTTTCTTTTTACGTATTAGTAGTGCAAGTTTTCTTTGATACTGGACAAACACACTGCAGCAAGATACTTCTCAACAGAAAGGACGGTTCTTGAATTCTTTTCAGAACTTACATCCAGTATTGAGAGTGTTTGGGTTTTTTTTACTTTGCATTATTATACAACAGTTCTCAGCTGGGATCTGATGGATATTCCCATCCTTCACATTCTCTTTTCTTTATTTTCTCAAAGCTGAGGCTATGAAAACACTGCCAGCAGCCTAGCACAGCTTTTCATGGAAAGTTGTCACTCTAACCTGGCGCCTAACTGCACTTTATTATTGTCTCCAGGGAATTTAACGCTTTGAGGTCACTTGGACTTCATTATGCCAACAGAGAAGGTAACAAAAACTTTCACTGTGAATGTAGAAAAAGAAAATATTAAGCATTACTGAAGTAGCTCTTCTTGTGTGAGTTCTTCTGTTCTTTGCTCCCCAGTTACCATGGCCAGCTCATCCTTCAGTTCCTGGATCACCTTCTTCAGCTGGATAATCATCTACAAATGGCAAGGCAATAAAACAAGCATCACCTTCTGATTAATGGGTAGACCATGATCTTTGCATTAGAAACCTGAGATCAATAGAACATTACATTGTGTGTGGTTTTTTTTCACTCTCATTTTACAATTTCCTTTTTTTCAAATAGGCCAAAATGACTAAATATATTCCACTTGTCTTTTCCATTTATAAAAATGGAAAAAGCCTTCCAAATTCAGTAAATTGTATGTGTTAGAAGACATGGATGTACAGCATGATTTTAAAAGATTATATATAAGAAAAATAATTTGTCATTGGAGTGGAAGAGAATTTTATGACATTACTTTTACTTGTTATTGTATCTTTGCCAAAAAGAGTAAAAGATTGGACAACCACACCCCAAAGCTGGATCATTTTTTTCTTCTTTAGCAAAATAAGTTTCTAAATGAAAACTAAATTTTTAATGTAGAAGTTTTTTAAAATATAAAAATCAATGTTCTCCAATATAAAGGTACACTGTGCTTCATTCATATACAGCCAATAACCAGCAAGTATTATGAATCAACATAATGAGAAGTAATTAAACCACATTAATAAGTAGAAGTAATTGAGGAGGTGATCTGAATATCTATATTGTGTTTCCTAATTTTGTCACTATTGGAACCTGAATCTCATTGCTTTAAAACAGAAAGTTTGTATGAGGAGACTTCTGGCAATACAATATCCTCCTAGGAATAAATCCTGTGAGGTGCTGACCTCCTGCAACTCCCCTTGACTAAAATATGAACAGCAGGTACTTGGCACCTCTCCGGATTTGGCCCTTTTAAATGAATTAACATCTTATGATGGGCTAGAGAAATATCAAAAGTACATTATTTTTCAAAACCCTTAATAAATATGAAGGCCTTGATTCCACATACAATAGCTTTAAAAAGGCAGCCCTTTCAAATGTTACATGGCATGGATTTCAGGCAAAATTAAACATATCTGATTGTATATGCTCCTACAGTTAAGATTCTTTGGGTGTTCTAATCATGCATTAAAATCCTTTCAGATATATGGATTTCTTAACCATAAATTTAACTGTAACTTTGAATTTCCTGCATTTCTGATTTTTTTAAAAATAACTAAAATACTGTTGAAAGTTTTTTTTAATGTTTACATAACTGGGACCATAGGTACTTTGGAAGTTTTACTGCAACTCAACAAAGTATTTTATATGAGAATTAAATATGCTGATAAATGTCTCATTACAAACTCTCTGATTACCACCATAAATGTACTGTATTCCCATTGGCATGTCAGGATTTTTAATCTGATATTAGGACTGGTTACTCTACTGTTACTTTCTGATACTGATCCAGTACTTGGTACAGACTTTAAAGTGAAAATTTAGGCTGGAAGTATAAAAAGGCAGTGTGTGCAGCTGACTCTGAACCTTTAGTTAGCGATTTCAAATGTTACAATGATTAACATTTATCTGATCTATATTTGAAATGCAATCTACAGGGTAGGAGTAAAATGTTGATTTTTTAAAAACAGTGTTAAAAATAACCAAATAACCATAATTATAAAATACTATTTGTGACACTCTTTATCTCATAGGGAACACCCTGCACCCCCATGTTCATCCTTATAATATGATTGTGCAGTATCCAATGCAAAGTTTGTCATGTTGGGTGTCTTAGGAAGGCTCATGATGCACTGAGCATTGTTGTTATAGTAATGTTATAGGTTGTAATTTCATGCATATAGTTATGAGGTTGAAAATGTGTCCTCATGGCTTAAAACAAGCCCAGGCAAAACTCTCCAGGAACAGAGAGGCAGTTCACACCTCATCAGTGCATGTATGGGACAAACCCAGCCCAGTCTCACAGGAACAAAGAACACTGGCCTAGGCAGCAACAAAGGATCTGTTGAACTCTCAAGTGAGTCACCCCCCTTCCCTTAGTCAGTCAGGGACTACGATGAGGTAATGCTCACCTGACCCTGAAGCGGGGAGGCAAAGCCAAGAGGGAAGAAAGAACATGATAAAAGGGAGAGATGTTTGCCATGCTCTTCCTGTCTCTTCCACCTCCCTCTACAGACATCACCACCAAGCGACTGAAGCGCTGAACAAAGGGGAGAGCCTGGCTGAAGCGCAACCAGTGAGCCTGTGGTGAGAAGCATCTACATTTGTAAGGGCACTGAAAGTGTTAAGATCAGCTTAGAATGCGTTTTACTTTTATTTCATTTGACCAAATCTGACTCGTCGTGCTTTGACTTATAATCACTAAGTCTATCTTTTGTAGTTAATACATTTGTTTGTTTATTCTACCTGAAGCAGTGAGTTTGGTTTGAAGCGTGTCAGAGACTCCCCTTGGGATAACAAGCCTGGTGCATATCAATTCTTTGTTAAATTGACGAACTCAAATAAGCTTGCAGCATCCAGCAGGCATAACTGGACACTGCAAAACGGAGGTTCCTAGGATTGTGTCTGGGACCGGAGATATTGACTAGTGTCATTCAGTTGCACAGTCCAAGCAGAGGCTGGCCAAAAGTGCTCACTCACATAGCTGGTAGCAGCTTACACGCTAGAGGCTGTGCGTGAACAGCCCAGGAGTGGGGGTTCTCAGAGCAGAGCAGGGTAAGGCTGGCTCCCAGAATCAAAGATTGGAGTGATCTAGCAGATCACAGGTCCAGATAACACCAGGGGAACGTCACACTATTATTCTAAAAAAAGAAAAGGAGTACTTGAGGCGCCCTTAGAGACGAACAAATTTATTTGAGCATAAGCTTTCGTGAGCTACAGCTCACTATTAATCTTTTTTTGATTAGTGCCAACAGTATACTAGATTCAATTGAAGCTCAGCGTTTGGTTTTTAGTTTGAACTAAATCCTACTTTTGTCTGGAAACAGAGGTAGTCAAAGCTAAACTGCTTTAAAGAAGAAGAGAAGAAAATGGGCATCAAAAGATTCCACATCTATTGGTCAGTTTAGCTGAGATAAACAGTGAAAAACATACAGTAACTCTCCTTAGTGAGGGATAAAATACATTTCAGGGTCAAACTTACCTTAGTAGCACTAAGGTGTTATGCACTCCCTTTGTATGACCTGCACTTACAGTAAAGATGATGAATCATGAAACTAGTATGGTGTTTAATTTTATGTGCCAAATCATAAGCCCAGCACACACAGCTGTGCACTGGGAAGATAACTGTGGTAGTGATGAAGGACAAGGAATCCCCTTAGGCCACAGTGTGGTCATGGAACCATGTAGCCTCTATGATTCCTGTGCTTTATCCCCTTACTCCATGGGAGGGAATGGCCAATCGATTCATAAAATCACAGATCCACTAACTCCATTTCTAACCCTTCCTAGTCCAACTATGCTTTGCTCCCCAAACACCACCTTGCAGATGGCAGCACACTGAACATGTGGAAGGAAAGCTCTGCAGTATGTAGTAAATGTTGGGGGCCCTGCATGTGTTTCACTGCAAGTAAGACTTCTGGGGCCATGAAAAGGGTGTGGCAGGATTTAACCCTATATGGTAAAAAACATCTCATGCAATGTTAAACTTCTTTTATTATCCTTCAACTTGCCTCTCACTTTAAGTTTTTTTAATAGCTGGAGTTGTGGGAGAAAGAATTTATAGCAAAGTGTGAGAAGACCCAGCAAGGATCACTCCTATCCCCTCTGAACATTAAGACCAAGTTAAAATAAACACAACCCCATTAACAGTGGTGGCTGAAATGTGTTAGATAACAGTAAATGTCAGTCAGAGTTAGGATACTCATTAATCAAAAGAAAAAAACATGCCTGAGAAATCAACTGCCTCCTATGTCATATAAAACCCTTTCTTCATTTTTTTAAATTAACCAATTATGGGTCCACAGAAATACAAAATATACAATTAAAATTAACTGTGTCAGAGTTCAGAAATTATAATGATTATTTTAGAGTATTAAAAAGAATTGATTACGGAAGTTATGCTGAACAAAAAAGGGACCCAAAATAGTTTCAACTAGAATCATTTAAATTCTGTGTTCTTCAAAGATGAAAAGCAATGGTCCAGTTTTCAAAGATAGCCTCCATTTCTGCAGTTTTATGCCCACTAAGAATTATGGGTTCCAATACTAGTAGTTGGATATCATCAAAATAATACAATGAGATTTTATCCTGAACTTATATTCCTTCTTAGATCTTTGTTGTTCTCTATATACTGTAACACATCTATCACTCTTTCCTCACTGCATCCAAGCTTTCTCCCTCTGGAGAAATTTATGTAACATTACCCAAATGTTGCACTGTGTCGGAAGAGAATATCGTTTGATGTTCAATATGCAGCCCACTTGCTGAGACAGCTATTATTATGTGCTGTAGTGTATTGAACTGATCATTCCTTAAAATGATGCTCTCTGAGTTTTCAAAGGAAACAAGTTATTGGTTATGTAACCAGTGCAGAAAATTACTTTTTATTTTACTTCCTAATATACCAACTTTCAGGAGTACAGACCTTCTCATCAAATGAAGTTAATATGCAGTGAATCTGGGTGTTGCATATAGCATCTTTTAATGGAAACAGTAGCCACAAGTCAAATAGACAAATGTGTATATTCTAATTCTGTTACATACATCAAAGGAAGCAGTTTTTTTGTGGCAAACTTTCCCTTTATGACTGTGGATTATTACTCATCTCCTCTTCTGGAACTTCCTTCTCAGCCCCCTGCTCTCTTCCTCAATCCTCCCTGCTTCCCTCAGGAGCTGAACAAGGTCTACTGCCTAACATTTTATCATAGAAATCCCATTTCTATTCGATTTAGTCTTCCTCCTCCTTCCTTAATGGCAACTGGAGCAACGGAACCTCTTTTCCTGGATAGAGAGAAGTACAGCAGACCTGCGTGAAGATTGCTCCAAGAAACAGTTCCAAGCCTTACATCATACTAAGCGCTGGATTAAGCATGCCACCTCAGTAGGGTACCTTATTTCTACAGAGCTATGAAGCCGCAACTATTTTATCACTAAGACAGCTATTGCCACCCTTTTTCCCTTCCATTTCTGCTGAATGCTTCTAAGTTTTAAATAGCCCATCTAAATAAACATGGATCAATAATTATTGTTACAGAAAACACAAGATTAAAGGAAGCCAAATTTAAGTTTAGAAAGGATAGTTCATTTCTAAAACTCAGTAAAAGTTCTCATCTCTGCCCACCCTAAGTATAGTGAGTTCTACCTTGCATTGCTATCTCTGCCAGTGCAAGGACCAAGTGTTTGAAAGAAACAAGACAAATGTAGATGGCACGTCCACTGTTCTTTCTCCTGAGACCCAGTGAATTGCTTTTATAACAGAAAAGTGGAGAACTAACTCTGAAATTCTTATTTCAGATAGCTGGAAAAAACTTTACTTATATTTAAACTTCTAATATGCTAGTAAAAAAACCCAATAATGGATTATAAAAAAATAATTAAAGCTTACAGCCAAGATTTAAAAATGTATGGTGAAAGTTAGATTCCTAAATCCTTACTTAGATGTCTAAGTGTCCTAATTTTCAAAAGCACTGAGCACCTAGCAGAGCCCACTGAAGGTGCTGGATGCTCAGGACTTCTGATTTTTTGGATAATTATACTGTGCAAGGGGCTATAAGAACCCTCACTTCCCTGTGATAGGAGTTTTATATAGCACTAACTGTAGCATAGAAAAGTAAATTCTATTCTTGTAGTATTTATATAACTGAACTTCTAAAGGATCAAAACTGTATACATGGCTTAAATGCAAAGTTTCAGCATTAACAGATACCATAAAGAGACACATTGTGTCTAAAAAAATTAAATCAAAATGATAAGATGGTAATGTTAATGCCACGGGAAAATATGTCTGCATTAAGATGTTTTTCTCAGCTAAAATGTCAGGATGCTTGTGGTACTAAATGTGGTGTACCATCTTCCTACTAGATTATGCCATTATTAATCAGGGCAGACAGATGATGATATATACATGAGGATTACATTTAGAATTCTCTGATCTCAAGCCATCAATATGAAACAATAAAGTATCCACTGACACAAATCCTATCAATGTTCTTGTGTCTACCAGATGTTATTTTTTCTTCCCTTTTTTATCCTTCCTAACCATCTTTAATAAGAAAATTATTACTTATGGATGAAAACAAAATTAGAATAAAGAGAAATATAAAATAGACAAGCATTCACACATACTGACTTTGTGAACAGTAAGAAGCAATAGCACATGGCAAGCAGTACATAGGCAACTGCAGCACACTTGGGAAAGGTAAGGTAGAGAAAAGCATGGGACTGAAAGTTAAATTACTTTAGCTACTGTGGCAAATTGCCGGCACGATTATGATGGGTCCCGCGCTTCCTCTTCTTGTGGGTAGGGGAGGGGGGGTTTTCAGGGCACAGTTTCCTGTCTCTGAACTAGGATATCTACTGTCCCACTAGTAACCCAGAGAAGCATAGTGGCAAACCACTTGAACTAGGGCTTCCTTCCCCTGGGCTACTTCCCTCTCCTGCTCTTCAGCTTGTGAGGCTTCCTGCCTTCTCTCTCTCTGCACAAGCCGGGTGTCTCTTTACCTAGGGTCTTGGTCCTCTAGCCAGCCACAGCAGTTCTCCAAACTCTCCTCTACTTCAACTCCTTCAAACTGCTCTCTGCTCCATCTCCTTCCCCTGGCTGATTGAAGCAGGGGGGGGTTGTCAGGTGACTGCCTTCAGGTGCTCTAATTGGCTTCATGTGCTTTTAATTAATCTATAGAAAGCTTTCTTCCCTCTACAGGGAATAAGGCTTCTCCTCATCCTGGGACGTACATATCTCTACTATATCACTCTCCTGCTGCCTTCTGGCCATGCTGTATCACACTACACAGGAAGTGCAATATGCACACTGAAACATGTCACAAGAAGTACTATGTGCTATTGTGGAAAGGAATTTTGGCAATGAAATATGGAAAGTAAACCAATCAGGCTAGAGTATTTACTGGACATCATAGACTTAGCTACTACATCAATGGCAGCCATTTGGAAAACTCCAGTAGAAGTAACACCTGTAAAGCCATTTCATGTTAATTTTAAACGTTATTGTTCTGGCAGCTGGACTTTCTTTGCATTTAAGTTTTGTCTAAGTTTTTTTTAAATGAAATCTTACGCAGTCAGGAACCTGCTACTGTCTATATTACATATACAAGACTACTCTGTTAAAAAACATTAAGTTTACAAAGTCAAAGACTCAAAAGTTAGTAAATGTCAGAAGTAAAGTTGCCTGTGCAAACTTAATCCAGCCTTCTGTGTGTGAACTGTGATACACTCTTGAATTACTTGATCACATACTGTTTGTTTTTTTTTTCCCCACAAGAGCCCTGTTGCATTCAGGGCACAGGATGGACAGTGCTCACTTGATGAGCAGCTATTCAATATTTTATTTTCTACTAACAGTTCAATTTGTGGCCTGTGCCTTACTTACTGCACGCTATTCAAATCCTCCTCTGAAGACAGAATTATTAATTTTTCAATCAGATTTTCTTTTGTGCTAATTATAGTATCTGAACTCCCAGTCCCAATTTTCCTCTTCCCACATCCAACAACCTCCTATCCTACTTTCAACTCCCCTTCCCCCTAAGGCTCCTTGTCTCAATCTACTCCCTCTATTACCCTCACCCTGCACTTCCAGCTCTTGTCCCCTCTACATTCAAATCAGGCAGCTTCTTCCTTCACACTGCCTGGGCCCAGTAGAGGGTCACTGAGGACACAGGAAAAACAAACTCCTTCCTTCCTAGTTCAGGTTTCCAGATCTAGCAGGGCACCACAGCATTCCAGAGCTGCAACTGAAGAGAAAGTCCTTCTGAGCCCTGGGCTGGAGTATGCTTAATGTGAGTGAAATTTTCAGGGCATTTAGCTGCTAAAATCTAAGTGGTCTCTACTGAGCATATGGAAACTGATTTTTTCAAAGGCTTACAACTTGGCCACATGTGGCTGTATTTTCACACAGATGAGATATCCCTGACACAGTCTGCCCCTCTGCCAAATTTCAAATCCCTGGCCCCAAAGCATGGGTGCTCTAGAGGTGTACAAATAAAAGGTCACAAAACAAAACAACATTTTTCCATAGCCTTGGTCTTCTCAGAATCAGTTACACAATTTTGGCAGAAATTTTCAGATACATAAATAAATAAATAAATAATTCAGCTTGTGACAGACATCCTGCATGGAAAATTTCAGCGCTAAGATTTGGCAAAGTTATAAGCAACTGAACGCAGGGTCTTATAATCGGAAGTGTCAGGCAACCTTCATAATAGGCAGTGAAAACAGCCCCTACTCAAATCCTTGAAAAGATTCAAACAACCAAATGAGTTTGCCTTCCTCATATAAATGTCACATTGTAAAGAGACTTCCTGGAATGTAGATTTATTCTTTACTGTAACTGAGAAGCAGAAATATTATCAGCAGAAAAGAGGAGAATACCTTATAAGGAATCTACAAATAGTAGATTCAAAAATATAATTCATTAACAGATTTGTCACTGGCTGATACTACTAAATCTAAATCTTACTGAATGAAATCTTTCATCGTGTACTTACTACATTTGCTCTATGCTGAAAGTTTAGTTTGATTTCTAATATATTTATGGTCTATGTATAAAAAAATGTCAGAGTCAAGCTAAGTCATCTTCAGGAGTGAATTCTCTATTGTACAGTAGGATTATTAATGATAAGTTTACACAGTGAACAGTTCTCAGAGGTTTTAATTTCAAAAGCAAATAGTTAAAACCATGAGATGTTCATATATATGGTCCTCCTTTTGAGAATTAACCAGTCTTCATTCTGCACAAACAGAGAAGTGGCCCCACTCTAGAATAACAGTTTCAAACTTGCTTCATCTTAATGCTCTTAGCTCAAGCACAAAGTGGATATTCCTTAGTTTTACCAAACCTTACACTGCATATTTATCAGTGATCTAGCTCATATGGCATGGTAATGAGCCTTCCCTGGAAACAATGTACGGAACACTAGTCACTGCTGCTGTGGACTTCACCATGAGATAATTTACAGTGACATAAAATAGAGGTCAGGTTAATTGTAATTATCCTCAGATGGACAAATAAAAACAACAGCAGCAATTTTACAGCAAAAGCTGGGACTTGTATCTAAACATGACTTAATGGCATCATGAAATCTTCAACATACATATGGCTGTCCCTTTTTACTAAAACTAAACAAAACAAAAAAACAATGCCACCACCCAAAAACCCTCTTACCAGTCTAGGGTCAATTTCTTCATTAAGAACTGCCTCATTCTTAATAAGTGCAACTCGCTGTGCAAATCTGCAGGTTGATATAGATTCCTGGAAAGAAAAAAATAACTCCTTTACCATGCACTGATATAAATGGTTTTGCTAAATTCAACACTGAGTGCTATTTTAAGGAGGAATTTTTTTTTTAATTTTACATTTTACAGTACCAATCTCACACTCCTGGCACTTCAAATCCCTAAAAAAACCCAAACAAATTTCAGTACAATTATTCTATCAACTTATTAACCTGCCAGATAAACCTCTCAAAATAAAGACACCCATATCCAACTCATCAACCCATTCTATCACCAATACTCACAAAAAAGAGGTAGGATTTGCAGCAAAAAGTTAACAAATCCAGACTTTGGTGAGCTAAGGGGAAAGTAAGTTGCAAAGTCAAAGTACCTTCAAAGAGAACACCATATCAGTACCCCCTACCTCCACACTCCTCACTAGAAAACTTAACATTTATGGGCCAAATTCACAACTAACTTCAATATCAAGAGCTAAGGATCTAGCCCTCTAAATAAAAGGGAACATCAGTAGAACAAAAAGCAGTTACAGGATAAACAACTTCTAAATCATGCTGTGGCATTTTTCAAAAATAAATGTTTAGGCAAAGCCAAAGCATTTCCTTTCAAGACAGGAATCCTAAAAAATGTCCTATCACAATGATTCATATGTAATTATTAAATTACATATTATAGACTGGGCTAGCAGCACCACCTATTATTAATGTTGTTCAACACTTCTTACTGCAGTTGATCCTCTTTTAGGTTGTATATAACATTGACAAACTTTATTCATTTGGGCTGAAATTTTATTGTTGTATGTCTGCCTCGGGCTAAATTTTTTTGGAAAATTTCAGCCCAAATGAATAAAGTGTAATATCTAGTAGATATTGCAGCAAGAAAGTGAAAACTGTCACTGTACCATTAATATCTGGCTCATTCTGGCTGATTCAGTGATTGGATCAAATATTTCTAAATAGGAGCCTAAATTCCAATACAAAATAGACTCACCAGGATACAAACTGGTGACTGGATGTACAAAATGGGTGACAGCAGCACACAACACAGATAATTGCATAGACAGAACTATGCATTTGCATGTGCAGCTACAAGTTATGCCTGCACAATTACCTGTTCACAACTCTTAATAAGTACATTAAAAATGTATCCTATCTTGTGCTTCAGCTAGTAAAAGATCATCTTATTTTCCTTTTACAGGTCATTAGTTCTTTCCACTATACGTCTGAGAATAACTTGGTTTTTGTTCATTTTAAAATGTTCTGATTTTATGGAAGGTTAGGATTTAACTAGATTGTAGCTAGTCCAGGCACAACCTGCAGAACACCTAGAACAGTGGTTCTCAATCCGTGGGCCACATGCAGCCCAAATAGCAAACAGCTGCAGCCCACCTGTGTGCTAAAGACTGCCTGACCCGCACAATGGGGTCCAGGGTCCTGGCTGCCTGGCCAGGCCCCATGCACCGGGATCAGGGCTGCTGCCCGGCCTTGCACAGCAGGGTCCTGGGGCTGCTGCACGGGGTGGGCCTGGGGCTGGGGCTGCCGCATGACGGGATCTTGGGCTGCCACCTGGCCTTGCATGGCAGGGTGTGGGGTCTGGGGTCCCTGCCGCCTGCCCTACACTTCCACTTCTGGCCCTCACTCTGTAGAGGGGAGTCTCTGGATGGGGGAAGAGAGGGGCGCTGGGCATAGGGGTCTGTGTAAGGGTTGGGGGAGCGCTGTGGTTCTCAACCTGCAGCCCAAGTAACACACTGTTGGTCGCACATGCAGCCCACAATGATAAATAGGTTGAGAACCACTGACCTAGAACATGTCTAAATTAAAAAAAAAACAGATAGGAAAGACAGATAGATAAACCAACTTGATCCACAGAAAGGCCAACAAACCAAAACATGTGCATACATTCCTCCCAGCACCTCAATCAAACCCCACCCACAACCCTCCCCCAATACCCAAAGAGTGAAATCCTGGCCTCACTGAAGTCTATGGGAGTACTGATATGGACTTCAGGGGGGCAGGACTGCACCAGCAGTCCTTATCAACATGCCCTTGGGAAAACTCCTTGCCAAACCTTACTCACAATTCACACATTTCTTCATCATCAGGTTTTAAGTATTCACCTATTCATCACTAGGCATATCTCCTCTATAACTGTTCCCCCTCATCTGAGATTACTTAAAGAATAACACAATTAATAAAGGATACATTAGAGCCTGATTCTGAACCCAGCTAATGTTTAATACTGCTGCATATCTTGTAAGATCTGTCAAGGGTACTATAATATTATAGACAGGTTACATTCACCCACATAATAGATTAGAATTTGGCTTTGAAATGTGAAGTCAGTTACACATAGATCGCTTATGAAGTGGACATAAGTGATGATTTTAGTCTATCATATTGCAATTTCCATTGACAAGATTGCACATTGGAGGCATTGGCAAGAAAGATTTTCAAAACTTTAGCGTGTCAGAAATTTAAGCATACACACATGAAAAGAAAACATTAACAAATTCAGAAAGGGATGACATACATCTATGTTTCTTTTGTCTAAAGAGAGTGTTGCAATCATGGTGGTCATGCAGTTTCCTCCCAGGCTGTCTCTGAGCACCGAAGTCATCATAGAGTTCCTGTAGGGAATGTGAGATCGATGTTTCTCTGCTAGGGCAATTATTACCTGAAATAAGAGCAGCAATACATGAGACTTTTAAATCTGCACATGTATGTACCATATGCACAAGAGGAGGAAACACCTATCCTGCAATCTGAGGCCCTGATGTTGCAAAGACTTATGCACATGTTTAACTTTAAGCACAAGTATCTACTACTCATACACACATGTATGTCTTAACAGGACAAACAAAAGTGGATTTCATTGTATTCTAGCTTTGCTTTGCAATTTCTCAGCAAAAAGGAAACGGGGACACATGATAAATTTATAATCTTACTAATATAATCTTACTATAATCTCACTAATATAACAGCAACTTTCATGAAGAACTAAATTAAATTAATAGAAGGTATTTTCCTCTAGCCTACTACTAAGTTGAAATGTAGACATTCCCAAAGTAAAGGCTTCCTTTACATAAAAAAAGAAAATCAGATATTTTCAAAATCCCATTGTTCTCTTCATGGGGCTTGTTCATGTATTTTTGTAACCTCTCTTGAAACGTGTGCATGTGGAAAAAAAACCCTCCAAGGCTAGATACTGTGTAATGTATTGCTGGAAAAATATAAAATAAGACATAGTTCAGTTTAAATACAGATATATAGTCAAAAAGGAAATGATACACCTACCATTCTTGATTCTCTTGTCAGTTATTTACATTAAAAGATTTAATTATTACAAAGTAGCAAAGATTCCATGATGGTGTGTGGTGGTATAAAGGTTTTTATTGGTAAAAATTTGGCATAGTTCTATCCCCACAAATAGTGAAGCCAGGAGTCAATTATGCAGATGACAACACAAAATATAAAAACATACATCATCACATATTTTGTTTATATGAAAAAGTAATTTTAAAATTTTGGCATGTTGATTTTTATTAATTATTATTATAATTAATAATTATAATCTATTACCTCTCCCCAAGAAGCCCAAGTTCCTTATTACCATTAGTTTTATGGTAGCAGACTTAGATGGGCAAATAGCATTCATTTTAATACTTTTAAAAACTATCTTAAATAGCTTTTCTAGATTTTAAGATTAAGTATCTTGCAATCTAATAGAAGTAACTAATTTTATTATTAATATGACAGAAGTTCCTAGAACCCCCATTTTGTTAGGAAGTGCCTGCGCATATACACATAATAACAAACAGTCCCTGCTGCAAACAGCTTATGCTCTAAACAGGCAAGACAGGCAAAGGGTAAGAGGAAGGAAGTATTATCCCCATTTTATAGATGGGGAACCAAGGAGAAATTCAATAACTTGCTGAAGCTCACATCGGAAGTCTGTGGCAGAGCTGGTAACTGAACCCAATTCTCTCAACTCCCACCGTAGTCCTTTAACCACAAGATCATCCTTCTTCAGCAAGTTGTAAGAGACTTTTGAGTATAAATAGGACAATCTGGAGGGCAGAGAAATTAAGGGCTTGTTTACACAAACAATTAGTTTGCAGCAAGCTGAGGTGTGAATTTATTCTGCACTAGTTTGCCAACTAAACTATCTGTGTGGACCCTGCTGATGAACATTAACAGTTTGTTAGTTTGCTTTGATCTAGTCCTCTTTGACATAGGACTAGACCAAAATGAACTAATGATCCATTACTACATGACAGCAATGTTCATATGGACAGTTAGTGCATGGCAGGGTGGTGTGGGGGAGATTCACATTGCATCTTGTCGAGAACTAAATGTTCATGTAGACAAGCCCAAGTGACTTTTAGAAGGTCACACGAGATGTCTTTGGAAAAGCCAGGAACTGAACTCAGGTCTTTTAAGGTGCAGTGTGATGCCTTAACCACAAAATCATCCTTGCCTTTACACCATTACAAAGAGGACATTTCCATCTCTTCAGTAATAATGCAAATGCCACTAATACAGGATTGCAATTTGTCATCTTGGATCACTGTAATTTAAGGGAGAAAGTTTGCATATTTGAGGAGAAAGAAACATTTGACACTTTTTAAAATATATATGTATATATTTTTTTGACACGGCAGCTGTCTAAAATATATTCTA
Organism: Lepidochelys kempii; assembly: GCF_965140285.1. Lineage (NCBI taxonomy): Eukaryota > Metazoa > Chordata > Testudines > Cheloniidae > Lepidochelys > Lepidochelys kempii. Next base: position 152,797,646 of record NC_136382.1, read on the forward strand.
AAGTGTGGAATATAAAATATAGGCCTATATGATATAAACCAATGAGCAAAGAGCAGGTGAGGATTAATACAGGTTCAAAACAAGCCCCTGAACCTGCAAAAACATAACTTTATTCACATGAGCAGCTTTATTAAAGCCAATGGGAGTATTTATATGCATAAAGTTGCTCACATGTGTAAGTGTGTGTACAGAATCAGGGCCCAAGGGCAACAATTAAGTCAATGTAAATAAATCATGAACTTGAAGGGGACCAGGATAAGGAACTAAATACAGAGTTCATCATATGGATATTCTCACTATATTGGTTTATAGAAATTATATGCTATTGATCATGTAATAATATCCCATATATTAAACAACTTATTTTCTGCAGCCATGTGATAAATTATAGAACCATATATTAATGAATATCTATCCTGGATCTTGGGTCAAAGTAATATGGAGATGGGAAGGAATTTCACATTTGGGGTAAAAGGAGGAGACATTTTTGACTTTTTTTTTTCTTTAAATGGCGGCTGTTTGAAAGCTGTTTATCAGTCTGGAATGTTAGTAATCTTGGTAGCGATGGATTACAAGGAAGAGTACTGGTGGGATAGGTTTCAGAGTAGCAGCCATGTTAGTCTGTATCCACAAAAAGAAAAGGAGGACTTGTGGCACCTTAGAGATTAACAAATTTATTTGAGCATAAGCTTTCATAAGCTACAGCTCACTTCATCAGATGCACGCAGTGGAAAATACAGTGGGGAGATTTTATATACACAGAGAACATGAAACAATGGGTGTTACCATACACACTGTAACGAGAGTGATCAGGTAAGGTGAGCTATTACCAGCAGGAGAGAAAAAAAACCTTTTGTAGTTATAATCAAGGTGGGTCTTTTCCAGTAGTTGACAAGAACGTGTGAGGAACAGTAGGGCGGGAAAATAAACATGGGGAAATAGTTTTACTTTGTGTAATGACACATTCACTCCCAGTCTTTATTCAAGCCTAAGTTAATTGTATCTAGTTTGCAAATTAATTCCAATTCAGCAGTCTCTCATTGGAGTCTGTTTTTGAAGTTTTTTTGTTGAAGAATTGCAACGTTTAGGTCTGTAATCGAGTGAACAGAGAGATTGAAGTGTTCTCGACTGGTTTTTGAATGTTATAATTCTTGTTGTCTGATTTGCGTTCATTTATTCTTTTACGTAGAGACTGTCCGGTTTGGCCAATGTACATGGCAGAGGGGCACTGCTGGCACATGATGGCATATATCACCGGCTGCCAACTAGACATGGAGCCATTGATCACTATCTGTTGAGCCCGACAATCTAGCCAACTTTCTATCCACCTTATAGTTCATTCATCCAGCCCATACTTCTTTAACTTGCTGGCAAGAATACTGTGGGACCTCCTGAGGTCCCTTCCAACCCTGATATTCTATGATTCTATGATCACAGTGGTAGATGTGCAGGTGAACGAGCCTCTGATTGTGTGGCTGATGTGATTAGGCCCTATGATGGTGTCCCCTGAAGAGATATGTGGACACAGTTGGCAATGGGCTTTGTTGCAAGGATAGGTTCCTGGGTTAGTGTTTTTGTTGTGTGGTTGCTGGTGAGTATTTGCTCCAGGTTGGGGGGCTGTCTGTAAGCAAGGACTGGCCTGTCTCCCAAGATCTGTGAGAGTGATGGGTCGTCCTTCAGGATAGGTTGTAGATCCTTGATAATGCGTTGGAGAGGTTTTAGTTGGGGGCTGAAGGTGATGGCTAGTGGAGTTCTGTTATTTTCTTTGTTGGGCCTGTCCTGTAGTAGGTTACTTCTGGTACTCTTCGGCTCTGTCAGTCTGTTTCTTCACTTCAGCAGGTGGGTACTGTAGTTGTAAGAATGCTTGATAGATATCTTGTAGGTGAGACAAACACCTACAAAGGCTAGCCTGGCTCAGCTCTCTCCTGGGTGGCAAGGAACCACACCTCCTCACTCCCTTTGGGAAAAGCTCTTGTAGGGAATTAGTCCAGCCGTGGGAGTCTTCCTCTATGGTCTTGGTGCAGGTACAAATAAACACAGTGACCCAGGCCCTGGGTCAGGCTGGGGCTCTGGTGAGTCAGGTGCTCAGGCCCTCAGGCAGGGGCTGAGCAACAACAGTATAAGAAGGATGTGGAAAAATTGGAAAACGTCCAACAGAAGGCAACAAAAATGATTAGGGGACTGGAACACATGACTTATGAGGAGAGGCTGAGGGAACTGGGATTGTTTAGTCTGCATAAGAGAAGAATGAGTGGGTATTTGATAGCTGCTTTCAACTACCTGAAAGGGGGTTCCAAAGAGGATGGATCTAGACTGTTCTCAGTGGTAGCAGATGACAGAATGAGGAGTAATGGTCTCAAGTTGCAGTGGGGGAGATTTAGGTTGGATATTAGGAAAAACTTTTTCACTTGGAGGGTGGTGAAACACTGGAATGCGTTACCTAGGGAGGTGGTGGACTCTCCTTCAGTCATAAATATAAAGGGAAGGGTAAACCCCTTTAAAATCCCTCCTGGCCAGAGGGAAAATCCTCTCACCTGTAAAGGGTTAAGAAGCTAAAGGTAACGTCACTGGCACCTGACCAAAATGACCAATGGGGAGACAAGATACTTTCAAAAGCTGGGAGGAGGGAGAAAAAAAAGGGTCTGTGTCTGTATGCTGCTTTTGCCAGGGATAGAACAGGAATGGAGTCTTAGAACTTTTAGTAAGTAATCTAGCTAGGTATGTGTTAGATTATGATTTCTTTAAATGGCTGAGAAAGGAACTGTGCTGAATAGAATGACTATTCCTGTCTGTGTGTCTTTTTTGTAACTTAAGGTTTTGCCTAGAGGGATTCTCTATGTTTTGAATCTAATTACCCTGTAAGGTATCTACCATCCTGATTTTACAGAGGGGATTTCTTTACTTCTATTAAAAGTCTTCTTGTAAGAAAACTGAATGCTTTTTCATTGTTCTCAGATCCAAGGGTTTGGGTCTGTGGTCACCTATGCAAATTGGTGAGGATTTTTACCAAACCTTACCCAGAAAGTGGGGTGCAAGGCTTGGGAGGATTTTTGGGGGAAAGACGTGTCCAAACTACGTTTCCCAGTAAACCCAGTTAGAGTTTGGTGGTGGCAGTGGGGATCCAGGGACAAAGGATAAAATTAATTTGTACCTTGGGGAAGTTTTAACCTAAGCTGGTGAAAGTAAGCTTAGGAGGTTTCATGCAGGTCCCCACATCTGTACCCTAGAGTTCAGAGTGGGGGAGGAACCTTGACACCTTCCTTAGAAGTTTTTAAGGTCAAGCTTGACAAAGCCCTGACTGGGATGATTTAGTTGGGGATTGGTCCTGCTTTGAGCAGGGGGTTGGACTAGATGACCTCCTGAGGTCCCTTCCAACCCTGATATTCTATGAGTATAGTAACAGTGAGCCCAGGCCCTAAGTTCCAAAGGGCCTGGGAGAGGGGGAGACTGCCACCCACAAGTAGGGTGGCAGGGGGGACGCAGGCCCTCCCACTCCACTGCGTCCTAGCCCAGGGCCCTAGCAGTGGCAGAAGACCTGCTGCTGAGTCAATGGGGATCCTGGCCGCAACACACTGACATGGGTTCTGGCAGTGCTGCAGCCAGACTAGGGTCAGCTGCCCCCAGGCTACTTCCAGACTCCCCCTCTTGAGGTATCTGGGTCAGGGTGGTGTCCTCCGCGGGGGTCCAGCACCATGGGTTCCTCGGGATAGCTGGCCAGGGGTAGACTCAGCAACTCCTTCTGGTAGCTGGCGCAGGGCAGGCTCGGCACCCTCTCCGGGTAGCTGGCATGGGGTAGGCTCAGCACCTCCTCTGGGTACCTGGTGTGGGGCAGGCTTGGCAACTCCTCCGGGTAGCTGGCGCGGGGCAGGACTGGCCAGTTCTCAGGTCTTCCGCAGACCACTGGGCTTTCCCACTCACGAGCTAAGCTGGAGGCATCTGGCCTCCCCAGCGGCTGCTTCCCCACTGAGCCCTGAGGTCGGGCCTTTCTACTTCTGGGCCAGTGCCTGACCCTTTGGGGGGCGGGCTCAGAGTTCCCTGGTTCCGCCCATTCTGGTGTCTGGAGGGACTCGTCTCTCTCCAGGGTGGCAGGGAACCACACCGCCTCACTACAGACCCGTTCCAAACCACTAATCATTTTAGTGGCCCTTCTCTAAACCTTTTCTAATGCCAGTACATCTTTTTTTGAGATGAGGAGACCATATCTGTATGCAGTATTCAAGATGTGGGCGTACCATGGATTTATATAAGGGAAATAAGATACTTTCCGTCTTATTCTCTATCCCAGAGTTTCCCAAACTGTGTTCCGCGGAACACTGGTGTTCTGTAAGATGTGAATAGGTGTTCCGTGAAAGAATCTAGAATTTAATTTTGACTCTTGCACTTGATTTTTGTACTACTTTATACGCGCTTTCAAGTTAGAAATTGTTAGTTCAAGTTGTTTTAAATTTGTATTTTTGCTTTGTTTTATAAAATGAAACATATTTGAGCATAAATAACACAATTTTTTATTTGAAAACCACATGACTACAAAATAATAATATGAGTGTTCCATAACAGACTAAAAAGTGTTCCGTGGCCAAAAAAAGTTTGGGAAATGCTGCTCTATCCCCTTTTTAATGATTCCTGACATCCTGTTTGCTTTTTTCACTGATGCTGCACACTGTGTGGACGTCTTCAGAGAACTATCCAAGATGACTCCAAGATCTCTTTCCTGATTAGCTGTAGCAAAATTAGCCCCCATCATATTGTATGTATAGTTGGGGTTATTTTTTCCAATATGCATAACTTTACATTTATCCACATTACATTTTATTTGCCATTTTGTTGCCCAATCACTTAGTTTTGTGAGATCTTTTTGAAGTTCTTCACAGTCTGCTTTGGTCTTAACTATCTTGAGCAGTTTAGTATCGTCTGCAAACTTTGCCACCTCCCTGCTTACCCCTTTCTCCAGATCATTTATGAATAAGTTGAATAGGATTGCTCCTAGAACTGACCCTTGGGGAACACCACTAGTTACCCCTCCCCATTCTGAAAATTTACCATTTATTCCTACCCTTTGTTCCCTGTCTTTTAACCAGTTCTCAGCCCATGAAAGGATCTTCTGACTTATCCCATGACAACTTAATTTGCATAAGAGCCTTTGGTGAGGGACTTTGTCAAAGGCTTTCTGGAAATCTAAGTATACTATGTCCACTAGATTCCCCTTGTCCACATGTTTGTTGACCCCTTCAAAGAACTCCAATAGATTAGTAAGACATGATTTCGCTTTACAGAAACCATGTTGACTTTTGCCCAAAAACTTATGTTCTTCTGTGTGTCTGACAATTTTATTCTTCACTATTGTTTCAACTAATTTGCCCAGTACTGACGTTAGACTTACCAGTCTGTAATTGCTGGGATCACCTCTAGAGCCCTTTTTAAATATTGGCATTATATTAGCTATCTTCCAGTCATTGGGTACAGAAGCTGATTTAAAGGACAGGTTACAAACCATAGTTAATAGTTCTGCAATTTCACATTTGAGTTCTTTCAGAACTCTAGGGTGAATGCCATCTGGTCCCGGTGACTTGTTACTGTTAGGTTTATCAATTAATTCCAAAACTTCCTCTAATGACACTTCAATCTGTGACAATTCCTCAGATTTGTCTCCTACAAAGGACAGCTCAGGTTTGGGAATCTCCCTAACATCCTCAGCCGTGAAGACTGAAGCAAAGAATTCATTTAGTTTCTCCGCAATGACTTTAGGTCTTTAAGTGCTCCTTTTGTATCTTGATCGTATATGCAAATACTTTACTTTTTTATTTTGTAACAGCCAGAATGAAATCGCTTAGATTTAAGTTTAGAAGAATTATGATGTATATACAATATTTGTGCAATATGCTGTCAAGACACTTCCCTCCTGCACAAAGTTTATTCTTATTTTAAACATCTTAGCAAGTACTGGCTTGCGCTTTCATTATGAAGTGTCTTAATGGAAACTTCACTCCGAAATACTTTCCAGGGTACATCTGTCCAGATATTTGTACAGTAGCTCTTCTCCCAATTATTTTAATAAGCCTCATTATGCAATCAGCATAAGAACACTCCTTTATCATTCAGATTTTAAAAAATGGTTTCTATGAAAAATATTATCTGCTTGGCTGAAAAATCTTCCATACCATGTAATTATTACCTTATGACTGCATACTCTGGGACTATACAGTATGGTAACCAACCACTTCAGTATGTCATGCCACATCCACAATACCCTATCTTTACAAGCATAATTTTAAAAATTATATGTTAATTTTACATTATTTTATTATATGAAACCTTTGGATGTGACATACATTGATTTGACTGCAAACTTAATTTTGAGTATGAGAATAAAGCTGAATTCTTTCAGGCTCATGCATTAGAACCATCAGTAAAAGCTTTTGTAGTCAGAATTCAGTGAGAATTTGAGCCTGCAATAAGATCTGTATGTGCATTTATGTAGAGCTCATTGCAAAATCAGGGCTCTAGGGCCCAATTCTCATTGAACCTAATAGGAATCTTTGCACTACATTAAATGGGATTTAGATCAGTCCCTTAATAACCATTTCTATTAATGATGTATGAACCACAACAGAATGCAGCTTGACCACCCAAAATTGTGCTAGCAGGAGTAAAAAAGTAATAAAATAATAACGATGATAATCATATTTTGTCCTTATATAGAAACTTCAATCTGAACATCTCAGAGTGCTTTCTATACATTAGCAAATTTAGCCTCACAAAAGTTCATGTGAGATAGGAATGATGAGTAGGCAAAACTTATTTTTGTCAGAAAAATAAATAGATATTACTCTGAATACACACATGGAACAATTCAGTTGCCCTAGAGGAAACCTGTTTTTGCATCGTCACTTATCTAATCGTTACTATAATTAAAAGGTAGTTTTTCTGCTTTAAGTCAAATTTAAACTGATATGGATTTTTTTTTTTAAATCTGTTCTCAATTTTAGTGTTGTCTGCTGTCAAGTTTTGTACATTTCAAAGGAGTCTCACCTATACAATAGCAGACAGAAAAACATATTAAGGGCTATTTAAAATCCAGCCCAAGCTTTCCAAGGATCTGGGAGTGTGAGAAAGGACCTTAAACAGCACAGATTAGAGGAGAATGGAATAAATTGAGAGTAGGCACTTTTTCTCAAGATGCCTTAGATTTCCCACATATTGTCTGATGAATATATACCGGCTCATGAATTTCCTTACTTATGAAAAAGCTTTCAGATTCTGGACAGACTGTGTGTTTTCTGACTGGCTATCTGTGTACTAAATCCATATTTAGAATGTACTGTAAATACACATATCTGATTGGTCTTTTTACATCACGTACAAGTTCAATTTATACCACCACTAAAAGTCTGACAATTATACACTTTTAAAGGGATTTCTGCAATCCTTGGTTGGTTAGAATCAGTATATTTTCACCTTGTGCCTTAATAGTAGAGATAGGTAAACCCTAGAGTATAGTATTAAGATACCTTGAAAGGATGCGTCTCTCCCTCTGTTCCTGCAATTATTTCTAATGTCTTTAAATAAAATAAATCATAAAACAGAATCCAGTGGATCTAGAGGAAGGATTTTGACTGCTGTATTTCATAATATCACAATTCCAAGCAAAGGAGGCCAGAATGCAGGAAGGTGGAAAAGAGCCAGTAGTATCAATAACATCATTTTTACTAGCTAGCTAGCTACTTTAATGGCCTTCATGTGTGCCTCTCACTGCAAGTTAAACAGAATCTAAGACCTTTGTTTAAAAAAATCCACCCCCCCAATCTCCTCACTGATTAGTGGAACAACTGGCTGATATTTCCCAGCTTCAGAAAACAAAATAGCCTGTTTCAAGAGGTTTCTCACTTGACCATTTTGCCGAATGCTGTAAGCAGTGGGATAAGTCCCCACGCATTAAAGAGAAAAATCTCATGAGGTACAAAGCTGTAGAGTATGCTCTGCTCATTTCTTCATTCTTTTTACCATTTGTCTCACAGAATGTCAGTGTGACAGGCGTCGGTCGGTCCTCCGAGCCCCTAGGGGCGATGGAGAGCAATGGTCTCCGTGGCAGGCCTCGGCCCCACCTCCCGGGCGTTGGGGAATTAGCGGGAAGGTGTGCCGGCTGGAGTCAGTAGCGCGCCCCTCAGGCAGTGGAGCACCGGCAAGAGTCAGTAGCGCGCCCCTCAGGCAGGGGAGCGCCGGCAAGAGTCAGTAGCGCGCCCCTCAGGCAGCGGGGCGCCGGCAAGATTCAACAGTGCGCCCCTCAGGCAGGGGAGCGCCGGCAAGAGTCAATAGTGCGCCCCTCAGGCAGGGGAGCGCCGGCAAGAGTCAATAGCACGCCCCTCAGGCAGGGGAGCGCCAGCAAGATTCAGTAGCGCACCCCTCAGGCAGGGGAGCGCCGGCAAGAGTCAGTAGCGTGCCCCTCAGGCAGGGGAGTGCCGGGGTAGGGGAACACAGGCCCACCCAACTCCACTGCGTTCCAGCCCAGGGCCCTGACAGTGGCGGGAGGTGAAGGTCCCGCCGCTGGGTCAGCGGGGCAGTCCACTCCTGCTGACCAAACACACCCACCCCACGGTGTAGTTCGGGTAGGAAGTAGCCCAGGGGCCGGTCTCTTAGGCGGGTCGCTCCGGTCCCTCCATCTCTTCCGAGTATTCCGCTGCGGGCAGCTCCTGTCCCTCAATCTCTTCTGAGTATTCCGCTGCGGGCAGCTCCTGTCCCTCCATCTCTTCCGAGTATTCCGCTGTGGGCAGCTCCGGTCCTTCCGTCTTGTCCAAGTATTCCGCGGTGAGCAGCTCCAGTCCCTCCATCTCGTCCGAATATTCCGCTGCGGGCCACTCGCTCTCCCCCTCGGTATCGGACTCACGCTGGCCCGGGCTGCAGTCAGGCCCCTCCAGGTCCTCTGGGTATTCAGCGGCCGGCAGCCCTGGCTGCCACAGGCCTTCCCCCCGGTCAGGCTCCTCCTTGCCCGGGGCTTCGCCTGGGTCAGCAGCAGGATCACGAGGGAGCAGCCAGCAGCCTGTGCCTGTCTCCCTCCCTGGTGCTCTCCTCACTGGGCAGAGGGCCCCGCCCTTTGTGCTTCCTGTCCCACCCTTCCCCTTCTGGGGATTGGCGGAAGCTTGGCCTGGCCCCGCCTACTCAGGCTCAGAAGGTGGCTCTTTACCCTCTGGTTCAGAGGGGAGCCACCCTGGCTCCCTACATACCCCACCCCTCAAATCCAGCTCCCGATCTTCGGAGCTGGCGTCCTCACCTTCTGCGAGGCGGGATAGGAAATCCGCATTGGCGTTGTCTCGTCCCGCCCAATGGTGGATCGTGAAGGCATAGAGCTGCAGAGCGAGATACCATCGCATCAGCCTGGCATTATTGTCCTTCATCTTATTGAGCCATTTCAGGGGTGCGTGATCTGTAACCAGTATAAAGGGGGCCCCGAGGAGGTAGTAGCGGAGAGCATCGACTGCCCACTTAATGGCTAGGGCTCTTTCTCCACAACGGAGTAGTTCCGTTCTCTGGGGAACAGCTTCCGACTGAGGTAAACAATCGGGTGTTCCTCCCCGTCCACCTCCTGCGAGAGGACCGCCCCAAGCCCAACGCCTGAGGCATCTGTCTGGACAATAAAGTCACGATAAAAGTCGGGGCTGAAGAGTATTGGATCGCTACACAGCCGTTCTTTGTTGGTTCGAAAGGCCGTCTCGCACTCGTTGGACCAATGCACCCGGCGGGGACTGTCCTTGGTGAAGAGCTCCATTAGCGGGGCCGTAATGCTTGCGAAGTGGGGTACAAACTGCCGGTAATAACTAGCTAAGCCCAAAAATTGACGTACTTGCCTCTTCGTGGTCAGCACCGGACATTCCTGGAGTGCTTGGACCTTCCCGATGAGGGGGCGGACCTGTCCCCGGCCCAAGGTGTACCCCAGGTAAGTGGTTTCCTCCCGCCCGATTCGGCATTTTTTCGGGCTGGCCGTCAGCCCGGTGGCGCGGAGGTCCCGGAGGACTGCCGCTACTTGGTTAAGATGCTCTTCCCAGTTATTGCCACAGATGACCACATCGTCCAGGTAGGCCACCGCATATTTCGTGTGTGGTTGCAACACCCGGTCCATCAACCGCTGGAAGGTTGCCGGGGCCCCATGTAGGCCGAAAGGCATCCGGGTGAAATGGTATAACCCTGAAGGGGTGGCAAACGCGGTCTTCTCCTTGGACCTGGGATCCAAGGGGATCTGCCAGTACCCTTTGGTGAGATCTAAAGTGGTGATATAACAGGCCTCCCCGAGCCGGTCGAGGAGCTCATCGACGCGGGGCATCGGATAGGCATCAAATTTTGAGATGGCGTTGACCCTCCGGAAGTCAATGCAAAATCGCCGGCTCCCATCGGGCTTTGGTACGAGGACAACGGGGCTCCACCACTCACTCTGGGAGGGCTCAATAACACCCAGCTCCAACATCGCCTGGACTTCCTCCTCCACGGCCTCCCGCATTCGCCTCGGCAATGGCCGGGTTGTCTCTCGGACCACCACCCCGGGTTCCGTCTGGATCACATGGTAGGTGAGCGTAGTCCGCCCGGGTTTCGTGGTGAACGTCTTGGGGAACGCCCTCACTAAGCAGAGTGCCTGTTCTCACTGCTCGACGGTGAGTGTCTCTGCTACCTGGGGTTCACCATTATCCGACTCCTCGGGTGGTTGGGGCCCCAGTTCCGGTTTGGGGGGATATGGGGCCACTAGGAGCCCTTCCCGGTCCTGCCAAGGTTTTAAGAGGTTTACATGATAAATCTGCTTTTCCTTACGGCGACCAGGTTGCCAAATCTCATAAGTTACCGGCCCTACCTGGCGGAGGACCTCAATACGGACCCTGCCAGCGGGCAAAAAGCTTTGATTCCTCCGAGGGGAGCAGGAGAAGTACTTGGTCCCCTGGCCCGAATGATCAAGCCTGGGCGCCCCGATTGTAGTGTTGCTCCTGGGCTCTTTGGGCGGTGTTTAAGTTCTCCCTCACGAGCTTGCCCGCCCGCGCCAGCCGCCCCTGCAGTTGTAAGACATATTGCAAGAGATCCTGTGTTGTGGAAAGGTTGTGTTCCCAAGTCTCCCTCAAGAGGTCCAACACCCCGCGGGGTCGCCGCCCACAGAGGAGCTCGAACGGGGAGAACTTCATGGACGCCTGTGGGACTTCTCGAATCGCCAGTAATAAAGGAGGGAGCAGCTGGTCCCACTGGCGGAGATCCTGGGTGGGGAAACGCCGCAACATCCCCTTCAGGGTCCGGTTGAACCGCTCGACCAATCCGTCAGTCTGGGGATGGTAGACCGAGGTCTGCAATTTCTTAATCCCCAATAGGGCACATACCTGGCGGAACAGCTTAGATGTGAAGTTGGTCCCTTGATCAGCGAGTATCTCCCATGGGAGGCCCACCCTTGCGAAGATCTTCATGAGCTCCCGCAGTGATAGTGCAGGCAGTGATACTTCTTAAGGGGATGGCCTCCGGGAAGCAGGTGGCGTAGTCCATCAGGATGAGGATGTATTGATGGCCCGCCTTGCTTTTTGGGAAAGGCCCGACCAGTTCCATTGCTACCCGCTCAAATGGCACACCTACGACTGGTAACGGGACCAGGGGGGCCTTCCGTACCCCGGCCGGGGCTGCATGTTGGCAGTCCGGGCACGACGCACAATACTTCACCTCACGGTGGACCCTGGCCACAGTTTTTTCCTGACCTAAATGGCCGGCAGCCGGGATGTCATGTGCAAGCTTCAGGACAGCCCAACGATGGATGCGGGGGACCACGAGTTGGGTCCGGAACTCTTGGGTCTGGGGGGTCTCGGTCAAGGCGGTAGAGCTGCTCGTGGTTGAGTTCAAACCTGGGCCACTGGGTGGTGCGCTGCGCCTCCATGACCTCACCATCCACCCAGGCCAGCTGCTCGTAGGCAAACCGGAGCGTAGGATCCTCCCTTTGATCTCGGCTAAAGTCCACCAGGTCAGGAGGGGGACCCGCCATTTCCAGGCCCTCCTGCCCGGGGGTGGGGCCTGGTTCCGCTCCAGGGTTGGAGCTCAAGTCAAGTCCTGTCTTCTTCTCAGGCGGGGCTACCTCGAACGCCTCTTTGGTGGGTAGGGATTGGAGCACCTCGACGAAGTCTGGCCAGTCCCGGCCCAGGATCACTGGATAGGCGAGGGATGACGCCACCACCACATTCATTAACTGCATTACTCCATGCACCGTAATGGGGACCCGCACCGTGGGGTACGATTTTACATCTCCGTGGATGCACTGAATCCGTACTTCCCCGACGGTCTGCTGGGGTTCTGAGAAGAGCACCTGGTGGACAAGGGTCTGCACACAGCCCGAATCGACTAGACCCACCACAGGGACCGCGGCGACTTCCATGGGAGCTGTCAGTTTGGCCATGGAGGGCAGACGGGCCCATCGCTCCCCGCCGCACACCAGGCCAAAGTTGCAGTCCATTGCAGGACAGCCCCGTTGCAGATGCCCATACTCGCCACATCGGAAACAAGGTCCTACCTCTGTAGGGTGCCGGCCGCGTGGGGGCACCAGTGGGGCCGCAGAGTGGGCTGGGGCCTGGTGGTCGGGTTAAGCGTCCAGGGCCGGAGAGTGGTGTTGACTCGGGCCGTCGGGAAAACTCAGTCCTGCCGCCTTCTGGTCGTCGGATACGGTGGGGTGCATTGGTTTGGGAGGTGGGCCCCCTCCGTTCAAGTTTCTGTGCACTGGGTCCAGGGTTTGGGGGGCGGGTGGCCGGTCCTATCGGGGCCTCAGCCTCGAGAAAGTCCTCCATAAGTGCGACGGCCGAGCTCAGACTTTGTGGCCGGTGCCTTAACACCCAAGTCCTCCCCTGGGGTGGGAGGATGTGCACGAATTGCTCGAGGATGACCTGTTCTGTCATCTCAGTTGCGGTTCGATGCTTGGGTTGGAGCCATCGGGTACCCGCGTTCTTCAGTTCCTGGGCCACCGCCCGGGGTCTGGCGCCCGGTGGGTAGACCTTTTCCCGAAACCGTCACCAAAAGGTTTCCGGGGAAATGTCGAAGGCATCCAAGATAGCCGCTTTCACTCAAGCATAAATGCGGGCCTCATCATCTGGGAGCCCCCGGTAAGCCTTCTGGGCTAGCCTCGTCAGATATGGGGCGAGGAGTGTCGCCCATTGGTCAGGCGCCCAACCAGCCACTGAGGCCACCCGCTCGAAGGTCACTAGGTAGGCTTCCGGGTCATCCTCAGGCCCAATCTTGGCCAGATGGATCAGTGGGGCGGGAGGGGTCGGGGTGGCTGCCCGCTCCGGTTGAGCGCCACCATGGCCCGACCACAGGGTTTCAAGCTGCTGGAAGCACTGGGTTTGTTGTTCCTGGTGCTGGGCCCCCAGGGTTTGGAGCAACTGCTGCTGGTGGGTACCCAGCTGTCGCACGAGTTGGTGCTGCTGCTGTTGCTGGCTCTCAGCCAGGAACTTGATAAGCCTTTCCATCTCCATCTATCCAGTCGGGGAGCTTCAGAGGCGCCCTCGAACTCACCCCTTTCGGCACGGGTTGGGATCGCCTGCCCGCATTCTCCACCACTTGTGACAGGCGTCGGTCGGTCCTCCGAGCCCCTAGGGGCGATGGAAAGCAATGGTCTTCGTGGCAGGCCTCGGCCCCACCTCCCGGGCGTTGGGGAATTAGCGGGAAGGTGTGCCGGCCGGAGTCAGTAGTGCACCCCTCAGGCAGGGGAGCGCCGGCAAGAGTCAATAGCACGCCCCTCAGGCAGGGGAGCACCGGCAAGAGTCAGTAGCGCGCCCCTCAGGCAGGGGAGCGCCGGCAAGAGTCAGTAGCCCGCCCCTCAGGCAAGGGAGTGCCGGGGTAGGGGAACGCAGGCCCACCCAACTCCACTGCATTCCAGCCCAGGGCCCTGACAATGGCGGGAGGCGAAGGTCCCACCGCTGGGTCAGCGGGGCAGTCCGCGCCCGCTGACCAAACACACCCACCCCACGGTGTAGTTCGGCCCCTGGGCTACTTCCTACCCGGTCTCTTAGGCGGTTCGCTCTGGTCCCTCCATCTCCTCCGGGTATTCCGCTGTGGGCAGCTCTGGTCCCTCCATCTCTTCCGAGTATTCCGCTGTGGGCAGCTCCGGTCCCTCCATCTCGTCCGAGTATTCCGCTGCGAGCCACTCGCTCTCCCCCTCGGTATCGGACTCACGCTGGCCCGGGCTGCAGTCAGGCCCCTCCACGTCCTCTGGGTATTCAGCGGCCGGCAGCCCTGGTTGCCACAGGCCTTCCCCCCGGTCAGGCTCCTCCTTGCCCAAGACTTCGCCTGGGTCAGCAGCAGGATCACGAGGGAGCAGCCAGCAGCCTGTGTCTGTCTCCCTCCCTGGTGCTTTCCTCACTGGGCAGAGGGCCCCGCCCTTTGTGCTTCCTGTCCCACCCTTCCCCTTCCGGGGATTGGCGGAAGCTTGGCCTGGCCCCGCCCACTTAGGCTCAGAGGGTAGCTCTTTACCCTCTGGTTCGGAGGGGAGCCACCGTGGCTCCCTACAGTCAGCCTCATGGGCTAAGATGTACCCTGTTATTGTGGCATATACATGTTTTAAATGAAACTTTTGGAAAGAAGTACTGTATTCACTAGCAGAAATCCAAAACCAACTGAAGTTTAGCAACAGGCATAGTGTTTACTGGACTATGGAAACAATACTATGTATTAAAATAGACCTTCAGTCCTCTAGCAGGTGTGAGGGCTTGCATCTACAGTAAAATGAGCCTTTGAAAAAAAATCCAAGCTATAATTATTCCAACTTATTAACACAGCAACAACAAAATATATATACAGCAATAGTAATTTATTGATCAGTATGTTATTTTGCTGATTCTTTTACCCTTGGTGGGAGTTTTGGATTGTCCAAAGTGGATAAAAAGTAAAAACTCAGGGAGACATGTAGAAATAGTATGTAACAATGGTTTACAAAAGAAGCATAAACTGAAGTTGAAGAGACTCCTGGTGGGTCACAATATTGTAATAGCAACACAACATGAGAGGAAGTGTCTATAAATGGAACCACCAGATCTTTATATTGGTGAGAGGAGAGTCTCTTTCAAAACACTGTTGTTCTGGGGAACATGAGATAATTATGTAAGCTTGCTGCAAGGAGGGAACAAGGGGAGGAAGAAGAAAGGTAGCTGTGATATACTGTACCTCAAAATAATATCCTGTAACCCCCATATTCACTACTTGTATATGGTTATGGTATTTTGTTCAAAGAATGCCTTGTAAGGTATCATATGAAAGGTCACGATTTGCTGAAACTCTTTGTTCTATCAAAATATGTATATCATCATTGTATATGGAGTTATGAAAATTTACTATGTGGTTGTTATTGAAATATTTTAAGAGTCTGGGAGATGCCCACAACTAGCTCTCCAGTGGCAACAAAGGAGTGACCCACACCCAGATGGGTGTCAAGAGACCATCACCAGCCATTAACTAGCAGGGGAATTGTAAACAAGAGATTTAAAATTCAATAAGAGACAGTTGCTTGAGCTCCACACAATGGGGACTGCTTAACTCCATGACTTAGCAAGGCCTCAGGACATGTGATACTTGACTTCATGTTCGAGCCAGTATATTTACAGGCCCATGAGCTGAGGGTATAAAATAAGGGACAGTGACATCATGAGATGCCTCTCTCCTCTCCCACTTATTCTGAAGGCAACAAATACGTTTGGGAAGAAAAAGACTTTGAACTGGAGAGATTGGTCCCAGATTGAGAAAGGAATTCAGCCTGTGTACTAGGAATTGTCAGCTTGTGAGAAAAGCTGTTTGATTCAAATTTTACTTGGTCTGATAAAGTTTAGAATTTAGAATATGTATTTACTTTTTATTTCTTATGTAACTATTCCTGACCTCTATGCCAACTACTTATAATCACTTGACATCTATTTTTCTGTGGCTAATAAACTTATTTTAATATTTAAACTTAACCAGTAAGTTTGTCCTGAGTGCTTGGGGAATCTGATCAGATTACTAAAGCTGGTTCATGTCCACTATCCTTTGATCAAGTGGCAAACCAATTAATGAGCTTACATTGTTCAAGAGGAGGTCTTGAGCTGTGCAAAATGGTACATTTCTGGGGTGCAAGGCTGGGCCTGCGGGGAGTTTGCTGGTGTCTTCCTGCGCATAGTTCATGGGAGGCTGAGAGAGCATGCATGCAACTTTGAGCATGCCTTCACATGCTAATATCTGTTAGAGCAAAGCCTGAAGGGGCTGCTTGTCACTAGCAGAGCAGGGTGAGAGGTATCCTGATCTAGAGAGTAAAAGGGGACACAGTGGACCCACAGTCCAGGTTTTAACCCAGGGGTCTGTCATAGGACCACTGAATGTCAAGAAGCTTCATCATAATGGATGTCATCACCCCTTCCCCTCAGCCTGTTGAGACCCTGACATTTACCATCACATCATTTTTCTGGTCCTGAAAGAGATTCTGACCAAATCAGCTGAGAAAAGGAAATCAAATGACATCACCATTTCAACAGGATCAGCTGAATCACGAGTGATAGCTAGGATGTGAACCAAAGGTTCTTATTACTACTCCTCTCCCTAATTTGTAGGTTTCCATCACTACCTAATTCCTTTCTGTCTCTCTTTTTTATCTTCAATCTAATAAAAACTCATGCCAGCTAGGATGAAACTACCCTTGCACTCATTTGCTATAACCAACAAGGGATGCTAAAAACAATGCCTGAGTAACCTGGTAAAGGTCTGTCCAGCCTCAGAGTGGCTAATAAAACCAAATGCCATGCCTGTAATTTTCCAGCAACTATGTTTCTAGTTAAAAAAAAAAAAAGACAGATACAGAATCTACATCTTCTCACCTCTGCTATTCTTTTCTTTCTCCTTGTGAGTCAGTCTTTTTTAACAAAACAACAGTATTGAACTTCAGAAACTCAATACCACCTATGAATGACTTCCACTTTTCCCAACAAAGGTTTGAAATATCATCTGAAAAAGTACCAAGCAATGCATTTTCCCCTTAAAAGAGTCTCTATAGCAAAAGAAAATACAAATAAATTATATACGGCCTAGCATTGTTAGCACTGACACATTTTGTAGTCTTACTTTTAATGTAAATATGAAGGGTGGGGGAAGGATTTGAAAATTTTGAATTTGAATAAGAAGTTACCAACCTGAAAAGGCTGAGAAACACAGCAATAATACATGGTCCTGAAACTAAATGAGATAGGGATCAAGATTTCAAAAGCAACATACATGGCTAAGAATAAATAAATAAGTAAAAGACAGAGTTTCACACTCTGCTAATTTTACCTGTTCCAAGTAGTGTAATGACAGATTGATATATTTGGCCTCTGTCAGGAGTTGGCCTCCAACTCCAGTCTTTGCAACACGCTCTGAACCAGCCAGGTCTACTAAGTGTAGCTTGGAGCGTCGGATGGTTGCGGATCCTGGTTCCTTGCTTGAGATGTGAATGGTGAAGATGCAGTGGGAACGAGTTGAGGCTTGGTTCATTGGAGTCTGTGAAGAAAAGGTTACTAAATTTTGACTAAAAAAAATTGCAAAAAATAACTGCTTTAACACCAGGACTGATTAAACAAGATTTATTTATAAATCACTACACTGAGGTCACTGCAAAAATAAAGGCCCAGATTGTAACCCCCTAGAGCTCCTCTTTGTAAACTGTTAACACACATGAAAATTCCCACTGAAGTCACTGGGACTACTTATGCAAGTGGCTGCTCACCAATGGAAGTAAGATGCTCACAATCTGGTGTAAAATTTGGATAGTTATAACATGGATTCATTATATTAGAACAAATATGTCAAGCATTTACTTTAGTACCAAAATAAGTTTCATTATTAGTTTCATTAGCCATGATCTACAGTTAGCACATTCTAATTGAGAGAGAAAGAGCATTACAAATCACTTGGAAGGCTAATGAACCTAATTAACACATCTTGAAGGTCACAATAACGACAGCTGAGCTTACTTCTAAATGCTCCCTTTCATCAAAATTTTTGGAATGTAAAAACTCTCCGAAGCTTTACAAAATACCCCCTTTAATTTGGTTCTTTAGTATCCAATTTTTGAATCGGATATTAAAGAAACTAACACTTAGAAATGGAGTACTAACAGTTCTGGTAGAAGCGGAAGGTAAGAGGTTAGCCCTCACCATGAATGGGGTAAGGGGTGTCACATTATACTGGAAGACAACTTCTACCAATGATACAGTTAATTTGTGCAAAGACAGGTACATGTTTCTATAAACATTACCCATCAGTTATATTTTCAATACTCTTAGCCCTGGTCTACACTACGAGTTTAGGTCGAATTTAGCAGCGTTAGATCGATTTAACCCTGCAGCTGTCCACACGACAAAGCCATTTTTGTCGACTTAAAGGGCTCTTAAAATTGATTTATGTACTCCTCCCCGACGAGGGGATTAGGGCCGAAATCGACATGGCCAGATCGAATTTGGGGTAGTGTGGACGCAATTCAACGGTATTGGCCTCTGGGAGCTATCCCACAGTGCTCCACTGTGACCACTCTGGACAGCACTTTCAACTCAGATGCACTAGCCAGGTACACAGAAAAAGTGCCCCTACCACTACCCCACCCCTGTCTGTGGACATCTGCAAGGGGGAGTCTCACGCCACAGAAATAAGGATTTTGGGGACAAGGAAGATGATGATGCTGAGGAGGAGAAGGAGGATAACACACAACAGGCAAGTGGAGAAATCGTTCTCCCTGACAGCCAGGAACTGTTTATCACCTTGGAGCCAATACCCTCCCAACCCTCCCAAGGCAGGCTCCCAGACCATGAAGCCGGAGAAGGCACCCCTGGTGAGTGTACCTTTGTAAATATAATACATGGTTTAAAAGCTAGCGTGTTTAATCATTAATTTGCCCTGAAGATTTGGGATGTATTTGCGGCCAGTACTGCTACTGGAAAAGTCTGTTAACATGTCTGGGGATGGAGCAGAAATCCTCCAGGGACATTATTAAGGGGACATTCAGAGGTGGCCATTCCTGCTGGGCTGTTTGCCTGTGACTGAAAAAAAACATCCCCGCTTTTAGCCTGGCGGGGTGCAGGGGGCCCATTCACGCTGAGCTGTTCACGTTTGGCTGGCAGGGATCTTCCCTGATACTAGTCACGCGGTGGGAGGAGGGGTGAAGCGATCATCCCAGAGAATTGGGTGTGTGTGTGTGGGGGGGGGCACGGGTTAGTTAGGTTTGTGCTGCATGTTAACCCGAAAACTGCAGCCCTCCTTTTAAATGGCCAACCAAACGGGTGCTTGGTATGGGAAAGGAGGGTGCTGCTGTTTGAAACCATTCCCACATGTTATGAAGGTTGAAGAAGCCGAAAGACTGTGGCTTACCATGGCTGCCTGCAAGCCGAATTCTGTTGCCCGGCCCTGCATGTGTGATCTCTCACACCAAACCAGCAGGCCCTCAATAAAAGAGGCAAAATGCGACCTTGTACCGAAAGCGCATGTGCTATGTAATGTTAACAGCTTGGTGCACCGTGCAAGAATCTACCCATTGTTCTCTAAAATGTGTCTCTTTAAATACTACTCTCCCTTTTTTTCCTCCCGCAGCTGCAAATGTTTCAGCGCTCCTCCTATCATGTCCGTCCCAGAGGCTAGCGCAGATAAGAAGGCGAAAAAAAGCACTCGTGATGAAATGTTCTCTGAGCTCATGCAGTCCTCCTGCACTGAAAGAGCTCAGCAGAATGCATGGAGGCAAACAATGGCAGAGTCCAGGAAAGCAGAAAATGAATGCAAGGACAGGAGGGACGAGCAAGATGAGAGGTTGCGGGAGCAAGAGAAGAGGTGGCAGCAATGTGATGAGAGGAGGTAGGATGCAATGCTGAGGTTACTGGGGGATCAAACTGATATGCTACAGTGTCTGGTGGAGCTGCAGGAAAGGTAGCAGGAGCAAAAACTGCCACTGCAGTCCCTGTGTAACCGCCCGCCCTCTTCCCCAAGTTCCATAGCCTCCTCAGCCAGACGCCCAATAACCTGGCGGGGGGGGGGCCCTCCGGGCACTCAACCACTCCACCCCAGAGGACTGCCCAAGCAACAGAAGCCTGGCATTCAATAAGTTTTGAAGTGCAGTGTGGCCTTGTTCTTCCCTCCTCCCCACATCTACCACCCCACCTGGTGCTTCCCTCCTCCCCCACCCCTCCCGGGCTACTTTGGCAGTTATCCCCCTATTTGTGTGATGAATTAATAAAGAATGCATGATTTTGAAACAACAATGACTTTATTGCCTCTGCGAGCGGTGATCGAAGTGGGAAGGGCAGTTGGCTTACTGGAAAGTAGAGTGAACCACGGGGGTGGGTTTTCATCAAGGAGAAACAAACAGAACTTGCACACTGTACCCTGGCCAGTCATGAAACTGCTTTCAAAGCTTCTCTGATGCGCAGCACTTCCTGCTGTGCTCTTCTAATTGCCCTGGTGTCTGGCTGCACGTATTCAGCGGCCAGGTGATTTGCCTCAACCTCCCACCCCACCATAAATGTCTCCCCCTAACTCTTACAGATATTGTGGAGCACACAGCAAGCAGCAATAACAATGGGCATATTGGTTTCGCTGAGGTCTAACCAAGTCAGTAAACTGCACCAGCGTGCTTTCAAACATCCAAAAGCACATTCTACCACCATTCTGCACTTGCTCAGCCTATAGTTGAACTGCTCCTTACTACTGTACAGGGTGCCTGTGTATGGCTTCATGAGCCATGGCATTAAGGGGTAGGCTGGGTCCCCAAGGATAACTATAGGCATTTCAACATCCCCAACAGTTGTTTTCTGGTCTGAGAAGTAAGTCCCTTCCTGCAGCTGTTCAAACAGACCAGAGTTCCTGAAGATGCGAGCACCATGTACCTTTCCCGCCCATCCCACGTTGATGTCGGTGAAATGTCCCTTGTGATCCACCAGTGCTTGCAGCACCATTGAAAAGAACCCCTTGCAGTTTATGTACTGGCTGCCAAGATGGTCCGGTCCCAAGATAGGGATATACGTTCTGTCTATCGCCCCACTACAGTTAGGCGATAGACCTATGACCTGCATATTTCCCAGAGTCACTACCCTTGATAGCAGCAGCTTAGTGATTGCATTGACTACTTGGATTACAGCAGCCTCCACAGTAGATTTGCCCACTCCAAACTGATTCCTGACTGACCGGTAACTGTCTGGCATTGCAAGCTTCCAGAGGACTATTGCCACTCACTTGTGAACTGTGAGGGCTGCTCTCATCTTGGTATTCTTGCACTTCAGGGCAGGGGAAAGCAAGTCACAAAGTTCCACAAATGTGCCCTTACGCATGCGAAAGTTTCTCAGCCACTGGGAATCATCCCAGAGCTGCAACACTATGTGGTACCACCAATCTGTGCTTGTTTCCTGGGCCCAGAATCAGCGTTCCACGGTATGAGCCTGTCCCATTGCCACTAGGATGTCCAAATTGCTGGGGCCCATATTTTGAGAGAAGTCTGTGTCCATGTCCTCATCACTCTCGTCACCGCGCTGCCGTCACCTCCTCGCCTGCTTTTGCAGGTTCTGGTTCTACACATACTGCAGGATAACGCGCGAGGTGTTTACAATGCTCATAACTGCCACGGTGATCTGAGCGGGCTCCATACTTGCCGTTGTATGGCGTCTGCAGGAGAGGAGAGTTGCAGCGGAAGCGGTGGCTGACGACAGATGCCACGAGAATAGATATTTATAGAGAATGACGAGAGAACCTGTGACGTGGATTCATGAGAGCAGGAGAGCAGAGTTTCCGTGGAAGCGGTGGATGACAACGTTAAGGACCATGCTAATTTCTCCAGGAAGAACACACGTACTGTGACGGGGCAAGGCCAGATGGCTATAGAAAAGTAGTGGGAGATAGATATATTAGCTCCAGGCTAAACAAATCCCTGGTACCAGGATAAGTGAAATGGCAGCTGCTCCAGGTCAATTAAGACACCTGGGGCCAATTAAGAATTTTCCAGAAGGCAGGGAGAAGGCTAGGTTGATTGGGACACCTGAAGCCAATCAGGAGCTGGCTGAAACTAGTTAAAATAAGGTGGGTGTGCATGTCAGGAGCTGTGGGAGGAAGTTGCACTGCTGGAGAGGCTGAGTAGTAGACACCATATCAGGCACAAGGAAGGAGGCCCTGAGGTAAGGGTGAAGTGGAGCTTGAGGAAGTGAGGGCTGCTGTGGGGGAAGTAGCCCAGGGAATTGTATGTCATGTTTCTAAAAGGTCAGGTACCATAGCTGATACTATTAGGGTCCCTGGGCTGGAGCCCAGTGCAGAGGGTGGGACCGGTCTTCTCCCCTGATTAATCACGGAGACTGGGAGACAACAGAGACTGTGCTAGGAAGGATAACTCCTCCTCAGCTCCCTCATTGGCTTATGATGAAAATGGCTCAGTAGACTGTGACCTTTGTCTCTAGAGAGAGAAGGGTTACGTGGAGGGTAACAGTGAGCCTCTGAGACAAGCGAAATCTGCCAGGAAACACAGGACCCACGGAGGCAAGGACAGAGTTTTGTCACAGTACCCAGGAGCCCTTGACAGACAACATGGAGAAATTCGCTACTGAGACAATAGCAGCAGAGCAGAGTTACAGCAGAAACGGTGGATGACGACGGTCCTACTGCACCGTCTGCTGAAAGCAGTATGGTGTCCGCACGGAAAAAAGGCGCAAAACAATTGTCTGCCATTGCTTTCACAGAGGGATGGGAGACTGACGACATGTACCCCAAACCACCCATGACAATGTTTTTGCCCCATCAGGCATTGGGAGCTTAACCCAGAATTCCAATGGGTGGTGGAGACTGCGGGAACTGTGGGATAGCTACCCACAGTGCACCGCTCGGTAAGTCGATGCTAGCCATGGTAGTGAGGACGCACTCTGCCAACTTAATGCGCTTAGTGTGGACATACGCAATCGACTGTATAAAATAGATTTCTAAAAATCAGCTTCTATAATATCGACCTAATTTCGTAGTGTAGACATACCCTTAGTTACCAAAAGTGTCCGACTTGGCAGATTCAGACAGGACTATAATTTGGACAAATCATTTTACAAAGGATGCAACTTCATAACTTAATATTTGGTATGGCAGTTGTAATCATTCCCCAACTACTGGCACACTGACATGCGGAACTGTATAGCCTAATTTTCCAAAGGAGCTGACCTCTGACTTTAGTGGAGTTACAGCTGCTCAGTACCTCTGAAAATCAGGATAGAAAACCTTATAACTAGAAATTTGACTATTGCTTACCTTCCCAAATGGTAAGATACCACTATTTGATCTGTTTGTTTTCTTATTGTATATTCACTAATATCCTTTTACATCTAAAAACACCTTCAAAGCTATTATTACAAACAGTAAGACTCATAAAATCATTGTCAAGAAGTATTATTATCTCAAGTTTATAGAATGTTAGTGAGACTAAAGTTCTGATATTTAAATAGGCTTTCATTTGGTGTTACCTGCAAATAACTGTAGGTGCAACTAAGTGCACATTGGTATATAACTATCTGATTTGTAGGCACAATACGGTAGTTAAACATAAAATTGCCTTTATTTGAGCTTGCAAGCTAAATCCACCTTCAATTATTTGTGACTGTGAAAAGGGAGGCCAAAACATTCCTGTGCTTTAACCCCTGGACTATGCTTCCTGTCTTTGATACAACTGGATGTTTATATTAAGGATTTAAAAAAAAATCAAAGCCATTGTCTTTGTGTATGGTTAAATTAACTATAATAGAGCACTAGTATTCTCCTTTGGTCCCACCTTTTAACAGGTGTTGACCCTGCTAAGAGATTTTAAATGAGTCTTGCTTGTTGCTGGTGGCGCTTGTTTACTCCACTGAGGACAAGGAAGGTGGGCATGGCTCTGAACAGAGAGACAATCTAGACTGAACACTCCTGTAAGTGGAACCATAGAAGCAGCCAGGCCTTGCAAGAAGGCTTAGACTGGATTTTGTTTTATTTTGAGTTACTTAGGCCCAGATCCTCAAAGGGACGTAGGTGTCTAAAGCACAGATTACTGCCCCAGGCAGGTGTCTGGACGCTGTATAACGCCTGAGCCCCAGATGACCCTCAGACCGGGGCAGATAGGCAGTGCGCCACCTATCTTGCTTGCAGTGCCCAGTCAGGAGATGTGCTCAAAGCACGCCTAACTCCACACAAAAGTAGGAGGGGGAAGACAAAACCTTCTTTATAACCTTTAGCCCAGTGATTAGGGAACTCACCCAGGAGGTAGGCGACCCTATCAATTCCCCTCTCTGCCTGATGTGGAACAAAGATTTTAATTCAGGAAGTGTGGGGAGCTGAACTGGGGCCCCCACACCCTGAATGAGTTCCCTAACCATTGGGCTAAAGATTAGAAAGAAAATCACCACCTCCACCACTAGCTGTGTTTTATGTGGGGCCCATTCTGTTAGGCAGCCTCTGAGAGCCCTCATCAGATTGGGACTTTGGGACCCACAGGCGAGAGAGGTGGAGAATGCCTAGTCTGAGGCTTATGCTTGTGTTTAGGTGCCTGGATAACACGACCGAAGAAACTGTGTGCATATTCATGGACAGATTTTTTGGCACATTGGAGACTTAGATACCCAGGGTTTTTAAGTGCCTGCATGGTTAAGCAGCAGCTTAACGGGGGTTTTGAGGATCTAAGTTTGGGAGTTAGGCACCTAAAATGGCAGTTGATATTCAAAAAGATCAGAAAAAATGTCATAGTAGTTTATACAAGCAAGATCTAAAGGAAACAGTACTTAAAAATGATTCATCTCAGTTGATGAAGTAACTTATTTGGGTATTAAAGAGTAGGAATGGTGCACAAATATTGTACCAGGGAGTTTCCACAGCAGAGTTCATGTCAGTACAACACATGGCACCATGGGGATCCACTCATGACTGGGTTGCAAATATTTAAAATGAATTAAAACGTAATAATGTATTTCTTTCTCATCTGGAGCCTCATTACAGTAGCTGTTTTTCAACACACAGAAAAACATATTTTTACTTATTTCAGAGTAGTAGCCATGTTAGTCTGTATCCACATAAAGAACAGGAGTATTCAACTTAATAAAGTCCAATGGTATTTAGAGTGTTATAAACACTTAAACAGATGGATATATATCAATATATATCTCTCTATATATAGATATCATTTTTCTAAACGGTGTGACTACAATGTGAAAAGTGAATATGTTAAATTGCACTTTCTTTATTTCACCAATTCTGTTTCTATGAAAACTGAAGAGTCAGATTCACTTATTTCAGTGAAAATAGTATGATTTTACTACTCACAGGTCTGGGAGCGAAGTGGATATTTTTCTGTCTCATACATTATCAACAGAATTATTAAGTAAGTTTCATTTGAGGGGCCACCACTAGAACTCCACTGTTTTCAGATTATATTCTCAGTAACACCTGTTTACCCCACTGAAGACAACAGGGTTACAGAGATATAACTAAGGGCATAATTTCTAGAGTATAGGATAGCATAGGTATAGCTAGGGAAGCATTTGGCCTACAGAGTCCCTATTGTTGATGGTGATGCACAAGCCACAAAGAAAAGAGCTTGACTTGCCATATCCCAGGCAGACTCTGTGGAGCTGGCAGTCAGAACTCCCCTCACAGTCTACTTACATATAAAGTGAGCAAATCTGATCTGGAAATCATTGACACTGTAAATGTGGAAACACCAAATACCATTTTTACAAAGTCACTTTTCAGAGTAGAATGGTGTTTTAACCAATACCGTTACTTTATAATATGATTATATTTCTACTTTGCAGTTCATATATATTCAGCTAAAGTGTTCCCACATACTGAAAACTCCTGCAGAGCTGGTGTAGGAAGTGTAAGCCAATAAAAATTTAAACTGTTAAATAGGATGTGATTATGGAATGTTAATTGCAACCATAATCCCACTCCTCCTCTTCACTCTCCTACTTCTACCACACACATAGATACTCATAGGCACAAAGCAAGAGAAACAAAAACGTAGTTGTCAACAAGTCCAGCCAAACAATAAGGCCCCTGTTCCTTTTTTTGCATCTTACTTAAGAAACTTCACTGAGTATTCAGCGTGCAGCTGTTCTGACAACTTGGAAATGAAAAAAAAACATTTTAGACAGGGTCTCAGTGCCTACTACAAAGATTCTGCTGGTGGCTTTCAAAGTTGATCTTGGTTTTGTTGGCAACACTCCTTCAATATATATATATATGAAGTCATTCTTTCAGATTAACTTTATGTGAAGGAGGGGAAAATATGGGAGGGGCCTGGCTCGGAGCAGATGGTTGCTATTGTGAAAGCTATATATAGAATAATAGATGAGCTACATGACTTGCAAAGAAATAATTCCTTCCAGGAATTCTGTGACATCATAAGCCACAAAACCAGAGCTCAAGTCCTCTATGATGTCATGTGAAAATACAAAGGAATTAATTGCAGGTCAAATGCCGATATCCAGCTGTGGCACTATAGTGTAGGGATCCAATACTGTTTATATCTTGTAAAAACATTTTTTAATAAGCATCTGCTTCTGCTCTGATGTTAGAAAATGGATACAAGAAATATTTCAGACACACATCCCCCAAAATTCTTATTACTATAGTGGTAGGAAAAATGTCTAACATTGTTTAAATTAAAACAAACCTATTTAGAATTTTTGTGACTGCAACCACTAAGTGTATTTCATCATTATGGTTGCAGGAACAAATACCATCTATAGAAATGTGGTTGACCAGAATAAAAGAATTAGAAGAAATGGAATGATGTACTGCCTGTATTAAATTAACAGAACTATTTGAGAAAAGATGGGCTATATGCAATGAATGGGTAAACAGAAATTATTGATGTAATGTTTATACCATTCTGTATACATACTGAAGTATTTCCCAAACTTTTGAAAGCTGAGCCCCCCTTCAGAAAAATGAAATCAATTGTGTCCCCCTGCAAATCCACCATGTGTTGTTAAAGGCATACCCACCTTAATTTATACATCTGCCATCTACCCCTCCACATCAGCTAGTCGTTCGTGCCCTCTCGCCCTATAGGAGCACTCCACACTTTGGGAAATGGCGACCTACTATAACTTGTCACTTACTCAATAAAATACATGTTTAAAGGGAATTAAGATTAGTTAAATGTGACATTGCCCACAATGTAAATCCCTCAAAGCAAGAAAAGGTCTAGTCAGAGTATGATTAAAAGGTGTCCCATAGTATGCATGTAGCATATTCACATTGCCCATGACAGACTCTACATCTTCACAAAACACTTCCTTCTACTTCCAACTTAATTTTCTTCACAGTGTAATGCAAAAGAGTTGGTCACTTACCTTATAGTAACTATGGTTCTTCAAGATGTGCTGTCCATACATAGTCCACTCAGTGCCCGTGCATCCCATGTGCTTGAGATCGGAATCTGGCCAGCGATGTTCCTGGGGCTGTGCCTATGCCTAATCAAGGTCATGAAGGGTGGTGCTGCGTCAACAACCACTTAGTTCCATTTAGAATCCAGGTGTTACAGGACCCCATAAAAGTATGGAATGAGGCCAGCTCATGGAATATATATGGACAACACATCTCAAAGAACCACAGTTGCTATCAGGTAAGTAACTGTTTCTTCTTCTTCAACTGCTTGTGCAAATATATTCCACTCTCGATGACTCACAGGCAGTGACCTGATGGAAGGAAGTAGGTGCTCAGAGTCTACTTAAAGATTGAAGTACAGCTCTGTCAAAAGAAGCATCAGATATAGGGACTTACCCCAAATAATAGTGTCTCATGAATGTAGAGACTGAACCACAAATAGCTGCCTTGCATATCTCTGAGATGGGTATGTTTCTCAACAAAGGTGCAGAAACTACCTGAGTCCTAGTGGACTGGGTCCTAATCTGCACTGAAGGATCTAAACTAGCTAGAATGTAACAAGTCTTGATGTAGCTAAACACCCATTCTGGAAGCCTCTGGGTAGAAATAGCTTAGCTCTTTGATCTGTCTGCAAACTAAACAAAGAGTTTTGAGGAGACTCTAAATGGTTTGGTCTTATATAGATAGAATGATAACGCACTAAGGACATCCAGAGTATGTAACCTAGACTCCCCTTGGTTAGAATGTGGTTCCAGGAAGAAAACTGGTAAATGGAACATTTCATTCAAATGATAGCACAGGCAAGAATTTGGTATTAGGAAGTAAGAGGAATAAAAACATTTTTTTTTAAAAGCAAAAGGTCACCTCTCCAACCCTTGCTTCCTTGGTGGTTCCAAGACTCTTTGGTGGTACTGGAGGCAGTTAGTCTCGATTCTCAAGATAATGCTGAAGGTCCAGTTCCATACTCCCTCTCAAAGGACTCCAGTGGTACCCAATTTGGGCCATGAAGTCTCCTTAAAGTGGGAGTAATGAGATTATTTAAATCTCTTTTTGCTGGGAACTCCTGAAGGGAGAGCTTCCCAGACGATCTAGCATTGCTACTTCAGTCCACTGCCACAGTAGTCATAGTAGACAAAAGCTTGTCGATCCAAAGTTTAATAGGGCACTTCTGGAGCAAGGTGGAGTTTGATCTGGGGGGAAGGGTATCTACCCTTCCTACCCTGGAGATGGGCTACATGGAGCAGCTTAAACAGAATTTTTTTCAGGCATGCCGCAATTGTCTTTTGAGTCATTTTGGAAACAAACTTCGAAACTGAATATTTATCAGGAATACGTCCCTCCCCTAACAAAAAAGGCATAGTATGGCCATCATTGAGAAACATGGGAACTTCACAGGAGGGTCAGTTCTTAAAATCTGGTGACTTAGAATTGGCCATAACAAAGTCACGGTATTGTGGGGGAAAATTCCCTTGAAAATTAAAACAGAATTGGATGAGGGACCAAAAATTATCAAGGAATAAACCTACCTTAACTATACTAATCCTAACTTGCACTAATATACACAAAAATATTTCCATACAGACTTAGAAAGTATGTTGCGAGATGGACACTTAGCAGTAAGAAGGAACTGAGAAGCGGTTGGGGCCACACCACCTTTTATGCCCTTGGTGAAGGCACAAGGAAACTCTAGGTGCATGCATGACCCCAAAAGACACTGCTTGTCAAAAGATTCCAATCTTGAATGCATGGGGCGCATGTCCACCAAGAGTGGAATATATATGGTAAGCACACAAATAACTGTAATTACAATTTGAGCATTAGCAAATATTCAGTGTTGACATATATGCACATATGTGTTTGTTGGGGAAGTATGAGGAAGTTTCTTGTTTTTATGTTTTGTTGAAAACAGAAAGAGTTCAGGTTTTTGGTCATTTTTTAGCCCTCATTCATAATTTCATCTGTTCCTCAGATATTAATGTGATTGTTTTCTCTCTTGTTTGATACTTTGCCTCCTCCCTTCGCCTCCTCCCTTTTGCTGGTATTCTGCATTTCTGTCAGCATCTAAGTATCATGCAATGCTATTGCTTAAAGATATGCTCCTTCTGCGGTGTATGTTTCTGAAATGGCACTGGAAGCTCAAACATTTTCAATTTCAGAAAGAAAACAAAGCTTCAATAGGCAATGGGGACTGGCTCAAGAGACTGAATCTTGGATTTGCTTCATCTAAAGTCATGCGCTGGTGGTCTAAAAGCTGTTGTGGTATATTACAGTAGAGCAACATATTTGAACTTTGCTGTCTTAATACAAATCAACAGCTTTTGCAGTTGTAAAATCAGCTGTGGGCACATGTTCTTCGTATAAAAGAAAACTGCTGAACTGGATTTCTCACACATCTTGTATAATCCAGCAAAAATTTGCTCTTTATACTTATACTTGCCATAATATACTTGCAAAATGAATTATCACTGAAATAAGATATCTGATTCACTGATGAAGGTTGGAACTGCACAGACTGCAATGTCTTACCATTCTTCAAATCACTATGCCAACCATAAAGCAAAAAGTGACTCCAGACCCTAGGGACCTAATTTACATTTTCACTACGGCTACTATACACCACTCTGTCAGTGGAAAGGAACCTTAAAGTGGATGTAAATATGGTTTTGATATAAATCAGAAATAGACCTTATGGGTAAAATTCTGGGTCTATTGACGCAATGAGAGTTTTGTCATTGACTTCAATGGACCCAGGATTTCACACTAGCAATGGATGTTTTTCATTATTAACAGGTTTCAGAGGAACAGCCGTGTTAGTCTGTATTCGCAAAAAGAAAAGGAGTACTTGTGGCACCTTAGAGACTAACCAATTTATTTGAGCATGAGCTTTCGTGAGCTGTAGCTCACGAAAGCTCATGCTCAAATAAATTGGTTAGTCTCTAAGGTGCCACAAGTACTCCTTTTCATTATTAAGAAATTGTTATTTTCTCCACAGTTAAAATAGAAAAGAAACCCATTTTATGCGGCAGCAACATATAACAAGGAATGCAGTTATACTGGCAATAGTGGTCTTACACAGTTGAAGGTGTAATTGCAACCTTACAATGAATTATTGTGAACAAATATAAGTAAACCTCGGCTACATGTTCATCAGTAAGAAAAGTCTAGGTAACGTCACTTATTTACCATTAAATATAGGAGATATACTTGAAGCTGCAGACTGAAAGGAGTCTTTCTAGGTATCTGACATGAAGATATCAGACCAAATATATTTTTCATTTGTTCCTGATTTTTAAAGCAATCCCTCACTTTGCTTTAAAAAAAATTACCTTGTCATACTTAATGTAGTAGTGCCCTCATTCAGAATAAGACTTAACAGTAAGACCATGATGCAAAATCTTTATTAATCCACTAGGAGACTATTATTCAACTTTACATTTATACAGCGCTCTTTATCCATAAAAATCATAAAACACTTTCAAGATTGTTCAATGCAGTATGTATGTAACAGTAATTGTTCTATTACTCACTGAAATGAAGTCATGGCTGTTTGACATGTGAATGCCATTCTGTGCCAGCCAAAGAGGAATTTAGGGAGGCAGAAAGTCATAACTCAGTTTGGAATGTGGCCAGTACAGGGATAACATGCCAATTCTTGCCAAAAGTGCCCTTTAATCTCAGATGATCATCAAGTGTCAGGGTCCAATATTTATGTCTCATTCAAAAGATGGTGCTCCCAACAGTGTAGTGGCCCAGAGGAGACTATTCACTGACAATAAAATTAGCTAGAAGAGGAATGAGTCTAACACGGATGTCACAAGTATGTCCCCACAGCCATCTTTAAATGTTTTAAAGCTTTATTTTCTATTGAAACAACATAAGTGAACGTTGCCAACCCCCTGCTGTTTACACCTCCCGCGTGGGTGCCTCAAACATGTTAAGTGATGGAACAATACTGTGTAAGTACTGTCTTCCAAATTCAAACAACTGAGAGTTAGAGTAATAAAACCATGTATTGAAACATTTCCTTCCTTATTAAAGTGGACTAACTTTTCATTTGAGAAAAACAAAAGTTGGATTTATTTGTAATTGCAGCGTTTAGGCATATTGATCTAATTTAACAAAATAAGAATTGAGATTTCTAAAACTTGTGCATGCTCTTGGAAGATTACTGACTTTATCTTAGCCTTTTTAAGTTTAGAGAAACACAAAATCCAATAAAGAACTACATAGACCAGTGGTGTCTAAACTTTTCAGCCTGAGGGCCACATGTATTATTTTAAAAAAGGTCTAGGAACAGCAATCAAAGAACTGCCAACCTTAAGAGTTTAGAAATTATTCAGCCATGCCTCCCCCTCCCAAGATGGAGAGGGGGAGGGATAGCTCAGTGGTTTGAGCATTGGCCTGCTAAACCTAGGGTTGTGAATTCAATCCTTGAGGGGGCCATTTAGGGATCTGGGGCAAAAATTGGGGATTGGTCCTGCTTTGAGCAGGGGGTTGGACTAGGTGATCTCCTGAGGTCCCTTCCAACCCTGATATTCTATGAAGATCATGATATTGGCTTAATTAAGAGTTATAAAAATAATAATTTTTTTTGCTTTTATATACTTTTATTTACCTTTTTAAAACCTTCACGTCATATTTAGGACATATTTTCAATCTTTCTTTTACAACCACATGGACTACAAAGAGGAGGTTACTCACCCTGTGCAGTAACTGACGTTCTTTGAGATGAGTGTCCCTGTGGGTGCTCCACTCTAGGTGTTGGTGCATCCCTGTGCCTTTGCTCTGAGATTTTTACAGCAGTACTCGCACCGGTCACGCATGCGCAGAGCCTGCCCGCCTGCTCTGAGTGTACCTTAATAGTACGCGTGCATGACCGGTCTCCTCAGTTCCTCCTCTACAACAGAGGCTACCCCAACTCTAAAGTAGAGAGGAGGAGGGTGGGGAGTGGAGCACCCACAGGGACACTCATCTCGAAGAATGTCAGTTACTGCACAAGGTGAGTAACCTCTTCTCCTTCTTCTTCTTCGAGAGATGTCCATGTGAGTGCTCCACTCTAGGTGACTGAAAAGCAGTGTATCTCAAGGAGGTAGGGACTTCGAATTTGGTAGGAATGCAGTAGATAATACAGCTCTGCCTAATCGTGTATCAAAGAGAGGTCCTTGAGTAAGGGCATAGTGTTTAACAAATGTGTGCTCAGAAGACCAAGTGGCGGCTTTACAGATGTCAGCCAGGGGAACTTTGCGTAGAAAGGCCATGGAGGTAGCCATAGATCTAGTGGAGTGAGTTCTGATGCTGGCTGGAGGCGTCACTTTCTTTATCTGATAGCACAGCCGGATACACTCAGAAATCCAATTTGAAAGTCTCTGGGTAGAAATAGGTATCCCTTTGGAACACTCCGTGATGGAGACAAAGAGTCTAGAAGAGTTCCTAAAGGGCTTGGTTCTATCCAAATAGAAGGATAAAGCCCTGCGTACGTCTAACTTATACATGGTGAATTCAAAAGAGTTTGCATGTGGTTTAGGAAAAAGTTGGTAGGTGTATCGGCTCTGTCATAAATATAAAGGGAAGGGTATCCACCTTTCTGAATACAGAACTATAAAATCCCTCCTGGCCACAGGCAAAACCCCTTCACCTGTAAAGGGTTAAGAAGCTAAGATAACCTCGCTGGCACCTGACCAAAATGACCAATGAGGAGACAAGATACTTTCAAAGCTGGAGGGGGAGAGGAACAAAGGGTCTGTCTGTCTGTGTGATGCTTTTGCCGGGAACAGATCAGGAATGCTCTTCAGAACTCCTGTAAAAAGTTAGTAAGCAATCTAGCTAGATATGTGTTAGGTTTTTTTTTGTTTAATGGCTGGTAAAATAGCTGTGCTGAATGGAATGTATATTCCTGTTTTTGTATCTTTTTGTAACTAAAGATTTTGCTTAGAGGGATTCTCTATGTTTTGAATCTGATTACCCTGTAAGGTATTTACCATTCTGATTTTACAGAGTTGATTCTTTTATTTTTTCTTTAATTAAAATTTTTCTTTTAAGAACCTGATTGCTTTTTCATTGTTCTTAAGATCCAAGGGTTTGGGTCTGTGTTCACCTGTACAAATTGGTGAGGATTTTTGTCAAGCCTTCCCCAGGAAAAGGGGTGTAGGGCTTGGGGGGATATTTTTTGGGGGAAGATGTCTCCAAGTGGGCTCTTTCCCTATTCTTTGTTTAACACGCTTGGTGGTGGCAACATAGGGTTCAAGGACAAGGGAAAATTTGTACCTTGGGGAAGTTTTTAAACTAAGCTGGTAAGAATAAGCTTAGGGGGTATTTCATGCAGGTCCCCACATCTGTACCCTAGAGTTCAGAGGGGGAAGGAAGGCTTGACAGGCTCATTGATGGGGAATGACGAATGCACCTTTAGAAGGAATTTGGGGTGTAATCGGAGGGTAACCTTGTCTTTAAAAAACAGTGTATACGGTGGGTCTGCCATGAGAGCTGCTATTTCTCCTGCCCATCTGGTGGAGGTGACTGCCACCAGGAATGCTGTTTTCATAGAGAGGTGTAAGAGGGAGCAAGTGGCTAAGGGCTCGAATGGTTGTTGAGTCAGGCAGGATAATACTAAGTGAAGGTTCCACGAAGGGGTAGGAGGTTTAATGTCTGGGTATAGCGATTGGAGTCCTTTGAGAAAACGCTTGGTGATTGGATGAGCAAAAACAGAGGTAACGTCGATCTTGTCATGAAAAGTTGTAATAGCAGCTAAGTGGACTTTGATGGAGCTGAAAGAAAGGCCCGATTGCTTGAGGTCTAACAGGTAATCAAGTATGATCGGAAGAGGTGCAGAAGTAGAAAGAAGTTGTTTAGGTGAACACCACTGTGTGAATCGCTTCCACTTACGGAGATAGGTGATGCGAGTAGATTGTGTTCTGCTATGTAGGAGCACTCATTGAACCTGCCCAGAGCATGCTAGTTTGTTTTGGGAGAACCACGTAGGAACCACGCTTTGAGGTGAAGCATGGACAGCTTGGGGTGAAGAAATCGGCCGTGTTGCTGCGATAGGAGGTTCGGAGTTAGGGGCAACGAGATTGTTGGGCGGACCGACATTCTGGTGAGGAACAGAAACCACGGTTGTCTGGGCCACGACGGGGCAATCAGAATTACCATGGCACAATCTGTCCGTATCTTTGTTAGAACTCTGTGGAAAACCAGTATTGGAGGAAAAGCATATAGCAAGTCCCGGTGCCATGGCATCAAGAACTCATCTCCCAGGGAATGTTTGCCCAGTCCCACTCTGGAGCAAAATTCAGGACATTTCATGTTCTTCGCAGTTGTGAAAAGGTCTATGGTTGAGTAGCCCCATATGAGGAATATGTTGTGGATGATCGTCTCATTTATCTCCCATTTGTGATCCCAGGGAAAGCGTCTGCTTAATTCATCCACTGTGGTATTCATAGCTCCGGGAAGATAGGTGGCTGATATCTCAATGTTGTTCACAAGGCACCAATTCCAGAGCTTCATGGCTTCTGTGCAAAGTGAGTGAGAGTGAGCCCCTCCCTGCCTGTTTACATAGAACATGCAGGCAATGTTGTCTGTCATTATCCGTATATTTTGGTTCCGGATTAATGGGAGGAAGTGATGGCAGGCATTGCATATGGCTCCAAGTTCTAGGACATTTATGTGCAGGGAGGATTCGGTTGAAGACCACAGCCCCTGGGCTGTGTGGTGGGACATGTGTGCACCCCACCCTGTGAGGTATGCATCAGTAGTCATTATGAGGGATGGAGCATCCTGAAGAAAGGGGACTCCAGAACAGAGGTTGGAGGGAACTTTCTACCATAAGAGAGAGTCTTTGACTCTGAAAGGTATGGATAGAGGCTTGTTTAGAGTGTGCACATGCGGTCTGTACACCGTGGTCAGCCAAGCTTGGAAGCACCTCATGTATAGTCGAGCGTTTTGGACCACGAAAGTGCACAAGGCCATGTGACCTAGTAGTTGTAGACAGCTCGAGCGGTGACCTGAGGACTATTGCGGAGTTTCGTTGCCAATAATTTTATGGTGTTGAAGTGATCGGGCAGGAGAGATGCTATTCCCCTCCGAGAATCGAGATGTGCTCCTATGAACTCCAGGTGCTGGGTAGGATATAATGTGGATTTGTTTTTGTTTATTTGTAGGCTGAGGGATAGGAAACAATCAACAGTGAACTGCATGAATCAAAGCGCTTCATCGAACGTTGAGGCTTTGAGGAGACAATTGTCGAGGTAAAGAAAAATTATGACCCCTTGTTTCCTGCGGTAGGCAGTGACTACGGCTAGGATCTTGGAAAAAACACGGGGGACAGTGAATAGGCCGAAGGGTAACACCCTGTACTGAAAATGTGTCGAGCCGAGGGTAAAACAAAGGAAATGTCTGTAGGCCGGATGTATAGGCACATGAAAATAGTTGTCCTATACATCAAGGGCTGAAAACCAATTGCCTTGCTCCAGTGCTGGGATTTTGGTGGTGAGGGTAACCATTTTGAACTTTTGCTTTTTGATAAATTTGTTGAGCCGCCTGAGGTCAAGGAGAGGGAGGGACAGGCAGTAGAAACAAAAGTGAAACTGTTTGAGCAGCATATTCCAGAAGTCTTGAGGTCTTTCTGAGCGTAGCCTTCATTGATTTGAGATCTACCAGACCATTCTCTCACTTGAAGGGAAAACCTATAATGGCAGCAGGCCGTAAAAGAGACCCAGATTGGGAATAAGAACCATTCAAGAAATATGTTTGCTGATGATGTTTTAAAGAAAGCCACACCAGTGAACTGGTGGAAGTCACTTAAGCACTTGGATTCAGAGACTGTTGAAGTGATAATCTCACTTTTAACAGCAGTAGCTTCTTCTGCCGGTGTAGAAAGAATATTTTCTTCCTTTGGACTAATCCATTCCAAAGTGAGAAATCGTTTGGGACCTGAAAAAGCAGGAAAGCTTGTTTTTCTTTTCCAGCTTATGAACAAACAGAAAATGAAAGTGAAGATGACTGATTTAGCGGCAGAAGCCACTATTTTAAGTTTCTCCTGTTGACCTGGCTGACATAGTCGATTTAATTTTTGGTTTAAAAAAAAAATTCATTTAACTATTTTAGTTAAAAACAAGTTGAACAAAAAACAAACCTGATTTTAAAACACTTGAATGTTTGACTAAATTCAAAAATTCATATGCTTGTTTTGTTAAAATATTATATGTTTGCTGTTGAAGAAAAAATTCCAGAATACATAACATTGTTGTTTTAGTTAAATAAAGCAATGTAAATGTCTGTCTGGTGATGTTCTCCTCCTAATACAGCATGGCAAGAAAATCCTCCAAATATTAATGATTAACCTGTTGAACTGGAGATAGTTCACCTCCCAATGACTTCATAAATATCTGCTTCAATTACCTTTGGTAAATGAAATAACCAAACAATCATTCATTTTCTGATATAGCTGTAAAACTACTCTGGAAAGTTTTCAAAATAAATCACTTTAAAAATGTATAGTGTGTACCTTCTACAACTGAAACCTACATCTATCTCTGAGTTGTGAAGAATATGTATTAAGGTTATAATAACCAACAAAAATGCACTTTTATGTAGAAATCCATGATTAAATCGAGTCTTCCTGACTAGTGATTTAAATCAAATGTGTGTGTGTGTAACCTAGCTGTCTGACTGGACTGAATGGGTCATTAAAAAGGACTGGCTGAGGCCAACGCATATCAATGGAAAATATGAGAAGACAATGGAAAGCCCAATCACCAGACACTGACACCTAGCAACCAATTACCCAGAGGGAGGAGGGAAGCAGAGCAGAGACCCCAGCTTGAGAACAAAGGACTGAGAGGTGTGAGGCGGGGGGATAAGAGTTGGCTTCTGGAAGAAGCTGCAGGCTCACTCACCTGGGAACTGACTAAGAAAGGAAGTCAGAGAGACATGCTGAAAGCCTGAAAATGGAGTTCACAACAGCTTGGCTGGTGGACTGCTCTGGAATTACCAGAATGGTCTATGCTTTAACCTCCAGCTCTCTATGCTAACCTAAGGACTTCCTATGCATAGAGATGGCATAAATGGTTCCTCCATTTCCCTTCCCACAGCTCTGGGTGCAGAGGGTGTCTAGCGGTAAGTAGGCAGAATGGCTGGAGCATGTTGTGCTATGGCTATTACTTTGGAGACCGTATGTCAAGTTGGCACATGTTAGAGCAGCTCAAAGGTTGTTCTAACCTAGACTATAGCAGAAAATCAGAGAACCATAACTGGTGGCACTGGGATCTAGCTTCTTCCCTTCTCATGGCTGCACCCTGGGTTACTGTGTGTGGGAAGAGAGGCATCCTTTGTCAGATACTGCTCTAGGCTCTGGCAGAGACAGTCAAGCTCTTCTGCCCTTCCTAGGGCTTACACAGACTGTCAGGGAAGCAGGCACTACTCTCCTCTATCCTGGTGCTGCAGCAGGCCTTAAAGAGAGCTTTTGGGCAGCTGCAGTAGAGAAGAGACAGCAGCTATCCAGCATTCTCCTGGTTCATATCAGAATTGCTCTTGGGAATGTAGGAGAAGTAATGAGAGGACAGCTGAGAAGATGGGACTGATTCAAACACTTCAATTAAAAAATTTCATGGCACCACTCAGGGACCATAATTTGTATTCATAATCAAATATCAACTTTCTTCTCCATGCAGCCACTGGTGAGGGAACTCTGGGACCTTCTTATCCTGCAGGGTCCTAGAGTTTGGAAGACCACACAGCCAATGAAATAGCCCCACAGCCAGAGCCCCATGAGCCCAAGTTGGCTGGCATGGGCCAACTTCACAACTGTGTTGTGTAGACCAAGGGTGGGCAAACTATGGCCCGCGGGCCACGTCCAGCCCGTGGGACCATCCTGCCCGGCCTCTGAGCTCCTGGCCAGGGAGGCTCACCCCAACCCCTCCCCCATTGTCCCTCCTCCCTCACAGCAATGCCACAGCGCAGGCAGCGTGGCTTCCGCCCGCCCACCTCCCACACTTTCAAATAAGCCTGTCCTGCCACTCTGAGCGGCATGGTAAGGGTAAGGGTAAGGGGGGAGGAGGGGTTTGATAAGGGGCAGGAGGCCCCAGGGGGCAGTCAGGGGATGGGGTTGTTTGGATGGGGCGGAGTTTCGGGCGGTGGTGGTCAGGAGACAGGGAACAGGGCGGTTGGATGGGGTTGGGGTTGAATAGGGGGCGGGGTCCCAGGGGATTGTGGGGGGCAGGGAGCAGGGGCGGTTGGATGGGGGTGGGGTCCTGGGGGAGCAGTTAGGGACGGGTGTCCCGGGGGGCAGTCAGGGGACAGGGAGCAAGGGGTGTTGGTAGGCGTGGAAGTCCCGAGGGGCTGTCAGGGGGCAGGTGTGTGGATAGGAGTTGGGGCAGTCAGGGGACAGGGAGCAGGGGGGGTTGGATAGGGTGTAGGGTTCCGGGGG
The DNA here is from genome assembly GCF_965140285.1 of Lepidochelys kempii. Classification (NCBI taxonomy): domain Eukaryota; kingdom Metazoa; phylum Chordata; order Testudines; family Cheloniidae; genus Lepidochelys; species Lepidochelys kempii. The sequence goes on from NC_136382.1 coordinate 152,836,416, forward strand.
GTGGTTAGGGGTGGGGGGTCCCGGGAGGGGGCGGTCAGGGGACAAGGAGCAGGGGGGTTGGATGGGTCAGGAGTTCTAAGGGGGGCAGTCAGGGGGCAGGAAGTGGGTGGATGGGCAGGGCAGGCTGTTTGGGGAGGCACAACCTTCCCTACCCGGCCCTCCATACCGTTTCACAACCCCGATGTGGCCCTCAGGCCAAAAAGTTTGCCCATCCCTGGTGTAGACATACCCATAATTAAGATACTTAATTGCTCTTTTCCTCTGTCTTGGTTCTAGATTCTGGTATGTTCTTGTATCCCCTAGATTAGAGGAGTAGAGATATTTTCCTTCATCCCCAACCCTCACCATCAACAACTACCTTCCTATCTCCCTTCTCTTTCCTACTTGTCATCAAAATCCCTGAGCATGATATCTATATTTGTGGCTGAGATCTTCTCTCTAGCAAATATCTCTTTGATTGTCCCCAAATCTGACCTCCTCCCACTACAATTCATTCTTACCAAGGTCACTAGTGACCTTCTCCTAGCTAAGTCAGAGGGACACTCCTATAATTGTATCCTCCTTGATTTCTCTTTTGCTTTCTCCCCTCTCTTGGCTTCCATGACTCTGTCTCTTTATGATTTTCATGAAGCTTCATTATTAGCTCCTTCATCATGACCTTTGGTGATTTCTTATCTTCACCTGTCTCTCTCAGTTGTAAGCCTGAATGTTTTGTCTATATTTTCTCTCTTGGCGACATCTTCTGCCCCTGTGGCATCACTGACTATTTTTATTCCAATGACCTACCTAATTCTCAACCACCACCATTACCCCTCTCTCTAGGGGTAAAATGTCCTGCCTCATTCTCTGTCTCATCAAAACTGAACTCAATTTTCCTCCTAATCCTTCTTCACCACATTCCCTATCACCACTGATAAGACCATTATCTTTCTGTTTCCCAGGGTTGCAACATTAGTGTCATTGTTGACCCTTGTCTGTACTACTTTCCCTAAAGGCAGTCTGTTAGTAAGTCCTGATGATTTTCCTCTTTAATATCACCAAAAATATACCCTTTCCTCATTTCCATGTCCACTACTAACAGCCTTAACCATGGCTTGATTAATTCTCTTTCCTTGATTACGTAAGTTCTCCTTCCAGCCTCTCAAAATACCACTACTAAAGTCATTTCTTCCCTCACCATTAAGAACAAGTTATCCTTCTCCTTTAACACCTTTACTAGCTTCCAGTCTCTTACTCTATCAAACTGGAGTTCTGTCCTCACCATCAGAGTTGTACACAATCTTGCTCAGGCCTACCTCTTTGTTTCAATTTCCTTTACTCTTTTTTCTCACCCCTGTGCTACTCTCATTCTTCTCCTCTGGGCTTCCAGCTGCCTTTACACTTGGAACACTTTACCACAACCTTTCCACAAAGCATCCTCTCTTTTCTTCAAATTCTTCCAGAGAACCAGTTCTTCCATGAGTCCTTCCTATCTTGTTCTCTTCACAAATAATTTCCACACAGGCTCTATTTCCTGAACTGCTGCCCAGAGTGTTGTCTTGATCAGATTGTAAGCATACTGGGGTAGGGAACATGTCTAACACTGTTTGTAAAGCAGTGTATACATTTCACAATGATGAATGAAAGATTATGAATAAACAAATAAGTCAATAGAACTACCCCTTTAAAATTAAAGAGTAAGCAATGCAGTTTATTACATCAAGTAACATAGACAGCCTGATTTTCAAACCTGGGTTCCTAAATGGGATATCAAAATCTTACATTTAGACATGAAGATCATCACTGAAGTGCAAGTAAATGGTCCTTGATATAGGATAAAAAGTGTGGATAAAAAGCAGCCATTGAAAGATGTGGACATCTTATTAAGGCACTCAAGTTTGAAAATTGTGCTTCCCATATGTAGTACGGCAAGTAACATGAAGATACTTATTGTAATTTCAACCAGCAGAGGTTCAGTCACAGCTGGCATTTTTCCAAGTAATTCTGAGCAGTTCATCTTTTTCATTTAGAATTATGAGATCAAGAACACTAATTAACATGCAGTTCTCATTTCTAGCTTTAAGAAAACACTAAGTTGTATGAAGGATATCGGTAGAGGTTTGGGGATTGTTTCTAATGTTCTGGACTAACAAGTATGTATCTTTTCTTAATAACTTTTCCTGAAAATGCTGGCTGCAACCAGAGTACATGAAAATAAACCCTAAGGAAAACTTGATTTTGTATACCAGGTCTTGGGACTATGTTTTGCAAATGTTTTCTGGTTACCATAGTAGCTTCTGAATTTTCTCTGTAAATGTGAAGTTAGTAATCACTTTTTTAAACTAGGTTACCAAGTCCTTTTCCCTTCCCCCAGTAAGCTCTTCCTTCCCAGAAATTTAATTCTGTCAGTCAGGTAAAAACCCATGCACACGCATGCACAAACAGACACTCTTAAAATGGCCAGAGCATACTGTTTTACAGAAGCCAAAACATGTGATAAAAAACCTGCCCAAATATTTTGCTTTTCAGGTGCCAAAAAAATAGAAGCTTTATTTGCCATTATTATGAAGACAGATCCTCCTACGTTTTTTCAATGTTATAACAAATTACAGGATGAGAGTATTCTCATTGTTGTAGTCAAGAGTGTCAGCTTCTTGAATGAACACATTATGGATTTAAGTGTTCCTTTCTAAGTCTGTGGGTGTGTACATATCAGTCAAAGGGGGTTGAGGGCTACCTTGTATTTTTTTCATATATTTAAATGTTTCCTGATGTGAAACATGTTCTCACTATTTTTCTCCTCACTAACTTACTGTGTACCTTTCTGACATTCTAAGATTTCTTTTCAGAACAGACCCCTTGAATAAATTATCAATTCCTAAGACACAAATAGCTGTGTTGAGTATGCTGCTAGGAAGCAGAAAAGACATCTCATAATTTCAGGGGTTGACAGTGCCCTGATACTATAATATGCCTTTAATGTCTACATTTCATTTTCAACTACTGAATATGAGAGAAAAACTGAAGGTTTCTGAGTTCAGAATGGCCACAATATGTACACAAATATCTTATGCTACATGAATTTTGCAGAATCAATTAAAGCAACCTCATCTTAGCATATCTACTAATGTTCATTTTAAACATAGATTTCAGAGTGGTAGCCGTGTTAGTCTGTATCAGCAAAAAAAAAAAAACCCCAACAAGAAGTACTTGTGGCACCTTAGAGACTAACAAATTTATTTTGGCATAAGCTTTCGTGGGCTAAAACCCACTTCATCGGATGCATGCAGTGGAAAATACAGTAGGAAGATATATACACACAGAGAACATAAAAAAATGGTGTTGCCATACCAACTGTAACGAGACTGATCAATTAAGGTGGGCTATTATCAGTAGGAGAAAAAAAACTTTTGTAAACATAGAGTATATCAGTAAACATAGAGCATACCAGTGTTTGTTTCTTTTCTCATGTAATACACACCACACATGCATATTATTTGGGGGAAAAATACAGAGACTGTTAGCTGTTACTGTAACCACTTCAAATGCAAGCCAGTACGTCTGGAAGAAGTTTTAACAATGCCATATAAAATGATGATTGTTCAGATCTTTTTATGTGCATACATGTGGGACACACATAATATCCAAAAGTCAGTCTATATGCTTTTATTCAAAAAGGCTGCATTTATGTTTTAATTGCAATGATAAATTATTATATAGCTGACAACCAATCAGAGTCACATATTTACTGGACAGTGAGGTACCAACTGCACAGAGAAAAACAGTATTCTGGTATTTCTGAAACAGTGAAACAAATAAATACTCTTTAGAAAAACAAAGTCCAAACATTTGAAAGCTCTTCACAAAGTGACAAACATAAGTGCAGAACATGGAAACATGCTTATTCCATTTTCACAATGGACATCTGTTCAAAAAGAAGCCACCATTTCATGCCAGCCCTCTGCACTGGTTAAGCAGTTGTTATATGAGAATATTTATAACTATTTTAAGATAAAATTTGTACCAGTAAACTTGATTCTTACCTCTGCAATCATCCTATTAGTGTCTCCCAAAAAAAGAAGGTTGAGTGCTTCCTCCTCGTTGGTTGCTTGCTGAAGAGACAGGTTTTTCAGATGAATGTTCTGATCAGGGTCTTCCATTATTGTCACTTTTCTACAAAAAACCCCGACAGAATAAGAGAATACCAGAGCTGCTTGCAAGTGATCCTTGTTTTAATATTTTCATTAAGATTTCATATTAAATAGTGGGTATTTGAACAGGCCTAGCACAGTAAAAATAAGCACTGAAGATTTGAAGGATTAAAACAATACTAACATTAATAATAAATACCAAATAAGTACTTTTGATTCCCTGCCACCTCCTGACTTCTCATCCTTACTCTCAAGACTTTGATCTCCTTTAGATCATTCCTCTCACAAATTAAACATGTTTATCTCACCATCCTTAGAAAAAACAAAACACATCTTTTGACCCCAATTATCTCTATGACAGCAGTTCTCAACCTGTGGCCCAATCAGCACGCAGCGGCAGCCCATGTGACATCCTCACGGCCATACAGGTAGTATATATATTGTGTGGATGTGGCCCACATAACATGGAGAGAACTGCATATGCGGCCCACAGTGGTAAATAGGTTAAGAACCACTCATCTATGACGACTGCCCTATTGACATTCTTCCCCTCATTTTCAAAGCTACTGAATGTGCCATCTCTTCCTAACCCATATTGGAACCATTCCAACCTGGTTTGTCTCCCACTCTCTTCTTGACTGGACACTGTTCTAATTAAAGTATTTAAAAAACATGTTGTGGCAAGTCTCAGGGCCTCTATTCTATCTTCGTTTTCCTGGACCTCTCTGCTGCTTTTGACACAGTAGTATTCTCTGTCTCAACATCTTGTCCTTCCACAGCTTTTGTAACTCTGTCTTCTTCTGGTTCTCTGGTCGTTTCTTCAGTGTCTCTTTTGATGGATCCTCCTCCACCCCTCTCAGCAAAGATCCCAACAGAATTCCATCCTTGCCTCCTCTTCTACCTTTGCTCCCTCTGGGTGATCTTTCGTGATTTGCTCACAAGGCATCAATTACAATACAATTAGGTAGATGATTCACAAATCTTTATTTATGTTCCTGATCTGACCTTGTTCTCAGCCTATTTCTCTGACATTTCCTCCTGGATGTCTTGCCATCCATTTAAACTAAACATGAATCCACAGTGAACTTTTGCTCTTACCTCCAAATTCCTCACCATCCCTACATTCTCTGTTGTCGTTACCACTATATCACTATATCAGATCTCATTAGCCTGGGAGTAATCTTCCAGGCCCTTTCCCTTGACCAGGGCTTGAGATGGAAAGTAAAATGTAGTAGTACTCTAATCTCTTCTCACTTGAAATGCTACTCACTGTAGTTTGTCCAGATATTCAAAATATTATCACATGTGCTCCACTGGATTCTGATTGTCTTCTCAAGCTTGTCTCCCTATAAATGGAATTTGAGATGCCCAGAGGAAAGTCCAGATTATGGCATAGACACAATAAGCACGTAATTAAGTCCCTGGCTCCCAGAGTTATGTGATGGCATCACACTATCAGCTTTCATTTTTTAAATAAATACATATATATTTCTAGCCTTCATGGTAGTGGAGAAAAGCTTAAAAGCTTGACTTACAGTGTTAATGCATGATGTTTGCCCAAATCTGTGGACAGTCTCCAGAAAAGTGAGGAGCAGCAGCCAGAAGAGCCAGGGAGGAAGCTACCTAGCCCCATACCCACCACCACAGGAGAATAGGTCCCTGCTGCTCTGGGAAAGGGAGGCAATATCTTGTTGGTATGGGAACAGGGCTTGGATGTCCTACCGGGCTCTGCACAGTTGGCTTACCTTCAGTGGGACTCAAGACACTCCCTTGTGATATGCTCCTCCTTTCTTGCCTTTTGGTTCCATGGGTGAGATTAGAGAACAAAATTGGTGAAACTCTCCCAAGTGTCATCCATTTGTGGCATCGAACTGAGATGCCAGTCACAGCAGATTGTGCATATCTTCATAATATAATCATTCCACTCTCCCTCTCTCTTTCTCTCTTTTTTTATTTTTAATATGTTTTGATTAGCAATGTAATAGCTAATTTAAATTATCATTGGGCATCTGAGTCACCACACCAGAGAAACGAATGGATCAGTTCATACTTCTCAGAGCTGTTGTTTCAGAGTGTCGATTGCACTGGTTACATGCAGATCACATTTTGAAGATTTATTTTCATAATTATAAGGCTAAGAGACTTAGGGCTTGTCTATATTAACATCTAGTTCATGGCTAGTTGTGGAGTGAATCTACCCCACACTCGCCTGCTGCACTCTGTCTGTGTGGACCTTCCTGATACTCATTAACAATTCATTAGCATGCTTTGATCAAGTCCTGTTTCAAAGCAGACAAAGTGTTCATGTAGACAAGCCCTATTTATATTTTTAAATGAAAACTGAGATTATGCAGGAAAAATGCCAGAATCAAAATTTTAAAAAAGAGTGTTAGCTCATTGTCCTGGCCAAATTGAATCTCATTGACCCACACATCAAGATCAAAAATTGTCCAAAAATGCTGCTCCATCTACCACAGCATTTCTGAGATCCAATCTTTTCTTTCTATTTACATAGTTAAAACATGTCAAAGGTCCTTATCTCCAGTCTTGATTTCTATTACCTCCCCCTCTCTGGCTTCATTGACACCTTCATTCCCCTCTCTTCAATGTATTCAAAAGACAGCTACTAAGATCAACTTCCTTTCTCATCTTTCTGATCATGCTCCCTCTTCCCCTGTCCAACATCTTCCAACTCCTTTTCCATAACATCAAGATCAATCTCTTGTCCTCTACTTCCAGGCTTTTCAGAATTCTCAGAGCAGATACATAAAGCTGGTTAGTCACCTCTTACCTTCTGCACTCTACCAATGATTCTCGCCTTGACCACCTACTTATTAATTTCTCCCACAACTATTTCCATACTTTATTCCATACTCCCCCCTACAAATGGAATACCCTACTTCAAACTGATCCGTAAGCCCTTTCTTTTTTCAAATTCCTTCAAATTCCACCTTTCCCTTGATTGCCTACAAGAAATTCACCAACTAATAATGGCTGGATTGAAGGGAAATCACATATAGTCAATGTGTACTTCAGAAAAAACAGAAAAAATGTATATAAAATTGTACATATTTTAATCGTATCCCTCTTCCCAAACTTCATAAGTTTTTTTGGTCATCTTAGACAGTTCTCTCCATCCTTTAGCAAGGAAACAATGCCTTATGTCAGTCAAGTAACCACTGCAGGATGACACAACGTTATAGTGGGCTCCGATGGAAGATACGTCCAGCCCTCCTTAGCAAAAGGGCCACTTGCCACAATAAATAAAAGACATATTTATAGACAGTAGTAGAGGAATGGTTAGATGGTGCATGCCTCACCTAGAAATATTAGCAGACTTCCTTGTTGATTGTTTAGTAGGGTTAAGAAGGATGCCAGGATAGTGCTGCCCACAAATCTCACACTGGCCAAGTCGTGCCACAATAACATTAACTGTCTGCAACACCTATGTGATATGTGCTGATTACATGGATAAACCCTATTTCTCTTTCTTTTAAAAATGTTCTTATTAATATGTCAAGCGCTATCACTCTATTGCAAATCTTCTCACAGGAAAGGAATATATAAAAGTTGTAACGATCATGGAAGATTCTGTTTGTTTTTTGTGAGAGTGGGACAAGAGGATTGTCAGAAAAACCTGGAGGTGTTTGTCAGATGAATTTTCATGAGTAATTACTTTGGATCTTTTCACCACCATCATCATCATTTAAGCACAAACAATGTGCCGTATAATCATACTGAGTAAAAGCAGGTAGGGGATATTTCAGAACCAACATGTCCTTGTTAATTCAGCATTCGCCAAGATTATTCCTCTTTTCTATCCCCTTTGAACAGTACCAGCAATGAAGGAAAATGATGTCTTCCTTTGATGAAAAACAAACAATCAGGATGTATTTATTTATTTATTTTCATCAAGAATGTGTAATGTAATGCTGTTAACTGCTCTTCTTAAAGCCTTGAAAGTTCAGAAAAAAGTGAGTGAGGTATGAGGAATGAAGATAGGCAAAACTTCTGAGGCAAAACAGTAACTTACCATCAGTGAAATCTTTCACTTCTTCAAATGCTCCTTCAACCTAGATAGGTCCTTTTTTCTTCTGAAGTAATCAAGATTAAAATTTGGCTGGAATTAGTGGTTTCTAGGGCCTCTGTGAGCTAAGACACTATATAATACTGAAAATGGAGTCCTTCCACCAACTTCAATGGGTTTTGGATCAGGTCTATGTTGAGCACTTTCTTGTTTTAAAGCAATATAATTCAATTAGTTCTAGAGGGATATAAGAGCAAGAAATATGTCCTGAGACAGTTATTGCAAAAAGAAAAGAGGTTCCTGTAACAAATGCTATTTCCCCTCCTCTCAGGCTTTCTCTATACAGATAATATGGTTAAGGCAAATTAATCGTAGCATTGAGCAGAGTAAGTGGGGCGGGAGGAGGCTAGGCAGAAGCATACAGAGCCTCTTCTTTCCCCTCTGCATACCCAGATAGCAAGTAGGCAGAATTCCAGCCTAGCAGTCCCTTGAGAACTAGACTAGGAAAACAGCTTACCTTCTGATGCTCAATATTTCGGTTGGAAGATATAATGAGACCCATGCCCTAGCATAAAGTGCAGTCACAAGAACATGTAAAAGGAGACACAAGATGCTTATTGTTGGAGCAGTAATAGCTGTACTTCAGAGTACACAGAGCAATCCTCTCCCACCCCTAGCTCTCCTGCCTTACCCCACTAAGATGTCTAGGAGCCTGAATTGGGCCAGCACCTGGTGATGGCTATATCAACCCCAAATTGGCGAAGCCAGGGTTAAAGAGCAATTTTTAGCCCAAGAGGCCACGCCACCTCATCCCTGCTGGGCATGCTCCCAGTGGCGGGAGCACTCAAAAGGGAGCAGCTCAGCTCAGTCTGGGCTGACTGAGGAGGAGAGCAGTTGTGTGCAGCAGTCTCCTGCTGGGGGATGCCTGGACTCCAAGCCTCCGGGGTCGAGCCTCCAAGCTGCACTGCAGGAAGGCAACCGACTGCAGGAACTGAAAGGGATGACTTGCTGTTGCCAGCAGAGGAGCTGCCAGAGACGAAGCAGAAGAGACACGAGAGGGACCTCATGTCCAACCCTGCAGATGCCACCGGAGAGACTGAAACAAGGGTAGATGATGCAGGGAACACACTTGGGGGTACTGGGACCTGAACCCTGTGTCAGGGTATCTTGTTTTGAGGGTCCCTGTGAGTAGGACTGGCCCAGTTCCCCTATCCTCCCCACTCTTGCTGCTAGGTGAAGCAGCTTCTTGGACTCTCGCCGCTAGGCAATGCTTCCCCTGATATGGTCTCTAGGAGAAGTGGCCCCTTTTAACTCTTGCCAGTAGCATCACACCCCAGAGTATTGCCAGCCGACCCCTGACACATCTCTCATCACTCATACACAGAGCTCAGACTCATAGGCATAACTTTGTCCTTAGAAAGCAATGTTTTACTGATAAAATCAGATTACATTCTGCCTTCAGATACTTCCGTCAAATTCCCTGTATTGTACCCTGTCTGAATCTAGAAAATGACAGACTGATCTGCAATGTGTGACGTTATCTGATTAAACTATGATCATGGAGATCATTGCTGCTACTGCTGTTAAATAATTGCAACAAATCTTGTACAAAACGTGTCAAGCAAGGTGTCTTTAAAAAAAGGGTATCATTTGCTGGTTATGATTATGCTATTTGTATGCATGTATCATTTTTGTATTTGAAGCTATGAGTATTGGCTCTATACCTGGATTTCAAATGTTTGTTCCTGGGGCAACGCCCACAAGGTATTTAGCCTGCACATCTTGAAGGGACGATTCAAATTAGTGGCTCATCAAGGAACATTTAACTCACAATGGAAGTTGCCCACATACCCTGAATGGACTTTCCTGTGAACGTGCTGTTTGAGGTACAGGTAATGACTTCTACTGTGACTAAGCGGAATCATGCGTGAACATGTGACTTGCCCATGTGACTCCAAACACTATCTTGTAACCTGTAATTTTCCACTAGCTGTGCCCACAGCTTTGTTTGAAAGAGTGGGTTTCCCTCCACATGGCAGAAGCGATAGAAGGCACTGGAAACATCTCCATTTTGTCTCTTTCCTGCTCCAGCCTCTGGACTATGAACTTATACTAATGGGGGCATTCTAACCAAGGAACTGAAGAGCTTCCAATGATTTGGAAGCAACCAGAGACTTGACTTAAGCCAGCAGTTTATTCCATCACTGCTACAAGTCTGATCCAAGAACTTTGCAAATATTGTATGTACTTAATTCCTTTAACCAATTTTAACTCTCACCTTTCTTTCTTTTTATAAATAAACCTTTAGATTTTAGATACTAAAGGATTGGCAACAGCACGATTATTGGTAAGATCTCAGTTGTACATTGACCTGCGTGTGTGTCTGCTCCTTTGGGATCAGAGGAACCTTTTATTTGATTAAATTCCACTCATCTCTAAGTCTAGTGTTTTTGATGGGGATACAAGGACTGGAATGCCTAAGGAAACTGCTGTTCTGACTTCTTGTTAGCCGGTGTGATGAAATAGAAGTTTACTTTTGTTGCTGGTTTGGTATAACTCATGGGAGAATAACCTCCAGTTTTGGGGTGTATCTGCCCTATATCTCAGCAGTTTGTTCTGAATTTGGTATTCTCAGTTGTGACCCACGAAGGCACGGTTACACAGTCCATAGAGGTGTCTGATTGATTTTGATATTTTGAAACTGTTTGATAAATGTCATGCATTGCTCTTTGTTGAAACAATGTGATTTGCTTGAATCATGTAGCACACTTGAGATATTATTTCAGTGTTTGCCTTTTGTTGATCCTTGTCAGACTTTTTTTTAACCTGTAACCATTTTAACCTGTACTGATCCAGCTGCGCCACTGTAAGTTCTCCCATGTAGCTGCTTTATGCCAATGGGAGAGAGCTCTCCTATCCACATAATTAAATCACCCCCAATGAGCAGTAGTAGCTATGTTGGCAGGAGAAGCTCTCCCACCAACATAGAACTGTGCACAATACCACTTATGCCAGCAAAACTTATGTCACTCAGGTGCATTTTTTCATACCCCTGAGCGACATAAGTTTTGCCAACATACGTGGTAGTATAGACATGGCCAAAAGGATTTCCAGAGAGATGCCTACATCTACTGGGGCTTCTGTTAGATCTGTCAGAACAACAGTCACACTTCAAGATGGTGACAGAATATTTTTTTAAATATTTTAATAAAATTGTTATGATAGGTTTCTCAAAAATGTCCAGTATTTTAATGAAATGTTTAAATTTCTAAGAAAAACTCCTAACTTTGATCCTGAAGTGGAGAAGTCCTGTAAAGTTATCCATAATGACTGAAGGGAGGCAGAGGCAAGGTTTTTGTTTTCTCTATAACAGCCAATCTTTTCCATTTGGATAAATAGATGGAATTTGTAGACTCCTTTCTAGCTGACTGGAGGACATGTAAAACAGGATCAGCCAAGTTGTACAATAATAACTTAAATCCTTCCTTGCATCATCAGAGCTGTCAGTGAAGGAAGATAACCCCAAACACTGAATGCTTGTATCTCTAAATATTCTTGTTTAGTATTATAAACCTGTGTCTTTTGGGAACATTGGTACTAGCTCAATAAATTGTGTAAAATTCAAAAGGTGATAGGGATTGGGGAAAACACATGAAAATCAACTTGAGGCCACCATTCTTTGAGTATCCATCCTCAATACCCATGAAATTAGAGAAATGGGAATCATAACAAACAAGCAATAGCTTGCACTTACTATATATAGTACACTTCAGCTGAAGATCTCAAAACCTTTACAAACAACTATAAACTCACCATTGTGAGACAGGCAAAGGATGTGGAAGGATATACATACTGCACTGCAGTCAGTTAGTGGCATCCTTAAAGTGTGTCCTAAATGTGTCCATTGTTGTCTTTAAGGACATTTCATGTTTTAGACTGGTTTGTTCTACTTTGAATTTCTGATATTGCAAGAAATTCTTTCCAATGGACATGAAGACCTTCTGCAGGCATTTAACTTTGGAATAAGTTCATCTTCTTATCAATGTCTGTTGTAGGTTTCCATGTCTCTAATCCATAAAAGAGGAAAGACATGATACCGTTGTTAAACATTTGTATTTTTGCATCAGTGCCAATCATGCTACTTTTGCCAAATATTTACATGTTTATGAAAGTTGTTTGCTGCTTTCAATATTCATTGCTTGACATCTAGCATGGTGTTACCATCACTGCAGAGCCCACTCCCTAGATAGGTAAAATGGTTTACCTTTTCTAGAGTTTCTTTGTCCTCTTTAATGGGTACTTTGGGGACATTGATAACCATATATTACATCTTCCCCTTGTTGATGAACAACTAATTTATTTTGCTGTATGAACCCAAATCTGGGCTTTTTTTTCCATTAAACAATTAATTGAACTAAGCAGGACATTATCATCAACAAAACAATGTCACCCTATTGTGCTTTATCATACATCCACAAAATTCCTCATTTTCCTTCTGCGGTCACTTTTCTTATGACATAGTCAATAACCAGTGCAAACAATAGCGGGGACTTAATACACCTTTGCTTCTCATACTTCACTCATATGTCCTTGTTTATTTAGTACACTACTCCGATACTGTAAAGTAAAGCTTTCCTAAAAAGAACACAGGAATAAGATGAGTTGAGTGATTTCAGTGGTCACATATGGAGTCTCGCTTGATGATGCCGATGAGTTAATACTGTGATTTGAAGTAGTGGCTTCAGAAAAGGTGTCACTGACTGATCCTTCCTTATTTTGGTGAGATGGGTTAATAGATACAATGAAGATATCCTTTCTGAATGGTAAGGAATATTTCATACCCTATGCTCAAATTAGCTCTTTCACATTCCAAGGTCTGGGTTAGTTCCAGTTGTAATATTTTTATGAATTATATCAAATCCAATCTTTGAAAGAATGAATCAGAACCATTTATCCCCAATATCATTTCCTGTCTGGCTCTTTCTATTAGGATCCAGAAAAACATTGATTGTCAAACCTAGATATCCTTTTAACCTTTCGTGTGCAGTAGTAACAGACATTCATGGTGTAAATTAAAATATAAATTGAGCACTCTTCATTCCAAACAGATGAACTTTCTAGTGAAAGGTCTGACCTAATATTGTGAACCTCAGGAATTTTCAGTGTACTAAGAATTACTGGTATGTAAAAGTATGGGTCTTGTATATCTATGGATAGTAGCCAGTCTCCAGATTATATAGCTTGTATAACCACTGAAAGAGGGAATGGCTGACACACACATTGTTTAGCCTAGAATCAGGAGATAGCCTGTTGGTTTCTTTGCATTATAAATGAGATGGAAGAAAAAATGTCATTTATCCTGTGTGTAGCTTTTTTTCCTGTGGCTTCTTTGTAAAGTGATCTATGAGTTCTTGTTATAATATTTGGTTTAGTCTTGTGTGTCAGCAGTCTGGTGAACCCTTAAACCCTTGGAGGGCAGTAGAGAAATAAACAGGATTGGGAACTCTTTTGAAGTAATTTCCAGAACTCAGTGATTATGAACAATATTTTTCAAGACAAAAAATACTCTAGATTCCCCAATGGAGCCTAGAGCCTAAATTCTGTACATTGGTTGTGTGATGAGACAAGTTGTCATTACAGAGGTTTTGGGCAGATACATATTTTGTTCTTAGTCTTTAGCCTTTCCCTTGTTATGGAATTAGGGATTAAAAGAGTAGTTTATTCTATGGTTTAAGCAACCATGGCCTTCCTTGGAGGATTATGGGTTGCTGGAGGGAGGATCTGTTCCCCTACTGGAGAATGTAATTCTTTTTTTAAGTGCACCATTATCATAGTAGATCTTATATACAGTCTTGCCATCTACCAGGGGGAATCTAAGACCTTTTCTAAGTCACTGATTTAAATGTCAGCCAATAAATTCTTTGGATGGTGGCGGTTTGCAATTATTATTTTAGTTGTATAACAATATTAAGTGTCAAGTTTAAATGTAGACAAAAGAGGAAATGGTAAATCAAGACAGGTGTAACATACATGTTAGCATATCAAGCAAAGTCAATTTTGTACCTACCATCTCCTTTTATCACTTTCTATCAGGTCTTCTTTTAATATATTTTGGTCAAAACCTGAATTATTTTCTTCACATTCATTAGATGCTGCCCTCACATTTAGCTTTTCAAGTACTATCAGTGAAACAATTGTGCACTTTCCATGGTTTGTGTTTATTATGTTAAACTGAATGATCTTGCATGTCATCATTCTGTGGTTATTCCTTGTGTTGAACTGGAAAGTGGCGTAAAATGTCATGAATAATACATGACTTGTTAGAATAAAGTCAGACTCTTTCTTTGTTTCACAATGGTTCACTTTCTTCTTTAAGAATCTTTTTGTTGATACTACTTTAAAAACAAATGGCATATTTACCAGCTTATTTGATCCTTTGCTTCCTGTTCCAAAGTGACATTTTTCTTCACCTCATTTATTCTTGCTCACATGGGTGAATTTCATCCGAGAGCAGAGAGCCTGCACAAGGCTCTATATGACACCTCAACTCCACATCAAAGGCTTACATAGGGTTTAACTGATGTGTTAGGCTCTGTGTGATCCTTCTGAAATGGGATGAACATCACCTTTCAGTTCTGAAGTACCTCATTGGATACATTTTTTCTATCACACTTGAATAGGTTTGTCTAGGATTTTTCCCTTCCCTAAATATTTGCTTATTATTGATTGGCTCCAAAAATGTGTGGAGCAACTATAATTCCAAGAAAGTGAGAGAAGTCACAAATGCTGAACACATCACAGGTTTTACAAAAATTGCATCTAAGTTGTACACATATAAGGGGTAATTACTTGTGCAATGGCAAACTATATAGAATAGTCATTTCCATGTGCAATAAATCATTTATGCACAATTTATACTCCTTTTTAGCCCTTAAAATGTAAGTATTGTGACAGGGTCGGACCGGATGGCTACAGGAGAGTAATAGAAGACAGATCTATTAGCCCCAGGTTAAGTAGGTCCCTTTTCCCTGGGTAAGGTAACAGGGAAGGTTCCAGAACAATCAGGAACCTTTTGGAGACAATTAAGACAGACAGGCTGATTAGAACACCTGCAGCCAATCAAGAAGCTGCTAGAATCAATTAAGGCAGGATAATCAGGGCACCTGGGTTTAAAAAGCAGCTCACTTCACTTTGTGGTGCACGTGTAAGGAGCTGAGAGCAAGAGGCACTCGGAGCTGAGAGTGAGATTGCATACTGTTGGAGGACTGAGGAGTACAAGCATTATCAGACACCAGAAGGAAGGTCCTATGGTGAGGATAAAGAAGGTGTTGGGAGGAGGCCATGGGGAAGTAGCCCAGGGAATTGTAGCTGTTGCACGGCTGTTCCAGGAGGCACTCTAGGAGGCTTTCCACAGGGCCCTGGGCTGGAACCCAGAGTAGAGGGCGAGCCCAGGTTCCCCGAAACCTCCCAACTCCTGGTCAGACACAGGAGGAGTTGACCTGGACTGTGGGTTCACGAAAACGGCCAAACTGAGGGCTGCCGTGAAGCTCCAAGGTGAGCAAATCTGCCAATAAGCACAAGACCCACCAAGGTAGAGGAGGAACTTTGTCACAGTTTTTATATATTTAAAAATTATGAAAGCCTGAATAACTTTCTTGATAAGTTTGAAATAGCTCCTTCCATGTTGATGTGATCATTAGGTGAGTCTACAGTTAGGATTTTTTTTTAATAAAAGATTCTTGATACAAAATAACCAATGAAGGGCTTTAAAAGTGTTGTCAAGTCTATTGCATAAATACTACTTTTTGGCCAATGTAACACACAAAACATGTTTAATAAATATATATATAGTAAAATAGTTACTAATCTATCTTTGAAAACTAGTTATTGTACAGCAAATAATTTGATTCTCTCTATATTACTCATACTGACACAAACTACTGTATATGGCTTACTAGGCAACTCCATTATCAATCCCAGTGCATTTCAGCCTTAATTCCACAATCAAATCTCCTTGTAATTTTTTCTTACAATACCCTAATACCAACCACAAGAGATTTTCTACTCTATCTTAATCTAGATGCAAAATAGAAACCAGTTTTGATATTGTACAATTCATTATATTAATAAACACTGAGAACTCAATTTTTAATAGTGACCTCTCTTTTTCCAGGCACACCCTAGGCTACAAATAACTGTGTCCACAATTCAAGGAATTGGATAGCTATGTGATAGCATTTGCACCCCCCAACCAATTGCAGGCACAGATATTTACACCTGCAAGAATGGACATCAGAATGAGGTTCTTTTCAAAATTAGACTCTGATTTTTCTGCAGAGTTTAAGAAACTGATGTCTAAATAAATAAATAATATGCAGTAGTACTTTTGGCCATAGAACTCAAAGAACTGTACAATGAGAGGTTTCAGAGTGGTAGCCGTGTTAGTTTGTATCAGCAAAAAGAACGAGGAGTACTAGTGGCACCTTAGAGACTAAATTTGTTAGTCTCTAAGGTGCCACTAGTACTCCTCGTTCTTTTTGTACAATGAGAGGTAAGTATAATTATCCCCATTTTCCAAAGGAGGAAAGTGAGGCACAGAGAGGTTAAGAGACTTGACTACCAACACATCTAATCAGTCACCTGACTCCATTATCTTCTGGACTACGCTACCTCATAATGGAGGCAATGCAGTCATAGCAATGGATTTTTAAAAGGTCCATATTTTATATGACTGATGAGGAACAACTCTAGTCTTTGCAGGGTGCACTTTGTCCAAAGACCTATGCAGGGTGTGACAAGCTGAATCTAAATTCTGCAGCAAAATCTCTAGACTCTGTGGTACACTATTGGAAATTTTATAGCAGTTTTGCATACATTTAAAAATGATTTATTTGTATGTTAATATGAAAACAAGTAATTTATTTTTATATTGAATTTATGATGTTGCCACATCTTCACGTTTCAATATGCCACACATTTTTACTGACAGCACCTAAGTTGTCCTATATCAGAGCTAACATTTCACTGAGATGTATGGAGCAGTTCACACTTCTCAGAGCTATTATTTCAGGCTAGCAGGAACAAATTCAGGAACTCAACAGTGCATTAGTTTACACTTGCCTCCCATATTCAAGGTTACCTTCACAACCACTATACATTCCACAACCACATAACTGAAGAATATATGAGAGCTGTGACAATGTTACACACACACACAAATCAGTGTTTCATATAGCCTCCATATGCTCTTCAATACTGGGATAAACCGATTATCAAAATTGCTTACTCTTCAAATGTTTCAGAATGGGGTCTGAATGGGTTTTGCTAGACTGAGTTTAGGGTCTGTACATACCATGATTTACTCAGCTCAGGCAAATTTTAATAGTGCACTAAATATTTCATCAGCAGAAACTGTACTTTGATGATCATCTGTTCTGAAAAACTGTACTGCGTTTTGGAATCCCTCTTGGCCTTTATCTCCTTTACTATCACATTACATTCCACAAGGTCCTGCATTTAAAAAATAATTACTCCTGAAGGAAAAGGCGCATAACTGAAATAGGTTTCTGTGTACTAGTTTCAAGGCAATGCTGCCCTATTCTATCTGCCTTGTCACTCCTACAGCATAGGGTGAAGTGGATGAATTGTCAAGAGGAAGAACAATTACTCCTTCTCTTTTCTTGTACTATGACAGGTTTCAGAGTAACAGCCGTGTTAGTCTGTATTCACAAAAAGAAAAGGAGTACTTGTGGCATCTTAGAGACGAACCAATTTATTTGAGCATAAGCTTTCGTGAGCTACAGCTCACTTCATCGAGCTCACGAAAGCTTATGCTCAAATAAATTGGTTAGTCTCTAAAATGCCACAAGTACTCCTTTTCTTTTTTCTTGTACTGGCTCCTGTGAACCTTTCCCCCCAATAATATCAGTCTTGTACACCTTCACCTTCAATTATTCTTATCCATTTTTCACAATGTCTACACATACAAAATATAATAATGGAAGCTTTTGAAAATGTTGATAAAAATGAACTATTTTGAGTTAATTAAGTCTGAGGTCAGTATCATACAGTTTCAAATGAAAACAAGGAAACAGGGCATCTGAAAGTGATTTTTTTATCCCTGCTGATTCTTTGTAGTTTTGTTACTCACGGCAAATCTTCCAATCTGGAGGCTTCATGTCTTGGGTTCAAAAGATCATAACCACATTCATTGTAGATTTCCAAGTAGGAAACATGGGTCGTGTACACTTTGCTGCTGTCCTGAATAGGAAAGAAAATTAAAAGGGCTATAAATAGCAGCCAGAGCCCTAGGGAAAATGGACAAATTTATCACTATAGCTTCCACGCTGCCTCCTCACCCTCTCTCTCATTCTTTTGCTGGATATGTTTTACATTTTCAATTCGTGACACTTTCAAGTCTGTCCATTGCCATATGCATGAAGACCAAAAAAAAAAAAAAAAAAAAAGACCTATGCCCATGATTAGAAGCAAGTTCAGTCTGTTTTTTTTTTATTGGTTCCATATATCTAAAAAAGTCTGCATACACTTAGAATGTGGCAACTTGGTTACAGAACTGTATAACATACCATTTTTCACTTCTCTGACAAAAAAACATGTTACTATAAAGAGGTATACCCTCATGTTTTGGATAAAGAGGATCCCTAAAAAAAACAACCAAAAACCGAAGATTTACTTCATTTTAGAAACTCCAGTGGCACATTGCTTTCCATGTTCTTTACCAAAATACCTAAACACTGCGTATGCTGTCAGCTATCCTTTGTAGCCCTACTTTCTTTCTGTATTCTGTATTGCCAGAATGTAAAATAATCCAACTGGTCTCTGCAGACAGAATTCTCTCCTCCCACAAAGCCAAAGCCAAACAATGTAAACCTCAAAATAATGAACTGCGATTTCCAAAGTAAAAGTGAATTAATTTATTTAATTGGATGAAATCACTGGGAAAGCACTCATTATCACACTAACAGAGGCAGTTTTCTAATCCAATTTGCTAATTTTATTTAAAAAGCTATCTTGAGACATGAACCTTTCATTGTCACGGCATAAAATATTTCTAGGATGAGATTTTTATTGATTGTGGCAGAAGAGTGTTTCAGGGAAAACTGTTTTAAAAGGCACATTATGGGTAGATGAAAAAAATAAAAAATGAGACAGAGTTTATTGGGATTGCAATTTACACAGGTAATAAATCTCCCCCAACAGAGGTAATTTACACCATGGAAAGAAGGGACAGTAAAGCAGATGTCACTTTCTATGGGTGTAATTCATCTTCACCCAGGGGCATGTGAAAAAACCCTTTATGTCAGTTGAGCTCCCACCATTGGAGCTTAGGTGTGGGTGGGTGGAACACCTGCCATCATGAAAGGGGCACCTGTGCCTCTGGTGCACCATAGATGGTTTTGGGGGGCATGCTGGGAAGAGACCATTAGACTGGCACTTATGTGAATTTAATGGAAGAACCAACACATAGCTACAGGCACAGCGGCAACTCTTTCAACCCACGGAGCTGCAGGCCTTCGCTGCATAGTACTGTAGCCACATGCCTTATCACTTGGTTCGGTGGATTAACATTATCCTCCCTATTCCTCCTGAACCACTACCTAGATCCACACAAGCCCATTTACTCAAGCTTTGAATGGGGAGAAGTGAATTTCACCCTGTATTAGTGAGATCCTTCACTAAAGAGTCTACTGTATCCCTATTTGAAAAGCTAATTGCTCTTGCAGATGTCTGCATACCAATACCTGTTTTACAATGAAACCACCTTAACAGAAACATGCCATGTACTGCTAAACACTTATAATGCCTCTGGGCCTCGACAGGAACCCTGGAGGTTTTAAAGAACAGGTTGGACAAACACCTGTCAGGGATGGTCCAGGTTTACATGGTCCTGCCTCAGCGCAGGGGCTGAACTTGATGGTTTCTCAACGTCACTTCCAGCCCTACACTTCTATGATTCTGTCTCCACCATCTCCAATCCTGCTAAACTACATTTCCTCTAATGATACTTCACCCCACTTCTGAGTCTACTTCATGAACCAAGAGGGAAGTTGACATTTCACCACAAACATAGTAAAGAAACAATAACAAAGATATTTGTATAACATATTTTAAATATATTTAAATGTAATTTTGACTAGTGCACGAATATATGGAAATTTTCCCCTGTCAGCTTTTTAAAAAGGGCCCACTATAAAAGACAAGAGGAAATGAGAGAAGAGGAAGGTATGGAAAGAGACAAAGATGAAAGGAGGAAGAAACAAGAAGAGATAAGGGAGGAAAATAAAAGTGGCCAATCTGAGAGCAGAGAGGAAGCAGTGTCCGTAAATGTGTGGCTAGCTAATACTACAAAGCTCCAGTTACTTTAAGTGCCAGAAACAAGTCTGAAAAATCAAATGTTCCTGCATGCACTCTTGATAGAAATAAATATGCAAATACAACAAATCAGATGGTTATTTCTTCATCCTACATTATTATTTAATCAGCACAGTACCAGACAGAGGAAGACAAAGTCCTAGTCTCCAGGAGTTATTCTAGGGGCTCCATCTTATACACTCTTACTCATGTAGGTGTTCATGTGACTAAAATCTAGTCTTATGAATAAGGATTGGTAGGATACAGCTCTAAATACAGTACAAACATAACATGGAATGGCTGACCAGACGATAACCAGGACATAACAGTAAGCTATTTGATCAACTTACCTATTTTCACATATATTTCATTTTCACATTTGCATAAAGTTGCTAAATTAAAGAAATAAAGTTTAATTCACTCATGGATCTTATGGAGTAAAGAGGGACAAAGAACACATGAAGTCAGACAGACAATATTCAACTTTTACTTTTATTTTCTTGGCTTTGCTTCACATGGTTGATGGAATGGTAGAATGAATGACTTATATTGGTTCAGAATTATTACAGTATGTAAACAAAATTTCATTTCTATTTTGGGGAACACTGATATAAAATTGCCAAGAATATTTAATTTATTTTTCTCTTTTTCAGATGTAATGAATGACTATCAACGTCACTCTCTCTCACAACGTCTTAGAAACCTGACAATAATATTTATCTCCTGACTGTTTTTGTTTCTGCCCAATGGGAAAGTAGATCATTTTGCTGTGTTTTGGTTGAAGTGAAAACTAACTTTTAGCGGAAGTTTTTACACTTTTGATGTCAAGGACCACTTCATAAGATCCTTCGATGGCCTCCCCGCAATCCCATACCTTATCCATGGCAACAGTGCTTGGTTCTCAAACTTTTTTCCCTTCTGTGGGTCACCAAAAACAATTCCTATTTAAGAGTCACTGATTTAAAAATAACTTTAGTACAGAATGAAAAGAAACCTGTTGCTTGCTGGTTGAACACAATTTTAATTTCTTATCTAAACCATATAATAACTTTTCCAGCTAAGAAAAGGAGTACTTGTGGCACCTTAGAGACTAACCAATTTATTTGAGCATGAGCTTTCGTGAGCTACAGCATAATTTTAATTAAGATGGGAGAATGAAAAAGCAAGTTTTAAGCCACTCAAGATTTTTCTAGACTGTTTTCGCATCTCTAATGAAGCGCACAGGTGTTGGGATGCTAATCTCCTTTTTTAAGGAGAAAAAATTCACCAGATGAATAGGGTCCATACAATGCTCACTGCAACACTCAAATCCCACAATGGCCCTCCTCTGTGAGAGGGGGAGGAACAGGCTGAGCAGCCATGCAGGCTTGGAGGGGTACTGTACTCTTTGCTTGTTACAGAGTAGGACTTTATGCCAGGCCCAAGTGCGCTAGCACAGCTGGGGGAGGAGCTACTGATTCAACATCTATGGGGTTACATGGGTCCTATGACAGGGTGCTGACCAGGAACTGCTGAGCAAGCCCTCTGTCACTCCAGCTCCAAGTAAGGGAGGTGAATTGGACTGACTAGAGGAACCTGAGTCTGATTGGCAGAGCCGCAACAGCTGCCAGCCTGATTAGCCTGAGGTTATACACAGGCATAGAGGAAGGAAGGAAGCAAGGGTGGTGGGGAGAAGCCAAGAGAGTGGAAAGAGAGGGGTAGCTCTCCCCTCCTGGCTGCAGAAAGAGAAGCCCCTAAGGCTGGGACCCCCAGCAATATGTGATGAGAGTTGGTGGGTTTGCACTGTGTAAATAAACTGCACCGGTGACTGCTGAGCCAAAAGGTCTCTGAGTGATTTTTGGAACAGAGCAGAGACAGGACCAAGAGAGGCCCTGCTACGCCCTGTTACATGTGGGGGCTTGTCCAGGACCTGAGCCAGTGCAAGAGTTTGGTGGCCCAGAGATAGAGGAGACCCAGCAGTGGCTGGTAAAGCAGCAGGAAGAAATGCAGAAGGCTATGCAAGATTTTTAGCATGCCCACCATGTAGAGAGGCAGGTCTTGCTTACTTGGCAGGCTGAGCAGCAAAGGAACCTGCAGGACTTTATACAGGAGCAGACCAGCATCCAACAGCAGCTCCTGCAGAGGATGGTGAGTCCTACGGGAGGGATGGCTCGTGGGCACCCGGCCTAGGACTATGTAAAATGGGCCCTGTGGATGACCCACACGTGTTCCTCTGCATGTTTGAGTAGATAGGGCAACCTGGGCCCTGAGGCTGGCTCCCTACCACACCAAAGAAGCTCAAGCAGCCTACATGGCCCTGAGCGAAGAACAGGCCAGTAACTACAATGCAGTTCAGGAGGCCATCCTAGATTGGGTGGGGCTGTCTTCAGAGAAATACCAGCAGAAGGTCCGTTTGGCAAGGTGGACATGGGATTTGCGGCTCCAGGAGTTTGCCCAGAGGTTGATGGCCTGAGCCACCCGCTGGCTGAGACCCAGCATCCAGACATTGGGGGAGATAATGGACGTGTTGGTCCTAGAAAAGTTTTTACAGAGCATCCCTGAGAACATACAGGTATGGGTTAGGCATCAACCAAGTATGGTAGAGGAGGGCTGTGAAACTGACTGAGGAATACGCAGAGGCCGACTTCCCCAGGAAAGAGGGGTGGCCCTATGAGGACATAGAGTCTGGGAGAAAGGGCCTGGAGCAGAAGAGGCCTGAGCGGCTCCTCCGGGGGCCTGACCGATGACTTGTTGGCAGTGTGGGCAACCAGGACATAACAAGGGGAACTGCCCATACATGGAGTGCGAGTTCTGCAGCTGGACTAATGCTGGAGGGCAGGGGTAGGGGCAGAAACTGTCCACCATACCTGTGATGGTGGGGAGGGAACCCAGGCGGGGGGAATTAGTAGATACGGCCTCAGCCTGCTTGCTTATCCAGCGGTAGCTAGTAAAGCCACGATGGCTGATTCCCGGAGCCAGGATGGACCTTGAGTGTGTCCACGGGGATAAAAGACAGTGCCCTATGGCCCAGGTGCCCCTCAAGGTCCAGGGCAAGTTTCAGTGGAAACAAGTCGGGGTAGTCGAAGGGCTGCCTTACCCGGTGGTGGTGGGCACAGACTGGGAGCCCTTCCCATGAGGGACAGGAGGCAGTGGAAAGAAGCCCAACGTGGGGAAAATGGGAGGTCCCCTGAAGAAGTGGGTGGAACCATCCAAGGCACAGATCCTTGGTAAGGAGTGAGACCAATCTCCTCTGGAGAATGAGGTACAAACCCTTAAACAACAGAGCCCGAGGGGGGAAGGAAACAGGGAAGGGGAGGCCTCCGGCCCAGGACCCTTATCAAAGGAGACAGGCCCGACGGAGCCCCCTTCAAGGCAACCCCCAGGAGAACGGACATAGGCCCTGTGTGCCAGGCTGGTGGAACCGGAGGCCCTGCATGTCTAGGGGGAGATAAAGATCAATCCCAAAACCCTGCAAGAAGGGAAAGAGGAAAAAGAGGGGGGGCACCCATTGGGGTGTGAATGGTGTGAGGACCTGTGGGTAGTGATAGACCTATAGGGGCATCCACCCCTTACACAATGTAAATTCTGTGGGTGGGGGATACAGGAACCCCACAAGGAAGACCCCAAGGCTCACTAGAAGGTAGAAGGAGAACTCCCCCGCACTGCCCCATCCGGTAGAGAGAAGAGGGGAGAGGCAAGGACAAACCTGGAGGTTCAGTAAGGCGGGGAGGTGTGTTACAGGGTGCTGACCAGGAACTGCTGAGCCAGCCTTCTGTCACTCCAGCTCCAAGTAAGGGAGAATAGGAGCTGACTAGAGGAACCTGAGCCTGACTGGCAGAGCTGCAACAGCTGCCAGTCTGACTAGCCTGGGGCTATATACAGGCACAGAGGAAGGAAGCAAAGGTGGAGGGGAGAAGCCAGAGAGTGGAAGAAGAGGGGTAGCTCTCCCCTCCTGGCTACTAGACAGAGAAGCCCCTAAGGTGGGACCTCCAGCAATATGTGGTGAGAGTTGGTGGGTTTGCACTGTGTAAATAAACTGCACCGGGGACTGCTGAGCCAGAAGGTCTCTTTGTGATTGTTGGAGCAGAGAAGAGGCAGGACCAAGGGGGGCTGTGCTACGCCCTGTTACCAGTCCAAAACTCATCCTAGGCTGGAATAGTAGCTTTGGAGAGGTAGCACACTACAACTCCACAGCAAGCCTGCAAATTGGAGGAATTGGCCCACTAGCAGGGTCTTGGAATCTATTTCCACCCACACATGCTTAGTTCCCTGCAAAAAGACTGAATATTCATGCTTTGTGAAGAGGTATGAATTCCATACTCAAAAAATTAGGAAGCCCCCTTCAGAACTGCCATAGGGAGACTCAAGAGCTTCAGGCATTATTAACATCATTCATGTTCCTCCGTTAATCAGTCAGCATTTCCATTTTACTCTATATATAAGCATTTCAAGTTTTAACTCCTCTGTAAAAATTTATGCAAGGCTGATTATGGCATAAAAGGTCAGGCAAGATTTAAAAAAAGTACCAAAATTAACAAGAATTAAATTTGGCAATTTTTCTCTTACTAAAATACAAACAGCTGGCATAATGCCTTTGGCTACGGAGGCAAGCTTCCAACTTTCTTTGGTCACAAGTGAAATATATTGCAAGGTTTCCAACCTAGTGATTTCCCACAAACCCACCATTAACCAGAAAAGTATCTTGCATAATTCATAAGTGCCCGTGTTTCCTCATCTGTAACATGCAAATAATGGTACTTAAACTCCTTCGTAAAGCAGTTTAAGATCTATGGATGAAAAGTAGTATAAAAGAACTAAATACTGGGAAGAATTATTAGAGATACCAGTTGTACTCCATAATTAAGACTGAGTAGTGTTTTTGCACTTAAAAGCAAGGACTCAACCTCTATGTATGAAAAATACAGCATTTAGTCCCCCCAAAATTACAGCATTTACTTTTTAAATATAGAATGGTATTTCTAGGAATTTACAAGTAAATCACTTAAATAATTTAGGAGTTAAAATTAATTTTAAAATGGCTTCTTTAAAAAATGTAGACATTACTGTCAGACTGTTGTTGTTGTTATTGTCCTGAATGAACTTAACAGAACAATGCAGATGCGTCAAACCTCCCATGTTGTTTAAACTCACTAAAATCTTGTGTATAAACTACAATGGAAGATTTTTAATTATGGGCAGATGAATGAGCCTGTTATTCTTCATAAATGAATGTTTCTTCTTCATCAGAGGATGAAGAATAATACTCTTTTACAGAGAAGCCCACAAGAACTGTCCACATGCATGTGCACGGGAAAGCTGGGAATGAAGGAGGCAGGGGAAAACTAGGGTATACACTCCAGCTTCTTTGTGATACACTAGCAAAAACAAAGCAGCTGTAAACCCAGCTGGATTGGCAAGTATGCTGTCGCTGCCATGCACTGCTCTCTTGTACATAAGTAGCCAAGCGTACTGGTGAAACTGGCAATAAAAATTAAATTTTAAAAAATTATTTAAGGTTAAGATCTTAAAATCATTGAAAATATCATTTGGTAACATTCTTTGAATTTCTTGTTTAGTGATCCTATATGAAATTTTAAATTTAGAAACCCACGTATATTTCCAGAAAATGCTACTTTAAGATTAAATTACAGCTGAAAGTATATTGACTGTGATTGTAAACTCTTCAGGGTTTGGGCTGCCCTTGTGTTACGGCTGTACAGAGCCTAGTAGAGTGGGAGTCTGCTACCTGATTGAGGATTCTAGTTGCTACCACAATACAAATAATAAATAACAATATAAATAGTTTACATTCCCACATTATATGGATGTTGTATTTAATCCTTAAACAACACATTATAAACCCAGGAAATTCAGTTAAGGTTAAACTCAAAAGAAATCCAAACAGAAATGCACAGTTAGGGCACCAAAACAACCTTAACTTCACTCTGCAGTGACACCATGCAAAACCATATGATTAAGTTTTTGTGACTGCAGATTATATTATGCTGAATTTTAAAGAAATATTAGATTGCTTCTTTTCGTCCCTTCATGTTGTCACTACAGGGCCAAGGTAATGTTACTTGGGTGGCCCAATCACATTTCAATATCTTGACATGGCTAGATTTCTTTTAAATTTAACCTTAACTCTGAATTAACTGGATTTATAAACACTAGGCTTCCAAATAACTAACATTTATGTAATGTATTTTACCTTAACTATCTAATATGTGCTCTCAGATGCAACTCCATCTTAATGTAGTTTTTGTCTGAAAATTATTATTAGGGGCAGCCTCTGCTCAGGAAAAAATTAGAAAATGGAATAACAGGTAAGGTTAGAAAAAGAGGTAGAGTAGGAGTGGTGAATTAGAAGGACTCCAAATTAAGGGCACAGGGAAGAGATGGAGAAATTGTGGTTAACCTTTCATTATTTAATATTAACCACTTTCTGTCTTACACTGAAATCAAATCCATGATCTCGTCACACAAAGAACTTCCACTAGCTTCAACAGAAGTGCTGCAAGTGGAACATCGGCAAAACTGGCCCTATGAGTATAATTTACTACCTTTGAAAGTATTCTATTTACAATTTTTAACTAGTCTTTTAGGTCTAGGTACCTTTTTAAAGCAGATCTGAAGACACTATTAAAAAGTTAAATATGTAACAGATGCCATACAAGTGCATCATGAGAAAAATGCATTATGGGCAAAAACTTTCATCACATCTTTTTACTATTTACAGCTTTACTTGTTCATGTGGCATACATGTGTAGCTATGTCGAGAAACTTGCATAATGTCTGCCCACTCTATGCCAGACTTCAGTCACCAAATGAGTCTCTTACTCATATTAGCATGTATAAGTGTATTACATACATATTTAAAGTTAAAGAAGAGACACACATACAAAAAGGATTATTGCGGTTTGGATGTCTTTGCTTTTGAAAAATTAAACTGGCTGAGATATTGAAATTTGAAACTGTTTCCCCACAATATTTTACTAAATAGTTGTGATTATGGACCTGTGAGATTTAAGTGGTCATACTATATACTGTGACCATGCAATTAACATGGATTAGTATAATCTAGTAAAATAATCCTGTTAAGTAAGTAACCTAATTTTTTTAAGACCTTCATTAAAGTTTATCCAAGAAAATCAAGTTGTATTATGAATTTTACAAATACTGCATGAAGTTAATATTATGAGCTTCACTCAAACACACAAAAAGCAAGGTAGTTCAAATGATGGGTTAAAATACTGGTTGATGGTTCATCTTCTATTTGCTCTTCTTGGCCTAAGGTTATATAGGATTACGAATTTTCATACTTCATCTGTGCATTGCAACACTTATCATAGGCATAATAATAGTGGATGATGACACAGCCAAATATTTGACCAGACACCACTCTGGGCGAGCCTGAAAGCAGTACTCTCAAAAAATAAGACATTGGAATAATTCTAATGGTGTCCACTATTTTTCAGTGTCTGGCAATAACCTGGTCATCCACCACACATGATGACTTTATGGTAAGGCTACAGTGTCAGGCTAGATTTCACGCTAATATGCATTTCTTTCGTTTGGTGGGTTCAAGTCAGGTCTTATTGTAACATTACCACTAAAATTGTTTCCTGTGATTCAATGCAGTATTAGTAAATCAGATTTTTTTTAAAGAAAATGAAAGGACAAAGATCTGTACCTTCTCCAACTGCTGAAAAATGTAAGACAGAGTCCTGGGAATGATGCCTCGATCACTGTAACGCTCTGCTCCCCCAGTGATGGTAAAAGTCTTTCCACTGCCCGTCTGCCCATATGCAAAGATAGTGCCATTATATCCTGCTAGAGCACTAAAAAATGAAGGAATAGATAACACAAGTTGCATACAGTACCTTTTCCATGGTTATCTCTTATAGCTTCATCAAGAACCTGATCCAATGCCCATTGTAGTCAATGGGAATGTTTCAATTGTCTTCAGTGGGCATTTGGATCAGGCTCAAACAAATTTATTTTAGATCAGATGGAGTTTCAAGATTTTCATGACCTCAATAGAAAGCAATTATGTTCTGACTCATTCCATAATTAAATATCCGAATTACCATTAGATTCTAACAAAGTTTATTATTATGTACATACTTTTAGTGTCCCTATCACCATACTATTTAAGTGAAAATGAAGAGTTGGTAATGGGCTATAGAGAATCTTTAATCTCTTATCCAACCCAGCCTGAATTCAGTCGCTTGGTGGTGACTAAAATAGGCAGCACATGATAGCCATTCAATAGCCTGTGTGAAGTGAGTTTGATAATCCCAGTCCAGTTTCTAGTGGAAAAGTTGTGCAAATCACAAAAAAATCACAATCATCCATTAATCTTGTTGACAGTCTCAGCAGAGAAGCCAAAAAGCCAACTGTCCTCTTATCCTTAGATGTGGGTCCACGAAGTCAGGGCTAAAGCACATTGAGGTGCCAATGTGTTTAAAGCTCCCATTGCTGCTGTCCATACTGTGCTTTATATGTGCATAAATAAGAAACATAAGCCTCCAGAAATACCAATCTGCACCTTTAATGAGTGCTTACCACAGAGACTGGTCTTTAAAAAAATGTTGGAAGGTTATCAGAAGAATTAAATTCATGATCTGGTAACCCAGTATCACAGCATCAGTTTGGGAGCAAGCTAGATGCCTTGCTGGCTATACTGTGAGGCAACTAAGACAGTTTGTGCTGCCGCGGAAAGGCCGAGAACCCATGAAATAGTGTGGAGGCACTGAAGTGTCCCACCCATCATAACTCAGTTCTCCACAAGTGGCCTGAGATCCTAGAATCACTGAATATTATGGTTGGAAGAGACCTCAGGAGATCATCTAGTCTAATCCCCTGTTAAAAGCAGGACCAACCAAAGCAAGATCCCTGGGTTTTCCTCATGCTCCTTACAATATCCACATATTTGGAAGGCTAAGCTTACTGCCCACCCTCTCCGCAACTGAACAATGTGTAGGAAATTCCATAAACAGAAATTTCAGTGTCAAATCCATTAATATTTCTAATAATGCTCATCATTATGGTATCTCCCCATATACAGCACAAGATGGTCCTTTGTTTTTATAAGTTTCTCTTGGGCAAACTAATCTAGATGTAAAAGCAGATCCAGTGACACATATGAACACTCTTTTAGGGAAAGTAAGTATGTCCAAAATTTTGGGGAAACAGTAAAGAATCGGAAAACAGTTCATAGATTCGATTCTATTCAGGTTCTTATACTGTGTCACTCACCAAGGTATCCTAGTACCTTCCAGAAGTGCATGGTGACATGACTAGCAGTAGTCATGTGTTGGTCTCTCTTTTTCCCTTCCTTTTCCCAGGAACGAAACTGTGTGTGGATTTTTAAAAAAAATTGCTCATGCTATTTACTTTTAAGAGTGAAGAGTAGGTCAAGTTTGCAACTGGAATGAAAAATTGGAATGAGTGTTGTGGTGGTTCATGGATCCTAAAGTAGTTCTTTCTACAGCCTTGGACTGGCTACAAAAAAGGCTCTTGTCTCTTGCATAAATGAAAGTTACTATTATGATAGACAGTTTTATTGTGACAGAGGAGCAGAGTTGTTGATTATGGTCCTCATTCTGGAACTTTAGGCAACCTTTAAGGTAAGCCTGGGCCCAGACCCTTAAAAATCTTGAAGATAAGGACTGAGACTTGAATCTGACACAGTATTTTAGCGGGACTCAGTGTAGTGAGATGACAGTGGACCTTGCATACTTCCAGAACCCTGTGCTGCTGTGGAGGTGCACTGCTGAACTCTGTACTAATTATAATTTACCCTGGAATAACTGTTTCATGCTCAGGTAGACTGCACTGCTGTTGTCCCACTAAGAGGTAGTCAAGGCAAATATTAATAAGGCTGGATCACCTTTTGAAAAGTTAGGATGCACTCTCCTAGGTAAATGTAGATGATAGAATGTGGACACTGCTACGTGAGAGTTTAGGTCACTCATGAATCCAAGAGCCCAAATGATGGCACACAGTCTCCTAGTTCGCTGTCAATGGCAGAACACATCACTCATGAATCCAGGAGCATTCCCAAACTGCAAACTGATCTGACCAGGAGACTGCACCGTGGCTGGAAACTCAGCTGCCAACCACAATAACCTCTGTCATATTTGAATGTAACTTCAACCAACTGTTCATTCATAAACTGATTTTGACCAAGCATGGACAATCATGAGAACAGTGATATTGCTGTATATTGTGAAGGACAGATTGAGCTGTGTGTCATCCCACTTCCGTGATCAACTGAGACATTTTTTATTAATGAATTTAGATAATTTACAGGATATGAGAGTATGTATTTGAAGGTTTCTGGTCCTGGTTTTGTTTGTAGAGAGAGAGTTTTAATGCAATGAACAAAGAGCATTCTCTTTAACTATGGAGATCTGGATTTCATTACTGCTAAGGTGGTATAGTTTAATGGAACTATTTGTATATAAAAATATGGCTAATGGTTTTTTTATTAATACATGGCAAACGTTCCTTCACTACTTACCAGCAGAGATTCATACTTTTTGTTAAATAAGACCTTGAGGACGGAATGTCTGAGATATGAATGCAAGTTTTGGATATTTGCCCAGACCTCCCTGAGATAATATATATGTAGGTATATGGATATATGAATTATGCTTTTCTTTTCTTAATTTCATGTATACATTTTAAAGTCTATATTGATTTTACTGGGCATATTAGTGTATATGTTTTATTTGTCCAAGTTTACCTTGGGGGTAAAGACTTAAGACTATTTTTTTTTGCCATTTTTAACTTCATTTCAGATTAATTATGGTAAACTGCCCCAGAATACTCCTGGAAAACAAGTACTTTGCTACCAGCCGTATATCAGCTCCTACATTCTATGGTGATTGACTCAAGGCAGAAATTGTGGTCATTACTTTGTATCTTCACTTTTCTGTAAAACACAGATAATTGGAAACAATCACCCAAAAGTAGTTAAAATTAGAAACTGGATAAGTATTCACCCTACTTTTTACTACAATATTCATATGGCCAATTGAACTAGGACTCGACAGTCTGCATTTGACAGGACAGATTATAAAATCTCTGGATTCAGGAATGCCAAATTCCTCTTTTTTCTTTCAGCAACTGTAGTTTATAAAGACTTCCCCTAAATTTATACATGTCAAACTGTTTTTCCACATTTCAAACTCCTCTTACAATAAATTCAAAGGGAGCAATAAAAGGGATAAATTAATTAGGGAAGAATTATCCTCCTGATAAGATTTACAGGCCCCAAAAGTAGATTTAATATATTTAGTCTAAAGACCCTACCAACTTTGCATAAACGAAAAAGAGCAAAAATATTCTTGTGCATTTTTTGTTTATAGATAAAGTGATAAGCCAAGATAAGAAAAAATGTTTCTTTCTTGTCTAAGAGGAAGGGACCATGTATAGATAGGCTGCTGGTCTGGCACCATGAGAGATGCAAAGGGTCTCCACCTTAATAAAGCTTATTTGAAAACCTGAGAGATTGCCAAATTGCTCAGTTTAATCCACTACACTAGGATATCAAAGAAAAACAAACAGAAGTATACTGACAGCAACTACAGCCAACATCTGCTCCTAATGACCAAAAATACCCCATGAAGTCAGGGAATAGTTGGATTTTAGCTTCCAGATGTTAAAAAGCCAATACAAACAGCATCAAGATTAGGAAACGCCCAATCCATCTACTCAAGGAATTTGTAGAGTACCTATCAACACAGTATCTGAGTGCTCAGTACAATAATGGTGAATCACAGAGCTGCCCTTAAGTGAATCTGCTTCTTGC
Source organism: Lepidochelys kempii (assembly GCF_965140285.1). Lineage (NCBI taxonomy): Eukaryota > Metazoa > Chordata > Testudines > Cheloniidae > Lepidochelys > Lepidochelys kempii. Next base: position 152,868,745 of record NC_136382.1, read on the forward strand.
CTCTTCTAGGTTTGGGATCTTACTGATCTTCCTTCCTTTCCTGTTCTTCTTCACAGTTGTCGTAGTTCCACAACTTCAGTTATTGTGCTGAGGCATCTGCAAAAAGGTGTACTTTGCAGTGTAGTCTGGATATGGTCACACTTAGCCTTACAGTATTATCTTCCCCTGGTGTCTCTTTTACTCCTGGGGGAATTCTGCACCACTGCACATGCACAGAATTTATGTCCCCCACAGATTTCTTTGCTTCCCACGGAAAAATGACTTTCTTATGGTGAAACAAAGGGAAGCCACAAGAGCAGTCATACAACTCTTCCCAACAGTATATTTCGGGTGCCCAGGGCAGCCAGCAGAGAGGTAAATCACTGTGGGGCACGACTGGGGAAGACCCAGCTTGTGGCTCCTACCCTGTGCCGGACTCAGCTGCTAGTCCCAGCTGGGCTGGAGAGGACGGGACTTCCTCTTTCTCTGCCCCTGCATGGCATCTCAGAGCTATCCCCAGATTTCTCCCCCAGCTGTAGAAAGCTTTGCAAATTGCCCCTCCCCCCCACATGTTTTCTGCATCCATCGCTCCTCAGCTGCAGGGGGAGGGATCACTGTACAGGAAGCTGCTCCCTCATCCGCCCAACCCCCGTGCATCCAGACCTCCTCATACCCAGACCCTCCTGCTGAGCCTCACCTTCCCCGCCCCACCCAGAACCCACCTGACGAGCCCCACTCCCTCTGCACCTGGACCACGCCAACAAGCTACCCACACCTGGATCCCCACCCTACCAAGCCCTGCTGAGCCTCATGCCCCCCACACACACACCCAGAACCCCCCACAGTGAGCCCCATTCCCTCTACACCTGGACCATACTGACAAGCCACCCAGATCCCCACCCTACCAAGCCCCAACCATCTGCACCTGGATCCCCACCCCACTGAGCCCCACTCCCCCAGCATCTGGATCCCTCCCACTGATCTCCCCAGAACCCCCTGCTGAGCTCTATCCCCCACCCCCCACTCAGACCCCTCTGCTGAGCCCCAACCTCCTTTCACCTGGACCCCCCCTGCACAGTCCCATTACCATTACACCCAGAATCCCCCAACAAGCCCCTGTGCATCCAGGTCCCCCCTGCACCCAGATCCCCCATTGAGCCGCCCGCACCCAGATTGCCCCACACAGAACCCTCTCAACCCACACCCATACTAATCCCCTCCACAGTTGGATCCTGCCATGCTGAGCCTGCCTGCCCGCACCTGGCACAGAGGGACAGGACCCTCGGGTGTTTCTGAGGCAGGTCCAGTCCTTGCACTGTGTCAGGGTTGGGTGCAGCCTCACCGCTGAGTCCGTGTCCCAGGGGGCGAGCTGCACAGTGATCTACCACCTCTCTGCAGCCAGTGGCCTGTGCTCCCCAATGCCATGCTGGAGCCTCCACATTTATTTGATAAATAACATTTTCAGAATTCTGCAGAATTTTAAAATACTGTGTACAGAATTTTTTATTTTTTGGTGCAGAATGCCTTCAGGAGTACTCTTTCCAGCACAAAAGCATCAGACTAAGAATTACCACAACTGCATACAAAGAGCCAAATTTCACACTCCTTACTTGGGGAAAACTCCCACTGCAAACAAATGGGAGTTTTTTGTGTAAGGCATACAGGATTTGGCCGTAAGTTTGAAGTAAATACTAGAACATATTGATCTACCTTCTGAATGATCTGCAAAAAGATTCTACACAGACTGTGGACAAATGAAGGTAGAGGCAGTGCTAGCCAACTGGGGGCCTTAAGGAGGAATATTTTTGCCCCCCACAACACACAATAAAAAGCAAATGGGGGCCCCCTTGAGCTGCTCAGGATCCTAAGCCATTGCTTAGTCTGCTTATGCCTAGTGCCAGCTCTGAACCAAGGTCAGTAAAAAAAGGTTCCAGTTCCATGTTGTTATTTTTATAGTTAATGACAGGAGCACCCAGAGAGCCCAACCCAGCTCAAAGGCCCCACTGTGTCGGACACTGTACAGAAATGCTGGTTATGACTCCCTAGTTAAGGCTGAGTTCTGTTTTGCAATTAAAGCAGGGATTCAAACCCTTTGTTTTGTATGAAAAATACAGTGCATCTTCCCCAAATGTACAGCACTTATTTTTTGAGTACAGAATAAATGGAGAATTTTCAAGTAAATCCATTAATTAATTGAAGAGTTAAATTAAGAACTAAAACCTTTAAGAAATTTAGCATCCTTGTCAGTCTTTTCATTGTCTCCAATCATCTTAACAACAGAATAACACACACTCTTCAAACTTCCTGTACAGTTCACTGAAATTTCTTGCATAGGCTATATTTGAGGAAATTAGGCAGTAATTAAGCTAAGTTATTAATGATTTTTATATCTAATTACAATAGGCTTCAACAGGGTCAGGTCATCAGCTCAGGTAACTTGTAAGTGGGGACACTAGACGTAACTCAACCAGTCATCACTCTTCCCCTGCCGTTAATGTGCATGCAATGTTTCTATTTGCCACCAATGAGTCAATGGTATGAGGGGGACTATACTCCTGTGGAAGTGTTCTCAATGTTAGATTGCTTGGCCCAACTGTCACTGATCTTTAAATATTCTGTGGCTGTATGTTAACTTAGGCATCAGTGCTTGCAAGATTTCCGACAGTAGTGTTAACTTGGCTCCACACAGTTCTTTCTTCTACTCAATATTCCCCTACTCTCACATACATGGATACGATCCAGTGCGAAGAATCTTACATTGTTAATTACAAAGTCATGATTTACAATTTGATAAAGCATATGCCGTGTTACATTTTAGTTCACTTACATATTCAAACATACTGCTACCTAAATAACCCATTCTTCTCTCTTTGCCTCTTCAAACGATGGAGCATTTGTGATGGGTTGGATCACAGAAACCCCCTTGGGAACTGCCAACTGATGTGCTGAAACTACTTCTAACTCGTTTTCCCTGCCAGCTTGAGGGTTCAGTGCCCTGCCTGGTTTGAGCGAGACATGCTAGCTTGCTACAAACCCAGTTTCAGGTCTGAACAACGTCCCCCAAAAGCCGCAGGCTTAACTAAAAACAGCTTAAGAAGTGTTCCTGTCTCTAACACAGATGCCCAGCTCCCGATGTGGTCCAAACCCCAAATAAATCTGTTTTACCCTGTATAAAACTTAGAGGATAAACTCATAAATTGTTCACCCTCTATAACACTGATAGAGAGATATGCACAGCTGTTTGCCCCTCCAGGTATTAATACATACTCTGGGTTAATTAATAAATAAAAAGTGATTTTATTAAATACAAAAAGTAGGATTTAAGTGGTTCCAAGTAATAACAGACAGAACAAAGTGAATTACCAAGCAAAATAAAATAAAACATGCAAGTCTAAACCTAATACTTGTCTGGCTCAAGAAAGCAACTACAGATGAAATCTCACCCTCAGAGATGTTTCAATAAGCTTCTATCACAGACTGGATGCCTTCCTAATCTGGGCACAATCATTTCCCCTGGTACAGCCCTTGTTCCAGCTCAGGTGTAGCTAGGGAATTTCTCATGATTGCAGCCCCCTTTGTTCTGTTCCACTCCCTTATATATCTTTTGCATAAGGCGAGAATCCTTTGTCCCTCTCTGGGTTCCCACCCCTCCTTCTAAATGGAAAAGCACCAGGTTAAAGATGGATCCCAGTTCAGGTGACATGATCACATGTCACTGTAAGACTTCAAGCCCTCATTCCTCCCAGACTGACTCACAGGAAGGCCTGCAAGCAAACAGAGCCATCCACAGTCAATTGTCCTGGTTGATGGGAGCCATCAAGATTCCAAACCACCATTAATTGCCCACACTTTGCATAATTACAATAGGACCTCAGAGTTATATTTCTAGTTTCAGATACAAGAGTGATACATTTATACAAATAGGATGACCACACTCAGTAGATTATAAGCTTTGTAATGATACCTTACAAGAGACCTTTTGCATGAAGCATATTCCAGTTACATTATATTCACGCTTATTAGCATATTTTCATAAAATCATATAGAGTGCAACATCACAGAATTGATAGCTCATCTACAAAGATCTTTTTCCTCTTGGCCATGCCTCTTAATTTCTCTTTTTTCCAATGACTATTTATTGGGTTACATTTTCAAAGGGTCTTCAGCCTGGTCACATTTTTCTCTAGCTAAGTTTTACAAGGACACACTAGCTCCCTCATCCCCCCATCAACAGATATATTAATGGAAACTACATTTGACTGCAAAAAAGCAGCTTATGTGTAGACGTGAGTTTATGAATGAACAAAATCTCAGAAGTAAAAATGTGCCTACAAAACCCTGTATACTCAAAAGTGTGAGTAACAGTCAAGGGCATTTTTGAAAATGTGGCCCATTATTTCTCTCTGCATTATTTAAGATCTATAAGGAACTACAGGATATAGGTCTAATCTTGCTAACCCATACTCCTGCTAAATAAGGACTATTGAAATCGATGAGACTGCAGTGTAATTTGGCAATGAATCTGACCTAGTAATTGTTAACATAATAAATGCTGCTTAGGGATCAAACTTGATCTTTGTTCATTTAAATATGCTGTATCTTCATTTTCAAAGTAAAAATCAATTCCCAAATTGCTTACTTAACCTGCATCTTGTTTTAGTTTGTTCTTGAGAGAACAAATTCTAAATTTAAACCGTAGCTTTATAAGCTTGTATATGGGCACTTAGAAGATGGGCAAAATAAATGGTTATTTGCTGAACACGGAATACTTGAAAAGTTCAAGGTATGAAATATTTGTTTCAACTTTAAGGTACACAATTTATTTTGTTAAAGACAAATACATAGGAGGGAGAATGCTTCTCTAAACTTTTCAGCACTACTGTGCCAGTCAGTGTACAACTTTCTAAAGAAAAGAAGGCCACACTTAGGGCATGGCTACACTTGCAGATGTAGAGTCCTTTAAGTTAAACCAGCCTTTGGAGAGCGCAGTAGGGAAAGCGCTGCAGTCTGTCCACACTGATAGCTGCAAGCGCACTGTGGTGGCCACATTTGCAGTACTTGTAGTGGCATTGGGAGCGGTACATTATGGGCAGCTATCCCACAGAGCACCTCTTCCCATTCTGGCGCTGTGGCTTGTGAGAAGCGGGCGGGGCATTCTGGGTCCTGTCCCAATGCCCTGTGATGCATTGGTTCACATCCCAGCAATCCCTGTGCTTCTGTCCACATTTGGTGCCATCTTTCAATGTTTTTTGTACTGCGTGCTCTGTCTTCCCTTTCGGTCTGTGGGAATGGAGCCCGAACTGCTGAGGAATATGCTGACAAGTCTCGCCAGCACATCACGTTTGGCAGTTGAGTTACTCCTTAAGATCCAAACTGACAGTGAGGACTACAACGATGACATCGATGCAAGTAAAGCATACAACATGAGATGGCTTGTGGCATTCACGGACACGCTCACCACCATGGAATGCCACTTTTGGGCTTGGGAAACAAGCACTGAGTGGTGGGATCACATCGTCATGCAAGTCTGGGATGATGAGCAGTGGCTGCAGAACTTTCAGATGAGAACAGCCACTTTCATGGGACCGTGTGATGAGCTCGCCTCCATCCTGCGGTGCAAGAACACAAGATTGAGAGCTGCCCTGACAGTGGAGAAGTGTGTGGCTATTGAAATCTGGAAGCTGGCAACTCCAGACAGCTACCAATTGGTCGCTAACCAGTTTGGAGTGGGAAAATTGACCGTCGGAATCATGTTGATGCAAGTTTGCAGGGCCATTAATCGCATCCTGCTCAGAAGAACCGTGACTCTGGGAAATGTGCATGACACTGTGGCTGGCTTTGCACATATGGGTTTCCCTAACTGCGGAGGGTCGATAGATGGGACGCATATTCCAATTCTGGCACCAGCCCACCTAGCCTCAGAGTACGTTAATCGGAAGGGGTATTTCTCTATGGTTCTCCAGGCACTTGTGGATCGCTGTGGGCGTTTAATTTACATTAACGCAGGCTGGCCCAGAAAGGTGCATGATGCATGCATCTTTCGGAACACTGACCTGTTCAGGAAGCTGCAAGCCAGGACTTTTTTCCCGGACCAGAACACAGTAGGGGAAGTCGAAATGCCCATTGTGATCCTTGGACACCCCGCGGCTCATGATGACCAGAGTGGCTAGAACAGGCACTGTGAGACACTTCTCGAGGCCGATCAGAGTGCATTGACAGATGAGGATGTCCACACTGGTGCGTCGGCGCTCCAGCGGAGGCACATCAAATGTTATTCCACCCACCGAGGTGGATTACCAGGAACGCTCTAGCCGCGGAGTCCAGGCGCTCTCCATGCCTTGCCAGTGTGGCCGCGTTGTGAGTTAGAGCGCACGGGGCTGCTTTAATGCGCTCTAACTCGCAAGTATAGCCATGCCTGTAGTGTTAGTGCAGGTGAAAGGCCTTTGTATGTGTACACTGCACTCTAGGCCCAGGCTCTGATTCAGGTCTGAGCCCAAACCCCTCTTCTGTCCACACTAAGATTGGTTCGACTCAGATCAGCAAGCACTCAGAATCCAGGTCCTAGGACCTTACTAATGGTGGTGGGTCAGAGCCTGAGTCCTGCCGGAAGTCTGATCTAAGTCCTGTCATTTTAGCAGTGTGGATACAGGTCAGAAGGTCTGCATATTGTAGTATGAATGTGTTAACTTGGGGCTGTGCATGCTACTGGATGGCAAGGTACCTAAAAGTTAGGTGTTGAAATATTTAGTCCTTTTGTGGGATCTATCCCAAAAAAGAAACCACAACATCTCATTCAACTTCAAAGGTGGTGGCTGTAGATGGCCTCTGCAACCCAAAAATTGCTATTTGGGAAGGGGGCACAACCAAGATGGATTTCCTTAGAAGTTTCCACTAGAGGGACTCCTGAAGACCTCAACCACAAACTAAAGCTGTCTTCAAAAAAAGTAGAAACATCAAGGGAAAACAGTAGGGAAATACCAACAGACCTCTCTTGGAGCAAATATCCGATTATGCAGGAAGCTAGGCTAGCAGAGGGAGGTGTAATGTGCATCTCCTTACACTAAATATTAAAGTGACATCAGAATCACCAGAAAACCCTGCATGTTTTTCTCTTGAGCAGTTGAGCTTTGGCATGGTTAAAAAGATGCTTTGTTCAATGAATTGTCTCTTAACTACTTCAAACAAAACACATCAAAGACACATTATCCAAGAGACGAGGTCTTGCTGAAATGATCTTTAGTGAGTTTAAGAAATGTTGCATGACTTCATGTTCAGAAGCTCATGGACTAATTCCAGGCAGATTGGCCAGGATGTTGCTGAAGAGATCTGTCTCCAGTATACTTTAACAAAATTACTGATGTTTATGATTTTCCAGGTTTTTGGAGGGACATCTCTCCTTAATAATAAATATCAAGTACAGAACAACAGAGTCTACAGAGAATGAAAAAATTGTAAAATGGGATGACCTAAATATGTCCAAATTTGTAAATTCCTCTATTCCCAAGTAGTCTGTTTTTTGATAAGATACATTTTACTTAAAGGCTAGAATGTAACAGCATTTATTTGTAGAATTGAGAGATAAATTTCTTTTCATTTATATAAGAACAGAAAACACTGTTTCATTCACCAAAGACCAAATCCTGCAGTCTTTACTCAAGCAAAGTTTCCATCGATTTCAATGGGAATTTTATCTGTGTAAGGTTTTGGCCCCTATTTAATTCAACTAAACAAATACAGACAGTGGTCATGACAAAGGACTTTATAACAATTACTCAGCAAGTAAATGAAGCATTCATTTGATTTTGCTTCTACTGCTAAACACAAACCACTTAAATTTCTCTTTTGTGATCTCATTTAGAATATGGAACAGTATTCATTTCTTGTCATTATTCTAGCCTGAGCACTCTGGGTCAAGGACTTTTTTATTTATGTATAGATTCATAGGCCAGAAGGGAGCATTGTGATCATCCAATCTGACTTCCTATATAACATAGGAACGTTATTTGAACGTCCTCAAAATATTTCGCAGAGAATATATTTTAGAAAAACATCCAGTATGTTTGTAAAAGGCTATCACAATGTGGTCCTAATCTTCGAATGGGCGTCTACATCAGTGATGCTCACTCTCATAATTTTATGGGGAGTCTCATATGTTTGGTGTTTTCCTTGAAGCCCTAGTTCCAAGAATACAACCATATGAGACTATCAGTTTTAATTAAAAAAAAAAAGTTTCTAGGCCTCATGGTTACGGAGAAAAGCTTGGAAATGTGACCTAAGTGCCTCCTAAAGACTCAGAACCAAAAGAAATCAAAACATATTTTTTCTTTAATATCTCATGATTTTTAAATGTTTGGGTTTGGCAATAGTAAAAAATAATAATTTTGTCAGTACTGTGTAACAACTAAATTTTGCATCACAGAATATAAATTTAAGTTACAATGAAAACCTACTTAGTCCAGGGGTGAGCAAACTATAGCCCGTGGGCCAGATCTGGCCCGCAATTTTAAGCCGGCCCGCAAGCCTCACCACACAGCTCAGCCCCACTCTGGCTGGGGCTCTGGGTCAGGGCCGCACCACGTGACTCGGCCCTGCTCAAGCTGGGGCACTGGGTCAGGGCCGCATCATGCGGCTCGGCCCTGCTCTGGCCGGGGTGCTTGGTCGGGGCCGCACCACGCGGCTCAGTCCCGCTCCGGCCGGGGTGCTGGATTGAGGGCAGCACCAGTGGCTCGGCCTGCTTCGGCGCTCCAGCTAGGTCGCTGGGTCGGGGCTGCACCACGCGGCTTCGCCCCGCTATGGCGCTCCAGTCAGGGCAAGGGATCGGGGGCTGCAATACATGGCTCCTGGAAGCCACGGCATGGCCCTGCTCTGGTTTCTACGTGATCCAATGGGAGCTACAGGGCGGTGCCTGCGGATGGGGCAGCACGCAGAGCCGCCTGGCCACACCTCTGCACAGGAGTCGGAGAAGGGACATGCCACCGCTTCCAGGAGCTGCTTGAGGTAAGCACCATTCGGAGCCTGGACCCTCTGAGCCTCTCCCCATGCACCAACGCCCTGCCCCAGGCCTGATCCCCCTCCCGCTCTCCAAACCTCTTGATCCCAGCCCAGAGCACTCTCTTGTACCCCAAACCTCTCAGCCCCAGCCCCACCCCCACCCCAGAGCCCGCACCCCCAGCCGGAACCTGCACCCCTTCCCACACCCTTGCCCCAGACCTGATCCCCCTCCCGCTCTCTAAACCCCTCAGTCCCAGCCTGGAGCACCCTCCTGCACCCCAAACCTCTCATCCCCAGCCCCACCCCAGAGCCTGCACCCCCAGCCAGAACTTGCACCTCCTCCCGCACCCCAACTCCAATTTTGTGAGCATTCATGGCCTGCCATACACTTACTATTCCCCGATGTGGCCCTTGGGCCAAAAAGTTTGCCCACCCCTGACTTAGTCACTTGATATAACGTGAACCCATTCTATATGGCTGTATATAATACCAAAAAGAAAAAAGTGCCACCAACACTTTTTGTTTCATGGTTCCTACATAAATTACTTGAAATGTTATGTATAATGCGCGTGTGTGTGTATATATATATTTCTGTGTTTGGTTTTGATCATTTAAGATTGCTTGTTTTTATCAGATTAGGAGGAAAGGCCATTATAAAACAAATCACTGGCTCAAGGAAACATTATGGTTATCAAATGAACACTTTAAAGAGTTAAATAAATGTTTATGAACTAAGCAGCTCAGCTGTAAAGAGTTCATACCATCCAATAATCCAAAGTTGCAGAACATACTAACAAATATTCATCATGGATATAAGACTTTGAAAAAAAATAGTACCAATAAAGCAATTCAAGAGGGGGTATTGTTAGCATGAATATACCCATTTTATTGGAATAGCAGCCTGAGTTGCAGCCAAATAACTTCTTAATCCCCAGTCATTATTTTAGCATAGGCACATGCCTATGTTGTCCTATTACTCAGTTTATTAAGTCACAGGAATGTGTGATACCATTTCTAGGCTAATTACTTACCTCTTTTTTTTTTATACATGAATCTATTTTTCTTGTTACATTTTATCAATAGAATTACATCCTTGCCTTCTGATTAACTGTATAAACCACTCCTGCTGACTTTTGAAATCCTAGCAGTTCTTATTTGACTTGACAAAATGAGTCAGCAACATTTTTCAGTATAAATAGGGTACAGACTGTCTTCATTGTACTGTGCACAATTGAAGTAACAGTTTTTCCAAAGCAGGTGACAAATTATGCACACATACATGGGATCAGCATCAAATTAATGAAATTAACATAATCATATTGATGTTTATACTCATTCAGGTCCCAGGAAGCATTGTCTAGTGACCCGAAGACAGGAGCAGAAGCCAGGAGTTTATGAGTTCTAGTCCCAGCTCTGACACAGACTCTCTCCATGGCTATGGACAAATGTCCATCTCTGACTCAGTAGCCCCATACATAAAATTGAGATATTACTTACAATATTTGCCACAAAATGGTGTTCAGGCTTTGAGGAAAAAATCATACTAAACTACTAAGCATCATTAAACAAGAGTCTGAGTCAAAGCTCATTAAACTCAATGGGAGTCTTTTCGGTGACTTCCTTAGGGTTTGGATAAAGTCAAAAACATATAAGGTGTAAGAATGCATTAGCACACTAGACACTTTGATAGTCATGTATTTTAACCATAATACAGTAATTAAACATATCTGTATATCAGCAGTTCTTTTGTTATATTTACAGCACTACTAATACACATCTTCATGATACATTTTGAGTATCAACTAATAATTTGGAAAACAATGTAGAATTTAAAACCTACTTTTTTCTGAGGATGAGATACAAGATATAGGGTTTTTTTAGTTCTAACTATATCGAATTACATTTTCAAATACCCATTCCACCTTAAATATAAAAATGACTAAGTTTTTACCTGTGTACATTATCAGATGAAGAAAAATGTACTGTACTGGCAAGTTTCTACATTTGGTAAATTTCATCTTTAAAATATAATGCAATGTCAACTTGTGTTTTACACATTTTCACACATTTCATTCAACTTTTGGCACGTAACCTGAATACTGCTCATTGCTGTGTATTGTATATGTATTTTCTCTAAAATAGAAACTTTTGACTTGAGAAAAAATGAGTTACAATATCCTAACTTTTCTGATTTTTAGTTCATAAGACTTCTTGTAAAAACACATTTTTGAGAAAACATTTTTATGTGAACAAAGGTTTAATATTTTAAAAATCACTTACCAATTATAGAATAGCTATTATTTTTTTAAAACCTACTCTTTGAGAAAAATTCAGCAATTGTTAACACCAAAAGATCAGTATATAAAGACTAATTACCAATACTAGAAGATTAATATAAATGCTGTGCATACAATATGCATATTGATTTATGAAAGGGACGAAAACTATCCTCTCCAGTTAGGGACTAATCTGTGTAATTTATTCACAGATCAGCAAGGTTGTGTATACGTATTTTTTCTTTTACAATGTTTTCCTAATCTCATATAAATCCTTTATCAATTTCTTTTCTTTTCTTAGTGTCCTGATACTCTAGTGATGGGTTATAATACTAATTAGCAATAATAATGATTATTTCTTACCATACATACACTTCTAAATTATTTCATTAAAGGTCTCAATTTAGATACCTGTGTAGAAAATAGCTGTCATACATATTACTGTATTTGTATTTTTGGTAGATCAGCTGATTTATCTCATCTCCAGTAGACACTTATTTTCACCTTGAGGCCCTTTATTTGGGAAATATGCACAACAAATGTTTTCAAATGTTTAGAATGCCTCAGGTAAAACAGCTATACAGAGTAGACAATTTCTGGAGATCTTCTAGAATATAGCTCAGTAACTTCCTCTTCAAAATGTAAAGGATTAGTATAAAGAGTAGTTTAGAATCCAATAAAAGCAAACAGTAAAAATACACTTTTTCCTTCTCGAAAGCAGATTGAGGTGGTTTTATTGTGGCTGTTTTTCTGACTACATTTTGTTCTAATTTATGATGAGCATTTTCTCTGTCTTAAGTTTAAGGACACAGAAATGTATTTTTGCTTCTTATGCTCATTGTTAGAGAGAGTGCAGGGACTCTTGTGCTTGAGCTATGATAAGAACATTCTGAGCTAGCTCTGATGTTAGATTTAACTTTGTTGAGGAATACATCAAACTGGCTCTCCGAAATGCAAGATTTAAACTATAAGATCTGCCTCAGATTCTTCTGCAAAAACAAACAAACAAAAAACCCTAAACTAGAAACTCCTCACTTAGGTCCCTGTCTTGAGAAGTGAAGAGTAAAGACTTCTCCTATTAACTTCAATTTTCTTTTGTTTGACTTCAGTAGGAGGTGAGAGTGATTGGCAACTTTACCCAACTGAGCCCTCAAAGAGGACTTTTTCAGGCATTATTCTTCCAAGAATAAAGATGGCATCATTCTTCAAAAGTAGAGGTCTACGGGCACAAATTTCAGTGTATCATATAGGACTATAAAAGGCTGTATCATGAAGTCTAGAACCAGTGGATGTATGTTTAGATTGGTAAAGGATGTAGGAATAATTGGTTACTATTGAAAACCATAGCAGAGTTTGTTGAGAATGTGAAAATCCATGTAATTGATACTGAACACAATGTTGCAAGTTCACAAAGAGCTGATTACAGAAATATTGATCATAAAGACCTAGTAATAGGATCAGGGAGTTTGATTTGAACATAAGGCTTATTGATTTACAGCATTTTGTGTTTGTTAGTTTATAGAAATACTGGCCCTTCCAGATGCTTTTTGTAGGTAAGGATCACAGGAGACTGAAGATACTCAAAAACTGCAAGAAAATGAAAGCACCCATGCATAATAAATATATTCTTAATTTTTGTAACAGATTCTAAGAGTAAGATCCTTAAAACCAGCAGAATTTCAGGTCCCTTGGAAACTTAAGGGGTGGGGAAGAAGCAATATTACCTGATTATACAGTACCTTAGTTTTTCTTAAAAAAATTGTAAGTGAAGCAAGTGTTCAGACCCATGGGGCTAAAGGATTTGTTTAGTTTCTGGCTAGAGTCTCCTTTAAATGGGGAGAAAAAGGATATATCTTTGAGATTTTGAAGTAGTGATGATATTTCCTAACATCAAGAAAACTGAGGTAAGGAGACAAAGTGCTGTGGGAGGACTGAAAGCCCTGATGGATAATAGTAGGTTTGACTATAGAGAAGTATTGTCAGGGTCAGGCTGTGGGCAACCTGCATGCAAGGGTCGGTCACTAAGTTGCGGTCAGGAGATGAGTAGCAGAGTCGGGGTCATGCTGGATCAGGATGCCAGAAATTCAGGGTCAGGTGGTGAAGTGCAGACAGGAGGCAAGTGGTGGAGTTGGGGTTGAGCCAGGGTCAGGAGCCAGAGTCTGGGGTTCACAGCAAGGCAAGGACTGAAGCGGAAGCAAGAAGTCTGTCTGCGTTGTTGCTCAGACAGCTCCCTGTGATGAATTATTTGTTTATATACCAGCATGGGCCAATCAGTAGGCTGTCAGGAGCCACCACTGCAGTCTTGCTGGGCAATACTTCCTGCAGTGTCTAACTTTACAGGGTTCCCCAGAGGAAAGCCAGCCTGGACTTCTGGTGGTGATGCAGAAGTGTCAGCAGCCTGGAACCCCCATGGTCTGAAGTTCTAGTCACGCAGATTCTTACATAGCAACACCCTGAGGGAGGGGGTGAGGTGCAGCTCCATTCTTGTCAATGTGATTCCAATGGAGGTTGGTTGATTTGTTGGAAGCAAGATTTCTGGCAATATTCAGAGGAGAAGATAATGTTCCTCCTCCACGAGGAAATACACAAGTCATGCCGCTCCAACCAAGGAATGCCGATTACCATGAAGAATGGAGAGCAGATCACATCAGAGCATATTATTTCCCAGGCCTCTAGGGAGATGGTCTCTTGAGTCACCAGTCCTGATGATAGGAGCGATCCATCTATCGTCAGCCAGGTATGGTGTGGGTTTTCCCGAGAGAAGGATCTGGAGGGTTTGGGCTGCCTTAGCATCTATAAAGTTGGGAGCAACCCCAGTGTCTATCATCATCAGCAGCAGAGGAATCTGTCCTGCCTCCCCCAAGATCTGCAATTGCAGGAGCAATTGGAAATGCCGGGAGACCCTGTCATTCCCAGGTAAGGTTCTACTCGAGAGTTTTTCCACATCATTCATGATTTTATAGACCTCTATCATATCCCCCTTTAGTCATCTCTTTTTTAAACTGAACAGTTTCAGTCTTTTTAATCTCTCCTCATATAGAAACTGTTCCCTACCCCTAACAATTTTTGTTGCCTTTCTCTGTACCTTTTCCATTTCTAATGTATCTTTTTTGAGATGGGGCAACCAGAACTACACACAGTATTCAAGATGTGGACATACCATGGATTTATATAATGGCATTATGATAGATAATAAGACAGAAAATATCTCTTTCCTAATGGATCCTAACATTATCTTTTTTGACTGCCACTGTACATTGAACAGATGTTTTCACAGAACTATCCAGGATGACTCCAAGATCTCTTTCTTGAGTGGTAATAGCTAAATTATACCCCAGTATTTTGTATGTACAATTGGGATTATGTTTTCCAATGTGCATTACTTTACACTTATCAACACTGAATTTCATCTGCCTTTTTTTTTTTTTTTGCCCAGTCACCCAGTTTTGTGAGATCCCTTCGTAACTCTTCACAGTTAGCTTTGAACATAACTATCTCGGTTAATTTTATATTATCTGAAAACTTTTCCACCTCACTTTTACCCCTTTTTGCAGATCATTTATGAATGTTGAACAGCACTGGTTCCAGTCCAGATCCTTGGAGGACCCCACTATTTACCTCTCTCCACTGTGAAAACTGATCATTTATTTGTACCGTTTGTCTCCTATCTTTTATCCATGAGAGCACCTTCTCTCATCCCATGACTGTGTACTTTGCTTAAGAGCCTTTGGCGTGGGGCCTTGTCAAAGGCTTTCTGAAAGTCCAAGTACACTGTATCAGCTGGCTCAGGCTGAGGGTTGACTCATCAGGCTTAACAGAACTTGTCAGGTTCAGGCTCAGAGAGTACTCATCAGGCTCAGTTATGACTCATTACATTATCCCTCCCCCCTTAAAAGACACCTACCAAATGTCTTTGGGCAGGTATATCAGGGTGTGACTGATAGAATTCTTGAATCAGGTCACATGCTTGCATGTTTTTGGCTGGCTCCCACAAACAATCAGCTGGACCATAACCAGAGCTTTCCTCTCAGAATTTTGGAGTCCAAGATCTGCCTCACAAGGTATTCCTCATGCCCCTGGACCTGACAGGTGGCAGTGGTGATTGTATTCATCCAGGGAAGTAGATGGTGAGCTTTTTCAGCAAGGAGACATGGAATACTGGTTGAATTTTCATCATGCTATGCAGTTGGAGTTTGAAGGCCACATGGCTGATCTGTTGAATGACCCGGAATGGATCAAGATATAGGTAAATAAACTTCCTGAAGGCCAGGTAGAGTCAAGGTATTATATTGACAGCTATACTTTATCTCCAACTGTGATTTGAGAGATTTGATTTGCTGACAAAGGTTAGCGTAATGCTTGTAATCTCTTTTGGCCAACTTTAGGCAGCACTGGGATTCCCTCCAAGACCTTTTCCGCTTGGCTTATCCAGAATACCTTGTCAAGTTCTGAGAGAACACTTCATCCAGTTCTCTGGGATCCAAAACACTCATTTTGACTCTGAATTTTGTCACTCAAGTTGCTTTATTTGGCATACAGCAAAGCTATGCTGAGTTGATCAGACTCAAGCGTGGGGGGTGGGTATGGGGTGGGTATAGGGCATACCACACACCCAAAGTTACACAGACATCCTCTTTTTTATATACAGTTACACATTACATTGCATTTGCTATACATTAAATCACACGCTTTTGGATTGACTGGATGTGGGCACATCCTACAAGTGGAAATATGCAGAGGCCACAGTGTAGGAAATTTCTGTTCACAAACTCCAAGGGCATACTTTTTTGTTATGTAGTCTATGACAGAACAAATGACCTTTTTCTATTGACATAAGTAGATCAAAGACATCAGAGCAATCTCTGCCATAGCCAGGCATAAAGCCAGAATGATAAATTCACCAACTTTCCCTGATCCTTAGGTGTAGCTGGAGTTGGTGTACCTTTACCTTCTCAATCTCTCCCAGAAAGAAAGGGTTTTAAACAGGTCAAAAATTAGGGAGGTGACAAATGTTAAGAGAGAGTTTCTTGAACAAAAGCCTGACTATTAATTGCATTAGGATAGTAAACGTCCTTACAAAGATAATAATTAACATATTCAAGAAATAAGAGACCCAGGGTGAGTTTCTGTACTGTGCCTCTAAGAAGCACAATACAGAACTCGCAGTCAACGGGATAGAGGCCAATGTGGCTTTAAGACATCTTTATGCCCGCCTGATCCTAGACTGCTCCATGTATTGGAGAGGCCCGCAGTATAATTTAGGCAGTCCAGTGGGTTGGAGGGGATTGCCTAGTTTACAGTAGCCTCCTGGAGCTGCCCTATGGGCAGCAGCACTACTTGAAATCTTTGAAGCATTACATGCTGTGGTCCCACCCCCAACATACCATTCATAACTCCTACCGTACCACCTATGCCAGTGATTCTCAAACTTATTTGATCCCAGCCCCCTTCTTTGTGTCTGTAGTAGTTTACACACACCCCTCCCGCCACACAAGTATATATACCAATAAATAAATCAACATGCAACTCTCACTAAATATTAAAAACACTAAGGCATTGATTCAAACAAAGCCAATGATCCATTGTAACAAGAGCAAAAGCAAAACTGCAATTGTGGTCAATGCTTACAATTAAATGTGCACACCACATCATAGCAAACAGGTTAATGTACAAATGGCAAAGACTTTGTATAATGCTATGCATGCTTAACAGAAATCCATCAAAATGCACAGTGCCATCTAGAGTCAAATGCACAGTGCCATCTGTGGACAGATGAGGACAAATTACAGAAAGTCCAGAGAAGAGCAACAAAAATGATCAAAGGTCTAGAAAACAAGACCTGTGAGGAAAGATTGAAAAAATTGGGTTTGTTTAGTCTGGAAAAGAGAAGACAGAGAGGGTACATGATAACCATTTTCAAGTACAGAAAAGATTGTTACAAGGAGGAGGGAGAAAAATTGTTCTTCTTAACTTCTGAGGATAGGACAAGAAGCAATGGACTTAAATTGCAGCAAGGAAGGTTTAGGTTGGACATTAGGAAAAACTTCCTAACTGTCAGGGTGGTTAAGCACTGGAATAAATTGCCTAGGGAGGTTGTGGAATATCCATCATCAGAGATTTTTAAGAGTAGGTTAGACAAACACCTGTCAGGGATGGTATAGATAATACTTAGTCCGGCCATGAGTGCAGGGAACTGGACTAGATGGCCTCTCGAGGTCCCTTCCAGTCCTATGAGTCTATGTCTGGAGGAATCAGCTTTGCTACTTATTCATTGCAGTGGGTAAAATGTGTGCAGTAAGTTTTTTTCCCCCTAAAGCTTCTCACACACACACCCAAAATACATTCTGCACTCCCCTCCAGTGGTGTCCATCCCCCAGGTTGAGAACCTCTGACCTATGCCAGAGCTTACGATGGGGTTCTCGGAAGGCAGCCTTATGGCAGTCTTCCACAGTGTCTCTGCCCATGAAATCCTTCCGATGCCAGATACAGGGTTTTTAGGTCCCCTTTATGCCACGCCTATCCTTTTACCCAGGATAAAGGATCCAAACCAGTTGTGAAATTCTTATTCTCAACTGTTCACCACTCGCATTTACTAGTGATAAAGGGATATGGCCCACCTTACAAATGATTAAGTGAAGCCTACCCATTAGATCCAGAAGCACGATCAATAAGAGTACTTATGAAACTAGCACAAAGACGTTTTGCCATATCTTGCTGCATCCATGGTTCTAGACATACTGCTCAGTCTTCTAAAAGATTAAAAAGAAAAGTAAATCTTGCAGGCAGGCACATATTTAGTGCCATTAAAAAACCCTCAGAAGTTCAGAAACTCTATCCTTTAACTAAGTATACTGTGTGTAAGCACCATACTCCAACAAACCACATGCTAATACCTATGAACAAAGGAACTGATTAAGGAATAAGTTCTGTCCATGGATGCGTATGTGTAGCCAAGAGAAGTATTTGGCACTAAGGAACAATTTTAGCTCTAACTCTAAATTACCGTACTTTATTGGTTTATGTCACTCATTATTCTAACATGAGTTTTGACGAGTTAGTTGGTCATCTAAATGTAGGTGGCCATTCAACACCTATGCAAATACTAAACTAATGAAGAAACTAGGAAGACTTCAGTATCTTTGATCTTTTGCTAACATCTTGTCTCTCTCGTCATTTCAAATCTCACTACCCTTGATTATTTTCCTGATGTCCCTGCACTTTCCCTCTATCTATTTCAGAAGCCCTTAATCCATACTCAACTCACAATAAAACTCAACACACTCCTGGCACATCCAACTCTCAGGTATTTATGTTTATGATTAAGAGACTTGTGAACTTTATTTTATTTTTAAACTTTGGGAAAGCAATTTTGAAGGAGGATTTGCCTTTGGAGAAGCTCAGTACTTAAATATCCCTTCTTGTCTGGAGCACAGATAAAAGTTCCTTTTAATTAAAATAAACAAAATATCTCAACACGACATCTTCTCTTTATATCTTTGCCAGAATTGTGGTATAAATCTAATTTGGTGATACCTCACATTTCATAGATATGTCCAACTCCCAAACATACCTATAACAGCACTGTTTTTTTCAAGAGCTTACTGCACAAATCAGTTTCTTTAGAAATTGACAACAATTTTCCTGAAAAAGGAAGTGCAACATTATTTCCTGCATTACTCCAACAAGTTCAGCCATGAACATTGCATAAAAATGGTATTTTATTGAAAAAGATGCTCTATGCACCCACCCAAACAGTCACATCATAACCTATAATAAGCAGATTTCTTTAACAGTTTGAAAATCTGCAATTTGTGTCAGAATAAATCTTACAGATACTGTGCCCTATAATAGTGGTTTGATGAAATGTTAATGAATCCTTGCACTTCATATGCCCCATGGTTGCAACCATTTCAAGAAGAGGCCTTAATCATTACTGTCTGATTCTTCAATTTAGCACAATTTTTAAACTGGGTTGTGTCAAACTGGCATCCAAAAGGAAAGTGATCCCACAGCCCTTTTGTGCCAAAGCCAACCACATTAGTAATAACAAAGCTATGATGGAAGTTTGTCTAAAGAAGAGCTCAGCCACTGCTCACCACACTGATTCAGGAATATAAACTGCTAAGGAATTGACAATCATTCATTCGAGCCTACCATTTAGAACCATAAATAATCATGCCAGATATTTACACCTTAATTTCTAGAATTCCAGAGAGAACAAATTGTGTTATAAACATAGCTAGTGTGGTTATGTATTCTTTAACTTAGCCACATTACCATAAAGCTCAAGGAACCATTTATGAAGCTCTGTGCCAATGACTCATTATTAATATATCATATCACATCAATGAGACCTAGAGACATCCGGGACCCATTGCGCTAGGCACTGTAAAAATGTTAATGATACTCCCTTCCCCAAGGATCATACAATCTAAAAGACAA
This sequence comes from Lepidochelys kempii, assembly GCF_965140285.1. Taxonomy (NCBI): domain Eukaryota; kingdom Metazoa; phylum Chordata; order Testudines; family Cheloniidae; genus Lepidochelys; species Lepidochelys kempii. The sequence goes on from NC_136382.1 coordinate 152,888,433, forward strand.
GACTGATTAATAGTTTGTAACAAGAGAGCTGACAATATCTTTATTTTCAGAATCCCAGTAGTATAAATATATAAGAAAGACTTTCCTTTATGAGGCCACTGTGTTGGAAACAATTCTGTCTGCCAGTTAAATCACCCAGCAACCTACTTTACCAGCCAATACTACCTACAAGTCCAGAATCAACATGCTGCAGCTGCACCAAGTAGTGCCACAAAACAAGACCAAGAAGATGGAAAATGTGTTATGTTACACCGCAGCTGAGTGATGGGGACAATGAACAAAGAATAATGGGCAATTAATTCTTTTGGGGAGAGAGAGTCCCCTATGTAACTTGAAGAACAAAAAGCTGACAAATTCATACAGCATTTATGCACAAAAAATGTACAATACATAAAAATTCGGCAATTGTCTCATACTTGCAAAAATTAATATGCGCCCTTGAGAATATGACGCTGTTTTAAGGACCGTTGGAATTGCAGAGAAGTTTCTCATTTTTAGATATGTTTTTCTCAGTGCATGCGTGTCTTCTAATAGCTATTCTTTGGGTCCTTCATTTCTCTAAGATTAACATTAATTTTTACCTCTGGTGAAAAATAAATGGTTAAGCATTTAGAAAACTTAAGAGCAAATGAAAGGGACAATGGTCAGTTCTAGTTTGGTTAATATAGCAGCTACATAGCAGCTTCTGCTTCAGAGGTCAGCAAGATTGCAAGTATTCCCTCTTTGGGAGGAAATCCCCTTGCATCACTATTTGTTAACATTTAATCAATTTTCATATAAGCAGGAAGACATTTCCAATACCTTAACTGGATTTTGGCACACATCTGAACTTATCTAGATCAAAACAGACTGTCACATTGACTGAATGCAGTTTGTGCCTGGGTGAATAACAGGTATACTTATTTCTGAGTTCTGGAGAAAGTTAGCAAAACATCTACATAAAATTTCATTTTGTCATTTCCTGTTGCCTTTGCTCCAGTCATGGTGCACAACTATCTGACTCTTTGTGTCCTCCTACCACTCAGTCCCGTACCTTCTTCCATGCACCCCAATGTGCCTCCTGAACCCCACTCCTGACATGGCCTGCCCTACCTCCATCCTCCCATCCAAGCCTTTCCTTAAAACACCCTTCAGGAAGCCTGTAAACCCAAGTGCCCCCCCCCACCTCCCTCCCCATAAAACAAGAATTAACTAAACTGGTGATAAGGGAGGGAGGAAAGGGAGGGAGGGAGGAATAAAAGAAAGGGAAGAGGAAACATTCTTTTAAAATAATTGTGGAACTGGTAATATGTATATAAACCATGATGTCTGACGGCCAGGTGAATGGCTACCTGTGATCACTGATAACATTAATGTCTCCTTTATATATAAAGATTCAAGTGTGCACATAGCCATTGTACATAACCACGTGATCCTGCCTCTGTTGACTTCACCCTCTTTCTGCCATTTCCTCCTTGGTTTGTTACACCCACTTATTTTGTCTAGTCTTATTTTACGTCCAGATTGTGACTCAGGCTAATATAAGGAATGGATCTTCCCACCCTCCTGCTCTGGTGCATAAGTGGTCCTTGCATCATGGCTTTAGGGTGGGCATGAGGAGAGGGCAGGAACTGCAAGTTTCAAAATAGGTGGGTGGGATGGAGATGTAGAGTTATGGGGAATAGGTGGAACTCTATTTCTACCCATTGCTTTGCGCCAGCCAGTGGAAACGATACTACCTTCTGAAGGCCTGCAATTAGTTACTTCCCCACGGAAGCAAGCCTGGGAGAAGGGAGGGAATTTGGACAGTGAGTAACAAGAGAGCAACTCCTGGGCCAGTGCAGCAGTGAACTGCCCCTTATAAAAGGATGAGCCTAAAGACTCAATTTAGCCTTTTAAATTGTAAGATCCCCAGGATAGGAGATGTCTCTTGAAAGGTTTTTGTCCAGCATAATGGATATCCAATGTGCCTGCAGTTTCTGGGTGATACAAACAACAACAACCACATTTGGCTGCTGATTTCATGTTCCCCTGTTCTATATATGCATTGTCTATATTTTAAAATTTCCATCTTCATACTCAGCTGTGAAGCAGCTAGCTCACTGTTTATACCTTGTAAATAGTTTTTAAATACATGAAGTGTTACATATTCATGGTACTGTATAGTCAGTCATTGTTATTAAGTACTGAAAACAAGGTATTTTATTTCAGATTATGTAGAGAAGTAAAATGATGTAAATGAGAAACACTTGGAGACACAATAATGATTTTTTCCTCAGAAGTGCCTCAGGCAGAGAATAAGAGCCCCTGCAACAGCAGGAAATTGATTAAATGAGATATACCCAGATGATCCTGACAAGTGACCTGCATCCCATGCTGCAGAAGAAAGCAAGCCGCTGCCCCCAAAGTCACTGCCAATCTGACATGTGGGAAAATTCCTTCCTGACCCCACATATAACAAGCAGTTAGACCCTGGGCATGTGAGCTAGAACCAGCTAGCCAAGCACCTGACTGAGATAATGCTCAGTGTCACCTCAGAGCACCAGCTCACCCTGCCCATTGTCTCATCTCCAGCTGTGGCTATCTCTGATGTTTCAAAGGAAGGAGACTTCCATCTGTCTCTAATGGGGAGGGAGAATTTTAAAACTGGCGCAGGGCTTTAAAAGTGTAAAAATAAGAATATACAGAATTTGGGAACATGCCATGTTTCCTTTATCTTCTAATCATTCAGAAACAGAGTTTATAATTTCTTTATTTGGCACCACCACCGTGTTCAGTTCTGCACTGAACAAAGAGATATAAATAACAAACTAGTTAAATGAGTCCCATGTGATCAGAAGGGTCTGTTCAGCTCCCCTGAGCTATGCACCTATCTTTATGCGATACCTCTCAGTTCAGCTAAACTGAGAGGTATTGTATAAAGATGGGCACACAGATCCTAAAAGAGACAACAGTGAAGGGAAAGGAACTCTATCCTGCTTTTCTCCAACACTTTCTCACTCCACCAGTGCCCTGCCGTCTTCCAATATGGCAGACAGCCCCATTTCCACTTATGCTGGGAACTCAGGCAGCTGCAAACCTGCACATGAAATTTGATCATAGGAAAAATGGGGTTAATTTCAAAGCCAAAACTATTGGGTTTTTTTGGGGGGGCAGGACGGGGGTGGGGAATGGAATTTACAAACCTATTTCAAACCAGACTTGTAAGGTTTTGGATTATTCTGTTAAGAACATAGCTCCTTCAGCATATGGGAGTCAACAGACCTCAGTGATTGGTGTACGTGTTTCACAATATATTACTTTCAGTATATTTTAATATGGTTCATAAAGAAAATTTAGGGTGAAGTGGCCCATTATTTCAATTTCCTGACCAGATTATCATGTAGTATTTACTTAGTGCGTTGGGCAAGAGGTAGATTTTTATAAAATATCTGCTTTAAAAACAGCCATTCAACAGACTCATATTGAAACCAAATATATTTCTCAAGGATTTTACACACTCACAGCCAGAAAATCTAATTGCAGGGATCTTTGTGCATCATGAGTTGTATAGTGTGTAACATGAAGTGAAATAACACCCAGTTTTAAAGCAATATCATTAATGGGTGATAGAGAGGTTGGGGAGGAAGGTGGACAATATGTACTCAAGGAGCTATATTCAGAAAAAGATGGATAGTAAAGGGTCAGTAGTGTTTATGGATGCTGAATTGTCACAATACACATCTTTTTTGTGAAGTTCCCAAGGGAACACCAGTCATTCAAGAACATCAGAGAAGTCTTTAATAAAGTAGGTGAGAAATTGTGGTCCCACTAGAGTCAACAGCAAAACTACCATTGACTTCAGTGGGGCTATGATTTCACTCTAGATCTTTAAATCCTGACACCAACACTGTGATACCTGAAACAGAGACAGGTTAACTGATAGATAAAGGATGTGACCAAGTCTCTGTGACCTGCAATTCTTTAAGGTAACAGCAGAACAATGAGTGTTATGATAATGCTTCAGGTCTCAGGCATCAGGGTATTAGTTATTACAATTAGAGGTTAAGATGGCCCCTCCATAGAAAGAGTACAGAATACATTTTAAAGACTGTTGAATACCCTAATTATTGAAAAGAAAAAGAAAAAAAGGGGGGAAGAAAAGAAAAAAATCAAGAGATGACTCACCCATAATAATAAATCAAAACATATGCTGCAATAGCTTTGAAAATTGACCATACTAACCATGTAAAACAACATGATGCTGAAGGAGTGTCTGTGACCAGAGGCAATTTGACAGGAAGACCAGATTTTTTAATGACAGAGAAAAAAAGAGTAATCTAACAATGAAGAAAGTGGATTTACATAAAGATACAAATAGGAAAGTAAGCCCAATCGTCACCCATCTAGCAAGTTAAAAAAAGATCTTAATATCATGCATATCCTATGCTTCTATTCCTTTTTAAAATTTTGACAGTGTCCTCAATTTTTTTGTTTATTTTCAAATATTCAATCATGTTTCCATGTGATTACATGACAAACAGTCTTGGAATATTGCTGATGTGTTTCATTGATCTTTTTGTGTTTTATTTTCTGTGGCAGAACACAACCAAAGTCTGTTCATTTAATAAAATGACTCCCTCTTCAGAAATATGTAGACTATAGCTTTCAGCTTAATTATTTTTTAATATAATGAAAACAAGTTTCTTATGAACAACTGAGGTGTTCCAGGAGTAACAATGGTGGCTCTTATTTTGCCACAATGGAAAGGAATTTTGGCATGCTAATCACAGACTGATATGTAATTAAAATCAACAGAAACTGAGGGGCGGGGGGAGGGTGCTGGATGAATTAAGGAATCGAGTGAGTAAGAACACATTTGTAAATATATTTTTGCCTTGAAAGAGCAGTGAGTGGAGGAGGAGAAAGTTTTAACCGTGCTTACAAAACATTTGTTCAGATAATTGGCTTTGTGACAATGCAAATGCAGTTATCACCAACTGGAAATATTCTGTAGTTTTATCAACAATAAGAGCACATATTTAACCATTTGAAAACAAGCATTATCACCTTTATAACAATCAAAGAAGGAAGTCAGATAGCCTTGATTTGATTAGAATGAATACATAATTAGGCTTTTATCACTTGAAGATAAAACCCATATGAAAGTGGGTCAGAGTAGCAGGTAGTCACATTGGTAAAAGGAATCTGCACTTTTTATTCCTAATGTAAAACCAGGGCTTCTTCTAGCCAAAGGTCAAACAAGATGGATGAAGAATACAACTCACACCAGCATAGGTTCAAATAAAAAAAGAAAAAGGGTGTAGATTCCCACAGCTCAGAAGCACTGCATAGGTGAGCTATGGAACACACCCAGCTGGTCATCATATCTTCCAGCAAACTCCCTGTGTAGCCCCACTCTCTAGAAAAAAATAGATGCTTGTTGCCAATTAGCTTTGGTAACTTGAGTTTCCTCAGAATGCTGATAATCCAAGCTCTGGCATGCTCAAGACAGTTTAACTCTCTACTTGCCAGGCACAGCCCAGGTTCATCTATCCTATCAAAGTCTTTTGCTGAAGATATCAATACAACCAATAAAATTTAAAACCAAAGTCTTAATTTTAGTTATAAATGAAGGAATCAGTGCATTCATAGTATAGTTAAACTGAAGATATTGTTTAAAAGGCTTCATGAGCAAACAAATCCACATCACTATAAAATAAGGGAAATGCTCATAATTACATTTTACAGGGAACAGCAATGTGGTGAGCCCTGATACAGTTCAAGACATTTACTGAGTAAAGTCTCACCTATCGTAAGTGTGAGACAATTGCATCATCCTTTTGTCTGATGCATACAAAATTGCAATACTACCAATTTACAATCCTAAAGAGCAAGTTCTTAAGCACAGAATTGGGAAACACAACTCTCTCCTCCTATAGCTAAATTAGGAAATTCCATTTTGAGCAGAGATGTTCAGCAGAGGCGATGACTTCCCGAGTTTCATGCAACAACAGGGAGGAGAAAAACGTATTTGAACAAACAGGAAATTGTGATTGTAAAGCCACAAAAATTAACAGAGGGATTCATGGCCATGTGTACTACCTGAAACGACCTTCAACTAATATTTTGAAATGGACTACGTTTCATGCTGATGATGTCCTTTCAAATATATTTGAAAACACATCAAAGCGCATTAAACAATCATAATATTTTCTGTAGCCTGCACAAGAATAACTCTTCCACTTGTGCATATGCATTATAATACAATCATTAATTATCTGAATGCATACTCCTTTTTCCTTCAGGGCCACAGCCTGATTCAGTGTGTAGGTTAGAAAATGAATGGAATAAGCTTGTGTAGTGAATCTGAAATGGTATTTCCACATTCACTAAATAATTTGGATTGTGTGCAGTGAATAAGGAAGACTGAGAAACAAATGAGACAACAATACACAGTAAACAACAGTACACAGCGCCCTTGCTTCATTCAGTGTACGGGATGCATGGTGGGAAGCATATTACCATGGGGCCACAAGTTGAGTAACGAGAATAAATATAAAAAAAACCCACAATCATTCACAGAGTAGTATCCAACTTGCACACTAAATGAAGCAGCGGTCCTACAGCAATCTGAACTTTGGGATTTCCACACTTCTGAGAGCTTCATTCTACAACATTAACATTCTTTAGTTATTATAATGAGGAGTCAAGATGCAGTGCCACCAGCACCATCATGAGTATGTACATTAATCAGAAAGTAGTAAGGACAACACTGGAGGCCCATTCATAATTGTCCTTAAATCTTATTAAAGTTAATAAAAACTAAACAGGGAGATTAAATTTCCTCATGCAAACCCCTTTTCTTTAGAGTTGCATAATGTGAGGGCTATGAAATTAACTTTTCTGAAGGACCAGTGGAGATAAATCAGCGGAATAGGAAGAACTAACCTAATATGGATTCCCCATATAACATCAACAAAACAGGCAATCATAGCAATGCTAAGTTAGGCTCCATCATCAGCCCCTTTCTATAAGCAGAAATTCCATGGAATTCTTGCATGCCTATCAGATTCAGATGGATCAGCATTTAGAGGATAAAAGCACAATCCATTTTTAAATCACCATGGCAAATGATTACCAGATTGCCTTCAAATAGTATAATGAAAGTTACCAGTGACCCCATGTAACTGCTGATTATTTACAAGATTAAAACCTACCATTCCGCAACTGGTTTGGCAATGCTTTCAAAAACTGCATCTTGTTTTGTCTCCTGATCAAAAATTTTCTGAAATCTGAAAATAATAAACAAATAATCATGCAGTATCTTAAAACACTACTTGATTTATAATTTTTGTTTTTTCTGTTTGTAACTAGTCCATGTTTACGTCATTGGGCTTACATAACCTAGTACAATGTTTTCCCTGTAGCCTTAATAACCAGTGTCCTGTTGTGCTATCGTATACAAATAGATTGTAAACAGTACTGCTTTGACAAGATCTGTACAATAAAACCCTCTGATAAAATGAGGCAATTTAAGGGGGAAAACCTGTATTTTACAGCTATCAAGGGGATCAGTGTTTGCAACTGGCATCACACTGAAAACTGGATAAATTAATTATCCTATAACCAAGCAGCACATATAAACAGTACAGTCAGGCTCTCAATTTTTAGACTACAATGAAATGTAGCAACTAGGAAACATTGTAATCAATAGATGAACATCAAAAAAAAAAAATCTAAGCTTCTATCACTTACTATAAGCCAACACCTGCAGTTGTTCTGTTTGGCATTATAAGTTTACATAGTTCTTTCTTCACAGAACATATAAAAAACGTGGTCTGGGCCTCCAAGGGTTTACAGTGTACAGTTACTCAGACAAATGCAATACATGGGGAAATATTCAGTGCATGAGGTATGGAGACATAGGTCCCTATCTTGTAAACCTTTATTCAGATGAGTAGTTGTACTGAATTTGTTTAATCTTAATGACACTGCGCACAGGAGTATAGAATTGCAGGATCAGGCCCATAGTTGGTGAGATGACCAGTGTAGGAAGTCTTCACCAAAAATAGTGAGTTTTAGGGAGGAAAGAGAAAGTATTTGGCATGTAGCATTCCTTTTGTATGTATGGCTTTATGATAAAAGATTAAAAACAAAGAGCATTTCCTTAAGGATCACAATGCTCAGTATTTCTCAGAATTCATTTTCACAGACTCCCATAAGAACAATAAAGACACCGAAAATGTCAGCATCCATTAAGCTGACATGGGCATCTGCAACCTAAACTGGTGTTGCATAGAGCCTGTCCAGTGACATCAGCATGAGTTACAGATGTTTGTTTGGAGTCCTACTCTACAGCAGATTTTAGATTTTCTTCAGCATCAAATTTCAATTGATATGAAATTCCATACAAAATGTTGCATCCAAATTTTCCATACAAAGGATGCTATCAAGTAATTGTTTTTATTTCTCATCATTTGTAATATCTTCTTACAAATGTATAAATGTTTTTTCTAAGATGATAGTTTCCCTTTTCATTTGACAAACTATAATTTTCTTCACTGTGTTCTGATTAGGCCTGAAATCAAAAAATTCCAGTTAGAAAGTGCTTTTTGTCAACAAATCTTTGGCTAAAGTCACTATCCACCCTATGCTGGCTCATTAGCTTCTGCAGGAGCATAAGGTCCCTCTCTCACTCTGGCCTTGTCTACACTAAAACTTTATAGCCAGCTGCTTGGGTGCAGGCCTGTAAACAGGAGTCAGGCATTTTTACCACAATGTCATGTAATAGTTTGATGAAGCGTACAAGTTCAGCTATTAAACTTTTCTAGTTTTATCATGTCTTGCCCTGAAATCATGATAGACAATAATGTACTGTAGCACTGAAAGATTCCTCTTGTTAAAAAGTCTTTTTAAAAATCTTACTAAATATACCAAAACTGTATTGTGTGGATCAGAGATTAATAAGAAACTTTTACTGACTCTCCACGGGACTGGCACACTGAATCTAGTGGCTGATCCTTACACAATTATCTTCTCTGTAGGCAATGGTGATACTGAGTATAGAAAATGGACTCTCTTTAACAGGAGGAAAAATAATAAGCTGGGCTATAACACAGATCTGGTAATGTTGAAAGTGATCTTAGTATAAATTGCATGAGGAAAAAATCAGAACAAAATAAACTTACTTAAACTTGTAGCTTTCTCGTTTATTATTGACAAATCCATCTGCCAAGTCACGTGGTACAATAATCTCTAAACTGGAGGCTGATTTCTCATCTTCACCAACTGAATAAATCTGCAAAACAAAATTACTTCAGCAATAGAACAGTGGTTTGTACCATGGCTCTATCATCTTGATGTGTTTAACTGCATGATCTCATTAAGATCATACACAGGAATGTAGACTAATCACAATTCCATGGTGACAAAAGGGAGAAAGCCCAGTTTGCCCTCCTTCAAAAATATAGCCCTTGCCATTTGAGCTCCAGAGGATTCTGCATTACACAGTAGACAACTGTCTCTTTCACCCACCCACCCCAAAATAAGATTTCAAAATATCTAAATGCAGTTAGACACCAAATCCCTTGACAGAATTTGCTTAATAAAACCACTTTCAAATATCTGACCAAAGATTTATTTAAAAAAAAAAGAAAACCTGAAGAAGTGTTTATTGTGTGAGACTAATAAGGCACTCATCAGGTAGTTTTTGGACCACAATTTAAGGAGCTTGGGGTTTATTGGGGGGGGGGGTGTTGTTGTTTTTTACATACCATTTATGAAAATGTTTTCCTTAAACTTTTTATTTTTCATTTCAATGAAGGTGAAGTATTTCAACTCAAGCATTCACTTCCAATATCCACAATGATGATTTCATTAAACAAGCTTCCTGTAAGCATGTAGAAAATCAGCTCCTTGCCCCCAAAGGTCACCAGCTTTACTAGAGCATAATTTCGTGTTTTAAGGGTCCCTTTAACACTCAATGTCTAGGGCTTTCTACTCTGCACTGGGCCACTTAAAATCATCCCGGCGCTGCAACAAGTCCTGCCCTTCGCTACACGGGCAACCAGCCTCATAAACGAGGAATCATGACAGGGACCCTCAAACAGCTCCTATCAACCCCCGCCCCCAGCGGGGCGCCCCGGGCTGCCCCCTGCCCCAGGCACCCCGCTCCACCCCGGGCTGCACCACGCCACCATGTGCTTCCCAGGTTGGCTGCAGCCCGGCTACTTTCCCCGCGGGCACGTACCCCCGCCTGCTGCCGCCTGGCCAGGGGCTTCACCCGGGCATAGATCTGGATCGTTTGCTTCACCATCTCTCCGCTCATCAAGGGGGGAGGGGGAGACTAGGCCCTGCCATAGCAACGGTAACCAAGGAACACTACCCAGCATGCTCTACGCCGGGGGGGGGCGAGAGGGGGCGGTGCCGGCGCAGCGAGCTACGCATGCGCATGCCGGAGAGGCTGCCTGCCGCCTGCGTGTGATTTCGTCCGACTTCCCCCGCTCCAATCAGCGAGTGGCGTTAATTCTCTGGGGCGCCTACCCGGCCCCCCCTGCGGAACGCGGTGGCGCCCCGCGCGCTCCCCGACCCGTACAGAGGCGGTGAGCTGCCCCGCCCCCGCTGTGGTCGTGCAGGGGGCGCCGAGTCCCGCCTCACCGGCACCGCGGAGTTGAATGTAAATGTTGCCCGCTGCTCCTGGCGTAAGAGTGGCCATGCCCTGTGTGCGAGAGCAGGAGTCCCACGGCGTTTGCCTTACAGCCCCAGCGCCTGCGGTCATGTAGCTACATGGGACTTGGCGTTAAAAAAAGGTCTCTAGCCCTCATGGCGGAGAGAAGCTGAACCACCAATCAGACAAACGAGACATACCGTGTATTTATTTAAAATAAGTCTCACGCTGTTTAAATGAATTTCATTGTTTTGGGAAACAGACTCAAGTGTTTTTAATCTTAGCGTGGGTAACCCTACAATTAATACTGTATCTTCTTTTGAGGGAAAAATTGTCAGGTACAGGAACACTGATGCAGGGACTGAAGACGTTCTTGTCAACTGCTGGAAATGGCCCACCTTGATTATCACTGCAAAAGGTGCCCCCCCGCCCCCGCTGGTAATAGCTCACCTTGCCTGATCACTCTGGTTACAGTGTGTATGGTAACACCCATTGTTTCATGTTCTCTGTGTATATAAATCTCCCCACTCTATTTTCCACTGAATGCAGCCGATGAAGTGAGCTGTAGCTCACAAAAGCTTATGCTCAAATAAATTGGTTAGTCTCTAAGGTGCCACAAGTCCTCCTTTTCTTTTTGCGGATACAGACTAACACGGCTGCTACTCTGAAACATGGACTGAAGAGTGTGTGGAGGATCGGAAAGAGCAATGATAAATTACAGCAAATTGGGTTAGGGCAGGTCTAACCGTGTGGCACACAGGATTCCACTTTAGATCTGGTCATGTTTACTGTATTCGCTAACAGGCTGTTAAGAGGAAGGAAGCAGTATGCTTCAATAATTATAGCTGCAGCTGATATGAAAGTACAAAATGCCACTAACACCTGTAAAGATGGAGCAACAACATAAAAGGGAGAGAGATTAGAAATGTGGTCAGGTAATAAGAATGGATGTAGAATCATACAAGTAATCTCAAATACACTCAAGAGAAAGAGAGAAAGCATTACTGCTTTCTTCGGGAAAACAGCAAATTAGATGAGTTTACAGCGAAATAAGGTAACAAATAGCATCAACACAAAGGCGGAGAATATCTTATTGCCCTTATATAAATCCATAGTACGCCCACATCTTGAATACTGCATACAGATGTGGTCCCCTCATCTCAAAAAAGATATACTGGCATTAGAAAAGGTTCAGAAAAGGGCAACTAAAATTACTAGGGGTTTGGAACGGGTCCCATATGAGGAGAGATTAAAGAGGCTAGGACTTTTCATCTTGGAAAAGAGGAGACTAAGGGGGGATATGATAGCAGTATATACAATCATGAGTGGTGTGGAGAAAGTGAATAAGGAAAAGTTACTTACTTATTCCCATAATATAAGAACTAGGGGCCACCAAATGAAATTAATGGGTATCAGGTTTAAAACCAATAAAAGGAAGTTCTTTTTCACCCAGCACACAGTCAACCTGTGGAACTCCTTGCCTGAGGAGATTGTGAAGGCTAGGACTATAACGGTTTAAAAGAGAACTGGATAAATTCATGGAGATTAAGTCCATTAATGGCTATTAGCCAGGATGGGTAAGGAATGGTGTCCCTAGCCCCTGTTTGTCAGAGGGTGGAGATGGATGGCAGGAGAGATCACGAGATCATTACTTGTTAGGTTCACTCCCTCTGGGGCACCTGGCATTGGCCGCTGTCGGTAGACAGGATACTGGGCTGGATGGACCTTTGGTCTGACCCAGTATTGCCATTCTTATGTTATGTTCTTATGTTAATTGTAGGCTGTATATGTGTAAGTATTACAGGGATAGAACTAATCTGAGAAAATTGAAGAGATAATGAGCTATGATAAGTGGGAAGTTTTGTGTCTACATGATGATATTGTAACTATCACTATGGCTATTTAAAAAGTCTCATCTCATAGAAGCAGGTAGGGTAGAACTCAAGATCCTTCTGATCCAAGACTACAGACTCCTATGATTGAAGCTAAAAGAGAATTCCCTTTAACTATTAGTAGTATCTGGCCAATTACATACAAATGAGCAGTTCCAATTTTACCCATTGGAGCACAGTAGCACATCTCTTGACCTAAGGTTTTTTTATAGTGTGACCATCACCATACTATCTAAGTGCTTCCTAAGTATGTTTAACTCTCATGGTGAAGTTCTTAATGGACTTTTCTACATTGCTCCCTTCCATCGTAAAGGAGGAATTTGCATTAAATATACACACTGTAGCCATTTTGTTACATTATTTTATTCCTCAACACATAATTCTTACTTGTACTATACAGGATCTCTTTAAAGAAAAAAGAAACTTGCTCTTAATTTAGACTGTCCATGTTTGATGAAACTGACCATTGAAATTACTGTATACAGTGGTGTTGGAGCTCTGTTGGTCCCAGAATATTAGAGAGACAAGGTGGGTGAAGTAATATCTTTTATTGGACCAACTTTTGTTGGTGAGAGAGACCAGATTTTGAGTTTACACAGAGCTCTTCTCCAGGTCTGGGAAAACCTTGTCTCTCTAATTCAAATTACTGAACTGAAACGTCAAAAATGTTTGCCTTGAAAATAGTAATCTCAAATAGGACTCACATTCCCTCTTTATCTTTATGACAAGTTTTATATTGATATCTGCTGTAGGTGGTTTGACTAGGCAGATGGTGTCTGTTGTGATATAATATGTAACAGATCTAGCAACCATCATTCATAGATTCCAAGGCCAGAAGGGACTATTGTGATCATCCATCTGACCTCCTGTATAACACAGGGTATAGAACTTCCCCAAAATAATTCCTAGAGTAGATCTTTTAGAAAAACATGTAGTCCTGGATTTTAAAATTGTCAGTAAAACTGGCACACCCCAGAAGACCCTTTGAAGACTGTGTGTGTGTCGGGGGGGAGGCATAGTGGTATGTATGATGTGTATCCACAGTATCTGGATAGAGAAACAGCCACACAGCTAAATTCAGACAGTGCTCACAAGGGAAAACTAACTCATGGAGGAAGACTATGAAGCCCTCACCATATTGCCTACTGGTTTAGGTCATTTAAATGACTTTGTTCTAAGTCAGGTATCTTTTCCCCTTACTTTCAAAGCATCATTCTCATTTCTCTTGTGCTTAGAAACAGGCATTCCTCATGACAACATTACCTGATTCAAGAAGCCTTAGTCGCAATTTTATGATTGGATATTTTTCAAAAGATATGCTGTAGCTCAACCAGAAATGACCCACTTGTAGGAATTGCTGGGCAAAATTCTATGGCTAGTATTATTCAGATCAGACTAGATAATCATAGTGGTTCCTCCTGACCTTAAAATCTATGATTCTCCACTTCCTTGTACTCTTCTATCATCACAAACACTTGTGGAAATTTTTACCAGCTCAGACTGATAGCATTTTACACTCACTTTGCATGATGTACCTAACAACCCAAAGGTTCAAGGCAATGGAGAATCAGGCCTTCTTTTGGTAAATAGAACCATGGCACAGATCCGTATTATTTAAGTTTTTTGTAATTTTTGAGAAGCTAACATTCATGAACAAAGAACCTTGAAGGTTAGCAGTGTTTCTCAACCTTTTTAATACCAGGAACCGCTTGCTGTCTTCCTAACCTGTGTCAGGGAGATCTCAGGGACTAGCGCTGGTCCATGAACTAGTCATTGAAAAACACTGAGTTAGAGGACACCCACCTTTTGCGGTTTAGCATTTCCCAAGAGCTCCATGGCCTGGAAACACTTTGGCAGAGAAGTACACATGTTTGTAGGAGCAGTAAACTTCCTCAAGCACTAGCGCTGGACCAGTAAGCAGAAATCTATTTCTTCTCTCAATGTTCCTTTGAAAGGAGTTGTGCATAGGGTCAGATGGGACACCTGTAATAGTAAACAGTATGTTGAAGAAGCAGCCCACTATCAAAACAATTTTAAACACCCCCTTACGAAAAAACAAAACTCTTATTTCTAAGAATAAAATTTGTACATAGCATCATGTTTATGTGTAGCACATTATTGAGACTAAATGTACATTCCCTGTGTAAAACGGTTTTGGTCTAAGCTGAGTCCAAAAAGCTAAAACTGTGGAATAGGACACATCAGGCAAAAGGGGATTGGGGGCAAGAGAGGAGAAATAAATTCCTTTTACAACTGCATCATCAAGTGATAAAAAATGGGTTAGATTCTCCCTTAAATTACATGCGTACAACCTCATTGACTTCAATAAAAGTGCATAGATGCACATGAGGATAGAACTGGTCCTGTATCTTTAATAGCTAGTTAAAGAAATCCCTTTCTTTGAAGTTGCAAAAGTGGATCTCAGAGTAAAGAAGCAACAGACACTCCTGTCTCCTTCATTAGAGGAAAAAAGGCTGTTATAATGTCTAACCCAGCCTCCTGAAAAAGCTCTTAGAATACACTACTTGATATAACCCTCCCCCAGTAGCTTTTATCCTCTCAATGAGAAATTATCCCCAGGCGGAACCTCATTTTTTTCATTGTAGAAGAGCAAGGTGTCTGTTTAGGGGGAGGAGATAACCCTTTCACTTTCCCCATTGAGCTGAGTCTGCATGCCTCATCATGCTACCAATTTATCATATCAGTGGCAGGATTCACCAGACTTGAATTCAATGGGGAACTTAAAAATATCTGCAACTATATGTGCAATTTTGGGGAGGGAACAGCAGATTTTCACCCTTTAAGATGACATGAGGCAGAATGTGAAAAAGAGACAACTGTGACGAGTCTGCTGAGCAGCAGATTCACTACTTTTCTCCTTCTACCACTACAAGGTCATAGGTCAACAAGAGTGGGGAAGAATAGATCCAGCCCTCAGTCCTGGACAAGAAGATGAGGGGATTGGAATGGAAACCCACAGTCTGTCGAAAGAAGTGATCTGACCCTCTGGTGATGCAATAGGAGGAAGCAGAATTAGAGTTGGAAGAGGAGCCTGCTGCTAGATATAGGTGCACAAAGCCTGTGGGGAAACTGCAGGGACTCTGAGGTGGGGCTTACGCCCTAATTGTGACTATATGAAAAGAAGCTTTTTCAGCATCAGGATGACAGTGTAGAGAGTTCTAATGAGCCAACAGACTATGGAACTGAATCTTGCCCAGGGGAACCTTTAGGTGATACCTAATTTTCCTCAAAATAATTTTCCTCAGCTAGCTGCAGCACCCTAGACAGTAGGCCCAAGAAGCCCTAGCTCTCCTGTGGACTGATGCTAACTTCGTGTGTAGGGGAATTTAGGGCTTTCTTTCTGTAGTAAATCATCCTTTTGTTTGAGGTATGTGCCAGACTGCTTATTTGGGAATGTACCACATAACTAAGCCTAGTAGGTGAAGAGCCTTCAGCTCTTGCTTTTGAGTTTGGGTACACCTATCATACTATCAGCTACTGTTTTTGAAAAAGTTCACTCCATCAGATGAGGATATTATAGAGTTGCAGCTTATATGTAAGTTCCAATTTCTGGTAATTTTATGTTAAAAATTGCCCAGAGAATTTTGAACGAGTAGTTTAAATATTATAACTAATCATCCCTTTGGCTCCTCTATTTTTCATCTGATTAAAAAGTAATCTGGATCACAATATATAATGGAAACTGGAAGTTCAGGGATGATATTCCATGATGTCACCTAGCAACCTAATGTGCCTCCAAATAAACAGCCTTGTAAGTTTCAGAGTAGCCCAAACTTTTATTTTTATTTTTTTTTAAGTTTTACATTTCATAGGCTTTACTTATTCTTGGCAGCTACCATGACTCTTTGGCTGGGATGATGATTAGAAGCTAGAACACTAAAATCTTTCCATGGATCAGAAGGATGGATGCAGGGCCAAAGCTCTTCTGTCAAAGACTGAATTTGTCTCATCATCCAACTCCTGGGAAACCTGGTGCTATTTGTGGGTCTTCCACATGGCCAGACAACTTCTTGTCCCTTTTTAAATGAACAGTATTTAAAATATGAAACTTGGCCTTTGGATTAAAGTTCAAATGCAACAAGTTTAGCATCTGATACAAACTCTATCAGGGACTACAATCTGTATTTGTAGAACAGACTTGAAAATTTGGGGGTGGGAGCAGGTGGAGGGTGAAGCAGTACACATACTCTACACAAGTTCCACTCATAATCCCAACCTCCACTCACCATCCCAGAATATTTAGGTGTTTTAGCCGAAATGTTCATCAGTGAAATAGTTAACAGCATTGACATTTAAATTGTCAATAGCAGAGTCTGGTATTAAGAGCCCACTGAGAGGAAATGGGATAATCCACCCCCCTTGTCAAACTATTGTTACATGCTATCTCTTTGAAGACAAAGCTACATCCCTGCTCCTGTAATGGTTAAACTTGGCAAGTATCTTGAAATATCCCTCCTCTTTTGTCCATTCCATGTCATTCTTACCAAACACATTTATATTTTTCTAAAAATTTATGTATTGTTAGACAAAGCCAAGAATGGGAAAATCTTAAAATACTCTCCTAAGTGCTTTTTTATTTTTATTCATTTTGGAATTTTTATAAAATAAATGAAAAACACATGAAATAATATGGAGCAAAATAAGGGACTCCTAGGACTCTGCTTCAGCAGCCAATACATTTTTGGCTGAAGAATTTTTTTTTCTAAATGATCAACTGAGTCCCTTGTTGGAAACTACATTGATAGTAGGCTTAGATTAACACACTTTTACTGCAGTGCTGATGGTATCTGTATTGAATCCTCAACTCAAGCTCTCTACCCCATGCACATTTTTAACAGTGGTTCTCAGCTATTTCCTAATGGGGACCAATTTCTAAAATCAATATCTCTTCGTGAACCTTCCCATTCCAATCCCCTGTCCTGAACCTTCTCCTTCCTTGGGGCAACTCTAGTGCGGGGTGACCCTGGGCAGTAAAGGCTATATTTGTCAGTCTGAGAACCAAAGAGACCCGCACGTTTCTGTCTGTGTCCAGTGGCCTCAATAAATAATCCATTTTATATTCATTACAAGACAAATCTGTCTCTTCTCTTCCATGAAAAAGACAATCTATCAGTCTCAGCAAAGGACTGAGGAATGTTATTATTCTGTATTTATTATTTTGAATATTATAGCATCTAGGAGCCCTAGGTGGTGGTGGTGTTCACAGTGATCAAGAAAGGAGGTAGTGGAGAGTGCCTGGTGGAGAGAAGATTAGGAACTCTGTTTTAGCCATGTTGTGCTTGAGCTGATGGCTAGACATCCACAGGGATATGTTAGAGAGAGAGCTTGAGATTGTAGTTTGGACAGAAGGAGGCAGCTTTGGAGTAGAGAGGTAGATTGGTGAGTTATCAGCATACAGACAGTAGTTGAATTTTAGTTTGTCAATGAGATTATCCAGAGATAAGGTGTAAAAGGAGATGAGATAGGGGACCACCACAGAAAGTTAGAGGAGTATGAGGAGGATCCTCCAACGGACATGCTGAAGGAACGATTAAAGAGATGGGAGAATCAGGAGAGGACAGATTCATGGAAGCCAAGGGAGGACAAAATTTCAGGAAGAAGAGCATGATCAATGGTGTCAAAGGCAGTTGGCAGGTCAAGGAGGGTGAGGATGGAGCACTAGTTCTGAACTTTGTCTAAGAAAAGGTCATTTGCGATGTAGCCTATAGATAAGAAATAGGCATAAATTGAGGCAGTAATGCAATGAGCCTACAAGCTTCAACATCTGTAAAACAATAGCTTAGCTAAACTAATCAAGGTATAAGACCCCCAAAACCTTAGCATAAGTAGTTAATCAGGAGTAACTCTAGATAATAAGGTATCACAAAAGAGAAAGTTGTAATAACTGAACTGCTGACAGGACACCACAAGATGCTAGATGATACCAGCTTGTGATATTTTAAAGTTAGGAACATCTGTAGATGTCAGACCACAAGAATATCATGGTAACTGATTAACATATATGCTAATAAGATGAAGGTAAATAGACTGGTAACGTCTGGGAGAAGGGCACCCCAATATTAGTAGGGTTAGGAAATATAAATAAGGAAAAGGGCATGAAACCCTCTACTGAATATGCAGTAAGCATAGTTGTATCAATATAACACATTATAAAAGCTGTATCCCTGCCTGTTTGCTTTGGAAGTTGTAGTTGATGGGAGATGCCAGGATGACAACCACTGGTGATGGTGACAAGTAAGATGATGATGATGGATAATGACTAACACTTCAGATTATTCTGTAAGGGATGTTGCAAGTATACAGATGCTCAGGTGCACATTTTGAATTATCTTTATCTGCCTTGCTGGTTTGGAGTGTTTATAACTTTGTTAATTATTAATAAAACTATTACAAGCATAGAAGGTTTTTCCGAAGTCTGAGTGTTGCAACCATGCAGGTTGGGGTTCCCAATTTAACAGTAATTCTAATATTCCTGGGCTTGATCTTAGGACAAGAACCTATCAAAACTCAGAGCATTAACTGGAAATTCTTAAGTAATCAATACAATTAATACCCCTTTAAGACTTTAGCGAGAGTGGTTTCAGTGGAGTGAAAGTGGGGGAAGCCAGACTGGAGAGGGTCTAGGATGGAATTGGAGGAGAATTCCAGCCAGCAGTTGTAGACAGTGCATTCAATGAGCTTAGAGATGAAAAGGAGAAGGCCTGGTTGCTGGAGAAGCAAAAGATGGGAGAGACTAGAGCTAGTTTGTATTATAAGGGGAACGAGCCAGAGGAGAGTGAGTGGGTAAGGAAAAGAGTAAGGGAGAGGATTGAGAGTGGGTGCAAGGGAGTTCAGGAGATGGGATGGGGTCCAGTAGGGCAAGTGAAAGTGTTAGATGAGAGCAGATAAGAAACTTCTGCATCTGTGACAGTGGAGGAGGAGAGAGTTGTAGGAGGGGAAGGGAAGGCACAGAGGGGCAGAGGAAGGTCACATATTTTGCCAGTTTTCTCTTGGAAGAACTTGGTGAGATGCTGTGCTGGGAAAAACGTGGAGGGAGGAAGAGGGGAGGGTTTGAGTCAAAGGCAGCTGGGATAGTGAGCACAGGATTCAATTAAATTGAAGAAGCAAAGTTGTTGCACTAAGAAGATGGCAGAACTGAAGGAGCAGATATTCAGAAATGTCCCTGCTATAAGAACACAATTGAACCTACGGAGAGATATGCACCCCACTTAAAATTTGACCTAGAGCATCAGTTGCAATGAAAACATGAGTATACATGTATGCTTGTTGGGGCCATTGCATGGATTTAATAATAGCTCCTTGTGCATCTCTAGTACCTTCCGTCCAGGATGTCGAACATTAACAAATTAGCCTCACAGAGGGTGCTTACCTCATTGCAAAGAGGAGGAAATGGAGGTATTCTGGGGGGGAACTGGGTTTTCCTAAGCCAGAGTGTTGCTTTAATTTATTTCATAATTCTGTGAGTGTGTATGATACATACATTTTGTTACTGAAGCACACAGAGTCTTAATGGCTCCTGAAAATAATTCTTACCATACTCTAAAACAGACCTAGGGGAACATCAGCATAAAAGAAATGTGCAAATTAGAAACTTTCTCAGACTCTTTGAAACAAAATAGAAGACTTTTTCTTAAGGCATTTTCCAACAGTGTTTATGCAATCTAATTTTTTTAATGAGGCTACATATTTTAAAATAATGAGGAAAAAAGAATTAGGTTTTCAGATTTGTTTATTTGGCAGCTTCCAACTTTTCGTTTAAAATAAACCAACTAATGTAGCTCATTCAGGCCCCAAGTGCCAAGTATATTTGGTGCTGAGTGATTTTGTCATATGCTAGTACTTGTGTGCCCAGTCTGGTAGTTGAGAAATCCTATAAATGGGTAACAGTTGATAGTCAGCGGCTGCAGACATCATTTGCTTGCCACCGTGCAGAGGCAGACTTTCTGTCTGATTCACCAGTGGTAAAAAAGACTTCTTTAAAAAAATATTCATTTATTTACCTAACTTTGACTTTGCATGTCTATCCTGACCACTAACTTTCCTTCAGAAAGACAGCAGGAGGGTGCCCAACTGGGCACCCAGTCCCTGCTAAGAACTCTTACTCCTGGGGGCATTCTGCACCAAAAAATTAAAAATTCTGTGCTAAAAAATTAAAAATTATGCACACAATATTTTAAAATTCTGCAAAATTCAGCAAATTTTATTTGTCAAAATAATAGTACTTAATCACACCAGTTTCAATTATTTTGGTAATTTATTTCAAAATACCTGTCAGCAAGTATGCCTGTAACAATACAGACACAGACAAAAATTCCCCAGGAGTAGAGAGTTAAAGAAACCCCTATGACAACTCAGTTCCTGTTTCTCTGCCCTCTTCTTGCCCCCCAGAGTCCAGCTGTGGGGCTCCCCCCAGCCAATACACCCTAACCCCCTTGTCCCCAGAGCCCCACCTCAGGGCCCCCCCAATCCAGAGACCCACATCGTGTCGTCCCCCCCCTGAGCCCAACTGCAGGCCCCCCCTTGCCCAGACACTCCTTCCCCAGAGACCAGGGATCCAGAGGCAGAAACAGCCTGATGCTTGTTCCCAGGCTTGCACGGAGTTTCCTGCGTGCCACCCTCTCCTACCCTCAGGGCATGCCGGGAACTACAGCTGCCAGGAACCCTCTAGCTCCCCCTCCTTCCCTGCAGAAGTGTCATCTGCGTGCAAGCTGGGCTCTGCTGAGTCCAGTGGCCCCTAGTGGTGGCTTGGAGCACTGCAGCCCATTTCTGTGGGGGAAAGGAAATTCTGCACACACAACATTAATTTCTGCAAAATTCTGCATTGCATAGTGGCGCAGAATTCCCCCCAGGAGGAAACTCTGTTTGTTGTCCAGGGTGCTTATACTGTATATGAGTCATTAGGCCAAGGGTTGTAAAGGTATTTTGTAATGCTGCGTTCAGCGTTGCAACACTTTACTACTTTAGGAGCCTAAAGCTCATTTTCAAAAGGGATTTGGGTACTTGAAAAGAAGAGAGATGTAGGTTCCTAAATGAATTCGGCATTGTGATGCTGAGCACAGCAAAACCTAAATACCTTTAAAAAACTGGGCTTTAGTGCATTCATTCTAAATACTATCACTGATTTAGTATTTAATATAATATAACTGATCACATATTTAATAATGACCTCTGCTTACATAGTATCTCTTTTCAAGTATCCCAAAGCACTTTCCAAATTGGTCAGTTTTAGCCCTGGTATAAGTGGAATTACATCCCTTCCATTTTAGGGCTGAATTTGGCTCACTAGGCTTTGAAGAATCCCACTGAAGTACATTAGGTATGTATTGTTATAGCTACATATTTGATATATGAGTAAACTGAAGAATGCAGAGGTGAAGTAACTTGCTCAAGACCACTTGACATCTTAATAGTAGAGTGGTGAGCAGAACACACAAACACTCCCTCCCAGTGCTTTATCAGGGTTTCCTTACCTGGGGAAATGGCACTGTTAGGGCAGTGAACCGGAAGACTGAGGAGTGACTGGGTCATGGCACTGGGCCTGAGGACTGCTGGATGCCCCTTGAAGAGAAGAGACTTTGAAGGACTCTACCCTCGAAAGGGAAACCACTGAGTGACCTGGCCAGAGGGCAGAGTCACAACGAGGCTGCAGCAGCTCCTGGAGTGAAAGAAAGGTTATAGACTGAGACAGCGAGACGGAGTACAACTGCAGGGAAGGGCATCCTCCGTGCAGAGCCAATCCCCTGGAACTGCCAGGAGGAAGCGCTGTCCAGCAATGAGTAGAACACCCCATCACATGCCCTTTTGTTAATGTTGAACATAAATGTTCTCCATAAATACAAATATGTAGAGTAGGGTTTTATGCTTTTTTACATGGTATATTGCACGAGTGTAGTAGGCAATGTCACCTTAAAGAGAATGATCACTTCTATAATCCTCTCTTTAGGTGAATTATATGCATAGTTGAACAAAACAAAATGTTATACAGCAAACATTCCTGAAGTCACAGTGTTTAAGTGGATCTCTTTTCTTTTAAATAGATGCATTTAGTAATAGATACATGTGGTTGTACTAATGTCAGCTTTCTATATAGAGGAAACCTGCACCAGTGTCACTGATATAGTTAAACGCATGTGAATCCCAGTGTGGACATTCTTACTTTGGTTTAAGAGTGGCTTTTTCTGGCGTAGCTCAAGTTAATTAGGAACAAGTTAAACTGGCTTAAACTTATTGGTTTCAATTATTGTTATTGTTGTTGCCTGATTCTTAATGATTTTTCTCCTGCAGTTGGGTCACCTTTGCACACCCTGATTTCTGGGGAGAACACTTTCCAGGTCCTGGCATAAGTTACAGCACCCTCACGGCTGCTCTAATTTACATTCTGCTCCCCAAGGTCCCTGGGAATTAGAGAACACCTGTGTAGAGAATAATTAGAATCATAGAATCATAGAATATCAGGGTTGGAAGGGACCTCAGGAGGTCATCTAGTCCAACCCCCTGCTCAAAAGCAGGATCCATCCCCAATTAAATCATCCCAGCCAGGGCTTTGTCAAGCCTGACCTTAAAAACTTCTAAGGAAGGAGATTCCACCACCTCCTTAGGCAACACATTCCAGTGTTTCACCACCCTCCTAGTGAAAAAGTTTTTCCTAATATCCAATCTAAACCTCCCCCACTGCAACTTGAGACCATTACTCCTTGTCCTGTCCTCTTCCACCACTGAGAATAGTCTAGAACCATCCTCTCTGGAATTACCTCTCAGGTAGTTGAAAGCAGCTATCAAATCCCCCCTCATTCTTCTCTTCTGTAGACTAAACAATCCCAGTTCCCTCAGCCTCTCCTCATAACTCATGTGTTCCAGACCCCTAATCATTTTTGTTGCCCTTCGCTGGACTGTCTCCAATTTATCCACATCCTTTTGTAGTGCGGGGCCCAAAACTGGACACAGTACTCCAGATGAGGCCTCACCAATGTCGAATAGAGGGGGACGATCACGTCCCTCGATCTGCTCGCTATGCCCCTACTTATACGTCCCAAAATGCCATTGGCCTTCTTGGCAACAAGGGCACACTGCTGACTCATATCCAGCTTCTCGTCCACTGTCACCCCTAGGTCCTTTTCCGCAGAACTCCTGCCTAGCCATTCGGTCCCTAGTCTGTAGCGGTGCATTGGGTTCTTCCGTCCTAAGTGCAGGACCCTGCACTTTTCCTTATTGAACCTCATCAGATTTCTTTTGGCCCAATCCTCCAATTTGTCTAGGTCCCTCTGTATCCTATCCCTCCCCTCCAGCATATCTACCACTCCTCCCAGTTTAGTATCATCCGCAAATTTGCTGAGAGTGCAATCCACACCATCCTCCAGATCATTTATGAAGATATTGAACAAAACCGGCCCCAGGACCGACCCCTGGGGCACTCCACTTGACACCGGCTGCCAACTAGACATGGAGCCATTGATCACTACCCGTTGAGCCCGACAATCTAGCCAACTTTCTACCCACCTTATAGTGCATTCATCCAGCCCATACTTCTTTAACTTGCTGACAAGAATACTGTGGGAGACAGTGTCAAAAGCTTTGCTAAAGTCAAGATACAATACATCCACTGCTTTCCCTTCATCCACAGAACCAGTAATCTCATCATAGAAGGCAATTAGATTAGTCAGGCATGACCTTCCCTTGGTGAATCCATGCTGACTGTTCCTGATCACTTTCCTCTCATGTAAGTGCTTCAGGATTGATTCTTTGAGGACCTGCTCCATGATTTTTCCGGGGACTGAAGTGAGGCTCACTGGCCTGTAGTTCCCAGGATCCTCCTTGTTCCCTTTTTTAAAGATTGGCACTACATTAGCCTTTTTCCAGTCATCCGGGACTTCCCCCGTTCGCCACGAGTTTTCAAAGATAACGGCCAATGGCTCTGCAATCACAGCCGCCAGTTCCTTTAGCACTCTCAGATGCAACTCGTCCGGCCCCATGGACTTGTGCACATCCCGCTTTTCTAAATAGTCCCTAACCACCTCTTTCTCCACAGAGGGCTGGCCATCTATTCCCCATGTTGTGATGCCCAGCGCAGCAGTCTGGGAGCTGACCTTGTTGGTGAAGACAAGAGGCAAAAAAAGCATTGAGTACATTAGCTTTTTCCACATCCTCTGTCACTAGGTTGCCTCCCTCATTCATTAAGGGGCCCACACTTTCCTTGGCTTTCTTCTTGTTGCCAACATACCTGAAGAAATATATTTGAGAGACCAGGCCTAACGAGCACCCAAGACAGTAAGAAACAGGTCAATCTGAGAAAGAACAGTACACACTAGCAACTCAGTGAATGCTTTTCCAGCTTTTAGGGCTTCACATGAACATAGGAATTTCCAGACTGGATCCAACCAGTGGTTCATCTACTCCATTATTCTGCCTCCAACAGCGACCAAACTAACTGCTTGAGAGGAAGGTACAAACATCCAGCCAAAGGCAGCGGTGGGATAACCTACTCCCACAGAAAGGTTCTTCTTCATTTCTACCAGTTAGGGCTTGTCTACTTAAGAAACTGACTGCAATAAACTACTATACCCTAGTTCTGGAATAGCGATAGTGCTTTGAATTCACAGTACCTGATTCCAGAATAACCTCCCCATGCAGACAAGTTGGATTAACCTTTTGTGGGCCCAGCACCCACCATATTTGTGGGCTCCCATGGGGGCAGTGGAGCATGGTGCAGGGGGGTCAGTCCCTGGAGCAAGTGGCTGGCCAGGGGCATGGCAGGGGTAGCCCTGCTCCGCCCAGCCCAGTGTGAGGACACTATTTACAAACCGGCAGTTGCCAGATGCACAGTGGCCCGCCCAGCCCAGTGCTGCCACGCCACAGAGCACCCCACCCAACACTGGAACAGCCCTCCAATTCCCTGTGGCCAAATCCCTCCCGGACCCACGATGCCCAGCGCCCCCCCAGACCCCTGCCACAAACACACAGTGCCCTGGACAACACCACCCCTGCCCAGCGCACCCCTGCCCACAGCCCCCACCACAACTGCTCAGCACGCCACACAGAACCCCCACTCCCTACTGCCCCCCCCACACACCTTCCCCACCCCCTCACAGCCCAGCAGCACCCCCACAGGCCCTCCAGAGGCCCACTCCCCCAAGCCCTGCCTCCCGGCCTCACTCACCAGCCCTGCTGGGAGGCAACTGTCTGCCAAGCTGAGCTGCCAGTGCAGCCAGGGCTGATCCCGGGGCAGGAAATTGCTCCGGCCCCTCAGGAGCAGTACGATCAGCCAGGCCAGGGCCTGCAATGGCCAGGCTCCCTCAAGACCCACTTGCCTGAAAGGGCCCAGTCAAGCCCCCCACACAATTGGCCATGCTTCTGCACCTGTCCCAGGCGGCTCAGCTCCGGGGAAACAGGTGGGGGCCCCCACAGGTGGTGGGAAGCAGAGACTGCCCAGAGCCGGAGGTGCCCTGGGGTCCAGCCAAGGGGCAGAGAGAAGCCGCGAGTGGGGCCAGGGGGTGAAGAGGAGCCCTCAGTGGGCAGGCCGAGAGAAGCAACTGGTGGGCGGGTTAGCGGGGTACAAGCAGAGCAGGCTGGGGCCCCTTCTGAGCATGGGCCCGGCTCCATGGTAAACCCGGCACTGTAAATATCCTATGCTCTTAAGCTCCAGTGAAGCCTTTGGTCTCCAATATCTAATAGCGAGTTCCAGTGGTTAACTGCACAAGCACGTGTGGCCTTTGGTGAGCTATAAAATCTGCTCCTTTCAGTTTCTGCGAAGGCCCCTTGCTCTTGGGTTAGGCGAAGGGTGAAGAGCAAGGGCCTTACCCGCCTTGCCTGCCCCAGCCCCCGCCGGAGGGTGAAGGCCACTCCCGCCCCCCACCTCTCTGGAGCCGGTGTCCTTTCGGGCGGGGGCCTGCCCTCCCCGGGCACAGGCCGTGCCGCAGAGCAGCCCCCGCCCCTTGCCGGGCCCGTGTCTTGGGGGGGGAGGAGGGCGGCTGGATTGCGGAACCGCCGCGGCTGGTGGCCCGGATCGGCCCCCGGCAGAGAGCCGCTGCCCGGGGCGCCCCCGCACAGACCCGCCGGCCGCAGCGGGCAGAGGCCGGGGCCGGGGAGGGGCCCAGCGGGCAGAGGCCGGGGCCGGGGCCAGGACTCACCCTCCAGGCTCTCGCACTGCACCAGGTTCACGTAGTCGCCCTGGCTCAGCACGCCAGCCTTGAAGCCCCGCACCAGCCCCTCCAGGTAGCCGCTGTCCACGTTGAAGTAGAGCTCGGGGAAGCTCGACATGGCGGGAGATGATGTCCCCATCATCAAATAAAGACATTCTCTTTCTGGTCCCTCTGACCAAGCAGTGGGAAAGCAAAGAAGTCAGATAATACAGAACAGG
The DNA here is from genome assembly GCF_965140285.1 of Lepidochelys kempii. Classification (NCBI taxonomy): domain Eukaryota; kingdom Metazoa; phylum Chordata; order Testudines; family Cheloniidae; genus Lepidochelys; species Lepidochelys kempii. The sequence continues at coordinate 152,915,326 of NC_136382.1, forward strand.
TGCAAAGGAGAAGAGTCATTAGCATACTGGTGGTACTACAGCCCAAAGTACCTTTGCAATTTCCCTTAGCAGTGTCATATACATTTTGAGGGTGATGACTGACTGAGTAGGACCCTGTGGGAATTGACAAGAGAGGATCCTTGGTGTGGTTGAACAGCTGCTCATGATCACGCTCTGAGATTTCTACAGAGAGGAGGGAATAGAGCCACTGAAGAACAAACATCAACATATGTCCAGTGTGCCCTGGCCCAAAACTGTATGGGAGTATCCCCCTTTCCTCTGCCAGAGAGGAGGCAGCTAGAGACTGAAGCCAGCAGAGCAACTGCAGAAGTACCTTAAGCAAGGGCTGATACTGATTATATTTTCTACCGTTTTGACTGTGCTGTCTCTGCCCTGTGCTGATAGTCTGTTTTCTCCGACCATCTCCCATCCTCATCACACAGACTGTTCACCTCGGCCTCATCCTGCTCCTACCCCTCCTGACTTCCATCCCTTCCCTTTCTCCTCTGCTCTCTCCCTCTCACCCTTCTCCCTTCCTTTGTCTTACTATTTAGCTAATCCCGCCCCCCACTAAATCCAACTAAAATAAATAAATAAAAATAATGGAACTAACAGATTTGTTGGTCACCAGTCATATTGATTACTGTGCCCTTTGCCCTTCCTGTTGTCTTGTCTATTTATACTAAGCTCTTTAGTACAGTGCCAAGGACAATGGGACCTTGATCTTAGGATCTTAGAATCTTAGAACCATGATTCCACATGGCTGGTCCCTGTCACTACTCTAATAAACAATGGCTTGTGAAGTAGCCAGTGATAACAAGTGCATGATGTGGTTAAAAATGAAGTGACCTTGGGGCAAAATATTACAGATGCATTATTGCATGAGCCAAACCATTATATCCATTCATGGCCTAGAGCAGGGCTGTCATGTTTTTCCTATAAAATATTTTCCCTAAAAGACAAGTTGTTGTGGAGCATGATCCAGAAGGAGGTGGTGCAGAGTATAATGTGGTGAGGGAAGATAAAAAGGGAGTCCAAGGATATGTTATTTGGGTCCAGTACATAAGCGAGAGGGGCAGTAGTTCAGTAGATGTGGACAGTTGTTAATGAGCTTAGGGCTTGATCCTGCACCATAGCAATCAGTGGGAATTTCACCATTCACCCTAAATAGCAGGATCAGGCCCTTAATAACGTACAGTGACAAACAATGGTAGAAGGGGCTGCCTAGCATCTTGGAAGAGGATTAGACTCGATGATTATTCACTGTGCACATTATGAAATGAAGCTCTAGAACGTAACTGATGAAATTGGATCACGGTGGGATGAGGCACTTTAGAAATAAAATTATTTCTTATTGCTATTATATCTTAATTGATTCTGTAAAGTAAAAATTATTGAAATATTCCTGTTAACCAAAAGCATCCCAGGGATATGTGTATATCAGAATTCTCCTCCAATGCATATAAAATTACTTAATGAAGATCAGCTTGCATGTTTGTTATCTTCACATCCAGCTCGCAGTCCAACCCACCTTTTCCATGGGCTTCTTGCCACATTCCCTTTTCCCTATACTGTTGATGTTATGTAGAAGTGAAGTATGGAAATATCCACAGTTCATAAAATAATCTAACAACCCTATGTTGTGTTTGTCTGTTATTAATTGGCAGTAAATGCAAACATAAGCTAAAAGAAGGCAAAAGGATAAACACACTTAAGCCAAACCAATTCCTAGGGAAATAATGTAAAGGCTTGTCAAACAATTCTTCAAAGAGAGAAGAATGATTATTTCCCATATAGCCATTGTATATACTCTGGCATTATAATTTTTGCTTTATATAATATTTTGTTCAACTTGCATAGGGACATCGATTGAGAGATCTCAAAGAGATTGATAAAGGTTAATGAAATCAGACTTATAACCCCTATCAGGGAAAGATGCTAGTCAAAATATTTGTTGCCAACAAAGGGTCAGGTCTTTGTTTCTCCCTGCCCCTGCTCCCTAGCATCACAAATCTGAAAAACTGACATAACCAGCTTCCTCAAGATTACGTACCTTCTCTTGTGACCCCCGTCCTGGAGCATCACTCTGCCCAGTAATTCAGGCTGCTGGAATGGCTCTTGCAGCTGGATGTAATTTAGAGCTGCCCTCAGCTGGCCTCAGGATTGGGAGGGATGTAAGAGTAGCTTAATGCCACCTTACCTTTTCACTCTCTAAACTGTCAAGCACAGCACCAGAATAGCCTAGAATCTGGCTCAGTACATTCAATGACTTTAGCCCTTTATTTTTGTTTGCAAATTTTAGTGAGTTGTTTGTAGCAAGAATTCAGTTAATTATTCAGTCATCAGAATTCACCATTCAAGCTTTTCAACCGGTCACCTCAGTCACAGAGTATATATATTACCTCATTGGCTGACTTAACCTTTATTAACTACTTCTGCCTCCAGTCAAAATAGATTTTGTTTCATCTCAAAACTAACCACATTTCTTGATTACACCTCATCTACAGGCCTGAAATTTACTTTCTCTGAAAATTTTCATGAGCACAGTTTTGCTTGCATGAGAAGTTAACAAAATAATACATACAAATGAAAATCTGATTCAGAGTTCACAGATAGGCTTGGAGATACATTCCCCAACTATTCACTCCATAGTAGAAAATGTCTGTCCCTAAGGGTGTGGAAACAGAGCTGAACAGTTAAGACACTTGTCTAAGGTTTGCCTGTGACAGATGTAGGAACAGAATCTAGATCTTCTGTCTCCCTCCTTTCCTTCCATGCACAATTCAACAGAAAATCAAGGATGCAAAAGAAAAAAAGCAATGATGAAAAACTATTGAAGATTTAGCAAAACACAACCTGTCTAGGGAGGTTGTGGAAGCTCCGTCACTGGACACTTTCAAAAGGAGGCTGGATAGTCATCTGTCTTGGATGGTTTAGACATAACAAATCCTGCATCTTGGCAGAGAGTTAGAGTAGATGACCCTTGTGATCCCTTCTCACCCTATGGTTCTATGATTCTATCCCTCTAAAAATACCAGGATTCAGTATTTGTATTACATTATTATGGTCTCACAATAGCGAGACCACAGTTAAAATTGCATCAGAAATTGTGTTTACAGAGTCTGTTCCTCAGGGCAGGCCTACACTAGAAGTGCTACATGGACACAGCTGTGCTGATGCAGCTGCGCTGCTGTAATGTATCTGGTGAAGACGCTGTATGCCAATGGGAGCGCTCTCTGCATTCAGCATAATTACTCCACTTCTGTGAGAGGTAGAAGCTATGTCAGCGGGAGAGCATCTCCCACTGACATAGCACCAGTGTGGACAGCGCTTACATTGCTGTAACTTGCATCGCTCGGGCGGGAGGGGTGTCTTTTTCACACACTTTTAGGGGGTGTGACCTTTCTGTAGTTTGCATCCAAAGGTGCCTGGAAGGATTTCACCTTCTATGGATAATAACACTGAAATTCAGTCATCTTTGAGATGGAGGGCAGCAGCCAGGTGGATGGGAGGATTAGACATTTAGGTCAGGGACATTAAGGAAAAAACTACTCTTATAAGAGTTGTACCTCAGCGTACTGTACCTCTCTTATAAGAAAGTGCCATGAGTGGTATTCTTTCCCTCTTCCCTTGTCCTACACATAGATGCTGTGATGGGGTGTACCAACCCCGTACTAGTGAAGCAAGGGTTAAGGAGCTGCTCTGGGTCTAAGTGGCCACACCCCCTCACCTCTGCTGGGCATGCTCCCAATGGAAGGAGCATTTAAAAAGGAATGACTCAGCTCATCTGGGTGGACCAGGGAGCAGAGCAGTTGAGTGCAGCAGACTGCTACTGGGAAGCTGCCAGGGCTCCACACTGCTAGGACTGAGCCTCACTGCAAAGCCCCTGGGAGCCAGCCGACCACAAGAGTCAAGGGTGATGACTCACCAGGGCCAGTGGGAGAGAATGTGGAGACACACTGGAGGGAAACACAGGAGGGATCCCACGTTCAGCCCATGAGGATGCTGGAGGGATTGAACAAGTGTAGGGAGTGACCTAGAGAGTGGGCTTTGGGGTATAAGACCCTGAGCCCTCTATGAAGGCAACTGTTTTGAAAGGCTGTGGGTCAGAACCCGGTGGATTAGGGTAGGCCTTAGTTCCCCTATTCCTCCCCACTTTTGCTAAGAGGCAATGCTACCCCTGAACTGTAGCAGCTAGGCAGAACAGCCTTTGGACTCTTGCCAGCGGGCAGTGCTATCTTGGGTTGTAATAGCCAGATAAATCAACCCTAGAACTCTCACCATTAGGTGTTATGCCTCAGAGTACACAGCCAACCCTTGACGGATGACTTATTGGTGTCATTATGAGTTTCATGCAAAGTCCTTTAAACAGCAACACATATGGCCATTTATAAAATAGTCCAAGGAAGGTTCCATATTTAATCTGAATGCTAGTTCTACAATGAATTTAAATTGTCAAGATTGACTTTAAAAATGTAGTAATTTATTTACTCTTTTCAACGTTAAAACCTCCAGTTCCTTCTCAGAGTTAGGATGTCATGGGGGCTTGCAGTTATTACCTTCTGTGCATGTGTTCTTGGTATTTTCCTAAACAAATCTAATTCCTGGAAATCAACATTTTATTCTTGCCTTGTCTGCTTTGACTACTCTGGCCTTCACTGACCTTTCCCCTGTGCGCACATCAATGTTTTCCTGAAAACCAATTGAATCAGCATCCCAAAACAGAACAGAGTAGAGAGGCATGCACAATTCCACATGATGCTAATGTTTGGAGTGATATAAGTGATCCCCCTTTTCTATAAACTAATGTGAGGTACTGTGAGTTAGTTAACATACTTCTGGTTTTCTAGTGACGTGCACAGAGAAAGGTATTTGCAGAGACTCTAGCTATTTTCTTTAGATTACGGAACGGTTTATACGATCAAATGTTAATGAAGGCAAAGGAGAGTAACAAATGATTACTTGGTTGTTGTTGGCTTTGGCCCATTAGAAACAAACTGTCTGAAACCCTGTAAAATAGGGTAATTTGGAAACATGCACAGAGTGAGGAGACTTGCTATAAGTTTACTTTTTTAACTTCTCAGCAGTATACATGTATTTTGTTAGTGATTTTGTAACTTTTAGGCTTGGTTCAGAGAAGCAAAGCACCCCAAAGCTTAAGTATTAAGAGTAATTTACTGTCTTCTAGCACCTTCAATCTGTGGATATTAGAAAACTTTATCAACATTAATTAATTTATCCTCACAACACCCTTGTAGAGTAAGTTAGTGTTGTTATACCTATTTTGTACATGAAGAAACGGAGGCACAGAGAGGTTAAGTGGCCTGCCCAAGAAAACACAGTAACTCCATGGCAGAACTAATTTATCCTAATCCTGTGCTTTGACCACGGTACCAAATTCATCTCATCTGCTTGAACCTCCTAAATTCACAAAATTGGGCTGGAAAAATTGCAGGAACCAGCCTACCAAATCTCTGGATCTTCCTGTGTCTGGTCAGGCTAGAAATCTTCTAAGAACCCTGTTTCATAATATTTCAGCACTCCCCACTTCCCATCTCAGCAGGAAAAAGTGCAAGGAAATCAGGGAAGAGTTAACTAACCATATTTGACCCTGAGAAGATGGATGCATGATTGTAGTGAAAATGTTTGAGGTGAGTCTATGTTACCTGACCAAGTTCACACATCCCTCAATTTTATAAATGGCTCTGGTTCTGCTAGAAACTGCAACATTAGCACAAAAGAGACTGATTCATAAGCACAATGGAAAATATATTAGGGATTGATCTTAGAAAGTGATAAGTGCACCAATTCCTATTGACTTCAGCCTGTCTCAGTGGATGCTTAGGATCTCACAGGAGCAAAGCCCTAAGACCCAAGGGGCGCATCATCAGGCATAGGTTAATGAAATTGAATCATAATAAATACAATTTGTCAAAACATTTTTGAAACTTACAAGGACCCAGTCAAGTTTAAGGTATAGATTTGGATATGTTCTTTTTCAAACCAGTTTGAATAAGTGCATACATACACCCACACTCATTCTGGAATATGCCTCTTGCTCTTCGTGCTGCAGTCTGGTTTTAACACCTCTCTTGTTCCCCCTCTTTCAGTTCCTTAAGCACCAACTTCTGGCTAAAGAAACTTTGATCAGTAAGGCCAAATTCAGACCTGATGTAAATGGGTACCATTCTACTGAAGTCAATGGGCATTACTCCCACTTACTGATTCTGAATTTAACCCATGAACTTTTATGCTTTTTATCTTGGTGTCTCCAGGAAGGCTTGTAGCACATACTTGTGGCTACCTGTGATACATTTTTCAGTAGCTATCTCACTCTTTCTTCAGGAGGCTATGAACACATGCTCCTTCTTGTCCCCCAGGAGGCTCAAATCTTGCAGCTGTGCAGTCCCAGTACAAAAGTGGTAATAACAGTTCAATGATATAATTAGCCTCCCTGGGAGTCCTATCACAACCTGCTGTGCAGTGTCTTTTTTTCTTCTTCTGTCTGCTAGGAAATAATCAGGGCTGGCCTTAAACATAAGAGACCTTACCCTATGAAGTACTGAGCATCCTCAAATATAACAGACATCAATAGGAGTTGAAGGTGCTCAGAACATCTGTGGTTTGAGCCTTACTGTACACTTTTAGATCTGTTATTCTTGTGTCTCCTCTCAAGTGGTCTGATGGTGCTGATCCCAGGTACTTGCTTCCCAGGGAGTCCAGTATCAGGGGTTAGCCATGTTAGTCTGTATCCAGGGAGTCCAGAATCCAAACTTGTATTCTGCAAGTTCTTACCCTACTGCCAAAGCCTCAACCCTTCATTTACCTTGTAGGCCTGGTTTTCATCCACCTGAAGAGACAAATATCCCAGAGTTCAAAGGTTTTAAGGTTGATCCTTCAAACCATTACTCATGTAAGTAGATTATTGGGCAGATGGCAGATGAGGAGGTTAAAGGTACATGATTAGGGCCCTGTGTTTGTCACGGAGGTTGCGGAAGTCACAGATTCCATGACTTCCTGCGATCTCCATGACTTCTGCAGTGGCCAGTGTGGCTGACAGCCACACTGGCTGCTGCTGAAACAGCTCTGTGGCCAGCTGCTTGGGAGGCCCTCTGGCAGTCCCTGGCAGCTGGCTCCAGGGACCACCTGAGCAACGGTCGATGTGGCTGGCTCTGGGGACCACCTGAGCAGCGGTCCCAGGGAGCCAGGAGCAGCTGCAGCTCAGAGGCTCCTGGCAGTAGTCCCTAGGTGGCCAGAGCAGCTGCTGGCCCCTCGGGGTTCCCCGCCCCTGTCGTTGGCCAGGGGAGCTGCTGGTCCCCCAGAACTCACTGCCCCTGGCAACCACTGGAGCAACCGCTGGGCCCCAGGGTCCCCCCTGGCAGCGGGCCCACCTGGGCTTCCCCCTCGCAGCTGGTGCCATGGGTCCCTCAAGGCTCCCCTTGGCACGCCGCCATAAGATTCAATCAGGGGTATTTATGGTATAAGTCATGGACAGGTCACTTTTTTGTTTCTTGCCCCTGACCTGTCCATGACTTTTACTAAAAATAACCATGTTTAAATCATAGCCTTATACATAACAAATACATTTATGGATATCACTTCTTCACATGTGATGTGTAATAGGAGTGTTGGGCTGGGAGCTAGGAGGCCCTGATATCATATCTTCTTCTATTGACTGGTGTTTGTAAATGTTGTGAAGTGCACATAATTAATATTGATCAAGGTCTCATGCTCCTGTCATAGGAGGCAGGCAAGTATAATTGCCCCACTTTGCAGGTGGAGTAACTAAGATTTCACAAATTCAGTGAATTTGGTAATTAAATTCCTGGTAATTAAACCTAAATCTCTAATATGCCAGAGTCAAGTCTCATTCAGTTAGTTGCAATGTCTTTCAGAATGGATATGCCAAATATATGTGATTGGCTATGCTGACTGTAACCAGTAGACCACACTCTCCTGCACAGCCAGAAATAGAACCCAGAAATCCTGATTCCCGATGTTCTTATGTTGTCTAACAAATAGTTCTAAAACTCATTGCCAAAGGGTATGTCACATCACCATATAATGGCTGATCCACATAGAGCACAGCAGCCTCCTATTGTTAGCCATTGCTCCTTTTGCACAAATGGTAAAAGTTTGTGTGGTGACTCTAAAGGTCCTGGGGCTGATGACCAATAAGTGCAGTTTTTTTATTGCACATGATAGAATTTTGATAGTGGGTCTGTTTTCTTTTTAAAAACCTAACAAGTTACATACAAAACACTATGGTAAAAGAACACTAAAGGTGCTAAGCCAAGCACTCAAGAGTATGGAAATGCCAGAATTAAAGTTGCCCACACAACTTTAAAGCTGGCCCCTCACATTATGGCACAGTCTCAGGTTGATCACATGTCATTTTTTCTACAGAAGTCCTGCCTCATTTAGTGCACAGAATGAATATCAAATGTGGCAAAAGGCTGCAAGAAGTGAAAGGGTGGATTTGTGATTAAAGCCTTGGTCTGACACCAAAAGAGCTGGGTTCTATTCTTGAGTCTGCTACAGGCTTCCTACGTGGAGCTGGATAAAACTGTATCATAATGAGCCTGACATAAGTTTGCATGGGCAGCTATAAATCTGAGACCTAATTTTTCAATCGTTGACTTTGCAACCTTGATTTTTTTTATGTGGGTTTTGTGTGTATATAATATAACTAGTTATCAACAGATACTCCTTTCAGGTATGTTGATACAGCTTCACTAACTATTGATAGACTCAGACCTACACCCACAGAAGAGGTTGTCTTAAAAGTCGTATTAGACTATTGTAGGAAGTGACTCAGGATAATAGCTAGTCTAATAAGCTGTGTTGGCTTCCTGGAGTCTTTTGAAAATAAATCCTCTGCAAGAAGAAAGTCAAGAGAGAGAAAAAGACACTGTGCAGTTGAGAATAATTAAATCTGATATGGTCCAAAGGATTCAAATTATCCATCCAACCCTAGCTCCTCTGATATTGTGTAACATATAATGAATCATAGTTAACTTGGCATGTCAGTAATGGCACCTACATCTGCCTGGTTTTCCTTCATGATTTTTTCTCAAGCCATTTCTCTAACATGTTTTTAACATCTTTGCTTTGAGAGCACTTAATTCAGTCTGTGTGCCATGGAAGCCAAGAGGCTGATGTCCCACAAAGTTCTCATAGGACTCTGGCCACTCTGAATGCTCTCTCTAGTTTTCTGTGGAAAAGCACACAAAGCTCAGTTAATTTGAGGAATAACTGGATGAATTGGGATGTATTACAAAAATGCTGTTTAGTTCTGATATTATCTGTGCAGGATAATTTTAATTTGTAGTGGAACACAGGGATCCAGATTCTGTGAGCCACTTGGTTCCCTTTGCAATGCTCAAGTGAAGCAAATGCATCAGAGCCTAGCTAAAATTCCCTTGCCGGGACAGAGCTGACAGCTGGCTGCTACACCACCTACCTGCCATGTAGGGGTAATGGCTGGAGTGTGCTGTACTCTGGCTTTCCTCAAGCTGCTTTTAAGTCAGTGGCTCTCAAACTGTGGGCCGGCGTTAGACTTGCTGGGGCCCGGGGCAGAAGCCAAAGCCCAAGCCCCACGGCCTGAGGGCTTCAGCCCTGGGCAGCAGGGCTCAGGTTCCAGGCCCCCTGCCTGGGGCTGAAGTCACTGGTCTTCAACTTTGGCCTCCCCGCACAGGACAGTGGCGCTTGGGCTTTAGTCCCACCACCTGGCACAGCAGGGCTTGAGTGGGCTCAGGCTTTGGTCCCCCCTAGTGGGGTCATGTAGTAATTTTTGTTATCAGAAGGGGGCCGCAGTGCAATGAAGTTTGAGAACCCCTGGCCTTGAGTCAACCAGAGCTGGGGATGGTATAAAATTGGCCTCACAATCAGGGAGCTGTAGCCAGTTACCTGACATTGCCGACCCCCGGGTGAGCCCAACTTCTTTTAGGTGCTGCAGAGACTTTGGCCTCACTTATACCAAGGATGTTAATCAGAAATAACTCCATTAAAGTCAATGGGTCTCTCCACTACCTTTCACCTTTTTTGCTGACATTTACACCTGAGCAAAGTGTGTATAAAACTCTACCATTCTGATTCCTTTTGCACCCATTTTGCCCAGGTATAAATGGCAACACAAGGTGCAGGGCAGTGGAGAATCAGACTTTGGCTGTTGAATATGCAAGCGTGGAAGCCTTCTGTGCCTCTGGCTTGCAAAGCTAATCGCAAAGAACCTTGTGCATCAGAGACTCCGTTTACCCTGGAGCTGGAGGTGTAATTTGTAGCTCAGGTAGACATAGCTGCAGTAGTTCAATCAGAAGAAGGGTAGCCACAGCAATACGAGTGGGGGGACATGCTAGCTGCCCTGAGTACAATCCCATCTGAGAAACTAGAGGTATTCAAGACGGCTAGCTCCTCCTGCTGCTCCTACCACCATGGGACACTTCTATTTTTAGCTCAATCAGAGCTAGCATGAGCTGGAATTTCCACCTTCCGTCTCCAGTATATACATTTGACCATGGCCAACACCTTGTGCTTCCGAGAATAAATGGAAAGCTCTGTGCAGGCTTTTGAGTGCCCTATGCTCGCTACCATATGCCATAACTCTGCATTTCCTGACTTATGTGGATTTGAGTGAAACCTGGTAGGTTTCCAAACTGAATTATAAACAGAAATAACATCCACAGCTATGCCAGCTAGAGCAAGAAACCCAGCATCTCAAACCTCATGCTTCAGAGTGTAAACTGATCAACTGGGGGGGGGAGGGGAGAGAAGAATTCTTCCCCCTTTTCTCTATATAATATTCCATCCCACAACTGCCAGGTTCACTGTGTTCTCTGTTCTCCTTGCTCTGAATCACCAGGTATTTAACTACTGCTGGAGGCAGCATACCAGACAAGGGAGGCCAATGATGCTCCACAATGGCAGCACCGATAATATTTGAAAGTAGGCTTTGCGATTTAATTTCCTTTGGTTCCCCCCTCCCCCCGCCCCTTGTTCTGTACCACCAAAAGGCTGACACAATAAACCCCTGCAGCCAATCATGTGTATGCATATTGAGGCAGACTTTAAAATGCATAACACATGCCCCTGATGGAATTGTTGTGGACTGTTTACTTGCTCATTTGCACAATTTTGTCTGCAAGGAAAATAAAAAGTTTTTTTACAGTCATGATGCTGTTGAAGAGAGACTATATTTACTCCTGGGGGAGCTGTCAGGATGTCACTGCAGAGGTGAGCCTTGTTTTGAAAGTTGCTGTGTAGGCCGAGTAGTCAATATTTCAATAGCAATATCTAGATATATGGTAGTTTTTATGTTTTAGTTTAAAAAAAAACCTGCTGTACATTATGGTCTAAGAGTCTGCAAAATAAACTGCAGAAGGGATGACATCATTTGTGAGTATTCACCAGTGGTGAAATTCACCCCTACGCAGAGTGCCAGCTTGAGGCCTGTGCACCAGCCAAACCTTGCTTAAGCTCTATTTTTGAGAGTATAAGTGATGCAGCAGTGTTAGGGACTGAGACATGGGTGGTCTGGCCTAGTAGCCAGAGCAGGAAACAGAACCAAGGGTCAGAATGAGAGCCGGGGTCAAGCCAGAGTCAGAATTAGGAATCTGAACCAAGGGTTAGAGGCAGGGAAGACAGGAGCAGGGCTGGGTCCAAAGCAGGAACTAGCATAGCCCCAGGCAAACGCGCTCAACAGCCGGTAGCCTGCTGCTGGTGTTAAGAGCTGGTCTGCTGATCCCCCAATCACACAGCTAAATCAGGCCCAGCTGCACTCATTAAACTGTCTAGGGTGTTAAGGTAAGCTTGCAGGTAAGCAAGCTAGCTGTGAGCACTCACTCCTGGCAATGGGCCTTGTATTGGCCTTCTGCATAGGGATGAACTTCTCCTCAAAAGCTTGTGCACTCAGTACACTTCTGGGCAGGTTGTATTGTTATAATTTAGGTCTGTTTTAAAAAGGGGAAATTCCTGCTCCTTCTCCTCCCACCCCCGCCTCAGGCAGAGAGGACACCAGTTCCATTGTGTTAGGAACAAGACTATATGAGGTCTCAAACAGGGTCTGTATCCTGTGGAATTGTACTCTGCAAAGCTTCCTCTGGGCCTCATGAAGGTGGGTTTGGTATGGCATAAAGCAAAAGGGGGTGGGGTCTGTGGATCTGCAACAATGTAGATCAACCAACCATTCTTCCCATGTTGTTCCCTCCGGCTGCCTATGAGCAGGAGTGCAGCAAATTCAGGCACTACTGCAGATGCTGTTGCCATAACACTTCAGCAATGGCAATAAAGTGGTACCACAGCCCGGGGGGGGAGTCTGTCATGGGACACCTATGTACCAATTCCACTTTATCACACTTGACATAAGGAATAGGATTTGCCTGTTCATTTACATCTTAAGTATTTTAAGAGACTCTTAGCTATTTATTTTAAATGTAAAGTTTAATCTACATTTTTTAATATAATTTACTGCTGAAAACAGAATTTATAACTAACATGGCCTTAAATAAAAGACCTTAATATAGAGTTTTATAAGGATGGAAATCCATCAAACATTCATGCAGTTTTCCATAGTGAATATGGGTCACCTTCTCAGCTTGATAGGACAGAAGCAATGTCTGAGGTGCAGTGGATGGCCAAGGGTCATAGTAATGGTCTGAAAGCTGGAATCTTTTATTTTTAGGACACACGTTGAATCCAGCCTAGATTTATAGGATCTGATAGGCTTTACTTTCTAAGTTTGCGAACCTATGTGAACAGAGAGTCATATCAGTCCGGCTCCATGTGAGTAGGTGCCTATGTCATAACTAGCAAACTCAGCAAAGATAGACTGGGGATAGACTGGATCCTGGAGACCAAACTCGTATTCCTGGAGGTGGTCCTTTCAGGATGGAGTTGAGGTGCATTGGTGGTGCAGTGTGTTGCATCTATTGACACTGCCCTGGCCAATGCTTTTCCTTTTCTCTGGATACATAGAGGATTTTGGTCTCTAGGTTTTTCCATCCAGCATCAAAATTACTTTTAAAAAAAGGAAATGATATTTGCAACCAGATTATGTACAAATGGTTGCACTCATTAATGTATCATTTGCTCGTGATTTTCAAGATTTCCATCTTTCCCCCTGCTCCGGACTGGACCTTAGTGTGGTCTTAGAAATTAATCTGAGGGACTGCATGAGTCACTGTACACAGCTCTCTCATTTCCAGCCCACAACAGCAGCCTTCACTGAGTTTATATCACGGGGAATTTGTTCAGGGCAGGCCACTGGAAAGCAAGACTCCTCATAGGGATGTGCTTGTGAGATCTGACAGAGAATCCCTGAAATATGCAGTAAAACCCATCGTTCCCTGCAGAGAGGCGGTGCAGCAGGCTTCAGAGGCCCTGTCTGATTCCCAGGAGGCAGCAAATGAGCTCCAGGCTTAGCTCTCAGGCAGATGCACAAGCTGGAGTAAGGCAGCAGGGCTGGGGAGTGAAGAGCCAAACTGACACTTACAGTAAACCTAGAGAACCCTACAAAACTGACATTCTGGGGGTCAGAGGGAGAGAGGCCTCTGAGGAAGTTCCAGTTGTTAGACAGCTGGATTGTATAGTGTAAACTGAGCTCTTTCTATTCTTATGAAAACCTTTCTGGTTCTTTAGCCCAGTGGTTCTCAACCAGGGGTACACATACCCCTGGGGTTATGCAGATGCCTTCTAGGGCATACATGAACTCATCTAGATATTTGCCTAGTTCTACAACAGGCTACATAAAAAGCATTAGCAAAGTCAGTGCAAACTAAAATTTTATACGCATAATGATGTGTTTATGCTGCTCTATATACTATACACTGAAATGTAAGTACAATATTCATATTCCAATTGAAATTTATTTTATAATTATATGGTAACAATGAGAAAGTAAGCAATTTTTCAGTAATAGTGGCATGGCATAGCTGTGCTGTGACACTTTTGTAATTTTATGTCTAATTTTGTAAGCAGGTAGTTTTTAAGTGAGGTGAAACTTGGGGGTACGCAAGACAAATCAGACTTCTGAAAGGGGTACAGTAGTCTGGAAAGGCTGAGAGCCACTGCTTTAGCTCTAAACAATAAAGTGTTGGGGAGAAAAGCTGTCTGGTGGAAAGCATTTTCTTTTTGCTGGAACTGCAGGATTCACAGAATCTTGTTGAAACAGGTGGTAGAAGTCCCTTTCTGAGTGCCTAGCACTTGTCTTCTGGATTTTCTCTCAAGGCCTTTGGTTGTGAGGGTAACATTTCAGTGTATTTGGCTAATTCACATTATGAAGTTATCAGAAAGGGCTTGATCCAAAATATACTGAAGTTAATTAAGTGATACTTATCGGCTTTGGCTCAGGCCCAAAATTTAATGGTGGTAGCATAGCAGAGAGATAATAAGAAATTATGAAATATTTCCGCACATAGGACCAGACTGTAAATTTGCACCTTGAGCAACTTGCACTGGCAAAAACCTAGCTTCGTGCCTGCAAACAGCACTTGCACGTCCAAAACTAGTAGTAAGACATCAACCTCTTGGATTTGCCTGAGCAAGTGCTGTTTACACATAAAGATTTGCAGGGATGTTCATACAAATAACTGTGCATGGAAAAATAACAGGCACTAATTTGTGAGCTCTTTGAACAACGTTCTGTATAGACGTAAAGTACATTGGGATCCTTTGAGATGAAAAGCACGATAAGAAGTAAGTATGGTATTTACACCCCTTCTGATACAGCCCCCTTACCTCTTATATATTTTACCTCGTCTACCTGTGCTTTTATACTGTGCCCATAACTATATCTGGGGCATGAGGTAGATTAGTCTATAACTCATTGTAATATTTCTTTCTCAGTTAATAATCTCTGCATTGTTGCTCCTGAATTTACTGGCTATCCTTTTATTTTAAGAAGCAAACACCCCTACTTTACTGGTCATTGGGAAGTTTAGACTTGAAATTAGATGAAGGTTTCTAACCATCAGAGGAGTGAAGTTTTGGAATAGCCTTCCAAGGGAAGCAGCAGGGGCAAAAGACCTATCTGGCTTTAAGATTAAACTCGATAAGTTTATGGAGGAGATGGTATGATGGGATAACATGATTCTGGCAATTAATTGATCTTTAAATATTCATGGTAAATAGGCCCAATGGCCTGTGATGGGATGTTAGATGGGGTGGGATCTGAGTTACTACAGAGAATTCTTTCCTGGGTATCTGGCTGGTGAATCTTGCCCATATGCTCAGGGTTTAGCTGATTGCCATATTTGGGGTCGGGAAGGAATTTTCCTCCAGAGCAGATTGGAAGAGGCCCTGGAGGTTTTTCGCCTTCCTCTGTAGCATGGGGCACGGGTCACTTGCTGGAAGATTCTCTGCTTCTTGAAGTCTTTAAACCACGACTTGAGGACTTCAATAGCTCAGACATAGGTGAGAAGTTTTTCGCAGGAGTGGGTGGGTGAGATTCTGTGGCCTGCATTGTGCAGGAGGTCAGACTAGATGATCATAATGGTCCCTTCTGACCTTAATATCTATGAATCTATGAATTTAGTGGAATATCCTCTCTTTCCCCGCCACTCCCCCGGCACACTCACAGCCACCTCCCTCCCTGTGAACGCCACAAAGACAGGCTTTGTCCTGGGGTTCTGAGTGCTTCCAGTTTTGTTCTGGTCTGAAATGGGGAAGGAAAACCTGCTTCACGGTTTGTTGATGCTTCTCATCCCACATGGAACTAGGAAGCATAGAGGGAGTTTGAAAATTTTGAACCTCTCAGTAGATATGGGACCTCATTTCAGTTCTGGAGTCTTACACAGGCACACTTAGTGGGTTTGGACAAATTTGGGCCTCAGTTTCCTCATCTGTACAACAGGGCTAATGATACTTCCTGACCTCACAGCATGGATCTGAGGATTAATTAGTTAATGTCTGTATAGTGCTTTAAGGTTCTGGGGCCAAATTCATCCTTGGTGTAATTCCATTTACCTCAATAGGATTACATCAGGAGTAAATTTAGCTCTTCAAGTCCAATTGTATATTGATGCTACTTCTTAAGAGAGGATTGGTTCTAATTCTTTTGCTTCTTTATATAGCCTCAGAAGTATACACCCTGCACAGCAGGTAAATTGTGCCACACTGTGCAATATGTGAGCTGTGCTGAAGAAATACCAGGTCCCTGCTTCAGAAAGAGAGCTGTGTCTAGGTAGAATACAATACAGAGCAAACACAGAGTGAGGGATTGCCACTTCCACTAGAATGTTCCTTGGGATGGGGGGGTTAGCGGTATTCTGAAGGAAGACAAAGAGTGAGCTGGGCATACGTTCATGAGGAGGCTTTTCCAGACATAAGGGGCAGACAGTTGGAAGGGGTTGTGGGAAAGGCAAAAGGAACAGACTGGGAGAAGCTTGGGAAGGACTGATTCATTCATCCCTAACTGAAGTCCTGTCACAGGCATGAAGCAGCAGAGGGATAGTCCAGTGGCATAGGGTGTGGTATGCTAAAGAAGCCCTCTTTGCCAAACGCAACAGGCCCAATATGAATAGCATCTGTGGATTGCACACTGCAATTGAGACACCCTCAGAAAAACCGCTATTGCAAATGGGGCCCGGTATGGAAGATTTTTGCCTCCTGGACCTAGATGTATTTACAGAAGGCAGAAAGGAGCAAGAGTTTTCTTTTGCCAGATTCTAAAACAGTTGCCTTCATTGTCTGCCTCCTACTGTTCCACCCCCCCCCCCCGCATATATACCCCTCCCAGACTCCCACCCTCCCCTTTGGGAGGTTTTCCATCTAAGTGTGAAAACTAGAAATCCCAAAGAACTGCAATCCAACCTCTACCTAGGGAAACTTTAAACCATTCATGCCATAAATATCTCTTAGAGGCTGCCTGACGTCAGAGGCTTCGGAGCGGGAGGCTGGTCTGAAAGTGAAAACAGCAGCAGTTCCAATCTGAGTACAGTACTGTGCAGGGAGCTACAGGAGAAGGACAAGCACTGCTCTGTGTGGATTATAGGACTGCAGAAAGGGGGGAACTGCGCAGAGACATGGGGACTACAATGTAAGTGCGGCTGCTGCAGCACCTCTCTCATTTCTTTATGAAAAAAGCTCAGGCAAGCCCTGCTTTCCTTTCTTTTCTAAAACAATCTGGAGACAGCTTGAGAGCTCAGATGATTCAGGTTTGGGTGTTTGTTTCTCTCAAGTGTACACACAGGGGCTGACAGAGCTTTCACGATGCGTGTGTGTGTGTGTTCATGTGAGAGAGAGATTTTTGGAAAGCTACCAAATGAATAGGGGATTGAAATGTTCTGGTAGCAGGACAGTTAAACCCCAAATAAACCCCAGGCAAGATACAACTTTCTTCAACTTTTTCACATCGTGTAATTTATTTTTAACCCTTTCATTCCTAACACTCAGCAGTGAGAGATTCCTCTTTCAGTGTCAGAAGCAAAGCAGTTTCCGGGCTCTGTGACAGTGGACGGAGTAGTTCTGTCCAATCCTGTTTGTCAGGCTTCTTAGGGGAGCAGATACTTAAATGCTTATTAGATAATACTTATTAAATCCTGAATACCAAGCACCTCAGTGCTGTATAACCTTGTGCCATTGGCTCTCTGGGGGAGCTTGGTAATTATATAGAAGAAGGAATTGAGAACTCTCAAGTCAGAAAACTAACTGTACCCTTTTCTGGGGCATCCCTGAGGAAGGCAGCTACTGCAGCAAGGAAAGACTCACAGTAGAAAGGAGGGGAGCAGGTGTGTCCCCAGGGATAACAAATTAAGGGATTGACAGCATAGACCAGCATTCTGATCCCAATGAAAACAGGTTTTTTTCTACCTTTATAACCCAAAGGATTCTCAAGCAATTTGTGAAGCCCTCTCTGTTAAAAAAAAGGCATATTCGCTGTAGGACAAAGATTTTATGTACTTATTTTTTATGAAAATTGAATAACACGCTGTACTCAATGTTAGTGCAATTAAATTAGCCACCTCTGTACATACACAGATTCACTTGCACAATTCTCCATCTGCAGCATGAAATAGCTGTTCTGAACAGACTTGGACGTTGCTGACTCCAGACTGAGTTGTTCAATGAGATCTCCTCTGCTTAGATTCTGTTTTCTTTCTAACCAGAGGTTTGAAGTGAATAAAGATTTAGATTTCCTTACCCGGACAGACAGGAGAGTTTGATACATGTTTGGTGACACTGACCTCATTAACATGAGATTTGAAAAAGACAGACTCCTTTACAACTGAGGGGGAGTTTGGTCAGTGCAGGTGTTGTAAGAAAAGGCAATGCTGTTTAATGAGTTGGGATGAGCAGCAGAATTGGTGTGATTTGTACCATGTCAGTGATGTCAGAAATTGGCTTCAACAAACAAGCAACCACAAAAAAGGCTGTTTCAAGTCAGTGCTAACTGGGCTGCTGTTTCTGTAATGCAATAAGTCTACAAATACGTTTCTTCTTGTGAGTGGGTGGCGGGGGGATAGAATTGGAGAATGAGGAGAAGCGAAATAAAATATCTTTTGGCTCTTTTAAGCTAAATCAGGTACATCCAAGTTTCTGTACGTAGAGTAGCTGCAGGAGTCTCCCTCTGTGCTTGAGTGGGTGGTGTAATGCCTACACCAGCTAATGAAATGGGGCACTGTTTCAATGGACAGATGTTCAAGGGCTAATCCAACAGAGCTATGCCATGCCATGCAATACAAGCTTGCCTGAGCTGAAGGAAATTAAATTAAATTAAGTTAAAAAGAACATGATTGTGTGTGTGCTGAGGGCCAAATCCTGCTGTCATTTACCCTGGTGTAAATCTGAAGTTAAATCAAGTGACTTCTAAGGTATTAGCTCTGGGTTTATGCTGGCGTAGCGCAGCAGCATTCAACCTTCCCTATTTATTTTTCATTGGGTTTTATTTCCAGTAACTAGGCAGCTGCTTTTCCAAGAAGCATTTCTTCACAACAGCCTAATTGCACTGGCTGGCTGGCAACATGAAGAAAAACCAGTTAAAAAGGGTTTTACAAGTTGTTAGGAGCTGAAAATGTTTTCTCCAGTAAACGCTGACATAATTAACAAGGGTAACAATGACTAGACAGACAATTTCAGGTGGCTCAGCAGTGACTCAGGCTGGCATACTGGGCTGCTGGAGCTGGAGCTGGCAGGGGATAGAGGAGAAAACTTCACATTCAGGAGCTAGTGAGGAAGAGCTGATCATGTCTCTCTTCTTTCCATACACCCCCACCTGAGCAGCTGGCCAGTGAGCAACTCTCCCTGTAGAGGTTTGAAAGTTTGGAAGAGGCTAGAGGGAAAAGAGATCTTCCATAATGGTCCCCAGGAGGCAGTGCTACACGTACAGCTGCTGGGGGGGAAATGGGAAGGGGAGCCACTGACATGATAGGAGACAAGTATGGTGCCCCAGAACGAGTGGGTGAGCTGTATATAAATGTGATCCCCAATATGGACCAGATTACTTCAACAGAGAGAGCCTGCACTTGGTTGCTTCATTCATAGGTTAGTGCCATAAAAGGGAGAGAGAATTTTGGAAGGCCGTAGAAAGCAAATGCTGTATTAAAAGGACGGTGTTGGTTTCCTTGTTGGGTTCTGGCTTCAGGGTGCAGCAGGATAATTTCTCAATAAAATCTTCATGCCAATCATTGTGTGACCCTGAAGGTTTAAAATATCTTCATTGTGCGTTGTAAATCCAATCACGTGATCTTACAAAGCTGAGTCAGCAGTTTAACCTTTTAACATCTTGTTTCTCTGTAATGTTTTGCTTGCTGGTGCTATACTTGCAGTTTACCTTAGCTGCGTTTTCTGTATCTCTAGGATATGATCCTGCTTTCATTGAAATCAGTGGAAAATCTTTTCAGCAAGACTGGGCCTGTTGTCAAGGAACACTGACTGTAAACTTTCTAATCCACTCTTTTTCTTCATGCAGAGACTGAGATCCTGCTAGAGTTGAGCAGTCTCATGTAGTCATCCTCCAGATGGAGCATTTCTGTTTCTGATCCTTCTCCCACAGCAATTGGAAGATTCCCCTGGGCTTTTGTGGAATCTTAAGAGCATATCAAGCCATTTTAGGGCAGCCACATGTCCTAATTGTTGAGAAATGGGAGGACCCCATTTCCTGACACTAAGGGTAAAGCTGTGTGGGAGATTTGGCTTTCAGCTCTTTAATTAATGCGAATTTTCAAACTCAGGCCAGTCCTATGGAGATCTGACCCACCAAGGCAAAAGCAGCATGTTCCTAAACCAAACAAAAACTGACTGCTCTGTTTTTAATCAAATGAAACATATGTTTGTTTTCATGTTTTTTATCCAATTACAAATGGACAGAGGTATCTCTTTAGGCTTTTTCCTCTCTCCACTCTCCTTCCCCAAAATGTGGCTCCTTTGATGTGTTGCCATTCCAGTAGGTTGGTCATGGTAATACGCATTGTAATAACATGTATTGGATCTGATTCTTTTTTCATATACATCAGTTTTATACCACTGTAACTCTATTGACTTCAATAGAATCACTCCTGATTTACACTTGTGTAAGTGATATCAGGACCAGGGTTGTTAACCTCTAAGTGCTATACCGACATTAACTGTGTTTCAAAATGCTCCTGAAAGCTCAGTAAGTTAATACGATTGGGCCAGAACCTTAGCTGATGTAAACTGGCATAGCAGCAACTGAGTTCCAGTTTACACCAACTGAGTGTAAATTGGCCCATTGTCTCCAGCTGAAAAAATCATAGAATCATAGAATATCAGGGTTGGAAGGGACCTCAGAAGGTCATCTAGTCCAACCCCCTGCTCGAAGCAGGACCAATTCCCAGTTAAATCATCCCAGCCAGGGCTTTGTCAAGCCTGACCTTAAAAACCTCTAAGGAAGGCGATTCTACCACCTCCCTAGGTAACGCATTCCAGTGTTTCACCACCCTCTTAGTGAAAAAGTTTTTCCTAATATCCAATCTAAACCTCCCCCACTGCAACTTGATAAATGGGTGAACTGAGGCACAGACCTGCTCACCTTTACACCCAGTGAAAATCTTTAGTAACCCCAGAGACTTCAATGAACTTACTTCACATTTCTATTGTAAAGTTCAAATAGCAGCAGAATTTGGCCCAGAGAAATTGAGGACCACATTCTGGGTCTCTTTATTTTTGGGCCCCAGTTTAAGACACTTAGACACACAAACTGCGACACCCAAAATTGCAAGTTACTTTTGTACATGCTGGCATAAGTGACAATGCCAAACCTACAAAGTGAGTTTTAGACTGGTGTAACCCCACTGAAGTCAATGGAATTACTCCTGATTTACAGCAATGTAAGTAATAGAAGAATTGGGTCCAGTGAGTCAGTGTCCAAGCTTAGAGAAATCTCGAGAGCTTTTGGATGTCAGTTCTCCTCTCACGTATTGATCTCTTGAATGGTCATGTAATAGCTTCTCACAATGGTTTTTCTGGTAGAATTTGTAACTCCCATGTAGTGTTTGCTTTGTGGTCCATGTCAGAGTCCCTCTAATATGCAAAGTGTCTGTCACCTTGGTATCTAATCACTGAGGTCCTGGCATGTCTGGTGATCTCTGCTGTGTCAGATATTGCCTTCTGGTCTCATGAGTTTTGGAGTGTTGGAGGGAGGTGGGGCAGTGCATCTGACCCAGAGAAATCCAGAAGTTTGTGGGTTTTGAATAGAGAAGCTACTCAGAGCTGTACAGAGAGAAAGCGAGACTTGAGACCCTTTTGATAGGTTGCAGTCAAAGGTAGGGGTTTCCCTGGAGTCACAGAAAGGGGAATGCAGAGACTTGTTTAAGGTAGGAAGAGGGAATCAGGTCTGGGGTCAGGTAAGGAACAATGGATATGACTTGACTGGAAGGAGTAGAGAGGGAGAAAGAGAGGTAACCTCAAGAGGCTGGGAAAAGCTTTAGATAAACTTTCCAGGGCCCATCACACATTGCCACCAAAATGGAATGAACTCCTTCCCTAAATAGCAAAAGCTTGCTTACTTGCTGGCCTCAAAGCAATAATCTCTAAAGTCGACATTTCTTGTCACAAGCTTTGAAGTTCACATTTGTTTTTGTTCAAGAAGAATTTTTCTCTTAGCTGTGTCCCAAGATGACTCAAACGCTGGCGAAACATGTTCCTGCCCAGTTCAGCTTTTATTTGAACTGAGTGTCAAGCCGAGCTTTGAGCCCCAGAAGCTCTTGTCAATTCTCTGTCCTTGGTGGATTTTTTAAAAAGTTGACTGGAAAACAAAGGAGTGTTTTTAGCGTGTGTTTCTGTTGATTCATGACAGCTAACAAACCTAGATTTTTTTCGTTGTTTGTTTGAAGGGGGAGAAAAAAGCTTTTAGCTGTTTGATGACTGAATTTATGAGCTATGAAGTCCTGACAGGTTAAAACTTACACAGAAACTTGTGGGAAAATGTCCAGCCTCTTTGAGTCAAACTACACAGATACCATTTAATTTTTAAGACTGGGACTGAAGATGTGTTTCCAGGAAACCTGGAAGAAAAGACCTAGCTTTTGGCAAATACAGCAAAGCAAGTTGGTTGTTCATCATCAATATATGGGTACCAGTGTCCCCAAAATGAACCATTAGAGCGGACAAAGAAACGCTAGAAGAAATAAGTCATTTTCACTATCTAGGGATTGAGCTGTGCAATATTGGTGACACCCTGCTAGATGTCAAGCAACAAATATCAAGAGCAGCAAACTACTTTCATAAACTTGTCAAGAATAGAAAAAGGAGCATCTTGGGCACTGACACAAAAATACAATTTTTTTAACACTGCCATCATATCTGTTCTCTTGTATGAAGCAGAGTCACGAAGTCTGCAACATAAATTGATAAGCAGATCAACTCACTCCAAAATAAATGCCCGCGGAAGATCTTCAAAGTCCATTGAAAGGGTTTCTTGCAACATTAGAAATTCTAAGTAGAACAAACCAGTCTAAAGCATCAGATATGGTGAGAATACGACGATGGACATATTTAGGACACACTTTAAGGATACCACCAACACAACTTCCACAGTGAGTGATAATTTGGACACCACCTGGAAAGAGAAAAAGAGGGCAACCTAGAAAAACGTTATGCAGAACAAAACGGAAAGAAGCCAGATCTATTAACACGACACTCAGAAGCCTGAGCAGACCAACTTGACTGAAATAAATGGCAGAAACTTATGGCTTCCTGCGGTTGAGGGAGGATAAAGAAAGAAGATATAGTTTAGAGAACTATATTTTTCAAGTTACTTTAAGTAGGGAGTAGCGAGGTGTGTTTTGGTTGCCAAAGTTATGAACAACCGAAATAGGAGATTATAATGGAAACTTCCTGGCAGTACTGTTCTTAGCCTACCAGCTGGCAGATACACATTATGACTAACTATGGCATAGATCCACCAAAATCACACATTCCCCCCAAGAAAACAAATCATCCCCCCATCTAGCTCCCTTCACTGGGATTCCATGTTCATCACTTTCAATGCATGTTACCTTCCATTCTTCTTCCCGTACTGATTTTTGATCTTTCCTCTCTGCTCCCCCTAGATAGATTCTTGTCTACACTAGGAAACTGGTCCATTGTTGACAATGATTGTCAGTAATGGATCTGCCCCAATTGGCTGAGATAGGTTTATTTGCTAGAGTAAACAGGACAAAACAATTGTTGACACCTCCATAGAGAGGGTGATTTAAGATTTAGTTCCACTGATGAACATTCTCAGCAACAGGCAGTATGTTAGTGCAAATGGGGTCTTGATTTCTCACTGACTCACTGCTGGCCATGTTGTCTGGATGCCTAGGATATGAGTCCCCTGCTTTAATCCACCTCAGCAGAATCCTGACCCCCTCCATGCAGGAGACTCCTTTGTTGTCTGCACATCAGATTAAAGAAAGCAACATCTTAACCAAACATAAGGAGACTTTAGTCCTTTGCTACTTTCAAAGCCACGTATACAGCGGGAGCCAATTAAACTGTGATGCCAGCAGCTGAATGCATGGTGAGACATTCAGTTGTGGTTCTTGCCTATTTTCTGATCTGTCAGCCTCCTTTGACACTATTATACAGGGCGGAAGTTATAACAACATCAGGGCCCTGCCAATACAGACTGTTCTCCAGCTGTGTCCTACTGAGATATGAACATGTCCTCATTGCTTCTTTCCATATTTTTACTGCCCTGCGGGTCAGATGTCCCGATGAGTGAATCCCTGTGGCTCTGGTGCAGAGGTCCTGAACTATGTTGCTGGTGACAGAAGTTCAAAGCTTGACCTTAACCTTTCATCATCAGCAGGAGTCAGGCAGCTAGCCTATGTGAGTGTAGCAGAGTCTGTAGCACTCAGCATTGTTAAGCTTTGGGGAGAAGAGCAGATGCACCCTCTGAGTAGGTGAAATTTTTCTTAGGGAACCCATGAATAATTTTCCAGCTGTGCCTGGGCCTATCTAGAATAGCTTTATGTACTTTCTGAGGGACACGTGTTCAGGTCTAAATGTCCAACTGCCCTGCATGACACATTTTTTGCTTTAAACGGAGGCAAAATTTTATAAGGAACAATTCACTTCACCATCTCCTGTATTAATCACAAAGACAATGTTAATACTCACACCCAATGGGCCATCTCCAGAGGCCCTTACTTTGATTTTACTCAGCCCTTATTCAGATCAAGCTTCTATTTGTCTGAGAAAGAACTAAATGAAAACTGGTATTATGAAATGTTATCGCTTCCACATAACATCCTTGCACCTTTCATAAAACGCACATGCGGAGAGTGTAGCACCTTGAGACTCGGAGCTAAGTTTTCAATCACTGGGCTCCATTTTTGCAGGTGCAAATGGCAGCAAAATAATTTTTGCTATATGTCAGGTCTTCTAGCCTTGGATTTGCAAGAACAATCAAGGATTTAGACAACTAAGTGACATTTGCTGCACCTGCAATTATTTTCATGTACAGAAATGGAGGCTCACACAAAGCTGGGCTGAAATATGGTCTCTAATGTCTATCCAGAATGTTATGGAGCAGGGACATGATAGTCCAGCTCTGTACAATGCACTGACTCAAAAAAAAGATGGTTAATTGCACTGGGGTAAGACTGTAAATGTTGTATCCTTGCCTGCTTCACCTGACAGCAGGAAGTTAACTTGCCCCCACTCCCTGTGGCTAGCCCCAGGTACTGATGGTGCATTAATCAAAGGGAAAGCATTCTAAGTACACTGCAGACTGCATTGGACATAAAGTCCAAGTGATTAGAGAGCTCCCAGTAGACCACAGTGACATGTGTGACCAAGGCAAATCAAAATAGAAACAGGTTGTGAAAAATCCTGTGTATCTCCTTTTGTTTCTCTTTCTTTTCACGCTTGGATGTTGCCCTGAACTTTGACCTAACTGGCCTATTGGGAAGTATGTCCCTTAGCTCTGATAAAACAACACCAGGAATAGTTGTTTCTGGGCACCTCAATACCAGGGCCAAGGGTGTTAGGAGGACTTCCAGATTCTTATGATGCAATTGGCCAATAGAATTCAACTACTATTGACTGACGTATCAAGGGGCTTTGGGACTTTCTTTTCCACTTGAATCAGATAATGTACTTTTTTAGACAAAAAAATAAAAATAAACCTAAACCACAAACAAACTAGAATGGGTTTGGAAACTTAGAACCAGGTCCTGTGACGTGCTGTATCTCCTGAGGGAGGGTGAGTGCTCTCAACTTCCACTGAAGTCATGTTATCCTGAATCTTGACTTTGCTTCTGCTGAATGATCAGTGCAAAATCTACATTGCCATTAACTGCTGGTGTCCTTTAGTTAATAATGGACACTTCCATGAATATTGGGTTCAGTGCTCCCAAACTGGTTCTGTTTCTTGTTAACAGATCAGCTCACACACCATGAATGTGGAAGCCATGTTCTCCAACTTTTATATTTAAACTGAATGACCCAAAGGACCATAAGCCTGGCTGAGTTTCTACATTTGTTGTACATAATCTGGCACAATTCGTACCACCCACTTCCAGGTTCAGGGTTCATAAGAAGCAACTCACAGCTCTGTAGTGCCTAGAAAAGTTTTTTAAACCCACTGAATGTCATACAGATACAATGCTAGATTGGGCTGGTAGTTCTGGGTCTTCAGGTAAGTAAGCTGAACACTGCTTCTGAACAGCATCCCTGGGAACTTCAGGGTAACAGAGAATGCAGTACTGGTTCTAGTCAGCAGTACCAGGACTTGAGGAGTTTGTTCCACAGTCTGTGTGCAAGTTCCTTAAAAGAGAGGACTCGCTTTTAAATATTCATCACACAAGCATGCATTAGTCATTGCATTATTTTAGTGTCTGCATATCTGTTACTCCCAGTAATCTTTTGGCAGACTTTCCCCCATCCTCAGAGGTACACTCTCACCTCTCCTTAGTTTGGGTCATTTTCACCATGCCTATCCCAGAAGTTGTCATTGTCGTGCTTGAGTTTTGTGACTGTAGGTGATGGCACCAGGGAGAAAAAGTAGCAGCTCAGGAGATGCTACGATACTGAATTACTGGAGGAAAATTTTCAGGAAAGGGTTCTCCATAACCCTGCTGGAGCACTGCTTCCACTTACCTTACCACTGCCTTCACCTTCCTAACCACAGCCACTTGTTCTGCCCATCCCTTCCTATCCAGCAGCTGATGGTGCTGCCCTTGTGGTGTGGGACTGGCCATCTAACCCAAGCCTAAGCAGAGCTCTGCTGCACTGACCTGCTGGGCCAGAACGGGCCTTTAAATTTCAAATGT
This sequence comes from Lepidochelys kempii, assembly GCF_965140285.1. Classification (NCBI taxonomy): domain Eukaryota; kingdom Metazoa; phylum Chordata; order Testudines; family Cheloniidae; genus Lepidochelys; species Lepidochelys kempii. The sequence goes on from NC_136382.1 coordinate 152,942,040, forward strand.
TTGATATCTGTGGGGAGATTTCCCTATAGGCCCATTTCTTCAGGCTTCTCTGTTGTACGGTCTGTTCTACATGACAATAGGTTATCAACATTTTATGATTCTGGCTCTCTTGAACTGTACCAGGGAGCTGCAGAAGGTCTCCTGTGGGCAGACTGTGTCACAGGTCTAAAAGCAGCCTCTTTGCCTGCGTTTGCCTGGCTGGCTATGCTGAACCAAGCAACATCAATCATGGCGTATGCAACTGGACAAGACATTTGTAAACTCCATTATGGAAACTAATGAGCTGCAGGTGAGGGCTAGGCTGCTGCTGTAGCCAACTCCCAGTTGCTTGCTTATTAAATTCTATAAGCTAAGCAACGTGGTCAGTACTTGGATGGGAGACCTGTGATTAAAAACTCAGCACGAAGCAGAAAGTGGTGTTGATGATTTAGATGTCTGTAGACATCTAAACTCTGAACCCTTTCCTGACAATTTCAAAGAAGAGATTGAAATCTGCAGAAGAGGATGGTAGGAGGCATATTTGGAATTGAACCATCACGTCCTATGGTGTTTTTGAGTTCTAGTTGATGTCAGTGGGGACTGGATTGGGCCCCTAAGGTTTAATTTTCAGACACACAGAGCACCCATACCTCCAATTCACTTAAAATGGAGTTGTGGGCGGTACAGAGAGATTCAGTCACTTGCCTAAAGTCACGGAGATAGTCAAGATCAGAGCCAGAATGAGAATGCAGCAGTTCTTGGTTCCCATTGAATAAGCAATTACACATGAAAAACTGATACAACCTCCGGAGCCGTGCAAGAATCTTGTTTAACAGCAAGTCTTGAAGTAGGTCATTAGATTTTATTTTTTTAAATTGCTATATTTTTCATAACAATAGCAGCTACCATCATCTGTGCAGCAGGACTGGCTATCAGCTGAGTAGGAACATTTTTCTGTTAATAAGAGCTCTCCTCCCATCATACTGGCCATTTAATAAACACCAGGAAACTGTTTGAAAGTCCTAAGCAGTGGTTCAGCAGAGACCCAGCTGATCACTGAGTGTGGCTGTGAGGCTCTGCAGTACATCACACTTTTAAAATGCACTGCTTCTTGGTTGACTATGTTAGGGAAGTTATCTTGCGTGGCTTTTTGTATATGCATTAGACGGGGAGAGGATGCAGGAAACCCTGTCCCCTAATGGCAGCCATACTTTTGGCTAGGGCTGTGTGGAACACGGAATGACCCTAGAGGTGGCATGTCAGGGGGAGCCACAGTCCCCTCACTCCCTGCACATTAGCAAGTGTTGGCAGGAGAATGCTGGGAGGCCCTGGCCAGACCTTTTTAAAGATGTAGCAATTCCCACTGCTCTCATTACTATCCTTCAGCAACCAGGAGGCACTATGCCTTGCAAAGACAATCACACAAGTTTGGAGTGTTTGGTTTGGGCCTCTCTGGATAACAAGTTCAACATGGTTCAGAGCTGGAGTGGGGACAGGGCCAGAAAGGTGAGTTATACATCTTTTGTATTTAGCTGAGTTTTCCGAACATTGAGGTCTGAGATGAGCTTCTGCCTAGCCTCCTGGCATTTGTCTGAGGCAGGTGTTATTATCTGTATTTTAGTGAAATGGAGTCAGAGACATGCATTGACTTGCCCCTGGCCATATGGAAATTCACAGATAGTCAGGTTTGCAACTTTGTTACTCAGGAGCACACAGATGAATGGTATGTACTGCACCTTTAAAAGGAGAAGATCCCCTCCCCTTACTTGCAGCAGATGCAGCTGCCCTTGTGTTGAGATGCAGCCTGCTGAAGAGGAGACACACACACTGTGCTCTCTCTCTTGCTCTTTCATTAAGATTTTGTTCATGTTTTTATTCTCGTTTAATATAAAATAAAGGTCTTCATGATAACTGTAAATATATTCAATGTACTGTATGTATTTCATGATGACTGTAAAAATTATGCTCGTATATTAAAAAGTCTATTGGTTCTTGTAATTACTGATCCTCCAGTAGAAACCAGTACAGACCAGTAGAAACCGATAGAGACCAAATGAAGGGTTTCTAAAACATCTAACCGAAGGTTCCCTTGCTACACAGAGATGCGCAAAAATGAAAATGCTGGGATGATAAAGTTAATGCAACTTTTATGCCTTTCAAAAAGACGTTCAGTTCAGGTTCACTCTGGAGTTTTGACCAAAATTTCCTGTCTGTTCTTATTTTATCTGAATACCTTTGCCCATCCCTGTCTGTCAGCCATAACTGTTTGTGTCAACTTCCCCATGGCCCAGCACGGAGTGTGCAGGCCCTTTCCTTTAAAGCCCTCAGAATTTACATAACCCTGGAATTGTAGCAATGTGAAATGTGGCTCTGGTTACAATAACAAGGATTTAGGGAATGCAGAGAGAGATTGGAACTGCAAAGGCATAAAAGCAAAACAAAACAAAACCCCACATGCTGTTTTCATTTTCAGCAGCCACGTGAGAACTGTCCTCTGGTTTCTGGCTATAAATAAATTGCTGTCGTCACAGGAAGATGGAAAACAAAACAATTTGCATTCCTCCCAAATTTTCATAAGGTTATAAAAAAAGGAAAGGTAAATGTTTCTTAAGCAAAATATGTCTGTGCAGAGGAAGGTTTAATTAACACTCAAGGGGCCTGGCATTTGCATCAAGCGAAGAAGTTTGACATTAATCCTCTCTGCCCCCTGCCTCCCTGCCAACCCTCCCAAGCAAATCACTTAGAGCTGACTGTGGATTTAAGACACAATGCCATAGTGGTGCTGCTGCTAAGGATGCAGAGGCCTACTGTCCCAGTAGCAGTTTAGGCAGGCACAATGCCTTTGAGAGCAGTGCCCGCTGCTAGCCCGTTACAAAGCACAGCCTACCTCTTCTGGCTGGTGCTCTGCTGGAGAGGTGGGACCTTGGTCCCACATTTGTCCCACCCCTTCTATCCCCTTTACAGAATCTAATGCCTCTGTCAGTACTAGACTACCCAGGAAAGCAAGGACCAGGATTGTGAGTGGCTCCTCTGCAGAGGCATGAGAATGAAGGGAAGGGTCTTTGGGCCCTCTCCCCAACCATGTGCATTTATGCAAAGCCAGGCACAATCTTGCCCTTACGTTTTTCAGGGACAGATTCAACCATAGGCTGAATGGGAGACCAATTGAAGTGTTAGCAGATATGCACTGACTTGGGCTGTTGAGTTTAGCTGCAGTAAGAAGCTGCCCAAATAGAAGAGCTCTCTCCTCTGAAAACCCATCCGTTGGGTGTGGGAAGTGGGATAAGGCATAGCTAGACCTAGAACACCCTTGCTCACCAGAAATTGATCCCAACAGTGAAGGCTGCAAGAAGAGGCTTCCCAGAAGACTTTGTATAACAAGAACCCATTCAAGGACCACAGGCTTTAGGAAGGGGCTGGATTACCAAGAGGCAAGTCCTCCATCATAGCAAAGGGGCAGGGAATAGAAATGTGGCTGACTTGTGATGAGGCAGGTTAAGAGATGGGGAATCAATTTAATGTCTTGAACAGTGGAACAAAAATATTCTTTATATACTGTACTTATGGCCAGTGCACTGTACTGGAAACTAGTACTATTAGGAAGAGGCAAGCCAAAGAGATAGCCTTTGAATTCAGATCTGGATTAGGTACGGACAAGGGATCAGGCTCCATGGCAATGACATAGGGATGGGTTGGATCTGGGAATTTCAGTAAAGGAGCAGGATAGGAGGAAGGTCAAATATGAAGCTCTGACTTTGGTGTCTCTACTGTTAATGGACCTTCCTGTAACTTCCTCCTCATCAACACTTGGCTAAAAAGTCGTCAGTACCTTCTCTTTATAACATGAATGGGTGCTGTGGCAATTACTGTGCTGTCACAAATAAAGGATTCTGACTGCAATTCAAGAATACAAAACAAAACAAATGAACTTTTATGAAACAAGGTTACTGTTTTCATGCAAATGTCCCCAATAATGAAGAAAATCTGAAGAAGAGAAATACAGAGAGTATTGTATAATGTACAATTTACACTTATACAAAGCACATTCTACCGAAAAATCTCAAAGTGTACTACAGTGTATTAGCCCCATTTTACCTATGAGGAAACCAGAGCAAGAGAGAATTAGGGGTATATTTTTAGAAGAGTTGAGGCCAAGTGTCCTTGTTTTTGAGGCAGAGGGACAATTTGAACCCACATTTTGCGACCACAAAATTAATTGTGACCACAAATGTGATTATTTTCACCACTAACTACCCAGTTCCCTTGCAGCTTGATAGCTGGGGGTACAAGTACTCAGATTTGCATTCACAATTTAGCTGTGGATATAAAAATGCTGGCACACATTTTGCAGGTGCAAATTACTCTTGCCCTTCTGAAAAGTTACCCCTGTGTGATTAGCCCAAGGTCATGCATAGAGTCACTGGCAGAACTGGGTACAGAACCTCTGTAGTGTGTTTCCACACCCTTCCTCTAATACTAGATCATACCTCCTCCCACAGAGGTTTGGTTCTAAATGAAATGTCTCAATAACGAGTGAGTGTCTCTTTAGAAAAGGTAGTGTAGTCTTTGCAGTCAGCTAGATTCAGCAATAGAAATACTAATGGATATTGCTCTAGTTGAAAATCTAAAAAGAGGATTTTAACTCTCTCTATTAAAATAGGGAATGTGTTTTTTATACCAATGAGACAGAGAGTGAGCAGATGAATGCAGGTGTAAGGCTCCATAAAGTTTTTACTTCAATGTGTTTGGGGTGACCACATTACTCATAAGTGGTTAGATCATGAGTGGGTTATGCAGGTCATCCCAAATAAATACCAATAAAATGCTTTCACTCCCCTCACATTGTGAAGGATCTTATTTATACCATTTTTTTCTTGGCTGTCCCCCCCCCCCCCCCCGACCCCTCTTTGAAGTACATTAGCTACTATGGGAACAATGTTACTAGTCAAGACAGGGATTCGTTTCAATACCAAGTGGAGTGTAAAGCCAGTCGATATAATAGTTTGAAATCTGTAGTGTGACCCATAGGACTTTACATGATGATTATTTTGACCACATATGTGGTTTTAATAAATACAAGTGAATTGGATAACTCAGGCACTCAGGCTGGATCCAGAAACGTATTTAGGTACCCGTCCCCCAGACTTAAACATCTAAGCCCCAGTTTTAGGCACTACCACAATACACAGTGACAAAATCTGCATTTTGTGTCTCTGCTGTCCTTTTCTTTGCCCTTTTGTGTGTCACAAAGTGAGCTGAGCCTTTAAGTGAGTGTTGGGTTCAACCTCAATTATGACTAGTTTACCTCTCAGTCCAGGTGTCATGTGATGGAAGTACATGACTAGGAATCAAGCCTGTTGGGGAATATAAGGGCAGCCTGAATTCAGTTGGTGAGGCTCAGGGTTTTAAGGGTGTTTAATGCTTATTGAAATTAATAGCAGTTGGGAGCCTACATACCTTTGAGGATCTGGGCCCACGAGTGTGTTGGGGAGAGTGTGATGTTATTGACAGGAACTGTGACCATATAGATCATTGTTGCACCTGGTCTTGTATGGAGGAGGCCAAGTCGGGTGTCGATGGAAAGGTTGTAGTTTGCTGGTTATGGTTATGCTGTCTGTATGTGTGTATCATTTTTGTATTCGAAGTTATTAATATTGGCTATGTACTTGTTTGTTTTTAAGTAGCCCCAGTGAAGCATTTGGTCAGCTACTTGAGAAAAGACTATTCTCAGTAAGTGCCCAATCAAGAAACACTTAAGCTGACAATGAACTTTGAGAGACACTAATCCACATCTGAGCTTTCCTGGGAACGTTCAAACTAACATGTAAGCAATGGCGTCGGCCTGTAAAGAACTGTAAAACCCTGTAGGAGACTTAGGGTTAGAGAAGACCTGGGAAGTCACTTTCTACACCAGTCAGATGGAAAGGCCTGGCTGGAGCTATCTGCCATGAGGGGCAGGGGTCAGAATCCTTAAGAAGTTTATATGGCTTATATATCAATGTGGTGGAAGGAATACCAGGCAGCAGGACTTCAGAGTGGGAAGGAAATATTGAGCCCGCAAGGGGCTGAAGAAACTGTAGAGCTGAGAAAAGAGTGGCTTTGGTTTAAGCTGACATTTGAACTGTGATGTGGTTTTAATAAATTATAGAATCCCAAGAAAGGGGTGCACTTGAATGACATGGGTCCCTATGTGTGGTTATTGGGTAGCTCATGAAGGGCAAACTGAGGCAGTGAAAGGGCCTGATGATAGATTGGATAAGCCCTGCTACTTTATGCTCTTCAGTGTACCTTAGTATTGAGGTAGCAGCAGCTTAGTCCAGTTTCCAGTGGCCCAATGTCCACCTCACAAAAGCCGTCACCACTACTGTCAATTGTGCGGAGGCCCAGGACTAAATGGGCCATGTAGGCTACTCTGTTATTTTATCTGAGGGGAAGTCACTAAAGGACAAGATGAGGAAGTGTGGTGGGGTGATTTGGAGGGGAAATGGTAGCATTGCTGTCTGTACTGTATCAGTTTTGAGGTTAAATAGAGGACTTCTGTCTCCAGAGTTTTTAATGTGGCATCCATTAAAATCAGTGGAGTTATATAGAGTTGGGGTAATGAAGTAGAGAATCAGGCCCTATGAGTCTGCAGTCTCCAAAAGGTTAACATTGTTGAGAATTATGTGAATGGACCCATGAGAGAACAGACTCCTATGACTTTAATGAAGTTTCTCTTAAAACTGTTCAGTGAAATGCCATGGGAACAGAACAAGGAGAAGGTCACTCTGATGGTATTTCTCAGAATGGCAATAGTACAGCAGCATTCAGGGAATGTCTTGGAGCAGAATGATTTGGCTTCTTTTTTTTTAACAGAATAAACTGATTAATAAAAATAATTTGTAACAATAATTTGTAATAATTTAGGGCTTCTCTTGAATAATGGATACAAGCATTCATCTGTCTAAAGTGGCTGATACCTATAAAGCCTAAGACAGACAGACAGAGCCATCTATTAAATAAACAACTTGGTCTATGTTAAACTTTTCATGCAGATGTTTTTTTTCTTCCTGTCAGTATTTAAGATAGTTTCACCATACTGAAGGTTGGTGGCTAAATGTATTGAATGAAAGGTTGTCCCTGTCACTGTAGCTACTGTAAAGATCTTGGTGATGTTGCTGAGGTGCTCAGATAGGGCTTGATCCTGCAATGTGTTAAGCTCTTGGGCCCAAACCAGCAAAACATTTAAGGATATGCTTAACTTTAAACACATGAATAGCCCCATTAAAATCAATAGAATTATTAAAACATTTAAAGTTAAGCATGTGCTTAAATAAGCTGCTGGATCAGGGCCAGAATGATCAGAACCTTGCAGGATCAAGCCCCTCACTGCAGTGATGAGGGCCATAAGAGAACCTAGACAGAAATGCGATTTTTGTAACTTCTCTTGGAAGCAAGTGAACCAGTGTACTTTCCACAGCAACAGAACACTAGGGGGACCTAGTTTTTTGTTATTATTTCTCCAGCAGAACACCTTCACTGCCATAAAAGCTGCACTAAATCATCTGAAGGTGGGCTTTTCTTACACTGGTGCCATGCAGTCCTGAACTTAATGTACAGACCCGAAACAGAGGGAGTGAGGAGAGGAAAACAGGATCTGTAGGGATCACCCAGGTTAGTTCTGATTTGTTTTTTGGGAGCCCGGGGGGCCGGAGGAGGAGTTATTTATTTATTTGTTTCTTAAATTTGTATTATATTATTCACAGTGAACATCTTGTCTATTATAACCAAATATGGGGACTCATTACAAGATGGTTTTCCACTCACCCAGTTACAGCAAGGTAGTGCAGACAGGGTATAACCATATCCCAGCAGCTGGGATCTACGCTCCAATTTTTTGCACTGTTGTAGCTAGGCCTGAGAACAAGTTTTGTAAGTTGGTCTTGGTAATAGTTGTAGTGAAGATGGGGAGGCTTTTAGGTTGAACTTTCTCTTTTAAGCTAAGGAATAAGAAGAGAAGATCTTTTCTGGCTGATTGGAAGCGATAGCTCAATAACTTGCTTGATTCTGTGGAGTTAATATTTTTCTTGTTTTGACTCACCATGGACTCCAGTGCAAACAAAACACTCTTTTAACTCCCTGGGACAAGAGCTGCCTCTCCTCCATCTTCTTCCTCACTGAAATTTAAAATCCTACAAGGCTTTGGTTTGTAGGGAGGAGGCTCTGTGTTGCTAATAGGGCTGTACGCTAAAGTTCTTCATAAACTGTGATCAATGCTTAAGTCTTGGAATTTGTATTGGCATTTAGGTTTTTTTATGGTGTTTGCAGGAGTCTTCTAAGGGGCTGAAATAACAGATCTGCTCTTCTCATGCTGTCTCCATCATCCAGGAATGGAAATGTTGAGAAGGGAAAGGGACTGACTCTATGATCCCTGCATCTTGAGATGTCATTGACAAGGCGCAATGTGGGTGTAAAATGCTACCAGATCAGGATGGTACTGGCATTACACAGGTGTGAATGACTGCACAAGGTGCAGTCAATGGTGAATGAGGCCCCAGGACTCAGGCTTAATCCAATTGCTAATAGTTTCATCTCGATTCCATGTGTTGCAGAGGGACATGTTTACTTTCCATCACTATTAATAATCAGCACAATACATCTTTAAAGTGCTTTACCAAAGGTAAGTAATTCATCATGATTGACAACATGGACCTCCTCTCAGGCAATTGGTTTCTTTTTCTTCATGGGCAGTATTCCTCAAGTTAATAATGGTTCTAGGCGTCTGCTCCACAGCTGAGTGTGAATCTAGGCCCTGATTCTCACTCTCTTATCCTAGTTTTAAGCCAGTGTAATTGTTGATTTCAACAGAGTTACACTGGTATAAAACTGGTCTACAAGAGTAGAGAATCAGGGCCCCTGTCCTAGATAAATGTGTGCTGCTCTCCTGAAACATACTGAATCTCCTACTGGCTCACATTACCACTGATGGAACTAAGTCTAGCAGGGTCTGGGTGTGCCTCTCTTCTTATCTCAGGTCGTGTCTACGCTACAGCAGCACAGCTATGACGCTGTAGCAATGCCGCTGTAGTCCCATAGTGTGGACGCTTCCTACAGTGATAGAAGGGGTTTTCTTTGTCACTGTAGGAACTCCACCCCTCTGAGTGGCAGTAGCTAGGTCGACAGAGGGATTCTTCCATCAGCCCAGCCACATCTACCCCAGGGGGTTAGGCCAGCATACCTATGGCACTTAGAGCTGTGAATTTTTCACACTCCTGAGCAACGCAGGGGTGTTGATCTAAATTTTAAGTGTTGACCGGGCCTCAGTCAGTCCCTTCACCAAATATCAATGTAGGTTTTTGTTTCTGGAACTATGCAGTCTCACTGTTAATCACTTGTGTACCACTTAGCGCCTCTCTGCATTATTCCTAATGCACTAAAAGTCATCCTGCCAAGTATAGCAAAGCCGCTTTAAACCCCTCCTTTCTCCTCCTGTCCACCCCTCGAGATCAACCAGCTTTTCAAGTGAACAACTCAGCACCCCATGCCTAAGAACACAGAGCCACCTTTCCATAGGAACGTTGTCACATTTCCAGGACTCCTAAGTATACAGGAATTCCTGTAAGGAAAGCCAAGTGTTCTTCAGGAAAGTGCGCGTCACAGAGTAGGACAATTTCTGTGTGATGGGAAGTCATGCCATGTCCAGGAAAATCAGGGTGGGTTAAATATGGCACAATACCAAAAACTGATGAAGAGCTTGGCAGCAGAGTGGTTTGAGAATAAATGTCATTTATCATCCATTGCTATAATAAGATCAGCTTCTTTCCTAATAGATCACAGGCTCTTACTAGGGATCAGTTCTGCCACTGAAATTGCCTGTAAATGCTACAGAATATTAGTATTTAAAATTTACATGGCACACTGTACCCACATTCACTAACTAATCCTTCTAATATTTACACAAAGTAGGGACAGAGGAAGGTACTGTTGTCCCCATTTAACAGAGATTTTTAAGTGGCTTGCCAAAGATCAGAGAAGGAGTTACTGGGCCAGTAACCTGCTCCAGTTACTCTCAGATGATGCAAAGCAGATAGAACCCTCATAGATCTGGCTACTTGGGAATTCCCTGTGACTGGAGAGGAATTCCTGGTGGTGTAAGGATGGTACAGTAGCTCTACTACATTCCCATGCCCTGCCCCCACTGTGGAGGGCAGTAAGGTCAAGCAATAGAACATGTGGCTGGAACACTTCTAAGTTCCCTGGCTGTTTGAACAGCATCTTAGAGGTCATAGACAGGTGGGTATAGTTTACAGCAGCCCTGGGATTGCTCTAAGTCACACACTTGGTCAAAGCTACCCCTGACCAGGGAGCAACAAAGGCAGCTTAAAGCCATTTTTTCTTCCCTCTCCAGTGGAACTCAGCCAGACCAAACGATCTTCCCTGGTGTTTGAGCCAAGACTAGGAATGTCCTCCAACCCAGAGATAAATGACTTTTCTCTGGTTCTGTAGTGAGATGCCCTCAGACACTTCATAGGTTGTTGCTTCTTGTTTTCATGGATTTATTGATTTGACTTGACTGCCAGATGCTGGGACTGGATGACAGGGGACAGATCACTTGACGATTGCCCTCTTCTATTCATTCCCTTGAAAGCATCTGGCATTGGCCACCATCGGAAGACAGGATACTGGGCTAAGATGGACCATTGGTCTGACCAGTATGGAGATGCTTATGTTCTGTGTTCATGTATATTAGGTTTCAATTCCTTCTTCACATATACTGTGGGTATATCCCTGGAAGTCACTGGGCACTGTGTGTGCATAGCTGGGAACTGCATTAGTCTCTTAGGCCCAGAGTTTTAAAGGTACTTAGGCATTGCTGGGTTCAGTATTACAATGCCTAACTGATTTAGGAGTCTAAATCTCATTTTCAAAAGGCATTTAGGCACTTAGGAGTCTAAGTCCCAATGCCAATCTCTTTTTCTGGGAGGGAGGAGAGTATATAAATGAAATAAGCACACAGCAGTGAGGGGGTCATTGGAGAAGTGCTCTATTTCACAAAGCAATGATCTGTGCTTCATTAACTTTGAGGCAGAAGTAAAGTCTGAGCAGCTGTAATTCAACTGTAAGGGAAGTGTAACAGGGAGGCTTGCCCCTTATGGGCTAGCCAACCCTGATTATGGAATGAGGCACACCTGGGTTGAATCAGGCAATTCCCTAGAAAGGGCAGCAGCTGGCTACAGTGAAGGGGGAAGTGCAGGAAATTGTGGTGAGTAAGGAAAGGTGCCTACTGAGGAGAACCTGAGATTGGGGGGGCTTGGGAGAGACTGGAAAGGCCTTGGGCAGGGAGGATGAAGAGAAATCTTGTGTTGTGTGGACTTTGTTTGGGGATGTTGAGTATTATTTGCAGTTTGTTTTAGATGTATAAACCTGGTCCCCAAGGTGAAGTGTTTCTGACCAAGGAAAAAGCCTGAAGGAAGCTTCTATTTGAACAGTCCAAGAGGGGAAACTGAGTCAGCTTGCCTGTAGTATGCCTCTATGCCATGAAGGGGTGCATGGGAGGCAGTGGGCCCAGTTACAGGAATCAACTAAGGAGACAATTTTACTTTTAGAAAGGTTTAGTTTTTACTCATTCCTAGCTAGGTCACCCCCACCTTCATTCTTCCAGTAGTTTGGAAACTTTTTTCCACTAGCTAAAAATAAAAGGATGCCTTTTGACCCCTTCCCCAGCTGCTCTAGTAGTGCCAGCTCTGCTTCCCCCCTTGCTCCAGGCTCAGCTGCCTTAGCTCACACAGGCCACTTACAAAATCGAAATAGATAGAGAATAAGAGGTTTAAAAGGGGTCTGGGAAGGGAGGAGGAAATGAGTGTGGAAGGGGGAGACTGGAACTTAGAGAGGAAGCTGCAATGTGCCATCTACAAGAAGGCCCAAACCAATACCCCAGATCCAAAAAAACCCTTTGGATTCAGATCTGAACTTAGTGTTTGGCTTGGCCTGAATTTTTATGACTGGCCAATCCCTAACCCTGGGTTGAAACGTCCCCCAACTTTGGGAACATTCAGGTTTGGAGCTGAATGTTGTGGTTCAGGCCCTTCTGTGATGTCAAAGCAGACTTTAATTTAGCAGAGCAATATTTGGGCTAGTATATTTGTGTTGGAGCAGCTGAGTACCCTTTGTAGTACTGTGAGGACTGCTACAAGTAATTAGGTAGTTCTTATATGGACTTCCTTTGAACAAAGGATGCTGTCCAGTTGTTGAGGCCCAGCACTTTGAATTACTTTGTATCTGTTACTAATCTGGAGGGACTTCTGGCTCTAGATACTATTTTTTTTTATTAATATTCACCTTTTTTAAATATTCATTGAGAAACTAAGCAAACCTCCTTTCTTCATACTGGACCAACAACAAATAACTTTTACTCTTCTAGCAGCGGCAATTAACTATAAACCCTCTTTCCATAGTATGCTAGTGTCAGTGGTGCTGCAGGTGCTCTAAAAAGGAAGTAGACCAACAAATCAATCTCCATTTCAAGCATTTCATTAGAAGTATGTTCTGGGACAGTGTCAGACACATACGCACCATTCTGGCCAACTGGAAAACTACAAAACCTACCAATTGTGTTAATGTTTTAACTTTCCATCTGATAGAATAGCTGAATCCAGCTCCAAATCCCAATTTATTTAAAGGGTGCTCGGGTCTGGGATTGAGGTTTGATCCCTTATCGAGATGGGTCAAGGTGAAAAGTTTGAACCTGAAACTCAAGCCTCCCAAAGTCAGGGGTATTTTGACCCTGATCCTGCACCATTAAAGTCCATAGGAGCAGGATCAAACCCTTAGATCTGGATTTTTGGATTCGTCCCAACACCTCTAATAAAAAGAGTTCAGGTAACTAAATGAAGCTATATGAATGTCTGTATTGTCAATATATTTCCCAGTGCTGCCCTTTCCAAGGGAACTGATACTTCTGGTGGCAATATGGTGAAACATAATGCCACCCTCACTGGCATTGTCATGCACACTGGCAGTGCAGTACCAACCTTTCTGCATGTACTCAGCACAGCATAGCCAGGAGACACTCATAGCTCTGCATGGTGTTTTAGAAAGGGGGACATGCAGAATCAGTCTCTGCAGAGAAGCGATTAAAATAAAGACTTGCTAGTTTTGTAGCCTGCAGTGATTGAGCAGTAAGAGGGTCACTGAGCCTGGTAGCAGCCTGAGAGTGATAGTGTGAGGCATGGCACTCAGCCTTGGCCATAGAGCCGTGGTGTTTAATCCCCTTGCTGGTTGGAGCAGGGAGCCTGGCACTGGAGCTCCATTCACAATGGGCACCTTTGTTCTCAGATTAATAATGCCCCGTCCCTTTGTTTTGAGAATGGACTGAACAAACAATTTAGATCTCCAAAGGCAATGTGACATTTCACAGAAACCTGTACAGGGCATTCAATGTGGAATCAATTATTTTTGTGTATGGCATAACTGATCATCTTAAAATGCCTGTTCTCCCTGACTTTTCCTTTCACTATGGACCCAACTGAACTTTTGTTTCTTTATCACTTGATATGATCCTGTTTCTTCTCTATCTGGATTAATAACCCCTTGTCTGAGCTATCAAACCTGATTACTAAGGAAATGATCATAATGCCCTCAGCACAGGATTGTGATTTTCAGGTTGGGAAGCAGCAGGAACAGCTGAGAAAGTAAGCAATATGGGGTTAAATTCTGAAGTCAATGGGTCTATGATTTCACTCACATTCTGTTATCCTAAAAATACATGAATAATAGATTCTGTTGTCATAGTATAGAACCTGAAAATATATATAGTTTTGGACCCAATCCCTCAGTAACTAAGTAGTTCCTTGATTTCTTTGTTGACCTCATTTGTTTTATTCTGCACCCTTACATTTCTAAGGAAGCTGCTTATCTGCAGAGGTGGCTGCCATGTTGAGACAGAGTTTTTGAGTTAGAGGGAGACACACACACAAAGCTCTTGTTCAGAGATTCTTTTCCTTGGTTTTATTGTTACCCCTTGATCTAAAATAATTCATTTCTCCTGAATGTATACGGTTGCTGCTTGTGTATTGACACCTATCAATGGGGATACCCCTGGGAGTAAGGGCTATAGGATTGGTTGTTGTCTTGCTAAACAGAACACTTTTCTGTCTTCAGGGAGGCAGCAGGAGCTCTTAATAATAGCCAAACTCTGTCTTCTATAGCTGCTTTCCTCCAAGGCTGTGAAAGCACTTTACAAATATGAATTAACTCCTCCTCACAACACCCCAGTGTTGTAGGTTAGTTTTAAGGTATCTATTAGGGACTATTTAGAAAAGCTGGACGTGCACAAGTCCATGGGGCTGGACGAGTTGCATCCGAGAGTGCTGAAGGAATTGGCGGCTGTGATTGCAGAGCCATTGGCCATTATCTTTGAAAACTCGTGGCGAACCGGGGAAGTCCCGGATGACTGGAAAAAGGCTAATGTAGTGCCTATCTTTAAAAAAGGGAAGAAGGAGGATCCTGGGAACTACAGGCCAGTCAGCCTCACCTCAAAAAGTCCCTGGAAAAATCATGGAGCAGGTCCTCAAAGAATCAATCCTGAAGCACTTGCATGAGAGGAAAGTGATCAGGAACAGCCAGCATGGATTCACCAAGGGAAGGTCATGCCTGACTAATCTAATCGCCTTTTATGATGAGATTACTGGTTCTGTGGATGAAGGGAAAGCAGTGGATGTATTGTTTCTTGACTTTAGCAAAGCTTTTGACACGGTCTCCCACAGTATTCTTGTCAGCAAGTTAAGGAAGTATGGGCTGGATGAATGCACTATAAGGTGGGTAGAAAGCTGGCTAGATTGTCGGGCTCAACGGGTAGTGATCAATGGCTCCATGTCCAGTTGGCAGCCGGTATTAAGTGGAGTGCCCCAAGGGTCGGTCCTGGGGCCGGTTTTGTTCAATATCTTCATAAATGATCTGGAGGATGGTGTGGATTGCACTCGCAGCAAATTTGCGGATGATGCTAAACTGGGAGGAGTGGTAGATACGCTGGAGGGGAGGGATAGGATACAGAAGGACCTAGACAAATTGGAGGATTGGGCCAAAAGAAATCTGATGAGGTTCAATAAGGATAAGTGCAGGGTCCTGCACTTAGGACGGAAGAACCCAATGCACAGCTACAGACTAGGGACCGAATGGCTAGGCAGCAGTTCTGCGGAAAAGGACCTAGGGGTGACAGTGGACGAGAAGCTGGATATGAGTCAGCAGTGTGCCCTTGTTGCCAAGAAGGCCAATGGCATTTTGGGATGTATAAGTAGGGGCATAGCGAGCAGATCGAGGGACGTGATCGTTCCCCTCTATTCGACATTGGTGAGGCCTCATCTGGAGTACTGTGTCCAGTTTTGGGCCCCACACTTCAAGAAGGATGTGGATAAATTGGAGAGAGTCCAGCGAAGGGCAACAAAAATGATTAGGGGACTGGAACACATGAGTTATGAGGAGAGGCTGAGGGAGCTGGGATTGTTTAGCCTGCAGAAGAGAAGAATGAAGGGGGATTTGATAGCTGCTTTCAACTACCTGAAAGGGGGTTCCAAAGAGGATGGCTCTAGACTGTTCTCAATGGTAGCAGATGACAGAACGAGGAGTAATGGTCTCAAGTTGCAGTGGGGGAGGTTTAGATTGGATATTAGGAAAAACTTTTTCACTAAGAGGGTGGTGAAACACTGGAATGCGTTACCTAGGGAGGTGGTAGAATCTCCTTCCTTAGAGGTTTTTAAGGTCAGGCTTGACAAAGCCCTGGCTGGGATGATTTAACTGGGAATTGGTCCTGCTTCGAGCAGGGGGTTGGACTAGATGACCTTCTGGGGTCCCTTCCAACCCTGATATTCTATGATTCTATGATTTTATAGTTGGGGAAACTGAGCCACAGAGCAGTTAGAAGATTTTCCCAGTGTCACACATTGAGTTAGTGGTAAAGCTGGAAACAGAAAGCAGAACCTTTAAGTCCCAGTCCTTTTCTCTAACCATTAAACACCATTCTCCCCCCTGCCTCAAAGCCAGGAGTAGAACCCATGAGTCCTGATCTAATTATTAATAGAACAGCCAAATCCCACATTTGGATGCTCAAATCCATGCTTAGGCACATAAATGTTGGAAATGGAGACGTGCCAGATCATCCAGTCCCTCTGAATGGGGATAGTGCAGGATTGTCCCTTACAGGGCAGTTTCTGGTGTTTTGGCCAGTCTGGTTGTAGAAGTGCCTTGCAGTGGAGCCTCCGTCCCTTCTCATGGGAGGTTACCCCTCTTCAGTACTGTAATTCTTCTCCATCTTTGGTGTCCATCCCCATCAAATATTTGTACTTGGCAATGTTCCTGCTCTGCCATCTCGTTCTGTACATATTGCACACAGTTGTGTGCTAAACTGAGAGTCCCGTGCAGGATTTGTATAACCTGGTCGGGGTCCCTATGGTCTCTTGTTTCCCTCTCATGAGGAGCAGACTGAGATGCAGTTTCTTATGTAAACACACAGCATAGGTACGGTACAAGGTGCCAGGGTGAGAAGGGAGACTTAGTAGCATGCAAACCTGCCAAACCCATGACCTTTGTCCAGAAGCTTCAGGTTTTTTTCCAGCCTCCCTGCTAAATCTCTGGCTCCAGGCCCTCTGTCCTGGACCTTGGGTCTCCCTGCCTTCTCCCCTTGTTAGTCAATCAGTGCCTTACCTCCAATGAGATCTCAAAGGGAGCTAGGGGAGGAGTCTTGAGCTAGGCACACTGAACAGCTGGTAGGGGAAGGGGAAGAGCAGCAGTTGCTGAAAACTGCCTAGCTTGGAGGAGGAGCTGAGGGGCTGGGAGCAGGGGACTAATGGCATGGGGAGTGGGAAAACTGTGGGAGGAGAGGACTAGCACACTGGTGTGGGAACTGGGATATGGGAAGGCCTTTTTCCCCTCTGAGTAACTGATGCTAATTTAATGTATAAATCATATACACTTTCTCCGGCATGCGGCCAAGGCTGGTAGCAGAGCTCAGGCTAGAAGAATGATGATGGGCCCTGGTGGCTTAACACTTGGCTATTAGTGCCGAAGTTCATAATTTCATAGAGTGGTTGGATGGCTTCTCAACTTGCAGTGCAAGACCCCACCTTCCCTCTGGTTAGCTGGCATCCACTGAGCCCATTTGTGAAGGGTCTGGGTCACTAGTGCCCTGCACCTTTTGTAATTGTCACCATTGTGCAAAATGGGTGTGACATGCTAACACACTGCAATAGTCATGATGTTCACCCACTCTGCACTAGAGCAAATGACTGCTCAAGGCACAGGGCAGCCGTGAATTGGCCCCACTTTGTCTCCTCTAACTAGTTCCTTTGAAGATATTGCTTTTCAGGTGATGTTGCTTTTTCTTTCACTGTAATATGTCCTGCCTTTTTGTGGCTCGATCAGACTTTATTTTAATGTAGTTTTTTCTTGTAATTTGTTTTGGTTGGTGGTGGTTTCTTATTGTTTAGTTATTGTACAAAGAGTCAGTGCTTTCCATATACAAAGAGTAAACCGTGTACTTTCAGGCTGGATTACTTATATTTGTGATTTAAGGAAAAGAACAAAAGGAAGGATAAACATAATCTTTAGTTGGAAACATAGTGTTACTCTGTCTGTAACTTTTACTGGGGTTGGACTCTCAGCTTTGCCCCCTAATCATCAGAGGGAGCAACTCCTTCCATGTTAAGGTATGGTACACTTAAAACACGCACATCTCCTGGATGGGAAGCTGGGGAATAGAAAATCCCTTGGAAACAGTGGATCGCTACCAGACTAAAGTTATTTTCAGAATGAGAGAGTGAAGAAACTGGGAAATTATAGGTTTGCATTTGTTAAAATATACTCTACCCTACAAGGGAGTAAATACTTTTAAGGACAATGTAATGTGAGTCACTTGCAGCCATCCCTGATTGGATAATTGGATAACATGTATGTATATAGTCAGCCATTCTTCACTGGGGTGGGGGGAGGGGTTAGTGTGCTCTAGTGTTTAGATCAGGTACCTGGAGTTGGGACCCCTGCATTCTAGTCCCATCTCTGCCACAGATTTGCCAGGTGATGTTGAGCAAATAGCTCAACCTCTCTGTCTCAGCTTTCCTGTCTGCATAATAATTCCTACCCGCCTTTGAAAAATGCTCTGACAGCGTTGAATGAAAGGCTGCGTGGAAGACTAAAGTCTTGTTGTTGTTAATGAACCATGTAGGAAACTATTTCATATCCTGATGGATATCAGCCAGGTCTTAGACAATGAGAACCCAACTCCCACCTCTCCTGCTCCAAACACCATTCCATTCAGGTTTTTTTCAAGAGTCTGTTCATTGGTACTGCCTGTCAAGCTGGAGCTTGTCTCTTTAAGAAAGTGTAGCACAGTAGCAGAGAAAGGCCCTGCCTCCTAAAGCTTGTAGCACTGTAGCTGGGCTGTGGAATGGGAAACAGTTCTTGATCTTTATCCGAATACAGTGTACACACACACACACACACGCAACCACCCCATCTGCAGCTCACGCAGTAACATCCAGCGTGGAGATCAGTACTCCTGCCTGGCTCTCTGACACAGGATGGACGTTCCTGAGCACTGAGCTCAGCTGCTGTAAAAAGCAAGTAGGAAAACATACAGCTGGATAAAATTGGTAAGTCAAACTAAAGTCACATCCTCCTCTTTGGACTGCAGCTTTCAAGTCTCTTTATTTTTAATATTCTTTGCAGGCAGTTGGGTTTTTTATATTGTCTTCTGAACAGAACAGCTGGGAAAACATGAGGGGAAAATAAAAATGTAAAGTAGATCTCGAGCATTTGTTGCTCCTTTCTATTTTAAAATCCCTTTTCCACATTAACACTTGGCTGCAGGAGCTGGAAGGGGAAAGCCAGCGAGTGCTTCTGTGTAGTGGGGAGGAAGCTGGTAAGAGCTCTAATTGGCTTTTGTATTAAGGATGATTGAAGAGGGCAATCTTAAAAAATATCAAGGTGTTTGAAATAAAGTGACTTGTCATTTACTTTAAAAGGTTAAACATTTCATGTTCTGCAATTTTTAAATAATATTGCAGTTGACTGTAGAAGGGATAGATTGCTGTCAACAACATCTTTAAAAGCCATCAGATTTTAAACTGCTTTTAAGCAAGTGGCGAATAGATGTTGATTCGTTTCAGATAAAATATATTGGTAGATCTGGAAGGGTAGGCAGTGCCATAAAATGCCATTTTCTCAGTGACAGACAGAGGGCGGTGTTGCTGCATCTGGTAACAATTCACAGTAAACTGGCCAGGGAAGTTGGTAAAACTCATTTGTGAATAACTTAATGGTGATAAACTGGTAAAAAAGATACATCTATACAGCAACCTCTAAAGTATAGCATCCAAAGGTAGGTGCATCTATTCAGTGGCTTGATTTTTTGCACTTCGGGGGACAAAAGTAGGTTAATGATTTGAATTGTTACAAGAATAAAACTTCTGTCAATCAAATCAGAACCTGCTTATAAAAATAAGATTCCAGACTCATGGCTGAAAGGAGTTAAATTTTTAATTGATATTTTCTTGTGTTTTACCCACTGACAGCTTTTTGAGTACTGCAGAGAAATAGTGCTACACACCAGCTACTAAAGCAAATGTGCAAAATGTTTAATGTTGGTGGCACTTTGTTGTGTGTTGTGCTGCATATGTAGATTCAGCCTGGGTAAGGAAGAGGAAGGATGGTGCCTAATCTAAAAGGTTTATTAGAATATCTGACACATGCTTCTTTCAAGAAGGTCTAATTCAATGTTAACCAAGTTGCAGGTAGGAAGTTGACCACTGAGTCTGAAAACAGTTCGTCTCCGATACGGTCGAGTGATTAGTGCAGGTGAAGGAGACCTAGAACCAAGGAGTCCTGACTCCTCAATATCATTTCCATGTCTGAAATATTGTCAAGTGGTTAGAATTGGGGAGGGAGAGGCAGAGGACAGGGAGTGGAGTGGCCAATTGAGAATAGGTTCTGTTCCCAGCTGTACCAGTTATGCTGCATTGTTCTGGACAAGTCTCTTAACCATTTTGAGTCTCATTTTACCTCTCTATTAAATAAAGGTTAGAGCATATAATAAAATACCATATATACACATGGATGGAGTTTAAAAATACTTAGCTACCTCATAGGGGTATGAATGTAAGTCTGGGATAGGACAAAATGTTACTATAACTAATACAATTATGCGTTAGTTAGAGAAGGGTCTGAGCTGCCATATCAAATTCAAAGGTAATCATAGTGTCTGTTTGTATTGGGATCTGTGACTTTTGTACTGGTCTGTCTTGAGCTGTATGACAGTCTGAGGTTCCTAACTTTCACTCCTGCTACTTGATTCAGACAGTCTCTGAATCCTCAATGTAAGCCATTACGGGAAAAGTGGATTAAAACAGGGTGAATGACTGTGTGAAATCGCTCATTCAGACACCCTGTGACCACATTTCATTGACTTTTTCAGAGCGCTGTTCCGTGTGCTGGGGCGGTGGTGCACATGAGCTGCAGTCACATTGCTGAACTGCAAGAGGATCTGAGAGAGTCATTGGGGGAGAACATGTCCAAGGGGTAGTGGGTTTTCAGACACTAGGCAGGTAGTCTGTCTTCCATGGATGAGAAGTGGGTACATGGTGTAGTTTCCAAGGTAGGATTTTCCCCTAAACTTTCTTGTTCATTTGTTCTCTCTTTAAAAGATAATGCTGATTTGCTGCTTTCTCTAGTGGGCACAGGCCAGCTGTCTAGGTGCTGCTTACTTTGCATTTCAGTGATCTAGTTTCTTTTACTACTCTGCTTTAAACAATTTGCCTCATTGCATTACTTAGCTGGAGGTGTTGCTGTCCTTCTATCATTGTGTAGGATATTTGAGCCTTCTCAGGGAGGTGAAAGAGCTGCCACAAGTACGAGGTGAAGTTGTAAATTACTTGACTAATCCCAGAGCAGGAAAGAAACCCTGACTGATTGGTTGCTAGGATGCCCTGGAGAAAATGTTGTCTTGGTAACTTTACTACAAGGGCTGGATCTCCCTCTGTTTGGGACTATTGATTCACCTCTATGCAGCAGCAACTTTCTCTGTCTGCTCATGAAACTTAGTGGTTGGTGTAGCACGTTTAGCTGAGAATGTGGATAAAGCTATCAAACACTGGGGTGAATTTGCCTCCTGCTGACCTTCCTCCTGGCAGCCAGACTGTTCGCTTGGTGGGGGTATCCATAACAACTTGACTTCTCTCTCTTCTCTGCTGACTACTGATTAGGTTAAATGATTATCAGCTGCATCTCCCTGTCTACTCTCTTGGTCAACATGACTGGTCAGTACATGTAGATTTTCATCCAGTTATTGTTTTCCAGTTTACTAAATCCTCAGACTGAAGTCCCCAATTTATCCCTGGAATTGAAACAGTCCAGAGTAACTGACCCCAGCTACTACTTATGTTCCATAAGACTCTACTTTAGGGTCTGCTTTATTTTGCACTAGGCACTGGGCTTCTCTATGCTTAAAATGCTACAGTGCTACAATTGTGCCCCTGTCAGTCTTCAGTGTAGATACTGCCTATGCCAATGGGAAGGGTTCTCCATCAGTGTAAGTAATCTACCTCCCTGAGAGATGGAAGAATTCTTCCGTCAACAAAGCTGCTGTCTACACGGGGACTTAGGTCGGCTTAACTACACTGCTCGTGGATGTGGATTTTTCGCACCACTAACATAGTTAAACGGACCTAATTTTCGAGCGTAGAGCAAGCCTATGGAATCACATCTTATCCTGGCATCTGCATTGCAGCATCTTTATTTGCTATATGTGTGTGATTTCTGAAATTTGCAGATGCCCTTCCTGTTTTCTTAAACCTGGCACAGATAAAACTGGGTTGCTTTGAATGGTTTTTTTTCCCCCCTAGTTTTGATGCCTCTAGGGTCACCCATGCTGAACTTTCTGAAACAGCACAGGACTCTTCTGTACCCTTCAAAGGACGCCCATGTCCTTGGAGTTGCTATGAAGCCTGAACTCTTGTCTGACATTCAGTTAAGCTGTCACTGACACCACCTTGTGAGTCTAGCCAGACTGAAACCTGTTATTACTATGCTAGTTGCTGACAATTCAGTTCCTAATTCTGGTTCACTTCTGCTCAGTGACTGGTAGGCTTTGTTTTGCAGGTCTTCCTGTTTAAGCTCCTAATGAAGAAGTTCGCATCTAACATAGTCTGCTTACTATAGCTTTCCATAGCAGCCCTTCACTGAGAACAACCTTGGGTTCCTGGAGAGAAGTAAGAGAACTGTAAGGTTTTTGGTGCTTACCTAACAGAGTTGGATCTGGCTTTGCTCTCTGCTGTTCACGTGATCTCTTGACTTCTTATTTACCAGGTTGCTCTCTTTGCAAGTTCCTGATACAAGTAGCTCACTTCCACCTCTAGGAGCCAGTATATCAGTAGCATCTTGCTTAGCTCTTTAAGATTTGCTATCAGTTTATAAAACTGAACAGGATTGGTTTGATTTGGGCTTCTCTGTTTATCAGTTTGGTCGAGCCCCTTTTATCTTGCACAAGGGGTGCTTTATGAATATAAAGAGGAGTGAGTGAAGGATAGAAACATGGGATTTACACTGTCTAATTTTAAACATTGTAACACGTGTATTTGAGGTCCCTTCCAGCCCAACATTTGTTTCTATGAATCTGCAGCACTGCCATCTACTGGATGGGTTGTCAGGCCTGCTTATGTGTGTATTGATGCCCTGTGTGGCTTGTGTGAATATACCTTTGCCCCAAGAGTCTATGGAAATTTCATAGTGGAGGGGGCCTCGAATTGCTGGTGCACTTCAGGGGACCATCCTGAATTTAATGTATAATTGGCATGTGCTGCTACAAGACCATATTGACCTGCAGAGAAGATGAAGGCCAGGAGATGAGATTTAAAAGGATTTGGAGGCATTAAGGGAAAGAGATTGGAGGGTTAGGTTCTCCCAAGAATAACTTTGCTGAAGATACCCAAATGCAGCTAGTCCTGACTGACCCTTCTGGATGGATTATATCAGATCTGCCAGTGCTTACATATGTCTGTGTCAAATGTGGGGTTCATTATGCCATCTCCTGGCTGGTATAGTGCAGCTGGTATTTAGTCATCTCTACTGGCAGAGCCTATGGTTCTGAGTTCTGTTCATCCTCTTACACCCATGCAGTTTTCCCCATGGACTCCAGTGTCTGTGGATGTATGATTGATTTTATCATTTTGTTAGAGTTAAACAACAATGAAAACTAGTCCCACACAAAGCTTTTAGCTGCCCTAACATTTAACTAAATTTGCAGGGACATGATGACCACCCAGCATCATTAAATAATCCTAGTCAAATAACTCTGAACTCAGCCAGCCAATAAAACAAAGCAACAGGAAAGTCCCTCTCTTCCCCACTCCTTCTCTATTCCAGGAACATACAATCAAACTTCTCCCCCCCTCCCCCCCCAAAAAAAACAAAAAACAAAAACCCAGACCCCTGTCAAATAAGTGGTGGCTTTGCAGCATGTCCAGAAGGTCATCAGGTTAGGGCTATTTTGGACCAAGGTGATGAAGTGAGGGAGGGAGGACAGAGCGATTTCCAGAGTCTCTGGGCCCAACTGGAAATGCTCTGTTGGAAGCCCCACTCCCTTTTGTGACCAGATAATTTCAAGAGACCAGAGATTATAAAGCATCCCCATTAAAAGGAAAAGCCCAAGGTGTTGCTGAGTCAGTGCCGCCACATCTCTCAACTTCATCGTTGGAAGTGGGGAGCTTAACTTTTTTTAGATTCCAATTTACTCTCATGCTGTCCTATTTATTATTTTAAGGTGTTTATGGCAGAACTGCTGATGTGTGAAGAGGAACATAAAGGAAATGTAACTAATCCTTCATCGCTCATCATATTCAGCTGCCTGTGCTCTGGTCTCTCCTCCTGGGTCTCATATTTGGTCCTTGGCAGGCTGAGTGGTGGGGTGGGTGAGCAGGAATCACCTGAATAGGCATCACATAATATGGGAGATCAATGCAATATCCATGTATAGGAAGGTGGGCTAAGGACAAGCAGAGAGTCGTCTTTCTGATTTTTCCCTCCGGCTTTTCCCACTGGTGTCAGAGGCATTGCTTTAGGCTGGCGCTTTGTGGTTTAACCAATGTTGTGTGCATGCCTCATTATGTCTAGCTCTGCAGCTTCTTTCTAAATGTATTGGAACATGTAACCTTACCTAGCTCTGGCTACCAAGAGGCATGATCATATAGCTGTGTTTGTTTTGAAATCCACTGGAAGTGCGTGGAGAAGCATTGTAAATTTCAGCTCTCTGGAAAAGATTGTCTCAGCAGCTGATGAAGCCCAAGCACATGCCAGATAAACTGAAAATAACACAAGAACTTTTCATTTAAAAAATAAAATAAACCCCAAATCCCTTACAGAGGCAGTTTTTATAAATACTGTATCTATCACTTCACCCTTGCTCTGACTGCCCTTGACTTAGACAGCTGCCAGGATATTGCAATGTGCTAGCAGGTAAAAGACATGAGGGTAAGGAGTTTTTTCTCCTCCCACTTCTTGGGAGTTTATTTTACTAGAACTAAAACATTCTGACTGAAGAACATAAACTGGAAACTAAGCATTTGCTTATGAATGGCTTTTTGGGGAAAACATTTTAAAGGTGCAATTTTATCTACTGGTAGGAAAACAAAATATTTTATAGCAATCTGATTCTTTAATAAAATGAGAAGGGACTTGATTTGATGTGCCTCTTTTTCCCCTCTCTCTCCCTAAAAGCAGGACACAGTATTCACTTGAAAAGAAAGGTGTATGAGGAACTGGGGCCAGTGTATCTCTATTGGCTCCCATGTTAATCAGTTAACTCTACTTCACTAGCTGGGAAACTTATCTTTCCCAAAGCCTGGGCAGCTTCACAAGTGAGCATGGTTTTTTGTTTTCATTTTTCCTTCAAGTGAATTTTTAGTTCTGGTAGAAGGTGCTAAACAGACAACCCTGAAGACCGAAGTCCTCTGTTTATCCACAGAATCAGTGTAGCTTGGACAATAACAAGGTTAACTACCACCATCTGACCTACAGTACCAAGAGTCTCCTTCAGTCTCCCTATTCAATTTCATCCTTTGCTAGCAACAGGACAATTAGTTACAATTGTGATGGTAATTAGATTGTGGGCTGTTTGGAGCAGGGGCCTTGTTTGCCTATATGTGCCTTGCTAATGCAGATTGGGGCCCTGGGTGCTACCTTATCACACAATATTATTTATTCTTTATGCAGCATCTCATTCATTCATTAGGAGCTGACCAGATTCTTCCAACTCATTTCATATGAACAGCCATCAGATGGTCATTATTGCAGCTGATTTTGGCCCACTGACCTTGTGGGGAGAGGTTCTGTATCCCATTACTAGCCCCCTGAGGCATTCAGTCCTCCTGATGTAGTTTTTTCCATATTCCTTTAAGCTTTGCAAAATCTGTTTCCAGGTTCTCCAGTCTTCCCTTGGACCAACTGGGGATCCTTGGGACCTTTAGGAAGCCTGTGATTTGTGAATTTTTGTGGTTAGTGTCTGACTTGAGGATCAGTCTATGAACGACAATTTTTTTTTTTAACCTAGACTTGAAGGTAGGGTTGAGGGAATATGTGTGTCAGTGATGTACAGATTCTAGTAAAAGCCAAGAGGCTGAATCACAATTTTAGGACAAACTGAAAAAAGTTGCCCCAACAAATTCAGATTTAAAAGATTACTTTAAAGCATTTTTTGCAAATTATGCATTGATACCTGTTGGTATTTATTTACTATGGCCTATGTCTCTGTGCTATAAAAAAGCATTGTCCTATTAAATATAGTCCCATCAAATTATAGAACATTAGACAATTAAATCTGGAAGAATTTTTGAAATTGAAGTTATTCTTCACTCTTTAAGCTGCTTGTTTACTAACTGCATCAGTTTAGAAAGAGAAACAAACTCGGTCAGTTTTACTACCTGTCCATTTCACTATCAGTCTTTCACACACTACTAAGGCATGCACTGTTTGGGCTGGAAACACTACTGAGAGATATTTACGTCCAAACAAAAGTTTTCAGTAAAAGAAAAACAAATCATGATATCCCTTCTATTTATTTTAGATTTTGCACATAAACGTTGGGCCTAAGGCAACCAGACGGTATCACGCTTCAGGAAGCTAATTTGGCTATTCTTCGTAGGTGGAATTAAAATAAAGATGAACGGTGGCCAGTTTGTTTTAGTGGCTTCATTTATTTTTAAGATGCTTCAGTTAGTTTGGACAGAAAAGAGCTGGTGTGAAACTCTCTCAGAAGTGTAGTGATAAGAGCAGGAGAGTAAAGATCGAGGTTTTTGGACTCCATTTCTGGTTCTGCTACTGCCCTGCTATTTTACTTTGGGAAAGTTATGAGGGCCCAGATTTTCAACAGAGTTCCAACACAGGTTGGCAGGTGCTCAGCATTGGCAATTAGGCACAGATTTCTAAGAGCGCAGCACCCAGCAACTCCCATTGTGACACTTATGGCTGGATTTTCAAAAGAGCAGTTTCAACATCCTGGGCTCTTTAAAAAAAAAAAAAAAAAAATCTAGCCCCTTATTTTAATGCCTAAACAGTAGCTGAACTCTCTCAGAAGACTGGTCCTTCATCTCTGCTCATCTGTCAGACACGCTCGCTCTCACGCCTGTCTTACAGGGGTGCAGTCAGAGAGGTATAGTTAGTTTAATCTTTGAAGTCCTTTTGAGATCCTTGAGCAAAAGGAGCAACACTTTGCACTCGCCTGTTGTCATCTTATTTATTCTGGGAACCAAAACCAAACCTCAGCAGTACTGGAATCCCAGCCCAGAGGGCCACAAGTTTTTCTGCCAGACCTCTGAATTATTTATTTCTCTTACGAGTATGAAAGTTTAATAAGACACGTGGATTAAAGGCTGAGCAATCAAAAAGAAAATCAGTGTTCACCTCTTGCTTGCTTGCTTAAAATCCTCTTTTGTTATCCTCTTGCTTGCTTTCCCCCCTCCTTAAGGGGCCATGGTGGTGGGTATATTAAGTGGAATAGACTGCTGCAATTCTTGGCAGCATGGGACCAACATATTGTAATGGAGATTTCCATTCACCTCTGCTCCCACAGATGCAACAGAGCAACTCCTGTTAAGCAGCTTTGATATGACTGTGTAGCCGGACGCATGAGGGTGTGTGGCATGCAGTGTTTACATAGGGGTCTGTTTGTATGAATGATGGTATGAGACTGGGCGTGGCTGTGGTTGTCTATGAGCATCTGCAGGGAATTTTATTAATATGGTGACGTGCGTGGAGAAAGAAGAATATAAGCCAAGTTACAGTACTACTTGGCTTATTGAGCCTTTATCCCAATGCATGATGCCATGATATGATCCAGAATAGATCCACAACTCACTGTAGCTGGTTCTTTCAATCCCCTGGAAATGTTTTCCTGACTTAAATGGATGATACTGAAATGTGTAATACAGGGCTGCAGCTTATAGATCAATGCTGACTCTGTGGGAATGAATGAATGCCTCATGTTTGTGCTATGGAGAGAGTTCACAATTGACTCCTTATGTTATGGCGCTGTGGTTTTCAGGCAGTGTTTTTTGCTGTCTCCTGGACTATGGAGGTGTTACCCCGGATTTCTCAGAAGTGAATACTACAGGAGGGATTGCTCCCTGATGGCTTTTTAATGGTTTCAGAAACTTCTTTCTAGTGATATTCCATTCCTACCTGAAACAGGGCTGGAACAAGACTGATGGTAGCCCATAGCTCTAGCTGCACATTTCAAACTGTAAGATCTTCCTGTTTAGCAACCATTCTCCATTAATAACTTGCTTTCTTTAGTTTCTTACTTATTTTCCCATTACTTCAGCTCCTTTGACAGCTCTGGACTGGATTCCATGTCATCTGTGCAGGTTCCTCTTTGCTGCTGATTTCTGGGACTACCAATCAGTTGCATGGTATTTGGGAGAGGGCTTATCTCCTGATCTTGTTGCACTGGGCCAGAGAGGAGGTTCCAAGTATGTCTGTCTGTCTCCTATGAACCAAATTCCACCCTGAATGCACCTATTTCCCCAAAGACCTGGAAACTCTGATGTCAAAGATGTGTTTAGTAAAAATCAAATCAAGGAAACTCTATGGAGTTAACTGATAAGCCAACTAGAGCTACATGAATAATGTTTTTTGTTCATTCAGCAAACCAAAAAATCGGGCAAAATATTTGGTTCAGTTCCAGAAATGTTAAGAATTTGTCCACAGATCAGTAAAATTAATTTCAGGCTGACAACTGTTTGGGTCCATCTCTTCGCCCCCATCCTCCTACCCTTATAACCTTTAGCCTGATTCAGAGGAAGGATTGAATCCACATCTCCTTCCTCCCAGGTGAGTGTCTTAATCCCCAGGCTATACACTCTCTCACACTCTTTGGCACAGTGAATGTTTAAGTATTTATACAAAATGGATTAGCTTCAACTGGAGAGACTGAGTGCAACCCACCATAGCATAGCCTATAATCTGGTTAGGGCACTCACAATGGGGTGGGGTGCAGGAGACCTGAGTTCCAGTCCCTGCTCCGGACTGGTGATTCAAGCCTCAGTTTCCCACATCCCAGACAAGTACCCTAACCACTGGGATAAATCTTATAAAGGGGACCCCCCCACACACACACACAATCCCAAGAAAAATCAAATTCATGCATAGTTCTGGGTTGATCCAAACTACGTTTTTCAGCAAATAAACTTCCCCTGAAAAATGTTGCTCTGCTAGAGTGCTAATTGCCTTGCTAATATCCTCTTGCGCTTGTTACATTTCATCCCTTCCCTTTTGTCTGTGTGTTGTCTGCTTAGATCAGATGATGGTAGGAAGAGGGAAGTGCAACAAAGACCTTGCTGCCTCTGTAACATTCCCTGCTCTCACGGGCATCTGCCCTGTGCCCTCAAGTTAAGATGGTCTACAGCCTGAGGGCTTTTTGATCTCCTGAGTCCCCTCATAGACAAAAACAGCAAAAGATGCCCACTCCCATCCTTGACTAGTCAGAAGACTTGTATAGCATTTTGGCTATGCTAGCCCCAGCTGGGATCAAGAAGTTCAGTGTGTAAGAACATTGAAGGGGAGGGAGAAAATTATGTAAATAACCATTAAAGGTTTAATTAGAGAGATGGGTATTAGGGATAGAGAAGGGTGGGAGGTGTTCCTGGGAGTGGTGGAGGTCTGAGTCAGTTATTTCATCCACAGCAGCTTGCTCATCCCTGTGTTTAAAAATCCACTTGAAAGGAGCCAGCGGATCAGGCTTTGGAGGGAATCCAGATCACAGACAAGTCTTTGAGGGTGCCCGGGGAATAAAATAGAAAACAACCTTCCAGGCACTTTCCCAGCAGGAATGAGACAAGTGGCCCACAGAGCTCCAGATGAAGAAATGCTCAGTGAATGCCTGGAATCTATCGTTCTCTTTCCGAGTGGATGGGGAGTCACTGAGAAGAGTGAAGAATCATGGGCGGAGGGAGAGCTGCAGCCAAAGACGTGTAGTGGGAACCTTCTGCTGACAGGATCCCACACAATGCACAAGCCAGGGGAGGCTGGGTATGGCTTGCCTTGTCCTTGACACATTTCCCTGCAGCCTCCCTTCCTGGACGGTCAGGCTGGCTTGGCAGCATAATTTTTAGAGTGTCTGAGGGGTCTTCCACCTCAATGGCAACAGGCACATGTAGCGCATCTACCATACTCCAGGCCACTGCAACTCAAAGGATCTGACTTCCAATCACAGCCACTTCCCAATAGAAATTGCCTGCTAGTCATTGAACATGTCATTGAAATTCTGTTTTGAATCGCTCAATAGCTGCAATAACTCTGGACCCCTGTACTGCCTCTGCTGTGCATGCGGTTATGTGGTGGGCATACAGCAGCTGTGATAGCTTTATGCATCAAGGACTCCCTAAACTGTGCCTCCAATAGAGGTACATTAGCTAGGATAACTCTGACCCCTCCGATACGTCTGCACTGGAGGTTCATGGGATCGGTTCCTAGAGATACATAGGATTTGGTTACAGATGAACATGCTATTAAAATAGCCTTCTTCAGACTCTGCCACTGTCATGATATAAACGGGTTAGTCACTCTATGCCTCAGTTTCCCCATCTGTGAAATGGGGATGATAGAGCTCAGCAATCCTTGGATAAAATGGGCTAATTTATTATTCTTGTAATAATGCCTGGACTTGAAGGATCTCAAAACACAGCACTAACACAGATCAACTTCCCTTGCCTTTTGGGAGAGGGTTGTGGAAGTGTCACCTCCATTTTTCAGAGTGGGGGGGAAAAGAGCAACAGAGAATCAGTGTCTTGCTCAAGATCACACAGCAAGTCTGTTGCAGAGGCAGGCAGAGGACCTAGATTTGATTTGTATCTCTTCTCTCCCCCCCCCCATCCTTCCTCATATGTAACAAGATGAAAATAGATAAGTGAACTCTTGGATCTGAGCTTGATTCAATTCAGCAGGTACAGTGAGACTTGTCTACAGGAGAATGGCTCATGGAGATAGGTGATGAGGGAATTCCCAGGACCTTGTGGGTGGGAGAGGGGCTCTTAGAGCTCCCACAGGTACTGGGGTGGAATTCCCAGGATCCTGCAAGTCTTGAGTTCAGCTGTCTAGCTGCTATTGCTTCTCAGGGACTCTATCAAATATCGGTGAACAGTCCCTTGTTGTTCTGTTTTCCTGGCTCCTTAAATGTTGCATGGAAATTCAAGGAGAAGGTCATAACATACAAGGGTCCCTCTTGGATTTCTGCTGAAGGATGTTGGAGTTACAGCAGCAGGGTTATGTCTCCTCTCTCTCCCTCTGGGATCTGGGGAGAGGGTTCATGCTGGATAAGCAGGGCCAGAAACAAATACTTCAGGGAATACAATTTCCATAGAAGGAAACAAATTGCTCAATTCGGTTCCCTGGAACTGGAAAATTCCTCACTTCGCTGTGCTGTTCTGTCCTGTGGGCAGATGGGACAGACAGGAGGTATAACAGACTAAGAATTGGAGGACCTGATGCTTTCTGAGCAATGAAATGCAGGAGTGGGTGCTGTTGCAGGTGGCAGCAGCAGGGAAAGGACCTCTCAGCGCCTCTTCTGATCAGGAGGCGAATACCTTCTGTTGCAAGAGAAGCTGCCCTTAGGTTGTAACTTTTGGGGCAGGGACATTTTTTGTATTCTGTTTGTACAGCACCTTGCACAGTGGGGGCCTGGTCCATGGCTGGGGCTCTCCTAGAGGCTATCACAATACAAATGATAAATTGTAATAGATGGCCATGCAGCTTTGGAGGAAACTTGGTAGAGTCTGTTCTGATTTGGGCTCTCAAACAGTCCTGTTTGGTTGGTTGCAAGAGCATCACCTCTCATCAAACCCGTTTCAATGGCCGAAGCCTAACACAACACTCTGGGGGTTTAAAATCACGGCTTGTAAAAGGTGTCAATGTTGCTTTAGATTATAACAGAGAGTCAAACAGTGGTGGTGTTAGCTAGTTACGCTGGTTTATTTGCAGACAATTTTGCTATGAAATGCTAGTGCTGCTGAGCATTTCTTTTCAGGTGGTTTCAGTCCCTCTGTTCATGCTCTGCTGAAATATAGAGGCCTGCTGATTTCTGAAGAATGAAATCTTGTCAACACATTTTGCTTGTTTTTGTTAGACCCTTAATGTTATCTTTCCACTCTGTGTGTGTTTCATTCACTGAAAATCGTGGGCACAGCTTTCTCTCATTCCATCCTGACTTGTTTCCCGGTAACAATACCAAGGCATTGATAGACAGCTTCCTCTTTAATGTAGGAGGTGAGAGAGCCATTTCTGCAAGCTCACTGCATGCCAAGGCTGCAGACAGAATGGCCACAGCTGTTATCAAGTGTGCAGGGTGGAGAATTGCTGGTGGATCTTATGAAGAAGCTTATTCAACATATGCTGTGCAGAGATTGTTTGTTTGAGATTCAACTGAATTTTTTATTTTTGGTTTGGAAACAGACTGGTCAAGGTGAGTGGATAAAGACAATTTTGTCAATCCAACAAGGTTAGCAAGAATCTGATCTCTATTGATGTCTCTAGGGTTTTGCAACTGACTTCGTTGGGACTAAGAATTGGCCTAGTATGTTATGTATGATTAAAGTTCAGTGATTACAAGGGGATTTTCTTTGTAATATGTAAAACAATGATTGCAGACAGGTGGTTTTACATCACCTGGTGAGTTAAGAGCAGCTGGGTGAATCTCTGGTGTTCTAGCATTGTCTTTTGTCTGGACATGTCTCTGTGGGGGACCAAGGATCTGGCATCTTAGTTAAGAGCTAACATGGTGGCCCTCAGTGTGCATATGTGTACAGGCAGGTGACTGAGATTGGAATTGAGGCCCTCAGCTCAAGTATCCCCTAGTAATAGGCAGTTGAGAGCTTGAAGTTAACAGTAAGGTCTTTTTACAGTGAACCCAGATGCTTTCTCTTGGAGGGAAGAGCAGAGAGAAATAAGAATACAAAGAATTAAATGAAATTCTTATACTGCTAACTTGTCTTACAGAGTGGGAGAGAAGACAGAACTCAGGTCTTTGTAGCCACTCAATGGCTCGATAAAAATTTACAAGATGCTGAGCTACTACAGTGATAGGTAAAAAGAAAAGGAGTATGTGTGGCACCTTAGAGACTAACCAATTTATTTGAGCATGAGCTCAATGAACTCCGATGAAGTGAGCTCTAGCTCACGAAAGCTCATGCTCAAATAAATTGGTTAGTCTCTAAGGTGCCACAAGTACTCCTTTTCTTTTTGCGAATACAGACTAACATGGCTGTTACTCTGAAACAGTGATAGGTGTTATAAATACCTAGATTAGCAGGCCAGTGGGAGCTTTGCATTTTCTAGGGACATAATTTGGCTTTAGAATCAATGCTCTACAATGCTTAACATTCAAACAGCTGATAGGAGGGGCTTGGTCCTGACAGCCCAGGGTTGCTGCACTGATTGTAGCTGTGGGCATGATTTTAATTCTCTTCATGTAGCACTAGGGTGACCAGATGTCCCGATTTTTATAGGGACAGTGCCAATATTTGGGCCTTTTTCTTATATAGGCTCCTATTACCCCCCCACACACACACACCCCGTCCTGATTTTTCACATTTGCTGTCTGGTCACCTTGTGTAGCACTGAAGATTGTCATGCTGGATACTGAGCAAGCTGCTATGTGGATGGTGTCAATTTCCCAATTTGGTCCTCTTGCCATCAACATATGATTCCGCTTGGATCTTTTCTCCTTAATTACTGATGACTTAACATAGATAACACTGGGTAAATTAAGCGTCAGGGCAGATTGCAGGTGCCTCTCCCCCAGCCTGTGATTATAGGTCTTTCATTATTGACATGGACTATACCCTGCCCAACCTGTCTGTGAACTTAGTCCAGTTCAGGGTGTGTTCTGTAACTGGGAAGGGAAAGTTCCTTGTACTTTGCTCTCTACTTTTTTTTTTTTTTTTTTTAAAAGAAGTGAGTGTCTTAGCAACGCTTTGTGGGCCAGACCTGGAGAGATGAACCATCTAGTGCCAGTTCATCGGGCAGCCCAGAAAAGGCTCATTTCCCCTTGCCTCGTTTTTGTTAAACTTTGGATTTATGAATTCCCCCATGCACACGCAGAAGTCATGACCGGCAGTAGACAGTAATCTGGCCTTAAGGTTCCTATGGCAAACGGCCACCAAAGCTACCTTACTGCATTCAGCAACAGGCAGGGAACATAGAGGACTTGGAATTGGGACTACTTGGTTCTATTCTTGGCTTCAGGAGGACAGGCAGCCTAGTGATTAGAGCAGGGGACTTAAGAATTGGGACTTCTGGCTTGCTATGTATCTATTGTGTTCATCTCTGTGGTATCTGAGAGCCTTATATGGCTCTAAAATGGACTTGCTATGTAACTTTGGGCAAGTCATTTAACCACTCTGAGTGATATCCAGGCCACAGCTTTCATTGACTTCAGTACAGCTAGGATTTCATCCTCTGCCTCTCTCTATCCACCATTTAAAAGGGAATAAGTGTCGTCTTAATGTCCCACGTTTGTGGTGCTTTTCCAAGCATGGAGCAGGGCATATGACCTGCCCAAAAGACCTAACAATCTAAGAACATTTGCCTACTTGCCCTGGGGGAGGGGACGGCAGTTGAGAGGCTTTTAATTCCTTGACATTTTATAGTGCCCCTAGGATGGAAGGAGCTATAATGCAGCCACTGACACAGTAAGTGAGTTTGAAAGGCACTTTCACCCCCCCCTTTTCCCCCCCAGAATTGTTGCCCCAATGAGAGGGGATGATATCTACTGCATGTGTTTGGATAGTGGGGAGGTAATAATTTGTAACTTGTATTGAAGTTTTATTCCTAGCAAATTCTTTCTCCCTCCCTCTTTGTTTCTAAATTACTGCTCTCTCTGCCTCCCTCCCAGGCCACGGACGATTGGCTAATGCTACTTCTAACGCTGGGATGCAGGAATGTGCTTTCCCAGGACCTTCCTTCCTCCCTCCTGAGCTAAAGCTTAATTCCTCATGAACTATAAAACTTGCCCCAAGATGAGACTTTTATGGTGTTTAAATAAACTTCTTGTTCCAGTCACTTACAAAAGTCAAACCCAAAACCCTGCATACAGCCCAGTTCCCCTGCACTGGGTGGCTGTCCAGCTGTTCTGTCTCCTGTGGGGAGGTGGGGGTGGAGCAGGTACAGTACATGATGATGAGTTGTACCAGGTCTGCCACTTCTCTACTGGCCGTGGGTTACTTTTCTGTAGAGCTTAGTCTAATTTAAAAGGCCTTGATCGACCCCTTTGCTCCCACAAGTCATTGGCTTCATCTCCTCTGTCATGTGTGGAGCAGGATAGTGTCTCGCTTCTGAGACCCTGTGCTGGAGCTCCAGGGGGGTGAGACTTCTTGGCATTTTGAGGGGCCAGGCAGGAGGTGGAGGAGCTGCTCTGTGGTCCCCATGCCTCGGAGGGGCAACGTAGCCACTCAAATATCAGAACCTGTAAGTTTTTCCTACAGCAAGAACAGCCAGCCAAGGTTGTTCTCATGTTATGCTCCATTTTTTTTCTCTCTCCATGTTTCTTGGACATTTATCTTCTGAATTCATCTTTTGCTTGTTCCTGGCTTTGTGTACTAGGATGAAGACTGGGATATAGCATAACCTTTGGCGGCAGGCAGGCTGACCCTTGCCAATGTGTAGCCCCCTTTACCTAACATCTCCTTCTCTCTAGCAATGAGGTAGAGAGCTCTCTGAAGAGGATTAGAAGTACTGGTTATTAATCAAAAACTTTATGCTTAGTGCTAGAGAATGTCCCAGACAAACCTCAGGGTCCCTGCGCGAGCTGGGGATAGATAATGGGCTCTATCACCTTTGACTTCAAGGTTGCTGGTTCAAATCCTGACCATCTGATCAAACAAAGAAGAGAAGGATTCAGTGGTTTCTATGAAATAGCTTCGGTGGCCTCAGTCCATCTCTTAGTGGATGAGTGTTCATGTTGAAAACCCATCAACACCGTGGACTCACTTGTTGAAAATATCAACAGAGATGCCAAGGGCTGAACAGTCTGAGGCTGAAGTAGCTTCTTCACCCTAAGAGGTGGTTTTCCCAATACAGGGTTGAAGTACTGTGGGGAAATCAGCTCTTACTATCATGCTGTTAGTTCTGTGGGTAAACAGGGGACTCCCTTTCCATGGCGATCAAGGCAGAAGCTTTTGTCCTGAAAACAAATATATTTAAAAGGTGTCTGGGGAGGAGGTGAATAGCCTTTATTTTGTGTTTGGACTCTGACTGAGGCAGGCTTTTCAGATTTCAAATGGGCTTCCATGCATTTTCCTCTTTTGAACAGCTTTATTCCCATGCAGATTCTGGCTTTTTAACTTTTATTGCTAAGGATTTCATTCCCTGAAACTCCTAGAACAGTGTGAAACCTCAGCAAGGCTATTCTCTTTTCTCTCCCCCGCCCCCCCCCCCCAAGCCTGATCATTTTTCTTTGCCTGGGATGATCTCTTGTTTTGTTAAATTAGACCCAACTCTGCCACAAGTAAAACAATGGAAAACAAAAATCCACTGAAATCCCCAGATGAGAGAATCAAGAAGCAAAAAGTTTCCAATCTTAATGGACAAGAGCACCCATAGAATATGATTGGCATGAAGAAACTTGTGTTCCTTTGTCCATTTTGATACTGCATGTCAGACATTCCCAACCACTGGCAGGGCAGCTCTTTGCAAACTTTCTCTTGAATCTGTAATTTGATGGAAGCAGACAGCTGTATTCTGAACGACCTGCGCATCTCAGGTGGACTCCCAAGCACCCCAACTACAGTGCATGGCACTCCTGGAGGAGACAAATATACTAATGACCATGATTTCTGTGCTTGAGAACAAAGACCGAACTCCCTTGGTCAGCTGTACTTGAAAAGGCATTTCTGGCCCTGCTGCCATCTGAAATATTTGTTAATCCCAAGGAGGAGTGAAGTCCTAAAGCTCTGCCAAATCCTTGTCCACCCCAACAGGAATTCTCTTTACGTTTGAACTGAGCATAAGCCAGCTAGTTTTCTCCCAATGTGCCACTTAGGGAGTGACTTGGAGGAGCAGAAGAATGGCACTTTTGTGATCAATGGTAAGGTCTATTAGCAGCTTCCAGACAGTAACAACATGGACCTTTCATCTGTCCACTGCCCTGACAGAATCTTCAGGGCAAAAGAAGTGGCCAGTTATTGCATTGCTGTCACTCAGGGCATAGATTGACAACATTGCCTGTTGTGTGGCTATGCTTTAATGATAGTTTCTGGAAGGGCAGCTCTTAAACAGGACATAAGCTGCAGAATTGTTTGGTCTGTCTTTTCCCCCC
This sequence comes from Lepidochelys kempii, assembly GCF_965140285.1. Taxonomy (NCBI): domain Eukaryota; kingdom Metazoa; phylum Chordata; order Testudines; family Cheloniidae; genus Lepidochelys; species Lepidochelys kempii. Next base: position 152,978,839 of record NC_136382.1, read on the forward strand.
TCTTCCCTGCAGCACTATTAATGGGAAAGGTCTGTGACAATCAGTTAGTTTCAGTGGCCTGATGTATGTGTCTTAAAGAGAAGATGAGGCTCTATGGTCTTCATGATATGAACCTGGCAATTGCTGTCCTTTGTGGCTTTCATATTTTCACTATTGAGGCTGCTGCAAAGTTGCCATCTACTATAGAAGTGATGACTCTCTGGCAAGAGAGGCATTAAAAATAGCATGGCCCAGGGATACTTTTCCCTCCCTATGGCATCTAGGCTTGAAAAACATTGCCTAGATTCTTTGCGGTCCACAGGGTTCAAAATAAATGGAATTGTGCTCTTTTAACTGAGCCTTGCATGGAAAATTAGCCAAGTAAAATGCTGCCCATGTGACTGAAAGATGCAGTGAATTGGAAGAAGCTGCTGAGATTGTTCTTGCGTTTGGAATGGCTCTTGATCCCTCCTCCCCCTGAGTGTGTGTGGCTAAATATATTTAGGGAAGAATAAATTATACTCAACTTTCTGACAGACTGAACTTTTATCTAGGGACTCTGGTAACACTTTAAACAGTGATAATGAATCTCAAGTTGCTAGATATCAAATACAACCTTTTTATAGGTGTAGTTTGCTCTATACATTGCAAAACAAAATGCCCTCAATCTAAAGTGGGGGGAGGGATCTATATAATTTTTTGCTTGTTGCTGGGATCAGTCCAGCTTCCGACAGATGTTATCTTCCTACTGTAACCTACTTGGTGAAGAAAGCCATGAGTACACAATAATACTTGCCCTCCATTCCCCATCAAACAGGCTCCAATCTAGCCGTAGTGTGACTATCTCCAGGGAGAACAAAGGAAGTCTGTTTCTCATTCAACTCGTGCCCATTTTGCTGACACTGTCAATGGTCACAGCCTGTTGAGTTGGTGGAATTTTTATTTCTGGTGTGGGCACCCATCCAATAAGGATTGGATGGAGACAGCAAATTCATTACATAGATGAGCTGCAGAACACTCATCTGCTGGAAGCAACGTTTGGTCACTTCAAAATTTGGCCTTCATTTACATCGCTGGAATTCAAATCAAATGTGTTTGAACGCTACTGAAGTTCTGTGAGGGTGGGGGCATGGATTCTGTGCCATGGCTTCAGGTAACTGGAGGGCCTGGATTCTGTGCTTTCAGGATCCTTGAAAGCTCTTAAATCGGTAGCTGACTCACGCAGGCAGAGGGCAAAACAATCATTTGCTTTTTTTAGATGGCCTAAAATGCTCCAGGAAAATAATTAATGCCTGTGAAAGAAGATGCATCATAGAAAAGGACTGTTTGGGTTCCAACTGAAGCAGACAGTGGCGTAAAAACACAAGAAGGCCATCCAAGACCCACAGCATTGCTTCAAAGCTTCAGTTAATTCTGTTGTGTACAGTGAAGTGTGCATAATCCTCCTGTTTTTTGTCAGAAAATGATTGGATCATGCTATGAATGTCAGAACTCTCAGGTTATTAATACTGCACAGGCAAACTGGATAAGAGCCTACAGAAGCTTCTATAATCTTTACAGTCACCAAATGACCCCACTGTAGTTTTTGACTCTGTTAGAGTTCATGGATTTCCAAGATTTCTTTGGAGGAAGCTCTCCCCAAGACTAAGCATGTGCATTTCTCTCAGGGTGACTGTCTTTATGGTTTAAGCAGATGTTGGTGAGCTTGCCACTGCAGAAAGTCAAATGAGCTGGTCCGGGAAACAGACTAGGATGTCATGCCTACAGGAAATGCAATGTGCACATGAAATGGAACAGCAGAGAAGAGAATGGCTTTGGTAGCTAGGGTGGCATTTGTTATGAGAAACCTCTCCCCTTCCTGATTGCCAGGTTACAACACTTATCTACACTTTTCAGATATAGAGAAGAGGCCCGTGTTGCACAGGTGCATACCCGCCCTCTCACTGGCAAATGCACTGGTATGTTTACATTCATAGGAAGACGTGGACACTCAGACATACACATATACTCCTCTGTACACAACACACACGTCATTTCTTAGTGTTGGCATGCTTGCTCTTCTTTGCTAGTGCTATTACATCAACACACCATCTTACAAACATTTTCATCTGGCTCTCTTTTTCTAGTTGGAACATGCAAGATTTCTTTTTAAGACAAAGAAAAGCAGCTTAAACCTGAGAGAATATTTTGGCCTTTTAGAAAAGCCCTGACTCAGCCATTCTGATCTGTTGTGAAATGAAGCTGGGTGATGACTTCCTGACTATGAAATATGAGTGTTCCCTGCTATAGATGGATTTTGTGATCTCCATAGCTGTGTACAGTACATCTTGTGTATGTGAATGAACGACACAGCACAGTGCCTGCAGGAAACACATTCTTTTGCAATGGCCATATGGGTGTCTCCGCATTTTTATGATGCGGATAGACAGCGCAAGCAACAATCCTTATCATCCTTTCTTTATTTAAAGCTTTTTATTGCATTTTGTTCCAGCACGTAGCTCATGCATTGCAAAAGCATGTCTGAGATAAAGCAGAACTGAAAAACCCCATACCAACATTTGCAGTGGAATATTACAGGTCATGTGAGGTGGGTCCCAAAATAGGGAGGACTGTAACTAACTCTGACGTGAAATATAAATGGTTAATGAACATTCTCAGCAAGTGGGGAATGGGAGACTAAAATATACTAGTTATGTCAGAAAGGGTTAAAGCAAATGTAACCAGTGCGCGTGCACGCACCCCCCCCCACACATATATGCAGGCCTTATGTTTTTGATGCTGACAACGCAAGCCTTTACTACTTGAGCTAAGGGAATAACTTTTAGCTGTGAGTAGATAGTAGCCTGCTATCCATGCTGATCCAGCTACTTGAGGGAGACTCACATTTTAAAACTGTATTTCAGGCCACGTGGTGTAAGTATACTTTACCTCAGCATGGGAGAAGGGACTAAATGACCACTCTAGGTCTTGTCCAGCCCTACATGTCCGTGATTCTATATAATAGCCAAGTAATCCAGTAAGAAATGGGCCACTTCCATATGGGTTCTGAGATCTTTGTCAACCCTACAGGAAATGTTTGGGGCTGCAGTGCTGTCTTGGAGGTGATAGTCTCATTGGGTGTACTGTTGCTTAAAGGGCAGGAAAGTGGATGCTGGTGCTCAGATGTCTTGAGGAGGGGTACAGTATAACAACCTGGATAGAATGGAGTCTCTTTTCACCAGGGGTGTGAACAAGTTGGCACAAGGAGAGGCATGGCCCCCCAATATCTGATGGGGGCACAGAGCTCCCGTGGCCCTGGTGGGGAGAGCAAGCTCCTCCAGCCTCTGGGGTCATAGCAGGGTCACAGAATGAATGTAGCCTGCCCCCAAAGCAGTGCAATGAGCTGTAAATGAGCAGAGAACTGGGCAGAAGGTGTCACAATTGTGGAAGGCTATTGTTTAGTTCTGTGATGGCTAAGGTGTTTTTCTTTTGGTGCGAGAGACAAGCCTAAGGGAAAGAGAGGAAAGGTCTAGTTCAAACAAGATTCCTGAGGTTGCCATGGTGCAGGAGAGGACACCCTTGCTGTCTAGGTGGATTTGATCAGCTGCGGCTTAGTCCTCTAACAATGATGAATGAACTGGGAGGCAACAATTGCTGAGGTATAGAGGAGCCTCCAGGGGAAACCTGTCTGCTTCAGAGCTGAGATGGTTATGGGTATGCCAAGGGCATGTGCCTTTGGAAAGCACCTAAGAGGAGTTTGTTTTGCTGCACTTGAATGAGAGGTTAGAGATGCGTTTTCTTGTACACTTTGAGCATGTAACACACCAGGGTGGGGCAGGGGCACACTTTCAGTCGCAAATGAGTAGATCAGGGCTCGAGTTCTATCACTTGGTGGAAACCTTTGGCCTGTATTATGCAGAAGGTTGGACTAGATTATCATAATGGTCCCTTCTGGCCTTTACTATATGAAACTGTTTTAAAGTTACATGTTCCCTGGGTAGTTTAAAGGGACCTGCTGTCCTGAAGGAAGGAAGGATAGTCTTGTTACTAACACATTGGTCTTAAAGTCAGAAGATCTGCATTCTATCCTGGCCTCTACACATCTAATCCTTGGAATGTGGGGTTTTGGATTTTTCAGTTGGTTCTAGTGCTGTCACTTGAACGGTGTAGAGGCCATTCAATGTGTTACGCACCTCCATGATGCCAAATCTGGCATGTTAGACTAGGATGCTTGTGAGGGACCAATGTCCATTGATGCCATCCAGCCATCATGTTATAGGTCTTCTGGAGGGCCCTTTTCATCTCTTGCTTTCTTTGAATCAGTCAAAGATGATTCTCTTAGGGAAGTTGGTAGGCATTCGGAGATGACCATACCACCTTAGTGTTGACTGGCTGAGAGCAGGACCCTTGTAGTTAGAAAATGGAGCTTTTCATTTGTCTTGAATATGTATCATTTGATTTTTTTTTTCACTCATTTGGAGATGATGCATGTGAATGGTGTCCAGCTTCTTTTCAGTTTTCAGAAGGGCCGTAGCTCGGAACATTGACCACCAAAGCATTATATGTGGGCACATTGCTAATCTCTGTTTTAGAGATGAGGAAATTCAGAGAGGAGGAAGATTCTCTTACATCCTAGCATGCGGCTAAATTCTTTCTGTGGAAGGAGCCATAGAGTATAAGATCAGATCTAAAACCTGACTTACCTTAAAATTTGTTTTGGCTTGCTGGGGAATGTCTTCTGGATTCTAAATGCTGAGAAAGAAGCATATGGTCCATCAGATGGAAGTCAGGACAAAAGTTCAGTACTTTTGTGCAATACAGGGGTCACTAAATTCTCCTGTCCCTATAAGAAACAGAATAGCTGAATCTCAATTTATACTAATTTATGCAGAAATTCTTGGGTGCTATTGTTATGCAGGAGGTCCAACTACAGGATCATAATAGTCCTTCCTGGTCTTAAAATACACAAAGGTAGATTTTATAGAATGAGAGGTAACAAGGATTACCCTGTAGAATGGAATGTATATTTACATTGTAGTCACAAAGCAAGAATTTCTTTATTAGGGTTAATTGGATTCTTTGAGCAGAAATACCAACCTGCCTGGTTCCAGGTTTCTTGACCAAATGTTTTGCACAGTATGGTTCAGCATATGTCATGTTGCATCATGATGATGTTTAGATTAAGTCCCCAGACTAGAAGAGAGCATGCCCCTGAAACTCACCTCTGGGGTGAGGATGGCAGGAAAGAATCAGACCCATAGGTAAGTGGCTGGGCATGAAGAGCTTTGTGGTCTGGGAACCTATCCCAGCAGTACAAAGAGAAGCCATTTTGGTAAGACTGGTTGGGTCCTATCATCTGTACTCCAATGTTACATCACTGGGGTGCAGGATGCTTGTCGCATGGGATCATGATGTGACATGCTTATATGTTATCACAACATGTAACTGCACTGCCAAGCTGGTTTGCTGAACTTCATGCTTGTATAACCTCAGGTTAATGGAGTTTGCACATTACATTACCTTTGTGTTCCATTAACTCAGGATAGTGCTATCTTAGGTGATCTAGCATTCAGAGAGTTGTAGGAAAGCATTGCTATGGTAATGTGAACATAATGATTTCCAAGGCAAGCTAATCCCTCATAACTTGACAAATGAGAACACAGTGAGTGCAGAAGAGTATATTTAGGGTTGGGGTAGATCTGGTATGCTAACCAGGCATGTTGCCTAGCCATAGAAGATGCACCTACTCACTCACTATTCTTTGTTATTAAGCTCCCATCAGAAAGAAACGGTCACTGCTCCAGGAAGCCTTAAATGGGCAAAGTGACACAAGTGCACTGGGTGATGTAGAGGATAGCACTAGATGTGTATCCCTTTTTGGGGGGGCGGGAACGCTTTCATTGAAAAGAATGTTAGCAGCATTTTGCTGCTGAGATAGTGTTAGCGAGCTTTGCACAAATGAGTTTTCAGTGAGATTTGAGATTACCTCAATCTCTACCCAAGAGGACTGTCCCCGGGACACAGCCATCCCAACACTGATCTAGTGGGGAGAGGTGGTAGAAAACCTGTTTGCTTTTTCCATTTTATTTAGCAAACTTTTTTATTCAAACCAAACTGCAGTGGATTTCTAGGCCTGCGGGGTTCAGGTAGGGGAATCTTCTGCTAATCCCTTTCCCAAAGGTCACAGATGGACACATGCCACTACCAGTCCCCAACCCCCACATTGGTCCTGCAGCTCTCTAGCTGAGAAGCCAGGGCCAAATTAAGCATGAATATTTTCACTCTGGAATGTGCAGTGGGACAGGGCTATGGTATGTGAACATAAGCACTGCTTCTGACAGTGACAGAGCATTCTCTCTGCTCCCTCCTCACTTTTTCTGACAGAAGTGAGGTGGTTAGGCCGGGGCAGTGCTCAGTGATGATGGAGTAAGGGGTGGTGGGGCGGCTTTCTATTGCCAAAGCTATGGCCAGTCTCCAAATGACTGAGTGGCTGCTTTGTGCTCTCCTCATAGTTTTAGGTATTCTGGAGAAATGGGCTGTTGAACTTGTCTCAAACCCATAGTTTGAGACTCCAGCATCTGGATCATCAGCATTTAAACATAGAGGATTTAAGGTGTGAATAGAGAAACTGGAAACAGCAGCAGTTATCTAGGATCTTATCAGTTATCGTAGCATCACTTTTGATATGACATGATTATGCTTCTAGCTATGCCACCCTATTAGAGTCACTAGCTGAGCGTTTGTGGGATGCTTATATAGGATAGCTAGCAAGCTTAAAAATTTGCTCTTGCAAGTGTTGGAATAAAATTCAGACGAGAGCTGAATGCTGCTTTCATTTACACCTATATAATTCCAATGGAATCCAATGCAACTTTCATTTACACAAGATCCCACAGTATTTTTCACAAGCAGATGGGCACTGCTGTGGTGTCTCAGGTACACTGATGTTAATGGACAGGATTTGTTCCAAGTTCTACTCATTCAGGCAATGCATGTACACCTGGTACACTAGACGTGGCTGTATCCCTACCTGTGGGTCATCACACCAATACAGCTCTTCCACCAGATGGCTGAGTGATTTCTCCCCCCCGCAAAATCTCAATCAGTGAAATGAGTTAAAGAATGTTAACAATGGAGGCCTATTGGATAGCTGTGAGAGATGCTGCAATCTCGCATGTGAAGAATAAACCAAGAGGCTTGCAGAAATGCAACCCATGTGCTCTGACAAAACAGGAGGATTATGTTATAGCCCTTGCTTTCCTGAATGAGGAGAATCCAAGGGCAGGGTTCACTTCTAAAATTCCACATGCCTTATCTGCTCTTGTCTGTTTTACATTCCTGTAGTGGCTTTCATCTTCATGATGCTAAAAGCGCTCCACAAAGGAGATTTGAATAGAAATCTTTTGGTCTACCATTGATCTGCAGCTACCTGTAGGGTAGAAAGTAGGAGGTGTTTGAAAGCACACAGATGCACTACACAGCTGTTTGGGGCAGAAAGATACAGTATCTAGTTGAAATGGCAGGAGGAATTTTGGTACAGCAGAATGTGCCCATGCCATAATTTGGCCTGAACACCACGAAAGAGGCAGTGGGTCTTTTGCAACAGACATGTTCTTGGCTCAGAATCAGTTCAAATCTAGCCAAGTTTGGTACTGATCAAAAGTCGTCATGGTTTGATGGCTGGTCAGTGGGTCTGTGTAAAATGAGTGTGGTGGGTCTCAATCCAGGTCTCATTAGACAAATGGTAGCATCACACAAACACCCATCATAGTTAGCCTCAGCAGAGGCTGAGCATTGGATGGTCTGGGCAAAAGGGCTACGGCCCCCTGGTAGGTGTGTGTGTGAGAAAGGTGATGTAACTTACACTCCTGTTGGCCACAAGGAACCTTTTTGTGTGGGTAAACAGAGGATTTCTGTCTCCAGGGTTGTCAATATGGCCCCTTTTGCCAGTACTAACTCCATTTAGATGAAATGCACAACACACAAGTGGGTCAAAACCTGGCTTGTTGTGATGCTGAGTCCTACCTGGGCAATGCTGCCGCTGCAGCACTTGCTGGCGTCTGAGATGCTCCTCAAAGTAGCTGACTTGGGAATCTATTTAGAAAGGGGTCTTGGCAGCCCATTGCCTGCTTTTCTGTATGACACGCAGGTCCTGATTTATAACTGCAATAATGAACTCCAGGGCATGCTCTGTTGTTCGGTAATCTCACTTCTCAGTCTGTCGACAGCGCAACACCAGAATGTGTGATTCTAGCACAATGATACAGGCTGTTTGTGCCTTGCTGCTCCCTTCCTCTTCAGCTCACATGGTCCAGATGAAGGAAGGTGCCAGGGGAGAGAGGAACAGCTCTTTTGAGTTACTGTGCTACTCCATATATAATGTACCACTGTTATTTCAATGAACAGTGTGACTTATTCACAGGCCCTTGAAAGCTTGGGAGTTGTGTGTGTTTTTTTTTTTTGGGGGGGTGGGGGGGGGTAATCCTCTGCAAAGCTCAGTCCGGGTATGGTAACTTGAGTTCAGTTTCCTGGCAGCAAGTCTCAGGCCTGAGTCCTGCTGGCTGGCGAAATTTGCTAAAGTAGCTAGTGGGAGGTATGTTAGCACCAGGATCCCTTTTGAAAAGTGCATGTTAGTGGTGAGGGAGATAGGCCTTGTTGTTAGTAGTGGTCATTCTGAGGTGGAATTGCTCAGGTATGTAATTAATTTCAGCTCTAATTGTTGGGACTTCTGCTGAAATTGGCCTCACTTTCCTCTTTAGCTAGCCCCACATATCTTCTGAGGCCCTGCATCATGGTGATCTTTTCTGTGGCCAAGGAGAGTTTGGACATGTCTCCCCTGACAACTTGTCAACAGTGCTCAGTGTGTTGGATCACAGTTCCAGTTCTTGCCCTCCTTCCCACCCCCGAGCTGGGTAGCTGAAGACCTGACCTCAGATCATCCAGGTGACAGCACAGTGTGGAGCCACCAGGCTGGCCACCCTGCCCTGCTGAGTGAATCTGAGGTAAGAGATTAACTAATCTCTGAGCCCCTTTTCTCCTTGGGAAAATGCCTGGAGGCTGGGCTGTTCCCTAGTGATTCTGCTATTAGGAGTCAGGAGCATTGTGTTCTCTTCTTGGTTGTGCTACTGACTTGCTGTTTGAACTTGGACAAGTCACTGAATTGCTCTGTGCCACTTTCTTTAAATGGATCGAATAATGCTGATTGTTTTACTGAGCATTCGCCATGTGCTCCACCATAGAGGTAGACAGCCTTCCCCAAAGGACCTTACATCCTAAAATATCCACACTGTGGACATAGAAGCCAAGATTTGTAGTATTGCTTTTTGCAAAGTGTGCATGCAGAATTTGCATGTACAATATGTGCACTCACAAGAATTGAGTGGAAAGGACCAGTCTCTGGTGATTTGCAGTGTAGCTAGCCCTAGTTGTACATAGAATCACAGTAATAGTGAGTACAAGCTATGCACCTGAACACTTCTAAAAATCCAACTGCCCTGGATAGCCCAGAAGGCTGGCTGTCTCAAAAGATAATCTACCTTTTAAGTGGTGTTTCTAAAGCACTTTGATCTGTGAAGGACACATGTCTTAGGGCTAGTTTTGATATGATAAAAGTAATGAAAAAAAAAATCAAGTCCATAGCTTGCTGTTTTGATACCACCTTACTGGGAATTGTGAATGCAGGCAGCACAAAATACTCTCCTGGCATCTGTGCTGCAGTTATTTTGAGTGGCTCCAAACAGAGGGGAATATCTTTGTGGTAGTTTTCTCCAAAGAAAGAATTCTGCTGAAATGTCTTTTCTTTGGTGGCTGCAGAAAGGAAGCCTGTGTTTGAGGCCCCAGTTTTGTACATCTGTTGGATCAGTTTAGGCCAATTCCCCCCCACCTTCCATTAGCAAACTAGATATAAAACAGAAGCCATTGGATAAATAGGAAAAATGTGTAGCGGAGGAAGCCCTTGTGATTAGGGAGCTGTGAACCAGTTATTTCATGTCCGGCTTTCAGTGTATTTATAAAAATGATGCTAGTCAATGACACTTTGACTATAAATGGCATCTGCTCCATCGCTGCTTTCTCACAGAAGTGAACTTGCTCTGTATTTTTAACATAGGCCCATTGATTTCTCCACCTCCCCCCCCCCCCCCAAGTTAATGTGGTATTTTTGAAAAGTTCTCTAGAGGAAACCGCTCCAGAGACAGGTACAGCATGGGCAGTGACTGAGCTGGCTTCCCCACACTCTGTCCTGCAAATGTGCCTCAGGCTTATCCTGAAGGGGTGAGAGGGCAGTTCAGTCTCTGGCCATTCCGGTGCACAACTGCTGACTGCGATGTTGATTAGTGCCAGCTGTGAGGTTTGGTGTGATGTGGCTGCTTGTCCACTAGGATCAGGACGGAGATCCAGCAAACTCATTTTTCATTGATCGCCAACAGCTGTCATGTCACTACATGCATTTATACAGCCTCTGTCTAGATACTGCAGGAGCGCACATGGTTTAGATCAAGAATAAATAACATCTTCCCAAATAGAGGGAGCAAAGACACCACAATCCCCTCCCCCACCTCCAGCCCTGTGCTTGCTAAATTTAAAGGAAGAGATGGAGAAAATCCAGCCCATGGGCAAAATGCCAGGGATTCCAGAGCCTGCAGTTAGTGGAAAGCCTTGGACAAAAAGATGAATCTTGTATTGTCTAAATGGGGCCAGGCTTAGGCCTGCATATATTTCCATAGGCAAGAGAGCACCCTACATGGGCTCTGCTAAGCTCTTTATTGTTTGGGAAGAGAGAGCCAAAGTGTTCTGAGAGTCTCTAGGCAGCATGGTAAGACTGAGACAGTCTCAGAGGTAAGAGGGATCTAGGCCACTTAAGAAAAGAGGTAGGCTTTGTGGACAGTAGAAGTGGATAGGCAGCCTGTGTAAAGTGTGGCTCACAGATCTCGTATGTTCCTGTTTGTGTCTCTGTCCCCACTTGGAAGTGGTGAGTAGCATTCCACACTAACTAAAGTTTCCAGGTGGCCTTCAAGGTTCATCTCAGGTAGTGTGTTTCAGTGAACTAGATACCAAATTGATGGGCACCTTAGATATCCATGACTTTGTCATCTCAAAACTGAATGACTGTAGTGAAGTGGTTCTGAAGCTAGGGGTCAGGACCCCAAAGTGGGTCACAACCCTGTTTTAATTGGATCATCAGGGCTGGCTTAGACTTGCTGGGGCTGAAGCCAAAGCCCGAGCCCCACTGTCTGGGGCTGAAGCCCTTTGGCTTGCACACACACACACACACCCCCCACGGTGGCAGGGGTTGGGCGGGCTCAGGCTTCAGTCCCCCCTCCTGGCATCATGTAGTAATTTTTGTTTTCAGAAGTGGGTCATGGTGCAATGAAGTTTGAGAACCCCTGCTGTAGTGACATGTAGCAACGACTTGAAATCAACACCAACCGGGCTGTAATCTAGAGATGAATGTCTCAATATTCCATTCCAAATGCAACAGGCCATGCATTATCCTCTGTCTGCTGATCTCCCGATGAGTTACACTGCACATGTTCCTATATTTAAAGTCCCCTTCACCTGAGATGAAAACTACAGTAGGACGTTTTGATTTCCCGTTTTATTCAACACCCTCATGGACTAAAACATGCACTCTAACCTGCAAAATCTCAGTTGCCCTCCCAAAGGAACTGGCCCTACTTCTAAGATGAGATCACTTGCATCTAGACTGGACCAAACACTAGACAGCACATTGTAAGGAACAATGCTGTGTTGGCCACAGGGAGATGGACTACATTAGCTGGTGGACTTTTTCCATTTCTAGCTTCCATGATTCTGAGACCCCCAGTGTGTTCTGGAACATGTCATGTTGGGAGTGTTTAGATGTTGGTAGCCTTCCAGTTTGTGTCTCAAGAGGATCCTTCATAATATTTATATTTGCCTAACTAGAATGAAGAAACTAATTGCTGTCTGTAAAGCATTGGGTAAATGTATAGCACAAAGTACTGAGTGTTTAATCATAATAACATGGTAGAACATTGCTAATAGGCCCTTTACTAGCCTGCAAATTTTATAACCTACTTAGCTCTCTTGGCAGAGATTTAGTAGCAGATGCTGTAGTGGGGGTTGTCTCTCCATTACTCAGATGTTATTTTAACAAAATATTCTACAATATATTGACTAGTGCATTACAAAGTATTGTCATGAATAACTCATTTTTAATCTCAGCTATACCTTACCTCCAGTGTGTCTGAGAGCAGAATTTAGCCGTCAAGTAGTGTGGTCCAGTTAGGAAAATTGCTCCACTTGTCCATGCCTTCATTTCCTCATCTGGGAGGAAAATGGGGAGACTGGTACTTTTGAAACCATCTGTATAAATTGCTTTGAGATTTATAATTTCCAAAAGAAATAGTCAATTTTGCGCTGCAGTATCCTTGCTCCCTGGTCCTTTGCTTACTTGCTAACTTGCTGTATTTGGTAACTTTGCAACAGGTCCTGCAGTCATCGGTGGGAATTAGCAAGGTTCAATGGTAGAGATGCTTCCACTGTGTTAATTCTCTCACATGGACTGGACCTCCTGGTGTCCTTGTGAGGTAATGCTGAAACATGAGGAAGGGGAAGGTGCTGAGGAAGGAAGATAAAATAAAAATGAAGACTGTATTTTGTTCAGCATCCTTCATCAAGCCCAGCATGGCTGTGTTTGAATCCTACTGATGGAATGTCCTGACATCATGTTTATTTCCACCACAGTCCTGAAATGTAAACAGGACATCTTTGGATGCTAATCCAAGGGACAGGAAATGACTGGGAATCCTGAACTCTTGGGCCATTGGTAAGACACAAGGAAGTGAACCTGAAGGGAGGGCTGGCACGAAATTCTGCAGTGTGCTGGAGTGTGGATGGAGATGTCTGCGTGTATACCGGGTATGAGGGGTGTGCAGCAGGCAGAGTGATGGTCTAGGGCAATTGCCTCTGGCCAGGTGCACCTCCATAAACAGACATACACCCTGAATATGAGCAGAAATCCTGGAAATTGAATGTTTAGTGTGTTCTAAATTCAGCTTATGGGAGATAAGTGGAGAGATCATTTATAAGAAATAAATCAACATATACAGAATAAAAAGGCCCTTTAATGAAAAGATGCTATGCTTCCCTATAGGTGGTACAGAGGGGAGCAAAGTTGGTGATATGCATGAAAGTGGTGTGCAGCAAGCGCTTAGGCCAGTCCCGATAGGCCCCCGGGACACATGGCTGATTGGAGGTAGCACAGCCCAGGATCAACTGGTCTAGGTGGCCTGCTACAGTAGAAATCCACCCTGATCTCGGGAGAGAGCCCCAGATAACATGCTCTTGTTAACTTCCAGTCAACAGCTTCTACTACCTCAACAGGAGATTAGGGGCAGCATGGAGCATTGGTGGTAGAATGGCTCTGAGCTGGGAAAAGGAGAGACTGCAGGAATACAAGGGAGCTGTCTCTCAGTACAGAGCATGAGATTCACATTGTAGGAGACAGGACTCCACTTGGGCTCTGCATGGTTGGAAGACTTCGGCTCTTCCGAGTGCCAGCTGCTAATCCCTCCTCTGTAGTATCCTTTGTGGTAGAGAAGAGAGGCCTGTTTTGTAATGAATATAAAGGGGATCCTTTATAAAGAATACTAGTTCACCCGCATCTCTAGCTCCCAGACTGACTGGCTGGCTGCTCCCTCATGTCACCACACAAGGTCTTCTAAGTACTGCTTTGGACTCTACAGTCATGGAAGGGACTATATGCCGCATACAGAGAGCGAGTTAAATTTTCTGTGCCCTTAACCTTGCCGCCTGTTCTTTTAATAGTAACTTCCCCCCCTTCTGTGCATTATGTACACAGAAAGGGATGGCCTGACTCTGTGTATTGCTGATTTTAAACAAATAATCCAACACTAGTTTCTGATTTCCCATGTAGCACATTGGTCAACATGCACTGGATTGTGCCCCTCTGCAGTGCTGCATGGGTTGGGTTTCCATTCATATTTGAAATTGGAAATTATTACTTAGAATTATTTATTAAAGGTGAAACTGGCCCAGGTTTCTTGTTACCTGCCAAGCCCTGAGAGCTTAGTTGTATTCTTTATATTGCTTCAGGTGTTAGTGATTTCATCCATGCAAGAAAGGCAGAGCCCCAGACTCCTCCTCTCCTAGCTACCAAGAGAGGAGAAGCGACTTCTAAATTTTGAAAACAAAATATTGTTTAAGGAACCAAATCAGAATGAGAACTTGTTGGGCAGGCTTAAATGACCATTAAAAATGAAGCTACTTGGTTCGCGCCTAAATTTTAAGTTGGGTAGATAAATATTGAAGGCTTTGATCCTGGGATTGAATCCACTATTGCAAACCACCAAATTGTTAGTCTCTAAGGTGCCCCAAGGACTCCTAGTTTTTGCTGATAGACTAACATGGCTACCACTCTGAGACATCTGATGGTAGAGGGCTCTTCAATCTACACACGGGTATAACAAGATCCAGTGGCTGGAAGTTGCAGCTTGACAAATTCAGACTGGAAATAAGGCCTATGTTTTTAACAGTGAAGGTGTGTATCTGTGTCTCCTTTTTCATGCCAGCATCCCATCCAGCATGAATTAGCAGAGAATGCTGTGGCTGATTGCTTAACAAGAAGAGCACCCAACACCCATGGAAGAGGGTTACTTCTCTTGCCTAAACTGGCGTTTCTCTTATCACCCACTGTTTCCCTGCCACCAGTGCTGCTGCTCCAGCTAGGAGGCGGTTAGGCCACATGGTAAAACTCCAGAGCCCTCTACTAGTATTTCCACCATTGCCATCACCAATGGTGGGACTGCAAAGGTGAGAAATTGCTGGTGTAGATAAGAGAGACTAGTTAGTCACTTAGAATCCGTGTTTTCAAGTGCTCATACCCATCACTAGAGCTGGCTGAAATTTTTCATTTATAATTTTTCAATCAAAAATGGCCTCTTTCCAAATCTGGGAACATTTACAGAAAGCTTCCAGTTTCCAAAGTCTCTTTCTGCTGTTTCATAAAATCTAGAAACTTCAAATTTTTGAGGCTTGTGTTCCCCTCCCCCCCACCTCCCAAATGAGGTAAAATGAATGATGCCCAGAGTGGATTTTTCCCACTTTCTTTTTCTTTTTGTCCCTCTGAAGCTTTCTATTCCATTCATTGGCACAATGGAAAAAAGCAGTAGAAAGGGGGAAATTAATTTATCTCCAGAAACGCACAAAGCTTCCTGTTTCAGAACAAAAATATACTTTGTGTGTGTAAATTACTGTTTCTACCCACCATGCTCAGCTCTTCTGAAAAATCTGTTCCTTGATGGGAGCTGGAATTTTCTGAAAACTTGTGAGTGCCAAGCTGTTTGGAAAATCTGACTCTAAACATCTAACTTCGAGTGTCTTGAACCAAACATGTCATGTGAAGGTTGTAGAGTATGTGTGAGCCTGCATTTGTAAGGTGGCAGTAGGGAGGGTAGGTGGCAGAACTGACCAATAAGATAAAAGGATTTAAAAAATCCTAGTTGAAATTTTCATACATAGTAATATGATCTGTTTGTGTCATGTGATTGGACACAATGCATATAATTGACAAGCATGTTCCCCTGAATTAGGCCCCACTTTGCAAGAATTCCCTGAAGGGCCAAGCATAGTGCACAGAGTACAAACTACCCCTTACACCACTTACCCATCTAAAAAGTGCCTGATTTGGATCTGATGTATGTTGGACCAAATCTGTTTCTTTGCAGAGACCTAACTCTATTTGGCCATGAGAGCTCTGACCTGGATTGTGAAGGCTCAGCTTCTGCATACCAGAGGCCTGACCCTGAGATAATACCTAATTTCACTGGGGTGAAACTTGTGCACAGCACCTCCTAGGAACAGCCCAGATGGGAAATGCTCTGACAAACTCCAGTGCGCTAGCAGCATAGTAGGGCCTGGTCTGAGACGAGAGACCGCTGTGGCCCTCCATGGCATGCCCTGACAAAGCCCATACCCCTGTTGGGGACATCCCACTTGTTTGGGAGTGGGATCACCTAATATGGTGGTTCTTTCCTGCCTTTAGCTGCTAACACTCTATGAAAATCCAGTTCTATAGACTGGAAGCATGGATGCTGATTTTTTTTTTAAACAATTGAAAGATAGAGCTCTCCCCAGAGACTCCATCCTAGGTTTTTTCTAGAGGTTGCGCAAGGGAGAATAGGTGAACGATGTGTTACTGGCTGGACACCCAGCACAGCACTGAGTGGCCTCAGTCGAGTGGAGAGCATATTTGATTCCAAGCTCCCACTGACCTGGGAGCAACCTTATCTGCAGCATTGAAGTGGGTGTTAATAGAGCCTCCCTCAGGTCTGATTTAGAGGTAGGGGCTGTGGGTTTCCTTTGTGTTGAGGTGCTTTGTGGGGGAGTCACCAGGGAGGAGGCTGAGACTGAAAAGAAGAGGGGAAAGGAGAGTATGAGAGGGAAGATCAGTTTCTCATTACTGGAAAATTGGCACTTGTTGGTGTTCTGGTCTCTGAAGCCAGGTTTCTGTGGAGACAATCTCCAGTACATGAACTGTCAGATGTTTTGGGAGCTGCATGCCGCCGAGCAGGAAATCGTTTACATTCTTTATCTTCCACATAGCAGGCTCCGGAAAAGCCCTGCCAAACATACTGCTCCCAGACCTCAGGGACCAGGGCTTGAACTCTGGGAAAGGCTGGGGTACCTCCTTCAGCTTCTCACAGTGTTTTGCTCACCAGAATTGCATTCATCTGCTTTCCAAGCATTTGTCCTGAAAAGCTTCCTAAGGGAAAAGATTGGATGACACTTGATTGGCTCTCCTAGTGCTTCCAAGGCCTCATCCTGCTCCCAGTGACATGGGTGGTTGAGCCACCCATTGACTTAAACAGGAGCAGGAACAGTGATGAGCAGAAATGGGTCAGAATCAGCAGGCTGCATCTGAACCCCACCCCGAACTTTGGAAGAAATCAGATCTGGATCTGAATCTTGCAGTTTGGGCTCATCTCCAATACCAGTGATCTCGTCTCAGCTAGCGGGACCAATGGGGGTGAATGAATGCTAGACTGTTGAGTGGAGTCCATCTCAAGTGCTGCCTGGCTTATCTGGCATGTCCCCTCACATCTTGTGAGGGAGCATAAGATCTTCAGAACAGGCCAGTGTATTCTGTCACCATTACACCAGAGCTGATTTGGGAACCAGCAGTTGAGAGGTTAAACTTATTGTACTGAGATGCAATAAGACTGGTGTTGCTGTTGCAGAGACACAGCTTTACAAAGACTCCTGGATACTGTATGTTTGGGAGGTGCCGGGGTTGGAAATATTCATATGAATGAGATTAAGGTTTAGTACCCATGAGGTTTCCTTTAACTCTGGAAGGGCTCCTAATGCTGCCAAAGCTGCAGTTTCCCCAGGAGTTTCTAGTGCTCATGTAGTTTAATAACTCGCTTGAAGGGGGTGGGGCAGCTGCCTGCACCCAGTGGGCTGTGTGAGTAACCGCTTGTGCAGTCTAACCTTCTGCAAACAAGAAATTGGAGTTGGTGTGTTGTTGCTTGCAGACATGCTCCCTAAAAATTCCCTGGGCCTACAAGCAGGGGGGCTGGTTTATAAACAGCTCAGTACCACCGCATTTGGACTGGCCTGGGTTTTTTAGATAAATATTTCGAAAACACCTTTTTAGTGCCTTGATCTTTAGTTCTGCAGCCCCTCCTCCTCCTCCACTGATACAAGTACAGGCCCGAACAGTCACCCCAGCCTATACCCAATCTAGATCTGCATCAAGTAAGCCCCCCTAACCACTCATACATGAACATACACACATGCCTCTCTCTCTGTGTTCACATGCTCACAAGCAAGCCAAAGAGACCCCAATACATGCTCACAAGGAAGGCTTGATCTCTCTGATGGATCCACATGCGCATGGATGGGCATATGCACCCCCCTCCATCCAGCTCAGGTACACTGTGCTGTCATTTTCAAGATAAAATGAGCAGTGCTTCAGTCACACAACCCCTGAAGAAGCTATCAAAAGAACAGTTAAAAATGGACTTGGCCTTTAAAGTTGTAAACTGTGTAGTTGTCCCAGGAAGGTATTTCATAATGACTACCACTGTGCTAGTGAGACAGATGACTACATACCTCTGTCATAGCCTCTCTTCTCTTGGCTGATCAGACCCACACAGGCTTTTGTCTATACACCCTTCCTTCTCTCAATGTGTGATTCCCATTAATGCTGATATTATGCCCCTCCCCTGCAGTGCCCCCCCCCATTATCCCAGCCCTGGAATACAAAAAGTGGGCTAAATTCATCTGATACAGTTTTCTTAGTAGCATTACCCCAGGGATTACTCTGGCCTGATGGCTCTTCCTTGTGGATATCTGCTTCCTCCTTCCAATTTGAATGCATAGCACATGTCTTTGACATTCTCTTCTGTAACATAAACATATACACGCGTGTGTGTATATACACACACACACACACACACACACACACACACACACACACACAGCTATAATATACAGAAATTCAAAACACTCCACTGCACAGACTTCTACCCCACGGGACAGAATGAGAGAACAAACACATGGCAGATGTTAGTGGTGTTGCTTAATGCACTACAAGAGGGCTCTCTGACACCACAGTGATGAGCAACATATCAGAGCCTTTTTGGAATACCCTGTGCATGGCACTAAGTGTCTATGTTTCGTTTCCCTCCCCCACCCTATATCCAATCCAGCCTTTTGTAGACCGGCTGTTTTGTTTGAGGAGGGAGTTGATTTGTGCTGCTTCACACCATCCCATCCTCCTCCTTTCTCTGCCAGCTGCTCAGGATTCATTTGACTTCTGAATGAAGGGTGTGTCCTGGCTAACCTCTCTGCCAGAGGTTCCAAGAATTGGCTCACTGTGGCTTTTGCCTCTTAAAGAGACACTGTCAGTTCCTTTTTATTAAGCCAGGGTTTGTTGGGGTTTTCTTGTTGGTTTTTACCATGCAATGTTTGCCAACCCTTTTTAGATACTTGCGAAGGAAGCATTGTTCCCTGAGAATTTCCAGGAGGCCGAAGGCAATTTTCTCATCTTTTCTCTTCTCCCCTCCACCCCCCCCCCCCATTCCCTCCAACCTTTTTTCCCCAAGTATTTTTGTGGCTTAACCTCTAACACTAGCAGAACTAACATGGACACATAACTGCTTCTGCCACACAAATGCGGCATTACTAGCAATGGACCCTAGCTGAAAAACTTGGGTTATAACTAAAACTTCAGTAGAGGAGGAATGTAGGAGTATGAGAGTGGGGATGGGGCCACAGCTGCATGAAACTTGGTGCTCTCAGTATATTTGAAGTCATAAAGGGTAGGTGTATGTTCGGAGCCTGACAGCCTGAAGAGAGACTTGTGCTAGCTCACCTTGAGCTATGGCCCTAATAATAGCAGTGTGGATGTTGTGGCTTGGGTGGAGAATCAGGCTAGCCAGCTAAGCTCAGATACAGGGTGTCGGGTAGGTTTGAGAGCCTAGGCTGCTGCCCAAGCCTCAGCATCCACACTATTTTTAGTGCACTAGCTCAAACCCCACCAGCAGGAGTCTGTCCACCTGGGCTGTGAGGCTGATGCCCAGCTGCAGTGTAGACATACCCTTATGGGCCTGCTTTCTGTGGGGCTCATGTCTTGCTTCCATTCCAGATTTGAATGGACGAGAGAAACTGACAAAACAGCTGAATTCACTTAAATGATGGAGTTTCACCAGCACCAGCCTGTGGCCCAGATAACCTGCACCAGGGTTCTCCTCCATCTAGGTTCCATCCCAGATATGAGAGTGTTAAGTCATCTTTGCAGCACTGTACAGATCCCTGCTCTGGATCTGCTGAGGAGAACCTCCCCTGGACTGAGGGGTGCTGTGGACAGGGCAGCTCAGGGGGAGGGAGGCGCACGCATTTTTCTGTGGCCCTCTCTGCACTGGAGAACCCCATATAGGGGCAGGAGGTAAGAATTGGTTCCCAGAGCCAGCATTCTGGGGGGGAAGTCTTGGACCTGTAGCTCCAATAGGACTGTGCTGTCAGGAAGCTGGGGAGAGCCACAGAGTTGGCATGACAGCACAGGGTCTCAACACAGACTTCCCTGGCTGCCTCTTGTGGGTCCCCCTGAGATCGTCAGGGTTTGGGGCTTGTTCTTCACTCCTCTCCCCCCAAATGATTTTGGTAAATCTCTTCTTGATTTGAGTAGCATTTTCTGCTGCTCCCTGCCCTCGAGCCCTTCCTAGAGTGCGTGCAGGCCCAAGGCAAGAAATCCAGCCCTGTATATTCTTAATGGAGCAGATAGAGGTAGCTGCATTGTGTTGGGGCAGCCAAAATTTGCCTTTGGCTCCTGAGCAAAGGTGCTGACTTTTTTTGTTTTGCAGGTAGGTGCTCCAGGCTGGTTCTTCTCCCTCCCCTGATATCTCCTCCTGCCTTAAGGGCAGGGAGGGGGAAGAGAGGAGCCAGTGGCAGGGCAGCCTCTCTCAACAGCTGATCAGTGGGGCAACCACTGAAGACCTGCTGGAAGCTTAGGGCCAGCCGCTGAACAGCTGATTGGTGGCTAGCCCCAGGGCCACCAGAGCTGCAGCCCCAGCCAGCCCAGGGGGTGCTAAGCACCCCCTATTTTTTCTCTGTGGGTGCTTGAGCCCCTGAGCACCCACAGACTCGGCACCTATGCTCCTGAGCCTTTTTGCTGTTGGTTTTGTCTTGAGGGGGCATAACTGGCAATGGGGTGGGAGGGGGAAGAGTCTGATCTTTTGTTTTAAGGAGGGGAAGCAAAGTGGGGTTGAGTATTTTATTGTTTGTAAATTGGGAGGGCTGGTTTGTGCTTTATAGTCCAGGAAGCCTGCATGAAAGGCTTGCTTATTTGTCTTTGCCTTTGAACTGCACTGACTTTTTTTTTCTTTCCCCAGCATGTAAATATTTACAGTGTGGGAGCACCTGTCACTGTAAATCGGGAACTTGCAGCTCACTCAGACGAAGCTGCTAGTTTGGCAGATCTTGCAGTGTTTGGGTTTGAGGTTTCTTAAAGGGATGCTGTCAACCTACCTTTAAATGCATATATCTACTCACGGATATTTGTAGCTGATGCCTTGGGAGCTTTGCTAACCAACGGACTCTTCATTTTGCACACAAGCACACTATTTTGTTCTGCTGGCAAGCATGATAGATTGTGAATGCGGATATGTTGTAGGATTGCGGCTGTCCAGCTCTGGAGCTGGTTGGTTGTGGTAGGCTTGCTTGTGACTGGGGCCTGCAGACACTGGTCTGTTTTCGTAGGGTTGCTGATGCATATCAGACTTCGTACCTGGCTTGTCCTTGTAGAGCTGCTTGCAATTACTGGTTTATTTTTGTAGGGCTTGCTTGAGGAGCGCTAGGCTGGTAGCATGGATTTAATTTTCCAGTCTCTGGGGCTTTTTCTTTTGTACTGGGGACAAAATCCATGTCTAGAGTTAGATATAAGGGGGAGAGCGCACGAGAGCTCTTTTTAAAACTAGATAAATGAGTGATACCCATAGAACACTGACAGACCCCAAAAGATCATGCAGTTAGTGAGGTGAAAATTGCTTCCCAGTTTCCCTTGACATGTTCTTTTCCCTCACTGAAGGGAGCGCTGCTCAGATAGCACAGCATAAAACATACTTTCCTAGAAGGCTTTGGGATAGGGAAAGGTGTGTGTGAAAACTGTAGCTGTCGTTCCTGTCCCTACACACAGTCCCTCACTCAGATAAGGCTGAAGATTATTGCAATGGGGGGAGGGCACAGTGAAAACACGGATTTGGTGGGGTGAGAAGGCCTGAACCCATTTGGTGATTGGCTGAGTTACAGAAGCACTGTTTGGTTTCCAGTGACCTTGGCTATGCTTTGCTCTCCTGATTAAGGTAAGCTGATTGCATTGCCATTTGCAAGGGGCTGAAAAATCAGCGACTTGGAGAGAGACTCTCCAATGAGACCTCTCTTGGGGCCTAGTGCAGTGGGAGCCTTCTAAAGGGATGTCTGCACAGCAAAACCTGGATATGGACTAGCCTACCTGAGTTAGCTTGAATGCAGCTAGTGTGGGTAACAATAGTACTGAAGACAGTGCAGTGTGAGTGGTACAAACTGGGCATGGACCCACGTTCCCACAAATTTTGACAGGCCATGTGCGTAAAAAATTTCTTCTATGCAAATTTTTGTGTGCAGTGTTTCGCTGTGTGCGCGGGGTTCAGGGTCTATATGTGCATGCACATGAGCACAGCATAGAGGAACAGTGGCATGGACCCTGGCTATGTACTCTGCTTGCTAGCCTGCTCTGAAGCCCGCTCTATGCTGTCTTCACTGCTATCGTGACCCACTCTAGCTGGATTCAAACTAGCTTGGGTAGGCCTGCCAATGGCCAGCTTTTGCTATGTAGACCTACTCTGACATGCAGGGCCTCAGTCTTCTCACATCAGTGTATGCCCAGCAACTTAAAAATGGAGTTACTGAAGACTAAGGTTGAGAAACTTTATTGAGAGCACCCATTCTAGCAGAGAGCTACATGGCATTGACTAAACACACCCAGTATCTTCTGCCCCAGCGTGAGAGACTCCCCCTGGTTGGGGGTCTCCCTTTCATTGAGTTCTGCTAAATTAAGGCAAAGGACATAGTTTTAGGGCCAACAAACAGAAAGCATTTTATCTAGACATAGCTAATTCTTAACAGAGCTCTTCTCTGAACAGGAGAAAGAGCTTCCATCACCTCTGTGCTTAGTCTCGATACTAGTTGCTTTTGTCTTGCTTTTCCTTCTGGGGTGGAGAAATGGCTTGAACAGAATGGTACTTGCTTGGACTGGAAAAGACCCACCAGTTCAGGAGGTGATTGGTGCCCTAGCCTGTATTGTGATTTGTGTATAACTGGGATAGATTCTTCAGGGTTCTGGGTCGTGGTGGTGGGATCTCAGCTTTGGTTGTTGCAGTGTGCACTCAGGAACACAGGGAATACTTTCATCCCTGCAAAAGGATTTCCCACCGATTTGTGTGATAAAGAAATTAGGCCCAAATGTGTACCTGGTACAATCAAAGGCCATACACCAGGAATGAATGGTTCGTAAGTTTTGTCCCAGGAGGCATGTACAGCTGTCAGGGTTAGTGGGAATCTCACATACCTATGGAGCGGCAAATGTATAGAGGAAGCCTTTGCTGGTCTGCTCATCTGAGCGCCAAAAGCTAGAGACATTACAACCTGCAACTCCATTTCATCCTGAAATTACTGCCTTTGAACTGTGAACCGCGAACCGCGTTTTTTGAAATATCTGATCCACCTTTGGGCATGCTATCAAGATGCTGTGGCCACTGATGAATCAGGAGACAGGTACTGAGTGTATATTGCATGTTACCTTCCTGCTGCCCCCTCGGGATAGGGGAGCTCTGAGATGATCAGCTGGCTGTTTTTGGGAAAACACAGGCTGTTGGTCAGTCACAGATCCAGAAAACCTTTTTTCCAGACATGTTTTACTTCAGCTTCATTCCTACCACAAATCTTCATGAACCACAAAAGTTCTCTGCAGCTATGACATTTTGCCATGAATTGAAGGCAGGCTACACCTTAAAACTGACAGACATAGTAGTAAAACAAAGCTGTTGACATGGGATGTACATGCACCACACATGTAAGGGCCATGCATATATTCTAGGCGATGTGGACTAAGGGCACTCATCACTTTGTAAGGTAGATCCCCATGGTTGCATTGTATAAGGAGGGGACAAGTAATCTGTGTAGTTTAGACTCAGATGTACATTTCCCAGGTATTCCAGGGCTTGCTTTCCCCCTCCTCTGATCTTAGCAATGGGTTGTGTGCAGCACAGTATCTTTCAAAGGCAGCCATTGCTCATGCAAGCAGTGGCAGATTTTTGCCAGACAACACAATTTCTTTTCAGACCCTCCTAATCAGCACCAATGTCATTCTGAACACCCTCCCCATAGACTAAGAGCATGGCTCACCGACTAGTGTAACCACATAACCATTCTCACTGGCCCCAAAACCCAAGGATACCAGTCCAGTGGCTGTAACCAGTTCCTCAGTGTTGGTCTGTAATTTTCTGCCCCTGGAAGTATCAGAGCAGCCAGAAAATATATTTTATCTGGATACTACTTAAAAATGCACACAGAAAACAACCAGCAATCCATCAGGCAGGACTTACTTCAGCCATCCATTCTTCATGAAGACACATTAGGTTAAAAGTTCAACATTTTCACCAAGTTGCTGGCTCAAAGTGCAAACCTACTTACGTAATGTTGAGGTTTCAGGGCATTGACCCCAGATTAGCCCTTGTCAAAATGCTAAAAGAAAATAAAAATGCTGGAATAAAATACTGTTTGACCTCTTCTTAATTTCACTTTTTAAAGTGAATGTAATGCTGGTGCCAAATTGACAGCCCTGCAGTCTGTAGTCCTCCATTTTATCTTGAAACAGGTATAGTGTGGGTGGTACCTCACCCTGTCACTGTGTCTCAGCTTTGATTTAGAGGAACCATAGCTAGGACCAAGAGAAATTCAGAGTCTCAAGACATGTTCAGCTTTCAGAAGGGTAGCCGTATTAGTCTGTATCAGTAAAAAAAAAACAAGGAGTCCTTATGCCACCTTGGAGACTAACAAATTTATTTGGGCATAAGCTTTTGTGGGATATAACCCATTCATCAGATGCATGGAGTGGAAAATACAGTAAGCGGGTATAAATAAACAGCATGTGAAAAGATTGGAGTTGCCTTATCAAGTGGGGGGTCAGTGCTAACAAGGCCAATTCAGTCAAAGTGGATGTGGCCCATTCCCAACAGTTGACAAGAAGAGGTGAATATCAACAAAGGGAAAATTATTTTTTTGTCGTGATCCAGCCACTCCCGGTCTTTATTCAGGCCTAATTTGATGGTGTCAAGTTTGCAAATTAATTCCAGTTCTGCAGTTTCTTGTTGAAGTCTGTTTTTTAAGGTTTATTTATTGAAGAATGGCCACTTTTAAGTCTCTTGAGTGTCCAGGGAGATTGAAGCGCTCTCCTACTGGTTTCTGAATGTTTCAGTTCTTGATGTCTGATTTGTGTCTGTTTTTTATGTTCAGTTCTTGGTGCATTCGGCTCAGACTTCCCATGACTGCCAAGTAGTATCATTCATGCTAATGGATTTTTTTAGAGTATGTATTTGTGTGCTAAGAATTCAACTGAGACCCACCAACTTCTTAGACTTAGGGTATGTCTACATTGCAATTAAATACCCGCAGCAGGCCTGTGTCAGCTGACTTGGTCCCTGACTGCAAGGCTGTTTAATTGTGGTGGAGATGTTAGGGCTCAGGCTGGAGCCCTGGGATCCTCCCTCCTCACAGGTTCTGAGAGCCCTGGCTCCAGCTCAAGCATGAATATATACACCACAGCTAAACAGATCCACTGCCCAAGCCCCATGAGCCCAAGTCAACTGACACAGGCCAGCCATGGGTGTTTGACTGCAGTGTAGACATGCTCTTAGTCCTGCAAATGGTCATCAGAAGCATATTCAGCCCTAAGTGGCTCCATAATGGGAAAGCAGTGGGGTCACAAATTGGCCCCATCTTTTCCACATGGCATTGCAGAATGCTAGCTATTAGGATACTGTACCAACCATACAAGGGAGATAGCAATTTAATCCTTGTTTACATTGGGGTCTTGCCCTGGCTACAACTATCAGGGTAGAAAGGCAAAACTGCTATTTGCACCAGGGGAGCATGCCTGTGCTTGAAATCAAGGTAGCCACCACTGGGGCAAATAGATTTTCCTGACTACACTGGAGAATGAACTAGTGCAGCTACATGTGTGGCTGGCTATCAACGGCTGTAATTGGGGCAAATCTCCTGTGTAGACCAGTCTTTACTGAGCTGTTGGAGAAGTACTGATTCTGGATCTAGAATTAGAATGGGAATACAACACTGTCAAGCAAGGATAACGTATAAAGGGATGAAACATTCTTCTGATGATTGTCTGGAAAAGAGAAACAATTCACATGGAAGGGGTTGGAGTTTGGGAAGATATAACTGGAGCACTACTGTTTGTTTGTTTTGGAGCACATGGGCAATTCTTACAAAATGTTCCTTCTCCCAGCAAAAAGCACTAATTCCCTCAGTGGCTTATTTTTTCTGGAAGATTCAAGCACCCAGGATAGCAAATAGTCTTGATTCCCAAATCCCTTTGCAAAATAGTTCCATCACATCTGGAAATATTTGACAGTGCTAGCATGGAAAGATCGAGATGAATCAGACAAGACAGGGAGGCTCCTGGGAACAGGGCTCGGCTCATTCGTTCTTTAAAAGACCATGTTTGTTGGTGCTGGTGAAAGATCAGGATTGGCCAGCCTTGAGATGTACTTCCATTGGGCAGAAAGGAAGACAAACAGGGACAGCAGCATGGCAAGCTTCCACTCCACTGCACCCTGCCAGTTTTGCAGATCCATTCAATCTTTGGCTTCTCTCCTGAGATGGTTGGTTGGTGTTTGGTAGACAATACTGATCTGGGCCAGAACCAAACCAGTGAGATCAGTCGCCATTTGATATAATTGTAATTGCAGGTACATTTGTAAATGATACTACTGTAGACCTCCCATAGCTCACTTCTGTGGAAGTGGTTGAGTCCTATGTGTTTGGAGCTGAAGGATCAGGGCTCTACTCCTGGCTGCCCAGGGATGGGGGGTGTGTGTATGTGTGATTTATTCATTCAGCAATGTTGTCTTTAGCGCACACATTCATTATAGCAAGTGAAAGGCTTCATAACCCACTCTAGCCCTCTAGGGCCTGTTGTTTCCTTCACCCCTCTCTTTGGTAAAATTGCTTGACTGGGCATTATCGTGCCAGATGAAAGAGGTATAGGAAACTAGGGAAGCTGAGCAAAGCTAGATTACTTCAATTTGTGGCTTGGACCAGCCCGATTGAGTACCAAAGAGTTGCATTGAATTGCAAGCAAGTTGCATCCTTCTGGATGTCACAGCAAGATTGATTGAACTGTGGAGACTATCATGGCCATAATGTTACAATGTATTCTTTGGAGAGTCCTAAAAATAACATTCTGGGTAGATGATTGTTTGGGACTGTGCAAATGTCTGGGGATCAAGGAGAGGGTCTGAAGTGACTGCGTGGTGGAGTGGCTGGCCTTGCTTCTGATTGGCCCATTTTTTTCCTGGTGGGTGTTGGTGGTTTTTTTGGTAGACGGGTTCCCAGAGGCCTCCCCTAATCAGAGACTTACAAGAGAACAACAAAATGTGCCACGTAACCCAACTAGTAAAGATACTGCTGCCACATACAGTATGTGGTTGTGAAAACCATTCCATGAATTCCTTTATTTCACAAGATATAAAGCTCTCCATTTCCAGCCATTATATAAACTAATTTCACACGGAACTGGTGGACATGGCTAACCTCTGCCCCAAACAAACTCCTCATTGTAGGAGTGTGAACCCCGGTGTCCTGGCCGAATTCCAGCTTGGGTGATTATATTCTGGTGACCTGCCATTTTTTTTTAAAATTATTTGTGTAGCACCATAAGTCTACATGGCACTGTCCAGTAATTTAGCTGGGTTAAATATGTAACAAAGTCCCTCCCCTGGAGGACGTGCAACTTGAGAGCACCACTCCAGCTGGGACAATAGAGTGATGCAATAAAAACAGAACAAATGTAGAGTGGGGTGCAGCCTTCACAGATTGTGTTATGGGACAGGTGAGTTTTCAGAAGCTTCCTTTTTTTGAGAGAGAAGAGTGGTGGAGTTTGAGGTGCGTTTAAGTGGGAACTAGAAGCTATTCTAGGCATAAGAGCTGGCAGGAAACAAATCAAGAAGGCTGGAGTGAGATGAGAGTTAAAAAGAGAGGTCCGAAAATAAGCTTGGTGAAACAAAGAATGGGACAAGGTTTAGGAGGAGCTGAGGGCTGTACTGGAGATCAGGGTGGCATTTTGGAGAACCTAAAAATGGAGAGAACTTGAATTTTATGTAAAGAAATGAGGTGACTGAAGAAGTGGGTAAACTGGATCTGAGTTGAGGGAAAGGAAAATGATCCTGGTAGCAGAGCAAGGACTTGGTATCCTTTCCAAATCTTCTATTTCTCTCTCATATCCAAGTTTGGATAACTGGAAAAGTGGTGGTGGTGATGACAGGTGAGGGGAAGGGAGAAGGCTAGGGAAGAATTTTGATGCTTCTCATTTGAAGGAATGCAATCCCATTGACTCTCACACATGTAAGTGACACCAGAATTTGATCCATAGACCTTGGGGTGGTGCCAGAACATGCATTTTTTTATGAGAATACAAGATTTGGTTGATAAAGGTAATAGTATTGACATAACACACTTAGACTTCTGTAAGGTGTTTGACTTGGTACTGCATGACATTTTGGATAAAAACTAGAAGATAAAATTAAACTGCACACACTAAATGGATTAAAAACTGGCTAATGGCTAGGTCTCAAAATGTAATTGTAAATGGGGAATCATTAAGTGGGAGTTTTTTCCAGTGGGGTCCCACAGGGATTTGTTCTTAGCCCTACTCTAACATTTTTATCAATGACTGGAAGAAAACTCAAAATCATCACTGATAGTTTGCAGATGACACACAAATTGGGGGAGTGGTAAATTACGAAGAGGACAGGTCACTGATTCAGGGCAATCTGGATCGCTTGGTAAACTGGGCACATGTAAATAATGTGTTTTTTATATACCTAAATGTGAACGTACATCTAGGAACAGACTGTAGGCCATACTTAGAGTCCTTCATCCTGTCCTGGGAAGCAGTGAGTGAAAAGATTTGGGGGTTGTGGTGGATAATCAGCTGAACATGAGCTCTCCAGTGTGACATGGGCCAAAAAAGCTAATGCAATCCTGGGATGCAAAAAATAGGGGTAGAGGGGTTTATTTTACCTCTATATTTGCCACTTGTGTGACTACTGCTGGAATACTTTGTCCATTTCTGGTGCTCACAATTCAAGAAGGATGTTGGTAAATTGGAGAGGGCTCAGAAAGACCTATGAGACTGACTAAAGAATTGGAAAACTTGCCTCATAGTGATGATGAATGCAAAGAGCTCAATCTATTTAGCTTAACAAAGAGAAAATTTAAGGGATAATTTGATTACAGCCTATAAATATCTACATGGGGAACAAATATTTAATAATGGACTCTTCTTTAACAGAGAAAGATACAACAATGCAATGGCTGGAAGTTGAAGCTAGACAAATTCAGACTGGAAATAAGGTGGACGTTTTTAGAAGTGAGCACAATTAACCCTTGAAACAATGTACCAAGGGTCGTGGTGGCTTCTCCATCGCTGGCAATTTGTAAATCAAGATTGAATGCTTTTCTAAAAGCTATGCTCTGGGAATTATTTTTGGGGAAGTTCTATAGCCTGTGTGATATAGGAGGTTAGACTAGATGTTCACAATGGTCTCATCTGGCCTTGGAATCTATGAATCTACACAGACATGCAATAATTTAGGATGGGAACAGAAACCATTTCATGTCCAGTTATAACTACAAGAGGACACTTAGGTCTCTGTCCAAACCTGCTGTTCAGTCTAATACTTCTTCCTTCCTCCAACCCTAATCTCTGATACTCAGTGTGTGTCTACACTGGAGCTGGAAGATGTAATTTCCAGCTTGAATAGACATACCTGCACTGATCAGATTGAGCTAGACCAGTAAAAATAAAAATATAGCTACAATGGCATAAGCAGTGGGTCTGGTTAGCTGTCCTGAGTATGATCCTGTGAAAGACACCAGGTACATACTTTGTTTGCGGGGGGGGGGGCGCTGATGCTCATGCCACCGTAGCTAGTTTTGGCGCTCTAGCATGTCCACTTGAACTGTTAATGATACTTTCCAGCACTGGTGTAGACATACTGTGAAACACTAAGGTGATGAGGACCATTTCTCTACCTGGGTAAGTGGACAGGTACATTTCCTCGTAGTAGTTTTGTTGTTGTGGATTAAATTAGCTGTAATTTGCATCTGTTGAAGTCCATGGAATTGCATGTTGGAACTGAGAGCAGGATCTGGCTCAGTAGATCCAAGATTGAGCTTGTAGGTGTAGATGAACTCAGTAGTTTGTGAATGACCCATAGGTTGCATAGTGTCAAGTATAAATAATGAATACATTTGTAAAATTAAAATTCACCAATAGAGAAGATTTAATTCCTTAGATGAATTGTTCACCCAGCTCTGCCTGTGAGTAGAGGAAATATTATGGTCCATATTAGATGAGGAACCAAGGCACAGGGAGGAGAGTTTTCCAAGGCCACAGAGAATCCTTGGCAGAGTTGGATAGAGAACACAGGAATCCTGACTCTCTGCTTTAACCACAACACCATTCTCTTCTCCCCTCCCCCCCTTTCATGTTCCTAAATCTAGATTTGTGTGTATTTTTTAATCTGTTTTTATGGCTGCATTCTGGATTGGTAATAAAGTCAACAGAAGAATGAGAATCCTGCATGTTTCGCTGACAAAGCGCGAGAGATTTTTTCCGGACAATATCTTTCGGAATGTCTTGCAACTCTTTGTGTCTCATCTTAGTTGATGAGCTGGCTTTGGGACAGACATAAAACAGCATTGGATTTGTGGGCATTGAAAGCCTAATGTCTGATCATTAGCAGTCACCACATTTTTAGTATCCTTTGTAAACTTTGATTTATTCCTAATTAGTAGTTTAATGATCTGGAATAAAACCAAAATGAAATCTTTGATGTTTGAGCTTCCAGGGCAGTAAAAATAACTTAATTTAGCCTGTGAATGACACCACGAGTGATCAAATTAAAGACTTCAGTTGGATAAAATAACTAAAGCAAACAGGCATTACAGTATAGCCATACACTGCATTGATACTCATGCTCTAAGATGAAATGATGAAATCCAGGGGTGATCAGTCCCTGAATTGGAAGTTCGGGTATAATCCTTTCTCTAACAGGACATTGATGGTGAGTGGGTGCACCTAATCTAAAATTAGCATGCTACCTTTTTTATAATCAATTATAAGACTCCTTAATTAACATTACATCCATCTTTGGCCATATCTATATTTCCACTACCACAATTAAATATTTTCTGCTTTATCATTGACTATTTAACATCAAGCATCTTAATTTACATCTACATTAACTATCAATATAGATGGGATTTTTCCAAAATATTAACATATTTAAAACACTTGTAAAACCAGTTATTCCCTGGTCATATTGTAAACATGTTTTGCTGTTATGCCCTAACTTATCTCTAATTTGCTTCTGAATTCTTTCTTCATTCACATTTTACCAGGACTCACTTGACTCTTGATTGTCAGGCCTATTTTTAGGAAATAGATTTTGGGGACCTACTTACATTTCAACACATTTCTGTATAATGTAAACTAGCATCTCTATAGGCTGCCCCTTGCAGAATTAAAAATAAACAGATTTTTTTATACACTCTGGATGATGTAGTTCCATATTTATATGCAACTCTGCATATCCCTCAGCAGCTCTTGACCCTCCTTGCCCAGGCAATATCTTGTCAGGCTTAAATTTCATAGCCTACCCAGTAACGTAAAATGTAATCTCTGGCTGTGAGAAGTTACAGGTGCCATGGGATCTCTGACATTCTCAACGATCTGCATCTTAATAGAAAAATTCATCACTGAAAAATTGTTGAAGAGAAGAGTGAGTGAGTTTGCTTATGAAGGAATCCCACAAAACATATACAGCAGAGCTGGTCTAAGGGTTTGGGTGGGTGGGCTGGTTGGCTGGCTTCTCTTTCCACTGGGAGAGTCTAACTTATTTTGGTGGGGAGGGGAAATCAATGATTCAGCTTAAAATGTAACACTTCTGCAGTATGTTCAGAGCGAAGGTTTGGTCTCTGGTGGTATAGCTAGCTGTAGGTCCTGCAGACCAGCTTAGGAAATGCATCTCTGCTGCTGTAATGAACATCCTTTGCTTTTCAATATTTTTCAAAGAAGTTTCACTCTTTTTCTTTCCCCCATCCTCCAAAATTTCACACGTTAACTGTGTTGTGTGAAGTAGTATTTATTTCCTTGTTTGTTTTAAACCTGCTGCCTGTTAATTTCATTGAGTGACCCCTGGTTCTTGTGTTATGTGAAGGAGTAAATTACACTTCCTTTTTCACTTTCTCATAATAGTCGTCGTCTTATAGACTTCGATCATATCCGCCCCTTAGTTGTCTTTTCCAAACTGAACAGTCAGTCTTAATCTCCCCTCATACGGAAGCTGTTCCATATCTCTAATGGCTGCTCTGTACCTTTTCCAATTCTAGCAGATCTTTATTTTAGATGGGACAACGAGAACTGCACACAATATTCATGTGGGTGTACCATGGATTTATATAATGGCATTGATATTTTCTTTTATTTATCCCTTTCCTAATGGTTCCTAACATGGTTAGCTTTTTTTGACAAGCGCTGCCCATTGAGTGGATGTTTTCAAAGAACTATTCACAATGACTCCAAGATCTGAGTGTTGACAGCTAATTTAGACCCCAGCGTTTTGTATGTATAGTTGGGATTATGTTTTCCATTGTGCGTTACTTTGCATTTATCAAGATTTGAATTGCATCTCCCATTTTGTTGCCCAGTCACCCAGTTTTATGAGATCCCTTAGTAATTCTTCAGTCGGCTTCGGACTTAACTATCTTGATCAACTTTATATTATCTGCAAATTTTTGTCATCTCCCCGTTTACCCTTATTTCCAGATCACTTATGACTATGTTGAACAATGCTGGTCCCAGCCCAGATCCCTGGGGACCCTGCTATTTTCTTCTCTCCATTCTGAAAACTGATCATTTATTCCTACCCTCTGTTTCCTGTCTTTTAACCAGTTACTAATCCATGAGAACCTTCTTTCTTCTCCCATGACCGCTTACTTTGATTAAGAGCCTTTGGTGAGGAAACCTTGTCGAGGCTTTCTAAAAGTCCAAGTACACTATGTCTACTGAATCACCCTTGTCCACATGCTTGTTGACCCTATCAAAGAGTTCTAGTAGATTGGTGAGGCATAACTTCTCTTTACTAAAACCATATTGACTCTTCCCCGACAAATCCATGTTCACTTATGTGTCTGGTAATTGTTTTTATGTTTTTTTGTTTTTTTTTAAATATAGTTTCAACCAATTTTCCTGGTACTGAAGTTAGGCTTACCAGCCTATAATTGTCAGGATCACTTCTGAAACCCTTTTTTAAAAATTGGCGTCATTAGCTATCCTTTAGCCATCTGGTATGAAAGTGGGTTTAAGTGATAGGTTACATACCATAGTTAGTTTTACAATTTCATATTTGAGTTCCTTCTGAACTCTTAGGTGAATACCATCTGGTCTTGGGGATTTATTACTGTTTAGTACATCAATTTGTTCCAAAACCACCTCTATTGACCCCTCAATCTGGGACAGTTCCTCAGATTTGTTACCTAAAAAGAATAGCTCAGGTATGGGAATCTCTCACAGCCTTTGCAGTGCTAGCAGCTTAACAAAGAATTCTCTTTTACGTTAATCAGAACTGAGCTGTCTGACAGAACAGTGCGGGCAAAGACATGATGATGAGCCTCTTGCACATCTCAACTGCTGAGACAGCACATGGCTTTGTTTGTGACTTTTCATACAGAGTGAGCACAGGTTGTTTAGGACCTTTTGCATGTGAGACATAATTTCTGAGAAAAAGGATGTTTTGTCTCCCTTCCTCCCAGCAGAATGAAGAGGGGATTTAGAAGCTGCCCTTGCAGGCAGTTGGCGTGTGTCTCGTCACACATGTGGCTAATCCATCTGATAAATCTTGGGGAAATTGCATTAGGTTAATTGTGTTTGGTAACTGAGCCAAGTGGATTAGAAATGAACATGTACTCCCTGTCAGAGGAAGAGGACACTGTTATAATTAGATCTCAGGCAAGGATCTGGACCCCAGCTCCCAACCTGGGCCGAACCACAGACTGGGCTGTGGGGTGAAAACAAGGACTGAAGTTAACATCTCAAATGACAGTGAGCTGTTCTGTGCTGTAGAAAAGGCCAGGACTGCACACTGAAGAACAGGAGGGAGGGGTGTTTCATGTGATAGTGGGACTCCTCTAGGGAGAAATTTCCCATTGATTCTCAATACAACTGTCTAGAAGTAGATAACAGCAAATGTTTAGTATTTTTATAGCACTTTCCATACAAGAATCTCAAAGGGTATAGAATCATTAAGCTGTACAAGAAGATAGTTTTCACTCAGTATGTTGCAAACTTGAAAATTTTGGTTTCCATAGATTTAGAGAGAGAGCAATTTTTTGTTTTAATTTTTTTTGCCAAACTTTTTAGCAATCATTTTCAGTGAGAAAAGTGTGGATGTGGATGTGGATGTGGATGCGGGGTGGGAGGAGAGATTATTTCCTTCTATTTTGCCCCATCATCCGCCCCTTTTTCCTCATTTACTCCCACTTTTCCAATTTGGCTTTGAAAAAGGGAAAGAGTAAAAGGGAAAAACAATCATTTTTGGAGATTTTTATTAAATACCCAGGGGAAAAAAAACAATTTTTTGTTTCTGTAAAAGGGCCATTTTAAATCATTTTTAAACCAGCTGTAACCGTAAAAAAAAAATTTAAGGGTCCCAGTACCCTCTGATTGGCAAGCCCGGGTGTGAGAGAGGCCATACTCCTATTCACACACCACCTCTGCCTGATTCATTTTATAAAATACTTTGTGTGTTTCACTCTAATCCCCAGTAATCTATATTTTAAAACCCTCCAGACATCTCCTCTGTCTACAGTTAGTGTTATAACATGTAGGTGGCATTTCGTACCTCTGAGTCAGCGTGGAACTCCAGCATGGGGCTGGGATGTAGACCTGGAAAATGCGACTGCTCTCAGTATAGGTTATGGGATGGAGTGCAGTGCTGGAAAGCTTTTACTGCTAAAAGTTTGGAATAACCACATTACTCATGTGAGCGCTATAGGCCTTCCCTGACAAATGGCAATAAAAGTTTTATAGCTGTGCTGAGTGGTCTCAAGCCCAGCTCCTCATGAACAGGTGTCTGTACCTCAAAAAACAGCATGAGAATGGTTATTAACTACCTCCTTGGTCGGCAGAGAAGGCTGGGAGATTGACTTCTTATTGCCTAAGGGTGGCCACTGCAGATAAGAGTTGAGATGTATTGATATCTCAGCATGTGAAAGCTTGTACAGCTAGTCCCTGGGCTGAACCTCCCCAGTAGATCTGTCACCACAGCTGTCTGTCTAGCACTGACTTCAGTTGCTAGAGATGTTATCTTCTAGATGAGAGAGAGCTGAAATCCTGACCACTGCTGGCTCTATAGATCCCACAAGCACATACCATCCATTACAGCTTTGGCATGGATAGCAAGGGGACGTGGGCATTCCACAAGTGCAATACATGGCACCCCTTGCCAGGGCTTGTGCCTTTTCCTCTCAGCTGCATGAAAAAAGTAGCCAATGCCCTCGGACAGGGAAGGGAGATGTGGATAGGATAATCCAGGTGGCAGAATGTGCGGGCACATAAACTGCATCAAGCATCCAATGCTACAAGCTGATTATGTGTGTTCCATACAGGATATCCCTGAAGTGCTGTTGGATCGACAACACTGTGTGTTAGTTTCACTGAGCAACTGACACCACAAGTCACTTTTCTTGCCCGTGTGCTCGGTCTCCACGAAAGCACAAGGCAGCCTTGTTCTGGCAGACAAACAGGATAAAGGGTCCTGGGGCAGGTTAGGACAAATGTACAGCGATAGCATCCGGGACAAAAATCA
Source organism: Lepidochelys kempii (assembly GCF_965140285.1). Taxonomy (NCBI): domain Eukaryota; kingdom Metazoa; phylum Chordata; order Testudines; family Cheloniidae; genus Lepidochelys; species Lepidochelys kempii. Next base: position 153,014,508 of record NC_136382.1, read on the forward strand.
GCTGTGTTGCAGCTGATCTGGCATTAGCGGCTCAGTTCACCTGCCTTTGCTCCTATCCCCTTCCTTGTCCCCAGAGAAGCCTGACTTTGCAAAGGGCTTTAATTTACTCTCAAAATACAGTTTATTCTGCAGATTAAGTGGAAAAAATGAAGCCCTTAAAAAAAACACAAATAAACCCCTGAGCTGTCAAACAACAAGTCCCTTAAAAGGGCAAAATATGCAGCTTTCGATGGACTGCACAGATCTATCCTTTCAGACTGCTGGCAGGAGACTTCCTGTTTGGATGGGGTGCTCACAATGCGGGGGGGTGTTTGAGATCAGTCATTTCCCATCCCTTCCTCCTCTTCCAAACCCTTCTCCCCTTCCATCCCAGCACCTCAAGCCCCTCATGCTTGGGTCCTGTCAAGACTAGATCTGGCAGTTAAAACGTAAACTAAAAGGGTCTGTGTGTGTTGTGAACAATCCCTCCTCTCCCCAGCAGGAGATAACCCCTTGATTCATGAAACAGCCCCAAAGTACTTATCTATTTAAAAAAGTGATGGGAAAAGTGGCCCTGCTGAATTATTGCTGTCTGTGAAGGCACTCGTCTGTGCCCTTACCTGTCTGATTACGGGACTGTGAAGCGCTGATTTCTCTGAGCTTGCTTTAATATTGATTTTTTTTTTGTGTTTTATCAGAATGAGTTTTTGATCCTTTCACAGCCTGCAGATGAATTCTCCTTCATGCACACTTTTTGCAGGGTATGCTTTATAGTACTTAATGAGCATAAGCAAGTAAGCCACAGCAGTGAGAGAAGGAGAAATCAAGCAAGAGGTGGTGTCCTATGCTGACAGCTGAGCTTTATTGATGATTCTCATTGCTGAGAAGTGGGGGAGCTTGTGTGATGAGTTTCCTTCGCCTCCAGATAGTTGCCTTCTCAGTAAGCTTCATTTCTGCTGCACCTTGTACATATTTCCCCCCAGAAGTGGAAAAGGTGAAACCCCAGTTGAGACTTTTTCTGATGAAATTCCTGGCCTGACTGAAAGCAAGCAGTTTTATCATGAGCCTATTGTCATATGATTTCCAGCCCAATTATACTGACTCAAACAAATTTCCAAACCTTTTTGAAGTTTTGCCCCATCAGTATTTCTCACTCAGGGCATAGTGAAGTTTGACACCATTTTTCCACCATGATGCATCTTCATCATTTTAGTCGCAAAAAAGCGTGTGCTGGGTTAGATGAAGAAATGTTGTCCTTTGAAACAGCAAAGTCTTGTGAGAACATGAAAACTTGCAAAGTGGGAAAAAATGCTGTTTGCTCAGCTTAGTCATTCACTCTTTTCAGCTCTGTCTGACTCTCAATGGACATTGACAGGGAATTTAAATTGGAAGTTTTTGCTGGTTGAGTTGTACGGAACTTGATTCTTTGGTTTCTATCAAACCTTTTCATTTGATTCACATGGAGTTGCACCCTCCAGTTTCATTTTACATTTCAGGTTTGAAAAGCCCAAATATCCAAGGGGGAAGAAGGGGGTAAAACCCCAAAACTAAAATGAAACACTTCATTTTGTGTTGATATTTTAAATCAGTCCCTCATGTGCTTGGAAGGTTTTTTTGAATCTGATGAGAACTTTTGACAAATAGGCTGAGTTTTGAGTTTATCAAAACCCAAAATCCGATATAGTGCAATGAGTGTAGGTCTAGTGTTCGTAGCAAAGTTTAGCACAGTTCAGTTTGCTGCTTCATGATTCTCACAATTTACTTTCTCATCCCACTCAGGAACTCGCAATCTAAGATCACCCTACCATAAGAATCTGAATACCTCCAGACCATAGATTCTGAACCAGGCACAGTAGGCAGAAACAGATTAAAGGCCTCCGTTCTTAGGGCCCTACCAAATACATGGTCCATTTTGGTCAATTTCACGGTCCTAGGATTTAAAAAATTATAACTTCCATGATTTCAGCTATTTAAATCTGAAATATCACGGTGTTGTAATTGTAGGGGTCTTGACCCAAAAAGGAGTTTGGGGGGAGGGGAGATTGTGGGTACTGCTGCCCTTACTTCTGCACTGCTGCTGGGGGTGGTGCTGCCGTCAGAGCTGGGCAACTGGAAAGCGGCAGCTGCTGGCCAGGATCCCGGCTCTGAAGGCAGTGCAGACCCACCTCCAAAATAAACTTGCCAACCCCCTGCAACTCCCTTTTGGGTCAGGACCCTTAATTTGAGAAACCCTGGTCTCCCCCATGAAATCTGTATAGAAAAGGGTAAAAGCACACAGAAGGCCAGATTTCACGGTCCGTGATGTGTTTTTCCTGGCCATGAATTTGGTAGGGCCCTACTCATTATCCTGAGGAGCTTTCTGATCAGTGTGTGGGCTACTAAACATTTCCTGATGGGCAAGGTCTGTTTCTTCTCTGAATATATATGGCTCTCTTTCAGACATCAGAGATGTTCTTTTGTGTGAGGGTAAGATGTCTTGAATTGCTCCTGTTAATACATCACTTTTCTGAATGCATCCAATGAAGTGAGCTGTAGCTCACGAAAGCTTATGGTCAAATAAATTGGTTAGTCTCTAAGGTGCTACACGTACTCCTTTTTCTTTTTTCTGAGCAGTGATTCCTGGTGCCCATCTTATTCTTTTACCCAGACAATCTGTATCCTTTCATAACAAATTTACTGTCCTGGAAACTCTCTCCACTAAAGGTAGACAGGCTCCTAAGCTACGAAGACCTGTCTGATTCTGTTAAACAGTTGTCTCTAACAAAGACCTCAGGGGGCTCACCAGACCACCTCCCCACTCTTCTTTATTCCTTATATTTTACAGTGGGAGTGAGTGTTTTTCTCCAGGATAAGAATCAGTCCAAGATTCAGGTCAGATCCTCTATTATACTAGGTTTCAGAGTAACAGCTGTGTTAGTCTGTATTCGCAAAAAGAAAAGGAGTACTTGTGGCACCTTAGAGACTAATCAATTTATTTGAGCATAAGCTTTCGTGAGCTACAGCTCACCGATGAAGTGAGCTGTAGCTCACAAAAGCTTATGCTCAAATAAATTGGTTAGTCTCTAAGGTGCCACAAGTACTCCTTTTCTATTATACTAGGACCCTTTAAACTATTCTGTCAGTGGAAAGTGGTCTGAAAGTGGCCATAAATAAAGTTAATGCTCACATTAAGGCCTCTTTCATTTACACAAAGATCACATTACACCACTCTAGCAATGTAAAGTCCAGGTTATTGTACTGTGATCTGTTTTTAAGCATTTCAAACCCATGTGCCTGATATGTGAGTCAGCGCCAGGTGTGTATATTGGCCTGTGTAAAAGCACTCAGCAGCAAAGTGGTTACACCAGTGCTTCCCAAGTTCTGGCATGCACATCACCTGGTACCTTCAACTTGTGTGTCTGGGACTGTAGCCTTCTTTACTTCAATAAGCTTGTTTTCTGGGCCCTTGTGTGTGATCAGGGCCAATCTCCCACTGTAACCCACGGTGGAGTCAGGATTCTCCAAATCTCAGCATCTTTGGTAAGCAGCCAAAACCCCTGTTTCAGGTTAGAATGTGCACAAGTGAATGGATGCAAATGTTGGCTGTTATAACACAGGGATTAGTCCAATAAACAGACGTGTTTAGGAACAAGACAAAACAAAACCATTCTGCAGCAAGCCAGCAGTGGTCAGAGATTAATTCCATTAGATGAGAGGAGCTGCGGGCTATTAGTTTTACTATAGGATAGTACGGGGGATCAGATGTTTTCATTACAGGGCAGCATGACTCCAAGCTCCCTGAGGTGTCTGCATAGTATCTAGGAGCAAATTCTTGCAGCGAATCAGATATGTAGGGCTCATAAGGATCATAAATCTTTGCTTTTGATTTCTCCAGGACAATACCTCAGACTGCTGACCCCACCTGTCTGTCTTCTGGAAGGAACATGGGGTAGAGAGGGGAGGTTACCAAATAGTGCTGATTAGCTTGACTCCTCCCACTCCTTTTTACTGTTGTGAACTGTGCTTATTCTGTGGACCCTTCCTACACAGCTTAATGAGGAAGGAGTTATGTCAATATGCCAGGTAGAAGACAGTATAATATTATGCTGAGTTAAACCACAAGTATATAGAAGGGGAAATAAATACAGATATTTCCCATGACTGTTAATGTCACAGTTACTCTTCCTTGTTTCCTCATCAGTGAGTGAATGATTCTGATGGAACTTGCTGAATTGATGGCCCCAGAGCTGTTGGAGACTGGAGTCCCCTATCTATCTCCAGAGCAGATTTAGCGTGGGCAGCAGTACTGCAAGCTTCCCTCACATACTAATATGCCTCCATCCAGACCAAGAGGGACCCACTCTGACAAACAAACCAAAATTTTTTTTAAAAAAAATCCACTAATAGGGTTGTCAAGATTCCTTCCCCACTCTGAACTCTAGGGTACAGATGTGGGAACCTGCATAAAACCCCCCTAAGCTTATTTTTACCAGCTTAGGTTAAAACTTCCCCAAGGTACAAACTATTTTACCTTTTGCCCTTGTACTTTATTGCTGCCACCACCAAGCGTCTAACAGATAGATATATAACCGGGAAAGAGCCCACGTGGAAACATCTTCTCCCCACCCCCCCAAATCCTGCCCAAACCCTACACCCCCTTTCCTGGGGAAGGCTTGATAAAAATCTTCACCAATTTGTACAGGTGAACACAGACCCAAAAGCCTGGATCTTAAGAACAATGAAAAAGCAATCAGGTTCTTAAAAGAAGAATTTTAATAGAAGAAAAAGTAAAAGAATCACCTCTGTAAAATCAGGATGGTAAATACCTTGTAGGGTAATCAGATTCAAAACATAGAGAATCCCTCTAGGCAAAACCTTAAGTTACAAAAAAGACACACAAACAGGAATCTACATTCCATTCAGCACAATTTATTTTATCAGCCATTTAAAGAAAACCGAATCTAATGCATATCTAACTAGATTACTTACTTAAGTTCTAGGACTCCATTTCTTTTCTGTTCCTGGCAAAAGCATCACACAGACAGAGAAAGCCTTTGTTCTCCCCCAGCTTTGAAAATATCTTGTCTTTTCATTGGTCATTTTGGTCAGGTGCCAGCAGGGTTATCCTAGCTTCTTAACCCTTTACAGGTGAAAGGGTTTTTCCTCTGGCCAGGAGGGATTTTAAAGGTGTTTACCCTTCCCTTTATATTTATGACAAGGGTTTTGGCCAAAAACTATTGGAAAATTCTGAAAGCATGAGCATTTTTAACTTTGAAAAAAGGCCAGTTTTGTGTGTGTGTTGCGGGGGGGGGGGTGTTTAAAAAAAAAACACTCCACGTGGAATGAAACATTTTGTGTAGTTCTAGTTACAATTTTGTTGAAGTCTCTCCCAGTATTGCCCTGCTAAAGTAGCAGTTCTCGAACAGGAGTTCTATGCAGAGTCGCCTTTGTCACTGTGGGGGAGGGTGCAGCAGTCTTTAAGCGGTGATTCTGCCTGATTTTGTACCCCCGCCCGCTCCAGAACTCTCAAGGTTTCCAGAGGGGTTTTTTTTTTTTAAGCCACCAAAACTAAAAGAACTCCCGTAAGTCCTTTTGCTGTATCCTGTGCTCCTGGTTAGCTAGCCTGCATTGTCCCCTGCTGTTTCAACTGCTTCAGTATTCTTTGGCACTTCCTGTCCTAAACTGTTGTGCAATATTGTGATCTGCTCTTTCCATGTCCTCCATCACTGGTGTCTGCTTGTGGGGTAAAAACTGTTCCATTCTGTTCCAGAGGGGTTTGTGTCAGCTGTGGGTGAATTGAGCAGGGGGCTCTGTGTGTGTGTAAGAAAGAGTTTGAATGGGATTTTCCAAAGGGCTTATCGTTGGCCTAACGCCTCTCTCACTCAAGTCAGTGTTAAAGCTCCCACCGACTTTGATTGGAGCAGACTTAAATCAATACTGACTGCTTTGAAAGTCCCAGCCTAGCTCTGTCAAACCTTTTGGATGCAAGATGCTATATAGCTATGGAAGGTGGTGGTGGTAAGGGTGATGTATTAAACCTTGACTAACCAGTCCATCAAGATGGCTCCGTTTTTATTTTGCTCCTTAGCATGACAGATCAGTCTGTTCTCTGCCTGTTGCACTGATGGCAATGATAACCACAAATAACCTGTGCTGGATGGTGTAGATTGTCATTTAACGACTTCTCTTCCTGTCTTCTCTGCAGATCATGATCAGTAGATAGCATCTCACACCATGACCATGGCTCCCCGGAAAAGGAATCGTCATGCTTTTGGGTTTCTTTGCTGCTTCGGGGGAAGCGACCTCCCTGAAATCAACCTCAAAGATAATAACCCCCTCCAGTTCCTGGAGTTCTCTGTCCCAATCCCACCAGCGGAGGAGCTCAATGCTAGGTTCTCCGAACTTGTGGTGAGTTTCTGCCATGGACCTTATGTTTTACAGGGTGTGGGAGAGATTTCCTGTGGGGTGATGTAAGCTCTTTGGGGCAGGGACTCCTTTTGTTCTGTGTTTTGTGTGGCACCTAACACAATGGGGTCCAGGCCCATGACTGGGGCTCTAAAGTGCTGTGATGATACAAACCACACATGATGATGATAAGGAATCATAGACTTGTTGGGAGCTGGGAAAAACCTCCAGTGAGTTATGTAAACCACTTCCCTACATTGTGGTAGGGTTTAGTTAATCACCCTTGAATAGAAGGCTGTGTAACTGCTGCCTTGAATAGTTCTTTGCTAAGATTCCAAGGGAAAAGATGGACAATTACTTGGACACCAATAATATTTCAGGTATGAATGGGACTAAATTACTAATGACAGTGATTCTTTCTTACAGGGTTAGGCAGATAGTCAGATTTAGGGTTGGGAAGCAATTTCTCCCAGGGCATATTGGTAGGGTTATCATGGCATCAGTGCTTTGATTCCTGATCATTGCTCCAGAGATCAATTTCCTATGGCTGCCTTTGGAATAAAATGCGCTGTTCGAATACACCAGGAGATTTGGGGTTTTGACCTGTGTATGGAATGGAGATAGTACTTGTCAGTGATTTCCTGCTGGTGACAGATGAGAACCAAGTAACCACGGTGATTTTGTTGCATCTGTCAGCTACCTTTGATACCTTTGGCCATGAGGTAGTGTTGACACAGCTGTGGGTTTTAGCTGGAATGGAAGGAGTTGTTCCATGTTCAAAACAATAGGCAGTATTGAGCAATTTCTCAGTTGCTCCAAGGTTCCTCTAATGTAGTGTGCTAGAGGATTCCATTCTTCATGGCCACTCCTTTACCCTCCCCCTCCTGCTCAGCATGTATGTGAGGCCACTCGGGGGAGATGGAGACGATATGGATCATGGTGTAGGAAGAGGACACCCAGCTAGACCCATGCAATGCAGTTGACCAGTTTATTGGGTGTCTGGACTAGATTGGGGCTTAGCTAAGGGTGAGCTGTGTGACTACATATAAAACTTAGGTTATGCTGGTGGGGTGGGGGAAGTCAGTAGGACTGGCAAAGAAGATACCGGCTCCCTCAATTGGAGTTACATGCCTGATTGTCAAATAGTTGGTAAAAAGGATCTCCAGCTGCTTCAGGATGACCAAACAGCTGCAGTGGCCCAGATGTTTTTGCACCATATATGGTTAGTCAGAAGGTTGCAACCTTTTCCTTTGGATGTGGATATTGCCACACTGACCCAGGTCTTTCTCTGCTTGAGACTGGGTTACTATAATGTGCTCTATATGAGGTTACCCTTTAGTCTATTGGAAACTGCAGATGACACAGAATATGGAAGGCTGCTTGCCGATTGGTGTTTCTTATGGGGGAGCACATTACACTAATGCTCTGATCTACATCTGCTGCAGTTAATTTCTGGGTGCAATGTATTGTGTTAGTTTTTTCACCTACAACTCTTTAAATGGCTGGTCCTGGCTAGCTCAGCCTGTCTTTCTATCAATGTCCTACTACAATGGCTGAAGTCAACCAAAGCACTGGAGCTGTTTTTCCCATGGGAGGTCCCTGAAGCATTTGCTCTCCACCTCGGTTTGCCAGAACCTGAATCTGCTGACCTTCAAGTCCCACTGCAGGGTCTATGATGCTCTGCCAGGTTTTTCCTGGTGGGGAGGATACATTTCTGGGAGGGGCAATCACTTGTTACCAAGTATGAGCATCTTCTGTGGGAGTTATGGGTCCTCAGGTGGCTAATAAGGCCAATCCTTGAACCACAAGTTCTATTACAATGAAGGCAGATGTTTTCAGGCTCAGCAGGAGGCTGTTGACCATGACTGGAAGCCAGTCTCTCCTTCCTCCTGCACCTCTTGTCCTCTTCAGCTTGTCGGCAAGCAAGTTCAAAGTGCAGGGGACCATCATGTAGGACTTCCCTCCATTTTAAGTGATCCTGGGCAAGTGTGTCCCAAGTGTCAGCATCTGTCTGTCAATGTTACTTTTTTAGGTTGTCCTTCAGCAAGTCCTTCTAACGCTTCCATTGTCCACCCACGTTACCCTTCTTTCAGCTGAGAGAACAGGACCTGTTTTGGGAGGCGATGGTCTGGCATCTGGACAATGTGACCAGACCAGCAGGATTGCTGACAGATGATCATTGCCTCGATACTGGTGGTCTTTGCCTCTTCCAGGACACTAATATTGGTGCGCCTGTTTTCCCATTTGATCTTCATAATCTTACAAAGGCAGTTTTGATGGTGCCTTTCAAAGGACTTTCAAGTGGTGACTATAGGTTGTTTGGGTCCGAAACTTGGACAACAGCACTGGGAGAATAACAGCTTGATAAACAAGAAGCTTGGTGTCTGTTCAAATGTTGTGATCTTCAAAATCCCTGTGCCATAAACGAGAAAAAGCTACACTGGCACAGCTCAGGCGATGTTGAATTTCTGCATCAAATCTGCCTTGGATGAAAGAGGACTTCCAAGGTCGAGGAAGTGGTTGACGTTCTCCAGTACCACTCCATTGATTGATAGATGGGGCAGGTAATACCTCATTTGGAGAGGGCTGTTGGTTTCACTCTTGATATTGAAGACTAAAGTGCTCTAAGACATGTGTAAGCATCGGCAAACACATTCAAGATACTTTTGAAGATCTTTCTCAGAGAGGGCAAAGATTGCGTTGTCATCAGCATCCTGAAGTTCCACAATATTATTGTTGTGGAAATCTTACTCTTTGCTTTCAGCCTGCGAAGCCTGAACAGCTTTCCGTCCATTCTGTAAACTATTTCAATGCCAGCTGTAAACTTCCCAGCAATTAGGTGAGGAATGATGGCAATAAAAACTACAAACATGGTTGGAGCGATGATACAGCCCTATTTGACTCCTGTTTTTACTTTGAAAGGTTCACTCTGGGAGCCAGTGCTGCTCAGAACAGTCACTTTCATGTTATCATGAAGCAATTTTAGGACATTGATTTATTTATCAGGACATCCAATCTTAGAAAGTACAGTCCAGAGGGCATGGCAATTCACTGAATCAGAGGCTTTAGTTAGATCAATAAAAGCCCTGTACAGTGGTTGGTTTTGCTCCTGACACTTTTTTTTTCTTGCAGCTGCCATGCTGTGAAGATCATATCCTCAGTTCCACGACATGGTCGGAAACCACTCTGTGACTCCAGTAAAATTTCTTCTGATGGGGCAGAAGGCAGGTTGCAAGGATCCATGCCAGAACTTTGCCTGCAATGGCTAGGAGGGAGATACCACAATAATTTCCACAATCCACTTCATCACCCCCTTCATGAAAGGGGATAATCGGGGCATTCCTCATTTCACTGGGTTTCTCCTCCTTTTAGCTAGATTTTAAGGATAAGCAGGTAAAGCTGTCGAATTAGCTCTGGTCCACCGTCTTTAAAAATTTCAGGGGGGATCCCATCTCGACTTGCTGCTTCATTGTTCATCTGGTTGGTGACACTGTGTACCTCATACAAATTGGGAGGGTCTCCAAGCTAATCCCTAAATGGTCATTGCAGGATTTGCTTAAGGACTTAACTGTAATTCTATGGTTGCAGATTAAGGAGATCTTCAAAATGTTCTTTCCAGCAAGAATTGATGGCTTCGTTGTCCTTCAGAAGTGTGGTTCTGTCCTTAGAGTGAAGAGGACTCCTATATATATGAGTAGACACACACAGTGTATGTATGCTAACAGCTGCAGACTCTCCACCATGGCGCCTCCTGCTGGTTGTGCCAGCAGTTAGCTCTGTCCAGCTGTGGAGGACCCTCAGCAGGTGGTGTCTCACCCATTGTCTGCTCTGCTGTGCTGTCTGGGACCCGCGTTGCTTCGCTGGCTTACGGCGTCCTCTTTTGGACACAGCCCTCCGGCTGTGCCCCACTCAATTCTCTCCCCTTCTCAGGGGCGGGTGTCAGCAGTCCTCAGTCTGCACCTGCCCTCATTGCCAACTGCAGCCCCAAAGTCTAGTCCTTTGCTTCAGGGGCAAGCCACAGTCTGTATCGGGCCACGCTCCTCCACGGCCAGGTGCAGTGTAAGGGGGGAGGGGGAGACCCAGACCTGTCCACCCACTACTCTGGGTCCTGGCTCAGGGACCCTCTGGCGGCAGCCATGTCCTGCCCTCCTCTCCCCTCTACTACTCCTGCTCCCTGGGCCACTTTCCTTTGGCCCTTGCACCTTCTCAGCCCTTTCTTACCTGCCAGGCTGAGGCCCCTGAATCAGGCTGGAACTTTCCCTCTGCTCCCCTGAGCCTGGCCAGCGCTGCTCTATCCAAGGTGCTATCCCTGGGAGCCAGTCGTCCTCCCTTGGTGGGCAGAGAGATACTTCTCTCTCTGCTTTGCAGCTTTTATATAGGGCCCAGCCTGGCCCTGATTGGCTGTGTTCTTCGCAGCTGCTCCAAGGGCTTCTATTAACCCCTCCTCTGCCAAAGTGGGGCAACTGCCCCACTACTGTGTGTAATTATATACTGTACCATTTGTACATATTCCCAGAGCCTGAATGGGCATGTACTTCTTTTTAAAAAAAAAAAAAAAAAAAAAAAATTGAAATCCAAATCCATGTCTGTGTATTTCTTGATACTATTAGAACCGTAACTTTCTGAGGACTTAGTTGTGGGAGAAAAGTGCTCTATTTCAGAAGGGTAAGGCAGTGTTGCATAATTTTGGAAGGTGCTCAGATACTACAGTGAGGAAGGTTTGTATGAGCTCCTCAACAGGGAGGGAGGGAGGTAGGCAGAGAGACCATAGCAAAGTATTTCTGAATGTGGTTGCCTGGGATAGAAACTAGGCTGGTAGATTGCAGGATTTGCCCGGGAGGCCTGGTTCACCCACAGTTCCAGGCTAATGCATGTTCTCTGAAACACTAAAATAGAACAGACCACATTTGTATTGATGGCTGAGATGAGATTTTAATTGGATTAGAAAGGTTCAGTCTGTAAAATGTGCCAGTGTAAATCAGCGACCTGGAAATGCTTGGGAAGGCTCTGTGTTGTATACCAGCCACCTCACTGTTTATCCTTTATGGTCTTTGAGACAAAAACCATATATGACCGTGGAGCCTTTTGACCCAAATCCCTGAGCAAAATGGTGGCACTGACACAGGCTGAGATCTCTAGTGAGACAAACATTGCATTGCACTCCCTGGAGCATGCCCAGAGGGTATGGCTTGGCCTGTGCCATCTGTTCTGTAAAAGGGTATCATGAAAAAATATTCCTGCACTTGACTGCATTCATCTCATTTAAAAGCCCAAGCCTGTTCTCCCATTGTGCGGCTAAAATCTGGGGCGTTGTCCCACACTTTAGATGATGACATGGGGGAAAAACCAACCTTAGTTCACAGGATATTTTCCAGCTCAGTAAATATTCAGTATTCTGGACATTCCTCCTGACTCTGAGGGAAATATCTTCTGTGAAGGATTCCCTCAGGTCCCCATGTAATGGAATATTGTAGGTGAGATGTGTGTCTGTACTGTTCTCATGATTTTAAACTGAGATAATCTTCAAACAGCTAGGTTTTTGGAAGCCAGGTCTTTCAAATTGGGAGACAGTTTGGCATGTGTTGGGATACTTTATTCTAGCAGTTGGATGATATGTTTGGGGTCCCATTTCCCCAAGCAGGTTCTCGGTGAAAGCAAGGAGGCTTTTCACTCCCCCCATGGGGGCAAACTAAAGCCCTGGATGATCTTAGTGGGAGCTGCCTATGCATACAGCATGTACAGTTTCCTAGTGGGAATGTTAACTCACCAGGCCAACTGCCCACAGAGATAGGCGCAAGTTCTGAAGCAAATGCTGTTGTTGTAACATGTCCATGTCAGTGCACCAGTCCTGACACAAAGCAAACACCCACTTTGGTCCTTGTGCTTCTGGGGCCTCCCTAGTCCAGCTAAGCTTTGCATCTCAAGGGCCAGCCCTAATTCTTCCTGTGGCCCTACTGTATGAGGGAAAGGAACATCTGGAGCCAGATTCTCTCCTCCACCTCTCCTGGTGGTAGAAGAAGAGTAGGGGAGGCCTTGCATACTGGCGCATCTGTGGGGTGGTTTTGTGCCCCATAAATGATAAATCTAGCCCTAGCCTACAGTTCTAGATTGCTTTTGCTCACTCTCCTCCATCTTCTCTTGCGTCCTCCCCCCCGAGATGGCATTGTGCATGCTGCCTTGTAGTGAGGTGCTGCTGCAGTTGGTGGTCTCCTCAGTGTATGCCTGCTGGCAAAAGTGGCCGTGCTACAACCGCATATTTTCCTTTGCACAGATTTATTGACTGAAGAACAACTAAAGAAAATCTGGAAGGTTTGTTTTTAAAATCTACTGCAAAACAAGGGGAAAGCACTTAACCTCCCCCCATCCCCAATTTCTTGTTGAACTTCATAGGTATTGCAAGGCTATGATAGAGCCTCTCCAAGATGAGTTCAAATTCTCTCTGTTCAAGGACAAGTAAGAAGTCCTAGGTTTTTGTTAGTGGAGGTGATTTGCTTTTGAAGTCTCATGACGCTGGAGGTTTCATCACCCAAATCTGTCCGTTACACAGGCAGTTACCTGATCTCAAGTGTGAACTCAAACCGCACCAGGAAGGGTAACTGACTGTAGCAGACCCAGAAAAATGAAAGGAATGTCAGCTGTTAGCCAAGAAAGAAATACAAAAGGTGTTATGGGTTTTTTCTAAAGTACATTGTCAAGATATTTCTCTCATCTATTTAGACTGGAAGTTCCTTGGAGCTGGACTGAGTCCTCTTCTGTGATCTTTCACAGATCTGAGCATGTGGTGTTTAACAAATAGTGATATTATTGGCCTTCCCTGGGTTACCAACACCACATTTGATTATTAGATCTGAAAGAATTTGAAACATTCATATTTATTTTTCCCTCTTTGTGCTGCTGTTTTTGCAGTACTACTTGCACATAGCTCAGCTTGGACACTGAATTTAGAACGAATTCAGATTCATTTTCTGTTTCTCTTGCTATTGTGTAATGGGTTCCCAGTAGGAACAGGAATATTTAAATCCCCCTCTCTCTCGCCCCCCACAAAAAACTAATTTACTCTTTAATTCATGAAACACTTCTATCTGTTACTTTTTTTAAAAATCCGTAACTCAACTTTGGGCCTAAACTCCCTGAGTGTGTCCTATTTAATTAAGTTGGTCATGTGCCAAGGAACAATAGAAACAGCTTTGACCTTCCAGACATTTTCTAAGACTGAGAATTTCCATTCATTCTGTGTCTGAAGATTTTGGGTTTTTTTCCTTCATTTTCGTCCTATCTTCCACCCCTCATCATCTTTTTGAATAAAGAGGACTCCCTCATAACTTCCCCTGCTTTTTCAGACCCTATTGCTCCCCAATCAGCTGGAGAGGTAGGTCATTCCTTAGTTCGGGGTAGTTTGCTCTCTCCTGTAGGGGACTGAGCACTTTGGCCCTGTCTGACTCTTGGCCCTCATTGGCCTAGGTGGTAAGCAGAATAGATATTGAGCAAGTGTCTCCATTACTACTCCAGCAGCATTCCCTGCCTGAGCAGCAAGAGACTGGGTATCCAAAGTCTCTCTTCCTCTGCAGCATTCCCAGCTCCAGAAAGACCAGGTAGAGATGAAACCCAAGTACTGAACCTTTCTCCCCAGGACCCAACATCTGCTGCACTCTTGGCCCCTGCTGACCCTAGGAATGAGATTAACTGTGACTGACAAGCAAGCCCAGGTTCACCTACACAGTGACGTGCAGCGCTACCTGGTAGCCTAGGGACTGACTGCCTCTTCCAGCTGTTACCCAAATTCCAGCTCCTTTTTCTTTCTCCTGTTACTTCACATCACATCATTGTTTCTGCTGGCTTCCATGGCACCTCAAACAACTCCTGGTCTCTGAGTTAGGAGAGAGCTCTAGTGTGTTGTGTTCTCCCTCAGAGAGGATCCTAGAAGCTCCATCTCCCCTTACAGGGATGCAAAAAGCCTCTGAGACTGGACTCTTCCTGAGTACTTCCAGTCTGCTTGAAACCTGCCTCTCTGTCTATGATTGCTGTTCTTTCCCTCCAGCCTAGAAGTGAGTGGAATGACCATTTTTCTACCCCCCAATCCTCTCCATCACAGGGTCACTGAGATACACCTGTTAAGAACCTCTATCCTAGGGTACCAAACAGCCTGAATTACCACTTCCCTGGTCTATTTCCACTTGCAGTGGCTTCTTGACTCACTCAAACAGTTCTCATCTGAGTTGGATAAACTGGATTCCAAACATGGAATGTCCTAGGATGTCACTGATGCTTAAGTCCCTGTTAGTCAGTTTTGTCCCATGGTGACTGCCATAGCAAGTGGCCCTGTCTCCTGGGAGTGGTGATACTGCTGTTTCCCAAGCCATCCTCCTAACTGTTGGCGCACAGTGTGTGTAGTGTTTACTGGATCCCCAGAGGAGATTGCTGGTCCTCTTGGCCCTTCAGGTTGAGGCTGCATTTGTGCAAGCCACACAAGTATATGCTTTGATGGGACTATGCATGGTGAGGTTGAGAGAATCTAGTCCTTTCAGAATGAAGGAGTATGTGCAAGGATGAGCCCTAGGTTATTTGGGGTAGTGAGCCTTTTCCTACCTTTATTTGGTTAGAGGAGATAGGAGGGGGCTCAAACGGGTGCCTAGCGAGAAACCACGCTTTGAAATCCTCTGTTTCTACTCCATTGCAAGAATGGACAATGGGGAGGGGAGTAGATAACCTCCATGTCCCATATTCAGTCTTTTAGGTTTTCATTTCTAGGTTGCCTATTTAGATGCAGCCCAGGGTTGGAAGTGACTAAATGTTGTAACGTGGATGGCTGTGAGATGGAGGATGTGAAATGGGTTGGTTGGTTTCAGTTCCCAGTACGCACATCACAGAAACCACCATCACAGTAGGCAGTCTTGTCGGAGACAAAGGAATGAACGGGCCATGAAGCCTGAATTCCCACTAACGTTGATCCTCCAGGACACAGACATTGCAGGAGATTAGTATGGGAAGTATGTACTACTGTTGCCAGTACTGTACTCTTCTGTGTAGGACCTCTATCTCCAGGGCTGTTAATTCAGCACCTTTTACCTTATGGGCAAACATTTGTGACAATTCTAATATTCACCTGTCCCTAAACTGCCACCTTTGTGTTTTTATATACAGATTCTTAACTCTGATAACTGTGTATTACATTGTCTACCATCATGTAGTCTTTCTGAGTACTGTTTCATATCTAGCCTTCACCTGTTTAGTTAAGTGCTCTTTCCACATTTGCTATCTCATCTTACAAGAGAAAAATGTGACTGATAGTACAGCATGTCTGTCAAAATTGCATTCTGTCACAATGCAGCATTGTGTCCTACTGCAAAAAGTGATTTTTCTCCCCTTAAAGGAAATTCATGTTGTTTTTTAAAAAATCCTGTAGGATGAAGGACAAATCCCAGCAATATCAGAACCTGGGGCTGTCCAGTCAGCAGGTAACCCTAAACTGTAGTGAATACAGGAAAGTTACTGAGTGGAGGTTATAAAGAGAATTGGAGAGAAAGGGAAAAGCTGATTATCTTTCCTTTAGGGTATGTCTATGCTTAAAACACTGTAGTGCTTCAGTATAGACACTACCTATCCCAGTGCGAGAGGTTCTCCCATTGGCATAGTAATCCACTTCCCTGGGGAGGCAGTAGCTAGGTCAACGGAAGAAATTCTACCATCAACTTAAGTGTTACCTGGGAATTTAGGTCAGCTTAATAACACCGCTCGGGGTGTGCATTTTTCACATCCCTGACTGATGAATATAAACAGACCTTATTTTCTAGTGTAGACCAATCCTTTGTGATGCTGTTGCTGTTCTCCCCCCGCCCCCCAGAAACCATAATGGCTGTTCAGTGGGCTATGTGAAATGAGTTTGCTGTTATCAGTCCAGCTCCCAGTGGACAAGGGTCCATGTTTGAAAGAGCAAAACAGAAGACCCATCACTGCAAATGGTATTGGGTGACACTCTACTTCTGAAAAAATGTGAGAGACTGACTGGGTCCTGTAGACTGAGGAATCCTATCTGTGCAGGTAATACCCAGGACAGAGATGAGAGACGCTGGTTGGGGAAGTGTAGAGCTGGGCAGAATTTTTCCAGTGGAATATTTCCCTTTTAGAAAATGCTGTTTTAGTGAAAGTGACACGTTTTTCAGAAACAAATCAATTTGTGACCATTTCTTTTCTGAGAGTGGGAAAGGAACCGTGCTCTGATAAGGTGGAACATTTAAATGTTCATCAGACACAAAGTCAAAAGCAGAATGCAATGTTTGTATTTTATTGAAACAAAATATGTAGATTACCCCCAAAATCTTTTCAGAATTTCATTTCGCAGGAAACTTCAAATTTTTTTGGTTTAGTTCTCTTTTGGAAAAGGAAATTCCAAGATTCTGACATGTTTTCTGCAAAACAGAAAACCAGGATTCTACTTGGCTCTGGGGAGGTGTTTGTGGGTAGCTTCAGCGTCAGATTAATGCATAAGCAAACTAAGCATGTGCTTAGGGCTCAAATTCATGGGGTGGGGGGAGCCCAATTTGGCCTGGTCACCCCTCCTGTAATGACAGAGGGGCAGCTGGGACAAACCTGAGTACTGCTGCCATCCTGTGTGCTACTCATTCAAGTTTGGCCTGGCCACTCCTCTGTCATAATTGAGGAGTGGCTGGGTCAAATTTGAGCAAGTGGCATTGCAACCTGGAGCCCAGATTCATATTAGAAGGCAGGGCCTCACAAATCTATGTTTGCATAGAGCCCAATGATGGGTTAATTCCAGCCCTGGGTAGCTTATGCTGATCCCTGCTCATACTGCACTACTTTGGTGGCTAAATAGAGGTCTTTCAGTTAGCAGGGCCATTGATCAATAGAAAATTCACTGAAAATATACTTTTAAAATGCCTCTGTTCCCCCATTTCCCCCCCAGACATGTGGCCTTTTCACTGCCTGAGCCCACTCCTGCTATACATTTTATATACTGAATCACTGTTCCTAATTAACCAGGAAAGTGCTCTTGTGCCAAATGCAATCAAGATCTGGAGAGGCCCTTCTGTTTCATTCACATATGATGAGCTCTGGTTCCAGTAGAGCAGGAGACTTGCTGGCTTTGGACCAACAGAGACTTTGCCCATTCCTAATTACTGCCTCCTTTCCCTTAGGCTGCTAAACAGGAACATTTCAGTGGAGGCTGTAAGAAAAATCCCAATAAAGAGATTAACTGGTATTTCTCAGATATTAGGTGGGGCCAGGAAGAGGACAAGGGTCTTAGACTCATTATCTGAGGTGATCCTCTGAAGGCAGAGAGATCAGCAGGGCCCTGCAGTAGTGGAGTATCTTCTGAGCTGAGGGGAGCCAGACCACAAAGCTTCTTTCTCTCTGTCAGGTTAGACTATAGCTGCCTGAGTAGAGCTTTCTACACTGCTGTCAGATGTGATTTGTTTCCACTGAAATCACTGGCCTATGTGGTGGACCGTTGATTCAGATTTTTGAAGCTGTTAGGAGAGCAATACTTTGAAGGCAAAGACTTCCCTTGCTTGTGCTGTGTGGCTCACTCTCCTCAGACACTTCCTCTCTTTCCTATCTTATGGAGAGGAAGTGAAAAGCTACACGTAGTGGGAGACTGCAATGGGAGTGCCATAGTGTGACTGGCCCCTTTCAGAGGGAGTGAGGTCCGGTGCACCTGTGACTGATTCCCTGTTGCCCAAATGGGTTTAAGGGAAGGCACCTGGGCCTTATGAAAGAAGAAGCTGTGGCAGAGACTGCAGAAGAGCTGCAGCGAGCAGGGGGCTGCAAGGAAAATTTGACACACCAGGAGGAGGAGACTCCACGCAGGTAGGGCTGAGAGAGCTAAAAGCAGGGGATTGAATTTTATTGTGGGACTTTGAGTTTTGTTTGAAATTTCTATATTAATTTGCCCAGATCCTGAGTTGCACAGAGAGAAGCCTGTGTGAAATCTCAAGGAATAAGGGAAACTGAGGCAGAGTGCTGCAGAGCCACCTCTGACCACGAGCGGGTGCTTGGGAGGGGGACTGCCAAGTTGCAGGTAGTCCATTAGCAGCCTTGGCCACTGATGTGCAGTAGTCCTTGGTGAACCTATCCAACAGACTTACTCTTTTGAGGTTCTGGTCTTGCAGAGCCAGACTTTGCAAAGCATGTGCATCTGCTTAACTCATGCACAAAGCCTGATTCTCATGGGCAAGTCCTGATTTGAATGCACATTTCTATAAGTTAGCACAAATGAAGGTCTGTGCCTGTATTGCCAGATCTTGGGTGTGGGGAAGCCAGGGGCCACAACATTACCCACGCGTTTGTGAAATTCCTGCTCGCAATTGTTAGTGCAAGGAGAAACCACATGAACGGATCACCTCACAGAATGTGTTGCTAGAGTGCTACCTTGTCATAGAACTTGTGGCCAGATCCTCAGCTGGTGTAATTCAGTATTATTTTACTGAAGTCAACAGAGCTATGCTGATTTCCACCAGCTGAGGACCTGGCCCATGTGATGTTTGTCTGTTCCATGGTGACTGGCTGCTACTGAATGCCCCAGGTACAGTGTATTTGCTATATTGCTTAAAGTTCTGGGTAGCATACATACACTATGCTCATGAAATGTTTGGATATGTTCCAGATGGGATGCACCTGCTGTGCCTAGAGAACATCCCAGGTAGGACCCACTCACCATGGCAGACAAGTTTGAGGTGTAGGATTCCCCTTCTGTGCTGAGGGAAAGCGTTTCATCCATCCTAGCAATCCATTGTTTCCAATGGACTATGACTGAATTTCATCAGCATGGGAGCAGGTGTGCAGACCAGCAAAAAGAGGGTAGAGAACAGAGCAACTGGTAGAAATGCGAGCTTTGCTATGAGTTCCCATCAGTGTGACTTTCTCAGAACAGAGTGATGTACAAAGAAGTTGATTTGACATCCTTCCACTATTGAAAGCTTGGCAGTTGTGTAGACAATAGGATCTCTCTGCTATTGTTAGCTTTGGTACATTTGCTAAGAAATCATCCTTCCACAATGTCTTTAATACGTTATCAACTGAGTCAAAAATGCTTGCATGATCTGACATAGCTGAAAGTGCACTTATGGTAAGGGCTGCATTAGTTAGAGCGAGACGTTCATATAAAGCTATACTGTGGCCTATTTCTTACTGCAGTGATGTTGATACAGTAAGAATTGTGCATCCTATTAGGACTTTAATTTGTGGCAAAGAAATGTGATTGAAATAAGACACTGAGTGCAGGTTGGACATACTGGCTGGCACTGTCAGCCTATCGTGCTTTCTTTCCCTGTTGCCGGGGTTTTCAGCACCAATCTCCCTGGGTTTTTTTCTGAAGTTTTGCTATATATGAACTGATATCGCCATGTGGTTCCACTCATTATTAGTGTTGCTGACTTGGGATACCCATCTCAACCCACCCCAATGGGAACAGAGCAGCACTTGCAACGCAGCAGTATATTCTTTTGTCCGCCTTCTGATAAGGCGGGAGGGTCATGGTCTTGGGGTCTAGCTCAGGAAGGGCATTCCATCTGCAGGGGCATGCATGGAGGTGTTTGTGAGGGGGGGAAATGGACAAACAGGGTATTGAGGCTGGCTTTGTTGGTGGAGCGGAGTGGGTGTGGAGTGATGTAGATAATTAGGGAGGGGAGGGGCAGAATTTTGTAGAACTTTGCTTTTTCTTGTGTTCACCTTCAATGTGGTGCTGAAGGGATAGCAGGTGGATGGATCCAAAGGAGTGGTGGTGGTGTGGTCTGAATGATAGGCCAGTAAGATGGTCCTTGTAACTGCAGTTTTCATGACCTGGAGTGGGGTGATGTGGGTTGCAGTGACATGGGGAATGCTGAGCATGTGGATGAGTGTGTTTAGTTGTAGGGGTAGAAGGGAAAGGTCTGATCTTAACGCTGTAGAGGAAGAAGGGGCAGGATTTGATTGTGGCCAGGATGCAAGAGGCAAGGGAGAGGGAGACCAACTACTGTGGAGATGGGAATCATATAGAACTTGAATCTAAGAACTCAGATTAGGAAGAGTCAAAGATGGTCCCAGGCAGAGATGTCAGAGAGGGGGAGAGAAGCTAAAATGTGGGATTAGATGATGGAGTGAAGGCTGTTCAGGCAGATTTGTGAGTCATCCGCATACAGGTGGTGGTCAAATCTGGGAAGTAGATGAGATGTTGTAACTGGAGAAGAGGAATGAATGCAACTTTGTCCCACTCCCCCATGGGAGTCCCACTATGCGGGAGGAGAACCAAACAAGAAGTTGAAGTAGAGAGCAGAGAAATAGAGAATTTGTTGAATCCACTCCCAGCTAATTAATCTACTACTCTTGTACTTTCTTTTAGTCTTTGTCTCAGTCTGCCCATCTTGCTTAAGAACGGAGATCAGAAAAGCTCATGGACTGAGTCATATGCAATATGGTATTTGTGTACATGGTAGGGACTGTAATTCTCTATAATAGCTCAATATCCTTGTGTACTACCACATCTGGGGGAGAATGGACAGTGTGTCATCTTTTTGAGTGAGTATCTGGCTGGTGCCTTCCTCTGTGATGGGTGGGGGGGAAAGCTTTCAGTGTCATCAGGTGCAGCAAATCAGCAGCCATTCTGCTGCATTCCTCTGGAATCCAGCTGGAAAATGTGCCCGCGTTCTTGGTGTGGAAAGGGGAGAGAGACCATTGAGGGGGACTGTTGTGTCGCTCATCGCTCCAGGCCCCCTCAGCAGCTGCTCTGTCTTAGGGGTGCTATGTCCGGAGAAGGGGAAAGACTGATGCTTTCCTCCTGGGGCTGGAGCACTGGCTTGGCCACTCCTGTGAAAGCCTATTTGCATTTTTTACTGACACGTCTTTAACACTTGTGCAGGACTGGCGTTAGGGGGTAGAAACCAGGGCAATTGCCCAGGGTCCCATGTGGCAGGGCTCAGGCTTCAGCTTCAGAAACATTGCAGAAATCTAATATGTGAGCCAGTAAGGGAGGTGGGGTGAGGGCCCACTCCTTAGTTTCTGCCCTGAGCCTCAGCAAGTCTAATGCTGGCCCTGAACTTGTGGGGAAGGGAACACCCAACAAGAGCAATGCTCTCCTCAGAGCTATGTGGTCTGAGCACAGACCTGTGAGCCAGGAACTCCAGAGTTCTCTTCCCAGCTCTGGAGCTGACTCCCTCTGGGGCCTTGTGCAAGTCACTTGTGTGTCTCAGTATCCCCATCTATAAAATGAGGCTAATGTTACACCAGGTTCTGTGTAAAGTGCTGTGTACTACTGACTGAGCCAAGGCACAAGCAGCTTATAGGCACATCCTGATCAGCTACTGTATTCTGGATCTCCGCAGCAAATCCCCATCACTGTCTCCTATTCATAGATTTTGCTTTGCTCTCATTAGTAACAATTCTGATGAGTGTAAACTCTTGTGCAGACTGTAAACACGTTTGAGCCGGGGGCTGTCTTTGTTTTTTGTGTGTACAGAGCCTTACACAATGGGGCACGGATCTCCATTCTGAGACTCTAAGTGCAAATGTAATAAGAGCAACTCGCACTTCTTTAGCACCTTTTCATCCTTAGGACTCCCAAAACTCTTTGACTATGTACAGAATCTCTTACTCAGAACTACAGGGCAGCCACCTCTGGGACCCTGTGTTTACCAGTATGTACCACAGTTATGTAACCATTTATTAAGTGGGGAGCTTCAGCTGAAACTGAAGGGGCGTTTTGTGTAGGCAGAATGTAAATACCCCATTTGGAATTTGGCCAGGGATACCCCTGAGTCATGGAGAAGACTCTAGGATTTTTAATGGCCAAGAGAGGTCAAGGCCTTAGTGTTGCATCTCAACATTGGCAGCAACAGCTGGATGAGTCTGTCTGTCAGTATGAAACTGTTGGCTGCTTCATCTACACTGCGAGTTTTGTATTACAAATGTTCAACACAATAACAATGAATGGCAATTACCTTGAAGAAATGCACAGGATCCACAAGGCCAAGTGCCCAACCCTCTCCTGTTCCTTTCCCCAGGTTTTATGAGGTTTCCTGTTAATCTTTAAAAGGTTTAAAGAAAAAAAAATCTTTGGCTTCTGTTCTATTAGTTCACATGATGTCAGTGCAGTCGGTGCCATACTAGTTATCAGGGTTTTTGATCAGTGAGATACACAACGGTGTGAGTGGCTAACTGCACACAACCATCACACTGTCGCTGTAGTGTTTACATAGGTGACTTAAAATGCACTTTTTGTCTTCAGTCAACATGCCTCAGGCCACGAATGTACTTACCCTGTGGAATAGTTCCCCGAGGCAGTGTCATTGTGTGGACCAATTAAAACTACTTTGCACTAATTACTAGGAAATATACCAGTTGTTCACTAATTCAGGGAAGATATTGTAACACACATTAAATGTGACTTAGGTCTTTGTCTTTCAAAGTCTGTGGGGAAAATTCTGTTCTCTGTTGCACTGATAAAAATCTAGTAAATTCACTGAACTAATTGAGTTAGAGAAGGATTGTGTTCCCGTTAGTGCTGGTGTCAATCCAGAGTAACTATACTAAATTGAGAGGAATTAGGGCCAGAGTCTGATCTATGTTACGCTGTTGCAAATCTGGAGTAGCTGACTGGAATTGGTGCCAACTTCTGATTTCACTTATGCCTGTGTGAATGTGGAATAACTCCTTTAATTCCCCTGACGGTTTACAATTCCTCTGGGTTTCTACCTGTATGAGACAGCAAAGTTTGGCCCTATGATCCTGAGTTACGAGAGCTCCCGACAATTTAATTTCATTCTGGAAATCTTATTAGCCCTGTTTCTCCTGCCCTTTTACATAATATTGTCTCGGAGAATTAAAGGTCAGCCAAGGCTTTGTCTTGTGTGTGGGTGTTCCTCAGCAGAAGCGAATGGTAAATAGGTTGCACACAAGGGGATAGAGCTGAGGGGGGAGGAGAGGGTAGTACCCACGCCCCTGGAAACACAGCCTGACTTTGGCATGGGGCTCTGGCAGCCATGGTTCTTTTGCTGTGCCTTTCCCAGCCCACGTTCTGTTGGGTGAGCCAGCTGAGCTGTGTTGGAGCAGGAAGCGATCAGAGAGGTGTGTGCCTGTGTGCTTTGGCACAATCCGAGCTATGAATTGCTCTAGCACAGGAATCGCCTCTGAACTCATTCGTATTAAAAAGAAGAGCAGAGACCTTAAGGGCTGGGGGTAGGGTGGGGAAGCCGGAAAGGTAGCAGTTGAGACGGCTGTTTCCTGATAACCTTTCCCAAACCTAGCTTCCCAGGCAGTGTCTCATCTGAAGGGCTCTGGCTTGAAAAACAAACCTTGGGCAGGGAGGGGAGAGGGGGGGAAGGGAAATGAGGGGAGGAGGAGGAAGGGAAAGGAAGGGTGGGGAAGGGTCACTTGTGCTGAAACAGCACATCTTGATGATGTTTAATACTAATGGTAACACCCAATGGCTCCAATTTGAGAAAGGGCTCTGAAATGAATGGTGTGGTCCAAATATGGAGGTAAACATGGGCCTTGCCCCAAAGTGCTTACAATCCAAGATGGTGAAAAATGTACAAAAGATAGGGGAGAGGGAGACAGTGTGTGTCTGTCTCTGTGTCTCTCTCATGGTGCAGTTGCATAAATTAATATTGACTGTCCCAGCTGCCCTTCAGCTGCCTGCCCTGGTTACCAGCTTTCTCATGCTTGCTCCTTCTGTGTGGAGGGAGGAGTGAAGAGCCGCAAAGGCAGGTGTCTTTTAAAAAAAAAAAATCTCTGGGGGAGGGGACCCCTGCAATCTGTTGGAATGGACCTTGTTAATTGCATGTGCTGGGATACTGCTTTGAGAAGCAGGATTTGGGTGGGACCCAGCTTTTCGGTAGGAAATAAACAAGAGATTAACCAATGCTTAATGAGGGAGAAAGGAAACAGCAGTAGAGCACTGTGTGGGGGGCTGCTGAGCTTTCTTTTTGGAAGCAAACTGCTTTCTCCTTTCAGAGTAACAGCCGTGTTAGTCTGTATTCGCAAAAAGAAAAGGAGTACTTGTGGCACCTTAGAGACTAACCAATTTATTTGAGCATAAGCTTTCATGAGCTACAGCTCACTTCATCGGATGCATACTGTGGAAAGTGTAGAAGATCCTTTATACACACAAAGCATGGAAAAAATACCTCCCCCCACCCCACTCTCCTGCTGGTAATAGCTTATCTAAAGTGACCTCTCTCCTTACAATGTGTATGATAATCAAGGTGGGCCATTTCCAGCACAAATCCAGGGTTTAACAAGAACGTCGGGGGGGGGGGGGAGTTGAAGTGTCCTCCGACTGGTTTATGAATGTTATAATTCTTGACATCTGATTTGTGTCCATTTATTCTTTTACGTAGAGACTGTCCAGTTTGACCAATGTACATGGCAGAGAGGCATTGCTGGCACATGATGGCGTATATCACATTGGTGGATGTGCAGGTGAACGAGCCTCTGATAGTGTGGCTGATGTGATTAGGCCCTATGATGGTGTCCCCTGAATAGATATGTGGGCACAGTTGGCAACGGGCTTTGTTGCAAGGATAGGTTCCTGGGTTAGTGGTTCTGTTGTGTGGTATGTGGCTGCTGGTGAGTATTTGCTTCAGGTTGGGGGGCTGTCTGTAGGCAAGGACTGGCCTGTCTCCCAAGATTTGTGAGAGTGTTGGGTCATCCTTCAGGATAGGTTGTAGATCCTTAATAATGCGTTGGAGGGGTTTTAGTTGGGGGCTGAAGGTGATGGCTAGTGGCGTTCTGTTATTTTCTTTGTTAGGCCTGTCCTGTAGTAGGTGACTTCTGGGAACTCTTCTGGCTCTATCAATCTGTTTCTTCACTTCCGCAGGTGGGTATTGTAGTTGTAAGAATGCTTGATAGAGATCTTGTAGGTGTTTGTCTCTGTCTGAGGGGTTGGAGCAAATGCGGTTGTATCGCAGAGCTTGGCTGTAGACGATGGATTGTGTGGTGTGGTCAGGGTGAAAGCTGGAGCCATGTAGGTAGGAATAGCGGTCAGTAGGTTTCCGGTATAGGGTGGTGTTTATGTGACCATTGTTTATTAGCACTGTAGTGTCCAGGAAGTGGATCTCTTGTGTGGACTGGACCAGGCTGAGGTTGATGGTGGGATGGAAATTGTTGAAATCCTGGTGGAATTCCTCAAGGGCTTCTTTTCCATGGGTCCAGATGATGAAGATGTCATCAATATAGCACAAGTAGAGTAGGGGCGTTAGGGGACGAGAGCTGAGGAAGCGTTGTTCTAAGTCAGCCATAAAAATGTTGGCATACTGTAGGGCCATGCGGGTACCCATAGCAGTGCCACTGATCTGAAGATATACATTGCTGAAGGTCAAAACAGCAGACTGGACTTCTACATAGAGTGCTTCCGCCGACGTGCACTGAGAGTTACCAAAAGAAACTACAGCATTTGCTCAAGAAACTCCCTGAAAAAGCACAAGATCAAATCCGCACAGACACACCCCTGGAACCCCGACCTGGGATATTCTGTCTACTACCCAAGATCCATAAACCTGGAAATCCTGGGCGCTCCATCTCAGGCATTGGCACCCTGACAGCAGGATTGTCTGGCTATGTAGACTCCCTCCTCAGGCCCTACGCTACCAGCACTCCCAGCTATCTTCGAGACACCACCGACTTCCTGAAGAAACTACAATCCATCGGTGATCTTCCTGAAAACACCATCCTGGCCACTATGGATGTAGAAGCCCTCTACACCAACGTTCCACACAAAGATGGACTACAAGCCGTCAGGAACAATATCCCCAATAACGTCACGGCAAACCTGGTGGCTGAACTTTGTGACTTTGTCCTTACCCATAACTATTTTACATTTGGGGACAATGTAAACCTATGGGTACCCGCATGGCCCCACAGTATGCCAACATTTTTATGGCTGACTTAGAACAATGCCCCTACTCTACTTGCGCTTTGTGTGTATAAAAGAGCTTCTACACTTTCCACAGTATGCATCCGATGAAGTGAGCTGTAGCTCACGAAAGCTTATGCTCAAATAAATTGGTTAGTCTCTAAGGTGCCACAAGTACTCCTTTTCTTTTTGCTTTTTCCTTGGCAGATGAGATCTCTGCTCTAGTCCTGAGCTTTGGGAGTAGACAGCCAGTCGAGGTGGCAGGGAAGAAGAAAAACACCCAGGCCCAGATTCTCCTCTGTGTACACCAGTTTCACACAAGTGTAGCACAGTTGACTTAAATGAAGTTAGTTCTGATTTGCACTGGTTGAAGTGAGAGGATAACCAGTGCGGATAACCGTCACTTGCGAGACGGGCAGAGAGGAACCTATAGGAATCTACATTTCAGAGTTACAGTGAGAGCCACACTCAAGTGTCTTATCTATGTCAGTCCACTGACAGTTACAGACTTAGATGTGCCCCTTCGCATACGACATACATATTCACACAACACATGCATGTACATGTAAGACATCAGTGTACACGCGTGCAGGCATGTACCATATGTAGTACATGGATATTATGTGCATAGGGCTGACACAGACGCTCAAGGCATACACATATGCACATTGTATGCATATTAGTATGCACATAAAGGTATGGAAGCACAGATTTGCTTTGTTAATGAGTTCACAAACACACATCCCATTGCTTTCAGGCACTCAAACAGAAAACAATGCTTCTTCCCTAATCTCCTCCCACAAGTGAGTTTATTCTTTTGTACCTTAAAGACGCTGCTGTTGATGACAAGGGTTTAAGACGAGGTGGAGGAGTCATTCACATGGGTTAGTGAAGCACTAAGGCCACATAGTACTTGCACATGTGGGAGATGGAATGTGTCTCCTGTGCATGCGGGAAAGCAGAGACCCACACCTGTGTGGGTGATGGGGGTGCTGTTGAGTATGAACATCCACCAGGTAATACGTGTCGACTGTTTCCCTGCTGTGGAGCTCGGTGAATGGAATCTCTCTCTTGCATTATGTTGAGCTAACACCAGCCAGCTTGTGGAGTTAACTTAATCTCTTTCAGTGAAAACTCAGTTGTCAATTTTCAACGCATCCTGCCAGACTCTTTATGTTCCAAGCATGGATTTCTCTAGCACACTGCTTCTGATTTGTCAGTGTGACAAACTAGATTGGACAAAGCACTGGAAAATACACTGTGGAGGAACAGTCCTATACTGTCCCCTGGAGATGGACAAAATGATCTAATAAATCTTGCCTATTTCTGACTTCTATGATTTCATAGCTATGTGTGGCAGGACTGAGATCCGAAGAGGGATTATTTTATTCATCCCCTCCTGGATGGCCCTGAAGTGGCTTTCAGGACTGCTGATTGTGTGAGCCTTTGATGGGGCTTCTCTCGCTTTTTCTTTCTCCAGCAGGGAGAAGTGCAGACAGAATGTGAACGACATCAGTGTAACCCATTTGTAGTTTGCCAAGATGGGGCTGGCACAGCGAATGGGGGCTGAAAAAATTAAAGGTTCCTGGGATTGTTTCTCATAACAAAATGTAGCTGTCAGGCAATATAAATCACATGTTAGCAATGTGGTCTCACTCAGTTCACTTGTTAACACCATAACAATTACGCTGGGTTGGATCCTGTATTGGAAAGGATCACACTATGCTGCTGACAACCCCCCTTCCTCTCCCTCTCTCTCTCTCTCTCTCTCTCTGCTGCTTCTCCTCCCTCTCCAATCCCAAAGACGCAAGGCTTTTTATCTGATTTGGCTTGGGTTGCATTTCAACATTTCTTACCCCACCACCTCCCCAGCTCAAACCCTCCTTTGGCCCCTCAGGGTGCCAGGGCCAAAGGACACTGGATCGGATCCTATGATATGTTAGAATCCGTGTTTATCTTTTACAAAATAAACCCAGCGTGAGGGGCAATTTTTTTGGTCGGGACCAAGGCTCTGCCATCCCATTTGGGAGTGTCAGAGGCTTGGAATTTTTATTGGCCCTTCTTCTGATTATGTGATAAATCTACATGTTAACAGCTCTGGTCTGGTGTGCCATGGAATTGGGATCCCAGTGCAAAGCATTTGGCACATCCTCTGCAGGCCCAGCCACCTCTGAGCCAAGGTTGGCAGTGGGGGAGAGGTCAGAAGTGGGGGTTACACTGTGATCTTTGTAACTAAGATAAACTTGGTGCTTGTGAAATTGGAAAGACAGTGTGTGAGAGAGCCTGTTTTCTGTGTGGGACAGAGATAACGGGACAATGAGAGAGGAGGGGTAAAGGGAAATGAAAAGGCGTGTGTGTATGAGAGAGGAAAGGGGTAGGAAGCATGAATGAGAGGGTGTGCACGTGGGGAGTGTTCAACTATAAAATGCATGCACATAGGCAGAATGTCACAATACTAATATCAACAAACCACTGGGACCAGATTTATTTGCAATAAAGGTGATGATGATTTTCCAAAGAGAAGGACCCTGAAACAAGGAGACCTTACAGAATGCTATGGGCATATTAACATAATTAAGCAAATTCATCCCTAGTTTCTCTTAGTTGCATGTTCTGATTAGAATGCAGCTTGTGGAAAAGTGCCAAATGAGGCTGGAGTGACCAGCAAGAAAAAAGCTTTGCAGAATTTAAAAAACAAAGTCCCTAGTACTAGTATGGAAATATTTTGGAAGGGAGGAGACATTCACCTGCTTCAGGGCACCAGCCACTCTGTAGCTCAGGCAGGAACAGCTCAGGCTGGGGACAGCTTATTCAAAAACTTTCTGCTGCAGGGTTTCTGAGCTCTCCTTTGAAACATTTGGCACTGGTCACTGTTGGAGACAGGACACTGGATCAGATGAACCACTGGTCTGATCCGGTATGGCAATCTCTATCTTCCTGTTTTGAATTTACCAAAAAAGAGTAAGAATTGAATTCTCAGTTCAGTGATGTCAACCTACACCATCAGAGAATTTGGCCCCATAATCTTTGTTGTGAAAGTTCTTAGAGGTTGAGGGCTGGTTGTCCTTTTGCAAGATGAACAACCAGGTCATCCTAAGCACTGACTAAAATGTAACAAAACCATGCTCAGATTGGAAAAGAAATGCTGGCAATCATTTTTGGTTGAGAGTGGGTTCACAAGTATGTTTGCAGGCTGAAATCAACCGAGGCAGAAACAAGACTATAAACCTTTGTAAGCCGTCTTACAGAAACTATTGAGCAAAGTACCACCAAGACTTCAGAGAATGATCACGACATTGCAAAAGTAAAATACAGACCTGGAAAGGAGCTGCTTCTAGTAGGCATGCTTTCAAGAGCACCTCTAAACAGGGGAAGCCAGGAGCTGCAGGAAGAGGAGGTTGAAGTACATATAACACTACTACCCCTTTCTGAAGCAAAATCTGACAAGCTCAAATGAGAAACACAAAATGATCCAACTTACAAGGCCCTGAGCAAGAATTAGATGGATAGTCAGCAGAAAAAGTCCAGAAATCGCCTCGCATAAAAACATACTAGGACTGTAGAGATGAACTTACTGCCTGGGGTGGAATTCTGTACAGAGGACATGTCCTAGTCTCGTGCCACCTAAGGTTGGAAATGCTAAACATACAGAGCTGCAGTGTCCATCTGAGGCCTCGTTTACGGGGGGAGATCGATCTAAGTTAAGCGACTTCAGCTACGTGAATAACATAGCTGAAGTTGACGTACTTAGATCTACTTACCGCAGGGTCCACGCTACGCTATGTCAATGGGGGAATGATCTGCGGTTGATTTAGTGGGTCTTCACTAGACCTGCTAAATCGACCACCAATGCATCGATCACTGTGTGTTGATTCCCCCAGTAAGTGTAGACAAGCCCTGAGTGTAGAGAAGTTTTAAGTACAGAGCTTGAGATCTTCTGGTCAAATTTAAGAGATCTTCTGTCATCAAAGCGAAGGTGTCTAAGACAACTGCAAGCAATGCAGAAGTATCACCCTCAATCCAATTTATTATCAGGGTTATTTATATTGAAATAGCATTTATTGACACCAGTCAAGGATCAGGACTCGAGTATGCTAGGCACTGTACATATGTGGTAAAAAGACTGTCCTTCCCCAAAGAGGTTGCAGTGTAGGTTGTGACAATGCACAACGGGCGGAACTGTTTGAGATTTTTGGATTCAGGAATCATTGCGTGAAACCTATGGCCTGTGCTTATGCAGGTGGTCATATTAAATAGTCATAAAAGCCCTTCTGGCCTTAAAATCTATAAAAATTCAGGATTGGCCTTAGTCCAATACTGGTACAAACTAATTTGAATTCAGTGAGGAAGAGGATCTTGTATTGGACTGTACCAATGTAATAAGACCTTGCAAATCGCAGTTTAACTCATCTGGAATCCTATGGGGAACAGATAATGGCCAAAAATGCAGGAGGGGTACATTTTGGTAATTCTCTTCCATGTCAGTCCATGTACACCATGTCAAGTCCTTCCCATGCACATTCAGAAGGGTTAGTAGAAAAATCTGCATAAGTAGCAAAGAACTTTATCTAAAAGAAGAGCCCTGCTGCACTGAAGGGATTCCACACACAGTATTGTTACAGTCCCAACACACCTCACAGGAGTTTATTAGGATCACCGTTTCAGAGTATATGAAATTCTTCCCATCTAAACCCTACAGTTCCAATTGAATGAATTATTCTTCCTGTCCTAAAAAGCACTGATGGGCAGAGTTACTGGGCCCTACAACGTTCCACCTGGAGATGGGTGAAGGGATTCCTAAACAGTCCTTAATATGCAGCCAGCTTCTTCAAGATAACCATGGGGTATTTTAATTTTCTCCCATATTATTTTTCCTGTATTCATTTAATGTAACACTTTTGCAGAGAGGTGCTGCCTTTTATTGGTGAAACGTTTCCTTTTGTTCTGCTTGTGCTGGACTTATGATGATATCAAACACAATGGCTGCCAAGCACCAGGTCCAGCATTCACAATTTGACTGTTCCCCAAATCATGGGACATAGTATGGTTTTTAATCCTACAAAAAACTGTTTTATGTTCCCTGCCCATTCCTCCTCTTCTCTCCCTCTTGTTTTCCTGGGTTGCAGCCATTTTGAATGCAGGCCATCTTCCCCTTTGGCGTAGAGAACTGGACTGGAAATATTTGAACCTCAAATCCAGCTCCAATATGTTTTAATGTTGTATCATCAAAATTCAGTCTGTCCGTAAAAAAGGGCCCACATAAAAGGGAAATTAACTGAATGTATCCCACCCTCAGTAAGTAAAAATAAAAAAGGAAATGGAAAACTGAGTGCAGTGTAAGGAATAGTAACGGGACTTTTTTTTTAAACATCTCCTTGAGGCCATTCTGGCAAATGTCTCTTTAATCTGTATTTCACTGGAGCACTTGCAGCTTGAAGTGCTTGTGAGAGCCAGGCAGCTGAACTGTGGTGTACAGGAGCCTGTTGGCATGAACCTCTGGAACCGAGCCCTCCATCCAAGACATAGAAGAACAGTTACTACATTTCTCTAGAGAAATCACCACAACCGATAGAACAAAGGGGAGAGGAAAAAACCCTCTAACAGAACCTCTCTTCTTCCCACATGCTCCCTGGGCATCCAGGCATGAGGGCTTCCTAACCTAGCTCTGTCCCTGGTCTAGATGATGCTATTCAAGGTCCGTACTACTTCTGCACTCTCCCACCACCTCCTTTTTGGTCCCTTTTTCCTCACTGCACTCACATTAGAGCGAGCAGTCTCACTCGATGACTAGGGCCAATCTGAAAACAGGCGGGTGTGATGTGTTCACGAGCACATTAGATATACCCTTCTGAAATCTCTTCAGAGCCTGAGGTGCTTGTTATGGCCATGCTCTCAGGCAGTGAGATTCTTAAGGTGGCTTCCATGAGAATTCCATATTAGAACAGGCAAATGGTTCATGTGGTCCAGTGTCTTATTTCTGGGTCAGGTCCCATGCTTTCCTTTGTAGTCCTAGAAGTCCTTCACGCTGCCACTGCAGAAAGGGGTAGAGAAAGGCAGGATTTTGAGAACCTTTAGAGAACAAGGTGTGCCTCAACATGAGTGGCTGGGCAAGGGGAGGAAGGTAAGCAAGGCTGATATATCCATGACTCTGCAATTTCACTGGCTTTCCTCCCTCACTGAAGGAGAGCACAGCTGCCACAGGAGTGACTGCACACTGCATTGAAAGCCAGTGGTTGGCTCTGCTGCTGTTCTGTGTCCAGTAGGGGAGGTTTTCCTCCTCCACTTTGGAGGTGCCCCCACTTGCAACCTTGCCATTTGGGCTGTGAGCCTGGAGTCCAGGATTGGCCTGCTGACCGTGGTCAATGCTGGTGGTTTCAGAGGAAGGATTAGCCCACCCTCTCTAACTGCTGTTCAGTGGAAGCAGATTCCTTCCTGATCGTCAGCTGATCAAGTTATGTCCTGAATCATTAAGATTGTAGTGAGGGCAATGACTCTTACTGTTTTGTTTGCTTATTTTAGGTTGCAGTAAAGAGGGCTGCCTGCATGTGCATGCTTTTTTCCATTGCATCTTCTACCATCCCATCATCTATCTGTTCTATAAGGATGCAAAATATATAATTAAATGGCAGAACGCTAGGTGGGGCAAAGACGGCATCATGCACTTTGGCCAGGAGGTCAAACTAGATAACCATAATGGTCCCTTGAGGCCTTATAATCTATGAATCTATGCCTGATGCATGCAACACCCACAAAAGGGGTTCAGCAACTTTCAGAGGTGGCGAAGTTACAGCATCCTGCCCTCAGGGTATGCTCACTTAATCATATCATATCAGAATACTCATCTTGTCTTTTTTTATTGGTTGAGAGTGCTGTCATTCAGTATGGTATTGGGGGAGCTTCTGTGAAAACCACACAGAACTAGTTATCTCTCAACTTGCTCTTGTATATGAATTAAGCTTCGTAACAGAGCTCCTACTGTATCTTCTTTGCCTCCAGTTTCTCGCAGTGTTGATTTTCTAAGGACTTAGCTAAGACTGGCCAGCTCACTTCACGTGTATTGCAGCCCTACTAGCTCTTCTTCCAAACCTGGAAACTCTGATTTCCTCCCTGATCCTCCCACTCGTCCCACACACTTGACCTCCAACAGCATTCCTTTGCTGGTCTTACGACCTTACGTGTAGTTACTCTCTCCCTCTCCACCCAAGAATATGATTCTGGTTGGAACTTATATAACTCCTTGTCTCACTTGGCTGCCCCCTTGGTTGGAAACTCACCCTAAACATTTCCACATGGCTTGTGCTCTTCATGCACAGCTAACCTTTTTTTTTTTTTCCTTTAAACATTTTTGAAAAGAATAAAAATCCCCCAGCTTATTCTACCTTCTGCTGCTGGCAGTGACCTAGCCTTGTTACTGTTTGCATTTCTTTTGTACCTTTCTGCTGCTAAAGTCTCTGTGGACCTTTTAAATCTGTCAGCAGCCACTACCAGGCTCAGTATGCAATTTAGCTCACTGTTTTCACAAGTTTCCCAGCCCTGAAAGCTTTCCAAATGAGCCATTGTGGGACTGAGTTAGAGGTATTGTTCCTGCATTGGGCGAGAGTAGCATGGGTGCTGCATTTACAGTTCTGTTAGCCCTCACAATGTCATCTTGTTATAGGACTCCTGAACACTTTCTCCTTCAAATAAATATAATATAATATTACCAAAAAAAAAATCTGGCTGAAACATTGTTTGAAACTGTGTAAGACAGGAGTGGATGGTCTTTGTACCACACACGTGTGCTCTTACTCTTGTTCAAGCACACCTTCTGCTACTTGTTTTGTGTGATCAGCTCAGATGGACCAAACAAAGCAAAATATGTTGGTGTGCTCTACAGAATATTATTTATATCCAACCAGAACTCTAAGGACTTCAACGGAGATTGGAGCCCCATTTTGCTAAGTGCTTAACGTACACAGTAAAAGACAGTCCCTGCCCTGAAGAGTTCAAAGCTGGCTTAAAAATCAATAGTTTGGCATTGCTGGCAGTTTCTGGGGTTGTTCTTTTGGGGGTTGGTGCAGGTCAGTCCTGAAGTATATTGGCAGGGCTGGGCTGCCGGTAGGCAGGATCCAGGTTGGTATTTTGGGCCTGGAAGGAGGTGCATTGACTCTATATAGACTTCTCAGAGAAAGTTTAGTGTCTGCCTTATTTTAGCCAGAGAATTGAGGTTTTTTCACTTCAACTCTTTCATGACATGTCACCTATCAGGATGTATCCTTTCTTAATCATCAAATACAGTGATTGCTCCCACCGGGGTGAGCACAAGTATAATGATAATTCGCAAGGGAAGTCACACTGGTTGCTCGTCACCTTCCTGGGTCTGTTCTGCTCTAACTGGGGGAACCTGTAGCAGAATGTGAACGTAAATCAGTGGTGAAGGGGATACAGGCAATACAAATCTTTACAGAGATCTCTCATTACAGGGAGACACCAGGTCCTCTGCTTCTTTAATTGAGGGTGTGGGGTGTGCTTGATGCATGTTCTTCCCACAGTATTGGCAGGTATCAATGCATCTGACTGTGTATGTTTCATTTAACAATCCCAGGATGAACTGGATCTCACAGATAAGAACAGAGAGGCTATGTTTGCACTCCCGCCAGAGAAGAAGTGGCAGATTTACTGCAGCAAAAAGAAGGTACTATCTTTTGATTGATTTTAAGTGCTAAATAATAAACTGTGTGTAATTAACTACGTACGTGTGTGTAGAGTGTTTAACCATCTAGATCTACACAGAATATGTGGTGGAGTGGTAAAAAGGCTTTATTGGCATGAATTCGGGACAGCTTTCTTATGAGTAGTGAAAGCACAAGTGATTTATGAAGGGCATCCAGAAACCGGTAAAGCCTTTATGCCTTACCACACAATCATGAATTGTGCATATGCTATGTATGTTACAGAAAAAAACTATTTTGGAAATGTTTTATAGAATTTTAAAAATCTTTTATTACTTTAGTTACCATGAATCTAATCATAGAAGGCTCAGAGTGGATAATACATTTTTTGGAACCTCTAAAGATATCTTAATATATATGTAATTATGTTGCTGTTGTAAAGTTTGATATCTCAGGGCCCTCCAGAGCAAGTAGAAAGCAGCGTATATCCCATTTGACAGAGATCAGTTAATGTGAGTTTCTAGGGGTAACTTCCTCATTCAAATAAACAGGAAGGTTTTGAAATTGCTGTCAAAGAGAGAGACTACTGGAGGAACAAGAGCTACTGGTGCAGGAAGTGAATCCAGATATTAGAGGGATAACAGAAACCTGGTGGAATAGTCGTCATGACTGGAGTATGGGTATTGAAGGGTTTGTGCTGTTTAGGAAAGACAGAAATAAAGGCAAAGGTGGTGGAGTAGCATTTGCATATCAATGATGAGGTAGACAGTAAAGAAATAAGAAGTGATGGAATGGATAAGAGAGTCTGTCTGGGCAAAAATCACATTGGGGAAGAAAGCTACTAGAGCTTCCCCTGGGATAGTGCTTGGGGTGTGGTATAGACCACCGGGATCCAATCTGGATATGGATAGAGCCCTCTTTAATGTTTTTAATGAAGTAAATACTAATGGGAATTGTGTGATCATGGAAGACTTTAACTTCCCAGATATAGACTGGAGGACAAGTGCTAGTAATAATAATAGGGCTCAGATTTTCCTGGATACAGTAGCTGATGGATTCCTTCACCAAGTAGTTGCTGAACCAACAAGAGTGGATGCCATTTTAGATTTGCTTTTGGTGAGTAGTGAGGACCTCATAGAAGAAATGGTTGTAGGGGACAACCTTGGTTCGAGCGATCATGAGCTAATTCAGTTCAAACTGAATGGAAGAATAAACTAAAATAGATCTGTGACTAGGGTTTTTGATTTCAAAAGGGCTAATTTTAAAGAATTAAGGAAATTAGTTAGGGAAGTAGATTGGATTGAAGAACTTGTGGATCTAAAGGCGGAGGAGACCTGGAATTACTTCAAGTCAAAGCTGCAGAAACTATCAGAAGCCTGCATCCCAAGAAAGAGAAAATTCATAGGCAGGAGTTGTAGACCAAGCTGGATGATCAAGCATCTCAGAGAGGTAATTAAGAAAAAGCAGAAAGCCCACAAGGAGTGGAAGATGGGAGGGATTAGCAAGGAAAGCTACCTTATTGAGGTCAGAACATGTAGGGATAAAGTGAGAAAGGCCAAAAGCCATGTAGAGTTGGACCTTGCAAAGAGAATTAAAACCAATAGTAAAAGGTTCTATAGCCATATAAATGAGAAGGAAAACAAAGAAAGAAGTGGGACCGCTTAACACTGAGGATGGAGTGGAGGTTAAGGATAATCTAGGCATGGCCCAATATCTAAACAAATACTTTGCCTCAGTCTTTAATGAGGCTAATGAGGAGCTTAGGGATAATGGTAGGATGACAAATGGGAATGAGGATATGGAGGTAGAGATTACCACATCCGAGGTAGAAGCCAAACTCGAAAAGTTTAATGGGACTGAATAATAATCTTCATCCAAGAATATTAAAGGAACTGGCGCATGAAATTGCAAGCCCATTAGCAAGAATTTTTAATGAATCTGTAAACTCAGGGCTTGTACCATATGACTGGAGAATTGCTAACATAGTTCCTATTTTTAAGAAAAGGGCACGGGGGAAGAGATCTGGATAACTACAGGGCTGTTAGTTTGACATCTGTAGTATGCAAGGCCTTGGAAAAAAATTTTGAAGGAGAAAGTAATTAAGGACATTGAGGTCAATGGTAATTGGGACAAAATACAACATGGCTTTACAAAAGATAGATTGTGCCAAACCGACCTGATCTCCTTCTTTGAGAAGGTAACAGATTTTTTTAGACAAAGGAAACGCAGTAGATCTAATTTACCTGTATTTCAGTAGGCATTTGATAAGGTTCCACATGGGGGATTATTAGCTAAAATGGAAAACATGGGGGTCAATATGAAAATTGAAAGGTGGATAAGGAACTGGTTAAAGGGGAGACTACAAGAGGTCACACTGAAAGGTGAAATGTCAGGCTGGAAGGAGGTTACTAGTGGAGTTCCTCAAGGATCGGTTTTGGGACCAATCTTATTTAATCTTTTTATTACTGATCTTGGCACAAAAAGTGGGAATGTGCTAATAAAGTTTGTGGATGACACAAAGCTAGGAGGTATTTCCAATACAGAGAAGGACCAGGATATCATACAGGAAGATCTGGATGACCTTGTAAACAGGATTAATAGTAATAGGATGAAATTTAATAGTGAAAAGTGCAAGGTCATGCATTTAGGGATTAATAACAAGAGTTTTTGTTATAAATTGGGGACGCATCAGTTGGAAATAACAGAAGAGGAGAAGGACCTCAGAGTATTGGCTAATCACAGGATGACTATGAGCTGCCAACGTGATTATGGCTGTGAAAAAAGCTAATGTGATCTTGGGAGGCATCAGGAAAGGTATTTCCAGCACAGATAAGGTGGTGTTAGTAGAGTTATACAAGGCACTGGTGAGACCTCATCTGGAATATTGGGTGCAGTTCTGGT
This sequence comes from Lepidochelys kempii, assembly GCF_965140285.1. Classification (NCBI taxonomy): domain Eukaryota; kingdom Metazoa; phylum Chordata; order Testudines; family Cheloniidae; genus Lepidochelys; species Lepidochelys kempii. Next base: position 153,052,266 of record NC_136382.1, read on the forward strand.
CTCCCAGTTTGAATTTAAACATGGAACAGGTACAGAGAAGGGCTACTAGGATGATCCGAGGAATGGAAAACCTGTTTTGTGAAAGGAGACTCAAAGAGCTTGGCTTGTTAGCCTGATCAAAAGAAGGCTGAGGGGAGATATGATTGCTCCCTATAAATATATCAGAGGGATAAATACCATGGAGGGAGAAGAATTATTTAAGCTCAGTACCAATGTAGACACACGAACAAATGAATATAAACTGGCCATCAGGAAGCTTAGACTTGAAATTAGACGAAGGTTTCTAACCATCAGAGGAGTGAAGTTCTGGAACAGCCTCCCAAGGGGAGCAGTGGGGGCAAAAGACATCTGGCTTCAAGACTAAGCTTGATACATTTATGGAGGGGATGATATGATGGGATAGCCTAATTTTGGCAATTAATTGATCTTTGACTATTAGTGGTAGATATGCCCAATGGCCTGTGATGGGATGTTAGATGGGGTGGGATCTGAGTTACTACAGAGAATTCTTTCCTGGGTGTCTGGCTGGTGAGTCTTGCCCATATGCTCAGGGTTTAGCTGATCACCATATTTGGGGTCGGGAAGGAATTTTCCTTCAGAGCAGACTGGCAGAGGCCCTGCGGTTTTTTCGCCTTCCTCTGCAGCATGGGGCGTGGGGCACAGGTCACTTGCTGGAGAATTCTCTGCACCTTGAAGTCTTTAAACCATGATCCGAGGACTTCAGTAGCTCGGACATAGGTTAGGGGTTTAAGGAGTGGGTGGGTGAGATTCTGTGGCCTGCATTGTGCAGGATGTCAGACTAGATGATCATAATGGTCCCTTCTGACCTTAAGGTCTATGATTCTATGATAGAAGGATAAGGGCTTGTAGCTGATATCTACATTAATTCCCACAGGCTCCTGTCACTAGAAAAATAGGGGGTAGGGAGAGATGGCTGGATTTTTTTTCTTCACCTTTGGGAAACCTGTGTGTGTGTGTGTGAGAGAGAGACTGACTTCCAGGAGTAGAGTACTGGATATTATTGCTGGTCCACAAGAAAGAAAGAAAAAGCATTTTCCTGATGATCTAGCACATGTTGGTTAAAGAGAAATGCCTAGAAAAAACAGCTTTGGTGTGTGTTACTCCTTAAGCTTGTATTAGTCGCACCAGGAGATCTTCGGTTTTCGTCTTCTGGAGGCTGGTCCACATAAGAGGATAACATTGTGATTATATCTGACAATAAAGTGGCCTCAAACAGTAGACTCTCACGCTTTTAGCACTGAAGAGTCCAGATTCAAAGTCTGCAGATGACCCAACTAAGATCATATTTTCCCTGCTGCTGCCTGCAACATATTTTTTTCTGTGAATACATTGACCACTTTGGTACCTGTGGTTGTCAATTCGGACCCTTTCCTTGGCACTAAAATTACAATGGAATTTTAAAACAAAAAAACCCTCAAGCCAAAAAAAAGATGTTTTTGCATATGGGCAGCTCTCTTCTGAAACCTATTGCCCAGGAAAAGTTGTTGATGATGAATAAGGTATTAGTATCTGAATGCTAGTAGTAATCCAGGAAGCACCGAAGAACTTTTTCGGCTCTGAGAATTCCATACGCCTATTCTGTTTTGGTGGCTTCCATTATCCTTCCTGCTGGTGCATAGAGCTTGCACGTGGAGAGAAGGTGCAGGCGCCTGTGATTAATGTCTGCCTTACGTTTTTGCTGGCAGACTCATCTGGCTTTCTCAGCTCTAGTGGGAGAAGATCTATTTGTAGTCATCTTAGAGAACCACACATTCCATCTCCTGGACCAGCCAGCTTTGGCAGGAAGTTGCAGACTTTAATGTATTTAATATGTTGGTTGGATTCACTACATTACACTTTTTTAAGGCAGTAGATTTGATATAAAAATTCTGAAGACCTCTGGAGTTAAAGGGGCCGCACACTGGAAAATCTTTATATTGCACGTACAGTGCAATATCTGTTATCCAAACTCTGGGTATCTGAAATGCCCTGTTAACTGAAACAAGGTCAGGATGCCAGATGTCCTTTAATTATGCTGCAAATACTCTCAATTATCTGATGTATTTTGCTTTTCCCTCCCTGTCCCCCGTCTCTCCCTAAGGACAGTCAGAATATCCATGTTGATCTGTTTTTCCTCTCTCTGGCTGTCTGTATCTAATCTATCTAGTCTACAATGACAAAAATTTACCAGGTGTGTCTCAGTACAGAGAGAGAAAAATTGCAAATTCTTTGTGGGAAGGACAATCTAATATTAGACATGAAGGGCTCAATTCTCTAATGTAAAATATCCTGTCAGGAACCCAGGATGTGCCCTGCAAGGGAGGTCTCACCCTGCAAGGTGTGCTGAGCACTCTCCATTCCCATTAGTTTCATTTAAATCAAGATGGAATGTTTTTTTTCTAAAAGATAGTGACCGCATGACAAAGATGCTCTAAGAATTTTAGGGAAGTGCTATGGCCTGTGTTATGCAGGAGGCCAGACTAGATGATCACAGTGGTCCCTTCTGCCCTCGGAATCTAGGAATCAGGAGTTGAGGGTATTCAACACCTTGCAGGAGGAGTGAGCAGTCAGTTTTGAGTAGGTTGTGTACTCTGAAATGGAAATGTTAAGAAGTAAAAATTAAGGGGACCATTCGCATACATTAACCCAAGATACCATTTCCAGTCTAAGATGAAAAGAAGGTCAAAGCTCCCGAATTTGCCTCAAAACTGTGGGACCCACTGACTGTCTTACGTAAACAAATGCCCTTTACAAAAATGTGGCTCATGCATCACTAAAGGCACTTTGTTCATTTATCTTGACAATTGTAGTTTAGATTTAATTATTTATGGTGATTGTTGCTAAGGCGCTCATGAAAGGTCATTGCGGTACACTCAGACCTCATTACAGCCTGTCTTTCACGTCATATCATTATTGAGAAATGGGAAAAGGCAAACTTAAAAAAAAAAAAAAAAAAAAAAAAAAGAGGAGGTCTGAGCCAAACCACACCAAGCCATGCACTGCAGGACTTGAAGATGTCCAAATCGGGATCCAAATATTTTGGTTCTGGAGCCTGTCTCTTATTTCAGATAACTGCAGATTTCTACAGCATTTGTGTAACCAACCGCACTCTGGTTATCATTGGCCTTTTGAAACTAGGACCTCTAGTACTAAAAGCCGATCCTCCACCCCTTGAGCTAAAAGAGTAGCACCTCTACCTCGTCACTGTAGTCGGCTCTTATACTCTTTTGTGGACCTACCACTGGAGGTAGACAAAGACCCACTCAACCCTGGCATGAAACATTTGCATCTTTTTCATGTCTTTGCATCTGCTCCTTCAGGTGTTACGTGGTGATCGATTCAGAGCTGATGCTAACACACAGGACTGTCTTCATTTGTATTGGAATGAGTTTCCCTTGAAGCTCTTCTGACCCAAATACCAAACTCTTGCCTTAGATCCGCACGTTACCCTCTCTCTACTGTGAACATCCACTGGGGCCTAAGGGGGATGTATGTATTGACTGATTGCATTTTATGATGCCATCAACCCATTCATGTAGGATATGCTGCCTTTGTTCAGTGTGTGCATCTCATCTGCACATCTGTGGAAGTCTGGACTGCCGTAAGACTATTGACCCAATTCTGTAATCTCTACACACACAAGACACACACCCCGCTGAATTTCCTGGGAAGAATTTGTTTGCAGGAACTGTAGATCAGGCTCTGTACAGTGCAATCATATTATATTTTAAGCAGTAAACTTTCTGGTTCCACCAATGCTTAGACAAACATTAACATTAATTTTTTCAGGTTTTAGAACATTTTATTTGCATATTAAAAAAAATTGTTCATTCCAATAATTAAAATCATTTGAACAAAAAAGGGCACTTGATTAACTGCATTTTACAGGGCACAGGACCTTGGTACAGCTTTGCATTTATTTGTGTGTTGCTTCACCAGGAGAAGAGCTACGTGCACATGTTTTGTTTGAAAAAGTTAATTTTAAAAAGTCATTGGTTAAATTATTTGACTGTTACTTGGCCAGCTCTTATTAGGATTCTATTAAGGGCCAGACAGTGTGAACTGCTGAGAAACCTCAGCTCATACCGATTTAGAACATTCTGCACCTCGCACAATCAGGATTTAATGTGCCAGTAATAGCCTAGTGCCTTCTGCACAGTCTCAATAACACAAGGCTCTCTTAGACTTCTTATTGCTAGATAAACAAGTGAGGTTGTTTTCTTTTCACGGCCCTTGCTGCCTCCAGAGAGTAATTTGTAAACCTTCAACTAACCACATTTCAGCAGGAGGTGAGTATATTTTGTGCATTTGGGTGGATTTTTTTTCTTTTTGCTTTGAACTAGTATAAAAAGCAAATCTGTTTCTCAAAGCTGATCAAACTGGACCTGATCTGTCTGAAATAAACAGGTATGTTAAACTCTCCTTGGCTGGCTGGCTAGTTGGGGCTGTTTTTGTCTGACTTTTTTTGTGATGGGGAGGGTTCTCGGGTGAAGCAGAAGTGTCAGGAGGAAGACTTGATAGCCTGATTCTGATCTTACCCTGGAGTAACTCCTTTGACTTCAAGAGACTCTTGTGATTTATACCAGAGCAGGTGAGGAGTGAGAAGAGAATCAGGGCTAGAGTGTTGAAGGATTAGCCAGTCCAGTCTAGCTCTGCCAAAGGAGGCACTCGTGTCTGAGAGAACCTGTAGCACTTTTAATCCTCCAAGCGGTGACACTTCCCATATTGATACCTAATCCTCTAGAGATGGGGAAGCCATTCTTCAGTGACACAGGCATGACTGAGAAGCCACCTGAAAAAGCCGCCAAGGAGGCATTCTGTGAAACCATGCTGTGCCCGCCAAAAAGTAATGCTCAAGAGAAAGCAGAATTTGCTCGTGACTGCATTGTTCATGGATCATTTATTCCTGCCATCTGTCCATTACTAATTCAGTGAGGGTGACTTTTTTTTTTTTTTTACCCTACTGCTATCCTTCATGTATGTGAAATGTTGTGGTCTAGTAGAATGAGCCTGAGACCAGGAGAAAGGAGCCCATTGACTCTAAACTTGGCCCTGCCATTGATTTAGTGCATAGAACTGGTCAAGTCACTTCATGTCTCGGTCTCTGTTTCCCCATCTGTAAAGTGAAGATGATGCCCACCTAACCTCACTGGTGTGGGCTGAAAGTTATTCATTATTCTTTATACAGGTCTTTGGTGTAAACTGCCGTATAAGGGCTAAGCATTACTAATTATTTATATATATAAACATAGAATGTTCTGAGAGAAACTTCACCTATAGTCAGGGCTGTCTTTAGGCATACACAGCATATGCGGCTGCGTAGGGCACCCAAAAATTTAGGGCACCACCAGGACAGCAGGTAAGAGCAGGTCAGCTCCCCACACCCAGCGTGCATTGCAGCCTCCTTAGGCAGGGGCCGTATTCACAGAGCTGAATGTGCCCGTGTAGCACATTCTGCATGAGGGAGACGGTATGGGGGTTTCTGCAGGGAACTGTGACTCTCTGCTGCCATGAGGCAGGCTGGGCGGCTTGGTATCCTCTGCTGCCTCCCCCCTTCCGGACTGCCGCAGTGACTGCTGCGTACGAAGCTCGGTGTATGTCAGCAATGGGGATGGGGGTGTGTGTGTGTTCTGGGGTCCATGGGCACCAGTTTAGTAATACTGCGTAGGGCCCCATAAATCCTGAGGACGGCCCTGCCTATAGTAAAACTAGTCAATGTCATGGAAACACCTTGTTTTCCCCTCTGCAATATGCACACCTTGCCCAAAGAGTATAGAGGTATTTTGCAGCAGAGTCCGCAGATATTCTCAGATCTTAGTATTGCTGCTCAACCTGTCTGGTGTAAAAGTCCATCATCCTGGGGTGTTAATTTGGGAAGGGATCCTGCAATGAGCTGTGTGCTCTTTGCTGACTGATAGGAATGAAAGGCACTTAGTGCCTCACAGAGTCAGACCGTTAGTTTTAAACAGTATTTGCTGCTGGCTTTTTATAGCCTTTCAGTGCAGTGTGGCACAGAGTCCCAGTCTGTACCCATGTCGTCTGTCTAATGTTAATGAAGAGAATGTCTAAATGTTTAAAGAGATTTTCTCTTACCACTCAAGCTTTGCCCTTGTGGTTTGCGTTGTCAGCAGAAATCTTCCATAAAAATGCAGCATGATATTGTGCAGCTGGATGTAGAGTTAGAGGCTTCTATCCTCCACCCCCGCATCCAGGCCCAGATCCATCCTCAGTCTCATTTCTAGCCAGAGTCCCAAATCCAGCTCCAACCCCAATCCAAACTGCGATTGCTGCTCTAAACCAAGTCCCAGCCTACATACGCAGAGCATTTTGTTCTAGGCCATGCATGTCATTTTATTCTCTTTTCTGGTGTCCGATGAAATCAGAGCTGTATTTTGCAGCTTTTGACATATGTAGGTAAAAGCAGGGGATAATGACGGTAACGAAATCAGTCATCCTTAGCCCTTAGGTGAAACAGCATGCTGTTTGCACTCTGATTGGCTGATGCTGAGAAACCAGATAGAATATTACTTTTATTCATTTCTCAGCTTAAAAGTGAGCTGAAAGGCTGTTTCCTCTCACACTCTGAGGTCTTGTCTCCCTGTTTCTCTTGCTACAGCTGACCTCATCGCTGATGTTTAAGGCAGAGCAGGGAGCTTTGTGTTAGCTACACCATTGTTTGCAGCAAGGGAAAGTGTTCATTTCCTTCAGATACCTCACTCAAACATCTCTACATTGAAAGGAAACTCTCTATAGAAGCAGAGAGAGAAACTGGACCTTCATCTGGTCTCATGTAGGGACACTAGACCCCTAATGAAGGTCTCCCCATTGTCGTCTGAGTGTGGATTTTTGCTTTTGTTTTTGTATTGTCTGACTCAGATTATGAATCCCTTGGGTCAGGAGCCAGGTCTTGCTTTACGTTTGTGCAGTGTCAACCATAATCATGTTGGTGGTCAGTGCATAATCAATCATAATGGCTTTCAGTTACATTGTTTTCAACTTTTTGTGAGTTTATCTGAAAGTCTGTTCATAGAATCTGTTACCAACTTAGGATCTGAAACATTTTTTTATTGTGGGTTTATATTTGTAAGGGGTATGTCTACACTGCATCGTAAGCCTAGGGTTTGAACTCAGGCTGTAGCCTAACCCCCCTTCTGTCTACACAGATTACACTAACCCAGGGTCCCAGGACCTCATGGGGGTGGAGGGTCAAAGACCGAGGCAAGCCAGAACCCAGGATTCAAGCCCTATTGCTTTGCTGTGTAAATGCAGCACCACTGGACTTGTGCTCTGGGAGTCTGCCAAAAGTATCCCACAATTCCATGGGCCACCTTTCTTTGTCCTCTAGACAGTCAAGGTTGGTGCACCTCACATTTTCTCACGCTGCACCATGAACAAAGGGCTGGAGTGGCCACATTTTGGGAGGGCACTAGGAAGTCTGAGCTATGAGTGTCTGGACTCAGGCCTGCATAATGCAGTGTAGATGCTGGAGCCCCAGGTTTGGACCTCGGGTTCAACAATTACGACACTGGGGTTACAGATTGGTGTAGATGCTCAAGCCCTGGGTTAACAAACCCAAGTTCTGCTAAGCCTGGACTTATACTGAGGTGTAGACATACTCTAATGCCCTTCTTTAACTTTGTTCTTCAGCACTCAGTATCTGGTGCAATTCTAATGAGCATCTGATATGGTACAGTACTTGAGAAGCACTTTGCTTAACTGGGGTTCCTAATAGAGCTTGATGAAGGTGTAATCGCTCTTCTTAATTATGAATATTGTGCCTTTTAAGGAGATGGTGCTCTCGCTCCAACTAGCAGGAGGAGCTAAATACAGAGTAGCCCTGCTGCTAAGGCAAGAGCTACTGGTAGTTGGTTGATCAAGCCCCAACTGAGAGTCAGGGGAGCTGGTTGAATGTGTACACTGGCTAAGTGTGTGTGTTGTCTTGTCTTGTCAGTGGCTGATTCACATGTCAGATATGAGCCTCTTACGTGTATGTGGTCAATGTAGTTACTTCTTTAGCTGAAGTAGTTTGGGCTTATGTTTTGGTGCTGAAGGTGCCAGGTTGTCTCCCCATGGACTCTTCCTAAATTTGTTAGAGGTTTAATGCTTCAATCTTGTAAGTTTTTTTTAAATAGGAATGTCACATAGGGCCATAGGTTTGTAGGCAGGACCCAAGAAGCCCCACAAAGAACTCAAGCAAGAGTGAATCTCTGTTTGTGTAGGTCTTGCATTCACCCTAGCTGGGATTCATTCATCCATCATCTGCATCATCACAAGGAGATCTTATCCTTAAAATAGACTGAAACTTCTAGTTCCCCTTAAGTCCCCTCCAAGTGCCTGGCGTCTGCAGTCACTCTCAGCCAGAATGGTGCATTGCTTCTTCAGCTTAGGAGACTGACTGAAAAACAAGTCTGAAATGCAGAATTTCACAAAATAGGTTCTCTGAATGTAGTCTTGCATTTCAGTTACTGTTGTTCAGAGAAATCTCAAGGTACTGGTAAGTCACCAAAGGGAGGATGTTGCCCTTTGGAAACAGCTGCATTCTTTAGCTGGAAGTTTTCAGAATGCCAGCATCCTTGGAGTTAACATGCAATTTTCCTGCCAGTATCTGCTGCTTTCCCCCTAAACAGAATGATTTAATGCTCCGTTACCTGGGATGATTTGTTAGCCCAATAGTGTTCTGGAGCCCCACCAGTCTCTCTAATCTAGATATCCTGACATGGCCTCCAGAGAGTTACGTGATGTAACTGAAAGTGGAATATAGACCAATGAATTTGGATATACAGGCCTATGACAAGCACAGAACACGGATAGTATGGCTGTCCGTCATATCAGATGATGTCACAGCACCTCTTGTGTTCTTGTATAAAAGAGAGCATGTGAAGCACTAAGGCATCTGTTCATTGGAACGAAATGTGCAAGTAAGAGTCAGTGGCCCATAACTTCTCCAGCTCTTGCATCTAGAAGATTTTTAAAGAAGGAAAGCAAAGAGGTCACAATTACTACATGATGGATGACATTCCAGGACCACTTCAAACAGAAATAACTGTTTTAATAGTGGCCTAAGTTAATGCACAACATATGCTGTGTATTGCAGGTGTCAGAATTTGTGCAATATTGCCAGACCCAGTAAAAACCAACACAAATCAATATCTGTTTCCTCTCTTCTTCAGCTTTTGGGATAGCATTCTTAGAACAGTAAAAGGATTTGTCCCAATTTCAACTTGGTGAGCCTAGTGTACAAAATGGTATGGCACAGGAATAACTTTTGGAGTTCACATAACATATTCAACATGTCATTCCATTATGGCTCAGTGTAATGGTGTTTGGCCCTGATGCTCTTCTCTCACTGCTGTAACTTCATTGACTTCAGACAGGAATTCTCTTGATTTAGACCAGTGAAAGTGAGAAGAATCAGGCCATTGTGTCAGCAAATTGTTAGATCCCATAACTACTTCCTGATGTGAAAATTTGCCCTGCTGGGCAAATGCTCAAAGATGTTTACTCTAAGAGTTTGCTACAGGAGACTTAGGGTTGTGTCAGACTCTTCTACACCATTTGCTGGGAGATCTTGAATGAACCAATGCATTGTTTTGTTGGCTGAATGTGGAGAATCACTGCAGTTGATGGCTGAACTCATTGGGCAAGAAGCAAGACACATTGGTCTAGTTATTCGCCTGGATAAAACTAAGTCACTGATATTACCATCAAGCAGCCTCCAGCTCCAGCTTGCAACCAGTGTCCAGGCAGGGCACTGATCAGGTGGCAATTATCAAATACTTGGGAAATGTCAAAGACAGAGCTGGAGACGGCTTGAAAGATGTAGAAGCTTGTATAGCAGCAGCTACTACCATGTGTGGGTCCTTTAGTGGCCTCTGTGGGAATGTTGTGACCTCAAGCATGTGATGAAGCTGTGGATCTATAGAACTACAGGTGTATCACCTCTGTTGTATGGCAGTGACACATGGGTGCTGAGGAAGGCTGAAGAGTGGCAGATTGACATTTTTGATTGATAGTGTTCATCAGCTACTCCATATCATGTGGGAGGACAGGATCAGAAATGAGAATATTTGTAGCTGAAGCTGGGAACCAGCTCTGTCAGCGCTGATGTGATTTTTGGAAGCTTTCTTGTTATGGACATATTAGGATGAAAGACCAATGAATTACAAAGCATGTTGATCAAGGAATGCTGCAACACAGCTGGCAATGAAGTGGTCACCAAAAGCTGCAGTGGTGTGATATTATCACCAGTGATGGACAGAAAGTGAATATCCAGCCAGACCACCAAGGACCTAGCTACAGATTGATCTGAGAAGCACTTGATTTGCCATGATCATGAAGATTCTTCTTCAGCAGATCCTTTCAGAGTTTCCCCTTTAACAGTTTAATTATAGATTGAAATTGCTCATCATTCAGCTGAAGTGCCAACATTCCAATAGCGAGAATCTGCTCTCAAAGGACTCCTAAAATGCCAATCCCATTCGAGGGGACATCAGAAAAGATAAGAGGTTTGTTTTTGTTTTGTTTTGTTTTGTTTTCTTCGGGCTTTGGCTCACAGTTTTCATGATGAGGTGCTGGCAGTTGGAGGCTCATTTATTTATCTTGAGAGCATAGGTTATTTGGTCAGGCCCTCGAAGTTATAGATTTATTTTTTAAATCCAAAGATGGGCTTTTCCATGAAATGCACAGAATATTTTTATTTTCCTTTTTTGTTTTCTGGTTTTTTTTTTTTTTTTAAAAAAAGCCTAGTCCTTGTCCATCCACAAGTTTGGCAGCCCTGCAGAAAGAGTTTTTCTAGCTCTTCAGGGCAGCTTTCTGAAGGCATAGGCCCAAGTAATGACCATTATGATGATTTTGGGTGCCTGATTTTACAGCTGTATCAAGGGCCTGCAAGCCCCAGTGACATCAGCTGGAGTTGCAAGTGATTAGCACTTCTGAAAATCATGGTCAAAGTGTTAAGTTTGGGCAGGTGAAAATCAGAGGTTGGTTTTGAAAATGGCAGTTGTGGAACCCACCCTGTGCTCCCCATTTGGCTTGCATTGAAACCAACGGGAGTTTGGCTTTTGACTTCAGTGGGAGGCAGGTTTGGGCACTTGACAATTAAAGTGATCACAACTAAAAAGTCAGTATTTACCCAGTAATTACTCAATTGGATATGTCACTTTAGTATTTTTCTGTTTGTAAAAGGAAATAACTGTTGGGATATCAGAAACTAGGGTGTGGGAACTGTGTGTGTAGATGCTGATTTTGTGTGTAAATGGCAGCTATGATGTTAGGGCATCTAGTAGTCTATCCCCTTCCAAAACAGAATCAATCCCTACAATTCATGTTTTTCTCAGTTTTGTCCTGTTGATGGTATGTAGTGATATACATACACCATAAAGCTCTTACCCTTCAGATTAGTCTCAAATATATGAACAAGAGCAAAGAATTAAAAAAAACAAACAAATGTTCACCTAGAATGCTGGGAAGCCATTTAGTACAGAACAGAGCTCCCACTATTTATTACCCGTGTTCTGAACTCTGCTGAATGCTCATTAATCTTCCAAGGACAGCAAATACCTAAATTCATTCAGTTCCATATCCTCCATAGATTTTAATACCAGAGGGGACCATTGTGATCCATCTAGTCTGACCTCCTGCATAACTAGGGCCTACCAAATTCATGGCCATGGAAAAACATGTCACGGACCATGAAATCAGGTCTCCCACCATGAAATCTGGTCTTATGTGATTTTACCCTATACTATATAGATTTCCTGGGGGAGACCAGCGTTACTCAAATTGGGGGTCCTGACCCGAAAGTGAGTTGCAGGCAGGCCACAAAGTTATTTTAGGGGAGAGTCGCGGTATTGCCACCCTTACTTCTGCGCTGCCTTCAGAGCTGGGCAGCCAGAGAGCAGCAGCTGTTGAGCAGGCTCCCAGCTCTGAAGGCAGCACCCTGCCAGCAGCTGTGCAGAAGTAAGGGTAGCAATTCCATACTATGCCACCCTTATGTGCTGCTGCCTGCAAAGGTGGGTGGCCAGAGAGTGGCAGCTGCTGACCGAGGGCCCAGCTCTGCAGGCAGCAGCGCAGAAGTAAGGGTGGCAATACCTTACCATGCCATCCTCACTTCTACGCTGCTGCTGGTGGCGGCTCTGCCTTCAGAGCTGGGCAGCTGGAGAGCGGCGGCTGCTGGCCGGGAGCCCAGCTCTGAAGGCAGAGCCGCCACCAGCAGCAGCAGCGCAGAAGTAAGGAGAGCCGTATTGCAACCTCCTGCTACAATAACCTTGCGACCCCCCCCCAACTCCTTTTTGGGTCAGGACTCCTACACTTACATCATTGAAATTTCAGATTTAAATAGCTGAAATCGTTAAATTTATGATTTTTTAAAAATTCTATGACAATTGACCAAAATGGACCGTGAATTTTGTAGGGCCCTATGTGTAACACAGACATAGGGCTTCCCTGTATTAATTCTCACTTCAAGTCCATTAACTGTACTTGAACTAGTGCATACATTTAAAAAAAAATCCAATTATGATTTAAAATAGGAGGCAGTGGATTCTGAAACCAGCAAATTAAAGAATATTTTCAGAATCTACTGCCTGTAAGAAAAAGAAACCAAACTGGAGTCTCTCTTTCTCGGCTTACTGCTTTTGGAAGGTTCTCCTGTGATTTTTCATTTTTTGTTAAGCTTATAGACAGTAGCATCTAGAGGCCCAAACTAAGATGAGGGCCCCATTGTGTTGGGCGCTAAGCTCTCTCATATAGTAAAAGAAAGCTCTTGTCCCAAAGAGTGAACAAACTAAATGCACAAGACACATGCTGGCTGGGAGAAAGCAAGTACTATGGTTCACAGAAGGGGAACAGATGCAGAGAGGAATTAAATAACTTGCCCACATTCAGACAAGAAGTCTGTGGTAGAACCAGGAATTGAGCCAGATCCTCATGAGTATCAGTTTAGTGCCTTAACCTCAATCCCATCTTTCATACTGCAAAAGCTCTGACTACAGTATAGTCAGTATTTCATTTGGTATGTGGTGGCACCCATGAAAGGGAGACAGAATGGACCAGTCAATCATCACCATCAAACTCCATTAACTCTCCTTGTGACCAGATGGCCTAGAGTGGGACCAGGGGAGAAGAACGTTGAAGAGGGGGATGGGAAGTCTTTGCAAAGCAGCATTTTTGTGAGGGGCAAGGTAGCTAAGAGGGGCCTGTCAGACCATTTCATTAGCCAGTTCTGTGCATAAGTATTCCCAAAGGGAATAGTTTATGTTGCCTTTTGAGGAGAAGTGAAGTCTGATTTCCATCACCAGCTCAACAGGCAGAGTAATTGCCATGGATCTTGGAGGGTTTTTTCTTTTAGTTGGGGGTAATTTTTTTTTTTTAGTTTGGAAAAGAAAATAAGTGGTTGTTCACTAGAAATAAACAAATCAGCACAGAAAGAGAAACTTCAAGTGCAAGCATGTGGCAGCTGGGAGGTTCAGTTACGCTGGCTTTGGCTTTGCACTGAGCTGCCGAAAGGATGCCAAGAAAGAGGAGAAGAAATTGAAAAAGGAAATTCTCTCTCTGCCAAAATGACATAAATACCAACTGTTTAGGCACACAATTGAAAAGGGTGCTGCTGAAAGGAAGAAGATGAGCTGCAGGGAGTCCACTCAAGGAGCAAATTCCAGACCTGTAGGCACACTTTGTCCCAAGACCCTGTCAGTTGTCACAAGCTAAGCAGGGTCAATACTGGAGAAGAGACTCCCAAGCAACAATTAGATGTTGCAGGTACTGGAGGTGGTGCTGACAATTGGGAAGGTATAGGTGGGGAGGGGTGGGAGAGATGCTGCTAACCCCGCAGAAGGTTTGTCTGGGGTGTTGGCAACATCCATCACCTGGCAGAGAAAACTCTGCTAGGATGGCAGGCAGGGAGGCTGCTGCCCCTGGTCTCCAGGCTGGCTGGGGCCTCCCTGCTCTTCAGCCCATTGCTCCCTGGTTTTGGGGGGGCTGGGGTTTGGCCCAGGAGGAGGGAAAACTCAATCTCCCATCACCCTGCTACCAGGGAAGAGGACTCCTGACACCCCTGCCCTCCAAGACTGTGGAATTAGCATAAATTGACTTATGGAGAGGGCTACCAAGTATCAATTTATATTACCTCCCTCCCCACATAATAAATTGATTGAATGTGTTGGGGGAACTGAGCTGCTTAGAATTAATTATTGGGTTTTGGGAGGAAACGGGCAACATTCATTGTTTTATTTGGGGGTAGGTGGCTGCCCACCATGAATTAATTTATGTGGTGGTATTCAATTCAGTGGAAGCGCAGAGTTCAGCCAGTAGGAAACTGAGGCCGTTGGGCCACAGTAGTTGAGGGAATCTAACCAACGGGAGACCAAGTAGAAAGGGATGTGACTCACAATGGGGGCATGGTTTGAGTTACTGGTATATTTCCACTATGTGACTAAGCTTCCATTTGGGATTGGAAGAATTGGGTATGTTTCTCCCACTCCAGCTATATATTTGATCAGACTGGTGAACTCAGGGAGAAGATGTTCTTTTGTCTTTACACTGCACCAATAAAACAGTGGCCCGTGCTGGCAATATCCTCATAGAATCATAAAATAATGGAGTTGGAAGGGACCTCTGGAGGCCATCTAGTCCAACCCCCTGCCCAGAGCAGGACCAATCCCAACTAAATCATCCCAGCCAGGGCTTTGTCAAGCCTGACCTTAAAAACTTCTAAGGAAGGGGATTCCACCACCTCCCTAGGTAATGCATTCCAGTGTTTCACCACCCTCCTAGTGAAAAAGTTTTTCCTAATATCCAACCTAAACCTCCCCCACTGCAACTTGAGACCATTACTCCTTGTCCTGTCATCTGCTATCACTGAGAATAGTCTAGATCCATCCTCTTTGGATCCACCTTTCAGGTAGTTAAAAGCAGCTATCAAATCCCCCCTCATTCTTCTCTTCCATAGACTAAACAATCCCCATTCCCTCAGCCTCTCCTCATAAGTCATGTGTTCCAGTCCTAATCATTTTTGTTACCCTCCGCTGGACTCTCTCCAATTTCTCCACATCCTTCTTGTAGTGTGGGGCCCAAAACTGGACACAGTACTCCAGATGAGGCCTCACCAATGTCGAATAGAGGGGAACGATCACGTCCCTCCATCTGCTGGCAATGCCCCTACATATACATCCCAAAATGCCATTGGCCTTCTTGGCACCAAGGGCATGCTGTTGACTCATATCCAGCTTCTCGTCGACTGTCACTCCTAGGTCCTTCTCTGCAGAACTGCTGCCTAGCCATTTGGTCCCTAGTCTGTAGCGGTGCATTGGATTCTTCTGATCTAAGTGCAGGACTCTGCACTTGTCCTTGTTGAACCTCATCAGATTTCTTTTGGCCCAATCCTCCAATTTGTCTACGTCCCTCTGTATCCTATCCCTACCCTCCAGCGTATCTACCACTCCTCCCAGTTTAGTGTCATCCGCAATCTTGCTGAGGGTGCAATCCACACCATCCTCCAGATCATTAATGAAGATATTGAACAAAACCGGCCCCAGGACCGACCCTTGGGGCACTCCGCTAGATACTGGCTGCCAACTAGACATGGAGCCATTGATCGCTACCTGTTGAGCCCGACAATCTAGCCAACTTTCTACCCACCTTGTTGTGCATCCATCCAGCCAATACTTCTTTAACTTGCTGACAAGAATACTGTGGGAGACCGTGTCAAAAGCTTTGCTAAAGTCGAGGAATAACACATCCACTGCTTTCCCTTCATCCACAGAACCAGTTATCTTATGATAGAAGGCAATTAGATTAGTCAGGCATGACTTTCCCTCGGTGAATCCATGCTGACTGTTCCTGATCACTTTCCTCTCGTCTAAGTGCTTCAGAATTGATTTGTTGAGGACATGCTCCATGATTTTTCCGGGGACTGAGGTGAGGCTGACCAGTCTGTAGTTCCCAGGATCATCCTTCTTCCATTTTTTAAAGATGGGCACTACATTAGCCTTTTTCCAATCTTCCGGGACTTCCCCCGATCGTCATGAGTTTTCAAAGATAATGGCCAATGGCTCTGCAATCACATCCGCCAATTCCTTCAGCACTCTCGGATGCAACTCATCCGGCCCCATGGACTTGTGCACGTCCAGTTTTTCTAAATGGTCCCGAACCACTTCTTCCTTCACAGAGGGCTGGCCACCTCCTCCCCATGCTGTGCTGCCCAGTGCAGTAGCCTGGGAGCTGACCTTGTTTGTGAAGACAGAGGCAAAAAAAGCATTGAGTACGTTAGCTTTTTCCACATCCTCTGTCACTAGGTTGCCTCTCTCATTTAGTAAGGGACCCACACTTTCCTTGGCTTTCATCTTATTGCCAGCATACCTGAAAAAACCCTTCTTGTTACTCTTAACATCCCTTGCTAGCTGCAACTCCAGGTGTGATTTAGCCTTCCTGATTCCGTTCCTACATGCCCGAGCAATATTTATAAACTCATCACTGGTCATTTGTCCAATCTTCCACTTCTTGTAAGCGTCTCTTTTGTGTTTAAGATCAGCAAGGATTTCACTGTTAAGCCAAGCTGGTCGCCTGCCATATTTACTATTCTTTCTACACATTGGGATGCTTTGTCCCTGTAACCTCAATAAGGATTCTTTAAAAAACAGCCAGCTCTCCTGGACTCCTTTCCCCTCATGTTATTCTCCCAGGGGATCTTGCCCATCAGCTCCCTGAGGGAGTCAAAGTCTGCTTTTCTGAAGTCCAGGGTCCGTATTCTGCTGCTTTCCTTTCTTTCTTGTGTCAGGATCCTGAACTCAACCATCTCATGGTCGCTGCCTCCCAGGTTCCCATCCACTTTTGCTTCCCCTACTAATTCTTCCCGGTTTGTGAGCAGCAGGTCAAGAAGAGCTCCACCCCTAGTTGGTTCCTCCAGCACTTGCACCAGGAAATTGTCCCCTATAGTTCCTGGATTGTCTGTGCACCGCTGTATTGCTCTCCCAGCAGATATCAGGATGATTGAAGTTGCCCATGAGAACCAGGGCGTGCAATCTAGTAGCTTCTGCGACTTGCCGGAAGAAAGCCTCGTCCACCTCATCCCCTTGGTCTGGTGGTCTATAGCAGACTCCCACCACGACATCACCCTTGTTGCTCAGGCTTCTAAACTTAATCCAGAGACTCTCTCAGGTTTTTCTGCAGTTTCATACTTGAGCTCTGAGCAGTCATACTGCTCCCTTACATACAGTGCAACTCCCCCACCTTTTCTGGCCTCCCTGTCCTTCCTGAACAGTTTATACCCATCCATGACAGTACTCCAGTCATGCGAGTTATCCCACCAAGTCTCCGTTATTCCAATCACATCATAATTCCCTGACTTTGCCAGGACCTCCAGTTCTCCCTGCTTGTTTCCCAGGCTTTGTGCATTTGTATACAGGCACTTGAGATAACCCGCTGATCGCCCCTTGCTCTCAGTATGAGGAAGGAGCCTTCCCCTCTCACACGCTCCTGCTCGTGCTTCCTCCCGGTATCCCGCTTCCCCACTTACCTCAGGGCTTTGGTCTCCTTCCCCCGGTGAACCTAGTTTAAAGCTCTCCTCACTAGGTTAGCCAGCCTGCTTGCGAAGATGCTCTTCCCTCTCTTCGTTAAGTGGAGCCGGTCTCTGCCTAGCACTCCTCCTTCTTGGAACACCATCCCATGGTCGAAGAATCCAAAGCCTTCTCTCTGACACCACCTGCGTAGCCATTCATTGACTTCCATGATTCAACGATCCCTACCCCGGCCTTTTCCTTCCACAGGGAGGATGGACGAGAACACCACTTGCGCCTCATACTCCTTTATCCTCCTTCCCAGAGCCACGTAGTCTGCAGTGATCCGCTCAAGGTCATTCTTGGCAGTATCATTGGTGCCCACGTAGAAAAGCAGGAAGGGGTAGTGGTCCGAGGGCTTGATGAGTCTCAGCGGACTCTCCGTCACATCGCGAATCTTAGCCCCTGGCAAGCAGCAGACTTCTCGGTTTTCCCGGTCAGGGCGGCAGATAGATGACTCAGTCCCCCTGAGGAGAGTATCCCCGACCACCACCACCTGCCTCCTTCTCTTGGGAGTGGTGGTCGTGGAACCCCCAACCTTAGGACAGTGCATCTCGTGCCTTTCAACTGGTGGAGTTGACAGCAGGGGCTCTATATTTGGACAAGCCTATTTGCACTCTCTAAAAATAAGAGGTGGCTGATGCTGTCAGCATTGCCAACAAGTTCACATCTGTCTGTGCCAATGATGGTGGTGATAAAGAGCCAACAGGAAAGGAAGGAGAGCGGTACGTGAGGGAGTTTTTGAAACTAAAAATGTACTGTGCAGCTTTGCTATAATTTCAGCTTCTCTTAGGTAGATTTTATCCAGGAGCAACCTATAGAAAGGCCTGG
Source organism: Lepidochelys kempii (assembly GCF_965140285.1). NCBI lineage: Eukaryota > Metazoa > Chordata > Testudines > Cheloniidae > Lepidochelys > Lepidochelys kempii. The sequence continues at coordinate 153,070,649 of NC_136382.1, forward strand.
GCCAGATACAGTTATTGTAAAGCTTAAACTTGCTTTAAACTCTATCATTAGACAGTTTATTTAAATTGGGTCTAAACAAATAAACACTGCGTAACCTGAAGACACAGAATATGCCCAAAGGGTTTTTGCCCTGCAGGTCTGGAATTCCAGCCCATTGCTAATGAAGGAAGGGAAATATTTTGTTTAGTGGGTTTTACCTGTGAGGTGACCACAACACCCCCAGGCCTGACTCGCCTCTCATTTGTACAGATGTTGATGAGGACTAATAATCTGAAGTCAATAGACTTACACCAGTGCTAAGTGAGATCAGAATCAGGCCCATTGTGGGTATATAATGTGAAAAATATCTCATCCTCTTAACCTCAGGAGCAGACATAGTAGAAAACGTGGTGGGTAGGATGTTGAGAAGCTGTTGAAAAAATAATGTGGATTCAGTTTAATGTGTGAATGTCCAGAGTATTGTGGGGAAAACCATCTTCTGGAAAGTGAGCACAGTTTCTAATCCTTTCAATCTCTGGAGACTCGTGGGATTGGGTGATATGCCTGTTTCTCCTGGCACTGTGGGAAGGTTCCCAAAAGGGAATCTCCTTGGGGAGCTGAATGCTTGTTCTTCTTTTTGTCGCTGATTGTAGTTCAGGATTGATCCATGGATCCACTGGACCAGGACTCAAGACCTGGGTTCTTGTCCTGTCTCTGCCATTGATCTGTGTGCCCTTGGGCAAGTCACTTCCCCTTTGTCTTCCCCACCCCCTCCACCCTTTGTCTTGTCTAATTAGATTATGAACCCTTTGGGGTAGGGACTGTCTCCACCTGTGTGTGTGTGTGCAGTACCCAGTCCATCACAGCTTCAGTCTCAGTGGGGACCATGAAAGGGTTGCCGGGTGTCCAGTTTTCAATCGGAATGTGCAGTTGAAAAGGGACCCTGGCAGCTCCAGTCAGCACTGCCTAGTAGCTGGAGGGACCTGCTGGTCACTTCTGGGGTGCAGCACAGTGCCAGAACAGGCAGGGAGCCTGCCTTTGCCCCACTGCGCTGCTTACTGGGAGCCGCCAGAGGTAAGCCCATGCCTCAACCCCCTGCACCCCAAACCCCTCATCTCTGGCCAGAGCCCATACCCCCTCTTGCACGCCAACCTCCTGCCTCAATCCACAGCCCCTCCCACACTCCAGCCGGGAGCCCTTTCCTAAACCCCAAAATCCTCATCCCTAGCCCCACCCCAGAGCCTGCACCCCCAGCTGGAGCCCTCAACCCACTGCCTCAGCTCAGAGCCCCCTCCCACACACAGAATCCCTCAGCCCCAGCCTGGAGCCCCCCCTGCACCCCAAACCCTCATCCCCCAGCCCCGCCCCAGAACCTGCACCCCCACAGCCAGAGCCCTCACCCTCTACCCTCATACCCCAACTCCCTACCCCAGCCCAGAGCCCCCCCCGCACCCTGATCCCCTCATTTCTGGTCCCACTCTGGAGCCTGCACCCCCGGTTAAAGCCATCACCCCCTCCCAACCCCCTCTCCTAGCCCAGTGAAAGTGAGTGAAGGTGGGGGAGAAGGAGCCACCAAGGGAGGGGAAATGTAGTGAGCAGGGGGCAGTGCCCCGGGGAAGGGGGCGGGAAGGGGGCAGGGTCTCTGGGAAGGAGCGGGGATGGGGTGTTCGGTTTTGTGTGATTAGAAAGTTAGCAACTCTAGACCATGAGGCGCTTCTGGAATATAAATCATAATAATGGCATGGTAAGCTTTGCAGTAGTCTGTCCTTGAAACGTCAGTTAGCAGACACAGTCAGAGACAGCAGACTGAGCCAGTTGGACCAGTGGCTTGATACTGCCTGGCTGGAGGAGATACCAGGCTGGATGAAACAATGACCTGATTGGGTAAATATGTCCTGATTTCATACTGCAGTGAACTGGGTAGTGTGCGTGTGCACCACTTTCCATTAGATGGAATTGGAATTTTTCAACAGTGTTCTATCCCTTATAGCTGCTAATTAATGGATATTCTCTTTTGCATCTCATGATACAATAGGCTGCTTTTGGAGCACAAAGATTACTATCTGCATATAGCCTGAATCCAGGGAGAAGAAATATTTGTGTCTTTTGCTCTGGATGAATTGTGCTTAAAAGGCTTGGGTATGGCACCATCCACAACACCTTGAGAATACTCATGTCCGTGCTAGTCATTAAGTTGAGCAAATAGTGCAGTACCTACCACATCTGTCTAGCTCAGTCCTGTGGTCTGTCCTTGTTTCAAAATTACTATCTCCTGGGACCTGGTTGGTTTTTCGGATGCGTAAACTGCCTGAAAAATCCTGGATTTGTTTCAGCTGCTGTTATGAATTCATAGTTTATCTCATGGGAGATCGGACACATTTTGTATTTGTTAACCAAAGTGCTCCACTGGGGCAGGCTCTATTACTGATATAGAACTGAGAAATAGCTAGCAGACTTTTTAATGCTTAAGGAAGAACTTCATTTGGGATTTAAAGATTTTTATAAAGGTGAACTGCAAAGGCTTGAACTTTCAGAAAATCAGTTACCAAAAAAAGGGAAAATGGTCTATTGGGTAAAAACACAAGATGTGGGAGTCTGATGTGGGTTCTATTCCTGGCTCTATTACAGATTTTCTGTGTGATTGAAGGGAATCACTTAATCTCTCTGCCTCATTTTGCCCACCTAAACTGACCTAGCTGAGAAGGCTGCAGTGAAGCGTAATTCATTAATTTGTGAAAAGCACTGGGATATGGTTGGGGGATGGCACTACAGGAGTGCAAAGTATTCATTGTATTTATAAGCTGAGTCTTTCAAAAACATCTCATGGGAGTTGAGCTTTCATTGACTTTCATTTGGAGTTGTGGGCCTGACTTCCTTTAGGTGCTTTTGAAAAAGCCACCATAGAGGCTTATCCGACATAGAAAACCCTTAATTACATTTTAGGGTTTTCTTAATCATTTTTTAACCACCTGAGCTCACGGTTCTGTGACCTTTTCTACCATTAAGTGATGACACTGACAGCTAATCCTGAGTATAGGAATCCGGCTTCCTCCTGTCTGGGATGGAATGATGCCATCAGCTGTTGCAGGGGAAATGCATTAACCAGAAGCTATGTCTTGTCAAATTCTGTTCTCAGCTACCTGAGTTAAATTCAAATATCCTTATTGATTTCAATTCTGTTTTTTCAGACTTGCACTGATTCCAGGCGCCAGTTTACTCTTACTTGCAGATTACAATAAGTAAATAGGAATGAAAAGTTTCTCATATGTTTGCCCTTTGGATTTCTTCTCTTCCATCTATTTTGTATGCTATTTCTACTGAGGTCAACCAGAAGTCACTACACAAAATCAGGGACTTGTGAAAAAGATTTTAAACCCACACTCAATGGCATTGTGTAAGTTGCCTGTCCCGCTGCTGCTTTAAATAATGCTGATCAACCCAATGGACTGAGGGAAGGAGTTCAGCAGGTAAAGGTAGTCTGTTACTTCTACTTATCAGGAAGTGTGCTTAAGTATTTTGGGCAGCTGTGTAAGTGGCAAACAGTACCTTAGTCTGTGTCTTAAGACAGCATGATGCATCAGCACAGGATATTTATACCCGAAGTGTGGTTAAACGGTGGCATGGCCTGAGATGCTGAGCATCTGCAGTTTCCAAGGAGCTGTGAGTTTCCAGGACCTCTGAAAATCAGGTCAGTGTAATAGGAGAGGAAAGATGGTCTTGTAAGGGCACTGGCCTGGCAATCAAGTGATCGGAGTTCTATTCCCTGCTGTGCCACTGACTTCCTGGGTGAGTTTGGATTGTCACTTCAACTTTTCTTGTCCCCCTCTACCCATTTGTAAAATGGGAGTAAATCACTCCCTACCTCCTAAGGGTAGCGTGAGGATAAATCCGGTCACGTTTGGGAAGTGCTTGGATACTAAGGAGATACTCTGGAGAAATACTGTTTGGTGTTGAGTATATTTGGTGTTTAGTGGAAAATTTCAGATTGACAGCCCTGGATGCTGAGGTCGAGTGCTTAACTGCAAAAAAGGTACAGCGCTGGCAGCTGCTGTGATGTCTTCTCCCAAGTGACTCAACCCTCTCCTAAAAACATTTGTCAGATAAGCTAGGCATTTAATCTTCAGGACCTATTCAATCATTGATCTCTTGTCCATTTATATGGCACCCATTACCTTACTGTTTGAGTTCCTCTCTGCAAAGGTCCACCAACAGAGGGGAATGATGTACTTACAGCAGGGGTGGGTTTTTTCTGTTGTGCGTGTCTTTCCCACTAGGAGCGGATGCCACCAAATGTCTTTGCCGTTGAAGAGAATGTGTCCATGAAAACCGTATAGTGGATTGATTCCCTAAGAATTCTGTAAAAGGCCTTCAGGATCAAATGAACTGTGACTAGAATAGTTTGTTTAGTTTTATTTTTGCAGTTGGTTCAAATATTCCAAGTATTTGACATATTCCATTAAATCTTATTTTAGATGAAATTGTTCATCTCAAAAATCCCAGTTTCTGCCATGGGGATGGACTTGGTCCAAATTAGCTTCAATGCCTATATAATACCTTGACTTTATTACAGGTTTGTATGATATCAGGGCTGTGTTTTCACAGTAGTTACATAGCTGTTGCTCTGGTGAAGAATGACATGGTTGCTTCTGAAGCCCACTGACTGACATCTGTTTTTAATGTAATATTTACACTACTCAAGTCGCTAAAAGGTGGCTTTGCTTTAATAGATTCCTTTGGCTGACATTTTGCTTCATACAGCTGGATAATTATTTCCAGTTATTGACGTCTATGTGGCTTTGGATATTAGGCCCTACTTTTTCCCTTCTACATGTTCTGGAGCAAGAAGAGGATTTTGTTATCAACATCAGTGCAAGTTGCTGAGAGGCAATTTGAAGTGTTTTATTTGAGGATCAGAATCTCGACGGTCTTTAAGAAATCCAGCGTATTTTAGATTCTGTCTGAGAGGAATTGTGGTGCTGTGATTTCCTATGGAGAACATTTACATCATCTGGGCAAGAGCCATCTTTTTCCCCAGTGTCTCCGATTGTAATATATCATGGTACTGCTCCTCAGGATGATGTAAATCTCAATGTGATCTTGGGTATCTCACTTCAGAGTCTGATGCTTTGAAAATGTTCTCCAGGTGGCTGGCTAAAATTAGTGATGGACCAACCAATGTTTTGGGAATTCAGATAAACATCCACATGCTTATCCAGACCTCTTGGGTTTGCAAAAATAGCTTTTGTGAGAACCGGCTTTCTGCTACTTCAGATCTTACCAAATCTCACCAGATTTTGAAGCACCTAGTCAATGTTTATTTGGACCTTTTCCAAGCAAAACAGTCATTAACGTCAATTAAAATTCAGTCTGAATAAGGACTGAGGAATTCCTTTTGAGATTAGGCCCATAAACAGAACAGCTTTCCTTATGGGATTTTGGACCTTCTGTTTTTGGTCGAAACCAGAAAATGCAAATGTACACACAAATGTAACCAAACTTTTTTTTTGAACCTCAGATGTTTAATTGAAACCAGTTCTCACCCAGCCCTAGCTCAAAAGCATCAGGATGGTCCTAGAAGAGGCATTAAGCTTTGGTCTCAGGGTTAGGACCACAATATACGCTAGATACAGAGGGGTAGAAAGTAGTGAGAGGGAAACGGTAAATCATGGAGTAAAATGACCTTCATCTGCTCAGCCAACCAAAAATACAGAATCTTACCATAGGAAGGTCAGAGTTCCTGATCTTTTAATACAACTGGTCAAACTCCAAAGCTTCAGGGGTTCAGATAGGAAATTACTCAGGTGTTTGGATGCTTTTCCTATCTTAAACCCTTTTAGCCTATTGTTTGGGCTGGAAGTCTAGTAAGAGCAGGATTTCTCACAGTATTCTAACACTTCTGCTTTTTTTTTAAGACTCTTAGAACATTTTTTATTTGGATTCTTTTTGAGATTTGGAGAATGGATTTGAGTAGTTGTCAAGTTATCTGAATTTGCTTCCTCTTCCCTAGCCTGGGGTTCAATGAATAGGCAAAGGAGATGCTGTGTATATTCTCACAGACTTACTGTCCCATTTATCTAGGAAACAACTGTAGTACGGATCACTCGCTCTTTCAAACTCCTTTACACAGGAAACTTCCAGGAAGACGGATCAAGGCACTTTGCAATACAAATTGGTGTCTTGGCCTGATGTCCCTTTACAAATAGGTTGCTGTATCTGTCATGTTGCCCTGTGGAATGGCCTTTATTTAACTAGCACTAGATTATCGCTCTCTCTCCCCTGTTCTACTCTGGTCATGATAAGATTATCTTCTAAAAATAATGCTGTATTTATCAACTGCATGTTTTTGCGTTGGTTTTTCCTTCAGCAAGGTCATATTTTGACTCTTGGATAGGAGGTTAAGGCCTGCTATGTGCAAAACATTTGTCAGCATCTAGTAGAGAGTAGGTGTTAAAAGGCAGTCTGCAATGAAATGAAGCGTAGAAATCTAGCTGATTACTTATGGGGAGTTGTATAGCTCTGGATCTATTGGTAAGCAAGGATATAGCTCCATCAGCCTAGTGCTTTCATCAGGGAAAGGGAGAGAAGGAAAACAGAGGCATTCCACTTGCGCTGGAAAAACGTTCATGTGTGGCATGAATTTCCCCACACCCTACCGATGGGAGAAGTGGTATATTTGATAAATTGTGGAACCAGATGATACATTTGATGCCTCTTGCCATTTTGACAGTCTCTCAGGCTTTATGTATAGCTAGAAATAGAAATTGTAATGAACTGGCTTGGTAGGTATATGTACTACTGCCCTCTACTGGCTAGAAGTAGAACTGTTCTATTATGCCATTGGCTGTATACTGTTCACAGCTAACTGAGGTTCTCCTTTAGTTCAAGTGATAGGAGCCTGTAGTCTTGGAGCAGGAAGATCTCAGTTTTACCCCTGCTGTTGCTGTAAATTCCAAATTTGGAGCCTGACATTTTCCATGGATTTGTTACAATGTATACTATAATTTTAATTTTAACCTGAAAGGAGCTTGACAAGTATTAAGGTTCTTTTGAAGGCAGGCCAGTTTGGGGACGTGTAGAAATATTTCTTCTCTCCAAACAACATAAATATGTAGCAGCAGTAAAAGAGTTGATGTGATCTGATAAAGATCTGGCTATTTAATGTTCATCTGTATAACTTTTACAAGCTAAGCCTGTTGATATGAATAATTGTTTATACATACAGGACAATAATCTTCCTGACATTCTATCTTTCTGTCTCTTGCTAATCTCTGTTCATCCATCTTTAGTATAACTCCAAGGGGGACAGTTCTTCAACCACAAGATAGAACTTCAATTGACTTTAATGTAAGCTACTTATATCTTGTGGTGGGAGATTAGGGCTCCAGTAACCAATCATTATTTTCTTACTGGTTTCTAGTCTATCTGTCTATCCTCTTCACAAAGTAAAGTAAAATAAAATCTGATGCAGTGAGACCTCTCAAGTGACCACCCAAAGAACCAGTAAAATGTGGTTGCCCAGCAGAGGTAGTAGGCCTTAAACTCACCTTTCAGTTGAATTGGACTGCAAAATGTATGGAGATACTTTAAAATTATTAAGACTCCTCTTGGAGGTGGTCTTTGATGCAGCTTTCACCGTAATTCACAGATTACGGTTCTGTTCATCTGGATGCTTTGAGGTTGTGCTTAACTTCCTAAGAAGCAGTCATTTGGTCTATTTCCAGACTCTTTGTCTTGGTATTTTTACTCTGTAGTTGGTGAATCTCATCCATCCAATTAGCAGAAATAATGCAAAATATTTTCTAAAATCTGTAAAATGTAAAACTTGAAAATGTAACTGAGTTATCCCTGAAGGCTCTGTCGTTAGAGTACAAGCTTTGGCAGCATACTGCGAGGAGGGGAGTATTGTCTTTTGGTCACTGAAGGACAACCTTGTCTCAGTCAGTTCTGTAATTCTGTTTTCAGTAATCCTATTTGAAGGGTTTTCTTTTCTTCTCTGCCATCACAAGGATAGCTTTAGCACTATACCTTCAAAGACATTTGTAATAAATTCCATAAAGATGTGTGTGTTATATAAGGAAATAGGACGGTCAAGAATCCCTGATGATTTCAACCAAATGAAAACTATTTATCCTTTAAGCCTGCTCATGAACTTTGTTTAATTTTCTGTTTCAGGAACAAGAAGACCCTAATAAGCTTGCTACCAGCTGGCCGGATTACTATATTGACCGCATCAACTCCATGGCTGCAGTAAGTTACCTCTGCACACGCCAGGAAAGATTTCCCAACAACGGCTGTTTGATTGTGAAACAGTGTCTTAAGGAGAGTAGTGAAAGTCCAATTGCTTGATTCATTTAAAATTGAGCTGGCAAAGGGAGAGGAGTATACTCTGTAGGGAAGAATCTTGCACTGGCAGAGAGATAGATTTGATGAAATGCAGGCCTTTTTCAGCTCTTATTTCCGTGATTCACAGACCTGAAAATGATGAAATTGGATTCTTCACTGGAAACTCCACATTAGAGAAATGAGATGTGATGGTGTCGCTGTGGCTTTTGTCTTGCAAATCAACAATGGGTTTTCTCCTGTGTACATGCACATGCGTGCAAGCACACACGTGCATATGTATATTTTCTCTCTCTCCTCTCTTTAAACAGTGCTTAAAGATGATCTGAAAAGCTTTAAAAACAAATTTAAATGTAAATGTTAGCTCCTAATCCAGTAATAAAACATGGCCCTGACCCATGCGTTTAACCAAACTCTGCCCAACACAGAACCTGAAGGGAAGGGCCAAAAATGGCTTTGCCATCTTTGTGTTTCCATGATCTAAGGACCAACTTGGCCCAAGCACAACAGAGATTTCAAGAAAAGTGATATCAAGGATAGGAAAGGCCTCCACAGCTTTCACTAAACTCAAGGCATGGAAATCAAAGAGATGCAGTATCAAAACAAAACTGGGAATTTTCAACATGAATGTCATCTCAGTGCGAACATACATGGCTGCAAGAGCTGGAGATCTATTAAAATGTTTGATAGAAAACAAGATACTTTACCTTTTGAAAATAAGTGCCTAAAAAAGCTTATGATATAGGTACCGACTCTGTGGATTCTCCAGGGCTGGAGCACCCACGGGGGGAAAAAAAAATTAGTGGGTACTTAGCAACCACCAGGAGCCAGCTCCACCGACCCCTACTGTGCGTGCTTCCCACCCACCAGCAGCCCCGCCAATCAACTCCTCCTCCTCCCTCCCAGCACTTCCTGCCTGCTGCAATCAGCTGTTCTGCAGTGTGCAGGAGGTGCTGGAGGAGAGGGAGATGGGGCATGCTTGGGAGAGGGGAGTGGAACTGGGCGGGGAAGCGTCAGGGGTGGGAAGAGGTGGGGTGGGAGTGAGGCCTTGGGGGGAAAGGGTGGAGTGGGGGAGGAGGCCTGGGGTTGAGCAGTGGTTAAGCATCCCTGGGGAAAGGAGGAAGCCAGCCCCTGTGGCTTCTGGGTAGTGGATGGAGAGAGTTTATCACCAATGAAGAGATCCAGCCAGCAGCTTGTTTCCACCAGAATCAGAAGAAAGTGCTGGATATATTGGTGCAGGTATCCCACATGCCAACGCAGACTCCCCCAGGAAGCTGAGATAAAGTGGTGTGAGGAAACAAGGGGACCCAATAGAAACATTAAGAAGAAGCCTTAGCAGGGATGGCAGAACCGTAATCTCAACACCACAGAGCAGATTGAAGCAACAGCTACTGGCAGAGGAGGTTGGAAGAGGCTAGTTTCCACCCTGTGCACCAACACTGGCATGGAAGAATGTAATAATATGACACAGCAACCTCAGAGTTGCTCTCCGTTACACTGACAGGTAATGGTCCGCTGAGACAGTTAAACCAGTGGGGGCTTGGTGGAACACAGGCACTCCAGCCATTCTACCCCCTCTGTTGGGCATTTTGAGGAATGGTGATGTAGAGCTGGATTGCCCTGCCCTACTTCCCCCTCCCCATGGGGCCTGGTTAGGCTGGAGGGATGCTCACGGACTAGTACCTTGTTCAATAAGTAGTCATGTTGACTTCAGTGGCATTACTTGCCGACTGATGTGCTACTCAGTGTGAGTAAGGGTGACAAGATTTGGCTCACAGAAAAGACAAATAAGTGAAGAGCTGATAGGCATATATAAACATGAATGGTATAGAGAAGGTAAAACAGCTGTTTCTGTTTACCCTCACTCACTATAGAAGAACAAGGAACATTTTGTGAAATTTGAAAGGCGGCAAATGAAAAACTGATAAAGGAAAATGCCCCCCACCTGCCCAATGTATAATGAACCTATGGAACTTACTGCCACAATACATTACTGAGGATAATAATTTAGTGTGACAATGAAATAAAGGGTTGGTCATTTTTATAGATAATCAAAAATCAAGTTATGTGAGACAGGATAAAAACAGAAATATAGGGCAATGAATATTCAAGCTTCAGGATAAAACTAACCACTTACTGATCGGATCTAGGGAACAACCTCCGTTATCACCATGTTACTCGATAATTATTTACTGGGGGGGTTATTATACCTTCCTCTGAAGCATCTAGTGCTGGCCACTGTGAGAGGTAAGATAATGAGATAGATGGATCACTGGTCTGATCTGGTGTGGCAATTCCTGTGTTCTGAAGATTCATAGTCTGTTACTGATTCTGCCTGTGGTTGTTTATATGCAAGAGCCATTGATTTCCCTCATCAGTTCTGCATGAATTTAGCTGTTAACATCTTGGGCAGTGTGAGTTGGTGGGTTTTTATCATTATAATTAATTTATAAAAGCTTTTCTGTTCACCTTCATAGCATTGTTATGGGCTGAAAAATAACTATAAAAATGACACCCTGTTGCACATGTTATAGATTGTTGGTTTCTTCTTGGTAATACATGTTTAGTTCACTGACACAGTCAGTGTTTCACTAGTGCTTCAGAGCCACCCTAGGAAGGTAACAGAAGAGCTGCTTTTTATTCTGTCATAACTCATCAAAAACTACTACCTAACTGTGCTGATTCCAGAATTTGTTGGTGATGAGGGGTGAAGTGGAAAGAACGCAGATTGATTTTAAGAGAGTTTGCATGATTGCAAAGATTAGTGTTTTGATGTCTAGACTGAGCAAATTTACTCTAGAAGAGTCATTAAGGGAGAAGAAAAATGGAACGTTACATTGTCACCACACTAAATTCTGCTCCGAGGGCTTGGTCCAAAGCCCTTTGAAGTCATTGGGAGGCTTTCCAATAATTTCAGTGGCTTTGGATCAGTCCCTAAATTTACCCTGGTGTAAATCTGGAATGAACGTGTAACTGATGGTGTTCTAAAGCTGGAGCAGCTTCAGGGACTGAGAGCAGATTTTGGCCTACTTTTTCTGATTTTAACCACATTTTAAGAATGTCAGTAAACACCAGGTTCTGGTAATGCTGTTTTGTCATGCCCTGGCCTTAGAATGATTGACAAATTTTCCTTTTCCCTTATGTTTTACCCAATCACTGGAGATATTTAAAGGCTACTTGGGTTAAAATTAATGGGCCTCATTTACCATTTATTTGCTCCAATTTTACGCAGTTTTAGCTTCAGTGATTTGTTTTCAGTAGCGTTACATCACTGTAAAACTGGAGTAGCATAGCGGTGAATCAGGGTGTTTTAAAAGAAATGTCTTCACCTGTGTTAATAGGACCTCTGAGATTCTTAAAATGGAAAGAATTTTTTAAGAGCCCCTTCACTTTCACTGCTAATGCTGCTGTTTTTTTCATTCTCCACCCTGAGTGAAATGTTAAAATAAATGATTAGTCAGTTTCACTTTGTTTCCAATCCGTATCTAATCAGTTTCACGTAGCGGCTCTTCCAGTGTTAGCACGTGCTGCAATATTTAGATTGCAAATACTGCAGGGGAATGTTAAACTTGAAACAAAAATATTATTAGAATTTTAAAAAAACATTAGACATATTTCTATTTTAAAATGTTATGCCCTGGTTTTTGCAAAACTTAAGTTTTGGACCTACTGTAAATCAATCAGTGTCCCTTTAAACAGCACCTTCATACCTTGTTGCCCCTAATTGCTTAATTATAGGGGCCTATCTTAGATATGGGCTACTCATTGATTAAAATGAGAGCCTGATCCAAAGACCATTTGAAGCCTGAAAATCTTTCTATTGACTTCAAAGGCTTTGGATCAGTTTCTGACTCTCCAAGGCCACCGCGTTCAATGATAGTGTTACCTGAAGGCCTTGTAATGTGGTGACTCTTGGAATGCTGGGCATTCTGAACCATAGATCAATATGTTAGGGAGTACTCTGTTCACTGGACTAGAGATCGCAGCTTTCTCTTTCAGCTAAACAACCTGGACACTTTGGGCCCAATTCTGTTCTCTAGTTGAAAGTTCATACTCAGAGTAGTTATCAGTGGTTTACTGTCAGACTGGAAGGATGTATTTAGTGGGATCCAGCAGGGAATCTGTCTCGAGTCAGTACTAGTAAATATTTTGATTAATGATGATGGAGTAGAGAGTGTGCAATCCCCCCTGGCTTGGTGTCGTCTGCAAATTTTATAAGCAAACGCTTTGGAGGATAGAATTAGAATTCACAAAATCTTGACAAATTGGAGAATTGGTCTGAAATCAACGAGGTGAAATTCAACAAAGACAAGTGCAAAATGCTTCACTTAGAAAGGAAAAATCAAATGCACAATGGGAAATAACTGGCTAGGTAGTAGTATTGCCGAAAAGGATCTGGGGGTTATAGTGGATCACAAACTGAATATGAGACAACAGTGCACAGTTGTGAAAAAGGCTATATCCGTCATAGGCTTATTAACTGGAGTGTCCTATGTAAGACACAGGAGGTAATTGTCCTGCTCTACTCAGCATTGGTGAGGCCCCAGCTGGAGTACTGTATTCAGTTTGGAGTGCCATGCTTTAAGAAAGATGTGGACAAATTGGACAGTCTAGAGGAAAGCAACAAAAATGATAAAAGGTCAAGAAAGCCTGACCTATGAAGAAAGGTTTAAAAAAAACTCTGGCATGTTTAGGGTGAAGAAAAGAAGACTGAGGGGGCCTGATAACTGTCTTCAAAGATGTTAAGGGCTGTTATAAAGAAGTTATTGATCCCCGTGTCCACTGAAAGTAGGACAAGAACTAATTGGCTTAATTTGCAGCAAAGGAACTCTGTTAGATATTAACACAAACTTTCTACCTCTAAGGGTAGTAAGTTCTGGAATAGGCTTTCAAGGGATGTTGAATCCCCATCATTGGAGGTTTTTAAGGACAGGTTAGACAACCATCTGTCAGGCATGGTCTAGGTCAGGGGTGGGCAAACTACGGCCCATGGGTTGCATCCAGCCTACCAGCTGTTTTAATCCAGCCCTCAAGCTCCCACTGGGGAGTGGGGTCTGGAGCTTTCCCTGCTCTGGTGCTCCAGCTGGGGAGCAGGGTCGGGGGCTACGCTGCGTGGCTCCCAGAAGCCGCGGCATATCCCCTCTCCGGCTCCTATGCATAGGGGTAGCCAGGAGGCTCTGCATGCTGCCCCTGCCCCAAGCATCGCCCCCACAGCTCCCATTAGCCCAGAACTGTGGCCAATGGGAGCTGCAGGGGCAGCACCTGTGGACGGGGCAGCATGCAGCAAAGCCACCTGGCCACGCCTCTGCGTAGGAGCTGGATGGAGGGACATGCCGTTCTGGGAGATGCTTGAGGTAAGCGCTACCCAGAGCCTGCATCCCTGAGGCGCATCCCTGAGGCACATCCCCCTCCCCTGTGCCCCTGCCCCAGCCCTAATTCCCCTCCCACCCTCTGAACCACTCGGTCCTGGCCTGTAGCACGCTCCTGCACCCCAACCCCCTCTCAGCCTAACCCCAGAGTCTGCACACCTAGCCTGAGCCCTCACCCTCCACTCCACCCCCCCCCCTCATGCCCCAGCCCAGAGCCGCCTCTTGCACTCTGAACTCCTCATTTCTGGCCCCATTCCAGAGCCCTCACCCCCTCCCGCCACCCAACCCCAATTTGGTCTGCTATACAATTTCCATACCCAGATGTGGCCCTCAGGCCAAAAAGTTTGCCCACCCCTTTTCTAGGTTTACTTGGTGCTGTTTCAATGGGGAAGCTTGGACTTGATGACCTCTCGAGGCCCCTTCCAGACCAACATTTCTATGATTCTCTCACCAGTTTTATACTGTTTACGTCCATATAACTTCATTGATTTGCACCAGCATGGGTGAGAGTAGAATAAGGCCCCTGCTATACCTGTCATGCCCCCTGTTATAACTAAGTGAGCTGTCCTTCAGATCGTCCATTGGAAGGATGATACCAACTAGTTCACAAATGGAATAGCTCATGCATCAATCCTTGGAAGAAAGGGAGCTAACTATTGATGCTACCTAACTTAGAATTGTGCCCTTCATTTCCACACCTGTAATTTTGTGCCTGTAAAGCCAGTAACTTGACATCCAGTGCCACAAATCATACCAGTGATTATCTGCAGACACAAAATCATACACCATTCTAAATATCAGGGTTCTCATCTCAGCTGATTCATCAAGTCATGAAACTTCTCTTCGTAGGATAGAGCAGCTGCCCTATTTCTATCACATGTCAAGAGACTTGTCTTTTTCTCTGTGATAGTGTCTGCTTGGCAGCCTCAATAAATGCAATCCCCAGTTTATGGGGGAGAAGGAAGGTTACTTGTGACACCAGCATGTTGCTTTTATGATCTTGGCTATGTTTGCACTTGTACAGAAGGGTGTGCTGGTGAACAGTAGCTGCACATACAGCTCTTTGGAGTGATAGCATGAGATGGGGTCAAGATTAATAAATACAGCTGTTACGAGGCCCTTTTCTCTGGCTCAGAAATCATTTGCTCAGGGCAAAACAGCTTCATAAGGACATAAAAGAAAATGTCTTAGCAGAATCTAACAGGTGGAGGATGACTCCATCTCCCATCTGGTTCATGCTGCTCTAAACCATTGTTTGCTCAGAGCATCTTACGTTTGTTTGGTTTTTTAAAATCTGTAATGGAGAATTTCTGCTCTTGGATCATCCCTAATCCACTTCTAGAGATGTTATGGCAGCTTGAATTCTACCTGAGCTCATTTCTTTGAAGAAATGTTTTTAAAAGGATATTGCCCAGATACTAGTCACATTAATAACAATAAATGGCCATACTCTAATTATGACATAGAGCCTGATTTTGATCCACTTGTTTAAATCGGAAGTAATTTCACTGAACTCAGCTGAGTAACAAGTTGTAAAAATGGTACAGGTGAAATCAAAATAAGGAACTTGGACCATAACTGTAAAATTCTGAAAATCCAGTTTGTGCTTTTTTTAGTACTGTTTCTGCTACTTATTTCCTTTATTCCATCTGACTCCGCTTGGCAAATGAAACTAGGCAGGTCAGTTCATTTTCCGCTTCTAGTCAGTTTTGCTTTCTGGCTCTCATGCACTAGCATTATGCTGCTGTGTTTGGATTTCTAGTATTTCAGGGCACTGGATTTCTAGTATGTCAGGGCACAGGAGGAGGAGTTTTTTCCCTTGGATTTTAAACAAAATACAAAATTTAAATTAAAATATTCACACTGAGCCAAATTTCCAAAAGCAGCCTTTAAGATTGCCTGTCATTTTGAAAACACAATTCCTTGTATATAGTTTTTTCCACATATGTGCAGTCTCAGACTAATCCATGCAGACCGGGTAGCTGGATATCAGATTTCCCTGTTGCATTCAAATCAACAGTTCTGAACATGCAAAAATTTACTGGTGAAAAATAGTATGTATGTAATTGTGCATGGAGTATCTCAGGCTGGTTGAAGCCCCTGCAATAGTTTGCTCCTCCTTTTTGTCTGTGGAACAAAATTAATTTACACGGAGTCCTAAACTAGGCCAACATTATCCCTTTAATGCAGTTTTTAGTTCAGAAAAACTATTTTCCAACCAAACATAACTATGAAATGTAGCCACAAACAGTGATCCCCACACACAACAGTTTCCCATCCCTCTCTCCTAGTGGTGATCCTGTTTTCTGTAACTTTCACACTGTAATTTCATGATGTGGACATGTGACCCTTTCCTCATTAGAGGAGGCACAGGGAGTCGTGTTCCTGGCCATGAGAAGTGAAGGGCTCTTG
Organism: Lepidochelys kempii; assembly: GCF_965140285.1. Classification (NCBI taxonomy): domain Eukaryota; kingdom Metazoa; phylum Chordata; order Testudines; family Cheloniidae; genus Lepidochelys; species Lepidochelys kempii. The sequence continues at coordinate 153,086,749 of NC_136382.1, forward strand.
GCTGCTCATAGCTTCCAGAAAGGATTTTTCTGTAATTAACCATCTGCTGCAAAAGCAGGATTACTTATGTTTGTTTCCCTTGGAAACAGACTGTCTCCACTCTCAACAAAATACCTTTGGACACCCTCCTGCCATCCATGTGCCTCCCTCCAACAATGGGTCAGAGGAGAAAGTAAGCTATTGTAAAAATGGGAGCCTTTCAAAGGAACATTTATGGGCCAAGAAAAGTTGACCATATGGGCCCTCACCCAAAGAACTACAAATCAAGCACCAAAACCCGCCTCAGGAATCTGCAATTGAGATTCCACAATGCGTTTTCATGGTTTCTATTTATTTTTTTGAAGAGGGGATTGTATATGGCTTGGCTCGAGTGTTTCAGTATATGTTTCTGGCTGTTGGGGATGCTGGCAGAAGATAAAACATCATCAGCTCATTTTCCATCAGTAGCACTCTGTCATTCGATTAGGGCAGGAAATATCTCACTCCGTTAGTGAGTGAATTTGACTTTAGCATGGATCAGAGAGAGGACCCCTAGAGTTAAATACAGCTCCCTGTACCATCTGTGTAGCATAAAACAGCCACGGCTCTTAGCCAAGTGACCACCCTCGGGATTTGACATGCGTTGACACCACATGGTTTGCAACACCGAAGGGTTTGGGGAAGAACGGGAGGGAGAGAGTTAAGAGATGTTCCAGTGAAAGGAGGATTTTCTTCGGGACTTCCTTGCTGAACCATTACCATAAAGACACTAGTATTCTGTTGTAATGGGTCATTATTGTAGGTGCTGGATAATATTTGTTTAATCAAGGTATTTATTCAAGAAGAGTCTGAGTTGAGAGCTGAGGTTCTCCTAGCCTTAACGTTGTTTTGTGAAACCCCATGGTACCCCTGTCAATAAGCTAGGAATGATCATCCATCTTCTACAATTAGGGAAGCTGAGGCAGAGAAAGACATAGGCCAAAATGTTCAAATGTAGTGGCTTGGTTCTCAGAGGTGCTTAGCTCTAATCAAATCCAATTGACTTCACTGAGACCTATGTATGCTTAGCACTTCTGAACATCAGGCTATCCATTTCAAGTGTCTGACTCTGAATTTAGATGTCTAGAATTGTGCCTCCAAGTTTGAAAACGTGGGTTTCAGTGACTTGCTCAAGGTCATATAGCAAGTCAGCGGAAGAGCTGGGTGGGACTAGATCAGGAGTACTGGCCTTTGGGCTGGACACCCAAAAAACGGCGCCACCCAGAATTAGTGAATACAACTGAAAATGTAGGTCTTAACCTCTTTGTACCTTGGTGTACCTGTCTGAAAAATTGGAACAGCAATAGAATCATAGAAGATTAGGGTTGGAAGAGACATCAGGAAGTCATTTAGTCCAACCCCAACTAAATCATCCCAGCCAGGGCTTTGTCAAGCCGGGCCTTAAAAACCTCTATGGATGGAGATTCCACCACCTCCCTAGGTAACCCCTTCCAGTGCTTCAGCACCCTCCTAGTGAAATAGTTTTCCCTAAAATCCAACCTAGACCTCCCCCACTGCAGCTTGAGAACATTGCTTCTTGTTCAGTCATCTGCCTCCACTGAGAACAGCCAAGCTCCATCCCCTTTGATCCCCCCTTCAGGTAGTTGAAGGCTGCTATCAAATCCCCCCCTTACTCTTCTCTTCTGCAGACTAAATAAGGCCAGTTCCTTCAACCTCTTCTCGTAAGTCATGTGCCTCGTCATTGTCATTGCCCTATGCTGGACTCTCTCCAATTTGTCCATATCCTTTCTGTAGTGGGGGGCCCAAAACGGGACGCAATACTCCAGATGTGGACTCACCAGTGCCGTATAGAGGGGAAAAATCACTTCCCTCAAATACCTGCCTGTTAGGAATGTTGAGACTTAAATTGTTTGTTCAGACATATTGCAGTGAACATCCCAGATAAGAGACAGGAACATTATTTTGTGAGGGCATCTGTGACTTCCTCTGGTAATCTGAGAACACTGGGTTATACTCTATTGCTAATCCACAGGAATAGAAGCAGCCTCAGCTGGACTCAGCTTTGCAGCTGGAAGCAGCAAGCACCTCTAAGTGATTTGGTAGAATATTTCTTATTGATGACGTCTGGGCTGTCTAGCAGTCTGTTTTCTCTGACCTTCTATCAGGCAGCCCTGGCTTTTGTAACTATTGCTCTTCTTTCCAAACAGATGCAGACCCTGTATGCTTTTGATGAAGAAGAAACAGAAATGAGGAATAAAATAGTTGAAGACTTGAAAACAGCTCTGCGGACTCAACCCATGAGGTAATTGTTGTTCATCTTCTCTTTCACCCACTCCTTCACAGGGCTATATCTGACACAGGAAACAGTGGTAGTGAGAGAACCTTCAGCTGCGGATCGCAGGCAGGTACCCAATTGTTTCAAAGAAAGCTGCCTTTGGTAGCTCATAATTTTGATAGAGAACCTTACAAACCTTCACCTCTATACACTCCAGGTGCATGTGTGGAGTTATGAATGTGCCTCCAGGAAAGCATAAGACAAGTTGCATTGTTAGAAACCTGAAGAAGGTCTTTGAAGATAGAGGTGAAAATTGTGGTAATCAGATTCTAGACCACATGGCCTGTAGTACCCTGCGTATATTAGTGAATTAAGGATGGCATGTCCGTCTTAACTCTCGAACTTTGTTGGATTCAAATATTCCTTATCTGGAACAACTCAAAATGCTAAGTATGAAATATCCAAGTCATCTGACATGCACCTGATGTGGGGTTTTCTTTTTGCGATGCATGTAGCTATGAGAATGTAGCAAGATGTTTGATTATACGATGGGTTTGTCTGTGATAGCAGAGGACTCTGATCTAGGGAGGTCCCTTCTAGGCCTGTATTCTTATGTTGGGTTTTTTGTTTGTTTTTTCTGTATAATTGTGTAGTGCACCTTGAAAAATCTAAGGTCCCCTTTTGTTTGCTGGGTGCAGCAATAATGAATAATTACAAGCTGTAATTATAATTACTTTAGAGACTCTTTACATTGGAAAGCGCAGTGTACAGAAAACAGAACCATAACAGGTGTGATCTCAGGAAGCAGAGTGGATTGGTCAAAAAGTTCATGAACATTTCACGTAGGCCTGAGCTTGACTGATGTATCTGCATCGAAACCATGCAGAAGTCAGTTTCCTGGGGCTTCAATACATACCCTGGTGAAGTGTGACAGTTCCATGGTGAATTCTGAAGCCAAAGCTCCAAGTGACACCAAGAGAGGAACCACAAAGGTACTAACTCCCACTGAAATCATCCACCTTTCTGAATGCCACCTCCAAGAGAGTTGGGAACCCAGGTAGATGGCAATTGAGAAGAATCTCTTCCTCATGTGTTCCTGCAAAGCCAAAAGGCTGAGCTTTGCACGTCTGTGCCCTTCATGTTACCGCAAGTTTTTTGTGAACATGAGTTATACAGACGTGTGGATTTAGTAAAGGGTAAAATCGAATGTGATCAGTGCAGTTACACCAGCGATAATTCTGGAGCCAGTTCCAGTTAACCAAATCAAGCAGCTGGGAGCAATGGTTGAAATAGAGGTTGTTTTTTCCCTTTATGCAGAGTTATACAGCTGGCTGGGTGGTGCATGTACGTGCATGCACAGCTTCCTTGAAAGCATCAGGTGTTAGCCTCTATGGGAGGCAGGATGGAGTCATTGATGGACCAGTGGCCTGAGTCATTATGGCAAATCCTAAATCATCTTAACTATAACAGGAAGTCAGTCCTCCCTTGTTAGGATTTGTTTTCTTCCTCCCTCCATGCGGGAAAGCATAGTCCACTCAAAGCTCCTGAAAATGGGACCCTGTGGGAGAGCACAAAAAAGGTGCCTTGTTTGCCATGTCGTCCATAAATCTTTGAGTCCCGCCCCTCGCGCACTCTAATAATCTGCTGTGTATGTCAAGTGGGGGCAGTGTGAGAAAGCAACTAATGCCACGTTATCTCAGGAAAAAACCTGAGTGGGAACTATGTTAATCTGAGCAGAAAGAACCCACTGTTCTTTGCTTTGCTTGATACAGGCCCCATTAAGAATCCACTAGGGTGCTAGCTGCTCGCTTTCCAGGAGCGAAAACAACTTTTATTATGACTCTTGTTCTCTGTTCTGCAGGGATGTGAAGGGAAAATCTAAAAAGCAGACTTGCCTGTGCAGCCTTCCTACAAGGCCCCTCTCTTGAAAGAGCTTGATGATTCTGAGTGCTTCGTGGCACGCTGGGAACTCTGGATTCAGGTTTCAATCCCTCAAGCTTTGGAGTTTTTTGGATCCAGGGTTTTATTTTGGCCCATTAGAGAGGGAGGGAAGGAGGGTCCACTTGCAAAGTCCAGAGCTGGCTCTAGTTTTGGAATCAAGTTCAGGAATGTTCAGGTCTGGGATTTTGGTTTGGGACCCTCTCTAATTATAAATGGAGTAGACACACCAGCAGATAGGAGGCTTCAGATCTGAGATTTAGGAAAGTGAATCTGGATATTGTGATTTGGGCCTATCTTGACTATAAGCCAGACAGGAACACTAACAAACCTAATGCTCCAGGGTACTCAGGGTTTTTCCCAAGTATAGCTACCAATTAGAACTGGTGAAACATCTCCCAGAACATCTATTTGTGTTGCGCTCTGAACGTAAAGGAACTTCTATGCACTCGCATCTTCTTTTTGAGGCAGCAAGCAAATGCAAATGGCCTGTCACTTTAGCCTTTGGTCTTCCTCGGGCTGGGTGAGTGCATGCTCAGGTACTGGATGAGCATGGAGGTTTTAAGTGGAGAAGGGAGACTAACTTATTGACCTGCTGGAATGTTGTTCTCATACTTGTTCATGATTTGAATCCATATTCAACCCCTTGCAATCTGACTTCATCTACTGTAACCCAAAATCCTTTGTGGCAGTTTTGACAGAACTTCGTAGAAAGTGCTGTACTGTGACATACAGCAGCTCCTCTGTGGTGAGTTTCAGGGCAGTGTAGCTGAAAGTGGTGAAATGATTTGGAGGATGTTGTTGGCATCTGAGGACAACCTGCTTGCAAGTGACCATCTAATCTTGACTACCTGTATTCTATTCACACAGCAAAGAACACAATGCAACGGAAACTGACTTCAAGGATAAACAGGAAACATGGCAGCTTGCCACAACTTCCCCACTCTTAAGCCAGGTGCTGGTGGTTCAACCCACATGTCAATAGCTGCTATGATAGAATGTAATCAATCCTTTGCATTGGTGCAGACCTATTTTGGGGCGTATTCAGTGAAATTGACAGACTTTCATCATGTCAATTGAGTACATTCATGGCAGCAAGCTGTGGAGTGAGGCATCTCCATGGACTTGAGTGTCCAGCTCAAACATATATTCACAGCCACCAGTGAGGTTCCTTCTATCCTTCAAGAAGGCCTTTCCAATAAGATCCCACTCCCCAATCTCCTGGGGGGGGGGGGCGGGGGAGAATCTGATCTTTGGCTGAAGACCCTTCCTTTAGCCCACTCACATTTTCAGGGCTTTCTCAACCAGTCTTGTGCTGCTTCAGCTGGGTCTCTCAACAGGCATTATTTAATTTGTTTATAATAATGAGCATCTGCACCAGCATCAATGAACTGTCGCTTAAAGCATTCCCTCTTAAATTGCTGACGGGGCTTGAACCTTGTTTCCCATAGTTAAGCAAAACCAAATTTTGAGTTAAATCAGTGTCTCAACTAATCTCCAATGACTTAATTTGTTAGCTGCCAAACGAGTCTTCTGCCCATGGCCGATCAGCAACCCAATTCCTTCTTTGATAAAAGGATGCAGGGGTGGGGGAGCCACAGCTACATCAGATCCCTTCTGTAAGCAGCTTTGTACATAGGTCTTCAAGATACCAGTCTTTTTAGTTGAATTTGGACATGAATCCCATTTTCCAGGCCACTTCTTTTCATTAGATGCCTGACCAACATGGCAAATGAAAATCAAAACTTGTATCAAATGGACTGAACAGAATCTTCCTGCAGAGGGCACAAGATACTAATGGGGTGCCTTGGTTGCTTACCCATAGGCATCTCTGTAAGAGGAGTCACTGAACCAAGTGTCCCCATCTGGATATGTACTTTATAATACTGTAGAATGGAGTCCCTTTAACTGGTGTGACAGGGTCAGGCCAGATGGCTACAGGAGAGTGTTAGAAGGCAGATGAATTAGTCCCAGATTAAGCAGGTCCATTTTCCCTGGATAAGGTAATGGGCAGTTCCAGAACAAGAAGGAACGTGCTGGAAAAATTCAGGCAGGCAGGCTAATTAGGACACCTGGAGCCAATTAAGAAGCTGCTAGAATCAATTAGGACAGGCTGGCTAATCAGGGCATCTGAGTTTAAAAAGGACCTCACTTCAGTTTGTGGTGTGTGTGCAAGGACCTGGGAGCAAGAGGCACTAGGAGCAGAGAGAGATGGTGTACTGCTGGAGGACTGAGGAGTACAAGCATTATCAGACATCAGGAAGAAGGTCCTGTGGTGAGAATAAAAGTGGTGGGAGGAGGCCATGGGGAAGTAGTCCAGGGAGTTGTAGCTGTCGCACAGCTGTTCCAGGAGGCACTCTAGACAGCTGCATTCCACAGGGCCCTGGGCTGGAACCTGGAGCAGAGGGCTGGCCCGGCTTCCCCCCCAGACCTCCCAACTCCTGATCAGACACAGGGGGAGTTGACCTGGACTGTGGGTTCCACCAGAGGGGAAGGTCTCTGGGCTGTTCCCCGACCCACATGGTGGCTCAGCAGAGACTGTGGGGATTGTTTTTCTTCCTTTTTCCCGTGCTGGCCAGTGATGAGGTTAGCTAAGTGAATGGCAGGTTTAAGTCACTAATAAAAGTGGCCAAACTGAGGACTGCCATGAATCTCTGAGGCAAGCAAATCCGCCAATAAGCGCAGGACCCACCAAGGCAGAGGAGGAACTTTGTCACAACGGGATACCCATCTGTAAAGTTTGAAATGAAACACACCTGCATCTCGGGTATCTTTTGTGAAGCTTAATTCATTAAAGCACTCTGCTTTTAGATGAAAGTGCAATAGACATTTCGTTTATAATAAACCAGTGCATCAGTCTCAGTGCTCAGGAGCAGCCCTACAATAATAAATAAGTGCATGGATCTCAGTAGCAGCTGTATAAAAATAAGCCATTGCATGGATCCCAGTGCTCAGGAACAATCGTTGCATTCAAGAAAATATGTATTGTAAGGAAAGGGATTTTAATTTAAAGTTCCTCAAAGGTTATTACTAGAATCGGTGAGAGAACAGCTTTGCTCTTCATATTTCAGCACTTGAATATGGAAGTGCAGCCACACAGTGAAAATGAAAGTTGATGAGGGGCATGAGAAGTTAACCCACCTTTTTGGAATCTCAGGAGTGTTTTGACTCAAGTTTGAGGGGAAAGGGAGAAGGATCTTATTTAATCTGAATTACCAGCAATAAATGTCATCACTCTTCTGCCCTGCTCCAATGCTATTTTACCCAGTCTTAAAATAAATGGAGGTCGGGTTCTCTTTATTTTGGCTTGGTTTAGCCACATCTCACTCCTGTGTACTTTAGCTGGTCACTAATCTATCCAGCAAATGCAGCCTATTCTGCTTTGAATTTCAGGCAGGGCAGAGGTCCAAGGTTCGTCAGGGTTGTGCATGCCTCCTGATCCAAAGGCCACTGCTGCAGCTAGCCTGGGAAACATCGCCTTGACTGTCAGTAGGGTGGGAACATCCTGCCCTCCCCCCATGCCCCCCCCCGGTTTATGTTTTTTCCATCTTTCCCAAGCTGTGTCATTTCTCACAGTGAGCCTGTAGCACAATCTGTACAGGGATAGGTCTGAGAATAAGACAAGCAGTGGGGAAAATCACTGCCACATAGGCCTTGTCTACATTAGGATGAGAAAAGGAGTACTTGTGGCACCTTAGAGACTAACCAATTTATTTGAGCATGAGCTTTCGTGAGCTACAGCTCACTTCATCGGATGCAATAAATTGGTTAGTCTCTAAGGTGCCACAAGTACTCCTTTTCTTTTTGCGAAAAGAGACTAACACGGCTGTTACTCTGAAACCTGTCATTAGGATGAGAGTTTTGTTGTTAAGCTATGTTTGCTAATATTCAAATTAACATGTTTTAAAACCCTAGTGTAGAACCCTGTTTTTTAACATGAGTTACGCTGGTCAAGATAAAGCCTGCAGGGAGCCTAGGGTTTAATTCAACCAATCTGGCACCTATTTAAAGCACACGCTGCCTTGTCTATGCTGGAACTTTAGAATGTGTTACACAAGACACGTTAACAAACACGTTCTGACATCACACCTTTATAAAACAAGGTCCTCATGTACAACATATGAGGCACGTGGGAGGCTAATTTTGCACACAAATAACACAATGATGAAGGTACTCTTCCCTAGAAATGCGACTGCACGCCTCGTACATGCACAAGCATGTGTGTGCGTGCGCCTATGTGTACACAGATGCACAAAAGCACTAAGCAAACATTATGATGTCAATGGCATTCAGCTTAGGAGCTGAACTCTCCCATCTGTCTCACACCCATGTGGACCACAGAAAAATACAATGAGAATGACATTTAGTTCATGAGCTGGACTCGCACTCACTGTATAGCTTTTCCTGATGACAGGGCACTGAGTGTTTTGAAAAGAGAAGGTGACGATCATAGCTTCATCCTACATCTGATGTCAGCTGAGATTGGGAGGTAGTCCAGTTTACTTCCTATTGAGTAACAGAGATTAGTGTTTTGCTCTCTGGACCAGATAGGATACAGGAAAATCCCAACATTGTTTGAAACTTCGTCGTTAATCAAGGTCTATGATATCAGTCTCTTTCCTGCACCTACCCTTCTGCTGGAGTGACCTCACCCTAGAAATCCTAGTAACGTTTCTCTGCCATTAGATTTATTTGGGTATTGCGCTTGTGAGACTGTCTCTGTGCCTTTCACAAATGATTTGTCACCTGGTCTTCAGAGCTGGGCTGGCAGAGGTACATGAAAGTCACTGACTTTCATGTCTTGCACCAATAGCCAGTGCTCCATCTGGAAGTGGAATTCAGAAACCCTTGACTGACCAGGCTCTGAGTGATTTTCTTGAACCACTGGAGAATGCTTTGTCTCCAGGGCGGGTGTCAGTCTTATTCTCCCCTTAGCCCTGGAGCTATGAGGATGGCAATGCTTTTGCTGCTCGGTTTTGGTAATGAGTTTGGCAAGCCCTTGGATTCACAAAGGAACTTGGAAAGAGTCACCATGAACAAATAGATCTGAAGTAAATGTTAGGACTCAGAGCTGATAATGTGTGTTGTAACATCCTATTCGGGTTAGAACATGGAGAAAATTTCAGGCCTTTCTGGGCCACAACTGGCAAAACATCTAAAAGTGATCATTTCATGGCCATCTGCTAGTCTGCACAAAATAATTTTGGTCTCAGTCCAATTCTCAGTGGACACATGCATGACAGACACAGCACCACCACAGTTGGCCATGACTGCCTAAATTGCAGTCTTGGCAGAGAGGCCAGCAACCGAATGGGTCACAGACCCTGAACTACCCGTTAGTTTTCTTGCAAAGAGTTAGAATAACAAAAAAGGGTGTTTGGTGTCTTACTGAATTCCTAGTGCACTCTGTGTGGTCCTTCCATCTACCTGAGGGGAGAGGGGCTTCTGTTCCCGTGGCTCATATACATAAAGAGGGTAGGATGGTACACCCAAAAGACAAGTAATTTGTGATCAGAGCAGTGTGAAACTTGGCAGTTTTGCTGAGCTGAGTTAATGAAATCCCTCTTCTCATTGTTGGTGCATGTGTGTTTGGCCCCTTCTAAAATTTGCTTTGAAGTTCAGGTCTGAACAAACCTCAGAGTAAAACTCATCTGAAACCACCAAGTTTTGCCTGGTTTCTGCTCAGAACTGTTGGTCCAAGTAAGCTGAAGGTTGGCAAACTGTCTAGTGTATCTGGCCCAACTTTCAGGTGGGCCATGAAATTTCCTGTGTGGTAAAGTGGAGTACCAACCAAAGGACTGGCTGACATATTTCTAATGTAATTGTATACTAATACATAACTGAGGCTCAGGAGTGTTCTTGTGCAAGAGACAAAACAGAAAGCAATGACACACATGCTTGGAACCGCTCAGTGTTCACAAGTTGGACAGGGAACTGAATGGGATCCTGTTCACTTCACTTTGCATAGGACCCCAAAATCTTAAGCCTCCTGAAAACTCTCAGTGAAACTCAGCTAAAACCAATTGGGTGAATGTGTTCCCAGTATTGTTGCACTGACTTCAATGGACTCCGTTAACTTCAGTGGATTAATTCCAGGGATGAACTGATCCATTGTGTTTTTATCTTTGGTTTGAATGAAACTATAGACCCTTCCTTGGGCTTAATCTATGTTGTATCCATCCAGATTGGTGCACGATCTTTATCTGAAACCAGACATGTTTTGCCTGGTTTCATAATGAAAGTTTGACACACAACCCTAGTGATTTGAAAAGTGACCCCAAACTTGGAATAAAATGGTGTTGGAACATGCTGTTCCTTCTGCAAATTCACTGCCCACATTTCTAGTCTATTTGTGTCCTCATGCCAGACCCTGGTGGTATCCATGGCGGCCATTGAGTCTGCTCCCTCCTTAAGAACATCTCCTACCAGCAGAGATCCTACAAGCCATTTTGGGAGTTTTGCCTGATCCAGGATTGTAGGTGTAGGCCCTATAGATTTGCCAGTATGTAGGAATCTTTTCACCGGCCATTGAAATGCAGCAGCCATTGTGGTTGAATGTGGTAGTTATTATACAGTAACACTGTCCAAGCACATAGGACAGGGGAAACAAAAGGTGGGATTTGAAGCAGACACAATGCAATTACCTAAATTGGAAAATGACCGTGACAAGAAGACTGACTGTCTGTGACATGTTGCCTGGAATCATCTGGAGTTCTTTAGGCTACTGACTGCTCTGTTCTTAGCATCATAGTTTCATAGTCTATTAATTTGATGCCTATTGTACAGTTTGCCTTAATTCTGTTTTTCTCCCTTTCCCTTCAGGTTTGTGACCAGGTTTATTGAGCTGGATGGCCTGACCTGTTTGTTGAACTTCCTGAAGAGCATGGACTATGAGACCTCAGAGAGCCGCATACACACATCCGTTATAGGGTGTATTAAGGCACTGATGAACAATTCCCAGGGACGGGCACATGTCCTGGCCCATCCAGAAAGTATCAATATCATCTCCCAGAGCTTACGGACTGAGAACATCAAGACCAAGATCGCTGTGCTGGAGATCCTCGGGGCTGTCTGCCTGGTGCCGGATGGCCATAAGAAGGTCCTACAGGCCATGCTTCACTACCAGGTCTATGCTGCAGAGAGGACAAGATTCCAGGTATAAACACTCAGCCAACAATGCACAGCACCGTGCATCTTGAAAAGGGTGGCTTGTACTTATACACAGTGTACAACATTGTCAAGGCATAAAGTCCATTTTCCTCACCTGGACTTTGGATCAACCAAAGTAGTGTCAGCTCCCCACATAGATTTGTCATACACGTTCTACAGCCAGTCACTGCTATCAATGCTGATTTAAAGCTACTGTGCTTTACCTTAAAACTGAGTCTTGCTGTATTAATGAAAGAATTTCAGTAATCTCACACTCTAACCTAGACTGACATCATCTATTGGGTACCTGATACCATACTGTTTAAGTGCCAATAGCATAAAGGCCCAAGGAGCTTCTGTAATGCTTTTGAGGTCAATTCTGTCATAATGCAGAAAGTATGGAGTAAATGATCTATAACAAAAGCCATTAATAAGCCAACATTTGCCAGTTGTTACTCCACAGTTAGCACAGATATTTCCTGCTCTAAGTATAGAGGTAAAACTCAAAGATAGATCACGGACTTTCTGGTTGTGGGGATTATAAACTGATGCTATGACCTGCATCTTCCTAATGAAACAACCATCCTGATGAGGAGAAACCTTGTGAGCTCTGTGTTAAGCCATGGTTCCTAAACATATTGGCACTGTACTAGTTTACCGTTCTTATAGTACAACCCTATATTCCTTCCATGGGTGAAGTTTCCATTGGGTTTTGCCTGGCTACTATAAGGAGGATAATATACAATTAGGTCCTAGAACCTTGTTTACATCAGCCATTGCCCCGACCTCCCATTTCAGTTTGTGCATAGTCTAAGCTTCAGTGGATCTTAAGCTGCTCTAAATTTGAGATTGTAAAAGTAGTTCAAGCTCCGTGGAAGTTTGCAGCATGCACAGCTGAGTGGGAAGTGGTCACTGGTCACCAACAGCAGCTCATGTGGTTGTTTCTCATCAAGGTGAGTCCCAGTACAGAGGGTCAGGGAGTCAAGTGGCTTACTGCCCAGGTTACACGACTAGGATTCAGGAGACCTGGGTTCTATTTCCCAGCTTTGACGCTGACCTACTCTCTGACTTTAGCCAAGACGCTTCATCTCTCTGTGCTTCTGTTTCCACATCCACCCTTTTTCTTGTCTATTTAGATTGTAAGCTACTCTATGCATTCACTGTCTCACTACGTATTTGTACAGAGCTTAGCATGCTGGGGCCTTGATCTCAGTTGCAGTCTCAGTGTTAACTCAGCCATAATGACAATAGGGAGCTGGGGAGACTAAGACTTCAGCCACAAAAGACCAACGTACCGGTAAGAGGTTGGGAGTCACTGATCCAAAGCATGGAGTTGGGGAATGGAAGCCAAACCAGAGAGTGTACAATGGTTAGTGTACTGTAGTCTGCATGTAAGAAAGAGAGGACAACCTTAAATCTTGCTTGTTTTCTGGTCATTAGCTTAACTGAGGAAGCCTTTCTGAAGCTTGAGGTTGTTTACACTGGAGGCGCTTTGGGGTGACCTCGCGTGTTTGGCAGTAATTCACAGCCCCAGCAACTTTCAATCAGATTTTAATTCTTTGTCCCAACTCGACCAAGCTGATCTGTTGAATAAACCCATATGCTGTAGAAAGCCCAAGTCAACTCGAGGGACTCCTCTGTGTATATCTTTTTATTTGTCTCAAACTGAGTAAATGACTGGGATGATAAATCATTGCTGGGCCAGTGTATGGTAACACATCTCATCTCATCTTGTACAGCTGGGCCTTTGAGAAGTCACATCTAGTGATTCACAGAAGCTCTTGTGAGCCTGGGGGAACTTGCTTACTATCTCATCCATGACTGACCGGAATGCACAAATAATTGCCTTTGTCAAATGTTTTTGCATTCGGGGGCGGGAAGGGGAAGGAAAGAAAAGTGTTTGCTTCCTCTTTTTAAAAACAAACAAACAAACCCCATGTGATTAGCAGCAGGGATATGCTCCTGCTTACTAATTTTGTAAAGCCTGTGTCCAGAAACTGGAATGGCATTTTCCACAGAGTTCTCTCCAACAGGTTGAACCCAAGCAGTTCTCATCTTAACTCTGAAGAAGTCTACAAATACCTACCACTGCCACCCTCCACCTATCTACGTCTCTCAGTGGATCAGTGGCAGCATCCCAAGTGAACATGGTCCATGCTCAGTGAAAGGCAAGGAAGGAAGCTGATGCCACACTTTAAGGTTCTCAGTTAAGAATGCCTGTGACATAAAGCTTCATATTTCATCTGTCAAGTGTGAAGCACTGTTACTCTCTAGTCCTGGCCTTGGCTCAGAGTGGTCTTGCAGTTCCTTGGCAACCAGGCCAAGGAAGAGGGATATGCACGTCTCTGCTCTACTGGGAGATCTGGAGCTTTCACTAAGGGGGTGAGGTGGCTGAGCCCAAGGAGGCACTAGAAAAGCCAGCTTGTGCCTTTTCTGTATGTGCCTGGGAGATAATAGAGGACTGAGTCTGGATTTAATACAATAAAGCAACGACAATGCCCTTTTTGAGCAGCTCTTCACTCTGGGTCTTGGATCTGCAGCTTTATAACCAAGGCTTTGCAAATACTTCACAGCTCCTTTGGCTTCCAAGGACAATTTTGGTGGAAAATGTCTCCTATCACCTGAGCATTTAATAGCATCTCTCAGTGCATGAGTTCTCTGAAGGGTTTAGAGCTTCCTGCTTTAGGTAGATTCCAACCCATTGCTCTCTAATTCCCTTCTCAGAAATTCTCTCTTAGCCTATAAAACCAACTCAGAATTTCCCCAAACATGGATCTGGCATTAACACAATTAAGCCATTAGAATTCTTCCTGAGTAGTGAAAGCTAATCAAAAGCAAACTCTACACAGGAGGAACAGGAGATGCATATTCTGGAGATGCAGAGTGGAAACAAATTGCTCTGGCTCCATTGTTTATGATAATAGATGAAATTGTGGATTGGTCTCATGAAAAGGATGCCTGGAATCCCCCAAAGGCTCTGCTCTGTTTTCACATAGATGATGAGACAATAGGCTATTTAAGGGGACAGCAGATGAGCCAAAGAGGAGGAGGATTTCAGCATCTCAGGCTTGGAAGCTGACAGAAATGGGACTATTGGGCCCATAGAAAGTGGGGAAGATTGAGCTTCTCTGGAACTTGGCCTGAGCTCAGTCTTTGATATAGATTCTAAGGCCAGAAAGGACCACTCTGATAATCTTCTAGTCTAACCTCCTGCATAACACAGGCCATAGAACTTCCCTGAAGTAATTCCTGTTTGAACTAGAGCACATCTTTTAGAAAACCTCTCACTGGTGTGTCTTACAGAGTAACTTAAAGATGAAAAAGATCTAAAACTCTGGCATTCTCATTAGATTTTGTTTTGCTTTAGAATGGAATTTTCTGCTGGTGAAAGGTGCTGGGTTGACAGCTCTAGATGGGAACAGAGGGAAAGTTGCAATACACACAGCAGCTGTGCAAGCCTTGACTCACTGCCTCACTACTGTGCTTCAACCCTCACCTCCTGGGACTAGCTAGTGAAAGGATGAGAGAGGAGTTCAGTCTTCATGGGCTATTTATTTTGTAGGATAAATAAATAGCCCATGAGGGTTGCCACTTGTGATGGCATGTTGAGTCATATAGAAACCTGGGATTGGACTGAGACCTGACAATTCATTTCACACAAGGTATCAGATGGTTCTCACCTTTTGGCCAGTACTGACTCAAGTTAGATGGAGACCAGTGACGTAGAGGTGAAAAGTTCCATGTGCCTTTCCCACTCCCCTGAGCCATTTAGTCCCTCCCTCTTTGACTTTTCGTGGATTCCTTGTAAGAACAAACAACACTCATCACTAATTAATGAAGACCATGAACTATAGTCGGTGACTCTGAGAGTGGCCTTTCCCTCCCACTCCAGAACATGTGCTTTCCCCCAGTCACCATCCTGACAGCAGTGATACATAATTCCCTGTTTCCCCTTGCCCCTTTTGTTGCTGCCTGATCCCTCCTCTTGTTGAAATCCTTGTGCTCCATCTCAGCTGCTCACTGATTCTGGATTTAGCATTTTTCCCAATAGCACCAGCAATGAACGTCAGAATTTCTCTTTCTCTCTCCCCTTGGATCTTCTTTGGCAACCTCTCTCAATAGCAGATGATGCAAGGAGTCAGTGAGTAAATGTGAGACAGCTGTTGCTTGAACCATTTTCTCCCAGAGAACTGTGAGAGTTTTATTTTCCCTTCTCCCTGTTTCTTTTCTTGTCTTGGTGGAATTCCTAAATGGTTTTTCTCCTTCTCCCTCCCCCCACTTCCTCACAAGAATGAGGAAGTGAGGGTCAGCTTTATTTATTGGCAGCTGTCTAAAACTTAAGCCTCTGCATAACTCACTACTGACAGCTTCAGATTGGAGCACTGATTAGTTCCCACTTGCATGTGCCTAAGTGACATGGATTAGTGTGTGGAAATCACACATTTAACTCTGAACCAAAGAACATTGTATTCTCCTTGTTACAGGTTGCTGCTCAGTCTTAAGTCATCTCTGGTCTTCCAGGCATGACTTACTACCCGGAATGCCTACTATAGTACAACACAGACTTCAACAAATGAAGAAGTAGCAGGGAGATTACAAAGGGAAAGTTGCTACTTTGGGCCAATTTCTTACTTTAGGTTACGTTGCTGTAACCAAAGTACTTTGGTTATGTTGCTATAACTCTTTTGACTTGAATAGAATTGATCCTGTTTTATACCAGTGGAACTAAGATCAGAATCCAAACCATTGTCTGGACCCAACTGTTGTAACTCCATTGAAATCAGTGTAGCTGCACCAGTTTACACCAAATGAGGATCTGGCTCCACCACTATAAATTCTACTGAAATTCATTTGTGGAGATGGATTATTTTATGGGACCTTGTAGAAAATATAGACAATTCTTTTGCTAAATCTAGGGGTTAGTGTGCTAAATTGGAAAAGTTCACACTTGGGTCCTACTGGAAACTACAGTCTGAATTACTGCCTCTTCATAACCAAGCCATCATTCCATCTACAATGGGTCTGACTCTGACCTCACACTGGTACTAATCTGGTGTAACACTCACGGACTTCAGTGGAGTAATTCCTGATTTGATTTTTGGAACAAATTGGTCCTGGTGACTTCGGTTTAATTTATCAGATGGTATTCATCTATGAGTTTTTCGAAAGAACTCAAATATGAAATTGAAGAACTACTAACTGTGGTATGTAACCTATCACTTAAATCAGCTTCTGTACCAGATAACTGGAGGATAGTTAATGTGATACCAATTTTTAAAAACGGCTCCAGATACAATCTTGCTAGTAAGCCTAACTTCAGTGCCAGTTTCAAGCATTTTGCCTATCAGACACATGGATGAACACTATTTATTTGTTGGTGAAGGAGTCAACACAGGTTTTGTAAAGGGAAATTATGCCTCCTCAATCTATTTGAATTCTCTGAGGGGTCAAAAACCATGTGGACAAGAGTGATCAAGTGGATATAATGTACTTGGCCTTTCAGAAAGCCTTTGACAAAGTCCCTCACCAAGGGCTCTTAAGCAAACTAAGCAGTCATGGAATAAGAGGGAAGGTCCTCTCATGGATTGGTAACTGGTTAAAAGATAGGAAACAGAGGGTAGGAATAAATGGTCAATTTTCACAATGACGAGAGGTAAATAGTGGTATCCCCAAGGGATCTGTGTGGGGGCCAGTGTTTTTCAACATATTCATAAATTATCTGGAAAAAGGGGTAAACAGCAAGGTGCTAAAGTTTGCAGATGATACAAAATTATTCAAGATAGTTGAGTCCAAAGCCGACTGCAAAAAGTTACCAAGGAATGTCACAAAACTTGGTGACTGGGCAACAAAATGGCAGATGAAATTCAATGCTGATAAATGCAAAGTAATGCACATTGGAAAACATAATCCCAACTGTACTTACAAATTGATCGTGTCTAAATTAGCTGTTTCCAGTCAAGCAAGAGATCTTGGAGTCATTGTGGATAGTTCTCTGAAAGCATCTGCTCAGTGTATAGTGGCAGTCAAAAAAGCTAACCATGTTAGGAACTATTTGGAAGGGCATAGATAAGAAGTAACTATCATAATGCTACTATATAAATCCATGGTATGCCCAGATCTTGCCTATTGCATGCAGTTCTGATTGTCCATTTGAAAAAAGATCTATAGAAATGGAATAGATACAGAGAAAGGCAATGCAAATATTTAGGGGTATGCAACAGCTTCCATATGAGGAGAGATTAAAAAGAGTGGGACTAGTCAACTTGGAAAAGAGACAACTAATGCGGGATATAATAGAAATCTTTAAAATCATGAACGGTGTGGAGAAAGTGAATAAGACAGTGTTTTTGTTTTTTAGCCATTTACATAACACAAGAGTCAGCTAATGAAATTAATAGGCAGCAGCTTTAAAACAAACAAAAGGAAGTATTTCTTAACACAGTTCACAATCAAGCTGTGGAACTTGTTGCCAGAGGATGTTGTGAAGGCCAAAAGTATAACTGGATTCAGAGAAGAACTAGAGAAGTCCATCAATGACTATTAGCCAAGATGGGTAGGAATGCAACCTCATGCTCTTAGTGTCCCCATGCCCCAAACTGTCAGATGCTGGGACTGGATGACAGGGAATGGCTCACTGAATGATTACCGAAAAGAAAAGGAGTACTTGTGGCACCTTAGAGACTGACCAATTTATTAGAGCATAAGCTTTCGTGAGCTACAGCTCACTTCCTCAGATGCATATCGTGGAAACTGCAGCAGGCTTTATATATACACAGAGAATGATTACCTGTTCTGTTTATTCCCTTGGAAGCATCTGGCATTTGGCCACTGTCGGAAGACAGGATACTGGGCTAAGTGAATCACTGGTCTGACCCAGTATGGCCATTCTGATATTTTTACACTAGTCTTAGAGGAGAATCAGCCAGCATATCTCCAGATTTCACCCTTCTGATGCTCTCCACTGCTAAGACTTCAGTCTTGACTCCAGTCATCTTATTTCACTGTTGCAACCTCCTCCCTTCCAGCTTCCCCCATCTTCCAACCCTGCAGCTTGACCAGAATGCCACTGTCAAGATCATCTTCCTCTTGCCAGATGCATCACTGTTTTTCTCACTCCTTTTACTGCTAATAGTTAGTTTCTCCTTTTCAATTTTTTTTTACCAACCTTTATCTCTTGTTTCCTTCAGTATACCCTTCCCACTTCCTCATGTTTGCCCCAGCTTTTTTCCTGAGCTGAGCGGTCCGATTTGCCCATTCTGTACCTTCTTTCATGCTTTCCTTTATGCCTGAACCATTTTTTATTAAGATATGACAAGCCCCCTCTTTTCCTCTTTTATAATGCTCCTGAAACACAACCAGCATTGGGAAGTATTCCACCTCTAATGTCCACACTCTGCGGGACTGGGTCTCTTCCAGTTTGTGAGATGCTGCAGCCTCTTGTGCCAGTTAGGTGGAGGTTTTCAAAACCACCTAGGCAATCTGGACACCCAATACCCATTAAAATTAATGGCAGTTAAGCAATCTAACCATCTAGGTGACTTTGAAAATCTCAGGCTTAGTCTGCAAGTTCCTCCAGGGAGAGTTTATTAGCTTCATCTGGGTCACTGGCATGGGCAGAGCACCACCAGTGCTCTCTATGAGAACCAACTGATTTATCCTAGTAGAGCAGACATGAATAAATGCAGTGCACACCTAAGGGGACAGAGGTCGTACTAAAATATCACACTAATAGTAATAAATATAAATGCATCTATTTAACACTCGGGTTTGGGCTGTGGAACCCCTATCTAGTTTCTTAGTTTGCTCATCTTTGCCCATAGTGTACGGTGGCAAATGTTTTGTCTCCTCCCTGTTCCCGGCTGAACATGCCTCTGCTCCAGCCAGTTCCTCTTTAGAACATGCTTCTTCCACCACCCCACAAACTTGTTCCATAAAAGAAGAAGAAAAAGAAAATGTGGAAAATAAAGCGACAAACACTCTGAACAAAGATCAAGAATTAACCAGACAAATTTTAAACTTCACTGCTTGGTTTCTTTCCTTTCTCCTGCATTCAGTTCCACTAGCGGATGCTATTTCTATTTGGTCTCTGACTCATTGTGTGACCATGGGTGAGTCACTTAACCCCTCAATGCCTCAGTTTCCCCCTCTATAAGATAGAGATAATGGCACAGACTTACCTTTGAGATCTGTCAGTATGCACAGCACTTATTCAAAGTGCTCATTTATACATTGCCTTATTTATATCTGATTCTCTTTGAGGCAAGGATCCTATTATTGTTCTATAACTCTTCCATAATGTGCCCAGTGCACTGCTGGCACTAATAATTATGGTTGCCATCTTCCAAGGTTTTTCTAGGGGAACAAACTCATTGTGTCAGGGCATTGTAACATTTGTGCATCTTAACAACACGCTCATGCTTTGATTCAGTCTTATCATTTTGCAAAGTGGTGATGCCACTCTGGCCTGGGAAGATATTTTAGGACACACTAATGTCCTTCATGTCTGGCTTTACATCTGACAGACCTGTCAAAATGCTAAGAGTCACCCTGCTTTCAGTTCTGAGTGAATCCTATTGTCAGATATAGGCCAGTGCTTCTCTCTTTACTAAAGCAACTGTTGGTGATTCCAGGCCACCTGGACTTATGCTCTCAAGCCATAATACACTAAGTTACACTCCAGGACTTTCACTGTGTGGTAATGGAGTCCATATAGGACATTATTACTCAGCAATCTTGTGCTCTGTAGATTTGCACCTTGCCTGGCTGAGCAGTAACTCACAATGCAGAGAAGCCCTTAGATTTACTGTGACCTGGGAGATGTTGTGTTAACAAGTGTCTCCCTGGGTGATGAGAGCTGTTGTGCAGTCACTGTCTAGAATCACAAGAGTAGAAGCAGTATCTGGTTTTCATGTTTAGTATCACTAGAAGCATTGAGGTGAAGGAATATAGGCAGCTCAGTCTTCTTCCTAAATTTAGCCTTTTCAACTGGCGTTCCTTCCAGAACCCTATTGCCTGGCTTGTATTAAATACTAGCAGTATGGAACAGGGCCCATAGAAGGAGATTTGAGCAATCTGAGATTACACCACAAAGGGACTAAAAAGAAGTAAATTAAAAAGTAGAATCCTTTATTCCCATTTGACTTGCTTCCACCCCTCAGAGCTCATCCAAACCGCTTTGAGGTTTGCTGCTTACTAAAGGAACCTTCTTGGATGTCAGAGATGAGGAATAATAAGATTAAGCAAAAACTTTCCTCGCTTAACTAGTAAGAAAAACTTTTATAACCATAAAATCAATTAGTACACAGAGATGTGGTGAAATCTTCACAGGAAATGTTCAAGTCAAGACTTGAGCATCAGCCACTCCAGAAGGGTTAGGGATATTGGAGAACTGCCACACCATGTGGGGTAGAGACTATGACCCTTTAAGGACTTCATGACTTTATAGTGCTCCCTTCTAGATCAAAGTGATGGCAGAGGATACAATGCTGCTTACCTCACTCAGCGTTTTTGTTTCTGTTACCCTACAGTCTCCTCTGCCCTGCCCTGCCCTGCCCTGACTACTTTTCATATCCTATTCCCAGCTCCATTGCAGGAAAGGGACCGAGAACTTTAGCAGATGTCCTTCGAGCTGGATGGCTAGTGGGTCTGGATGTATAAATGATACTTTATAAATCTTAACATTGTCTGTCTCTCATACATGTCCTTATCAAACCACAAAAATATATTGTAGACATGGATGAGCTGCTCTAGCTCAGCGATGTCTTCTCCAAATAATTGATGTTTCTTGACTTTGAACAAAGGGAATTCTGACTGAGGCAGGTTTGTGCAAAGTTTGGGGGAAAACAAAACAAAAAACTTACTTTTTGGAGCTGCTGTTTTAATGGCTGGGGAAATCCTGCCCACGTCATTCCAGAGACCTAAGGCTTTGGATTTCAATTTCAAAATCTTGGCACAAAAGCTGAAGTAACAGAATTAAATTCTCTCTGCTGTTTCTCCTCTGCTTTTTGGCCAACTCAGGAACTTTGGGTTTTTTGGGTGTGTTTGAAGACTGGTGCCCATTTATGGTGAATAGAGAGCAGGGGTGGGTGTCGGGTGTCCACTTGAGCAATGGGAAGACATTGTAGTTGTTGGATGATCAAATGCCGGGGGCAGAGGTGCTTGCAGCTGGCACAGAAGACAAAGCTCAGACTTACTCGGCCCACTGAGCTGTTGAGAAAATTCTGACTGTAGAAGGGGCTTAGACATTCAAGCATGTAGTAACATGGAGGTGTATATGCTACGTTCAGTTACAGAAAAAGATCCCAGAGAGTCCTAGGCTGGATCAGAAAGGTGTATAATAAATAAGAAAAGGGTTTTAGACCATTATACAAGGCATGGATTATGTGACACCTTATCTCCATAGGGATGTACTTTTCTGGAGGTGGCCACATTACACCTATTAAACTGATCACAGGCATGGAGGGACTTGGCTAGGAATGAACAGCTTTCAGTAGCCAGGGTCCAAAAGCCACTAAGTAAAAAATGAACTTCCTTACTCAATATCTCTGCTCCGTGTGTGTATTTTAGCCATACCTGCAGAATGCATTACATTAGCATGTTTTAGTCCTATTCTCCCTGTACAGCCAAAATACCTTTAGAAGACTGAGCAGGATTGCATTCTCCCTAGTGCATAAGCAGCACAATTGTCAACTGAATTCTGATTGTGGGGCTTTTGTTTAGTGTTGGTGATGTGAGAGGCAGAAGCTGGACAACGTAGTTATCTTCCATGTGGAATTTGCAGCTTTGACAGAAGAATCATTTTTGGATTTACAAGCGGAGCACACGTGACCTGGAATCAGTGGGAAAGGATACATATAGAATGACACAAGTCACTTATGACACTAATCAGTTTTTAAGGGGGCCTCTGCAGCATGAGTTCAAATGGAGTTGAGCCTAACGAGGCTGCAGGGGGCATTTGGCACCAAAACACATTAACTGTGTTTTGTTTTAATTCTTCCCTGCCTCATAATAACATCTCTTGGTACTTCCAAGCCCACTGGTGATATCCCAGAATCCATCATTCTGCATCATAAATACCGGATGCCATGACAGTGATGTGCTCTGGGATATTGCCTGCAAAGCAGGAAGATTTAATAAAGATTAGCTCAAAGATATTTGAGTGCCAAATGCTTCTGTAGCTTGTTTAGTGGGGAACATCAGCATGGAAATCTGGGTTTAACTCCACTTCCACTTCAGCTCTGCAGCTCACCTCTAAGCTCTAAAGAGTTTGCAGCTGAGTGACCACAGGGGCTCTTCCTGTTGTGTACAAATACATAAAAGAAGCTCATAAAGACTTGAGCAAAAATCTGCCTTATGTCAACTAAACAGAACCCAAGGAACAAATGGAAACCAAAACACCTCCAAGGTCTAGGTGCAATGATACGCTTCCAGAGGTGGCTCTCCCCAGAGGGTAGTTAATGTTTGGGATTCTCTATCCCCTGAGGCACTGGCAGAATCCACTGTGCTAGACTCAAGAAAAGAATGGAAAATTACATGGATGCCACTGGTATAAATGGGCCAAGATGCATTAACCGTGGAGATTCTGTCTTGCACATACAGCGTTAAACTGACTGGAAGATCTGGGCTAGGGAAAGTCCTCTTACTGCTGCCATATGGATCATATTGACCGGGACTTTAATGGGAAAGGGTGGCAGGGATTTGCTTTCCTCCAAAGCACTAGGCAGGGATTCTCCATCAGGATCAAGTGGACATTTTATTAATTAGTTTTCTTGGAGTGCCCCAAATTGTAATGAATGTGAACAGGTAGACATGGCCCCTCCTCTGAAGCACTTACACTCTAGCAGAGATGTGACACATCAAAGGCAGTCTGACTCTGCCCGACATTCATTCACAAGGAGCTAATGTGGGAGCTGGAAAGTAATTAATGTTGTTAGTCTCCTCTCACCTCACCCCTTGTGTTTCAGACATTGCTGAATGAGCTAGACCGAAGCATGGGGCGCTATCGGGATGAGGTGAATCTCAAAACAGCCATCATGTCCTTTATCAATGCTGTTCTGAATGCTGGCGCAGGCGAGGTGAGTCACCGTCCTGGAAATTCCATGTACAACAGAGCTGTTGCTACTGAATTATTTGCTTTGGAAATGGCTATTAGACCAAGGCGTGAGTCTTTACAGTGTATTAAGTGGGTTAAATTCTTGGAAAAGGTGCTCGACTGGTCTTATCAATCCTAACTTAAAACATCGTCCTCATTCTTTGCTTGTAAATCCCCATTGAAGCCCTTCCTGAGCAGAGACACCCCTTCCCCTCCCCCCCCGAAATACGCCAGTGTGTATGGTGGTTTTGTGAGGTTCATAGATGAGATCTTGAATGAAGCCTCCAAAATTCTTTTTGCTTGTGACCCAGGCTTGGAAGTGACCTGCTCTTGGATCATAGAGAAAATGCCAGTTGCTTTGCTCTTCCTCTGTCCCTTGCTGAGCAACTTGTAGAGCATTGTTAGGTCTCTGAGGGCTCCCTTCTCAGAAGGATACATGGAGCTGATGGTAGTTATACGAGGACTTTGGTTTTGAAGGGGGAACCGCAGGATACACAGTCACCCGAGAATGACACAGTGACTGAAGGCCCGGTTTGAACTTTTTTTTTCTGATGGAAGGGCAGGATTGTTGAGAGAAATTCTGAGTGAGACCAGGGGAAGTGAGCCTATCTGTAAACTTTTAAACGCAGGAGAGGTGATATTCAAAGTAGGAATTTACCTTTAAGTGAATCTATCCAAAATCTTTTGGAGTCTGATGAGTTGGGTTTTTTTACCCCACTTCTGTAAGGACAATTTGGAATTCCGATTGCACCTGCGATATGAGTTTCTGATGCTGGGAATTCAACCTGTTATTGACAAGCTAAGAGGACATGAAAATGCAACATTAGACAGGTGAGTCGTGCTGTTTGACAATAGATACTCCATTATGGAGCAGTAGTAGCTGTTCCAGAAATAAGGTTTCCAACTGAGTTTCCATTCAAGCTTGCTGTTGGGTCTCTCTAAAAGACACGCATGCACGCACGCGCACACAGTATCCTCAGAATGGGCAGATTGGTTATGGAGGCAACATGAAAATTTTTGGACAAAGAGTTCCGGAACTGTTCTTCTAAGATGTAGATGATCACCTGTAAAAACAAGCAGAAAATGCCACCACCCCACAACCCTGATAGGAAAGAGCAAGACCACAGTTCAATAAATACATCAAATCAACATCTACACAGGGCTAATGTTCTGGTTCTTGAAGTCATATTTTAAAAGTTAAGGTATTAAAGAGGCGCTCCAGTGTGGTACATCTGCTTTGGTGACTTTAAGTTCTGTAGCTCGCTGCATTGACTGAGGCAGCTTAAATTAAACTCTTCAGAAATCTACAAGCCAAAATAAACTTTTTAGAACTAGGTGATTTGACTGAGATACTTGAGGAACCTGTAGAAGTTTATCAGATTATAAAGTGAGGCAATGCGGAACACAAACCTTGGGAGGTATGGCATGTGGTGTTGTGTTGTGGAGCAAATTCTCTCCTGTGGTCCACCTATGCATGGAGAGGGAATGCCCCCACTGCTGTGCTACTTCCCATTCCTCTCCCGCATTACCCTAGTTCAAACCACTCCCTGAGGACAGGGCTAGTCTGGAGGTACCAGGTGGCTTGGAGAGAGGCAGCAGTTTCTGCTGGAATTACATGGATTGGAAGACTGCCAGATCAGGCCCCTAATTTGCAAGACGCAGGCTGTCCCATCAAAACTGGAGATTCCTTCAAACCTCAGTATGGCTGGGAATACTGTGAGTGA
The DNA here is from genome assembly GCF_965140285.1 of Lepidochelys kempii. NCBI lineage: Eukaryota > Metazoa > Chordata > Testudines > Cheloniidae > Lepidochelys > Lepidochelys kempii. The sequence continues at coordinate 153,111,905 of NC_136382.1, forward strand.
GATTTCTACTCAAGGATCAAACCATGACATGCCGCAACCTGACACTTTGTATAAATACCTGGTTAAATCCAATTGCCTCTCATGAAGGATAGCAAAGGAGCCTCAAGTCTTTGACTCAGAATATGGAAGTATGATGCTGGAATTCTCCTTTTACACACATACCCCATTGTATTAGCACTACTGGGCCAGATTGTGCTCTTATGCTGGTCACAAGCTGGCCAAATGGCTGAAGTCAACGGTGTTACTCTGGATTGACACCATTGTATGTGAAATGAGAATCTGGCCCACTAGAATAGTGATATTTGTTATCCAGTAACCAAGGATGTTCAACAGGAAGTCAGTGTTGCTGCTGCATCTCACAAGTTACAATGGAGCAAGGTTAGACAAAGAGAGCATGGAGCCCTGGGGGCTAGTGCAATTTGAGGACCCCAAGCACTATGACAAAATCCCTTGTGTTTAATGGAATACTTGAAATTCTCTGTGCTACATGTCATATACAGAATGAGATTATTCCAGCAGTCTGGCAAGCAAGCAGGGCACATGGATTTCCCCCTTATGCAGTGAGTGATATGTCAGTGAAGATACAGCATGTTATATGCCTATTGTGACAAAGTTCCTGCTCTACCTTGGTGGGTCTTGCGCTTATTGACAGATTTGCTTGCCTTGGAGCTTCACGGTAGCCCTCAGCTTGGCTGTTTTTCTGAACCTACAGTCCAGGTTGACTCCTCTTGTGTTTGACCAGGAGTTGGGAGGATTTGGGGGGAACCTGGGCCCGCCCTCTACTCCGGGTTCCAGCCCAGGGCCCTGTGGAATGCAGCTGTCTAGAGTGCCTCCTGGAACAGCCGTGCAACCAGCTACAACTCCCTGGGCTATTCCTCATGGCCTTCTCCCAACACCTTCTTTATCCTCACCATAGGACCTTCCTCCTGGTGTCTGATAATGCTTGTACACCTCAGTCCTCCAACAGTCAGTGTTCTCGCCCCCAGCTCCTCACATGCACACCACAAACTGAAGTGAGCTCCTTTTTAAAACCCAGGTGCCCTGATTAGCCTGCCTTAATTGATTCTAGCAGCTTCTTGATTGGCTGCAGGTGTTCTAATCAGCCTGTCTTGTCTCCAGAAGGTTCCTGATTGTTCTGGAACCTTCCCTGTTACCTTACCCAGGGAAAATGGACCTACTTAGCCTGGGGCTAATATATCTGCCTTCTGTTACTCTCCTATAGCCATCTGGCCTGACCCTGTCACACTATTTTATTTTAATTTTTAAGCTCTAAAAGCAACAATCACCTTGACATAGAGACTTAAATGGGGATTATCAACTTGTTGAACCCCAGGCAGTCCACTCTTCCCAGCTTGTCATTAAGCCCCATTAAATACCCTGTCCTCTGAGCATGACAGAGTAAATATTCCAAGGTGTCTGGACAGTCCCATCATTTGGGGGGTTGCCTCATCAAACCTCCATTATCGCAGCCCTCTGTCAGGGAATGGAGTGCCTCTTCTCCCCTGCCACAGCTTTGGTCCAGGTGAGAGTTGTGCCATGTGAGTTGGTTGGATTTGTTTTCCTCTTTTCTAGGCACTTAGATTTCTTTGAGATGGTGAGAAATGAGGATGATCTGGAACTTGCCAAGCGGTTTGATGTGGTGAGTTGCCTATGTGGGAGCTAGAGTTGCCAGAGGCTGAATATCTGCTTTGGCTGCTGAATGCAAAAGCCTGCAACTTTCCCAAACAGTCAGCAGGGAACAGCCATGGCTGCTAAAGGGATGGTGAATGCTCTTTGCTGTTTCTCATGTACAGAATGGGGATAGTACACGTGAACAATGAAAACATTAAACACTGCCATGACTCCTGCCAAAGGGCTTGGACAAAAGCGTTTTCCTCTCTGCATTGTGCAGAGTTTTCAGGGACGGAAGAGGGCTGGGGTGGTGGGAACTCATTCTCAGTAGTCCTGGGCCTGAACCAAAATTCTGGATCCAAATATGCCCTCGCTTTGAGAGAGTTCAGCTCTGGGCGTAGCTCAGACCCATCTCAGAGTTTTCCAATAACAAAACCCAGGGTACGTTTCTGAAGGCTGTCACCTGGGAGGTTGTGGAGACAGGGTGGCATTTTAGAGGAGATGGGGAGGGATAGGGCCACAAATGTTGTAGGGAGGGGAAGAGTAGATGGAGCAAGGTCAGAGGTATGTCGTCCCACCTTTCCAGCCTCCCAACCCTTTTGGGAACTGTTCCTTACTGCCACTGCAACCAGGTGTGGCAGTGCAGATCCCAAAGGCCCAGCTGACTCCCTATCTGCCAGCCCCCTTCTCACTGAAGCCCCTCTGCTGGGTCATCGCAAAGGGATTCCTGCCTTTTGCAGTCTGCCTATCTCTCTTGTTGAACAGTTTTCACTCCTGGATCCATCTTCCACTCTGTATGTTTCTCTTCCCCTCTCTCTCATGTTATTTCTCTGCCTACTCCAGATTCACATTGATACAAAAAGTGCCTCTCAGATGTTCGAGATGATCAAGAAGAGATTGAAGCACACGGACGCCTATCCCTATTTGCTATCAGTCCTTCAGCATTGCTTGCAGATGCCTTGTGAGTACATCCCTGCTTCCTGGGGCAGAGGGGAGTGGGAAGCCTTGATATAAGAAAGGGACAATAGATCACAGGAGGAAATGCACTTTCTCTCTGATACAGCAAAGGCTTGTTCAGACATTGTGGGTGAAGGAGCTAGGATTTGACACTGACCCCAACCAGTGGATTTTGGAAGCTAACAAATGGCATCTTAACTCTCTGCACTTTCAAACAAAATTAAGAAGTTGGGGGCCTCCCAGCTTGTCACAAACTAAGCTTTTTTGGGGGGGGTTAAATTAAAAGTTTCAAAGGAGAGAGATAGAGCTCTTGTGCTCTGGGTCTGGGAACTCCCAGGCGTGGGTGCCATTTTGAATTTTATCACAACTCAATAAAGAATTTAAAAAAAATCAAATAAAATCTTTGTTGCCCATTGATGGGAAATCTCCCAATAAGCATGTCTTTGGGCTGCTGTCTCATGGCAATACATCAGGCTCTCAGACCCTAACCAGAAAACCAAATCAGCATTTTCTTTTTGAAGGGTATGATATCAATGGGTTCTTAAAGTTATTTGATTAAATAATCAATTGGTAATTACTGATTGATGCTTTCAAAGGGTAATGGCCAGGAGAGAGCCTTTAGCAAGATCATTATGCAACTGTTTAACCCAGCTCTTTTAGGAAAGAGTCCTGGGGAGTGGTTTTAGTAAATTTCACCCAGGCTTGAGCAGTGAGACTGAGAAGCTTAGCAAGGAAGGTGAGGGTAACCCTCCTGATGTCTTACCAAGAGGCTACATGCAGAGCACTATTGGGCACCTGCTGGATTTAAAAGTACAGTCACCCACCTAGCAGTTGTATGACAGTCAATTCTTTAATGTGGTACAAGACAGCACATATGCTTTGGGGCTCAGGGTGAGCCCAGAATGTGCTACCAGAGGAGGGCTAAACTTGATAGGAATGTTGTCGGGTTAGAGGTACAGTTCAGCAGTTTTGAAGTATTTAATAAAAACGTATGGGTATTTAAAGGGCCAGACTTTGAAATCCATTGGGCCAATCTGCAGTGCATTTCCTGCTGTTGTGTGTACACTGTGTGTATTCCTATCCAAGATGGGTCCTGGCTCCTTCAATGCATACCAGAGGGATCAGGGGGTTTTTTTGTTTTGTTTTTTTTAACACATTGGTAACTTTTTTTATAGCTTATGTGCACAAAGTTTTATTGAATTGAATTACAGATAACTGAGCATGCAAATTGTGAATATAAATATTTGTAAAATGCCTGGTCACTATGGTATCTAGATACTCCCCTCCCCCCACACAAAAATCCTCCCCCAGCAAGTAGCAAAGTCACAACTCTGACCTATGGAGACACCTCTGTAGGTGCATTTCTGCACACACTTACCTGATCTGCAGTAGAAATATGCAAAAAGAACAGGAGTACTTGTGGCACCTTAGAGTAACAAATTTATAGTTGGTCTCTAAGGTACCACAAGTACTCCTGTTCTTTTTGTGGATACAGACTAACACGGCTGCTACTCTGAAACCTGTCAGTAGAAATATGGAATTTGAATGTGCAAATTAGGTGTATAATTGTGCATGCACTTTTCACACTAGTCTGATTTGATAGGATTTTACACCCTTGTTGCTCACGTGCAAATGACAATACAAGGCGCAAGATCGTGCAGAACCAGGACCGATGTTCTATAATTTACCTGCAATGTGGTATGCCTTCCCCATCCCCAACCGTTTTGTTAAGATGGGTAAAAAGAAAGCAAGGAACACTGGCCTATTGTCTGTGGAATACAGGGATTCCAAGCACCTTCGGATATTAATATCAACCCTTGTACATTGGTGTTTCTCCTGCAGATAAGCGGAATGGGGGACATTTCCAGCAGTGGCAGCTGTTAGACCGCATACTACAACAAATCGTTCTTCAGGATGAGAGAGGGGATGATCCAGATATAGCTCCACTGGACAACTTCAATGTCAAGAACATCATTAAGATGTAAATTGTGTTAATTATTCTTACTTAATTCTGTTATCCAGTACTTTAGGTGTAAATGCCACTTAAACAAAATACCAGGTCCCTGCACTGAGGATCTTATATCTAGATTATATTTTATTGTAATCTGTTATAAATTTTCTAGTTAATTGCTTTCCAAACTGTAGCCTAATCTGTTCCTTATTTTCCAGGGTATGTTTTACTTTCCTGTGCTCTTTGAGTTCTGTTAGCCTTAGAGCTGGTGGAAAATCAAGGAAGAAAAGTCATGAAAAGTTGACAAAATTGTTTTTTTCTTTTTTTCAAAGTGTTGATGAAAGTTTCATTGACGTTTTATGAAACTTGACCCGCTCTACTTAGATCTTCTTCATCAATGGCTTTGGGTTAATTCAGGAAGATTTCAAATAACATAAAGTAAATCAGCAGCCAAATAGCATAAATAACTTTTATCTCTCCATAAAATATCTGCTCCCTCCCTCAACCGCACGTGGTTTTGGCCAGTGGCTCTCCAGTTACTTCATTCTGTGAGCTGCTTCATGTGAGAGAGGTGGTCACATGAGCCGTCCCTCCTCCCAACTCTTCTCCCGTGCACCCATTCCTTGTGCTGCACTATACCTTCCAATGCCAAACCGTTTGATTGTGCAGCCCACCAGCATGACCTCTGGGGACCGCCCACAGCCCATGAGCTGTAGGTGGAAAAACTCTGGTATAGACACTAAAGTGCTTTGCAATACTTTGAGCATAAACTCCTATATAGAACTACATTCTATTCCATTAAAAATTATACAGTGTCTTCTGTGAGCCAGAGCTAATTTCTCATTAGCTGTTTTGAAAAATATGCTGTAGTTGACTTCCTTCTCTCCATCCCGACATGGGACCTCATTGTAGACCTTGCGCCTGGTCTTTTTTCATAGTTGCTCCTTCTGTTGCATATCTAATCACTCCTTCTCCTGAGTGTTTTCTTTCACTAGTAAGAAATGGCCATGGCAGTCTGAGGTATTGGCATTGTCTGGCAATTGATACATTATCTAAAATGTAGCCAGCCTCTCTTCTCTGAGTTGTAGGTGGCCTTTTTATTGCACTTTTGCAGTTTTTTGTTTTTTGGAGAGTCAGCTGTAGTGACCAGCTGTAGTAATAATTTAGCCATGAGGGCTGTGATAAAAGTAAATGTCATGCTGCCAGGACATCCACTTACCACAAAAGGGATCAAGAAGGATTTTCTCTTCCCCCCCACCCCCTCATGTATAGCATTAAACAATAATGAAGGCACATTAAGGGCCAATTATATCATCATCTGTAGCATCAGGTATTGTCTACTGTGGGTAGCAGGATACTGAACTAGATAGACCACTGATCTGACCCAGCATGGAAATACTACAATTCAGCAAGTTGTCTTTTCCAGTCATTGTTCATTGTGGCCCACAGGGCTGGATGGCTCAGAATAGACCATAAATAATCTGGTTTCATCTTTCAGGCTGGTGAATGAGAATGAAGTGAAACAGTGGAGGGATCAGGCGGAGAAATTCAGAAAAGGTACATGGTCTCTCTCTGTTTGAAGAACTGAGGGAGATGTCCTGATTTAACCACACAATGATAGACTGTAGAGATGGAGATGACCTTTTTGATCCTCCAGTCCATATCCCCATGGGACAATGCTTGTTTGGTCCTAGTAGTATATTTCCCAATGCCTTCTCTAGTCTAGTTTTCAAATGGCTCAAGTGATGGGGCTTCCACAAGTGATTATTCGACAGCTGAAGAAGCCTCTGTCAAGTAATATATACTGAAAATCAGTCTACATATTCCTTGGCCCAGTTTCATCTCGTTGCTCCTGGTTATAACCCCCTCACCCCCACCAGTTTGCATTATTTATCTCAATCTAGCTCACATCTCCTTAGAGAGCTTTCATGGGTTTTGCTTAATCAGTCATGCTTCCTCATTCTGTCTGTAGAACACGCAGAGCTGTTGAGCAGACTGGAAAAGAAGGAAAGAGAATGTGAGATAAAGACCCAAGAGAAAGATGAAATGATGAAGACATTGAACAAGATGAAGGACAAGCTACAGAAAGAATCTTTGGAACTGCGCCAGACCCGGGACCAAATGACAGACCTGGTAGCTCAATTCAATGAGTTCTCGGTATGAGGTTGAGACTTTTCTTCTCATCCTTTAACCCTCAGAAGCAAAAGAATAATGAGCAAAGGCACAATAACGATGAATTGTCTCTCTCCCCCCCCCCACCCCCATACCAAGGGAGTCTGAGTATATAGCTACAAAGGTGGAGGCTTAGGATAGGTCTGCGCTGCAATCAGAAGTCTGATTGCAGCATGGATAGACATACCTGTGCTAGCTTTACCCATGCTAGCATGGCTAAAAATAGCAATGAAGACATGGCTTCAGCATAGGTTGTACAAGCACACTGAGACTCTTGGGTGTGTACTTGCATTGCTAGCCTGTGCTGATGCCCATGCTGCTGCATCTCCACAGCTATTTGTTGCTGTTCTAGCTTAATTAAAACTAGCACCGATATGCCAGCCCATGTTGCAATCACACCTCTGATTGCAGCATAAAGGCTGCATAGGCCTGCATTATGGACCAGGGTATGTGCCCTGGTAAAATATGCAGGGATCAGTGCCCACAGGTCTATAGATCGTCTGTCCCATTCTTTCTTTGTAATTGCCCTCTTCATTTAACCATGCACAAAAAGCCAAGGGGTGTGTGTCCCTTCCCACAATGCGGCAGATGTCCATAATTTGTGTTGAAACCCCGAAATGGAGCATGTTTGCCCCTCACCCCCAGAGATGGCTGGAGAAAGGCAAACGTCACCAGTTACACAGGTATAGGAAATGGAGGTGACACATACTGCTTGTGGTGCCCCTGGAGGGACTGCAGCTGCTTCTGCACTCTGCAGGCCTAACTTTTCCAGCAGCTACCTCCTGCTTGGTGCAGCGCCTTTCTCACTCCTAGCATGCCTCAGCCTCCAGGAGCCCAAATGCAGCCCTTAGAAGCGAGTCACCATGGATAGGGGCTTCTCTCCTGTCTTTGTGTTAGTGGGGTTAGTTGGCATGTATTCAGTATTTCAAAAATCATGCATCAGCCCCCCAAAATTCATGAGATCAGAAGAAAAATAGATTTTGCCTTTTCTTTTTTTTACTGGCTCTGTATTTTGAGCATTTTAAGGGTCACATTTTCAAGCTCTTTTCTGTTACCACAAGGGCTAGAAATTTACTCTTTGACTTTCAAATGAAAGTTGAGATTCTCCCTTATCACAAAACTCTGCAATCTGGGGCCTTAAGAAAAACACCAAATATTGTGAGAGAGAATCATATCAGTTGGCACCATGGAGTTATTGTACATTTTAAACATCCTCTGCTTATTCTTTTGTTCTCCAGCAAGGAGGTGGCATTTCCTTCCCACCCCCTCCTCCACCCCCTCCTGGTGGCCCATTAGCTTTGCCCTCCTCTCTGATGATGGAGTGTTTGCCCCCGCTGCCACCCCCACTCCCATTCTCCAGCAGCCCCCCTCCACCTGCTCCGCCACCTCCACCGGGAGGGCCACCTCCCCCACCTGGAGCCCCTCCTTTCTTCAGCCTGGGGATGATGCCCCCTCCCACAACCACCTTCAGCAGCAGCGGGACCAGCCTGAGGAAGAAATCTATCCCACAGCCTTCCCACCCACTGAAATCCTTCAACTGGGCCAAACTGAATGAGGTAAGACACCGCGGCATCCTTAACAGCAGCCCCATCCTTCCTAGTCAGGCATTACCGCAGGTTGGCTGGTGTCAGTGGGGAGACGTTCAGGGTGTCTGAAGTTGATGCCTTAGTGTGTCTCTTCAGACCAAGGTTGTTGCCCTAAGGGAGGGCATTGTATTCTCTTCCACAAGGTTTCATGGCTACCCTGGAACCCTGTGGGTTTGAACCATGTATATTCCCAGCAGGCCCTAGTGTAGGGCTTCAACAATGAACCTCATCCCAATGGACTGCATTATCGTGACCAAGGCACAGCCTAGACTTTCCTGCATCAGATCCAGGTGTATCTATAACTGGGAGAGCAGCCACAGTGGCTCTTATGACATAAACCAGAACCAGGTGTCCCCTTGGCTAACGCATAGAGCTAGCCCCTTTCTACAGACTCCCATCAGGGAACAAGAGCATCCCTATTGTGTGACCAGCTAGCATGTTGGGGGCAGAGCATAGGGCAGATGTTGCAGAGTTGACTTCTAAATTAGCCTACATTACTCTGTCAGGGGCAGCCTCTCAGAGGGAACAGTGGCCCGTCACTGTCATCACTCACATCATCATGGCCATATGTGGACTCACCTCTGCCCCTCTCACAGTTAGACTCGCAGCTTATTGCCTTTACTCTCCATCTTAGTAGGAGCATTCCTAAGAGACGGGGCAGTGAGAAACGGAAAAGAATTCAAATTGACTGTTGCACAGCTCACTCCTTTTCTGCCACCCCCTGCAGCCACTCCCACCCCTCTGCTTCTCCCCCTCCTGCTGGATTTTTTTTCTTCCCTTCTCTTTTGGGTGTTTTTTTTCCACAGATTAAAAAAAGTGTCTGTGTTGAATTTGGATAGCTGCCTAGAAACCCACGTTCTTTTTTAGACTGAAACTCACCCGGGGCCCAACTCAGGCATTCGGAATGAGTGTCTGGGGACCTCTGGAATGCCACAAGAATTCACTCTCTCCTCTTTTCTTTAAAATAAAACTAAGTGAAATATTTGCTGCACCGTCTGTGCTTGTCTGTCAGGACCACGTGGGGGTGTGGGAGAGAATGTAAGAGTGGGGATTTATTTTCCTTTTTAGAACATGGGGCTTAATGCGATGAAGAAAAGAAATAACAATACATGTATTTTTTTTTAAAGCAAGAGGCACAGGTGTTTCTGTTTAGTGCACAGTAACCATAGGCTTATCCTGCCCTCTGGTTAGGAGTGGAGGCAGCTGTGCTAATAAAATTGAAGGGCTGGGTGGTGAGGTGGGTAAAAGATGCTATTTTGGGGAATGTGGAATGGTTTGGGGAGGTGCAGGGGGCAGGATGTTCCTATGGGAACATTTGTCAGTGTTCATGTTTCGACTTAGTGAGCTCTCTGTAAATCCCAGAGATTGTGATGCTGTCAGTTGGAGGGTAGCTGAGACAGTTGTTTTCTGTGATGAAATGTGCCCCATAACTTGATGCTCCTCACTACAAGGGAGAAGGGACATGTTTGAGCCATCTCCCTCAGAGCTGGTAGGTTCCCCAAACCGCTACTGGGCACTTCCTCTCTGCTCATTGCTGTGGGGAGTAACTTATGGATTTTAATCCTACCCTCTGAACCCAGAGTCAAGCCAGACCAAGGCTAGTTTAATGGGATCATCTTTAGTTTTATTTATTTGTTGGCATTTCTATGGTGCTCATCCCTGCAGTCTCTAAGTACCCCACAAATACTAATTTATTAAGCCTCACAACCAATCCACCTTGTAGGAGGTGGTATCTCTATTTTACAAATGGGGAAGCTGGGGCATAGAAATGTTTATTATTATTTGTATCACAATAGCACCTAGATTCCCCAGTCAAGATCCAGGGCCCATTATGCTAGCTACTCTACTCCATCTATTGTGCATTATGAAACTACTGAGCTGTTTTCTATCTCTTGTTATCTAAGCACTTGGCAATAATTATCACATCCCACAATTCTCATGGGCATTCCAGGAAAGGGAATTCACCCAGCGCTCAGCTGGAAGATGTTTGTGCTTTGAGGAAACTGCACCAGCTTACGAACAATGACTCATTAATTCACCCTGAGACACATAACCTCTATTAGCTTTGTTCTGAATTGATGACTGGTGTCAAAGACACTTTGATACCATAGACTGAGCTCCCGTTAATGCCTTCCACACTGCAACTCCATTCCAGTACTACAATACTGTTTGTTGGAAGCTACTGGTTTTAAAAAGGATGGGGAAGAGACACTAAGCATTGCAGTGTGGCCATTGTGAACTCCCAGGAAGATGTCCTTCTTTGCTCCGAGACTGAAAATGGGGGTTGCTTCCCCCACCAGATCTTTCCATCCTGGGTTTTACACAAGGCCTATGGCATGCTGGGACTGGATATTTGCTATTCGTTCAAATCCACATCTGGAGCCAAGCTTTCAGGGTGTTTAGATCTGGTCCATATTTTGAACTGTCTGTCTCTTCTCTGTATCTTCATAAGTACTAGTATATTAATTTGAAGCTACCAGAGTAACTGGTTTACTTGCCTACATCTGTTCCTGTTCTCTGCTGGCCAGATACTATCAAATGGACTTGCCCAGTTAGGAGTCCTCCAACTTCCAGTAGTGGCTCTACCAAATGAGCTGAAAGGGAGTCTCTCTGTAGTCAAACCCAGCGGGAGCTGTGCTGAGATTGCCTCATCAGGAAGGCTTTTGTTCTGCGTGTACCACAACATCTCCTGTGTGAAAAGAGCCGTGCAAATAACTTCCCACATAGTGGGGAAAAAAATCACATAGCGACCAAAAGAATTGTTCACCTGAGGCTGAATTTTTCCACAAAAACATGAAACTGTTGCTGCTGTGAAAATGACAAATTTCCACTTGTGGTGGATTCGTGATAACGTGGTGGATTTCCTTGTGAAAAGTTGTAGTTGCTAATGGAAAATGGCAAAAAATATACTTCTCTACAGGTTATTAATATGGATGGAAAAACCAGTACTTTTGCACAGATATTCTCAGGGTAGAATCTTTGAGTGTTCTGCTTTGATGGGGACACTGTAATTTCTTGGAGAGCTCTGTTCCATGGGGGTACTACTGAAATCAGTGGAGATTCTTCCTTCCTACGGAAAGTGACACACGGGGTTCTTCAGTAGACAGCTCCTTGAACCAGTATGAATGCCATGGCCAAAAGAGTGATCCCCAAATGGGTCCCAGAGTGAGGGGATCCTGCCACTTGGGACTGGCCCTTTTAAAGGGGGATGGGTCTCCACCCGTGACACAGCTAGCTCTCCTCCCCAGGTGGGGAAAATGAAGGTCATGTGATCTGAGTGTCATGTAACTCAACCTGACCTAGCCAAGTGGAGAAAGGGGAAGTGTTGCCAGCAGATGGCTGCAGAAAGGTTGAGAGAGCCAGAGGAAAGGACAAGGCAGGCCGTGGCCTGTGAAAGACCCTAGATAAGCAGGCATTGGGGGTGGGGTGGGATGGGGGGGTGGCTCTTCAGGAAAGAGCAGGCAGCAACTCAGACAAGCCCAGGAGGGAAAGATGGAAAGGAAGGAGCTAGGGAAGGGCTGAAAACCAAGCTGAGAGGGTGGGCAGAAAAATTAGAGGAAAGAAGACGGACCCCCTTGGGAAGGAGCCATGGACTAGTTTGAGACTGGGGTGCAAAGGCTTTGTGTGTTGTCCAATTTCAAAAACAAACAAAGGAACTCTATTTCCTGGGAAAGGGAGGACTTGTGTTAAGGCTTTAGCCTGAGGCCCAGGTTACAACAGCAAGCCCCTCTGGCATCTGCTGAAGCAGGCTGAAAATGAGAAACTGAGACAGGGCTGCTGCAGAGCCACCCCAGGCCATGAGACGGCACTGTGGAGGTTGCCACCCTGTTACAGAACTACATGGGGGGATAGGGTTGCATCATCTCGCCCTGAAAATGTTCTCTGTTGTCTCAGGTGGTTCTTTGTCTCAGATTTTGCTTTGCAATGAAACAGGGCAAAGTAGCTGTTAATCAAAACCATGCCTCCCTTCCAAAAAAAAAACCCAAAAACTGAAGCTACATTTTGCTCAAAATAGGTTTGTTTACATGGGTAAAGAGATCCATTATTAAGAGGGGAAAAATCCATTTTTCACCACGTTTTCAAGCTTGCAATGAAATGTGAAGAAAAAAATCAAATTTCAAGCAGTTTCACCTTTCGGTTGTGAATAGTTTGCATGCATCTAGTGGTTGCCTGTCCTAAAATTCACTGGACATTCACAGTTTTCACAGGTTTTTCTTGACTTGTAGGAGAACTATAGAGTCCTGAATGTGTCTGGAGCCTCCCAAAGCGAAATCATGGCTCACTCATGCTGTGAAGTTATGTTGATGCATGATGGAGTTTGATGACTTGGAAACAGCTGGCAGCCATAACGGAGGACAAGGCTGTATGGACCACCTGCCCTGTGGAGCCCCTTGCTTTGTCATCTTCGTAACCCTCTGGGCAAGCAGCAGACTGTGCTTCATTTCAAACACACAAGTGCGGAAATGAAGTGACTGCAGGAAGGTTATAAATATAATACACCAAAAGTCCATGTCAGTAGAGCAAATGCTTTATTATGACTCATCCTGACTAATCCCATGTTTCTCCAACTACCCCACTTCCCACCATTTCTTAGCTAATCACTAGGGGATCCTGGGAAATGTAGTTCCTGGGTTTAGTTTCTCAGTGTGGGCCAAGACTTGTGCAAAGCAGAGAAACCACAGAGCTTGGCAGGCTTGTAACAATTTAAAAAAAAAAAAGTAAAGAATTTTTTATTTTTAAATTGCTAGTTAGGGACCATAAATATTTTTATGGAGCTGAGGGAATCATTTATCATAGCAACCACGCTATGTAAGTCTGTTTCTCTTAAAATGCTCAGTCTCTCTGGCCAATGACAAGAAGCTATCAGCCAAGCAGCAAGAGCACAGCAGAAGAAATAGTCTAGCAGCCCTCTGCAGCTTTTCAAGGGTCAGTCTCAACACAAGAATGGAAGGGAGAGCCACTCCGTGTGTGCCCTCAGTGTTCTGCTGTTCTGCCCCCACCTCTCTGCAGAATGGCTTCCTCAACTGCTCTGTGGTATACTTTTTCAACACTTAAGCTGGGCTGTCTGGGATTGAAGTTCTTTTGTTCATGACATACAGACTGTCCCAGCCTTGGATGTGTCTTTATAGGTTCATGTAGTATAAAACCAAGAGATGGGCAAACCAGCTTGGATGAGCCCAGACCTGGTATGAATGTCTTCTGAAATCAGAAGAAGTAGGGGTAACTTTCTGTTTTGCTTTTTTATTTTTTTCTGGGGAAGCAGGTGACTGGGGTGATGCTCCCTTTGTAGTTGTTTTTCCCAGGCAGATCAGAAATCCACTGAGAATTGCCTCCCTCCCATGATCCTTCTAGCCACAAGGAAAAAGTCACAAAACTATTGGTGAGCCTGTTAGATTCTGGGTTCTACTCCATACAGGAAGGTTTCAAGGGCTGTGATGACCCTCACCCACAGTGCTTTTCCTCCCTCTGTTTATGCATCAAGAGAGGAAGGGTGTTTGTTTTGCTTTGCACCTTCTCACCTTGTTAGGAATTTCCTCCAGACACTTCAGTGCCTGCTCCCCCCCCCCCCAGCTTTTTTTTGGTCCCCACATCAGCTGTTTTTCCTGCTTCCTTGAGCCTTGTGGCTTACAACATTTCTCTTATTCCTCTAAGGAGTGTGAATGGGAAGTGGAACCTGTTCCTATAATGACATATTAACACACTTTGCTGCGTGGGTGAACCTTAGGTACTTCAGAGTTAGAGCCTGTTGGGGGCAGTTTCATTGGCTTTCCTTACTTCCTGTACGCAAGACGCCCTTGCTGGGCTGTTCTGCAGCGCCTTCACCTCCAAGACTTCCCCCAGTCCCTTTTATATTTCTATCTTTCTATGTAGTCTGATCTTTTTTCACGTCAACAGGGTGCTATTGCACTCACATTGCCCTGGAGGGACAACATTTGGGGAGGAGAAGGTATTTCAGTCTCCAGGGGCTGTTCAGTCCATGGTGCCTCTCTTGTGACTGCAAGAAACAACAAAATCCTTTTCCTAGCTTAGAATGGCAGCTGGCCTTAAAATTCAAAGGCTTTCAAAATCTCCCTTGTTCCAGTGCCAGTGGAGAGCATAAAGAACGAGGAGTACTTGTGGCATCTTAGAGACTAACAAATGTATTTGAGCATAAGCTTTTGTGGGATAAAATCCACTTCATCGGATGCATTCAGTGGAAAATACAGTAGGAAGATATCTACACACACACACACACATACACACAACATGAAAAAATGGGTGTTGCCATACCCACTATAACAAGAGTGATCGATTAAGGTGAGCTATTATCAGCAGGAGAAAAAACCTTTTGTAGTGATAATCAGGATGGCCCATTTCCAACAGTTGACAAGAAGGTGTGAGTAACAGTGGTGTGGGGGAAATAGCATGGGGAAATAGTTTTACTTTGTGTAATGACCCATCCACTTCCAGTCTTTATTCAAGCCTAATTTAATGGTGTCCAGTTTGCAAATTAATTCCAATTCAGCAGTGTCTCGTTGGAGTCTGATTTTGAAGGGTTTTTTTGTTGTAATATTGCGACTTTTAGGTCTGTAATCAAGTGACCAGGGAGATTGAAGTGTTCTCTGACTGGGTTTTGAATGTTATAATTCTTGACGTCTGATTTTTGTCCATTTATTCTTTTACGTAGAGACTGTCTGGTTTGGCCAATGTACATGGCAGAGGGGCATTGCTGGCACATGATGGCATATATCACATTGGTAGATGTGCAGGTGAACAAGCCTCTGATAGTGTGGCTAATGTGATTAGGCCCTATGATGGTGTCCCTTGAATAGATATGTGCACACAATTGGCAACGGGCTTTGTTGCAAGGATAGGTTCCTGGGTTAGTGTTTTTGGTGTGTGGTTGCTGGTAAGTATTTGCTTCAGGTTGGGGGTCTGACTGTAAGCAAGGACTGGCCTGTTTCCCAAGATCTGAGAGTGAGGGATCGTAGAGCATGTAGTTGTGAGAAGGCTTCTGCCCCCCCCGCCCCCCAGCCGTGTTGGTGACTCCCTCTTTCATGCTAACCACCTACCGGACAGGGGAAGTCTGCCATACGTTGAGCTGCCTTCACCATTGTGACTGTCAGTGCTGTGGTTTGAGAGGTTGGGATACAGATCACATCTGTTTGAGAGCTGTGGGTATCTTCTGGTGAGGACAGGGGAGCCCATCCAATAGGAGATGATTTGCCTTTAAAGATTGTGAGAGAGTCACTTGGGGGGAAAACCTTGAAGACTCCTTGATACCGTTCAGGGTGTATTCCACACCCACTTAAGGTTTGCAGCAAGGTCTTGTGAAATCTGCAGCTGGAGAGAATTTTGTCTGGGATTTCCCACACATTAGAGTCCTTGCTACATTTCCTTCTTATGATGACAACCTCTGTTACAACATGACCATGTTCATCTGCAGCAATTGCCATTATTGGAAGGAAATGTCCCCATGGGATCTTCAGTGGTATCTGCGATGATGTATTCTAGTCTTGGAAAGTGGCATTTTTAAAGGGGGATTGATGTAATGCAAATTTCAAAATGCCTAGGTTAAAAAACCAGCCCCATTAAGTTGTATTAATGTTTCTCTTTGGACTAGAAAACTCTCCGACGTCTTCCAGAAACAAAACATTTCCCCAAAATGACAGCAGCATCCTGTGCTGTGCCAAGTCAATACAATAGCTGGGTCTGCCTTGCTGGAATTGGGTGTGCTTAGCTACAGATTTTCACTGTGATTTGTCTCCTGAACATATGATTTTCTCTTTGGATTGTAGGAGAAGATCCATGGCACAATCTGGCATGAAATTGATGACTTAAAGGCTTTCAGGGTGCTGGATCTGGAGGATTTTGAAAAAATGTTCTCTGCTTATCAAAGACATCAGGTAAGGGAGGGGCTCTTTTCCCCCAGCATTGCAGGTCTTGAGTTTTCTGAGACTCTGGATCAGGATGGGACACATTAGTGACTGGACCCTTCACTGGCACTAGTGGGGATGCGGGGAAACCAATAGGGGGCTACTTCTGCTTGAGAGTTTGGTGCTCCCTAGAAAAGCACAAGAGTGGGGAGGTGGGTGGGGAACTGTTGGCCAAAGTACAGCATGCTGTTGCCTTGATATTTAATCCAAATGTGTAGCCCTTGGATACTACAGATCCCAGCAGGTAATGCTCTGATTTTGATCTGAGCAGCAGCTAGCTTCTGTAAAGCTCTTGAACTTTGTATTCAGTGTTCCTAATCTCTTTCTATCTTTTTTTCCTCCTTATTCCTCCAGGGTAAAACTCTGGGCAGCTACAGAGTATTGAGCTATGTGACCAGAATTAGCTGTGTTTTGCTTTCTCTTTTTTCCAAACAACATATTGGCCAAACTGGCTGAGTTACAGAATCTGTCCAAGTTACAGATTATGACACTAACATCATACTTTAACAGCAGCCATTTATTAGAAGGTCTTTTTTCCCCTCCTCCTATTCTTGGAAAGCGAGTCACCTGCAATCTGTCTGCTTCCCAGGAATGAGATTCAGCAGGAATGGGACTGTACTTCTACCTCCTTCCCTCCCCCAGATTTCTCTAGCGTTTGGAATGTGTTCAGGGAAACTTCCTTGCAACACTGTAGAATCAGGCCATTGCTCCTGAGTTTGAAGACACACACAGAGAAATGATAGCTAGAAGCTATTTTGATGCTTAAACATTGCCCCCTATAGTGCTGCAGAATTACCAAGTAAACTTAGCTGGCTTTGTTCTCTCACTCTTCTCTCGTCTGTTTAATTCTTCATCCAGTGCTAAACATATAAATTATATTAAAATTATAAACATACTAAAATAACTTGCATAGTCTGATTTAATGGCACAAACCTAAGGACTTTAGTCCAGGCTTCCCTTCCATCTTTAGCCGGCACCACTGAGTCTACACTAGGTATCAGACTTCTATTATTAGGCAAACTGGTTCCAGTGAAAGAACTAACCTGGGTATCATATCTCCAGTCATCATAAAAGCAGTTTTAGCAGAACTCTTCCAATTTGCTAACCCAAAGATGTCTAGATGAGCATCCCAACTTGGAAGCTTTTGAGGTTCCAGTATATGATGGGAATGTTGCACTTTGATCCTCATTCTGACCCTGCAAATACCTTGACATTTCAGTGGGGTTGCTAGGATTACTGATTTCAGAGTGGTAGTCGTGTTAATCTGTATCAACAAAAAGACAAGGGTTACTTGTGGCACCTTAGAGACTAACAAATTTATTTGAGCATAAGCTTTCGTGGCCTAAAGACTGACCAGAACTGTCCTAATTTTGGGATGTTCAGAATAGGCAGATTTGCATGAGAAAAGACCCTCAAAATATCCTCCTGAGGAATTTACTCCACAATAAGAATCCAATTTGCTAAGACTAAAGTACATGAAATTCATTCCTTGTCCATGGCTGGCTTTAGGCATTTGCAATAACCACAGCTGTGAGGGGAACCCTGAATCAGTGCCGAAATAGGCAGTTGCCATCTGTACGTGTTAGCAGCCATAACAGCAGCAAGACACCATCACAATGCAGTGGTGTTGCATCAACACATGACATCAAGATGTAAACATTGGAGCTTCATCACTAGGAAAGACCTTCCAAAGTCTTGCCTCCTTTGGGCCCCAGAATCTAAAGCCAAGGCTGTCCTTGTCTGCCAACTCTTAGTTAGAAACATAATATTTATGGCTGCATTACCAACCACTGAAAAGCAGTTTGGCCTGTTCAACCATAATCCAACCTGACCCTAACCCCTTCCCACTGGAATGGAGCCATCCTCTGAGAATGACCTCCAGGAGTCTAAAAATGGTCCTTTTGAACCTTATAAAAATATTATAGTACTTTATAACAGCCCCAGACACTGCAGTATCACTGATGTAAGATATACTAGTGTAGAATACCGTAGTATGTTTTTGTACTAAAGGTTATTGACTGTATTCCAGCTTTGGCTTCAGTTTTACACATTTTTTCTTTAAATATTCCTTTGTTTCTTTAAATAATATTTCTTCTTTCATCTACATGCATCCCAATACAAACTGGATTCCAATCAATAAGTCCTCACCATTTTTTTTAAAGCCAAGCAACCAAAGTTCCTCATGAATTAAAATCTGATCAGAACTTTTCCAGTTGATTCACACTTGGTCTTTTCTTCCTTTTTATTGTTGGAAATACTCCACTCTGGCCAACTATGTGTTTACTCTTGACTTTTCATGAGTTCATGACTTTTAAACTTCATCCAAATATCTGTGAAGAAAAATGTCAAAGTAGATCTCTGCTCTTTTTTGCATTTGAAAGAGAAAGTGAGCCTGTAAATAAGTCATTTCTTTCTTTTGCTGCTATTAACATGGTCTTAATATATTTTTCCAGTTTCATTTGTTAAACTGCTTCATTTTTAAAGACGAAAGGATCTGTTCTCCTCTCCCTTGGCCCGTGTATCTCCTGCTGGTGCTGTGGGCAGAAGCAGTGTTGTGTCCAGTGAATGAGCATTGGACTGAGAGGCAGGTCTCTTGGACTCCTCTCCTGGACTCTACCACTGACTGTTTGTATGATGTTGACTAAATCACTTGAGCTCTCTGTGATTTAGTTTGCCTGTCTATAAAATGGGGACAATACCAAATGCAGAAGGGTGTCATGAGCCTTTAATTATTTAGTGTTTGTAAAATGCCTTGAGATGCTTGGATGGAAGTTGCTCTAGAAGCACAATGAGTTATGATTAATAATGGGGAGCTATGTACATGCATAAGGAGAGGAGAACAGAGCCTGGAGTGTTAACCTTGGCAGCTCTTTGGATAAGGACTGTGGCCTAGATTTTCAAAGGTATCGAGGTGTTGCTCCACTCAGCATTGCAAGCTCAAGTACCATTGACTTTCCATGAGCAGGGCAGTGCTTAAATACCTTTTCACAATCTAGGCCTATGTTATTTGCAAATAATTTTATTCTCTTAGAAAACTGTGTATGGCTAAAATCTGCCTCTTTGTTAAACTTGGTATCTTTATCTCCGTGGCTAATGTTTGGCATGTTTCCTTCTCTGTTATTTGCGGCTGCTGCCTGCATAGGACCTGCTAACTAACCCCTCCTCCTGTAAGCAGGTGAGTACCACTGTCTGCCTCCTAAAAAACAAACTATTGGCTTGCAAGATTCTCCTGTGGCATGCAGACCAAAGGCAACAGAGAGCACCATGCAAATAAGGGGCCCTGTGCTCATCTAATGCTCAATTTTTTTTCAACAGCTCCTGCCTGGGTGGGGAGGAGGTACAAGGAGCTCCCCTTCTTGCATTTATCTGGGGTGGGAGGAAGCTGAACACAAGCATCATCCTTTCACTCAACTGTATAAAATGTGGAGGTCTCGGTCTGGTTTCTATAGACAGGTGACCGCATCATGGAAACCCCATCAGTGCAGCTTGCCCTCATTGGTCCCCTTCTTGACCGTTTTTAGCAGAGAGCCCAAGGAACAAATGGGACCCAGAATATGAACTCCTTCTCAACCCTAGCAATGCTTTCTGCAGTTCAGTGTGTGACACACCACGGTAGGGCACTGTGGGGAAAGTTTACACTGACCTGCCCACACCTGCTTTGGAGATTACTTCAGTCTCCAGGCCTATCACTTCAGGTCCCCTTCACCAGCCACAAAAGAGTCAATAAAGAAAGGTTTCTGTCTGTGGGGCAGGAAGATGATGCTGAAGCTTGAGTTGGGAAGGAGGTTTAAGGTCATTTGACAGTGACCCTTCAGGGCAATTGAGAAGGTAGATGAGAGAGGGGTCTGGTTCAGTCCACCTTATTTGGGAGTCTCATAGTCCTCAAAGACCAGGAGGAGAGACAGAATTGTGTGCGAGTGAGGTGAAGAAGTTCAGGCTCCCTTGTCTACTCATCGCACTATGGCCACCTTAAATAAAATCAGAGTAGAGAACACTTCAGAGGAAGGCATAGCTTTCAAAAATGGTTTTGTTCTGCATTTCAGGCCCCACTGTCCTATAGTGAGTCCTGGTCACCAAGTCCCTTCCCAGAAAGTCCTATAAGAACCTTGGCCACCAGGGGAAGCAGATATATGGTTGTGGTCAGCTCATTATTTTTCAGCATGTTAAGGGACAATAAGGGTTAAGGTTGTGTGGTAGAAACAACTCCCCAAGGCAAGTTTCTTAGGTTGGGATTTTCACAAAAGCATAAGGGAAATACTCCTGATGGGAGCCTTATCCTTATGGCTATCTGGAAAATAGGCACATCAGTTATTTCTCTGCTATGTGAGAGTACTAACTAGGGCCTTTAAGTAGTTTGGAGATGAAAAGTTTTAAAGAGGTCTGTTCTAGACATGCCTGTGCACAGTTTCCATTAGCCATATTCAGAGTCATACAAGCCCTTTGAGAGGAGAACAGACTCACTAAGCATCTTTGTGTCTCAAGTCCTGGTTAATTCGCCATTACTAGTGGACAATGACAACTGCAGGGTGCTGGTTGCAGCTCTCTTATCCTCTGCTGCCCTGCAGAAGCTAGAGCTGCAGGGAAGGGCTACTCTGCAGCTGGCATAAGCTCCCTAACAGACCTGACTCCAGTGGAGGATCAGGGCTAGTGCTAACCTGCTCCAGCATGCCCCTTCCTGCCCCTGACTCAACCCTTTCCTTTTCCTTACGCTGGGGTCTGGAGGGCAGCGGACATCAGAGATGGTTATGCTGCCTCTGCCAGTGTCATACCTGTAGAGATTTCCCCAAGGGGGAATTCTCCCGGGTCAGTTTCTGGCCTCGGTGGGCTGGAGAATCTGGCTCTGAGACAGCACGGGGAATGCTCCTGCTGAACATCCACTGGGCATTGATTCCCATTTTTGTGTGGCGAGTACAGCTGAGTGACTCCAGGGAATTCCGCTCATCATGTCGTTTGTGTGTTTCTTGGCATCCCTCTCTCAATGAGAATTTGGCAGGCCTGTGTTCCAATGGTGAATTCAATAGTTAAGAGACAATATAAGGACTCTTATCCAACTGGGATGCAACCTTTCCACACTGCTGGGCAACCTCTACTGCAGGCACTTCCTCCTGGAGGCTGTTCAGGCTTCTGAATAGACCTGTGTTCCTGGGGATATACACACGCAACTGCACTGCACCATAATGCACCCGGTTCTGCTCTCATATTAATGTTACACCAATGTAATACTGTTGATAGTTACTCCTGATTTATGATGGAGTGAGATCAGAATCAGGTCCAATGCCTGAAAGTTAGGATGATCCTGCACAGCTAATGATGATCAGCATTTGTTTGACTAGTGAATTGCGGGGGGGAAATCTGTCTGAGTCCCTCCTCCTTTAGAAATTGATTTCTGGCACTTCCTATCTCCTATTCTGCCTCCTGGATTAATCTCCCCACAAGTTCAGCGCTAGTGGGTTAGGCTGGGCTGTTGCCCAATATACTTGGTTTATTCTGTGGGTGTTGGCTAGAGAGAAGAGGAAGCAAAAACAGGGCATTGATTATTTTTTCTGTCTGGTTACTTGTAGAAAGAGATGGGCTCAACTGAGGACCTATACTTGTCCACACGGAAGGTTAAAGAGCTTTCTGTTATTGATGGCCGAAGGGCTCAGAATTGCGTCATTCTCCTCTCCAAGTAAGTATAGTAGCTATGAACTCACGGTGTATAGCATGGTTCATGTGTGTAGAGGCAAAGATAGATCCAACACAGACATCCAAATACTCACTGAGATCAACCGTGGACACCTGCACATGCACGCAGATGTATCCACACCCAGATGAGACGAGTGTCTGCCTATGTGGAATTGCATCCACTCCTGGAGGCCCCAATGCATTTACAGGTTTGCAAACACCTGGCAATCCAAAACACAGGCACTCCACAGATCTATATCGAAACACAGGCAAGTAGATAGACTCTCAACTGCCATAAACGCACACAAACAAGTGTGTGTGTGGGGAATGTGGCCACTGTGCAGCCAACAGTACGTGGGCTGTCCCATAATGGTGCACACTGTGCGCCGTATGTGTCATTTGGCAGCAGTTTTTCTGTTACATTCTTCTTTGCATATTGCTCTGAGAAACCCTTTGGGAGCACACCAGACACCTGAAGGATGCTGGCAGATCCAATATATCTATCTTCAGCCTCTCTTCCCCCGCATCCTCCCCCCGGCCTTTTTTTTTTTTTTAATTGCCTTTGTGGGGCAGGCAGCGAATGTGAGAGACACTCAGGAATAAGTGTTTGTTACTTGTGCCTTTAGCTGTTAAGGGCCAGCAGGTGCTTTTGCATCCTCCATATCCTCCTGCAATGACCTTTGTGTCCTCATATGCTGTGTATCTGGGCTATATGCACACCTTGCATGTCCTTTGCCAACCATTCTAGACTAGGCTGCAGGTCTGTTGCTAAACAGGTCTGGCTCAGCACTAAGCTCTGCACAAGGAGACTCCCCTTGCTACAAGAGAGGAGAGGAGCGTCAACAACTGGGGTGGAGATAGCTTTTGGGGCAGCACTCAGAAAAAATCATTCCATTGCTCAGCAGGAAGTGCAGGTTAATAAGTGTGAGAACCCCCCCCCCCCGAAAGCTAACCATTAAACGCAAAGCTGCAGCTAGCAGAAATGGAGCCCGTTCTTTCCATTGCTTGGTGAAACCCACTGAGGTTCTCATTATGCTTCTTAGGTGACATTAGTCGGCCTGTCAGCAAGACACTCTCTGCCCCCACATTCCCAGTGAAAGGGGTTGGTTTACAGTTTTCTGTCTGCAATAGTTGCCTGTGCACGTCATTGGTAGCTGGCAGGGGGTTGTTTAGGATTTTCATTCCATTGGACAGATCTGCTGATGTATCTGGGTCCCAGATTAGTTCTCTTAAGCACGTGGAATGTATATTATAGTGATGGGGAAGGATCCCAAGGTGAGAGCCTGTTACTTGGGTTGTCGACAAGAGATTTGGGTTGTTTGCGCATCTTTCTTTTTCACACGCTTAAGTTCACTGTAACCTGGTTAAAGGCACCAGGGTGAAGCTCCAGGGACTGAATCTGTGTTTCTGTCCAAAGAACAAGGACAGCTTGGGCGCTAGCTTTTCCCCCATCCCTTGTTCTGCTCTGCTCATGTACCTCACACCTGACCTGGGGGAATTCTCTGAGAGAGTGAGAGCAGAGGTCATTCTCCAGGCCTTGTCGTCTTCTCTTCCCCAACTGCTAGCAAATGGGCCTTAGGGAATGGTTCTGAGATGTGGACACTTGTATTCTAGGAATTAGGCTGAGAGTCATCAGCTCATTTCACATGGTCCACCAAACTGTCCTCAAATGAGCATGATTTTGAGTAGCTACTGATTCAGTTTGGATTCAAACTGGGGACCTGTTCCCCATTAACAACATCTCGAGATAAGTGGTGCCCACAGCAAAAGACATTCTGAGCCCCTTGTCTTAATAGAGAGGCCAAGGACTGAATGGGTCATGGAGAATGAACTCTCATTTCTTTCTTTGAGGAGGTCAGATTTGAACCTAGTGGATAGAGCAGTAGCAGGGGAAGCTTGTGGTGTGTTCTGTGCAACTAGGAAATACCCATCTCCAGAGCTATCAACCCAGCATTTTCCATGTGCATTAAATAGCCTAGAAAATAAAAATTTTATAACGGACAATGGGTGCTTTCTCTGAGTAAAGGCGGAGTAAGGACCTAACAATGTTCCCCCCCCAAAAAAGTTATTTTATTTAGAATTCACAGCTCCATAGTCTCCTCCCAACCTCACAATACCCACTTAAAACAAAAGAAGCAAAAATCTTTGGGCAAGAGGTTCCTTTAAATTCATGCCTTTCTGCTCCTCGGGCTATAGTCAGATTTACTTCCAAGTGCAGCATGTGGCTTTTTCAGGTTGATTGCAGACAATAATTAAAAGGGATTTTATCGTGCCTTTGCTGTTTCCTTCCTTCCCAGCCTCCACCAAGCCTTTGAAAATGAAATTCTCCAATCAGGGAAGGGGATCGGCATTCATGAGCATGTTGCTTTCCCTGCCCTCTTTGCAATGCATCTTATGCACACGCAGGCACGTGCAATCAGTGTTTTTGGTTTAAAAAAAAAATGCTCAGCAAACAGAGTGCATTGGTGCAATCCTAAAATCCAAAGCTGCAGCTCCGACTCTCAGGTTGCTGCAGTGCTTTCCAACAGCTGTTTCCAATTGCCTGTAGCTGTGCATACATCCCTGTAGTTTATTCCCCCTTTGTTTACACTAAACTGTCGTGTCCTTTAAAGTAAAATAGCTGTATGAGGTTTTTTCCACTACTCGAATTATTTTGTTTTACTAACACTGTGTTAGAAAGGATCAGGCAGAGCTCATATTTCATAGGGCCCAACGAGCCAAACCCTAGCGGGAGTGGGAAATAGCACTCACTCACACACAGCCCCCCCCCTCACACACACACACCCCTCTCACACACACCCTCACACTTCTCTCTCTCATATTTAACAAGACTATGGCAGAAGGGATTAACTGGGATAAATTAAAAGGGACGAAAATTGGAATGCTAGTTGATTTCCGTTGACATGGAAATTAGTTGGTAAATGTCCTTCAGTGTCACCTTCCTTCTTGTCCTCTTCCTCGTGAGAACTTTTTTTTTCCAGGCCATTTACTATCACTGAAACGTTGGTGTTTTTTCCAGTGCAGTGGGTGCAAGTCTCATGTTGTGGAGCCTGATGAGTCTAGATCCAAGCTCTAGTCCCTGTCAGATAGCTATAAGCCAACTGTAAAGGGCTCAGATAAGCATCCAAAATGCTGCTCTGAATGTTTCACAAGGTCAGTTTCTCGCATAGTGCTTCCAGTACGTCCCGTTTGAGCCAGGTCACAGGACCAACTCTCTCTGGTGTGTCCCAGCTCCCACCAGGTCCAAGGACAGCCTCTTCCAGGGTGTTTCTGACATGCCCCAGTTTCTGCCACATCAGAAATCAGCCTCCCTCATGATATTCCCAATATCCCCAGTTTCCACCAGGTCAGAAGTCTCTGGTCAGACTTCTGTGGCCTGGAACTGCTCGACTGTCCCTCTGGACCTCATCAACTCTCCACCTCTTTTCAGCTCTCAGCTGGAAATTTCTCTGCTCTTTTTTTGCCTATACCTTTTCTCTCTGTCTGTTCCTAGCGTCAGATTCCCTGCTTTTAATATGGTGTCCTTGCACAAGTCCATGCAGTGTTTGTCCTGTGCAGGCAGGCGTCTTATATTATTTATCTCTGTGACTCAGTATGGACATGGGCAGTTAGTATGAAAAACGTTATTTGCAATAAGGGAGCGTTGTACTGAAAGCATGTACTTGTGTGCCACTCATCAGCTGCCCTAGCTCAGGCCTTGGCAAAGACACTTCCATAGGGACTATTGCATGCAAATGGGCCATTCATGCCTGTTGCTCCTGCGCAAGAATTGGTCAGCAGTGCCCATCCCCAGAGAACAGGAACAATGATGAGTCCGACAGAAGTGCCATAGATAGAGACACACCCAGGTGTAACTGAGGTGAACTGCAGATGTTTGGACTCGGGCTGGAGGCCAGGCTCTAAAAACCCTGTGAGGGGAGGTGGGTCTCCGAGCCCGAGTTCCAGCCCAACCCAAACATCTACCCTGCAAATTTTAGTGCCACAGCCCGTGCCCTGCAAGCCCAAGTCAGCAGTTCCAGCCCACCTATGGCCATGCAGCGCATCTTCTGTTGCAGTGTAGACATACTCTCGGGTTGGGTATCACATCCATCTGCCACATGGTACTGCCTTCTCAGCACTTCCAACCCCTTCAGTCCAGACATTGAGAGGACTGGGTGTGGAACTGCTGCCCCCAGAGCACTCCTAGCCCCTCCTCTCTGCCATGACAACTGCATCACCCAGCAGTGATAGTATCATCTCTCGTCACCTCCGGCAGGCTGTGCTGGCAGCTGGGAGAGAAGGTGGCTCTTGAAGGTTGTGTTGTCACTCCCTGCTGGGGGAAGTAGTAGCAAGACTAGCTCAGCCCCTCTGCATGCTCCACTTGAGATCGGCCTGAGTGTGAAAGGGAGCCAAAAGTTTTCTCCTTGTCCCTCCCATCACAGGGTAGTGAGCATGTCCCTTCTTGAGTAGGGAACCAGTGGGGTGACCATCTTCCTGGAAGGAAGTAATTAACCTCTGTCTGGAAATAGCTCACTGGAGCCCAGTTATAGAGGAGTGACGCTTCTCTGTAAGCAAAGTGCAGTGAAGGCATTTAGGAATTTCTCTCCATGTAACTGGGAAGATTAGTCTGCACCCAGAAGTTGGTCTAACTGGCCTAACAAAAGATATGATGATAAACCGGTGCAGCTGTATGTGTGTGGACACTCATACGCAGGCTTATACCAGTGCATCAATTTAGCTTACTCCTGTGTATTATAGGGATAGCTCAGGGGATCAGTCATGGGATGTGGCCACCAGTTCAATCCAGCCTGGTTTGGCAGTGAATAGCAGGCACTATTATCGAATGGCTGTTGTGAGGGAGGGGGAGTCATTCCATTTTCTTTAAGACAAATAGCCGCATCCCAAAAACATACCATGTGCCAGCCTTGGCTGGTAGTTTCAGTAAAGGCCAGGATCAGGTAGGCCATCGAGCATGAGCTTCCTTCTTACCCTACAGCCATCTCTCTGGGTCAGGATTCAATGGGGCATGTGAGAATGTGTGTGTGGAGGCGGAGTTCAATGCTGCTATACCTTTCCTGTGAGTGAAAAAAGCTTGTCGGCCTCCAGGGCTGCCAATCCCAGTTCCTGTCACAAGAACCACAAGAATCCTTTTTGAAAAGGTAAACTATCTTGGTCAAAGATGAGAGATTTCTTTTCCCAGGGAGAGAGGAAGAGTGGGAATGACATCCTCTTGGTAGGAAAAGTTAACGTACTTTGAATAACTTCATGGTACCTTGGCAGGAGGTGACTGCACTTCTGTGAAAGATGAGCAAGACCTAACAGCACTTGCCCAGGAGTGGAGCAGTAAACTGAGTTGCTCTTTCCTTTCTGGAGTGAGTTGGCTGATGAATGACGGGTATACTGTGTTGGTCTTGCAGCGGAGGGGGAAGGGGTGACACCAGCTTGAATCAATGGATATCTTTAAGGAAGAAAAATGAGAAAGTGCTGGATGTCTGTAAGGGAGATTGATGCAAAACGATGGCATGTCTCCCGGGCATGTTCTGAGTCAGGCAGACATCTTTCTCTGAGAGGACCAAACAATAAGCCACTTGAAGTCTGCAAGTGAAGCTGGCGTTAAATCAGCCGAGGTGTCCTGGGGAGATTAGTGATGAATTACTCTGCCGAGTCAATAGGGATTATTTATCTGTCCAGAGGGGATGGAGGGAGGGAAGCTATTTGGTAATTGTTCAGCTTTAATGCCACGAGAAGAAGCCACAAGCAGTTGGGTCTCCTTGCTCCACCACCGTGCGGTGGGGGCGGGGGTGTGGAGAGAAGAGGGTGGGATTCCCTCCAGTGCTCTTTAGGTCCTTTTCCATCTGACCAAGGTTGGGGCAGGATTGAATGCAGGTTTAGGCACTGTCCTCACTACAGACAAAGCCTATTGTAGCTGAAGAAGAGGGTGCTGCATTCCCTTTTAAGTCACATGTCACCAGCTGGGTTTGAGGCCAAGATCTCTGTTGTCAGTGAAGATATATGAAGCAGAGAGGATGTGGCTGGAATTACACATGCCATTTGGAGTCTGGAGGACTGTGGCAGTTGGATAAATAATCTTTGGCTCTTGAGAGTTGGTAAGAAAGTCACTGATGTTGGAGAATAGCTCTCCAATGCTGAGCTGTAATTTCTTCAGTGTCACTTTTTGGGCCATAATTACACTTCAATTTGGTGTCTCCACCACATGCCAGGGAAACCTCTATTCAGTCTTGAATGGAAAGATTTTATGCATCTGCTTTAGGTTCCTGTTTAATCAGTTCACCTGTTTCTGTTTAAATGCAACACATCTGTTTCACGTTACTGTTGGAGATTTTCAGATCTACTGCAGGGCTGATGAGGAGTTTTGAAAATATAACGAGGATCATTTGATTAACAACCCTTTGGGCCAGTTGTTCAGCTGGCTTCTAACAGTGGGAATCCATGTTTGTGCTGCTGACATTTCAAGAATTACAAGCAGTTACTGCCCTAACAGAAAAATAAACCCCATTTTGATGAGACCCTTCTATCAGATTTAATAGCATCTGTAATAGTCTGGGATGCCTACTTGCAGTCTTCATGACCCCATTACAGGCTTGCAAGTGACCAAGCTCAACTGCCTCCCTGCAGATGATTGGGCAAGCTTTATGGCACTCTCTAATGTGGACTGGATCAACCAAGCCAGATATTTTCCTGCTCGTAGTTGGGCCTAGCTACATCCAAAAGATCCGTGTTTGTGT
Organism: Lepidochelys kempii; assembly: GCF_965140285.1. Taxonomy (NCBI): domain Eukaryota; kingdom Metazoa; phylum Chordata; order Testudines; family Cheloniidae; genus Lepidochelys; species Lepidochelys kempii. The sequence goes on from NC_136382.1 coordinate 153,140,487, forward strand.
AGCTATCTGTCGTTTTGGGGCGCTCAAATATTTTTGAACAAAAGATGCATGAAATGATTTTGGTGCTGATGAAAGGTGCTAGGTCAATGGAGTTGGAAACTGAAGTCTTCATTTAGGTCACAGAATAGATTAGAGTGACCAGCAGCAACATGAGCTTTGCCAATGTACCTCAAACCTGTCTGTTCAGTTTCTGGCCCCTTGTTTAAACTAATGCCAGTTGGACAGGATCGTCTAGGTAATGAATGCTATGTTTTTCCATATCCTCTCTGCCTGAATTTTCTATTCTAGGTCAAGGTGAAAATCAGACTAAAGACAGTTAGGTTTCCATGTGAGAGCATGGTGTGCGGGTCTCCTCTGCAACAGTCTGCAGGATCTCTGCCTCTCAATATGGCACATACCTCCTGCAGAGAGCAGTCTCCTAGAAATATAAAGGTGCAGTCCCAAGAAAAACACAACCATAACATTTATATAGCCACAATCTGCTAGGAAGTAGGCAGAGACCCACCAAATTATTTCACATTCGGCTCTTCAGCCATCAGATTAACGGGTTTTTGATCACTAGCAAGTTCATAAACTCACAGATTTTAAGACAGATTTTGAGAGAAGAAGGGGTCAGACCATTAGATCGTCTAGTCTGAGCTCTAGTTTAATGCAGGCCATAGAATTTCACCCAGTTCTCCCTGTGTTGAGTTGAGCTTGAATCAACCTGGTAACTTAGAAGTAAAATGTTTTTTCCAACCTTTCATTTCCAAGCCTGTTAATCCTCCCATCTCTTCCAACTGTGGCTCAACTGTATGCCTTGTATGGAAATCTAGTTTCCTTACCTTTTGTGCTGGCAGTTGGCCCTGTGCATCATTTCTACTATAGCTTCATTTCTAAAACCAACTGGAAGAATAGTTGGGAACAGCATAGCTGAAGCTAGTTAGGAGGCATAATTTTTGAAAAGCTTTTGAATGTCTGCTGATTCATATTTTAGTTCCCAGCTGTTTGTTATATTCGGCAACATTAAAATGATTTAAATTTCTCAGATTTAGTAATATTTCCTGTCTGTAAAAATAAAACATTTACATTTGCTTTTGCATAGTTCCAAAAATGTGATCCCATCCAAATGGCAATAGCAGCATGAAATGTTACCGTGATGTTTCTCAGCACAGAAGACAAAAATATTCTGCTGCATTCATCAACCCCATGACTCATTTATTTTTGCTTTTTTTCCCCCCCTGCTAAATGTTAAGTAATGCATTGATTGGGGAAAGTCCATGGAGACTGAAGTCCTTTCTGCACAAAAGCTTCTCCTCTTCCCCTCGCACCCCTCCGCCTTGCCTTGCCTGTAGGCTTCACCCCTGATGTAGAGATTTTCTTCGGGAGTAAGATGGCAGTTCCCTTTGTGGTCCGTTCCATCTTGGAACAACCAATGAGGATGTCATTGGTCCACTGGATTGTGGACCACCAAACCCATTTCAGACAAGCCTCTGGGAGCCATTAGATGATAACAAGTTTTGATGGCTGCTAGTCTGCATTGGATTTGAACTGGTGACCTAGAGGTGAAAAGACTCTTTGATCAATTCACTGAGCCCTGCTTGTTTTGCTATAACTGATTGCCTAATTAACTGCAGACCTCTAAAGAAGAGGGCAGAGGCTGGAGAGAGGAGGAGGAGGATAATTTTACCACCTTGTCCATCTAGCACAGGAGCTCCTATCTTGAAGTGGCTAGCACTGCTGAGGGGGGCCTAAATTCATGCTATCAATACCCTTCTCAGCTGTGAATGCTGGCACGGTGAATTTCTCAAGCAAAACCGATTCTCTTGTCCAAAACAAACCTATTCCCTGATCAAGAAGGGAAACCTATTCCCTGATCCATTCAGAACCATTACTCAATGGCCTTGGAGATGCTTTAATATTCCCAGAGGTGAAGTTTAAGTTCATAGTTGGATTCAATAGTATGTAGATTCAGGGTGTGAACAGTAAAAGTATTTGAAAAGGAAGGTGTCTGTGATGAGGGAAGATAAAAGGAATTCTGATCTATGAGGAGCTGATTGTTGTTCTCCTCCTGCTTTTGATGTGGCTTTGATTAGCTGAAGAGGAGAAAAAAGTATGATCTGGAAAGTCTTTGTACACCAGAATTGGTTAGATCATCTTAAAGAAGGCGACTGACTTCTTTAGACTAGCAAAGCCGAGGATGGGGGAGAGTCTCATAGGAGGCCCTGTGTTGGAAGCTGTCAATGTGGCATTTTATGCCTTGTGCTTTCTTGGGGGGCTTTTTGTATTCCTCAAATTACTAATGGGGCAGTATTAACACTATTGAAAGGTTGAAGCTGTCCAATGATGAAATCAAACGGGCGATCTTGAAGATGGATGAACAAGAAGACCTGGCCAAAGATATGCTGGAGCAGGTGAGAAGAATCACAATTACTTCATACAATGGTTGGTCTAAGGATAATGGGCCAGTTTCCTCCTCTTGGAGCAGCTCATTGGGCCCATTTAAGACCTAGGATAAGTGGATGCAGCTCAGTCAACTTCACTGGGAATGCCTCCGCTTATAGTAGATCTGAATTTGGCCCTGAGACATAACTGTGCTTGTGTAAAAGAGGAGAATTTTGCCCAATGTGCCAAATGCCTCCGTAGTGTAACTCCACTGATTTTGATGGAGTCACACCTTGAAGAGTTTGGTTTAGTAAGTTTTTTCGATTACGTTATAATTTCCTGATCTAGAGACTGTGGTTGATTTTTTTTATTAGTAGTTTTTCTTTCTCTTAATTTCTACTTCCTCTCTCCTGTTCACCCCTCTTCTCCTCCCCCCCGCTGACTATTCTCCTTTCCTTCATTTCTGGTTTAGTGATTAGAGCAGCAAACTGGGACTCTGCAGACCTTGGTTCTATTACCAATTCTGCAGTTGGTTCACTCTTTGCCGGAGTGTTCCCATCTGTGAAATGGGGGTAATGATGCTTACATGTATTTGGACAGTGCTTAGAGATCCTTGCATTAAAAAGTGCAAAGTATGTATTATTATTATTCTGACCCCTCCATAATAGATGGACCATTTTACAAGCCTGTGCCTGGCTCCCCTGATGTCAGATAGATTCAGCTGCTTTGCGTCTCAATATCAGATTGTTGGTTTCTTTAGATAAAATATTAGAGCAATGATGAAAAGCAGATCCACTGCTTGGTGTTTCTTGCAGGCAATTTGCTCCCCGTGAACGTGGGCCGGGGTGTAAGCATGACAATATTTATAACCAGATTGAAGCACGACTCCCACGAGATATGTCAAAAATCTGTCAAAGTATGAGCTTTTAAGGTCAGCACATGAATAGCAGCCTGTGTCGGGCATACATACAGTGGCTTAGATATTGTTTATTGTTTCTGCAGAGCAGGGCAGGAGAGGAGAGAGATAGTTGGGGCTTTGTGTGGTACTGTAGGGTGAGTGGGATAGATAATCTACACTTGAGGGGCAGATTCTACTCTCATTTACATCAATGTAAATCTGCTGTGGGAATGCAAGGAGTTCTGCTGTCAGTTACACCAGTGTAAATCTAGAAAGAATTCGGTGCTTAGTAGTTACAAATGGGAAAGACTCACTGGAACTAAAAAGTATCTAATGAGGTCAGTGAGGGAGAATAAAGGCAGAACAGCAAGCAGATGTTTTAACATGCTCACTCTTGTAGCCACAGCTGCATTGCTCTGACATTACAGTCACTTGGGGGAATCAGAGCTGCTCTTTCTCACAGTAGCACAACAATTCACTCACTCTCTTGCACGCAGTCTCGCACTCCATCTCCGTGGGTGTGTCTCTCTCTCTCTCTCACTGGATCCCTCATGCTTGTTTTTGATTTGTCTCTGTGGTTCTAGCTGTTGAAGTTTGTTCCTGAGAAGAGTGATATCGACCTGCTGGAGGAACATAAACACGAAATTGACCGCATGGCCCGGGCTGATCGATTCCTTTATGAAATGAGCAGGTCTGTGGGACATATGCTGAGAAAATGCCCTAGGGGCTGCTTGGGAGCTGCTGTAATTGTGATAGAAAATGGATAATGTGGCATTGAATGGAAAACAGTCAAGATATTTATCAGAGGGGTAGCCATGTTAGTCTGGATCTGTAAAAGCGGCAGAGTCCTGTGACATCTTATAAACTAACAGACGTATTGGAGCATAAGCTTTCGTGGGTGAATACCCACTTCGTCAGATGCAACATGAAAGCTTATGCTCCAATACGTCTGTTAGTCTATAAGGTGCCACAGGACTCTTTGCCACTAATCAAGATATTGTGGGCCAGATTCTGCACTGAATTACACCCTGGGGCTCCCAGACATCCACAACATGAAGACATTTCAAGTCATTATATAAGCATTTCTCGGTGGTAAGAACTCTCCCTGGGCAACATTTAGGGGGAATCTCTGAGTTGACCAGAACATCCAACACTGTTCACGTACACAGATGTTAATATCTGGCTTTCAACAGCTGGATCTCCTGGTTGGGACTCATCACACATTATTTTTCCATAGGTCTGTCACATTTCCCACTCCCCCCACATTGGGATCTGTCCCTTTCCCTATCCCAACCTGACACCTCTCCTGGGTGGGACCCTTTTTCCATTTATCCCATTTGGAGTCCACTATAAAAATGCATCTTTCTGAAAGAGACTGGAAACCTACCAGTTGCCCATGAGATATGGTTAAAGTACAAAGCCTGTGTCCTTATGCTACACTCCTCGGTCTGAGTAATCGCACCTGACACTGACTGACAGGCATTGGGAGCAATAGGCCTTTATATGCTGTCGGCTGCTTCAGTAATCCCACCTCTGGATCAGTTTTGTGTATAAAATGAATTCAGCCTGTGCTGAATCTGTGTTGCTGAACGCTTCCTTCATAGGTAGCCCAAGCTTCATGGTGTCCCTCTGCTTCCCCTCATGTAGGATCGATCACTACCAGCAGCGGCTGCAGGCATTATTCTTTAAGAAGAAGTTCCCAGAGAGGCTGGCAGAATGCAAGCCTAAAGTGGAAGGTACGGCAAAGGCCTCTGCAGGGAGTTGGTGAGGGGCAGGGAACGTCTGAGAGATTTACCCACATGCTGTGTTGTAGAGAGTCAGTCAGTACAAGGCAAGACCACCAGCTAACGTTGTCATTACATGCGAAGGTTCAATAAAGTTGCTACTGCAGAATGTGTCCTAACTGATGCCCTGTAAGTTACCCCGTGCCACAGAGCCACCAATGCTGTGTGCCATTTTTCTAAAGGCAGACTTCCTTCACAGCCCCAACCCCTGTAATTCCCTGTCAGGTGTGGCTGTAACAGCAGATACACACAGTCCCTGGTGCTTTTCTGTAAATGTATTCTTTTTGAGGAGGGGAAGATAGGATTCATTCAGGTGTTTAAACTGTTTGTAGCCCTCCTCCTTGGATATTATAGTGAGCACATGAGCATGTTCCAGTCAGCATTTTAAAATGACATTGCCCCGGTTGAGGCCATGACCAGCCCAGGATTGGATGCTTTGAGACTGGGGATCTCTGGGGCTGTGCTTTGGACTGCTTAGAATCGGGGGATAAATGCCTCCAGAAAGGCTGCTGTGACGTAACCTTGGGTCATCTTTTACTTCTTTTCAAGCCATTCTTCTGGCCTCCAAAGAGCTCACCCGCAGCAAGCGCTTGAAGCAGCTCTTGGAGGTTGTCCTGGCCTTTGGCAATTACATGAACAAGGGCCAAAGGGGAAATGCGTATGGCTTCAAAGTCTCCAGCCTGAACAAAATTGCAGACACCAAATCCAGCATAGACAGGTAGGCTGTAAAGTCCCCACGGAAATGAAAGCTCCCATGCTGTATCTTGCTTCCTCTGGTGACATACTGTAGAGAATTTCAAATGATGTCTTACCTTTACATTTCAATGGTGCTTTCACTCTGCAGGAACCTGAAGTACTTCAGAAGCTGATAATACAGCACTGTAATTCAGTCACATCTTGGGTGGAACTCATCAGCTGTTTAACTGCATACAGCAACGCTACCTGTATTTAATGTTCCACAGCTAATTGAAACTGCTTAATATCCTCTCTTTTGCAAAAAGAGACATGGAATCTTTAGCAGCCACAAGAAGCCAGGGCCACAATTTTACATCTCATCCAAAACGCAGTCCCGCCGACAGTACAGCACTTTCCCTGTCACCATTCTGGGGCGTAGGTTCTGTATTGACTCAGAGGAAAGAGTGCCACCTACTGAATCAATAACACCCTGCAGCACTTTAGGTTCTCCTTTGCTATCTCCCTTGCAGGTACTTATTAGGCTGTACCCCTTACCGCCCTTTGCTGGGCTCTGATGAGACAACAGTTTAAGAGGGAATGGTTTCAGGCTGTCATAGAATGAGTAACTGCAGTAAGAAGTCACATGGAATTAATCCCTATCTTAAAGACATTAAACCAATAAACCTGAACTTTGTTTTAACTACTGCTATGTGCTTCCTGTATACACATTCTGAGGTTACTCATCCCCTATGTAGCTACTGCCTAGATAATTTTTTCCTTTGGCCTGGATGAGTCTGAGTTTCCATATCTGGAATGTCCTCTGCAGATCCTATGGCATCCCTAAGTCCCAGCTCCCTTTGGTTCTTGGAAAGAATGATTCTTGGGAGAATAGTCTCTTTTAATCGGTGATATTTTCATTTAGTTAACAGAGTTGCTGATTGGTTATGTGAAGTTCGCTTCATTTGACATACCAGATTCCATCACCAAACCCTTTGCAATGGCTGGCATTCCCCCCCACCATCTTTCCTTTCTCATCTGTGTCCTTTTTATTTTAGGAATATTACACTGTTGCACTACTTAATTATGATCTTTGAGAAGAAGTACACAGATATCCTAGACATGCAGTCTGAGCTGCAGCATCTTCCGGAAGCAGCAAAAGTCAAGTAAGTCCAATGCTACTGTCAGTCTTGGGTCTTGATTCAAAGTCTGTTGAAGTCAAAGGAAAATTTCCATTGACTTCAGTGGGCTTTCAATCAGGCATTTAGTTGCTTATAGATTTGCTCTACTGCTGTGTTCCCAAGTAAGGACTAGCTCCTCAGCTGGTGTTAGTTGCCTTGGTTCCATTCACAGCCATGGAGCTATGCTGACTTACACCAGTTGAGGATCTGCCTCTCAGTCATTTGTGAAATCATTGAGAGTTTTATGCAAACATGTCCTGCTTGATACTTCTGAATGATTCATCATAACTAGAGTATTTGTTTGTAATTCAGTACTTGTGCTGTGTGATTGGTACCCTACCTTATATAATATTGTTTCTGCTCCATGCTGGATAGTTGGAGGTTGTTTAAAAAACCATAAAAACAAACAAAACCCAGCAAATAAGTCCCGGGCTTTTTAAGCCATTTTCAAGATGGTCATGAAAACCTTTTTACAGGCACACTTGCACAAGGGGTTGGGATGCTTTCACTTTTCACTAAAGTTTTTGTTGTAAATAAGAGTCCCTGTGGATATTTGTGGAAAGTGAATAAAAAGGTTTCAACTACCTTCAAAACTCTTTTGGAGTTTTTCCAAAGCACTGTTCTGGAATACCTGTGTACAGTATTTTCCCAGACATTGTTCTTTTGTATGAAGCGCTGGCTTGGTCTGGTACTTCTACAGCCTGTGAAAAGCAAGGGAAAAATGAATGCAGATTATAAAGAGAGCAGTTCTGTGCTCCAAGCTCTCACAGAGACGTTAATTAGTGCCAGTACTGTTTTTTCAGATGTGGACACTTCTTCACTAAGGAATTGGTTGAGAGTTTGAGAAACAATTTTTCACTCACTAGTAACCTGCAACCAATTTCTAGCCAGTGATCTAGAGGTGACAGACGTCATCTCCTAGTGGTAATGAAAAGTACTGACTTTTGTATGCTAAGGAGATATCCATTACATTACAGTTTAGAAGGAGTTTGTCTGTTAGTGATCATTAGGGTAAAATTGTGCTAACCTACAATGTTAGCTCATATGGGCTCCTATGTGATGAAAAAGTCATCAACAGTATTTCGATAGTGTAAATACTACATAGATAGATAGATAGATTTAAAAGGGTAGTTTAGTAATAAGTTTGTCCCTAATGGGATTCTTTAGTTAAGTGGGGGAGAAAATGGTGTGTGAAACTGATTTGAGACCATTGTGATGTGTGTGCTAAAGCGGAGTTCTCTGCCTGTGAATCAGGCAATTGTTACAAACCAGCCCTGTGGCTACCACTCCATGCTAGAGAGGTGGGTTGAGTTTATGGGCCCGGTATCTTGCACCATGACAGATGTTCTGAGTTTAAACTTTTCTCTCCTCTCCATAAGTATCATGGGATCTTTAATCTGACCACAAGCAGTTAGGACCTGGGTTTTACATCACATACAAAAGGGAGCACAGACCCTTTCCCCCAGTCCCCAACGTCTGGCGTGACTGGTGCCGGAGGCAGGATCCCAGACTTGATGGACCAGTGGTCTGTTCTGCTACAGCAGTTCCTGTATTCCTGTGTAACACTGCCCTTTTTGTTTTAACTGCTGCGTCTGTGTCTCCCTTGCAGTCTGATGGAGCTGGAGAAGGAAGTTAACAACATAAAGACTGGATTGAAAGCCGTTGAGGTTGTAAGTATGTCAAGATTTCCAAATCTCCACACTAAAAATGTCCCACTTGGGATGTGGGGCACTATATTTTCTACGAGAGAAGGGGGCTTTTCTTTTCTCATTAAGCACAATGCGTTCGCCGGGAAAAATAAATAAAAGCTGGTCCTGCAAAGCTCTAGCTGATGATCCTGGCAGACTTTGGCCTTAACAAAAGGCTTGTTTGATCTTGGTCCGCAGAGCGACAGACTGTTTGACAAATGGCACAGACACCAAAAAATGAAATAACCATCTCTCTGCTTTGTGTGGAGGAATCACTGGTTGCTTAGCAGATGTCCCGCATGCCCCCCCAGGGACAGGAGTAAACAGGTGTGGAATACACTAGACATTAGGCAATTATAACCTGGCCCATCTGACAGCAACATGAGCAGCTGTCTGGCTGTTTAGAAGAAAGGCATGGACTAGACAGAGATGACCAGGATGAAATCTTACACAAAGAAGCTGTAAGACAACATGCAGTGGCATTTCTTCCCACTGTTGCTGAAAGTCCCCAAAGCTGGATTTCTGCTACCTTTGTTTCCTCAGCTGCTGGTTAACTTTTGCAGAGCACTCTCACAAAACTGATTAATGCAAGGTGTTGTATTTGAATGAAGCAACCCTTCCACCCAAGGTATTACATCATAGGGGTTAAAGCGGAGGCATTGGTGTAAATGATCCCTGGGTTCAGCTTTTTATGTCAGCACATGGTTCCTCCACCTAGAAATCTCCAGAAAAATAAACAATACCTACTCATCATGAGGGCATATGCAGAATGAGCAGAATTCAGGAGGCAGATAACGAGTGGTATCCATTGAGGCGACATATTTATTAAGGAAGTGGGAGGGAAGGGTAAAGAGCTTGGGATTTGAAGATCAGATAGCGTATACAGCAAAAAGAAATAAAGGAATAATTCAACAGTAAATCCAAATTACATAGTTGCAAATAACTCTCCATCCACAAGGGTCACTTTGCAAGGAAATCAATGTGATTTAACATGAGCATCTTCAAATTCCTTATGGAGAAACCTGAGAGAAAGGCTATCCCTTTCATTTCAACTTGTAGAATTCTGTAGGACGGTTCAGAAAACCTGTGTGAAGGATCCCATTCTCTATTCGTTTCTGTAGGTTTGTAGAATAGTTTCTATAGAACCCAGTTTGTTTCATCAAAGCTAGCTCTGGTATGTCTGCAAACACACCTCCCTGTTGCAGGGTAAACATACTGTCATCCTGAGGCAGCATGGTGTAGTGTGAGGTGGTGTGGTCTGTTGGACTGAGTTTAGGGCTTGGAGCCAGGGACGCCTGTTTTTTTTTAATCTTGGCTCTGCCACTGACTTTGTGTGGCCTTCAACAAGTCACTTAACCTCTCTACCTCCCATCTGTGAAATGAGGATTATAATTCTTACCTACCACAGGGTGTTCGGAGGGTTAGCTAGCTAATGTTTGCATAGAGCTTTGAAAATGTAAAGGCCTGTGTAAGTGCCAAGTCTTACTGTTATTATTTCCTCTCTTGCCTAAGTTCATCTAACAGCTGCATGGCTACATATTCCCCCTTCCTTCTCCCTGGATTTGCAAGCCATGAATCCTACACTGACTGTGTCCTCTGCTGACTGTGGGACATGAGGGCAATCATAGCATTAAATAGAGGTAAAAGACAGCATTTGAGATGTTTGAAACGCAATGAGACCCTTGCTGTGTTTAGCTGTCAGTGACCTTTTCAGTCCTGGTTATCAGTGTAAGGCTGGCTGGCACTAACGTCCCACCCTTTTGGTGCCCTGTTATCTTTAGGATAGGGTGCTTGGTTTTGTTTTAAAATGTCAATGTAATGAGAATGGAAGGTGCCAACTGGCATCCTGGAGACCTAATGTAGCCACTCAGCTGGTGCAATAACCAGCCAGAGAAGTGCAAGCTTCCCCCACGCGACCCTGCCAGTGTGCCTTCACCCTAGCCTGTCAAGACCCTCCCTCTCTAGTCATGAGAGCAGAGCTCAGTCTCCATTGCCAATTCATTTTTTGGCCTCTGACTTGAGATTGCCAACGCAGCAAGGGGCCAACTGGTGGCAAGCGTGATGTCTGTGATTCGGACACCTCTGTTAAGAACTTGAATGAGACCCACCTCTCATTTCTTATACATCATCAAACAGCCTGCAGAGGGTAATGACTTTTATCCTCGTTTTCACCTGGGTGGGATTTGAACTGGTGACCAGGGAGGAGGAGGAGGGCTCTGTGTCCTATTACTGGTCCCCAGAGCCATCCTACTAACTTCAGGGAGTCGTTATCAATTCCTCCTGGATGAAAAGCTCCAGACCCAGTGTGGATTATTGGGTCAGGAGGAAGCACTGGTAACAGAGGCTGCTGATGTGGGTGGGTGTTTGGAGGTCAGAAGCACCCATAAAAAGAACACTGCCATGGTATTCATGGTTTGAAGGGAGCCCCACTTATGGCTGATTCAGTCAATTCCCTCCTTGAAATGCAGGCACCTACTTAGTTTGGTTTTCTATTTGTGGGTTGTTTGCCCTCTTGTCCTTCCACCCAGTTCTCCTCTGCTTTCTCGTATGTGGACTTCTGGGGCAAAATCCCCTTCCCATTCAGTCAATATTCCTCCCCCCACCCCTTGCATGATGCTTTTCCGTCTGGGCTGCCCACACATTCCAGTCTATCTCCTGTCACATTTTTTGGCACTTAAAATGCAACACTAAAACAATAATAGAAGATCATTGTCAGGTGTGGGGGAGAAGGTGCAACTTTTGATCACTTTCCGAAGGGTTCTTACCACAATCCTGGCTCCACTGGTTGAGAAGATTCTTCAAGGCCCCATAAGAATAGAAGACTAAAAATAGTCTGTCAGCTGCTCTTAAAGGTACTTGTAACCCTTTGCTTCCCCAGGTTTGCAGTGTGATTTTAAAAACGGGACACAGCCCTTTATTGCTCAGTCGAGCTTTTGGAAATCACACATCTGAAGATGCATCCAGCCACTGCTTATCGTGCAGGATACACTGGAGATTAAATTTGTAAACTTCAATTGGCATTTCTGGGCCTCCATCGATAAGCAGCCATAGTGCTGAAAAGGTGCCTAAGGGAGGTGGTATGCATATGCAAACTCTTGTACTGAAGCCTGGGGATTGGTTCCATCCAGCTGAAGTGGTGGCTCAGCCATTGGAAGGAGAGCTTTCATGTCTAAGCATGTACGTTTTGATCAAATACTCCATAATTAAGTTTTTCTTCTGATGGTGAAACCAGAACCCCAGCTATATGGGAAATGTTTCCCTGCTTCTGCCGCTGAGTTCCCCTTCCCTTGCTATTGGTGACACAAGATATAGCTGAATTGATCACATCCTTTATCTATCCATACTTGAAACATATATAGCCCCCATCACTATAGTGTCTGACCAGCTCATGATCTTTAATGTATTTATCTTCTCAACACCCCTGGGAGGCAAGGAAGTGCTATTATCCCCATTTTATAGCTGGGGAACTAAGGCATGGAGAGGCTAAGTGACTTGCCCAAGGTCACATGGGAAGTCTGTGACAGAGCAGTGACTTAAATGAGGGTTTGCCAAGCCCTAGGCTAGTGCTCTAACTGGTGGGCCAGCAAATTGCCCTGATGATCATTCTTTTAAGCAGATTTTTTTAAACAAAATCCTTCACCTCTGATAGAAATACTGCAGTATCCCAGAGTAAAAGCCCAAATCCTGGCACCTCGGTTGTGTTTTGCAAAACTTCTAAAAATAAGACGAAGGCAAATACCTAAGACTGTATTTACTCTACCACATGGCCAGACAACTCCGTGTCTGAACACTAACCAGGCTTTGCTCTTCTACAACGTCTTTAATACAAAGATCTTAAAGCACTTTGCAGATATTAATTAGGGACAAATGCTGGCAAGCCTCAAAATACCCCTGTGAACTAGGGGCAATGCAGTCCTTCATCGCTGTTGTAGAACCAGTGTGCTTCAGCAGCTCTCTCAAAGATACTTTCTGCCATCAGCCTAGCTCCAAAATAGGGGACAGCTTCCTGAAATGCTTTCCCTGTGATCCACAATACCACTGCACTATTAAATAAATCAGCATTTACTTGTAGTTACCACACAGTGTTATCTGAGTTCCAGTTATTTCCCATTCTAAGTATAAGGAAAACCGTAGTGTCTCAGCTATGTGGCACTTAGATACTAAAGGTTCCTTAGCAATACAATAAAGGATCCTGGGAAGTACAGGCCAGTCAGCCTCACCTCAGTCCCTGGAAAAATCATGGAGCAGATCCTCAAGGAATCAATTCTGAAGCACTTAGAGGAGAGGAAAGTGATCAGGAACAGTCAGCATGGATTCACCAAGGGCAAGTCATGCCTGACTAATCTAATTGCCTTCTATGACGAGATAACTGGCTCTGTGGATGAAGGAAAAGTGGTGGACGTGTTGTTCCTTGACTTTAGCAAAGCTTTTGACATGGTCTCCCACAGTACTCTTGCCAGCAAGTTAAAGAAGTATGGGCTGGATGAATGGACTATAAGGTGGATAGAAAGTTGGCTAGATTGTCGGGCTCAACAGGTAGTCATAAATGGTTCCATGTCTAGTTGGCAGCCGGTATCAAGTGGAGTGCCCCAAGGGTCGGTCCTGGGGCCGGTTTTGTTCAATATCTTCATAAATGATCTGGAAGGTGGTGTGGATTGCACCCTCAGCAAGTTTGCAAATGACGCTGAACTGGGAGGAGAGGTAGAAACACTGGAGGGTAGGGATAGGATACAGAGGGCCCTAGACAAATTAGAGGATTGGGCCAAAAGAAATCTGATGAGGTTCAACAAGGACAAGTGCAGAGTCCTGCACTTAGGACAGAAGAATCCCATGCACCGCTACAGTCTAGGGACCGAATGGCTGGGCAGCAGTTCTGCAGAAAAGGACCTAGGAGTTACAGTGGACAAGAAGCTGGATATGAGTCAACAGTGTGTCCTTCTTGCCAAGAAGGCCAATGGCATTTTGGGATGTATATGTAGGGACATTGCCAGCAGATCGAGGGACGTGATCGTTCCCCTCTATTCAACATTGGTGAGGCCTCATCTGGAGTACTGTGTCCAGTTTTGGGCCCTAGACTACAAGAAGGATGTGGAGAAATTGGAGAGAGTCCAGTGGAGGGCAACAAAAATGATTAGGGGACTGGAACACATGACTTATGAGGAGAGGCTGAGGGAACTGGGATGGTTTAGTCTGCGAAAGAGAAGAATGAGGGGGGATTTGATAGCTGCTTTCAACTACCTGAAAGGGGGTTCCAAAGAGGATGGATCCAGGCTGTTCTCAGTGGTAGCAGATGACAGAAGAAGTAGTAATGGTCTCAAGTTGCAGTGGGGGAGGTTTAGGTTGGATATTAGAAAAAACTTTTTCACTAGGAGGGTGGTGAAGCACTGGAATGTGTTACCTAGGGACGTGGTGGAATCTCCTTCCTTAAAGGTTTTTAAGGTCAGGCTTGACAAAGCCCTGGCTGGGATGATTTAGTTGGGGATTGGTCCTGCTTTGAGCAGGGGGTTTGACTAGATGACCTCCTGAGGTCCCTTCCAACCCTGATATTCTATGATTCTATGAAATTAAATGGATAGTATGGAACTCTTTTGTTACTATTGCAGGATCCAGGAGACAACAAATAAGATTTGTATCCATCTCATGGAGATTCTGCCTTTGAGTAGGTGAAAGCAGAGGCTGGGGGTGGTTCTGAACTGTAGTTGCTGATGGGTATATTGGGGGAGAGACCGTGCTCTCTGTTAACTGAAACAACTGGACTTACCCAGCCCCATTATTCTCACTGAGGAGCCATTGCTGGCTGCCAATCAATGCTTCTGACTTCTTCTCTTCCAGGAACTGGACTATCAGAAGAGACGCATGCGGGAAGCAGGGGACAGGTTTGTGCCTGTCATGAGTGACTTCATCACTGTGGCCAGTTTCAGCTTCTCGGAGCTAGAAGACCTTCTGAACGAGGCTAGGGACAAGGTAGGAAAATCCCTGAAAGTGCTTGACTGGAACCTGCAGCTTTCAGACCCACCTTCTGTGGCTCATTACAGTTTTGGGTCAGTTCCTACAGTATCCAAACCATTTTACCTATCATTCTGACTCTGACAGCTAGGAAGCTTATTTCTTCTGCTTCTTTAGGATCCCGATGAGTGAGCTTAGTGAGAGCAAGGGGAAAACTGTGTACCCCATATGTCTCTGTGTACGAGGAGGGAGGGAAACCCCTAACCAGCAGACACGGCGGCTACTTTCCTTCCCCCATATCATGTATTTTTTTCCCAGTGAAAAGTACCAGAATGGCAGCCCTGGGGACTGAAGTCCTCTACTCCCTATGGGCGGGCCATGATGGTAGCACTCAGGCATGGGTTAAGTCTAGGCTAGTCCTCAGGTTCCTGGATGAATCTGGGGCAGAGTCTGAACCTTGCAAGCAGCTCTTGAGAGATTTTGGCCATCTTTGGTCAGTATCTCCTGGAGAACAGAAACATGCCTCTGGAGCCAAAATGGAAGCAGCTGATTTAAGATGCTGGGACACTAATGAGGGCAAGGTGTGGTGGGAGGCAACATCCTGATATTCAAAGAGTTTCAGATTAAAGGTGGTGGGTTTGGTCTGTCTGTCCCATTCACTGAACGGATACAACCCAGATCCCTAGGTTCTGCCCATTGAATCTTTTTCTTCTTTGGAGCTTATTGATGAGGGTGGTGTGTATGGGGAGGAATGGCAATGGTGGGTTTTGTGACATGGTGTTAGGAAATACTGTGTTATTGGGAGTTCTGTCTTTTGGATGAGAGATCGGAAGCGCACTCTTCCTTGGTTCTTAAAGATCCCACGGCATGTTTTTCAAGAATAGGGTGGTTAGATTTGGTCTCCTGGCAAAACTTAGCTAAATTCTGCTGATGTAACGGTGGGAGATATGTACATCTGCAAGAAACATTGGGATCCTTCACATTAAAAAGTACCATAAATGTATCAATATTCAGTTGTTGTCATCAGCTCACACTTGCTTTGAAAAAATCTAGTAAGGGAAGTGTAGACCTCTGAAGAGGTGCCAGCTCTTTGCTGATGACTAGAAGCTGGCATTAATCCCTCTGTCTTTTGCTTGAATGGGAAAGAGTATGTATGAAAAGCTCATAAGGATATGAACATCTTTAAAAGAGAACAAGTCCTAAAATAAACAGCATGTAATGGCAAAGTTGTCCTGGTTGGCTGGTATGTTAAAAGCAGTTGGCTGTCCAAAGCAAACAAATTATTTCCCTTGGACCAGTTCATTTCCATTGCTGGTGTCAGTAGCTTGCAGTGAGAGATGTGAGGGGACAAGCTGAACTGTGAATAAAATATCTGTAATTGGGTTGCCAGGCCTCCTGTTTTTCAGAAGACAAGCTTGATGCTGAAGGAGGATCAGGACAATACAGTGTCCTGTCACCATGCTGTGCCATCACTCTGACACAACATTTCATCACAATGGGGATGACTTGGCTTTTCAAAGTTGCAGCGTTTGCCTCACAGCATACACCACTGAAATCACAAGAGCTGGTTGGTTGGTACAGCAAAAATTGAACAGAAGTCCTCATTTGGCTCTGATAGCAAGGGAAGGGTGGCTTATGTTCCAGACCCTCCACTTTGGTTGTAGTATGGCTTCCCGAAGAGAACTCCCAGTCTCTGGGGGTATTTTGGACCTCTGGCTTTTATTCTTGTCTGGGATCAAAAAACTGCAGAGACACAAAAGAATGAAGAAAAGAGTGGCTGGGGGGAGAGCAAGAGGTAAGCAGACCTTTCAACCATCAAGAAGACTCTGGTTCAGTATAAATTTTGAGTGTGAGGTTTTGGGTCGGTTCCTACAGTATACAAACCATTTTACCTATAATTATACAAATGTCCTTTGTCCTCCCCCTCTGATACCTGATGTAGCACAGAAGAGGTACATTCTGTTGACATGCACTGACTGGCACAAGGCGTTTTCTTTTGGGGTCAAGCGTGGGTTAAACACATAAAATCATTCACTCCGAGGCATGGATACAACATTTCCTTGATCAGGCCAGGGCAGGAAAAAGGGGATCCTGTTGCTTTAAGGATAATTGGAGCGTCTCCCCACAGCCAGACCAATATGTCTGGAACTTGTTGCACACGTTTTTTGACATTTGCCAACATAAAGCATTTAACAAGAGAAGTCTTATTTTAATGACTATAACATACTTCCCCCATTCCCTATTACCTTCTCCTAACACACCCCTACTATTCTTGAACATATGCCTTTCCAGCTTCTGCTGAATCTAGAGCTTTGGTTCTCCCACTGGCATTGAGCTGCCTTGGACTCCTGAAAGAGAACTCTCTGTCCTTACCAGTACTGTGCTATTTCTCATGTTCGCTTCTTTTTTCCCCCTTCTCCTCCTGCTCTTTTTTCAAAACTGGAAATTCTCAACAAACCAGATGTGCTTCCCAGAGCCCATAACAGCTCCCATGCTCAATGGGCTCTCTGTTTGCTGAATCGTGAGCTCTGTCCCTGCCATGGAAACTGCTACTACAACTGCCCAGCAAAAGTAGGACACAATACACAGAGATCTCACTATCCTGTTCCTTTTGATTTCTAGAAATGAAATGGGGAGTGGGGGGAAAGGACTTAAAAAAAAAAAATCCTAATGCGCCCTGGAAGAAATGGTCTGGCTCACTGATTTTAATAATGAAGTCCTGGTTTTAACAGCTGGGATTGAATAGCATTCTAAATATAGTACTGGCTAATTGATTGCCAGGAGTTAGGCAGAGCCATCTTTCCTGAGCTTGGATTTAAAACAATACCAAGTATCTTTTCAAACCTGAGAAGTGATTTTTGGGTGTCTTTAGTGCTGGCAAAATATGCTCTCTATTTATTTAGATTTATAGAAGAAATCCACTCCAAAAGAACGCTACAACCCTTTGCTCCTCTCTGCTCCTCCAGTATTCATTGATAAGAGAGACAACTCCAGTAGTCTCTTTTCAGCTATTAATCAGCACAGTTTCAACCAACAATGATCCGGTAGTAAAAGCTCCTACTCAAGTCTTCCCATTTCCTCGCTGCTAAGGGATACAAAGGACCTTACAGCCTGTCCTGGAGGGCAGTACACTCAAGCTATTTAGGCCTTCCTGCAGCCTTCACTCTCTCAGACTAATGGGGCTGCAGCTCAATACCTTCCCTGAACCCAGTATGACATGGAGGGAGAGGCGGTCTCTCAGACCCTAGGCCAAACTAACACCTTAAACTTTACCTATAACATAGAAGAGACCCTACCAGAGCAGTCTATTTACCCATGGAACAGGTGTAGTGCAGCTTTCCTCCACACAGCCCCACGAGTGCACCTCAGCCCTACCTTAGACCGCATCTAATGTTGAGGGGGGGAGTTCAGTCTCACACAGCCCATGCAGTCTTTGGCTTCTTTGCTTAGACCGACGACGACTGGACCAGTTGATGCCAATTGGCCCCGTGAAGAAGTGATGTTGTTTTAAATTTAAGGGCCAGATTCTCAGACGCTGGCCTCTATCTTTGCAAGTGAAATGCTGTAACCACCATCATCTGTGCATGCGCAAAACGCATGCTCAGTTAAAATCAGGCTGAAAAATTGGCTCGAACTCTCAATAGGTTCACTCAGAGTGCTGGGCACTGTTCTGCTGATGGCTTTTTCACCTTCAATGCACTGTAACACCTGTGAGGGATTGGGGTTTTTTTGGAGAATTCAGTTTTGATGAAGGGATTATATTTTCTGCCATTTCCTGTGTGTGTGTGGCGGGGGAGGGATTGAGAGAAATTCCATCTTGAAATTTATCACCAATTTTCACAAGTTTGATCCACATGTGAAACATTGCTTTCTTCAGAGGGAAAACAGGATGAGTGTGTGTGTCACCTGAGAGAACTGTCCTCCTTGGTTTTGTGGGAAAACAGTGCAAACGCTGAAGCCAAATCAATTATTTTTTTCACCAGTTCTTCCCATGGTGTACATTTTATTTTTCTACTTGCTAGGGATGACATTTACCCCATAAGGCCTGTGTACCACTAACGTCCCACATAAGTGCTGACAATACACTGAAGTGAAGCAAAGGCATTGTATCTGTTCTCTGCACATGGGTGAACTTCACCCTGTGTGTATAGTTTATAATCTGTTTGTAAAACACTTTGGATCATTCTGGAAGAAAGACGCTATGTATATTTCAGACATGATCATTATCCTAGTGATTAGAATTCACAAGCTGGCTCTACAGTGCAGAAGCTGGAATAGATATAAAATCAACACCACGCATCCTTCTGCCCACTGTTGCTCAGTACAGGGGCATAATGAAGACAAAGAAATAACCTTGGCAAGGTTAAGATGAAAGGGAGGTGGGAGCCTGTCCATTCTCATCTTTTTTTACGACTTGACTATGTAACAATACTGCAAGCAGGGGACCAATATTGAGCATCATTAAGATGGGAGGTCAAAATCTGCACAGCCGCTGGATGCCAGTAAATTTGACAAACATAGTAGCACTGTTCTGAAGAGCAGCAGAGGAAAGTGAAAATCCAGCTAAGATAATAGCCATTAATGGCAGAGAGCTACAAGGCACGCAGGGATACTGCAGTCCAAGCAGCAAAGACAGAATGTCCATTTCAAACACAAAAGTTGGCCTCCCTCGGTCTTTTGGAACTGGTTCCTTCTGTCAGCTGCTGAGACTAATGGACTATTGGGGGAGTCAAGCTGGGGCACATTCCAAGAGGCATGGACAGATACCAAAGCTTGCCATCTCAAACAGAGCCATTTGGTAAATAAATCACCTCCCCAACCTACACTAAATTAGAAATGCAGATGGCCCAGGACAAGTTATCTAATGTGTCAAAAATGCTCATGGTGTCTATATTGCATGAGCAGGGTCGCTATTGGCTACCATGGAACTAGCTCAAATATCCTTTATGATCAATAGGTTTCAAGGCGATGTAGGGTCCCATCCAACCTCTGTGGAGATCGAGGAGTCTTTCCACTGACAGGCCCATAAAGAGCAGAGTAGCATTTAGTAGAACTGCCTTGCTGCAGAATTGGAGTCTTATAGCAACAACTTTTTGGTATCGCTTGACTAGGGAAGTCTTTTAAGTTTTGCTCAGAGCAAGTGGTACAATTCATTCTTCCCATTGCTAGTCCCTCAATAATGCTTGGAGACTCCAGGATAATTGTCAATGTTGTGGTTCGCCCCCTCTTCCCTCGCTTCCAGTGGGGTCTCTGCAGCCCTTTGATGTTTCATTGGCGGGCACAGCTGCGACTGTGTGCTGCCGTCCCGTTTTCCATCTCCTTCTTGAAACAACTTTTTAAAATAAACAACTGTCTAAACCATTTGCTTTGGCAAAAAGAGGAATTCAGTGGAAAGTTTGGCAGGCAATGAGATACAGACCTGTTATATCATGAGATGGAGGAGTGATAAGTTGTGGAAATGAATTTATTTTAATGAAAAATATATACCAGCCCATGTTATAATCTTCCCTCCACCCAAAACCCCACATTTTCCATCTTGCTTTGCCCATGTATCTTCCCCCAAATGGCTTAAGTAATAAGCAAGTTTCTATCCATGTTCCAGTGCTTGACATCACAGAACATCACAAAATACAGTGGTTAGTACTTACCTAATTTTCATATGTGGATTTCAAAGCACTTTACAAAAGAGGCTACTATAAGTACCATTGTCTTCATGTCACAAAAGGAAGCAAGAGTCAAAGGCTCAGGGTATGTCTACAATGGAATAAGACGCCTGGCTGGCCCAGGTTAGCTGACTCGAACTCACAGGTCCCAGAGCCTAAGCTCCAGCCTAAGCCCGAACCTCTATACCCCTAAACAGCCCTTTAGCCCTAGTCTGCTGACCTGGGCCAGCGGTGGGTGTTTAATTGCTGTGTAGATGTACCCTAAGGGACTTGCCCAGGGTCACTAAAAACATCAGTGGCCGAGTCAGAAATAGAACTCCGGCCACTGGCTGGGGAATCAGAACGCCCGTCTACTGGAGCATTCTGGCTCTTGCGGGTTCAGCCTGTTCAGCAGTCTGATCAGTTATGATGTCTGCTTATAGGGG
This sequence comes from Lepidochelys kempii, assembly GCF_965140285.1. NCBI lineage: Eukaryota > Metazoa > Chordata > Testudines > Cheloniidae > Lepidochelys > Lepidochelys kempii. The sequence continues at coordinate 153,161,108 of NC_136382.1, forward strand.
CTTGGGATGTAGTTCTAACCCCACATATGCAGCACAGCACCACCTTATGCCATGGGGATGGAAGGGAGAGACCGATTCAGAGAGAAGAGTGCCAGCTGCTGAATCACTGCAGCATACTGTGTTTTCAGTAGAGTGCTCTCATTCAAGTAATGGGCAGGGCTGATGATACTTATGCTAGAAGCATTGACCAGATCATAAGAGGAAGTGATACAAGCTCAATCAATTTATTTGTGTCCCTCCATTGATGATGCAGCATTATGCAACCCACAGGTTATCAGGAACCCACAATTACGTGGACAAACAGGGCCCAAATGATGAAGGCTTGATGGCACCTCAGGGAATGGTTTACCTATCCATGAGCAGAGGGGGAAGGAGGTTCATGGCAAACCCATCTTCAGGGTCTCTGTGCCCACTGTAGAGGGGACTATATGAGGGAGACACCTGTAGTCCAGAATAACACGGAGTGTCTGTGAGATGTGGACTGGGGTTGACACAAGGAGGCATGAAATGCAGCAGATCTGTCTCGGATGCCCATGCTAGGGCATGTGTAATTCACTATCTCAAATAAGATAAACATGTCGTTTCTCGTAAGGCCGACAGCTATTGTAAAGAATTGTGACAGCCGGGGAGCACACAGCAGGCTCAGCCTGAGGCACGCACACATGCAGAGTTAATGGGCAGCCAGCTGGGGATAAGCCAGGCAATCAGAAATTTCCACTTCAACAAGGAGGCCCATTGAGTCGTAATCACCCTTCACATGATCCTGACCATTTTACACTTCAAAGCTGCTAGTAAGGCAAAGGCTGTGGCAATGCATCACATGCTGCTCATGCAGTGTAGGGTGGACACTGGGAAAGCAATGTGTTTGCAGTGGAGTGTCCTGGGTGGAGATGGTAAGTGCTGAGAGGCATACGTTGCAAAACTGATTCAGTTGGTAGGTAGGTAAAGTCCTAAAATAGAGGGTGTGTTGGAATTTAAAGGGTATGAGATTTCCTTAGCATCCCACCTTCAGTGATACTTGCATTTATAGAGTACTCTACAGACATTAACTAACTAAATCCTTGCAAGTTCCAAACTCCAGAGAAAATAATAAAAAATAAGTAAATAACATTTTGGGGGTCTATTCAAAAGCATCTAACAGTCTAGATTTGGCTTGTGGTCCCCTATTGACTACCACTGGACTAGCAGAAGGTCATATCAGAGTTGGGTCTAGAATCCATTCTTCTGGTTCATATTCCTCTGCTCCAACCACTTTTTCTGAGTGGGGACCAGAGAGAAAACATTTAATTAAATAAACCATAGTTTTTGTTTCATTGTTCATTTGTTACCTTTCGTAAACTTGTAGCTTGTATGTTTCTACCTTTCAGCTTTCATTGCTTTACAATAAGCGAATGTGGTATCATGAGGTGTCAGAATGCATCCAGCACAGTCCTTCCTCAAAGTTCCTTCAAAATCTAGAACCAGTTATATTCACAAGATTCTCCGACCGTTATTTTTCTTTAATGAGGGTATGGTGCCTTTAAGGAGGCAGTGGAAGTCTGTGACTCCATTTAGCGAGAGGAGCAATGACTAGAGCATCCCTGCTGATGAAGCAAGAGTAGCTGGTGCATGGTCGCCGTTGGGCAAATGGCAGTCAGGAGTATAGAGTGTGCATTACCCCTTTTTAAGGGAATTAAGAATGGCACTTGGGAACTATGCACATGTTATACGTAGGCAGGATTCAAGAGGCCCAGGAAAGGTCCAGGTCTTTGAGAGTCCAATAAAAGGACTAGTCAATACTTATGTACTCTGTGGGATTGCCCCTCCGTTCGTTTAAACCAGTTTAGTATTGGTGCACCATCTCACTCACCTTCCCAAAGTTCGATAATCCAGACCAATGTTAAGATTCATTCCATTTCTGCACTGGTGCTCCCATCCCTACCTACAAGAACCCCTGTGACAAAAACTGACCATCGCTAGATGTAATGACTGCCCATTGTGTGGTGTTGCCAGGGACTAAACCCAGGATCTCCAGTGCTAAAAGCACAGGCTTCTGCCACTTGATCTAACAGAGTAACTCCTCCTGCTGGTGGCAGTAATAACCTCTTATTCTTTGTGAACTAGATACTAGTGAGAAACCGTACAGAGTTGAGGATTTGGGTTCTGTCCTGCCTTTGAGTAAATGAGTCATTCTGGCAAATTTTGTGGGAGTTCAAAGGGCAGGGAATTGCCTAGAACAAGAGAGAGACCATTTTGTGCATGTTTTGTGTGGGGAAGGAATGTCGCTGGTCTTGATTTGTGCCTTACTTTTTTGTTCTCTGCAAACCATGGCAAGGAGTTAAATGGGAAGAGAATCCCTGACTAGGACTGTCCCCCGTGGTTGTAGAATGTTCTGGGCTCTTTGTTCTGTGCACAATGGCAGTGTCTGTGCACTACAGAAGTCTCCCCTCTTTCTTCGCCCCCATCCCGCCACCCTTTGCTGGTTGGCCTCTAATGGGAAAAAGAGAGAACTAAGCAAAGGGATCTTCTTTTTCAGGTTTCAAAGGGGCAGTCTCCATAATCTCTGGCATGTCTCCCTGGGGAAGGGCCGGAATCCCCAGCAGTCGAAACATATGATGCTTGCTCTCTACTGTAATTTTCTCAATATATATGTCCAGAGATAAGGGTTAAACTCAACACAACAGGCATCCATTGCTAGCCTGCAATTGCACCCTGCAGTCTCTGATTCTCGGTGGCTGCTGCTCCTCCTTTAACTCCTGTCCTGCTCGCAACTTGCGCTGCTTGCAGCAAATTTTGTTTACTGTCAGCTACTCTGAATTCCTCTGTTTGTTTGGGGTTTTTTGCCAAAACAACTTTTTTTTTTTTTTTTTTTTTTTTTTTTAAAGAACTAGACTTTTGCTGCAAACAGCTTTGCACAAGCCTGGCAGGAAGAGCAAAGGAGAGGGAGTGTGGGGAGAATTGCAAAATTTCCCAGGCAGTGCCAGAAAGAAACTGTTCCTTCATCCATTTTTGTTAAGGGATTTCTTTCCCCTTCAGTGCATGTTGGGTGGTGATGCTTATGCTGTTCCTCTCCCAGTGTCTATCCTCGTGCAGCCGTCAGAGTTGCAGGGGCTTCTGAGGCTGGATCCCAGAGTTTCTCACTCATTTTCTCACTCATTTGGGGTACAAACCACACAGCTCTTGGTCTCTCTCACGTTCTATAAAATCACCCAAGTGGGGGATGGGCAGCTAGATTGTCACCCCACGGACCAGGACCATCGTCATTTGTATTAATTGGGTGTGCACCTAAAGCACTTTGCAGTGATCAAATGCAGCGAATCTTTAGCCTGCAGGAGTCATGGTGTGGTTTAATGCAGGTGTGTCTGTGGGGAGGGCATGAACATCTCCGCTGGGGGAGTGTGTGGATGTGTGTGTGTGTGTGTTGGCTGAGAGTGCTTATGGGTGCTAATGTGTGTGTGGATCGGTGCTCGGAGCAAGAGTATCATTGAGAGGGCATATGGCTCTGTGTGAGTATCAGCGGCAAGGCATGTGGGTGGGTTCGTGCAAGTTTATGGCTGTGTCCGAGTGGGTGAGTATGATGATGTGTGCATGTACTGGCAACGGCCTGTCTGTGCCAGGGCTGCAGGGCTCATGACCCAGAGGCAGGCTTTGCTGTGACTTCACCACAGCCAGATCAAGGCTGCCCTGTGACTGAAGTCCTGCCAGTTGGCAGCCTCCAAATGCTTCCTATAGCCTCAGCATTCGCCTTGTAAAATAAAGGCCACTTCTGATGTTTCCACTCTCTTTTAAGTCCCCCTGGGAGCGCTGGCTGCTTTCCTTACCCTCCTCTCCTGCCCTGTCTGTCTGCAGCCTGGTTTCTGCCAAGCAACGCCCTTTGTTTGCTCAGTGGCCTCCACAGTGAGGGATGACACTGCAAAAGGCCAGTGATAGAACAGACGGTCATGTTACGGCAAGGGTCTCTTAACCCCAGCCACGTTCTCGATTGAGCAGAGGGGCGAGGTGGTGGGGGAGGCTCATTTGACCAGACACCGATTAGCACTCACGGAGAATGCTTCAATCTCTCTGGTCACACGATTATAGACATGAAAGTTGCGATATTACAACAGAAAAACTTCAAAACCAGAGTCCAGCAAGACACTGCTGAATTGGAATTTATTTGCAAATTGGATACAATTAACTTAGGCTTGAATAGAGACTGGGAGTGGCTAAGTAATTATGCAAGGTAACCTATTTCCCCTTGTTTTTTGCTACCTCCCCCCCCCCCCCACGTTCTTGTTAAACCCTGAATTTGTGCTGGAAATGGCCCACCTTGATTATCATACACATTGTAAGGAGAGTGATCACTTTAGATAAGCTATTACCAGCAGGAGAGTGGGGTGGGGGGAGAAAACCTTTTGAAGTGATAAACACCCATTTTTTCATGGTCTGTGTGTATAAAAACATCCTCACTGCATTTTCCACTTTTATGCATCAGATGAAGTGAGCTGTAGCTCACGAAAGCTTATGCTCAAATAAATTGGTTAGTCTCTAAGGTGCCACAAGGACTCCTTTTCTTTTTGCGAATACAGACTAACACGGCTGTTACTCTGAAACATTTCATCATTGGTTACAGTGATGTTACTGAGGTGTGGCTGGACAGCTGCTCTCTGAAATGACTCTGTGGCCCTTAGGCACTGGGCATTTTTTTTTTTTTTTTTTACATTGGTGCTTAACTGGTGCCCTCCAAATCTGCCTGCAAATGCCAGCTGGCTAGTTAAGGGAGCATCTTCTTCAGGGGAGACCCTCGGGGAGAGATCAAATAGCCTTTCCTTAGCCAGCAGCAGATTGTGGAGGCAATTTCCCATGGGCCACAAAAGAACCCAAAGGGGCTCGAGTGCTGTGCAAAGCCGTCCCTAGGCTTTATCTCCTTGTCCCCCTTGAACAGCCCTTCTAATTGCCATGCTCGTGTTCTGTTCTTCTCCCTGTCTGACAGTATGCCAAGGCACTGAAGCATTTTGGAGAGAACGAGGGCAAGATGCAGCCAGATGAATTTTTTGGCATCTTCGACACCTTCCTGCAGTCGTTCACAGAGGCCAAGCAAGATCTGGAGAATATGAGGAAGAAGAAAGAGGAGGAGGAGCGCAGGGCACGCATGGAGGCCATGGTGAGAACCGGGGGAGGAGGCATCGGGGAGGGGACGCCTCTTTCCTTGTTCTCAAGAGAACAGGGGCCAAGTGAGACGATTACCCAGCTCATGTTCCATCCCTGCCACTGCTTCAGATACCTTCTCTCACTGTCTCTTTCGCTCCTGCAAGCCTGGCTCTCCTCCACCTGTCCCTCATCTCTCCTCTCCTGTCCCAGCTGCCTGTCCTCCGGCTCCCCTTCCTGCCAAAGTGCTCTTGGCTGTGTGCTTTCCCTCTCACTGCAGGCCTTGTTATTGACAGAGTTTTCAGTCATCAGGGGCAAACATCTGGTGGCTGCCTTGAAATCTCAGGGCTGACGTGAGAGGGGGGCATGGAGGGCTTCCAGCTCCCAGGGATCTGTTCTGCACTCTTCTCCCCAAAAGAGGTGGTGCTGGCCTGTCAAACCAGGGCATGCTGTCCCAGCCCCCAAGCTGCCTCCTTGACATCTGGGTGCCCCCCTCCCCACACCTGAAGGATGCCATCCGGCCATTGGGCGGGCTGCCTCCCCTGCACACATGGGGGATACCATCCTGCTTTAGGGCTGATATTCCTGTTTGAAAGCACTTGGCGCCAGATCCTGCTTGGTCCTGCCAACTGGGCTGCTTCCATTCAGCCTGGATTATCATCTGTTCTGTGCCTGTCCCCGGATAGCGCGTTGTGACACTGCAGCACACTGGCGCCTGCCTTGCAGACACCAGCAGCATTTCCCCCTGGCTGCCCTCAGTGCCTTGGTTACAGAGGCTGCCTTTGGCCCTGCCAGGGTAGGGAGAACGTGCGTGCATCATTTGATTCTCCTGCTGGAACTCTGGGGGTCGGGGTGAACTAACCTCCTTCTCTCACCTCCCCCGTTCCTGAGGCCTGAGAACTGCTCCGCATTCCTCTACCTCCTCCTGTGCTGCCGGCACTTTAACCCCAGCAGCTATTGCAACCCAGGGCTTGCTTAGGAGGATTGCTGCTTTGAGTTTTTATTGATTTATTTTTTATTTGTGTATAAACAACCAACCAACCCGCTCTGTTTGGCTTGGTTCAGAGGCGGAGGGAGGATTAAAGAGAAATCCCAGGACTTCAGCATTGTCCTTGGAGTTGCTGTATGAGGGGATTTAAAATGCCAGTACTTGGCGTCGGTTGATTGGGGCTAAGTATTTAAAAGTGAAGTGGTTCGTTGTTAAAGTATGGGTATTGTAGGTCAGCAGCTCTGAGACGCCTCAACGGCCTGGGGTAGCAGGGGGGCTGCAGATCCGGGGTGGGGGACCTGGGCAGAGCTATGTGTGGGGAGCCCAGGGCTGGGATGGTGGGGGGTGAGGGAGATGGACAAAGCTGTGTGTAGGGAGCCCAGGGCTGAGATAGCAGGGGGTGCTGCAGGCCAAGAGTGTGGGGCACAGACACAGCTGTGTGTGGTCAGAACTGGAATAGCAGGCGATGGTACACATTAACAATTTAGGCTTATTTCCTGTGTAGGTTGGTGGGGAAGGGGTATGTTTCCCAGTGTCCGGTATTCAAACTTGATGGGATCCCTCTTTTCAGAAAATCTTTCCCTATGGTAACCCACTTTCCTGAATGCCTCCCATCAGCCACCATCGTTCAGGGAAGAGGTAGTGAACAGGACCCCTTCACTGACCTGGAGAAGGGTTGTAGTTTGATATATGAAGGTGCTCCTCCTGCATCTCGGAGGCTAACATCGAGAAAGAGAGCATTATGGTTGGGTCTGTACATGTGGGACAGATCATGAGCCCTAACCCAAGGAGCCAGCCAGTGCTGGGGAGCTTAGATGGATGTTAGTGAGACAAACTCGTATGGCCAGACCCCTTGCTGGTGTCACTCCAGGGAAGCAGGGCATCACCCAGGGAAGAACTCGGCGAGTAAACTTTTTTTTTAAAAAAATCAAGTCTTCTTTTTCATCACTGATCGTATTAGTTGACTTTCTGCATCTCTTCAGGTTGGACAGTGCAATTTGGCTGGTCTGCTTCACTTTCTGTTTATAATTGGTTTCTCTTTCTGGAGCTCTTTCTGTTGCCTTTGTGTTCCCATCACTGTAGGAGACTGACTCCATCCCAATGCATGTGGTTTGATTGAATAACCGGATTTCTATTCCTATTTGGGTTTATCAGCACACCCTGTACTTAGTTTGGGGTCTAACCTAGGTCTGTCTATTCTCTCTCCTCTCTTCACCTATGGGCTGGGCTGTAACCTTCCAGCCCCATCTGAATAGGGTGTAGCATGCAGCTGCCACTGCCCCAAGAGCAGGACATGAACCAGATTGTAATTCTTGGGCTCTGCTCTGCTTCTCCCTTGCTCCATGAGGGAAGTATCTGCAAACTGCAAATTACTTGTGTCCCCCTTTAATGCTGGGTTCAGTGCAGGACTGGGAGAAGGGGGGGTGGGTAGACAAACCTCCACCTGCACAGGAGAATAGAGGAGCAGCCCAGTATGGCTGCTATCTCCCACACAGGCTCAGGCATAGGGTTTGAGGGGGGTTCTTATGCCTCCTTTCTCCCCCGTGTGCAGCAGGGCTCAGGACTGAGCCCCCCTCCCCCCCCGTAATCTAGCTTTCCACATCACGCCAATTGCCGTGGTATCTTAGTGCCTGCTTGACAACGTCCCTTAACAATGCAATGTTCTGTCCAGCCCCAGCCAAGCCTAAATCCATGTGCCTTTCTCAACAGCTGAAAGAGCAGAGGGAGAAAGAGAGGCGACAAAAGAAAGCAAAGGTCGGCAGCATCTCCGAGGAGAGTGGGGAGTTCGACGACCTGGTGTCAGCCCTCAGGTCGGGCGAGGTCTTTGACAAAGACTTATCCAAGCTCAAGCGCAACCGTAAGCGTTCGGGGAACCAAGGCTTGGAGACGAGTCGGGAGCGGGCGGTGACCAAACTAAATTATTAACAACAAAAGGAAGGAGGGGACGTTAAAAGGAAAAAAAAAAAAAAAAAACCAACCCAAAGAAGATGATGACAAAGAACAAACCAAGAAAGATGAATGTGTGTGACAGCAATTGGCTGATGGTTGCCCCCAAGGGCTCACCCAGCCCATAGCTGGAGACGTTACCTTTTCATGACCAACTTTCCGCCCCTCCCCCATGCGCCTTATGTGGAATGGCTGTAAAAGTGCCTCGGTGGAGCCAGCAGGGTTTGTGACTGGGCCATTGGGAACATTGGCCGATTTGCTTCTGGGAATCTTGTCTCCAAGCTCAGCAAAGGCCCATTGATGACCAGAGGAAGCACTTGGGTCTTGTGGACCACTCAGCAGCTGGGGGAAGATCGTTCGCTGTGTGCCAAAGTACAAACAAGTAGTGTTCTCCGTCTGTTGAGACTAAGCAAGACCATTACATCTCAGGCTGGCTCTGAACATGCCTGATGCTTTCTCGAGATCTAGAGCAGCCTTCAGGAGTTTTCCACGGAGTTCCTTTCCAGAACTTGGTTTACAAAGAGTTATTGACTAAACCTGAAAAATGCTTTTGATCTCATGTACTGTGTATTTTTATTTTTGCTTTTTGTGGCCTCTAATAGCCAAAGCAAATGACGCTCAGAGGGGAAGGACGGGGTTTGGAAATGAGATGGAGTTCTGGCTTGAAATCCAATAATCAGAATTGATGAAACCATTTACACAACTTTTTTTGAAATTTTTTTTAAAGCCGTTTTCTGGAACCTGTTGAAGCTTCTAGGGATGTTCTAGAACCGGAAAAGTTGGGGGAGAGTGAAATACATGTTCTAGAATGGGTGCTCTGCATTGGAGTCTAGAAAATGAACCCACAGCTGATCGGGGCCAGATCCAGATGCCCTTAGAGCCTACTGCCATTGCCCAAGGGTAGGAGGGTAATAGCCTCCCAGTGCTGATAATTTCACACTGCTTTTGCATCATTTTGTTAGCGCAACCCAATGGAAATTGGGAACTGTATGGGATCATCACAAGGTCCTAAATAAAGACAACTTTATTGGAACGAACTCGAGTTTGCATCGAAGTTGTCTTCTCAACAAACCCCTGCAGGAACCATAGAACATCATACTATGTGAAGGACAGCCATGTAAAAGACAGGATCTTTTCCACTTGGAAGGTGTTGCTCGCAATGAAGGTGCCATAAACAAGACAGGAATTAATCAAGAGGACACAGATCTGAGTGGGTCGAGGGCTTTGAAAATTAGTTAATAGGAATTTTTTTATTAAAAAATAAAAATGTAAAGCACACAGCCAAAAACAAACAAGCCAACAAGAAAGACACTGACTATTTTGTTGCTATTTCTGATCACCTTCACGACTCTAGTAATGAGACTAGCTTATGCAGGTTGTCACGGTTTCTTTTGTCTTGTCTTCCTTAAGTGAGCTTTTTGGTTATCTTCCCACGGAGAGAAAAAGGAGGAGAAAGAAAGGAGCGTTCTGGATGTGATATTTGATGAGAGAAAGAGACCCATCGTCTGCAAAATATGCATTAAAAAACAAACAGCAGGAAATCTCAGTTTGGAGGAAGTCAGAAACAGCTCAGTTTGTCACTTTAATTGCTTGGCTTTATTTTTCTCCAAATGTCACTTAATCTCAGGCTCAGCATTGAGTCTGCAGGACAAAACTCCATGCCCTAGGCACACTGCCTGATCAGTATTATATTCAGACAACATCGGGGAAACACACTGTGGAGGTTCTCTGAACTTTGGAAGGTTAAATAATTATGTAAAGTATGGAGATAAGAAAAAAAAGTTAAAAACTGTAATGTTGTTTACTGTATTTTAAGTCTCCCTCCCTAGAATTTCCCTATTGATGACATTCCAGACCACTGCACCTCTGCAGAATACTCATGGTGAAGAGCTGGTATCTTACAAGAGCTGCGTGCATTCTCCTTCAGTATTATTCCCTTCCCCCTCGGGGATTAGCAGTGAACAGAAATGTCCATTGTGGCAGACACAGGCACCTTTTAGGAGAGAGATTTTGTATTTTCATACCAGGTTTTGAAAGTTTAAGAAAAAAACTCACATTTTTAAGCAATTTTTTAAAAACTCCAAAATAGATTTTTTAAAAATCTCTTCTGTAAATTATATTCACAAGCTCCTTGCTGCCCCCTATCAGATCAGTGCTCTATTCCAACACTATTTTTGGTGGCCGATGGGTCACTATTTTTTTAAAGCATGCCATATAACCCACCCTGTGAGAGCCATATGAGAACGTAATACATGCCAAATTGGTGTACAATTGGGTTTAGTTTTTGGTAGTCTCCAAATTCCAAGTCTGAGATTTTTAAGGATTATAAAGATCAGGATTTTTTAACCTGTTTTATCTTCCCCGGTTTTAGTGCTCACCCACTAATTCATAAGCCCTAGCTTATCACTAGTAGCAAGCCCTCTGTGCCCAGCTAGCGTCTACCCTTCTAACTGTGGGCCGCACTGTGGACTTAGATTACTGTGACTGAAAAGCCTACAGGAGCCCCTATACACCTTCTAGATCTACTCAGCTCTATTTCTCACCATCAGGTGTTTGAGTCTCTGATGCTTTTTTGCTTGAGTCTCTGACGCTGGATCAAGGCTGCTTTCTCCATCCTAAGGAGCCTTTAGCGCGTTCCCCTTCTCTGATCGCCTGCCCCATAGCAAAATGCTCTTGGGAGGAGGAGGCCCTTGGTGTGGGCTTGGACACATTTGCTTTGAATCCTGAAGGTGGGCAGCATTTCCTACCACTGACAGGTGGCAACAGGGAGAAAAGCCTGTTAACATGTTTTCATGGTATGAGAAGTGTCTGGCCATGTGGGACGGGAGGAACAGCTGGCCCTGCCCTGGAACCCGCCTTCATGCTGGGACTACGTTCCATCTTGATTTTAGACCTAGGGGTGCTGTGACTCAGTGCAACTCCCTTGTGCTGTTCAAACACAGCTCTCTGGAGAGCCACTAAGTGGCTAAGGAAGGAAAATGAAGGTTGTGCTGCCCTGCCTAGTCTTTGTTCTCAAGTGAATGAGTTTGTATTAGCAGGGGGCCCCACAAGGCGCAGGATACGGGCTGTGATCACTGACAGTGACTGGTGCTCGCTGTGAGACCATAAGAACCCGCAGGAGCTCCATTCTGGGTTTTTGGTTGGTTGGTGTTTTCTCCCTTGGCTGAGTCCAGAAGCCAGCATTTCCCAAGATTTGAAATAAAATGTCCATTTCGCTGGAACAAGAGGATACGAGTGTTGGGATGGAAGGGCGAGGGAGAGAGAACAGTTAAATGAAGGGGCTCAGTCTGCAGTGCTCTCCCAATTTCCCATCTTCCCCAATCCCTGGGATCTGCTCCCCGATCTGAGACTTGCCCTGCAATGTCATAGGGGCTCTGCTGCTTTTCCACCACCCCTGTGCTGCTCTGCATCTTGGTTCAGCCCAGCCCTGCAGCATCCCAGGAGCTTTCCCATCTCCAGCTTCTCTGGTCCTAGCTCAGCCCTGCCAGTCCACACTAGCACTCCTGCCATTGCAAGCACCAGTGAAGCTGGACCAAGCTACAGCTGTGGAAGTGCTTCCCTGAAACAGTCTGGGTAGGTGCAGCCTCAGTGTTTCCCTTGTGGGAATCCAATGGCATGTTCACCTTGAGGGGATCAGCTGCAATCACAGAGAGTCCTGCACGTCTGTGAACCTGCCCTTGATCTCACAGCTCCTGGACTTGCTGCTAGAGCCAAAATCTTCTCTGCCACTGCCTTGGGAACCCCCAAGTGCCTCACTGCTGTCCAGGCCTTGCTCCACCTCACTCTGATACCTCCATGATCCTTCTTGACAGGAATGTTTGTAGTGTGCAGCTGGCCTTTTTGGCTCGTTATGGATGGAAGGAAAATGGGGAACAGCACCGGCGTGGATACGGACCTTCCTGTCTCCTACCATTCCATTCAGCCTCCTACAGGAGCTGCTCACACAAAGCCCTGGGGTAGCATGTTGGCAGGCGGAAAGCAGCAGCCCACAGGAGGGCAGCTTTAAGTACCGCCTCTTTTGTAGCTTAACCGAGGCACCTCCTGAAGCCTTCCTAGCAGCTCTTTCAGAGTACTTAAACCCTACGCTAGTAAGAAGGATTCAGCCACTTTTCCAAAGACCGTCCTGCCAGCCCCAGAGGGATGCTGACAGCGGGCCTGCTATGTACCAGCAAATCCCAGGGAAGGGAAGGCAATGGGAAACAGAACAGGAAGGCCAGGGCATGCGCAAGGTGAAGACGACACGCTCGCAGGAGAACCTGTCTGGGGCAACTGCCAGTAGAGCTGGGATTTGGTTAATTCCAGAGTCATACTGGTGCAAACCTTGGCAGAGGTCTCAGGCAGTGAGAAGTTGTTCTCCCCTGCTCCCGGCCAGGGAACCGGGTTACAGTGGTACAACGTAGCTTCAACCTCTTCTGCAATGGGGCAGCTGTAAGGGGCCAGCCTGGCCCCAAAAGTGGATAGGCTGAACAGATAGAGGTGTGTGTTGATTGAGCACCCTCCTCAGCTCTTTCCACCAGCCAGCTCCTCTGGATCCGTGGCAGAGTTTTTAGCCCAACTGAAGGTAACATTGCCTGTCCTCCCTTGAGCCAAGTCCCTCCCCTGGAGTCTCACTGCTACAGAAGAGTGTATTTTCTATCTCCTTAAATCTGGCCCCCAGGGTCCAAGTCTACCCTTAATTACCCCTGTGCAAGCCCATTATTGTTAAGAGGGTTGCTCCAGGTGGCCACAGAAAAGTTATTAGCACAAGTACTTAGTCAAGTCCCTCCCTGGCTGTCTGTCTCTGGTCTGGGTCACACTTCTGAATCAGTCACATTTCTAGAGACCAGGACAATTGACCTCAAAGCAGCCCCACAACATGGGAGCAGAAAGGCCAGTCCACATTCTGCAGCTGACTGAAAATCCAGGCATCAAATCCACCCCTGCCACCTCAGCGGCCGCAGCAGGACTAGTGCTTAGTGGCTAGAGACTTCCCAAGGGGAAGATGGCTTGGGTGTTCTTCAGAAGCATTTCTGTAACGTGCTTGTGGTGTCCGAGGAAGGGAGAGAGGTTGTGAGGGGCTGGGTGGGTATTTCTGTGAGGGTCAGCCTCTTTGGAGGAATGTTTCCTCTCCTCAGGGACACTCTGAGCTGGGTTGTGGAGGGAGAGACATGTGTCTGAAGTGTCCTTGAGGGGAATGGAGACAGGTTGTACAGTTCATGATGTACATGATGTATGCAGTTTTGTTTCTGGGTATTTTTTTTATTTTGGTTAAATGTTTTTAAAAAGAATTAAGGTTTTTAGGAAGCTCTAGGGGGAAGCTGTAAATCTGACACCTCTATTTATTTTTGCCTTATTCTAGTTTGCTATGTTTGCATGTATGCACCGCACTACAGCAAAGACTATTGAGACTGTGCCAGGGCATTACACCAGCTAGCCGGTCTGCTTGGCAATTCTGGGCTGGGCTGCATGTCATCAGTTGGGTGGGGGAAGGAAGGAGAAAGGGAGTGTTCCCTGGGGTTTTGAAACCCCATTGGTCCCATGCCTCCCTGAAAGCAGTGAGCTGGCCCCAACACTATCGAACCCAAAGAGCTTTTTCTTTTAGACCAATTACAGATCTGTTGCTTTTGCACATTGTGATTTTATTTTATTCCAGTTCCGAGCAGTGGGCCAAAAGGTATGAGCACTCTCCTCAAACTCCGCCCACAATCCCCAGTTCTGCCCATCATCCCAGTGGAGCTGGATGTTTCTACAAAAGTGCTTAACACAGAACACTGTTGTCCTTTAAATTCTCATAATTAGGCTTCAGAGTTAATAGGTTGCTGAACCAAACTGACACAGTCCTCACCACTCTGAGCTATCATTCCTTTCTGGCTGCTGTCTCTTAGAGACAGCACGTGGCTTTTTTTTACACATTGGGAAGATTTTCTTTACAACTGTAAGGGTTAGATTTTTTTTTTGTTTTCTAATAGAAGTTTAAATCCTGCACATACATCTTCCATGGATCGGCTCCACCCAACTACTGATCCCAGTGGGCAGTTTAATTAAGGCTACTTAATCCTTATGGGATTTATGGCAAAAACAAAGCTGTCCAAATTTTGCTTAACATAGCACTTGTGAACTCATATGGCTACATGTGTATGCCAGCACAGAATGGGGCTATGGGTTCTCCAGTGGTGGTGTCCATAAGATACTTCAGAGAGTCATAAAGCCCTTTACCATGTTGTTCTCATTCTTGGAGGAACACTCTATAGATCTTTAAGGCCAGATGCTTCTGTTAGCAGTATAAATCCAGATCAGCTCTGGTGTGGTCAGGTCAGTCTGCCCTGGATTTACACCAGTATAACTGGGAGCAGCATCTGACTCCATTAGTTTCCTTTTGTGTTGCCTGCAGCATGTTCCACAAATTCCACACAGTACATTGTTAGAAGGGCTTATCACTAGTAGCAAGCCCTCTGCGCCCAGCTATCGTCCACCCGTCTAATTACCATCTGGAAAGGCTTCCTAAAAAATGTCTCAGTGCTGAAAGGAAACGTCGGATGTTTCAGATCAGTGCTTGCTCCTGCTAGGACCTCATCTCATCCAGTCTTCTCACTTCCTTGCATTAAGTTTAGCTTGAAACTTGCTGTCCACTGTTGGATTCCCCCACGTACTAAATTAGAAGGGGCAGAGCTGGGGAGAGGTCCGGTGCTGCTGTAATGCCTTAGTGTATCCTCATTTCTTGGTCAGTTTGACTATAAATGAATTAAATGTACAAAACCTGTAGTGTCCTTTTTATCTGCACCTTTTTATAAGAATATACTGTAATACTTAAAAAAAAAAAATTAAAGATATATTGCCCCCACTTTGTTGCAGTGAATTATTTTATGGTTGAATTTTCCATGTGCTTTATTGGATGTCAGCTGGGCACATTTGATAGGTGTGGGTGGGGGGAGGATGTTCTAAGGAAGTATCCCAGTTTGGGGCCCCACCATCTCTCCATGACCTTTCTTTGGGCAAGAAGACATAACTGAGAACACTCTTTGGAGCCCAACAGTTATGCAAGGTGTCCACTGCCCACTGTTTAGATGGTACAGCCTTGTTTTCTGTTACCCCTCCACTGCAGGGATCTCAGCGCTGGGAGCAAGCAACAAACCAGGACTAGAACTTGAGCTTCCCACATGGCATTGCTGAATACCAGCCCAATCCAGTCTCCCCTTTGGAGGATTGTTTTGGTGGTAGTCCTTTCAAAGACCTATCACGTTCCATTCTGTACATTAGAGGGCAGAGTGTTAAAGGCCCAGATCCACAAAGGTGTTGCAATGCTGAATATTGAAACACTTCACTTTGCGGCACCTAGAAAAACACTGGAACAACACTGGGTGCCACAAAAGCTGAGTTAGGCGCCAACCCTCTACAGTGAATAGAGAGAAATAGGTGCCTGGGCCTACACTATAGGGTTAGGTCAGCATAAGCTGCCTTGTGTTGACCTAGCTGTGGAAGTGTCTTCATTTCAGTTTGGCTCCCACCGTCGTAAGTGCCTCTCTACACTGATTTAGTAACACCGCTTCCCTGGGTGATGTAGAGTTACAGTCGATGTAGTTAGGCTGATGCGTCAGTGTAGAGAGTGTTGCTTATGTTGACTGTTACTGGCCTCCAGGAGCTGTCTCACAATTCCCCACCCTGACAATACAATCGATACAAGAGCTCCTGGTGAGGACGCACACCGCTGACGCGAGGAGCCACGTCTGCACAAGTGATTTAATAACTGCAGTGGCTGCATGCTGACATAAGTTACGTAGATATCATTTTGTAGTGTAGACCTGGACTAAGACTAATATCCCCAAAAGCCAGCACACAAGGTGAGGAGCTGTCTAAGCTAGCCAGTGGGAGATGCCGATGAGAAGGGTGTATCCTAAGCCCTGCCCCACTTCTGGAGTTATGCACCTAAGTTGTTTCTTATGCGAGTGAATTAGGCCTCTGCCTACCTCCACTCAAAACAGCTGGAGGAAGAGGTGATGTCACTGCCCACCTTATAACTATTGGCCAGTGCTTAGAGCTTGTTCCTGGGGTGGGGGAGACCCAGGTTTCATTCCCTTTTCTGCTTACAAGGAAGAAAGGATTTGAACAGGAGTTTCCCATCTCAGGAGGGTGCTCAAACCCCTAAACTGTGGGATACTCTGTGAGGCTCCCTTAGTGTCTCTCTGTTGAAGCTGTTCCACTTTGGCTAACTAATAATTGGAGCAGAAGAACTGGACCTGGGATCTCCCTCCTCCACCGGACTATAGAGCTATTCTCTCTCTGGCCCAAGGCCTCCTCTTTAGTTATTCACAGAGGAACAACTTCAACAGGAGAGACTGAAGGAGACCCCCCACCCCCCCACCATAGCTCAGTGGTTCAGGCACTTGCCTGAGAGGTGGGAGATCCCTGTTCAAACCCTTTAATTCCCCCTCTCCATGCCAGAGGGGGAGAAACGGGGGGGGGGGGGGCTCCCATGTGAACAGCCTAACCACTTGGCTCAAAGTTATAAGGTGAGCAGTGGTGCTGCTGTTAGATTTTGAAAGGGTCTGATCTGTTGGAGTGGGTCTGAGCATGCCCCATGGATTGGGCCCCACAGGTGAGACAGGTGCGTCTCCTATTCCCTCCTCTCCCCTCCCCCCCCCCGGTTTGCACACTGCCTCGGGGCTTAGGCTGCAGCTAGGTGGCTGGGCACTTAAAGGCACCAGGGCACATGCACCCAGGCAGCCCCTAGGTGCACTGAGACCTTTTACCCTGACAATGTAGATGGCAGGTGAGTTTAGGTGCCTAGAGGGGTAGGCAGCAGCCAAGAGGGAGTTTTGTGGAGCTTAAAAACTGGAATGAGGTGCCGAAATACCTTTGTGGGGCTGGGTCAAAGAGATTATGGGCAGAGTCCCTAAAGAGTGCTATGCCCTTTACTTACCGTAGCCCAAACTAATCCTGCCTCAGAGAGCTCCCACGCGGTGAGGCCACAGTGACAGCAACAGTCAGAGGACGGAGAAGGGAGTACAAGGTTTATGATCCAGGCTATGGGATTGCTTGCTTAGGTAAGCATCATCTTGATGGCAATGACAAGGGCAAGGGAGTGACCCTAGCTAAAAGGAAAGGGTCATCACCAAGGGGGAGGAAGCTTTTCAGGATGGGGGTGAGGAAGACTGTGAGGGCAAGAGGCACAGAGGAGGGGGAGGAGAGAGAGTGGCACAGCAGCAGGGAGGGCAGAGGAAGAGACGAGCTGAATGGTGTGTACTTCAAGGAGGAAAAGGAATGAAAGGGGGAATAGATTGGAAGATGCAGAAATGGAAAATTTTGAGGCCATTGCTTATATCCAGAGGCTAGGGTTCTCTCACCCTGCAACACTGAGAGCCTCCCTGGGGCTTGAGAGGGGGCATCTAATTTGCATCAAAAATTGCATTAAATGATTTCTCCCAGTGAAATGCACATGGCTGTCATTTGTTTGCACATAAACCTCCCTTGCTCTGGGAGGAGGAATGGCTTGTTAGCTAAACTCATCCTTAAACTGATCTGGGCTACATGGTAGGCCCCCTGTTCATGTTTGGCTCCTTAGCTCTGGTTCCATAACATAGTAACAGAGTATGTTCCAACAGGAAACTTCAGGTGAGGCCCCAGGGCATTTCAAGCAACACATGGACTGTCGGATGTGGCAGGCCCAGGGTCAACTCCCTGCTATTGGCTCCTGCAGCTCTGCACCCACACTGGTGGAAGCAGTTAGGATAATGATCCAGGGCTGCAGGCCAGGAGCAATCAGGAGCTAACAGTTTCCACCAGGGAGCTCTAGAAAAGGTCCACTGGGAGGACGCAGGCTCAGGCAGTGGCGTTAGGAGGGAGCAGACTAGAGCATGCTCTCTGGGGCTAGCATTTTATATTCTGCTTGTTAAATGCCCTCTGGATTTCTGTGTTCGACTCACCCTGCCCTACCTGTTTTACAGCTGCAAGTGCACAGACAAGACTCTTTCCCAAGGTCACCCCGGAAGTGAGTGGCAGAGCTGGAAATAGAACCCAGCCTCCATGTCCCCCTTCTCTAACAGCTAGACAAGCCCTCTGCATAGTTAGAAAGGGCAAACCACGTCTTTCTACTCAGTGGTCGCCAAGCCTAGCAGGGCTCGTGTTCCAGCTGCTTTAGTTAAGTGCAGCATTGTCTACGCTACAGAAAAAGAGAGAGATGCATGCCCTGTTCCAACTGTGAGCATGGGCTGAAGCAGTCTGATATCTGGTGTGGGAGGGAAAGGACCTGGCACAGGAGCATCTTCCAGCCTCTCCTCCTTGTGGTGATGTCCCGGTCTCTTCTCTCCAGATCAGTGCAGAGGATGGAGGCAAGTGCTTCTGCCCCACAAGGGCCGTATACTGGAAATGAAATCAGACCCAGGCATGAGCTGTCCCAGTGGTTGTGGAGGAGGGGGTCTGTACACTAGCCAAGGGGCACTGGAATCTGTGCTGCCTTTCATTCTCCCTGCCTTTAGCCCCCGGCTCACCCCTGAGTCGCAGGTGGATCCGTTATCTTCAGAAGCGTAGAGAGTGCTATGGAGGTCGCTGGAAGAGATGGCTGAGTTCTTGGGAGCTGAGCTTGGGCCACGAAAGAACATGACTAATGGCTTTTTAAGGCTTGAACTGTGGTTTGAAGGCTGTTGAATTAGATGATTTTCTTGTGGCGGTAACCAATGGGTGTTTTGAAGTAGCTTTTTGCTGCCTTACTTTTGAGATGTTTTTTCTCTGTTAGCCCCAGTTTGGGCAGAGCTCTGTTGGGGAGGGAGTTGCTTTCCTTCGGTTGGTCCTGGCTTAGTCTCCTCAATGTCTTCCTAGAAGGTAGCGGCGGATGTGAAGGTTGGGCTCTCCTGTGGTGTTATGTGACTATTTGCTGGCACCCATGTTCCTGTCCTGGGTATCTGGGCTGCTTGTCACTCAGTATCACAGCTGATGCCTCGGAGTTGGAGACCACTGGCTAACTGGGTCTGTGCAAGGGATCCCACGCGGGTTCTGTCTGGGCTGGAGCTTGGCTGGGGAGGTCTGTCTAGAATGACTCAGGCATTGAATACTTAAACATTAAAAGAAAAGAGCAGAACGTTTCTCTGGATGTTGTGTTGGGGGGAAGGATGGTCCACTACTTAGGGTGCCAGTTTGGGGGACTTGGGTTCTATTCGACTCTGTCACAGACTGCCTGTGTGACTTTAGGAAAGTCACCTAATCTTCTGTATTTTCCACAGTATGCATCCGATGAAGTGAGCTGTAGCTCACGAATGCTTATGCTCAAATAAATTGGTTAGTCTCTAAGGTGCCACAAGTCCTCCTTTTCTTTTTGCTAATCTCTCTGTGTCTCAGTTCCCTGTCTGTAAATTGGGGATAACAGCGCTGCCCTGCCTCAGAGGGATGTTGTAAGGATAAACGTATAAAGATGTGAGGTGCTCATACTACTGTCATGAGGGCCATATAGGTACTGTAGAGCAGGGGTTCTCAAACTGGGGGTCGTGAGGTTAT
The DNA here is from genome assembly GCF_965140285.1 of Lepidochelys kempii. NCBI lineage: Eukaryota > Metazoa > Chordata > Testudines > Cheloniidae > Lepidochelys > Lepidochelys kempii. Next base: position 153,180,612 of record NC_136382.1, read on the forward strand.
TACATGGGGGGTTGCAGGCTCTCAGCCTCCACCCCCAAACTCTGCTTCACCCCTAGCATTTATAATAGTGTTAAATATTAAAAAAAAAAAGTGTTTTTAATTTATAAGGGAGGGCTGCACTCGGAGGCTTGCTGTGTGAAAGGGGTCACTAATACAAATAGAGAGATGGAGAGCCCTGGAGCAGCGGTTCCCAACAGGAGGTCTGGGGCCATGAGCCCTTTTAAGCAGGACCACGGAGCCCCGGCATCCCCTGTGGGCCTGAAGCCGGGAACCCATGGGTGGAGTTGGGTGTCACGGGGGGTGTTGCCTCCGCCCCCAAACTGCAGTGCCTTACCCAGGGCCGGGCAGTCCTGGGGGCAGCTCCATCTCCCCCGACCTCCTCCTTTCCCCCAAGCCCTCACCCCCTGGCAGGTCTGAGGCAGGAAGCCAGAGCTGGGCAGCGTTGGACAGCTGCTGCTCTGGCTGGTGCCATGGAGCGGGCAGCTGTGACGTTCCCCGTCTCCTGTTGGTGCCCGGGGTTGCAGCTGCTCCTCAGCTCCCAGCCCCCTTTGACTGCTCACACAGCCAGTAAGAGCTGCCGGGGTCAGGGGACCTGGCTTGGGGGCCCTCAGAGCCCTTGGAGAGCAGAACAAAGCCCCTAGCTATGCCTCTCCCTGAATCCTGTGCTACCCCTTGCCCCCACATAGCCCCTAGCGACCCTCTACCTTCCCCCTGAGTTTACCCCCCTGCCTGCCCACAGCCCCTAGCTACCTCTCCCTGCACTCAGAGCTACCTCTCCCACCCGTGCACAGCACTGAGCTACCCCTTCCTTGCCCCATGCCCGCTATGCCTGTGTCCCTGCCCCCTCCAGTTCGGAGCCCCATCATTCCCCCTGCCGGGCCCTGGAGTTTTGATAGCATGTTGGGTGGGGATGGGCAAGGATCCCATCTCCTGCAGCCCACGTGTTCAAGGCCTGTGGCTGGACATGGACACAGGAAGGAGACAGACCATGCCCCTGTTTCAGAGTCAGCATTACTGAAGTCACTGTTTCCTATTGTTTGCCTTAGGAGACCCCCTATGTAATAGCAAGATCTGGGCTTAACCCCCAGCTCTCCCCCCACCCCTATCCCAAAACACCCTTTTATTTTCAGGGTTTCTTCCAGACAGACAAGCCTGGCCTCTTCCTGCCCATTTCAGGCCAGGTTTCTGCCCAGGGGGTTGTGTGTTCTGGGTGTTCTGAACTGAACTGAAAATCAAGCATCATAAATAATCCAACCATAACACCACCAGCTTTGTCGACACTGGCTCAGCCCCATTCCTAAGCCTCTTTGAAAGGAAACATCAAGCAGGGCCCTCCAAAAGGGCTAGTCTTGCTGTGGTAAGGATAAATATTTGTGCTTCTCTCCCAGGGCCGATTTCCCCATGTGGTTAATTAATGAGGGGAAAGCTTAGCTCCAAAAGACCAGCTCCAAAAGCCCTTTCCAGCCACGATCAAAGGGTGCAACATAACATGAAGACAATGAGTTCCAGCTCACTTCCTGCATCTCCTGCCCGGAGCTGAGGGACTGGAGGACCCCTTGCTGGGAGATGACACTGGTAGGAGGCCAGTGGGGGCTTGATTTGTGCACTGAGATTCCCATGCTACTGGGATCACTTAAAGCCACAGCTGCAGAAAGAGGAGAGCATGAAAAGGCTGCAGGTGACAGCAAAGATGTGAGGCTTCTGGGTTTTCCAACCACTCCTCACCTTGTGGGGTAAGGAAATGGGGCTGCACACCAGCTGCTGGCACCGTCATCCCGGGCTGACTAGTGTACGCAAGGGAGCACAGCAGCTCCCCTTCCGTTCCTACCCTACAGGCCTCTGCTGCTAAAGTCATAGACTGTAGCATTAAAGTTTCCATGCTCTCTGCAGCCCTGTAGCTAGAATAAGGTGAGATACCCACCAATGCATGAGCTGGTCCAATTTCATCCACCAGAGGGCACTCTTGTTCACATGCCTTGCCATTCTAGCCTGTTGTCTACAATTCAATCTATGGATTGTGGCTATTGTTGAACGGCTGTGTTGTGTTAGTGCCTGAAGCCCCCTATCAAGCCCTCTCTTGCTCTTTCTCTCCCCACATCTTCTCTTCCCCTTTGTGTGTGGCTAATCTTCATGCTAACCAGCAAGAGGGGTAGTTCCCAAGGGGCTGTTGCGATCTCCTTTAGCACTGCTGCTGCAAATACAGTGTGAAACAACAAGTGCCTTGAGACCCCTGGGTGAAAACTGCAGCCTGAGTAATGCTGCAGCATCAAATGCATTTAGCAGAAGTCCATGTCTCCAGGGGGGAAGCAGCGGTTACTTTTTCAGGTATTCCTGACGGAAGAACCCTAGTGAGGGAGGGTGGCATCAGAGCTTGTCCTGATTTTTTCCAATAGCTGTGACATCTAGCTATGCCCCCTGAAGACTGACGTTAACAATGCACAGGCTTTCTCGGGAAACCTGGAGACTGATCCATGGAACGCTGATGGGTTCCTTGCCTTGAGTGTCTCTGAAGGCCCTGAGCCTGCATGGGCCTACAGACCGATGGAGAACTAGACCCTTGCCCTGAACCTAAAAAGAAATAGGGACTAATTTAAAATGAATACGAGGAAATGCCACAGTATGCAGCTGTGGGACTCACTGCTGCAGGATATTATTGAGGCAAATAATTAGAAATTGCCTTAAAGGATTTGCTATTCATATGAATAAAATAGCATCTCTAAGTATACTAGCTAGGGGAAAAAATCAAGGATAAACAAGCCAGGGCCAGGAAGAAATATACTTCACAGTATATTATTATCCAGGTGCATGATATATGGAAGACTTATGCTTCCTGTGTGGCATTGAGCAGGGGTCACATAGGAGTAGGTGCTGCATTGATTTGTCTTAATAGGGCAAATCCTATGCATTGTCTCATCCCTGCTGGGTTTTCAGGGATTGTGTCCGTGAAAGCATCAGCCTGGGAAGGTGCACACAGAGTTGCCATTGGGATCATCCGAGTCTATATGGATGCAGGCAGTGAATTACATACACTACACGAAAGCCCATCACTCTGTGGATGTGCATAGAAGAGGGTTGTGTTCTGTCCAGAAACCTGATCCTTGTCCCTACGAAGCTGAGAAAGACACAAGCATGTGGCTCACGATGGGTTTCAGGTGGTCCAAATAGCTTTGGCAACACCAGATTTGACTGGGTAGCAGGGATTTCATTCAAGATAGGGGAGACCTGCTGTCAGTCAGTTAGACATAGACTCTGGCTAGTCAGCAGATGTTGGGAGTGTAGGGACAGGCCCTCTATTTTACTTTCCTTACAAATAGCAAAGTTACTGCTCCCCACCAATCCTTGAAATGATGTCATAGGGATAAGGGTCTCATCTGGCACTCTGGCTGTTTCCTGGGTTATTACCTTTCCCATCTCATCCCCACAGCTGTGCTCATACTTTTGGGCACTTCTTTGTCATTATGTAGCCTTGGGACAAGGGGTCAACATCCAACTGGCATCTCTCAGCAGTCCTCTTGGCAGCTTGCCTTGCAGTGTGATCAGCCAGGGGTGGGGGGTGACCTTTGGCTTTGACACAGGCTGTAAAAGTAACACCCACGTAGTGATAGGTCACAACAGCTTCAAACAGACCAGAGCAGCAGCCCTAGCCTGGGACCTGTCATGCTTTCAGTGTGAGGGATGAAAATGGGACCCTACTAAAACCCCAATGCCATACATGGGGAAATAGTGTGCATTCAGTGATGTCAGTTACTCTTGTGTACATCAATAGAGTGACTCTGTCGTGACTATGGGAGTTAGGCACACACTGTCCCCAAGGGCAGGTTATTAGGTTCATTATTCTCAAGCCTCCAGTACTAGCCACTGCTAAAGACAGGATACTGGACTAGATGACCACTTGTCTGATGGTGTTTGGCAAGTCCTATGTTTGCATTACACTGCTGTAACTGCACTCGCAATGTGGCTCAATCTCCCTCCCAGCTCAGTGGGTGTCACGTTGTGGTAGAATTCTCCCAGTGCACACAAGGAACGCTCCCATCCTCTTGGGATGGTGATCTCCTCCCTTCTTAGCTCCCCAGTTCCTTTTGAATCAATGAAGATCTCCCGGGTCATTATGCCCCTGCCTGCCCCGCCCTCCCCCCAGCTTGGAGAGCCAAAGCTGCCTCTGGAAGCAAAGGGACTATGTAGTGTTTCACCACAAAAGCACAGTTGGAGAATGGCTGATATGAAGTTACAACCACAGCTGATTGCGGCTGCAGCCTGGGGCGCTTGCTCCGTGCCAGCAGCTGAGTCTCGGCAGTGGGAGGCACCAACAGGCGCGTCCCAGCCTTGCAGTGGGGTCAAAAAGAGAAACTCCAAACCTGCAATCTTAGCCTCTCTCCTAAACAAGATTCCTTCTTTGTGAAGCAGTCACCAGCTCCCCATTAATCCCCTCCCAGCCAAGGTCAGGGGAGCCTGCCCAGCACAGCCCAAGCTTGCAGTGGGCTGGGGGTGGGGGGAAGGACAGGGATTGGGTCTGACACTAAAGCAGCTTTACGCTTTAATTTTTAACCCACCCCAAAGCTCTAGGTCCAAAAAACCCTCCAACCTTAAGCAGTAGGAGATTGTACCCAGATCAATCCTGCAAAGCTCAGACCCAGCTCTATTTAGGACAGAAATCACTATAATTATAGCGGAATGGACCAATGAGCAAGCATCTCAGGTCCATACAAAGGGCAGAGCCCTTTCTGAGATGTCCATATGGGCAATGCAAGTTCCGTAGGGATTCCCTTTTTACCATCCTCTGCCTTTCTATAGCATATTCCATCAGCCTTTCAAAGTGCTTTACAAACGTTAAGCTCCGTAGGGCATGCATGGCCGTAGTATCTCTGTATCTCCCAAACAATAACGGATTAATCTTCACAATGCCCCCAAGGTATTATCCCCATTGAACAGATGGGGAATCGAGGCACAGAAATGTAGACTCAAATTTGCAATCATGTCCTCAGTATTTGGGTGCCTGATATATCCTGCTCGGGGCTTGATTTGTCCAAGGGGCTGAGCCCCGGCCATGGCCGTTGGGAGCACTGCGAACTTCTGGAAATCACATCCTGGCTGTCGAATGCCGAGCACCCAGGAAAACGAGGGACACTCAATTAGTAGCTGCCTTCGAAAATGCAGATTTAAGTGACTTGTACAGCAACACACAGGAACTCTGTGTTCTGCTGCGTCTCAGGCCAGTGTCTGAGCCCCGAGGCTCCCCTGCCTCTTCCACGTCGTGTGGCGTCTACAACAAATGAAGCTGTGGACCTGCCTGCAGGTCTCCTCTACTCCACAGCCCTGATTCCCTCCCAGAGCAGGGCCAGCCTGTGCACTGAATGAGGCTGAGGGGCAAAAATAGCACATGCTCAAATAGTTACTGACTGCCTCATAACGCGTATGCACAAAGGGACCAAATGAAGGTTGCACAGGCAAGCTTTGCCCGGTGTGTCCTATCTTTTGAGTACTTCCCCGGCCCCCAGCCAGTTGGTTCCTTTTTTAGACTCTGCCTTATTCCCTTCCCACTTTTCTCTTCTCCGCACTCCTCAATCTCTCAGCCCACCTCCCCCTCTCCCCCAGTCTCCATTTTGCCCTCCCTACCACTCACTATCTCTGGCCTACTTGTCACAGTCGCCTTGCCGCTGGATGGAGAACAGGCCCTACAGCAGCCTCTAGTGGCTGGTAGTGGGAAGTACAGCTCCCCCCCCACACACACACACAGCTGGAAGTGTAAGGATCCCACTAAGTTGTGCAGAAGTGTGCCAGGGCTTCTGCAAGTACCAGTTAGGGTGACCAGATGTCCCGATTTTTTGGAGCTTTTTCTTCTATAGGCACCTATTATCCTCCACCCCCCGTCCCAATTTTTCATACTTGCTATGTGGTCACCCTAGTGCCACTGGAGACTTATGAGAAAAGCTGTGGAGTTTTAGCAGTAAGTTTTCCCCCTTCTGTGCCTGTTTGTTTGGCAGGGGAAAATACAGCACCGTCCCAATTGTCCAACGCTAGGATCATTAATGATCTGGAGGATGGTGTGGATTGCACCCTCAGCAAGTTTGCAGATGACACTAAACTGGGAGGAGAGGTAGATACGCTGGAGGGGAGGGATAGGATACAGAGGGACCTAGACAAATTAGAGGATTGGGCCAAAAGAAATCTGAGGTTCAACAAGGACAGGTGCAGAGTCCAGCACTTAGGACGGAAGAATCCCATGCACCGCTACAGACTAGGGACCGAATGGCTCAGCAGCAGTTCTGTGGAAAAGGACCTAGGGGTTACAATGGACGAGAAACTGGATATGAGTCAACAGTGTGCCCTTGTTGCCAAGAAGGCCAATGGCATTTTGGGGTGTATAAGTAGGGGCATTGCCAGCAGATCTAGGGACATGATCGTTCCCCTCTATTCGACATTGGTGAGGCCTCATCTGGAGTACTGTGTCCAGTTTGGGGCTGCACACTACAAGAAGGACGTGAAAAAATTGGAAAACGTCCAGTGGAGGACAACAAAAATTATTAGGGGACTGGAACACGTGACTTATGAGGAGATGCTGAGGGAACTGGGATTGTTTAGTCTAAGGAAGAGAAGAATGAGGGGGGATTTGATAGCTGCTTTCAACTACCTGAAAGGGGGTTCCAAAGAAGATGGCTCTAGACTGTTTTCAGTGGTAGCAGATGACAGAAGAAGGAGTAATGGTCTCAAGTTGCGTGGGGGAGGTTTAGGTTGGATATTAGGAAAAACTTTTTCACTAGGAGGGTGGTGAAACACTGGAATGCATTACCTAGGGAGGTGGGGGAATCTCCTTCCTTAGATATTTTTAAGGTCAGGCTTGACAAAGCCCTGGCTGGGATGATTTAGTTGGGGATTGGTCCTGCTTTGAGCAGGGGGTTTGCTGAGATGACCTCCTGAGGTCCCTTCCAACCCTGATATTCTATGACGTGGGAGTGAGGGGAGTGGCCATCAAATTCTGTCCTGATCCCTGCACAGGTCAGTTCCTGCTCCGAAACATGAAATCCCCTTGTCTGCAGCTGGTCATGAAGTTCTTGAGCCAAACACTGCAGCGGTGGGGGAGGGCATGACGCCAGACGGTGAAAAGAAGATAAACAAAAGAGAAAAATAGACTGGCTCATTCTCATTGGCTAAACAGAAAAATGCCCAAAGTAAACAGCTGGCATAAATGATGAAATGTAAATAAGGATTTTCTAATTATTTTGCTAATACGCATTTGAGGGGTTGTTAGTAACAGTGGAGGGACACTTGATTTCTTTTTTTTAAACAGTTAACCTGAAAGTCTCTTTGTAACATAAATTAGCAAATTCAACTGTGCAACTAACAGAGCTAGATGGAGTCTGCTTTAAGGAAACCTGCACTATGGACATAGGAACTACAAAAAAGCCTTGGCTAGATTAGCTCGGAAACCACTGTCAGAAATGTGGCATGTCCCGGTGAATTACACACATGGTTTTTCCTGATTTCACTAAAACTCTGGGTCATCCAGTGATTCATAAGTAACAGATCCATGGGGGACAAAGCCCTCAACTGGTCTGTTGAGAAAGAAGCAATTCCTTCATATGCTTAGCCTGTGTTGGTTTCGTTACAGCAAGTTGGGATGTTTCTGCTTTTTAGGATGGTACTAACCAAAGCCCAGCTTTCAGAAGAGCTGTCTTTCTAATGCCACTCAGCATTAGAGGGCGCAGAGGGCTTTTCACTCGGGCTCACCAATGGATTTCTGAGGAGGAGAAAAATTTCAGCGGAGGAGGCAGCAACGCTGTGAGCCTGCTGCCCTGCTCGCTGAGTGGGGCGCTCTGACTTGCTCCCTCCCCATTCCAGCCAGCTGGGTTTAATTTTAGAAACACAGTGCTATCTTGGGGCATCTTTTTCCATGGAATGCAAGTCTTTAAGTAAATAAATAACAGCTTTGTCGAGGTGGAATGGCTGCTGAAACCACACTGCATAACACTCAGCAGTGAGGCAAGCCCTGGTTCGCTTGCATGTGGAACTATTTTATACAGATACAGTGGCTGGACGGCCTTTCTCTCCCTCTCCTTTCACGACCCCTGCCTGCCCTTGTCCACACACACTCCCAAGCGTTCATTAATTAAATCCACAAACAAGAGAATAACACCCTAGAGAGAGGGAAGTGAAAATCAGGCCCTCCAGATGGAGCTCTCTGGGGGCAGATGTGAAAATCCATGATTCACCTGAGTCCCCATGGGTTGGCTCACTGTTACTGCTGATGCTTTTGCAGAGTCTGTCATATTCCAGAATGATGCATTCTGGGGCATCTCTGGTGGACGATAAACATTACCCCAGGTAGTTTTTGTGGAATGTCCCCGCTAGCCGAGTGGGTGAGGGCTTTCGGCACATATTCCTGTGCTCAGTTCTATCTGTGTTTCAAGGTACCGAATGTGCCTATCGACGCTTGTGTGTGGGTGTAGACAAATCACGATGCAATCCACCATCTGAGGAATGGGAGCCCCCTTCACCCAGCCTGGAGCAAATAGAGGAGCTTTGCAACTCTGGCTTCATCAGATCAGCAGGTCAAGTGAATTGCAGAGTGTGGGGTACTTTTAAAGTTCTCAATCAGAGTGAGATCTAGAAGTGGACCCTCTGCCAAGAACACTGCAACCATGCCTCCTGCTTTCAAATCTGGGTCCTGTTAGTTTGAGTGCCTCATGCCAGATGTCGGGACTGGATGATAGGGGATGGATCACTCGATAATTGCCCTGTTCTCTTCATTCCCTCTCAAGCAGCTAGCATTGGCCACTGTTGGAAGACAGGATACTGGGCTAGAAGGACCATTGGTCTGACCCAGTATGGCCCTTCTTATGTTCTCATCTGATTTAATGTAGTTAAATAACCAACAGGCCAATTCAGCCCTGGCGTAAACTGGTAAAACTCCCGTGGAGCTAGATCAGGGCTGAATTTGGCCCAAAATCTCTATTTGCTTATTTGGAACAACACACTGCAGGCTGCATGCTTAGAGTAAGAGAACTTCATGGCTTTCAGGACTTGGACAGCCAGGGTTGGACCTCCCCCTGTGCTATTCCTTACAATCACTCATAGCCATGCATCCTAGTCCATCCTGAAGCCAAAGATGAACTGCAGATCTCTTCCATCACACCTTCCCCAGCGTGGGGATATCGGAGATGATCATCTGTTACCTAGGCTTTGGGGCCACAACTCTAGATGATTCAGGACAAAGGACAGCAACTCCCTCACCACCAGATGCTTTCCCAGGATGATGGCCCGGTCCTGCTGGTTTCATTCTGTGGTGCCGGGTCCTTAGAGAGACTCCTAAAGTCTGCAGGAAAGAAAAAGCCACGCAGAAATAACCAGGTGGGCAAGACTGCTGGCTATTCAGCTTGGTCCTGCTGTAGCACTGTGTATGTGATTCCCTGCACTACAGCCACTTGGAAAATGCTACCAACGGCTGAGATCTTGCATGTATCTTTACATCCACAGCATCCTGCACAACAATTATACGTTCTTCGCCACGTGACAGGTGGGACAGGCAGCTTCCAGGGCTGCCATGACACATAGAGAGGTGGCTAGACCATCCCTGATCGTGGCAGCAGGATCAAGCTGTGGGAAAAGAGTCCCCAGGGACCCCCAGCAGGATTCAAATGTTTGTGGCTTGACAAATGTCATGCAATGAGTCTCCCTTCGTGAAGCGGCCGGGCTGCTTAAATCGTTGCTGTTCTCGCCTTTATTAGTGTGAAGATTTCAAACTGGTATCTGAGCTCCCACATTTCCTCTGCTGTGTCTTTTCTGACAGCCCAGAGCAGGACTGCTGCAAGCTATGGGGCCATTACTGAGCTGTTTTTTATCCAATCTGAAAACCAGTGCCAGCCACCCCTTGGCTTTGCTGGGGGGTCTAGTCTTCCTCCTGCTGGCTCTGGCTGTGTGCCGCTGGGAGGGGCTTGTCTTTTCCTTGCCCTTCTACCTGACATCATTCTGCTTTTCGCTTGGCTTCCCAGGCTTGCCTTCTCTTCACAGTCAACCGGTCCGCCCCTGCCTGCTCCCTGTCTCAGAGTAAAGCATTTGGCTCTGGCTGAGGCATTTTTCCAAACGTTAGTGACGTCTCCACTGGCTCCTCTCTTCTTTTTCCCAGTGGGACTAAGCCAGCGTTGCCCACGTTCTCTGTAAACTCAGAATCGCGGAGGCCCTGGCCGCAGCTTGTCTTTTCCACTGAACCCAATTAAATTTCAGTTTTGGCAGAATGGAGCCTCTCCAACTGCCAGCTGCAATAGGAGAAACTAGGCTTTCAGGGCAGCGGAAATTATTCCCGTCACTCGGCTCTGCTTATATCTTGGATTCGGCACAGAGGATGGCCCCAGGAGTTGATCTGCACAAGCCAAATGAGCCACACAGAGGTATAGCATTTCTATACAGCGTCACACGCAGGAAGGGGAAGGGCAGCTCATTGCAGGGTCAAGACCGTGCTTGTGTGCGCACACTTTCTTTAGAAGACAGTAACTGAGGCTTGCATGGGGCTTTGCATCCAGGGAGGCTCGCGTTCAAAATAGCTTTCTGGCGTTCAGGAAAGTGGCATTAATGAAACGTTCAAACTGCACAGTGGAAATCACACTGAAGCAAAAGTTGCCTGCCAGGTCCTCAGCTGGTATAAATCTGCACATTGACATCAACGGGGCTACGCTACAGTTCATGCTGGCTGAGGACCTGGCCTATGGCTCCACCAATAGTGATTAATGCTGCGGCATTGCACGTGCTGTATGTTTGATGGCATATCCTTTTCCAAACACAATAATACATTTAAGCCAACTCCCTTACCTGCTTCCACCCAAAAAGTCATGCAGTCCAGCTCCTCTTGGTGTTGGAACCTGAAACTTTGCTTCCCCTAGCTTTGTGTCCTTTCAGTTGTGCGCCTGGAACTCTGTATTAACGTGTGCAGGAGGGAGTGTTTGTGTATGAAGAGGAAAAGAAAGAGATGTTTCTGGTCGTCCAAGGTATTAAGTACTTATTTACTAACTGTGGCTCTGGGTTTAAGTGGGCACCTGGAAATTCGAGGATAATCCCGAAGGGGCATGTGCGTAAACATCATCTTCATTTGCTTTTCTGTTTTACTTCTGCACCTTGTATCATGAAGGAGAAGCATCGCTAAAGCCATTAATTGCTAGTTCCCTCAAGGGATCTGAAACTGCTTGTCAAACGGTAATGAATGAAGCCTCACAAAACTCCCAGGCAGTGGGAATTGTCCTCATGTCACTCATGAGGAAGCAGAGGGTGTGTCTACACTGAACACTAAGGCTGGGTCTGTGGGATCCAGGGGTGTGGACTCTGTGTTGCCAGACCTGTACTTGAACATCCACGCTGCATTGTAAAAGTGGGGTTACAGTTGCTGGAGCCAGGTATCTCAGCCATGGTAACGCTTCCAAACAGCACTATGCCGACCTTCTGACTTGGGTTTGTGGCTTGGCCTTCGGGTTGCCAGGTGTCCGGTTTTCGATCGGAACAACCAGTCGCAAAGGGATCCTGGCAGCTCTGGTCAGCGCTGCTGACCAGGCCGTTAAGTCCGATGGGTGGTGCAGCAGGGCTAAGGCCCTAGCTCCACGCGGCTCCCGGAAGCAGGGGCACGCCCCCTCTCCGGCTCCTACGCAGCCCGGTAGCTCTGTGTGCTGCCTCGTTCAGAGGTGCCGCCCTGCAGCTCCTATTGGCTGTGGTTCCCAGCCAAAGGGAGCTGCGAAGCTGGCGCGTGGGGCAGGAGCAGCGTGCAGAGCCCCCTGGCTGCGTCTCCATGTAGGAGCCAGAAGGGGGACATGCCACTGCTTCTGGGAGCTGCTTGAGGTAAGCGCTGCCCAGAGTCTGCATCCCTGACCACCTCCTGTGCCCCCCTGCCACAGCTCTGATGCTGAGCCCGCACCCCCCTGCACTCCAGTCCCACACCAGAGCCCTCACCGCTCTGCACCCCAACCCCCTGCCCCAGTGTGGAGCCCCCTCCCCTACTTTGAACCCCTCATTTCTGGCCTCACCCCGGAACCCTGCCTCAGCCTAGAGACTCTTCCAATACTCTGAACCCCTCGGCTCCCCCCACAGCCCAGAATCCCCTCCTGCACCCCAAACTCTTCATCTATGGCTGCACTCCAGATCCCACACCCCAATCCACTGCCACAGCCTGGAGTCCCCTTCTTCACCCTGACCTCCTCATTTCTGCCCACACCCCAACCCCCTGAGACAGCCTGGTGAAAATGAGAGAGCGAGGGTGGGGAGACCGAGTGAGCAGGGATGGAGTGAGCCAAGGGAGTTCGCAGCAAGGGAGTTCGGTTTTGTACAAGTAGATAGTTGGCAACCCTGCTTGACCTGTGTCTGCACAACAAAATGACAGGGCTTGGACCTGAGTCGCAGTGGGGCTTGGGCTGTGACCCACCCCCTTAGCAGGGTCCAAGGACCTGAGTGTTTGCTGACCTGAATCAGACTGATTTGTGTGTGGACAGAAGGGGGGCTTGGGCTTAAACCTGAGTCAGAGTCCAGGCCTATTGTGCACTATAGACATACCCAGAGCCCCAGTGAAATTAGGTGATTTGCCTAGGGCCATGCAGAATGGCAGTGTCAACGTAGAGCCAGGATGTGAATCCAGACCTGAGTCCCAGTCATGTTTATCAACTTCCTGATCTAGCTTGTCTAAGGTTTTATTAAGACCACACGTGAGCATCCTACAACTACCAATGCCTATCTATCACTTACTCCAAACACCATCTTGGGCAACTATAGTCACCCTGTATCACTATCTGCCTTCTGCTTTGGTCCTCAGGCTAGGCATGTGCACAGATCGTTACGACAAATCCCTATACACTGAACTGAAATGTTTTTAAATGTGGTGCTGCCAGCAGTGAGGGACAGATGGAGGTAGAGTTGGCCAGCTGCTGATCTCCGGCACAGGCACTAAGATGAGACGTCTGCCTCGGTAGGTGCTGTGCATAGGTAGCTCACTAGTTCAAGCAAACCCCTTTGCTGTCCCAGCCCTGTGCCTCTCGCTAGGGCACAGCTTGCCAGCTATGTCGCGGGTTTGCAATGTGAAGATGATAGATGCACCAATTCCACTTTCATTTGTGACCTAAGGCCAGGCTTTGAACTTCAGTCTCCAGAAGCAGGGAAGATTAGTGCACTAGCCTACTGCAACCAGTAATTCCTCCAGGTATTTTTATGTTCCCTGAAACCTTAAGCCTCTCTTGGAACAAGGTTATGTTAAGTGGAGCGAAGTAAAACTGTTTCCATTTAACTAATTAGCAAGCCCATTTCCTGGCCAAAGCGCACACATCTGCAGCAGTTTCAAAACTGTCACAGGCCTGCATTACCGTCGCTGAGCCAGACAAAGGGAGCCACAAGCTAGTTAAAGACCAATGGTGGGGTGGGAAGGAAGAGCCAGATTCTGCTCTTAGTTAAAACTAAATCTGGAGTAAAACTGCATTGAGTGGTGTGGAGTTACCCCAGACTTACACTGGTGTGACTGAGAGCTGAATTTGGCCCTAAATGGCTTATCAGAGCCAAGATTTTTCAAAAGCTACTCATGATTGTGGGTGCCCGTATTGAGCTATCTAAAAGGGGCCTTATTTGGGGGGCAGAGAGGGAGATCCCCACTCTGAAAGTCAGGCCCCTTTAAGGTGCCTCAAGTTAGGAACCCACAAACAATAGCCACTGATGAAAATTTTTGGCTAGTGATTTATAGCTCTCGGATTCCATGTCACTGTCCAGCAGGAGAATGGTGGCTAGCTGGTTACCTGCCCCAAAGGCTAAACCAGTCCTGAACAGAGAATACGACCAACGTGAAACAGAAAAGACAAGCTGGGGCAAGTATGCTCCTGCAACATGCTGTAGTGGACATCGGAGCCAATGCCACAAAACTTTCTCCATTTCCGGTGTCCACAGAAATGTGGGTTACGAGGGCTGCCATGATTCATCAGTTCAGTGACTTAAGTGGCATGAAAATCTAAATGTGGCTAAGGTATTGCGGGGGGGCGGGGGGGGAGGAGTCAGACCCCTCACAGGTGGAGGGTATGGCCCACCCAGGCTAGGAACACACATTTTGAGGGCAGCTGTGGGGTGATGCTGTGTCAATCTGTCAGCCTCTCAGAAACCTGGTCTTGACTTGTGAAGGCGATTTCAGAAACATTCAAAAGGGCCACCAGAGAAGGTGTCAGATTGACTGTAAGAGCCTCAGAATTCTGGGAGAAGGGTGCATGCTGGAGGGGAGGAGAAGCCAAAATCATGACACCTCCACACCTGCATTTCTGAATCCTACGCTGTAGGCCTCTTTTTTGCTCCTTATGCTCAGGGTCACTCAAGGGTGTGAGAATTGCCTCCTTCACATGACACCTTTTGCAGGAGGAGCCTTTAGGAGTAGAACTGTGGAATTCCCCTCATTACATTTTCCCCAAGCTGTTCTTGTGAGGGGGAGCAGGCAGAGAAGAGATTTACACCAACTTCACTTCACCCTCCCCCACAACTTGCAGAAGCACAGTGCTCACAGGTCACCGAGGATCTGCTGGTGGCACTGGACCATTTGTGTGGAGGCTTTGCCTCTTTGCACCTGCGCTGGCAATGTGGCTTGGACGGAGTCAGAGCTTCCCTCCGTCAGGAGATGGTCCCAGAAGCCCCTCACGGGGAAGTTCCCTAGCAGAGGAGTTCAGTGCAGAAGTTCCTACATCCTGAGACTGTATTAACATTTGGGTGGATTTGTTGCTGGTGGCTTGGATGACCATGTGCACCTCATCTGCAGATTCTGAGGGAGTGGCAGGAGGCTCTCTGTGGTCTGGGGCAGTGGTGGGCAAGATCTTGTCATGGGTCTCTCCTGTTTACATGTTTAGCCTAGGGGAGTGGTAGGGCATCTCTAGCTTTGACTGGCTTTTCCCTTCATGCACTCAGCATCCTTATTTCTATTCAGGCATCCTTATTTCTATTGTGCTGGATGCTGAGACCAAGGCAGTTTGGGGTTTACTAGCTTCATTTAAGGACAGGAACTTCCCTCAGCCCTTTGTTTCAACCCCATCTGCACTGTAATGACCTGCTGGCATAATCAGCAGAGGAGGAAGGAGACTGCAATGGGATCAGATGAGAAAGGAGACTAGGGGAGGTAGAGAGGGTGTTTGCAGTTGTGAGTGAATTTAGTGCAGCTACAAAGGTGACAGAGGGCCAGCTCTGGAGCTTGAAGTCCTGTATTACCCCTCCTCTGTACAACACAGCAGTGCAAAATTCCCATTGCCCTGCCGTGGATGGGACTCTGCTAAGCATCAACCCCTACTTATGCCCCGGATCAAATAGACAACTCTTCTGGGACTGAGATGGCTATTTGTAAGGGCAATTGCTCTGATATGAGGCACCTGTGGATGTTGCAGGAAATGGACTGAGGCTACACTTGCTTCACATTGGCCACCAAAACTACATAGCAGTGATTTTTGAAACTATGGAGCTAGGCTGCATTATCAGTGAGCTGGAGGTGAATGGTTCTGTATCTCGTTCCAATAACTTTCTCTACCTGACAGCAAGCTGAGTAGAGGTTCTGTTCCCCATGCATGCAGGACTTACACATGTAACTCACCAAAATCTGTAAGTTACTCACTTAATTCTTCCTTGTTTTCAAGGAGAACAGCTCTTCTCTGCTTCTGGGGCGGAGTAGATGAAAAAGTGAACAAGGTGAAAGGCAAATGAACCTCTTTTCAAACAGGAAATAGGAGGTTTGGGTGGGGCATGGAAGAGTGGAAGAAATCAAATGACAACTGACTAGGGTTACGGTGCTAAGGTTAGGTGATTGCTCAGTTTTGGAACATCCACTTAGACATGGCTCAATTCTAAATATTTTTGTAAACTGACATTTCTTACAAGCATCGCCCAAGTAAGTTCTATGGGGAGAGATGAACAATTTCTCCATATAAGGAATCACTGTCTGTCCATGGTAGTAACTTGTAACGTGGCCCATGGGCAAAGTTGGCCTGTTGAGCTAGAGAAAATTCAAAAGAGACCGCTTCTCCTGAAGAGACCCTAACTGAACAGTTTAAAAGGGATTTTAAGCTTAACATTGACATAACGTTTGTTCAAAAAATAAACCTACGCAAATAGGCTCATTTCCACGACAATTAGTCTTTATTAAAAATGTACTGAGCAAGGTAAGCCTCTAAAATACTGACCCAGTTTACTTTGTGTGTTGGAGCAGGGGTACAAAAATCACACATACATTATTACCTAGTGCCCCTTGGCAACACATTCTCATAAAATAAATGAACTCTCACATACTTAATTCAACATCTTATCTCTATCAGAATAACTGCATAGTTCCAAGGCTTGGTTATGTAACAAGAAAATGTTATGGCACCCCTATAGAGCTGAGCTGTCAATTCGCCCTAACTATTCAGATTAAGAGACAACCTTACAATCTCCCCTTCCTCCCCTCCCCCGCGGCAGGAATTCTAGTGAAATTCAAAGTCTGTGGGGAGGTCCTGGCTTGTTAAATCAACTATTGCACTGTAGCCGATTTTCAGAAGCTGAGGAGCCATGTGTCAAAATGCACCATCAGCTCAGACTTAAACCTTCTTCTCTCTCGCAGAATACAACTCCGCGTTCCTCAACCCCTTGAATCAGCACGGACGTTTGGTTTGGTTTTTAAAGCCTCAGACAAGAGGCTGTATTCTTTTTTTTTAAATGTAAACGTAGGTGAACAAGAAGTGCTCATGAAAGTAAGAGTCAACTTGGCTACAGCAAGCAAAGGCAAAAGCAGAGTGCAAGTAGGTGTCTTTTCCCTATTTAGCTCAGCCAATTCACTTCAGTCCTGATATGTAAGAAACCACTCTATTTGGTTTTAAGGTTGCCTGTCACCATGGTATCTAAGGCAAGACCCTCCTAGGATTTCAGCACCCAACTGCTACTGATGTCCGTAAGAGTTAGGTGCCTAAATTCTTTTGAGGATCAGGGCCTAAATATGGTATCTGTGCTTCCAAGCCTGATCCTCCTCCCCCAGCCCTGTAAGAGGGATTGCAGAGGGCATCTTCTGTGCATTAACCAATATTCTTCTTAAACTAGCAGAGATTCTCCTGCCACGATGGCAAGTAATCAGTATGGTCTGATGTAGCAATAGGACCTTGTGCAGAATTATTGTATTTGAGCACCCAGGGTGGGTGTTTGTATCTTTTCATTGCCACAGTGCAGACAGAAGAGCTCTTAATCACATCTCACAGTAACTAAGAAAATCAAACAGATTAAGTACCTGAAATGCTTTCTGATAAATGCCACTTTCCATGCCGTATGGCTTTGCTAAGGAATTTGGAACTGGAAAGTTGTGTACAGTATTTAAAAAAAAAAAACAAAAAAACATTTGATGAGCTGATCATCTTAGGTGATCACTAGCTCAAAGATGTGAAAAATCCATGCCATTTTTGACTGGTGTGACACACGTGCAGATTGATTTAGTGGGAAGAAAGATTTTCCTGTAAACACCCAGCTAAATTAAGAGTTTAATGTGAAAAGGGGGCAGTCAGACTGAAGCCACAAGCTCTTTAAATTCAGTGTTTGTCCTAAAGCAGGATTATAAACTAGGCCAGCGAAGCAGAATGATAGAGGCCCAGACCAGTGCCAAAGCTTGAGACTTGAGCGTTGTTGCTACTAATGGCCAGTGCTTCTCTACAAGGAAGACTCTTCCGCTTCATGGGGGTGTGTGGGATTGAGAGAAGCAGCCAAGGAACTAGCCAGGAATTCAGCACCCACTCAGTAGTTGAAACCCAGTGCAACTTGTAAGGGTCTAGCTCTACTGCACCTGGGAGTGAGCATCCCAGCCCAGGTCTACAGCCATGCTAGTGCACTAAAATTAGCTGCATAGACATTGCTTTGATGTTGCGACTTGGGTTGGAGGTCAGGCTCTCAAGTGTACCCCAGGCCAGAGCCTCCAATCCCCAACCTGAGCTGCTGTGGCTACACAGCTCTTTTTAGCCTACTAGCACGAGTCTGTCGAGCCACGCTGGGAGCCTTGCGCCCAGGTGCAGTGTAGACATACCCGTGAAGGGCTTAGACTCCCCAGTCATCGGTGACCACTGCTCTCACACAGCTATGTCACTTATCTACCATTAAGGTGTGTTCAGGTAGAATTTTCCAAGAGGTGCTAATTTTAAGCAGTCTTTAAATGAAAGGTCTGATCAATATAAACAAACACACTGCCAGATACTTCTATAGCAAAGGGTATTAGAACCAACTTGTTCCATCTGGTTCCACACGGGCACCCTATAGAGTCAACGGGATCCCATAAGCATATCTAGTGGTGGAATCTGGAACTTAGTGGTCATGGCAATGCTACTATTACTGGGATGTTGTGGATAATGGCTCACCAATAGAAAAATATATATTTCAAACTGCTAGCTACACCCCAACACGTAGCATGGCTTAAAATGCACAGCAACTCTACAGTGAACTCCAACGTGCTTCCTTGGTGCTGGTGTGATGCTCTACCTCCAACTGAGTTAGTAAAGAAAAGGGGTTGGGAAGCAGAGTGATGGGCAATCAGGTGTATAGGAAAGAGAGGGGGTTAAAGTTTTAAATCTGACCCTGCCTTCCTAGTTTACTGCACTAAACCTGAGCTAATCTCCTTTGAAGTGACTGAAATGTGCTTGATGCTGTAATGTATAGTCTCACCACTGGATAAAATGTTTCTTGAAACACAACTTTAGGGAGCAGGCTGTACCAACAATAATAATCACAAGGCAAAGGAAAAAATTCTTTCCAGTAACTTGAAAGCTCTAGTTTAATAGGAAAGCAAGGTTAATAAGGCTGTTTTAAAAACTTCCTCGGTTGTGTGTATCAAAGGGGGTGGTAGCACTGGTGTCCAAAGGGCAGGAAACTTAAGCCACAGGAGCACACCATAAATTAAAGTTGGGGGCTCCTTGTCTTTGAGGTTTAGGTAAAGCTTTCAGGTTACTGTATAAAACCAAAATACAGCAGTGGCAAGCAAGTTAAAACAAAGAGGTGTTAAGAGTATTTGGGGTAGCCACTTGGGTTGATTAAAAAAAAAAAACATTACTGCTGAAGAATTCTTCAACACTGTGGACTGTAGGACTTCATTTTTAAACACAAGGTTTATAAACGGAAAGACTGTTGGTCTGCCAACATCTGAATTGAGGGTCTTTCTCCAACCATAGCACAGGGTGGCACTAGCCTTTAAGATGGCATAGAGAGCTGGAATCCCTGCTCTGCTGTATGTGTTTGATCTCAACTATAGCAGGAAAAAGAATCTTGAACTCAAGGTTTGAGAGTAAGGGAGAATTGTTTTTCAATTTAGACTGACAAATCAGTATATTTTATTGTCTATTCCCTTCCACTCCAAAAACATGCAAAATTAACTCCTGCTTTTGAAGATCATCCTTAGCAAGGGGACCATTTCAAGTGCTGAGTGTTAACACTGAACTTTTTAAAATCATTACACATGCCAGCCTAGTGCCCAAGGTTCTCTCTCTCTCTGTTTGCTTTCTGGCTTTGAGCTTTTAGGATGGATTCAGATCATACTTCCAAGTTTTTTCTCTGCCACCAGAAGAACTAGGAACTTTCCTTTTTTAAAAAAAAGAAAAAGCGGAGATCCTTATCTAGCCACATGCCTTGAGAGGTTCAGGTTTTAATAACAAAAATAGCATAAGACTCCGCAACATCAAGGACTTCACTTTTAGAAGACTGATTTTTCAGGCTTCTAAGTGCCTATTCCAATTTCCCCTCTCCTGGGTTCCTTTGACAAATCTTGAAGGATTTCCTCCCCTTCCCTGAGGCAGAGTCAACACAGCAAAGGGATGTTTATGACCCTGTTTGCCAAAAGAATCACTGAGTTCAGCAACAACAGCATTAATGATGGTCAAGACCTAGCTTGAGCTTCCTCTGCGGGCTGGATGCAAAGTCTATAGAAGAACCTAGTCTCATGCTTGCTTATCCCATGACACGCCATTGGCGGGGGCTACAAACTGCCATGGCAGATATGTGGATTAAAAAAAAAATCCGAATCTGCTGGATTTCGGTGGGAAACTCAGCTGGATTTCAAGTCCCAGAAATAAAAAAAGGGCCTGATTCTGCTCATGTTTTGGGGAGTTCTGTCCCTGACTTTCCTAAGGAGCAGAATGAGGTTCTTAGGCACAGCCCATAAACTTGCTAGAGTACCAAAAAAAAAAAAACCAAAACCCACAACCTTATGAAGTAGTTTAAGCTGAGTCAATCATTTGACAGCCCATATTGGCTCTTTTAGGAAGCCTCTTCATGGCTACCCAGTTTTGGTCATGGTTCCTGCTGGTTGCTCTGGAGGGGGGTGGCACAGTAAGCTTTGATGTAACACTGCAGGGCATCCCTTCAGGACACAGCAAGGAAGGAGGCCTATTACCTGCTGGGAAGTGGCTTTGATAGACAGAGATTGATTCAGAACTGGCCCCTGAGCATGCAGGGACATCTAGTGAGTTGGTTATGATGGCAGGCACAAGTGAACTACAGCAAAACAGTGCAGGGTGTGCAAATTACAGTTCCTCCTACCCCAGTAGCTCTCTGCACTGAGGGGCCTGATGCTGAATAAAATCAGGCCTATGCATGGGCTATTTGGCATCAGTCAACCAACATCTAATTTTCCATTCATGGACATAAGATCCCATCCCCTTGCTCTGGTAGTGATCAGACCCATTTAGGACCCAAGCAGTTGTGAGGGGTGTGGCTAGGTGACTTTGAGCTGAATAATTCCAGCTGATTGGGCTCCATACATTATTAAAATCTTTGCTCAATGGCCAGGACTCTAGAATGACTCCCCATTGTCTCCTTCTGAAGTTTCTTCCTAGTTCAAGTTTGGTGGGAAGAAAGGAGCAATTCTTAAGCCAGTGTCATTGATCAAAGATACAATAAACTACTCCTAATTGTGTGTTCTTTATTTGCCAAGTGAATTTGATACTGATGAAGAGTGCCTGACTAAGCACTGGACAGGTTACAGCAGCCAGGCCAGCTTCCCTGACATCACTGGGTTGAAGGGCCTCAGTTTTGACCCATGGCAGTGAGATGAAAGTTTCCATGGCCTAACAGAACCCGAGGGTACAGGGAAGGGTGCTAAGTGTGGTTGTGGACGCCTGGGGAGACCTGTCCAGTAGGAGTCGACCTGAGGAGCACCAAGCAGTGAGATGGCCTGGCCGTTCAGACTAAGTCCCATTCTTTTATAGGATACCTGCTGTTTCCCCAGCCAGACTGCAGATATGGCACCAAGGCAGCCCGCGCCCTCAGTGCCCGCATGGGGATGCTCCTGTTACAGGATAAGTGCTATCCACGCTGGAAGTCTCCCCTCTGCCCTCCCGTCTTGCTCAGCAACTTCACCTCTTCGATGATTATGTCGTGAGTGACTGCTTTGCACATGTCATACACAGTCAGGGCAGCAAGGCTGGCGGCAGTCAGCGCTTCCATCTCCACGCCTGTCTTACCCTGGCTGTGGCAGAGCGCCTGGATCACCACAGCCCATCTGCTCTCGTCCAGGCTCAGAGAGACGTCCACCTGGCTCAGAGAGATGTTGTGGCACAGGGGGATCAGCTGGCTGGTCAGCTTGGCTCCCTGAATCCCTGCGATCTGGGCTACTGCCAGCACATCTCCTTTCTTCAGCTGGTTCTGCCGCACCATCCCAAATGCCTCCTCACCCAGACGAACCACAGCACTGGCAACAGCGGTCCTTTCAGAATCGGGCTTCTTTCCAACATCTGTCATGGCCGCCCGCCCCTCTTGGTCAACGTGAGTCAGGCTGCCGGAGGGACCCCGTTCACTAGCGCACAAGCCAGAACCTATGGTTTTGGAGTGGGATCCTGGGCCCTTTTCTTCTTCAGCAGCCCCAGAGTGACTGTCCACAGCAATTTGGCTGGTGTGCTGAATGGAAGGACTTCTTGTCCTAAGGCACTTTGTGTCCGAGCTAGAGCTCAAAATCTTTTGGAAGATGCAAATGCCGCGTGCCTGAGCTCGCAGAATTTCTGCTGTAAGCTGCTGTTGCTCTGACAGAGAACCTGGCAAGGCGTGCTGTCCTGTAAACACATTTTTCTTAAACGCTTTTCCCATCTGCTTGGATAAACTTGCTCTTGGCATTAGCCAGTGGCCAGGTCTGTGGCCCCATTGCTTTGAACGTGGAGAATTCTGCAAGGCATCTTGCAGTAGTGAGGTCGACTTCAATGCTGCCTCTGAAGAGGAGGATAAATAGAAATGAGACAAAAGCTATTGCTACTAACTGGAAGGATAAACTAAAATGTATCTGAATTAGGATGCAGTCAGAGCACTGCTCCCACTTTTATACACTACCAACAGCCCTAGGAAGCTGGGAATTGAACTCCATTTCCTTACTAAAGTTCAGACCTCCCAATTCCCCATGCTCATAGGCCTCTTGTTGGATTGACTTGCTTACCAACACTGTGGCTGGGTGCACAGTTATTGTAGGGTCAGTCACAAGAGAGGAATTTGTTTTCAGTATTAAAAAACAATCAACGTTTGAGAACAAGCAGCCAAGGAATTACCTGGACTTCACCTCTGGGGGAAAAAAAGGTGGGGGGGGGAGGGGGACACACACTACCACCTTCTTCTTGTGACAGTGTGATTAAAAATGTCTTCCTCAACAATGCCAGGCTCATTTAAAACAAACAAAACAAAACCATTTTTCACTCCCTTCTTCGCTATCTCCTGCCCTCCAGCTCTGGTTGCTGCTCTCACCTTTTCCAGCATGCTGTTTAAAGTAGGATCATTTCACTTTCCAGGTTTCTGCTCCTAGCTGCAGCCCTCAGAGGTCAGCCGGGCCAAGAAGGACCAGCTGCAATGCCTGCGAGTTCCTAGACAGATTCCATGCTGGAAACACCCCCATAGTCACTGGGAGCTCAGATTCCCTCATTGACACCTGTTATCTCTTCCCTGGCCAGGAGCTCTGCCAGCTCAGTTTGGAACTTTATTTAAATCCACTGGAAAGTAGCCCTCCTTGCCTCTCACACTAATCCCCCGACTTTGGCATTTTCACAGCACCCACTGCCAAGCACCAAGACAGGAGCCTGTTACGCACACAATGGAAGTGATTCTCTTTATAATCCAAAGGAGAAGGAGGCAAAGAAGTAAGTAGTGGCCACATCTTAACAACCTGCTTTGTTTTTTAAAAAGGAGATCTCCCCTATGCTCTTCACTATTCCTTTATGCGATACAGAGGCTCAGGAGAGGTTTGGAAGACTACAGATGAGCAAATCCCTTCCATAGCCCCTTGAAGCAGGACTCCTTTGGGAAATAGCAAGTTCAAGAGCTGTTCACAGAGGAGTCAGAACAGCTCTCACGAGTGAGACACACTGTGCTTTATCTTTCCTAAGGGAAAGGCAAGGTTCCTACCTACTTTGCTGCTTCCTGATAGAGTCCCAAGCACAGCATACAGTGCAAACGGCCCCTCACCACACTGTACTGGGTCTGTTGCCTTGGATTAGCAAAACCTTCAAACAGAAGATTAGTGTCTATTTAACCTCTTCCCTGCTAGGCTCAACAGCCTTGGTATTCACCTAGCTCTGGGAGAGACATTCTCTGAGCATCTTGGTTCAGCGCTAGAATTTAACTGTCCTTAGCTTTTAATCAAGACAATGGGCTAAATTCAGATATGGAGAAAGCAGAGGCCACACCCCTGGAGTTGTGCCCTCTCACACTAGGGCTGAATTTGTTTGTACATCTGTGGTATCACTGAGTGATGGAGGTGCTAAAAGAAAGATTCTAACAGGTAATTAACTAGGAACAGTAGGGGTCATCAAGAACTCATTCACTAGCACTAATCCGATTTAAGAGGGAAACCTCATAAAATGGGGCCTACTGCCTGCAGCCCATCTTGTAATGGACACTACACTAATGGTGCAACAGTGTAGAGAAGCAGCTTGATTTTTTTATACAAGTCTTGGGATACCTTGAACCTTCCTTTAAAAAAAAAAAATCAAGAATTTAAAGGTAAGTGAGACCTTCAGTCCCTTTGCTGGCCTAAGCTCTGCAGGACTGAAGCTAAACTCATGCAAAGTGCCTGAACTAGGGGGGAGCGGGGCTGTAAGAGGAGTTAAGAGCTCAATACCCAAGGACTGAAGCTGCTCAGGAGTGGAGCATCCATCAGTACATTTGGGGGGCACATAACCAATTTCTGTTTAACTTTTGAAGGGGAAAGGAGTCCAGGAGAGCTGGCTGTATTTCAAGGAATCCCTGTTGAGGTTACAGGGACAAACCATCCCGATGAGTCGAAAGAATAGTAAATATGGCAGGCGACCAGCTTGGCTTAATGGTGAAATCCTAGCGGATCTTAAACATAAAAAAGAAGCTTACAAGAAGTGGAAGGTTGGACATATGACCAGGGAAGAGTATAAAAATATTGCTCGGGCATGTAGGAATGATATCAGGAGGGCCAAATCACACCTGGAGCTGCAGCTAGCGAGAGATGTCAAGAGTAACAAGAAGGGTTTTTTCAGGTATGTTGGCAACCAGAAGAAAGCCAAGGAAAGTGTGGGCCCCTTACTGAATGAGGGAGGCAACCTAGTGACAGAGGATGTGGAAAAAGCTAATGTACTCAATGCTTTTTTTGCCTCTGTTTTCACTAACAAGGTCAGCTCCCAGACTGCTGCGCTGGGCATCACAAAATGGGGAAGAGATGGCCAGCCCTCTGTGGAGATAGAGGTGGTTAGGGACTATTTAGAAAAGCTGGACGTGCACAAGTCCATGGGGCCAGACGAGTTGTATCAGAGAGTGCTGAAGGAATTGGCGGCTGTGATTGCAGAGCCATTGGCCATTATCTTTGAAAACTCGTGGCGAACCGGGGAAGTCCCGGATGACTGGAAAAAGGCTAATGTTCCAATCTTTAAAAAATCCAATAAAGTGCCAATCTTTAAAAAAGGGAAGAAGGAGGATCCTGGGAACTACAGGCCAGTCAGCCTCACCTCAGTCCCTGGAAAAATCATGGAGCAGGTCCTCAAAGAATCAATCCTGAAGCACTTGCATGAGAGGAAAGTGATCAGGAACAGCCAGCATGGATTCACCAAGGGAAGGTCATGCCTGACTAATCTAATCGCCTTTTATGATGAGATTACTGGTTCTGTGGATGAAGGGAAAGCAGTGGATGTATTGTTTCTTGACTTTAGCAAAGCTTTTGACACGGTCTCCCACAGTATTCTTGTCAGCAAGTTAAGGAAGTATGGGCTGGATGAATGCACTACAAGGTGGGTAGAAAGCTGGCTAGATTGTCGGGCTCAACGGGTAGTGATCAATGGCTCCATGTCCAGTTGGCAGCCGGTATCAAGTGGAGTGCCCCAAGGGTCGGTCCTGGGGCCGGTTTCGTTCAATATCTTCATAAATGATCTGGAGGATGGTGTGGATTGCACTCTCAGCAAATTTGCGGATGATACTAAACTGGGAGGAGTGGTAGATACGCTGGAGGGGAGGGATATGATATAGAGGGACCTAGACAAATTGGAGGATTGGGCCAAAAGAAATCTGATGAGGTTCAATAAGGATAAGTGCAGGGTCCTGCACTTAGGATGGAAGAATCCAATGCACCGCTACAGACTAGGGACCGAATGGCTAGGCAGCAGTTCTGCAGAAATGGACCTAAGGGTGACAGTGGATGAGAAGCTGGATATGAGTCAGCAGTGTGCCCTTGTTGCCAAGAAGGCCAATGGCATTTTGGGATGTATAAGTAGGGGCATAGCGAGCAGATCGAGGGACGTGATCGTTCCCCTCTATTCGACATTGGTGAGGCCTCATCTGGAGTACTGTGTCCAGTTTTGGGCCCCACACTACAAGAAGGATGTGGATAAATTGGAGAGAGTCCAGCGAAGGGCAACAAAAATGATTAGGGGACTGGAACACATCAGTTATGAGGAGAGGCTGAGGGAGCTGGGATTGTTTAGCCTGCAGAAGAGAAGAATGAGGGGGGATTTGATAGCTGCTTTCAACTACCTGAAAGGGGGTTCCAAAGAGGATGGCTCTAGACTGTTCTCAATGGTAGCAGATGACAGAACGAGGAGTAATGGTCTCAAGTTGCAGTGGGGGAGGTTTAGATTGGATATTAGGAAAAACTTTTTCACTAAGAGGGTGGTGAAACACTGGAATGCGTTACCTAGGGAGGTGGTAGAATCTCCTTCCTTAGAGGTTTTTAAGGTCAGGCTTGACAAAGCCCTGGCTGGGATGATTTAACTGGGAATTGGTCCTGCTTCAAGCAGGGGGTTGGACTAGATGACCTTCAGGGGTCCCTTCCAACCCTGATATTCTACGATTCTATGGACGTTTTGAGTAGATAAGTGCAGAAGACAGAGAGGTAAGTGAAAGCTGGATGAGGCACCTTGCACTCATACACTTTCAGGGTGCAGCATACGCTGCCTCTTTTATACAAGTTTCCTTTAAATCCCACACAATGGTACCTCTGTCCTCACCCACATTGCTCACGTAACACAAAAAGGCAAAGAGCGAGACCATGAACTTCCATGCCTGTGATGGGTACAATGCACTAGTAACTTTCTACTGATGTAGATCAGCAGTGTTTTGCTTGTACCTTATTAGTAAATCTGCAAAGCTAAACTTGGTTTCATCAGTGAAAAATTTCCAACTGGAAGGTAAGAGGAGAAATATCCCATCGCTAAGGTGAAGCTGGGAGAACAGCCTATTCTTAATATTTCTATTAAGGAAAATAGTTCCGGGACAGACCAAAATTAAATAAAAGGGGGTCAAGAATTAGGTCATACAGAAAAGAAGATGGGTTTAGCTTGCTAGGACAGCAAGAGAGATCAATCGTTTCCCTTGCGTTAGATTTGATTAAATGAATTCCATGTTCTCTCTACCTCCTGCCTGTTCACACACTAGCTTTAACTGAACCCTGCAATTAATTAGGAAATCCCCCAATCTGCTTCCCATAAGTGTCCATGGTCTGCACGTCACACTGTGTCATCCTTGACTCAGCTCCGGTCGTGAGACTGTACTGTTTATGCAGAGAATGCCAGTGGTTACTTTTAAAGACAGGGAAGAACAGGACAGACTGGCTACATGCAATGATAATAGAAGACTGCTATTCCAAAAGAAGCTAGATACATTCCCATCTCCGCATCCATACCTCCCACCCTTCTTCCTCCCAATGCCATTTTAAAAATTAAAGAGAAGCCCCACAGATAGTTTATAAAGGACAGTGGATGGGGGTCTAGTTTGGGAGGTAAAATAGTTTTTCATTCCATTCAAAAAGCCCAGTTCATCCTCATTTTGCAGCAGGTGAGACTGCTAGAACTGTGCCTGTTTCCCCCTTTTCTGGAACGTAGTAGAGCAACTCAGCCAAAGAACCAAGCAAACAGTGAGAGACCAGGAATAGTCTGCACAGTTCAAGCTGTTCACCTACAAACTCAATATGGCAGAAGATAGCATGGTAGCAAAGAAATGAGAATTGGAAGCACCTTAAGTGAACCCTTTCTTCCAAGAGAAGGGCAAAAAACAATGTAAAAGCAAAAGACCAGATTAATAAGACACTCTCCAGAATCCATTTGCAAAGAGACTGAGTGGAGTTTACTGGAGTACTGATTAAAAGCAACAGGTATTGCAAAAACAGCCCCAGTGGAGATTTGCAAATCTAAGGAATGCTACCTTCCCAATGATACAATTGTCTGTTCCCACTCCAGGTACTTGAAGTTGCCCGCTTGTCAGCTTTGGAGTTACCAAGTTATAATCATAATATGAATAATGGCTGATTTGCTGCTTTGCTTGGAAGAGAAGAAGTGGGCTTGATATAAAATATTTTTCCCCTTGATACATCAGAACTTCTTAGCAAGGAATAATGATACTTAGAGCACCTTCCATCCAAGGATCTCAAAATGCTTTTACAAATATTCACTAAGCAATCCACCCAACACCTTTCCGCCCCTTCCTTAAAAATAGAGGGAGATACAGGCACAGAAAAGTCAAACCAACTTGGCCAGTGTCACATAAGAATCAGTAACACAGACATGAATAAAATCCAGGAGACTTAGTTCTCTAGTCTGACCACTAGACTATTTGATTAGAGGAGTAAATGGTTTGAAATCTGTCCCCCCCCGGGCCTTTGAATTAGAGCCGATTTGTGCTTGTGTCAATGCCAGAGATCTCTTTGGCAAGCTTTCTAGCAAAGGGTGGTTTAGAAAATGCTGCCCTGGGGAAGACAAGGGGAAAAAAAATAATAATGCACTCTTGTTGCTCCCTCCAGCCTTTAGTCCAGTTTAGTATAAGGCATTAGGGGTTCAGACATTCTGACACTATGGATGCGGGTGCTATATAAGTAGCAGACAGAAACTAGGCTGCAATTAGTAAGTGGTATTCTCACCTCATGGTTTAGGCAAGTGAGTCCTCACACTGTTAACTCAATTAAATGCCAGGTTTTTGATACCCATTTGTCCAGATTCAGGGGATATGGGCAGGGAGGTGAAGGAGCAGGATTTTCTTCTGGTAGCTATGCCACACCACTTGAGCTCAGGGACCCCAGTAGTGTGGCACCATCAAGGAATTCTACCCCAGCAATAAAGTGAAGCCTCCATCCTTCAAGTTTAATGTTTACGCTGCAATTTGTTCAATCTCTCAGCCAGATCCTGCTTTACAAGGGACACCCAGAAGTGCTGTATCATCATTGTCTTGGTCTTGCTTCATGCAAAGGAAGCAAACAGGAGGCATAGTACCAAAGGCAAAGGCCTTAACATGCAACTTTGAAAGCCTAACACTTTTTTTTAAAGCTCAAAATGAAAGCTGTTGAAAGCCATATAAATGATCCATTCCACGTATGGCGGGATGACAGGTTGAAGTTGACAGATGAGTCTCCAATTCTCTCCCCCCACACCCTTATTTTCTTTGAGAGACCGACCGCATTTCTTAAAATCAGTTCATCTCTGCCTAAAGTGAAACAGAAATGTGTGCAGCTTAGGAAAAAACAAAACAAAACCCCAACCCAATCCTTTCCACTCCCCAGAGATGTAAACCTAATAAAACCATGGTGTGTGTATTACGTACTGATTTGTCACCCACCGATCAGGATCATTGGCCGGTTCTTCATCTGGGAAATGTTAAACATGCCTAGAAATAAAATAATGTAAAAATTACTAGTTTTTTTAAAACACCCATTTTAAGTAATTTATCTTATTCTATTTATTTTCTTCTACTGTCCTGGACCCTGTCATTCCTAACCTACACAGTAGGAAAAGGAGAGCCCGAAAAACTACCAAGAAAATACCATTTAACTCATTAAAATGTAAAACGGTCTGAGGACAATATCCAAGTGCCCAAGTCCAGAGCAGCCATCATACAGTGGAGCTTTTTCTCAGAAAGGCTCCTATAACCAGAATTACTCTCTGCATGTTACAGCAGTCACACAATTCAGACAGACTGGAGAAGGATGCTCCAGTGGTTAGAGCACTAGCCCAGGACTTGGGATACCAAGGTTCGATTACCTGCTCTGCCACAAAACTTCCTGTGTTATCTGGGCAAGTCACGCAGGCTCTCAGTGCCTCAATTCCCCATCTATAAACGTGGGGATAATAGTATTTATATGGCCTCCGAAGGGTTGCAACAACAACTACATTAAAAGATTGAGAGACGCTCCGTTACTATGGCGACGGGGGCCATTGAAGTACCTTAGACATACAGTCATATTTCAGTAGTAGCAATGGGATTTCACTGTGTCGGTAAATAGGCTGCAGATATCTCTCCCAATACACCTGGACACCTTCCTGTACAAGGCAAGCGAAAACCGAGATCCCCCAGGATTGGTGGTACAGAGACGAGCATTTACGAATGATCTGAAGGCAGCAGGGAACACGGAGTTGGCATATACCGAGGACTTCAAATTGATCCGAGTATTAAAAAAAGGCTCGTGAAAGACTCCAGATGGAGGTACCGTTTAGATCAGGGGTCGGCAACCTTTCAGAAGTGGTGTGCCGAGTCTTCATTGATTCACTCTAATTTAAGGTTTCGTGTGACAGTAATACATTTTAACATTTTTTAGAAGGTCTCTCTCTATAAGTCTATATATTATATAACTAAACTATTGTCGTATGTAAAGGAAACAAGGTTTTCAAAATGTTTAAGCAGCTTCATTTCAAATTAAAATAAAATGCTGATCTTATGCCGCCGGCCCGCTCAGCCTGTTGCCGGCCTGGGGGTCCGTTCACCTAGGCCGGCAGCAGGCTGAGTGGGGCCTGTGGCCAAGACCCTGGCTGGCAAGGGGCTCGCAGCCAGAACCCCAGACCAGCAGTGGGCTGAGCGGCTCAGCCTGCTGCCGGTCTGGGGTTCAGTCCGCCGGCTCCTGCCAGCCAGGGTCCTGGCTGCCAGTCCGGGATCCCAGCCCTGCCCACACAGAGTGAGTACGTACCTACCTTCTCCCTGGTTCTAGCCCATTCTCTTCCTCTCTCTCTGTACTGAGCTGAGGGTGGGAGTGCACTGAGCACAGGGCTGGGGGTGAAGGAGCAGGCTGGGGGTTGGGGTGTAGGGTCTGGCCAGGAGCTAGAATGAGGGAGGGGGCTCAGGGTTGGGGTTTGGGTGTGGAGTGCTTACCTGGGCAGCTCCCATTTGGTGCAAGGGGTGCAGGTGGGAATGTGGGGGGGTGCAAGACTCAGGACATGGGTGTGAGGGGGCTGGGTATGTGTGTGGGGTACCAGAGTCAGGGCTGGGGTCGTGGGGGGGGTGCAGGGGTCAGGGCAGAGGGCTGGGGGTGTGGGCTGGAGTCGTGGGGGTGCTCCCAGCCCCCTGCCCAAAGCAGCTCACGGCAGGGGGCTGGAGGTGATATGCCCTGATTCCACCCACCTTCCCCAAGGCCCCGTCTCCACCTCTTCTCCACCTCCTCCCCGGAACCCCCTCCCTGCAAGGGCCATCAGCTGATCAGCAGCAGGGAGGGAGAGGAGAAGGGGCAGGAACCCAGCATGGAGCAGGGAGGGGGAAGCTTGCCTGCCCTGCAGCAGCAGCCGGCAGTACCAAGCTTCTTCACCCTGCCCCCATGGTGGGGCGGAAAAGAGCGGGCCAGGGCAGGCAGGATTTTTAATGGCACGCTGCTGCCTACCGGGGTCCCGGCCTGGGTTCGGCAGCAAGCTGAGCAGGGCCGGTGGCTGGGACTCGGCAGGCAGCAGCGTGCCATTAAAAATCGCCTCACGTGCAGTCTTTGGCATGCGTGCCATAGGTTGCTGACCCCTGGTTTAGATTTACTGGACAGCATGGCGGCAGACCCAATTGTGTTTGGGTAAGACTTGTGCACAGTAAAAATCAGTCTACGCTCATATACTGAGGAGTGCTGAACGGGTCGGATTCCTCCCAGGACATGAAGATTGTCTGCTTAGTGTACAGAGGCAGCCGGGCAAAACAAGCATCAGAATGGTTGGGGATTGGAGTGACAGAAGTTGAAAAACCTGGATTTACCCTCTTGAGAGAGCACTCAGCTTTGGTCACCTCACTTGCAGATAGATTTACTAGGTCCAGAGAAGGCTAGTGACAACTGTTAGGGGCCTAGTGGGATTTACAAGAGACCTAAAGAGTCACTCAATAAAGTTAATGGCAAATGTATTTAGGACAAAAAGGGAAATACTTCCTCCCAGCACAGAGTCAGTGTCTAGAATTCACTGCGCAGGAGATCACAGTTTCATATGGCAGCTGAATTTTTAAAGGCAGCTCGACAAGATTTGTGAATAAAATCATTTGCAAGTATGCCAGCTGAGAGAAGAAGAATCCAGTCTCAAGCATCAGGGTGTAAATGCATTACCACAGGGGTTATGAAACCATTCCCCATCCCGAGAGCAGCGCTGCAGAGCCAGCTGTGTCTTAACAGTTTCTCTCCGCTTGCTCTGAAGAATCAGTACTGGTCACAGTCAGAAACAAGAGATTGGACTAGATGGATCCGCAGCCTAGCTCCGGTACTTGTGGTCTTCATTTAATTCTAATGAGAAAATGTGGATCTCACAGAATGCTGCAAAGTGGAAAGGCAGGCAAGGGAAAAAGGTTTGCATCCATAACAAGAAGGTAGGTTGACCGCAAATTACAGGGTTGCCACTAGGGATGGTAATAACCAGACAGGAGAAGGGCCAGAGATAAAAGCTGCCAGAGACAGAAAGTGGTTCTCCTGAAATAAGGCTGAAGGCAGGAGAACAGCAAGAGGAGACTGCTGGCTGACCTCCCCAAGCCAGAAGGCTGAAGGCAGGAGGAGCAGCAGAGGGAGTTGCCTGCTGGCTCTGAGCCAGAGCCAAGGGCTAGGGAGGACCAAAGGAAAGGACAGCAGCAGATGGCTTTAGCCGCTGGTCCCTGAGGAACACAGAGGGCCAGAGAGAATGAGGGATGCTCCCCTGGCAAGGCTGCATAGAGAGCCCATGGGACTTCCTGCTAGAAAGTGCAGGGGTGCACCCCAGAAGGAAGAGTAGGGGGTGGCTGTCCTAGCAGAGGGACTGACAAGGAGCCTCGCTGTGACAGAAGACAGTGAGGCACAGTTGCCTCATTAAGACCAGTGGCAGATAATGCGCCGAATCAAGTGGGAACCTCAGAGTTTCCTCTCCTGAGTCACTATAATTCCACAGAATAGCTTTTCCCTCCCTGCTACCAGGTCTTGCGAATCATCCATCCTATTTTAGGAAAGGGCATCATCTGTACTAACCCCTCATTATTACTTGTACGCAGTAAACATACCGGCATGCTGTTTCTTTTTTCTGCCCACTGCTGCTCCTATAATTTGAACCAATTCGTCCTCCGAAGCACCAGCCCGTAGGTGATCCCTCAAGGACACTTCTGAGTTCCCAAAAAGGCACACCTGCAATAAACCAAGGGGAAGAGACACAGTGAATAAAGCCAGCTGGGAAACACTATTCCTATTACAACCAACATCAGCATCCTGGGTGAAAACTGAGCAAAGCATTCAAATAATAAAAAGGCAGTGACACTTCCCAGCCTCTGCAGGCTAAGACACTGCTGTCTTTTCTCTGCATAGCTCCTTGCAGCTGTGAGGGTCTCTGAGTTGGCAGAGTAGGGAAGCTGTGCAATTCCATACTCTTCCAAAACCTAAAAGAGGGGTGGGGGTGCACACAGGCCTCTGAATGAACATGTGGGAGACAAACCCTTCAGTACCCAGATCTCCAGGCTCATTTTCAAGGATGAACATTTCTAATGTTAATTTCTAGCGTTGAACTGTGGCACGGAACAGAATTACATGGGATGGGCTGTAAAACTAGAAATTCACTGCAATACTGGGTCTGGCTGACTGACCACTGGATAACAAGGTTCAGTGGCCTGCTGGGCTGCAATGCTCAAAATTCAACTCAGAACAGGTCCAACGTCTGGGAGCCAAACAATGTTTTGCTGGGAACCCAACAGGATCCAATACTACAGCAGTTCACCTGAACATCAGGCAGCAAAAAACCAACCTGGCCCATGGGAGAACACCACCTACAGTTCCCCTATCTCTAGGGCTCCTAAAGCCACCAGCCAGCTATTGACTTTAGGAGTATATAGAATGGGACCATCTGGAAACACAGCAGGCAGGCAGAGATGTCATGACATTTTTTCCCCTTCCTTCATCTCTCCTGCTGTTGTAGGTCTTCTTGCACCATGGCAGGGCTGAGAGATGCCCCACCTGGTCCCCAGGGGTAATCCAGGAAGCAAGTATTCAAGCAGAAGGCCTTTTTAAAAGTTCCACAGATACCGCTTCTAGATTTTTAAAGTACATTGCAATTGCTGAGAATGCACACAAACTGATTTGATGCCAATACAAAGTTGCCATCTCTGTCATGGCATTACTTTGCTCCTGGGAAAGTTGCTTTAGTACAATTGTGCCACCTCCAGCTAACTTAGAGGACACCTACTCTTTTGCTCAGCAAAGGGTCCTGAACATTGACAAATGAATCTCACCATACAAGTATTGAAAGGTACACGGAAAATGCATGGTTTTGACCCGGTTACAGCCACTTACACATTATTTCCGTCAAAGTGGTTTTTTTTTTTTTTAAATTTGCTATTGTCACACAACACAAAATTGTTTGAAAGTAAAAATAAGGAATTTTATTCCCTCTGTTCACTTTCTGCATTTGAAATCGCTTGGTGTACAGTGACCTCTTTACAGGCAGGGTCACTGGTGCGTCAACATAGAACACAGTTTTTTTAAAAACAGAGAAAGGAAAATTGCAAATATAAAGCCACAAAAGTTAGCAGAGGGACTCAGGCAGGTGGACCCAAAACTATTTTTTTTTTTAAACTGACAAGATTTCACACTGACATCATTCTTTTAAATCGGAGTGCTGCACAATGGAGCAATTCTTTGGCCATCGATTCCTCTCCTTACATTGCAGTTTACCCTGTAGCTACAGTCTCCATCTGAATGCTCCTTCTCCTGTCCCCCGACCACCCCCTTACATTCTATCCCTCTCTCAATCTCACCTTCACTTGACTTCCCCTCTCCTCTCCACTACTGCCTCTTCCATCTCCAACACCGTTCCATTTAAGAGAAGTAATTCAACTCCTTATTTCAGCTCTAAGGCCTGGTCTATGCTAAGTGAGGTGGGGGGGATGGTTGATCTATGATATGCAGCTTCAGCTACGCCATTCTCGTAGCTGAAGTCGACACATCTTAGATCGACTTAGTATCACTTATTTCGCGTCCTCGCAGCACGGGATCGACTGCTACCGTTCCCCCGTCGACTCTGCTTTCACTTCTCGCCGTGGTGGAGTTCCGGAGTCGAGGGCAGAGGGATCGGGGATCGATTTATCTACACTAGACGCGATAAATCAATCCCCAATAGATCAATCGCTACCCGCCGATCCGGCAGGTAGTATACACATGGCCTAAGTCGGTGAAGGGCCTCTTGTTTCATTGCCTACCTTCAGGTTCCCATCTGCAGTTATCCTCAGCCGATTGCAGGATCCACAGAAGTGCTCTGACATGGAGGTAATAAAGCTGATCTGCCCCTGGAAATCTGGTACCTTGTAAGCCTGAAGCAGCCCCGGGACAGAAGAATAGATCAGGGTGGATAAAAGTCAATGATATTTACATGTTTTAAATGGATTTGTGATTTAAATTAGGTACATTTTTCTTTTGAAAAATAAACCTGGTTAAAATTAAATTTGAAATAACAACCTGTGTTATGGCCTAAACTTATTTTATATTAAAATGATTTAAATAAACAAAAACATTGCATCAATGACTGCTCCTCAACTTTTAATGAGTCTAAAGGGTGCCTGTTTTGGTTCTCTTTTCTTTAATTATATACCGAATCAGGGGAGATTAAGACCTGTCACCTCTAGATCCCAGGTTTGAATGAAGACTAAGATGGGAATAAAGATATGTCTAGAGAATTCAGGTTTAGTATTCCTCATACCTTGGAAACTCCTATGAGTGACACAACCAGATCCCTCTCTTTGGAAACCCCCCAAAAATAAGCTCCGATGTGTCTACCCCACTGACACTCACATCTGACAGACAAGTAATTGGTAGGTGCCTGGTATTTCCATGGGAAAAGTTAATGACTGCTGCTCACTGAGGCTGAGTGCATGCAGTTTGATCGATGACCTTGGGATTATTACATATGTGGCTCTGGAGCATTTTGCCACATGCTAATCCTCTTTGGTCTAGCCATTACAAATATAAGTTGTTGTGCACTTTGCTGAAGCACTGGGTCTCCCTTCATAGCGCTCTTAGCCTGCACCCACCTTGGCTGTGCTGGAGGGTTCACAAGCCAGCTTCTCCAATTCAGGCCATCTCTGCCTGACTGTATCCAGCATCTCCTTATAGCTCACCATCTTCTTGAAGTTCCACTTGTTGCCTAGGTTTGAAATCAGCACAAATTTTGCCACCAGGAGTTTTTAAATAGGAAAGAACAGAAAGTCCTTTTACCTGGATTTCAGTCGCCCCTTTCAACACCCAAACCGTGAAGACCTGTATTGGCCCCTCTAGACTATAGCAATCTCAGACAAGTTCTAACAATCCTTGTCTCCTTGGGTAAGAGGATGCAGTGAACTGTGAACCAACCTGGACTTGTCAGGAGGGGCAAAGGTCTGAAGAGAGACAATCAGAACAACTGTGTGTCGATGAAGTGACAACACGAGTCCTAGCTGAGGACTCTACGTTTGCTAGCTCTGGCACAGATTTGTGGCTTCTGCCCTTGTGCTGGCAGAGTTTAATGCAGAAGCTGAAGATCAAGCTATTCCAAGTTGGAATAGCTTGGGGAGATGGCCCCAGTTTTCCAAACATGGGAAAGGAAGGGGGAGATCAAGATCGATCTTCCTGGAAAGAGTTAGCAGGAAAAGTGCACCCCAACAAAGAGCAATATTGATACCGTGAGCACTGAGGACACTTTCTTTCTGGAGCATGGGAAGCAAAGAGGCTAGAAGGGCACCAGGGGTATGTCTACACAGGAAACAAAAACCCATAGCTGGCCCGTGCCAGCCAATTTGGGCTCATGGGCCTCGGGCTGAGGGCTGTTTCATTGCTGTGTAAAGATAGATAGAGACTGAGCTCTCGGAACCTCCCACCCTGTAGCGTCCTAGAGCCCGGGCTCCAGCCTGAGCCCAGAAGTCTACACAGCAATGACGCAGCCCTGCAGCCTAAGCCTGAATTGGCTGGGACTGGCCAGCCACGGGTTTTTCTTTGCTGTGTAGACGTACCCCATGTCTCAACTCACCATAAGCAGAACAGCCCACTCCATGGACAGCTACAGTGATAGAAAACAGATGGTGGGAGGGAGCTAAGGAAGTTTCACAGGCAGAGCACGTCTTAGAACCGTGATACCATTCCATTTCCAGATTTCCCTCGCAGGAAAGGCATCTCCAATATACAACAAGCCAGACCCTCCTTCAGCTCCTGGTAATTGCAGGGCACCCAACCTCCGACCCACTACACACTGACCTGCCATCCACTTGCCCTGTGTACTTGGTCCCAGCAGTGAAAACTACAATGGCTACTTTACACAAAGCTTCTCTTAGGTTTAAAATAGGGGTTCAGGCACCCTGCAGCAGACAGTCAACGCAATCAGGTTTCAGAAAAGAAGCCCAAGTAGTGAAAACTTGTCAGCCACATTCACTCCCCCCGAGAGAAGGCAAAAACTGCCCAGGCAGTTACAGACCAGGAGTACTGACCGTCGAAGGGCATGTATTCGATGAACCGCACGTCGAGCGGCTGGTTCTTCGTGAGCGCCACGAAGTCCAACAGCTCATCCTCATTGAGGCCTCTCATAACTACACAGTTCACCTGGAGGGTAGAGAAGGAGCCTGAACCCATTATGCAGAGAGCCTGGTGTTTCCATGCAAGATCTCAATGCCCTGAGGCCCTGAATGGAAAATGGCCGAGTCAGCTACACACGGTGAAGAGGTGGGATCACCCTTATGTCCTGCGATGCTACTGGAAAATTTCTTTAATATTTACAAAAATCGCCAACCTCTGAAGGAAAAAAAAACCTCACAGCTGAAGTATCAAGTCAGAATAAAACACAGGGCCCAAGGGCACTACACACCAAATGATCTTACCTTAACAGGATTGTACCCCAGTTCAATGGCTTTGTTGATTCCTTCCATTACCTTATGAAAGCCTAAAATTGAACAAGAATTAAGTCTTAACAAAAATGTAGATGAGCAAGTCAGTATCAGACAAAAAGATGGCTTCGAGCAGGGGGTTGGACTAGATGACCTTCTGGGGTCCCTTCCAACCCTGATATTCTATGATTCTATGGCAGAGACAAAACAGCTTGGTCCAGTAGACGGGACTGAAGTCAAGAGACTTTTGTTCCATCTCCAACTCTGCTGCAGACTTAGTGTGACCTTCGGCAAGTCACTTACGGCCAGATTTTTGAAGATATTTGGGTGCCCAAAAAATGCAGTGTTGCTTAGTGGCTTGTGGAAATCCCACTGGCACCCTTGCATGTTTTTTTGGCACCCAATACCTTCAAAAAATCAGGCCCTTAACTTCTCCGTGCTTCAGCTTGGCCCGGCACTACCCCCAGTCTCACCGAAGTGGGAGAGAGTCTATAAAAAGTGCTCCCAGATTTAATGGGGAAAAAAACCCGACTAAATTATTGCTAAAAGAGGCCATCCGGAAAGGGGTCTTTTGCATTTTTGCCTCGACTAAGGCTGCAGCACGGCACTTTCTGAAAACTGAACACTCTGCAACGAGCTGCTAAATGAATCAATAAATGGACAAAAACACCAAAATTCCCAACTCGCCCTTCACCACAGATTTATATCGGCTCCTGGAAAAGCGAATGGCTTTGACTTTGATTTTGGTTTTAAGGTGACAGGTGACTTTTCATGGCATCCTCATTTTATGAATCATTTGACCCATCAGTTTGATGGGCACACTGAAAGAGAGGTTTTAGGAAACCAGTTCAGCTTGGCCTTTGACCCTCTGGAAAGGACGAGACAAGAATCAAACTGCAGTGACTTCAGCAAGAGAAATCCTTAGCCTCATCCTCACATATTGCATCTCCACCCACCTCCCACCTCCAGGCAGAGAGTCCACTCAATACTTATTCT
Organism: Lepidochelys kempii; assembly: GCF_965140285.1. Classification (NCBI taxonomy): domain Eukaryota; kingdom Metazoa; phylum Chordata; order Testudines; family Cheloniidae; genus Lepidochelys; species Lepidochelys kempii. Next base: position 153,219,063 of record NC_136382.1, read on the forward strand.
TCCTAATTGCCAAGCAGCTAGACAATTCATGAGTCCAAGGGCCTTGGAGAAATCTGAACTCCTTTCCCATTCTCCCTACAACCCCACCCCAAGTGATAATCCAGTTTCTCTGTTAAAGTTAAGAAGAGACCTGGCAGCAAAAAGTTGTTCCTTGCTGTGAACAGGTGGCCGCAACGGGAATCATTGTCAGTCTATTTCCTAGGGGACACGTGTTCACATCGAAAACCATCATCAGAATTAGCACTAAGTGTCCCTCCCCATTGGCAGTGAAGGCAGTGGTGCCAGAGTGAGCCATGGAGCCTGAACTCCTGTGGGGCCACTGCTGTAGCAAGAGAAGAGGGGTTCATACACACTAAGTATTGTAAGCTCTTTGGGGCAAGGCCTGATTTTTGTTAGAGGTTTGTACAGTGTCCAGCACAATGGGGTCCTGGTCTGTTGGGTTGAGAAGCGCCCAGCACACTGTGGATGCTACTGGAAATAAGAAAGTGCCTTTCTGTCTCCAGGGCTGTCCATCCAGTGCCTTTCTCCAGTACCAACTGTGCAAAGAATGCCACGAACAAGATCAGGGAGCTTGAACCCATCTGTTCCCTGGCTAGCTCAGAGTGGGCACACCAAACACGGGTGCACAAGAGGGAAGCAGAGGATGCCAGTCCCATTGATCTTTTCTGACCCACAACTACAGCTCCTTTAATGCCAGCCCTGCAAAACAGAAGGATGAAAGTGGGATGCAGGGGTGAAGAGCACAGGACTAACGAACTGGAGAACTGATGCCAACATCAGCTGCTTGAATTCAGAACCTGTTTGCTTTCTCCTCCTCACAAGAGTGTTTGCTTTGCTGGCACCTAGGAAGCCCATGACATCAACAGTGGGTTTTATTCTCATTAAGCAAGCTGCAGACTAAACATGGCAGGAGAGATCGTAACGCACTGCTTGTAAACATGTCCCAGAGTCACAAACAGCGACTGGGAAGCCCAGCAACCTTTGGCAAGGACTGAATGGAGAGGGAATAGTGTGACTTAGGCAATGCCAAAAGGTGAGCTTTAATTGAACCCCCCTCCCCACCCAAGGCCAGTCATCAAAACACAGCCCCAAACAGCAGATTAAAGACACCAGGCACACACGAGTCCATGCACGCTTGGGCTCAGCCGGGTAGGGAGGATCTGAGGAGGATTACAGCTTGTGATGTATAAACAATTATCCTTCTCAATTCCTCCTCTTATTCCCAGCCACACACACTCAGTCCCTCAGACTCTCCAAGGCAGGGTCCTATCCAGAGAAATGCTTATGCTCTCAGCTGGGATTCCACCTCCCAAATTTCATCCCTGCAGGAGAAGTAGTTTGAAGCCACAAGTTCAAGGATGTGATTGAGGGAGGCTGTTATCTCATTGCCTCCAGGGGCGATCTGAAAAAGCAAGGCAGGTTGTAAACTCATTTCGACCATCAGCATCAAAGTGCAGGTATTCTCCCCAGCTCATTCCATAGGGTGCGGAGGGCAGGAAGGAGCTGAGGCACCATGTTCCTCATTTTCATGCATCTAAGTTACTTACGTGGCCCCTGTTTTTGAAGTATCAGACCATCTCAAAATCTTTAGTGCATTTATCCTCCCTATCTCCGTGAGGTAGGGCTGTACTATTATCTCCATGTTCCCAAAAGGGAACTGAAGGCAGATTAAGGCCCAGATCCTCAAGAGGTATTTAGGTGCTTAATTCATATTAAAATCAATGGGAGTTTGGTGTCTAAATACCTTTGAGGATCTGGGCCTAAGTGACTTTCCCAAGGTCACACAGGAAATCTATGGCAGAGCAGGGAATTGAATCCAGGTCTCCCGAGTCACAGGTCAACATCCCAACCACTACACAATCCTCCCTCCCTAATGTACAAGTTTATTCCTCAAAAACAACGAGGAGTCCTTGTTAGTCTCTTAGGTGCCACAAATTTATTTGGGCATAAGCTTTTGTGGGCTAGAACCCACTTCATCAGATGCATGGAGAAGAAAATACATTAGGCAGGTATAAAAACACAGCACATGAAAAGATGGGAGTTGCCTTACTGAGTGGGGGGTCCGTGCTAACGAAGCCAATTCAATTAGAGTGGATGTGGCCCATTTCCAACAGTTGACAAGAAAGGGTGAATATCAACAGAGGTAAAAAGAAAAGGAGGACTGTGGCACCTTAGAGACTAACAAATTTATTTGAGCATAAGCTTTCATGAGCTACAGCTCACTTCATGCATCTGATGAAGTGAGCTGTAGCTCAAGAAAGCTTATGCTCAAATTTGTTAGTCTCTAAGGTGCCACAAGTCCTCCTTTTCTTTTTGCAGATACAGGACTAACATGGCTGCTACTCTGAAACAGAGGGAAAATTATCTTTTGTAGCGCTAACAAGGCCAATTCAATCATGGTGGATATGGCCCATGATTTATGGTTTATTCCTCAGACTCTAGTATAACCACTGTAAAAGTTCCCAGGCAATAGGATTACTGATCCATGGAAAATCCCCTGAGCCTATAGAACCAAAACCTTTTGTCTGGATTCCCACCCCCCCACCCCGGAAAATAAGCCCTAAAGTGTCTTCGCCACTGTGCTTTCATATTATAACTCGACTCATCCCTATGACAAAAATCTTCCATTCACTATAAAACTTGGTCTAAAGACATGCAAAAGTACTTTTTTTTTTTTAAATAAAATGGATGAAACTAATCACCCACTTTTGGAGTTATTGGTTTCACCCTATTTCTTCTTCACCCAAAGTCTTAGAAAATTAGTAACTTTACTCTTACCTTCCCTTTTATACATTTTATTAAAACCCCTGGGAATTTCCCCATCTCTCCCCTGCACCTTTGGGCTCAGCAGCACTCTCTAGATTCCCTTTCTGTGGTTAAAAGACCCCCCTTTTTTTCCCCTAAGAACATACATAATTATGCCTTTCCCTCAACAAGTTTTAGTGAGATGCAGTTTGTAAGCAGCACATTGCTAATGACTCCCAATCAGATATCCAGAGCTGCTGAAGCTGCAGGATCAGGTTTATCCCTTCAATAGGAGAGAAGGAACACATTTCCCCACAAGTGCCTGAAACTGGCTAGTCTTTAAGTGCAGGTAGTGAAAAGCAAAGAGTGGACAGGACTCCCAGCTGTGCCCTGGGACAGCCAGATATTTTCCTGCACTATCTACCATGAGGCAACCACACCAATGACATTGCCTAGATGAGAAAGTTAGAGAGGCAATGTTCATTTGTGTGAGAGCTGTATCCAAACACAGTGAATTTCCTCATCATGAGCCAGATGATTAACCAAACAAGTATGCAGAGAGAGAAAGAGACCGATAATCTTTCCTCACCTGTCATAGACATGGATCATGCTACACTCTAGGTTTAGTCTGATTTGTGAAACCTTGGGCCCATGGCCAAGTGCTCAGTACCTTACAGTTACCTTTCTCTATAGCCCTGCAGAGTTTTAAATAGCTTGTTCTTGACTTTACTGATACTGCAGCACCATCTTGTGGCTAAGGGGAGACATTGTCTATAAGCTAGCAGGTTCACAGACACTGAGGGTTTGGGGTTTTTTGGGTTTTTTTTTTGTTTTTTTTGTTTTTGCATTTAAAAAACTAAGGGAGTGAAGAGAGATTTTTTCCCCAACATGAAATTCACCAAACCTGAAAATTTGGGTTGAACTTCATGTTGAGCATTGAGGTTCATTTAAAAGGAACTTTTAACATATCACCATTACATTTTGTATTTGTTGTTGTCCTAGGTCTCTGAAATTTACATTTGGATTCACTAGCTAGGAAAAAAAAAGTTATAGGACTCATACCACCTCATCAGTGACCTCATGCTCTGTTTATCCACATTAAAAAGTACAGGATGGACAGCAGTACAAACTACACACACAACACCAACATAGAATGACAGAAATGGAGGACTGGAAGGGACCTCAATAGGTCATCTAGTCTAGTGCAGTCCCCTAGGCTGAGGCAAGACTAAGTATGATCTAGACTGTTTCTAGACCATCCCTGACAGGTGTTTGTCTAGCCTGTTTTTAAAAACCGCCAATGATGGAGCTTCCACAATCTCCTTATGTAATTTGTCCCAGTGCTTAGCTATCATTATAGTTAGGAAGTCTTTCCTAATGTTTAACCTAAATCTTCCTTGCTGCAATTTAAGCCCATTGCGTCTTCTCCTGTCCTCAGCAGATAAAGAGAACAATTTATCACTTTCCTCTTTACAATCTTTTATGTACTTGAAAACTGTTATCATGGTCCCTCTGAGTCTTCTCCTCTGCAGACTAAAACCCAGTTTTTTCAGTCTTTCCTCATGGATCATGTTTTCTAGACCTTTAATCATTTTTGTTGCTCTCCTCTGACTTTCTCCAATTTGTCCACATTTTTCCTGAAGTGTGGTGCCCAGAACAGGACACAGTATCCAGCTGAGGCCTTATCAGTGCTGAGTGAAAGCATTACTTCTCATGGCTTGCTTACACCACTCCTCATAATCCATACCAGAATAAAGTTTTGCTTTTTTTGCAACAGTATTACATTTGTGACTTATATCTAGTTTGTGATCAACTATAACTGCCAGAACCTTTTCTGCTGTGCCACTATAGCATTTCAAGTGTACTAAAGTGACATATATCACCTCTCCCCTCCCACTCCCCATCCACAAGGCTTGTTACACTGTCAAAGAAGATTAGGTTGGTTTGATATGATTTGTTCTTGACAAATCCATGTTGATGGTTACTTATTATCTTATTATCTTCTACATGCTTACAAATTGATTGTTTGATTATTTGCTCCATTATCTTTCCAGGTACGGAAGTTAAGCTGACTGGTCTGTAATTCCTTGGGTTGTACTTATTCCCCTTTTTACAAATGGGTACTCTATTTGCCCTTTTCCAGTCCCTCTGTGATCACTCCCATCCTCCACAAGTTCTCAAATATAGTGGCTAATAATGACTCAGATCTCTTCAGCCAGTTCCTTAAGTATTTTAGGATGTATTTCATCAGACCCTGCAGACTTGAAGGCATCTAATTAGTCTAAGAAATTCTTAACTTATTTCCCTATTTTAGCCTCAGATCCTACCCAACTCACACTGATGTTCACTTTGCTAACATTTTTGGTGAAAATGAACAAAAAAGGCATTTAACACTTCAGCCAGTGCTGCATTTCCTGTTGCCTTTCCCTCCTTGTTGGGAAATGAGCCAACTCTGTTCTTGGTCTTCCTCTTGCTTCTGATGTTTTTGCAAAATGTTTTCTTGTTACCCTTTATGTCCCTAGCTAGTTTAATCTCTATTTGTGCCCCTACATGCTTGTGTTTTTTGTTTAAAAATATTTATCCTTTGTAATTTGACCTAGTTTCCACTTTCGTATGACTTTTTTTTATTATTAAAGTTTCAGGTCATTGAAGATCTTCTGGTTAAGTCAGGGTGGTCTCTTACCATACTGCCTATCTTTCCTTCACAATGGAATAGTTTGCTCTTGGGCCCATAAAAATGTCTCACTACACATTTAAACACACCTCAAGCACGACCAGGAAAGACCACTTCTACTGCTGAAAGCAAGTTTCAGTCTTTGTGGCCTATTTAGTCCTTTCTCTGCTGGAAATGCCAACAAGATTCCAAATAGTGCCAGTTCTGAAGCTAATTTCAATGCAGGCTATTTGTCCACTAGGAACTGGACTGAACCATTAACTCATTTCACAGGCCACCAGGACCTACCTGAAGGAGTCAACAGAAGCAGTATAGTAAACCATATGGGGACATTTTAAATTGGTTGCTTAAGTCACAAGATTGCCCATCTGATGGGTCCTTAAGCAGATTCACTGTAGGAAGTGTGTGGAAGGGCTTGTACTCCATGGAAAACAAATGTTTAGAGAGTTGAAGAACAAATGTCAGTACAAGAAGCAGAGCTGGTGTATCGCAGGCAAATCATGGACCAACCTGGTACACAGTGAATATATTCTGTATTCATCATCATCCAGTATTCGGGTATAATAGGTTCTGAATCTGGGAGTCACAAATGGGTTTCAGTGACTTATGACCATCTTCTTTTTCTTTATGGTTAGACATGCGAGGAGGAGGGGTTGTCACAAAAAAAACCAAAAACCAAAAAACAAAAAAAACTTGTGTCAGTTGTAACCTATGGTTATGGCAAGGAGTAGGTTGTCCACCACTGATCTGGATGAATCTCTTTCAGTTTTTGTGGGTGGCAAGGAAACAATCTGGCAGCCATTTATGCCTTCATTTGATTAATAATGGTGGGCAATTGGTTTCAGAGTATTGTTTCTGTTTTTGGCTGAAAATGTTGAACAGGAGAACATTGTAGAGATGAAAATTGACAAATGTAGTTATGAGACCTCCTACCTCAAGCTGTTATTCACAAATGTTCTTTATTCCACCCATTCTCATGAAAAGGGGTTTTGCCTGTGAAAGAAGGCTGAGTAGAAGGGAAAAGGGCCAGCTATCAAACTCAAGCCCAGTGTAGATATTTTAGGCTGGTCTTAAGGAAGGGAATCTCACTTCTCTAACAGTAGAAGTTTGAAAGAGACTGGATGAACAAACAGGAATATAAAAAGATGGACAATGTTACCCTATAACCAGTGAGATGTTATTTGAATTTCTGTACCTTTCCTCCGGACGATGAACTCAAATTTGGCCGGAACCAGAGTATCCAAGCTGATGTTAATGGCATCCAGCCCCGCCTCCTTCAGCCGTGGCAGCAGCCTAGCTAAGTTGATCCCGTTGGTTGTGACAGCAATGGTTTGTAGCCCTTCTAGCTTGTACAGCTGAGCTAGGAAACAGCAGGGAAAAGGAGAGCGTTTAATGGTCAGAGTTCAACCACAGGATGCACGGGAACTTCTAGAGAACATTCTAGATCACTAGGGAAAGGAACATACACAACGGTGGGGAAGAGAAAAGTTAATTTCACATGAACGCAGCCAAGAGTCCAAATCCCTCCATCCACCAAGGCCCTTCACCCACTTACCAATTCACTAGATAAGATAGAGAGGGGAGCTCACCCCATACCAAATGGGCTCTGCTGACAACCACCACGTTTCTGTACCTCATTCTCTATGGAGCTGCACTTATTAGATTAATATAGTACAGCGCAAGCCAGCTTCAAATGGTATTAAAGGAGCTAAAATGTGGCAAGCAGCAGCGATTCCAAGAACTTCATCAAAACGCTCTGGCTATATAGATTAACTGTGTTCTATATGTATTACAGCAAACGAGTACTTTAATGTTGAAGGAAGCCCCATGGACTCCTTTAACCTGGCCAGCTCCCAGCTGTCCAGTTCCGAAAGCTGAATTCCAACGCTAATGGGTCAGTCACTAACCATCGCTTTCTTGGGGCCCCGACTGGATCCAGATACTGAACTGCTTGCACTTATAGAGCACCTTTTGTCCTAAAGGCTTGAACACCATAGCATATCATTCGCCGAAAACTGCTTCACCCCCCAACGAAACGCAACCACATCTCTGGGGAGAAAGTGGCAGCTACTTTAGCAGCTCAAAGTAACATTATACAAGCAATTTAAGACTACAGCATGCTTTGCTAGCTGTCACCAAAAACTGTACAGGGAATTTAAGAAGGCAAAGAGATACTCGGGTGGTACAGCTTAAAGGCTGAAATCTTCAAAGTTCATCATTAGCATTAATACAAGCATCACTAGTCTGAGTGATCAAACAGTGCTAATGCAACACCCACAAGGGGACAGCTATTAAAAAACACAAGAGGAAAGATTAGATAAACACCCCAAAGTTCAAGTCTCAGAAACAACAGCATCCCCCCCCCCCCCCCCAAAGGATGTGTAGAAATACTTGCAAGGTTCTGAGACATGGCTAATCTCCAATTTAGAGCTACACAGTTCCTATGTTAGTACCAGTCCTAGGAGCTTCACGGTGACTACTGGGTAGCTCAAAGGGTCTACGGTAAAAAGGCTGCCACATGGGTGAGGAAACAGAGGTGCTAATTCCAACTGCCCCTAGCGAGGAAGTTGTAGAACATTACCCATTGTCTCACTTGATGAGGTTCAGTATCCAACCTGCCCCTCAACCTGAATGTAATGAGGCTTTTCCCAAACTTGGCAATGCTGTCCCACCAATGGGGCTCACATGACACCGAAACCAGCCTGAAACATCTGCACAGCTGAGTTAAATGCAGAAGGTTGTTACTGGGAATTTGGCAGCAAACTTACTATGAAATTAAAAATTGAATTCCCTGTAGTACTCCAGTTTCTTCTCCTTTTTCTTTCCTTAGACTTCCTTTCACTTCCTCTCTTTATCGTGGTATTTTTAAGCCTTCTCGTGTGTTTAGAATTTGTTTGAAACACTAGAACCATTTTATAGTGAAGTCATCTGCTTACTCTACATAGAGAAAGCCTTGCTAAGCAAAGGATTTACCTAACTGGGATCGCAACCTGAAAATGGTGATGCACTGGAATCACTTGGGATTGCTATTCTGTTTCACTACCACCCTATTCACTGTGTGTGGTTTCCACTGTATTTAAGTTATGTCATTTTGATTAGTAAAAGTGTTCAGCTTATACTTCTCCAAAAACCATCCTTTTCTCGTCTCTTTAAAGTGCAGGTCAGCTATAAGAAGTGACTGTGTAAAAGTGGCATCTTATTCAGTAGGTTTAGTCCCTCGGGCTGTGTTTATCTTAGACTCTTTCTGGGAGTCTCCCTCCCATTGCATTATCAATAGAGGGAGGGTTAGTGTGGACAGGGTACGGGCACTTTTATCACCATGGCATCTACCGCTGCTTGGAGCAGTTCTACTAAAAGCATAGTGGTGAAAGAGCAGGTGGCCACTTGGTCCCCATCTACTCAAGCACTCCCACCACTGCTACCTCCAAGAGAGCTACATCTTTAGTGTTCCTCAAACTGTTCACTGTACACAAGCCCTGTCTGTATTTGGATACACATCTGCCTATTTAAGGTGCAAAAATAAATGGTTCCCTGCCTTATATGCCCCTCGCTGCTCCTGCCCCGTACGAGGCAGTGGCCACATTCTATTTTGAGCACGTTAGCTCAATGAGACCTAGTATGAGTATGTCTCATCGAGCTGGGAATAAATACCTCCAGACATACCTTCATGTGCTTCCCTTAGGGTATTTGCGACTGAGATTGTGGCTTAGAAGACGTATACCCAGTACTGTGAGTGTTGGAAGCAAAGGGACAACAGCAATGTTCTTTAAGAACCAACTTTCTCTTCCCTTTCCTTTCCGGATGTCTCAAACCTTCCCCATGCACCAGGAGTGAGCTACCAGAGAAGGGGTGGCCACTGTTGTGGGAGAAGCACTAGCTAACACCACAGTCCGTTTGCCAGTAGGGGAAACGTGCTGTGCTTCCAGCCTGGAGAAGAACGTACATCAATGTAACTGCTTTGCTTGCCCATCAGCTGTCCTCAGAACACACATCAACCACCAAGCTTCCAGCAACAGAGAAACAACAGGAGCCACTACAGACGTCACTGCTGGAAAGATGTAGTAAATACAGGTTTAAGCAGAGTCCAATCAGACTTTCACGCTGCAGCCTGAACCAGATGGATTCCAGCAGTAAACTATTATGGCACCAGCTGAATTTAGCCAGCCAATTAGAGCAGAATGTGGTTCTTATCAGTGCCTCTTTCTTTGTGTAATGGATACACAACTAGACAATTCACTGGAGACTCTAATGGAGGGCACAATATTGCCAAGTGTAGTGAACAGACTGGACAGAACCCAGAGATCAGAAATTAGAGATGGAAGAACTAATCCTTAGTGTCTGTAGTTATTCACCACAACCAGACACTATCCTTGCCTGCTTGTTTATTTGTGCAGGCTAAGCAGTAAAACATCTGCAGCTATCTTGTGCCACGGCTGCACTGTTTGACTAGTAAACTCAGTAGCGATTACAGAGAGATTTCATATACAAACATGAGGTGTGCTGCTGGATTAAGGCTGCTTTTATGCCTCCTGTAATCACTTCAGCAAAATAAAATAAATAAATAAATAAAAAATAAAGACAAACCAGCAGCTAAATACATACAAATAAAGTCAAATGGCAAAATGACCGACTGGAGTGGGAAAGAAGATCAGACTACCTACCTCAGGAGTCTGAGGTGGAAGTGCAACATTTAGCTTTAAATAAAAAATGACAACCACTTTTACGTTTGTTGCCCCTTCCTGGTCAGAACATTCTCTCTGAAAATGGCATATTCTCTTTTGATGGCTCCCTACCCTCCTATCGATAAGTTAAAAGGTGCAATTTCCTAGCAAAACGCAACCCAGTATCTAATAACAAAACAAAGGAACGGTTCAAAGTTCTTTCTACCTCAAAGCAAAGGTCATAGTTGATTTTCAGCCACTGGCTGGGAAGATCACCAGTATTAAAAGAGAATGCAACTGATACACAGTTGATTTGGCTTTGCAGGACTAAATTGTTTGGAAAACATTTAGATGCGTTGAATAATGCATTTATTTGTCTGTAAAGTGCCATGCACTCTTATGGGGCTGTGTAAATGAGGCAACTCTTTATTTTGCAAATACTCCAACCATAACCCCATACAGTCCTCGGCATCAGCTTGGAGATCCTCAGGGGGAAATATTAGTAAAAAAGCCGCACAAACCTCTTAGCCGCTTAAAGAAAAATCCCTCCCCTCGCACCCCTCAACAGTATTTTAAAAGGTGTTTCTAACAAATCGGAATGCAGAACAGTCCTTTGGAGTATCTTGCATGTTTGTATGTCAGCATGCTCCAGGACAGCAACAATCAGATCAAAGTACATGCCTGCTAAATTTAATTGTTGCTGCAGTCAGCAAAGGGGGGTGGGAAGAGGAGAGGGTGTACACAAGCATATATATAAATGTACTAATACATTTCAAACTATTCATATAAACAGGCTTGTAAATGTCACTAAGCCCTGCCCAGACTAATTGCATTATTTCTATAAATATCAAGGTATTTCAAAGAGGAAAAAGCTATTAAAAAAGCCAAAGACAAACAAGCAAAATAAGGAGTAGACTAAACATGAGGTATTAACAAAATATGTGATAATGCCAGGGTTGCTATTAAAAGTTTTTTATATATAAATAATGGGGAGACAAAGGTTCTGTTTTCAATGAGACCCATAAAAATAATTGCTTAAGAGAAGTATAATTGTTTGATGACTCAAAATGTTTTTGGTTTTTTTGGTCAAGTCTTATTGCAGGAATCCTGCTATTAGCCAGTAGAGCTACCAGCATAGTCCCTCTTAGGCAAGTTCCCTCCTGTTCTAGGTTTTGATAAAACATACCCAATACTCCACACTGCACCAATTCCTGCTCTAGGAGCCCTATGGCTCTCTCTCCTAACACTTCCCACAAAAGGACCAACAGCCAATGAATGACTGGGACAGATACACCTATGTTCACACCCTACCCACTATTGTAATAATCTTGGTACAAGTCTTGTAAGGTATCATTTGTAAACTCATGATTTGCCAATCAGTATTGTCCTAGTCAGATAGGTGTGGCAACTTTGTATGACGTTATAAGATTCCTCTGTATGGTGTTAATACATATTCCAAACCCCACCGCCCTGGCCAAAACAGAAGCTGGCAAACAGGTCTGTCCTAAACAAAGGAATGATGCTCTGCTTAATTTGCATTTAAGCAGTTAACAGTCATCAGACAGGAATGGAAGACAAAGGAAGTTCAAACAGCTTGAAAAAACAGCAGAGAACATCCTTCTACATATCCTTTGGTTCCTAGTTCTTAGCTGAAAATGTTTTTCTAAGAGGGGACTGATGCTATAAAAAGGAAGGATGAACATCGCAAGGGAGTCCTCTCTCTCCGCCTATCGCATTCACTTTTTCTGAAGAGACAAAGGAAGCAGGAGTTGGCCCCTAGGGGAAGGGTCCCGACATAAAGAATTTGGTCAGTAACACTGCTGAAAGCATGTGGTGAGAAAACGTTCTTTGAATCTAACGTAGTTTGTTAAGTTAGGCATCAATAAGCGTTTTCTCTTTTTTTTTTGGTAACCATTTCTGGCTTGGATGCCTCATTACTTGTACTCATTTAAAATCTCTCTCTTTGTAGTTAGTCAACTTGTTTTATCTAATCCAGTGTGTTCATGCTGAAGTGTCTGGGTAACTCTATTTGGAACAACAAGTTGTGTGCATATTATTCCCTTAAAGGAATAATGGACGTAACATATTTGCACTGTCCAGGAGGGGGCTGGGCAGTACAGGTCATACTTTTCTGGGGGAAGATTTGAGACTGGGGATGTATTGGGGTCACCTTGCGGCATAACCACTGCTGCTAAGAGCCAAGGTGTGGCTGGCTGCAGGCCACACACAGACATAGCTGGGCGTGATTTGCGTGTTGGAGGCTGTTTGTGAACAGTCCAGACCGGAGGCTACAGCAGCAAGGTGCTGTAAAGGGCAGCCTACGTTACAGGGTGAGGGTGACACAGCTACTCATTAGTATGGATTGGCCCCTGGGATGTCACACTGAGTAAAGGAAGTTTTAGTGTTATGGATGTCTGTCCACTAGGAACTGAGCTGAGACACCACTCCCTTCTCCCACAAGCTAATTTCGCAGGTCTGGTCTACACTAGGATTTTACATCTCTCAGTGGTGTGAAAAATCCACACCCCTGAGAGACATAACTATGCCATCCTAACCCACGGTGTAGACAGAGCTAGGCAGAGGGCTACCGCCTCTTGGGGAGGGGATTACCTACACTGATGGAAGAATCCCCCCCATCAGCATAGGTAGGATCCACACTGAAGTGCTACAGCACTTTAAGTGTAGACATACTGACAGAGACCACTTAACAGCCATCAGTTAGTAAAATAAATAAAAATTATATATATTTGATACAAATCTAGGGAGTCTTGGCTGACCTAGAGAAGACAGACTCTATACTTAGGGCCCTACCAAATTCAGGATCCATTTTGATCAATTTCATGCCTGAGGGTTTTTAAATTGGTCAATTTCACGTTTTCAGATATTTAGGTCTGAAATTTCACAGTGTTGTAACAGTGGGGGTCCCAAACCAACAAGTACATGGAGGTGGGTCTGATCTCCCCCCACTCTCCACAGAGCAGCCATGCAGGGGGAAGGACAAGTCCTGTCCCTCCCCAGCCCGGCTGGGACTTGCAGCTAGGAGCCTCCCCTGCCTCCCCCCAAGCTGGGGCACTCTGAGCAGCACAGGGGAGATCAGATTTCATGGGGAAGGGCTTATTTTACAGTTCATGACACTTTTTCACAGCTGTGAAATTGGTAGGGCCTCATCTATACCCCATTTACTAGTCATCTCAGGGACTTGTACTCAAAGCAGGCAAAAGGACATGACATAACCTACAGTAAGTTGTAGCTGCTGACTCATGGTGTATGTGAGTTTCTAAATAATCTGAAGAGTTGCAGCAGGCCTGTAGATAAATAAGAGATTAAAAAACCTAGTTTCCCATGTTGGCTTCAAGCCACATTATTGCAGCAGGGAAAAGAAAAAAGTGCAGACGCAGAGTCTTAGCAGAACATGGTACTGATTATTCCTCTATCCCTTACAGACTTTAAGAGTTTTACTGTTAGCAGTTATATTGCACTTTATATAGAGAGAGCATTTATTCAGTGGAAAAACTAAGCTAAATTCAGAGCACCAGAATCGCCAAACACCCTAAGCACTGCATGCTGCTTAAGGAAAGCTTCTCAGGCAGGTGAGTGATGACTAGGATTTGCAAGGTGCCTTAAAATAGAGTGAGACACAAAAAGGGTTTAAAAATCCAAAATAATTAGGAGTGTTTTCATAGGTTCAGTTAAGAAATGTAAATATTTCCCCACAATGCTGGAAACAAAACTGCATTGTACTAACACATGAAATCCAAAAAGTGAACTAACTAACGAGAGGAAGTGAAATGGACCAAATTGGTTTCATTGTCCAGTTTGAATGAAAAACACCATCAATGATTAAACACAGACTATTACAAATAGCAAAATTCAGAAATGTAAACCATGTCTAACAGGGAAGGGTATATTATAAATGATCATCTTGCAAAGACCACTTTAAGATACTAATTCCAAATCCATGTCTGCAGGACATGATTTATGCTTCAGTTAAAAGGGCAATAATTGGAATTTAAACTCCCTTAAAGACAGATATTTATCTAACACCAGTCACTGGTGGTTTTACACAGTTGTGTTCTATTACATTCAGATTATTACTGGGTTTCGATTTCTAATCACACTGGAGTTATGTGAATAATGCTCCACTAATTCGTGGAACATTTACTTATTTATTGCACTTAACAACAAGACTACAGATTAGGAGTTTATTGATTAACTGAATGCAAGGCTTTCCCACCTTATGTGTCTAACAACTTCAAAAAGAGGAGTTATTTTCCAGCACCACTGAACAGTTAAACTGTTTTCAAACAATGTCACAGTACACAATGCTCCATTCAGGAAAATGCAGACTGGTGCTAATCCAGGCTGCTTGCCTTCATCTGTAGGGCTAGTCACTTCCCCATCCACAACTCTGTTCTCAAACTGCTGCAGTAATGGTGCCTCTGGCATATCCCTTGGAAGTCTGGAGAAAACACAGCAGTGGACCTGTCTTGCCTCAGTGAAAGCTCCCTCCATTGTTAATTACAAGTCCTTTATTTGGGGACCGTGTCTTTAGGTGCCAGACACATGCACAGTAAATTACAGGACAACCTATAAGAAGAAGAAAAAATGCATGTGTAGACCCCTGAATTCTCTAGGTTTTCAACTCACCCTAGGAGAACAAGCCACACAAATACAAGGCCCAAGACACCAATGAGTTAGTCCAATAGTACAATCACCGAACATCCAGTACCATTAACACAAATGGCCCCAACCTGCCACATTCGCCCCTGACACAAACCAAAAATGATCACTCGGGTTCACACATCAGCTACAGCAGGCAAAGTGCACAGGCAGAAAGCTTGAGTGCAAACCATATTCTGAATCCATCCTCCAGCAGCACAGACAACTCTTACAGGATTAAGCCACTGCAGTCACGGATGCAAAATGAGCCTTCTACCCCTCCATTACCAAGGCCAGCACGGCTATTTTGCATAGTGAACTCGTTAATTAATCCAGACAGCATAGCCCAAATATCTGACACAAGCACCAAGCATGGGGAAGAGCAGTCAGCATATTTTGCTGACAAGATAAATTGAAAATGTATGGAACACACTGGAACAAACGAAACTGCACTCAAACCAGACTCTATTACCCACCCTGACACAGTTTGGCCCCATCACACAGAACAAACTTAAGAAGCCCTAACAAATGTTAGAGCCACAACCTGTGAAATGGATCCATGCTCTTATAAAAGCCAGCGAAGAACAACTATGCCCGCTCTCAATGGAAATAATCAATGTCTCCTTCATACAAGCACACCTACAAAACTCTTTGAAAAAGAGTTTGCCCAGTGCCCAAGAAGCCATCACTGGACCTGAAGATCTCCCCAACAACCATATGGTCTCCAGCCTCCCCTTTCTAGACAAAATAACTGAAGGATCAGTAACCACCAAGCTCCAATAACCACACATGACATGGGCCAACATCCTGGATGTCTCACAATCAGGGCTCAACACAGAGACAGTTCCATTGGCACTAATGACATTATGGCCATGGACACAAGACTTCCATGTTCACACTGCTGGACCTTTTTGCTGCCTTTGACACAGAGGACCACTTACTAACCCGGCTACATGATGTAGCAGGAGTAGGTGGCCCAAGACTACAGTGATTCCATTCATTCCTCTCCAGTAGACTGAATGGCAAAAGGTAATTGCCCCCGCCCTGCTCCAAAGGCACTCATCTGCAGAGTCCCACGGGGATCCATACTATTCCCTGTTATTTTCAATATCTACACAAGTCCACTGGGATTTAGTCAGACCCCCTGGGCTCAGCAGACAATGGGGTGCCCATTGCACTCAACTACATCTCTCATTCTCAAGTGGTGGAACCACTGCCACTAACAAGACGTCAGAATGTCTTGTGGGGGGAACAGCAGCAGAAATCAGCTCCTGGATGAAGTGCAGCTGGCTCAAGCTGAATCGAGGCAAGATGGATACGACACCTAGTCAGAAAGGGGAAATGCACTGAAGAACTAGCAGAGACAGTGTCTCCACCTGCCACTGAAGGCAGACAGCTCTCCTTTGTCAGACAGGCACAAAGCCTCAGGCCTTGCTTGACTCCTCAATATGCTGGGCTGACCAGGTAGCACCAGTATCTAAAAAGTGCCTTCTTTTACCTGCAGCTTGTTAAGAAACTTCTTCCCTTCCTCCTGGATGAGAACCTGCCCACAGCAACCTATGCATGTGTCACCTCCAGGCTGGACTGCTGGAATTCAGTCTCTGAAACTGAACATGAAGACAATGTACAGGATTTGGCTGGTACAGGATGTGACGTGGAAGAAGCCCCATCATTTGGGAGATTCAAAAACAGAACGGTGCAAAGCACTGGAGGTTTGCTGCACGCAATAACCCCGTATTGCATGTATTTGGTAGGGTGCAGAGGGAGATGGTGCTTGCAGATGGAAGAGACTATTTGTGAACATTTGATTACACGAATAGGGTTCTCAGATCATGATAGGGAACATTCCCTCAGAGCGTAGCCCACATGCCATGCTACTCAATTTGATTAGGCCGAGACATCTTTGTGCTGCATGATTTGTGGCGCTGCTAAAGGAGGAGAAAGCCAGACCAGAAACTTACCCACAATATCAACCACGTCAGGCCGGATGAGTGGTTCTCCACCAGTCAGTCGGATCTTGTCCACACCTTCCTTCACAAAGAGCCTGGCAATGGTGATTATCTCCTGGGTAGTGAGCAGCTCTGATTTAGGGGTCAGTTGAACTCCCTCTTCTGGCATACAGTACTGACCTGAATGAGCAATCAAGAAATACATGGGCAAATGGAAGGATCAGCCACTGGCAAGGAACCAACACTGTACTTGGATGCACTTTGCATAGCAACTGCCTGTAATTGCCAACTATTCTGCCTTGCAGAAATACAGCTAGCAAGAACAGAGTCAAACTAGCAACCCACGGACAAGGCTGCTGGCCTAATTCCTAAAATAACTTTACATCTACTTGACAGGTCTGTAAATAAAGTTTGCCACTTAAGTCTGGAGGGAGGCCAACCCATGGCAAAAGTATGGGTGTTGCCAAAACTGTATTTTTCACACAAGGAGTTTTGGTTGAAATTTTTTTCCCCAGCTCTAGTTCCTACAGGTGGGCCACCATATCCTGTGGAATACATGAACCTCACTGTGACATGGAGGGGGAAGGAAGAAGACAGACTTACATCTGAGGTTGCATTTCTCAGTCAGGGAGATCCGCAGGTAGTTGTGCTGACGGCCAAATCTGTCAGTCAGGAAAGCAGAGAAAGGGGCAGCATGTTCAGTTAGGAAACCTTTTCTTCTTGTGCTTGGCAATTCCTGAGGAGAAAAAGCAACAAAACAAGGGGTAGCTGTTTTCATCTTCAAAGCACTGTACAAATGTTGAACTGAGTCTAAACTTCACAGGGAAATTATCATCCACATCTTATGGAAGGGGAAAACCGAGGCACACAGAAGCCAAGTGATTTTGACCAAGACTAAAAAGTGAGTCTCAGTGGAACAGCTAAGGAGTTCCAGGGGTTTCCCGACTCTCATCCCCTGCTTAATTCCATTGCATCATGCTGCATATTTAAGATAAAGGGGAAGGAACCATATTAAAGTTAGCCACTTTGTGCAGCAGTTGCTGTAGGCCTTCTCTGCAATGCATTTTGCAAGGACAGTTTGATTCTTGAAATCTATAAAGACAGAGGGAAAGATATACACCCAAAATAGTCAGCCGGACGCCCTCATTGTGGTCCTCAAATTGTGGTCCTCAAACCTGGGCATGAGCCTTCCAGGCATTTTGCTGCCTAGCAGAAGAACTAAAAGTTACAACTGAAAGTACACCACTAGCCTTCTGCCTGTGACAGTTCAAGTATGAGACAAAAGGCCCTGTCCAACGTAAGAACAAATTGGGCCACTTTGAACGGTTTTTTAAATCTGTGGGCAACAGCCATATTTAGTATGGTTTTCCAGCTTGAATTGTGTTCGAAGCCTTGTGCTATGGACATGGCTCGGCTAACATGATTCCCAGGTGAAAGGCTCTGTGTAACTAGTCAGGGAGGGCAGTGCTAAAACCCCTAATAGTAATACGACAGCGTTTTAAACAAGGTTGCAACTAACACAATGCTGTTCCCCTCTCCTTGTGTGTGCCTAAAAGTGCTAGAAGCACAACACATTTGGGACTAGTTACTCCAGGTTGCAACACTATCTGAAATCCCTGCTTCATGCTCCTGCATGCATAGAGCCCTGCGTGGATACAAAATTTGTATCTGCATCTTATCCGCAAAAATGGTCCGGGGATATCTGCAGATTTGCGGGGCTTTATGCATGTGTAATTAAAGGAAGTAAACCACCAGCAAGGGAAGGGGGTCAGAGAACTGTACAACAGGGGTCAAATGTGGGGAGAGCTAATAAGAGACTCCCAGGCCTGGGTGGGATGGGCAAATCTAAGTTTCAAACCAGTGCTGCTCAAGACACAAACCGTATTGAGCAGCAGCTAACAAAGGTGGAAAGGGGAAAAAAAAAAAAAAAGAAACACCCCCCAAGAAGGATGCCAACCCTCTAGGATTGCCTGAAGCCTCCAGGAATGAAAGATTAATCTTTAATTAAAGATTATATCATGGGATGAAACCTCCAGGAATACATCCAACCAAAACTAGCAACCCTACGCAATGTTTAGTGCACTAGAGTCAAAGTTTAGCAGTAGCCCCTGGGCCACCGCTTTGCTTACTGGGCCATTAAGAGAAGCTGATGCTTGATTAAAAACATCTTAGTTATAAATAATTCTGCATCTCATCCCTTTCACAGAGGGGTGCTGGTAGGAAATCATGCTGTCAGCTGCTTCCAAGGGTCAGCTGCTGCTGGCTCTTTACTCAGTGTCATAACCCTCTACTTATGAAGCACTGACCATCCTCACAGCATGGGACAAGGACTCCACTCTGGAGATCAACTACAGACCAGTGGTCCAGCAAAACGTCCCTAAGAATGGGGGTATTAGAGAGTTGAAGCAAAGTTTGTCTTTTACCTATTTCCAAGTAAGGAAATTGCAACCACTGATCCTCAGAGTGGGTTGCCCTTATCTCTTAGCTACTTGGGGAACAAACCCAGACTTGTTTGTGGATGGGGATTAAGACTACAAAAGCGCTCCAGAAATAGTTATTTTAAAAGCAGAGAGAGTGCCAACATCTAAAAAAATACATTAAAGTGATAGAACAGTTCATTCCCAGAGTAAACTAATTAAGAAAGAGCTATTTGCCAAACTTTGTTTCTGCTGATGCCTCCAGGTTCAACATACGTTGTGTGAAGACTAGAATGCTTTCTCTAAGAGGCTCAAACTACACCTGTATGCCTCAGAAATACAGGCATGCTTACAGTCATCTAGATTATATGGCTGGATTCTAAACTATTATACCAGCATAGATCTGGACATCACTGAAATCAATGGAGTTACACTGGTGCATATCTGGAGTAAGTAAGAGCAGGTTGAGTTGCACAGGCTTCAGAAGTCTGTGGGATTCCCTCTCCACTTCACAATAACGCAATATCCTCATTAATTTTATTTCTAAAACTTTCTGTTCTTGAATAAACCTATTAATAGCGCCTATCAAGCTTGTGCCTGGTTTTCTCCCCACTCCATATCCCCACTATGTCAACTTTAAACACACCTTTGAGTTGGAGTAAGACTATATAAATGACCTCCCCACCCATATTCCCTGTGGCCACTCTCCATTTCCCTCTCCTCCACCTCCTATCCCATGGTCTATCAGATCATTCAAGCCTCTGGCTAAAGAAATAGCTACTGTGAAAAAATTTGAGAGTGAAACCACAATTTGACACAGAAACTGAGATCCATGGTCTGCTATTAACACGGAGAGCTGAGCCTGAGGTTTGAGACTCTGAAGTAAGACAGGGTGACAGCAGCCAGTTCACTCCCTGCCTTTGGGCTAATCCCTAACCACTTCCCATGTGAGACTACTCCTAAGCAGCATGCTTCAGTATATTAGCAAGTCTGGATAGACAACTGCCTCAGAAAGCTTTTCACTCTTAAGGTTTGAACAAGCACGCTCAGATGGACCCCAAAGCTGAAGTCTTGGATGCACTCTTGAGACCACAAGATGTACATTTTTCAAGTATCAGAGTAGCAAGTTTTTCAAGTAGGTCTTCAATCTCACTCTACTGAAAGCTTTGCCTACTGGTTATATCTCTCTACTCCCAGCTCTGCCACTAACCTGTGGGGTGCTGGGCAAGTTATTTAACCCCACGTTACTTCCACTTCCCCACCTGTAAAACAGGGAGAATACTAGTTAACCACTTTTATAAATGTTTTCAGAGGCTCAAATTAGAGGAGCTATAGAAGTGGTTTTTGTTTGTTTTTAAAATACCTATATGCTCTTATCTGGTGGTGGATGCTCACATTTCTCCATTTATATTAATCACAATTATATTAAGATTTTATGGAGACCAACTGAATAATTATGATAGACACTGAGCAGTCACTACATGAAGGGAACAAAATAAGGTTAGCATAATGGGAGGAGGGGTGTGAGATGCAGTGGAAATGGTTCTTAAAAATGCAATCCATCTTGTTTCCATTAATGCTCTTCAGACACAGCATCATAAAATTATTTAAGGAGACAGATTTTGTGTTAGCAAGTTAAAGAAAAAAGGAATATTTAAAATCCTGTGACTACAGTGGCCAGTTCCAGACATTCTAACTATCCTTGTTAGGTTATAACGGATAAGGGGTTAAAGGTTAAGGATCTGACTATAAACCTCAAACGTTAAATGAGTGACTGGACTCTAGGGCTGCATTATGTGGAGGATATGGAGAGGATGAGAGAACAAGCCACGTCACAGATGTTAGTCACATCACTCAGGTCATGTCTACACTACCCACCGGATTGGCGGGTAGTGATCAATCTATCTGGGATCGATTTATCACGTCTAGTGTAGATGCAATAAATCGATCCCCGATCGCTCTGCCGTCAACTCCGGAACTCCACCAGCGTGAGAGTCGGAAGCAGAGTTGACAGGGGAGCAGCGACTGTTGATCCTGCACCGCGAGGACACAAAGTAAGTGATTCTAAGTCGATCTAAGATACGCAACTTCAGCTATGAGAATAGCATTTATGCTATGAGAATAGCATAGCTGAAGTTGCGTATCTTAGATCGATTCCCCCCCCCCCCCCCCCAAGCGTAGACCAGGCCTTTGTGCGCTACTGGAAGGAGCTCAGATACTGTGTTGATGAGCATGGTATAAAAACCTATTCAGAAGAGCTACTCAAAGTTGCTGCTGAAAAAGCTCCAGAACTGCTCTGCCCGCACAGGTTGGATGCCAGGAGGTCAAGTGTAGAGGTGTACTGGTGAAGCAAGGATGCACAGCCCTGCCCACATTATGCCTGGCTCTAGCCAGCAGCGTTAGTCACTCCATAGTTTAAACAAGGGAGCCCTAGCACTATGCTTAGAGATATTTACAATATTTTCCATACTCTAGATACAGCTAAGCCTATTCCCCCTCAGAAGTTTTTTTGGAGAAGATTTTCTGCGTGTTACTCCTTTGGGTGGGAGACAGGTAGAAGATACACTCTCTGAACAGATCAGCCAGGCAGTGTAGGGCATGTGGGGTGGAGCAAGGTGCAGCCAGACAGACAGCAGAACAGTGGGAGGTGCAGAGAGGTGACATCTAATAGCTGAAGCTATTTTGACTCATTCACAGCTGTTCTAACACTGCAAACCTTTTTTAAAAAGCAGAAACAATCCTTTTGTAGGAACATAATCTTCCCAGAGACCACTGTTCAATTTACTTCCGCTCTCCAACTGCGGAGATCTTGTAATTAAATGGCAAGAGTCCAGAGGACTTTCAATAGCAGCTTGGCCAGTGGACTGGTAAGGTCTGAAAATAGGCACGAAGCACAAGTGTCTGCTTACGTAAAGTGGCCCATTAGCCCTGTTTGGGTACATCTACTTTGCAATTTAAAAAACCCCCACCACACTGAGTCTCAGATCCGGGGTCAGTTGAGTCAGGCTCCTAGGGCTCAGGATGCAGGGCTAAAATTTGCAGTGTTGACATCTGGGCTCAGGCTGGAGCCCAGGCTCGGAAACTTGGTGAGGGGTGTGGGTCTCCGAGCCCAGGCTCCAACCCCAGCTTCTACACAGCAATTTTTAGCCTTGCAGCCTGTGCCTAACTGACCTAGGCCAGCTGCAACTGTGTCACGGGTCTTTTATTGCAGTGTGGACATACCCTTAGTTACCAGTACTTCTACTGTCGGTCATCCATTTTCAGCAGGCAGAAGGAAATCTATGCCTGCTTCTGTCTGAAGTTTGCTTACTACACTAAAAAGGATGCCAGATTCAGTTTGAACAACTGAACATATCGGGTGTCAATATAGGACCCTGGCCCTCTCTGTCTGCATTTGCCAGTAGGAAAAACTGATAACTACAGACACTCATCAACACACAGCCAAGCTCTCAGCTCAGACCCTATACATGATTCATCCATGGTAACTACTAAGAAGGCTTTCAGATGAGCAGGCAGTGGAATAAATCTACCTTTAACTCCCAGGGGGTAGTGCAGACAGACCACACCGTGTGTCTACCAGTTCTGTGAAGCCTTGTTGACATTAGGGAGTGCTACACCAGGCCTGCACCTAGCAGAGAGAGATGAACCACCATTAGCTTTGGTGGTAATTTCTGGTAAAAAAAATTCCCTAATGTAGACAAAGTATAAGAAAGAGAGCACACAGCTACATTTATAGACTTTTAACCTGTGCTCATCCCTCAACTAACTTTGTGGTTTTTTTACATCCTTTAGTTGCTTCACATATTTTCAGATAACTAGCAACCTTTGCCTATTATAAATGTGAAAGTGGCACTCTCTTCAAGGACACACTCCCAATGTACAGCAAAACCTGCCAAGAGCAACCATTCATGGGAATTTGCAGAAGTGGATGCTTGTAAGAGGTGGTCTCTCTTCAAAGGTATGGTATTGCCACCCTTACTTCTCTGCTGCTGATGGCAGCACTGCTTTCTGAGCTGGGTGCCTTGCCAGCAGCCGCTGTTCTCCGGCCGCCCAGTTCTGAAGGCAGAGCGGAGAGTGGTGGCTGGGCACCCAGCTCTGAAGGGAGTAAGAAAATGTCACTGGTTGCAGATGACAGATGGCCGCTCGTCACAGTTTTTTCAGTTAAATTATAGGGGGACAAGTTCCATGGCCTCTGCAAGTACTCACTTGTGACGGGTGGTCTCTCTTCAGAGGTGGTCGCTAAGCAGGTTTTACTGTAGTTTTATAAAATCTTTTAGCTGTTTAAACATACTTTTTGAAACTGAAATCAAGATCTGCTTCCTTAATTGAATTTTTCTTCAGTTGCATAAAATGGTTTGTTATTGTAATGTTGCTTGAGCACTAGAAGCTGCTTGTAATTTAAAAGCAAATGCATTGATGCTTTTTCTTTTTCTACAAACTAAAAATAAAATAGAAGTCCTAGTTATTGTCATGACACTCTCTCATTATAACCTTAGAATCTGTAAAAAATCTCCACCAGAAGCATGCAAAAGCTGGTGTAACACAAGGTTATAAAAGATTGACAACTTTAAAGTGAATGAAGAGAGGAAAGCTTACTACCCAGGGCTTTCCCCAGTGAAAGTATGACTCCAACTGTTCCTCTCCCTCTGCCCAAGTGATGCAAACAGAGATTCACCACTAACTCATGTCATCTGGATCTGCAGACTCATGTCGATATGGTCCCTTTAAAAGTATTCTTGGAAATAATGAACAATCTTTGCTTGGTGTGTAGCAGACAGGCTTCTGTAAAATATCAGAGATCATGTTTTCATCCTGATTGCTAGAACTTCCTATTTATTAGCTTGTTGTCATATCCTTATACTGGGATACAGTTTAGGGGACTGGCAATGGGAGGAGTCATAAGAACGGCCATAGTTGGTCAGACCCAAATGCCCATCTAGCCCAGTATCCTGTCTTCTGACAGTGGCCATTGCCAGGTGCCTCAGAGGGAATAAACAGAACGGGTAATCATCAAGTGATCCATCCTTAGCTACCTACGTTTCCAGGTCAATCCAACCTAAGCTGGTGCTGACAGCAAGTTCCCACTAATGGTTATTCACAGACATGTGAGATGAGCTTGGTAGTTCTCGTTCCAGTTTCTAGTGGAACTGTTGTCTACATTACCAAAAACAGAAAAACCCACCCCTCTTCAGTTGGCACTCACTGGCATTATCAATAGCCTCAGTAGAAAGGCCAAGGATTAAATGGTTATGGGCCCTGAACTATTTTCATCCCACCTGAAAGGTCAGCTGAGGCACACTGATAGGGGGGAGCCTGCTCTGCTACTGACTGTACTGCTACCTGATCTGTGAACAAAGGACTTCAGACTCCTGGGCTGTCAATCTGACACTTTATATTACTACTAAGATGTTCAGAAGATCACACTGAATAGTTATATTTTTTTTTAACAGTTATTCCTGTAACTCTCCATGACAGGGTGTCAAGCCTCCGGATGCGTCAATCAGATTGTGCTTTCTAGAGTAATTTTTCCACAAATATAAAAAAATTAAAAAAGTTATCACCAGAAATATTAACACCCATTAGGAATATCACAAGATGGCCTAGTGCAGGGGTTCTCAAAGTTCATTGCACCACAACCCCCTTCTGACAACAAAAATTACTACATGACCCCAGGAGCAGGGACTGAAGCCTGAGCCTGCCTGAGCCCCGCCATCCTGGTGGGGGTGCCAAAACCTGAGCCCCACCCCCCAGGTGGAGTGGGAGCAAAGCCAAAGCTCAAGGGGTTCAGCCCCAGGCAGGGGGCCAGTAACCTGAGCCCTGCCACCCAGGGCTGAAGCCCTCAGACATTCTTCACTTCACTTTCCAGAGACTATAAAGATTTAACAGAGTTCTCTGAGAGACTAACGAAAAACGATCAAGTGTTTGTCTTGACAAATCACTAAATAGGCATTTGTAGAGGATTTTGCTGGGGGTGAAAAAACAAGCATGACTGGTCTAAAAAAAAGCCATCCAAACCCAGAGGGAGTGAGGCTACGGGAGCAGCATAGGGGCAGGGCTTGCACCATCATGCTGCATGTGAGGGGCAGTGCTTGGCCTAAGGAAAAAAAAAAAAAAGAGCCCAGAGAAAAAGTGGCCCCCAAGTTAAATGTAAAACCCCATGGGCTACAAGTAAATAAAAATTGCCACTGGGTCCTTAAAAAGTAAGCCCAAATATTGCTTAATTGGAACTACTTAGGCAACCCCATGGTGGGCCTGTGTAAGATACAGCAGGCCACAGTGCTGCTTGCTACAGCCTCACCAGACACATCCCTCCCACAACACTCCTCTTCATTCCTCATGCAAAAAGCAAAGGAAGATCACAGATCTGCAACATGTATTGTTTCAGAGTAACAGTCGTGTTAGTCTGTATTCGCAAAAAGAAAAGGAGGACTTGTGGCACCTTAGAGACTAACCAATTTATTTGAGCATGAGCTTTCGTGAGCTACAGCTCACTTCATCGGATGCATACCGTGGAAACTGCAGCAGACTTTATATATACACAGAGAATATGAACCAATACCTCCTCCCACCCCACTGTCCTGCTGGTAATAGCTTATCTAAAGTGATCATCAAGTTGGGCCATTTCCAGCACAAATCCAGGTTCTCTCACCCTCCACCCCCCCACACACAAACTCACTCTCTTTGTCACTTTGGATGGGCTATTACCAGCAGGAGAGGGAGTGTGTGTGTGGGGGGGTGGAGAGTGAGAAAACCTGGATTTGTGCTGGAAATGGCCCAACTTGATGATCACTTTAGATAAGCTATTACCAGCAGGACAGTGGGGTGGGAGGAGGTATTGTTTCATGATCTCTGTGTGTATATAATGTCTGCTGCAGTTTCCACGGTATGCATCCGATGAAGTGAGCTGTAGCTCACGAAAGCTCATGCTCAAATAAATTGGTTAGTCTCTAAGGTGCCACAAGTACTCCTTAACATGTATTGTGTGTAACATCTCATTCCGGTGCCACAAGTGGGTAGTATTCGGGGGATAATTCCTCCTTCATTTAGGTGGATGGCAGAAAGGAGTCTCATATTCAAACCCTACCGAGGGGCATGCCAAGTGGCAAACGTGATCATATTTAGAATATCTGCATAATCTACAGTGAGCAGCATCTGATTTTGGTGACCAATCTGAGTGCTTATTTTGTGGAAGGAACTTGGAAAGAATATCCCTCCTGCCATTTGACCCCCAGAAGGGAGAGAGAAGAAAGGGGGATACAGAACCCCATTTTACATGGAATAACTAACATTGATTGGCTGCTTAAGTTACAGGGGGATTCAGATGACATAGACCACAATACAACTGCCACCACCATACACACAGAAGTCACAGGTCTACCCACCAGATATCCCAAGTGCTCCTCCCTTCTTGCAAGCCAAAAAAAAAAAGTGATTGACAATATTCTGCTTTGAAACCTGCAAAGTAGCATTCAAAAGAGCAAGGTATTCTAGATTGAGCAATTTTAAAAATGCAGTCTCTAGGATGGCAATTTTAGACTTAAAGCTCTGCTTGTAGTCACATAATTTAACAAGTCTACTATGTGACCCATCGAAAACCAAACAACCATTTTTCTAACTTATTGAGCCAATTTTACTGACAGATAAGTTGTTTACTGTCAGTTTGATTTCTTGTAAAAAAGTATTAAATTCACCGTCAGTTTAAAAATATTACTGACTTCCAGTAATCCAGAAAGCAGCACCAGAACCTAGTCCCAGTCTGTTTTTTGCTCGTTAAGGGGCTGCCATGTGAGAGAGTGTAACCAATAAATCATGTAAAATTTGTGATTATTCTGTATGTCAAGTCCTATTTTTGCAGACGTGTGCCAGACACTTACACTCTGCATGTTTCTGTTGTGCCCTTCCACCCTCAGTTTGGCACCAAGGAGGTGGAATTAATTTTCGAGGCATCTAACAATTAAATTGGGAGCAGCCTAGTTAGGACAATGTTTTTGCTGAGGAAATTCAGTTTCAAGACAGCTGTGCAAAGTAAACAAACAACCTTCTACTAGGAAGTCCACATGACCTCTTGGGTTACATCCAGTTGATCATCAGTTGGCCAATTTCAACAAAGATGGCCACTTCTGGCATTTACAGATAATGTGCTTTTGAATAGTGTACAGTATACCCAGAACGGAAAAACATTTTTGCTGAATGACTTGTTCACTACAAAATGGATAAAGGAGATGAAATTTCACTATTACTAAACAAGAGAATAATACACTGTAATTAAGAGATAAGTATTAGTATTACACTTGAGACAAAAAACAGCCTGTAATAGGGGGAGAGGAAATGTTATTGCTTAAAGTTAACACATAGAGGTTGAACATTTTAAAATGCACAGAATTCCGTACTTGTAACATGGTAGATTATAAATACTGAAAGAATTAAAAAAAACTAATTTACTTTTCACCACATATGCCATTTAACTATCTGGTTTTTTTTTCTCTCATCCTGGACAAGTGAAAAACTATTCAGGTTTCACTATTGTTTTCAGTCAATTTCAGTTCCAATGCTAGGATATTATAGTTGCAATTACTCCATAGGAATATTTAAACAGAAACCAGAAAATGTTGAATGAAACCAAACGTAAAGTAGTAGTACATTACTAAACACAACACTTAAGTCTGGAGCTTAAACTGTGTGACATTATTTCCAGTTATAAAAGGTTACCTGTAGAGCAGTTTTAAAAAGTCACCCTTTAAACACAGACCTCCCCGTTGAATAAACTCACACTTATGATAATAGAGAACATTATTCTTAGATATTTCCGCAATTTTTTTAAAAAATAGTTAAGATTAGAGGGATACAGTTTTCACCTTCATTCCCAGCTGTGAACTGCCATGTGGCACTGTTGTCCCCTATTAGCCAGCTGCCACATTCCAGTCCAGATGTGGTTACATTTCACTGGTGAGTGCAAGGATTTCTGTACACAATATTTCTGTAAAGCACTTTAGGATCTCTCAAAGAGGAAAAAAAGTGCTATCTAAAACCAAGATCATCAGTGTTCAAACAGTAGTTGCCTGTCTCAGTCAAGGAGACAGAAAAGGCACAACATGAGCTCCTTTAACAGATTTTTTTTAAAAATTATCTACAGTCCACCCATCTTTTTCTTCCTTCTAGATAGCTACTTTGAGGGGAAAGTTGACTGTGCAACTCAGCTTTCCAAGAAAGGCAGATTTAGCAGCCTGCAGCTCACCATGATAGGCATTTTCACAAGGCTACCTCCTCCATACAGATGCCCAAGGTCTCCGGGCACATTCTGTAAGAGCAAATGCTTGTGCCAATATCTTGTTTAAAAGCCCTCACCTCCCTGCTGCTCAGCTGTTGACCCCCCCCCACACACACACACTTCGCCCCAGAGGTGGCCTTTTGTCAGTGTTAATTGCTAATTGTATGACCCCCCCCTTCCCCAAAGCTAGGTAACCCCTAGCCTCCAAAACACCCTCTTCCTTGGCACCCTCCCCCTAGATAACTACTGCCCCACTCTCCTCTATGCATATAATCCCCAGGGGCTGGCACCCACCTGATCCTCAAATCCAGTCACCCTCTGGCCCCCTCTCCCTAGCTAACTCCCACCCCACCAGCCCCCCCTTTAACTCCCTCCTCCCCAGCTGCCCCCCACAACCTCCCTACTGAGCCAGACACCTGCCCGCCTACATGGCTCCCCCGTTGCAAGGAGCCACGCCGCCCCGGGGCTCCCATTAACCCCCCGGGCTGCTGCCCGCCACTCACCTGAGCCGGGGCGGGGGCAGCCACAAGCGCTTGCTGCTGCCGCCGCACAGGAGCCCCGGAGCTGCAGCCCCTGCCCAGCCGGGCATGGAAGGGCCCCCGCAGGAGACACCCGCGAACCCCCCGCGCCGCTGCCATAGGCCCTGACTGAGCCCGACCCGCACGGATCCGCTACCTGCGGGCGGCCTCACGCTGCTTCTGCCCCGGACAGCAGCCGACGCTGCCGGCCTGAGTCACGTGGAGGGGAGAGGCCCCAACCAGCCAATCGCAATGCGGGGACGGCCGAGGTCGCCGTGCCGCATGCTGGGAGTTGTAGTTCCTCAGCCGCTTCGGGGGCGCAGGTGGTGTCAGGCTGAAAGAAGTAAAAACAAAAAAAACAACACTTTTTTTTTTTTTTGTAGTCTTAGATTTTCAGGTTTTTTCTGCCTTGTGTTCCCTGGAAGACTCAGAACACCTGAAGAACTGGCAGGGATTTTGATATCAGAAATACCACCGCAAAATGGACAATAGGATTGTTATTCGGACTGTTCAAAAGTTTGTTTTTGCTAATTCCTGGTTAGCTCAAGTATATGAGAAACATTTGCAAGAAAAGATATTTTTGTTCAAAGTCTTCAAAAGGACTGAGAAATCTCCCAGTCCATTTCTCTGGGTCCTCCAAGGAGTTCTCTAGCAAAAACAGGGAAAACAAAACTTTACAGACTCAGTACTTCTAAATTTAAAAAAATAATTAAAAAAATCCTTTAATGGTGGAGACTGATAGGTAATCATGCTTCCATTTTGCTTTATAAAGCACACGTTTGCTCCAATTGATGGCAATATGCTAGTTCAGTTGATGGTAATATGCTGGTACCTTTCATTCCTACTATTGTTTTTCTTGAAAATAATATTGCACCACAGACATTTTGTATATATGCAGAAATTGAACAGTAGGTCTCTACCAACTGTGGTCCAAATCCTGTTTTCAGTTATCAAAAGCTTAAACCCCTACCATTTGAGCTAAAAAGGCAACACATTTAGTTATGATTAAGCAGCTGGCTGTTACAGTCACTGTTCAATTAAGCAAACAAATATTTTCAATAATAAAGACAATGACAGGTTTCAGAGTAGCATCCGTGTTAGTCTGTATTCGCAAAAAGAACAGGAGGACTTGTGGCACCTTAGAGACTAACCAATTTATTTGAGCATAAGCTTTTGTGAGCTACAGCTCACTTCATCCGATGCATTCAGTGGAAAATACAGTGGGGAGATTTATATACATAGAGAACACGAAACAATGGGTGTTACCATACACACTGTAACCAGAGTGATCACTTAAGATGAGCTATTACCAGCAGGAGAGCCGGGGGGCGGGACCTTTTGTAGTGATAATCAAGCTGGGCCATTTCCAGCAGTTGACAAAAACTCTGAGGAACAGTGGGGGGTGGTGGTGGGAAATAAACATGGGGAAATGCTTACAGACAGCCCCCCAACCTGAAGCAAATACTCACCAGCAACCACACACACCACACAACAGAACTACTAACCCAGAAACCTATCCTTGCAACAAAGCCCGTTGCCAACTGTGTCCACATATCTATTCAGGGGACATCATCATAGGGCCTTATCACATCAGCCACACTATCAGAGGCTCGTTCACCTACACATCTACCAATGTGATATATGCCATCATGTGCCAGCAATGCCCCTCTGCCATGTACATTGGTCAAACTGGACAGTCTCTACATGAAAGAATAAATGGACACAAATCAGACGTCGAGAATTATAACATTCAAAAACCAGTCAGAGAACACTTCAATCTCTCTGGTCACTCGATTACAGACCTCAAAGTTGCAATTCTTCAACAAAAAACTTCAAAAACAGACTCCAACGAGAGACTCCTGAATAGGAATTAATTTGCAAACTGGATACAATTAATTTAGGCTTGAATAGAGACTGGGAGTGGATGGGTCATTACACAAAGTAAAACTATTTCCCCATGTTTATTTCCCCCCACTACCCCCCACTGTTCCTCAGACGTTCTTGTCAACTGCTGGAAATGGCCCACCTTGATTATCACTACAAAAGGTCTCCCCCCTATCCCCCCCCTCCTGCTGGTAATAGCTCACCTTAAGTGATCACTCTGGTTACAGTGTGTATGGTAACACCCATTGTTTCATGTTCTCTATGTATATAAATCTCCTCACTGTATTTTCCACTGAATGCATCCGATGAAGTGAGCTGTAGCTCATGAAAGCTTATGCTCAAATAAATTGGTTAGTCTCTAAGGTGCCACAGGTACTCCTTTTCTTTTTAATAAAGATAATGTTCAATTAAAACATAAACTGTTTGGTGTTGTGTGCAACTGCAGAAAGGTAAATGAGCAAGTTATGGCTTGCCTAATCACCAGCAGTTTTGTGAATTCTTTCCATGGTGCCTCTACTTTCCTCTCCCTTATGGTGGCTATTCCCCTACAGCCAACGGTTTGATTTTTAACTTAACTACAAACACCTCCACATGTGCTAAACTGTACTGTATCCATAGTCCCATTGATTTTGATGGGATTGTGCATGTTAGAAAAGTTAAGCATATGTATTAATGTTTGCATGATTAAGGCCGTAGGCCTTGTCTACATGGGAAAGTATTTCTTGTTCTACAAGTATACTCTTCCTACATAAGTGTGTCTTTTTTCAGTCTAGCTTAAACTCCTTCCCAAGCAACCTTCAAACAAAAAGAAAAAAAGCCCTTCTTATACTGGAACAAAAGTGTTCGCAAGTGAGTTATACCAGTACAAATATATTAGCTCAAAAATCACACCTTAGCTTATACCAAATAGACTTTTCTGGCTTGCCAGGGCCTCAGACAGATTGTTTTCCTTGTGATTTTCAACGGCTTTCTGAATTCCCAGTGCTCAGTAAGGAATTGAAGGTGTGAGGTTTGCATCTTCATTCCATGATGCTGTGTTATGTTGTGCCCTCACATTGTAACCACAAGTTATGATGTCTTGATACAATATCACATCACTGCAAGGCATGATATTGATCCATTTACTGCAGGATGAATAGCCAATCCTTAACATTCAGGACAGTTGCCTTATTTCAACAGATGGGAATCCTTGTAGAAATTTTTCTATATCGCCAGGCTTTCAGTTATATGAACGGCTGTGTAGTGTGTGTGAGACTTATCTCCTGCATCTACTTGTTCTAAAGCCTTGAACCCAAGGAATGTGATTCTTGTTTCAGTTCTGACCTACATGGAGTCTGATGGATTACCCCCTTTTTATTTAGTTATTTCTTTTGTTTTGAGTTTTGGCTGAATTCTT
Organism: Lepidochelys kempii; assembly: GCF_965140285.1. Lineage (NCBI taxonomy): Eukaryota > Metazoa > Chordata > Testudines > Cheloniidae > Lepidochelys > Lepidochelys kempii. The sequence goes on from NC_136382.1 coordinate 153,251,234, forward strand.
ATTTAACCCATTAACCACACAGCAGAACTCAGCCAAGCGATTTCTGGTTGCACATTCACAGATGAATTACACACTCTTGGTACGCTGAGACATTTTGCACTTTGCCATCCAGATAAATCAATGTGTTAGCCAAGATGTATTACAACCGACATGAACATTTGAAGGGCAGAATCCATGGATCAACGTACTTTATAAGCCCTTACGAGAAAATACAAGAATAAAAAAAAAAGATTGGCTGGTCCTGGTCCTATCTGTTATCTTTTTCCATACATAATGAGTAAACAAAATTCTTTAAATCCAAGTGTTTTTATTTGAGTAAGAGAACAACAAAATAAGAACAAATACAAAGTCTCCAGAAGAGAGGACAGTGTTTGTGTACATCTGGCAGTCAGCATTATGTTCCGAGTACAGAATGGCTGCTGAATTCTGCACACTGGGAGAGTGCTTAGAAATCAAATGTGGACAACAAAAACATTGCAGTGTCACAGTTTAATAACACCCCACTTTGGTGTCTCTGGATCTAAAACAGCATCGGATAAAGTTCAAATGGCAAAGAAATGGGTGACTCATATTCATGGAGATGCAGCTGTGTTGCTTTCCTGCCAGTTGTCCCCTTTACACATTCAGCTTCTGGTTTTTGGTTTGTTTGTTTTCTCCACCAAGCATAATGCCTGGACTCCAGCAACACCTAAAGCATCTGGAGCCTGTCTGTCCAGCTTCTACATGATACAGGAGACCACAGCAGTTAGAGATGGAACAGACTCTCTGACTGTTGAGTCTATTTCCCTGCAAGGGTGGAACATAGTAGAGGACATATCAGATACTAAACTGGACCTGTAACCTGCCAGCAACTTCAACAATCCCTTAAAGAAACAGGGGCACTTTATTAGCGATTCAGTATCAAACACTGGCTCATATGTAAAATATGACTGGGTTACTTATGACATTTCTCTGTTATACATGGATTTCATAGCATTCTTCACTGCAAAGCACACCACAGAGTTACTGTTCTGATCTACGCTACAGGTGCAGTAGAGTTAATTGGCATCAGCATAGGAAGTACTAAAGAACTGATACTGCACGGTCTTTTGTAATTATAGTTTGCTTCCTCCACTCGAGAAAGGTGTGATAGCCTCTCTAGGGGACTTTCTTTTGTAGCAGACACGGGGATAATGTCCTCTATTCTCGAAGTACTGCCATAGGGAGTCACAAAAGCACATTTCAGCAAAGGACATGGATGGGGCAGGATTTTGCAAGACCCCCCCGTTATCTTCCCTTGGAGCTCGGGTGGGGGAAAGCTCATAGCCGTCTTCCCCTCCCCCTTGTCTCCTCTGCTCCTGCCCTTTATTCCTGTGTTGTTTCCCTACTGAGCTCCTCTTTGGGCCTGAATCTCCTCTCACTTACACCAGGGAAAACCAGCTGCACTCAGAGTTATGTATAAAGCCAATGTAAATGAGAAAGAAACAGGCTCTGATTGCAATAACCATTGAATGTCAGTGAATCTGACTACCATCCCACACTCTGAAATGGAAACTACCTTTGCTTTTGCCCATCTTTATAAGTGGGAATGAGACAGAGGGTGAGAGACAACGGAAAGGAGAGAAACAGGGGAGACCAAACAAGGCCAGGAACTTTCCTACCTGGACTAGGCTTCTCTTTTATGCAGAACCATTTCCTTCTTTTCCAGGTTATCTCCCTGGAAAGGGCATGAGAAGGCCCCTTCCTCACCGATAAGACAATGATGCATATAGGGTCCCAGTTCAGAGCTATCTGCACCTTTGACTTCTCTCAGTCTCACTGAGTGCATCTCCTCCAGGTGACAAGCCCTGTGCCTTCACTTCTCTGGGGGTGGAATTCCATGATTCTCCAACTCTTTAGGGGTGGGTGGCTGAGGTGCAGCATCCCATGTACCAACAGTGATTGCTCAGCAGGCCCAACTGAATTTGGGTGTCCTTCAAGACTTCCTTTCAGGAACACAGAGGCATACAACTGATTTTTTTCAAAGTGCAAAGCCATACAGTCTGTGTCTTTCTCTCCCCTGAGCTCCAGGGTTCAGTTTTATCCACTCCAAAGTTCTTTGCTGTAGTTTCCTGCCTGGATATCCCCCGTTTTGTACCAAGTCAGTGGTGTTAAACTCAGCATGGTCAGAGGTCAATTTCAAAGGGATTGACACCTGTTTTCTCCTTTTCTATATCCACAAATGGGGAATATCAAGAGTTATTGTCCACTTTCTGGCCTATCCACTGTCTACTTCTGTTGGACTTAACTCCATGGAACTATAGTCGCAACCACACAACAATCAAATTAACAGCCGGACGTACCATATTTTATAGAATATTACAGACAGCTTCCGCATTCTTCATCTAGGGATGATAGTGTAAGTAAATTATAATGCCCCTCCCTCACACCCAACATCACAATGCCTCCGCAGACCATCCTGGCTTTTCACCAGGTGTGCAAGAATTGGACATGTCCAAGGTATGAATAAAGTCTTATCTACACCGCAAATTGTAACTGTGTTGTAACTGACTTGTAGTAGGAAGAGAGCCTGAAACATAAGCCCTTGTATCAGAGGCCTGGTATGAAGCAGGACCTGCTCACAGAATCCAGCAAGAACAGGCCTGATATTGCAAAAACACACATTCCTAAGAAGTGCTAAGGACAGAGTACTCATGCAAACATCCCGATTATCAACTGGTACCAGAACACCCCAATATCAGGGATGGTACAAAAACATTTTCCAAGAATTACAGAAATACACTGACCCCTCCTAAAAGATAAGGTCAGGATGACAGTACATAATAAAAATGTTTTAATAGAACCAGCACGTATAAGGTGATAATTAGCCATGTTAGGAGGTAGTGACTAACTATGTCAGAGGCAGTACTAACTTGTTTATATCAGGGTATAAAAAGGTATCTCAGAAGAACTCTCTTTGTCCAGCCGAGGGGGGAATGGAAAGTCCTGCCATTCACTAGGCTGAATCCATTGTCAGGAGCATACATGTCTTAGTATCCTTGTAGAGTCTGCCAGGTGCTATTACTGTGCTTTGTCAACAATAAACATGGCCTGGTGCCTTCATATCTTAACTGATCTTGTGGTCATTGGGTGGTTTGCTCGAGGTCTGCTGTGCCGGCTGACTGCGCAGAGCTGGGGCAGCACACAGGGAGAACACACACATGCAGCCAAACATCTAACCACATGACTCACCACATTGATTGCATTTATAGGTAGGATCTTAGTATAGGAAAGCAGGGGTTTGTTTGTGTGTGCTTTCCTTGTTTAGGGGTATTTCAGTGAAACAAGATCACCTTTCAACATATCTGTTAAAGCACTTGCAGTTCCCCTCTCAGGGCAGGTGAAATTGTAACAAATACCAAATCCAGAAAGTTATTCAGTATTCAAAGTATTAAAAAAGTTGCAAAAGGAAAAAGAACCAAAAAATCAGGGCATTCCCATGGGCTGCTGGCAGCTTTGGTTTTTGCAGAAATTTATAGTAAAAGGGCAGATTTTTGCAGATACCAAAAGACACTTCTTAATTTCAGCATTCCACATCCTGTTCCATCTTGCTCACTCCAGCTTCAGTTTTAATAACTCACAAAAAGGAACTGTGATCAGCGCAGTCAAATATTGCTGATTTTGGGCAATCAGGTCTTGCAAAAGAATGCTAACCAGGAGCTTTTTGCCAGTTGACTCTATGCTATTTCTCTGCTCATCCTGTCACCCTCCCTCTGACCAGTTTCTGAGCGACACTTCCAAACACGGTGGGCAAACTATAATGTCTAGTTAAAGTTCTTTATGTTTCCAATCAGGGGCTCAATTCTTTACTCTTTTGCACCTTGTGCAGGCACAAAGACCAATGCAAAATGGGTCTCAGTCACTGCCATTCTAAAGTGATAGCATTTTACATCTTCTTTGCATTTACTTTTCACAAATATAGCAAATGACTAAATACACTGCATGGTCACGGAGAATCAGGCCTCAAGACATTAGAGACAGAGTCATGTCTGAGGGTATGTCTATACTGCAATGTAAGCCCAGGGTTAGTGGGACTCGAGTCAACTGACCCATGTTCAGGGATCATGGCCTTGAGCATCTACATTGTAGTTAAACCCTAAATTAAGATTTTTTTTTAACCTGTGCTCAACCTAGGGCTCTGGTGTCCACACTGCAATGAGCAGCCCTGAGTCAAAGTAACCATATCCCATGGTCCCTAGCACCCCCCACCCTGAAATGCGGTCACTCAAGCTCTAGGACCATGGTGCATTCTGGGAAAACTTTACTGCCCACCCTGCACATTACAAAGAAGCAGCTTGATTTGCAAAAGGCTTGATGGGTTCACTCTCCATTGCAAACCCAGGAGGCTCTCTTATAGTGTGCTTGCGGATCCAGGATCAGAAGAGAATGGGTTAACACTGACCTGAGCTGCTGCTGTTCTCCAAGCGGGGGGATGGGGAGGCTTCCATTTTCAATAGATTGCAGATTCAATAGAGTGGATTGCAGGCAATTGAGGAAGTTGTCCCATGGAACTGTCAGATACTTCCAGCTGACTCCTGGGACCTGCAGCAACACTGCAAAGCAATAGGGCTCGGATCCCGGGTCCTGGCTTGAGCTTGGACCCTCCAGCCCTGCATGGTTCTGGGACCATGGGTCTGAGCACTGGATTAGTACAATTGCAGTTTAGATGCAAGAGGGGTTAGCTTTGAGCCTGGGCTCAAGCTTACATTGCAGCGTAGACATACCCTAAGAACCAGAAATTGCCGAGGCCTGACATCGACTGTCCCTTTCTGACCCCAGGCAAGTCACTGAGGGTATATCTACATTGCAATTGAAACCCCACAGCTGGCCCTTGCCAGCTGACTCAGGCTCATGGGGCTCAATCTAAGGGACTGTTAAATTGTGGGTTAGACATTCTGGCTGGGGCTGTAGCCCATGTTCTAGGACCCTCCCACCTTGCAGGGTCCTAGAGTCCAGGCTCCAGCCTGAGCCCACACGTCTACACCACAATTAAATAGCCCCTTAGCCTGAGCCCGGGCCAGCTACGGGTTTTTAACTGTGGTGCAGACATACCCATAGTACAACATTTTAAAAAGTTCCACTACTGATTTGGCTGCCAAACTTGAGAGACTTTAGGTTTGTTTTACAGGGTAGCTGAGATCCTGCAGCTCCCATTGACTTCAGTTGTAACTGTCATACCTGGCTAACTGCCTGGCCTTTTAAACTCTTTGCAAGTACTTGAGAATGGGTTATTAATTTCACAAAAGAGGAATGCACATAGAGCAGTTCCCTATGCTACAGGCAACTTTTGCCTAGACCCATATTTCCTTTGGACTAAGGTACCATAGGGTAATTAGAAGTCCATGGCAAGGTAAGTAAGGTATAAGCCTCTGGAATCTGGTTTATCACCCAATCATTTTAGTTTTAAAACCTTATAAACGTGAAACTAAAAGTAATGAAAATTAGTTTTAAATAAATTGGGCCCAATTCAGCCATTGACTTGAATGTTGGTACACTGGAGATTTGTTCTATCCATTACCTAAACATTTCCTGAGCAAATACCAATACCTATCATTTATACAGGGCTTTTCACTTTCAAAGCACCGTCACATAACATCTCCCAGTGCCCTGATAAACAAATATCATTAGCCCCATTTTATGGTTGTGGAGGCTAAGTAATTTGCCCAAGGGCACAAGTCAGGCAGTGAAAAAACACCTTGTGGCATCAACTCTGGAAAAAGTGAGCAGACCAGGTAGCTGCTATAAAGGCTCACCACCCTCCTGTTTCCTAACATCCCCTGCCATTTCAGAAATCTAGTTGCATATCCCTGATATCAACATTATAAGAATTCTCTCAGCAAAACAAATTTGAGCGGAATGTTTTTTGTGTTGTTGTTTACTTCTTTCTGGGCATGGGGAGAACAACTTTATCTCAGTGAAATCTCCCTGCTTCAAAAGGTATTTGCTATTGTTTGGCAGGCAGCCCTGGCCTGTCAGTCTGCATCTCACTCTCCCTGTGTGTCCTTCATCTCTCTGACTGTGATAGTTTTGCATGCAATTCATGTGGAAGGAAAGGTCCAGCTGAGCTCTGCTGTCACATACACTGTCAGGGAAGAGAGGGAATGAGGGGAGAGTATAGAAAGGGAAGGGAAAAGGAGACATTTATTGTCTTTTGGTGTCAGCCATCAGTTTACAAAGCTGCTGTTGAAGCCAATCAGAACGATCAAAAAGCCCAGAGCTGACCACCCCCCTGAACTTTGAGGTATGTGACACACAGATCAAATTAGTGCCATTCATCCCCAAAGATTCCAGAGTTCTCTACACAGGGATCACTTCACCCACAGAACTGCAGCCACCTCTGGGATGGAACGTGGCAGCTGTTTTAACAGGGCTCAACAGCTCCATTTAAGGAAGTGAAGAAAATTATTGTATCCAGTTCAAACCCCAGAGTGACTTTAGGCAGACAGGACGGAGTTACTGTTCGGTAGCACCCAGACTTCCAAGTTGAAATCAATGTGGTTAAATGATAGCATTTCTGTTTGATAGGGTTTTTTTTTTTAAAAAAGCATAGACAACTACATTCAGCACCCTCTCCCAACTTCAACCCCTCCAAAAAAAAACAAAAAAAAAAACAACCCCTCTATGTTAAAGAATATTAACATTGCAAAATCAAATACTCAAAAATTAGTAAATGGCAGAATTAAGATTGTCCATATGTGGTCCCCTTGCACATATACACCCCTCCACTCGTCTTACCCCTCTCATCCCTCCCTCTGCGTCTACCCTCTCCCACCTTCTGCTCACCTCTGCCTCTGTCCTCCCTTTCTGGCTCTTACTCCTAATCTTCTTCCACAAGCATGCTTTTCATTTTCCTTGGGGGTGCTCAACCCCCGCTCAGCGCCAGATGCTGCCCCAACTCCACCCCTTCTCCCAAACCCCCACCCTCATCCCACCCCGTTCTGCCCCTTCCCCCGAGCATGCCCAATCTCCGCTCCTCCCTCTCCCTCCTAGCACCTCTTGTATGGCATGGCATACAGGAGGTGCAGGGAGGGCGGGGGAGGAGTTGATCTGGAGGGCCGCAGGCGGGCAGCAGTGGTGGGGGGAGGGCAGGGAGCTTGGCTGCCAGTGTGTGCTAAGCTGGAGCACCCACGGAGTCAGGGCCTATGAAACGAGGTGTGTGGTTCAGTCAGTTCATAACTCTGGTGTTCATAACTCTGAGGTTCTACTGTGCCACATTTGTATGGCAGTGACATGATATCTTTTAATTTCCAGTCCCCCTGCTTTAACAACTAGACACACTCCCTACCAGAGCTGGGCCCAGAACATAGATTTCTCAACTCTCATTCCTCTGTATTAGGAAAATGATCTAAATGCCTTCCAAGCAGTGCCCCCTTTTGCTTAGTAAGGCTCCTGCAGAAGCTTCCTCTGTGTAACAGGACTGTTGCCCCCTTACTAACATTCAATTGGAGGTGTTTTAGTTGCTAGCTAAAAGGGGGAAGGGTCTATGGGAAACAAGGACCCTGAGACTGATAGTCCCCAGGAATAATGGGGAGAGGCCAATGCTCCAGGTCAGCCTGAATGACAGGGCAGGCAGCCTAATCAGAGTCAGGAGGCCAGGGAGGTCCCATCCTCTGTGTGAGCTGGATTTGCCTGGGTCAGACAAAGTGGGGCTGAGCTAAGGAGAAAGCAGGGGCCCAAGCTGAGCTGGGGAGCAGAACCGTGCCAGATCCAGAGAGAGCAGACCCTGTCCTGGGAGCAGAGCTGCAGCCTCCAAGCCACAGGCACAGCCCAGAGAGAGCAGACCTGCCCTGGGAGCAGAGCTGCAGCAAACAGAGCCAGAGGGGCCAAAAAAGCAGCCCAGGAAGCAGGTCAGTGCTGGGAGCAGTCACAGAAGCAGCCCAGGGAGCTGGAGGCAGAGCAACAGCAGTGCTGAGACAGCGTGGTGCAGCTGGGGCAGGAGCAGTCTGGAGCTGGGTGTGGTGAGCAGCTGGGGAGACCGAGGGGGACGCTGGGCAGCAGGCCCAGCACAGGGAGACGCCTCAGCCAAGGGGCTGTGCAGGCCAGGCTTGGATCATAACCCCGACAGCGCGGGGCGACACTGGGAAGAAGGGTCCTACCACTTAGAGCCTGAGAGCACGTGGCCACCACCAGAGCAAGTGTCCAACCCACAGCACCCCTGCAGCATAGCCAGGGCCTGAGCAGGAGGCCTGGGACTTACAAGGATCAGACTGTGAACTGCCCGGACATGCCAGAGACACTGTTTGTGATGTTCCCTGCCACAGAGCGGGTTGATGTGTTTCCTTTGTTCCCATTTTTCCTTTTTCTTTTTAAAATTAATTGTTGATTAAATAACTTGCATTTGCTTTAACTTGTATGTAATGATCAGTGGGTCAGAGAAGTGCCCAGTGCAGAGAGAGTACCCCGGAGTGGGGACACCCTAGCCCCTGTCCTAGGTGACCACAGCAGGGTTGGGGGTTGAGCCCCCCAGGAATCCTGGGCCCAGCCTCGCTGGGGTTACGAGGACTTTGCCAGACAGGAGAGCGGAAGAGGAGTCCTCAAGGGCAGGGAGGCCACTGGGTAAAGGAAGTGGGAGCGAGGACTCAGATCCTTTCGCTAGCCCACTTCACCGGGGTAGCGCAGAAGCCAGGAAAGTTCCCCACAATAGCGGGACTATTCCCCCGCTTATATCTGTATGGAGGCCAACTAGCTGCTGTAACACAGAAGCTCTGAGAGAGGTCACCTGCTGGCCCCTCTGTTGATTTGACTCTCGAGCATTTTACGGGCCTGAGGAACAGTGGAGAGATCAGAGGTGGGACCCTCACAGCTGATCAGACATATGCTGTCAGGGATGAGCAATTGCAGAGATGAGAAAAAATTAAGTCAGCTGCTGAGGTGGTGTCTTGCAGTGACACTTACAGCAGATTGTCTCTTTTCATTGCATGGCAAACCATGTCTTTACTTTTTATTTTTATAGTTTGCCAGTGAATTTGCTACTCAGAAAAGAGAGACTAAAGGCAGTGGCTTGAGGAAGGCAAAGAGACATACAGACAGATTTTGCTCTTAGTAATTATTTGTTTTACAGTAATGCCTAGAGGGACCAATTCGGTAATGTACTTAATACTAAACTTTACGTGTGAGGAGTCCTGTTGGTTTCAACGTGACTTCTCCGTTGCTTTTAAAGTTAGGGATGTGCTCAGTACCTTGCTACATACAGCCCTGAGTTTGGGGCCCCATTGTGCTGGGCACTGAATAAATAGATAGTCGCTTCCCTGAAGGGATTACAGTCTAAATAGTCAAGGTGGACAAAGGGGTGGGAGTGTAAACAGACTCAGAGAGGACAAGTGATTTACCAAAGGTCACACAGCAGGTCAGTGGTATAGAACCCACATATCCTGAGCCTCCAGCCAGCATCCTAGCCACAGAGTTACTCTGGATTCACCCTGGTGTAAACATGCTCTACGTTTGGTCCATAGGGCCAGATACTATGGAAGTTATATTTTTGCACAGGTCTGTAATAGAGCAATGGAATTTGTGTTCTGTAGGAAATAGTGACATTTTGAAACTTGTTTTGGTTCTGAATTGGAACAAAGAGTCAACATTTTGAAATTTACCACAGAATGGTTATTCAGAAAAATTTCATGGAAACATCAAAATATTTCATTTCAATAACGTCAGAACACTTATTATACAAAGTATTACATCTATTATTAAAGATACCGTATGGAAATATATCAAAATAGTGTAGCATAATGGAAAAGGCTAAATTAATTTCAACAAAATGATAAAGTTGAAACTAAACATTTTTATCTTATTGAAGCTAAATGTTTAAGATTATCACTGGAAAGTCAAAACGATTTGTTTCAGTGGTCTCTCACTGAAAATTTGTTGAAATCATCCTATTGCCACACAATGTTTTGATTTTCACAAAACTGCATTTTCTGAAGTGCTGAATTTTTCCCCACCAGTGCTAGTCTGTAGCCCAGGGGAACCAGGCCATTTTAGGTCTTGGGCCAGCTGCTAATACAATTGCTGTTTGAAAGGGCACACAGGGTCATTTTCTTATAGGAAATAAGCTCTAAGTGCCCAATAAACCATTGCTTTGCCCTGCACCTGATGCCACCATTTGCAGTCACTTTGCACTAGTCTCACGAGGTGTAAGGCAACCCTGCGTTGGGCTCTATGGCTCCAATACTGTTTCTTTTAGTGGAACGTTTTGGTACTGGCCTCAGTGGAAGCAAGATCTGCCCCAACCTCTCTCTGTACCCTTGACTGGATACTGATGCCAAGGCTTAAGACAATTTAACAAAGACTTTGCACAGTCCAGGTGGCAGATTGTGGGCATTGACAATCAGAAGGTGCAAGAAAAAAAAATTCTAAAAATGGATTTTGATGCGACAAAGAAAAACACAAACACAAAGCCACCCAGCCCCGCCACCTTTTTATAATTCTAGCACTCTGTGCAACCTGTCTCTACCCAGCCTCCCAAATGATAACAAGTCCTGAGGCTGAAGTACAGGTTAAAAGGACTGTCTCACTTGCTGCTAGCACCTCTTTGTCTATTCTTCACATGGTCACATTCTCCAACACATGTATGTGTATGTGCGGGTAAAAAGGAAGAGACATTTACGAGCTTAGAATACATCATTACAAAGCAGTGGGAGAGAGCTTTGTCTAAGGGACTGGATACAGGCTAAAGAGCCAGGCAGCTTCTCGTTCTAGTACAGCTGCTCATCCACTGTGTACCTGAAGCAAGACACTTTGTGTCTGTAAGCCTGGTTCCTCTCCTACCTTCAGTTTAATTAGCTTTTGGGCGCAGGGACTACGTCCTGCGTCCAGTACAGTGGGGTCTTCATGCACCACTGTTATCTGAGTAATAATACGCAAAAGCACCAACTGAGCTTTTTTTAATAACAGGATGTGCTGAAAGGCTGCACTTGCTGGGGGGCGCCTGCCCCGTATGCTGACAGGTGGGCAGCAGAGCCGGTGTCTCCACAGCTGACATGGGGCATTGTTGCCGTCAGACTGCACCCTTTCCACATCTGTTCACTTTGGATTCTGCACATTGCAGCTAATTGGAGCTGACGACAGGATGGTCGGGCAATCAACTCACCTGCATTTGGAAGGCGACACCTGCAAACTCACTAGCCAAAATATTCTCAGCAGGACCTGAGCTCTAGCCACTGTCCCAAGAGAAATAGGCTGGAGATGGGAAAGGGAGACAGTATCAAGGGCAAGGGATAGAGGAGAGAGAGAGGACCAGGGAGGGGGTTGATAGAAAATGATTGGAAGAGATTGGGGCAGAGAGGGGAAACAAAGGAATTTCCTTTAATCAACATTTTGTCATTTAAGGGGGAAGAAGGGGAGTGGCTGTTGCTAGCAATGACAAAAATTGGAAGGACCCAGGCCTGATTCCACCCCCCCCCCCCGGCCCCATTTTCTCTGTTGCATCCGATGAAGTGAGTTGTAGCTCACGAAAGCTTATGCTCAAATAAACTGGTTAGTCTCTAAGGTGCCACAAGTACTCCTTTTCTTTTTGAGGAGTATGGGATGTGCATCCTACATCCTCTTCCACGCTGAGACACTGTGAAAAGGAGGGAATATGATTTCAGAGTGCAGTTCATCATCTGTTCAGGCTTGAATAGGGGTTTTCCTAATAGCCTCACTCTTGACGTTTCCCACAAGATGAAAATTTTGTATTTGTGTCAGTTATGGACAGAACTGAGCCATCAGCACTATGGGATAAGACCTTTGTACTACCCTGTCCAGGTATCCTGATAGCAAAGGCTAGTACTAGATGAGTCAAAAGAAGATATAAACTTCCCATAATGCAGCCAGCCAGTTGGGCATTGGTTTATGGGCCTGATCCAAAGCCTATTGAAGGCAGGAAGATTCTTATTTACTTCAGTGAGCTTTGGATCAGGCCCCATGTATATAGTATGATAAGTGGAACTGGAGACAGAAAGCTAGGTTTCAGGATGGACCTCATTTGATGTGACACTACAGGCTCAGGAATGCAAGCTGGGGACTGGCTACTACCACCCAAACAGCACCTCAGAGCAGAAAACTGGTCTCTCAGCATGCTGAATAACGATCTCTTTCCTACAACTCTGCCTGCCACATCACTTACTAATTAAACACCATGTGAGGGGAGGTATGGGAGGAATACTTTCTTGAACATTGTGACAATCTTCTAGGTCTGAAGCATGAGATTTGACATGCTGGGATCATGGCCGCTCTTCCTCTCACTTTCTCTTCCCTCTGGTTCCAATAAGTCCTGAAATAAATGTTCAGAATCCCAAAATGACAGAGGTGTGTGAGGGAGCTAATGACACTGGGGAAAAGCACTTTTCTAACTGGCAGTGAGCTGTCATTCCAACCTCTCTGCACTGACTTTGATGATGACATGGTGAGAAAAGGTCCTATTGTTTATAGGTCTCTCTCAAAGTGATTTTGCGTGATGACCGAAGTGAATCCTGCACCACTGTCCACAGAAGGAGAAGGAAAGTGACATGCCTGAAATGTCATCTTTAAGGAAAAAACCTCTCTGAACTGCATCCCAAGAGCACATACAGAAAGCATAACTGTCAAATTTCCATTGTTCCACCAAATGCAATAATGTCTTCTTTGGTGAAACGATCAATCACTCATAAAGACCTTTAGTGAGCATTGCCTCTGCTCGGCTGCCCTGGTTCTAACTGTATCCTGGGCCCCCGAGTTCATGCAAGATCCGTTTTGTAAATGTCAGATTTCACGTCTCTTATGCTGGTTTCTGGGAAGTGTATTAAGTGCAGCTAAGGTTCTCTATGTGTGCACTCTTGTGTCTCCAACATCCTTAGTACATTACTAGCCTCTCTCTCTCTCCTTGTAGCGGATTGTACTTTAGAATGTGCATATGTCCGTATGTGGTATTCTCACTTCAAATACTTCACTGCTAGTTTCTTGTTAAGAGGAGGGGAGAATCAAAGGCAGTAGCTCAGCACACATCATCAGCCTTATAACGTTAAATTCGTGTATATAGCTGAGCTCATGAACAACCCTGTGATAATAAATTAGGGTACATAACTGAGCGCTCAGGACTAACCCTATAGTAACAGATCTAGGTCATCAGCAGACCACTCAAAAGCAAGCCAAGCCAGCATATGCAGCCCAGTAGGGGGAGCTGTAGGTCGGATTAGAGGTCAATTGATAGAGCTAGCCTGGGAGTCACCTGGGCCTCTAGCTAGTGGTATTAGCGCTCTGTTTTGCGGGCACTAAATTAACTCCCAGGGTTGTTGTTTTTTTTAAATTAAAAAGCAAACCAAGTATTTACAGCTAGATGGAGCCATTTGCCTATCAATCCCAACAACAAGAAAATCTATTATGTTCGATCAAGGGACCTTCATTCCAGACTCATTCCATGCAGGGTGCAGGAAAACTTTTTAAAAACACCATAATAGAGGCTGACGCCATAGGTATACCCCAAATTAAAAAAAAATAAAAGTAACAGACCCCCCCCACACACACAAAAAAACCCCACCATGGCTGAACAACAGAGTAAGAGAGGCATGTAGCGATGTGACGACTCACTGGTGTGGCACCTCCTGCTGGTCATCTTGGGAATTAGCTCTTTCAGCCCAGAGTGGCCTCCACAGGCCAGTATCTCACCTGCTGCTGGCCCCCATGTCCCTCCCAGACCCCAGTGCCCCTCTACGTCAGGGTTCTGCCCCCAGCAGTAACCCACAATCTGGGTCGCCCCTCCCAGGGGAACCCCCATCCCTCTATCCCCACCTTGCCTCAGTGGCTACTGCCAGTCACCATCTAGCCCCCGCTCACTGGGGCAGACTGCAGTCTGTAAACCACTCATCATCGGCAAGGAGGGTTTGGACCTGCTGCCTTTGCCTAACCCTGGGCTGCTCCTCTGCAACCCCAGTACCTGCTTTGGGCCTTCAGAAAGGCCTGCAGCCTGGGGGGTTCTCCAGGCTGGAGCTCCCCAGGCCGCTCCCCAACCCTGCTCCTCTCAGGTACCCTGCCCAGCTCCCAGACAGCCAGATCCTTCTCTCTCTCTACAGCTAGAGAGAGAGTTTCCCTGAGCTCCTGGCTCACAGCCTTTTATAGGGCCAGCTGTGGCCTGATTAAGATGTGGCCCTAGCTGTGGCTGCTTCCCCAATCAGCCTAGCCTATTGGCTCCCCAGTGCAGCCCTTTCCCAGGGCTGTTTTAACCCCTTCAGGGCCGGAGTGGGTGACCACTCTGCTACAAGGCAGTTGGAGACAAAATAAAATAATAATAATAATAACTTTTAAAAATTGGAAGTCAAATCCTACTGAGGAAAATAGAAAGGAACAATCTCTGGCAAACCAAATGGAAAAGTATAATTAGTCAGGCCAAAAAAGAATTTGAAGATTAACTATCAAAAGACACAAAAACTAACAGTAATTTTTTAAAGTACATCAGAAGCAGGAAGCCTGACGAACAGTGGGGCCACTGGATGATCGAGGTGCTCAAGGAAGACAAGGCCTTTGGGGAGAAGCTAAATGAATTCTCTGCATTGGTCTTCACTGCAGAGGATGTGGGGGAGATTCTCACACTTAAACCATTCTTTTTAGGTGACAAATCCGAGGAACTGTCCCAGATTGAGGGGTAAATAGAGGAGGTTTTGGAACAAATTGATAAACTGAACAGTAATAAGTTGACAGGACCAGATGGCATTCACCCAAGAGCCTTGTCTTCCTTGAGCACCTCGATCATCAGGTATGAAACTGTAGAACTAGGGCTTCTCATTAGGCACCAGAGCAGCTGCACCACTGTAGCGTTTTAATGAAGACACCCCTATGCTGACAGGAGAGCTTCTCCCATCAGCGTAGTTAATCCACCTCCACAAGAGGCAGTACCTATAGTGATGAGAGAATCTCTTCTATCGACATAGCACTGTCTACACAGGGATTAGGTTGATACAACTACACTGCTCAGGGGGTATGGATTTTTCACACCTCAGAGTGACGTAGTTATACCGATATAGGTCTGTAGCATAGACCTGGCCCTACTAACCGTGGTATGTAACCTATTGCTTAAATCAGTGTCTGTACCAGATGACTGGTGGATAGCTAATATAATGCTGATTTTTAGCAAAGGCTCCTGAGGCAATCCTGGCAACTAAAGGCCAGTAAGACTAATTTCAGTATCAAACAAACTGGTTGAAACTGTAGTAAGAACAGAATTATCAGACACAAAGAGGAATACAATACTTTGGGGAACAGTTGACATGGCTTTTGTAAAGGGAAATCATGCCTCACGAATCCACTAGAATTCTTTGAAGGTAACAACAAACATGTGGACAAGGGTGATCCAGTGGATATAGTGTACTTTGACTTTCAGAAAGCCTTTGGCAAGGTCCCTCATCAAAGGCTCTTAAGCAAAACAAGTAGTTTTGGGATAAGAGGGAAGGGTCCTTTCATAGATCAGTAATTGTTAAAAATAGGAAAACAAAGGGTAGGAATAAATGGTCAGTTTTCACAGTAGAGAGAGGTAAATAGCAGGGTACCCAAATGATTTGTATTGGGACCAGTGCTGTTCAACATATTCATAAATTACCTGGGAAAAGGGTAAACAGTGAGATGGCAAAGTTTACAGAATGATACTAAATTACTCAAGATAGTTAAGTCTAAAGCTGACTGCAAAGAGTTACAAAGGGATCTCACAAAACTGGGTGACTGGGCAAGAAAATGGCAGATGAAATTCAATGTTGATAAATGCAAAGCAATGCACACTGGAAAACATAATCCCAACTATACTTACAAAATGGGGTCTAAATTAGCTGTTACCACTCAAGAAAGATATTGTGGAGTCACTGTGGATAGTTCTCTGAAAACATCTGCTCAATGGGCAGCGGATGTCAAAAAAGCTAACAGACTGTTAGGAACTATTAGGAAGGAGATAGATAATAAGACAGAAAATATCATGCCACTAAATAAATCCATAGTACTCCCATACCTTGAATACTGCATGAAGTTTTGGTTGTCTGATCTCAAAAAAGATATATTAGAATTGGAAAAGGTACAGAGAAGGGCAAAAAAACCAATTAAGGATATGGAACAGCTTCCATATGAGGAGAGATTTTAAAAGACTGGGGCTGTTCAGCTTAGAAAAGAGACAACTAAGACGGGATGTGATAGAGACCTATAAAATCATGAACGGCATGGAAAAAGTGAACAGGGAAGTGCTACTTACCCCTTCACCTAACACAAGAACCAGGGGTCACCCAATGAAATTAAGAGGCAGCAGGTTTAAAACAAACAAAAGGAAGTACTTCTTCACACAATGCATGGTCAACCTGTGGAACTCAATGCCAAGGGATGTTGTGAATGCCAAAAGTATAGCTGGCTTCAAAAAAGAATTAGATACATTCATGGAGGATAGGCTATTAGCCAAGATGGTCAGGAATGCAACCCCATGCCAGAAGCTGGGACTGGACAATGCAGGGGTGAATCACTCAATAATTGCCCCGCTCTGTTCATTCCCTCTGAAGCATCTGGTACCAGCCAGTCAGAAGACAGGATACGGGGGTAGCTGCACCATTGGTCTAACCCAGAATGGCCTTTCTTATGTTCTTAGATGTGTGCACTGGGCTCAGATCTGTGGCTTTGCCCTTAATAGCAATAATAGTTACCCAGTTTTACAGCTACTGGTCTATTGCCCCTCTGATTCCTCCAAAAGAGAAGAAGAAAGACCAAGTAAAGAAGGAGCAAATATTGTGCCACGAAATTCCCCAGAGCAATCTCATTTAGCTTGAGAAAAATCATAAGATGCTACACGTATAAAGCTTGGCCATCAGGTGGGGTGTTTTGCCACCCATCCTGAAATACACGGGACTGTCTCTGTTGGAGTCTTTCCTATGTTCTGTAACAACAATCTGGATTTCCATGCAGGGCTTAAATTCTCAAAGAGTATTTCCAAGGCCCTCCTCAGGAGGCACCAGGGCTCAGGGCTTCAGTCCCGTGGGAGGTGCTGGGGCTTGGGGCTTCAGCTCCTCGGGAGGAGGGCTCTGGGCTTCTGCCCCATGGGTTTAAAAATATTTACCGAAGCTCCATTCCACACAGCTCCGGCTGAATTTAAGCCCTGTTTCCAGGTTTATTTTAGGTGTCTTTAATTGAGCACACAACAATATGATGCAACTGCCATCATGCACTGAGGCACTGTCACAGCGTGATCACATTTGCGTCACTCACAATGCAGTATCACAAATTTTGACTTGGAAAAATAAAGTCTGAAAAGTGGAAACCCTATTACTGTAAGGCTAATTTTGAGATAGAGATCGTGTCAGTCCTAACTTTGAGGCTACATCCTTCCCATCAATGAGTTCTCCAGTGCTAAGAGAAGCTGAATTTTGTTCAGGTCTGGAAATAACTCATTTCATGAATGAATCGTAGTGAGCACGAATCTTTTACAGATTGGTTTATCTATAAGATAACTTTGTTCCAAACCTTGGCAATTGACTACTGAGAATGTGTGCATGTATTATGTCCTCTTAAGCATTTATCTGGCTGACAGTCTGGAAAATGCCAATGTTCAAAACGTTAATAATGGGGGAGAGTTATATGAAGATAAACAGAGATACATAGAGCTCCCATGAGATATGCTTAGAAAAAGGCATGAGAAAGATAGGCCCATCTGTTTTTATCAAAACTTCTAATGTTCACTTATGAGACAAGTCAAGGCAAGAAACCCAAAATAGGCAGCAAATGGATGACATAATATCTCACTAGGTATTTGTAATAACTCTGTCATACTGTGTTGGGGTTCTAGTAAGTGACATAAATCCCAGTAGTAAAGCTTGAATTGCCAGGCTGGAATTGCAATCTTAATTTATGTACATTTTTGTGGTGCATTATCTAATACTGTTACACACATGAGAGAGATCCTTGTTCATGCTAGGCTTTAAAAGGTAATGCAATGAATTGTTACATTTCTCTTACTTATTTCTTCAGAAATCAGTCATACCAAGATCTGGAACAAAATTATCCAGTCAGATCACCTATGCAAATATGTTCTTCCAGACTGGCTGCAGGGAATTCCAAGACCATGCTTGATCTTATTAGAGTAAGTAAAGAATAGGTTTTTTGGGTCTTTAGCTTCACCTTTAGCCCTGCTAGCTTTTGGTGTGAGCCTCTCAGATCTCAAAAGTTAAGCAGTCGTGGGCTAGGGCTGTACTTGTATGGATAACCTTTAAGGAACATCTAGGTACTGTAAGATATGGTGCTGGTGATTCAGTAGGTGTCAGTTCTCCCTCTGAGTTAGCACTGATGATGTGAAATACCATACTGTGGGAGGTGCTATTTTTGTTTTTAAAATCCAACATCAGTAATGTAAAGTTTATATTGCAGAAGCTCTCAGGGGCCCCATTGTGCTATATGAATATGTATGAAAATTGGGGCCCTCTCTCAAAAAAGCTTACAGTCTAAAACAAAGGTCATGATGTCTTGGGGTTGTCAAAGAAGCGATAGCATTTGCCAGAAGAGCAGGCATGTTAGTCATGATGTCCTGGCTGACTTCCAACTTTCTGAAGCAGATAGAATGATAATATGGAGATACCTAAGGCGGCGCTCCATCTCACATCCAGAAATAAATAAATAAATAACGTTACGCTGAATGCATATTAGGTCAGGAGGGCTCTGTGCTGTAGAAATGGAGATTCTGGTACCCATTGACAGCTGGAAACAGGAAGGAAGGTTGGGGTCCTTTGAACTTTTCTGCTGGCTCTGCCCTGCTATTACAGATGTTCTGGATCCAAAGGGGGGGTGGTACTAAGACTGTTAGCATTCAGTTGTTTGATTTCTGGTTTTACCAATAATACAAAAAAACAAAACACATGCCCCCTAAAAAATACCCCCACCTTCTTCATTTTCTCTCCTGCATGAGAGATACTAAAGACAGACCAGCTCAAAATACACGATGACCAAGACACTGCTATATGGTGGTCAGATATCTTGGCAACTAGTGATGACTGTGGTATAAATGCCAGACAGACTGGAGACATGACCTCCAGGCTTTCTTTTGGAAATGTAGCACCATCTTCTTACCCTGAGTTGCGCTACATTTGATAATGGCAGCTAAAAAGAGGGTAGGTCAATAGTGGAAAAGCTAATGCTGACCTTAAATAAATGAATGCAAGGCATGTGGGAGAAGCTGGATGAACAGGTGCCCCAATTATATAGCTGTAGGGCTATGAGTAGGGAGGAATGGATAGCACTGATGTGGCCAAATCACAGAGCTTTCATAACTTTCTCTATGTAAATTAAAGTATGACGGTTACCTTGTTCCTTCACTTATGTATACGTCCCTTCCTTCCTTCCTTATGATTTGTAGTCCCGTCCTACCCTTCCCAATATGCCATGGAATCATAGAAAGGAGAGCTTTGTTATCACTGATCATCCAGTCTATAGTGTGGAAATAATGACCATTGGCACATCTCTTCTTTTCAGGAGGTGCGAGCTTCGATCCTAGGTTTGGAGGAGCTGTTATGTGTTTGTTTTGTGTTCCAGGTTTTAATTTGTTTCTTGTTGACATATTTCTTTCTTACAGCAATCTTTGCAGTAGAAATATGTTCAGAGCAACCGCATGGAAAATTGTTACTTATCTGTACTGTGTTTTGTTTATTTGTATGCTTTTCTCAGTCAAAACTCCTTGAACATAAATGAATGACTAGTGCCATGATAAACTCCATTATCCTTATCACAGGGAACTTGAAAAGGACAATCAGATTACAAACTGAAGATGGTAATGAGAAAGGCTTCTGCTAGTACTGCTACTCCCTGCCAAGAAATACCCTCTTATGGTACTTGCTGTAATGCTGTAGCTCGTTGCCCATTTGCACGTTATTATTGCTCAGTGATGGCCAAATCCTGCAGTCCTTGCTCCGGCAAAGTGTATACTGAATTCTGTAGGAGTGTTACCTGATTAAGGGCTGTGTAGGAATGAAAGGATCCGGGCTCAGATCCCAAAAGTATTTAGGTGCCCAACTCCCATTGATTTAATGTAGCACTGTAACTCCTTGCCCAATAGCAATGCAAGGCATAATACACTGTTACTCAGTTTGACCACTTCCCAGTATTACTACATGGCCAGATTATGTGTTTGCCAGTTATTTCTATCAGTTACTGATGGCTTTTTATAATGTAATTGCTTTGAATTGTCACTTGCAAGCCCTATGTCTGTACATATGTAAAGAGCAGGGCTGTCAAGTGATTTACAACACAGAATACAAAGTGTACAGTGCTCACTTTATATTTATTACAAATATTTACATTTTAAAAAACAAAAATATTTTTCAATTCACCTCATACAAGTACTCTAGTGCACTCTCTTTATCATGGAAGTTGAACTTACAAAGGCAGAATTATGTACAAAAATCTGCATTCAAAAATAAAACAGTCCACTCAGTCCTACTTCAGCCAATCGCTCAGACAAACAAGTTTGGTTACAATTTGCAGGAGACAATGCTGTCTGCTTCTTGTTTACAACGTCACCTGAAAGTGAGAATAGGTGTTTGCATAGCACTGTTGTACCTGACTTTGCAAGACATTTACATGCCAGATGTGCTAAAGATTCATATGTCCCTTCATGCTTCAGTCACCATTCCAGAGGACATGTGTACATGCTGATACGGGTTATTCTCAATAACGATCCAAAGGAGAACGGACCGACGCATTGTTATTTTCATCATCTGAGTCAGATGCCACCAGCAGAAGGTTGATTTTCTTTTTTGGTGGTTTGGGTTCTGTAGTTTCCACATCTGAGTGTTGCTCTTTTAAGACTTCTGAAGGCATGTGCCACACCTTGTCCCTCTCATTTTGGAAGGCACTTCAGATTCTTAAACCTTGGGTTGAGTGCTGTAGCTATTTTTAGAAATCTCACATTGGTACCTTCTTTGTGTTTTGTCAATCTGCTGTGAAAGTGTTCTTAAACATGTGCTGGGTCATCATCTGAGACTGCTATAACATGAAATACATGGCAGAATGCAGGTAAAACAGAACAGGAGACCTACAATTCTCCCCCAAGGAGTTCAGTCACAAATTTAATTAATGCATTTTTTTTTAAACAAGCATCATCAGCATGGAAGCATGTCCTCTGCAATGGTGGCTGAAGCATGAAGGGGCATACGAATGTTTAGCATATCTGGGATGTAAATACCTTGCAACACAGTCTACAACAGTACTATGCGAATGCCTGGTCTCACTTTCAGGTGACATTGTAAATAAGAAGCAGACAGCAGTATCTCCCGTCAATGTAAATGAACTTGTTTGTCTTAGTGATTGGCTGAAGAAGGAGGACTGAGTGGACTTATAGGCTCTAAAGTTTTACATTGTTTTGTTTTTGAGTGCAGTTATGTAACAAAAGTAGTCTGCATTTGTAAGTTACGCTTTCATGATAAAGAGATTGCACTACAGTACTTGTAGGAGGTGACTTGAAAAATAGTATTTATTTTATCATTTTTACAGTGCAAATATTTGTAATAAAAATATAAAGTGAGCCTTGTACACTTTGTATTCTGTGCTGTAATAGAAATCAATATACTTGAAAATGTAGAAAAATATCCAAAAATATTTAATAAATTACCATTGGTATTCTATTGTATAACAGTGATTAATCACAATTAATTTTTTTAATCGTGATTACTTTTTTTGAGTTGATCACATACACTAATTGCGATTAATTGACAGCCCTATAAAGAGTTAAGACAAAGTGTGCCAGTAGATGGCACACCAGAATATGTAGCATTGCTGATTGATTTTGTAGGACCAGTAACTTTTGTTGTTGTTACCGTGCACTGCAAAAGACTTCCCCTGCGTGGCTCTTTACATCAGCTTTTAATATGGTATTGGAAGTAAAAGTGTTTTTATTCCTTTATTTTTTGTGGTGACGAATCCGAGGCACTGAGCCACTTTGGCTGCGAGCAACATTCTGCTCCCTGCTACAATGCAGATGCAGGGGGATATCTGAAAACTGGAGCGTCTTCAAGGCCTCATGGATTTATGTATGTGAAGAACTCAAGCATACCTTTGTGACAGTTAATTACTCTTTGGATTATTGGGAAATAGAGCCCTTAAATACAATAGCAGCCTGTGACATTGAATACTGCCAAGCTCTGTTTTCCTGGCATGGAATTCCAGAGACTGTTCTTGCAAGTAATGAATCTCACTATACTGGTTGGGAAACTTCACAGTTTACAGAATCAGTAGAATCTGAACATATCACAGGCTCTCTGCACCGTGGCCGGTCTAACGGCAAAAGAGAAGCCACTGTCAAAACTGCCAAGAAACTATTTAGAAAAGGCAAATGAAGGTAACAAAGACCGTGAACGGCATTACTGGACTGGAGAAATACACTAAAAAAAGGCATATGCAGCAGCCCTGTACAGCATCTCGTGTCACCCATCACACAGACTCCACTGCCTGTAGCAAATAAACTTCTGAAGCCAGCAGTAGTGGAAAAGGTGACAGAATAAATGACTCTGTGGTGACAGCAAGCCAAATACTACTATGACAGAGGAACCAGAGAGCTCCTGGACAGCCAGAGACAGTACTACCAGCACCTGACAGAGACAAGAGATGGAGGACAAGGACAGGTATGCAAAGACTAAGGTCACCTCCAGTAAGTGAAAGGACAATGCCACCGTCTCAATGGTTATTTCCTGACAAAAGCCAATGCACAGTTGTTTAAATGAGGCCCACCATGCGGATGAAGACACAGGGGAAAATGGCAATGAAAGGACTTCACCTATGAGGGACTTCCATGAGATGGCAAAGCAGATGCCAGAAAATTTAGCAGCCCAGAAATTTCAGGAGGGCAATCAGAGCCACATAGAATGGAAAAGCAGGAAAGTTGCCCAGTAATTTCAAAGCCCATGTAATTAATCATCAATTCATAATTTTCCATTATTGGCAGAGATATTATGAGAGTTCTGAATTGTGTGTGTGTGTGTCTATATACAATAGAAAATGTGCCAGTAGATGGTGGTCAAGACTATGTAGCACTGTTTAGGGGTTTGGAGGACCAATAAAGTTTGCTGTGGTAAAAGTGCTGCAAATGGCTTCCTTTGTGCTTTTTACACCAGTTCTTAACACAAGCTAGGAGGGTGTTTGTTATCCATGAAAATAAAAAATGTTGCCAAGATTGAGACCGTCCCACATAGGCACAACACATGTGAGAGTGCATTCCTCTTGGAAAGCTTGATTTTTGTAATGATCAGAATTACTTTCAAATCTGTCATTTCCACAGTGCTCAGGTGATGCATCCCTATTTCCTGTGTATGACTTGGAGCTCAGCTGTGAAAGCAGCTTCAGGAGTTGCTCCAGTCTTAAGTATCTAGGCTGTGTATAAAGAAAAGGAGTACTAGTGGCACCTTAGAGACTAACCAATGCATCTGATGAAGTGAGCTGTAGCTCACGAAAGCTTATGCTCAAATAAATGGGTTAGTCTCTAAGGTGCCACAAGTACTCCTTTTCTTTTTGCGAATACAGACTAACACAGCTGCTACTCTGTAGGCTGTGTATATACATGGGAAAAAAAGTGTGTACACGAGAGTGTGTGGGATTAAGGGAGGCAGCATTGCCTCATGGATATAGCATTTCACAGGGATATAGAACATCTGGGTTCTATTCCAGGCTCTGCCACTGTCCTGCTGGTGGTCTTGAGCAAGTCCCTGGCCTCCCTGTGCCTCAGTTTCCCCATCTGTAAAATGGGGATAATGATACTGACTTCCTTTGTAAAGTGCTTTGAGATCTACTGATGAAAAATTCTATACAAGAGCTAGAAATTACTATAGGTTTCAGAGTAGCAGCTGTGTTAGTCTGTATCTGCAAAAAGAAAAGGAGTACTTGTGGCACCTTAGAGACTAACCAATTTATTTGAGCATAAGCTTTCCTTGAGCTACAGCTCACTTCATCAGATGCATGCAGTGGAAAATACAGTAGGGGGATTTTATATACACAGAGAACATGAAACAATGCGTGTTACCATAAACACTGTAAGGAGAGTGATCAGGTGTTTATGGTAACACCCATTGTTTCATGTTCTCTGTGTATATAAAATCCCCCTACTGTATTTTCCACTGCATGCATCTGATGAAGTGAGCTGTAGCTCAAGAAAGCTTATGCTCAAATAAATTAGAGATTATTATGTCAGCTACCACAAAAATGTTTCTTTTTTTTTTATGTACCCACCCACAATTGATACAGTAGGTTGTTTTATCCACAAGGTTTGACTGAAATAAAGATGGGCTTGTAACTGGAGGACAAATCCCTGAATTGCAGGTGTTTGGCTCCAGAGCTCAAGATCAAATCCGAAATGTGAAAGCTATCATAGATTCAAAGCACAGCCTCCACCTGTCTCCTCACCCATGGGTTTTCAGGAAGCACTGGCAGGCCACTCTCCCACCCACTTTACTGGCACTTTCAGGGAGGCTGCCAGGTTGAAATGCTAACCACCTTAGTCTTATTGGGCCTTCTGGGCTGCTCCCTCCCACTGATGCCTGGAGCTGCTAAGGAACTTGCAAAGGCCTCTGGGATTTGTAAAACAGCTGCAACATTTCAGGAGCCTGTTCAAAATTGCCTTCCTCTTTTAAAAACCTTTCCAGACTCCTTTATGGACTCTCCCTCTCGCCTCCCTCCATCTAGAATCTGTCTCTTTAAACCATCTGTCAAGGTTCCTTCCCCACTCTGAACTCTAGAGTACAGATGTGGGGACCTGCATGAAAGACCCCCTTACTTACCAGCTATTCTTACCAGCTTAGGTTAAAAACTTCAAGGTACAAACTTTGCCTTGTCCTTGAACCCTATGCTGCCACCACCAAGCGTGTTAAAGAAAGAACAGGGAAAGAGCCCACTTGGAGACATCGTCCCGCACAATATCCCCCCAAGCCCTACACCCCCTTTCCTGGGGAAGGCTTGATAAAAATTGTCACCAATTTGCATAGGTGAACACAGACCCAAACCCTTGGATCTTAAAGAACAATGAAAAAGCAATCAGGATCTTAAAAGAAGAATTTTAATGAAAGAAAAGAATCACCTCTGTAAAATCAGGATGGTAAATACCTTACAGGGTAATCAGATTCAAAACATAGAGAATCCCTCTAGGCAAAATCTTAAGTTACAAAATACATAAAAACGGGCATATACATTCCATTCAGCACAGCTTATTTACCAGCCATTTAAACAAAAGGAAATCTAACGCATTTCTAGCTAGCTTACTTACTAACTAACAGTTGTAAGGCTGCATTCCTGATCGGTTCCCAGCAAAAGCATCACACAGACAGACAGACCCTTTGATCCTACTCCCCCCCCTCCAGCTTTGAAAGTATCTTGTCTCCTCATTGGTCATTTTGGTCAGGTGCCAGCAAGTTTATCTTAGCTTCTTAACCCTTTACAGGTGAAAGGGTTTTGCCTCTGGTCAGGAGGGATTTTATAGCACTGTATACAGAAAGGTGGTTACCCTTCCCTCTATTTTTATGACACCATCTCACCACTTTTAGTGCAAGAGCCATCTCCTCCACAGCCCCAGCCCTCTGAAAACAGACTTACCATCTCTCTCATCAGCTGAAAATGCATCTTTTCTCACCAGGCTCTTATTTTCTGCTTCCTTCTGCTGTGATTGAAGATGGTAAAGTGCTTTGAGATAGAGTTTTACATGAAAGATACTCCACAGGATCACATTATATTGTATTCTGTTCATTCATTCATCAACTACTCGCCCACCCTATCCTTAATGTACACTACTGAGTTTCTCTTTCCTTTCAAAATGCCTTGAGTTAAAGTGAGAGTACCTGCCTTTTAAAACCCTGGTGCTTATGGGTTTTAAATGAGGCACTTCGCATTATTCAGACATACAAGAGTTGTCTTGTGTTTATGGGGAAAAGCAGCATCATCTGAAAATGTTTTTAAAACATCATACCCCAATGCAGTGCATCGTGGGTAAAAACAGAATTCAAACCACTGACACGTTGGAGCGACACTAATAAATGAAGACACTTATCTCCCATCATGCAGCCCACTCTGTTAGAACCCATCAAAAATCCTTTGTCTGTCCCAATCCCCATTAAAACAAACAAAAGAAACAATAGCTGTGTTCTGGCATCCTTATTTTCTCCACATGTCTTGTGAAGGTGACGTCCTGCGTTACTCATCTCCTTTTATTCTGCTCTCACAAGTTGCATCGTTATGTTAAATTCTCAGGGATTGGCACACCATGTGATTGCAATAATAAGCAAATATTTTATTTATAAGCATGGCAAAAGCATATACGCGATATCACCTCAGCGGGGCTAGTTCACTTCATCGGTTTCTGTTTAATGCTGAAGTTTTGTTTCCTTCCCCCCTCTGCTTTTGGCAGCTCCTTCTAATCACTTTCTTTCACCTTAATCCAAGCAGAACACACAGGTGCCCATAATAGGATTATCAGAAGCAGTGGTATGCATTTTATCATCATTCAATACTGATAGTGTTTGGCTTTTAGAATCATTATCAAAACAAGAAGCCTGTTTGACATGGCTCACATCAGGCTCAAGGCAAGGGGCATCTTTGCAAGTTTCCCACTCCTCATCTTGTGGTGCAGCACTTTCTGACACACCATGGAGCTCTCGATTATACTTCATTTGGAACTTGCAGCAGTCCCTTCGACCTATGGTGTTATGAGCTAGGTTATGGGTTGAGTTAAAAACCTCACTGAGGCTGAAGGTAAACTTTTCCTTCAATTAATGGAACTGTCAGAATCAGCCCCCACCTAAGACAACAGGAATATGTGAGCCTGCCCAGAAGCTTTTCCTGAATATTGCTTTGGGTTGGGGGTATATACGTGTGTGTGAAGGCGGAATAGAGAAAAACGAACAACAACAACTGGGAAAGAGAGAGAGACTGAAGGCTGAGCCTAGAAGACACCAGGGGAGAGGTTTTTGGTTCAGGGATGTAGCCTGAAATGAGTGCTATTTGAAGTTGTAGGCAAAAGAAGCCTTTTCCTACTACTTGATTCCGTCTGCGTTCAGAGAAACAGGATTTTGTACATTCTTTGTAAAACACACACACACACCAGTATCAGAGAAATATCGGACTATGACCAATTTCTTTTCCTAACTGGAACTACATACTTGACTCTGAATATTTGGCTAGCCCGTTGGGTCAAAAGTGTTAATAGTACTTATGCGGCTCCTATTACAGTAGTATCTGATCACTTAATCTTTATCCTCACAACACCCTTCTGAGATAGAGCAGCGTTATTATCCCCATTTTAGGGATGGGAAACTAACATACAAAGAGTGACTTGCCCAAGGTGTGTCAGGCACTCTGGTGGAGCAGGGAGTTGAATCTGGGTCTCCAAGATCTAAACTAGGGCCCTAGCCCCTGGACCATCCTTCCCCTCCAAGCCAAGTTCCATACACAGCTCCCCCTATGACTAAGTGGAGCATACAAAATTTCAGGGAGATCAGCTAAGTAGGCGGGTAGCTGTGAAAATCAGGCTTATAATGGGAAGCTAGCTTCAGCTTTAACTCGCTGCCACCCCACAATACACATCAAGGTTAGTAGGATCAAAATTGGACCAATCTATTATTTTATGTATGGGTTTGCAAAATCTATGTGTTTCTTTATTAGTCTGATAGTTTTGTTAACGATTTCCATACTCTTTGCCCTGAAATAAGAGTGTCAGGCACACTGTATAGCACACAGAGAATACATTTCATGTTTGAGAGTTCAAGAGGTTATCATAAACTCAACCCCCCCCCAAAACATAACTTTATTGTCCTTTTAAAATGAAAACTTCACACTTTTTTCCTCTCTCTCGTATGCAGATGTCAGAGCTTGATGTCCAGCGTCTGTAACCAGACGATGGCCTCCATATCAAGGGAGGCTAAGCATTGTAAACTGCTCTCCAGATGTTGTGCTGGGCACTCTTCCACCACATGAGTTATGGTCTGTGATGCTGCCCCACCATCACAGCATGGGGAATAAACCAGGTCAAGCCGGTGCATGGTCCCGGCAACTCTGGAGAACACAGAAGCCAGCTGTTGAGCCTGGTCCAAGATGTACGATCAAGGAGACAAGTGCAGTGATGGACTCCTGAATTTGCTTACTGTGTTAGACTCTTTCCCACGGATGCTTCCTCTCTGTAAGGACATAATTTTCAGCTCCCTTGTGGTGCTGATCATCCATGCATGCTAAAGGGCCAGTAGCACTCTTGTCTGAGACTGTGTGAGCAAAGTCATAGCAAAGAGATCAGACATGGGGTCACAACCTGAACCACAAGGGTGTGATTCTTCCCCCGACTATGAGCAGACCTTTGAGTGGGTGCAGCATGTTGTTGCCCATCTGAGAATGGGGCATCAGACAACTGAAGATATAACAGGTTGGTTCCATCTGTTTCAGTTCTCCAAGCAGACTTAAGAGTAATGGCAATTCATCGCACATACAGACTGGAGATTGGTGTATAGTTCAGACAGCCACAGCTTCAACATAAATGTGTTTAGTCACTCAGCCCATGCCTTGTGTGGTTGGAATGCACCATCACAGTGTTCCAGGTGGGCCTTTCCGATGAAATACAATGGCTGTGTCCCTATTCCAGATAGTAAATAAAAAGGAACTACACTAAAGGAAAAACTTATGTCTTTCTATCTTAATATCATCCATTTTGTTCTGTGTTAATCACTCAGTGCCTCAGTTAATTATGACTCATATTTAACACCAGGTTGTTAAACTCATGCTGTTTTATGCCCTTTTGGGCCAAAATCTAGCCTCCGTTAGTCATTCCGTCACACTGTGCAAAAATGCGTGAATTCAATACCAGCTACCTTACCCTTAGATAAAGAAATAAGTGTTTATTATGCCAGTAATATGGAAGATTACAAGCTTGTTTCTGCTCTCACACTCTACAATTGGTATAAATCACAAGCAAGTCCAAAAACATTAATGGAGTAACTCTAGTGTTAAACCAGTGTGAGATCAGAATGAACTACTAGCTACTACCATTTCCTAAGCAGGTCCCAATTCCACAATACTTTGCTGCCCGTTTCATTGTCACCATGAGCCAAAGACATCCCAGGTGTAACTACTTCAGTAGAGTTTAGTACACTCTGTATTACCAAGATAAACACACTTACAAAGTAATATCTAGCAATTTGCAAAACCACCAATTATGGACCACTGTGCTCAGGTTCAAAAGAAGGTTTTGTAAAGGTTTCAATATTAGCGTTCATTTGAATCAGAGAGTAGTATGTTCACAGAATTTGGGGGGGAGAGGGGGGAAAGAGGGTGGAGAAACCAAGCCTCCACTAGAACTGCAATTACAGGCACTGATTCAGAAAGATACTTACTCACATTAGTAACTTTAAGCACAAGAGAAGGCCCACTGATGTCAACTTTCTGAACCAGGTCCACAATACATAACTCATAATGAAATAAAAGTTTTTGCCTTCTCTATTGTACCATTAATTCTACTCCAAACAAACAAACTGATTCAGTTGGAGAACACTTCAATCTCTCTGGTTACGTGATTACAGACATGAAAGTTGCGATATTACAACAGAAAAACTTCAAATCCAGACTCCAGCGAGAGACTGCTGAATTGGAATTGATTTGCAAATTGGATACAATTAACTTAGGCTTGAATAGAGACTGGGAGTGGCTAAGTCATTATGCAAGGTAACCTATTTCCCCTTAAAAAGAAAAGGAGTACTTGTGGCACCTTAGAGACTAAGGGTATGTCTACACTACGAAATTAGGTCGAATTTATAGAAGTCGGTTTTTTTGAAATCGGTTTTATATATTCGAGTGTGTGTGTCCCCACAGAAAATGCTCTAAGTGCATTAAGTGCATTAACTCGGCGGAGTGCTTCCACAGTACTGAGGCAAGTGTCGACTTCCGGAGCGTTGCACTGTGGGTAGCTATCCCACAGTTCCCGCAGTCTCCGCTGCCCATTGGAATTCTGGGTTGATATCCCAATGCCTGATGGGGCTAAAACATTGTCGCGGGTGGTTCTGGGTACATATCGTCAGGCCCCCGTTCCCACCCTCCCTCCCCCCGTGAAAGCAAGGGCAGACAATTATTTTGCGCCTTTTTTCCTGAGTTACCTGTGCAGACGCCATACCACGGCAAGCATGGAGCCCGCTCAGGTAACCGTCACCCTATGTCTCCTGGATGCTGGCAGACGCGGTACGGCATTGCTACACAGTAGCAGCAACCCCTTGCCTTGTGGCAGCAGACGGTACAGTACGACTGGTAGCCGTCATCGTCATGTCTGAGGTGCTCCTGGTCGCCTCTGTGAGGTCGATCAGGAGCGCCTGGGCAGACATGGGCGCAGGGACTAAATTTGGAGTGACTTGAGCAGGTCATTCTCTTTAGTCCTGCAGTCAGTCCTATTGAACCGTCTTATGGTGAGCGGGCAGGCGATACGGACTGCTAGCAGTCGTACTGTACCATCTTCTGCCGAGCAGCCATGAGATGTGGATGGCATGCAGTCCTTCTGCACCGTCTGCTGCCAGCCAAAGATGTAAAAGATAGATGGAGTGGATCAAAACAAGAAATAGACCAGATTTGCTTCCCCCCTCCCCTGTCTAGGGGACTCATTCTTCTAGATCACACTGCAGTCACTTACAGAGAAGGTGCAGCGAGGTAAATCTAGCCATGTATCAATCAGAGGCCAGGCTAACCTCCTTGTTCCAATAACAACGATAACTTAGGTGCACCATTTCTTATTGGAACCCTCCGTGAAGTCCTGCCTGAAATACTCCTTGATGTAAAGCCACCCCCTTTGTTGATTTTAGCTCCCTGAAGCCAACCCTGTAAGCGCCCCTCCCAGCGTCAGAGCAATGGCAAACAATCGGGCATCTGAGAGTGCTGTCCAGAGCACTCACAATGGAGCACTCTGATGGGGCTAAAACATTGTCGCGGGTGGTTCTGGGTACGTGTCGTCAGGCCCCCGTTCCCTCCCTCCCTCCGTGAAAGCAAGGGCAGACAATCGTTTCGCGCCTTTTTTCATGAGTTACCTGTGCAGACACCATACCACGGCAAGCATGGAGCCAGCTCAGGTAACTGTCACCCTATGTCTCCTGGGTGCTGGCAGACGCGGTACGGCTTTGCTGCACAGTAGCAGCAACCCATTGCCTTCTGGCAGCAGACGGTGCAATACGACTGGTAGTCGTCCTTGTCGTGTCCGAGGTGCTCCTGGCCACGTCGGCTGGGAGCGCCTGGGCAGACATGGGCGCAGGGACTAAATTTGGAGTGACTTGACCAGGTCATTCTCTTTAGTCCTGCAGTCCTATTGAACCGTCTTATGGTGAGCGGGCAGGCGATACGGACTGCTAGCAGTCGTACTGTACCATCTTCTGCCAGGCAGGCAAGAGATGAGGATTGCTAGCAGTCGTATTGTACCATCTTCTGCCAAGCAGCCATGAGATGTGGATGGCATGCAGTCCTTCTGCACCGTCTGCTGCCAGCCAAAGATGTAAAGGATAGATGGAGTGGGTCAGAACAAGAAATAGACCAGATTTGTTTTGTACTCATTTTCCTCCTCCCCTGTCTAGATCACACTGCAGTCACTCACAGAGAAGGCGCAGCAAGGTAAATCTAGCCATGTATCAATCAGAGGCCAGGCTAACCTCCTTGTTCCAATAACAACGATAACTTTGGTGCACCATTTCTTATTGGAACCCTCCGTGCAGTCCTGCCTGAAATACTCCTTGATGTACAGGCACACCCTTTGTTGATTTTAGCTCCCTGAAGCCAACCCTGTAAGCCGTGTCGTCAGTCGCCCCTCCCTCCGTCAGAGCAACGGCAGACAATCGTTCCGCGCCTTTTTTCTGTGCGGACGCCATACCAAGGCAAGCATGGAGGCTGCTGAGCTCATTTTGGCAATTAGGAGCACATCAACCACCACACGCATTATCCAGCAGTATATGCAGCACCAGAACATGGCAACGCGATACCAGGCGAGGAGGCGACGTCAGCGCGGTCCCGTGAGTGATCAGGACATGGACACAGATTTCTCTGAAAGCATGGGCCCTGCCAATGCATGCATCATGGTGCTAATGGGGCAGGTTCATGCTGTGGAACGCCGATTCTGGGCTCGGGAAACAAGCACAGACTGGTGGGACCGCATAGTGTTGAAGGTCTGGGACGATTCCCAGTGGCTGCGAAACTTTCGCATGCATAAGGGCACTTTCATGGAACTTTGTGACTTGCTTTCCCCTGCCCTGAAGCGCATGAATACCAGGATGAGAGCAGCCCTCACAGTTGAGAAGCGAGTGGCGATAGCCCTGTGGAAGCTTGCAACGCCAGACAGCTACCGGTCAGTTGGGAATCAATTTGGAGTGGGCAAATCTACTGTGGGGGCTGCTGTTATGCAAGTAGCTCACACAATCAAAGATCTGCTGATATCAAGGGTAGTGACTCTGGGAAATGTGCAGGTCATAGTGGATGGCTTTGCTGCAATGGGATTCCCTAACTGTGGTGGGGCTATAGACGGAACCCATATCCCTATCTTGGCACCGGAGCACCAAGCCGCCGAGTACATAAACCGCAAGGGGTACTTTTCGATAGTGCTGCAAGCTCTGGTGGATCACAAGGGACGTTTCACCAACATCAACGTGGGATGGCCGGGAAAGGTGCATGATGCTCGCATCTTCAGGAACTCTGGTCTGTTTCAAAAGCTGCAGGAAGGGACTTTATTCCCAGACCAGAAAATAACTGTTGGGGATGTTGAAATGCCTATATGTATCCTTGGGGACCCAGCCTACCCCTTAATGCCATGGCTTATGAAGCCGTACACAGGCAGCCTGGACAGTAGTCAGGAGCTGTTCAACTACAGGCTGAGCAAGTGCAGAATGGTGGTAGAATGTGCATTTGGACGTTTAAAGGCGCGCTGGTGCAGTTTACTGACTCGCTTAGACCTCAGCGAAACCAATATTCCCACTGTTATTACTGCTTGCTGTGTGCTCCACAATATCTGTGAGAGTAAGGGGGAGACGTTTATGGCGGGATGGGAGGCTGAGGCAAATCGCCTAGCTGCTGGTTACGCGCAGCCAGACACCAGGGCGGTTAGAAGAGCACAGGAGGGCGCGGTACGCATCAGAGAAGCTTTGAAAACCAGTTTCATGACTGGCCAGGCTACGCTGTGAAAGTTCTGTTTGTTTCTCCTTGATGAAACCCCCCGCCCCTTGGTTCACTCTACTTCCCTGTAAGCTAACCACCCTCCCCTCCTCCCTTTAATCACCGCTTGCAGAGGCAATAAAGTCATTGCTGCTTCACAGTCATGCATTCGTTATTCATTCATCACACAAATAGGGAGATGACTACCAAGATATCCCAGGAGGGGTGGTGGAGGAGGGAAGGAAAATGCCACACAGCACTTTAAGCACAGCACTTTAAAAGTTTACAACTTTAAAATTTATTGAATGACAGCCTTCTTTTTTTTGGGCAATCCTCTGTGGTGGAGTGGCTGGTTGGCCGGAGGCCCCCCCACCGCGTTCTTGGGCGTCTGGGTGTGGAGGCTATGGAACTTGGGGAGGAGGGCGGTTGGTTACAGAGGGGCAGCAGTGGCAGTCTGTGCTCCAGCTGCCTTTGCTGCAGCTCAACCATACACTGGAGCATTCTGGTTTGGTCCTGCAGCAGCCTCAGCATTGAATCCTGCCTCCTCTCATCACGCTGCCGCCACATTTGAGCTTCAGCCCTGTCTTCAGCCCGCCACTTACTCTCTTCAGCCCTCCACCTCTCCTCCCGGTCATTTTGTGCTTTCCTGCACTCTGACATTATTTGCCTCCACGCATTCGTCTGTGCTCTGTCAGTGTGGGAGGACAGCATGAGCTCGGAGAACATTTCATCGCGAGTGCGTTTTTTTTTCTTTCTAAGCTTCACTAGCCTCTGGGAAGGAGAAGATCCTGTGATCATTGAAACACATGCAGCTGGTGGAGAAAAAAAAAGGGACAGCGGTATTTAAAAAGACACATTTTATAAAACAGTCGCTACACTCTTTCAGGGTAAACCTTGCTGTTAACATTACATACATAGCACATGTGCTTTCGTTACAAGGTCGCATTTTGCCTCCTCCCACCGCGTGACTACCCCCTCAACCTTCCCCCCTCCCTGTGGCTAACAGCGGGAAACATTTCTGTTCAGCCACAGGCAAACAGCACAGCAGGAACGGGCACCTCTGAGTGTCCCTGAAGAAAAGCACTCTATTTCAACCAGGTGACCATGAATTATATCTCACTCTCCTGAGGATAACACAGAGAGAGAAAGAACGGATTTTGGTTGAATGCCAGCAAACATACACTGCAATGCTTTGTTCTACAGTGATTCCCGAGTACGTGTTACTGGCCTGGAGTGGTAAAGTGTCCTACCATGAAGGACGAAATAAGGCTGCCCTCCCCAGAAACCTTTTGCAAAGGCTTTAGGACTACATCTAGGAGAACCGCAAATGCCAGGGCAAAGTAATCCTTTCACATGCTTGCTTTTAAACCATGTATAGCATTTGAAAAGGTACACTCACCAGAGGTCCCTTCTCCGCCTGCTGGGTCCAGGAGGCAGCCTTGGGTGGGTTCGGGGGGTACTGGCTCCAGGTCTAGGGTGAGAAACAGTTCCTGGCTGTCGGGAAAACCGGTTTCTCCGCTTGCTTGCTGTGAGCTATCTACAACCTCCTCCTCCTCCTCATCTTCTTCGTCCCCAAAACCTGCTTCCGTATTGCCTCCATCTCCATTGAAGGAGTCAAACAACACGTCTGGGGTAGTGGTGGCTGAACCCCCTAAAATGGCATGCAGCTCATCATAGAAGCGGCATGTTTGGGGCTCTGACCCAGAGCGGCTGTTCGCCTCTCTGGTTTTCTGGTAGGCTTGCCTCAGCTCCTTCAGTTTCACGCGGCACTGCTTCGGGTCCCTGTTATGGCCTCTGTCCTTCATGCCCTGGGAGATTTTCACAAAGGTTTTGGCATTTCGAAAACTGGAACGGAGTTCTGATAGCACGGATTCCTCTCCCCAAACAGCGATCAGATCCTGTACCTCCCGTTCGGTCCATGCTGGAGCTCTTTTGCGATTCTGGGACTCCATCATGGTCACCTGTGCTGATGAGCTCTGCATGGTCAACTGCAGCTTGCCACGCTGGCCAAACAGGAAATGAGATTCAAAAGTTTGCGGTTCTTTTCCTGTCTACCTGGCCAGTGCATCTGAGTTGAGAGTGCTGTCCAGAGCGGTCAGAATGGAGCACTCTGGGATAGCTCCCGGAGGCCAATACCATCGAATTGTGTCCACAGTACCCCAAATTCGAGCCGGGAACGTCGATTTAAGCGCTAATCCACTTGTCAGGGGTGGAGTAAGGAAATTGATTTTAAGAGCCCTTTAAGTCGAAATAAAGGGCTTTACTGTGTGGACGGGTGCAGGTTTAAATCGATTTAACGTTGCTAAATTCGACCTAAAGTCCTAGTGTAGACCAGGGCTTACCAATTTATTAGAGCATAAGCTTTCGTGAGCTACAGCTCACTTCATCAGATGCATATCATGGAAACTGCAGCAGACTTTATATATACACAGAGAATATGAACCAATACCTCCTCCCACCCCACTGTCCTGCTGGTAATAGCTTATCTAAAGTGATCATCAGGTGGGCCATTTCCAGCACAAATCCAGGTTTTCTCACCCTCCACCCCCCCACACAAATTCACTCTCCTGCTGGTGATAGCCCATCCAAAGTGACAACTCTTTACACAATGTGCATGACAATCAAGTTGGGCTATTTCCTGCACAAATCCAGGTTTTCTCACATCCCCCCCACCCCCATACACACACAAACTCACTCTCCTGCTGGTAATAGCTCATCCAAACTGACCACTCTTCAAGTTTAAATCCAAGTTAAACCAGAACATCTGGGGAGGGGGGTAGGAAAAAACAAGAGGAAACAGGCTACCTTGCATAATGACTTAGCCACTCCAAGTCTCTATTTAAGCCTAAATTAATAGTATCCAATTTGCAAATGAATTCCAATTCAGCAGTTTCTCGCTGGAGTCTGGATTTGAAGTTTTTTTGTTTTAAGAAGGCGACCTTCATGTCTGTGATTGCGTGACCAGAGAGATTGAAGTGTTCTCCGACTGGTTTATGAATGTTATAATTCTTGACATCTGATTTGTGTCCATTTATTCTTTTACGTAGAGACTGTCCAGTTTGACCAATGTACATGGCAGAGGGGCATTGCTGGCACATGATGGCATATATCACGCTGGTGGATGTGCAGGTGAACGAGCCTCTGATAGCGTGGCTGATGTTATTAGGCCCTGTGATGGTGTTCCCTGAATAGATATGTGGGCACAATTGGCAACGGGCTTTGTTGCAAGGATAAGTTCCTGGGTTAGTGGTTCTGTTGTGTGGTATGTGGTTGTTGGTGAGTATTTGCTTCAGGTTGCGGGGCTGTCTGTAGGCAAGGACTGGCCTGTCTCCCAAGATTTGTGAGAGTGTTGGGTCATCCTTTAGGATAGGTTGTAGATCCTTAATAATGCGTTGGAGGGGTTTTAGTTGGGGGCTGAAGGTGACGGCTAGTGGCGTTCTGTTATTTTCTTTGTTAGGCCTGTCCTGTAGTAGGTGACTTCTGGGAACTCTTCTGGCTCTATCAATCAAGCCAGAAGAGTTCCCAGAAGTTACCTACTACAGGACAGGCCTAACAAAGAAAATAACAGAACGCCACTAGCCGTCACCTTCAGCCCCCAACTAAAACCCCTCCAACGCATTATTAAGGATCTACAACCTATCCTAAAGGATGACCCAACACTCTCACAAATCTTGGGAGACAGGCCAGTCCTTGCCTACAGACAGCCCCACAACCTGAAGCAAATACTCACCAACAACCACATTCCACACAACAGAACCACTAACCCAGGAACTTATCCTTGCAACAAAGCCCGTTGCCAATTGTGCCCACATATCTATTCAGGGGACACCATCACAGGGCCTAATAACATCAGCCACGCTATCAGAGGCTTGTTCACCTGCACATCCACCAATGTGATATATGCCATCATGTGCCAGCAATGCCCCTCTGCCATGTACATTGGTCAAACTGGACAGTCTCTATGTAAAAGAATAAATGGACACAAATCAGATGTCAAGAATTATAACATTCATAAACCAGTCGGAGAACACTTCAATCTCTCTGGTCACGCAATCACAGACATGAAGGTCGCTATCTTAAAACAAAAAAACTTCAAATCCAGACTCCAGCGAGAAACTGCTGAATTGGAATTCATTTGCAAATTGGATACTATTAATTTAGGCTTAAATAGAGACTTGGAGTGGCTAAGTCATTATGCAAGGTAGCCTGTTTCCTCTTGTTTTTTCCTACCCCCCCCCCAGATGTTCTGGTTTAACTTGGATTTAAACTTGAAGAGTGGTCAGTTTGGATGAGCTATTACCAGCAGGAGAGTGAGTTTGTGTGTGTATGGGGGTGGGGGGGATGTGAGAAAACCTGGATTTGTGCAGGAAATAGCCCAACTTGATTGTCATGCACATTGTGTAAAGAGTTGTCACTTTGGATGGGCTATCACCAGCAGGAGAGTGAATTTGTGTGTGTGTGGGGGGGTGGAGGGTGAGAAAACCTGGATTTGTGCTGGAAATGGCCCACCTGATGATCACTTTAGATAAGCTATTACCAGCAGGACAGTGGGGTGGGAGGAGGTATTGGTTCATATTCTCTGTGTATATATAAAGTCTGCTGCAGTTTCCACGATATGTATCTGATGAAGTGAGCTGTAGCTCACGAAAGCTTATGCTCTAATAAATTGGTTAGTCTCTAAGGTGCAACAAGTACTCCTTTTCTTTTTGCGAATACAGACTAACACGGCTGTTACTCTGAAACCTATTTCCCCTTGTTTTCCTAACCCCCCCCCCAGCCCCCATTCCTCAGACATTCTTGTTAAATCCTGGATTTGTGCTGGAAATGACCCACCTTGATTATCATACACATTGTAAGGAGAGTGATCACTTTACATAAGCTATTACCAGCGGGAGAGTGGGGTGGGGGGAGAAAAAACCTTTTGTAGTGATAAACACCCATTTTTTCACGATTTGTGTGTATAAGAACAAACATCTTCCATATTTTCCACAGTATGCATCCGATGAAGTGAGCTGTAGCTCACGAAAGCTTATCCTCAAATAAATTGGTTAGTCTCTAAGGTGCCACAAGTACTCCTTTTCTTCTTGATTCAGTAAAGAACTTAAACCTATGATTTTTGTCCCATTGAAGTCAATGAGATATAAGCACATACTTAAAGTGAAGCATGGTCCTAAATGCTTTGCTGACCCTGGGCCAAGGTCCATCTGCATTGCCCACTTATCTGCCCAATGGAAAAAAGTCACATAGTTACGCTATTTTTATTTGATTGTCATGGTTTAAGTAAGTTTTAAGATTCCTTCCATTATTGCAGTGGCTGGGGCCATTTGTGGGTGTTTAGGTTTAACCTTTCAATTGTCAGACTGTGCAGTGCACTGAAGGAAAAAGGAAACCAAGTGGATCCTTATATCCCATCTCATGGCAAAAGTATCCCAGAAAACCTTCTACTCCTACTTTGCCCAAGCACAATATCTGGGGTGGAGGGGTGACTTTTCTGGAAGAAACCACGGCCCTGAACAATAATCTTTCTGCAGCCAGTAGAGAAATATATTATTGCCTAGAGCAGTGGCTAGCTGGTCTCTAGTGCACTGTAGATCTGCTGTATGTATTTTTGTGTGTTCAGTTTTTATTGACACATAATATCAAACAGGCTGTCTGAAAAACGTAGCACCTTCATTCACATAGTAAGGAAATAGGCTCTCAAATGATACATTAGCCTTCTTCCAGCCCCCCAGGGGAAACCTATGTATTAAAACCACATCAGAAAGAATATTTGTGGACATTAAAAGAAAGGAGATGAAAGAGGAGGGGGCAGTGTGGCCCAGTAGCGAGGGCCTGAGACTCTGGAGACCTGGGTTAGTCCTGACTTTGCCTGCTGGGCAACCTTGTGAAGGTGATTTTAACCACTCTGTGCCTCAGTTTCCCCATCTGTAAAACAGTGATAATGATATTTACATCCTTCTTAAAGCACTTTGGCCCAGATTTGTAAAGATATTTAGGTGTTGCAGTACTCACTGTGGGAATGGCTAACTAATTTAGGAGCCTAACTCTAATTTTCAAAAGGGATTTAGGCACTTAGGAGCCTAAAACACTTGAAAATGGGATTTAGGTGTTGTCACTCTCAGCATCAAACTTTATACATCTTTAAAAATGTGGGTCTTTGAAATCTACTGGGGAAGAGCACTGTATAAGAGCTAGTTATTATTTGGTGGGAGAAAATTTGATAAGCTACACATACAAGACTATCAACAGTTTCCTGATCCAGCCTAAAACATATGACTTGGGGAGCAGTCCTATGTGTGTTGGGCAGTGTAAGGAGAACTTGGATCCCCACTCTGCCCATCTGTTTCAGGCAGGACAGGGAACACTGCCAGACTAATATTCTAGTAGGGAAGGCAAGAAGGTAGCTTGCTACCAGATGAACTAGGGCAAAGGGTTACAGCTAGATAATTAAGGAGAGACAGTGTAAAGAACCCTCATGCTGAGTACAGTGGACACAATTGTTACACATATTACATAAATGCAGGGAGCCGGGATTGGAACTGTCATCCCTCAGCTCTAAAAAGCATAAGCCTTTACGAGCTGACTTAAAGGAGAGCTCTTGTAGATCCCTTATGCTCTCCATATGCCAGGTGCTGGAGGGAGACAGCCTTCACTCACAGATGCAAAGGCAGGACATTACAGTAGTGGTGGGTAGGGAGACCACTGAGGACTCCCAGCCCCTATACACATGGAGCGGAATGATGGAGTTTCCTCAGTGGATTCGAACCAAAAAATAAAGCTGTTATCCATTACATCCTAAATGGAATTTCATTTATTTCCATCTCAGAGTCCTGGATTTTCCTGACACACTTCGGAGCTTTGCTCTCAGGTTAAGATGTCAGTGAAAGACATTGATGACATTATGAGTAGTGCAATCAAGCAAACAGATTTCCCTTTGTTTGTCTGAATTACAGTGATGTACCAATTCCCGCATCATGTGTTTTAATATGCCATGAATCAGGCAGCACTGGTTCTGCGGAATGCTTATTTATCCTGTGCGATAACAATACATTGCATTTCTATTAAGATGTGCATCTGAGGCTCGCAAAGAGCTGGCAAATGCTAAGCCATTACATATCACAGCACAGATCATCCCTGTGAGGTAGATATTATTAATTACATCCTGCTTCCTGAATGGGGAAAAAAATAAAAAGAGGTTAAATGACTCATTTGGAAGGTAACATGGCAAGACAGTGGCCTAAACAGGGATAGAACTGAGCAGTTCTGATGCCCAGTCCCCCTAGCTCTAGCCCCTGGACAAAACCTCTCCTCACTTCTGATGTTTTCTAAAGGATACAGAATAATATTAAAATAACCATCCAACTGTCTTATAAAATAAGAGGAAAAAAGAAAGAAGTTTTAGTGAGTGGATGAACTTGTTACACTTTGGAATGACACTGGAATTCTGAACCTGGGCTGAACAGAATCTTTGCTCAGTGGACCCATAGGGCCAGTTTCCATTCTAGAGTGCCATTAGTTCTGGTTCTCTGTGAAAGAGAAAGATAGAGGGAAGCAGAGTCTGTATAACGCCCCTAGAGGATAAAGTTGGAGCACCTAACTTCTGATAGAGTGGGGGGTTTGAAATCTGGAACTGATCCATTTGCCTTTCATCAGGCGCGGTCACTCAGCTGACAAGCAGAGCCGAAGTCTCTTTAAATTCTGCTATGGGGACTTAATAGACCATCTCCCTTTGGTGCAGGACCATTTTATGATCCTGCACCGTGTGTGTTCTTATCCACAGTTCTATATATTCCAGAGATGTCAAAGAAAGTCAGAAATCCACACAAACATTTATGCCTGTAAGACTCACCCCTGCAGCACCTCCTGCTGGTGCCCTGGGAATTAGCTCTACTTCCAGCCTTGGAGCACCCTCTGCAGGCCAGTATCCCACTTACACTGGGCTCCCATGTCCCTCCCAGGCCCGGTGCCCCTTGTACGCTGGGGTGCTGCCCCCTGGCAGTAACCCCTCACTTGCAGGGTCTCCCCTCTCCAGGGAACCCCCACCCCCTATCCCTACCTCGCCTCAGTCATAGGCTACTGCCAGTCACCAGCTAGCCCCCACACCCTGGGGCAGACTACAGTATAAGCCACTCATCACAGGCAAGGTTGGGTTTGGACCTGCTGCCTCCGTCTAACCTTGGGCTGTCCCCTGCAATCCCAGTACCTGTTGGGCCTAATACTAGGCTGCAGCCTGGGGCTTTCCTGGCTGGAGCTCCCTCAGCTCCTTCCCCAGCCCCGCTCCAATCGAGGTACTCTGCTTAGGTCCCTGCAGCCAGGTCCCTCCCTCCCAAAAGCTAGAGAGAGTCTCTTGAGCTTCAGCCCAGCAGCCCCTTTATAGGGCTAGCTGAGTCTGTTTGGGGCATGGCCACAGCTGAGGCTGCCTCCCACTCAGCCCAGCCTAAGGCTCCCAACCCCAGCCCTCTCCAAGGGCTGGCTTTTAACCCCTTTGGGCCAGGAGTGGGTGACCACCCTGCTACAATGCATTAAAATAAAACTAAAACCAAAAAGCCCAACCAACCAAAACCAAAAAACACCCAAGACAATTTCTTTATTGAAGATATGGGTCCCGATTAGCCTTGAAGATCTGAGGCCATTACCAATTCCATCTGTTGCTGGGACTGCAGCAGCAGCAGAAGAGACCTAGATCAGCTTAAAAAAGAACACCAAACAAAAACAAAGTTTTGAGGAAAAACTACACTTTTCTTGATTCCCAAGGATTAGGGGCCCTAATTGGGAGAACACTCTTTGTTATTAGATATTTAGCATATTTAGCATTTACCGGTATGCTTTATATGCTCAGAGTGTTTGACAGATATTAACTAACAACTCTGACGTGAAATTGTTATCCTTGAAGGGAGGAGTCACTGCCAGAGCTCCTCCTTGTGGCTGGATATGATGTGGTGGTCTCTCCCCATTCTGGTACTCCTTGCCGACAGCCATGTTGATCCTCTGGTCATCCACCACTTCCAATGAGTTGGCCCTCCAGCCAGGTCACAATTTATTTCCTCACCCCTTCTGAGATAACAAAAGTCCAATTAAAAGTCCAAAAAGTGTCCCAGCACAAAAGATCCTTCTGTCTCCTTTGGACTCTTCCTCAGCCCATTCTTGAGATGTCATCTTCAGCCCCAGCCTGGGCTCTGTAGTCCTTACTTTGGGCTTGTATGCCCCTTCCTGGGGGCTGGTAGGGAAACTCCATCCAACCCTCTGCTCTGGGTCTAGCCCAGGGACCCTGTATTAAGCAGCTAGGTCTGCTCCTTTAGATTTGCTGTTGTTTCCCTGAGCCACTTCCTACCTCCAGGCCCCACGTGCTGCTTCCCTGCAGACTGTGTTTAACATACCCTCTGCTCTGGTTCCCGGGCCTCTGGCTTCTCCTTAGATCCACCTAGTTCCTGTCTTTCCTGGAACACCAATCTTTCAGGTCTGCCTCTCTGTGCCATGCCCCCTTTTCAAAGCCCACCACCGGGGTTAATTCCATCCCTGTAGCCTTCTGCAGTCTGCCTTCCCCAAGCCCCTCTCAGAGATAGGAAACTCCCTACCTCCTCTCACTGTGGTTTCTCTGCTCTGGATAATCCCAGGAAGTGAGAGCAGACTCTCTCTCTGCAGCTCTCAACTTCCCCTGTTTATAATCCTCTCTCAGCTTCTCCCTTTGTGGACTTCATCCTCAGGTAAGCCTAGCTCTCCCTCCAGATGCAGCCTGGTAGTTTATTTGGCCTCCTCAGGCCTACCTTAACCCTTCTGGAGCCTGTGTGGCATACATGCCCTATCACATATCCCCATTTCACAGATGGGCAAACTGAGTTATGGAACGGGACGCCACTCACTCAAGACCCAAAGGAAAGCAGTCAGTGGCAGAGCAAGGATTAGAACGCAGCAGCTTCCGAGTCTTCCTTCACTGTCATCCTCCTAGGCTATCCTATCTCTAATAAAGGAATCAACTAGGGCTGGCACAAATGGTGAGGAAGAGCACACAAGGAACTTCCCCACCTCTTGTGTCCCCTGTGGAGGGGACAGCTGAAGCTTTTCTGCTCACCTGAGTGGTGGGACTTCTTCCTGCTAGTGCCCACAGGGAGTAGTAGTCAACTAAATAGGCCAGGGAGAAGAAGGAAAGAAGTGGGGCACATAAGTAAGGGATTGTTAGGAGTTAGGAGAACAGCGGAAGGAAATTTCCTGTTAAACAGGAGGAAAGGGCCGGGGGGGGGCAGGAAATACCTACGACTCATAGAAAGGAAGTTTGCAATGGCTTTCTGAGAGAATCTAAGCATACTTTCTGTGGATATTTGTCCTTGCAGTGTTCAACTGTACATGTGTTCCTAGAAAGCTGAACACAAAAGAGTCCCCAGAAATGGAACACAAAAGAATCAAACCAAGGATGAATATTCATGAGGATTTTTCTGAAGCATTCACCCAGCTCTCTGTGACATGAAAAGAAATTGCTTCTTGTCTGGGCTCACCAGCAGCCCCTCAGCTGCTTCCTTATACTGCAGTTACAAGGAGAGGGCTCCTGAAGTTGTAGCAAAAATGTGATTTGTCTGCCTTGTTTCCATCCAGTCAGGGACATCCAGCGTTCAGATGTGCCTCTGAATCATTTTATTCTTTATACCTTCTAACTCGGTCTTAAATCACTTGATCTTCCGTAAGTAGCTTTCCAGGGATCAAATCATGCCTTTCAATAGAAGTCTCCATTTCCAGCATCATTTCTCCCCCTAACCTATGATATGTATCTTTTGATCCCTTTAAATTTCTGCTACCTGAAATTTTTTTCTCTTGAAGTGCATTCAGTCTGCCCTGTCTGTTCAATGTTGCTGTTTCTCTGCGATATCTTCAATCAATAGAAAGGCTGATCATTGATGTCTGAATAAGCTTGGGCCCATTATTTCTTTCCCCTCTCCCCTTGCTGTGTTTAACATGGTGGAGAACAGTCTCTAGCATGGGATGGCTTAGACTGCAATGTTTAAATGAAATAACAATTCCCTTTCAAGGCACACTGTTGTAATCCTCTAGATGTCACTCCAGATGTCACCAGATAGCACATCATGGCTGCTTGAAAGATTGTTGAACTGTGGGGCTAGAAGGCTGATTTGCCAAAAGCACAGGCCCCCGAAAAAGGAAGCTCAAGAGCTGCTAGTAACATGGCACACATTTGAACAATTGTGATCCCAACCAGTGACAGGTGCATGGATGTGTGCACTCACACACACACACTACTAAATATACTTTCCTTTCTCCTAAGGTTCCTTTAGATTGTAAATTGTGCTCATACATTGTCCAGTACAATTGGCCTGGCTCTCATTTGGGCCCACTAGATGCTAATGAAATACAAATAATAACACTTACAAAGGAAGGCTTAAATGAGTCTTTGATGTATAGATTTAGTGGACCATACAGGCAGAATCCTTTGATTGCTTCTTAACACTATGAAGTGACAGCCTGTGTTTGGAGGATGAGTGGGGTTTTTGAAGGGGATGCATGTAACTGTGGCAGCTATGCTCAACCTGCAATAATTTTGTCATTGGGAGACTGTTTATATCAGAGTCAGCAGTATTTTGTACTGTAATAGCTTCACTTTTATTGTGTGCCATTAAATCATACAAGCAAATTGCATGATGGGCAGAATTCAACATCATGCCCGTGTCACCCTAATCATGGTACCACCCTGGAGCTATTACACCCCACGGGGGTGCAATCTGCTCCCCACTTGAACCAGCGGCACTCCACGAATGGATGCAGAGCAGTCCCTGTTCTCCTCCAGCCTGTTGTGTTTGCAGCTGCAGTTTCACAGGTGTAATAAAGGTTTGGCACATATGAGAGC
This sequence comes from Lepidochelys kempii, assembly GCF_965140285.1. NCBI lineage: Eukaryota > Metazoa > Chordata > Testudines > Cheloniidae > Lepidochelys > Lepidochelys kempii. The sequence goes on from NC_136382.1 coordinate 153,296,178, forward strand.
TAGTAAGAGACTGATCTTTTCTCCCTGACTCCCAGTCACATGATATTGATTATGGTTGGAAAAGGTTAAACCCCTGTCACATAGCAATGATCATTATCCACTGACTCCAGGAGCTACTGTTACCACAAAATTCAGCCAGGAAATGCAGTTTCTCCTCTGAACCACTAGATGACTCTGAGAGCTCTTCTAGTCAGTGTTTGCCTCTGATCATTCAAACTGTTACAAGGGAAAAAAGCAAAATATATTAGATAAGTCATGAGAAAAATAGTGTCCTGGCATTTGGGGTATATTTTAAAGATTAAAACAGTAACTGCTGCATAAATGTATTAAATTCAAAGGCTGACAGAAAAGCACTATACATATTAGGGAATTTATCAATAATCGGTGATCTGTGTAACAAGGATGAAAGATTGTTCCCTGGGGCCATGCTGATAGAAACCAAGAAATTAATATTACAGAGATGGAAAATAATCTCCTGATTACCCAAAATAATAGATAGCTCTGCAGCATCAGTGAGAAACTTAGAAGCTCTAGTGAAGGTATCCTTCAAATTGCAGAACACCCCAGAGACAGTTAATACACACTAAGCCAAGTTCTGCTCTCAGATACACTGGTGTAAATCTGGAGTAACTCCACTGACTTCAGTGGAGATGCTCTCACTTACGCTAATGTAAATCTAGAGTAGGATTTGGCCCTGTGAGTCTAAATAACCCACATGATTAATATTCTTACATACTCAATAAGAGCTCAATTCTGCAAAGTACTGAGCATTTTGGTCTTGCTTCAGCAAAGCATTTAAGAACATAGTTATTTTTAATCAAGTGCATAGTCCCCTTGATTTCAGTGGGAGCATGCATGTACCTAAAGGTAAGCACGGACTTACTGTACCCTACTGTATCAGGGCCAGATTGCTCAGCAATTAGCAGGATCAAGCAGTCAGGCTCTGAATCAGCAAGGTACTTAAGCAGGTCCATAATTTAAGCATGTAAGTAGGTTTATTGGCATCAGTGGAACTCATCAGGTGCTCAAAGTTAAGTTCCTGCTTAAGTACTTTGCTGAATCCAGGCCTGAGGACCTGATCTAAACCTCACTGAAGTCAATAGATATTTTTGCACTGATTTCAATCAGCTGTGAATCAAGTGCTATGTATTCCTGAAAAAGGAATACATTTAATCAATTAGGATATACAAAATATATATTTAAGATCCTGAGGCCAGGTCCTCAGCTGGTGTAAATGGGCATAGCTCCATTGACTTTAATTGAGTTATTCCAATTTATGCTATCTCAGGTTCTGGCCCATATATATTGTTTAGTGATGATACTTTTCCACTTGTAGTATATGACAGCTTCTCTCCAAGGACCTCAATGTTCTTTACATTTTGGATCAGCATCACTATCCCCATTGTAGAGAAGGGTTAACAGAGGCATGGAAAGGTTTCATGACTTGCCCAAAGCCACACAGGGAATCAGTGGAGGAGATGGGGAAAAAATCCAGGTATCCGGACTCGCAGCCTCCTGCTTTAACCACTACTTCCCGCTACCTTATTGGTATTCTTACTTGAGCTCCCCTCCTTCTCTCTTTCTGGTACTATACAGAGCTCTCTTGAACTGTTTGGAGGATCCCAACATCAGGAGACTGCAGGTGAGAGCAGTGGTTTATAATAAATAATATTTCCCCCCTCTGAACTGTCTGCTGCTTGGCTCTACAAGTGCAATCATTCTGTAGCTAGGGAGTGGTTTTGTCCTCCCTTTCTATTTTTCTCCTTTACAATATTTTACCACAGAATTTTCCTGGGTTTGCAGCTTCGGGGCCTTTGTATGTCTTCACTTCCTGAAGGAATTTCACAAATAAATCATGGGTGAGGAATTCTTGGAATTACCCAGAGCAAGCAAGACTCAAAAAGAGGCAAGCAGGGAATCCCTTACATACATATTTTATAACTCCTACTCCTTTGAGTCGGTTTAGAAGAACCTATGCTCTAGACCAGTGGTTTTCAACCTCTTTTCATTTGCAGACCCCCTAAAAGATTTCAAACGGAGGTTTTTGGAAATTCAACCTGTGGTCCACGGACCCCTGCCATAGAATCTTAGACTGAAAACTGACTGAACAGAATTCAACTATAAATGTTGCATGTGCTTAGCACAGCATTTGACGCAGTGTGAAAAAGGGCGCTAAACTCTGGGCTTCTGTGGTAACAAGAACACTTTCTGGTTTTACCTTGGAGGTAGGGGGAATCACATATATTTTATTGATCAGAAAAACAGAATGCCTTTTTCTGGGATCTGAAACTTTATTTTCATAGTTGTTAGGGACCTGTGAACCACAGGTGGAAAACTACTGCTCTAGACACAATTTATATGTGCAATTACTGGAATTGCACATGCACTTATAATAATTGTGTATGCAAATTATGTACATGTACAGCCACACCTACTACTTTTGGCACAAGTTGCTGTCACAGAAAAGAATATGCTTAGGTGTACCCACTAACTCTTGTAGTTCTCCTGTCACTGGCAGTAGCATAAGGACAATTTGTTTTTCAAACCAAGCTGTAATACACTTCCTAGCCCTGGCAAGTTCTCAGAGTCAGGATTCCATGGCAGCAAGTCTGATGGTAAAGAGAACCTCTGAGTCACACTGTTGGAGAGGTTGATCTCTACCGTAGTGAGAAGGTACCAGAACAGAAGGATGGGGGAAAGGGAGAACGGCTTGGCGGAGAGCACGATCTCTACCGTAGTGAGAAGGTACCAGAACAGAAGGATGGGGGAAAGGGAGAACGGCTTGGCGGAGAGCACTGAGCTCCCAGTAATCTACGTCCCTCAAAAATGATGAGATTCCAGATCTGGGCCTTCAGCAAGGCTGGGGCAGTGCAGAGGAGGCTGGGCTATGTTTTTGTAATGCACATGAGCAGTGGAATGCAGCATTGGAGAGTCAGGTCACAGCCTTTAGCTGACAAGTGGGTCTTCAGAGCTTTGTATAGAGAGATATCAATTTCTCAGAGAGTTCTTCTCTGCTGAATTTGAATGTGGTAAGAATCTCCCAGTTTGGGACTATTTCAGTCACAGGCAGAGGTTAGATATGCTCTGTTTCATTTCCCTCACACTGTTCTTGTCACACCCATCCCTCAGGTCCCAGGGACTCTCTCTTCCTGCTGCTGTGACCACATGTTCCGCCTCTCCCCAGCTACCCCTTCATCTCCCAACTGCCACAGAACGCTAGGGAACTGTCGGAGTCCAATATTCCATCCCTTTGCCTGCTAAAGGGGCATCACCCAAAACAGTCTGCTTCATGTTTGAATAGGAATGCCATGCAATAAACAGTGCTAGGCAAGTGTAACCCTCACCATTCGCAAGGACCGGACAGAGGACCGACAGTGCTAAAAGCGTGAACCTTTACCTCGGGAGCTAAAGGTGTGCAAAGGGGTCCCACTCCCTGCAAGTGAGCCTCCTTGTAGCTAGGTCTTGCCCAGTTTAGCTCTTGCCTGGTCTGGTGCCCCTTTCTGTTGGCTGGTCACACTGTGGCCTCCCTCTCTCTCCCCCCAAGACTCAGCATGCTCCCTCTTCATGAAGTAGCCCTCTAGCCAGGTTTTTATGAAGTCCCCCCTTCCGAAGTAACAAACTCCCACTAGGCAAGCTGTCCATATGCCCTCTCAGGAGATCTTCTGTCCCAACTCCAGGTCTTGTCACTTTGCCAGTGGCTGGTGGGAGAACCCTAGCCCACCCACTACTCCAGGTTCCAGCCCAGGGAACCTATGACTACTAACCTAGGCCTGCTCAGTCTCAGAGCCTGTTGCTGTTTCCCTGGGCTCCTTCCTACTATACTTATCTGTCTCCTTGTCTATCACCACCAGAGATTCCTCTGCTCCTTGTGGCTACCTCACCCTTCTTAGCCTCTTCCCAGTCCAGGGCAAGACTCCAGGGCTTATGCTCCACCTAGATCACTTCCTTGTCCCTGGTCTACTCCCTTTCCCTCTGGGTAGTAACAGCAGATTTCTTCCCTACAGCCTCTTCATGCTCTCACTTCCTGGTTTATAATCCTATTCCAGCTCCTCTCCCAGCTGGGATTCATCTGCAATTAGTGTTTATCAATCCCTGGCTTTCCTCCAGGTGCATCATATGAGCTTAATTGGCCCCTTCTGCCCCATGTTAACTGCCTCTGGGCTTGTGGGGGGGGGTGGACACCCCTTCATAAGGAGTAACTCCCTTAATAGTCCCTCAAACTTGGTTGGGTTCTGGGTTCAGTAGCTTCTCCCTAGGCTGGGGGAGCAGCTGTTAGCAGTGCTCAAAAGAACTCCCTTAATGGATAGCTAGAGTAAACTCTTATTCTCATATGTAAACCAGCCACTAGAGGAGGACAAAGACTCCCACTTTTCCAGGATCAGGCAGCACCATGGAATGTTCATTTATCAATGGAATGTTTTGCCTGGCCCTCTCCAGACTTTGAAAAGGCAGCTGCAGTTTACAGGGCTATCCAGACTGCTCACACCTGGCACCCCCTGGTGAGCAGCTACCTTGTTTACTCAGGTGTTCCTTTTCTGCAATTTGGAAACCTTGCCCATTGAGGAGCAAAGGGCAAAACTTGGCTCTGTTTGTTTAGAGAGGGACAGCATTGTTTGAGACTGGGACAAAGATCAACTAGAAGCCAAAACAGAATCTCACATGAGATGCTTTCTGGTTAGAAGGAATGGTCTGGTTTCTACTCCAGCGCTGTCCCTGCTAAATGAATGATCTGTGTGATGCTTTATTGACTTTCATATGCAGAAAGTGAGACAGAACCTCAGACTATTGGGATCTTGAAGATACAAAGATTCCAAGGCCAGAAGGGACCATTGTGGTCATCTAGTCTGGCCTTCTGTATAACACAGGCATAGATTTCATGTAGTGATTCCTGTAACAAGCCCAGTAACTTGTAAAAGAGCAGGAAAGGGGACTCGATGCAACTGCTTTATTAAAGGTGATATACACAAACCACACTGTAGACACAGTGTAAAGGATTCAGTCCATTAACCCACATAGCAGATCATCCAAAAAATCTATTCACTGTGTCCCATTTCCATTTTCTCTCTGTGCCCTTTGCCTATGCATCTCTTTTCAAAGTCCATAATAATCATCTTCATCATCCAGTTTAAACACCCACATTAACTGAACTCCAGGGAGCAATTTATTTAAATGAAATGTCCCTGTAATTATTTTAATTAACCCCCCAAAAAACCTTTGTTTGATTACAATGAAAAACTCATATTAGAAATTAGTGTTAAATGAGGTTAAAGTAAATGGTCCTGGATTGGCTGATGAATAATGTCTCCTCTTTATCCACAGAGCAGGGAGAGTGGTACTGAAAGCTTCACTCATGCCATGCTCCAGGCACTTTGCTGGTTGTGTTGCTGGGTTTTCAAAAGGGCTTGATTAGATTATAACCATTTGTAGCCTTGCATGATACAGGTAAGCAAATCTGGCTTCAGGGTTACATCTGTGATGTCCTCTCCTAAGTACAGCAGTGAAGCATTGACACCAGACTGTGGCTGGTCCCCTGAGTGGATGCATAGGAGTGGAGGGAGCAAAGAGCACTCTGCCCTTCCACACTCCTCACAGGGGCTAGCCACAGATGCAAGACAGAGGGCTGGGCAGGGTTATTGCCTCTGTAGGTGCTAGTCTCTCCAAAGGGAGTGGGGAGGAAGCAGAGCCAACCCTTCTCTGCACTAGCTGGTGGAGCTGGCTGAGGAAGGCAGTATAGGTTGTTCCCTGTACGTTCTAAGGGGTGGTGCAGCAGCTGTGCTCCCCAGGAATTCCAGGAGCAGGAGGGTGGTGAAGCACTGGAATGGGTTACCTAGGGAGGTGGTGGAATCTCCATCCTTAGAGGTTTTTAAGGCCCAGCTTGACAAAGCCTTGGCTGGGATGATTTAGTGGGTGTGGGTCCTGCTTTGAGCAGGCGATTGGACTAGATGACCTCCTGAGGTCTCTTCCAACCCTAGTATTCTATGATTCTAAGCAATTGGTGTCTCTCAGAACTCCCCTTAGGGTGGTGCATCTTCAGCATGGCCCTTAGTCAGAGTAGTGCTCTAATATATAAGATGTTCTTTAGCTGGGTGTACAAAGCTGATTCCTTCCCTCCCTTTAAAGCATTAAGTCCTGGCCAGTGCTGGAAGCAAAATATCAGTCTACCTTGACCAATGATTTGAGCTGGTATGGCCCAATCCTCTCTTCAAACCTGATCTGGGTTAGAGGGGAGTTCAGGCCTATTCAGTTCTTGATCTCTCTGCTGACCCTGCCAGTTAGAACTAGATGTGACGTATACAAAGCCTTTGGGGGTCATTATTTGAAAAGTGCTGTATAAGAGCCAAGTAATCATATTATTCCATCAGCCCAGTAGGAATGGGACTGAGAGACACCCGCTAATTTCCCATTGGCCACTGAACAGCCACCAAATAATGATAGCTTTTGATACAATCAACCCAGGTGATCTTTGAAGCAGCACCCAGTCCCCTGAGTCAGCCAGTTCCTCCAGATTTAAGCATTTGTAAGCTCTGCTCACTTTTTCTGAGGCCTGGTCCACACCTAGCTACATTGCTCAGAGCTGTGAACAGTTTTACACCCTGTGTAACATAATTAGGTTGACCTAACTCCCACTGTAGATGCAGCTAGGTCGATGGAAGAATTTTTCTATTGCCCTAGGTACTGCTTCTCAGAGAGAGGAATTAGTTACGTTGGCGGAAGAACCCTGCCGCCGATGTAGAGAGCCTCTGTGCTACAAGCAGTGCTCTGGCACAGCTACAGCACCGTAGCTGGACCGCTGTAGCCAAGACATATCTGGAGGTACCACGATCCATCTGGATGGTGGCTTCTTAAGTGGATTTCCTTTTACATCTGCTGGGCTAGATAACATTTCTCATCAATGCTGCCCCCAAAGGGGTCTATGAAGAGAGAGAAATGATCTTTAGTGTTTTATTCTGTCTTGTTGGGGAGACATTTCTCAGCTACATCCAACTTGTCCCCTCCTCACTACAGTAGCTGCATCACACAATTCACATCAGTGCTGTGGCTGTCCCCTCTGCCCCTCTCTCAAGGCAAGATATAGGCCTTGATTGAAATGGGCTTAAAAGCGCCTGACATTTTCCTTGCCATGGCTCCACGATGACTAAGATGAAGAGAAGCACCACTCTCTCTCCACGAGTTTCCCTGCAGGCTACAGCGTCGTGCTGATCTCTTCTTCTTGTTGCTCGGCGCATTCAGACAGGAGGCTTTGGGCCACGGCTCCAGAGGGAGGCATCGCTAAGAAATGTCAAGGAAGCAAGGTCATTCACTGCTCTGCTTTTCTTCTTAATGTCTTCACTCGTGCTTCTGAGGAAGATTTTCCAGTGTTGTTTAACCCACTTGTTCCTTCCATCCTGACATCACACCAATACTGTTCTCAGCTGGCAATAGCTGCACACCTCACATTTCCTGCACCCTCCTTAAGGCTGCACTGACTAGTAGGTTAGGCCCAGTAAATAAATAACAGGGGGCATGGGCCAAATCTTCACTTCTTGGGGACTTCCACAGGGATCAGAGGGGAGAACCCTCCCCACTGCGAGTCCATAGCAGTCCCAGTTCTGACATGGCTGGAATCTTCAGTGGGCATCTGCGCCTGGCCCCTGCAGAGGTGTAGAGGGTGGGACAGGGAGCAACTAAGCTTTAAATGTGTTGATAAAACAGTCTAAATATACCTGAATGGTATAAAGCTCAAGGGAACAAAGGAGTTATCTAGGGTGACTTTAAGGGGGTAGAAGTAGGCGAACATTGTCCCTAAATGTCCCTTTTCTTAATTTATCCTATCAGGAAGCCTGTGGAATAGTTACCTGGGGAACTGGTGGAAGTTCCATTGCTTGGGACATCAAAAAAAACATCCAGACAAAGGACTATCCAACATACCCTACGAAACCATCCTGCAGTAGCCGTAGCAGGGTTATGGACTAGGACCTAGTCACTGGTGGCCTGTTTTTCAAAGGTACCAAGCACCTGAAGCTCCCATTGACTTCTATAGGATTTGTGGGTACTTGGACACTTCTGAAAATGAAAAATCTGTCCCTTCGTGGACCTTTCCCATTGATGTTTCTGTGATCTCTAGTTTGCATTGCTCAGCCCAAGAGGTTTATTGCTGGTACTTCCTGCAGTGGGCCACAGCATGTTCTTTGCTGTGCTGGTGGCCCGTTGGCACATTGTCATTTCAGAGGATGACACACAGTGCATCAGTGGAAGTACCAGGCACCTCATGTGTGAAGCATCTTAGCGGTTGCTTGTGTGTCTGTCTGCAGCTTACAGATCTGTCACAAACAGAAGGGTGAGTGGGTTGCAAAGCTGAGTGGACCAGTCCGAGTGAATGACAAGCAGCATTGCTCATCTTGTTAGTGAAATGGTTGCTGTCTCTCTCCCATTGGGGGATGGCACATGCTGCAGCCCCAGTGACACTGGGACTCTGGTTAAATATTTAAATTTCATTTACCAGAGCAGCAGGGAAAGATGCAAATTATGTTTTATAGAGAAATTATTTGCTGGAATGCAGGTTAATTTTTAATGGTCAGATCCTTCCGCCGCCCCCACCCCCCCGTTGGTCATCCTCTCATCTCCAACCTGCGTTTTTAATGTCCTTTTAATTTGCTTGAGTGAGTAAAAGGAGAGTGGCTGGAGGAGGAGGAGGAAGAAAAGAAAGGGATTCTGGCTGTATTGTTCCTGCTCCTGGGTTGAGGGCAGCCGGGGCGTCAGCATGTTCTTGCCCCTTCCAGCCCCCCAAAACCTTACAACGCTCTGCTACACTTCTACACCCAGCACATTTGGCCTCCACCTCTCTGTGGACCCGACACTATGTATTTCCCACCTGCATGTCAACAAAAAGTAAATCTGAAGCACAGCCAATAAATGTAAAACCATTATGAGCTGGGCCAATTTTCTGGCTATTTAAAATATACGGCACAGACACACTACACTGTAGTGCATGTGGATGGAGAAAGCTGGATTTACGATGTTGTGCTATACCTTTTAAATTTCAGAATGAGGCAACTTCTTACATCTATCTTAGGTCCTGCTACACCATTGCACCACCAGATACTGAGAATGCAGGCTGCCTAGTGACTGGTTTTAATAATGGGGCATTTTTATTAGTTAAAATATTTCAATGGGAACTACAGAGCCTTGAATTAAATAAATAAAATGTGAATTAAGGGACTACCATGACTAATTGATTGAACCAGATATATCCATGTATCCACCTGTTTCCTCTAATGTCTAACATATAGGTGTTCATACTAGCTCATTACATTGATATCTGAGCATCTGCATGGTGGAATTACTGCCCTGTGTGCTGTGAAAACCCAGGTGATGCTTCAGTTTGCGATTAAATAGAATTACCATATCATTTTCTTCCTCATATTTCCAATGCACTGCCACAGGCAATCTGTTGCAAAACAGAGCCACGTGCTGCAGTGTACGGTAGGCAGGGAGATACTGATAAGATGTGAATGCCTAGGAGGGAGAAAATGGTTTTTGGGAAACAACTAGGAGCAAGGGGTAAAACTGATCTAAGGAAAATTTAAATTGAATATAAGGAAAAACACCAGTGAAGTGTGGTAGACTGTGAAATTAGCAGATTCTTTCTGAAGAGGTCATTATAGATGTTCCAAAGAAAAAAGCAAGGTTCCTTATGATGAGAAATTATGGGATAGCCTGCTTGCAAAGTAAATTTCTTCCTAACCCAAGGAGTATGTGCTGGGCTTATGCTCTGATGCTGGAAGGTTAATTATGTTCCTTATATTTTGTGTACCCTGTCAAATATAAATGTGGATGTTCTCATTCATATGACCATCTAATCTTTTTAATCCTACTACAGTCTTGGTTTCAGTGATTTACTTGTGGCAGAGAGTTCCACAGGTTAACTATAAATTGTGTTGAAATTTATTTCCAATTAACTTGTTGTCTTTCACTGGATCATGGATCACTTCCTGGAAGAAATTCCATCACTGTGTTAACCAAGACTTCACAATGTCTGTCTGGGAAGTACTTCAGCATGTCTGCAGAATAGACTGCAAAATATATTTAGATCATAGAGTCTAACTCAGCACAGGTCAGCTGAGACCAGAGTTCTATTCTAATGTCTGTGCAGTGGCTTTATGAAATGAGTCAGTTGATGGCTCTCAGGCTAGATACTAGAGCTAAGAGAAAATCAGACTTTCCATCTGGTGGGAAATTTGTATATTTCAATATTTCTCCCACTCCCACCTGAATTCAAGTAAAAAGTTGAAATATCGAATGGTTTCATGGAACATTTCATTTCAGAACTTTTGGTAGAAATGAAACATTTTGATATTACCAGAGAGGAATGTTTCATTCTGCTTTGTTGAACCGACTCCAAATGAAACGTTAGGAGTCAGATCAACATTAAATTGGGTTTCGCTGTCATGCCACTTGGGAGCTGTAGTTTTAGGTATCGTGTCCCTATTCTATCCTATAGGTCAGGCACCCTGGCCAGTCTACATCTCAATTTTGCAGAAACTGCATTTTCCATTGAAAAATAATTGACGGAAGATTCCCAACTAGATCTACTAGATTTCTATCTTCATCACTTAAGAGGCCACCATAATTTTCACTAATTGTCACCCCTGTTGGCAGTTTCAGCAAAGATGTTGGAGATTGAATGACTGTGAATGATGAACTATTCTCTCGCCCTTAGAGATGATCTCTTTGGGTCTGGGCTGAGGTACATTGGCAGGGCAGTATGGAGAAAAAAGCATATTCAAATGGCTGGATATGCTGTTCTGCTTATGCAAGCCCAACATTCAGTCGTCTTGTCAGACAGGGTGAAATGAAGGAAGAAGTGCAAGATTGCAGAATTGTAAGTTGATGACAGAATGTATCACTTTTGGGGGCCATTTCATGCAGAGATAAGTAAATATTAGTTTGATAGAAAATACAGAGAAAACCATCAAAAAAGCGATAAAAGGACTGAAAGATGAGACAGAGGGAGCTAAATTTATATAGTATAGAGAAGAAGAAAAACAACAGCTAGAGGAGGCGTGATCAGTCTATACATACATTCACCAGAACGATATATAAATGTTTGCAGTATGAAATCATGAAGACAAGTTGATGCAAGACACTATGCAGGCTACAGTAAAATACTACAAATCAGTAATGGAATATGTTGATGATCATAGTGTGTCTGCGATTCTAACATCCCCTGAAGTCTCCATCTGCATTTGTTTTCTTCTGCACTTCTTTGGATCTGAGAGACATGGCTATAACCACAACATGAAATCCGGCTGTGTCACAGAGTTCACTACTCACCACTGGGGTGACTCCTAGTGGCTCATCTGGGGATTTGCTCTCAACCAGTCTCCTTTTGGTTGTTCACCTGTGGCCACTCTCCTTTCCGTCCCGTCCTTCCAGACTCAGGCTACTCCCTCTTTGTGACCCAGGATGCTCTCACTCCACAGGTTGGCCCACCAGCTAGGTGCCTACAGTCCTCCTCTTCTGAGGTAAAGTCCCACCGGACAAACTGTCTCAGACAGTCTTCTTAGCCACTGCAGTCTGGGCCACTTTCTCAGTGGCCAATAGGGGAACCTGGGCCTGCCTACTAATCTGGGTTCCAGCCCATGGACCCTGTGGCCAGCAGCTATGGTCCATTTACTCCCAGACCCTGTCACTGTCTCCCTGGACCTCTTCCTACCTTTCTTCCCTATTTTATGGCCCCCATCTGGTTTACCACTGGAGCTTCCTCTGCATCTACTCTACCCCCTCTTGGGTTCTTGCCAGAGTCTGCATTCCCAGGTCGAATCCCAGGGCTCACTCTCCCTAGAACACTTTGTCTCTTGCCAACTCCCCATTCCCTAGGGAGTGACTACAGAATTCTTTCCTTGGCAGCAAGATAGGGAGGTGGTTGAGGTGCCATCACTGCAGAGATTGAAGAAATGGGTGAGTGAGACATTAGTGAGAATGATGGAGTGTCTAGTTCTGCAGAACATCTGGGTTCAGACTGTGTGGTCCCCGTGGTCTTCTTCTGGCTCCTACAAGCTATTACTGTACATGCAAAAAAAGACTTCAAGGTAATGTAAAGATTGCACAGTTAAGCATTCAACATTCATGAAGTGTAAAAGTTGACATTGTGAATGCACAGATTCGTGTAGTCTTCTCACTGGCCATGCAGCAAACAGGTACCTTTTACTCCAAGCCTGAACTCCCACAAAAATTGTTACCTCAGAGGATGTTCTGAGTTCACCTTTCAACCAACGTAAGTTCACCTGTCACCCCCACTATAGATTTACAGATATTAAGGCCATATTCTCTCATTTGACCTTTCTATGGCCTGTGCTCTACAAATTTCACTTGGTAATTACTGCATTAAGCCGAGCTACAGCATATCTTCATAACACAGGGCAGTTCTAGAAATATCATGAATGTGCGTTCGGGGAAGTTCAGAAGTCATGAATGTCCTCAGAAAGAAACCCTAAGTAGCATTCAACGCTAGAACAGGACTTACTGTGCAGCAATGATGTACAACATTAATATCAGCCAAGATCTCTCCTCCCTAACCCTAGTGTCTCCCATTTTGGATCCACCCTGCTTGTTCTGACAGATGTCTGTCTTTATTAGATCTCTCATAACTTCAGAAGCTTAGTAGCTGAATACTTTCCCCTGCTTCAAGATGATCAGACTTGACCATCTCTTAGGAATACATGAGATTCCACAATGAAAGCAGAGTGCTGGTCCATCTACAGTATGGTCTGTCCTAGATCCAAAAAGCCAACATGAACCTGGATAATTGTGCAACTATATGATGGAGGACCGGGTGGAGAATTTCTTTCCAACCCCCACAAGCACTCAACCTCTGGCTTGAAGCATGAAGATGGGAAGCCCTCATAATAACTGACCCAATTTCTATGTCTACAGACTATTCAGACCTGCACCAACCATCTTCAGTTTCCCTATCAGTCTTCGTCATGATTTCTAAGCTACAGTTCATGCTTAGCTACTGGCCCAGTTGTATAATGGCCTCCATTCTCCACAGTGGGGCCTCTTCAAATACAATTTACTTTGACTCAGTGTGCAATTACATATGACTGTTTCTCTTGCTGCACACTTTGGAAGAAACCTAAAAGTAATTTTCCTACGTCACAGCTGCAGGTGAAGAGTCCAGACAAAAGGCATCAGAGCTTTCTTTAAAAAAAAAAGTTCATTCTTTAAAGAGACTACTCTTTAATAATTTCTCTAGCTCTACTGATACATTGATCTTCAGAGGGAAGTGCTGCTTTTTTTGTTAAAGCTGGGGTTGAATGACATTTCCATGGATTTTAATTTTATGTACAAAGACACAGCATCAAATTGAGGAGGGCACAAGTATACAAAATGGATGCCAACTGTGAAAGTTCTTACAGGAGTGACAGGCAGCAGGATAAATGGCCAAACTGTCAAGAATAGAGGACCTTCCTGTGCTAATTTTAAATTTAAAAAAGAAAATGCCAAACTTCAGATAATGTCAATTTCCCCATCTCTATCACCTATCTAATAGTACTTTGCTTCTAAGGCAGTACTTCTAAGACCAGAATTTGCCTTTTCTCTGCTGGATTTTTGCAGTATGCTAAACTTCCAGTTTCTAATGGATTCAGACCACATATCTTGTCCAGCAATCTGCCAATTTTGCACAATTTTAATCTGGGGATGGGTGTCTCTTCAGCATCCATCTCAAAACCTCATATGATGAATACATCAAGGGGCTTTTTCCCAAATACAGAACAGAAATCTTTATTGAACATTTCTGCATTACTAATGCCAATTCTACCATTTCCATCTAGTAATGGACCAATACCATTGTTAGGATTCCTTTTATTCCTAATATACTTAAAATCTCCCTTTTATTTCCTTAACTCTGCTGGCCATAGGTTACTCCTTGTGAGCTTGTGCTTCCCTTTACTAATTTTCTACGATTCAATTTTCTATATTGAAATAGTGGAACACCTAATAAGTGACTCAATTAATAAAGAAGTTAAGGAAGGTAATATAATTAATGCCAATCAACATTAATTTATGGAAAATATATTTTATCAGTTTAACTTGTCTCTTTTTGATACCATTACATGTTTAGTTGACAAGGGTATTAATGTTGATTATTCTTATTAGTATTTATTACTTGTATTGCAGTAGCATCTAGAAGCCCTAGTCAAGGACTAGAATGCCACTGTACTAGGAGCTGTACAAACAGAGGAAAAAAAAGACAGTCCAATATATTTAGACTTTAGTAGGGCATTTGACTTGGTACCACACAACATTTTGATTAAGAAACTAGCATGATACAAAAATAACATATGTGACAAAATGGCCAATGTTAGTATGGTGGGTCCCACACTTTTCTTGGTGGGGGGACTAGGACACCACCCTTGGCCCCTGCTCTCAGAACACCAAGGATCCCACTAGTGGCCCAGGAAAGTGGTAGAGAAGAGAAGCAGGGAAGGGGTCTGGGTTTGCTCCTCATTCTGAGTCTCAACCCCTACAGGTTTCTTAGCCTCTTCCCCCTTGGGTAGGGGTACCCTCAGTCCTTGAGGATAGGGCATGGTCTCCCTTCCTTAAGCTCTGTGGGCTTTCAATTATTAGCAAAACACCTCTAAACTCCAGTCCTCTCTCCTTCCTCATACACCCTGTGGGCCTGAAGCAGGGTTTTTTTTATTAGGTTCTTGACAGGGTCTTAATTGACTACAGGTGCTCCAATTAACCTGTAGCAGCCCACCCTAGTCTACAGGGAACCACGCCTTAATTAGCCTAGGCCTTATATATCTCCCTCTCCCACTGCTCCCGGGCCCTGCTATATCATACATGAAATGGATTAAAAACTGGCTAACAGTTAGATCTCAAACTATACTTGTAAACAGGGAACCATCAATGAGTGGGTGTGGTTCTAGTGGGGTCTAGAAGGAATCTGTTTTTGGCCCTACGTTATTTAACATTTTTAAACATGAAAAAAATAATGGAAGAAAACATAAAACCATTACTGTAAAGTTTGTAGATGACACAAATATTGGGGGAGTGGTAAAGAAGTGGTTATAAGCATTAAGGGTTGAGGGAAAAACCTCTTTTCTGATTGTACAGTTATACTCAGGAAGGACTGAATTTGGGATTTGCAACACTAAAAGAACAGGCTGCTACCACTTGAGCTGAAGGAGAATCTCCTTTCAGTAGTGGCAGTAGTAGATTCTTATCCTCTTATGTAGGCTAGCCACTAGACTGGGAGACAACACAGTTAGCTAGTCTGTTGTAACTGCATTTGTGCTTTATTTCTTTTGAGTTATTTCATCATCTGGGAAGATATGGGACCAAAGGCAGTCCTCTCATAAACAGATGCCACTTTCCTTCAAGTCTGGGAGGGCTGAATTTTGGTCTAAAGTGCCAGTGGTAATGAGTTGAAAAATGCCAGAGCAAGTCCTGATGTATTTAACCATAAATCCTGCCGAGTCACTGTCAAAAAGAAGCTAGATCCTATGAGCCAAATACCTTTACCTGAGGGCTTCTGTTGTGGTACAGCTTGATAAGGGAGACATGCTGTATGCTCTCCCAAGCTGCCAGCAGAATTAATACAGTGGCAAGACTGCAAGATAAAACTAGTGAATGCTTAAAAGAAGAAGAAGAAGAAGAAAGTCCAGCATGATGCAGGGGAAGGATCATGATGTGAATAATAACACAGCCTGCCAGGGGAGACAGAGGCAGGGAGAGTGACAGCCTGTTACACACTTCTGGATGCTCTTCAGAGCACTGAACCAGGTCAGTAGCAGCCATTAAGGGTATGTCTACACTGCAATTGGACACCAGCGGCTGGCCCATGCTAGCTGACTTAGGCTCATGAGGCTCGAGCTAAGGGGCTGTTTAACCACAGTGTAGACGTTTGGGCTTGGGCTGCAGCCCGAGCTCTGGGACCTTCCCATCTTGCAGGGTCCTAGAACTCAGGCTCTAGTCTTATAGTCGGAGCCCAGTGAGCCTGAGTCAGCTGACATGAGCCAGCCACAGGCTTTTAATTGCAATGCAGACATAACCTAAGGCCTTTTGCCAAAATTCAGGAACAGGTGGTGAAAGCAATCTTGCACTGCAGACAACAGACACAATTTGGTAACTCACACACATTCCTAGAAAGCTGGGATTAGACTTCGGGTCCATCAGCTCCAAAGAGGCAGGTTTCTAACACTCTGTCTTACATAGTTCTAACAGCAGATCCCTTAGTCACTCTGTGGGCCATCCGCTAAAAAGCAACAGCACAGACACATAGATAGCACATTACATATTCCTTCTGCAACCAGTAGGTCGGCAATGCTTGTCCTGAGCTCTGGGGGCTCACAGGAATTTAAATCTGCTATTGGGCACCACTCTGTAACAGCTCCATATTTCTCATTCGCCCGAGGAGATGTTGCAGCCAGAGAGGGTGCTCAAATTATTCCAGTGACATGGCCAACACCCATCTGGAATGGTGGAAATTACTAGTCCCAGGATGAAAGCCCTGGTAGCTGGCAGCAGGGCATTCTGTATAATGGGTCTGCATCTCTTCAGCATCTACCAGAAATATATTAAATCACCAACCTGGCCATGCTCAGAAAGAATTGCAAGATGCACCTCTATGTCTGGGCTTCCAGCTGCTCCTAAGCTATGAACTCCTAGTCTTTTAGCCACCTGGCCAAACCCACCTCCTCTGCCTGAAAGCTGTGTGACATAGCAGAGAAATATGCTGATTTGTTTCTGCTCCTAGTTGTAATTCAATTTCTTAATGACCTAATGTCAGTTATATAAAATGAATCCAGATATGGTGACAAGTGCCTTATAAATGCTTGTAATAATAATTCAAATCATGATGTTCTTCATGAAGCTTTTATAGTATATAAACCAGAAACTCAGGTGAGTAACAAAAATGACAGTATTTACATATACGACTAATAATTAGCAGAGACACAGATTTGTTTTTTAGAAGAACTGGGCACATGTATTAACTTCTCTTTCCAAATCTCCCTCCCAGTCATCTGCTCCCTCCACCACCTAAGACAAACCAAAAAACAACCCCCCCAATTCATTTTATGAAGGCAGTCCTCATATATTTTAATGTATTTTAAACAGTTCTACTCTAGTCTCCTTATTTAGTGGCTTTATCAGCAAAAGGAGGTCTTGCTGTTAAGGCAATGGGTGGGAACTCCAGAACTTCAGTTCCTGGTTCTACTACAGATCTTGGGCAAGTCACTTAATGCCTGAGGTCCCCATCTGTAAAACAGGGATAATATTGCTTCCCTTCTCCCATCCTTTGTGTCTCTTGTCCATGTAGACTGTAAGTTTTTGGGGGATATGCACTGACAACATCTATAGTACGTGTATTTACTACATCTAGAAAAAATAGAAAAAACCTACACCTCTAGGCATTAAGGTATGCAAACAATAATACTCTGAACTGAAGGATGATCTGTATAGGTCAGAAAGGGGTTCAGTCACCTTAGCTTTTTCAGTCCTTGGCCTCTCCCCACACATAGGGCAGTTCTGATGATGGATTCTATGCTAAGGACCCCAACCTACGGGAAATTGCACTGAGACACCATCTCTTTCCCTATCTTTTGGGCAGTAGAGGGGCTCCCCATGGAATTATGCCATAATTCAAGTCCTCTCCTAAATGGAGTTTAACCCGAATAGAAGTAGGAATTTATCCCTCCAACTCCCGCCCAGTTTTGGCAGTTGCATTCTCACACTGGGCAGCCCTAATGGTTATTCTGGAGGCTTTCAGAACCTACTGTATAGCCCCAAAGATGATGGGCCAGATTCTTCTTTACACTAATGTTCTGAGCAATGTATTGGGCCCTTTAAGGAGGTTAAATTACATTTACACTCACTTTAAGGCACCCTTCCCCTGCCGCAGCAGGGTAAAGGGGCACAGTTATAAATAAGAATTGGAACTGATGTGGGCTCACTGTGAATTAGTCCATAACAATGCACAACAGTGGAACATGTTGCAAACAGATGCAGCTCATTCTGCCTCTGGAGAATTTACACTGTTCTAGGATTGGCAGAACTATTAGGATGTATCTGTTGCCTTTCGCCCTCCCAATCCCCAGCATACATGGGGCCCCGTCTGACAGTGAATTCTGCAGTCTTTTATTTTGTAGGCAAATGGCCGTTAGGAAGCCAGCCTGAGGTTGCTTTGGAGGAGCTCAGATTATATGTGGAAAACACCATTTTAGTGAACATTTCTGATATCCATATAATATGAGCATCTTACACAATGCCATGGCTGCACCAGCTCCTGCTAGCATGGCAGCGGGTGAGGGCTTAGAGGTCACAATTCAATGGGAAAATGCTTCTGTTGGCTTTATATATGATAGGCGCTGCAGTTCTCCTTCTATAGAACGGGGCTAAGAATAGCCCCACGTGGGTTGTTGTGAAGATTAAACTAATCATTACTAATGAACCACTTAGATACTACAGTGATGTAACCCAGAATAGCTCCAGTTGTTCCCCCATACCCCTGTTCCCCTCACTGGCTTGCAGTCTCAGTCTCCTTGCTCTATCCCCTCAGCTCCTTGTCCTCAATTTCCTTGCCCAGCAAGTCCCTGTCTCCCCCCCTCCTACCAGCCTCCAGTTCCACTTCCCTATCCGCAGGCTTCTTGTCCCAGTCTACTACTTCTCCCCACACACTGGTCCAGTTCTGGTCCCTGCTACATTCCTCCACACTGCCTGAGTACCAGAAGTGGGGGCATGGAGAGTACAGGAGAGACAGGCTTCCTGCTCTCAGTTCTGATGCCCAGCCCCACCCCACCAGCAGCAGCTGGGAGCTGAAATTGCGGGGGGAGTCCTGCTTGGCCCCTGTCACTCTGGGCTGGAGTGTATTGCTCAGTGCAGAGAGAATCTTCAGAGTTTAGCCGTGAAGCTCCAACAAGTCTCTACCGAGCATGTGTGAACTGAGATTTTTTCAAAGGCTTATAGCGTGGCCAAGTGGAGGCTCTTTATTATGGGAACATATTTAGGTGTCCTGTTTGAAATGCTGCTTCCTGACTATGAGGGTCCCAGTTTGAGACTTTGCTGCACACACAACAAATCTGACCACTAGATGTGGACTCCATTCACTGGTTAAATTCATTTTAAGGTTGGGCCACCTGTAGGTGCTTAAGAGGTGAACACACTTCAGCAACCTGCCCAGCAATTAGTGTTTCTTTTGCTGTAATAAGTAGAAATCAAAACCAGAATATAAGCTGTCTTGGAAAAATAATAAATGTCACAGATGCTGAGCATAAAAGTTCTGATTTAATCCCAGAGAGGAATTGGTAAAATTTCTTCATCTTTGTTCTGCCTATCATAGAGACCAACGTATCTCTGCTTAGCAAAAAAATGATTGCTGTGGTGACTACCTAGCCACCCCTCTCTCTGGCTTATTACAGCTTAATGCAACTGTCAGCTAGTGCTTAGAATTTAGACACCATTCTACACTGTTATCCTGGTTCTGAATAGAGACCCAGGAGTATAAGTCACCTCTTCACCAAACGGAGTGTAGACTGTTTTGGAGTCTGATTATCTCCCTCCTCATTAAAATAACCCCACTGAAGTCATGGAGGAGGTACCAGTGCAGGGCATGTGACTTGATTAAATAGTGGCAATGTGTCACATGAAAGCCTTGACCTTGTCTGCTATAGTTGAGGCTGAAGGGCCATCTGGCACAGGAGGTGCTAAGTATACATACAGCCAGCTACCAGTGAGACCAATCCTGGGCCCCATGACACCTTCTTAACTGAATGGTTAGGGATTGCCTCAGGTTACAAAAAAGCAGCAAGGTGGCATGTGAAGGCATGGCTGAGGGTGTGACTGGAGCACTGCTGTGCTCTGATATCCCTGGCTGCCAGAACAAGCCTTCGGGGATGTTGCTAACTGTGCCCATCTTTGAGTATAAGTTAGGATGCAGCCACCTTCCCCAGCCCCGTTGGCCAGACTAGAGCAGCTCAGTTAGCGTCTGGGGACATACAGGTCAGGCAAGTCACAGAGCATATCAGGTTACTCCCAAACATTGTACCAGAATGAGGCTTGGGAACTGTTCTGATTTTTATCCTAGCCTTTGTAATTGCAATAGCTGTTTGTAGAAAGAATCTCCAGTGGCTCAGAGATCCCTGGATTTCTTGCCTTCTGCCCTTCATTGTGATGAAGTGGGGAGAGGGGGAAAGAGAAGGGAATAAAATAGAGTTAACTGATACTGGGAGCTTATCTCCTGCAATGTAGTCCACACTGGCAATTTACCAATGTGTACTACTGCCAAACGGGCCTTAACACTGGAATGGGTGATTTAATTAGTGCTATGCTCCCATTTATAATTAAGTTTCTGTTAGTTCAAGCTGAAGCTAGATTTCATAATAAAAAAAATGTTACCAAAAAATCCTGTGGGAATTTTCCTGGTAAATTAACATTGCGGACTTTGATGAAGTGATGCTTTTAATAGACTGGTATTTGGAAAGAATCTAAATCAAGGCAATAGCGTTAAAGTCCCATAAAAGTCAGTGCCACATGATAATAAATCTGAATGCAAGGAGGAGGAAGAGTTGTTGGATGGGGTCCGAGAAGACTGAACAATCTGGACGATTCAGTTCTCCAAGTCTGTCTCAGTGGCAAAGAAGTGGCAACAGGCAGAAGGGATGTTGCATTTGAGCTGGGCAGGAAATGGGTTTCCCATCTAGTGAGAATTGTGGAGATGTTGGTCATTTTTTTTCTGTCCCAGATCAGGGTGAAAAGCTGTAATCTCAAACATTTTGCAAACTGGCAAACCAAAGAGCATTTCAAATTGGGTTGTTCGAAACCTTTTGTTGTGATAAATATGGTTTCTGTTTTGACCTTTTTAATTTTTTTATTCACATTTTTTAACTATCAATTAACTTCAATTTCAAACAGTCATTTTGACCCTAAAATGGAACCTTTAAATTTAGAAAATGTCAAAATAGGATGTTATGACAATTTTGAAACTCTTTTTTTCAAATTTCTTTTGAAATGGGAAATTCATTGAAACTGACCCTTTTCAGCTAATAGTTTCAGTGTCAATAAATTGCCTTTTTTTGACAAAAAAAGGAGCATTTTTTTAAAAAGAAATCCCAACCAGCTGAAATTTTCACTCTTCTCCTGCTGGGCCTGATCCTGTGAGATGCTGAATGGGCACTGCCAGCTTTCAGATCTTTGCAGGATCAGCTGTTTTGGATGTTTCTCTCCTGCCCGTACCTCTGATTGGCAAAGGACAGGGGATAATTTATAGGTTTATAGAACAATAAATCACTACAGAATAATCGCAGCAAAACAAACTCTGATGTTACTCATGAACACCAACAAATGCATCTCAGGTGGGGTGTGTGGGAGGGGTGGGAAGCCTTGCTCAAATGAATGCAGAATAATAAAGAGGTAGCAGTTGGGTGGGAAGCTGGTGTCAGCAATCATTTCTAAACAAACACCCAGGCAAAAGCAGAATGTGTTTACCCTTAGTATCTGGAGATGAATGCCGAGAACACAAGGTCTCCTGGTTTGTTTCTTACCCCTGACATAAACTGAGTTTAAGAAAAAGGCATCTTTATTTTTACCCCTCAGAAGAATCTGACAGCCCCCGTGTTAGCTCATTTGAGCCAGCAGAAACATTGTTAACTATATTATCTAATGTTTCTATAGGATCACAAATCTGCATGACTCTTAACAGATGGAGAGAAAGACTAAGTCTCTGCCCCAAGGAACTTACAAAGGGATCGACCCAATCTTCATTAGAATCAATGGTAAATAAACATACAGAGGGAAGATGGGGAAAATGTGCCATGTGAAACCGTATCATTCTAAATTGTATAGTTCTGGCACATTGCTTGTAGGCCACGCCAGGTTTGCTCCCATCCTTTCTATTTGTTTTGCACCAGTGATTCTTCATTGGAGTTTTCCTGGCACAAACGCTTGAGGAGAGCAAATTTCAAAGTCGCACTACCATGGACTGTGGTTTAACTCACAATTTAGTCTGTAGATGACCAGATTCTTGGGACAGGGAGCTATCTTTTTATATGTATGTAAAGTACCATGTCCAGGTATAATGCTGTATTACACTTACAAGGGAAAGGTTGCTGTTAGGCCAGTGGCTTAGTACTATGCTCTGCACTCTGCCATGTGGGAGTTGCTGTTTTAATTTTCAGTTCCTTGACATCACATTGGCCTGGGCCAGGAGTGATGCAGGCACATTGCTTAACTTTCAGGGGAAAGGGTAATACCCTGTCTTATTCAACAGCACCCTTGAGGTCAATGGAAAAGCTATGGGGATCAGCTCCAGAAGGAATCCTGTCTTATACTTTTGTGATGGGTGGTGGATGCAACACAGGGTGGGAGTAAGGGGACAGAAGCAAAGAGGGCTTTAATGCCTCCTTCAATACCCCTTCTCCAGAAATATTGAAAACCAAACTCCATCAATACTGGACTCCTGTTTGAAGGAAAGAGTTTTCGAAGGATCAGTCAGTTTCTTGCCCTCCTGGTTCTTTCTGCCTCAGCATTTGTGTCATGCTCATCACCATGGAACTGGCACGCTTATCTTAGAGTCATATACATCATGCTGGCAGCATGGAGCGCACGGGATTAGGTATGAGAGGCAGCCATTCTGACTCATTTTGGGTTGCCTCCAGCCTTGGGAAGATTCAGTACCATTAACTGTCACATGCAATTTCATCAGAGTGAATTATTATGTCTCTTTCTGGGCAAAAGAAAGGAGGAGAGAGGGTGAAGAGGGCTCTGGGAAATTTGCATTAACTGTTAACTTTTCACATAGAATCTCTTTCTTAAGCCTCTGGAGCATGGCCAAGGTGAAAGCACACAGATGGCCATGATAACAGGAGGTCAGGTGCTTTTATCTCCTTACTTGTTTTATTAGACTAGTTTTATTTGAAAGGGGAAATGGGAGCTGTCGGCTGTTTTATTATGAAGAACAGAGGATCCTGGAGCATTCACAGACTGATCCGTGCTGTGCTGGGTATTAAAATAAATAACCTCACCCCAAAGTCTATTGTCTGCTTCTTTGCTGTCTAACGTACCCAGTATGATGGGGCTAAATGCATATCTCCAGTGCTGTCCCACCTGCGTGACACAGAGCCACTGAACTCATGCCATTCTAAGGAACACGGGCACTTCAAGGAACACCACTGCCTTCTATTGCCATGCAGGGACATCGGTGGAATCCAGCGGACAGGAGGTTAACAAAATATTAAAAGGTGGCTGTAAGCTGGCAGAAGCCATGAAATTCAGGGTTAATTATATAACAACCTCTGTGGGATGGGGCTTACAGACCCCACACTAAACCAGAACAAGGCATGGGGCAGTACTGGGCCAAGAAGGGCCTGCCCCTCAGCCGCTGCAGGGTATACGCCAGGTGGAGGGACAGTTTAAAAGTGCATTGGTAGCCTAGGGCAGGGGGGAAGGAGTTACAGGCTACAACAGCAAGTCAGGCTGACTCCTGGAGCTGTGGGAACAATGGCTCAAAATTAGGCTAAGGTTTCTAACGATCAGAGGAGTGAAGTTCTGGAACCACCTTCCAAGGGGAGTAGTCGGGGAAGAAAACCTAACTGGCTTGAAGACTCAGCTTGATAAATTTATGGAGGGGGTGGTAGGATGGGATTGCTTATGATGGCATGTGGTCCATCAGCAACTGCCAGTAGCAAAAATCCCCAACAGCTGGACAGAGGACACTGCATGGGGCGGGCTCTGAGTTACTACAGAGAATTCTTTCCCAGGTATCTGCCTGGCGGGTCTTGCCCACATGCTATGGGTCTGATTGCCATATTTGGGGTCAGGAAGGAATTTTCCCCTAGGTCAGATTGGCAGAGATCCTGGAGGTTTTTTTGCCTTCCTCTACAGCATGGGGCATGGGTCACTTGCAGGTTTAAACTAATGTAAGTGGTGAATTCTCTATAAATTGAAGTCTTTAAACCACGATTTGAGGACTTCAGTAACTCAGCCAGAGGTTAGGAGTTCATTTCAGGAGTGGGTGGGCGAGGTTCTGTGGCCTGCAATGTGCAGGAGGTCAGACTAGGTGATCACAATTGTCCCTTCTGACCTGAAAGACTGTGAGTCTATGAGACTACAGCATTGGAAAGGTCACTCTGGAAGTGATGATGCATATTCTGCCCAATCCTCTTTTGCGTTGGGAACCCAAGAGAGCCCTTGAAGGAGGGGACACTGTCAGACTACACTGATACTTCAAAGACTATGATCATGCCCCAAACAGTGGAGCCATAGCCTGGCAGGAAGTGACCTAGGAGGGAGTGTAACTTGGTGTGAACCGAGTGCTCTGGGAACTGCAACATTCCTTTAGCAGCCTGGTTCAGGACCTGGTGGAATGAGAGGGCCCTGGGTCTCCTACCCTGCCCCCCCCCCACATCTGTCGTGATAGAACGCCAAGGGGAGAAGAAGGGATACAGCAGAGGGAGAGGCCTGCTGTATACATCCAAGAAGGGCCCCATCTAGAACAAGTAGACTGAAGAGAACTGCGGAGCCACTGCCTGACCACTCAGCCAGCTGGCTATTGGATTGAGCAGCTACACTTAGTCATATCTAAGATGGTAGAAGGTGCTGGCTAGTTTAGGTCTGACTTTCAGTGGCAGATCCTCAGCTTGTGTAAATCATGATTTACTCCACAGAGGATCTGGTTGTCAGTGTCAAGTTCTCTTCTTCCTTCCCTTCCACCAACCTTACTCCTGAGATATGTTCTTGTGGTAGGATCTATATAGGGTTAATCCTGTGCTCTTCCTCTATTGTGGGCTGTGTCTCGACCAATGCTTCCTAGAAGTGCAACCTGAGCTTCCCTCTCCGTGCCTCAGGTCAATAAAATCCTCACTTGTGTAGCTTCAGGTGACCTACTGAAGTTCTTCATCAAACGCAACCACCACCAGGACTGAATCTGGCAAAGGAGGCTCTCTGTTAGCTCCACCGCATCACCTGTTAGCCTTATGGAAATGGATACAGCTGGCATATGCGCTGACGCTGCACCCAAACAGTAGCACCCCATCTCTTCTCTCTATGCTGCTCCCTTGCACTGTACCCTTTTGGATACTGGGAGACAGGTGATACACTGTACCAAGCAGACCATACCACCAGCATGCAAAGTCTTTGTTAGTGACACCAATGTCACATGCTAATTCAAGTCATGTTACGGTGAGTTTTCCCAGCACCTGGCAGCAAATTTGCTCACTTAAAATTCTATAGCTGAATCTTTTATGAAAACTAATTAACATTTTGCCACCTCGATGAGCAAGTCAATTCTATTAGAGCACCTTCATCTTCAGTGGCGGGGCTGAAGCGGAAATTATGTGGTGTTCTGCTATATGGTCAGATGAGAGCCTTATAAATAATGAAACCTCAAGTACTAATATTTTAATATATATATAAAGCCTTGCTTAGTATTCTGTGACACTGCTGACATTAGTATGCTTCAAAATTCCTTTATAAACACTACCCGAGTATTTATATTCTATTTCTCAAGTTGAGCAGCCTGCTTTGCTTTATCAAATGTGTTTGGGTAAGCAACCCCCAAACTAAGTATTTTTCTTTTTGTTCTATTGTTTGTCTGTCTTGCCTATTTAGATTCCATCTCTTTAGGGCAGGAGCTGGGTCTTCTGCCATGTATATACCGTGCTTGTCACATGGGGTTATGATCCTGACTAGGGCTTCTGAGCCCTGACACAATAAAATAATTATGAATATTTAACAATAGTTATAAACACAGGCATCACTAAGAGGTTAGCAATCAGTGAGTGGCAACACTCAGAAAGCTCTGAGACACAGTTCAGGTAGAATAATGGGTTTAGAAATTACATAGCACTTGTTGTCTATCAGTCTCAAAATGTTGTACAAAAATGGGTAAGAATCGTTATACTCATTTTGCAGACAGGGAAAACGAGGCAGAGAGAGGTTAAGTGACTTGCCCAATGTCACACAATGAATCTGTAGAAGAGCCAGGAATAGAATCCAGGAATTCTGTTTGATTCCATTCCCCCCCCTAATAACGATAGCAAAAAACATCAAAAGTTTATCTGTAGAGCTGGTCAAAAAGGTCAATATTTTCATCCCCCCAAAATCCTCTGTATTTTGGTGGAAATTCAAAACGTTGAAGAAAAATTTCACCAAAATGTTGAAAGTTTTTGAGTAACTGGTTATCTGAATTACCCACACACCTTTCACCTGAGCTGGAATTCGTACCGGGCCAGCCTACCTCTCTGTATTTCAGTGCTTCCATTTTGAGATGAAACCTGAAAATGCTAAGGCTCCGCAATCTGAAAGACCACAGATTGCGGAGCAGCTGACTTGGTCTACATCTGGGGGCAAAGTTTACAGAGTTAAAGAAGAGATGGGAGGGGGAGAGGGACAAATCTTAATTCAGCCAAACCAGTTTGCCCATCCCCGATTTGAATCAAGTGGAATGTGATGGAAACGTAATAAATAGTCAATACCTATATTACATTCCCTTAGTTCTTGTAAATGGTTTGCATTTTATTCTGTGCCTTGAAACCTAAATCTAAATTCAAAGAACTAGTGAATGATTCAGAGACCTTAGGGACTGTAAGATGGGGGAAAATGATTCAGCAGAATAAGAATATAGCTGTTGCATCAGCAGGGCATTCTTCTCAAGGGATAGTAAGAAAGTAAAATAACATAAACAGAAAACTCCACCGCTTTTGATTTGACCCTGGACCTTCCCAAATGCATGCTCTTCCCCTGAGCACACAAGCAAGAGGAAGGGAAGCTGGGTGAAAGCTAATCCCTGGTTCAGTGAAGTGTCGTTGCTCCATCACAGACATAACTGCTTACAGTGGTATACACAAGGAGACAGAGCAGTGCTGGGTGGTTTAATCACAGGACTGGGAATGAGGCAATCTGGGTTCCATTTCTAGCTCTGCCAATGACTTTCTGAGCAACCTCTGCCGTGTCACCTGTGGTCCCATGCATCACTTTTGTCACCTGGAACATGGGCATCATAATACCTGTGTTGCAGGGGATGTTATGAGGCTTCACTAATTATTTGCAAAGGGGTTTATGATCCTTGGTTGGGTGGCACAATGGACGTGCAAAATATATGATCATAGTAGTTCAGGCCTTGAAAAATTAATTATTCCACTTTTTATTATTCCCTATGTTTGCTGTGCTATTTCTTTTCTTGAATTGAGGGTTCAGATAATGGTCCCTGTTCATCTTCACCTCCTTTCAGGTAACACTCCTCCCACCCCCCAAGATCTTAGCACTCCTGTTTAATTTGGAGGTCAGCTGTCACTGCTAAAAGAGTCAGATTTCTCTTGTCTTTTTAAAGTTCATTTGGTGCTGGTAAATGATGCCAGATTGACAGCGGTGGGGATTGACTCATCTACATATCCTTAGGACAGGGGCAGAATGGACAGTGTCAGTGTCTATTTCCCCCAACACAAACACACCTCCCACCAAAATGCCTTCCTCAGCCTTGGATTGCAGGAAGCACCTCTGGAGATGAGGAAGCAGGTCTATTTCCATGGTTTAGTCTGTTCTTGATGCTAGTGCTGACACAGTAAACCAGTTTACTAATCCTGGTCATGATGGGGTTTCTGATGTGGGCATCGATTCAGTAGTTAGTGGACTGAGATCAGTAAGTACATTTTAGTGAATGATCATGACTAGATGAAAGTTGATCAGAGGCTAAATGACATGGACCTGATTTGAATTGGTGACCGGAGGCTGAAAGTCTAATCCCCCAAACTGTCTGATTCCCTGGGAGTCTCATTTTTCTAAAAGAGCAGCTGGAGAAGAAAAATAGCCCTCATCTGCACACAGGAGGAAAGAGACTAAAGGTCAGCAAAGAAAGATGCCTCAAATAACACCCCCCAAAAGAGGAACAGCTCATCTATTTTAAAAGCCAAAATGAATGAAGAGTCAAAGTAAATCTCTGTTAATTCTTTTGAAAAGCCACCTGAGGGCTTGTTAGGATGAGATCAGCGTTAGCTCTATCTCGAGGGTTCCTCCACATACTCTTCCAGTGGCAGAAAACCCTGATCTTCCTCTCACATACCCCAATGTAAATTAACAGTAACTCCACTGGAGTCAAGGGTGGAGTGGGGTGGGGGTGTCAGCTAATGTAAATTGGCAGAGCTCTACTTCAGTCAATGGAGTATACCAATATACTCCAGCAGAGGATCTGGCCCAGTGGAGTCATACTGATGTAAATGAGAAAAGAATCAGACTCATTGTTTTTACTGGGAGCATTTCTATGCTCCTGCTCCTCCTGTTTAGGGATGATCTGAGTTCCTGTCCTCTAAGTGACAGCTAGTGGGACGGTTGGAGAGGGAGGAAGCCATGGAATAGTCTTAGTAACTATTCCCACAGCCTTCAGACCTATCAAACTGGAAGTAGTGTGGTCGCCCCTGCAGTCAAGACATAAGTAGGCCCCAGGGGAGTTGGCATCCTGTCTCATTCCTCCTCTTCCACCAGGGAGCCTTGCTCCTCATGCTAAAGACAGTTTGACAGCTCTGCTTGAACTTACCATGCAGGGGGTCTTCTGGGTGTGATTCCCACCCTCCTCTGGCCACCCTTCTACACTTTGTTCTTTACCAGCCTTCGTCCTGGAGTACTAACCAGAAAAAGACTGGCTGATGCCTGCTGAGGTGATCTGTGAACCATCTGACCACACAGCTCTTTGAAAGAAACAAAGACTTTTAATAATACCGTATGTGCACAGACAGGTTGGATCTGCCGGAGCCTGGTGCTTTTGCAATGAAAACAGAGATACATCTGGAAGCTGAGCCAGAGGGAGCAGAGGGAGAGGGGAGTTTATTTTCCAAATGAAGATGAATCAATTCACATTTGTATTCATTTCAGGTAGGGCTGTCAATTAATCCCAGTTAATGCATGTGATTAATGCAAAACATATTAACTAGATTAAAAAAATTGTTGTGATTAATCAGTTTTAATCGCACTGTTAAACAATATTAGAATATAAATTTACATTTATTATAAATATTTTGGATGTTTTTCTACATTTTAAAATATACTGATTTAAATTACAACACAGAATACAAAGTGTACAGTGGTTACTTTACATTATTATTTTTTATTACAAATATTTGCACTGTAATACGAAATAACGTTTTTCAATTCATCTCATACAAGTCCACTCAGTCCTACTGCTTGTTCAGCCAACTTCCAAGACAAACAAGTTTGTTTACATTTATGCATGATGATGGTGCCCACTTCTTATTTATAATGTCATCTGAAAGTGAGAACAGGCATTCGCATGGCACTGTTGTAGCCGGTGTTGCAAGGTATTTATGCGCCAGACATGCTAAACATTTGTATGCTTCTTCATGCTTCAACTTCCAGGCTCTAAAGCTTTACTTTGTTTTGTTTTTGAGTACAGTTATATAAAAAAAATCTACATTTATAAGCTGCACTTTCACGATAAAGATATTGTACTACAGTACTTGTATGAGGTGAACTGAAAAATACTATTTCCTTGGTTTATCTTTTGTACAGAGCAAATATTTGTAATAAAAAGAATAATATAAAGTGAGCCATGTACACTGTATTCTGTGTTGTAATTGAAATCAATATATTTGACAATGTAGAAAAACATCCAAAATATTTGTAATAAATTTAAATTGGTATTCTATTATTGTTTAGCAGTATGATTAAACCTCTGATTAATCATGGCTATTTTTTTAATATCACAATTGTTTGCAATTTTTAAAAATAATTTGACAGCCCTAACGTAAAGACAACGAGTGGGTAAATCAACATCACAATGTGCTCATCAGTGATCCCTGTGAACAGTTGGTATTCTCAGCCTGATCGTACCGAAACACAGTCTACGCCCACTCTAGAGTGGCAAAAATCTCCCATTTCCATTTCCCATTTCAACTTTATTAACACAAAATAAATAACATGAGCTTCAGCCCAATCCTTCCCCCCTTTCTTGGCTATTGCTAGGGCTCTAGCTCCAGGACTGCTAAACCCCAGACCACAGATTCCTCTCGCTCTAAGAAACCACTCACACCTCACTTACATCCATAGAGGAGTTAAGAAGCATCTCCTACAGCATAGCTCAATTAGCATCTTCCTTGCAAACGAGACTGACAAAAAAGAACCCAGCCATCTTGCTGCAATCACATTTCCAGGGCGAACACAAAACCAGCACATATCAGAGACAATAGGTCATCCTGACCAGTTCTCTAACCTGTGCTTACTGTGATAGCTTCATGAGATACATATACATACTCACAAGGATCCCTGAAGTCACTTTCTCACCAGCATTCTGCAGTGCAATATAAGCAATATAGTGCAGGGAAACTTATGTGATACTGGTACTTGTGGGAGTCCTGGAAGTCATACAAATGTACTTTATCTTATTGCAGAACCATAAACACAATTTAATTCAGGAAGGTTCAACCTAACCTTGCAAATAGTGTCACTGAATAATATTAATTTCAGCTGATTTTGTCAGAGGTTGGAGTTCATTTTGAGAATTATTAAAAAATTAAATTTAGGGAATTCTGATGTCAATGGCATAGTATATTTTTGCAAATACTACAAAACAAAACAAAACAATCCCAGGGCTATTCATTCACATTTTAAATTAATTTGCTTTGGCTGGGATCCCAGCCCTTCTCTCCTCCTATATTTCTAACAAAGGAGCTTACGGGCAGGAGGGTTGTTTGTGGAAACACTGTAGTTTATGTGAATGTTGCAGAAGTGATTTTGATTGCATAGTCATACATATTTACAGTGGAAACCTGATTCCAAGAGTTACATCCATCCAATCAAGGAACAGATAGAAATCACATGATCTAGAAAGCAGTTGTTTGTGAATAAGCAATGGACAAAGAATTATTCTGAATGACAAACATAGTCAAGAAAATAGTGATTTTCCTCATGGACAATTTGCAAACAACAACAACAACAAAAACCAGAAAACCCATTGAATACAGTATTCACTCAATCACCTAGCTTCCTCCATCTGAGTTCTAATACAGCCCCATTACGATGGTATGTGAGTGCCTCCTAAACTTATGAAGTATACACAGAAAGATATATTTCTCTTTTTTCCAGCTAGGACTGAACTTTATTTTGCAGGTTTTGTTTGGTTTGGGGTTTTTTAGTAGTGTTATTGTGGGAAGACTGGATTGAAGAAGTGGGTCTGCATTTTGCTCTGGGGATGCTGAGACTGATCTCTTTCGGGAATGAGTTCCATGTTTGTGGGCCAGTTGCTGAGAAAGCTCTGTGGCCTGCACATACAAATCCCATACTTGAGGTTGACAGTTGTATTGTTCCAGCTATTCTGGGAGGTCATGATCACACAGAGTGAGGCAATTTCTCAGTTATCTTGGGGCAAACCTCTGGAAGATTTTGAGGATGAGAACCAAAACTCTGAATAATTTATAATGCATTTTGGGATGAATGGTGGTATAGAAATGGGAGAAATTATTACTGCCCTTAGATGGTGACAGGTTTCAGAGTGGTAGCCGTGTTAGTCTGTATCAGCAAAAGCAACGTGGAGTCCTTGTGGCACCTTAGAGACTAACAAATTTATTTGGGCATAAGCTTTTGTGGGCTAAGCCCACTTCATCAGATACATCTGATGAAGTGGGTTTAGCCTACAAAAGTTTATGCCCAAATAAATTTGTTAGTCTCTAAGGTGCCACAAGTACTACTCGTTCTTTTTACTGCCCTTAGTAGAGCAGATGATGCCTTCTGGAAAAATTAACATTAATTTTAGAGACAAGTTAGTTACTATTTTCAGATGAACTAGGGCTATTTGCATGAAAACAGGATCTTTGTTTCTTACCAGTTTATCTCTATCAGATGCTTATTACTCACCTGAGGTCATAATTCTCCATGAGAATTAATCATACCTATCTCTAGAGCTGCTGATGTGGTATTTGGAAGATGAGGGAAAAAAACACATCATAATTTAATTAACACTTGAAAGTGCACTGGAAGTATTACAAATGCCAGTGAGGACAAAGAAATCATAAAAGGGATCCAGAGGATAGAAATATGGACAGGAAATATCATGCAAGCTAATTTATCTGGTGAATAATCATTCAAATCTAAGATATTCAATTCAAGGGCGATACATGGAAAGCAGCAATGCTACAAAAGACATTGAGATGACCGTTGACAGCAAATTAGATGAGCTTACAATTAGATATAGTGGCAAAAAGTCAATGCAGTTTGAATGTGGGTTGCATATCACATGCATCATATGCTGGTCTTCTCTACATGGCACTTGTGAAACCAATTATAATATCGTATTCAGTTCTGGAGATGGCAATACCAGAAAGAGGTCACTAGGTTGGCTCGGGTATAAGTTTAGAAACTACTGTGACACCCTGGCACCCCAATATTCACCGCTGTCATATAATTAGGATATGTTTTGTACAAAGTATGTCTTGTGAGGTATCATTCTAACAGTCTTGATCTGCTAGACAGTAATATCTCATTGGATTGTATGTGCTATCATAGTATGTGAAGTTATGAAGTTTGGCTATGTATGTGTTACTGAAACTTACTGTGAGGTTGAAAGCACCCACAAACAGCCTTTTAGGTACAACAGTAAAAAGGCCAAACAATGCTAATGGCTTATTGAGGAAATATACACAAGGATTATTGTACACAAGGGCCGGACGAGTTGCATCCGAGAGTGCTGAAGGAATTGGCGGCTGTGATTGCAGAGCCATTGGCCATTATCTTTGAAAACTCGTGGCGAACGGGGGAAGTCCCGGATGACTGGAAAAAGGCTAATGTAGTGCCAATCTTTAAAAAAGGGAAGAAGGAGGATCCTGGGAACTACAGGCCAGTCAGCCTCACCTCAGTCCCTGGAAAAATCATGGAGCAGGTCCTCAAAGAATCAATCCTGAAGCACTTGCATGAGAGGAAAGTGATCAGGAACAGCCAGCATGGATTCACCAAGGGAAGGTCATGCCTGACTAATCTAATTGCCTTTTATGATGAGATTACTGGTTCTGTGGATGAAGGGAAAGCAGTGGATGTATTGTTTCTTGACTTTAGCAAAGCTTTTGACACGGTCTCCCACAGTATTCTTGTCAGCAAGTTAAGGAAGTATGGGCTGGATGAATGCACTACAAGGTGGGTAGAAAGCTGGCTAGATTGTCGGGCTCAACGGGTAGTGATCAATGGCTCCATGTCTAGTTGGCAGCCGGTGTCAAGTGGAGTGCCCCAGGGGTCGGTCCTGGGGCCGGTTTTGTTCAATATCTTCATAAATGATCTGGAGGATGGTGTAGATTGCACTCTCAGAAAATTTGCGGATGATACTAAACTGGGAGGAGTGGTAGATACGCTGGAGGGGAGGGATAGGATACAGAAGGACCTAGACAAATTGGAGGATTGGGCCAAAAGAAAACTGATGAGGTTCAATAAGGATAAGTGCAGGGTCCTGCACTTAGGACAGAAGAATCTAATGCACCGCTACAGACTAGGGGCCGAATGGCTAGGCAGCAGTTCTGCGGAAAAGGACCTAGGGGTGACAGTGGATGAGAAGCTGGATATGAGTCAACAGTGTGCCCTTGTTGCCAAGAAGGCCAATGGCATTTTGGGATGTATAAGTAGGGGCATAGCGAGCAGATCGAGGAACGTGATCGTTCCCCTCTATTCGACATTGGTGAGGCCTCATCTGTAGTACTGTGTCCAGTTTTGGGCCCCACACTACAAGAAGGATGTGGATAAATTGGAGAGAGTCCAGCGAAGGGCAACAAAAATGATTAGGGGTCTAGAACACATGACTTATGAGGAGAGGCTGAGGGAGCTGGGATTGTTTAGTCTGCAGAAGAGAAGAATGAGGGGGGATTTGATAGCTGCTTTCAACTACGTGAAAGGGGGTTCCAAAGAGGATGGCTCTAGACTGTTCTCAATGGTAGCAGATGACAGAACGAGGAGTAATGGTCTCAAGTTGCAGTGGGGGAGGTTTAGATTGGATATTAGGAAAAACTTTTTCACTAGGAGGGTGGTGAAACACTGGAATGCGTTACCTAGGGAGGTGGTAGAATCTCCTTCCTTAGAGGTTTTTAAGGTCAGGCTTGAGAAAGCCCTGGCTGGGATGATTTAACTGGGAATTGGTCCTGCTTCGAGCAGGGGGTTGGACTAGATGACCTTCTGGGGTCCCTTCCAACCCTGATATTCTATGATTAACCCAGAGACTGTGTACAATAGAAACCTCTCAGAGATAGCACTACACAATGGGAATTGTTTGACCCAGGTCACAGCAAAAGAGCTTTCCAGCAAGTGGGAAGAAGATATAAAGGGGGGGAAATGACATCATGGGGGGACCTCAGTCCCCCTACAACAACACACCTGGAAACACCTGAGGAACAAGACTGAACTGGGGGAAGTGATGGTCCCAGGCTAGAGGGATTTCTACCCTGTGTATGAAAACCTGGAAAACCCAAGCTGCAGAGCCAAGGCAGTTTGTGCCATAAGAATCTGCCAGCCTGTTTATTGCTCACGGTGAGGATTTGCTAATTCACAACCTGCCTATCTAGTCTGTTACACTCAGTTTGTGGTTTTGTTTATTTACTAGGTAATCTGCTTTGATCTGTTTGCTATCACTTATAATCACTTAAAATCTACCCTTTTGTAGTTAATAAACTTATTTTTATGTTTTAATCTAAACCAGTGAGCTTTGACTGGAATGCTTGGAGGAAATCTCTACTTGGTTACACAAGTGTGCATTGTTCTCTTCACATTGAGGAAGAGGCGGACCAGGTATTAAACCCGTATACTGGCCAGATTTGACCAGACCAGGGCAGTACTGCTCTGGGGTCCCAGGCTGGGAAGCTGGTGGTTAGAGTGCCTGTTTGAAACTGCAGCTGGGTGTGTCCCTACCTGTGTGAATGCTGGTGAAAGTGCAGGCTGGAGGGCTTTGCAGCTTGCCACAGCAGTACAGTGTGAGAGGGAGCCCAGGCTGGTGGGTCAAAGGGCTCAGTAGAACCCCAGTTCCAGGTGGCACCCTGGGGTGGGGTGGGGGACCCATCACAACTACATCACTTAAAAGCTGGGAATTCTCCTCTATCTCATTCACTCCTCAAATCCAGACTATGACCAAATCTTGCTATGCAGTGGTATCTGTTGTCTGCCATTGAGGTGTCGGAGTGTCTACCATATGGTTCACTGCTGGGTGGCGCTCTCATCCCCAGCCAGAAAGAGGATATGTAGCAGTAGTTATTGGTTTGTCTGTTGGACTGTTTTGTTGTTATTGCTGAGGGAAAGCTAAAGCAAGGAGATGGATGTTTGGGACATTGACCTGAAAGCAGTGAGATTCCCGGTAATTCGGGATTCTTCAGTCTCATACCCACAGGGCAGCCACCAAGAAAGCTCTGTCTCTAGTTCTCATCAGACTTACTCTGACTGTGGGCAGTTCCATTGTTCTTGAAGAGTGTAGCTGCCATGGAAGATACTACAGTGATGCGGAAGGTAGAGAACCTATGTAGAGTCAAAGACCCTATTTTGTCCTTTGCTATAGTTTCATCTTATTACTTCAAGTTATGGCCCCTTGGACCATTCTAGAAAATTCTCACTCCTCCATATTAATAACACCCTCCAAATACCAGCAGACAATCATCACATCCCCAGCTTCTGTCAGCATTTTTATTGAGAAATTCAGCAGTGGTTATTTTATCATCACAGGCTTGATTAATGTTTGGACAGCACTTTGAGATCCTTGGATTGAAGTCCCTATAGAAATGCAAAGCGTGATTGTCCTTCGTGGTCCGTACCTTATAATGTGTCCAAGTACTATACTCCCCCCTGTCTCTTCTGCACCCTCTGATGATGCCATCATGAAATAGTCCCTTTCGACCAATAAAAACGGTCTGCTGCGGAATGTCATCATAAAGGAGGGAGGGGAGTAAGGTACAAAGTCATTAGCATTGCAGTTATAAAGGTCACGATAAATAGCCCTAGGAAACTGATGTACAACATTATGTCAAGATGGATTATAATATATAGTAGCTGCTGGTACTGCCGTTATTGCTTATAAGGACACTGTCTAATTTTGTTAATGTTCTTGTCTTTCAAGTTTGTTTAATGTTGAAGTCCTCTTTAAAATTAACATTAAAGAAACCCACAAAAGAAAAGTCACATGCACACACAGAATAAAACCTGACAGTACATTATGCATGGAGTGTCAGCTCTTAGTTATTAATTTCCTGGCTTTTTGTCAGTTGAAATCAATCCTTCAGATTATTTAAACATGTAGGATTTGTGTGTGTGTGTGTGTGTTGTGCTGATGTAAATGGGGTGTAGGCTGTAAAACAACATGTTCCTTAGAGCAGCGATAAATAAGTCCAGGCAGATCTGCTTTGAAATAAGAGCACCAAAATGGATGATTTCCCAAGATGTCAGGGATAAGCAGCTGTTAAAGTGCACTTAGCATTCACATGCTGACCACTATCCCGTCCCTCTGTTGTTAAATTAATGCGGTAGTGGTCGTTAGTACAAAAGGCTTTGTGGAACAGGGGATGCACATGTCGGCGTATTTCTAACTAAGTGGCCTTAGAGAAGCCAATGTTTGCTTCTCTGCTTTTGTCCTCTGTCTTAGATGGAGGAGGTGGAAGCTAAACAACTCTGTCCAATTTTTAAACCCAATGGGTGCTCACTTTTCCAGCCACGTAGGCTCCCCTGACACAGAAGTTGACTTTTAGTTAGTAAAATGAGGTACCAAGAGGCTAAGGGACAGGCCTATGGTCACAAGATAAATGAGAGGCAGAGCTGAAATAGAATTCAGGTCTCCTTGTACAGGGAGATGTTTGCAAACCAGTAAAGTGCCTGAAACCACTGTGGCTTATTGCTAAAAGCAGCCAAGTCAGCAGGCCGTAAAGTGCCATGTAGCAAACTCAACCTTGACCAAGGCAGGAGGGGAGGGGGTTTTGGGTGCCACAGAAAGGGCAGCTTGACCCTGCGTTCTTCCTGATAAGAATTGTGTTGAAGTTGCTGATACATACATTTTAGAAGAGCAGGATGTGCCCCAGGAATGTCTATTGGGGCCTCAAGGCTGCAAACTCTGGAAAAACCCACACCTGGTTTATAAATAATCAGAAGGATTTGATACAGCAATAAACAGAGTCTTGCTTGACCATCGGAATTGCTTGCTTAACAAGTTTTCTTTAAGGGACATGGCATTCTATTACTAAATGTAATGTATAAATAAGGGGGAAAAGTTTGAAGTAGGGGGACTCTTCAGGACTGGACTCTCCCTCTCGATGCATCTTGTGTTCCCCACCGGCAGACAGGCTGCCATTGTGCCACTCAAGAGCCACACTCAGCTTTGGTAATTATCAAGGGTTGGGGGTGTTTTACTAACCTGTTGCTGACATGTGTATAAATGCTTGAGACTAAGTAAAGTTTAGCTTTAAGTGAAAGCACTCTTGTGTTGTCCTGTTTGTGCCAGCTATCTATCGGTCGGACGGCCGTATCTCCCCTGATTTATTTCCTGACACCACCCCTCACAGAGTAAAAGTTATCAAGAGCTTTGGGTTGAAAGAACCCCGGGTAACATCCTGACTCCCGGTATCACTGTCTGACCTCTAGTGGAAGCTTCTTAAAGACACCAGAGGATGCAGAATAAGAACCAAGAACAGACATTTGAGTCATGCATCAGTGATCTATGTCATTAGAAGATATAGGCATTATAATCCAGAGCCTCAATTTGTAATAATTATAAGGCCCACATAACAAGAGAGTAGAGCAAACTCCTGCATTAAACCATTGAGTTAAGTGACAATAGTGCCCTCAGAAAGGAGTTAACAGTTGTGTTCTAGTCTTTCTCTCTCTTGGTCTCCTCTTCAGACAGGGCAGTAGGTTAACTATCTTTCTGATTAATGGACGGAATGGCCAGCACCAAGGCTCTACCAAGAGAAATCTGCAAAGGACCATCTGTGTAGATCAGTGATCTTCCATTTATCATGGCTGTATCCGCCTTACCGCAGATGGGCACCCTACGCGACATGGGAGTTCTGCCATCTGGCAAGGTGGCACTGTGGCCGCAATCCATGCAGCCCGCCAAGAAAGTGACCTTGAATTTGGTCCAGGGATGACAGAAGTCATGGCGGATGCTGGAGGAGCAGAGCACCTGGTGCTGTGCTACGTTCCAGTTCCCCATATATTCCATCTCGGGGAAGGCAGATGTGTACTGCACCTGAGCCACTGCAAGCACATTAGTCCAAAAAAGCGAGCAAGTGTTTCAAGCAGGACTGGGGCGTTTAACAATTCTAATTCCTGTCCCTTTGTGGGGGCACATGTTCTTTGATCATATCTAGATCCTTAGGGTCCTGGCAATTTTAGTCATAGGGCTAAATAACACAAAGTGACTTAGGTACCTAACTGCTACTTTAAGAGCCTAAGTCCAAAATTTAGGTACCACTGACATTCACAAAACTCCCGCTCAGATGCTCCCTAGGCTTGTAGGTGCCTGAAATCCCTACATGCCTAAATGTTTGTTGTTAAAGTCCCAGGCACATAAATTTCAGCAGCTGGGCCTGTAAGTACTGACACACTCAGCAATTTGGGATTCACAAGCTAGGCATTCCCCTGCCTAGCTTGCCTTGGGGGCCTGATCCAGTAGACATGCTCTGAGCACGCCGAAACCAACATGACATGGCAGGAGGAGGTGACGGTGCCGCTTTAGAACCGCAAGCCCAGTGGCTAGGGCATTCATCTTGGTTATACAAGACCTGGATTAAATCCCCCCACTTGATGTGAAGAAGGGATGTGGGAAATTCTGGAGCAGGCCATTTTCACACTCTCTCTGGCACAATGAATATAGAAGACTTGGGGGTCTCTTCCTAGGTTAGCTACTGACCTGCTGTGTGACCTTGGATAAGTTTTCCCTCCCACCTGGGAGGCTCAGGTTTCAATCCCCCTGCTCCAGTGTGGTGTGCAGAGTAAGTCCAAATTCCAGATAGGGGAATGTCATAAACTGCTTTCATCTGCCCTCGTGTTTGGCCTTCAGTGGAAAGACTCAATACCTTCCAGCCATTCAAGAAGGAACCCTAACTCTGAAAGCTGAATTGCAACCCCAATGCCAGCTCCAAACATTTCATCCCAGCAGAAGAGTCAGTATTAATGGCTAGACTTGTTTAATTGATTTTACTGTGAGAAGCCAGTTGGAGTTCAGATGGAATGGGAGGATTATTAAAACATGGATTAAATGCTTCAGTGATCCACAGTGGATTTGGAGTTTACGCTTTTATCAGTTCCAAGGTGTTTCATTTCACAAGTGCCATTATAAAGAAATAATTAGTGCACACCAGCCCCTAAATTCACACGGTGAGTTACAAGCCTCAGGAAAATAACTTAGAAAATTTTCTGATCTTGTGTTCCTTCTGTTAGTCTTATATTTGACTTTCCTTCATTTGACCAGTCTTGGGTTCTTTTATTTCATCCTCAATCTGTCCTTTTCATTACATGGATCAATTAGTTGCTCTCAGTGTGTGGTCTGTTATTTCCCTCCCAACTGTTAAAGGGTAAATATTACACCTTCCTAAAGAATTATTCAGATAAAGAATAACTCCCAGGCTTCACTTCATAGCTAGAATCCACAGCCCTTATTACCCTAGCTCCCTATGGTCATCATTTACTTTACCATAAATTAATAGACCATATGCCATGATTTTAGTTTTCAAGTGAATTTAGCATTGCTGAAAGGTACTTAATTGACCATGTCACACTTTGTCCATAGAAAACAGAGAAAAAAGGCAAAAGCAGTGCAAGCATCCCTCATAATATCGCACTGATAGTCTTCAACACGACTTGGAGGGAGCACCCAAAATAAGACCTCACGTATGTATTTGTATACTGTTAGTGCCTACAAAGAGGGATCCTGTTTTACCAGGTGCTGGACAAATATGTGATAAGAACTAGTATCTGCCCCAAAGAACTTACACTGAAAATAGCCAAGATAGAGAAAGGGTGGGAGAGGAAACAGGGAGGTGAAGTCACTTATCCAAGGTCACACAGCAGGTCAGTAGCTAACCTATGAAGAGACCCCAAGTCTTCTGGCTCCTAGTCCAGTGTCCTATCCATTTGATCACACTCTTTTTCTTACAATCTTTGTCATGCATTATGTGCATCTAATACTCCCAAGATAACTAATTGATACTGTTAAAAAACATCAGTGACTACTAATAGGAATACAGTATCTGCTCCAGTTGTTTAAAGCAGAAATCCACTGAGTATCTACCTGATTTTGTACTCACTGTGCCCAGAATACTAATGACCTGATATAAATATAAGTTCTTAACTGCAGGGATGGCTCTGTTTGACTTGCTTGCTAACTGATGAGTTGATAATCTGCATTGTGACAACTCTCCTCAGGATTTGATTGCCTTTACAGAAATAATCACAAAATCGCAGGACTTATAGCTGAAAGTCTGTAAAGACATTCTACCATAGCAACAGAGGTGTCCTACCTCCTTTATGAAGTCTGAACTTACTTATTATATGCACTGAGGATAGAATCATGTCTTGCAAGAAACTGACTTGGTGCTGGTCTATGTAATGCAACACCACTGGATGCCGTGCTCCCCCACATTTGTAAATGCACTGGTAAATCGTGCACAATTTTGGGGGCAGAAGGGTAAAGGGAGACTTTGCCATGTTGCTGCTGAAATTCAGCTGCCAGGATGACAGGTGACAATCCAAGCCATTGTCTCACCAATATTTGGTTACCAGTTCTCAAATATTAACCTTAGCAGTGCATCAAAACTCATGGCATTAGCACAGTATTAGTGATAGGAAGTAATTCATATTTTTTTTAAAAAGGAATTAAAAGAAGCATTCAGTCATGCTGCACAAGCACTATTACAGAATAACCAAATATTCTTGTAATTTA
Source organism: Lepidochelys kempii (assembly GCF_965140285.1). Taxonomy (NCBI): domain Eukaryota; kingdom Metazoa; phylum Chordata; order Testudines; family Cheloniidae; genus Lepidochelys; species Lepidochelys kempii. Next base: position 153,337,048 of record NC_136382.1, read on the forward strand.
TAACTTCCTCTTTCCCCTCCGTTGACTAAACTAAGTTAAAACCCACCATGCTTCATGACACTAGTAGACCAAACTGGACCAGAGTGCTTTGCAATTGGACTACTGATTAAACTGAATCAGCATGTCTTTGGCTTAGCTGCAAAGATAAAGTGGAAAAATACAGTTTGTGAAACCATAGCACTGCTGTAGCAATGTCAGCTACCATACCTGAAACAGAGCTATCTCAAATCTGTAAACCTGAGCTCTCAAAAACAGAACAATTAACCAGGAATGTAAATTGTTTTCTTCGTTTGTCTGGATAGAATGTAATGGGAAATCAGTTCTTACAAATAAAAGGTAAACAGGTATTGATTAAAATATGGGAATTGGTTAATGTTGCAACATAAGCATAGATGAAAAAGGGATGTGTGCATTTGTGGTCCTAATCACTAGCTGGGAACAAACTGTCAGCCATTCCCAGCTTAGTTTCTGTCTCTTTCTTCAGGGCTCTGTTTATTGTCTTCACAAACAATGACAGAAAAATGTGCAAAAAGTAATACAAACAACAATCTTGGTAAGGGATCAGACTGGGCCTTCTGGCAGCTACTGAGCAGAGCCTTCCCCAATCCAAGAGAAAATCCACAAGGCCCACCGGCCTTCAGCCTCCTGCTCTTACAGTAGTGAATGCTTCCTACTATCTTCTGAGCCCCAGCGGCTGGGTTCTTCTTTATATTAGCCTTATCCAGATGTCAGCACGGGCCAATCATGAAGTGCTGTTAACTGTCAGCTGATTCCGAGCACCTGCCTATTGGGCTTCTCTCTGCAGCAGGGTCGGTTGCTCCTTGTCCACCCCACCTCAAGGCCATTAAAGGGGCAGATCTCCCTGTTACACGCCTTCCCTCTGAGTGATGTTGGGGACACACTCTTTGTTCACCAAACAGTCCACCACAGGTCTGGAGCCACCCTTGTGAACATGGATTCTACTCCCATTCATTTTCAGTGGGAGTTGAACACACTCAGCACCTCTCAATAGGTGCTCAGCACCTTTTAGGATCAGACCCAAAGGGAAAAGAAATATCTTTCAAGGTCTGAGAGTAACCCAGGAAAGGACAGTGTGGCTGATCAAGCTACTAGAGGGGAAGAAAGAGTGGGTTACATTTAACTCCTGATTTCGAGGTCCTCGGATGCCAGGTGATGTAAGGTGCTATAGAAAGTATTATTAGGCCAAATCCAAAAGATGTTTTGAGCAACTGCAGCTCACACGTCTTAACAACTCTCAGGAGCTGGCCCTTAGTAATTACCTGATTTGCATGTACAAGTGTCCATTTGTGAGCATGCATGCAGGTTTTTGTTTTTAATGACAGCACAGGTTGTGTGTGATATTTAGATGTGTTAAAGGTGTTTCAGGTGAGAATGAAATGGATGAATAACCCAGCTAGGACAGATGTGTTGAGGGCAGAGGGACTGAATTATGTAATTCCTATTAAGAATCAGTGTGAGTTACTGGGCTAAATTCCTGCTGAGGATTCTGAAACTACCATTTCATGACAAAAAAACAGCCTAACCAGTGAACAGCTGCCAGTTTGTGGTGTTTTGGCTCCTGCATTTGGCTTGGAGAAAGGAACAGCTGGAGCAAAGCAAAAGGAAAAACCCCAAAGAACTCCCCTCCTATCTTTGCTCAGGGGCTTTGAGCTTTACTTAACTTCATCAAACTCTTATTAAAATCAAACTCCTCTAAGAGGGCTTTTTTTTCTTCATTCTTTTTGTTCACACTGCATTGATCCCGTGGAACATCTTTCCTGGAAAGATCAGTGGAGACTGAGATTCCTTGGATACCTCTCAAAACGGTTCCTTACCATTCAGCAGGAATTAAGCTCTAGGAAAACCATGGCAAAGATTCTGCCAGTGGCATAAATACATCTTTTCTTTCTTTCTTTTTTTTTTTTTTTTGTACATGTGGACAAGATCATTTAAAGGTAAGGCCATACTTTTTCTTGCAGTACACTTCATTTGTGGACTGCATAGGAACACTGGATTAAGATAAACTGATCTGGCAGTGACCAGCATCTAATGGTCTGGAGGAAGGCAAAACCCTCCAAATGCTTCTCTTGATGAGTTCTGTGATGCTGTGCATTCAGCAGGAGAATTCCTTCCTGGCCAGTACAGTGGTCAGCTCATGCCTTGGAGCCTGAGATTTGATTACCTTTCTTGCTATATTCACTTGTGTAGCTATGTATTACTGGTCATAATAAAATAATCTTTTATGTATAGTCACAGTATCTCTCTCAGTGACCTCATGAATCCCAGAGGATGATATGTACCATTTATTCATGCTTCATTGGTTTTAAATTGAGGGCACACACAAAAAGATCACACACAACATGTGTGTTTCTTTATTACAACTGCAAAACAAGGACCTGCACACATAGATGGCCATTTACAGGAACCACTAGTGATTTTCCCATGGAATCTTAGAGAGTGCATGAGCAAAAAAATCCATGCAATTGCACGTGTACATTCCGTGTGCAATTACCACACCTAGTTTTCACAAAAACGTTTATTTTTCAGAGTACATTAACTTCACTGAGCATCCCTGTTGCCCATGTATTGTGGGACAACAGGTAAAAAAGGGGTCCAATTGGTTTTCACGATAGCCTTCATAGGTTTGAAATTCCTCATTCAATTCCCTCTATTTCTTCTAATGAGGCTGAATATAAGCCTCATTGTTGCAGTGTCTCATTAGATGCAGAGCAAACACTGGTTATTCCCCCATCCTCCTGCAATCCATCATTTTGCCTACTTCTTCAGGAAAAAATAATAAGACAGCTTGAAAATAGTCTGGCCTCCTGAACTAGCTCAGACTGCAGGTGCTGGGGGATCTGTGCATTCTCCCAGCTTTCATTGCCCCCTGTCTGGAGGTGGCTTGCTCTCCAGATGGGATTAATATGGGGTATCAGGGTAGGAAACAAACCCTTAACCTTTCCTGGGTGACACTTGCTCTGTAGATGCTTCGTGTCTGACTGTGTCATCATGATGCTAATGTGATATATCATGACCTTTAATAAAGAGCTTTATAATAATCCTGCACCTGCTCTGAATTCAAATAAGGAAAGACCATTTTGACTTTATAGCACTTGATTTAAAAGAAAATACCCTGACGATAGAAATAGTACACTCCAGCTGTTCATTCAGAGAAACATAGAGCTGCTAAGCTGCTAAGCTGCTAACTATAACTCCCACCAGTACTTCCTCCTGGCCAGGTAGGGGGAGGGTCCCGAAGCAGGGAGTAGCCAGCTCGGTTGGGAAGCTCAGATCCAGAAGCTGCAGAGATAATGGATGCTCAGAGGAACCCCCCTAACAAGTGTATGCAGAGCAGCATGTGGAAGAGGCTGTGGGTGCCAGACGCTACAGCTGGATGCAGGTGTATGTGTGGCTTATAGGGGAGCAACAGCAGCTGGGCAAAGAGCCGAGGCAGAGGGGCCCCAGTGAAAGACATGAACTGAACCTGGCTTGGAATCCTGCAAGCTCCTGTTTGCTGGACTAGAGATTGGAGAGGGCACCCCAAGCACTAGGCCTGAAGAGCCCTTTACTCTTGATTGGGCTGTCCCGGGGACCCAAACAAGAACCGCTTTTGCTCACTTTGAACTGTACCTGTTTAAGCCTCTGTACCTAGGGTATCTGCAACCTTTCCCTTTCCTGCCAGCCCAAGTAAAATACGCTTTCCCCTAGCCATGTATCTGAGAGGTTATTGGGATCCACCAGGGCTACCACACTCCTGCGTGCATGATGTAATTACTGGGGTTTCCCAGTGCTTACCTCCAAGTCATGGTGCACCTGGCACACTCCTGGAACTTTAGGGTATGTCAACACAGCAAAGAACAAGCCACAGCTGGCTTATGCTAGTGGACTTGGGCTCGGGCTGAGGGGCTGTTTAATTGCGGTGTAGACTTCAGGGCTCGGGCTGGAGCCTCCGGGACTTTCCCATCCTGCAAGGTCTGACAAGCCCAGGTTCCAGCCCAATCCTAGATGTCTACACAGCAGTGAAACAGCCCCACAGCGCGAGTTGACTGGCTCAAGCCAGCTATGCGTTTTTCTCGATGTGTAGACATACCCTGAGGGTTTAGTGTACTCTAGCACTGAGCAGCTCCAATAATTACATTACACATGCAAAACAATGGATGTGAATCTATCTATATATGAGAGGGAGTACACATGGTGTAGTCTATATATTCCTTATATGGTAGAGAAAAAAGTATTTGAGGCATGTGTTAGAGAATTTTTAAAAGGGTTATATAACTATTTATTGTATCCCTCTGCCTGTAAAGCCACTTACCACGGTTACAATTTCAAAATCTACTGACTTTAGCAGGACGTTGGGTGCTCAGCACTTCTGGGAATCAGACCACTTATATTTATGCTCATTCTCCCCTCAGAAAACTTTACCTGTCCCTTTTGTGTTATAGGGTATATTATTTAGCCATTAAGTATCTGTGTGTTGTGTGGAGTTCCAATCAGGGTGTGGTCCCTGGCAAACAAGAGACACAAGGCAGGAACTCAAGCTGTGTGAAAGCCAGTTTGCTTGTGTCTATAGTTTGCAGTGGTTTTCTAAAAAAATACATTCTTTTGAGGCAGACTACAGTTCTATATAGCATGAGATTTGCAACTTCACTCAGCTTCTAGAAACGTCTCATCTGATTGACATGCCTGTTTTTTCTCCTACTGTCTTTGGCTACTTCTGCACTACAATCTCAGGGTGTGATTCCCAGCTCATGTAGACATAGCTAGCACATACCTAAAATTACTAGTGTATCTGTGGTAGCATGGGCAGCAGCAAGCGGCAAAATGGGTTAGTCACCCCAAGTTATGTACTCATAGAGTCTGGATGGGTTTATACTCAGGGCAGCTAGCCCATACTGCCATGCACTGCTGCTTGAGATACTGGATTGGAATTTCTTAGGCAGAAATTTTGAGAGTTGCAGAGCACCTATACCTCCCACTAAAGTGAAGGAGTAGTAGATGCTCAGCATTGTTCCAAATGTGACCCTCTAATAATTTTTTTCAGCACATGTACATCAAGGTGACATCAAGGTAGTCAGTCTTTCAGTGGTCAGATCCTTTGTCTCTGCCCCATGCCACCAAAAAGCTTCTTCACTCCACAACCCCTTATGGAGAAGTCCTACAAAACTGAATATAGAAACAATCATTTTTAGATTGCTTCAGCCAACCTCTAGAATATAATAGAATTATCCCTGGTGTAGAAGTCTTTGGGTGGTTCAAAAATATATAGAAAGGATCCCATACCTCATTGTAGGCTATAGGATTTTGGAGTAATTTCTGTAGAACACTGAGAGTTCATCCCCAGTGCACTCTGTAGGCATGTTCCATAAAGGATCATATACCATTTAGTGCACACTGCTGGGAAATCAGTGCTTGGTTTATGTAACACAAGCAGTTGTTTCATTAACTTGGAAAGATATTAAATGTAGATATTCCTTCCATTTTGCCTGCAACCCTTTCTCTGTCCCACCTCAGTTTCTTTTGCATTGGGGATATAGTAAAAGCTATTCAAGCTGTAGAAGAGAGCTCCTCTGCCAGTAATAGTGAGAGTATTTGTGTCAATGTAGCCAGTATGTGTAGATTCATAAGACGCAAAGTACAGAAAAACTCATATTATTTAGGCAGAATTGTATGTTGATAGAATCCCTTAAAATGGAGTAAAACACAGAATCTGCATTAGAACTAGTCAGAAAATGGAATTTTCATACTGAGGGAAATTCTAACATTTCAAAACTTTTCAGGATGAAAAGTCAAAATGGTGAATTTTTTTTATGAAATGGAAATTCTGTACGATTTCATTTTGTAAAGGTCCAAACGACTTCTCAAAACGTTTATGCTGATAATGTTGAAATGTTATAATCTGTATAAATATAAAATATGTAATATATAATATTAAACATTTCATAATGTATAACTTAAAAAAATAAAATGAGAAAAAACAAAATGAAATATTCCATTTTGATTTCAAATTGTTTCAAAAAGTTTGTCTGTCAAAACCAACAGGTTCCTGCAAAATATTGTGATTTTGACAAAATAGCATTTTCCTCCAGAACAACGATATAGAGGAAAATGTTGACCAGCTTTAGTCTGCAGTTTCAGTTCCGTCACAGAAAGAACATGACAGGTGATCTAGAGCCATTCTGCTTGTATATACTGCAAGGTGTCCTCTGCCACACACAAAAAGAAAAATAAAGGCTTTTAACCAACATGTGGTCTGCATGTTGAAGCTGGATATAAAGACCAGAAATTACCTCCAGGATTGTTGTGCATGGTGACTCTTCCATCTTAAGCTAGACTGTCCTGCCATTAAAGCAGCATCAGAACCATGGAAGTGGTGCAAGCAGACTTCTGGAAAAGCATGCTACATTTGTGTGGACAAATTAAAGGATATGTAACCAGCTGTCTTGATACTGAAAGTCACATTTAGAGAAGGATGATTCAGTGGGTGCTACCCTGGGACTTGGAAGACCTGCATTTAATTGCCTGCTCCTCCACAGACTTCCTGTGTGACACTGGGCAAGTCACCTAGTCTCTCTGTGCTCAATTCTCTATCTGTAAAATGGGAACAGTGCTTCCCTCCCTTGCAGGGGTGTTATGAGGATGAATACATTAAAGACTGTGAGATACTCAGATTCTATGCAAATGGGGGCCACATAAGTAACTTGGATGGATAGATTTACAGTGTACAAGGAACACTAAATTCTATATGCCACAAGGCCAAAATGATTCACTCTAGCTGCAGAGGTAAGTTAGAACATGAAGGAATTGTTCATTCCAGCTATGGTGGACAATCTTCTTGGCCTCCTGGTGTATAGAACTTGGTATGCCTTGTATCTTATCTATCTATCCTGCACTCTTCATCACGGTATTGGAACACCTTAATTATTAGATGTGTTTTATATGTACAGTTTTATGCATCCAATTTTTTTGGATTAATGATCGAGGGAAAGCTAAGGTAAAGAGGTAGGTCTCAGTCTCTGACACAGAGGAGGCGAAATTCAGGATAATTCTGATCTCCTTGGTGTATTCTCTAGACATAAATCAGCCGCTAGGAAAGCTCTGCCTCCCGCTCTTGTGAGTCTTATTATTCTTGGACAGCTCTATTGTTCCTGAGGAGCATATCTGTCATGGGAAATCATTGTCAGAGATGGAGAGGACAATCACATAGCACAGCCCCAGACCATCAAGAATTTTGTAAATTAGCACCAGGACTTTAAAATTGACCTTCTTTTCAACAAGGAGCCAATGTAGTGACCAGAAAATAAGGCAGATATGGAAAATAAAGCAGAGGTCAGGGAAAGGGCAGATAAAATTGTGCCTGTCATTGAGGAGAATGGGGATGTGATAATGCCTGGTAATTTCAAAGCCATGATTACTGCTGTTTTAAAAAATGGCCAGTTAAACCTTTCAGTGTACAGATACTTTTGCTTCATTCACAGGAAAGTAGAAGTGTAGGAAAGTGGACTTAGCTCATGCTTATTTACAAACTGAGATGAGCCTTGATTCCCATCTATAAAGGACTGTTCTCGTTTTGAAGCAAGGACAGTCTTGCGATATAGAAAAGTATTTCAAGAGAGCCTTGAACCCAGGTGCTCTTGAGAAGACATTGTTGTTACAGGGGAAAAAAGGGACAGGTCTGGGGACCAGGAGAGCTGAGTTATTTTCCAAGCGCCGCAGCTGACTTCCTGTGTGACCTTGGACAAGCCACTTCGAGGCACTTGTGCCTCAAATAATACCGAGGTATTGTAGGACTGAATTCATTAATGTTTGTGAGACAAGATGGGTGAGATAATATCTTTTATTGGACCAACTTCTTATGGTGAAAGAGACAAGCTTTCCAGCTACACAGAGCTCTGTTTGTAAAACAAGTCTTCAGATGGGAAATACTTTAAAAGTGCAACATATGACTTTATTTGCACTATACCTTAGTTAAGTATTGTTGAGGTTAGAGCAAATATGGGTTGAGGACAACCCATGCCAAAAATGAATTTTTTCCAGAGAAAATTAGTATTCTGTTTTTAGGATATTTGGAAGGAGCTGGCATAAATCACAGCATAAAGTAGCTGTTATAAAGAATTATCTATGTGTTTCCAATATTGTACATGCCATTTCTTTTAGGTTTACAAAATATTACAATTATTTTCTGCCAGAAGTTTTCTTTTTCCTCTGAACTAGCTGTTCCAAAAGGGGAGAAAATATCAGTGGTCTTAAGCCAGTGCAGACACATTCAAGGAAATGGATAGGTTCAGAGATAGTATTCATCCCTCGTGGCCTGGGACTTACTTTGCAATAGGTCTTTATGTCTTACCTCGTGATGTCTGAGTGGTGATGCACAAGTATAGCTTGCTGAGCATGAAAGACCAGTAGTGGTTGCATCCCACTCAGGTTAGCTGAAAAAAAATGACCGAGATAAATGCATGACATTGGTTTGGCATGACAAGTTAAGGGGGTTCACCACTACTAGTGACTGAGACCTTCACCTTAATAACAGCACATTTCTGATGTGTATGTTCAATCCAGGAAAAAGTATTGCAACATTCTCAGTCTGGATACAATCCTCAGCCATAAATTTATGTTTGGCACAGCTGAGAGAAGGGAAGGCAAAGTTGGTTCTAAGCTGTCCTTTGGCCTTCCCTGATCCTGGGCCAGCCAAGGAGCTGAACCAACCTCCATGGCGAGTTGGAGTAGTCACAGGGTTGCTTCAACTTGCACCAGCTAGAACAGTCCTGCTATGGACCATTCTGCTAGCTGAAGATCCACAGAGGTCATTGCAATCTGGCCCTATCATACCTCTACCCACCCCAGATTACTCCGTTCTACACTAGAGGAATCTTCATCATCCCTTTTGGGGTTACTTCAAGTCCCTTTATGCTGCTCCAGAGATGCAAAGGTACCTTATCTGGGTCCAATGATCTTGATGGGTAAAGATATGAAACTGAATGTCAGAAGATGGCAAAATGTTTTAACACTTATGAACTGTCAGCTGTTGGGGCCATGTCTCCAAAATATGGCCTCTTTTCGTCCATGCCATTTTGAACATGTAGTTTTTGAGCACAACTACTTGTGTCCACAAGTGACTGAATCTGCATGTGCCAAAATAGATGTACTTGTGCACAATGATTGTGAGTGAGTTTTGGGTACGTAAACTCTACCATCTGTACACACAAGTGAAATGACTTACAAGCTGTGGGATAAAAATGGACCTGAAGTCTTCATCTGGCACCTTTCACAATTCTAAATATAGTTTTAAATGCCCTGTTCACACCCACTCCATTGTACTCCATTTCCAATTCATCTAGTCCCGACTCAGTAGAAATCTTTATGGTATCCTGAGAAAACTAGCTTTGAAGCATTTATCCACCAAGCTACTTAACCACTTAAAGCTGCATCATCAAAGTGTGTTGTTTTCCTTGACAGCACAGTTCAAGTACCTGTACGTGGCTGACTGCTTCTTAAAATACAGCATAAACACTCTACATCTTTAAAAGTCACGGTGCCAACAATTTTCTTCTCTCAGCCCAAGAGTGTAGGTGCATTACTGAAAGCAATTCATTCCTCAGATTTGGCACAAAATGAACTGATTTGATTTGTTTCTATTGCCACAGGCAAGGTACAAAATTGAGAAAAAGGAACATATTGTGCCCAGAATGGGAGAATATATTTAAATAAGAGAGAGTCCTATAATTTGATCACGGCTGGCATATTTCCACGCTGGTGTTATCTCAACGGCTGGAAGTTATCATGGTTTGTTGCTTGTTATGCTCTTCAGAAAAAAAATTCTCCCCATCTAAATGCAAATTTCAATTTCTTTTTAGTTTTGTTTTTACTCAAGGGCTGCCAACTACAGTTGCCTAGGAAATATCAGCACAATTAAAATTTAAATTCCAAAACTGTCAAGCTCTACTAGGGAAAAGAGTATTTCTAAAGGCCCCCCCACCCCCACCCCCCACAACAGCAAAGAGTGACTCTTGCCTGATGAAGCAGGACTGTAAGTGAAACTTGCAAAGAGACCTGCCTCTAGTTGATAGTGTGTTACAGTCACACAAACCTTATGAAATGTCTGCTTTCAGCCTGAACTGTAAAGCCAAATGATCTTGGAAGACGGGATGGGTGAGCTGATTTGGAAAATTCAGACAATCCTGCTTGCTTGCCTGAATTTCTTTCTAGGTCTAGTTTCAAGACTACCTGCTACCTGCTTCTAGAACTGATGTGAATGAAATATGGGCCTAATTCCACAAGCAAATCCAAACACGAACACACTCATTTCTACCAAAAAGAAAAGGAGTACTTGTGGCACCTTAGAGACTAACCAATTTATTTGAGCATAAGCTTTCATGAGCTACAGCTCACTTCATCGGATGCATACTGTGGAAAGTGTAGAAGATCTTTTTATATACACACAAAGCATGAAAAAATACCTCCTCCCACCCCACTCTCCTGCTGGTAATAGCTTATCTAAAGAGACCACTCTCCTTACAATGTGTATGATAATCAAGATGGGTCATTTCCAGCACAAATCCAGGGTTTAACAAGAATGTCTGGGGGGGGTAGGAAAAAACAAGGGGAAATAGGTTACCTTGCCTAATGACTTAGCCACTCCCAGTCTCCATTCAAACCTAAGTTAATTGTATCCAATTTGCAAATGAATTTCAATTCAACAGTTTCTCGCTGGAGTCTTGATTTGAAGTTTTTTTGTTGTAATATAGCAACTTTCATGTCTGTAATCGCGTGACCAGAGAGACTGAAGTGTTCTACGACTGGTTTATGAATGTTATAATTCTTGACATCTGATTTGTGTCCATTTATTCTTTTACGTAGAGACTGTCCAGTTTGACCACTGTACATGGCAGAGGGGCATTGCTGACACATGATGGCATATATCACATTGGTGGATGTGCAGGTGAACGAGCCTCTGATAGTGTGGCTGATGTTATTAGGCCCTGTGATGGTGTCCCCTGAATAGATATGTGGGCACAGTTGGCAACGGGCTTTGTTGCAAGGATAGGTTCCTGGGTTAGTGGTTCTGTTGTGTGGTATGTGGTTGTTGGTGAGTATTTGCTTCAGGTTGCGGGGCTGTCTGTAGGCAAGGACTGGCCTGTCTCCCAAGATTTGTGAGAGTGTTGGGTCATCCTTCAGGATAGGTTGTAGATCCTTAATAATGCGTTGGAGGGGTTTTAGTTGGGGGCTGAAGGTGACGGCTAGTGGCGTTCTGTTATTTACTTGTTACGCCTGTCCTGTAGTAGGTGATTTCTGGGTCACATACTACAGAAGTCACCTACTACAGGACAGGCCTAACAAAGAAAATAACAGAACGCCACTAGCCGTCACTTTCAGCCCCCAACTAAAACCCCTCCAACACATTATTAAGGATCTACAACCTATCCTGAAGGATGACCCAACACTCTCACAAATCTTGGGAGACAGGCCAGTCCTTGCTTTCAGACAGCCCCCCAACCTGAAGCAAATACTCACCAGCAACCACATACCACACAACAGAACCACTAACCCAGGAACCTATCCTTGCAACAAAGCCCGTTGCCAACTGTGCCCACATATCTATTCAGGGGACACCATCACAGGGCCTAATAACGTCAGCCACACTATCAGAGGCTCGTTCACCTGCACATCCACCAATGTGTTATACGCCATCATGTGTCAGCAATGCCCCTCTGCCATGTACATTGGTCAAACTGGACAGTCTCTACATAAAAGAATGAATGGACACAAATCAGATGTCAAGAATTATAACAGTCATAAACCAGTTGGAGAACACTTCAGTCTCTCTGGTCACGCGATTACAGACATGAAAGTTGCTATATTACAACAAAAAAACTTCAAATCAAGACTCCAGCGAGAAACTGTTGAATTGGAATTCATTTGCAAATTGGATACAATTAACTTAGGCTTGAATGGAGACTGGGAGTGGCTAAGTCATTATGCAAGGTAACCTATTTCCCCTTGTTTTTTCCTACCCCCGCCCTCAGACGTTCTTGTTAAACCCTGGATTTGTGCTGGAAATGGCCCACCTTGATTATCATACACATTGTAAGGAGAGTGGTCACTTTAGATAAGCTATTACCAGCAGGAGAGTGGGTTTGTGTGTGTGGGGGTGGAGAAAACCTGGATTTGTGCTGGAAATGGCCCACCTTGATTATCATACACATTGTAAGGAGAGTGATCACTTTAGATAAGCTATTACCAGCAGGAGAGTGGGGTGGAAGGAGGTATTTTTTCATGCTTTGTGTGTATATAAAAAGATCTTCTAAACTTTCCACAGTATGCATCCGATGAAGTGAGCTGTAGCTCACGAAAGCTCATGCTCAATAAATTGGTTAGTCTCTAAGGTGCCACAAGTACTCCTTTTCTTTTTGCGAATACAGACTAACATGGCTGTTACTCTGAAACCTCTCATTTCTACCGTCACTTTGTCCTTTCCCTCTCTTCTCAGTTTGTGGGCCAGGTTCTGTTCCCTGCACACTGCTCCAAGTGCTCTGGGCTGTGGAGCAATCCATAGGCAGTGGTAGGGAGGGTACCATTAAGTTAGCCTTCGGCTGCTCTAACAAAGTGAGGGTCACTCTAACCCCAGCCCAGAATCTAGCAGGCTCAAAGGTGCTTTAAAGCCACTTTGCCCTCAGGCTGTACCTTTTGTGCTGACCCTTCTGAGAGGTACAATATAGAATCTAGCTCTGTTTGTTTATTCATCTGTTAATTATTGTGATTGCATTTGTGCCTAGGATTCCCCATCATGGACTGGACCCCATTGTGCTAGGGTGCTGTATAAACACAGAACAAGAAGACAGTCCAATCTAAGTATAAGGATACTGTTGTGAACTGTCTAAATACTAGATCATGAACTCTCTGGGGCAGGTGATGGCCTGTGCTGTTTGTATAGTCCCTAATATACAGCGGCGGAGAACCAGCTGAGCGGCGGGGACAGCAGAGCAGCTCAGAGCAGGAGTTTGCCTGGGACTGGTAAGTATCCGAGTCTGTGTTTGTTTGCTTGCTGAGGAAGTATCCGAGCGTGTGTTTGCTGGGGGGGGCAGTGTGAGAGCCTGAGTGAGTGTCTGATTGGCTGCTAGCCTGCAGGGGGCGGGCAGTAGGGTGTCTGTTTGTTTGCGACAGGGAAGCCTGGCTGTTTAAAAATAGCCAGAGCTTCGCGAACCAGCTGAGCGGCGGAGAACCAGCTGAGCAGCGGGGACAGCAGGAGTTTGCCTGGGAGTTCGCCTGGAGTGAGCCCAGTGAGGCTTACATCTTGCAAACTGCTCTGAGGAAGCTCGTAGTAGGAAGGTGATATGGAAGGGGGGGGGGTTCAGCTGTTGTGACCTGCACTGGATGTGCCATGTTTGTCTTTCTTCCACAGGACAGAAGCGACTTTGTCTGTACAAAGTGCAAGCTGGTCTCCATATTGGAAGAGAAGATTGAAGGTCTGGAGCAACAGATAACGACCCTGCGTTGCATACGGGAAACTGAGGATTTCCTGGACGAAACTCAGGATAGGCTTCTAGGGGCACAAAGCTCTACAGATACAGAGCAGGTTGCACAGAGGAGCCAAGAGGCCAGTGAAGAAGCTTGGCAACATGTGACCTCCAGAAGAGGTAAGCGGAATGTCCGGGTTCCAGCAACACAGACACAGGTAACTAACCGCTTTCATGTTCTCTCCACAGGTATCATTGCGGAGAGTGGACCAGATGATATGTCTGGGGCGAGAAAGCAGAAGGAGACTCCGCTGGTTGGAAGGCATGAGATGCGCTGTCCTGAGGTTGGGGGTTCCACGACCACCACTCCCAAGAGGAGAAGGCGGGTGGTGGTGGTCGGGGACTCTCTCCTCCGGGGGACTGAGTCATCTATCTGCCGCCCTGACCGGGAAAACCGAGAAGTCTGCTGCTTGCCAGGGGCTAAGATTCGCGATGTGACGGAGAGACTGCCGAGACTCATCAAGCCCTCGGATCGCTACCCCTTCCTGCTTCTCCACGTGGGCACCAATGATACTGCCAAGAATGACCTTGAGCGGATCACTGCGGACTATGTGGCTCTAGGAAGAAGGATAAAGGAGTTGGAGGCGCAAGTGGTGTTCTCGTCCATCCTCCCCGTGGAAGGAAAAGGCCTAGGTAGGGAGCGTCGAATCATGGAAGTCAACGAATGGCTATGCAGGTGGTGTCGGAGAGAAGGCTTTGGTTTCTTTGACCATGGGATGGTGTTCCATGAAGGAGGAGTGCTGGGCAGAGACGGGCTCCATCTTACGAAGAGAGGGAAGAGCATCTTTGCCAGCAGGCTGGCTAACCTAGTGAGGAGGGCTTTAAACTAGGTTCACCGGGGGAAGGAGACCAAAGCCCTGAGGTAAGTGGGAAAGCGGGATACCGGGAGGAAGCACAGGCAGGAATGTCTGTGAGGGGAGGGCTCCTGCCTCATACTGGGAATGAGGGGCGATCAACAGGTTATCTCAAGTGCTTATATACAAATGCACAAAGCCTTGGAAACAAGCAGGGAGAACTGGAGGTCCTGGTGATGTCAAGGAACTATGACGTGATCGGAATAACAGAGACTTGGTGGGATAACTCACATGACTGGAGTACTGTCATGGATGGTTATAAACTGTTCAGGAAGGACAGGCAGGGCAGAAAAGGTGGGGGAGTAGCACTGTATGTAAGGGAGCAGTATGACTGCTCAGAGCTCCGGTACGAAACTGCAGAAAAACCTGAGTGTCTCTGGATTAAGTTTAGAAGTGTGTGCAACAAGAGTGATGTAGTGGTGGGAGTCTGCTATAGACCACCGGACCAGGGGGATGAGGTGGATGAGGCTTTCTTCCGGCAGCTCACGGAAGCTACTAGATCGCATGCCCTGATTCTCATGGGTGACTGTAATTTTCCTGATATCTGCTGGGAGAGCAATACAGCGGTGCATAGACAATCCAGGAAGTTTTTGGAAAGCGTAGGGGACAATTTCCTGGCGCAAGTGCTAGAGGAGCCAACTAGGGGGGGCGCTTTTCTTGACCTGCTGCTCACAAACCGGGTAGAATTAGTGGGGGAAGCAAAAGTGGATGGGAATCTGGGAGGCAGTGACCATGAGTTGGTTGAGTTCAGGGTCCTGACGCAGGGAAGAAAGGTAAGCAGCAGGATAAGGACCCTGGACTTCAGGAAAGCAGACTTCGACTCCCTCAGGGAACGGATGGCCAGGATCCCCTGGGGGACTAACTTGAAGGGGAAAGGAGTCCAGGAGAGCTGGCTGTATTTCAAGGAATCCCTGTTGAGGTTACAGGGACAAACCATCCCGATGAGTCGAAAGAATAGTAAATATGGCAGGCGACCAGCTTGGCTTAATGGTGAAATCCTAGCGGATCTTAAACATAAAAAAGAAGCTTACAAGAAGTGGAAGGTTGGACATATGACCAGGGAAGAGTATAAAAATATTGCTCGGGCATGTAGGAATGTTATCAGGAGGGCCAAATCGCACCTGGAGCTGCAGCTAGCCAGAGATGTTAAGAGTAACAAGAAGGGTTTCTTCAGGTATGTTGGCAACAAGAAGAAAGCCAAGGAATGTGTGGGCCCCTTACTGAATGAGGGAGGCAACCTAGTGACAGAGGAGGTGGAAAAAGCTAATGTACTCAATGCTTTTTTTGCCTCTGTTTTCACTAACAAGGTCAGCTCTCAGACTGCTGCGCTGGGTATCACAAAATGCGGAAGAGATGGCCAGCCCTCTGTGGAGATAGAGGCGGTTAGGGACTATTTAGAAAAGCTGGACGTGCACAAGTCCATGGGGCCGGACGAGTTGCATCCGAGAGTGCTGAAGGAATTGGCGGCTGTGATTGCAGAGCCACTGGCCATTATCTTTGAAAACTCGTGGCGAACCGGGGAAGTCCCGGATGACTGGAAAAAGGCTAATGTAGTGCCAATCTTTAAAAAAGGGAAGAAGGAAGATCCTGGGAACTACAGGCCAGTCAGCCTCACCTCAGTCCCTGGAAAAATCATGGAGCAGGTCCTCAAAGAATCAATCCTGAAGCACTTGCATGAGAAGAAAGTGATCAGGAACAGCCAGCATGGATTCACCAAGGGAAGGTCATGCCTGACTAATCTAATCGCCTTTTATGATGAGATTACTGGTTCTGTGGATGAAGGGAAAGCAGTGGATGTATTGTTTCTTGACTTTAGCAAAGCTTTTGACACGGTCTCCCACAGTATTCTTGTCAGCAAGTTAAGGAAGTATGGGCTGGATGAATGCACTATAAGGTGGGTAGAAAGCTGGCTAGATTGTCGGGCTCAACGGGTAGTGATCAATGGCTCCATGTCTAGTTGGCAGCTGGTATCAAGTGGAGTGCCCCAAGGGTCGGTCCTGGGGCCGGTTTTATTCAATATCTTCATAAATGATCTGGAGGATGGTGTGGATTGCACTCTCAGCAAATTTGCGGATGATACTAAACTGGGAGGAGTGGTAGATACGCTGGAGGGGAGGGATAGGATACAGAAGGACCTAGACCAATTGGAAGATTGGGCCAAAAGGAATCTGATGAGGTTCAATAAGGATAAGTGCAGGGTCCTGCACTTAGGACGGAAGAACCCAATGCACAGCTACAGACTAGGGACCGAATGGCTAGGCAGCAGTTCTGCGGAAAAGGACCTAGGGGTGACAGTGGACGAGAAGCTGGATATGAGTCAGCAGTGTGCCCTTGTTGCCAAGAAGGCCAATGGCATTTTGGGATGTATAAGTAGGGGCATAGCGAGCAGATCGAGGGACGTGATCGTTCCCCTCTATTCGACATTGGTGAGGCCTCATCTGGAGTACTGTGTCCAGTTTTGGGCCCCACACTTCAAGAAGGATGTGGATAAATTGGAGAGAGTCCAGCGAAGGGCAACAAAAATGATTAGGGGACTGGAACACATGAGTTATGAGGAGAGGCTGAGGGAGCTGGGATTGTTTAGCCTGCAGAAGAGAAGAATGAGGGGGGATTTGATAGCTGCTTTCAACTACCTGAAAGGGGGTTCCAAAGAGGATGGCTCTAGACTGTTCTCAATGGTAGCAGATGACAGAACGAGGAGTAATGGTCTCAAGTTGCAGTGGGGGAGGTTTAGATTGGATATTAGGAAAAACTTTTTCACTAAGAGGGTGGTGAAACACTGGAATGCGTTACCTAGGGAGGTGGTAGAATCTCCTTCCTTAGAGGTTTTTAAGGTCAGGCTTGACAAAGCCCTGGCTGGGATGATTTAACTGGGAATTGGTCCTGCTTTGAGCAGGGGGTTGGACTAGATGACCTTCTGGGGTCCCTTCCAACCCTGATATTCTATGATTCTATGATTCTAATGCAGTGAGACCCCAATCCCTGATTGGTGCCCTTAGACTGCTGCTACAATAGAAAGGAAGAGCAAATAAATGTTGGAATGAAAGAGAAGTTGTCCAGGTTTTAGAATCGAACAGGAACCAACTCTTCCCACAATGCTCGTACCAAACCTGAACAAAACCTTCTCCAGGTTCTAGAACAGAACTCTTCACCTGTTCCACAACTGAAACCAAACTGAGAAACGTCACAGTTTTGGAACAGGACCAATAACTACCCACATTTCCAGAGCCACACCCGACCAATCCCTTGCACTCGAACTAGAGTCAAACACAACCCTTTTCACATTCTGAACCCTCCTTGAACTGAATCTTTTGGAAGGTGCCAAAATGCTCCATTAACTTTCCCTCGTTTATTTTTCCTTTTTGTGTGGATACATGAAGCTGCTTAAAGATGCAAAAAGAGTCTTTACAGACCAACTCAGTTTGGTCTCCTTCCCAACTTTAAATTTGCTCATCTGTTCTCTGGCAAAGGCTTGAATGACAGACACTTTAAATAACATTGTGCACTATTTAGCCAGACACAAATACCTTGACGAGGCAATAAAGAAATATTTAGTCTGCTGCCTCTTCATCAAGTTCTGTAGCATCCTTTTTCATCAGTCGGAATCTCTTCATCTGTTCCCCATTTCCATCCACTTGAAAAATGGGAAGCACTTAAAATCCTGCATGTTTTTCTATTTAGATTCCAGTTATTGTTTATAATTGTCACTGCTCAGCCAATAAAGTGGCACACAGGGGCTCTTTATGGCTCTCTCATGTTGGAAATAACTAAATCTCAGGCTCATTTTGAAAATCCATTCTAAATGTATTTACCAGAATGAAAAGTGCACGACAGCTCCGCTCAAGCACACGCTATACTGTGTGTTCAGGCTCAAGGGAATGCTCCGAAAGGTGACAATGAAGGCAGCACTGATCTGGATTGTCATACATGTGTTGGCTGAGGTTCTTACTCCCTACAGAGTGGGGGAGGAGATTATCTCTTACTTTGGGACTAAGATTCCATGCTGTGCCCCCAGGACAGACCACGTGGGGCACTGGGGACAAAGGTGGCTTCAAAGCTAACTGTGCACCCACCCAATTCTGCAATGCTCCATGGGCCAAAACAGCCTCCAATGAAACATCATGGGAGGCTCCTTTAAGTTATGGCAGGCTTCCATAGCTGCAGGGCTGCCTATGCTTGTAATGCAGTCCAGAATGGCTCTAAGGGTGTGTGCAGTGAAAGTGCATTTGCTATGACTTTGTCCAGGCTACATCCTCATTTAAAATAGCAGGCCAGAGAGAAAACAAAATTAGAGACACATTTCACTGAGTAATCGTGTACAGCAAATAAACCTGAAACCTGACCCTCCAGCTCCATTCCTTTCAGTTAGTTATATGGCTAATTCTGGAGAGGTTCAAGACTTTCGTGAGGGGAAAAAAAGGGGACAACAAGAGGGAGGGAGGAAGAAGGAGCGAGAGAGAGACCTACTACAGAAGCCCACTGACAAATATGCAGAGTGCATCCTAATGCCACAGAAGATTCAAAAGTGACATAACCTACCTTGAGTGAGCAAAGCCTTGTCTTGGAGGAGTGTTGCCTGCCTAGGGAATGTTGTATTTTGCCCCTCATTGGCAAAATTCCTCTTTGTACTGTCCATTTTGATTCTCTGTGCTCACAGTCATTCCTCCCCATTTCCATCCTCCTATGGCTCTAGCCTATAGCACGTCTCATGTTTGCCACAGAAGCAACGCCGCTGCTCAGCAACGAAACAGGCATCAGGACACCAGCAAGAAATTTATCTTCTGTGATGGTGCATCTGCAGTTAATGAATCACAGGGAGGAGCAGCCAGACCTAGCTCCCTTGAACTAGTGTCCAAGACAGCCATTGCAGGTTACCTGCATGACTTCGAGCAGATTTTCTCTGGCATTCTAGTCTCTTTGCATCATACTGGAAAGCAGCCAGATCTGGGACACATATAAATTGTCCTCATGTGAGGGAGCTTTCAGAGGCCTAGCTAGTCTTTGCAGCACCGTCCCCAGCCACCACCAGTATAGGGAGCAGGGAAAGGGCTCTGGTAATCCCCAGCTATGCATGAGCTGTTGAGGACCTGCTGGCTGCCCCAAAGCTGCTCCTGCCTATGGTGGGGCTGGGGCAGCTCATTCCTGCCTGAGTGAAGCTCGGTGCAGGACAGAATCTGGGTAGGGTGACCGTATTTCCCAAAGGGGGGCGAGCCTTAGCCACCCCCCACACACATGTAGGGCTGGCCAAGCAGCTCATCTGAACCCCCACCCCTCTGCCACGTAGGGCAGGCATTGCTGCTCACCCAAGCCCTGCCTGCCCCCTGAGCAAGGCTGGGACTGGTGTCTCTGTTCACCTGAGCTCTGCTTCCCCCTATGCGCAGGGATGGCATCATCACTCGCTACCCCCCCCCGCACGTTCCTCTGCACCTCACTTTTTTTGCGAAAGTGGGCATTTATCCCATTTGCTCTTGCCAAATAATCAAGCTGGCAAGAGCAAACAGGACAGGTCCCCACTTTTGCCAAAAAAGTTTGGATGGCCAGGATCAGGGCTTAAAAAAGGGACTGCCCTGGCCAAAACAGGACATATGGTCACCCTAAATCTGGGTGTTTATTGCATTCAGTACACTCCGGTGAGCTAGGGACAGGTCTCCCTTTTCCTGCCATCCCCTGGGCTGTCTTTCTGATCAAGCTACCAACATCAAATTGATGAGGGGCCTCTCCGTCTGTAAAGGTTATGTGGGGTTTGGGAGTTTTCTTTCCATCTCCCAGGCTGGTCTGATTTCATGCACCTTGACAGTGAGACCTAGGTTGGCTTGGCATACCTGCATCCTGCCATGTCAGAAACGTCATGTCAAGAACCAAATGTAGGCATGGGGGTTAATTGGATTATGAAGACAAGTGGTTCACATTTTGGAGACAGCCAGGGAGTCCATGTCTCAGAACAGGGTCTGATGCGTAAAACTCTGAACAATGAGAAACAAGCAGGTGAAGAAAAAACCCAGTCAGAATTGCAAAACAGAGTGGAAAATACAGAGAAAGATATGGAGGGGAGAAAGGGAGAAGTTACTTATTCCACTGCCGTCGTCCTCCTCCCCTGCCCCAAAATCCAGCCTCTCTGTTACCCACAAGCCACCTTCTCCTTCCATTGCCTCTCTGGATGTAATTTCTTTCTTTCTACAGCCCCAAACCAGCCCCTTTTTATTGCCTCCAGTAAAGGAATCCTCCCCCGTTGCGCTGCTCCCAATACAACCAGACTGAGAGAAATAAATTGACCTCCAAGTAGCAAATTAGCAGCAGACCCAGGATTAGTACACAGAAGATCCTAATTCCATCCTCAGCCCAGCTGGCCATATTGCTTCACATCCTGCATGGGGCCAGGATTCTGCAAAGGAACCTCTCTCATGGAATCACACATTGATTATTTGTTAAAATTTGTTACTTACCCAACTCTACTCAAACACACTGAAAGTGAACAAGCCCCTTAATTGCTAACAAAGAGTAAAATTCACCATTGTGTAGAGGCCCTGCACAATGCCTAGGCACCACCTTAGTCCTAATTAATCCCTCAAAATAGGGTTTCAATGGGATTTAACTGGTGCACAGGCCTTCTCTGCACAAGGGAAAATTTCACACAAAGAACTAGTCCCTCAGGGCAGATGTCTTACAGCCCTGGGAAATCCCAATGGAATCAGATGCAATGGGTAAGACCCCTTCATTTCCAATTTTTATTTATTTATTTATTTTCCTGGGAATTTATCAGTGTTCATTTCAAAAATTTTAAATGGGTGAAAATCAGTACAACAAATTAACTTCAGAGTTTTCCAGCTAAATCTCAGGGTTAATATTGGGAGGGTAGGAAGACAGAAAAAAAGCAACAAATAGAGAAAAGTAGGAGTTTATTGTTTATTAAACCATTATCTCTAATCCATGTGACAAAAATAAAACTTCTGTTTAACAAGTGGACCATTTACTGTTCATGATCTGCGCAGTTACATTTGATATAAGGGGATTCAGTGTGAATGCCAAAAGTCTGGGGTAGCACAGTTTTTTCAAAAGTGTCTTTTTTTCAAAGGCCGATTCTCCTGCTGTCATAAATATAAAGGGAAGGGTAACCACCTTTCTGTATACAGTGCTATAAAATCCCTCCTGGCCAGAGGCAACATCCTGTTACTGTAAAGGGTTAAGAAGCTCAGCTAACGTGGCTGGCACCTGACTCAAAGGACCAATAAGGAGACAAGATACTTTCAAATCTTGAGGGGGGGGTGAAGGCTTTTGTTTGTGCTCTTTGTTTACATGGTTGATCTCTCTTGGGACTGAGAGAGGCCAGACAGAAATCCATCTTCTCCAACCCATCCTAATCCAAGTCTCCAATATTGAAACCAGTATAGGTAAGCCAGGCAAGGCGGATTAGTTTATCTTTTGTTTTATGTGAATTTTCCCAGTGTTAAGAGGGAGGTTTATTCCTGTTTTCTGTAACTTTAAGGTTTTGCCCAGAGGGGGATCCTTTGTGTTTTTGAATCTGAATACCCTGTAAAGTATTTTCCAACCTGATTTTGCAGAGGTGATTTTTACCGTTTTTTTTTTTTTTTTTTTAGTAAAATCCTTCTTTTAAGAACCTGACTGATTTTTCCATTGTTCCAAGATCCAGGGGTTTGGGTCTTTGATGATTTTGTAACCAATTAGTTAGGATATTATTCTCAAGCCTCCCCAAGAAAGGGGGTGTGTAGGGCTTGGGGGGGATATTTTGGGGGAAGACATCTCCAAGTGGTCTCTTTCCCTGTTCTTTGTTTAAAATGCTTGGTGGTGGCAGCATACTGTTCAAGGCCACGGCAAGGTTTGTACCTTGGGGAAGTTTTTAACCTAAGCTGGTAAGAATAAGCCTAGGGGGTCTTTCATGTGGGTCCACATCTGTACCCTAGAGTTCAGAGTGGGGAAGGAACCCTGACATCTGCAATCTTAGATATAGTCAGTTTTAGAAAATATTCACTCCACCTCAGCTGAGTCAGGCTGGTCACTGAGGATGTGAGAAGCAGCACCGCTCAAATCTGGGGAGTTGGTGAAGTAGATTTTTCAAAATTCAATGGGGTGATGTCGCCATTGTCTGGAGAAGGCATTGCTGTGTACTCATGGAACCTGCTTTCCAGTTTAGCACTTTCTTCATTAAAAGCCACAGAGGGGGATATGATATAAAAATAATCAAGTTTATCAGGAGAGGCCACACTTTTCCGATGGGGGTCAAACAGCACAATGACTTTTCAGAATGATGATTCACTCTTAAAAGCTTCAGGGTACATATTATGAGCGTCCCACTTCTCTGACGTCTCTGCATTAAAAGTTTGGAAAGCTTCTCCGACTGTATATTGCTCACTGACTGGCAAAATAGATGTGAAAAGTTTTGTTTATTCTGGAATCTTCCCAGATGTGCTTTTGGGACAAATTTCCACAGAGACATTGTTGACCAGAATGCCGTGCACCTCTGTGTTAGAAAACATTCTGTTTGTAGAAGAACAGGATCCCAATTTCTTCTGTGCTTCATACAATAGCTAAAGGGTTTCAGTAAGAAATTTGGGTTTTCTGTGAAGGATTTGCCTAAGTTTCTTGAGTAGCTGCTTGAGTTTTCAGCTTTTCTACTGCTGATCTAAAAGCTGCATTAGAACACCTCATGCCTTCTGAACACTCTGCAGCTAAATACTAAACCATCTTGTCAGAACAATGGTAATTGTAAGGCTGCGTTCATATTTGTTCCATTCACAGACATCAACCAGCATTTACTGGAATGCTTGAAAATCGCAGTAGCACCGAGTATGACCTTAAAGTAGCTATTTCTGGAATACCCATTGCATGAGACACGTGGGCTAGACAAACGAAGCTCTTCAGGTTTTTCAGTCAGCTTTACTTCTGGTCTGAATTTTGTGCAGTAAGAGGCTGAGTCAGAATTCACTGTTGCCACATCCTTGCATGTAGTACATTTTCATGTAACGTTTACTGACACAGGCTGCTACGATCTGATGATTTGCTGAAGTTACAAACTTCAAATCTGCCAAAATAAGTGCAGAGTTCTCCACTACAAAATCAAATGATGAAAACAAAATTGCCGCTACAGATTGATCGAGAACTTCTGGTGATTCATCAAAAATCAAAGAACTAACCATATTTTCAGCCAACCTCTCTTTAATTTTTTTTGTTCAGGGCAACACTGTTCTCTTCAAAATATTTCTTGGTCAGGTTGACTGAATTTGGCTGGGATTTTTCAGCCGGGCAGAACTTTTGCACAAAATTGCCCAAAGGACCATCAGTAAGGTCTAAGGCAAGCCCTGAGAAGCACAGGGCATGGACAAATTCACACACTACATCATGGCATTTTTTGGAATTTTTTGGTAAAAACTGAAAACGAAGAGCTCTAATGATGGTCTAAATCAGTTGCCATAATTGTCACATCCTGGGGAGTCCAGGGAAGCCGATGATGACAAAACAAATTCAGGTCCATTATATTTTGGCTTTCCCTTTTGATTATTCACATCAGTTCTACTGGTTTCAATCCAACACCATGTCTCTCTTGAAATCAATTTCCTCAAAATCTTAGCCACCAGTGAGTCACTGAGGAAGGATGCAAAGAGCAAATGAATAGGTTTGAAGCAAATGAACAGGTGGATCATTTGAAGAGAGACTTCAGACATCTGAATTATCAACTGCTGAAAATATTCATTTGAACTAATTTGACATTTTGGGTGGAAGTAAAAGTATCTTCCACTTCCTTCTTTTGATATGTTTTGTGTCAAGATTCAGAACTCATGTGAACTGATTGCACTACCTAATGCCTAGAATAACATGGGTAGGATTTGTTCAGTCAGCCAATTAAACCCCTGAATCTCTATCTGCAACAATGCTTGCTATCCGGGCATGCCTGCCACACAGCTCTGCAAATGCACTTCAGTCCTGACCCACAACATTGCTTGATATTCCTGTTCCAGGAGCTCACACACATGAACTAATGTATTTTCATCCTGACCTGCAATCCTCTGCTGTTCCAGGCCTCTCCCCTCCCCAGAACAGCTCTTCCAATACATTTGGTCCTTGGTATACAACTTTGATTATAACTATAGTAAGGCCTTCATTCTGCATTGGACAACATATGATTGTGAGGTTAATGAAGCCCTTTCCTAATTATCACATTCTGTTACAACTGGGAGGGAGATTACAGATAGTAGAGTACAGTCTCTACATGAAAGACAATGTAATAGCTGGCGGAGCTCCTGGAATCTAGGACCTAGGGTTGCTTATTAGATCACATCTTAGCTAGAAAGGAGTTTCTCCAGATATTTTTCTGAAATGGTTCATAATTTGGAAATAAGAACTCTGTCCCTCAGCCGGGAACCTTACTATAACCAGTTATTAACCTTTTCTGAAGTCTGCACAAATTTTGTAAAGGAACTTCCAGATCCTATCTTTCCCCATAGGGCACATCCTTGCGATGTATAACAGAAAAAGCATGTTATTCACGCAATGCTTTCTTTTATGCTGCCACCTGATGTCTGTGCATGGTAACCAGGCTGTGATGTCATGAAATAATCTCAGTGCATTAGCAAATTAATAAAGTTAGCTGTTCTGTTCCAAAATCACGGCAGCTGCTTCCTAGATATCTCACTGAATATACTTCATCTCCAGCTAGACTCACAAACACCTACTGCCCAGATACACTGTAGTGTCTGGGCTGTAACTTGGGTTATGGAATGCAGCCCCAATTCAAATGAGATTTTTATGCAATCCCTGGCTTTAATGATGGTTATATATTTTTTTTATTGCACCTAATAGATGGAATGAAATATCTCCAATCTGCTATTGATTTCCGCTGAGGAGCAGCCAGCCAAATCAGATGAGAACAATTTGCCAGCTGTTGTCGAGCGATAAATATTAGTCCCCAGATGTCATGTTTCTTTGCAGGCTTCCCTGGAAAAGTAGTCAATATTTTCACCTGGTGGCTGGTTCTATATCCCATAACAGTGGGAGCTCTCCCAGGGGAATTGGTGCCTGTGAACGACAATTAAGAGTCCATTCAGAGAGCCTGCCTAGAAGAATATAGGACAGGTGATCAAGCCAGGCCGCCAAGTCTTATCAGTCACTTCTTTCTGGGCTTGCAACTGACTAGCCCACTTGGCTCATTAGCCAGTGTGGATGCAGCTGAGGAAAAACAGAGGCGAAAAGAGGAGAAAAAGAAGACCCTGGACTGTGTGAGAAATGAGACTCTTATTTATTTCTCCTGTCATAAGCCAATGATTTATACAGTCTACTGGGTAGACAGAATGAAATATGACTTTAGGGATGTGACAGCAGCTTCATAATTGTTTATCAATCATTTTCAGAAATACTATTCAGGGTCTGATGAAGGTCTTTTTAAAGTTTGTTGCTTAATTTATTGTGGTTTTCAGCTTGATTCTATAGGAGAGGTGTAATACACACACTTTTTCTTCTCTCAGACGCTGTATTCTGTTCTATCTAGGTTCTTATAATGCACCCACCAATGTGTCTGCCTTACAAAATTAAATAAGCTAAGTGAATTGTCAGCATAAACATCTCATCTCCCTCACACACACACCCTGTTTCAGCACATATTCTCTCTCTTTCACACAGGAGCTCAAACCCCCATGCTGGGCCCATTGCGCGCCTTCTGTATTATAAAGCTGGTTTAACAAACACCTCTCTCCCCAAGATTCCCTCCATGCACAAGCACTAACCACCCTCTTTGCAGGATCCTGGTGTTGGGAGATGACTGGGGAAAAAAGGGTGTGGCTACAGTGGCACTGAGCTCTGGCAGTCCTCTGCTGTGCTCCCCCTAACTTTAACTCCTGGTACTAAAGAAGAAATATTAATTAATTAAAACAAATCATTAAAAAAAATGTTTTCAAGTTTTTGTCGTAGTTTTAAACGTCTCCCTCCCCACAAAAGTAGCAACAGATCAGCCCACTGACTCTCACTCTGGCATGACCATCCAACCAATCATCTCCCTGTACTAAGAGCAATTGTTCAAAGTGTCCAGCCAGTCTTCATGATAGGACTGGCTGATCATTTTTAGATGCTGCAGAATAGCTCAGAGTGCAACCTGCACAACATCTGCAGAAAAAAATGGGGTCCAATTGACAAGAAGAGAGAGCGGAACACAAAATAAAGGCAGCTGATGAGTCAGGAAACTATTCTTTCCACACTTCATCGGACCCAGCTGTGGCCTAATTAAATGCAAGAGTTTTGCCAGTTCCTGCTTATACCTCATACCTCGGAGAAAGCTTGACTCACAGCTTACCCCAACAATTCCACTTTCTTAGCAAATTCATAGGGCTTTGAACATAAAAGCACATATCTCCCGAGGGACCTTTACCAAAGAACTGTCCTCAGGGTTCATCTGTCAGGGAAGATAGAGACAGGGCATGAAACAGGAGAATATTCATTTCAGGGGGATGGGTTCACCATTCTCTATTCCCATCACTGGTTATTAACTTCTGAGCGATCCAGGAAACAGGGATTGTGTATATTGCAGAGTTAAGGCCAGATTTTTAAAGGTATGGAGGCACTTTCAAAAACATTTTCAAAAGTACCTAGGCACCTAATTCCCATTGATTTCAATGGGAATTAAGTACCTACACACTTTGGAAAATCCCACTAGGCACCTATTTGCATCTTTAGCCACCTAAATACCTTTGAAAATCTGGCTGTTAGGCTATGTCTACGCTACAGAGCCTATGTCGGCAAAGCCCCTTAGTGTATACACTGAATATGCCAAGAGAAGAAGTTCTGTCAGCAGAGGAAACTCCCCCCTGTCCCGCAAAGGGCATTAGCTATGCTGACTGAAGTCCTCTTCTGTTGGCATAGCTGCGTTTCCACTGAGAGTTTTATCTGCACAGCCACTCAATACGGGGATATTTTATTCATGTTCCTGACCAACATAACTATGCTGGTATAAGTTTTAAGTGTAGACCAGGTCTTGGTGTCCTTGGGTTTGTCAATGTGGCAAGCTGGTGTGGAGTAAGCTATGATGTGAATTTAAAGTGCACTAGCTGTTCCACACTAATTCCCAGCACAGACACTTTTACTGCACACTGTACCTCACTAAACACCACTTGAGGGCACTTTTTCTGTGCAATGAGAATGTCCACACAGGGAGTTAGTGTGGAATAGCGAGTATGCTTTCAATTCACATCCAGCTTATTCTGCACTAACTTCCCATGCAGGTGAGCCCCTAGAATTCTCTGGACTCTGCCTCTCACTATATATTATTGGAGAAGGAGCTATCTTGTGGCGGCATCACCATTTTGGTCAGGAACTCAGCCCATGGAGATTAAAATAAAAGCTGTCTGCATTGTTCACTGGACTCCCGCCTGGCCTGAGAACATCTGAAGGATACAGCTATGTACTGAATAGCTGGAGGGAAAGAACGGGCTGGATTCTAGTTTTTGTATCACAGAGAGGCTGAAAAGAATTCCCCTAGCAGGAGGAACTCTGTGGCGATGTAAAGCCAGCAGAGCCAGCTTCTGCGCCTGTCACCTCTTCCCCTGAATGGAGGGTGGAGTGGGGAAGGAAGGTGTGGCAAAACTCCACTCAGCCTTTCCTCCACTATTGTTGGGTCTTTAGGCCCTTTGGCTTTTCTAACAGAAGATAGAGCCAAGTGGTGCACAATCAGAGAGCCATAATCAGCTCCCTAGTGCCTCCCCTTCTCTCCCCAGTGCTGACCAGGGGTCAGCCACAAAGGAGAATCTAGCCCAGAGAATGTTCATACAATGTTGTATTTTTAAATGCTTACTACTACAGCCACACCTGGGCTTCAGCCTCCTAAGAGGAAGATTACACAGGCAGCTGGAGTGAACTTGTGTAGTTTGCAAAGTAGTGCTTCTGTGTCTGTGGTCAGAGTCCAGCAAACCTGGTCAGTGTTCTCAAACTGAGCATCTGATCATTCTAATTCAATGTTAAGGCCCAGTCCTGTGAAGTAATAAGTTCCGTCAGCCACCATTGAAGTCAATGGGAATTGAATGTACTCAGTACCTTGCAGTTCTGAGACTTTCACGTTGTTCTTCTGGTCTCTTCCTCTGGCCCACAGAAAAGATTACTGCCACTGGTTTCTCCCATGTATCTGCTGCCTCATACAAGGTATGCATAGCTAGTCCTTTGGCTGTCTGAATGAAGTCCTTTTACAGCAAAGCCTAACTCTGTATTACACAATTACTCCGTGTCTGACTGAGACCAGTGAGTGGATAAGAGGCAGATGGCTGAAACTAAACCCACCTGAGACTGAGGTGATGCTGGTGGGAAGAGGAAGACATTTTGAAGATCTAGCCACTACTAAAGCATCTTCCACTGTTGATGGAGTCTGCTCTCCAATAGTCAAGTTTGTTTCAAAGCCTTGGGGCTTTTCTGGACTCTTCCCGACCTGTTTCTAGACATTTAAATAGCTACAGATGCTAGAAATGCCTTTTTTCCATCTGTGGCTGACAAAGAGGCTTACTGTTTTCTCCTGATAACCCACATTTTTCTGACTACCACTCTGGATCTCTGCAACTCACTCTAGTCTGCAACTCACTCAACCTTAAAGATCTAGGACAGATCAGAGCAGACCTCTTCTGGAGTAACATTTGTGGCTGAGAGGATATTATCTCAGTGCCTCACTCATTGGCTTCCCAAAGAACATTAGGTTGATTTCAAAACATCAGTCCTCATCTACAAAATTCTCCATGTCAATGGACCAAGTCATCTGAAAGAGCACCTTTCATGCAGGGACTATGACCTCCCACGACAGTTATATTTAACCAAAAAGGTGAAACAGGCAACCTCATGGGTCATATTCATCCCAAAGTAAACATCCCAGACTGAACCAAACCTGTTCCGAGGGTGAAAAAGGCTTGATATGCCTTGTTTTTCTCTTCTCCCCCTCCTGCAATTCCTGGAACTGCCACAAACTTTCTGTGAGACTTTAGCCAAGTCACTCCATTTCTTGGTGCCTCAGATCCCCATCTGTGGAATGGGCATAATAGTTTTTGTCTGTCTTGTCTGTTTAGACAAGTCTTTCTGGAAGATAAGCTCTATCTCAACAAGTATTTATGGGTTTGATCCAGGAATTACTGGGTGAAATTATATGCCCTTTATTATGCAGGAGGTCAGATCATATGTATGATCATGATGGTCCCTTCTGGCCTTAAGATCTGAATGTATGAAACTGAGGAGTTCCTGTTTTCTAGCTTTGTGATCAGTTTACTAGACCACTCTATTTCTCCTGTCCATGTTAAAGACTTTACATAAACATCTGAACTTTTGGATGCTTCTTTCAAACCTTGTGAGGCTCACCTATTGCTAACCGGAACTTCCAGAGGGCCTTTGCCACTACATGCAAACTCTCAGGTCTACTTTTTACAACTGAGTTTTGTTGGTTTGGGGGTTTGTTAAGTAGCAATTATAACAGGACCAGGGGAATGTGCCATGGAGAATTTAATATTAAAAGTTGTAGGAACAGAAAAAGTCTAACAGTCTCTAAAGCTAATATGTTCACCAAGTCTGGGCTCTGAAGAATAGCCTTTTTCTCATTAAGTGTCTCATGTTAATTAAATAGATTTATAAAGGGCACCTGCTTGGCCCTCACTGGCAATAAATTGTTAAAAAGAGTCAGCCCTTCCAGCTAAGGGAACCACATATTGGAGTGAATTAAGAAGCATTAATGATACTTTTATTAAAATGAGGTGATAGTATCACTCTAGAAGCTTCTTCCTTAATATTCCCATAATACAATTTCAGTGAGCAGTTAATCAGTCTCTGATGTAAGTATAACCTAAGATAACACCATTAACTGAGATGCATATTAATATATGGCATGTTAACACCTTTCCTTTAACAGTCACACATTGCCAGGAATTTACCAGGAGGGAAAAGTTAGGAAGGAAAAAAATGAAAACCATCAATGTTTGACCCAAAGGGGAAGAGTGTATTCAAAGTGGATTCTGAAAACCTTGTCAACCAAGGCTCCAGGAAGCTCCTACGGAGTGAGCTGCAGCTGACTGCTCTTCTCATCCAGCACAGGTAAGAACAAGCCCTCTGGGAGCTCCCTCGCTGCCCTGGCTCTTGGTTATGCATGCATGGGAATGAAGCTCTCTGTGATGGTCTAAGGGAACTGCTGTAAGTGGAGCCTCTGAATCAGTGGGAAGTTGGCCACTTCAGCAAGCAAGAAATGGAGCGACTGGAAAGAAACATATTTCCAAGGAGAATGCTGTGATTTTCTACCCCAGTGATCCAGGCTCTAATGGTTTGGAGAAGCCAGAATACTTTGTGTTGCTTGTCCAAGTCGATCCTCTACTCCTTTCAGGTTGCCTCTTTGCTGCCTACAATCCAGAGGATACATATTGCAAATAAATAATGAAAATCTTCATCCTGCATTTACCAAGTAGCTAAGGCAACAAGCATGAGAGTGAGGAGGGAATGGATCATTATTCAGTAAGACAGCTGGGAAATTCCTGAACCTGTTTACTTAGTTTTAGCCCCAATCTCCCAGTTGATATGATATGCTATTATTCAACAAATTGTGGCAGCACTCAAAGGTCCCACTGTGATGGGCACTATACAAACAGATAAAGAGACAGTCCCTGCGTTGGTGAGCTTAAAATCTGATACATAGCATGTGTTTAAATACTTTGTTAGAACGGGGGCAGGGGTCTGTGTGTGACCTTTATCCTGGGTATTGCTTTGAAGCCGATTCTTTTATCGGTAGCCAAGATACTCCTTATCTGCTATTTCTCAATCAAGGAATCTAAAAGAAAGTAATCTGTACATTTTCTTAACCATCATATCATCCCAGTAGACAGAACCAATGTCGATTTAAGAAGTCACAGATTTAGGTACTGGGCTTAATCATCTCTCATCTAGTAGCTCCTTCTGCCATTTGACTTTCCTTCCCATCAAGAGAAATTAAAGCAAGGTATCTGTGTACAAGGCAGTGGCCCTTTAAATGGAGACAGCAATGGAATGTGTTCATTGTGGAGAAATAAAAGCCATGAATCCTGGATCTCTCCCTGGCTTACTGTGCTCTGTGGGGCAAATCACACCTCACAGGGGTGTTGTGAAGGTTCATGAAGGATTGCAAAGTGCCTTATTGATGAAAAATGCTTCAGAAGTATCATCATCCTCGTCATCACCACGTTGCTGTGAAACACGAGACACGATCGTTGCTATTGTAGGCTCCAGGTGTGGGGGACTTCAACACTTTAGGGAGATGGTTTCATTAGGAAGATAACAGCCTAGTTCACAGCAACATTTCTCTGCCTTGCCTTCCTTTTTTTTGACCTTGACTCTTCTTCCCTGAG
Source organism: Lepidochelys kempii (assembly GCF_965140285.1). Classification (NCBI taxonomy): domain Eukaryota; kingdom Metazoa; phylum Chordata; order Testudines; family Cheloniidae; genus Lepidochelys; species Lepidochelys kempii. Next base: position 153,368,740 of record NC_136382.1, read on the forward strand.
TCTTCTCTCCTTTACTTGTCCTTTGTCTCTGTGCATCACTCTGTCTCCCACTGCCCCATCTTCTTTCTTGGTCCCTGTCTGCTTCTCCTCCCTTGGGTGAGATTCTCCACTGTGGAGCAGGGCAACACAAGGCCTATACACCATTCCAGTCCCACTTAAGCCCTGACTACAGGGCCTACATTTGATTTAAGTGGTGCACAGCCTATGCCCTGGTCTCCCTGTACAGGAAAGAATGTCACCCTTAGTTTTCACACACAAGGAGAAGACAGTGAGATAGACAGATAGAAGGTGGGCAGAGCACAGTGTGGCTATTACTCCTATCCACCCCCTTTATTCCCCACACACTTTTTGTTGATAGGAATATGCAACAAAGCAAACAGAAGTGGGTTTGTACTTCCAAGCTCTGGACTTAGAAAGGTTGTGTAGTGAAGCGGATCATGTTAATTAAATAGAATCATGACTTCCTTTCCTCACCTTCCTGGAGATAGCAGTATCCATGAGGCAAGGGCCCTAAGGATGGCTACAGTCCACTCCTCCTTCATAAAGGCCCCAGGCTGGCAAGGTTCTGAACACCCTCAACTCCCACCAAAGGCAATATATGGGGAAAGTGGCAGGTGAAGGCATTCATACCTTGTAAGATCCAGCCCAAAGTGGAGCTATGAGTATTTGGAGACAAGAAAGGTCCCAGAGAGGCAACTGTGCCTGATGGCAGACAACAAGGACACCATACAAGGGTGCCTGGGCAAAGAAAGTCTCACACAAAAAGATACTCTTCCATGTTGGATTGTGCCAGTTCCCTTATTCAGAGTAGCTGCCTTGGATTCCACTGGAATCAAGTTACTTTTGAAGTAAAGCTTCAAACATGCGACGATCCCCTGGTACTGCTACTGCTACAATCTTTCAGATTCTCCCTTTGCTTTCAAACGTATCGTCTCTGTTGAAGACGAGAGGCGGAAGTACACTTTTTCAAAGGACTCTGCTATCAGAGGCAGTTTTAGAAAGGGAAGTCTGTCCTATTTTCCACTCAGGTTCTTGAAGGATACAGCTCTTTGAACCTTCTTCCTCCCTCACCCTCAAACATAACCTGCACTTTTTGAAGAACAAATACAACCACAATCTCATATACTCCCACTGTGCCTCCAAAGGGTCAGTCGGCAGTTGTTGTGTAGTTGAAGTAACGGGTACATAATGAAGTCTCAGGTTACTAATTCTCAGAGGGCCAACCCCTAAACTGGAGTCAATGTGAGTTTTGACAGTGAATTCAATAGAAACAGATTTTGTCCCATAGGAAATAGATATGGAAAATAGAAAATAGATAGGCTCTGTCTAATCTATTTTACTGCCAGTGCAGCATTATTCCCTGCACAATATATGTATTCTCTAGTGCTTTGTCAAGTTCAGTTTTAAACGACTCCAAAAATGAAATTTCCATTGGGAGAAAGTAACATGGTCAGTTTATCATTCTGGTGTCCATTTGCCCATGTCTTGACTTTCCCTGCTTTGCATGGTTATTTCTCTGCTTTGCATTGTCATTTCCCTTCAGGTCTATTATCATTCTTCTATTGGTAGGATGGTTTGGTGAATTGGGGTGATTTGACCCTTCAGCTTAGACATCAATCCCCACTTCCAAGGATAAACAGAAGAGTCCAAATAAAACACATGCCCAAGTCTTGTCACCATCTGTCAGAGGCCTCGGTGGTCTTTCCAGTCCTCTCTAACCACACACTGTTCTCCCTTTTGCAGCAGCAGTTTAGTCCTTGGGCCCTCAATGCAAGAGTTCCCCTAGCCTCTGGGGTTGGTCTTCTGTCCTCTTCTGTCCACTGTTCAGGACTCAATAGTGCTCAAAGCCTTTCCCTGGGCTCAACCTCTCCTTCAGCCTCCTTTCAGGTTTAAATAGGCCCTCAACCCTTTCCCCAAGTTTGAGCAGTCCCTCAGCCCTTGATGAGGGTCTCTACTGACTCTATCTCCTCTTAGTGCAGGGGTTCCTCACAGCCCACTCCCAGGGGCACAGCCAATACATTGCCCTTGTGCAGGGTAGTGATATATGGGGTTTTATTAAACCTTCTAGAGATTCAAGTGATTACACTGAATCTCAGCCCTTTTGTTTGTTTGTTTTGTTTTGTTTTAAATTAAAGTAAGTTTCTAGCCCTCATGATTGTGGAGAAAAGCTGGAAAACTTGACCCCTAAAGACTGAAATAATATTAAAAATAACATTTTAAAAGAACCATTTGTTATTTTTATATTATGACTTTTAAGCCAGTATTATGGTTTTTGGGGGTCTGGCTCGTTGATTTTGAACACTTGGGGTTGGCAATAATGTATAATATGGGGTGTATTAGAACCTGGTCTTTCCTGCTACCCTAGGCACCACCCCTGAGGCCTGAACTATTGAAAAAGCCATCTATTCCAGGCTCATTATTCCCTCAGGGCTACTTCCTTCATGGTTCAGGCAGCCCTTTTCTTAAGTCCTTATCCCAGGCTTTCCCCAGTTTAGTCCTAGCTAGGCTTCATAGGCTGTGTTCCTAAGCCTCAGGCCTGATCACTGTGGCAAACCTCACCCAACTGTGATCTCTCAGACTGAGAGAAAGGCAGCTCCCTATAGACCTGAGCCACTCCAGCTGGCAGTCACCTGACCCAGTTATGTGACCCTTCCTGGTCACATGCTTCCCCTGCTGTTGTGCTTCACTTGCGGTCTCCCAAACCCAGTCCCATGATTCAAGGGAAACCAGATATGAAGCTGGGTCCAAACTCCTTTCAAGGACCAACTCATCCTGTGATAGAGACGATTTCACTGTCTGATAATTCTCACCATTAGGATACTCCTGAGCAAATATTTTGCAATGAATAGCTGATTCTGTGTATTTTGCCACATCAAAGAATGTCCCTGCACACATCACAGTTTCCTCAAATTCAGCCATTATTTGAATGATTTCATCATATTTTTACTCATTTTGTTTATTCTATGGCTTGCTGTCTAAAATTCAAACTAGGAGTTGTGATGCTTAACTATGTCTGATCACGTCACATTATATTTGTTTCCGTTCTCTGACTGGCCGAATGTAACGCAGGTGCCATTGAAAATGCTTGCTGAAAGCAAATTTTTTAAATTGTTTCCCACAAACATTTGAGTGTGTAAGATTAAAAAAAAACACAACATTTTGCAGGCAATATTTATGTTAGTGAAACTCAGTCAACGGAAAATTATTACAAAAGGTCCCAGAACCCAAAGAAGAGTATTCGTAGGAACATTGGGATTTTTTTGTATTTCTTTTTCTTTTCTTTCTTTTTTTTTTGTGTGTGTGTATTTTTTGAAGTTTATGCCTGGCACTAAATAAGAGAGTTTTCCACTCACTTTTCTTCACCTATATTTTTCTTTCTTTAGTTTCATTCCATCACTCCTACTACCCACTTGGGCGAAATTAAATAATTAATCCAATCTGTCCTTGATGTTACACCTTTCAAATGTTTTTCTTATCTACATCATCCTCTGAGATTGTACTTATTAATGTGGAAAATGGGATCATGTACATGGATTAGTATGGAAATGTTCAATAGGTGTGTGTTCTCGTAGATTTTCTCTGTCACAGTACATCTTTTCAAGTGTATGGGGTTAATTTCAGCCATGACAAATTCTGTTATGGTCGTCTTACAGAACCTTGATCCTAGAGGTCTAGGAAACGGAGGCATACAGCAACTAAGTGATTTGCCCCAGATCACACAGGCCATCTATAGCAGAGCTATAGATCTATAGAGATCTATAGGAGTTGAACCCAGACCTCCTGTGTCTTAAACAAAAACATCATTTTCCCAGTCTAGCCCAAAGTGAGTTGGAATGTGCCTTTTCTGTGGTCTGGAAGGACTGTCCGTGTTGCTGAGAAGGAAGTTCAGCTTTCATAGGCCATTCTGTCAATGGCCACCAACAAAGGAGTCAGTTCCAGTGGTGAGTTTTTCAGCATGGACACGTGACCACTAGGGACTAGGCTGATCACATTAATGGATTTTTTTTCTTAAGGTACATGCATCTCCAGGTTTCTTACAGACATTGAAACGCTAAATATCTTGAGAAAGGCAGTTCTCCTGAGATTTTCAAGAGGCTTTTCAAACCAAGCATGTTCAGATAAACATCTAGACCCTTGAGATTCTCTTATCACAAATTGTAACCCCACATCTCTGATCCCACGCTCCCGGGGATAGCCTGGTTTGCATCAATTGCACCAGCACAAAATCTTAGGCCTGGTCATGCCACTGTTTTTATCTTTAGTAGTTCCAGGAGATACAGTAGCATGGACAGGTTCATTGACAAATGTGGGAGGTAATGTTGCATCACCTCCCATCTTTCCCAATTGTTTTACAATAAAAAACAAAGCATTACAATGCATCACACCATTACATTGGCATGTTTTCACTGGTGCTGTCATTGCACAGTCCATAAATTCTTGCAATAAAAAAAATGCAGTAAACTGTCTGCACAGAAAATGTTAAATTCAATGTGTTGCTTTCCATTTCATCCCAATTAGCACCAGCTAAATGGTTGGAGCCAGTTCTGCTTCTTTATTTGCACTGCCTGTCGAATAGCCTGATTTACATCAATTGCACCAGTACAGAATCTTAGTTAATTGAGCCTTCAGTAGCGAAACAGCACCTCATTGTCCCAGCAAAACAAACACATGTTTATGGGATTTTAAGTAAAACTTTAAAAGCCACAAATGATGCCTGGTGTATCAAGCTGCAAAGCTGTTTCCTATTCCAAACCACCTTTGATAATGCACACAGAAAGCTCGTCCTTCCGCTAGGAGAACACCTGCGTTTCTCAAGGAGATGGCAAAGAAATGAAGGCCACATGTGGTTCAGCTATTACTGGCTGTTGATTGGGCAATAAGAAACCTGTTCAGCAGACAGCCTTGCTGTACTGCCGAATGGGAAACTTTGTTTTCCTGTTAAAAGAATTCACTCCCGAGAAGCTGTGCTGTTTTATCAGGACGGTTTAAGCATAGGGTGAAATTCACCCCTTTGTATGTTCCACTTTAGTCCCTCTTATAGCCAGAGGGACTGAGGAATAGCTTCCCAGTTTGGCACTGGGGTGAAATCCTGTCCCCATTGAAGTCACTGGCAAAACGCTCATTGTCTTCAGTGGGGCTAGGATTTCACCTTCGCTGCCCGAGGGCTTAGGTGGGATTTAAATATCACCTAGGTCATTTGTTAGTCCTTTGCAGAAGGATGAATTATGCCCATAGTGCACAGAATATATCCTCATGTAACAGATCCATATATTGGTGTTATCATTTATTACAAGAGTGCCTAGAGCCTCAACCACGATGGAGCCCCATTGTGCTAGGCACTGCCAACCCCAGCTTTCCAAACTCACGAGACTGGCTTAAAAATCATGAGATTTCAACAAATAATACATTTGGGGGTTTTATTATTTGCCTTCTGTTTTTGACCCTTTGGGCTGCATTCAGCTCACATTTTGAAGCTTTATTCTGCAACCATAAGGGCTAGAAACTTGCTTTTTTTAAAAGGGAAGTGGTGTCTCTCATGTATTCCCATGACTCCAGGAGCTGGAAGCTTTAAGGAAAATACCAAATATTCGGAAACTCTCAATAAAGTCACAGTGTGTACTGTATAAACATATACCAAATACCTGTCCCCACCCCAAAGAACTTCTCACCTAAAAAGCAAGGTTGAAAGGCGTTTGAGACAAACAAGGGGGAGGGAGGACAAGGTACCAAAATGAGCTGGAGCTCAGGTGGTATAAATTGGCATAGTTCAATGGAATGAGGTTGATTTATACCAGCTGAGGATCTGGTCTGCTTTGTGTACAATTCCTAATCAACCAATCAGCTACAGCAACCACGGTAATGATAACTCACCAGTTGTCTAATCTTTGTCTGTTGCTCTTGTTTGCTACCATCCTTACATCCCATCATATAATTCCTTGCAATGCATTCTATCACTACAAGAGTCCCTATTCTGTTTTAGTTCCATCCTTTTTGAGTCACTGCATCTCGGCCAGATGGATCAAAACCGACAGACTTCAAGTCAGTCCTGCTTTTCCCAAGATCAAAGAACCAGCAGTCTGAAAGAGATACTCTGAGGCCTCATTTCGGGGCTCTGTAGCATTTGGAACACAGTGGGTGAAGATAAACACACATCTCTGGACTCCGTTGAAATGCTGAGGGCTGGATACCAATAATTTATTGTGGTTTTATGTAGCACTTTTAATACACTGTAGAATATTTCACAAAATATTTTACAGAGCGAACTGATTGCAAGCTAAAGGGAGCGAGGTTTAAAGTGAGGGACATGAATAAGGGGTCAGGAAGGATTGACTCATGAGCTAAAAGGAAAGGTTAGATTGTGCTAAAAAGGCCTAGCCCTGAATAGGGGGCAAGGCAGACCCACATGGAGGGGATCGTGCCTCAGGAAGTCCTCATCTGTAGATGGCTTCACTTTCTGCCCTCTTTGGGGCAATGTGTACTCCTGTTGGGGGAGGAGGTGTTACAAAGTAAGCAATCCTTGGGCTCCCCTGAGCACAGGGGCAATTCAATCCTAGAGGAACTAAATATATATAGCTTGGCTACGGGAACAATAACCAGGGAGGAGATGATAGTTTACAAATATCTGGACTCTCTGGAGGGTGTAAAGATGAGGGAGATAGAGGAATTGTTTAGGGGTGAACTCAAGGGTAAATAACTAGAAGTAATGGGACGAAATTAAAACAGGCAAATTTTAGGCTGACTACCAGGAAAATGTATTTGCAGCAAGATCTAGTGGGCTGTGGCATTGTCAACCCATGGGAGTGTTGGAAGCGCCATAGATCAGGACCTTTAAAACTAGGCTGGCTAAAACACTAGTAAGTCTACTGTAGGGATCAGTCCTGCATTGGCCCATGGAGATGGGTGAAATGACTTAGTAGGTCTGTTCCTTCTCTAACTTCTATGAGTCTATAAAGTGACCCAGAAGGAGGGAGAAGGAGGAAATAAAAAGTCCATGTACATGGTACAGGGCTTCCTCTGTAAAAGAGAAACCTCCAAAGGAAGAGAAAGAGTCAAAGAGGATGTACTATAAAGTTGTGCAGTGAGTGAAGAGAGTGAGCAGGGACAATAGGTGGCTCTGAAGCTGGAAATGCAGAGAAAAGTTAAATTAAAGGGAATAAAATGAATTAGAAACCATTCTCAGAATTCATCACCAACTCACACTTCCTGAGAGGGACAGTTGGCATATATGGTATGCAGCATCTTCAGGGAATAATTCAGACAGAGTCGACTGATGACTATAATAATGACCATTATTTCAGTCTCTGTGACAGCATTTGGACCTGAAAAGACAGATTTGCTTAGAGTCATAGAGGAAAATTAATGAAAATGCAAGAGCCAGAGTCAAGAATCTCACTTTACCCTGACTGAAAGGTAGTTTAATGCATTTCCCTTTTCAAAAGCTAAAAATGTGAAGAAATTTTCACAGAAATAATGAAAAAGTGCACAATTATGATACTTCCAGTGAAAGTCAATGAAATTAGATGAAATTTTGTATGAAAAAAACAAAACTAAAAAATAGCCCGCAAAATGTTTGTGTCAAAGCAAAACCATGTGCGGAGTGCTTTGTATATCTCAAGGGAGTACTTAATCAAACGGGTAGCCATCTGCGTTCCATGAGCATTAATGGACGTTGAATAGTAAAATCCAATGCATTTGTTTTTAAATTGTTCAGGTCAGTTCTAGGTCAGGGAATAACAATTGTATGAAGTTGAGTCACAGTATTCTCAATACAGTCATGTTTGTCTAATTAGGTTTTGTCCACATTTGTTACTTTTTTTGGCCTACAAGTGATCTGTATAAAAGTTAGAAATGAATGGAAGTTACTAAAATTTGTTGTTTAACTTTACAATTTAGTGCTGATAAGGGTTGGATTCACTGGTGTCCTGAATTAACCTATACAACAGGTAGGCAGCCATCCAAGATGCCTTCCATTCCACCCCACCAGCATGCCTCAACTCAGTCTTGGAAAAGAGTGTAATGTTGTGTCTCATGTTACTGGAAACACTACCCCTTAAATCAAGGCATTGAGCTTCAGTAGTTAGGTACATAACTACAGTATCAGGTTCATTATCACATCTGTACTGTATGGTCATTCATACAGCACTCCATGGAGGTATCACTCCAGGAGCTTAAGTGGTGTACAAATCTTGTGCTGGCCCAGTACATAGCAGTGAATCTTACTCATTGTGGAGCAGTTGAAAATAAAGCTGCTGGAAATTTTCCATCAAAATGTGTTTTTGATGGAAAATGCAGTTTCTGCAAAATCTAAATTTTCCTCAGAAATTTTTGATTTTTCCTTTTTTTTAAATTTTTCTTTAGGTAAATTGAAAAAAAAATATTTTGTGTTGGATTGGCACAACCTGAATTGAAACATTTATTTTTCTTGAAATTATTCAAAATATTTAGTTTTAGGTCAGGTCCACATTAATCTGTGTCTCTCTGAGTCGCTAAGGTGCCTCATGGGAATTTTAGTTCAGATTCCTCATGTCCCTATTCTCCTCTTTGGGCTGAATTTCCTGACTGGACTACCTCTCCCATGATGCCTCCTGGTTTCCCTCTGGTTGAGCCACCACAGTACATCATAGGAATCATGTGACCACAGTGCAGTGGGAGATGAATTTGCTGTCTCTCCCGTTACCCTTGAGGAACAATTTTTATTCAGAGAAAAGAGAATAAAAATGTAAATGAAAACTGAAAAGAGACAGCATAAAAATTATGATGCTTCTCTTAGACTTTATGTCCCCATAACTCAAAAGAAAAAACAAACAAAAAAACCCAAAACAATAGTGCATCCAATAAAAAGAAAAAGAAATAGAGGGATTCTGAAACTCAGGACAGATGTGTCTTAACCCATTCGTCCGGATTCTCCTTGCACATTCAATTGAAACCAATAGAAGTAATGCACTGTAAAACTGGAGTGAGGGGAGAATAAGTCTATTGACTTTTTCCTTATTTGATATCTATCAGCTTGCACGAATACCCTTTTATTCTGCTAAATTGTGTCCCACAGTATATGCTAGCATTAGGAAGCCACTGGAATCTCAGAAGAATAACAAAAAAAGCCAATAACAACATTTGCTAAATTAATCCATATTGATGTCAAAGAGAAAACATGTATTCCCCTTTTCCTGTGTCTTGCATGAATGACAGCAGCAGCACAATTCAATTCTCTAGAGGAGAATGCTGATGCCATCTCTCTCCTCCTCCTCCTCCTCTTCTACCACACCCCCCATTCTTTAGGTGAAATTGACAAGATTTCTGAGAACTCTTAATGGGCAAACTGAGGGCATTTTGATTAAACTTTTTCCCAGGCATCATTTCATTCTATTTTAACAACACCATATCTCTGCTCTGTCTCCTCTAATGTCCTGTCAAAGAAAATGTTAAGCCAGAGGAAGTAACACATCATTGAGAGGCTGCCACCATGGGCAAATTGCTGCCTAGCTGTATTGGAATCATAGAAATTAATGATGGAGAGATGATAAATTCCTTTGTCTTGTCCATCTCTGCCATCATGCAAGGCACTCAGAGCCTGTGCTGATGACTGCCTTATAAAGGCTTAGATAGATAGATAAGATTTAAAATGCTCCGTGTACACTTTGCTTAAAAATTAGAGCAATGTGAAGAGTGAAAAATATTTCCATGAACATTCCTACAAACATTAAATCAATTTCAAGTCAGTTTTAGTCTGCCTTTGTCTAACTCACTTTCTATGAACACTTATGCATGTGAAGCTCTGTTCATATGAATGTTCAAAGGGAAGCTTATATTCATGCAAATAGATATATTGGTATGGTGTAGTATAGTTGCCCAGAAGAGCTCTCTCTGCCATCTTGGACTTACAATGAGGTACAGCTGTATCTCAGGTCAGTATGATGCACAGAGTGTCACGAAAGCTCATGCTCAAATAAATTGGTTAGTCTCTAAGGTGCCACAAGTCCTCCTTTTCTTTTTGCGAATACAGACTAACACGGCTGTTACTCTGAAGCATGAGACTGTGTCACAGGCTCTTTAAGGCTGGTGCAGGGAACCATCCCAGGTCAGGTCTGACTCATTCCATGTGTGTCTCTAAAAATACCCATGGGCTAGGGAACATCATCACTTGAGGGAACTAAGTGGTGTCATTGAAGCTGTTCAGGATCATGTCACCCCCATTGCACTCTCTTGTGCCACCGGGACATAAACTGAGCACATAATGTCTCTGGGCTCATCAGTATATGAAAGTTCTGTGCAGCAGATTTCTCAGACTTATAGAGGGAGTCGTCCCACTTACCCAGGTGGATGCTCTTGGGACACTCTGGCAAAGTTTGTGCCACATCCCCCTGCTAATGGCTAGTTCACTGGAGGATTACAGCCTATTACTCCTAGCAGCTGAGTTATTCCTTTAGCTCAAGTGATAGAGATCTGTGCTGAAAGTCCTGGGTTCAAACCCTGCTGATGACACCATACAAGGGATGGTAGTAGTCTCATCTGTAAAGAAAGTGTGGCCTCATTTACATAGCAGGAGTTGCTTCATTGGCATCAGGGAGCTCCCATTTAAATGCAAGTCACATTAGATGTTTCAAGGAGTTTGTCATGGTATTAAATCACACTCCTGCTGACAGCCTGAATCATTGCTCTGCACAGATTAAAAAGAAGTTGTTTAAGATTTTCCTTGCTCTGTTTTTGCAGTATAAGTAGGGGTCTACTTAAAACACTGAGAAATCACACATTTTTCATGGTTTGGTCATGGCATAAATAGCAAATTTCACAGATGTGTAACATATCTGCAATATTTGCTATTTATGCCGTGACCAACCCACGAAAAATGTGTGATTTCTCTGCAGCATTCCTCAAACAGGGGGCCCTGACCCAAAAGGCGGTTTTGCAAGCCTGTCGTAGGGGTTCATGGTATTACCACCCTTACTTCTGCGCTGCTGCTAGCAGCAGTGCTGCCTTCAGAGCCGGGTGCTTGGCCAGCAGCCACCGCTCTCCACTCTGCCTTCAGAGCTGGGTGGCTTGAGACCACATTTCACAGTCTGCGATGCAATTTTCATGGCCACGAATTTGGTAGACCCCTATGTATAAGCAGTCCTGCAGATCTAGGTTGAAATGCATGGATACAAATCCCGATCTATGCAAAACAAACAAAAAAAAACCCCAACACAATATAAAAAGCAAAAGCAAAACCAACAGCCTTGAAACAAATACAAACTGTTGTTTATCTTTTCTGAGGACAAAGCACCAAGAAAGTGTGTATGTCACTGTGGAAAGGGAAGAGGAATAAGCTTTTGTCTGAAGCAATAAATATGACTTTCATTTCTTATTCTCTTTCACCATCATGGCTGCTGTTTTGAAATAACCCTGGAATTTTGCAGATGTTAGGAGAGACAAAAAAAAAAAAAAAAAAAAAAAAAAGCTAAGCATTCTTTTCTGCCAATTCTGCAACTTTCTCACAGTGAGTGAAATTCCCCCATGTGCAGAAGGCCAGGATGAGGCCTATGCACTGATTCAGGCTTTTGGCTCAGGGAGAAATTCACCTCTATGGAGAAGGCCAGCACAGAATTTAAGGGCTTGTCTACAATACGGACCCTATAGAGGCACAACTATGGCACTGTAGCCCTGCTCCTGTAGTGCCATGGTGTAGACACTACAGCAATGGAAGGGGTTTTTCTATCACTGTAGTTAATCCCCCCCTTCAAGATGTGGTAGGTAGGTGGATGAAGAATTCGTCCATCAACCTAGTGGTATCTACACCATGGCTTAGGACTGCTTAACTGTGTCTCTCACAGGTGTGAATTTTTCACACTTTTGAGTGCCGTAGCTAGGTCAACCTAAGTTTTAGGTGTAGACCAGGCCTAAGCGCCATTTTAAACATTGAGGACATAAGTGGGACTTAGGTGATGTCAAGCCCTTATTCTGGCCCTCCGCACAGGGGTGAATTTCACCCATATTCTGGAGTCTATAGTGGCTTCCAGTTTATTTTTTGGGTACATGAAACCTCACTGTTGGAGAATCAGGCACAGCACACGGTCTTATCCACCACTCAGAGATCTGGCAAACTTGCACCAGATTGGACTGTTTAGGGCATTGCTTTTAGCTGCCTCTCTGGTCACAGGCTGACAACAGTATTGCAAAACAGAGTCTTGGCTGGCTAAGCAAGGCTCTTATTCTACAGCCAGAGAAGAGAGAGAGAGAGAGAAGAAATAAGGTGGGGAAGGAAAAGGAGACACAGTGGGGTAGGGTGAGAGAGAGAAGAGCCCAACTTCCCACATCCCAGGGGGTGGTTGAGATTTAGCTGATGCCAGTGAAGGTGCCATTGTCATTTAGGTCCCTCTTGCTGGCCTGGTCTGGTCAGGCCCTCTCTCAGGCTCAGAACGACAAAGGCCCATAGGAATTATGGTAGATCCTGGCGTCCCAGGAGAAAGTGGGGTTGGCAGCTGTCATGGTACACAACTCCTTCTTCTGCTAATTCCCCACCCAAAAGCCTTTTCTTTTTAAGAACCTGCAAAGGGAGCGATGGGCAGCATAGCCCATCCTCTCATTATTTTGTCCACAAATTAAGGCTAATTCCTGACACATCAATTTCAGCCCATTGGTTTCCAACTCCACACTTTTCTTGTTTACCAGGCATAATCTTAACACAGTTGTTAAACTCTATCAGGACGCCTTTTTATTTGTACTAATTCATTCTGTCTCCCTTTTGCCCCTTTTCTCATCAACATTTGTTATGATAGATTATTGTGACATTGTATAAACTTTCACTTACTTTCCAGAATTGAGTTTTTAACTTGGGTAAATGTATAGGCCCAAGTATTACAACAGTCCCTTATCCTGTAAGTGTTGTTCTTTGATAAGATGACAATTTTAGTGAGTAAAGGGAATAGCGTTGATGTAATAGGGTTCTGTAAGGCATCTGACTTGTTACTACACGACATGTCAATTAAGAAATTAGAGCAATTTGTTCTTTGTTCCTAGATGTATCATCTTTTGGCCACACTGAAATGCATTTTATTTGACTGCTTCCAGCTTACCAAGAGATCAAAATTGCTTTGTATCAGTGACCTGTCCTCTTCATTATTTACAACTCCCACAATTTTGGAGTCACTGGCAAACTTTCTCAGTGAAGATTTTATATTTTCATTCAGGTCATTGATAAAAAGTGTTAAATAGTGTAGGGCCAAGAACCAATCCTTGCAGCCTCCTCCCCCCCACTAAAAATACACCCACTGAACAATGATTCCCCATTTACAATTACATTTTAAGACCTATCAGTTAGACAGTTTTTAATCTATGTATTATGTACCATATTGATTTTGTATGGCTCTAGTTTCTTCATTGACGTCATGAAGTATCAAGTCAAGTCTATTATATCAACACAATTACCATAATCAACTAAACTTCTAGTCTCATCAAAAAAATACCAAGTTAGTTTTACAGTATCTATTTGCCATAAACCCATGTTTTGATAAACCTCTTTTAATTCTCTATTAATCGAGTCTTGTATCAGCTGTTCCATTATTTTGCCTGGGGTCAAAGTCAGACCAATGTGACTATAATTACTCAGGTATCCCATTTACCCTTTTAAAATATTTTACATTATCTTTTGTCCAGTCCTCTGGAACTTTAGTGCTTCAAGACTTATTAAAAATGAACATTAATGGTCCAGAGAGCACCTGTCTCAGCTTTTTCTAATTACTGTGTGCAAGTTATCCTGACCTGCAGATTTAAAGATGTGTTATTTTAGTAGCTGCAGTTTAACATTCTCCTAAGTTACTATTGGAATGGAAAGTATTTCATCATTGTCATCTGATTTAACTATATCATCTAGCTTTTTTCCCAAATAAAGAACAGAAATATTTATTGAACACTTCCGCCTTATTATTAACTATTCTATCACTTCAATCTAGTAATAGATCAATGCCATTGTTAAGATTCCTTTTGTCCCTAATATACTTAAAAACCACCTTGCTTCCTTAATTCTGCAAGCCACAGATTTCTACGAAATTAGGTCGATTTTATAGAAGTCGATTTTTAGAAATTGATTTTATACAGTCGATTGTCTATGTCCCCAATAAGCGCATTAAGTCAGTGGAGTGTGTCCTCAAGACCATGGCTAGCATCAACTTATGGAGCGGTGCGCTGTGGGTAGCTATCCCACAGTTCCCACAGACTCTACTGCCCACTGGAATTCTGGGTTAAGCTCCCAGTACCTGATGGGGCAAAAACATTGTCGAGGATGGTTTTGGGTACATGTCATCAGTCGCCCCTCCCTCCGTGAAAGCAACAGCAGACAATCATTTTGCGCCTTTTTTCCTGGGTTACATGTGCAGATGCCATACCATGGCAAGCATGGAGCCTGCTCAGCTCACCGCTGCTGTTGTGAGCATTGTAAACACCTCATGCATTATCCTGCAGTATGTGCAGAAGCGGGCTAAGAGACACCCGCACAAGGATGATTGTGATGAGGACATGGACACAGACGTTTCTGAAAGCACAGGCTGTGGCAATTGGGACATCATGGTGGCAGTGGGGCTGGTTGATACAGTGGAACGCTGATTCTGGGCCTGGCAAACAAGCACAGACTGGTGGGACCGCATTGTGTTGCAGGTATGGGATGATTCACAGTGGCTGTGAAACTTTTGCATGCGTAAGGCCACTTTCCTTGAACTTTGTGAGTTGCTTTCTCCCACCCTGAAGCACAGGAATACCAAGATGAGAGCTGCCCTGACAGTTGAGAAGTGATGGAACACATATCCCTATCTTGGCACTGGCCCACCTTGCCAACCAGTATATAAACCACAAGGGGTACTTCTCAATGGTGCTGCAAGCACTGGTGGATCACAAGGGATGGTTCACCAACATCAATGTGGGATGGCTGGGAAAGGTGCATGACACTCGCATCTTTAGGAACTCAGGGCTGTTTGAGCAGTTGCAAGAAAGGACTTACTTCCCAGACCAGAAAATTACTGTTGGGGATGTTGAAATGCCGATAGTTATCCTTGGGGACCCAGCCGACCCCTTGTTCCCATGGCTCATGAAGCCGTACACAGGCAGCCTGGACAGTAGTAAGGAGCAGTTCAACTATAGGCTGAGCAAGTGCAGAATGGTGGTAGAATGTGCTTTTGGACATTTAAAAGCTTGCTGGCGCTGTTTGCTGACTAGGTTAGACCTCAGCGCAACCAACATTCCCATTGTTATTGCTGCTTTCTGTGTGCTTCATAATATCTGTGAGAGTAAGGGGGAGATGTTTATGGTGGGGTGGGAGGTTGAGGCAAATTGCCTGGCATCCGATTTTGAGAAGCCAGACACCAGAGCGATTAGAAGAACACAGCTAGGCATGCTGCACATCAGAGAGGCTTTGAAAACCAGCTTCATGACTGGCCAGGCTACAGTGTGACAGCTGTGTGTGTTTCTCCTTGCTGCAAACCCACCTCCTTTGTTAATTTTAATTCCATGTAATCCAACCACCCTCCCCCTTTCAATCACAGCTGGCAAAAGAAATAAAGTAACTATTGTTTTGAAACCATGCATTCTTTCTTTACTAATTAAAAAAAAGTGAGATAACTGACAGGGTAGCCCGGGTGGGGTGGGGTGCAGGAGGAGGGAAGGACAAGGCCACATTGCTTATTGTAGCCACACTACAAATAAAAACTATTTGAATGACAGCCTTTTTTTGCTTGGGCATCCTCTGGAGTGGAGTGGCTGGGTGCCCGGAGCCTCCCCCGTGTTCTTGGGCATCTGGGTGAGGAGGATATGGAACTTAGGGAGGAGGGCAGGTGGTTATACAATGGATGCAGCGGCAGTCTCTGCTCTTGGCTTTCCTGCAGCTCCAACAGATGCTTCATCATGTCCGTTTGCTCCCGCATTAGCCTCAGCATCGCCTCCTGCCTCTGCTCTTCGCGCTCACTTAATGCTTTCCCGGCTTCTGCCACTGAATGCCTCCATGCATTAAGCTGTGCCCTATCTGTGTGGGAGGACTGCATGAGTTCGGAAAACATGTCATCGTGAGTGTGTTTTTTTCACCTTCTAATCTACAATAAACTCAGGGATGGAGATGATAGCGGGAGCATAGAAACATTTGCAACTGGGGGAGATAAAAAGAGAGAGTAAAATTTAAGATGATACATTTCTGAGAACAAAAGGGAGACTCTTTCACAATGAATCAAGCAATTCACAGCAGACAGCACATGTGCTTTAGGTACAAGGTCGTATTTTGCCTTTTATATTGAGTGCTTGCCGGTATGGTGACACATCACACACAGCTGGGCAACAGAATTCGGTTTCCAGGCAGCCATGGTAAGCCTTTTGGTACGTGGGGTTGGCTTCTTCCACCTTCATAACATGTGGGAATGTTTTCAAACTGCAGCGCCATCCTTTCCCATAGCAAACAATGCCGGTTGGGTTTCACATTTAAAAGGAGTGGCTGCGGTTTTTGGGTGGATGTGCAGCACACAGCTCCCCTGACCCCACCGCATGGCTATTTTCCGGGATGATCCCTTTTAGCCAAGTGCAAACAACCCATCATGAACGGGGTCCTTTTACTGTTCCCTTACAAAAATTCCCCAGTTTCAACCAGGTGACCATGAATGATATCACTTTCCTGAGGCTAACACAGAAAGATGAAGACTGAATGTTGCTTGAATGCGACCAAAACCCAGGACCATTCGCTGCCATGCTTTGTGCTGCAATGATTCCAGACTACTTGCTACTGGCTTGGCGTGGCATAGTGTTCTATCGTGGAGGACGAAATAAGGCGGCCCTCGCCAGAAACTTTCTGCAAAGGCTTTCAGAGTGCCTTCATGGAGATGTCCCTGGAAGATTCCCGCTCCATCCCAGACACGTTAACAGACTTTTCCAGTAGCTGTACTGGCTGTGAATGCATTCCAATTCTTCAGGGCAAATCAATCATTAAACACTATTGCTTTTAAACCCTGTACTGTAGTTACAAATGTGCACTCACTGGCAGAGTGCCTTCTCCGGCTTCAGGGTTGGGGATCCCACCTTGGGAGGGTATTGGCTCCAAGGTGATGAAAAGGTCCTGGCTGCCGGGGAGAATGGATTCTCTGCTTGCCTGCTGTGCGTTCTCCTCATCATCATCATCCACAAAATCCTCCTCCCTGTTGCGTGAGACTCCCCCGTTGCAGGTGTCCACGGACAGTGGTGGGGTAGTGGTAAGGTCCCCACCTAGAATGCCATGCAACTGATCATAGAACTGGCATGTATGGGGCTCTGACCCGGAGGGACCATTTGTCTCCTTTGTCTTGCCTGAGCTCCTTAACTTTCACGCAGCACTGCTGTGTGTCCCTGTTGTAGCCTCTCTCCACCATGCCCTGTGCGATTTTGGCATATATATTAGCATTTCTTCTTTTTGATCAGAGTTCAGCCTGCACAGATTCTTCTCCCCATACAGCAATCAGATCCAGTGTCTCCCTTTTGATCCACGCTGGAGCTCGTTTGCAATTCTGGGGGGACTGGATGGTCACCTGTGCTGCTGAGCTCGTCACACTGTCCAAACAGGAAATGAAATTCAAAATTTCCCAGGGCTTTTACAGTGTACCTGGCTAGTGCATCAGAGTTCAAAGTGCTGTCCAGAGCGGTCACATTGGAGCATCTGGTCACATCTGAGCTAGCTCCCAGAGGCCAATATCGTTGAATTGCATCTGCACTACCCCAAAGTTGGTAAGTATTTGCAGCAGATGACCATACCAGTTTTGAAAGCACTGGGTGACCGTTTGAGAGAATAGAATCATAGAATATCAGGGTTGGAAGGGACCACAGGAGGTCATCTAGTCCAACCCCCTGCTCAAAGCAGGACTGATCCCCAATTAAATCATCCCAGCCAGGGCATTGTCAAGCCTGACCTTAAAAACTTCTAAGGAAGGAGATTCCACCACCTCCCTAGGTAATGCATTCCAGTGTTTCACCACCCTCCTAGTGAAAAAGTTTTTCCTAATATCCAACCTAAATCTCCCCCACTGCAACTTGAGACCATTACTCCTTGTTCTGGCATCTGCTACCACTGAGAACAGTCTAGATCCATCCTCTTTGGAACCCCCTTTCAGGTAGTTGAAAGCAGGTATCAAATCCCCCCTCATTCTTCTCTTCCGCAGACTAAACATCCCCAGTTCCCTCAGCCTCTCCTCATAACTCATGTGTTCCAGTCCCCTAATCATTTTTGTTGCCCTCCGCTGGACTCTTTCCAATTTTTCCACATCCTTCTTGTAGTGTGGGGCCCAAAACTGGACACAGTACTCCAGATGAGGCCTCACCAGTGTCGAATAGAGGGGAACGATCACGTCCCTCGATCTGCTCGCTATGCCCCTACTTATACAGCCCAAAATGCCATTGGCCTTCTTGGCAACAAGGGCACACTGTTGACTCATATCCAGCTTCTTGTCCACTGTAACCCCTAGGTCCTTTTCTGCAGAACTGCTGTCGAGCCATTCGGTCCCTAGTCTGTAGCGGTGCATTGGATTCTTCCGTCCTAAGTGCAGGACTCTGCACTTGTCCTTGTTGAACCTCATCAGATTTCTTTTGGCCCAATCCTCCAATTTGTCTAGGTCCCTCTGTATCCTATCCCTACCCTCCAGCTTATCTACCTCTCCTCCCAGTTTAATGTCATCTGCAAATTTGCTGAGGGTGCAATCCACACCATCCTCCAGATCATTTATGAAGATATTGAACAAAACCGGCCCCAGGACCGACCCTTGGGGCACTCCACTTGATACCGGCTGCCAACTAGACATGGAGCCATTGATCACTACCCGTTGAGCCCGACAATCTAGCCAGCTTTCTATCCACCTTATAGTCCATTCATCCAGCCCATACTTCTTTAACTTGCTGGCAAGAATACTGTGGGAGACCGTGTCAAAAGCTTTGCTAAAGTCAAGGAACAACATGTCCACTGCTTTCCCTTCATCCACAGAGTCAGTTATCTTGCCATAGAAGGCAATTAGATTAGTCAGGCATGACTTGCCCTTGGTGAATCCATGCTGACTGTTCCTGATCACTTTCCTCTCCTCTAAGTGCTTCAGGATTGATTCTTTGAGGACCTGCTCCATGATTTTTCCAGGGACTGAGGTGAGGCTGACTGGCCTGTAGTTCCCAGGATCCTCCTTCTTTCCTTTTTAAAGATGGGCACTACATTAGCCTTTTTCCAGTCATCCGGGACTTCCCCCGATCGCCATGAGTTTTCAAAGATATTGGCCAATGGCTCTGCAATCACATCCGCCAACTCCTTTAGCACTCTCGGATGCAGTGCATCCGGCCCCATGGACTTGTGCATGTCCAGCTTTTCTAAATAGTCCCGAACCACTTCTTTCTCCATAGAGGGCTGGTCACCTCCTCCCCATGCTGTGCTGCCCAGTGCAGTAGTTTGGGAGCTGACCTTGTTCGTGAGGACCTGTTTTTTTGGGAAGTGGATCTCTTCATTTAACTTTACTTCATACCATCTGATGCTTTTGATTATTTGGAGATGCTGCATCTGAATGGTGTCCAGCTTCCCTTTAGTCTTCACAGCGAGGGTTCAGTCCCATACATGAGAATATGGAGCACCAAAGCATTAAAAATCCTCAGTCTCTCTGCTTATCAGGGTGCTCAGTGTTAAACTTAAAAGACATTCTTGATGAGAGGCCCCATTACAGATGATGCTTCTTCAGTGCAGGCTTCAAGTTCTTTCTCGACGCTGCCCATGTTACTGACAGAGTAAGATAGGTGAAATCACTGACAATCTCCACAGGGTCATCACCCACCAAGATGCTAAAGCCTGTAGCATGTTTGAAATCATTGACCAGAAGAAATGTGGTTTTACCCCAATTAATTTTCAGGATGACTTTTGCTGCTAAGCTTTCCAGGGCTTTAAGTAACACAACCAGCTTGTCCATTGATTCAACAACTAGAGTTATGTCACTGGCAAAATTGATGGTTGGTAAGGTTCTTATAATCAAGGCATATTCCTAAAATATATTTACTTAGTGTCTGGTCAAGCATGTAGTCTGATAGCATTGTGGAGTTCTGGGGAGACAATGCACCCTTGACAAATGCCTGACCTATTTAATAAAGAAGGTTCTTTTCCCATTTACAAGGATATAGCTTGTGGAGTCATCATATAAGAGATTGAACATTCTACAGAGCTTCTTGGGTAGGCCTCTGTGGTTCAAGATCAGCCAAAGCAATTGCCTGTCAGAGTTCAATGTGGCCTTGATACCCACACATGCAGTGTGAATGGAACACTTGAAGTCTTAGATCTTCTCGATCCGCTGATGCTCTGGGAAGATTTGTGCTGTCGTGGCATGGACGGGAGTGAAGTCAGCTTGTTGTGGTCTTCTCTTGCTCCTTAAGATATCAGTCAACAAGACAGAAGCAAAATCTTGCCCAGGATGGATAGAAGAGTAATGCTGCAATGGTTACAACTGACTAGTTTGCTGCCTTTACTTTTCCAAAATGGTAAAACAATGCCTTTTTGCCAGTCAGCCAGGACCGTGTTATGTTGTACAGCATCTGCAGCCACAAAAGAATAGTGCTTCTTAAAAGTGCTTCTTAAAAGTTCCACAGGAATTCCACAGGTTCCTGCTAACTTTGAGGATCTGGGCCTAAGTGTAATTAATATATATTTTTGGCTGGGACTTTATTCTGTTTGCACATCACATGTGTGATAACGTCATGAGCATTTGTACCTAACAAGTCATGTGTTGTGTCTCTTATCTTGTTCCCCATTCTCATCCATCTCCATTCTGATTACATAGGTGGTCTCTCTTTCTCTTTCATTCTTTTCAATAATGAATCAAGATGGTGCAATCTCCCAGAATCCAGCACTTAGAAGTACAGATACACTGTATTTCCAAGACTAGGAGGCTTCTTGTATTACTTTGCTGCTTGCCTACAGTGTGTGATAAAATGCTTGATGACTAGGGCTACCATTTTGTCACAGAGGTCATGCAAATGTTAATTTGAATAAAGTCCATGAAAAACAAGTGGTGTTGCAACCTGGCCACTTATGTTTGGCCCAGGTGCCCCTCTGTGGATTGATATGGAGAGGCGGACAGGGCAAACATGAGTGGCACTGAGATCCTGTGCTCCAGGTTGAAGCCTGGAGTGGGGAGCCAGGCCCAACCCTGTGGGACAGGAGCCCTTGCTTCAGGATGATCACAGGTGGGCTCACACTCCAGCCCCACCCCCTCTTACATTCTTTGGTGAGGAACCTTTCTGCAACTTATCATTTTTTCCTGCATCTCTGCCATTAAATTTTCTAAAAATTTCCATGCCAAAATCATAGCCTTGTTGATGACAAACCAAACAATCAGCCAGTCACCATAAGAAATACTGCTCCGAGGCTGTAAACAATTGCATGTCTTCCTGTGCTCATTGTTTTAACTACTAGGCATCACAGCCTCCTCCCCTTGAAGCATGCTGGTCTCCTTTATATTATTAGGTCTACCAGCTGCTGTACTGTGTGCTGTGGAACGTCTGAGCAGTGTTTGTGGTATACAAAAATTAAGGTTATTGGTCAGGTCTTCTGGGAAGAACTTGTTTTTGATGTCATAATCAGCTGCAGCAGGGTGTCCTTTGAAGATAAAGGGCCATTATTTGCAAGATAATCCATCAACATTTGCATTATCAAAGCTGTCGTGGGAATTACAGGTTTGAGAAGCAAGGTCTCTGTGGTTGTGAAAAATAAAATTATTGATCACAAATAAAATAATTACATCAAAGCTCCCAAGTTTAGACATTTTATTAAAGATGCATTTCTCTCTGGAAGTAATGCAAAAGCCAACGCAAAGAGCATGAGACAGTGACCTCCAGGAAGACAAATTCTACTACATCTTCATTAATGGCATGTTTGAAGTGACAGCTATGCCCACAAAGTGCAGATGGAGCAAGCTTGTTGCTAACAGCATAAATATCAAGGAGGATGGTGGAACCGGTTTTGGGAGATGTAAACGGGTGTTATTTGGAAGATGTCTCTCTGCAACTCCCATGGTGTGACACTCAGAGGCTTTCAGAGCCAACTGGTAAAGGGCTCCCTGTTCTGTAATAGCAACTCCTAACAAGACTGACACCGAACACGCTGCTTTCATGGTATTTATCCGGAAATTGTGCCTTGTAAGGTATCACATGGAAGCTGGTATCACACTGGTCATTAATATAATTGTAAAACGTATGTCCTGACGGCATTCTAAAAGTTGTGCATATGTACTAGAATCACATTTTAAAGTCTGTAACCAGACAGAGCTGACAAATAAAACAGCTGCATGCTAAGGCCTCACAGCCCTGCTTGCTCCTGGGGAGTGTTACAAGTGAGTTATTGTCTTTTTCTGCATTTAGTGGTATTGCAGTAGCACCAACATATTGAGGGTCCATCCAAGGCCAAGGCCCCACGTCACTGGACAGAATGTACCTACACACACACGACACCTCTCCATTTGCAGAACAAGTTCACGTGTAATTGCAAACATAAAACCATTACTGGTTATTTATACATTCTCTCTAATCTGCATTTGAAAATCTCAATGGTTTTACCCCAAATCAAAGCTCCTGGGAATACAGAAAACAAACCTGTGTTGGCATGCAGGAGGTGAGGCCCAGGATGACCTGCCAGGTCTTTTCCCATCTCTAATTGCTATGACTCTATAATCCAACCAAACCCCAGTATCATATCAGAAAAGAATGGGACAATCTCCACCCCACCAATCCCCACACCAAAAAAAAGCAGGCGTCGGGGGAGGGCCCTATTCTACCAGACCTCAACTTAGTTCTGGGGAAATTTGATGTTTTAAACATGGTGCAGAGACAAGAATACAAGTTTTCACTATTACGGTCAGTTCCCTACTCTTATGGGACTAGCTTTTACAAGTCTATAGGCGCTTTTCCTGTGTAAGGACCAAAGGATCAGATCCTGAATACTGCTTTTCTGACTGCCGCAGGGCTCAGTCCTGCAGCTCCTTAAGTCAGCAGGTTTATGCTTGAGAGGAAGGGTTTCAGGACTGGGCCTTTAGGGCACTTTACAAAGTGTTCTCAATATGGCCAGAAGTAGCTAACAAAGCATCCTCCTCTTGTAGGGGAACTCTCTGCTAGTGGAAAAGCAGACAATCTGCTCTGCCACCTCCTCCTCCAGCTACCATCCACCACCAGCACAAGGGGAGGAAAGGGGGAGTAATAGAATGTGGGAGAGGCTCCTCCTCTGGCATAATATCTGGAACAGATCTCAGTGGTATAATTTAGAATAGGTTCCTTACTGGTCTAATTTCTTTCAGAGAACAGGCAGCTAAAGATCAAGTGGCTGAAATCAGCTCCCTGCAGCCATCAGTGCCTACTGTGTCCAAGCACAGACCAACCAAAGTGGAGAATCAGGGCCTTAGTCTGTACTCTTTGCTGTTTTCTATCTCTTCCCTCAGCCAGAGTCTTCTCCTCTTTTAATTGTAGTTACTCATTTTCAATTAGTTCTCCCTCCATCTTTCCAAACTACCTCTCATCTCTCCTCCATATACGGTTTGGTTCTTTCTATACAACAGTGACTATCAAAAGTTATGTCTCAAGATCAACCTGTTGAGGTTAAAGCAGGCAACTCACTTACCCCATACATTGTTCTCTCAGCTGCAGTGGGTTCCGAGGGCCAGTCCTGTGGTATGGGGTGTAGCCCCTTGACTGTCCAGCACAGCATTCCACCCCTTCCAGGGGTATAAAACTGTCCAAATAAAAAGGAAAATAATTCCAAGGCCCATGAGGAGCTAAGCCCCTCCCTACACAAAGGACAGGAAGACTCCACAGGAAGTCTGAGCTCCCACCCTGCTGCACAGCTAAAGGCCAATAGTTAATCCTGGGTGTTCAACAAAAGAAGCAAAGCAGTCCATCTTCTTTTCGCACAAGGCTCAAACTGGCAGTTCTCTCAAGCCTTTCATCAGCATGTACCCTAGTGCCCTGGCCAAGGAGCTCTAGCTTTGCTTGTTTCAGATGGCCACCTCAACTGGACTCAGTTCCTCCCTTTTAAAGGCCTGCACCTAGGTCTGACAAACGACACTGATGGGGTGGGTTGAGGCAGATGGTGACCACAGGAGTTCTTAACCCCACCACCAGTCAAGAAGGGGTTAATATACCCCATCACACTGATATTAATCTAGCACCTGTCAACTGAAGATCACTCGACAAACAGAATCATAGAAATGTAGGGCTGGAAGGGACCTCAAGAGGTCATTTGGCTCAGCTCCCTGCACTGAAACAGAGCCAAGTAAGTCTAGACCACCCCACATCCTTAACATCCTCCAATGTTAGGGATTCCACAACCTCCCTTGGAAGTCTATTCCTGTTCCTAATTATCCTTGCAGTTAGAAAGTTTTTCTTAAAATCTAACCTAAATCTCCCTTGCTGCAGATTAAGCCCATTACTTCTTGTCCTACCTTCAGTGGACATAGAGAACAATTGATCGCCATCCTCTTTTTAACAACATTTATCGTTTTCGAAGACTTATCAAAACTGACTTGGGTCACTTTTTCTGAACTTTTTATCATTTTTGTTGCTGTGCTCTGGACTCTCTCTGATTTGTCCACATCTTTTCTAAAGTGTGGAGCCCAGAATTGCACACACCACTCCAACGGAGGCTTCATCAGTGCTGAGTAGAGCAGGACAGTCACCTCCCATGTCTTACATACAACACTTCTGTTAATATACCCCCAAATGATATTAGCCATTTTCATAACTGCATCACATTGTTGACTCATTCAGTTTGTGATCCACTGTAACCCCCTGATCCTTTTCTGCAGTACTTCTTAAATATAGTATTTTGCACTTGTCTTTACTGAATTTCATCTTGCTGATTTCAGACCAGTTCTCAAATTCATCAAAGTCATTTTGAATTCCAATCTTGTCCTCCAAAGTGCTTGCAACTCCTCCCTGCATGGTGTCATCCGCAAATTATATAAGCATACATTCCACTCCATGATCCAAGTAATTAATGAAAATACAGAGAAATACTAGAATCCAAACAGACCCCATGGGATCTGCTAGTTCTGTCCTTCCAGTTTGATAGATAACTACTCTTTGAGTACAGGCTTTTAACTGCTTGTGCACCCACTTCATAGGAATTTCATCTACGTCACATTTCCCCAGTTCACCCATGAGAGCTCAAACATTACAAACTGTACATACCAGGATCACTTCATCCCCCATCAAAAGCCCTGTCTGGGCTGGAATACAGCAGGTGACAGGACATGGCAATTCTTCACAGCAATTTAGATGAGGAACAGAATAATGCATCTGATTCAGAAAAACAACAAGGGGTCCGGTGGCACCTTAAAAATTAACAGATTTATTTGAGCATAAGCTTTCGTGGGTAAAAACCCCACTTCTTCAGATGCAGGTATTCAGATTTTACTTACTCCCACTGCACTGGAATTTCAGCCAATGAACCAGGGTTAGATCACTACACTTGTGAAGAATGCCATGAGATTTATGATGATCATGAACGGCCTGGACCTTGCCTTTCCATCTCATCCAAAAGATGGCACGACCAGCAACACAGCACCTCAGGCTTAGGCTCTTTACTAATTCAGAGGGAAGAGCAGCCCATACCAACTCTCAGCATCATATTCCGCAGCACCTGAATGCTCTTGACCTTGTCTCTGGGATCAGGAAGCAAAGACACTAATAAAGAGGAAGATTAAGGAAGTCAGTCACTGATTAATGTCCTAGTAAATAAGGGAGCACACACAGAACAGAAGCATATGCACAAAGACACAGGAGCAGAAAGCCCCCCAAAATAGATCTGCAAGCAGCAACTGATCCAGAGGTGTGAGGAATAAATGTAAGAAAATAAATTAGAAGCCAGGCACTAGCCCCAGTGAACATGCTGCTCTCATGAATATTCAGCACATCTGGAAATAGCACCTGCTGGCAAGGGAGCATTACTGGTTTAGTAAATCAGTGACCCAGCTGGAACAGGGTAGGTGGTAAGAAAGGTGAATGGATAAATTGCAGCCTCTAAGGTCAGCAACAACGTGTGCTCCTCTCTCCAGCATTTGATAATAACAGATGGAGAAAGTGATACTGTGAAGCTCTCTGGATGGTGTGAAATGACAGAAATATTTATTTTTACTTGGTTAGTATTTCTGCTTTAATACTTATAGGGTCAGATCCTCCGCTGGTGTAAAACTGCACAGTTTCATTCATTTCAGTGGTTAACTGCATTAATACTAGTTGAGGACATGGCCCACTGATTTCAACGGAACTATGTTAATTTACATCAGCGGAGGATCTGGCCCATAACTGGGGTTTTATTGCAGAGTAATGTTCCTTTCGTGGAGTTATGCATTTTTTTGCTATTCACATTTTTTTAGAACTGGACAAATAACCTCTACAAAATAATTTCTGATGAGCGTCACGTTGTCTGCTCATGAATTGTCCTTGAAAAGATCACAATCTTCTCAGATGTATTAATTATTCAAACTTTTTCATTAAATATCGTTGTGCAAATATTTGTCAGTCTTTAGCTCGCTGTATTTGATATTTGCAATTCAAGCTATTTTGTGAAGGTTGCTGGGTCACGTGGTATGTTTCTGCTTCCTGATTGGATAAGCATAACAGTTTGAATCAATTGCCAGTGTGAATACCTGTGATTGTGAATCAGCGTTCACTTTCTCCAGACATTTTACACTACTCAACATTTGCTGTTTCCATGAACATTCCCGTGAGTAAACTCGTTCACTACAGCTGTCATGGACAGAGAACAAAGGAGATCCATGCACAACAGAAGAAGGTTCACTTAACAATACAAGTAATTGCAGACGTGCTTTTGCTTGTTTTCCAAAACAAACCCTGGATCCATCTTTGGAGAAGTTCATGTTTAAATCCAGACCTCTGTTGTGTGGCTTCAAACCATTTCTATTATTATTACATTTATAAAACAACATAAAAGTATTTATTCTGAGTCCTTACGCATATTGAATCACGCTTACTGCAGTAGTCATTGGGACGACTCACAAGAGAAGTTCTACTAAAAGTCAGCAGGAGTGACACAATAGGAAAAATATTTGGTACTCTGCAAAATGCCATGAGACATGTTATGTATTTACTCAGTACTACTTTACGTATAGGGTGGCATGGTTTCTCAGAAAAATGGGAAAGGACATCGCTCCTGCTTGAAAGAGCTTATAATCAGTTACAACCCAATAGCACTTGCTGCCAAAGAAACCAGGTGTTTCCATTACAGTAATGAAAGCACCACAAAGAATAGGTTAATCAAACACTAAATTTAAATAGTAGAGCCAGTCAAAAATCAGATGGACTTTCTTTAAAAAAAACCCAGAACGTGCCATTTTGTCAAAAGCAAAAAACTTTCCACAGGAACGTATTGACTCAAACAAAGTATTTTGATCACGTCCACTTTGACACTGTCAGAATGGAATGTTTTGAGTTTTCACTTCAAAATAACTTTTTGTTTAGAAGTTCAGTTTGTGTTATAAATAATAATATAAAATGAATAATGTATTTTAAAGTCAACATGAACCAAAAGATTTCAATTGACCCAAAATGAAGTTTTTTCCGCAAAATTTGTTTTGTGGTAAATTTAGAAGTTGTGTTTTTGTTCTGATGTGTACAAAAACCACAATTGGAAATCACGGAATTTCTCACAAAACAAGATTTTGGTCCCCCTGGCGCAGCTTTACTAAACAGGTGACTATGGCATCACGACCTGTAAGCTGCTAGACTTTGGGCCAGATCCAACGTCAATGTGACTTTGCTGATTTACAGCTGCTGCTGATCTGGCTTGTAACCGACTTGCTAAGAAGAGTGAACTGCAAAGGTGGGAGCCCTCAGTGTATAAAACTGCTGCTGCTGAAGGTGGAGATACACCCGAGATGGATCTGACTGAAGCTGTTTAAACATCCATACTCACAACATGCAGCTCCCAGCTGATCTGAACTGCAGAGATGAAGCATGGGGTAAAAGATGGTCTGACAGATAATTTCCCCAGGGTATTGATGATCATCACCAGCAGCTTGAAATGCATCTGCAAATGGACAAGAAACTATGTGACAATATAAATGGAAGAGCCCAGGTGTGGTCACTCAGCACTGCAGAGATGCCAAGCATAGGAAGGCTAAGCAATACAGGCTGATTTGAAGGAGGAGAAGCTAAGGTCTTTTGGCTGAATGCTCAAAAGGAGTTAGGTTCCTAACTTCTGTTTAGGTTTCTAATGTCCATTGAAATCAGTGCAAGTTAGGAGCCTAAGTCCTTTTGAGAATTTAGCCCTTGATGGATAGGGTTAGGGAATCTGCACTTGGTTTTTTATGCCGCACCCCCCTGCTCTTAGTACAAAGTTGAAAGTGAGAGAAGGATATTGGTGTAGCAGTTAGAAGAGAGGATTGGATACAGTGAGAGGCAGGAGCAGCAGATTCATGGGGAATGAGAGAATGGGAGTAGAATTTGAGGCAGGGACAATGTTGTCCAGAGCCTGGAGGGTGACCACAAGCAGTTTTCACAGAAAAAAAACAACCAAAAAAAAAAAAAGAGACAGATTCCTAGCCACTGCAAATTTGTGGGGTTTTTTTGCAGAGAATGTCACCATTTGCATCACTGTAAGCCACTGGTGAAATTCCCTCCCACCTGCTCCTGCAGTTACCTCTTGCTGGGGAAAAAAATTCAAATATTTGCAAAGTGAGTTATGGATAGAGTTCTCGGGAGAAAACAGTTTTGATCACCAGAAAAGGGGCAGTCTCACCAAACTAGATAGCCTGTATCGTCTATCATCCTATCTCCTGCAGTGGGGAATGTCAGATCCTGCAAAGGAAGGTATGAAGCCCCTATTTGTACAATATATGTTGCACTACTAGGGGTTTGAGGTTGCCAGGACTAGGGTGAACTAATTAATATTTCTTTATTATTCATCCCTGCTTCATGAACTGAGAAAGAAGGATGGTACTGTAGAATGCATACCCACCACTTGAGCACCTCCTTGCAGCTGGTCATGGTGTTGCAGGGATTTCACCTCTATCACACCCCTGGTGGCCTGTTCCTTGGCCCCACAATGGCCTTTCTCTGGCCAAGTCTTCCATGGCCTGACCCTCCATAGAATCATAGACTTTAAGATCAGAAGGGACCATTATGATCATCTAGTCTGACCTCCTGTACAACGCAGGTCATGGAATCTCACCCACCAACTCCTGTAACAAACCCCTAACTTATGTCTGAGCTATTGAAGTCCTCAAATCGTGGTTTAAAGAATTCAAGGGGCAGAGAATCCTCCAGCAAGTGCCCCGTGCCCCACGCTGCAGAGGAAGGCGAAAAAACCCCAGAGCCTCTGCAAATCTGCCCTGGGGGAAAATTCCTTCCCGACCCCAAATATGGCGATCAGCTAAACCCTGAGCATGTGGGCAAGACTCACCAGCCAGACAGCCAGGAAAGAATTCTCTGTAGTAACTCAGATCCCACCCCATCTAACATCCATCACAGGCCATTGGACATATCTACCGCTAGTAGTCGAAGATCAATTAATTGCCAAAATTAGGCTATCCCATCATATCATCTCCTCCATAAACTTATCAAGCTTTGTCTTGAAGCCGGATATGTTGTTTGCCCCCACTGCTCCCCTTGGAAGGCTGTTCCAGAACTTCACTCCTCTGATGGTTAGAAACCTTCATCTAATTTCAAGTCTAAACTTCCTGATGGCCAGTTTATATCCATTTGTTCGTGTGTCAGCATTGGTACTGAGCTTAAATAATTCTTCTCCCTCCATGGTATTTATCCCTCTGATATATTTATAGATAGCAATCATATCTCCTCTCAGCCTTCTTTTAGTTAGGCTAAACAAGCCAAGCTCATTGAGTCTCCTTTCATAAGACAGGTTTTCCATTCCTCAGATCATCCTAGTAGCCCTTCTCTGTACCTGTTTCAGTTTGAATTCATCCTTCTTAAACATGGGAGACCAGAACTGCACACAGTATTCCAGATGAGGTCTCACCAGTGCCTTGTATAATGGTACTAACACCTCCTTATCTCTACTGGAAATACCTCTCCTGATGCATCCCAAGATCGCATTAGCTTTTTTGATGGCCATATCACATTGGCGGCTCATAGTCATCTTGTGATCAACCAATATTCCGAGGTCCTTCTCCTCCTCTGTTATTTCCAAGTAATGTGTCCCCAGTTTATAACAGAAATTCTTGTAATTAATCCCTAAATGCATGATCTTGCACTTTTCACTATTAAATTTCATCCTATTACTATTACTCCAGTTTACAAGGTCATCCAGATCTTCCTGTATGATATCCCGGTCCTTCTCTATATTGGCAATACCTCCCAGCTTTGTGTCATCTGCAAACTTTATTAGCACATTCCCGCTTTTTGTGCCAAGGTCAGTAATAAAAGATTAAATAAGATTGGTCCCAAAACCGATCCCTGAGGAACTCCACTAGTAACCTCCTTCCAGTCTGACAGTTCACCTTTCAGTGTGATCCGCTGTAGTCTCCCCTTTAACTAGTTCCTTATCCACCTTTCAATTTTCATATTGACCCCCATCTTTTCCAATTTAGCTAATAATTCCCCATGTGGAACCGTATCAAATGCCTTACTGAAATCGAGGTAAATTAGATCTACTGCTTTCCCTTTGTCTAAAAAAATCTGTTACCTTCTCAAAGTTGACACGATCAACCTTTTGTAAAGCCATGTAGTATTTTGTCCCAATTACCATTGACCTCAATGTCCTTAACTACTTTCTCCTTCAAATTTTTTTCCAAGAGGTCACTTAAAGTCCAAGCACCTTTTGGGGAAACAAAAGGTCCAACAGTGAGTCCAAATAAATATCTAAACTAACAATTCTTCTGCCCCTCTTGGGCTACACTGAAGTTCTCACTTTCCACCCCCCACTTCTAGGCTGGGCAGAACTTGTTCAATGCTGTTTCATCCCAGCAAGAGACTCTCACTGCCTCCCTCCCCAAGAACTCTGGCAGCTTCCCTCAGGGACCTCCCTGCACATTAGCTCAGGGCCCTCACCAGAATCTGACCTACTCCCAGTGGGTCTTCCAGTCTGACTTCCCAGGCACTTCCCAGAGAGGGAACTCCCCTGGATCCTCTCATCTGGGCCTCCTCCCTTAAGCTGAGTTCACAGCTCTGTTCATAGATTCATATGTTCTAAGGCCAGAAGGGATCATTGTGATCATCTAGTCTGACCTCCTGCATAACACAGACCACAGAACTGCCCCCAAATAATTCCTGGAGTAAATCTGTTAGAAAAACCCCCATCCAATCCTGATTTTAAAATGGTCAGGGCTGGAAAATCCACCACAACCCATCGTAAACTCTTCCAATGGTTAATCATCCTCACTGCTAAACATTTACACCTGTTTAAGCAGTCCCTCTCTGAGATCCCCATAGCTGGGGTCAGTCATTATAATTAAGTGTCCATCACACTCATCTGGGGATAGCTGTCTGGTCACAGGCAAGGACGAGTCTGGCTTGCCTTAAAGGGCCAGCCGGTCTGTGACAGAGAGTCTTGTGGATAGGGCACTGGACAGGGACTTAGGACATCTGGGTTCAATTCCTTGATTGCGCTACTTAAATTGACCTTAGGCAAGTCACATATTTGCCCTGTGACTCCATAAAGTGGGGATAATAATTCTTCCTTTCTCTCATCCTTTGCCTGTTTAGACTACAAGTTCTGTGGGATAGTTTCTGTCTTTTGATATTTGTTTGCATGGTGCCTGGTACAATGGGACCTCATTCTTGGATGGAGTCTCTAGGAGCATATAATAAGTCATAACACACTGCTTCATTGTAAAGCAACTGATTGGTCTCTTGGGTGAGTTTCCAACTTTGGTTAAATTTGAACCAGTCACTTGAGACATTCTCATTTTCCCCTTAGTAAAGCAGATTGTTTGGGCATTATTTGTCTCTCCCCTCAGCCCCAAGATCACCAGATCACCAAGGAAAACAAATTGCACATCTTCAGGTAGCTGGCTTTCAGACGAGGCCATCTGCTCCAGCCTGGAAGAGAAATAGCAGAGCCTCTTGCTGGAAATTAATAAATTGATTCAGACTAGTTGGGAAATCAGAAGTGTGGTAGGGAGAAATTTCTTTATGACCTCATCTGGAGATCACCTTCTGCCTGAAGCCATGAAGATTGTAGAAGCAGGATGGATGAAAATGCAAGAGGATATATTGTATGGAAAATTCTGCACTGGCCAGGGAATGAGCTAGATGATCTACAAAATGGATGTTTTGTATCTCTAATTTCTCTGAATCTATGATTGATAGTCTTTGTAATCTCATCCCAGCTAGTGTCACACTGATGCAGATCTTACTCGTGTGAGTGTCTAATCCACTCTTGAAACTTGCTAAAGATATTTGCCTCAGTGTTTTAAAATAGGTCAAAACAAAACTGCAGAGAAGATAGATTTTTTTTAAAAAGTCCACTATTCTCTCTATTTCATGTGCGTACATACCCCCTATAGCCAAGGTATCTGAATGCCACACACTACCTCTGTGAGGTCTGGAAGTGCTGTTTTCCATTTATCACATGAGAACTGAGGCACAGGTCCTCAAATCCCTAGGTACCTAAATTTAGGCACCTAAATCCCTTTGAAGATCTGGGCCTAAGTGACTTGCCCAAGGTCTCACAGGAAGTCAGTGGAAAAGCAAGGAATTGAATCCAGGTCTCCTGTCTTCCAGGCTAGGGACCCTACCCACCTGTTCAATGTTAATTCAGATGAAGAGTGAGGAAGCGCCATTGGCAAATGTGGCTTTGGTTCATAACCCTGAGTCTCTAGTAGAACACAAGGAGAACTTATGTAATCTGCTGTACAATATTTTGTCTAGTCTGTGTTAGATTGCAAATTCTTTGGGGCAGGGAACCGTGTCTTCTTCTGTCAAGAACATTCACAGGCTAGTATAAATAGTTTATACTAATAAATAGCACCTGTTAGCACTAACCCCTTCCGTTCTGGTCCGCACCATGCCCTCTTGGGACACTGAGAGAGTCGGGTGGTTTGCTTTGGAGGGATGCATTCCCTTAGAATTCACATGGGGAAGCCATTCAAGCCCATGACACACTCCCATTGAGTTCTCTGGATGCAAGATCAAGGCCGTGATGCTCTGGGAAAGGGAGGCTGTGGCAGCCCCTTGAGGCAGTGTTAGAGGAGGTGCGAGCGGGAGTAGGAGGCCATGGGTGGAGGTAGCCCAGCAAAGAATGGGGGCAGAGGGGGTCTATGGGCAGTGGTGTAGGTGAGCCAAAGCAGTGGTAAGCCTTAAAGGTGACAGCAAGCCATTTAACTGGGATTTAGGCTGAGCCAGCTAAAAGATTTGGGGCCTGATTGTGATCTCATTCACACAGGTGTAAGTCTGGGAGCGTGAGAGCAGGATCAGGCCCTTGAGGAGGAGACTGACATGACCCTAGCAGCAGGACATGGAGCGGGTGCAGTAAGACTGGCGGGAAGGGAAGGGAGAGTCAGGGGCTAGAGAGGAAGAAGTTGTAACAGCCCAGCAACAATTCATGATGGGTGGCCGTGGGGATTTAGAGAAGAGACCATGACATGCTGAGGAGAGTGAATGTTTAATTGCACTGAACTTACTGTGGCATCAGAGTGTCTGACTGCTCTGCCCAGTGACTCTTCGCCCTGCCTTCCCTGAGACTATCTCAGTGAAGGCAGCTGTGAATCAGCACGGAAAGCCACATCCTCTGCTCTCTACTTAGTTTTCATTCAGCCAATGCTCCCAGTGACGTCAGTGGGAGTGTTGCCTGAGCAGAGGCGATGCGTTGAGGGGGGAAATATGGGTCACATGCCCTTCCGGATTTCTGCCAGGGTTTTTTTTTTTTCTTTTTTTTTGGGTGGGGGGGAGTGGGTTCAAAATTGTGCCCCCTCCCGCTCTCAACCATTACATGTCACCTCTGTGCCTGAGCAAGGACAGGAGGGTTTGACCTGTAGATTTCCAGCAGGATGGTTTGTACAAGTACTCACTGCATCCCCGAGGGCAGGTAGATGATAGTGGACAGGCTGCTGTTAACAGGTAGATAAGAGTGTGGTAGAATCCTGGGCACAATGGCGTTAATCCGAGTTGGGTAACACAACATATGTAAGGGCAGGGGAGGGATGTCTCCTCTAGCAGAGATAAAGGCCCCATCTTGGGGACCTAATTAACACTCAGTCACCTTTCTGACGTATCTCTAGGAAGGAGTGGGGGGTAGGGAAAACAACCAAAAAATGCCCCTTGAGCAAAGGGAATTCAGCAGACAGTGGCCGCTGGGTGTCCCTCTCTATTTCGAGTTGCCTTCTGATGATCTATCTCTGCCAAGCCATGATTCATTGCTGGCTCTGTTTGGGGTGAGGCCTTTTATCTAAACCTTAGAGAAGCTCATTCATCCCACCCTCATCAAGATCCGCCTTTTCCTGCTGTGGGTAGGTGTTGGGAGGCACTGTGACATTTCCACCAAGAGAGGAGGTTCCTTGGTTCCAGAAACCTTCAGAAAAATGAGGGAGACAAAGATATGGAGCCCAATGTAATCTGTGTTAGGATTTGCTAGAACCCCAAGCACCACCGTATCTAAACCCTGGACAGATCATTAAGACTCTCAGACCATGCTCCAAAGGGGACTCTATTCTTCATCTATCCCAGTTTCTGGGAGTACATGTAGGTTTTGTTTCCCTTTTCCCCTGCCCACGCTAGTGTTGTCCTTTCATCTATTATGGCAGGAATTCTTTAGTAAACAGGTAGGCCCTGAATCATGTCCTGAAGCTGGGAGAAGGTGTTTCTTGCTATTGTTGCTACCTTGGCATTCCAGGGATATTCTTGGCTTTACTGAGAACTGAGGAGGCTCAGGACCTCCTAGCGTGGTGCCCTGAATCAGACACAGAGTACACCCTGACATATAATACACCTTCTGAAGGTTTATTCTTGAGATGTCTTTGGAGTGTCACTAGTAAGTCTCATGTGCCTAACAACCTATCAAAAAGGGAATTCTGTCTGTTGCTCACTGTCATCCCATGATGTTATGAGCCCATATACACTCACAGACATGTGTCCACTATTAACTCTTCACTAACAACAACACATTATGTGCCAGATCCTTAGAGGTACTATCTATCAGTGTAGATGCGTTGACGTCCACAGAGCTATGCCAGTTTCCACCAGGAGACAATCTGGCTCTACATGTCCAAAGAACTTTTGATTCTAAAGGATCCTCAATCACTTTATACACCATAAATAAAGCAATCATTACACCAGTGATTGACATGCAGCCACTTCTGAGGCAGGGCAGGATAGCTACTGAACAGGGCACAAGAACATAACAAAATTGTTTAGGACAGGAAGTGAAGCCGACTGTATCCAATTGAAATTGCAGGGTGAATGCTGGGAAATAGATACACCTGGAAGCTTGTGCTAATGTCCCCACTTCTGCAAAAAGTGCCATGGGATCGTTAATGACATACATTACTATTTAATATTTGTACTACAGCAGTGCCATGACTAGGGCTCCGTTCTGCTAGGCACTGTGCAAATACATAGTAAGATGCAATGTCTGCCCTGGAGGGCTTACAGTGTAAATAGACAAGACAAACACAGGGTGGGAGATGAGGTGCCGAATGGGGCAAGCCTTTTTTGGCACACAAGGACTGACAAAATCACGGCCTGAGGAGCGATGATTGCAGATGTATGTACCTCACCAACAATTAAAATCAGAGAAGGCAGAACAGAGAAAGAGAGGACAATGGCACCTACCCCCTAATAACTTTCTATTTAGCTATTCCTGTTGACTTAGTTTGCTTTGAGGAGCAGTCCCCTCAGCATAAAAAGAATCCTGCCAGCAGTGAAAATAAACCATACAAATTAAAATTCACCCAGAAAAAGATAGACATTCTGTGCAGAAATAAGTGACAGCAGAACTGGCCGGGCATGAATTACAACCTCAGTTGGCAGAAAAACAGGGAGCAGGGCATCAATCAAAAGTAGAGGAACCGTGCCCCTTGGATTTGAGCCTTCTGACACGACTAGTGCCCGAGACCCAGCTAGGCGTGCAGCCTCTCTGCCAGTAATGCATGCCCATTGAATAAAGCTTATATCTGTGGGCTAATGGCTTGAAATTGCTCACAGTTTTAATAAAAGCTTTGGGGAAGAAAAAGAAAATAATAGTCATTTAGATAAATGATAGGACTGTGAGCAGGACAAAGGCATTTTAATATGGATGTGTCGCCATCAATGGTGGCATGTGTTCTCCACTGTAATTAGACATTTCTATGAAGGCAACACAAAGCCAGCTGTTTGGCCTGTTGTGTGGGCCTCACTTCTCAGAGTCCCAATCGCTAGGCCTGGGCGTAAAAAAACACAATAACCCAAAGAAAGGGGTTCATATTTGAAATATGAAAACACACAAACATACACACCGCAAAATGTACTGCCAGAGTGACAGACTGGCAATTATACAATGAGCTGATTATGTAGCATTAGTAATAAGGGATTTAAGGGCTAGACCGCTGCCAGATGGGCCAGGTACAGACAGTTATGACGCATCTGTTGTACAGTTGAATGAACCAGGTCCATTCAGGTAGAACACATCTGCTGCTAAATGTACCAGGTACACGGTGAGGGAACACCCTAATTTTGCTAGTGAATGTACCAGGTAAGTTTGTGCAGAACACACCAGCTGTGCTGAATGTACAGTCCTGGCCCTTTAAAATCCCTCACCGCCCGCAGTAGGTTTCCACCCTGCAGCCTGAATTCCATTGACTAGCACTGAATTCCTATAGAGAAGATGTCTCCTCCCCCCAGGACAGGTAGAATTTTAAATTGATACCAGGTGTGTTCGGGTATGATGCACCTTGGATATAGCCCATTTGGGGCCAGATGCTCAGCTGGTGTATTGGCAGTTACCCTGATTTACACCAGCTGAGGGCCTTGCCCCCTCCATGCTTCTGAATGTCCTAGATACAACCAGGTAGAACAAGCCTGCTATGTGCCAAGTATGTCTGCGTAATAATGACTTAACTATATTTCTGTGTATAGTAGGGATACCCAGGTAGAATATATCTATTGTCCCACTGAATGTGCAAGGTACTTCCAGGCAGAATGTCTCTGTTGCAGTGCTGTTGATTATGCCAGGCATGTCTAGGCAGAACCCACTTTCTGTGCTGCTGAACATCCCAGGTCCATCCTGGTAGAAGGTGCCACCTAGGCTGCCGGGCATATCTGGTTCCTCCTAACATATCACTGATTTCATTGCAGCATTGGTGGTAGCAGAAATACCACAGATTTGGTGACTGAAGGTCCAGCAGGGAAAGGGTTAAAATACTTTCAACAAACTTGCATTATAAGAAGAGGTTTGCTGATCTCAAAATACAGGCATTAAATTAAAATAATTCTTTCTTAAGATGCCTTGTAGAAATAAGTGGCCAGGCTCTGATCTCACCCTGTTTTTACACTGGTGTAACTCCACTGTCGTCAGTGGAGTGACTCCTGAGTGTCACTAGTTTAAGAGAAATCAGAATCAGGCCCCACTTTTTTGTTTTTGCTAGTGCTGAATACTAAAGGAAGTGTGTAATTAGTATCACAGAGCGTAATTAGTAATGCTGTGAATGTATCACCCCTGCAATTATCTTTAGTGAGGACCAGAGGGAAGCAAAGGAGATTTGGTACAGTAGGGAGATGATTCGCTCTCTGTGGTGGGGCGGTTCCCCACCCCCATGCCAGATTGGGCTACAACAGGTCACAGCAGCTGCGCAAGGTGGCAGCCAATCAGGGAGGGCCTGTTAGAGAGCCAATCAGTGCCAGTATTACAGCCAGCCAACCAGGGCTAGGCTAGGCCCTATATAGTGGTGAGTCCCAGGCCCATCTCACCCTCTTTCTCATAAAATACAGGGCATGTACTTTGAAAGGAACATATAATGGATAATAATGGTCCTTGCCAGTAGGTTGGATGGATGATAATCATACATGCCGTATCAGAAAGACCATGGGACCTCTTCTCTCCATCTTTCTTTTTGTGCATTTCACATGAGGCATGCAGCTAGTTTATCCTCATTAGGAAATAGGATGATAGGATAAAGGTTGCCACTTCTGGGAATTTATATTTTGGAGAAATCTTTCCTTCCTTTCCAAAATATAAATTCCCAGAAGTGCAACACATTGAGATGACACAAAGTTAGGGGGAGTGCCATTATTTTGGAGGATAGAATGAAAATTCAGAGGGGTCTCCATAAATTGGAGAACTGGGCTATAGACAACAAAATAAAAAGTCAATGAAGACAAACGTAAGGTGCTACACTTAGAGAAGAAAAACCCAATGCACAAATACGGAATGGGGGAAAACTGGTGTTACAGCAGCACTGCTGAGAAGGATCTGGGAGTTGTAGTGGATCACAACCTCAACATGAGTCAGTAATGGGATGCTGCTGCAAAAAAAGAAATGGAATTTTAGATTACATTAACAGGCATAGCATGCAAGTCATGGGAGGTGATAGTACCTCTCTACTTGACATTGGTTAGGCCTCAGCTGGAGTACTGTCCAATTTTGGTTACTAATATATAGAAAGGATGTTGAAAACTGGAAAGGATCCAGAGGCAAGCAACTAAGATGATCAAAGGGATGGAATGCAAGCCATATGAGCAAAGGCTGAATGAACTGGGTATGTTTAGTTTGGAAAAGAGGAGATTAAGAGGGTATATGATAGTGGCCTTCAGATACTCGAAAGGCTGCCATAAAAAGATGGAGAAAAGTTGTTGTTCTCTTTTGCCACAGAGGGCAGGATAAGAGGCAACTACAGCATAGCAGATTTAGATTAAATCTCAGGAAAAACTTCCTAAACTGGGAGAACAGTAGGACAATGGAACAGATTGGCTTAGGGAGGTTGTGGAATCCTCTTTACTGAACGTTTTCGAAAGGAGACTAGAGAGCCATCAGTCTGGGATGGTTTAGGCACAACAAATCCTGCATCTTGGCAGGGGGTTAGACTGGATGACCCTTGTGATCCCTTCTAACCCTACAGTTCTATGATTCTAAGTCATCACACAATGATGTGATATCATGTCATGAGGACCTCTGATGGGACATAAAACTGAGGTCCTGGCTACTTGTGATCCTTCAAGAATCCATGGCATTTTTGAAAGAGTACAGATGTGAGCCTCAGTGTCAAGCACAAATTACATTCTGCTTATCTGAAGTTCTCCATTCAATTCCATGGTGATACACCAGGGCTTAATATGTCCCATTGTTCTGAATTCTTTTAGTATAAGTGACAGCTCAATGTAACAGAAAAGAAAAAGGGCGATAGTGTGAGGAATTCTTGTTAGCAATGGGAACCTGGAGACGAGTATACTTCTTTAACAGACAGAGTTAACTGACCTGTCAAAGTAACCCACTGAAAAGCAGGTTTGACTGATTTTTGTACCTGGCCTGCTACATGCTGATGAACAGTTTCCAAGACTGTCTTGTCACAGGAGATCCTACTCCAAAACATGACAATGAATGCACAATAGGCGGAGTTACACAAATTATGCTGGGTGACTGACAACACAATGCCACTGCAAGTGAAGCTAGCTGATCAAGAGTTAAAAGGTCCCAGGGGTGATGTGCATGGGGCATGTGGGTGATTCATGTGTATCTGCCTGGTCGTGTATCTCTGCTAGTATTCTAGCAGTTAGACAAACTAGGGAACACATTTACTGTTCCCTTTCAGACTTTTTATAACTCTTCTTGCTTCACTTACTTTCTTTCTCTCTCTCTCTCTCAAGGTGGTCATCAAGGAGAAAAACTCCAGCCAGACACTTATTGTAGTTTGAAGACTGACTGCCCTGTTTTTTTCTTTAAAACAAGAATGAAAAAACCCCATATATTTCATGTTCTGAAACATTGGTCCACTGGCAGTTAGAAAGGGAATGAATGGAAAGTTGGAATGGGGGATTCTCCTTAGCACAAGGAGACAGTACTGCATAGCTCTTAAAGAGGCAATGTCTTAGCTGGCAGGGAACATAGCCCTCTACTGGTGACATTAAACTATGCCATGCTATTCAATGATCACTTGAAATTCTTTCATCTGCAGATAGATCCCTGTGTCGAATCTCTGACTCCATTAAGTCGTTGCATTTCTGCTTAAGAGTGACAAATAGAAGCCAAATTTCAGTTCTCAAGTTCAACCCTCCATCACTGATAATTCTTAAAAATTGCATTGGATTTTTTCCCTAAAAGACGTACTCTAGTTCAAGCAAGAATTATTTCAGGGAAGTTCTATAACCCGTGTTATGCAAGAACCAGCCAGACTAAAGGATCACAGAGGTCCTTTAGAATCTATAAATCTAGGAATCTCTTAATTATAGTTTGATATTTAACTGAAATAGCTGGCTTTATCTACGTGGGAAAGTTTTTTACCAGTTATATTGCTATAACTATACTCATATAGTTATATTGGTGTAATTCCCATGTGGATACTGTTCTGGTATACAAGTAGATTTTTTAAAAAAAAATTAATTTAAATCCCTTCCCAAGAGGCACAAGCTAAATGGAAAAAAAGGTCCCCTTCTACTGGAATAAGCATCCCCATGCAGGGGGATTATACCTGTGTAATTCACACCTAAGCTCATACTGAAAAAAACTTCCCCATGTATACAAGGCATAACTGGATTAAGAAGAAGGGAGTCTATTCTTCCCTGGGGTGGGCTGGGGGGTGACTTTTGTTCCCGAGACACAAATTGGTATGAAGGTTCTAGACAGCAGGGAGAGTGGGCTTTTAAAGGAACACAGATCCAGGCTCACAAATAAGAGGCTACGGGTGTGCCACACCAGGACCCTATCCCAGGCTGCCAACAAGTAGGGTTAGAGGGGACTTTGGCTTATAAGAATGGAAGGTGTGTCCCTCATTTGCTATATTTTAAGATGAAATAGCCTTGTCTAGCTTAACCCCTAGCCTAGATAGGAGCAGATGTGTGCTAAAGTTTGTTTAGTCATTTTTCTCTTTGCTTTTGAATTCTTTAGATAAAACAACTTGTTTTTCAAAGGGACCTGATGGTTTTCTGCAGAATTCAAACTGTCCTCTGTTTTTGTGGAGAGAGAACCCAAGCGGGTGGCCTCCCACTAAGGTGCCTGAAAAGTTAAGAGCATCTGTGGACTTAGGCACCTACTCTTGTTCTGGTCTAGGGGGACCAGGACTGTGGAATCCACTCAAAGGAAGGGTGACTTGCAACAGGTGAAAGTGGGCAGTTCACCAGAGGGCAGCCAAGAGATCAAGGGGAAGCAAGTATCACAGAAGCCTTAAAGGTCACACCAAGGTACATGCCTCAACTGACCTTCCTTCCCCAGTATGTCAGACACCGTTCCCCCTGCTTCATATCCCTCCTCAAAACTCACCACTTTTCTCTACCATTCTGCTACTAACCTGCCTCCCTTTTATTGCCCCTATGGAAAAGTCCTATAGGATTAATAGAGGATTACAACTTCCTAGTAGGATTTTTAAAAC
Organism: Lepidochelys kempii; assembly: GCF_965140285.1. Lineage (NCBI taxonomy): Eukaryota > Metazoa > Chordata > Testudines > Cheloniidae > Lepidochelys > Lepidochelys kempii. The sequence goes on from NC_136382.1 coordinate 153,410,184, forward strand.
AATCCTATACAATTTTTTTAGCAAGGGCTATACAAGTCTCCACTCCATTTGGCAGGTTCTTAAAAGTACTTTCTATGGAACTCTTTCTTAATTTCTATAGAATTCTGCTGCTTTCATCCCTGTGAAGTCCTATAGAGCGTCCCCACAGAAGGTACTTCTGCAACCACTATGATAAGTTTATAAAATAAAGAATGGAAAAGGGCAAAGGCAGCTGGCATTTCATTACATAATTAGTTGCTTTTTTCATTATTTGATTCACTAGGGGGCATTCTGAGCTAATAATGTATCAGTGCCTCAACGAAGCCTTAGAGTGTGCCGTGTTCTCAGTGGTAGTCATCTTTCAAATGAGATGTATTGGGCGGAGATGCTAGCCCCATGTGACCATGAGAGATTCCATGGCAATCTCTGCAAAGGTAGCTATATTAACCCCAGAGTCCTGGCCAAATTCCAATTCGGTAGTTACTTGTTCCCTGGCAGTTCAACTGGAAAGTTGTTTTCGACTGCCCAGTCTAAACTGTGGTATTGTACTGTTGAACAATTGCCATGTTCTGCCCCAGAGGTAGCTGCATTTCGGTGGCAGGTGAAGTGATCCCATCAAATAGGGCTGGAATTTGGTCTAGACACCCTTTGGTTCATTAGAGATGGTATGACAGGGCCACTGAGCTACTGGAGTCCCCCATGCTGATGTATCCAGAATTTCTTCTTGGGGCTCCAAGGTAGTGTACACTGGCGGGCCTGCTGCACTACCTTTCAAGAGGGTGCATGCCCCTTCCCATAATGCTTGGGGCAGGGGGGAAGAGCGAGAGGGAGAGAGAGAAGCAGGGACCTTGCCTCATCTCTCCTTTAGGTATCTATTGTATAAGTGCAAACATTGCTTTTTCCTCCCTCCCTCCCCCCATCAGGATTCTAGACAGCTTCTAGACAACACAGTGGCACAAGAAGTTCCTTGCATCCTTCCCCCACTTGTACATGGCTGGCCAAAGTCTCACCCACAGGCCTAGATCGGGGTGGCCAAACTTTTTGGCCCAAGGGCCACATCTGGTTATGGAAATTGTATGGTGGCCCATGAATGCTCACAAAATTGAGGTTAGGGTGCAGGAGGGGGTGAGGGCTCTAGGGTTGGGCCAGAAATTAGGAGTTCAGGGTGCAGGAGAGGGCTTTGGGCTGGGGCAGGGGGTTGGCATGGGAGAGGGTCAGGGATGCAGGCTCCGGGCGGTGCTTACCTCAAGCAGCTCTTGGAAGCAGCAGGATGTCCCCCCTCTGGCTCCTATGTGGAGGTATGGCCAGGCATTCTGCGTGGTGCTCTGTCTGTCTGCATGCGCCACCCCTGCAGCTCCCATTAGCCGCAGTTCCCAGACAATGGAAACTGCGGGGGTGGCACTTAGGGCAGGGGCAGCACGCAGAGCCCCCTGGCTACCCCTAAACATAGGAGCTGGAAGGGCGACATGTCGCTGCATCCGGGAGCCTCAGCATGCACGCTTGGAGTGGCCTCCTACCCCACTCCCCGGCTGGAGCACGGGAGTAGGGCAAACCCCAGACCCCACTCCCCAGCGGGAGCTCGAGAGCCGGATTAAACAGGCTCGAAGGCCGGATATGGCCCTCAGGCCGTAGTTTGCCCACCCCTGGGCTACATCCTGCACTTGGGTCTGCCCAGATGTATCAGCAGTGAGCCCACAGTTTTCAAATGAATTTAAGCCTGTAACAGTTGCACAGATGATACAGAATGACAGGTGATAACCGTGTAGGTTATTCATTATTTATTATTATTAGGGGGAGAAGGATGACAGATAGTTAGTTCTCTTTTCCTTGTTAATTTCCACACTGCTATGGCTCTCAGATGTCTGAGCCTTTCAGTGGAGAGTTTTTGGCTGCACTCCCTGCTGATTGTTGATCTAATTAGCTTCTGAACCCCATCCTGGCCACAGGAATGTCGGCTCAGCTGGAGAAGCCAGGAGCTTGAAGAGCTGGAGATAATGATGACTGCCACATTGTCACTGAAAGCGGGAACTCCCAGGTGTTGTTAGGAGCACTGGAGTTTAGTCTGGCTCCGCTCCCTTCAGACAGGGCATTCCTGGAGGAGGATTCAGTTGTCTTTATCTGGACAAAGAAGCTTTTCTCTTTGTGACAAAAGCAACATCTGCCACAGCATGTCTTATTAAGGGCACAGCTTCCAGTCAAAGACAAGCATTTGAGAATAGGGGTTATCATGGTGCTATATGCACTACCTGGAAACCAGAATGGCTGAGGATTTATTTGATCTAAAATGGACAAGAACTCGCTCATTCTCTCATTACCTGTTGTCAGTAACTCAGCGTGGGGTTGCAGGTTGGAGGAGGAATACCTTTAAACTCAGAATCCTGGTGCTGTTTCTGATAAATTACTATCTACCCTGTGCAACTTGTACACACACTAACAGATAAACACGTATGGCTTCAAAAATCCAGGCTGCTTTGGGTGTTTTTTGCATAGTTCACATTACAGCCATCTTCAGATCAACAATATTTAGGAAAACGCAAGGAAATGCTCTCTGCTCCAACAACTAAAGCAGCCTATCCAGAAAAAGAAACACTTCTCCCTCAGATTGTCAAGACAAGACAAAAGTCACATAAGCATAAGTTCATTCTTTTAGTGTGTGTGATCTGCATTATTAAGAGAGCTAGGTAAATAGTATTTGCCTAATGCACAATGCAGCATAATTGACCTCTTCTCTCTTTTCCATAACATTGTGAACTAGCTCTGTTATTTGCAAGTCTATTTGGAAATATAAAAAGTACATCACAAGTGAATGAATGGCACCTTCATGCCTTCTCCCACGCTGTTTTCTGAGTAGGAAAAACTCCCTGCAAAAATACACACAGCCATTACCTTCTCCTTCTTCATACTCCTCCTTAAGACTCACCTCTGCTGACAGCTATAAATAACCACTGGCTGACAATAGCTAGGCAAGTAGTGAGCTGAGACCACTGCTTAGCAGAGGAGAACTCAATCACTTTATTGTTACCTCATTACTCCCCTAACCCTTATTTGTCTCAGCCAGCTGTTGCATCTTGTCATACCTAGATGGTAAGCTCTTTAGAGCAAGGATTGTCTTTCCAACTAACATGGCTGCTACTCTGAAACCTGTCACTGTGTTCCTGTACAGCATGCAGCACAAGGGAGCTGAGAGTGGTGCCCTGAGGCTCTATGGAAGCACTAATCAATAATAATAATTAGTAACAAAGCCATAACAAGTAGCAATACATGATATGAATGGATCATTCACTAATTATCCATTGTTGGTCTTAAAGCTTCATAACTTAAAGCTTCATAAGTCACTCTAGTATTCCTGGGTAGAATATGTGTTCCACAGCTCAGACATGAATTTGAGACCAGCTTCACTAAATCAAAACAGCTTGAAAATGACTCTGACCAAAGCCCTAGTGCTGCGAAAGAGGGGAGTTTAGTGGGCTACAGATTGTTGTAATCAACAATTAATATTAGAATAATTTGTAGCCCACTAACCCCCCCACCCCTTCTTTTTGTCCTTTGAGTGCAAAGGTGTTAATGGGCCATTCCACGTTGAATGGTCCTTTAGAATATTAAACTACTTGTGCTAAATAATCCGTTCCACCTTGTATTTAGCTGTGATGCTCCCAGTACCTTTCTCAGACCGGAAGAAGAGCTCTGAGTCCCTTGAAAGCTTGTCTCTCTTTCCAACAGAAGTTGGTACAATAAAAGATATAACCTCACCTACCTTCTCTCTCTAATGTATATTATTAACACTGAAAGAACTTTAAACATCTAATTCACTTGTCACTACTTATGCCATTTCCTTGTTGATATGAAGGTGATGAGAGTGGTTTAAAGAATCTGAATAGATTAGAATGCTCAGCAAGGACAATGAAACTAGGCTGGTCAGTTTCACTTTGAGGTTCTTGTGGACTAGAACAATCTAATTGTATTTAGGTTCCCAAAAGTGTAGGGGAATGTTTAATTTTTGTAAAAAATAAATTGTTTTCACAGGAATTAAAATATTTTTTAAAACCGCCAAAACATTTCTATTCATAATGCCTTCGTCAACCCCCTTTTTCTCCTAAATGTAGGTCCTAAATTTCTCAGCAGTAGGTTGCCTTGTCAGAGAGGGTTCTATCTAAGGCCAACTCCATGGTCCCATAGCAATGATAATGAACAATCGGTAAGGTGTGGATTGCCACCATTCAGCTAACACAATCTGGAAGATTTCTGCAGACAGTTTAAAGAGTGAATGTGAATTGAGCAAAGCAGCATTGTTTGTCAGGGAGGAAAACAGCCTGTCAATTTCTCTGTCTGCTGGGAAGAACTAATCTGAAAGACCCCTGCTAGCATCTTTCAGTGCTGGGCAAAAGCCAGGCAGACGATGCACCTTCTGTTTGGCCTTTCCTCCCTCCAGCCAGTTGGTTTGGCATTTTTTGTGTTCTGTTAAACTCTGTCCCTGTACCTGCCTACAGGAGAAAATTCAACAGCCTCAGATTTTTCTCTCTGCCAACCCTCACCCCTCCTCACCCTAACCCTCTAAAATCCCTCCCCTTCTCTCAGCTGTTTGGGGGAAAAAAATCTGATTGCAAACATTTTTTTAAGTCAGGAAAATAGTATAATTTTGATTTTAAGTGAAACCGGACAATGATGGGACCCAGGAGGCTTTATGGTCTGTCTGCGCAGGATCCATCTCTCTCTCTCTCATGGGCCCGGGTCTGAGGGAGGGTTTAAAGGAACCCTAGTGCTCTCACAGACAGAATAAAGGGGTATCTCCTCCCTGACTGACCTGACAGTACAGAGGGTAGCTCAGTTATTGATTGCACTATACCAAGTTCTTTGTTCAAATGGTGTTATATGTCAAAGTGTTACATGTTAATGGGAAGCGGTTGCCAAGGCATTGCAGAAATGACCCATGTTTGCATCAGGAAGAGGCCTGGGCAGAAGGAGATAGGATAACATGGGGTTTAGCTGGGATAAGGCATTCCTGGAGACGGGTATTCAAGAGAGGAGATGTTCAGAGCCCCCATTACACAACTTAGAAGCAATGCTGTGACTGCAGGCCTTGCCCTCAAATCCCTGATTGGTTAGTAGGTGTGCAGAGAGGAGAAACTGGCATCTGCACCCTCCTCCTTGAGCCTTGGCTGTCTAGAAGCTTGGCAGAAAATGCAGTCCTTACTTCCTGCTACCAGTTCTCCTCCAAATAGAGGAAGGGGTTGCCTTTCAAGAAAGCTCTGTGAGGGATGTAGGAAAGTGCATGGGCTGCTGCTGCAGGGACATGGCAGGCCAAGAGTCTGAGCCCCAGGCTGGGGGCAGACTCACAGAGCAGTCTAAGTGGGTGGTCCGTCCGATTCTGCACCACATGTAAGAATTAGCCACTGCCCAAAGGGACTGAGGTGCCTTAATCTCAAACCAAGGAGCCCCAGCAGGAGGGCAGGTCAAGATGGCTTTTGACTGAGGGAGCTAGAGTTACTTTTAGGCATCTGGGATTTATATTTTACTCCCACTGTCTGATTGCTTTTTGCAATGACACTGAGATTCTGTACATGCTAATAAAGGCACTGGGATAGATCTCTGTGTTAGCGATTACAGGGTAAATTCCTTCCTCCACAATGGATTGTAAGAGTTTGGAACAACCTAGCAGAAAGGAGAGTCTCCACCCCATACATGCCAGGATGACAAATTGTTCACTCTTCTAGAGCAAACCAAAATAAAGAAACGGTGCAGGCATGATTGTATTCAGTGATCACTTGAGTCCTATTGTCAGGGATTTAAATCTTTTGCAAGTCCATGATTGTGAGACGATTATGATTGCCTCCCACTCCTTTCTAGTGGCTGGAAACTTGAGAGCAGCTATTGGGGATATTACTCAATTAGGAAGCTTGGCCAAGTATTAAAAGAACACTGATTTTATTACAAGAGCAATAGAGGTTCTGTAAGCACTCCAATTGATCTAACCTTTTTATTCTAAGCATGATTTAGGGCCTGTTGTGTGCTGAGTCTGGTCCATTTTTGCAGCGGGATTTGGTCCAGATTTTCGTCTGTGTCTGAACACTCCTTTTGGAGCACAGTTTGTAATGGACTAAGCAGTAGCCACCCATAGCTCAACTGGTTCTTGTCATTGTGCTACTCCAGTGTTCTGTGTATACTGTTGCTAGTTATGTTGTCAGGGATTCACAGTGTCTGGGCTATGACTTGGCCTTGGTATAGTCTCCTGAGAGTAAGCCCTTTAGTAGGCATTTGCTTTGACACTGAGCATCCTTTTCAAAACAAGGTCGGTTTTAATAGTTAACTGGAATACAGCAACTGGAAATCTTTAGCTTAGCACAAGAAAGGTAATCTTCAGTCACACCTAAAAAGGTTCAAAGACAAAAATCTTCATTAAACTGGTGTTAGAGTTGGTGAAGTATCGGCCACACTTGTGACCAGAAGAGAATCTGGAGCTTGATTCCCACTTCGTTATGAAAGGGAGAGGGCTACTGGCAGCACATGCTCGGCAAGGCACCTTTTCCTGTTGAATGCTCTCTACGTTAAGGTCCAAAATAGCCTATATTATTTGGCCTTCCAGACATGTCTCCAAGCTCATCTGTTTAAGTGGTCATTAATGGAGGGTTAAGGCAGCTGAGTGAGATTTCTGACTAGTGGGATCAGACCAGTACAGGTTTTAAGTCGAACTGGCTGGGAATTTTCCATCATTTCTTTTTCCTGATGGAAAGTGCCCTTTTTGCAAAATCAAAAGTTTTCCATAAAAAAACTTCAACTTGGACAGAAATTTTCTATTTTCAGTCAGGAAAATCTAAATAACAGCTCCCCAGCTGCACACCTGGAAGGCTCTTGTTAATGTCACTTTCTCTGCAATAAAGTTGTGAGGCATAATTTTCTCTGGGAAAAAGTGAAATTGAAAAATTCTTCTAGGCAGGCAGCTGGCAAGCCAAAAAATTCCATTTTGGTTCTCTTGAAATGGCATTTGAACTGGAAATTCTGGAAATTTTTCTGGGAATCCCTTCTTGTGATAAATAACATGTTTTTGAATTTTTTTTCACAATATGGGATGACATTGTTTTCAAATGTGTGAAGTTTTTCACAGGAAGCGATTTCCATTTTCTGGACAGCTCTAGTTTTAACTCTAGTTTAGTATTGGTCAAATGGCTGATATGTCATGATGTTTGTTAGGCTTTATCCACGCTACCCAGTTTTGTTGCCAAAAGTTAGTTTTAGTGGACAAAACAGTGGAGTCGTACACACTGAAATGCTCCTCCCACCAATGTACCTTCCCTGCTACGCCAACAAAATCAAATCACCTCGATGAGGGGCATAGAGCAAGGGGTAGGTGGGATCTCACAGGATCATTATGGGCATTTGCACATCTCCCATTGGAATCTTACTATCTGGGAAGAAAGTCCCAGTGTGCAGCTTTCTATACAGTCCAGTGTTCCTAAAGATGCATGCATCATGAATCTTCCCTGACCAACTCACAACGATGTCAGTGAAATAACCCTGGTGATCCACCAGCGCCTTCAAGATCATGGAGCAGCAGTTCTTTTGGTTGATGTGCTCTGTTGCAAGATGATCTGAGGCCCAAATTGGGACAAGCATGCCATATATCACCCTGCTGCCATTAGGGAATCCCATTGCCGCAAAGCCTCGAGTATTTCCTGCACATTACCCAGAGTCCCAGTCCTTAATACCAGGGGGTGATTAATGGCCCAACACATTTGCATCACCGCAGCCCCCACGGTCGACTTTCTGGATTTGCCAGCTTCCACACAGCAATTGCCACTCCCTTTTCCACTGTGAGGGCAGCTCTCTTTCTGGTGTCCTTGTGCCACAGGGCAGGGGAGAGTGCCGTACCCAGTTCCAGTAAGGTGGCTTTGTGCATCTGAAAGTTCTGCAGCCACTGCTCATTATCCTATACATGCATTGCAGTGCAATCCCACCACTCAGTGCTTGTTTCCCAAGCCCAGTACTGATGGTCCACCATGTGCAGCTGTTCTGTGAATGGCAGCAGCAATCTTGAATTGTTTCTTTCCATTGCACACAGCAGGACAGGCACCACAGATTCCCAGCAGGGCCAGCTGTGTTATGTTCATAATGCTCATCACCAAACTGATCAGTAGTTCAGGATCCATTCTTTCAGGCACAGTTGGTAGGCACACAGTTTACAGGGGCTGTACAAAAACAGTGCAAAATGAAGTCAGAAGCCCTTGGAATGATGGGACGGAAAGAACTTCATCATGAGACAGTGAGTATGCCCCCATGATGCACTGTGATCCGTTCCCAGATCTCCCAGTAGCAGAGGGTGGTGAATTGCACAGTGGGATAGCTACCCATGATGCAGCGCGGTCTCTGTCAGTGCAAGAGCACAGACTGTGGACAAACTCCACCGGCACAAGGAGTGTTGTATGGATGTGCACAACTGATGTAATTAAAGCAGCTTATGATCGTCAATGTTACTTAAGTCAACTGAACTCTAGTGTAGATATGGGCTTAGGGCGTGAAGAGTTTGAAATGCTGCTGCTATGGATGGTTCATGTTTTGTAACTCCTTTGTTACTGAGTTTTTAAATGTATATCAAGAGTGCCCAGAGCTTTAGATGTGCACTCTTTTGTGCTAAGTTTGTATAAGACTGATATCATAGAATCAGAGACTATGAGGGTTGGAAGGGACCTCAGGAGGTCATCTAGTCCAACCCTCTGCTCAAAGCAAGACTGATCCCCAATTTTTGCCCCCCGATCCCTAAATGGCCCGCGCAAGGATTGAACTCCCAACCCTGGGTTTACCAGGCCCATGCTCAAACCACTGAGCTATCCCTCCCCCCCGATATCTAAGTAAATAAAAGAAAACAAATGGAAAATATGATTGAAATCCCTGAATTTTAACTTTAATTTTTAAAAAAATATATTTTAATCTGAAAATCTTTTAAAAATCTGAGACAATGTAGGCTCGTTCCTCATTCCATTAACTACAAGAGAGATGGAACTGACACAGAAAATTGGAGCTCCAGCCCTGCCTACCAAGGAACTGCCTGGAATTCAATTTATTTTCTGCTCCTGAAATTCTGCATAGCAGTAGCCATTTAGAATCTTGTGGACGTGTTGTTTATCTCTGTCCTCCACAGCATTCATTCAGCAGGCAGCCTGCAAAATGCCAGCATGCTATGGGCTAAGATGACTAGAAAATGTGAGTTTTTCCCTTGTCAGATTTACTGGGGATGAATAGTTGTTCTCTTTAAGAAGAGAGCCAAACTTTATGTTGCTCCAAGATGAATCACCTCCATCATGCTGTGATCCTCTGAGAGCCATAGGGCTTTGTTTATAGACAAATTACTTTGACTGTTAAGTCTGATAGTTCTCCAACACTGATATTGGCAAGCAAGGACAGAAACTTGATCATATTTTCAGTTCATGATCAATAAAAGTATTCCATATAAATTCAAAATGCCTTCTGAATGGTAAGCTCTCTCCACAGGCCAAAATACAATGCAATATTTGTTGCAAAAGTAATTATGAATATCAGAAACACAGAGATGATATACACCTGCCTGGGAGAACAGGCAAACAGCTACACAGTTAAACAGAGAAGAGGAACACTTTATTCAACAAAAGAAAAGGAGTACTTGTGGCACCTTAGAGACTAACCAATTTATTTGAGCGTAAGCTTTTGTGAGCTACAGCTCATTTCATCGGATGCGTAAAAGTGGAAAATGCAGTGAGGATGTTTTTATACACATAGACCATAAAAAAATGGGTGTTTATCACTTCAAAAAGTTTTCAAGAGTCAATTAACTGTTCCATTGTGGGTGCACTGATGCAGGTATGCGGCTTTCTGCAGTAAATGATGGTGTCCAGCAGTTTAAGGTCAGGATAAGGAAAGAAAGAAAAATGAAATAAAGGAAGCACAGCCAGTGATTGAAGCACAGGACTGGGATTCAGGAGATCTAATTTCTACTCCCAACTCAGCTGCTGACTTGATGTTTGAATATGGGCAAGTCATTTCACTTCTATTGGCTTCCATTTCCACATTTGTTAATGGGAGAGAAGAGTACTTCACAGGGATGTTGTGATTATTTGTACAAGCACGCTAGGATCATTGAATGGGAGTCATCCTAGAAATGCAGAGTATTAGTAGTAATAGTAAAATTAAGTAGAGCGGTAGAATGATGATTTTCATAACCAATAATCAGATGATCAGTTTTTGCCATAGTATACAGAGAAACAATCAATTAAACAGATAAAATAAAACAGTACAAAGCAATAGTCACAAAACATGTTCATGTATTCCCAACAAATCCTAGTGGCCACACTACAAGTAGCAGTGGGTGAGAAGGACTCTGAGGAATTAGCATATGATGAAAATTGTTTACTGGCTTGAGTAAGTTGCCTCCTGGCCACCTGACAATCATTTCAAGGTTCCCACACTTCTCATTCCACTTGTATTCTGTAAGGGATTGTGCAATCTAGTTGACCCAGGCCTGGTCTATGTTTAAAAACTAGACCAACCTAGCTAGTCGCAGAGGGTCGTGAAAATTTTTGCACTCTGAATGCGATAGGTAGGGCAACGTAACCGCTGGTGTAAATGCAGTTAGGTCAACAGAAGAATTCTTCTGTCGATTTAGCTACTACCTCTCAGAGAGGGGGATGACCCACACCAATGGAAAAACCCCTTCTGTCGCTGTAGGAAGTGTCGTAGCTGTGCTGCGCAGCTATCGTGTAGACATACCCTCAGAGTCCAGGGGACCAGTTAAATTCACCCATCCACCACAGCGAGCAATCATAGGAGAGAGGGGGCACAAACCAAGCAGATTTGTTCCTCAGATTAGCTATCTTAATAAAACATTGTCCCTCTGGATCTTTGCTCCCTTTAGTGGCTGAGAAGGGTCATTAATCTTGTAGGTTCTATTGTTAAAACCCGAGGATAAATTTATTATGCCACCTGACTTTGAAGTGTACCAGGTACTAAAGGTTTACCTACCTGAAATTACAGTGATCTCTAATGCTAAGAAGGATGGTGCAATTATCAAGTGGTTTTCTGCTTGCAGTGTCTATTGATGGGTTTTGGTCTGTCTTTCTGTCTGTCTGTCTTGTTGAGGGACTGGACTATGAGTCAGGAGATCTGGTTTCAAGTCACAGCTCTGCCACAGCCTTCTTGTGTGAGTGTAAGCAAGTCACTTAACCTCTCTGGGCCTCAGTTTCTCATCTGTAAAGTGGGGATAGTAACAGAACTGGTTAGAAAATGTTCTCTTTTCTGTGGAAAATGTCAATGGAAAATGGAAAAAATATGGTTTTTGTTGAAATCTACCATTGGAAATTTTGACTTTTTGGCAAAAAATCAAAGCCTAAAAATTTCAGCCAAATAAATAAATCTGAAAAACAAAATTTCTCAGCTGAAAACATTTGGGTTAAAACTACATATTTTGATTTGGAACTCTTGTCTCGGTGCCTGATGGGCATTGTAGTTTGGGTGCCTCATCCTCATTCTCCTCTATGGGCTGGGCTCCTGGCTGGACTATATCTCCCATGGTGCCTCACAATGGTCTTGAGGTGGCACAGCAGTGAAAGGCTCTGGCAGAGGGGAGATACTGGGGAAAGGCTTTGGTAGCTCCCCACTATTGGAGCATTTCCCCCACTTTCTTTCACTGCTGTGTGTAGCTACCCACTACAGTCTGGATGCAACATCCCTTTCACTGTGGCATGTAGCTAAACATACCCTATATGCCACCACAAATGGTCTGCAATGTAGATATATTTTAAAGTGTTACCACCTTTGCTACATTGTGGGCAAACACGTTTATTTGCTCCAGTTTTGTGTTTAGAAATGACACTGCAATCTCTGTGGTCCGTTTTCTCATTAATGTCTTCCAGCAGTCCCACTATATTTGTCGATGTATAAGTTGGTGCTTCCTTAGGCCATGTCTACACGAGCAAGCTTACAGCTGTACATCGGTACCGATGCAGCTGCGCTGCTGTAAGATCACTCATGTAGCCATTCGCTGCCAACAGGAGAGAGCTTTCCAGTCGACATCATAAAACCACGAGTGGCGGAAGCTATATCAACGCGTGAAATTCTCCCATGACATAGCGCTGTGCACCATACCACTTGTACCGGAGAAACTTATGGTACTCAGAGGGGTGTTTTTTCACACCCCTAAGTTTTACTGACATAAGTGGTAGTGTAGACATGGCCTAAGGAAGCACCAACTTCTACAGTGACTTTTCCCATCAGCGCTGTTGATGAAGGTGGCAATGAGGCTTTTGTGGTGGCGGGAATATAAATCCAGCTATTTGAGTTTGGATTTTCCACCATTAGATTTATTAGCCAACCCGAGTGATCTACAAGGTTTGGAGCAAACGATTTCCAAAGAAAATGTCCCTCTAAAATTTTAAAAGGAGTGAGAAGCCGCACACACACGCATGCACACGTATTTTACAGTTGGATGAATCTTTTGACCTTTTACTAGAAGCAACACTGGTTCTCTGCCACTCATCTCTTTATCTCTGATGCTGTTCACTCTCTGGTTTTTCAACTAAAAGTTCTTTAAGCCGAGCTCAAGGCTTTTCCCTTTATGTTTATTTCCTGGTACTTTCCCAAAGTCTCATTCACTCCTTATCTGTCAAGATGAGTTCCTTCTATCTTTCATTTGACTGTTGAATCCTGTCTGAGATAACAGCCTCTGCCATTACACTGATACTGCGCGGGACAGCTATAGCGTGTGTGTTCAGTTTGGAGTAAGCACACTAGCTATATACTGCTTTGGGCATTAATGTAAGCTGGAATTGGGAATCCTCTTCACTTTTCCAGTTGCTGCAATGTTCCTCTCTGTCATTGCCAGATTGTTCTCTTACGGGCATTTTCACGTGTTCTGGACATTTCCATCAAGAAGTTCACGTTTTTTCGTGCAATGTTGTGCAGTTTGAGGCTGAATTTAGCACAGGCTTGTGGTGACCTGAGATGTGCACCAAGGATCTTTGAAATGGCATGAGTCGTGGATCCCCGTATGAGAGAAGGGCACTTCCTGTCTTTGCTGTCACAGGCACATGGGGCATGATTCTCTAGTGCCATGGTCATGCTTCTGAGTTAGTAGCATATTGCTTTCATCTTGCTCAGGTATAAATGATTGCACAAGGTTCAAGGCAGTGGATCTGTCTTATATAGGTATTTATATGGCTCGCATCACCATAGCTGAGCACAGGCATCACTGGATTTTATTCTCACTACACATCTATGAAGTAGACAGGTATTATCCCCATTTTACAGATAGGGAATTGAGCCACCAGACAGATTAACTGAATTGGGCAGGGTCACTCAGGGAGTTTGTGGCCAAGTTGGGAACTTAACCGAGGTCACCTGAGTCTAAATCCATTGAGACCCAATAGACTACCCCAAGGAGAGCCAGGCCCATAGTCTCCTCGCTATGGCAGAACTTTTATCACCTTTAATGACGATGGTAAGGTTAATTAGGATACAATGGTTGTATTGGGTAGGGTTGTCTGTGCTCCTCCTGCATTTGGTAATTCCTCTTCCTGTGTTTCACGAACTGGTTTTGTTGTTCATGAGTGACTCCTGAAGTAGGTCCACTGATCTGATACCCCACCTTGGTCAGGCCTTGAAGTGTCAATAATTACTGAGGCCCTGCCAGTACCTTCCTACACCCCCTTTACTCAATTTTCATATGATGGCTGATTACACAGAGTCACCCCTGTTATCAGTCTAGGCAGGAACCGACTGGAATCTCTACAATCAGGCCATTAGCATTTCAGTTCCAGGAGCTCTCACTATAAACGTTAGACAATTTTCTTATTATAAGTCAACATATTGTATCTGAGTCAATTTTCTGTGTGTGTGTGTGTGTGAGAACTAGAGTTGATCAGTGAACTAGAGTTTGAGCTGAAAGTTACACAACAACCTTTCCATTACTAAGGCAGTTGTGAGCTACCTGTCCTCACACTTTCCTATATTTTCCTATCTCTGAGCTCAAACCACGATCCATGATCCATTTCTTTCAGTAACCCTTTAAGAGAGTCCAACTCATCTCTCAGGGATTCTTGATTTTCCTGGCTGACTCCATCCTGCGTTGGTCTCTGATCTAATTATCATATATCGCTAACTTATGTAGGCATAATATCTTGTGTTGTCATATGTATCACATCATGTGTTATATTTTCATCTCTTCGTTAATCCCACGCCTCCATTTATTAAATCTAATTTTATACTTAGATCCTTCCCTGCCTTTCTTGACAATGAATGACTATTTTAAGAACACCTTTTAGGCCTGAAGATTTGAAACCTCATTTTTTCTTCTTTTTTTTTAAAAGCTTCTGATAATTTTTGGCATTTTGTCATATTTTGTAACCATCAAGTGTATCTAAGGCTGATAAACTAATTATCTCTTGCCCTTCTCTGTCTAACATAAAAGGATTAAATTTATCACATGCAGTTCTAGTTGGCATTAAACATAGACACGTTCCCTTTTGAGGAGAAAGATAGAAATCAGTGGCTTTTATTAAAGGGTTTTCTCTGCACATTAGAATCTTCCCTTAATTTTAGAAGTGCTGTTAGTAATTTTGCTTATTTTCTATTCATTTAAAATGGTTTCATATTCTTCAGAAGAAGATTGACTTATATTAAGGCCCAGTTTTATAACACTCACTCGCATGAGTAATCAATCCCCAGTGAATTCAGCGGGGCTATTATTATACGACAATATTAGAGCGGTGTGGAGAAAGGTAATTACATCTAATGGAGGATTTCAATAATTCAAAATTTGGTTTAGTTTGGTTTAACTCTCCACAGCAAGAAAAGCCTTCAGGTCCTGGCTGGCTTCCCCACAGCTGCAGAAGCCCTGGGGTCTGATGCCACAGGGGGATCTGCATATTGGATGGTAGGGGAGCCGCAGGCCCTGAAAGCCTGGGCTCCCCAGGAGCCCACCAGGCAGGCAGCAGCACAGCTAGGGGGGTGCTAGTAGGAAACTAGGCAGAAAACTGCCTGGCAGGTAGGATTTGAAAACTGCCTGGCTTCTGAATGTTTCAATTTTGACAAATTGGCAAATTCCAATGAAAAACTGTTTCATCAGAACCTTTCCAACCAGCTCTAAACATTACAGATGTGCATGGCCCTACAAAGTCAAATGGATACATGCGTCCTGCCCCGAGGAGCTTACATACTTAGGGCCTGATCCTGCAAATGCTTTCAGCCAAATGCAGTGCTTACTACTGTGGGTACTCTCATTAGCTTTAAACACTGTTCTCAGGAGTAAGTCTTGGCAAGATCCAGTGGTTAATTGTAACTACTTAAGAAAGGATCATAGAATCAGAGAAACATAGGGCTACAAGGGACTTCCAGAGGGCATCTAATCTGTCTCCCCATGCTGACCTAGACCATCCCTGCCAGGTGTTTGTTTAACATGTTCTTTAAAACCTCCAGTGAAGCAGATTCCACAACTCCTAAGTCATTTGATCCTTCAGCCCTTGGTTTTCATAGAATCACCACTGAAATGTTCTAAAGGTTCATGTTACTTAATAGATGTGCATGTTGCTGCTTATGAACTACAGGTGGGCCCAAGTCACAGCAGATAGCTCCAGATTTGGATTCTGAATTTTCCAAAGAGAAAAGGGTGGTTTGGGGCCCTTTACAGAGAGACCAGCCATCAATGATATTGTAAAGCAATTCGGATCTCTATACTGAGTCTCACCCAGAAATGGCACTTCAAGCAGCACTGTGCCCTCTCACACCATGCTGGGGTACTAATTCGGTACTTTTAAGGAAGAGCTCTACCTCCTGAATCAAACCCTCGGCACTTTTGGCATCACCTTATTTTCCCTTGGAGGTCTCAAAACCCTGCTCCGCTTCTGAGGTCTGAAGACATTACAACCAGAGGGGGTCGGACTGCAGGGCGATGGGAAAATGACCATCATGCAATACACATCTAAGGCAAATCAGCAAGTTATCAACATCCGGACGGGTAATCTTTCCCATGGTGGGTAAATATTTGTGTCTGTGAGGCTGTTGGTACCCTGCTGCCATTTGGACACTGTGTCTGTGTATTGCAGTGAATGACATTTGATTTAGAAATGGCTTGAGTGGGAAACCAGGGTGATTCACCTGCAGGGATTGTGCAGCACATTTACATAATGAAATCAGTATGAAATCATGGTAGCGAAAGGGGCTGCTTTCTCCTCAGATCTTTGTGCCCATTGAAAGCAATAATGATGCCCACCCCAGCTAAACATAGAGACTCATGAAATGACACTCTGGGAGAGGCGTGGCTAAACCATCAGTCACAGTTCCAAAAGCACAACCTGGGTTTCTATGTGAAAGATTGCTTGGATATAGAGTTTTCAGCAGCCAATAAGCTATTGCTCCATCTCAGACATATGGTTCTATAATGGACATATCTGCAATACGATTGTATTACATTGGTTAAATGTTGCAGTGTTGCCAACTCTTGCAATTTATCTTGACCCTCGCAATATCTGGAGCATTTCTTAAAGTCATAGAATATCAGGGTTGGAAGGGACCTCAGGAGGTCATCTAGTCCAACCCCCTGCTCAAAGCAGGACCAATCCCCCATAGTTGCCCCAGATCCCTAAATGGCCCACTCAAGGATTGAACTCACAACCCTGGGTTTAGCAGGCCAATGCTCAAACCACTGAGCTATCCCTCCTTCCAAGTCCTAGCTACTTGATTTGTGTGATGAGAGGAAAACTTCAGCATTTACTTAAACTTACTTTTTTTTTTTATGGCCTTCATGATTAAAGGGGGGAAAGCTTGAAAACGTGACCCAACGGCACCCTGGAGACTCAGAAGCCAGAAAGCAAATTACACCCCCCTCCCCCAGCATTTTGTTGGTTTTGTTTTTGAAAATCTTGTGATTTTTATGATAATCACATGATTTTTGAGCCTGACTCAAAATTTTTAAACACTTGGGGTTAGCAATATTGATGTTGTCTAAATGCCCAGTGCTATGCCACATGCAGACATCAAGAGGGTCCCTGTCCTAGAGAATTTACAGTTTAGAAGACAAATTTCAAAGAACATAAGAATGCCCATACAGGGTCAGATCAATAGTCCATCTAGGTCAGGATGTTTTTCTGACAGAGGCCAATGCCAGATGCTTCAAAAGGAATGAACAGAATAGGGCAATTATCAAGGGATCTATGCCCTGTCATCTAGTCTCAATATCTGGCAGTCAAATGCTTAGGGACACCCAGAGCATGGGCTTGCATCCCTGACCATCTTGGCTAATAGCCATTGATGGACCTTCCTCCATTAAGTTACCTAATTCTGGGAGAACTAAAGGCTGGTAGTTAGACTGCACTGGGGAGGAGGTTTATTACATTATGCAACTAGTTTAGATTACTTTTATTTCAGGTTAAAGGAAACAGCAAAGAAAGAAATCCACCAGCCATGATTGCTACTTTGATGGCTGTTGGTTTTTTTTTCCAGTCAGTTGTGCCAATTCCTTCTCCAGTTATACTGATTTCCTTGTGCAAACTGTTGACACATTTTCAAAAGTGATTAGTGATTTTGTGTACCTCTGTTTTTGGGTATCTAACTGGTGATGCCTTAAAAGGATTAAGTTTTCAGGGGGTAGATGCACAGCACTCACAGACAGCTGCAGCGGCACAGGAGCCAGCAAACAGAGCTGTAAACAGGGGAGTCTGAGTGGGAGTTTGTAAGGGGGGTTTGTCTTGTGGTGCTTGTTTGGTTTTTTGTTTTTGTTTTTTGCTGTGGGTGGTGTTGTTTTGGGTTTGGTTTGTTTTTCCCAGATTAACAGGATTCAGGTGGCAAGGCTATGACAGATACAGAGGCAGCAGTGGGAGTGACCCATGTAGCGGAAGACACAATGAGGATGACTGGATGTGGAAGCTGCGGTATGTACATGATCCTGGAGGAGGCACCTGGTAAGAGTTTTGTCTGTATGAAATGCCGTTTGATAGAGCTGATGGAGGAAAAGATCCGAGGTTTGGAGATGCAGGTGGAAAGTCTGGTTGAGTTTAGGAAGGGGTTTGAGCAGATTATGGAGCAAAGACATGAGGTATCTGAAGGGAAAAGCTCAGACTTGCAGGTGGAATCGGGGCTGGGGAATTCTGAGGGGAGACTGCGTGAGGAAAGTGGTCAGTGGAAGCATGTGACTAAGAGAACCAGGCAGAGGAAAAGATGGGCTAGTGAAGGAGAAATAGAGCTCAAGAATAGGTTTGCAGAGTTGGAAAATGAAGAAGGGGCTCAGCAGATAGTCACTGAAGGTGGAAGGGCAAGGAAGAAGAGAAGAGCGGTTAGTCCTATAGGAAAAGGGGAAGAGTTAATGGAGATTACACCAAATATGAGCCCCAGGAGGATACAGGATGGGTTAAAGAGGATTACAAGGGAGAATAGGGATGGAAAGAACTTGCAGCCAGAGGGAACAGGGGATAGACTGGAGAATAGCACCGTCACTAGGAAAAGGCAGGTCTATGTGATTGGGGACTCTTTACCGAGAAGAATAGATAGGCCTGTAACCAGAGCTGATCCAGAGAATAGGAGGGTGTACTGTCTTCCAGGTGCTAAGATACAGGTTGTAGACCTGAGGTTGAAAAGGATTCTAAAGGGAGCAGGAAAAGAATCCCCTAATTATCCTTCATGTGGGAACAAATGATACGGCTAGATTCTCGCTGGAAAGTATTAAGGGAGACTATGCTAGGCTGGGGAAGACGCTTAAGGAAATTGAGGCTCAGGTGATCTTTAGTGGGATTCTGCCTGTTCCTAGAGAAGGGCAACAAAGGTGTGACAAGATTATGACTATCAACAGATGGCTTAGGCAGTGGTGCTATAAGGAGGGCTTTGGGATGTATGGCCATTGGGAGGCATTCATGGATAGAGGACAGTTCTCTCGGGATGGACTTCATCTGAGTAGGGAAGGAAATAGACTTCTAGGATGGAGGCTGGCACAACTGATTAAGAGAGCTTTAAACTAGGAATCTTGGGAAGATGGTTGGGAGATGTCCAGGTAATCTCCACGCCGGATTTTAGCATTGAGAGGAAAGAAAACGAAGTAAGAGTGGATACAGCCGTGGGTAGGAGGAAGGGCAGTGTAGATACCAGTCTAATAGGTTATACTGGCTGTAGAATGACTGTGCCTAATAGGGTACAGAATGTGAGTGAGGCCAAACAGCAAAAATTAAGATGTTTGTACACCAATGCGAGGAGCCTCGGTAACAAAATGGAGGAACTAGAGCTACTGGTGCAGGAAGTAA
Organism: Lepidochelys kempii; assembly: GCF_965140285.1. Lineage (NCBI taxonomy): Eukaryota > Metazoa > Chordata > Testudines > Cheloniidae > Lepidochelys > Lepidochelys kempii. The sequence goes on from NC_136382.1 coordinate 153,429,404, forward strand.
AACCAGATATTATAGGTATAACAGAGACCTGGTGGAACAGTCGTCATGACTGGACTACAGGTATTGAAGGGTATGTGCTGTTTAGGAAAGATCGAAATAAAGGTAAAGGTGGTGGAGTAACACTGTATATCAATTATGAGGTAGAATGTAAAGAAATAAGAAGCAATGAAATGGATATGACTGAGTCCGTCTGGGCAAAAATTACATTGGGGAAGAAAACTATTAGAGCCTCCCCTGGGATAGTGCTTGGGGTGTGCTATAGACCGCCGGGATCTAATCTGGATATGGATAGAGCCCTTTTTAATGTTTTTAATAAAGTAAATACTAATGGAAACTGTGTGATCATGGGAGACTTTAACTTCCCAGATATAGACTGGAGAACGAGTGCTAGTAATAATAATAGGGCTCAGATTTTCCTAGATGCGATAGCTGATGGATTCCTTCATCAAGTAGTTGCTGAACCGACCAGAGGGGATGCCATTTTAGATTTGGTTTTGGTGAGTAGTGAGGACTTCATAGAAGAAATGGTTGTAGGGGATAGTCTTGGCTCAAGTGATCATGAGCTAATTCAGTTCAAACTGAATGGAAGGATTAACAAGAATAAATCTGCAACTAGGGTTTTTGATTTCAAAAGGGCTGACTTTCAAAAATTAAGGAAATTAGTTAGGGAAGTGAATTGGACTGAAGAATTTATAGATCTAAAGGTAGGGGAGGCCTGGGATTATTTTAAATCAAAGCTGCAGAAGCTATCGGAAGCCTGCATCCCAAGAAAGGGGAAAAAATTCATAGGCAGGAGTTGTAGACCAAGCTGGATGAGCAAGCATCTCAGAGAGGTGATTAAGAAAAAAGCAGAAAGCATACAGGGAGTGGAAGAAGGGAGGGATCAGCAAGGAAAGCTACCTTATTGAGGTCAGAACATGTAGGGATAAAGTGAGACAGGCTAAAAGTCAAGTAGAGTTGGACCTTGCAAAGGGAATTAAAACCAATAGTAAAAGGTTCTATAGTCATATAAATAAGAAGAAAACAAAGAAAGAAGAAGTGGGACCGCTAAACACTGAGGATGGAGTGGAGGTCAAGGATAATCTAGGCATGGCCCAATATCTAAACAAATACTTTGCCTCAGTCTTTAATAAGACTAAAGAGGATCTTAGGGATAATGGTAGCATGACAAATGAGATTGAGGATATGAAGGTAGACATTACCATATTTGAGGTAGAAGTGAAACTCAAACAGCTTAATGGGACTAAATCGGGGGGCCCAGATAATCTTCATCCAAGAATATTAAAGGAATTGGCACATGAAATTGTAAGCCCATTAGCAAGAATTTTTAATGAATATGTAAACTCAGGGGTTGTACCATATGATTGGAGAATTGCTAACATAGTTCCTATTTTTAAGAAAGGGAAAAAAGGTGATCCAGGTAATTATAGGCCTGTTAGTTTGACATCTGTAGTATGCAAGGTCTTGGAAAAAATTTTGCAAGAGAAGGTAGTTAAGGACATTGAAGTCAATGGTAAATGGGACAAAATACAACATGGTTTTACAAAAAGTAGATCATGCCAAACCAACCTGATCTCCTTCTTTGAGAAAGTAACAGATTTTTTAGACAAAGGTAACGCAGAGGATCTAATTTACCTAGATTTTAGTAAGGCATTTGATACCGTGCCACATGGGGAATTATTAGTTAAATTGGATAAGATGGGGTTCAATAGGAAAATTGAAAGGTGGATAAGGAACTGGTTAAAGGGGAGACTACAACGGGTTCTACTAAAAGGTGAACTGTCAGGCTGGAGGGAAGTTACCAGTGGAGTTCCTCAAGGATCGGTTTTGGGACCAATCTTATTTAATCTTTTTATTACTGACCTTGGTACAAAAAGTGGGAGTGTGCTAATAAAGTTTGCGGATGATACAAAGCTGGGAGGTATTGCCAATTTAGAGAAGGACAGGGATATCCTACAGGAGGATCTGGATGACCTTGTAAACTGGAGTAATAGTAATAGGATGAAATTTAATAGTGAGAAGTGTAAGGTCATGCATTTAGGGATTAATAACAAGAATTTTAGTTATAAGCTCGGGACGCATCAATTAGAAGTAACGGAGGAGGAAAAGGATGTTGTAGTATTGTTTGATCATAGGATGACTATGAGCTGCCAATGTGATATGGCCGTGAAAAAAGCTAATGCGGCCTTGGGATGCATCAGGAGAGGTCTTTCCAGTAGGGATAAGGAGGTTTTAGTACCGTTATACAAGGCACTGGTGAGACCTCACCTGGAATACCGTGTGCAGTTCTGGTCTCCCATGTTTAAGAAGGATGAATTCAAACTGGAAAGGTACAGAGAAGGGCTACTAGGATGATCCGAGGAATGGAAAACTTGTCTTATGAAAGGAGACTCAAGGAGCTTGGCTTGTTTAGCCTAACTAAAAGAAGGTTGAGGGGAGATATGATTGCTCTCTATAAATATATCAGACGGATAAATACCGGAGAGGGAGAGGAATTATTTAAGCTCAGTACCAATGTGGACACAAGAACAAATGGATATAAACTGGCCACCAGGAAATTTAGACTAGAAATTAGACGAAGGTTTCTAACCATCAGAGGAGTGAAGTTTTGGAATAGCCTTCCAAGGGAAGTAGTGGGGGCAAAAGATCTGTCTGGCTTTAAGATTAAACTCAATAAGTTTATGGAGGAGATGGTATGATGGGATAACATGGTTTTGGTAATTAAATATTCATGGTAAATAGGCCCAATGGCCTGTGATGGGATATTAGATGGGGTGGGATCCGAGTTACGTAGGAAAGAATTTTTTGTAGTATCTGGCTGATGAATCTTGCCCATATGCTCAGGGTTTAGCTGATCGCCATATTTGGGGTTGGGAAGGAATTTTCCTCCAGGGCAGATTGGAAGAGGCCCTGGAGGTTTTTCGCCTTCCTCTGTAGCATGGGGCACGGGTCACTTGCTGGAGGATTCTCTGCTCCTTGAAGTCTTTAAACTACGATTTGAGGACTTCAATAGCTCAGATATAGGTGTGAGGTTTTTTGCAGGAATGGTGGGTGAAATTCTGTGGCCTGCATTGTGCAGGAGGTCAGACTGGATGATCATAGTGGTCCCTTCTGACCTAAATATCTATGAATCTATGAAGTTCATGCTCCTTTAAGATGTCTCAAACTGGGCTCCCAAAAATTAAGACATGCAAAATCACCGCTTGAGTTGGTTGAAATTATTTTGATGAAACATTTTTTCCATCGAAACACGCTATGTCATCAAAACTGACATGTTTCATGGAACCATGTCAATTTAGATGAAATTTTCAAAGGGGAAAAGCCAAACCATTTCATTTGATTCTCTTTTGGACAATGTGAAAATGATTTGTTTTGACTTTATTGTTTCTATTCATTTTGTTTTGACTTTTATATTATTAATAAAATTAATAGCATGAACTTTCTAACTATAAGGACAGCTAAGTACTGGAACAGACTTCCAAAGGAGGTTATGGAGTCTCCATCACCGGAGGTCGTTAATAACAGGTTAGAGAAACACCTGTCAGGGATGGTCTAGGTTTACTTGGTCCTGCCTCAGCTGGGTTTGATGACTTCTCAAGGTCCTTTCCAGATCTACATTTCTATGATTCTATATTATATTTAACATTATATATATATAAAAAATTTACTGTTTTAATAGGATATAAAAGTCAAAACAAAATGAACTAACATTATTACTGAAGTGAACTAATTTAACATTATTGAAATAAAATATTTCTATGTTACGAAACTGACATTTTTTAGAATTTTCATTCTGTGGGAAAATTCCAATTCAGAACTTTTTTTTCCAGAATTTTGGAATTTCCCATGGAAAAGAAATTCCACTTTCCAATCAGCTCTGATCACCAGTCACTTTTGTGTTGGCCAAGATGTAATTTAGCCTTATCACAAAAGACCTGAATTAAAAGGATTCTGTCAGGTTGCTTATCAATGTATTTTAAAAATGGCCTTGCCTTTGTTAATGACACCTTGGATGAATACCAGAATAATGTTTTATCATCTATGTGATATCCCGTACTGGCAGCGAGAGGGTTAAGGGGAGCCAGAGAGTTCAATTATCCCATCCTGTAGCATCTGGAAGGGAGACGGCTAATTAAGAAATAGCCCTTGTTAGGGAGAACCAGACTGAGTGGTTCCTATAAGGGAAGGACTGCAGGGCAATATGGAGAAGACCCTGGAGAGAGGTAGTTGGGAGTTTCCTCTCTCTGAGAAAGGAAACACAGAGGGACCTGCAGGAAGGCGCTTGTCCCCTGGGACTGTCCCTAAAGGGAGAGGGCAGCTGGGGAGAAAGAGATTCCTAATGCAGGCATGGGAGAAGAGAAACTCCAGGGAAGAAGCTCGGGAGGGGATAGGAAGAAAGCCCTGAGAGGCAGCACTCCATAACTGTGAGGTGGAATTCTGCAGAGACTGAAAGAGAGGTAGAGAGTCTGTGGAGGGTTGAACTTGGGAAGGTGGATGAGTATTCATTCCTTTGAGTTGGGCTATCATTACCCTGGAAGGGATGGGACTCTTAGTGTGACTTGACCGGAGCGCTCATTATTACAGAGACCACTGAAGTCTGGAGGATTGGGAAGGAAGAGAGGCTTCAATTTTGGGTCTCGTGGTAAGCCAGTTTTCTGTTCTGGCTGTCATATTCTTCCAAAGTATTGTCCTGTGTTGGGTTGTTTCCCTGGAAAGATGAATGTTGTTTCTTTAAAAAAATTAAAAAAAAAAGTCTTCCACTGAAATTTTGTAAAACGTTCCCTGGTAACAGTTCCATTGATGTTACATTTTGTAAAAGCTTTTTTTGGCCTTAAGCACTTGAACTCATCTCATTAAAGCAACTTGACTGTATTACCAGTGATGGAAAGTGAATACAAAACAGCTACGTGAATGGACTGATATCTACACATCTATGATGTCTTTGTTTTCTGTGTGCTGTGCTCTACCATGGAAACTTTACCTTTGTTCTTTCTTGGTGTACTTTTTCCCATTAGCTTAACATAAAAATCCGATTGACACTACACAGTATGTGAAAATAAACCTCATAAAACGGCTGAAGCAAGTTTATTTTTAAAAAAAGTTGAACAAATCTTCATGGACTCTATTATTCACCTGACTCCACTGCGTACATGTACAACCTGTAAATGCACAATAACAGGTCCTTTATGGAGGTGATGCATTACTGCTGTACTATGAATAACTTGCTTATCAGCCCGAAGTGATGAGTACAACAGCATAGATCTGTGAAGTCTCTTTCTGTCAGGTTGCGCCTGTCTTGTGCATCGTCTTAACTCCGTTGCCATTCAGAGTGGCCAGACGGCTAGTCTTTTAGTTGCCATAGCCTCTGTTGAAGATTCTCTAATGCTTCAAGCATCACACAAGTCAATCTTCTAATGCCACAGATCTTGTGAGTGGCATAATATTTTCCAGGCATCTGATGTAGTTCACCTCTTCTTCTCATACATTTTCATCAGTAGAGCTGTCAGGTAGTACAGCAAGCAATTCTGACTATTAAGAAGGGGAAATAAGGTCATCCCATGGCACATTTTATATGTAGTCTTTACACAGTCTGGTTTGCTTGTCATTAGGGAACAACAGAGAGGCAAGGTGGGTGAGGTAATATCTTTTAAAAGACCAGGTTCTATTACATTACCTCACCCACCTTGTCTCTCTAATCTCATGGGACCAACACGGCTACAACAACACTGCAAACAACAAGCAGGGAACCTGATATTTATGGGAACACCACTTGATCTCTGTGGGTATGTCTATACTGCAATTAGACACCTGTGGCTGGCCTGTACCGGCTGACTCAAGCTCTGGGGCTTGGGTTAAGGGGCTGTTTAACTGAAATGTAGAAGTTTGGTTTGGGCTGGAGAAGCCTGAGCCTAAACGTCTGCACTGCAGTTAAACAGGCCCTTAGCCTGAGTCAGCTGGCATGGGCCAGCCACAGGTATCTAACTGCAATATAGACATACCCCATAAGGCCTGCTCTACACTAACAGGTTAGGTTGACCCAGCTATATTGCTCAGGGGTATGAAAAATCCAAGCCCCTGAGGAACATATTTGAGCTGACCTAACCCCTGGTGAAGATAGCACTAGGTGGATGGAATAATTCTTCTCTTGACCTAGCTTCCAAGTCTTGGGGAGATGGATTAACTATAGTGACAGGAGAACCCCTGCCTGTTGGCGTAGGTAGTGTCTACACTATGGCAGTGCAGCTGAAGTGCTCCAGTTGTGCTGCTGTAGTGTTTCAAATGTAGACAAGCCCTAAGTTAAGTTCCTTTCTGAAACTGGTAAAGGAAATGGACCCATTAGGCAAGATGCAATTCTGAAAAGAACCCTCATCTGGTCACATTCTGTTTCTTCCCTGCCTCTGATCCATTTCCCTCCAGGGAAGAAGTGAGTGGGCTTAGTTCTATTAAGAAAGTAAAACCCTTCTAGAAATCCTGTGTTGCTCGGATTCTTTATGGCATTCAACATTCGTTTTCTGAAATGCAACACAATCATCCCTTTGGTGAAAGTTGCCCCCATGCAGACAGCAGCAAAAGGTCAATGCATCACTTCAATAGGACTTGAGTGGGAGGGAAGTAGCAGAATGAATGCCGCCCTATGAGAATTTGCTTTGCCTGACTCAAATTGTTCAAACTGACCCCTGTGCACAGGGCTGGATTAACTTTGATGGAGCCCAGGGGTTTCTATAGTTTTGGGGCCACCTCTTTACATATTCAATCCTTCCGTCGACTGTTTCACCACCATCCATGCCTGATGCCAAACACCACGTTGTTAAAGCAGCTTGATTGTTTCAGAGCTGTTTTTTTACCTGTGCTATATCAATTGCAAAGCTGAATGAAAGTTCAAACAAACAAAACCCATTTTAATTTTGGCATGTAACTCATAGTAATGCATATAGTGATGCTGTGGCTTGAATGACCTAAAGCACGGGTATTGAGCTACATTTTTGGCTGGCTGGATAAGGCACTGGCCAAATCTTGGTTGGTCAAAGGGTTCTTTCTAGGGCCAAAGAACTCTCCAAGTGTTTGCTCTCCAGTGAGCCTGCCACAAGCCCGTGCTTTTCAAGAATGGTGTGCTGGATTGTATTTCTTAATCTCAAAAGAAAAGGTTCAGTGTGCTGGTAGACAATATTCCAATGAAATCTTGCAAACAAAGAATGATAAAATACACTACAGTGCTATTAAACTAGCACGCTATTAATATTAATTCTGGCAAAACTATGAAATTAGAAATAGAAGTTAAACTCACCAGAAATGAATGAGCATCCAATTACCCTTCCTTCTTGCTTGAAATTTTGAAACTGCCTTGCACTGTCTTTTTTTATTTTTGTAAAATTTTCCCAAGGAAAAGTACTGCGCAGCATGCAATCAGGTTCATTAATGTCAATTACAGATTGCTTCATGTCACATCAGTGTCTGATTAAGCGCCTGATTAAAAGTCTACCATTATAAATCAAAGTGTATCAACACTCTCCAGCTCCAATGTGCTTAAATGTAAATGAAAAGTTTTGAAATGAAATACATTTCAGTTTATTTTCCGACTGTTGACCATCATGCCATGTATCTGCCCGCTAGCCCAGCAACTGCGCAGCCCCCCCGAGCTTCCAGCCCCCCCATCAGCTGTGCCCTCCCCACTCCAGTCTCACCTGCTCCTGTTGGGATTCTTCACCCCCCCCTCCCAGGCCTGGTAGGGCAGAGGGGGCTGCAGCAGGGTCTCCCAACCCACTTCCATGCAGGAGGTGCAGCTCCCCCAAGTTCTTCAGCCTTTTCCCCCAGGCAGGGTGCGGGGTGCCGCAGGGGAGGGAGTGGGCAGGAGCTGTCTCTGCTCACAGGAAGGGAGAAGGGAAGAGGGAGTGGAGCCATGCTGAGCTGCAGGGCTCTGTCCTCTCCCTCTGCCCGTCTGTCCTGTGAGAATAGGCTAGGCTCCTGAGCAGAGGGAGAGAGAGCTTGGTGACTTCCTGAGCATGGCAACTGGCAAAAGACTTGATGCTAGAGATATTTCTTGCCTTACTTGTTAAGGAAGAGGCGATATCAGCTAAGTTACAACAGTGTTTGAGGGTTCAGTTTCCACACCCTCATGTTTTAAAAAAATCTCATCAGGTCAAATTCCCTGCTGGCACAACTCCCCGGGCTTAAGTAGTGACAGGTTTCAGAGGGGCAGCCATGTTAGTCTGTATCAGCAAAAACAATGAGGAGTCCTTGTGGCACCTTAGAGATTAACAAATTTATTTGGGCATAAGCTTTCGTGGACTAGAACCCACTTCATCAGATGCATGGAGTGGAAAATATAGTAAGCAGGTATAAATATACAGCACATGAAAAGCTTGGAGTTTCCGTACCAAGTTGGGGGGGTCAGTGCTAACAAGTCCAATTCAAACAGAGTGGATGTGGCCCATTCCCAACAGTTGACCAGAACTTGTGAGTATCAACAGAGGGAAAATTACCTTTTTTTTGTTTGTTTAAAGGTGCTGTAGTTCAGTACTGCCATGCCTGGGTACAGGGACTTTCAAAGGTGGCTAAGAGGGGTAGGCACCAGATTAATTAACGACATCTAAACATGCCAAAAAGGTTTCCAAAGGTAAATCTTATGGAAAGATTTTAACCATTTTGTCTTCAGAGTTGCAAATTTTTGCTGTTCATCTAAGTTTGTTTCCTGGGCTAAAGTTGTTTCTCTAAGTGAAATGATTATAGAATTTAGCTAGGATTTATTTTTAATGACACTCAAAAAATATTTTTGCAGCGTCGTAGGGAGGCAGAGGAGTGTGCATAGCAATCACTCTTCTTCCTTCTCAATGCCTTTCTTTCCTCCTGGAATCCAGATAATAGGCAACAGCCCTAGCTGGGTCAGCAGAGGAGAGCAGGCAAATTACCCCCTCATACTGCAGTGCTGAAATAATTTCTGAACCCACTGGACAAAATCTGCTAGTGAAGCTAAGTTCTTTGGACTCACATCTGTCCCAAGTTACGGCGGGTTTGGGTGGGTTCTTTCCCCCCGCCCCCGATATCTCTGATTAGTTAATAATTCATTTGCTGTTGTGCGTTTGAGGAGATCAACTGCTCAAGAATCAAAAAGTTGATGAGGCTGCAGGCTCAATCACTCCATTGCTTGGGGGATATTAATCCTCCAATTTATTTTGCAAGCAAACCCAAGCAAGTCTGTCATCCTCACATTAAAACAACAGAACCATCCTTATTCTTGTCTATAAGGCTAGTCTAAAATTTCACTGTTGCTTTCTTCCATTGTCTATTATTTAAAAACTCCATGGTGGATCAGCTCTCCTGTGGGAGAGTCTCAGCTTGGTCAGCTCACCAATGATCATGTCTTGTAGGTTGCTAATGCAATGTGGTGACCAGTCTCTTTGCAGGTGGGAACAGATTTTCAAAAGAGCTCAGTACCTAATCTGAAAATCTGGTCCTTAATGACTGAGAAACTCTCTAATGTTCAATATGGATCGATAGTGTGGATTGCCATGGTAATGTTGTCTAGAAGTTAGGGCACAGAAGTGGGAATCAGCACTCCTGGATTTTTTTCCTGGCTTTTGCCAATGACTAGGGGCAGGACCTTGGAGAAATCACTCAACCTTTCAGTTTCAATGTACAATAGTAACAAGGAGTCTGGTGGCACCTGTTAAGTCTTTAAGGTGCCTCTGGACTTCTTGTTGTTTTTGTGGATGCAGACTAACACAGCTACCCCCTGAAACTTGATGTACAACAGTGATACTTCTCAGTACCCTCTTCACAGGCGGCTGGTGAGGCTTAATTCATGTTCCAAACTACTCTGAGATTCTTGAAGACAGAAAAGAAAAAGGTGTCGGATTAATCCCAGAGCCAACTCCTATAAATATTGGCAAGCAAACCAGCATAACCACAATGCCGTTGAAATACAATAACACTACCCCAAAATTCCCTTACATCCTCCTATACCCCTAGATGGAGATAAAAAGAAGAAATCCTGGATAAACTGAGGAAAATGAAGTCACAGTTGAAGGGGGGAGTTCGGTTTCCAGACTCAAGTAGCTTCTTGGGACTCAATAACATTTAACTTGCAATGTTAACACAGACTGGAGCTGTCACATGTAGAGTATAGCCCCTCCCCACAAACCTATCAACCTGTGTGGGGATTAGATGTGTTACTGCTTATCCTGCCCTGGTTCTTAAGTGGAATGTCCGGCCTCTTGTCCTGCCAATTCCTGGTTCCACAGGCAGCACAATGAATATTGAAATGCTGGTGCTCACTCCCTAGTTCTAAGAGGGATGACAGGAAGTCATGTATGAGCACTGGGGCTTTAGTAACGCGCACAAAGGAGCAGGAATGATATGCTATCTATGGCAGGCTATGATTAAATAGTCTGAATAGAGAAGGAAAGGAATCTAGAGTTTATTTACTCATCTAGTGCAGCTAGGGCACCCTGTGTCTGCAAGTTTGTCAACTCCCACAAGCTAAGTGCTTTCCCCCAATATACTATAACTGGGGCTTTGCCTCACTTTCCTTGGCCATATTCCAGCTATGGCAATTGCATTCTGCCTCTCTAATTTCCCCCCACCATTTTTAAGTGGGCAGAGTATTCTTTGCATTCTGTGTTGCATTGTTGTGAAGTGCTGCTAAACTATGTTCTATGCCAGAAGTGGTTGCCCTTCAGAAGTGTGTAACATTAGTCCTGTTTGTAAAGCATGCTGGGATCCTTCAGAATGAAAGCTTCTGTGTAAATGCAAATTATAAGCGATTATTGTCTCAAGAATTCATTCAAGTGCCAGCAATATGCGGATGATGCACAGCTCTATGTATCTTTCACATACTACACCACAACTCCCACCGAGATGGCCCTGTACTTGGATGAGATTGTCCGTGACCATAATATGTGTGATTGTGCCTAGTGGGCAGAGCAGGAGCTAGGAGGTGGAGCTCAAGGTCAGAACCAGAGTCAGAGGCACTGTTCCCTCTCAGTTGTGCGCGCGCACACAGATCCTAAACCCTGCGCACGCGGCGAAACACCACGCGCACAACAATTTGCACAGAAGAAATTTTTTGCGCGCACGGCCGGTCAGAAATTAGAGGGAACATTGGTCAGAGGCCAGATGGCAGAGCAAGGGTCAGAGCCGAAGTCAGAGCTCAGGAATTGGAGTCTAGGGTGGGAACTGAGTTACCTAGAGTGAGGCGAGGCAAGGCAAGGTAAGGCAAGGCAAGGCAAGGAAGGAGCAGGGCAGGGTCCAAGGCCCGTGCAGAGCTGGGAACAAGGCAGGAGCAGGAGCTGTCACAGCCTTGGGCAAACACTTTGAGCAGACCCTGAGCTGCTGCTTCTTTTTTATGGCAAAGCAAGCACTGGACACCAAAGATAATTCAAGAATTAAAGGCATTTCACCTTTCCCAGTATTCCTAAAGAATTTCAAAATTTTCTTATAGACTCCCATTTTCCTGGTGCTCTTACTAGGTGTTTCAGTGAACATTTTGATACTTTAAGGCCTCAGTTTTTCATATAAATACCATCTTTTGATGGTGCACTCTCTTTTTCCTGGACCTTGCGCATGCCACATAATACATCTTTATGTTTAATTAGAAACAAATGACTGACTAATCCACAATGGCCAGTTACAATTCTAAATGGAGCCACTTCATTCTGTCTCTCACAGTCTTGATGTATATCAGCATTTTCAATTCTTGGGCATATTTCATGGAACCTTTTCCCCTTTGTTTCTTTTTCCCATAATTTCTTCCATACCTCTCATTTTTAATTAGATTTTTAAACTCCAGTTTACTTTAAGGGATCTCTAAATCAACGTGCTTGTTTTTAACAGCATTTTTTGCCATTTTGTATTCCAGCTCATTGCTCTGTACCCCTGCATGTGCTGGGATACCTGATGACACCCAACTGTGTCAATTCTATTGTTAACAGAAATGATATATTTCATGCAATAATACTGTTTTCTGAAGAGGTTTCTAATCACCAGTAGTCCAGATAAGGAATCAAATAGGAGGACCATGGATGACTGTGCACACATCTATGACACAATTTAATGCCAGCATTATCCCTGCCATTTCAGCCATCAAAACAGCTACAAAATTTGACAGACTTACAGCTTTTTTGATTCCCAGTGTGGGAAGGCAGAGTGCTGTTCCCCCTCCTCCTATTCTTACATCATTATATGTAAGAGCCATCAGTATATATTTGACAGTAGCATCCCCATTTGTCACAAACGTATTGATTTGCTATATCTTAAGAACATAAGAATGGCCATACTGGGTCAGACCAAAGATCCATCTAGCCCTGTGTCCTGTCTTCTGACAGTGGCCAATACCAGGTGCCCCAGAGGGAATGAACAGAACAGGTAATCATAGAATCATAGAATCATAGAATATCAGGGTTGGAAGGGACCCCAGAAGGTCATCTAGTCCAACCCCCTGCTCAAAGCAGGACCAATTCCCAGTTAAATCATCCCAGCCAGGGCTTTGTCAAGCCTGACCTTAAAAACCTCTAAGGAAGGAGATTCTACCACCTCCCTAGGTAACGCATTCCAGTGTTTCACCACCCTCTTAGTGAAAAAGTTTTTCCTAATATCCAATCTAAACCTCCCCCACTGCAACTTGAGACCATTACTCCTCGTTCTGTCATCTGCTACCATTGAGAACAGTCTAGAGCCATCCTCTTTGGAACCCCCTTTCAGGTAGTTGAAAGCAGCTATCAAATCCCCCCTCATTCTTCTCTTCTGCAGGCTAAACAATCCCAGCTCCCTCAGCCTCTCCTCATAACTCATGTGTTCCAGTCCCCTAATCATTTTTGTTGCCCTTCGCTGGACTCTCTCCAATTTATCCACATCCTTCTTGAAGTGTGGGGCCCAAAACTGGACACAGTACTCCAGATGAGGCCTCACCAATGTCGAATAGAGGGGAACGATCACGTCCCTCGATCTGCTCGCTATGCCCCTACTTATACATCCCAAAATGCCATTGGCCTTCTTGGCAACAAGGGCACACTGCTGACTCATATCCAGCTTCTCGTCCACTGTCACCCCTAGGTCCTTTTCTGCAGAACTGCTGCCTAGCCATTCGGTCCCTAGTCTGTAGCTGTGCAATCATCAGGTGATCCATCTCCTGGTTGTCGCCCATTCTCAACTTCTGGCAAACAGGGGCTAGCAACACCATCCCTGCCTGTCCTGGCTAACAGTCTTTGATGGACCTATCCCCTATGAACTTATCTAGTTCTTTTTTGAATCCTGATATAGTTTTGGCCTTCATAACATCCTCTAGCAAGGAGTTCCACAGCTTGACTGTGCATTGTGTGGGGAAAAAAATACTTCCTTTTGTTTGTTTTTAAACCTGCTGCCTATTAATTTTATTTGGTGACCCCTAGTTCTTGTGTTATGAGAGAGAGAGTAAATAACACTTCCTTATTTACTTTCTCCACAGCAGTCATGATTTTATAGACCTGTATCATATCCCCTCTTAGTTGTCTCTTTTCCAAGCTGAAAAGTCCCAGTTTTATTAATGTCTCCTCATATGGCAGCCGTTCCATACCCCTAATAATTTTTGTTGCCCTTTTCTGAACCTTTTCCAATTCCAATATATCTTTTTTGAGATGGGGTGACCACATCTGCATGCAGTATTGAAGATGTGGGCGTAGCATACATTTATATAGAAGCAATATGATATTTTCTGTCTTGTTATTGATCCCTTTCTTAATGATTCCCAATACTCTGATCGCTTTTTTGACTGCCACTGCATATTGAGTGGATGTTTTCAGAGGACTATCCACAATGACTCCAAGATCTCTTTCTTGAGTGGTAACAGCTAATTTGGACTCCATCATGTTATATGTATAGTTGGATTATATTTTCCAACGTGCATTACTTTGCATTTATCAACATTGAATTTCATCTGCCATTTTGTTGCCCAGTCACCCAGTTTTGTGAGACCCCTTTGTAGCTCTTCACAGTCTGCTTGGGACTTATCTATCTTGAGTAGTTTTGTATAATCTGCAAATTTTGCAACCTCACTGTTTACCTCTTTTTCCATTTCATTTATGAATAAGTTGAATAGGACTAGTCCCAGTACAGACCCTTGGGGGATACCACTATTTACCTCCATTCTGAAAACTGACCATTTATTCCTACCCTTTGTTTCCTATCTTTTGACCAGTTACCAGTCCATGAGAGGACCTTCCCTCTTATCCCATGACTGCTTACTTTGCTTAAGAGCCTTTGGTGGGGGACCTTTTCAAATGCTTTCTGAAAATCTAAGTACACTATATCCACTGGATCGCCCTGGTCCACACGCATGTTGACCCCCCTCAAAAAATTCTAGTAGATTGGTAAGGCATAATTTCCCTTTACAAAAACCATGTTGACTTTCCCCCAACAAATTATGTCCATCTATGTGTCTGACAATTTTGTTCTTTACGATATTTTCAACCAGTTTGCCTGGTATTGAAGTCAGGCTTACCAGCCTGTAATTTCCAGGATCATCTCTGGAGCCCTTTTTAGAAATTGGCATTAGCTATCCTCCAGTCATTTGGTACAGAAGCTGATTTAAATGATAGGTTACAGACTACAGTTAGTAGTTCTGCAATTTCACATCTGAGTTCCTTCAGAACTCTTTGGTGAATACCATCTGATCCTGGTGATTTATTACTGTTTAGTTTACCAACTTGTTCCAAAACCTCCTCTAATGACGCCTCAGTCTGGGACAGTACCTCAGATCTGTCACCTAAAAAGAGTGGCTCGGGTTTGGGAATCTCCCTCATATCCTCAGCTGTGAAGACTGATGCAAAGAATTCATTTAGTTTCTCCGCAATGGCCTTATCGTCCTTGTGTGCTCCTTGAGCATCTTGATTGTCCAGTGGCTCCACTGGTTGTTTAGCAGGCTTCCTGCTTTTGATGTACTTTTAAAAAAATTTGCTGTTACTTTTTGAGTCTTTGGCTAACTGTTCTTCAAATTCTTTTTTGGCCTTCCTAATTATATTTTTACACTGCATTTACCAGAGTTTATGCTCCTTTCTATTTTCCTCACTAGGATTTAACTTCCACTTTTTAAAGGATGCCTTTTTGCCTCTCACTGCTTCTTTTACTTTGTTGTTTAGCCACGGTGGCATGTTTTCGGGTCTCTTACTATGTTTTTAAATTTGGGGTGTACATTTAAGTTGAGCCTCTATTATGGTGTCTTTAAAAAGTTTATATGCATCTTGCAGGGATTTCACTTTTGGCACTGTACCTTTTAATTTCTGTTTAACTAACAATATCTTTATACAGTTCCACACCTACCTCAGGAGGTATAATATTCCAATTATAATGCGTTTTCCCAAAGCTATAGATGTTAATCTCTTTTAGATCTTTCTTTTCACGAAGATCCTTTGCCTGTGCTTTAACCCTACTAAAACAAGGCATTTTTAGTTTTTGCCCTACATGTCAAATACTTCACATTCATTGTATATTAGCTTAGTGTTGCCATCTTCATGCTTTCTTATGACTTTAGCCCAAAAGGTTAAGTCTGAAAGCTTCAGCTTTACAGTAATGGGCATTTCCCCAGCAGCCATCTGGTGTGATGAAGGCACCACATACAGTTTGCAGCACCTGGTCTTGGATCAGCCAACTACTGAACAGCTGCTGCTGCTGGGCTTAAAGGGTGGTCTGCTGTCTCTTCCAACCAATCATGTGGTGTAGCCATGCAGGCCGCCTACTACAGGGCAGCTGCACTTGTTAGGTTACCCAGAGACTGGCTGTGCTGCAGGACCTGATTCCTGACAGAGATCAGCTCAAGTATGAAGAATAGCTGGCTGAAGCTGAAGCTGAGCAAGACAGAGTTGAGGCTGGTGGGCAGAGGAAAGTACTTTGGAGAGTTTTCAGCTATGGTGCAGCCTCTTTTGCATATCTTCAATTGATCAATTCAATCCATAGTCTCGGAATATTATTGGTTTCTCACTGCTCCCTTAGCATCATCCATAATAATGCTTTCTAGCATCTCCGGGTATCTAGGAGACTGTCCCATCACTGCAGATGATGACATGACCTGAGTTATTCATGCCTCCATCACCTCTCAGCAGGACTACAGAAATGTGATATACCTGGGCATGAAGTCTTCAGCACTGAAGAACCTCCAGACATGCTGTAGCATGTCTCTTCAGCAACAGAGGCTACCGTGAGCATATCAAACCCACCCTCTACACTGTACACTGGCTTCCCATAAACTATTGAGTCAAATTAAAAATCGTGGTCCTTCTCTTCAAAGAGCTTCATGGTCTAGGCCTGGGATATTTAAAAGGTCATCTCAAACTCCAGGACGAAGACCAGGGATGAAAATACTGCTCCTCAGTGTAACTCCCAGCAATAAGAGTCACACGAGTCTGCGTGGGAGACAGAACTTTCCCAGGGGCCAGTGTGAGACTGTGGAAAGAACTCCTCCAGAAATTGAGGACCATCACAAAACTCACCACCTTCCTCTATAAGGGCAAGGCATATTTTTGACCCTGCCTCCGCTAATGTAAAAATATATCAACAGATCTATTTATTTTTTACAAAACCCTCGCAAAACAAGACACTCCTCTGCACATGCTTTTCCCTCTGGGGAGAGGATGAGAGAACAAACACATGAAAGATGCTTAGTCATGTTGCTTAAAGCACTCCTGGAAGATGCTCAGAAATGGCGGTGAGCACGGTATAAGAACCTATACAGAACAGAACATTCTAATTGGCCGTATAACTTGTGCTCATATAAACATGTGTCCATATAACTTGTTTAAGATCTTAGGTCAAGATTTAAAAAAAAATCATGCCTAAAGTTAGGCTCCTAAATCCATCTTTAGGCATCTTAATAAGTGGCCCAATTTCCGAAGGCACTGAGCTGTGCACCCAGCAGTATTCATAGGAAACAACAGAAACTGAAAAGCGTTCAGCATTTTTGAAAATTACACCACTCATTTAGGTGCCTAAAGATGGATTTAGAAGCCTAATTAAATTTTTGAAACTCTATGCTATAATCCATGTCTGGTAAGGAGTCTGGTACTGTGGGGGTATGGGAATAGATTAAAGTTACAGAGCTTTACCTGAGGATAAATGTAGTACAGGAGTGCAGTTTAGCTATGGCTAATTAGGTAGCAGGTGAACATAGGAAGCACAGAGTATGTTTACAAAGGACAGAGCAAATGATAAGCAATGTAACAGGCAATGGAATATGTCTCTTGGAAAGCGTCTTTGTTGCAAATGAACAATGTGAAACTAAAACAAGGCTATTTTTCAGAATTGGACATCTGGTGATTGATAAAGAATGATGAAATGAAAAATATAGAAAAGTGATGTTGAAAAAAAAATGTTTCCGAAATAGAATGGTTTTGAAAGATTCCTGTATCTGACCTTTTAAGGAAATTTACAAAATAATGCCTTTTGGCTTGAATCATTCAGAACTATGATATGTCCACTGTCTGTACTAGCTCAACTCACTTGCTTGAAAAATTTTCAGCCTTCTAACAAGCAGTTCTAACTGGAGCTGGTTGAATAGAGTAAAAACCTGTTCGCAAGCAATTCACTGATTTACAAATGGGGCCATTTATTATACACTTCTTGCAAAGATGCATGCAACAGAAGTTTTGTTTGCCTTATGCAAATGTTAACAAACAGTGAATTTTGTATCCATAGAACTACATTCGCATTGGGATTAAATGAAATGCTGCTTGTATGGATGCAGAAGTGGTTTTGCAAATGTGAGGTCATTCAATTAAGGAACAGAAATATTATTATGTGACTGTACTGACATGCCACAAACTTTGTATTAATATATGATAATCAGCTAAATACTTGCAATGGATGAAATTCGCCACGGTGTAGAGGGCCAGCACAAAGTCTATGTACCACTTAAAGTATGCTCTCACAAAATATTGAGGAATTAAAAACCCTATTATTTAAATTAGCAATGGTTTTCTTTTGAAATGTCATGAGAGAGTTTTTTTGGCCATTTTGATCAGCCCTACAGACTAATAATAGCTAACCCCAGATCTCTTCTGTTCATATGAATCTTTCTATTCTGGGCCCCAATTCCTGCTTTCTGAACAAGCCAGAGAACAGAAGTGACAGCAGATCCCAAAAAGAAAAGGAGTACTTGTGGCACCACAATTTGTTCCATCTTCAGTATAACTGTCTTGCAATGCCACACAGTCATGGCAATGGCAATGCCAGAATAAGAAGGTGTGGGAGTAGATGGGAATAGAGGCAAGGAGAAGCAATGGAGGCTTGGTGACAGCAAGTGCTAGCATGGATAATTGGTAGCATAGGACAGGTGGGTTCAGAGCCGCATTTCAAAAGCTGGTGGTGAGGCAAAGAGAGGAGTTTATAGCCTCCCAGAACACTGGGGGAGCAGCAGCTGTCACTTGCACCACATACTTTGTCCAAGATTTCCCTTAAAAACCAAGTTAATTAACTTAAGGACATAAAAAAATTTGTTTTTCACTTTTAAAGGAGCCTTTTGTCATCTCTGTATGGCTGAAAACATCTGCGAGTAGCACTGAGCCTGTGAAATCTCTAGTGAAAATAAAGTGGCACACTGTTAAACATGGCTATTAAACTGTTTTCTCAGGAGTTGTTTTTGATTCATGTGGAATAGATTAAAAGTCTGTTTCTAATCCCACAAGATTTCCCACGGAGTATAATTATACATGAAACAGAATAAGAAATGCGGGCCAACAATTACTTTAATTAGACTGTGGTTACTGAAGCTGTCAGCATGACTAGCCCCACAAAGAACTAAGAGGGAAGAATTGGATAATGGAGTTGTTGATAAATGTTCATACTGCAGAGGAATTAATTATCTGTGTAAATAAATAATGGGCTGAAGAAATCACGATCAGCTGATAGGGTTTTGCCCTTCATCACTGATGACATAATAACTGCCTGATGGACCATTTTGCTGCTTTAGCTCCTCAAGGGCTAACTTGAACTGCTCCAAACTTTTCACTAGGGCTGGCCGGACAACAAGAGTTCCACTTCATTAAAGAAATGCAAGGATTCAGCATTGGTTTTTGTTCTACATTACAACAAAAACTAGACCTAGTGACATTTTTCATGAGAAGAAACAAGAGCTACCCACCCCAGAACAACAACTGTCCTGGTGGTTTGGATGCTCCCCTAGGATGTGGGAGACTTGGGTTCAGTCTCTGCTGTAAATCACAGAGAAGAGAGACTTAAAAACCTTGATCTCCTACATGAGCATCCTAACCAGCAGACGGCTGACTATTCTAGGGTGAGAAGTAGTCTCTTTCTCTTCTTCCCTCCCAGATATTCTTTCGTGGCCTGAGCCACCTTTTCAGTGAATTGTAATTATGTGGCAAAAAAAATGTTTAGTTGAAAAAATTCCTGATCAGCTTTACTTTCCCACCTGGGCAGTTTTCTGAGGCCTGGGACTCAGACAAAGCTGAAGTCAGCTGGCAAAATTAGCTGGATACTGCTACCATCCTTTCCTCTGCTAGTCATTTCCCTTTAGTAAGCTAAATATTGAGGCATCAGGGTCCACAAATGTGGGGGCAGTTATGAACTTTACACCACTGGCCAACGGTATAGAATTGCACCACCTGATGTACTATGAAGACTTGTTATGCCTTCCTCTGAAGAATGCAGCATTGGCTTCTATCAGAGAGACATTGGAAGAGACCACCCTTTGTTTGGTTCCAATATGGCAGTTCCTAGGTTCTTATATTCTGCGTATCATATATACCATTATAGTGATGCTAAGAGTGGCTCAACATGTAGAGGATGGGAGCTTGTACGCAGGAAGTTCTGAGGCCACTGCAGCTGTGGAGGACTGGGTGATTCAGGTAACTGGCAATGGTATTTGGAGTCTCTCATCTCTAGATTGCTGATTCAAACCTATTCCAACAGCAACTGAAACTCATTACCAGCTAACAATAGTGCTTGTCAGCCTTGTGAAATGAGTTTAGTGGTCTCAGTCCAGTTGTTAGTGGCCAGGGGTGCATGGGACAAAAACCCAGAGTTACAATGGTCATGGACTGAAGGAGCCATGAAGATTCTCTTAATTTTCCTCCTTACCGCTAAAGGTGGTCCCTCCTGGTTCGGGACAGCTCATTGGTCAGGGTGCTACCTTGGGACTTGGGAGACCTGGCTTTGAGTCCCGGCTGTGCCACAGACTTCCTGTATAATCTTTGGCAAGTGACTTACTCTGTGCTTCAGGTCCCCATCTAAAAAATGAGACAAAGTAAGTACTTTCCTATTTCAGAGGGGATTTGTGAAGTTAAAATCCAGGTTAGGGATGAAGCATACTGGTGTGGGGAAAGGTTATACTGGTCCTGCCACTGTTCTGCACATGCGTAGTGTTATGGACTTCCCTACTGTTAGCTGGGTGGCAGGTGGGTATGGTTGGAGAGAGAGCCTAGGGGAAGGGGAACAGAAACAAATTGTCCTTTTGATGCGTTGTACTGCTTGTCTCCAGCTCCTGGGAAGACAGATGCTGCTCTGTGAGGGTTCTGGCTGCAGCGAAGTTTGTTGGAATTTTAGAAAAATATGGTCTTGCCTCATTCCTTCGGGAACAACAAGAGATTTCAGTCTCCCAGGGTTTGAATAAGCCATCACTTTTCACCACTACTTAACTCACACAAGATGAATTCAAACTGGAACAGGTACAGAGGAGACCTGGTATGGTGATCAGTTGACTGGAGGGTCTATCTTATGGGAGGAGACTGGAAGTGCTTGGCTTGTTTAGTCTAGCAAAAAGAAGGCCGAGAGGAGACATTGTTCCCTATAAATACAGTGGGGAAAGAGGGGTAAATACCTGGGAGAGTGAAGAGCTATTTAAGCTAAAGGATGATGTTGGCACAAGAACAAACGGAGATAACCATCCATGAACAAATTCAATCTGATAATTAGAAAAAGGTTTTTAACCATCAGATGGGTGAGGTTCTGGAACAGCCTCCCAAGTGGCGTTTCAGGAGCAAACCACTTAATTACTTTTCAGAGAGAGCTGGACAAATTTATGAGTGCAATTGTATGACAGGCTTGCTTGTGATGGCAGGGAGCAGGGCTCATCAGCCCTGGGGCTCACTTCAGGTTTATGTCGTATGTTCCTAAAAGCTCATGCTTCAGGGTTTCAGCCAGCCACCTTCAGGGGTTAGGAAGGGGTCATCACCACAAGGTATTCTGGGAGGGTTTTTTTAATCTCCTTCCTCTGAAACATCAGGGATGAACACAGCTGGAGATGGGACATTGGATGGGGGGCCTAGCTCTCTGAGGTGGCACCAAGTGTTTTCTCTCTGAGGTGTTTAGCTTGCCTGCTTCTTGCTCACATGCTCAGAATCGAGCTGATTGCCATATGTGGGGTTAGGAAGGGATTTTCTCTCTAGTCAGATTGGCAGGGACCTTGGAGGGTTTTCACATTCCTCAGCAGCAAGGGATGCAGGATTATCTGGGTATGTCTCGCTTAATCATTTCCTTGCAGGTGCAGAGGCCTTGGGCACTGGTGCATCTTGGTCCCTCCTATTCTCTGCCTGTGGCACATAATAGTCTAGTTTCCTGTGGGTTGTAAATCTTTGGTCTAATTTGGGATGCTGGGTTTCGTGTGTGGGTGTTGGTGGTCAGACTAGATGATCTGATGGTCCCTTCGGGCCTTAAACTCTATGACTGTATGCCTTCAAGAGCAGTAAAGACGGTAGTGCCATCTTCAGCAGTGAGTGTTGTTGTCATTAGGCCACTAGTACTTTCAACAGATTTTTATGTCCCTGTAATATTCTAAGGTATTAGTATTGGCTCTTTGCAGAAGGAGAGAATTCTATAAGAGAGAGAGCTGTATATAGAGGATTCTGAGCTGTAACCCTTGTTGGAGCATTCTCCAGTTTGGGGCTCAGTCTTGGCACTGAGGACAAAGCAGTTTCCATTTCTCCAAATATCTGGGATGGGAATTCAATTCCATGGATTCTAGAATCTAGATATTTGCTTCTGAATGTAACTGTCTGACTTACTCATGGTTCACAGTTTCAGTCAATGGAAAGAGAAGCTCCTGAATGGAAAAAAAAAACCTCTTCCTCTTTAACGCGTACTCAATCTGCATTGCTAGGCAAGAATGAACCACTGCAGAGAGGCTTTAGGACACATGGAGAAGGATACAGCTATTCAGAAGAAGGGAGAGGCATTTCCTGACACTGGAGCAATTGGCGAACTGGCAGAAATTACTAATATTGCTTCCACAGTCAGAAAATGCTGCTGGGACTGGTGTTTTCTCTGCTCACCTCCCCGGGACTTGGTCTAGTAATTGCATGTATGTGCATTTAATGTGACTTTTCAAGGAGTTTTTGACTCTGGTGGTAGCACTCTCTCTCTTCTGTCTGGAAATGGTAAGAATCCTGATGCCTAGATGGAGATGGGCTCAGCATTAAGAGGAAGAGCTACCAACGTGATTGAACACTGGCAGGCTGTCTACATAGTACTGACTAGCTGCTTCCAAAGAATCCCATCAATGAGTGTGGATTGGATTCTTAAGTCACTTGATTGTTCTGAAGTCCTGTTCTGAGGAGCTAACCAAAAAATTACAGGCCCCTGTGTCTTCTGGCTCTCAAACGAACAGCCACCAAATCTTAATCATCTCCCTCTCCCAGTTCTTAAAAGGTCAAATGACAAATTTCTTCATGTACAGCCACTGTCTCTATAGCCTTTGTTTAGGATGCCGGCGTCGTAGGTGGTTCTTTTCTCTAAGGGAATAGGAGTTCATTGGTTCCCCTCCCTTTCCCCCTGCAATGATGACCAGCCAGTTCATCAGAATGGCCATACTGGATCATCTAGTTCAGTATCCTGTCTCTGAGAGTGGCCAGTACTTGATGCTTCAGAGGAAGGTGTCAGAACCCTGCAGTAGTAGCTGTGGGATAATCCTGATCCCCACGGTAGGTCTCATCCTGATCTCTAATAGTTAGAGATTGGCTTAGGACCTGAAGCATGAGGTTTAATATCCCTTCCACAAATAACTGGATATTCTTGTTCACATTCCCTATCACAACCATAAGTAGCACTGCTAGCCACATCACTGCATTTCCAATTTTTTTTTTAATCACTGTGACATTGGTGCTGTTACTTTGACGCTGTATGAGAGCAGGCAGGAGATGCAGCCACTGGCCAAGCTGTCTGAAGGGACTTCACCATGAAGCTTTTTCTGCAGTATGTCTGTGCCCATGCACAAGACTTTCCATCCCCTAAATCAGTGTTTCCAAAGCTGGCAAGGGCTTGAGGGAATGCACTAGACTAGACTAATCCAGGAGGAGAGATTCAGAGCATGTCAGGGGAACAATAATGGCGGGGAAAATCATCTCCCCCACCCTGAACTGCAGACCTGCCTTTTGCATCTGTGAGGCCAAAAAGATGGAAGTTTCTTGAAAGCCACTTCCTTCCTTCCCTGCTCCCATCATGGTCTTTGCACATTTGGCCACAGTAACAGCTCTTTGTGTCACGAGCTGTTCATTGACCCACGCGTCTCTTCTCTCACAGCACTCAGCTCGGCCACCAAACGCAGCTTGCTCACCCCATGGGGATTCTAATGGGCAGGGCTGGCTCCAGGCCCCAGTGTTCCAAGCAGGTGCTCATGGCGGCAGTCAGAAAGGGGCGGCAAATCGGTGGCAACTTCTCCCCTTTGCCGTCAGCGGCGGAAGTTTTCTTTCACTGCTTGGGACTGCAAAACCTGTAGAGCCGGCCCTGCTAATGGGCATCTGTCTTGAGCAACAGGGAGTCTTTGGGGAGGGAGGATGGGAAAGAAGCAAAAAAAAAAACCCAAACCCCCAAACAAACAACAACCCAGAACGAAAGGAAAAAAAAAAGAAATCAAAGAAAAGAAAAAAGGACAGTGAGCAAAAATGCAATAAGACGAAGAGAGAGCTGCAGGGACGCTGACAACAGTGCCAGGGCCTGGTGTGAGTGGAAGCTGAGGGGGGTCGTCAATCCACCAGTCCGCTGCAGGGGGGACTCTGAAAAAGGTTGGGAACCACTGCCCTGCTTGGAAAGAAGGGTGTGCTATGCAGGGGTGACTGTAAAGCCAGTGACTTACCGGTACTCTAGGGCCAGCTCTGGCCCCCAGAAGGGGCGAGGCCTAGGGCGGAAGAGGCGGCGCTGAGGGGGTCCGAGCCAGCCCCAGCCCACCCTGTAAGGTAAGTGCACCCCCCGCCACACCGGGGTAGTAGCAGCAGCAGCCCAAGGCTCTGGGGGCTATTTAAAGGGCCTGGGGCTCCCCTCTTCTACTGCCCTGTCTCTTTAAATAGCCGCCGGAGCCCTGGGGAAGCGGCGGGGCTCCAGCGGCTATTTAAAGGACCGGGGCATCAGAGGCAGCTGGAGCCCTGACCCTTTAAATAGCCCCAGAGCCCCCACTACCCCAGGGCTCTGGGGGCTATTTAAAGGGCCCGCGGCTCCCCTGCTTCTACCACCCCGGCCTTTTAAATAGCCGCCGGAGCCCTGGAGTAGTGGCAGCGGGGCTCTAGAGGCTATTTAAAGGGCCCGGGCGGTAGAAGCAGGGGAGCCCCAGGCCCTTTAAGTAGCTGCCGGAGCCCTGCAGCCGCTACCCCAGGGCTCCAGCAGCGGGGCTCTGGAGGCAATTTAAAGGGCCTGGGGCTCCAGCCACTGCTGGGAGCCCCAGGCCCTTTAAATTGCCCCCTGGGGATGCCGGGATGCCCCAGTACGGTGCACCGGCTCTTACCGGTATGCCGTACCTGGGCGTACCGGCTTACTTTCACCTCTGGTACTATGTTTCCAACAACCATGATTCATAGGAGGCAGAGCAACAGCAAATGAAGGGCAAAGGATTTGGGTTCAGCTCCAGCTTTTGTAAGCCCTTAATGTTCTTAAACAATAAAGAAGAATGCACTCAGCTTTCACACTTCTGTAGCATGGGAGGGCTTGCAATGGGACAGTGAGAAAAAACAAAGGAGGAAAATGCCAGAAAACGTGAAGAAACAAGACAAAATAAGCTTGACTTCCAGGTAGATCTGTAGCAGCCAAATGAAAAATATATATATTTGCTGTTTGTCCTCTCCTTTGCTCAGGTACAATCGCAAAGCTTTTGAATTTCATTCACCCTGCAAGGGATTCCTGCCCTGCAGAATGAATTCCATTGAACAACAATGAGCTCCTGTAACTTGGAGCCTCCCTCCCTGTAGGCCAGGTGGGATTTCTGAGGCTCCAGGACTGAATTCAGAAGAAGACATAGGTCACTCCTATTACTCGGGAGCCACACTCTGCCCGGAGATATTTTAATTCTTCAGACAGTCTTTACATTTTTAATGTCTTTTTAAAGTGTTTCACCAGGCAATATCCAAATAAGCCTTGGTGATTAGCAAAGGTGCTCTACCAGACCCAGAGTTGGGTCTTGTGAATTATTCAGCGCTTAAGTTCAGTGAGACTGTTAACTCCAGCATTTGTCATTTACAGCTCGTGCTTTGTAAATGTGCGAAGGGAGAGAAACGGCTCATTTGTCCTGACCCAGCCATTTGGGATAATGACTCCGATTTCCTCTTTACTATGAATCCCGCAGTATTTATTTCTACCTCTCATGTGCTTTTCATGGTCAATCAGCAGTTTCAAAACACATCCCCCTCCTGTCCTGCTAACCCAGCTTTCTCTGTGGCATGGGTATAGGTTGATGGAATTCGCAAAAGCTCCTGCTTGGAGGAAGATGCTAAGGGAAAAGCTGGTTCATTTAGCTCAGCACAGCAGGCTCAAAGATCAAAAGTTAAGATGCAGTCTCACCACTAATAAGCTGTGAAACACACTTGTCAAACAATAACATTTTTCATTTAGCCCCTTCAGTGCTGGAAGAATACTGTGATGGGAGGGGGGCGGGGGGAGAGGAATGGTAATTATGTCAATGGAGTAATGCACGTGAATGCTGCAAAATTCATCCTCTTGTGCAAGCTTGTACAACTGCAAAAACCATAAAGAAGCAGTCAGGACACAGCCCCTGTGTGCTGAGTGTGTTGTGAACTTGGTGGGCTGTGAGTGGGCATAATTGGCCTTCAGGGAGAAAGGGAGTTGGAATGAGGTTGTCCTTGTATCTTCCAGAGGAATGCCAGACAACAGAGTAGCAGATACCTAAGTCTCTGATTTATGAGCACAGTTTTAAACCTACAAAAATTGAGGCCCAGTTGAGGCTGGGCTGCACATCTGTCCCTTTTTGTGTAATCCAGGACATTGCCACAGGCAGGACAAAAGCAAGGTAATGCACACTGGAAGGAACAAATTGAGCTACTCGTGCCCATTGCTGGTGTCTAAATTAACTGCAGTTAGTCAGGAAAAGGACCTGGGCGTCAGTGTACACAGCCCAATGGAAAATTCTGCTCCTTGCCTAGCACAGTCTGGAAGCAAACAAAATGGTCAAGATTCATAGGGATTTGAGATTGAAAATATCATCAAACTATTGTATAAACCGAAGGTACTCCCTTACCTGTGATACTGGCCACTGAGAGTGTAGACTTAGTCTAAATTTAGGCACTTATTATCGTAAATTGTGGCCTTAGATTTTTTGTTTTGTTTTAATTGCTGAGACAAAATGAGGAAGGAAGGAGATGAAAAGGGTCAATATTAACACATGTTAAAGGCTGTGTTGTAGAACTGTTGTTGAAATAAATGGTTTGGCCTAAAAACTGGGTTTCAAGGCGTTTGGTGAGATTATAGCATTGTTGTGACTACATGCCAGAACTTTCTGAAGATGAGAGTGCATGTCAATATTTGAAGTGCTGGAAGCTTAGTTTTGCATGGACACTCATAATGGATGTTCTTGGATACTCCCATTTGGATCATTGCTCCCTGGAACTTTGTCAACTTGATTAAGAATTCTTGTTGCCATCCTAGTCATCATCACCATATTCTGGGATGCAGGGTTTTTTCACCGTAACATTGGGCCATTTTGCTGATCTTCAGAGATTCTTTCCAGATGAGGAGAAAGAAGATGAGTCCGGCTCCTCCATGACTATGTCCTATGCCACACTTGAGATGAGAACCTAAGGTTCCTGCTATGCCCCACCAGTCTGTCAATATCCACCATCACTTGAGAAGGCAACTGAAAAGTGTCGGCATCCTGAAGCTTCACTGTTGGGTCTTCTCAGCAGTGCACCACTCTTCTAATGCCCAGGTGGAGATGGAGGTTGCTGCTTGGTGGAATAAAGGTACTTGCTTGGGCAGAGAGGAGAAGTGCAGGAGAAATCTATGTAATGATAGCACATACTGTGGAGCACTGGGGTTCTTCCCTCTCCCAGACTTGGCTTCTTGTGTCAGGCATCAGTCAACAGGGGACTGCTATCACCTGTTTTTCTGAATTGATTTGTTTGTGAAGCTTTGCTTTCTCCTTCATGCAGCCAGCCCACTACACGTAGGCCAGGCTATACATCATTATGCACTAGAGTTAAAATACACAAAAGGAAGAAGTGATGTGCCATATTTACGACATGGCTGTTAACAACCCCGTGCAAGCATAAAACGAGGCAAGCGCCTTCCACGCTGCTGTGTTCCCTTGAACCACATCGTGCTGCCACAGCAACAATCACCACTTTATGATATGGAAATGGGAGGAAAAGCGCTGAAGCAGGATCTTTAAGGAGGCTGCGGAGAGTGATTTAGGTGTTGATGAAGATGGAATTGTTGCTGTGTGTACAGTTTGCCTGTGGTCCTGGGACTAAATAGAGAGGTGACTGAAATCCACCACCTTCCTAGGGCTCATAATGCATGGCATATTCTTAATAAGCTTGACGTTAAATTGCTTGTGCACTCTCTTTCCTTCCCTCTCTTTCTTGAAACTAATAATATGGCCCCTAGTTCATTAAAGTTGGCCCGTCTCTTTGCTTCACTTTTGTAATGCATGAGAACACAGGCCTTAAATAAAATCTTTGTGAGGCACTTGCACTTGTCTGAAGATAAAAAGCATGTTCCTACATTTGCATGACAAAGAAGCTCATATCAGCACCTCCTTTCTCTTTGGCACCCCCCTTCCTCTGGGCTTGTATCTGATGGAAAAGGCAATTTCCAGCTAATCATTCTAAAAGCCTGTCATTTGGGTCTGTAATGAGAGGAGAGAGTTTTCACTGTTGATTTTCAGTAGGCAGTGAGTTTGTGGCAGTTCTGGAAATAGGTACAGCACGCAGAGCAGAATGGGAGCATACCATGCATGGGATTTTCTGCCCTGTGGGGTGAATAATACTGTTGAGACACCCTGAGTTCCTATAAAAACTGACTGTTATGGGACAGTTGCAACTGTAAATCTCCTGAGGGCAACTTTTGCTCCCAGTGTATGCTAACGTAAATCTGGAGTCATTCCACTGACTTTAGTGGAGTGACTCCAGATTTACCCGGGTGCAGCTGAAAACAGAATCTGGGCCCAGGACACTATTCAGTACATGGGAAGTGCTTCGGGTCACCACAGCATGCCTTGTTCAATGCACTTTACAGTCTGTAGTTTCACGGTCTGTAGTTCCATGTGGTGGTGTAAATCTCTGGAAAACGTATCTCCAAAATGTTTGGAGGTCGAATAGATCAGTACCCAATGGGGAAGGTGTTTGTTCAAATCTATCAGCGATTCAGTGGCCAGGAAGTTGAGTTTTAACCTCAGGAGAACAGGCTTTCTCCCAAGATTGCTAGTAAATTCTAGTGTTAGCTGTGTCCCTAATCCCTGAGAATGGCACAACCCATGTGGTGCACTCGGCAGTGAAGAGATTCACAAAGGGATGGAAGCTGCTGTAAGATGTTTTATTTGAAGGATTAGGACAGAGCTTGATCTCTGCAGGGCAGATGAATACAGTTTAGCTGGGAGCAGGGTGGTGAAAGGCTTAACGTTTTCCAGAATGGCAGTACAAACTAGCTGGGTTGGTTTTAGACCATTCAGTTTACAAAACCAGAAACCCATTCGCTCTGCCAGCTGTAGCGTCCCTGCAGCAGTAAAATTCCCAGCATGGATATTTCAAGGTGCGCTTGATTCCTTGCTGGTCGGTCCTTGAAAAGTGTCCACATGCCAAGATTCATGGTCGGGTTTGTGCTCTTCAGATTTAATCATTTCATGACTAATTAATGTAGTCATTCCCACAGTGCCCTGGGAAAGGAGGATGATTATTGAAGGTTAATGTCATCACAGCACATGCTGTGACTTGAATTGTTACAAAAAATGTTCAAGGTATTTAATTGAACCAATAAGTAACAATATAATTACATTTAATAATGTATGTCCAACCACATTTATTTGTCCCTCTGTGAGGCCGGTAACTGCCTATAACTCCAGTTGTGTATATGAGAAACTTAAATCCATTAGCTTTCTGTTTTCCCTTTTATTATGCATCCTCAGCTGCTTTCTGATTTGCTCCCATTGGGGGTCAGCTATGGGTAATGTAGCAAATACAGGCAGCTGTGTGGGAGGATATTTGAAAACGCATGAGGAATTTGAGGGCCAAGCACACAACCCAGAAGTCCTGTCAGCTTAGTCCATATGAAGGAGGTTCTGTTCCGTCTTCTTTGCCCAGAAATAATAACACATCGTTTTACTATGGCCACGGATCTCAAAATATTTTAGGTTCCTTAACCCTCCCTATCCCCACTTTAACCCTACTTTGCTGAAGTTCACTAGTGTGCCCAAAGTTAGATGGAGGGGCAGAGGCAGGGATGTTACTTGATTCCTAAGCCTCTGCTCTAGCCAATAGACATCACTGTCCCCTAGAATATATATATGCTTCAGAAGCACAGAAAGGAATGGAATGGAAAGCACCCAGGCTATTCAGGAAGCTTCCCCTAGCAAGATGCAGAGAGAGTGAAATTAAATGAGATACTCTACAGTGAGGCTGAGAATTTAAATGCAAAGAAATCAAGATGTTCCAGTGTTAAGGATCTGAGCCACTGAAACATTAGCTTAGCCACCTTGTGTGTCTTTGGTATTACACAGACCCACCAGTGAATAACGTGTGTACTGTGATACTGAGGGTGGTGCCTTGAAAGGCTGAGTTTCCCAGGCAAAGGGTCTAGGTGTGGCACCTCAAAGCTCTTGTTATATGCAGTCAGTTGGAGCAGAACACAGAATAAAGCAGATCTCTTGCAAGTGCCTTGAACACTGTCCATGGGCTTGATTGACAAAAGAATATAGGCATGGGGACACTAAGCATCACCACCCCTAGCTTTTAGGTGCCTAGAAAAAGAACAATGTCTGGCAAGAGATCTTCCCTCAGAATGGCTTGTGTTTTCTGTAGTACAAGATATAAAATAAATGATGTATGTAGAAGGCCTTGTCTTGTGCCTGTTGCATCAATGGGAGGCTTGTAGAGGGCACATATTGCTCCCTGTGTAAAAGAATTGGGAGAAACTTTCAGTGCTGGAAATCCCATATCTCAGGACAGCTTTAAAACCAAATAGGTTGAAGCACTGGAGAAGCAAGGGCAGTGTCGCATTGGCAGTCAGAGTCGCTAATAGCTTCCCTGACTCTGGTCTAGAGTTCACAAGAATGTCAACAACATCTCTGCAAGCCAAGCTGCAGGAGGCAGATTTCTCACTTTTTCTTCACCAGCAGAAAGTGATGTTTAGATTCTCATTGACCAGGTTCCACAGTGAGGGAGAAATTAATCCCATTGGCTATCTCTTCTTACCGGCTAGCTGGGAGCTGAGGGAGTTAGGGATGCTGACCATATGTCAGCACCAAGACAGGGGACTATTGTAATGATCAGATGGCTCCTCCCAGGGATAGTCCAACAAGCCCCATCATTTTCAGCAAGCTGCAGAAAGGGGCAAAATGAAATCCCAGGCTTACTTCAAAGAGCAGCTGCCCTCCCTCTGGTGTTTAATTTCGTTAATTTATGTTTGTTGAAATAAAGCCAATTAAGCTAATTTATCTTCTTATCAATCATGCCTCTGCTTTCATTACTCAGTTGTAGAAGTGGCATCATTTGTTTTATGGCAGACAGCAAGGATGATCAGAGCCAACCTGCACACAGGGCCACCTGCAACAGGCAGCTCAAGGAGAAGATGGCACGGAAACAAACCATCCTAATGTGCAGGAAGAACAGAAAATATGGCAGGCGACCATCTTGGCTTAACAGTGAAATCTTCGGTGAGTTTAAACTCAAAAAGGAAGCTTACAAGAAGTGGAAATTTGGACAGATGACTAGGGAGGAATATAAAAATACTGCTAGAGCATGCAGGGGTGCAATCAGGAAGGCCAAGGCACAACTGGAGTTGCAGCTAACAAGGGATGTGAAGAGTAGCAAGAAGGGTTACTACACATATGTTAGCAAGAAAAAGGCCACATAGTGACAGATGATGTGGAAAAAGCTGAAGTACTCAATGCTTTTTTTTGCCTCAGTCTTCACAGACAAGATCAGCTTCCGGACTACTGCACTGGGCAACACAGTATGGGGAGGAGGTGAGCAGACCTCAGTGGTGAAAGAACAGGTTACGGACTATTTAGAAAAGCTGGACATGCACAAGTCCATGGGTCCAGATCTAATGCATCCAAGGGTGCTGAGGGAGTTGGTTGAAGTGATTGCAGAGTCATTATCTTTGAAAATTTGTGGCGATCGGGGGAGGTCCTGGATGATTGGAAAAAGGCAAATATAGTGCTCATATTTTAAAAAGGGAAGAAAGAGAACCTGGGGAACTACAGACCGGTCAGCCTCACTTCAGTCCCCATCAAAATAATGGAATAGATCCTCAAGGAATCTATTTTGAAGCACTTGGAAGAGAGAAAGGTGATCAGGAACAGTCAACATGGATTCACCAAGGGCAAGTCATGCCTGACCAACCTGATTGCTTTCTATGATGAGATCATTGGCTCTGTGGATATGGGGAAAGCGGTGGATGTGATATTTGTTGACTTTAGCAAAGCTTTTGATATGGTCTCCCACAGTATTCTTGCCAGCAAGTTAAAGAAGCATGGATTGGATGAATGAACTATAAAGTGGATAGCTGGCTAGATCATCAGGCTCAATGGGTAGTGATCAACGACTCGATGTCTAGTTGGCAGCTGGTATCAAGCAGAGTTCCCCAGGGGTCGGTCCTGGGGCCGGTTTTGTTCAACACCTTTATTAATGACCTCAATGACGGGATGAATTGCATCCTCAGCAAGTTCACAGATAATACTAAGCTGGGGGGGAGAGGTAGATATGCTGGAGGGTAGGGATAGGGTCCAGAATGACCTAGACAAATTGGAGGATTGGGCCAAAAGAAATCTGATGAGGCTGAACAAGGACAAGTGTAGAGTCCCGCACTTTGGAAGGAAGAATCCCATGCACCGCTACAGGCTGGGGACCAACTGGTTAAGCAGCAGTTCTGCAGAAAAGGACCTGGGGATTACAGTGGACGTAAAGCTGGATCTGAGTCAGCAGCGTACCCTTGTTGCCAAGAAGGCCAATGGCATATTGGGCTGTATTAGTAGGAGCATTGCCAGCAGATTGAGGGAAGTGATTATTCCCCTCTATTCGGCATTGGTGAGGCCACACCTGGACTATTGTGTCCAGTTTTGGTTCCCCTACTACAGAAGGGATGTGGACAAATTGGAGAGAGTCCAGCAGAGGGCAACAAAAATAATTAGGGGGTTGGGACACATGACTTATGAGGAGAGGCTGAGGGAACTGGGGTTATTTAGTCTGCAGAAGAGTGAGGCGGGGATTTGATAGCAGCCTTCAACTACCCGAAGGGGGGTTCCAAAGAGGATGGAGCAAGGCTGTTCTCAGTGGTGTCAGATGACAGAACAAGAATCAGTGGTCTCAAGTTGCAGTGTGGGAGGTTTAGTTTGGATATTAGGAAACACTATTTCACTAGGAGGGTTTGAAGCACTGGAATAGATTACCTAGGGAGGTGGTGAAATCTCCATCCTTAGAGATTTTTAAGACCCGGCTTGACAAAGCCCTGGCTGGGATGATTTAGTTGGTGTTGATCCTGCTTTGAGCAGGGGATTGGACTAGATGACCTCCTGAGGTCTCTTCCAACCCTAATATTCTATGAGAAGCAGATTCTGATGGCCAAGGACACAGCTTTTCAGTTGGCTTTTTACTTTATATGTGTATTGCCTTGCCATACCCCTGTATTATCTCCATCTTACATAGGGGAAACAGAGGCACAGAGCGATGTCATGCCTTGCCAACTGTCACACAGCAGGTACTTGATCTCATGAGTTCTGGCTGCCAGACCCCTGTTCTAACCACTGCTAAACACGCCATGTTTAATTTTTGTAGCCACCACAGGATAAAATAGCTTGATGCCCCTTGGAAAATACACTTGTGCACTGTAAAGGACTGGCAGATCATGTTTGTAATCATGTATGAAGCTGAGGAAACTCCATAAAACATCGAACCCAAAGCTAATCAGCCTATTGATAGTCCAAACTTTTCATTTCAGCTAATCAGTATGTTTTGTGATTGGTCACCCATGCCACATGGTATTGTTTCACCTCTTTGATTGGGCAACTGAAACTTTTTAAAGAGGGAAACACTGAAATAAGGACTCACAATAACAAATAATGTACTAATGTCTACTGCTGCTATTTTAAGTTGTTCTAAGGTGCTTATATCACCATGGCGTCTGCATCTCATATCTTCCCTTATGTGAGTTTTCAGATGAAAAAGCTGAGACAAAGCTCCCTATTTGTGAGGTTTGCCCATCACTGGGGATTTATTTGGGGATTTGCTAACCCCTAAGGATGCCTCTCCTCTGCAGAATTCTCTTGGCTGAGTCTGGCTGATACACTTGCTTAGACCTATTTCTCCAGACCACCCTTCTAAGCAACAATTGGCATTTGGCTCAGTTTCCTGGAATATGCAAACTACTCGCCCTTCATTACAATTCTGCATAGCTACTTAGCTTGCTCAGACCCATCAGCACTTCCTGTGGTGGCTGCTTTGGTCACAGACACTTGTGTGACTTAAAAAAGTCTGTCTCAGGTGCAGAAGATACTAGCAGGGAGCAGGGAGGTATTAGTTGTGTGGGTGTGAATGCTTGTGCATAGATGTGCTCCTGCACACGTGTCTGCACACCTAAAGAGCACAATGAGTTTTGAAATGGAATTTGTCCTTGACTTTTTCTGTTCTGTTTTCTTTACTTTCACAAGGAAACTGAAATTGGAAATGAACTTGGAAAAATGTTCTGTAAAAAGAAAAGTTCTAAGGAGAAATAATCTATAATATTTTAAAGAAATGTGATAGAGAAAAAAGGTCATTTTGATACAGAGCTTCTATCGATCCAGCTACAGTTCCTATGAGAATTTAAAAAAGAAAACTTTAGCAATGCCCTAAGAGTCCTCACCAAGGCTTTACAAGACATCCAGTGGAGAAAGCTTAATTTAATTTATATATTTATATTTTCAAACAGTGAATTCCTGGGAAAACAAGCCCTTGATGGGATTTATGTTTTTTAGCTAAATGTGATCACTGATTTAGGAAAACATTGCCTGATCAGTGGCAACTGGTCTTCGTTTGTCTAACCTGCTGAAATATTCAAAACAAGAGTTAAAGGCACAAAATGGGTTTATCAGCAGACACTTTAGGCAGCTGTACCTTCTCCAAGGAGGAAGCAGTGTCTAGTGTAGTTAAATCTGGAGCTGGGAGGCTGGAAATGAGTCTAAATTCCAGCTCTGCCATAGAGGTCATCTGACAAATCTTGCTCTGTGCCCAACCTAAAAGGGTCAGGTTAGGGTTAACTCCTTCGTGTTTATAAAGTGCTTTGAGATCCGGAGATGGAAGAGACGATAGAGTAGAAGAATTTTATGATTTTTATTATTCTATTCCTCATATACGGCAGTTTGAATAGTTTTACAAGTGCAGCCGTTACGTGAAATGGACAGTCCTTAACAGAGGGTCAGGGGTCACCAGACACTGATGCATGCAAATACCAGAAGAAACGCTAGAATGTAAAATGTTGCTTTGCAGTTTCAAACTGCAGAGTAAGAGAGATTGTGCAACAGATAATGAACAAAATGACATATAGGTGTGTGTAGAAAAAAACAAACAAACTCCATTTTTATTTGAACTTGCCACATCTGTGCTCACCTTTTTCCTCTCTAAGTCTTCAGAAGGCAAAAGCAGTGATGAAGACTATGCCTATGTTAGTTTATCTGCCCATCTTCAAAATGGTAGCCAGGGTACTGCTTCCCTCTGGTTCAGACATCTGTGGTAGCTGAGAGGGAGGATGGGTGTGTGGCTAAGTCTGGGCTGGCCTGGGAATGAGGAAATCTGAGCTCAGTTCCTAGCTGTGTCTTAGACTTTCCATATCACCTTAGGGGCACTTGGCCTCTGTGTGCTGCATTTTCCCCTCAATATAATGGTACCTCGCAACCTCAGAGGAGTGTTTTGCTCATAAATCCAACCATATTCAGGAGATACTCAGCTACTAGAGTGAGGGAGCTATATAAATACGTAGAGAGCATCACAGGGAAGGTTCTTCTCTCCAGTTTGTACAACTAGGGTTTTGTTTGTATGTGTTTTGGGTTGGGTGCACAGGTGCGGACTTTTATTTTTTTTTCCCTGTGGGTGCTCCACCCCTGCTGCACCCCCTCCCCTGAGGCCGCCACTTGCTGGCTCTCTGCCCTCCCCCAAGCGCTTCCCGCTAGCTGCCAAATAGCTGATTGATGGAGGTGCCTAACAGCTGATTGGCAGTGCCACGGAACAGCTGTGGCTGGTGCGTGCTGAGCACCCACTGTTTTTCTTCATGGGTGCTTGAGTCCCAGAGCACCCATGGAGTCGGTGCCTATGGGTGGGTGGCAGGGAGTTGTAAAGCAAACTCCTGGTAGTTGTAACCTACCTGTGACGCATGTTATCTCTCCCTCTCTGTAGGCTGGTCCAGAGTGTATCAGCTGGCTACTGTGACCAGCTAATAGAATTAGTCCTTTAGCTCAAGATGTAGCTGTAGCGCTAAGGTCTTGAGTTCAACCTCTGCTGGTAAACTCTACTGATACAGGAGCTGGATGTCATAACACAGTCCTCAAAAAACAAAACAAAAACAGAAAAAAGTTAAATAGCTACTGATAGCATCTTGGCCTTTGACTCTTATCATCAGCATCATAGGGTACATAGGAAATGTTTGCCTTCAGATATCTGCTACTGGTCGCTGATGAGAGTGTGATCAAATGTTTGGCCCCAGCAGGATAAATCAAATAAATAGACTTGGGAGGCATTGGGTCACCACATAAAAGGAACATTTTGTGTGTATGTCTTGTTTTCTCCAGCATGCTCTATAAAAGTTTATATAGAGTCCCAAATCTACCTGGAAGTAAAGAGATTTGAAATATACAGGGCACAGAAAGTGATTTCACATATTGCAGAAATCATAGCGCGAGATTAACAGTACACAGGACAATATAATGACTGCATACTTCATAAAAGAGGAAAATACACACAGCTGATAGACCGACTCCTAGATGCTGGGCCTGGAAAGTGTGCCATGGATTATGTAGTCTATCCTACACTCTGACACTAGTGCAAGATTATCCTCTATAGGGATGTGTTTTATCTGAACTCCACTTGGTGGTGAGGAGTAGTGAAGAGCTTTCAATACCCTTTTTTAGAACAATATTGAATTTTTCCATTGGCAATTTATGGAAATTCCCCTTTGACTTATCTCCGTAATATCACCTTCAATCATTTCTTCCCCTCTCAGGTATTTTATAGACAGCTATTATCACACTCCCTGTCCTCCCTTTTCTAAACCAAGTACTGTCTGTTAAAAATGCTACCTGGGTTAATTGCTTTTGAATATTGATTTTAAGATTGATTGTGTTCCCATTGAAGTCCAGGCCAAAGCTCCAGCTGACTTTGAGAGCAGGACTGGGCCTTTTGCGTCTAAATCACTTTGAATGAGATGTACTTAGAACGAGATATTCAAAAGGGGTCAGCACCCAGAGCTTGGGCTACATTCTCCAAGGAGCACCAGCGGGCTGGGTCCTAAGCGCTTTTGAATATCTGCTTGAAAGTGTCGCAGCAGAAGCTGGTGGATGCTGAGCCCTTTTGAAACTTTGGCCGAAGTGTTGCAATGGGAGGGGCTAGTTGCTGAGCATTTATAAATATTTAGTCCCAATCCTGGGTGCTGAGCACTGGAAAATGTGCGTGGAGCTTCTTTTTCTTTTTAAGTCCCCACCCTGAAGAGCTTCCACTTTGTCATCTCTTCGTCTGTAAAGCACCATGTATGTTTATGGCACTGTAAGGGTATAATAACTAATATTAATAAACACTAGAACTTTACTCTCTGAATGCTTATTCCCTTTAGCTTTAGGTTCTTATTCTGTGAACAGCTTCTCATGCCAGTGTTTCTCTCATGCTTCACGTCCAAGGCTGGTTGGCTACTACCTTGCTTCACCCCACACCTACCTTTTCAGTCATTATCCAACAAATACCCTCATCAAACACCCCACTGCTAAGGCCCTTAATGCTCTCAAAGCAGGAAGCTGCTGCTGGCCACAGACTCTGCTTCTGCTGGAGGATTATATAGAGGCGAGTAGCTGCCAGGAAATCTTTTCGGGGGTAGAATGTCCCCAGTCGTCAATTTCCGCTCTGAAGCAAATCGAACTGGAGAGCAGGAGCACAATGAACACACACATCAGTGATGGGAGGAGAGAGTGCCACTGTTCTCTCCTCCCCTGCCTCCCCTCATGATCAACACTGTAGATCAGGCAGCCTCATGCTATGTTCCTGAGTTGCTATGATTTCAACGTGCGTAATCTCGACTGGTGCATTCTCTGTTGAGCAGAAGACTGCGTTTGCCAATCAGCTGACAGTCTTGCCGGGCACACTGACATCTTACTGCCTGCAAGTATTTAATCTGGTTTAGCAGTTAATATACCATGCAAAAAACTAGAGGGCATGCACTTGTGTCTCTGTGTCTAGAATGGCACACTGGCCACAAATGAACGTAATATAG
Source organism: Lepidochelys kempii (assembly GCF_965140285.1). Lineage (NCBI taxonomy): Eukaryota > Metazoa > Chordata > Testudines > Cheloniidae > Lepidochelys > Lepidochelys kempii. The sequence goes on from NC_136382.1 coordinate 153,467,255, forward strand.
CCCAGTGGAAGTGGTTAGAGCAGAGGATTGGGTGCCAAGATTCCTCAATTCTGTGCTCAGCTGTGCTACCATCTCGTTGTGGATACATCTACCCAGCTGCTGGGATTCCCGGGCTGGGCAGACATACATGTGCTATCTGTGCTTGAGCTAGCTCCTAAAGAAAGCAGCGTGGCTGTGTCACCACACGCAGCGGCTTTGCTGCACCCGTTTTAAAAAAATAAAACACACTCCTAGCGAGAGAGACAGAGATTTGACTCCTGTGTAGGACAACGTTGCTCTGATCATATTCATTTCTTCTTCTTCCATTATTCAACATTATATTTCCCTTTTGGCATCATGAATTCATGAACCTTTCCGTTCCAATAGTAACCAAAAAGACCTCTGCTCTTAGCAGAGTGTGTGTGTCTATTTCACCTATTTTTTTATCCTATATAAAAATCTGGCCTTAAGCACAGTCTCTCAGCCTGGAAATAATAAAGTAAATTTCACTGGATGTGGAAAAAGTAAGTTGAGACATTACAAGTGCTTGGGACCATAAGCGGCTGCAGGCAGACATTTAATAACAACGAAAAGCATCAGTTCCTATATAAGGTGCTGGGTAATGGGTTTAAATAAAAGGCCCAAAAAGAAGTGTTTAATTTACACTTAAGCAAAACAATTGTGAGTAAATTAAACACTGATTGTAAAGATGCTGACTAATTAAGATGTACTAATTATATAAAACTCAATTGTTGTGCAATTTTTACACAATTACCCCTGAACAAATATTTAATTACATTCCCTTTAATACATTAAACCAATATTGCTTTTTCCCTCCCTAAGCTGCTAGATAGGAATATGTGAGCACTGAATTGATGCAGAATAAGAGAGCCAGGTATTAAATGAATTTGTTGAATTGCACTTACATTTTTAGTTTTAAAAAGTTTAGTAGCAAAACACTCAATTATATACTGTAACATATAGGTGATCTGAAGAGTGTATAGTGGCTTTACAGACTAATTGTTTTAGTTAATTGAATTAATTAGTGGATGTTTGCAAAGTGATTTGAAGACATAAATCGCTATATAAGTACCATAGTAGAATTATTATTATTATACTGAACACTAAGCTGTCTCCCAGGAGTGAACTGAGAGAACCTTTAGATGGCTAAAGAGGGGACCAGGGAGTGGAGAGGATTTATTTACTTGAAGTTCTATTTCTAAAGTAGGATAAAAGTAAACTAAAGACTATAATGTAGAATCCAAACTATATTCAGTAGGGATGAGTGAAGCAATTTAGACAAAAGAAAACAGTTACAACTTTGCCCCAAATTCAAAATGAATACTACATCAAGTTGTTCTGGAGGGGTTCAAAAAGTTCTGAATACTTTCCCTCAAATTTTCACACACCTAATAGACTAAGATTTATAGATTTTAGGGCCAAAAGGAACCACTGTTATTATTTAGTCTGACCTCATGCATTACACAGGCCGTAGAATTTCATATAGCAATTTCTGTATCAAGCCCAAACTTCTCTAACTTCTGTTTGAGCCATAGCATGTCTGTTAGAAAGTAATCCAGTCTTTTAAAACTTCCTAGCTGTGAAAACAGTAGGACAATGGAACAGACTGCCTCAGGAGGCGGTGGAAGCTCCTTCACTGGAGGTTTTCAAAAGGAGTCTGGATAGCCATCTGTATGGGATGGTCCAGTGTTCTCAACCTGCGGCCCGTGAGCCACTTGCGGCCCAATCAGTGCAGAGCTGAGGCCCACGTGACATCCTCAGGGCCATACAGGTAGTATTGGATGCGGCCTACAATAGTAAATAGGTTGAGAACCACTGGTTAGGTGCAACAAATCCTTCATCTTGGCAGGGGGTGAGACTAGATGACCCTTGAGGTCCCTTCTCACCCTACGGTTCTATGACTCAGACCAGCGGCTCTCAACCTTTTTCTTTCTGAGGCTCCCCCAACATGCTATAAAAATTCCACAGCCCAGCTGTGCCACAACAACTGTTTTTCTGCATGTAAAAGGCAGGGCTCATGTTAGAGAGTAGCAAGCAGGACAACTGCGCTGTGCCCCACACCACAGGGCGGCCCATGAAGCTAAGTTGCTCAGGCTTCAGCTTCAGCTCAAGGTGCAGGGCTTGGAGCTCTGGGCTTCAGCCTCATGCAGTGGTGCTTTGGTTTTCTAACCCTGGGACTCAGCAAGTCTTATGTCGGCCCTGCTTGGTGGACCCCCTGAAACCTCCTCAGGGCTCTCCAGCAGGCCCTGGACCCCTGTTTGAGAACCACTGACTTACATACTTCAAGTGATGGAGAATCTACTGTGTCCTTAGCTAAGTTGCCCCAACAGTTCACAACCCTCACTGTTAACATTTTTTGACTTTGTAGTCTGAATTTGTCTAGCTTCATCTTCCAACCACTGGAAACCATTATAACTTTTTCTGCTAGAATAAAGAGCTGCCTTCTGTCAGAACTGGCTTCCCCGTGTAGGTATCTGTAGACCATTATCAAGTCACCTCTTAACCTTCTCTCAGATAAAAGAAATAGATTGAGCTTCTTAAGTCTCAGTTGCATCTGAAGAAGTGGGGTTTTTACCCATGAAAGCTTATGCCCAAATAAATATGTTAGTCTTTAAGGTGCCACTGGACTCCTTGTTGTCTTTGTGGATGCAGACTAACATGGCTACCCCTAGTACTTAAGTCTCATTGTTTCCTAATGTCCTCCAAGTTCCCTGAATGACCAATCAACTTCCATCCTGTAACACTGATAGACCTTGTAACTTAGGGTAAGATTTTCAAAAGAACCCAGTGTTGGCCAAACTCTGATCACACTGAAGTCAGTAGGAGTACTGGAGGAAAATCCCACCACTGTAATCTAGCTAGTTAAATTGCTGACCTTGAGTGAAATTGTGGCCCCATTGAACTCAATAGGAGCTTTACCACTGATTTTAAATCAGCCGCTATTTCACCCCTTAGTCTGCAGCCTAGAACTCCAACCCTCTCGAACACTGACTTTTCACCATAATCGCCTCCTCCCTAACTAAGAGTCAAGTTGGGTCAGTGTTTGGCTCAATGGGGGAACCCTAAGGTACACCTGCATGCTGCAGGGTTTGGTGTCGGTGAGTGAGTAGTTGGGAGTCTTTCCTTTATGCCAGTGTCCCAGTCCTGTGCTAAGAACAGAGGCATTGTGCTGTGGTGGTGTTCTCTTTTGGCTTAGATGTGAAACTGAGGCTTTGAACTCTCTCTCCCTTGCTCATCAGTGTGATATCTGAGCACAACATTGGATTCTCCCCATGTCTGCAGTATTATTAAGCAATGGAGGCATTAAGGACTAATGTTTTCAAATGGCAAACCCTAATTCTGTGCATACTGTATTTTGTATGGGATTCTTAAAGGAGAAGTTAATGCATGTGAGTTGCAAACAGGCCTTTGCACATGCATATAGGGTATTGGGCAATCAGCTATTAGGTGGAAAATGAGGCCTTCAAATATGTGAGGGGTGGTTGTTTCCGGTATGTAAATTAAGGTAACATGTATCCGGAAAGTGTTCAGTTTTGTGAGGGAACTCCAAATTGTCCTTGTTGTTATATTTTCTGCTGCTCTTACCATGTTCCACTTTTAAAAACAAGGTACTGTAGTTTTGGTTTAAAGTAGGGTGCAGAGTCATTCTGTCCTACATTTGTTCCTCATCTGAGTAACATCTCTTTTTTTCCCCTAAGTCAGTCATTAATTGCTGTGAAAGGTTTCATATCCTATGTGAAATTATAGTTAATTTACTGCCTCCTAGGCTTTGTGCTAACAGCCAGCAGGAATTATCCAAACATATTTTTTTTTAAATCACACAAACAAAGACCAACCCTTTCCTACATACAAATGCTCAAGCTTGCAGGAGCTTTGTCTGCAAATACACAATAGCTGAAATATTCAGCTTGTGCTACCACTTGCCATGAGTATGGGTTTTCTGCAGCTCTCCCTTTTATTCACATCAGTATGTGAATAAAAGGGCATTGAGAGCATAATTGTAGATCATTTCCGCAATGTCAAATAATGGTATTGCGGTAATAACAATTGGTAAGGAAGATGGAATATTAATTATTATTATTCCCAAATGAATGGCAGATGAAATAGTTTGGCTAAAATAAAAATCAGTCTGAATCTATGCCCCAACCTCAAACCAAATCCAAGTTGTCTGATATTTCAAAATATTGAGTGAGCTAATTAGTTCCAGGCTATTTTCTGTTTGTTTAAATTTTGCATGTGACTTTGCATTTCTGGTGTCCATGTGGTACCAGAAACAAAGGCTGGGATTTTCAAAAGAGCCTAAGGAAATTAGGTGATCAAACCCCATGGAAATTCAATGGGATTTGAGCACTTAACTCCCGTAGACTCCTTTGAACATCCCTGACAGAATTGCTGAAATACAGCAACAGAGGCACTGACCTTGAGGTACTTTCAGACTTTATCAAAGCCAAGAAGCACCAAAATTCCCATGAGAATGTATCCGAATGAGGTCTATATACATTTGGATGAGCCTGTGGATCCTGATCTGAAGCAAACTTTTCTAAGTGCATTCAACATCACTAGTCTACCCATAAAGTTTCTGAGTTCAACTGGTTTCAGAGTAGCAGCCGTGTTAGTCTGTATTCGCAAAAAGAAAAGGAGGACTTGTGGCACCTTAGAGACTAATAAATAAATTGGTTAGTCTCTAAGGTGCCACAAGTACTCCTTTTCTTTTTGAGTTCAACTGGGTATTTCTCCTTTTTCATCCAACAGTTCCTGACCTTTTTCTGTTACAAGCTGCAGATACTATTTGAACAGGAAAAGAATCCAAGCTGTGCCAATGGGTAGAAATAATTTTTTTAATTGCCACTGCTAGAAGTGGTCATGTTCCTAGATTGCTCAGCAACTTGATGATAAGCTACAGAATCCTTATTCACTAGCTCAGTGGTTCATCCGTAGCACTAGGTGGCTAGTTACAATCAACTGGAAGTTATTCCGTGGCCTATGTGAAATGTCCTAGAGAATCTCAGTCTAGTTCTTACTAAACCTACCCAGTCTGTATCAGTTAGGCCCCTTGTTGGCATTTTCAGTGGAGAGGTCAAAGACTGATGGCTTTGGAGGCTGGAACTACTCTTTAGAGGAGGTTCTGGAAGTCCGGGTTTAGGCAACATGGTGGGCAAGCATGGATCGAGTCTGACACCTCGCACTTAAGTGGTGCATAGGCCTTGTTTTGACCCACTGCACAGGGGTGAAGTTCACCCCCAACACAATAGATTTTTTTTTTCTTTTTTTTGACAACAAATGTTTCTCACTACAATGTCATCTACAGAAAATGTCTCCCAGTTGCATGGAGAAAACATCTTTTTCTTCTAGGAGCAAGAGAATGAGGCTTTATCTGTAGACACTATTTTTCATTAAAGGAGTGGGGGGCGGGGGAAGGGAGAAAGGAAATGGGAGAAAAATCTCTTTCCCCCGTGGAAGGAGAGCCTTGTTTGCATACAGTAAAGCAAATTTGAAAGGGCAGAAGATGCAGCAGGCTGTGGGAATCTGCTCTTCCCAGCAGGGGAATGCAGGCAGGCAGTTTATGATCTTGGAGACTGAGATTAAGTTCTTCCTCTAAGGCAGAGCTTTGCTCTCTTAATACATTTATTTCTCTGCAGTTCCAAGCATTTCCTAGTTACCTTTGCAGTGATGGTTGTTTAGCACAGTCCTGGAGTTTTAACATTCCACCTACACTGAAGGGACTGAGTGCTCTTCATCTGACTGGAAACTCGATGGTATTCAAAGGAATTCACCCTGCAGCGCAGCTCTAAAGGAGGAATTTTAGAGTGGGGGGTTTTAAAAACATGTCTGTGTCCCTTAGGCAGCTTTCAAAATCTAAGCCCGGACTCTATGTAGACAATAGCCCCTGTGGGACTCTGCACAGGGAGATGCATGAACCCTAGAGAGAGTTTCAGAGTAACAGCCGTGTTAGTCTGTATTTGCAAAAAGAAAAGCAGTACTTGTGGCACCTTAGAGACTAACCAATTTATTTGAGCATAAAAGCTCACGATAAGTACACAAGTACTCCTTTCCTAGAGAGAGTGGAAGGTTTCGATTGGATAAGCAGATAGCAGTTTAAATGCTTCTCCTAGTGTGTTCAGTTCACTTCCTGTTTAAGCTGCCTTGCCCATATGTACACAAAAATGGGTCTATGTGGACAATTTCACCAAGAGCCATATTTTGACTTCCTCTTTCTCACTGGCAATCATGCAAGTAGTCTGCTAAAGTCCATGGCACTATGAGTGTACATAGCTGCTTATCTGTAGGAGGGAGGCGGTCACTGTCTCACTCTAGGATGTCATGAATTCTAACTGAGACGCCTTTTACACTGGAAAGAGCCCAAAGTGAGTGTGTCTGTATGATTCTGATGCCAAAATAGCCATCTTGACCAACCTGCAGATAAAGTGAAATGTGAAGGAGTATAATCTTGCACCAAAAGAAAATGAAAAGTTTTACCCAGTGGCTCAGTTCCCCTGGAATGCCTAGATCAGGAGAGAAAGGAGGATCCAAATTTTAGAGCACTAGCTTAGGTACTGGGTTCAAGTCCTTGCTGTGCCACAAATTTTCTGTGTGAGCTTGGGTAAGTCGCTTTGCCTCTCCGTGCCTCAATTCCCTATTTCTAAAATGGGGGGTAAATAGCACTGTCTATCTCCCAAGGGTGTTGTGAGGCGTTCAGGAGCTACAGCAATGGGGCAATATAAGTACCATAGACAGAAGAAGAGAGAGAAGGTAGCAGCTAACAAGTAAGTGAAACTGCCAGAACCTGGGACTGCCAGGGGATGGATCACTCAATAATTGCCCTGTTTTGTTCATTCCCTCTGGGGCACCTGACATTGGCCACTGTCAGAAGACAAGATACTGGACTAGATGCACCATTGGTCTGACCCAGTATGGCTGTTCTTATGTTTTTAAATAAAAGAGGAACAAAAAGAAGGTGGGAAATTTAAACCAAAATAAAGAGAGACTAGGAGTAAAATTAAGAGGGATTTCCAGAAGGCATTGGGTACCTAATTCCCTTTGTGAACTCAGCCTTAAAATGAGGCAAAGGGAACTGCCTTAAAATGAGTCAAAGGGAACTATGTATGGAATATCAAAATAGCAAATAGCAAATTAAATGATGCAGAGTAAAAAGAAGAGGAAGCCTAGGGAGATAGAGGAGAGGCCACCAGCTGAGAGAGGAGGAAGCAGTTTGTAAATGAGCCACAGAACCACAACACATTGCTTCACGATCAGGAAAGGGACTTTTTGTGCTTCATATTTAGCTTCCAATCCTGCACTGAGATCAGCGAGTGTCCTTGCCTCTCCAACCCATGCCTGTGCAGACATCTGTTAAATTCAGTGGCAGTTGCAATTGTACCCATGCAACCAATGGAATAACTGTCCACAGCAAACATTCCCACAGATTCAACTAGTTTCAAGGAAGGCTATGGTTTGGGCCCAGTTGTACTCGACAATATCTTTTTTAAAGAGAGCTGTTTTACTAACTATTTCCCCATGTTTATTCCACCCCCCGCCCCTTCCTCAGACATTCTTGACAACTGCTGGAAATGGCCCACCTTGATTATCACTACAAAAGGTTTCCCCCTCCGCCCTCTCTCCTGCTGGTAATAGCTCACCTTACCTGATCACTCTGGTTACAGTGTGTATGGTAACACCCATTGTTTCATGTTCTCTGTGTATATAAATCTCCCCATGTATTTTCCACTGAATGCATCCGATGAAGTGAGCTGTAGCTCACGAAAGTTTATGCTCAAATAAATTTGTTAGTCTCTAAGGTGCCACAAGTCCTCCTGTTCTTTTTGTGGAAGCTTAGTTCTGATATGCACCATTAGCATCACTAGAAAGCACTGCAGAGTGGTTTTGCTTTGGTTTAGTGAAAATATAAACTTTTGCAATGTTCTAAGGTCATTTGGTTAGTGAGATGATAGTTTTATATAGTTATGTTACCCTGAACTGGCTTGGGTTTTAGTTTTGTACTATCCAAAAGTTACACATTTGTAAAATGTAAACAAAATACAGAGTATTCACTATTCAATTTGTAAGTGAAACAAGCATCAAGAACTGAGAAGAGGACTTGGAAGAAGGCTGTTCAGAAGCCAAACGGAACACCCTGGGAGTGTCCCTGATACACTACTCTCCACCAGGGCTACAACTGTAACCATAACTGACTCCTGAACATGATTCTGTAACCATGTTGCCCCATCCCACTCCAAAACAACAAGTTGTGGTTGAACATGCAATTCCCTTGTCGTGGGTTAGCGCATTTAGAACTGTGGTGTAGATGAAAGCCTAAACTCCCATCTGGAGTTAGGGTTTGGGAGGAAAATAAGATTCAGGAAATGGAGGATTCTGAAAACATTGATGGGCTAACACTCTAAAGGGAAATAAGAAAACTCTGAGTATCTATGAACTTTAACGATATGGGCTGTACTAAGCCCCGATTTAGCTTCAAGGGAGTAAGGGTTAATCCGCTCCTGACTCTCAGGGCTTGTCTACATGGGGGGTTTAATCCTTAGCTTTTTTGCTGCACATCTGGTAACACACAAGATGCAAGCTGCAGGACCAGCATGCATATGGGACATCTGGCAATGCACATCACTGTGTACATATGGCGCTGGTTTGCTGCAAACTGAAGGTGTGGCATTCTTGGACGGTATCCCATGCACCTTTGCGTGGCTGCTGAGCAGCGTGTGTAACCCACACACCTCTTGGGTGTGGTGGTCTCTCCCATCTACTGGCACCGAGACCACTTAGAGAGAGATTAATGAGCCTGCTTCAGCCTTAGTGAAGGGCCATATGGCTTTTAACTCATGCAGTAGAGGCTCATGCATTTAGCTCCAGAGGTCCCAGTTTTGATCCTGACGACCGGGGTCTGTCGGTGTTTACACGTGCATTCTGGGATTTTTCTTGCTGTGCACTGTGGGATGCATAGTGGAAGCCCCTGGCGAGTTCAATTTTTTAAAAAATTCCATAATTCATCTGTCTCCACCCCATATTTCCTTTCTGGATGGGCTAGCACCATTTCTGAGTTGCTGCCTACCAGCATGGACCCAACATATGCTCTGTGCCACTATGTTGACAGCTATGAATACACAGAGGCTGTTTGGGCTCTATAGCCGCACTCAGAGCCAAGAGAATTCAGCTTGGGACTGCGCCTGCCGCACCAAGCAGCTGATGTGGCAGCAGCAGCAGCTCCTCCAGTAGCAGGAAGCTCTTCAGCCACCGTGGGACTGCGAGGTGGACAAGGAAGAAGAGTTTCAGAGTAACAGCCGTGTTATTCTGTATTCGCAAAAAGAAAAGGAGTACTTGTGGCACCTTAGAGACTAACCAATTTATTTGAGCATAAGCTTTCAAGGGCTTGTCACTCACCTAACTCAGAGCACGGACAGGCGAGAACATTCTTACCCCACCCTTCCCTGTGTCTGCTGACGTCCCTGCTTCTGTCTTTCGTTTCCTCTTCTCACTTGATTTTCTCCTCCAGCGCTGGCCTGAGGTTTTATTTTTAACCACAGCAGCGAACTTTCTGCTTTTGTGTTGTTTTCTCATGTTAGCATATGGCTTTTGTTACACAACTTTGTCACCTGAGCAGGGGCTGACTGTGATGGAGCAAGAGGAGAAGAGCTTTTAACCCCAAGTGCAGAGATAAAGACAGTGATTTCAGGCCACAGCATCTGCTACACAACTGGAAGTTGAATCAACAAGCTCTGTGAATGGGAAGGTGGGGGCCAGAGAGAAGGTGAACCATGCATTTGACTGAACTGCATCTCGGGCTCAGCAAATTATCATCGCTATTCTCTGCTAAGGCACAGGACCTGATTTTCCTCTTACACGGGTGTAAATCAGGAGTACAAGTCAGCGGCGTAAAGCTGGTGTCTGTGGGACTAAGATCAGGCCCTGAGTCTCTGCCCCGAGGATTGTACAGTCTAACGCCGACATACAGAAACATGCCAGACGCAGAGGCCCAGATCCCCAGAGGTATTTAGGCATCTAACTCTCATGAGCATCAGCAAGGGAGATCCTCAAAGGTCACTGGGGGGCCTAACTCCCAGGGACATGGATGGGAGTTAGGCACTTCAATGCCTTTGAGGATCTGGGCCAAATCGATCGTGGGTGGCACTGTGAGGGGGATGTCAGAGCAAGGTGTCGGCTTTGTGGAAGGAGCATGCTTTTATTAGAGGGAGGCACTGCAGCTCCTGGATGCAAGAGTTGGGGGTTGTCCCCAAAGGAAGCAGCGGCAAGGGGAAAGATGCGACTGGAGTGGGAGAAGGATACAAAGGGGGCTGGGTAGAGGGTGGCTTGGTTGGGGGGCACATTTCAGGCCAAGTCCCTACCATTTTTCGAGTCACATAGGCCTCGGAGGTCCCGTCTGTGGTGGGAATGCAGCGTAGATGGAGTGAGGAGAGCAAGAGAGGGAGCAGGCAGGGCCGAGAGCAGAGAAGGGAAGCCAGTGAAGGGGTCCTGGTGGGCGGGATGTGGTGAGGGGGACGAGGGAGTCAGCAGCAGCATTTTGGACACTCTACAGGGGAGTGAGGTAGGTGTCTGGGAAGCCAGAGTGGAGGGGATGGACATCAAGGGTTATGATGACCAAAAACCAGTCGGAGAACACTTCAACCTCCCTGGTCACTCAATAACAGACTTAAAAGTGGCAATTCTTCAACAAAAAAACTTCAGAAACACACTCCAACATGAAATTGCAGAACTGGAATTAATTTGCAAGCTGGACACCATCAAATTAGGCCTGAATAAAGACTGGGAGTGAATGGGTCATTACAAAAACTAATTTTACCATACTAATTTCTCCCTACTGTTACTCACACCTTCTTGTCAACTGTTTGAAATGGGCCACCCTCATTACCACTACAAAAGTGATTTTTCCTCCCTTGGTATTCTACTGTTAATTGAATTGTCTCATTAGACTGACCCCCCGACTTGGTAAGGCAACTCCCATCTTTTCATGTACTGTGTATATATATACCTGCTACTGTATTTTCCACTCCATGCATCTGATGAAGTGGGTTCTAGCCCATGAAAGCTTATGCTCAAATAAACTGGTTAGTCTCTAAGGTGCCACAAGTACTCCTTTTCTTTTTAAGGAAGAAGAGGAAGACACCGAGCCACTGATAGAGGAGGCCATGCTCCTGCAGCAGCTTTACAGCAGCAGTGTTTCTGGGCTTGGGAAACCAGCATGGATTGGTGGGAAAGAATTGTTCTGCAGGCCTGGGTCCAGCAGTGGTGAGAGAATCTCAGGATGGGGAACGCAACGTTTCTGGAGATATGTGCTGAACTAACTTGGGGGCTACAGCAACAGCGCTCTGTCCCCATACGCAGGCAAGTATACATCTTGGCTCTGCCTCTTCTGCTTAGTGGGCCTTCTGGCATGGAGTGCCAAAGCTCAACATTGCCAAGGGTGACAGAGGGTTCAAAAGGGCTGAGGTCCAAGGTGCCACTCTTCTGCCCGGTGAGCTGGGGTCTGGGAGGGGACTGGCCTCTGAGACCACAACGGCTGGAAATGCAGTGGGAGTTTATGGTATATCTGCTGTGAAGGGGAGGACTCACCACTGATGCCTCCTTGTGGCCGGGCCAGGCATAGGAACTCTCTCCTTGCTGGGTGTCTCCTGCTGACAGCTGCTCCATCTCTGCAAGCGACCTACCTTTTCCTGTGCCTTACTCCTCCGGCCAGGTCACTGTAAAGTCTCCCCTCTTCCGGGGCATGAACATGAACAAAATTTTTGTCCATGAACAAAAACCAAGGGGAATTAACAGTAAACTGAATTAATAAAAATAGAGGGCAATGACTCCCTGTCAGTGTGCGTCAGACACTGGCCCTCTGGGAGGGGCTTTCAGGCAGCAGTCATCTGGGAAGCTCCTGCCTTCAGTCAGCTCTTTCCTCAGGAGATGAGGGCTGAAGGTCTATTCTCTTCCTTGGCCTGCCAACAAGGGAGCTGTTCTGCTCCCCTTTTAAGCTCCTCCGCTAGCCAATGCATGCCTTGCAAGTGTGGCAGGGCAGAGCTGGCTAAGCCCGGGGCAACTTCTTAGCCCCTTGTTCAGTTACCACCGAGCAACAGGAACCCAGCAGCTGGAAATGGTATGGGCTTTGGTTTAATAGCTCATTGGAAAGATAACTCCATGACCGGGGCATTGGCTCAGTACTGACTCGGAAGGAATAGCACCAAATTACACGGCTGGCTTTATTAACCTTGCCAAGGATATTTTCAAAGGCGACATGTTTACAATCAGAGCTACTTTTTGTGAAACACGTTTTTATAAGGAGGCGGATTTCAAAAACCACCTGCTAAAATTCCTTTTTGATTAAACACAAAGCCAAAGACAGAAACCCCACAATAATGCTAATGCTAATAATATATCACATATCTTTTAAACCACATTGTGTTCACTTGCACTGGGAAGGATTGCAGGGGGAATATGGTTCTTTATTGATAATGTCCACATAGCCAAGGCAACTGTAGTTAATAATGAGAAATCTCTGGCCCCTTCTCAATAAATCCCTTGAGGGAGACAGAGTTCATCTGCTTTATGTATGCAAGAAATCCTTTTTCAGATGGAAAGTTATGCCATGTTTCTTAATTGCTTTTGCTTCGACTCCAAAGAAAGGGAAGACTTAATGGTTCGCTCATTGCACATTCTATATGTGAGCGTGGCTGTCTGTCTCTGAGCACTCACAGGGGCTGTTTGTGGCAGGATTTGAAATCAATGTGACGTTCCCAGCAGAGGAGAGCACTCACTCTGCCACTGAAGCAGGAACAGATGGTTTGACAGGGGAGATTCTCTCTAGGCCCTTTGCTTAAAACATATATTCCGATATGTGGGCTCTCTTTTAACAGCAGCTTCCAGCACAGGGCTTGGCATTGCCTTGTGGCTAGGGAAGCAGATGGCAACAATAGCCCTAGGATTCCACTCTCTCCTTTAATACCTATCATTGGAACCCAAGAGTTAGAGATGGAAAAGACCTACCAGAGTGGAAGGGGAGGAAAGGAGATGGTCCTGCAGTCCAGACACAAGGTGGGGAGTTAGAAGATTCATAGATTCCAAGGCCAGAAGGGATCATTGTGATCATCTAGTCCAGTGGTTCTCAACTGTGGTCCACCACTTATTCAGGGAAAGTCCCTGGTGTGCCGGGCCAGTTTGTTTACCTGCCGTGTCCGCAGGTTAAGCCAATTGCTGCTCCAGGCCAATGGGGGCTGTGGGAAGGGCGGCCAGCACATTCCTTGGCATGTGCCGCTTTCTGTAGCCCCCATTGGCTGGGAGCAGTGAACTGCAGCCAGTGGGAGCCGTGATCGGCTGAACCTGCGGATACGGCAGGTAAACAAACCAGCCCAGCGCACCAGGGGCTTTCCCTGAATAAGTGGTTAACCACAGCTGAGAACCACTGATTTAGTCTGACTTTCTATAGAGCACAGGCCATAGAACTTCCCCAAAATAATTCCTAGAGCAGAACTTTTGGGGAAAAAAATCCCAATCTTGATTTAAAAACGGTCAGTGATGGAGAATTTACCTTGTAAATTGTTCCAGTGATTAATTACTCTCACTGCTAAAAATGTACACCTTATTTCCAGTCAAATTGCCTATCTTCAACTTCCAGCCATTGGATCGTGTTATACCTTTCTCTGGTCGATTGAAGAGACAATTATTAAATATTTGTCCCCATGCTGATACTTATAGATGGTAATCAAGACACCCCTTACCCTTCTTTTTGTTAAACTCAATAGACTGAGCTCTTTGAGTCTGTCACTATACGGCACTTTTTCTAATCCATTTGTCATTCTTGTGGCTCTTCTCTGAACCCTTCCCGTTTACTAACATCCTTCTTGAATTGTGGGCACTAAACCCACATTATTCCAGCAGTGATAGCACCATTGCCAAAAAATGAGATAAACTAACCTCTCTACTCCTGCTCGAGAGTCCCCAGTTTATCCATCCCAGTATCACATTGGCTCTTTTGGCCACAGCATCACACTGGAAGCTCATGTTCAGTTGATTAGCCACCATGAGCCCCAAAGCATGGTGGTCTCTGCTTACTTCTGCTATTGACTGTTGCTAAAGTCACTTTAGCTCTCTGTGCTTCAGTTTCCATGTCTGAAACATGGAGATGATAATACTTTCCCACATTTCAGAGGCATTGCAAAGCTTAATTCGTTAGTATTTGTGAGGTGCTCAGATAGCATAGTGAGGGAGAAGCAGTCACAGAAATTGCTAATACTGCCAGTTTGGTCAGCTAATTCTTCTCTGGCCAATGCAAGCTTGTTCCCTACAGTCTATTTTCTAGAGCTTTTGTCCAGTTTAGAGTTAAATGTATTAGGTGACAAACCTGCCCCTGTTTATGCATACCTTGCCATCTCGTTTTGAATCGATTTCTATTCCATTTATGTGCTTCCTTGGCTGATTCACAAGCCAGCCTTTCTGCAGCACGACTGGTAGAGAGAAATATTCCTTCATCCCTCTCAAATCCCTGGAAAGAGGAAATCTTCCCAGCTGGATTTCTGTTTGTCAGGTTTCTTTTATCAGAGGCAAAGGATGTATTTTAGGGGTAAGCCCACAGACCATGGCCTTACCTGGACTCAAGTAATCAATACATTATAATGGCACTCAGTTGAAGGGCATCACGTGTCCACACCCAAATTGACTACAATCTATAGAAACTACCCCCATAACTTGCAGGGGTAAAGCCTCAGCTGTTACAAGTTCAATCAAGTGAGTGCCAGAGTGGATACCAGTGTGCCCCCACTCCTTACCAGTTATATCAGGGAGCAGTGCAGGGAACTCTGGGATTACACTTCAGTTGGTGCAGTGCATTGTAAGTGAAGACACAGGGCAAATCTGCTTGTGGCCTTGAACTGGTGTAGCATGACCCGTATGGACACAGACAGACTCGGTCAGTGGTGGAACAATTGATCACTGTACAACAGATTGATTTTTTTTTCTAGTGGAAGCAAGGGCTGTGTTGTTTTTAAATGCAGACAGGTTTCATCAGTGATCCTCAGAGGTAACAGCAGCCAAACGTAGCAAAGTTCCTTCAGCATCTGTGGTGCATGCAGGCCCAGAAGCTTCAAAGGGAGAGGAAAGCGAAAAATATATATATATAGTATGAGAGAATGTTTTCTGCATTGATTTTTATTTAGAGATTGGTGATTTTCTACTGACAAGGAAATAAACACGTCGCCAGGCCAGGCTTGCTGAATCACTGATATATCCGCAGAGCAAAAGAAAATGAAAGTAGGGTCCCTGGAGGACATCAAAGCAGCAGCAGCAGTAACAACAGCAGCCATCCCACCCACCAAATGCGGGGGTGACTGCTCTGGTGCATAAGCATGAGTGAGGCCATAGGCAGGGGGTAGTGGGAGAGGCTGTCAAAATCATTTTCAGAGAAACAGCTGCAGCTGATCTTGTGGATGCCAAGCAACTTGTCTCATCTCTGCAGCAATGTTTTGCTCGTTTTACCACTCTATTTCACTCCCTTTGCCAGCAGAAGCAACAGGACTGGCTCTGACACTTTCAGAGCATAACCCCCTTTGGAGCAGGGCTGAGTCTGAGTCTACCATCGCTCATAGTCAGTATCCGCAAAGGGATTCATAGTAAAGTTCCCAGAGCAATCCCCCCATCTACGTTCACAAGCATTAGGGCAGGACATAAGGTCTTTAGTTTGACTATGTTGTAGAGATGGACCCAAACCTCACAAACCAATTCCCAATCCAGATTTCCAGTGTTTCAAAGGGCTAGGGTCTTTAGATCCAAGATTGGGATTTGTGCCATAGTGAAGGTAGTGGCCATTTGCAAGATACAGATCCATATCCTGTTTGAGAACTAAAACATGCCTTGTGATGGTCTACTCTATACTATTATGTTCACCACTTTTACAAGACCATGATAAATTTTGTACAAAGTATGCCTTGTGAGGTAGCATTTGAAATGTCATAATCTGCTGAACATTATTATCCTGGGAAATATGTGTATCAACATTATATATAAAGTGATATGTTTCTACTGCATAATATCACTGTAACATGTTCCAGAGTTAGAAAATCAGGCCCAAACCAGTTCTTCAGAGACAAAGACACACCGATGCCCCAGCCAGGTATCAGTATAATCAATTGGACAATCACTTAGTTAATGGCCATTCCTTAGCAGGAAGAAGGATGTGAACGAGGACTTTAAATATTGGCAAAGACACAATGGGAGGTTTCCATGTAAACAGATCGCCTGTCATCTGGACCATAGTTGGAGATAATCCTCCAAGAGGGGAGAAGGGTATAAGAATGGAGGACACACACAACACAAATTACCTCTCTCCCCGCATCTCTACTTACAGCAGCTACAAAGCTTGAAAGAGAAAGGAAACGTCTTTGAACTGGGAAGGGTTCCTGGCTTGAAGGCTTTTCAGCCAGTACAGACAACTATAAGCTTATGGAGAGAGAACTTTTTGCTTTTAAGTTCACTTGGCTCGTTAAGTTAGGCATTCAGCTTTCATTTTATTCTTTTATTTCTTTTGTAACCAATCCTGACTTTTGTGCATCATTACTTGTAATCACTGAAAATCTATTTTTCTGTACTTAATAAACTTATCTTATTGTTTTATCTTAACCGGCGTGTTTGGTTGAAGTGTGTGGGAAATGCCATTTGGGACAACAAGGCTGTTGCGTACCATTTTCCTTTGATGAAATGACAGACTTCCTATGAGCTTCCATTGTTCATTAGTGTGCTGGTCAGTACAAGACACAGATTTCTGGGGAAAGTCTGGGGCTAGAGAGCTTGCTGGTGTGGCTCTGCAGTTTATTTCATGAGTGGCTAACCAGTAGCACTCAATATTGTGCAGCGGGAAGCAAGTTACATGCTAGAGGCTGTGTGTGACCAGGCCAGGAGTGAATGTTCTTACAGCAAAGCAGTGTAAGAGTCATCCGGGGTTGGAGACCTGACAGGACACAGCTGTTCAACAGTCCAGACTTTCCCCTGGAGAAGGTCACACTCCTAATGCTTGGGGCTGTTCTCACGTGTGAGTTTGATCTAGGCCTGCCTCCCTGAGAATATTTAATAATTGTTCTAGGTACCAGGAATTGACCCAAATCTCTGGATAGATGGTTTCGTATCGGAGGGTATGTCTATGATGCATTCAGAGGTGGGATTGCGGCACGGCTAGACAGACCCATGCTAGTACAGCTAATAATAGCAGTTTAGATATGGTGGCAGGGGCTTCAGCACAGCCTGGACAAACACACCGGAGGCCCTGGGTATGGACGTGTGTTACTCACGCATGCTGAAGCCTGTGCTGCTGGGTCTGCACTGCTATTTGTAGCCGTGGTAGCAAGGGTAAAGCTATCAAGGGAATGTCTTCCTGTGTTGCAGTCGCACCTCTGATTGCAATGTAGCAATCCCCTGAGACTCTGTCTTTTCATAGTAAGTTTTGATTGTCAGCAGAAGACACCAGTGACCTTGGGGTACATGTAGTTTGAGCTGCTGCATGAATGCAGACCGGAGCTTCTGGTCTTTAAGAAGAGTACCAGGAACACAAACGGCATTGTCACTGACTAAGAGAAAGAGCACAGGGAATTCTAAAGAGATTTCACTGTGAATGCACTTGTTCTTGTACAGCCCTATCCTTCTCTTTATTTGACAAACAGAAATTAATTTCACACTTTAATGCTCACTTAGGCCCACACTGAGTGTCACTCTCTTCCAAAAAAATAAAAATCAAATAAGATAATGGCACTAGCTAATCTCCCCTGAGATGTGTATTTTTGTCACCTCCTTCCTCTGTGATCTTCAAAGTGATGAAGGTGTATCTTGAGTGGCCACCAGGGTGAGAGAACTGGCTAGGGGCAGGCAAGGAGATGCTGCAGAAGCTTTCCTATGCAGAGGTGTTGGGGAAGGTGAGGAGAGAACAGAAGAAGGAAAACAGGCTGGAAGCAAGGAGGAGAGAATAGGACGTGAAAGATACAAAAAGGAAAACAAAGGGGTGGAGGTTAAGGAAAGGGTTAATGGTAGCAAACAGTCAGTTGAATGGGGCAGAAAGGAAAGGGATGGAAAAGAAGGGGAAAGATATTTAAGAGGAAGGTTGTTCTTATGGTTAAGGTGCTGGACTGGGTCCCTGGAGATCTGAATTCAATACTTAGGTCTGCCACAGATTTTTTGTGTAACTTTGGGTAAGACATTTAATCTCTGTGTGTCTCAATTCCTCATCTGCAAAATAGGGATTATTACTTTTTCATTGCTTCCATTCATGGCCTGTCTTGTCTATTTAGACTGCAAGTTCTTTGGGGGCAGAGGCTGTCTCTTAGCATGTGTAATGTGTTTATGGAGTGCCTCGCACAATATGGCTCCAGTCTTGGTTCGGCCCTCTAGTAATGGCTATAATAAAAATAATAAATTGCAGGATTTGGTTGATTTTATTTTCTTATCAATCGCTGAGCCATGCTCCAGCAGTACAGTTACAAACGATGACTTCTCCCTCCCTGTGGCACAGGGTGATCATTGACATCCAAGGGATGGAGGAGCACTTAAGTCAAACATCTTTTTTCCTGTTGAATATTGATACCCATCAATGAACCATCTTTGAGAACCACCGCCAAACTCCACCCTCTCCTACTCCTATGGAGGAATAAACGCCGCATTGCAGTCAGCAAACACTGGATTTCAGATTACACCGGCAATAAGGCTTTTTACTCTTAGGTACACAGCACCTTAAAGGAGCCCATAGTGTAGCATCAACCCGTTCTGAAATTCAGCCATCCCTGAGGTGGAACGTGGCAGCTGTTTAAAGACAGAATTCCGCATTGAAGAAGAATACCATACCCAAAATGCAGAGAGAATTTGGGGTCCTGTAGTTTCCCAACTGAAGTTTGGCCAGGGCAATGGGCACAATGTGTCACAAGAACCTCAAATGACCGCAGGTAAGCGGTCCATATTCTGCTCTCCATTTCCGTCGTCTGCAGTGGGGATGCAAAGGGTATGGGAGATCAGAACTTGGCTTGCAAGCACTGGAGGCAATAGGAAGCCAATAAGGGAGCACGGTGCGTGAATCACTTTCCTCTGAGACAAACGGTGCATCTTTATTTTTTAATGTAAACTACATGCACATGCTTTCTGCTTCCTGTAAGATGTCACTAGCCAGGGGTACAAGCTGTAGCAGTCATTGAAATGCAGTTTGTGCGACTGGGGAAGACCTGGCGAGGCCCTGTTGTCTCAAGGGTATAATTAGGGCTGGGGCCCAGATGTCAACGGGCAACGGAAATCTTGCATGAGCAAGGCATTTACACTGTTAAACGGTGGAGAGGTGCCTCATGTGTATTGTCCCTCCTCAAACCATGGCATCCTCAAATCAGCTCTGCTGCCATTTGTCTCAGTGCCTGATTCAGAGTCTGTAGGCTGCAGTTCTGTCACCTGCACAGAGATTTCCAACCTGGAAAGTTACAAGCTCAGAAAGAAGCCGTCAGATTACTACGTTGTCTGGTCGTTATGGGCCCAAATCCCCCCTTCAGTCAGCCCCATGCAGCCCCGTGAATTCAATGGAGCTGCAGGGGTGGGATGTCAACAGAGATGCTGTAGCGATTCACCTCAGTGACATTAGGACCAGCATTTCAGTCATTGCTCATTGTGTGCACACTGGGCTAGGCCTCACCAGCTGCTGGGTATCTGTTACAATCACACTGAATTATAACGGGAGATGACTGGTGTTGTGGAATAATAATGGGCCCCTACAAGGAGCTGAGAGGGTTCAACACCTCTGAGGGGCAAGCACTGCGGCCTGGATGCGCAGCAGGAGTTAGGTGTTGTGGCACTGAATAGCACAGTGCCTAACTTTAAGGCCATCGCTGTGGTTCACGGAGCCTGAGTTGGGAGCATAGGCTCCCTGTGCAATGAATGGGGAGTGCTTGGCACCCTGGACTGCAGTTCATAAAAGCCAGCGCGCCTGGCAGGGAGCGGCTTATGCTAGCCAATGGGAGATGCTGCTGAGGGGTGTGTCTGTGGGGGGGGGGAGCCCTACCCCTCTCTCAGAGTTAGGTGCCCGAGTCCAGGCTGCAGGGAGACACCTCTCTTTGTTGTTGTGCCACCTCTCAGAGGAGTGCCCTAGCCATTGGGCTCTGGGAGAGTCTCATATGGAGGTGCTATCGTCTCCGCTATAGGAGCAGCTGCACTTGGATAATTAGAGTCATTGGCTGGGGGAACTGGACCCTGGCTCTCCCACACCCTTGGTGAGTTTGCTAACCACCGGGCTCTAGAGTCATTCTTATGCTGGCTCTCTCTTCCTTCTCCCGCCTCCCCTCACCCCCCAAATGATTCTACAATTATTTATCCTCAGTGCAACAGCTTCACCGGGAGCCCCACATTACAATATCCCATAGCCTTGTGGCTAGGGCACTTACTTGAGAGGTGGCAGATCCTGATTCAGATACCTTCTCCTGCCTCAGCTGGAGGAGGGATTTGAACCAGGGAACCCTCACATGCCAGGTGTGTACTCTAACCACCCAGATAACAGTTATGAAGTGGCAGCAGCCCAAGGGGCCCAATCTCCTAGGTGTCCTCAGACAGTGCCTACTGAATTAGACCTTGCACGCCATTTAGGCAGCCAAATGCCAATCTTCCCCTGGCTTGTGAACTACTGTGGGGCTGAGGTGGGATGTAGGCATCCAGATGCCTAGAGGGAGGCAGCAGTGTGCATGTTCAGAGGCAGAAACATAGGTGCGTAGGGAACTCCTACTGCCAAAACATAGGCACTGAGTGTGTTTAAGCACCTATATGATTCAGCGGCACTTTTGTAAATCAGAGTGGAGCCTAAAACAGGGACTTAGGCATGTAACTCCTTTTGTGCATGCAGGCCTGAGTTCCCCTTGCTCTCTATGCTTTGGAATAGCACTGAGCAGAGCTGTCCCAAATATCACACACAATCCAGGAAGCATTTACCATTCTAGTAAAACAAACAACTTGCTAAAAAACAGGTACAAACAGTCCAGCTCTGATGCCAGCCGTTGCCACATCACTTCAGGATGTGAATTTGTTCAGTTCTAGATAAGGAAGAAAATGGAAGTCCTTTTATTTGGCCAACTCTCTATGCTGTCACTAAATGGAGCTGGACTAGGCTTTGTATTCAGTGGGCTATGGGCACTGACTGTC
Organism: Lepidochelys kempii; assembly: GCF_965140285.1. Classification (NCBI taxonomy): domain Eukaryota; kingdom Metazoa; phylum Chordata; order Testudines; family Cheloniidae; genus Lepidochelys; species Lepidochelys kempii. The sequence goes on from NC_136382.1 coordinate 153,488,396, forward strand.
CTTTGAACTGTTTCTACCACTTACAATCAGAACAACAAGGACATTTTTGCTTTATCAGTATTCACAGGCAGAAATGCAACAAGTCACCATTGTTCATTCTTTTGATCCCAGGTGCAGGGTCAGTGATTGTGGATCCTTGCAGCAAAAATGGATAACATTTTCCTCCTCCAGCAAGGAAAAAGAAAAGAGAATTCCACAAATTAGCCCCTGGGGGAAAACTGTCCAGTAAGTCGCCTATGTCCATGTGTTTTCCCACTATCTGCCTGTGTAACTCACTGGCTACATGTTTTATGTCCCCCTCTAATAGCTGGTTCACACAGAGGATAAAAGCCTTCTACTACCATCTGCTAAATTACTCCTTTAGCTTAACTGATAGAAGCCTGAGTTGAAAGACATTATTCTGGTGGACGTGACCAATGGTGTAACGGTCACTATTAGAGCGAGGCGAGTTATTTTTGGCAAATAGTTTATTCTCCAAAAAAAGGCATTTTGCAGTCAAACAAAACTATTCACAAATTCAGGTTGAATTCAGCAAATAGTTTTGGCCAAATAAAAAATGAAATAATAGTTGAAAAAGTCCAAATAGTTCATTTAGCCAATTTCTAAATGAAACGTTTTGACATTTTAAAAAATCAATACTTTGTTTAGAAATTTAGCTAGATTTATTCAATAAAATGGTAAAAAAACAAAACAAAACAAAACAAAACACCAGAAAACATAATGAAACAAAATGAACAAGCAAACAAAATGTCCTTTTTGGGTTGAACAAAATGTTTTGCTTGGCCCAAAACTGTTTCTTTTGTTTGGCCACTGACCCAAAAAATCATTTTTTGTGCTCAGCTCTAGTCACTATCTGTGCTCTGCCACCTATATGACAGAGAATAACAATTGGAGAGAATAAGGGGAGCGAAGGTAAGATTTCTTCCCCATGCCGCCTCCTCCCCACAATAAAGTTTGTGTGTGAAAGATCATTTCAACAGTGGTGTGGGCTGAGCTGGCTTCCCCTGGGAAGCCTGTCATGTTTAAAAAGATTCTCTCTCATCCCAGTTTCAGTGCTGTCCTGTGTAGATTACTCTGTTAGCACTAAGAAAAGGAGTACTTGTGGCACCTTAGAGACTAACAAATGTATTTGAACATAAGCTTTTGTGAGCTACAGCTCACTTCACTGTTGCTCAGTGCTATACTATGGTCACGTTCAGAGCCAATGCATCATAATTTACAACTCTATGTCTTGTGCAAGGAGCTTGTTTTAGTTCTGCTGCTTTAGGCACCAATGGTCACTGAGAAATTATTAGTGAAAGAAGAAGTCTATATAATCAATGAGGGAGGATGCATGGCCTAGTGGCTAAAGCAGAGCTGGGCTCTATTTCTATAGGGACAGACTAGTGGTCCAAAGGTTCTCTCAGCAGGTTCAGATCCCGATTCCACCAACACAGCTTGGAGCCCAGAGCTTCCCAGAATGAGAGTAAAACTACAGAATCTTCCAAGCCATAGAAGGTCCCAGAAAATGCCTCTGTGGGAACCATAATGGTAGTAATCGCTACAGATACCAGCCTCTGGGGGGGTGGGGGGGAGAACACTTTCACTCAGCTGACTCAGGGATTGCGGCCTAGGCATTATTCTGGTGCCCATAACTGAAGTCTGTTATGTGACAGCATATAAATTGTGAGGACAGAGGAGAGAGAAGCTTGCTCCTGACCCTGGCAATGATCAGCTTATTCTTTATAGCATGAGAGCAGATTCTGCTCACATGCAGAGCTATAACTTTTATTGTTGGTCTAAAAACTATTTGGACCTTTCTAAAATCCAGCTACTGTATATATGTGTGACAGTGAATTCTCTAGGCTGGCTCCAGGCTGCACAAGAAAGCATCTACTTCCTCCGTTTTTGATAAATTTGCCTGCCAGTAATTTAATAGGGGTGCTGCCCTTGTGCTATTCATATGGGGCAGCATAGAAAGGGGGCATAGATGAGTTTTCATTAGTCCCATCACACCTCCAACAAGTCCCTTCTTACCCCTTCTCCTTGGCAGCTACATGACCCTCATTTCCCCCCCCCCTTTCCTTGCTCTATATTTATTCAGTGCCTTTCTCCTTGATTCCTCACAGCTCCCCCTATCAATGGAGTCCTGAGCCCCCTACTCAACGTGTGCCCTCACCACCAGGCCTTCCGGTGCACACTTAACAATTGAATGGAGTCCTGGTTAGGTCAGAGATGCCTGCTAACAGGAGTTTGACTAGCCTTCAGCAGTAGCGTCTGGGCAGTGGGGAAGAATAGGGGCAGGCAAAGTCTTTATCTGCTGTAATGACAAACTGCATGTGAACCTCCTCCGGAGGAGCCAGCTCTGGGGGTGATTCATGGAGCAGCGCTAATTGTACTGGGCACCCACTGGTAAGCTGCCCTGGTGATAACCACTGGTGACAGATTAGCCCATAAATCACTGTGGGAAGGTCATTTGTTTGATGTGATCACCTATGGCTGCCCGTTCTGGAAGCCTCCCGATTGTTTTTTTTTAAAAATGAACCTCCCCATAGAGAAGAACCAGCATCCTGGCTTCTCTCACTTCATGCTCCAACCTGTACACTGTCACCAGTGCAAACTTCAGAATTTTCTACCCGCACTTTTGCTTCTTCCTGTGCTAAAGGGCCTGTTACAGGTAGTGACGTCTGAGCAAGAGCTGGGCAGGACCCAGAATCTCCATTCTGCAGAAAAATTCACATTTCCATTTTTTTTCACTTTGGGAAGAAAAAGTCATAAATGCAAAATATTCCATGGGGCAGAATGTGTTGAAGCAGCCAGCTAGCCAGGCAGCTGGGGACAAAAAAAAAAAATGTCAGACCCAAATCCCTTTCCCTTAAGTGGTTTGTTGCAGAGGAAAACGTTTATAAGGACGTGGCCCTGGCCCTTCAAGGCCCCACCCCTAGCAACACATCAGGCGTGTCATTAAAAGCAATGGGAATGAGGCTGCTATGGAAGGCCGTTGCAGGCTGTCCAGTGGAAGCTGGTGACAACTAGATGTCGCATGCACAAATCTGACACACAGAGGTATCAGCCATGCCCTTTCACAGCAGGTGAGGCTCAATGTTTGTGATTGCCTGCCTTTAGGAGCCTTCAGTGGGTCTGGGTAAAGCACATCTGCTTACCCTGATCCTGGGCAGAGGTTCATGCTGCCGGGAAGAAGTCACTTTCTGGAGTTCTCACATGATGGCTGGGTAAGACAAGGTGCCAGGGGAGAAAATGCCAAATGGCGGGCACACTCAGGCTGAGTAGGAGGCTCAGATTTGTTAGGCTGTGAAGTAGTTCACCTAAGGGTTTCAGTGGAAGCCCCATTCCTTGGCATGCTGTAGACTGGCGAATGTACTGGAGAATACTATACAGCGAGGAACAGTTTTGTCCTGATCCCTGGGTGATGGCAACATGTTATGGATTAGGTGGCTTTTTAATAAGACTATTCCACCTCTATCTTCTTCTTCCCCTTATCCCATCAACTGGGGTTGGGTCATTGTGCAAACACCTCTATTTTCCATCACTCTGATCTTTGCTCACTAAATTCAAGGGACATAGTTGGATTTCATGGGCTGCAATGTCTGCCCCCTTTCCCCTCCCACCTTCCCTCAGACATGACAAATGAGGGACTGGATTTTAACTATTATATCAAAGTATTATTCCCTGTCTCAAAACCCTTCTTTGCTGTGTGTACGCTGAAAGGAGAGTGGCTGCTTACAACACAGTGAGGAGACAGCGGCCTGGAATCCAATCTGGCACAAGCCGCTGTCTCCTGTGGGCAAATGTATATAATTTCTTTGTGCTTGTGTTTCAGGCAGCCAGAAAGGCTAGAACAATGTGGGAGTTTGCTAAGAACTGGTTGCTGCAACAAAGGAACAGTACAAGGGAGGGAAAAAGTGGTGCTGGTAATCTAGGCAGACTTTGCCCAGGATCCAGGAATAGCCCGATGTTCCTGATAAAATAATCAAAGAGGCCTAATTAATAACATTTATTTGTTATTGTAACTGGCCCCACCTACCAATTTTCAAGTCCCGGAGGTAGGAGCAATAGCAGGCTCATTAACCTCTCTGGATCAGCCCCCTGGGCAGACAGGTTTCAGAGTAGCAGCTGTGTTAGTCTGTATTCGCAAAAAGAAAAGGAGGACTTGTGGCACCTTAGAGGCTAACAAATTTATTTGAGCATGAGCTTTTGTGAGCTACAGCTCACTTCATCGGATGCACTAGTCGGTGTGTTACATCATCATTAGCCTTCATTAACATCCTGTTGAGGTGAACGGGGACAGTTCACAGCTCGAATCAATGGACCAAATTAATCTCTAGTGTAACATTGTTGAAGTCAGTGGAGTCCCACCACGGATACATTGGCCCATCATTTACTGCCTGTCTGCTACAGCACTGTCTTGGGGTGCCATTTGGAAGGCTTTCTGTGCAACGAAAAGGGCTAATGAGTTTTGTGTTATCGCCCCCGCCCCTTTTTAAATGAAACTGTAAATCATGCAAACAATGCTGGGCTTCCTAAAGGAATCCTGGTAGGGTGCGCCACTTCCCATCTGCTTGTTCCAATCCCTCCTTGCAACACAACTCAACTTTTCAGGGGGAGGGAAATTAACCCCTTGCCTGCCAATATTGGGGAAAATGTTATAGGACCCAGGTCACATTTTCAGATGTAGTTGTGGAAGCTGCCTGTCGAATGTTCATTTTCACAGTCACACACAGGTAAGTGTACACCAAATAAGCCTTTTGCACACGATCTTATCTGTGCATGCAGTTACTTTGCACACACAAATGTGTGTGCAATTAACTGTGTTGCAGGCTTAATTTAGGTTGCCTGTCTAGTATTGTGCTGGTAGCTGCTTGTATATGCATTGACTCTTTGTTCTTTTGAAAGTTATGATTTGTTTATAATTTAAATGTTCTAGAAACGCGTTTCCAAGAAAACGGGAGACAGTAATAACAGATGTCATCGTATAACATACAGCACAGCAGGTGCAATTGAACAAACACAGCTGGCATGCGATAGCAACCAGTTATTCAAATAAGACACATATGTGCCCTATAGTGAAAACAATTAGCATGTAGCATCAAAACCAACAGAAAGGGAGGGGGAAGGAGGAAGCAGAAAACAAACTAGAAAGAGAGCTAGAAGAAAGGGTGGGGTCTGACCAACAGGCCAGATCTTCAGCCACTTCATAGCATTGGTTGCGTAGTCATCTGTATGTCAGCCTCTTCTAGAACATCCTGCTGTGGGGGGTTTGTGCTAGGACTAGAACTAGGGCATGTGGCTGGAGAGCACTGCACTCCAATGACCTTTTTACAGGAGCTGGGGTCATAGGGGACTGTTAAAAGCTAGTATAGGTTTGAGCAGTTGACAGTCTCCTTTGACTTATGGCAGCGGGTGAACTGGCCCCTTTGTGGCCTGGGCTATTGGAAAGATTGCATAAAGCCACATTTGCCCTCCTCATCTTGAGTCCTGGATCACTTACAGCTTGGCTGGACCCAAGGGGTGGAGCCTTAATTGTTCCTTGGACTTCTCCTAGTCAACACTCTTGCCTCTGAGTCAGTACTGAACCTAGCCTGGTTCTAAGAATTGCTGCTGGATTTATCTTGGGTGACCTGTTAAAAACAAGGTCCACAAAACCCATTTCTCTCTTGCATGGACTATGGGGTACCAGTATGTTCCAGCTGTTGAAAAATGTTTTGGAGTACACCATCTAGTTTTATTTCTAGTGAAACCTTTAGCTGTGAAATACTCTGGTGTATCACACTTATTATATGTTAGTACAGTTCAGTGTTTCTCAACTTTTTTGGTACCAGGGACCGTCTTGCTGCCTTCCTAAACTGTGTCAGGGACATCTCAGGGACCGGGCCCAGTCATTGCGAAACACTAGTACAGTTGATAGCCCTGGGGCTTGGTAATGGGAAATAGACTGTTGGCTTTTATCACTAGATCACCAGTTCAAGCCTGACCCGGTATGGTAGGTAGTGCAAGTCACAGAGCCTGGTCTGTGGCCTATGTGAAATAAGTTCATGGTCTCAGTCTAGCTGATATTGGACAAGAACCAACTCAATAAGGTCATTACTGAAATTAGTCTCAGCAAAGAGGTCAAAGGTTTAAAAGATCTGGAGACTGATCTACAGTCTAATCCTTAAAAGGTTCCTGAAAAGGTAAGTCTGGGAGACATTGGCAAGGTAATAGGTTGAACTGTTGCTGCATTAGCCATTCTCTACTGTGGCTAAATGGAAACTAGAATTCCCATAGCCAAACCAAACCCAGAGCCCTTTCACCAAGGAACTTAAAATAATGTATTGCCTTTTTCTGACTTTGCTTCTGCTGGATGTTTCCCTAGAAAGCAGCAAGTGGAGCTGGGCCTGACTCCCAGGCTTTAGATCCAAATCCAAACTTTCCCCAAGTTCAAAGAGTTTGGATTTAGGGGTTTAGTTTGACCCATTATAAGAAAAGGGGCCAAGTGTGAAATCTGTATCTAAATAAGAATTTACAAGAGTTGTAATGCTCACAACCCTTAAAAATCAGCCCACTTATTTAGGACTCTAAATATGGATTTACATGCCTAACTGTACACTCCAACGTTTTAAGATTTTTGTGTCTAGTTCTCTAGGGAAGTGCCTGTTCCATTATGTTCCACTTTACCTTAAAAATGTGTTTTGTGTAACTTAGACCCTATTTACCTATTTGAGGTGATGGAAAAAAAATACAGTAGCGTAATAAATAAGACTATGGAAAAACTCTTACTCTTGATATCATCTATATCATTGATTATTTTTTGGAAACACAAACAGACCTTTCCTATACAGACTCCCACTGGGAATTCTGTTCACTTGGAAATGCAGCGCTAATGGTTTGTGATGAGTGATACTCCCTTGTAAATTGCCTTCCAATCTTATTGGAATAGGCAGATGCAAACTGTACCCTAATTGCTGAATTAGGACCATGTTTTTTGCTGAGCTAATTTCCCTGCTAAATGGGCACGTGAGGTGGTGGTTAAGGGCTTTTTAGCAGGTTATTACAATGGGGGATTATACAACTTCAGTGTAATTGAATTTTAACGAGGATGGCTCTTAAGCAAATACACCTCCATAAATGATGCGATACTGTATTGGGAAACAGAAGATGACAATTCAGTGGAGCCAGCTGGACCTGTGGGAGCCTTTGAGGTTTTAATTAAAAACAGAGATGAGTCTTTTTTACTTAATTTTTGACCCTGTCTCCCTTCTTGGCATAACCATAGAGAGCCCAGTGGGTCTGAAAGGCAATCCTGTATTCATTCCCAGTTGTCTCCGAAACACCATCTGTCAAGTGGGTTGCACTGAAAGCATGACCTAGGCAGCTTTTGTTCCCTTTGGAGGCATATTGGCACCTGGTCCATGCACCCCAGTAGTAAAAGCTACCCATCTCTAGCAGCACAAGTGGTTTTGAGCAGATGACAAAAAATCTGGGTACCATTGAGCATGGCAGAGACTTTTGTACCTCTTGAATTCCTGCCCTGTGTGGTGAATACTAGGCCTACCTCAGAAATGTGGGAGGTGGGGGGAAATCATCTAACAGTGAACAAAAATTGAGCTTGCTAGCAATGCAGCTGTATAGTTCCCTTTCCAGTTTGCCCACATTTCAAATGTTAAGGTATTGGTGGAGATAGGTTTTGGATGTGAACCTCTCATAGAGGAGTTACAGCAATAATTCTTGTGCATTGCTCTGAATTCCCATGAAGCCATGGTTGTCTGTTAGAGGTGGTACACCTCTGGGCAGATTCTGTGTCTGTATTACTGCAGGAAAGGCTGAAAGTGAAACTGCCTGAATGGATGCACAATGTAAGCATCAAACCAACCCTTCCAGCAGTTCAATGATTATTCTGCTGGGGTGCGAGGCACTTGCCACCAAATCTGTGTCACTTCAGCAGATTCAGATGAGACACCACTTGGCCAAGTTGGTTACTGATATTTCATTACAACTGCATGTACACTGGGGTATTGGTTTTTTCAATTTCTCTATTCAGCCCCTATGTCTGTCTTTTGGAGGCAACCTGTGTAGTGCAAGGAAATGGCATGGAGACTAGCTCTTTACAGGAGGAGACATCATGGATGAAATACTGTGGAGCAGAAGATATGCTAAGACCATATACCTGCAAGTGTCAAAACAGTATGGGAAACTCAAAACTGGGCTAGAAAGTGCACTAGATGAGCCGTCAACATTTCCCGCAGTCATGTCCTGTTCTAAGTATGGAAGTAAACAGGGTAAGCTCCAATGCTCCTGTCTGCTAACTGCTGGTAAATGCTCACTCTTTTTAATGGCCTCCACTGTGTATCTGTGCGTACATGCAGTCGTGCACAGGGTTAATGACTGGAATGCTGAGGGCTGGATGGAAGCCACTGCAGATGTGCACCTTAATGAGGTTCTAATGGGGAGGCAGGTGCATACAGAGAAAGAGTTCTGAGGCTACAGGAAGAGTTGGCGTGGAGAGGAGAAAGCAGTGTGAGCACTTGTAATCCAAATGAAGGCATAATTAAATTTTAATCATTGGTGTGGCAGTCTGTCTCACACACACATTCTTCCAATGATGATCAAGTCAGGATGGGCTTTTAATCAGAGAGACATTTGATAACATTTATCATAATTACTGCATTAGGCACAACTCGCTGCCCCCTGAAAAGGTGACCCAGACCTGGTGCAGTGAAACAAATTGAATTCAGCCACAGAACATCGACTGTGAAGACAGCATACTAATAACATCTGCTTTTTGTTTTTATAATCTCCATCTTGTCTAGTACTCTGACTGAGAACAAAGGACATCCCATGCCCCACTTCCGAAGGGCTCTGGGAGCTTCCCAAAGCACAGCTATGGAGTAGTTAGGTTCTCAGAAAGAAAGGCGAACCAGTGTCCCGGAAATATGTGTACTCAAATATGTCCATTTTAGGGACTATTTCACAACTTCGAGTAGCTTCAAACAACTAGTAATTAAAGCAAAATAAAAACCAAGACTGGGGGGCAGCATGGCCTAATGGAGAAGGCACTCAACTTGAAAGTCAGATAATTCAGGTTCTGCTCCTGACACTGGCCTGTGTGAGAGGTGGGGCAAGTTATTTAATTTCTCTGTACTTCTATTTACCTTCCCATCCTTTGCCTTGTCTGTTTAGAGTGCAAGCTAATCGGTGCTTGGGACTGTCTCTTACTATGCATTTGTACGTTGCCCAGCACAAATAGGCCCTTATCTTGGTTGGATTCTCGGGGTGCTACTGTGATATAAACCGTAATTTCTTTCAAAAACTCTGTTAAAAGAACATTAAGGTTGTAAAGTCAAACACTCTAAAGTTAGAAACATTTTCTGTGTTCCAGACACTTCCCTCCTTCTACTCCAAGCTGCCTGGGCACTGGCCATGGGAGCAGAAAGAGCCCAGGAGAGACGCTGTCCCTGCTTTCAATTCCAGTGGCTGGTACCCCAGCAGCTGGGTGCAGAAATTGCACTTTGAAGAGATATTGTATATACAGTCCAATCCCACATAGAAGCTCTGAAGGGGTGTGATACCTTGAGGGTTAGACTAGGGTTAGACTTGCAGTCCCTTCTAATCCTATGGTTCTGTGATAATACCCAGAGGATCCCTATGATCAAAGGGATGGAGCATGCTCGGTGCAGACAAAATCTTCAGAGAATGTAGCTGCCAAATTTTAACAAGTCTCTGCTGAGCATATGCAAACTGAGATTTTTCAGAGATTTATAACTTGGGCAGGTTTTCACAGGAATGACAAGAGGTGAATCCTTGACATCAGGAAGTCCCCTCCCCCCACCAAAAGAAGTGTCAGGACCCTACTCCAAAGCATTGAGGTACTAGAGTGTAACGATTAAATGATTGTAAGACTTCTGAATAGAGACAAAAGAACTTTTTTCGTCCCTAATCTCGCTTTTAGAATTGTCTGAACAAGTTAAGAGCTAAAACTTTCCAGAAAAAGTCAGTCTCAGGCAGATATCCAGCATGGATTAACAATTCATTCAAGGGGGTAATTTAATTAATGCTGATCAACATGGGTTGATGGAAAATAGAGCCTGTCAATCTAACTTGATATAGTTTTTTGAGGAGATTACCAGTTTGGCTGACAAAGGTAGTAGTGTTGGCATAATATACTTAGACTTCTGTAAGGTATTTGACTTGGTGCCACACAATATTTTGATTTAATAAAAATACTAAAATGATATAAAATTAACTCTGGTACACATTCAATGGATTAAAAGCTGCCTAACTGATCAGTCTCAAATGTAATTATAAAGGGGGTTTAATAATCAAGTAGATGTGTTTCTAGTGGTGTCCCCCAGGTCTATGCTATGTAACATTTTTATCAATGACCTAGAAGAAAACATAAAATTATCACTGATAAAGTTTGCAGATGACACAAAAATTGGGCACAAGGTAAATAATGAAGAGGACAGGTCACTGTTACAGAGCGATCTGAATTGCATGGTAAACTGAAAGCAAGCAAACAATATATGTTTTTAATGTGGCTAAAGACCTAGGAACAAAGACTGTAGGCTGTACTTACAGGATGGGGGACTCTGTCTTGGGAAGAAGTGACTCTGAAAAAGATTTGAGGATTGTGGTGGATAATCAGCTGACCATGAGCTCCCAGTGTGATGCTGGGACAAAAGGGAGGGATAGCTCAGTGGTTTGAGCATTGGCCTGCTAAACCCAGGGTTGTGAGTTCAATCCTTGAGGGGGCCATTTAGGGATCTGGGGCAAAAATTGGGGATTGGTCCTGCTTTGAGCAGGGGGTTGGACTAGATGACCTCCTGAGGTCCCTTCCGATTCTGTGAAGGGCTAATGTGATCCTTGCATGCATACACAGGAACACCTCTAGTAGGAATAGAGAGATTATTTTACCTCTCTATTTGTCACAGGTGCGACCACTGTTGAAATAGTATGTCCAGTTCCAGTATCCACAATTCAAGAAGGATGTCAGAGAAGAGCCACATGCAATTAAGAGCCCACTAATTTTGTCCTATGGGGTGGAAAGAAACAACAAGCTTTTGTCTCTCACCTAAATACTTTAAATTCCATTTGATAGGAGGCAAATTGCTTAATCTTTATCTGCTCTTAATATTTAATGCAGGAGGCATTATACGTGCTGTCTTAACTGTTTGTAAACCTATGGGAGCCCAGAAAGCTCCATTACCTTTGTTCCTAGACTCCCCTGGAAAATCAGATACACAGAATGAGAGACCAATTGAAATTGAGTAGGCTCAATGTGATTGGTCTGAGCTGCCTTGTAGTTCTCTTTTGGTCCCCAGCTCTAAAGGCTGCTGACCCCTAAAACTTGCCATTTAATGTGAAAGTTACAGTTGTACAAGGAAAGGAGAGTAGGAGTTGGAGGGGAGAGTTTTTCAAATCTAGGTTACCAGTTCAAAGTCAGAACAGAGTAGTGAATTGAGTTAGTACTTCTCAAGTACTATCCTAGAGGTGTCTGTAACAATTCCATCATGGGTTGTTGGCAGGGTTTGAACCTAGGACCTTCAGCACCAAAACATGGACATCTACCACTTCAGCTAAAAGAGTAACTCCTTTATCTGGCAGCTGTTGGCTGTTAACATCTAGATGGGGTAGCCAGTGGTGGGGGACCTGGCAAACACCTTACAAGATGTACGTCCACCCCACTACAATCCAATCCACTACTAGCAATCTCAGTAGAGAGGCTGAGGATTGAAAGTTCATGGAGACTGAACTACCCTTTCCCCCCTAACAATGCTCCCACCAGGGAAGGAATTTAACATGTTGAGTCAGGGATCTTTGGGAGAAACTTGTGCTTCACCTGTTTTGTGAGTATAAGGCACTCAAGCTCCCGGGCTATCAAACCAGCACTCCTAAAAATAAATATACAGTGGCTAGTAACAGCACAGCTAACTCATGCTTAGCCATTAAAAGCTCAAACTCAGTCCCAGAAGCACGCATGCATCTCACCTTATTTCCTGTGCTTTACGAGTGCCGCTGCCTTGAACATGTTGTCTGCATTATACAGCGGTGGAAATATGCTGCTGTCTGTTTTGACAATTCGATCACACACACATTTACTGCTGGATATAATTCCAGGGTCCTGTTCCTGCTCAGTTAAACTGTCATTCCGCTGGGTGGGGGAGGGAGGGAGGGAGCAGCTGGGTGATACAAATCCACAGTGCTTTGTTCTTCTCAATGAACTGAATCTGTAGGTGCTTCCCTCATGCTCATGGATGTCTTGGCCTTGAGTCTGTGTGTTTGGGATGGTAATTGATGGTGACCTTTTTGCAGCACATAATGGCACATGTCGTGCTTTGGGCTTTCCTTGCTAGAAACACCAGTCTAGAAGTGTCCATCAGCTAATAACTTATTTAGTGCCAGTTTTTTTGTCTGTTGTTTCTAACTAGAGACAGACATTAGCTAACATAAAGACTATTTAGGAATAAAGGACCCTACAAGGCCTGTAACTATATGCTGTCCCGACTCCTTGATGCCTCTTATCCTTAATCGGTGTTGTGTGGACACCTCAAGAGCAACAGTTACACAGTGTTTAGTCCCACTACTAATTGTCAGAGGGTTAAGGGTAAAGTGTAAATGCACAGAGGAAGAGGGGGTCCTTCTGGGGACCCCTCTGTGTTCAATCTCCCACCACTTCCACCACCACCACTTCAGGTCCTATGTCATGTCCACTCTAACTCTGATAGAGAACTGAGCAGGGCTCCTTTAGGCACCAGTGCTGTTCCTTTCATTGGCCAGAGAGAAGAGACCTACTGCATAGGCCACTGAACCGAGGGTAAATAGTTACCTGTAAAAAAAAAAAAAAGCCAAAGCCCATTGTCAATCTCGTGATCCATGTAGTTCCACAAATCCTCAGTCTTTGATGTTATTACCATATGAATCCCAGGCCTCCTGTCCTGCCATGCACAGCACTTTTCACTAGGCCTGCAGGCTCAACTAAGGTTGGGATAATCTTTTTTTGCATATGTTGCTTTACTTGCCATGTGATGAGCCAAAATCTAAGTCACCATTTTATCCCATTCTCCACGATCCTACGTTCTGTGCTGGGCTTTGTAGCCTATCAGGTTCCCTGTTTGTCTAGTAACCCGTGGGCCCAGTCATGCAGTGTTCATTAAAGGCCCTGTTGAGTGGGTAGTACACTCAGTGGTAAGTGTTTACAGGATTGGCTCCTCTGTCCTTACTCAAGAAAACTTTCCGCTGAAAGGTTTCAGAGTAGCAGCCATGTTAGTCTGTATCTGCAAAAAGAAAAGGAGGACTTGTGGCACCTTATCATGAAATGAGCTGTAGCTCACGGAAGCTTATGCTCATATAAATTTGTTAGTCTCTAAGGTGCCACAAGTCCTCCTTTTCTTTTTCCACTGAAAGTAAGTCAACTGCTTTGTTGATTTGTCTTTTGTACAACTCGTTCTTGGTACACAGAAGCACAGACCCATTTTGGGACACAGAGAAACACGTGTCTCTTCCCAAAGAATCCTCCCCCTACTGCTAGACCTCAAAGTGACCATGTATTGATTGCAGTATTGTGTACAGCTCAGGCTCTGAAATTCAAATGGGGTTTTAAATTCTATTTCATATTCAAAGTAACCGAACGTCAGGAAAACAAACCCATCACTGGGACATGCAATCCACAACACTCATTGCAAGATTAACTTTTGCAGCCTGGCCTGACCCGTGGCTTTGGCTAAAGAGTTTGACTTTGTATGGGTGAAAATGCACTGCTCACACAGGGGTGAACCCCTACAAGAGCAAAGAAGAGAGCTGTTAAACTCTAAGCTGTGAAGAATGACAAATGACAAATTCAATCTGTCATATTCGTCTGTACTTCATATAGCTCATGTCAGGCTTCCTCATCAAACGAAACATAGTAGAATTCTACAGTAGAATACTAAAATACCGAAAGTACAGAATAGGCTGATTACATGTTATCACGCTGTCTGGAGTGGCTCATGACTGAGAGTGCCAACGGCAAAAAGGAGGGCAGACCCTCCAAACTGGTGGTCTGTTCTATAACTAGATTTCACCAACCCAGTAACAAATGTGGGCTCCTGGATCACGGTTGCAGTCTTACCATGGAGTCACAGTCCCCTGAGGCTCCCCAGTCTATGTTGCTACCCAGGCAAAATGGACTTAGTGAGAAATGGCCACTTACACCAAAAATCACAAAATATTCAGGTTGCTCCTAGTCCCAAGAGACCAGTCACTTACCCCAGGTCAATTTGTATCTTAGATCTCATACCAAAGACAACACAGCTAGCCAGTCCTGTAATAAACTAACAAAAATTCTATTAATTAGGAAAAAGGAATGAAAGTTATTTACAGGTTCAAGCAAGCAAGCAAGCATATATACCCAAATGAGTTTCAGTTTGTGACACAAAAGGCAACAGAGTTGTAGTAATTTGTTAATTCAAAGTGTCTTTCAAGGTTAGCCCATGCCAAGCCACATAGCTGTCTCTATGCTTATGTTTACAAATCCTCACCCCTCAAAATCCCGAGGGCATAAAAGAGATTGTTTCTCCTTGTCAGGGATTTTTTTATCCCCTCCACTCCAAAGACCAAAATCGATGGGATGAGTTCATGAGTAGGTCTCTCCTTCCTGGAGGGAGTTAGGAATGCAGTCAACAGGGCCTCTGTCCTTTGAGCATAAGCTTTCGATGAAGTGAGCTGTAGCTCACGAAAGCTTATGCTCAAATAAATTGGTTAGTCTCTAAGGTGCCACAAGTACTCCTTTTCTTTTTACAATTACAAAGGTTTACAGTACAGATATTCAATATAACTTTATACCATGGGCTATAGAGGTTACAAATGAGACCAGTGCATGCAGCATCCTACAACCATTTTATAAAGTCTAAACACATTCTTATCAACTTAACATCTCATAGCAATTTTGATAATGCTGAAATAGAAGTGAGCCAGACTGGTTTCCAGCTATGCATCTGTAAGCATTCAGTGAGGCCTGGGGCCTAGCACCTGGTCTGCCCACATCACACGTGCTCCCATGTACCCTATGCCATAATACAAAAAAAAAAGTAAGCTATTGAAATTAAAAGACTAAAATGAATAAAAGGAAACATTCTTTGATTAATCCCGTGGGGTTATTAACCTGCAGCATTCATTTTTGCAGGATATTATTGAGGCAAAGAGCCTGTTCCTAAATCCTATGAGTTCTGCATCACAGGCTAGCCAAGATGCATTTCTTCATTCTGACCCCAAGGGAAGATACACCCAAACCTCCCGAGAGCTGAAAACAGCTGAGTTGCTAGAATGGCTGAGACCTAAACATGAATTCCAGCACCAGTCAGCAGCTGTGGGGAGACGCTGTGGTTTGGGAAGGGCAGGATTTAATTCTGGACATTTTAAAAAGGCTTGGGTTCAATTTAATATTAAGGCTACAGTTTGGGCCAAATCTGAATCCCTTTAACTGGCTTCACTTAATACGATACAGTTTATTTTTATAGAAATAGGTGAACCTCAAAGCACTGAGAACCTGACTTCCACTCCTAGAAGCTTTCCAAATGTGGGATGCTTTTCTGAACCTCTCCACTTTGAAGCCCCTTCCGCCCCACTGAAGCACTCTGTCTTCCTCCACAAATCACCTTCCTGACAGGCTCCAGATATTATTACTAATGACAATAATGTTCTTAAGTAGGGGGAGCAGCAGCTGCAGAACATCAATGGAGATAAAGCAGGTGGTGACAGATTCTGACTGCCCTCTTTCAAGAGAGTCTATCTGTCTAAGGTCCTTATGTGGCCCTCATTACTGTAGTAGCTGAACGCCTGGCAATGTGTAATGCATTTAGCCTCACCACACCCTTAAGAGGCAGAGCAGTGCATTATCTCCATTTTGCAGATAGCTTTTTTATGCCTCAATTTCCCAAATGACTTTCCCAAGGTCACACAGAAAGTCTGTGGCAGAGCAGGAAATTGATCCTAGGTCTTTCAGGGCCTAGGCTGACACCCTGACCACTGAACCACCCTGCCTCTCAGGAAAGCTTCCCCAGCCAGAGAAAATTTGGCAGGAGAAGGCACTGCCCAAACTTTGCCTGAACTTTTGAGAGTCTGGTTTTGGTGAATGAATGAGTTTGGTGCAGTGTTTATGTGGCTCATCCCTACTTAGTACATGGCATCAGAAAATACTTGCGAGAGAGTGATGAGAAGGAGGGAAGAAGGAAGGACATTTTTAAAGGGACTTTAAGTGACCCCAAATAGATGCCAGTAATGCATAGAGTAAAGGATGTATCCTATTTTTAGTCTATCCAGCTGGATGTGCTCCCCATGCTTTCAGAAGATGGACAAGGCACTTCATGAGATGCATCCAAGAACCTTTTGGTTTCCCCAGACTCCAATAAATAAATGAAACCCCCAGTGCAGTGCCCTCCCAATATTTGTAAGAACCCCTCAAAATCTATAGAATTACCCAAGTGCAAATAGAGTGTTGGTTGACCTGCTCTGTGGCTGCTACTGACCTGCATAATTGCTGAGTTCTCCAGGCAGACGTGTATGATGGAAGGCACTGTGCTTCTGGCAGCAGGAAAATAAACACCCAAATCCCCCATTAAATATTGCTTGCATATATAGTTCCCTATGGCCAGCTGTCAGGAGGAATAAAACATGTGGAAGGCAGTGCTCTGAGCTGAGGCAACACAGCTTGACTCAGATAATAAAGGATGATTGTTTGGGATTTGGAGCAATAAACACCTTATTTTAATGAATAATTTTTTGAGATAACAGAACACGGAGTCATGACAAGGGTTATCTATTTGCATCAGCAATCTGTGGTGTTTGTGAAAGTAGCCTCTGCCTTTTTGTGTTTAAACTATTCTTACACCAGGGATCCTTAGAGAAGTAATTACAGCTTGTAATTAAAATATGTTGGGGGAAATCTGAATTTGTAACAACCCTTGTAATATTTGCCATGCACTTGCACCAAGTGTAAAAGAGGAGCAAGTCCACTGTGAAGTTGAGGTAAGAGAGAGGACAATCAGGTCTCAAGATTTTCTTAGCCTTACTCGGAACAGAACAGGCTTCTGTAATCTCAGCCATGGTGACATTCCTGTGAATCCCTGATTTTTGCATTACTTAGAACTGCAAAACTTGGATCTGGATTTCAGAGCTCTTGAAATTCAGAAGATCAGAGGCGTTCAGAAGAAGGCTGTCAAAGTGGCCCATTTCACTGGGATGGGGAGCTCTGGATTTTAGCTCTGGATCCAGGCTCCGATTCAGACCTCCCTTTGAATTTCAGGAGTGTTCAGGTATGGGGTTTGGTTCAAGCCTGTCTGTAGCACTAAGTGTTTCCCTGTCACTCAGATAATACTTTCAATGAATACAGTCTCTTTCACTTGAGGATCTCAAAGCACCTTTGCAAATGTTTATTTATTCAGCTTCACAACACTGTGTAAGGTGGATAAACATTATTATCAGAGGGGGGATTTTACAGAGGGGGGAAATCAGGGCACAGAAAGGTCTAAGAGACTTGTCTATGGTTGCAGAGTGAGTCAAGGACCGATCTGAAAAGAGAATCTCATGGCTAGACTCTGCATCTCGGGACATCAAAGGACGTTTTGACACTGACTTCAATGGAAGCAGGATTGGACCACAAGAGTCCGTTTGGCGGTACACAGCTTCTCACTGCTCTTATTATAGAGCTGTCACTTTTTTGGGCAGCTGTGAAAGAGGAAGAGAGTCGCAAAAGTGGAGAGAGAACCAGAGAAAGGAGGATGAGGAAGGAAGAGAAACAAAGGGAAGGAATAGCGGAGGCCTTTACAGGAGAGCATATTCTCCAAATGAGTGATGCTGAATGCAGCAATAAGGCCCTATAAACGAAAATTAAGTTACTGCACTCACTAAGGGCCTCTTTTATTTGATCTTTATGCAAACTTCCCATTGACCTCAGTGTGACCTGTGCTGTGGATGCCGGATTGTTTGTTGTCTTAAAGATATACTCAGGCATAGAGATTGTAATTAAAACTAGAATATGACCCTCTCCCCAAAATGCACTTAACAACTTCCCCACACACACTCACACTGCTTTACAGAAAGAACAGGAGTACTTGTGGCACCTTAGAGACTAAAAAAATTATTAGAGCATAAGCTTTTGTGAGCTACAGCTCACTTCATCGGATGCATAGAATGGAACATATAGTAAGATATAGATAGATAGATATACACACACACAGAGATAAGTTGGCAGTTACCATACAAACTGTGAGAGGCTAATTCATCTTAACTAATTAGCCTCTTACAGTTTGTATGGTAACTTCCAACTTATCTGTATGTGTATATCTATCTATCTATCTATCTATCTTACTATATGTTCCATTTCTATGCTTCCGATGAAGGGAGCTATAGCTCACGAAAGCTTATGCTCAAATAAAATTGGTTAGTCTCTAAGGTGCCACAAGTCCTCTTGTTCTTTTTGCGGATACAGACTAACATGGCTGCTACTCTGAAAACTGTTTTACAGAGGAACCACAGCCCACTATCTGGACTTCAGCCCAGCCCAAGTATTAAGCCAGCCCTGTCTACTAAATAGAAAGCTGTTAACTGTGGATTTCTCAGGGGTTATTCATGAGCTGGAAGCAGCTGGGGGTCAGCACCAGAGGAATGGAGAAGAGAAGCCCCCACTATCCAGCCATTGATGGCTAAATGCTCCTCCACTGAACAGGATGCAATGATTATTTCTTAGGGGGGAAAGAAAACCACGGAGGCAAGAGAGAGCAATGAACAACTGAACTATTTTCTGACGTTGAAGGACAGTCTATTCTTTTTCTTCCCCTGGATGTGCAAGCTCTCAATCCATCTTGAGCCCAGGTGTGATAACAGGAGTCTTTCACATGCAAATATATCAATTTATTTCCACAATGGCAAAGCACTGAAGGCTGAAAGGGAAGCTGCTGTTACACTGAAAATGTTATTATCCCAGAAACACTGTTTTCTTGAAAATCAGGAGTGGAAGAAGAATAAAGGGTCATTCAAATCTGAAAGCCACACATGGTTAGAGGGAGGAAAATCTTGACTTGGATTCCTAGTCCTCTTTTTGGCTTTTTTCTTAAATCCTCTTTTGCTGCAAATACCCTGACTCTGTCACCTGTCTTGCTCCATCTTGCTGTATCAGAGCCCTTTTGCCAGGAGAAATGGGGATATGTGATTGCTTCTTTCATGGTTTCAGCAATCCCTTTTCTCCCTTTTGCCCTCTCTGGTTTGATGATGGCTCAAAACCACAGGAAACTTGACCTCATGGGCTGTGCAGGTGACTGCATAATCTTACCAGCTGCTGACAGCTTCCATTTACAAAGCTAGCCAAGCCTTGAGCACTAATTAATTAGAATCTCCCACTCCAGCGCTAGAGGCATCTCTTGTGCAGAGTAAGTACAGGTCACAACTCTTAGTCTCTTACCATGTGTAAATACAGAGAAATAGATAAACTATTGTATGCTACATGACTGACCTATACAGTACAGTATTTGGGCCCTTTCCTGTAGTAAACAAAACCTGACACTATTTTCTAAGGGACACTTTTATAGCAAAATCAATAAGTTATGAAATCTGGGGGTTCTAAAATGGGGCTTCTGAGTACCTTCTCCCAATCACTGTAGGGGGAGAACAATGATGATCAATTCATCATGATCTTTAGCACTTACATAGCGATTGTTATTTGTAGACTCCCAAATGCTTTACAAAGGTGGGTAAGCATTCTCCCCATTTTACAGATTAGTGTCACGGAGACACAGGGCAGGTTAAGAGACTCACCTAAGGTCACATGGCTGGCTAGTGGTGGATCCAGGAAAAAATACTAGTTCCCTGTCCGTCGCCCTATCCACTGGACCATGCTGCCAATTTTTATTGTGGATGGACTCACACAAAATACAGATTTTATTCCCTATCATTGACAATACAAGCACAAACAGATGTTGTGATTCTAAGGATCACTTTATGCTAACTTTATGCAAATTAGAGCATTGGCCTTCTGGCAAAATGCAATGTGGCCCTTGGTATCCCAAAGCCTGAGCATCCCCATCATCAAAGATTTTAAAGCATTAAATATTAACACCTATTCCATCCCCTTTGGAAAATTTCTGTGTAATTTTGCCTTGTAGTTATGGTCAGAACAATCCCTATGGGAGATACAGTTAATGTTCCACAACAAACACATGAGAGGAGCCTTCCAGGCTTTGGCTGGAGCTTGTTCTCAAAGTAAAGCAAAACTGAAGCTTTCAAAGCCCCAGATATTGCCTAGGGGAACTGCTTCTCAGGCAGAGCAGGCCCATGACATCTGCAACAAGACAGTCAGCCAGATCCTAGAGTCCAGCTGAGCTGTACTCATCATGGGACCTGCTCGGAGTTGGGGGGAAAGTGTCTCTAAGCCACATTTCTCCCTTCCCATCCACCCTTTGAACAGTTCAAAACAGTTGGTGGCAGGACCCAGGATCTGGCACTATCGGTCCTATTATGTAGGATTTTAGTGAATAGAAGAGAGCCTCAATCTTTTTAAAGAGATGGCTGCTGAAAATGGCTGACTTCCAAGATAGGCCAAAATCCTGCCCTGAGTGAGTCAGGATAGCTTCTATTGAGGACAATATGAGTCTTGTGCTTGCCTCTGAAGGTGACGTTTTCCTCTGAGAGAGGACACTTATATACTACATTGGCTTAGTATGTGTGATAATGTCTTCCTCTAGTGCAGGGGTCGGCAACCTTTCAGAATTGGTGTGCCAAGTCTTCATTTATTCACTTTAATTTAAGATTTTGCGTGCTAGTTATTCATTTTAACGTTTTTTAGAAGGTCTCTCTCTGTAACTCTATATATGTTATAACTAAACTATTGTAGTATGTAAAGTAAACAAGGTCTTCAAAATGTTTAAGAACTTCATTTAAAATTAAATTAAAATGCTGATCTTACGCCGCCAGCCCGCTCAGCCCGTTGCTGGCCTGGGGGTCCGTTCACCTAGGCCAGCAGCAGGCTGAGCGGGGCCTGCGGCCGGGACCCAGCTGACAAGGGGCCAGCAGCCAGAACCCCAGACCAGCAGCAGGCTGAGCGGGGCCAGTGGCCGGGACCCCAGACCGGCAGTGGGCTGAGCAGCTCAGCCCGCTGCCACTCAGCCCACTTTTGGTCTGGGGTTCCATCTGCCGGCTTCTGCCAGCCAGGGTCCCGGCTACCGGCCCCGTTCAGCCCACTGCCAGTCTGGGATCCCAGCCCTGCCCACATAGAGTGGGTACGTACCTTCTCCCTGGTTCTAGCCCATTCTCTTCCTCTCTCTCTGCACTGAGCTGAGGGTGGGAGTGCACTGAGCACAGGGCTGGGGGTGAAGGATCAGGCTGGGGGTTGGGGTGTAGGGTCTGGCCAGGAGCTAGAATGAGGGTTCGGCAGCGGGCGCTGAGTGGGGCCGGTGGCTAGAACCTGGCAGGCAGCCACGTGCCATTAAAAATCGGCTCGCGTGCCGTCTTTGGCACGCATGCCATAGGTTGCCGACTCCTGCTCTAGTGGCTGACCTCACGATTACCCTACCACTGACATCACCTGTTGGTGTTCTCCTTTCACTCAAGTGATTAATCTGTGGTTTTGGTACTGAAGGGCCTGGGTTCCACATTCACTGATGATTCTACCCTCTCACTTTCCCTCCTGCCTCCATCCCCTATGTAGATTTATTTATATATATCGCTATGGTTTGTTATACAGGCACATAATAAAAGAATTATCCCAGTGTTGGAAATGTCACCAGTTTGGTTGGGAATTTAGCAATTTTTATAATTAGAATAAATAATCCTTATTTAACTACATTCAAATTGTAAATGATATACAATGCTGTTAATTGATTAAAATTCTCAAACCCAAACGTCTCTCCCCTCCCCTGATACGCTTGGCCCACTGTCTGCTGCAGATACCAAGAATGCCTATGGATTTCTCAAAAAGAAAAGGAGTACTTGTGGCACCTTAGAGACTAACCAATTTATCTGAGCATAAGCTTTCGTGAGCTACAGCTCACTTCATCGGATGCATCTCATTTCTCACTGTATCTGTAAGGGAGCCAGGCAGCCAGTGGGTCTGATTGCTCACATTCCATTCAGACACAAACAAATCCACCCCCTCAAGTCCCTGACAGGGTCCTCTCCTTCTGGAGGATTCCTTCTGTTGAGTTCTGCATTGATGGTGGAATTGCTCCACATTCATCCTTTTTTCTTTTCTTTTTTTAAGTGGGTTATTATTTTTTTTAAGTGTTGGTTCATCTCCAGCTAATTACTAAGAAATGGAGAACCATGTGCTTCCTGCCACAATTAATTAGTCCACACTGCCTGTTTCCAATCTTACATAAGATTGCATTCTAATTATATAGAGAGATATTCCTGCCTTGAAGTATTAGCATCCAAACCAAGAGGTGTGCACACAACTCCACAGATCCTGTGCGTTGGATCAGCTGTGGCAGACTCTCAGAAGCACAGATGGAGAAGGCCTACTAAAGAGACAAGGTGAATGAGGTAATATCTTTGGTTGGACCAACTTCTGTTGGTGAAAGAGACACGCTTTTGAGCTACACAGAGCTCTTCTTCAAAAGTGGTGTAGCTCAAAAGCGTGTCTCTTTCACCAACAGAAGTTGGTCCAATAAAAATATTACTTCACCCACCATATATCTCTAATATCCTGGAACCAACATGGCTGCATCACTGCAAACAAGACCTATTAATTCATCTTCTCTCACCCTCCCCTTCAGCACTGTTCTTAGTGTTTTTTACAATGCCTTTTCCACTCTGTGCTCAACACACTCAAGCAACAGGGCTTCTGCTACTTTTCGTAGGGCAGCATTTCTCAATCTGTGGGTTGTGACTCGGGTGGGGGGTGTCACTAAAGGTAATTAGGAGGGTTGTGAGGCATTGAAAAATTGTAGTACAATTCTAAAACAAAGAATATTAGCACTTCCAGAAGAGCTTTGGGGCAGCAAAAAAACTGTCCAAATTTGTGTGGTTCTCGCCAAAGGAAAGTATAAAAACATCAGTGAGTGTAGCCTAAAGGCTCAAAAACCGGAAGGCAAATAAAAAATAAATTTAAAAAGTATGATTTTTAGAGTCAATTTCATGATTTCTAGGGCCAGACTCATGTTCTCTATACATTGGAGTGCTGGAAATGCAGGAAGGGCTTCTGTCCCACTCAGAAAAATGCATAAATCAAATCAGAGTACAATATACTCACTCAAGCAATCTTGGGGATGGGTTCTGCTTTGAGCAGGGGGTGGGACTAGATGACCTCCTGAGGTCCCTTCCAACTCTGATATTCTATGATACTGACTCCCATCCCAGCTGAAGTCCACATGCCATTTGCAGTTGCCTGATTTAACGGAATCCAGCTGAGGCCCCTGGGTGGAGGGCCAGCATTCTGGAAGGTATGCAGCAGCCAGCAGCAATGCTTTAGATGAGGCTGCCCACAATTCACTTCGGCTGCTCTTACAAAAGACCCTGCTCTGAAGAGCTCCTGTTTGGCTCAGGGGCAGGTTGCAGGGACCCACATAAAATCCTGACAGCAGGTGGGTTGGCTCAGGAGAGCAGTAGGACAACTGGAATGAGGGTTAAAGGTTAGGCTCCTCTTTCATTGTTGAACACCTAGAAAGAGAAGGCACAGCTGACTGAGTTTTAAAGAGTTTGGGGAAGATTTTATCATACTCCTTCCAATTTGCTCCCTAGCAGTTCAAAGCAGCTTGTGCTCCATGCTTACAGCACGCCAAACGTTATTACCACCCATAGAGCTTCTCTGTAGGAAAAGCCACTGCTGGTAAAATAGGTAGCAGCCCAGAAAAGCCCTCTCAGGTCATCTGCTCTGTGCCCTCTGCATTTCATAGGACTTTGTTCTTTACCTCATTCTCACTAATATCTTATCTAACCTCTTGAATCTGTGCTGTGATGGTGCCTCAGCCATCTCCCCTGGGGAGTTTCATCTGTTTTCCTCTTGTTCTGACTGTTAAGAACTTTTTCCTAATATCTGGACTAAACTTTTCCTTCATTAGCTTCAGGCTATTTCTTCCTGTCCTGCCATTTTCAAAGGCTGTGCATTAATTCCCTTCCTTCGTTTATATTGTTACCTGGAAGGTATTAGACTCAGATCTTCTTCCCACTGGTCTTCTTTTAATAGACTCCTTCACTGGCTCCTCCTATGACTTATCCTCCACTCCATGAATCTTTTTTTTTTTCTTAATATTTCCCTCCTTGTCTTTCAGCCTCCTTCCTTAACTGTAAAGACCAGAGCTGCTCATAGTTCTGCAGGATCCCTTGCACTGGGGCTATGTCAAGTGGCATTTTCACCTCCCTAGTTTTGCGTGTATTCCTCTGCTGCTTGCAGCTGAGTATAATATGTGTGCATATCAGCTGTCAGCTGTGTCAAGAAAAAGATGAGGAGTCAATGAAAATAAAATCTATTAAATCCTCCAGGGTCCTCTTCTTTTTTAGTCTGGCAACTGTTAAAAGGGAGAATAAAAATAAAACAGAAATCTCTCGGGCAAATCAGCAAGGCAGATGTAAAATTGGAGGGAGTGTGTGACAGATGACCATATGGCGAGGGTATATCTGCATGTATCTATATAAAACAACTTCTATTTTGTTTTCTGAACACCATTTTGATTATGAGTCTAATCTGTGCCTTCACTTGGCTTTGTATTGAGCTGCATATTGAGCTGAAACACATAGGTGTGAGAATTTCTCCTGAAACCAGCTAGCAGAAGGATAACAATACAAAGTCAAAAGAAGAGGAGTACTTGTGGCACATTAGAGACTAACCAATTTATTTGAGCATAAGCTTTTGTGAGCTTCATGCATCCGATGAAGTGAACTGTAGCTCACGAAAGCTTATGCTCAAATAAATTGGTTAGTCTCTAAGGTGCCACAAGTACTCCTTTTCTTTTTGCGAATACAGACTAACACGGCAAAGTCATTAAACCTTGATGTTCATCCATTCAAATGGAAGCACTTTTGCTACCATCCAGGGAAAATCTGTTCTCCCAGATGAACTGGTAACCAAGTAACTGATCTCCTGATGAGGAGACTTCGCTCACCTGGCAGAGATTTGAGACTTACCAGGAAGGTCACCTTACAAGGGGGACTGAAAGCCTGTTAAAGGAATGGTCTCTCATGGCCATTTTGAGAATAGACCAGAAGAAGACACGGTTGAGCAGAATAAAAAGCAGGGGAGGAAGGATCTTGGACTCCTTAGAAGACACTGACCAAATCCCAAAGGATGTCCAAAAGTGGAGAGGCAACTGAGGCAGGGTGGCATAGAGTTGTTTTTTGTTTTACCTACCTTACTGAGGGGTGCCACCTGATATATTGGGGTACCACTAGCCTGGGCTCCCTCACGCTGTCCTGCTGAGCCAGGCCCTCAAGCCTCCTCCAGCACACACGCACACAGAGAGGTAGGGACACACCCAGCTGCAGAAAGACACAGACAATTAAATCAGCTCTGTGTTGGATTGCCCAGTATTCAAGTGCACACCCCCCTGGGGTGCAAAACCAAAATTTTATCATCTTGCATTGCACAGAAATCTGTACAGTGTAAGCTCATGAAAATCGCCCCCTCCCTCAGTGTGGAGGAAGATATGCACAGCTTTCTCTCCCCTCCCCTATTATAAATTGCATAAACTAGTTTGAAGAAAACAAAACAAGTTAATTAACTACAAAGAATAGATTTTAAGTGATTATAAGAGATAGAAAACAGATCAAAGCAGGTTACTGAACAAATTAAACAAACATGCAAACTAAGCTCAATACATTAAAGAAACTGGCTACAAGTAGTAATTTCTCACCCTAAATGTTTTAGGCATTTCTTTCACAGGCCAGACACCTTTTCCAGCCCGGGCTCAGATCTTCTCCTCTCCCTCCTCAGTCCTTGTTTCTTAGGCTTTGTCTACACTACCAAGTTTTGACAACTACACTTATATTGACACCCAAAAGTCAACTTAATAAAAATCAGAAAAGCTTGTTCACACTCTCCCCCTCTGGCGACAGATCACATCCACATTGGGGGGCACCATCATTGGCACTGTGGGTATGTATTCCACAGGACAGGGTGACACCTTCCGTCGCTAGATGTTGTGGGAAGGCAGAGCGGATTGCGGAACATCTTGGGACCATGCTAAATGTCCTGTGATGCATTGCTTTGTGTCCCAGTCCTCCACTGGTTTCCAGCTTTCTTTCGTGCCATTTTTTCAATGGCCATTCTTTGTCGTGCACCCCGACATCTGTAGTGAGAAGAGATGGATCCTGCACTTATCTCCTATGCTCTGTTAAGTGTCATGAGGACATCGCGCATGGCAGTGCAATTAATTGTGAAATTACTGACAGAAGAAGACTCGCAGGCACCTGACATTCTGCGTGATGTGGACAGTAGCAACTTTACACTGCTTTTGGCATTCTCCGAGCAGCTTCATAGGGTAGACTGTCACTTTTGGGCTAGGGAAACCCAGCACTGAATGGTGGGATTGCATCATCATGCAGGTGTGGGATGAAGAGCAGTGGCTACAGAACTTTTGGATGCGTAAAGCCACCTTCCTGGAACTGTGTGCTAAGCTGGACCCAGACCTGTGGTGCAAGGACACCAGAATGAGAGCTGCCCTCTTGGTAGAGAAGTGTGGCAATTGCTGTCTGGAAGCTGGTGACTCCAGACTGCTACTGGTCAGTCACAAATCAATTTGGAGTGGGGAAATTGACCATTGGGACTGCATTAATGCAAGTATGCAGGGCAATAAATCGCATCCTGCTACAAAGGACTGTGATTCTGAGAAATGTGTGTGAAATAGTGGACAGCTTTGCAGAGATGGGTTTCCCTAACTGTCGAGGGGCGATAGATGGCACACATATTCCAATTTTAGCACCAGACCCCCTTGCAACAGAGTACATCAATAGGAAAGGACACTTGTCCATGGTGTTGCAGGCGCTTGTGGCTCACCATGGGCGTTTCAAATACATCAGCACAGGGTGGTCTGGAAAGGTGCATTACGCACACATCTTTAGGAACACTGGCCTGTACAGAAAGCTGCAGCGGGGACTTTCTTTCCATACCACAACATTATAGTAGGGGATGTGGAAATGCCCATAGTGATCCTGGGAGACTTGGCTTACCCCTTACAGCCCTGGCTCATGAAATCTTACACGGGACACCTGGACAGCAGTAAGGAGTGTTTCAATAACAGGCTGAGTAGGTGCCGGATAACAGTTGAATGTGCCTTTGAGAGATTAAAGGCACGCTGGTGTTGTCTTGATGGCAGGTTAGATCTTAATGAGGAGAATATTCCCATGTTCATAGCTGCATGCTACACTTTGCATAATGTCTGTGAATCTAAGGGTGAAATTTTTGCTCAGGTTGGAGCGCTGAGGCAGAGCACTTGGCTGCTGAGTTTGAGCAGCCAGATACCAGTCAGAGGAGCCCAGAGGGCAGCAACTGAAATCAAGGATGCTTTGAGGAAGCACTTTGGCAATGGGCAGCAGTAACTTATATCTTTCTAAGGGTGCATCTTCACTACCCGCCATATTGGCGGGTAGTGATCGATCCCCGAATTGATGCCTGTACTCCTCCTCAGCAGGAGGAGTAAGCGGAGTCGACGGGGGAGCTGCCGCGGTTGACTCGCCGCCATGAGGATGGCCAGGTAAGTCGAACTAAGATACGTCAAGTTCAGCTATGCGAATAGCGTAGCTGAAGTTGTGTATCTTAGTTCAACACCCCACCTCACCCCACAATGTAGCCCAGACCTTAGAGTAGCTTCCATTGTGCATTCCATGTTTTTTTCCTAGGAGGCTATGTTGACATCTGGGGCTGCATATCCCAGTAAGAAAATGATTAAAATGCCTGTACATGTACTCATAGTGATTGCACTGTGAATTTGTAGAAAACAAAATAAAGATTATTTACCATTATACAACTTTGCCTTTATTGATCAAGAAAAAGCACAGTGACACTCACCAAAACACAGATGCTTGCTGGGAAAGGAGGGACTGGGAAAGGGCAGACCCTCACAACTGTGTGTAGGTCCAGCCATCATTGTGAAAGCTGTGTGAGTAGTGGAGTGAAGGGGAAACTGAGGAGTCCCAAAAAGCGGAAAGGAACGTGCGGGCGGAGAATGGGAGGGTCCTGGTAAAGAATTGTGAATGTGCTGCAGAGGAGGTTGAGCCCAGGCCTTCTCACTTTGCAGCATTATTAAAGACTTGAGCATTTCTATTTGCTCCTCCATTACTTTTATCATCCATTCAGTTGCAGCCCTAGAAAATGCTTGATTCTCTTTTCTGTCCTGTCTTTCGGCTTCCCAGAACTCCTTTGGTTCCCTGTTCTCTATAGTGGAGCACTACAGTACTTCCCAGAAGATATCTTCTTTGCTGCATCTTGGCCTCTTTCTTATCTGGTGGAGACTGTCGGCAGGGTGCGTGGGGTGTTTCTGAAGGCTGCATCTGGTGAAGCACGGGGGACAATGCACAGCAGTAGGATTGTTAAATTCAAGCACAGCATTGACACATTTCACTTATATGCACCTTTTGCAACATACCAATCACTTTCTCACTGACATCTCTGCAAGCACCTAAAACATGGTGAGTGTTGGCTGGGGTGGGAGGACAGAAGAACATACAGTCTTTGCAGAGGTTGCGATGCAGCTTTATAGGGAAATAATTCTAAAATTATCCCACACTTTTCCACAGGCAGGGATCATTCTAGCAGACATCTCACTGCTGAGGGTAAGCAGGGAAATCAGGGTACATCTACAGCATGCTTGCAGCTTCCATCCTGCTCTATATGCAGCTCACCTATGTGCCGCTTTGGTCCCTGCACAAGTGATTGCCAAATGACATGGGAAAGTGTCCTACAATGGGGGAAGGAACAAAGCTGCACTGCTATGCAACCTGCAGCAGAAGATTGCTGAATACCTCCAGGAAACTTTCCTGGAGATCTGTCTGGAAGATGCCCACTAGATCTGGGTGTGCATCAACACCCTGTTCCGCCATGCTGATTAGCTACATAGGGAAATGTCCAGTTCACAGAAACACAGCCAGCCTCTCACATTTCTATGCACTGAACCCACCTCCGCACTGCACAAGCCACAGCCACTTATCAGGAGTCTCATCTCCTGCTTTTTGCTCGCCAGAGAGCAACTGCTGAGACTGACTAGGTACTTCAGGAGTGGAGAAAAGTTCCTGGCTGCCTGCCTCACCGGTCGAGCCCGCCGGGAGCTCCACATCCTCCTCTAGCTCTACCTCTTCATCAATAACTTCATCCTCCGGGTTAGGTCCTCTTTGTGCTGCCTCTGTTCCCTCTGAAGTATCCAGGGGGCTCTTGGCGGTGGAGGTGGGGTCACCACTGAAGATACCGTCCAGTTCCTTATAGAAAAGACAGGTCTTAGATGAGCACTGGAGCGATGTTTTGCCTCTCTCACCTTATGGTACGCCTGCCTCAGCTCCTTTATCTTTGCTCTGCACTGCTGCGTGTCTCGATCATAGCCCTTTTCACACAAGCCTCGAGAAATGTGCCCATAGGTATCTCAATTCCTATGAGTCCACTGCAGCTGGAACCGCACAGACTCCTCTCCCCATACACTGATCAGATCCAACAGCTCCACGGTGGTCCAGGCAGGAGAGCGTTTGTTGTGATAGCCAGCCATGGTCACCTCCCCACGCCGAGCCAGCAAGCAGGAAATGGGATTTAAAATTCTCAGGGCTTGCAAGGGGGAGGGGCGGATTGTTGTTTACCTGGCTGCAGGCCAACGGAGTTCAAACTGCTGACCAGAGCGGTCAGGATGGGCGTTATGGGACACTCCCTGGAGGCCAAATAAAGCAATTAAAGCAGGTATGGTGTCTACACTGGCTCTTTGTCGATAATAAAGGGAAGGGAAAAGAAAAAAGTCTCCCGTAGGAGTGGAAGTATTTTATTGCTAAACTGGGCATTTTTCCTGAAAAAAGTTGCATCGCAGTGTGTACGCACTCACTGTTTTGTCGCCAAAGGCAGATTTTGGTGACAAAACTTGGTAGTGTAGACAAAGACTTAGATCTTCTCAGCAGTCATCCTGGGTGGGAATTCAGTGAAGAAAGAGCACCCTGATTAACTCACTTCCCTGCCTTAAATAGAATTTACATATGGCGGGAATCCTTTGTTTCCCAGTTTCTCCACCCCTTTTGTGAAAAACTACTAGAAGGCCAAGATGGCGTCCAGCACATAATAACGTAAGAATGGCCCTACTGAGTCAGACCACAGGTCCAGATTGCCCAGTATCCTGTCTACTGACAGTGGCCAGTGCCAGGTGCCTCAGAGGGAATGAACAGAACAGCTAATCATCAAGTGATCCATCCCCTGTTGCTCATTCCTAGCTTCTGGCAAACAGAGGTTAGGGACAACATTCTGCCCATCCCGGCTAATAGCCATTGATGGACCTGTCCTCCATGAATGTATCTAGTTCTTTTTTGGACACTGTTATGGTCTTGGCCTTCATAACATCCTCTGGCAAGGAGTTCCAGAGGTTGACCATGTGTTGTGTGAAGAAATACTTCCTTTTATTTGTTTTAAACCTGCTGCCCATTAATTTCATTTGGTGACCCCTAGTTCTTGTGTTATAAGAAGGAGTAAACAACACTTCCTGATCTACTTTCTCTACACCAGTCATGATTTTATAGACCTCAATCATATCTCCCCTTAGCCATCTCTTTTCTAAGCTGAAAAGTCCCAGTCTTATTAATCTCTCCTCATACGGAAGCCTTTCCATATCCCTAATAATTTTTGTTGCCCTTTTCTGAACCTTTTCTAATTCCAATATATCTTTTTTGAGATGGGGCAACCACATCTACACATAGTATTCAAGATGTGGGCGTACCATGGATTTATATAGCGGCAACATGATATGTTCTGTCCTATTTTCTATCCCCTTCTTAATTATTCCCAGCATTCTGTTTGCTTTTTTGACTGCCACTGCACATCAGAGAACTATCCATAATGACTCCAAGATCTCTTTCTTGAGTGGTAACAGCTAATTTAGACCCCCATCATTTTATATGTATATTGGAATTATGTTTTCCAATGTGCAGTACTTTGCATTTATCCACGTTAAATTTCATCTGCCATTTTGTTGCCCAGTCACCCAGTTTTGAGAGATCCTTTTGTAGCTCTTCACAGTCTGCCTGGGACTTAACTATCTTTAGTAATTTTGTATCATCTGTAAATTTTGCCACCTCACTGTCTACCCATTTTTCCAGATCATTTATGAATATGTTGAATAAGACTGGTCCCAGAACAGACCCCTGGGGGACACCACTATTTACCTTTCTCCATTCAGTACCAGGTGACATGATCACATGACCTTGCAGTGTCAAAGCAGCATACCAGGAAGCTTCTCAGGAAGGTGAGAGATTAGCATCTTCAAAGTCCTATTGTTCTCCTTAATGGCCCATTGACTAGCCAGCCATACTGATTGCACTTTGTCTGGTGGGCATTCCCAGGTGCAAAGACTTTTGTAATTGATACATAGTCCATATTTCTAACTTCAGATATAGAAATGATACATGCATACAAATAGGATAATCATATTCAATAAATCATAACCTTTCCAATGATACCTCACATGACCCATCTTGCATAGAACATATCTGAGTTGTGCCATATTCATCTCATAACAATATCACTATGAAGAATATAGGGTATAGTGTCACATGAAGATCTGGAAATCTCTTGTGCCTTCTAAAGTAAAGAGTGATTGGTTTAGAAATCCCTCAGTTAAGTCTGTCAGTTATTTGCTTCAAGTATCCTGTGTCTCTGAAGAGGTAAATGAAGAACTGGAGTACATGCAAGGGTGGAGCTCTGTGAAAGGTGTGCGTAAGCTACTGGGGAGTCTTGGAGGGTTCAGTGATGGTCTTGGGACCTTGGCAGCTGGATTGTGGGGTCCCACTTCCAAATGGAATTCCAGGCAGAAAGTCTAGGGAGTAAGCTGAGAGGCCAAAGAAAAAGAGAGTGCTTAAAGCCTCCCCAGATCAAAGGGGAGCAAAAAGCACTTGGATCCAGTGTTGGGATCCAAACTCAACAGCCTGGTGAGTATCCAGCAGGGGCAGGAGACCAAGGCTGTGATAGAGGGAAAAACGAACTCTCTGTGGTCTGATGACCCCTTGTAGTTGTAGCTCTGCAGCCCAGTGGCTGGTGGCATTGTTGGTGTTAGAGATACAGGCTGGTGATATTCAGATTCTCCTCACTTTGATAAAGCATTGAAGGAGTGGACTCATAGCATCTCTGAGCACCGTGGTGCATTATAGCCAATATCCTTATGCCTTTGATGGCAGTTCAGACATATAGAGTCAGCAGCTCTGATGTCTGCCATACCTAATAAATACCCATAATAAAATGACATGACAAAATATTTATGTATGGTCTTGTGTATAACAATGCCTCCTAAACAATGCCATTATTATTTAAGTTCCAATAGTGTGCTTGGTTCTGCACAAGACACAAAGGAAGGCACAGTCCATGCACTGAGGGGATTAAAATCTATTCTGCAGTTGGATGTGCACGGGTGGTCATCTGCACCTGTATAGTGCTCCATCCACTTCAGGAGGATCCTGCATGGACATAAAGGGCAACGTGGTAGATCTGATTAGAGGATCAGGGCCAAAAGCCCTAATTCTCCTTTAATTTACAATGGTGTAAATCCTGAGGAGCTTTACTGCCTTCAGTAGAATTACCCTGGATTTATGTTGGTATGAATCAGAGCAGCATCTAGTCTGAAAGGGACAAACAAAAGAAAAAGAACAGACACAGATGGACCAGTAGTGCTGTCATACAGTGCTAAAGTGGGCATGATAGCATTTTGCTGGCATGGGTTTGGGCTTCTGGGCTTGGGGAAGAACTGAGTTTTAACATATGAACAGTGTATCTGTCTACTTAAGCTCCAGTTCAACAAGGTTCTTGAGTATGTGCCTAACTTTAAACATCTGAGTAACCTCACTGAAGTCAACAGGACTACTTAAATGCTTCAGGTTAAAAACTTGTGTAGGTATTTTGCAGTCAATGGGAGTTGAGCACGCACTTAAAATCAAACACACATATAAATACTTTCCTGAATCAGGACCTGATCCAAGGTCCATTGAAGTCAGTGGGCTTTGGATCAGACTCTTAAATTATTAATATCTCACAATAAAACACAGTTTTAAAAAGAACTTCTTGGTCTTATTTGCACACACCAGAATGAAAATGGTTGAAACATGGGTTATCTTGACATATTTGGTGGGTATTTGGACACTTATAATTGGTTACAAAACAGGTTATTTGTCCTTAGCATCCCCGCTTCTCTTTCATCTTATTCAGTGCTTAAACGTTGGAACAATTTGGCAGGACTAATTAAAAGCCTGTCAGCAAGTAATTTACCTGACATCAAGGATTCTGCCATGCCTACTTAAAAGAAGCTCACTGAACATTAATAGTTTCTGCAACTTCCAAGAGTGTAACACTATCAGATGCTGATACATTAGGGGGAAATAGTAACTGGCGGAAATAAGAGCAGCAGGAAAGTGAGATGTTGCTAGCTCATTTTCTCTGATCGCCAGACAGTTTACACATGTTGTCTGTGGCTAGTTCATCTTCCATTTTGTAGACATTAGAAATGGAAATGACCTACTAAACCATCCAGTCTGTCCCATGGGGCAGGGAGTGATTATTCTTTGTAATATAGTCTTCAGATACATCTAGTCCTGTCTAGTTTTAAAAGACACAAGCATACAAATATAACTGAAGTGCAGCAGTACAATTCAATAAACTCCCTACTAGGTAACCTCCATTCATGCATCTATGAACTTAGCTTGCAAGTTCATTGGGGGTGGGAGACCTGTCATGTTTGTAAAGTTCCACTTTTAATATGGTCTAGTGAGGCGGAGTGGCCTCCTTTCAAGCCTGAGATGGAGGGACCACTATATTCTCTCAGGTGGGCAGGGCCAAGCCAGCTCTACCGCCTGTGTTGGAAGCATGGGGAAAGGACAGGAAATATAAGAGGTGGGCCCTTCGGCTCAGTTGGGCTGGAGCCAGCAAAGGCGGTAGATGTCTCTAGCCCGCTGCAGGACTCCGGATCAGACCCCAAGCTGTTCGGTGCCCTGCCTGCCCCTGGAGGAGGAGACTGAAAGTGGAAAGGAGCTCCTAGGACTGCCATCTGCCACCTACCCCTGGGAGACTGAGGACCCACAAACTTCAGAGCCACACCAGTGGACTGGGGTAGGAAGTAGCCCAGGAGAACCTGACATTAGTCAGGTTGTGCTGTTGTAGTATGAGTCAGCATGTTTTGGTAGGATCTTCTGCCACTGTAAGGGCCCTGGGCTGGTAACTGGTGGATTAGGATGGGACTGGGTACCCCTACCAACCTGCCACAAACCCCAACCTTCAAGTGGCAGCCTACTCACCCTAAGCTAGAAGATCTGTATCTTGTTTGTGGCTTGCCCCATCCAGAAGACTGCAGGACCCTAGACTGTGTATGCTGTCTCTCTTAGCCAGGAAACTAGGCTACAGACTTCTTAATTGCTTACTGCTCTGCCTTGCCTGGAGGGCCAGAGCCACTGACTGTGTTGGCTGTCTGCCTTAGCCAGGAGGCTAGGCTAAAGACTGCTTATTGCCCAACCCAGCAGCAGATTGTAACCCAGACTGTGAGCACTGTTCGTCCTAGCCAAGAGACCTGGGCTGGGAACCCCAATTAACTGTTTATTGCCTGACACAGTGGGTCAGTGTGGCCACCCACTAAGCCGGAGACAGAGGGACCATTACATATGGCATAAATAATAATCAATGGCCCAATCAATCCTTGGCCTCTCTGATGACTCTGAAAAGGCATGTGCCAATTAATGCCAAGTGCAGTGATGGTTTTTGTGAAAGGGACATCTGGTGAATAGAAACTGGATTGATACTACCAGGCTCATTTCAACACAGTCTAGAAGTCCTCACCAATGTCCTCCCAGACCCCCCTGTTAGTTACTCCCAAACTATGGATGAACGACTTCTTATCCTATTACCAGTCCCCTGAGCAATCCAATCTCTTGCTAGACCTGTCACTAAGAATAAACGAGATGGAGAGAAGAGAGAGAGGCTGGCAACAACTGTCCTTCAGTTCTGAACTTCCCCGTAGTTCAGAGATGTTTGTATCTAGGGATTTTGGTTCAGGCCCATCTCTAGAATTAGCTTTTGTCCTGATGCAAAAGAACACTGGAGACCCATATCCTCAAATTCATACCAAGAACCACGTGATACCCAGAGTCAATCCTGTCTCCCATAGCTCACTATGGAAGTATTTGTAGAGTGAGGCCCAGATCCTCAAAGATACTTAGGTACCTAGTTCCAACTGAATTCAATGGGAGTTAGGCACCTAAATACTTTTGAGGATGTGAGTCTCAGCCTTTTGCAAGTACACATCAGAGTTTAGGCCAATGGTACTGCTATCCTCATCCAGTGCTACTATGGAGATAGTGATTCCCAGAATAGGCATCAATCTTTACACAAATCAGGACATCAAGTAACTTTCTCTAATAATGAATTAATATTAATAATTGAAATAGCACTAAAGCATTTAGGGTCGGTCCTGGGGCCAGTTTTGTTCAATATCTTCATAAATGATCTGGAGGATGGTGTGGATTGCACTCTCAGCAAGTTTGCGGATGATACTAAACTGGGAGGAGTGGTAGATATGCTGGAGGGGAGGGATAGGATACAGAAAGACCTAGACAAATTGGAGGATTGGGCCAAAAGAAATCTGATGAGGTTCAATAAGGATAAGTGCAGGGTCCTGCACTTGGGACGGAAGAACCCAATGCACAGCTACAGACTAGGGACCGAATGGCTAGGCAGCAGTTCTGCGGAAAAGGACCTAGGGGTGACAGTGGACAAGAAGCTGGATATGAGTCAGCAGTGTGCCCTTGTTGCCAAGAAGGCCAATGGCATTTTGGGATGTATAAGTAGGGGCATAGCGAGCAGATCGAGGGACGTGATCGTTCCCCTCTATTCGACATTGGTGAGGCCTCATCTGGAGTACTGTGTCCAGTTTTGGGCCCCACACTTCAAGAAGGATGTGGATAAATTGGAGAGAGTCCAGCGAAGGGCAACAAAAATGATTAGGGGTCTGGAACACATGAGTTATGAGGAGAGGCTGAGGGAGCTGGGATTGTTTAGCCTGCAGAAGAGAAGAATGAGGGGGGATTTGATAGCTGCTTTCAACTACCTGAAAGGGGGTTCCAAAGAGGATGGCTCTAGACTGTTCTCAATGGTAGCAGATGACAGAACGAGGAGTAATGGTCTCAAGTTGCAGTGGGGGAGGTTTAGATTGGATATTGGAAAAACTTTTTCACTAAGAGGGTGGTGAAACACTGGAATGCGTTACCTAGGGAAGTGGCAGAATCTCCTTCCTTAGAGGTTTTTAAGGTCAGGCTTGACAAAGCCCTGTCTGGGATGATTTAACTGGGAATTGGTCCTGCTTTGAGCAGGGGGTTGGACTAGATGACCTTCTGGGGTCCCTTCCAACCCTGATATTCTATGATTCTATGATTCTATGTGTGAATAAGAGCCACCCAAACTGGAGACTGCCACGTGGACTGTGGGTCTGATCTGATATGGCTATTCCTCTTACTTCCCCCAAGAGGGGAAGGTACCAACAGTCAGAAAATATAGCAAATAACTAAAGAAAATCACAATCTATCATTTCAAAAACCCCTATTGTACCTCCACTGTGAAATCCAGCTAGGTCGTCTTCCAGCCACACTTTTGGATCTCTTTGCCCAGGTACAGTCCAGGACCACAACTGTCCTGCCACTTGTTGCTGTCACCCCAGGAAGAGTGTGAGGAAAGAGCTCATGACACCTGACCATGCTGCTTGTATGATTTATACAACCTATGACCCTGCATGCAACAGGGTAGGTCACACTAGCTGGGAGAAGATTTTGTTTTTTCTTCATACTACATGTCTTGCCTTATTACTCAGATACATATTCTATAATCAATTATACTTGGTGCCTAACAAATAGAAAAGCCTAGGATTTGTCACATCCCCGCATGGTCCCACAGTATGCCAACATTTTTATGGTTGACTTAGAACAACGCTTCCTCAGCTCTCGTCCCCTAACGCCCCTGCTATATTGATGACATCTTCATCATCTGGACCCATGGAAAAGAAGCCCTTGAGGAATTCCACCAGGATTTCAACAATTTCCATCCCACCATCAACCTCAGCCTGGTCCAGTCCACACAAGAGATCCACTTCCTGGACACTACAGTGCTAATAAACGATGGTCACATAAACACCACCCTATACCGGAAACCTACTGACTGCTATTCCTACCTACATGCCTCCAGCTTTCACCCTGACCACACCACACGATCCATTGTCTACAGCCAAGCTCTGCGATACAACCGCATTTGCTCCAACCCCTCAGACAGAGACAAACACCTACAAGATCTCTATCAAGCGTTCTTACAACTACAATACCCACCTTCGGAAGTGAAGAAACAGATTGATAGAGCCAGAAGAGTTCCCAGAAGTCACCTACTACAGGACAGGCCTAACAAAGAAAATAACAGAACGCCACTAGCCGTCACCTTCAGCCCCCAACTAAAACCCCTCCAACGCATTATTAAGGATCTACAACCTATCCTGAAGGATGACCCAACACTCTCACAAATCTTGGGAGACAGGCCAGTCCTTGCCTACAGACAGCCCCCCAACCTGAAGCAAATACTCACCAGCAACCACATATCACACAACAGAACCACTAACCCAGGAACCTATCCTTGCAACAAAGCCCGTTGCCAACTGTGCCCACATATCTATTCAGGGGACACCATCACAGGGCCTAATAATATCAGCCACAGTATCAGAGGCTCGTTCACCTGCACATCCACCAATGTGATATATGCCATCACGTGCCAGCAATGCCCCTCTGCCATGTACATTGGTCAAACTGGACAGTCTCTACGTAAAAGAATAAAAGGACACAAATCAGATGTCAAGAATTATAACATTCATAAACCAGTTGGAGAACACTTCAATCTCTCTGGTCACTCAATTTCTGACCTAAAAGTGGCAAGCAATTCTTCAACAAAAAGTCTTCAGAAACAGATTCCAAGGAGAGACTGCTGAATTGGAATTGATTTGCAAATTGGATACAATTAACTTAGGCTTGAATAGAGACTGGGAGTGGCTAAGTCATTATGCAAGGTAACCTATTTCCCCTTGTTTTTTCCTACCCCTCCCCCCCCCCCCCCCCCCAGACGTTCTTGTTAAACCCTGGATTTGTGCTGGAAATGGCCCACCTTGATTATCATACACATTGTAAGGAGAGTGATCACTTTAGATAAGCTATTACCAGCAGGAGAGTGGGGTGGAGGGAGAGAAAACCTTTTGTAGTGGTAAACACCCATTTTTTCATGCTTTGTGTGTATTACAGATCTTCTATACTTTCCACAGTATGCATCCGATGAAGTGAGCTGTAGCTCACGAAAGCTCATGCTCAAATAAATTGGTTAGTCTCTAAGGTGCCACAAGTACTCCTTTTCTTTTTGCGAATACAGACTAACACGGTTGCTACTTTGAAACACATCCCCACAGTACACACAAGGTGGTGTTTATTTTTTGCTTTAAAGCAGCACTACTATTCACCTTTAAAAATATCCACTTAAGTAGTGGATGGCAGAGGAGGTTGGCAATACCTCAGGGGCTTTTCATGTGTAAGTAAGTGGTTCAAATCCATACTGGATCATTACTGCTTGTAAATTGTTGCTTAGTGCACTATGTGAAATGGAGTTGATAGGCTCTGAGGAGTGAGTAGTAAAGCATGCATCCACATCAAGAACTGTACTTGGCACTATCTGTCTCCCTTGTTGACAAACTCAGCAGAGAGGCCAAGGGTTGAAAAGACTGTGAAGAGTGCAATATCTCCTCCTCCTAGAAGTGGTCCCTTCAAGACATGGTTAAGATGCTTTAGAAGGGATTTAAGATGCTTTAGCGGGGAGAGGGGAAGCTTCCACTTCCACTACAAGTCTTGAATCTGTGCTGTGTGCATAAACATGGAACTTCAGCCTCCAGAGCTGTCAAACTAGCGCCTTTTCCCTCAGTACTAAATTAAAGAAAAAGAAGGGGTCTGAGAAGGATTAGCTAGAGGAAAGACTGAGAATTCACTGAGGAATGTGCCTGTGGCTTTGACAGGCCAATTTATTTTAATATTTAATTAAGAGAATTAAAAAAAGGAATCCTGAGCTGGTGTATCCTTCTTGGGCATAGGTGTGTGCAGCACATTTCATTAGGGTGTGCACCCAGGGAATTTTATTTTTTATTTTTTTTGAAGGTGAACATTTATTGAATACTCAGTCATAAGGGACATTATTTTCATTCATCAAACAAATTAAAGAAACTAAAAATTAACTAAACGTAATTTTTTTTAAATTAACAACTAAACTTTACTTGAAAAATACAAACTTAAAAAATGAGACACAAAATACCAAATTTTTGCTGTAGTGATAACCAGGCGTATACAAAGATACAGTCAATTTTCATGATCTTTATCTTTAACCAGATAATGAGCTAACCCAAACTGACCAAGATTAAGGTTTCTTCATCTTCCTGTCCTAGAGAATGAGACTTACCCGGTGTTATGGACTTAAATTCCTCAATCACATCATTGTAATTAACTGACTAAGCCAATTCCTGTTCAATGTACAAAATCATGAGTGAGTCGAGGCGCTGCTGGGACATTGTACTTCTTAGTTTGTTTTTTACATGTGCTAGTTTCGAAAAGGCTCTTTCGCATGAACAGCTTGTAACAGGTAAGACTGCAAAGCATTGAATAGATTTGTAAGAGGCCTGGAACATGGAAGACCAATCCGATTCCTAGCCCAGTCCCATTCTTCAGGGGGAGACAGGGTCCAGGGCAGCCTGGGGGTTTAGCGGGGGGCCTGGCACCAGCGAGCAACCCGGCACCAGCACGCCCCACCCCACCTCTTCCCCCCCCCCACTCCCACTCCACCCCTTCCCCCAAACCCCTGCCCCTGAGCAATGCTGAGAGCCAGTGGGGTGGAGCAGAGTGGGCTGGGGCCAGGTCACTTGTTGCTGCCAGCGCCCGGCCCCCCACTAACCCCCCAGGCTGCCCTGGACCCCTTGTCCCCCTGAAGAATGGGACAGGGCTAGGCACCACCATGTTGCGCAATGGACACTTGACAAAGTTATCGGACTTAGTGATGGACATTGGGGGAGGTAGGAGGTATTATGTCATTCAGTCATTCAACCTGTAAAATAGCACACAATTTTCCACACTGGAAAAAAACAGTAACCTAGTTAATAATAATAATAATTAATAATAAAATCAACTCATATAATTAATGAAAAATGTGTGTATACTGTATATGAGATTATTATATGAGAAATGAAAATGAGCTTGCTTTGGGATTTTACAAGGCACTTATATCATTTAAGTACATTTGGTACTCTGAGTAATGACAACACTTCTTGGAAATCACATAAATAGGGATCTCATGGTCCCCTTCCTTCACCCCACTGCAAAGCACAGGTGTGATTGCTGGCTGCCCTAGGGCTGCAGAAAACCCTATGGGCAAAACATACGGAAAGAAGAGGATCAATTTATACAGCGGGCTGAAGGGGGACTCCCATAGTGCATTAATTAACACTTAATAAATACATTACAGAGATAAGAACCTGTAATGACAACTTTACTTCATGAGAAGCTCCAGAGAAAGAAGACGCAGAGGGAGTAATGGTAGGGGGAATCCCAGGGAGACCAAAGGGGCTGGTAGAGGGAGCAGACAGAGAACAAGGGTAGAGGCAGAGTGTCTGCAGGGTTGGCCCAGTCTTCTGCATTTCCCCTGTGGGTGGAGACACTGATCTCTATCACTATAAGAGGGAACAATAGAATGGAATGCCCAGAAGAATGAATGACTTGAGGACAATTTCCTGAGGGACCCATACCCTTGCAGAGCTTTTCTAGCTCTGACATTTACATTTCTAAATAGGGTGGTTTGGCCCGCAGAAATAAAAATCTGCACCTCTTCCATGTGTTTTTGGACCAATGGAAAAAAAAACAGTTATAATTCAAGTGACTTCTAAAATTCCCTATGAAACTGAGCTAACAAAATAAATGATCTTATGAACAACCAGAATATATACTTCTCAAGTGAAAAACTATAACTGGACTTCTTTGCAAAGAAATCATAAGTTTTCTTACAGGAAAAGCCACAAACTGTCTGGAAAGGAAGAGTAGATTAAATTACTTGCCTCAGTGAAATTAAATATCCAGAGAATTGCTGTGCCTGTGATGATGATGACCGGGGTTTGCCCACCTGTGGCTCCCTCTCCCCGTGCTGTAGAGACACAGCCGGGCAGGTCTGCATCTGCAAGCAGGCCCCCTGCCTCAGGTGCAGCTCCTCCCATTGGCCTTGTTGGCCAACAGTCTGGGAGCCTCCTGGCCAATGAGCTAGGGGCGGGAGGGGGAAGGCAAAGGGGAAGAGTGCAGGGAGCTCGGGAGCAGGGAGGGCAGGGGGGAGGGGAGCTATCTCTGGAGGCACAAAGAGGGGGGCTCTCTGGAGAGGGGTGATGGGGGCATAGGGGCTGGTGGGGATCTTCCAGGGAGACAGAGTTGTGTGGGTCTCTGTGGAGTGACGAACAGAGGCTGCAGCCTGGGTCTCTGGTCTGTGGTGGAAGGGAGTGTTGCTATACCCCCCCCGGAAGCCTCCTCTGTACTGTGTATTTTATGCCAGCCCCGGGGTGCCCATCGCTGCTCCTTTCTCCTGCCCCCAGCTCCATCTGTTTGTCTGCCCCCACAATGCCCCCACATGTGTGTGTCTGACAGTGACAGACTCCCGCTGCTCTCTCTGCCTGCAGCTCCCTTCTGCTCCCTGCGGGGGAGGCATGGTCAGGCAGCTCTGGCACCCCCCCACCCCCCAGCTCCCATTGGCCAGGTTCCCAGCCAATGGGCTGGGAACTGGGTCAGCTCCGGGAGGGGGGATGGAGGCATTGTGCGGAGCTTCCCTGCCTCTGCCGAGACTCTCCTCAGCGCACAGGGACGCTGGGGAGGGGGGAGCTGCCCCCGAGGTGAGAGCATCCCATGCCCCACGTTGCCGAACCGTGGAGCATGGGCACCACGGCCCATCTCGCCGCCTATGTATCCAACCCACCCTGCTCCCTGTCCCGTGACTGCCCCCGCCCCTTATCCAAGCCCATGAGGCTCCTAGCAGCATTTGGCTCAGCGGGGAGCCAGACACACAGCCCCCCCCTCAGAGCTCTGCCCTGCATTAGGGTGTGCCTAGGCACATCCGGCACACCCCGTGCACATGCCTGTGTTCTCAGGGGAACGTGGTTGGTTTGTTTTTGCTCATTCTTAGATCTGGATTTGGAACCTCAAGTCCTTCCACAAAA
This sequence comes from Lepidochelys kempii, assembly GCF_965140285.1. Taxonomy (NCBI): domain Eukaryota; kingdom Metazoa; phylum Chordata; order Testudines; family Cheloniidae; genus Lepidochelys; species Lepidochelys kempii. Next base: position 153,530,776 of record NC_136382.1, read on the forward strand.
TATTTGCTACCAGCATGATCATACTACACTGAAAATTGCTCCATTTTTATCAAATTAACCAGACGTGTGTGTGTGTGGTGCAGAGGTTGTGTCACCTTTATTCATAGTTTCAGTGGGACTATTAGAGTAAAATACTATTTGGTGTAAGTAAAACTGGCACCATCAATTTTATACTAGCCAGACAGAATGTCTTTGGCTGGGAGCTTCTGTTAATGACTATTATGGGGGACTACTCCCGCCTCGGATGTGGCCTTATTAAATAGATCAGGGGTTTTTCAGTGCTATGTAAATTACCAGCCACTTGAAGCCAGGAGCATGCACGCACAAAATAAATCAGTTTAAATTAAGATCAGAAATGAGCTTTAAAATGTGTTGCTTGTAACCGAGTCTCTCTGGAGGCCCTCGTGTCAGCTAGCATGACTAATATCATTAATATAGTCACTCACTGGCTGTCGTCCTGAGAGGGAATCCAAGCCAAATGGAGTCACGTTTTTCTAAAGAGGCCTATCTAGGGAGAATAATGGTGCTGCGTGGTCTAATATGAAACACTGTTGGAACGAGAAACATTTGTGAAATTGGGATGAGGTGCCTTCATGAAGGAATATTTTGCCTGTGGAATTTGGGGGAGTGGTACACCAAAGGCATGTCTCTCCTAGCTCAAATGATCTAATTCCACCTTGATTTAGTATTAATTGGGGGATCATCCCAGTCAGGCTGGGGTGAAATGAGTCATCATGATGTCTTGTTCTGGATGTGGGAAGGAGACAGCCTGAAGACAAATATATAGGGCAGGCATAGAATAGACCTCAGAGAATAGGCTTCAGACAAGATGAAAGACACTTGAAAGCACTGTAGTCATATACCATGATTTCAGGCTGGACCAAGAGGACTCATTCTATTACAATGAAAGTTAATCACCTATGATGATAGTGATCAGTGCTGGGGTCAAAGGTCATAGCAGGCTCTTTCAACCGCTCAGGATAAGCCCTTGCCACTGATTCCAAGAAAACTCGACATCCCGCATCAGGCAAAGCGTTTGGTGGCTCTACAATCACAAAGCAACTGTCTTCATAAGGGTCTGTTTGTTTTGCTGATGAAGCAGACCACAGCAACTAAGTTATGATTTTAAGTTGAAATGGGATCAACCCGGAACTACTGTCTGTGATTTTAGTGAGCAGCTACTACCTCAGCTCTCCCACCTTTGCTCCTTCAGCTGCAGTGGCTTTACCAGGATGGCTGTCTGTGGCGATGGGCATTTAATGCAAACATCTTATTCTTTATGGAGCACTTTACACTACTTAGATGGGTTAAACTAAAACAGAAATGCTGTTGGATGGCTCAGCAGAGAGCATCTCCATCTGATGCAGCAGTTTGCCTCCCTGGGACTCCCAAGGCATACACATGAGCAATTCTTCCCCAAACAGAAAGGAAAACATCCCACAACTCAGCACTACCGCTTAAGCAACAGGAACCTCTGTCATGTGCAAACGGGGCTGCTGAGAGCTAGCTACAAACCAGAGCTAGCATCAGAGTATTTCAGATCAGTTTAACAAGCCAATGGCAAGGTAACAGGTCTGGGAACAAAGAACGCAGGCCATAGTACAGGATAGCTCTCCTCCATGGTGATTAGGCCTCAACAGGAATATTGCATCCAGTTCTTGGTGCCATATTTCAGGAGGAATGTGGACAAATTGAAGAAAGTCAAGCGAAGAGCAACAAAAACGATTTAAGCTCTAGAAAACATGACCTATGAGGGAATTTTGAAAAAATTGGGTTTGATTAGTCTGGAGAAAAGAAGACTGAGAGGGGACATGACAACAGTTTTCAAGTCCATAAAAGGTTGTTATAAGGAGGATGGAGAAAAAATGTTCTTCTTAACCTCTGAGGATAGGACAAGAAGCAATGGGCTTAAATTGCAGCAAGGGTGGTTTAGGTAAACGTACAAAAAAGATACCTGATAGTGGAGGCTTTTCAACCTTGCTGACAAAGGCAGAACAAGAGCCTGCAGCTTTGGAAGATGAAGTTAGACAAATTCGACCTTGAAATGAGACACAATTTCCTAGCAATGAGGGTAATTATACATTGGAACAACTCGTCAGGGGTAATGGTGGACTCACTATGGCCTGGAGTCTTTAAAGAGAGATCAGATAGCTTTCTAAACGGTATGTTTAATCCAGCTACTGGAAGAAATTCTACAGCCTGTCTGTGAGTGTGTGTGTGTGTGTGTGTGTGTGTATGTGGAGCAGGGGAGGATTATGGGGGGTATGGCCTTGGTACTGTCTATGTATCCCCCTGTTCGTTGTCTCCCTTCATGGGCCTTGAGAGGAATGAAAAGCTCTGCGTTTTCCTCACCATGCTTATAACACTTGCAGCTCTGCAGCAAGACAATGACTGTATTCAAATTGTATGCTTCGCTTTAGCCAATCACCTGCAGGTGTCAGGAAGGATTTCCCCCCACATTGTTGCCAATGTATTCTGATTTTTTTTCCCCCTCTCTTTCAGCTGAAGCATCAGGGGTTGGCCACAGCTGCAGAAAGGACACTGGATGTGGTGGACCAGTGCACTGATGTGGTACGGAAAATCCTCCCTCTTAGATGCCTGGCCAGTGAATCTTGTTCACATCACCAGAATCAAACTGATCACCATATGTGGGGGCAGGAAGGAATTTCCCCTCAGGTAAGATTGTCTGGGACCAGTGGGGTTTTAGCCTTCCTGTGAAGTATGGGGAGGTGGTTCAGCTGCTGGGATCATCTCTGCCTATCCCACCTGACCAATTCCCTGCCACTGCAGGAGCCTCAGGCATTGGTAGTGCCTCAGTCTCTCCTGTTCTCTGCCTGTAGTGCACAACTGTTTCGTCTCCGAAGAACTGCAGTACATCAGTCTAGCCCAAGTTATGTGTAGCTGATGACCATGGCATATGCACTGGGGTTGCAGATCATTACAAACCCAGGCTTGTGTTGTCTCTGCTCTGACTGAAAGAAATTGGCAGCTTATCGGCATGCTTTTAAAGAGAGAGGTTGGTTCTTAACCAATCTGTGACAGAACAATGGCTTCCCCTACTGATAATTGATGAGACCCTGTCCGATCTCTCTCTTTTTGCATCATGTCTGTGTGCTCATCCCAGCGCTGCTCACCTGCCTCTCAGCATCTGCGTCAGAGGGGAATTGGAAGGACAGTTTGAAGCAGCTGCTTCACATATGTAGCCTTGACTCACACGTGAATGCTGATGGGATAAAGCCACAGACGATCTGCTCAGTAATTCCTTATTGAACAGAGCCCTCTGAGGGCAGAATGGCTATTCCATTAATATGCCAGGCAGGACGTTTTTTTATAATAGGACCAGCACATGCATGTCCATAATCATACAGATCTAGGCATTGGTTTGGAAGACAGTCTTCATCAGATCCAGGGGTGACTGCTAAGCTAAATACGGTGAGCCTGGCTTTAGAGTTTCTGACCTGCCAAACATATGCAGTGCTGTGTGGATTGGGTCTGAAGGGAACAACAGGCAGAACATATGAGGTCTGACAGCCCTCGGAGACATCGGGGCCGCTGCCAAGTTCATAGTGCAGTTGCCCAGATGTGGCAGTCTGCCTGGCAACAGCTTTTCAGAGAGAAGTACTGTTTGCTCTGGACTATGCTCAAGAGCAGGAGATAAAGAATCAGGATTCCTTGTTTCTGTCCTTGGCTTTGCCATGGGCAAGTCACTTCATCTCTGTGTCCCTCAGTTTCCTCAACCACAGCATTATAATGCCAGTTATGTAGATATGTGGTCTTGCAGTCTATTTACTGGGGGACTAGCACACAGGCATGTTCCCCAGAATAAGGATGCAGGCACAAGCTGAGTAAGCAAAATATCCATGTCTGTTTATTTGTGGGAGAGGGCACGTGCAGCTGCTGCCGCTGTTACATATGTTTTCCCTCTCCCGCACAGGAAGGAAGAGCAGACACATCCCTGAACTTCCTCTTCAAAGTGCACCCCCCATCCCAGGGTCCCCTTTGAGTGGATGTCAGTGTGTGTACCAAGGAGCAGTTGCTCATCCAGCCAGCACAATAACGCTGTTGCAATCCATACAATTCTTTACAGAGGAGGGGCTGAGAGGCTAATATCCAGACAGGGCTTTGAGATCCCCAGATGGAAGGTGCTATCTATAGAAGTGTGAAGTACTGTAAAAACCCTGCTGGCTCTTACTGGGCACTGTGTTTACTTGCAGTTCAACATCCCGCCAGTAGATAGCTCCATAATCCCTCCAGCAAATGGAAGGATAGTAGAACCTGAGGTCAGAGGGGACCAGAGGCTGCATGGCTGCAGGAGTCACTGGCTGCAGGCAGCAGCCTGGGAGTTGGCTGGGCAACTTGGAAGCTAGAATTGAAAGGATAAGACCTGGGCCCATGGAGCAGCTTGTTCCAGGGGGCCAGCACTAGCCACAACAGGTGGATACTTGGGAGCAGCCTCCAAACCCGGCGACCATGAGGCTGGATCCAAACAAGACAGACTGAAGAACTGAATGCTGGCTGGGGATAAGATCATGGGCTGCAAGCAGCAGAAGAAGGAGGCACTGAGCAGAGAATACAGACTTCAGTGAGGCAGGGTATATGCCTCCCTCAAGCATCCATCCCTTGGAGTCCCAGAAACACATGGGCTTTTGTTGATCTGGTCAAGAGCTGACTTAACCCCCTGCAATCTATCCCAGCAGAAAGCTCAGCTGTTGCTTTAATGAGGCCATGCTTGAGGAATAGGGGGGAAATAGTCAGCCCTTTCTTAGAAATGATAAAACGGCAAAGCTGTGCTTGCTGAAAGAGGAAAGCATCCCTGGCATTGCCACTGGAATCTCTAATGATTCTTAGCCTAAAATTGTGTGGCTCGCAGCCATGCATTAGAATCTGTCTTGTTACACTCTGGCACCTTTTTGGACAGACAGGCCAATTCTCCCCACCCCCCACTTCCATCTCCTTATTGTACCAATTTAAGAAGGGAGTTAAAAGAAAAAGTTTGCCCTGTTTGTGAGTGAAAGGTTTGGAATGGCTTCTCAAATCCTTGCAGCGCATCATCTGACAAACCTGGTAGAAATCCCTCTTTATGGAGAAAAAAATTGATTCAAGGTGCATGAAGGAAAGAAGCTAGTCTGCTACCCCTGCCTCCTTCAGGATGAGAAATGAGCAGCATAATCAGTGAAACTCCATGAGGCTGCTGCAGTGGCTGCTAACTAAGCAGACTTGACTGATTGGTTAGGTTCTCTCAACCCCACAGCATCCAGTGCCTGGAGTCTCCGGGTTTGCAGCCTGCTTATTGCTGCAGACAAGACTCCAGTCCAGAGTCAGCTACCTTACCAGGTGAACTGTAAAGCAGTCTTGGTCAGGCTAAGCCTGTTCGGGTGATACTGAGTTTGTCTTGTACAGAAGTCATTTTCTGAACAGCTTAACCTACCTTGTCTGTTTGAACCAGCTATGTAAACAAGGCACAATTTATGTCACACACTTTGAAGTTGTCATAGATTGCTGTTAGATCCTGCATGTTAGTAGCAAAACACTTTTCCATCTTAGGATGGTGGGACAAAGGACCCTTCCTAGTTCAAAAGGAAGCTATTGTAAGTGTGTATGATGGGTTGTCACCCCCAGGGTGCAGTCAGGGAGCCGTGGGAATCACTGTGCTCCTCTAACCACCCAACTGGGCTGGCCCTGCTCACACTGCTCTGTTGGAGATTTACAGCCAGCATCACCAGGGCCCTGATATCACCCAACACGACAGCAGGTGGCACCACACACTCAAATTGAGCTACCTGAGTGCTAACAGTGGATGCCAGCCAATTTCCCAGCTCCCCAGGCATGCCCCCCCCGCCCCCCCCACTGGAGTATAAACCCAAAATTATACCTTCTTGTACTGCACAATGTAAGCTCATAAATAGTTCACCCTCCCCTCCATCTGGGAAAGATATGCAACAAACCTGCGTTAACCAAGCTGAGATTTTTCCCCAGACACTTCACTCAAAGGCACACTTGTTTAGATAAAGCACATAACAAGTTTATTAACTACAAAAGATAGATTTTAAGGGGTTATAAGTTATAGCAAACAGATCAAAGCAGATTACCTAGTAAATAAACAAAACCACAAATTAAGCCTAAAATACTAGAAAGATTGGATATGAATTAGCAATTTCTCACTCTGGCTGATGATATGAGCAGTCCACCAGGTTTCCATACACAGGCTAGAACTCCTTTTAGCCTTGGACCATCGCTTCCCCCAATTCAGTCTTTGTTTCTCAGATGTTTGCAGGAGTGTCCTTGTGTGGGGATTGAGGCCCCTAGATGATGTCACACCCCACCTGACATAGTTTTAATATATGATGGGAACCCTTTGTTTCAAACTCAGTTCCCACCCCAGTTTGTGGGAAAATACAGGTACCCAAAATGGAGTTCAGTAGCATGTGATCTGGTAACATACCCTTGCTGAGTCATAGCAGCCATTACTTATAGGCCAGCTGAAACGTTTACAGGAAAGCTAAGCCCTTTCCTAGTCCATTGTCTTTGCTGATGAGCCATCAGCACTATCTAGCTTCTTCACTGCTGTACCTGAAAGGCTAGCTGTGGATATTCCTCAGAGTAAGCACATTTGAAATACAGATAACTAGTCAATATGCATAACTTCAGATACAAAAATGATAATGCGCACAAATAGGATAATCAGATTCGGCAAACCATAACTTTTCCAATGATACGTTACATGGCTCATCTTGTACAAACTGCATCATAATCATGTCATAATCCCACCCTCATGATGCATATGGGGTGTTGTAGCACAGTGTAGACTAGCCTATTTGTTCCCTTTAGCTGTGGTTCCACCAGCTATGTTGCATGCTAACACCATCACAGAGAGAGCAAGCGCTTGTCCTACAATCACAGAAATCAGAGATGGAAAAAGACCGAAGGTCATCTTGTCTGTACTAAACCTGGCCAGTGCAGGATTAATCCCCAATATGTTGTCACGGGTTTTGTCCATTCTAGGGGTTGATCCTCAGCTGATGTATGCAGTGCTATTGAAGTTAATGGTGCTACAATGATTTATACCAGCTGAAGATCTGGCACTAGATTTGGGTGCTAAATTTTGGAACAATGATGTTCTGGTGCGCTTGCAGAGCTATATTTTTGCATCTGGTTTTTGTAATGCCATATGCAAATAGACCATTAGATATCCACCTGTGTGCATGCAAAATCATTGTAATTGCAGGCACAGTTGTAGTAATGTGCAGGCAAATGTAGATGCACCATTGTGCATACAGGAGAGATGCTACCCACTGAAAATTTAGTACTTATGTCCAAAGTGTCTGTGCTCTCTCCACTTGCCATGGAATTATTACACAGCCTAGTAGACTGGAATGTACCCAGTTGTGAAATAATCTCCCAAGAGAACTGGTGGGAGCACACTTTGGGAATGTGTCCTGATTGTTCCAATTTATCTTTGCTCAATTTCTTCTTCATACTGCTAGTGATACCCAGAGGGAATCACCCTAAATGATTCCATCTCCTGCTTGACCTTTGCATCTGTAGACAGTTAGCACAGTCATCCTGAGTTATATTGCCACACCCAATGCCTATGGACGTCAAATCCTTTGCAAAGTAGGTTGCATAAGGCCAAGTAACTTCTGTTACTCAGAATGCAGCTATGAGTAGGTGTAACTGCATAAAGGGCACCACTGATGTCTTAAGATATGTGTGGGGTTATACCAAATACATGCACAGTTCAAGCCCTCCTTTCATAATCTCCACTTTATACATGCTGTAGGCACCCCACAACAGCAATTAGCTCTGGATGCCGGGCTGGAAGGAATACCTTTTTGGCATCACCTCTCATCAAAGCAGTAGGAATGTAAAGGCCATCCTATTACAACATAAAGGGTCCAGTAGATACGTAGCAAGCATAAAGATCAGTTTTTAAAACTATCTAATCCTCCACATGATTGCACTTGGTGCTTGATTTGTGCACATAGCATAATAATGTTATTAAGGGTAATCAGTACTGCCATCCCTATTCTGCAAAGGCAGGCTGCTGCAAAACCAAGCAACACTTGTAATGTGGATCATGTGGGCAAGTATAGTTCATAAAGTGCCCCTGTGGTCTTATCTACATTGGAGAAAATCCAAGGCCAAGATCTTGTTAGGGTCTTGGAGCACAAAATGCTTAATTAGAAAAGATGATAGATATAACTTGGCCAGTGGGCAAACATCTTAATGAGACAGACCGTTCCCTGGGTTTGGATCTACCTTTCAAATAATTGGCATGCTATGTCCCTGACAAACACCAGTATGGGTATTGATTGACTGTGTATCAGTGAGAACAGGAGATAATTCAGGAAAATAAAACTCTTGAGAAGGAAAGATTGTGAGGGAATCTTCTATAATAACACTTTCTTCTCCGCTAGCCCTTTTCATGTGAGGCTCTCAAAGGCCTTTATACACAATGAAGGCATTAATATGCTTAGACGGACAACACACCTAAGATTTAGGTAAGGATTATTAGTGGAACTAGTCAAAAAATACCAATTCTTTTTCATGCAAATATTTCAAAATAGTCTATTTTCAAAATTTTCCATATTTATTTTTATGGAAAACCCAACCCCAAACATTTTTACCAAATAAATAAATACATTTTAAAAAAAATCCATTTTCAGTTTTTCCTTGAAAAAACTGAGAATGTTGAACAAAATGAAAATATTCAGAGCAAATTTTTGGTTGGATTGAAAAGCTGTTTTTCATCAAAAATGTTTAGATGATCAACTTTCAACCAAGTCTAATTATTATCCACATTGTACTCATAGGGAAACTGAGGCAGAAAGCATGCAAGGGCTGGGCTTTTAAAGGTGTTTAGGCTCCTTAACTCTCTTTGAAATCAGTGGGATTTAGCCACCTATATAAACATCTAGGTCTAAGTGACTTGGAGCAAGACTGGCAGATTTGGGAACAGACCCCTGTAGACCTGCTTGCCAACAGCATGCCCTAATCTAATATTTTCCTCCTTGCCTTTGTTTTTCAAGCAATGCAATCTACATATCATGGTGTTTGAGCCCTAACATGCAATTAGCTAATCTGTGGGACATCGTGGCTTCTAATTGGTGTATGCCCAAGAGACGGTGTGACAGCACCTTGATTTAGCTGAGCGCATGGGGAATTCTAGCTGGGCCTGTGGAATGTAGGATAGGGCCTGCTACATTGACAGCACTTTTTCCTTTTGAGGGGAAGGGGCTGGGGATCTTGGGACAGGAGAATTCAGTAACTCCGCCCCAATTTAGATTGTTAGTGCAATGCCTATTATAATGAGACCTCAAATTGACTGGGGCCTCGGGGTATTATCACTAGACAAATAATAGTTGGCTGTAGGGTCCTGCTGCTTGGTGGTGGTGGTCTGGGATATACAGGAGGTTAGACTCAGTGACCTGGTGGTCCCTTCTGGCTTTAAACTCTATGACTCAAAGTCATAATACAAATAAGAAGGCTCCAAACTATGGGCTCATTGTGCTGTCCCTGAAAATAAATAAATAAACAAAGACCCGGATTCTGATTTCAATTACTTCCCAACAACCTTTGATTTCACTGGATGCACTAAATCTTGTAACTAGGGCTGGAAGAAATGTTTTCTACAGGATATTTTTCCAGAAGGAAATGCCATTTGGTCAAAACCAAAACTTTCCCTGGGAACTGTCTAGTTTGAGAAAAGTTTGTTTACAGATACATTGGGAAAAAAAGCATTTTGATAAGGCTGGAATATTCTGTTTTGACATTTTTGGAATGGAACAGTTCAAGTTTTCATTTTGAAATAACTTTGTTTCAAAATTTATTTGATAGTACCCCCAATATTTTTTTTCATAATTTCATTCCATGGGAAATTTTGAAATTCTTTGTTTTCATTTTGAGTTTGTATGAAAACAAATTTCAAAATTATGTACTTCCCCACAAAATGGAACTTTTGGTTCCTGCACTGCTTTAGTTGTGACTTAGAGTAGAAACTGGCTCAATATATTAAATTTAATGCAGAGCACAAGAGAAAACATCTTGTCAGCACAGGCTTACTCTGTACGGCAATGCAATTTCCCTCTTGTTTTACTTAAGCTTAGATGTGTTAGGCAGGCAGCCAACAGAGTCCAGTTTCCCTGCTATCAGAATTGTCTGCTTTAAGCAAACTTTCTGATCTTCAGTTTCTCAGCCTTCTCAGACTCTATGGAACAACTACAGTCAAATTCACCAAAGCATTATCCCATCCTGCTCAGATTTGCCCTAATGTTTTTTTCCCTAGGTAGGTTTCTGTTCAGCCTTCCATTAATAAAGAGGGCTCCATGACTAATCACATTGCATCTATAACCATCTCCTTTCATTTGGAAAGCAAAATATATTCAGGTTTTTGACAGGATTGACACCATACCATAATCTAATGATACATTGACCTTTTATGGACCTGATCCCCAAAGCCAACTGAAATCAATGTGAATCTTTCCATTGTCTTCAAGGGACCCTTGATCAGGCCCTGAATCATCTTCCACCTGGAGATTTCAAAGCACTTTACACACACTAATGAATTTGTCTTCACAACAGCTCTGTGAGATAGACATTGCTATTCCATTTTACAGATAAGGAAATTGAGGCACAGAGAGCTCAGATGACTTATCCAAGGTCATAAAACAAGTCTGTGGTAGAGGTGGGAATAGAACCTACATCTCTAGTCTTGTGTCTTGACCAGAAGACCAGCCTTCCTCCCTTTGTGTTACCTTTGTCACAATAGAGTGGTGCATCAGGTTTGACCTCACTGGATTTTCACAGGGTGAAGTGACAGTTTCCAATGACCGTATTTCATATTCATCACCTCCCCCCCATCTCTGTTCAATATTTTTATTGTAAAGCTGTGATATTTCATCATTTGTGAGAATTTTCCATCCTTCTGCCCCCCCAGAGGGCCCTGGTATAGAAACACAGCAAGAAGAGTGGCTGATTAAAAAGCTGGGTCAAAATGCAGTTGCTAATATCTGGAAAATAGGAATATAAGTGTAGTGCCCTATTATATTCAATACATACAGCGTAAGATGCTAATTATTAGTAGAGAGCTCACTATAGAGTTCATCTGTAATACTGGGGAAGATACTGGGGGAGGAATCTGAGGTTTGAAAGTTAATGAAGGACTAACAAAATAGTTGGCTGACTGTTCATGAATGTGCCATCTCTTTTTGTTCTGAATTTCAAGATGAACCAAAATGACACCCCCAGATAATGGGGGTGGGGGTGTGCGGGTGTGAAGGGATCCCTGGGGTACAACCTGAAACTGTCGGACCTCTGTGCCCCCTTAACTCTCCAGTCTGGGCTGTTTCTCACATTGCTATGCCAGTGACAAGCAGCAAACCCTTTCAGGCACTGTGATCACTCAGCCACCAGCATGTGGAGACCCACACGCAGCTAAATTGCATGAAGACTCTGTGACAGGTTGGATCACAGAAACCCCCTAGGGACTGCCACCTGATGTGCCAAGACTACTTCTGCTCTTGCTTTCCTGCCCTGTCAGCTTAGGACTTCAGTGCCTGCCTGGTTTGAGCCAGACCCACTAGCCTGATGCAAACCCAGACCCAGGTCTGAACCACTTCCCCTAACATCTGTAGGCTTAACTGAAAGCAGCTTACAGAAGTGTTCCTGTCTTTAACACTCAGATGCCCAACTCCCAGTGGGGTCCAAACCCTAAATAAATCCGTTTTACCCTGTATAAAGCTTATACAGGGTAAACTCATAAATTGTTCACCCTTTATAACACTGATAGAGAAATATGCACAGCTGTTCCCCCCCCCACCCCAGGTATTAATGCATACTCTGGGTTAATTAATAAGTAAAAAGTGATTTTATTAAATACAGAAAGTAGGATTTAAGTGGTTCCAAGTAGTAACAGACAGAACAAAGTGAATTGCCAAGTAAAATAAAATAAAGCACACAAGTCTAAGTCTAATACAGTAATAAAACTGAATACAGATAAAATCCTCACCCAGTAAGCTTCCTTTTACAAACTAGTCTCCTTCTAGTCTGGGTCCAGCAATCACTCACACCCCCTGTAGTTATTGTCCCTTGTTCCAGTTTTTTTCAGGTATCCTTGGGGGTGGAGAGGCTCTCTCTTTAGCCAGCTGAAGACCAAATGGAGGGGTCTCCCAGGGGTTAAAATAGACTTCCTCTTGTGGGTGGAGACCCCCTCCTTTCTCCTATGCAAAGCCCAGCTACAAAATGGAGTTTTGGAGTCATCTGGGCAAGTCACATGTGCATGCATGACTGAGTTCCTTACCAGCCAAGCCACATTCCTGGGAAAGCTCAGATGTGGATTGGCATCTCCAAATTCATTGTTGGATTAAGGGCTTCTTGATCGGGCACTTACTGAGAATAGTCTTTTCTCAGGAAGCTGACCAACTGCTTCACTAAAACCTACTTAGAATCAAACAAGTATACAGCCAATATTCATAACTTTGAATACAAAAATGATATGTGCATACAAATAGGATTAATAGATTCAGTAGATCATACCCTTTACAGAGATATGTTACATGGCATATGTAGCATAAAACATGTTCCAGTTATGTCATATATATACATTCATAAGCATATTTCCATAAAGCCTTATGGGAGGCACCGTCACTCTCCAAGCCACGTGTTTATTAAACAGAGAGAGGCACCAGCAAATCACCCCAGTCCCCAGCTTTGCACCCCAGAAATATACCATCTTGCACTGCTCAAGACTTCCTTGGACAGTGCAAGCTCATTCATTAGTTCACCACTCCAACAAAGGGTGGTGGACGTGCAACAGCCCTTGTTAACCTAAACTGAGACTCTCTAAGGACTTCAATGCAAAACACACTGTTTTAGGTAAAATATAAAACAGATTTATTAACTACAGAAAGACAGATTTTAAGTGATTATAAGTAGCAGGCATAGAGATCAAAGTTGGTTACATAAGAAATAAAAATAAAATCACAGTCTAAATTCTACTGACTGAGCAAGATTTGAATCAAGCAATTTCTCATCCCACTGGATGTTTAAGGCAGTTTGCCATGCTCATTACACAGGCGGAATTCTCTTCTCAGCCTGGGACCAATCTCCCCAGTTTGAAGTCTTTGTCTTCCAGACAATCTTCCAGATGTTGAGATGGGGGAGGAGAAAGGCCAAGTGATGATGTCACTGTCCCTCTTATATTTTTTCTCCAGGAGCTAGAAAGATCCTTGCTGTGACGTTGGGTTTAGGTACTCCCCACTGCGTCCGTGTACTCTCTGAGGAGTCTTGGGGAGAGTGAGCCCAACACATCTTGATGGGCCATCAACACATGTCTGGCTGGTCCTGATGTAAATCTGTCTTACCAGTGCTCCTTTGTTGCCCCTGAAAGGCTAATGGTGGGTGTCTCCCAACCTCACAACATATTTCAGTAACACGCACATAACAAAACATCATAACTTCAGATACAATGGTAACACACATTGTTTAACAGAATAGTAATGTTCAACAGATCTTGACTTCTCAAATGGTACCTCACAAGGCATACTTTGTATAAAACATATCATAATCATATCACAGTGGTGAATACGGGGGTTCTAGGGTGCTATTTTGAGGCACAGAGTGTCACAGAGGGACAGTTTGCATATCTCTGAGAAAGAAGGTGATTTCTTGGTATAGCTAATATAGGTGGCAAAATATGCAGTTAATACAGACAAACAGGCCTTTAACATGGTCAAAATATACATATTAATTCATGTAGGTTCCTAGGATAAGCTAAAACCACACTGTAAATTGCCAGAGTCCAACAGATAGTCAGAACATTAGTGAGTTAGATTGCCCTCCAGAGGCTGGAGGTCTGGCTTGATAATTTTCTCGCATTTGTATATGGACTCTCTGTATGCACATTACAGGCAAGCAACAGGCAGATAATATGCTAATCCCAGCACCTGAAGTACCATGAGGATTAAGAAAGAAAGAAAGAAAGAAAGAAAGAAAGAAAGAAAGAAAGAAAGAAAGAAAGAAAGAAAGAAAGAAAGAAAGAAAGATATCTCCCACTGGGCTACAAGCTGCAGCATCTGTACACTAGACAGAAATGAAAATACCCTTCAAACAGAGACACAAACTCTATGCTATTAAAAGAAGGGGACCCCCCCCCGACTTGCTTATGTTTTTACATTATTCATTAACAGTGCTCCACCTAAACAGTAATTCTACAAACAGAGGGGCTGCATATCTGCCAACAGAATCCTTCTATTGTGCAATCTGTGCCATGCTTGCTGTTGTATTGTGTCTAGATACCTAGGCCAGTTGCCTTGGTCACCAAGGTGATGCATATAACAGCTCTCCGGGTCTTGCAGTTTGTAGGACTTAAAGTGTGATGCAGAGTCCTGAACAAGAGACAAAGAGCCAAAACTCTGATCCCCTGGGAGCACTTCCCTGCCATCAGTCTGTCCTGTTCCCGGGGAATGAGGTGTGTATACATAAATGTATTTGTATTACAGTAGCAGCAAGAGGCCCCAACCAAGATCAGGGCCTGATTGTATGAACACCGAGTGAGACACTGGCCCTGCCCTGCTGAGGGTTGGCTGCCTGAATAGACAAAGGAGGTATTATTATCCCGGTTTTACAGTTGGGGAATGGAAACTCAGAGAGATGAAATCACTTGGCTCATGGTCACACAGGAAGTCTGTGGCTACACTAACCATTGAACCAACTATAATGCACTATAAGGTGGGTAGAAAGCTGGCTAGATTGTCGGGCTCAACGGGTAGTGATCAATGGCTCCATGTCTAGTTGGCAGCCGGTATCAAGTGGAGTGCCCCAAGGGTCGGTCCTGGGGCCGGTTTTATTCAATATCTTCATAAATGATCTGGAGGATGGTGTGGATTGCACTCTCAGCAAATTTGCGGATGATACTAAACTGGGAGGAGTGGTAGATACGCTGGAGGGGAGGGATAGGATACAGAAGGACCTAGACCAATTGGAAGATTGGGCCAAAAGGAATCTGATGAGGTTCAATAAGGATAAGTGCAGGGTCCTGCACTTAGGACGGAAGAACCCAATGCACAGCTACAGACTAGGGACCGAATGGCTAGGCAGCAGTTCTGCGGAAAAGGACCTAGGGGTGACAGTGGACGAGAAGCTGGATATGAGTCAGCAGTGTGCCCTTGTTGCCAAGAAGGCCAATGGCATTTTGGGATGTATAAGTAGGGGCATAGCGAGCAGATCAAGGGACGTGATCGTTCCCCTCTATTTGACATTGGTGAGGCCTCATCTGGAGTACTGTGTCCAGTTTTGGGCCCCACACTTCAAGAAGGATGTGGATAAATTGGAGAGAGTCCAGCGAAGGGCAACAAAAATGTTTAGGGGACTGGAACACATGAGTTATGAGGAGAGGCTGAGGGAGCTGGGATTGTTTAGCCTGCAGAAGAGAAGAATGAGGGGGGATTTGATAGCTGCTTTCAACTACCTGAAAGGGGGTTCCAAAGAGGATGGCTCTAGACTGTTCTCAATGGTAGCAGATGACAGAACGAGGAGTAATGGTCTCAAGTTGCAGTGGGGGAGGTTTAGATTGGATATTAGGAAAAACTTTTTCACTAAGAGGGTAGTGAAACACTGGAATGCGTTACCTAGGGAGGTGGTAGAATCTCCTTCCTTAGAGGTTTTTAAGGTCAGGCTTGACAAAGCCCTGGCTGGGATTATTTAACTGGGAATTGGTCCTGCTTTGAGCAGGGGGTTGGACTAGATGACCTTCTGGGGTCCCTTCCAACCCTGATATTCTATGATTCTATGATTCTATGAACTTTCCTGAATCTCAGGCAAGTGCCTTAACCACAGGGCCATCATTTCTCACTAATATACCTTGTGTATCATTTCACAGGGGATTGTTTCCCGCTTCTCTGTGCAGGTGGAAAAGGGAAACCTTACCCACCCTGTGAGGGTCTCAACACCTAATTGCTGGTTTGGGACAAAAGTGGTTTGGGTCTGGAATTCGATTGTTTACTTTTCCTTCTTTTTTTCCCATCCAGTGACAGTTCATCCTCCCACCCCTCCATCCCCCCGGCTGTCTTTAACACATTGCTGTTGTAAATCAATGTGCTGAGGCCCAGCTCACCGGTCTTAATTCTTTATCTAGACTTCCTTAAACACTCAGAAACCCTGTCAGCTCCATATTCACCTCAGCTAGCTTCTGCACAGTTTATTCATCCTAGGAACATTTTCGCCCCAACTGGCGGGCAAAGGCAGGGGGTGGAGCAGAAGCTTGTTAATGAGGAAGATGAGTTATGCAGATTAAATATTGTGTTAAAGATGATCAGTTCACAGTCCACAGTCAGAGTCACGTGCCTCCCCCGAACAATTTGAACCTATTTGTTCAAGATCAGACAATTCCATTTAGACACCAGCTGTCTCTATTGGCAAATGCACTGATTGATAGTCCAGTATGAATTTGCATAATCCATAGCTGCACATAGGATTGTTAATGTACTTCAGGTTAAAAATCCCATTCTGCTTGTTTGAAAGCAGTTTGCAAAGAGCGCAGAGAAAAGCAGCCTTTCTTTGTTCCCCCTTGGATTCCTGTGCCACCTGGGGATAATGGAGTTGTGAGAGCATGCTGGGTAGAGGTATGTAAATAAGCTCCCAAAATGTTTCTGGTTGCTTCTGAGCTCTCTGGTACAATCCATCCACAACACACAACTTTTTAAATTGTACTGTGTGTGTGAGACGCCATGAGAGGGCAAATCAGGTCCCAGAAGTTGCTGATCATGCAATGCTTGAAATCAGTGAAAATGTTTTGGTTTTCACTCAGCCCACATTAATTTGGACTCCTTGCATCTGGTGACTGGGTCCAGTGTGTGTCACAGTGAAGAATTTTCAATTTATATTGCAGATGCATTCAGATTTCAGATGAAAAGGCTTGGGTCTGGATGGATAAATCTGCATCCACAATAGTGAAATCGTGCCTGCTGGAGACAAAGATGAGGTCTTCACTGGTTGAGTTTTGACTGGTGTCACTTGCTACAGTACTGTGGGAGTCACAAGCTAGATCCAGGTGGCTCTTTGCTAATGAAGGCAGGTGGGAAGATACTGGTGACATTGTTGGAGTTAATTTCCAGAAGAACAAGATGTCAGCTTCTTTTAAAGAAGCAATTGTGTGACTCTCACTGAAAAAACCATCTCTTCATTCTCTTGACATTGAGAGTCTGCAGTAAATTGTCCTATAGTCTTAAATATTATTTTTTGGGGGAAGATTATTGAGAAGGTTGTGGTGGCATGACTCCAGCAGTTTCTGCAGTCCTCAAGTCTCCTAGACTTCAGACAGTTAGGTCTGGGTATAGTACAGAGGGTGTATTGATTCTGCTGGTTGATTGTTGCCTGGCGATTGATGAAGGACCATGCTGCTACTTTTAGATCTGTCAGCTGCCTTTGATAGCATTGCCCATAACATTTGGCCTTTGCACAGGTATGATAGACAGTGTATGCCATCATTGTCTCTCTTCTCTTATTTCTGAGAAATCTCAGAGGACGCTGTTGGGTAATTGCTCTCTCGGGGTCCTACTCATCACCTCTCCTGTCTGCACATGCTTAACTGTCACCACACCCCTCCCATTGCTTACTCTTAGAGAGGAGATGCAGTGCAATGAACTTGGATGATAAATGTAGATGTCATTGGGTTGGTGAAAATTCTACAAGAAGTTGGGTGTCGGGTGTTGAGATTTTCACAAAGTGCACTTTGAAATTCAATGAAGTTGGGCACCGGGCTGCTTTTATGCCGTTAAAAATCCTCTCCCTGTAATCATTCACCAAGAATATAAAGAAATGATTTAGGGTGGTAAAAGGGGACATAACTAGGAGTAATATGATGGACTGTGCTAAGGATCAATATCAAGAAAATCTTTCCCAATGATGAGAGCTACTAGACAGTTGAATAGTCTCTGTGGGAAATGGGAGATATCCCATCTGAATGGACACAGCATTGGAGAATATACTAAAGAGAATGGTCCAGAATATGGAGACAGACCAGATCCTGCTTTCCATCTCTGATTTCTAGATGTGATCCTGAAGCTGGAAGACTGGGTCTAATCTGTACTTGGAAGTATCAGAAATTTGGATCAGTTTTTATATCTGAACATTATGGCTTGGGCCCATCACTGCTAATTTCTCTGGTTGCATGATATTCAGCACATCCTGTTCTAATCACCTCATGTATCTGACAACTACTTCAGGTTTTAATATGACAATGTAACCTACCACATACTTACTCATTTATTATTAGAGGGACTCCTAAAAGCATGAATGAATCCACAAGGACAATCTCCGGAATACATTTTCTTATGAAGTATTTCCTAACAACAGCCATTAAATCCATTAGTAAGAACGGTCAGTGCCCCATTACGTTTCAGTAGTGTTATAACAATCTCCACAGTGATGCAATCGTTATGGATTAAGAAGCCCAATCCATTGTTATTGGTAAATACAACATAGGTGTTCATGTCTGGGGGAGGGATAGCTCAGTGGTTTGAGCATTGGCCTGCTAAACCCAGGATTGTGAGTTCAATCCTTGAGGGGGCTATTTAGGGATCTGGGGGAAAAATTGGGGATTGGTCCTGCTTTGAGCAGGGGGTTGGACTAGATGAGCTCCTGAGGTCCCTTCCAACCTGATATTCTACAATATTCTATGATGACCTTCAGAAATTCCAATTTTTTACAAATTGTACTAGGCATTTTTTTAGTTGTATATAATATAATGCTGCATTATTTTATTTATTTATTTATGTATTGAAAAATCTTTCATGCAAATGTTTATTGCCGAGTGTTTTCACCTAATCTCCCAGCATTTTTCACAGGCAATGTAAAAACAGCTGTGAATTTTGAAACAGCAGCAATGCCTATGAGCCAGGTGGTCTAAGCATAGAACTAGGAGCCAGGAGGTCATAATCTGTGTGTCTGAAAGACTTGTTAATCCTTTGAGCTTTATAACTATTATTTACAAGCTAAATGTAATGACATCCATTTTACAAATGAGTAAACTGAGGCGCTGAGATAAGTGGCTTGCCCAAAGCCACAGAGTAAATCAGTATCAGAATTTATAGGGCTAGAACTCAGGTTTACTATTTGCTAAAGCCATAGGGCAGACATCGATCTCCCCCCCCCCCCCCCCGTGAAATAAGAGAAATGATATTTGCTGTCGTGAAGATGTCCACAGCCACAAATAAATAGACATGTATTATTAGCCCCATTTTTTTCAGATTCAGAGAGTGAAGTTCATAAAAGTTAAGGAATTAGCCAGAGAAGAACTGCACTTGGCAAGTAGATTAAGCGCCCAAACTGGTTAATTTTGCAAGGCATATATTTTTTCTCTGTGTGAAGGGGGTGAAGGAAATAAACCTCTATATTGATATTGCTAGATCAGCTTCATGATGTGTATATGAGATCTTGTGGGAGTACATGGGGTAACATTACACTGGATACATTCATTCCTATCAGGCAGAACTCAGAGAGTTCTGATGGAAACCTACTCCTTGCCATTGAGGTCCCTACCATATGAAATTCTATAGAGCTCTCTAATCTCTCCCTTACTGTCTGCCTCCTTCTGCAATGATGCAGTCTCTGCTATCACAAAGATGTCCCATTTCCTTGAAGAGTTAAGCAGATGGATGAAGTGCAGTTGGTCTGGACCAATGCCAGGAGAAGCAGAAGTGGTGCTGGGAAAGTGAAACATTTGAAGAACTTGTTAGAACTGGAGCAGCACTGTTGGTTGAAGGCCTCAGACCCTAGACTGGCAGGCAGTGATGAACTCCTTGTTATTCCTAGGAACACTGATGGCCAAAGTGGCAAGGAACATCTTCCTCTACCTTTGACAGGTTGGTATGTTATGTCTTTTCCTCTAACACAAAGATCATGGCATCATGATCCAGCCCTGTCACCTCCTGGGATGGAAAGATGATGCAGTCGGTATAGCATTGGAGTGGGTTTCAGGAGATGTGGGTTTAATGCCTGGCTCGGCTGTGAACTTCCTATATGTGGCTTTTGGCAAATCACTTAATCTATCCCCGCCTCAGTTTCTGATTGGTAAAAATGGGGGTAGCACTTCCCTCCATCATCATGGTGTTCTGAAGATAAAATCCATTAATTGATTGTAAGATGCTCAGATTCTATTGAGAGGAGGACCATATCAGTGCCATATGGAAGTTCCAGAGGAAGACTATATAGGAGAGAGAGGTTTGACTACCGCAATTCAGCTGCCACCAGAAGGCTGCTGTTGATGCAGATAGTCCATAAACAGATAACTACACCGTGAACATATCACACTGATACTTTGCAAATTCCACTGCTCCCTGCTTCTGTTTCAGATCTGAATTCAAAGTCCTTATCCTAGCATTCGAAACCCTTAATGGACTGGGACATGGTTCCCTCACACTTGGCTAACCTCCATCCTCTTCCAAAGTTCTGCTCCACAAAGATGATGAAACTGGAGAGGCAGAAGCTCATTCTCAACAGTGGGACTCTGGTCATGGGGATAGACCAAGCCCCAGTCTGAATATTCAGGGTGAAATGTAAGGCACAAGAGCTTCAGTA
The DNA here is from genome assembly GCF_965140285.1 of Lepidochelys kempii. Lineage (NCBI taxonomy): Eukaryota > Metazoa > Chordata > Testudines > Cheloniidae > Lepidochelys > Lepidochelys kempii. The sequence goes on from NC_136382.1 coordinate 153,551,350, forward strand.
AAGCCTTCCCCAGAACCACCTGTAATTTATATAGATTACCAAAAGTCTGCACATTAGGGACTAGAAGAAGTTCATGAGGTTGAATCTGTGTGTGACTTGTTCCCTTGGTCCTCTTGAGAGCTTGGGTTTTTGGACTTTTTATGCTTTCCTCATAACTATTGAGGGTGAAGGTGGTTGGCAACTTAGAAATTCTTTAGCTACATACCTTAGATTCATTGACATAAATATTTCTTATAAAAACCAGACAGATGTTAGTTCTCCTACACTGACCAATCAAATAGATCCACCCCCACCTAGCACATTTCCAATCAAAAGCCCTTTTGCTACCTTGCAAATTAGGTTGAATTTTGAACGTTTTTTTTATTAAGTTGGACTGAAAAAAAAATAATGGATCACCCTCGCACCTTTCCTTCCCCACCACTCTCAATGTTGTCTCCACTCAGCCTGATATGGTCACAATTGAGACTGACTGTCTATTTAGCCAGATTGAACAACTATCACAGCAGCTGCTTGTTTGGCTCATTGCAAAAAAAACCCTCTTAATTCATCTGCTTGGAGTGGAGGGGAGAGGAAATAAAATCTGCATATTAATGTGAATTATTTCCACCCTTTTGATTTGAAACCAAGATAACTCATTAGACATAACCTGGCTTGTATTGTCAAATGTGTCTGGCCTAGGATTCAATTAAATATCATCACATAATAGAGAAAAAAAACCCTAAATAATTTAAATTTATTATTCTGCTAATCTTCCCATTCTCCCAGGCTCCCTGGAGGTCTATTGGGGTAACTGAAAACATTTTAATACACTGAAAAGACATTCAAGACTAATATAGTCCAACCTCAGTAACTCTCACTTGATTTTTTCCCCCCCCTGGTATTTAACAATAAGGAAGAAGAGTTCACTTGAAAAAAAAATCCATCCAGAGATAAAAACAGGCATGTACTGTAAAGAAGAAAACTGACTTTATAATGCCATCTTCAGAATGAAGAGAATTTAACAGAGCTACGGACACCCATGAGGTCTAGTTGTTAGTATGGGGAATTAGCCATCGGGACTCCAGGGACCCAATTTCTGGCGCTGCCACTAAATCAACATGTAGCCTTCAGCAAGTCACCTCATTGCTCTGTGACTTAGTTTCCTCCTCTGCACCTGGATCCTCAAAGGTATTTAGGCACCTAACACCCATTGATTTCAGTAGAACTTAGGAACCTAAACCCCTTTGTGGATCTAGCCCTCTAATACTATTTACCTACCTCACAGAGCTTTAATTAATTCTTGTTTGTAAAATGCTTTGAGGTCCTCTGATGAAAGCTGCTGTCAAAGTGAAAGGTGGTGTGATTATTGCTCCAGCATCTGCTGCAGAGGAAGGCATTTAAATGCAAATGTTATTTCAGCGAGGTAGCACTTTGATACTTCAGGGCCAAACTGTGCCATTTAAGCACTAGCTCCGGTTAAGAACAGTGTGGCGCTTCACTACCCCAGGGAGAAGTTAGGGAGAGATTACTGTGGCATTTACTTCCACTTAATCATATGTTTAACTCTTGAGGGGGAGGGAGAAGGAATCTTTGCAGAGCCATTGGACACTATATTTTATGAGAACTGTGATTTTCCCATCCTGGTGAATTTATGATTAAAAGAAGCAACTTCCCTACCTATAAATTTGCTCTCAAGGTTGTGTTGCTGTTGCCAGTTCACATGTTGCAGGTCGGTACGAGCATTTGCCCAACTCTTCTTGTTGTTACACAACAATTTATGAATCAATAAAGCTTTCATAGGTTTGAAAAGGTCTGAGCACAGGCACCCGATAGCTCATGCAGTTGAGACTGGATTAAAGAGGCTTTTGCTTCTAGGTCATGTGTTTGAGCTAGGCTCTGGTAAGCAGTGCCCCAAAGTTGTTGCTACTGGATACCTGGTTGGAGGCGTATATAAAACAAGTGGGTAGTTTTGCTTCAGTTCCACAAGGACAAAACTGTCGGCACTAACTCCCCTTTGTCCTGGGGTAGCTGTCTCAGCAGAGAGGCCAAATATTGAACAGATCATAGGCACTGAATTCCCCTCTGATCCCTGGAAGCGATCAGGGCAGCAGAAAAGTATTGGTGGAAGCTTGCACAGTTGCAGTCTGTGCTCTGTAGTTAAATAGAAAATTACAGTTTTCTGGGCTTTCCAACCAGCACTAAGCTCGCTATTTAGTTTTAAATGAAGAAGGTCTGTAATGGTTTCCCAGTCCCTCCAGCTCAGAACCTTGTCCATTTTCTGGTTAATATACTAGAGCTTTGCCTAGGGAATGGGGATGCTTGCTTCAGTAAATAGTCTCTCTCACGCTGACAGGTCCAGCAGGTAAGTGCAGTGAGTAATTTATTTCCCTATATGTCCCTTTGTCATTCTCGCTAGCTAACCGTGATAGTTTAAAAGGGCTGCCATTGAGTTTAGTTTAAGGCAAATCAGCTGAGTTATATACAGTGACAGGCCTGCAAATTTATTTATATCGGTCCCTTGTTGTGTCTCTGGTTGTCTGGAAGGTTTAATTAGTTCATTAAGATATAGGATAGATTTAAAAAAAAAAAACAGATTTATTGCAAACACCCAGTTGGGCTGGTTAATGACCTGAAATTAGCTAAAAATCTCACAGCATCTCCAGAATCTTGTGAAAAACCTGGGCTGGTTTCTGTGGGGTCTCCCGCTTTAGTCCTGCTTATGAACATGGGGTAAATTCATCCCTGAGATGGTGTAGGTGCAGACATAGAGGGGAGGCAGCTTGTGCCTCCCCTCTTCAGGCACGGCTGGGGCTGATGCCCTCCCCCATGTAGACAGCTCTATGTTGGTGGAAGAGCTTCTCCCACCGACATAGCTACCACCTCTTGGGGAGGTGTATTAACTACGTTGATGGGGAAGTTCTCTGCCATCAGCTTAGAGCATCTTCATTAAATGCCACAGTGCATCTGCACCAATGCAGCGTTTTAAGTGTAGACAGGCCTTGAGAACTGTTGGCAGAATTTAGCCTTCAGTTATTGTTGGTCGTCAGCATTGATCTTGTTAGCTCCATGGCTTTGGGAATGGTGGTCACTTCATGGATTTAATCTGTGTGTGTTTAAAGGAAGTGTAATGGGGCCCACTCCCCATCCTAAACAGGGGAAGGCTAATGAGTGGCTCTGGGCTCAATCTCTACCAAATGGACACACCTGCAGAGCCTGCTCCACTTGGAGGAAGCAAGCCTAAAACAGAGAGCTGGTTACAGGAAAGGGCAGTAACCAAGAGGAAAGCTGCTGGACCTCAAATGGAGCTGAGAAACCTGTGCCAGAAAAGACTTTCCAACCCTTCCACCCCCATCCAAAAGGCCTCTGAAAGGGGGGAAAGGGCTCTGAAACTTCCTGAGTGTGACCCCTGAGAAAGGCTCTGCCAATCACAGGGAGATCAGGGGGGGGTTCAGGCCTCCTAAGAGCTACAAGGTGGCATTTAATAATGAGTGAGGGAAGGCAGGATAAATCCGGGAGGTTACCCGGTTGTCCACATGTAGAAATGGATTGAGATCAGGCAGCCTCTGCAGCCTTCTGTCTCTTGGTTCCCATCTGACATACACACTTGGCTTCTGCTGTCCTGGGAGAGTCCGATTGTCCAGGAAGGCTGTGTGTTGCCCACTTCCCTGAGAGGCATGGACGTTCAAGGATCAGAGTCATTACTGTGTAATTTGCCTTCCCAAGAGCAAGGATGGGAGCCAGTTTGGATAAAATAAATACTAACACAAATCTTCACCCAAACTCAGAACCAGCCCTGAGCCTCCCCTCACCCCCATCCACTATTAAAAAAGTGTGAAACTTTTTGAACAGTCACTTTTCATTGGTGTCAGCTGGTCCATAGCTGTGCTCACACAGCCTCTTCTTGGAAGTTTATGCTCTAAATGTTGTTAAGAATCTGCCGCTTTGACAGCTTGACATATTTGCAGACACTGGTAATGCAGCTGCATTGAGATATTGTTCAATGAACCCTAATAAAACATCTAAATAATAGAAGTTACAATCAAACTATTTTGGAAGTCCCTCTGCTTTCTGTGATGCATTCAAATGTCGAGCTCCATTCTCTGTGTTTCACTACATCGTTTATCAGACTGGAGTTCTAGCTGGAATGTGTCAATAAAAGGGCAATTCTCATTGAGAGCCATCAGCACCACTGATCTGTAAGTGCAAAGTACTATTATTACTCACAGTTATGATGACATCAAGACTATGACAGGTATTTCTAAGTGCTATTTGGAAAATTATGTGCCAAATTCTGCTCTCAGTTACATCAAAGTAAATCCAGAGTAACTTCACTAAAGTCAGCGTAGTTACTCCAGTTTGCTGGGACTAAGAGCAGAATGTGTGTCTGCTCCGGCGATTTTGCACTGCTCAGGTGGCACAAAGTGGCTAGGTTATGGTTGTAAATGGCTGACGGAGAGCTTTCCTGACAATGGGAAATTCCTTGATGGCATAGAGCTTGCAGAGCCAGATCCTGTGCCAGTTGACCCATTCCCATGTTAAGGGACAGTGAATGGCTATAATATGCTACACTGGCAAGAGATTCTTAGGGACCTTGTGCCAAGGGTGCATATTAGAGCAACCCCTTGACTGCTCTAACTTTTGCTGGGAAGCATAGGATCAGGGGGTCAGAACTGGCTCCCTGATGGTCTCCCATACACACATGTGCTTCCCTACATTTAGCAAGAGTCTGACACAGGAAAATAAAGCCCACATATATCCACACAGGGCAGTGGTTCCCAAACTTGTGCAGGGAAAGCCCCTGGCGGGCCGGGATGATTTGTTTACCTGCCGTGTCTGCAGGTTCGGCCTATCGCGGCTCAGAGTGGCCACGGTTCGCTGCTCCAGGCCAATGGGAGCTGCTGGAAGCAGCATGGGCCGAGGGACGTTCTGGCCGCCTCTTCCAGCAGCTCCCATTGGCCTGGAGCAGAGAACTGTGGCCACTGGGAGCCACGATCAGTTGAACCTGCAGATGCAGCAGGTAAACAAACCCGCCAGGGGCTTTCCCTGCACAAGCAGTGGAACAAGTTTGGGAACCACTGACAAAGGGCAAAGACTGGTATTGTTATCCATGGACTGGAGGTCTGCTTAAGGGGTAACAGCTTACGACAGCTCTGTGGAGCCAGGTGTGGTCCCAGAATGGTGTACTCCTATAAGACTCTCCAGCGGTGGGTATTGAGCAAGCTTGTGTGTGTGTGTGCGCGTGCACATGTTGTAATTTGATTCCAAGTTTAATAAAATGCTCCCATTTTAAACCACCCCTGGTCTCTGACTCTGAGTGTAACAAAGGCATCAATCGGAAACTCAGATAGTGCTTCTGCTTAGCAACAGTTCAAACACGGAACATGTTATGACTGTGGTCCATATACTGCACTAGCTTGCCTCTTGTTCCGGCGTGCAGCCAAGGGGATGATTTTTCTCTCTAAAAGTTTGGGAGCTGGCTGTTTTTAAAATGGCCTTTTTCTCTCTGGGCCATCATTTGTTCTAGGATGAATGGGATACTCTTTCTGATGGTTCAGGAATTGAACTCTAGGGAACCTGGAGTCAGAGCTTTTTCAGTGGAATTATTTTGGCTTTACATTGGAATGGCTGAGAACAAAATCTTGCCTCTTTGTCTCTGGAATTGGTCCATGAAAGGCTGAGTTATCTGGTCATCAGGGCACATTGCACAACCCGGCAGAGTTTTTGCTTGAGTGTCTTATGGAATTCATTTACAAGCAATGGCAAGATTGGAAAATGACCCTTCCCTCTTTTGGGGTATCTGTATGGTTTTATATTGGGAACTATTAAACTGAACCCTCGATATGATGCTGCTTCTTTACAGTATTAACTCATAAGAAACCTATTATAGTTCCTACATAGATGTAACTGTAGGTGTATTATGCAAAGGAAGAATGAGTTTCTGGTTGTGGGAAGAAGGGGCTGAGACCAAAATACATGGACAAGTAAGCTATATCAGTTGTAATTGTGTAATAGAAAAGACCCAACTTTTCTATTAGTGAAACTTTGGTTAAATCAGCATTTTCCAAACTTTGCAAAAGTCATCAGTGTTCCAGTTCTTTTAATGACTTTTCTTTTAAATATATGGATGAAGCAAATTTGATGAAACTGCTCATTAAAAGATAGAACAGAGACATCTTTCAAATGGGTTAAAAGGACCTTTCGAGTTGTGGTTATCAAAATATCTACCAGTTTCATAAAAAGCATTTTTTAAAGATTGATTTCCCCCCCTACAGTTTAAAGAGACATTGTCAGCTGGTCTTAGGACCCCAATTAAATATGATTTCATTTTAAAATTTTTTATTTCAGAACCTAATATAGACAGAAATATGTTCATGGTCTTTTATATTTCAGTACAATATGTCTGTGTTTGGTATTTAAACATTCTCTTGTGGGGTCAGAAAGCCAAACAGAACTTAATTCACCAGGCAGTTTTGCTATTGCACTAGTGCATGAGAAACAGAAAATTAAACTGACCTTTCTATTTTCACTGTCCAAGAAGATTAAAAGGCCGAAAATTAAGTAAGAACATAAATGGTGAAAAGTTGAAATTAGTTTATGCAAAAAATTCTATTATCAAATGTTAGGAAAGGAAATTATTATTATTTTAAATATAAGCCTTATATGGATAATATTCCTTCCTACTGAGACAAAGCATGTGTTCGTATACTTTAAGAACAATCCTATCTTGGCAATGGAAATGGACAAGATGAGCTTTATTAATAAAATCTATGCTAATGATCTAGATGCAGGGTGGCTCAAGTAATCCCTGGAATAAGCAGGCACAGTTCCAGCGAGGACTGAATTATGCCCAGAAGTCTTCTACTACATCTGTCTTTTCTGATTCATGGCATGTCAATTTCAAGTTTTGATTAATATTTGAGTTAACAAAGGTAGACATATTTCCCATGTATTATAGGGAAGATTGAAAATCATGGGCGTGCTGGCTAAAGATGGTTGCAAAACTAAGCACAAAATCCTGTTTTCACATGTGTAGACCCCTTTGACTTCAGTTGGAGCAGTGTGAATGAATCCAAGGGTACTGTGTTCCAACAAAATATCTGAATTCCTTGAAAGAGAATGCCTGGTGCCAGGGTATGTGGTTTTGGGCACTGCAGGTGAAATCCTGGCCCCACTGAAATCAATGGCAAAATTCCCATTGACTTCATTAGTGCCAGGCTTTTGCATCTTGCGTCATCTTTTCTGAGGTGTCAGTGTGGATCAATGGCTAGCACATCTGTCTCTTAGCTGGAAGGTTGTAGCTTCAAGATGTGCATGCTAAGACTGCAGCCTTTACTCACTGCAGACACTGGGGAGAAGGATTGCATTGTTAGTAACCATCCAAGGTCCCAGCTGCAAATGAAAGATCATCTGGTACCAGCTGCACCCCTTGTAGCCTTCATAGCTGTTGACGCTGTATTATGTCTTGACTCTAACTTTACATTGTAAATGGGCAAGGACCTTGTCTCAATCTTTGCCTTTAAGATGCCATGCATGACTATACACAATAGACTCAAGTAGGAGACAATCTTGCTGTCCAGGCCAACATTCTGTCTCTCCATAAAGCATGCTGGGGTGTCCCAGGCTGTGAGTGATTTTGAGTGTGATTGCTGGATTAGCCCTGTGACACTGTGAACTGTCACGTGGATGAAGAAAACAAAAACAAAACCAAGCAGCTGACTCCAGTTAACCAGTCCTCACAGAGGCTGCTGGGAGTGGAAAGGGCTGAGGGTCTACATTGTCCAGATGAGGGGAGAGGCAACATTCAAGGAGACTGGGATGCTAAAGACTTGCCAAAGGGAAAACAGTTCTAGAAGGGAGTAGAAGAAGAGGTCATCATCTTGGGGGGAGGGGGGAGTGCTGAGTTTTGGGAGAGTTGGGCACCAACTGGGGCCTTTCTCTTGCCCAGGAAGTAAGAGAATATATGGGGAAAATGGGACTAAAGACTTTGAGTGCGGATGATAATAAACTCACTACTGACATACCCCTCATATAAGCACTCCTGCATTCTATCTGGGGTCCTTTCTCCCTCCATCCTTTCTGTGGTGGTCAGGTCATCTTGGCCCACCAGGCAATGGTAACATGTGGCAATATGGTGTTTGGGGTTGAGCTGGAGAGCCAAATCATCTTATAAGATCATCCCCTGAGCTTCCTGGGGCTGGTGAGACTCCATGCCGATACGGTGGCTGAACTAACACTCAGTAGACACTGGACTGAGTCTTTCCATTAATTTCACATAGACCACTAAACAGCCAGGCAGATACTGGTAATGACTGTTGGACTACAGCAGTCTGATGTACCTGGCCTTGAAACCTACAGTGATTAGGAAATGCCAACTAGTATTGCAGCACGTCTCCTCAACAACACAGGCTACTATGAGCACATCACTCCTGTCCTCTGCTCACTGCACTGCTTTCTCATGCCATTTCAAATCAAGTTCAAGGTCTCGGTTCAAGGTCTTGGTCTTTATTGTCAAGGTGCTCCATGGCCTGGACCAGGACTGTCTAAAAAAGATTGTCTAAAGCTCTGGGATGAAGACCATGGCACTACGGAACTCTTAACAATAAAGAGTCATCTGTGCAGGATGCAGAACCTTCTCTGGGTGTGGTCAGAGACTGCAGAGTGAACTCCCAATGGGAACTAAGGACCATCACAAATCTTACCACTTTCCTAGTACAAGGCACATCTCTTTGATCTTGCCTTCTCTAATATAAGCCCAGAGCAACCGATATAGTTATTTAATAAAAATAATAAAGAAAAAAACCTACCAAACCAAGACACTGCATATGCATCTCCATCTGGGGAGAGGATGAGAGAACAAACAATACATGTGACCAATGTGTAGTCATGTTGCTTAATGCACTGTTTCTCAACAACCGATCCGTGGATCGGCACCAGTCCCTGAGATTTCCCTGATCCATTTAGAATGGCAGCAAGCCAGTCCTCAGTATCAAAAAGGTTGAGAAACATTGGCTTAAAGTATTAATGGGAGGTGCACAGACAGTGCAATGGTGAGAGTAGCATAAAAACCTATACAAAATAGAACAACTGAGGAGCGCTTAATCTCTAGTGGTAATCTAGAGGGGAAAGCCTGTATAAAACCTTGATAGTCCACTGAGCTATCTAGTCCCCTGTTCAAATGTAACTAATAAAATAATAATTTTAAAAGGTACAAGTAAGTTGTTGCTACAGGTTTAATTAAAGTTCTGAGCTAATTTCACAGTGCAGCCATTGGGGCTTGATAACAACAGATCTTGAGTCTCATTACTGTCATACTAGGTGGCCTGCTTTACATCTAATTGCTTCCCTTGAGTCTGACAAGAGCCTGATTTGGAAAGTCAGCTCTGTTTCCAAAAGAGTATGATTTCATTTGAATTAAAAAATCTAAAATAAAAAGCCTTTACTATAGCTAAGTGGTTACCCTGCTTCTTGTCTGTGCTAAGAAGGAACTAGATTGAAGCTTGAAATGAAGACGTTAAAAAAAAAAACTTATTTCATACAGGATTTAAATTACCAGCACGACTACTATATACAGTAACCCCTAACACTGCTCCTCTTCTAACTGCAGTCTTGGGTCCTCTTCCCATAAATCTTGTGGATGGATTAGGAAGGCATGGATTTTTAAAAAATATTTATTTAGTACTTTTATATCCTTTGCCATGTGCCTGGAAATGTATTGTCTCTGTTAGTGGAAAGTTACTGGCCTAAGATGGGTCCAGGGTCATATGAGCATATCAGATGTCGTTACATGGCTCAATAACTCACACGGGGTAGCCATTGCCCATATTCTTGCTGTGGCATCCACGGGAAGAGCTACCTGGGTGGAATGAGTTTCTTCCATGGCCCATTGTGAGAACTGTGTATCCTTGATGGGCTATCAATACATAGCTGTTGGGCCTTAACATACATTTTATCTGGTGAGTGTTACCCAGGAATACAACACATACTGATGATGCCAGAACATAGCCAATATTCAGAACTTCAGATACAAAAATGATACATGCATATAAACAGGATAATCATACTTAGCCAATCATAACTTTTCCACTGACACCTTACATGACATACTTTGTGCAAGATTTCTTGCATTTGTATAACAGTGGCAATATCAACGATATAAATGGTCATATTCAGTCACACAGCCTCACAGGGGACAGCAGGGGTCCAAGGTGCTGCTTTGCTTAAGGGTGGTAGCACCCCACAGGAGGAGTCTAAGAGGGAACTTGCTCCAATGGGAGTAAGTATTGCAGTATTGCCCAGAAGCAAGAGTCTGGGGGCCACTCTCTCCAGAAGCAGTACTGTCTAGTGGCAAGTGCGGGGAGGGTAGACAAACCCTGTCCCACCCTACTCCACCAGGTTACACCCAAGGCCCTTCAAAACCAGTGACTCTGTTTCAGGGCTCAGGGCTCCATACCCTCAAGCACATCCCCATGGCCATTTCCTGCTCTTTATTCTGTCTCTGGCAGTTCACCTGCTGGTTGGGGCGCATCATCCCCTTCTGTTTCCATGGTCAACTTGCGTCCCATAGCATAGTCACAGTGCTCGGCCTTGGCAGTTTGGAGTCCTGACGGTTTCTGGGAAGAGCCTGCTACACACAACCACTCTCCTCCTCAGCCAGCCCAGACTGAGCTGAGATGCTTCCTTTTGTATACTCCCTCCACTGTGAGCATTCCCAGCAAGGGTGAGTGGGTGTGGCCTCTTGGGCCCAAATCAGTTTGTTAACCCTTGCATTGCCAGTGCAGGGTCGATACATCCTATCCCAAAGAGATGAAGATGATGGATTGGTATGCAGGATATTTATTTGGTACTTGGGGACCTGAAATACCAGAAATGGTGTCAGTGGGCCTTGTCTCCTAATGTGCATCAAAGAAAGGTTTTCCGTGCACTTCAATAGGCTATGGATCATGTCCTGGATGACGGTTGGGGACTTGATCCATTTTATGACCGTTACAGTAATCATGAGAGCTCATCAAAAAAAGTAAAAAGAACAGGAGTACTTGTGGCACTTTAGAGACTAACAAATTTATTTGAGCATAAGCTTTCGTGAGCTACAGCTCACTTCATCGGATGCATTCAGTGGAAAATACAGTAAGGAGATTTATATACACACAAAACATGAAAAAATGGGTGTTTATCATGCACACTGTAAGGAGAGTGATCACTTAAGATGAGCTATTACCAGCAGGAGGGGGGGGAGAGAAAACCTTTTGTAGTGATAATCAAGGTGGGCCATTTCCAGTAGTTAACAAGAACATCTGAGGAACAGTGGTGGGGGGCGGGGAATAAACAAGGGGAATAGTTTTACTTTGTGTAATGACTCAACCACTCCTAGCCCTTGAGGAATTCCACCATGATTTCAACAATTTCCATCCCACCATCAACCTCAGCCTGGATCAGTCCACACAAGAGATCCACTTCCTGGACACTACGGTGCTAATAAGTGACGGTCACATAAACACCATCCTATACCGGAAACTTACTGACTGCTATTCCTACCTACATGCCTCCAGCTTTCACCCAGACCACACCACACGATCCATTGTCTACAGCCAAGCTCTACGATACAACCGCATTTGCTCCAACCCCTCAGACAGAGACAAACGCCTACAAGATCTCTGTCAAGCATTCTTACAACTACAATACCCACCTGCTGAAGTGAAGAAACAGATTGACAGAGCCAGAAGAATACCCAGAAGTCACCTACTACAGGACAGGCCCAACAAAGAAAATAACAGAACGCCACTAGCTGTCACCTTCAGCCCCCAATTAAAATCTCTCCAATGCATCATCAAGGATCTATAACCTATCCTGAAGGACAACCCATCACTCTCACAAATCTTGGGAGACAGGCCAGTCCTTGCCTACAGACAGCCCCCCAACCTGAAGCAAATACTCAACAGCAACCACACACCACACAACAGAACCACTAACCCAGGAACCAATCCTTGCAACAAAGCCCATTGCCAACTGTGCCCACATATCTATTCAGGGGACACCATCATAGGACCTAATCACATCAGCCACACTATCAGAGGCTCGTTCACCTGCACATCTACCTATGTGATATATGCCATCATGTGCCAGCAATGCCCCTCTGCCATGTACATTGGTCAAACTGGACAGTCTCTACATAAAAGAATAAAAGGACACAAATCAGATGTCAAGAATTATAACATTCATAAACCAGTTGGAGAACACTTCAATCTCTCTGGTCACTGAATTTCTGACCTAAAAGTGGCAAGCAATTCTTCAACAAAAAGTCTTCAAAAACAGACTCCAATGAGAGACCGCTGAATTGGAATTAATTTGCAAATTGGATACAATTAACTTAGGCTTGAACAGAGACTGGGAGTGATTGAGTCATTACACAAAGTAAAACTATTTCCCCTTGTTTATTCCCCCCCACCCCACTGTTCCTCAGACGTTCTTGGGAATTGCTGGAAATGGCCCACCTTGATTATCACCACAAAAGGTTTTCTACCCCCCCTCCCACCCCCTCTCCTGCTGGTAATAGCTCATCTTAAGTGATCACTCTCCTTACAATGTGCATGATAAACACCCATTTTTTCATGTTCTGTGTGTAAATAAATCTTTCCACTGAATGCATCCGATGAAGTGAGCTGTAGCTCACGAAAGCTCATGCTCAAATAAATTGGTTAGTCTCTAAGGTGCCACAAGTACTCCTTTTCTTTTTGCGAATACAGACTAACACGGCTGCTACTCTGAAAAAAGGTAAGTATGTTTTGTGAAAAAATATAAAATAATCATTTTTGCCTTGTTTCATTCTAAATTTTTCATTTTCAAGGACAAATTTTAAAAGTTTCATTTTATGGGGGAAAATCTCTGTATTTTCTCTCACTTTTTAATTTTTTTCTACATTTTTCCATTGGCATTGATTCCCTTCCCTGACTGGGTGAAAACTGTGCTTTCTAAGCTATGTACGGCTTCTCCCTCCCCCCCCCCCCCGCAAAGTAAATTTAAGCACAAAAAATGTTTATGATTATATGAATTTGGGCAGCAGGCCTGACATTCACTTTCTGTGAAATCTTTGTGTGAACAGAAGTTGAGCCACAGGGATGTTAGAGAAAAGTGAATGAAACAGGATGCAAACACAGTTACACTGTAATCTTATTGAGGTGTTACCAGAATGTCTGTGAATCATTATTGCAGTATTCATCCAGCTCTGTTAATACTTGTCCCCCTCTTTACATGCACAGCTTGAAGTAAAGCACATGCTTAAATGCTCTGCTGAATCAGGGCCAGTGGATGGGGTTTCTGATTTAAAATCTTTAGCGGCACAAGTAACTTTGAAATAATCCTCGTTCCCTGCCCAATCAAAAACTTCTCCAGACATCAGATATACTTTCAAATCTTTTTGCTGAGAGGAGGAAAATATTGTATGTTTTAAAAACATGGAAAAACTCCAAACAAATGATTAGGCAGAAAATTACTTCTAAGCACTTTCCAAAGTTTGGTGCATTATTCAGAAAGGAAAAACAAGAACACACCTTTAAGGCATTGATTGCTACATATAAACTATCCATATGGTACTATATATACTCATGCACATTCAAATGTTGTGAGGATAGAACACAAAAGTTGGCTATATTCACTGAAATAAATTGAGTTTTGTTGACAGAAATTAATGGTATTATATTTGCCTCCCCTCCTATCCCACTGTGTGATTGGCCCATTTGATGACAGCAAATGTATTTCATTATGGGGCTATGGTTTTGGTGGAGATCAAAAATCAAATCAGCAGCATGAAAAGCAGAAGAACAAATAGCGGAACTGGACAGCTCAGAGAAGTGGGGATGGGGAATACATTATTCTACCTACAGATCAGTGCTTTGCATCTGGCCCAGCTCAATGGCAAAACAAAAGTCACTGTTTTCTGTAAGCTGTTCATTGGCCTCTGTGAAATATTTGTTGTAGGCTCTGGTTTCTAGGTCAGCTGTGAGCCAGGCCTATACTGCAAAATTATGTCGACCTAACTTACATCCGCCTACAGGCACTACAGTTGTAAAATCGCTTGTGTGTGTGCACCTTTGGGTCCTTGTGTCGGCGGTGCACGGTCTCACCAGGAGCGCTTATATCTATTGTATTCATGATTTGATATTCTAGAATCATAGAATATCAGGGTTGGAAGGGACCTCAGGAGGTCATCTAGTCCAACCCCCTGCTCAAAGCAGGACCAATCCCCAACTAAATCATCAGTGTTGTCAGTGTGGGTCGGCTCCTGATAGCCACTAATGGTTGATGTAAGCAGCACAGTGTCTACGCTGACTCTACATCGCCCTAATTTCATTGACTGTGACTCTATGCCACTTGGGGAGGTGGGGTTTCTAAATCGGTGTACAGAGGCACTTATGTCAACGGGAGCCAAAAGTAAGTGAAGACACTTCCGCAGTTAGGTTGACGCAAGGCAGTTTACGTTGACCTAACCATGTAGTCTAGACCAGTGGTTCTCAAAGCCAGTCTGCCGCCTGTTCAGGGAAAGCCCCTGGCGGGCTGGACCTGTTTGTTTACCTGCTGTGTCCACAGGTTGGGCCGATCGCAGCTCCCACTGTCCGCGGTTCGCCACTCCAGGCCAATGGGGGTTGCAGGAAGCGGTGCAGGCCAAGGGATGTGCTGGCCGCCCTTCCTGCAGCCCCCATTGGCCTGGAGCGGCAAACCGCAGGCAGTGGGAGCTGAGATCGGCCAAACCTACGGACGCAGCAGGTAAACAAACTGGTCCGGCCCGCCAGGGGCTTTCCCTGAACAAGTGGCGGACCAGCTTTGAGAACCACTGGTCTAAGCTGTGCATTAAGTGGTATCCTCAGCAGAGTCCGTACATTGAATGGGTCGAAGTGACTGAGCTGCCTTCTCAGCAGTAGAGGATGAGGTCTTTCCATACCAGGGCCGAACACCCTACTGTGACAATACTGCCTGCTCTCCCTATCCTACCCTTTATCTACCCTTAACAACTACTGGAATCAGTTAACCATTCACCCCTACTCCAATGTCAGTTCACCACCATGCTACTCTCCTTCCCCCATCACATTCCTCCTCCTTCCGCAATGTTGTACTTCCGAATAGTCTCAAAGAGCCCCAGGCAGCTTTGGGAATTGTTACTTTGAGAAATAATGTCGTCCTTTTGTTAAGACCTCCAGCCTTGAAGGCTAGGTACTCGTTTGCAGTTGGTTAATGACCTACCTGGAGGTTTGAAATCGTATCTCACCTAAGGGCTAAAGGAAAAATAAGTTTGATGATCTGATCCAGGTCACATCAGAGAGCCACCATGCAGTGAGCGTCTCATTTTGTCACAATAAATAGTCTCTGCGTAGGAGCATCGCAGGACTGGAGTAGCAGGAGATGTGTGTGGGCTGCGATTGATGTGTATTTCAAAGCTGGATGGAGGCCCAGGACTAGAACAGCAGGGTCTGCTGCAGGTCACAGGGTACTTTAGCAATGCTACAGTGCAGGAGATTTGCACAGCACCTTTCTGCCCTACATCTGACTCTAGTCATGGCTTGCAATCCTTCCCTCTCATAGGCACCAAATTCATACTGCCGTTTTAAAAAATATATATATATACTGTTTAAACCACAGTGGTGAAATCCTGGCTTCGCTGAAGTCAGTGGCAAAACTCGCATTGACTTCAGTGGGGCCAAGATTTCATCCCAGTTTTATGAATCTAAGGAGAATCAGCATATTATAGAGTACTGAATATGGAGCTGGGAGCCAGGAGTATCTTGTTCCCATCCCAGTTTTGGCACTGAATTCTTCCATGAATCACTTCACCTGTATGTGCCTCATTTTTCTGATCTGCAAATCATCTACCTTGCAAGGATTTTGTGAGGATTAAAGAGTTAATGTTGACACAGTGGGTTGGAAAGGTAAAGTACTAGGGATCAGTATAGACTATTTTAAATCTTTCTTGGTAATCCAGCATAAGCTTTCATTCCTTTATCTTTTAATCAGCTACCAATTCAAATTAGCAATGGTCTTTTGCTCCTATCTGTTCAATGAATGATGCACAGCAATCTATAAATAATTCAGTCAATAATGACCTTCATTGGGAACATGATGAATGAACATCCTTCAAATGCTATAAGAAATCAAAATGTAAATAGAATTACAGGGAAAATATGCACGTTAATGGACACTGGTTAATAACATTGTTTGCACAAAATAGCTGCAGATGCCTGACTATACAAATGGGAAGCAACAGGAGTCTAGCTTTCAGATGGTACATTTTATCTTATCTAAAACACCAGTAATAAGGAGCTAAGAATATTTCTTAGTGTAATAAAAGCCAATATTCAAAGCAGCATTATTTGTACAGTGCTTAAAGTGCAGTCACTGTCAGAGGAGCAATTTTGTCAGATTTAGAAGTGAACTAGTATTGGGACCATTTTCCTGTTGTCTTCCCTTCCTAAACTTTGGGATTCAGGTTAAATGGGATGGAGATTCAAACCACATCAGGTTTAGAATTTGATTGGCCAAACCTAAAATCACCTCCAGTTTTGCACATGTCGAGTAGAAACAGTACCTTCTTATTTAGCCTGTCTGGCACCTGAATCCATGTATGCCTTCTCTACTGGGGGACACTCAGGAAAATTAATCTGAATTAATTAAAGGTGTACATTTAAAGTGAATTAGTTAAACTGCATTAAACCCCTGTGTCAACACTTCCAAAGTGAATTAAACTAAACTGGATTAAGGCCACTTCAATTTGAATGAGAGTGTCCAAACAGGGGTTGAATGCAGTTTAACTAATCCACTTTAAATTCACATCTTCAGGCTTGGTCTACACTTCAAATTTAGATAAGTATAGCTATGTCGGTTGGGATATGAAAAGCCCACACCTCTGACTGACATGGCTGTGCTGACAAAACTCACAGTGTAGCTGCAGCTACGCTGACAGAAGAGTGCTTCTGTTGACATGGCTAACATCGTTTGAGGAGGTGGTGCTCCTACACCGGCAGAAAAACTGTGTGAATAGGCTCTCTACGCTAGGGTGCAATGTCTACATAGCTGTGCCAACCTAGCTATGCTGGCATAGGTGCTGTAGTGCAGACATAGCCTTTGTTAATTTGGATTAATTTTCCTGACTGTTCCTGTGTAGACAAACTCTAATCATTAAAAATATGTCTCACAAGTCTTGCAAATTTCAGAGCTCCGCCAGCCTAGGAGGTATTCAGGAAGGTGAGCTGGAATCCAGGTCCACCTGAACCAGTCACTTTGGATTTTGATGAACGAAATTTGTGAAAAGAGCTCTGATTACCAGATGTTATGTTACCACCTTGCAGACATATACATGGAAGTGCTATCCCATGGCACTGCACGAGAAGGAAAGGATCGTTCTGCTTTCTCTGATCTTCTGTAGGTCCATATGCACCTAGGGCTAAATTCTGATCAAGATTATGCATGTATAAATTCCGAGTGATTCCATTGAGCGTAACTATGAAAAAATCTGGCCCCTCGTCTTCAGTGTCCAGAAGACACAGCAAGTTGATATTTTTCATTACTTTTGGTTTTTCTCTGCTGCAATGGGCGCCACCCATTTCAATGCTGTAATTTTCATAGGTACCATCCATCGCTCACACACACACACACACACACGTTGAAAGTAGTAATTCCAAAAATGGCATCAAAGTATTGGACAGTTTTGAATAACCAACAGTAGGAGTGGCACCAGCATCCCTGAACAGGGTTTCCAGGGTCTCTGAGGGAAAAGTTGAGTGCTCCTATGAGTTCTGAGCGCTGTGGTGGTGTGGGAGATGCAGCAATCGGACTATACGCACACAGGCTATGTCTATAGTATGAGCTAGGGATGTGACTGGATGAGTGCTAGCACAAGTATGAAGAGCAGTGTCACCATGGTAGCATGGGCGGCGGTGGCCCAGCTTAGCTGTGCCAAGCCTGTACCCTCAGGATTCAGGTGGGTTTGTACTTGGCACAGCTAAGCCATGCCACCGCAGCCTGTGCTACAGCAGCTACACTACTGTTCACACGCACACTACCTCTCTTTCAACAAGCCCAAGTAAGCGCACATGAGTCACACCCCGCGCTCGCAGTGTTAGCCACAGTCACCCGTTTGGGTTGGGTGGCATCCCTTGTTCCCTCATCGCTAGTAACAGGGATGAGACCGGACAGTCTTATTGTAAATTTACCTACTAAGAGACTAGATTTTGGCTGGTTCCTACACAAGTGCCCCAGCGTGGGAAGGAACAAGGAATTTCTTCCTAGACTTTTTTCGGTGTAGCCGGAGAGCTAAGGTCCCACTCCCTTCTAGACCCCTCTGAATCCTAACTGCCTGAAAAGGGGCAGGGTGAAGGTATAGTCATGTACCCCTTCCCACCACCATCCTAAAGAGCCAGTGGAGCCAGCTGGATGTTGAGTGGGGAGCACAGAGAGAATTCCTCCTCCAAGGGCAACCTCTAGGTCCAAGTGTGCCCTCTGCTGGACAGATTGTCAGACTTGCTCAAATGTGTTGCTGGCTTGTGGCTGTAAGGATGTAAGGCCCAGTGCTACAGCTAAAGTGAGATGCTCCTTATAAGAGATTGGAAACTGTGTCTTTTGGAGCCAACCGTGCTGTGTTCTCTCCCCCAAACTTGCACAATGAAGATTAGCTGGGGACCAGGATGTTCATGTGTTTATGCAACACCCACATTCCGAAAATGTGCCAGTGATATTTAAGGGCTTTCTGTCTCACACTGGAACCCCAAGTTTTACCCACATGCTTCCACACCTATTGTTCACCATGGTGGAAATTCCTTACCAGTTCCCAAGCAATAATACTGTAAAAATTGTGCTTATTTTGTCCTCTCTGAGTATTAGTTCAAGAAACTTGCCTTGAATTCCTTGATTCCTTTTTTCTGACACTTTTGCTGATAGTGTCTGGCAGGAACATCCCCCAATTTACATTGTTTCCAATGCTTCCTGTAGTTCAGATCCTTATCCCTGGAATCAAGACTAGACACCTGCTCCATCCTAATGCCTAGTGGAGGTCAAGGTCAGTGAATGTCAGAATGCAGTGGTCTGTGGCCTTATACATAAAGGCCACAGGCACCATATTCAGCTGCTGACCACGTTTAATATGCAGCATGGAACAGAGTGTAGGAAGTTTTACACCAGAAACACTGGTTTCCACCTGAGGAGTGAAAGGTGCAGCTTTACCAGAGGAAAGACTCACAGTCAAGTCTGCCACCCCAGCCATTACAGAACCATGATACAAAAAGCTAGCTTTGAGTTTAATGGAGCATATTTACGATTCAAAGAAATTTCATGCAAGCATCAGTCACCGATCTATAACTGTACATCTGTAATCCATGGCAATCAGCTGACTGTATAGCCTGGGCCTGATTTTGTAAAGGCTTCTTGTCCCCCATGTATTTGAGCCTGCAGTTTTATAATTTTCTTAATTGTGTCCAAAAAGCCACAGATGTCCAACTTCCTAAGTGTCAATGAAGCCTTTCCATTTACTTCAATGAGCATTGGATTGTGCCCCAAACCAAGCAGCTGGACATCTAAAATGTGTGTGTAGGCAGGCCTCACCATGTACCCTGCTCCCTGCCACTAGGGTGGTTCTGTGCCATGTAAAGAGACCTTTACAGGGAAAAATTGGCATTGGATTTGCATTGTGCCACTGGCATGTCATCCCTGATGCACCAGAGAATCAGGCCCATGACATTCTCTGTGGATGAGAACTTCAGCTGGTATATTTTAGTAGTGAAGTCAATGAAGCTACATGTTGTACACCAGCTGAAGATCTGACTTTCTCTTCTCTTGTATTATCTACAGGCAATTGCTTCAGTCTGTTTATTTTATTAGACATATTTTAAGGGTATCTAGAGCTTGGGATGCATGTCTTAGTTTAGTACAGCACGAGTTTGGATACATAAATAATTAAGGCAAGTAGGAACTGGATAAAATTTTGTACTATGAAAATAATCATAGAATCCTAGAAATATAAGGCTGGAAAGGACCTCAAGAGGTCCTCTAATCAAACTGCCTGCACTGAGGCAGGATTATGCATACCATCCCTGACAGATGTTTGCAAGGACAGGAAATTTCATGGGAACAGGCTATCCCTTGAGAATGTTGGTACTTCTTGATTGTGGTTGGGACAGAAACACAACCTTTCTTGAGGTTCCAGAATCTGGTCCCTTCCATACCCTTAGTAGTTACAGAGGTATGGTGAAATGAAAATGAATGAAAACACAAACATTAATGGCAATTTCAAAACAATCTATAAAGCTTTTAGGCTTATCTAGGATGAAGGTATGGGTCTCATTTATTGGCACCATTTCACCCAGGGTGACTTGATAATGCAAAGAATAATTTTGGTCATTGCTGCTGGGCGCTAGATATGTGTTGTCAAACACAGTTTTCCTATCGAGGACACTGCCTTAGCAAATGACATGAAAACTGCTGATGAGCATTTGACAGTGCCTGCTGTGATAATAAATACTGCATGCTTCATAATTGCGATAGCTGTGAATTGTCTTAAGAAAAAAAAATCCCCCCACCAATTATAACTGGTGTATTAAGTATTGCAGTTATTAATTACAAGGTATGGGAGAAGGAAAATGTAATTATTCCCGTCTTCTGTTTATGTGGGTGGATGGCTGTGTTCACAAGCTGAGTCAAAGAGCATAATTTAAGTAAACTTGTGCTGACTGCAGAAATCTTGTCTTCTGAGACACAGTGTGCCCAAATGGTTAGCAAAGGGTAGTAGGAGTCAGGAAATTTGAATATTATTCCACTGACATGCTGCACTCCTTTGTACAAGTCACTTCCCCTCTTTTAATCTGCCACTTAAATTGCCTTGACAGGCAAGAAGATGCAACTATATCATTTCCTAGTTCTTGTCAGCCTCTAATTTCTATATTCTCTCTGCCACATTTTCCCCATAGGTGAAACAGAGATAGTTCTATTGCTAATATGAAAACCTTCCTGCTTCTTGGGAGGATTTAGTAAGAGGTTGGAGTGTTTTTTGGTAGCAGATTTAATTTTTTTTAATTGACAATATCTTAAAGATTCTGCTGTATCAATTAAAACCAGTTCAAAGTTCGGTTTCAACAACAAATCTAGCAACCATGCCAATTAGCACTGCAGTTTTATCAGAACTTATGCAATATGGGTCAAATTCTGCCTTTATTTACATTGGTGCAACTCCCATTAATGCCAGCAGGATCTGCATACATGTGAATGAGAGCAGATTTGGTCTTAAGCGGTATCAGGTCTGGTCAGTGCTTGGATGGGAATCCTTCAAGGAAGATGCAGGTGCTATAGAAAGTCATATTAATAATTCACTAGGTGACACTCTTCACTTTAAAGTCCTGCTCTTGAAGACATTTCCTCATGTGCATAACTAAGTCCCATTAAGGTCAATGACGACCCCTGTGAGCAAATTTACCTATGTGAGTGTTTGCAGGATCAGGACTTAAATCATTACTAAACCTATCGTGTGTAGCTGTTATCATTATATGTTCCGGCTTGCTATGGCCATGATGCCTGTGTGGAAAACCATGCCTTTTAGGGTGCTTTCTCAAAACATCCTATGGCTTTGTCTCCCTGGTCACCCATCAAATGCTTACTTTCTATAAACAGTTAGGGCCTTATTTTCAGTTAAACTAAGGCCCTTTTACTCTCCTCTGCAGATTACACTTATGCCCATTTTAAGGCCCCTTTAAAATTCCAGAACAGTATAAAGAGGCCTGAGTGTAAATGAGAATCAGGTCCTTACAAATTTGACTCTCAATCAATGGACTGATTCTCATTTACCTCCAGTGGTATCTGGATCAGGCCCTATGGCCAGTGTAAAGGAGTATGGAAGAGTGACCTGTTTTTTTAAATGTTCTAAACTAATACTTATGGCTTACTCAGTGGTTTTAAACATCTTTAGTTGGAAATAAAGGATGACTTCTTTACATCAACTTGTGACTTTTCATACTGTCTATATTACATTTGGGACTTTTGCCATTTTCCCCATTATCATTGCATGACTTTTTCTCATAACTTCCCATGACTACCACCCAGCCTTAATTATGATGCTCAAGCCTAGGAATAGGGGGCACTGGGGCATCTCAGAGGAGAGCAGGTTAGGTTAGGGGAGATCCCTCTTTAAGGATGAGATGCAAAACTGAGCTTGTCACGGTGTAGAGCATTAAAATCTCCACAATACTTTTTGTAAGAGTACATGTGTTAATCTGGGTGTCCTGCTCAAATTCAAAGAGAGGTCATTATATTCCACTTACCTAAATTCTTCCGTCAGCTTTAATGGCATGTTTGGTATTCTTCTTCACTGCCTCTCCTAAACAGTTTAGTAGGGTCGCTGTGCTGGGTGTTCCAACAAAGATCTGGATGCATTTCGGTTCTGGAGGAAAGCAATTCTTTTGTACAGTATGTATAGCCTGTAAAGCTCGCAGGATCCCTGTATATATTATCAGCAAGACATGGCATTGAATCAGTTTGTTTCCAGAAATCAGCATAGCAGTATAGAAGGGCCTTTACAGAAAAGCCCACACCTCTGACTGACATGGCTGTGCTGACAAAACTCACAGTGTAGCTGCAGCTACGCTGACAGAAGAGTGCTTCTGTTGACATGGCTAACATCGTTGGAGGAGGTGGTGCTCCTACACTGGCAGAAAAACTGTGTGAATAGGCTCTCTACACTAGGGTGCAATGTCTACATAGCGGTGCTGTCAAGGTTCCTCCCCCACTCTGAACTCTAGGGTACAGATGTGGGGACCTGCATGAAAAACCTCCTAAGCTTATCTTTACCAGCTTAGGTCAAAACTTCCCCAAGGTACAAAATATTACACCCGTTATCCTTGGACTGGCCGCTACCACCACCAAACTAATACTGGTTACTGGGGAAGAGCTGTTTGGACGCGTCCTTCCCCCCAAAAGACTTCCCAAAACCTTGCACCCCACTTCCTGGACAAGGTTTGGTAAAAAGCCTCACCAAGGTGCCTAGGTGACTACAGACCCAGACCCTTGGATCTTAAGAACAATGAACAATCCTCCCAACACTTGCACCCCCCCTTTCCTGGGAAATGTTGGATAAAAAGCCTCACCAATTTGCATAGGTGACCACAGACCCAAACCCTTGGATCTGAGAACAATGAAAAAGCATTCAGTGTTTTACAAGAAGACTTTTAATAAAAAATAGAAGTAAATAGAAATAAAGAAATCCCCCCTGTAAAATCAGGATGGTAGATATCTTACAGGGTAATTAGATTCAAAAACATAGAGAACCCCTCTAGGCAAAACCTTAAGTTACAAAAAAGATACACAGACAGAAATAGTTATTCTATTCAGCACAATTCTTTTCTCAGCCATTTAAAGAAATCATAATCTAACACATACCTAGCTAGATTACTTACTAAAAGTTCTAAGACTCCATTCCTGTTCTGTCCCTGTCCAAGACGACTACAGACAGACACAGACCCTTTGTTTCTCTCCCTCCTCCCAGCTTTTGAAAGTATCTTGTCTCCTCATTGGTCATTTTGGTCAGGTGCCAGCGAGGTTACCTTTAGCTTCTTAACCCTTTACAGGTGAGAGGAGCTTTCCCCTGGCCAGGAGGGATTTCAAAGGGGTTTACCCTTCCCTTTATATTTATGACAGGTGCCAACCTAGCTATGCTGGCATAGGTGCTGTAGTGCAGACATAGCCTTTGTTAATTTGGATTAATTTTCCTGAGTGTTCCTGTGTAGACAAGCTCTAATCGTTAAGGGTATTATACATTCTCTTGGCCCTACACAAAGGTGTAAAAAGGCAGATGCGTTTTGGAGCTGCTGGAACCTGTATCAAGTTTCATATGAGTGCCAAATAAGAGTCAGTTACAATGTTCTAGCCTGCAGGTGACAAAGGCACTAACGACTGTAGTGACATGGACAATAGAGACAGGAAGCTGGACTTACCTAGATCTAACAAGCACCATGAGAGCTTTAATGACCACAAGAGGCCAGGACCTCAGTTTTATTACTGGTATGAAAGAAGGCACTTCTTTCAGCACCGCACCCCCAGCATGATGCTGGAGCACTGATTCAGTATTGCCTTGGCATGGGAAGAGAACAGCGCCACCCACTGCATCACTGACATAACAATTATGAAACGTTAGGATGGAGATGAATCTGTTATCTCCTGGGAGCACTTCCACCTCATGTATTAAACAATTTACAGAGAATAATCTACAGCAGGATACAATAGCTCTAATGAGAATACAGTGAAATTTGTTCCTCTCTCTAGCCACATAGCAGCAATTTAGATTCTCTTGAGTTTGGTGCTGGTGCCAACTGCCAACCAGTTTGAATCTTGGACTGGTGGGTATGGCCCCTCAAAACAATGAAAGGCCCATCTCCACCAATGAGAGAGAGGCTACAGAGCCCAGAGCTCAACTGATTATGGGGATAAAGAATGCAGGACCAGGAGTGAGGATTCAGGTCAAAAGAAATCCCAGGGTGACAGAGTTCCGCTATTCATGTAGAGAACAGGTGAAGACATGGCAGCAACATGACCAGACCCTTGCCCTCTATTGGTAATTTAGCTTTATCTCCAGGGCCCATTCATTTCTTGGCCCCTCTGCTAAAGACCCCAAGAAGGGAGTCATGTGTGATACAGGGAGGACAATTTGCTGCTAGGAACCAGACTAACATCAGACTCATTTTATCATAGGTCCCTAAATAGCTTTCAGATCGTCATAACTTATGGTCACTACTGATCTGGCCTCAATTTGAACTGGCACTGCCAAGCACAGTAACCTGTTTGAAATCCCATGAGCCATCCATCTCCAATGCAGGGACTGGCTTATCCTCTGCCCCCTCCTCCCACACCGCTTCCCAAGTTGCACAGGCTGAATTCCACTGGCAGGTAGGAGTAAGGAGGAGGAGGCGGAAAAGCCTGGCTGTCTTTTTCTGGAGTGGATCGCAAAATCAAAAGCTGCTCAGCAAGCCGTTGTACAGCTACAGTCACACCTGGGGTCTCCCTGCTGGCTGATATATCAGTTGCTAAATATATCATTTGTGCCTCAATAAGTCTGATTTTACAACACTTATTGGATTCATCCTCCTTCCCTTCCTACTCTCACTCTCTCCGAATGCACCTGAATACATTGCAGGACGGGGACTCCCATCAGAAATATATTGTCAGATAATTTTTTCATATACATTTAATGTTAGGGTAAGGTGCTGGGTTGCCCCCACCTTGTGTCCAAGGTCCTGTATCCACAGAAGTGGAACACTCAGAGCAATGGGAGTGCACGGTGTTAGGGGGCTTATTCCTTCACCCACTTACTTCCCTGGTCCTTCTCGCATGAACAGAGAGCAACAATACCCGAAGTCCGAAGGTGCAAACAATTCGATGTTTATTGGGGTGAACTTCCAGCAAGCTTAAATACAAGTTCCTTTTTTCCTTATTTTCGAATCCCAACTTACTTCCTGTTTGCCCCTAATTTATATAGTAATATTCTTAGCTATACCTTAACCAATCATTCTACTAAAATTTAACTAACCAATCCTAACATGGATTAGCTAACCAATTATACCCAACCACCTTAATTAGTTTACACCCAGCAAAATTAATTATACAGCAGACAGAAGCAATCACAGAACCAGACAGAGACCATGCCAATAAACAATAGCAAAGTGGGAACTATAATGACAAAACAATACAGAAGTGAGGATTTCACAACTACATCTTTAAAGACATAAGAGTTTCCCAGCTGTGTCTATTGATAAGTGAGTTCTTACCAGACAGAAAACTATCAACCTCAATTTCCTTTTACAGCTTCTAGGCACTTCCCTTTCTCTGGAGGTGATAGGCACTATAAGGACAGGATTAAATTCCTAACAGCCCCATAGCACCTTATTTCAATGTGACTAGTTTGGAATGTGAGGATGTGACCATTCACTTCCCAGCTTATGGCTGCCTCTGTCGCTTAGCCAAAGGCCTTAGCCTAAGAACAGGGCCTCAGACTGTCACAGTAAGAGAAGGCCCTTACACTGGCAGACAGTGATTTTGATTCTTTCTTTTATACCTCTAACTAGCCAAGTGATAGGAATACACCTAAATTCTTAGAGTATAGGCCTTTACAGACAGGCCTGAATATCTATATCCTAACACACGGATTCTCCTCTCACAATCTTATGCCCGTGTGCCCCACCCTTGATCTGGTAGGAACAGCTCTCAAACAGGAGTGCATAGTTCAGTCTCTACGATCCAGTCAACCCCTGGTCTGTCCGCTTAGATTGAAAACAAATGAGCCAGTTGTGGAATAGTGTTTATGTGCTATGAATACTTTCCATCTAAGAACTGGGCTGAGAACCACTAACTCATTTCACATAGGACACACCATAGGTGGCAACAATTTGGGGTTATTCACTTCCAGCCAGGGCGAGGTTGAGACTAGTGACTAGAGGTGGAAGGCCCCGAATCCCATTATTGAGGTTCTAGCAATGTTAATGTAAAATCAAACTGGATATTGTTCCTTTTAATTAGCTCTGATTGTCATTTACGGCATAATCAGCTAGGAGTTTCATTTGCATAGTCGTTTGTTTGAAAGTGTGTTTGAAAAATTCCCCCCAACCTGCCACCCATGAGACACATGGACAACAGCTGTCATGCTCAGATGATGTTTGTCAGATCTAAGGAGGTGAGAGGCAGATGCATATTGAATATAATGAGCTAAATGCTGCATATTGACTTTCTATATGAAATGCAATGTAGGGTGATGTTTAAGAGTGCTTGAAATAGAGTATCCTGCTGGGATGCATTTATTATATACTCTTCATGGCGGTATTTTATAATGATGATGATAATATCAAACAAAGCCTATATTTTATAGGACAGGTAAAGACACAACATTTTGAAGAATGGGTTCCAGATGGAGTCTTACAGCTATATGGAAATTTTTCTCAACTGTCTCAGTGATGGAAAGGGTTGAGGTTCATATACTAGGTACCTAACTCTGGACACCTAGGGCCAGATTCTGATCTCAGTTACTCTGGCAAAATCAGTGGAATTACTCTGTATTTACCCCAGTGTAATAACTAACAGCAGAGTCTGGCACCTAGTGATGACATAAATTATCACATGGGAAATTCTGGCTCAGTTCTATGTGTAATTTCTATATATATCCGATGAAGTGAGCTGTAGCTCACGAAAGCTTATGCTCAAATAAATTTGTTAGTCTCTAAGGTGCCACAAGTACTCCTTTACTTTTTGCGAATACAGACTAACTCGGCTGCTACTCTGAATTCTATATATATATTTAAGCTTGTCAATTACATTTTTGTAGTGCCTCTTAAGGACTGAACTGTACTTATTATGGAGCTGCCACTGCACCCAGGGGAGTCAATAGAAAAACTCCATTAACTTCACAAGGACAAGACCAGTTTCGCTATATGCTACAATCCTGATCTAATGCCCATTAAAGTCAGTGGGAGAATTTCCATTAAGTTCAATGGGTGCTGGATCTGGTCTTACATCCAGAAAACACATACACAAATTGCCATCTGTGAAAGAACATAGGAGTGATTTAATACGTCATGGTAACAGTATAGTTTAGGAGAGGAACTAAAGAATATTGCATCTAATAGAAACGGCATAAGCTATCTAGCAAAATGTCGTTAATACCCAGGTAGGAATTGAGCCAGCATGTTGGAACCAATATCTCTAAAGTGCTTTAATGACCACAAATAATAAGGTGGTTCCCTCCACATCTCTCATCTGCAAGACATCTCAGACACAGAATGCCTTGCCAATTCAGCACTGATGCAGAGGAAGAGTACCATGTCCTAAATCTCTGCTCCTTGCAGTGCTTTCTTAGGGTGGCTCTCATGCAGGTTGTGACCAGACTTAGACCTGTATAGCTTGAGAAGGATGATGTGATTCCAGCCTTAAGTGCTATTGCAACAGCCCGAAGAAAAGCTCATTCTCTGTCTATAATTTATGATAGTCACATATTTTAAATACCCTTTTTAAAATCTCTACTCTTCACTGGGTTTTACCAGCAGCCTTTAACAAAACAACCATGTGCTGGTAGCTTCTAACTGATCCCAGAGGAAACTTTAAAGGAGAGATTTAGATCAAGAAAAGAGATAAAATTCAGGAGGATGCTCAAGTAAACATCCCCATTCCATGTAATGACTATCTGCTTCCTACAAAGGACATGCATAGAAGCCCTTTATCATTTATATATAGATTGCCGCTAGATGTGGTTTTATTTTGAAGTAGACATTTAGAATTTCCCTGATTTCTTTCTAACTCTGCAAAACAAGGTTACTTCCTGTAAATGTCATCAGACAACCAGATCAGCGGATGAAAACAAGGAAAATAAAGCCTTTGGCTTAATATTTTGTAACTCCCTTTCACTATTAGTGTGTCTATGAAGTGTGCAGCATGGTATTTGAGTTCATCATCTGCATACATACACAGGACTAGACTGGCAAGTCCAAGCATCCCAGCCAATGTCTTTTCATCGAGGCACAAGTTGCCAAGGGTCAGATGCTGTCCTCCCGCAGAAATATCCACCCAGGGGCTAGGAATCAATGTGGGGCTCGCCCTGCAGAGTGTCTTCTGAATTACTCCATCCAAGAGCAATGGGGTTTGCTGTCCTGTCAAAGAAAACAAGGCCAGCTGCATGGACATCAGGCTTATGCTAGGAGCACAGGCTATCTGTGCAGAGACCTGATGGCTTGGCCCTGCCCTTCTCTGGATCCCTGACTGCCTGTTTTCCTTGTTCCTCAATGCCAGGAACTCCCTAACTGACACTTGTCCCTGGTGCCACCTTTAAGTGCTGTATTAATTCCCTTTGTTGCTTGGGATGAGTACTGAGGGTACGCATCACCCATCACTACTCCTCATTCCCCACTTACTGACCCCTCTGCAGTGCCTGGGATATTGCCTCCCCACCCTCATTCGGAGTAGAAAGTGTGAGATCTGCACATGAAAGGTCCCTTCTGCATGTGCATGTTTTTAAGGGAATGATCTGGTCCTAAGTCAGGTTTGTGAAGGAGCTCATACCCTTGTAGCTCTTCCCAGGAGCACAGGGGTGACACTGGCTAGAAATGTTTTGGAAAATAGATGCCATTTTGTGCAATCCAAGGGAAATAACCATCCTTTAGAAGCCAAAGATAATATTCCTGGCTGAGAATAGTCCATGCTCCCCATAAAGGGGATAAACTCCACCAAGAATGGACTTCTCATTCATTTTCATTGTGATAACAGGTCTTTCCTTGCATGTTTTCAGTTGTAACCTTGTTGTCCAATTTTCTGATGAACATATTTTCAAATGTAACATACTTCAACTAAATTGCTTTCCCTTCTCTTTTCTGGTGTTTCTCTCTATTTTATTTTGGGGAGTATAGTGGGGCGAGCAACCCGCTCTGGAGTGAAAGGGGTTAAAACTAGCTCTGGGAAAGGGCTGCCCCAAGGAGCTAATCAGGCGAAGGCAGGTAGCAGCCAATCCAGGCCCGGGAGGGCTGGTATAAAAAGGGCTGTGAGCTAGGAGGCAGGCAATCTCACTCAAGCCTTGCACTGCACTGCACTGCACTGCACTGCACTGCACTGCACTGCACTGCACTGCACTGCACTGCACTGCACTGCACTGCACTGCACTGCACTGCTTCAGCAGAGCAGAGCAGAGCAGAGCAGAGCAGGGGAGCTCAGGCATAGTGACCTCCCAGGCTGAGGCCTGACAGGAAGACATAAGGAGGTATGGGGCTGCAGGGAAAGGCAGCAGGTCCAACCCCCTGGCCAATGATGAGTGGCCATTGCAGACTGCAATTTGCCCCTGAGTAAAGGGGCTAGATGAAGACTGGGAATAGGTCACTGAGGTGAGGTGGGCTCAGGGGAGTGGAGTTCCCTGGGTGAGGGGCAGCACGCCAAGGTAAGGGGCATTGTAGTCTGGGAGGAATGTGGGGCCTATATTTGGTGGACATAAAGGGACTGCAGAGGGGTAGGTAACAGAGGGTGAGAAACTGGCCAGAAGAGGGTGCTCCAGGGCTGAGAGAGCTAATTCCCAGATGACCAGCAGGAGGTGCTGTGCCAGTGAGTTAGCCCTTTACTACAGGGCAGTTCTTTCCCTCCTTCCTTCTCTCTCTCTCTCTCTGCTTCCACCTTTATCTGTCTAGATTATCTGTTGGTCCCTTCTGGCTGTAAACTATGAATATACTACTAGCTTCCCTGATGTTGCTTTACTAAGGGATACAAACTTTCATCCTAAATTATTAAAAGATAATGTTGTTTTCCCAGCACTGGTGGGGGGAGGTGGATGGTGTTAGAGAACGGTGATTGTTTATAGCTAAAATAATTTCCCCCATTCCCTCCCTGCCAACACAGATGCCCTAAAAAAAAAGTGTGATTAATTTCCAGTTTGCCCTTTCTTTAGCATAGCAAACTTTCACTTTTGAGGTTTAATTTGACTCTGTTCTAGGATGCAACAAAAAGTTAGTGGAAGATAAAAGGGGCATATCAAGAAAAAATATTCAAAGTGAATAATTTAAGATCGCATCCATAATTAATGGCATTTGGAAGGCTTCCTCTGGTGCCCTAATCATAGCTCAAAATGTGCTAATTAGAGCAGTTTGGTGCAAATCAGACTATGCAGGTGTTGAGCAGCAACTTCTGTTCTTTATAAGAAATGCTCCTGTAACTGGATCTCCCCCCATTAGCGTTCACATTTAATAAATGTTTCTCCATTTAAAATATATTTGACAGCTGCTGAGCTTGCTTGTAATTATTACCTTGTTAAGCTTGGTTAGATCATGGATGCTGAACAAAATCAGATGTTTTTTAATATAGAAGGTTGGTGAATATAGTAAATGTTGAAGCATCACGTAGCAGCCACTGGGGATACAAGTAATAGTGATGGGATGAAATTAAGACAGGGAAGATCCTGGCCCTGATTCAACAAAGCATGTAAGCACAAGCCTGAATTTACGCATAGGAGTAGTCCCACTGACTTCAGTGAAATCACTCCCATGCAGAAAGTTAAGGATATGCCTAAGTATTGTTGTCCCTGTGGTAGCAAAGTCAGGATTTTGGAAGCCCACTTTCCCATTTGGAGCATAAATGCAAAGCTATTCAACCAGGATCACATGGTCTTGGAAAGAATAGGTCATCAGTCCTCCGTCTATGTTGTTCCAGTGCAACACAAAGGAACCTAAGAAAGGTTAACCCCCCTCCCCCGCCCCGCCACCCCCACATTGAGAAGAAAGAAGATGCTTAAACATTGTGACTTACTGCATACATCACTTTTCTGTATATCTTGCTGAACTGATGCCTCTGTCAGGAAATTTCCTGGCAGTAAGATCTATTAGGCTGTGGAATGGTCTTCAGGGGGTAGGTATTTGATCCCAATTGCTTGGGACTAGAGCAAGATGAAGATTACAGAAGTAGTCTACCAGCCCAGACCCATTATGGGCACTAAGGGGTAACCCATCAGCTAGGAAAATTTCATTGCTAACACGTTAGGCACATATCTGGTGGTCATCACCTGGGTGGCTGCAGATGCTAGAAATGAGGCAGTTTTTCTTTGACAATGTTTTTAAACTTGCATCCAATCCAAAATAAAAAATATAAAATCACAAAAGGGGCCATAGTTTAATTTGACCCAAATTGACAGAAAGCTTCCAAATACAGTTGATAATGCAACTAAATACTAAAAGTAGTACTGTTTTGGAAAGTTTGGGAAATATTTAGCCCCAGGTAATATATTTTATGTATTTTCCTCTACTTTTTTTTTTGCTTTGGGTTAAAGCAAAAATCTGTAGTCACACAGCAGTATGAGCTTGTTTGTACCATGTACTACATCAAAATATTTGCCATTATTTGTAGAATGGACTGATTTGAGAGAGATTTTCTGTTTGCTATTTTTAGGAAGCAATGCAGATAAGATCCCTTCTCCTGATTACAAAGCATATTTTTGATGTTATCTGCTTAGCCAGAGATATATTTCTAAAGCACACATGGCACAACTGTGGTTAACTTTTTACTGTTACCAAATATAATGACAATACATGTAAACTATTTATATAACAGTAATGACTCTTAGTGGAAAGGCTGTAGAATGTCTTGTACGACTATAGCGTGTAAACAATGAAGTATAACCCTGTACACTTATGTAACCCCTACATGTAACTATGAGCTACTGACTGTCTAATGCAACAACCCTTCAAGATATATTTAATCACGTAAACAGTCACAGTAATTTGCAGATAGTTGAAACACTTCTTATCCCCAGAAGCTGTGTCAGATGTGTTCAGTACTGTGTTGCAACACCTGTCACTGGCACCGTTGCATGCATGGCAGGGATTGGCAGCACACCCAATTTTCCCTGAAGCGTTTGCATCTCCTTGTTGCACAGTTACTTTCCCAGCCACGCTACACAAAGGTGAGGATAGCTTCTGGAGCACATGGCAGCCCCATCACATTAGGAACAAGATGTCCCATTCTATATACATCAACCATCCATTATTGACAGGGGACATTTGAAAATACTGAACTGTGGCATGATGCCATACGTATGACTGATAATCTGCACATTTCAGGTGCTGCCTAAAGAAGTCTATTGTTGGAAGTGTCTCACTTGTTTTGTTCTTAGCAAATAACTCATATCACACATTATCCAGAGATGCTTGTGTCTTACTACAGTACAGCGAATGTACCAGTGACTCATAGGCTGTCTCTGACTCTTCCTCTATCTGAGATGGACTGCTCCCAAGACGTTTCAAACTCTGCATGAGCTCTGGTGCTCAGCTGCTGTCTTCAACCATTTCTTTTTTCCCATGCCACTGAAAGCTGCATTAGATTCGCACCCACTGAGAGCATGAATGTTTGGCAGCATAAGACACATGTCCATTCCCAGCTCCATAGCCCCTCTATATATGGGAATGAATCTCTTCTTTTGGCCAGAACCAATCTGGAACAGAATTCTTCTGGCCCAAGGATAGACAATATCTTGGGCATATAGATGCAACGTCTGAATCCAAGCTCCTCATTTGCACCCTGCTTACTCAGAGTGTTTGCTTTGCATGGACAACGTGCATGAATCTGCTTCCTCATGATCTGTCTGAAATTCTGGTTTTGCAGAATGGTTGCCAGGCACTACTTTTACTATTTGTGTGCTGTTGTGAAGTATACCTTGCCGGTCAGTTTCACAACCAGGTCAACAATCTCTAGTCACACTTCATGATTCAGTCACTGAGGAGAAAGTTTGCAATGTTTGATTTATTCTTTGAATTTGAAATCATCTTCATCATCTTTGATAATGGTGTTAACACAGTGGGGTTCCAAACTTCTTGCATTTGCACATTCCCGCTGCGGGCTCTCTCACAAGATTTGATTGATTCTTTGTTTGCTATAATTGTCACCAATAGCAGCAGTGTATTGACATTTTTGGCCCAGGATAATGCTCAGCAGCTGATCAGACAGCTCCCCAAAAGTTTTGCACTTGGCAGTTTCAGTGCACACCATCTGCAGAAGCATCTTGTGGTCAATAATAGCTAATGCTGGCTCACTGGACACTGGTGGCTCAACTACTGACAGATTTTTCTCCAGCCAAGAGTGTGTTGTTTAGAGATCCATCCAAATTGAAGAGGGAAAGGATCGAATTTGGGGCCTCTAAAGCTTAAAGCATGAGCCTCTACCGCATGAGCTAAAAGCCAACCGGCTGTTAGCTAAGGCTGTAGAGCAGACTCATTTTATCTCTCTAAGTGGTCTTGATGTCACTAGATGGGACAGAACACCAGACCCAGAAGGTATGTGGGTTACACCAGCTCATACTTCATCAGACCCTGTATCTCACCCTCTCTGGATGGGCAATAACTATCAGCTTGCTGAATATCAGATCAATAGTTATTGCTTGTGCTTTCTGCTTCTTCTCTTGTTCATTGTTTTGTTGAGATTATCACATGATTTAAAATTATGCCTTTTTATGGGGTCAAAGAGGTCTACCTCACCACTTTGCAGGCTACTGGTCACAAACCGCTTCATTTCTTGTGTGCTATTCTCTCTTACAATGCACAGATTTTCTGCTGTTTCAGGTGGGGCTACAGTAGACATTGCAATGTTCATAAGTGGCTGTGTGTTGTCTGGGCTTGTTCCAGGTTCAGTGCGAAAAGGATTTGTCATTCTTTTACTCACAACTTCTATAATCTCTTGGATAGCAGTTTCATCTGCAGCCATGTGCTTTATGGTAGTTTCTTTGTGGCGATCTGTTGCTGAAGGCTGCATTCCTCACATTTGTTTTTGACATAGCTGCCTTAAAATGTGCAGTCAGGTAATACTTGGTCAGAGCCTCATCATTTGTGCAAAGATGCTGATGCTTCCATCAGTCCTTGCTGACAGATTGCTCGATGGCCATGTTCTGCCATACACCACTGAAGGGTATGGCAATCTGGTATTCCTCTCCCTATAAATTAGGACACAATATAGATCTGACTTCTCCAAGAAGTCTGGCTTCTGCTACATTTACACAACCCCAGCTAGCATAAATTCACATGACTACACTGGAAGACAAGTGGAATCATCTCTTCAAATGTCTCAAGATCTATGGACTTGTTATCGTCTCTCTTTGCTGCTATGTAATCCATCAGTAATTGGGAAAAATCCGTTACATAGTTTTCCCAGAATAGAAATGTAAGTGTCCATGAGCTGGTAGAGTGACTGGACAGTATTCATGAAACCTATCAGAGCATTTTAAACATCAAAAACATTTTATAATTAGGAGGTAGGGATCCTATTATTTGCATAACTTTTTAAAAATACCAGACAGAATTTTTTTCCCCCAGATTAGTCCATTCTACAAGGAATGACACATTTTGATGTATTACTTTTTTTGCTTTAACCGAAAGTGCAAAAGTAGGGGAAAACGCATAGACTATATCACCTCAGGCAAAATATTTCCTGCAGTTTCAAAAATAGTACTATTTTGAGTACATTTCTTCATTATCAGTTGTATTTAGAAGCTTTATGCTAATTTTGATCAAAATTAGACTGTTTCTTCGAGTTCTGACCTTTGTGATTTTTTTAAATTATTTTTTTCAGACTGTATGTCCAATAGCATTTAAACATTGCATGATATAGAAAAATTGCACCATCAGATACATACCTAACATGGATTAGCAATGAAATTTTTATAGCTGATGGGTTCCTTAACTCATTAATAAAACTTCTTTTTAAATCTGGTTGCTAGACTAAAGTGTATTAAATAAAATTCTAAAATTTGTTATGACTGTTTAGCATTTGCTTTCAGTTAATATTCTAATGAGCAAGCTTCCCTTTGTGGAAAAATCTATAGGATTTAGCAGGCTGAAACCTATCAATGTCTAATTATAATTATAGTGCCTCGTTCTCCAAGGTGAGAGGAGAACGTTATTCTGCTACATGCTGTACATAACTATAGTAAAACTATAGACCATTCCTGACTCTAAGGTTTTGATCTTGTAAAGACTAACACTCATGCTTAACCTTACATACCGAGAATAGGCCCAGCCTTTCAAGAGGTGCAACACATACTCTAGCCCCTTGTTTCTCAAACCTTCCTGTTTCTCAAACCTGTTCTAGCCTACAACACAGATCTTGTTTTTCCCACCTTACTCCTTTTACCCATCTACTATGTAGCTCTTTCCCTTCTGAGCCTGGTTGAATTCCCTGAGAACAAAATCAGTTGACAATTGTTTCTGTTTGTGATTGATCTGCACACAGATCACAGTTTGTATTTGTTTATTAATAGAAATTGTTTGAGTTTTTTCGAATTCATTTCAACCATGTAGCAAATATTCATTTGAGTGTTTTCTGTTTGGAACTTGCTATTCGAGCTGTGTCACGTGGTCAGGTTTGTTTCCTGCCTGGATGACATAATTAGAGCTGGTCAAAGTTTTGTTTAAAGAAACAAAAACATTTTATTGGCCTTGAAACTTTCTACAAAAACTCAATTTTTTAATTTTTTTTTTATTTTAAAAAATTGCTTTGGGAAATGCTCCCCGACATTTTTACCCTCCCACCCTTTTTCCAGTGGGAGAAAAAGGTAAACAAATCAAACCCTTGTCCTCATAGTTCTTTAGTCACTCCGTAGGGGACAAGTAAACATTGAGAGTTTTTTCCCATCAAAACAATTTAAAAAAAATTAAAACTTTTTTTAGGTTAAAAAAAATCATGCAAAATTAAAATGTTCTTTTTGGTCAAAAATAACTTTTGAATCACAAAACCTCTACAATGAAAAAAAATGTGACCATCTATAGACATAACCTTTGTAAACAGCTTCTGCTTTCACCTGATATGAAGTATGATTCATCCTTTTATTCAACAATACCTTGCTTGCTATGAGCTCAAAACTTGCGTTACTTGATCCATTTGTTTGAATACAATATCACTTAGCAATAAAAAGGAAAAGGCACAACATTGGTAGAGTGGGAATGGGATTCAGTTTATCAAACATATCTGCAAATACAGTTTTTCTACTCTTTTTGCCAGGTTCTAGTCTCTTCATGCAATGTATTTACTGTTAATATTATCTTTGAAATCTTCCTATTTCTGTCTGCCTCAACTCACTCTTCAATTTTGCTCAAATCTCATCTGAAAATATCTTTCAATCCTGATACCGAAGAGGCAAAAGAACTCAATAAATATGTATGTTCCAAGGTATCCTGAATCAGAATGATGTATTCATAATGTTCATGAAATATTTTCTATTCCATCAGTGACAAGGGAAGGTGTTAAACAGCAACCATTAAAGTTAAACATTTTTAAATTTGCAGGACCGGATAACTTGTACCTAAGAATATTAAAAGAATTGGCTGAGGAGTTCTGTGAACCATTAATTTTGATTTTTAACAAATAAATCTGGGAACACTGGCAAAGTTCCAGGATACTGGTAAAAGCTAACATTGAAACAATATTTTAAAATGGTAATGGGGGTTGGCCTGGTATGTCTGGTAGCCTGACCTAAAGCCTGGGCAAAATCATGGAAAGGTAGATATGGGATGCAATCAGTAAAGAATTAAAGGATGGTAGTATAATTAATTAATCAATACAGTTTTATGAAAAATAGGTCTTGTCAAACAAAACTTGATATTTTTTGATGCAGTCACAAGTTTGCTTGAGAAAGGTAACTATGTTAACATAATATATTTACCCTTCTGCAAGGCATTTGATATAGTCCCACATGACGTTTGGATAATAAAATCAGCACTATACAGAGTCAATGATAAAGGAGCAAATAATTAAGCAATCAATTTGCAAACATCTAGAAGATAACAAGGTGATAAGTAACAGTCAGCCTGGATCTGTCAAAAACAAATCATGTCAGACAAATCTGATAGCTTTCTGTGACAGGATAACAAGCCTTATGGATGGGGGGAAGTGGTAGATGTGGTATATCTTGACTTCAGTAAAGCTTCTGATACTGTCTCACATGACCTTCTCATAAACAAACTAGGGAAATGCAACCTAGATGGATCTACCATAAGGTGGGTGCACAGCTGGTTGGAAAATCATTCCCAGAGAGTAGTTATCAGTGGTTCGCAGTCTGGCTCGAAGAGCATAACGAGTGGGGTCCACAGGGATCAGTTCTGTCTCTGGTTCTGTTCAATATCTTCATCAATGATTTAGATAATGGCATAGAGTGTAAACTTATAAAGTTTGTGGATGATACCAAGGTGGGAGGGGTTGCAAGTGCTTTGGAGGATAGGATTAAAATTCAAAATGATTTGCACAAACTGGAGAAATAATCTGAAGTAAATAGCATGAAATTCAATAAGGACAAATGCAAAGTATTCCACTTAGGAAGGAACAATCAGTTGCACACACACAAAATGGGAAATGACTGCCTAGGAAGGAGTGCTGTAGAAAGGGATCTGGGGGGTCATAGTGGACCACAAGCTAAATATGAGTCAACAGTGTAACACTGTTGCAAAAAAAAGCAAACATCATTCTGGGATGTATTAGCAGGAGTGCTGTAAGCAAAACACAAGAAATAATTCTTCCGCTCTGATTAGGCCTCAACTGGAGTATTGTGTCCACTTCTGGGCACCGCATTTCAGGAAGGATGTGGACAAATTGGAGAGTCCAGAGAATAGCAACAAAAAAGATTAAAAGTCTAGAATGCATGACCTGTGAGGGAAAATTGAAAAAATTGGGTTTTAGTCTGGAAAAGAAAAGACTGAAAGGGGACATAACAGTTTTCAGGTATGTAAAAGGTGTTACAAGGAGGAGGAAGAAAAATTGTTTTTCTTAACCTCTGAGGATAGGACAAGAAGCAATGGGCTTAAATTGCAGCAAGGGAGGTTTAGGTTGGACATTAGGAAAAACTTCATAACTGTCAAGGTGGTTAAGCACTGGAATAAATTGCCTAGGGAGGTTGTGGAATCTCTATCATTGGAGATTTTTAAGAGCACGTTAGGCAAACACCTGTTAGGAATGGTCTAGATAATTAGCCCTGCCACAAGTGCAGGGGACTGGACTAGATGACCTCTCAAGATCCCTTCCAGTTCTATGATTCTATGAATGTAATATATATGAAATGGATTAGAAATTGATTAAATGTTAAAGAGTAAAAGTAATTGTAAAAGGGGAATATTCATCCACTGGGGATATTTCTAGCAGGATCCTGCAGGGATCTGTTCTTGGCCAAATGCTATTATCTTTATCAGTGATCTAGAAGGAGATATAAAATCATTACTTGTAAAATCTGCAGATGTCACAAGTGGTAAATAATGATGGGGGCACATCAGTTATACAGACTGACTGGATCATTTGGTAATGTGGGCTTATTTGAACAACATGTATTGTAACACGGCCAACTGTAAGGCCATATTTCTAGGAGCAAATAATGTAGGCCTCCCTTATGTTACCTATCAGATCTGTGTTCTTCGGGAACTAGGGCACAGCACCCAGCCTGTCTGACTCACGAAAGATCTTCCCTCTCCTGCCCCCCGCCAGCCTCTTCTTGAATCAAAGCTGATCAGAAGAAAGACTTACAAAAAGCAATGAAAAGGCAGTGGAAGACACACCTAAACCCCACCAGACAAGGGTGACAGGATTAAGGAAACTCTCCTAGCCTCGTTTGCATTGAAGATGGGACAAGGAGGCATCCCCATTAGCATACAAAATGGAGAACAGAGATTCCAAGGCAAGAACTGCACTGAACTCTGGGATCAGAAAAACAGGGAAGCACTGCATGATGGGAGATCTCTGCTCCAGATGTTAATGAACTCACACCTGCACACACCCAGCTCAGTAGTTATCAGACCAATTCTAGTAATAAATCCTTTATTGGTATCTAAAATATGGAAACTGCCTAATTGCATTGTGGGCTCCTTCAAAGGAACATCCATAGCCAGGAATGAGCAGTTCCTATTGTCTAGCCTGAAAAAACAACTTTGGTATACTCCCTTGAGCCATCAGTTTACCCATAAACAAATCTAGTGTTCTCCCTAGAACTATTGTTCTTTCCCTACAAAATCTCCTACCCATGCTCAAGTAAGTGCTCTGATGTCTGGATCCAAAATCTGAATCAGTTCCATTGAGACTTCATCTTCTCCTGACTGATCGTGCTGGGACCTCTCCCTGTCTCCAGCACTCTGGACCCTCAGCAACCACCCCCACCTGGAAACCCCAATTGATTCAAGCTTCATGGAGTGGTGAGAACCCAACACTCTCTCGGTATAGCCTTCTGACCCTGACTTTTGTGATCTGTTATAGTTTTCTAAACCGAACTTTTATAATCAAATTTAAGTTAGATTAAATATTATAACTGTTTTGTTTGTTTCGTTCCCCTTGTATGATTATTACCTGGCAATAACCAACTTTCATGGTTAAGCTGGTTGCCTCTCCCTCTCCCTTCCCTTTCCCCTCCCAGGTGTTTTTTTGGCTTCTCTATTCGCTCTGCAGCAATGCTCCTCATACCTAAGCTAAAGATCCCTGCAGCACCCCAAAATCCCGTGGGGTTTGGTCATCAAGTGGGTTAATACCAGAACAAATGTAATGTGAAAGTGGGGATAGGGACGTGCTGAACCTGGAGCATATGAGGGTGGCAGCTTGGAAGTGCTGCTCAACCCAGCCTGCTGAGTCCAAGGGCCCATGAGGGTGACAGCTTGGGAGTGCTGATTAACCTGGTCCTCTCAGGTAGGGGGGGGTGTGATTCTGGGGCTGGAGGAACCCAGCCCTGGGTAACCTAGGTCCTGCAGGATAGCTCCATTGGGAGGGAACTTGCAGAAGGGAGAAGTAGAGCGCCATATGAGAACAAAGTGACACAAGCA
Source organism: Lepidochelys kempii (assembly GCF_965140285.1). NCBI lineage: Eukaryota > Metazoa > Chordata > Testudines > Cheloniidae > Lepidochelys > Lepidochelys kempii. Next base: position 153,591,618 of record NC_136382.1, read on the forward strand.
GTACATTGGTAGAATTACAGAAACCTCCCCCCTCCAAAAGAGTAACCTTAATAAATGAGCATACCCCAAAGTAACAGGCAAATCTGGTAACACTTAGCAGAAGGGGAACTGTATCCTGGAAAGGATTTAGGGGATAGAGTAGATAACCAAAGGAAACTGAGTTCCCACTGTGGTGTTGGACGTAAGGGGAAAATGTGATCCTTGGCTGTATAAATAAGGGAATATGAAGTAAGAATAGAGCATTAGTAAGATGATAACTGGAATTCTGTGTCCAGTTCTGATGCCCACACTTCAAACTGGAAAGGGTTCAGAAAAGAACTACTATAAGGATTCTAAGTCTGGAAAACATGCCTTATATGTGAAACTGAAGACGCTTGTATTATTTAGTTTATTCAAGAGACAGTTTAGAGTGACTTGATCACAGTGTACAAGTGCCAACACGGGGAAGAGATTTCTATAGTAGATGGCTCTTAAATATATTAAAAAAAAGCATAAGGAAATCCAGTGGTTGGAAGCTGAAGCTAGACAAAATCAGACTAGAAATATTTTTTAACAGTGAGCATAATTAATCAATGGAATAATTTACAGATATGGTGGATCCACCATCGCCTACAGTCTTTATTTAAAGTCTGGATGTCTTTCTGAAAGAGACACTGTCTCTCAAACAAAAGTTATGGTCTTCATGCAGAAATTATTGGGTAAGGTCTTTTGGTCTGTGTTATGTAGGATGATCCTAAAATCATCTGGCTTTAAAATCTATGAATCTATGAATCTTTTCTCTCTAGGCCACACTTCTTAATCTCTCACTCCTTCTGCTGTTATTTATTATTTAACTCAGTGTAAAGTATTTGGGAACACTCTGTGTTTTAAAGACACTGTGATATATAAAAGAGAATTCAAAGTGAGCTTGAAAGCCAAAGAGACATTTGTGCAGTTTCATCGGCAGAAAAACTTTTTAGATATTCTGGATCTTTTTTCGTGGCCAGCACAGAAGCCAGGCTTCCGTCTCAAGCAGACAGATCACTGGACAGATTATCTCACTAAATGATAGACATGACCATGTCACCCTTTCCTTGAGCCCCAGAACTGTCTGCTGCACAATCAGTATTTCTGGAACACTGGGGAATTAAGGAGACAATGAACAGTAACAGCTATAGAGAAAATAACAGGTGTTGCAGGGCATAAACAATAACAAACACATTGTTGTTAGAATGTCCAGCCATTTTCTGAGTGCTGTGGAGCATATGGATCATTTAGACCTATTGCTTCTTGTCTGCGAGGCGGGCAGGATTGTCTCAATAAACTTGATCTACCTTAGTGATGGGAGGACGATAGTTCTATGATAAAAGGCCTACAGATGTCAGGGATGACTTTTTACTATACTGGGAAACAACAAGTTGGCAGTGGCCAATCCTGGCAATGCTTACAGACTTCCCCTACCACCTGTCACATACTCAATGCATATGTTCAGTTCTTCCTGTGCTAGAAGGGATTTAATTTATGCAGTCCATGCTGAGTGTCTTAGTTTTGTTTTTAACCTCTTTAGCCTCTTTCTTGATACAGAACGTGCTAGTTTCCACTGTTTCACCGGAATGTATGTGGAATGGAGAATGCAGGATCAGCAGTGATGCAGTTAAAGATGACAGGAAAACATCCTAAATGGTGCATCTGTCTCTGTGTGATTTACATCTCAGAAAATAAATCTGAGCCTGGTGGGAAGGAAGGCCCAGGCAAGTTTAGATTTATTAACAGTGGGTGGATTGGATTGTCAACTTTCTTTTGGCCCAAAACCGAACAACCTAGCCCCACCCCTTCCCTGAGGCCCCGCCCCTGCTCACTACATTCCCACTCCCTCAGCGGCTCGCTTTCCCCCCACCCTCACTCACTTTGACTGGGCTGGGGCAGCAGGGTTGGGGTGTGGGAGAGGGCTCTAAATGGGGGTGCAGGTTTGGGGCGGGGCCAGAAATGAGGGGTTCAGGATGCAGGAGGGGGCTCCAGCATGGGGAACAGAGTTGGGGTATGGGAGGGGGTGAGGGCTCTGGCTGGGGGTGTGAGCTCTGGGGTGGGGCCAGGGATGAGGGGTTTGGGGTGCAGGAGGGGGCTCCAGGCTGGGGGGTGGGGCCAAGGGATTTGTGGTGTGGGAGAGGGCTACGGGTTGAGGCAGGGGGGTGGGGTGCAGGAGGGGGTGAGGGATCTGGTGTGGGGCTGGGGATAAGGGGTTCAGTGTGTGGGAGGGGGCTCTGGGGTGGAGGTGCAGGCTTTGGGATGCAGGAAGGGCCTCTGGGTTCAGGGGAGCTGAGGGCTGGGAGTTGGGGTGCAGGATGGGTTAGGGGCTCTGGGCTGGGGGTGTGGGCTCTGGGGTGGGGCCGGGGATGAGAGGTTTGGGGTGCAGGAGGGGGCTTTGGGCTTGCGGGGGGCTCAGGGCTGGGGCATGGGGTTGGGGTCCAGGCTTACATTGGGCAGCTCCTGGTCAGCGGTGCTGTGGAGCCAAGACAGGCGACCTGCCTGTCCTGGGGCACCGCACTGTGCCCCAGAAGTGGCCAGCAGGTCCAGCTCCTAGTGGGGGTGGGGGGCAGGAGGCTCCATGGAGTGCGTTGCTCTCGCCCGCAGACACCGCCCCACCCCTCCAGCTCCCATTGGCCGAGCCAGTGCTTGGGGCAGGGGCGGTGCTCGGGGCAGGGGCAGCACACGGAGCCCCATGGCCTCCCCACCTAGGAGCCAGATCTGCTGGCCTAGCCTGCCTTGGCTCCACCGCATCGCCAAGCGGACTTTTAACGGCCCAGTCAGCAGTGCCGACTGGAGCCACCAGGGTCCGTTTTTGACTGGTGGCCAGGTTGAAAACCAGACACCTGGTTACCCTGTGGTATGGCTGCTTGCTCACTTTCTTTCTTAAAGTGCTGTGAAAGTATAGTGATTTTTTTTCCCTTTTAAGAAAGAAAGAAAAGAATGTGGCTTCTTACTAGCAAAAATTTTGAAACATCTTGGTGCCAGATTTACACAGCTGTATGCGGGCCACTGCTGATCCAGCTGTGCAGCACATCACAGAGCACCAGTGATAGGTAGATGCTCCAAACTAGGAATGTTAGCTCTGCTGACAGAAGCACTCTTCTGGTGGCATAGTTGCATCTACACAGAGGATTTTTTTGGTGTAGCTGTGTCGCTAGAGTGTGTCTGTTTTTCACACCCCCAACTGACATAACTACACTCATGTAAGTTTTAACTGTAGACCAGGCCTACATCCGATGTTTCTCTCTTCCAGATATACCATAAGAGCCAACCTGACTGTGGTGCACAGACTTATATGATACTATTTTATAGGTACTGCTTCTTTAATTAAAAGAATTCTGCCTACCTCTCCGCTAAGGGTCAGGGCTATGAGGAGATTCAACACAGATGATCTTTGAATGAAAAGTACATTCTGGTCTTTCATTCTCCTGAGGACATAATGTTCTTCCTTTATTTGTCAGGCAGCCTGAAAATGCGTCTTTCGCTTTTTGTGCACAGGAAACAAATAGGAGGGAAAGGCAATGGCTCTTGGCAGTTATGATGTGGAGGGGAAATGGCTGAAATGCAGAGCTCTGATGGAAAGCCCCAGCAGGTATATGCCATGCTGGGTATGCAGCTAGGAGGTGTGATTCCCAGCCTGGATGGACAGAATTGTGCTAGCTAAATTCTAGCTAGCAGGCTAACAGTATCAGTGTGGACATTGCGGCTGAGTGGTGGCTCAGGATAGTCACCCAGACCCAGGGAGTCGTGTGGGCTTGGACTCAGGCCCTCGACGCAACATCCACCTTGCTGTTTTTAGTGTGCTTGCTCAAGTCTGTCTACCTGCACTGAGCATGACACCTTCCACATGGTGTGAAGTGACCGTGATGGAAAGGCCAAAACACTATAACAAGAGCACGGTGTGACCCAAATAAAGACATGTTTACATTTCACTTGTTTGTGCTGCGTTTTGTTACACCGAGCCTGGTTCACCCCCAGTATGTAGCAACCTGTTGGTTTCATGCAGACACAGAGAGAGAAAGTGAACCGCACAGTCTGAAACATATTTGCTTTCTCACAGCCCTGCTTTGAACTCTCTGTTCTCCGGCTTTTGCCTGTTACAGGGAGGAGGCTGAAAAACTGGAGACGGTACAGATTAGGGCAGCAAAGCTGGTAGAGGTAGTCAGAAGTTAAAGCTATGAAGAGACTTTCACTCACTGGAAAAGATACGAAGCCACTGCCATCTGCAATGTTTCCGAGGGGTTACAGAGAAGGTGAATGTCACAAAACTATTTGAGAGGGTCACAGGCTCAAAAATAAGACAGACAGAACGTGAGGTGAAGAACAAATCTTCAGAGCTAAGGAAGCTCAAATGACCTCTGGATGCTAAGGGAAATCAATGTGTGGAATGGATAACCCACAGCAGTGTGATGGGGTGTCTACGCCACACAGGTGAACACAAGCTAACAGGATTCTGAGAGATCAATTCACCCAGCTTGCTGCACCTGGAGGGTGTGTCAGGCTTGACTTGTTATTAAATCCAGCTGGGGAGGAGCTGGCTCTTCTTCACAAGAGAAGGAAGAGAGAACTGTGAGGCAGGGCCAGCAGAGGGACCCTGGAGAGAAAAGCCCAGGAGAGATCAGTTAGAGAGTTTCCTCTCTCTGGGAAGGGCCTGGGGGAGACAGCGTGAAGAAGGCCACTGGGAGAGAAATAATCCCTGGATTGGGCCTTGGAAAAGGGAGAAGGCACAGAGAGGCAGCCCTGAGGGGCTGGTGTTACAGCAGAGAAAGAAGAAGCAGGAAGGATGTAGGGAGAAGTCAGAGGCCTGGGAACCAAGACAGAGGTTGTGTTAAGCTCAGGCTGCAGGGAAGCAGCACTAAGAGCTTGGAGGTTGGAAGTTGCCCAGGGAAACAGTAGCAGGTCTGAAAGAACAGACCTAGCAGCTTAATACAGGGTCCCTGGAACCGAACCCAGAGCAGAGGCTGGGGCTGGGGCTGGGTTCCCCTACCAAGTATGAGGTAGGGCTGCACAAGAGTGACATAAGGACTATTGACCCCAGGCTGAAGACGGAGCCTCAAGGATGTGCTGAGGAATAGCCCAAAAGGAGACAGAAGGGTCTCTTATGTTGGGATGGTTTTGGACTTTGAGGGTATGTCTATGCTGGAATTCAGAACCTGCGGCTGGCCCGTGCCAGCTGATCTGGGCTTGCAGGGCTGAGGCTAAGGGGCTATTAAATTGTGGTGTAGACGTTTGGGCTCGTGCTGTAGACTTGGCTCTAGGATCCTATGAGGAAGAAGAGTCCCAGGCTCAGGCTGCACCCTGAGCATCTACACCACAACTAAACAGCCTCCTTGTGCAAGCCCGAGTCAGCTGCCAGGCCAGCTGTGGGTGTCTAATTGCTTTGTAGACATACCCTTAGCTGGACTTCTGTTACCTTGTAAGGGATGGAAATAAATCATGATCTGGGCAGAGGGATGAGTCAGAAGAAGAGGCAGAGCACCACAGGACCAGCATGACTGGTGGCTGGGGACATTAAAGAGGAGAGAGCCTGCTACACTGTATCTCGCCATGTGGGGCACTCCTGCGATGAGTTTACTCTTCACCAGGCAGCCATGGAATCAAGGAATAGAAACAGATGTGAAACAGGGCTAGACAGCCACTGATAAAGGATAACTCCATAAAGTAAAAATGCTAGAAAGATTGATATCATGGCGATAGATCGAGATAAATTACATTTGTCTCCATTCATATTGTGTGTGTGTGTGTGTGTTTTGTGTTTTACATGTTTTTTCCTGTCTGCTGTCTAGGCATTTTATTACATATAACACCATGGCATTCTTGAAAAAACTGGGTTTGTTTCTTCTGGAGAAGAGAAGACTGAGAGGGGACATGATAGCAGTTTTCAAGTACATAAAAGCTTGTTACAAGGAGGAAGTTTAAAAATTGTTCTCGTCAACCTCTGCAGATTGCAGTGGAAGCAAAGGGGCTTAAATTGCAGCAAGGGAGGTTTAGGTTGGACATCAGGAAAAATGTTCTAAATGTCAGGGTAATTAAGCACTGGAACAAATTATCTAGGGAGGTGATGGAATCTCCATCATTGGAGGATTTTAAGAACAGGTTAGACAAACACCTGTCAGGAATGGTCTAGTTATTACTTAATCCAGCCTTGAGTGCAGGGGACTGGACTGGATGACTTGCTGAGGTCCCCTCCAGACCAACACTTCTATGATTCTCATGGCCTACCTCTAGTCCAGGGGTGGCCCAAATGTGGTCTATGAAGCAAACCTGGTCCCTTGAGCTCTGCAAGGTTACCTTGGCTACCCTTATCTTTGTTACAGAGTTTGTGGTCCTTAGAGACCAAAGGGACCAGCATACTATGTTCCTACTTGATCCCAGCAGAAGCCTACACACTCCAGGTCTGTGTATTAAAGGATGAGGGTGGTTGCAGGTTGCTCAATTTTCATAGAATCATAGAATATCAGGGTTGGAAGGGACCTCAGGAGGTCGTCTAGTCCAACCCCCTGCTCAAAGCAGGACCAATCCCCAATTAAATCATCCCAGCCAGAGCTTTGTCAAGCCTGACCTTAAAAACTTCTAAGGAAGGAGATTCTACCACCTCCCTAGGTAACGCATTCCAGTGTTTCACCACCTTCCTAGTGAAAAAGTTTTTCCTAATATCCAACCTAAACCTCCCCCACTGCAACTTGAGACCATTACTCCTTGTCCTGTCATCTTCTACACTGAGAATAGTTTAGAACCATCCTCTTTGGAACCAGCTCTCAGGTAGTTGAAAGCAGCTATCAAATCCCCCCTCATTCTTCTCTTCTGCAGACTAAACAATCCCCATTCCCTCGGCCTCTTCTCATAAGTCATGTGTTCCAGACCCCAATCATTTTTGTTGCCCTTCGCTGGACTCTCTCCAATTTATCCACATCCTTCTTGTAGTGTGGGGCCCAAAACTGGACACAGTACTCCAGATGAGGCCTCACCAATGTCGAATAGAGGGGAACGATCACGTCCCTTGATCTGCTGGCTATGCCCCTACTTATACATCCCAAAATGCCATTGGCCTTCTTGGCAACAAGGGCACACTGCTGACTCATATCCAGCTTCTCGTCCACTGTCACCCCTAGGTCCTTTTCCGTAGAACTGCTGCCTAGCCATTCGGTCCCTAGTCTGTAGCGGTGCATGGGATTCTTCCGTCCTAAGTGCAGGACCTGCACTTATCCTTGTTGAACCTCATCAGATTTCTTTTGGCCCAATCCTCCAATTTGTCTAGGTCCCTCTGTATCCTATCCCTACCTGCCACCGTATCTACCACTCCTCCTAGTTTAGTATCATCTGCAGATTTGCTGAGAGTGCAATCCACACCATCCTCCAGATCATTTATGAAGATATTGAACAAAACCGGCCCCAGAACCAACCCTTGGGGCACTCCACTTGATACCGGTTGCCAACTAGACATGGAGCCATTGATCACTACCCGTTGAGCCCAACAATCTAGCCAACTTTCTACCCACCTTATAGTGCATTCATCCAGCCCATACTTCTTTAACTTGCTGACAAGAATACTGTGGGAGACCGTGTCGAAAGCTTTGCGAAAGTCAAGAAACAATACATCCACTGCTTTCCCTTCATCCATAGAACCAGTAATCTCATCATAGAAGGCGATTAGATTAGTCAGGCATGACCTTCCCTTGGTGAATCCATGCTGACTGTTCCTGATCACTTTCCTCTTGTGTAAGTGCTTCAGGATAGATTCCTTGAGGACCTGCTCCATGATTTTACCGGGGACTGAGGTGAGGCTGAGTATAAGTTTTATATTACTTTTATATAAGTAAGGTGAAGCTCTGACTCTTGTGACGTTGCCAATGACTAAGTTTGGTCGTGTGATCACCTATGGTGTAGTGCAATCCCAGAGAGTTATCTTGGGCTAGCATTTCTGGCCTCTCAAATTCAATTTTGTTGGGTACTACCAGCCAAGCTGATTCTTCCAACTTCAGCCCCTTTCTCTTAAATTTGTAGCCACTGTTGGTAACATCCCCTTTTTATTGACATCAAATCTAAAGAGACACAGTTGCACACAAGGTAACACATAACACAGAAAAGTCAGTCATTAGACCATAGATTTTTCCCATCTCCACCTACCAGCTCAACCTATATCTACACAGTCAAGATGTGGGGGGCGGGGAGGAATCAGAAGGCAAGTGTCAAGGTGACCAAGTGCACTGTGATTTGTCTTTAGAACCTGTAGATGTGCAGTTGATCCAGCCCTCTTACCTAGGAGATGCTCTTATTGTTTGAGAAACAGAGAGCACATTCTGAAGCTATAGCATTCTGTCTCCAGGAAAATCTATAACAGTTAAAATAATCTGCTAAAACAAAAAGAATAACCCAGGAACCTGGCAGAATCCTTGTCCCCAACCATGAGCATTGTGTTCTATTTAAAAATTCAAAAGGCACATTGGCATCTAATATTAGTTCCCCTCTTTTACTAAAGAGATTTAATGGTCCACAATTTAATTTGAAGTGAAAGTATCCCCCGCACGACTCTTGATAAAGTCTTTTGGAGACCAAAGTCAATATCTACGGGCCTTTTGAAAAGGAGCTATTGATTACCTGTCTAGGCCAATGATCATTAAAAGCCAAGGAGATTCAGGAGTACATCTCACTATTACAAAACCTAGCACCTAATAAAATTGGCATATATTGACTGGTCCATGGTGAAGCCCAGAATGTAAATAAATTATGTCATCTTTTTCTGAGAACTAATTGAAGTTTTGAAGTATTCAACAACTTGTAAGCTAATAACATCCACAGTAGCATTAGTGTTCCCTGATCAGAGTGGAGAGGCATTTCAGGATGTGGGGAGTGGGAGTCTTTGTAAATGATGGCATAAACATGCCAGATTGTAGAATACACTGACTCCTGCCCATTAACATTCTGATTTTGTCTCCTTGCAATTGTATAATAATGTCATCTTGTGTTTTTAGATCTTCTTTCATCTGAAAGAGCTTTGCAAACTTCATATAGTATCTACATACACAGGAATCATTGCATCTCTGTCTAAAATGAAGCCACTCACACAATTATTTTGTCCCCCTCTGGAATGCAGTAGCTGTTTAACAGTACCAACAGTTCAAGGCAAAAAACGAGTGAGAATAGAGTATCCAATTGAAGTTGCATGAGGTGTATGAGCTGTACATGACACAAGCTAGAATTCAGTCAGGGGTGGACCTAGCTTCTCTACTTCTGCAACAAATAAATAAATAATCTAGGGTCCTTAATGACTCCATGTGTTCAGGACCTGGTGTCTCATCTGAAAGACAGCATCCACCAACACTGTGGTAGGGCACTACTTCAGGGCTGACTGAGGTAGAAATGTGTCATTTTCTGAATCACCAACACCATGTTCTTCAATACCTTGGGGTGGCGGTGGGGGGTCTGGGGGTTGGAAGTCTTCCACACAAGCACTGATTTATTTCATCCTTGATGATCATGCGAGATTTGATTAGCTGATAGGCCAAGGTGGCATAGCAGCAGACTCAGACCTTGGCTTGTGATTTCAAAAGGTAACAAGACTTCTTAGATAAACGTTAGGGTTTCCCTTTTTTAGAATAAGGACAGCACGGGCAAAAAGAAGTCTTGTTGGGGGTTGTGAATTTTTTTGAAAAAAAAAAGTTAACAATTTTTGTTTTAACTGACATTTGTTGGTTTGTTTGTTGATGAAAAATTTCACTTACAATTTTTGGTTCCTTTTTTCCTTTCTCTCACTTCCTCCCCTGGAAAAGTAGTTTTTGTGGCATTTTTTAAGTTTAAAAAGTTAGAGACTGTAACAGTTTCCCTCACTTTTTAAAATATTTTTATGCTTTTCCAGTGGAAGAAATTTAAAAAGAGTGAGAGTGTTCTTCCTCCTTCCTTTTTCTCTTGCTTACTTACCTTTTTTCCCTTTGGAAAAAAATAAACTGAGAAAGAGTGGGATTCCCCACTATTTAAAAAAAGTAATTGAAAATTTCTAAAAACTTGAACAAATATTCCAAGGGTTTGTTTTAGAAAATTTTTATTATAAAGTGTTGTCAAATTAACTTTTTTGTTTAAAAAATTCTATGTCAATGAAAGGTAACTTTCTTACAGGAAAAAAAAATTCTTTAAAAATACTTTCAGCCAGTCCTATTTAAAAGACAGTTGTATCTGGCATGGAACAAACCCAGTCTAGTAACAGACAGAAAATGAATTTGTTCTCCTTCCCCACGGAGAAGAAAGAATACAGCTGCATATCAGCAGTAGAAGGATTGTCAGAGATCCATCCATGAAGAGAATAAGATTGGGCTAAGTTTTAGTGAATGGCGCTGTCCTCCCAGGCACTATTAGAGCTATATCATCTGATGAAACTGGACTGAGCCTGTGCTAGCAGTTTGGCTCATATTATAGGTGGAGCTTGTAGCAGAGTTAAGGTTGTCCAACACTTCCTATCATAAGGCTGTACTGTCAGTTGCCTATAACTTTGCCACAATTTTACCGCTGAGGCTGAAATTTCCCATGCCAGTATCTGCCTGTGGCTGATTTTATTTCTTAAAGTTTCAGCAAAAATTGTTCAGCCGTTTCTGGGAATGAGTTGTGGGAAGGAATACGTTATTTTGTCGATGCTAAAAAAAACCACTTAAAATTGTTTAATTGGGGAGCTCTAGTGCCTCTGTGCTTTGGACCATGGACATGAAATTTGGCAGGGAGTTATCCTGGTGTCAGGGATATGGCTTTGCCACGCCCTTGAAAAACTGCCCATATGTGGCCAAGTTATGAGCCTTTGAGAAATTGCAGTTTTCACATGCTCAGTAGAGACTATTAGAGTTCAGCAGCTAAATTCTCAGAAGATTCCATCTGCAATGAGCATGCTCCAACCCTTCACAGCTCCTAGGTACCAACCAGATTGCACATGTGCCATCACCACAGAGTAACTGAGCATGCTCCAGCCTGAAAATGCATATTCTGAGCAGGGCTTTCCATGCAATTTCTGCTCCTGGTTGCTGTAGGGTGCTGTGGCACCAAGCACCAGAACCGAGAGTAGGAAGTCTGTCAAGCTTTAACCTTTCTTGCAGAAAGTTTCCATGCAGAGACCTGGGAGAAGGGAAACCCCTTTTTGGACTCACTGGCTGAAGGAAACCTTTCCTTTTTTCCTCTTTGTTTTGGCCATGCCCTAGAAAACTTCAGTAACTCTAGCTCTGTCTCACATCAATCTTGATTCAGTAAGATACTTAAGCACATGCCAAACTTTGAGCAACTAAGTAATCTCATCGACATCAATTGTTTCATTCATGTTTTTTAAATTAGGCACATGCATAAGTACCTAGTTTAACAGTGGCCATAATCTGTCACAGAGTGTTATGCAGCCAATTCAGCAATGGGGCTTTGAGAAACACTGGTGTCTGGGCATTTACCTAAAAAACCTATAAAGACCTTGGATCAGCATTTTCCCTGCTCTAGTTTTACTGATAATTATAACTATGGAGTTTTACCAGCGATGAAGCTGCCCAGTTATACTCAAGGGAAGAAGGACCCTATCTTGAAACTCCTTGGCCTTATTCAAACATGCCAGAACTTCTCCTTGTGGGCTACTGAAAAGCTTATTTCTCTACTTTAGTTTTGAACATTAATCCAGCCCAGAGAGAATTAGCGATGGCTTTTTGAGATTAGAAATATCAGCAAAAATGTATTTACTTATTTAGTATTTTGATGTGGAACAGGAAAAGCTCATTATGGAATCAGGCCCTGAGCCTCATAATCTGATGACATTTTATCTCTTCCAGACAGTTATTCTGAACGTTTAAAACTTAACGGTTTGTGTGTCACAGGGAATTACAGCACAGCATTGGAAACAGGGTTTACTCAATGGAAAATGTTTTGAATACAGTTCCTGTAGTCTGAAGAGAACTTTTGGAAGGCTAGAAAACGCATGTTGTGACAAATCAGAGTGCTAACCCCTCCTGCCACACCTGGAGAAATGGTCTTTGCCAGCAAAAGCAGAAATCTAAACAATGAACCCCTAAATGTACAGTTTACAGCCAGTTTTCAGACTTTGGGAGGGGCCAAAAGAAAGTGAGGTCAGCTGATTGCAGGAAGCAAATGAAAACTGCAGGGATAGGGATGAGGTAAGAGGTACAGCAAACGTATACCAGTGGCGGACACTGATCAGAAAGCCCCATTGCCCCAGAAAGAGATCAGGGGAATTGATGGAGCCAAGGGTGCTAGCCTATTTGACCACCTGTGATGGAGTGGGCCCAAAGGGGCCCTCCCACACAGACAACAGTGGCCCAGGCACCAAGAAAGGGAAGGTCCAAAAAAGGAAATGAGGTTGCCTAATTACATGGAAAAACTCAAGAAGGGCAGGGCCAATGGTTGTGCAAAAAAAAGCCAGAGATAGACACTGGGCAGAGAACCACAGACAGCACCCACTGCTTGATGAAGAGAATGGGATGAGTGGAGCTGACAGGATGAATAGGTCCTTGAAGTGGGTTCTACACACGGAAAAAACAATGACTTCCCTCTCTGTTGAGGACACAAGGGTCAATTAGATGGTGGAGGACAAATAATACAAAACAGGAGCAGAAGTGAGACTTCAGGGACAAAAGAAGGGATCCAGTGGGGGACACAGCTCAGAGAATCCCCAGGAACATCCCCTGCTCACAAAAGAGACTACGGGGAGTCAGTGAAGCTGAAGGTGCAGGATTGACAACCCCGAAGATCAGTGTCCTCTCTTTATCCACAGCACAGGCAGCAGAAGTGCTATCTTTCCCATGCTGTGCTCCTAAAGCTCTGCTCCACCTGCCGACATGTCTCAACCCTGGCCTGGAGAGAATAGCTCCGAGAGTGAGAGGGACGTGTCTACGCCCATTTAGTCATTAACATCTTTGCTGAGGTTCCAAAAAGCGGAATAGCTAGTACCAATGGTGGTGCTTCCCTAGTATCTGTCTATCTCTGGTACTTCTATGGCCTCTATCACCATAGCACCTGAGCACCTCACAAGCTTTAATCCATTTATCCTCACAGCCCCCCGGGGCAGCAGGGCAGTGCTATTGTACCCATATTACAGATGGGGAGCTGAGGCACAGAGATGCTAAGTGACTTGCCCAAGATCACACAGGAAGTCTGTGGTAAAGCAAGGAATTGACCCTAGGTCTCGCAAGTCTTAGACTAGCGCCCTAATCACTATTATCCTGCTTCTCTACATGCACTCACCCATTACAAACAGCATGCGAACTACTGGTATGTTTCATACAGCATCCTCCAAACAGCAATCAGATGGTAACAACTTTTATTCATTGCTCCTCTGGGCACTTGATCAACTGCACTTGATCTGTGCTCTTGGCAAAATAGAGATGCGAGGCTCCGTCAAAACCCAGTTACGCAAACCATGAAGTCATCCAGTCCCCTCTTTAGCACAAATCCTGTTTGTTACTGACAGAAAGGTATGACCCAGAGTAGGACTGGAATGAGAATGAACTTTATTTCCAGGCCATAGTCATCTGACCTGGTCAGTGTTATAAAGATTAATTAAAACCCCTGTCACGTGTAGTAGTTACCATAGCAGGCACCTTATAAAAGCGTGAGTCTGAGGTTGGGTGATCATTATTTGCTTGTGGTGGACTTCGTGTTTGAAAAAAGAAAGCAATAAAAGAAAGGCTCTAAACAGCAGAAGTCAGTAACAGAGAGGTAATTGTTCTGTATCTCCCATCTGAGCTGCACAGTGACTCACAGGAAGCTGAGATAAGGTTGGTTTGTGCAGTAACCAAGAGTCTTTCAGGATCTCAGTTAAGGAGGCACACAAACATCCTGTGTTTAATTGAAAGCAAATGCCTGCTACAGCAAGGCTGCACCGAAGAGATGAATCTGAAAGGTGAAAAAAATAATTTCCAGATAGTGCGAGTTGTTTAAGCCAAAGTTTCAAAATGGTTTGCTGCAGTGATAGAGCTCCAAATCCAAATATTTGTGGATCCCATTATCTTGGTACTCACTAGCTTTGTTCCAGTGTCATAGCTCCCCTGGTTAGAGACCACAAATGGCAGCCTTTCATTGTGAAAGCTATGTAATTTTGATAACACCAGGACCAAATTCTCTCCAGAGGTACAGTCATGCAGTACCTACTGTCTTCTGCACAGTGCCCATTGACTTCGCTCATACAGTAACTCTTAATTTCTTCCTCACCTAGCTAATTTTTTTTATTTAAATCCTTGCTGTGTAACTCAGTAAAGTATTTTGGGATACAAAATTAGGGCCAGCTGCTGCAAATCAATGGGAGTTGAGGATGCTCAGCACTTTGCATGATCAGGCACCAAGATTGTGTTGTCTGGCCCTGGAAAATGCCACATCAGTGTCTCGGCCTTCAAATCAGTGAGGAACCAAGGTTGCACATGCAAACTAAAGTTCTGAGGAAGGAGAACCCAAGGCATTTCAGCTGCTTTCCATCTTCCTATTGAGTAACATAAGAGATGGGCCCCTTCTGAACTGATGCCATTAGGTTGTGCAAGATAGGCATCCACTCATCTCCAAACATCTGGGATTAAACAGGCTTTCGTAGTTAATGGTTCTCCACCTGTGTGGATCCAGAAGAGCAGAGGGGTCCCCATTTGCTTCTGCGCAGGATACGAGCACACCCTATTGACTTGAGTGGGAGAAAAGGGCCCCAGAAGTTAAACAGAAAGTAAAGGTGCTTGTACATAGCTGTGACAGCAGCTTCTGAAGAGGAAAAAGTGAAATGTCACCACAAGTGTGTCAGAAACAGAGTGCTGCTTTCCAAGCTGTGGTAGAAATTGATTTTATATTGAATTTTCTCTCTGGTGGAATCAATGCAGACTTTTCACAAGGTGAGCTCTGAAACAGAGATTGTTAAATGATTTTCTGCAATGCTTCAAACCTAAAAAGGTCTAATGTGTGTAGAGAAATAACAGGTCGCAATTGCCTACTGCCACAGGGGTTTGATTTCTCAGTTTACTTAGCACGAGGACATGCATGCAAGTGAGGGATTTGCATATATGTACAGCTAGGGAAACACACATTACACAAGGTGCCAACACTGTGGAGTATGCAGGTCTGCGCATGCAAAGTAAGCACTCAGTTGTACACCCAATTTTGGGATAAAAATCAGGTACAAATGTTTCTTAACCAAGCATGGGCCTTTCAAAGTGTGAACCGGGCTAGAGGCCTAATAGGTCTTTTCCACCTCTGCCACTGCAGTTCTCGAATTATTTGTAAATCTGACTTTAAATTCTCTATTCTCTTCTAATTAGAGTCTTATAATGCCCTCAACCCCATAGTATCTGAGGTCCTTCAGTGGTGCATTTAGTAATGTGACTAACCTCTGTCACATGTGGTTCATTCTTTCTCACCTCCTTTTACCTCAACCACACTTGATCTGTGCTCAAGAACCTTTCTTCTCCACTTTTATTGCAGTCCAGCCTGATACTGGCTGAACGTTCAGCCTGTTAACTCTTCTCCTCAGGATTCTTCTGACTTCCTCCCCAGTATTGGATCCATGATCACCAGGGAGTTCAGGAACCATGATGGTGACCTTTTAGACCCCCTCATTGCTCCTGACTTCCTGGATGCTTTCTTTATGACCAATGGTCCCTTCCAATCCAGGCTTTACACTCTCACTCTGTATCAGATTCTGATACCATCTCACTTACACGATTGTAAATTCACAGTAATGCCATTGAAGACACCAGATTTATTTGGGTGTAACTGAGATCTGAATCTGGCCCCTCTCTCTACCTCTGATCCTGCCACATGAAAAAATACTTTATCAACTTTGTTTTTCCTAACCAGCAACCCCATTTATATACATCTAATATACATACCAGGAAACATGCTCTCTGGACGCTACCCAATGGACCCAGTGCCTTGTGAAATTCCAGCTACATGAGCACAACTACAGTACTTTGATAGTTGCTGCTGTTTGGTCAGTCATCAATAAGGTACCAGACTAAGGATATGTCTTCACAGCAAAAGCTAAGCACAGGATAGCCTACCTGAGCTCACTTGAATTCTGCTAGCATTGGTAACACTAGCAGTGAGGACAGCTCTGCATGGCTTTCAGAACGGGCTGGTGAGCTGACCCAGGTCCATGTGGTGTTTTTACTACCTGTTCATAAAATGTATGCTGCACTGTCTTCACTGCTATTCGTATCCGCACTGGCTGGATTCGAGCTAGCTCAGGTAGGCATAGCTTGTGCATAGCTTTTGCTGTGTACATGAACCTAGGTATCTTGAGTCTTAAGGCATATCCTAAAGTAAGTCCTTGCTCAGCCACAGCCTTCCGTTGTGACCTTGGGCAACTCACTTAATCTACCCTGTAGTTCAGCGTCCCGCCTGTAAAATGGGGAAAGAGCTTCCCTACCTCAGAAGGTGTTGTGAGGATAAAATCCACTCATGACTGCGAGCCTCTCAGATATTACAGCAATGAGGACCATATAATTAGATAGACAGGGCTAACAGTGATTTACAGACACAAACAATGATATCCTGACAATGTCAGTGTTTCTCTTATACTATGTAACCTAATATGGTTCATAACAAAGATCAACGCCCCACAATGAGCCATATCATGCCTATGCTTCTTTATTACACTGGTTCCAGAAAGTCATCCTTCGCTGCAGTGTTTGACTCATAAGAAAATTGACATTTGTTATGGCTGGCTTTGATAAAGGTGTGTTAATCACTGACTGGTACCTGGCAGTACAAAGAGGCTGCTGCATTGTCCAAAAGCATATGCTTGGTTTGTAACATTAGAAGCAAAGTTGATTCAACTCCAGGCAGGACATGGAAACATTCATGAAAAAAAAGCCATCTTAGGGAGCAGTGGGCAAATTGTGTGGGGTTTTATTTCTCTATCCAGCTGGAGATGAGGTCTTAGTTAACAGCAAGATGGCTCACAAAGATAGCTGCCTGCAGGAATAGATCAGGGGCTTACCGTGCTGCCAAGCTACATCATTGCGGATTTCAGAAGGGAGAAGAGTGTGCATGATGCTTGTCCAGAGATTTACAGGAGAAAGCCAGTTCTAGCTCAATTAAGCCCACAGAATATTTAGCAAAAAAGATCTAGTTCCACTTTGGTGCTGGGACCCCAGCTTCTGCTCAAGCAAATCCCTCCTAAATTCACAGTGTTTCTGTGAGGCCTACAAACAAAACAACAGAAAATATTAGTGTGAGAGAAAAGGAAAATAGCCCCTTCTGATCTGGATCTCCCAATATGTCTTCTCTTTCTGTGTTCTCTATGGCAGAGATTGTTTCCTGCGTAGCATTAAGCATATTGGCTCTGACAATCCAATAAAAATAATAATTAAATGCATTACAATTTGCATGAAATGAAACCTATAGATGAGGCTGAGAATGCTTTTTCATTCTAACCCTCTAATTTGCATGGCCTTTTCTTAAGCAAAAGAGCTGGATTTGTTCTGAAATTTCTGTGAAGGATACGAGTACATCCCATTGACTTGAGTGGGAGAAAAGGGCCCCAGAAGTTAAAAAGAAAGAAAGGGTGCTTGTACATAGCCAGTTTCATACTTAGGGCTTGTCTACATTACCCACTGGATCAACGGACAGCGATCA
The DNA here is from genome assembly GCF_965140285.1 of Lepidochelys kempii. Taxonomy (NCBI): domain Eukaryota; kingdom Metazoa; phylum Chordata; order Testudines; family Cheloniidae; genus Lepidochelys; species Lepidochelys kempii. The sequence goes on from NC_136382.1 coordinate 153,609,204, forward strand.
ATCCGGCAGGGGTCGATTTACAGATGCGATAAATCTGTCTAGTGCAGACGCAATAAATCGACCGCCAAGCACTCTCCTGTCGACTCTGGTACTCCACCGGAGCGAGAGGAGCAGGCAGAGTCAACGGGGGAGCTTCAGCAGTCGACTCATTGCGGTGAAGACACCACGGTGAGTTGATCTAAGTATGTCGACTTCAGCTACAGGTTTCAGAGTAACAGCCGTGTTAGTCTGTATTCACAAAAAGAAAAGGAGTACTTGTGGCACCTTAGAGACTAACCAATTTATTTGAGCATGAGCTTTCGTAAGCTACAGCTCACTTCATCGGATGCATACCGTGGAAACTGCAGCAGACTTTATATATACACAGAGAATATGAAACAATACCTCCTCCCACCCCACTGTCCTGCTGGTAATAGCTTATCTAAAGTGATCATCAGGTGGGCCATTTCCAGCACAAATCCAGGTTTTCTCACCCTCCACCCCCCCACACAAATTCACTCTCCTGCTGGTGATAGCCCATCCAAAGTGACAACTCTTTACACAATGTGCATGATAATCAAGTTGGGCTATTTCCTGCACAAATCCAGGTTTTCTCACATCCCCCCCTTGTGTAACTTAGATCTATTCCACCCCCCAGTGTGGACCAGACCTTAGAGTATATACAGTATGAACTCAACTGAAGTCAGTGGAATTACACCAGGGATTAAATTGGTCACTCCTGCTCAGTCAGTCATAGCCCAAAGGTGGAGTCAAAGAACAGCTGTTAAAACAGCTAGATGATACCCCTCTGAGGTAGGTGTGATTTGCAGGGACTTCACCTTCTTGTATGACTGTTTAGTCCCTATTGTAAGGTTGCCCTTGTTTAGGCACTGTTTTACTCAGCATGCTTTCCTGGGGACTGTCTCTCTATATTTGGCAGTGGGAAGTGGCTGTAGCTTTAAAGCGTGAACTAGCAAACTGTATGCTGCTCTGAGACTCTGGAGAACTGGGTTCTCTTCTCGGTTGTGCCATGGGTCTGCTGGGTGACCTTGGCAAGTCACTTCCCCTCTCTGCCTGTTGTGCTGTCTATAAAACAGAGATAATGATACTGATCTCTTTTGTAAAGCACTTTGAGACCTATTGAGGAAAAGTGCTCACATTGGACTTAGGGAGAGAAGAATTTTTGATTACTCTTTCAGTAGGTAAACCTGTGTCCCTGACACAAAGGCCAGCCTCCCACACACCGCATCTCAAGTTTTTGCATCAAAACAAAGGAGTGCTAGAGCTTTTCAAAGAAAAGGACACCAGAATTTTTTAACCTGTGCAAAATAATGTATTTTCCCAAACCTTCTTCTCAGAAATGGCTGAACTGTTCTGGCTGAAAATTTTCAGGAATAGTCAACCTGAGGCAGACACCTGGCATAGATATTTTCAGGCCAAATGGTTAAAGTCTGGCAAAGTTATAAGCAGATCTGCTCAAAACTTGTAATTTCCATTCCAGGGGAAATGCCGATATTTCAAAATGTCCTTACATCCTCAATCAGAATGAAAAGTCAGAATTTTGAAATTACTTGTGAAATGAACATTTGGAAAAAGTTTGAAATGACCTTATTGAAGCCCTTCCAGAGGTCCTTGCAAAACACAGGCAAAATGCTAGGACGTGATTAACCCCGAAAGATGCCATTCCAGAAAAGGAAAGTTAAAGGAAGCAAAGGAAAGTAGAGACAGCCATGCAGCCAGAGATGATAGAATAGGAAAACTCCATTAAAACTTTCCATTCAGGAGGCCAAATATATATAAATAATCCAAAACACTGGAGCAATGGGGCATTGTCTTATTGTTGGTGCTGCATTTATTCTTATTTTGTTGCCGTTCCAAGTACTAAGGTGATAATTAAAGCTCTGGCTCTGGCACTTTTCAGCAGAATAAAGATGCCAGTAATGACGACAGATGGAGGGAGAGAAACAGATAGATAAATGCTCAGCCTATAAGGAAGAATTTGCAAAAGCCAAGTTAGTGATACTGACAACTGACGAAAGGAGTTTGGGTTAGAAGCATTGTCATAACCATACAGCTAAGGGTAGCTTAGAATTCCTCCTTACCTGTAAGGGGTTAAGAAGCTCAAATAACCTGGTTGGCACCTGACCAAAGGGACCAATGGGGAAAGAAGATACTTTCAAATCTTGGGGAGGGGGAGGCTTTGTGGTGTGTTCTCTGGGGAAAGCAGAAAAGCATCAGGTCAAAAAAACTCCTTCTCCTATAAACCATCCTGTACAAGTCTCTAATATTACAAAAAGAGTATGTAAATAAGGCAAGGTGCGTTAGATTACCTTTTGTTTTCAACTTGTGAATTTTTCCTTTGCTAGAGGGAAGTTTATCCTGTTTTTTTGTAACTTTAAAGTTTTGCCTAGAGGGGAATCCTCTGTATTTTGAATCTGATTATCCTTTAAAGTATTTACCATCCTGATTTTACAGAGGTGATTCTTTTACCTTTTCTTTAAATAAAATCCTTCTTTTAAGAACCTGACTGATTCTTCCATTGTTCCAAGACCCAGGGGTTTGGGTCTTTGATCATTTTGTAACCAACTGATTAGGATATTATTCTCAAGCCTCCCCAGGAAAGGGGGTGTAATGGCTTGGGGGGATTGCTGGAGAAAGAGAAACTCCAAGTGGTCCTTTTCCCTGGTTCTTTGTTAAATCACTTGGTGGTGGCAGCATTACTTAAACCCAAAGGGAGAATTTGTACCTGGGGAGTTTTTAACCTAAGCTGGTAGAAATGAACTTAGAGGGTCTTTCATGCGGGTCCCCACATCTGTACCCTGAAGTTCAGAGTTGTGGGGGGGAACCCTGACAGGCATTGTTTGCTGAGAATGAATTTCTGTGTGGATTTGGTTTTTGTTTGTTTGTTATTCTTAGGGACATTAGCATGATAAATAGGACCTTTGTGGTTTTTATTGCTCCCTGAAGTTATAGTGGGAAGACTGTAAAAGGCGCTGGTCCCATTAGGAAGGATGGTCTATGGCTGTTGAGCTTCCTTATCATGCCTAATCTTAGGGATCTAGTAGGATGATAACACTTCCCTACCTCACAGGGCTATTGTGGGGGATAAACTGATTAATGCGGGTGAGGTGCTCAGATACAATCATGAATCCTATCACCAATCTAGAGAGGCAGATATGACCTATCCAGTCCTTGGCCCCACTGAGACTTCTCAGCTGGATGATTATAGGGACAGTATTTTGTTGTGAGCCACTTGGCTGACCTGTGTGAAATTAGTTGTGTCTCTGGTTCCATCAGATGTGAGATATTATCCATCTTTGTCTCCTGTGTATTCCAACTAGTGACTTCCAGGATGTATCCCATTACAATTTTCCTGAGTTCTCCATCTCCCATTGCTCAGGACCCCTTTGAAATAGCAATCCTTAAGGTAAGCTGTGACAGGCTTGAAATTCAGTGCCATTTACCTGAACAAACGAGTGTCTTCCAGTGTTTGTTCTTCATCTGTAGATCAAAGAGCTCTTACCAGGGCTTAAGCTTCCCCACCCCCCCAACCCTTAAAAATTAAATAGTAGTTTGTCTGCTTTCATGTCAGATCTCAGCATCAGTCATCTGGGTGCATATACACATAGCTAATACGGTCACCCCAAATTTGTGGCAACAGCGACATCACTTATTCCCTCTCATTCTCTGAATATCTATGCATCTATCTTCATCCCTTGCTGCTGCTGTTATTTTGTTTTTCCTTTGCATTTTGTGACCGATGTGTGGCCAAAGTAAACATCTCTAATTGGGAACTGGCTGGATGTTTGCCATTTGCCTCTCTTCAGAGCTGTCAAGTCCTGCTTAATATATTCAGCTGCACATTTTACACACAATCTCTCCTCCTCCCACCCCCACACATATGGCTGTTTCTGTATACATCTGGGAATTGATTTTTCCTTTGATATACTGAGTATGAGGGGATTTGCCCTCTTATTGGTACCTTTTCTCTTGTGAGTCTGGCACATTTCAGCAATTCCAACACTGGATGGTATATTATAGATGCTGCTCATTTAGTCCTGTTCTTTTTAAGGTCTTGGCTATTTGGTCAAATTACCTCTGTAATATCTCTGTCTTTAGGGCTTTTTGACATTCATTTTTTACTGAGGTGCTTTATTCTTTATACGCTTTTACACACTGGTTGGTCTCCCATGTGTCGTTTCACAGCTGTGTACATTTAGCTTATTCACATGCATTACAGGGGACCGTCAGAAGAGGTGTGAAAATGTAGCTGTATGGGTGCTATCTGAGTGGCATTTGAATAGTGTGAGAGGAAGGTGTATTTATGTGAGAAAGTGTGTGTGTGTGTGTGCACACGTGCATTCACGGTAAAAGGTAAATGAGTGTATGTGAAAGAAAGGTATGTATGAGCTGTATATGTGAATGGGGGATGGCATCTCAGTTTAAATGACACCTCAGGAGATCCACTGATGCTGCAGGATCTGGGTGGTGCTTGGTTAAAAATCTGCCAGGCTTCTCTCACAAGAATAGATGTGGTATTAAAATATCAGCCAAAGAGGGCTCTTGGTTCCTCATCCCGCACTAGCTACAGCCTATGATAACACCTAAAGCCAGGCATGGGTTTATTGTTCCTATAATGTGTTGACAAAGCACTTGTGTCCAATTATTAAATGTGCTCTGCAATTGTGTTGCTTCTTGCCTGAAGCTTTGCTCTTTGAAGAGCCTCCGTCCTTGGGTTGCAGGCAAGGAAGCTCCCCTTACATTTCTTTGTCTGAGAGGGAATGGGAAGCTGTGGGTTGCTGCTTTATTCCTCCCCTAAAGCCTTGTATTGGGCTGTCTCATAAAGAGGGTTGGACATGGTTCTCCCTGGTTCTCAGCAGGGTCTCTCCTCAGATGGCCAGTGTTTAAAGTCGGGAGGTGCTGGGTGAGCACAGCTCCCCTTTCTCTACTAAAAGCAGTGGGAAGCTCCCACTCCTCTTCCGGTCTTGGGAAGCAGCACCCACAGCTCCACCCTCTCCTTTATCTGATGTGGAGCCAGCACTTTCTCCTGGTCTAGTCTAATTTAACCCCGGCTAGAATGGGTCAGGTGAGAGCAATGTGGACCACACCCCTCCATCACTGTCCCAGCGGGATGGCCATGCACCTTTCTTTTCTATTGTCCATAAGAAATGAGTTCTGTATTGACTCTTAGCTCCCCCATTATTAGCCCTCTGTTCTCAGAACTTCTCAAGTTTTTCTCTTCCCAAAAGAATCAAATGACTAGAGAAGCAACTTCTCAAATCTTAGAGCATGGTCGACTGGTAAGTCTGAGAGCAAAGAGAGCTGGGTTATTTTCCCAGCAATGTCAGTGGTTAGTTTTGTGACCTTGCACAAGTCACTTCACCTTTTCCTGCCTCTGTTTCTCTACCCTCTACAGAAAAGGGAATAATGAAACTTACTACCTCACTAGGCTTAACTTGTTCATGTCTGTAAAGCTCTTTGAGATTCATGTGCTGATATGAGAAGCGGTTATGAAACTAGCTGCAAAAGTTGGATCTGGGCTTTGAATTTGACCTACCCCTGATTAGGGGTGTTCTTGCCCAGGGCTTTCATTTGGGGACATCTCTACTAAAAAAAAAGCTGATAGCCAGGGGAAATGTTATTTAATAGGGCTAAGACCCGCCTCCCCTGTAATTCCATTTGTGTCTGTGCTACGAGACATGACGGCTGAGGAAGGACAAAGAACCAGAACAGTAAGAGAGTTTCAACTACTCCTTATCTCCTCTGTGACTGATTGTTACAAGGAGTCCTGTATCAGAGTTGGGCTGAGAGAACAAATCCTTTAATATACTGTGCTAGGAACAATGAAATACCATATAACTCTCTTTTACCAGGTGGAAGCCCTTTGGTGATGGCCACACATTATTATTATTTATTATTTAGATTGCTATAGTATCCATCACATGCTAGACATTATCCAAACACAGAACAATACAAAATCCTTTTCCTAAAGAGCCTGCAGTCTTAAAAAAACAAAGGCACCAAGGAAGGGTACAATGTACAAGCAAAGGCATCATAGAATCGTAGGACTGGAAGGGACCTCAAGAGGTCATCTAGTCCAGTCCTCTGCCCTCATGCCAGGACTAGACTATTCCTGGTAGGCGTTTGTCTAACCTTCTCTTAAAAATCTCCAATGATGGAGACTCCACAACCTCCCTAGGCAATTTATTCCAGTGCCTAATTGCCCTGATAGGAAGTTTTTCTTAATGCTCAGCTTAAACTGCCCTTACTTCAATTTAAGACCATTGCTTCTTGTCCTATCCTCGGAGGTTAAAGAGAACATTTTTTCTTCCTCCTCTTTGTAACAACCAACTGTTATCATGTCTCCCCTCCATCTTCTCCAGACTAAACAAACCCAATTTTTTCAATCTTCCTTCAGAGGTCATGTTCTCTAGACCTTTAATCATTTTTGTTGCTCTTCTCTGGACTTTCTCCAGTTTGTCCACATCTTTCCTGAAATGTGGTGCCCAGAACTGGACACAATACTCCAACCGAGGCCTAATCAGAGCGGAAGAATTACTACTTGTGTCTTGCTTACAATACTCCTGCTAATACATTCCAGAATGATGTTTGCTTTTTTGAAACAGTGTTATACTGTTGACTCATAATTAGGTTATGATCCACTATGACCCGCAGAACCCTTTCTGCAGTACTCCTTCCTAGGCAGTCATTTCCTATTTTGTATGTGTGCAACTGATTGTTCCTTCCTAAGTGGAGTACTTTGCATTTGTCCTCATTGAATTTCATCCTATTTACTTCAGATCATTTCTCCACTTTGTCCAGATCATTTTGAATTTTAATTCTATCCTCTAAAGCATGTGTAACCTTTCCCAGCTTCGTATCATCTACAAAATTAATAAGTGTATGCCCTATGCCATTACCTAAATCATTGATGAAGATATTGAACAGAACCAGACCCAGAACTGATCTTTGCGGCACCCTACTCAATATTCCCTTCCAGCTTGGCTGTGAACCAATGATAACTACTCTCTGGGAACAGTTTTTCACCCACCTTATAGCAGCTCCATCTAGGTTGTATTTCCCTAGTTTGTTTATGAGATCATGCAAGACAGTATCAGAGAGAAGATAAGAAAATTGGACTCAATAAATTGATGCAGTTCCCTATTCCTGGTGTGATGGGTTCGGTCAGAGACCCCCTTAGGACTGTTACCTGATGTGCTGAAACTACCTCTGAGCCCATTTTCCTTGTCAGCTTGGGACTGCAGAACCCTGCCTTGTTGAGCCAGACACGCTAGTTTGCTGCAACACAGACCCAGGTCTGGTTCACGCCCCCAAAGCTGCAGACTTTAACCAAAAACTGCTCAGCAAGTCACTTATCTTCAGCACCCAGACACCCAGTTCCCAATGGGATCCAAACCCCAAATTAATCCATTTTACTCTATATAAAGCTTATACAGGGTAAACTCATAAATTGTCTGCCCTCTATAACACTGATAGAGAGATATTCACAGCTGTTTGCTCCCCCAGGTATTAATCACTTACTCTGGGTTTGTTAATAAACAAAAGTGATTTTATTAACTATAAAAAGTAGGATTTAAGTGATTTCAAATAATAGCAGACAGAACAAAGTAAGTTACCAAGCAAAATAAAACAAAACATGCAACTCTAAGCCTAATACATTTAAGAAACTCAGTACAGGTAAATCTCACCCTCAGAGATGTTCCAATAAGCTTCTTTCACAGACTATATGCCTTCTTAGTCTGGGCCCAATCCATTCCCCTGGTACAGCCCTTGTTAGTTCCAGCTCAAGTGGTCTCTAGGGGATTTCTCATGACTGGCAGCCCCCTTTGTTCTCTTCCTCCCCCTTTTATATCTTTTGCACAAGGCAGGAATCCTTTGTCTCTCTGGGTTCCTACCCTTCCTTCTAAATGGAAAAGCATCAGGTTTAAGATGGATTCCAGTATCATGTGACATGTTCACATGTCCTGTGAGACTTCATTATTCACTGGCTGGCACCCACCTATACAGGAAGACTTACAAGTAAAAAGAGCCATTTACAACCAGTTGTTCTAGTCAATGGGAGCCATCAAGATCCTAAGCCACCATTAATGGCCCACACTTTGTGTAGTTACAATTGGACTTCAGAGTTATATTTCAAGTTTCAGATACAAGAATGATACATTCATACAAATAGGATGACCACACTCAGTAGATTATAAGTTTTTTAAGGATACCTTACAAGAGACCTTTTGCATCAAGCATATTCCAGTGATGCTTATGAGTGTAAATATAATGTATTTCCATAAACATATGGAGGGCAGCATCACACCCGGACTGAGCTTCTCTCACCTGGAATTGACTCTTTGTTGAGTTTACTTGCTGCTGCTAGGACTGAGGTTTAGAGAGATGTAATGGTTCAGTGAGCTTGCCCAGTAGCAATGCAGCAAGCAACAGCAGTTTGCTGTGAGTGACAGCCCTTGAATGCTATTTATCAGTTTTACGGTAAGGAGAAATAAAACATGTGGCTTCATCACCTCAATGGGAGTGAGGAGTTGGTAATATTTTCAGTTAATAAAACATGCCTGCGAGAGCTTGCTGTAGATCTTGTAGGTATAGGTCATGACCACTAATTTTGCCTAGAGGCCTGTACAGGACAGAGAGCAAACTGGAATCATTAGGGTAAAACATCTGGAATAAGCTTTTACAGGTGATTAACCTAAGCAGGGGGGCAAGTTTTGCATTTTGACTGACAGCATCTTCCAGTGATTATAGTGGTGAGTCCAATTGCATGAGCTGTATTCTCTGCTTCACCATTTTCATCCTGTGAACTCTTTGGTAAAACACTGACTCTCTTTGTGGCTCAGTTTACCCACCTATGAAAAGAGGATTGTATTATTTACCTATTTTGCAGGGTTGTTGTGACTCTTAATTGTTCCCTGAGCAGTTGAGATCCTTGGACAGAAGTTTCTGTGGAAATAGGGTTGCCAACTGTCTAATCACACAAACCCAAACACCCTTGCCCCTTCCCTGAGGCCATGTCCCTTCCCTGCCCCTTCTCTGAGGCCCCACCTCCAGCTCACTCCGTCCCCCTCCCTCCATCACTCGCTTTCCCCCACCATCACTCACTTTCACTGGGCTGGGGCAGCGGGTTGGGGTGTGGGTTCTGGGTTGGGGGATAGGGCCAAAGGGTTTGGAGTGTGGGAGGGGGCTTTGGGTTGGGGTGCAGGAGGGAGTACAGGTTCTGGGAGGGAGTTTGGGTGGGAGAGGGCTCGGGGCTGAGGCAGAGGGTTGGGGTGTGGGAGGGATGGTGAGGGGTGCAGGCTCCACCCGGGTGGCACTTACCTCGAGCAGTTCCTGGAAGTGACTGGTATGGCCAGCTCCTAGGCTCAGGGGTGGCCAGATGGCTCTGCGCGCTGCCCCTGCCTGCAGGCACCATCCCTGCAGCTCCCATCGTCCGTGGTTCCTGGTCAATGGGAGCTGCAGAGTCTGCGTTCGAGGTGGAGGCAGCATGGAAAGACCCACTGGCCACCCCTGCACCTACGAGCCAGAGGGATGCGCTAATCGCTTCTGGGAGCCGCATGGAGCCAGGGCAGGTAGGGAGTCTGTCTTAGCCCCGCTGAGATGCCCACTGGACTTTTAACAGACTATTAAAATCTTCCGGATTGGTTTCAGTAGCTTCCAGGAGATCGAGGCTGATTCCAGTAGACTCCCAGCCAATCTGGTAGGGTTGGCAATCCTATGTGGAAGTATCAGTAATTATCTGGGGAAAACCACAGGGCAGTGTCATTCAGTTCAGTGTGTTCCATGGTCCACCTTCACCTGTTGCTGAATGTCAAACAATATGAAGAGATGTCAGTCTGGAAAACGAAAAAGTAGCCAGCATGTTGAAAAAATTTCTGTGGCCAGAAAGGACATATCCAGCGTCACAAACCATCAGCTTTGCTCACCTCCATATCCTCTTGAGACTAGATTCTCTTTCTAGCCATCACAAGTGTCTGAAAATGTATCATTCTCCCAGTTTGTAGATAGGGCTTGCCCCATGATTTATGGGGCCTCAGGCCACAGGAGGTGAGGAAATCCAGCTGTGAGGAGCCACCCCTTCTAACCTCATTGCCAGAAGGAAAGAACCTATTAGCCCATGCTGAGTAAGTGCATGACCATGGAGAAAGGAGTCAAAGGCATGGCAATCCCAAGCAATCAGGGCTGTTCCTACCCATATGCAAAGTACACAGCTGCGTAGGGCACCAGGAAATTTGGGGCACCACATTTCCTGGTGCCCTGGGCAACTGCGTGCTGCTCCAGCCCCTGCCCCACCTCTTCCACGTGGCCCCTGCCCCTGCTCTGCCCCAGCCCCGCTCCCACTCCACCCCTTCCCCAAAGCCCCCACCCCGCTCCCCCCTGCCCCACCCCACCCCAGCCCTACCTCTTCCCACCCCAGCCCTGCCCCCACTCCCCTAAGGACTGCAGTAGGGACAGGCCTGCACTCACCAGCAGTGGGAAGTGCAGCGACCTGACCCCAGCTGCACTGTCGGTGAGTGCTGGGGGGCGGTTCCTGCCTGCCCCCCAAGCCAACCCCCCCCCACAGAGGCCTGGGACCCCGCCCCTGTGGGGGGGCTGCATACGGCCCCAGAATAGGTAGGGATGGCCCTGCAAGCAACCATTTCAGTTACCCATGCCTACAACCAACTCTGTCTGTACGAGATCAGCAGCTTTTTAGAGAGTTGGCACTGGATATCCCCAGAGAAGGATTCCCAGGCATAGCAGCCCCAAAAGAAATAGCAAAGGATCCCACTTCCCTTCTTGGCAAAAGTGTAACTGGGAGGATTTGCTGTCACTAAGAACTTTGCTAGCTGGTGACAATGAGAGGGAAAACTGAGTGCACACCCATCCTCTTCAAGAATGCAGGGCTTTAAATTCATTAGAGGCATGGTCAACAGCCTCGGGAAGTTTACTGAATTGCTGTGATTCAAACTTTTTTTTTGTTAGCTGTAGGTCTTTTTGACCCTGCTGTGCCAGAAGAGTTTATCTGAAGGAGGAGAGCTAGTTACAGAAAGAGGAAAGGTAAAATTGAAGCAATGTCACTAAGTGACTGATACTATGTAATGTAAAGAGAGAGGTCAGGATTAATCAAAATGAGATAGAAAAGGGGGAGCATGTTACAGACACTGTCAAATAGTTATACAATGGTCTATAATGAAGGATGACAAAGCACAAACTTGAACCTCCTAATAAAATAAATAATAATAATAATAATAAAAAGGGCTTTTCTATTATGAGAGAAAAGAGATTCCAAGGAGTAACGGATCCAAACATTCATCTAATCAAATTAGAAGCCAAAAGGTAAACAAACAATGAGGTATTCTCAGAAGAATTAATGGGATCTGTTCATGTTCCAGGATTTTAAGTGTCTGTAGTTTTAGGCTGAGATTTTCAAAGGAGCCTAAGGAAAATACAGTGGTGTACCCAACTCCTGTTGTATTTCTCTTAGTCTCCTTGGAAAATCCTGTTCTTCCATTTATAAGCAAATTAAGCGCCCTATCCTGTAAAATGCCCAGGGCCTTCACCCCCATTGATGTCAACAGGAGGTAAGGGCACTCAGCACTTTGAAGGAGGCATTTAGCACCTCACAGGATCAGTCACTTGGTAAGGTAGGTCTAGGAAGTGCTGTTTGCATACAGTCCATCGGAAGAGGAGGTGTACAGAAGCATTGCCCCTGGGCGGAGCACTGGGAGGCATTGTACTTCAGAGATTAGGTTGTTCACTGGGGAAGGAACCCTCTGTCAACACATCTTCAGAGACACAGGTCCTCCTGGACAGCCCTGGTTTTATTTAGGTGGAGGGTTTTCATTTCTGGTAGTCTTATGGGGAACAGTATATTCTCCCCTCCCATCCTGTGTGGCCAGTTGGTCCTGCTGGTTGGGTCGTGGGAAGGCAGATTCATGGCTGCACCTGCTTCCTGTCCCATGAGCATTGCAGCTTGCTGCTCCTCAGAGGCAGTGTCTGGAACACAGCCTCTGAACTCTCCCAAATCTGGGAGCAGCAAATCAAGTAGCCCTTATGTGGCCATATGTGGTGGTGGTGGGAGGAAACCTTCTTTCCTAGCTGAACAACCATGTAAGGACAAGGCACCATTTGGTCCCAAATAATTAATGCCCAAGTTTGCAAAGACTCAAGCATGTGAATAACTTTATTTTCCTCATAGGAGTTTCCCGTTGATGTTGTTGGGATTACTCTGGTGAGTAAAATTACTCACGGGCTTCAGTCTTTGCAAGATCATCTCCTAAAAGCAGAAGAATTGACCTATTAAGGAATAACCTCAACACTAAGAGACTGGTAACTCCAGAGTTACCATTGCTAAACATCATTCTCTTCTATTATCTGTTTAGCCAAGTGATACCGACATTAACTGGAGAACTTTAATGAAATGATTTCAAAAGGAGAGAGATAGAAACCTTTCAAAACTCAAGCTGCTGCAGTTGTCTTTGCACTGAAAGGAGGAATTCTGGCAGCTGTGATCTGTCTGATTTCATTAGTGAATGTGTAATTGATGTAATAAGAATAATCTATGTGTTTGCATTGGGGGCGGGGGGAGGTAGGTAATGCATGCTATGGGTATTTATAAAGCACTGAAAATAAAATTAATATAGGCCCGATTCTGCTTCCTGTATTTGCACTGACTAGTACCTTACTCTGAGAGCAGGGGGAGCACTGCAGAGTTAGGTACTATTCAGCATGAGTAAGGGTGGCCGAATGTAGCCCTAAGAATGCAGGTTTGGTCTGACAACATTTCTCTCTTCTCATCCATTTAAACTGCATAAATTCAATACAATTGTAGAGGTTTGGAGGCTGAGTTAGTCTCTGGACTCACTTAATAGAAAAATGTTGATTCTCCTCTTACTTACACCCGGTGGAGTTAGTCGGCATTGAGAATGATGTAAGTGATAGGAGAATTGGATGCACAGTCTGTAAAACATGACATTTACACAGAGTGTTGCTCACTGGACTAGCCTCCGGAGATACCTCACTTTCAGGTCTTACTCCAGCACAATAATAGTACTAATTATACTGTGCAGCATCTTTCATCTGAGGTTCTCAAAGTGCCCTACAAACATTAATTAATGAAACCTCCCAGCCCCATAAGAAAGTGTTTTCTCCATTTTACAGATGGGGAAACTGAGGCAGGGAGCGGGCTTGGGGGGCTTTTAGGCCAACATTATGAGGAGTATCTACTAGTTTAGATTGCCTCTGTGTTTAGGTGCCCAACTAGCGCCTGATTTTCAGAGGTGCTGAGCACCCATAAAACCATTTGAAAAGAATCAGTGCTCAACACCTCTGAAAAATCAAGTTTTATGTGTCCCAAGCTGGGCATGCAAATATTGAGGCACTGAAAATAATAACTTGCTTGAGTTCTCACAGTGAGTCAGTGGTGGGAGCTGGGGAAAAAAAAGAAGGAAGGAGTTCTGACTAACTACTGGGAGACACTGCTAGATACATAGTCTGAAATAGCAGACAACAGCAATAACTTGTTCCCACTTTGTCACTGAGGTTTGTATGCCCAAATTTAATCCGCAGAACACAGCAAGTAATAGAACTCCCTAAAAATAGAGGTTTACATTTTAATGGAAATGCTTAAAAGCTCTTACCTGAGACAGATACTGATCTCAATTACTTTAGTGTAAATCCTGAGTAATTTTTTATTTCATTGGAGTTACTCCTGATCTTTACCAAGATAACGAGTCTGACATATCCATACAATACTGCCATTCCCTGCTTCATGTAGTGAGACCCTAATATTCTAGTTGCTTTTCTTGTTGTTTTGTATTTCTCCAAAATTATGTAAGGATTTTTTGCATTATCTTGAAGCTTTTTTCCTGATCACAATCCCAGTTAGCAGAAAACACCCCTGCTGTGATTCTTTATTGGTATTATCCAAGAACAAGTTGCCATGGTTGAAATAGGCTGGCATCTTCTTGTGCCACAGATGCATTCCAACTACTGAACTGATTGAAAGTGACAGAACATTTGCAGACAGCTAACCCAGAATATTATCCATCACTGGTGCTGTGCATCCCTGGTTTGTGCCAGAATTCCCAGAACTGTTTGGAGTACACTTCAGCCTAACTGAGTTATGTTTATCCACCTGGATATGAAAAATATGTAACCCTCTCCACTATCTATGTTATGACAGTGCTGTGCTTGGATTGTCTGAGAGATTCCACTGTCCCAGGCAGGAGAGTGAAATCAAATAGACATGGCTGTATGTGGATATGTGAGAGGTGTAGGTTTGACTCCCTTGATTCTCCCTCCTACTTTCACTAATGCTTATTGCACAAACTGCAAACAACTATTTGCCTTATATCAGGTGGTGGCCACTGGTTTTGAGTCTTCCCATGGTTCACACCACTAGGTTCAGTCACCAGATCCTGGAAATGGACCAATATAATCCACAGAACAGTGGCATGGATTTTTCACTGGGAGTAATGAGTTTTCTGACAGTCATGCCCGATCACAGAAGCCCTTCTAGTATGACCAGCTGTGGGATACCCCCCCCCCCCAGTTGTAGGGTAAGATGTTTTAGGGCTTGGGAGGAAGCAGGCTAGGCTTGAGTTTTCAGAAAATTAAGGGAAAGCCAGGAATAAAACTGTGTTGGAACAGATTCCTAAAAGTTTCAGAGTAACAGCCGTGTTAGTCTGTCTTTGCAAAAAGAAAAGGAGAACTTGTGGCACCTTAGAGACTAACCAATTTATTTGAATAAATTTATTTGAATAAATTGGTTAGTCTCTAAGGTGCCACAAGTACTCCTTTTCTTATTCCTAAAAGTGTCCAGTAATTGGGATTCATTGCTTAAGTTATCATGTTATCCAGGGCAGATGCAGGGAGGTATAATTTATACCTCCCTGTGCCAGCTAGACTTACTGTGGCCTATGGCTGATTTGCCAGGAGGGAGGGAAGGTACCCAACTTCTGCATTACTGATGAAGATGGGACACAGCTTCAGCTTATAGCTGGGGCTCAGCAAGCTTTTTGCCAATGGAGATTGCTAAAGGGATGCCATAAATCAGTGCTTCTTGGCATTGCCTTCATTATGTCCACATCCTGGCCACTGTTACTTACATTTTGGGCTGCCACAACTGTCTTCTGGCAGGTTTTCCAGCCCTGGGGTCTCCTTTTGCCCTGGTGAATTGGGCCCTTCTTTGCAACCTTAAAAGTTTATATCTAATTTCTATCACTTCTCATGATCTGAACATCAGCACTGTCCACAGCGGAGAAATTCTACAGGCTCTTGAGAACATTGTATATTAAATGTACCAGACTGCTTTGGCTGGGGGAGGTGACCTGTTCATTCTGCTCTGGCTACTGGTTTCAACCATTCTCCGTGAACCCTGGCTGTGCTGTTTTGGGTGGCAGGTTTTATTACAGCCCTTTATTATTCCAGTCCTTTTCTTTCGAGCTCCTTGCCCACAGATTTCAAGGATGCCACCAGCCCTTTACTTCTCAGGTCAAGCCTGAGAACTCCCTTGTTTGTCTCACAGCTTACGTCTGTTGGTGCTGATCAGCAATTAGCATACACTTCTGAAGTGCCTTGACAAAGATATCTTAGCATGATGCATTGTTGTTCTATCATTTGAATCGGTTCTGGTCTTGATGATTTTTGGCCTACTCTCTAAGGGATGTTTATCCAATTTCCCATTACTGGCAGCACCTGCTCAGGAGAGACCTAATGCTGGAGTAGAAGAGAGGGCTATTACAAATCAGGGCAGGGTGCAATGGCATTGCTATGTGTGGGGAGGCTAGGATGGGAATAGTAGAGATTTTAAAGAAGATGGTGGTTGAGTAGTACTGGAATTGCAGAGAGTGGCAGGGCCAGATAAATCTTGCACTGCCAGAGTTGTGTTGGGAAAGAAGAGCATCTGCTCTCCTTATGCCTGGCTTTTGACATGCTACCAGACCCTCACCAAAGTTGCAAAAGCAAAATGAGATGTACTAGCAAGCAGTAAATTTGGGTTTGAGCCCCAGATTCAGTCTCTCACTACCTATGGTGGCGAAGGTCTGAGAGACCTTTCTTGCCAGTGTCTGGTTCTTGCAGTGGACCCTCACCACTTGAGGAAGTGAGAGACTTGTTTGGCAGAGACAATGCTTTGAGATCAAAAGGGATCCAAGCTGTAGTATCAGTGTCCTCAGGACTTTCCCTCTGAAAAAGACAAATCTACAGTGGCAAGGCAAGGGAACTATCCAAGACTCATCTAAGGTGTCTTGCTGCCTCCAATGTGACAAACCGCAGGAGAATCAAAACACATACCATACCGAGAGGCAGCTCAGCAAACAGTCTGTGTTTCTGGAGTGGCAGCTGGCAACCCTTGTGTGCATCAATGCTAGCTCATTCAAGCTGTTTCAGCGACATTTCTGGTAAAGGTGTTTCTCCATCCTGACATCCCATGTGATATTGGGGAACATCTGTGCCCTGACAGAATGCCAAGCCACATGGGTTCCTCAGAAAGAAGCTGCCAGCTCTGCCTTTATCCACACTAGTATGTCACAGTGATTGAGAAATGCCAGGATTCACTGGCAGCAAGGATAGAGGCTATGGATGGCACAGCAAAAGAAAGAGCTGGGTCCTTAAACTCCCATTGATGAGAGTGAATGGGCAGGAAAGCTGACTGTTAAGATACCTTTTATATTGTGTGCTAGCTGGGACAGTTGAGAGGCTCTCAAAGAGAGAAATGCCAAAATGACTGGGCTGGCATGTTGAGTATTCACTTATTCTGCATGTTGAACAGTCCACAGGAAGCTGCGGATTCCAGGAAGGGCTCAGACACAAGGCTGTGGGATGCTTGTTTTGTTCCAAGTTAGCAGATGACTTAATTCACTGGTCAAAGTATCGGCCTACTGAAATGTGGACAGCCATCCACCTCTTTAATATAAAGGAGCAACCCACATATGCTTTAATGTCCCAGCATGCAATGATCCATCTTGATCCAAGGTGAGACATTGTTATGAGAATCCAATAGTTTATCTTATCTCCACCTCTTTGCTCTAGAAATTAGGGGTAAGTGAACTCGTTCATATAAAATAGGACCTGACCTGAAATGTCACCCAGAATTCAAGGCATCCCATCTTTTAAAGTACTGATAACTTTTTCCTTATTTGTTTGCTTTTTCATAGGCTCTGTACTTAAAGGTTCTAGCCTTCTCCTCCCACTTGTGCTCAGTGGATGGATTCCTGGAGCACAAGCTCTTCTGGGCTGGCCCTGAGATTCCAACATCATCATCTCAGGATGCAAAACCCACAGAACTCAGGCTTGTGATACTGAGTATCTCTTCTGCAAGATCAGACACAGTCAGATGAGAGAAGTTGGGATCTTTTCTATTCTCTTCCCCCAGCTTTACCTCCAACCGTCGCTTCAATCCTTAATACATTTGAACATTTTTCTGGTAAATGTAAGACTTAATCACCACAGGTTATTTATTTCTGAGACAAGTGGAAAGAATAATTAAGGTACAGACTAATATCTGATGGAGACCTTCTACTGGAGATCTCAATGTCTCATCAGAATGAAAGTTGCAGACAGATTCCTTTAAACTTTAAAGCAAGTAACTTTTCAGTCTACTACATGTTTTCTGTCTTTTTTCTTCTGAGATACCTGACTTCTATGATGCCTTCTAAAGTCTAGAGGGCTGATATAGAATGCTTGCCCCAGCCTCAATGTACATTAGTAGCTAAGCCATGTATATTTGTACAAAGTTAATAAACACGGTTATTTGGAAGCCAGCTGGGCCAGTGTCATTTTCCTATAGGCTTAATGCTGTGTAGAGAGCAAGGATGCAACACTGGGGAGTCTAAACTGTATATTAGATCAGCTCAGATACCCTCTAGATTCCCTTATACTTATCACACATATGGCTTTAAATGTACTTACTAAGGCCCTGGTTCTGACTCCCTGACTTATGATGAGTAGCACCTTGATACACATGTGAGTATTTGTATAAAGTACTAGTCAACAAGATCAGGCCCTTGCTTAGAGCTGGATTGTGAAACCTTGACATTAGTGAGTATTCGTTCCCAAGAGTAGTCATGCTGGCTTCAAAGGCTCCCCAACACGAGTACAGGTTGGCTGCACAGTCTAGTCCATAGACACACACCAACTTCCCAGTGTGTAGCTGACATCCTCCTCGTGTAAGCATCACCTTGGAATTTAGCCTGCTGAGTCTATCAAAGCACAAGTGAGTCTAAGTTCATGCTGAGGGGCCAGAAGAGAGAAGTCTGAGAACAAAAATGATTAAACACTGGGGGAGGGGTGTAGGAAGGTGTGAGTTAGAATAGATCAGTTATGCTCTTTGAAGCGTAATTTACACTAATTTAAGGACTCCCATTGACTGCAATGGGCTTTGGATCACATCCTAAAATTCCTTTACACTCAGGTAGATATTAGCAAGTGGGTGTGGCCTAGAGAAGTATGAGTCTATAGGAGCTATACGATTTAGTCATCACCTCTGAATTTGTCCTTAATACTGATGTAATACAAGAACTCATCTGTCTAGATCTATCTACACACTCACATCCCAATACTGCTACCCACACACGCCTTTATGTCTAGAAACCATGGTTGAGCCATGTGCCCAACCACAGCACCTTATTAACGCCAACATTCCTAGGGAGCCTTGTATTCCCAGTAATGGCATGAAAGCTGGAAAAAGAACCGCTCACAACTGTATGTCACCATTAAGCATAACCCGCCCCCACCAAAGACATTCAGCTTTTTATTTAAACATCAAGGAAAAGTTACCCTGGGGGGTGGGGGGAACAAATCAATATAGTGAAATAAATTACAGATTTTGCTAGGTTTTGTGATTCACTTTATATTTAGGTTGCTGTTGGACAGCAGAAATTATTACCCACCACCTTGCATAGCAAGGATCTTATCTGACTTTGACTCTAGTTAGGATTTCATGTAAGCAGCTGAGAGATGAATTCTCTCTCTAGCCAACTGGCTCTGGTGTTTCAAGGGTTGTCTGCTGAGATGAAAATTGTGAAGATCTGAAGGAATTTATCTGAGTTATTCCACCCTCATCTTTCCCTATCAGTTATATTTTTTTTATAAATTATTTATATTATGGTAGCATCTAAAAGTCCCAATCTTAATTGGGGCCCATTTGTGCCAGTATAATACAAGAGACAGTCATTGCTCCAAAGAGATCACAATCTAAATAGACAAAGAGAAACAGAAGCATAGAGAATTGCAGTAACGTGCCTAATGTCACACTGCAGGTCAGTGGAAGAGCTGTCAGTAGAGCCCACAGCTATTCCCAGTTCTGTGCCTTCACCACTAGACTACACAATTTTTCAAAGGCCCTTAATGTTTGCTTTGTCTCCACCAATCTCATGATGATGCAGCTTCCAATGGGAAGCCAACTGAGAAAAAAAAACAAGACAACTCTCAGACTCCCTTGGCCTTGTGAGCACCTACGGAACGTGAACCATTTTACAGATTCCTAAACTGTTCTAATTAGTGTTTGTTTTCATTCTGTTCTAGCCAGGAGCTGAAGCAAATGTGCCCAAATCCCCTGAGAGAGGCTGTGCTTGTGTTAATTCTGTCCCAGCTGGGAAACAGGAAGTACTGGGGAAAGCCTTTTCTTGTGACATCTCCAGTCAGATCACCTGAGCGGTAAAGATGAGCATCCTCATCACTGCTGGGTGCTTCTCTGAACCCCAAACGTTTTGAGGTTCTCATCAATACATGAAGGCATGGAACATACTTTCTCTCCGGTTAAAACCAGACTGGGATAAGAGTAGAGAAGGAAGCCATCTTTATGATGGTCTCAGACAATGAAGTAAACACTCCAGTGTATAGAGAAAAGGAGGACTCGTGGCACCTTAGAGACTAACCCATTTATCTGAGCATAAGCTTTCATGAGCTACAGCTCACTTCATCGGATGCAACTCCATTGTATGTATTGGTGCTCATACACATGTGCTCTTTGCTTCCCTGTTGCTGCTCTTCTTATCCATTCACAGCAACAGCAACTTCTTCATGACTCCACTACACAGAAAATTCATTGTGCATTCTCCTGGCTGATGTCATTATCCCCTGTAACATCCTCATTTCCAGGCATCACTGCTGGTTTCAGAAATGAAAAAGCCAGCACAACTTTCATATAATCCTTCATTATTAAATAAAAAGAAAAGGAGTACTTGTGGCACCTTAGAGACTAACCAATTTATTTGAGCATAAGCTTTCGTGAGCTACAGCTCACTTCCTCAGATGCATATCGTGGAAACTGCAGCAGGCTTTATATATACACAGAGAATATGAAACAATACCTCCTCCCACCCCACTGTCCTGCTGGTAATAGCTTATCTAAAGTGATCATCAGGTGGGCCATTTCCAGCACAAATCCAGGTTTTCTCACCCTCCACCCCCCCACACAAATTCACTCTCCTGCTGGTGATAGCCCATCCAAAGTGACAACTCTTTACACAATGTGCATGACAATCAAGTTGGGCTATTTCCTGCACAAATCCAGGTTTTCTCACATCTCCCCCACCCCCATACACACACAAACTCACTCTCCTGCTGGTAATAGCTCATCCAAACTGACCACTCTTCAAGTTTAAATCCAAGTTAAACCAGAACATCTGGGGGGGAGGGAAAAACAAGAGGAAACAGGCTACCTTGCATAATGACTTAGCCACTCCCAGTCTCTATTTAAGCCTAAATTAATAGTATCCAATTTGCAAATGAATTCCAATTCAGCAGTTTCTCGCTGGAGTCTGGATTTGAAGTTTTTTTGTTTTAAGATCACTTTAGATAAGCTATTACCAGCAGGACAGTGGGGTGGGAGGAGGTATTGTTTCATATTCTCTGTGTATATATAAAGCCTGCTGCAGTTTCCACGATATGCATCTGAGGAAGTGAGCTGTAGCTCACGAAAGCTTATGCTCAAATAAATTGGTTAGTCTCTAAGGTGCCACAAGTACTCCTTTTCTTTTTGCGAATACAGACTAACACGGCTGTTCCTCTGAAACCTGTCATTATTAAATAATGACTCAAGAGGAACGTGCAGGCCAAAGGGGCACTGTGTTGAAAGCAATGCACAGCCAGTGAAGGGGCAGGGGCCTGAGATATGCACAGGCTGTCATTGTAAAGGTCCTGGAGCAACACACAAGCTAAAGGGGTCAGAGGCCTTAGAACCATGAAATCTGAGAAGCAAGGGCCAGGGCTTGTGACAATATGAGAGCTGTTTCTTCAAAGCTGTAGCAGGAAGCCAGGCAGCAGAGAGCAGGGGGAGCTTCTAGATAGAAGCTCTGCAGTGCAGCAGAGAGAGAGAGAGCAGCTTTAGGGATTATGCTGTTTTTCCTTATTTCCAAAGAGGTCCTCATTCCTTGTTCAGAAGAAGCAGCACTCCCAATGATTCTTCACATGTTTCACACTGACGGGGCTTTTGGTTCACCCTCAGCATTCAGAATTGCTTCCAAGGTTAGATTCTGCAGACTTTGGCGTTCATAATTAGGCTTTCAGTTTGGGACCCTTGCCAGTCAGGTGTGTTAGCTCTGTGCTTTTCCAAGGGAGGGAGGAGTGAGCTGGAGATCTCCATGCCTTAACAGAACCATGTGTGGAGTTTCTCTCTCTCTCTTTTCTCTCTCTAATTGGCCACTAATCTAGCTGTCCTTCCCTAATGCATTTATTTTTTCCCATCTACAGTAATTGCACATACACCCTTGTTCATTACCTTAGGGCAGCGATTCCCAAACCTTTTCGGACATAGAAAGATTGCCTTGTGGACACCATCTCCTCTTCCTTTGGAAGCCACAGAACATCCCCATGGCGCTTCCAGAAAACTAATATTAAGGAAGTGCTTAATATGTTTTATCTGCCTAACATCATTTAGCAGCTGGAAATAAGGAGGCGGAGCCAGCACCATGTGACCAGGCAGCTCTCTGAGGACCACTAGCAACGACTCTGTAGTCCACGCGTTTGGAAATGCTGCCTTAGATAGATAAGTAAAATTGCCCCAGTACTTATAGTATACCCTGTCAAGAGGGTATGGAAGACAATGTTGTTGACATTGTTTTACCCTTAGAAAGCACTCTGGCCCAGGTCCTCAAAGAGGGGTGGAAGTTAGGAGCTGAAATAACTTTGGGATCTGACAGGTTTCAGAGTGGTAGCCGCGTTAGTCTGTATCAGCAAAAAGAACGAGGAGTCCTTGTGGCGCCTTAGAGACTAACAAATTTATTTGGGCATAAGCTGCATGCATCCGATGAAGTGGGTGTTAGCCCACGAAAGCTTATGCTCAAATAAATTTGCTACTCTCTAAGATGCCACAAGTCCTCCTCTTTCTTTTTGCGATCTGAGACTCTGATCCTGTGATGATGGGTACCGATTTAAAAACCCGGATGAATGGCTGCATAGATAGGGAATGCTGCAGATACAGAGGAGGAATGATCAGCCTCTAGCTATCTCAGGGAGAACTGGAAAGTTTCTAAGCACAGTTAGCTTGACCTCTGAACTTTGTGTCAGTTTAAAACAACCAAAAACAAATACAAAAAGAAATATCTCGGCTCCAGGAAACAGCAGATTAAAGAAGCTCTGCTGATTTCAGGGAAAGAAGCTGAAATATCTCATCCCGTGGAAGAGGGCTTTGGCTTGGAGCCTGCCAACAGGTAGAGACTAATTGGTGGCAAACTGTGCACCTCTGAAGAAATAAAAGCATGGGGAATTTTAAAATACATGAATCTTCTCATGTTTTATGTTGAAAGGGGACACTGACAGGTACTGAGTGTGTAGAAATAAGTCTTGCTGCCAGGACAACTGATGCAAGGAGATCAGGCTTCTATTTTTGAAGTCCTTTTTTGCAAAAGACTAAATTTTGTGATGGGTTTTGTCTCAAAGCAATTCCTGTTTTCTTACGAAATAAGAATGGCAAGTTCACACAAACACTTAAAAATGCAGTTTTGCTGCAAATGCAGTGACATTTCTCTGCAACAGTTGAAGGTTTTGGTTTTACCTGAATGACACGTGTAAGCATTTTTCTATTCGTTCCAAGATGGGATTTAGCCTAATGTTTATCCCTGGCAAACTGGATTCATTGATGAAGAATGTCAGCTTTGACAACACTTGTGAATTCTTGTGAAAGCGCACCCTAACTTTCACTTTTTCATGTTAAAATTTGCAGAGTAAAAATCAGTTTTCTGCATCAAGTCAACTACGCTTTTTTTTAAAAAAAAATTAGTTTTGTTTATAATGATTTCCGTTATTTGTAATTATAGGACCACTTAGAAGCCTCTAAAGCAACTCTGCAACAACACTGCAAACAATATTTTAGAGATGTTCTACGAGTGCCCCTCATGTCTCATTCCCTGCGGCTCAGGGAGCTCCACACTTTGAGAGTCAGGCTCCTGTTATTCCCTTAACATATAACAAATTTATTTCCCCCTACATTTCAGCTGGAGCTTGAAATTTAGTGCCACTTTGTTGGGGGTTTTTTTGGTTCATCTTCCTCCTTTGGAGCCTAGGTGCCAAATCCAGAACCCAGTTCCCAGCCTGAATGGTGCATGAGAGTGCAGGGGTGGCAAGGAAGGAATCCCGCCAGGGCTGAAGCAACCCTCTGTGGCCCCACCATGTCCCAACCAAAATGTAGGGGCAGTAGGCCTGAAGAGTCCTACTGTGGCAGAACCTCTGAGCTTGCCCTGACTCTGCCCTCACAGCAGTGTTGCAAAGGAAGCTCTCATGGAGCTAGGCTCCATGCCATGGCGGGGTGCAAAAATCCAGCCCCCCCTTGTACATTGAATTGCACCGGTTCCATCGCCAGGGAGACATCCATAGCCATAGAAGTGGGGGCTAGGTTTTCCCTATAGTATCCTTGGTTGCATCAGCTCAGGGGAGAGATGATAGCTTTGCATTCTCTCTGATAGCTTCTTAAGCACATAGCACAAAGAACTCTAGCTCCTACTAAACAGTGGCAATGGAAGGCTGCAAGAAATTTTCCAAAGCTGAAGTGCATCTCAATATGTAAATAGTCAGAGCAAATGGTTTGTGGGAGATCGGTATGTGGAATGTATATATCATCATTATAAAAATATATATATATATATATTTAACATGAGAGGGTGAGACCCGAGGGCTGGAATAAACTAGATTCCACTGTTTAAACTACATTATGTGAAAGTGAGGAGGTGGAAAATGGGAGGAGAAATACAGTAATAAAACTGTTGTGGAAAAGGAAATAGTATGAACCGAGCCAATCATTTCCCCATGTGCATCAGCAGCAACTATTCTCGGATACAGACTTCATTCTGGCTTCATTTTTTTAAAAATTATTATTTGAAGTTTGAAAAGGGGTTTAGTTTTCTGTTTCAACAAATCAAATCAAAACCTAAATAACCGTAGCAAAAGAGACAGAGAAATCACCACAAACAAGAATGAATATGGAGAATTTAAATTACGACGGGATTTGGGTGCCCAATTCCCTTTGGTCCCTTGGAAATCTTTACCTAGATCTCTATCTCTCTCACACACACAGAGATGTTTTACTGCAGATGCAGTGTATCTGAGGTGCATCTGCTAATGGTGTGCTGCGTTGTTCTCTTTAAAAACAGGTACATCGGATGAAATTCACCCCCGTGCAGAGGACTGGCACTAGTCCACTTAAGGAGTGCTCATGACTTGTGCCTGCCTTCTGCATAGGGTGAATCTTATGGGTAGGTTTCAATAATGCTATACGTCTGTGCTTCCACATCTGTGGGTTACAAACATCGGTGTTTTTACACTCCTGTCAGACACGCAATATTATTCCAATTTACAAATGGGGAACATGAGTCATGGAGAAGTTTAAGAGTCTGGTTCTGTTACCTTTGAAGTCTACTGCAAAACTCCTTTTGTATATCGACAGGAGGACTGAATGAGGATGTGATACAACTGAGAACAGGTGCCAGCTCTACAGAGTCCCAAGCCTGTGCTGTCAACATAAGCCTACCTTTCCTTTGACATACCGTCATAGGCCATTGGTCCATCAGCTCCAAAATCCTGTGCCTCACCGTTGTGATGTTTCAGAAGATGGTGACTTCACTCCCTCCATAATACACCCAGCCAAATTTGCAGTGCTACCCATTGGAGGGTCAGGGGGAGAAATTTCCTTTCTGGCCTCCTGTAGCAATGGTCTTATGCCCTGACACATGATTTACCTTGAGCATACACAATTGCAAATGTTATTAGTGGTGATAGAATTATCCATGCTTCTTAAAATCCAAATGCAGTATTTGTTAGGTCATCGTCCCATGGCACAAAATCTCACAAGCCTGACTATGCATATCTCTCTTGGTCAACAGGTGCTATACAGAGGCATGAAAAGAAGCTGCCATATCAGAGCACTTAGACCCCTTTCTCAAAAGCCTTTCTCTTCTTTCTCTCTATTCCTGGTATGGGGGGGAGGGGTGTATTTCACATTCAGCAGTTAGCAGGGAGAGGGTTAAACTGTCCCAGAGCAGATTATCTTGCACAGGTGTCTGCCCTCATTGCAGTGATTGCTAGGGAACCTAGCCAAGGGTCAGGGTGCCTTGGCTCAGCTGTGCCAATGACTGTGTATCAGGAGAGGGCTTCAACATGAAGGTATCAGGGCCATTCTGTCTTTTTTTGGATCTGGTCAGATTTTAGTTTAATCTGCTGCTGATTATGCTCTGCCACTTGCCACAGCAGCAGTAGCAATGCATGACCAATACAACAAGAGCAATGGAAGTAAGGCAGCAGTCTTAGCAGTAACTTCTACACCTGTCGGCAGACACAGACATCTATCTGATGGTTCTAGTGATGGGGAGCAATTTGCTCCTCCCATCAGCAGGGGACACTCAAATCTGAGTGGTAGAGAAAATGTAAACAGACTAGAGAAACCAACAGAAAACATGCATGTGTACGGAGGGGGTTAGGGTGCTCTAGAGCCTAATCCACCCTCACCTGGCACATGTATGAAAGGGAGATGGGCATTCTGAGGGGGTCTGAGATGCACTCCCTGCAGGGGAACCTTCAAAGTCATAAAACCATTATTGAGTGGAACAGTAGGAAGATACAAACTTGGGTGATTCTCCCCTTTTCCCTGCCTCTCGAGCCTAGGATTGCCAACCCTCCATGATTGTCCTGGAGTCTCCAGGAATCAAAGACTAATCTTTAATTAAAGATTATGTCACGTGTTGAAACCTCCAGGAAAACGTCCATCAGAACTGGCAACCCTAGTCTAGCCTTGCTCATGAAAAAATTAGTCCCAAATGGTGGGTGGCCATGATGCAATGACTTTACATTAGACAATAGATGACAATACAGATAGGGGGGAAATGGAAAACATTTTTAATAAAAAAATTTTACCAAAAAAGTTTCAAGCAGCTCTATATAACATTGCATCAGGAAATGGGGATGCAACGTCATGATACAGCCCCACAAAAAATGCACCAAATTATAGCCAGGGTGATAATAGTTAATGCTACCAAATTTTGGAAGAGATATTAAACTTTGATATTCAGGGTTTAAACCAATCTCTAACTGTTAAGAGATCATAAGGACCTCGTGTTGGGGTCAAACTATCCCACATCTGCTTGCTGTGAAGTTCTTACAACTTCCTCTGAAACATCTGAGGCTGGCCACTGTCAGGGACAGGATACTGGACTAGATGGACCTTGAGACTGACCATTCCCATGTTCCTAATTATGACAAGGCATGGATAAACCAGTCTGGATAATGACAGGTTTCAGAGTAGTAGTCGTGTTAGTCTGTATCCGCAAAAAGAAAAGGAGGACTTGTGGCACCTTAGAGATTAACAAATTTATTTGGGCATAAGCTGCATGCATCCGATGAAGTGGGTGTTAGCCCACGAAAGCTTATGCTCAAATAAATTGGTTAGTCTCTAAGGTGCCACAAGTCCCCCTTTTCTTTTTGCAGTCTGGATAAGTTTCAAATGAGAACCCAAGAGCAATTTCAACCCTAGCATAAGAGGGTTCAGTTCCCTTTGAAGCCAACAGGAATTCTGTCCACTTCCACCAGGGCTGAATTTGGCCTGTAAACTTTATTGTCCTTATTTGAACTAAACTGCCAGACTTTCAGTGGTTTTTCCATAACTACTCCTAACAGTTTGAAAATTGGTGGGGCATGGATGGTAGTGATCTGGATAAACTGCAGTTGTCAACTGAGTTTTCACGGTCAGTTCTTTAAGCATGGCAAGAAAGATCAATATGAAATGCCCCACTGAGAATGAAGGACTGTGGGATTGTTTGTACCAGTGTTTGTAAAATTCAGCCATTATTCTCACATTGAAGAAACAGAGATGTGTCACTAAATTGCATATTTAGTGGGTAGAAAGTGTAATGGAAGATTATGAAGGGATTATGTTTCAGTTTACCTGCAGTCATAAATTACGGGTGTGGATGTCATAAGATACTAAATCAAAGTATTGAGCAAGGGTTGCGGTTTTCAGAAATGAAAGTTATTAAATCTGTTCTGGTGGCAGACAAATTATAGGGTTACTTATAGAGAGGAGGCTGAGGGAAGAGAAAAGAAAGACAAATGCATCTGAAATGCACATCTCAAGTCTTTCAAAGCTATATCAAGGAATACTCCATTTCCAGCTGTTGAGTTACTCATTGTGAATAAATTATCTGATGTGTTTAGTCCTTCTTTCTGCTTCTGAATCATCTGTGGTCCAGTCTTGGTTGGAGGGAATGTTTTCGTTATTCACAGGTATTACCCAAATAATCTGAATGAACATTGTACATGCCATGGGATCTTCACAAACTATTCATTTTGACTATCATCTGTGGAGGTGCCTGATTGGTTACCTGACTCACATGGTATTGTTTCATCTGCCTGATTGGATGAATTAAACTTTACAAACAGAAAAAAGATGCATACTTTGGTTTGCAGCAAAAATACCCTTGTTTACCTGTGAATACATCTGTATGAAGAAAAATCTCACCTACCCTCCCCAAACTGTGTGCAGGAAAGAGAAACAGGTCATGCCAATAGCAAACCAAGAGGTTAAACAGCTGTTTTGAATTTCAACAGCTGTTTGAGAATGCTGAGCTTTCATGCCAGTATTATGTGGATACATGCATGGATAATAATGGGAAAGACTCTGAGGTCCAGAGCTTGGGTTTGGATAAGCACCTAAAAATTGTGGGGTCGGATTCCACTCATTTATACCAGTGTAAATCAGAAGAAACTCAAAATATGCCAGTAGAGTTACACGGCTGTAAAACTGATGAGAATCAGGTGCATTTCTGGAGCTTTTGGGTCTGCAACACTGGGCTGAGTGTTTCACAAGACCAGACTTTCCCTTCTGGTTGATCCAGATAGACCACAAGATCAGCCCCAATCCTCAGTGGGGATCTGGCACTTCCACTCTCCTCCTAAACACAGAAGTGTGCAGAAATGAGAGAATATGGGATGTTTCTGCATCTCATCATCTGTGGAAATGCTGCCTCATTGACTGCTTTTAATGTACTGGGCCCTGGCTCAGCAAAGAACTTAAGCTTGTCCTTTAAGTCCCATAAAAGTTAATGGGACATAAGAACATGCTTAACTTTAAGTTTCTGCTTAGGTGCTTCACTGAATTTGGGACTTTATTAAATAAGCTGTGTGGCTACCCTTTATATATCTACCATCCGTTCCATATTTTATTTGCTGAGAATTCTACACAACTGTCTGTGGATTGCATTTGAAAATCACCTCACTATTATGAAGAGCCAAGGGAAACAGCACAGTAATAATCATAATTAATGGCCTAATTCATCCTTGGTTTAGCTCCATAGAAATTCAGTGGAGCTACACAGAAATCAATTTGCCCTATTATTCTATATTAGACCTCCCCCCCGGCAGATATGGGATGTCATACAACCACTTAAAAATACAATAGAGTATTATTATCCTGCCAATTGTGTGCTATCTAGACAAATAAGATTATTAGCTAAGCAGTGTGAAGGAGGAATAACTTCACTGAAGTCCATGGAGCAATTTAAATCAATGTAAGCACAAATACAGCCAAACTCCCAATCCATGTTCCAAAAGTTTACCATCTAGCTCAGACACAGATCAAACACAGATAGAATAATACACGTTGTGCTGGCATGAGCAGCAGGTATAAGAAGGGTGCAGAGGTCATTATTGAAAGGCTTTGCAGAGGAAGCGTGTGCTGAATGGGAACTGGAAGGCAGAGAAGAACACTACAAATAAATAAGGCTGCTTCCAATTAAATGATCAAAAAAATTCTTCATTAGGATCCATTTTTTCATGCCTATCTGCCAGTTCTGGCTTTATACCCTGCTGATTAGCCTCGGGTATATTTGTGAGGTAGTGAGAACTGAGACTGGGGCCTGGGAAAGAAGAATCCTTACAACACACTCTGATTTCTGAGCAGTTTCTCATGGCTGTGAATACAGTCATCAGAACAAAAGATTGTGTGAATTCATGACACACATTACTGCTGACTGAGGCAAAAAACAGCCCCAGGCCAACAGCCAGCTAGGCTAAGCATAGGACCAGGTTCCTATCATACCCACGGGTGACTGGGAGGGATGTCAAAAGGTTTTGGTATCAAATGTCTTCATTTAATTAAAACAAGGGGGGGGAGGAATAGGTCTAACTAATAATGCTTGCATCCTCCTGCATCCTCCCAGCTGTTCCAACAGACAAACATAAATTCCAAGCCAATTTTTCATTAATGAAACTTGCTGTTCTGGCTTAGCTGATCTAAAGGGTTCTGCTCGCAGACTTCTTGCTGTGTCTCAGAACTTATTATTAGGTATAATTAGTCTGTCATGATTCCAGGGATCAGATCTGGTCTGTAGCTGTTTCAAGAAGCAGACTTATCAACAAAGTTTATTGAGGGGGAAAATAAATAAAGAAGAAACAACAATTTTTCATACAGGTTGCCTGCCTAATTTGGATCTTGTGCTGATGTAAATCAGGAATAAGGTCATTGAAGGAGGACTGGACCAGTGCAGAGCAGATTTGGGATTGGGAAAATTTAAAGTCACGTTGCCCTGGTCCTCTGCTCAGTTGCTCCTGAACGTCTTTCTTTTGCTAACGATAGGGATGGCTGTAAAATGCTACCTAATCAGAATTCTCCACTCATGGCATGGATAGCGTTTACACTACTTTGCACAAGTGGCTATGCAAGATGCGTTTGTACAGCACCTCGCCCAATGGGGGCCTGGCCCATGACTAGGGCTCCTGGGCACTCCGGTAATACAAACAAATAACAATCATGCAAAACAGAGAAGAATCACCCCCACCCCTGCATCCATGTGTGTAAAATTGTGACAAGAGAGCATGGAAGCCAGTACTAGAGAAGCAGAGAGAACAAAGGGAATGGAGAAAGAGACTGAGCCAGAGTCTGATCTCAGTTACAACTATGTAAATCTGGAGCAGATGATCCCAAGATTAGGCCCAAGAGCAGTAGCATCTACATTATGGGTGGACAAACCAATTCAGATAAATTAGGAGCAATCACAAATCTTTGTCCTTTGAGGGTTTAAAAAAGTCTGGTTAACGTTTGCATATTAATTTCCATGTACTTCTGTCCTTCCCAATGTATGTCTAGAGGTGGAAGTAAAGTAAAGTACGAAGGCCCAGATCCTCAAAGGTATTTAGGCTCCTAACTTCCATGGAAGTTATAAAATACCAAGGGTGAGACTATTCAGATGGTAAATTGGCCAGTTAGGGGAAGGACCAACAAAAGCAAGTTTTCTCCACTGCTATTATAATTTATGTGCATTACAGGAGCACCTTGAGGCCTGGCTACAATCAGGTCCCATTCTACTAGGCAGTGCACAGACAGTCCCTGCCCCAAAGAGCGTACAGTCTATGTAGATAAAGAAGACAAGGGATGGGGGAAAGGGAGTATTATCTCCATTTTTACAGATGGGAAACTGAGGCAGAGGAGAGGCTTACAAGACTTGTCCAAGGCCCCACAGGAAGTCTGTGGGTGAGGAAGGAATTGAACCCAGATCTACCCAAGTCCCAGTACAATCCATCATCTGTACTCTTACATATAGATCCCTCAATCAAACAAAAAAAAAGGTAACTTTTGGCTCAGGCTGCCATGTTTTGGTAGTTCTCTGAACTAAACTTTCTGAGATCTGTTTGTATGTCCTAATATGTGCAGTGCAGTGACACAGTCAAAAGCTATGAAAGTAGTCACTGCTGTTTTCAGCAAAGGGAAATCTGGGCATCTGCCACTTTTCAATGCCACAGATTTCTCAGTTTATCCTTTGAGGGCATTCTCTTTTAATAGTGTGCTGCAAAATAAGGTGCTCAGAGATCTTCCATGGCAAAGTCCCAAAGGCAAAATCTTAACCTTTTTGCTGCTGGCCCTGTCACCAACAATTAAGAGTCCATTGAACTCAGTGGAGCAATAGGATGTTCTTGGAACATTCCGCACAATTGCAAGTAGTTAATTCCTTTCATTACTGATGGAATATTTGGCAATTTTTTGGGAGGGATTATGTGGAGGGGGGGGTGGGGAAGGGGATGAATTTGGAGCTCCTACAAGGGGGTCTGATTGGAGCTGGGTAGGAAACAGTTTTCCTGACCCCCGTGAATTTTATTATTTTGATCTTTTTAAATTTTTTACGATAAATTAACAAATTTTGAAACAAAAAGTCATGTCAACACAATACTAAAATGTTTTAATTTTGATTTAAAAAAAAATCAAAACTTTTTCAAAGTTTTCTTGAAATGGGAAATTTGTCAAATTTCCCCAGTTTCTGTTTCATGTAATTGGCATTTTCTGATTTAAAAACATCTTGTTGAAAAATTCCCAATCAGTTCTCATTCTGATACAGTGATGGCTGTGTTTAAGGGAGCAGTTTTCCTCTCTGGCTTTTTATTCCAGGAGTAACATAATGAAAACTTATTTCCATTCCATGATTCATTGTATGATCATGCAAATTGCAGAATGCTAGTCATTTCGACATTCAGGATCAGAACCTTAACTGATTGACTGGTGTAAATCAGTGTAGTTGCACTGAAATCAGTGAAGCAGACCTGATTTACTCCAGCTCAGAACTAACCAAATATGGGTAATGTGATTTGGTTCTGTGCAAGCTTCCTCCACATCTCTTTGCCAGTGGTGTTCACTCCTGCCTTTCCCCCACTACAGGTGCGGTACCGTACATCCAAATGACCGCCAATGCATCTCACTGCTGACCTGCAACAAACACCCTCCAAAACTGTCATGAAATTAATCAAAAGCACATCACCATTGTTGATTCATCTCGAAGTGATGAATCTACAGGATTGCTCTAAACACTTCAGGGTGTGTTTTCAGTACCACCCCACGGCTACTGATGATCACTGAAATAAGACAACTAGGCCCAAATTCTTACACCAGTAAGAGGTTAGTAGGGTTTGCCCTGTATAAATTAGAGCAAAATTAGTCTCCTAGTCTACACAGTGCTGCAACTGTATCCAAAATAATGAAAATAGAGAGATATTGTCACAGTGTATATTGTCCAGATCCTCAGCTGCATAAATAAAATCTGTTCTCCCAAAGTTGTTTTCCTGATAAGCTTCTCCTGTGTTCCAGATATGTACATTATAATACAGCAGAAAACGGATATGAGACAAAACAAATTAATTTTGAGTTGAATGAAACATTTCATTTCGGAACTCTTTTTTCCATTTTGTTTCATGTCATTTCGGGGTATTTTTCACCCTTTCTAAAAAATTTAGCAAAATTTTGAAATGGAGCACCGTTTTGAACAAAATGTGGAAACCTTTCAAAATGGTTTAAAGGACACATTTTGTTTTTAAAATGGTCAAAATGAAAAGAAAAGTAAAAATGTCACATTTCAAAATTACTGAAACTAACAATTTCAACATTTTATTGTTTCCTTCATTTTGGGGTGGTGTGGGGGGCAGGGGGAGGCTAAACTATTTGATGTAATGGACCTAAATTCATGAATAATTTCAGTGCACCCAAAATACTTTTCCCACCAAATTTACTATTTGGGGGGGGGGGGGGAAATCATCCAGCTGTATTGCTGGGCTCTGAGCCCTGTAGAAAATCTCACCCTTATTTAGGTGCTTAAATGGGAGGAGAACCCATATGAAAATCTGGCCCTACGTGACTGGATCCAGAGTCTAGGTTTTTCTGTATGGAGGATGGGCTAGGACTGTAATCCTCACAGGACTCTCAGTCCAGACCTTCTGTGCCAGCTCTCCATCTCCCCTTCTGTAACAATCAGCACGCATCCGCCTCTTAGCACCACCTTTCCCAATATCATTAGTGCTGCAGATTATTTTCTGCTCATTGGGGAGTTTGCAGGGCTGTATTTTGGGAGGAACTAGGACAAAGCAGGGTGAGCGTTTGAAACAAACAAACAAAAAAAGCTGGAGAAATCCACTGTTTAAAAAAAATGCGTGTATCCATTTTACTTAACAGCAATTGCACTCCAAGCTGCTGTTCTCCTTGAGAAGAACATTAAATAGTTTGGGACATTGATTCTTATAAACTTTTCATACTTGGTCATTCTTGTAAGTAGGATTCACTGTATTACAATGCCTGTAAATGCTCCTAAGTCTCATCACGGTCCCTGTTAGCTGAACAGAGTCTGCTCTCTAGAGCAGGGGTGGGCAAACTTTTTGGCCCGAGGGCCACATCGGGGTTGCGAAACTGTATGGAGGGCTGGGTAGGGAAGGCTGTGCCTCCCCAAATAGCCTGGCCCCTGCCCCCATCCACCCCCTCCCACTTCCCGCCCCCTGACTGCCCCCATCAGAACCCTCGACCCATCCAACCCGCCCTGCTCCTTGTCCCCTGACCGCCCCCTCCCGGGACTCCCTGCACCCTAACCATCCCCCCGCCCCTTGACAGGCCCCCTGGGACTCCCATGCCTATCCAACTCCCCCCCCACCCCCCGGTTCCCCATCCCCTGACCGACCCCCGCCCAGAACCTCTGCCCCAGCCAACCACTCCCTGTTCTCTGACTGCCCCTCAGGACCCCCTGCCCCTTATCCAACCCCCCCCCCCACTCCCCACCCCCTTACCATGCCATTCAGAGTGGCAGGACTAGCAGCCACGCTGCCACACTGCCCGGCAGGAGCCAGCCATGCCGCCCAGAGTGCTGGCAGTGCGGAGAGCTGAGGCTGCAGGGGAGGGGGGACAGGGAAGGGCCAGCCTCACTGGCTGAGAGCTCAAGGACCAGGCAGGATGGTCCGACGGGGCAGATGTGGCTCACAGGCCGTAGTTTGCCCACCTCTGCTCTAGAAGCATAGTTAGGGGGTAGCTCTGTGTAAATGTTTTGTGCAGGATTTATGTTTCCTATACAGAGAGACTAAGACAAGGACGGAGCTTAGTTTAGTGAATTCCTTATTGGAAGCAATAGAAGCCACTACCAAAACCAGGCTCCTAAAGTAAAGCCCCTAGTTGGTCTTCCATGTCAGATTTCACTATTAGTAGTTGTGTAGTGCTTATAGCCCTCTTCCTTCCTACTCCAGATCCTTTTCACTTTGTTATTTGCAAGTGGGTCAGACAGCCAACACATTATATGGAAAATGGGGAACAGGGTGATACTTCTGAACCAGTCTTTTGCAAAGGAGTCAGAACTATGTCTCAGAAGGTCCTCTAGGCCACTTATGGACATGCCATGGCCATATGGACTCAGAAGAGCTGACTTCTTACTGACCCTCTCAGTCCTATCCCAGTAAAAACTATGGAACCAGAACTTAGCTGGATATTGTGTCAATGACACGTGAGGCAGACAAGAATCCATAGAATCATAGGACTGGAAGGGACCATGAGAGGTCTTCTAGTCCAGTCCCATCTTGAGTACAGGGGACTAAGTAATTATTTACACCATCCCTGACAGGTGTTTTGTCTAACCTGCTCTTAAAATTTACGATGGAGATTCTACAACCTCCCTAGGCAATTTATTCCAGTGCTTAACTACCCCAAGAGTTAGGAATTTTTTTCCAAATGTCCAACCTAAACTGCCCTTGCTTTTTGTCGTATCATCAGAGGTTAACGAGAACAATTTTTCTCTCTCCTCCTTGTAACAACTTTTTATGTATTTGAAAACTGTTATGTCTCCCCTCAGTCTTCTCTTCTCCAGACTAAACAAACCCAATTTTTATAACCTTGCCTCATAGGTCATGTTTTTTAGACCTTTAATAATTGTTATTGTTCTTCTCTGGACTTTCTCCAGTTTGTCCACATCTTTCCTGAAATGCGGTGCCCCGAACTGGACACAATACTCCAGTTGAGGCCTAATCGGCATCAAGTAGAGCAGAAGAATTACTTTTTGGGTCTTGCTTACAACACTCCTGCTAATACATCCCAGAATTATGTTTGCTTTTTTTGTTGTTGCAAGAGTCAGGGCTGGCTGTACCGTTTTTGCCACCCCAAGCAGTGAAAAAAACGGTCGCCGAATTGCCGCCACGGACAGCGGGAGAGGGAAGCTCCTGCTGAATTGCCGCCATGGACAGCGGGAGAGGGAAGCTCTGGCCGAATTGCCGCCACCGCGGAAACACTGCACCCCTTTCTGACTGCCACCCCAAGCACCTGCTTGGAATGCTGGTGCCTGGAGCCGGCCTTGGCAACAGTATTACACGGTTGACTCATATTTAGCTTGTGATCAACTATGACCCTCAGATCACTTTCTGCAGAACTCCTTCCTAGGCAGTCATTTCCCATTTTGTATGTGTACAGCTAATTGTTCCTTCCTAAGTGGAGTACTTCGCATTTGTCCTTATTGATTTCATCCTATTTACTTCAGATCATTTCTCCAGTTTGTCCAGATCATTTTGAGTTTTAATCCTATCCTCCAAAGCACTTGCAACCCCTCCCACCTGGGTATCATCCGCAAACTTTGTAAGTGTACTATCTATGCCATTATCTAAATCATTGATAAAGATATGGAATAGAACCAGCCCGGCTGTTCTTCCTCAGCTGTCTACACTGCTTGAGCTAGCAATGGTAAAAATTAACCTGATTTGTGGCCAAATCCTGAAGTCGTCATTCTGATTGCACTCAGCCAAAGCTCTCATTGACTTCAGTGGCTGAAGTCAATGTAAGGCTGGGGTCACACTTGAGCAAGGATTACATGAAACAAAGCCTCTGCAACACATTCAGGAGTAGTTCAAGCAAATGGCATAACTACAGCCAGTTTTCTGACCATAATCACTCCTTAAAGAATCACTAAGTGCCTACAGGCTGGGCCTGCAGTATGGGTAGTACACGGAAGTATATGTGAATTGAGCAGCCTAGGTACCCCACTGGTGAGCAAAGTTATTTACTAACAAGTAACTTCTACACTGTACTTTGTAATTAAGTGTGGCTAAAGCCTAAATAGCGATTAAAACATGGTGACTTTTTACTCAACAACGTGCCTCCTTTGTGTGGTTGAGTCACATCTGTGAGATCTACTGAAAAAATCCCCGACAAATCCTGAGAGCTCCACATAGCCAGTGAAGCTATTAGAAGGGTCAGTTGGATTCTTGCCTTCCTCGTGCATCATCAATAGACGTGTCTGCTATATTCTGACTGAAGTGTTTCTATGTCTAGTAGATCCAGAGGGAATGCAGATTGATTCTCAGAACACGGATTCCTGTAAATGGAACAGACCTGATCTGGAAGCTAGTGAGATAAAACAAATATGGAAGCTCTCCACGTCATTTTTTACAGTCACTTTTCTGACTATGCAGAGTGTGAGTGAAAATTCTGTCTGAACTCTGTGACACAGGACACTGGTAATGTGGTAGCAGGACTGCTAAAGTGCACTCCCAAGAAGACTCTTCAGGGAGATCTCAAGTGAGAATTAAGCCATGTGGAGATGCCCACAGCTCCCAGATTTTCAAAAGAGCTCCTCTCTGATTAGGTGTGAATAAAGGACAGATTTTCAGAAGTGCTCAACACCCTGCGTACTGAGATCTTTTGAAAATCTGGCCACTTATTTTAGTGCCTAACTGGGAGCAGAGTGCTCTTCAAAATCTGGCCTCAGTGAAGGGTGCTGAGGTCTTTAAGGGCAGGTTCTTAAGAGTCCAGCATGTCTTCTGAGACCCTGTCAGCTCCAACAGATTCCTCTCCCAAACTTTTTCCTTAGCACTGAAGTCACACACAGAAAAATTATCTGAAGGAATGAACACTAACCTATCCTTTGTACACCACCCCACCATGACATTTGAGAATGTGCACATTTTTACAGGTCACTGTTTTCTCTACAGGGTATTGATTTACTCAAGAGGATTTTAGTAGATTAAATTACCGGGAGACAGAGGATTTTAGAGAAGCTTATGGGAATAAAGAGCAGAGTGTCCATAGTAGAACTTCCCCAAACTTCACAAGAATTAAAATAACCTTCTCAGACTATGCTCAATGCAATATTAATAATAATTACTAATACTCTCCACAAGTCTGCTAGGTGGTTCATGGAAAATATTTAAAAGACAGATTCCTGCCATAAAGTTCTTACTATCCAAATAGTGGCACTTGACAAACAAGTGAGGACACTGGTCTGCCCATCTTTACTCCACATGCTTCTGGGCCTCTTTCTGGTGTCCTAAGCTCCTACCGAACCCAACACAACAGGTCCTTCAGTTTTAATGGCAGTGACCTGAAGGTTGAAGTTTTATTTCAAAGCATTGTACAAACTGAGCAATAAATTATCCAAAGCTTCATATGCAATATCAAAAGCACCACTGCCAGCTAATTTGCAGCTGGCTAAGGAAAAGGTCAGGGATGTCAGAGTTTCATCTCCAAGATCACTTGAAATCTGTATTCTGTATTTGCAGTAATTTCACCTGTTTGACTCTGATTCTGTAGCTTTTTACTTTCAGAGTTGACTCAATACTGTCTCTGTGTTTAGCATACTGGGTGTTGAGTGGAATGAAGGAAGCTGAGCTGTATAAGAAAACTGCAGTGATTACTTATAATCCGGAAAGTATAGATACATATTTCATCTATAAGAACACCTATTCCTGTTGCTCCATCCTAAATTCAAGACTCTATTGATATATTCTTCATATACAGAATCTGATGCTCAAAGCACAACCATGGGAGTCAGGAGATCTCCTAATTCTTCTACTGACTTTAGAAGTGCAAGGTATTATAATACCAAAAAGTGAAATTTCAGGGGACCAGTGGCACAAGCAGCCCTAAAGCTGGAGGAATCAGTCATTTCCTCCTTCCTAATCCTTGGGAGATCTTCTGCCACTCCCACTTCCCCTGCACACAACCACCAACTGTTGGCACAGGGAACATAGCTGGTGAAAATCCCTGCGTCCAGTTGATTCCTAGCTACTGTAATAACCACTGAGAGCCTGTGGCAGGAAACACAGGAAAGAGAAGCCTTCTGGCTACTCTAATGTCTGCTGGGGGCCATGCCAGTGCCAGGGGCCCTATAGCCAAAGAAAGGGGATGTAAGGTGTGTCTACACTGCAATTAGACAACCGTGGCTGTCTCATGCCAGCGGACTCAGGGTTCTGGGACTCAGCCTAAGGGGTTGCTTAACTGTGATACAGACGTTCAGGCTCAGGCTGCAGCTCGAGCTCTGGGACCCTCCCAACTCATAGGGTCCTAGAGCCCAGGCTAAATGCCTACATCGCAATTAAAGAGCCCCTTATCCTGAGCCCTGTGATCCCAAGTCAGCTGGCCCAGGCCAGACACAGGTGTCTAACTGCAGTGCAGACATACCCTAAGTCACCTTTGCCCCCACCATCCTCCTCCGACTTGCGCAGGGGCATAGTTGAGGGCTTGTCTACACTTAAAACGGTAGAGGGGTACAGCTGTGCCGCTGCATTGCTGTAGCACTTCAGTATAGACAGTACCTGCACCAACAGGAGGGGCTCTCTCGCTGCCGTAGGTAATCCACCTTCCCTAGAGGCGATAGCTGGGTCGATGGAAGAATTCCTCTGTTGAGCACTGTCTATGCTGTGGGTTAGGTCAACCTAACAACGAGGCTCAGCGGTGTGGATTTGTCACATCCCTGACCGACCTGGTTAAACTGACCTAATTTTCTAGTGTACACCAGGCCTGAGACAGACAAGAGAATCTGGCCCAATCTCTGCATGTTTGTTAGTACCTATGGAAGTGAGAGAATCTTAACACTAACTATGGCCAATAGCTATGAGGGATGCAACTCAAAAGGGTTGAAAAGGAGCTCTTTGCAAATGTTTGTTTTGAAACAACCCACTTTCTTTTTTTGAATTTTGAAACATTTTGACCAGCTGTAGTTGAGAGATTCATTAAGATAAAAAAAAAAGAGAACCTAAAAGTCCAGGTGCTTATCCATATGATCTAAATCTGCAATGTTGGGCAATAAATCACCTTACTTGGTATATTGAAGGTCAATTGAACTTCCATTAATCCTCTCTTAGAAAAACGTGGGACATTCAATGAAAATGGGCAAATTCAACACTGGGGAATTAGCCTGGGGAACTCATTGCCATGAGAGATCACTGAGGCCAAAAGCTTAGCAGACTTCAAAGTCACTGTAGTAAATATTAAAAACAAAACAAACAAGAGTTTTGGAAGGGATGTAAATCATTAGGCTCCCATGTATATTCCAAACTCTAACTGTTGGGGTTTAGGAAGAAATTTTCCTTAAGGCAGGTTGTCCCCTATGGCAGGATTTATTCTTCTGAAGCATCTGGTACTGGCTATTGTCAGAGATGAGATACTGGCTGTACGGACGACTGGTCTGAGTCACTAGGGCATTCCTATTTACCTTAATTAATGAAGTTCATTAGTGTGCAGAGGGGCGGCTTTGTTTTTCCGTACCAGTGACAAGCTAACGTGTCCATCTAGTTTTACTTCCATGCCGCAGTGTCTTGGGTGGCGTGATCTGCATGCCATGTTGCCCTACACAGCAGTGGTAACCATGAGGGGAAGTTACCCCAAGGAAAGCAGTGGCTGGAAATCACAACTATCCAAAGTGGCAGAAACACAACTGCCTTTGCTTCTCATCATGTGGATTGTGCTGCGAATACTCCTGTGCTCTACAGTCTTTACAGTACATATTTCTGAGGTTGGCAACAAAATACCAATGACAAGTGAACATGCCCTTAACATGCTAAGTGCACGCCAACCCAATCTTCCTCAGAAGAGTCTCCATTCATCAGAGGCACCTCTGTGCTTCATCAGTTTTAAGTTGACACACGCATCACTGCGGGGGCAAGAAAACCATTGCCATAGAATTTTAATACATCAAAGCCTGTGAAAAAAGTCACCTTGCTTTAGACTCTGTGGTTCCTTCTTCCCTCCTTGCTCTAAAATTAGACATATCCATTTCAAAGGGAGCCATCAGGGCAATCCTGAGTAAAGTGAGAGAGACCAGACCTGACATTCTCACAAGTTCAGTCAATCCGAGCAAGAAAACCATTTATCTTTTTTCTCCCTTAACATGAAGAAGAAAATATAAAACATAGAACAAAAACGTCTGGGTCCTCTTGTGAGACAGAGTGGAGAGTAGCATTGTCAATTTTTGCCTGTGATGCATGGGGGCTGTTTAACCAGCAGAGGTCTGATTTTTTTGTATTTACAATGAGATATAGACCGTTGGTATAGCAGACATTCTGCATGTTATAAAGAACTGATTCAAAAGTACCTCTCTATTCGGAAACACACATAAGCACATGCTTAAACGCTTTCCTGGACTGGAATCTAAGAACCCAGGGTAGGTGATGTTTTCCAGAGCTCTAAATCTCATTTAGAAACGGGATCCATGCAGATGTCTTATTGCCTCAGGAACAGTGGGGAATATTCTGGTCTTAGGTTTTCCATATTTCCACCAGAAGGATTCCACTGAAGCCACTGAAGTTGTTCTGGATTAACACTGGTGTAACAGAGCAGATTTTGGCTCTCGGGTTGCCAACTTTCTACTTGCACAAAACTGAACACTCTTGCCTCGCTGCCTGCCCCACCCCGCCTCCGAGACCCCACCCATGTCCCGACCGTTTTCTGAGGCCCTGCCCCGGGCTCACTCCATCCCCCCTCCCTCTGTTGCTTGCTCTCCCCACCCTCACTCACTCACTCATTTTCACCAGGCTGGCTCAAGGGACTGGGGTGTGAGAGGAGCTGAGGGCTCCAGCTGGGGGTGCGGGCTCTGGTGTGGGGGATTTGGTGTGCAGGAGGGGGCTCCAGGCTAGGGATGAAGGGTTTGGAGTGCAGGAGGGGGATCATGGCTGGGGCAGGGTGTTGGGGCATGGAGTGGGGGAGTGAGGGCTCTGGTTGGGGGTGCAGACTATGGGGTTGGGCTGGGGCTGAGGGGTTTGGAGTGTGGGAGGGGGCTTTGGGCTGGGGCAGGGGGTTAGGGTGTGTGTGGGGGGATGAGGGCTCCGGCTGGGGGTGTAAACTCTGGGGTGGGGCTGGGGATGAGGGGTTATAGGATGGTGCTCTGGAATGGGACCAAGGGGTTCGGAATCAGGTGGCTCCCGGAAGCAACAGCATGTCCCCCTCCCACTCCTACGTGGAGGCATGGCCAGGCAGCTCTGTGCGCTACCTTGTCTACAGGCACCGCCCCTGCAATTCCCATTGGCCAGGAACTATGGCCAATGGGAGCTGTGGGGGCGGCGCTTCAGGTGGGGGCAGCGTGTGGAGCCCCCTGGCTGCCTCTATGCATAGTAGCTGAAGGAGGACATGCTGGCTGCTTCCCGGGAGCCAGATGACGCGGAGACTATCAGGGAGCCTGCCAGCTCCACTGCACGGTGCTGCCAACCAGAAAGTCAATGGCCTGGTCAGCAGTGCTGACTGGAGCTGCCAGGATCCCTTTTCAACCAGGTGTTCTAGTCAAAAACTGGACACCTGGTCACCCTATTTGGCTCTGAAGTGGTTTCTGTAGCAGAACAGAGCTTTGGTCCATCTAGAACAGAAAGTTTTAATAAACATTTAATGTTCAGTTCTGCCACCCTTATTTAAATTAAGTAGCATCTTACTCTGTGAGTAGGCCCATTGATTTCAATGGGTGTATTTGTAGAATAAGGTTCTGCTAATTGTCAGTAGCTGGCAGAATCAGACCCTGAGGAGGAAGGGGAATTGATTAGAACAGTTTGGGGTGGGAGGATGTAGCCAAGGGTAATGGGCAATGGTGCAGGTGGAATCCATTTCTTATTGGTAGGGTTTGGCAGCAGCTAACGTGGGGCACATGACCTCCTCACGTGACACCCCCTGTGACTCCTCCCCACCTCCAGCTCACGGCCCCCATGCTCTTTCCGTCCCCTCCCCATGATCCACCCCCTTTACCTGGAGAGGTGGGGGCGGGGCTCTGTCCTCCTCCTGCTGTGACAGAGACTTTGGAACTGCAGCGGTGAAAGGAGAAGAACAGTGAAGAAAGGTGATCTCACGCCCGCAGCTCCCCCAGCATGCCTGTACCGCCCCAGCTCTTCCACGCAGGGTCTCCTCCGTCTGTACAGCAGCCCTGACAGAGGGCAGGGCTGGGGGCAGTATAGCTGCCCTGGCAGTTCCTGGGAGAGCCCTGCAGTTCAGGGCTCTCCCGGGAACCACAGCAGGGAAAGGAGAAGAACACCTTCAGCTCCTTCGGTGGCTGTACCTCCCCCAGCCCTGTCCTCCGGCGGGGCTGCTACTGTACAGATGGAGCCAGAGGAGACGAGGCTCCATGGAAGGGCAGGGGGCGGGGAGTTCTGCTCCTTGTAGTTGAGTCACTCTTTGAAATATATTTTCCTGAGGGTTACCCCCTAGATAAAGTTCCTTCCAACTGTGAGGATGGAGACATGGAGTCTCATGGTGAAAGAGGTTCCATGTTGTTTGCTAAAATTAAGATATATCTGTTCCTGCCCCCCTTCCTTGCCAAAGAAT
Source organism: Lepidochelys kempii (assembly GCF_965140285.1). Taxonomy (NCBI): domain Eukaryota; kingdom Metazoa; phylum Chordata; order Testudines; family Cheloniidae; genus Lepidochelys; species Lepidochelys kempii. The sequence continues at coordinate 153,651,964 of NC_136382.1, forward strand.
GGCCACTTGACAGGTGATTGCAAGTGAACTCTGATGATGCCTGGCTAGGGTTACAGCCTGAGCGCTGGGACCCTCGCTCCTTGTGGGTCACTCAAGCCTGGGCTCCAATCTCAGCCCCGAAGTCTACACAGCAATGAAGCAGCCCAAGCCCTGTGAACCTGAGTTAGCTGGGATGGTCCATCCATGGGTCTCTAACCAAAGTGTAGACATACCCTTAGAACTCAGACCTACCTTGTAATGGGATAACCTGCCCTTTTAAAGGCCAGAGCCTTGGCGCTAGCCACCCCTGTGCAATTAGCCCTGATAGCCACACCTCAGATGAGCTGTGGGGTTTAATTAGAGCAAGCTGGGTATGGGTCAGGGGATTCCCCTATAAGGACAGTCGGAAGCTGCAGCAGCTCAGGAAACTGCTCTACTCCTGAGGCCCCCTCCTGCTTTTCTCCAGTGGCCCTTCCCATGCTTCACCTCTTCCTGTCCCTGCTCTGCCCCTCTCCCGAGACCCCCATTGCCCACCGCTTCTCGCTGAGTAGTCCCTCCTCTCGTCCTCAGAGGCACCCACTACATGCTTGCTGAGTCTCTCCCCTGTGGAACACCCCCCCCACCATTGAGTCCCAGAGAGGAGGGAGCCAGTGCTGTGGAGGGGGCTGTGGGGAGTGGAGGTGGAGGAGAGGGGGGACTCAGCGAGCACCGCAGGGGGTGAGGGGGCCACAGGGAAGGGAGTGGAGGGAGGTGGCGGGTGGTGGGGTGTCAGGGGAGTGGGGGTGGAGGAGAGGAGCGATGCAGAAGGCAGGGGGGTATTGGGGGAGGTGGAGGGACTCGACGGATGGCAGGGGCTTTGGGGGACGGGGGAGAGGAGGGACATGCATGGGGGTTGGGGGACTTTCAGGGAGGGGGCTGTGCGTGGGCAGGTTCTTGGGGTGGAGTGTAGGTGGAACATAGGCAGGGCCTCGGGACAGAGCATGGGGAGCTTCTGGCGCTCGGGCCAGCCTCCCCAAATGCCGGAGCCACGTGCCACCCATGCCTAGACATATTGTGAAGATAAATTACCGGATGGACCATGAGGAGCTGAGATACTGTCATAATAGATTCCACAGAAGTGCCTTGATTGGAAGACAGTTGCTATCTGAGAAAGCACTGCTATTATCCTGGACTTAGAATGGGAGATAATGGCTGGGTGTGTGTGTATACACACCCACACACCACCGTAGTATGGTAAATGCAGATCGCTTTACTTAAATATTAGCCTCTCTTTATGGATTTGGAGAGAGTATGTGGCTTGCTGCACAGAAGCAGGGAGGAATCGCCCAAGGCCATCCATTGAGTCCGTGTTAAAGCTGGGATTAGGACTCTGGAGTGCATAGCTTCCAGTCCTACGCTCAATCCACTATGTTCCTGATAATTCTGTTTCCACTCCCAAGTAATATAGTGAAGGGGCAGAGGTGCATCAAAAATGGAAGGCAACACACAAATGTTAATGGAAGTTTTGTGAACGCCAGTAATAAACTGGGGCTCAATTTGAGACAAAGGTTCGGTTCAATTTTATTTTTTATCCAGTCCTGTTCCATCCATCCATGTATCTACAAAGTACCCCGAAGAGTCTGTTACTCTGAATCTGAATATTGTGCATCCAGAAATAATGCTGCACTCTGGGAAAGACATTCCAACAGTACCCACATGATTAAGAGAAATGCCACCACAAACCACCTACCGTGTTCTTTGAATTACTGAAGCTAAGTGTATACACCATCCATAATTAATGAGCCCATTTCCTGTGTTAATGGTACCGAAGTCAAAAGAGACTAGCCTACATAATGGAGTTAAAGTCAAGCTAATTTGTTTGTGAGATTATTGCCAACTCAAAATCTCCTTCACAGTTTTGTTATGAAGAGGGGTGGGGAAGATCTGTGCAGTAGAAACTAAGGTACTCAATTTAACTTTATTCTTGTCGATATCTCTGGCCGTGCTGGGGAAACTAAGCAAGTCCCTGGATACACAGCTGAACCCCAGGTTGGGTCAATATGCAGCACAAATGTCTGCAGGATTGGGTCGATGGAGAATGTCAGTGCTCGGATTGGGGTGGGACTGGAGGGCCTGAGCAGCTCTGAGGCTGAGTCTGAATTTATTAAATGTTAATGGGAGAGCAAAGACCACAGGGCTAGTATGCTATGTGAATTCTGCTGGGCAGTATTTAAGAGCTAATAATCAGCAGTGGGAAAATATAGGTGAATTTTGGATTCTTGATCTTCTTTTTTACAAAAATATGAATGGCTCTGTCCCATCCTTCTCATTCCTCCCTCCTTTCCCCTCTTCTTCCCATATACTCTGTCCTTTCAACCATGTTCCCTTCCCTCACACATACAGCAGAGTACAATTTTGCCAACAAACGCTTTTTTTCAAGGCTTCAAAACTGTAAGCAAATACAGGACAAATTCAGCACATCATTTTGTTTGAAAAAATTGTTGGAAAGGTCAAAATATTTTGTTTTGACCTTTCCAAAATGAAACATTTCAACCATTTCAAACTGAAACATTTTGTTTAGACAGTTTTGAAATGAAATGTTTTGACTCTTCATTTTGAAACAGTATTCTGTTTTGAAATTTAGCTATTTCTTTTAAACAGGTGAAAAAACACCCAGAAAATGACCTGAAATTAAACAAAAAAGCAGACAATTGTTTAAAAATAAAACCAGTTGCAGTTGAAACCAGTTTTTTTTTTCCATTTCAGCCTCCTATCTGAAACGTCCCTTATTCACTCACCTCTACTCGACAGATTTTCCCTCTGAGGCCTAACCCTGGGGGGGGGATTGATCCTAGTTACGCAACTTCAGCTACGTGAATAACTGAAGTTGACGTACTTAGATCTACTTACCGCGGTGTCTTCACTGCAGTAAGTTGATGGCCAACGCTATCCCATCGATCCCGCCTGCGCCTCTCGCCCTGGTGGAGTACCGCAGTCGACGGAAGAGCGCTTGCCGGTCGATTTATGGCGTCTAGACTAGATGCGACAAATCGAACCCCACTGGATCAATCACTGACCCTCGATTCAGCGGGTAATATACACAAGCCCTAACTCCCCACTTCTGCTCTTCTTTCTTTTGCACATGCTCTCTCCACCCAGAGGAATAATGGATCTCAGAGCCTTCTCTCCACTCTCTCAGTGCGCTCCCTTCTCGCATATATCTCTGCTGCTTGGTGCCCCAATTCACTCTCTCTCTCTCACTCACACCCACACCCCACCTCACTCTTTGTGAGATTTGAGAAGGGCACATTTGGTACTGAATTCTGGTCCCTTGATCTGTGGGGGAGTTTTGCTGTTGACTTCATTGGGATCAGGATTAAGTCAAGTGCTAGTGCAAGGTTCATAGAGCTGGTGACAAAAGTCCTTTCTTTATCTACACAACAGGCAAAAAGGCAGATGAACTTCCCTCAGTGCTCTCCTAATATGTCCCTGCTTGGGTGAGAACTGGAGCTGGTTGGAAGACTTGGCTTTTACCAAGGAGAGATGTCTAATAAAAAGGCTTTGGAAATGTTTTGGTTTTCGCCAAGGGAAATTTTGAACCAGTTTGAACCAGAAGTTTTCATTTCAAATAAATTTTGAAACAAAACGACAATTTTAGTTTTGTTTCAGCTGCAAGTGTGATTGTGTTATTTCTTCAGTTTAAAAAAGCTGAAACAAAATGACACTTTAAATCAAATGAGACAAAAATTGTCATTTTGATTTAACATGTGGCTGTGAAATTTTTCTTTTTAAACTGAAAAAAAACCCCAATATTTTAAGTCAAAATGAAACAAATTTTCTTTCAGCTTAAAATGTTGGTTTTGTTGCTGTTTTCTTTTGACGTTTCCCACAGGAAAAGCATTTTGTTTATGTTGAAACAGATATTTTTCCTGTGAAAAGTTTAGGTTTTGATGAAACTGCATTTTTTTGGCAGGAAAACTTCCCGCTTGAAATGGTCAACTAGCTGTGCCTGGACCTCTGGACTGAGAGGGAGGGGTTAATCTCCATAATGCATTCTGGTTTGGGGCTCTGTACTAAGACAGCACTCATGGGGGCCAGTTTGTGACAGTTGTGCTGGTGGTTTTATGACCTGGCCACTTGGCTGAGAGTGACCAATTTGTTTCACATTTGCTCAAAAACAGTTGTCAGATGGGAATAATTTCTGGTCACTACTGACCCAGATTAGATTTGCACCAGAGTCCTAAAAGTGAAAGACTCCATTTTTGCTTAAGGGATTGATGATGGGATATGGTCTTGTATAAAAATGTTATATTTTTACCTTACACATGCCTGCCAGAAAGCACACAACTAAAGCAAACTTCCTGAAACTGCATTGGGAGGAGGTAGTAGATGGAAATTTAGCCATAATGGACCTCTGAGCCGTCTAGTACAGATTTCAGAATAGAAGCCGTGTTAGTCTGTATCCACAAAAAGAACAGGAGGACTTCAAGTACTTAGTCTCTAAGGTGCCACAAGTACTCCTGTTCTTTTTTCTAGTACAGAGAGATTATATGTTTTTGAAAGGCAGGAAATAAAGTGAAGTACAAATATTGATGATACTCCCAGTTATCACTAATTTCTGACTATGAACATCCTCCCTATTCATGTTTGCTGGTGGGCAGAAGAATTTTGCAGAACACTCTTAATTGCTTTAATCACAGGCTTTGAAAAGGTCACAAAGTAATCCTCTTCTATCTATTGTGAATTTCTTTTCTGAGCCCCATAATTGCATGACAGATGACTGAGTAATTTTGAAATTTAGCTCACATCTTTCATGTTGACTAGTAATAAACCTGAAGATAATATCCCAGAGTCCTATCCGTTAGTCCATCTACTCCACTTACATTTGTGCATTTGGAATCTTTACCATTTATCTTTCCCAGCTCAGACCAAATGGACTTAAATAAATCAATGCTTCTGTGCTGTCTCTGAACCAATATTATTTTCCCTGTGATGTAGAGCACTGCCTCTAAAAATGGGTTACAAACTAAGGGGCAGGGGCTCAATCATGGTGTCCGTGGAGTCAATAGGAAATATTGCATTGGACTTCAAGGGGAGTAGCATCGGTCACTAGATCTGTATCCTATTAGCTAGCATCATTTCACAAGGCTCTTGATGAACTTTTTCATCCGTCTCCAATCATATGGTATTTTCAAGCTTTCGCCTCTGGTCTAAGTTTCAGGTTCAAATCCTCTATGATTAAATGAAAATTCAAAAACTAAATGGAGTTAAGCTCTGTTGATTCAGAAGGGTTCAGTCTCCCCAGAAAAATAACCCTCTGAAAAAAATGAATTGGAAAACAGTCTAAAACTTCATGCTCATCCAGAAAGCAAAAATGTTCCTTTGAATTGTGCTCTAGGAACTCTAGTTGTGTAGACTCTGGAGGGAGGGTGGACTCAGTGTGGATTGTACGACAAAGGCCTAAGCACGTGTAGCATGTTCAATATGCATCGTAACCATGATGAAATCAATTCACCCTTATTGCTATATGAAGCAATTTATGGGTGTACTAGACAGGAGCAGCAGCAGAAGAAGCAGCTGAAGGTAAACCTTTGGATGTTGATGGTGTTGACAGACTGTTTGTTGCAGTTTTTCTTTTCTGTTGGTGACTGACTGATTACTCCAAGCTCTGCTCACACCTGCTCTTAATCTCTTCATTCAACCAAACTCGTACTGCCCTCCATGCTCCTCTCCATCCAAACCTCCTTCAACCATCCTCACCTCTGTGTCCCATTCTCCTTTCCTTTGTGTTTTCTTTTAGCTCCTCTCCATTTAACAGATCCCCACCAAAAAGGGGAAAAAAACAACATGCAGAACTTAATGCTTGCAAACAATCACTTTATGTGCTCTGCTTCCATGCTGTCATAAATATAAAGGGAAGGGTAAACCCCTTTGAAATCCCTCCTGGCCAGGGGAAAGCTCCTCTCACCTGTAAAGGGTTAAGAAGCTAAAGGTAACCTTGCTGGCACCTGACCAAAATGACCAATGAGGAGACAAGATACTTTCAAAAGCTGGAAGGAGGGAGAGAAACAAAGGGTTTGTGTGTCTGTCTATATGCTGGTTTCTGCCGGGGATAGACCAGGAATGGAGTCTTAGAACTTTTAATAAGTAATCTAGCTAGGTATGTGTTAGATTATGATTTCTTTAAATGGCTGAGAAAAGAATTGTGCTGAATAGAATAACTATTTCTGTCTGTGTATCTTTTTTGTAACTTAAGGTTTTGCCTAGAGGGGTTCTCTATGTTTTTGAATCTAATTACCCTGTAAGATATCTACCATCCTGATTTTACAGGGGAGATTTCTTTATTTCTATTTACTTCTATTTTTTATTAAAAGTCTTCTTGTAAAAAACTGAATGCTTTTTCATTGTTCTCAGATCCAAGGGTTTGGGTCTGTGGTCACCTATGCAAATTGGTGAGGCTTTTTATCTAACATTTCCCAAGAAAGGGGGGGGTGCAAGTGTTGGGAGGATTGTTCATTGTTCTTAAGATCCAAGGGTCTGGGTCTGTAGTCACCTAGGCAAATTGGTGAGGCTTTTTACCAAACCTTGTCCAGGAAGTGGGGTGCAGGGTTTTGGGAAGTATTTTGGGGGGAAAGACGCGTCCAAACAGCTCTTCCCCAGTAACCAGTATTAGTTTGGTGGTGGTAGCGGCCAGTCCAAGGACAACGGGGGGAATATTTTGTACCTTGGGGAAGTTTTGACCTAAGCTGGTAAAGATAAGCTTAGGAGGTTTTTTTCATGCAGGTCCCCACATCTGTACCCTAGAGTTCAGAGTGGGGGAGGAACCTTGACACATGCTATAGCCTCCCCCGCTGCCCCTTCCACACCTCATCATATGTCAGTCTTGTTTAATTAGACTGTAAACTCTTTGGGCAGGGATCTTGCATATTTAATTTGGACCACTTGGTAACAGTGGCTATAATATAATTAAATTTAAACATCCCTATGGCAGGGAAAACACCACAGCGGCCCAGTGCTATAGCATTTAATTTCAGAAAGGGGGGTTACACAAAAATGAGGAAGTTAGTTAAACAGAAATTAAAAGGTACAGCACCAGAAGTAAAATCCCTGCAAACTGCATGGAAACTTCTTAAAGACCCCATAATAGAGGCTCAACTTACTTTTTTTTTTTTAATTTGGGGTAAGAGAACCAAAAAAGTGCCACCTTGGCTAACCAACAAAATGAAAGAAGCAGTGAGAGGCAAAAAGGCATCCTTTAAAAAGTGAAAGTTAAATGGCGTCCCTAGCCTCTGTTTGCCAGAAGCTGGGAATGGGAGACTGGATGGATCACTTGATGATTACCTGTTCCGTTCATTCCCTCTGGGGCACCTGGCATTGGCCACTGTTGGAAGACAGGATACTGGGCTAGGTGGACCTTTGATCTGACCCAGTATGGCCGTCCCTATTGTGATAGGGTCGGTCCAGATGGCTACAGGAGAGTAATTTTTGAAGCAAAAGGTGTTTTTTTTTATTTGCATAACACACTTACAAAACAAACCAACAGCATATGCAATGTGTAACACAGCAACCAATCACAATTGTTTTCTCATTAGCTTCAGGGGAGGGAAGTGTTCAAGCTTGCCTGGGCCCAGAGCGGGGGGCTTCCTTGACTCTCGTGGTCTTCCACCCTTCCGAGTTACCTGGTGGTCCAGAGCGAGGGGACTTCATCGACTCTCAAGGTCTGCCACCCCCTCGAGTTACCTGGTGCCACGCCCGAGTGTCACCAACAATTCCCTCCTCTGACAGCACCCAACAAAAGGGGCAGGCTGTGGGGTGGACAACCCAGGGGGGGCATGTGCACCCACTTGTGAAAGGACCCCTCTAAGATGGTGGCGTCCGCAGCAGCAATGGCTGGGGCTGGGGTCCCTTACTCTCTCCCCCAATCAAAGGGTCAAAACAAAGGGAGCCGGATGGGGACACCGAGCAGAGAGCCTCAGACAGCCCCCACCGCTCCTCAAAAGCATCAAGGGAGTCGGTGGACGCCGCCCAGAGGAACTCCGCCCGGATACGTGAACGGACCGAGGATCAGAAAACGGCCCCACAGTCACAGGAAACTCCATTGGCCAACCTCCTAGGAGGAGGTTAACTAGGAGATCCCACGACTTTGTGAGGCCACGGATGGGGAGTGCATAGATAAAAAGGTGAGGGGAAAAATGCAACCAAAAACGTAATAAAAAATTTGTGAGGAGCCGGAACAGGGGCTGCAGCCTGGCGCACTCCAAATATGTGTGTGCCAGGGTTTTCCTCACATCGCAAAAGGGACAAATATCTGGAATGGGGTTGAACCGCGCCAAGTACGTGCCCGTGCTCACAGCTCCGTGAAGGAGCCGCCAGCTGATGTCCCCAATGGGCCTCGGAACCAAGGTGGAATATAGGCCTGCCCACCAGGGCTGCTCACCCTCCAAAGGTGGCAGAAGGTCTCACCACTTTGTGTCGAGGCGGGACACTAGGGTGAGGGTGTGAAGGGTGTAGAGCACGAGCGTGTATAGATGTTTCCTTGGCGCAGTTTGGAAGCATACCAGCTGCAGTTCATGCATCCAGCTCGCCGTAAAGGGGTGAGGGGGTCGATTGGGTCTATGGGTCCAATTAAAAGGTCCGGCGGGCCTGGGGTAGAGGGTGGGCGGGGCGTGCCCTCGAGCAGGACCCGATCGAGGTAAGCTCTAGCAGTGGGCGGTGAAGCGGCCTTCACCTCCTGAAGTACGCGCCGGGGGGTACAAGGTCTGGAGAGCCCCATGCGCACGTCAGGGGATCCAGCCAGTCTCCCCGGTCGTAGTCCAGGAGGTCTCCGGCTCTCATGACTTCTACCAGGATCAAGCTCTGGCTCACTGAGTGGGACTCCTCCACCTGCACACGGAGCTGAGGGTTGTGTAGCAGGGGCTCCGCGAGGAGATCTGCCCCCTCGGTGGCTGCCACAGACCTGGTCATTAAAAACAGTTTCCAAGTCCGGAGAAGGTCCTGGTAGAAGACCGGCAGCCCAGAGAGGTCTCACGGAAGACCTCCCGGACAGAGATAAAAGAGCTGCCGGTCATATCGGAGCCCTCAGATGCAGCGCAGGATGGCGTGCGCCAGTATGCACCACGCCGAACTGCCTGCACCATAAAGGAGCCTCTGTAGGGCCTGGAGGCAGCAGACGCAGACCTGAGTGTGCAGACACTTCAGGCCCTGCCCTCCTTCCTTCAGGGGTAGATGAAAAACCCCTACAGGGGCTCAGTGCATTCCTGACCAAAAGAACCCCAGAATCGATGTCCGGAGGTTGGTCAGGAAGCCCGGGGCCGGGGCTAGGGTGTTGAGCCGGTACCAGAGCGTGGACAGGACTAGTTGATTAAGCACCAGTGCTCTCCCACGAAGGGAGAGACATCGGAGTAGTCCCGTCCATTTCCGGAGCCGCTCTATCACCCCGCCCTCTAAATTTTCCCAGTTCTCCGGCGGAGAGGGATGCATGGCAGAAAGGTAAACGCCGAGGTAGAGCAGCGGACCCGCGCTCACCAGATGGTCTGAAGCGCAGGTGGGAGGGAGCTCGCCTGCTGCCAGTCTCCTACCGCCAAGCCAGAGCTCTTGACCCAGTTGACCTGGGTGGAGGAGGCTGCCGAATAGATGGCCTGGCAAGCTTCCACCCGTGCCAAGTCGCCCAAGTCCTGGACCATGAGGAGCACGTCATCCGCGTACGCCGACAGGACCAGCCGCAGCTCCGGCTGCCGCAGCTCCGGCTGCCACAGCACCAACCCTGTCAACCTCCTGCGGAGGAGGCAGAGGAAGAGCTCGATCGCCAGAGTGTACAGCTGGCCCAAGAGGGAGCACCCCTGCCGTTCTCCTCGCCCGAAGCTGACTGGTTCAGTCAGGGTCCAGTTGAGCTTAACCAGACACTCTGCGGAAGTGTACAGCACCCGGAGAAAACCCACAAACCGGGGTCCGAAGCCAAATGCCCGCAGAGTGCTCAGGAGGTACCCGTGGTCCACCCTATTGAACGCCTTCTCTTGATCAGGGACAGGATGGCAGACCGTCTCTAAGCCCGAGTTCCAAAAGGTCCTGAACCAGAAATAGGTTATCAAAAATACCGCAATCCATCTCCCGAAGGAGGCGGATGCGGGATCAAACAAAGGCGCCCCGGGCCCAATGGTCCTCGAGGGCCTGGAGCTCCTCCCGCTTCTTCCGGCACGCTCCGCAGAGGAGCGGATCCTCAGGGCTGGCAGCCAGACACCTCTCCAGCTCTAAGACCTCCCGTTACAACTGCTCTATCACCGCATTTCTCCGTCGGCTGCTGTCCCGGGTGTAGTTGCGGCAGAAAAGCCGGGCGCGCACCTTCCCCAGGTCCCACCATCGCCGCACCGAGGGAAAGGCACGCCGCTGCCCTCACCAGGCCAGCCAGAATTCCCGGAAGGATGTCATGAAGCCCTCATCCTCCAACAGGCTGTTGATAAAATGCCAATAGGCCGGCCCCGGCCTCTCCGCACAGAGGGAGGCTGTCACGATGGCTAGGTGATGGTCAGAAAATGGGGCCAGCTGAATGCTGGAGAAGTGGGCGCGTGAGAGATGGAAGCATGATAAATAAATGCGGTCCAACCGGGAGTGGCTCGACCGATGGGCTTCCACCCGGACAAAGGTGAACGTGGAAGTGTCATCTGGGTGGTGGTCATGCCAGATGTCCACTAGGGAGTGATGTTCAACTATCTCCCGGAGGGTGTCCACGGCGGCCGGGCTCTGCTCGGTCCCCGAGCGGTCTCGCTCCTCGAGGGTGGTATTAAAATCCCCTGCCAGGACCAGGACCAGGCACTCGTGAGAAGCTAAGGTGCCGAGGAAGGCGGACGCCTGCTGATAGAATTGCAGCCGCTCCGGGCCCGATGTCAGGGCATAGACTTTAATGAGGTTAACCACGAGCCCCTCTATACGGAGATGTAGCAGGCGACCCGGCATGGCCTCGGCGACCTCTAGCACCTCAGGCAATATGTTGGGGGAGAACAGGGTCACCACTCCAGCCTGCCGAACCATGGAATGGCTAAAGTAGACCCTGTCCCCCCACTCCAGTAGCCAACTGTCTTCAGCGGTTGGATCCGTATGGGTCTCCTCCAGGAAAATTACAAAGTACTCTCCCGCCCAAAGGAAAGAGAGCACCTGGGACCTGCGGAGAGCCATCCTACAACCCCGGGTGTTCAACGTTGCGATGGTGAGAGGTGTCATGGGGAGGGCCGGAGGGGGATCCTCACTGTCAGGGATGCTCGCATCCCCCAGTGGGCCGCGCAACAGTCCTTGACTCATCCCGTAGGTGAGTAATTGGTCACGGAAGACGCGGACCCGCCAGTAGGCCGCAGCATCCTGCTTCCCCGTCCCTTTACCTTCCCCCATGAGGGCCCTTGTGGCCCGGAAGATTTGAAAAAAGTCCCCCCATTGCTGGAGAGCAAGCTGTACCTTGTTGCAGGAGCCACGGACATCCTCTAAAAACTTGCACAGCTCTCCTCGCAGCTCATGGGGGGATGGGGTTACGATTTCCCGGTTGTTCCCCAGCGAGGCCCTTGGTGCAGCCCCGTGGCCCACTAAAACGGGCAAGCAGGGTGCGGACCCCCAATGGGGAGCCTGATGGGCTGCAGCTTCTAGGCCCGCCTCAAGCCCTGGGGCGATAGGGGGCGGTGGATGGAAAATAGCAGCCCCTAATGGATCAGGGCAAGAGAACGCAAAGGCCGCTCCCTGGGGGTCATCAGTTGGAAAAGGGAAGGAGACAGCTCCGGGGGCGGCAATAACATCACAGGAGGTAGACTGGATAGGGGCGGGAGCAGGGGCAGGGGCAGGGGCAGGGGCAGGGGCAGGGGCGAGATTCTGGGTTTTGGGAGGCAAGCAGCTGGATGGTGGTGCTTCCCGATCAGGCTCGAGGGTTAAGGGGGTGGGGAGGGAGCTCTCAGTGACACCAGGTGCGGGCTCTATGGTGGATTTAGCGGCCACAGCATCAGGAGGTGGATTATCTTCTGTTGGGCCCCCGCCCGGGAAGGATGTCGATTGCTCCGCACCAACGGGGGGTGCCCCTGGCGACTCGTGTCTCGGCCACATGGCGCCAGCTGTCACCTGAGCAGGCTCGGTGGTCATCAGCGGGGTGCCATCAGCGGCCAGGTCAATGAAGGAGTCCAGGGGCTCCTCGGAGGTGGGAGCAGAAGCAGCAGTTATGGGGAGGGAGCATGGGGAAAAGAGGGGTGGAGTGATGTCGCCCAAATCGAGGTTTGCTGGCAAAAAGTCGTCCTCCCCCTGGGTGACCAGGGTCAGATCTAAGGCCTCGATCTCCTTGAACATGGAGGAAAGGACACTTTCCATCACCCCTGGGGTTCTCCCTGCTGGCACCTGCCACAACTGTTGCCTCGGGGTTCACGGGGGCTTCGGGTAGTGTCAGAACAAAAGGGGCTTCCTCGAGGGTCTCGGAGGGGAGGATCTCCCTTGGAGAGGAGACACTACCCTCCGGTGCTACCATGTCTTTCCCGTCTGACACCAGTGGATGGGACGCACTCGTGGGCAAAGCGGAAGGTTTGGCATCGGTGCCCCCCTTCCTGATCTTCCGGGGGGCCTCCGTCTCGGGTAGATGAGGTGGAGCTCAAGCCTTCCGCTTGCGTCGCTTCCTCTGAACTAGGGCCCAGCCCTGCATGGCATCATCTGGGGGCTGGTTAGCAGGGGTCATGTCAGGGGGCAAAGGCAATGGTTCAGGGACTTGTGGGGGGGACGGTGGGACAGCATAAGGGAGGGAGGATTCTCCCTGGGGCAGGCTCTTTCCTATGCCTGGTGGTATCTCTGCCACACCCTCCTCCATAGGCCCCGCCAGATTGTCAGCAGCCAGGGCGGGGCTCTCCCGCTCGTCTGGGCGTTGTAGGGGAGTTACCCCTTGGGTCTGAGCGGGAGAAGTGGTGATCCAAAGAGGAGGGGCGGCGGGTTCGGGTATCGGGCGGGTATCAGGTATCGGGCGGCCAGGGGCATCGGCAATGACAGGGCCGATGTTTTGCCCGGTCTCTGGGATCCCAGGTTCTCCTCCTTGCCAGGCTAAGGGGCAGTCCCTCCAGACATGCCCTGATTCCTGGCAGAGGTAGCACCAGGCTTCCACCGTGGAGAAATACACCCGGTAATGGGTCCCCTGGTGGGGGACTAGGAAGGACCCGTCGAGCGCCTCTCCGTCACGTGCCGCCGATGGCAGTAGAAGTTGCACTTGCCTGCGGAAGGAAAAGATGTGATGGAGGGTGGGGTCCTTGCAGCCCAACAGGAGAGGGCTGATGACAGAAATGGGTTTTCCCCGGGTGGAAAGGGCAGGTAACAGGGCAGCACTGGGGAGAAAAGGAGGGACAGAGGTCAGGACCCCCTCTCCACCGCCTCCTGAGCGGCAGCCTCCGATGCTAAGAAGAAGACAACCCATACATTTTGGAGGCTGCCACAATGGCCGAGGGCCCCACTACCCTCGCCAATGCCCGCACGTAGGTCTCCACGTGGGGCGAGGCGGGCACCAAGAGGCATCGGACACCGTGCTTCCTTGTCATGGTGGGGAAGGGGCCCTGGCCGCTGTTGATGGTGGCGGAGGCGGTGGGCAGGAGAGCTGACGAGGCGGCAGGCGGGGGGGGGGGAGCCGCTGTCCAGACATACATCCTGGGAGCTGAGGGAGGGACACCCGCAGAGCTGGTGAAGGGGGTAGTGGGGAAGGACGCCGTCGTCGGTGGCGGGGCCGCAGCAGTGGGGGTGGCCCCTGCCACGGAGGGCCTGGTGGTGTTAGCAGGGCCCTTCCCCTTCTTCTTGCCCTGGCCTTTCCCGTCAGCTGGGGGGCTCCCCTAGAGTCTGGGGAGGCGGTGGGCATGGCAGCGGCAGAGGTCACCCCGGTGCCCTCCATTGCCGATGCCCCAGCGGGGGCGGTGGCAGGTGGTTAACAGGAGTTGGGGTCAGGTAAAAAGGGACAGGCTGTGGGATGGGCAGTTCAGGGGGGGCACATAAACCACCATACGCTTGTCCAGAGACTCCTGTTTGGTTGGCTCGTGCTTCTGGCCCACACGGTGGAATCTGGGCGAGCAGCTAAGTCCAGAGGCAGATGTTAAACAGCCAGCAATGATGATGGAGGGGGCATTGAGGAAGATCGTAGTGTGGGGGTTGAGAGGACACAGATGGATAGGGGGGCAGCTCCATGCCACACCCCCTGTGTCCCTACAAACATAGTCAAGACACAGTCAAGGCCTCCCCCCACACGAGAGTACAGTTCGAAAGTTACTCAGTCTTGGGCCCCCTCTACGGTGATTTGTAAGTTCCCCGGGTGGTGTTCCTCCGGTAGACGGCTGTTTCTCTTTCTCTCTGTTCCTGGCTTTCTCCGCAGCTGCAAAATTCCAGGGATGCCAGAGCAGATGATAAAAGTTCCTCTCGGCCAAATACGGGTCCACAAACAAACAGCAAGCAGTTGGGTCTGGGGGCTGGGTCCCTCCACTCCCCCCCTCCGGGGAGCGGGTCAGCAGGCCCCCTCTCTCTCGGGGGGGTTTCAGCTGGAGCAGCAGCAGCATCCGAGGGAGGGCGGGCGGGGGGGCACTAACAGCCGGCCGGCAGCCGGCCAGCACTCTAGCAACAGCAGAGAAAGAAAAAAAACAACAAAAAGAAAAGAAAGGGGGGAGAGCATCTGGCCCGGTCGCGGGGGAAGCCGAAAGCAGGGGCAAAAAGCAAGGAAAGCCGAGGCCAGAGGGCGGTGGCAGCAGCAGGAGAGCAGGCTAAGTAGGTCCCTTTTCCCTGGGTAAGGTAACTGGGAAGGTTTCAGAACAATCAGGAACCTTCTGGAGACAATTAAGACAGACAGGCTGATTAGAACACCTGCAGCCAATCAAGAAGCTGCTAGAATCAATTAAGGCAGGCTAATCAGGGCACCTGGGTTTAAAAAAGGAGCTCACTTCAGTTTCTGGTGTGTGTGTAAGGAGCTGGGAGCAAGAGGTGCTTGGAGCTGAGAGTGAGAACATGGACTGTTGGAGGACTGAGGTGTACAAGCATTATCAGACACCAGGAGGAAGGTCCTATGGTGAGGATAAAGAAGGTGTTGGGAGAAGGCCATGAGGAATAGCCCAGGGAGTTGTAGCTAGTTGCACGGCTGTTCCAGGAGGCACTCTAGACAGCTGCATTCCACAGGGCCCTGGGCTGGAACCCGGAGTAGAGGGCGGGCCTGGGTTCCCCCCAAATCCTCCCAACTCCTGGTCAGACACAGGAGGAGTTGACCTGGACTGTGAATTCAGAAAAATGGCCAAGCTGAGGGCTGCCGTGAAGCGCCAAGGCAAGCAAATCCGCCAATAAGCACAAGACCCACCAAGGTAGAGGAGGAACTTTCTCACAGTATGTACAGCACATAGCAGATTGGTGTCCCATTCTTAGCTGGTGTTTTAGGTGCAACCATGATAATAATAATAAATAAGCATTTGTCAAGATACATGCTGTAAAAGTGCAAGTACTAGACTCCAGGTGGTATGCAGTTCTTGAGGTCCTTCATTTCCTACAGTGAGTCATGTGGCTTAGATAAAGATGTTTCTTAGCTCATCAGGAAAGGTGCTTGAAGAGCTAAAAGCACACATTTTAAGGAGTTAAGTACCCAAAGAGGTGCATAATCAAAAACTTAACATTATTTTTATTTGTTTAAAGTATTTCACTTGCTGCTCTGACTATAATAGAAATGGCTACAGCAACTTAGTATGCAATTCTTGGAAACATTAACCTTATTGGTCAGAATGTTGGCAGTTCAGGGATCTTTTAGATAGGGTTGCTTTTTTTCCCTTTTGCCACCAAAGGAACATGAAGCAGTGGTGACTTCACTTCTTAATGACACCAAACGTGGAGGTAGCCACTCAAAGCTTAATTCATTGTAATTGATACTTCTGATGTCCATTCCCCACCTCTTATTTTTGAATATATTCAATGAAAAACTTCCCCTCTATTTAAAATTTTGTCAATTTTTTTTAAGTTGACTGGCTGTACTCATTGCTCTCAATGCACCCAGATCCCTCTCCCTTTGCCTGACCCCAACTCCCTCTCCATCTTCCAAAGATGACTACACTCCAGGTCCTCTTTGGTGACAATCCATGGCATCTCAGGTCCATTGTATTGTCTGCTGGGCTCTTTCCAAAGCTTCTTTGGCTCAGCTATCATCTCCTGAGGAAGCCCAGAATAAGTATGAGTTTTGAAGATGGCAGACAGCCCCACACAGAAAGCCAGATCTGTTGAGATCCAAATATAATTATTTAAGAGAAACTAGACAGCATGTTAGGGTTCATCTGGGGAGCTACTTAAGCAAATTGATCTCTTGCTTTAAGAAAAGATTCAGTTTAAATATGTCTTGAGATTTGGACTCATTCAGCCATATGCAACAAAACCTAGTGATGGGCAAAGCTCCAGAGTTCAGGCTTTGTTTAGATGCCAACCTGAATTATCAATGTTTTTGAGACTAGCCCAAATTCCCCAGTTCTGGGCCCTTGCTCCTCAATCCCTACATAAATGTCTCCCTGAAACAGTCTTTGGATGTCTACCGTCTGATGGCAGCTCTTCTTGGGGAAGGCTGAAGATGAGAGAGGCCCAGTATCCTTCCATACCACTACTGGGACAGTTTTGCACTTCAGAAGGTGACCACCAGTCATTCCGTTCCTTTCCCCAGAGTCTTCAGGATGCCATTTGATGAACTGCCTTTACATGAGGCTGACCAGCTGACCCACTCCTCTTTTATTTAGCAGAACTCAGCAAATCATGATGGGTCCCACTAAGGTGTCCTTGTTAAAAATGCACACAGGAGCAAACTGGCTTTCAATCCCTCGTAAAAACAGACTCTCATTGCTTTGCCATCATTTCATGTCTGATGAGGGCTAATTAGGAACCACTATACATATCTAGTTTATCTGTGAGAGACACTGCATCCATCTTGGAGCTATTATCTGTTTAGTTTTTGAGAGAAATAGTTTGGCTGTCAGCCCTGGATGGATGGGGTTGGCTATAGGAACTCAGACTGTCGATCATAGCAACAGCATAATTAACAATGCCTGTTGCTTGTTGTCCAAGAAACACAGGTACACACCCTCCCAAACTATTATTTGAAACAGTAGTCCCTTCCCCATCTTGGTAAACATCACCCTTTGGAAACAGGCACACCATTCCTGCCTGGTTCTAGGATTAAATGCCATTTTATTCTCTCCCGCCTTTGCTTACTTCCAGGCTCTGGTGGCTTTGGAGACTCCATCCCCTGCAAAGGGTGGTGATCACCAAAAATTAAAAGAATACAGCAGAAGTACAGCCTAGCTCATTTGCAGCTGCTCTGGCTCAGTCCTTCACTCTGTGCAAAGTTGGTTGGTTTTATTTATTATTTTATGTTATTTATTTACTTCTGGCTCTGAGCTGTTCTTGAAATTAGACTCATTGTAGCAGTATTATGTGCAGACTGTCTGCTGACTGTGTCAGACTGAACTACATAATATTTTATGTTGATTGAAAGAGCATACACACTGCGAGTAATAAGTATTTGCTGCCCTTGGGCCCAGCTCCTGCAATGTATTACAAATCTCGGAAAAGTGGTCATTACTTTGTCTTAGCTGCAAAATTCCTTTTATTGAATTGCAGTTAAGAACCTATTTTTTAAAGAGAGTTTTGCACATTTCTCCACCTTCCTACATAGGACTATAACAATGCCATTTAACCTCCATGAAATTCTGGGACTGGATTTTTCAAGTAAAGGTCTAGATATGTGTGATTTCTCTTTAGGACTATGTGCTCTATGAGAGCGAAGAGAAGAGCTGGCTGAATTATTTGTTAGGAATTTTGCCTATGTACAGGGTAGAAAATCGTTCATGAGCCAATTCTGAATGTTTCTATTGCACCTTTTATTTGTGAGTATTTGCTGTCTAGTCTGGACAATTTTCGGCCCAGGGGTTGTAGAAAATAAATCATGAACAGCCACTTGTTATATAGTCAGGTTTCGTGACTGGTCACTTGAGTCCCATGGAGTTTCTGCTCCATAATTGTGTAGCAGTTTGCATTTTGTGATAGGTCACGTAAGTCATCTGGTTTTTGTTGCACCCTTGTTAGCTAAATGAAACTTTTTTAACAAAAGAATAACAAACAGTGAGTAGGGCACTTTTTGGAATACATTTTTCAGATGAATAACTCTTCTGGTAAATTCATGAACACTTTAATGAGCACCAGGCAAATGGTCCGAATACTCACTACAGCTAACTATATGGGCGCACAAATCACAGGAAGGCAATCTTTGTCTCTCCTCTGTGGGAACATATTGCAAACAATATTGTTTTTACTATTTAACCTCCTCTAATGAAGATAAAGGAAATCGGAGCTCATGCCTCTTTGAAGAGGCTAATTGCCACAAAGATTGGCAAGCCATGTCTCTTCCAATCAGAACTTGGAGAGTATAGGTGTAATGCCAACAGACTCCTTTAACTCTCTCTAAGTGGTCTCAGTGCCACTAAATGTGACAGAACACCCCAGAAGGTGTGTGAGTTACATAGGGACATGAAATGGAAAAAATAAGAGAGAGAAATATTATTGGAATGCTTTCAAAACTCCCCAAAGGGTCTGATCTGTCAAGCACACATTTCCAATACAAGATAAACCAAACATTAGAAGCCACTATGGAAAGATCATCTTTGCTATGCACGTTGAGTGAAGTTCTCCCTGTACAGAAGAGCAGCACAAGACCATTTCAGATGCCTTGGGATTTAAGTGGTATATATTCCTTTAAATAAGGCTTAAGTGGGAATTTCACCCGCAAGAAGGGACATTTATACAAACTTTCCCTTGAAAAGAAGCCATTTCATGTTGGTAAATCCTATTTGGAGACCATGCCAGTGTTGTGTTTCTGAGTACCACGTTTGCTTGACTGTTCTGATTTATTGCTCTGTACACTGTTCTTAATGGGTTCTTTTTTTAAAAAAAAAAAAAAGATTGATTCCAATAATAAAAATGAACTGGACAAGTGAGATGGCTCTTGGTATTCTTTCCATCCAGCAATTTGTTTCTAAATTTGACCAAGAGGAACTGTAGTTTAATTATGAGCCAAATAATTCATTCTTCAGTTGGCAAATTGGCTTTTTATTTTCTTCCATGTCAAACAAAATAAATGAAAGGGGTTTTTGACTGCATCCTAAGAGGTGCCGAGCAATTGACTTCAGTAAGTGGCACTTACCCATACCAGAAGTCCCGTTTTAGAATTTTGGTTGTAGTCACACAACTAGCCAATGGCAGAGCTGGGAATAGAGCCCAGGAGTCCTGGCTGCTAGTCCCCAGCGCTCCCCACTAATCTGTACACGCTCTCTGCGCAGAACAAGAATCTCGTATAGTTTTTAAAAGCTGTGCTTTTCACTCATATGAATTTTCTTAAGAGTCTTAAATTTATTTTAAAGCTGTTTTGTGTAGATTAAACATATCTTTTGTTTAGCAACTTTCATTATAAACTCAGTGTTTTGTTATTGGCATGAAGAAATAATGCCACCTATGTTACAGAAGCAAAGATTATAATAAAAAAAAGTTACTAATTCCTTACATCCGTACAATAATAAATAATCCCTTATTTTCCTTTAGCACCTTTCATATTGCACAGCCTCAAGTGCTTTCTGGGCTGTGGGTCTGGAGCCTGATCCAAAGCCTATTGAAGTCAGTGGAAAGGCTCTCCCTAATTTCAAGGGCTTCAGTAAAGGCCCTTCATTCTGATACCTCTTTATATAAATTTTACACCACTGTGACCTCTCTGCTCTCAAGGGAGTTACCCAGTGATGTGAAATCAGGGCTGTGACCTGGTGTGCAAGGATCACTTCACCCATTCCTGAAATGCATCCACTTCTGGGGTGGGCACATGACATTCAATACAACAGGGGAAAGTGAGTAATTCAGCCACCTGAGACTACAGCTGGTGATTAGGTAGGTGGAATAATCATCTGAGTTGTAATGAAGGAGAAAAAGATGCCAGACTCTTATTTTTACAACAAATAATACAAACCCTTTAAATGCTCCACTGCATTTATAATCCATATCTCTAGCCCACTGTTATCACCTTTTTTTTTTCTTCCCTCCTCCCCACTTTGGCTATGGCTTTTGAACAGCACAGGGTCAGCAAGATTACAACCTGAAAATGAAAAGAAGAATAGCTGTACTTTAGGTGCTTTCTCTCTTGCCATTACAATTTGTATACAGTCCCTTTAATGGGGCATAAACATTATCCATAGATTGTAGCAGCGGGCTGCTGCGCTGCCATACTTTGACCTTTTATACAATTTATATCCATGTGGTTATGAATTCTAATGTACTTGCTCTTGTGTTCTCCTGCCCTAGTGTTTACGGCTCCGTACTGGCTGTTAAGAACAGGAAGGGAGCACAAGAGCTAGCCAGTTAAAGGCCTAGAACGCCAGTTAAATACTATTTGTATTGTACTTGGTCCGATGGAGTTCTTGGATCAAACAATGCAACAGACGCTGGTTGAGATGGTAGGATCTACTTGCTCGGCTCCTGAAATGCAACGCACGGCCGCCTCAGCTGGGAGGACTCCCAGAGAGCATTTAAAGTGTGACACACTTCAATAACTAGGGAGTGACTGACATACAGAGCCTATTTTACATGGCATGTCTAGTCCTGTCTGCAACCTAATCACGTGACTTAATACGTGCAAATTGTTGTTTGCCAGCATAAATTTCCCACTGTGTGTCCTTTTGTTCCATTCAGGCTGCTTCTCCGCTCCGTTACGGCTGCTAGGAATCAAACTGGCTTTAATAGAATTATTTTGCTAATGTTTCAGAATTGTGCCTGATGCTTGTTTCTAAAGGAGTTGAAGAAATAAAAGTGGCACTATGTATTTTCATGAGCATCTGAGAACAGGGGCCATCGCTTCAGTGGAAACAGAGGGCTTAATTCTCCACTCCAGAATACCACTCTTAGTCTCCGGCCTACCTCTGACGTCAGGGGAGTTACACTGGGCTAAATTTGATATAAAAGAGTGCAGAATCAGTCCCTCCCTCTGTGCCCATTTGCTGGATTTGACTGTATAAACAGTTATGGCTGTAATGCCATAGGCTTGTGATAGATACTAAACCAATCGCAAGGGCATTTCCCTGGGTGCATCACACATACAATGTGCCATCTAGTCACGTGCATATGATGGATTCCTTTGCTCTCACAGGGGTATGTGGGTAACAAGCTGCTGTACACTGTAGTAGAACTAAATTTAAAGAATTATAACAAGTAACGTATTGGAAGTGTGACATGTTTTATTTGCTGGTTTCAGAGTAACAGCCCTGTTAGTCTGTATTCGCAAAAAGAAAAGGAGTACTTGTGGCACCTTAGAGACTAACCAATTTATTTGAGCATAAGCATCCGATGAAGTGAGCTGTAGCTCACGAAAGCTTATGCTCAAATAAATTGGTTAGTCTCTAAGGTGCCACACGTCCTCCTTTTCGTTTTATTTGCTGCTTGTGGAATGTCCTTTATCAACCACAGACTCTACTCTTGGACAACACTTTTTTTAATGAAAAATGTAGATAAGAAATTGTTTTAATAGAAATTAAAAAAAAAATGTTGACGAGCTGAATCCACCAGAGCAGGCAGCACTGTGGCCAATAAGCCAGCTGCCATAACTTAAAAGGGTCAGAGAGGTGATCACTGGCAGACCCAGGAATAGAACTCCATTCTCTTGAACCCCTAGACTGTAAAGTCTCTCAGACCCATATGTAAGTGCTGGAACTTCGGGTGCTACTGCACCCCCTGGCTTCAGGTGGCTTCCATCATATACAGGGTTTACAGTTTGGTTCAATGGCTATCAGAACCCCCACTATACAAATTGTTCCAGCACCCTTATCCCCATTTATATGCCATCTCTCTCACACACCTTCTGGTTTCTTCTCTCGCACGCACACCTTCCCTTTTTTCTGTCTATTCAGACACAAACCTCCCTCTGTTCTCATCGCTACCACACACCTCTCACTCTATTCACACACACTCCCTCTATCTACCTTCCTATCTTTATGCAGTTGCTTGGATAACCGAGATCCCCCTCCTGTCACCCTTCATTGCTTCTCGATTGCAGACACCATTGTCTATTTCTGAACATCTACTTCTAGAGCATTTGTTTTGAAGGGAAGGATTTTTTGGTCTCAATGGCTCCTTTATCGCATGCACTGGAATTGAAATATTCATACTTTTAAAACGCTTTTGCAGTATTTTACTCACCTGCCAGGGGGACTGCAAATGCCTTTTTCCTCTTGGGTTCCCTCTTAATCTGCTGTTTGTTACCCACAGTAGAATTTGACCCAAGGCTTCCTGTCTCATAGTGATTTTCACACGGCTTGCACATATGCCAGCTTCACACATTCAGCCTCAAGACAGAGGAGCCATAGAGCTTTCATGTTTTTGCTTTTTTTAACGAGTTGTGCTAGCGTAGGCCCTTGGTGTCAAGGCACCAACATGGGCTGGTTTCTTCAGTCTGCTAACGCCTCTGTGTGTCACACCCGGGGTGAGGGTGCTAAGAGGAAGGAGGAGCAGAGAGCTAGGAAACCCTGGCAGTGGGATGGAAAGGAGAGAGGCGTGTGATCTGGAGCCAAGAGTTGCTATTCCTGATCCTCCAGTGCTGTGAGTTAGAACTGATCCTGTGCACCTCAAAGTTGCACTGGAGGTCCATGTCTCAGGGCAGGAAGCCACAGCTTGGATGGCGTGGAGAGCTGAGTCCTGTGGTGCTGGAATCTAGATGCTCCAGGAATGGGCATTTTAGAAATGCATCAGAAGGTGAGTTGAGAGACAATCCCGTGACCCTGATGACGCAACTGTTTAGTGAACTTAATACATTTGAATGTTCAGTTCAGATTCCCCCAAACACTTAGAATCATAGAATATCAGGGTTGGCAGGGACCTCAGGAGGTCATCTAGTCCAACCCCCTGCTCAAGAGCAGGACCAATCCCCAATTAAATCATCCCAGCCAGGGCTTTGTCAAGCCTGACCTTGACTTATCCAATCTTTGGGCCCAATCCTGATCCCACTAAAGTCAAAGCCAAAATTTCCATTGGAGCTGATTGTTTATGTTAAGGGTATGTCTACACTGGAGCTAGACAGTAGAATTTCCAGCTCAGGTAGACATACCCACACCAGCTCTGATCAAACCCATATGCTAAAAACAGAAGTGTAGCTATGACTGTGCGAGTGGCAGGAGGGGCTAGCCACATGAGTTATGTTCCTAAGGTCTTGACAGGATCATACTCAGGGCAACCAGCCCATCCTGCTTCTCACACTACCACAGGTATACTGCTATTTTTCGTGCACTAGTTGATCAAAACTAACATGGGTATATCAACTCAAGCTGGAAATTATATCTTCCAGTTCACTGTAGATATACCCTGGCAGTGTAAAGGAACTTTAAAGTGCAAGTAAATGTAATTTAAGACGACTTTGTGGTCCAATTTTATGCTGCCAGCATGGTGTAAAGAAGTTTTAGCATAAATGAGAATCCAGCCTAATGGTAGTAGGATTGAGGTTATCTTTGCCAACCCATTTTTCTGAGTCTACCCTGTTTTCCTGGAAATTGCATGAGAACAGGTTTTCTCCCAAGAGTTCTTCTACTTTTTGCTTCCAACCAGGCCAGAAATGTGTCATTTTTGAACATTTCGGGTTCCTTGTCTTACCAAAAGCCAGGAAAGGCAAATGCATGTGATCAATGATGGAAGAAGAGCCATCCCTTGGGACACTTACACATAAACTTGACAAAACACGGAAGGATGTGTTTTCATGTACTATGCTGTGCTTTCAAGATGATTGACTGAATGGAAGGGACAACCCCAGACCCCACCCTATTACCGGGGGCCGCCCAAAGCCCCACCTACCTCCCAAAGAACCCTCAAGACCCCTTATCGTCCCACCACCCCGTTCTCCAGCAACCCTCCTCGCGCCAGTGACCCGTCAGCTGGACGATGTTTTAAATATAAAGGGAAGGGTAAACCCCTTTGAAATCCCTCCTGGCCAGGGGAAAGCTCCTCTCACCTGTAAAGGGTTAAGAAGCTAAAGGTAACCTCGCTGGCACCTGACCAAAATGACCAATGAGGAGACAAGATACTTTCAAAAGCTGGGAGGAGGGAGAGAAACAAAGGGTGTGTGTGCCTGTCTATATGCTGGGTTTTCTGCCGGGGATAGACCAGGAATGGAGTCTTAGAACTTTTAGTAAGTAATCTAGCTAGGTATGTGTTAGATTATGATTTCTTTAAATGGCTGAGAAAAGAATTGTGCTGAATAGAATAACTATTTCTGTCTGTGTATCTTTTTTGTAACTTAAGGTTTTGCCTAGAGGGGTTCTCTATGTTTTTGAATCTAATTACCCTGTAAGATATCTACCATCCTGATTTTACAGGGGAGATTTCTTTATTTCTATTTACTTCTATTTTTATTAAAAGTCTTCTTGTAAGAAACTGAATGCTTTTTCATTGTTCTCAGATCCAAGGGTCTGGGTCTGTAGTCACCGAGGCAAATTGGTGAGGCTTTTTACCAAATCTTGTCCAAGAAGTGGGGTGCAAGGTTTTGGGAAGTATTTTGGGGGGAAAGACGCGTCCAAACAGCTCTTCCCCAGTAACCAGTATTAGTTTGGTGGTGGTAGCGGCCAATCCAAGGACGACGGGTGGAATATTTTGTACCTTGGGGAAGTTTTGACCTAAGCTGGTAAAGATAAGCTTAGGAGGTTTTTCATGCAGGTCCCCACATCTGTACCCTAGAGTTCAGAGTGGGGGAGGAACCTTGACACATGTGATCAATGATGGAAGAAGAGCCATCCCTTGGGACACTTACACATAAACTTGACAAAACACGGAAGGATGTGTTTTCATGTACTATGCTGTGCTTTCAAGATGATTGACTGAATGACCTAACAGCTCTTTGTCACCTTTAACTTCCACAGGTGTGTGAAAATAAGGAAACCAACTGATTCATCCAACTACATACTGACAGCCTTATGTAGCCATTGATAACCATATGCATTAGGTGTTTGTTGCATATGGTAGGACATGAGTTAAAACTAGTTAATCTTGGCTTGCAGTAAGCAACCACATGAAGGACAGACATATTTGAAGCAAAGGTAAATAATTCTGGAGGATCATTGGGTAAAATAACTGAGTCTTAATAAGAGCTGAAAGGACCTGCATAATTTCTTTGACTTTTCACAGAATCACTGTCCCAAACTCTACAGTAGGATATCAATCCAAGAAGCATAAGTTCAGGTTCAGTATTATATTGCCAGATCAACTCTCATTGGATGATTTAACCAGAGGCACTGGGACTATTCCACTACCATCTGCTCGCTTCAGCCTTTTCCAGATTAGCAACACCAGTGTTTATGAAGGGTATGCCTATGCTTTATTTGGAAGCGAGCCTCCCAGGCTGGGGGAACAGTCTCATGTTGGCAGGGTGCAAGCTAGTGTGCTAAAAATAGCAGTGTGGACATTGTGGCTTGGGCTTTCAAGTTTAGGGGGTTGGGTGGGCTTGAGAGCCTGTGCTCCAGCCCAAGTTGCAATGTTCATACTTAGACTTGCACTGGTGGCTTTAAGCTATTGCACTAAAAATCAATCTGCAGACATACCCTGAAGGGGAAACTTAGAAAACTGTGCAAAAATGCAGCATGCAAAATGGTGCCAGTAGCTACCCCAGGCAGAGGGGGTATTTGGATTCTGGGCTTAATTAATGCTTTGCCCAGATGCTAACCAGCACATAGCATTAGAACTGTAACTGGGAGGACATGCAGAGGACAATCCATAGTATGCTAATGTCTAAGAATTAGGACTCCTTGGATGTACACTGTATTGCCTTCACAGTACCTCAGCTTTTTGCTTCTGTCATTTGTCAGATTGGTTTGGGGGCCTCATTCAGCAATACTTTACTCATACTGTTTACCCTGTTACATTTTTCAGAGGCTTATACTTGGCAAGCATAAGGCTGACAATTAGCCTTGCCACTCAGAACTTCCTTTCTCCACTCTGCCACAGGGCAACTCATCTGCCCACGCTTAACCCATCCATTTTATGTTAATTTGTCCTTAACAAAGTATTTTTACCCCAGGCCATGCGTTGCAGCCACTTCCCTTGACAGAGGAGGGCTAGAAAGTACATTCTTTAACGTCCCATCAGTAGCACCCCTTACTGGCCCCCATCCTGTGGTCACTGTAAATAGTCTATAGGGCCAATCTGGGGAGCGAGAGACCCACTCAGGAAATTGAATCCCTGTCTCTCAGGTTGCTATGGAGTACTAACCACTCGGGCAGCATAGATGCCCCAAAGTTTGGGGCCAGTCCTGCTTCCATTGAAGTCAGTGGGAGATGTACCATTGATTCCAACGGGAGCAGGATTTGATCCTTTAGAAGATATTTCACTCCCGGTCCTGATTACTGGGTGTTGTTACTCTGCATATATGAACAACATCCACAACTCACCCCAGAGGTAGCTGAATTTGAGTGATGGATGATTTCTTTGGGATGAAAAATACTGTCCAAATCTAGGACCATCAGTTTAGACCTAAATTCTGCTCCACCCCATACAGAGCTGTCTTCTCACAGTTTATCTCTACAGATCATTTACATCAAAAGTGCATCATCAGGGAGCAGAGGTTATAGCTGATGTGCTTTATGACAGTGAAGTTAATCCTAGCATTCAGGTCATCCTCCCACATCTTGATTTTTCTTGTCTCTCTCCCTGGTTGAGATCCCAGATGACATCCCATATTTGGACCTTAGATAAATTGAGAGGTGTGATCAAGTGTCCACCTGAGAGGAGAACACCCTGGGCTATGCTTGCCCCACCACCCCCAATAAAAGGTGTGATAAGAAATGAGCTTTAGTTACAAAAGCACAACTTTTGTTGTTGTTTTTTATTTTATTATATTTTATTTTTTTTAAAGTAACCCAGTCGAAAAGGGAAATAGGCAGTTTGGAGAAGAAACAGTTACTTTGCTCCCTGTCTGAGTGTAGGTTTTATTCATTGGCATGTTGTGTCACTTGCTAGCTAACAAAGCAAATCTTGGCCCATAGAACCTGTCATGGCACATGGTAGATACATATGCTGCTTCTGAGTCATAAAGCATCAGGCACCCATTCTTGGGCTGTTCCATAGTATTTTTAGACAAGGGAGAAATATATAATTTTAAGAAGCTGAGAGAGTGTTTTTTTTTGATTTTCCCATAAATTGTCCATACATTCATCCAGGGCTTTGGGATTGCATTTGTATTTTGGGATTTGTAATCCCCCCACCCTAATTGTGTCTCCCAATGATTGTGTCTTGTACGATGGGGTTCTGGTCCATGAGTAGGGCTCCTTGGCACTATGGTAATACAAATAAATACGAATACTGTTGCTCACTGAAGGAACAGAAATGGACACCGTGTAGAGTCAAGCACAGGAGTTTATTACACACAGCGCTGGCAGAGTGTCACTTTGCTTATCAGGCTCAGAGACACTGCAGAACAATTGATTACAATAGATTATATATAGGGTGCTCATTGGGCAGAGAGAAGTGACGGGGATGGGATTTCCCCATCCCCTGGATAAGTTCTAGCAGCAAGACAAGATAAGCACAATAAGACAATGGTCTAAAAGATTACATAATGGCTCTGCTCATGGCTCAAATTAACATATTGCTAACGCACAGGTAATTACCCTTAAACTATTTCTATTAAAGTGTATAGGTTAAATCCTAATTTTGGGGTCCAGCGGAAGGAGGTAGCAGCTCTCCCGGTTGACCAACAGGTACATTCCTGGAGATTTAAAGCAAAAAAGCAGTGATTAGTATTTAACAATAACAATTGTTTATAGTTTTACCCTTGCATTTCTGTGAACTGGGATTGGCATACATCTGTGAGGGGAGGGTGTCATTACTCAGGTCAATCCTGTTAGGCCTCTCCCTGAACTCTGCTCTGGCATCTGTACTAGGGAGTTAACTTTGAGGTCCTTCTCAGCATTTTGTGTGTCTATAACTTGCAGTAAGGACACCCAGTTACAGCTCACCATCTGGAGTTATGCTGACTCCGCTCATTGACTTGAAATGCACAAGGTTGTCTGTTTACCCCAGCTTTCTCTTAACCATGTATTGTTCTTGGTTAGCTAGCCCTCATGCCTCAGACCAAACTGTGGACTCCAGGCCTATATGAAAAGTTCTTAACCAAAATTGTAGTTAAGATCTTACACCCACATTAAATGGATTTTGGCTCTTCACTCACGCCCAGTTCGACAAAACACTTACGCACAAGTTTAAAGTGAGGCACATCCTGAAGTGCTTTGCTGAATCAGAGTCTATATGTTTAAAAGGGTGGGGGAGTTTAGCAAAAATTAACTACACTATCCTATTGCATAAAAGCTCGTGTGTTAATTCAAGTCAAGTTGCATTTTTGCCACCCATGCGGACTGAAGTCCTTCTAGATGCCTAATTATGATTACTTTTTTTTAATTACTTACCAAGTACCCTAGATGTGCATGGTGCTTTACAAGATAAATGATGATGAAGTCCCTGCCCTGACAGCCTTGCAATATATGGCTGAAAGTGACTGGTGATTTTGGGTGCCTCAATTCTTGGAGGCCCAACTTGAGATGAATTAAAGGGGTCCGATTTTCAGAAAGCTCTGAGCATCTGCCCTCACAAAATTAAGATGTCTCAAACTGAGGCACCCAAATCACTAATTACTTCTGAAAATCTTAGCCATAGTATGGCCCTAATCTTGCAGTTGGATTTGTGAAGGCACATGGACCTGTCTGAGTGGATCAAATGGAGGACCTGGGTGAAAACAAGAATGGATGGAAGAGATAACAAACACGACGGCCCCTCCGCTGCCATATTTTGAGGCCTAGCAAACACCATTGCATCACAATGTGGGTTTGTGACATCATGGGGACCGTTGCTTCCCCAGATCTAGGGCATGGCTGTACTTGCAGATGTAGAGCGCTTTGAGTTAAACCAGCCTTCGGAGAGCGCAGCAGGGAAAGCTCTGCAGTCTGTCCACACTGATAGCTGCAAGTGCACTGGCATGGCCACATTAGCAGCTCTTGCAACGGCCACAGAGAGCAGTGCATTGTGGTAGCTATCCCAGCATGCAAGTGGCTGCAATGTGCTTTTCAAATGGGGGTGCGGTGGAGCATGACTGAGTGTGTTGTGTGTATGTGGGGGGAGAGAGAGTGGGTTTTTGGGGGGCTGAGAGCATGTCAGTATGCTGTATTGTAAGTTCAGACCGCAGCAGATCCCCCTTTCCCCACGCCTCTCTCTCTCATACACAGCATTCCACAGTAATGGTTGCTTTGTCCCGGAGCAGATAAGCAGCCGGCTGTCAGAAACAGAGCTTTGAAAGGGCATTTCCGCATTCCTACAGCAAGTTCAAAACAACGAGAAGAGTGGCCACTTGACTTAAGAGGATTATGGGACGTTTCCGGAGGCTGATCAAAGCGCAGTAATGCAACACCTCATTCACACTGACGCCTGGGCGTTTCAGCCGAGGTGCACTAAGCATTCTGCTTCTGGTGGAGGTGGATTACCAGGAGCGCTCCAGCTGCAGAGTCCAGGCGCTCTATGTACCTTGCCAGTGTGGATGGGTCGTGAGTTAGGGCGCCCGGGGCTGCTTTAATGCGCTCTAACTCACAAGTGTAGCCAAGCCCCTAGTCAGAGCTTGCCAATGAAATAGAGTTTGTCCTGCTAGGATACACTCAGAGGTTGACAAACCTATGTTTGCTCTGAGTTAAGAGGTCCTCTTTGATTTGTAAAACTATTTCTGCCGTCATCCTCACTGATGTTCTGAATGCTCTGTGTAGATAATGACTTACAAATAAAATATGCTCTTGTTAATAGAATTTCTACAAATGAGCAAAGAGACCTGCAGGAACTATCCTGCATTTTGTTGGTCCAGGAGGAGCCATGGAATTTATAACTAGCTTCATTTACACCTGATTAGTGGCTCGTACCCAGAGTAATAATCATTCTCCACTAACTACCTGCAGCCTCGTGCATGTAAGCAACTCCGACGGGAATGGAACAATGTATTGCTAATATCAGAAGTTCCAACAAATAATTCCATCGCCTGGAAGCCACCGACACTGGCAGGGAAATTGCAAAGGCCGATAAGCCCTTGTCATTATTTTCCTCCTCGTAATAATGTGTCTGGTCAAGCCAGAGGTTCAAGGCAATAAAAGCTGTTTGGAGAGAGTCTTTTAATTCTTGAGAAGTGACACTGTTTCCTAACAAAGCTCAGCGTTGTCAGTGGAAAGGAACGTGCTGATGAGGCTGGCAGTGTTAGTGCCCCATGGGGTCCTCAGAGCTCGGCAGAGCTCCCACTGGTTTGATCTAGTTGCCGTGAAGAGAGAGAGAGAGAGACTGAAAATGAGATGGAAAAAATCCTATACAGACATGAAATAACCATCAGACTGAATTAAAAATGCACAAAGTCTCTCTCACTCACTCACACGCACACACGTTCTCCTCTTCCCCATCCTGCCTCCTTCCCCGTGTCCAAAACCTTTGCACACAATGTTAGCTGCACATGCTGGGAGCTCTTGGATATTTCAGTTTGTTCCATCAATACCTTCCTCGTGATGGAATCCGTTTGAATCTTGCAAGGGGCTCCGGAACACTCCACTCCTACTGCTGTCGCTGGGAGTTGAGGGTGAGTTGCCACCTCTCAGGCTTAGGGCTCTTAGATGGTTGGCTCTTTGGGGCAGGAACTGCCCCACTATATGTTTGTATATTGCCTAGCACAACTTGGAGCCTTCTCAGCTGGCCCATAGACTTTACCACAATACCCACGATAAATAATAATAATGTAAATGTCAAGTTTTTAAGGGTGGTGAAATGGGTTTGGATAAAAGAACTGACCCAAATTCCAAGCCTTTTTTGGACGTTAGAAAAAACGGTCATTAACTTACAGCGTAAGTCTGATTTTTAATAAAGTTCTCTGCCCCTTGATTTGATGTTCCCTGATTTTGCAGCTGGAATGGGAAGAGGCGATCTCAATATACAGCAAGAGAGGATGTTGTTGTTTTGGTATTTGACTCAGTAAAATCTGGGTCGTACTGGACAGTTTGCAAGACAGCTTGCTCTGGAGAGACTTTTAAATTGGTCTTGGCACATGGTTCAGGGAGAAATTCAAGTCAGCCCAACCTAAGGAAGACCCCATGTTCTCAGAAGCCATCCACAGAGGGCAAATGGATGGCGATAACTCCCCAAATGGGGGGAAAAGATGATTAAAACAGCCCTGGACTTTAGAAGCCCAGTTCTGAAATACTAGGAGGAAGAGGGAACCACATACATGTAGAAATAGCCAGTCAAGAAGCACGCACTCTCCAGAGCTCAACCACAAAGTGTGTTGAGATGGAGGAGGTTGGGTTTTCTTCTCCTACTTCCCTGAACTTTGCGCTTGTCATCAGAACCCAAAACTGATCTTCTCCATTCTTATCTACCCCTAAGTCCCATCCTACTCCTAATAGGGATAGAAAATTTCATGTCCATCTCTAAACTAATTTAAGGGGTAGATTTTGACTTTGGGCACAGCCCAGGCCAGTGGGTCGTGCATAAACTACATCACACAAGGAATATCCCTGGGCAGCACTGTACCTCCGAGACACCCTCTGGGTATGTCTGTGCTGCACCTGGGAGTAAGCCTAGTGTGTCCGAGAGCCCAAGCTGCAGCCCCAACTGCAACATCCACTCTGTTATTTTGAGCATACTGACTTGAACCCAGCTAGTGCAAGTCTGTCTTCCTGTGCTGAGAGGCATGCTCTCAGCTGCATATTAGACATACCCTCAGAGACCCAGTGCCTCCACTTCTTCCCCCTTGCTCCAGAGAAGGTACTAATTTACTTCTGGCCTATACCAGCAATAAATTGCAGCCGGCACTCCCACACCCTCAGCTCACCTTCCCTGGCGAGTGAGCGGGTGGTAGGATGGAGCCAAAGCTCCACCCATTCCCGGCCACTTTGTGCCCTGCTGAGTCTTACATGACAAGACACACAGTCTGGGTTGCCTATGTAGGACTGTAAGGGGTAGGGGTTCCTAATCACCCATGTGGGCATGTAGTCTGAGTCAGAATCTAGCCCTGTAGCTCTCTCTTTCTTAGCCATGCAAATGTTAAAAGACAAACACAATAGGGGTCCTGCAACACCATCGCTGAACCAGTGGCATGTGCACTTCTAAAAGCAATTCAGGTCAGATTAGGATCCTAAAGACTGGACCTTTCCCCAAACCTCTTGGGTATGGCTGGAAAACTCATGAAAACCACCTTCCTCATGAGATTTCCAGGACTTCCTGCTTCAGTCCAAGCTGGAAATTACAGTGAGGTTAATTTTTCTCATGGTGCTTGGACATTTTTTTTGCTGTCTTCAGGTAGACCCTAGAAGCACAAAGGTGCCCAGAAGTGAAAAATAATGGGGCAGGAAATAAACCAAATGTTTCCACACTTCAAAAAAGGATTTTAAGGTTTGGTTTTAATTTCTAGGTGGAGGTTCACATGGGTTCTCGTTGGTTGCTCTGAAGGACAACTGACAGTTTGACCCCTTTCTCTCTCATTAGTTGCCATGGATCATTATGTAATCTTCATCTGCAAAGAAAGGGGAATGAAAATGCAGCATGGAAGCCCAAAGCGAACAGCTTCATTATTGCCAGCTGCTAAGGTGTCTGAGAAACCCGCTCGCTCCAGAGGAATGGGCAGTGGGTGTCCAAAGCAGGATGAATCCCCAGGAGCTAATG
Organism: Lepidochelys kempii; assembly: GCF_965140285.1. Lineage (NCBI taxonomy): Eukaryota > Metazoa > Chordata > Testudines > Cheloniidae > Lepidochelys > Lepidochelys kempii. The sequence goes on from NC_136382.1 coordinate 153,684,643, forward strand.
TGGCTCAAAGAAAGTCACGGACCAACTTATTTCTCTTTGTTGACTGATAAGGCAGTAGCAAGGATAACCTGATAAAAGCCCACTGCTCCAATTGCAGTACAGGAAAGTGATTGTTCACTGTGGCAACATCGTAGGACGTATTTCTTCTCTGCCAGATGACATTTTCTTGTGCATTTTCTCCCCTCTGGCTCCAGGAATAATAAGAAATTCTAATTATCGCATTAAATTCATTTGTCTTTCTGTTTGCCTACTCACACTGGTCTCTGTTGCTCTTACATTTTTTTTTATTACACCAGGAATTTTGATTGCTATGCTAATACTATCTTACATTTAAATACTTAGGACTTTTCATCCTGAAGCATCCCAAACCGCTTGGCATATAAACGAATCACTTCACCTGCCACTGAAAATGCAGTCATCCCTGGAGTGAAATGTAGCAGCTGTTTAGCAGTGCCTTGCATCACCATGCCACAGCTTAGAGAAGGAGAGAAAATACAGTTACAGGGGCTACATTTGGATCTAAAATTTCCACCACTGATTTTTGTGCACTGATAAATTCCCACTGATTGTGTGCAACTGCTTTCGCATTCATTTGTAGTATGTCTTTCTAATGTTCTATATTTTTTTGCTACTGTCCTCGGACTCTTAATATTTTGAATCCAGTAGTATTGTGATCATTAAGTTCAAGTTGTTCTCCTGTTAGGTCCAACGTAACATTTGACCTTGTTGGCTTTTCAACTTGTGTCTGATTTAAGATCCATTACACCACATTCTATCCCTGCATGTTTGTAAGACAATGGAGAATCTGGTGCCAATCAGCTCTTAGGGTGCTAGGTGCAGTACCATAACCTGAAGAGGGCAGAATCAGACCCTATATCCTTTTAATCAGAGATGTTTTCAACAGGTGCTGTTCAGATCCACATTGGGCTGGGGTTTGGGTTCGAAGCTGAATTAGGCCTAGAGTTCAAGTGCCCCAGCAATGAAACGTCATGACCGCTTCTCTTGGAATTTTGCTCCAAGATTGTGTAATGTTACACGCTCTGCTTTTTAGGGAGATTTTGGTCATCTAGTGGTGAAATCTGGTGGGAATGGCCTTTCCTGTGCATTTGAATCAAATGAAAAATGGGCTCTTTCAGCTCGCTGGAGCGGACTCTGAGTCTGGGAGCTTGAAATTGAAACTATCCTCATCAACCTGAAATTGTAAGGGTGGCCTAATTAGACTCCTGGTTTTGGCCCATTGCCATTTTCAGTCTCATATTTTTCTCTGGACAGCGCCTTAGTTAAACTCCTGCCAGGTTCACTACAGCCCCCATGCCCACGCTCCCGTGCCGCAAATAAAATATACAAATGAGGATTTACAATGCAGTAGGGTGCAAAATTGCTCCTAACCTTTTCTCACAGGAAATAAATGAGACTGGAGCTAAACAAAAATTGTATTTGTCATTTGATTAAAACCTTTCCCAGTCCATGTAATCCAAATGACTTTATGAATTACTGTCATCAGGGCTAGGGTTTGGAGGAAAGATTCCCAGAAGTCAGGGAAAAAAAAGAGAGAGAGCGAGGATGAATGGTAAATCTAAAACTTAAAGGGGGGAAAATAGGTTACCATCATCTCCCCACCTGTGGCGTTTACAGAATTAGACAACTGTCTGCAAGGAAATGGGCTGTTCTTATCTACAAATAGCAAATGGCAGTACCTGGGAAAAAGGCCAATCTGCTAACCTCCCCTTTCTGCTTTTTCAGAGTGAATTTAATGTTGGCAAACGGTGCTAAACCGACAGCCCTGGAGACCAAGGTCCTCTGTGTAGCCACAGAACAGGTCCAGAATACACTGTAGCAGTGACAGCTTCCCACAGGCCACCCTGCAAACATGCCTAAACCTTAAGATGGTGGTACCACCTTGGTGCATCAGAGAGGAACTTAGTCTTCTTGGCCCATCCTATCCTTGGTGTCTCTTCTCAAACTGCCAACAAAGGGTAGATGATGGAGACTTCTGATCCACTGGAGGCAACTGGAATTAACTAGCTCCCTTGTTACCACTTTCTGCAGAGGTCATACATCCAATTGGCCACAAAACCTGATTTAGCCAGTTACCCAGAAGTGGCCTTCAGGGTCTGAGTTGAGATGCACAGCCCTGGAGATGCTTACATGAATGAATGGATAACTTCAGTCTCCAATGACTGTCTATGTTTGGAGAGGCATTTCTGTGATGCTTATCATAGTCTGAGCCTTTCATATGTGTTAATCTCTGCAACTCTTCTGGGAGATTGTCTTTCCAGGTGCAGCATATTGACCAATAGGGTCCAATGGAAAGAGCACTGGACTCAGATACAGCAGATTGTGGTTTTAAATCCCAGCTCTGACCCTGTTCTCAGCAGTGATGTTGAGCTTGTCACTTCACCTCTATTTCCCCTCCCATCTTTTGTCTGCCTTGTTTATTTAGGCTGTAAACTCTGCAGAGCAAGCACTGTGTCTCATATGTGTGTGTGTGGTGGTGGCTTGCACAGTGGGGCCTAGAGCTGTTACTGGGATATAAATAATAATCTCATTTTTGAGGTGCACAACGGAGAAAGAAGATGGGGGCTTGCCCAAGGCATGCAGGAAGTTTTGGGCAGGGTCAGGAATAGGACCCAGACTCCCTAACCCTTGTGCACAAAAATATGCTTTATCCTAATCTTGCATCTCTTACCAATGCTAAATACTGTACAAAAAAAAAATTATAACAATCCATACAGCCTTAAACTGGTGAGAAAATATGGAAGCTTAGTGCTATAATCCTCAAGTCATTTGCTTTGGCCTTGATTTGTATGCATTGACATCCTGTCTGTTTGAATTCAGAGCATTTATTTGGTAGAACAGGTTCATTTCTCGCTTTTTCATGCTCTCAAACTGTATGTATAATGACATTTGCATAACAGAGATTTTTCTTTGCTTCCTCTTCTTCCCAAATTCTTTCACTTCTCACAAAATGCTATTTTGCCTCTACACCTACGATTACCTTTCATGTACTGATGTTTATAACTTAAGCACCCATATGGCGGCTACAGAGAACCCTAGCTGGTTTCTAGCCAGGCCTATAGGGTATTGGCTATAAGCCTATTCTACTTAACAAACCCTGTTCTTGATGTGAAATCTAAACCACAGGGTGAATCTTGCTGGGATACCACCAGTCACCTCCTTTTATCCAGCATTTCAGTGCCGTTTAGCTGCTGCTTTAACAGCTAGCAGGAATGAGGTCATTCCTTTTTATTTCCAAGGTTTGATGATGGTTTAAGCCTGCAATTTAGCAAAGGGCTGATACATTTTTTTTCAGTGTATTAGCATTCTTTTATAGAAAGAAAACAAACTGCTCCAAGGGAGAGACTGTGGGTGTGTGGTTGGAGGAGCGGCTCAGGAAACAGAAGCTCTGGGTTCCAATCCTACTGCTGCCACAGACATGCTGTATAAGCTGGGAAGAAGTCACTTAAATGTCTGTGAAGCAGACATCAAAACATTTCCTTCACAGGGTGGTTGTTAGGCTTAATTAGTGCTTATACAGTGCCTTGCGCTCTTGGAATAAAAGGGGCTAGATAAGTCATGTATTTTATTATTTATAATTTACTTTACTTCTAAACCCTCTCCCTCAGGAGAGGCTCTTGGGTTGCCAGGCTAATAAGTAAAAACAGCAATAAACATCTCTTTAAAAAAAGATCCACACCATATAAATGTGGCCAGATTACAAAACAGCTGTGAAAAATAACAGGAAATCTAGGTCATCTTTGATTTTTCCAAAACCGATGTTCTATAACTGCCTGTTACCTGAGACAAAATCATGTCTCCTGATATGTAGTCAGTTGTTTAAAAATGTCCTTGATTATGCTAAAGCTTGATTATGCAAACACCTGTAGGGTTCTGCATGACATTTGGATAATCAAGGTTGTACTGTAAGGAACTGATCCACTGCTCTTATTGGAAGGGCAGTTATTGAATACAATGGGCATTGGATCAAGCCCTAAAAGAACAGCTTAAGTCAGCATTTTCCAAAGTGTGGGTGCACCTCCTCAAGTAGAATCAAGCAGTAGCCAGGGGACGTGGGTACTCTTCACAGATTTTCCCTAAAATCTTAATTTATTTTCAATCCCTCGCCATCATGGTGGCAAAGAAAACCTTGAAAATGTAAAGCATGTGTAACAGATGCAGCAAAGTCTGCCTGAGTCTGCCGAGAAACTGAAACTTGCCCCCATCTAAATTCTCTGCTCCCTGTTTCTAAACATTCAGTAACTCCCTAGTCAAGCAATGCATTTTAACACTCCCCTAACTTATTATCCGATCTGTGTGTTAGACTCATGGGAGTTAAAGTAGATGCTCAGAAAGAAAGGTGATAGATTCCTTAGAAATCCTAGGAACAGGTAAGCAGACAGATATGTAGCCAGTGAGCTCTGGTAAAGATTTGTTCTCCTCCAGTCTATCTCCATGCCTGCAGGGCAGTTTTCTTAAGGATGTTGAGCTAATGTTTTTGCCAGTCAAACTTTAAAGCAGAGGCCGCGGCCCACCCACTTAGCATCCAGGGCCGCCCAAATCTGAGCAGAGGTGTCTTGCTGCCACAGCAGCCTGGAGCATCACTCGGGGCGGGCACCTGAGATCCGGGACGGAGCTCTGCGCCCGCCCTTCAGAAAGCTACACTCCGGCAACTCTGCCTTGCCATATTCTGAGCTGCCCCCTGCATGTGCCCAGTTTGGCAGGTGAAGCCTTGCGTCCGGGGGCACCAGAGCTAGGAAGAGGGCCTGGCATCGGGGAGAAGCTGAGCTAGCACAATCTGTTCTTGCCCGTGCACCCGAATCATAGAATCATAGAATATCAGGGTTGGAAGGGACCTCAGGAGGTCATCTAGTCCAACCCCCTGCTCAAAGCAGGACCAATCCCCAACTAAATCATCCCAGCCAGGGCTTTGTCAAGCCTGACCTTAAAAATATCTAAGGAAGGAGATTCCAACACCTCCCTAGGCAACGCATTCCAGTGTTTCACCACCCTCCTAGTGAAAAAGTTTTTCCTAATATCCAACCTAAACCTCCCCCACTGCAACTTGAGACCATTACTCCTTCTTCTGTCCTCTTCCACCACTGAGAATAGTCTAGAACCATCCTCTCTGGAACTACCTCTCAGGTAGTTGAAAGCAGCTATCAAATCCCCCCTCATTCTTCTCTTCTGCAGACTAAACAATCCCAGTTCCCTCAGCCTCTCCTCATAACTCATGTGTTCCAGACCCCTAAGCATTTTTGTTGCCGTTCGCTGGACTCTCTCCAATTTATCCACATCCTTCTTGTAGTGTGGGGCCCAAAACTGGACACAGTACTCCAGATGAGGCCTCACCAATGTCGAATAGAGGGGAACGATCACGTCCCTCGATCTGCTCGCTATGCCCCTACTTATACATCCCAAAATGCCATTGGCCTTCTTGGCAACAAGGGCACACTGCTGGCTCATATCCAGCTTCTCGTCCACTGTCACCCCTAGGTCCTTTTCCGCAGAACTGCTGCCTAGCCATTCGGTCCCTAGTCTGTAGCTGTGCATTGGGTTCTTCCGTCCTAAGTGCAGGACCCTGCACTTATCCTTATTGAACCTCATCAGATTTCTTTTGGCCCAATCCTCCAATTTGCCTAGGTCCCCCTGTATCCTATCCCTGCCCTCCAGTGTATCTACCACTCCTCCCAGTTTAGTATCATCCGCAAATTTGCTGAGAGTGCAATCCACACCATCCTCCAGATCATTTATGAAGATATTGAACAAAACCGGCCCCAGGACCGACCCCTGGGGCACTCCACTTGACACCGGCTGCCAACTAGACATGGAGCCATTGATCACTACCCGTTGAGCCCGACAATCTAGCCAACTTTCTACCCACCTTATAGTGCATTCATCCAGCCCATACTTCCTTAACTTGCTGACAAGAATACTGTGGGAGACCGTGTCAAAAGCTTTGCTAAAGTCAAGATACAATATATCCACTGCTTTCCCTTCATCCACAGAACCAGTAATCTCATCATAAAAGGTGATTAGATTAGTCAGGCATGACCTTCCCTTGGTGAATCCATGCTGACTGTTCCTGATCACTTTCCTCTCATGTAAGTGCTTCAGGATTGATTCTTTGAGGACCTGCTCCATGATTTTTCCAGGGACTGAAGTGAGGCTTACTGGCCTGTAGTTCCCAGGATCCTCCTTCTTCCCTTTTTTAAAGATTGGCACTACATTAGCCTTTTTCCAGTCATCCGGAACTTCCCCCGTTCACCACAAGTTTTCAAAGATAATGGCCAATGGCTCTGCAATCACAGCCGCCAGTTCCTTTAGCACTCTCGGATGCAACTCATCCGGCCCCATGGACTTGTGCACGTCCAGTTTTTCTAAATAGTCCCTAACCACCTCTTTCTCCACAGAGGGCTGGCCATCTCTTCCCCATGTTGTGATGCCCAGCACAGCAGTCTGGGAGCTGACCTTGTTCATGAAGACAGAGGCAAAAAAAGCATTGAGTACATTAGCTTTTTCCACATCCTCCGTCACTAGGTTGCCTCCCTCATTCATTAAGGGGCCCACACTTTCCTTGGCTTTCTTCTTGTTGCCAACATACCTGAAGAAACCCTTCTTGTTACTCTTAACATCTCTTGCTAGCTGCAGCTCCAGGTGCGATTTGGCCCTCCTAATTTCATTCCTACATGCCTGAGCAATATTTTTATACTGTTCCCTGGTCATAAGTCCAACCTTCCACTTCTTGTAAGCTTCTTTTTTATGCTTAAGATCTGCTAGGATTTCACCGTTAAGCCAAGCTGGTCGCCTGCCATACTTACTATTCTTTCGACACATCGGGATGGTTTGTCCCTGTAACCTCAACAGGGATTCCTTGAAATACAGCCAGCTCTCCTGGATTCCTTTCCCCTTCATGTTAGTCCCCCAGGGGATTCTACCCATCCGTTCCCTGAGGGAGTCGAAGTCTGCTTTCCTGAAGTCCAGGGTCTGTATCCTGCTGCTTACCTTTCTTCCATGTGTCAGGATCCTGCACTCAACCAACTCATGGTCACTGCCTCCCAGATTCCCATCCACTTTTGCTTCCCCTACTAATTCTTCCCGGTTTGTGAGCAGCAGGTCAAGAAAAGCTCCCCCCCGGTTGGCTCCTCTAGCACTTGCACCAGGAAATTGTCCCCTACGCTTTCCAAAAACTTCCTGGATTGTCTATGCACCGCTGTATTGCTCTCCCAGCAGATATCAGGAAAATTAAAGACACCCATGAGAACCAGGGCATGCGATCTAGTAGCTTCCGCGAGCTGCCGGAAGAAAGCCTCATCCACCTCATCCCCCTGGTCCGGTGGTCTATAGCAGACTCCCACCACTACATCACTCCTGTTGCTCACACTTCTAAACTTAATCCAGAGACACTCAGGTTTTTCTGCAGTATCGTACCAGAGCTCTGAGCAGTCATACTGCTCCCTTACATACAGGGCTACTCCCCCTCCTTTTCTGCCCTTCCTGTCCTTCCTGAACAGTTTATAACCATCCATGACAGTACTCCAGTCATGTGAGTTATCCCACCAAGTCTCTGTTATTCCAATCACGTCATAATTCCTTGACATCACCAGGACCTCCAGTTTTCCCTGCTTGTTTCCAAGGCTTTGTGCATTCGTATATAAGCACTTGAGATAACCTGCTGATCGCCCCTCATTCCCAGTATGAGGCAGGAGCCCTCCCCTCACAGACATTCCTGCCTGTGCTTCCTCCCGGTATCCCGCTTTCCCACTTACCTCAGGGCTTTGGTCTCCTTCCCCCGGTGAACCTAGTTTAAAGCCCTCCTCACTAGGTTAGCCAGCCTGCTCGCAAAGATGCTCTTCCCTCTCTTCGTAAGGTGGAGCCCGTCTCTGCCCAGCACTCCTCCTTCATGGAACACCATCCCATGGTCAAAGAATCTAAAGCCTTCTCTCCGACACCACCTGCGTAGCCATTCGTTGACTTCCACTATTCGACGGTCCCTACCCAGGCCTTTTCCTTCCACGGGGAGGATGGACGAGAACACCACCTGCGCCTCAAACTCCTTTATCCTTCTTCCCAGAGCCACGTAGTCCGCAGTGATCCGCTCAAGGTCATTCTTGGCAGTATCATTGGTGCCCACGTGGAGAAGCAGGAAGGGGTAGCGATCCGAGGGCTTGATGAGTCTCGGCAGTCTCTCCGTCACATCGCGAATCTTAGCCCCCGGCAAGCAGCAGACTTCTCTTGGGAAAGTTGGGACCAACCCAAATTTCCACTCCTAGCTACCCCACTGCTTTAAAGTCCCAGGCAATAGATCTTTCTCGATTTCCCTTTAGACTAACACCATTCCTCTTTGAAACACTGTTCAATGCCATTCTGCAGCTGTGACATCTGTGTGGCTTCCCTCTCGTCCTCATTCCCGTCCCCTAGGAATTTCACATCAGTGGCACAGATAACAGTCTGATTTAGGCCCAATGATCTGGATTGGTGAATGTTTCTTCACCCTGTTCATACTCCAGGTACTGGATATAATTAGAGAGGGGCCTGAACCAAAACCCAGAGAGCAGAGCAGTCCTGAACCTTGAAGGGGCTTAGAATCCAAACCCAGATCCAAATGTCACACTCTGGATCTGATTCTGACTGGAACCTCAGACCTTCAATTACACCTGTGCATAGTGAGTGCAAAATGCTACCATACTGGAATGAGACCCTTGGCTCCTATCTCTGTAATGGGCTGTACCTAAACAGTTGGATACATAAAATCATAGAACTGGAAGGGACCTCTCAAGGTCATCTAGTCCACACCCTTGCACTCAAGGCAGGACTAAGTATTCTCGAGACCTTCCCTGACATGTTTGTCCAACCTGCTCTTAAAAATCCCCAATGACGAAGATTCCACAACCTCCCTAGGCAATTTATTCCAGGGTTTAACCACTCTGACAATTAGGAAGTTTTTCCTAATGTGCAACCTAAACTGCCCTTGCTGCAATTTAAGCCCACTGCTTCTTGTCCTATCCTCAGAGGTTCAGAAGAACATTTTTTTTCTCCCTTCTTGTAACAACCTTTTATGTACTTGAAAACTGTTATCATGTCCCCTCTCACGCTTCTCTTGTCCAGATTAAATCTAATTTTTTCAATCTTCCCTCATAGGTCATGTTTTCTAGACCTTTAATCATTTTTGTTGCTCTTCTCTGGACTTTCTCCAATATGTCCACACCTTTCCTGAAATGTGGCGCCCAGAACTGGATACAATACTCCAGTTGAGGCCTAATCAGCGTGGAGTAGAACAGAATTACTTCTTGTGTCTTACTTACAATACTCCTGCTAATACATCCCAGAATGATGTTTGCTTTTTTTGCAACAGTGTTACACTGACTCATATTTAGCTTATGATCCACTGTGACCTGCAGATCCCTTTCCACAGTACTCCTTCCTAGGCAGTCGTTTCCCATTTTGTATGTGTGCAACTGATTGTTCCTTCCTAAGTGGAGTACTTTGCATTTGTCCTCATTGAATTTCATCCTATTTACTTCAGACCATTTCTCCAGTTTGTCCAGATCATTTTGAATTTTAATCCTATCTTCCAAAGGAATTGCAACCCCTCCCAGCTTGGTATCGTCCGCAAACTTTATAAGTGTACTTTCTATGCCATTATCTAAATCATTGATGAAGTTATTGAACAGAACCGGACCCAGAATCAGCCCCTGCGGGACCCCACTCGTTATGTCTTTCCAGCATGACTGTGAGCCACTGATAACGACTCTCTGGGAACGATTTTCCAACCAGCTGTGCACCCACCTTATAGTAACTCCACCTAGATTGTAGTTCCTTAGTGTGTTTATGAGAAGGTCATGTGAGACAGTATCAAAAGCCTTACTAAAGTCAAGATATACCACACCTACCACTCTTCCCACTCCCCCTACCCCCCCGCCCCCATACACAAGACTTGTTACCCTGTCAAAGAAAGCTATCAGGTTCGTTTGACATGATTTGTTCTTGACAAATCCATGCTGACTGTTATTTATCACCTTATTATCTTCTAGATGTTTGCAAATTGATTGCTTAATTATTTGTTCCATTATCTTTCCGATACAGAAGTTAAACTGATTGGTCTGTAATCCCCCAGGTTGTCCTTATTTCCCTTTTTATAGATGGGCACTACATTTGCCCTTTTCCAGTCTTCTGGAATGTCTCTCATCTTCCATCACTTTTCAAAGATAATTACTAATGGCTCAAAATCTACAAATGCAAAATCTGGCTCCAGGGCTAGGAGTATGAGTGGTTCTATGGTAAAAATACTAGCCTAAGCTACAGGACACCTCATTTCAAGTCCTAGTTCAGTCACAGTCCTCTTCTCTGACCAGAGGCAAGTCACTTATCTGTAAAATGGTGCTAATACTTCTTTACTTCGCTGTGGTGCTGTGAGGGTAAAATCCATTAGTGATTGTGAGGCACCTAGATATTATTGTGATGAGGGACATTTAAGTAGGTAGCTTCCAAATTTTCAAATTGGGCATATTTTTAGAGACCATTTCCAATCACATCTGCAACAAATTGCTCTGAGTTGGAATCGTTTGAGGGGTATTTATTATTTTAAATGGAGATCCTATTATGTCTCTTAATCCCTCAAAGGTATTTGCATAAAAATGCTATTTGAAGGGATTTCCCCTCATTTCTCAAACAATGTCAGTTTGAAATTGCTTCTGATTATTCCTCATCAAAAGTCTCATCTTTATCTGAGGACTGTGTTCCAATTCCTTATTTTCTCCTTTTCTCTCTGACTGCATACATTTAAAGCCTAATTTCAGCTCCAAACATCATGCTAAATGTTATCTGTTCCTTTAGATCCCTACTTAACTTGTCTTAATTTCATCTCTTGCAATTGTAACTCATTATTCAGGTTATTTCTCACAAGATTGATTTGAGTATTAGGGGATCATTTACTTTTCTAGTATAACAACCACTTCAGGTTATAAATTCTGACTGTAAGGAGAAAATGTGCTTATCAGTTTTGTCATCATTTGTGTGAGACAGGATTGGGTTTGTGTTGCAGATACTTTCATAGCTAGTATGAGCTCTGTTCCTTTATTTTCTGTGGATAGTCCTTTGCTGCTGTCTCTGCTGCATATTAAAAAGTAGATTGAAGTTACTGGACCCTTACTACCGTTTTCTGATGAGATTTGACTGTATGCCTGAACTGGGAAGATCTTCCCATTACAAACTGACATTAAGACTGAAATGCTACTTTAGGGGATCAGATGGCTTAAGTGGCTGCGAACTGTGGTTTATGTAGCTATTGTTTGGAAATCTTATGATTGTTTTGTGTCCTGTATCTTTAAATTTCTGAGTCTGCTGGAGGCAGCTGCCATTTTATTTTCAGTTCAGCTGCAGCATGTTCCTGGGGAGAGACACACAGTGCTCTCAGTTGTGGAGATCTTATTGTCTTGTTTTCCCTTGGTCTAAATCATTAAGATGCAGTTGCATAATTATCTTCTATGTGGAAATATGTAACCACAGGGTGTTGTGGAGTCTCACTAGGTCACTGAGTTGAATCCAGTTCAGGTCCAGATACTAACATCAGTTGGCTGCTGACCTAGAGTGAAATGGGATGATGGGAGTCTCAGTCCACTTCCCAGTAGGCTGATGTCATATTGCAAAATCTCTCCTCAGAGTGGGCACCTTTGCTAGCACCTTGCACATGCAGGGCACGGAAAGTGAAGTTCCTTCTTACTCAGAGAGGTGATCTTGCCAGGTCTCAGATGGAGGGCAGGATGGGGAAATCTCTCTCTGCTTTATGGATCAAATGAGGTCTCCAGGGCTGCTGATGCCTCACCACCCTTTCCTCTGCATACCCATAATTTATAGTGTCAATTGTACGTAATGGGTGAGATTGTGAGAACAAACCGTTATGGCCCATGGCAAGGGGGGAACAAGAGTGGCTTTAAGCCTAAATGTCCCACAGCATAACTCACGCAGCTCAGAGTGTCCCTCTAAATTAAAACAGCCTAGCCTGGTCTGCATCTGAGTGGCTCAAAAACCAGGGGTGCTGCTCAGAATGGGCATAGCGGAGCGCACTATAGCTCCAGCCCTTCCCAAACCCAGTCTCGTCTTCCCCTCCCACAACACATTGCTTGCCAGGACAGCTACCCAGGGCACCCTACAGCTGTTTCATACAGTGCCTGCTCTAGGGGAATGCTTCACAGACTTGGCAAGGATTTTTTTATGGCTCCTACATACTGCCACAGAAGCAAATGGGGTGTGGCATGAGAGTAGGGTAGAGAAGTGCTTCCAGTAATGGGCCAGGCAAAACTGCCATGGGCTCATAGCTTGACAGTGCGGGTAGTGAAGCTTCCATCCCTTGCCTCTTGATCTTTACATGATAGGTTTGCCGTCACTAACAGCAGAGTCTTAGCGGTTTTATAAGGTCCTTAGAATGATTCCAGCAGCTGAACTCCATAGAAATATGGAGTTTTTTTTTCTTATTTATTTAATTGTATAGTGTCATAGCTGACGTGCTCACGCCATTCAGGCCCCTAACAAACCCTTGAGGAAAGGCTTCCTTTGGTTATGCTGCAGTGTCATGCTCATGCAGTGCAATGCCCTGTCGTGATGTTATCATCATCTAAGGGCTCAGGGACATTGCATAGTCATGCAAATGTCACATTGCAGTATAAGGATATTAGAAGGGGACCAATACTTGATGTTTCACTGGGTATAACGAGGCTGCAGCATCCACCCATCAAGCTCAAGGTCAAAGAATAGTTATTTGTAGTTTTCATTTGCATGTAACACTGTACATATACCCAGCACTTTATAGGAAGAATAGAGTCAAAGGGCTTGATCACACTCCATTACTCCTGGCTGACACCAACATAAACTGGTATAATCCAAGGGTGAATCAGGCCCATCGTCTCTGCCCTGAAAAGATTTATAATCTAGATAAAACCTTGAGACAATGGCCAATCTGACCCTCAAAATCAGTTGAGAGCTCCGAAGCAACTCTTTCTCTGGAGATGTCTGCTGGAGTTCCTGGTAAGATTTCTTGCATGTGCCTTCTATTCAGACCAGGTGAATTTCACCCCTATGTAGAAGACAAGCACAAGGCCTATACACCATATAAATCCAGCTTAAACCCTGAATTCATTGCATGCAGAAGATCAGTATAAAGGCCATATACCACACTAGACCCACTGATATCTTTAGGCCCTTTGCACAAGGGTGCGTTTTGGAGCTTGTGTGGGTATTAGGTGGTGCAGTAGGCCTTGTGCTGCCCCTCTGCACAGGGTGAATTTCACCCATCTGTGGGTCTTGCCCAATTTTGGCCTCGCTTTTGGCCTCAGTACCACCTTTCTGCAGAATTTTTTCTCCTCGGTTTTGTCTGTCTGTTTTCTCTAGGCATTGAGCCCAGTCTAGTTTAATTTTTGTTTGATGCACAGCATCTTAGATACTCTTTAGAGATGGGCATGCTATAAATTAATAAATAAAAATGTATGGATGTTTACAACCAAGTGTCTGGCACTTGCCAAGCAGATAATGAAGAAGCTCTCTGTTTCCAAGCCTTCTGTTCTTCTAGTGGGTTGCAGGAAGGATCCTGATGGGGCCGGAAGACCTTTGCACAGAGAATTTGGGAAGGCTGGGTACAGCTTTTTTTACCTGATTTTTGAGAAGCAGCCTGTGATTTTTGTGGACATAACTTTGCATCTACAAATTAGTGACTCCAAATTCACTGTGTATATACAAATGTTGCAGCTGTCCCTGGGGAGCAGAAACAGGGCCACTCTCACTTGAACTAAAGGGGTGACCCCAGTAATTGTAACTAACAAGCTGGTATAGACTTTGGTCCGGTCCGTAGGGTGTGACCTGCTCTCACACAGTCAGACAGTATATCACAATAACACTTAGATGTTTAACTACCTGGTGTGTGGGTGCGATCGGGTATACAGATATCTAAGTGCACACGTAGTTGCACCACAAAATTGGAGGCTGATTTTGTAGCTCCTTTTAAAAACCCAGGCCTTAGAATTGCTCCAATTTGTAAAAGGCTCCAATAGTTTTCTAAAGTAATCCCCTCTATATGGTTATCTACTGCAGCCTTAATTGAAAAGCTGGTTTTATGTGACTGATTGCTTGAGAACAGCTGACACTCATAAAAGGAAACATTGAAGATCTTGTTAATGACATGTTGTCATTTTTTCCCTTAAGTTCTGGGGCTGGGGAAAACAAACAGTTACTTGGTTCTAAACAGAAGGGCCCAGCAGCCTTCCCCAGATTGCTGATGCCAAACTGAAATTGATTGATTGGACTGCATTTCCCTGGGAGAAAAGCTGTGCCCATTTACACTGCGGCTGCATTCGGAAATCCACGGAATATGAAGTATGACATATCTGGCAGGGAACGGCAAAGTGGCGCAAATGACTTTGCCAAACATAGCTCTCTTGTCAATTATCTACCGGCTCGAACTCTGCTCAGGCCTCGTCAGCGTAGTGCTTGCGACGCTAGGGCTCCCAACACTGCTGATGCTGCTAGAGCTGAGCCAGTGCTGGTGGTGGGGGGAAGATAGGGCAAGATATCCCTGGTGTGGATGAGATCTAAAAGAGGGTCCCTGGAGTAACGAAATTGCATTAAAAGGAGCTGATTGGCTTATTTCCTGACCAGCTGATATTATTCCTTGGCGATATTGAGACAGATTCTCATTTGCACTAATGCCCTTCACGTTGCTCTGCCAGCGTAAGCTGCTTTAAAGTAGGTATAAACGTAATACAGTTCCCAGGCCTCTTTACACTGCCAGAGTGGTGAAAGTTAAGGGACGTTGGTGTAAATGAAAATCTGGCCCATTTTTTCACGAGGCTGTAGCAGGGGAATTTGTACGATCTCTGGAACAAATTCAGAGGTGTAAGCTGGTGTAACTCAAGCACTGAGGGCCAGCGTCACCACTGCATTACTCCAGCGTCACACTGGGGGAAACTTCATGGAGTTACCCGTATGCCAAATGGGAGCATTGCAATGGCTAATCAGCTCCTGAGGGAGCAGAAAAATGTTCACGCTACAGTGATTTAGCTTCAGTGAGACTCAGTTGGTCTCCAATCAGAAATAGAACCTATAAGCCACAGGGCGCTCTGCCCCCTTTGCCCTGCTCTGATGAGACAAAGGGGCTATACAGCTGACCTAGTTACAATTAACATTATGTAATATTTGTATTCTGGCCTAGATCTAACTCAGGGCCCCACTACCTCTACATACACAATAATTATCTCTGCCTTGAAGAGTTTGCAATTTAAATAGACAAGACAGAGACAGGGCGGGAGAAAGGGAATATTATGTACCTTGACACATGGGGAGCTAAGGCATAGAGAGGCTAAGTGGAGTTGAAGGAATCTTTAGGTGATGTAAAGCCAGTATAGCTGGCTCTACACTGTCCCTTTTAATATCCCTCAGTGCATGGAGCATACCTGGTAGTGGAGTGAGGAGGAGGCAGGGCCAGAGCGTGCTGTGCTTCAGCAGTTCCTGGCTTGCGGGTGGTCACCTTGTAGTCAGGTTATGGCATAGAATAGCCCTCTCATACTGCTCTGAACTGTGGCCTTCAGGCTCAGGGAGCTGTAACCCGGCTGCAGCTTCACCACCTCTACTATGCCCAACCAGACTGGGTACAGCAGAGGATTGAGCCAATAGTTTTTTTAGGTGGACATATGAGAAATCATGGATACTCCCATGCCATTTCAGCTACACTTTTAAACATGCTTTACCTAAAAGATTTGGTTTATCCAGTGAATTATGAGAAACTGTAGCCTGGTGCAAAATCATTCACCTACCAGGTGTGGTGGGAGTGGAGGAATGACATCTGGGCGGTCATTGTCAGCAGCTCTGGTCTGAGCACAGCACTGAGAGTCAGGAGACTTGGCCTCTGACACTGATGTACTGTGTGACCTTGGTGCAAGTCACTTAACTTCTCTGAGCCTCACTTTCCATACTTGGGGAAACCCTCCCAATTTTGTAAAGCTCTTCCTTGAGATCTCTCTGATGAAAAGCACCAAGAAAAGTGCAAAGTGGTGTTGTTGTTTATACGTGCCTCCTTAAAATGCCATTGATCTAGGCCACCACCAACAAATGCATGTATTAGTATTCTTTATAAGTATTCTTGGGGCATTTATTACCATAGTACCTGAGATCCTATTTACTCCTTTGAGGAGTGAGCAATTTCTCAGTGTTAAAATAAGATTAATGTTAGGGGAGACACCAGTAAAAAGCTATCAAATTCAAATTTGAGGCTGACACCTCCAGGGGAAATTTTCAGTGTGGTGGGTGAGGATTTAGCTACATGACTCTCATTAATGAATACCTAGATACCTGTGCATTACACTGTAACTGTCCTCTCCTCTCTCAATGCACAGAGCTGGGGATAAAGGGCACAAGGCATAAGCTGAAGATAGAGGGTGATAGGCGTAACTAAGGACTTGTATGGTTTTACATCAATTTTTGTCAGACTCAACTTTTCCTTATTCTAGTATGAAGAGATTATTCTACTGTGTTTATTCTAATGTGAAGAGATATGCCAGAGATTGAAAATTGCTGGGTTGGCATCTCCAGAGACTGAAGGCTTCTATTTTTCCCAGCGAACTAAGCAGCAGAAGTGTGAGTATAATGATGCACTGCATGGGTCATCAGTAGGGATTTTCAGTGCTGCAGCATAAACCTCTATCAATTAAGCACTAAGTAAGCTCTTATCCTCAAAGGAACTCCCCACGAGAGGGTGAGGTGGCATATAGTTTGCCGATGCATTGTATTCACTTTTCCAGGTATGTCCCATCCCTCTCATGGCAGGACCATCTTTAGGGCGGTAGATCTGTCTGCAAGTCCCCTTCAGTCATTGGCCAAACAAGGCCAAATTCAAAGCCGTGATGTAGAGGAGAAAGCCCTTGTGTCCCATTACCAGTCATCTGAGTCTACGTAGCTCTCTAGTTTGTTATAGAAAAACAAACCTTGCATGGCAGTTTATAAAACTTGTATATTATTTACATGCTAGATTGGAACAGCACCTGAGGAGCCATGCTGTTCTCTTGGGTATAAAGAAGCATTCAGGCAGTCATTTCAAAACCATGCTGTGTGCGCAGTTAAGAGCTGTTCCAGTCTATCAGTTAAATCTGCATTCATGCTTTAAACATGGGTTATTTACCCATTAAACGTGAACTGCTGGTGCTATCTTGGGTAAATACCTTGAGGTGAGGTGGCAACAGTGTCTCCACCTTGTGGTGAGTGTGGGTTTGCAAGCATAGCCACATGACGGATTCAAAGTCAGACATGCCAAGTCTCACTCACTGGGTGTGAGCCTCGCTCATTAACATGCTATCTCACTCTCTCACACATTTCTAAGCTTATCTCACTCATTTTGAGTAAATATATAAAGATTTAAAACATTTTTACTCAGGGGCTGCAACAGGCAACAATACATCCAGGGGCTCAAGCATGGGGCTTAGAGCTTGGAAAGCCGCTCAACCATGGAGACTACCGCCCTCGTTCTATATGTGTATGAGAGGAGGCTACGTGGGGGGAGCGTGAGGGGGTTCTGTATATGAATATTTGACGACAGTCAAAAAAAAATGAGTTCACCCAAAAAACAAGCGGGACTTGATCGATAGTTTGCGCGTTTTGCAAAATACTGTTCAAAATTTAAATCACACTGGACAAATTCATGTCTTCAGGGATCTCCAGCCCTCCAGGTTTTTGTTCCAAACAGCAAATAATTGTTTTTATTAAAATCCACTGGTTTGCACTTCATATAGAATTCTCATGTGCCCTAGTTTTTAGCATGAATTAGGACATTTAAGTGTTTCATATGCACTATTAAGCAGTGTACATTTTAAAAACAAACTATTAAGTGCTAGTTGGATTAAAAACCTGGACTATTGGATGGTGCCAAGGTCCAAAGATGAGAGTCCCTCTCTTAAGCAATGATCTAACACATCGCCAGGAAAGCCTCACTCTTTGGCCTTGAATCTCTCTCTTTAGGGTTGTAAATCTCACTCTTAAGGACAGCCAATCCTTAGCATCTCTGAGAAGTGATATGTTAAACTGATTTAAATTTCACTTAGACTCCCTTATCCTTCTATTTATATCCATATATTGATATATAAATTAGGATATGGTAGCCTAATCTGGTGTAACTAATATGCTGATGATATAGCAAAAGGTTTAAGTTAAATGAGGGGTGACCTATGTAAAATAGCCAATGGAGTCAGTGGATGTTAACCACTGCCATGTGACAGGGAACATTTGTAACCCTGAAGCATGCTGTGTGATATGACTAGAACCAGGAAATAAGGATCAGGCTGTTACTATGGCTTCTGTTTGTCACACATATAAGAAGTAAGCTACGTCTTTAGGAAATTGGAACCAATGAAATCACCTGAATCCCTCGGTCTGGCAGAGGGCTTGGCAGACACCTGGAAGAGGTGGCTGCAGACCTTCCAGCCGTCCCTGAAACAGAAGAGAAAACAGAGGCGGTGTGTGTGAAATCCTACCCAATGCTACATGTAGGGGTCCCAGAGGCATTGGAGATCTACCATGCACTCCAGCGGAGTATTCAAGGGTTGCAAAATGCTAGACAAAGTTATACAAATACTTTGATCCACACAAGAGGATCACTTAGCAAAGACAACTTTTCTTTACTAGAAACCTGCTGCTGAGCCCGTTGACCATTGTGTTATAGACCTCCATAGTAAAGGTGCATCATGTGAATTTGGAAGGTAACAGATGAACTAATTATAGGCCCAGTCATTGCTGTAGCTGATGATCAGTTAAATAATGATAGTAAAAAATCAGTTGGAAGAAGAAATGTTTAGCCCAGAGGGTATGAGAGAGAATGTTCCAGGTTACCCAAATACCTTGGTTGTTTAGTGTTTCAACCCACAGTTTAAGGATACCTGCAATTGACATTACAATGCTTTCTCAGCATGTAAATTGATGTTAAAATAAACCTGACATTAAGATTTGCATGAACCAAATTAAAACTTGGCATTGGTTGCATACATTATATAACTGATGTCAACTTACTTGAAATTGCACCTTGTGCATATTTTACCTAGGGCCTGATGTTCGGAGGGATTGAGCAACCACTGAAGACAGCCCCGTGCATATACTCATTACCTGGGACAGGAGATCTCAACCTGGGGGTCGTGACCAGGTCATGACCATTCTGCCCTTTCCATAGTGCTAAACTAAGGGTCTAGATCGTGGCTAGGTGGAAGGGGTATTCAGTGGGGGCAGTCTTGGTATGCAAAAGAGTTGAGAGGCATTAATCTAGGCGATAGCATGTGTAACGGTGCCTTCCATATGATGTTATGAAAATATGCTAATGAGTGTGAATATAATGTAACTGGAATATGCTTCATGCAAAAGATCTCTGGTAAGGTATCATTACAAAGCTTATAATCTATTGAGTGTGTTCATCCTATTTGTATAAATGTACCACTCTTGTATCTGAACCTAGAAATATGAAATATCACTCTGAGGTCCTATTGTAATTATGCAAAGTGTGGGCTATTAATGGTGGCTTGGAATCTTAATGGCTCCCTTTAACCAGGACAATTGGCTGTAAATGGCTCTGTTTACTTTTAAGTCTTCCTGTATACCTCTGGGCTGACAAGTGGGCAATGAAGTCTTACAGTGACATGCGATCATGTCACCTGAACTGGAATCCATCTTTAACTTGATTGTCATGCACATTGTGTAAAGAGTTGTCACTTTGGATGGGCTATCACCAGCAGGAGAGTGAATTTGTGTGGGGGGGTGGAGGGTGAGAAAACCTGGATTTGTGCTGGAAATGGCCCACCTGATGATCACTTTAGATAAGCTATTACCAGCAGGACAGTGGGGTGGGAGGAGGTATTGTTTCATATTCTCTGTGTATATATAAAGTCTGCTGCAGTTTCCACGATATGCATCTGATGAAGTGAGCTGTAGCTCACGCTCAAATAAATTGGTTAGTCTCTAAGGTGCCACAAGTACTCCTTTTCTTTTTGCGAATATAGACTAACACGGCTGTTACTCTGAAACCCATCTTTAACCTGGTACTTTTCCATTTAGAAGGAGGGGTGGGAACCCAGAGAGGGACAAAGGATTCCTGCCTTATGCAAAGGATATATAAGGGGGTGGAACAGAACAAAGGGGGCTGCAGTCATGAGAAATCCCCTAGCTACCACCTGAGCTGGAATAAGGGCTGAACCGGGGGAAAGGATTGGGCCCAGACTAGGAAAGCATCCAGTCTGTGAAAGAAGCTTATTGAAACATCTCTGAGGGTGAGATTTTATCTGTATTCCGTTTTCCACTGTATTAGGCCTAGACTTGCATGTTTTGTTTTATTTTGCTCGGTAATTTACTTTGTTCTGTCTATTACTTGGAACCACTTAAATCCTACATTTTGTATTTAATAAAATCACTTTTTACTTATTAATTAACCCAGAGTAAGTATTAATACCTGGGGAGGGGGAGGTGGCAAACAGCTTTGCATATCTCTCTATCAGTGTTATAGAGGGCAAGCGATTTGAGTTTACCCTGCATAAGCTTTATATAGGGTAAAACGGATTTATTTGGGGTTTGGACCCCATTGGGAGCTGGGTATCTGAGTGCTGGAGACAGGAGCACTTCTTAAGCTGTTTTCAGTTAAGCCTGCAGTTTGTGGGGAACATGGTTCAGACTTGGATCTGTGTTTGCAGCAGGCAAGCGTGTCTGGCTCAAACAAGGCAAGGTACGGCAGGGAAAACGGGGTCAGAGGTAGTCTAGGCACATCAGGTGGTAGTCCGAAAGGGGTTTCTGTGATCCAACCCTTCACAGCATGGTCTAGTGGCTAGGAGACTAGCCTCAGACAGAGGAGAGCTAGTTTCTAGTCCTGGTTCTGCTACTGCGTGACTTTGGACAATGTGCTTTTCTGTTCAGTGCCTCAGTTTTCCCCACCTGTAAAATGGGACTAATGATAATTACATCCCTTTGTAAGGGGCTTTGCAATGTGGGGAGGAAAAGTGCTGCATTGTCAAGTGGTATTATTGTATAATGCCATGTACACTTGTGAAGCCATGTAAATAAAATAACTTAGATCTTTGGGATCACAGATAGGTCAACATAAATCACTTGTTCAGCTTCCTAATAAAAACTTTGTAAAGTTTACATTTTATCAAGTAAAAAATAAGCTCTTGGGGAGAGTATTTCATGTGGTGTTTTTTTTTTCCATACAAAGTGAACATTGCGCAACAAAAATGTTCTAGCTTTTAATAAAATTTAACTGAAAAAATATTTACCATTTTATTGTGAATAAAAAGGAAAGGGTAGAGTCTAGTGTTTTCTAGTAACTTCCTATTAATACAGTGTTTTTAAAATCCTGCACACTCCAAAAAAAAAATCTAAAAATCTTTCCCCTGGAGGGGGATGGACAGGGCGAGGGAAGGGGAGGAGGGGTTGGTGGTTAAAGTATAGGCCTAGGAGTTGGGGTTCTGGATGGTAACCCTAGAATGCTACCACCTTCAGTAAATCACTTCCCCATCTGTAAAAAGAAAAGGAGGACTTGTGGCACCTTAGAGACCAACCAATTTATTTGAGCATAAGCTTTCGTGAGCTACAGCTACGAAAGCTTATGCTCAAATAAATGGGTTAGTCTCTAAGGTGCCACAAGTCCTCCTTTTCTTTTTGCGAATACAGACGAACACGGCTGCTACTCCGTTCCCCATCTGTGCCTCTCTTCGCCCCCCTGTAAAACACAGTCAGTAACACGTACCTGCCTCAGAGCAGTGCTGAGAAGTTTGTCATTAATTTCTGTAAATCCCTAGGAGATGGAATTGCTTTTGAAATGCAAAGTAGTATATTGTTACTGTAATTATTTATAATATAATAGCTCTTCCTTTCTACCTGCCATGGTCCTACTTGCCTTTTCCAGAAGTATCATCCTTTGTTTCATTGCTAAAAAGCAGTTGGTGCGTACTGGTAAAAGCAGTTACCCAGGAATTGAGACATCAATAAATTCTAACTGTACTGGATGTAGCTGTAGCACTGTTATACTTTTGTTTTCTTTGTTCTGCACCTCATTAAGTCTAGAAGTCTGCTGTTTGTTGGAGGCAGCTACCATTTTACCTTCCGTTCAGCTGCAGCGTGTTGTAGAGGAGAGGCACATGCTGTGCTCTTTCGTGGAGTTTTTGTATTTTGCTCATTTCTTAAGTTTCCCCTTTATCTGTACTACTAATAATTAATAATAGCCATACGGGCTGAAAGTAGAAGGATATTTATGGAAAAACACAGCACTAATGTGTGTCTTTCTCTTCCGTATTTTCTTTCTGATCTTTTAGCAGACAAAGCAGTTTGCCTGCTAATTCATTTAAGGCTGCTCTTGTGGGCCTGCTCAAAGCCCCACCAGAATTGGCAGTCATGCAAACATACCGTTTGGAGGGTGAATAGAGAGATTCCAGTGAAGTGGGAGATGGGCCAAGTTTGCATGTGGAAATGTGACAAGGCAGATCTCAGCTGTGGTTAACATCCTGATCCTTTGGGGTGAAATTCACCCTAGGGCAGAAGTCCAACAGTGCAAGGCTTATTATGGGTGGGCTTAAGTAGCACGTAGCCTTCACACAGGGTGGATTCAACCCTCAGGACCTGAATCTGCAATGTGCTAAGTATCTTCGGAGAAGTACACAACACCCTCAGTTCCCACTGAATTTGCTGGGAATTTGCACCTCTCAAAGGCACTCAGCCTTGTGCAGAATCAGTATCTATATTCCTCATTATAAATGTGTATATTTATATAAATTCTGTCTGGCTTTGCAGCATCTTGCCTTCATTAAGTACTTCTCAGTAGCTCTGTTTTCTGGATAGTATCTCTGCAGGATTTCCCCCCCTCCCTGCTTGCTCCAGGCTGTGATGATTGATTCATACAGCACAGAGTTGTGTTTTGCAAGGTCAGCATTATTACCATGTGCATAGTTTGTAATTCTAACAAACTTTACTTAAACATTGAGCGCAAGGGGATGCAGTGTCTGCTAATTAGAAATCTCCAGGTACCTTTTTTTAATGTATTATTAAAAAGGAAGCACGCTTTCTTCTTAGAGGCTGGAGCCAGATCTTATTTGCATTGTGCATCCATACCAGCTTGTGGTCGGTTAAGTCGATTCATTATTGATCACTGAGTAGGTTTTGCACAACTGGAGACACAGTTAAGATCCTCTCCCCCCACAGAAAAAGCCTTTGTTAACACTTGGCTAAGGATGAGAATTTAAATCGCGTTGTAAAATGCTGTGGAACCCTTTGGGAGGAAAGGGCTCTAGAAATATACGATATGGGGCCCCAGTCCTCCTCCCAGGTCCTACAGAGAACCAGCAAAAGGCATATGCACCACATAAGCCCACTTCAGCCCACAGGGGGCTTAAATAGTGTACAGGATTTGTGCTGCCCCTTGCCACAGGGAGGCATTCCTCTCCCAGCAAAGTCAGTGACAGTTTTGCCATCACCTTCAATGGAAGCAGAGTTGGTTCAATTATGTTCTGCCCCACTGTGAGACAGAAGTGAGACACTGTGAGACAGTTGTTTGTGCTCTCCTCTCCAGGGAGGGTATATAATTTATAGAGTGGATGAATAAAAAAACATAAGCACCCCTCTGCCATTCAAACGGGACCTGAGGTGGCCTAGTAGGTCTAATGGCTTTGTCCCTGTACTTGGTTAGGCATGGTAGGGTGACCAGACGTCCCAATATTAGGGGCTTTGTCTTACATACACAACTATACCGTCCCCCACCCCAGGGGGAAAAAGTGTCCGATTTGCTATCTGGTCACTCTAGGAGTGAGGCAGACTATTCCTATAAGAGCAAGGAGAACACTGAGCCAAATATTCCTAGATATGACAAGACCATTTGCTCAGACTTCCCACAGGGGACAAAAAAGGGTCTCAGCAGAGGCCTTCTGAGTGACGTATATACATGGGACTAGACCTTTCTATATTTGTGAATGCTATATAATATCCTGGCTCAGAAAAGGAAAGAAAAATAGAATTGGAAGGGTTCAAAGAAAGAGATGGAAGCTAGACTGAGAGACAAAGAGTGAAACAGGGCTGTGGGTCAGAGGGGAAAAGAAAAGTCAGAAGGGAAGGATGAGTAAATCAGGATGTGAGGTCAAGCCTAAAGCTCAATCCTACAGAAAGCTAAAGTAGCTCTACTGTATGTAGCTACAAAGGGAAATACGAAGTGAAAAAAGCCTCATCTGGGAAAGAGAAAAATATTTCCAATCTGTTTAGTAGAGGGTTGAAATTTTTCTCACATACTTTTTTTTTTCTTGAGAAAATGTGCTTTTGTCTAAACCAATTTCAGCTAAAAGTTTTGATTTTTCTGATTAGGAGGATCAAAACAAAGTGTTTCCAGATGTCATTTTGCTTACATTTCATTTTGAAATGAAAAATATCACTTCAGCCCATTGAATTGTTTCAGTCAAAAAATGACACAATTTCCCGTTTTGACAGGTCCAGTGCAAAACTTTTCAGAATTTTCCATTGTGAAGAATTTTCAGTATTTTGACTTTTCCTTTTCAAATTAGAATGAAAATGATATCAAATTTCTAGATAAAAGAAATGCAATTTTTGGAACAGCTATACTATTCAGTAAAAGCAAAGAACTGGCAACTCTTTACATTAGTGAGGTGCAAAATTACTTCTGAGTTAGGGAGAAAGACCTCTCTACTCAAGAGGATAATTTCAATTGCCATACCAGTGAGCCTGTACCTGAGGAGGGAAGGAAATGAGGGCAGGACTGAGCTGAGATGTTGGAGAAAAGAAACTGATTGCTCTGTTTCCAGCCTGTAGCTTTTGCTCTGGTTTTACAGTGTTCTATTAAGTGTTTTCTTGTTCACATAAATTATCATAATGCTTTGAACTCTTAGCACCTTTCATTTGAGGTTCTCAAAGCATTTTGCAAATGCTGATTGATTCAATGGCACAACTCCCTGTCAGGTTCTGTAAGGGCCAAATCCAAAGCCCACTGAAGAAACTGAAAGATTCCAGTTAATAATAATTTGTATTACCATGGCACCTAGGAGCCCTTCCTCCAGGGGCTTGCAGTTGAATAAGCTTGGACTTTGATGGGCTTCGGATCAGGCCCTAAATGAATATAATTATCCTTATGTTACAGCTGGGGACACTGAGAGGTTAGGTAACTTATCCAAGGTCACATAGCCCCAGATCCTGCAGTGAATTCTATTCAGACATAGGAGTAATGGCAGGTTCAAGGTCCTAGTAAGTCATTGCCAAAACTCTAAGCAGAACCCAAGGCTCCCAAACCCTGGTTTCCTTATGTTACCACTGGACCATGCTCCCTCTCTGAACCCAAACTAAAGAATAGGCAACAGGTGGTAGAGGCCTCATGAAGTGCCTGGTTCTATTCCCTTTATAGTCCATGGGAATTTGGCCAGTGACTTCAGTGGGAGCAGATCTAGTCTAAAGCCCCTAATTCTTTGGTACCTGTGTGAATGCTAAAGAGGAGAGGGAGGTGCTGGTATTCCAATGGAGAATATGCTAACAGACTCAGCCTGTAGACTTTCCTAGGCTTCTCCCTTGTGGTCTACATCTCTTCCTCACCACACTTGTTCTGGAGATCACACAGGCAGAGTAATTATGCAGATTTCTTTGTTTCCTCATCTTAAACCATCCAAGAATGGATCATTCTTATAAACTGGTTGCTAAGTAGGGGACAGAAATGGAGCAGCATTTCATGCTGATTGGGCACACCTCATTAGGTCAGTGATAGCCTTTGGCTGGCCTCCCTACAAAGGATCATTTGTACTGACAACAGTGTTGTTTTGCCACTTACCAGTCAGAGGTGGCATCAACAACAAGATCAGCGAAATAAACAAGGAGGAAGGAAGAGGAGGAAAAAGATTGCTCAGACACAAGCAGCTTAGGAATTAAGAAAGATGCCCACAGAGCTGGTTCTTAATTTTATTAAGGACAAATGATAGCAATTTTCTATCTTCAGTATCAGATGACTGAGCAAAGCATTATGAAGCACTACTTAATAAAATTGGAGGCAGACCTGAAATGCTTTTCATGCAGTCTGAAGACAGAGTTCAGTGGAAAAGGCAGAGACCAATATCTCTCTCTCGTTTGCTATATGTCCTTGGTGAGTGCTTTTCTCCACTGTATAAAGCTTATGATGGGGTCCTCTTGTTGACTTCAGCAGGAGCTGAGAGTGCTTACCACTTTGTTGGAAAGGGCCTTATCTTCAGAAAGAAGAGGGAAGTTAAGTTTGGTTTGCAATGACTATGTCAGTGAACAATAGAAGTTGGGACCTACAAAGATCAGATACCAGACTAGATATGCCATTGTTCTGATCTGGTCTGAAAATTCCTGTGTTCCTTAAATATTTCATTTGCGTTCACTTAAAACTTACTTGTTCCAGGTATTGGTAAGTGCCCATTATCATTCAGTGTGGGTGCCCCATTTATGTTATAGTAATATTGGGGGTTTGTTGCAAAATAAAGAGGAATCTTTGAAAAGCTTAATTGTTTCATTTGTAAGTACAGGTGCCAAGTGGAGGCAAACTCCACAAATATTTTGATCCATATATTCCAGGATATGGAGCCAGGCTAAGACTTTCTCCAACACTTAGTATTGTCGTTTTTTGTTTATATTGCTCTAATGCCTAGGAGACTCCATCATGGACAAAATTCCCATTATGCAAGGTGCTGTACAAACTCAGAACAGAAGATAATCATCAACCCAAAAAGCATACATTTGAAGTAAACACAGAAGGCTTGTTTACACACACAACTTGCACCAATTTATTGAACTGGATAATTTGGTGACCAAATTATGTATAAATTAGTCCATAGAGCACACATACAGTTCAATTTTTGCACCATAAAACAATCAAATGACATATTGCAATATAGTTCCTGTCAAAAAAGATACCATATGGCTATTGTTCTTTTAATGGAAGTTTAAGATTAACATTGGTTAAAAACTCTTAATTTCTTTTAATGGGAAATTTAAAAAAAATTGCATTGTTTCAAAAATTCCCTCTAAAATTTGATGAAAATCAAAACAAAAAAATTCCTGGTTTTGTTTTTTAAAAAATTGGGTTTTGAAAACTAAAATCTGAAATTTGTTACCAAACCCCAAAAACTTTTACAGTAAAAGATCAGTTTTTGGTTTCCATTCTTTTGTCAAACTGGGAAATTTTGACCAAAATATATGTATTTTTTTCCCCTGGGGCGAAAAAACAAAAAAAAAACATGTTTAGACAAAAACATTTCAACCAGCTCTAGGTATGCTTTGTGCAAACTGTGGGCCAGATCCTCCACTGGTGTATAGTTGTGTACCTCCTTTGGCTTCAGTGGTGGTGTATTGATTTACACCGGCAGAGGATCTGGCTTTATTAAGCTGTAACAATAAATACTTACCTTTATGGCTGGAGTCTGAGTCTGCATACGCACACACCGATAAAGTAAAGGACAAGAAAGGGGATGATATTTTGAGGGCAAAGAGGGTTGTATACAGATGTCATTGTAATTAAAACTGGCTGAAAAATAGACTTTTTCTGTTTTGTTAAGTTTGAAATGGAAAATAAATAGTTTTGGGTCAGAATGAAAATAAAAATTTTCAGTGCATTGAAAATTCAGAAAAAAGTTTCAAGTCAAATGGAACGTTTTGTTTCAACAGTATTCAAGTGCTTTGTTTTGATTTTCAGCTTTTAAAAATATTGATTTAAAAATGAAATTGAAGGAAATTTCAAACTGAAAAATCAAAAAAATTATTTAGAAAAATGTCAAAACGGGCTGTTTAGAAGCTTTTTTAATCTTTTTCTTTTTGTTTTTTTCAAAATGAAAATTTGGCTAATTGACGCACACCCACAAATCATGTCAATGACACTAAATCTGCAACTTTTTCAGAGGAAAAAATTGGTGCTAAAATTTCACCCACTCCAATTATAATGTATATCCTGGCCTAGACTTTGACCTCAGAGTAAATCTGGAATACCTCCATTATCCTCATCTACTTCACATTTACACTGGTTTAAGCAAGATCAGGATCTGGTCTCATAAACGTCACTTGAAAGTATCAGAGTAACAACCGTGTTAGTCTGTATTCGCAAAAAGAAAAGGAGTACTTGTGGCACCTTAGAGACTAACCAATTTATTTGAGAATAAGCTTTCGTGAGCTACAGCTCACTTCATCAGATGCAACTGATGAAGTGAGCTGTAGCTCACGAAAGCTTAAGCTCAAATAAATTGGTTAGTCTCTAAGGTGCCACAAGTACTCCTTTTCTTTTTACTTGAAAGTATGCAAATGTTTAACCCTGTTTCCATCATGATTGTGATATGTTTAAAATCTATTTTTGTGTATAATCCTAAAGAGAGAAAATATTTCTCTCCTCCTGTGCAACATTTCTGAGCCTTTTTATTCTCCATATTCTTCCCAGTGTTTGTTTTTCCTTTTTTTATGTTCATTTCTCCAGACTTGTCCAAGGTCTTGTTTATGTCAGCATGTGTATGAGCGACTCCCCCCCCCCCTTGTGTTTTTTATAACTCAGCCATGAAAAAGCTATTGCCACCTCAAAAGCAAGCAAGCCGAGTCAAATTATGCTTTTAGAGTGAAAGCTATCTCTACATCCTCTGTGTATATGTGCTCATATAGGGCTGGATTATTTTTTTTTCCCCACAGGCACTAAGCCCCCACCTTGACTTCAGTGGGAACTGTGGATTTGTAGCATCTCTGGAAAACAGGCCTATATTGTGTGTGTCAAAGTTGGGCTGACCTTGCTCAGTCCTTATTGATTGTAAACCCTTCACTCGCCAGTGAAATGCAGCCATCTCTGTGATGGAACTCGCAATAGTGCTACAATGCACCAGGGCAGAAGAAGATTGCTGCAAAACCGACTGTTACTGATCCTGCACACACTGGGTGCGGAGTGCTATGTATACAAGTGTAAGGTAAAAAGGGGTGAGCAGGATGGGGAGCGCATAGGCTCCCACTCTTGTATTAACAAGAGAGGAGTTAGTCTTGCTAGTAGGCAAGCATCGAGGAAAGAAAAGTGGGAGCAGGTAGCTCTGTGCTTTATGGGCATGATAGGATTGCTCTTAAGCCCTTCTCTGTGCATGTCCTATCCTTTTGTGTGTGTAAGGGAGTGGGAATCAAAGACATACAGCTGCCGAATATAGCTGGTTGGCTACACTAGCGCTAGGGTTGCCAACTTTCTAATCGCACAAAACCAAACATCCTTGTCCTGTCCACTGCCCTGCTCCTTCTCCGAGGATCCGCCCCCACTTAATCCATCCCACCCTCACTCACTCACTCATTTTCACCATCCTGGGGCAGGAGGTTGGGGTACAGGAGGGGGTGAGGGCTCCAGCTGGGCATGCAAGATCAGGGTGGGTGGGGCCAGAAATGAAGGGTTCAGGGTGTGGGAGGGGGTGAGGGCTCTGGGGTGGGGCTGCAGATGAGGGGGTTGGGGTGCAAGTGGAGGCTCTAGGTAGAGGCAGGAGGAGGGGGTGCAGGAGGGGGTACAGGATCTGGGCTGGGGGTACAGGCTCTGGGCTGGGGGTGCAAGCTCTGCAGTGGGGCTAGAAATGAGGGGTTCAGAGTATGAGAGGGGGGCTCTGGGTTGGAGTGCAGGGGAGAGGAGGGTAAGGCTCCAGCTGGGGGTGCAGGCTCTGAGGTGGGGCTGGGGAGGAAGTATTCAGAGTGTGGGAGGGAGCTCACGGCTGAGGCAGGGGAGGGAGTTCAGGGTGTGGGCTCTGGCTGGGCAGCACTTACCTTAGGTGGCTCCCAGAAGTGTCTGGCATGTCACCCTCCTGGAGGGGCTCAGGTGGGTGGGTGGGCTCTGCACGCTGCCCACGCCCACAGGTGCCACCCCCACAGCTCCCATTGGCCGCAGTTCCCAGCCAATGGGAGCTGCAGAGCTGGTGATCAGGGTGGGGGTGCGCCTAGGAGCTGACATGCTGGATGCTTTCGGGAAGCCGCTTGGAGCCAGATAGGGAGCCTGCTAGCCCCGTGCCAACCAGACTTTTAATGGCCCCGTCAGTAGCGCTGACCAGAGCCGCCAGCGTCCCTTTTTGACTAGGTGTTCCAGTTGAAAACCAGATATCTGGCAACCCTGACTAGTGCTTATCCTTTTGTGTGCCCATATGGTGTCTCCCCTCCCAACTGCTCTGGTTCTGTGCGCTATCCAAGGGCTGTCAGGAGCAAGGCCTTCCTGTGAAGTGCCTATACCCATCCAAGTGGGATCATAGGGAATGGCTTTCCTCTGCTCTTAGAGGCTCTCCTGATTGCTTGAATGTTCCCAGCATGTGAGGAGGGCACTCTCTAAGCTACCTTTCACAAGGAGTAAACCAATGTCACACAAACATCAAGGAGGGATTGGCCCTCATCATGTCTCTAATCCTGACTAATTCACACCAGATGGCTGCAAAACACGCACTGGTGGGAATAAGCCAACATCCTCCTGTGCCAGCAGGGCACACCCTCACATGCCTGTCTGTCCTCTGAGTGTCGAAGTCGCGGGGCGGGGGGGGGGCAGAGGCTAAGCCAAGCTGCTCCCATTTACAGGAGCCCAAAGGCCCTTTTCAACTGGCATGTCTCATCGCATTACTTGTAATCTCCTTGAAGAGGTTAGTTAACCTTAAACTTTTTTCTGTCCTGAAAAATCCATCCCCTTAGCACAGAAGGCAAGATGCTATCCAGTTAATGGCTTAGAACATAGGAATACGGGGGATGCCACACTGGTGCAGAACAAAAGTATAATCTATTATACTAAGCCAAAAGGTGAGGTCTAACAGGCAGTGGAAAATGATGGGAACACCATAGTTTGAGTCATTTAACATTGGATTGGACAGAGCGCTAGAGAATGTACCATGGGGTACCACCCTGCACTGTCCTAGAGATAAACTCAAAATTTAAAAATCTGCTAGATCACATAATTTCATAGTTTTCAAGGCTAGAAGGGACCATAGTGATCATCTAGTATGACCTACATAACGCAGGTCCTAGAATTGCCCCCAAAATAATTCCTAGGGCAGATCTTTTAGAAAAAAACATCCAATCTTGATTTCAGAATTGACACTGATGGTGAATCCACCATGACATTTGGTAAATTGTTCCAATGGTTAATTACTCTCACTGGAAATAAAGCAAAAAATTTTAACAATCTGAATTTCTCTAGCAACTTCCAGCCATTGGATTGTGTTATGTCTGTCTCTGCTAGATGATTCTAGGGCCTTTCTCCAACCCTAACAGATGCCTCATAACACTGCAGGCCAGTAGGATGCCTCTGACCGTGTAATGCTCTACTCTGAAAAGGGGAGAAAGGATGTGATTTCTTCCTGGCCCAATCTAATGAACAAAACAGCCAACCTCAAGCATTCAAATTTCATAAATCAGCTCCCCTCCCACCCCAAAAAATCATGAGATATTAAAAATAATTATTTGCCTTCTGGTCCCTGAGCCTTTAGTCTTGAGTTTCTCCCCACAACCAAGAGGGCTAGAGACTTATTCGATTTATTTCTACAGTGAAGTTGACATTGTCAGAATAGCATGACTCCAGGAGCTAAGGTTTTAAGAAAGATATCAAATATAGCAAGACTTGCAATACAATCATTGGAGTTGGCAGTATTGGGATCTTTATGTCCTGAAGCAGGAGGACTGACAGCCCTTTGAATGTTTATACGCTTGCAAGAATAGCTGTAGATGCTATAATTTTTTCCCATAAATGTTTAATCCTTTCACTGAAATAGTTTCAAGTGGCCATTGGCCCTGATATTCTAGTGTGTTTTGTTCTATTCAGGTACTTATATTGCACTCATTTCACAGCTATTTGAACACCCAGTAGAGTTAAAATAAATAAAAAATTACAGAGTGACTTACATCACTAGTAAGTAAAACGTCCTCTCCTATCCCCAGGAGGTTTTTGATCATTTAACCTGTGTTTGTATGTTCTAGTCATGGGAGGTGGATGAAACCCCACTTCAGGAAGGCTAGCCCACAGACCCCGCTCTTTCTGCCCAAGGCCCTGTCCCTACTTCCCCCGCCTTCTGGCCCGCCAGAGCCCTGAGCTCCTCCTCCCCCACTGCTGGAGATGCCCCAGCTGACCTGCCCTGAGTTGCTTTGTTGGAAATCATGTTCAAAGAAATAGGATTTACATTCGGACCTGGAGGTGGTCAGGTTGATGGTCACCCTTAGATCCTGGGAATCAACTGCCCACAGTCAGGCCAGCCCCCAAGAAAGTCCTGTCTGCTGTGCTTCACCTTCACCTTTGAGATAGACTGGTCCCTTGTTCCCGAGGAGCAGAACTGCTGAGGGCAGGCAAAGAACAGGAAGGCAAGGCAGTCCTCTAGGGATCCTATCCCCAGAACATTGAGGGCCTGGTGAAAAGGACACCAAAGGCCAGATATACAGATGTGCCTGAGTGCAGTTAAGTATCTAGTGAGGTTTTCAAAAGCACTTTAGCAGGTTATGCAATGAGGAATTTGAAGATCAATGGGAGTTAGGCATCTACAGTACTTCACTTATGGACCTAGTGGGATTTTCACCTATCTTCATCTTTAGAAGCCTAAATACTTCTAAAAAGCTGGCCCCAACATCACAAAATTGGCATGATCTTCAACAGGGAGCCTATGGAGTACAAAGGGACTACAGCCAGGGAGATGCACACTGCCCAGGAACTAGGCTGCTGCATGGTGAACCAGCTGCAGCTTGTTTAAGCCTGATGCTCTGAGCCCAAGGTAAAGCGCATTGTGTTGATCTGGTTTGGAGGTAACTAAAGCTTGTGTGAGCAAGGCAAGGCCAGGCCATCACCGGACAGGATGGGATGTAATCCTCCAGCAAGCTGGCAGGAATAGAATATGGGGTTTGTGGGCAATGCTCTGTTGAGAGTGCAGGGTCAGGAGGAGCCAAGGAGTACTCTCAGCCAGCGAATGCTTTGGGGACATACATCTTAAACTGGTGGACACATTGAATCCCATGATATCTTTGCAAGTATGGCCATACAGTCTTTTACTACATATGCTATGCACATGGGCTTCAGCAGTTACAGTTCCTGGCTCTGGACTTTAGCCCATCCCTCAGGGTAGGGTGAGCACCACTATCCAACAAAGTGTTCCAGTGGGAAAGTGGATCTGCTGTCTTTTGTACCAGGTTCATCACCTTTCCCAAGGCCCAAGCACTGGTGCAGTGCGCTAGTCACTGCAATGTGAACCAGTAGCTCAGGGGCTAACAGGAGAGCATTTCACATTTCTCAAGACTAAGTAAATCCGCATTCCTCTGCTCTAGGAACTAACCCTCAGCACTCTTGTGCAAGCTAATGTGCTGAGCGATTGGGCTGGACAATCCTATTTTGCTTCCCTTGATTCAGAGATCAAAGGCAGTAGTACAATGCTTTGGTATTTAATATGTCAATCCCTCCTGCTTCAGTGGCATCCGCTTAAAGGAATATATCTGCTAGTGGACTAGACCTGTTTAAGAGATTATATTTTCCAGGCAGCAGAGCAGAAGACAGAGTGAAAAGCAGGGAAGCCCACTTAAAGGGCGTACTTGACAAAGGGATACATTTTGCACTCAGTTATCAAATGCACCAAACAGGGATGATTCTCAGGGTGTAATGTACTCGCTGATATTGAGTTTACTTTAGGGCCAAATTTTCTTCTCCCGTACATAGTGTGAAGGAGAAAATCCATATAAATTTAGTCTTAGACACAACCATAGAGGGGAAAGGTGGCTGCCGAGCAGTAGCCTGCCACAATGCAGAAGCTGAACTCCATGCAGCCATGGCAGCTCGCCCTGTTGGGGAAACGGGGAGAGGGAAGAGATGGTAGCAGGCGCTGTGATAGAGGTGAGCAAACTACAGCCCGCGGGACCATCCTGCCCAGTCCCTGAGCTCCCCACCAGGGAGGCTAGCCCTGGCCCCTCCCCTGCTGTCCCCCCTCCCCCGCAGCCACGCGGGCAGCGCTCTGGGCAGCAGGGCTGCACGCTCCTGCAGGGCAGTGCGGCAGCGTGTCTGGCTCTGGCTGGGTGGTGCGGCTCCAGACATGCTGCTCTGAGTGGCATCGTAAGGGGGCTGGGGCCAGGGGGTTGGATATGGGGCAGGGGAATCCCAGGGCAGTCAGGGGACAGGGCGAAGGGGGCGGTTGGATGGAGCGGAGGTTTGGGGTGGTGGTCAGGGGACAGGGAACAGGGGGCAGTTGGATAGAGTGGAGGTTTGAGGGGGGGGGCAGGGGATGGGTGGTTAGGGGTGGGGGTCCCGGTAGGGGGCGGTCAGAGGACAAGAAGCAGGGGGGGTTGGATGGGTGGAGGGTTTCTGAGGGGGGCAGTCAGGGGGTTGGAAGTGGGAGGGGGCAGATAGGGGGCAGAGGCCAGGCTCTTTGGGGAGGCACAGCCCTCCCTACCCGGCCCTCCATACAGTTTCACACCCCAATGTGGCCCTCGGGCCAAAAAGTTTGCCTACCCCTGGTCTGTAGGGAACAGCTGTCCTAGGTGGCATGTTCCATTCCCAGGGCAGTGGACTTTATGATGGAAGTTGCATAGTAAATTTCTGCCTTTCCGCTTCAGCAAAGCAGTAGCAACTTGCTTTCAGCTCCCCCTTATGTCTTCACCATGCTGATGCCTAGAGCTGTAGTGATGGGCATATTAGAAGTGTTACGGGCCAGAGCTGTGATGGGGATCTGAGAGAATGTGGATGGTCTGAGATGTCTATTGGTACCTACAGATCTTGCCCTCCCATAAAAACTGCGGCCCAGATCCTGCAAGGAATTTAGACACTGAGCTCCTATTTAAATTCTCTCAGCAGGCCTGCCTTGCTCTTTGGGCTGTTCTTCTCTCTTGCACTGGCCCTGCTTCCAGTAGAGGACCATGCAGTGAAGTGGAAACAACTAGGTCTTTTTAATGTCAGACATCTGCCTTCAGTGGGAAGGGGCGGTTATGGGTGATAAAGATTTGGAAGGTTAATGGGACCCTTGAAATTCAGCCAGTCTGATATAGAAGGCACATGGGAACTGTTTAACTATTCAAGCAGCGTTAAAGGGAGAGGGAGAGATCAGCATATCTGAGCCTAAGACTAGCATCGAGGAGCTCCTGCCGTCTTCTCCAACCTCTGATACTGGCTCCCTCCGTGGTTCCTGGGCAGTTCATTTAACTTCTCTTTCCTCTGCGGTAAAAAGGGGGATAATACTTAAACTGACTGACTAGGTTGTCCTGAACATGAATATTTATGATGCTGAGGAAAAGCCCTCTTGGCCCCTGGCTCTATCTCTTCATTTCTTTTATTTATTTGGATTTAAATAGTAAAAAGGCACTAATGCAAAGGCTCTAAGGGGCTGGAGGTGTAATTGGCATTATTGCAGGATACCCCAGCAGCATTAAAAGGCAAACATTTAGACAAGAAATCAACTCAACTTGGCCCACTAACCAACTACAAAAAAGCTGCTTTCTACCACACCCACATCGTTCCAGGACCATACCCTACACCTTCTCAAAACCCCCTATCAAATAGATGGTTTTTGCAGTATGTCACCAACATCAAACTATTTTGGACCAAGGTCTGTTCCAGCAATGCAAAGGAAATCACAAGTGTCTCTAACAGGCATGACTGGCTACTTCTCACCTATTCCCTGTCCCTATGCTGTGCGAGTGTTCCTCAGCTGGCAGAGCAGTCTGTATGGAACTGCTGTAGACAGCACAGAAGACTTGCTGTAGCTGGTTCACTGTTTGGTTGGACTGAGATTCAGGAGCAGAAGGTAACTTCCAGACACCTTTTCCCCCACATCCCCAGTCCTGTGCTAACTGCTGAGGATGGCCCAACCAGAGCTGGGGATGTGGCCTTCTCTGTTGTTTGTTTTTATGATTATTATGCCAATTCCATCGCAGCCTGCTGTCGTGTTTGCTATATAAATATAGATGGTATGTTGTAGAATCCTAGAAATGTAGGGCTGGAAGTAACCTTGAGAGGTCATCTAGTCCAGCCCCCTGCTCTGAGACAGGACCAAGTAAACTTCGACCATCCCTGGCAGGTGTTTGTCCAACCTGTTATTAAAACGTCCAAACACAGGGATTCCACAACCTCCCTTGGAAGCTTATTCCAGTACTAAATTATGCTTGTAGTTAGAAAGTTTTTTTCCTGATATCTAACCTAAAGCTCTTTTGCTGTGGATTAAGCTAATTATTTCTTGTCCACCCTTCAGTGGACGCTGAGAACAATTGATCACTGTCCTCTTTATAACAGCCTTTAACATATTTGAAAACTCTTATGAGGTCCCCGCTCCCTCATTGCTGCAGGACATTTCTTTTTCAGTAGTAAATATTATCCCCTCTTCAGTACTTAATACTGGGGTTTCTGTTGTTGTTTTCTTCCTTTTGTCATACATTGGTGGGTTGTTTTTTTCTGTTTTAGGAAATATATGGATGAATTTGGAACTGACTGAAATAAAACAAAGATTGCTTCATTAGAAGAGTAGATCAGGAAAGATATTTTCTTTGTACCAGACACCTCCTACCCTCCCTCAAGGGTCTCCTAAAAGAAAAAGAGATCTCTGAAATCTGTCCTTTGTTATTAAAAGAATAAATCCACTGCCAATGTATGCATGAACATGGTCATGTATTCAACTGGTGTCTCAGAGCCTCCATCCCCAGGGGAGGAATCTATAAACCTGATATGTGAATGAAGGGGAGGTGGGGTAACCCCTTGCTGCCAGTTCTTACTCTAAGCATGGTCAAAAATCCATGGAAGTCAATAGGAATTTTTTTTATTTATTTCAATGGGTTCTGGACCAGGATCCCTATATGTAAGTCATACCTTGTGAATTCAGGGAGAATGTGGAACAATACTACAGGAGTGGAATCATTGCCATCTTACTGTCACTTCACCATCCGTTCTGTATGGGATTTGCATCACAAGTTAGGGTTTGATCCAATGCCCACTGAAGTCAACAGCAAGTCAAATGATTCTATAGGCTGGTGGTTAGTGTAGTCTCCTGGGAAACCCAGGTTCCAGTCTCCACTGAAAAGATTATGTAAATATTTTATACAGAGTAGAACTGCTTCAACAGGAGACACTGAGAGAGCCCCTCCCTAGAAGGTGGGAGATGTGTGTTCAAAGTCCCATCAGAGAGGGGATTACTGAGTGCTCTAACCACTGTGCTACTGGGTTTAAGGAGACCACCTCCACTTCCTCTGTTTTTTTCTGAGTAAAGACTGACCTGGCTTAGGCACCTAATTCCAGGAGAGGGTACATGGCTCTGAATCCCACGCACAGGAAGGCACCTAGCTCCTTTTGAGGGGCAAGGACTAAGCCCCGCCGGTCTCCTCAGCATTTATTATTGGCTAATGTAGGTGGCTCCCTGTTCAGTTTGCTGGCTGTTGGTGAATTTCATTCTTAGGCATCTAAATCTCCCCCTACCTTGTGTGGGGAGCTTGGGTATCTAACTCAGGGCTGTGGATTCCATTAGGTGCCAGAGCACCTAAATGTTAGGCATTGCAACACTGAATCTGTCGTCTTTGTGGATCTACCCTTAGTGACTTGTTTTTTCTGCTTCCAAGTCCAACTGGATTTTTCCAGGGTCAGCATTTTCCTCCCTACGTATGATGGGCCAGATGCCGCAACTGGGGTAAACTGGCCTACCTCGAATGAGGTCACACCAATTTACAGCAGCTGAGGATCTGGCCTGATGCCTCTATTATTGCAGATGGTATCTTAAGAGAAGCCTGCCTTTGAAGATGATGATGATACAGCCAGAAAGTGAAGCTAAACTTAAATACAGCCTAGTTGGGATGGTTTTATAAAGTCTTGCAGAGTTCCCTCCACAAACCATTAAGTCTTAATTGCCATGCTAATGTTATTTTATATTGTAAGTGCAACTCCAGACTTGTGTTGTTACAGCACCCAGCGGAATTAGAGCAGGCACTTAGCTTCACCACGCTCCTTGCTGGAACCTTTTCATTCCGCGATTATTATTCTGCCGATGCATGCTTGTTCATTATTACTTAAAGGTATCGTCTCTTTCACCAAGATGACTTGCAGTTGTGTAAATTAGAGCCATAACTAACGGGGTTCAGTGCTGAAGCAAGAACCTTTCTTCTAACAAGTTATGAATTAAGGGCTTCTTTTTATTCCCAGTGAAAGGAACCTTTCTCCTTCATTTCTAATAAGGGCAATGCTGAGGTGGGTTTAAAAGGTTCTTTTCCCGTGAAAGGGGTTTAATCTCCTCTAATCTGAGAATAGCAACAAACTGAGCATTAGGCCTGAATTACAGATGCACAGTTAGCTTCTCCCTCCCCTCCCTCCCCCCGGTTTAAAAATTCATTTAAGATATGCACCCCCCTGGGATGACAGCAAGGAAATGCCTTTCCAATTAGAATTGCAATTTGATTAATTATTAGGTAACCCTAGCTCTGGTAATTACATTCCTACTGCAAAAATTTCCTCTGCATTTTAGATATGAATACCGTGTTGGGTAATGTAGCTGTGGCTGCATTTTAGCAGCCCAGATCGTGGTCTCTCTCTTTTGAGTAGTGCAGTAATGACCATTACAATTAAGGAGCCATAACTGCTTTTCTTCTAATTCCCTTTCAAAAGATGGTAGAATTCTTTATTGCAAATAAATTAGGCAGTGAATTTAGTCCTTGTTTTAATTCATGAATCGCTCACTGATGAATCCGAGTTTTAGCAAATATTTTCATTATTTGCACACAATCTGGATGAACGAATATCATCCCCCGGGTTGTTCAGACTCTGGTCACTTTGACTGTTGCTCTTTGCTGTTGGTGATTTGTGATTCATCACGTTATTGTTTCTACACCCTTGCTGGATGATAGATATTTTTAAATAGGTGGAAAGCACAAAAGAAATGGTGACTAAAGACTAGCCAATAATGAGTAGCGACCATTCTTTCTCATACAGGACTTCCGTGACTTGTGTGTAAATATACATAGTGGTAGGAAGAACCACCATTCCCCTGACAGTGCTATCCACAAGAAGCATTTCACATGAATGTACGTGAATAGAGGCTAACAAGGGCCACACTAGAATCAAACAGATATTAGGAATCGGAGTGATTTTTCACCAACACTGGAGGCAAGATCCTCCGTGGGCCCCTTTGCAGCAGGTAAGAGAGCTGGCAGGGGAGAACTGCACAGGCACGGTAGAGATTGGCAATAAGGTTGCCTTGTAAGGACCCTCTCACAAACCCTGGAGTAGGGTGGGTGTCAGGGTGGAGCTGCAGCATGCTGCGCTGCAGAGATTCCAAGCACTGCTGTGGCCCATAGGACCGCCTGAGAAGGCTACTGCAATTTAGACAGCCTCCCAGAGCAGCCTAAGTTACACCGTGAACCACTGAGCCGCCAGGATCAGGACAGTGCAGACTTGGCTTAGAGCCACCACATGCCTCCCTCCCCTTGGGCTGCAAGATGGGTGCTGCTGCGGCACCTTTTTGAGATGCAGCACAGAATCTCACCCTAAATTGAGTTGACTCTTCTCTGCCTTGCTCCTGGTCTGGTCATTTACTTCTCGGGAAGGTGGGAGTAAAATGCTGCTCTGGGTGGAGAATTTTGCTCTGGAGGTGTTTACATCCCCTTTCCACTTGCTTGACTCAGATGTAAATGGTGGCACAAGGTGCAAAGCAGTGGAGAATCAAGCCCATGCTTTTGCAGTGTTTGACCAGTTATTCTCCCTGGGAAAGACCTTTGGCACTAGTCCATCCCCTTTGCCAGTCAGTGGCAGCTGGGAATTAATGGCATGAAGCTGGCATAGCAGTTCTGTCACCTGCTCCTGGCACCTCTGGCCAGGTGTGGGAGTTGTCTGGCTAGACATGTCGTGTTCTGGCAGTCCTGGATCAGCTGAATGGTTCCTATGTGGCTGCCGTAGTGAATATAAGTTAGAGCAGTCCTGTATCTGCCCCAATTTACATGGGGGGCTTGTTACACTAGTATAAATCCAAAGTAACTCCAGATTTCAACTTGTGTAGCTGAAAAAAGAATTTGGGCTCAATTCTGAGCAGCAGAATGGCCCGTTTACACCACTCTGCAGTAGGGGACACAACAGAGGACTGAGTCCACTGGAAAGCTCATCTAACTGAAGCCAGTGTTCTAGAACTGGCACAATCTGGATTTAGGCCAGGACATGGAACTGACAACGCTTTGGCAGCACTGGTGGATGATGTCCTCTTGTCAATGGATAGAGGACAAACATCCTTTCTCATCCTCCTGGACCTCTCTGCAGAGTTCAACACTATTGATCATGAGATACTGCTGTCTCACCTGAGAGAGATGGCAAGAGTCCAAAGTAACGCACTAACATAGTTTGAGTCATTCCTGGAGGGATGCACCGTAATAGTAGCGATGGGAAACTGTACCTCCACCACTGGGCCCCTCACTTGTAGGTTCCACAAGGATCAGTTCTCTCTCTGGTTCTTTTCAACATCTACATGCAACCACTAGGTGACCTGGTCAGATGACATGGACTCAAGTGCCAGCAATATGCAGGTGACACATAGCTCTACCTATCCTTCACCATATATGACTGCAGTACCCACCAAGATGGCCCATGGATAAAGAACAGCTGGCTGAGCAAAACAGAAGTGATACTGGTGGTCAGAGGAAAGTATTTGGAGGAATTTGCAGCCATGGTGCAGTTTCCTTTGATTGAAAGTTCACATCTGCAATTGGTCAATTCAGTCTGTAACCTAGGAGTATTGTTGGATTCCTCGCTGTCGCTGAACTCTCACATCACAATGGCCGTGAGTAAAGGTTTCTACCATCTCCAGTTGGCCAGGAGACACTGTCCCACTGTGGCGGATCAAGACATAGCCTCAGTTGTTCATGCTGTCCTCACCTCTCTGCTGGACTACAGCAGTGTCATTATAGCCGGGCATGAAACCATCTGTGCTTAGGAAATGCCAGTTAGTACAAAGCGCTGCAGCATATCTCCTCAGCAACACAGGCTATTATGAGCATGTCACACCTGTCTGCTGCTTTCTACACTGGCTTCCCATGTTGAATCAAGTTCAAGGTCTCAATCCTTATCATCAAAGCTCTCCATGGACTGGGCCCAGGATACCTATCAGACTGTTTAAAGCTCTGGGATGAAGACCGGGGTCAACAATTCCACTCCTCTGGCCGAGTGGAACTCTCAACAATAAGACTAAAGCTCATCTGTGTGGGGAGAGAAAACTTCTCTGGTGGTTGTCTGAGACTGTGGAACAAAGTCCCCAAAGAACAAAGGTCCATTACAAACCTCATCACTTTGCCCTCCAAGTGCAAGGCACATTTCTTTGACCTTGTCTTCTCTAATATAAATGCATAGCAATAAGTATATTTAAAACACACTCACACAGAGAAAAACCACCTACCACAATAAGTCACTTGACTGCGTAGGCTTGTTCTTCTGTGGAAGGGGATGAGAGACCTGATCCCCGATGACAGATGTGTAGTTTTGTTTCTTCATGCACTATTGGAAGGCACACAGATGCTGTGGTGATAAGTGAAGTATAAACACCTGAGTAGATTAGAATAGAAGATGATTTTGGAAACTGTCCATGAGAGGATGAGGAGTCAGAAATACATGAACGCCTCACCTTTCTGAAATGAGATCCAGGTCACCTACTCAGGAGACTAACCTGGAAGCACCAGCAGGTGTAATCCATATTAATGCCAAGTGCAATTTACCTGCAGTTGCTTTAGCTGTAAATCTAACCTACCTGACACTGCTGATGAACCTTTTGGCAATGTGAAAACTAGGGCACAAGACATATGAGCCTTCAGTAAATATAAGGTGTGCATGTGGCAGGCTCACCCCCTTTTACAAGACTATGTTAAATGTTGTACAAAGCATACTGTGCTAGGTATCATTTGAAAACTCATGATTTGCTGATCATTATTGGCCTGGTAAAATATGTGTGGCAACATTGTGTGTAAAGATATAAGCTTCCACTGTATTATATTACCCAGGACATGTTCTGGAGGGCAGTCACAAAGTTCCACAGAGACAAAAGGCTAGCGAATGCCTCACCAGATGTGAACACATTCAAAGGGACCATCACATGATTAAGTGGCCACTCTTTGGCAGGCGAGAGGATGTGGGCAAAAGATCTACATTTTGACAAGGAAGTAGCTTAAGGTTCCTGGCCACACTGACCTTCTGTCTGCTGAACATTAGCTGGAGATGAATCTTGCACAAGAGAAAGGGCTACAAGAAGAGAGGGCATAAACCATCTCTCCCTTGCTCTCTCCCCAGAGCATCATCGTCTGCCGAAGAACAAAGGAAGCAGGATTTGACTGCGGGAGCGGGCGGGATACTGACTGAAAGAGGTTCAGCTAGTAAGACTGCTGGAACATGTGGTGAGAGAGACCTTTGCTTTGTATTCATTCAGCCTATTAAGTTAGGTGTTAGTTGTGTTTTACATTTTGTTTCCTTGTAACCAATTCTGATTCATATGCCTCATTGCTTGTAATCACTTTAAAATCTATTTTTCTGTAGTGAATAAATTTGTTCTGTTGTTGTATCAAAACCAGTGTGTTTGGACTGACGTGTTTGGGGAACTCTATTTGGGATAGCAAGCTTTGTGCATATCAATAAATGATGGACTTTATATGAGCTTGTATTGTCCAGGAGGGTGCTGGGCAGTACAAGACACACATTTCTAGGGGCAGTCTGGGACTGGGAGTTTGCTGGTGTTGCCCTGCAGCATAATTCAGGAGTCGCTGGCTCAAGCACTCAGACCAGATAGCTGGGAATGATTTACATGCTAGAGAGTCTGTGTGAGAACAGACCAGGAATGGTTGTACTCACAGTGAAGCAGGATAAAAAGCACCCCATGCTGGAGAATTGAGGGGACAAAGCTGTCCATCAGTCCAAACCTAGGACTGTATCCTAGGGAATGTCACAGTGCTCTTTGTCACTTGAACTTTAGACATTCTTCCCTGAAAGGACATGGGAGAATGCTAAACCAACTAGTCTCTTTGGTTCACCAATTTGTAAAGCTGGATTGTTGTCCTCGAGAAACTGTCCACAGCTGGACTTTTCTGAGCTAGCACTCAGGAATGAATAGCTTGCAAACACCCCATAGGCTGGCATTTATTCACACCCAGCCCTTTGGGGAATAATTATGGATACCAAATACATTCTCATAAATTGAGATGGTTTGTGAATGATAAAAGGGCTTAATTCATCTGATCATTTACGTGCCCTGAATAATTCAAATATTTCTAATTGAAACCATCAGTCATTGAAGTCAACAATGGAGTTGCACCAGAGTAATTTAGAGAGCAGTGTGGCCAGCATGAGAGAACTAGTCAAATTCAGCCTGGCTGGATTCTTGACTAGATATGTATAGACCTTTCCTAACCCCAAAACATGAACTGCTTCAGCTTGAGCTAAAGCTCTCTAGCTCAGGGGTTAGCAAACTACGGCCTGCAGGCCACATCCGGCCTGTCAAACCTTTTAATCTGGCCCTCGAGCTTCCGCCAGGCAGCGGGGTTGGGGGCTTGCCCCGCTCCAGCAT
The DNA here is from genome assembly GCF_965140285.1 of Lepidochelys kempii. Lineage (NCBI taxonomy): Eukaryota > Metazoa > Chordata > Testudines > Cheloniidae > Lepidochelys > Lepidochelys kempii. The sequence continues at coordinate 153,728,121 of NC_136382.1, forward strand.
TCCAGCCAGGGAGCAGGGTTGGGGGCATGCCACGCTCCGCATGTACTGTAGCTCCTAGCAACAGCGGCATGTCCCCCTTCCAGTTCCTATACATTGGGCAGCCAGGGGGCTCTGCATGCTGTCCCTGCCCCAAGTGCCAGCTCTGCAGCTCCCGTTGGTCGGGAACCATGGCCAATGGGAGCTGCAGGGGCGGTGCCTGTGGATGGGGCAGTGTGCAGAGCTGCGTGGCCACGCCTCCATGTAGGAGCTGGAGGGGGGACAGGCCACTGCTTCCAGGAGCTGCTTGAGGTAAGCGTCGCCCGGAGTGTTCACTCCTGACCTCCTCCTGTGCCCCAACGTCCTGTCCCAGCCTGGAGCCCCCTCCCACACCCCCAGCCCAGAGCCCACACCCCTTCCACACCCCAACCCCTGCCTCAGCCTGGAGCCCCCTCCCATACTCCAAACCCCACTGCTCCACCCTCAGCATGCAGCCCTCTCCTGCACCCCAAACCCCTCCTCCCCGGCCCCACCACAGAGCCCCCACCTCCAGCCGGAGTCCTCACCCCCTCCCACACCCCAACCGCCAATTTCATGAACATGTACATAAGAACATAAGAATGGCCATACTGGGTCAGACCAAAGGTCCATCCAGCCCAGTATCCTGTCTACCACAGAGGTTCACTCCCTCTCTGGCACCAGGCATTGGCCAAACAGGTAATGGTCAGGTGATCTCTCTCCTGCCATCCATCTCCACCCTCTGACAAACAGAGGCTAGGGACACCATTCCTTACCCATCCTGTCTAATAACCATTAATGGACTTAACCTCCATTAATTTATCCAGTTCTCTTTTAAACCCTGTTATAGTCCTAGCCTTCACAACCTCCTCAGGCAAGGAGTTCCACAGGTTGACTGTGTGCTGAGTGAAGAAGAACTTCCTTTTATTTGTTTTAAACCTGCTGCCCATTAATTTCATTTGGTGGCCCATTGTTCTTCTATTATGGGAACAAGTAAATAACTTTTCCTTATTCACTTTCTCCACACCACTCATGATTTTATATACCTCTATCACACACCCCCTTAATCTCCTCTTTTCCAAGCTGAAAAGTCCTAGCCTCTTTCATCTCTCCTCATATGGGACCCGTTCCAAACCCTGAATCATTTTAGTTGCCCTTTTCTGAACCTTTTCTAATGCAAGTTTATGGCCCACCGTACAATTTCCAGATGTGGCCCTCAGGCCAAAAATTTTGCCCACCCCTGCTCTAGCTAGAGTTATGACAGGTTCATAGCCTCTGTGATCTGCACCAAGAGGGACCTGGCGCACACAGTTACCAATGGTTTACACAAGCCTGGCCTCAATTTCATGCAAACTTGAGCTTCAGATTGTTTCTGAGGGAAATTAAAATTGGATGGGTCTTACCATCAAAAATGTTCAGCTGAGCCAAAGCAAAACACAGATGATTGCAAACAAAAGCAGCCATATTTTGCCCACCTGTCTTGTGACTGCTACCCTGCGCTAACTGCTAGACTGGTGCATGTGGATGGTTACATTTTGCTCATTGGCATCTGCTTAGCCATTTCATGTTTATTACTATGGAATGGCAACAATGCCCAGAGCACTGGGTGAATGTGTATGGGCTGCGTTAAGTAGGAGGTCAGACTAGATAATGTCCCATCTGGCCTTAAAAATCTGCACATGCTAGTTACACAGTAACCTACTCGTGCTGTGTGTATCCTTTATTCTGCCAAACCTTAACATCTATACCTTTTATTTCTATAGTGCAGTGAAGTCTCCTGTTAAGCAGAATCATTCCTAGTCATGCCTGGTTTATATATTCATCCTAAGTGGTATGGGTGCATGGGGCACAGAGAATATTTGCCCTGGTTTCTTACGCTCTGCAAAGCCCTATAAGAAAGGTACTCTTTGAGGGCTTTTTAAAAGGCTGACTCTTCACATTTGAGAACGTTTTTTTTTCCCAATGTACATTTGACTTTTGTGTCACGTGACTCCAGGAGCCACACAGAAGACACTGCGTGGACTTGAATCAGAAATGTTCTCATGTCTCTGCACACACTCTGCCGTGTGCTACATATTTTTTATCTACTCAGGCACCGTACTCCCAGGAGGCAAGACAAGGCCTGTTTTTTCAAAGCGAGTCTTGGCAAACTCTGAGGCAGAAAACTCAGAACAAGATGAGTCACACAGTGCTCATTTTAGTTCCATATTTACTGCTTTTTTGAGTACAGATTTTGAAGGGAGTATTCTGCTTTTCCATGGCTGTGACATACCAAAAGTGCAGCATCGGGAGGGCCCACGTCTCTGTAACACTTCGGGATCGCGGTTTGGGGGCATTCTATAACAGTCCATTGCAGGGTTTCTTGCACCTGCGTCTGAAGCATCTGGTGCTGCCCCCTGTTGGAGACAGGATATTGGGCTAGATGGACATTGTGTCTGAGCCAGTCTGACAGTTCCTATGTTCTTTTAATGTCAGATTTCCTCTCTATGACCATAACTCATTCGGTGATCAAGTTCTGGGGGTACCACTTTGCCATTTCTGTGATCTGTTGGGTACAGGCTGAGGGCGTCTCTCTTCCATGTGAACAAAGGTGTGTACAGAGTCCCACTTTCTGGTACAGCAGTACATTGGATATATGGTGAGGCGTATTGGGTTTACCTGATTAAGGATTCATACTTCCCTCTGTCTGTGACCTGTTCCATGTACAGGTTTGAAGGAAGGAAGAATTGTTACTTCAGAATGAGTATGGATTGCAGTTTTAATCCATAAATCAGGATCTCATCCTGATGCTAGCTGGAAAAGGGAAAGTGTGTGCATTACTGCAGTGGTAACAAGCAAATATAGCAGCATGTGCATCTCTGTCTCTGCCTTCTCACCATCTTCGTTTTTACGTCAAGGCAGTGACAGTGTAAACAGGGCAAACGTCCCTGTAAAAATATAATCTAGTCTTCCTTCTCAGACACCTGTCTTGTAGCGTGACTCATAAAATCTTACGACTGGTAATTAACTGCATGGTATGAAAATATTCCAGAGTGGCTCCTTCTAGAGAAGAGAAGTGGGACTATTAATAAATTATAAAGTGATGACTTTTAAAATGTGCTAACCACAATGGAAGAGAACCATTTATTTCTGAAAACGGAATTGTTAAAGGGATACATTCCATGAGTAGCGGCATGGCACTGCCTGTTATTAAGTTTGCTCAGTACTTCCTATTATAAGACCATCTTTTCAGTTGCTTATAACTTTGCCAAACATTAACCATTGGAATTGAAGTTTTGCATGCTAGGTGTCTGCCTGAAGCTGAATCTTTTGGGAAAAATTCAGCCAAAATGATTTAGCCTTTTCCTGAGAATGAGGCCATAGGAAAATATGGTGTTTTACCCAGGTTAAGACATTAAGATCTTCTCTGAAATGCTCTAGCACCTCCCTGCTGTGGAGAAGAGGCGTGAAATTTGGCAGGGGATGGCCTTTGGGTCAGGGATGTGACTTTTGCTGTTCCTCTGGGGAAAAAAAAAAATCCAAATTTGGCCACATTCTAAGCCTTTGAAAAATCACGGTTCACACGTGCTCAGTAGAGGCTTCTCCAGTTTTAGCAGCTAAAATCTCAGAAGTTTCTGTCCTCACTGAGTATGTACAAGTCTCTCACAGATCCTAGGTGTGACCAGACTGAGCATGAGCCATCCCTACAGAGTGACTGAACTAGCAACAGGGACACAGGAGCTCAGAAGGACTTTCCCTGTAGTGACTGCTCCAGGCCTGGGTGGTGTCAGGCACTAGAGCTGAAAGCAGGGAGTCTCTGTCTCCTGTGCTCCCAGTGACCTGACTGCTGGCACCCAGGCAGTATGGAAGAGGAAGCCATCTGATTCAAAATCAGAGGGGACAAAAGCCAGACAGGGGGATGGGGGGGACCGAGAGGAAGGGAGTAGATTGGAACAAGGATTCTGAGACTGGAACTGGAGTTGGGGACAGACTGGTAATTAACTGCATGGTATGAAACAGCATGGTAACAAGCAGTTGGAGAGGGGAGACTAGGATGACTGGTCAAAGAGCATAGGAGCTTGGGGAGAAAGGGCAGGCTGGGCCTGGGAGCCAGCTGGATACCGGATCTGGGTGCTGGAACCAGAGCCGACTGTGCACCAGTTGTGTGGAGTGGAGGAGGGGCCACTGAGATTGGACAAAGAGCTGGGGAGAGAATGGATTGGTTGGAGAAGGAAACTGAAAGTAGGAACCTGTTGGAGAGTGGGGAAGAGAGAGAGATCTCACAAGGAGGTGGGATGCAGGGGACAACTCGGGTTGGTTTTGCAAAGAGACATAGACACGGGGCTAGGGCATAGGGTTGGGGAAGACTGAGGTCGGATGAGGAGCCCAGGAAGGGAGACTGGGCCTAGAAGCAAGCGAAGAGGGAGAGGAGAGAGAGATTGGACCAAGAGCTTGAAGTGGGGGAACTGGGATTGTCAAGGCAAGGAGACTGGGGACAAGGAGTTGGGGTGGGAGGAGGGGACTGTGGGTTGACTGGGCCAGGATATTGGCTTTGGATGAAGAGGGGGAGAAATTTGAGATTGGGACTTGGACGGTGAGACTAGGACTGGCTGGGCAAGGAGACAATGGCCATGTCTACACCACCAAGCTTATAGTGGCACAGCTGTACCGAGACAGCATTGCTGCTGTAAGATTGCTCGTATAGCTGCTCCATGCTGATGGGAGAGAGAGAGCTCTCCCATCGACATAATAAAACCACCTAAATGAGCAGCGGTAGCTATGTCAGCAGGAGAGTGTGTTCCACCAACATAGCTCTGTGCACATGAGCACTTATGCCAGTGAAACTTACCTCACTCAGGAGTGTGGTTATTTTTTACACTCCTGAGCAACAAAAGTTTTGCCAACGTAAGGGGTAGTGTAGACATAGCCTAAGACTAGGATGAGAAGCCTGAGGAAAGATGACTGGAACTGGGTGAGCAACGAGAATGGGACTGAGACAAGGAGATGGAGTGGGGAAGAGACACAGCTGGGATGGGGATAAATTGGAGGGGACAGGCAGAAGAGGTCAAACTTGGGGCAAACAGGGAGAAGAGTCTGTGCGCACTAGACCACACTCCCCTCCAGAATCTGGAATGGAACTCAATATTCCTGAATCTTGCCATTATTTTACAATATCTTTGCAACCCACTGGCAAAGATTGTATCTCCTCCTCCTCTAGTGCTGGTCCACATAGACGATGACAGCTGCTATTGCTATCAGTTCCTCTGTTAGGTCAAGGGACAGTGGTTTGTACATTGGTTCTAAAGGTTCCACCCCACTGCTGGCCCAGGAGGGGGTCAATTTGATGCCACGTGATGGAATTTCTGACTTTTTTCTCAGATTGCCTTTTTGAAAAAAATCTAGGAAATTACACACACACACACACACAGTGTTAAAAGAACACTGTTAAGGTTGCAAAGTCAAGTACCCAACAGTTGAGAAACACCACTATTAAAACTGCTTGTGGAATTTTAATTCACCTCCACACACATGCCTGTTGTATATGCATTAGGATATAGTTTTTAGTTACATGATCACATACTTTTTTTTTCCCTGACAGGACCTCTGGCTCATTCAGCACACAGGATGAACTTGAGACTGGATGTACTATTTTGTGGGTATTGGGACAGACAGTTTGAGGCCAGCCCATAATTAAAGGGGGGGCGGGATCACAAGACCCAGTTCACAAGTGAGTACATGGTCAATGGAGAAAATAGCCGCAAGTGTGAGGTCAAAGGTTAAATATCAGGGAACCAGAGGGGGACACCAAGCAGAGAACTCCTGACAGTGCTCACTGCTCCTCCCAAGAGTCAATGGACACTGCCCAGAGGAACTCTTCCTAGTTACTTGGGACTGGGAACAGGCTCCACAGTCACAGAGCACCCGCGTGTCCCCTTCCCTTCACTTCCCTTTCCTTCTCCTGGAGTGGTGGATTGCCATCTTGGCCAGTGGCAAGAGAAGGTCGACAAGGAGGTCCCATGACTTTGTGGGGCTAGAGATAAGATGTGAGTAGATCAGGAGGTGTGCAGAAAAGTGGTACACCACATCCAGTGCACTAAATGCCTCAATAACACCTAGGAGGGGAAAACCAGAGAATCACTACGCTCATGACAAAACTCATACAGGAAAATGATAAAAGACAAAACCATGATATCACTTGTGGGTCAACACAAAGCAATTACTTTCTCTCTGACCTATCAATCCTCATCCTCAAAGGAAACCTGCACAGCACATTCAAGAGACGAGCCTGGGAGCTTAAATTCATAACTTTGCTAGACACTAAAAATCATGGGCTTAATGACAACCCTGGATTTATGGTTTATTACAATAATCTGTAACCCACTAAACTCACTTTTTGTCCTATCCCAACAGGGATGTTAATGGGCCACTTCACCTTGAATGATCTCCTTAGTTAAGCATAGAATATGTGCTAACTATTTATCTGTTTCATCTTGTATTTAACTGTGACACACTCAGGACCTTTCCCAGAGCTGAAGAAGAACTCTGAGTAGCTCAAAAGTTTGTCTCTATCACTAACAGAAGTTGGTCGAAAAAAAGATATTACCTTATCCCCATGCATCTGTCGAGTACAATGGTTCAGGCAGTTGACTGCTGCCCTGGAGAACTGGATTCTGTCCCTGCCTCTGCCCCAGAGTTTCTGCGTGATGCTGGGCAAGTCACTTAAACCAGACATTTCACAGGTAGCCACTGGTTGTGTGTTCCTCATTTTCTGGGTGCCTGAATGGAGCCCTTGATGTCTGATTTGTGGAAGTGCTGAGAAGTCACCGCTGTAAATGGAAGCTGTACTTTGAACATACAAAGTACTTTATAATACTATTTACTATGGAAAAATCAAGTTCCAAATTGGGCACCCAAAATTAATTGATACTTTTGACCTTGATCTCTCTGTTTCTCATCTGTAAGGTGGGGATAATACTCATTTCACAGGAGTGTTGTGAAAATAAATTCTTTTAATATTTGTGAAGCACTCAGGCCCTATAGTGATGGGTGCCAAAGAAAAACCCATGAGGAAATTCATAATTCTGACATCAGAGCAGGGTTTGAACAGTGCTCAGTAAATAAGACCCATGGCCACATAAAATACAGATGTAGAGCAAACTTTTCTTTTTTTAAAAAAACACTAATCTTTCTTCTCTCCAGGGGTGCTGGAACAATTTGTATAGTGGGGGTGTTGAGAGCCATTGAACCAAACTGTAAACCCTATAGATGATGGAAATCATTTCAAGCCAGGGGCACCCCATACACCTCTCGTTCCAGCACCTATGCTGCTCCCCCTTTTCTAAATTACCAGCACAGATGGGTGTAATTTGACTAATACAAAGAAAGAGCCCACTGGAGCTAACGGTACAAAGGGAACTAGAAGTACAAGTTTGTTTTCTCGTAAATTCTCCCTGCCTCAGTAGAGTCCCGTTTTTCTTGCTCTTTCTTTTCCCCCTGACAATCCTCCAAAAAAAGGCATTGGTTAGGCATCTTTCAAGAACCCCAAAAGTTTATCAACACAAAGAATTCAATTGCTGCCAAAGTTAATACAGTTCATTAGCTGACTACAGGACCCTTCCCTGGAGACTATGCTTTCACTGGGATTTACTAGTATCCTGTGGTAGGAGAATAGGTAACATAGTGGTAATGAGGTTTTATCTTGAAATGGCCCAGGCTGAAACCCAGTGATCGCTGTCTCCTGGAATACAACATAAGCACCTCCCAGTGACTGCAGTGGGCATCATATGAACCTGCAAAGGGGCCGGGGAGCTTTGGGTAAGTTCATATCTAAACCCAGCCACTGATCCGCATATATATGGGGTTTTAATTCAGCTCATTATATCAAAACTCTGCAAAATATTGGGGTGGTTCATCCCTAGAGCTGTACTCTACAACTCTAGACCATGTGTCCAATTGGTATGATTGTCAATTGCCAGCTGCTACATATAAAAAGGATGTTTCTGCCATCTCTTTCTCTCTCCCCTAGTATATCATCACAGAGTCATGTTCTTTTCCCAGCAACACCAAAAGAGAACACAGATTTCTACATAAATTAGTCAGAAGGTCAGAGAGCTCCATACGTATAGAGAGAGAGCAGCGGCACTTGCCATCTGCTGGCAGTGCAGTTCCAGGCATAAGCACCTTGCACTCTTTGATCTAATAGGGCCTAGTGACAGCTGATGCTGGGGGATACTGTATCTTTGAGGATTCGGGCATAATTAACTGGGGCTAGACAAATATACTGGAAAAAACAGCATTCTTATATTGAAACAAACAACTTCAAGCTATTCTTCTAGCTGGATTGCATTTGTCCTAAGAACTAATAAACAGCCTTCACTAAAAGGGTTTAAAGATGAGGGATGAAGTATCATCATGTTTAGGGCAATTTCAAAGCAAAACATGTTGGATCTTAATAATAAGGGTTGTTAATTTCATGTTCAGCATGTTATTAAATATATAGCATCACTCAAGTAATAATTCATAAGTGCATAGAGGAAACAGCTAGAGCAAATGCCAGAAAAATATGTTGAAACAAGTAGCATGGGGTACAGTATATACCATATGGCGAGTTGTATATTACTCATGGGTTAATGGGTATAAAGCATTGGAAACAGATGTGATATTCCTGCTATTCAAAGACTAAGATGTTTTCTTTGTTATCAGATGGAATTATTCATTGGCCCTCAGGTTTGAAAGTGCTCAAATCATTGCTACATCACTTGCCCAGACAACTCCCAGGGCTCTGTTTGGTCATCTGGCTTTGGATCATGTCTGTTGGGATACAATGGGAAAATGAATTGAACAGAATCTGTCTGAATATTCATTTGAACACTCTGGAGGAAAACAGTCCCTGTAGCAAGATGTAACAATCTGAATGCCAGGATGCTAGTGCCAATCAGTCTTGCATCATGCAAGACCAGGATGCCTTTCACCTGTGTGTTGTTATGGGAGCTGGCGTTGCTTATGACAAGGTCACACAAAGTGGGGCCCAAGCACTTAAATGAAGCTTGAAGAGTTCTAAAATGCTCTCTTCCTATAACTGCAGGGCAAAGGGAAAGCAAATCATCTGCAATTTTCTGTTGCTGGGGAACTTATCATTCATCAAGGAAGATACAATCACAGTTATGCTTTGATTAAAAAACCAAAACTATATACAGCAATAAGAATATTATGTACAGCTCTTGGGTTCCTGTCAAAGTTCCAGTGATTTCCTCAATGACGCAAATTTTGGACATCTGTGCTGCTTGCGTTATAATGCAAGACTACATTGTTTTTCAGCCTCTCAAAACATGGGCTCCATTTCATAATGGAATCTTGTCCTGTTCTTCCAAATAAAGGGCATGGCACATTTTTAGAAACAATGTCTATGTTCCCACCATAAACGATGTCAAAAATGTAACTTACACATGCCCAGCTGTCACGTAGCATTTCCAAAGGCATCTCTTTGGTTTCTGCACCTTTAACTGTCCAAGCTGCCTTCTACGGAAAGCTGTTTTCAAACGGTGGTGTGTATTTTACGATCTAAACCAACTGACACTTGTATTTAGAATAGAGTTGCTGATAACATATTCAACACTCTGTAGCCCTAAGTCAGTTGCTACTTTGTGTGACAGTATTGTTACCTGAGGTTTGTAAAGCTCTGTCTCAGTTTAGGGCTGTGGGAACAAGAGGGCAGATTCAACTCCCCCTAGCCAGTGGTGTTGTTCCATTGACTTCAGTAGCAGCTGGATCAGGTGATCCATCAAGTGCTCTTCCAACCCAAATAAGTCTGTGTGTGTATATAACTTCACCCACCACTGAAACTGAGTCACTTCAGAGGTGGAACATGGCAGTTCGAACAGCACACAGCAACAGTACACAAAAATATCGATCAAGCAGTGCAGAATGAAGTATTCAACTGAAAACTGCAGTAAACTGGGGGTATGAGAGATCAGAGTTGGGCTAGGATGCTGGGCTTAAAAGCACTGATGTCATGAAAAGTGCCAGGGGGTCTTTAATGTGCAGAAATCATTAGAATGTTGGTTCTACATTTCATCCAAAAGACAGGTTGTCCAGAAACAGTGTTCCCTGAGCTAGTACACTGGAGCACTGGTTTAATACTGAGTCAGGGAGAAGAGGGCCACGTGTTGCCTCATCCGTGCTACTTCATTCAGCACTTGAGTGTTGCGTGGGTGGTCTCCCAGCCAAATATTGTCCCATCCCGGCCTCATACGATCGGACAGGGTTCTGTGGGGGCCGATCTTGTTTAATCAGCATTTGCAATCAGCACTTTCAATCAGCATTTGCAAATTTGTTGAGCCTCAGCTTCTAGTGGTAAATGAATAAAAATAATAATTAACAAGAATAAGTGCTCTTCCGGTTGTTACATTGTGGCTCTTAATACCTGGCTCTTTTGGCATGCATCCACTTCTTCAAGGCAGCATCTGCTGAGTTCCTTTCTCTGATCTTATGCAAAAATAGAACAGAGTTTTTTTTCTCTGTAACAAAGAGGAATACATTGGACACTGCTTTTGAATTTTCATGAGGGTGAACACTATTAATATTGCAAATGAACTTGACAGCTGAATTCGAAGCACCCCAGCTGCCATGTTTAAAGGGAAACGCAATGTAATAAAAACCAATAGTCTAACCACTGCATATAATAACAAAGAAAGTTAAATTACGACACAAAATTCTTTAAGTGTCTTCAATACAATTTAAAATTAAGTATAATTAACAATCAATGGAAAGCTGTCATCTGGACAGTTGGCTTATATAGATTAAAACACAAGAAATACAGCTCCCATTTGAATGCATGAGAACAGCAGAAACTTTCAAAGCCATTGTAAAGTTATATTAAACATTTTTTGGTTATATGAACATTGATAACATAGGGCATGATCCAAAACCTGTTTAAATGGGTGGAAAGACTTTGGATCAGGCCCTTAGACCACTGTTAAAATACATTGGTAATATAGGCCCCTGTAAAATTAACCCTTAAATAGGGCTTAATTTATCACTTTTTCTTCCTCCCCTCATACATGCTAAAGGAATCTGAATTGCTTGATTCCTCATCCCTGGTGAAATTCTGGTCCCACTGAAGTCAATGGGCGTTTTGCCATTGACTTCATTGGGGTCAAGATTTCACCCTAAATCTTCATCAGAATTGCCTTCCTTTAGGAAGTGGAAATAAACAGTCAATTTCCAGTTGGAGAAATACCAGTGCTAATCACTGATACTGAGACAGGGAAATGGCAACTTGTTTCTGAAATCTGTTCTGGAAATTCATTAACAATCTAGCTATTAATGATAAATAATAATTGATCCTCAGCTGGTGTAAATTGGCATAGCTCTATTGATGTGGATGAAGCTATGCTAATTTACAGCAGCGGAGGATCAGACCCATTGTATATCTCATATCTTATGTTTGAGGCACTCTGTATACATTAGTTAATCAACCCTCACAACATGCCATGAAACATCAGACATGTTAACTGTTAGTCTTGTGCACCAAACACTACCCATCCATGCACAAGCTGCCCGGGTGTGTTCAAGTCAGTGGGAGTTTTACTACAGCAAACAGTTCAGGATTGGGTCCATATAAAGTATTATTATTATTGACTGAGCTTTTATTTAAAAGGCATCTAAGGCCTTGTCTACACTAAGAGGGTTTTGCTGGTGTAGTTATACTGGTAATAACTGGCAAAACCCTCCAAGGGTGGATGAAGTTATACCAGTATAACTGTGTTGATATTGGTACAGCGTGTGGGGAATGGCATAAGCTATACTGCTCTGAGTGTATGGCCTCTACCAGCATAACTGCGTCTGGGTCTGTCTACACTGCAGTCAGAAGGTGGGACTGCAGCATGTGTAGCTATACCTGAGCTCGCTAAAGCAAAGCGAGCTCGAGCAACAGTAGGAGGGAGCACAGGTAGCAGCATAGGATAGCCCGGCTTGCCCAAGACCTGAGTACAAACTCAAGAGGCTAACCTATACCGCCACTTGTGCTGCTGCAGCTTCATGCCGATTGTTACTTACGCTAGCTAGATCAAAGCGAACTTGGGTACCTCTAACCATGCAATCAGACTTCCCCAATGCAGTGTATACACATCACACTCCTAACCGACATAGCCAACATTTTTCATGGTCTGTGTGTATATAAATCTCCTCACTGTATTTTCCACTACATGCATCCGATGAAGTGAGCTGTAGCTCACGAAAGCTTATGCTCAAATAAATTGGTTAGTCTCTAAGGTGCCACAAGTCCTCCTGTTCTTTTTGCGAATACAGACTAACACGGCTGCTACTCTGAAACCCGACATAGCCAAGTTTAGATCAGGTTCTCAGAGCATGCTATTCACCCTTATGCAAAGGGCCTGTGCACCACTGAATACCTCTGATTAGGCATGAACTTCGCCCAAAGAAAAATATCTTTCCGCACACGAAACAACAAAGAGAGAAAACGTCTCAAGGTCTTTTTCTTTTTTAAAAAATATTAATGCTTCTTATTTCGGTTTCAAAGCAAAACACAGGACATTAGAACAAATGAAAAGAAGAAGGTGCTTTTTTCCCCCAGGAATGTTTTGTTTTTACTGTACATTTTGTAGCAAAAAAAGAAAAATTAAAAGGAAAATAATATTCTGATCACAGGGATGTCATTGTCTAAAACTCCAAGTAAGAAACATGACGAATACAAGATCAAGTACATAGCCATGTCACAATATATCTCTGAATCTTTAAAAAAAAATACATAGAGGTTTTTTTGTGGCTTTCCTCTGTGCCTTACAACCTTTCTCCACACGTCTCCTATAAAATAATAATAATGTGCAATTTCAAAATGGTTCCCAGCTGACAGATCACTGGGAACAAACAAATAAATAAACAAATTAAATAAAGACAGTTGCTGTAGCCACCAAAATATTGGAAATCACATTAAAGTCACTAAGGACAATGGAGCCAGGTGGATGGACCATGTGCATCCACAGCATTCCCAGAACCACAGCAATGCTCCCCAAAAAGGAACTTGAAAATCAGTTTACAAGCCATAAAGAAGAACCATTGGTCTCAGGTAGCAAGTACCTTTGCAAGGGATGGGACAGAGGTCTGGGAGAAGGTGAAGGGCAAGATGCAGGTGACACTTGGGAGACCATCTATTCTGAGACATCCGATTCTAACTTGTTTTCCGTGGCTAAATAGGAACATCCCCATTACACTTATAATCCCCTTAAATGCTCAGATACCTGCACTTCCTGCAATGCTACTGATACAGACACGCCCTGTTGTGGCGACTGACTGGACAAAGAGCTTTCTGTTGCAAACGAGCTAAAGTCTGCATTTTCTTTATCAGTCGAACAGAGTGACAGAATAACCTTGGTCAGCAGCAATTTGTATTAATAATAGGGAGAGTTCACCGGAGCAGCTTTTGTTTTCGCCTCTTTCTTGCCTTTTATATCAAATCTTGAATTTCCCCCCCACTGATATGAATAGCTGTTGCAATCTGCCTTGACAAGCAGCGACCATGAAGGAGATGGAAGAAAGATGATTATTTTTAAAATTTATTAGCCCCCTAGATTTCATTTTCCTGGGACATAAAGGGTGGTGTTGAAGGCGGGTTATACAGTACATCGAGAGTTTAATCTTTGTACATATCCTTGGTTTCATCACAGGGATTTGATGAGAGACTACAAACCAAAAGGAAAAAAGAAACATCCCTTTTTCCTGCAAAAAACCAACCCAACCAACCCAAAAACCCCTCAGCCCAACAACAGGGGGCGGGGGAGAAATCTCCATATGTTTTTGATAACACCAAGAGATTAAGCTGAAAAATTGGTCTGTTCTGTCCCCACAGATGCCCTTAGTGTAGTTCTGTGATGACAAGCGCAATTACAGGCAGTGACATACTTGCATCAGTCTTCTATCCATGGGAATGTACTTCACAGGCTACAAAAAGGGAAGAAACCCCCCCCCCAAACCCTTTGAATTAAGTATGTGCTGCTAACCCCACTTTAATCCTCGTTTAATCTTGTTTGTCGGATCACCGGGAGGCCAGGAGACTTTTGGAAAGCAATGCTAAATACGACTGGTAAATTCCTTGAAATGTTCACACTCAGCTTTGTTGGGATCGGATATTAATGGGGCCACACGTGCTTATTAGCATTTCATTACCTTTTTCCTCTTTTGTTATCTTATTTTGTTTATTTATCTCTCTCTCTCTCTCTTTTTTTCTTTTCTCCAACGTCGTTGAGCATGTCCCCCCCACCCCTTTTCATTTTCATGGCTTTTCAACAAAACCAAATTTTATTACATTTGATGTAATTAGGGAGAAGTGAGGGGGAGAAGCTCTTATTTACACTGTGCTTTCCATTACCCATTCTGAACTCCCATAAGTCCCTTTCGCCCCTGCTAAGTCATTGTCATCATACTGCAAGAGCATGCCATTCACCGAGAGGCTGCGCTTTGTCCAAATGTTTGTTATCTTTTTTGGATAGGTGCAACATTGAGATGTGGCAAAGTCCCCCATGTCAAAAGAATGGCTACGTTTAGTTTTCCCCTCCAGTGGTAACATGAGGAGACTACGGAATTTTGACTCCTGTTGACCCAGAAGTGGCTCTTTGTCCGAGTGGCGGGCCACTGTGGAAGTTCTGGAGTCTACCGTGTCCTCCTTTTTCTGACACTTCAGTTCCAGGGAGGCAAAAGCTCCCATTAGCCGATCAATGTTATGTTTTGACCTAGAAGGAGGCCTCCACTTACTGGACAATGTGCCTTGTTCACTTTGAAGGCTATAGTCATCACAGTCACGGCTATTCACTGAACTAGAAGAGGAGGAGATGCTGCTCTGTACAGACTCACAGTTAAACTCCATGAGTTCATTTCTTACCACCACTTTAGGGTTGACTTGGGGCAGGACCCCATTTTGAACAGGTTGAGCTCCATTAGTCTGTGAGTAGACATTGCTGACATTGGCCATCTTCCCCTGGGAATTGTTACAAACTTTATACCGGACCATGAGTATGACGATGAACACCAGTAGAGTCGCCACAATGATGCCTCCAATGACTAAGATCATCGTCCCACCCAGGAACTGGCTGTGCATGGATTGGCACTGAGGATAGTCCTCTTTGGTGAAGAACTGGGCGCACCCTACGACGTTGGTGGCTGTGAGTGTTGTGGCAGTGTCATCCCACATGGCCAAGACACAGAGGTCATAGCCCGTTCCAGATACAAGATTGTTCACCACAAAGGCTTTGTTTGTAGCGGGGATCATCCTTTAAGAAAAAGAGAAAATTAAGTTAAGGTTTAATGGGAAACAGATACACAATTACAAGTGGAGATGGGCCTAATCTGTAAAGTTCAGACCTAGATCCAAACTTCCTCAAAGGTCAGGGGTGTTCAGACTTAAGGTTTTTCTTCAGGTCCATCTCTCCTGTAGTTACAGAAGGGAACAAGAGTAAATAAAACCAGGCTGGCCTGTTCCTTCCAAAGTGTTTGTATCCAAACTCAGAGTGTACATAGTGTAACCAAGGCTGGGTGAACAGCTCAAGGAACATAATCCTCAGCCTGTATGAACCAGCCCTGACTGAGTCTGCCAAATGACCCTCCAATTTGCTCAGCTCAGGACCAGCAGTCTTGACATTGTTTCATGAGGGTTGGGAAATTTACATTGTGATATGATGTTTACATTGCAATACCAACTACAACAGATTGTGCTTTTGATGCATACAGGTGGCAGACAGCCATCTCTCTCCTTCTCCCTACACTATGAAGGATGGATCCTTGAAATGCAGAGATCTTATCTGCTGGAAATTTCTGCATGTGACCACCTTTCTCAGATGGGGTGGGAAAAGAAGTATCGGCAATAAATGCAGAGGCGTGGTGGGAAGGTGTAAGATTGCATTAGAAGAGCAACTCTTTTTTGGTAAATCCATTCAAAACCAAACAGTCCCAACTTTACAACAAATGAAGAGGATATAAAAACGAAAGATATTCCTGAGTTGTGTTTGCAAAATATGGAGTTGTGCATGGAAAAAGAGAATGGGCTTTGCAATATGGGTGGTTGCTAATGGGTCTAATTAGCTGTTGCCGTGCATTTTGGGCAGTCATTTATACTGGCGCAAAGTAGATGTAAAAGCACCATTAAATCAGAAGGGTAGTGTTCTGCCTACAGCCACTCCACATTCATGTTACACTGGTATACATGATGGCACGAAGTGCAGGGCAGTGGAGAACCAGGCTCATACCCAGTTTACGTGTTCTACATGTAACTGAGAAGCAGCCTTGACATTTTTATCCTTGTCTTCAGACAGCATCCTGACAGTTTAGAATAGTGGGGAAAAGGCAAATTAAATATAATAAGCTTGAGTCTCGTTTATATCTCAGGCAACTTATTGCCACTTTAGCTTACTCCCGCTCTAAGGCCCATTTACACTGCTAGAGTGTTTCTAAAGTGGCTTTAGACTAAAAGAGAATCAGGTCCAGGCATTCAAATCTTGCAGTCTTTGTTCAGGCAAAATCCCTATTGACTTTTGCCTGAATAAGGACTGAGTGGAAATTGAGTAAGAATTTCAGGATTTCACCCATAGTAACCTGAGATTTGAAATATAAAACTATGGAGCCAGAGACCTCAAAAACTGCTGGCTGAGGTTTGTTGCTGACAGTTATGTATTGATATACTGTCATATTGTATGACTCTGGATCAAAGCTAAGACCTTCAGAAGACTCAGATATAGATAGGAAGTCTTTGCCTGCTGCATCCCTCTCCCCTTTGTTCTGCAGCTTCAGCAAATTTACCATACTGTTACCATACTGGCAAACAACAGGAACAATTATATGTAAGGTATTTACTTTGTAGCTGATATTCAACAGAGACAGCTGATGGCAGCAAGGCACCTCATTACTTGGAGTAACAATCTTTATGTGACTCTCCTCCCCCCAAATCTCTAGCATTTGGTCACATACGACAAGGTTAAAATACAAAATGATTGAGAAATTCACACACAACTCTTTCCCTGGTGGCATTCCTTCACACGTGCTGTGCGGTCATGCCCCACTAGCGTTCCATTGATGACAATGGTATCTGCAGAGTATTCCTGGAACATTAAGTAAAAGTAGATGTGTTCAGCCAGACATACATGCAATAATCACCAGCATGGCATGTGGATAATGCCTGAGCCTGGCTGTTTATATAGGAGTTCAAAGAGGAGTGTTCTTCCTGGACATACGGGACCAGAATCTCAGGTGCAGTGTGGCTGCTTTGCACTACACTGCCAGTGTAACCTGTCTCTAAAGCCAGTGTAACCACGTCAGGGAGGGTCACTTCAATGTACAAGTGACCTTCCAGCAGTGGAGCAGACGCCCAGACATGTACACCACTCAATCATCTGTTGCCAGGGTAGCAGGGAAAACGGCATGGCCAGAAGAAAGGTGGTGTAGTTGTCATGCCCCTAAACCATGCCAATCTTCAGGCGTATTTTGGCCTTGCGTAGCCATTGCAGTCAGCACAAATTAGAGCCGCCCATATGCTGTTCTATCGCAATGCAGGGGCACCAGCCTGCCCAGAGAAGCAGCAGTATCAGAGCAGTGTAAAGGTGAGTATTAAGCTACTTTTGCATGTGTGTGCATGCGTGCACACACACAAGTCACAACTTGGGTCTCTGCAGTTTGGCCACAGCTGAGGATCTGGTTCATTGTTTTTAGAGCACTCTGTAGGCAAAGTACGTATCGCCCAGAGATGCCTGGAAAATTGAGCCACCCAGCAGGTGCCTTTGACTTTCTACCTAGACATACCTGGTACATTTAATATCAGAGCAGATGTGTTCTGCACAGACACAGGCAGGATACACAGGAGCACCTCAGGTACATTCAGTAGTGAGGCAGGAGCGCTGTACCTGCCATCTCTAGAAAGTTCAATGACAGTCAAATGTTCAATCTAGAGCCACTTTTGATTGCGCTTCCCCCCAATGGTTCTAGAGGCATTATACTTCCAGCCACCACAACTTGGGTAGGATGACTACACAGCAAATGTGAAAAATCAGGACTGGGAGTGGGGGATAATAGGAGCCTATATAAGAAAAAGACCCCAAAATCAGGACCTCTGGTCACCCTAAACTTGGGCAATGTTCCTCTTCAATGCATGTTCCACACCCCTGCCTGGGATAGCCATAATTTAGTCACTGGGGCAGAGATCATAGCATCTTCTGTGTTTTCCAGATTGCCAACCACTCTATGAACAATAGTAGTGAAAAAAAGCACAGCAAGAAATGGGAGATTTCATTGGTTCAGATTTTACCATTGGAGCCCTCTGCTAAGTAGCCCAGTTTGCACATGTACATTCATGTTGGCTAGTTACTCTTGCTGGCTAATACTGTGTCTGTCCGTCTGTGTCAGTGATTAACGTGCTTCTCTGAAGTATTCACACCCCTCACTCCCACACTTTCTGGCCTATGTGGAAGCAGGGACACAGTACAAATCTCATAAGCAAGCCTGGTCTCATGAGATTTCCTCCTCAGCTTGCAAAGACATTTTGATAAGTCTGATTTCTGAAATCAGTCAATGTTTGCATTGCATTGACTTCAGCTCCTCCAATGAAACCTTGCTGTCTGAACCAAACCGTAGTCCACTAGTCGCCTGAACATAGCCCTAGGGATTCTGCCCAGCTGTGGTTTTAAAGAGCCCTTTTGGGTCTGCACTAACTCCCTACCACTGAGTGCGGGGTTCGGTGATTAACAGTACTCGAAGTGCAGAGCAGCTGTGAAAGACTCCTCCACGTGATGGAGAAAAGTAAAGATTGAAGTGGCATCTCACAGCTACCCGTGTTGTGGATAATCAAAGGGTCATCAATATCCCAGAGTGAAAATGTGTCTACATTGATTTTAGGTATGGGGACTCTTAAGTGCTGCCATCAATCACAGCAGACTAGTAATAAGTTTGGGGGATGGAGGATTATTTCAAACAGAGTATCAAGAAATACTTTAAAGATTGGGTAACTTCATGAAAACAAGATCATCCTCTTCAGATGCAAGAGACCTGGTTCTGAGTTTAGTTGCTTAACCCCTACAGTGCTTGAATCTACTACTTATTTCCATGCTGAGCTCTTCTATTACAGTAATATTCATTTGAATGTCATGCAGGGCAGGACCTCTGAAGTACATTTATATAACCATACGTAATCCTTGGCTTTACATGTATTATGGAAAGATGATCACCTTTCCATAAGTAAGGTTCCAACCAGGTTCCATTATAAGCCTATTTTTAGCCTTTACGCAGCTACAGCTGTGCTAGCAAAATTGATTGGACTTAAACAATACTAGATTTCCCCCAAAGGCCATGATTTTTTTCTGGAAAGTTTGAAGAAACTTAACCAAACTGCATTTGAGTTCCAGGTCATTAACAAATTGCCCTGCATTGACATTTTGATTAGTTTCTCATGTTTCTTTTTGCCCCTCTAGGTTAAATAGCTAACTGCTGCCCCTTCAAACATTCCACATCGTTAAATCTCCTTCAAAATTCTTGTCTGGTCCATATTTGAATAAAATAGGTTATAAATGAGTAACGCCGTTAATGCTTGTTATATGTAACTGTAATGATTACGGTCCCTTTAGATGAAATTCACCTGTGCGTGCACCTGACAAATACAAGACTTATATAAAGAAAAGGAGGACTTGTGGCACCTTAGAGACTAACCAATTTATTTGAGCTTAAGCTTTCATGAGCTATAGCTCACTTCATCGGATGCATACTGTGGAAAGTATAGATCTTTTTATACACACAAAGCATGAAAAAATGGGTGTTTACCACTACAAAAGGTTTTCTCTCCCCCCACCCCACTCTCCTGCTGGTAATAGCTTATCTAAAGTGATCACTCTCCTTACAATGTGTATGATAATCAAGGTGGGTACCCTGGATTTGTGCTGGAAATGGCCCACCTTGATTATCATACACATTGTAAGGAGAGTGATCACTTTAGATAAGCTATTACCAGCAGGAGAGTGGGGTGGGGGGAGAGAAAACCTTTTGTAGTGGTAAACACCCATTTTTTCATGCTTTGTGTGTATAAAAAGATCTATACTTTTCACAGTATGCATCCGATGAAGTGAGCTATAGCTCATGAAAGCTTAAGCTCAAATAAATTGGTTAGTCTCTAAGGTGCCACAAGTCCTCCTTTTCTTTTTGCGAATACAGACTAACACGTCTGTTACTCTAAGACTTATATACCATTTCATAGAATCATAGAATATCAGGGTTGGAAGGGACCTCAGGAGGTCATCTAGTCCAACCCCCTACTCAAAGCAGTTCCCAATCTCCAACTAAATCATCCCAGTCAGGGCTTTGTCAAGCCTGACCTTAAAAACCTCTAAGGAAGGAGATTCCACCACGTCCCTAGGTAACACATTCCAGTGCTTCACCACCCTCCTAGTGAAAAAGTTTTTCTTAATATCCAACCTAAACCTCTCCCACTGCAACTTGAGACCATTACTCCTTGTTCTGTCATCTGCTACCAGTGAGAACAGCCTGGATCCATCCTCTTTGGAACCCCCTTTCAGGTAGTGGAAAGCAGCTATCAAATCCCCCCTCATTCTTCTCTTCTGCAGACTAAATAATTCCAGTTCCCTCAGCCTCTTCTCATAAGTTATGTGCTCCAGCCCCCTAATTGTTGTTGCCCTTCGCTGGACTCTCCAATTTTTCCACATCCTTCTTGCAGCATGGGACCCCAAACTGGACACAGTACTCCAGATGAGGCCAAATAGAGGGGAATGATCACGTCCCTCGATCTGCTGGCAATGCTCCTACTTACACAACCCAAAATGCTGTTAGCCTTCTTGGCAACAAGGGCACACTGTTTAAACCGCATTTTGAGGGTTTAAGTGGGATTTAAATGGTGCATAGGCCTTGGGATGACCCTGCTGATCAGCTACTCTCTGGCGGTTTAGAGAGAATATAAACATCAATTTTGGCTATGTGTACACTCACGAGAGCGTGTAGATGCATGCTCAGTTAGCACAGGTACAAACAGCGATGGAGATGGTGAGATGTGGCTTAGGCAAGTTAAGTGCTGTTCATGCCTGAACCCCCACAGTGTTTATCCTACCCAGTCCGCGGCACGCCCAAGCAGCAGCTGGAGCTTTTCCCCACTGCCAGAACCTTTCACTACTACGTGTAACTACACGTGTAGTACCTGTTTGCTACATGCTACCGTAAGTGTAGCCATAACTCTGCTTCATAAGGAATAGTTGAGGGAGTCAGTGGAGTTCTTCAGTACCACATGCAGTGGTGTCTGGGGGAGTTGGGGGAAAGCTGGGCATCATTTAGTGCTCCTAAACTCTGCAGGACTGGGTGAGCTAGAAGGAGTTACAGATCTTGCAGAGCTCCTGAGATCCACTTCACAGAAGAGGCCTGGAGGACCCTGCAGAGCTCCTGAACTCTGCATTGGCCCCATTTCAGAAAAAGCCAACAATCATATAAGGAAATAAACTGGCAAAAAACTATTAATTTTAAGCTAAGTTTGCTACTATGCATTTCCTTTTCAGTTAAAGAAGTCGAAGCCTTTAAAAATCTGGAAATAAATACTCTGGGGAAGGCAAATATTTTCCACTACACTAACAGTTCAAACAGTCTCTTTCACATTGAATAATCCAAAACCAACCTTACCTCATTCCTGGCTAGACAATCCATCTTATAGGGGTCCACTGGCAATCTAATTATAACAAGCACAAGTTTGGAAATTATTGGCATTAACCCATTCCCTGCCAACTCTTGGATATGAGCCACACACCGCAAAACACCTCCTCTGACCAAGTCATTTCTATATTTCTTCCCTTGCCCTTTTCCCTCTGGATAGAAAGAGCAGAGAAATAACTCCATCATGTTGATGCAAGGATTCAGATAACGGATACTTAAGGTTATTACTAAAGTGTCTCACTAGAGATTAAACATGTCCCAGGAAATTAGGAGATTCTCCCACATAGGAGTCTGCTTGCTACCCATTTGGAAATGCTGTCTTTCCAAAATGAAATGAGTTTGCAAGTCTCAACTTTGGGATTGTAAAAGACTGGAATCACAGGAGGTTTTACAGGTGAAGACTGAGGCGCATTGGAAGAGCTTTATGGTAGCCAGAAATGGACTTTCAGAGGTGCTACAGGGGAAGATTGAAGTGCATTGGTAGAACTTTGAGGAGAAGAGGAAATTCCCCGCATGGCTCCCGTATGGATTATGCCTGCCTCTTATTTCGCATGAGCACTAAAATGAATGGATCATAACAAAACAAAACGGCATCTCAGCTCCCCTTTTTGAGTTCAGCCCTGACTTGCCCCCAGCACACTTCCCCGCTGAGTACATACCAGGCAATCTTGTAGCCACAGCATAGCGCCGACTGCTTTTGTGATATCTGAGCTAGGCCCCCGGCTTCATTTAAACAAATTAGGAAATAAAAGACTTTGAAAAGCCAGCAGCAACGGTTAAGTCCCAGGGCTGCTGTGGACCTCCCTTTCATTCCTGGCTTGCAGGAACAAGTGTGGAGAGGCACATGGCCTTTTGGATGGAGCACTGAACTGGGACTCAGAAGAGCTGTGTTCTAGATCCTATTCTGTCACTGGCCTACTGGGTGACCTTGGTCAAGTCTCTTCAGCTGTCTGTGCCTCAGTTTTCCCTTCTGTAAAATGGGGATAATGATGCTGACGTTCATAAAGCACTTTGAGATCTACAGATAAAAACCACTATATAGAAGAGCTATGTATTATTATTATGACATCATATACAAATGTCCCCATCCCTTGTTTTCAAGCATTAGAGAGTACCTGTGGGGAACTTAGGGGTTAACATTCCAGCTGATGTGTGTGTGGAGTAGATGGATTAGGCAGAAGATAGACCAGACTCGTTGAGTAGGTTATTTAATTCCAACTTTCCGTCTTGCTAGGGATAAGATACCAACTATTCTTACCCTGAAATTGGCTGCAGTAATCAGAGAACTTGAGCTCCAACATCCAGCCCTGAGTATAACTGAATGTTAAGAGGGAGAAGCATTTAATGACTAATCAGATCTTTGTCAAACGTAGGTGCAACATTTCCCAGGGCAAATGCTGAGGGAATGCAAGTTGGTTTGTCTCAGGGCAAAAGGCTAATGAATGCAAGAAGGCTAAAAGTTTGGCCAAACACATATTTGTCTCAGAGCATAACCAGTTCTTGCTGTAAAGACACCTCTTTTTGAATAGCCCATCTCTTGAGTCCTAGTTTAGTGCCCTGTTGATATGTGACTAAGAGCCTATGTGACTCTTGTGTGTATTAGCGATAGAGGTACACTCCCTGAATTTCAGTAAGATTCCCCTTAAGATCTTATATCCTACCATGGAAATTGGAGAGGAAATGACACATTAGATCATTTAGTGTAATAGCAATAATAGCACCACCCGTTCCCCTTCCTCATCTTCATTGTTCTTACACACAGCCCTCCCCCCCCATTCTTTTCCCCCACTTTTCCTCCCCTTTCTTCTTCCCCTTCCAAAGCGTGTGGAGGAGGCGGGTGAGAAAGAGAAAGGGAAGTTGGAGGAGAGAGATAACAGAGAGAAGGAGTGGGGCAGCCCAAAATAAAAAGTATAATTTGGTCTGTTTTTGAGAAATGGAACAAAAACATAGTTGAACTGAAATAACCATTTTCATTTTCCTGAAGAAAAGAAAGAAAAAAGAAAGAAAGAAGTTAAATAACAGTTTCCCATGAAAAAAATCAGTTTCGGCAAAGCCCTATTTTTGGTAAGGAAAAAATCAGCAAACTCTACTTGGGAGTATTGAAGAGGGTATAAGCAGGGTGGGGTGCATCATTGCAGATGGAGTTGCCAGGATGAATTTGGGCAGGATTAAAGTCAGACTGATCTAAAAGGGGACCAGTTCAAGAAGAAAATATGAGCGGAATAAAGGATGTGGTGGGGGGGGGGGTGGAAAAAGACTGGATTAATAGAAATTAGGCTGAGGTAGTGGGAGGGTAGAGAATGAAATTCACCTTTGCACAGAGGGCCAGCACAAGGTCTTTAAGTCCTTTAGAACTTCAGTGGTGCACAGACCTTGCATTGGCAGGCAGAGGTAGGAAATTGAGGACAGGTAGAGTGAGAAGAACCTGAAGGAGGAGTGGGTGAGGTGAGTGAAGATGAAAGAGGGTGAAGCAAAGAAGGTGATTCAAGTGGAAAACATGGTAGAGTCAAAGCAGTGGGAAGCTGCAGAAAGACCTACAGACATAAGTATAGCAATCAGTGGGGTAAAAGCATGCATGTGAATGGCAACACTCAAAATGATGGAAACATCAACAGACAGCTGAATTATGATCAAGGCCACAGAACCTGATCAATACACAGGTGAACACCAATCAGTGCAGGTGAAGCAGCTCTGTGTACAAATATGAGACAAGTAGCAAGGCAGAGGGCTGAAACAGTGCAGTGGAAAGGGCCTAGCTGATGGCATGCTAGATGAGCCCCACGGTACATGTCACCTCATTACTATTTCCTAATTTGATTATGCTCTCTTTTGCTCACTTGGTAAAAGGCGGGGGGTGGGGGGAGAGAGGAAATAGTCAAAGGCAAGTTATAAGCCTGGTGTGAAATAATGAACCAGAAAGATACACCCCCCTGAGCTACAGGGAAGAAGAAAAGCATATCTGATACTGTATTTTAGGGAACATTAATTAACGGTTAGCTCTATTAGGCTGTTGGATAGTGTTCTAATGGAAGGAGTAAAAGACATTTAAAAGGGGATAGACAAAGCACTTGGAGAACATAACCTAGGCCTCTAGGGAACAATCCTGCACGGGCTGGGGAACAGGGTCTGATGAGTTCCTTCCATCTCTGGGTTCCTTTGTTCTATGATACATTTTTTCCATTAGAATTTTCTTCGGACTATTGCCTAGAGCAAGGATCCACAAGCCAGCTGTGTTGAAGAGCCACTTCTGACTGAATGGAGAGCCACAAAACTCACTATATAACAGCTTGAATAAACATAAGTCTGGGGAATGGTGTTCAGCTCCTTGATGTGACCCTTCCCCAAGTTTGGGTTCTGGTTCAGGCCCATTACAGAGATGGGCCCAAGCTTCTACCACACAACCTAGTCATTCCAAGCTTCTCTGAACTTCCTGGTTTTGAATGAAAATCGAGCTTCTTGTACTTTCCCCTGACACACCTGGCGCTGGCCACTGTTGGAGATGAGATGCTAGGTTAGCTGCAGCCCTGATCTTACCCAGTATAGCAATTCCAGTGTTCCTACGTGGAAGTATGAGCATACCAGGGTCTGCCCTGTCCAACTGGAAGCAGAATTACCAGAAGTCTCACAGAACAGACTGACCTCAGGATCTCCTCCAGCCTCACTTAGCAAACCAAATTGACTTGGAGATGTCTGAATAAATAGCTGACTATTTGTATGCTGTGTGAATTAACCTGTAATTCTGACCTTTTTGAGGTTCTCCTGTAATGCTCCCACGAAAAAATAAGCTTTCTGGAACAGGAAATGTAGCAAACTCATCCCTGCCTAGGAACTTCATGGCTGTTACTACACCACAAACCTTATACACACTGAACTTCAAAGCAGCATGGGGAAAAAACTTGGGTCCTCCCATTTCAATAGCACCAACTCATGCCACTTGAACTAAAGGAGAATCTCCACTATCTGTGAGCAGCATAGGTGCTGTGACACAGAATTGAGCAGTTCTGATTCCATCCAGTAGAGGACAGCAGAGTAGATACACACCAAGCAGTTCATCTAAGAATGCTCCACTCAGGCAGGGAGGTTAGTTGAGTGGCTAGTAATGACCCAAGGTGTTTACATTAAAGATACTGGCAAAGCATTTAGATTTTGTTGTCAGACGCGGGTAAGCTACAGGTACGAGAATGACTTCTGCATGGTCTGGAAGATAAATTAGCCTGCAGAGTCCTAAAAGGAGGCCAGTAGCTGCTCCTTTTCCTGTAGCCACAGGGTGAGGATAAAACTGACCAGGTTTTTATTCATTGCTATTGAACTCAACAAATAGTTTTAATTGATCTACTAAGGAAGATTCAAGGCTAGACAAATATTAAGGCTGTGCATGTTTTACTTCTTACACAGCTGTATATACTGTCATATACACACAATATGGGACTTGTGCTGAAGCCCTCAATTACCCTGTGAAGTCTATGAGCCATAGTCCATGGGCTAATCATGCATCCTGTGACATTAGGGAACTTTTGCTGAGGCCAGCTGAATTCATTTTGGAAAGGATTTCTCTTGCACACTCAGACTAGCCGTCTCCCTTAACTCATGAGTGAAATGGTTATTTATCAAAAGGGCAAGAGCAGACCACTAGGAGGAAGGGACCTGTAGGTATATAACCTAGCATTCAAATCAGCCACTGTGCCCGATGTGCCTAATGTAACAACATTTAAAAAAAAAAAAAGTCTCAAGAGGCAAACCAGGCAATTACAGGCCAGTAAGCCTAACTTCACTACTAGGCAAATTGGTTGAAATTATCATAAAGTACAAAATTATCAGGCACATAGATGAACATGATATTTTGGGGAAGAGTCAACATGGCTTTAGTAAAGGGAAATCATCGCTGACAAATCTATTAGAATTCTTTGGGGATGTCAACAAGCATGTGGACAAGGGTGATCCAGCTGATATAAAATGTACTTGGACTTTCAGAAATTCTTTGACAAGGCTCACCAAAGGGTTGTAAGAAAAATAAGCAGTTATGGGATAAGAGAGAAGGTCCTCTCGTGGATCAGTAAACTGTTAAAAGATAGGAAAAAAAAGGTAGTAATAAATGGTCAGTTTTCACAATGGAAAGAGGTAAATAGCAGGGTCCCCCAAGGATCTGTATGGGGACCTGTGCTGTTCAACATATTCATCAATGATCTGGAAAAGTAGGTAAACAGTGAGGTGACAAAGTTTGCAGATGATACAAAATTACTCAATATAGGTAAGTCCAAAGTTGACTGTGTAGCATTACAAAGGGATCTAACAAAACTGGGTGACTGGGCAACAAAATGGCAGATGAAATTCAGTGTTGATAAATGCAACGTAATGCACATTGGAAAAAATAATCCCAACTATACATATAAAATGATGGGGTCTACACTAGTTGTTACTGCACAAGGAAGAGATTTTGGAGTAATCCTGGATAGTTCTCTGAAAACATCTGCTCAGTGGGCAGTGGCAGTCAAGAAAGCTAAAAGAATGTTAGGAACCATTAGGATACTTGAATACCATGTGCAGTTTTAGTCACCCCATCTCAAAAAATATATTAGAATTGTAAAATGTACAGAGAGGGCAACAAAAATGATTCACAAAATGGAACATATGAAGAGAGATTTAAAAAACTGGGACTTTTCATCTTAGAAAAGAGATGACTAAGGGGGGATAAGATAGAGGTCTATTATCATGAATGATGCAGAAAAAGTGAATAGGCAAGACATTATTTACCCCTTCACACAATACAAGAACCAGGTGTCACCCAATTAAATTAACAGGCAGCAGGTTTAAAACAAAGATAAGGAAGTACTTCTTCACACAACTCACAGCCAACCTGTGAAACTTGTTACCAGGGGATGCTGTGAAAGCAAAAGTATAACTGGGTTAAAAAAATTAGATATGTTCATGGAGGACTGGTCCATCAATGGCAACCTGTGAAGATGGTCAGAGACACAACCCCATTCCCCATGTGTCCCTATCCTCTGACTGACAGAAGCTGGGACTGGACAACAGGAGATGGATCACTTGATAATTGCCCTGTTCTATTAATTCCCTTTGAAGCATCTAGTACTGGCCACTGTCGAAAGACAGAATACTGGGCTAGATCTGGGTTGGTCTGACCCAGGAGGGCTGTTCTTACATAGACATATCGAATTTGGGTATTCTCTGAGTAAGTGCCTAAATACAGTTTCATCCTTTTACTCTG
The DNA here is from genome assembly GCF_965140285.1 of Lepidochelys kempii. Taxonomy (NCBI): domain Eukaryota; kingdom Metazoa; phylum Chordata; order Testudines; family Cheloniidae; genus Lepidochelys; species Lepidochelys kempii. The sequence goes on from NC_136382.1 coordinate 153,756,013, forward strand.
AGGTCTAATAGTTAAATAAAGCATTTCATTGAAATCTGAGACTCTGTTCTTCTTTGAGAATATATTTTAAAGCACAGACTAGTTAGAAAACATAGTATGGGGGCAGGTAATATATATTATTGAAGGGAATATTGAAGCCCTGTTAGGTCAGAAAAGCAGCTTTGATTTACACATACTGTAGGGGGGAGATAAGGTGAATTAAACACCTAAGGCCAGTTCAATAGTCTTGTCCAGGAATATGTTCCTTTATTCAAAAGTCTCAGACAGATTAACAGCTATTCTCACAAGGTTACAGTAAATTGACAAAGTCACACCAGTAGCCCGAAGACACTGACATATTCCTTACACCATGGCACTGGGACACAGACATGGAGTGATTTGCCCAAGGTCACCCAGCAGGCCAATGGGAGAGCCAGGAATATAGCCCTCCTGAACTTTGGTGCTTTACACACTGGGCCACAATACTGAACGCATTGCAGGAAAAAACAACATAGCCAATGCTGGTCAAGTCCTCTACTTCCAGATACTGACTATATATATCTATATCTAAGTACTTACATGGTCTTTCTCTGACCCAACAGCAGAAGACAATGTGCAAAAGATCGTTTTGGTGTGTATAGCAGATTTCTCAGCATTATCTGTGGAAGAGCTAAGAACTGCCTCTCGGCAAGATGACCTCTTAAGTGAGCTTTGTCAAATTGTATGGATGGGAAAATGGCCAAATCAACACTCGAGAAACTCATTCTATTTCAGAGTTTCAAATCAACTGGCTAGCTTGGATGACATCATACTAAGAGTAGACTGAATCATGGTTCCAATCTCTAAGATTGAAGAGTACTGCTTCATGAGATTCACCCTGGTGTTGTTCAAACTAAACACATTTTGCATAGTTAGTTTTGAGGCCTAATATGGACACAGATGTTGAACAGCTGATCAGAAATGATAAAGAACCACCCTGTACATGATGACCAGTCACTGCAAACTTTAGCTATACCTTTCGGTCTGTGGATAAAATTAGATCCAGCTCTGGTTGGTCTATTGAGTGACAACTAGTCTCGATACCCTGAGGCATTCACAGTCACAGCTATTTCCTCATCCACCATTAGAAGGAAAGTTGAGCAAGTCATTTTGCACATTATGGATATCCTTTTGAAGTCCTTACAGATAATGGAGAGCAGTTTGTGAGTAATTTCATTGAAAGATTCTTTACAGACTGTGGAAGCAAACACATAAGAGCTTCTCTGCACTCTCCAAAGAGTAATGTAAAGAGAGGGTGTTTTCATCTTTACTTGAAACAAGCTTTCAAAGCCACTAATAGTGAGGGAAAGGGCTGGAAAATAGTTGCCAAAGATACTAATGTGGGTGAGATAATGTGTTTTATTGGACCAACTTTTGTTGGTGACAGAGACAAGCTTTCGAACGATGCAGAGTTCTTCAACCTGAAAAAGAGCTCTGTGTAGCTCAAAGCTGGTCTCTCTCACCAACAGAAGATGGTCCAATAAAAGATATTACCTCACCCACCTTGTCTCTCTAATATCCTGGGACCGATAACAACACTGCCTATAAATAGGGTTGCCAACTTTCTATTTGCAGAAAAACAAACACCCTTGCCCCAACCTGTGCCTTCTCTGAGGCCCCACCCCTGGTCACTCCATTCCCCCTCCCTCCCACCCTCACTCCCTCGCTCATTTTCACCGGGCTGGGCCAGGAGATTGGGGTGCGAGAGGAGGTGAGGGCTGTGGCTGGGGGTGGGGCTCTGGAGTGGAGCTGTAAATGAGAGGTTTGGAGTGCAGGAGGGGGCTCCAGGCTGGGGGTTGGTGCCAAGGGGTTTGGAGTGTGGGAGGGAGCTCCAGGCTGGGGCAGGGGGTTGGGGTGTGGGAGGGGTGAGGACTCCACCAGGGGGTCCAGGCTCTGGGGTGGGGCTGGGGATGAGGGGTTTGGGGTGCACGAGGAGGCTCCAGGCTGGGGCAGGGGTTGGGGCGTGGGAGGGAGTGTGGGGTGTGGGGTCTGGGTGGCACTTACTTCAGGTAGCTCCCAGGAAGCTGCCGGCATCTCCCTCTGTCTCCTAGGCAGAGGCACGGCCAGGCAGCTCTGTGCTCTGCCCCTGCCTGCAGACGCTGCCCCACAGCTCCCATTGGCTAAGGTTCCCAGGGAATGGGAGCTGCGGAGCCAGCGCTGGGTGGTGGAGCAATGCGCAGAGCCCCCATGGCCACCCCTAAGCCTAGGAGCCAGAGGGAGATGCCGGCAGCTTTCTGGGAGCCGTGCGGAGCCAGACAGGCACCCTGCCTGCCCCACTATGGGTGGCCAACTGGACTTTTAACAGCCAACCAGAGCCACCAAGGTCCCTTTTCGACCAAGCGTTTCCATACATACAAAGATACTAAGGGCGTACTGCTCAACTATTCATAGAACTTCAGGTGAAATGCCTACAAAACTATTTCTCTTACAGGAAATCTGCTTCCCTAGCTCCAGATTGCATAACTGAAAACAAGGTGCAACAACACCATAAAGAGTATAAACAGCAAATGGAACAAAATGCAGATCAAGTACACGATGATACAAAGACCAGATTTTTCCAAGTTGGAGGATCTTGGCTATGTTGCCAGCCCGACAACCAGGGTTGGGAAAGCTGGACTCATTCTATAAAAATGAGCAATATGCTAACCTCAGAAATTGCTTTGGACTTTAAGCTAGACTCTCAATTCTAAGGAGGAGAAAAGAATACCCAATCAGGCTGAAATTCAGTCTAGCTCTAGTTTGGAAGCTAGTTTGGAATTTCGAATAAAGAAGAAGAGCCTCATATTCAGACTAATACTAAAAGTGGGAGAGTTGTGAAAGCTTGTTAGATTTGATTATTTTATTTTTTTAACATAAAATGTAAGTGAAGAATGGAGAAGAGTGTCATCTTGTTGGCGTTGCATGAATCTGTCAGGGAATGTAGAGGCAGGAGGAAGAAAGCTAAAGAGGCACAGAGTTCAGGGCACTGAATAAGATACTGAATATGGTTGCTGGTTATATCCATTTACTTGCTGGTGTAATAGCTAAACAAAAGCATTTAACTGAAACCCAAGACTCCCTGCTTCTTCGTGAACACATCAAGCAGTGCACTTTAAGGTTCTGATGGTTTAGTTCATGGTCTAGCTCTATGATCCAGCTTGCCGTTGGGTCTTTCATCAGTGAGGGCATGTGATCCATATTAGACCTTGGATTCATCAGGTCCAATAGCCAATAACAATCTTTTAGGTGAAAGTGAAGAACATCCCTCCCTGCACATTGATGGGGCCTGAGGTGAAACCTGTCTCCTGCAGCTGATGAAGCAAGAGTTTCTACTACCTTTGCCGGGGGCGACAGTGAGTTGGGAGGAGTGAAGCTCCATACCCCCAAACCAGCCTCCACACCAACTGGTGTTGGATGGGAGCAGAGGGTTGCCGATGATGCACCTTCTTTAATGGTCACTCAGGGACCATGCTCCCCCTGTAGTTCATGGGCCCAGTTTTCCATTGCTCCACTCTTGTGTTGGAGACAGGATCAAAGTTAAGCGTTAAAGGTGACCACCACGGCTCCCTGTATTGGGGGCCGTACAGAGCCTGCCCAGGTCCTGATGTAAATGACAGCAGCCTGCTCTGATTTACATTCTGCTTTTCATGGCATCCTATGAGCCCTGGGAAACAAACAGCTGTAGCTCCGTGCACTCTGGCTGTGCCCTCTCTTCACGCTTGGCCCCCTATGCCAGGCCAAGGAGGCCCTGGTGCAAACAAGTATTCTCAGACAGCCATTTTCACGCTTATTAAGGCCCATTTATGCTGCTGCAGTGGCGCAGAGAGGCCTTAGGGTAACTGAGAATCAGACCTACTGTGTCTGCACGAGGCAACTCAGAGCTCCTGGTGGGTGATACCACCTTCACGCTACCCCTAAGGCAGGACTGCCTTATAAAGGTACCATACAGCCCTCTGTGTTTAAAGAGAAAATGAGCATTAGAGAGTTAAAATATAGACAGAGGCTTTCATTCCAGTTGATGGAGTAACCTTTCCCACTTCCTCACCAGGGAATTTCTTCAGGGTTTGGGAGGTTTTGTTTTTGTTTTTAAAAGTTTAATTAATCCTTTTCTGCTCTCATGCTTCATCAGTGTGACAAGGGGAGGCAGACAAACAATCAACAGAAATGGAATGTGCAAAACTGCTGAATAGCAACATTTGCTGAACGGGGAGAGGAGAGTGTGGGCTGGGTTCAGGCCTCTGGGAACGGAATACCCTTGTTGTTGTGTGGCAAGCACAGCAAGGGAACAAAAGGGGAAATGTTTAAGTACGAGACTCCTGTTCTAATCACAAGTAGATCCGCTGCTTGGCATCAGCCTTTGAATGTGGCTGAATCTGTTTCCAGGTTAACTGTAGACACCAGAAGCAGAATAAGTTTTATTCATGATGCCTTCACAAGCAGAGTATATACATGGATAAATCTGGTGTCTAAGCAGAGCGAAGTCTGCTTCTTTAACAAACTGCCTACAAGAGAACATAAGTGTGTGTGTGTGGTTACACACACTGTATGTGTGTATGTGCATTTGCACACTTATGTGTATGTACAGTGAGAATACTTTTCTCTACAGATCACCTCCTGTGACATTACTACTTACCATTACACTGTAGGCCTACAGCCTCCATGTAACAGGCATGAAACAGAGCCAGTTCAGGTATTGTGTAAGCCTATTATGGCTGCTGCCTTTCCCACAGATGTTACAGTCTAATGTGCTTTGTGTGTACATTGTAATTAATTAATGTCAGGCAGAAGAAACTACACTTAATACAGACAGAGCCAGGCCCTGCCCAGAATGCCTCGATCTCTCTTTTATCAGTGCCAATAAACCACAAGTAAGTATCCAAGGACAGAATTTGGGCTTTAGTTTCACTTAGCTACACACATAACGAAGGTATAATTCTGATGCACGGTGGTTAAACACCAATGAAATATTAAAAGGATATGTAATTAGTGTTCGCACCTCCAAAATGGAAAAGGACTTGTTCTGTAATGGCTAAACTTCACAAGTGTCTTTTAGAAATAGCAACTGCATTTTAAAGAGCATGCTGGTAAATTTTTTTTTGGTAACACTGAAGGGGGGAATGGACAGAAACACACTTATCACCACAACTGCCAGTTTCCCGGCTATGTGAAGATGAGCACAAATATTCAGGAATACGCTTAAATGTCCAGGGCTCTCCCACAAGACTTTCTGGTGAGCTGCTCAGTAAAACTGTGGCCTATAAACGCTTCAGTCCTTATCTGTGGCACTTCCCTTTTATGTGACCTTATGGTTTTGCAGACAGGGATTGTGGGCCTGATCCTGTCAGCTCCCGTGTGCCTCAAACTATGGGATGAGTGCCCTCAACAGCAATGACTTCAGTGGGAATGGCTGTAGCCAGAATGGTATTGCATTAATAGATTACTATTAGTCCCCTAATATTCTATTCTGTTTTTAATACTACGCCCATCATTGTGATATGTGAACGCCTTCTAAAAGTGCATTAAGTGACACGACTCGCCTCTGTCACATAACCACATTAAAGACTGTAGGAAGCTCCGACACTTCGCAAATGGTAGACATACCAATACATAAATAGACCGGAAGGATGTTTCAGTAGTTAGTGCACTAGCCAAAGACTTGGGAGACCTGAGTTCAAGTGTCTGTTCTGCTACAGACGTCCTGAGTAAAGGAGAAAGAAAAGGAGTACTTGTGGCACCTTAGAGACTAACCAATTTATTTGAGCATGAGCTTTCCTGAGCTACAGCTCACTTCATCGGATGCACGAAAGCTTATGCTCAAATAAATTGGTTAGTCTCTAAGGTGCCACAAGTACTCCTGTTCTTTTTGCGAATACAGACTAACACGGCTGCTACTCTGAAACCTGAGTAAAGGAGTTCTTCTGTATGTAAATCATGATTGGAGGATGTCAGTCACTCAGCCAGAGGTTATGAGTCTATTACAGGAGTGGGTGGGTCAGGTTCTGTGGCCTGCAATGTGCAGGAGGTAAGACTAGATGATCATGATGGTCCCTTCTGACCCCATGGGAAGTGCTTGTTATTTGGCAGGATCTGACCCCCAGTCCTTGTAAATGCCAATGCCCGGTGTGGTCATCAATCCCACTCACAGCAGGTTTTGGTGTGGGTTGGGGCATGATGGTATAAGTTAATGGGCAAACTGGCAATTTTCTATTATAACAGTGTCAGCGATGATGATGTTGCTGTATCATCAAGTAAGGAAAGGTCACGGGATACTGGTATTTGACCAGGACTAATAAGACACGTTAGCCGTACGATTGCTGTGGCATAAATGTCAGTTAAACTAAGGCTACGTGTACGCTATGAGTAGGGGTGTGATTCCCAGCTTGGGTACACGCACTAGCCCTAGCTGGGTGAGAGCTAGCACAAGTGTAAATAGTGGTGTAATCACAGTAGCATGGGCAGGGGCAGCAGCAGCATGGTTTAGCTGTACTGGCTACAAACCTATGTGAACCTCATCAGTACCCCTAGTTAACAGTGTAGACGTAGCCTAATAGTCGTTCCTATTCACAAAGGATTCAGAAGGTGAAATTTCAATACATAAGGTTGTTGCATAAAAGTGCAACCTTTTATGAGCTATTCAGTGTCACTGAATCTGTTGACTTCAGGAGATGTCGTAGATTGACAAGCTGACTGATACTAAGTTTTCACATTTCTGAATGGCTGATTCATAGATTTTAAAGCTAGAAGGGACCATTATGGTCATCTAGTCTGGATCTCCTGAATAGCACAGGCCAGAGTATTTCACCCAGTGATTCCTGCATTAAGCCCATAACTTCTGGTTGAGGTACAGCACACACTTTAGAACGACACCCAGCCTTGGTTTCAAGACGTCAAGGAATGGAGAAACTGCCACATCCCTTAGATGTTTGTTCTAATGGTTAGTTACCCTCCATGTAAAAAAAAAACCTGCATCTTATTCCAAACTAGACCATTATGTTTATGTCAATAAAAGTATTTTGAGACTAGGAATGGAACAAAATGGAGTTTAAGTAAGGAGAAGGAAGAAGAACTAGAGACAGTGAATTGAGCTAAACAACACTAGTCCAGATGAATTTTAATTATTATTATTATGTTGTCTTCTGATTACTATAGCAATGGAGACCCCAGAAACACCTAACATGAATGGATAGCTACCTAGAGGGAGTTTAGCAGAGACGATGGAGACTCAGAAACTACGGAAAGATAGCACTAACATAGCTTGAGGCGGTCTTAGGCAGTCTGGAGGCAGACAAGGGGCATACAAAAATGGGTGCCCAGGCATAAGTGCCGTTATTTGGCAGATAGCACTCTCAAACCTCGGGGTGGCTCTGTCTTAGGAGCTTATGTGCTTATCTATTACATGATTGATTAATTATTATATTTATTATTTGTTGTGTAATGCCTAGAGCTCCATTCACTGACCAGGACCCCACTGTGCAAGGCGCTGTACAAACACAGAACAAAAAGATACTCTTTGGTGTTTTAACACATTCATTAAAATTAAGTAGACTATGGTGCTAAGGTCTAAGGTGCTATACCACAGTTCTGCCTGTCCTAAGGTCTGTTGAGGAAATCAGCATCACTCAGCACAAGAGTCAGTGCAGTAGACTCTTAAACGCCTTCAAAATGAAACATGACATTTCAAAGCTCTTGTTGTGCTGATCAAATAAAAGATGACCTTTACTCTTCACTTTTCTTGAAACAAGGTCAGCAGCATAACTATGATCTATTGACAATTGCCTAGGTTGCCCATTGAGCAAGGGATACCCCATGGTTGTCGATGATTAATATCTGTATTTCACTCACCTCAGAGCCATAACTCACTCAATGCTTCAGTGTTTGAGAATGATGGAGCATCACTGGAACAAATAAACCCATAAATACTCCCTAGCCATCAAAATATTGGTAGCTCTCTAGGGGTTTCTTTAAGATTCAGACAATAGCTTTCTGTTTAACATGTGCACATAGGGGCATAGAAGGATGGACACAAATCTCACACTGAAAATGAAGGGAAAATTAATAAGAGTGCATTAGCAGAATTGACTGATTAGTGTCACACACTTGCATTATTAGTCACTTTTTAAGAAGAAATGCTAGACAGAAGGACATCACATATATTCAGCTGCATCTGTGACTGGCAAGATAAATTCTTTTGCAATTTTGCTGAAAATCATACTTTGAAGTGTGGTACTTCTCTGAAAAAAAAACATCTTTATAAAAATATCACCTTCTTAGGCAATAGAACTGCTTCCTGGGAGTCCTACTATCAATCACATTATTCAGAATCATATCTGCTGACTGTAGTGACTAAAATAAGTTTTCAGCTATCAGAGAGTAATCTGGATTCTCGTCTGATTCAGGTGTCATCAAAAAAATTGTTAACTATGTTGCAACCACAGAATATTTATTGCAGTTGATGCATGAGCCAGGAAGAACCCAGCTTGACTCTCAGATTCCAGGCAATGAATTAGTAGGGCTGGCAGTTAGAAAAATAAACCATAAACAGAGTAGATTTAATCTGGACTCAAAGAGATGATAACATGGAATCTTAAAATTATATATTTAAAGTCCCTTTTCAGAGTAGAACTGCTTTTACTAGAAGATAGTCTTTTGGGTCTAGGTTCACTAGATACACCCCAATAACAGCTATCCATAGAGCTGAGAGGGAAATGTATTTCATTTTCCACAACAAAATTTGAGGAAAACTTTTTTTTGTTTCCATTTAATTTTTTGTGGTATTTTTCAGGTTTTCTTCAAGAAACCCAAACCTGAAATATTTTCAGTTTTCAAAAACCAAAAATAAAAAAAAATGGTTTTCAGATTTTCTATTTTTAATGAAAATCTGAAAAACATTAATGAAAATTTAATCAAAAAGACTTTTTTTCATTTAAATATAGTGATGATTTTTTTTTACCAATTCTACCTATACATATTTAAAAATTAGGGATGGATCAACCATAAAAAGTTTGATGATTTCAGCTGGATAATCTCTCCAAAGTTTGAAAGAGTTCACTCTATGAACCCCTCCTAAATGCTGGAGGCACTGCACTGACACTAGCATTGGGTACCTCAATTGTAGTTGCCATTCAACAGGCAACAAATATGCAGATCAGGTCAACGTCACCCTGAGCAATGAACCCAGATCCCAAATGCACATTCAGATGGTAGTGCCTAATGGAGACAGGGTGAGCATAAAACAGCATCCACAACTATTTGTCCCAGAAGAACTTGGATGTTCATCCAATCAGGTGAAAAATGATAGCTAGAGCCCTGCGTGGATACAAAAATGTGTATCCGCATCCAATCCGCGATACACAAAAAATGTCCGTGGATTTGCAGGGCTCTAAACTAGGGTGACCAGATGTCCCGATTTTATAGGCACAATCCCTATTTTGGGGGCTTTTTCTTATATAGGCACCTATTACCCCCACCCCGTTCCGATTTTTCACACTTGCTATCTGGTCACCCTAAACTGCCCCACAGCAGTGACACAGACCTGTGCCAAGCCCCTGCCCCCCATTTCTTCCCAGAGACCTCCTGCCCTGCCCCCATTCTACCACCTCATACCCCGCTCCAGGTAGGAAGGCTACAAGCCTGGGCCCTCGTGTGCAGTGCCACCCTCCCAGTGGGGTGGGCTCGGACACCACTGTGTAGCTGCAGCGGCTGCAACGCATGCAGACGCAGCCTGGACAGAGAGCGCCAACTACTCCTCTATTCATAGAATGCACCCTTGCCGCCTGCTAGTTTAAATGACAGCCACACCTCTTTCCAAATGGCACTTGGCTCACTCCCTTCCAGGAGTTGTAGTTTACCTCCTCCATCCAAGCAACCTGGGGACTACAACTCCCAGAATGCCCAGAGGGCAAGTCGAGCTGGAGCCTGCAGGCTGGGTGATAGCCACTCTGTTTGGGTCAGCGTGTGCTGCAGAGCCCTGGGCAGATACAAAATTTGTATCCGCATCTGAGCTGCGATCCACAAAAATGCTCCACGGATATAAAGCGGATACCCGCGGATTTGCACGGCTCTAATGATAGCAACTGATATATCTAGCCAGATACAGCTAACACATCTTGAACAAAGACTATCTGCGCAGAACTGTCATCAGTCAATCCATAATTAAAATAATTAGCCAAAAAAATCAGTCAGATAATTTTGAACAAATAATAAATCTGGGAAAAATCAAAATCTGGCCCTGGATATAAACACAAGCAGGAAAAGAGGCTCAGTTCCAGATAAATGATTTGTTGTGACTTACTGGCTCAGCTGTATCAGCGTCCCTGCTGATAGCCAAAACCCAGAGGGGAATGACATAAAAATAATAGGAAGAAAGTTAATCAAACTTACTTAGATTTGGTTCACATTTTGTGAGGGAAATGGCTTTTTCTATTGCTCAAATCAATGCTCCTAATTGTATGCATCCGTTTCTGTGTCCATATATGCATCCTTTCTTTAGCTAAGTGCTGTGCAGTTGTGGTTTGTTTGCTTTTTAATTAGCATTAGGCCAACACATAAGAGCGCATACCAGATAAATAGCATGCACGTCACTGCACTAGCTATATGGGATGGACACTGCAAGGAAAAAGGAGAGAACATTGTGCACTGAAAGTAAAAAGACAGCCAAAGTACAAAGTGGCCCTTCATGTTCTGCTGGTATGCAACCCTCAGTGGGAGGGGAGCAGCTGGGATGGAAGAAGCTGAAAATGCGTAACACAATCCTTCGCTGACTTACTGCTGCAAATGGATAGTGCTGAGAATCGTGATGGCTTCCTGAAGGTAAATCCTAGCAGGAGATCCTGGCAGCCAGGGTTATAGCATTTCAACACATAGCTGAGCAGTTCTGATCCTATCCAGTAGAGGGTAATGTTACTCATTTCAGTTCATGGCTTTATTTTTGCGTAATGTGTAATACAGTATAAGAAAAGTATTTCACTTTTATATAATGATCTTTTTTTAGGGATCTCAAAGCACTTTGCAAGCATTAAAACCAGATATAGCCTCACAATATCTCTGTGTGGTAGATAAGTATACAGAGAATAGGGTTGGCTGAACATTTTGAATGAAATATTCTCCTAGTGGAAAATGGGGATTCTTCTAAATCGAAATTTTCTGTGGGAAAAGATCAATCTTTGTTTGATTTTCCTGACAGAAAATTCCATCACAACATTTAATTTTGGATCATTTTAAATTTCTGTGTCCACCTGGATCTTCACAGGGGTAGTTGTATTTGCAGGTCCCTCATGCCCCAGTTCTGCACTATGGTCCTTTCTCCATAGCGAGACAATATTTCTCATTATGTAATGTAGTCTCTCCCTCTCCCACAATACACAATAACAGCTCAACCATGGGATGAGAAAGACATACACATATACACTCACTGTGGTGCATCATGGGAGATGTAGTCCAGCTGGACAGAATGGCCCATATAGGAGAATAGAGGCATGAAGAACATTGTACTACAGCTCCCATGGGGCCCTGTACTGGCTCAGGGACAAAGATTAATGCTGACCCAAAAGGACTTTTCTAAAAAAATATTTTGACATTTTCATTACATGATATTTCAACTTTTTATCCTTATTCTGGACAAAAACAATGTAAAATTGGAATTTCCCGGGATAAAAATTCCCATTTTTATCAGCTCAAAAGAATTATGAAACAATAACGTTGTGATATATGTACTGTTTCTTTATAGCTATTACAGGAAGCCAGACAAGAGGTAGCTGGCAGATGGTTCTAGGCAAATGCTCTATAATGAAGTAGAGGGAGCGAGACAGTAGCTTTATGAATAAGACTATATTTTGTTCTGTTCCCTGTTCAGTGTTAGAAGAAACCAACTCCTGTGATTATTTACTATCACATGACAAATACCTCTTCTTTTAGTGGGTAAACTGAGGCACCAAAGCCAGAATTTTCAGATGGGCTCAGCACCTTCAGTCAGGACCAGATTTTCAACAGAGCTGAGCTCCCGTTTAAGAACCAGAACAGGCCTGATTTTTAAAAGGTCTCAAAATTTTGGGTGTGCGATGGGTGCTGTGCTATTTGAAAATCTAGCTACACAGATCAACAGACTTACCCAACATCACACAGGAGTGAGTTTGTGGCCAAAACCAGGAAAAGAGGCTGGAGTTTTGATTCTAAGTCTCTCGCTTTTAATGTCCCTCAGCCATGTCTTTAAGCAGAAAAAGAATGTTGCCTTGTACTGCTATCTTCAGATTCTCTTTCTTCCCTGAATATATTTAGTCCTTCTGAGTTGGAGTAATACAAGTAATGGGGAAAACTGAGCATGGTGTAGGCAGGCCCCGTGCAAGTTGCACTCATATAGCTCTGTATCCCAGCTAGTCCAATCCGAACCAGAGAGTGTCAGGGCTAAGAATAAGATTTTCAGGTGCAGAGGGTACAGCATCTTCAGTGGCAGGATGGGAAACATTACCAGAAGAGATCAGATGGAATCTGATACTGCACACGTTCAGGTCTAAATGCAATACCCACTCCTCTTTGATAACACAGTGGCATCTTGTCAGCACCAAGCCACAACTGATGAGATTGGAGGTAAGAAAAACAAACAACAAAATCCCTCCCAAACATGCATACTGGGAACAAGGGAGACAGGAAGAATGCTACCATTAAGGTCATGCTCAATGCTGTCTTTAGTAGTCGTGTGATGCTTAGATACCATGTTGACAGGCACCTGAGAAAAAGCTAAGATAAACTGCTACATAGGTAGTAATGTACATGAATGGGGATCATGCTATACTAACGATGAAGAGAATGACCCTGATTACAACCCTGTTGATTTAGATGGTGACTAAACTGAATTTGCTGAATTGGCTGTGTCATTAGTATTAAACTAACAGAATTAATATAGTTTAGAGCAGGTCAGGAATGGTTTTCTGATATAAAATTCACTTTCTGCAAAATTTTGAATTTTTCCATTAGAAGATTATTCCCAGCGTCACAGCTCCCCCACTCCTTGGCAGATGCAGCTGACCTGACAGGCTGCTGGGGAGTCCCGACTTCCAGGTTCCCTGGTTCTGAGGCAGCCCCCAAAGTGGACTGCCTCAGGGCTAGAACTATCAGGGGTTCCCCAATTTGCCCAGTTCTCCACCTGGAGGGCTGCCAGGGCTCTGGGAAGCTCAAGGAGCCTGGGAAACATTTTGAAAAGTCTGAAGCAAAATGCCATTTTGACTTTTTCAAAGTGAAGTTTTGAAATTCACGTTTTATGGAAAACTTTGATTTCTTTGTTCCATTTTTTTTTTTAATTTTGGCATTTCCCATGCAATGGGAATTCCAGTTTCTGGCCAGCTCTACCCGAATTATAACCTGATCTGGAATTTGAACTCAGGTTGCCGGAAATTAAGCGATGTAGCTACCACTTGAGACAGCTTATGTTGTGCCTCTGCATGCTACAGTGATGGGTACCTTAGAAATGCATGTAACAGTCAGCCCAAAATAATTATGTTGAATGCACGGCTGATTTTCCATAGCTAGTTTCAGGTGTTCCTTTCCTCTCACTCCTCTTATTCTTCAGGCTTTTGAAAGAAGACCAGGCAAATCCTGGTGTTACAGCTGTGACAACGTTTGCCTATAACTTCTAGTTCAGGCACTTCAGTACTCATCTAAATCTCTGTCTATGGTAGTGGTAGCAGGATTTATATAGTGTTGGGCTAATGCAGGTAAGGGAAATGCTAGCTCTTTTCATTTGAGAAAATACAGTGGAAAAGCCCTTATATATTTAAATAAAATTTGTCCTTCAAAGTCATAAGAAGGTTAAAAGCAAAGTTATTTTTATTTTATTTATTGGAAGGAAAGCTGTATCGTTCTGCCTTGCAGCAAAAATATCTATCAGCTGTTGCACAGTGCCTCCTGTCACTTTTTCTTCAAAAAGTACCCACACCTCCTAACTCTTAGGTGTTCTTCCTTATACACCACTCAGTTAATGAACACATTAATAAATACCAATTAAACTTGCTACAAATACCTGTAGCAGCTGTGACACAGACATCCCTCTACAAAAGTTCTCCTGTTCTTTACAAACAACTCTTGTCTTAGACTTGACAAACTCATTACACCAAACACATATCTTGCAGGGTATTAATCCATAAAAGGTAACATGCAAGGTGCCTACAGAAAGTTTTTAACTTATCAAGGCTCGTAAGTATTGCAAAATGTATGTACAGGTAATATTTAAGGAACAATATAACTAAACTGAAAGTATGCCTTATGATCGTGGAGTAAACGTTACCAGGGATAATATGTCTTGGGATGGCCCATTCATGCAGAAGGAAGTTGTCACTGTTCCCTGGTAAGCCAGTGATGTAATGAAAAGCTCAATTATCTAGCCTTGCTCCATCCCAAGACTATCAATGGAAAACCATCAGAACCAACTGCAACAATCAAAACCACTTGGAGGTTTAAAAAAAAAAAGAACATTATAATAGACAGATTTCAGAGGAGCAGCCATGTTAGTCTGTATTCGCAAAAAGAAAAGGAGAACTTGTGGCACCTTAGAGACTAACCAATTTATTTGAGCATGAGCTTTCGTGAGCTACAGCTCCGATGAAGTGAGCTGTAGCTCACGAAAGCTCATGCTCAAATAAATTGGTTAGTCTCTAAGGTGCCACAAGTACTCCTTTTCTTTTTACAATAGGCAGAGGATCTCTCTGTCTATGAATAGAGACAAAAAACTATTTCAGTATAACACAGAATGGGGAGAGACATAGTGGATCCATTCAGTGAGGAAACATCTTGTGGAGCGGGGGTGTTTTCATGAAAGCGTGCATCCTGGTTCCTTGGAAGCCAGCCAGCTCTGCAGCAGACTGAACTTTTGGGGGAGGAATCTACTTTATTAGCTAGAAAAGTAACTATTAATATGTGTAGGCCTTAGTTCGCTTTTTGTGATTTTGTTTTAAATTGTAATCATTTGTGTCCATCACTCTCTCTTGTTACTAGTTGATCTCTATTCTTTCTTAAATAAACCTACTTTTGTTTTATTATAAGGGCTCATATGTGCTACGTGTCATACAGGAGCAGTGGTTTAATGTAAAACTAGTAAGCTGGGGCCCACTGCTCCTTTGCGGGCAGCAGATCTGTGAGTAGCCAGTGTCAGGGGCTGGATATCACAGGGGAACATTTCAAAGGGATTGGGATGCACCTGTTGCTAACCCATAAGGCAAAGGTAGGACTGGCTTGGCCTGGAGGAGAATGCTTAAGTGGCTGACAGGCTGATAGTGGTCGGGAGCTAACACCCAGCAACCACTGGCAAGGCTACCTCTCACTAGAGGCAAGGGGTGACAAGGGAATTCACAGTCCTGGGCACCCAAGAACTCTCCCAGCACCACACAATGGAATATGCAGAAACCTCCAAGAGCAAATCCCAACAGAAAGCACTTAAGAATGACTAAATAAATTGATTTACTCAAGAACTGGCCTAACTAGCTGATTAAACTACAGCCAGTATAATTATCCAATACAAGAGGGACTGGATGGAGAAAACAAAGCAAAAAGGTATGAGCAAGGTGACTCTTCTTTGATCACTGTAGCTTTGGCTGGCCAGCATCCATCTTGCCACATTCTCACTAAGTCTTTGTTTTTTAACTGTGGAAGCGGTTGTGATGCTGTATGATTGAAATATGACTATTTATATAAATGATATTGCCACTGTTCGACAATTGCAACAGATCTTGTACAAAGTATGTCATGTAAGGTGTCAATGGGAAAGTTATGATTTGCTAAGTATGATTATCCTGTTTATATGCATGTATCATTTTTTGTATCTGAAGTTACGAATATTGGCTATATACCTGTATCACCATTGTGTTTGTTCCTGGGTTAACGCCCACAAGGTAGTTTACATCCAGCCTAGCTAACACATAGTGAATGGACTTTTCAAGCTTCATTGCCCATTAAGGACACTTAACTCTCACAATGGGCCACAGGAGAAACTCATCCTACTCAGCAAGTCTTCCTGTGGATGCCTGAGCACAGATATGTCCAATGGCTATCCTCTGTGAGTCAGCAAGCCATGTAAGGACATGTGATATGCTCATGTGACCCTAGACTCCATCTTGTGCCAGTAAGTTTCAACAGACAGGGGCTGTAGGCTTTGTTTGGGACAGTAAAATTCCAAGCACATGGCAGAGGATATAAAAGACCCCTGAAACATCTCCATGTTGCCTCTTTCCTGCTCTCGTTCTCTGGATTATGGATTTACAACTAAAAGGAGAATTCTGAACTATGGACCGCGGTCTTTCCAATGTTTTGGAAATTACCAGAGAGACTTTACAAGCCAGCAGCCTAGAACATCACTGCTACAAACCTGATACGAGAACATTGCCATTACTGTGTGTATATGATCTATTAACCATTTCTAACTCTCTTCTTTTCTCTTATAAATAAACCTTTATATTTTAGTTACTAAAGGATCAGCAGCAGTGTGATTATTGGGTAAGATCTGAGTTACATATTGACCTGACTATGTGGCTGATCTCTTGAGATCAGAAGAACCCTTTGTTTGATTAAAGTGGTTTTCCACAACCATTCATCATAAAATCTAGTGTCCGGGTGGCGAAATAAGGGCTGGAATGCCATTTTTGACTTCTTGTTAACCAATGTGGTGAGACAGAAGTTTACTTTAGTTACTGGCTGGTATATTTAGTGATAGAATAACCACCACTTTGGGGTGAGTCTGCCCTATTTCTCAGCAGTTTGTCCTGAATCTGGTATTCTCAGCTGTGACCCACTGAGCCACAGTGACAGAGGTCTTAGTTCTTTATTATAAGATTTTGTCTGACTTCGCGTTCCCATTGTTTTCCTCACTATCACAGACTCCTTTGTCATCCTATGTTTTTGTCCCATACCTGGTAATTGAGTATTTATATGTGTGTTGTACAGGAGTTCACCAGATGACTTTCCACAGTTGAATAGTGCTAAATACAGAACATCTCTTGCATCCATTGCTTTTTTGAGTAAGTTCTTCTCTATACATACTCCACATTCAGCTAATCCATTACCTAGAGGATACCTAGGACTCAATGTCTCATGAAGAAAGTCAGACATTTTAGCAAAGTCCGGGAACTCCCTATTCTTGAACTGCGGTCCCTTGCCAATTATTACTGTCCTTGAAATTCCATGATGTGCACATATGGATTTAATGTGCCTGACAACTGTTGCTCCTGTGGTATCTTGAAGGGTAACTACTTCTGGGAAACTGGTAAAGTAGGCCCATTATAACCAGGTGGTCATGTCTTCTGAGGTTGAGCATGCTAGTTCCAGCTTTGTCCCATGGAGTGGCAAGTTGTTCGGGCCATAGCATAGGTTCTTTCTGCTGGGAATCTTTCTACTTCTGACACATTCCACACCTGCTCATAGACATTTCTTTGATGTCATTATTTATCTTTGGTCAAATCACAACTTCTCAAACTCTCCTATTTTATTTGGTCATTCCTAGGAACCTTTTGTGTATGCATTCCATTATTTCCCTTTCAGTCACCGTGGGAACCACAATCTGTGTCCCCTTCAACAGCACTCCTGAGATCAATGAAAGCTATTTTAATAGTGGGAATAGGCAGGTGGGAAACGCTATTTTCCCCTCCTTTACTTAGCACTTGTACCACAGCTTGCAGCATTTCGTCTTAAGCTGTTTCTGTCTCCACTTCATCCCATATGCCTAGAAATACCACACATGGCACTTTTATTATGTTCACATGTATGTTTACTGCTTGTTCCAGATCATCAGGCTGCGTATTATCTGATGGAGGATATGCTCTTGAGATTGTCTACCATTACTAAGGGGCATCCACATTGGAACTCCAGGGTCACATCTTACATCTGCATTATCAGTAGTGGTCACTGTGTCACTCCACCTCCCATTTTGTGTATTTCAGTCAGTGGTTTGTGATCAGTTTCTGCTTTGAAGCTATGACCAGAGAGAAAATTGTGAAATCTTGTACATCCGCAAGCCAGACCCCTTGTCTCTTTTTCAATTTGTGTGTACATCGTCTCTGCAGCTGTCATAGCCCCGGATGCATGCAAGACTGGCAGCCAATCAGTTCCATGACACTGTAATAGTACAGCTCTGAGCCATCCTTTCGAGGCGTTTGTGGAGAGTTTGATGACTTTCAATGGGTTAAAAAAAGTGCAGCACTTGAGGTGATGTCAGAATGTGCTTTAAATCATTGAACTTTCTTTCATGGTTTGGCATCCATGTCCATTCGGTGACTTTGTGGAGGAGATGTTTTTGTGAACTTGTTACCCGAAGTTCTTTCAACCCAAAGCTCTTGGTAACTTTTCCTCTGTGCAAGGTGGTGTCAGGAAATACATCAGGGGAGACACGGCCGTCCAGCCGATAGATGGCTGGCACAAACAGGACAATACAAGAGTGCTTTCACTTAAAGCTAAACTTTACTTAGTCTCAAGCACTTATACACATGTCTGCAACAGGTTAGTAAAACATCCCCAACCCTTGACAATTACCAAAGCTGAGTGTGGCTCTTGAGTGGCACGGCGGCAGCCCATCTGCTAGTGGGGAACACAAGATGCATCCAGAGGGAGAATCCAGTCCTGAAGAGTCTCCCTACCTCAAATTTGTCCCCCTTATTTATACGTTAGTAAAAGAATGACATGTCCCTTAAAGCAAACTTGTTAAGTAAGCAGTTTCAATGGTCAAGCGAGAGGTTCCTTCTGATTATCGATTAACCAGGTGTGGGTTTTTCCAGAGTTTGCAGCCTTGAGGCCCCAATAAACATTCCTGAGGCACATCCTGTTCTTCTAAGATGCATGTATCAGCATGTTTTGCAGTTATGTAACTGGTTCTGTAAATCAGGGTGTACAAGCAATGTTTGTAAAGCACTTGAATCCATTCCAAGGGGCACAGGTGTTACAATAGAATACAAAGTATAAGACACCTTTAACTGACTATATTTAAATTCGGGTACATGCAATTCGAAATCACATCCCCTAATTGCTATAATATGACAGAATCATTTATAACATAATTTCATTTGTCTGCCAATACCTCTATGTTAGTAGCATCCAGCACTTCAATTTCTAATCCAGTTCCCATCCAGACCAGTTCAATACATGTCTTGGGAGCCTTTTCTTTAGGCTACCCACCCTCCTGGCTGCCAGGCAAAATCCAATAGCCTTCAGTAGTTCACACTGAGATAGTATTAGGGCAGCTATATCGTCACTGGGCCTTTCTTTCCTTATATCCAATGCCATACAACACCCAGGTGCATTCAGCTGGGCTTTCATGCTGGAAGTTAACTAGGAAGTAATAATTGGCAAGTCTTATTCTTTTAGTAACCCGTGGTTTTACATACCCTTTTTTCCCTTGGTAATTTCACTTTGTGCTTTAAAACTTTTTATGTCCATCCTTTTATTCCCACCAACAGATACACCTTGTGTCTCATGCATATTTTGCTTTTAAATGTGCCTTTACCACCTAGGGATGTTTCCCTGTTATCAGACTGGCGTTTCTGTAAATACAATTAAAATGCTTGTTAATCCTTTTCTGCATAATGTAGTATTTCCGTTTTTGTAACACAATACACAACAATGCTAGCAACAAGACAAACAACACAAGACAAAACATAAAACACAAAACACAATCTTTGCTGCGACAGTAGATCCATGGTATTCTGGGTTGCTCTTTAGTTGGTACCAGCTTTTGCTGATTCTCTGAAAGACAAAAAGAACATGTTTCTAACCCCTTTGGGGGGGGCAGATTATTGCCTAAAATATCCATTCCTTTCACAAATATCCTTGCTGATTGAATCATAGACTTTAAGGTCAGAAGGGACCATGATGATCGTCTAGTCTGACCTCTTGCACAACGCAGACCACAGAATCACACCTGCGCACTTCTGTAACAAACACCTAACCTATGTCTGAGTTATGGAAGTTCCCAAGTCGTGGTTTAAAGACTTCAAGGTGCAGAGAATCTTCCAGCAAGTGACCTGTGCCCCACGCTGCAGAGAAAGGCAAAAAAACCCCAGGGCTTCTGCCAATCTGCCCTGGAGGAAAATTCCTTCCCAACCCCATCTAACATCCCATCACAGGCCATTGGGCATATTTACCGCTAATAGTCAAAGATCAATTAATTGCCAAAATTAGGCTATCCCATCATACCATCCCCTCCATAAACTTATCAAGCTTAGTCTTGAAGCCAGATATGTCTTTTGCCTCCACTGCTCCCCTTGGAAGGCTGTTCCAGAACTTCACTCCTCTGATGGCTAGAAACCTTCATCTAATTTCAAGTCTAAACTTCCAAATGGCCAGTTTATATCCATTTGTTCTTGCGTCCACATTGGTACTGAGCTTAAATAATTCCTCTCCCTCCCTGGTATTTATCCCTCTGATATATTTATAGCGAGCAATCATATCTCCCCTCAGCCTTCTTTTGGTTAGGCTAAACAAGCCAAGCTTTTTGAGTCTCCTTTCATAAGACAGGTTTTCCATTCCTCGGACCATCCTAGTAGCCCTTCTCTGTACCTGTTCCAGTTAGAATTCATCCTTCTTAAATATGGGAGACCAGAACTGCACACAATATTCCAGATGAGGTCTCACCAGTGCCTTATATAATGGTACTAACACCTCCTTATCTCTACTGGAAATACCTCGCCTGATGCATCCCAAGACCGTATTGCAGGCAAAACAGAGGAATTACCCCGATACTTTCCTGTGTTTTTGTTCTATAGGCAGGCTAGGTTTCAATGGCTCCTACCTTTTAAGGGTTTAGGGGAAATTATTCCACTGTTCAGTTATTAAATTCATGAGGTGGTGTACCTCAGTTTTTCTTCTTATACAGCAGACCAAGTTTGTAATGTTCTTTCTGCTGTGCTAAGTTTTAAGTGTATTCACAGGTAATAGCTGAGAAGCATCATTACCATATGACCTTAAAGGTTTTTTTCAAAAATCATACACACTATACATTGTTACAGGGGCACTTCTTAACATTAAATTTATCCCAATGTTTAATATTAACATCAAATCTATTAAAAACTTCAGATTTTAGCACTGCATACACACACAAAAAGAATATTTTTCCTACTTAGGGTTAACCTGTCCCTCTCTTATTTTTAGGTTTGACTTCTTTTTCCACCTTCCTCTATCAGGAAGGTAATTTGCATTTTTACAGATGCTTTCCGGCTTGCTTTTGAATCCAAAGCCATCAGCAGGTCAGAGACCCTCTCTTAAAAGGAGACACAATCAACTTCCACCTGAGTTTTGATTTCTTTTCACTTTCAGCTTCTGCTTCCAAAACACACAGTGATCTGAAAAAGACAACACAGCCTATTCTGGCTCCTTTTAGAGCCCTAATAGGATTTTAGTTAAGCAGCATGTTTCGTTTGCATTTCTTTGCACAATGTCCTGGGAAAAATGCACATTCCTTTCAGAGTTTAACTTCTATAACATTATATTAGCCATATCCAGAGATGAGCTGCCAAAATCTTAACAACTGGTTCCCTATAAAAAGTTCTGATTTAAGGGATGTGCCCCAGTATGTATTTTTTGTACCAAAACAGGGTGACCATATGTCCGTATTTTCCCAGGAGGGGAAATCACCTTCCAGACGGTGATTTAAGAACCAAAAAGCCTGACCTGTCCGGGAAAATACGGGTGTATGTTAACCCTGCCCAAAGTTCTTTTTTAAAAAGATGGGCCTGAACTAGAAATGAGCTCCGTTTCACATGTGTGGGTCCCTGCCACTCCCTGGGGTGTGCTAGGGTGACAAGATGTCCCAATTTTATAGGGACAGTTCCGATTTTGGGGTCTTTTTCTTATATAGGTGCCTACTAACCCCCACCCGCTGTCCTGATTTTTCACACTTGCTGTCTGGTCACCCTAGGGTGTGCACATGCATGGGTCCCAGCTGCTCCCTGCCCCCCTCATTGAAGCAGGTGTGCAGGGTTACTGCCCTGGGAACTGCAGGGCATCAGTGAATGTGGGGCCAGCTGCAGACAGGGGCGTGGGGCAGGGCTAGCTGGAGGCAGGGGGTGCAGGGCAGAGGGTGCGGGGCTGGCTGGAGACAGGGGCTAGTGCAGGCAGGGCATGGGGTGCAGGGGTGGCTGGAGATGGGCTGGCTGAAGGCAGGGGGTGCGGGGGTGGCTGGAGATAGGGGCTGGCTGCAGGCAGGGGGTGCGGGGGTGGCTGGAGATAGGGGCTGGCTGCAGGCAGGGGGTGCGGGGGTGGCTGGAGGCAGGGGCTGGCTGCGGGCAGGGTGGTGGGTATTCATGGGGAGAGCAGCAGGATGCAGCCCAGGCCCAGCAGAGCAGCCGGGGACCCACCAGGCAGCAGCGGGAGCCCCAGGGCCAGGGGAGCAGCAGCAGCACCAGGGCTCGTGCCCAGGGCCAGGCGGCAGCCCACATGGCTCCCGCAGTGCAGCGCCCCCAGCAACCGGAGGAGGAATTACATCCCTTCCCGGCCGGAGCCCATCAAAGCCTCAGCGCCCCCTGCAGGGAAGCGGGTTAACAACCGGTTCTAAAACTGCTTCAAAATTTAACAACCGGTTCGTGCGAACCGGCTCCAGCTCACCACTGGCCATATCAATTTTTACATAAAGTGTAACAGTTTCTTTTGTGCTCACACAGTTTCCATGAACCTTTATCAAAGTGACAGTCTGATTACTCAGAGCCACCTTAAGGCTCAGTGTTTCTAATATTGCTTCCTTTTTTTTTGTGCACCTCACCCCTGCTGTTGCTCCAGAGGGGCACTGTCTTTTTTTCTTTTTTTAACTTCTTATACTACAGCTCTTATCTGCTATTTTGTTACCAAAAAAAAAAAGGATCCAGAATTTCTCCCCATTCTCCTGGGTTTTCTCCTGCATTCTCCTGCAACTCCTGTTGCAGCCAGGACTTTGGTCTTTTAAAAAAAAAATATTGAACTGTATAAAGCATTAAGGTACCTTAAGGGTTAAATGCTAAATACCAAAGCCAAACACCACTAGTCACCTTTGTCTGGCAAAAAAAGTGTTTCTCAGTTTTGCAACTTTGAATGAAAGATTCAGATGGCTTTTTAGTGGTGTTATTTAAAACCAAACCAAACCAAAAAAACAATTTATCTTAAACCCACAAAACAGAGTTTCACAAGACAGGAGTGCCGGCGTTGGTCCCAAACATTCCACACACTTACACAGTATATCTATACACACACACACAGATATACCCACAAGCATACTCTTCTCCTTCACACCCCTTACACTGCTTTAATTTTTACACAGCTGTACATAGATTACATCGGTATATATTTGGGGTCAGGTAAGTTCCCATAGAAACCCCTTATGTTCTTTTGGTAAATTTGACTAATTGTTCAGTCAAATGATTCAAAGCAGACTGTCTTTTTGCCGGGCTTATTTACAAACATTCCTTTGGAAAAGGGCCCATTTTGCCTTCAGAATAGCTGCAAAGAAACCAAGAATCTTTTTCTATAACACTTTTTCTGTTAACATTTGTACAAGGTTCAACTGCTTAATTCCCTCAAGCCTCTGCAGAGTTAATTTCTCACTCTCTTTATCTGTTGCCTGCCTGCTTGTCTGGGCCTGATCCTGCTTTTCTCCCTGAACCGCCCCTTCCCATGGGCCCCGCCTTGTCCCACTAAGAATTTAGCAAGGAGGGTGGGTTCTTCAACTAGCCCCCACCCCTCCTGGTCCCTTTTCTTTGTTCCCTTTCTCTCTTGTTGCTCTGGGGTGGTCATTCTGCCAGATAGGTAGCGACCCTTTCTGACAGAAGGCACAGGTACTTTGCTGTTGTTTACTGTGTTAGACTATCAGTTCTGTCCAGAAGCCCTTAGGCTGCCTGCAGTGTCTCCATTGAATTCGTTACCAGCACAAAATTCTCTGTTACTCACACATTCAAGGGCACCCACTTTTTCCCCAGTTCCTAGGGCTCCAGGCAAAAAGCACCTAACTTTACCCCTCTGTGGGCTCTGCGCTCTTCTCTTCCATGGGCTCCGGCAAGTACCCATTCCCTGTGGACTCAGAGCTAACTCCCTTTTCCTGTGGACTCAGGGCTTAATCTTTTGTGGGTTTACGGGGTCTTTTACTAGTGAAAGAGCCTTACACAGTAATATACTACATAACCTCTATTTCTTAACAATCATCAAAACAGAATGCACACACATACAGTGCTCACCACTCCCAATAAGACAGATGGACTTTTCCTGATGGCCAGTCAGAATTAGGTCCACCTGGGGGACTCCAGTTTCTGCACGGTGTCATTGGCAGAGTGTTAAGGTCTGGCAGCTCTGATTTTTGGGGCTGTGTCCTGGAGTTGGTTCCCTGTTTCTGGACATCATTTCTCCACCTGAGCAGGCAATCAGCCTGAGTTCTGAGTGCCAGTAACGGAATGTATTCAAAAATTAACTTGCAAACTGTGACACAGGAATTTGTAGGGAGTGACCCCACCCCGCCGTTTTTACCTCCTATTGCAATGGACAAACTACAAACTATTTGTACCATCTGTCTCCTTCCTCTCTACCAATCCTTGCTGGGGCCTCCAAATTCTGTTACCCGGGGTTCTTTCAACCCAAAGCTCTTGGTAACTTTTACTCTATGCGAGGTGGTGTCAGAAAATACATCAGGGGAGACACAGCTGTCCAACCGATAGATGGCTGGCACAAACAGGACAATACAAGAGTGCTTTCACTTAAAGCTAAACTCTACTTAGTCTCAAGCACTTATACACATGTCTGCAACAGGTTAGTAAAACATCCCCAACCCTTGACAATTATCAAAGTTGAGTGTGGCTCTCGAGTGGCATGGCGGCAGCCCATCTGCTAATGGGGAACACAAGATGCATCCAGAGGGAGAGTCCAGTCCTGAAGAGTCTCCCTACCTCAAACTTTTTCCCCTTATTTATACATTAGTAAAAGAATGACATGTCCCTTAAAGCAAACTTGTTAAGTAAGCAGTTTCAATGGTCAAGCGAGAGGTTCCTTCTGATTATCGATTAACCAGGTGTGGGTTTTTCCAGTGTTTGCAGCCTTGAGGCCCCAATAGACATTCCTGGGGCACATCCTGTTCTTCTAAGATGCATGTATCAGCAACTTCAACACAATTCTTATCAGGAAGGATGGGGGTCAAGCTGCCCTTTCTGTGGCACCCAAAATCCCCCCTCCCCTCCTGCCTTGGTTAAGCTAAGCCTGCTGACTTGGCTGCTTTTAGCAATAAGCCATAGTGGTTTCAGGCACTTTACTGGTTTGCCAAAGTCTCCCCATACAAGCTGTGCAAGCTGTATAGTTAGGTATGAACTTGTTGGTGTAATTCAACATGCCTACTTGCCTTTTCATTGCCGTTTTATGTTCAATATTGTCTGAATCTTTTCTTCATTGGGCAAGATTCCCTTGAAGGTTAGTCTCTTTCCTAAGTATGTTATTTCTGTTGTTTGAAATTGACATTTGGCCTTCTTCAGTTTAAGGTTATTAGCTCATACAAATTTCCAGTACTCTATTTATTGTTCCTGATGTTCAGTGACAGTGCTTCCCCAAATTATTATATCATCAGTGAACACTTTCATGCCTGCTAGACCCTTTAGCATCTGGTGAAATACTTCTAAAACTGAACATATTTCAAAAAAGCAATCTTAGGAAGCAGGATCTGCCAAATGGTGTGCTGAAGTGCAGATCTTGGCGCTCTCATTGTCCAAGGGGAATCTGCCAAAATCCTGCTGATGCATCTAATATGTTGAAGAATTTGGCTCCTGCCATCTCAGACAATAGTTCACTGCTTGTGGGCAAGTGGAACTGTTCCTTTTTATGTTGTTATTCAGCTCCTTAGCATCCATACACAACCGTAAGTCCTCTCCTTTTTCTCTTTATATAGACTTTATATTTATTCTTTCCTTGTTTTCTCTGTGATTACTCAGGCATGAACCTAATCTACTGGTTCCTCTATTCTCCAGATGATACCATTTGCTGTCATGTTTTCCAGCTCCTCTGCTAGCCTTTTTCCTAAGGCTTGGGGAACCTTACGTGCAGTATGCACCACAGGCTCTTCATCTTCTCCTAACCACTAATATGTTACTGGGAGGCACCCATTTCCTATGTTTACATCTTCATATGACACTATTCATATCTGGCTCTGTGTCGTCTTTCTGTCTCTCTATGGCATACATCCTCTTAACAAGACCAAGCACCTCATGTGTGTAGGCCTAAGACTGCTTGCTTGCCTCTGGGTACCACCACAAATTATTGGTTTATCATTTTCTCTTTGTATTTAAGTAACCACATGCACTCTCCTAATGCTGAATTGTTCCTCCATTATAGTCTTTCACACACTCTTTTGACTCTTCCACTTTTATGTGTTCCTTACATCTCTCTATTTCAGTTTCTATTATAGCATTTACTTGTGCCCCAATGTCTATCTTGTAAGTCACCTAAGTGCCATTTGTGCACATTTTATAATTTCCAGTATTTGAGTTTTCAGTCCCCTCCATTATTGTACTTAAGAACAGCTCTTCCTCCTCACCTGAAGAATCCATTTTTGCACTTCATACATACACTTTACTGCTTTCTCTGCACATTTTAGTATAATGGCTGGGCTTATTACAGCTTCTACATATTTGCCTGAATGCTGAAAATTTCCTATATTCATTCAGGTGGCCACATCACTGGCACTATTTCCTGCTTTCTGTTTTTGTGTCACTGGCCAATTTCCTTTCTGTGAACTTTTCCCATGCTGGTTTAGTTATGGTCCTCACACTCATATGCTCTGTGCCTTTTTCTAGGTTTTTTATTTGTGTTTCTGTTCTGCATATGCATCTTGCCCTTTCCAGCATCACATCCATCTCTCTTAGTAACCACTCACAGACTCTTTTTTTATTGTTACACCTCAAGGACAATCTCGTTTTTAATGAGAGTCTTTTAATATACCATATTCACAGGACTGACTTTTTAGTTTTAAGTCTATGACAACCTCCTCTATACTCTCCCCTTCATTCTGATCCTGAACATCTCTCTCTCATAAGTAACACTTTTTCTGTTTCTATTTTTTCTGGGAGGGGTGGTTCCTTTATTTTTTTGCACTAATCCACAAACATTTTCATTATTCCTTCAAAACCTTCCTCTGTCTCCCCACCACCCTCACTATGGAACACATAGTAGACACCTAGGGCTTCTGTGCTTATCACTGTTAAGAGCAGTGCAGTCTTTTGCTCATCCTCAGTTTATTTGCCCCAGTGAGTTTCACACATTGCTCAAATCGCTGTCTGAGCCATTTCCAGGCACATTCAACATTTCCAGGGAGTCTCAGGTCTGGTGGGGGAGTTGCTTGCAATTGCATGGGCTCTACAGTAGCCATTGCAATGTTATCTTTCACAGATCTACGTTGTGTTTTCCACTCCTGGAACCACGTAGTATCTTACTGACGAGTGAACCAGTGTCAAGATAAACCCTTTATTAGGAATGGAATCCATGTGCAGAATAAGGTAATAAAACTCCCTACTGTTCTGTGTAGCTGTAGACTGGGACTGCCCCATCTGGAGCTTCTTTGTTTCTGCACCAGCAGCAAGCATGTGTCAGGAAACCAAGGACTGCATGAAGAACGTACAAGAAACGTGACATCTCTAGATGTTCTGGAGGACTTTTCTAGAGCACAGGCTCCTTCCCATTTGTGGAGCTCAGTGAATGATGCCACACAACCTCCTCTTCTTTACTTCGGTTAAAACATAGTATACTTTCCCTTATGGATGCTGTGTACATTCTGCAGAACACTTGTCCTAGCCAATGAAACTCCCTCCCTTTTCATTTTTAGTCACTGTCACTTTCTGAGGCTTTTACCCGAGCAGAGTGCTATGGGGCCAAATCCATCCCTGCTGTAACTCTGCCATCAATGCAGCCATTATACCAGGGCTGAATTTGAGCCATTGTATTTGGATTTCCAAATATGCCAGAGAACGTTTCATTCCCTTCCCCCACGCCTGCATAAAAATGATTTAATTTTATTGTAGATATGAAAACATTTCTATAATATTATTATTGTTCATTATTTGGATGACAGTAGCACCTAAACGACCTCAAATCAGGGACTGGGGTCCCTTTGGGCAAGGTGGTTCCACGCTTACTATGTTATTAATAGATTGTAAGATGAGAGAAAACAGGTGAATACAACTACATAAGAACAGGAATCATCTGTATCAAGCTTTAGAACCCTCCAGCACCCCTCCCCTATTTTTTTCTTCACCGTCTAAACTTTGGACCACTTTTTGACTTTAGGACAACATAGAACAAATGGCTTCTTTGTCATAAAACCATTCATTGGACATTGCAGCAGGCCCCCTGTAATAGTATGTTGAGCATGAATCTTTACTGCTTCAAGATTTAAGCTCCTCATATTGGGTGAAATTCTCCCCTGTGCAGAGGGTTAACACAAAGCCTATGCACTCATAAAATCTCACTTACACCCTCAAAACAGGGCTTAAGGCATACGTGGAGCACAGGCCTTGTACTGGCCCCTCAGTAGAGAGTTAATTTTCACCCACTCTGAGAAAGCACACTTTGCCCTTGAACTCTGCATTCCCCATCTCAGCTTGATTTTTTTTCTAGGGCTTTGTCCAGTCTAATTTTAAATCTTTCAAGTGACTGGGTTTCACTTGGGAAATGAATTGCACTGTTGCTATTATTTGTTAAGCTCCGGCAATGTGCTCAAGGCACAAAATAAAAACAGGTTCTGTCTCCAAGAATTTATAAGCTATAAGTCTGACACACAGGATACACCAGGGAAGCCAGAATGGGGAGTTAAAGGCTATGTATTCTAGTGGATGAGGCACTAGACTCAGAGTTAAGGTCTGGGTTCTGCTCTGAACTCTGCCACTCATCTGCTGTGTGACCTCTAGCTAATCACTTCCCCTCTGTTTCCCCAACTACCCTTTATCTGTTTTGTCTATTTAGATTGTAAGTGCTTTGGGGAAGGGTCTGCCTCTTAACATATAATTGTTCAATGCCCAGTGCCACACAGCCCTGATAATGGTAGGGGCCTGTAAGCATTACTATAGTACAAATGATTAATAATAACTTGGAGCCACTAATGCAGTATAACTACAAGGCAACCTGTCTGCATTTTGTGTTTTGTTTCAGAAGCAGAATGTTAGAGCTATTTGCTGTGCTCTCTCTCGTGTTTGCTTTTACATGGAGACTTTATATTTATTCTTTCCTTGTTCTCCTTCATCTGAAATACTGAAAATGGTATTTTCTATTAATTATCCTATTCTTTTAAACATCCTATTTGTATCTCAAATATCAAGATATTTTTCTACATATGCAGACTAAATTTCCATTTCCCCCCCATTTTAGACATAGGTTGCACCTCAACATAAATTGAAAGAAACGTCTCTTTCCTTTACTTTGGAAACCTTTATCCCACTGTGGCTCAAGATTCTTCTCCTCAGGACATGGCATCCCAAGATAAGGAATCCTCAGCTTTGCATGATTGCAGCTAATTCTTATTTATTCTTGGGGGGGGGGGAACACATTTGTCATAATTCTGTCTCTTGGAGTCTGTTCTGATAAATGTTTGGTCACAGGTGTTCGACAAGTCTCTTAGAGACAAGTGTTTCTGATTATCACTCAAAATTATAATAAGAACATTTGGCCAACTTGACTTTCTCGCTGTTCCAGTGGCAGTGAAGAAATTTCTGATCCCATTTGTTTTTACTCTCTCATTTGTCCCCTGCCCTTTTGTCATTCCTCCCCCTTTCAGGCAGACTGATATGACACTAGGCACCCTGTATGCACACCCTCCACACTACTGTGGTAAATAGTTGTGCATAATCTGCCTTGTGAGGTCTCAGATGAAAGCTATCAACACACTGTTTATTAATATCATTGTAAAATGCATATGTTAATGTTATATTTGAAGTTATGAATTCTCTCTGTTTGATGTTTCTAGAACATGTTTAAAACAAGACAGCCTAGCCTAGTTAAAGGCAAAAACAGGTCTGTCTTCGGCAAAAGACTGTGGGTTTACCTCAATTTACATATTAGCTATAAACAAAGCTATCAAGCTAAACCAACAGGTGTTAGCCTGATCCTGAACTCAAGAGACAGAGAATTAACATGCTTCTGTACCCCAGAGGGACACAGGAGGCCTTCCTGATTTGAAAAACAAAGACAATGCCTTTGGGGATATAAGGAACCGAGAGAGACTCCATCTTTACCCTTCACCTTAGGAGACAAACAAACCAAGTGGTTTGACCTCTATGATGGGTCCAGGCCAGGCTAGCCAGTAAAAAGCTGGAAGGGAGACTGCGGGTGAGAGAAACCATCTGGAACAAAGACTGCAACTTGCTAGATTAAGTTTTAGACTTTTAGATGTGTGTTTTCACTTTTACTTGCTTGTAACCATTGCTGCCTTTCTCTCTTATCACTTAATCCATGCTATTTTGTTAATAAATTTGCTTTAGTTTTTCTATAAACAAATTCAATGCTGTATTTGAAGGGAAGGGTGTATTTACCCTAGTTAATTTAATAAACTGTGAGGTACAGGGCAACTTAATAGCTTCAGTGACTGCACAGTGATAGGGGCTGCACATTTCAGAGAAACATCTCTGAGGAGTTTGGGGACTGGAGTTCATGAATTGTTACCTCCTAGGCAAGGTTTGGGTCAGGAGAGCCTTGAGGAGTTTTCTAATGAGGAAGCAGATTGGTGCGGCAGGGAGCTGACACACAGCCTACTCGCCAGCAAAACTCATTCTTGCAGAGGCAGAGAGGTAACACAGTGGGCTCAAGCTGTGGGTATCCCCAGCAGCATGTGACAATTGACTCTGTGCACGTCAGCCTTTCCCGCAGCAGTGTTATTTTTTAAAATATTCTTGGTGCACCACCTAAAAACCCCATTTGTGATGGGGCTTATTGTTTTGAATTTGCCCATTGCTTCCCTCAGATGGAAGCTGTGCAGAACATGGGAATTATCTGTATAATTTTTTATAAATGTTATGTAGCTATATATATATATATATCTGTAGGTTTGGTGGTTAAGGTATTGCTGGTTAAAAGGTAGCTATACCCTGCAGGAGTCTACAAATAATGACTGTATACAAAATTCAATTTCCTGGCTCTCAAAGGATCAATACCACATATCCACTGTGTGAAGAGGAGAAACTCTCAGGAGAAACGCATAAACTAGTCTGGTCAGGTTTGGTTGCCCTGCTCAGAATGCCAGGGGATCTTTTGGCATGAACTCTGAACAAAGAGATATTAGAATGGATAAAAAGACTACCTTCAGGTGACTTAAGGGAAGAGAAACACTGGCTGGGGACTGCTGAAACCTGATGCTGCAGTCAAAATGTGAGGTGAACCACAGAGTCTCACTCTGAGAGATGTATTTCAGTGTCATATAGGAGAGTTATAAAAGAATCACCCACTTACTGGGGACTCAGTTTACAGATAACTATAGTTCCACCTCAGTGATGGAATTACAATGATGGATCATTACAGAAGGCAAAACTAATGCTTAGTCAGACATCTAGCAGAGCTCCTTGCATGTTTAAAGGTAACCTATAAATATAAAATGTGAAAATCAAACACCTTGACTTTCATGGTAAGCTCTTTGAGGCAGTAGCCATCTTTCTGTTATGTGTGTGGACACAGCGCTTGGCATGATGGGGCTCCAATCCCTGACTAGGGCTGATAGGTGCTGTCACAATTCAAATATAATAATTGTTTAGCACAGCATGCTGAATTACTAAAAAAAAGTATGAGGAGAAATTGGCACATTTGGAATGCATTGACAGCTGCACACTGGTATGCCTGGGTTCTCCTCCGAGCTGTGATTCTCTGGGTGCTGTTCCCAGCTTTGTGCCATTGGCTCACTGAGCTACCTTGGGCAAATCACTTAACCACCCTGTGCTTCAGTTTCCCTAGCTGTAAAATAAGAATACCCACATCACAAACGTTTAAGGCTGATTGAAAACCCATTGAAATGAATGGGAGTCCTCCCATTGATTTCAATAGGCTTGGGATCAGCCATTAGTAAGTAGTTAACGTTTGTAAAGGGTCATATCAGTGCCATGTATTTTTATTTTATATGCATATGAATGATATGAATGGTATAGGAGCTGGTTACCGTTAAAATGTCAGCATTTTGCAATAGTTACCACACAGAGCAGCCTATGAGATGCCATAGCTCTTTCCTATATTTAGAATAGGAAAAACTATAGTAACTCAGTAGCTGTGGGCTGGCTTATTAATATTCACAAATCCTATGTATACGTAAAAACTTTTCACTTACACATGAAAGTGTTGAATCACCAGAAGCTGAATCAAAATGGCTCATTTTAGCATCAAATATGTAAAACACTATGAATATTATAGGTGTGGACAGCTCCCAGCACTTGGGTTCAGAGTAGCTAAGAGGGGATATGACAGATGTTGGCAAGAAGATTCTCCTCCTCAATGCCCCCCAAGTAAAAATGTTGAGCCTTTGATGAGCTAAATAAATAATTAGCCACAGAGCTAAAACAGGATCACTCAGTCTTATAACAGTCTGGAAACTAATTCTGATTTCACTTCCGTCCGTGTAACAACACTGACTTTGGTGGAGTTGCACCTGAGTAACACTGCAGTGACTGAGATCAGAATCAAGCCCTTTGTCTCTTTGTTCAGCTCCCGAGGCAGAGCTCAGAGGGACTGCTGTAATGTACTAATTCTTTATATACATCCCCAAACGTTGTCAGACAATTGTTATACTTTAAAACAAGGGCTAGTACAGGAGGGTTTAAATATTTTGAAAACCGGAGAGAGGTGCTAACAGCCCCGGAGACTGAAGTCTTATCTATTGCCTGCCTCTCTCATTCTGGTTCTTAAACTGGTGACCATCACTGCAGTATCAGAGTCCTCTGTCCACAGACAGATGCCATGGGTAGCAGTAAGGCAAGCTTCCCCTACTGTACTCTATGTACCTAGAATTATCTCCTGTGGAGATAAGAGAGGGCTCATTCAGTCTTGGGCCTTGCTGCTGTGACTGTCAAGGGAACTCCCCTAAGGGAGTTGGTTCTTGTAAAGTGGACACTTGTCCATTATGAACTGGACTGAGGTACAATAACTCATTTTACACAAGCCACTGAACAAACACAAGATGGTAACAATTTCTTGTCACTAACAATCTGGGGACTGCTTTGATGACTTTGAGGTTTGGGCTTTCCCTGGATTCATCAACACTTTTATACGTGCTTATTTATTTTGGCAATATCTACCAGTCACCTGTTAAATGCAATGATTCCAGTGCTGACATGATAATGCAGCATTTGCCATCTCTAAAGCATTTCCCTATCTCCTTTTCTCTTCCTCTCAGATTTCTTTTTAGTACTGCAGAACAAGCCAATCTGTGTCCTTTTCCAGGCATGAGACAAAACTTGTGCGGAAAGGGGGGGAAAAATCACCCTAAGATCTAACTGATATGTCACTGTGAAGCACCGTAATGTGGCACTGAATACCCCAGAAGACCTTCAGCAAACCCTCAGCACGCTAAAGCACCACCGGAAATTATCCCAAAACACTTTTTGAGCTACTCTGAAGCAACCTCCAGAGGTCCCTCGTGGGCTTCCTCTTGTCCTGATTTATGGGGATCTCACTTCACCCCAAGGATGAGATTCCAGGAGACACATATTATTATTTTTATAAACTTACTGCCTCTGCCTGTCAAGGTGAAATGATGAATACTGTGTCTTTATCTGGTTGGCTCTAGCTTTTTAGACTATTCGTCCCTCACCGACGACTTTTGCCAGCAGTTCCTTTGTCTGATGCTTAGACGCTGGAAGTTGAATGGTTAAGGGGCAGAATCCTCTGGTGCAAGTAAGGGCTATGCAGTCCAATGGAGGTTGATGCTCATCAACTCTGCATGGAGGGGAAAAGTGAAAAGGTCCCTCTAGGCTAGCTATGGCTGCTAGAGGATAGCTTGGTGGCTAGGCACCATGGCACGTCCTGGGGAACATGGGGACACTCAGGTGGGCTAGAAAAGGGAAGAGGTGCAGCCAATCAGTCCACAACTATACAGAGCCACTGTCCACATCCACCATGTATAGGGTGGTCTGGCCTCAAAGAAGGATTCCATCCCTCTATCACCTGTGGAACTCCTCTATGCAAACTTGCTCATGATTTGCTTAGAAGAGAAAATAACATACCTTGACTAACTATAGCGAGTGCACCTCAGCCTGTGATCTTAGGTAAACAGAGTCAGGCATGCTCAGGCCTTGGATGAGAGACCTCCATGGAGTAAGCATGTGTCACACAAAATGGTGTTAGTAATTTGGGTGCTGGCACTCTTTTCTGGGGCTTTGCCACACCCTGGTCCTGGGGGTCCTATGCTGTTGCATGGTTGAAATGCAACATCAGGTTCCTACATATTTTCAGTATTCTAAAGCACCCATCATCATAGTCTCTAAGTGCTTGTTATTAACAGTCCATCAAATGCAAGAGTAGATGTATTAGTCCCATTGTGCTGTGGAAATTCTAACTCAGTTAATTACTTCCTGCCTAGCTACAAGTTTCCATAATTGCAATTGCTGAGGTTATTCTTTGCTTTTGAATTTTAAAACATTGGTGCATTGGCTTTCTGGTGCAGAGTTGCTGCTATGACCTAACAGAGATGTGGCTGGGTGTCAGTGATTGGTTTAGTGAGCTTTCTTCACCTAGACTGTAAAATGTTTGCAATGAAAGGAGCTGTGTAAATGTAAAGCATTACCACATTGTTAAAAGAAAAGGAGTACTTGTGGCACCTTAGAGACTAACCAATTTATTTGAGCATAAGCTTTCGTGAGCTACAGCTCACTTCATCGGATGCAATAAATTGGTTAGTCTCTAAGGTGCCACAAGTACTCCTTTTCTTTTTGCGAATACAGACTAACACGGCTGTTACTCTGAAACCTGTCACATTGTTAAAGTAATCCAATCCACTCCACTATTGTTAAACAGAGGAGAGAGCTGTGGAGCCATTTATTCATATTTTAAAGCTTAAACTGCCTGCTACATAACATAGATAGATAGATAGATAGAAAGAAATAAAAACTGTTCAGGACTATATACAATACATTTTTCAGTGCTGAATTTATAAGTTAGAGTGCAATGCTACAGAAATCCATAATTTGTACGGTTGTTTATATCAACCTTCATATTAAATACTGCAAAGTAAAACAGGCCCAAATCTATCATAAATGTAATGATTCTGGAGTGTTTTTAAAATGCATGTATTTTAAGCAGGTGTCCACCACAGTCACCCACTACAACTTTAGGCTTCCAGCTCCCAGTCATCGCCTCTCTTAGGTAGAGACCTGCATCTCTCTTCCTCCTGGCTTGGGTTTTTCCAGGCTGCACTACACTGACTACATTGTGATATTCCCAGCAAGACAGACTGCCTAAACAGGCCAGCGTCTGTGCTTTGCTTTCTCCCCAGAGGCTAGGAACAGCATAATTGCCCACAGTTATAAGTTGCCAAACAGCTCTTTCTAAACACATTTATTCTTAAGGTGAAAGCATTACAGAGAAAACAAATTAAAACAACAAATGTTCCTAAACCCATGCTAACGTATTACCAGAGATCACCTATCAGTCTTATGGGGCCCTAGTAGGTTCATCTAACCCTTCCGCAAGGGTTCCCCTCCCCTCCCCTCCCCTCCACCCCACCCTACCTTACCTCACCCACTTGGACAGAAGGTCCTGTCTGTTTGCCGGATCAGAAGGAAGGCCCTGAGTCAGTTTAAACTGAGACTATTTATCCAGAAGTCCTTTCTTTGTCTGTTGGTCTCTGGAGAATCTAGTCTGAACTAGCATATGCAAGCCTCCCCGAGCAGTGATACCTTTCTGGGGGTAGGGTTACAACCTGACTGATTTGCCTGAATACCCACCCACTGCTTTTGTGGAACACAATCATACATAAACCATGAAACAGTGGACCACGAAGATACTGCAGGAAGATGCAATATCTGTCACCTCTCCCTGCTATAGAGGTTACATTACTATCCCAGCCCAGAGTAAGATGTAACTTAGTACAGTAAGGGCTTTCAAGGATATTGCAGGAAGTTGCCATATCTGTCACATCATCATTGCTTTAATCGAAAATACAACCAGCAAGCTAAATGTGGCCTGAGACGTTCTACAGCAATACGTGCAAATATTCTGATCTTTTGTAGTAGTAGTAATAGTTAATATTACATTACGATAGTGCCCAGAAGTCTCAAATCAGAATTGCGGTCCCCATTGTGCAGGGTGCTGCACTAACTTAGAAAAGAACCCAGGTCTCCTAAGGTCTAGGCTAGTGCTTTAACTGCTGTATCTGTGTGGCCACTACTCCGGACACCTGGGTTCTAGTTCCAGCTCTGTCACTGCCCTGGGTAAATCATTTCCCTCTCTGTACTTTTATTTGCCTTCTCTCCCTTTGTTTGCTGATTGTAAGCTCTTCAGGACAGGGCCTTGTGCAATGGGTCCCTGATCTCGGCTGAGTGCACTAGATTCTACTGTAATACAAAACCACATAATGGTTCCTCCGATCTAAGTTTGCTTTAGTAATGGGGCACATTTAAACGTGCTTTATGTTGTGTGCATGCGTGTGGGAAAGGCTCAGACTGCTGAACACAGATTCACATACGTTTCAAAACGTCCCCCCATTCACCTGGCTCCTGCCCTCATAATTCCCACTGGCTTTCTCTGATATGGTAATTATGAAAATTCCTGCTCACTTTTCAAATAATTAGCTGTCAGAATGGAAGCAAGCAGCAGCACAAGCTGCTACTACCTTAGTTCACCCCTGGCTCCTGCATGGAACACTGTCACACGTCCCCGTCGGGGGTACTGAAGCCCCAAAGCAACGATTATTTCCATTCCACTTCCAGCCAGCAGGTGCTGTTCTTCTTGTTTACGGGGATATAGAGGATTTCCAGCAGAAGGTGGAAATGCCAGTTTCACAGGAGGGAAGGAAGGAGGGGAAATGTAGAAAGCAAAGAGAACCAAAGCTATAATTATTCTTACAGTTAAAAACATTAATTTGGTAGGAATCGGAAAAGGAATTGTGAGCAACCCATGTGGCTCTCCCAATCTATACAGCCTGTGTTCTTGGATGCTGTGTGTGTCAAAGGGGGTCTTTGCTAGTTTACATGCTATTGGGATACTTAGCTAGCAGAGCTTCTCTTGGCATTCCCTACTTTACTATTCTTATGTAAATAATGCAATAGGTGAGTGTTGCACTTTGTGGACCTCAAGAAGAGTTCTGTATAAGCACAAAAGTTTCTCTCTCTCTCACCAATAGAAGCTGGCCCAATAAAAGATATTATCTCACCCACCTTGTCTCTCTAACATCGTGGGACTGACACGGCTGCGGTGACACTGCATACAACACTTGCAGGTGTGAAACAAGGGGCCAGATCCTCAGCTGGCATAAATCAGTGCAGCTCCATTGAGTTGAGTGGAACAAAACCAATTTGAGCTAAGGATTGGGCCCAAAGTCTCTGCCCTGGTAAAGTGTTGAGCAGCTTTAGAAGTGGGGGACAGAGGAAAGAAAAAAAATATAGAAAAGATGTGTCTAGTGATCATTTTATTTAGTTTCTTTGGCATCCTATATTTCTCTCCTCATTTGCTCTGCTTGGTAAAGACATTCAGATGAAAACTTAGGTCTTTGCTTTCCAAGACTTCTGCCATTCCTGCTGGCATATTCCCCACCTGACATCACAATTCCCCGTTTTGTGCCATTGTCTCAACAGCAGCAAGCTGTGGCCATAAAAAGGTTACTACGAATCCAAGGTGGGAGAACTGTGAAGGGCAGGAGACTGGGAGTCCAGATTCCTGTGTTCTATGACTCTGCACTGCCTGGCTTTGTGACTTGGGCCAAGTCCCTTAAGCGCTCTTGCCTTAGTTTAAATAATTTAAATATGTGTATGACACAAATCACCTCGGGAGGTTGGTTGTAGACTCCCCATCACTGGGGGTGGTGGTTTAGAAAAGGTTAGGAAAACACCCGTCTAGGTATACTTAATATCTGTCTCAGTGCAGGGAGATGACCACCTGAGGTCCCTGCCAGCCTTACATTTCTGTTATTTCTGTGATTGACTGTAATAAGTAGGTGAAACTGAAGAGCTCCTAAACGTGTACTGGAATCCACAGTAAAACTTGTCTCTAACTAGGCCAGTGCTAGTAACCTCTGCTGGATAGGTGTTTTGTGTTTGATTATCAAATGGTGTAACAGTAGTATGAGGAGTGGAAGTGGAGCAAGAGGATCTGGTTTCCTGAGGAATCTAGTGTGGTATGGCACCCAGGGGCTCGGGAATGCAAGCTGAGTTCAGGCTGCTACTTCTCAAACTCCAGAACCACAGCATGTAACACTGGTCACACGGCATATTTAATAATGAGCTCTTTCCCACAACTCTGCCTATTTTCTGCATTATTTATTGCGAATGAAACACTACGCAACAGAGATCCTGTGTCCAACTATAAACAAAAAAAATCCCTGCACGTAACATAAACGTCAATTATTTAAAAAACATAACAAAAGGCGGAGAGAGAACTTCACAATATTTGCTTCCCTTGTAAGATGATGCACCTCCCTCCCCACTGGTTACTGTTGTAACTTTCCATCTGCCTTTCTCTACCCACTGCCTGTTGCCATAATTCACTTTGGAGAGCAAAGGAATCCAGGAAACATTTAGTACAATGTGTTCCATGCTGAAGGAGTATATCCCAAAGGGGAGGTGCCTGAATAGTCCAGAGGGGAAGAGGGGAGCTATGAGATAGCTATGTGGTTACAAATCCACCCCCGCCCTCCCTCCCCTCCGCAAACACTCCACGGCAAATGTGTCCTGGGACAGTACATAAAGCAGCAAGTTTCAGAGTAACAGCCGTGTTAGTCTGTATTCGCAAAAAGAAAAGGAGGACTTGTGGCACCTTAGAGACTAACCAATTTATTAGAGCATAAGCTTTCGTGAGCTACAGCTCACTTCTTCAGATGCATATCGTGGAAACTGCAGCAGGCTTTATATATACACAGAGAATATGAAACAATACCTATTCCCACCCCACTGTCCTGCTGGTAATAGCTTATCTAAAGTGATTTCCAGCACAAATCCAGGTTTTCTCACCCTCCACCCCCCCACACAAATTCACTCTCCTGCTGGTGATAGCCCATCCAAAGTGATAACTCTTTACACAATGTGCATGACAATTAAGCTGGGCTATTTCCTGCATAAATCCAGGTTCTCACATCCCCCCCACCCCCATACACACACAAACTCACTCTCCTGCTGGTAATAGCTCATCCAAACTGACCACTCTTCAAGTTAAAATCCAAGTTAAACCAGAACATCTGGGGGGGGGGGGGTAGGAAAAAACAAGAGGAAACAGGCTACCTTGCATAATGACTTAGCCACTCCAAGTCTCTATTTAAGCCTAAATTAATAGTATCCAATTTGCAAATGAATTCCAATTCAGCAGTTTCTCGCTGGAGTCTGGATTTGAAGTTTTTTTGTTTTAAGATAGCGACCTTCATGTCTGTGATCGCGTGACCAGAGAGATTGAAGTGTTCTCCGACTGGTTTATGAATGTTATAATTCTTGACATCTGATTTGTGTCCATTTATTCTTTTACGTAGAGACTGTCCAGTTTGACCAATGTACATGGCAGAGGGGCATTGCTGGCACATGATGGCATATATCACATTGGTAGATGTGCAGGTGAACGAGCCTCTGATAGTGTGGCTGATGTTATTAGGCCCTGTGATGGTGTCCCCTGAATAGATATGTGGGCACAGTTGGCAACGGGCTTTGTTGCAAGGATAAGTTCCTGGGTTAGTGGTTCTGTTGTGTGGTATGTGGTTGTTGGTGAGTATTTGCTTCAGGTTGCGGGGCTGTCTGTAGGCAAGGACTGGCCTGTCTCCCAAGATTTGTGAGAGTGTTGGGTCATCCTTTAGGATAGGTTGTAGATCCTTAATAATGCGTTGGAGGGGTTTTAGTTGGGGGCTGAAGGTGACGGCTAGTGGCGTTCTGTTATTTTCTTTGTTAGGCCTGTCCTGTAGTAGGTAACTTCTGGGAACTCTTCTGGCTCTATCAATCTGTTTCTTTACTTCTGCAGGTGGGTATTGTAGTTGTAAGAAAGCTTGACAGAGATCTTGTAGGTGTTTGTCTCTGTCTGAGGGGTTGGAGCAAATGCGGTTGTATCGCAGAGCTTGGCTGAGACGATGGATCGTGTGGTGTGGTCAGGGTGAAAGCTGGAGGCATGCAGGTAGGAATAGCGGTCAGTAGGTTTCCGGTATAGGGTGGTGTTTATGTGACCATTGTTTATTAGCACTGTAGTGTCCAGGAAGTGGATCTCTTGTGTGGACTGGACCAGGCTGAGGTTGGTGGTGGGATGGAAATTGTTGAAATCATGGTGGAATTCCTCAAGGGCTTCTTTTCCATGGGTCCAGATGATGAAGATGTCATCAATATAGCGCAAGTAGAGTAGGGGCTTTAGGGGACGAGAGCTGAGGAAGCGTTGTTCTAAATCAGCCATAAAAATGTTGGCATACTGTGGGGCCATGCGGGTACCCATAGCAGTGCCGCTGATCTGAAGGTATACATTGTCCCCAAATGTGAAGTAGTTATGGGTAAGGACAAAGTCACAAAGTTCAGCCACCAGGTTAGCCGTGACATTATCGGGGATAGTGTTCTTGACGGCTTGTAGTCCATCTTTGTGTGGAATGTTGGTGTAGAGGGCTTCTACATCCATAGTGGCCAGGATGGTGTTATCAGGAAGATCACTGATGGATTGTAGTTTCCTCAGGAAGTCAGTGGTGTCTCGAAGGTAGCTGGGAGTGCTGGTAGCGTAGGGCCTGAGGAGGGAGTCTACATAGCCAGACAATCCTGCTGTCAGGGTGCCAATGCCTGAGATGATGGGGCGCCCAGGATTTCCAGGTTTATGGATCTTGGGTAGTAGATAGAATATCCCAGGTCGGGGTTCCAGGGGTGTGTCTGTGCGGATTTGATCTTGTGCTTTTTCAGGAAGTTTCTTGAGCAAATGCTGTAGTTGCTTTTGGTAACTCTCAGTGGGATCAGAGGGTAATGGCTTGTAGAAACTCGTGTTGGAGAGCTGCCGAGCAGCCTCTTGTTCATATTCCGACCTATTCATGACGACAACAGCAGGAGAGTGAGTTTGTGTGTGTATGGGGGTGGGGGGGATGTGAGAACCTGGATTTATGCAGGAAATAGCCCAGCTTAATTGTCATGCACATTGTGTAAAGAGTTATCACTTTGGATGGGCTATCACCAGCAGGAGAGTGAATTTGTGTGGGGGGGTGGAGGGTGAGAAAACCTGGATTTGTGCTGGAAATCACTTTAGATAAGCTATTACCAGCAGGACAGTGGGGTGGGAATAGGTATTGTTTCATATTCTCTGTGTATATATAAAGCCTGCTGCAGTTTCCACGATATGCATCTGAAGAAGTGAGCTGTAGCTCACGAAAGCTTATGCTCTAATAAATTGGTTAGTCTCTAAGGTGCCACAAGTCCTCCTTTTCATAAAGCAGCAAGTAACTCCTTGAAAGCCCCCATCTTCCCTCCTGGTCTCTGTGCTGCTCCCGACAGTATTTAAGTGTGGAAAAAGCCCAAGTGTATCTGGGCTACAGGCACAGGCAGCAACCTGCCAGGCCAAGCTTTGTTTCCTTGCTCCTGTGGCACCAGCTGGCCACGACACCCCATGGCAGCCTCATGGCTCCACAAATAAACGGCCCCAAAGCAGCATGTATCTGAGTGGGGAAATGGAGAGTCGGCAGGAGGGGATGGGGGTGTCTAAAAGAGAAAGGGGACCAAACGTTAAATGGAAAAAGAAAGCAGAAACTGAAAGAGGAAAATAGAGTAATAAGTTAATGGTGCCCGTCTGCCAATCCAGCAGAAAGCAAGGGCTACAACAAACAACCCGTGTGTCAGGATCTTTTTAAATACTACCGCACTTGCAAGCTGGCAGGCAGCTGAGTGCAAAGCCAAAGAGGAGACTTCTTGGTGTCAACAGTTATTTACGAACGCCTTTGACACAAAGGAGATTTGGCGCAATGATCACAGTGATGCAAAAAGAGTGGCATGTGGTATCTTACATGAGGGAAGGCAGGTCGCTCTTTAAATGCCAGAGGTAATGCCCACGATTATCACTGCAAATTAAGACTGATCAAGTCACCTGTGCCTATATACCCTTACACAGATGCCAGTCCATTCTCTTAACCTTGTCCTTATTACTCCAAGGCAGTAGAACACAGCTAATGTACTGTTGACCTAGACTTAGGTTCACTGCAGCTGGGCATCAGGGGCCTGATCCTGCTTCCACTGAAATCAATAGGATTTTTGCTGTTGATTTCAATGGGAGCAGAATCAAGCCCTGCACAGAAATTACAGGGGCACGTTCAGATTACTGGGCTGCCACTTCCATTAATCCCAATAATGCCAGCACTAATGAATCTAGAGCGGAGATTCGGATTTTGATAACCTTTTGCTCCATTCAGTCAGAGGAGTTGATGGGAAACATTTCTCATTATTTCCCACGTCTTTTAATTTTCATGAGGTCATTGGAGCCCTGATATCCCATTTGCACAGCCTGCAACGTGTGCAGAACAACCCTGAGAAGACAGCGGAGACCTACAGGCCAGATGAAAGGCATATCGTGATCAGTGTTGTATGCAATTGTCATTGAGATCAATCAATAGTTTTCACTGACAATAGAAAGGTGCAGTCCCTCACCCTTTCTGTTTGAAAATGAATTTAATGGTTCATGAAAAAGGCTGAGTGAACAACACAGCAAACTTGTCCTCAATGCATATAGCATTCACAGCAGCCGGGCAAGCGTCCTCCTTTCAGAGCCCTGCCAATGTATCTCAACCCTGTCT
The DNA here is from genome assembly GCF_965140285.1 of Lepidochelys kempii. Lineage (NCBI taxonomy): Eukaryota > Metazoa > Chordata > Testudines > Cheloniidae > Lepidochelys > Lepidochelys kempii. Next base: position 153,798,857 of record NC_136382.1, read on the forward strand.
ATATATCTTAGGGGACTATAAAGTGCCTATTGCTGTGTTATTTAAACACTCAAATATTGTTTAGCATTTACACAGCACTTTATATTGTTCAAGTACTGTATAAAAATTCTGTTTTCTAAGCTCATGACTATGCCCATATGAGTACCCATTAAAGAAGAGCTAACTAACATTAGCAAATTCACTGTGAGAAGCAGAATGGGCCAATGGATAGGTTACTGAACTGAAGCTCAGGAGGCCTGCATTTGGTTCCTATCTCTAGCACTGACCTCCTGTATGACCTCAAGCAAGTCACCTCAGCTTGCTATGCTTCAGTTCTCCTATCTCTAAAGAGTGGATAATGACACTTACCTTTCTTTATTAAACACTTAGAAATCTATGGACGAAAAGCACTAGGTACAATTAATTCGGTCTCACAGTGTCTTTGCCGGATAGAAGGCAAAGATCATTGTCTCCATTTTCCAGATGGGGAAACTGAGGCACAGAGCGGCAAAGTGACTTGTCCAAAGCCACTTACCAAGTTGGCAGCAGAGCCATTATTAGAATTCTGGACTCTCTGACTTCTAGGCCTCTGCTCATTCCTTCAGACCATGCTGAAGGGGCCATTGCTGACATCTTCCACTCCTTCTATTCTTACCACATCACCCAGTCCCCTCCCCTCTAGCCACTAGATGGTATTTCCTGCATCATTTTTATTTTTTCTGGACAGCCTTTTCTTCATAATCATCATCAGACAGTCTACATACCTAGCTCTTGCATTAAAATATGATCTTCATGCACAATGCCCACCTGTTTGTACTGTTTTCACAGCTGCTGCCTCAGACCTCCAGGGAGATCAAGAACTTAACCACCACTAGGCCTTACCTCTAGAGTTAGTCCCAATTTTCCCTGAGGACTATTATACGTTGATCTCTTCTCTACCTAATATTCTACCACTACTTAGTTTATTATTCCCCTTTCACTCTACGCAGTTGCACCTGGCGGTGAAACCCAAGGTGAACACGAGTTCTACAGTACATTAGCCAGAACAAAGCAAATAATGTCCATCTAGTACTTCATCTGATTAATTTAACATATTTTTGTTTGGAGAAAATATATGAGCAGATTGTGATTTCCTCAGATTTATTCAATATTTGAATTTTTTCACATTTTTTACTCTATTGATTTGATTTCCAGTATTCACATTTTGAGCTGTGTCACTCAGTTGTGAGCAGCCAGATACATCACATGGTAATGTTTCTGTTCCTCGATTGGCTGAGCACATAAGAACATCTGGCTCAAGTACTTGCATGGGTTAATTTAAAATTCTATTTCTACAAACATTGGCATTTGCCACTTGAAATCAAAGATGAATGCAAGAGGGATGTGTGCATGAACAGAGTGAAAAGGCCAAGTAGCACTCACCAGATATTATGGTAGCTATCAGCAGGCAGGTAAGGATTCAGCCTAAAAGCAAAGGCCCTTTGCTTCTGGGGAGTGCCCCAACATAATATTCACAACCCTCACCATAGCCCCTGTGTTTTGATAAGGGTTTCCCATTAGGTACAATTTAGCCCAGTACACCTGCTATTGCTGTCTTTACAGCCACAAGGCAGAAAGGCGTGCTTTTTAAGGATTATTTGTTTTCATCACTAGCCTAAACACACTACATCAATCTTACACACAATAACACACTACTATTTTCCTATTCTGTTAAGGCATTTCCTACTACTTTTTTAACACCTAAAATTTACAGCATCTTTCCTTTTCGTGTGCTTGCTTCCCCCCTGATTTATTCCTGTTTTATACCTATGGAATGCCACTGAAATCAAAACTGGTGTAAAGCTGGAGTAGCACTGTTGGTTTATCAGGCCCTGCATATTTGCAGTTATGGGTCTGGTTCTTCTTTCCATGAACACTGGTGTAAATCACAAAAAGCTGTAGTGACATCAGTGACAGGAGTGTAAAACTGGTGTAAGTGAGAGGAGAATAAAGCCCCAATATGGTTTAAAGTGCCAAAGTGAAATCCCTTGAGGTCTTCTCTTATTCCTTGGAATAGGTAGAACATGGCCTGCGGATAGACAGGACAAGCTTTCATCCACACCGTTTCCCCTCCATACCAGTATGCTTCAACCCTGATCCTGGTTAAGGGTGGCGGAGTGGCAGGTGGGCACCTCTCCATGTGGGAAAGGAATTTAATCTCGAAGCAAAGTAATTTTTGCCTTCTTTTCCAAGAGTACCAACAAGGGTGCCAACTGCAATGGTGATTTTTTTCCCCCAACATGGATGCCAATTAACTATGAAACGGTCTAGTCAGAGCCTAGATACTACAGTGATCAGTACTGTATACAGGTAGATAGATTAGACAGACAGACCTATCAAATAGTAAGGAATTTTTGTCACCGCCATCTTGGGTCAGATTCAAATCAGTGACATAACAATGACAGGCTACATCATCCATTATTAACCCAATCCCCTTCCCCCCACATGCCCATCATCTTAATTTTCAAAGGAAAAACTGGCAGTCACATTTACCTGTAAATTAGAACTTCATCATCCGAGCAGTTATATTGCAGCTGATACATTTTAACCCTAGGGGCTGACTTGCTCACCATCCACTTGACCAAAGCTGAGGTAGTTGTCACCTCTGACACCAGGACAGCCCTTTCAGGTGGACCTTTCGTCTCCCCTCGATTGGACTTGCTGGAGCTAGTGATGTCAGAAAGCCTGGATTTGGGTGGGGCGGCTCGGCCTGTACTGTTGCTGAGGTGTGGAAGCTGCACAATTGAGAGCTCAATGGTCGCGGTTGATTCTCCTGCAGCATTGGCTGCGATGCACGTGAAAGTTCCATAATCCTTGGATGTAGTGATAACGATATCTAAAGTACCATTATCGTAGACTGCTGTCCTCGAAGAATTCCCAATGAGTCGGTCATCTGGAGCCACCCAGTGAATGACTGGGGATGGGTCCCCAATGGCTTTACACTTCAATGTGGCAGTTTGCCCTTCTAAAACCAGTAACTTGTGAGTATGCTGGGTAATGAGAGGTGGCTCACAAACAAATTCCTCTTCCCGTACATGCCAAAAGTATCTTCCCTTTAGATTTGGAGGGGAAGCACAGGTTTCCATATCATCATCTCTGTCAAGCCGCCTTAACCACAACAGCTCACAGTTACAATGCAGGGGGTTGCCTCCAAAGCTAAGAGACAGAGGTGGAGAAAATGGAGTTGCTTCTAATGGAGATATTTGGGACCTGGCAAATATGGGATCTGGGGGGAGCTTTTGAAGTCTGTTAGAGGTTAGATCCAATCTGGCCAATTTCTGAAGATCTGCAAACGTCCCCTCTGTAATATAATCTATCAGGTTATGATCCAAGCTAATCTGGTGCAGGTTTACCATCTTCCTTATAGATTCCCAGGGTATGCCTTGGAGGTTATTGTAGGAAAGATCCAAATCTTCCAACGTCACCAGAAAATCCTCAAAGGCTTCGTCCGAGATGCTGCTCAGCTGGTTGTTATTTATTATCAAGTGCTGAAGGTTAATTAAGCCTCTCAAAATATCCTCTCCAATGTTGGGCAGCCTATTGCTGTCCAAATGCAAAGACCGAAGGCTTTCTAGATCAGCAAAGGAGTAGGGCTGAATGTAACTGATGGTATTCCTGGACAAAGTGAGGTCAACAAGGCCAGACATATTGGCAAAGTCCTGTCGGTTGATGTTAACAATGAAGTTACCCCCGAGTCGGAGTTCAACAGTCCTTCGGTCTATGTCTAATGGTACAAAAAGGAGGCCCTTGGAGGGACACAGAGTACCCAGTGACTCCGACAGGTTCTGACACACACAGTATTTGGGACAAGCATTGACCGCAACTGCCATTCCAAACACCAGGATGCTGCAGAGCAATTTTTCCATGGTAAATCACGCAGCAGTACCTGCAAGAAAGGAAGAATTACAGTTGAGTCAGCAGCTTTTTCACTCATGCTTTTTGTCTAATATCTTCCCCAAAGAATCAGCTCAAGTGCAACTTCTCCCAGTCATGTGGGAGAAGCTGGGACTGGACAACAGGGGATGGATCACTCGAAACTGCCCTGTTCTGTTCATTGCCTCTTAATCATCTGACAATGGTAACTATCAGAAGACAGACTACTGGGCTAGATGGACCATTAATTTGACCCAGAATGGCTATTCCTATCTTTGAGGCATCCACTCTTCCCAACAACAAGTGCTAATTCTGTGGTTAGAGCAGCAATTTCTCCCCCTATAAGACACTTGTTTTTTTTCCAGATTATGATGGTGGCATTTTGAATCGGAGTAGAATAGAAGTTATTATCCAAAATGACCATTCATATTTACAGACATAATGGTTTGTCTGCTTATGAGTTTTGTTAACTCACTGCTCTTTAGCTATATGGTAACATAACAGGGTTTACAGTTAAATATTAGGTAGCTGGATGAGGACATAGCCTATCTTTGGGCAGTGCACTTACTTAAAATCAGCGTGACTTCAGTGGGAATTATGCATACTTCTCTGAGGGCAGAAGGAGCCCGTGAGTAATTACACATCCCTGCGCAATAATGTGGAGTTAAACTTAGGGTCAAAAGTTCCAATTTAGAGGATAAAAATAGCCACATATTTTCCCATCAGTTACATGATAATTAAAGTGTAATTGTCTAGCCAGTTCATCCCCTCCCATGACTAAACCCACTGGAGGCAGCTCAGGGAGAGGAAGTCTCCTGGAAAACTCACTGCATGGAAATTCAGTTCAGCTTCACCATGCCATCTCACCAGGAGGTCACCCCCATGGAAAATGCTGCAGAGCCCAACGTAGCAGATCCCCAGGCATTAGGACATCTATGCTGCTCTGGCCCCTGGCAAACTTCCCATTACCCTGACTTCCTTGCAGTTCAGACCCTCTCGGGTTGGGATTGCCCACTGGGTCTGAATGGAATGATTTGCATCCTCCCTGACCTGCCCACTTCCCCTTGGCCAGCCAGTCTCCACCCCCTTCCCCGTGCAAATTCTAGACCCACAGAAAGGTCTTTGTGGGGACTTGAAGAAGGGCAGCGGTGCTGTGGAGGCAGTTGAGTGCCCTTCCATGCAGGAAATGAGAGAACCGCATGGATAGATTCCACTCCACATGCAGAACTTGTTGGGGGAATCTGAGCCCTGGTAATTAACATGGTCAAAGGTTACAATGTAAGTAAAAACAGGATCTGAGACATCTGTGCCTTGAAATTTAAAGTGCTATTAGAGTATCTAAATTATACAGTAGCTAGAACTGTGATTTCTGTTCTAAAACACATCATGGACTCATTCCGACTTCCAGCGTAGATCTAATCTCTTTCTCTCGTCTCCTGTCCCCTGCCCTCTTTTCCCATTCATATTCTAGAACCATCTTCCTTTCTATCCCTTCAGTCTGTTGATGTCAGTATGTGCTCCCCTGCATCTTCTGTTGTCCCTAACATCCTTCTTGTATCTCCCTGCCTCATCGCTTCCATCTGTTTCTCAAATCTCATGTGCAAACATATCTTGTCATCTTGATCTGCTAGGAACATTAATTCAAAGAACAAACAAAACACTTAGAGATCGATTCAGAGGGCTAGATCGTGCCTGGAACCACATGCCTCTGCAGGGAAGTAAAAACACCCCCAGGTCCCTGCATGGGCTATCTGACTCTTGGGTCTGGGTGCACAGGATATATGCCTGCTTACTTTCCTCATTGCCCCCTCACCCCATAGGCAGGGAGCGATAAGGAATGAGCAGTCCTCCCTCTGCCCCACAGACAAGGGGGAAGATGGGAGGGAACTGTTTCTTTGAGAGGTGTCCATAAACTATGAAGTCACCCAGGGTTAACTTCTAGGGAGGTAAAGTTTACACACCTGTCCCCTGCTTAGGGCTATGCCTAAAAGCACAAGACAACCCTAAATCACTAAGGAGAGGAGTTCACCTCCATTTGACCTTCATCACCTCTACTACATAACCTCACACCGCTATTTGTGACCCTAGGGGCATGTAGCACCCCTTCCTGATCACACAGATGCCTCATGCTTTCAGTGCCCTTTAGTAGCATCCTTTGAAAAGGAAACCTTATAGAATAAGAAAGAAGACACTCATGCTATATTGGTTCCTTTTACAGACCCATGTTTCTAAGGTGGCTTCATCTGATTTAATGAGGAGACATCTCAGAGGTTTGCTTTTGGTAAGTGATTGAAGTAATTATCACCACCCCTGCAGCTCATCATCTTTTATACTGAGTAACATCAAGCCCTGTGTTACATTGTCTGCTTTGAAGGAAGTAGTAAACAAGCTTTAACCACTGAGGGAAGGGTCCACTCTGAAACATTTACCTATAATAATTCTGACCCTGCATATTTGTAGGTGGTAAATAAATCATCTGGGTCTAAAAATGGCTTGGAGAGATGTTACCACTGCATACACGGTGATTTCACACAGCACCCCACAAAGAGCTGTAGTGATTAGCATTGGGATGCCATTCGCCCCTGAGAAACCATCTGACACCAGGAACACTTTTCAATAAATACAGCTAACTATCCATTTACATATACTTCATCCCACAGTTGAAAAGACCATTGTCCACCTATTATATCATAATGCAAAGAAGAGATCCAGGTTGGTTAATAATCCTCTGGCACTGGAACCAATGCCTGTCACATCAATGAATGTTTTCCAGTTCTTGCTCTGAGAAACAGCTCCTGCTCCCATTACAGTCAATGAGAATTGGGTCCCAGAGCCATTTGTTATTGTAGGGCTGCTTTCATCATTTGTATAACATGACTCAAATCCTGACCACTTGGGTGCTAGAGCACTGGGAGGTGTTGCCAAATTATTAACTGGGTTAAGTACATTCTGACTATCCTGTATCTATGCAGATTTTACTCCACTCTCATCACCATGGTATCTGAATACCGGAGTTCCTCCTTAAGTTGTTCCTGCAGCTTCAGCTGGGTACAGAGTCTTCTGCCCTAAATTGTAATACAGTGTTCATGTGCACCGATGTTGTACTCTGCCCAGAAGTGGTTGCATTTCACTAGTAGGAAAAATATTTCTGGTATACTCCCTAATACAGTATGTAAATCAGTAGAGAAAGAAAGGAGCTATATAACTGTAAAGTATCCCACATGCTGAGCTGTACACCGTAGGGAATTTTTCTTGAGGGGTGGGGAAGGGGGCATTGGGATTTTTTTCTTTAATGACGGGGTTGATCAGCAATGTTGGGATATTAGCATTTATGTAATATTATTTTATGGGGGGGGAAGGATTGAAGCATCAGTAACTGCTGAGCTCTACAAACAAATATGACTGAGGGTTTTTTTTTTTTTTTTAAAAGGAATCAATTAGTGTCATTTTGCCTTATATATTAAATAAGGAATTAATGGTTAAAATATGTTTGTTAATACTTAGCAAGTTTATTATTGACGCAAATCTATGGCATAGTTCACAAAGCTCTTTAAATATCCTTTATATTATCATCAATTGCTAGTTTTCTACAGACAATGGGCTTTTTTCAGAGTAGCAGCCGTGTTCGTCTGTATTCGCAAAAAGAACACGAGTACTTGTGGCACTTTAGAGACTAACCAATTTATTTGAGCATAAGCTTTCGTGAGCTACAGCTCACTTCATCGGATGCAACATGCTCACGAAAGCTTATCCTCAAATAAATTGGTTAGTCTCTAAAGTGCCACAAGTACTCCTTTTCTTAATGGGCTTTTTGAATCTTAATTATAATCATGCTGTGAGACCTTACTTTTGTATATCTCCCTACCAGCTGAAACAACAAACAAAAAGCAACTTAAAAACAATTTTGGGGAAAGATCAATACAGTTAATTACTAATAAGCCCTTCCCCAGCTTCTCTCTTCCCCCACATCTCCAATCCCCAAACATATATTTGGGAATATAAATGCACACTTAGGGTATGTCTACACTACGAAATTAGGTCGAATTTATAGAAGTCGTTTTTTTAGAAATCGGTTTTATATATTCGAGTGTGTTTGTCCCCACAGAAAATGCTCTAAGTGCATTAACTCGGCGGAGTGCTTCCACAGTACCGAGGCAAGCGTCGACTTCCGGAGTGTTGCACTGTGGGTAGCTATCCCACAGTTCCCGCAGTCTCCGCTGCCCATTGGAATTCTGGGTTGAGATCCCAATGCCTGATGGGGCTAAAACATTGTCGCGGGTGGTTCTGGGTATATATCGTCAGGCCCCCATTCCCTCCCTCCCCCCGTGAAAGCAAGGGCAGACAATCATTCCGCGCCTTTTTTCCCTGAGTTACCTGTGCAGACGCCATACCACGGCAAGCACGGAGCCCGCTCAGCTCACTGTCACTGTATGTCTCCTGGGTACTGGCAGACGCAGTACTGCATTGCTACAGAGCAACAGCAACCCATTGCCTTGTGGCAGCTGACGGTGCAATAGGACTGGTAGCCGTCATCGTCATGTCCGAGGTGCTCCTGGTCGCCTGTGTGAGGTCGATCAGGAGCGCCTGGGCAGACATGGGCGCAGGGACTAAATTTGGAGTGACTTGATCAAGTCATTCTCTTTAGTCCTGCAGTCAGTCCTATTGAACCATCTTATGGTGAGCAAGTAGGTGATATGGATTGCTAGCAGTCCTATTGCATCATCTTCTGCCAGGCAGGCAAGAGATGAGGATGGCTAGCAGTCCTATTGTACCATCTTCTGCCGAGCAGCCATGAGATGTGGATGGCATGCAGTCCTTCTGCACCGTCTGCTGCCAGCCAAAGATGTAAAAGATAGATGGAGTGGATCAAAACAAGAAATAGATCAGATTTGTTTTGTACTCATTTGCAACCCCTCCCCCCCCCATCTAGGGGATTCATTCCTCTAGGTCACACTGCAGTCACTCACAGAGAAGGTGCAGCGAGGTAAATCTAGCCATGTATCAATCAGAGGCCAGACTAACCTCCTTGTTCCAATAAGAACAATAACTTAGGTGCACCATTTCTTATTGGAGCCCTTCGTGAAGTCCTGCCTGAAATACTCCTTGATGTAAAGCCACCCCCTTTGTTGATTTTAGCTCCCTGTAAGCCAACCCTGTTAGCCGTGTCGTCAGTTGCCCCTCCCTGCGTCAGAGCAACAGCAAACAATCGTGCATCTGAGTTGAGAGTGCTGTCCAGAGCCGTCAAAATGGAGCACTCTGGAATAGCTCCCGGAGGCCAATACCGTCGAACTGCGTCCACAGTACCCCAAATTAGACGCGGCAAGGCCGATTTAAGCGCTAATCCACTTGTCAGGGGTGGAGTAAGGAAATCTATTTTAAGAGCCCTTTAAGTTGAAATAAAGGGCTTCATCGTGTGGACAGGTGCAGGTTTACATCAATTTAAAGCTGCTAAATTCGACCTAAAGTCCTAGTGTAGACCAGGGCTTAGGAGCAATGTCTCCTTTAAGTGTACCAATCACCTAACTGCCTTTTTTCCTTTTTCTTTTTTGGATGCTGTTAAATATCATAGCAATTTTGGGAGATCGTTGACTGTGAGCATCGGAGTGAAAAGGGTTTGCAAAAACAGGGCAGGAACAGAACTTAATTATGGAAAACAGGCATCCATACACAGAGAGGAGGCTGTAAAACAGGAGCTTCTAAATGGCAATGCAAACCCCAATGGGGAAACCATCTGTGGAAGATTTGACAGCTCATCTGCTGTGTGTCTATGTGTTTGAAAGAGAGAGAGAGAAAGAACGAAAATGCTTTTACCAGCAGAAGGATCAATAGCATCTTTAGCAGGAGTGGCATATCATGGCAGTTGTCATTCTGACTGTAGTATACTATTTGGAAGTTTTACTGTGCTAGTTATTTTCAGTAGAAAGTCCCAGCCATTGTGATATATCACCAGCACTGGTATTTTGGTACCATAGACGTCCTTGTGATGCTCTACCTTAGGGCCCATTTATGTCATTTTTACTGAATGGTACCTTACCTGTATGAATAGTCTCAGACTTCAGTGAAGCTGCTGGTGAGAGAACAGTGAGTACTCATCAATGACAGTGCCAGATTGGGCTCTTAGTGATGAGCCGCTAAGCTGGAGCCCAGTGCATTAGCGTTCATTCAGTTGTGTGCTGGCTAATGGAGTTTAGACTGCTCTTGCAACAGCAAGGCCCAGCAATAAGCTTGTAGGGCTTCAGGACACATGCATTTGTTCCCTGCAGAGTCCTAGGAATCCATGGTATATGCAGGATTTTTTATGTACGAGCCTAGAAAGTTAGTCAGTTAAGGTATGGATGAGGCTCCTCAAGGAGAGAACTTTGTGGGATTCCCAGTTCAGTTCCTTCCCCCACCTCCCCTTAGATTTTTCCTGCAGGAGGAATGGAGACTTCCAGCCCATCATTTGGATGAAAATTCAGAAGTATGAACAGTATGTATCCAAAGCTTATCCGAAAATCTCCCAACGTCTAGGCTCTCTCGTGATGCCCTTGGTACTTCCTGGTTTCAAGCGGAATGGATATAACAATGAGAACTGCCTTCTTCATGAGATATGGTGATTCCACTTCTGGTAGTAAATGGGCTTAAGTAAATGAAGAACCACCCCAAATCAGGAGCAGCAGAAGGCCCCTAAAAGTGGGAGGGCCACAAGTGCTCAAATCATGGCCCTGCCCCCCCACGCCACCCTTTCTCCTTAAGACCCCACACTCCCTGCTCCTTTCGCCCCCGCCCCCCGCTCGCTCCCCCTTGTGGCCAGTAAAAAGGGGAGGTATGGCCCCTTGGTCCCCGATTCTGGCAGCCCTGCCCCAAACTTTAAAACCTACATTGACCCTCCCACATTATATATAGATTTTGGGATTCCACTTCCAGTAACATTAGATTGATTGAATTTATGTTACTGGAAATGGAATTCCAAAATCTAATCTAATCTATCTATCTATATATATATATATTGGAGGTGTCAGTTTAGGCCTTGGGCAAAATTTGGCCTGGTTCTTATTTTACTCAAGCCTGTTTGTTTATCCAAAAGGTGCAGACCCCAGATCTCCTATGACCCCCCAGCTCCACTCACATCCAACAGCAACCAGAAGGGAATATCTCCCTCAACTGATTTACATGTAATAGGTATCTATCAGCCAGCCAAAGGGGCAGCCTCGACTGCAAGTCTGTAAATCTGGCAAAGTTCCTGTCTTAGTACAGGATGAAAAATAACCTCTTTAGTACTTTTACTAAATTCAGTATGAATTAATGTGAGCACAAGGCATAAACCCTGGTATTTTGTATTCAAAATCCCCTTATAAAGACAACTCTTCAGATGTGGCATCTCATTTTAGGACTGTCTCCAAGGCACTTGTTAATTCTATATTCATTGAGTCTTGCATAGAAATTCCAAAAACCTTTGCATACAGTGGTACCAGTTCATTACAAGGTAACTGTCTATTCATAGCTGTGACTGTTGTGTACATGTAGAAAGAGAGACGGAGGGAGAGCAAGTTCCAGTCTGCTACTTGCTAGTACTCTAGGACCCAAGGGTTAAGGAGTCTGAGGGCAAGATTGGGCCTAGCTCTTTGCAGTGACAGGGCTAGAGGGAAAGGGAGGATGCAAGGAACCACCCCTTCACCCTCTTTCAGCTCTGCTCGGCAGGTGTAATCTCTGTCTTTGTGATGTGGGGATGGGATTTTCAATATAGTTTGGTATTGGTTTAGCTGTGTGTGACCAAAAATACTAATCACACTCTATGTGCCATAGGCATAACCTTTGTACAAAATATGCCTTGTGAGGTATCATTTGAAAACTAACTAACTAGCTGGTCAATAATATCATGATGAAATGTATGCACCACCATTTAAGTTATGAAGTCTCCCGATGTGATGTTATTAGCACATGTTCAAAAACATGCAGCCCTGCCTAGGAAAAAGTTGTTAAAACAGGTCTGCCTAAACAAAGGAATGTGTGTTTTCCTCAGTTTAAATGTAAGTTGTAAACAGGGTCCTCAGACAGCGAGAGGGGAAGAGAGGAGACAAGGGAAATCTGCATTTCAGAAAACAGAGGTGAGAAGAAAAACTCTTTCACTACCAGACACCATGCTGCCTTCTTTACTGTTTGAATGAACTTTAACTAGGGGTAACCCTCAGGAAAATGCATTTCAAAAGGTGACAACTATAAAAGTGAGGGGGGAAAACACAAGGAGTTATGTGTTCCTGTCCATCTCTCTCTTTTCCACTTAAGACAACAAATAAAACAGCCTCTGGACTTTGGGAACAGATCCGAATCTGAAATGTGGTCAGCAATGTTACCGGGAATCTGTGGTAAGAATTTCACTGTGAACCAAGTCTAGTTTTTTAAAGTTTAGAAAGTGTTTTATCTTTATTTCTCTTGGAACCATTTCTGACTTTAAAGCCTTATACCTGTACGCACCTAAAATCTCTCTTTGTAGTTAAATAAACTTGTTTTATTCTTTAATTTAAACTAATACAGTATTGTGAATTGTTTGAAAGTAACTCCATTTAAGGTAGCAGACTGTTGTATATTGATCCTTTTAGAGGAGCAACAGACCTAATAGATCTGGACTGTCCAAGACATGTTTTTGGGGCGAAAATCTGGGACTGGGAGTGTGTTGGGGGAGTGTGCAGGTAGTAACCAAGGCTGCTGGAAGCCAGAGTGTGGCTGCTGTTTGCTGACAGGCTGGTAGGGTCAGAGTTGCTGGACCAAACCTGTGGCTATACACAGATGCTTAGGTGTGAACTGCATGCTGTTTGGCTGTTTTCAACAAGCCTAGAGTGGGAACTACAACTGTGAAGCAAGTGAGGTACCATAGGTTGCAGGACAGGAGTGACACAGCCCCTCACCAGTCTGGATTGCACTTTAGAACATCATACTCCGTTCCCATTGACTTCAATGGGAGCACAGTTAGGGCAATGCTAAACCCTTTAGAAAATTCCACCCCACAGTGCAAGGCCTGAGGAAATCTGGCACTGGCAGTGGTGAGAGGAACACCATATGATGCAGGATGGGTGGGACCCTGTCAAAGGGTGCAGAGCAGTGGTTCTCAAACTTTTGTATTGGTGACCCCTTCCACACAGCAAACCTATGAGTGCAAATAAATAAAATTAATAAAATTAAAAACACTTTTTTATATTTAACACTATTACAAATGCTGGAGGCGAAGCAGGGTTTGCGGCTGGAGGCTGACTTCTCACAACCCCCCACATCATAACTTTGCAACCCCCTGAGGGGTCGTGACCCCCAGTTTGAGAACCCGTGGTGTAGAGGATGCTGCCACTTGCTAGATTCCCCCAGTGCTCATGGAGGCATTTGCTTGCTTCAGACACAATGGGCCAGATCCTCGGCTGCTTTACACCACTCTAGAATGGTTCATATACGGGCACACAAATCCTATTGCAAAATACTTCAAAATAATGAATAAATCCGAGAATTACACAAGCCGCTCCAGAATGCTTTGGGGGGAAAAAAAGGGTGGGGGGGGGAAGGGAAATCTGGCACATGAGTTATTCATTATGTAATGACTGAGTGCCAGATGTCTGCAGCTTGTGTGGGTGGGAAGGGAGCTGACAGGAGCCCCAGATACCTGTGCAGGAGCCAAACTCAGTCCTAACTATTGTGTTCAAAAAGCACAAAGACTTCTGGAGGCTTGCACTGGTGTTTGGGAAGGCCGGTGCCACTAAGGATGTGGTCATGGTTCTGCCTTCCCTCTGCACCGGACAGCACAGCTGGCCCCATCTGGTATGTGTGTGTTGGGGGAAGAGTGGTTAAAGCATGCAACAGATACCACTCCCGCTTATGCTCCTCTAGTCTCTTCACAGAAATGGTGTCTGAGTCAGGCACAATGCCTCTGAGAGCTCCCACTGGGGTGTGCGCAATTCCCCATCCCCCCAGACCATAGGCCTATGTCTTAAAGGCACAATCTAGCCCCTATGTATACTAATAATTCTGTGTCCTAGGAAGCAGAGACTCTCAGAGGACATAGGGGTCATGGTAAATAACTGAATTTCCAGTGCAATGTGGTAACTAAGAGAGTGAAAGCAATTTTTGGACCTATAAGTAGGAGTAAGAGTTGGTGTTACCTCCTTATACAGCATTTCTGGGACTATAACCAGAATACTTTGTCCAGTTCTGGTGTCTGTACTTCAAACAAGATGTAGCTTTTCTCTAAACTCTTAACAAGAATGACATAAGAGTCTGGAAAACCTGCCTTACACTGAGAGTTGAAAGAAGCTCAATCTATTTAGTTTGTCAAAGAAAAGGTTAAGAGGGGACTTCAACATAGTCTATAAGTACCAACATAGAAAAAGTTTTCTGATAGTGCTTTTTAATCTAGCAGACAAAGGCATAAAAAGATACAAAAGTTGGAAGCTGAAGCCAGACAAGTTCAGTCTACCAATAAAGTGCAAATTTTTAACAAAGAGGGTAAATTAACCATTAGAACAATTTACCTTGAGATATGGAGGATTCTCCATCACTTGTAGTCAAGACTGGATGTTTTTTTCTAAAAGAGATGCTATAGCTCAAAACAGAAGTTATGTATTTGATGCTGATATTATGGAGTAAGGTTCTTTAGTCTGTATTGTACATGAGGTCAGACTAAATGATTATGATGGTCTCTTCTGGCTTTAAAATCTACTATTCTAATTAACTAGATTTCCAACAAAATACCCAACACTTAGGAAAATGAAGCCCTGTGTTTGTATAAGTTTAGTCCTCAGGTTTATTTACGACAGAATAATATATATACACACGTGCATTACACACACATACACCCCACCCACCCCTGTCTCTATGGATCTTGTATAGATATATGGACATTCTCCTACCATTGCTGAGGCCTCAGGCACCTCGGTCCTTCCTAGTCTCTTCCTATGGCACATCATAGTTGAGCCTCCTGTGGGCTGGAATACTTTGATCTAATTTTGGTTGTTAGGTTTAGTGCACGGGTGCTGGTGGTCTATGATGTGCAGGAGGTCAGACTCCATGACCCGGTTGGCCCTTCTGGCCCTAAACTCTGTGACTATGCCGCTATGCCAAGAACATGACCACTTTTTCATGTGGGAGAGGAGGTCTTGTGATTAAGAACAAGAACTGGACACAAATCTTGGTTAGTTCCTGGCACTGCCACAGAATATGCATGTGACCATGGCAAGTCACTTAGGCCCCAATCCTGCAAATACTTAAACACGTGCTTTACTTTAAGTCTGTCGGTAGTTTTACGGACTTCAAAGGGATGTCTCATGCACTTAACGTTAAGCATGTAAGCAAGCACTGGGGTCTTAATATTTATGTGGCTCAGTTCCCCAGATGTAAAATGAAGATAATAGTTCCTTTCTCCCACCCTTTGTCACCCTTGCTTATTTAGACTATAAGCTCATTGGGACAGGGGCCGTCTCTTACTATGTTTATATGCAGCACAATGGAGCTTTGATTTTAGTTGGGTCTTCAACAAGCTAGTATAATACAAAACAATGAATAGCATTAATTGCATGAACTTCATTATTTCTCCAACCTCTGATTAATCTGCAAATCATGGAAAAAATATGTTCATGCACTTGTGGCAGTCACTGCTAGGCTCTGCCCTTACCAATGTGACTGATGTTTCCATAGTAACTGAAATGTGTCAAATAGAAATAAAAAAAAAAGCAGGAAGGGTTTGGACACCTCACAAAAACCTATTAAAAGAAGAGAAATAAATAAGATTAAACTGCCTGGTGGTGCATGGGGGTGACTGCAAAGTTTATATTGTCACCTGCATGACTTGCTCATGAATAATGTAGCTACAGGACACTCGTGACAATAAAACTTTATAGCTGCCCACACTGTCATGAGACTCATTCATGCCATTTGCTTCATTCGAATTTTGTTCTCTTGTTCCCATCTTCCTGAAACTGTCCCACAGTGAACTACTTTAGTTACTACGGCCACAGCTGAAGACATTTGGGATTCTGCCTGTGTGCAGGCATCAGGACTGGAAGCATCTGGGGATGCAATGATCAATCTGGGTAGAGTATAGGGAGGTGCACGCAGAATAATAAAGTTAGTTCATGAGGTGGTCTGAAATGTAGGACAGTTTCTGTGACAGTTATTATCAGGACCTAAAATGGGTTTACTGGCAATAGAACCGAGTCATTAAGTTCAGAACCAGGTATGAACTTTGGCAAAGTCTGGGTGTTTAGAGCAGGGGTTCTGGTTCAATCCAGCACAAAGATAAGGGTCAGCTGCCAAGTTCAGGGGTGTTCAGATCTGGGGAGCTTGGTTTGAGTCCATAAGAACCCAACAAATTCTTAAGCATGGGTAACAGTAAGATTCTGGTCTCTCTCAGCTGAATACTTGACAGAGCTTTGTGTATGTTGTGAGTATCTCTATGAAGCTTTTATAGCACTTGCCTGCTCCATCCCTGTCCCTAGCTATGATCACTGGCTTTTATATGCTCTAAACTCACCCCGTTTCTAGCACCACCACCAAAACCAGTGCAATACATTCAAAAAGCTAATATCATCACGCAGTTAGTTGTAGGGATGGGTCAGATGTAATTCAGATACAGCTAGACAGTCCTAAAGCACTAGGCTATCAGCTTGGTGGAACATACATTATTTTACACACCACAATGTCCTCGTTGCCGCAGGGTTTCGGCTGGGGAAGCTGTGATCTGATAGTAGCTTTTCTACTGGAATGTAGGAGTGTAACACTGATAGTCTCTGGCAGGGGAGCTGCACAGTTTTAATGCAGACAAATGGTTTCAGCCTCCTGTGTCTCCCAGTCTATTAAGACATCACATTCTCTCCATCTAACGCAGCACGTTCCATACACCTTAAAAGAATGAATCCATTTATTAATGGGCCGGCACAGTTAACTCTTTCCAGTGAGGCGCCTCGTCACATTTCAAATACGAATACAAACCAAGTGCACTTCACCTGTGAATGATGAAAGTGGACAACGCTTGAAAAAACAGCCGCAATACTGACTCGCACTGCACAAGATACCGTTTGGTTCAGTTCAAACACCAGCATGCTGGAAGTCTCCCTCATTTCTAGGGGTGTGTGTGTGTGGTGACAGGACAGTGCGGAGACAGGTAACATACAATTTAGTGGAGGATTTCAACAGCTCAAAGTTTTGTTTTGTTACAATTCGGAATGAAAACCAATTATTTCTAAATTCTCTATGAAAGGGATCGGAGCATTGGCTCCAGGGAAGCGAACATGGCTTGCTGCCCCAGAGCCCTCCAATGCTGAGGCAGTTCAGCAGGAGGGCTGCTGAGAAGCCATGCCGGTGAGCTGAGAGGAAACCTGCTTCACAGACAGGTTCCATTGGACCTCTGTCTGGTTTCCATGGAAATAGAATCAAAATTGAACCATCACCATGAAAAATTTTGATTTCTGACAAATCAGCTAGGGCTGTCAAGTGATTAAAAATTAATAATGATTAATGGCATGATTTTAAAAAATTATTAATAATAGAATGCCATTTATTTAAATATTTTTTGATGTTTTCCACATTTTCAAATATATTGATTTCAGGTTCAACACAGAATACAAAGTGCACAGTGCTCACTTTAGATTTATTTTTTATTATAAATATTTGCACTGTAAAAATAAAAGAAATTATATGTTTCAATTCATCTAATACAAGTACTGTAATGCAATCTCTTTATCATGAAAGTTGAACTTACAAATGTAATATTATGCACAAACAATAACAGCATTCAAAAATAAAACAATGTCAAACTTTAGAGCCTACAAGTCCACTCAGTCCTACTTCTTGTTCAGCCAATCGCTTAGACAAACAAGTTTGTTTACATTTGCAGGCGATAACGCTGCCTGCTTCTTGTTTACAATGTCACCTGAAAATGAGAACAGGCATTCACATGGCTCTGTTGTACTCAGCGTTGCAAGTGTTATGTGCCAGATGCGCTAAAGATTCATATGTCCCTTTGTGGTTCAACCACCATTCCAGAGGACATGCGTCCACGCTGATGATGGGTTCTGCTCAATAACGATCCAAAGCAGTGCAGAACAACACATGTTCATTTTCAGCCTCTGAGTCAGATGTCACCAGCAGAAGGTTGATTTTCTTTTTTGGTAGTTCACGTTCTGCAGTTTCTGTATCAGAGTGTTGCTCTTTTAAGACTTCTGAAAGCAAGCTCCATACCTCATCCCTCTCAGATTTTGGAAGGCACTTCAGATTCTTAAAACTTGGGTTGAGTGCTGTCACTATCTTTAGAAATCTCACATTGGTACCTTCTTCACGTTTTGTCAAAATCTGCAGTGAAAATGTTCTTAAAATGAACAACATACTGGGTCATCATCCGAGAGTGCTGTAACTGAAATGTATGGCAGAATGCAGGTAAAACAGAACAGGAGACATACAATTCTCCCCCAAGGAGTTCAGTCACAAATTTAATTAACACATTATTTTTTAATGGTGTCATCAGCATGGAAGCATGTCCTCTGGAACGATGGCTGAAGCGTGAAGGGGCATACGAATGTGCAGAACATCTGGAATATAAATACCTTGCAGTGCTGGCTACAAAAGTGCCATGGGAACACCTGTTCTCATTTTCAGGTGACATTGTAAACAAGAAGCAGGCAGCGTTATCTCCTGCAAATGTAAACAAACTTGTTTGTCTAAGCGATTGGCTGAACAAGAAGTAGGACTGAGTGGAATTGTAAGCTCTAAAATTTTACATTGTTTTGTTTTCGGGTGCAGTTATGTAATAAAAAAAATCTAGATTTATAAATTGCACTTTCACAACAAAGAGATTGCACTACAGTACTTCTTTGAGGTGAATTGCAAAATATTATTTCTTTTATCATTTTTACAGGGCAAATATTTGTAATAATAATAATATAAAGTGAGCAGTGTACACTTTATATTCTGTGTTGCAACTGAAATCAATATATTTGAAAATGTAGAAAAATATCAAAAATTTGTAATAAATTTCAATAGGTATTCTATTGTTTAACAGTGTGAGTAATCAATTTTTTAAATTATGATTAATTTTTTCAAGTTAATCGCATGAGTTAACTGCGATTAATCAACAGCCCTAAAATCAGCAAATTCCAACCACAACAAAAAAATGTTTCTTTGGAATTTTTTTCAACCACCTTTTATACACTAAAGTTTAGGCTGAACTTTTCAAAGCCACTTAGCGCATCTGGATGCTCAATTCATGTTAATGGATATTAGGCATCCAAATCCCTTAGGGCGTTGAAAGCATCTGCCCTGAAGAGTAGCAAGGCTCTCTGTGTCCAAAGGCTTACCTTGTTTGTGCATATGTGTATTTGCATAGTGAGAATGAGTGGCGGGATTGAATTGTTGCACTGTTTATTTACATTCAGACAAATGTCATGTTGCCCTTGGGTTTCCCTTTTAAATATATTAACCACCAAGAAAGTTTGTTAATGTTGCAGTTAAGGTTGCCCAGTGCAGCTTCATGCCCTTCCTGAGTGTTGAAAGTGGCTAAACTTAAAACTTCTGAAAAACAGGTAATACGAAGTTAAGGTAATGCCAACTGCAGCTGCTCCATTCAGCTCAAAAGGTGTTCTTTCCCATCCAAGGGCGTTAGCACTTGTGGACCTGCACTACGTACTGAGCATGCCCATTCTCAGCTCCTCCCCCTAGTCTCACTACTGTGTGCTTAATGCATGCACGGAGCATGCCCACTCAATCCCCCACCACAGTCTCATCAGTTTGTGCCTCGGCCACGCACCAAGTATGTCCAGCACAGATGTATGACCCCAAGTTTAGACTCTACCCCCAAACCCAAGGAGGCACAGCAAATTTCATGGCATTCTGAGTATCCATGTGACTTTCAGAACATTTTGAAAAATCGGCTATAAGCCACTGCTTATGCATCCGATGAAGTGAGCTGTAGCTCACAAAAGCTTATGCTCAAATAAATTTGTTAGTCTGTAAGGTGCCACAAGTCCTCCTTTTCTTTTTGCCCCACTATAATTAATATTCACACCTTGTATTCTCCTCAATGATACTGCTTAGAACTTGGACTTTGACTCCAGGAAACACAGAGGACAGAACAAAAGAAATACGAGCTTAAAATTGTATTCAGCACCTTGCCTCTCTCTCTAATGCTGCAAAAGATGGAAAAACTATGCTAGAATGATATTTACCTTCAAAGTCAAAGTCAGCCTCAACCATCTCTCTCCCCAAGTTGTAAGGTTTAGTGTTTAAATCATGGATGTTATTTATAGCTATGAAGTTAATTCAGCCCCATGGCATGATTAAGCCACATATATTGCGTCTTTCAGCTGTTCTCCCAACAGAGGGTATTTTAAAAAAAACCCAAACCATAACTGGTTTCCCTCTGAATGACAGGACCCCTTCCCCATATAGCTTTAAAAGTCAACTCATTCAGTCCTATGTATACAGAGACTGCAGTACTAAGCACACTGCCAAAACGTGGGTGAAAACCAGGGCCGTCCTTAGAATTTATGGGGCCCTACGCAGTATTATTAAACTGGTGCCCCTATGCCCAACAGCAGTCCGGGCTCACATGTGTATTTTAGATAAGGGTGGTCTTCTGAACGATTTATTTAAAAACCTGTATGTCTGAAGATCCAAGCATTTAAGGCTAAAGATGAAGACTTAGATCGTGCATCTAAAAATCTATGCAAGGATTTTTATGATTTTATAATCTTCAGAAACACACTAATGAAATATTTTTAAAGCAAATTTTAAATTAAGGTCCTGTAGACTCACATGTTCTGAGTAAATAATTACAGTAATGCACAACTGTTTTTGTCAGTAAATTCAGAAACAATACCTGGGGGCTGGCAAATGTCTGTTAAATGGCTTCAATGTTGTGCTAATAGGTCTTCCAGGCTTTTTCACTTTTAAGTACTAGATCCCCTCAGGAGGAAGACTCACCAGGCTGCAGCAGCCAGCTGTAGTGGGAGCCTGCTGGAAGGGTCTGAAGAGGGATAGGAAGAGGCGGGTGGGTAGAAGTCCAGTCTGCTGTCTCAACCTTCAGGAGGAGTCCACCTAGAATTTCCACACAAACTTCCTCGTGGCTGGACTTTACTAAAACTAGACAAGCCATTTACAACACACACTTTGCTTCTCTACAAAAGAAAAAGAACACTAAACTTTCTAAACTACTACATGCCACAAGGGGCCACAGCAATGGTACCCTCAACCCACCCAGCAATATTGTTAACCTATCCAACTATACTCTTAGCCCAGCAGAAGCAGCTGTCCTATCTCGGGGCCTCTCCTTCTGCCCCTCCACCCCCACAAACATGATACAGTTCTGTGGTGACCTAGAATCCTATTTTTGACGTCTCCGACTCAAGGAATATTTCCAACACACCTCTGAACAACATACTAATCCACAGAGACCTCCCTACCAACACTACAAAAAGAAGGATTCTAGGTGGACTCCTCCTGAAGGTCGAGACAGCAGACTGGACTTCTACATAGAGTGCTTCCGCCGACGTGCACGGGCTGAAATTGTGGAAAAACAGCATCACTTGCCCCATAACCTCAGCCATGCAGAACACAATGCCATCCACAGCCTCAGAAACAACTCTGACATTATAATCAAAAAGGCTGACAAAGGAGATGCTGTTGTCATCATGAATAGATCGGAATATGAACAAGAGGCTGCTCGGCAGCTCTCCAACACCACTTTCTACAGCCATTACCCTCTGATCCCACTGAGGGTTACCAAAAGAAACTACAGCATTTGCTCAAGAAACTCCCTGAAAAAGCACAAGATCAAATCCGCACAGACACACCCCTGGAACCCCAACCTGGGATAGTCTATCTACTACCCAAGATCCATAAACCTGGAAATCCTGGGCGCCCCATCTTCTCAGGCATTGGCACCCTGACAGCAGGATTGTCTGGCTATGTAGACTCCCTCCTCAGGTCCTATGCTACCAGCACTCCCAGCTGCCTTCGAGACACCACTGACTTCCTGAGGAAACTACAATCCATTGGTGATCTTCCTGATAACACCATCCTGGCCCCTATGGATGTAGAAGCCTCTACACCAACATTCCACACAAAGATGGACTACAAGCCGTCAAGAACACTATCCCCGATAATGTCACGGCTAACCTGGTGGCTGAACTTTGTGACTTTGTCCTTACCCATAACTATTTTACATTTGGGGACAATGTATACCTTCAAATCAGCGGCACTGCTATGGGTACCCGCACGGCCCCAGAGTATGCCAACATTTTTATGGCTGACTTAGAACAACGCTTCCTTAGCTCTCGTCCCCTAACGCCCCTACTCTACTTGCGCTATATTGATGACATCTTCATCATCTGGACCCATGGGAAAGAAGCCCTTGAGGAATTCCACCAGGATTTCAACAATTTCCATCCCACCATCAACCTCAGCCTGGTCCAGTCCACACAAGAGATCCACTTCCTGGACACTACAATGCTAATAAACGATGGTCACATAAACACCACCCTATACCGGAAACCTACTGACCGCTATTCCTACCTACATGCCTCCAGCTTTCACCCTGACTACACCACACGATCCATTGTCTACAGCCAAGCTCTGCGATACAACCGCATTTGCTCCAACCCCTCAGACAGAGACAAACACCTACAAGAGCTCTATCAAGCATTCTTACAACTACAATACCCACCGGCGGAAGTGAAGAAACAGATTGATAGAGCCAGAAGAGTTCCCAGAAGTCACCTACTACGGGACAGGCCTAACAAAGAAAATAACAGAACGCCACTAGCCGTCACCATTAGCCCCCAACTAAAACCCCTCCAACGTATTATTAAGGATCTACAACCTATCCTGAAGGATGACCCAACACTCTCACAAATCTTGGGAGACAGGCCAGTCCTTGCTTTCAGACAGCCCCCCAACCTGAAGCAAATACTCACCAGCAACCACATACCACACAACAGAACCACTAACCCAGGAACCTATCCTTGAAACAAAGCCCGTTGCCAACTGTGCTCACATATCTATTCAGGGGACACCGTCACAGGGCCTAATAACATCAGCCACGCTGTCAGAGGCTCGTTCACCTGCACATCCACCAATGTGATATATGCCATCATGTGCCAGCAATGCCCCTCTGCCAGGTACATTGGTCAAACTGGACAGTCTCTACGTAAAAGAATAAATGGACACAAATCAGAGGTCAAGAATTATAACATTCATAAACCAGTCGGAGAACACTTCAATCTCTCTGGTCACGCGATTACAGACATGAAAGTTGCAATATTACAACAAAAAAACTTCAAAACCAGAGTCCAGCGAGAGATTGTTGAATTGGAATTCATTTGCAAATTGGATACAATTAACTTAGGCTTGAATAGAGACTGGGAGTGGCTAAGTCATTATGCAAGGTAACCTATTTCCCCTTGTTTTTTCCTACCCCCCACCCCCCGACGTTCTTGTTAAACCCTGGATTTGTGCTGGAAATGGCCCACCTTGATTATCATACACGTTGTAAGGAGAGTGATCACTTCAGATATGCTATTACCAACAGGAGAGTGGGTTTGGGGGGGGAAGGAGGGAGAAAACCTGGATTTGTGCTGGAAATGGCCCAACTTGATTATCATACACATTGTAAGGAGAGTGATCACTTTAGATAAGCTATTACCAGCAGGAGAGTGGGGTGGGGGGAGAGAAAACCTTTTGTAGTGGTAAACACCCATTTTTTCATGCTTTGTGTGTGTATAAAAAGATCTTGTGTACTTTCCACAGTATGCATCCGATGAAGTGAGCTATAGCTCACTAAAGCTTATGCTCATACAAGGACACCAATTTGTGGGCATGCAGAGAGCCAGCAAAGAAAGAGGCCGTTTCTAAAAATCTGGGTCCATACATACATTTGTTAGGGGGAGAAAGAAAGAGAAATTCAGAGTTTAAGACAAGAAGGGACCACCAAATCATCCAGTTTGCCGGCCCATAAATCACAGGCCACCAACACCACCCCCACATTAAACCACTGAAATTAGAGCAAAGTATTTAAGTCCTCAGTAGGCTAACCTATTATATGCCACAGGCAGATGAATGATAGGCAGCAGCTCTAGATCCTTGCATATACATCAGGCTTCCCATCAGGTCCACCAATTACAAGACACTTGTTCATGATATCAGGGAAGTGACCACATCAAGAAAAGGAGTACTAGTGGCACCTTAGAGACTAACCAATTTATTTGAGCATAAGCTTTCGATCAGTCTTCATTGTGGTTGCCTTTGCTAAACTGATTGGACAGCATAGACATGGTTGCAGTAGCAGCCCCAGAATAGGACTGCTGATAGTCTCTGGCCTGGGGACAGAGGATTCCATTCCCCCAGCTAATGCAGAGAATCCCTCAGCAAGGCCTATTCATTCAAGCATATTGTAGGGGTAGGGTTGCCAGTCCTGCAGGATTGTCCTGAAGTCTGCAGGAATGAAAGATTACTCTTTAATTAAAGATTGTGTCATCTGATGAAACGTCCAGGAATACATCCAACCAAAATTAACAATCCTATATAGGAGCCCGGATTTGACAAGCACAGAGATCCTCCAGTGAAAGAAGTACAAAGCATCACTTTCAATAGCGTCAACTGCAAATGAGTTGATTTTGTCCCCAGACCATTTGCAGGTAAGTTACTCTCATTGCTTAGATCTCACCTGTCCTATTCATTTAATGCCCCTAGCATATATTGTTGGCACCTGTGTTTATTACTTCATGTGTATTACTGTGCATCCACTATATCTTCATCAGATTTATATCTGAGGTCTCATGAGTCAGCTCATCTGAGCCCCTTTTTTACTATAATTTAACCATTTCGTTTATTTATTTGGTTCTTTATAGCTATCTTGGATCTTGCTTCACCAGCACAGTAGAAAAATGGCCATTGTGGCCCTTATTCACTTACACAGATAAATAAATAGCAAAGGCATCAAACGATCCCTCAGAAACATCCCCCACAGGGTGACGTGATTACTCATCAGCCAGACCTTTTTTTCCTCCCTTGTAGCCAATTCAGAGCCTGCTCTCATCATTTGAGCCCTAATTCCCTGTTCTGAGCAGGAACAGCAACTCCACAGGTGGCCCTTTATCATAGGCTTGCACTGATTCATGTAAATGGCTCTATGTACTGCGATTTCCAAGCCACTTCAAAGGAGAAGATTATTAAGGTTGGGGTCATTTCTGATATCTGTGTTTGCTATTTTTTCTTAACCCAGGGCTAACCCCTGTGGGGAACGCCAACAGAGTTTCTCAAAGGCTGTATTTGTTCTTTTCCACAAACGGCATTACAGTTTTCCTTTGCTAATGTATAAAAAAAGTTTTAAATAGGCACTGTAAGAAAAATAATACATACGTTAGAGGAGTTTTCTTACTTTCTATAGCTTCATTTTATCCATAGCTCTCAAAGAACCTTAGAAAGACAGGTCAGTATTATTATCCCCATTCTAGTGATGGGAAAAACAAGCCACAGGGAGGTTAAGGCAACATTTTCAGAAGTAGTTGCCTTAGGTTTTTGAATACTAAACGTGAGACACTTAAGTGTCTCACCATTAGCACCCAAGAACCAAGGCACCAAAAATTAGCGTACATGTCTAGAAGTGTGTCCTAAATAATTACTAGTTCAAGATCACACAGTATATCAGTGGGAGAGCAGAGAATAGAACACAAGTCTCCTGACTCTCAGCCCTGTACCCCATCAGTGGACCAAAGGCTTCTCAAGTCTTTGTTCATCCTGAAAAAAACCTTTAAATACTCACAATCTTTTCACCACTAATGCAGTTTATATATTTATGTATCTGCCTTTCACTCAGTTTAGATGAAGAAACTAGACTGGTGAATATCATCTTTTGTTTATAGTCAGTTCCACTTTCTGATTCTTAGGTACTACCCTAATAACAAGACTCCCCTGGCTTTCTAGAGGAACTCTCATCTCCTATATTTCAAACACCTGAATAACTTATTCTTAAAGCTGATGACCATTTCACATATGTTTATGCTATTGCATTTTACACAGTGATGTGGCATCACATCGGAAGGGGAAATGAGAAGTTCTGAATAATACCACCACCTAGCTGTTATCTAGTGCTTTTCGTCCATAGATCTCTAAGCACTTTACAAAAAAGAGGCAAGTATAATTATCCCCATTTTACAAGTGAGGAAAGAGAGGCACAGATTGCTTAAGTGACTTGCCCAAGGTCTCCCAGTAAGACAGTGGCAGACCTGGGAAAAGAACCCAGCTGTCCTGAGTCCTAATCTAGTGCCCTCTCCACTAGTCTGCACAGCCTTCTTGCCTCCGAAATGTCACTACAGTTGGAGTGGTCACCTAGACAACTGGCAGCACATACAGTTTTCCTTGAATTGTAGTATAAAGCAAAACAAACAAACAATCAAAAGAAACAGAGAGAGACAAACAGTGTAGCCTAGAAACCTGAGCAAGGGCTTAGGAATTTAGGTTTAGTCCTGACTCCCTGTATGGCATTGGGTAAGATGATTTAATTGCTCTGTGCCTTGGTTTCCCTATCTGTAAAATAGTGATCCTCATACTTATTTACTTCAGAGGGATGTGCTGAGGACTAATTAGTTAATGTTTGCACAGTGCTACATCACTGCTAAGTATTATAGGACAGGAAGTATATTACACCACCAAGAACATGAAATTGGGGAGTCAGGACTCCTCGGTTCTCACTTTGGTGCTGCCATTGTCTTGACATGCAACCTTGGGCAAGGCGTACTTACCTCTCTGTCTCATTTGCCCCATTGCCTCTCCACTAAGATGGGGATAAATATACTTACTCACCTCCATTAAATACAGCTTTATAAAGTACTTGGAGATTTTGTACATAAGGTGCTGTACACTGTAAGTGCAAAGTAAATCATCATTATATAGAAAGGAGGATTAAGTACAGTTGATGGATTCTGGAGCCTTACATCTGTTAAGTCATCAGTTCAAAATCAATGCAAGGTTGGTGTGAACAAAAGAGGCATAGTCCTCTGATGGCTATTACAGGGCTTAGGTAACATGAATTGCCGGTTTTCAGTCTAGCTGCTGTGTGATAGGTCCATGCATCACAAAAGCTACCATCCTAATTGCAGTGTTGCCAACTCCCGTGATTTTATCTCAACTCTTATGATATTTCGGTGTTTTTCTTAAACCCCATCTCCTAGAGTCATACGAATATGTGAGACTCTCAGCTTACATTTTAAAAAAGGTAAGTTTCTACCCCTCTTGGTTGCAGAGAAAAGATTGAAACATGACCCAAGTGCACCTTGAACGCTCAGAAACCTGACTGCAAATAAAAAAAAGATTAGATTAGATGATATAAAAATCTCGCAGTGTTTAAGCCAGTCTCACGATTTTTGAATGCTCAGCATTGGCAGTACTGGAACTGGTACTAACAAGCCCCCTTGCTGGCACATTTGAGTTGCAACTACCCTCTCCCAGCAGAGTGCCTCCAGGTGAAGCTAGAGGAACATCATCAGCAGGGAGCAGGATGAGGGAAGCTTGCGCTGCTGTGACTAATGCTGCACTACATACTTCACTCCCCAGAGCTCTCACCATGGCACCTTCTATCAGCACAAAACTGGGGGGAACCACACCCCACCCTCTCAAAAAAGGAAGAGAAAACACGTGCTAAAATAAAACACACAAAATCAACATATTACAAATATGAATTCGACTCCACTCCGCAGTTCTTGCCCACCAGCCACAGGATGACAGTCTGATCATTTAAGACTGGCCTGCCACTGTACACCGCATTTAAATTTATATTACAAACAACAGGCTCCATTACCCAGGGATTTTCTTGCTGCATTCCTAATATTGTCTTTCTGCATGTTTTATCGTTCCTCATTTCCCCACACGCTGTTTGCTTTCTAGTGCGTGCAAACACATCCTGCTATTTGTTTCAACCCTTCTCCAATTCCATGTACCTCCAGCTAAGTAGCCTGGTTTATACCTCTGTATATGCATCAGTTCCTGCTTCCCAGCTCTGAAGCTGCTTTCTCATTGCCTCTTACTGCCTTCCTCCGCCTCCCTTTTTGCATCTCACCACCAGCACCCTCAATCGTTTGATCACTGATATCTTTGAAGCGTGCCATCAAACTTAAGCCCAATTTCATTATGTTTTTAGACAACTGGCCTCTGTCGTCCCAATTTATGAGAGATATTTCCTTAACTGATCCAGGGCCACATCCACATGCTGCCTGTTCCTAACAGGACACTGGACAAAACAGGCAGTCATGTATTATCTGTCCAAGCTGCTTCCCACAAATCAGTGGTTAATTGTATTTATGTATTCCCTTGTTTCAGTGTATAAAATGCACCCAAGCTGATCCCTGGATTTATGTACAAAAAACAAAAAATGAAGACAAGTTAAATGAACAATCTCAATTCAGAAGAGCTGCCCAATTTACAGCAACTCCCATTCCACCACTCGAGTGTGGCCTCAAAGAATAGATTGCATCAGAGAATAAATTGCAAGGTGGCCTGAAGATCAATACACTTGTGCTCTGTCAGACCAGTTAGAGAAATAAATGCCAGAGCTGTGGGACCCTCCCACGCTTAATATCTCCTGGCATCATCTCACAATCTGGGAACTTTCAGTGACACTGCCCTGGCTGCTCTTATCTGTTTGGATGAGGCATAGAGAGATGGTCTCTAAGGTAACCAGGATCCAAACCATCTAGAACGTTCATGGATCAAAGTGAGCACCTTCTATTGAACCTAGACCCAAACTGGAGGCCAGTGCAGTGTATGAAACACTGGTTTAATACGCTGCATGAGAGAAACTCCTGTAAGTAAGTGTGCAGCTGCATTCTGCGCTCGTGAAAGTTGCTGAGTGTCCTTCAAGGGGAGTCCTACTTGGAGCAATCCAAGGTAGCAGACATCTCATCTGCATATGAGAGCCCCCCCGGAAATCTGAGGTGTGAACCACAGCTCAGACAGGAAAGGCTAAAGCCTTCCAGGCAAGCAGTGGTGGAAAAAGTACACTTGGTGACCAGTGGATTCTATGGTGTCTAAGAGCAGCCGAAGATCCAACAGGATGAAGATTAGAGCGGTGTGTCATCAGCATATTGGTGACACTGTATCACTTATATCCTTTGGTCTCACAGCAGCCTCACGTGTACAATGAACATGAAAAATTCCCGTAGTGCTCCACATAAGAGCCCTTGGGATCTCTGCCAGAAGAGAGCAACTCCATCTTCCCCTGCCAGGATCTGCAGATGCATCAACAACATACTATGGTCTGCTATATCCAAGGCAGATGTGTCCTTCCTGATTTGTTTGGATCTGACATTTACCTTTGTCTGCTGCCAGATGACACCATCCAACAAGATCAGCACAACTTCTGTGCCCCACCCAGATTTAAGGGGGACAAGAGAATCTAAAGATTCCAGATAAAGCCAGAGCTGCACTGTCACAACCTCAATAGCCTTTCTCCAAGGTGGAAGGCTAGAAACAGGATGTCTAGTGGCATGACTGCCAGCATAAGGGGATGGTTTCGTAGACCTCATAATCACTTCTATGAGAGATGCTGGCACCCAGAGAAATGTTGTCAATCTCCACCAATAACTGACCCAACGACCGTCTGATATATGTTACCATCCATGATGATGTGAGGTTTTCGTTTGGGTCTACTTCTAGTTAAGTACAGGAAACCGACATCCCTCTAAACTTACACACACAGTTCAAAAGCCATGGCAGATTTTTTTTTTCTTAAATAGGAGAAGGATAACTTTCAGACAAGGAAAGAGATGGGAGGAATCAAATCATACGTAAGAAATAGAAAACAACTCTTGGATTACCTACTGTCCTCCTGGCTCCTATATTCTCCCATGTTTTGTTCCATCTATTTGTAAATGACTCGATGTGAAGAAAGAATAGCAAATATGGCAGGCGACCAGCTTGGCTTAACAGTGAAATCTTTTGTGAGCTTAAACTCAAAAAGGAAGCTTACAAGAAGTGGAAATTTGGACCGATGACTGGGGAAGAGTATAAAAATATTGCTAGAGTATGCAGGGGTGTAATCAGGAAGGCCAAGGCACAATTGGAGTTGCAGCTAGCAAGGAATATGAAGGGTAACGAGTTTCTACAGGTATGTTAGCAACAAGGTGGTGGTCAGGGAAAGTGTGGGACCCTTACTGAATGGGGGAGGCAACATAGTGACAGATGATGTGGAAAAAGCTAATGTACTCAATGCTTTATTTGCCTCACTCTTCACAGACAAGGTCAGCTCCCAGACTGCTGCAACACAGTATGAGAAGGAGGTAAGCAGCTCTCCGTGGTGAAAGAACAGGTTAAGGACTATTAGAAAAGCTGGACATGCACAAGTCCATGGGTCCAGATCTAATGCATCCAAGGGTGCTGAGGGAGCTGGCTGATGTGATTGCAGAGCCATTGGCCATCATCTTTGAAAATTCGTGGCGATCAGGGGAGGTCCCAGGCGATTGGAAAAAGGCAAATATAGTGCCCATATTTAAAAAAAGGGAAGAAAGAGAATCCGGGGAACTACAGACCGGTCAGCCTCACTTCAGTCCCTGGCAAAATCATGGAGCAAGTCCTCAAGGAATCCATTCTGAAGCACTTGGAGGAGAGGAGGGTGATCAGGAATAGTCAACATGGATTCACCAAGGGCAAGTCATGCCTGACCAACCTGATTGCCTTCTATGATGAGATAACTGGCTCTGTGGGTATGGGGAAAGTGGTGGATGTGATATCTTGACTTTAGCAAAGCTTTTGATATGGTTTCCAACAGTATTCTTGCCAGCAAGTTAAAAACAGTATGGATTGGATGAATGGACTATAAGGTGGATAGAACACTGGCTAGATCGTTGGGCTCAACAGATAGTGATCAACGGCTTGATGTCTAGTTGGCAGTTGGTATCAAGCGGAGTGCCCCAAGGGTCGGTCCTGGGGCCAGTTTTGTTCAGCATCTCTATTAATGATCTGGATGAATTGCACCCTCAGCAAGTTCGCAAATGACACTAAGCTGTGGGGAGAGGTAGATAAGATGGAGGCTAGGGATAGGGTCCAGAGTGACCTAGACAAATTGGAGGATTGGGACAAAACAAATCTGATGAAGTTCCACAAGGACAAGTGCAGAGTCCTGCACTTAGGAAGGAAGAATCCCATGCACCGTTACAGGCTGGGGACCAACTTGCTAAGCAGCATTTCTGCAGAAAAGGACCTGGGGATTACAGTGGATGAGAAGCTGGATATGAGTCAACTGCATATTGGGCTGTATTAGTAGGAGCATTGTGAGCAGACCGAGGGAAGTGATTATTCCCCTCTATTCAGCACTGGTGAGGCCACACCTGGAGTACTGCATTCAGCTTTGGTCCCCTCACTACAGAAGGGACATGCACAAATTCGAGAGAGTCCAGCGGAGGGCAACGAAAACGGTTAGGGGGGTGGGGCACATGACTTATGAGGAGAGGCTGAGGGAACTGGGGTTATTTAGTCTGCAGAAGAGAAGAGCAAGGGGGGATTTGATAGCAGCCTTCAACTACCTGAAGGGGTTTCCAAAGAGGATGGAGCTAGGCTGTTCTCAGTGGTGGCAGATGACAGAACAAGGAGTAAAGGTCTCAAGTTGCAGGGGGGGAGGTCTAGGTTGGATATTAGGAAACACTATTTCAGTAGAGGGTGGTGAAGCACTGGAATGGGTTACCTAGGGAAGTGGTGAAATCTCCATCCTTAGAGGTTTTTAAGGGCCGGTTTGATAAAGTCCTGGCTGGGATGATTTAGTTGGTGCTGGTCCTGCTTTGAGCAGGGGGTTGGACTAGATGACCTCCCGAGGTCTCTTCCAACCTAATCTTCTATGATTCTATGACCCATGCAATGGGGCTCCCATATCTTCTCTTAGGGACATAGTTGCACAGCATACCACCTCTCAGAATCAGGAAGCATTTCATGACATTCAGCCTAGATGTTCTTTTGATCAGAGTCACCCCATTATACCCACCTTGGACCAACCTAAAGATTTCTCCCACTTTTGGTTTCACACTCAGCAAATACTACACTTGAGTTTATTCCCTTTAGCTGCCACTTAGCAAGTCAAGCTGGTGTGGGTGGGAGGGAAACTTTCACCCTGCAGTGAACAGCTGCTGCTTCTTCTGATCATCTTCACCCACTCATAATGCCTCTTGCCAATTGGCTTTTGGAGGATGTTATTCATTTGTTCTCTCTTCTCTGGGCCAAACCCTGAAATCCTATTCATCTCAAACTGGATGGGAGTTTTGCCTGAGTAAAATCCGAGCACGGTCTTCAAGGTTTGCCCTCAGTCACTAGATCCTTTTAAAGGTCACAAAACCCAAGAACAACTTCCAAGCTTCCCTATGTGGTTGTGTTAAACAGGAGCCATGTGGCACAAGCCGCTCTGTTTTCCTGTACAACAGGGCTTGGTGGTGCTCATGGACACTGAGAATGTGGTTGATGAATATAGCTTGTATGGCAGGAGCTGGTGTCACTGGAGGATACCAGTAAGTACTTTACACGTGCTTGCACAAACAATCTTCATAAATCTACAAGCCAGCTGCATGGCACTAAATGGTCACAGAACTGAAGACTTTTGTGAAGATGAACTCTGCGTTACTTGGCTTCAGAGACGATTTTCCTTCCTCCCCCCCCGAGTGAATTGTTTGCTTTTCCTTCAGGGTTTCTGGCAGGCACTGGAGCGTAATCATGCTTCCTGACCTAGTCATCCTCAGCAAGGTGTTATTGCCAGAGTCTTTCACCTACCTGGTGGTAGTGAACGGTAACTAAATTGGACCCAAGACATGCAAATGGGGGTAGGGCACTGGGCTGAGAGTTAGGTGATCTGGACTCCATGCCTGGCTCTATCACAGACCGGTTGTGTGACCTCAGGTAAGTCACTTTCCCTCTCTGTGCCTTATTTCCCCTACCTGCTAAATGGGCATAATGCTACCCTTCTATATAAAGTACTGTGAGCCCTGCAGATAAAAAGCGTGATGTAAGAGCTAATGCTCAGATTCTTAAAGGTACATTAGATATGTAACTCCCATTGATTTCAGTGGGAGCTAGACACCTAAATACCTTTAAGGTTCTGGGCCCAAGTACATGACTATTATCAATTAATTATATTAATGCTTTTGCCACCTATTCAACAAGAGCTCTCTTTTCTCCATGTAATTCCATTCCTTCTCCCCACATCTCCAACCCCATTTTTTAATCATGGACAGGTAGCCTGACTTGAAGCCTGCAGGATCTTTCCTGGTTCAGCCACTAGGGGTGCTAGAGTGTGACACTGAAACCATTGCTTCTGTGATGGCCCCATCCCTGGCCAGCTGAAGAAGGAAGAGACAAAACGTGATGCCCGAACCTGGGTCTCCCACGGCACAAGGGATAATAATATCCAAAGGTCATGGAACAAGTCACTTCCCCTAATACGTTGGTTAACAGGAAGTTAATCTTAGTCTCAACATCAGTCCTGTCATAAAACAAAACACAAATCTGGAAGCAGCAAAGGTCTTTAGTAAAATTTGATGGCATAGGCTATTTTCTAAAGGGGATCAAGTTTCTGTCTTTGCATGAAAAGTAGAGTTTGCATATGTGGGTAAAGTCATGGAAAAGCCATGAACGT
The DNA here is from genome assembly GCF_965140285.1 of Lepidochelys kempii. Classification (NCBI taxonomy): domain Eukaryota; kingdom Metazoa; phylum Chordata; order Testudines; family Cheloniidae; genus Lepidochelys; species Lepidochelys kempii. The sequence goes on from NC_136382.1 coordinate 153,832,356, forward strand.
CACCTGTTCATATATACACACACACTTCTTGGCTTTGTAAATATTTCCAAGCCATTTAGCTTAGAGGCACAGCTTATTTCACCAAAAACGTAGCTCAGACGGTAAAGGGTTTGGGTTGGTGTGTAAACTAGTGTTAACGTCCCAAGTTAATACCATACAGATAAGGTGGCCATGGCTGATTATGTAGGATCTCAGATACCAGTGTGATGGTGCAGTATAAGAGGCTAGACAGGAGTGAGCAGAAGAGCAAATGCCAGGTTTCTGACAACGTTTACACTATTAATTAAATGAAGACTTAAAAAAAAACAAAAAAAACCCCAAACCTCTCTCACATTATGGAAACTGACTTTAAATCTTAGTTCCTTCCATTTAAGGAGAATTCTTGACCGTAGTGCAGAACCAGAGTACTAGGCTGTATAGTGTGTGACTGGACTTATGCAGTTTATCACTTTCACAATAGACTTGGAAGGCAATGGAGAGCACATCTAGCCCAGTGCATCTGTAATTGCAATGAACCATATTACCAAGGCCATCCACTTCTAGTGAAGATCATTACATCAAAACATCCCTCATTATTGCAAGCAGCTCTCCTAAGAAAGCAAGCTAGTTACTTTTCCCATCAAGTCATATTTTACAGCTACAAGATTGTGTTTTTTGACCTTCTGTTGGTATCTAATCTCTGTATCTTCAATATTCCACAGATCAAGATGAGGTCCAATTGTGCTAGTTGGAGAATTATGGTAAAATTATCGTCAGAAATCAATTGTCTTTCAAGATGACAGCGTGATTGCAACCAAACCAACAGTTTGGAAAGCCGGGGTCCCAGAGTTGTGCTTATCGCCCACTGTGGAAATCAACTTAAATTGTGCAATTTGTTTGCAATTTAGAACAATCGTGGCAGTTAGTGAATTGCCATCATCTCACTTCTCCACAAGCTTGACTTTTATGGGAGGGGTGCAGGTTTATTCTTGCTACTTTTAGCAGAGAAGGTGGGATCAGTGAGAAAACAGGCTTTTCTCCAGTTAAGAGATAATGTCAAGTTCTGCCAGGCTGGCTGTCCTATCACATGTCACTGTCTGTATTTGCTATGGTAGAAGTTCAGCCCTTCTCCTCATTGCAGAAATGTCCTATGCCTCAACCAGGTAAGTTTTAATGGTGGTGGGTGGAGAATGAAGCTCTTTTCTGGGATGATCAGGGGATATTGCCCTCCTGGGAGAAGGTTTGGAACATACACTCCCTTATGTGCCATCTGATGAATTCCTTCCCATTAAAAACAAAACAAAACAAAAAAAACCTTCAAGAAGTACCTATGAGACAAGGTTAAAAGCCAGTCATGGCAGGGATGATTAAGTGATATCCAGACAACAGAATTAACCCAATCAGAGGTACAGGATCATTTCCCCTACACACAACCCCCTTCAGTTTGAACACAGCCAATGTCAAAGCAGGTGCTCAGATACTACCCTAATGAGGGCCAGATTGATAGAAACAATCATTAGAGAGAAAGAGAAAGAGAGAGACATACACTAACAGGGTTAAAAACCAATGTACTGTATAGTTGACATTACTTGTAAAAGTACTCATTAACTGCTTCATTGCTGCCTTGCGTATAAAGTCTGTTGTAATAACTGAGCCTACAAATTTACCCTAATTGCACACTTAACTGTAAGGAGTGAGTGAAAGTTCATAAAAAGTGTCACAATAACCTATAACAAAATGTTGATGGGAAAAAGGTGCAAAAGGAAGACCGAAAGACTGAATTAATCCAAACAAAAAAAGCCCACCATATAATTCAAGAACAGTGTTAAGATCATCCCTGCTAAACAGGAAAATTGCAGGACTAGAAATCAATGGATCAAAACTGATGCATTAGAAATGAGGCCTCACTGATAAACAAACTAATGAGGGAATGGGCTCTTCCACGACCACTGCCTTTTGGGACTCTTAAAAAAAAACAACACTGCAGGGGAAAGAGGGACTGCAAGCTACAACTACTGTCTGGGAGACAGGTCAAACAGAATCAAGCTTTACCATCATGGCGGTCACCCCCACCATATCTTGGATCTGCCCTAACACCATTGGGCCTTCGTCATCCTGATCATGAGAGATGTCCTCACCAGACTGGGCCAGACGGAGGAACCCAGGTGACAATGCCTACTCCACTGTCTTTGGCTAAATCCTGAACACCATCTGGCATGGGAAACTTGGGTTCCTACAGGTGTCTCCTGATCCTGATGTGTCCTTTTTCTTCCCCATCTTACCTATCTCTCTTTTTTCCTTCTAATGACAATCTGGCTTAGACAGAAGAGACTATATATTTTGCTGTAAGACTGTGACCAAAGACCAAAAGCAATGCCCTAAACAGCCCAACTCTGGTACAAGTTTGACAGATCTCAGAGTAGCTGATAGAAAATGTGCCATGTCAATGATTCTCCAGCAGTGAGATTGCAAGTGAGAATCAACACCAGAGTCAGCAGCTGTATTTTTCATCTTTGCTGTTCTTTCCTCTCCCTCTTGTGTGTGTTTGTCTTGTTTTGTCTTCTAGGAAGTTGAATTGGACTTTAAAAACAGCAGCCGCAAAAACAGCTCCAGCTCATCTCAACTAACTTTTCTTTTCCCCAAAATGAACAACTATTACCACCTTTAATACCATCTAGAGATTATTACATGGGGATGGTTTCCTTAAAAACTCTTTATAGCTACAGAGAAAACAAACAAAGCCTATTGTTAAAATGAAAGCATTACTTTATACTTTACATACTTTAATACTTTAATGCTTGAACTGTTTTTTTTTCTTTTTCCTTTATCTTTAATTTAAGACTAAAAAGATTTTTAATAGAGTGTCTGCCATCATACTAAGCAGGCTAAGGTCTCTGTATATCAAACCTAAAACCTTGTTTAAAGCTGTTTAAGGTTGGATAGTGAAAGGGTCATGTTAACATGTTTGACTCTTTGGGCCCATTTATTCCATCAAAATTAATGCAACGGGTCCCTTGAGGCAAAACAGTGCTGCCTTGTGTACTAGGTACCTCAACACTGAAGCGCCAAACAATCCCAGAGCATTCACAACACAATTCATTTCATGAATGCAGCATGGGGAGGTCTGTATCTAGCTGTCTTGTAACCAAAATATGTGTTTTTCCACTTTCTCTTCTTTTAAATCAAAGCCTAGCCTCTTCAGGTGTTTTGCTGAAGAATAAAAGGAAATCAAAGTTCTCAGAACAAGCTGTCTATGCCTTAAGGCCAGGGATTTCCAGGAATATATATTTCTTAAAGAAAAGTAAAAAAGAGTAAAAAAAAAAAAAGTAAAAAAGTAAAAAAGACCTACTTCTTTATCAGTACAAGTCAGATGGTTTCCAGAAACTGCTGCCCACAGCATCCAACATACTGAAACACTACGGGCTTCTTAGGGCTCAGGAATGCTCACAGTCTGGAGACAGGATTTACGTTTCAACATATCCCCTGTTGCTTATCAAGGGCATGCACAAGATTAATCACAGGGCAAAGAGCTGGAAGGAACTACCAAAGCTCTCCGCCATACTCCTCCCAGCTCTGCGCATGTGCCTAATTCACTGACTTCCAACACTCCCTGATCTTTCAGTGCTTGCTGCCTCCTTGTGAGAAGCAGTTAACTGTGCAGTGGATTGGTGGCGTAGAGTAAGCATTCACTAAGGACTGGACTGATTTTGCCAAACTGTTTTTCTTTGGCTAAATACCAGAATGAATGAGAGTTTTTGACTGAGTAAATATGGAGGAAATCTGTAAGGATTTGGGGGCCCACTGATTTCAGTGAAAGGTGGGCCTTACTAAGGATGCAGCTAGGTCTTCAGGTTTCAACACCTTGTTTATCAATCTACATTTGAAGCCATGTCACAAAATAAAAAAACAAACAATAATCCACTGTGCCAGCCTAACAAAGTTTGATATCTACAGTTATGCTTAGAACATGTGTTCTCAGCCTTGAGGTCATGACCAGACGGTCAGGCAGTTGGACCACCCTGTCCTTCCAATATTGCAAAGTGGGTGGGGAAAGCCATCTACATAGGGTGGGAGTCCTGCAAAGGGGGCAAGGACCCAGTATTTAAAAGGTTGAGAACCGCAGTCATAGAATATATAGGGGAATAATATCAGGTTCTGCTTTCTCTTCATTTATTTAATCAGACCTGAACAATCAAAAATAAATATTTGCTAAAATAATTGCCAAAGGACTGGTTTACTGAAAGCAGAGTTCATGGAGAAAATGAACATTAGGTGTCCTAGAGGCACCAGATAAATGCTTAACTATTCATGGACTTGTTTGGGGACATTTTTCACTGGTCTGCCTTGAGGTGGAAGAACACTGGTCACTGTCCAAGTTGCTGAATTAGTGCCAGGCATCTTAATATCTGCCAGGTCTGTTCTCACTGCTGTTGTCTGCAATCAGTTACATAGACTATAAGCTATGCATCAGATGAAGTGGTCTGTAGCCCACGAAAGCTTATGCTCTAATAAATGTGTTAGTCTCTAAGGTGCCACAAGTACTCCTGTTCTTTTTGCAGATACAGACTAACACGGCTGCTACTCTGAAACCTGTCAGACTGTATGTGGCACTGGAGTAAAATGGACAGTCTTCAATGTTTTTAAAAGAGTAATTTCACAGATGGATCCAAGCAGATTTAAAGAGAGGCTGATGGGATTAATTTAGGAATGCAGATTAAAAAAACAACAACCCTAAATCTGTATAATGTGGCTAAGCAATAACTAAGAGGGGAACAGATTAACTGCCTGCAAATAGTTGAAAGCTGTAAACACCAAAACGCCAAGGAGGTAATCATTATCCTTACTCATTATCTCTTAAATCTTAGCCTTGGAAAATAAACCTATGATTGTTTTCACTATAAATTTATCTCAGTGCAGTGATGTTCTATAGGTGAATCAAACAAGCTACAGAGGAACATTTCAAAGGGCTCAGGGACTGAGGTAACCCTATTATTAACCTGAAAGACAAAGTAAGGCCTGACATAATCCAGAGGATATTGCTTGGGTGACTAATAAACTGATGGTTTCAGGGAGCTGACACCCAGTTAAGCACAAGCAAGTCTCCCTCTTGCTGGAGGATATGGGGGTAACAAGGTCCTGAGCTTCCTGAGAACCATCACAAAATGCCTCCAAAAGAAGTGATGGAAATCCCATTGCTAAGACATTTACAAATGGGCTGGACAAAAACAGTGAAGACTATGCCGCAGGACACAATCCTACACTAGCAGGAAGATAGGCTTTATGACCTAATAGGTCTCCTTAGTTGCTCATTTCAATTATTCTTTTATAAAGCATTTCTTTCAATGGCCAAAACATCAGAAGAAATCCTTCTTCAATACAACTTTACATTCATGCTGTTAATTCTTTGGAGCACAACTTCCTTCATTAATGTACCCTACACGCTCATGCACACATCAAACAACATGTCAAAAGATAAGAGGAAAGTGGAAGAACTTGGGTGACATTTGACATTTTCAACAGAAGAAACAAACAAGTTACATTGTAGATGAATGTTAGAAAGGCCTTGGAGAGCATGTTTCTTCTCATCAGTGTGGCCCTAGGGATAAGTTAAATATAGCCTGATATTATGTCCCCTAGAATGACAGGAGATGGGGATGACTCCGCTCAGCTTTTTGGAGACCTCAATAAAAAGGTGATAGATCATTTAATTTATGATTTTTAAAAGATCTGGGTCAACTTTTAAAAGAGAACGGCAAGATGCCCACCCATGAATTTAACAGAATGCCATTTTCATTTCCAGCTGGAGATGACAATGTGGCTATTTTCATTTTTAGACTAAATAAATGAAGATCCTTTTTTTCTTTTCAGAAAACATTTTGAGATCCCTTTAGAGGCTGCAACTGAGAAACATCAAAAAATCTTATTGTGGCCTGAGGGTGGCTCACTACAAAGCCATGTGCTAATAATATCTTATATTTATAGTTCTTTTCATCCAGAAGAAATGAATCCCCAGGCACTTTAGAAAATATAGATACACATAGGAATAATTTCTCCTCATACTCCACCATGGAAATGCGGCGGCCTCTGGGGTGGAATAGGGTATATGATTTGCCTGCACTCATATTGTCACACAGCATTTAGGGTAGGTAAGTAGGTAGGAATAATATATCATATTGAAACTCCAAAGTGAAGCAAAAAGTAAATACCTGAGGTGGAATTTAGGCAGGGCATGTGAAATAAAACAACTGTATTGTTGCAGAAGCTATCATTCGATCATCAATGACTCATTGAAGAGACAACACCTCTGCAACAAACTATGTTCCAGCATCTCCTTGAGGCATTGGTTCAGTACAGATATAAAGGAAAGGAAAAAAGCTCAACCTGTTATCTCACCAAACACCACTTCCTGCACCACCTTAGGTTTCCCCAGGAAGGTCTCTCATCCCATGACTAGGACCAAGCATTCTCTAACATCATCAGAGCACATTTTCACTGAAAGAATAACAACAAAATAACACCTCACATTATTTAGTGATGATAATCCTTAATATCCCAGAGCACTTTTTAAACAATAAGTACATGGTAACAGATACTCTCACACAGAAGAATTACGTCACCCATCACTGATAGCGGACCACCTCTGTGGTGAACTGTGGCAGCTGTTCACAGCATCACAAACCAATGTTCTAGGCTAGGAAATGCTGAAGAATCTAACTGAAACCACACAGGGAATTTTGGGTTGGTATGATAGAAGTACCAACGTGAAACATAGATAGGACATTTGAGTTAATACCCCAGCACTTGTGGAAAGAGCCATGGTAATTATTCAGGACTTCAGGTTTACATCTCACAGCACAAGGCTAGGATACTACTTTGTTCTAACGCAATCATCTTCTACACAATTTTGTCTTGATCGACGCTGTGGTTTTCCCTTAAATGAGTTGTCCACCTTAGTTGAACTTGAAAAATATGAAACAACTCTCATAAGTCAGCTTGTCTGTTGAAAGAGAAAGTTTATTGATAACCCATAGTTGGTGTAACTTTTAAAAATTCACTTTGGAGGCTTTTCTTTTGCAGTTCTATTTTAACAAAGACGGATTCCTGCAGCAGCCTGAATAACCAACCAATGGCCCCAAGAACAGATTCATATTTCAGAGATTACAGTGAGTAATATTGTAACTCCAAAAAAGTCTTTATCACTAATTCCATGGCTGTTCTGTCATTTTTCATACTGAGTTTGGATAATGCCTGATATTGTACATATCCCATGTCATTTAAATGTGTAATGCAATAGCTCATTTATTAAAGTATGCCATTACCTCCTGTAATGTGTTCATGGATTAGAGCTACTATTTGTAAGCTCCGCATGCTCCAGATTTCACATCTTTCCTCTGGAGCTTTCATTACTCCCCTCTCCTTCCCTGCATCCTTCAGCCCCATAACCTAGCATTTTCACTTCATTTCATTCAACAGGTAGATCCATGTTACTGAATAACAGAATTAATTACAACTTTCAGTTTTATGGTAAATTCTAAGGAGACTTTAATCAAATGAAGGGGTTGGTACCTGAATCACAGTTAGGTGAAATGGAGAAAAAAAGAACATTATTGTCATTCATTGTTAAAGCCAGTCACCATCAATTCTATCATGACATGACAGAATGCTTGATCAACCCTATCTGTTAGGTGGGGCCAGTTTAAGCCTGTAGCTCTCATTGTGTGCACTGGATGATAAAATGTACCCAAGAGACAAGCTGCTGCCAGGTTTGGTTGTCTACAATTACTTTGTTCAATTTTATTTTATATGGGCTTTCACTTCCATGAATCATCTAACATTAAATTACATAATCTTGGATTGGACCATTTTTTTTAAAAGGACTGGATGCATTGTAAATAGAGATGTGCAAACCATAGTTAAACGCAACTGATCTTGAACCTATGGTTACTTCTTGTGTATCTTTGATACATGCCAGTAATCTTAAGGAAGTGGCAGCTAGTAGTTAAAGCAGAGGACTCCAAATAAGGCATTAGAGTCCATTCTGCTGTTCAGTACATGTGTGATCTTGCACACAAAAAAGACAGGACTTGGGAGACCAAGGCTCAGTTCCCTGCTCTACCGCATCCTGCCTGTGTGACCTTGGACAAGTCCCCTTAGTCTCTCTGTGCCTTAAATCCCCATCTGCAAAACAGAGATAATGGCCCTGCCCTGCCTCATCGGGGTGTTGCGAAGATAAACATATTAAAGACTGTGAAGCACTTTGAGATCTACTCATGAAAAGCTTTACATAGGAACCAGGTATTATTATTATTTCGTTTCTATTAAATTTTAAAAAATTTAGTAGAAACAAAAAAATTGTTCTCCCTCTCCCACACCTTTTCCAGTGGCAAGAAATGGGGGGGAGGGGTGAACCCTAAAGCTGAAATGAAGCAACAAAACCCATTTAGAAACAAAACCATTTTTGCTTTGATTAATTTAATAAAAATATATTTAAGAAAGGAACCCTCCCCCCATGAAAATTTATGAGCCAAACATTTTTTTCCAAACATTTCCATGGAAAATACTTAATGTTTTTCAACCAGCCCGACTGAGAGGCAGTGGGCCCAGTGGAAGGAACGTTGGACTGGGATTCACGAGACCTGGATTCTATTCCTGTCCTGCTGGGTGACTTGAGGCAAGTCATTTCACCTCTCTGTGCCATCTGTAAAATCAGGGTCATGACCCTGACCTCCTTTAATGCTTTGAGACAGACTGATAAAAAGCACGATATAAGCGCTAGGGAGTGGTGTTATTATGCCTTACGCAGGCAAATCTTCAACTGAAGTTAATATGAGTTTTTCCTGAGTAAGGGTGGAGTAAACACTAAGTTGGAGCCTGAGGATTTGGACTACTGGGCATATGAAGGTATCACAGAACTCAATACAACAGAAGTCGCTCTAATACACAGTTCCAAATTATAGCCACCTTTCCCTCTCAAAAGATGTGGTTTCATCTCTCATTTGGTTATACAAATGGTAACAAGTCTTAGAAGGGAAATGATGGGCTCATCTTAGAGCCAACCTCAGCACTCACAAAACCACTGCAGGATTTCAATGCAACTAGCTGTCTGTTTCAGGGAGGCCTAGAGGTGTACAGACAGGGCCGCTGCAGGCCAGACTCTTTTTATACAGGACTATGCTTATGTGATTGTATCTTGAACACCCACTGAATGTAAGTCCATGACCTTCAGGAAAGGAGCAGGAGGGGTGAGTTCATTTGGCCGAAGCCTGGACAAACAAGAACCGGTCAGTGAACCCTAGAGGATCCCACTGAAAAACAACAGGAACTCAACATAAAAGGAAAGTTCTGACCTTTATATCGAGTTCCCCTGGAGAATTGTTAGAGTAATTCTTGCTCCTCTATAGTGCCAGTCAACAGTTCCATCTGCTTTAGATGCAGCACAAGCCTGTATCCCTCACTGGGAGATAAATTAAGGAGGAAAAGGCCAAATGCTTTGTAATGCTTCTGCTCTCTTGGAGAGGATGAGCAAATGTCAGGCTGACACACTTGACGTGCAATCTTTATCCATTTAATAAACGTTAGTACATTATTACTTTGGTCAATTTAGAATAAGACACAGAACTGGCTCCAGCTGGAAGGTTTTAATCTTTGAGCCAGATTCATTCCTCAAGGCCTAGAGGGCTCAAATTACCCACACCCTGCACCCACTGGAACTCCTATGCCTGAGGGGGAATCCAGTTCGCCTATGGAAATAGCACTGCCACCCTCTGGCAGATGTTCCACTAGGGAAGCGACTTTGAAATCTAAACAGGACCCATATGACCCTTACCAGTGGAGGCTGCCCATGATAGGGCTGACTGAATCGCCCTGCCATCACGGTTCTGCTCCTTCCTGGGCCACATTCTCCACTTTTGAGGCTGCACTGACTGGAATGGAGACTGCAGGTGAACTCTGCCAGCACACGCTGGTGGAATTCAAGGGGTAAAATGGTCTTTGGTTAGTTTAATTGTTAAAGGCAGAAGCTTTGCATCAGATTAAAATCTTGTATAGGAGGATGCTGTCAGGGCTGCTTTTAAACCATTAGCAATGGCTCAGCAAGTCATAGACTTCTGCTTACAGCCTTGTGAACCATAAGGCTGCACCTGAACAACCAGCAAGAGCCCTGTGGTTGACAATGCAATACAGGGCCTGACTTTGTGGACTAATGGTCAGACAATGGGCAGCCATGTCACAATTCTGGATTCCAAGACTTGGACTCAGTCCCTTGCTCTTGGGACAGCAGAGGTGAGGAACATACAGCAGACAATACTCCCAATCCACAGGGAAAGGGCAGTGTATGTTCTACTGCATTACTCTTCAGAAGATGACTCACGGTGTTTCACATGGCCCAAGGTGCTTCACATTGCCATTCAGTTCTTTGAATGGAAGTCAAAGAACTTTAAAGTCCATGCAGAATTTTGCAGGGGGATCAGTATTAATATTTTGTATTAATAAAAAATACTGCGTCCGAGGATCTCAAAGCAATCTACAGTCATTAACTAAGCCACATAGACTCTCTGTGTGTTAGGCAGGTTCTACTATACTGGTTGTACAGAGGGATGAACTTGGCTACCTCCTTATGATTTCACCCTTAACTCCTAAAGTGGTGCACATGACTTGTTCTGGCCCTCTGCACAGCCGTCAGTCTCACCCTTAGTGACCTGAACCACGCCACACAGTAAGGACAGGTACATTTGGGAAAAGAATCCACAAAACTCCCACTCCTTTACTCTAATCATCACACCACTCTGCCTCTTTGTGTAATAAGAAAAAAAATGGATTGTTGTACATTTTCCTTTGCATGGTTTGACAAATTAAATGAAAGTTGCACAGTAGGACATAGTAGGTAAGAGCAAGAGTGTATTGCTACTTAGGTAGCCAGTGATCTCCTTAGGGAATGTCTTAAAAATTAGGCTGTCAGGTGAACAAAACTCTCCTAAGCTACTTAAGTCTACTCTTGCTCTGTAAACATATTGTGAAGCCATGGAAGACCTGTCAGATTTACTTTGGAGTAGTTGAGAGTCAGTGTTCTTTTGGTGACGTCTTTATATTAGAAGTTGACATTAAATCTTGCTTCAGAAAAAACAAACACTTATTTGGATAGATAAGAGGATAAATATCTATAGATGTTTACTTTTCCATCACTCCTTCTTTGTTTCTTACCATTATAGCAGTCTGAACCTGCCCCAGACATGTGGAGAAACAGTGCTATTCATCAAGTTGTTAACTCACACGCTGTGTGTACCTGAAACTTAAATTAAACCAAACCAGTGTCAGGAAAAAGCATCAAAACATGAATGCAGTGAAACTGGTTTGCTTGGTGAATTGGGTTCTTAGGAAGGTAACAAGTTAGTTGCTCTGCCCAAAAAACAAACAAAAAAACCCCACATCATAGACACGGGTTTTGTTGCAGCTTTCTCCATATTGCTCTACCAGTGTGCCTCAGCCTTCATTTGCCACAACCACCACTCGAACCCTGGGCTCCACACACCCTCCACAGCTCTGCAAATTCATCACAATCTTCAGCTGCAGCATCCCTGCTATTGTAATGTTGTGCTCTACCCATACGAATCCAGCAATGTAACAGTCATGGTGACCTGCTGCCCACCCTGCTATTCCAGTGCACAGCTCTGCAAATGCACCTGGACCTGACCTGCAAAGTTCTGACCCCTGCACTCCCAGCGTATACTATTTACCGTAAGTTACCTCAAATTATGTGGTGATTTGAGGAACAAGGAAATAGCTTCTAGGAGGATGGCAATGCTAATTTTAGCTACAACTCAAAGCATGATTTGCCTTCTGTAGAGATAACTCAGTCAGTTTCATATACCACCTTACAAATGAAAGACATAATAAAAAAGAGACATAGTGAGTCAAAATAATCAAATCCATTGGCTTCATGGGAATTATAGCAGTGATGAATTTGGCTTAATGTGTTTGTTTAATTTTTGACACAGGAGATATGACAACCATCTACAAGTATTTGAAGAGTGAAGGAAAGAGGTCTCATGTAGGTTGGTCCGATAAGGTATAACTAGGAGTGAGGAGGAGACGAGTGAACAGGAATTATGTAGGATGAATTTCAGGAAGAAATTTCCAATGGTAAGACTGATCAGGCTGTGAAAGTTTCATAAGGATGGGGTAGAAGTACAGCTGCTTGGAAATTTTTCACCAATTTTTTTTTTTAAACCAAAAAAATGCAGTTCATGAAACAGTTCAACAAATCTCCTAGCTTCAAAAATTTTAACTAAAAAAGTTTCAAAAATGATTGAAACTTTTCATTTTGACGTTTTTGAAATATTTCAGTAGACCCAAATCAAACAAACCATCCTGGTTTTTTGGTTTGTGAATATTTAAGTTTGTTTACTTTTTGTCCAAATTACAGGATGAAAAAAAATTCAAACTCTTGAAAATACTTGCAGGATGGGAAAAATATTTCCCACCCAGCTCCTGGTAGCAGCTCCATCATGTTGAACAGGTAGAAGTAAACTAGAGAAATCACTAGTTCAGTATAGTCCTCTTCTTGCAGGAGACTGAGAAGGTGACATTACTAATACAGTACATCTTTCCATTTCTACTATGATTCAATTTCCAAGGCATTGAATTAAATTTTGAACACTCAGGGATTTTACAAAGCATGTATGATGTAATGCTTATGTACAGGTCAGTGAATTAAGGACTAATCAATTTAAATTGATTTCCAGTATCTTAAAAAAACCTTTGTAAATATTAATTTTCAGATTAAGTATTGGGAAGCAAATGAGTATGATAAATACTTTATCAAAAGTATTAACCTTTTTGCTCCTTTATTTTTTGCTCAACCTTTCTTAACTCTTTGGCACATATTTCTGGACAATGTCTTATTTAAATTTTATTTTAGAAAATGCCAATTCCTAAATTAACTGTGAATTAATTAACTCCTTTGTCATTTGTCTCTCAGTAGTCCAGCTATGACCAAACTCAGCAGAGTACAGAGGAACTAAAACCCCTAATTCAGAAAAGGAGGGCCAATATAAAACAAGAAAACGTTAGCTGCAAGGTTGTAATGCACCAGAGCAGCCATCTGATCTTTCAAGCAAGGAGTATGAAAAACTATCCAGAGGCTGTAGCAAGGCTTTTCATGGCAGTTAAAAAGAAATAACTTGGCTGACAGATTAATTAACGTGAAAATCAAAATTGAACTAGCAAATGGATATTGATCACTTAATATTTTGTAATAAATTAGTGTGTAAGATGTGTTAGTGTGCAAGATGTCAGATTGAGAGTCCTGGAAACTGAAGGCCTCTTTTTATCCACTGGACAGGTGCAGTTTAGGCAGCATAAGAGCAAGCTTCACATAATATCTACACTAGCGTAACACCAGTCTTGACCTGAAAGGATCACTTGTATAAATAGTGAGTTCTGTCTCTTTAGAAGGGTTGGGTAGGGAACAGATTTTCTCAACAAGAATTTGAGAGATTTCAGATTTGTTTCCTATTCAAAATTAGTATGAAAAGTCAAAATTTGCAAAATTTTTGGCAATTGACAAAACCCAAAAAAATGTTTGGTTCACGTCAATTGAAATATTTGGTTTGATAATCTCAAAATATTTCATTTTGATTTCAACCTTTATTTTTAGTATAAATTAAAGTTAAATTTCAAAACGAAAAGGAATTTCAAAACAATCAAAACAAGCTTTTTGATTTGAAAATGTTGAACCAATGTTTTTATACTTCCAAAATTTTCTTAATTTTTATCCAAGTCAGGAAATTTGGTGAAACGGATGTCCCTGAGAACAGTTTCTGTTTTAACAACTTGGTATTTTTAGCGGAAAAAAGTTATGTAAAAAAAGCCCCAACTATCTCTACTCTAGAGGTTACTAAATATTTGACCTCTTTATTGAGGCTGCCAACAAGTGTGCCACTTGGTCCATGGAACTTTCACAGTTTGTGGAGGAAGGATGTTGTTGTGGTTAAGACACCTGTCCTAGAGCTAGGAGATCCAGATTCTATTATTGGCTCGGTCACTGATTTCATATGTGACCTTGCCTAAGTCACATATTATCCTTTTTTGCCTAATTTTTCCCCATCAGTAAAACGTAGATAATAGCACACAACACAGCAGGGTGCTTGGAGGATTAATTCTCTAATGCTTTTATTGTGCATTGGATATCAGACAGAAGGCAATATATGAAAAGAGCAAGTAGCATTAGATTGTGGTTTTTTTTGTTTTGAGACATCTCTTCATTTCACATAGACCACTATATATCATCCAGATGCACAACTGGTTGGAAAATGTTCCTCCACAAAAAATTGAAAAAACTGAAATATTTTGGCACAAAACTTAAATACTTTGATTCAGAAATGCCACTGCAGTGCCTCAGGGGAGTTGTAGTTTAGTAACCTCATGTTCCCATTCTCCTCTAGAGCACGACTTCCTAGTTGGACTACATCTTCCATGATTCACCATGGTGTGTCCTCTTGGGGAAGGGATGGGAGGCAGTGTATCATGGGAATCCCATGGCTGTGGTACATGATGAGAGATTAAATTTGGCTGCGGAGCCTGGCCCATAGAGGGTACATGAGGGAAATGAGACCACCATACTATAATTCCCATAAGGCACCTCAATTTCAGAATTAAAATATTTTGGTTTTCATTCAAAATATTTTGGTTTTTTTGGTCAAAAACTGAAAAAAGCACTCAACAAATTGAAATTGTCCATGGAAAGCAGACACTTTCTACAAAAAACTGTAATTTTGTCTAAAACTCAATTTTCCTTTGAAATACAGTTGTTTCAACAGAAATTTTTCTACCAGCTCAAGTCAAATGGCATTTGTGGCGTATGTGGCTATGAAAATATGATGTTTTTGCTTTCTGTGAATTCTGTCTTTGAATTTCTAAAAATGCTGCCTTTGTGCTGGGGCTGCAGTCATTTTGTTCTCAGAGTCACTGCAATCTGTCAAAGAGGACACACACACACAGAGCGTTCTCTCTCAAAAAGACACTACAGTTGTTCTCTTGTTACCCTCCTCAAGCTATAACTGAAGGAGGCTTAGGCTAGAACACACACGCACACACACACAATTTATAGATGTATGTATGAAAAAAGTGTGACGTTAATAACTTTTGGCCACTAATACCCCTGGCCTGAATTGAAGTGATTTTCTAACTCTGAAAGCTTCCATACCTCATTACCATTAACTCCTTTGTTCTAGCTAGAAGTCATCTGTTCCACTTGCCTAGAGAGAACAAGTCATGTATTTCTCAGTTCCTAGACAAAGTGTCCATATTGTACTGCCTGGTGCCACTACCCTCATTCTGCCAGGCCCACAGACAGAAAATTCCGAGGCCCAGGGCAGAACAGTCAATGAGCCCCCATGCACGCACAAGCCGTGCCCACATGGACGCTGTCCCCCTGACATTTGGGTGGTGCTGCGCCTACGCTGGCTGGTGCCCAGTGAGCTGCTGGCTGCACTGATGGGCATGCTCTTCGGGCATGGCCAGGGCTTCCACATGTCCACCCCAGTAGGGTTGCCAACTGTCTAATTGTGCAAACCTAAAGACCCTTGACCTGCCCCTGAGACCACGCCCTTTTCCCACTCCTTCTCCTAGGCCCCACCCCTCCTCCCTCCCTCCCCCAGCCTCACTCACTTTCACCAGGCTGGGGCAGGGGGGTTGGGTGTGGGATCTGGGAAGGAGTTTGGGTGCAGGCTCTAGGCAGGGGCAGGGTGTTGGGGTGCAGGAGGTGGGCAGGGGGTCGGTGCTTACCTCGGGTAGCTCCCGAATGCAACCGGCACACCCCTCTCGCAGCAGCTCCTAGGCAGGGGGCCCAAGGGGTCTCTGCACGCTGCTGCCCACAGGCACTACCCCTGCAGCTCCCACTGGCCACAGTTCCTGGCCAGTGGGAGCTGCAGAGTCGGCGACTGGGGCAGCGCGCAGAGACCCTTGCCCCCCCCCAGGAGTGTCAGAGACATGCCCCCAGCCATTTCCGGGAGCAATGCAGAGTAAGGGCAGGCAGGAAGCCTGCCTTAGCCCCACTGCGCTGCCAACAGCAGTTGCTGGGGGCCCCTGGGCTCTTTTAAATCACCCGGACCCCTGGGCAATTGCCCCCTTTGCCCCCTCTGTCAGTGGGACTGCTTCCTGCCACAATTAACTAGCACAAATCTCCCCTTGTATGGATTCATCTGTTTTCAAACAAACACAGGTGGCCACGAATTAGAAGAAAAAAAAACCAAAACAAATACTCTACATCAAGAAGGCAAAATATCTGACATCTCCTGGCAATAATATTTACAAACTCAAGGGTAACAGGAGAGGTCCCAGAAGACTGTAGAAGGGCTAATGGAGTGCCCATCTTTAGAAAGGGGGAAAGGAGGAGCAGGGGAATTATAGACCAGTCAGCATGACTTCAATACCAAGGGCCATTGATCTGTCGATTTTCGTTCACAATAAAAATTCTCTCCAAAGAGAGAAAGACCTAATGAATTCTAGCTTCAATAGTCAATTATCTGCCTTTAATGTCACGTTCTCCCCTCCCGCATGGCACACCGACATCACTTGGCGGCCCATTCAGGCTGTTGTCTGTTTTCTGTCCAGAGCCATAAACTTCATCATGACATAAAATACCAGGGTCATCATTGAGCATCACAAAGCTGCAGCTCACTCATCAAGCCAGCTGAGAAAACCTCCCTTCCTGCCTCTTCAAGGCAGTCCACAAAAGCCACCCACCGGCTGCTGACCTTGATTTTGATTTATATGGATGTTGGTCGATTCTAGTCAACATACTTCCAGAGGGAGGAGGGAGAGACCTTGACAGAACACTTAAGGAGTGTTATTGCACTGGACATATTATTTCTCTCATCTGAGAGGAAGGAGCATCTAGTGGTTACAGCAGAGAACGAAGAGTCAGGACTAGAGCTGGTCGGAACACTTCAACGAAATATGATTTTTCATCAAAGCCAAAAATGTTTTGCAGCATCATATCAGTGTCAATGACATTTTTTTATTGTTTTTGAGGTCCAGGGCTCTCTGGTACCTTCTGATGAAAGAGAGAGGGGAATGAAAACCTGAGCTTTCGGCTGCATAAATATATGTTTCCACAAAATGCTGTTCTGCAAAAAACTTTCAAGAGGGTTGGGTTCGTTCTTCAGTAGAACAAAAACAAATTTAGAAACCATGAAAGTCTTCACGAAATGGAACGGTCAGTCTGCAGCCAGCTTTAGTTAAGACTCCTGCATTCTCTCCCAGCTCAGCTCCTCACTTAGTATATGACCCTCGGTGAGTCCCTTATCTTCTCCATGCCTCGATTTTCCCCATACATAAAATGGGGAGAATAATGTCTCTGGTGCTTCTCTCCAAGTATTGTTGCAAGGTTTCATTAAATCAGTGTTTGCAAAGTCCCTTCAGATCTTTCATATCAGTTCTTAGCATTTTTCATCTTTTAAGCTATTCAAGATGAGACAGCAGACAAAAAAAGTGCAGAAGTCACAGCAGCTTTTCCTTTGCTTAAACTTTCTGGCTTTTACACAAAAAAGTCCTTTCCAGCCAGGATTTGGCACTAACTATTTGGACCCTTCTCATTGCAGTTTCACAAAGGAACTCTAAAGCCGACACGAGGCTCCCCTGTGAGCAGGCTCTCGTGGATTTCTGAACACCTCTTGCTTTTCACAGTGCCCTCGAGAACAGCCTCTCTGCTGGTGTTTTGGTTCTGGATGCATCAGGAAGCGCAGTGGTGCAGAGACGAGGGAAGATAATGGGCAAGGCTGGGGGACTTCATTCATTGTTCTGAATCTCAAACAATGGTCATTTCAAATTCAGTTCAGTATTGTGGCAAGGATGCTCCAGCATGGAGTGGAGGATGTGAGGGTTTTAACTTTACAGAATGTGGGTCACGCATCCTTCATCATGTCACGCTCTGGGCTGGGGGGTGAGTTTTCTGTCAGGCCCATGGAGCACCACATTTTTCAGCATATCCATGGCCATGCCTCTAATTGGACCAGCCCCACCGAACAAAAAATGTGTATGGAAAGGGTACGGGGTGGGAGAGCATCTCTCAAAATGATCAGTATTTCCCGAGTGGTCATTCCCGATTGCCGGCAGCCTCCTCCCTCACAATTCTGCCTCTGCTCTGCTCCCTGCATTCCTGCTCCACTCTTGGGCACGGGAAGCAGTCGAGTGAAATAGATGAAGGCTCTTCATTTCAGCAGCATCTGCACAGGGCACTTCAGGGAACAGGATTCCAGTCAATTTCACTTGGATGTTAGAACACGTGCACTAGAGAAACTCTAAGTCGGTTATCCCAGGGAAGAAATGGGGAAAGTACGTGTCCCCTTGCCTTCTGAGATCCCATGTCAGTAGACGGTAGGGCTGTAAATGACCTCATGGCTCATCTAGTGCAGGGGTTCTCAAACATCATTGCATCGCGACCCCCTTTCAACGATAAACATTACTACATGACCCCAGGAGGCGGGGATCGAAGCCTGAGCCAGCCCGAGCCCCAGGTCGGGGGCGGGGAGGCAAAGCTGAAGCCCAAGGGCTTCAGTCCCAGGCAGGGGCCTATAATCCGAGTCCTTATACCCAGGGCTAAAGCCTTCAGGCTTCAGCCCTGGGCGGTGGTGCTCAGGCTTCAGCTTCAGCCCCAGCAAATCTAAGGCAGCCCTGGCGACCCCATTAACATGGGGTTGCAACCCACTTTGGGGTCCCGAACTACAGTTTGAGAGCACTCATCCAATCTAGCTGTTGGTAGGGAACCAGTAAACACTCTTTCCCAGTGCAGGGGAACCTCCAGATTAGAATTTGATTTTTTAAGCCTCAAGATACAGGTGCTGACTAAAAAGTCATTGACACTGCGGGATATCTTCCCTGTGAGGGGAACCACATGAGTCTTCCCATCACAGATCTAGGCTTCCGCATCTGACCTCTTAAACATTTTATATTATTGATAGCATCCAATTTAGAAGAATAACCAGCTACCTGCAAACACATATGTAACATGGTTTTACATTCATTATTTCTTCCAAAAGACATTTGCTAAACAGGCCTGACAAGAGGATATTAAACATCAAGGCAGCTTGTTCCCCATCTTTGGGGACAGAAATCGTTCATCTCAACCCTAGGGAAAAAAAGAATGTTTAATTTATCAGACAGCATTGCAAGATGTTATTTACTAGTATACAGGATGTACGATTTATTCAACAAACCGTGAACATTTTAAACCTGTTCACGCTCTTCCGCAGCATAATAATTAAAAAGACAGCTTGGATCACATGTACGAGGCAACAAAGCATCTAAAGGAGAAGTACAGAGGCCAGTTTGGCTAGCTTTCAATTTATCGTCTCCTTTTCTCTGCATGGAGATGGAAACACAACTCTGGAGCTGCTTTCTTCTCAGCACACCAGAGCATCTGGGGGTGGGTGGGCAGCATATTACCCGGAGGGATGGAATGGGAGGAAGTACCAACATCCACCGGTGTGGAAGAGGCACAATCTATCTTAGAGAAGATAGAATTGTCTAGCAGGCCTAGGACTCAGAAGATATGGGTTCTGTTCCTGGGTCTGCCACTGACCTGTTGTGGGATCTTGAGTAAATCTGTTTGCTGCTCTGCTCCTTCCTCCCACCATTAGTCTCTGTCTGTTTAAATTGTATCTGCGTGGGGACTGTCTCTTACTACATGTATAGCACAGCACCTAGCACAATGGAGTCTCGGTCCCAGTAGGGGCCCCTTGGCCTTACGTTAATATATAAATAAAGGATTTGTGGGGGCATATCATAATCTCATTTACACCAGTGCAGATTCAAATGAAGTAACACTGGGGATAGTGAGATTTGGAAATATGTTCACCATAAACACCACCACCACAGACTACAAGGTGTGCCCTATCCACTAAGTTGCGCTAGACAAATACACAGAACTAAATGCCATGCCACGAGAGAAAATATAGCCAGTGTATTCTCCTCCTCTGTTATTAATAAAAATTACAAGGCACAGCCAAGTATGTTAAGTTTGACACAGGAGGTTAAGCTGAGACAGTCTCTAAGGGTGCAGCAATTTTCTGAGGTATAGAACTTCTCAGGTATAGATCTTCCCTTTAAACATTTGGGGTTAAAATGATCTTTTCCCCCTGCTAATGATCAAGTAGCTGACTGGTTGATTGCTTATAACTGGCAGGTGTCTAGCTGATGACAGGAAATGAGACTGGCACTGCAGGAGTTTGATGGGTTAAGATGATTGAAGCAGGAAAAGCAAAGATATTATGCTTTCCCTTCATTTAGAGGCGTGTGTTTGCTAATTGAGGAGTGCCAGCTTTATGGTGTCTGCAAAGAATCAGATGTGGGGACTTTGAAGCACAATGAGCCTGATTCACAGCGGGCCCTCAGCGCCTTTGCACAGAGTAAAGTAACTGGACAGCTCTCCCCAGGAAATACCCCAGGTGCAAGAGACACTCTTTAGAAGCCTCAGAACCAACTCTGCTGGCTCTGTGTTCTCCCTCCGTTACAGGCAGACCCAGTACAGGGGGTGTTGCGTGGTGGGCCAGTAGCAAGAGAGGGAGTATCTGGTGTTTGTATGGCTTGGTGCTTCTGTGCCCTTAAGGTTACCTAACCTGTGGTGGGGGCCAAATTGGTTCCTAGCAGCCCCGGAATGGAGAGATGCAAGCTGCTTCCCATCCGTCCTTGTGCAGGTGCCAGTGAAGCGATGAATCAGGGCCCAGAGCAGGATGTTTAAAAGGATTTTCATCCAAAAATTAGGTTCTGTTTAAAATAAAAAAGGCACTTGGTGGAATTTTGCCAGTGCAAAAAGGAGTCATGAAAACAACTGGTTTGGATTTGAAATACTCCAGCATTGTTCGGGGAACCAGAAAGTGAAAATGACTAGAAACACAAAGGGCTAGATTCTCAAGGGGGACTGAGGCACCTTAACTGCCCCTTTCGGGGTCTAAATCCAACATTTAGGCACCCCTGACATTCAAAGAAACCCTGGCCAGCTGCCGCCTAACTCTGTAGACACCTAAACTCAATATGTGCTGAAGTTTTTATCAGTAACAGTCCCTTAGGTGCCAGTATTTCTGCCGCTGGGCACACGCACAGCCACTGAAGTCCTGACAGCACTGAGCAGCTTGGCATGTGCTTCGCACCTATGCCCTGGCAGGATTCCCAGTGTAGACATTCCCTATTTCATGTACAGGGCCCAAGCCGTAGGTGTGCTAATTGGCCACTGAAAAACACACCCACTGGATTGGATCCTGCACAAAACTCAGGGGTTAGTTCACTTGGGATGTGGGAGATTAGGGTTCAAAAGTCCCCAATCTGCCTAATTTAGAACTGGGACTTGAAGGCAGGTCTTCCACCTCCTATGTGCATGCCCGCCCCATTGGACTATGGGATTGGTAGGGTGGGTCCCTTATCTTGAAGCTGTTCCACTTTGCATAAAATACTTAAATATTCATTGGAGCAGAGACTGGAATCTGGGTCTTCCAGGTGAGTGCCTTAAGTACTAGGCCATAGGGTCTCTCTCCCTCCCTCTATTAATATTTAGTTATTTATCCAAAGCAGAACAACTTCAGAGAGATTGAGCAAGACCCATATTAGAATATCTCCATGGTTAGGGAACTTACCCGAGACGTGGGAGACTTCAGTTTGAATCCCTGTTCCCCATCAAGCAGAGGTGGGATGTGAACTGGGTATATGCAAGTGTGAGGTCACCATTTCATCCTGGATTTTTCTTGAGAAAGGGCTGACCTGGTTTAGGCACTTAACTCCAAGAGAGGTTTCAAAGCTGTGAATCTGGGCCAGAGTTAGGCACCTAACTCCCTTTGATGCATGGGGCTTCTTAAACCCCACACCTCTCTCCCCAGTATTTCCTACCAGCTAGTTTAGGTGGCTTCTCACCTGCAATGCTGGCTTCTCTGAATTCCATTCTCCTAACTCTCCCCACGAGTTGCATAGGGAGCCTGCGGACATAACTCAGTGCTGTGAATGCAATAGGTGGCAAGGCGTCTCCACTTTAGGTGCTACAACACTCAGTATTGTATGGCCTAAGTCACTCTTGTGACTAGAGCTATACAAAGCTTTTCCGACAAAAGTAGTTTATTCACCAAAAAAATGCAGTTTAAGGTAGACCAAAACTATTTGTGAATTTTAAGTTGAATTCAGTGAATCATTTCATACAGAAAAAGGAATTTTTGAAGAAGCCAAAATGTTTCATGTAGACATTTTCAATAAACAATGTTTCAACTTTACATTTCAAAATGATTTTTATATCGAAATTTAGCTAGTTTTTTTTAAAAAAAGGGTAAAAATGAAATCTAAATGAAACAAAACGAAAAAAAGTATTTTGGGTCACACAAAACATTTTGTTCAATCCAAATATTTTATATTTCAGTTTTTTGTTTCAGCACCAAAAAAAAAATTTGTTCTGGATTGACCTGAAACAGATTTTTTCTTTTTTCTTTTTCTTTGTTTGGCCTCTGAACCAAAAAAAAATTAATTATTTGCTCAAATCTACTTGTGAATCTAGCCCCAAATGAAAATGACCCATCTAGTTTCACTGTTAAGGGTGAGTGAAGTGCAAAGAAAGAAAAAAAAATAGCATCAAAGGTAAAAAACATGAATTAGATTTTAAAATACCCATTGATTAACAGTCTCAAGTGTCATCAGTAGCACAGGTAAACAATTTTAAATTTTCTATACGGTGGTGCTATGAAGATATTGCACCAAAGTCTGCTCAAGTTACTCATGCATATCACCCAATTGAAGCCCACAGGATTACTCATCTGAGTAATGACAGCAGGAGATGGCCCTTTATTGGCATGACTCGGGATGGCTGCATTAGTCAGAAGTGCCAGTAAAACCTGCATACCACAACGTCAGGTATTCCTTTTACTTCACATTTTAGAGAGAAAACATGTTATTTTGGAAATATTTTAGAGTTGTAAAACCTTGTTTGTTACTATTTTTCGTGTCTCCTCTGCCTGTAAAACCCGGTGTTTTAGTTACTGTCCACAGCTCTTGGAGTGATAGGAAGTCAGTACTTACGCATTTTGTATTCTCATAAAAAATTATTTACACTAGAGTTTCTACAAATCAGGATGTTGCAGTTTTAAGGTCAGATAGCTCACACAACGTGCCAGAGCTAAAAAACACATGCTGTGCATTTCACAGCCTCACATCCCTTCTCTCCGAGGGGACACAGCAGGTGTTTCTAGCCCTGATAAGGGACCACTCAGACCTGAAAAGCTGTCACTGGTACAGAATTGAAACCTGTCAGTTTTCTACCTTAAGGCCAATGAATTTGGTAAAGAAATTACACTTAGGGAAAGAAAAAGTGGGCAGTGCTCTGGGCAGGTTTTACATATATACACTCACATGGGTATCACAGTGATATGAGGCCTGTGTATGAGACCAGAGATGCTCTCTCAGGACTTGACATTGTCACTGTACAGATGTACTGCTGGACTATCTGAAATGTCTATAACCCCAAAACAGCAATTTCTTGCCTAAAATTCAATATGTACAGTAATGAATGAATTGCCCAAGTGGACTATGTGTACCCCAGACACGAAACCATGTAAATATCTCCTGGATTTTTGTTCATTAAAGCATTACAGAGCATCATTGGGAATAGCACTTATTTACTCTATATATCTACTCTCTGCAAGGCTTTCACCCCTATTTGCTGCATTTGCTGACACACACACACAAAGATTTTACTCCTAGTAGCCCTGCAGATCCAATATCATTACAGGAAAGTGAGCAAGATTCTATTTTGCTTCGTGCACCAATGAAACTGTCAACTAAATTCTGACTGCAGAGTCTTTACTGGTGGTCATGTAAGGGAGGTAGAAAGATACCAACATGATTTTCCAATCCAAGGCTAAGGTTGCAGTGCTGGCAAGTAGAAAAATCATCTTTTGACTTATAAACTGAACAATAACGTCTCTTTGACAATTGCTTTCCCATCTATAACCATCCTTTACAAGGGAAGCCAACAACATTTGGAATAAGATAGCTGTTTTAGCAGCCAACAGCAGTTTGCCAAGCAATAAAATGACAAGACTCTGTGTGGTTATTTAATTATTTAGGACATAATATGCTATTTTATTTGACAATCTGTTTGCTATGTGGATAAACTGTAAGGCTGAGTAATTTTTCCTGATGAAAGAACCAGATCATCTCCTCATTAAACAACCTCTCTGGCATAACATCGGTATGATGTAACAAATAGTAGCTCACGAAAGCTCATGCTCAAATAAATTTGTTAGTCTCTAAGGTGCCACAAGTACTCCTTTTCTTTTTGCGAATACAGACTAACACGGCTGTTACTCTGAAACCTATTGAAAAGAATGGAGCACAGATGAGCGGAAGTTACAGAAAATACAGGTTTCAGAGTAGCAGCCGTGTTAGTCTGTCTTCGCAAAAAGAAAAGGAGTCCTTGTGGCACCTTAGAGACTAACCCATTTGTGAGCTGTAGCTCACGAAAGCTCATGCTCAAATAAATAGGTTAGTCTCTAAGGTGCCACAAGTCCTCCTGTTCTTTTTACAGAAAATACAGTGGAAGATGAGTCTTTCCTTAGATGAGCACAAAAGGCGAGAGGGAGAGTATTAGGGAACAGCCATAGCACTGTAGCCTGAATGGCCAGAGCAAATTGGATTGCTGGAGGATAACTGAGTGGGGGCAGTGTATGTTCTCACCAGTTGAGACCATCTGCCTGTGGACACCAAACGGAGACCAGGAAAGTCGCCACCGACGCTGGCTCTGGTATCGAGCTGGGTCAACATCAACCAATGGTCCTTCTTGTATGCCTTGGAGCAACTATGCCAATTGTTTGTAGAGTTGACCATTCCCCCCCCCCCCCCAGCAAATAGTAAATTCACCCAAAAATGCATTTTTCCGGGCACCAAAACTACTTGGGTCAAATTTTGCAAAACATTTCAGCTGGGGGGGTGGGGGTGGGGGGGCAACAACACTGAAAACAAAATATCAGAAATGTTGAAACGCTGCATTTGGACAATTTTTCCAACAAGCTATTTTGTTTAGAATGTTGATTCAAATAGACATTAGAATCATTCAATTTGTCTGAATGAAATTTTTTAGATTTTCATGTTGGCAATAAATAAAAAATTCTGTTTTGGCTCAAAATGAACTGGTTGTTTTTCTGATTTTTTTCAGTTCAGCCATCAAAAAAAGCTATTATTTGCTTAGCTCAAATAGCTGGCCACCCATTGCTAAATCCCAGTTATAGACAAGGGATTATGTTTCCACAGTGTGTTCTTTCCCTTTGTAAAGTGCTTTGGGATCTTCAGATAAAAAATGCTACAGGAGTGCAAAGTATTTATATAATTGACAGCAGACATTTCATGTCTCTCTGGTTTGCCATGGCTACATTGTAAATAGAGACAGTAATACACAATAATGTTTAGCTATAATATAGTGCCTTTCATTTGAATATTTCCAAGTGTGTTGCAAAGCTGGGTAATTATTATTATCCTTATTTTACTGTGGAGAAACTGAAGCACAGAGAATTAATTTGCCCATGGTCACATTATGAGCCAATGGCAGATTTGTGATTAAGAGCTTTTGCTTCCTTGTCCTGTGTTCTAACCATGCATACACTGCATGTATATTACTTAGTATATTGCAATGTAATATTGCATAGTTCTCTCCACTTACGCAGGTGCAGCAGTAACAATAATGTGAGTTTGCATTAGCTCACATTTAGAAGTGGCCTGAGGCTTTGTCTATGAATAATAAACGTGTGTGGCCAAAACTAGGTTCTGGGGTAACTCCCCTGTAACCAGTGGAGGCACACCAAAGGATGGATCAAGCCCATTATATCATTGCTGGGGAAAGTACCACACTGAGAGCCCTGGAGAATGAGGTCTTCTGTTTATCCACAGAACTGGGACAGCATGGCCAACAGCAGCGTGAGTCTTCTGCACACTGACCACTCAATGTTGTGTGGTGTGTTCTGGATGGGACCCCATTAGGGATGTCTATTTTAGGTACAGTATTTCTTAGGTGCCTATTACTGTGGTATTTAAGCAGGTGAAAGGATAGCTCAGCTTCTCTACCCATTTAATCTTTGCCTTTGGGTGACCAGATGTCCTAATATTATTGGGACCATCCCAGTATTAGGGGCTTTGTCTTATATAGGACTTTATCTCCTCCCCCTCTCCAGGACCCTATTACACCATCCCATTCCAATTTTTCACACTTGCTATGTGGTCGCCCTAGCCTTATCTGAGACTGCCAACAAGGCTTCCGCTTGGTGCCAATTCTGACATGGACACCTGTTTGTTAGAATTTGACCAAGCCCCCACCAACTCAATGCACATAGACTAGGCCAATAGCATTGACCCAGACTAACTTTAAACCAGTGACCTACATGTATAATGCTGTTGGTCCCATTTTCAAGCCCCCTAAGTCACCTAGTCAACCATTATACACTTCTTAAAGGTCAGATCCATCTGCTTCAGTACAATTCTCTATGTCTCCTCCAGCACTTTCACCCTGGGGCTTCGTTAAATCTCATGAACGCAGCCAGACAATCAGTCTGAATGAGCAACATACAAAGAGTGCCTGGGGTCCTGCTGCAAACTGTGATCCCTGCAGCTAGTTTATTTCTCATGTCACGGCAATTAAAGACTTCTCTTCTTTGTGCAGTGCCAGGAGTGCTACCTATATTATGTGGCCAACTGCATAATATTCCTTGTGAAGATGTGGCTATTCTATGCAACCTCAGATTTCCTACTTCTCTCTGTTCAAGGGAGAAGTCAGTATACAGTCTTCATTCTGCTTCCTCCAACTGAGAGCATCTGATTCTAACCCTGCCCCCCACCCCACCCCACCCCCATTATTAGGCAGGGCTTTGATACTGATGCTAAGATTAAATAGTCAGGCACATGGGAAGGATCGGGATTTTGTTGCAATTTGGAGGCTTTTAAAAAAATAATTTGTGTAGAAAAGCAACTTGCAAATTCAGGTAGATAGTGTTGTTTAATAGCTGAGGGGGTCTAGTGTCTGGGAGTGAGCACTTGATGGTCCTATTCCCAGCTCTGACACTGACTCACTGTGTGGCTTTGGGCAGTTCACTTCCTCAGGGCTTGAGCCTGAGCTCACTAAGGTCACTGGTGAAACTTCTGTTGACTTCTCTAGAGCAGGGTCAACCCACAATGCCTCAATTTACCCATTTGCAAGATGGAAATGTTAATATTTATCTTTCTTCCAGGGGTAATGTGAGCCTTAATACTGATTGGAGTGCTTTGCTGTCCAAAGATGGAAGGAGTTTATAAGTGCAAAGCAGTATTTATTGTTATTAGTAACATAATTACTAATAAAATTAATTAAGAGTTGTCTAAGAACCAGCTGATCATCTTCCAAAGCTCTCCTTAATGAAAAAGTCCTCACAGGGGGACAGTAACTCTATACTGCAGAATGGTAGGCATGTTTGGCTTAAATGTAATCAGTTGATTAGCAATCTAAGGAAAACCTCCCCTTTTAAAGAGAGTGGGCAAAAAACCACCTACAGTTGGTTCAGACAAGAGGCAAGTATATCAGGCATAAGAAATTTGTACAGTACCCGATGTCCTTTGACCAAGTTCAAGGAAAATACAGTATACCTTAACAATGATACTTGAGCCATCATCCCTTGGGCATTGAGACGCCAACAGGATAAGTGCCGTATAAAAACCTAGAGAGACACAATCTTTTAAAATAAAACCACACGGATGTTGCCTACAAATCACAGGATTATTTGCATCGTGATGTGGTGTTTTGACTGTGGCAGGCAGGCAGTTAGTAGGATTAAACTGAATTGTTTATTCAAGCCAACTCATTGAAATGGAAGAGCTACCGCAATCTTGATTCTGCTTCTGTTCTTTCCCTAACTAAGCTCCCCTTGAGCCCCCCAGTACACATTACAGCTACTCATGCCTGCTCTGTTCCGCCAGGATTAGCTACTATACTTGATTAATCCTCTACAGACAGATCCAACTCCCAGTGAAGTCAATGCTAAGGATCACATAGGGTACATCTACACAGCAAACAGGGTCCTATGGCAGCGAATCTCGAAGCCTGGCTCTAGAGACTCAGGTTTGCGGCGCTCATGCTACAGGGCTAAGAATAGCTGTGTAGATGCTCAGGCTCTGGCTGGAGCTCGGGATTTGAAGCATATGCCCCTCCCTGTATTTCACAGCCCTTGCTCCAGCCTGAGCCCAAACACCAACACAGCTATTTTTGCATTGTAGCATGAGCTCTGCAAGCCCTAGTCAAAAGACCTAGGCTTTGAGACTTGCTGCCATAGGATCCCGCTTGCCTATAGACATCAGTGGGAGGTGGATCAGGCCCTTAAATAGACCATAAATATCCCAGGCATTGTACAGTGAAAAAAAATCCATGTCAAGAGTCAAATAGTTTTCTGCTTTGAAAAGTTTTCAGTTTAAAAGCACTGACAGATGCACGACAACCAATACAGGAATGTACAAAAAGTGAGAAAACCACCTTTAGACCTTATTCCTCACTTTCTCCAAAGCTTTTCTCTCAGTTGAATAGACTAAAAGGGGACAGTGCTTTCATTTATTATTTGTATTGCAGCAACACCTAGCAGCCCCAGGCACGGACCAGGACACTGTTGTTCCAGAAGCTGTAAAAACACAGAAGAAAACGACAGTCCCTGCCACATGGAACTTAAGTACTGACATTGGGAAGAGATTTCTGATTGAAGACAGCACTTTAATCGAACAGAAAAAGGCATAACAAGATCCAGCAGCTGGAAGCTGAAGCTAGACAATTTCAGATTAGAAAAGAGGTGCAAGCTTTTAATGAAGAGGGTAATCAACCACCGGAACAATTTACCTAGGGCTGTGGTGGAATCTCCATCCTTTGTAGGCCCTAAGTCAAGACTGGACATTCTTCTAAAAGATAAACTATCGCTCAGATGGAAACTATGGTCTTTATGCAGAAACTACTGGGAAAGGTTTTATGACCTATGTCAAGCAAGTCAGACTGGATGATCACAAAGGTCCATTCTGGTCTTAAAATCCATGAATCTGTGTTCCCGCAACTGGGCACCACACTAATTGAATTGCTACAGCGCCACTCCACCTCTGCAAAAATATCCTGGGAATAGTCAGATGAACAATTAAAAATGTGATAACGTACAAGAATTGCTAATTAGTAAATCAATACCGCCCACATATCTTTCACTAGGCTTTTATACAGAGCTCCCGTCGGTAGTAGCTGAGTGCCAAATACCCGCTGAAACAAACTTTGACCTTCTCAATCCAATGGGCATATTCTAGGCTTGGTCTCTGTTTGAGACTCCTAGTGATGTGAAACCATACAGATATTAGCTCTAGCTGCAATAACTCATTAAATTCGATATACGGTGCTGCCTTGAGCCATGTGGATCAAGGGGGATTATGGTCATAAGTGCCAGGCACTCTTCATCAGATTTAACATTCTACTGTGTGAGGGTTATTCTGGGCCCTGTCAGCACATCTCTCCTTATGTAACTCTGGTTTCCTACTCCAGCTCTCTCCCTCCTCACCCCATCTTAGAAGAATTAATTTAACGGCCAAACCCTGCCTGGATCACTAGCAGCAAACACCCCATTCCAATCCCCTGCACCAGCTGCCAAATCTTTCCCTAGGTTTCCCCTTGCTTTCAGTGACACCATCGCAATTGGCAACACCTGCCTGCAGCTCTGATGACAAGTGCTTCCAACCTGCTTCTCTGCCACAAGTGTCTGTATTCTCCAAACATTATGCAGGGTATTGGACCCTGTCCGGAGACTCACACCTACCACCTTACACAGGAACCTGCACAATCTAGAGGTGTCTCTGGTCTTCACATTCAAGTGTTATGAATGTTCTGAACCCACAACACAATGGATGGTAACACATACTTACGACACTTCATGCAACACATTACCTCCACTGCTCACAGTAATTTACACAGATGGAAGTGGATAGATTATCTGTTTCTCTGAACACACCTATGGGCCTTGGGTTACAAGGGAGTTTCATTGGTATTAGGCCTCTTCTGGATGTGCAGGAGGAAACAGTCCCTGGAGCTACCCAGCCAGGGACAGATTTCTTGAACTGACACCAGATGACAAAACAGAAGGGTGCCTAATTTGGCAGCATAAATCCCTTCTGGCTGAAAAGTAGGTGACAGCAGGAACTAGGGTGAGGAAGGGGATTAATTGGTGTGTGTAACACTGCAAACAATAAGAAGTCATCATGCTTTGCAGCCAGGAACTGAGGGTGGGGAAGAGATATAAGGAGAGAAGAGAAGTTCAGAGCAAGGACTTAGTGCTAGACTTATACTGCTGCATGATAGAAACTTTAGTGCATGAGTAGAGCTACACAAAAATACTTCACTCTGAGACAGATGCTTAAAGTGAGGCTCAGAGGTGAAATGCATTGCCCAAGGTAAGTTAAAACAGTTCACCTGTGTCAGAGAACAAAATACGGGGAAAATATGATGTTTTGCTCATGTCCATATAGATTTAAAACAGTTTCCCAAAAGCATGGAGGTTGTTAGAGCCTCCCAGTGAAAGGGCTTGAAATCGACAGGGAGGTTGTCCTGATATCAGGGATGGGCCTTTTGCTGTGTATGTGGAAAAACACAACACAACAAAACAAAAAAAAACACACTATCCAAATCTGGCTAAGTTTTAAACCTTTAAAAAAATTCTGTTCACACATGCTCAGTGGAGACTTGTTAGAATTTTGCAACATTTTCAAAAATTCCATATGCACTAATTGTGCTCCAGCCCCTTACAGAACTCTTACATGCAGAATAGACTCTGTACACACAATCCCCATGGAGGCAATGAGGAGAAGGAAACTACCTGAGTGAATACAGAGGGGTGAAGAACAGCGGAGAGATGGGGATGAGATGCAGGTTGGGGGCACATTGGCAGGAGCTGGGGTGGGGGGAACAGGAGTGGCGTAGGAGCAGAGGGAGGCTGAGAGAGGAGTGGGGGTTGTGGCTGAGAGACATGGGCAAGAGCTGGGGATAGGGGCAGAGGCAGGGGATGGAGGAATAGGAGCAGGAGGAGACAGCAACGGAGTGGAGGGGGGGAAACAAGGGCAAAAGGGTCGGTAACCACTGGAGAACACTCCCCTACTGAACCTGGAAGTGGACCTATTATTCCTAAGCCTTACCATTCCTTTGCTGTCAGCAAATAGCTGTGAAACCCACGAGTAAAGTGTGTCCCTCCATCCCCCTCGTGTGGTAAGTCCATGCAGAATATAACAGCCTACCATTACTCCCAGTAATTCCATTAGCTCAAGTAGTAGAAGACTGTGCTGTGGATTTAGAGATCCCATCTGATGGCCCGGAAGGCGGGGAGGGGGTGGGGCAAGGGGAGAGGGACGTTCAAGAGGATTCCACAGGATTAAATGTTTTGTTTTTACATTTTATGAAATTACATTAAAAAAACAACACTATTAAGGTTGAAAAATCAAGCACTTAAAAGTTCAGAAATGCCAGAAGATTGTCTGTGCAATCTCAATTTCACCCCTTTGTGCCTATGCATTGGGATCCAGACTTCAATTACTTAATCCCAGACTATATTTCCACAAAACCCCTGCCTCATGCAGTGCACAGCATAAACCTGTTCTGGGCATAAATCAGAGTTGCGAAGGAGCCTGTTTTCTGTAGCCCCCCCTCACCGCCCACCTCATTTGGTGCAGAAGTTGGATGGTGTGTAGTGAATGAGACAAGGAAGTGCAGAAAGAACAAGGATAGTTTCATGGTTAAGGCAGCTGAATGTTCCCCTGGAGAACTGGATTCTATCCCTGCCTGCACCACAGATTTCCTCTATCCTGCAAAGTAACATTTTTACTCATGGTTACTGTGTTCCTTAGTTTCTGGGTGCCCCATTTGAAACCATGGGTTCTGCTCTGCAGAAATGCTGAACGCTCACAGCTGCCACTGAAGTGAATGGGAGCTATGCTTTGAACATACAAAGTGCTATAAAATGCTGATTACTCTGAAAAACAGTCCCCATGTCTCTCAGATTGGGCACTCTATAGGAGATTCTTTTGACAACTCTGGCCTTAATCTCCGTTCCCCACGTGTAAAATGGGGAGAATAAAGACTAAAGAATTTCAACTCTGACTGTGCTTGTGGCAAACATTCCTCCTTAGTTATGGTAATCTAAATGGGAGACTGTGTGCATGCCTAAATTATCCCCCCTCTCATAGTGTGCATCACTCACTGAAGTCAGTAGGGGTTGTGCCATATAGTTGGGGGCAAGATAGAGCCTTGCTTTAAATGGCATACTAATGAACTCTCATGAAGCTGAGTGAATGGAGGGGAGGCATATCTGCATATTGCTTGGCTTGTTTAGCCTAACTAAAAGAAGGTTGAGGAGCGATATGATTGCTCTCTATAAATATATCAGAGGGATAAATATCGGAGAGGGAGAGGAATTATTTAAGCTCAGTACCAATGTGGACACAAGAACAAATGGATATAAACTGGCCACCAGGAAGTTTAGACTTGAAATTAGACGAAGATTTCTAACCATCAGAGGAGTGAAGTTTTGGATTAGCCTTCCAAGGGAAGCAGTGAGGGCAAAAGATCTATCTGGCGTTAAGATTAAACTCGATAAGTTTATGGAGGAGATGGTATGATGGGTTAACATGGTTTTGGTAATTAAATATTCATGGTAAATAGGCCCAATGGCCTGTGATGGGATATTAGATGGGGTGGGATCTGAGTTACTCAGGAAAGAATTTTCTGTAGTATCTGGCTGGTGAATCTTGCCCATATGGGTTCAGGGTTCAGCTGATCACCATATTTGGGGTCAGGAAGGAATTTTCCTCCAGGGCAGATTGGAAGAGGCCCTGGAGGTTTTTCGCCTTCCTCTGTAGCATAGGGCACGGGTCACTTGCTGGAGGATTCTCTCCTCCTTGAAGTCTTTAAAGCACGATATGAGGACTTCAATAGCTCAGACATAGGTGAGAGGTTTTTCGCAGGAGTGGGTGGGTGAGATTCTGTGGCCTGCATTGTGCAGGAGGTCAGACTAGATGATCATAATGGTCCCTTCTGACCTTAGTATCTATGAATCTATAAATGTACACTATTACATTTGTGAGAATCTAACTACTCCTCATGATTTCCTTGACTTTGGTCATAAACCAGATGCCCCAAACCTCAAGAGATTCTACTCAATTCACCAAGAAAGGAGGAGGAGGACAACAAAAGAAATACCCTATCTACACTCATCACTGACCGAAAAGGTTATGCCAAGACGAGCAGCACCCCCACGTTTCTTGACAGCCTATAAAAATCAGCAGAGGCAGTGGTGGTGGTGAAAATATATCCGGGCTTGTTCTAGAATCCAGTGAAGCCCGTGGGAGTCTCTTGGTTTACTTCAGTGGGCTCCACACCAGGCCCAGCTGTGCTGATCATTACTGAAAGCCTATTATCTAGTTGGTGAGTGCGTTTTATAAGCAGTTGCTGAAGTGCATCTTCCTTGATAAATTGCCAAATGCGGGCTTTGCGCATTACTGTCATTTGCTGCAGATGGTCTGGATTAATGTGTCTCCACTGATATCTGTGTCTCCCTTCCAAACCAAAGACAAAGATTTCTTTTAAAAACATGTTGAGGCTCAGCTGTTGCTATGGCAATGGATGCTTATTTTTGTGATGTGGGAAACGGAACAATCTTCATGGTGGCCTCAACAACCTGCTCCAGTCTCCTTCATGTTCCGGTGGCTGTTTCGTGGCCTTTGCAAAATAGGTTGGTGGATCTCAGTCCCATTCATAGGGGAGAAACATCCAAGATGCAAAAACTAATCAGAATTATTGACACAGATTGGCCAGTGTCCCAGCAGAGGAGTCAATGACTGCATAGGATTGTAGTGATTAAGACATCCTTTCCCTACTAGGATTAATCCCTTCAGGTCAGAGTTGAGGCAAATGGATGGGTATGCATTGTCACTTCCAGTGCTGTTCCATATACTGTAGATAAACAAAGGATTTCTGTTTCCAGGGCTGTCAAGCTCTCTCACCTTTCGTGATCACTATTGGGAAATCAATTGAGATTTGCGTGTCCTCAGTATCACTGAAAACCAATACACTTCTTTAATAATACCACCTAACTTTTATACAGCATTTTGCATTATTAGACCTCAAAGTGCTACATGAAGGAGCTCAGTATCATCCTCATTTTACACATGGGGAAACCAAGGCATAGAGGCAAAATCATTTGCCTAAGGTCACTCAGCAGGTCAGTGGCAGGGGGATGGAAACTAGGTCTTCTGAGTCTCAATCCACTGCTCTATCAACAGTGCCTAGATACAGATTTAGGGGTGAAGTTCATCCCTGGGCAGAAGGCCCCCCCTTGGATCCTAAATAAGCCCTATTTTGAGGTCTTCAATGAGACATAAATGGTGCATGGGGCAGGTGCTGCCCCTCTGCACAGGGGTGAATTTCAACTCCTTAAGGGTGAAATCCTTACTCCTTTGAAGTCAAGGGGAGTTTTGGCATAGACTTCAATAGGCCAACCACTTCTCCCTTAGTACCTAACTTTAGACAAATGTGTTTGAAAATCCTGGCCTAAATTTACTAGAAAAAAAAAAAAACCATGTGAGAACATGTGCTAAAAATTAGAAACACAAAATATACTTTCATACGTTAATTTTGGAAAAATTCTGCATCTTACTCTTTGTTTTTGCAACAAACCCCCTCTAATACCAAGGTGCCTATGCCAAGATTTAAAAAATTTTTTTTTTTAAATCAAATTTTAAAAAACTCACCATCTCATCATTGGGTTTCGTTTTATTTTGTCTTTGGGGTTTTTTTTAATGATTTTGTCTTTGATTAAATCCCTGGGTTAATTTTAAAGAGTGACACTATAAGCCCGGAAGCCATAATCCCTTTAGTAGTTCAATATGGTTATGAGGGGAGAGGATGTTAAATGTGGCAGTTAAAATGCTAAACTGAGTAATCAGTTCATTAGAAATTTGCTCAATATGTTTGCTGTCTGCAGCCGAAGCATGCAAAACCGGACCTGGCTAAGTCAGCAGATAGTATAGTGCACGGACAAGATAAACTCCTCAAACACTGACTGACGACCCTAGGATTTCGGTGGCACAGATTAATATACACACACAAATGTATATATTTTATCTGCTTCCAGCACAGAAGTCCCCAGAATAGAAATATTTCTAGCAGACAAGCTGTGGGGGTGCAGGGATTGTGTCCTCAGACAGTCTCAACAGTGGCAGTAAAAGCATGCAAATGTTTGGCAGTGTTGGGAGAAATCCAGAGAGTTGCCACAAATGTTTTGTTTTTGGTCCAACCCAAAATTTTTAAAAATTTTCAGTGAATCAAAAAGTCAAAAAAATTTCGAGACAGACCGAAATGAAAGGTTTCATTCTGATGTTTCTGAAACATTTCAATGTTTTTTTGTTTCAGTCTCAAAACTATCTCTGAACTCAGCCAATTTGTGACTAGTTTCATGTTGATTGAAACTACTTTTTTGGTAGTAAACTATCTGCCCCAAATTTTTTTTTGTGCTGCTCTGCTGCTTAGCCCTCGAGGCCTGATTCACAGCTCAGTGAAATCAGTCAGAGTCTTTCCGCTGACTTCAGTGGGTTCTGGATCAGCTGAGCACCTGTTGTCAATCGCAGTTT
Source organism: Lepidochelys kempii (assembly GCF_965140285.1). Classification (NCBI taxonomy): domain Eukaryota; kingdom Metazoa; phylum Chordata; order Testudines; family Cheloniidae; genus Lepidochelys; species Lepidochelys kempii. Next base: position 153,868,002 of record NC_136382.1, read on the forward strand.
CAGGTGCTCAAGTCCTCTGAGGAACTGCCTCTGTTTGGAGGAACCTCCCCCTTAGCAAACAAAGAGGTGGTTGCTTCTCTGAAGTCTATCCCACGCCTTTTGAGATCACCCACCTTTCTCCTTCTCAATCCAGCAGGTGCATCTCTTTCTGGCACCCTGGGTATCCTTCCTTCTTTCCCCTGACCCTAGCTCCCTCTCTGTGTCCCTCATCTCCCTGACTCCAAGAGGTCACTATCTTTGCTAATATCACATGTTGATGTGCATATGCAGGGCTAGGAATTCTGTGCTCTCATCCTGCTGGACTCTTGTTACCTGCTATCTAAGGGCATGTCTACATTTCGAGCTGGAGGTATAATTCCCAGCTGGAAGTGCTAGCTCTGATTGAGAAAGCATGCTAAAAATAGAATTGTAGCCAGGGCAGCACAAGCAGCAGGAGGGGCTAATCTCCCCAAGTACTACCCCAACCAAGACACTATGTATGTACTCAGCGTGGCTAGCCACTCCTGCTACACCTCCATCTCCAAGCGTAGACACACTAAATGTCTCATGCTGTGCAGACTACCCCCAATAAGAGCCACTCCTCTGTTTTGACCCTCAGGGAAGCCCTGGAAATAGTGAAAGATAAAAACAATCATCAGCCCAGCAGGAATGGCTGGACCTCTTGGGCCCTGATGAAGGAACAAGGCTGGATGGGTAATGGAGAATGGGACTGCAACAGGGAGTTGTACATCTATGGGTCAGAAAAAGGGTTTTGTTTGAGATTTGGGGTAAGGTTCAAGACCGTTCTTCCTTGTTCCCAATCCCATATCTCTTTGCCCATTTCTAAGGGCTTGTCTACACAGCAAGTTAGTGAGCAGCCAGCTAGTGCATTTAGATTCACACCCTGGCATGCCACGCATTAAACTTGTCATGTAGCCAAGCCCTTAATCTCAGTTCTCTCTATTGTTTTCCTCTTCACCATTGCAGAAGTCCATCACTAGTATCTGGGAGATGTGCATGGGTGGGTGGGGGGAGGCGCGAGTTCTGCACAGTACACTAGCTCCATCTCCCAAACCAGCATCTCCTAAGGTTGTGACCCTGATCATCCTGATCCTCGGCGGATCGGGCCCTGGCTGTCTCAGAGATCACCTCTCGTCCCAAGACCTTGTCCTACTAATACAATTAAATTCATTGGAGACGCTGGATGCGCTGTAAGAGTTGCATGTGCAGGGAATCAGGTATTCTCAGCAGCAAATGGAACTCAACTTCCCAGCAGCTGTACCAGAATGACCATAGACCTTCTCCCACTTCATGCATGAGGCACCCTGCCCATTAGCCAATCCACCACCCTGTCTTCAAGTCCCTTTTTTAAACCTCCATTGAGGCCCACAAGGAGTGATCTTACAATTAAAGTGAAGTGACTTGCTAGTAGTAAAGACAGGAATAGAACCCACATCTCCTAGCCCTAGCCACTAAACCATGCTGCCTCCGTTTTCTGTGCCCCCCTTCACTGACTTCCTATTGGATAAGAGCTGCTGGGGCAGCATTGGCCACCAGTGATTTCTCTAGAAAGTCCTGTGATGTGCAATCCGCCATCTCGGGGTCTATAATCTTTGTCAACATGAAAATGAGCCAGCAGCAGAGCCTCTTTGTATAGCACACATGCTTCTCCATTAGCATTCATCTAATTCTTTGCTCTCGTCCCACTGGGTGTGGAGTTCATTTAGACTCGCAATAGCTGGAAAGGTCAATCCATAAAACTCCCCAGGTGTTTCAGTGATCAAACCCCTCTGGAGGGTTTGTTTTTGTAACAAAGATTAATGAAAAGAGCTAAAAAGGGGAAAGCAGAATGAAATATAAATCTCAATGTCATTGCTTAGCATGATACACGAGTGTTGTGAAGAAAGGATGGGTTGTGGGGAGAGAGAGGAAAATGGTGATTATGTGGCAGCAGAAACGCACTCCTTAGCGCAACGCTTCTGGGGAGGAAGAAAGGAAACATGACAATATTATGGCCTCACTGGGACACAACAACCCTTCAGATCACCGGAGGGAATCTCCCTGATGAAGATAATTCCTCTGAGGTCTCTGACAACTTGACATTTGCCAAATCCCATTTGCCTCTCTAATCACTCACAGTTAGTCACTTGGACAAATTCTGCTCTTAGTTACACCACTGGAGTAACTCTGCTGAAACTAGCCTGCGCTGGTGCAAATGACAGCAGAATCTGACCCTCTGACTTATCATTTAAATAGTTTAAAAAAAATGTTCACAGTTTGTTCAAAGCGTGACCACAGAAAGCTAATTGTCGGCCACGGGGGGCTAAAAACGTACCTGTGGAGGTAATTATGTAACAAGTCACTTTCACAGGTATAGTTATATTGGTTTGTAAGACTCAGGCCTGAAAACCCCAGGAGGAGCCCTGGGAAGAAGCTGTTCATTCAGAGATACAGTTCTGTCCCTGCTCTCTCATTGCTCATGGGGGGAGAGGTAATGTACTGCAGGCCTTTTCAAAGCCCTAACATGCCGGGTGAGTGTGATGGGATCAGAGCCATAGCTCTGCCTCTTCCCCTCTCAAAGTTTCTCCATCCCTTTCCACCCACTGAACCTGAGAGACAGCCTCTGCTCTCCCCCAGCAACCGAACTCAAGATCCTTGAAGGTGCTACATGCAAGGGAGAGATGGAAGAATTTATTACCCATTACTTCCCTATGCAAACATGCAGCACCAGGACACAGATCTACCCATAATTAGATAGCATTTGCCATTCCTCATTAGTCTAGTGGTCCATCAAGTCCTGCCTCTGATAGTGGCCAGTAATCAGTGCTACAGAAGAGTAAATTGCACAGTGCCCCTACATGGGTGGAAAAATTGCTTCAGCCCCATAGGCAATCACCTTACATCCTGAAGCATACGATTTTATTACATTTAGCAAGCATGTTTTTATTGGGAAGAACAACCGTTATTACAGTCCAACAAATGTGTCTCAGTCAATTTTTGTTTAAGGAACACACTGCAGTTTTCCCTGGAGGATGCTCCCCCAAGTAGTGGTAAAGACTGACTCTGCTTAGTTTATAATATCTGATAGGCTCCAACATCTCAGTGAAGTAGAACTGTTTAATGAGAGCTTATCTGGAAACTATGCTAGACATGTAGCAAGAACACATTGTGATATTTCTAGGACTTTGTGGTCAACTACAGAAACAGTTTCTCTTACAATACTTCCAACTGCAATTAGGAATTGCCCAAGAATGCCCAAGAATTAGGGCAACTAAATGTAGCGTAGGTTTAAAAAGAGAGAGAGCGGTATTTTGGGATTTCACACTTATAAGTGGGGTATTTTGGGATTTCACACTTTCTTCTTCCATCAAAATGTTCATCAAAATCTCGGAGAGTTTTGCATGAGAAAAGATTCAATGCAAACTAAGATTTTGATGTAGGGGCCACATTTATTTTTAATGTAGTATCAGTGGGTGGTTAACAGTTGTTAAACTGAGGGCTAACCCTGTGAAAGTAGAGCATCTTGTCCATAATGAGAAGTTTCTGATCTCAGTTGCACCAAGAGTATCTGGAGTAACTCCACGTGCAGGTACTTGCACTGTTTTAACAAAGATCAAAATGAAGCCCATAGTCGCAGGTGTGGTGGTGTAGTCTGAAAAATAGCTCTGTATAAATCAGGAAGTTCTGTGTTTCTCTCTTTTGATGTATGCATATCAAATGTGCTTAATTTATAATGGTTCTGATGAGGAATCACTAGAAATACGGAAACAAGATCATGGTCTTTTAAAAAAGCATCTACTTCCCAGCTAGAGTGAGGTAACTTAATGGGGAATTTTCCCGATGCTGCCCAGTAGCTCCACCCTGACCTGCAGGAACCATTTCTTTAGGCAGGGAGAAATAATCCCCTAACAGTCAGGAGGAGACTAGTTCAGATCAGAGGAGAGCCAGCAACCAAACTGCTACCCAAAACTCAAAACCAAATCCAAACTGAACTTTATATGTTGAGGTTAACCTTGTCCTCCCACAGTATTTTTCTTATTCAGACTTCCGGGGGGACCTGAAATGGAGGTACTGTCAATATCACGAGCAAACATCTTCTTGCAAGATTTCCAGATCAGTTCTGTACACTCAGAGTTTGTATAGTTGAAATAAGATTTACAGACTCACTCAAACTTCCAGATGCCTATCCAAACCAAAACTCTGAACCACTGAGTTTTACCCATTGCTAGTCTCCATACTTACTCAGCTCTAGGTCTCTCCTGAGTAAAACAAGCCAGCTGTGCTGTGTGCGAGGTATTTAGGATGTGAACTCTTAAGCAACAGGGATTGAGAAAATACCACCAACGCATTTCACTGAGATATTACAAATGGATCTGAAGCCAGTTCTTAAGTGTGGAAGACTGATGCATTCACCCACTGTGCAGCCCACTTGCTGTGCCTATTTTTAAAAATTCACCGTACTGATCAAAACACATGGCATTTTTCACTATTAAGCTGTAACTGACTCGGGGCTAGATTGTGTTGTCTTATTTGGCTGAAGGGGGGAGGAAAGCCCCGACTACCCCGGTTCAGCATACCCAGATCTTCGATCCAGGCCTGGTATGAAGCATAGGCCTTCCTCTCTATTGTGAGCAAGTGGTAAAGGGGCAGAGAGAGGGGTGAGGAGACCCTCTATTCACTGGCCAGGGTAGCTGACCAGACATGAGGGAAGACGCTTGCACTCTTTCAAAAGACTGCAGTAACTTACTCTACCATCCCCAAGCAATAGGGGAACAGGGAAGGAAGTGGGCTGCACAGGGGTGCCTCCCTCTCAGGACTATTTCGGGGGTAGCACAGCCTGCACATTATTCCTCATCTGGCCTAGTGGTGCTGGTGTATGGCTTCTACTTGTGATGCTGGTCCCCATGGGTTCAAACCTGCTATGGCAGTGGGAATGATGATTGCTCCATCTTTAAGGTGTGGTTTTTTGTTTTTTGGCCTGTGTTATGCAGGAGGGCAGAGTAGATGATCACAATGGTTCCTTCTGGATTTGGAATCTATAAATCCTTGCTTAGGGCTAAGGGTACAATATCCCCTAAAGACACTGAGAAGAGTCTGTCTTTGCTCCCTGAAATAGTAAGACAAATGCATCTCTGTAAGTCCATTGAAGCCAATGTGTATACAGCAGGTATGAATTTAGGCCACCATTGCTCAGGCACAAAAGAAAAGACTAAATTTCCCCACATTTTGGATTGCATCCATTTTCTTTATGATGGAGTGTTTCTGAACGTCTCTGTGCCCTGCTGAATCAGGTCATGAGAAGAAGTGCATCTCTTTTGTCTCAGCTGGGTGCTGGGAGCATTTAGAATGCAGCTACGGGCACGTGCAGTGTCCTTGCCAATTTGTTTTGTTTATTGCCTAGAAGGACAGTCCCTAGGACTTTCAGATGATCTTCCCCGACGGAACGAAAAATGATTTGATTTCCAGACCACTGGGATCATGCAGCCAGCCCAAGAGAAGCAGCTGGTATTGGCACGATATCAATACATCAGAACAAATTAGAGGAAGATAAGGGAGACATTAATATGAAGAATGATATCACCTTGGATGTGTTCAGCCACAGAATGGCCTCTTCATGGAGAGTTAGATAATAAGCTATGAGCTTCCAAGAATATATTCTTCCTCAACACTAGGAACACAATGGCTTCACATAAAGACAATACTGTTCATAAATCTCAGCAACATGTGAGCATCTGAAGTCACATTTCCCCAAAGTGTGGGATATGCAACACTAGTTGGGGATATTGACAAGAAGGCCTTTAACAACACATCTGGATGCAAGGGTGAGTGTGGTTGATTTATTTTCGTGAAGGGGGCTCAACTTTCAAAAGTTTGGAATATGATGATCTAAAGGTTTGGATAATGGAAGATACCTTTAACTTAGAGTTACCTAGATTAATCCCAAGCAATACAGATGAATCATCTTGCCCACCCAAGAAATGCAGCCCTGTACTTTTAACAGTGCTTAGGAAGACAACATCATAGCATTACAGCAAGTGACAAAGTGGAAAATGACGGGGGAATTTTAGATGTAAGTAGGCTGAATGTAATAATCACTCAGCTTGGACTTGGGCCAGGACACAAGAGGTAATGTTCCAAGACTTGCAAAAAGTCATTAAATTATTGTCTACAATTGTCAAGACCTTGGTTTTAATGAGGCACCTAAGAGTTCAAGGCAAGGCAGTTTAGTATCCCTTGGAAACACTGCTTTTAGTGCTAGCTCAGAAAGAAAAGTGCCATGCAAAGAAACAACAGAACTTTGGTTTTCCCTGGAGGATGCTCCTCCAAGTAGTGGTAAAGACTGACTCTGCTTAGTTTATAATATCTGATAGGCTCCAACATCTCAGTGAAGTAGAACTGTTTAATGAGAGCTTATCTGGAAACTATGCTAGACATGTAGCAAGAACACATTGTGATATTTCTAGGACTTTGTGGTCAACTACAGAAACAGTTTCTCTTACAATACTTCCAACTGCAATTAGAAAAAACAGAGGTGAATGGAAAATAAGGAGAGAGAGAGAAATAAAATGATGGAAGACCCATCACTTGAATAATCAAAGCTAAACTGAACAAAATACTGAACAAACTAGTCCAGAAAAGCACTGACCAAGCACTGCAGGGAATGATAATCCTGAATTGGCCAACAGTGATGGACTTGATGATCTAATATGGCCTTGTCATCTCTAGTTTCTGCTATTAACCTAATTGCTCTATAATTAATGCTATAACATGTATTTTGGGTTATCTGCTATAACATGTATTTTGGGTTATCTCCTGAGCACATGGAGCGTAGCACAATGGACTGAACCAAGAACCAAACCAAGAACTCCTGAGTAATAGTCCCTGCTTTTCCATTGACATGTTCTGTGACCTCAAGCAAATCAATTACATCTCATGATGCTTGTTTTCCCATCTGTAAAATGATTCTAATCTTACTTGCCTAAATCTTCTAGGTGTTGTGAGGAGTTAGTCAGGGCCAGATTGTGGATCCCTCATACAGACTGGTGAGCAGCTATTCAGATGGCTAATCTCATTGACTTTTATAGACCTGTGTATTTAACTATCCACCAGTGTGGGCAAGGGGTTCACAATCTGGCCCCTTATGCTTGCACAGCTTTTTGGAAGCATGTTAAACAACAGTTCCTAGGACTAGACTCTTTCAAAACTTCTGTATTTATGAGAAAGAAGAAGTATGGGATCAAGTAATGCCATTATAGCATAAGGTGCATTACTGGACTCTTTCCGAATCCTGTGAGCTGTACTCAAGCAAGTTTGATGATGGAGAAAGATTCTCCCTGCAAGGTTGTGATTACAATTTTTGACTTCCAAAGCAGCTATCAAACAATTTAATGGAGTGTTGAGTTCCAAAAATATTTTCATTTGGAAATGATGAAATTACGAAGGTTGACCTTTTCAATCAGAGAAAGAGGTCTAGTTTTGAAATATCAGTATTTTTAACCTTTCAAAATGTCAATCTGAAATGACACGTTACTTTTCAAATGTTCACATGGTCTGAAAATTTCATTGAAATTTATATTTTTCTGAAGGAAAATCTTTGATTTTGATCAAACCCCACTGTTGGGCAAATTTTTCATTTTTTTTTTTTAAACAACTCCAGGTGTGACACTGGGATCTGTGGCCCATGGCTGGCCTTACAGCAGAATGATGGAGGAGAGAACCACATCTAAATGATGGTTTACTGTATTCCAGTTGTGCCCACAGGCCCAACCTGTGATCAAGACTCCATTGAGCTAGGTGCTGTACAAATAGAGCACCTAGCACAATGGATGTTCCCTGCCCAAAGAGCTTCCACACTAAATAAACAGAGAGCAGGAGAAAAGATGTATTATCATCGCCATTTTTCTGACAACAGAACACAGACAGAGAGATTACATGACGTAGACATGGTCACACAGGAAGTTTGTGGCAAAGCCAGGAACTGACCTCACATCCTGCAAGTCTCCATCCAATGCCTTTAATAAAAGGCCAGCCTTCATCCCTTGAGGGCTAAGATTCTTTTGAGCAACGTAATGGGAGGGGAAAATAAAAGGAGACCTGTATTTCAGAAGTAATTGTGTGTTATTAGAGATCCAGAATGAGATACACCAGCAATTAGACACCTAAGTATGATATAACACTGGTAGGACAGAGTAGAATCCCCACTGTCCAACCATTACCAAACATGTCAACCCTTTAAGTAGCCAAAGACCAAGTGAATCATGTGAGGAGTACTCCACCTCTGCCTATAGTTGACTCAGTTATTCCTACCGTCTGCCCTGGATTGCTGTGCAGTCCAGGCAGCAGTGGCAATCACCACCTTTCTGGTAAGAGGACACTGATGCCGCTGCAGTGTTCATGCCCTTGGAATACCCAGCCTACCAGCTGTTGCTTCATTCATATTACATGAAGAGTCAGAGGCAGCACAAAACAGGGAAATTAATCCTGACAGAGGCATGAATAAAATGTAAATATCTCTCTAGAAGGAAACATTTGCAGGAGAATTGGGGGAAAAAAAACCAAAGATGGGGGTGGGGGGAAGAGAATTAGGAAGCAGAATCTACAGAAGGCACACCTGGCTCCATTCGCTTCCTTTCCTCCTACTGCGAATCAGGCTCTGGAACAGCCACCAACACACACAGCAAGACATCACAGCTGGGAGGGAGCAGAAAGAGGTGAGAACAGCTCAGAGAGTGAAGAAGCAGGGCCCTCCGAGCAGAGAAGAATTGAACGCTAGCATTGCCGAGCACAGCACACTGGCTTCCTTTGTTTGTGGACTGATGGGAGGGAACACAAACTAGTGGTCAGAGCAGTGGCCCTCCAGGCATTTTATTCCTGGCTCTACCATTCACTCACTGTGTGATGGTAGGTAAGCCACTTACATGCTCTGTGCCTCAGTTTACCCATCCATAAAACAGAGCTGATAATACTTTATATACTTCACAGAGACGGAGGCAAAATTAAATGATCTGGTTCAGGATCCTTGGATAAAAGTGGTTCTATATTTGCGAAGAATTATTATTAATTGATAATAATGAATTAAGTTTATACAGGCCCTTGGAATCTCAAGAATCAACACACTTTTCAGAACATGGGCCAGAGTCTGCTCTCAATGGTACCCATACAACCCTAGTTGACTGTAGTATAGACGAGCAGAACTTGATCTTATATTTACAGGGGTCAATGATCCCCCTCTGAAATGTGCAGGGATGGCCATTCTGTGACAGTCACGCTGCCTATCAAGCCGGGTGCAGGAGAGGGAAGTGAAGAATTGCTTTTGCAGTGGAAACTACAGGGGGGAATTTTAAGTAGGCAGAATGTAATTACCTGAAATAGAATCATACATTATATACAATCACACCATTCCCCATTAAAGTTTAAAACCTTACTTACAACTGGGGAAGCTAGAATGAATTTCTGTGTGTACTTAATTTCACCCTTCTCTTTAACAGAATACTGAGAATACGGGGCAGGTTCACCTGCCTGGAGCCGTGGTACAATCTGCCCATAATCACCTCACCCGCTGCCATGTCCAGAGCTGGCCAGTGCAGCCCACAGCCTGGGTGGAGGAAGCCTACATAGGACCAGGGCCAGGGCCAGGCTGGGAAATATGCTGAGTCAGAATATTTTCTGTTGGCAGGCCAGGCCAGGGCTTATCTACAGAAACAATTAGAGCACAGGCTAGTGCCAGGTGGAGTTACATCCCAGCTTGCCATGCATTAACTATCTGAGTGGACGCTGCTGTCACACACTGAAGTTCCCTAATGCACTGTTTTTCTAGACAAGCCCTTAGTGAATTAAGTCACACACATCCCATGCTGACTTATGTTTCCACACCTCCACCTCCAGAACTGTATTATTTTAGCCTTCCTGGTGCTGTCAAAGGTACTTTTTACTCCTGGGGGGATTTTGCATCACTGTGCATGTGCAGAATTTATGCCCCCACAGATTCTTTGCTTCCCTGCAGAAAAAATGACTTTCTGACAGGGAAGCAAAGGGAAGCCACAAGAGCAGTCATGCCACTCTCCCCAGCAGTATGTTTCGGGTGCCCAGGGCAGCCGTCAGAGAGGTAAATCACTGTGGGGCAGGAGGCAGGACTGGGGAAGACCTGACTGGTGGCTCCTACCCTGCGCTGGACTCAGCTGCTAGTCCTGGCTGGGGAGGATGAGATTTCCTCTTCCCCTGCATGGCATCTGGATCCAGGTCAGACCCATGCCCAGATTTCTCCCCTAACTGCAAGAAGCTCTGCAAACACACACACACACCCCTCGGCTTCCTGCACCCATCACTCTTCAGCTGCAGCGGGAGGGATCCCTGTACAGGGAGCTACTCCCCCATCCGCCCAACCCTCATACATCCAGACCCCCCCATCAAGCCTCACCCCCCTCCACTCAGAACCCCCCGATGAGCCTCACTCTGCCTGCACCTGGACCACCCCAATGAGCCATCTGCACCCAGATCCTCACCCCACTGAGGCCCCAACCAGTTGCACCTGGATTACCGCCCCACTGAGCCCCAGTCCCCTAGCATCTGGACCCCTCAATGAGCCCCCCACAACCAGACCTCCCTGCCGAGCTCTATCCCTCCCAAACCCAGATGACACCTGCCCCCCGCTGAGCCCCAGCCACCTTCACCTGGACTCCCCTGCGGAGTCCCATTACAGTTGCATCCAGAACGCCCCCAACAAGCCCCTGTGCCTCCAGATCCCCTCTGCACCTGGATCCCCCACTGAGCTGCCCACACCCAGATTGCCCCACACAGAACCCTCTCAACCTACACCTGGTTCCTTCCACACTAAGATCGTGCCTTACTGAGCCTGCCTGCCCACATCTGGTGCACCTGACATGGAGGGGCAGGGCTCTGGGGTGTTTCGGTGGCAGGCCCGGTCCTTGCACTGTGTCAGGTTTGAATGCAGCCTCACCACTGAGTCTGTGTCCTGGAGGAGGGGGTGTGTGTGGGGGGAGAAGAGTGAGCTGCACAATGATCTCCCACCTCTGTGCAGCCAGTGGTCTGTGCTCCCCAATGCCATGCTGGACCCTCCAAATTTATTTGTCAAATAAAATTTTCAGAGCTTCAAAATCCTGTGAAGAATTTTAATTTTTTTGGCACAGAATGCCCTCAGGAGTAACTTCTATTGCCCCCTATTACACAGTGTCTGAGACCCTCACAAATTTTAATGCGTTTATCCTCACAATGCCCGTCTGAGGCAGGGCAGTGCTATTATCCTCATTTTACAGATGGGGAACTGAGGCACGGAGAGGCTGTGGTGGAGCAAGGATTTGAACCCCAGTATCTTAAGTTGCAGGATAGTACCCTGATCACTGGATGGTCCATCCCTTATCCCCAGATAAGGACAAATCTACAGCTCTATGTATATCAGGAACCCTGCATTTAGCTACTCTCAAACATCCCTCATCAGAGGTGCCCCACAATCACAACAATGTAGGGCTGACAGGAACCTGAAGAGATCATCAAGTCCTGCCCCCTGGACTGTGGCAGGACCAAGTAAACCTAGACTATACATGACAGGAGTTTGTCCAACTTCTTTTCAAAAGCTTCAAATGAGGGGGACTCCACAATGCTTCAAAGGAGACACTGGACCCTACAGTGTTTCATAAGAGGCAGGGAGCATCCCCTGCAATGGGTTATAAGGCAAAAGTGGCATACAAAGTGGATGGGACTGAACCAATAGAAATCAGGAACTGACCTGACACGAAAATGGGACCAGAGTTGTGAATCCCTACAGTTGGTGGCTACCGTTCCCCAGCCTAAAATTTGATGCTCTAGAAAGTCAACAAGAAAGATTACACAGGGGAATGACTCATCTTGCTTGTAATTTATACAATGCAGCAAAAACAGGGATTAGCAGTTGAAAGAGGAGAAATCTTCTATGTGCCACATCAAAATGGATCCTGACACCTGCTCTAGCATTGTGGAGCAGCCAGAAAGCCAATGGACAAGGTCTCTTTACAGCTGCTCCTGTGGGGGGGAATCCTCAGGTCCTGTAAAGCTGCCACAGCAGTTACTAAACCACATCTCACCAAGCCCCCTGAATAAGGGGTGGGACAAGGAGAAAGGGAGCATGGATGGGCCAACTCTATGCCCAGCAATCCCTGACTCCTGGAGTAGCCCTTTGGAGCTTTGGAAAGCCAGTGTCAAGAAGAGCAACCTCAGTCCCCTCTACTTTACATCAGAGACAAAACTGGTTGCTGGCTAGTCCCATGATGGGGAAAGGTCATACAAGTGACTTAATGCCACTTTTCCCCTTATCCTTCCAAGCTGCAGTGAGCATTTTTGAGTTGCTGCTCAGGAATAGGTTTGAGTGTCTGCAGGGAATGCGGACACGTCTCTGTTTTCTGAAACAGTTCAAAACCTGCCCTACAAAATACTATCATTATATAAAAGGATTGTTACTTTAGAGTGAGATATTTTCCCAACTATTGATACATATTTTAAAAAAATCACAGCTCGATCCCTAAAGAGCCAGAGGTTTGTTTCATGGATAACTATAACAAAAAATAAGTTTGAAGGCTCGTCTGAAACTTAACCAGCTATACTGTGTGTTCTAGAAGTTGGGCAGGACCTCTTCCAGCAAGAGAGTCCATTCTAATATTTCTAACACACCCTGGTTCCAGAGGAGTCAGGAATCCAAATGTTTTAGTCCTGTTTCAACATTTTCTGAATGAAACTTTTTGATTTTTCAATTCAAAATGACTTTTCCTTGTGAAATTTACCTCACATTTATTTATAAACTCAAAACCGAAACAAAATATTCACTCGACTCAAAATGAATTTTCTTCAACTTCTTTGGTTCACTGAAACATTTATTTATTTTTGTTTCAGGACCACCCAAACTGAACAGTTTCCAATCTTGAGTTATGTTGAGTGAACAATAAAAAGTTATTCACACAGCTCAAGTCAGAAGTGGTCCAATAAGAGCTGTTCTTTTAGTATACTGGAACAAACCATGAAGCCAAGGTACATGATGGGTGAAAAAGTTAACCAAATGGATCTATCTTCATATGAAACAGTTTTACTCATCCATAGTATAACTGGCCTGATTCTCCAGTGCCCGATACCTTGAAGTCATTTGCACCTACCAAATGCTACCACATCAGAACGGTAGTGTTTGTACCCAATGTTACACAGATGTAAATGACTGGTCCATTATTTTCTGCAGCTCCTATTACATTTTGGATGTGGAAGACAAGACAGAAAAGGTGTCCCCACCTTTTCCTACTTCATCAGGGCATTAAGTGAAGCTGGAAACACTTGCACAGCCATACAGAAGGGTTCAGGAGATGCATGACTCCTCCACACCTTTGGTTTGGTTTAATCTGAAGATCGATCTACATTGGACTTTGTTCGCAAGTTGTGGCTTTGAGCTGAATAGAGGAGAACTCCTCCTCTAGCAGAGAAAACAGAGCAAAACTGAAGGACAAGTCATAAAGTCATTGAGATGGAAAATTGGAAAGCAGTATAAATAGGCTCTTCAGAAGAAAATAGGTCTTCCCTGCTATAGAGAGCATGAACAAAACAATAGAAACTCATGTCACTAAGGAAAACACACTTGTGGAGAAGAGTTCTCTTTCCTTTTCAGTTGCAAAGCTTTCATTGGGAGGCAATGGTGCACAAACAGAGAATTAACCTTACTAGACTCTTCAAATGTTTTAATCTCTTACCAGATTTCTGGGTTTTTTTTTCTCCACTACAAACTAGTGTGGCATCATTTTTGGTGGTGAACATTCAACATTTGCAACCTTATTCATACTTTTTTTTAAATGTAGTGTGGTTTCATGTGTAATTTATTCTTGTACAGCACCTTGCACCTAAGGGTCTCAAAGCGCTCAATGCATCAGCTAGTGCAAGTATTTTTTCCCCTATTTATGGGTAGGGTAGGCAATAATACAGAGAGGCAAAGTGACTTTCCCAGGGTCACACAGTGACTGAGTGGCAGCACTGGGAATACAATTTACAGGTGGCTGAAAAGTTTCAAAATTCATTTTTTCCCCCCAGAAACGTTCACAAAAGTGGCCATTTTTCAGCCAGCTTTACTGACTCCCACTTTCATGCTCTAATCACAGATGGCCTCGTTTACAGTGTGTGCTATTTTTCCTAACAACACTTAAGGCTAGAATCAATGCTATTGTTCTGCTTCCTCTCTTGCCATTGTCACGGACTCTATTCAACCTTTTTATCGGTGAGCTGCAAGTAAATACAAGATTGCTGCTGATAAAATTTGCAGATGACACACAGATTGGAGGAGTGGTAAATAATGAGATGAGGAAGTCACACAGAGCAATCTGGATCACTTGATAAGTTAGGTCCATTCAAACAAAGTGTGTTTTAAGGCAGCCAAATGCATTTAGGAATAAGGGGCAGGCCATACTTACAGAATGGGGGACTGCATCCCGGAAAGCTGGTACTCTGAAAAGCATTTAGGGGTCATAGTGGACAAGCTAGTGAACACAAACACGCCGTGCAATACTGCAGAAAAAAGGTCTAATCAGATCTTTGGATGTATAAAGAAGGAAGTAATGAGCAGGAGTAGGGAGGTGGTTTTACCTCTGTATGCAGCATTGGTGAGATGGATACTGGAATGTAGCATCCAGTTCTGGTGTTCAACATCTTTTTAAAAAGATGTTGAACAATTGGAGAGGGTGTTGGAAAGAGCCACAAAAATGATTTCCAGGGCTGGAATAAATGTCCTCCATTGAGAGACAAACTAAACAAACTGAGCTCTCTATCAAAAAGATTGAGAGGAGACCTGATTGCAGTGAGAAAATACAGACACTAGCATGCTCTTTAATCTACAAGAGAAAGGCAAAACAAGGACCAATGGCTGGAAACTGAAGCCAGACAAACTCATATTACAAATGAGGCACAAACGTTTAACATAGGGATTGCTAACTTTCTACTCACACAAAACTGAACACCCTGGCCACGCCCCTCATCTGAGGCCCTGCCCATGCCCTGCCCCTTCTCCAAGGACCTGCTCCCTGCTCACTCCATCCTCCCTCCCTCTGTCGCTGGGTCAGGGGTGCAGGCTCTGGGTGGCGCTAACCTCAAGCAGCTCCTGGAAGCAGCGGCATGACCCCCCTCTGGCTCCTACGCGGAGGCGCAGCCAAACAGCTTTGAGCACTGCCCCATCCTCAGGCACCATGCCAGCAACTCCCATTGGCTGCAGTTCCCAGCCAATAGGAGCTGCAGGGGGTGGCACTTGAGGCAGGGACAGTGTGCGGAGCCCCCTGGCCGCCCCTATATGTAGGAGCCAGAGAGGGGGATATCCTGGCTGTTTCTTGGGAGCTGCATGGTGCGGAGGCTACAGGAAGAACGCCAGCCCTGCTGCACAGCACCACCAACCGGACAATCAAAGGCCCAGTCAATGGTGCTGACTGGAGCCACCAGGATCCCTTTTTGACCAGGTGTTCTAGTCCAAAATCGGACACTGGTCACTCTATTTTAAAAGTGAGGGTGATTAGTCACTGGAATCAACTACCAGGGAAGTGGTGGATTGTCCCTCTTTTGGAGTCTTCAGATCAAGACTGGATGCCCTTCTGGAAGATATGCTTTAGCCAGACAAGTTACTGGGCTCAATACAGGAATAACTGGGTGAAATTCAATGGTCTGTGTTATACAGGAGATCAAACATGATCTAATGATCCCTTTTGGCCTTAATTCTACAAATCAATGATTCAGGGATAAAGAATGCACCCCCCCCCCTTTTTTTTTTTTAACATGAATTAGGACCAGTTTGTTATACACCCAGGGCAGCAGATTGCCCCTCATTAGCAGTTTCATGGCCTAAGATACATTCAACATAATATTAAAATTGAAACCAAGGCAATTTCCTATGAGCTATAGGTGGATGGCACATACAATTCTGATAACACTGAAGCAGAGTACCAACACAGATTATCTGTCTTACTTGAATAGTCTTGTCTATTTTTTCAGTCAAGTTACTCACAAGCATAAGCAGGATCAGGTCCCGAGAAAATACTTCAAGATTTAGTCCACCGTTATTACTAAATTTGAAAGTTTTAAAAGAAAATCTAATGCATTTTTCACCATATCCTCTGGGTTTGCTGCTTGCATTTCACCCATCTTGGACAAGGAAACTACACTCATGCTAATTTCATTGTTTTCCCCCCCAGGCAGTTTCACATACTAGGCCCCACATATCAGATTTGACACCATACTGTTGCTTTTGGGTTTCAGCTACTTCATCCCTCAAAATCTCCCATTTTTACTGAAATTTTAAAAACACTCAAGAAAGTATTTCCATTTAAAAAACACATTGCTGTCTCTTTCCTCCCCTTCTTTTAATAAAATGAATAGGGCCCTACCCGATCTGACAGCACCTCTTCCTCAAGGCACAGGCATTCTACCCTGTGCAACATCAGCTGATAGTAAGAAGCTATTAACCGAGTACAAATGCTAAGAAGAGAGGCACTTTTAGGGTCTTCCGAAGGGGGGGGGGGGGAGGGTGAGAGGGTGAACAACAGCCACAGGTTTAATATCTAGGAAACAGAAACCATCATCATCTTCATCTTGTGAATTTCTTCTATAAGAAAAGCAGGTGGAATATAAAACATTTCTTAGGATGATCATGAGAAGTACATCTTATAAGACGGAGCATTAGGTCAGTCTTAAGGCAATTTTCTCTTCTCCTCACATCCCTTTTAATGAAAAGGACTTTATTCTACAGTCCCATTTTTGGTTTTGGGCTCCTCTTTGAATGATTTTTGGCACACACACAAAAATGCAAAAAAGTTTAAATTGCAAGAAGTTATCTGGAGTCTAATGGGCTCTGACAGTTTGACCCTTCCAGGACTGAGCTGGTCTGACTGGCTGTATATTTCATCCCCTACAGCAGATTTATTGCATAACCCAGTCCCCCACTCACCATCTATGCACATTCCCTACAGAGGAAGTGGTTCTGAGTGGTAATTTAGCTACTGTTGTGCCTCCCATCTCCTTCACCCTTACAACAGAGAGGCTCAATAGTTAGCCAACCCAAAACACTAGGCAGATAGTGAAGAATAAGGTGAAATTCTCCCCTGTGGAGAGGACCAGCATAAAGCCTATACATTCCTTACATTCCAGATAAGCCCTATTTTGAACATTTAAGTGATAGAGAGGCCTTGCATTAGCCCACTTCACAGGCATGAATTGCACCCACTACTCAATAATTGGAAATGGATTCCCAACCACAAAATTTGGATCCAGATTTCAAAACATTACAAAATTCAGGTTTAATTTTGATCCAGACTTTGTTTTCAGCCCATTGTAAAGGGAGGGACAAGTGGCCTCTTAAGTCATTGTTTGGATTTTTAGGACCTCCACTTGCCCCCAGTTTAGTGGTGATCAGATGTAGAGTTTTGGTTCAGACCCAACCATTAATAATTTTGGCAACATGCACTTGTCATACAAATAAAAAAAAATCAGAAGATAAATCTCACGACAAAGACTTCAGCAAAGCTGAACAAATAATCCACTTTTGCTTTTCAGAAGGTAGTAAGAATCAGAAGGATAAAGAATGAATGTGATGAAAGTGCAGTTCCTTAGATTCGTAGAAAAACTGGAAACGCCCTATTAAATCAGCATGTTATTTATTAATATAGCATCTTTTGCAAGTGTGAAACTGCTTTAGAGAATTATAAATTATCAGCTAAATTATTTCCTTTGATCTGATAGAGATCTACCCTACATTCCAGAGAGGACATAGGCAACAGGGATTGTTCACTCAGTGCTGAAATTCTGTCACCTTGGGGCTGGCACATAGTGGCCATTATGACATCAGCAACACTACAAAACCTTTAGGGACAGATTCCTTTCTGTACGGAGATCCACTTGGCATAAAAGATTGGAAGAAAGGGGTCTCAGGGAGCTATTAATGGTACCCTGATTCTGTGGAACGATTTGTGTGACCCCTAAGATGAGTGACAGCCACCTTGGTCCTGCTCTAACTTGTATCAGTTGTGTATGGTCCCTAAAAGAGACTGAGCAGAGCAGGTCTGTAGCAACCCCATCCCCAGAACATCTGCTGCATGAAGCTGAAGGTGGAGCAGTTGAGTGAGAAGCAGTCTGTACTGACTGAGAACCTCCCTACACCGGAGGAGTTCTCAGTTGGCCAGCTATGGCCAGATTCCAGCTCCTTTCCACTACCGGAGAAACACAAAGGAGCCAGATGGGAGAAGAGAATCCGGCCTTTAAGGAACAAAATGTCTCTGTGATATCCAGCTGAAACTGACCAGCTTCACAGTGTTTGCACCAGAAAAACTAAGGGAGAGAATTTCAAAAGTGACAGAAATATTAGAAGCACAAGTCAATGGGATTTATGCTCCTAAATAGCATAGGTACTTTTGAAAATCTCCCCCTAAATCACTCTGATTATCCCAAAACTCAGTCCAATTTGACACAAAGGGCTTCAAGCTGCATAGCAGAGGTGAGTTGGGTGCATAAGCACAAGGTCAAAGGTGATGAGCAGGAAAGGGAACTTGATCCAGGTTACTCCTGTCTAGTAGCAAGGATCACATAACTCATCTACTTGTTCTTTTCTCCATGGATGACCCTGCACGCACGCACACACACACACACTCTTACTCAAGCAAAACAGAAGTATTAATCCTTAACTAATATCCTATCCTAAAGCAGCCAGCTCTGAAATGAAAATGTGGGCCAGATGCAAATCTCAGTTCCACTGGTGTAAATCCACTAAAGTCCATGAAGTTACTCCAGATTTACACCTTTGTGACCAATGTAAGACTACGGCCCATTGTCTGGTTTAAAAAGAAAGACATCTCTTTGTATAGTGTGTCACATACAAACTGGTAAGTGATCCAAGCATCCCTCAGGGAATTTATTCCAAATAGTATGCTTTCTAGATCTAAGATGGGAAACAGCTGCCTAATAATATATCTGTGTTCTAATACCATCTGCTTAGACTGAATCCCTCTAACAAACCCAGAATGCCCAAGTGCTATACATTTCTGAAGTTTCAGCCTCTTTGCGGTTCCTTCTCCAGGTTGAAAGAATAAATCCCTGTCATGTTCACCCAAAGCAAAACATTAGGCCATTGACCATCTGTTGTTTATTTGTGAGGTTATCTTATCTCTGCCAAACACATCGCATAACTGAGCCCTGTTCCATTTCTCTCCTTTCCCATTACAGGACATTAAAAGTTGTTCTGTTAAAATCAGATCAACCCAACTAAATACCTTTAAGAGAAAAGATGAATCTCAAATGCACTTTTAAAATAGATTCAACAAGACATTTCAGACTGACTAGAACAATTGATTATTTTAAAACTTACTTATTGAGGTTGGATGACTCTGAAAGGAACTAGCCCCTCAATTTTCAAAAAGCAGAGTGACTATTGTATTTACTGCTCATATACACAGCATGCTGAACTGTTTAGCACTTCCACTTTCCAGACAGAGATTGTTTATTCCTCAAAGAGGGCTGGATCATGGCATTTGGACACAGCCCTGCTTTAGAGGCCTATAAAAAGCTGCACCAATCCTGGAGCAGCATCAGGAGATATTCGGCCTCAAAAAGGCAAACTGCCTTCAAGAGCACTCCTGGTGCACTGGTGGGGAAGAGCAATCTGCAATCCCCCTTTAAGTAGTGTAGCATACTTCTACCCTATCTGTACAGCTGGCCAGCTCATGTCAGCCACTGGCTCAGCCTTCTCCATACTCCTTGCTGCCCTCTTTCAGGGAAGTTGCTCCTGGGGTTGAGAAACTCAGCAGCAATTCTAGCTGGCATTTACACAGGCTGTGCAATCTAGGGGGAGGATCCTAACTCTCTGCACGGCTGCATAGGAGTCTTGCCCATAACGCGAGTCACTCTGCTATTTTATAACTAGGAAGCCAGCTTGGATAGCCAGAACAAGGTAGCTACACAAACACTTACAGGAAGATCGCAGTGATTTATTTTAACTTATAACAGTGGTTCGTCAGCTCCCATTGATCAAAATGGACAAATTCCATGGAGCACCATTACATTTCATAAACACATAACTGAACGCACAGTATCAACCAAACAATTCTTTCTAATGATGCTAGAAATGGTTTGGCACAGATTTGAAGGGAGACCCAAAGAATTCCCAGTCACTTTATAGCTTCCTGGAGATTCACTTTGTTGACAGCACTGTTTTCTCAAAGTCAAACTCCCTTCTGAATGGTTTAGTTCCCATAAGGCAGCTGAGACAAGTAGTCTGCCATGGAGACTGGCACGCTAAGGGGATGTCTACAGTGGAGCTAGAGGGCTAATTTCCAGCTCAGGCAGACCCATGATAGCTTTGATTGAGCTAGCACACAAAAAAAAAAAAGTCTAGCTCTGGCTGCATGGGCAGGAGACGGGCTAGCTTCCCGTATGTACTCGGGTGGCCAGCCTGTCCTGCTCCCCATGCAGCCACGGCTACACTGCTATCTTTAGTGAGCTTACTCAATCAGAGCTAGCACAGGTACGTCTACTACAGCCGGATGTTACACCTCCAGGTCCAGCATAGACGTACCCTGAGAGCAGCCGTGCTCCCAGTCGTCATCTGCATCGTCGGACAGTCAGGGCAGCAGGTTTCCATTCTAGCCTATTGTTAGTCATTCCTTTTTTAAAAATGTTAATAAATGCTGGATTTGGGTTATAAGGGACTAATGAGAGGAACTCCTGCTTTGAGTGTTGTAGCAAATAATTAGTGTATCCTGAGCCACAAAACAATGAGCGCTGCAAATCAGGCAATGGGAATAGAGTTGAGATCTTAATCTGGTGAGGACACAGCAATTTTTTCCATCTTGTCCACTCTTCGTATGTTGCTTGTCTTCTTCAGTCCTGGACTGAAGCCCATTGAGTTCAATGGAATTCGGATAATGCCCTTAAATTACAAGCTCTTCAGGGAGCACCATGTCTTCCTACGTGCTCCAGTCCTGACTGGGGCGTTTGATTCAATTAGGGCCCAATTTTCAGAAGTGCTGAGACAAACTACTGAATCCTCAGGGCTTCAGTCTCTCACTGACTCGGAGAAAGATCTTTGCTCTGATATTACCACATCCACCCTCCTCAGCAGTAAGTTGCCACCACTCCCATTCTTTTGTCTGTGCCCTGTCATGGTCCAAGAGAACTCCTGGCTCCATTTGGTATTCATAGTGGGCTGCCACTCTGGCAGGTTTTGCTCAGGCACCCCAAATGTCAGCTGGAGGATGGGGCGATTTAACAGAACTGCACACAGTAGAAGACAGCCTGTTAAGTTTGCAAAATGGAGGTAGCTCTTGCAGGGGTAGGGGATTCAAAAGTCCTACGACTGCCCCAATGGGGGAAACCAGGGGCTGTCTTTGGTCATGCTAGCACAGCAAGCCTTGTCTTGTCTTCCCAAATTGAGAAGAAACTAAACTCTTTCCACATTATGATCTCAGTATCTCTCTCACCTATGCTGGGGTTCACAATGGCACACACTATGGGCTTGTCTACACAGGGAAATTCATTGCGATTAAGATAGGGTGTGAATTTAAAGCAGAATAACTGTTCCTGATCAACTCCCTGTGTGAACACTCAGACCAGAGTAAAAGTGCCATATTCTGAATTATCTTAAGGCATTCTTATTCCAGCATGAAAGCATCCACACAAGGAGTTAATCGGGATAACTATTATGGAATAACTCTACATGTAGACAAGCCCCTTTCCAATTCTATGATTCTACACACACACACACACACACACACCAGATGCCTGTAATAAACCTATTCATTGGGCCAAATTTTGAACTTGAGTCACTAGGAACAGATTTGGACCCATTTATATTTTCAATGTTTAAAACTATCCCATACTAGGTATACTCCAGGCACATAACTGGATGTTAAATCCGCAAAGTACTTCTTCGAGTCCTTGCATGAATTAGCACACTGACATAGCCTTGTTTCCTACAGATACCAACAGGAGCACCTTCCTTTCCCCCTTACTTTTTGCTTTGACACGTTATAGAGCTGGATAATAAGGCTGGTTGGCTCTTTTTAAATTTTATTTCATTTCTCTCCCTGCAGGGGATAAGAGAGGCTATGAACTATACTGACACCCTGCCAAGAATGAGTAGCTCTCTACTTGCTTGGGAGCTCAGCATTTGCAGTGTGTGCTCTGATGCACATGTCACAATGTTGTGACACTTCCGATTTCTACCCTTTCCTCCCACTCTCTCTTTCATTGTGGAGATACTGGAAGACAAAGGTGAAGGTGAACGTGGCTGGGGATCTTTGAAATCGCTGGAGAAAGGGAGGAGCGGAAAAGACAAAGCTGAGCACCACCGAGACCAAAAAGAAACTGTGACGGCAACTGGCCCCAACACGATATCAAATGTTATTTCTCGGCAAGGAAACTGAGCACTAGAATGTAGCGAGAATTAATTCCAGAAGGTAGCTCATAGTAAACAGGCAGCATCGCGCCACAGGTCAAGGTTATTTTAACTGAAAGTTGAAATAAGTGACCCAAGATTTTTGCCTTATTTCTTATCTTTTATCCAAGAAAGGTTAATAATATATCCCTAAAAGGGAGTACCTGGGGAGTTTGGGTAACTCAGGTGGCAATAACTCAAACAACTTTCATGGTTGCAGGTTATCTTTTAGCATCCTGGAAAGGGGGCAGGGGGGTGGGGGGGGAGAAAGGCAAAAATATGACGGTTTGTCCTGAAAGAAAACTAGGTGCAAAAATGTGAAAGCGAGAAATAATCTCTTAAAAAAACACTTCAATTCTCCTTCTGGTGCTTCACGGTATGTATAAAACTTAGAGCATTTTTCTTTACATTATTCATGAAAATAGTTTCAAATTTCTTTTGTGTCTGCACAATTTTGCTTTTTTGCGAAATTTGACAAAATTGGGATCATCACATTGAATTCAGACAAAACGCAGGGAACTTACACATCTTCGTAGCAAATCCATTACCCTGCTGACATTACACCATTTTCTGATTTTTAAAAAAGCAAATGGTTTGTACAATTTGCACAAAAATAAGCAATTTTAGATTTTGCAGCAAAAGGTATAGATACACAGAGTTGGAGTGTTTCTTAGAAATCTAATCAGTGCCAAGTAATGTTCCTTCCTAACTTATCCATATGATGGACAGCATTGCAGAGTTTTCACTAAGTTCGAGGGTACAAACCAATAAATAGCCTCAGACCTTGTCTAGACCAGATTTTATTGGTATGATATTAGAGTGCTAATTAACACATTTTAAAGGTCTACTGTAGACCAGGCATGCTGCCTTTAACATGTGCTAAATCATCAAGTTCCTAAGCTTTAACTCACTGTGAATTCCAGGAACAGGAGAAAATTAAAATAATACACCATTGTAAATTCAGACTCGTTTCACTGATGTCAATGGAGTAACTCCAGATTTACACGACTGCAACTGAGATCAGAATCTGGCCCATCATAGTTTAAATATAAGGCATGTCCTTTATTTTTCTGATTCTAGGTGAAGTGAAAGGAGGCTTTCAGGGAAGAGAATATATGGAGTGAGAAGATGAATGCATCATGGACTTTGCAAAAACCAGCAAATGACCGGGCATTTTGTAACAGATTCTCATGTGCTTTTAAACTCTCAGGTGACTCTGGATCATGCACAAGATGGATTTTTGTAGAGGCTTTTGTGAATGCACTCTAAATAGCATGGTATTCTAGTACAAAAACCCACACTGATCTTAATTATTTGAGTTAGATTATTAATGAGGATAGTATATTTGTGCATCTCCTTTCATCCTAGTGCACTTCTAAGCTTTACAAACCAATGTAACCAAATTCTAGCAAGCTCAGTGGTGTGCTGTCTGTGGAGCCAAAGGCATGCACTGCACAACTCAAATAAAAAAACATGGGCTGATCTGGCCCACAACATGAATCCGTCCAGCCGCTGAACGCACATGGTAGAACAAAATGACATCTTCCGCGCAGCATGACTTTGCACAGACAGTACGTGCAAGGTCACATCCTGTGAAGGATGCCATTTTGGACCACCTAAGGCACACAAGTGTAGAACTTCATGCCTTACTAAATATATCATGGCATGCCACTAAGCAGACACCAAGAAACAAATGCACCACTTTGCGGCTGCCTAAGTCAGGGGTAGACCTAAGGATCTTCAGCACCAAAACCACAAGACTTGAGCTCAAGAAGTAACTCTGCTAGCTGAGAGTGAAGTGACAGCCTGCAATGCATACTAAAGCAGGCCTCTAGGAGGGAGACTTAGGGTAGGGATAGGATACAAAGGGACCTAGACAAGTTAGAGGACTGGGCCAAAAGAAATCTGATGAGGTTCAACAAGGACAAGTGCAGAGTCCTGCACTTAGTATGGAAGAGTCCCATGCACTGCTACAGATTAGGGACCAAGTGGCTAGGCAGCAGTTCTGCAGAAAAGGAACTAGGGGTGACAGCGGACGAGAAGCTGGATATGAGTCAGCAGTGTGCCTTTGTTGCCAAGAAGGCTAATGGCATTTTGGGCTGTATAAGTAGGGGCATTGCCAGCAGATCGAGAGACGTGATCATTCCCCTTTATGGGAATGTGGAAAAATTGGAGAGTCCAGCGGAGGGCAACACAAATGATTAGGGAGCTGAGCACATGATTTATGAGGAGAGGCTGAGGGAACTGGGATTATTTAGTCTGCAGAAGAGAAGAATGAGGGGGGATTTGATAGATGCTTTCAACTACCTGAAAGGGGGTTCCAAAGAGGATGGATCTAGACTGTTCGCAGTGGTACCAGATGACAGAACAAGGAGTAATGGGCTCAAGTTGCAGTGGGGGAGGTTTAGGTTGGATATTAGGAAAAACTTTTTCACTAGGAGGGACGTGAAGCACTGGAATGTGTTACCTAGGGAGGTGGTGGAATCTCCTTCCTTGGAGGTTTTTAAGGCCCAGCTTGACAAAGCCCTGGCTGGGATGATTTAGTTGGGGATTGCTCATGCTTTGAGCAGGGGGTTGGACTAGATAACGTCCTGAGGTCCCCTCCAACCCACATATTCTATGATTCTGTGACATGGTAACATGCACAAACCTAGAATTACACAGATGCACATAAATGGTACAAACCTAGCACTAATTTATGCCCATTTTGTTGCTACAAACAGTCCTACGTACAGCTCCTTGCACTATTTACTCCTTTTGCATGTGAAATGATTTCGGCTGGAAACTGTGACACAGATTAGAAGTGTACAAATATGTGGATTTACAGCCCCTGAGCACTTAGTTATGCCCCACAAAGCCCCTAAATATCATTCAATGGTGCTGAAATACATTCAGCCAGTTTCTTCCCTACTCTTCTACCACTCGCAGTGATTTTGTGGATATGTGCTGATGTGAATTTCCTGCTTGAATTTGGCCCAGCATATATGCAGGAATGAATTCACCCAACTCTAAATGCAGCCAGCTTTGGGGTGGAATGAAGCATCTATTTACCAGTAAACAGCAACACTACAAAAGAGTTTAGCATTGGAAGTGAAGAATATCACATATTACAGGTGAACGCGCAGATTCCAATTCAAACAATAAGTACATCTGAACAAAAAAGTGGTTCAAATATGTTGGCTTAACTTTACTTTTATACATTAATTTTCATGCACCTCTGCAGTTCATGTGTTTGGATGGGACAAGAAACAAATTTGGAAAATAATATGGGAAAAGATGGTCTCATGGACTCTAACAGGGGCAAGGAGGTACTTGAAACCTTGTGAGAAAGCCTGATCTTACGGTATTTCCCGTCCAAAGAGAGGGAGGAAAAGTTGGGACACACTTCAGAAAAAGCAGCCAAGCTCATCAGAATCACACCAAGGTTTTCCCACTGAGATACCATCTAAAGAGAGGGTTACAGGAAATGAAATGGACTTGCACTGTGGTTGGAAAGTGACAGCTAAAGACCATCTGTGTCACCACTATCCTTCACACATTAAGTGTTCTTAGTCCTCTGCGGACAATCCGTCACATGGTATAGCTGGCTGGTCTAAGAGAAGGATGTAACGTGAAATCACTATTTCCTCGAAGTCTTGCATAGAAGGGAGAGATGAGTAGGAAATGGACCATTAGAGACCTATGAGAAAAAAGTTCTCCTCCTCTCCATTCTTCATCGACTAGCAGCACATCATTTAGGGTATGAGTACCCTGCAATGTACACTTAGGGTTAAGGGGACCCGTGTTAAGAAACCCTGGGCTTGAGCGTCTACATTGTATTTAACCCTCTTTTAAGACTTCTCTAAACCATTTTCAAACCTAGGGCTCTGGAGTCCACATTGCAGTGCGCAGACCCGAGTCAAAGTAACAATATGCCAGAGTTCCTGGCAACCCCCGCCCCCCTAAATGTGGCTACTCTAAACATAGGACCATGGTACACTATGGGAAAACTTCACTGCCCTCCTTGCAAGTTACCAGGAAGCAGCTCGCTTTGCAAAAAAGCATGATGGGTTTGCTCTCCTTTGCAAACCCAGAAGGCTCTCAGTCTCTGGCAGCATGAGCACAATATTCCAGTTCAAGAACAAAGGACTGGAGAGTTGGGAGGATAAGAGTTGGCTGCTGTGAGGAAGGAGCGGTCTCACCTGGGATCTGACTAAGGGCTTATCTACACTTAAAATACAACACCTCTGTAGCGCTTCAGTGTAGACACCAGCTATGGCAGCGGGAGGGATACTCGTAGGTAATCCACCTCCCTGAGAGGCAGTAGCTCAGCTGATGAAAGAATTCTTCCATCAACCTAGTGTTGTCTACACAGAGACTAAGATCAGCTTAACTACACTGCTCAGGTGTGTTAATTTTTCATAGCCCTGAGCAACGTAGTTATGCCGGCCTAATTTTCTAGTGTAGACCAGGCCTCGGGAGGTCAGACAGACAGAGAGACAAAGGCTGAACAATGAGGTTCACTACAGCTTGGCTGTGCTCTGGGCTAACCAGAATGGAACAGGTTAGCATGAGAAATGAAGGTTAAAGCATAGCCTAAGGACTTCCTATGCTGTCTTCCAGGTGGCTGATAAACCCTACTGTTTTAACAGCGCTCTTGGAGTATCCCTGCAAATACTTGGTGAGGTGCATTAATCCCTGAAGAGTGTACAAGTGTCTTCCAGGAATCTGACTAATTTGGACTCACTGAACAGAGCTCATGGAATGAAGCTGGAGTCCCAGAGATTCAGTCTAAAGAGGGGCCTACCCTGTGCAGGAATAGTGTGACCCTGTGGGGGTCTGGCACATTGACAGGATTCCTCTTAGAGACCATTCCAAAGCTGGGGGCATAGCACCAATCCTGTGCATACATGACTGTATGGTATTCTGGGTCCTGGTAATCTCTACACTATTCAGACAATTCGGGGTAGCAATGAAAATGTTCAGAGATTGCTGAAAGTTTCATGAACATAAACCCAAATATTGACTGGCCTGCAGAATCACTATTCGTCCTCCTCCTATTTAAACAGATCCAGTCCGGAGGAAGAAACAATGTGACTCGAGGGACGAGCTGCACAACCTGAGTAAGGAATTACAAATACATCGAAGTGAACAGTTTGCAAAGAGCCTACAGGCTGGAAAGCGTTCCTCCAAGCTTTACAGTGATTACCCAGGAGTAACAAATGCTTTCAAAAGAGCATCAGGATTGGGTCAGAAACAACTTGCAAAGGATGAAATTCATCCCTGTGCAGAGGGGGCAGCACAAGGCTTGTGCACCATTATGTTAAAGTAAGGCTCAAGTGTGACCTGCTGGCCCTCTGCACATGGGTGGATTTCACCCTAACAGGAAAAAAGAAGAAAAGGAAAAAAAGACCAACTTCACAACAAATATAACTGAATGAATACTTGGACTGACTCTAATGCTGCTTGCGGAAGATCTTTCAAGACATTGTCCTGCTCGAATGGGCATTTACGCTCCCATGTGTGGCTCTTGCACTCTGCTGCAATTGTTTGATTTACGCTAATGCCGAGTTCTGTGAGAGTTATTTATCGGACAAGCTAGTGAAGCTCTGCCCTTTGATTCCACACTGTGGGCTCTTTATTTCATGGGCTGCAGCCAAAACCCCAACAAAGAGTTTACATTGCCTTATGGCAACCTGCTGCCATGCAAAGTGTGCAAAGGACACACGTCACCATCACTGGAGACAGAAGCAAGCAAGCTAATCCTTGGCTCCCACGGAACTTGCACAATGCAACTGTAAACTTAGCAAGAGGGCATCTGACTGACAAATGAAACCATGGAAACTGTTTACCAAGAACAAGCAGCCCCCCCACAGAGTTATGTAGTACATTATAGTCAACAGAACCCAATTTTACAAAGGTCTGAGAGGAGAGCCAAAAGTTTTGTGAAATGGTGGGTTGGTGAAATTTGAGGAAGGGGAAAAATAACCCACCCTTAGGCTGGGGTATATAAAGGCATTTCAGATTCCTACAGTGAGAGAGAGGTAGGTAAAATTGAACTTCTACTGCATCCACACATATACAGTCCATAAAATATACAGAGGCCCATTCAAAGCCCTTTGAAGTCAATGGAAAAAGTCTTCCACTGAGTTCAATGGGCTTTGGCTCAGGCCCTTAGTTACTGAGCTAAATCAAGTGCATTTAATATCAAGGAAATTACTAACATCAAGGAAATCACCCGTGAGGGCAACATGATCATCACCACCAAGCTCCGTTCATTAGCCTTACTGCCCACACACCGTAACATCCAAATGCGCTCAGATTACTTGGCTTCACAAGAGTCTTCCTTTAGTTTTAGCACAGAACCACTCCACACCTCCAGCTCCTCGCAATCACACTCAAGCACAACAACCCGAACACGCCAACCTCTCACTCAGTATTGTGGAGGTCGGAGTGTAGGGTGTGCATTTGAGAGAGACTGTGCAGTACAGGGCACATGGAAAGTAATGAAGTGTAAATGTGATTGGGGCTGGGAGCCTGCAGGAGGGCAGTCCTGGGCTGAAAGGCATTGCAAGGCACTGTTGCAGGGCTCTACCTCCCCCACTCCCCCCCCGCAGTAGGCCTTTGCACATCCCTAGGGGTGTGTCTGTGTGGAACTATAGCCATGTGGGATAGGCGGCAAGGGGAGTGGAGGGAAGGTCTCCTATGCTGCAAATGTTAAGAAACAGTAAACATTTAGAACTTAACCTGGAGAAGACTCTCCCTTTCCCTGATTCCCAGCCCCCGCTCTCCCAACCAAGTGCCTCATGTCCTTCCATGCTTCTCTTTGTGCTTGGCAGCCACTCCCTCCTTGTACAGCTTTTGGACCTGAGCACCTTTCCCCATCTCTGACCT
The DNA here is from genome assembly GCF_965140285.1 of Lepidochelys kempii. Classification (NCBI taxonomy): domain Eukaryota; kingdom Metazoa; phylum Chordata; order Testudines; family Cheloniidae; genus Lepidochelys; species Lepidochelys kempii. The sequence goes on from NC_136382.1 coordinate 153,897,271, forward strand.
CCCCCAACTCCTGGTCCTCAGAACCATCCCTCCAGGCTCTTTCACACCTTTTATTTCATTTACATCCTGCCCCGCTCCCTCCATCCTACCCCCTTGTCTACTGCATCTATCCTCTATGGCCCTCATGGCCCACTGTACTAACTTTCTGGCCGCCTTGTCCCCTCCATGCCATTTTCCTTGACTCCTTCAATCCCTTTCATTTCTTCAGTCTCCTGCACACAGTTCCCAGTTCCCTGCCTCGTACCAGGGAGGAGCCTTGTTCCCCAGCCCTTATGCTTCCTGCCTCAGTGGCTCCACAGCTTTGCTCCTGAAACAGATCACTAATCCAAGCCCCTCATCCAAGCACATTCTGTCTCTCCTCCTTCTTGCTGCCCCTCAACCCCCAGCTTCCCACATATTTACTAAGCATCAACAGTGGGAATACCAATCTAATGGACCTGCTAGGAATCTTTACCAAATAGAGAAGGCACCTCCATAGCAAAGCTACTGGCACTGATGCACAGGGAACTTCACCTGCAAGTGTCTTCCCCTCCATGCCCTCTATTGCTGTTAGGGACTGTGACAATGATATGTGGGGAAAAGATGGGAGGGAAGATTTAGAATCAAGAGTTTAAGGCCAGAAGGGATCATCAGATCATCTGAGCTGACCTCCAGTATATCACAAGCCATCAGCACCATCTAGCACCCTACACACTGAAGCCAACAACCAGAATGAGACCAAAGTATTACAGCCCTCAAAAACTCAACTATTGTGTACCTCAGGCAGAGAATAGGAGAGACTATGGTGCACCAACCCAAACTTCCCTGCTCAGAGCGCTAATAGCTCTGCTAGGGAGAAGACTTCTCGGAATGATGAGTATCCTGTGCTTTGCCTGAGAGGATCCCCATTCTGATCAACTTTATCAAGTCTATCAGACAGCAGCACCCCACTGAAAAACCTTATTGGTCCACAGGGAGAACTGAAACAGACTGAGGGCTGGCTGATTCTATGAGTAAACTGCTATCAGAATATCCGGCCATTCAGAGAAACACAGACTGCAGCTCAAGCACTGAGCTGGTGAGGGGTAGAGATTATGGCTGGACAGCCAGGATGCATATGACTTCAGTTTCAGGCAAAACTACTGCACTCTCTGTCCTATTTCCCACCTCCACCCACTCGGGTAATACTTTCCTGATGCTGCCATGCCTCCCCCAAAGCAAGTCATTATATGTGTTTTATTATCTCTGCCATGTTTTAAGTTACAAATGACTAATTCCTAAGCATTGCAACTAGAGTGCCTGAAATCAACACAATAGAAAGTCTAAACTGCTCCCCTCTGCTCTCTTCACATTTTAATATCACATTATGGATTGTTACTCCCCTCCCTCTATCCCTCCCCCTGCAATGTCGTGTCATGAAAATAATTAAAATGCTCCTGGCTGTTTTTAATCCTCCACTCTAGACACTTTTAGGGGAAACTCAGACTTGCAGACACTGTTGAAGAAGCCAAATGTGAACCCAAAGGGGCTGCTTTCTTGCTGACATACAGGAACAGATCAGCCCAAACAAAAACACAATACACAGTCTGAAAAATTGTGTTCCAGGCTGAAATTTGGCACAGAAAGGTCTGAGCCCAGGAGAAAATCTCCACTGTGTGCTTTCTGAAAGCAAATAGGGTTCAACAATTTCTTTTCTGGTCCATAGAAGTGTAAAATGAACAAATCCCCATTTACCAGGATTGGACTGTTTTTTCTTTTGCCGTCCGTAAAAATCATAAATTGATTTGGTTTAAAAACACACACACACACACACACACACCACAATCAGTTGTGGTGAATCTTTCACCCCAAAGTAAATTCAATTCCTGGCAGAGGGCCTAGACAACCCTTGTGTGGGCTCTACATTGCCCTCCATTCTGTGCCCCGGAGGGGAGCACAGGAGCAGAAATTCCAGCCAAATGTTACCTTGGGGATTAAGTGGATTTAAATGGTGCCTAAGCCTTGTGCTGGCCTGACAGCTGTACTCCTGGCCAACACACCGGGATTGAACTGGGGACTTCAGAACTAAGAGCCAAGGCTCTGTAGCTGGGGACTGTAACAGACCCATATCCTCAGTGGATCGGCACAGAGACAGACCTGTACCACATAGTCCCCAGTGGCTTATGCTGGCCCTCTGCACAGAGGTGTATATCACCTCATAATGGCTAAGGGGGGAAAGGTAAAGAAGAGGAATGGAGGCTAGATGACTTGTCTACAAGTATGAGATTTTAAATCATAAGAAGGGAGAGCATTAGTTTAGGGTGGCCCAAAAGGAGGCCATGGGGTGAATTTGAGGATGAATATCAGGGAAGATGTCCTAACACTGAAGTTTAGGAGATTGTAGAATAGTCTCTCATGGGAAGTGATGCTGGTAGCCCCCTTTGCTTGAATCATTTAAAACTGCTCTGGATAAAAGGCCAGAGAATATAATTCATACATTCACAAATTCTAAGGCCAGAAGGTATCATTATGATCATCTCGTCTGTCCTCCTGTATAACACGGACCATAGAACCTCCCTCAGTAATTTCTGCATCAAGCCCAGCATTTCTGTTTGATCTAGAGCACGTCTTTAAGAAAGACATGGGGGGAGGCAAGGGGGCTAAGACATCCAAAGGCCTTTTCAAATGCTAATTTCTTTGATTAGCCATGCAAAAAGTTGAAATCATTTTCAGCACTTTGGAGGAACAGAAGGGGTATTACTGCTGAGTTATTTAATGTTGGCTTCTCTGCATGTGTAACAGCTACCTAGGAGAATGTTTACCATTGATACTAGAATTTCTTTTAATCATTTTCTAAATAGGCATTTATATGCTATGCCCTAATGGCTCAGGGAAAAGTCATTAGCAACTACTGGGGACATAATCCATGGTACCAAAAAGTCCCTAACCACATACTTCCCCTACATGATGCACAATTTTAAAAGTCCACAAATAACTATTTGCATGATAAAGGCACTAGGCTGAAAGGAGAGCATATAGGCTATGATCCTTCAATCAGAGCTATCTGGATGGGCTTGTGTGCCCACATGGTACCGCACAGAATTCAAGAGTCTGCCTACAAGGATCTAATTGCAGAATGGGGGTCTTATCAGCTTCTTTCTCTATAACATACTATTATCCCCCAAAGAGAAGGCCACTCTAGTTCAGATCAGTATCCAAACGTTCAGGTACATCGAACCTTCAGGAGGTCACCCGTCTCCAACAAACACTGAGAAAAATATGGTAACTTTAGGGGTCGCCAAAGGAATGAGGTGAGACCACATCTAAAAATCCAACACTAGTGCAGCCACAGCCCTCACACAGAAGTGTCTGCCTCAACAAGCAACCCACCACCAGCAGCACCCAAAGAACAAGCTGGCAAAGTTACAGCATCTTGGGTGTTTCCATTCCCATTCCCCCTCCCCGAACTGCTCTCTCAAACACCACCCAACTGCAATCCAGCTAGTGAAGGTGGGGAAGCCCATTACAATATCAATTAACTCCATTATGGCGGTGCTGATTTAAAACATTTTAAATACCGTTGGAAATGAATATATATTTAGACTGAATTCATATAAGGGCTCAATCCCTTGATAAAATCCACACTACTGGTATTGAAGGAGGAATTGATAATTATTAGATAGCAATTGTATCTCAGAAATTATGGGATTAGGGATTTATTCTTGGCCTCAGATGTGGGAATCAGTTTAACCCTGTGCCACAGGGACAAGAATCAGGTTTCAGAGTAGCAGCCGTGTTAGTCTGTATCCACAAAAAGAAAAGGAGGACTTGTGGTACCTTAGAGACTAACAAATTTTATTTTGTTTCGTGAGCTGTAGCTCACGAAAGCCTATGCTCAAATAAATTTGTTAGTCTCTAAGGTGCCACAAGTCCTCCTTTTCTTTTTAGGGACAAGAATGATTCTCTCTCACCTCAGATGACACTGGAGGGAGAAATGGCCCTTCCCTGGAGCAGGGATCAACCACTGATATTTCCCCACTGATCAGTTTCCTGCCATGGAGAGTGTAAGAGGTGCATTAGCACTGCCTGTTCCTTCAGTGCTTTGGTTTCTGGGGCTTTACAAAGCCATGCTGAGAAATGACAGAGATCACACAACAGCTGGTGCCTCCTGACCCGTGTTGGCTTTCTTCATGAATCCAGCTGTAAATACACAAGTTCATCACTTCCCAGATGCTTCAGGATTTAACAGAAAACATTTCATCAAATGACTGAGAGACTCTGAAATCCCTTATTTAAAATAAATAGAAGTTTCAATAGTGTATCTCAGACTCAGACTTTAAGGTCAGAAGGGATCATTATGATCATCTAGTCTGACCTCCTGCACAACGCAGGCCACAGAATCTCACCCACCCACTCCTGCAATAAACCTCTCACCTATGTGTGAGCTATTGAAGTCCTCAAATCATGGTTGAAAGACTTCAAGGTGCAGAGAATCCTCCAGCAAGTGACCCGTGCCCCATGCTGCAGAGGAAGGCGAAAAACCCCCAGGGCCTCTGCCAATCTGCCCTGGAGGAAAATTCCTTCCCGACCCCAAATATGGCAATCAGCTAAACCCTGAGCTTGCTTCTCTGAGTGCTTCCAACTGGTTTTCTTTTCTCCTCAATATTCTATCTTTTTTTTCCCCCCACAGCTCTTTGGGGCAGTTACCCTGAAAAGAGTATCAGATGAACTTAAAATAGTTCTTAAACTTGGTGTGCAAAAAATGCTCAACATTCACCTTAGCTGGGCTGACAATTTCATTTGAGCAGCCTTCACTATGGGGTTTTTGGCACCTCCATTTCCAGTCCTGGCCAAAACCCAGAAAAGAAGATATGTCAAAAAGATTAAAACAATAGCCACACTTTTGCAAACCTTAAAAAGATTCAAGTTATGGCTGAAGTTCAGGGTCTAATTTAATATAAACTCGTTCAGCCTGGCTTTCCTTGAAGGTTTAGCCAGAAACTAAACATGATGGGCCATGTTCTGATTTATACTACAGCCCCGTTACACTGCAGTGGAAGTGTAAAGGTGCTTTAAAGTGGGTGCCAGTGTAATTTGCTCTCACTTTAAGGCTCTTTTCCATTGCCAGAGTGGTATAAAAGGTAAATGAGAATTAGGATAAATGAGAATCTGGCTCCATGTATCTAAGGTTCCTCCTGCTTATGGTATTTATTCTGCAGGACAAGCTGATCACCTAGCAAGATGCAGTTTTTCTAGACAATGTTAGCATCTTTATGCCATGATATATCAATACAGGATGACTTCAACTCTGAGTCTGGGCACACCACCATCACATACTATCTTAATATTGCAACATGAGGACACAATATTATCACATTCTGATGCTTCATTCACATGCTCAGGAGAAGTCTAGCTCTCTAGAATAGTCCTGCAAGCTGGGTTTGATGTGTCTACAGGACAGTTCTGTAAAAATAAAGTGGTTTGTCCTACAAAATTTGAGGACTGCTGGAAACCATAAATGAAGCTTTCTCAAGCCAACAGTTATGATGTTACTTCCCATGACTTGTTACATGAACTAGACAATATGGTGAGAACCTGCTTGTATGTGATTATTATTTGTGAGTGTTCATGACAAAAAAAAAGTTAGAATAGACTTATAAGGAAAGATTAAGAGAGCTCAACTATGACTAAGCAAGGACAGATAGGGTCATTGTCTGTGTTTGAAGATTAAAAACAAGGAGGGAGAGTAATTATTTAGGAAAAAAGAAAAGGAGTACTTGTGGCATCTTAGAGACTAACAAATGTATTTGAACATAAGCTTTCGTGAGCTACAGCTCACTTCATTGGATGCATTCAGTGGAAAATACAGTGGGGAGATTTATATACACAGAGAACACGAAACAATGGGTGTTACCATACACACTGTAAGGAGAGTGATCAGGTAAGGTGAGCTATTACCAGCAGGAGAGCGTGTGTGTGTGGGGGGACCCTTTTGAAGTGATAATCGAGGTGGGCCATTTCCAGCAGTTGACCAGAACGTCTGAGGAACGGGGTGGGCCTGGGGGGGGGGAGATAAACATGGGAAATAGTTTTACTTTGTGTAATGACACATCCACTCCCAGTCTTTATTCAAGCCTAAGTTAATTGTATCCGGTTTGCAAATTAATGCCAATTCAGCAGTCTCTTGTTGGAGTCTGTTTTTGAAGAATTGCCTCTTTTAGGTCTGTGATCGAGTGACCAAAGAGATTGAAGTGTTCTCCAACTGGTTTCTGAATGTTATAATTCTTGACATCTGATTTGTGTCCATTTATTCTTTTACGTAGAGACTGTCCAGTTTGACCAATGTACATGGCAGAGGGGCATTGCTGGCACATGGCATATACTGTTCTTGTCAACTGCTGGAAATGGCCCATCTTGATTACCACTACAAAAGGTTCCCTCCCCCCCACTCTCCTGCTGGTAATAGCTCACCTTACCTGATCACTCTCCTTACAGTGTGTATGGTAACATCCATTGTTTCATGTTCTCTGTGTATATAAATCTCCCCACTGTATTTTCCACTGGATCTGTTTTGTGTGGCAAAAATGGCAAAATTCTAGCCCCTTGGGTGGCATTGGGAATTCCGCTCAGGCTCTGGGAAGGTTGTGATGTTTCGAAGTTAAACTGTGCCACTTATGTGCGGGGGGGGAGGTAGTTTTCTGCGAAACACCTTTCTGCTTTCCTCAAAACACAGTTCAAGTCTGGAATGAAAAGTGTTTTGACTGGGGGGGGGGGGGGGGTTTGTATCCCTGTAAAAATCCAAGAGCTGCCCATATGGTTAAAAGCATTCCGATACCTCAGACCAGGAAAAGACACCATTTCATTCCTCTGGGCCTTTAAGATTGCCACTCATTCAGATTCAAGCACACAGAAAGTAGCACTCTAAGTATTTTGTTTAACAATCAGTGGCACTAAATTAACAGCCTCCACACACACAAGCAGTCAGTGATGGGTGAACTGGTTTTGAAGGAATTGGAACTGTAGAGCTAAGAGGAAAATGGCAAAGAACGAGAAAGGAAAGAAAACAAAAAGCTTGCTCCCTGTGCTCTCGCTCTTTCTATTGTCTCTGGATGTTTAATTAGAGACCTGGGTCACGAGGTGCTGAATGCCCTTAGCACTCACCAAGTCCACAGGCATTGAGGGCACTCAGCACCTAGCAGAACTGAAGCCTTTCACAGTAAACTTCCTGGGACAGTTTTATTAAGGACCAGAGCGTGCCACAGGTCTGCATTGGGGAGTGATAACAGAACTGTACGACTCCCAGAAAAACTCTGAAAATGGTTGCTCCTCAGGAAGCACAAGCCCTCTCCAACCTCCCAGAGTTACTGCAAACATGGCACCTTCCTTTTGGATGCTGCAGTTTGTTGCCCATGACATAGTTGCCCAGGTCCTTGAATGCAGTACAAGAGTTAGACCACAGCGCTGCTGCATCCTGTTGCTCCGTTTGCCTCTCGGTGGTGCAGGGAAAGGGCAGTCGCTGTACTCTCCCAAGCTCAGCAGCTATGATAGCATCTTGCTCTTGTTAAGTGCTGTGGAGGGAGGGGGTCAAGGCTCTTTGCCTCCCCCTTCCCCCTGCACAAGGGCCAGCTGCAGTAAGAGGCCTTACGTATCTAAAGAACTGAGCACACTTTTGGGCTATGTATAAATGATCAATAAAAATCACTCCTTTGGTAAAAGCAAAACCAAAGCTGGAAAATGGGTTGAGGAGCAAAACAGTGACAGTGGGACACTTCATTTACATTTAAGGTTGGCACCCAGCTCTGATGAAAGGAGGGACAATTGTACTAAGGCCCTGAACTCAGAGGGGTCCCCAAAACATCTATGTAGATAAAGTGAAATGGGAGCGGATGGAGCCCCAGAAAACATGAAGCACTAGGCCCCAACATTTGTCTCCTCTTGCTGGCACCGCTGAACGTCCTGATAACAGCTGGACGTGTAAGCCCCCAAACACCCCACAGAATTATGCCCCAGGGTATTTCTAATGCAGCTTGACTAGGAAGTGTTCAGAACTCTTGAACACACTCGCCTCGTGATTTCTCAACCAAGGAAACTGGAAGAGCTCCTGATAACCCTCTGACCTTTCAAGTGCTTATCTGAACTGGACACCCAAAGCACTCGGAGGTTCACTAGTGGCTATTCTACTCCATTACTCTTCTGCCAAATTGTTAGCCACCAAAAGCAGATGTATCTCAGATGTGGCAGTGCCTAGAGATACAGAGCAGTACGATTCTCCTTTGGGGCATTTGATAAAGATATCTCCTTTACTCAGTTCGGAAGGGGAACACGGACTAGTGGTTAGAGAAGTGTGAATCAGGACTCCTGGGTTCTAGTCCCAGCTTTGGTGTGGAGTCACTGGGTGACCTTCAGCAAAATCAGAGAGGCCAAAATGTTCAAAAGTAGCCACTGATTTTGGGCATATAAGACATATTAAAGAGGCCTGATATTCATATGTGCAGAGTGCCCACAACACCTATTGAAAACACTGGGATCTGGAGATGCTCAGCACCTCTGAAAAAGAAGGCCCTAACTATTTTAGTTTGGGCACCCAAAAGCAAGGTACCAAAAAATCAGTCTATTTTTGACAATTTTTCCCTTAAACCCTCAGTTTCCCCATCTGCAAAACTGCACTGTTAACACTTCCTTGCCTCACAGTAGTGTTGTGGAGCCTGATTGATAGAGGTTTCAGAGTGCTCAGATATCCTCAGGTGAAAGGCACTATAGGAAGTGAAAAGCATCACCACCACTGTGCCCTAGTCAAAAGACTCAAAGTCCACCCACCAGCCCTGCTGTCTTCAGGCACTGTGTAATCTACATTTCAGGGGGCCTGGTTGTTTCAATTCAGCTAGAGGCAGCTAAAAGCCTCTGCGCAGAGTGAGAAAGCTGGTTTTATGCTGACACTGGATTAGTCAGAGATGAACCGCTGAGAGCAGCGCAGCAGAGGATAAAGCTCTTACGTCTGCAGCTCTAGATTAGGCCCTGTAGGATACTACAGCTCAGGGAGATGGACAGCCTGTGCAAAACAGGTGCATTGAGGATCTGTGTCACACAGAGAATGCTCCCCTCCTTCTCATCCAGGTCAAACACCACAGGTGGCAAAAGGGGATGCTGCAGATTCACTCATGGCCATGGAATTGACTTGATCATTGCATTTATTGAACAGATGTACAGTAGATAAAAGTCTAGGGGTCCATACGTCGGATCCATAGCATAACTGCCACCACTACGCTGACAGCATCCTCCTCACTTAACCCTGAAACGTAAGTGCCAGAAGAGACCAAGTCACTGTTGCTGATTCAGTAAGATGGTCTGATGGGGGCTGTATCATCTTTTCCGATGAGCCCCCTTCTACCCATCCCCATGATCTCAGGGACAGCCACAGCCGGGGGGAAGGGCGATCTTCTTTACTTGGGAATAATGCAACCATTTCAAACTCATGTTGATAAACTCTTAAAATTCCATCTAATATACAGAACTTCCTGCCCTACTGACTGAACTCAGATTTAGAGAGGTTTTTTTAGACCAGATTATAATCATGTAGTCTGATTTAGTGGATAAAACTGAGTTCCTATGAAAAAGATACTCTCTTCCTACCAGTAAAACTAAGACTATGGAGATGTGCAGATATCCATTCTGTCTCAAGGGTCTTTCACATCCAACATAACACTGAAAGAGGGTCCTATTTTACAGCACGTGTGTGCACATAAACATATATACATTTAATATATAGTGCTGAAACACTGTAGGATATTGGGACCTGAAAGGACCCTTGAGACAAAATGGAGACAGAGAAAGAACAAAATAGAAACAAAGAGGCAACACTTCCATTTTTAGATGTCACAGTGAGATAGATGGAGATGAAAGCCTATTATTTTGATAAGAGCTTGGCTCAGCAAGTGTCTAGTATTCTGCTTCCTAATGGCATTCTTGTTATCTCATAGTCAACATTTTCAAGGTTGTGGTCAGAAGTGTTTTCCCATGTTTACTTTCCTATGTGTTTCAAATCTATGATTTTCTCCTTTTCTCCCCCTATTTTCTTCAGAGATACAAAAAACATCTACAAACGCTTGCCTGCTTCAATCCCATGGATTCAGCCTGGTAGATTTCGGGAGCTTTGCAGGTCTGAAGGCAACAGGCCCTCAACCTGCCCAGCTGCAGTCTGACCCTGTGCATTAACCAACTCAATAAACAGTGAGGCTTGGATAATCACGGGACAGCAAATCAGTATTTTGATGGGTTCTGACTAGGGATGGGCGAAATGGAGGTTCAGTTCAGTTAAGCACCCCAACAGTCAATTTTTCCAAAACTCGTGGGAATGCAAAAGTGCAGCTGGAAATCTCACCATGGGCTTCCTCATATGGATGTCTGATCTTTGCTTCTTCTCAGCAGGGTGCTAACACTGCAAATGTGTCATTCTGATAGCATCCCCAGAATCTGGCTCTGGCTGGAACCCAGAAGTGCAGAGATGTTACAAAAATAAAGAAAATCTCAGCATGTGACCTGGGTTCGTATTTTAAACACCCTGTAAATTTGGGGAAGGGTAGAGCTGGACTTCTGGTTTCTCCTCATCTCCAGTTCTTCCCTAGCTGTGACCTAGCGCACATAACACTCGTAGCGGTGAGTCTTACTCACAAGACATTTCTGACACCTCAGAGCTCTTTGAATTTTACCTTTTAATATTCTAAAATGATAATGTACCCATATTGCAAAGCAACAGACACAGCGGGAACCACAGTACATCGATTCCCAAATGCCGCCATCATCATCATGTAAATGAACCCAGGAGCACTTTACTGTTGCACACATCCTGAACTTCTAGCTGTGCCCATGCACAAAACAGCAGAGTCTATTTCCATTACCACTTCAATCAGATGCTTACGATAGGATTATTCCTTTTTCCAGTGGACCATGCAAAAATCTAAATCAAAGGAACACGGGAAAAGTTGATAGGCCCAAAATTCAAATAGATTTTCCCCTACTACCTGTTTCCTAGTTTCAGGTAAAATCTTTTCATATTTTTCTTTCAAAACAAAAGCTTCAGGATGCCACCTTTATTTTCCTAACTAAATAAATACCAGGAGCTCAGCTTTTGCACACAAACCTCAGCTATTGTGCTGATGAGCATGCTAAAGGACCTAAATAGTCAGACACATCTAACAGGCTAGTGTGATCAATGAGCACTCACAATAATTAGTAGCAGTAATGATACTTACCATTTAAATAGGATTTTTTTTCCCCATCAGTTTTGAAGCAATTTACAAAAAAAAGCAAAGTGCCATTACTACGATGGTCAAAAATTTTCCACTGAAGCAGTTTAAAAAATTTGATTTTTAACTAAATACTTCTCGAGATTGGCATCTGTTTTCCACAAAAATTTCAACTTTTTGTCAAAAAAACAAACGAAGAAACACACACACACACACACACACCCAATAGCCAAAACCAAAACAGTTGATCGGAAATGCCGCCAAGGTGTTTAATGTAGTTTAGGGGCCTCATACCCGCATTCTCTTCTATTGTCTGGGTTCCCTAGCTGCACTGCATCTCCTCTGAGGCCGTCTAGTAGCTCAGCAAGATAGGAGATCATGGTGCATCATGGGAGATATAGTATGGCCAGGCAGCCTGGCCCAGCAAGCGAACTTGCAGCATGAGCCACCCATGCAGCTCCCATGAAACAGTGTGGAGACATTCCTGAATAATTTTTTTTGGTTTTTAGGTGAAATTTTTCAGTTCTCTTTGAATTTTCGGGGGGGGGGAGGGGAGAAAAGAAAAAGAAAAAGTTTTCCATGAAAAATAAAAAAGTTGATGTTTTCTGATAATTACCCCTGTTCACTCATGGGCAACTGAAGCACAAGGGGTTGAAATGACCTGCTCTTGATTGTATGCTGTTTCAGAGTCAGAGGCAGGAAGAGCATTCAAGTCTCCTGACTCCCACTGCAATGTTGTATAACATGTAATCAACAGTAAGAAGTTAGAGTATATAGCCCAGCAATCCCACAACAGTCCAATGTGCACACCTCCAGCACTCACGAGTTCTGGGAACTAAAGCCTGGTTTATAATTAAGTTTTACCACTTAACTCCTTTGGCATTAAGGAGTGAGATTCTTTGCAGACATAGCTATGTGGGTAAAAGTCCTAGTATAGATGCAGTTACACCAGTAGAGATACAGCTATGTGGTAACTGCTGGCAAATTATCACTGTTGGAGGGCTACCACTGTGTGAAGGTGCAGAACTGCTGGCGGTATTAGCCCCTGGAGGAGGGAAACAGAACTACTGTTCAGGTGGAATCTAATAATTCCATTGCCCTACTATACAACAATGGGGCTTTGGCCTTCATTTCCCTTGTCAGTAAAATAGCTTTTAAACATCCCAGGCTGCATATGAAGTACTGCTAAGTACATAAGAGCTGTTGCTTTTGCCTATAGTCTTTGCATGATTATGATCTCTCTTACATGACTGTAAAGCAGAAGCAATTCTAATGAAGTCATTTGAGTTACACTAGAAAAACCCAGTGTAAGAGGCAACAAAACCAGGCCCCAGCATGTATGCAACTTGCTGATTTGTTAAATGCTTTGGGGATCCCTTCAGTGTAAAGAATACTATGTTAAACTAAATTCTATTCCATTCTGTAATTTAGTCTAATGAATATTCTACTTTCCAAAGCCAGGGGCATTTTTCTTGTGACACAAGGCCCATTACATCAGGCAGAATGTGGTAAATAATTTGCAAGAGTTAAAACAGACCCAACGTTTAACAGCGGTTTAGTTTCAAAAACTCAGATGTTTTACAGCAGTGGTTCTCAACCAGGGGTACACACACCACTGGGGGTATGCAGAGATCTTCCAAGGGGTACGTCAACTCTTCTAGATATTTGCTGAGTTTTACAACAGGCTACCGAAAAAGCACTAGCAAAAGTCAGTACAAACTAAAATATCATATAGACAATGATTTGTTTGCACTGCTCTATATACTATACACTGAAATGTTAAGTACAATATTTATATTCAAATTGATTTATTTTATAATTATATGGTAAAATGAGAAAGTAAGCAATATTTCAGTAATAGTGTGCTGTGATACTTTTGTATTTTTGTGTCTTATTTTGAAAACAAGTAATTTTTAAGTGTAGTTTTTAAATGAGGTGAAATGTGGGGGTATGCAAGACAAATCAGACTCCTGAAAGGGATACAGTAGTCTGGAAAGATTGAGAGCCACTCCTCCACAGAGCATAATGCAGTGACTGTGCTGTTAGATGGCCACTGAGGACTAAGCACTAATATAACCAATTCCTAGACTCCACTTTTATTAGTATTTATTGTCTTAGAGTAAAATTTCAAATCCAGATTTCCAGTTCTCAGACCTATACTATGCCCAATAAATGTGACACATTTGCAGCAGTGGTAGAAATATATAACTGGACTGCTAAGGAGTTGCAGAAATCGATCATTGATTTACCTGGCTTACCTGCCTGCCGACTTTGGCAGGAGAAGCATGAATACGGTGGGCAGCAAGGGATAGGATGAGGAATTTGCTTCAATCAAGTTACGTAGAACCTGCCAGCAGAACACTGCAGTAAAACCAGAGAATTTATATTTCTAATGGCTCCCGTGGCCCATCTTTCTTTGCTGGTGGGATGTATTTACTAGCCTCTGTTATGTAGTTCAGGCTCAAAAACATTCCACAAAGGCGTGTTTTAGCTGATAAATCTCTTCTAGGAAAGCAAAACATCTTTCACTGAGTAATTTAAAATACATTAGCAGAGCTATTTGTTGCTTACTCAAGACACTGAGCGAGGGCTGGGGTGGTTCCCCTCCAGGTGGGACCCCCCCAGGTGTTTTCTGCAGCAACTTGTTCTTTGCTCAGCTGGAGATTATTGTATTTACTCCCAGTATCTTTCACTGGGAAATATAGGAGTTTCTCCTACAAACAGAAGCACCCACATAATACCAGAAAAGACTATCACATGGGATTTATGACTCACCTGAAATAAATGCGAGGGTGGAATTCTGATGGAAATCTGTTTTCTCCAAAGATTTTTAGCCCAGATATTATACTGCAGAAATTTAAACTTTGGATAAAGTGTTCAGTTTATGTAATCTTAACTGAACTGAGTCCCCAAGGTTTCTGAGGTTTGCCTAGTAGTAAATGTTTAACAAAATGAACAATCCCTTCCATACAGTATTCATTCACTAAGGAGCTTGTTATGGCTGGAATTCAGCCTCTTAAATCACCCAGACTAGTTGTTTCTTGTTATTTATTTCTATTGTGGTAGTCGCTAAGGACCCCAGTCAGGGATCAAGACCCCACTGCACTAGGTAGAGCTGTGTGAATAACCGATTGTTTAATTTGCTGGCAATTTTGAAAAAAATGAATTTGAAAATTAAATTTTTCAAAATTTTTGGAAAATCAAAAAGTATTACCTAACCTAACCTAACGGCAGAACCTGGCAAAAACAGTAGGCCAAGCAGGGCTCAGTAGAAGTTATACTAAAACAAACATCTTTGAAAGGCAGATATAAAGCAGGAACATCATATTATAAAGGCAAAAATATCAAGAAAGTAGAATAGTTCGCCTACCTGGGCAGAACAATATTGGCCAACAGAGGCCTCAAAGGAGGAAGTGACATCAAAGATGGGACAAGCATACACAGTGTTTACTAAAACAATGTATGGAAATCAAAGATATGTAGCATAAGAACAAAACAGAGAATTTTCAGCTCAAATGTATATCAGCGCTAGCATACAGCGGCAAGAGTGGGAGAGCTACCAAAAATGTTTGGCAGAAAAGGAGACACCTTCAAAAATAAGTGCCTTTAAACAATTCTGGGCATTGGTTGGAAAGACTCCCTCTCCAATGAAGAGATGCATGAAACTACCAATCAGCAGCTCATTTTCACCAGAATCAGAAAGGATGTATTTGGGCAGGTACTTCACAGGCCAACACACAGACTTCCCTAGGAAGCTATTAAGAGGAAATCAACGGGTGTGAGGAAACGTGAGGGTGCCTAAAAGAAACTTTCAGAAGAACTCTTAGCAGAGAGGACAGAATAGTCAATCTCAACACCATAGAGAAGATGGAAGGTGCAGCTAATGACAGAGGGATGGAAGAGACTAGTTTCTGCCTGGTGCACCAACATTGGCATGAGAAGGATGTAATGATAAACCCTAATCATTCAAAAATCATGAGAATGGCTTAAAATGCATGCGATCTTAAAAGATTGTAAACTTGGGGTTCTTCTCATTTGCTTTCTGGTTTTTAAGACCTTTAGAGATCAAGTCTTCAAACTTCTCACTGTAACTATAATGGCTAAAAACTTTTTATTGATGATGAAAGATGCAATTCTCACATGACTCCAGGAACTGGAGCTGGAAATGAAATAATGAAGGTCGTGAGAGTTGGCAGCCCTGGGATTTGATTTGTAGAGAACTCAACAACCTTCATAACTAAAGGTCAAAAACCATCCCGACAATTAGAGTACTGCAAACAAAATTAAAAAGTAAATGGTATGGACCAAGTTTTGCTCTGAGTGGAAACTGGAACAAAGCACTAATGCAGATACCAACCCAAAGCTGCTGATCCATTGTACCAATCCTCCCCCCCCCCCCCCCCCCCCAAGGTAACATTCCATTAAAAGATGGCTTCTGTGGGAGGAAGGGGGAGAAACAAGTGTGGTTGAGAGAGAAGTAGGCATTGAGCAGTGTGTTAATAAAAGTCCTAATAAACCCTACTCCCCCTTCAACAAAGCCACCAGTATCCATAAGAAACTATTCTTAGGAATGAAACAAAACACTACATTGTGCACGACTTTTTCCGCCAACACACAGGACAGATTCTCTCACCATAGTTCAGAACACCAAAGGAAACCTATGATTAAGTGCATATGACCAATTAGAAAGGTGGCTTTAAGGCTCTCTTTACTGGAGAACACATAAGTGTACACCTTTGTAAACCCTGTGGTCAAACCGGTTGATGGAAAAATGTGTCAAACAGAGAAGGAGTCTGTCCATGCTTAGTCATCTTCAGCACTGGTTATTTTTAGAAAAAAGAAGCCCAGAGCTGCCAAACAAACCCAAAAAGGAAAAAATAAACCTTCAGCGTGAATTGAACAACATCCCAGTTTTGATTCATAGAGCTCTAATCCAGAGCAATTTTTAATTTTAGTGTGAGGCCCATTTTTCGTTTACACTCAGAACGCTTTAGACTGTCAAAATGGTGTAAGGGGGGGGGGGGGCATAGTGTAAATGAGAATCAGTTTCTAAAGAGTTTCCATATGTCTCAGTTTCTAAAGAGCCTGTAATCACCCTAGCACATGGGCACATAACCAATCAAGTGCAGCTACAAGGGAACCGTACATATGGGAAAAGTAGCATCTTCTAGAATTCCTGAGCCAGGAAACATTTGATAACCCAGCACAGGATTATTGTTGCATCTCTTTCCTCTCTTCAGGCATGAGAGTATTACTGAAGATCTAAAGTACACAAGAGGCCTGATTCTTCTGTCACCCTAGGACCTGTCTATGTGGCACAGGGGGCTGTGATTTCCAAAACGCATCAGTGTGTTGCGCACTAACTGGCCCATGTAGCCCCTGCTGGTGTGAATAAGAAAGTTTAATTTGTACCAGCAGAGTACATGGGCCGGTCAGTGCACAAACACACTTTAGCGCTTTAGAAATCCCACAATTCTATGCACATTGCTGCACCACAAAAACAGGCCCTAACACTCACGTCACTCCATTGACTCTGGTGAAGTCACTCCTGATTCACACCAGCAGGACAGTGGAATGAGCCATGATCTGACACCTCTGCACTCTGCGTGGGGTGCGGGAAGTGAGTTTGCAATCCAGACATGGTTCTCAATGTCTCATTGCTCAGGTTCATTTCTATTTTCCCTGCAGCCACAACCTGTTTCCTAACTGACCCACTTTGAAGTTGGAAGCCCTGATTTTCCTCTCCCTTGCACCTTGATAGCATTTACACCTATGCAAAGTCAGGGCAAAGCTAGTGCTACCAGATCAGAATTGTAGTAATTTACACCCTGATTTACAGAGATGTAAATGATGACATGAGGCACAGAGTTCTAGAGACTCAGAGCCTGAATTTGTGTGTGTGTGTGTTAGTTATATATTATATATATATATATATATAGGCAAAAGTCTATTGAGTTTTAACTGGTAAATTACATGTGTTTCTGGAGGAAGCATTTATTTTGGGACTGATATGCTAAGACATTTCATCAGTCAAGACTCACTTTTCCCTTCACCAACCCCCCCACCGAGACAGAGACCGATCCCACAATGCACTTTTACTAACCTCTGATGATGAAAAATTAAAGTAATCATATTTGCCTGCATTTTAATAAGATCAGCCGTACCCAACAGATAATTGTCTATTTGTTAACACGCAGTGCAATATAAAAATCTATTTTTCCATTTAGAAATAATGTGTATTTAAGCTTAGAAAATTTAATTTTTGTTTGCTTAATAATCAAATGCACAGTTCTTGACTCCTAGTCATGGTCTTATAAAATTAGCAGTTACAGTACTCCTCTCCCATTAGCACAAAATATTATTTGTTCTGACCCAAATCCTTATTCAAATAATGCTTAGTGAAATCAATGGGAGGGGTATCTGAGTGAGGCCTGAGAGTGACAATTATTCCCCTCCATGGGTTATTCCTGTGGAAGGGAGCAGAAACTCCATGAGCTTCAACACAGAGGGTTCTTAGAATTCTCCGGCAGGAGGAAGGAGGACTGCCCGCCCTCTCTCCAGTCGTATTGTCAAGAGCCTCCCCCTGCTGCTCCTGCATGGTTTTCACAACACCAAGGGTAAAGCTGCACAACTTACTGCAGACTGCCTTTAAGGGGTACAGAATTTCATGCAGCTTGGATGCTCCCCACTTCTGGCCTGTCCCAACCCTATAAAAGCTACCAGCCCAGGCCCAGTCCTGTCTCTGACTTTAGTAGCCAAGCCACCATCTTGAGCAGCCCGTCACTTTACAGTTATGATCCCTCATTCACTTTTCAGCTCTTTGCTCTGAAGGGGACACAAAATACTTCCAGGATCCAGAAGTAGGACGTGTCAGAGGTACTTGATGATGCTGAGTAATACTTTACTCCAGGAGTAGCCCCATTGATTCCATGGCTCAGCATGAGCCAGGGTATGTGAATCTACTCCTAAAACAATGTCAGCATGGAAATGTATATAACAATAATCTAAAATTATACACAAGTTAAACCTCAGCAAGGCTCTCTCTCAGCGAAATCTATACATTCATTCACTGTTGCTTCAGATGCATCAGCAACATGTTGTTGCTGAGGTCATTGTGCAGAAAATCTCATGGGAAAACTTTGCTCTCAGGAAACTCAATCCAAGAGCCCAGATCTTGAGAACAGAAATTGAACGTTGGATATTTCTCCACATTAAATCTCAAAACCTTTTGAGAGTCGCGTGCAAACTGTGCTGGTTACAGCAGTATCATGTCTGGAGCCTTGGTTTCCAACCCACAACTCCCACTTCCAGAAACAAAACCAGATGCACAAATGCCGAGGAACGTCAGGCCACACACACAACACAATCATCGTTTTGGGAAGGACAAACGGCACACCTGTCTTCTTAGACAGGTTGCCTCCCCAAACACCACAGTTGACAACAACAACAAAAAGCCAGGCGTGCATGTGTGTTTCCCTTCTTTGTAATTGCGATGGCAATGGGATTGCAGTACCTGCCCCCAGGATAGTAGGGGAAAACGAACAACATAGCCTGGAGGGGTTGACAGCTGCCTATGGAGCTTTTGTATTGTTGGAAACATAAAATATAATAGTATTTTCATTATAAAAAGGAAATCAAGAGCAATATCGAGTCATTTGCAAAGTATTATGTCTCAGAGGGACAGCTAACCCCTTTCATAGTAATGACTGTACTACATAATATCCACGCTGATTTTTCCCACACTCCTCAGTGGCAGCAGTGTGCGGCTTTTGATGCAATGCATGGTTTTAATAAATAAAGTCTATCGGGGAAGAATAAAGAAAAAGACATTTCAGGCCTCTCTCTGGTCTCAGACCTTTTTGCCCCTTGCTTATCATAGAATCATAGAATCATAGAATATCAGGGTTGGAAGGGACCCCAGAAGGTCATCTAGTCCAACCCCCTGCTCAAAGCAGGACCAATTCCCAGTTAAATCATCTCATTTCAATGAAATCATTATTTCAAAGGGCATGCCCATTATTAGACCCAGAGTCTACATGGGCAGCAGCAAGTCTGTCAAGGCAGAGTCTTGTGTGGTAGAAAGTGGGTATAATCTCCCCTCTGGAAGGTTGCCCATGTAAATTCAGCACTGCCCCTAAAATGAGCATTGTCAGTTGGGGAGGGGTATAGTCAGGCAGGCTAGGGCGATATGCTGTAAACACTTGGCAGAATTACCAGAGGATGGTGACAATGGTATCCATGCCTGCCCGGATGAATCTCTCTTGGGCCCATGGAGTTGTAATGTACACCTCCCGACACATGGATCTGGTCCATTGCATATATCAGTGATGAGGAAGCAGTGATGGATGAGGAATCATCTTTATCAGCCCACACATGGTCCATCCAGTATTAAGCCAGCACAGAGCCAAAGATGAGGGCTGGCTCTTCATTCCAAATGTTTCCAACTCCTCAGCTGGGTGAATCTCTTCACTCTGCAAAACTGGAGTGGAAATCTCATGAGAAGACTCTCTAATGAGGTTTCCAGTATTTCCTGCTTCTTTCTGAGCCATAAATACCCTCAGAGCAGTCTACCTTATAGTAGTTCTGCTCTTCCATTTCCAATTCCATGCTGACTCACTGCGTGAGCTTTGGCAAGTCCCATAGGCTACAGGTTTCAGGAATGGCTTGTAATTTTGGGTGCCACAATATTGAAATGTGACCACCAGCCTTTCTTTGCCTTATGTCCTGATTCTTTTCTCACTTACACCAAATTACATATTGGTGTGACCACCATGATTTCAAATGATTTAAGCTTGATTTAGACAGAATCAAGCCTTGAGTTTGCTCATCTGAACAACAGGGATAATAATGCTGACCTATCCCACAGAAGCAATTGTGAAGCCTAATCCACCAAATGCTTATGAAATTATTTAATCCTTGCAAGAAAGGTGCTGTAGATGTGCACATTTTTATCCTTCTAATATTATACAGTAGAATGGGCATAGATACTTGCACACTGAGACACAAGGAATTGGGGTATCTCTGCCCTGGAAAGAACACTGCATTATGTTATAGTCTATTTCAGGTGATTATTCCATCCCATAAACCAACCACTATCCTAAAAGCAGAGTTAGATCATAGATCAGACACATTAGAGATGGAACTGACTTGATGTAATAAGTCAATTTTTCTGCCAAGCAGAGAGAGTCCCTTGACAGGGACTGTACCAAATTCTGCATTTGACTTTAGCCAAACAAACTAGGCTAACAGTTTACGATAAAAGGTTTGATCTTCACAGATGTTGGTCACGCAAAGCTCCCACTGTGTTAGTTGAGAATTGGAGGGGACCAGCACTTCTGAATATGAGGCCCTAGGTGTGTCTATTCCCCCCTCAGCGCCCCCCAAAAGTATTCACGCCCTCCCCATTTTGGATTGTCTCTTGTTTAGAAAGAGATTTGCATACTGTTTTTTTAAAATAGATCATAAACATCTCAGAACAGACCAAGTAGTAAGGTTTGTCAGAGATGAGACACTGACTTCTGTAACTTTCAGTTGAAAGATAAGGGGAGAGGAATCTCAGAGAAAAAACAATGTAACATTTGGAAAGGAGGAATCACACACACCTCAAGCATCTCTGAGTGATCTTTGGCAGATCCCAGGCCTACAGGAGGCAGCTCTTCCCTTAAAAATGTTTCCCCCTACCCAGATCACAGGGATGCAATAGCAGGGGATGTTGTAGGTTTAGACTGAAGAATGCTGAGTGAACAGCGGGGGTGGGGACCCAGGATTGGAATTGCAAGGGATCAGCAAGGAAGAGGGGGCTGTGGATCACAAATGAGGTTAATTGTCAGAACACTAAAGGTGGGGGTATGCAGACGGGACAAACAAAGCAGAAACCAGGCAGTTCAGGACTGAAGTGCATTAGCAGTGTAGGGAATCCAGGACTAGAGCAAGAGGGGCTGAGGTTCAGGATTAACGTGCAGCAACAGAACACTGGCAGTGAGTTCGCAGGGACAGCCATCGGGGATGGAACAGCAGGGGAACTGTGGGTACGGACTGAGTTGGTGGGCAGAACAGTCAGAGCAAGGGAGGCAAGGGATGCGGGCACAGCAGTGTACAGACACAGCAAACCTATTACCCTCCTCCACCCCCCATGCATGGCTTAGGTCAGGATTCTTACTAGACACATCTTTTCACAACCAACACATTCACACCCAAAAAGCCCCATTGCAGAAAAATCTCTTTGGCGTTTTCTCTCTATGTTGCACCCTAGTAACACTTTAAACCGATCATGCCTGGCTCTGTCTTTTCCTGGCAGCATCAAGCATAGTTAATGAGATGAAAACCTCTGAAAGCAAGACATGCTCCCCCTCACTACCCATGTCTGGAGGAGTGTTTTAAGCTTGATCTGCAGCACACACCAACTTTGAAAGTCCCCCCCCAACACACACACACTTACGGGTGCAAATCTCGCACAGCTGTCCCTGCCAGAGAACTCCTTGCAACTGCTATTGAGGATTTCAGCTATTTTCTTCAGGCAGAAGGTGACCTGATCCTTTAATCCGGCTGACTTTCCAATGTGACAAGTCAAATCAGCAGAGCTCATCCAAAGAAATTTTTCCGTGAAGCTCAGTCAACTGAGCTTCAGAAGCTGCCTCCTTCTGTACTCCCCCAAAAAACAACTACCCCTCAACTGTAACATTCATTTCAAAGGATTTCTAAGTGCTTCACACGCTATGGGGTATATTGGGGCTGCAGGAGCTGCAGTCCAGGGCATGCCCCTGGCAGTTCCTGGAACCATTCTGTCTTCCAATTGTTGGAGCAGGCAAAGTGCTTCTGGGTGCACCTGGGAAAAGATGCAGATGAGCATCTGACTCCTCCTTTCAGGAAGTGTAGTGTGCACTCCCCTACTGACAGGCCTGTTGTGCCAGACAGCGGCCAGTATGGGGAGGCTATGGCTATACACCCATAGTGTCCAGGCATGCTTCCTTCGGGGCATGAAACCACCAGTGGTTCTGTGACAGAGCTGGAAGAGGGTCCAAAATCAATGATGGGAGAATTTCAAAAACCCACCAGTAGACACACAGCCAAGGTGAGTCACCATCCTCTGCTCTAACCAGTAGGTCATAGGGCTTCCATGGAACAGACCCTTCACTCAAGTAACAAGCAGCAGCATTCCTCTAATGATGCTGCTCTGAACTCTAAAAATCCAAGAGAAAGAAGCAGCTATTAAAATTCTGCTGCATGATGGAGGAGAGCTAGAAAGACAGCATCTCTACAGATGAGCAGTCAGCCCAGAGATGGCAGTAGCCGATGGAAAAAGGGAGATTTAAAGGGGAAAAAAAATGGGGATTTTATTTCCCAGCAATAAACACTCTGATCTCTTTGAAATGAAGTAGTCTCAGGGCCCACAACCTGTTAACTAAGCAAGTTGCTACTATTTGGAGAGATAAAAGATCAAAAGGAAGGGTTCTGACTGAACTCAAAAAGGCCTGGAATGTTAGGTAGTTTTCATTTCCGTCCAGTCGAGACAAATTAAAATAAAGACATTAACAAGTGTTTTATTCAGTGAGCTACTGCTAATATAAAATCCTGCTGAGGAGGCTCTCTCACTGCTACCAAGACTGAAAGATGCCCGGACCCCAATTTAAGCTCTTCACAGATGAGTGGCACCTGTTACTAACCAATGGACAAGATGATTTAATAAACAGAACCCCTCAGTTTGAATAATAGGAGAAAGACACTGCCTCAAACTGTTCGGCAGGATGGAGGACCTTTCCCTTAACGAGGGCATGAGCTAGTTTTCCCAGGCTCCACACAAAAGTAGAATGACATTAAGAACAGAAGAATGGCCATACTGGGTTAGACCAAAGGTCCACCTAGCCCAGTATCCTGTCTTCCAACAGTGGCCAATGCCAGATGCCCCAGAGGGAATGAACAAAACAAGTAAATCATCAAGTGATCCATCTCCTATAATCCTTGGAAACAGAGGCTAGGGACACCATCCCTGCTCATCCTGGGTAATAGCCTTTGGTAGACCTATCCTCCATGACTTTATCTGGTTCTTTTCTGAACCCTGTCACTATCTTGGCCTTCACAACATCCTCTGGCAAAGAGTTCCACAGGCTGACTATGTTTTGTGAAGAAATGCTTTTTTGCCAATGTGATATTTTCTGTCTTATTATCGATCCCTTTCTTAATGATTCCCAACATTCTATTAGCTTTTCTGACTGCTCGCACATTGAGCAGATGTTTTCAGAGAACTATCCATGACGCCAATATCTCTTTCTTGAGTGTTAACAGCTAATTTAGACCCCATCATGTTATATTTGTAGTGGAGATAAGCTTTCCAATTTGCATTACTTTGCATTATCAACATTGAATTTTCTCTGCCATTTGGTTGCCCAGTCACCCAGTTTTGAGAGATCTTTCTGTAGCTCTTCACAGTCTGCCTGGGACTTAACTATCTTGAGTAGTTTTGTATCATCTGCAAATTTTCCCACTTCAATGTTTACCCCTTTTTCCAGATCATTTATGAATATGTTAAATAGGATTGGACCCAGTGGAGACCCCTGGGGAACACCACTGTTTACCTCTCCATAGTCTGAAAACTGACCATTTAATCCTACCCTTTGTTTCCTATTTTTTAATCAGTTACCAATCCACGAGAGGACCCCCCTCTTATCTCATGACAGCTTACTTTGCTTAAGAGCCTTTGGTGAGGGACCTTGTCAAAGGCTTTCTGAAAATGTAAGTACACTGTATCCACTGGATCCCCCTATCCATATGCTTATTGACCCCCTCAAGAGAAAAAATCCTCTCTGACCACATCAGGACGATGGGCACAGAATATCTTCTTTGCTCTTGCAGTTTCATTTAGACCTTGAAATGTAAAAAAACCCAACTTTTCTACAAGTTCTCTGAGTGTCCTGGAGACCAAGGTTCGCTATGTAATCTCAGAATAGTGACAATACAGGCTTTGGTGCGACCAACTTCCCACACACACCACATCACCAATGTGCCTCAACCATGACATGGAAAGACCATGTGTAGGGTGAAAGCTGTGATGGTGCTTAGATCCAATTATGATAGGGCACTCCTGGAATGCCTGTACATGTGTGCTATCTGTACATATGTAAATACTTACTAGATAAAGTGCCAGTAGATGGAGCTCAAGTATATGCAGCATTGTTCTTGCCCTCATCTGCAGGACCAATAAAAGTTTTTCTTGTGCCCTGCAAATGGCTTATTATCTGCAATAGACACCTTCTCAAAAACATGAGGGCCAGCTTATATTTTTAAAATCAGTTCTGTGGGTCTGATTTGCAAAGATGCAGACTGGTCTCAGCATATATGGACTTCACTTGGAGTTGCGGGTGACTGGCAACTCTGATAACCAGCTCCTGGGCCTACTAAGACTCCCTCAGTCCACAGTAGAGCGCTCATGGATAATAATGGGAAGCCACACAGACTAGTGGTACACACAGACTAGTGGTAGAATGGTCCTTATATATCAACTAGACTTACATGCCCTGATCATGAGCTAGTGGGTCTCAGTTCATGACTGGGCCCTACCTGCATTACTATTGCATTCAGTATCCCCCAATTGTGGGGGGGGCGAAATGATGCAGGAAATTTTTAGGACCATCGCCACAAGTCCTTTTTTGTTAGGCAATTTGCATAGGCAGCTACATGCAGACGAAGTTGCAGCACACTGTAAATTAGATGCATAATAGCACCCCTGAGGCCTGAGTGACTACTATTTTACTCCATTTCTTTTGCATGTAAAACTCCATTGAAGGTTTTCTTGCAATAACATGGGCTAAGAACTTCTTCTTCGGAAAAAAAAGAATTAAAGCTAGAATAGTGCAGACTCAATCTTCCATGGGGATCATATAAATATCCTAAGCAGGCCAGAAGATTGGAGTCTGACACCACTGAGTTAGCTAGATACTTTATCCAAGGCCCATTTTATCTCTCTGACCTTGCTGCTGAAACAACCAAAGAGATGCCAATCTGTACCAGTTGTGGCAGTAGGTTGTGTGATGTGGATACTCTCTCATTAGAGACTAAACTGGAAAAACCCACTCATTTAATATAACATAATGGTCATTGACCAGCCTATAAATTTCAGATTCAAGCATGTTACTTAGAGGTGAAAGTCTCAATATCACATTACTATGGCCGTCAGCCATCCAGTCCCCGGTTTAAGTGGTTAAAGAGAGATTCTCTTACTAGATCCACACAGGCATCAAGACATATTTACCTGGCAGATGCACCAGTGACTGCAGCATGAGAACTGCCGAGTGATTGTAACCCCAGGAGTACAAGGCAGAAAGGTTGCCCTTGCCTGTGAATTGCACTCATGGCTCACAGCACACAGTCAGCGTCTGTGTGACCCACATCCAGGTTAGTATGGAAAGGCAAGTGATCCTGCTGATTGAGTAGCGGTGTCAGACTCAGCATTGAACAAATGCTCCAGCC
The DNA here is from genome assembly GCF_965140285.1 of Lepidochelys kempii. Classification (NCBI taxonomy): domain Eukaryota; kingdom Metazoa; phylum Chordata; order Testudines; family Cheloniidae; genus Lepidochelys; species Lepidochelys kempii. The sequence goes on from NC_136382.1 coordinate 153,922,935, forward strand.
TAGCATTCGGAGGTGTTCAGCTACTGATGATGCCGCTCTCTTTGGTAGGAGACATAGAACCAACAACCTGACCACTTGTGGTCATTAGAAGTCCCATGGCCCTTTTCCGAACTGTTGGAATGCTAGTCCCAGCCAGATTGCCTTAGCAGCTGCAGTGTTTATCCAGTGTTGCTGTTGCACTGTTAAACAGCTGTTCTGTTCCACCTCAGAGAACCTACATTTCAGGGGTAAGAAGGGCTTCCTACACAGTTTGTAAATCCATTGGTGCAGTGGTTTGGGTTTGGGTTCTTTCTGGACATCACCACTCCCACACTGTCCCCCCTTGCTGCTCGGATGCTCTGGGCCACTCCCATAGTTGCACAGGTGAATGGGGTGCTGGAACTAGGGGTGCAGCAACACCCCCTGGCTTAAAGTGGTTTCCATCATATACGGGGTTTACAGTTTTGTTCAACGGCTTTCAGCGCCCCCACTATACAAATTGTTTCAGCGCCACTGAAGGTGGTTGATGGCACAGGGTTGGTAACATACTTTACCCTGGGCTACAAAAAGCCATTTCACGTAGGGGCAAATTCTCCTACTAGTCTGTGGAACTCAAGGCTCCCCAGACTCTGCAGGACGGCACTGCTTCACTGTGGATGCGAGGCGCAGGATTTGTGGATCCCTCACAAAGGCTGCATCCTTCCTGCATGCTATGGAGCCCACCTCTGCATCCCATGCAGTGGGGTTTGGAGGGTCAGGCATGGGCATGGATCGGATGCTATGTGTATCCACTGGCCATTACCCCCATTGTAGAACAGGGACAAAAGTGCTACGGGAGCAGCTCTGCTGTCACTCCACAGTTTGAGGGGGAGGATTCTTTCCCCCACACCGCTGCAGAGAACTCCCCAGAAAGCACAGCTACTAGCAGTTCACTGGAATCCAAGGAGTCTCTACTGCCTTTTGGCTTTATAGAGAGGTGTTCATGATATGGCAGAGCTCTCTATACAGTGATGAGTCACACAGGCACCATGAGAGCTTGGCTGGCAAATGCAGAAGCCATTCTGCACTCAGAAAAGCTCACACACAGCCTCAGGCACTAATCAGCCATTTTACCGAGAAAGGGAACTGCTGCCAGAAACTTGGGGTTATCCTCAACTCTTTACAAAGAGTGTCCGCTTCTTTCCCAGGTAGCAGTGAAAGAGAAGGGGTCCTTGGTTTGATGCCTCAGCTGAAGAATGCTAGCACTCTGCCATTGCAGTACTCCCTACAGCTTGCAGCATAGCATTAGCTAGGGGCTGCTGCCTTTTGTCCTGCCATGAGGCTGATTCTGGAACGCCCCATGGCTATGGGGCTCAGATACAAGTGTTATGATTCAGTACCGCCACACAAATCACACCAGGGCCTATTGTAGTAATAGCAGTATTGAGAAGCATGTTCCTACCTGCAGGTGGGCCACACTGAAATGTACTGACACGTTCGCCAGTCCGCCTGTGCTCAACCAGAAGGGATACAATGCAGACACTCAAAGCAAAACAACCCCATTAAAAACAAGCACATCCATCTGTTAAATCACAATAAAAGCCCTTGTCGCTGAAAGTTTGTGCGGTATTTGCTTTAGTTAATGGCAAAATGGTTCTTTAGAACAAAAGCAAAGTGGCACACATTTTTAAAGCAGTGTTTCTTCCCATATAGACACACAGCAGCCAAAATGTGTTACCCCAATATGGTGCCTCCAGTTCTGAAAACGAGTATCTTCAAACGAATTAGAGTTAGCTGTGTGTTTTAAAACATTGAAAATAATTGTCAGCCTGTCATGCCTCCCATCCAGTTTTCTCGTCAGAAAAGGGAGAAGAGTCAGGGACTCCATTAAATCCATTAGTAAGTTTGCTCTGTCTATCTAATCAACCTTGGGAATGCTCAATTACCAACAGCATAGGTCCCGACAACTAGATTTAAAAGTGAACCAATACTGTTAATCATGAAAAAACATTCATGTCACAAAATGTACCCTCTGTCTCCCAAGTGGCACCTTCATTATTATCACAGCAGAAAGGCCAAGCACTGAAGGCTAAGTGAACTCCTCCCTCACCCAGGGGAATATCCCCTCCAGGTCAGGGTTGTGATTCTACAGATACATTGAGTCTTTATCTCTCTCAACCCTACAACTATCAGCATTGCTGACTCCATTTTTAGAAAAAAAGATGGGACCAGTCTCTTCCTGCAAACTGTATTGGGTGGGGGGGAAGAAAACATGCCATACCCCAGAAACACAGGTCAGGGTAACCGATGATGATTCCATGTTCTGCAAGCGTGCCTCTTTGGGTAAGTCAAGGTTCCCTCTCCACTCTGAACTCTAGGGTACAGATGTGGAGACCCGCATGAAAGACCCCCTAAGCTTATTTCTACCAGCTTAGGTTAAAACTTCCCCAAGGCACAAAGTCTTTGCCCTTGGATTAGGTAAAACACTACCACCACCAAGTGTTTTAGACAAAGAACAGGGAAAGGACCACTTGGAGTTCTTATTTCCCCAAAATATCCCCCCCAAGCCCTTACACGCCCCTTCCTGAGGAGGCTTGAGAATAAACAAGATGAGCACAAACCCCTTGGATTTTTAAGACCCAAAAAAACCCAATCAGATTCTTAAAAATCAGAACTTTATTAGAAGAACAAAAAAAGATAAGAGAACAACTCTAAGATCAGAATGGAAGATAATCTTACAGGCAGTCAGATTCAAAACATAGAGAATCCCTCTAGGCAAACCTTAAGTTACAAAAAGACACAAAAACAGGAATACACATTTTCTCCAGCACAGCGACTTTACAAGCCAAAAAACAAAGAAAACCTAATGCATTTTCTAGCTAGATTACTTACTAACTTTATAGGAGTTGGAAGGCTTGCATCCTTGATCTGTTCCCGGCAAAGGTATCACACAGACAGACAAAAACCTTTCCCCCCCACTCCGTCCAGATTTGAAAGTATCTTGTCCCCTCATTGCTCATTTTGGGTCAGGTGCCAGTGAGGTTACCTTAGCTTCTTAACCCTTTACAGGTGAAAGGACTGTGCCTCTGGCCAGGAGGGATTTTATAGCACTGTATACAGAAAGGTGGCTACCCTTCCATTCATATTTATGACAGGGTATTAGAGCCACTCAAATTTGCTTTGCTATTTTTTTCAGCCATACCACTCACGAGCTGACCCTCTTGTCCCATAAACACATATCTTGTATTAAAGTCATTTATAGTGATAGCCCTCAAAACATTCAGAAACAGTTTGAAATGTGAAGGTGTTTATCCAAAGTTTTCAAGGTCTCCCTCCTAGCACCTTCTCCCAAGTTGCGTATGAAACCTCTACCCTCAATTCCTTTTCTTCCCTGCACCTTCAAACTTTTGTTTTCTTGATGTCCATTTCCCTTTCTCTTTAAAGACTTCAGTAGGACTTAAGCAGTTCACAGGCCTAACATGGTGTGACAGTAGGGTCCAGACACTCTAGGGGGAGAACAGAAGGTTTAAACCTCAAAAATGGGCAGTTGAACTGCAACTGATTGCGTACTGTGTTATCATACTATAAAAATATATTGAGTAGGGTCTTTTATGAAAGCTTGTAATGTTCTGAATTTGATGGTCATTAGGAAATATGTATATAGACTGTGGTTATCTATCTACATCAGTATGTAGATAGAAAACTTTTTATAACCTGTAGTACAACTTCAACTACACCTCATAGCAGGGAAGGGTACCGCCCAAGCCAGATGTTTACATGAAACCAGCTCCAGGTAACCATCCATTGTCCAGCTGAGGAAGAGAAAACAATGGGTCATTAGAATTAATAGGAAGGCATTGAGATTTCCCAGTCTATCCAATCAAGAGGGAATTTACCCAATCTGGGTAATCATGAGTTACCGTGGACACAGGAGCAAGGGGAAGGAAAAAGCCTTTTTATAAAATCAGGCTTGGGACTGAGAACTTGAGAGTCTTGAGGAAGAAGGAGGTTTGTGAATGCTGGATGCCCCCCATAGCTAGCTGATGCGCTGAGAAACTATTGTAAGGCAAAAGGTGACTTGTATTAGAAAAGGGATTTTATCTAATACAGAAGCGTAACGCCTTAGGTTGCGTCTTTATGTTTATTTTCTGTGTAACTTGTTTAGGTTAGCCCGCCCTCAGTGTTTCATCTTTGAATCTGTGGCGTTTCTATGAAATAAACTTTGGTTTATTTTCTGTCCCAAGCAGGTCTCTGTTCTGCAAACTGTGGGGAGTGAAGGGATGAAAGTAAAATTGAACTCTTACTGGTACGGGGGCCAGCTCTGCCCCCCAGAAGGGGCAGGGTCTCAGGCGGAAGGGATGGGGCTAGGGGTCAGCATCCCCCATCCAGCCCATCTGCACTGCCTAGCCTGCACCACCCAGGGCTCCAGCAGCGATTTAAAGGGCCCGGGACTCCAGCTGCTTCAGGAGCAGCAGCCAGAGCCCAGGCCCTTTTAAATTGCCAGCCCCAGGGCAGCTGCTCCTTTTGCCCCACCCCCCACCCCCATTGGTGGCCACGGTGGGGGTGGGGCAAAAGGGGCAAGAATGTTAAAGCGCTCCTGTGGCAAAGGACCCTGCTTAAAGCCAGCGGTACAGGCCAGTACCGGCAGCTACTTTTTACCGGTACGCCGTACTGGCCCATACCGCCTTCCTTTCACCCCGGTGGAGTCTACGCACCAAAGTTAACTATAACTGGCAGACTCGTTTCAGAACTACCAGGGTAACAAACCAGAGGGGACCAGTCCAAATGTCTGGTAGTTAAGAACTCAGGAGAGACATGAGACTGGAAGGGCTGTTGTTGTCACCCTGTAACGAGTAACTAAGTTGATGAGCACCAGGGGAGACTTTATGTTTGTGGGCCGGCACAGAAACCTTGTATGTGGGCCCTCTGAATTTCACCCTCTGTTTTCAGCAATACTTCCTACTCCTCAGGTCTTTCAGTCCCCAACAAGTCCCCTGATGCTCAACTCAGTTCCTTCCCTCTGGCACCATGTGCATCTCTTACCTATAGTGAGATCACATTGTGTGCGTGGCAGGGGGAGGAAAGGGTTAAATGGCAGAAATTTCCTCTTTGTTGGACTCTGCCTAGCTTTTCCAAATCAACTCTCTCACCTTCTGGAGCTTCCATTTCTCAGAGACACACCGCACACCATAAACACTCGTCTCCTCCCAATCTTCTAATCAGGAGACAAACATTTTCGCTCAGATTGCGAGCTCTGCTGAGGTCCAGGGATGATTTTCAGCACAGGTAGGATGTCCATTGGAAGTCAGGGAAAGAGAAGTGAAGTGGAGTATTTATCCAACCACTGTCAACCCATAATTGAAAGTTTGGGTTCACTTCAGATGAGATTTAAGATGAGGGTCAGGCCATTTTATCTCTTCCCTGAGCAAGTCTTTCCCTTTCTCGTTCATTTATAAAACAAAACTTAACCTGTTGTATGGCTTATCAAACTGAAGCAACATGTATCATTAGCAAACAGAGTGAGTAAATTACCTTAGTCAAAAAAGACATTGAACAAACAATTTGTATTCTAGATCTCATGCATTAAAGCTCTCAGAAAAATGTTATACACATGTGTAAGTGCAGGTTTTCTATACTTACAGAAAACTCTTTCAAGACTGTGGCTGATAGGAAACAGCATAATGTGTTGAATAGAGATGTTCTACCCTAGAGCATGTGTATTACTTTAAAATGGCCGTTGTCTGTGCATCCCCACTGAGTATTTTAAAACATTTTATAAATTTAATAAATACTTTATAGCACCTTTTGTGAGCAGATCCGAAAGTGCTTTGCAGTCTTTAATATATTTGTCCTCACAACACCCATGTGATGCACTGCTATTGGCCCCATTTTACAGATGGGAACTGTGACACAAAGAGGCTAAGTGATTTGCCCAAGGTCACTCAGGAAGTCTGTGGCAGAGCAGGGAATTGAACCCTCATCTCCCAACTCCAGGGAGTGTGTCCTTCCTCCCTTTACTGATGGAAGACATTAGACTGGCAGCCTTGGATGTTATAACCTGATCCTGATTTAGTTTACCCTGATGTACTTGACCAATGGACTTGAGTGGATGCTTTATTTAGCCACAGAAGACATTCAGCAATGCAAGCTTCCCATGCATTCTCCTGCCATCATCATTCAGCTTACAAAAAGGTTTTAGGTTGTAAGCATGTACGGTAAAGTTATGACACACAATCAGTGTTAAGAGACTGGTCTCTCTTTCTTATCCCTATCCACATAACATGCATCAGGGTGACAAAAGATTATACCCCACTGAAACAGCCAGAGGCAGAATCCAATACCTGCAGCCAAAAATGATGCAAATCCAAACACTTGTATCAAGTCTTGCCTTGCATATCTTACAGCGCTCCAATCCTACAATAAAAACCCAGTCACAAAAATATAATAGGCCCAAGTCTCATCTTATTTATACCAGTTTTGCACCCGAATTCATATAAACAGATTCATTCCTTACGCCAGTCATGTGAGAGGAGAATAAGGCAATATAAATTAGAATATCCATTACAGAAACCAAACGTAGACTGCAAAGAACTTCAAATGCAGCCTCAAGTTATGATGCTCCCTGCAATGCAGAAGGACCAAATGCTCACAAATAAGAGGCAGGAAGAAGAGTAGGTTACACATGGTTAGGTTCTGGCCAGTCCAATTTGCCATGTCAGGCTAATATGCTACGGGTCACATCTCTGACTCTCTTTTCCCCCAGGGAATCAATGGTTATACCACCAGTTTGTTGCTAGAGCAAGGTTTCTGGTGAGGAAGATGTTAAAGGTGAAAATGAATACAGTATATTTATTCATCTGCTTTTCTTGGGAAACTTTTTTCCTTACTTCTCAGTCATTGAGCATAAAGTGCTACGGGGAGATGGAAAGCTGCTCTTATTTTGTTGACTCTGCTCTTTTGGATAAGTTGTGGGGGGTCCCACCGCAGTGGCTCAGAGGCAGGCAACTAAAATTGGGTGCTTGCCAGCACATTTATTTGAATCTGCACAATTCTTCCACCTACCCCAAAAGGGGAAGTTGGAACGCTTTTCCTTTCATAGTCAGCCAGTCACTTGCAACTCCAGATTTGTTGTTTACAAATAGTTCAGAAACACAAGACACTGAAGACAGAGGGCTAGTCTACACTACCGTGCTACCAGTGATGCTGCCCCACTGTTGTAGACACGCTATGTCCACGGGAGAGCGATCTCCCATCGGCATAATTACTCCACCTCAACAAGAGGCAGGGCTATTTCAGCAGGAGAGCATCCCCTGCTGACATAGCAAGGTATGGACACCACTTTAAGTCTATGTAACTTATGTCACTCAGGGGTGTGGCTTTTCACACCCCTGAGCAATGCAAGTTACATCAGCTTAAGCCCAGTGGCGGATTAATGATTTTGCTGCCCCTAGGCCCTGAAATTATTGCTGCCCCCATATGAACTTGTGAACGGCACAAACTGTTATCTATCACAAAGGAATCTATTTTGCGCATTTTTGCTATTCATTTCCTCTTTCTTTCTTTTGTATAGCATTTTTTTTTAAACTGAGAACCGCTTAATTTCTTCCTTCCGGTCATATTAACAACGTTCAGGATTGTCGCAAGTACGTTTACTAAATGGCACGGTGCCGTCATGGGTGGTTTCAATATGCGCTATGATTGGTAGATTCGCGGCGTCACTGATGCTTCCGTTTGGTGTGCAGTTACAATCAATGGCGTATTATTGCCTAGGCCGACAAGGCCTAGGGTGGCAAATTTGCAGGGGCGGCAAATTTATAATAGCAGCATTTTTGTAATCACGGCATTTTTGCACAAGCCCCCTGTCTGTCGGATGCCCGTATTGTCGTTTATTCATATTGTAACTGCGCATCCTACTGCAACTTGAGACCATTACTCCTTGTTCTGTCATCTGCCACCACCGAGAACAGCTGAGCTCCATCCTCTTTGGAAACCCCTTCAGGTAGTTGAAGGCTGCCATCAAATCCCCCCTCACTCTTCTCTTCTGTAGACTAAACAACCCCAGTTCCCTCAGCCGCTCCTCATAAGTCATGTGCCCCAGCCCCCTAATCATCTTCATTTCCCTCCGCTGGATTCTCTCCAGTTTGTTTACATCCCTTCTGTAGTGGGGGGCTATCCAGATGTGGCCTCACCAGTGCCCAACAGAGGGGAATAATCACATCCCCCGATCTGCTGTCAATACTCCTACTAATACAGCCCAATATGCCGTTGGCCTTCTTGGCAACAAGGGCATACTGCTGACTCATATCCAGCTTCTCATCCTCTGTAATCCCCAGGTCCTTTTTTGCAGAACTGCAGAGTTGTTTGTAAATTACTGTGAATAGTTCAATACTTCTAACTGTGTTAGAGTCAGGTGATATTGTTCTTTCCTGTAGAATGGATGCTTTCCTAAAGCTACTACTACTAATCATGAATCTCTCAGCTTTCCTGGCCTCTCCTTGACTTTCTGACATGAATCTATAGGTTTCTTAATCACTAGAAGGGGCATCATGTAACGATCCTGGCGCTGAAAGCAGACTACCAACATTGCCACAAGGAATCATCATGTTTCTTGATGCATGAAGTGAAGACTAAAGAATCCAGAGACGGAGGAACCTGTATCCATTTTCTCTTGTTTAGGAGAAGAGGACTTCATGCCTCCAGATGGATATGGACCAAGGTGGAGATCTCTCTTTTCACTTGAAACCTTCAGTGAAATAAATAAGATCCACTCTTAACAGCAGTAAACACCGAGTGATACAGAGGGAGGCTGGGTGCATCACTGCTATTTTATAAAACATCTTTTGTAGTTGAACTACCACCAAGTACAGGGCTGTTTTGTGAAACAACAAATCAGGACTCATAAGTCAAAGTGATTACATTTGCAGTACAGTTTAGTAGATTGCCAACCACTGTAATTTGAGATTCTTTTCTGCTACTTTGGTTTACTCCTTTGCTGTAAACCCTTTTAAAATAATCCTGGAAGGATTGATGTAAACATCAGAAATGCAAGGAATTCCAGACCATACTAACTTGAGTGCAGGACGGTCACAAGCCCCTTGAGTTATGTACCAACAGCCTCCCATATTAAACCAATCAGGTAGTGCTTTCATTGCACTTAGTCACTCATTTCATGGAGATTTATTAAGATGGTAACAAGTTCAACAAATGAATAAATACCAATTACCAAGCGTGTATTTATTGAATGTTAGGAACTCTGTAGCAGACACGTACCCGTTGGTGTCATTATCAGAATCCATTTGATAGCTAAGGAAACCCAAATCCATAGATTAATCAAAATGAAGAAAAATATAGAATTCTGTATTAGACTATTTCCCAAGGAGTCATTCTCTACTTACCCTCCAGGAGAGCCACGGAGGGGGACCCAAAAAAACAAAACAAACTAACAAACATGAAGAGATTCATAAGGGTGTCTTATAAGTAAACACACAGATATTCAGTTTACAGTAACAGAACCAGAAAACACCTGACATGAGAGGAGCTGGTCTCTAGGCTCATCAGGAAACTCCTTCATAGCATGAGAGGGGCGGGGGGGGGGGGAGGAGAAAAAAAACCCCACTTCCTGCTGAAAGAAAGAAAAAGAAAAAAAGGCATTAAGCAAAGGAGACCTTTAAACTGGCATACTGAAAAGCCGAAGAACTTAATCAAATAGGGAAAAGGTAGCATCATATTACAGATGGATACAATATAAAATGCAGGCTGGCCTAGGGAGTGGATCAGTTGGGCACCAATCTATTTCTGGGTCTCAAAGAGTAAAACAGTCCGAAGGACCAACCGTTTAGTGAGGTGGGGGTGAGAGGAAGGGCGGGGGGGGGAGAGAATTAAGGGGAAAATACATACAATTGGCCAAAATGCTCCCAGTTGAAGTCAAATAGGACTATTTACCACTGACTTCAATTGGACCAGAATTAGGCCACTTTTGAAAGTCCCACTTTAAAGACAGGTTTCAGAGTAGCAGCCGTGTTAGTCTGTATTCGCAAAAAGAAAAGGAGTACTTGTGGACCTTAGAGACTAACCAAATAAACTGGTTAGTCTCTAAGGTGCCACAAGTACTCCTTTCCACTTTAAAGATGTTTTCTCAGAAGAACAAATGGTCATTAGGAGCTCAGCTCCCACAGATTTTAAGCGCCAAAATAGAGGCTTGATTTTCAGAAGGACTCGGCTCCCAGTGTGACCCTCGCAGCAGATTTTCAAAAGATCTAAGCACCCAGTGTGCTGAGCTTATTTGAAAAGCTGACTCTAAATGATTATCACCTATATGGGTGCAAAATTAGTGGTTTCTGAACATTTATATGAATTAAATTTTGCTTGTTCTCATGCATGTGAAAAACGAAGACAGAAGGAATGTGATCATAGTCATTTGAAATTTGGTTTCTAGTTTACCAAAATATCCTTGAATAGCTTTCCCCACCGCCACCCAGTATTCACCGCCTCTTCTCATGATGTTGGCAGTGTTAATGCCAACTAAGTCCCTCTCTGAAACAGCTGAGTCAAAGGGAGAATATGTATGTTTCAGGAAAGCCAGATTTTAAAAATTAAAGATTTTTTTTTTATCATCCATCATTGCTGGATGGGTTTTGAACTCTCACATGTTTCTAAAGCCTTTACTACTAAATGTTGTTTTCAAAACTTGAGGGAATTGGGGTGGGAGAGAAGGAGCCTCTGTTAGGTTCCCTCCTTCTGCCCCAAACATTTTTCTTAGAAGAAAATATGTAGAAACAGGATCATTTAATGGAACAGTGTCAAGATAAATCTGTCCCCAAATTTAAACTTGTGTTAGCAACAGTAATATTTAAAGTGATGAAAAAAGTGAAAGGATTTTAACGTTTTGTACTTTCACCATTTATGCTGCTTTTTTACCTTCGGTCAGCAAAACTACACTGGTCAGTTTCACTTCCGGCTCTACCTCACACTCTATTAACAGGCAGTGAGAGACAAGGAACCATCCTGAGGCTAATCCCACAGGGAAGGAGGAGACTCCACAGAGAGACAGGATTTGCCAGACTTGGAGATAGGTCACTCAAGGTGTGGTTGCCTGTTAAGACCAAACTACCTGAAAGACTGGAGGAGTCTACAGTAAATATGACACTCCAACTCAGCTACATGCTAGCAACCTCTGGCCAAAGGGACACAGGGCAGGGGGTCAAGACATTCAATTATTTATTTTTAATATTTGTATTAAAATAGGGAAGATGTAGCATGGATGAGTGGAACTGGAATCAGAGGACCCACGTTCCCTGGAGGGGCTGTTATTGACATGAAAGCAGGGAAACTCAAGCAGTGGAATTAGGCTGGAAGTAACTCGGCCACATGGATAGAGCAGTACACAGGGTTTAATAAGGTTTCACTTATTCCACTTAACCTGCATTCAGATTTGCTCCATGCTAATAAAACAAAGAAAATGTTTATCTGAATTTTAAATAGAGCGAAAAAAAACTTAAAATGCCAATATTTTCTGGCTTGTTTCCAATTACTACCAGCATGGGTGCAGAGGGACTGGAGGCAACAAAGATTCAATGTAGTCAACTCATGTTTTTATCGTGAGTCTCATGATATTTAGTTTTTTTCTCTCTCTCTCTTAAAGCTACAGTTTCTGGATTCATGCAAGCAGGAAAGAATCTCAGATTTTTATTTATTTATTTTTAAAGTAAGCCTTTAGCCCTCATGGTTCAGGGGATGTCATGCTCTTCTTTATCAGACGTGGACTGGTTGCAGAGCTTGCTTATACACACCAGATGTGTTCATCATAAGTTCCTTGAAATGCGCCACCAGCTATGGCTGAGGTTCATTTAACTAGGGTATGTTACACACAGCACCACCTAGTAGCTGAGCAGTATTATACAGGTTAGCATTCCATTACAGGAGAACAGCTTTAAAAACATGATCCCTGTGCACCATAAAGGCTCAGAAACCTAATAAAATGAGCCGAAAATGTATGGTTTGGAAAAAACAAACATGATTTTATAAGGCCTGAGTGTAAGGCCTTAGGTTCTAGAAGTAGAGCAGGGGCTGTGCCACCCAGAAGGAAAAACGTGGGGAAAGAGGGGCAGAGAGTAGGTTGGGGAATAGTTCCATCCCTCTTACCCCCACGTGCTAGCCAGCAGTGCTGGCTAGACACACATGAGGGAGCATGCTGCACAATACAAAGTGCCGTAACAGTTTGCGTCTCCTCAATGCAGCAAGGTAGCTCCAACGAAACTGTGCTTCGGAGGGGTACACGGTCTTGCTGAAAGTAATTTATAATCACTCAGGGATGAATTGTTCAAAATCTTAGTCTCGGGGATGAGATGCATCTTTTCCCCTTCTCTCCATTTAGTGAGACAGAAATCTCACACGGACAGGTCTTGTCAGTGCTGGCTCTCTAGAAAGAGCCCACACCAAGGCATAAGGCAGCTCGTTTGAGTCTCCTAATCATTCGTGACAGACAATGATGGAAAGTAGCAGCCAAGCAATAAAAGGCAGGTGAATTAAACTAGCTTGAGTCACATATTACGAGATGAAGCTCTTCATATCATTCCCTGGAAGGAAGCTATCATCGCAAGGAGCGGTCATTCCCAGCTGGTGATGGCATTGTCTTGGCAAATGAGATGGGATGATTTCACTTAAAGACAAAGGGTGGGCAGCTACTTTTAAAATGACTGCTATAATTTTAAAACTGAATAGCAGTTAATGTCTCCTTCTTCCCCTACAACACATAATTGAAGCAATATCACCACCACCTAATTAGCAGAAGTTGTAAGCTTTGAAAACATTCCTTAAAGCACCACTGATACTGCTTGGAGAACTTTGAAAAAAACCCATGGTATTTAGGAGCAAATTTACTTGTGTGTCACATATTTTCTGACTCGAGCAGAAAGATCTTTGCATTAAAAATCCATAGTCAGCACAGCAACAGCATTCTGCAGCTAAAAGTCTTTTGATTACAGGAATTGCCCACAAACTGGGCCTGATTTTCAGCCGTGCTGCTCTTGTAGCTTCCCTGGACTTTAAATGGAGGTGGAGACTCTCTACAACTCTGGAAAAAAATTCATACCTCAGGATTGCCCTCCAAACATTTCCATTAGTCCAACAGCATACACTTATGCTCTAGGGCCTTCTAGCAATCTCTCGAAGCAACTCCTATTGGCACACTTTCTTGCTTTGGAGCTCACTTGCTCTTGAAGTCATAATCCTTGACTTTTGATCTCAGAGTTTGCTTTGAATCAGTTATTTCTAAACCCCTTTGTCTATTCCTCTTACGATGTGGACGACGACAACAATGACTTCAACAAACAATAAAGCCTACCAATCCTTGCAGCCAAAGACAATGCTGTATCTAAGCAACAAGTGTGAAATCTTGGCCCACACTGAAGTCCCTGGCACAGCTCCCATCAGCTTCCATGGGGCTAGGATATCACCCCATGGGTACAAGTTTTACACACCACTACCAATGAGGTCATCATGTTGTGTCATGACGTGGTACACCATGCAGCGTGCTGAACGATATTTGGGTTAAGATACAAGTGCCTTGAAACCAGTCCAGAAATGCTCATGGGTGTTAGCAAAGGGATAGCCGCTGTCTGAGTCTTCTGGTTTCAGAGCAGCAGCCATGTTAGTCTGTATCCACAAAAAGAAAAGGAGTACTTGTGGCACCTTAGAGACTAACAAATTTATTTGAGCATAAGCTTTCATGAGCTACAGCTCACTTCATCGGATGCATGCAGTAGAAAATACAGTAGGGAGATTTTATATACACAGAGAACATGAAACAAAGGGTGTTACCAAGACTTCTCCTGTTGCATCCCCGTAATGCCTCCTTTCTTTGGCAGGTGGCATAACGCAATAACTGGGATTTTCCAATTCCTAATATGGTATAAGCATAGGAAGCCAGTGAACTGTTAATTAACAATGCTCCTGTTTCTACGCAAACATCTGTAGACACTAGATATAAAAAGAGAGCCCTATCAGGCCATCTATTCCATTTCCCCAGTCTCTACTAATGCAAGATTTTTTCCTGAGGTACATTTTCTAATGATTTTTACCAATCTGCTTTGAAAGTCCCAAGCAATGGGGTTTCCACCAGCTCCCTTGGGAGACTATTCCCCAGCCTAAGAAATCTCAGTGAGAAAATCTTTCCTGATGTTCAGCCTAAAGCTAGTGGTTTTGTCCCCTGGACTGTTCAGGGGAAACAAGAGAAAACCATGCCAGGTGCCTTAGCACAATTGTCTCTAATTAGAACTCTGTCTCCATTTTTTCTGGGAGGCATCAACACTTCTTCAAATAGCCCTATTAATAAGAGAATTGACACAGGCTTCTCCAAGGGGGCAGCTTGGGGTTTTTGACACCTGATTACAAAGGAGTCTAAAACAAGCCCCTGAGCTCGCTTGGATACATCAAGAGTGTTAGAGGTGACATTCGGTACCCCAAGGAAAGAAAGGGCAGCAGAGCCGATCCTTCTAACATGCACATGCTCAAGGTCAAGATGTGATGGTTAACACCATGTGTCTAATAGCAGGCAGGCTCCCCTGTGTGCATGCTTCATTTATTTCAAAGACCTTCAAGTCATCCAGAAGACGCTACAGAACACAAGCTAAGAAATTCCCTCTTGGACCCTAGGAGAGCACATAGCATGACCCAGTCTTTCCTTGGTTTTGTGCAATAGATAAACAGCTGAAGGTAAAAAATCCATTACAATCTACATACCGCACAGACTATGCTGACAGCTTGTGCCACACACTCTCAAAGAAACTGCGGAACCACCTGATCAACATCCTCTCAAAACTGGACACTCTCATAAAAAACCAACCTTCCACACAAACTTCCTCGTGGCTGGACTTTACAAAAACTAGACAAGCCATTTACAACAGACACTTTGCTTCTCTACAAAAGAAAAAGGACACTAAACTATCTAAACTACTACATGCCACAAGGGGTCACAACAGTGGTTCCCTTAACCCACCCAGCAAGATTGTTAATCTATCCAGCTGTACTCTTAGCCTAGCAGAAGAATCTGTCCTATCTCGGGGCCTCTCCTTATGCCCCTCCACCCCCACGAACATGATACAGTTCTGTGGTGACCTAGAATCCTATTTTCGACATCTCCGACTCAAGGAATATTTCCAGCACACCTCTGAACAACATACTAATCCACAGAGAGCTTCCTACCAAAACTACAAAAAGAAGGATTCTGGGTGGACTCCTCCTGAAGGTCGATACAACGGATTGGATTTCTACATAGAGAGCTTCCGCCAACGTGCACGGGCTGAAATTATGGAAAAGCAGCATCACTTGCCCCATAACCTCAGCCGTGCAGAACACAATGCCATCCACAGCCTCAGAAACAACTCTGACATCATAATCAAAAAGGCTGACAAAGGACGTGCTGTCGTCATCATGAATAGGTCAGAATATGAATAAGAGGCTGCTAGGCAGCTCTCCAACACCACTTGCTACAAGCCATTATCCTCTGATCCCACTGAGGGTTGCCAACAGAAACTACAGCATTTGCTCAAGAAACTCCCTGAAAAAGCACAAGAACAAATCCGCACAGACACACCCCTGGAACCCCGACCTGGGGTATTCTATCTGCTACCCGAGATCCATAAACCTGGGAACTCTGGATGCCACATCATCTCAGGCATTGGCACCCTGACAGCAGGCTATGTAGACTCCCTCCTCAGGCCCTACGCTACCAGCATTCCCAGCTATCTTCGAGACACCACTGACTTCCTGAGGAAACTACAATCCATCGGTGCTCTTCCTGAAAACACCATCCTGGCCACTATGGATGTAGAAGCCCTCTACACCAACATTCCACACAAAGATGGACTACAAGCCGTCAGGAACAGTATCCTCGATAAGGTCACGGCAAACCTGGTGGCTAAACTTTGTGACTTTGTCCTCACCCAAAACTATTTCACATTTGGGGACAATGTATACCTTCAAATCATCGGCACTGCTGTGGGTACCCGCATGGCCCCACAGTATGCCAACATTTTTATGGCATAGAACATATGACTTAGAACAACGCTTCCTCAGCTCTCGTCCCCTAACGCCCCTACTCTACTTGCACTACATTGATGACATATTCATCATCTGGACCCGTGGAAAAGAAGCCCTTGAGGAATTCCACCAGGATTTCAACAATTTCCATCCCACCATCAACCTCAGCCTGGACCAGTCCACACAAGAGATCCACTTCCTGGACACTACTGTGCTAATAAACGATGGTCACATAAACACCACCCTATACTGGAAACCTACTGACCGCTATTCCTACCTACATGCCTCCAGCTTTCATCCAGATCACACCACATGATCCATCGTCTACAGCCAAGCTCTATGATACAACCACATTTGCTCCAACCCCTCAGACAGAGACAAACACCTACAAGATCTCTATCAAGCATTCTTACAACTACAATACCCACCTGCGGAAGTGAAGAAACAGATTGACTGAGCTAGAAGAGTACCCAGAAGTCACCTACTACAGGACAGGCACAACAAAGAAAATAACAGAACGCCACTAGCCATCACCTTCAGCCCCCAACTAAAACCTCTCCAACGCATCATCAAGGATCTACAACCTATCCTGAAGGACGACCCATCACTCTCACAGATCTTGGGAGACAGGCCAGTCCTTGCCTACAGACAGCCCCCCAACCTGAAGCAAATACTCACCAGCAACCACACAACACACAACAGAACCACTAACCCAGGAACCTATCCTTGCAACAAAGCCCGTTGCCAACTGTGTCCACATATCTATTCAGGGGACATCATCATAGGGCCTAATCACATCAGTCAGACCATCAGAGGCTCGTTTACCTGCACATCTACCAATGTGATATACGCCATCATGTGCCAGCAATGCCCCTCTGCCATGTACATTGGTCAAACTGGACAGTCTCTACGTAAAAGAATAAATGGACACAAATTAGATGTCAAGAATTATAATGTTCAAAAACCAGTTGGAGAACACTTCAATCTCACTGGTCACTCGATTACAGACCTAAAAGTGGCAATACTTCAACAAAAAAAACTTCAAAAACAGACTCCAACGAGAGACTGCTGAATTGGAATTAATTTGCAAACTGGATACAATTAACTTTGGCTTGAATAGAGACTGGGAGTGGATGGGTCATCTCCCCCCACCCCGTTCCTCAGACGTTCTTATTAACTGCTGGAAATGGCCCACCTTGATTATCACTACAAAAGGTTTCCCCCCTCCCCCAGCTCTCCTGCTGGTAATAGCTCATCTTAAGTGATCACTCTGGTTACAGTGTGTATGGTAACACCCATTGTTCCATGTTCTCTATGTATATAAATCTCCTCACTGTATTTTCCACTACATGCATCTGATGAAGTGAGCTGTAGCTCACAAAAGCTTATGCTCAAATAAATGTGTTAGTCTCTAAGGTGCCACAAGTACTCCTTTTCTTTTTGCGAATACAGACTAACACAGCTGCTACTCTGAAACAGCTGAAGAGTTATGAAAACCTAACAAGGGAAAGACTTATCCATGGAAGTACAGGGAAGAGAAGCAGTCTAATGAAACAGCATTTTCATATCTTAGTACATCAGAACCATTCTGGATCATGGGTAAACATATATATATATATATATATATATATACACACACTATTATTTTCACCTCTTATTTACATGTGAGTCTCATAACAGGAAGGGGGAAGGAAGGAAGGTTATAGTTAAGGCACAAGGCTGGAGGTCAGGAAACCTGTTATCCATTCACAACTTTGCCAGATTTTCTGAGTGACCTTGTGCAAGTCACTTTGCCACTCATCTTAATTAGTGGTACTGCCCCCTTCCCTGGAAATTGAAAGGCTTAATTCATAAATGTTTGTAAAGTACTTTGAGGTCCTTGGATGGAAATTGCTAAAGAAACAAAGTACTTGGACCCAGATTTTTTAAAGGTAATTTAGCCATTGCTGTGCTCAGTGTTGCAATGTGTAACCAATTTACAAGCCTAAGCCTCTTTGTCCAAAGGGATTTAGGTACTGTACTTAGAAGCAGGCCCAGGATGGTAAGTAAAGTAGGAGTTTATAGAGAAACAGTAACTAACAGCATGTACAGAGTACAACTTCCATGTAAAAAGGAGTGAAGCCACATAAGGGCTAATTATACACTCCAGCCAGAGACCACGTTAATGCCAATAACCTCTCATGATCAATGATGCGGACAGAGCTAGTCAAATTAGTATTGGTATTTCACCCTTATCCACTGCCAGGAGGTTACTGACCAGTGCCACTGAAAGTGGTTTCTGCTTCATGCCTAGGACAAAAAGTAGTAACTACTGCTTCCCCAATGTAGCCCCGTTCTGAACACCAGATTCAGAATGTGTCCAGGTATGAGTGGAGCCAAAACCCACCTGGGGCAGTCCCAGGGTCACCATGATATTCTGAAGCAAACCAGAAGAGTCAGCATCAACACAGGCACGGAAGTCAAGCTTTTGCGCCTTCAGTGCCCAAATGGGCTGCCCTGGGCAAACTGGAAAAAGTACAAGACGTAAAGTCACCCAGTGCAAGTAGTCATTTTGCTGTCACTAGTTAACCATCTGCTCTACCTGTATGGTATTACTTGCATATCGCAACTCAAAAGGTTGCACTTCGCAGACTAATGAAATATTCCTGCCCTAAAACATTTACAACCTAAAGTGCAGAACACAGCAGGGGATGCCAACAAAGAAAGAAGATGGCAGCATGCACATGTGTTCATGTGTGACTGTTAAAGAGTTAAACAAACAATACTACCTTGCTCTTGTCAGACAGTCAGTCAATATCAAAGCACCTTCAAAGAACAACAGTATCATTATCCTCATTCTGCACATAAGGAAACTGAGGCACAGGGAGAGGAAACAACTTGCCTGTGGTCAATGAGTAGGACCGTGACAGAGCCGGGTGTTGTTTGAGTCCCAGTGCAGCGCTCTTTCCACTAAGAGACACTGCCTAGATGGTAACTTTAAAAAAAAAAACTCCCCAAAAAAATCCTTGCTCGAAAGATTTTTAAAACTAGACTGGAAAGAAAACCAGAAAGCATGCTGCCAGTTTCACTCCTGTGTCGGCCCAAGGAGATAGACCAAACAACACAATGGGACTTTTCCCATCTCTAGTTTGAATGACTAATTATAAAATTAATGATTACAGTGTGAATTGCCAATTACTCCCCAAAACTACTTCCCTTCCACCAGTCTTGTTAAGCCACAGAGAAAACTAAATAAAGTCATGAATGAATGATGTAACAGACCCCAGGGATTCACAAATAGCTTGCTTTTATTGGTGGCATCAAGGATAAACCTTCTATATTTTCAAAAAGAAAAGGAGTACTTGTGGCACCTTAGAGACTAAACAATTTATTTGAGCATGAGCTTTCGTGAGCTACAGCTCACTTCATCGGATGCATACTGTGGAAACTGCAGAAGACATTATATACACAGAGACCATGAAACAATACCTCCTCCCACTCCACTCTCCTGCTGGTAATAGCTTATCTAAAGTGATCATCAAGTTGGGCCATTTCCAGCACAAATCCAGGTTTTCTCACCCTCCACCCCTCCACACACAAACTCACTCTCCTGCTGGTAATAGCCCATCCAAAGTGACCACTCTCTTTAAAATGTGTATGATAATCAAGGTGGGCCATTTCCCGCACAAATCCAGGTTTTCTCACCCCCCCAACCCCCCCTTTTTTTTTTTTCAAAAAAACACACACACAAAAACTCACTCACCTGCTGGTAATAGCTTATCCAAAGTGACCACTCTCCCTACAATGTGCATGATAATCAAGGTGGGCCATTTCCAGCACAAATCCAGGTTTTCTCACCCCCCCACCCGCATACACACACAAACTCACTCTCCTGCTGGCAATAGCTCATCCAAAGTGACTACTCTCCTCACATTGTAGGGAGAATGGTCACCTTGGATGAGCTATTACCAGCAGGAGAGTGAGTTTGTGTGTGTATGGAGGTGGGGGGGTGAGAAAACCTGGATTTGTGCTGGAAATGGCCCACCTTGATTATCATGCACATTGTGAGGAGAGTGGTCACCTTGGATGACCTATTACCAGCAGGAGAGTGAGTTTGTGTGTGTATGGGGGTGAGGGGGTGAGAAAACCTGGATTTGTGCTGGAAATGGCCCAGATTGATTATCATACACATTTTAAAAAGAGTGGTCACTTTGGATGGGCTATTACCAGCAGGAGAGTGAGTTTGTGTGTGGAGGGGCGGAGGGTGAGAAAACCTGGATTTGTGCTGGAAATGGCCCACCTTGATTATCATACACATTTTAAAGAGAGTGGTCACTTTGGATGGGCTATTACCAGCAGGAGAGTGAGTTTGCGTGTGGAGGGGTGGAGGGTGAGAAAACCTGGATTTGTGCTGGAAATGGCCCAACTTGATGATCACTTTAGATAAGCAATTACCAGCAGGAGAGTGGGGTGGGAGGAGGTATTGTTTCATGGTCTCTGTGTATATAATGTCTTCTGCAGTTTCCACAGTATGCATCCGATGAAGTGAGCTGTAGCTCACGAAAGCTCATGCTCAAATAAATTGGTTAGTCTCTAAGGTGCCACAAGTACTCCTTTTCTTTTTGCGAATACAGACTAACATGGCTGTTACTCTGAAACCGTCTATATTTTGTGACCACTATTGTACTTGTTTCTCTTATGGACTGCATATACTAATCACAATGATTGCCTTAGAAGATTTATAGTTGCTTCTCATCTTTACTATAGTTATTAGCAGCCTTAAAAAAAATAATCAAGAAAACAAGTTAATACAATTTTGTTGGCTGCGAGCAGAGTCCAGAAAATTCAGAGCAGAGGGGTCAGAAACAGGAATTTTTCCACAGGCTGCAACTTTGTTTACCTGAATGTCGGAGGGCGAAGGGGGGCACGACACTCAATATATTTGTGTAATTAAGGGAATCATCAATGCAACTAATAGACGGTAAGGGACAAGACCCTGTTTTGGGTAACTGAGGCTGGAATGCACTCCACATCACTAGGGGTTGATGCTAATCCTCACAATTCAGAGGAGTGCCCGCAAATCTGAACTGGCCTCTGATGCGGAAATTTGATTGTCTTGCTGCTGCAGTTGAGGGAAGTTGTGCACTTGTATCAGATGGTGGAATTTAGCTCAGAGACTTAAACTTTTTTCCTTTGTATAGAAAGTGTACGTGAGAGCATGTATGTGGGAAAGAGATAAGCAACTAAACTGTAGCATGTAATTAGATGAATTTCACCTGTTTTCCTGATTGCAAGTTGTCCATAAAAATTTCCTGCTTTTCCTCAAAACAATTTAATGAACAATTTTGACAAATAATTTTTTGGCCTGGCTGCCCCCAGAATTGTGTCTCCTTCGACTTTCCAAATTTGCCATTGAGCTGGTCAGCCAAACAGGAGAATGTATGTTATCCCCCTGATAGAGGAGTGTAACACTGAACATTCTCACCTGCATGCCTGGGGAATTCTGGGAGTATGCATTCCTCTCAATGGAGGCTGTGGTTAAAGGATAAAGTGTTTTTCCACCCAGTGGAAAAACTCTGTTTTACACACACACACACACACACACACACACACTAGTTCTATTGAAATTTATAGCACATCTTCCTCATCTTTTCAAGATCTTCAGAGCAAGTGTTTTACTTCCTATCACAGAAGCTGGTTTCAATTCTAAAGTACCTGTTTAACAGCATAGCTTCTTTTTCAAATTGATCAGTTAATCGTAGCGCTGGCCACCTTTTCCCATTTGAGGAAAGGTTTAAAGTGCAAATTTTCCTCCTTACTGCCAGTAAAATTTTTACTCTTCAGCAAAACTGGGTGAAATGTTTGGTCAAATAATAAATTCACCATAAAATGCAATTTCAGACTGAAGCTGTTTGTGAATTTGGGTTCAATTTGTCGTCTGAATTTAAAAAATAAATAAATAAATGGAAAATCCAAATGGATTTGTTTCATCATTGAGATTATTTTTTTGTTTAAAAAATTAAATAAATATAGCTAAATTTCTAAAAGTTAAAAAAAACCAAACACTCAGCCCTAATGAAATGAAATGTCATCTATCTGCCGCCCTGACCGGGAAAACGGAGAAGTCTGCTGCTTGCCAGGGGCTAAGATTCGCGATGTGACGGAGAGACTGCCGAGACTCATCAAGCCCTCGGATCGCTACCCCTTCCTGCTTCTCCACGTGGGCACCAATGATACTGCCAAGAATGACCTTGAGTGGATCACTGCGGACTACGTGGCTCTGGGAAGAAGGATAAAGGAGTTTGAGGCGCAGGTGGTGTTCTCGTCCATCCTCCCCGTGGAAGGAAAAGGCCTGGGTAGGGACCGTTGAATAGTGGAAGTCAACGAATGGCTACGCAGGTGGTGTCGGAGAGAAGGCTTTAGATTCTTTGACCATGGGATGGTGTTCCATGAAGGAGGAGTGCTGGGCAGAGACGGGCTCCACCTTACGAAGAGAGGGAAGAGCATCTTTGCGAGCAGGCTGGCTAACCTAGTGAGGAGGGCTTTAAACTAGGTTCACCGGGGGAAGGAGACCAAAGCCCTGAGGTAAGTGGGAAAGTGGGATACCGGAAGGAAGCACAGGCAGGAATGTCTGTGAGGGGAGGGCTCCTGCCTCATACTGGGAATGAGGGGCGATCAGCAGGTTATCTCAAGTGCTTATATACGAATGCTCAGAGCCTTGGAAACAAGCAGGGAAAACTGGAGGTCCTGGTGATGTCAAAGAACTATGACGTGATTGGAATAACAGAGACTTGGTGGGATAACTCACATGACTGGAGTACTGTCATGGATGGTTATAAACTGTTCAGAAAGGACAGGCAGGGCAGAAAAGGTGGGGGAGTAGCACTGTATGTAAGGGAGCAGTATGACTGCTCAGAGCTCCGGTACGAAACTGTAGAAAAACCTGAGTGTCTCTGGATTAAGTTTAGAAGTGTGTGCAACAAGAGTGATGTAGTGGTGGGAGTCTGCTATAGACCACCAGACCAGGGGGATGAGGTAGATGAGGCTTTCTTCCGGCAGCTCACGGAAGCTACTAGATCGCATGCCCTGATTCTCATGGGTGACTTTAATTTTCCTGATATCTGCTGGGAGAGCAATACAGTGGTGCATAGACAATCCAGGAAGTTTTTGGAAAGCGTAGGGGACAATTTCCTGGCGCAAGTGTGAGAGGAGCCAACTGGAGGGGGGGGCACTTTTCTTAACCTGCTGCTCACAAACCGGGTAGAATTAGTGGGGGAAGCAAAAGTGGATGGGAATCTGAGAGGCAGTGACCATGAGTTGGTTGAGTTCAGGATCCTGACGCAGGGAAGAAAGGTAAGCAGCAGGATACGGACCCTGGACTTCAGGAAAGCAGACTTCGACTCCCTCAGGGAACGGATGGCCAGGATCCCCTGGGGGACTAACTTGAAGGGGAAAGGAGTCCAGGAGAGCTGGCTGTATTTCAAGGAATCCCTGTTGAGGTTACAGGGACAAACCATCCCGATGAGTCGAAAGAATAGTAAATATGGCAGGCGACCAGCTTGGCTTAATGGTGAAATCCTAGCGGATCTTAAACATAAAAAAGAAGCTTACAAGAAGTGGAAGGTTGGACATATGACCAGGGAAGAGTATAAAAATATTGCTCGGGCATGTAGGAATGATATCAGGAGGGCCAAATCGCACCTGGAGCTGCAGCTAGCAAGAGATGTCAAGAGTAACAAGAAGGGTTTCTTCAGGTATGTTGGCAACAAGAAGAAAGACAAGGAAAGTGTGGGCCCCTTACTGAATGAGGGAGGCAACCTAGTGACAGAGGATGTGGAAAAAGCTAATGTACTCAATGCTTTTTTTGCCTCTGTTTTCACTAACAAGGTCAGCTCCCAGACTGCTGCGCTGGGCATCACAAAATGGGGAAGAGATGGCCAGCCCTCTGTGGAGATAGAGGTGGTTAGGGACTATTTAGAAAAGCTGGACGTGCACAAGTCCATGGGGCCGGACGAGTTGCATCCGAGAGTGCTGAAGGAATTGGCGGCTGTGATTGCAGAGCCATTGGCCATTATCTTTGAAAACTCGTGGCGAACGGGGGAAGTCCCGGATGACTGGAAAAAGGCTAATGTAGTGCCAATCTTTAAAAAAGGGAAGAAGGAGGATCCAGGGAACTACAGGCCAGTCAGCCTCACCTCAGTCCCTGGAAAAATCATGGAGCAGGTCCTCAAAGAATCAATCCTGAAGCACTTGCATGAGAGGAAAGTGATCAGGAACAGCCAGCATGGATTCACCAAGGGAAGGTCATGCCTGACTAATCTAATTGCCTTCTACGATGAGATTACTGGTTCTGTGGATGAAGGGAAAGCAGTGGATGTATTATTTCTTGACTTTAGCAAAGCTTTTGACACGGTCTCCCACAGTATTCTTGTCAGCAAGTTAAGGAAGTATGGGCTGGATGAATGCACTATAAGGTGGGTAGAAAGCTGGCTAGATTGTCGGGCTCAACGGGTAGTGATCAACGGCTCCATGTCTAGTTGGCAGCCGGTATCAAGTGGAGTGCCCCAGGGGTCGGTCCTGGGGCCGGTTTTGTTCAATATCTTCATAAATGATCTGGAGGATGGTGTGGATTGCACTCTCAGCAAATTTGCGGATGATACTAAACTGGGAGGAGTGGTAGATACGCTGGAGGGGAGGGATAGAATACAGAAGGACCTAGACAAATTGGAGGATTGGGCCAAAAGAAATCTGATGAGGTTCAATAAGGATAAGTGCAGGGTCCTGCACTTAGGATGGAAGAATCCAATGCACAGCTACAGACTAGGGACCGAATGGCTAGGCAGCAGTTCTGCGGAAAAGGACCTAGGGGTGACAGTGGGCGAGAAGCTGGATATGAGTCAGCAGTGTGCCCTTGTTGCCAAGAAGGCCAATGGCATTTTGGGATGTATAAGTAGGGGCATAGTGAGCAGATCGAGGGACGTGATCGTTCCCCTCTATTCGACATTGGTGAGGCCTCATCTGGAGTACTGTGTCCAGTTTTGGGCCCCACACTACAAGAAGGATGTGGATAAATTGGAGAGAGTCCAGCGAAGGGCAACGAAAATGATTAGGGGACTGGAACACATGACTTATGAGGAGAGGCTGAGGGAGCTGGGATTGTTTAGCCTGCAGAAGAGAAGAATGAGGGGGGATTTGATAGCTGCTTTCAACTACCTGAAAGGGGGTTCCAAAGAGGATGGCTCTAGACTGTTCTCAATGGTAGCAGATGACAGAACGAGGAGTAATGGTCTCAAGTTGCAGTGGAGGAGGTTTAGATTGGATATTAGGAAAAACTTTTTCACTAAGAGGGTGGTGAAACACTGGAATGCGTTACCTAGGGAGGTGGTAGAATCTCCTTCCTTAGAGGTTTTTAAGGTCAGGCTTGACAAAGCCCTGGCTGGAATGATTTAACTGGGAATTGGTCCTGCTTCGAGCAGGGGGTTGGACTAGATGACCTTCATGGGTCCCTTCCAACCCTGATATTCTATGATTCTATGATTCTATGAAAACCAAAACACACACCCACACACACCCACACCCCCCACCCCCTTTTGGGTTAGATGAAACATTTACTATAATTTCAAATTCCTTTTTAGGAGTGGGTTTTTTTCGCTCCCCCCATTTTGGCAAAAACCCAAACTGACACTTTTTAAAAACGAAACTTCCCACACCCCAGATTTCCATTTGGCCACCAAACTGAAAAATCAGTTAGTTATTGACTCAGCTCTACGGATGAGTCAATATGGGAAGAGATCTACTCAAATATTCTGGTCCCTCTATCTGCGCTGAATTCCCAGCATCTTACAAGCAATGCACAGACAACCTGCAAAGACTGAATGCAGCAACTGTAGCAGTCTCTTAAGCAAGAGGATCTAGGTAACAATCTAACCAAACTATGGCTTCAGACCGACATATATCACCTCTCTGCCAGTGCAAGAGGGCATCCTACTGTATGTTGTCAAGTACAATATCCTATAATGGTTTAAAATGACTCAGAAGATGGGGCTCCCACCGCTTTCCTTTAGGCTGTTCCACAGCCGAATAGACTTCGATTTGGGAAGGGTTTTCTTCTGATTTTCAACTTAAAATTTATTTTGCTGATTTTCACCAACTCCCCTCCCTCCTTAGAGACAAGGGAAGTTAGAGGGACTACTGGATGGCCAGACAGAGGTATAAGGTTGGGCTGGAAAGAATAAAATAGCAGCCCAAAACTCTGACATTCAGGTTTTGGAACAGTGTGGGTTATTGTTTTAACATACTAGTGTCCTTCCTGTCCAGCTTGCTTTGTTCACAGCTTGTTTCAAAAGATTACTTCACACAGGTAGTCTTTGAAAACTGATGCTTTCCCCCACATGACATTCCTAGTGTGACACTCTGTGTACTGAGACATAAAATGTCTGACCAATACTAACCACAATATTCCAAAAGCAAAGTATTGGCATAGTCAGAGATGTACTTCAAAAGGCACAAGGGAGGGGACAAGAAGAGTAGGGAATTGCCTGCCCTTGGATGTCAGACAAACAAATATCATTCCATACTGAAGAAGAAAGGGCAGGGGGGGGGGTAGGGAAGAGAAAGAGAATAGCTAAAAAGCAACAGCTGCTCATAGACCTGAACAAGATCATTAGCGCTATAGTCACTTAACTTTCTTTGGCGCCTCAACACTCTGTCTCTCTCCACTTTATGCTTTTTTCATCCTTCACTCCCCTCGTCTACAGTGAGCCCACTTGCTGTCTTTAGAGTGAAGTTAAACAGCTGTGGCAAAATTAATTTAGGGAAAATGATACCCGAACCACCATATTCTACCTCTCTCTCGCTGTGCTTTTTTACCATGCTCATCACCTTAGCACCCCCTTGGCAAGCTGCACCGAATGATCTCTCCACTTCCCCGCCCGGGGTTCATGCATGTGCTGTAACTCCTTGCTCACCGCAAACAATTTGATTTTCATCCAAACGCTGAAGGGAATCTGCAATCACAAGCCAAAGCACATCTCACACTCTGGATCTTTGGGTCAGAGATGCACCCAAAAGTCTAGATGCATAATCAATGCTTATCTGAACGCTAAGCATCTCTTTAGCCAAATCCATTCCTGGTGTAACCCACTGATGTCAATGGCACTGCACCAGAAATGAATTTGACCCCGTTTGTTTTTTTTTTTTTTTTGTCTGCAATGCAGGCTAGAGAGGGTCTTGAAAAAACTGGGTTGGAATCTCTTTTACAAGATTTCTGGTACCACTAGTTAGAAAAACAGCCTGGGAGTAGCCATTAGTGTACCGTTTGAGCATTTCCAGCTCTAATCTTGGCTGGATCCCACAGACAGCCACAAAAAAAAAAATTGATTAAAAAAACCCCCTAAATATTAACAAACACACAACGTGGTTTAATGGGTCTTATTTTATCTAAAACAGCTTGCTCATCACCATGTGTAATATTTTAAAAATCTGACTGCACTGAGAAGATCAGACTAAATAAAGCTATTTCACCCCCATTCTGCTGCATCACCTCATGAAATACTAATATACTGGCTTTGTTTGCCTCAGCAGTGAATGACATTGCCCCCCAGTGACTGGCTCAGAGAAACAAAGAAAGGATACTGTCGCTACTGATGGAATCCTGTGTCCTGGGAGTTGAGGGACAAGAGTTTTAGCTGTGGTTCCCCACAAATGTGTGCAATTTATATAGCAATCATATTTGTGGGCTGTAACTCACGACTTTGCTGTGGTAAATCTCAGACATTTGCTCTAGAGCATAGTATTGTGGTGCTAGCAAAGAGCCAAACTCTGTAAGTGCTTCACGAGTGGAGTTCCAGCTGACTTGAGTGTAGCTTCCTAGATGATCTGGTGGTCCCTTCTGGCTGTAAAACTCCATGACTGTGCAGAGTGCTTAGAGTGTCAGGCCCAATGTGACTGAAATACAGCTCTTGGGGGTTAAAAATGGCAGACACTGGGGGTCATTTCTAATTACCCAGTTTGGAAAAGTGTGTCCTGATCATCCAAATGTAATCCTTCTGCCAGGCTAAGCTGATAGCAGCAAGGGCCGGGTTCAGTACACAGGGGTTCCCTCTCATCAAAGCAAATGCAAAACTGGCTCGAGCCCCCACCCAGTGACCTGGGAAAATCTTACACACCCCCTGGGCACCTCAAAGAGGCAATACTTCCCCTCTCGCAAGCACAGAGTCTCGGTGTAGCAGAGAATCTTTAATAACATGAGGTAAATGACATCAGCATTATATTGGGGAAACACCACAACTAGTGTTCATTAACCAAACCATGAGCAAAGACCCACCCCAGCAAATTGGGCAACATCCTTTCCCTAGGGTTCTTGAGTCCCAGAACCCAAATGTCTCAAGTCCAGCAATCCACAAATCACCAGCAGTCTAAAAAGTCCAGCCCCAGAGTTCAAAAGTTCATTTGCAGAGTGTTACTCCCCAGTCTGGCTAAAAATGTGCCTGTGTGTGGGGGAAAGAAGTAAGGGGCACCTTACGTGACCTGAAGCTGACTGCTCCACAGGGCTTTGCTCCGCATGGCTCCACTCTGCACAGCTCGCCTCACTGTCTCACGAACACTCTGCCAGTCTATCCATGAACAGCACCACTGCACACTAGATCTTCCGGCTCCCCACTACTTGACACAGTGCTCGGTGATTCTAGCTCTCAGTGATTTCAGCTCATAGTAGTGCTGGTGCACCATAAGGCCAAAGTGAATTCAGCACAGTACCTGTAGCAAGACTCTTAATAGATCCAAAATTAGCTCTGACATTCCACAGTGGAGAGAGACAGAGGTGCAATTGGTGTTTCAGGCCCTCACAAAGGGGCCCACACCATCAGGTACTAATACCTGTCTCAAGTCTCTCTCCCTTCACAGAGTTTTGGAACCCATGTCCCTTGCCTAGAGAGTGCTACTTAGTTGATGGTGAGTCCCTCCATCATAACAAAAGGCGAAGGCTAGTTCCAAGCACACTTCCCATAATCAGGGTAATAACAATTTATTCTTTCTGCCCCAATAACAGAGACACTGGGGATCCCACAACAGCCAAAGTGACCATTTGGGCAGTTATGGCCTCATTTTAGGCGGGGTGGGTGTGCCTATGCAAATGAGATCAGCCCCTGAAGTTCTTTTCCACAACTTGCCACACCTCACCACCAGATGTCAGGATGGAGCTCATCCTGACTCTGCTTACACAAACAAGCCCGAGGTTTGCCAGGCTGAAACCAAAGCACAGCATGTTAAGGTTCAGCAGTGTGAAGGAAGCATGACTGAACACAAAATTCTGTCAGGTAACCTGATTACCAGCTCCACCATACATGTGGTATGTGACCTTGGGAAGTTACTTAAACTTCTGGGCCTCCATTTCCCTACCCCCTAAAATGGAAATAGTGATACTGATCCACCCTTCCCCCCAAAAAAAGGGATTTAGTGAGGATTAATTCACTAATATTTGCTAAGCACTTTGAGAGCCTTGAATAGCAGATGAATAGCCTTGAATAGGAGTGTGAAGCGTTTTTACTACAATGTGGTACTGGTGTCATGTCGCAACACTAGTCCAGAAAAGCCCTGCATGCTATGACGATTTTGGCTTGGGCAGTATAGTTTACAGCAGCTGGAGAAGCCACTGTTCCCCTTTTCCTTGGCTGAGAGGAGTGAAATCACCTGTTTTGGATGATAAAAATGGTTGCTAGCACATTTAAAATGGGATAGCTTTGGGATTTATATTCCTTTTTCAAGTGCACGATAATGCACACCATGCGCCAGGCAACCTTTTTAATAATAGAGGCTGCTGAACAGCCATATGCAGTTCTTCCTGCACCTCAAGAATTTTCTCCAGCTGTCATCCCTTGTGTTTGCTTTCTGTATGTATCCACTCACACAGCGGCACCAACTGTTAAGCCTCGAGTCTGCTCTTTGAAGTTCCTTGTTGATCATTCCCTCCACCTCAGTACTACTAGATTTCAAAAGGCAGCACTCTACAGGGGTTAGGAATGACCATCACCAGCCTCACTTACTTTGACAGATGGGACCCAAACTCACAGCTAGGGTATAAAGCATTCATTACCGTTTCTCCTCATACAAGCAGCCCTGTCAGCCGTAAAGCAACCTCAACAATATTTTTACAACTCTGAGAACTGGTTAAACTTCATATCCCCTCTGTGCATAACCACCCACAGGGAACAGATTCACTAGGGCAAGATGAACAACAGAGAGAATAAAACACAAATTCAACAAAGAAAGAGGAATCTCTTTGTATGACTATGATACACCCCAAACCAGCATGGAGACTGTTCAGATCAGGGTTGAATTTCACCAGGAGTTCAGGGAAGAGTTTTGGCTATGTTCAATTATTAACAGAGCTGGTCCAAAACAGAATTTCTATCCTGTGGGATATTCCAGTATTTCAACATTTGTTCCAAAACAGGACCATTGAAATAGTGAAAATCATCACAGAACACAAGTTCAAAAACATTTAAATTTGGAAACATTTTTCAGTCAAAACAAAAACATTTTTTCAAACTTTTCCACTAAAAAAAAAGGTTAGGTGAAATTGACAGTCTCCAATTACTGTCAATTTTTATTTATTTATTTATTTTTAAAGAAACACACAGCCACCCTACTGCATCAGGAAAATTATTTGGTTGAAAAGAATGTTTTACCAGCTCTATTTATTAGGTAGTTATGTGCATCCTACTGCCAGCACACAATAGTTCCTTATAGTACATTCTATTTATTTCTATACACCTCTTCATTAATATCCAAGCACCTTGCAGACATTGATGTATTAATTCTTTACCTCACTGGAAATATTATCCCCAGTTACAGATGGGAAACCTGGACACACAGCAATTAAACAACTTGCCCAAAGCTACACAGGAAGCATTTTGCAACACCAGAACATGAACCCAGGTGTGGTGTTTCAGGAGTCCCAGACAAATGCCTTATCCACAAAGCCATCCTTCTCTCTCTCTCGTTTTGTCCACCTGAAAATATCCCACAAGATATCATTGCCAGCTCTTCCCTTCAGAGATATTCCACAGTCTAACAGATCTCACTGTTAAGATACGTTGCCTGATGTATAACCTTTTACTTTATGTTTAATACTAGTCAAAGTCATTGATTTCAATCAATATTCATTATTAATTTAGCCTTTACTGTATCTGTATAGCAAATGATTTGTGATTCTATTCTGATTCAGTCATACATATCAACTGGTCATAATTATTTGTCAAATAGAAGTTAGAGAGAATTTTCAGCATGGTTCAAACGTGGGGGTAATGGTATAGACAACCTTTGTCAAGTGCTTTGAGAGCTACTAAGGAAAAGTGTTATACAAGAGCTGGGTATTAATATTACTAGTCATGATTTGCTTTTCATTGTATGGAGTGGTTGGTCAACTAAATCACAAGGTATATTGTTTCTGCTTCCTGACTGGATGGCTAATGCCTCTGAAGAGAGGAAAATAAACTACAAAATAAGGAAGTGATTGGTTCTGGAACAAATTTTCAGGCCAATAATTACTGGGCAAGAGAGTTCTTGAAGCTTTTAAGTTGCACAAATATTTTTGCAAATGGAGTTCAGTCATCTGGATGAAAAAATAAGATAAGGCTATGAATCACAGGGAACCAAACATGCTGCTTTTATTCACAAAATTACTCATCAGTTTTTTGTCGTTTTTGTTTATTTGTAGAGCTGTTGATTAATCGCAGTTAACTCATGCAATTAACTTTACAAAATTCATCATGATTAAAAAATGAATCACGATTAATCGCAGTTTTAGTCGTACTGTTAAACAATACCAACTGAAATTTATTAAATATTTTGGGATATTTTTCTACATTTTCAAATATAATTATTTCAATTACAACACAGAATATAAAGTGAGCACTGTACAATTCGTATTATTTTTATTACAAATATTTGCACTGTAAAATGATAAAAATAGTTTTCAATTCACCTCACACCAATACTGTAGTGCAATCTCTACTGTGAAAGTGCAATTTTCAAATGTTGATTTTTTTGTGTGTGTTACATAACTGCACTCAAAAACAAAACAGTGCAACTCTTTAGCGCCTACAAGTCCACTCAGTCCTACTTCTTGTTCAGCCAATTGCTAAGATAAACAAGTTTATCTCATGTAAATGTAAACAATGCTGCCCACTTCTTATTTACAATGTCACCTAAAAGCAAGGTATTTACGTGCCAGATATGCTAAACATTCGTATGCCCCTTGGTGCTTTGGCCACCATTCCAGAGGACATGCTTCCATGCTGATGACACTCGTTAAAAAAAAATGCATTAAACAAACTTGTGACTGAACTCCTTGGGGGAGAATTTTATGTCTTCTCCTCCGTTTTACCAGCATTTTGCCATGTATTTCATGTTATAGCAGTCTTGGATAATGACCCAGCATATGTTGTTCATTTTAAGAACACTTTTACACTGGTTTCAGAGTAACAGCCGTGTTAGTCTGTATTCGCAAAAAGAAAAGGAGTACTTGTGGCACCTTAGAGACTAACCAATTTATTAGAGCATAAGCTTTCGTGAGCTACAGCTCACTTCCTCAGATGCATATCGTGGAAACTGCAGCAGGCTTTATATATACACAGAGAATATGAAACAATACCTCCTCCCACCCCACTGTCCTGCTGGTAATAGCTTATCTAAAGTGATCATCAGGTGGGCCATTTCCAGCACAAATCCAGGTTTTCTCACCCTCCACCCCCCCACACAAATTCACTCTCCTGCTATAGAGTGAATTTGTGTGGGGGGGTGGAGGGTGAGAAAACCTGGATTTGTGCTGGAAATGGCCCACCTGATGATCACTTTAGATAAGCTATTACCAGCAGGACAGTGGGGTGGGAGGAGGTATTGTTTCATATTCTCTGTGTATATATAAAGCCTGCTGCAGTTTCCACGATATGCATCTGAGGAAGTGAGCTGTAGCTCACGAAAGCTTATGCTCTAATAAATTGGTTAGTCTCTAAGGTGCCACAAGTACTCCTTTACTTTTACACTGCACATTTGACAAAATACAAAGGTACCCTGCGAAGAAAAGGTGAATAATTCTCTCTCGCTCCAACTGAGAATATAGCAACACTCAGACACCAGAGGTATACCCCTAGAATATTGACATAGGTGCTGGAACTGCCGCACCCCCTGGTTTGAAGTGGTTTCCATTATATACAGAATTTACAGTTTGGTTTACGGGCTCTCAGTACCCCTACTATAAAAATTGTTCCATCACCCCCTACATATTGATATATTATTAGAATGTAGTTAAGGAATGTTAAACGTATTTCATTTAAAAAATGAAAGTGCGTGATTACAGTCGGAGGAGTGATTCTGAAGAGGACGTTGTGCAATGCTTTTCCAGAGCAACATTTTTTTTTCTTGGCTTGACCAGATTGCATACACCAAATAATAGCAACACTCAATTTAAGAGTCAAAAGCTAATTTTCCAAACTGCCAGCTCTGCAAACTCAGAATCTAGAAGAAAAAACCCATCATACTATTCTCTTCTTCTCTATCACCACAACCTGTAATCAAGATTCTGCAAACAAAACAGTGCAACTTTGGACTTCCACACTGCGGATTCCCTTCTGGAAACAATGTAACTCAGGAAAGAGACTTCTGGAGATGAATCTAAGTTTCCAGGACTCTAATTTTGCTGCAGAAACATGGCAATCAAATAGCTTTTTAAGTTGACTGTTCCCTAAGCAGGCAATGCAAGTCATGTTTGGGAAGAACAGCTTAGCAGAAGAGTTCACTGGTTTTTAATATTACAGGTCAATAAACGCAGACAGACAGACCTTCTACACATACTAAAGTTGATTTTTTAAAACAGCCTCATTATTTATATAACAAGGACTTTTATGAAATAATTTCAATTTTAGACCAGCAACAAGCCCATTGCAGTCCTATGCTAATGCAGCGTGTGGTATTAAGAAAGCAGTGAAAAATATTTTCCCCAAACAAAGTTATTTTAATTGATGCTTTTAATCTCTCAGTCCATAAGGACAAGAGAAACAGTGGGGTCTAGAGACTAGTGGACTGGAACTCAGGAGATCTGAGTGAATTCTGTTCTCAGCTCTGCCACCAAGCTAAGGCCCAATCTCTAATTGTGTTTGTACAGTGCCGAGCACAATTGCTACCCCCTCCTCCCCAGTATCAGGTAGATCACTAAGCTGCAAACTGCAATACAAAAAATCATATTACACTACCAGAATGTGTCATGGGATAGGATCTGACCAGTGAGCACCATTGGGATGAATGCAGCAGCCATTTTGACTGGAGTGATAATGGTTTGGGGTTTATTTATTTAAGTCTTCGAATTGAGCTAGTAATTGTTACCTTAGCAGTTTCATTTTGCAGTAGGGAACTGAGGGAGGGTGAAATTGACCATTGTGTGGAAAGCCACCATAAGGCCTCATGCACCACTTTAGCTCTGTTTTGAGGGCACAGGACAGGTAGAACTCATGCTGGCCCTCTGCATTGTTGTGAATTTCATTTTTCGAGATCCTGTGGTATTAGCGGAAGGGCATCCTCTGGCAGTTTCCACGGTCAGACTCCTGGGACCTTGTTATGCCATTTGCAGAATTAGGCAAGAGAAGGATTATCTGTATATATTTTTAAAAGTGCAGCGTGCACATATTCAAGGAATTTGATTGCTAGCACTTATAAGCCTATCAACGCCACTCTGTAGGAAAAGTATAGACACAAGATACTGCATATAGATGGGCCTGTCATGTTTTAAAGGACCTGTCTCATGTTAACCTGGCAACAGGGTTCCAGGTTTTACAGGGATTGAAGTCTCTTTTTATTATTATTATTATTATTGTTATTGTTATTAACTGGTGACTCATCTGAGTCCTGATGATAAAAAAACCCTTTATATTCGGAGAAGGGAAATGAAATGAATGAGCTTGTTTATTTATTTACTGATTCAGAAAGGTGAAGGAAAGATGGAAAGGCTGGAAATAAAGGGGAACACACAAAGGGCTTGAATATATTTGTCATATTCGTATACAAACTTAAACAGAAGCGATAAATAAAACAACCCACAACGGCTCAGGTGGGGATGAGCTACACACACAAGAGTACAATTGAAAAAAAAAAAAAGAAAAGAAAAAGTGAGGTCCTAGGCCCTTCTTTATTTTAGCCAGGTGCTCAGACTATGGCGATAAGGGCCATATAACTAACTTTCTTCCCCCATCCTATCAAATTTCCTTCTTGGTCCCTCCCCCAATCCCGGCCACATCTCTAACCTGTGCTTGATCCTCCTGCTTTTCTGACCAGCTACCAGTCTGGCCTTCTCTTCGCCAGAGCATTCATGTCACCACAGCTCCACTGTGACTACTGACACATGCCTGGCTCATTACAAAGGCCCTGGCCCTGCAAGGAGCCATATATCTCCTGAGACATCCTAGCAGCACCTTCAACTCCCACTGACTTGAAGGCAACCAGCACCTTGTAGGATGGGATCCAAGAGAGACTACAGAGCACCAGATTACACTTGTCTTGGTGGTGGTGGGGAGGGGGGAAAATCACCTCTCGGAGAGAGCCGTGGCCATGTTCTGCAGCAGCTGAAGCTTCCGAGTGGTCATCAGGCTCATCCTGAAGATGGCTACACTGGAGTAATCTAACCTACAGACAAGGCACAAAAGATCTGTCTGCTGTGGCCAGGCCCCTCACATCCAAAAGGAAAGGTTGCCTTGTGCCTGACAAGTGTAGCTGAACACAAGTGCTCATGGTTCCTGCTGCTACTTGGGCACGTGAGATTATAAAATACCTACGTACACCACAGTGGTTTTTCCTCGAGCACTGAGATTTTTGGAGCAATAAGTGCAGGATATTTGGGTCAGAGGGAGCCTGCAAAACCCAACTATCCTAAGGAGGATTTCACTTCCTCAAGAAACGCTGGACCCCTTTTTTTTTTCCTTTTCTTTTTTTAAACTGAACACTTCTAGCACAGATAAATCACCTGACCTGACTGGTGGGAGAAAGTGCAGGCCAAACTTTCAGAGCAAGGAATCAGTGTTGTACTGTAATTTAAAAACCAATATACAGTAAATATCAGGCAGCAGCAATGTTCACTTATATCTGAGATAACTCTCACAAAATGCCAGCCAACAGTCAGTTTAGGAGATCTATCAAATCATCTCCACCCAAGTAACTTATGCTCTGTCAATATGGTTTTTTTCTGTGTGTCTTTTTGATACATGTGTTTAATGTATAGAATGTGCAGAACTGTCCAATCATCAGGCATAGAAACCTACTCCCAGTAATATGCATGGAGGGAATGGGATCAAATGTTTATTAAAATGACTGGGAAGATTTTGTTTTTATCTCTGAGGAGGCAGATGTTTGTTATGGGTTGTTTTCAAACCAGATAGAGCACACTGAAAGAACCATGACACAGGATTTCTCAGTTTCTCCCTTTGCCACTTAATTGCTCCTTGTTTTCATTCAGCACCAGAAGGACTTTTACTGGAACCCTTATTAAATCTACATGTTGACAGCTAAAATCACTTACGGTGCAAAGAGTATCTCCTCCCCAACACACACAGATGCCATCCACCCACTAATACCAGAGCCCACCTCTTCCTTGGCCACAGATGGCTATGTTTGAAGTTATCACCCTATTTCCCTTTCCTCATTCCCATCATCAGGCAGCCACAAAAGGAGGATTGTTATTTCTGCTTGGTATGTTGTTTACTTAACCTCATCTGACAAGCATGGCTAGAGAACAGCTAAGGAATCTACATATCTGATGCCATTCTGGACTCTCTCCTATCAGAGGAGATGAATACAAGTTATGATAGAAGGAGTGAAAGATCAGATCACTCTCTCACCTACTTCGTATAGTTCGGCCATTTCTCAGATGGCCACTTCTTCAATACCTCTCACACCAATCCACATGGTGTGTGATCTTATTGCTGCTTTTAGAAATGCTGGTAGGATTAGAGGCCTGCTCAGAGGAGTCATGACCAGAGGCCTTTTAAACACCATATTATAGACCTTATTGTACCCATAGTTACCACATCCAGAATCCCAGCATCCATACCAGCCGTCCCTTTAGCAGGCCTATTGGCACTTAGCAGGCACATCCAATTATGGCATTAGCTTTTGTGAGCTGAAGCAAGAATTCTGAAGGAAGACTTCCAGAGCCACTGACACCTCACAGAAAACTTTGACAAGACAATTCTGCTTTAAATGCCTGATCCTGTGAAGTGCCAAGCATCCTCACTCACTTTCTAAAGTCAATGGCAGCAGACTGAGCATTGTATCGGACTTTTCTGTATGTCTCTTCTCTTCTGTTTTTAACAGATATTTTGTATGGGGAGATGCTGTTTGCTTGGCACAGGTTCATTTGTTGCGTCTACTACTCACTTCCCGACCTGAAGACAAAACCCTCTGTTTCTGACAGTTTGTTGCAGTGGAGATGAGGGTGTTGTCATAAACATTCAGGTGGGAAATAAGGTAGCAGGAAGAGATTGGATTCTGAAGTAGTGTTTTTAAAATCCCATTTCCATGCAGACGGGGGAGGGAAAGATGCTCCTGAAGAAATAAAGATGTCTCTAAACGACATATTTTTCAGTTTTCTGTGCAGCCTCATTGTGGGCCTTTTAATGACATGTTTACATCTGCTAGTTTCACACAGGGCTCTGGCAACCTTCCAGACAGAAGGTAATTTGGGTTATTAGAATCAGAAGAACCTACTACAATCCCCCTCCACGCAATGTGGAGGCGGAGTATATGGGAAAGTGACAGCTGGTGCAAGAATAAGTATTTTGTCACACTGAGGTTGACTTGATTTTTTTATTTATTATTATTACAGGGCCTTGTGCTGCTAGCCCACCCTGTTTCCGAGAAAGCTAGCATTGTACGGACCTGCACCTTGCCATTATTGATATATCTGGGCCATGCAGATATAAATTCAGACAATTTAGTGGGAACCTTGGTCATGATAATCACAGAATCATAGGACTGGAAAGGACCTCAAGAGGTTATCTAGTCCAGTCCCCTGCACTCAAGGCAGGACTAAGTATTATCTAGACCATCCCTGACAGGTGTTTGTCTAACCTGCTCTTGAAAACCTCCAATGATGGAGATTCCACAAGCTCCCCAGGCAATTTATTCTAGTGCTTAACCACCCTGACAATTAGGAATTTTTTCCTAATGTCCAACCTAAACCGCCCTTGACACAATTTAAGCCCATTACTTCTTGTCCTATCCGCCAAGATTAAGGAGAACAATTTTCTCCCTCCTTCTAACAAACTTTTATGTACTTGAAAACTGTTATGTCCCCTCTCAGTCTTCTCTTCTCCAGACTAAATCTTCCCTCATAGGTCACATTTTCTAGACCTTTAATCATTTTTGTTGCTCTTCTCTGGACTTTTTCCAATTTGCCCACATCTTTCCTGAAAGGTGGTGCCCAGAACTGAACACAATACTCCAGTTGAGTTTAAAAGATAAATCAAACCTCAGAGGGCTCAGGGAAGAGGTAATGAGATACAGTAATTGGCCTGTTGGTTTTAGGTCACTGGTTCAAGCTGATAGGCACGGTTAGAAGCTGCTACTGTCTGAGGGTTTCTTGGTAGCCTTTGTGAGATGTGTTGCTGCTTCTCAGTTTAGCTCCTAGTGAACAGGTGTCCACAACACACACACACACAAAAAAAAAAAAAACAACAACCACCCTACTGAAACAAATGTAAGTGAGTGACATCCAACCACCCTACTGAAACAAATGTAAGTGAGTGACATCCTTGGATCTCAGCAGAGATCCCAAAATGTGGACTGAATAAGGAATGAATCATCTTTCTAACCCTATATGTGATCTTTGTAGGTCAGGTCTGACCCAGTAAGGGAGGAGATTGCACTGCCACATTGTACCTTTTGGGTGGATAAATGGCAGAATTTAGTCTCCAGGGCTGTCGATCTGGTACTTTTCTCAACATTAATTCACTTTAAAGATATATTAAAAAAAAATCCCCACCTATGCCTCCTAAAACTTGATTATTTGAGTCAGCTTCTCAGGGCAGCTTCTCCACACATGGAGGCATATGGTCTTTGAATAAATACAAAATTCATTGTGAAGCACACCTTTCTTTTTGGCACGCTCCCCAAAAGGAACCTCCCCCTGCAGCATTTCAAACTTCAGTCAACAAACAGACAGCGCTTTGCAAAAGGACAGAGTGACATGACTTGTAAGGTATTGTCAAAGAGCTGTCAGCTCTGATCCCATCTCCGAAGAGCAGGGAAAACGGATGCTGCTGCAGCAATGCTAAATGCGCTGTTTATATTTCCCATACGGGGGAAACTAAATGATTAGACTCCATATTTGAATTTGGACAAGAATCACAAATGCTCTGAACAGTGGGAGAGGGTGAGGGCAAAAGCAACAAATAGAGGCTTGGAGGGTTGACTCTGTTGCTCTCTGCACTGGATACACTGGCATATTAAGCAGCACCTAGCTAGACTGTACAGTATTAAGATGCAACAGAAAATAGTTGTACTACAGAGGAGAGAATAACATAGGGTACATGAATTATATTTAATACAGACGATGCAGATTCTTGCTCATCTGAAGCTTTCTATGTTAATCCAGTTTACAGAGAGTCTCCTCCACCTCCCCCCCCAAGCTCCATCCCCATTGCAATACTTCTCTTCCCAAAAACTGCTGGCTAATTTGGATGAGGTTTGGAGCCTCCTTTGCTTTACACAATTGTGATGAAGCTGGCTAAAAACAGAGAGTGTGCAAATTGCACAGACCACCTACGTTGCAATTTGTAAACACTGCAAACTAATCATCCAAACAGTGAGAACAGTGAAACTGTAACAAGCCCAAGACACAATGAGAGTAAGAGTAATTACCAGCCTCTCCCTCCTTCTCCGTCCCCTCAAGTCTTCATTATAGTGTTCTCTGCATATAAGGGTCTCCACTGGAAAGTCAACACCTACTGCACAGAGGTATTTGAGATGGCATGGTTTCCCCCTAGGGATAGGAAATAACTGTGGTAATTGTGTGGTACCTGCTGGCAAGTGTTGACTTTGCAGTGGTGACTAGTCTACAAAGAATTAACTTTATAATACAGTAATCAATGCATTTGTTTGGAACTGCACCAAATCTTAAGCTACTAATATTATGTCTTCCAGAGCTTGTCTCCTCTTTGAGAATAGTGCAAAGTTACCTTCTCTATTAATATCCACAATAAAGTATGGAAAATAACCCACCAGTCCTGGTGCCTCCTTGGCACCTCCCTGGAAAAGAGGGGAGATGAGTCCCTGCCCAAAGTGATTCTTACTGCAGAACCAATGTTCTTTGTTTGTTTTGGGTGTGGAGTAGTTGGGATTGTCACAGAGTTCCAGAATTCTACAGTACACTAGCTTTCCAGTTCTCATTTAAAAAAAAACTATGTCTTTCAGTGTGTCCAGTCTTTCTGTTTGAACTTGATGGCTACATGGCTGATCTCCACTTTTTGTTTTTAAATTCTAGCATGACAATTAGTTGCATTACGTATGTGTGTGTTTGATATTACTCCACCGTATCACTTACATGCCCCCCCAAATGCCCAGCTTGTCAGATATTTGACTTCCTGCAAGAACTGGCAACATCAGACTGACATGACAAGGCATATACCTGCCAAAGTACCCATCCCCCACCTGTCCACCTTGCCAGTCTTGGATGCCCTGCAACAACAGCCTCACCCTTACCACCAACCTTTGTGAGACAAGACACTGAACCTAGTTCCAGCTTCCCGCCTCCACCCCTCCTCTTCTCCCCCATCTGTTCCTTTACCTTCCATTTCTTCCTACAACATCTGCCAAGGTCCCTGTTCTTGTACTCTAGGTTTTTATACACAGAGTTTATCTGTCCAGCAAAGTTCTTCCTTAGCCTTACAGGATATTATTATTCCTCCGGGAAGTGTAAGTGAGTCACATCTTACTCTATTTTTCGGTTTTGCCTCTAATCCAAACCAAATTATTCTTCTTCCCTCCAAACCTCTTTCAATCTGATCACATCAGAGATTTTTTTAAAAAAATACCAACAACACTAAAAAAAATTCCTTTGAACTCTTTTCATACCAAGAGGGAAGCAGAAACCAAACTAAGGTTCATTTTGCTACAGAAATGTTATCTACACTAATAATAAAGTTATATATTTATCTAATGCCTTTAAAAATCCATCACAGAAGGGTTCCCTAACATCAAAGAGATATGAATGTGTATCTATATAGCTGTATAAACAACCTAGCACTTACCTTTGAGAAGTAACATTTATCCCTGGTTCGGTACAATAATTTCAGACAGGCTTTCTATGCCACGCATCCTTTTTCAAAAGGAGATAATATCAGACAAAATCCTAGGTTGATCTCCAGCTTCCCAAATCGCAGACTAACCAGCATTGCTGGCAGATGGAACCTGATTCAGTGAAGTCCAAGTGAGTGAATCCCTGAGACTCCTATTCAGTAAAATCCAAAGCGCGCACACACACACACACACACACACACACACACAAGTGAATAACTTGTTCTTTTTCTTGCTTGATTTAAAAACCCCAGTCTTGGACGGCTAAGCAGCCTGCAGGCTTTTCAAGGATTTTGATCCCAGTGCATCCAGAAGAACCACATGCATTTTGGTATTGCAAGTCTTCACGTTCATATTAGCAAGCTCATCTTGTGTGTGTGTGTGTGTTGGGGGGGGGGGGGGGTTAGGCACGGACGGAGTGAGCGAGAGGGATACACACACACACGCAGAGCTGGAAAAAGGAAAAACAGCAAACTGGAGTGATCTCACAAAGTGCTCTAGATGGCAGAGCCTGCAAAGCTTGTAAAACAAGCAGTGGGGAAAAAAAAAAAAATCCACACACACCACCCCCCTAGCAAGCAGCTTCAGGAATTCTTCTTACCTCTTCTGCAGATGTAACATACAGCAAGTGCTTTATGCTGCATAGGAACCCTGGCAGACACAAGTCAATATGCTCTCACTACTTCTGAAATAACAAAACGTCCAAAGGGAAAAATAGATGCTAAAAATAAGCTACTCAAAAATAAAAGTGTCTTGGATGGGGGAGGGGGGTTGAATACTTGGTGCCAAAGGAGCGCTGCAAACCCCTGCTCCTAATACAGATTGGCTCTGTAATTATGTGGCAAAGCACTGCCTTCCTAAGCCATTGCATAATAATAGAATCCTAAGCTGGGTAGACACCGCCTGACATGCTAAATCCTCAGAAGCAACATTCAACATTTGTTGGCAGAAAGCATGTCAGTTCTCTGGTGGGGGGCAGTTGGGGAAAGAGGTGAAATTTTAGAGGGAAACACCCAGGCTGCAAAGGGCTGTTGAATGGCAACTGTGCCAAAAATGTTACTACCGAGGTAGTTATAAAACAATCTAATAGCACTGTCAGTTCCATTCATATTGTTTAATACTAGAGGAAGAATCTTTCCTTGATATATTTGAGTAGCTTCGGTGCCAACAAAAGGAGAGTGCAAAGGGATTATTT
Source organism: Lepidochelys kempii (assembly GCF_965140285.1). Taxonomy (NCBI): domain Eukaryota; kingdom Metazoa; phylum Chordata; order Testudines; family Cheloniidae; genus Lepidochelys; species Lepidochelys kempii. Next base: position 153,965,443 of record NC_136382.1, read on the forward strand.
TATTTTATTTTATTTTGCATGCTGCTGGCTGCAAGTAGAACTTCCTTTGTACTGAATGGCATAGGAATGTTTAATCATCATCATGAGCCAGGGGCTTGATAGCCCTTTCAGCTAACTGACTGGTCCCCCCCCCTCCCCCCCAAACCTCAACCATGTATGATCTTTCTTCTGCTTCCACCACTTGGTGAAGTCTCTTGTATGGATCTGGGGAAAAGCAGAATGCTTTGGCTTGGGGAGAAGAGGGTTGGTGTATAATGTACTTGCAGGAAAGAAATAGAAATACAGCTTTTCAGTGGCTTCTTAAATAAGAATCACTGTGCCAGATCAGATCCAGGGTCCGCCTAGCCCACTAGTCTGTCTCCAACAGTGGCCAGCACCACATGCTTCACAGGAAGTGCAAAAAGCTTCACCTTAACTTCCACTAAGAAGAAGGCGGCTTATGCCCTAGAGAATGACCACCTTCCCCCATTCCGATGACACACAAGATCTGAATCTGCTCTCACACTGGTGTAACTTCACTGAACACCATGGAGATTCACCAGTGCAAAACTGGTATGAGATCAGAAACTGTCCCAGTGTTTTGGTCCGAGTCATGAAAGGTGTTTTCCACACCCAGCCATGGTAGTGGCCAGTTTATCCATTGCGTCTCATATGCAAACAGAGGGCAACCTAACAAGCCCATGCAATGGGACCAGCAGAACCAGTTGCATACTAGAAATGGGTCTTTAAAACATGTCCCCAAGGTTTCCAGTACAGTCTTGTTCATTCACCTTCTAAAGTGATCGCAAAAGTTGAGGCTACGCATCTGAGATGCTTATAGTGAGGTTTCACTGTGGACAGCTTTGGACTCCCTCAAATAGCCTTTTCTCCTGACTCCCTAGTGTGCCCTCAATACAGAGAGATGATCATAGCAGACACCAGGCAGAATTTCCACACACAGACGTTCCCTGCAGAAGATGCTGTGGGATCAGTGTAGGTACTTACAGTGAATACAGGAGAAAAGGGCTGTATATGAGATGCATTTCACTTGTGAGCCCATGCTACACATGGTATAAACAAAAGGGAGGCCAGTCCTGAAGTTCCTTAATCTATCTTCACTCAGGCAAAACTCCCATTGAAGTCAATGGAAGTTGTGAGAGAGTAGGGAAGGCTTTAGGATTTGGCCAGGTTTTTTCATGTATAGACCTCAAAGTATTTTATAAAGATGGGTATCTTAAGTAAGTATCTGCAAAGAACTGTTTCCCTCCCCCATGCCTTTGGCTTCAAATCTAAACGATGGTTGAAACTCAGTTTTCATTTGCTAGGAAATGCCGACATTTTGAAATTTTCTTTAGTCCCAAATCAGAATGAAGAGTCAGTTTCCTGCAAAAATGAAAATTCCGACTATTTCAGAAGAAGTATCAGTACAACCTTATCAAAGTGCTTCAGATCACTTCATTTTAGCTTCGTTGTTTTGACTTTGATGTTCTCAGTATAAGAAAATATATTTACTATTAATATAATATTAAAGTCAAAATGATAAATCGGGCATATCAAAACAAAACGCTTTGTTAGTTTGTCATCAAAAAATAGACAAATTTAATATGACCCTGAAAAACATTTGGATTTAATCTAATTAGCATTTCTGATGGACAATTGTTCTGTCAGAAAATTTTGACCTCATCTAGATAGCAGCAGCAAAGTGGCAGCATGCTGAGACCATGGGCAGAACCATCTTCTATCTATCTGTTGTATGTCTATACCCGTTCCCCCTGCCCACAAACACACACTTCTAAGAGCAACACTGAGAGGCCCTGCAGGGAACCAGCACCGAGATTTTCAATAATAGGTACCATACCTAGAAGCATCCAAGTAAGTGACCTGATGTTTTAAGGGTGCTGAGAAGCTGACTGAAGTCAAGTTCAGTTCTTAGTCAGGTCACTTATTTAGATCCCTATAACATGGATTTAGGAGCCTGAGACACACCAACTTCTGAAAATCTCGGTTCATGTGTTTCAAATGGAAAAAGTTAAACCAAAGCCCTAATCACATATGGTTCTTACAAAAGATGTAGCAGGGCAGCACAGACAGAAAACAGGTCTCTTGATGATATCAGGGACTAATAATAGGACCATGATTTCAAATCAGACACCAAAACACTAACCACAAAGTGTCACTGCAATGACAGAAATCAATGAAGTCCATAAAAATCTCTCACCAGCTACCAACTGTGGCAAGGCTAATCCCTAATAGGATTCATACAAGTTGATTTATACAGCAGTGCTGACCTAAAGGAATTTAGTTGGACACTGAACTTTGATAAAGAGGTTTTTTTTGTTCAACATGCAATGCCAGATTGTGTTGACACCCAATGAAGGTTTAAATGAGATTACATGAGGGCAAAAGAAACAGATATCTCGGTGGCTGCAAAAGTGATTCCACCTGCTGCAAGCATCACTCATCTTCATGAACATGCAGCTAACATGTGCTGAAGTCTCTGCCACTGTGATTGACAGTGCAATTTGTCATGGGCATCTGGAGACCGTGGTTCCACTTCCCCCTACACTGGAAAAAAAAAAACACCACCATAGAATTGGTGTGCATGGACGTGAAGTGGATGTTTGATCAATGGCTGCCAAACAACTTCATTTATTGGAGGATGGGTCCAAAAAAAGCTCATCACCGGCTGTCTTGATAGAAATAGCTACATGGCTGGTACAAAGTAGACCCATCTACTGTCAGAACACTAGAAATGGCAGTATGTATTACAAATATCTTGGACATCATGCAGCTGAGTAATTTATGAGTCATTGAGAGTTGTGCACACATGAACACACTAGTATAACAATTCCCCCTATGGTTTTAAGCAGCAGCTCTAGCCAGGGCACAAAACTGACCATGCTATTCTGTAACAGGGTGACTGTCCCCTTCAAAGTGCCTGAGACTGTTGGAGCAGATGAAGGCCAAGGGATGGGCAGAGGTAGGTGGTGGGAGAAAGAAAGATGGTCCTGGGGGGAACAGTTAGTGCTTCTGGGGGTGGGAGAAGAGAACCTCTCTATCATTCCTGTAAGGGCCCAGAATAAGGATCCTTGCAGTGCAGCTTGAGGGGCTAAGGCTCTCCCTCCCAGCCAACTAGGATGAGCCCAAGGAAGGAGGGCAGGAGATATGCTACCTTCTCCCTCCTAACAGGGAGAGTGTGTGCACCAGCCTCGCTCAGAGAGAAAAGGGGACTGAGCTACACAAGGCACTAGCTGGGGAGAAGCCAGTTTAAGGCTGCAGTGAACCCAAATCACAGACCACAAGGAGGAGGGCTGTGGGACTCCTGAATAAAGACGAGTGAGGGCTGAAAGAGTGATTTAGAAGAGACTAAATAAAATAAGGCCCCACAATGGGGGAATCTTGTTTAAGTGTTACAGCCTGAGAGTAAGTCATTGCAAGGAACTAAGGATAGGGTGCCTACAGCACTACTGCAGGCCAGAAGGGGGTGCTTTAGGATGGCATCCATCCACACCTCTTTTCCCTTCAATTCACTAAGAAGAAAATCCAGTTCTCAAGTCTGCAGCCACACTGGTTCAATGCAGAACAAGTATGGTTCCACCATGCAATAGAAAGGACTGGATTCCAGGGAACTGGGCAGAGGGTGCACAGAGCTCAGCTCCACAAGGAAAGTGGTGGAGAGGCACAGGCAGTGCAGGGCCAGAGACAGAAGAACCAGTGTTGTATGCATCTTCCAGTACACACACACACCTCCATACAATGGGACCAGGATCAGATCCCATTTTTGCTCTATTGGGCAAGATTATTTGGGTTCCTACCAGGACTGAAGTAGACGTGTCCAAAGTTTTACAAGAAGATTTCTTGCATGATTTCCAGCCCAACCCTACAGAACCAAGGCATTCTGCTAAACATCAGGGACAGATGATCAGTTGACATAGATTGCTCTAGCTCCATTGAATTCAGCTGAGTTGCGATGATGAAAACAAGTTGAGAATCTGGCCCCAGATCGTTTGGTTGCTTAGATGGATGGATCCCAAATTTTAAACCTTTGCAGAAATTCACCCATCACTCTTCCCTTCTTCCTCTTGCCTAGGATCAGCCATGGTATATTTAAAGATGTACACACATTCACAGCCAATATCATCGACACAGACTCATGCTACAAGGAGTCATGTTCTTCTGGAGGAATATTTCCCCATTATAAATGATGTCCTAAAATGGGGCTCTGCTTTTCCATGTTTTTATCATCCTAGCACCTAGATATCTAGGTCATAAATCAGGACGCAATTGTGCTAGGGACGCAGAGGTGAAAGCTGGTACGCCCCAGTACGGTGTACCGGTAAGAGCTGGTGCGCCGTACCGGGATCGGCTTTCCCAGATGACAATTTAAAGCCCTGGGGTAGCGGCAGCGGGGCTGCGGTGGAGATTTAAAGGGCCCCGGAGCTCCAGCCCCTGCTACCGCCCCGGGGCCCTTTAAATCCCCGCTGCTGCTACCCCAGGGCTCGAGTAGCAGGGCTCAGGTGGTGATTTAAAGGACCCCAGAGTTCCAGCCGCCACTACTGCCCCGGCCCTTTAAATCCTCGACGGAGCCCAGCCACTGCTATCCCAGAACTCAGGCAGCAGGGCTCAGGCGGGGATTTAAAAGGGCTTGGGGCTCCAGCAGCCGCTACCACAACAGAGCCCCAGGCCCTTTAAAGCTCTGCCAGAGCCCAAAGCCTCGGGGTATCGGTGGTAGCTGGGAGCCCCCAGGGCTCCTCGGTGATTTAAAGGGCCCTGGGCTCCCAGCCACCACTACCGCAGCTGGAGCCCTGGCCCTTTAAAATCAAGATTTAAAGGGCCTGGGGATTTAAGGCCCTGCCTCTTCTGGTTAAGGCCACGCCTCTTCCAGTTGAGGCCATGCCCCCTGCTCAGGACTCCGGCGTACCGGTAAGTCCTCTAACTTACTTTCACCCCTGTAGGGACGGTACAAACATGGAACAAAAAGAGACTGTCCCTGCCCCAAACAACATATATTGACATAGTATCTGTGTGTCAACCTGTACCCTGGTCTATTGTAATAAAGACTCACACCTATCAGAGTTCTCCTTTAACTCAGTTGGTAGGAGTTTGTGCCTAATGGTTCCATGTTCAGTCTCCAGTTATGACCCTGGTATGTTATTGCCATGATTTGTTACTAAAAAGAAACATATTGCTGGTTGCCTCTGACAGACACATGGTTCACAAAATTAGGAAAGGCCACATCACTATTTAGAAGTATAGACAGTTTGACATGCTAAATATGATGGTGGACTTATTCTATTGGTTTAAGTACTTTAAATGCAGGATGGTGCAGAAGAAAGAACATTGTGAAGTTGAATACTAAAAAGTTTTCAAGTACAGTTTGTAGATCCAAACAATCATTTTGAAATCAACTGAACATTAACAGCCTGAGAGTTCATTTAATTTCAAATGACTTAAGATGATTATGATCAAATTTGAAGGCTCCAAAAATGTTCTCAGATGCTCTGCAAGAAACAGAGAGTCTTGCTTTTATCCTCAAGGTATTCTCTCCAGGTTCTCTCTCTTCAGCCAGTCCTTACAAACAGAAGGATGTGTGCGTTTCCATTCACACAGACATGTCCAGATCAGTGGGTGATAATTAATGCTATTTGAGTAATAGGCTTAAAGACCAATAGGGATCATTACAACCATCTAAATCTCACCCTCTATGTAACACAGATCACATAAGTTCATCCAGTGATTCCTGCATCAAGCCCATCCAGTCCTGATTTAAAGGTTTCCAGCGATGGAGAATTTGCCCCCTTCTCTTGGTAAATTGTGCCAATGGTTCATTACTCTCACTGTTAAAAATCCACACCATATTTTGTTAGAGAAGAGGTTCTGGTAAATTATCAGGAGACGCTCAGAGTGGTAACAGTTACTGTATTTGGATTTCTCTGTCCAGCAAATGTGGGGAGAAGAAAAGTAGACTTTTTTCCAAGACAAGTGGAGTCGTTTTACCTTGGAATAAGAGTGCACTTTGACACCAGTACAATTTATTTGCTTCAAAGGCTTTTGTCATGGCCACCTGTTTCTGCACAGTGTGTTAATCAAAGTGGACAGCATCTTTGGCAAGACTTCTAGTCCTGTAATTTCTTGGAGAAACAACAACTACTTTTCCTTGCCGCTGGGGGCGGCAACAACATGCTATATTCTGCCCGACAGGGAACAGGACCTTGCCCCCATCTTGTTTACAACCGAAGACTTGGATTGACCTCAACTGCTGTTGCTACTAGGTCCTCCTCGTGCTCAGCACCTAGCGCGCAGACACTCACTGTAATACAGGCATAACACAGGAGTGTTGATAAGAGACTGATTTTATTTCCTGTCCCGAGTCACTCCAAATACGTCAGTGTTGCAAAAGGGTGAGTATGCTTATCACCTGGCAGGGGATCTACTCTCTGAAATAGTTCCTGCTACACTCATGTCTCAGAATGGGATCTGTAGCAAACAAACTGCTCGCAGTTTGGACAGTGAAATTTGACCGGAAAATACTGCAACCACTTCTTGTTTATGATCTGCTTCACTTTTCAATACTCAGGCACTATCCCAAATATAGCTGCATTTGTATTTTCAGCACTAAAAGGGAATGGCTAAATTTTCCACTTAAAAAAAAAAAATCCCTAGCTGTTCAACCAAAACTACAGCAGCCATGACTGAAAAGTCAACATTTTCCAGTAGTTACCATACCACAGTATCCGATTGTGACAGATCAGAATTAATCTGTCAATTTATATTTACAGGAGATTAATTGTAAAAGTTATACTAACATAATATAAGCCCTGTCTAGGACACTTGAGCAAGATTTTGCATATTATTAGGCTCGAACAAAAGAGCCAGCAGTCTTGGAGTGGGGGAAGCTTAGGTGGGCCAGGAAATAATTATTGTGTGGTAACAACTTCCAAAGGATTTTAAGTTTCAAAAGGGAGAGAGACAAACTAGGTACTGGCACTTTAAAATGAGTATAGTGAAAACAAGATCAAAGACATGTTTTAAGTGTTCGGTTTTGAGAAAGTTATTTGGGAAACAACACTAGATCTAAATGAGGGGGTCCTAGCAGATAGTGGGATAAACGGTTATTGTGCAGAAGATAGGGCCTATCCCACCCATTTCCATCTACACCACATCAAACATCCTGTTGCTGAAAACTGATGTAACCTATACCTGCATGCCTGATTCACTAATGAATTCTGTCACACCTCTAACATCAAAAAGGGTAACAGACTATAAGGCATTTAGAGCAAAGGGGGAGGATGACATGACACTAGAGACTGTCCACGAGTGCTGCCTGTTAACGAACATCAAGGGACAAAAGAAGTGATGAGCTGCCAAAATCTTAACAATCGGTTCCCTATAAAAAGTTCTGATTTAAGGGATGTGCCCCAGTATGTATTTTTTGGACCAACAGGGTTACCATACGTCCGTATTTTCCCTCCCAGCTGGTGATTTAAGAACCAAAAAGCCTGACTTGTCCGGGAAAATACGGATGTATGTTAACCCTGCCTAAAGCTCTTTTTTAAAAAGATGGGCCTGAACTAGAAATGATCTCCGTTTCACGTGTGTGGGTCCCCGCCGCTCCCTGGGGGTGTACTAGGGTGACCAGATGTCCCGATTTTATATGGACAGTCCCGATTTTGGGGTCTTTTTCTTATATAGGCTCCTATTACCTCCCACCCCCTGTCCTGATTTTTCGCACTTGCTGTCTGGTCACCTTAGGGTGTGCACATGTGTGAGTCCCAGCTGCTCCCTGCCCCACTCGTTGAAGCAGGTGTGCAGGGTGACTGCCCTGGGAACTGCAGGGCACCAGTGGACGTGGGGCCAGCTGCAGACAGGGGCGTGGGGCAGGGCTAGCTGGAGGAAGGACAGGGGATGACTGGAGGCAGGGCAGGGGGGTGCAGGGCTGGCTAGAGACAGGGGCTGGCTGCGGGCAGGGCAAGGGGGTGTGGCAGGTGGTGGCTGGAGACAGGGGCTGGCTACGGGCAGGGCAAGGGGGTGCAAGGGTGGCTGGAGACGGGCTGGCTGCGGGCAGAAGGTGCGGGGGTGGCTGAAGATGAGCTGGCTGCGGGCAGGACAGGAGGTGCATGCGGCAGGGGCTGGTTGTGGGCAGGGGGTAGAGGGGGTACGGCAGGTGCTAGCTGCAGGCAGGGGGTGCGGGGGTGGCTGGAGGCAGGGGCGCAGGGGTGGCTGGAGACGGGGGCTGGCTGCGGGCAGGGCAGGGGGTGCAGGGGTGGCTGGAGGCAGGGCAGGGGGTGGCTGAAGACGGGGCCTGGCTGCGGGCACGGGGTGCAGAAGGGGCTGGCTACAGGCAGGGCAGGGGGTGTGGAAGGGGCTGGCTGCAGGGGCTGGCTACTGGCAGGGGGTGCGGCAGGGGGTGGCTGGAAACGGGGGCTGGCTGCAGGCAGGGGGTGCGGCAGGGGCTGGCTGCAGGCAGAGGGTGCGGGGGTGGCTGCAGGCAGGGCAGAGGGTGGCTGGAGGCAGGGGCTGGTGGCAGGGCAGGGGCTGGCGGCGGGGCAGAGGGTGCGGGGGTGGCTGGAGACGGGGGCTGGCTGTGGGCAGGGCAGGGGGCGTGGGGGTGGCTGCAGGCAGGGGGCGCGGGGGTGGCTGGAGACGGGGGCTGGCTGCAGGCAGGGGGTGTGGGGCTGGCTGCGGGCAGCGCAGGGGGTGCAGGGGTGGCTGGAGACAGGGGCTGGCTGCAGGCAGGGGGTGCGGGGGTGGCTGGAGGCAGGGGCTGGCTGCGGGCAGGGTGGTGGGTACTCAAGGGGAGAGCAGCAAGACGCAGCCCAGGCCCAGCAGAGCAGCCAGGGACCCACCAGGCAGCATCAGGAGCCCCAGGGCCAGGGGAGCAGCAGCAGCAACAGGGCTCATGCCCAGGGCCAGGCCGCAGCCCACATGGCTCCTGCAGCGCAGTGCCCCCAGCAACTAGAGGACGAATTACATCCCTTCCCGGCCGGAGCCTATCAAAGCCTCAGCGCCCCCTGCAGGGAAGCGGGTTAACAACCGGTTCTAAAACGGCTTCAGAATTTAACAACTGGTTTGCGCGAACCGGCTCCAGCTCACCACTGGACAAAAAGGGACAAGCTGGAGAAAAAGGATACATGCACCAGAAAGACAAAGGATGGCTTATTCCCCTGGAAACCACATGAAGAGTGTCTATCTGGAGTAGCTTTGGCAGAGTTTAAGGCACAATTTGTCATCCATGACTTTCTTTTGTGTTAATCTGTTTTTCTCTATATATATTAATAAACCTTGCTTTTTATGAGATCATCAAAGTCTCGGATTATTTTCAAGATAAAGTCATTGCAATACATCCTTGAAAAGACGACAAGTGTTTGCAGAGATGCAACCGTTGAAAGGAATACCAAGTAGAAAGTAGGGAGATATTATTGCTGCTGTATACGGCATTAGTGACCGTTACCAGAACACTGTCCAGTTCTGGTGTCCACATCCTTTTAGAGAATTTAGAAAAGAGCTGACACGAATGATTTGATGTTTGGGAAAAGGAAAAAAAAATAAAAAAAATCTACCTTCAGTGAGAGTAGCTTAAACAAAGAAAAGTTTACGGAGAGTGATCAAGACACCTCTTAAATATCTACCTGAGAAGATTTCTGATAGTAGAGGGCTTTTAGTGTAGTGGACAAAGGGCATAAAAAATTTAAGAGGCTGGAAGCTAAAGCAAGACAAAGTCAGACTAAAAATTTATTAATATAGCACCTTAGTCATAGGCCATTGTGCATAAAATTCAGATTAGAAATAAGGCTAATTTTTTACTATTAGGGTAATTAAACATTGGAAAAAACTTACCTGGTGATGTGATGGATTCTGTCGAGCTCGGTGGAGAAACTTTGACAGCTATATTCCATCAGAATATGCATTTCCACTGAAATCTAAACATCTAGTGAAATCAGGTAGATTTCTCTGGAATGTTATTTAGGAAAAACCCAAAAATAAGGCATTCAAACAATGTTGAAATAGACTGTTCAATGTTGGAATGAAACGGATTTTCTGTTTGGAAACAACTTTGTTTCTTTTTCAAAAAAAATGCGTATATTACACACTAGTACAAAATAAAAAAAAGTCAAAATCAAATATTAAGTTTGTCAAAACAAAATGTTTTTAATGACAAAACAATTGGGGGTGGGGGCAATTTTTTTTGGAAGGATTTCAGAATTTTTAGTTTTCACTCCTGTTCAGAACAAAACCAGATTTTGAAATCTCAGTCTTTTGTCAAATGTTTTTTCTGTCCTCCACCATTCTCCATTACTTGCGGTCTTTAAATTAAGACTGGATACCTTTCTAAAGTATATGCTCTGTTCCTGGGTGAGGTTCTGTGGCCTGCATTATGCAGAAGTTCAGACTAAGTGACCATAATGACCTTATAGTATTTTTTGTCATAGATTATAAAAAGGTGGGTTGGGTGGGTGAAGAGAAAAGGGGGAAGTGAGTAATTTTGCCTCAAAGTTGGGGAGCGGGGGTTGGCAATAGGTTGGTTCTACAGAACAGCATCTACATGTCTGTGCATTTGTGCAAATGTATAGTGCTGTGTCCTCTCACTATTGTCCCTCAGCTCTCAGTTTCCCTCCATGCTCTGTGACTTCTCTTAGTGTTCTGTATCCCCCCCACCACCATCACCTCCGTTCTGCCAACCCACCCAGTTACCTCCCAAGCTCTATGCTGCCTTGTCTCACCTCCATGCTATCTATTCTTCTACCACCACCACTCCATTAGTTCCAGTCTCTCCATCAGAGGGTGTTTGCTACCTACCCTCTCAGCAGTTGTGTCCTCTCCACCATTGGGAAAGGAGCTGGTGGGAGTTCTCTGCTTCAGTTATGTGCTCCAAGCTTGTATGAAAATGGAATTTTCCTCCCTACCTCTTGAAACTCCAGCCAGCAGGAAGGAAGCTGCACGCTTTCCTCTGACTCCTCTGCTGGAAGAGTGTCTAGTAGTGCCTCCACTTAGCTGTTGAGCCGAGCTCTTATCTCCACTCAAACTAGACTGTCCTGTAAGGAAGGAGGGACACAGCAGCACTTTTGGGACTAGAATGGGCCTCCACTTTCCTCATCTCCACCCTAGGTTCAAGAGTGAAGTAGAAATGTGCCTACATCTTCTTAGCTCCTGTGAGAGACATGAGGGAGAAAATGGTACCTATTCTGAAAACTTCCGTTGCCGCGAGTCCTAAGGAAATGCTACCTAAATCCGGGCTGTTGTCAGCAGTGTCCTGAGGAAAGCCATTAGACCAGGAGGATTGGCAAGAGAGACCAAAAGCTACAGTTACATGGCACAATTAATTTCTAGTCTGAACAGGGAAATAATATGGCACCTCAGATTATTGTTAGTAGTGAGACCCTAATTGAAGTCAGGGCCCCAATGTGCTAGGCCCTGTACAAACATATAGTAAGAGACACTCTCGGTCCCAAAGAGTCTACAGTCTTAACAGACCAGACCAATGAGTGAAAGAAAGGAAGGATTATATTATATCCGTTTTACAGACAGTAAACAGGGACACTGAGAAGTTAAGTGGCTTGTGCAGGGTCACAGTGGTAGCCTTTGATAGAACCAGGAATTAAACCCAGATCTCCAGGCCATTGTCTAAACCATGAGTCCATCATTCTTCTCAAGAACACACTAAAGTGGTATGTTGGTATTTTAAGGATGATCACAGTACGTTTATAGACCTGATCCTCAGAAGTGCTGTGTGACTCCTTCAGTGCCCTCAGTTTTTGGCTGACCTCAGGGGGGTATGTCTCTACTACACTGTAAACCCAGGTTTACAATTGCTGGATCGGGTCTCAAAACCACGTGGCCACAGCCATACTGAAAACAGACCTTCTGCGTCTGGGAACCCAGGTATAAACTGCATCAGACCTCAGGCACAGTTGGTCTCTGGCTCAGACCTGCCCTGCTAGGTAGGTCCTAGAGCTCAGGTCCTGAGGGATTACTGACCCAAGTGAAAAAGATGTGTGTGTGGACAGTGGGGGAGGGAGGGGGGCGAGAGAGTTGGGCTCACACCTGAGACTGAGCTGGGTGTACAATGCAGTGTAGACATACCCAGTGGGACTTATGAGTAGTCAGCCCCTTTCAGTATCAAGCCTGATGTTTCTAGTTATATAGTTTTGCTCACAAGTACTGAAGAAGCTGTATAGAGCCACAGCACTTAAACAACAAATGCATAACAGAGAATTTTTTTCTCTTCTCCTGTTTTAAGGAGTCCTTATCGCAAAGGATATGTGGTTGCTGAGTAATGGGTCCAGTTTCAACACCTCAGTATTGTAGTATCCAATGTGAAGACACTAGAGATTCAGCTTTTAAAATAAGTTGTTGAAGGTGTCAGCATATTATTCGGATTCTCTGCTTCCCTCCCACTATATCCTTTTCACCCCACTTTAATAAGTTTATTCATGAGAGGCTGGAAGCTGTGGGGATGAGCCTGACAACACTTGGACAATCACTACTCCCTAAAGCGCAGGACTGAATAAAGTTGATTGACACAGCTATGAATATTTAACATCTTCTAAAGAAATACAGAAGACAAAAATTAAATGAGCCTCTTGTGCTATCATTCTTTTCAGCTCACTGAGCCCTCCCTTGTGCTACCCATCCTGCTGCTATTTGAAGTATCTCTGGAGACTTCACATTTATCTAATATTGTTCCTTGCAAGTTCATGCCCCAGATCAGGATAAAGAAATAATAAAATAAAAAAGGATTTGATACTGATTGGCCCTGGTCTCCACAGCACAGTGATATTGTGGAGAGGGAAGCCTACAAGAAAGTTCTGGGGCTTGAGGTAAAATAAAGGTGAGGAAGGACGGGGAGGCCTGTAATAGTAGGGAAAGGAGAACACTCTGGGTTTGAAGCAACAACACAGATAAATATTAGCCAGAAGTGAAACAAGAATATTATGAAGCAGCTACAACAGTTACTAAGGGCCTGGAGGGATTAATTTATATGAAAAGGTGAGCAGAAATAATGATGTATTTTGATGACCGGCATTTTATGTATGACTGGAGATTGAACAAGGGCCCTCCAGAGCTTCAAGCATGAGAAGTTTCTACTCTTTGAGCAAGCTAAATAATTAAGTCCCATATCTGTAACAAACTCATATTCTCCATGTTTCATATTGTTCAGTGTGTCACCCGATACATACTGAACAATGGATTACCATATGTGTAACCCCCAAGGAGATTACCTAGATTCCTGGGGCTCTGTCTGCTGGCAGCTCAGGGAGAGGCACACTGTCCCTGGTAGGGAGGGGGAGCCAAGGAAAACTCAGGAAAGGGGAGAAGCCATTTTTGAGTCAGGCTGGAGCCAGCTGGGGCAAAGGCAGGACTGGCTGTGTGGGGAGCTGGTGAGTCCCAGGCCTGCATACAGGGTTCCCCATAAGAACTGGCCTCTAGGGACCTGAAAGCAAGATCCCTCAGCTTGGCTTTTCCCTCTCCACTGATGACTCCCAGTTTGTAGCATTTGCTGGGAAACTTCCCCAGCCAGGCTGAGTTCGCCCTCCAGCTCCCTAGGTGAGCCCAGTCACCACATGGTCAGTTCTGCTCTGGCTGCTAGTCCAGGGCTGCTGCCTGCTGTGAGTGTGTCTGGTCACTGGACTAGGAGACTACAGTTTGGATTTTAGTACAGTTGTGTTAATCTGCACCTTGAGCCCTGCACCCCTTTGTGGTGAAGGGAAATCCTGGGACCGAAACAGCCTGATTCCTGCCTGAAGAGGATCCCTGACAGCAAAGACAGCCCCTCTGCAGTGACTGAGGAGTCCAGAGTCATCTCTGCAGTGACTGAGGAGTCCAGAGGATCATTCATGGAGTTTGTGAGTGCACCATCTTTTAGTCAGTCAGTCAGGGAATTTGTTTTGGGGACCCCCTACTCCCTGAACTGTGTCCTCAATCCAGGGAGTAAAGGTTTGGGGGATTTTATAACCTGCTGCATATTAAACTTGTGGAGGGATTTACCACCTTCTCCCACTTGTGGGTCCTTTGGGCTGTACTGAATCCAGTCAGCCACACTGCTAAACCACTGCAAAGAAGAATTTTGTGGTCATAGGTCATCAAGGGCCCCGATAAAGTACGTGTACCAATGGGACACTAATCTTATATTTGCTATATCAAGTCACATGACAGGGGAAAGTCATAGGTATTAGCGGCGTAGGCACCGGTGAACCTAAAAATAGTGGTTTGCCCTATTATATTTGTCTCCTGTTTAATATAACTATTGTGTTGAATATATTGTACGGGTTTGTGTTATTTCTTGGAAGTCTCCAACTATCTGGCAAGTAAGTTGGTTTTACCCTATGGCTGGAATTTTCCTCCCAAGCTGCCCTGGTGACCCTGCCAGGAAGGAGCAAGGGGGGTGGAGGTACCACTAAATAAATTCATAGGAAAAAATTAAGATGATACACCCTGCTGAATGGGTGGCGGAATTCAAAAGAACCCAGACCTGTCCATCAAAACCTGTAAGCATTTTGGCATTAAAGAAGGTAACCAGGTGGAGAGGGGGCACTACATATGGCTTTCCCCCAAATGATGGGGATAAGATAGCTGTGTACACAAGTATCTGAAGGGTGTCAACATCAAGGATGGAGAGGAACTGTTAGAGGGATTGAAGGAGGAACCACTAGGAATTATGGGAAGAAATTAAGCCAAATGTAATATTTACTCTTGATAATAGGAAAGATGTTCAAACTATGACATCTATTAAGACCCCGGAATGCTCTCCAAAGGAGGTGTGGAAAGCCGTATTGCTAGAGTAATTTGAAACTGGAGTGGACAAAGCCAGCTCATAATAGGGACCAATTAATTCTACAGTGTCCATTGATGAAAGTGATTAATGGTCTTTTTCATCAATATGGTAGCTCTGGAAGCAAAGAGATACAAGGCTCCAGGGATGGACAGAGACCTCTAGAAACTGAAGTTAAAGCAGAGTGTGTCTATCACATAGGTCCTGAGCCAATGCCTATTGAAGTCAATGGGAGTCTACCCATTAAGTTCAAAGCATGATGGATCAGGCCCTCAGTAAGCAGTGCTTCACTCACATTAATGCATTACATTGGCGCTCTGTGGTTTAGGCACTAGCCTCCACCAAGGGTATATCCATATTGCAATTACAGAATATTATTGCAGCTCGAGTAGACATACCTGAGCTAGCTTTAATCTAGCTAGCTCAGGTTCTGGAGCAATGAAGCTGTGTCAGTGTGGGCTAGCCCTGCGAATAGTTACCCTGGCTTCCTGGCAGGTTTGTACAGCCTGCACTGAAGCACATGCTACCATGGCATCGCTAGATTAAAGCTAGCTCAGGTATGTCTACTTGAGCTGCAATCACACCCCTACTATCCAGGCACATACCCCTAGTATCCAGTTTGAGTTTGGGGTATTATTCTAACTATTTGACAGCTGGCTACTAAAAAGAGACACTCAAACCAACCACACCCTGTTTTAAAAAAGGAGAAAGCTGGTGGTAGGGCACCTTCCACGAAGGATCTTTGACTCTGGATTACACATCCACTCCTTGGCATGGCAATCTGAGTGTAAAGACATGCCTTTCCCCTCTCTGAAGTGCCCAACTTTCAGCCCAATAGAGGAATCAGAGGGAAGGCAGCATTTAGGAGAGGCAAGGCCAGCAGTGCCCAGAGGTGTGTTCTCCCTCTGCCTTCCCCCTGCAGAGTCACTCAACAGCAATGAAACAGCAAGCTCTGCGGGCAGTCACCACCAGGCAGAGAAATAGGGAAAAGAGAGAGAGAGAGAATGAATCTGACTTCAGGTCTGAAGTGCATGGGCAAGTGTAAGGAGACGACCCTGAAGCACATCCCAGAGCTCACTGCAAGTTCCTGGGGTGGTGGAAGATGGTAAATGAAAAAGGGAGAGAGAAACACACACACACACACACACACACACACACACACACACACACACACACACACACACACACACACACACACACACACACACAGAGGACGGTAGGAACAAAGGGAACTATGAGGGATCAGATTGAGTGGAGGGGAAAATCCAGTGGAGCTGGGAGCCAAACAGAAGTGGGAATTTGAGGTGGGCGGGAGGATTCAGGGTTGAGGAATGGGAGAGGAGGCAGGAGGAATTTATAGGGGAAGGAGAGAGAGTGCGTCAGAGGGAGGGAAACAGAATAAGGAAGGCATGGAGAACTCAAGAGGAGAGCCAGGAAAAGGAGGCAGAGAGGACCAAAAAGCACTTCTTGTCTCCCTCAACTTTGGGGCCAGAATGACTCTATTCTCAGACAGCTCACAGGCACACCTCAAGCCTGGGTTATTTTCCAGGGCTGCATGCATGAGTCTGAGTTGATGGCCTCTCTTGTCTGACCTCACCACAGCCATTTGTGAGATGGGACTGAGCAAGCCATCAGTTTGGATTCTTTCCCTGAGTTTTGTATTTTGGCACAGGTGTCCAGAACCCAACATAGGAGCTTCTGAACAAATAAATATAACGAAGCCAGTCAGTGCTACAGGAACTAATCAGAGGTAACCTATTCAATTGGGAGAGCTGGGGAACTGAAATTTTAGTTTAATTTATTTTTCATGCCACAGCATTCAAAACAGTCTCTTTAGTGAGAAATTACATTTAATGGAATTCAAAGCTATTCCCCTTACAAAACAAAATTAAAGACAAAAATCCTCCCTTGGTAGTAAATCCAGAATGTTTCCTACATGTCCGATAAGAACGTACATTAGGGGCCTGATGCACCACCAAGCTCAAAATTATTTCTGTTTGCACAATGTGTTTGTGTGTTTCTTATGCATGCAGACAAGAGAGAGATTTTAAGTGGGTTTTTTTGGTGCAATGTGTTTCTTTTGATCACACGTGTCATTCTTAAATATGTTTGAGGAAAACACAAATAAAAACAAAAGCTAAAATCAGAAAGGCAGATTCTAATTCTGGATTCCCCCAAGTAGCTCTATCACTCCGATTAGTGTAATAATTAAGCCTTCCCATTTCTGCCCTCCGTGTCTGTGCATGGAGCCTGGCACTGCACCAATGGCAAGCACTGGAACTGGCTGAAGAGCATGGCATTCTGGTTCAGTGAAGATTGGCACGGAAAAGGGTCTGCACAGCTCTACAGGAACTTTGCAGGGCCAAGACATATTAGTGTATGAAGGAGCTCTGACTCTTACAGAAACTCCATCCAAAAATTGTCGTTCAGAGAACACGAAGGACTACTTTGTGGTTTGGCCTAGATACCCACACAGGGGCACAAGAGCTGATTTCACATTGCTGTGTTGGTAACTTAGACCTTGTTTCCAGGTGTGAAGTAGTACATAGGTGCACATAGAGCCAACAGTCTAATTGCACAAACCCAAACACCCTTGTCCCATGCCCTGCCCCTTCTTCAAGGCCCAGCACCCCTCGCTCCGTTGCTCGCTCTCCCCAACCCTCACTCACTTTCACCGGGATGCAGCGAGGGTTGGGGTTTGGGAGGGGGTGAGGGCTCTTGGCTGGGGGATAGGGCTGAGGGTTTTGGAGTGTGAGAGAGGGCTCCGGGCTGAGCCTAGGGAAGGTTGTTGGGGTGAGAGAGGGAGTTTGGATGCAGGAGGGGGCTCAGGGCTGGGGTGCAGAAGGGGGGTTAGGAGTGCAGGGTCTGGCCAGGCAGTGCTTACTTCAGGTGGCTCCCGGAAGTGACCGGCATCTCCCTGCAGCTGCTAGGCTCGCGGCAGGCAGGCGGCTCTGCGTGCTGCCCTTCCTGCAGGCACCACCCCTGCAGCTCCCATTAGCCACAGTTCCCCATTCCCAGCCAATGGGAGCTGCAGAGGAAGCACTGAGGGTAGGGGCAGCACACAGAGACGCCCTGGCTGTGCCTCCGCCTAGGAGCTGCTCCCAGACACGCTGGCTGCTTCCGGAGCAGCACACAGCCAGGGCAGATAGGGAGCCTGCCTTACCCCACTGCAACATCATACTTTTAGCGGTCTAAAATATCCTGGTTTGGCTTCAGTAGCCTCTGGGAGATCGAACCCAATATTGGGAGACTTCCAGCCAAACTGGGAGGGTTGGCAACCCTAGAGGCAGGCCATGACAAAGTGAAGTGGCAAATCTGCCCCCTTGCTGTATTGTAATGCCTACATACCTTTAGTTACATGATGACGTGCTACTTTTCTTAGGATACAAATATATCTTAAAACACTTCCCAGAACCTTAGATATTTATAGCTATAGTACCTTGTCATTTCCCCTCTTCCCTTCTTGTATATTGTACTTACACTATTTTCATTGCCACTACAGGCCAGTTTAGTCTCATGGACTATGGCCAATATTTTCAGAAACAGGCACTAGATCTGCATGCCTGAATTTCTGGGTAGCCAACTTGACACCCCTTGTGCTTCATTTTTTCAGAGTGTCCTTGGCATTTCTGAAAATCAGGCACAACAGGCCAGATTTTCAAAGGTCTTCAGTCACCTAAAGAGGCTTTGTAAATCCCTAGAAGTGCCAAAGTGATTTGAACGGCACTTGAGCACTAACCTGCTTAGGCACTTTTGAAAATCCCCTTAGGTGCTTATCTGCATTTTAAGGTATCCAAATACCTTTGAAAATACTGACCCAAGTTGTCCAGGAACCCAGCTTTAAGCCCTGATCCAAAGCTCACTGAATTCAAGGGAGAGATTGTCCATTGACTTCGATGGATTTTTGGATCAAGCCCATAGCGAAGTATTCTATTAATTTTGGCCCTAGACTTTTTATGTGGTAAGTTCTCTCCTCTCCAAGATATGTATTTTAATAATTTAGCGAGCAACTGTGTGCACTACTACGTATTCTCTCTTCAAGGAGCAGCACAGCCTTCTTTGGCTGCAAGTCAGGTAATGAGCCAATTAACTATGAATCTAGTTTACCTGCATATTCACACAGGCCATAGCTTTCCTTTGGTTCAGTTCAGGGAATGAGGCAAGTAGCTACAAAGCTAACCCAGCTGAAGATGTAGGAAACACACACACAGAAAAGAACACGCACCCCTTGAAATTCAGGTAAGTATCTTTTTTGCTTCTAGTTTCCATCCAGAACCAGAAACAGATAGATGAAACATTTGGGCAAGAGTTTTCCTTGCCTCTTCTAGAACACACTGAAAGCCCGTCACCCCGATGATAAATTAGTACAGACTGGTTCTACTGGCTGGCTGATTGCTTAGAGACATCAAGGCTGAAAGAGGGGACTGTGTACTTATGCCCCTGCTGCCCAGTTGCCTGATGGGGATAACTGGCCACAAAGCACACCCTAACCCAAGAAAGCTTGCCATCAGGAGTGTATATGCGAGGGGAGCGGTGGCCTACCACAGGGAGGAAAGCTTGATGAAGGCTCAGAATGTAAGGGTAGATGGTTTAAGAAGACCCTCCTCAGAAGTTCATCTTATGCAGGTAAACACCCAAACATTCAGACACTTACCTGAAACTCAACTCTAAACATCCAGCTACTTAGCCTATCTTAGGTGCACTAGTCAAGCGGAAACAAACTTAACTTCAGCTGTGGTGTTCCTCTCAAGAATCTGCTCAGATTTGTAAATTAATCATTTGTACTGCTGACGAAATAAAACAAACAATATGAAAATACAGATCCAAATTGGGTGCCTTCAGGCTGAATTATCTACAGCTTAAATCCTGGGATGTGGATTTATTTTTGTACAGCCCATATGCAGACAGTGATGTTTTTTCAAGTCAGCACATCCAAAGAACATGTCTATGTCCACAGAACAAGCGTTAGATTGGAATGTTCTATCAGTTCTTTGATGAAGTTCTTTGGGCTTTTAGGGGGAAATCAAGAGTGTCTGAAATAGAGTAAAAAGCAACAACTGATCCTAATGAGCATAAACCATTAAGTGTTCTAATCCAAATCTGCCGCAAAGTCAACAATCTAGCCGGTGTCAATACCTCCCTTCAGCCCCCATAGATTCAATCTCTAATGGTTTCTGTGGCATAGGTGGAGGGAGGAGGTCACACACTGAAGCTAGGAGGTTTGGCGGGGTTCCAACTGCATGACTTTGCAGGGGGGAATCTAGATTTGTTTAAACAAGTTTGAACACTGACCTTCCAGGAGAGAGCTCTAACCACTGAGCTATGAAATATTCTGATGTGGGAATCTCAGCTTCTCCTGTTGAAGCTGTTCCCCTGGGGATAAACAGGAAACGAATGACTAAGTATTAATCCAAACTGGGCCAGAGTGGGCAAGAGAGAATGACTCAGTAGTGCAGTAGCTAGTGTACTCATCTGGGAGGTGGGAGACCCTAGGTCCAGTCCCCCTGCTCCAATTATTCTTTCATTATTTATCCACAGGGAAACAACTTCAACCGGAGATGAAGGGAAAGCAGTGGATGTATTGTTTCTTGACTTTAGCAAAGCTTTTGACACGGTCTCCCACAGTATTCTTGTCAGCAAGTTAAAGAAGTATGGGCTGGATGAATGCACTATAAGGTGGGTAGAAAGTTGGCTAGATTGTCGAGCTCAATGGGTAGTGATCAATGGCTCCATGTCTAGTTGGCAGCCGGTGTCAAGTGGAGTGCCCCAAGGGTCGGTCCTGGGGCCGGTTTTGTTCAATATCTTCATAAATGATCTGGAGGATGGTGTGGATTGCACTCTCAGCAAATTTGCGGATGATACTAAACTAGGAGGAGTGGTAGATATGCTGGAGGGCAGGGATAGGATACAGAGGGACCTAGACAAATTGGAGGATTGGGCCAAAAGAAATCTGATGAGGTTCAATAAGGATAAGTGCAGAGTCCTGCCCTTAGGATGGAAGAACCCAATGCACAGCTACAGACTAGGGACCGAATGGCTAGGCAGCAGTTCTGCGGAAAAAGACCTAGGGGTGACAGTGGACGAGAAGCTGGATATGAGTCAGCAGTGTGCCCTTGTTGCCAAGAAGGCCAATGGCATTTTGGGATGTATAAGTAGGGGCATAACGAGCAGATCAAGGGACGTGATCGTTCCCCTCTATTCGACATTGGTGAGGCCTCATCTGGAGTACTGTGTCCAGTTTTGGGCCCCATACTACAAGAAGGATGTGGATAAATTGGAGAGAGTCTAGCGAAGGGCAACAAAAATGATTAGGGGTCTGGAACGCATGACTTATGAGGAGAGGCTGAGGGAACTGGGATTGTTTAGTCTGCGGAAGGGAAGAATGAGGGGGGATTTGATAGCTGCTTTCAACTACCTGAGAGGTGGTTCCAGAGAGGATGGTTCTAGACTATTCTCAGTGGTAGAAGAGGACAGGACAAGGAGTAATGGTCTCAAGTTGCAGCGGGGGAGGTTTAGGTTGGATATTAGGAAAAACTTTTTCACTAGGAGGGTGGTGAAACACTGGAATGCATTACCTAGGGAGGTGGTAGAATCTCCTTCCTTAGAAGTTTTTAAGGTCAGGCTTGACAAAGCCCTGGCTGGGATGATTTAATTGGGGATTGGTCCTGCTTTGAGCAGGGGGTTGGACTAGATGACCTCCCGAGGTCCCTTCCAACCCTGATATTCTATGATTCTATGATTCTATGACTGAGGTAGCCCCCACATGAGCCTATCCCATAGCTCAGAGGTTAGAACACCCCCCTTTGGCAGAGAGAGGGTACTTGAACCTCAGTCTCCCACATCCCAGATGAGTGCTTTAACTACTGAGGTAAAATGTATAAGGTGAGTGATAGCACCACCTCCCCACACACCCCCATTTTGTATGGAGCAAGGCAGGCACTGAACTCATTCCCACAAGAAACACTTTAATAACCTAAGCTGCCTGACTCCAAGCAGCTGGTTCCCATTCAAGGATCCCTAGCAGATAGAAGGTCCTAAGTCTGAACTGCAGGGAGGCACCTATCTCCAAGAAAAAGGTGGGCTCTATAACACACCCCTCTCACCAGCATCTCCCATTGGCTAATTTAGGCAACTCCCCAGCTAGCGTGCAGGTTTTTGTGACTCACCTTCTAAGGTGTCTCTCTCACCCCATTCATTGTCTTGGGAACCTCAGAACCTAACTCAGCTTTATGGATCACAGTGTCGTTCCTGTGATTTTCTAGGTGCTTAGAAGTTAGGCGCTGTGATACCCAGCATCCCAAAGTCTTAGTCCCATAGTTATTACAAAATAGTTCATGCATATAGCAAATTGGTAGCTCCATGGTAAGATCTTGTCCAAAGTTATAACCATCTAAGCTATCAGACATGGGGCGGGGGGAGTGGGGGAATAGACACTTTAAAGTTTGAGAGAACAATGCTTACGTTTTTTGACAGAGTTGGGGAAAGCTATTTGGTTGTTTCCGTGAATTTTCTGATTTCAGCTAAAACTGAAGTAACATGAGCAATGCTTTCCTTGTAATATTTCTGATCTAGGTAGAATCTATAAGTATCAACCTATTTTTCTTGTATCCAGTGTGAAATATTTGCAAAGAAAGTCAAAGAGGCTCAAAATGTGTTAATTTGGGATTTCATTGCAAATTCACAGCAGTCTCATTTTTACTTCCTAGCAGAATTGTTTTCTTTGCGAAAAGCAAGTCCAGAGTTTTGTATATTTTTGCTGCCAAATTACAGCTCTCAAAGTTTCACATTAATGGGAAACTTCAACATGTGTAAAAGCAAAATTGTGAAATTTTTCACAAAACTAATTTCTTCTTGTTGCACAGGCTGATTTTTAGATCACAGAGGTTAAATTAAGCTTCATATTAGCATCTAAAACAAAATTTGACTCCCCCTTCCCCCCGCAAAAAAACCCACCCAACCTTCTTCAGGTCAACAAGTGGTCTTGATAATTGCACTGGACTTATTAAGTAGCTCACATCACAGATACAGCCAATCTTGCTAATCACACAGAGATCTAATACTGAAAATTATATAAAAAAATCAATGCCGCATGTGTTCTTTATTAATCAGAAGTGTGAGCAAGCAAAGACCCTTTGCTAGAAAGTAATTAAATTGAAATTGAGGTAAAGATGACCTGTAGGAATTGCATTTGGTGAGAGGGCATTAAGCAAACAGGGTGGGGAAAAAAAAAACTTCAAAAAGGCTAATAACCACATGATGATTGAAATTCAACCTCCATAGTCTCATCTGTTCTACTATTAACTTGTGCCAGAGCTTGAATCCTGCTCAGGAATATCATATCATCAACCAATATAAACGGATGCGAGAAAGTATTTTTTGCCCCTTTAGTGCTCCCTGAACTCTGAGGGAACCTAGAATGATTACTGGCAACAGTATGAGGAACTGGAGGAAGAGGGATGCTTCATTTTTATATTCTATAAGCACTAACATAATACACCCATGATCCTTTAAAAAAAAATACGAACAGCCTTTTGTTGTGTCTATTTCGATACTAAAAATCGATCGGCTCTGCGTTCTTGTCACAGATCTTCTGCTGTAATAGTATTCTTCCACAAAGCCGACATAGCAGCCATCAGAATGAAAAAGGCAATTTGGAGGAACACAAGATTGTGTTTGGGTATACTTTTAAAATTATAAGAGGAGTCCAAAGGGAAATCTTGTCAAATGGATGGGACTGGATGCCAAGAGTGAGCTTTGGAAGGAGAAGTTTGTAAATTCAGCGGGCAATCACAAGTACAAACTTTATAATAAAACTGACAGCAAAGTCCTTATCACAGGCAAGAACCAAGAGGATGTTCAGCTCACGGTCCACCTTAGAAAGGTATAGTCTCTTACCACCTCAATTTTCAAAATGTTGCACAGGGAAACAGCACATGTGGAAAAACTATTTTCACAGCCCCCAAACTCAGTGAATAGGCCCAGTATGCATGCGTATACTAGGTCTGTACAGAGCCCCATGGGAAGTGGTGACTGAAGAAATGGTGCTTCCGTCATTTAAAACTCCACTAGACAACACACTGGGAAACATGCTGTAAAGAACAGCCCATTCCAGCTCCACTTTCTGTGTACAGTCCAATATAAATCACGCATTTAGAATGACTAGAATTCAGCCCTTTCAGACAGCAGAACTGGTGTGATTCTCCTGTACAAGCAGCATGTGAGGGCTTGCCTATGGGATGTGCACTCATGCATGGTGGAGAGCCCAACTCTATGTTAGCCACCTATGGGGCTACATAAAGGAGGCAGGAAGGGGCAGGTCAGGTCAAGTACAGACGGTGGGGACCACCACTGCATACACTCCCTCATCTTTTACCTACCAAGGGGCCTGCACAGCCTACCACAGCTCTTGAGCTGGAAGAGGGCCTGTGCAGCAGCTCAGCACCCATTCTTCATGGGTCGGGTGGAGGGGATTTTTCCCTACTGTCCCCTTGCAGATGTACTCAAAATGCAGCCCAGGTACTTGGGCCAACCACTGGTTGGAGGATTTTAGCAATTGTATATATGTATTTTATGTACAATTATATATAGGGACTGAGTACTGTAAGTAGATAGCTTCCCTGTGTGTATTGTGTGTGTGGGCATGCACACCTGTGCACATATACTGAGAACTGGAGCAGTGTGTAAGTCAACAAGCACAGCCATTTACTCTCTATGGGTGAAATTCACTCCTATGCACAGGTTCGGCACAAGACCAATCTATTACTTGAGCCTTGTTTTGAGCGTGTGCACTCTTCAGGTCCACGACAAGCTACAGGGCAGATGCAGGTAGGGGGCAAAAGTCTACATAGAGTTTACTGAGGTAGTTCCCCACACCTCCTTGAACAAGGGATCCCTCCAACAGTCTCATTACACCCTTCAGGCCTGTCCAAGGCAGCACAGACTTCCCCATAGTCTCTTTATAATAAAGCAAAGAAAAAGTCCTATAAAGAAAACAAACTTAGTGGTCCTGTGTCAGGCCTATCTTCTTCCTCCAGAGAGCTCTAGCAATCAGTAATCTCTGCAAAAGGGCTGGCTGATCCTTTTCTCAGGGAAAAAGGAACAGGAAACCCTCTCCAGAGTCAGTTAACTACTGAGCTATCCTCATCCCTTGTTAACTGCCCCTTCATTATCTCACAGTGAACGCAGGTGTAGCAAGGCAGGACGAAGTGGGCCCATAGCACTCATTAACCCTTGTGGCCTTGTGTGGAGTTAGCATACTCCAACACAGAGGGCTTATGTGATGCATAGGCTCTCTGCATAGCAGGTGAATTTCATCCTATAAGGATGGACTTTACAGGGAGTTTGGCATATTGCCAACATCTACTGCAGTTGGATTATGAACCAACGGAGTCATTCTATCAACATGTAATACAATTATTTTTATGTGTCCTATTTATGGAGTAACTGGTAACCAAAATGTAATAAACAAAACAAAGAACCTTCTTTCCTCTCGCACATTGTTGAAGAAGCAAAAGCAAACCATACGTTAAGTCTGCTTTTCATGACATTTTCTGTGCTTGTCGATTTTAGTAGGATCTAGGGAACACATATGATTTGAACTTTATTAGACCTTATATTCAATTTTTGTTGTCACTCCCAATATACTTTATTACACTCATGGAAAAATGTCGTCTTTCTCACTCTATTTGCAAAACGAATGCCAAATGTTGTGCAGTAGATAAAGTGCCTGCTTTATATGCAGAACTAACTGGGACTTCTTAAAAAACAAAGGTTGTTACTATCAGACTAGCTTGAAATCAGAGTGAGGCAGGAAAATGGCTCTCAGCCCTTCTTCCCCTCTGAAGAAGCTATACTACAGTAAGTCACAGCTTAACGCTTCAGTAACTGAACATTTGCTGCACACTCAGCACCACCGGACAATGGAAGGAACTCTGTAGGAATTTGTATAAAAAAAATTGTAATTGCTTGTTTTGGCCTTTTTGCAATTTGTTGCCTTTGCTTTGATGGAACAATGTGGGCTCCCTCTGACGGCCAGTGTAATGATTACACATTGCTTTCAGCTGTTCATTTAAAAACCATGCAGCCCGGAAGCTGAAGAGCCTGCAGTATGTTTCAGAGGTAGATCGGGGTCAAAATCCCGTGCTGTGTGTTCATTTAAATTACAGTTTCCAGTACCCCTTTCTCCCCCCCAACCACTACCTACGCACTGGCAAACAGATCACCATATTTTCAACACAAAATTCTGTACATGAGCTGCGTTTACTGGCCACATCAGAAATACTATGAGAACAGCTTTTTTCGTGACACAGAAACAAACCATAGCCCCTCAGGACTTTACGGTTCTTGCTCTGCTGTTGCTTGCAGTAGTCACCCATGTCATCTTTGTGCCAACAGCAGGGATAGGACTCAGCACTCTCTGCTACCACAAACACAGGGCTCCATCACCCATGGGAGGGGAGAATCACACTATAGCTCTGATTCTACCCATAGAGAGCAGTAGAACACAGCCAGCCGGCTGGTTCTACTTCCTGTCCCAGCTGAAATGCCCAGTGAGCTCCTGCTGGTGTCTTTGAGAGATGCCTGGTCACATGGTGCTGGCTTCACCGGCTTGTTTCCAGTAGCTACATTACATTAAGCATATGCCTTCGCTGCACAGTTAACAATATAGCACAGGGCACTCCATCCACCTAAAACAGCAGACATCAGCATGGAATAATTGCAATTCATTTTAAACTGGCACAGCTTCCTAAGATAAGAGATCAAAACCTTCTTAAACCCAGACAGCACGGATGCAGGTATCTTTCCGCAACAACTGTACAGGGTTGTAGACCCCAATGAGAGACTCCTGCAAGTTAAAATGAAGACTGAGTTTAAGCTTGCTCCCAAGTTCACCGAAACTCACATATTCAACTATTCATCCAGAAACGGACTTCCTGGAATAAAAAGGCACCACGAGCTCTCTGCCCTGTTCCTTCTGCTGCTAACAGATTGTTGTCTGCAATTCAACAGCTCTTCCATTCAAAAAGCAAAATTTTCAGAGACAAGTGCTAATAATGGCCTATACCACACATGCTCTTCTGATGCAGTTTCCCTCAGTATCTGAGCCCTTTCTCTTCTATAGAAAATACTGTTTTTTAATCAGAGAGGAAAAAACCCAACATCATTCTGGTAAGAATGGAAAAGATAATTTATTTTATAGTAGATGTCTCTTTCCTGTTCCCAACAGAAACATCTACATATTAAGATGAAGGATGGTTAGATGGTGAAAGCCCAGGTTTTGGAGTTAGAAGATCTGGATTCTAACAGCAGCTCTGCTTTTTACCTGCTGTCTGAGTTTTAATTACTTAAGCACTCCATGCCTCAATTTCCCCATCTGTAAGAGACAATAAAACATCCTTCCGCCACAGGATTACTGTGGGGCTTAACTAGAAGGTGTGAGGAAAGCAGTCTGATGTCTTCAGTCGGAAGGTGCTATAGAAATGTATTTAAGAGTTTGCTTATATACAATGTAATTTAAAGAATGTACGGCACTTTGGGTTCAAACATTAGTTATAATTCACAGAATATCAGGGTTGGAAGGGACCTCAGGAGGTCATCTAGTCCAACCCCCTGCTCAAAGCAGGACCAATGATGGCCAAAAAAGTTTGGCAAAACAACGCAGAGCAGAGTTTACCCACATTTGAAATAAGATTTTCCCTTATTCCTGAGGTTCAAAGAAGTTACCTATTGTCTTTCATTGTTTTTCATATTTTATACACCCTCTACAGAAAATTGGGTGCATCATATTACTGAGAGGAAGCCTGCTTTGGTAACATTTTCATGGCAAGTCAGCAGACTCAAGGGGCAAAATTCTCAGCTGGTGTAAGTTGGTGTTGCTACATAGAAATCAACGGTGTACTGCTAGTTTACAGCAGCTGAGAATCTGAAGTTCAGATAAGCTTAAGTACCTGAATTTTTGGGTGCTTATCTCACCTGAGTCTGACCTCTGAACCTTTTGAGGATCCTCCTACACAGCTCACAGTACTTGAGAATGAATAAAACAGGGCTTAATTGTTGAGTGGCTGTTATTTTGGTTGCAGCAGCATAAGATACAGAAGAGGGTGCAAAAAATTTCCCAGAAAACAAAACCTGGAAATTAGAACTTCACAGATGAAAGAGACCACAACATTGCTACAATATCATGGCAGGTGGGGCAGCTTAGTAAGTAAGGCTGCACTATTATGCACTGTAATTCCACTTCAGTCAATTGAGTTGCTCATTAAATCAATTGAATTAACTTAAAGCAGTGGGTTCCTCTATTATAACTTATTTCAAGTGGTGAAGATATTGGTGTGATGCTGGATCATGCTGTGCCCTTTCCCCTGCCTTCCTATATTTTGTTTTAAGATTTCATATGCAAACTATGTTAATATGAATTGATTGTTTCCACCATGCTGACTGTGTGCAGAATATACATTCAATTCACATGCATACCATTAACAGGACCTCAACCCTCAGAAGTCTTAAACTGAATTACATGCCTTTAGCATTCAAATGTCATGAATGGAGGCCAATATTTCTCTCCCTTTCCCTCTCCGCTGCAGGATATAAAGGCTGGTGAAGCACAGAATTCATTACAGTCCAAATATTCAATATCAGGGTGGTTCAGATGGGACTGGAAATCTCAGTCGTATGACTCAAACTTCCACTGAATAAAGCTTAAGCAGACTTGAGATGAAAAGATCCGGTCCCAAGAGTTTTTGAAGAGATTTTTTGCAGCCTCTTGACAGCTCCAATCCTTGGGTGAAGAATAGGCTTTTGAGGTAACCATCTACTTCCTAAACATCAGCAATAATTAGCTACATGGATTAACATAAGGCAATTGCCTAACTCCCACCATTTGCAGGTGATTTTCTATATACTTCAAAGAAAAACTGAGACAGTGATATCACTGTAACGTTCATTTGAACGTTAATATCCTCTTTTGATCTCTAATTAACAGAATGCAGTGATAGACAGGAACTGTTTGATTACATTCTAATATATATGCAAAAACACAAACATTATCTATCAATATGTCTCTAAAGGTTGAATCTGGGTCAATTAGCCTGCAAGTTGCTTAACACTTTCTGGCCCCATGTCACACTAGCACACATCAAAAGACAGAATTTCCATCCCATGGGCAATTCAGATATTTTGACATTTGTTATCCTGAATCTGAAGAAGAAGTTGTTTGGTTTGGTTTGTTTTTTAAACAGAATGTTGTTTTCTTGGGATGCCCAAGATACTTGCTGGTGGCTCAGCCACAAGGAGAGACCATGGTGCAGCACGGAAGACGTAGTCTGACTGGGGAAGAGAGCCTATAATGGATACTGAGGACATGAGAGACCTAGAACAATTCCCATCAGTCACTGCAGTAGCTCAGGCAGACATGAATGTTGACCTGAACTAAAACATTTTGTTTAGGGTTTCCTGATGGAAAATTGTCAACATTGATCTTTTCAGACGGTAAATTTTCAATTTTGATGAATCTGCATTTTCCTACAGGAAAAAGCTTCATTTTAAGGTTATCAACCAGCCCTACTATATACATAAAAATAAAGATGACTTGGAGTTATCAAGTTAAAATAAGTTGTGCAAGATGTAATCTTTGCCATTATCATTCTCCTCCTTCCCTCCGTTTTTCAGTCATGCGTTTCATCTCAGTTTAGATTCTGAGCTTTTTTAAGGCTTGGAGGGACCATTCTGATCAACTAATCAGACCTCCCACATAACAGGCCATAGTACCTCACCTAGTAATTTCTAGATAAAGCCCATCACATCTGTTAGAGTTGGACCATATTTTTTGAAAGACATCCATTCCTTATTTAAATACAGAAAGTGATGGAGAATCCATTGGAGCAGGGACTATATATACACATGTGTATTTGTACAGTCCCTTACACAATGGAGTCCAGATCCTATTAGGACCACTAGATGCTGCTGCAAAAAACAACAATATAAAAGGGGATGGGTTTTTTATAAATATGGTACATTAGAGGGTACCTCCTTTGTGAAATGCTTTGATATATACAGATGAAAAGCACTATGTATGAGCAAAGTATTGTTATGAGCTAGGTGAAACCTTGTTATGGGTTGAGTTAAGACCCCATTGAAATTGGTAGGTGTGAACTCACATTTCAATCAACATAACTGTAAACATAAGCCCCCACCTGAGACAAAAGGCATATTTGAAACTACCCAGGAGCTTTTGCTGAGTATAGTTTCGGGTAGGGCTGGGGGGGGAAGAGAGACGAGACAAAAACAGAGAGGAGAGAGAGAGAGAGGTTAAAAGAGCAACTGAAAGAACAGTGGCTGACCCTGGAAGAAACCTCGGAAGAGGTTTTTGGATCAGGGTTGCCGGCTAAAAGGTGCTCTTGGTGCTATGAGCAAAAGAAGCTGCTTCCTGCTAGTTGATTCCTTCTGCCTTCAGAGACACAGGACTTTGATGTGGTTTTATTTATTTACAAAGAAAATATCAGCCTCCACCACTTTCTACTCTGCACTGGAACACCCACAAGGCTGCACACTTTGACTAGCCACTTGGGTTGAAAAGGGGCAACAGTATTGTTGTTGTTGCTAGAGCATCTAGGTACTACTGCAATATAAACAATTAATCACAGTGTAATCATCTAATCATCTAGAAATGTACTTAGATGGAATTGAAGCACAAACAAACGTAGAGGCCTAAGTTTTCCAAAGTGACGAGTGACTTTGGATGTCCATCTTGAGATGCCTTGAAGGAGACGGCGTTTCAGAGAGTGCTGAATAATCAGGCCTCTTGAAGGCATCTCAAGCTGGTCATCCAAATGTACAGGCACCCAAAGATCACTTGTCCCTTTGAAAAATTGAGGCTGCAATACGTTGTTTACATTTGCTTTTATTTTTTTAAGCAATTGACCAAATTTTTAATTTGTATGTGGCTGTTCAGCATTCTCTTTTGTTCACTTAGAGCCCTATATGCATCTCAGGGCAGAATTTGCCTCCAAAATCGCAATTGCTGATATGCAAGAAATTCACGTACCCAATGGTGGGGTTTTTTATATTGGTCCTGACTTGACACATGTATTTTGCCCATTTCCCATGTTCAGTTATGGCTATCTCTGTTTGTAAAGTATGTAAGTCATGGGCTGTACAACAAAATATAAATAAATGTGATTGATTCAGGCAGGAAAGAGCAAAATCTTTTTTTGACAGGTCTTGCATTACCGTGCACACACACACACACATCCCCCGTCAGGGGAATTCTGTGCCTCCAGGTGAGTTGTTTGCAGAGGCAGGCAAAAGTGCTATTTCCAATCTCTAGTTATCACTACTATGTAACAAAGGAATTTTACCTTCTCAGACTCTTCACTTTGCTCAGTAAAACCTGATAGATAAAATCTCATTCTCATTTTTTTTTACACCTAAACTTTTAGGCAAATTGATTGGTTTGGTTACAGTTGAGGAGGTTTTAGAATAAAGATATGTTCTGCCCAGCTCCTGTGCAGTGACTGCAGTTCCCATTTATGACTCTCTGTCAACAAACAGACATTAATTTCTGGCAGTTAGAGTCAATATCTGATGTCATTCTCCCTACTTTATGTAGCTGTGTGACCTTCCCTCATTTTATTCATAATAAAGGTGGCTTTTATATGGCCTGCACAGCGTTCAATTCAGAGGAGCACTAAATCAAACAAAATATTAAAGGATAAAAAAAGATGTTATTTTATAAACCCCAAATGAGGAAAGAGGAGCTCTAGTATCTGAAAACTAGGATACCTCTGGCTATAACCTGCAATTGCAGCCAGATGCTTGGATGGTGTCAAACAGCATAGCCTCAGTGAAATCTGCTGAATGCTGATTTATGCAAATTAAAGATCTGGCCCTCAGCATCTGCCCAACTGTCCCTAATTTTAGATGGATTTCCAGAATTCCCCAGAAAGCTCCTTCCCCAGAAAGGATCTTAGGGGCTGCAGAAACATCTGTCCAAGGAGATGCTGCCCAATAGTGTATTTCCAATTCATTCCTCCAACAGAAGACCTTTTCTGAACATTTTCAATGCAACAACCACAGCCCCCAGAAAGATGTTTTAACTGCTTGAGGAGTCGAGAATTCTATCCATGCCTGCTGAGCAGTGGCAAGCAAGAAACTCTGAAGTAGGGGCAGGTCCAGGGAATGAATATTCAGAAAATTTGAAGCAAGAAGACTAGGTTCTAATGAGTTATTCTGCTGTCATGTTGCTCCAATATGTCTCCTCAGCATTTGCCTATTGCTCAAGGGAGCAGAGAAATATGCACAACTGCAGTACAGTCCGCCTGAGATTTTCAAAGCCATTTGGGGGATTTTAAGGGAGGATGTGTCCCCCTAGATGGTTTTGAAATTCTCAGCCTCACTAGGGAAGCTCCCATTAACCAGGTCCTTCAGAGTTCTCTCTGTTACAATGAACAAGAGATATGTAATAGGGCAGAAGGATCCTGTGTGAACGTAGGGGTTTGTACCATTTCTGGGCCTTCTTGTTTCCTTACTTCTGATCCATGCTGAGAAGCTGAAAGCCATGATTGTTATCATTCCAGGGGCAGCTCAAGTGATGGAAAGGTGGACATAGAAAGAACAAAGTCATGTAAGGGTGGCAAGAATTCCACCATCTTTTGGGTGAGGGCTGCCTGCCAGGCATGCAAAGGGATGGGTTGACTCATTGAGTTTGGATTAGTACACTGGGAGATAATCAGTGGAAAAGAATCAATCAATTGGCAGGGCACTTAGATTTCAGAATCGACTTAACCCTGCAGGATTTATAACGCAAGACAGGCTTTTGAATTACAGATAAACTATTAAATATGCAGTTGGCACTCAAAGCTCAAACACTTCCAGTTTCTAACTTTTACGTATTAATCTTTAAGACAAAGCCGGACAGCCTTGACTTATATTCTGTGACATAATTCATGACATGGCTAAGGGGTCCATTAAATAAATAGGAAGTGGTCACAAGCGATAAGAAGCTGGACTTGTCTCTTGGCCTCATTTTCAGCAAGCACAACCGACAATAGATTTTAAACATTAATTAAAATAGAAAAAGGCCACTGGGCTTTTTAAAGAATAAAAGTAATTCTCTTTGCACTTGAAAAGCTTCACTTATCTGGAAGTTCTTCTTTCTAGATCATCTAGATCCCCTGGACTAGGGTTAGGGATCCATTGGGTGTGGCTCTCCAGGCCAGGTTTAGTGCTCAAAAAGGCAGCGCTCCCCAGGCTAGGGCTCCCTACTCTAGGGCTAGGGTTCCAAAGAGTAAGGATCCCCAGAGTAGAAATAGGGTTCAAAAGGTTGGGGATCCCTGGACTAGAGTTAGGGATCCATATGGTGGGGATTCCCGGGCCAGGATGAGGGACTGGAAGACCAAGGTTGGGGATCCATCAGTTAAGGTTCCCCAGGATACAATTCAGGTTCCAAAGAGGAGGACTGCCCAGGGTGGAGAGACACTTACAGTTGATAGGGCTCCCTGGGCTAAGGTTAGGGTTCCAAAGCGTAGAGCTCTCCAAGCCAACACTAGGCATACAAATGGTAGCTCTCCCCTGGATAGAATTAGGGTTTCAAGGGGTAAGGCTCCCTGGGCTAATCTTTAGTATCTATAGGATGCAGCTCCCTAAGCTAGGGATGGAGTCCAGAGGCTACTGTTTCCAAGGCTAAAGTAAGGGTGCCAAGGGGTAGCGCTTCACGGACAAGGGTTAAGGTTCCAAAGAGAAAAGATCCCTGGGGTAGTGTTACTAATCCCAAATGTAGGACTACTCTGGATAGAGTTAGGATTTCATAGTTAAAGGATCCACATGCTAGGGTTAGAGTTTCTATAGTAGGGTACATGGAGCTAGGGTAAGAGTTCCTAGGGTTAGGGCTCACAGCTTTAGGATTACCATTGCTATGGCTTGGGCTCCCTGCCCTAAGATTAGGGTTCCTATAAATATGGGTACTTGAAGTTAGGGGTGGGTTTCTGTGGGTAGGGTACTTGAAGTTAGGATTAGGGTTCCTATAGGTAGGGCTCTGCACCCTAGGGATAGGATTCCTATGGATAGATTATTAGGAACTCAGGTAAGAATTCCTTTAGGTAGTACTTGGAGCTAGGGTTAGGATTCCTTTGGGTACAACTTCCTGCCCTGGGGTTGGAGTTCCTATCTGTAGGGTTCTTCAATCTAGGGTTTGGGTTGCTATAAGTAGGATACTTGGAGCCACAATCAGTGTTCCTACAAGTAGGATTAACCACGCAGCTGGGGTTCCCATAGGTAGGGCTACCTGACCTAGGGTTGGGGGCTTTAGAGTTAACAGACATGGAGAAAGAGTTAGGGCTCCTATGATTAGGGTGCTTGTGTGATGTTATTGACATGAACTGTGACCATATAGATCATTGTTGCAACCAAGGTCCTATAGTTGCACCAAATCTTGTACAAAGGAGGTCAAGTAAGGTGTCTATGAACAGGTTATGATTTGCTGGTTATGATGGTGCTATCTGTAGGCATGTATCATTTTTGTATTTAAAGTAATAAGTATTGGCTCTATTCCTGGATTTCAAATGTTGGCTCCTGGGTAACGCCCACGAAGTAATCAGCCAGATATGCCATGTAAGAATATCTGCAAAAATGTTATAATTTGACAGATATGATAATCTTGTTTATATGTTTGTATCACCTTTGTATTATGAGTTATAGATATGTATGTATGTCTGTATTTCAAACTTGTGCTGTGCTTCTGGGTGACACCCCAGACAGTTTGGCATCAGCACTGCCTAGCCTGCTTGATGGCCCATTAAGGACCATCAGCTATACAACTGACCATTGAGAGAAGGCAGATACACCTTATGACTCAGCAAGGCATTCAAGGACATGCCTACAGAGAGAACTCTAAGGCTTCCAAGCCATGTGCTGTGCAGCTTGTGTTTGAAACAAAGGAAGCACAGGCCACATGACAAGAGACTATAAAAGGCAGCTGCATCTTCTCCATTTTGTCTTCAGTCCTGCTTCTTACCTCTGGAGGAACTTTGCTACAAACTGAAGCTCTGAACAATGGACTGAATGACCCATCCAAGCTGTGGATGTATTCCAGAGATGTAACTTAAGCCAGCAGTTTATTCCATCACTGCTACAAGCCTGAACCAAGAACTGTGCCATTACTGTATGTAATTAATTCCATTTAACCAGTTTTAACTCTCATCTATATTTCTTTCTTTTTATGAATAAACCTTTAGATTTTAGATTCTAAAGGATTGGCAACAGTGTGATTTGTGGGTAAGATCTGACTG
Organism: Lepidochelys kempii; assembly: GCF_965140285.1. NCBI lineage: Eukaryota > Metazoa > Chordata > Testudines > Cheloniidae > Lepidochelys > Lepidochelys kempii. The sequence goes on from NC_136382.1 coordinate 154,000,474, forward strand.
GTATATTGGCCTGGGTCTGGGGCTTGGTCCTTTGGGATCGGGAGAACCATTTTTCTTTTCCTGGGATATTGGTTTTCATAACCATTCGTTCCCACAGGGAGTGGCGCTGGTGGTGATACAGGGAAGCTGGAATGTCTGAGGGAATTGCTTGTAAGACTTCTGGGTTAGCCAGTGTGGTAAATTGAAGTCCTCTCCATTTGGCTGGTTTGCTGTACCTTAGTAGTAAAGGACCCCCAGCCTTGGACTGTAACTGCCCTGCTCTAAGCAATTTGTCCTGAATTGATACTCTCACTTGCATCCCACCAAAGGCTGCTTCGTTACAGCTTGTAGCTAGGGTGGGGTTTTATGGGTTGGGAACTTGGATTGAAGGTTAGGGTATCTATTTATAGGGCTCTCTGCTCTAAGGTCAGCATTCCTATAGCTAGTGTACTTGGAGCTAGGGTTGGGGTTCCTAAGGGTATGACTACCTGACCTAAGGTTATAGTTAGTGTACTTGGAGCTAGGGTTGGGTTCCTATAAGTAGGTACTTGGAGCTCAGGTTAGGGTTCCTATGGGTAGGGCTCCATAACCTATTCTATCCTATTCCTATGGATCGGGCTCCCTGAACAACGGTTGGTATCCCTATGGGTAGGTGACTCGGAGCTAGGTTTAGAATTCCCATGGATAGGACTCCCTGACCTAGGGTAAGGTTCCCCAAACAAGGGTTAGGGTTCCTGTAGCTAGAGTTCCCTGACATAGGGTTAGGGATCCAATCTGTCCCCCATTCCCCAAACAGCGGCGCCCCCCCTACCCCAACTGGACTCATCATGCCCCCCTCCCCAGACAACAGCACCCCCTCTGCCCCCCGCCCAAAATGGACTGGCCCCACCCCCTTCCCCAGACAACAGTGCCCCCCGCCTGATCTGGACACATCCCGCCCCACTCTGCAGATGATGGTGCACCCTGCTCAAACTGGTCTCATCCTGCCACCCTCCCCAAACGACAGCACCCCCACACCCAAATTGGACCCCTCCTGCCCACTCCCCAGACAATGACATCCCCTATGCTCCCCGCCCAAAGTGGACCCATCCCGTCCCCCGCCCCAAATGACCAAGCCCCCTCCGTACCCCAAAGAAACTGGACCCATCCCAACCCCTCCCCAGACTATGGCATCCCTCTGCCGCTCATCCAAACTGGACCCATCCCAACCCTTCCCCAGACAAGAGCACCCCCTCCGCCCAAACTAGACCCATTCTACCACCCTCCCCAGATGAAGGCATCCCTCTGCCACCCACCCAAACTGGACCACTCCGAAGCCCCTTCCCAGGCGATTGTGCCCCATATGCCCCCTGGCCCAAACTGGACCTATCCCTTCCCCTCCCCTGACAATGGCATCTCCTTGCCCCCTGCCCAAACTGCAGCTGTCCTGTCCACCTCCCCAGATGATGGTGCCCCCCCATTGGACCCATCCTGCCCCCCTACTCCCCCCCGCACAAACTAGACCCATCACACACCCCTTCCGAGATGACAGCGCTCCCCACATGCCCAAACTGGACCTGTCCTGACCCCTCCACAGACAATGGCTCCCCCTGCTCGAACTGGACCCGTCCCACCCCCCTCCACAGACGACAGTGCCCCCCACCTAAACTGTTCCTTTCCCACCCACCTCTGCAGACGATGGTGCACACCGCCCAAACTGGACCCATCCTCACCACTCCCAAGACAACAGCGACCCCTGCCCAAACTGGACCCATCCCACCCCCTCCACGGATGAAGGTGCCTCCTACCCAAACTGGTCCCGTCCTGCCATCTTCCCCAGACAACGGCGCCCCCCCAAAAATGGACCCATCCCATCGTCCTTCCCAAATGATGGACACCCCTCTGCACCCTGCCCAAACTGGACCCTTCCCGCCTCCTCCCCAGACAACAGCGGTCTCTTGGCCCCTGCCCAAACTGCACCCGTCCTGTCCACCTCCCCAAACTACAGAGCCCCCCCTGCCCAAATTGGACCAATTCTGCCCTCATCCCCAGTCGAAGGCGTTCTCCCGCCCTCCACCCAAACTGGATCCATCCCAGCCCCCTCCCCAGACAATGGTGCCCACCCCGCCCAAGCTTTATCTTTCCCCCCTCCCCACACAGTGGCGCCCGCCCTCCCGCCCAAACTGGACCCATCCCATCCCCCTTCCCAGACAATGGTGTCCCCTCTGTCCAAAGTGGACCCATACTGCCCCCATCCACAGATGACGGCACCCACTTCGCTCAAACTGGACCCGTCCTGCCCCGTCCCCATACGACGGCGCCCTCAGCCAAAAGTGGATCTGTCCTGCTCGCTTCCCCAGACGACAGCACCCCTCCACCCAAATTAGACCCATCCCAGCCCCCTTCCCAGACAACGGTGCCTACCCCGCCCAAACTTTATCTGTCCTCCCCTCCCCACACAGCGACGTTCCCCCAGCCCAAACTGGACCTGTCCCCAGATGAGGGCGTCCCCTCTGCCCAAATTGGACCTGTCCTGCCCCCGTCCACAAACAATGGCGCCCCATCCGCTCAAACTGGACCCATCCTGCCCGCATCCCCATATGACGGCACCCCCAATGCAAACTGGACATGTCCCACCCCCTTCCAGAGATTATGGTGCCCCCCACCCAAACTTGTCCAGTCCCCGCACTCTCCCCTGATGACAGTGCACCTTGCCCAAACTGATCCAGTCCCCCAACCCTCCCCCGATGACAGCACCCCTGCACCCAAATTGGACTCATCCCAGCCCCCTCCCCAGACAATGGTGCCCACCCCGCCCGGACTGGACCCATCCTGCCCCAATCCGCAGATGAAGGTGTCCCTCGCGTAAACTGTTCCTTTCCTGCCCCCCTCCGCAGACGATGGTTCACCCCATCCAAACTGGTCCCATCCCGCCACTCTCCCCTGACGACAGCACCCCCATGCCCCATGCCCAAACTGGACCTGTCCTGCCCCATCCCAGATGACACCCCGTACACTCCCCGCCCAAACTGGACCCATCCCATCCCCCTACCAAAACAACCAAGCCCGCTCCGTACCCCTCCTAAATTGGACCCATCCCGACTCCTCCCCAGATGACGGCATCCCTCTGCTGCTCACCCAAAATGGACCAGCCCCAGACTGCAACACCCAAAACTGGGCCCATCCTGCACCTCCCCAACTGGGTTCATCCCCCCCGCCCCGCCTTGAACTTGGTCCATTCCCCCAAGGATTTCCCTATCCCCACAGCGGTCAACTAGTTTCATGCAGTGTTTTCAGTTTAGTCATTGTTCAAAATCTGAATTGAAATCGAAACATTAATGCACACTTTAAAAGCATATACAGTATATGATACAATACTTGTACTTGAAAAAGCATTATAGGTTTGAAAAGTGTGAACTAAGATTAGCTTCCTCACACAGCTGTTTTTTTGTCGGCAAGTTCATTTCAGCCATGTTGGCCAACCTAATAATTTCAAATTATTATTTGTAAGCAAGGTCTGAATGAGCTCTCCCTTACAGAGCATGATGAACTGGGGGGTGAGGAGGAAAGGCATCTGAACCAGACTGTATTTACATAATATCATAGAAGATTAGGGTTGGAAGAGAGGTCATCTAGTCCAACCCCCCTGCTCACAGCAGGACCAACCCCAACTAAATCATCCCAGCCAGGGCTTTGTCAAGCCGGGCCTTAAAAACCTCTAAGGAAGAAGATTCCACCACGCCCCTAGGTAACCCATTCCAGTGCTTCACCACCCTCCTAGTGAAATAATTTTTCTTAATATCTAACCTAGACCTCCACCACTGCAACTTGAGACCATTGGTCCTTGTTGTCATCTGCCACCACTGAGTACATGAACACACCTACTCAGCCTAGGTATCCAGCAGACAGAACTCTGTTGCCCAAGTGATCAATTTTGGCTGGTGGTGGGTTACAAATCACTTTAATAGTGAATGTGGGGGGAAATGACATGTTGTCATCCTTATTGTATGAGAGTACAGGGCAACAGAACTGTACTTAGCCTGTCCTCATTGAGGGGGTCACCATCCACGCTTAGTTTTTGCCAAGTCTGAGCCCCGTGCAGATCCAGGCTTGGTAGTTCATATCATATCCCTGGGACATCTGGGCTTGCTGCATCAGTATGAAAGTAAAAAACTTACCTGAGCCCTGACACTTATTTCATTACCAATTAAGCACTGGTCACCCTCAACTGAACTGCACTCACTGAGCAAGGTGTTTGGATGGCAGATCCCAGTGGAGAGCAAGAGAAAGAGGGTGGGGACAGGTGTTTTGCTTGGTGGCCTGGATGCTGCCTAAGAGTCACAGGCACTATTTGATCTGGCCCCATCCCCTGTTTAACGATAGAGCTGATTAGGCAGCATAGAGAGTTTGTTTTGCTAAGTGACCACTAGAGCTGTCTTGGAAAGGCAGCCAGAAAGAATGTTAGGAGAGCAGCAGCAGCAAAGGGAAAGAGGAGGGGGCGTGAAATTGGCAGGAGCAGCTGGGGGGGGGGGGGGTTGGACTGGTCCATTTCTGTGTGCCTCCCAGCACTATGTCTCCTTCAGTGTCTGTCCCCCTGTCCTGCCTACTGTATGTGTCCCCTGCCTGAGCACACTGTGTGTCCCAGCCATGCTGTCTCACCTTTGGGTCCAGCCTAACCGGGGTGTCTGTCCCCAGCCTTCCAGTAGTAACTTTTCCCCACATGCATACAGGAAAGGAAGCTGGCTGGTGCCCTTCTATAAAGGGACTGCTCTGTGCAACGGAAACGAGCCTATTCACAGACTGCAGGCTAGGAGCTGGCTGCTTCATTCAGTGCATCACAAGTTACAACAGGGGGCAGGGACAAAATCCCCATTAACTAAACAGAATGGAAGGGATGGGGTGGAGCATGTCACCATGCCATAAGATTCCGGGTAGCCCAGTTAACCCCTTGATGACCATTTTAGGACAGTCTTCTTGTGTGGCCTTCCTTGCCTCCGGCTAGCTGTGTTAACAAGAGGGGGATGTTGGACTCCTTCCTCTAGCTTCCGTGGCTGGTAGAGCCTAGTGCTACCACCTTGGCATATCAATTGGGGAGCAGAGCTCTCCCCTCTGCTAATCAGGTGTTAGACCCAGAGGCAGAGAGGGGATGAGGTAGGGCTCAGCTTTTACTCTGGGGCCTGGGACTATTCTCCTCTACAGGCTCAAAGTTGTGGGGAGGGGGATTGATTGTGGTCTCCCAATCACACACACCTTAAAATAGGGAAATGTCCTACACCTATTGCACCTAAGTAACCTCTGGGATCCTTTATTTTTGTTCTCAGAAGGTGCCCATCACCATTTTATCTGAGCAGACATTTTAGTTTCCTGCTGCCTCTGCCTTGGTATATCATTTCACCTCACTTCTCTATACTACCCTATATTTTTATCTTCCTCTCTGTTCTGTTCCATGTCTGGCCAGCCTTAAAAATGACTCCGCTCCGTTAGAGGCTTACTGGGCCCCACAGGCTGAAGCAGCGTGAGCAGCATCTCTCTGGGAATGAGAAAGCGAGATGTTCTCCCAAGCCCATTGCATGAATCAGGATCCAGAGGCTGAGAGAGAGAGAGCTGTCCATGTGTCCTGCCTGCTGCATCCAAGACAGAAGCTTCTGTTCTTTTCCATCCCTCCTGGGTGTACTTGTCATGTCTGCCGTGAAAGCAGTGCTAATCTTAACAAAAATGCCTGAGGAGCTGCTATTCCACATTTAACGGCTTTCCCATTCCTCCAGAAAAGCTATTTGGGGGCATATCCGATGGTGCTGTGGCACTAGCTGAGGGGTTGCCTCTGGTTGTTAGCAGGAGATTTGGGGTCTGATTTTCCTCACTTACACTGTTGTAGATCAGCATGAACTCAGTGGAGTTGCATCAGTCTGTGAGAGGAAAATTGACCCATGCAGATGAAGCTCTTTCTTTATGAGACACAGTCCGGGGGTAAGGGGGAGGGCACAGTGGAAGGAAGGAGAACTGGAAAGAAGAGATAGTAATATGTATCCACAAGAGCAAACGATGAGCGTCAATTTCATTTTCTTTCTCTGAGTGACCTTGGCACCAAGCGCCCTGCTCTTCGCTGACCTTGGCTTATCGTCCCAGGCTTGATGTGACCTTCCTGCTTTCCAGGCTTAAGCTTCTTATTCTATCAGTCACCATTTCTTTCCCCTTTTCTCTTGCCATATTTTAATGAGCAAAATGCTTATGTAAATAGAAGGAAGCAATTGCCCTGAATGGGGAAGGAAATTTACCAGGCAATCACAGAGACAGATTCTGATTTCATTTACACTAGTGTCCCAACATTGGCTTCCATTGAGTTACTCCTGTTTTACACCAAACATGAGAGAAGAATCAGGTCCTTTGCCTCCCTGACTCTGCTCTTCCATGATTGGCCCTGCATCTTAATCTTGGGATGGGGCAAAGTGGGTCAGTCCAGGAGAAAAAACGGAGGGCTTAGTTCATTACCTGGCCTGCACATGGTATACTCATTTGCCCCCTGCAAAAAGGGTGGAAAATGCTCCCAGATCAGAGTGGGAGGTCTTCACACAGGAGTATATATAAATGATGACAAGGTGCAAGGCAGTCAAGAGCCAAGCTCACCATTAGCCAACTGGAAGTGGAATATTAGGTAGGCAGAATACGACTACCCAGACCGGAACTGGTTCAGAATATAGGGTTATTCAATGGCTTTTTTTTTTTTAAATTTATGTGCCCTTTTAATAATGTAACACTTGGCATTTGATAGCACTTTATATGCTCAAAACACTGTACAAACATTAGCTCTTTTTATGATCTATAAAGAATGCATGAAAGGATTTTTTTTTTTTTAAGATTACACCCCTCCCCTTTGCCTTGCTTTCTGGCCTATGCACCATTTTTGGTACCAATTGAACTGTTTAATTTAGGGGAGTGATTTTCGAGCTAAATAGTTACACCGCTGAAAGGCCTAGAGTGGATACCACTGTACTGGTATAAAGGTGCTTGATATGGGTATCAGGAGTAGCTATACCTGTATAAGCTACTCCTGTACATACAGCTATAACTGAGCCCACAGTATGGAGTTGTATTGCTGTACTGCTGGTACAGTAATAGCCATACAACTTTCTAGTGTAGACAAGCCTTTAGTAATATTGAAGGCGTCACATTTAGTCTCCCCTGGTTTTGTTAGTTGCAGTAATGTTCACTGTGAGCTCTGACCCCTGACCAGAAGAGGTGGGTGTGCAATCCTGAAGAAAAGTTTCCTTTGCCCAGCATGTAAATCAGTCATTGCAGTTAAACAAGGGTGGACAGGCCACGTGAAAAATCGAAGGGTGAATTTTTTGTGCTGAGCCTCTAAGGGTCTGTCCACCCTGCAGCTGAGTGAGAGGTGCGATTGCAGCGCGTGCAGACATACCCAGGCTAGCTTTGTTCTAGATACAGGCAGAATGCAAGGGGCTTAAAGTACCTTTATACCAGTACAGTGGTGTCCACTCTAGGGCTTTTACCGGTGTAACTACTGAGCTCTAAAATCACTCCCCCAAATTAAATAATCCTGCTGGTCATCTTGGGAATTAGCTCTTTTCCAGCATATGGAGTGCCCTCTGCAGGCCGGTGTCTTGCCTGCCGCTGGCTCCGTGTCCCTCCCAGCCCCTGGTACCCTTTACCTCAGGGTTCTGCCCCAGCAGTACCCCTTCGCTCTGGGTCTCCCCTCCCAGAGGAACGCCCAACCCTCTAAAACCACCTTGCCTCAGTGGCTACTGCCAGTCATCATCTAGTCCCTGCTAACTGGGGCAGACTGCAGTCTGTAATGGCCACTCATTATTGGCAAGGGGTTAGGACCTGCTGCCTTTGCCTATCCCTGGGCAGTACCTCTGTAGCCCCAGTACCTTTGTAGGCCTTCAACAGGGCCTGCAGCCTGGGGGTTTACCAGGCTGGAACTCCCCAGCACTGCTCCACTTTAGGTACCTTGCTCCCAGGCAGCTAGCCCTTCCCACTCTCGGGCTAGAGTGAGACTGCCCTCCAGCTCCTGGCCCCCAGCCCTCTTATAAGGGCCAGCTAGGCCCTAACTGAGCTGGCCACAGCTGTGGCTGCTTCCCCTCTCAACCTAGCTTGGCTGCTTTTAACCCCTGTTATCCAGGAGTGGGGCAGCCATCCCACTACATGGGCCCTCTGCTAGCAGCAGTTCCCAGCCAGGGATGCACAGCCCCCTACGTGGACACAAACAGCTTTCAGGGGGCAGCCGAGGAGGGCCAGCGACAGACTTGCTGGGGCCAAGGGCTGAAGCCCCGGAGTCACACAGGGGCTGAAGCCCGAAACCCCACTGCCTGGGCTGAAGCTGAAGCCTGATCAACTGAGCTTCATGGGGGCCCCTGTGGCATGGGGTCCCAGGCAGTTGCCCGGCTTGCTACCCCCTAATGCCAGCCCTGGCTTTTACATGTAGAAAACCAGTTGTTGTGGCACAGGTGGGCTATAGAGTTTTTATAGCATGTTGGAGGAGACTTGGAAAGAAAAAGGTTGAGAACCCCTGCCCTACAGTCTGCTCAGCTTTGACCAGACTCCATTTTAAACTGACTCAGAGGATGGTAGGGGTTTCAAGCACTTCCCTTTAGGGGGGTGAAGAGGTCTATCCAAAGTGTCAGAAAAGCTGATTACCTTTTGATTTTGTTTTTCCAGGTCTTATATGAACCCACCCTTTCTGACCTGGAAGTGGGCCGCCATCCCTTGGGAGTGATGGCATTAGTAATGAGAGCCCCGGCCCGCGTCAGCTGCTCGTGCCCCTCATCACAGAGTCACTAGGCGATGCTCTGGAACTACTCCAGGTGGAGCCAGTCAGGACTCTTGGGTAGCATGCCTCCTCCCTCACAGCACTTGGAGCTAGGGCCAGGGTTCCTAGGGGTAGGGCACTAGGATTAGGGTTCAGTTCCTAGGGGTAGGGCTCCCTGCCCTAGGGTGACAGGTCCCAGGGGTAGGAAACTTGGAGCTAGGGTGAGGGCTGCTATGGGTAGGGGTGCCAGCCCTAGATGAAAGTTCCTAGAGGTAGGAGACTTGGGGCTAGGGTTAGGGATCTTGGAGTTAGGATTAGGTTTTTTAGGGATCAGGCTCCCCACCCTAGAGCGAGGGGTCCCAGGGGTAGGGCACTTGGAGCTAGGAGTAGGTGTCCTAGGGATAGGGCACGTGGCGCTAGGGATAGGTTTCCCATAGGTAGGAGTGCTAACCCTAGTATTAGGGTTCCTATGGGTAGGGGACTTGGGGCTAGGTATAGGGTTCCTGTGGGTAGGTTTCTCCACCCTAGGGTTAGGGTTCCTATCGGTAGGGGACTTCTGGCTAGAGTTATGAGCCCGACCCTAGGGTTAGGGTTCCTGCAGATAGGGGACTTAGGGCTAGGCTTAGGGAGCCTATAGGTAGGGGACTTAGGGCCAGAGTTAGGTTTTCCATGAGTAGGGGTCTCCAACATAGGGCTAGAGTCCTTATAGGTAGAGGACTTGGGTTTAGGGTTCCTATGGGTAGGTTTCCCCATGCTAGTGTAAAGGTTCCTATGGGTAGGGGTCCCCACCCTAGGGTTAGGGTGCCTATGGGTAGGGGACTTGGGGCTACGGTTAGGGTGCCTATAGGTAGTGGTTCCCACCCTAGGGTTAGGTTTCCTATGGTAGGAGTCAGGGATCCTATGGTTAGGGGATCCCCACCCTAGGGTTAAGGTGCCTATGGGTAGGGGACTTGGGGATAGGGTTAGTGTTTCTGCGTATAGGGTCAGGATTCCTATGGTTTGGGGGTCACCATCCTAGGATTAGAAGAGTGAGGGGGGATTTGATAGCAGCCTTCAACTACCTGAAGGGAGGTTCCAAAGAGGATGGAACTAGGCTGTTCTCAGTGGTGGCAAATGACAGAATAAGGACCAATGGTCTCAAGTTGCAATGGGGGAGGTCTAATAGGAAAAGCTATTTCACTAGGAGGGTGGTGAAGCACTGAAATGGGTTACTTAAGGAGGTGGTGGAATCTCCATCCTTAGAGGTTTTTAAGGCCCAGCTTGACAAAGCCCTGGCTGCGATGATTTAATTGGGGTTGGTCCTGCTTTGAGCAGGGGGTTTGACTAGATGACCTCCTGAGATCTCTTCCAACCCTAATCTTCTATGATTCCTGTGGGTAGGTCTTGGGGCTAAGTTTAGGGTACCTATGGGTAGGGGTCCCCACCCTGGTGTTAGGGTGTCTATAGATAAGGGACCTGGGCTTACGGTTAGGGTTCATATGGGGGGGTTCCCACTCGAGGGTTAAAGTTCCTATTGGTAGGGGACTTGGGGCTAGGGTTGTGGTTTCTATGGGTAGGGAACTAGGGTCAAGGGTTAGGGTTCCTATGGATAGGGTCCCCGCCCCTAGGGTTAGGGTAGGGAACTTGGTGCTAGGGTTCCTGTTCCTATGAGTAGGGATTGCCCACCTAGTTCTACGCTTTCTATGGCTAGGAGTCCCCGACCCAGGGCTACCTTTTGTATGGGTAGGGTAGTTGGCGGTAGGTTTAGGGTTGCTATGGGTAGGACTCCCCAAGCTAATGCTTGGGTTCCTATGGGTAGGGCTTTTCATCTCAGGGTTGGGAATTCCAATGGGCATTGTATTTGGAAATAAAATTACAGTTCCTATGGGCAGGGCTCCCTACCCAAGTGGTGGAGTTGCTGTGCGGAGGGCATTGGGGCTGCACTAAGGTTTACTACGGGTAGGGCTCCCCGTCTTCAGTTACCATTTCTATATTTTGGTCTCCCCTTCCCAAGATTGGGGTTCCAGGGGTTAGGGTACTTGGTGGTAGGAGTATAGTTCCTATGGGTAGGACTTCCCAAACTAGGTTACCATTCCTATGTATAGTACTGTAGGCTTAGGTTTCGAATGGGTAGCGCTCTCCCTGTATGGTTAGTGTTCCTACAGGTAGGGCTCCGCAGCCTACTGTTAGTGTTTCTGTGGCTAGGGTAGTTGGATTGAGGGTGAAGGGACCTACGGATGGGGCTGCCTGACTCAGTGTTACAGTTCTTGTGTGTCATGTATTTGGAGATAGGTTTAGGGTTCCTATTTGTAGAGTACCTGGAGGTATGGTTAGGGCTCCCATGGGCAGGGTACTTGGATATGGGGTTAATGTTCTTTTGTGTAGGGTAGCTGGAGCTGGGTTAGGATTACTATGGGTTAGGCTTCCTAACTTAGTGTTAGTGCTTTTGTGGGTAGGTCACTGGGATCTATGGTTTGGGTTACAGTTCCCAGTGATTTGTACACTTTGTAACCCAATCATGGCCTAATTTTCCTTGGGCCAGTACCTTAATCTTCCTCTGGGGCTGTCTATTGGCTTCACATCGTACCCCTACACATCTACACATCGTACCCCTTATACTCCATAACTCTAGTCCATTACCTGCACCTTTTGTAATCCTAATCCTAGTTGAGGGAACAGTACCCTCTGAATCTCTAACCATACACAGGGGAGTCCTATTGCCCCCTGAGCTAACCTTACCTTAGGCACACTATCTTGTGTAACCATAACCCAAGCCTGTGGAGTCCTATCTTGTGTAACCCTAACTCTAGATGTGGGAGCTCTACTACCCCATCCCAGGATCCCTACTGGCCCCAGACCTAAACCTATTTTCAAGAGCTCTATCCTTTGTAACGATAGCCTGGAGAGCTCTACCCATCCTAAACCTAATCCTAGCCCCAGGAGCCTTTATTTTGTAACCTTATGCTAGTTCACAGAGTCCTCCAGGACTGACCACTAACACTAACCTAAGGAGCCCTATCGTTTGTAACCATAAACCTAGCCCTGAAAGCCCTACAAGCCCCAGGCCTAATCATATTTTTGGTAGCCCTACCCGCCCTAACCCAAACCCCACCCCTGGCAGCCCTTCCCACTCTAAACCTAACCCTAGTCCAGGAAGCCCTAAGCTTCACCATACCTAGGGAACCCTACTGGCCTCAGATCTGACTCCAGTCTGGAGAGCCACTCTCTTTGTAACCCTAACACCAACCTATTGAGACCTACAGCCCTAAGGCCTAAGCCTAGCCCAGGGATCCTATCCTTTGTGACCCCTAGCCTGAGGTGCCCTACTGGAGTCAGGCCTAACACTATTTTGGGGAACCCCGGGAGCTCTCCTGTTCCAAGCACCAACTCAAGCGCAAGGAAAACTACCCTCCTTGGAATGATATATTTTTTTAAAAAGTGTGACATTCCTGTGGGATGGAAATGTCATTTTCTGACCAACTTTACTCAGCACATCCCTCTGAGTGCATCCATTCAATGCCCCTTGTATTTGACTGGCATATTCTTAACGGCCACATGCATCACCAGCATCTGTACAGTGCTGTGTAACATATGAGACTTCAGTAGCTGGGCTTCCTGTGAATGACATTCAGGAAATGGGAAGGACAGTTGGTCAAGTCACTAAAGAAAGAGCATGTAGAATGAGTACAGTCTGCCTCCCTCCCTTCAGCACACTGCTCACCTGCCTTGTGGTGGATTGAGGAACACAAGGTCACTCAGAAGGCTGGTAAAATGACACTGAAAGTTTCAGAATGGTCAGCTGGCAAGGCTTAATGCATACAATCATTAGGAGACAGAAAAGCATTTGTCTCTCTGTCTCTGCCCTGCAACCCCACTACATTAGTTTCACCCAATCCCCAGCATCAATTGCCCAAACCTATTGCATACACAAATAGCACTGGGAAAGGATACATGGTGCACAGCTGACCCTACTTCTGGGTTGACCTCCTGCCTCCATGCCTACTATGCCTCTAGCTTTGGTGTAACCCAGTGTTCTGCATGTGTTACATGTCCCCCTCTGGTGCCTGATCCACAGAGGTTTGAGGCCATTACTGCTTCTAGCTAGATCACTTTGTCCTTTTTTTCAAGTAGCAGCAAGTTATGCTTTTCATGCTGAAAGTCCTAGGTTCAAAACCCAGTGTTGGCTTAGCAGGGTTGGACTCATAGGGCTAGATTCTCAAGGGGGCATAATATGGGCACAAATGGCGAGTAGAGAATTCCTCCTATCAGAGGGGAACTCTCTGCTTGCACAACTGTGCAGCCATACGCACCATCACCATCCCAGTGTAGGGAGTACAAGTGGGGCATACTGGAGACCAGTAAGAGGATAGGAAAAAGGTGTGGCAGAGCAGAGCTCTGCTACCCTAATCACCTACTGACATAAGGCCCACTAAATGCTGTTCTATGCAAGTGGCACAATTTAGAGCAGCCCAGCAGCTGCAACAAGTATAGCCAGGTGTGGTTCAGGGCAGGCTCCCTGATAATCCCCAGTCTCTTGCACTGAGCAGCATTGTATTGCAGGAAAGTCAGGAAGATAAACCTCTACTAGAGAGGTGATGCACAACACACACAAGGTTACATTAAGAACAGGAAATAGAAGCTCTGCCTCAGTCCCACCCCTCCCACCCTCATGTAGAGGGATACGGTGAGCAATGTAAAATCTACGAGTGGCAAAGGGGCCAATGGCATCACAGGAAAAGAGTAGACAGCCACAACAGATGCTGAGAGAGCACTTTTCACCCTAAGCCACCATAGGAAGCTTTACAAAGAAAGCGCATACAGCAGCACTGAAATGCAGCCAGCTCTGGGGTGAGTGAAGAACAAACAACCAGTCCACAGCACACGGAAACAGAGTGAGGATTGGGAAGGCTGGATTTGTGGACAGAGACACCAGGGCAAAACACCTGCTTTTACACCAAGTGTCACCAAACATAAGTGTCTACAAAGAATGGTCAAGAGTTCAGTTTCTCAGGTCAGAACTGAATGACCCCACCCACAATCAACTGAACGTCACTCAGAGCCCCTACCTCTGGAGGCACACTGAAATATTCTGAAGGCAGGGGAAGTAGCAGTAACAACTGGAAGTCCTGACCCCTTGCCATGTGACAAAGATTGTGGTGGATTCTCCATTGCTGGCCACTTTTAAACCATGACTGGATGTTATTCTAAAAGAAATGCTCGGAATTAATTCCTGTTGGAACTAGAAGAGTCCCAGGAGCTGTGTTATGCAGGAGGTCAGACTAGATTATCACAGTGGTGCCTTCTGGCTTTATAAATGTAATCTATGTCCTATGACAGATAACCTATATAACTTTTTGTAATCATGACCCAGCCACATGACCAGGGCAAGGAAATAAACATCGGATTGGCCCCAGCATTCCCGGGGGCACCACATTCCTGTGTAGCTCTAGCTGAGAATTTTCATTCAAAATTCTTTTTAGGAGAAAATGGCCTTTCAGAAAAATAAAAATTCAAATTTTCCAACAAAGGAAATAAAACCTTTTGATTTTTCAGTTATTCTCCTCTTTCTCTCCCTCCCCTCCCCCTGGCAAACCTCTTTTCTTTCTCCTTCCCCATCCCCTTTTCAGTGGCAACATGTAGCAAAGGGAAAAGGACAGGAAACCAAAAATGGATCTCCAAAAATGTTTGGTTTTCATTTTTCATAAATAAATTTGAGAAAAACAAAACAGGAAATTCTTAATAAAGGCAGGAATTTCTGGATTTTTTTTTTTTTGGTGAAATACAGTATTTACTACCAGTTCTACCCCTGTTACAGGGGTGGCACTAGATGTAGAAAAAAAAAAAGCATGACTTCTCTAGCTGCACTGAAGGGAGAGAGTAAGAGGAAAGTAAAAATCTGAGGTGTGAGAGGAAGGCATGCCCCATCATCCTCTACGTTATGCTTTCCACATACAGAAAGCAAAACATGTTCTTTCATTCTAATGACTTATCGTAGAATGAAGAAAACAAAAGAATAAGGCCTTAAGGAAAGCAAGCAGAGTCTTTGTTCCTTTCTGTAAAATCTTCCATCTTGAATTCCCTCCCACCACTTTCTGCTAGCAAACTTACATTTAGGGGTGTGCTCCTCAGAACCACCATACACTCAAGTGTTTGCACCTACACTAGGAAAATGAAGAGACAATTAGACCACACCAGGATTTCACGCTGCATCTTCTAGGACATCTAAGGACCTTTCTACATGGGGACACTCAGGAAAGCGAAGACAAATCAACTAAATGTATGAAATCACTGTGCACAAGTTAAAATGTATTAAACCTCCATGTGGTATTCTCACTCAGGAGTAAAATGGCCCTAGTTTGCTGTAGCTTAATCCTAAATTGCCTTAACTTTCTTGAGTGTTCCCGTGTGTAGACGTGCCCTAAGTGTTTCAAGCTTGATGCTTATCTCGCTAAGCTAACCCCTTGCTTGATTTTCAAGGAAAGCATCAATGTGGAATTGCTTAGCCCAGTGAGACATCTGCTCCCCCTCCGTCCCTTGTGTGAGGGGGAGCAGTCATGTGGGATTTTTTCCATTTCCTTTTAAAAGTCTGCTTATTCGGAGTTCGAGAGGGGAAAATGAAACCAAGTCTTCCAACCTCTTCCATTTTGCAACGTCTCCTTCTCTTTGTCCAGCTGCAAAGTAGCAGCAAAGAGCTTCTATTTTCCCAGTGATGGATTTTGTTTTCTAATCATGCTTTTCATATTTAAAACTAGGAAACAAAATATTTTATATGCTGGGAATTAAAGAACACAGGATGGCTGGGATTTATAGGCCAGTTTTTTGCACTCCTGTAGCTCAGCAGTAATTGTAGAGAATTCTCATATACTGTGACAAACTGAAATACCTCTAGGGGGTTCATCTGTTAAGCAAGTTCATCCACATCTCATCTGCTTTCTGAATGAGATATGAAAATGAGTCTGCTACATTACTTCTGCTGTCAAAGGAAGGGATACCTTCCATTCCCTTTAAGTTGCAGTGAGAATTTTGCTCTGTGTCTGTGAAGAAAGAGTACACAGGGTCTGCCATATCCACACGGGATTCACTCTGTCCCATATGCAGAGAACAGGGAGGTATGTTAAAAGACTGGGGGAAATCTTTAAAGTGCATTGGACCTAAAGGAATAACCCATTTAACTTTCCCTTGGTGTTTTCCCTTTTGAAGTGCTGTGAGTTAGTTTAGTGTTTGTGAAAGGTGCCTGACAGCTTGGGAAGCCACAGTTCTCTGTATCCACAGTGCAGGCTAGGAAGTTCCTAACACCATACCATATAGTGTGATCTCTAACAGGGGGAGGGGAGTTCAGTCTTTGCTGGGGGGCCAGTTGGAGCAGTGATTTTAGGAAGGATGAAAAAAAATTACATTAAAAACTAAACCAAGAGAAACATCAGCTCATTTCACAGACAGCATTGACCAGCCATCAATGTAGATTTGTGGCCATTGAGCTGGAGAGGAGTTTAACTGGTGGCCTACAGATGGAAAAGACTTCATACTCCATTTCCTAGTCCTCCGTGTTGCTTTCACTTGGTTTTCATGTTTTATCTTGCCAGGTTTGTTAACTATTGAAGCTCCTTCACAGCCTATCATCTCTGTCTCCCACAACTATTATCACCCCAAATTTTACACCACCAATCAGTAACAAGGAACAAACAGGCACATAACATATCTACCCTAGCCTTCCCTGGCATTGCCATCACCCCAACATGTCCTCACCTTACCCTTAGTTCTTTGCATCTCTTGCAAGTTCTAGCCAATTTAGGGTTTGATCCTGCAAGATATTGAGCACCCTCATGCTTTGAGCTGTGAGCTCCTCAGAGCAGGGATCCATCATTCTTATTGCCCCGAAGACATCACGCTCATCCATTGTGCTGAATAGATACTACCTAAAAATGATCCCCCTAGCTGAGAGATCACAGTGATGACTTTGACAACAACATGAGATTATTCTGTCAGTAGCTCCTTCTCTTTCATACCCTCTTCTGATCACAGCAGCGGCAGTATCCCATGGGGAGAGAGGTAATGCAGTGTCATTGTAACACATTATTACAGTACTATGTGCATGGTATTTTACGGACCAAATGACAGGGCCTTGCCCAGAGGCGCTTACCCCCTAAAAAAACCAAACTAAATCTTAGTTAAAGCTGAACTGGACCATTGCATATTTAAGCCTGTTACCCAGCATCAAATTCCTTTGCTGTAGTGGTCTCACTTTGCACATGCTCAGCAAATATGCCTGTACAACATAAACAGACACACCCCCTTTTTAAAAAAGTGCTCATCAGTTACAAACAAAAATTAAAATGGCAACATCATTACAGGAAATGAAAGCGCCACAGACACATTTAGAGCCTTGGGCACTGAAATGTTTAATTTAAAAAACTAAGCGGATTCTCTCTGCAATAATGTTATATTATTATGTTTATTACATTCTCTTACTCCTGTAGCAACTTTTCCCGATAACCATAGATCTCAAACTACTCACATTACCATGATTATATCATTTGTAATGCTTAGCCATCGGGTAAGCATAATTTCCTTTACAAATTGCATACTTAGGCTCATATGGTATATTCTCTCTTTGAAAGACTTTTTGGTTTTATCTACATACCTGCACTTCACATGGACTTTTTGCAAAGATAAGCCACATTGTGTGTATTTCAGTTATTTAAGCCTTTTCTTTAAAAAAAAAAAAAAAACCCACTACCCTCTGTACATGGAAATTATGCCACCCAATTGCTAAGTAGTAACGGGTATTTTACTTTAAATATAGAGAAGGAGAACATTGAGAACTATGGCACTCTAGCAATCCTGCAGGCGTAGGATTTAAGGAGCAATCCATCCCTTGCCTAGAAAAATGTGCTGGAAAAAAAAAATCCAAGTTTTTGTTCAAAAGCCAATTTATTATTCTGTTAATTTCACAGCTGTGAAGAAGAAAACCTTGACAGCATGAACTGAGTGTAACCAAATACAGTATCGTCCACATGAGTCTGTGGATGGCATGAAACAATAATGCTTAGGAAGCATGAACTACCTGATTCAATTCAATGGGTGTTAACCCTGAAACACTGTGATGCTGAATTTAAATATCACTATTATTAATTCTCTCTTTTTTAGCAGAATCATCTGCAAATGCCATTATCTAGCATACCCAAAGTGCCTTCCCAGATGCCAGAAGTTCTCCCAGGTAGGTGCCCAAAACTCTAGCTTGTCTCCTGACAACACATATGTGCTGTGTAGAAGTACTCAGTACAAAAATCAGTCGAACAACAGAAAACATGGACACGCCCCTAAAAAATTGAAGTCAATATGAACAAAACTCTGGCTACTCTACGGAATGTATTGTTCGTTTTCATAACTATTAATTCCCGTTTATAACCACCATTTTAAAAAAAACACATTAAATGAAGCAGCCACAGAATTTAATTATCTGCCACAGCAGAATTCCAAAATATCCACACATCTTGCACAGAATTAGAGGTCATTGCGCACTAGAGAACAGGGCCCTGGATTATTGCAAATGAGCCTGATTATGGTGTGCTCACCAACACATATGCAAACTTACGGACTTGTGTGCACTTTGGACGGAGCGCCCAGTGGGACCCCCGCCAGTTTGAGAGTCTCTGCAGAAGCGCTGTAGAAATCAGGTGGGGGGGGACCCACCGGCACTGGAACTGTGGCCCTGCACCCTGCCCCTCCTCTTCCCCCAGATCCCCGCCCCCTGGCCAGGCCAGGAGCTGGTCTTGAGCCATGGTAAGAGCCACCCAGGGAGCCCGGACTGCTGTGGGGAGCCCCAGACCCTCCACCTGCCCTGAGCAGGAAGCTGGGGTGCCAAGAGCAGCCCATGGCCCTGCCCCTCAGGGCAGGCAGAGGGCCCAGGCTCTGTGGGTAGCTCTTACTACTGCCCAGTTCTGGCTTCCGGCCTGGCCAGGGCCTTCAGGGTGGGAATGGGGGGTATAGAAGGAGCAGAGGGCGAGACCCCAAATCAGTTCCCCCGCCATGAAGTGAAGCCCCTACCGCCGCCACTCTGCACCTGCCTGAGGCGACTACACTCATGTCAAAAAGTGGGCAGGCCAGTGCCCCTGAGGCATGAGGGGGCTCAAATGTTCTTTGTGTCCAGAGCCCCAATAAATCTTAATCTGCTTCTGAGAGCGCCACGGGTGACTCTAAAAAGAAAAGCTGAGAACCGGAAGGCTTTGTATTGTCTTCAGCAGGAAGGAAGAGTACCATCTACTAAGCCTACTTTGTGTAGAACCTGGACCCTGCTTGGCTGTCTCCCATCCAAGTATAGTTTGTAAAATCTTACACAGTCATCACAACCTATGGTGCAACGGCTGCAGGATAGCATTCTTAATGCGTAAAGTGCTGCTCTAGCGCCTGGCCATAAGTTGACAAACATTATTCTATGCAAACACAGCAGATACTTTTCTAAGGTAACGATTTGTCACAGCAGACAACTCTAACTTATATGGAACTAATGAACTGCAAAGTTTCCTTATTAAATATAAAACCAGAGTTGTTTGTTGATTGTTATAGTTTAAAAAGCATGCAGAATGAGCCAATAAACTATTTTTCTGGCCTTTCTCTAATTTAAAACTAAACCAGCATAAATGTTTTGAAGTTCTGCCAAAAATGTCCATATAGACAAGGTATGTTAGATGACTTCAAGCTACATCAAATGTTATTATCTAAGGACTATAACCTGCTTCTCTCCTGTACCTAAAATTCATAAGGAATGAAGGCTCGGATTTTAAAAACATCAGAACTATACAATTTTTTTATTTCTAACTAAGAATAGACAGGCTAAAGTTTTCAGACCTTTCAATGAGATTTGGGTAATTGGGTTTTATGATTGGAGATCAAAATAATCTACCCTTTGGATGGTGTTGCATGGTTTCTGAATGCACAAAAAATTATTTCTTTTCTAATTATTAGTAGTATCACATGGACAACTAAAGGCCCCAACCAACATCAGGGTTCCATTGTTCTAGGCACAGTACAAACATACAGTAAGAATCAGTCCCTGCCCAAAGGAGCTTGAAATCTAAATAGACAAGACAAGAGAAGACAGACAAAAGGAGGGAAAAAGAATACACAAGCAGAAGCGTGAGAATTCAGGCCAAAGGTAAAAGAGATTTGCCCAAGGTCACAAAGGAAGCTTATGACAAAGTCAGGAAATAAACTGCAGTCTTGAGTCCCAGTCCAGTATTTTAAACCACAAGTCCAACAAAGACTAAAATTTGTTACACAACACAGGTTTCAGAGGAACAGCCGTGTTAGTCTGTATTCGCAAAAAGAAAAGGAGTACTTGTGGCACCTTAGAGACTAACCAATTTATTTGAGCATGAGCTTTCGTGAGCTACAGCTCACTTCATCAGATGTTTACCGTGGAAACTGCAGCAGACTTTATATACACACAGAAATCATGAAACAATACCTCCTCCCACCCCACTGTCCTGCTGGTAATAGCTTATCTAAAGTGATCAACAGGTGGGCCATTTCCAGCACAAATCCAGGTTTTCTCACCCTCCACCCCCCCACACAAATTCACTCTCCTGCTGCTAGCACCAGCAGGAGAGTGAATTTGTGTGGGGGGGTGGAGGGTGAGAAAACCTGGATTTGTGCTGGAAATGGCCCACCTGTTGATCACTTTAGATAAGCTATTACCAGCAGGACAGTGGGGTGGGAGGAGGTATTGTTTCATGATTTCTGTGTGTATATAAAGTCTGCTGCAGTTTCCACGGTAAACATCTGATGAAGTGAGCTGTAGCTCACGAAAGCTCATGCTCAAATAAATTGGTTAGTCTCTAAGGTGCCACAAGTACTCCTTTTCTTTTTACACAACACAAACATACAAGTCAAGGGGAAAAAATGATATTACCTTTCACTACCTACCTGGTAGACAAAGTGCCAGCTCTTGCCAAGGCTGTAGGTAGGGTGACCAGATAGCAAGTGTAAAAAAAACTTTTTTCCCCGGGGGTGAGATGTGGAGTGTATCAGACTGTCCCAATAAAATCGGAATGTCTGCTCACCCTAGCTGTCGGTGTCAACTGAGTACTGACAAATTCATAGCTGGAAACCAGACGAGCTCACTTGTATGTTAATAATGTTCAAGATCGGTGCTAAACTTGTAAAGATATATTTAGTGTTTAGACTCTATAAAATGCTTGTAAGTTGCTGCATTCATTAATCTGACTTGAAATTTCTGTATCCCATGCTATAAAGTAACAGGTAAGTTTTTCCTTATAACTGTAAAAAATCCTGCTCTGAATTTGTGAACCCAGACAGGAGGCGGGTTCTCCTGCCCATCAAGAAACACTATCAAAACTAAGTGGGCCATATTGAAGCATCATGATACAAAAACTGGGCTAACAGCCCTCTCAGACCCACAAAGCTACTACGTGCAAGGAAGTTCAACCCATCGGCTTGAATTCTGGAAGAAGGAAACAAAGACAGCCAACATGAAAATTCTTCATCTCCTTGCTGTTTGGACTCTCACAGAGCTAGAGCTAGGAAACAAAAAGAGAGATCCCAGTGTCAATCTAGGTTAGCTCTAAAAGACATCCGGTGCTGGCAGATTACTACATCTGTCACCTTTTAGTACCATACCCTAACTCATTTGTGACTATGTTGCCTGTTTTAACCTGTACATTTCTCATTTCTTTTTCCTAGTTAATAAATCCTTAGTTAGTTTATTATAGGATTGGCTACAAGCATTGTCTTTGGTGTGAGATCTAAAGTACAAACTGATCTGGGGTAAGTGACTGGTCTCTTGGGACTGGGAGCAACCTGAAGATTTTGTGATGTTTGGTGTGACTATTTATCACTAAGTTCCGCTCACTTGGGTGGAAAGAGACTGAAATGCCCAAGGAGACATTCTGTTACTCCATGGAAAAACTGGTATAGTGATCCAAGAGTTCACATTTGTTACTGGCTTGGTGAAATCTAATGACAGAACATACCACCAGTTTGGGGTGTCTGCCCTCATTTCTGACAATGTGCCCTGAGGTTGGCACCTATGGTCGTGAACCACGCCAGACAGGATAATCACTCATCTCCTGAGTTCCAGTCCAGTGTCTTAATCACAAGTCCAACATAGATTATAAATTGTTATCCAACATATAAACATACAAGTCAAGGGAAAACTGATATAATATGTAGACCATTTACAAATCAAAGGAAATGAAGATAACTACGACGTAATGGTGGCAAACCAGCCAAGTGCAAATCCATAAAATAGAGTTTGTGTCTTATCAGAACAGATCCAGTATCAGATCCTTTACTCTGATCTTGTCATATCTGGGAGTTATTTCATACTAAAGTCCAGTTCAAGCTCCTTGAAATTTTTGTTTTTCCCCTCTTTCTTCGAAAAACACCAATCCCACACTCCAGACAACTATTGTCTAAGCAGAAATACACAGATAGCAATATGATACAAAGGTCTGCTCATTCCACCTGAACACCACCTAGTAAACATGATGATAAAATAAACCCAAACTCTTTCAGCCCTCAGCTCATCCCTGTTAAGAGCTATATAATCCAGAAACCATTTGCAGAGCACAAAAGCAACTTTTTGGCTCTACAAAGTTAAATAATCTTTCATACCAGTGGATGGCACTATTTATATTAGCTAGATATAGTCATATATATACCATTATACCTCTTCTATAAAAAAAGATCTGTGACAACCCTCTTCCCAAAAGACTGGGGGCGCTTTTCAGCACACCTAAAAGGTTAACAAAACTGGGCTCTGGCAGACCAAGATGGGGAGAAAATTGAAAACTCTAGGTCCTCTCAGAGAATATTGTGGGAGCGGTACCCTTCCATGTATATTGAAGGAGCCCCATCGCAAGTGCCTCTGTTGATTTTAACTAACCAAAGCTTCAATCAAATCTTGGAGGACACATCTGAGTTTGGGGGACCAGGAATTTTGGTTACCCGAGATTTGGATTTTAGAGGTGTAACTGTGACAAAGATAGTCAAATCCACAGTGGTAGGACAAATCTCAACTCAGCTGAGATAGTTTTTTGAATACTTGTAATAAGGTTTGTCTGGAATCTATATACATTTTTGGATAATAAGCCAAATTCTGCCTTTGCTTCAGATTTAACTCAACAGAACAGAAGTTTTTAGACCTACATATTTTGTCCCACATGACCAATATTAGTTAGGGGCAAGGATGCATAACTTGCGTAATTTTACATATATTACGCAAGATCCTATGTAGGAGGAAAAGTGAGGTTTGGATAGACATGCTGGACAAATAAATAAATCACTTCTACACTGCTCTCTCTGAAGCACATCAAGGTGCTTTGTACATTGCAGCTATTTCTACCTTCACCCCTGGATCCACCAAGCAGATGAAATGGATCAGTAACTTACACAAAAGAAGGGGCTGCGATCAAGTTTTGGAGTTAGGAGAAATGTAACAGACTGCCATCTTGTAGACCCTGCTCCTGTTTAACAGGAAGTAGGCTAGAGAGAGAAACATGGAGACAGAGTTTAGGGATTTTCCTTGGTAAGACACTGAATTTGGTTTCATTCATTATGCTGTTGATGTAATTATTAAATAAAAGCATTTTGCTGCAATCTAAGATTCCCTACTTCCTCATAAATGCTACCGAAATGTCCCTGGAGATGAGATTTTGTACAACAGTTTAAGTTTAGGTGCTAAAATCTCTTGGTTATGTTTATGTTGTTGGACTGTGAAGACACCAGGCCCAGAGATCATTCTTCATTTTAAGCGTTGAACCATTTCTTTTAAATTTTCCTATTGAAAGTGGGATAGTGACAATGGCTATAGGGGATGATCAGCTTCTCATTTAAGTACTCAATGGGTATGTCTACACTGCAATTAAAAAGCCATGGCCTGGCCCATGCCAGCTGACTGGGGCTCAGGCTAAGGGACTATTTAATTGTGGTGTAGACATTAGGGCTCAGCCTGAGCTCTGAGACCCTCCCGCCATGCAAGATCTTAGAGATCAGGCTCCAGGCCCGAATGTCTACACCACAATTAAACAGCCCCTTAGCCCGAGACTGCTAATCTCTAATTGCAGTGTAGACATATCCTAGGAGTCTGTAAAAATGGTCTCATTGACTCTAGTTTTCAACAGCTGTGAATAGCATTTTGAAACGACTACTAGGATTTTTTTTTGGTTTGAATCCAAAAGCACAAACCTTGGTGGTGGCTGCTAAATTTCACTTCGACTTTTACAGAGTAGAGTTAGAAACTAAACTCATGGGGTTAAAGGCACCTGTGAACCAGAAGAGTCTACTTACCTAGAACACTTGTTACAAGGAGCCTCTGGAAGAAATAGTGCCTACGCGGTTAGAAAAGCAGCTAGAGCAGTGGTTCTCAAAGCCGGTCCGCCACTTGTTCAGGGAAAGCCCCTGGCGGGCTGGACCGGTTTCTTTACCTGCCGTGTCCGCAGGTTGAGCCGATCGCGGCTCCCACTGCCTGCAGTTCGCCACTCCAAGCCAATGGGGGCTGCGGGAAGCGGCGCGGGCCAAGGGACGTGCTGGCCGCCCTTCCCGCAGCCCCCTTTGGCCTGGAGCGGTGAACCGTGGCCAGTGGGAGCCATGATCGGCCGACCCTGTGGTCGCAGCAGGTAGACAAACCGGTCCAGCCCGCCAGGGGCTTTCCCTGAACAAGCAGCGGACTGGCTTTGAGAACCACTGAGCTAGAGTGTTGCTACAATATATGTTGCGGACCTAAAAAAAGCACAGCAAGGTGAAACAGTTTATTAGGATTACACCCAACTCCACAGGGCAGTAGTTGAGTTGAATCAACAGGAAGGTGAAACAGTTTATTAGCATTACACCCAACTCCACAGGGCAGTCGTTGAGTTGAATCAACAGGAAGGTGAAACAGTTTATTAGGATTACACCCAACTCCACAAGGCAGTCGTTGAGTTGAATTTTGACCTGTGATATTCTACTAATGCTTTATAACCTGAAAGGCGTTTCTAGCTATACAAGTTTATACTGTGGCCATACAGTGTATTATATACCAAACTGGCTAGGGTGTGTTATACTGTGGACCTTATGTGCAACTTCAGGAGAGTGGAGAAAAATAGGAGAGGGAACAAAGAAAGAATTTAAAAAAATCCACAGATCCTCATAGTCACAGCATCTATAAACGTGTTTATGATAGAGGTGTGAAAAAACAGGTTTTATCAGACCTACCCCACATTCATCTGTTTTGTCCTTAGTTGCTGGTTCTTTCTTTCAGTAAATTTGCTGTTGGTGAAAAGCGCCCAAATTACTGGGCAAGTAAGCAAAGACTTATGTTTAGCCACAGGAGTGATAAATGTAATATGGAGAGTTGCAATACAAGCTTCCCCATCCTGCTCTGCCTTACCTTCCAGTGTTTTAAATCTACAAATGGTGTATGCTTGGGGAGAGAAAGGCACACACAGGACGAGATCCTCAGCGGATGAGAGTGGCTACAGAAGTGTACAATTGCTTTGTTAAACTCTTCAGGGTTTGGGATGTGCTTTTTAAGCACACACAACTCAAAATGTAGATCATTCTCCTTAACTTTTTCCTTTGACCTCCACTATTGAGACAAATCAAGCGAGAAAGCAAGCTGACCCTCTGAATGCCTATGTTTATCACACTGCAGCTCCCCTCTGACAGCACCTAATGAGGTACCTTTGAAATGGGTAAATGCACACCTAAGGGAATTATTTACACCCTCTCTTCTACTGGTGTGGATACAAGACAAGGATTCATTCAGACACAACACTGAATATAAAACTATTGCACCACAGATGACAAGTCTTGTACCTTAATCTTAGGAATTAGAGATTTAAAAGGACTAATAGGAGGTCAGTTCCATTTCCCTGCTAAAGCCAAGTTGTCCCCTACATGCGAAAGAGGAACAATAGAAAAAAACCCCAAATGAATACCTCTGGAACCTTACTACCTTCACCCCTCCTAAAGGTACAGTGCTGGAGGCACAGGCAATAAATAAATGCCCAGAGCTTGGATGTGTTGGGTTTGCCTATGTGTTACTTCCAGATGTCAATCACAGTCAAGAAAATGCCCTTAATATTTGTACTACAGGGGCGCCTGGATGCCTCAGAACAAGATCCACTATACTAAGCACTGTGCAAACACAAAAGGAAGAGACTGTGCTTGCCTGAATTAGTTTACAATAACCTTATAAAAATATATCCAGAACACTCCTGCAACACACACACACACGCACACAAAAAAAGACGATTGCACTGAGGTAAGTGCGGTCTCCATACAGAACTACTCTAGCTATATGCCACCAGAGGAGTCCCCAACATTGGTGTGATCTTCCTGTTGCTGTTATGCCAGATTTAGGGGCAGTTGGCACTGGGAATGCAGCATAAAGAAGCCACAGCACAGAAGAGAATCTGGGACATAAATACTTATGACTCAGATCGTAATAGTCTTGCATTGTATAGTACCTTACACCAGTGGTTCTCAAAGCCAATCCGCTGCTTGTTCAGGGAAAGCCCCTGGCGTGCCGGACCAGTTTGTTTACCTACCGTGTCTGCAGGTTCAGCCAATCGCAGCTCCCACTGGCTGCGGTTCGCCGCTCCAGGCCAATGGGGGCTGCGGGAAGCAGCGCGGGGCAAGGGACATGCTGGCCACCCTTCCCGTAGCCCCCATTGGCCTGGAGCGGTGAACCGCAGCCAGTGGGAGCCAAGATCGGCCGAACCTGCGGACGCGACAGGTAAACAAACCGATCCGGCGCGCCAGTGACTTTCCCTGAGCAAGCGGCGGACCGTCTTTGAGAACCACTGCCTTACACCATGATCAGTCCCACTGAAGTCACTAGAATAACTTGCAAAGTAAGGGGATTATCCACCATGAGTAAGGGAATCACAATCTGGCCCTGAATGTGATGTATGTCTGTCATGCTGTCTGGAGCAGCTCACAACCATGAGTACCTACCTCAGGGCAGACTGTCAAAAACAGGGTAGACACCTCAAGCTGGTGGTGTGTTTTATAATTAGATTTCACCAAGCCAGTATCAAATGTGAACTCCTAGATCACTATACCAGTCTTACCATAGACTCGCAGACAGTCGCCTTGGAGTCTCCAGCCCAACTTGCAACCCAGACAAACTGGACTTAGCGATAAATGGTCCCTTACAGAACAAAAAGCACATTCAGATTGTTTCCAGTACCAAGAGACCAGTCACTTACCCTAGATCAACCGTACCCTAGATCTTACACCAAAGACAAAGCCTGTAGCCAATCCTGTAATTAAGTTTATTACCTATGAAAAAGAAAAGTTATGTATAGATTAAAGCAAGCAAATACACACAAATGAGTTACCATCTAAATCCTAAGAGTAACAGAGTTGTAGTGATCTGTCAATCCAAAGTGTCTTTCATGGCGGACCCAAGGGGCAGCCCCTGGGGATCTCTGGCTTCAGTTTGGTATCTCTAGCCCTGTCAGAGTTCCAACAACCAAAAAGATGGAAAATTTTCCTGTGATTTTGTTTTAGTTCCTTCGTTCAGCTTCCAAGTCCATAGGACATGCTTCCTTGCATGTAGCTAGCATTTCCAACGTGGGATAGGGCCATCAACCAATCCTTTGCATTGCAATGATCCTTGGTCTATCTATTTTTTGATATCCCTTCTGGATGGGGGAGGGGGGAATAAGTCCCATGCCTGGGTTCACAAGTTCATAGCAAACATTTTCAAAGTTATAAAGCAAAAAAAAAAAAAATCATTTTCTTATAGCATGGAATACCAACATTACAGGTGAGATTAATGCATGCAGCAACCTACAAGCATTTCATAGAGTCTAAACATTAAATATATTTTTATAAGATTAATACCTATGTGAGCAAAACTAACACACAGGTGAACTAGGTCTCCATCTAGGAGTATGTTAGCTCTTAGCTAATTCCTGCAGCCTAGGCAAGAGTTGGAACCTGGTTTGCCAGCATCACGGACTGCATGTTGCCATGCACTCTAATGCTTTTAGCTCCTATCTTGACTGCAGGAGCAGAAGGAACTTCAGTGAGAGTGTCTCAGAGATCTGCTTTATGGCTCTAATCATTATATGGACTTTCTTTTATATATAAATAAAAAAGAACAATCTGTGAACCTGTGCACAGTGTTGTAAATATAGAGCAACTGCTTATTAATGCTGGAGGGGAGAGATTTAGATTTAGAGTTTGGAAACCAAATGAAAGTTGTAAACCTAATAGGCCTAGGTAGCTGTCAGCTTGTTTTTAATCAGACCTCAACCTTACTGCTCGGCTAATCATCCATGGCCGATTGATCAAGGTAGAAATTTACCATGTCTCTGTCACATTAGACAGGCTTTGCAGTTCTTTACTTAACCTTCTGCATTTTGCCAGCCACTCCCTGGGGAGAACTGACTCACTGGATGGTGGCGTTTGGGGAGCGGGAACATCAGCAGACAACTTCAGGTGTTCTTACAGCTAGGGCCAGCATGCATGTATGAAAAAAGAAAGTACCAGGAAGCTGAGGGACCAGTCGAATTTTGCATTGACCAGACTGGATTTTCCCATTTATGGGTATCTCCTACTTTGTGGTGTATATGTGAGAGCATGTGCAGAGATCTAGTCATGTGTTATTACATATATGCAGGGTGTCAGATTGGGACTTATGCAATAAAACCCTGTAATACTAATGGAAAGTTAGTAAATGTACAGCACAGGAGTGGCTGAAGAAGAATTTCTATATTCAGGGCTCACCTCTAAAGAGTTTCCACTAATTCACTTATGAAATATAAATACATTAACTATATTTCACAAACAAATCAGTGATACTTTGCCACTGGAGATAGCTGTCCTCAGATAGAATCAGATCATCATGGCATTACAGAAATTAAGGAAGGAAAGGACCTATTAAATCACCTTACTCATCTATCCTCCTCTAAAGTAGGATGAAGAATGAGGAGGACTTGTGGCACCTTAGAGACTAACAAATTTATTTGAGCATAAGCTTTCATGGGCTAAAACCCACTTCATTGGATGCATGCAGTAGAAAATACAGTAGGAAGATATATAAACACAGAGAACATGAAAAAATGGGTGTTGCCATACACACTATAACGAGAGTGATGAATTAAGGTGAGTTATTATCAGCAAGAGAAAAACCCTTTTGTAGTGATAATCAGGATGGCCCATTTCCAACAGTTGACAAGAAGGTGT
Source organism: Lepidochelys kempii (assembly GCF_965140285.1). NCBI lineage: Eukaryota > Metazoa > Chordata > Testudines > Cheloniidae > Lepidochelys > Lepidochelys kempii. The sequence goes on from NC_136382.1 coordinate 154,029,380, forward strand.
GAGTAACAGTGGGGGGGAAAATAAGCACGGGGGAAATAGTTTTACTTTGTGTAATGACCCATCCACTACCAGGCCTTATTCAAGCCTAATGTAATGGTGTCCAGTTTGCAAATTAATTCCAATTCAGCAGTCTCTTGTTGGAGTCTGTTTTTGAAGTTTTTTTGTTGAAGAATTGCCACTTTTAGGTCTGTAATCGAGTGACCAGGGAGATTGAAGTGTTCTCCGACTGGTTTTTGAATGTTATAATTCTTGACGTCTGATTTGTGTCCATTTATTCTTTTATGTAGAGACTGTCTGGTTTGGCCAATGTACATGGCAGAGGGGCACTGCTGGAACATGATGGCATATATCACATTGGTAGATATGCAGGTGAACGAGCCTCTGATAGTGTGGCTGATGTGATTAGGTCCTATGATGGTGTCCCCTGAATAGATATGTGGACACAGTTGGCAATGGGCTTTGTTGCAAGGACAGGTTCCTGGGTTAGTGTTTTTGTTGTGTGGTGTGTGGTTGCTGGTGAGGATTTGCTTCAGGTTGGGGGGCTGTGTGTAAGCAAGGACTGGCCCGTCTCCCAAGATCTGTGAGAGTGGTGAGTCGTCCTTCAGGATAGGTTGTAGATCCTTGATGATGCTCTGGAGAGTTTTTAGTTGGGGGCTGAAGGTGACGGCTAGTGGCATTCTGATACTTTCTTTGTTGGGCCTGTCCTGTAGTAGATAACTTCTGGGTACTCTTCTGGCTCTGTCAATCGGTTTCTTCACTTCAGCAGGTGGGTACTGTAGTTGTAAGAAAGCTTGATAGAGATCTTGTAGGTGTTTGTCTCTGTCTGAGGGATTGGAGCAAATGCAGTTGTATCTTAGAGCTTGGCCGTAGACAATGGATCATGTGGTGTGGTCTGGATGAAAGCTGGAGGCATGTAGGTAAGTATAGCGGTCAGTAGGTTTCCAGTATAGGGTGGTGTTTATGTGATCATCGCTTATTAGTACTGTAGTGTCCAGGAAGTGGATCCCTTGTGTGGACTGGTCCAGGCTGAGGTTGATGGTGGGATGGAAATTGTTGAAATCCTGGTGGAATTCCTTGAGGGCTTCTTTTCCACGGATCCAGATGATGAACATGTCATCAATGTAGCGCAAGTAGAGTAGGGGCAATAGGAGAGCTGAGGAAGCGTTGTTCTAAGTGAGCCATAAAAATATTGGCATACTGTGGGGCCATGTGGGTACCCATAGCAGTGCCGCTGATTTGAAGGTATACATTGTGCCCAAATGTGAAATAGTTATGGGGGAGGACAAAGTCACAAAGTTCAGCCACCAGGTTTGCCATGACATTATCGGGGATACTGTTCCTGACGGCCTGTAGTCCATCTTTGTGTGGAATGTTGGTATAGAGGGCTTCTACATCCATAGTGGCTAGGATGGTGTTTTCAGGAAGATCAGCAATGGATTGTAGTTTCCTCAGGAAGTCAGTTGTGTCTCAAAGATAGCTGGGAGTGCTGGTCACGTAGGGCCTGAGGAGGGAGTCTACATAGCCAGACAATCCTGCTGTCAGGGTGCCAATGCCTGAGATGATGTGGCGTCCAGAGTTTCCAGGTTTATGGCTCTCGGGTAGCAGATAGAATACCCCTGCTTGGGGTTCTAGAGGTATGTCTGTGCGGATTTGTTCTTGTGCTTTTTCAGGGAGTTTCTTGAGCAGATGGCGTAGTTTCTTTTGGTAACCCACAGTGGGATCAGAGGATAATGGCTTGTAAAATGTGGTGTTGGAGGGCTGCCTAGCAGCCTCTTGTTCATATTCCGACCTATTCATGATGAATGCTGCACCTCCTTTGTCAGCCTCTTTTTTATTATGTCAGAGTTGTTCCTGAGGCTGTGGATGGCATTGTGTTCTGCATGCCTGAGATTACGGGGCAAGTGATGCTGCTTTTCCACAGTTTCAGCCCGTGTGCATTGGCGGAAGCACTCTATGTAAAATTCCTCCTGAAGGTCGAAACAACAGACTGGACTTCTACATAGAGTGCTTCCGCCAACGTGCATGGGCTGAAATTGTGGAAAAGACATAACTTTAGAAATGGAGTTCCTTCCAATAAGTGACAAACTCCAGGGCAGATTTTTAAGGGCCCCAGTGGCAGTTAGACACCTAACCCGCATTGACTTCCAAAAGTTGTTAAACACTCAATTTCCATTTGTGCCTTTAAAAATCTCCCCCTTATTCAGTTTCAGCCCATGGATAGATGGAAATAATTCAAGATTTTTTGTAAGTGGAAAATAAGTAGGACTTAGAAGTATCTCCAGGCTTAGGAATATAGATCAGTTGCCAACATGGATTCTGTGTAGGCTAGTGCCAGAACACTCGGGTTAGATATCTACTGGTTATTTCTAGGGAAGCTTAGGAACTGGCCAGATGTTTGTGTGTGTATTATATACAAATGCTCATTACCTGCATGGAGATCATTTGGGAGAAAAGATGGTCTTAGGGCTAAGACATTGAAGTGGGAGTTAGGAAAAACAGAGATCAATTTATGAGGCCAACAATAAACACAAGATTTGACTGCCTGTGGTAGTTCTCCATACATGGATGAGATCTCCCATTACTTTGGCTCTGTAGATCACTAATGCAGTAAAAAAATGCCAGTGAAAAATCCACAGAGACATATTATGCCCCTAAGAGCCCCTCTATGCCAACAGAGTTCTGTAAACTCCTACCAGGAGTGAGACACTCATTAGAGCCAACACATTGCTGTCACAGTATTTATCTGTAAAGAGTGTCATGCATAGCATCAAATGAAAGCTGGTGACATACTGGTCATTAATATCATTGTGAGACATATATATATATATGGCTGGGGTGTCAAAAAGCATGCGTGTGTGTGGTGGAAAGATGTTTCTTAGAATAAGTTTTGGGGCAGACTGGATAAATAAGTTTGTCCTAGACAAAGGAATGTTGCTTTACTCGTGTCTATGGCTACATGAACACTACACGCGCTACAGTGGTGCAGCTGTAGCACTTTGGGTGAAGACACTCTAAACCAACAGCTTAAACACGCCACCTCCCACAAAAGGCGAGAGCGCTATGGCGGTGGGAGAGTTTCTCCTGCCAACATAGCTATCTACACTGGTGCTTAGGTCAGTATAATTTACATCATGCGGGGTGTGAGTTATTGACACCCCTGAGTGACATCAAAATTACACTGAAATAAGTTTAGTGTAGATAAGGTCAATAATGTAAATTGAGCAGGATGATGCCAGAGACAATGGACAGTTCACTGGCACCTGAGGTAAACCCCAGTTATCAGGACAATGAGGAAACAGCCTGGCATCAGCCCACTGGAGGACACCTCGCAGTCTGAACCGTAGAAGGTCTTTCTGATTTTTGAGACAAAGCCAATGAACTTTGGGGAATATAAGCAACAGGACCTCTTGTTATCCATCACTGAGGGAACAAAGACCAGTGCTTTTTGCATGTAGGAACAGTGGAACCCCAGCTGGGAGGGCTGATGATGCTGACAAGTGGCTTTAGATAAGAAATTTATCTTAGACAAGGATTGTAACCTGGTAGGGTTTAGCCACTAGAAAGCATAAATCAATCATTCTTTTGTTTTATTTGTCTCAGGATCATTTAAATCTCTGTTCTTTATTAAAAACCTATTCTTGTTTTATTATAAATTCAGCTCAGTTCTGTTATAGTAAAGTGAGGTGTGCATTCTCAGCAGAGCCTGCAGGCTGGGGTGTATCTGTCTCATTGGCGACAGCAGACTTGGTAAGTTCTGCGAGCATCCACTGATAGGGGCTGCATACTCCGGGAAGCGCTCTTCTCAGGCATTTGGTAACTGGGGCACCAACAGTTACCTGCCAGACAAGGAAAGGACTGGCAGAGTCCTGAGGAGTTTGATGGGCTGGATAACAGACAGAAGTTTCAGGGAGTTGACTCACAGTTTAGCAGCCACCAATCTCTCTTTCACTGAGGCAGAAGAATAAACAAGATGACTTACAGTTCTGGATGCCCCAAGAAAGTGTCACATACAAACTACAGATGACAGACATCTTCTGATCACTTCTTTGAGCTAATTTTTTAACTTTCATAAAACACCTTTGACACGATAGAAAATTTGACATTTTTAACTCCACTACGCAAACAGTATGCAGAAATAAGCAAACACCATTGTTACCAGCTTTGCCCATTACTTTGGGGTATGCTCATTTATTAGGGTTACTCTTCTGGGGGGAGGGAGGGGGTTGTACTTCTATCAATATACTGCTTGTGTCACTTGTGTTCTCATACAGAGCTCTACTTCTCCCTGCTGCAAGTTCCCTCCCAATGGAGCTATCCTGCAGGAACTAGGTTCCCCAGGGTGGGTACTTCCAGCCCCAGAGTCAGATGAACACACACACACACACACACACACTCTAACAGAGCACGTCTGAGAGGACCGGGTTAATCAGCACTCCCAAGCTGAACCCTTAGATGTCTCTGGTCTCCGTAGGCTGGATCGAGCAGCACTTCCAAGCTGTCACCCTCATATGCCATCGGTACCGCACCAGAATGGAGCACGCCTGAGCAGGCTGGACTGAGCAGCACTTTCAGTCTGCCACCCTCATATGCCCCTGGACTCGGCACATCCCTAGCCCCAGTTGCACATTACGATTGTTCTGGTAGTAACTCAATTGATGAGAAACCCCACAGGATTTTGGGGCATTGCAGGGATCTTTTAGCTTAGGTACGAGAAGCATTGCTGCAGAGCAAATGAGGAAACCAAAAAAAAAAAAAAACCACCCACGAAAGGGAGAGAGCGAAGCAACCAGCTTAATCATTACAGTTATATTTTGCCAGGTAATAACCATAAGGGAGTCAAACAAACAGAAGAGTTATAATATTAAATCTAATTTAAATTTGATTATAAAAGTCAGGTTTAGAAAACTATAACAGATCACACAAATCAGAGTCAGAAGGCTAGAGAGAGAGAGAGAGAGCGAGAGAGAGCTGGGTTCTCACCACTCCATGAAGCTTGAATAGATCAGGGGTCCCAGGTGGTGATGGTAGATGAGGGTCCAGAGTGCTGGAGACAGGCAGAGCCCCCAGCACGATCAGTCAGGAGAAGATGAAGTCCCAATGAAACTGATGCAGATTTTGGATCCAGGCATCAGAACACTTACTTGAGCATGGGTAGGGGTTTTTGTAGAGAAAGGACAATGGTTCAAGGGAGAACATTAGATTTGTTTATGTGTAAACAAGGGAGAATACCAAAGTCCTTTTGTTCAGGCTAGACATGGGGGCTGATCATTCCTGGCTTTTGGCGGTGTTCCTTGGAGGGAGCTCACAATGCAATTAGGGAGCTTCACTATGTTGCATACCAATAAATGATTTGTTACTAGAATTGGTATGATAACTACCGAGCTGGGTGTGCGCAGGTGTGGGTTTATTAACATCTGGAGCAGAGATCCCCCATCATGCAGTGCTTCCCTGCTTTTCTGGTCCCGGAATTAAGTGCAGTTCTTGCCTTGGAATCTTTGTTCTCCATTCTGTATGCTAATGGAGATGCCTCCTTGTCCCATCTTCGATGGAAATGGGGCTAGGGTAGTTTCTTTAATTCTGTCACCCTTGTCCGGAGGGGTTTAGGTGTGTCTCCCACTGCCTTCTCATTGCTTTTTGTAAATCTTTCTTCTGATACAGATTTGGTTCGAGCAGAGGCTAGGGGCGGGTCTTTCGTGAGTCAGACAGGCTGGGTACTGCACCCTGGTTCCCCAAGAACACACAGCTGCTAGCTAACACCATTTCCAAGCACTAGTTTGCAACGCAGGATACTAGATCCTTAAATGATTTGATCTTTACTATAGTCTATGCTTGTCAAGGCTGAATCCTCACTCTGGCCTTCAAGTACAGAAGGTGGGGGCTCGCAAGGATTTTAAAAATTAAATCTTGCCATTCCAGGCTTGTATTAAACTCCCACGGTTACAGCTTTTCTCTGACCTTGGCTTGGTAAATGCTGCCACCACCCAAATGCAAAAAAACCCCTTGGACCCAGGAAGGAGCATTTGGGAATTTCTCCCTGTGGTGTACCCTCAAGCCCTTTCAATCCCTCTCCGGGGAAGAGATGAGAAAGAAAACAAGGGAAATTAGCTGCACATGGACAAACCTCTTAGGACACCAAAAATCCAATCCTGTTCTTAAAAAGGTAAATTTTATCAAAAACAAAAACAAAAAGAATACACCTGGAACTTAGGCTTTTGCTCGATTTTAAAAGAGCAATTCTAAAAATTAAGCACCCAAAATAGCTTTTTTGGGGGTTCATCTTAGAGGTTACAAGCAAACAAAAACAAAGGCGATCCACAAGCCAAAAGAAAGAAATAAACCTGATCGCGTCTATCTAAACATTCCTAATTTACTTACATATTTGGGGGGTTTAAAATAAGTAATTCTAGATATGATCTGATGATTTCTCATACCTGGCTTAAAGCTTTACACAGCATTTCTGCTTATAGCATTGCTGCTCTGTGTCTCCTTCTCCAGAGAACAACAGACAAAGAGGAAGTTTCTTTCCCAATTTTAAAAAGTTCTAGTCTTCCCATTAGCTCTTTTGGTCAGGTGCCCACTCCTTTTCTTTTATCTGTCGGCTTGTTAACCCTTTATAGGTAAAGCAAGCAGAGAACAGACACCAAGAGGGATTTTACAGCTAACTGGCTGGCTGGATGTCCATAAATGGGAGCTAGCCCCACTTCATTTATCACAATGCTCTTACAATTATTTTTTTTTAAAACCCTACATCTCTCACTGTTCATTGCTCTGTAACCATTGGACCATGAAAAGAACCAAGCTGCATTGTGCTGTCTCTTTGAAGGCAAGCTGAATTTATTGTGTCAATAGCACAAGCTAATGATCCAGCATTGTCTTTACATGCTAAGCAATGGCTCTATTTGACACCATCAGTGGTCCCCCTTTGTACCCTCTATTACATTTCTTTCAGCCTTCAGGGATTTGCTTTTCAGGAGTCAAGAACAAATCCCTGTTGATATACTATAGACAAGCTATAACAAGAAGTCCCACAAAATCTCCCTGAATCTATGCTAGGGTATGTCTACACTGCAATTAAAAATGCACGGGTGGCTCGTGTCCGCTGACTCAGGCTTGAGGGGCTCAGGCTAAGGGACTGTTTAATTGCAGTGTAGACATTCAGGCTTGGGCTAGAGCCCAAGCTCTAGGACCCTGTAAGGTGGGGAGGTCCCCAGAACTTGGGCTGCAGCCCAAACAGCTACACTGCAATTAAATGGCCCTTTAGCCCGAGCCCTAGTCAGCTGGCATGAGCCAGCCACGGGTCTTGAATTGCAGTATAGATCTACTCCTAGCCTCTCATACAATTATCTGAGCCAGCAGGATTTTCCATAACATACAACACAGCCTGGGTGCTGAGCATTTCTTCATCCAAACAATATTTACAATTAGCAGGCTTTATTCTCCTGCTTGATGAGAGCATTTCCATCCATGGTTTATTGGGTGAATAATGTGCATTTATAATTAGGTTTTTAAAATGCATATTAAAGACCTAATTGCCTGTAGCAGCCTTTTGGGAGGCACTTTACAACTGTCTCCTGTCAATACTTATTTAGGCATATAATAAAAATCCTCCAGTGATTTCTTGCTGCACTGACCATTATCCAAGATTTAAAACATGGCCACTTTAAAGGACTAAAGAAATGCACACAACAGCAAGAGGAATTAGTCTTGATTATATGTGAATTACACCCCATTATTTTTTAACCTCAAGATTGCTTAATCCCCTGCAATTTCCACACCGCAGTTTTAGATAGATTTCAGAACGTCCCTGGCTTTGAGGTGATGGATCCTAGCCAAGTGTCCTTTTCATTAGGGAAAAATCCTGGCCCTAATGAAGTCAATGGCAAAACTGACTTCAGTAAGGCCAGGAATGCATCCCAGACATAGAAGGGATTTACACAAGGATGTCCATTCAGAGGGAAACAGACTAGGATGCCAATCAGTGACTTTTCTGCAGCCCTTCCTTGCCTGTTTGAAGTGCTTGCTCCGATCCTACTGATCATCCAGAGATGACAATTATAGTTATCGCTGGTCTGTTTGGCAAGCTTTGTATCTGTGTGTTTAGGTGCATTTTATCAATCCAACTAAACAAGAGATGGAAAGGAGGGTGTGGGGCAAGAATGAAGGAAGAAAAGCTGGCAGAAGTAATCAACAGCTGTTGTTCTAATACTGATGCTTCTTCTCAATCCACCAAAAGTCGTTTTCCTACCTTCTCCCCCAACCCACAAGTTATACAGAATACAAAAGCTTAGAAGTGATCCAACAAAAGGTGCATGTAGGAGTCCAGCAGACTGCTGTCCAATGCAATTTACTTGCACCTGTTAAATTACACACTAAATAAAATAAGTTTGGTACAACTAGATTTAAAAAAAAAATCCATAGGGGAAATCCATTGGTAACACAAAGTTATGTCCTTGTACAATTAACTATTACTCCCTATGTTTTCTAAAATGATGGGGGCGGTGGAGAGAATACTACATTTAGCATCTGTAGGGTGACCATATATCCCATTCTGGCCAGGACAATCCCTTTTTTTAAGCCCTGTCCTGGTTGTCACAACATTTTTTTTGGGGGGGGCACAAAATATGGGCATTTGTCCCATTGCTCTTACCAACTTGATGAGTTGGGAAGAGCAAATGGGATAAATGCCAAGTTGTGTCAAAAAAGTAGGGTGCGGGACAGAGGCACATGGTGGGGGGTGAGCGGAAATGCCAGCCCCACACAGGGGGATAGGCAGGGCTCGTGGGTAGGGCAGAAGGCAGTGTTCCAGTAACCAGCAACAGCCTGGCATGTTGGGGGCCTCAGGCAAGTGGCTGGGGATGTCCCATTTTCCCTTTGGGAAATATGTTCACCCTAAGCATCTGGGCATCAAGGCAAGAGGTGCATTATTTAAAAAAAAAACTGGGGGGAGGCGAATATAAGACCTTGTCTACCCCCAGAATGCACATGTTTAAATACACATCTTTAATTAAGCCAATACAGGCGTGGGTGTAGTCAAGCCCCCCTCTCCTTCACTTACGAAGAATCTCATGGACCTTTTTGAATTTACAATCCTAAAAGAGGGTATTAACAAGTTAATATGAAATCGTGCATGTGCCCCGGACATTGTCATACATCGTAGCCGGACATTGAATTCCGTGGGGAATTGGATCAGTGTAATGGAGTGGGGAGCAGGTCCTGTGTTTTCCAAAATGAGACACTGATTAATCACGGAAGGTAAACACTTGCCAAATGTACCAGGGCAAGAGCTCCACACAGACACTGCAGTCACACTTTTGTGCACCTGTTCAAATCTGACCAAACCTTTTTTTCTTTTTTGGGGGGGGGCGGGGGGGGTGTCGCACAGTCATGGTGAAATACAATATTTTCCCCCTATGGAAACTAAACAGCCTAATCATGTGTAACCCTTCTGCCAGGCCAAGTTGATAGCAGCAAGGGCCGGGTTCAGTACACAGGGGTTCCCTCTCATCAAAGCAAATGCAAAACTGGCTCGAGCCCCCACCCAGTGACCTGGAAAAATCTTACACACCCCCTGGGCACCTCAAAGAGGCAATACTTCCCCTCTCGCAAGCACAGAGTCTCGGTGTAGCAGAGAATCTTTAATAACATGAGGTAAATGACATCAGCATTATATTGGGGAAACACCACAACTAGTGTCCATTAACCAAACCATGAGCAAAGACCCACCCCAGAAAATTGGGCCACATCCTTTCCCTGGGGTCTTGAGTCCCAGAACCCGAACGTCTCTTGAGTCCAGCAATGCACAAATCACCCAAAGTCCAAAAAGTCCAGCTCCAGAGTTCAAAAGTTCATCTGCAGAGTGTTACTCCCCAGTCTGGCTAAAATGTGCCTGTGTGTGGGGGAAAGTAGTAAGGGGCACCTTAGGTGTCCTGAAGCTGACTGCCCCACAGGGCTCTGCTCTGCTACGCTGTCTCATGAACGGCTCTGCTCAGCTCGCCGTCTCATGAACACACCGCTGTCTCACGAACAGCTCCGCTCCACCACGACCGGCTCCGCTCTGCACAGCTTGCCGTCTCAAACAGCTCTGCTCACCCCGCTGTCTCAAAAACAGCACCGCTGCACACTAGATCCTCCCACTCCCCACTACTTGACACAGTGCTCAGTGATTTCAGCTCATAGTAGTGGGAGCCTTAGTGCTGGTGCACCATAAGGCTAAAGTGAATTCAGCACAGTACCTGTAGCGAGACTCTTAATAGACCCAAAATTAGCTCTGACATTCCACAGTGGAGAGAGACAGAGGTGCAATTGGTGCTTCAGGCCCTCACAAAGGGGCCCACACCACCAGGCACTAATACCTGTCTCAAATCTCTCTCAATTCACAGAGTTTTGGAACCCATGACCCTTGCCTAGCGAGTGCTACTCAATTGATGGTGAGTCCCTCCATCATAACAAAAGGCCAAGTACAGTTCCAAGCACAGTTCCCATAATCAGGGTAATAACAATTTATTCTTCCCGCCCCAATAACAGAGACACTGGGGATCCCACAACAGCCAAAGTGACCATTTGGGCAGTTATGGCCTCATGCTAGGCGGGGTGGGTGTGCCTATGCAAATGAGATCAGCCCCTGAAGTTCTTTTCCACAACTTGCCACACCTCACCACCAGATGTCAGGGTGGAGCCCATCCTGACTCTGCTTACACATGAATAACTAAGAATAAGGATTTATAATAAGAGGGCCTGGTTTAATGTGGGGGAATAGGTCTATGTTAAATTGCAAACTCCATTTTGTTTTGGGAATGCCATTTTGAATGTAACCTTCCCTGATCATTGTAACTTCCACCCTGAGTTCAAATATCCAGGTGGGGTTGAAAGCCAGTCATGTGGTTGTAATGCTGACAGACGCCAGTCAGCGCTGGGCAGGATCGAATGTGGGTCCTCTGGAGCTTAGTGCATGAGCCTCTACCGCATCAGCTAAAAGCCAACTGGCTGTTAGCTAAGGCTATAGAGCAGACTCATTTAACTCTCTCTCTAAGTGGCCTTGGTGCCCCTAGATGGGACAGAACACCACACGCACGTGGTGTGTGGGCTACAGGATGACAAGGACAGTCTATTCTGAACACAGCGTTCATGCTAAGGAGTGGGACACTTGAGAATGCTAACAATGAAAGCACCATCAAGGGCCATCAACTGGATTAGACTCTCCTTTGCTGATTCAGGTGTTGTTGTAGCCATGTTGGCCCCAGGATATTGAGAGAGACAAGGTGGGGGAGGGTAATACCTTTTATTGGACCAACTTCTGTTGATGAGAGACACAAGCTTTTGAGCTACACATCCAAGCGGTGTTGGGGGAAGCATGGCTAAGGAAATGGGGGAACTTGGAATGTCTGTGCCACTGGTGGGCTCTAAGACAGCTAAGCTGCAGGGTCCCAGTGCCCAAGAAGCAGGTCGGACTCAGGGCCTGCACCTGGAAATGTGACCAGCCACTACACGGACTCAGGAGATTCAGTGGTTAGATCTCCTCCCAACAGATTGGTGTCCACCCAGAGAGCAAGATGGGACCAGGTTGCAACAATGCCACCTTAGCTTTATGTAGGCATTTGAATCAATATAGTGCTGTCACACTAGCATGAAGTGACATGCAATACAATGGTAGTGTTGTAGAAACTATTTCCACTTCAAGAAAAAAATAGCTTGAAAGGTGCATTTGGGAGAGGTGTGGGAGGACAAGGAGAGCCCACGTTGATATAGTTCAGGACCGAGATATTGGCAGAGTTGTCTGGAGGAATTAGAGAAAAGGAAGCTGCTGCAGAGTGTATTGGGGGCTTAGGATTGGCCCAGCAAAGGTTGCTTTGCAGTCAGGATTGAGGCTCACTTGCAGAGTTGTGCACCTTGGAATAGGTGGGTACTGCAAGGCACAAGTGAGACACATTGGCAGAGCAGTGGGGGCTAAGGCTGGCACAGCAAAAGGTTGCTGCGGGTCAGGATTGAGGCTCATTAACAGAGCCGTTTGGAGGAAGCATGAAGAGGCTTGGTCACACTATACCCGGCGCTAATTAATGCTGTTCATTGCACATGGATAGTTGCCATTCATTCACTACAAATGTAAAAAAAAAGAACTCAAATATAAAGTCCACCCCCCCCCCTTATCTCCTCTTATACTTAGAGTGTAAGTACTTTGGGGGCGTGTGTGTGTATTGAGATCTCTAGGTACTAGAGCAAAACCACCATCACCAAAGATTGGCACAAATGCAGGCTTCCCTCACCTAGCCCCACATTTCTGGAGTACTACACTGCAGCAAATACCAGCCACCACCAAGCTGAAATTGAATGTGTATATTCCCGTGTCCAGGACAGAAGTGATAAGACAATTCCAATCATAAAAAAAATCCAAAATATAAATAACTGTAGCATGCAGCAGAAAAGCAGAGCAGAATGTGCTGGCAGCACTAAAGATGCTTCTTATCTCATTTCTAGCTAGGTAAGTTTCGGACATCACAGTCCAAGTTATTTAAGAATGCAAGCTCCTATGGGTGCGCAAACTACTGCCCGTGGGCTGGATCTGACCTGCCAGCCATTTTCATCCCACCCTCAAGCTCTCGCTGGGGAGCAGAATCTGGGGCTTGCCCCGCTCCGGTGCTCCAGTCAGGGAGCAGGGTCGTGGGCCTCTCCCTGTGGCTGCCAGAAACAGTGGCACATCCCCCCTGTGGTTCCTACGCAGAGGGACAGCCAGGTGGCTCCGCTCCGCACGCTGCCTCTGCCCCAAGCACCACCCCTGCAGCTCCCATTGGCTAGGAACTGCAGGCAATGGGAGCTGCAGGGGTGGCGCTGGTGCACAGGGCAGCACACAAAGCCACATGGCCATGCCCCCATGTAGGAGCCGGAGCAGGGACATGCACCCCTGAGCCACACCTAGCCTGCCCTAGCCCGGAGTCCCCTCCTGCACCCTGAACTCCTCATTTCTGGACCCACCCTGGACCCCTCCTCCCCTCCCAAACCCCAACCCCAACTTCATGAGCATTCATGGCCCACCATACAATTTCTATATTCAGATGTAGCCCTTGGGCCAAAAAGTTTGCCCACCCTTGCCCTTTGTGATATTCTAGCAAAGTGACCCATATGCCTAGTGTACCTGAGCCACATTTTGGACAGAGAACTAAGGTGCAGATTCTGTTCCTACTTACATCGGCCCAAATCCAGACTACCTTCAGTGGAGTAACTCCAGATTCATATAGATGTGAGAGCAGAATTTGACCTTCAGTCAAATTAGGCATCTGCTGACCTTGGCCTATCATCTTAAAATGTGTACTTATTTTTCCTCTTGAATTAGAAAGCTAGTCTCTGATGTGACCATGGACTTTGAAAGAATAAACCAGGATCACCCAAGCAGCTACTGCTGAAAGTAGGGTAAATACACAACAGATGTGCACTCTAATGAACACTGCACTGTTCATTTCATGGTGCTTTCAGGGGTTGGTCTGCAGAAGGACAGAAACAAATGGAACCCTTTTCAATTATCTATTTATGCCCATTTGTGCCTAGATTCTTTTATGATGGGCTACTACACTGCATGTATTTTGCCCCTGTGTCTTTTTCCTCTTTTCTCCACCTGCTTCCTTTCTGTTTTTGTCTTTTTAAACTTCTGGGATGGACAGTGGATCCTAGCTGTTGACTATTTCATGCTGCTTTCGCCAATGCTTCTCTACAGGCATTTGCACCTGCTATACAAACATGACTGCTGTTTCTGGCCAAAATTGGTTTGTGTTTATCTTCTCAGATATTCCAACATCTCCCCCTCAATTTAGTTTTTAATATAAATGTTAATGCCGTGCTATAGAGAAGGGGCTGATTGACAGCCCCACAGACCAGAGCACCATGCACACAGAGGCTCATAACCAGTTTGCCTCAGTTCTGACAAGCAAAGCACAGCCAACTCTAGCACAGAGTGAAGTTCAGTCATGGCTCAGTCAATTCTTGGTTTCTCTTCTGAGCTTGTCAACGAGGGGACTATTAGGAGTTCAGACCAGCTGTGGTCAACGCCCCCAGCTGGTCATTAATTCATAAGAAAGGTCATCCACGTGTGATTGTCATTACTTTGTATGCTCCATTGCCCAATGGCAGTGCATAGAAACAGGCTCCATCTGGAGAGTAGAGATGGTAAAAAAAAAAATAATTCCAAGATTCTGTTTTTTTCTTTTTTTAAACCAAAAAAACCCAAGTCTTCCCCCATGCCCTTCAGGCACACGCAATCAACGTTTTTCCAAAAAGTTTCACTTTCTGTGAGTAGGGGAAAAAGTCTGTTCTCCCAAAGAAGTAAAATTTTCAGAAAAAATAGTTTAAGAATTTTCAAAACAATAGTATACAAGTTCTCTGTACATATTTCCTCCCCCGACACGCACACAAAAGATAATTTCTATTGCAGGTTTTCAATGACTGATACTTGTCTTTTTCTGACCAACTCTATTAGGGAGTAGTAAATATCTATCAGGCAAAAAAAGTTATTCATTCCATACCAGAATTAAAAATATTCTCCATTGTTCCATTACTCAGTGTCAGAGGAAGAAGTCAAAGAAAGGAAGTTGTGCTAAGAGGCTTCTGAATATAGAATGAAGCCATCCAATATGGATTTTCCCAGTAGTTTCATAAAATCCATTTACCAGTACAACTGCAAGATTTTTTTTAAAGTGCTTGAGCTTACTGCATATCAATAAACAAATGCAGCTTATGCCAATATACACCCCATGTAGTAAGGACAGGGACACTGGAAATGGAAACTGCACAAGTAAACAAGAATAAGGAGAATGAAAAATATAACCTGGGTCTCCCTATCTCTAGTCCCTGTTTTTTACTCTAGGGCATTCCTCCTCCCTGTATATTTTCTATAGCACTCTTAAAGCTCATTGATCTATGTGCATGCCACCCAGATACCCCCTTGTCTCCTTCGTCCACTTTAGATTACTCTGGGCCAGACCCTCAGTAAATCAGCACAGATCTGTTGAAGACAATGAAACTGAGACATACTGACGGAATCCTGACCGGAGGTGGTGAAAGGTGGTATATTACCCTGGCCCTGTAATTTTGGGTGCTTTACAATGCCTTGCTGTCATAGCTTCCACCAGGTCTGCCCACATACAGCCTTCCAGCATGCAAGCCACACCCTGAGTGTAACTGCAACCCGCCAGCTACACCTTGCCTCTCACCAGCCTTGGCTATACTGCAGGGTGACCCCAACACACCCACTGTCCCAAATTTCCCCCCAGAAATGTAAGTCCTGTACTGCCCAGCCCACTGCTAGACGATACAAATGTTAACGGAATAAGGCTAATGGAATAATTTGCCAAATTACCGTAAATAGTTTTCCCAGACATTTCAATTTAAACACACTGGAGTAGCTAAAATAGTAAAACAGATTAACTACAGGAGAGAAAGATTTTGAGTGAGTATAAATAATGAGGCATAAGAGTCAGAAATTGTAACAAGAAAAATAAAGATAAATGACTTAGTAGTATCTACTAAAGAAACCAACTTAGTTAAAAAGGAAGCTCTCTCACCACGTTTCCAGTAAGGCAGTGGTTCTCAAACTGAGTCGGGACCCTAAAGTGGGTTGTAACCCTGTCCAAATGGGGTCGCTAAGGTTGGCTTTAGATTTGCTGGAGCCCATGTCTGAAGCTCAAAGGCTTCAGCCCCGGGTGGCGAGGCTCAGACTACAGCCCCCCTGCCCACCCGACCATGGCTGAAACTCTGGGGCTTCAATTTTGGCCCCTGAGCCTAGGGCAGCGGGGGCTCAGGCTTCAGTTTCCTCCCCCCTCCCTGCCCTGATCTGGGGTCATGTAGTAATTTTTTGGGGAGGGGGGGGTGGGGCAGAAGGGGATCGCAGTGCAAAGAAGGTTACTGACCAAACTCTTCAGGTCAGGACCCCTCCAGCCTGAAGTCCAATGGGTGTTTCCTTTTGTCCTCTCAGGTGCAGAGAATGTGATGGACAGCGAGGGGGGGGGGGTACCCTGGGGTCTCTCTTCCCCCTTTTTATATAGTTTCAGTCCCCTTCTGGAAAAACATTTCCAGCTGAGACCCAGAAGCCAAAGAGTCTGTGGCAGTACATGTCCTTCTGTTTTTTTCACCTGTTTGAACTCCTCTCCTCCCCCCCCTTCCTGCTTGAGACCTGTTTACTGCTGAAAAGAAAATTAAGGCAAGCACACCATTTCTTCCTTTGTTTAGGACAGACCTGTTCGCCAACTTCTGTTTGGGCATGTCTGTGGGGCTTGGCACATGTGTTAACACCACCATACGGGGAATCTTATGGCTTCACATACCATGTTGCCACATATATGTTATCAGGACAATACTGACCAGCAAATTATGTGTTTTCAAATGCTACCTTACAAGGCGTACCTTGTACAAAAGATTGCAATATAGTGTGTAGAGTGTAAATACAAGGGCGTATTCAGTCACAGAAACTTTCTCCATTTCCATCTGCTGAGGTTCTGGCCCTTCGTGCCAGCTTTTGGGCTGCCCCATATGCCTAGAATGGCCTGTTACTCAAGTTCCTCCTTTCAAAAAGCTTTTAAAAATTCCATCTCGTACACTTTTTTTTTTTAAGAGGAAAATTGGGAGAGGTGTTCATATTCTTTAGTCAATGTGTATTATACTGCACTTTATCTACTGTGCCTTGGGACAGGGACTTGGTATCTGTTTGGAACGTATCACTTATCGCACTGTGCCTGATACGTTGGCAGAGTCATGTAAATAAATAGCCCATGGCTGAGGTCACCATGCAGCGTGCGTGCTGAATACCCGTAAGGCAAATTAGTGCTGGCTGTTGGGTATACAGCCACTAGACACTGCCATTAGCTGCACCAGACCCTATAAAAGGTTTCCATGCCTTCTTTCAGCCTACAATTCCTTCTGTAAATTGCTTATTTACCCATCATCTCCAAAACACTTATAGGAGCTCAGGGCTGCCTGCAAGCGGAACCCTTTTAAAAGGTGGCATCCGGCCGAAAGCTGTTGGTTGATAGGAGCTATAGCTCTACACAGTTGCTCACCCCTCTCTTGCCCTCTGTGTAGAGGAGGAGATTATTTAAACTGCATTTACCCAGCAATGCAGTCACCAATGTTAGTAAAGAGCATGTATATCATGTCTGTGCCCTGCAGTACTGACTTAAAACAGACAGGTTTCAGAGTAACAGCCGTGTTAGTCTGTATTCGCAAAAAGAAAAGGAGTACTTGTGGCACCTTAGAGACTAACCAATTTATTTGAGCATAAGCTTTTGTGAGCTACAGCTCACTTCATCAGATGCATTGGTTAGTCTCTAAGGTGCCACAAGTACTCCTTTTCTTTTTTAAAACAGACAGCCATTTCCTCTTGAGCTTTTGTATTTTCCCTGTGAGGTACAGCATATTGCAACTGCTAGAAGGGGCTGCCCTTTAGGCTGTTGACCTCTGCAGCCTTTTCTCATGCTCACCAATTGCTGATGACAATGACAATGCCTATGTCTACAGGCAAGCTTCACTTGTGGAGGATGGCGTTGAGCAGCATGACCTTTTCCATCTCTAATTGCCATGGCCTTGAGAAGCCCAGCTTACGGCAAAGTGACGGCTTATGGCAGAGCATTACATCTTTGCAAGGAATTGCTATTTTGTGATCTAACAGCTTGTATGCTAAGCATATGGGGTCAAAGCATTCAATTGGCAGGCCAAGGGAAAGTGGAGCTGGAGGAGATGAAGAAATAGCACCATGGCTTTGATTGCTTCTAGCAGCTAGATCAATTGGCCAGAGACAGAGATGGTACTGTGCTAGCAGGATCGATTGATGCACTTTACCTGGAGGAATGCGCAACAGGGTAGATTGGACATTAGACAAAAGAGAATCCAGCAGGGTGAGCAATTCTGTTCTGGCTCTGAGAATAAGCGACATGGATAAGAGTCGGGGAGTGGGGGTGAGAGAAGGGAGGGAGGAGTCTGGTGGAAGGGATTTAAAAAAAAAAAGTTTCCAACCATAGCATTGGGAAAATAAACTAAAAACAGAATACTTTGGGAGTAAAAGTTTTGCCCTCAAAGATGTTCTCAGTACCTGGAAATGTTGCACAAACCATAACAACATGTAACTTTCTCTTCTTCTGGTGTTTAACAGAAAAATCATCATGTCAGAATGAGTCCAGGCTTTGGGGAAGTTCTGGATTGGTATAGCGAGAGAGTCTGCACATCACAATACACATTTTGCATAGTGATGGGCCTAAGTGACTTTATCTGAAGAGAAATTGAAGAGATAGTTTAGAAAGGAGACATACAAGATAATGGGTACCAAAGAAAATTTGGCTCAGAAACTTTAGTTCACTCTGTGTCATAATACAAGAACAAGGGGATATTCAGTGAAGCTCAAAGATGGAAATTCAAAACAGATAAAAGAAAATTAACACTAGACTGTCCCAGTCTGTGCTTGTGCTGGCTGCTGCTGCTTTGGTTTCCCCTCTTGGGCTCCTCAATAACCCCACAAAGATTCTGTCTAATACCACCCTTTCGGGGGCTGGTTTTATTAACGTTCAAAATGTAAATACATGCCCTTTGGTGGGTCCCTCAGGATTCCAAATAATATCCAACACCACAAGACATAGTTCATATGTTTAACTGTGGTGTCTCCTGCCAGCCATGGGCTCCACCCTGTGACAAAATCGTGTTTTCACACAATGCAAAATTAGCAGGTGGAATTCATTGCCACAAGATATCACTGAAGTCAAGCACTTAGCAGGATTCAAAGAAAGGATTAGACGTTTATATCAAGTAGAACAGAATTAGAATAGTGAATATGAAAAATATAAACAAGAGTTTTGAAAGATAAAAATCTCATGGTTCAGGACATAAGCCAGACACTAATTCACTGGAAACTTTTCCTGGGATAGGATATTCCTTAACTTGGACCTTCCTCCGAGGATAGTCGCACCTTCCTCTGAAGCAGCTGCTGCTGATCACTGTCAGAAACTGGATTCCGAACTAGATGGACCATGGGTCTGAACCAGTCCAGCAATTCCCACATTCATCTCCTCTGTAGTTGAAGTTTTCCTCTGCTATAACTGGAAATACAACACCACTCAAATGAAGAAAAGACATACAGCAGGATTATGAATTTGACTACTCAGAATCCATGAGGAGAAACAAGTCCTTTAATCTGGATTAATAAACTTCTCTGAACCTTTACCCTATCCCTCCATCCTTTGAGGTTTAAAAAGTTCAGGGTTTTTGTTTATTATTATTTTTTTTAATATAAAACTTGGCCCTTAAACTCCTAGATCCAAGTATCCCTTAATTTTGGGGAAGTTGAGATCAACAGCTAGGTTGGAATCTGAACTTCATGGCTGACCCTCAGGGAACTGATGGGCAGGATCCCCTGGGAGAATAATATGAGGGGGAAAGGAGTCCAGGAAAGCTGGCTGTATTTTAAAGAATCCTTACTGAGGTTACAGGAACAAACCATCCCGATGTGTAGAAATAATAGTAAATATTTTGTAAAGATTTTGTTTTTCATTGATAAAAATACCTACCCTCCCAAAAAACCCCAAACACAAAATGGTTTTTCAATCTGAAGATTTGATGAAAACTGATTTTTCCCTCCACAAAGATTTCCATTTAGTTGAAATGCCATTTGCAGTCCAAATGTTTTTTGACCAGCTATATTTAATAGTCTCAAGGTCTGACTAAACTTCCTCCTTTTTAAAATAGGAAAGTGACAGTCTGTAAGAATAAAAACCTGAGAGCTTGCAAAAGATATATAAAAAAGCACTTTAGACAATGAAAATGAAGAACTGGATATATCTTTAACTTGCCTCTTTCTTGGCAATTTAGTAGAGAAACAAAGGACTGAATACGCAATTTGCAGCGCTGTTGTAGCCACGTTGGTCCCAGGATATTAAGGGGACCAACTGGGTGAGGTAATTTCTTTTATTGGCCCATCTTGGGTAATGGTGATTGAACTCCCCCACTTCAGTCTAGAGCATAACTCCAGATCAATTTAGCTCTATAGATTTTAAAATACATCATAACCGTTCTGTAGGCTTTTTGAACCATCCTATAGAATTCAATAGAAAAAAAAATCCAGTAGAAGTCTGTAGCAGTGCTGTCTCCCTCCCCCCGCCCCCCTCATAGGAATTATATGTACTGAGTGCTACTGAATGACTACACAATACTTATTTCATACAGATTTTTCTATTAGCGATTGCAACTACCCACTCATATTTTTAATTGAATTCCCTTTAACTAGCCTCACCCTCAAATTGTGAGGAACAGTCTTTCAACCAAGTTTTACTGGCACAAATATTTGTGCCAAGTGAATTTCAAAGTCACAGGTACAACTGTTCCAATCAGAACCAAAAACAACCAATCAGAACCATCAACATAGATCAGGTATCAAATCCTTGCAGAGAACTGGTCAAGGTTGATCCATAGAGTAAATTCAAGGAGGCCATGATCTGCTCTTGGATATTCCGCAGGAAAAGGTTTGATTCATCCAACATGTTATTTGCTGAGAATTATTCACTCAACTCACATTTAGGAAGCTTCCACTGCTGCTGCCTTCCCTATAGCTGTTCTGTAGTTAAACACTATGCCTCATTCTCCATGGCTGCGTAGCCAGCAATTTTAAGTGAATTTAGTACCACCGAAAGGACTTTGGGGTGTTTATTTTAAATGCAATCTGTCAGCAGTCAACATTTCAAGGTCCGTCCCCCTCCCCCCCAAGCAAAGTTAACATGAATATTTTTAAACGTCTTTTTAAGAGAGTGAATGTGTTACTTTTCAGATGAACTCTGTTATAACTGAATAATTAAGGGATGCATTTTGCATAGACTCACTTAATATTCAAAACAGCTTCCTGAAGAGATTTCTTGGAGGCACCCTCAACCGGTTTGTACAGGTGCACGCATACAGCACTCTCACCGTCTCCGGGTTCCAGTGCCAACAAACTGAGCTATACTGTTGAAAAAAAAACCCAAACCCCACACACACTAGATTACACAATATTAATTATAACTAGCAAAGACTGAAGTTCTATGGCTGCTACTTGCAATTGACAAACAACACATGATAGCCATGGACAATTTGGCATTAAAGGACCCATCTAATGCCATTCAGGCCACATGACAACAATAGCAAACATTACTTAAAGCTTATTTGTTTGTATGTATATGAAGCTGCTGGGGCAGACTTTAAAATTCACAAAGAAGCAAATGTTGCCAAATCTTGAGTTCACTGAAGAATAAATAATAGACTGCTTAAAAAACATCCACTCTGGAGAGAATTTAGGGATGGTTTACAGTGCCAAATAGCCATCCCTGCAGAGTTAATCCCTATTTATCCACAGGGAAGGTACAAAACAATGAGAAGGAGCATAAGCTTACCCAAAAATCACACCAAGCCAGTTTGCCTTAGCCATGACCTGAAACAAACATTTTCAGAGCAGAAAGAGGAGCTCAGTTTCTGAAACTTGTTCATTCCTTGGCTATTCTGCTGCTACTGTTTACACGGAGGCAATTAGCACCAGTTGTGGAGGGAGACAGGTGTCCACATCACAGAAAACTAATGGAGACTGGACTGCAATACTAGCCACTCATTACACACATGGCGCTAAACAGAAATGGTGTCCACCAAACTGGACTGGATTTGAACTACACTACATGCCATTGACTGGATTGCTTCAAAGAGCTCTTTGTGCTTGCTGGCTAGGGAGACTTTCTGCTTTAACAGCACACACACCAATGCAATGGTTTAGGGCAGTGTCTCCCAGGCTTGTTGCGCTGCTTGTTCAGGGAAAGCCCCTGGCGGGCTGGGCCGATTTGTTTACCTGCCTTGTCCACAGGTTCGGCTGATCGTGGCTCCCACTGGCCGTGGTTCGCCGCTGCAGGCCAATGGGGGCTGCGGGAGCGGCGGCCGGTACATCCCTTGGCCCGTGCTGCTTCCCGCAGCCCCCATTGGCCTGCAGTGGTGAACCGTGGCTGGTGGGAGCCGCGATCGGCCGAACCTGCGGATGCGGCAGGTAAACAAACTGGCCCAGCCCGCCAGGGGCTTTCCCTGAACAAGCCGCGTCCCAAGTTTGGAAAACACTGGTTTAGGGCATCTAATCACTGGCTGTATTTAGCCCCAGAAGTGAATGCAACTCAGTGGAGGATGAAGTAATCCCGGTGTGCAGTCTGTGTATCATTTTTGCATTTGTAAGGCCTTTCATGGATTCTCTAAGGTGACAGGCACCAAGGTCTCAATTCATCCCTGCACAAAGAGCAAAAAGGAAGGAGAACTGTGAGGAGAGCTGAGCTCCTGGGTCAAGTTAAAGCAACATTGACGGCCTCCCTAACTTTTACCCCCGCTATAATAGCCCCATGGAAGATGAAGGATGGTCTCGTGTTTAAGCCACTATACCTGGGTTCACTTTCCTGCTTTGTCACAGACAGTCTGTGACATTAGGCAAGTCACGTAGCCATTACAATGCCTAACTTTTAGGCACCCTACCACCTTGTGGAATTCAGACCCAAATCAGGCACCCTATACAATGCATAGAGAGAGACAGACAGACATTTAACTCAGAGGGATCCAGAGAAGCCAGAAAAACTAAACTAGCCAGTAAGGGCTTATCTACAAGGTGCAGCAATGCGCACTAAAAGGTGTGTGACTGTACACTGAAATACTGCACACTATTTGGTCTGTGTTGACCCTGCTGGTGTGCACTAAGTAACTTTTAGTGCACATCAATATGTGGTATACAGACCAAATGGGGTGATTTAGAAATCACCCTCCACCCCCAGCAGAGTGCACATTGCTGCACTGTGTAGACAAGCCCTATGAAATGCCAAGGAGAGAGGTGTGGCTTAAGTCCCAGCCCTCAAAGGGAGCTTGGCACACAAGTCCACTTGGTATTTGTGGATTTGAACCCTCTCCTGGAATTAGATGCCTATGCCAGCCTCAGTCAGTAATTTTTTACAAAAAACAAACCATGGTGGAGGAGGAGTCACCACTGGCACCCTTATACCTAACAGCCCTTGGGTTCGAGCTCTTACCTGGGACATGGGAGACCCAGGTTCAGATCCCCACTCTGCCTCATTCAGAACAGAGACTTGAGTCCAGAGTCAGTCTGAGGTTTGAATGCCTTAACCATTCTGGGATATTCTGAAAGCTCAAAGTCTGTCCTGCTGAAGCTGTTCCACTCTGTATAGAATACCTGAACATTCATTAGACCAGACAGACAGACTCACAAAATACTCCAGTGCTTACAGCCCTTAGACCCAAGTTCAAGTCCATGAATATTTAGAATCATAGAATCATAGAATATCAGGGTTGGAAGGGACCTCAGGAGATCATCTAGTCCAACCCCCTGCTCAAAAGCAGGACCCATCCCCAATTAAATCATCCCAGCCAGGGCTTTGTCAAGCCTGACCTTAAAAACTTCTAAGGAAGGAGATTCCACCACCTCCCTAGGTAATGCATTCCAGTGTTTCACCACCCTCCTAGTGAAAAAGTTTTTCCTAATATCCAACCTAAACCTCCCCCACTGCAACTTGAGACCATTACTCCTTGTCCTGTCCTCTTCCACCACTGAGAATAGTCTAGAACCATCCTCTCTGGAACCACCTCTCAGGTAGTTGAAAGCAACTACCAAATCCCCCCTCATTCTTCTCTTCCGCAGACTAAACAACCCCAGTTCCCTCAGCCTCTCCTCATAAGTCATGTGTTCCAGACCCCTAATCATTTTTGTTGCCCTTCGCTGGACTCTTTCCAATTTATCCACATCCTTCTTGTAGTGTGGGGCCTAAAACTGGACACAGTACTCCAGATGAGGCCTCACCAATGTCCAATAGAGGGGGATGATCATGTCCCTCAATCTGCTCGCTATGCCCCTACTTATACATCCCAAAATGCCATTGGCCTTCTTGGCAACAAGGGCACACTGCTGGCTCATATCCAGCTTCTCGTCCACTGTCACCCCTAGGTCCTTTTCCGCAGAACTGCTGCCTAGCCATTCAGTCCCTAGTCTGTAGCTGTGCATTGGGTTCTTCTGTCCTAAGTGCAGGGTCCTGCACTTATCCTTATTGAACCTCATCAGATTTCTTTTGGCCCAATCCTCCAATTTGTCTAGGTCCCTCTGTATCCTATCCCTGCCCTCCAGTGTATCTACCACTCCTCCCAGTTTAGTATCATCCGCAAGTTTGCTGAGAGTGCAATCCACACCATCCTCCAGATCATATTTAGCTAGGCACCAAGCTCTCATCTCTGTACCACAGTTCACCCATCTGTAAAATAGGCATACCACTGCTTCCCTACATCACAGGAAGGTTCTGAGGTGCTCAGACACTACAGTCATGGGGGCTTATGGCTACCTTAGATAAACAGATAAGTTATGAGAGCACTGCAGAATATCTGGGATGTAGAAACATCCCAGCCATACCTCTAGAACACCTCCTCTAGAGGGACAATCCCCAGGAAGGTGGCGGATTGCTATTTAAATGCCTTAAGGGCCCTTGGCATAAAGAGACCACATGGCACTGCTGAATTTCTCTGTATGTGAATATATAGATATGCATATTAATGTTACATATCTATACACACTCAGTAGTCACCCACTCTTTGATTGGAGGTTTCAGAGACTGACGACAGAACTAAAAAAAGCCCATTTCTAACCTATTCTCCCCTTTTCTCAGCAAAGCAGTACCCCCTGGACTACATAAGGATTGCTTCTGAACCAGTGAAAATTAGTCACTGAAATACTACTAAAAAACCTACACCCACCCAACCCCCCTTTTCCAGGGCTCCTGCTCATTGTCCAGGTCTTGTATGTTGTTTATCAAACAATTTCATGTACTGAAAGTGTCAGCATGTTTGCAGAGTATTTTAAAGTCATTGATTTTACTTGCAAACAGTGATGGCAGATCTGTGTATTATGGGCTGAGGAACCTTGCCCAGAAGTGCAGAAACCACCTCCTGGACTGAAATAGTAGGATGAACTGGTGAGTCTCAAGAGGGTTGTAGAGGAGCCAACACCCCCAGCTTTAGGTACGAGCTGTGAGGCAACTAAGTGACAATAGGTCATTTGCACAGAGCAGTTCTAAATTAGTGTTTCTCTGCAGCAGGCTGATATTGAATACAAATAAAGGTAGCTATCTCCCTTTCTAAATGTCTGCTATCTAAGGTATTTTTTCTTGCCCCAGCCACCTTAGAATTGGATCACCCTGAACATTTAGGGTGCAATTTTCAGAAGCACACCTTACTCGTCTAGCTCTCCTCCTGCTAAAGTCAGTGGTAACAAGTCCTTTTCAAAATCCTACCCTTAGAGTCCAATCTGGCAGATGTTTGCATTGTGACAGCCCACAGCTGGCCCGAAGACAGGACCGGCTATCGGCACGAGCAAAGCAAGCATGTGCTTAGGGCAGCACAATTCCAGGGGCGGCATTGTGGCCATCCCTTTTTTTTTTTTTTTTTGGCTTGGGCAATTGTGGTCTCGGAGCTTGGGGCGGCAAAAAACCTAGAGCCGGCCCTGCCAGAAGAGCCCCATCTTCAGAGGGCCCATCTTCAGAGTGCCCATCTTCAGAGCACGGGGAGCAATTTTCACTTTGAGTTTCTTGCGTGTGCTGAGAAAACAGTCAATCCGAAGCCACAAAGTATATATCAGTGAGGGAATGAGAAAGGGTGGGGGACAGAAGAGTGGCACACTGAACATACGAATTGCCATGTGAGAACAAACAAACAGTCCATCTAGTATGGAATCTGATGTCCAGTAGCCAATGCTAAATTTTTCAGAAAAAGCCGTAAGACTACATCGGGTGAGAATGGGGAATGTTTTCCAGACCCCCGAGTTGATCAACTTCAACCCTAAACCACGAATACGGAGCATCATCATCATTTTTAATCCTAGTAATTAGCACAGCTAGTTGAATAGTAAACAGATGTGACTATTTTAATGTATAAAAGCAATTAATTTGGTTCACACGATTTGCTGTTCATAAGTATCCAGATGACAGCAGAGTATTTGTGAAAATGTTTGCAAATCCCAAAAGCTTCAGAAATTTTTCCAACATGATTCTTGGTTCCTCCAAAAGTCCCTACCAATAATGCATTATTTATCATTCACTACTCATTCTCCTGATTTTAAAAAAGTCTCAGTTAACCAGTCATGGAGTAGAAACAACTGGAGATGACCAATTCCAACTACCAACTATACAAAATGAACGGTTCATTGATAATCCATAGTCTGAAATTATTCATCCAAAGTATTTAGCCAACATTTAAGAATAAATAATCTGAAAAAGAATAAGCCATGGTTTGGGAATGATTCCCTAACCAAAGCATTGCATATTTGCAATGAATATTATTTGAAGTTAATAGTCTGACCAGCTTTGCTCTATAGTGTAATGGCAGATGCCATAGGTGTCTAATCCTCCCCCGCCATTCCCTTTAATCTTACTTAGCCATTTGTCTAGGTTTCTTGTGGTCATCAGTTCCACAGATGATGGCAAATGTGTTTTTCCATACTGAATAAGAAGCTGCAGTATATCTATGACTGTGCCCTACTTGATAAAGCATAAGTTTAACATGTATGAAATGCTATTCTTTAGGAAGGATTACATTGCCATTCAGTACCTAGTTACATAAAAGGGAAAATCAAACTGAGTGCAATGGTTGCCACTTACCCAAGAGATTACATGTCAAGGTTTCCTTACTAAAGCAGTAGCTAGTGCAAAGGACCAGGAGACAGGATTTGTGGTGTCTCCCACTGATTCATTGTGCTACCACCAGCAAGTTACTTAACATTCACACTCCTCAGGTATCCTCCTTGTTTTCAGAAGGGGAGATTAACAGGAGTATTGTAGGGATTTTCATTCATATTTGGAGAACTCTTGGAGATCCTCTGATGAAAGGTGCTATTTAAAAAACTATTAATGTAGGACCTATGTACTTGCAGAACTAGATTTACTCTAAATCCTGGCGAGGCAGTTTAGATGAACTTGTTGGCCTTGTGGGTTAGGATGAAGGCAGGGCTTCGATTGTGGAGCCCTATACAGTAGATTTGCATTACAGGCCTTGCTTCAAAGCCCATCAATCCTTGCTGTTTGTAGGGAGCGAGGTCAATCCCTCTCTCCCTTTTTCTACCTACACTTCTTTGCAGAGTGAGACTGAGTTTCATGCTGGCTGTTTGTACTGGGGCCACTGAGCCAGCTGGCTAGCTTCTATAGCTTTTGACAGCTGTTCTTAAAGAAGAACCAGCCCAAGAGAGGATTAGGGAAAACGAAGCAAAACACCACAAAAGAACAAGCATTGTTTAATAAAAGCTTTTTCTGAGGTGCACCCAGCTTTTATTTGAGCATAGAAAGATTCCTGGGTATTTAGAGATAGAAGCATCAGTATAACCAGCATAAAAGCCAACTCATCCCAACAACTCTCGCTCAGCAATTCTGCACACCCCTCTGTAACTAGAGTCATTAAGCACAAGTGCAAGTCAGACACATGCAGTTAGTCATGGAGAACTCTGGGGGCTAAACCCCACCAGTAATGTCACAAGCTGAAATACTGCAGGATGCAATAGGATCTGCTGCCATTGATGGGACTGGAGCAGCTCCAGCCCTCAGTATACTTTGCAGCCACTGAGGCACTTTTAGCTCTGTAGTGCACAGACTGCAGGCCCATAGAGATGGCAAAGAGCAAGGACTAGTGGTTTTGATGAGACAGCCCCACAGAGGCAGCATAGAGGGATGTCTGTGCATACTCCTTACTGCCTCTGCTCCTGTGTTTTTGAGAAACAGCAACAAGTTTGTGTGGTGGAGAGGAGACAGTGGGGAGGATTGCGTCTCAGCCCACTTATTGTTAGAGGGGAAAGGAAAGAGTTCTGAGCCTGCAGGATTGCGTGGAGGAGGTAGGGGACACGCCAAGCCTGGCAGTGTCACGTGTGAGAGTGTTAAGAGGGTGGGGGTGATCGAGTTATGGAGAGGTTCAATAGGAAGAAGAGGGGTTTTCAGCCTGGAGGACAGCAGTGTGTGCGTTTGTGTTGGGGAAGAGATTAGTGTCGCTATTTTATTGTAAATCTTGCAATATTTAGTGAGTTTTCCTTAGTGTCTCAGCTACCAGAGTCATGTGATTTCATGACAATCTCAGCTTCCAAAAACAAAATCATCTAGTCCCCATGGTTGTCCCCCACGAAAAATGTGCAAAACTCAGAAGGCAAATAGTTTTTTTTTTTTAAATGTTGGGATCTTTTTATGAAGAAGACATTATTATTAGTTTTGGGGGGGGGGTTGATTTGTGGTTTTTACATTCTTGGGGTTGGCAATGCTAGGGATGTTTCTAAGGAGATAGGGTGTGAGTTAGAGGGAGTTGAGGAGGGTTGGGAGCCTCTGAGTTGGGTGGGGGATCAGTTGGATTGGACAGCAGAGCGAGACAGCATTGAATGTAGCAGGGAAATAGGTCAGTTGATAAATGTCTGTGCATGCATGCGAGAGAAACACACACACAGTGGCAGAAGGACATGAGCTGGGGGAAGAGTTTGGGACTAGTAGCAAAGGTTCACAGAGGGATGACATTTTTTCCTCCCACCCTGCCCTTAACTGAGGCCCAGTTTCTCTCTCTCTAGAAGGGGCAGAAGAGGAGATGGCACTCATGTCTCGTCCCACTTCCCCCACGGACTCCCTTATTACCCACCCAAATGACACCCATGATTAGTTTCTACCTTGAATATAAGATCAACTTGCAGGGAGGGCTAGGAGAAAGATTGATACCTGCACCCTCACCAGTCATTTTGGGAACCAGACCCCACTGCAACATTAGCTGTGACAAAGAATCATTTCCCCCCCTAGTGTTTTAATTAACCAACATGGCAGACACTCAGACAATGACACCTTGAGTTGATGGAGCACGATTATTGTGCAAAGCACATATCTAAGCCCCGGTAGGTGCAGCAATTGATTTTCCACTTGCTCTGTGTTTTGGTATTTTTATAGCCCTGTGGAAAAGTTGAATCACCGCAGCTGCCTCCTCATGGCCAAGTGTGGTATTGCAGGCCCCCTCCTCCAATACCCCCTAGCAAGAGTCACTCTGGTCCTGTGGCAGTCTGCCTCTTCTCATGTCTCAGCCCTCCAGTCAGATCACATTTTGTTTGCATCCCTTTCAGGGTAATAGGAAGTCCCGTGTCCATACATCAGGTTTTGGTCTCTGATTTGGTCCCATTATCCCTTACACATTTCCATCCCAAGGCTTTCAGAAATCCTTATACTCTCTGAGGAGCAGGTTCTCCCCACATTCCTTGGTAGCTAGTAGGGGAAGCAAGGCCCTCCCTCTCCTCTGGGTTCCAGCATGGGGATCCTGTAAGAAGGCAGGCAAGGTACATATATTCAGACCCACTCCCTGCTACCTCCCTAGGCTTCTTCCTTCCTCAGTGTACAAAATAGGCTTTCCCCACAGTCCCCTCCTGGACCCACTGCATACCTGTATTTCAGTCAGGCTCCCAGAGGTTTCAGACATCACCCCTCCCTCCGGGCCATGACTAGCAGGATTCTCTCCTGGAGTTCTCCAGCAAATTCCCAAACAAAAACACAAGTTTAAACTACTTCAGTCCTTCACAGGTCTTCCCTAATACTCTGCTCCTTATTTCTCTCTGAGATCAGGGACTCCCCCACCTCCTCTTTGCTAGATCTCTTCCTAACTAAGCTTTTCTGTCTTGTTAAGGAAATCTCAGACTCCTGCTAATTAACCTACTTAACACTGGCCCCCCAAGGATCAAAAGGAATGTTAATTGAGTTCTGAAGCTCCCATTAACCCTCTCAGTACCAGTGTGGGGTATACACTCCATCACACGCTCCCATCACTGTTATATCTGACCACTTCACAATCATATAGGAATGTGTGTATCCTTACTCCCCTTTGAGTCAATAAAGTATTATTATCCCCATTTTATAGATGGGGAAACTGAGGTACAGAGATTAAAGTGACTTGTCTTAGGTCACACAGGAAGTCTGGGGCAATACTGGGAATTTAACCCAGATTTCCAGAGTCCTGATCCAGTGCCTTACCACAAAACCTGCCTTCTTCCCAAACCCTATCACAGTAGTCACCCCTACCCCAATTTCCCCATTGAAACTTGCAGGGAGAATGTAGGCAGTGAAAAGTAATTACCAGAGTTGCAAGCTGGCCAACACCTTGCTTTTATGAGAAATCTGATAATTAAAATAGGAACATAACTCCCCCGCAAGTGGATGTTGTCTCTGTTTTACCCCGTGTCATCTCCAGCAGCTGCACAGCACTCCTCATTATAAATTAATAAACAACATGGAGGGGGCAATGATGGATTTTTTCTCCCTTTATTGGACAGGGGAGATGACACAAGCAACTTCTTCTCTACCCTTCCATGCCAGCGCCAGTGTCCAGGGGCCCCGGCCAACTGGGGGCCCCTGAAAAAACGGGTGCCCCCACACCCTGACACCACACCCTGTTAGGAGCACCAGGAGGGTGGGGTGGAGCGGAGCAGGGCAAGGGAAACCCCTGTGCCCTGACCCTGTTCCCCAGCAGCATGCTGGGTGGGGCAGGAGAAACCCCGCACCCGGACCCTGGCTGCAGCCCTGGGATTGGAGGAGCTCTGTCTCCCTGCCATGACCTCAGGGCTTGGGAGCTCTCACTCCCACTATGGCCCTAGGGCCGTGGATGTGGGGGTCAGAGCTTCTCTGGTCTTGGGGCTGGCGGGGGGGAGAAAGGAGCAAAGGGGGTTGTGGGGCTGCAGTGCGGGGGCGGAATGGGGAAGACCATGGCTGGAATGGGGTGGGGCCACAGTGGGAAGGGGCAGAATGGGGGTGGGAGTGTAGGTGGAAGGGGTAGGGAGGGCCCTCCACGTGCTCTGACCGAGGGCCCCATGAAACCTTAACTGCTTCTGGCCAGGGCTGAGAGGAGGGAGACTATTTGGTGACACAAATCTTTCAGGATCAGAGCAGGGAGTACTCAGGATAGACTGCCATGACCATCCCCCTAGAACACTCCTTCTGCGGGGGCTTTCAGGGAGAGGCCCACCAAAGACTGAATATACATTTCAACAACAATATGCTTTAGCCTCAATCTTGAATGAAAAAAGAAAAGGAGTACTTGTGGCACCTTAGAGACTAACCAATTTATTTGAGCATAAGCTTTCGTGAGCTACAGCTCACTTCATCGGATGCATACTGTGGAAAGTGTAGAAGATCTTTTTATATACACACAAAGCATGAAAAAATACCTCCTCCCACCCCACTCTCCTGCTGGTAATAGCTTATCTAAAGTGAGCACTCTCCTTATAATGTGTATGATAATCAAGTGGGCCATTTCCAGCACAAATCCAGGTTTTCTCACCCCCCCCCCGCCCACACACAAACCCACTCTCCTGCTGGTAATAGCTTATCTAAAGTGACCACTCTCCTTACAATGTGTATGATAATCAAGGTGGGCCATTTCCAGCACAAATCCAGGGTTTAACACAAACGTCTGGGGGGGGGGGGGTAGGAAAAAACAAGGGGAAATAGGTTACCTTGCATAATGACTTAGCCATCCCTAAGCCATAACGACTTAGCCATCTCTATTCAAGCCTAAGTTAATTGTATCCAATTTGCAAATGAATTCCAATTCAACAGTTTCTCGCTGGAGTCTGGATTTGAAGTTTTTTTGTTTTAATATTGCGACCTTTAGGTCTGAGAGCGAGTGACCAGAGAGATTGAAGTGTTCTCCGACTGGTTTATGAATGTTATAATTCTTGACATCTGATTTGTGTCCATTTATTCTTTTACGTAGAGACTGTCCAGTTTGACCAATGTACATGGCAGAGGGGCATTGCTGGCACATGATGGCATATATCACATTGGTGGATGTGCAGGTGAACGAGCCTCTGATAGTGTGGCTGATGTTATTAGGCCCTGTAATGGTGTCCCCTGAATAGATATGTGGGCACAGTTGGCAACGGGCTTTGTTGCAAGGATAGGTTCCTGGGTTAGTGGTTCTGTTGTGTGGTATGTGGTTGCTGGTGTGTATTTGCTTCAGGTTGGGGGGCTGTCTGAAAGCAAGGACTGGCCTGTCTCCCAAGATTTGTGAGAGTGTTGGGTCATCCTTCAGGATAGGTTGTAGATCCTTAATAATGCGTTGGAGGGGTTTTAGTTGGGGGCTGAAGGTGACGGCTAGTGGCGTTCTGTTATTTTCTTTGTTAGGCCTGTCCTGTAGTAGGTGACTTCTGGGAACTCTTCTGGCTCTATCAATCTGTTTCTTCACTTCTGCAGGTGGGTATTGTAGTTGTAAGAATGCTTGATAGAGATCTTGTAGGTGTTTGTCTCTGTCTGAGGGGTTGGAGCAAATGCGGTTGTATCGCAGAGCTTGGCTGTAGATGATGGATCGTGTGGTGTGGTCAGGGTGAAAGCTGGAGGCATGTAGGTAGGAACAGCGGTCAGTAGGTTTCCGGTATAGGGTGGTGTTTATGTGACCATCGTTTATTAGCACTGTAGTGTCCAGGAAGTGGATCTCTTGTGTGGACTGGACCAGGCTGAGGTTGATGGTGGGATGGAAATTGTTGAAATCATGGTGGAATTCCTCAAGGGCTTCTTTTCCATGGGTCCAGATGATGAAGATGTCATCAATATAGCGCAAGTAGAGTAGGGGCGTTAGGGGACGAGAGCTGAGGAAGTGTTGTTCTAAGTCAGCCATAAAAATGTTGGCATACTGTGGGGCCATGCGGGTACCCATAGCAGTGCCGCTGATCTGAAGATATACATTGTCCCCAAATGTAAAATAGTTATGGGTAAGGACAAAGTCACAAAGTTCAGCCACCAGGTTAGCCGTGACATTATCGGGGATACTGTTCCTGATGGCTTGTAGTCCATCTTTGTGTGGAATGTTGGTGTAGAGGGCTTCTACATCCATAGTATTACAGCAGGATGGTGTGATCAGGAAGATCACCGATGGATTGTAGTTTCCTCAGAAAGTCAGTGGTGTCTCAAAGGTAGCTGGGAGTGCTGGTAGCGTAGGGCCTGAAGAGGGAGTCTACATAGCCAGACAATCCTGTTGTCAGGGTGCCAATGCCTGAGATGATGGGGCGCCCGATGAAGTGAGCTGTAGCTCACGAAAGCTTATGCTCAAATAAATTGGTTAGTCTCTAAGGTGCCACAAGTACTCCTTTTCTTTTTGCGAATACAGACTAACACAGCTGTTACTCTGAATCCTGAATGAGTACCAGTTAAGCACAGCCTCTGCCCCTTCAACAAGCCCCTGTTAAAATCAGTTCATTATCAGTACGTGACTATGCATGGTGCAAGACAGTGGAGAAACAGGTCCAAAATGTACAAACCACTATATATGAGTTGTAAGCACAAGATCAAACTTATAAGCAGACAACACAGTTTGTTCACTTAGGCTCTGATCAGTGAAATCAAAGGTTGACCCACCAGAGCTCACTTCAGGATGGGGGCCACAGTGAACAAATAGCATAGGTTTGACTGTCATCGAATCACATGTATATTTGTTTGTTCAGTCTGGTCCTGATTCTCCATGCCCTGCAACCTGACAGTCATCTATACCTGCACAGAGCAGGCGTAAAACACTACCGGATAGAATGACTGCGTTTCCTCCCTACTTCACATAGCAGTAGATGATGACACAAGTTGCAAGGCAGGGGAGACTTGTCATGAAGTTTAAATTGGACCCTGGTGCAGAGGTGAATAATAATAGGACCCAAAATATATGAATGCTTAAATCTCTCCTACCCGTAGAAACTGTTTGGGTAGCTACTAGACGTGAGTGTTGTCTCCACTGCACCATGCAAGCATGAAGACAATACAAATAGATGGTTTCTCTGGTGTGGCTGAGCTGTGCTACATGCAGCGCTGGTGTGATAAGGGTGGCTTTAAGTCACCTTTTCAGCTCCTTAATCCTGGCCAGCTCCGGACTGGGCACTCTTCCAGGGCAGATTACAGCAGCCATGCAAGGTCCCACTGCTACGTCCTTGAATAGACTCAGCAGCTCTGGAGGGACTGCTGACTACGCTACAGGCATGAGGCAGGAAGCTTTGATACAAATCCAAATTTCCCCAGAGTTTAATAGAATTTGGACCCAACATTCTGAAGCAGTTCCATCTCTAAATGTTCCCTACTTTATTTTGTACAGGCAGTGAGGTCTTAAATCACATGAAGAACTCACTACAGCGATCAATAGCGTGACCTTATCTGGAACACTGTGTATGCTACTGGTCATTCCTTGTCAGAAAGGCTATAGAAACTAGAGGGGATTCAAAGAATGTCAAGCCCAATCAAGGGTCTGGAAAAAGTTCTCAGATGACAGTGATTGGGATTGTTTACCTTAAAAAAGAGATTAATAAAAGGAACATGATAAAAGTATATAAAATAATGAATGCTCTAGAGAAGGTAGGTTGGGGCTCCTTGGCTCATAACACAAGAAATGGGGTGATTTGTGGAAAACGAAAAGTGGCAGAGGAAATACTTGTTCACACAACACATTGTTAGAATGTGGAACTCATTGCTACAGGATGTCATTGAGGCCAAGAATTTAACAAGATTCAAAGAGGGATTAGATGTGTATGTAGATAACAAGAATATCCAGAGTTATAATAATTAATGATAAAAAAGAACATTGGAAGGGATATAAAGTCTCCTGCTTCAGGGTTTAAGCCAATCTCTAACGATTAGGGGTTAGGATGAGACCTTCATAGGGAGCAGATTATCCCACATCAGCCTAATGCACCTAATCTTGTACCTTCGGTGCAGGCTCTTGTCGGAGACTGGACACTGGACTAGATGAGTCTGAGCCAGTCTGGAAAGTCCTCCATTCCTACAGAAACTCTGCAATTAAATCTTTGCTGAGAAACTGAAAGTAACTATGAGCTTTTTAAGTGAGAATTAATATTGTGTGGATTAGCCTAATGCCGATTAACAAGGTTGTGCTTCATGTTATCTGTATTCAGTTTGATCAGAAAATCTCTTTTCTTTCTTGCCCGTACCTCTCCATTTCTTTTCCTCTCCACTGCTCTTTGTCCAGTGGCACAACATGTTTGGGAAACTCTGTACAAAGTTGCCTGTCCGAGCATCCGCTGCACTTGGGGTATTCGGTGTGAATGAAATGGGGGTAGGGTCTTTTCACCCAGTGTTCCCTGGCCAAAAGCAGGGAAGGCCCATTAGAATTGGAAACACTCTATGCAGAGTATACCGTGCCAGGCTCCCAGCTAAAGCCATTATAAACAGCTGTCATAGAAACACGTGTGCTCCAGTAAATATGGATTTTAATTTCAGAATAACTCTCAAGACCCTTAGGATGTTAGAGAATTCCCGGAGTCCTGTTTGCGCTGAGGCTGGGCTCACGCTTGCTGAATGATCATCACAGGGCCATAGGATATAACTCCCATCCCCTTGAGGTATAATGCAGGACTTGATTGTGCTTCCAGTCAGCTGCTCCAATCCTTGGCCCCAGCCAGCTCCGCTAATTAACCTCAGATGCAAAATGCACTCCCACTCCAGTGCTGAGACCCCCCAACCCTACCAACAAACCTCAGTTGTGACCTATGATCACCCCTGTGCTTCCAGATCTGGGCCTCTCCTGAGCTGAGAGTGACACTAAATTGTATTAGCTGTAACGTGATGGGAACCTGAAGAAAACCTTTACGGCTATTACTGCATCTGACCCAAGCCGAGCTACAAACTCAGATCTGCATCAAAGGCTGGTGCATTAAAATACTGCGCCACTGAGCTGCCCATGCAGAATTTACACTCACTGCGACAGCTTCTGATCATGTAAGAAGGCTGTAAATTCTGAGCAACTCCACCCATGGCAATGGGTTCCTCGGCACTTACTGCACTGCAATGGAAATGCCAAACTGATCAAAACATACAGAGGGGAGGTTTAAAAAATAGCAGGGAGGCTGAAGCGTTCTTTGTCATTTGCAAAGTGTCTCCTCCAGTGAAATATTTTGAACGATGGGCACGGAGCAAGAGTGACTCTGACTGCTGATATGAGCCCAGAATGGGAAACTGGCCCCAGAAATGCAGACACATTTCTCGCTTCTAGGTCTGATTAAGTGACAGCTTGTTGGTACCACTGTTCCAGCCACTAGCCTGCTGACTCACAAGTGCTGCATATGTGACGAAAGATGCATTGGTGGAGTGGCAGCAATCTGTCGTAATATGCTAACAAGCTGCCCCTTTAAACAACATGGTCACCTTTCAACAAATGGCGGACAGCAGTCCAGTGGTTTGAGGAAAGTGTTATCTGTTTGGTCTAGTGCTCTGAGATCGCGGGCACGGGTTAGTGAGTGGTATTAAAGATGCTTGTTTAACAGCTGTGGTGAGCGAAGTCCTTTCTCCACAGCAGAGATATGGGCAGTGGCCCATGCTGGCAAAGGAGATATGGGCACCAGTATGAGCCACACAAGTGTCCCCCACACCATGACACTGTCATGCCAATTTGCTTCAAACCTGGCCTGAATGGACAAGGCCAAATTCATCACTGAGGAGTGGAGTAACCCTATGGATGAATCTGGCCCATCCCACCTAGTGGCAAAGGGGTGGTCAGTCTTCAGGACCCATTCAGTCCTTGGCCTCTGCTGAGTCTGCCATAAATCATGTCAATTTTAGGGTTTAATAATAATACCTAGCTCTTATATAGCACTTTTCATCAGTAGAGCTCAAAGTGCTTTACAACAGAGGGGAGTATCATTACTCCTCTTACAGATGGGGAAACTGAGGCACAGAGAGGCGAAGTGACTTGCCCAAGGTCACCAGGCCAGGGCCAGAGCCCGGAATACAACCCCCATGTCTCTTAAGTCTTAGTTCAGTGCCCTAGACACCAGGCCACATTGGCCTTCCAACACCAACTGACATTTTTTCCAAAGCCCCCAGAATTGGTGGTACTTTCAGTCATACTAACTTTGTTCAGTGACCTAGACTATGTCTACACTACAGCACGGGCAGCTGTGCCACCATAACGCTTGTGGTGGAGATGCTCTTAGCCGTCGGGGGAGAGCTCTCCTGTCGGCTTAATAACTCCTGCCCCCACAAGAGGCAATAGCTATGTCAGCAGGACAGGCTCTCCTGCCAATGTAGCACTGTCTACACTGCTGCTCAGGTTGTTATAATTTACGTCGCTCAGGGGTGTGGATTATTCACACCCTGAGCGACATAAGGTATACCAAAGTAACCTGTAGCGTAGACAAGATCCCAGAAAAGAGAGACTCTATATCCCATTACTATTGCCCAAGACATCCACCCCTCTTCCTGCAATGCAAACAACAAAATGTTATCATTCAGGAAACCAACAGTTCCAACTAGCAATTGCCAAGGACATTGATTAAAAATTCACTCCCATTAGGTAGCCATGCAATGCAAAGATATATGCGGGAGATAAAACATCTTCAGATAGCTCCTGTTTTCCTCTTTCATACTTCATTTACTCCTGGGCATTGGAGCAAAGATAATAACAAGACTTCCCAGAAATCCAAAGGAAACAAGACTAACCATTTGCCATTAAACTCTAAAAAATGGGGAGAGTGGAAATGCAAATAACGCTCACAAATAAATGTCAGAAATAATTACCCAGGATCTGCCAGAGCCCCTCTCTAGCTTTCTTGCCAAATGCATTGGTTTCCAAGAATCACCAGGCTCAGATGAGCTCAGAGACACAGTGAAGCAGGAGAAATTATCTCTGGGCTTCACTGGGCCCTGCTGCAGCCATTTACACCTGTGCAAAGTGGGTGTAAAAATACTGCCAACAGTATGACTAGAGTTTTCTGAGTCATTAACACTTTGCACTGGTGCAAATGAATGCACCCAGCAGGGGAGAATCAGGCCCTTTTTTAAAAAAAACTTTGCCTCTGGGATACACTGGGAGGTTTAAATAGAATTTTAACACAGAGGTCTGCTCAATAAGGGCATGTCTACACTACAAAATTACGTTGACCTAAGTTTAGGGTGACCATGTTTCCCCAAATGAAAACGCTGCTCCCCCACCCCAAAATGTTCCTCCGCATCCTCCTAGAGGGATGCACCCCGCCTTTTTGGCAAAACTGGGCATTTGTCCCATTTCCTCTTGCCACCCGATGCTCAGCTGGCAAGAGCAAGAGACAAATGCCCAGTTTTGCCAAAAAAGTCAGGACATCTGGGACAGGGCTTAAAAAGGGGACTGTCCCAGCCAAATGGGATGTAGAGTCACCCGACCTAAGCCCTGGTCTACACTAGGACTTTAGGTCGAATTTAGCAGCGTTAAATTGATGTAAACCTGCACCCGTCCACACGATGAAGCCCTTTATTTCGACTTAAAGGGCTCTTAAAATCGATTTCCTTACTCCACCCCTGACAAGTGGATTAGCGCTTAAATCGGCCTGCCGGGTCGAATTTGGGGTACTGTGGACACAATTCGACGGTATTGGCCTCCGGGAGCTATCCCAGAGTGCTCCATTGTGACCGCTCTGGACAGCACTCTCAACTCAGATGCACTGGCCAGGTAGACAGGAAAAGAACTGCGAACTTTTGAATCTCATTTCCTGTTTGGCCAGCGTGGCAAGCTGCAGGTGACCATGCAGAGCTCATCAGCACAGGTGACCATGATGGAGTCCCAGAATCACAAAGAGCTCCAGCATGGACTGAACGGGAAGTACGGGATCTGATCGCTGTTTGGGGAAAGGAATCCGTGCTATCAGAACTCCGTTCCAGTTTTCGAAATGCCAAAACCTTTGTCAAAATCTCCCAGGGCACGAAGTACAGAGGCCATAACAGGGACCCGAAGCAGTGCCGCGTGAAACTGAAGGAGCTGAGGCAAGCCTACCAGAAAACCAGAGAGGCGAATGGCTGCTCCGGGTCAGAGCCCCAAACATGCCGCTTCTATGATGAGCTGCATGCCATTTTAGGGGGTTCAGCCACCACTGCCCCAGCCGTGTTGTTTGACTCCTTCAATGGAGATGGAGGCAACAGGGAAGCAGGTTTTGGGGACGAAGAAGAAGATGATGATGATGAGGTTGTAGATAGCTCACAGCAAGCAAGCGGAGAAACCGGTTTTCCCGACAGCCAGGAACTGTTTCTCACCCTGGAACTGGAGCCAGTACCCCCCGAACCCACCCAAGGCTGCCTCCTGGACCTGGCAGGCGGAGACGGGACCTCCGGTGAGTGTACCTTTTAAAATACTATACATGGTTTAAAAGCAAGCATATGAAAGGATTACTTTGCCCTGGCATTCGCGGCTCTCCTGGATGTACTCCCAAAGCCTTTGCAAAAGGCTTCTGGGGAGGGCAGCCTTATTGCGTCCTTCATGGTAGGACACTTTTACCACTCCAGGCCAGTAACGCGTATTCAGGAATCATTGTACAACAAAGCATTGCAGTGTATGTTTGCTGGCGTTCAAACAACATCCGTTCTTTATCTCTCTGTGTTATCCTCAGGAGAGTGAGATATCATTCATGGTCACCTGGTTGAAATAGGGTGCTTTTCTTCAGGGGACACTCAGAGGAGCCCGTTCCTGCTGGGCTGTTTGCCTGTGGCTGAACAGAAATGTTCCCCACTGTTAGCCACGGGGAGGGGGGAGGGTTGAGGGGGTAGCCACGTGGTGGGGGGAGGCAAAATGCGACCTTGTAACGAAAGCACATGTGCTATGTATGTAATGTTAACAGCAAGGTTTACCCTGAAAGAGTGTAGCCACTGTTTTATAAAATGTGTCTTTTTAAATACCGCTGTCCCTTTTTTTTCTCCACCAGCTGCATGTGTTTCAATGATCACAGGATCTTCTCCTTCCCAGAGGCTAGTGAAGATTAGAAAGAAAAAAAAACGCACTCGTGATGAAATGTTCTCCGAGCTCATGCTGTCCTCCCACACTGACAGAGCACAGTCGAATGTGTGGAGGCAAATAATGTCAGAGTGCAGGAAAGCACAAAATGACCGGGAGGAGAGGTGGCCAGCTGAAGAGAGTAAGTGGAGGCCTGAAGAGAGTAAGTGGTGGACTGAAGACAGGGCTGAAGCTCAAATGGGGCGGCAGCGTGATGAAAGGAGGCAGGATTCAATGCTGAGGCTGCTGGAGGACCAAACCAGTATGCTCCAGTGTATGGCTGAGCTGGAGCAAAGGCAGCTGGAGCACAGACTGCCACTACAGCCCCTGTGTAACCAACCGCCCTCCTCCCCAAGTTCCATAGCCTCCACACCCAGTCGCCCAAGAACGCGGTAGGGGGGGCCTCCGGCCAACCAGCCACTCCACCACAGAGGATTCCCCCCAAAAAAGAAGGCTGGCATTCAATAAATTTTAAAGTTGTAAACTTTTAAAGTGCTGTGTGGCATTTTCCTTCCCTCCTCCACCACCCCTCCTGGGCTACCTTGGTAGTCATCCCCCTATTTGTGTGATGAATGAATAAAGAATGCATGAATGTGAAGCAACAATGACTTTATTGCCTCTGCAAGCGGTGATCGAAGAGAGGAGGGGAGGGTGGTTAGCTTACAGGGAAGTAGAGTGAACCAAGGGGTGGGGGGGTTCATCAAGGAGAAACAAACAGAACTTTCACACCGTAGCCTGGCCAGTCATGAAACTGGTTTTCAAAGCTTCTCTGATGCGTACCGCGCCCTCCTGTGCTCTTCTAACTGCCCTGGTGTCTGGCTGCGCGTAACCAGCAGCCAGGCGATTTCCTTCAACCTCCCACCCCACCATAAACATCTCCCCCTTACTCTCACAAATATTGTGGAGCACACAGCAAGCAGTAATAACAGTGGGAATATTGGTTTCTCTGCGGTCTAAGCGAGTCTGTAAACTGCGCCACCGCACCTTTAAACGTCCAAATGCACATTCTACCACCATTCTGCACTTGCTCAGCCTGTAGTTGAACAGCTCCTGACTACTGTCCAGGCTGCCTGTGTACGGCTTCATGAGCCATGGCATTAAGGGGTAGGCTGGGTCCCCAAGGATACATATAGGCATTTCAATGTCCCCAACAGTTATTTTCTGGTCTGGGAATAAAGTCCCTTCCTGCAGCTTTTGAAACAGACCAGAGTTCCTGAAGATGCGAGCATCATGTACCTTTCCCGGCCATCCCACCTTGATGTTGGTGAAACGTCCCTTGTGATCCACCAGAGCTTGCAGCACTATCGAAAAGTACCCCTTGCGGTTTATGTACTCGGCGGCTTGGTGCTCCGGTGCCAAGATAGGGATATGGGTTCCGTCTATGGCCCCACCACCGTTAGGGAATCCCATTGCAGCAAATGACCTGCACATTTCCCAGGGTTACTACCCTTGATATCAGCAGATCTTTGATTGTGTGGGCTACTTGCATCACAGCAGCCCCAGCAGTAGATTTGCCCACTCCAAATTGATTCCCAACTGACCTGTAGCTATCTGGTGTTGCAAGCTTCCACAGGGCTATCGCCACTCGCTTCTCAACTGTGAGGCTGCTCTCATCTTGGTATTCATGCGCTTCAGGGCAGGGGAAAGCAAGTCACAAAGTTCCATGAAAGTGGCCTTATGCATGCGAAAGTTTCGCAGCCACTGGGAATCGTCCCAGACCTGCAACTCTATGCGGTCCCACCAGTCTGTGCTTGTTTCCCGAGCCCAGAATCAGCGCTCCACAGCATGAACCTGCCCCATTAGCACCAAGATGCATGCATTGGCAGGGCCCATGCTTTCAGAG
Organism: Lepidochelys kempii; assembly: GCF_965140285.1. Lineage (NCBI taxonomy): Eukaryota > Metazoa > Chordata > Testudines > Cheloniidae > Lepidochelys > Lepidochelys kempii. The sequence goes on from NC_136382.1 coordinate 154,070,991, forward strand.
AAATCTGTGTCCATATCCTGATCACTCACGTGACCGCGCTCACGTCGCCTCCTCGCCCGGCATCGCTCTGCCAGGTTCTGGCGCTGCATATACTGATGGATAATGCGTGTGGTGTTTAATGTGCTCCTAATTGCCAAAGTGAGCTGAGCGGCCTCCATGCTTGCCTTGGTATGGCGTCCGCACAGAAAAAAGGCGTGGAACGATTGTCTTCCATTGCTCTGATGGAGGGAGGGGCGACTGACAACACGGCTTACAGGGTTGGCTTCAGGGAGCTAAAATCAACAAAGGGGGTGGCTTTACATCAAGGAGTATTTCAGGCAGGACTTCATGGAGGGTTCCAATAAGAAATGGTGCACCTAAGTTATTGTTCTTATTGGAACAAGGAGGTTAGTCTGGCCTCTGATTGATACATGGCTATATTTACCTCGCTGCACCTTCTCTGTGAGTGACTGCAGTGTGACCTAGAGAAATGAGTCCCCTAGACGGGGGAGGGAGGGAAGCAAATGAGTACAAAACAAATCTGGTCTATTTCTTGTTTTGATCCACTCCATCTATCTTTTACATCTTTGGCTGGCAGCAGACAGTGCAGAAGGACTGCAAGCCATCCACATCTCATGGCTGCTCGGCAGAAGATGGTACAATAGGACTGCTAGCCATCCTCATCTCTTGCCTGCCCGGCAGAAGATGGTACAGTACGACTGCTAGCAATCCGTATCGCCTGCCTGCTCACCATAAGATGGTTCAATAGGACTGACTGCAGGACTAAAGAGAATGACCTGGTCAAGTCACTCCAAATTCAGTCCCTGCGCCCATGTCTGCCCAGGTGCTCCTGGCCGACGTGGCCAGGAGCACCTCAGACATGACGATGACAGCTACCAGTCCTACTGCACCGTCTGCTGCCAGAAGGCAATGGGTTGCTGCTGTTGTGTAGCAATGCAGTACCGCGTCTGCCAGCACCCAGGAGACATACGGTGACAGTGAGCTGAGCGGGCTCCATGCTTGCCGTGGTATGGCGTCTGCACAGGTAACTCAGGAAAAAAGGCGCGAAACGATTGTCTGCCCTTGCTTTCACGGAGGGAGGGAGGGAACGGGGGCCTGACGATATGTACCCAGAACCACCCGCGACAATGTTTTAGCCCCATCAGGCATTGGGATCTCAACCCAGAATTCCAATGGGCAGCGGAGACTGCGGAACTATGGGATAGCCACCCACAGTGCAACGCTCCGGAAGTCGACTCTAGCCTCGGTACTGTGGAAGCACTCCGCCAAGTTAATGCACTTAGAGCCCTTAGAGCATTTTCTGTGGGGACACACACACTCGAATATATAAAACCGATTTCTAAAAAACCGACTTCTATAAATTCGACCTAATTCCGTAGTGTAGACATACCCTAAGTTACATTGCCATACTACTGCAGCAGTGATGAAATCTCTTTTGCATGTCCACACTGCACTCCTTGTGTCAGCGACGCGTGTCCTCACTAGGAGCACTTGCATTGCCGCAGAGAGCAGCTATCCCACTGTGCAACTTCCTACCATCTTATATGGGGTGACTGGGAACAGGACTTCAACGTCCCATAATGCAGTGTTCTCCAACCCATAATTTCATCTGTATCCCATAATGTTTCATGCCTCTTTTAAAAAATCCCAGCAAACCCGCCTCTCCCTCCTCATGTCCACTATCTGTGTCAGAAGCATGGATCCTGCTGTACACTTCTGTTAATGAGCATTGCAAGCACAGGGTGCCTGATCTTGCAGTATTTGCCAAGCCACTAAGGGAGCCATGGGGAACACAATGATTCCTTGGAGACTAGATTACTAGAAAGAAAACAATTCAAAGTTGTTGGCGGCATTCACGGAGCAGCTGCAGAGGGTGGAGTGCCAATTCTGGGCGTGAAAAACAGGCAATGACTGGTGGGATTGCATCATAATGCAGATTTGGACAAGGACAATGACTGCAGAATGTTTGGATGCGCAAGGTCACATCCCTGGATCTGTGTGCAGAGCTCGCCCCAGCCCTCCAATGCCGGAACACGAAAATGAGATCCACACTGACAGTGGAGAAGCTAGCAGTGAGTGCTCTGGGGAAACTTTCAACACCCGATTGCTACTGATCAGTCAGGAATCGATTTGGAGTTGGAAAATCCACCATGGGGGTTGTTGTGATGCAAGTGGGCAGGGCCATTAATCACCTACCTATGCAGGACTGTGACCCTGGGCAACGTGCAGGACACAGTGGAGGGTTTTGCAGCAAAGGGTTTCCTGAACTGAAGTGGGGCGATAGATGGCATATATATCCATGGGTGGAGGATACCATAGGCTGGGGGAGGCTGTGCCTCCCAAAACAGCCAGGCATGGCCCTGCCTATCCTGTACCCCCAGACTCCCCCCCTCCCCCCCACACTTCAGTCCCCCTGTGCGGTGGCCATGGCTCAGGCTGCGGACGCGCACTGCCTGCCTTCCTGGCGCTCCGGGGCTGGTGGGGGGCGAGCCTGGGGCAGGGGCCAGTGGCTGTGGTGGGCTCTGGGTTCCAGTGGAGGGGAGTGCACAGAATCAGCAGGGCCTCAGGTAGAAGGGGCGGGGCTGGGGCTAGCCCCAGAGTACATCAACGGAAAGGGCTACTTTTCTATGGTATTGCAGGTGCTGGTGGATCACCCTGAACACTTTACTGACATCAGTGTGGGACTGGACAGGCAAGGTGCACGATCCATGCAGTTTTAAGAACGCAAGTCTGTTCAGAAAGTTGCAAGCAGGGGCTCTCTTTCCATGCCGGTGGATTGTCATGGGGATGTTCAAATGCCAGTAGTGATTCTGGGAGACCCACTCTAACAGCCTACCCCTTACTCCTATGGCTCATTGAGCCATACACCGGCCACCTCAACAGCACCCAGGAGCACTTCAACTACAGGCTCAGCAGACGCAGAATGACAGTTGAATGTGCCTTTGGTCATTTGCAAGGTCGCTGGCCCTGTCTACTCATGAGATTGGACCTCAGTGAAAAAGAAATATCCCACTCCATAATATCTGTGCAGCAAAGGCAGAAAAGTTTCCACCGGGATGGAGGGTGGAGGTGGGATGGCTGTCTGCTGATTTCGAGCAGCTGGATACAAAGGCTATAAGAAGAGCTCAGTTCAGAGCTATTTGGCTCAGGGAGGCTTTGAAAGACCATTTTAATAGTGAGACACAGTAATGTGAGTTGCTGGAGTGTGCTCTACCTGGCACTGCTCTTTTGCACCCTGGCGTGAACCTTGTAATGAGTGCTGTGTGGGGTAATGCAATATTGCAGATGCACCTATTATCATCGGTGAATGATAGCCCCAGACAGCATATGATGTTAACAAATAAAGATGAATTAAGATTCCATAAATAGACTTTTATTCCATACCCATGCAGACACATTTATAACTGAATGAAACAATAAATAAAAGGGAAACAGCTTTTGAAGGGGAAAGAACAGTCATTTCCATTTCACAAACACATATTCCAACTGTATCTTTCACAGGTCTGTGTCTGTGCAGCTGTGAATGCCTGTACTCTAGAGGCACGGGAACCTGGGGGGGTGGGAGGGCGGTGCAAGGGCTCTCCCACTTTTTGAAAGTGGGGGGGCCTGTCCTTTTCACCAGGGCAGACCTACTTCCTTCCCCTCCTCTTCCCCCAGAGCCCCCCCACATCAAGAGTCTGCAGCATGTCTGCTGCTTGAAAAGTGATCACATCTCCTGCTGCACATCCCTGTTCTTTTCTTGCCCCTTTCTTCTCTCTGCTCTATCCCTGTCCATTCTGTCCACCAGGGTGAGCCTCGGTGATCAGTATCCGAAACAGCAGAGGCTTCCAGGATCTCTTGGAACATGCCATCCCATGTCCTCTTCCTTCTCCTCCTGATCTAGCGGAGCTGCTCCACTGGTGTGGATGGGGAGACCTTCAAGGCCACATTTCCAGCTGCAGATGATACAATGCACAGAGGTACTATTGCGAGTGTATTCACAACATAAATGGAAACTTGGTATGCTGAACTCCCTACAAGCACTACATTCTCACCTCTCCTTGGGATTCATAGAGCACGGTCGCAGTCCCAGCCCTGGGGAGTACAGCCCTGGGGGGAGCGGGTGAGTTGGGGAAATAAGGGGAATAGCTCATGGGCATGAGTAAATGTGCATAGAGCAACTGAACTGAACACTGGCACCGTTTTCCAAAGGCAGTGGTGATCTTATCTGATACCCTCAGGAGTGAGATAACGAAAGCTGAAATGGAAAAGCTCCTGCAGGCACCTGGCTGCAGACAGGGACCCTATGCTGCTAGCCTGTATGCTGCAAAGGTGCCTGCTGAAGCAGTTGCTGAGTGGCGTGGGAAAGTGTCCTACCGCAGAGGAAGAAATAAGGCAGCCCTCCCCAGAAACCTTTGACAGAGGATTGCAGACTACCTCCAGGAAAGTTTCCTCAAGATCTCTACAGAGGATTCATGGGACATCCTGGTGGACATAAACTATTCCACAGCCCCCACCCTCTGCCTAACTCTTCAGGGGAATGAAAAGCAGATAGCTATTCTATCTCCATTGGTTGTTTCACTACCTCTTCTAGCATAAGTAAAAATAGAATAAATCAACAGAGGTGTCCTGCTACTTTGGGGGTTCCACCCCTGCAATTTCAAAGCAAACTGCATACCTACCAGAGGTTCCTTGCCCTTCATCAGGCTCGCCCATCATGGACTGCCTAGGACTCAAAAGCAGGTCCCAGCTCGCTGCGGCTCTGGATCCCCCCGTTGTCTGTCCCCCATACTCCTCCTCCTCTTCCACCTCCTTCTCATTGTTCACAGTGGGGGCCTGTGATTCAGGCTCCTCTGAAGTATGCCCAGGGTCTTGTGGGGGGGCGGGGGTGGTGGAGTCTCATCAAAGGATGGCACACAGCTCTCTGTAGAAGCGGCAGGTCTGCAGTTCCACACCAGAGCGATTGTTGGCCTCCCTGGCCTTCTGGTACGCCTGCTGCAGCTCCTTGGCTTTCCCATGGCACTGCGGTTGGTCCCTCTTGTAGACCTTCTCCTCAACGCCTCAAATGATCAGAGCCCCTACCTTTGGCAGGGGTGTGTCTGCAGGGTGGGGCTGGCATGGCCAGCATTGCAGTTGTTAGGTGAGTTCTCCAAGCCAAGTAACCAGGAAATGCAATTTCAAAGTTTCATAGGTCTTTAAAGGGGCAGGGAGTGTTCCTGTTTACTGGGCAGCAGAGTTCAAAACGGTGACCGGAGTGGTCAATGTGTGGCATGGTGGGACACCTCCTGTGGGCCACTGAAGTCAACGTAAGTAACGCAGTCTCTACACCAGGGGCAGGCAAACTTTTTGGCCTGAGGGCCGCACTGGGTTTCGGAAATTATATGGAGGGCCGGTTAGGGGCGGGGGGTGTGGCCCAGTCCCCACCCCCTATCCGCCCCCTTCTGCTTCTTGCTCCCAGGAACCTTGCCCCATCTGCCCACCCCCGCTCCCTGTCCCCTGACTGCCCCGACTGCCCCATGCCACCCCATCCAACCCCCCCTTCCTGACAGCCCCCGTTCAACCCCCCTGATCCCCGCCCTCTGACCTCCCTAACCCTTATCCACACCCCGAACTCCCCTGCCCTCCATCCAACCTCCCCCCACTCCCTTACCGCGCTGCCTGGAGCACCAGTGGCTGGTGGCACCACAGCCGAGCCTCCCGGCTGGAGCCAGCCATGCACCGCGCAGCACAGAGCACCGGGTCAGGCTGGGCTCTACAGCTGAGCTGCCCCAGGAGCTTGCAGCCCTGCCGCCCAGAGCATTGCACCTGCAGGGCAGTGAGCTGAGGCTGCGGGGGAGGGGGAACAGCAGGGGAGGGGCCGTGGGCTAGCCTCCCGGGCCAGGAGCTCAGGGGCCGGCAGGAGGGTCCCGGGGGCCACGCAGTTTGTCCACCTCTGCTCTAAAGGAACATCCCTGGTTACAAGGACTGAACTAGCTCAGGTGAATTATGGGTCTTGAAGTCCAAAGTGCTCAGACTCTCTGGAGAGGGGGATGACATATTTGGGCCAATTCTGATCCCACGGGAGAGGTGGTCAATTAATGCAGGTACTCTGATGTCAAACTGCTTAGGAATATCATGTATGCCATGTAGTTTTAGCCATGTCGGTCCCAGGATTTTAGAGAGACAAGGTGGGTGAGGTAATATCTTTTATTGGACCAACTTCTGTGGTGAGAAAGACAAGATATCATCTCACGCACCTACTTCTCTAGGGATATCTTGACTATTTGCTTAAGGATCAAGGCAGCTGGCAAAGGTAGGGGCTCTGACAGAAGCTTGCTTTACATGATTTTGGCTATGTGGAAACCAGGGTCAGATTCATTCCTGGGGTAGCACTACTGGCTTTAGGGATGAATGTGGCTCTGAAAGAGCAGAGGTTTATGAAAACAAGAGGAGTTTGTGTGTGCAAATAGCCAACCCTGTAGGGTTTGGTTGGCATTATGGTCACAGATTTAGCGCATTTCTCCCTTAGGCTGAATTGGCCTATCCATCCCATCCTGTGAACATTTTCCCCCTTTTCCTTTAAATAGCATCTCTGAGCCAACACAATGCAGCCTAGCAGATACTCTTAACATGCAGTTTGGACTGAAACTGAAGCTCTTAAAATGTATCATAGCAGCCCCCCAGAGACACCCTCTTCAGAGGAAGAGGGCATCAAAAACAATGGCTGGGAATGCACAGATTCCTGCGGTTTTACCCCATGTGGGACCTCTGCTCTTCACGTGTAGTCTGGGACGGCACTTTCATGGCTGATTTCAGGTATTGCTTCCTGCAGAGTTTTACTGTACTTCAAGGGCAAGGAAGAAGACAGAGATGATGATATTTAGCACAAGAAACAAGCATGGCTAGGAAACTCAGCCAACACAATCCAATTGATGGATGGCACCTAGGCTCCTTCTGCATGCAACTAATACTTAAAATGCTGTTCACATGGGCCTGTGGCACAAACAACTCATCTCTTGCATTCCGTCTCTTACAGAAAAATAAGTCTTGCCATACTGGGTCAGACCATTGGTCCATCCTGCCTCAAGCAATGGGGCAATACCTGATGATTCAAATGGCCCTGGATACCACAGTGATGGCAGTCTTAAAAATGTTTATACATAAACATGCAATGAACCAGCAAGATGTGCACATAAACCAGTTTAACCATATCATCTTATTTTTGGAACCTTTGTCTACCCTCCCCATCTCCTCTCCCACACGGTCTTGTTATGTTTGTTTCTGGTCTTGTATACAAATCGTAAGGTCTTTGGGGCACAGAATAGCGTCACAGAATTTAAGGCCAAAAGAGGCCACCAGATCTGTGTAACACAGGCATGAACCACCACCCAATCAACAACCAGATTTAGACCAAGGTATTACGACCCTCAGCAGACTCAACTATTGTGTGCCACAGACAGAACAGGAGGGACTGAGGTGCACCTATGCCCCAGGCTCTTCCAAAGGCAGGAAACTGATATAAGTGAGATATAGCCAGATGAACCTAGCAAGTGACCCATACACTGCGCTGCACAGCAAGGCATCTCTATTTGTTTGCAGGCTCCCTACCATGCTTTGGGACACTTAATAAATTGTGGTAGATGGGAAAGTAAATCTTCCTATAATATACCTAGCCAATTGTGTAATGCTGAATGCCAGGGCTCCTGCCTGACTCCCACAGGTGATCTGTTAACCTCCCAAAGTGTGAGATTTGATTACACCTAATCATTACCTTAGTTTGTACGACTGGAAAAGTTACTGGGCATATTATTATCCAGCCCTTGTAAAATCCAAACCTCAGCGTTTGACTATGACCTCCAAAGGCTGAGATCTCCACAAACTGATTATAAGCTGCTTAAAAATGTCTTCCTGCATTCTTAGCCAAGACTAAAAGATATTAAGTATATTTAGGATATACAGGTGAAACAACATTAAATAATTCTTATATAACACAGGGCCTAAAGACCTCAGGCAAAGTATTCACCTTAGCCACACAAGGGCCCTAGGCTTGAAACAGGTTGACATGATTAGAGAGATAACCCTGTACCATTGGAGAGTAAAATTACAGAACAAGATGTGTTAGGTGTTGATGTTCTGGAAACTACACAGCAAGAGACTGGAAAAACATGCTTCAATGCATCTGTTAATATCACAAGATGACTGGTAGTAACATGGGGAATTTTAGCGTGACCATCAGTTGCTATGGTAACTATTTGACATAAATGTTAATAAGAATAAAGGGAAACTAAAGAGCTACCCAGTGAGAAATAGGGAACCCCTAAATTAGCAGGGTGTGGAAGTATGGATAAAGAAAAAGGGGTTGGAACCCTTATCCAGATGTATGAGCCTTAGCAGGCAAAAGCATTACTCAGGATAAAGAGGTGTTGCCGGGACTGTGTGTTGGAAGGGGGAAATGCACAGGGAGATGCCAGGATGACCACCATGAGTGATGATGATAATGGACACTCCTAAGTCCCCCAGCAGGCAATGCCAGTCCTCAGGATAAACACTGAATTCTTGCTGGCTGCTTTTGTATTTCAAACGTTTGTGGGATTGTTTCAGTTAGTGGATCATTAATAAAGGGACTTGTGATCAATTGCAGTTTTTTCTCGTGTGCTTCTAGGGTCTCTTATTCTAATGCTATGGATATTATTTCTGATGCTATAGCCTTCAGGAGGCCAAAACGTTTTTGCCCATTGCAGTTTAAGAGATTAATCAATATTAATAATTAATCCATGAATAAGGCTACAATTCACTCTCCATGCACCTATTCTTAATATCACCAAGACAGCTTCCTGTTGTTGCATTTTGGGTTTGCATAAAATGGAAGCTATGACCTTCATCATCATAAGGTTAAAACAGAGGAAAATATCCAGCCCCAAAGCAGCACAGACTAGGGCCTGAATCTCCTCTCTCACTGGATTTTACGCTAGTGTGTACCTCTACTGATTTACGTGGGTGTACATGAGAAGTGAATCAGGCACCTATTGTCTCTAAACACAATGACTCTGCTACATTAATTTAACAAGCAATACTGCCCAGTAAACAGCTCCCATTTCTTCTGGGATGTTATAAATGGCTGTACTCTAAAAATATTAGACTAATTAGACATCTGTTTTCCCCAGTTTACACTGCTTTGTTATTCAGCCTGCTATTTCTTCCTTGTTGGCATATGGAATTAATTTAATCTTCATCTCCTTTCCCCATGCTCAGCTTCAGACCTGCCACCATGCTGCCCCTTATGCCTGGTTCAAAAAATCAAGTCCTCTTCCATTCGTCCTTCAAATCGCTCCTTGAAACCCACCTCTTCAAGCAATCCTCCTCAGTAATAATGTGTTGTCTTCTGTGCATTTGTCTTGACTTAGCTCTCCAGTATAGGGAGTGTGTCTTAGCAGCATAAAGTGCTGCGTAAATGTTACAGTGCTATATAAATGTTTTGCAATAATAACCTTTTTTGTTGTGTGTGGGGGGAAATAAAAGAGGAGGAGGGGAACAGACAGTTAACTCCACAGAAGGAAAATTGTCACCTGCCTGAAATTAACAAAATGATCACAGAAGCACAACCAGATGAAGGCATTGGAAATTATATCCTGAACTTGTTCCCAGCATTTCAATGTCACAATGCAGCCTAATCGCACTGTGCTATGTGAGTCCAACGAGTATCAAAGTGATGATAAAGATATTATGATACCCACAGATATTATGTACCCATATCCATGGTATCAGTAGGCACTGAAATAAGGTCTTGATGAGAAATGGCAAACATCACAAAGCAGAATCAATGCAATTATTTTGTTCTGAAAAACAAATATGAACAGGTGGCAGCCCTGGCTGTATCCTTGGCCTAGTTTAAAATTGAGGGACTGAGCTGTGAATCACCCTGTGACAATTCTCCTTTTTTAATAGTGGTGCTGTGCCTTTGAAGAGGCAGACCTCTATCATGGGTCCTAACAGGAGGTTCTAAGCCTAGCACATACCTTCTGGTCAAATGTGTCCAGCTGCTGGGTGATGTTATTGAGCAAGCAGCAGTCAGAGGAGTAGGTTCTATATATTCAGGCTCCACCCTTCAGCCCTGTGAGGGAATTGGGAAGGTCAATCAGAGGCTATAGGCAAACTAGGGGAGAAGTTAGCTGAATACAGGGTCCAAGAGGCCTAGAGAAGGGAGAGGCCTTGTGAGGCAGTTGTGGAGCTGGAAAACTCCTACAGTGCCGAGTCTCTGGGTTTGTATAACTCCTGGGCTGCCTCTCTCAGAGAATAAACGCACTTTGGTGGTATCACCCTTGCTCACTTTCACAAGCATGCATTGGTTTTTGCTATCTGACACCATTCACTTTTATAGGAATGAAGAGGGACATGGCTAATTTTCTGCTCCAGCTCCCCAGGATTTGAATACAATACCTGATCAGTGCCCAAGGCCTCTGTGAGTGAGCCTATCACGCATAATGGAAATAGCTGTTACAATAGGAGGGAGACTCGGAGAATAATATGTCAGAAAGTCCAGACTAGGCGTTGTGGGGGAGAGATGAATCTGTCTGCTTGTACTTAGCCAGGGAGGATCAATGCCACACACACTTATACACAAAATGTGGGGGGAACCCAGTAATTATATTGGGGGGGAAGGGTTTGTTTAATAGTGGGGGAGAGGGGAGGGAAGGGATGAAATTCTGTAATCATGTGACCAGATATAGCAACCTACTGGTAGCCAGAGTAAAGTGCAGGCTACGCTAAACAATCCATACAGATTTAAACACATGACAGTCCTCAAAAGGAAAAAGTTAATCAGTTCTGAAATTCATTAAAGCCCATCACCACCTCTTCAGATTATAAAAATCTTTGCAGCCCCAGGGCTCAGCCGGGGTGCAAAATTTACCCTGATCAGCAAAAGTCCTGTTACCACTCAATTGCAGCTGGACCCCTAAAAAATACAGAGCCAGTAGCACTAAAAATAAATAAAATAAAAAGAGAATCAATCATTCTAGAGTGACCACAGCTCTCTGCAGCTTTTTAGATGACAGAACTATTAACTAATCCTCCACCAGGCAGGGAAAAGAGAGATTCTCAGGGCTGGGAATTAACAGCTACTGTGGCTTCATTTCACTGTTTCTAGACTGTGGAGAAATGAGATTCAGGAGGTGTTTTATTTGCTTGCTAGTTCAGAAAAAAAACCCCAAACTTTGTTTGAATAAGAAAAGTGCCAAAGGATTCCTGGCACCTTCCGAGTTCACGGACTTGGATTCTATTCCCTGCGGGAATATGTGACAACAGACATTAGTCACTGCAGAAGATATTAGAATGGCAAGCTAGCCCAGAAGTGCTTGTACTCATTCTTTTTGCCCTCAGTGCAGACCTCTGTCAATAAGCAAATCCAAATGAAGCCCAGAAAACTAGCGTGTCCCTTGAAAATGGAATGTGCTTCTTATTTTGATTTTTCTGGAAGAATGACATTTTCACTTCAAGGTGCATCTTTTCATGTTGCATTTTAGTTTGCACGGAGTCTAACAAACTGCGCACATGAACGTTGGATCTGGGCACATTTTTACTTAGTGCAAGATCCAGGTTAATGTGACTCAATGTGTTGCCATGCTCTGAACCTCCCCTATAATCCTGCATTCCCATTTGAGCAGATGGGAATTTCTACCTCTATGCAGTGCTCTGTAGGACTCCAGAGTGCTGAAAATCAGGGTGCTGCAGAGCTGAGAATCAGGAACCTAAGTCCCAGGGTGATGCTATAGCCAAAAGGGCTAATGCAATCATTTGATGCATAAACAAGCGGATCTCAAAGAGGAGCAGAGAGGTTATTTTAATTCTGCTTTTGGCATTGGTGTGACCAGTGCTGGAATACTGTGACTAGCTGGTGCCCACGCGTCAAGAAGGCTACTGATAAATTGGAGAGGGTTCAGAGGAGAGTCATGAGGATGATTAAAGGATTAGAAAACATGCTTTATTAGAGATCCTCAAAGATCTCAGTCTATTTAGCTTCTCAAACAGAAGGTTAAGGGATGACTTGTTTACAGTCTATAAGTACCTGCACAGGGAACAAATATTTAACAATGAGCTTTTCAGTCTAGCAGAGGAAGGTACAGCACAATCCAATAGCTGGAAGTTAAAACTAGACAAATTCAGACTGGAAAAAGGCATAAATTTTTAACTTTGAGAGTAATTAGCCATTGAAACAATTTACCAAGGGTGATGGTGGATTCTCCATCACTGGCAATTTTAAAATCCCGATTGGATGTTTTTTGGGAAAAAAAATATATATATATGTATATGCGCTCTAGGAATTATTTTGGGGAAGTTCTATGGCCTGGATGATAAAGGAGGTACGGCTAGATGATCACAGTGGTCCCTTCTGGCTGTGTAGTCTATGAATCTGTTGGTAGTCCATTGCTGAGAATTCTCATCTATGACTATGCATAGGACTCTGAAGTCAGAACCTTCATGCACAGAGTTGGCCGCACTGAGGGCATGGGAAGTCCGTATCTATGATGTTTGATGATGCAGCTCTGTGTCACCTTTCACGTGCAGCCTGGAAACAATTTAATCCATCCCGCTCAAACCTGTTACATACTGATCTTGTCAGAGACCACCAGTGAGTCCTGTTCTGAGCCATTAGCTTGAGTTCTTTGAGATTGATGCCAGACCACTGGAGACTGCTCATCAGGTTATCTTTGAAGTGCTTATACTGACGATCCATCTTTCTTTTGCCCTGCCTCAGCTTCCCATAGAAGATCTGTTTTGGGAGACAATAGTCTTCCATTCTGAGGACATGTCCGGTCCACCTAAGTTGTGCTCTCAATAGCATTTCCTCAGTGCTGGTGTTGTTTGCTCTCTCAAGGACCTTAATATTGGTCACTCTGTCCTGCCAGTGAATTGCTCATTATTGAGCAGAGGGCGCACATGTGAAATTGTTCAAGCTGCTTAGAAGTGCCTCTATAAAGAGTCTATGTCTCAGAACCATACAGGAGAAATGTTAGGACCACTGCACTGTAGATCTTCAATTTGGTGGAGAGACGCATGTTGTGTTGGTTAAGAACTTTTGTTCACAGTTGGCCAAAGACCTGGCTGAATTACTGATTCTGGAGGCAATTTCCTTATTGAGGGAACCGTCACTCAAGATGGTGCTGCCCAAATACTTGAACTGAGCCATATTTTCAGCTGTGTGCCTTGGATGAAGATGGCTGGCTCTGGGGCATTGGAATGAGGTGCTGGTTGGAACAAGACACCTGTCTTCCCGAGACTGATTGTGAGGCCAAAGAACTGGGATGTTTCAGAAAACATGGCAGTGATGACCCAAAGGTCATCAAGTCTATGGGCCATCAAGGCGCAGTCATCTGCAAAAAGTGCCTTGATGAGAAGTCTCTCCAGCATCTTGGTCTTAGCACTGAGTCTTTGAAGATGAAAGAGGAAGCCATCAAGTCAGTAGTGGATGTATATCCCCCGACGCAAGTCCTTTGTGGCATGGCTGAGGACGCAGATAAAGAACAAGATGAACAGCACTGGAGCAAGTATGCAGCCTGGCTTCACTCCATTCGAGATTTTGAATATGTCAGAAGAGTCACTGTTGGAGAGCACTTGCACGGTCATGTGGCTATGGAACAGATGATTTGTATGAACCTTCTTGGGCCTGAAAGTTATGTTATGGGGCAGGCAATACTTAGGGCACATTTTATAGCCCCCTCTCTTAAAAAGGGTGAGCAGTACTATGCTAGAAAGGGCTGCTGAGCCACTTAGTATGCTGCCCAACTTCTCTGCTGCCCCGGGGACAGAGCTGAATGGCCACTAGCCCCATAACATGTTCCTCTGACAGAGGTACTACCCCTCCCTAATACCCCCCATATACACAATGTATATTTGTAAGGGGTAAATCCGGAGACTTCAGTGAAATTTCACCAGGGAGGAGTCTAGCCAAGTGTTTGAATATACTCTCCCACAAAACCTTATGTTCAGATTCTTCCAAGAGAGTCTTCTCATTACACATGGGGCCATCTCATCTCAGGTTCCACTTCACCAATTAGTCACCTAACAGATGTGGCTAGAGATCTTGCAGTGCCTGATGGTGAACCTGCCAATCACCAGAAGAAATTCTGACCCTGGCACATTTTAAAAATTGCATATTGTTAGTGATCACATGTGTACTGGATGGGCTGCAAGTTCTTGTACTCCCGTGTTGGAGGGATACAATAGTGGACAAATACTATAGAGAGAGGACTGGATAAAAACAGGGAGTTATTATGCCCTAATTAGGGGAGAGGCGGGTGGATTTGATAAGCCCATCTAGAAAGGCTAAAAGAGCAAGCTACTCAGCCCACTGCAAACCTAAGCAAACAGTAGAAGACTAAAGGATGGCTTGTGGTGGCTGCAAACTGCAGTTATACAGGGTGCATATGTAAATCAATTAGTTTTTTCCTTTAAGAGTATTGAAAGGTATTTTGTATGTTATCCAAATATTGACTCTTCATGATTGAAAGCACCACTTGTGAAGGAGGCCTCCTGCCTCTCAAAAGACATCAGGGTTAACAAGTAATGAATGGCACTGATAGTGTTTGTCATCCATAAAACTGTCCTGCAGTGAATGAATTACTGCCTTTTATCAGTCAATATCCAGTCCTTTGGTATCTGTATGCTTTATAGGCCTTCTCTCCTCTGTGGCACTCATGGCACAATTCTTGTGTGAAATAAAGTGTTTGGCAAACTTTGTTTGGGGGTGTGGGAGGTTTAATTACATACAGACAACCAGCTTAGAGGCAAAAACTCCCTGTAAAATTCTCCTGGTGTGTACTGCAGGCTGATATATTTATGTAGGCCCAGATCCTCAAAGGTATTTGGGCACCTGAACTTTGAGGGACTAAGCCATAGTGACTTTCACTTGAAGATCTCAAAGGGCTTGACCAAAGGAGGCCCCAAGGAGCCCGTTTTGTAGATGAAGAGACCAAGGCACTGGAAAATAAATAAATAAGTAAAAATCAAGCAACTTGCTTATAAGTAAATTAATGGCAGGGACAGGAACAGAATCACATAGTCCCAATCCCCAGTTCCAGGCTTGAACTATTAGACAACATAGCCTCTAGTAATTTTCAGTTAAAAGCCACATTGTCTAGTTGCAGAATGCGCACAAATCAGCTTCAGGATTTTGGTGATCTAAGAGAGTAGCAAACAAACCCTTTCATTTGAAATAACTTGAATTTTAGATCAAAACTCAGACTGAACCTTAACCATGAAATCATTCTATTTTCCCTCCTCTTGTCGAGTCAGGTTCTCATCATGCCCACCATTATGACATCTAAGTAAAAAAGTTAACCAGTTTCCAGAACTTGTTCATTTTTTAAACTTTCAATGTGCCTTTGCAGTTGCTGATTTCATGAAGAAGTGATGCACTAAATAAGAAAAGAAACTCTTTCAGAAGTAGGTCTGATCAAGATGAAACCATGAATTTCTCAAAACTCATATGAGAAGGCTGTTCCCATGATGCATTGTTTCACCTAGACTTTCCCATTCCTTGAAAGTGGGAAGTTTGTACAGTAGCGGGACTATTAACAGGCAGTGAGATAAGGGTTATGGATCTTTGCTACTGGGCTAATTAACCTAAACAAGGCAGCTATAGCTCCCTAATGACAAAGAACTGGTTAATGTGTATGTGATCTGCTACTCTCCATTGGAAGGAATTGGAACTGCTTAACAGGGTGTCATAAGCCCTGTATTGCTAACAGCTAATGGAGTCTCTTTTAACCTGTACCGGCTTTTGCTTTTACAGGAGAAAGAACTGAATTCTACCCCTCCAGCAAAATTCAGAGTAGCCATAGTGTGTAGCACAGTGATTGTTGTGAAGCTTGAGAGGGCCACAGCTATGTTGCAATACAAAAGTTTGTTTTTATAATGTAAAGACTGGAGAGAAAGAATGGAAAGTAAGAGCGAGAGATCACAACTGGAGCAGCAAGCAGACAAATAAAATCTATCATTTAACTCCTCAACAAGGCCAGGATTACACTAGCCATGCAGTTTGCGTTGAAATTGACATCTAGTGCCAATGGGCATGTTAAACAAGATACGATTCCCAAGTTCTCAGAGATGAGCAAAACCAGTTTGGCCCTTTTATTTATCTACTCACTGTACAGTATAGAGAATCCCTAGTGCAGTTCTGGGCATATTAAATCACTGCTGAACACATCACCAGTAATAAAGCCCAATTCTGCCCTCTCAGCCCACAGACTTCATGTCCTCTCCTCAGTCATACCTGTGCATCCTGTTTGTCTTCATGGGGGTTGCACAGGTGTAAGCGAGGGCAGTTTGGCCCTGCCACTGGAACTTAGTTCATAAAGCTGATAATGGAGGAGTCAGAAGAGAATCTATTTCTCTGTCCCCTAGCTATGTTTTATTACTTCTTGGGAAATCTTATTTTTGCCATTAAAGTCACAAGCTCTGACTGAGTATTCACAAGAAGCAGGCGTGGAAACAGGGTGGCTGTTTCCTGCAGATGATGCAGTGGGGGAAGAGGGGAGGAAGTCTACCCAAATCCCCATAGAGAGTGACCCAAGCTAGCTAAGGGGTGATCCCAGGCTCAGTGGACAGCAGAGCTAGTCCACTACCTTCCCTTCCCAGGAAGCTATGGCACAGCTGAAAGTTTCTTGGCTAAGACCCCAACCCAGGGGGAGTCAGAGAGGGAATCCATCCCCGGGAAAGGAACATAAATTTATTCCAGAGAGGTATGATGGTTTCCTCATACATCCCAGAAGAAAAGGCTGACCTCTAACCTGGGGGAAAAGCGGGCTGAATCCCTTTCCCATCTGACAATGGGAAACTAGAGACCAGGAGTTACTGCTTGGTTAAGACCAGATTTGCAGTGGGTAGGCCTCTCCTCACCACTCAATCTGTTGGGGGAAAATAGGGTGCTTCCTTCACCATCGCAGAGCAGGCACTACCTATGTATGAGGAAGTTAGGGCATAAAGGGAAAGATCCAGAATAATTATTAATCTTTTTCTTTTGCCTTGCTATAAACACAGGAGGGCTTGCAGATTATGAGCAAGGTTCACATAACATAGTTTTCTGGCTACTCCCAATATCCCTCAGACTTTAAGCTGCTGGGTTTTAATACAAAGGTCAAGTTATTGCACAGGCCAAGCCCATGGGTGCTCCTGATCATGCTCCGCATCTAAAGGTTCAATGCAGTGTAGGAGTGGATAGTGGCAGGCACATTGGGTGTGCGACTCAGGGACACTGGATAAACTTTTATTTGCAACAAGGATTGATTCAAGAGAGGATCAGAGCCTGTTGGCTTCATTGCAGGTTGGGTGGCAGGCTGGGAGTACTGCCAGCAAAAGAAAAACAGAGAACCTACCCCTCTAGTGCGGGTTTGGCTGGAGACTGAGTTAGGTATAGAGGTGGGTATCTCACTCACTATTCATAAAATGGAAGGAGCATTGCAGTTGGCTAGAGAGTCTGGGGCCTCCAAAAAGATTATTTTGCATGAAGCACAAGCTTGGGTGGTCCCCCAAGATACATATTTTACATGTTGCAGTCAGTTGCCACTTCACTCATAGCCAGATTCAATCTATTAAGGGCCAATTAAGAGACGGAGGGTGTATTGATTGTTGGACAACACAACCCAATGCAATAGGGCTTCTTGGAAGAGAGGACTGGATGACAGAGTTGGACCTGAAAACTGATTCAGATGCATGGGGTCTGGGGATTCCACCAGGGTAAGTGGCACCATTGGGTTTAGGAGAAAGACTGATAATTCTGAAGTAAAAACTTAGGCAGTGGCCCTTGTTGTTCACTACAATTCTCCACACCATTCAGAGTAAGAGGTGGAGGGAATTTGCAGGATGATAGCGAGAACCCGTGAGGAACCCACTTGGGCTCAGCTAGACCTCTGGAACCACAGTTCTTGATCCATTTTGTCAAATGTATAAATCAACTGGCATCTTGACATTTCAGGTATATATTGTTTACATAATATTGTTTATTGAGTAGCACATGCTAAACGAGGGATATTGGGTTAGCAGAACCCTGGTAGCAGGTCTTATTTAGTCTATTGGAAGGGTGGTCTATCAGCCTAATAAGGGGTCAGCAAGGGAGGCTTTGGCATTTCAGGTATCCACAGGGAGTGGGGGGGGGGGGAAATCTGACATCCTGACATTTAGATCATCAAAGAGAATTAAAAGATGGTGTTGCAGAGTCATAGTATTACCAACATATAGGGAGACTAAGAATGACCAGTACAGACTTGCTTAGTGGAAGCTGATGGTAGCAGACTACACCTTCCTCTTGGGGAAGGGAGTTATCTAAGAAAAGGAAATTTCAGTTCATGGAGGTGTCAAAGAGCATGTATTGTTGAGGCTCCCATGGTGGAGGGGGATGCAGGATTGGAGTGGTCACATCCACAACATAGCTTAGAATATAAGTCCCATGGGTTATGCCTATCAAGGGTAGCATCTGAATGCATACAAGGTATAGAACATCCAGTTGGGAAGATAATTCAGTGGTCTAAAAGTGCTAAATTGTTCCTATTCATCCCTTCCTTCGGGATAATGTGAATGGGTCACAGGAGTTGGCGACAACGTGCAGGCACAATACTGGGCATACATGGGGGGCCAGTTCCCTAGGGAAGTCTATTGCTTGGATCTCAGTGTTTAAGTAGCTCTGAAGTTGGCATGGATGGGGGGCATGCTCATGGGTCAACAGATGCCCCTCATAAGTTTGTTGGGCAGGGAGGGCCATATGAATGGATCAGTGTGCACCTGGGGGGGAAACAGTTTAGGGATTTAATAGAGGAGTAGGACAAAGATTAGGGGTGGAGTCAGGTCTTCCCAGGGGTAACTGTAACCTGGCCTGAGATGCCACAATGGAGTTGTCTGGTAGGAGAACTGCTGGGTCATCATGGCTGGACAAGGTCAGGAGAGAGGTAAATTGACTAGCAGCTAAAATTATGTCAGTAGGAAAGGCTAGCAATTGCCTATCATGAAATTGCATATCCAGGGCATATGTTATTCAAAGAAGAGGAGGTACACCTCTCTGACTGGGAGGTGGATAGGACTCTGGCCACCTTTGGGGTAAGAGGGAGACAGCCAAGCAAACTGCTTGTGCCTCCTGAGGGTGAGTACACTGGTAATCATTCAGTAGGGGTCCAGTTCCCTGATAAACCAGAACAGGAAGTGGAGTAGGAGAAGCTATCCTCTAAAGAAGGTGTGGAAAGGCGTTGGGGTTCCTAGTGTCTGGTACAGCAAAGACAACCCCCTTCCTCACTCCCTCTACCTCTGTAGAAGGGGACAGTGGTAGGCTCCCTCCAATGGTGCTGGGACCAGGTTAGTGGGGTTGTGGCTGAACTGAGCCCTCAGCCAAGTGATACAGATTCCAAAGGAAGAATGACCTGCACGGGGCAAGTTATTGCCAGACAGGTCCCTGCTGTGTTACTTGGTAAGACTATTGCGTCGTTAAACCATATTCCTAGTGTCTTGGCTGTGTTCCTGGGATGGCTGGGACAATATCTTATTTTTGCCATTAAAGTAATTAGAACTGACTGAGTACTCCGAGGGAGCAGATGTACTGTGTGAGAAATTGCCAGTTTTAGTGTCACTTCACAATGCAGCTGCATACTAGCCCCTTAGGGTACGTCTATCCTACAATTAAAAATCCACAGCTGGCCAGTGCCTGCGGACTCGGGCTCACAAGGGGCTATTTAATTGCTGTGTAAATGTTCAGGCTTAGTCCTGAGCTCTGGGACCCTCAGAGTCCTAGAGCCTGGGCTCCAGCCCAAGCATCTACACTGCAATAAAACATCTCCTTAGTCCAAACCCTGCCAGCCTGAGTCAGCTGGCATGGGCCAACCATTGATCTTTAATTGCAGTTTAGACACTCCAATAGCTATTCAACTCTGCCTATGCCCTAAAGTTATTAGGCTTCAGCACAGTTACATTGGGTGAAGTGATAGTAACACTGACTTCTCACTCATTTTACAATGCTCTGACACTCCCCTGCTGTCAGTACACTTACTCTTGATTTCCACCAGTGCCAGTGTGGGGAGAACCATGCCTGTTAACTCTGGCTGGCACGGTTTGCTGGGCAAGGAATAACTCTTGCCAAAACAATTGTAAAAGATAATAAGGAACTTAAGCGCCAGGCACAAATCAATCTATCTCCTCTTGGATAGGATCAGGAGCCATGTCATTTCAAATACACAGCGCATTTTTTTTTTTTAAACTCTGCAGTGCACCATTAGTTGCCATAATGGATTAGACTGCTGGTTTTTGCACAGGACTGGTGGCCAAGAACAAATTGGTAGAGAAAGGCAACATTTTTCATGCAAGTAGTTTTCTTTCCACTGACAAAGGCTGATTTAGGGTGACCAAAACTACTCACAAGTTTGGGTTGATTTTGGGAAATAGTTTCAGTCACAAAAAAATTTGGAAGCATCACACAGGGGTTCATTTTGCGATTTCTGAAATTAAAAAAAAAAAAACAATTTTTTATTTCAGAAGGATGTTTTGCTTCAAAATGTCCCTATGTTTTACTAAAAATCCATGAAAAATGTTTAACTGATGCTGCCCTGCCCTACCCCACCTGCAATGTTTCATTTCAAGTCAAAGAAAACATTGTTTGACATGAACTGTTTCTTCATTTTGCAAAAAATTTGGAGCATCAGCTACCATTGTTTGGTTCTTTTATTTTAAGAGCCCAATGGGAGAAGTGGCATGTCCTACAACTGAGCAACTGTAGCTTGTGAATGGAGAGTCAAATGTACTCACTGCATCAATTTTCTGCTGTATAAATTGTTATAACTCCATTGACTTCAGTGGAGCTGTTCCATTTTGCACCAGCAGAGAATTCAACCCATTGTGTTTATGCAGACTTGCCACAGTTCCAGAACGATATTCAAGCCTCATTGTGTTTTATCCATGTTTCTGCAATTCCCCCTCGGGATACAATTTTTCCTCTCCCCTTCAGATCCATCTATTTCCTTCTGTCATAACCTTAGATTGACAACTCCTTGGGCCAGGGACCATCTATTTACAGCATTTCTGTACAGTGTCTATATCAATGGGCCATGAAACCTAAATTAACGTCCCTGGCACTACTTCAACAGAAAAATAAGGTAATTGTTTATATTAGGACTCCTAAAGCATGATCAGTGTCTGAGTGGCTTCAGGAAGTGTTGCTATGTGTAAGAGCAAGTCACCACAGTAAAATAGCTCCTCAAACATGCCTACCTATAAATGGATGAAAGGTCATAAGACTGTCCCATCTGCGCCTGTGAATTCCATAGGCCGACTACATTGTCTTGTTTGTTCTATCCAGCAAGAGCAAAAGCAAATGACTTCCAGACAACAAGATAAGTAATCATTCTTCTCACCTGGATTGATGTGGTCATCCACCCTCACTGCATTAGTTATCTTGCAGATGTTTGTTCCCTGTGTCTCACTTCTCTTGCCAGCCACATACGACCTGAGCCCATTAGTTTTGCATCCCCCATAGCCAATGAAGGACAGCATCGCTGTTTTTGCCTCTCAGCCTGTATCAAAGTTTCCCACCAAACACTAATGATGTCACAGTGCAGCATCCATCACTATTCCCATCCATAATTCCTTTGAAGTTGTCTAGGCAATATTCAGGGAGCTGTTAGCTGGCAAAGCAGAAAACTGTGGGAAACATGGTACAGACTTATTTCACTGTTCAGGAGGGTACATAAATGGCCCTGCATACATCCGGTCACATTTTAATTAATGGCTTGTTTAGCAGCATGTGCTAAAAGGATTTGAGAAACTCTTTACCAAACATTGCAGCATTCTGGTTTGGACGGTCCATCCTGGACTATCTCCGAGACAGCAACAGTTTCCTAACAACCCCATTAAGGATGTTGTATCTTAATTTCTCTCAGTGATAGAGACTTGTTTATAATTTAATGTAGGAAAAACAAATCAAGCAATATCTTAATGATAGAGTCTTCTCTCTACCCTACCTCCTTGGTGATTTTTTAATCATAGAATGAGTGCAATAAGTGGCTAGTGTGTATGTGTACCACTGCTCTGATGTACCGCTGTTCTGCGATCTGAACAGTGTCATTCACTATACTGCTAAAAACAACAAGTGGTACAGGCTTGTCCTCTGCAGCAGGAGGACAATGAGTTCTAGTCTCACCATGGCCATCAAATTCTGAGTGGTCACTTCATGCAGCATAGCATCAACCATCAAGTTCCTACATGGCCAGGGATTTTGTATAGTAGCTTTATTATAGCTAGCACTTTCAGCTAGACTATTAAAATAATTAATTACAAAAGTTATTTTAAACTATCGATACAATTCCTATATCTATGCTATAGAACATTAAACCTGTGACAGGATTTTAAGAGTCATTCATTTTTCACCATGTCTGCTATCAGTGCTGTCTTTGGCTTTCCACAAAGGCAATGAAAATAGGACAATGGATTTGACTATCTGGATCGCCTGTCCTGTTACGGCTTTGCATTACTAGGGCTGTAGGCTCAGAAGAGGGATACAGTATACTCCCAATTATTCAAATAGCATGGGGGGGACATGTATTTTGTTTGGATAATCAAGAGTTCAGGAGCCATTCAGCAGCAGAGTGGCTTGCACATGGCCAGGGGCTCCTCCTCCTTACAGTCTGGCTGGGATCTCTGCTCTGTTCTGCTCAAGAGCAGCGGAAGTTCCCTAAAATGTGTATTATATAATGGGTTTGTGTGTGTGTGTGTGGGGGGGGGCACGGTGGCCCACAGGCACCTGAACCATAGCCCTGCCCCCACATCTCCCATCCCACCCCCCAGGCCCCACCCTCTGCTTGCTCCTCTCCGCTCCCTCCCCCCATTGCTCACCCTTATGGCCAGTAAAAAGGGGGGGGGTGGCCTCCCTGTTCCAGCGCACCTGGCCCTGCTCACTCACTCCTGTGACAGTGGGGCTGCAGAGGGCTCCCTGTGCTGCCACAGGGCTAGTGACACCCGATCCCTGCAGGTGAAAGCTGCTGAGCGGGGTTGGGGGACGGGTGGTGGAAAGAGAGGCAGAGCTGAGACATCCAGCCAGGACTCTGCTCTGCCCCAGCAGGCCTGCAGCTTTCCCTGCACTTCGCACCTGCAGGGATCGGGTGTCACCTGCCATGTAGCAGCCTAGCAGTGCAGGAAGCTGTTCAGCAGTAGGGTGGCCTCCCCCATGGCTGGGGACTTGTTCTCCTTTTTGCAGTCCTAGCCAGGGGTCTCTGCTCTATTATCCAAGCCACTGCATTATCCAAATCCCTTCTTTGTCTCCAGAGGCAGTGCGAGCTCATTGGGGGCCCTAAGCAGGAATATTTGTGCCCTCCCACCCCAACACATACTAAAGAAAGCAAATGCCCCCCGCCCTTGAGCTGCTTGGGGCCCTAAGCAATTTATTATCTGCTTATGCCTAGCACTGGCTCTGCTCATCTCCCAGCATGAGATCCATGCTGCAGAGGGCATGCATCTAATGCTGAGGGAACGAGAAAAGGATTTGGATAATAGAGTTGTGGATAAATGGGAGTATACTACATATGAATCTATCAAACGGTTCTCATGAAAATCTTTTCAGTTAATATTAGTCTATCTGTAGATTAAAGTAGTGAAACAAAAAGCTTTGAAGAGCTTGCAGAGGTGACTTACAATACAAATAAATATCAGATTTTTTAAAAGCCTAAATGATATTGTCTCTTTAAATGTCACAGCCTTTCCCTATCTCCATGAGATAGGGAATCTTTTTTCCAATTATTAAGTTTCATTCCAGGCTACTTTATAGCCAAAGTTTCAGAGCAAGATCCTCACCTGGTGTAAACGAGTGTTGCCCCATTTAAGTAGATTTACACCAGCTAAGGATCCGGCCTTCAGTTTTTCTGAAGTCATAGTTTTCCCTCACTGAAACTTGCAACATTCACTTATTTTGTGTATTTCAATGTGAACACTGACCTTTGGCAAAACATAATTTTTGGATATTCAAAGTGTCAAAAATATTTTGTTTTGTTACATAATGGGAGAGGAGTGAAAAGCCTCAGTTTTGAAAAAACAAACTGAAATTGTTTTCATAATTTTGGCCCTGATCCTGCAAATGCTTACACAGCTGCTTAACTTTACACTTATGTGGCAGCCCACTGATTTCATGGGGACTACTCAGTTTGCAGCGTGGTTGCTTTTTGTTGCAAGTATTTCACATTGCCTTAGAAGAGATTGTTATTCCTATCTGACTGGTGGGGAAAGAGAGGCACAAAAATTTTACTTCTACTTACTTTACAGCAAGTCAGTAGAAGGGACCTCACTTTCACCTCTAGAGATGAAACTAACTATACAATTTTCCTATACTAGCCTTTTTCCTTTACTTTTAGCACTTCCACTCTATTGCATTAGTAACATGCATTTTTGGGAAACAAGTGCTGGCAAGCTGATAATAAGTTTCCTTTGTACATTAACAAAATGAAAACTACTAATTTGATACAGGCATTATTAAATGAATTCACTTCAACAAAGAAAAATGAGTAATTATTAGGACAAGACTCTGATCCAGAGTACAGCAAAGTGTAAGCGACTATAAAAACGTCTATACGATTAGGAACCTTAATTTATACCTACTGCAAAAATAAGTCATATAACAAGTTAATCATGAAAATATGTGCAACATATCCATTATTTTAATTGTTTACTTACATTAGTGTTACTGGCTTTTTTACAGAATTAATTAAGAGTCAGGTTTCAATTCTGTTATCTACAGACTTGCAGTGCTGGCTTGGACTTCTGCTAAGCTAGTTTTCCTATTTCATTTGTGTTTGAAATGGTTTCCAAACATATTATATTGTCATAAATGAGGAATGTAATGAGACAGTGATACTTTGTTTTTTAAAATTACCTGCTTTAAAATGGGGGGAGGGGTTGGGAAAGAAGGGGTAGGGGGAGAATTACAAGCTTCTGGGCTACAAAGCAACACATTAGGTGCAATTTTTTCCCCATTCCATGCTGGTATAAGCAGCTGCACACTGAATTATAGTCAGCGGGGTCTATATATTGTGACCAGATGTGCAAAGATGTGAATTTTCACCAGTGAAAACTGAGATTTCCACTCGTCTTTGAGAGAATCTGTGACTTTGGCCAAAGAGGAAATGTTGCCACTCTCTGGAGAGTAAACATCCCATTTTAACCGGTGGAGAGGTTATACAGGCCTGATTCAAAGCTTATTGAAGTCAACAGAAACCTTTTACTGATTTCAGCAAGCAGTGGATCAGGTCCTAATTGCCCAGTGTGGGTTGTTTTCACCTGCCAGTTAAGTACATGCTACTGGTCAGAGACAGAATGTTGGACTAGATGGACCATTGGATGGATCTGGTATAGCTATTCCTACATTCTAGTCTCTCCTAGGAAAAAAAAGTGTGAATTTCCCCACTGTAGCTTGTTGGAGGAAAAATAACCCTTCACATTAAAATTCCACCATGTGGCTCCAATTTCTGTGGCCATAATAATAAAAATGAAGCTATGAATTACTGGGCTCAAGTGTGTTCACTTAAGGAGCAGAGTAGAATTCCCTTCTCAGCAGGAATTGCTCAGTAAAATTCTCCCACCTGTGTTATGCAGCAGGTCAGACTAGACTATCAGAATACTTCCTCTTGGACACAAAAAAAATCTATAGACCCAATAGAATATCAGAGAAAGAACTGGAGAAAACAGGTAAGTAAATGGTTCCAGCTTGAGGTTCTCAATCTCTGAGGGGTTATCTTGAAGTTTAAAGCATATTTACAATTCTCTGTATAACCTTTAGAAGTTGCCTAACTGCAGCCTTCTTTACTTTCTCTCCAAATGTCAGCAAGGAAGAAAGTTAAGTTAAAATAGGACATGGGATGCTAGTAGACCAGGTTCCCACACAAGCCAAAGTCCCCATATTTCAACTAAACACTGACAAATGCATAGCAGGAAATCAGTCTGATCACCTGTGTGTTAGTGATGTTAAAATAGGTATTAGGATGATAATGTTTAGACTTTATTGAATGCTTGTCAGTTGCTGCATGTTTTCCTCACTTACAACATCTGTATCCCATATTGTAAGGTGTAATGAGGTTTACTACTCACTACTAGTGTGCCTCCTCGTGGCTCAGCTGTGGAGCAGCTGGCCACTAATCAGACACTCCTTCCTGCAGTCACTCAGTCTGTTGTCTCAATCAGCATGCTCCAGACTCTGGGTAGTTTTCCTTGTAATTTGGCCCTCTGGCCTGGTGACTTTAGTTCTGCCCCTCCAGAAATCTGTCAATGTTTTTCAGGACGAGCTGTCCCTTTGCTGTTGCAGGCAGTCCTCCATTCTACATCCAAGACTGAGCCACTTCCCCAATGGCTAGTAGGGGAATCCAGGCCCACCCTCTACTCCAGTTTCTAGCTCAGGGACTCTATGCTCTATAACTATGGACTACTTACTCCCAAACCTGGTTTCCAATTCCTTGGCATCTGTCCTACTTCCATCTGCTGGGTGTACCACCTGTCCAAACTTTTTCTACTCCCTGTGGCTACACTGGCTTCTTTCTAGACCCTGTAATCTCTAACAAACCTCCTGCACATCAAGGATTGATTGCAGATTATTTCTCCCTGCAGTACTCCTCTGTTCTCAGCTTTATAGAAGCCCTGCCTGTTCCTGCCCAAGTGAGCTTCATCCTTAATTCAGCATTATTGATCCCTGGCTAGCTTCTAGGTGCCGCCAATGTAGTTAATTGGTCCATCTAGACTACCTTAATGCCTTCAGGAAAGCTGTAGGGTGGACGCCTCATCACAGAAGGTAATATTTGAGCATTTGCATTGTAATCTTCCGTAACTGTGTAAATCAGAGAGGACAGAGACATTAACTAGTGTGAAATGCTAGTCCCCAGCAGAAGGTGTTTGGTCTTTCTTGTTGGGCAGGACATATCAACACCAGACAAACTACTGTGGAACATCAAAGAGGATAAAAGGCTTTGTTGATTGTTCTCCCCTCCATGAAGATGAGTCATGTAAGTAAATGCCTCCTATCAGCTGAGTTTGCAGCTCAGAGCATAAGTGAGGGGAAGGGAATAAGAAACCCCAAACAAGAAGGAACTACATCTCTGTCGGGGAGGGTGAGGCAGGTTTCTAGGTATAAGCAGGGCATCCCCAGCAACTTAGCCTGAGTTGGTCCTAAAGAACATCTAGAATTTGTTAAGTATAGAAGCTTCTATTGCATTCTGAACCTTAAGATTGTAACTCATTTGTGTTTTTACATATTTACCAGCTTTAACCTTGTAACTAACTCATTTCCATTTCCTATTTAATAAATCTTTACATAGTTTATTATAGGATTGGCTACTAGTGTGGTCTTTGGTGAGAGATTTAAGGTGCAATTGATCTGGAGTAAGTGACTAGTCCTTTAGGACTGGGAGAAACCTGAATATTACTGAGATTTCTTGGTGTAAGGGACCATGTGACACAAAGATCTGCTTACCTAGGTGGTAAGACAGGTGGAAGAACTCAAGGACACTGACTGTGACTCCATGTTAAGACTGTTGTAGTACCTGAGGAGTTTACACTTGGTAATTGGTTGGTGAATTTGAAGGTCAGGTCTACACTAGGAAATTAGGTCAGTATAACTACCTTGCTTAGAGGTATGAAAAATCCAACCTCCCAGAGCAATGCAGTTAAACTGACCCCAGTGTAGACAGTGCTAAGTTGACAGGAGAATTCTCCAATCAACAGAGCTACCACCTCTTGGGAAGACAAAGTACC
Source organism: Lepidochelys kempii (assembly GCF_965140285.1). NCBI lineage: Eukaryota > Metazoa > Chordata > Testudines > Cheloniidae > Lepidochelys > Lepidochelys kempii. Next base: position 154,098,699 of record NC_136382.1, read on the forward strand.
TGTGCCAACAGGAGGAGCCCTTCCATCAGTGTAGGTAGCATCTTCAACGAAGTGTTACAGGAGCGCTGCTGCAGGGTTTTAAGTGCAGGGCCGCCCTGAGTGTAGATCTCACAGCCAGTCTGGGGCTTGTACCCTGGTTCTTAACCATCTGCCCTGAGGTGGGTACTCAGTCTTGAGTCACTGCAGGACAGCTTGACAAGCTTAATGTGCAGTTTCTTGGAGAATAATTTCCTGTTAAATAAAAGGGTACATAATTAACTCATAACCTGAAACAGTGGATAAGAAAGATAGTCTTGTCCTGGATAAACTTGGACTGTGCTTCCTTGCCTTGAGTTATAGGCACTGGAAAGGGGAAAGCCATTGGAATAGGACTGCACTCTTCACTGAGCAGAGGCAAGCTATTTGCCAGCTCAAAATAAGCTAGCATAGAGGGCAGAGTTGCAACAGGCTGAAAGATTGCAAATGATCCCTTGTTTACAAGGGATCCAGAAGCCCCTCCCTGGGAGAAGCAGGATCTGTGGCTGCAGAAGCTGTACTGGAGCATTACTTAGAGCTCATTTACTCAGAATTGGTTCAGGGCGAGGAATTTTCCTTCATGGTTCAGGGCATGAACCAATCATCAGCTGGAATCCAGAAGTAATTTCCCTCAACAAGGCCAGGTCTACACTACAGACATATTGGTATAACTGTGTTGCTCAGGGTGTGTGAAAAATCCATATCCCTGAGCAATGTAGTTATACCAGCCTAGCCCCTGACGTAGATAGCGCTATGTCAATGGGAGAGCTTCTCCTGTCAACATAGCTACCACCTCTCCAGGAGGTGGATTAACTATGCTGACAGAAGAAGCTCTCCCATTGGTGTAGGATGATCTCATAAGTGCTACAGCAACTCAGCAGTGCCAATGCCGCATTTTAAGTGTAGACCTGCCCCAAGATAGTATTACCAGATTAGACACAGAAGGCCTGATTCACATTCTAAAGCAAACTTACCTCTCCTGGGCAATTCCTGATTCTCTCTCCCCAACCCTCCACAGGTGCCTCGAGTGCAGGGACATACTGGGGTATTCTTTGGTGAGGGGCGGCATAGCAGAGAATCCCTAGGCCCCAGCTATCCCTGACTGCTGTGACCATCTATAAGGGCCATTAACAATCAGGCATAAGTAGCGACATCCCCTGAGGCTCTATTAGCCTGCATGCGGGGGAGGGGTCTGAACTAGCCCCTGGCAGCTCCTATGTAGGGAAGAACAAAGGGCATGTAAAGTGATCATTGCCCCTCCTTCTTGGTCCCTGCACCACTTTGCTTGGGGGCAAGGGTAAATTCGGCCCATTATGTAAGGTTCATGCCTTTCTCTGAGACATTGGACATTGGCCACAGGCAGAAACAAGATACTGGAGTGGCTGCTTCATTGATTTCTTATATTCCTAATTAGCAAAAGGGGCGCAGTATTAAGAAAACTACAGATTATGGCTGGTAGGGAGCTTGGCAATGTATCCATGTCTCTCCTTAAGGATCTCCAGTTTTCTTCTACCCCTTGGCATTAATTCTCAACACTCTCAGAATTTTACCCTATCAGACAATGAAATCTGACCCTTTGTCTTGGGTAACTGTCTCCACCTGATGAGCAAAGATAGAAGAAAAAGCCTGTTTAATAGATCTGCTGTTCCTACATTCTGTTTCCAATTCCCCACTATTATTTCTAAAGTGGTCCAATTTTCTCTCTGTAGCTTTCAACCACAAATATATCTGAAAACCCCTTTATGATTACCTTAAATCATCCCTGCAATTTGACTTTTGATATTCCATTTTACTCCTCAATGACTCTCTAACTCAGCTCTATTTATTTTTATGGCTCTCTTCAATATTCCTTCTTACTGGATTGTTTATGCTTTCCCCCCCCCCCCCTTATTATTTAAGACTTAACTGGGAAACTCCTCAGCTGTGGCTCATCCAGCTGTTCACTTGCAGCTATACTACCCCCCTGCCTGTGATTTTTGTCACCCCGCCTAAAGTGAGCTGGATTGATGCGTACATGGGAGACCTCAAGGCACTGTGGGAAGTAGTCCTGGTGACTCAGTGGGCAATCCTCTATCTGAATCAGTATCAAACCAATGCTCCGGAAGCATGTTGGCAACTACCATGCTGCTGGAGGTGCTGTCTTTTGGAAGAAACGTACCAGTAAATCCAAGGCTGTAACCACTTCTAGTCTTTAAAGACACGGGACACGTTTTGTTAAAGTACGGACATTAATTCTGCTCTCCTGACTAAATTCTAATTGGGTGATTGCACCCTGTCGACCAGTACCAAACATTCCCCTGTACTTTCAGCTGGCTATGCTATTTTTCGTTTACTGCAATTACTGTGCTCTGTTTAACAGCCACGGCGTTCCACCTAAGAGGCAGCTGCATTTCAGTGATGAAGCGATCCCTCTATATAAAGTGTGTATACTTTAGGGAAAACTTTGGCGTCTCTGAACGAAAAAGGAGCCATCTAGCTATCCACTATAATTTCCAAAATGGTAACACTTTTCATAGAATTACATGAAAACCAAGCCAAACATCACATTATTAAGATTGCAAAGTCAAGCACTCAAAAAGTTTAGAAATTCCAGAATTAGGTTGCCAATGCAACCCGACTTTGGCCTTCTGTCTCAGAATACATATGCTGAAGTCTTTAACGGTTTTGGCTGAAATTTTCCACAAGAAGATTCAGCCTCAGACGGACACCAATCAGGAAAAAAATTCAGCCTGAATGGTTACTATTTGACAGAGTTATAAGTAACTTATAAACAGGGTCTCCTTATGGGAAGTGTCAGGGAACCTTAGCAGGCAGCACTACCATCTTGCCTATGATACAATAGTTGTGTGTGCTTGGAAGGATTAGATTTGTTAATATGTCAATTTCACTATATGCACACACACTGATGGGGAAAATATTTCCCATAGTAATAATTGCCTATCAATACATTTCAAAGTCAGAAAAGTGTCCCTGGAAAACTTAGAGTTTGATTAAAGGCTATTTACTTTGTATATTTTTGACATGCAATGTTGACAATGTGTTTTAACTGTTAAAAAAGTTAAAGCTTTATGAATCTCAATCTCGGTCATTAAATTATTATCTGACCCTCCATAATTTCTTGCAGCTGTAAAAATTTAAAAACAAAATACTTAAAAACCAACACTGATATTAGAAAAAAAAATTAAAATACACAGTGCAAACATATTGTAATGAATCTGTGCTCCACATAACGGATACAATTACCTGATAAATTACACACTCCTGGGGACTAGAACCTTGGTCCTTTAGTTCCAAAAACTATGGGCTGCTTGAACTAAAATAAACCGCTCCAAAGTGGAAATAGCAACTAATAGCTTATCTTCCCTATCTGCCAATTATTAGAAGTCAATATGACACACAATTACAATAGGAGACATAAGCCTAGTCCAACCAACCAGTCCTAAACCAACACTGATATTAGAAAAAAAAATTAAAATACACAGTGCAAACATATTGCACTGATATTAGAAAAAAAAATTAAAATACACAGTGCAAACATATTGTAATGAATCTGTGCTCCACATAACGGATACAATTACCTGATAAATTACACACTCCTGGGGACTAGAACCTTGGTCCTTTAGTTCCAAAAACTATGGGCTGCTTGAACTAAAATAAACCGCTCCAAAGTGGAAATAGCAACTAATAGCTTATCTTCCCTATCTGCCAATTATTAGAAGTCAATATGACACACAATTACAATAGGAGACATAAGCCTAGTCTCCAATTGGTGCAGATCTATATTTTAAAAATACACATTTTACCCTTGGTGGATTATCTTTCAGTCTCATAGAAGAAACACATTTAAAAGATTCTGGATACTGCTTATTTTTAAAACCCTGCTCATTTTCCTGGCTAAACCATGTTTGCTACTCCAGAATTTGCTAATAGCATGCTCCCTTTTCAATCTATATTCAGGCTATGCTCCCGTTGACAAGACTTCTGATCTGAATGAAAGCTTTGCCTGAGTAAGGACTGCAGGATTTGGCCCTATACTTATGCCTCAAATTCAGCCATTTTATATATGCCACGTGCACATTCAGGGCTAGATCCATAAGTAACCGACAGCCCCCTTGCATCAGTTAGGCTGGCACAAACTGGCTATAGGGAGTGGGGCTTACACCTACCTAGAAATACCACCAGCACAGGAGATTTCTACCCAGGTGCAGAGCCAACTCTGCCACCTCTTCAGGTGTCCTGGGCACAAGGAACAGCCCAGGTGTTCTTACCCTTCAACCATTTTGCACTTCTGGCACACAAAAGTTATTTCAATTGTGAAAGAGTTAGGACTACACTCAGGGCTGTCCTAGCCTGTGCCGGAGCTGAATTGGGCAGTGAGGAGGGGAATCACAAGCTGCCATTTATCCTTGTGCCATGGAGGAGGTTAACTCTCAGTCTGCAAAATGTCTATACCATGCAAGGGGCCATGAACAAGAAACAGAAATAGATTGGGTTGTGAGCAAACAACCTGAATGTGCCGGATTTCATCAGTGTAAAGGCTAAGTAGATTTGGGCCTCTTAGCATTTTGGATGAATGACCAACTGTGAGTAGCTGGAGATCCAAGCTTTGTTGCTTCTGGGTGCCTGCTCTTAATGATTTCACATAAAGAGCCTTTGCTTCAGACCAGTAGGTACCACTACTACTTTAAGATGAAAAGGTCCTTGGGTCAGTTCCTCCCTGGATTGGATCCCTCACAAATAAGGATAATCCCTCATTTGATGCCGTCTCAGTTGGTTGCTTTCTTTTATTCGGGCTTGTCATTTTTACATACTCTTATCCGAAAGCATGCTGTGCTTGGGAGGGCAGGAACAGAGAGACCTAGGGTCTAGTCAGAGCTCTCACAAAGGCTTGCTTGTGTCAATCAGTTAATCAATGGTGATGTTGGGTACATCACTTAATCTTTCTGGTCCAGTTAGGTACCTAACTACTACTGAAATCAATGGGAGTTGGGCACAGATCCTCCAAGGCATTTAGAATCCTTTCTTTCCCTGTCTGTACTCTACCTGCAGATATACTGTGCACGACTATCGGACAGGAATGTTGTAAGGCTGCTTTTATTAATAATACTCTTAAATGGTTTTAAGATTCTAGGATGGAAGGAGATATGCAAGTGCTAAGTATTATTATTGTTTGCTGTTTTGATTAAGTTAGCTGTTACACAGTAACAAACCATTTTTTAACATTAAAGAACCTATGACATATTTAATAAATGTCACATGTTGTGTCTATTGCCTTGACCAAAATTCCTGTTTCCTATTTAAGCAGTGTACTAGTCACAGATAGCAACTGCTTTCCACCCCAGAGGTCATAGCATTTTAAAGTGGTGTTGAATAGGTTAGTATAAAAATCTCTTAAGGAGCCTTCTGTATGTTAACATTGGGCCAGAATGTGAACCCCTGGGTCAAGTTAGTGTGCAGTTACTCACACACGCAGTGCTATTAAAATCAGTTGGATGACACGTGAGTGTGTGTGTAAGTAATTGCTCACCAGTTTGGTCAAGGGCGTCACAGTCTAACCTACTATTTTTATTAAAGAATTTGTATCATAGTAAACACTGTAATTAAGCTTACAAAAAGATTTCGGTTGTAACCCCCAGATGTTGCATGCTCACAATTTTCTGAGAAATGTCACCTTTGGAACGAAGTGTTTCCTTTGGGACTGAGAAAAAAACCAGGAAAGTTTCAGCAAAATCTATCCAGGCATTTTAAAGTGTTTGCACAAGGAGGAAGACGGGTTGCATTTCCCCTTTTAAAACAAACAAATCTAGCCATATTTTTTTCTGATGGAGCAAACACAGCTGAGGCTGGAGGTTTGAAATTGTGTAGGTGAAAAGTCTTTACTCAAGACTAATGTCTTGCTAAATATGTTAACAAGAGTTGATGAGAGGCACTCAGATATTGTGGTAATGGCCAGCATTAAAACCCCATAAATACATAGTTTCAAATCTTGTTAGGTAAAGCTGGTAAGACTTAGGGACCTAAGGGTGAAATTCATCCCTGTGCAAAGGTCTAGCACAAGGCCTAAGCAGCACTCACATTCCACTTAAGCCAGCTTTTGAGAGTCCAAGTGGTCCATAGTAGAGCTAGGCAAAATTGTTTGGCCAAAATTTTTTTTTAATTAAATTGAAAAAAAAAAAAAGCAGATTTGGCAACACTGAAACTTTCTGTGAATTGGCGGTGGTTGGGAGGGGAAATTAAAAAAAACAAAACAGTTCAATGTTTTCAGTTTGAAACAACTTTGTTTCAAAAATTTCCTTCACTTAACATTTGATATATTTTAATTAATCAAAATTGAAATATTTGATTGTCAAAATGAGAGTTTGTTGGACCTGCAATTAACTTTTTTCCCCCCCAATTGGTCAATTCAAACAATTTTTTGGTTTTGGTCCAACCCAAACCAAGTCTCTCCTTCCTCCTTCCCTCTGCCCCCTCCCCCCCCCCACTCTCGCGCCTCCAAAATTTTAGAAATTGCTAACAAACCCCAAATCCATTATTTGCACATCTCTACTTCATAGACCTTGGACTGGTCCTCTGCATGGGGCAAACTTCATCTACAATCAAGCTCAGTAGATGCTAGGATTCTTTTGCTGTAGTGATATGAAATTAGGAGGGTCTGTACAGGATCCAATGATGAATCAGTCTGTCCATCATCTTGCCTCTGACAGTGGCCAGTGCTATTTGCTTCAGAATAAAGGGATAGATAGAGCTGTTGTTTTCATTACCTGCATGAGTAGCCTCGGTTGCGGATCTGGATGATGTATTTATCGATTAACATTTTTATTCAGTTGTAGTTATGAATTGCAGGTCCCTTCAGTTCCAGGGCTTGTGAAATGGTGCATTATGCGGGTGCATTATTTAGGACAGGATATGGTGTGACACTGCATTGCAAAGGATAGATTTGCATATGTAATGCTTATTTGTCTGGAATGTTTTATATCTAAAAATAAATAAATATTTTTTAAAACAAAGACCACCCTCCATCTGGGGAATGAAATGCAATGTGAATTTTCCTCATCTGTCCCTTAGACCATAGACAGTTTGCTTTTATTATCCTTACCTTTCCCTAACCTGCAACATTTACTCTCATCATCCAAACTCCCTGCATGACTAGAAACCATTTGTATTTGAGGTGGCCTGTCAGCGTTGACCTGCCCCTGAATCACTCTGAGGTTTGAGCATTAATGAATGCTAAAGAGAAATGGATTTCCTCCACAACTGTATTACACACCCATAGAGGCATAAAAAAAAAAATTCACCATGATTAACAATATTACTCTGGATACCAAGGAAGGCCAATTGATTTGGCAGTTATTATAAAGTGCTGCCCAATTTCCATAGACTCTATAAATCCAGAAAGCAGAAACAATCTGCTCTTACACTGTGCCTACTTAGTACTGTTAATGCTAAATGAGCTAGTATTTATTGCTATACAGCTCCAGCACAGACTATGATGATTTTGTTTTATATCAAGGACAGCAGCAAGAATTTAATTAAAGCATATTGTTGGCTTCTCCTATTTAACAACTTACAGAACAGAGATTACAAATAAAAATGGAGGGGCAGATCCTCTGCTGGTATAAATCAGCCTAGCTCTATTGACTTCAACAATTCTGATCTATTCTGTACACCTACTGAGGACTTGACCCATAAACTACAGTACTTTATAAAGGTGGATTTTCATTGAATCATAGAATATCAGGGTTGGAAGGGACCCCAGAAGGTCATCTAGTCCAACCCCCTGCTCGAAGCAGGACCAATTCCCAGTTAAATCATCCCAGCCAGGGCTTTGTCAAGCCTGACCCTAAAAACTTCTAAGGAAGGAGATTCTACCACCTCCCTAGGTAATGCATTCCAGTGTTTCACCACCCTCTTAGTGAAAAAGTTTTTCCTAATATCCAATCTAAACCTCCCCCACTGCAACTTGAGACCATTACTCCTCGTTCTGTCATCTGCTACCATTGAGAACAGTCTAGAGCCATCCTCTTTGGAACCCCCTTTCAGGTAGTTGAAAGCAGCTATCAAATCCCCCCTCATTCTTCTCTTCTGCAGGCTAAACAATCCCAGCTCCCTCAGCCTCTCCTCATAACTCATGTGTTCCAGTCCCCTAATCATTTTCGTTGCCCTTCACTGGACTCTCTCCAATTTATCCACATCCTTCTTGAAGTGTGGGGCCCAAAACTGGACACAGTACTCCAGATGAGGCCTCTCCAATGTCGAATAGAGGGGAACGATCACGTCCCTCGATCTGCTCGCTATGCCCCTACTTATACATCCCAAAATGCCATTGGCCTTCTTGGCAACAAGGGCACACTGCTGACTCATATCCAGCTTCTCGTCCACTGTCACCCCTAGGTCCTTTTCCGCAGAACTGCTGCCTAGCCATTCGGTCCCTAGTCTGTAGCTGTGCATTGGGTTCTTCCGTCCTAAGTGCAGGACCCTGCACTTATCCTTATTGAACCTCATCAGATTTCTTTTGGCCCAATCCTCCAATTTGTCTAGGTCCTTCTGTATCCTATCCCTCCCCTCCAGCGTATCTACCACTCCCCCCAGTTTAGTATCATCCGCAAATTTGCTGAGAGTGCAATCCACACCATCCTCCAGATCATTTATGAAGATATTGAACAAAACCGGCCCCAGGACCGACCCTTGGGGCACTCCACTTGATACCGGCTGCCAACTAGACATGGAGCCATTGATCACTACCCGTTGAGCCCGACAATCTAGCCAGCTTTCTACCCACCTTATAGTGCATATAAGTGCATATATTGACTTCAATAATATGTTTATTAGAAAATGGTTGCAGGCCCAGGCCCCAGCTCTTGTTTTTTTATCTGCTAGAAAACAATGGGGCCAATCCACAAAATTCAAATCTGGACAGAGACACTAAACAACCTGCATTTCTGGCATGTCCTGACCTGGGTTGTTGGTTCAGCACATTGGAGAGATGTGGCTGTTTTCAAAATGTACATCCAGACTCAGGTTTCAATGGACATCCTGAATATTTGATTCTGCTAAAGAGACCAGAATCCTGGGCTTTATTTAGAAGGTGCTTTTAGCAAAGCAAGTCTCTTGCGAGGGGAAGAGGAGGGGACATTGCATAAGAACACAAGCAATACCTACCTTTCTACTTTCATACCTCTAATTACTAATTGTAGCTGTTTGTTTTGTAGAGCGTTTACCATGCTGTTGACAAAGCCATATTCATTGATCTCGGTTTCTTTCCAGGACGAATGGAGCAGATTCCCACAACACTAGGTCAGAGAAGATCCATCAGGAAGCAGTGATATATGAATAGGAGGCAGGACAGCTGAACATAAGGCATCCATAGTAGGAAAGGAGAACTTGAGGTAATCAATGGAAGCGACTGAGGTTAAGGAACTGGCCTGGGACTCATGAGATCTGGGTATAGTTCCCAGCTCTGCCAGAGATTTTCTGTGGGATCTTGGGTAAATCACTCTCTCTGTGGGGGGTAATCATCCTTCCTTCCTCGGTCTTACTTATTTAAGATTGTAAACTGTTCATGGCAGGGACTGTCTCTCAATAGGAGTATGTACACCATTATTGTATGCACTGCCCTGGCTTCAGTAGGGCCTCTAGGCACTGCTGAAACAATAAATTAGCAGAATGGATATCAGCTGTCCAGACCCAGTTAGCCCTGATCCAACAAAGCACTTTACACATGACAATAGTGGAGCTGCTCAAAATCTCATTCAAAAATGTTTACTTTTAAAAACAAACAAAAAGCATTTTTGTCAAAATTAGAATTTTTTGCAGGAAATTTTCAGTTTCAGGCTTTTTGGTGTTTCAGTAAAAACCTCAAATATTTTTAAACACAAACTTGCATGTTCCTCTTTTTTTGTGCATGAGTGGGAGCAAAATCACTGATAAAAAGTCCATTGAGTCGTTCCAGTGACTCCAGTGGGTCAATAAGCTGCACACATGTTTAAATACTTAGCTGGACTTGGGCCTTAATGGGGGAACGGTGTCAGTGGAAGAAGCCACTAAGGACTCAAAATCCACTCGTCACTGTGCCGGCCATGAGCAAACTAATTCCAGAATACGAGATCCAGGCAGCTGCAGCGCCTTTAAGTTCTTCCGTTGGTGTTCGTTGCGAGGCACGTACAGTATTGCTTTCAGGCTCCGCCATGGGATGGTGAAATGTGTAACACTTGCTGAATAAAAACCTACAGGAAAATGTTCCTCCTCTTCTTGAAAAATCTGTTCACTTCTCCTGCTGATCCTAAAGAGAATCAAAAACCTTTCCAGGCAACTTAAAATCAGTTCCTCAGCCCTATTTGTTCTCCTGGCCCAGCTGCCACGCTGTTGTGTTACCTGGGGCTAAAATTAAAAGAATGGGTATCTGGGATATGTTGTCAGAAGCAAATGTCAGCCAGCAACCAGCTTCACCTGGATTTTTATGAAGTCTTATTTTACACTGGAGCTAGAACTCCGCTCATCATAAACCCCCAACGTTTTTCCTTCTTCGATGATGGTCTCTTTCCTTTAAGTTAATCTCGTGCTAGTGAAATGTAGCTAGAGCACAAGCAGCAGTAGCATGGGTATCCTGAAAAAGACTTCCCCCCACTCCCAAACACACACGTGGAATGCTCATCCTGACAAAAAATAAAATCTGTAAAGCTACTACCGTAGCCTCCTTAAAGCTCACGACTAGCGTGATGGCCACACAACACTGCCAGCTAACAATAGCTAAGCAGGCAGAGCGCGGACTGGTGCTACTGACCTTATCCGTTAAGCCTATCCTATTAAAAAAAAAAAATCCCTCTCCTTACAAATTGTGTACACAGCTAGTCTATAAAAAAATGCTCATAGTAGTGTTACCCCACCCTCCTCCCCCAGCTCTCTATTGGTGTCTCACCCATCTGCTACATCTCATCCCAAACTAAGATTGTAAACATATCACAGTGTTCCTCTCCCAGGCCCCCCCCATGGGTCAAGACAGGCCTTCACACCCACCTGCTGCCAGTCTGGAATACAGTAACTCCTCACTTAACACTGTAGTTATGGGCCTGAAAAATGCTACTTTAAGCAAAACAATGTTAAGCGAATCCAATTTCCCCATAAGAATTAATGTAAATAGGGGGGTTAGGTTCCAGGGAATTTTTTTTCCCCCACCAGACAAAAGACATTGTGTGTGTGTGTATGTGTGTGTGCACACGGCAGTGGTGGGGAGGGACACCTGAACTGCCCAACAATTGATAGCCTGCTGGGTGGCTGTTGCACAGGGAGCTTAGGGGAGCTGATGGGGGGCTGCCAGACCACCCTGGTTCCAAGCCCCCCCCACTAGCTCCAATGGGCTGCTCTTTCTGCAAGCAGAGGACAAAGCAGGTGGCTGCCAAACAACATTATAAGGGAGCATTGCGCACCTTTAAATGAGCATATTCTTTAATTAATCAGCGACGTAACAACGTTAACCGATGTTAAGTGAGGAGTTACTGTATCCATTCCATCACACTCGGTCATAAGATGCTCAGCCCTCCAGCTGAGTCCCAGATAGTCCACCCTTACCAGTGTCATTAACAAACAAGAAGTGAACTGTCCCAGGGGCACGGTAGGACTCTTTTTCTTCAGAGGGCCCTGGTAAGCTACAGCACCAACTGGGCTTACAGGCTACTCTTAAAATAATCATAGCATTGCCTTTTTAAAATTCACCATGTGTAGTAACAAGAGGGCCTCCCATTAAGAGGGGTCTCTCCCATGGAGCAGACACCATCTAGGGTCTGCATACTTAAAGTCTCCAGGAGCCCTCATCACATATCAAATAAAGAGAATTGTGCTTTAAACTTGATATCCCTGGTCTCACTCTGGGCTCCTGAAGTACAGAGGTTGCACAAGGAAGACACTGTCAGCTGCCTGACCATGCTAGACAGCACAACAATAAAGCCCCAGAAGGAAGGTGGCTGTCAGGCAGTAGTCATCCAAGAAGCTCTTACCTTCAGCCAGGTGTATCTCCAGGAGTTGAAGCCTAGAAGTGAGGTGAGGTCTGGTCTAGTCTCTAGTCTGACCCCACCTGTTTTGTGTTCTCCCCAATTAAGCTTCTCTCACCAACCCTGACACTTCTCACAGGTGTGATAAGGTGGGGCTGATAAAGTCTATAATAGCTTATTAACCCTGTGTTGCCCAGTGTTGGGATTGTATACCCCATCTCAGGGCACTTTTACTATGGTATATACAGTGCCTACCACAATGGGTCCCTGATGTGGCTGGGGCCTCTAGGTGCTACTGTGATACAGAAAATTAATAATTATAATAATAAATACATATACACACCTCAGTCCTGATCTTGAAGGACAACATCTAGGTTGAGGTTTTCAAGTCAGGGATTGAATTTCAGAGGGAGTTTTGTGGCTAAGTCCCCTAGTCAGCTTTGAAAATCTCACCCTAACTTTAGAGGGTGTCATGATATATGGAAGCACAAGCCTCCTTAAATAGAAGATATTTATGAAGAAAACAGCTATAAGTACAGACAAGCAAAGAGACTACCACAAAGCTTGAGTTCCAGCTCTGTCGCCCCTGTTTACCAGGGTCCACGCTCTCTCTGGAATGTGATATAACACAAAGAAACACCGAGTGATTAAAAAATATGCAGCAAGTAAACATCATTATGAAGAGGAATTCAGGCCCAAATCCTCAAAGGTATTTATACTCCTAATTCCACTGATTTCAATGGAAGTTAGGAGCTTTTATATCTTTGAGGGTCTGGGCCTCACTTCAATCCTTCTTCTCACTATTAAGGGTGACAACAAAGCCTGTAATGATGGCTTTTAAATTATATTGACATCTGTTCAACTAGAAAGTTAATTGAGACCAACAAATTTCATTGACACTGGCTTTCAGACAGCCATGAGATAGTAATAGTGTTCAGGTACTATGGTATAAACCCTTATTCCGGTCATTATGAAAACAGGTCTTTCCTGAGATTGCCAGTACCAACTAGTGCCATCCACGTTGGATGTATCACAAGAACAAGTATCAAGGTATCAAGTTTAAAGCACAACTCTCTTCAGTCTCACAGTATTTTGGCACCAATAGGGATAAAGGTGCATGGAAATGAAGGGGGTTGGAATGAACCTTAAAAACAAAATTAGAGTCAGTTCAGGTTTGGGGGGATGGTCTGAGTCACACATCCTAAAATGAATGGAGAATTTGATACTGAATTGCCTTATGGCTGACTTCCTCACTGGCATCCTGAGAAGATCCCCTCCAGATTCTTGGCCAGAACTACTGACGTTTGCAACACCTGCTGAAAAACTCCATCCCAGGAGTCCAGAACAAGCTGGCAAAGGACTTTGGGAATTCAGTTAGTGCTATGGTGATATAGTCAGGAGGAAGAAAGGATAGTGTGCTCGCTAACACACCACCCTGGGAGTCAGGAGATATATCTTTTCTTCTTCACTCTGCTACTGACTTCCATTGTTCTTGGGCAAGTCGCTTAGACCCAGATTTTCAAAAGCAATTGCTAGTTTTGTGTTTCTTAATTTCTGGGCTTCCAGTTTGGGACACTTAAGATCCACAGAGCACATGTCAGGAGCCTCCAGTGAATACAACCAGTGTGTGTGTGTGTATGAGGGGGGAAGGTTCTGTACAGCACAGGGGATTCATCAGAGACATTCCAGGCTGGTACAGAGGAGGGAGTGGGAAAAGTCATGGCCAGGGTACTCCTGTACCATGTCAGTTCCATGCAGCTGCAAGCCCTGTAGGAGCTTTGGCAGCTGGAGGCATAAGTTAGGCCATCTCTGGCTACCTCAGCCTATGCCAAGGGCTGAACCAGCAGCCCCTGCATAGGAGAGGCAGAAGTTGCTGCCCTAAGTTCATAATGCTGGCACAGGGATGAATTCTGCTGGGATCTGCCTTTCAGAAGTGCAAAGTGCCCATAACACTGAAGTCAACGGGAGCTGTGGGTGCTCACCACCTTTGAAAATCAAGTGCTGCTTGAAGTTGGGCACCCAAATACTGTGGCACTCAGAATGAATGGATACTTTTGAAAATGTGACCCTCAGCTTCTCTGTGCCTCAGTTTTTTTATCTGCAAAATGGGAGTAATGATCACAATTACCTCACAAGGGTACTAGAGAGATACAGTAGGTGTGATATTATCTTTTATTGGATGGACTGCGGTTGGTGTAAGAGACAGAGTTGTGTAGTTTGAAAGCTTGTCTCTTTCATCAACAGAAGTTGGTCCAGTAAAAGACATTACCTCACCCACTTTCTCTCTCTAATTTCCTGGGACCAACACAGCTAAAATAACACTGCAAATCACAAAGGTACTGTCAGACTTAACTCACTGATGCCCAAAAGCACTTGTCTTTGGGGTCCTTGCATGGAGGGTGCAAAGGACAGTATATTGTAACCAACTGGCCAGTGTCTACGTGTGCCGCTGCTCTTTATGGATGTAATCAGAACCGCTCAGCTGGTCATGGGTTCCCAAACTTCTTACAGTGTGGTCCATATCTTATGTTTTCTCAGTGACACCTATCCTCCTGTTTGTGATCACAATACATCCCGATGGCAACTATACTGACTGCGCTGTGGGAAAGTACCATTAGGAAAGTATGTAATGTATTTTTAGTACTTTTAAATGCAATTTCACAGCTGGAAACAAGAAGGTGAAATCAGCAGCAGATGACCGGCCAGCGCTCTGCAGACCAGTAGCAAGTGCCTCCTAACATACAGCTTGGGAAGCTCTGTGTTAGATCTCACAGAGCTAAGGAAGATTCTCTCTTATCTCAAGTGGTAGGGGCCACTTCTCATCAAGCAAGCTGCTGTTTTCAACTTCTGAATGGCCATGGGCTGCAGCAGAGCAGCAAAAATAGAGTTTTGCTGGTAGACAACACAGATTTATTTTGATTATTGCTACCATTGTTTTGTTCTGCGTTTGTACCTTTCCTAGTAGGAGTAGATTTGTAGGTGATCAGAGCAGATGTTTCCTCTCAGCGCGTGGCAGCAGTATCTCCAAATGGTCTATGAACCAGCCAACATTTTTCTTGGTATTCTAAGAGACAAGCTCGTAAGGTCGTTCAAATAGCTTCCAGGAGGTGTGCTCTAGAATTCTGTCTGGGTCTCTGTGACAGCATCCAACGGGCAGTTGACAAAGATGACAGTAGATGGTTGTAAGAGGGCATTAGAAAAGCCATTGGGCCGATAAAGAACACGATAGCTCCACTGAAAGATCTGGATGGCAATATTACAACAGATAAAGGGAAACAACCGGGGAGGTGGATTGAGGATAATGGAATGGTATCCTCAAGGGAGTTTGTCGTAGAAGAATGTATTAGATGAATTGCCTGGGTTTGAAGTTATGTCTTTGCTGGATGCCAAACCTACACTAGAGGAACTAAAGGAACTTGAACAAAGCATCAGGACCTGACTGTTTATCTGCTGAAATCTATAAATGTGCAAACAAAGACTTGCTGGAAAGACTGCACAAGGTATTGCTGGAAGGTATTTATTGGAAGGAAGAAACTGTTCCACAAGATTTTAAGGATGCTTGTTTCATCCAACTCTATAAAACAAAGGAACAGAAATGACTGTAATAACCGCAGAGGTATATCTCTTCTTAACATCATGGGGAAAATCTTAAGCTGTATTCTTTTACCTAGACTTCAAGCTGGATGGCAGGAGAGAGATCACTTGATCATTACCTGTTAGGTTCACTCCCTCTGGGCACCTGGCATTGGCCACTATTGGCAGACAGAATACTGGGCTGGATGGACCTTTGGTCTGACCCAGTATGGCCATTCTTATGTTCTTGTGCGACACAACATTAAAAATGACAACATACCTAAGATATTCAGAGTTGTTCAGCTCACACTCGATGTTTTGTCTGCTGTCACACGGATTCATTCTGTCATTAGAAACATGAGCTAAGGAGTGAGTGTGGAGCAAGAAGACTGGTAATGTCCTGGCTTTTGTCAGTTTGCAGTTTGCTACTGCATCTATTTAAATGAAATATAGATTTAATTTTTTGCATGGAGTTTCATGTTTATTCCTAAAGCAAAACCAAACCATCCACAAAAGGTTATAAAACATGCAATGCTTGCCCAAGAGATGACCTATTCTCTGTAAGAATATCTTGTTTTGGCTTCTGCAAATGGCTAGTTTGAATCCACTTAGGTATGTATTTATGCATTTTTAAAAGCTTCCCTTTTGGCCTATTTCATACATTTTCTGGGTCAGGCTCTGTCTTCACAACCCTATTCTGGGCCAGTCAGATGGCATCTCATACAGCATTTGGTTCACACATTTATGTCTCCCCAAAGACTGTGGTACCATAGCCTGTTCATCATTAAGACTTCACTGCATGCTTGAGTTAACATTTATTTAAACCCAATGCAAGTAGTGATGACACTTAGCAGAAACAGTGAGGAAAATTCACACACGCACACACACAAAGAACCACCAAGCAAGAAACATAGTAAATCCATCTTCTAAGCATGACAAATGTGAAAGTTCTCTCTTTAATGGTTAGATTAGAAGGAAGGAACTTTACACACTAATAAATATAAGCATGAAGGGGCTTTAAATAACATTCATTTCAATGGTGCATTTCATTCGAGGATCTGAAACAACTTCATGAATATTCATTCATTCTGCTTCCCAAAAACACTTGAAGCATCATTTCATCCCCTTTTCACAGATGAGGAAACTGAGGCAGAGAGGGGTTTTTTTTAATGACTTGACCAAATTCATCTGGAAAGATCATGCCAGAGCAGGGAATAGCTCTAATTACTTATCAACCCAGCCCCAATTATAATTGGATTATCATTACACTTGTTTTTTTAAGCAAGAGGGTTAGTCAACAGCCATGTGTGGCCTGCTGGATGGGATGCTGGAATGGCACTCGGGAGACCTGTGCTCAAGTCCCAGCTCTGTGGCTCCTTTTCTTGGGCAATTTATTGCCCCTCTCTCTGCCACAGTTTCCCCATTTTACAAATGGGGATAATGATACCGACCTTTGAGACCTACTGTTGAAAAGTGCTACATAAGAGCTAGGGATTATTGCTGAAGGTTCTGTATTAACATAAAGAAAATTCTTTTTTTTATTAAGATGTGCCACAATATTTTTTCCCTTTCAAAACACTGTATTATGTTATTCTTGTGGAATAGCAGAGAGGTCACTTTCAGTACCCTAGCACATTATGCTAGATTGTAACACTACACCACTGAACTGCCTCCTTCTCTTCCAATATGCTAAGAATGTGCAAAGACTGCTGCACAGAATACCTGTACTCTATGATATCACACCTGTAATATCCAGCCCTACTTTCTCACTTCCTAATGCCTGGTTAGGGGCTAGGAGTGCCTAAAGCAAGAGTGATTTCTGTCCATGTCAAAGCCTTCTGTTGCTCAATAACTACCTCGTGAGTTGATTAATGAGCATCAAGGATGCTCCTAACCACCAGGAAAGAAAGTACAATCTATATATGGCAGTGACACTGCCAACAGCAGCCAACATATCTAGGCTTGGGAAATGCTGAGGGGTTTGCGGCTGGTATTGCAGCACCCAAGGAGTAAAGGGTAAATGGCCATTTAAAAATGTGTGTGAGGTGGGATCAGGCCTGGTGTATGGTGAAAGACAGTAGAAGGACAGAAGTGAAGGGGCTGCTGTGGTGTGGTCATGTATCTGTTTAGATGTTTTGTTTCATTATTGTACCTTCAGACTTGCAACTTCTCTTTCTTCTGCAGCAACTGGCAGCCATTTTGTGCTCAGTAGAGTGCAGACCGTTACACAGCAGACACACACACACTGGGCTCTGGTACTTTTGTTCTTTCTTGTTTTCTTAATTTAAAATAAAAGCCCATCTGATTAAAATGACCACTATGCTTTTTTGCTTATAAAGCATGATGCTGTGGGCAAAGACAGAGGAATTTTTCTGAGAACCTGCTCAAAGCAGCATGACAGTAAAATGGGGAACTTCACTTTGCTCAGCTTCTTTCATATGAATGCATTGCAATGTTAAACGATACACGTACAGGTCTAAATAAAAGGACATGGGCCCACACTGAAATCTAATTCCCAGGGGATAGGGAGATGGAATTAAATCTGGTTGAGTTGTCTGGGGAACAAAAGCAGAATGTTTCTAATTTAAATTTAGCTGAGCAAGAATGGGGAGCATAGAGGAAATAGTCCAACACACCAAGAAGAAAAAAATACAGTGATCCTACCGTAACCGGTGTGGATTGTAGAACCATACTCATTCCATGTGAGTGATCAAAACCCATGAGCGCACAGTGAATAACTCTGACTCCTTCTGTGTGCCTGCCAAGTCATCTGCATTGGACTGGAGACAGCACAAGCTGTCCTGCAATGGCTCAAGAGCAGGGGTACCAACCTCAGGGCAGACTGTTAAGAAGCAGGGCACACACCCCAATTTGGTTGTGAGTTCTATACTTGGATTTCTCAGGCACTATAACAGCCTTAACATGGAGTCACAGACAGTCCCCTTGGGTACTCCTATCTGTCTTGCCACTCAGGTGAGCCTACCTTTGTGATAGATGGTCCCTTACTCCAAAAATCACAATAATATTCAGGTTACCCCCAGATCCAAAGGACCAGTCACTTACCGGTGATCAACTGCACCTTAGATCTCACACTAAAGGCAATGCTTGTAGCCAATCCTACAATAAACTATCTAAAGATTTATTAACTAGGAAAAGGAAATAACAGTTATTTAAAGAGGTTAAAGTAGGTAAACATACACACACAAATGAGTTACAGGCTTAAATTTCTAAAGGTAATATAAGCTTCTATAATAAGCAAGCACTATATGTCCCTTAGGGTTAATCCAGACTAAATAATGGAAATCTCTTGCTTATGCCTAGAAAACCTTGCCCTTGAGAGTACAAGCAGCATAGAGATCCAGTTTCTCCTTGTCAGGGATTTCTATTCCCTTCCCCGCTTCTCTGAGCTGACAGTTCAGCTGAAGGGGAGAATTTACTTGCACCACTTCTCTTCTTGGAGGATGTGGGCATGGGGGGGAGCAATCAGCAAACTCTTTTGTTCTCTTCAGTGTTCCACAATAGTTCACCTGGTGTTGATGGGCTTTCTCTATGGGGAAAGACATAAAACCTTTTGTTATAGGTCAGTATTTCACACAATTAATGTTTCTCGCCTGTCTGGTGATTTACACAGCTCCAGAGGATTACAGTGCAAATGCTTAAATATTACCTTACCCTATGGGATACAGATGTTATGAGATTAACACATGCAGCAGTTTACAAGCATTCAATAAAGTCGTAACGCTAAGCACATTTTTATAACTCTAATACCGATTTTAACAATAGTATCACAGAGGTAAACCAGATTAATCCCAGCTATGTATTTGTCAGTGTCTACATGATACAAGAGGACCTTGGCATAAGCTGGCACCTGGTTTGCCAGCATCATAGGCTGTTCAGAAGCTTATATCACATGAGCTTCTGGTTCTTAGCACCCTTCCTAATGGGACAAAAACCATCATCATAGTTGATACCCCATTTGGCAGCCTCAGCAAAAAGCCTGAAGACTAAACAGGCTGTGGAGACCACACATTTCTTTCTCTCTCCTAGAGATGGTCCCAGCAAGGAACATAAGGAGGAGTAGTGCAGAGGAAGTTTGCCCAACTGCACCTGTTCTGCAGCTGTATAGCATATGTCAATGTCCAAGGCTGTTCCCTTGTCAGTTTACCTATTGGACGGAGTCCACTGAGTCCTTGGTCTCCTTCTGAGAACACCGGGTCTTGTCCAGAGTTCTCTGCTTGGTATCTCCCTCTGGATCCCTTGATTCATAGCCACGATCTTCACCCCCATTCCTGTTTATTCCATTTTTGTCCCCCGTACTTACTTAAGTCCTGGTCCTGTGGGCCTTCCCTCACTTGAGGGGGCAGCCTTTACATTCTTGTGGGCTCCACTCACCAGTCCCAAGCTATTAATGCACTAGCAATTTTCACACCTCTGTTCTTGTGTGGCCCCCTCCTCACTTCTAGCAGGGAGGTCTTTCCTGTTACTTTTTCTGTGGCACAGGCCTGCCTCTTTCAAAGGAAGGTCAAACAAGCCGGCAACATTTGGTGTCACTAAAAACACATGAAAAGATGTAAAGAAAGCAGCCTGGAGCCTTTGGATGGGAAAAGGAGGTATCGCAAAATAAACTCTGACATCGCAGCACAGTGATTCACACAGCAAACTGGAGGAAACCCCAGTCCTGGCTTCCCAAGGAAACAGTTTCTTTCTCATGATAGAATTACACTTCCTTTTAATCGTGTGGGTTTGATTTAAGCAGAAGTAGGAGCAACAGTAAACATCTATCAAAAAGAGTTTAATTAAAATGTTAAATAATTCGCCATAGAGAAATCTCCTTTTCCAGCAATAAAGCCTCGCTACAGAGTTAATTATTTAAAGTAATGTATTTGCTTCTCTCTGTCTGTATATGAGAGATTAACATATTAATGGGAATGTAATTATGTTATAAAATTCCTTTTTATTTGCACTATATTTCAAGATGCAATGTTTCAATGAAATCTAATTCCTCCCACCACTCCCCCTTTTGTAACCTCAAGAGCACAAAGCCATAGTCTGTAGCATTGTTGGTGGAAGCACAGAAGTTCTGTGCACCATAAAAAAGGGAACTTTTCTTATTCTTGTTCTCCAGAGGTCTTGAATTCACCCTTTTGAAACGTCAGAGAATGCTTTCTTGTGTGTTTTTATGAAAATATTTTTTTCTTGGGAGACTAGGTGACTAAGAGGATACACAGCCTTTTCCCTTTAATTTTAACTCCAGCTCAGCTCAACAGTAAATTATTATTGTCTGATTAGAGTAAACGTCTGTGTCTTGGGTACAATACATTTGGTGGTTTCAGTCCATTTCCCATTGGACATGTGTCCATGCCATTAAAGCCAGTACACATTGCATACCTATTGGCAGTCCTGCAGAAAGGCCAAGGACTGAATGAACCATGGAGACTAGACAACTTTCTTTCACTAAGGACAGTACTATCAGTTCATGTTTGTAGCGTAGTGGTTTCTGGGAAGTTGAGCCAGTATTTTTCTCAGTTTCATCCTATTACTCCTAGCTATGTGTCACCCAAAGCAACTTGTCACTTTTGCATGTAGGAATTTAGTCTGAAAACGTGCCTTCTCTCACATATCTGAAACATCCGATTTTGGAAATGCAATTCATGATTTCCGGGGTGTGTGTGTGTGTGTGGGGGGGTGTGTTTGAGGAATTGTAGCTCCCAGTCCTGTTACTGCCACATAGGTTGAACTCCAGGTCAGCAGACAACGCCTTGGAAACACAAGCTACAGTCAAATTCTAAACATGGATACATCCAACTATGGAAAATAATGTGAAGGTTAAAGTTAGGTTTCAATAAAATGAGAACCAGCTAACATATATCTGGAAGAAGAGAGGGCACCACAGATGAGCAAGTGCATGAAGGGCTGATACTGCAACATGCAAAACATCAGATTCAGACAAAAGTCAAGCAGGAGAGGAACGCCTGCTCAAAAGCTCATTGAAGTCAGTGGAACGTCTCCCATTGATATTAATGGGCTGTGAATCAGGGTCCAATTCCCGCACAATTCAAGTGGCGAGCAGATAGAGAAGCAAACAGCAATAAAAGATAGCATGATATGAAGTGTGTGAGGGAATGAACTGTCTATTGCTATCCTAGTTTGGGTGATTACATTGTGCCTGCTTAGCCCCCAACCCCTACTGTGTCAATAAGGGAAAGGTCAGAGTTGCAAAATCTGGATCTGAACATTCCCATGTTTCAGGGGCAGGGAGGGACTGGATCTAGGATTTTGCTTCAGCCCATTAGGCCTTCTTTATACTAGGTGAAAATTTCCTCACAATCATTTATACTTGGTCTGGTGAACTAGAGTTAGTAATGTGAAGAGTGTAGTGTAGACACAATTGCTGCAGCTGACACCATTTGCAGCACTGTGTTGTCCAGTAGATATACAATTCCTAAAACTGTCTTGGTCACAGGAGCCCTGTCTGCAGTAAGGCTCTTTGATTTGTTAACACTGGCTCAAAGGGAAATTCTACAAAAAAGGTACCAGCCTAGATAAAATCTTAGGGAGAACAAAGGCAGCTGTGAAGTTCTAATCTGGATTCAAATATTGTGTTGCACAGGTGTAAATCAAAACCAGCCAGTTACCAATGCATCTGGATAATTAGAAAATGTAGGCAGCCACTGTCAGCTCAGAAACATCTTTACATTTTAAAGGGACCTCTGTTTTGGATGAAATTTATACTAACCATTTGCTCAGTTTCTAACTGTTCTCCCCAAAGCACAGGACAATTGACCTAACTCATTAGTTCACTGGGAGGCACTGCAGTGCTGTTTTACAACACCTACCCCTTCCTATTTTAATTATAATTTAGTTCAGCTGATTTATTTATTCCATGTATTTCCCATATTATGCCACTATATGCAGATCACATGCAAAGGGTTAAGTACATTTTATTGCTTATTTTTTCTATCTCATCTTGTTTTTTGGGGAAGTGCCCCCCCCCCCATTTTCTGCGGCAGCATTCACATTTCTCTCTTGCAGCATCTCCTTTGGATTAATGGTGTCTGTTTGCAGCATGCCTCTAGGCAGCAACTGCAAGTGGCTCTTGAAGCCATGTCAAATGAAAACTGCTCCTTAGATCTTAAGGGGCGAGTCTCCGCAGAGAGAGCAACAATATTCCTCTGAGACACAGGGCTCAACGGTCATGGCCTCTCTTTCACTCTCTCTTTGCAATGAGGTGTTCAGAAAGCATGCCAAAGTGTATCCACACAGGGCCAATTATCACCATCATTAAGATCCATTTTCCTCCTAGTTCAAAGTTCAGAAGAGAACTAGCATTGCCTTCAAAAGCCTTTCCACACACCTTGTTCACAGGGAACTGATTGCACGGCAGACAGGAACTTCCCCGTATGGCCCATGAGCCTTTGGTCTGTTCTCTTTGATGATGCTGATGGGAACATATTGCTCAGTGTATGCAAAATTCTTTGCTGACAAACTAAGTAGTGACAGTAAATAGTTACAGACCCTACAGTGTACAATTAGTATTCAAAACATGAAATTAATTTGTCTGAGAATATAGAAACCTTGTAATTTGTTTCACTTTTACTTTATTGTCAGATAGGATTCATTTTCTACATGATTTTATGGTTGGATAGGATTCATTAGAAATTTTCCCCAAACTACCTCTATTAAAAAAAAACCTCTTTCTATTCTTTTCACTGCAAATATTGTGCTGGCTTTTCTTCTGAAAATGAGCCTTAACTTGAATCTATCCACACACAATGCTCCGCTCCATAGCCTTAGGATATTTTTTATAGTATTGTTTTAATTTTCAGCTCCAAAGAAGATGTTCTTATACACGTACTCAAATGAAGACAAATCTTGTTTGAAGACTAGCAAAGGCCCTCTAAATTATACAGCGGACAGAGCAGTCTATATATTTTTTTAAGTGTTAAATTTTCCAAACTTGGCTTTAAGTTGGTTTATTGAAAAAATTTCTGACCCATGATTTCTAATTACAGAAACAAAATAATGTTTTAAAATTCAAATAGCATGATGGCTTATTGTTCATATTATTTTTCTTTTGTATAATAATCCTTCAGAAGTGAGATGTGTATTCATACTTGCATTGTACTTCTTTGTTACAATTGCTTTATCTCAATTTCTTTCACAGTAGCCACGATTGCTTTCACTAATACAGACTCCTGCCTCCATGCAGACCTCCTGTGTCTTAAACGGGGTTCTGCACAGGTATAGGGATCTTGCTGCGGGATCATGGCCTTATTTTATTATCCACTGCACAATAGTGGTCGTGATGGATGTGTAAAGACGAAGGTATAATACCTCTGACCACTACCCCAAGCCTAGTGTACCTCACTCAGCAGTACTATAGTAAGGTTGTAGAGTAAACTATTCTTAATCTTATCTCCTGATTGGTTCAAGTGTGGAAGTAGAGCGAATAGTATACTGACGAAAAATAATTACAGAATTTCATCTCCCTTTCTCTCTTGCTGTTGCTGCCGTTGAAATGCAAAATTCAGCAAATTTTGTCCAGTTCTAGAACTGGTGGAAAAAACAGGATAATTTTATTTTTATTCAATACTTCCATCCTGTTGTTTTTTTCCCCTCCGAATTTGCTCCGTTGATGAAAAAAATTGTTAAAAAAAGCACACACACACACCCCCCAACCTGGGAGAATTTTGACCATCTCTACCCAGATGTGAGAAGTCTGTCACTGAATGTAATTGATTCTTTCTTGTGTAATTTAGATACAGTAAGGGTTTCTAGATTTCCAAACTAGGAATCAAAACATTGTAAAGTTAAATTAACTCAAAGCCAACTCTGAAGAGTTCAAAACTTTTTTTTTCTAAAAACAATATTATCTCCTGGACTAATTCCTCATGCACTAAAACTTTCCTGGTGATAGCCAACTAACCCCTCTTTCACCTTCCCAGGGGGCAGTGCTGTCAAGTGGTTAGAGAAGAGGTCTGGGATTTGGGACCAACGAGCTATATTCCTGGCTCTGACTTGAAACCCTGGCTGACCATGAGCAAATCATTTGGTTTATCTGTGTTTCCATTTCCACGTCTGTAAAATGAGGACCATAATAATCTGTGTAACGGGCTTTGAGATCCTCAGGTAGAAGGTGCTATAGAAGGGCAAAGTGTTGGTATCATTGTTATTGTTGGGCTACATTCTGGTAAAACGAGTCTCATTCTGTTTTAAGCTTCCTGCCTGTCTGAGCACCTAAGGGAAAATTATACACTGCCCCTGCCTTTCTGAACTAGGAGGGAGAGAAAAGAATTTTCATGAAGCCCCTTTGCCCTCTGTGCACCCACACTAGAGCAGAATCAGAGACAATCCAGTGTCCCACAGAACACAAGATGAGGGATTCAGCTGGTTTAGTAGTCCCCTGACCACGTGCTGCCATTGGGGGGAAGGGTAGGTTGTTCCTTTCTAGAGGAACAATAAGGAGCACTAAAGAGTGCATGTTTCCCAGTCCCCTGAGCAGCCAGGATGGCTCAGGGACCTACCACCACTCCAGTCCCTTCCCCAGTACTCCTCAGACTCATGAAGAAGGCATTCTGCCTCAAACTTGGTGCAACTATAGGGCCCAGTCTTGTTTCCATTGAAGTCATTAGAAGTTCCTCCCACACACTTTATCCCACACACATTGTTTTCCACAAGGGAAAGGGACAAAGATCAGGCCCTCAATTTGTAGGTTATATAATACACTTACCCACTTTAGTTTGATTTTTTTTTAATATTGACTAAAGTTTTCTATTACTAATATATTATTAATCCAGTCTGCAGCCTTTTGCCAATGGGGAAAAAAAAAGTCAATACAAGCGAAAGACCGTGCCCCAACAAATAAATAAATGAAAAATGATTGCATCTACAAGTTCTGAAAGTCAATGCACTTTAAGAGCATTTGGAATTCTTTACTGCTTCTCTGATTAGCCAGTCAACCTGAAAGGCAGCCATGTCAGGGAACTGATGTTCAGCTTTCATTCTAAAAATCAGGGTTAAAGAAGAAATCTAACACTAGGACAATGGAGAGGATGGGCACCCTCATTGTAGGCATTATTGATTGGTACATGGACACTCAAGTAAAACTGCTCCCCTGCTACATTCACCGACTGGTGGGTGGGAACTGGGCACTCTGATCTATTTAGAGAGGAAAGTTGTTCCAGTGGCTAAGGCAATAACATGGTGACTTGTGAAATCCAGATTCAGTTCCATGAACTGTGATGCACTTGCTGTATGACTGTGGACAAATTCCTTAGTGTCTCTTTGCCTCCTTTCCCCATCTGTAAAATAGGGGTAACGGCACTACCCTACCCCATAGGGGTATTGTGAGGTGCTCAGGTATTGGGGTGATGGGAACCATATTCGTACCATTGTTTACCTGATCGATTTGGTACCATTTGGATCAGATCATCATATCCTTAGTCATGTTGAATAGTAGCTTAGACTACAATTTAATTGGAACACTTTATAAGCAAGGGGTTCAGAATCCGGCGCTTAGTTATTAGAGAAGGACTCAAGCCATATAATTTTACTCTAGATCCAGATATAGATTTTAAACACAACAAAGTTTGAGGGTGCTGGTTCACCTCCTTATAAAGCAAGGAGTTATTTGCAAAATTAGGATACACATTTTGGAGTGTTCAGATTCAGGATTTTAATTTACACATGCATCTAATACTAATCCTTTAGATTTACTGCATGGCCATGTTTAATCCTAGAATCTCAAAGCACTTGATAAATATTCATTAATTCAGGCTCATACCAGTACTGCCAGATAGGTAAGGGGTATACTGTTTATATTACAGATAGGTAAACTGAGGCACAGACAGGTTGAACAACTTGTTTGAGGTCATGCAGAGAGTGAATGGCAGAGTGGTAACACAACACAGGAGTGGCAGGGACTGTCTCTTACTCTATTTTTATATTGTGCTTAGCACAATCTCTGATCTCAGTTGGATCCACCCAAACCACAACACTACCTCATGGGAATTGCAGATGTTTTGCTCCATGCCACATTCTCCCTTATGGGCCAGGCTCCCTATCTATCTCCCCCCGCTAAGACTTAGTTTCTATGGTGCACCATTGGAATCCCATGATCTTTGTGCATCTTGGGAGATATAATCTGGCCAGGCAGGCCAGCCATAACAAGAAGGGAGTGGGGGTGAGGAACTCAAGCTCCCATGAAGTACCTTGATTGCTCAGGAGGACAGACCTAAGTTGCTGAACCAACCCAAAATGAAATGTTATGTTTCAATCTTCCAAAACTTCAGCAAAACAAATATTTTCTTATAGAAGATTTTAGAGGAGACCACCTTCCTGATCAGCTATATTGTGCACATTGCTCAAAAGACAGAGAAGTTCAATATAGTTGTCATCATATTTACTTTTAGGCATTGACAAATAGGATCTGGCCAGATATTGACCCAAAACTTGCACCAAAACCTGTGGAAGTTTGTGTAACGTTCTTCTTCTTTTTTGTTTGTTTGTGCCTTGTGTCTTCATTTCTAACTTCTTCTTCGTGACCCCACACCAAACAAAACCCAGGTATCAGAAGTAGAGTTACTGGTGCAGGAAGTGAAACCAGATATTATAGGTATAACAGAGACCTGGTGGAATAGTAGTCATGACTGGGCTACAGGTATTGAAGGGTATGTGCTGTTTAGGAAAGACCGAAATAAAGGTAAAGGTGGTGGAGTAGCACTGTATATCAATGATGAGATAGAATGTAAAGAAATAAGAAGTGATGAAATGGATATGACTGAGTCTGTCTGGGCAATAATTAAATTGGGGAAGAAAACTATTAGAGCCTCCCCTGGGATAGTGCTTGGGGTGTGCTATAGACCGCCGGGATCTAATTTGGATATGGATAGAGCCCTTTTTAATGTTTTTAATAAAGTAAATACTAATGGAAACTGTGTGATCATGGGAGACTTTAACTTCCCAGATATAGACTGGAGGATGAGTGCTAGTAATAATAATAGGGCTCAGATTTTCCTAGATGCGATAGCTGATGGATTCCTTCAACAAGTAGTTGCTGAACCGACTAGAGGGGATGCCATTTTAGATCTGGTCTTGGCGAGTAATGAGGATCTCATAGAGGAAATGGTTGTAGGGGATAATCTTGGCTCAAGTGATCATGAGCTAATTCAGTTCAAACTGAATGGAAGGATTAACAAAAATAAATCTGCAACTAGGGTTTTTGATTTCAAAAGGGCTGACTTTCAAAAATTAAGGAAATTAGTTAGGGAAGTGGATTGGACTGAAGAATTTATGGGTTTAAAGGTAGAGGAGGCCTGGGATTATTTTAAATTAAAGCTGCAGAAGCTATCGGAAGCCTGCATCCCAAGAAAGGGGAAAAAATTCATAGGCAGGAGTTGTAGACCAAGCTGGATGAGCAAGCATCTTAGAGAGGTAATTAAGAAAAAGCAGAAAGCATATAGGGAGTGGAAGAAGGGAGGGATCAGTAAGGAAAGCTACCTTATTGAGGTCAGAATATGTAGGGATAAAGTGAGACAGGCTAAAAGTCAAGTAGAGTTGGACCTTGCAAAGGGAATTAAAACCAATAGTAAAAGGTTCTATAGTCATATAAATAGGAAAAAAACAAAGAAAGAAGAAGTGGGACCGCTAAAAACTGAGGATGGAGTGGAGGTCAAGGATAATCTAGGCATGGCCCAATATCTAAACAAATACTTTGCCTCAGTCTTTAATAAGACTAAAGAGGATCTTAGGGATAATGGTAGCATGATAAATGGGAATGAGGATATGGAGGTAGACATCACCATATCTGAGGTAGAAGCGAAACTCAAACAGCTTAATGGGGCTAAATCGGGGGGCCCAGATAATCTTCATCCAAGAATATTAAAAGAATTGGCACAAGAAATTGCAAGCCCATTAGCAAGAATTTTTAATGAATCTGTAAATTCAGGGGTTGTACCGTATGATTGGAGAATTGCTAACATAGTTCCTATTTTTAAGAAAGGGAAAAAAAGTGATCCAAGTAATTATAGGCCTGTTAGTTTGACATCTGTAGTATGCAAGGTCTTGGAAAAAATTTTGAAGGAGAAGGTAGTTAAGGACATTGAAGTCAATGGTAAATGGGACAAAATACAACATGGTTTTACAAAAGGTAGATCGTGCCAAACCAACCTGATTTCCTTCTTTGAGAGAGTAACAGATTTTTTAGATAAAGGAAACGCAGTGGATCTAATTTATTTAGATTTTAGTAAGGCGTTTGATACTGTGCCACATGGGGAATTATTAGTTAAATTGGATAAGATGGGCATCAATAGGAAAATTGAAAGGTGGATAGGGAATTGGTTAAAGGGGAGACTACAACGGGTCCTACTGAAAGGTGAACTGTCAAGTTGGAGGGAGGTTACCAGTGGAGTTCCTCAAGGATCAGTTTTGGGACCAATCTTATTTAATCTTTTTATTACTGACCTGGGCACAAAAAGTGGGAGTGTGCTAATAAAGTTTGCAGATGATACAAAGCTGGGAGGTATTGCTAATTTAGAGAAGGACAGGGATACCCTACAGGAGGATCTGGATGACCTTGTAAACTGGAGTAATAGGAATAGGATGAAATTTAATAGTGAGAAGTGTAAGGTCATGCATTTAGGGATTAATAACAAGAATTTTAGTTATAAGCTAGGGACGCATCAACTAGAAGTAACGGAGGAGGAAAAGGACCTTGGAGTATTGGTTGATCATAGGTTGACTATGAGCTGCCAATGTGATATGGCTGTGAAAAAAGCTAATGTCGTCTTGGGATGCATCAGGAGAGGTATTTCCAGTAGGGATAAGGAGGTTTTAGTACCGTTATATAAGGCACTGGTGAGACCTCACCTGGAATACTGTGTGCAGTTCTGGTCTCCCATGTTTAAGAAGGATGAATTCAAACTGGAACAGGTACAGAGAAGGGCTACTAGGATGATCCGAGGAATGGAAAACTTGTCTTATGAAAGGAGACTCAGGGAGCTTGGCTTGTTTAGCCTAACTAAAAGAAGGTTGAGGGGAGATATGATTGCTCTCTATAAATATATCAGAGGGATAAATACCAGAGAGGGAGAGGAATTATTTAAACTCAATACCAATGTGGACACAAGAACAAATGGATATAAACTGGCCACTAGGAAATTTAGATTAGAAATTAGACGAAGGTTTCTAACCATCAGAGGAGTGAAGTTTTGGAATAGCCTTCCGAGGGAAGTAGTGGGGGCAAAAGATCTATCTTGCTTTAAGATTAAACTCGATAAGTTTATGGAGGAGATGGTATGATGGGATAACATGGTTTTGGTAATTAAATATTCATGGTAAATAGGCCCAATGGCCTGTGATGGGTTTTTAGATGGGGTAAGATCCAAGTTACCTGGGAAAGAATTTTCTGTAGTATCTGGCTGATGAATCTTGCCCATATGCTCAGGGTTTAGCTGATCGCCATATTTGGGGTCGGGAAGGAATTTTCCTCCAGGGCAGATTGGAAGGCCCTGGAGGTTTTTCGCCTTCCTCTGTAGCATGGGGCACGGGTCACTTGCTGGAGGATTCTCTGCTCCTTGAGGTCTTCAAACTACAATTTGAGGACTTCAATAGCACAGATATAGGTGTGAGGTCTTTTTTAGGAGTGGTGGGTGAAATTCTGTGGCCTGCATTGTGCAGGAGGTCAGACTAGATGATCATAATGGTCCCTTCTGACCTAAATATCTATGAATCTATGAATCAGGGATTTGAATCAGAGCACAACTCCCTTCCCCAATATTCAGGTGGGCCTGAATTCAATGTGGGCCCTTTAAAAAGTTCTGCAGGAAGAGAGGGAAATCTGCGCTGGGGAACTGAACCACCACCCAGCTGCTGCCAAAGGTTAAAGCCATAAATCCACCTTTCTCCAATCTCTCCTGGTTCTCTGGGCAGAGCTCCAGCTCTCCTGAAGATCCAGACCCATGTTTCAGCACAAGACCAAACAAGTGCTCGGACTGATCTCATGAAGATAGGTGTGGTACAAATACCAACATTAAAAAGGGTCTTTGCAGCATACCATATCCTGCATTGGGCTACCAGCGGTGCTCCCTCCCCACAAAGAAAGAAATCGGGTTGTGTTTTCCAGGAGAGGTCAAAGATTGTCTATTAAGGACCTTATCCAGTTCCTCCCCTCATTGTGCTGGACACTAAATTACAGGCCAGCAAAGATTACTGCCAATCAAAAAGGCAGCAAGATTAAAGTTATTTTTCAACTTGTAAGTCAGAGTACAGTACATACGAAGCTTTCCTTAGCCATTTGATTAGAATAAATGTTCTCCAGGCATAATAAAGTAAGCAAACACTCTTGGTTTCTCATTGCTATGTTTTAGTTCTTTGCTTCAGCTGGTGTTGTGGTTTCTTTTTCTTTTGCTCTCTGAACTAATTAAGGGTTCCTGATATTTCACCCACCGTACCTTAAACATTTCAAGAGTGCCTTTGTGATTGTAATATTCTTTCTGCTTGCAGGAGAGTAAATAAACCACACAGACTGTAAAATCGAGGGGTTCTTATTTTTCAGGTTTCTTGTGGGTGTCTTCCCTTCCAAAGCACATTATGATGTGAAAGGCAAGGTGCCAGGAACAGGAAGAGACCACTAAGAGCAAATTAGCACAAGCCTGTTGGAAAGATCACGCTCTTAATATGAGCATGGACATTGTCCATTTGTATAATGAGTGATGGGATAATGCAGTGTTGTATATACTCATACACTCCAGAGGCCCAGTCTTGCTGCTAGTTAATCATTTATTAACCTCTGATGTAGAGACCTGACTTCAAATCCCTTATCAAATCAAAACTGAGAATAACATGGTTGGCCTTATGAGTGCTATCAGTCTGGAATAGTCTATACAGGAGAGGATGAAAACTCATTGCTCAGGACACTTAAAACTCAACTGGACAAGGCTCTGCAAAAGGTTTTTATAAGAAGCAATCTTGTACTGGCTGAGGGCATGGAATTAAATGAACTCATAAGTCAGCAATGTTTGGAATAGGATTTGGGTATATTGGCTGAGTGGGTGGCGGGGAATGTAGCACTGCAGGGCTGCAATAACAAGGGATATTTCAAGTTGGAATCTAAGTGCATTGGTAGAGCAGTGTGCAGGGAGAGATTTGCACAGTAGCTATTTGCCTTATGTCTGGGACAAGCGAGTGCTATGAGACACTGACTTTCATGATCATGACCATTCATTAAAACAATGAACGAAGAAGCTTTTCCCCACTCTGGCCTGCTACTTCCATTACTAATTCTCATGTATGTGTGAAGCCCACCAAGAGCTTCTTCTCCACCCACAAAGACCCCCCTTCTGGGCTCCCCCACTACTCCCATTTCCTCCTCCTATTCATAATGATCCCACATATCTAGGAATTCAATGCAATCACATCTCTGTGCCCCTATAGTTTTACACAGGCCTACAGTGTCTTCTCAGCGAAGTATAAAGCTGTACAGTGATGCCATAACAGCTGTTGATAGAAGCTAATGAACCTTCGTAGGTACACTTCTACCACAGATATGGGATATCAATGAGTTGTTTAATACTGTCAAAGTGACAGCCATTTAAAATTCATCCTTTTGCATTCTGGCCAACACCCAGGCTGCCTAAACTAATTTCACTACATACAGTAGTTAAGCAGCCAGACATCATCGGAATGTTTTTATATATTAGCCATGTGTTTATTTTCAATCAGCTTATATAGCAAAGATAACCAACGCAGGATGTTTCGAGTCTGCTTATCCAATCTTCATCTGCTGCTGGAGATACAGTGAGCTGATTGAAATCTGAACAAAAAGATCACACAAGGGGAGTGCGGGGAGGGGTAAATGCATTCTTATTGCCTTACTCCATGTCACTGCATCTCTTCCTTGAGCTGAGCTGGATTTTATATGATCCCCACCTGTCTTTGAATGAGATCACAGGCTCTCAAGTGCTTTTAGGGGAGCCAAGTCATTCCAGTTTAGGCCCACCAATTTCTGTATAGGAGCTCCACTGCCTCTCCATGCAAATCCTGCCTGCTGCGAGCTATACAGCGTCCTTAAGGGTGTGCAGCCCCACAGTAGAGACGGAAGCTCAGATTCAGAGAACTCAGCAAATGGGGCTTCCATGGGAAAATGTTCAAAGGTTGGTGTGTGGTGGTAGTAGAAAGCTGGCTGGAAATGTGATGGTCAAGTACAGGCTAAGGAAGAGAACCTGAGGGTGTTCAGAGGAACGTTACAAATGCTGACTATTTACTAGCTATCTCTATAAGAGTATGTCCCCCAAACGGGGTCCTGGTCCATGATTAGGGCTCCCAGGCACTATAGTAATACAAATAATAGATTAATAAAAGAATACCACACGTGGAGCTGGGGGCATAGGTCCGAGCTCAGGGAGACATACCCCCACTAGTTCTAGCATACTAAAAATGGAATGTAGGTATGGCACTGTGATGGGCTAGTTGGCCCCAAGTACATGCCTAGCATCTCAGATGGGTACATACTCAGGGCAGCTAACCCTTCCTCCACCTCAGCGTTGCTCTATTTCAAATGCTCTAGCTCAAACAGAGATTGCATATCTCTGTGAGCTGGAAATCACACCCCCAGCTCAAAGTGTGGACATAGTCTCAGGGTTTTATATGGCCACTTTTCACTGTAGTATCTGAGTGCTGTCCACACAAAAATCGGTAGAAATAATGAAGTTAAATTCCTAGAAGCTCTTCCTTTTCAGGTCAAAACTCTGCTAGGGGCAGGTTTGCTGGGTTTTTTGTTTGTTTTGTTTTTGGGAGGGGGTGGTGTAGGGGTATAAACTAGAAGGACATTTGCAGCTAGAACTGGTTGAAAAAATGTCATCAAACTTTGTTTCAATGAAAAATGGCTTTTCAGCACACGAACATTTTCTCAAAAACCTTTTGTCTTTGTGAAAAAAATCATGTTTTCAAAAGAAAAGTTCAAAACAACATTGTTTTTGTTGGAAAAATTTCATTTAAGTTTTTGTTTTTTCCCCTACCACCTTCCTCTCACTTTCTCCTGTTTTCCACCACCTACTGGAAGTGGGGAAAAAAAAGCATATTAAGTATAAGTGTTACTTTCTCTCACTTCTGAAACATCTTTTAAAAAAAACTCAAACAAAAAAAAATGTTCTTCTTAATTTTTCCTTGGGATAGAGGAAAGGGGAGAGAGAGAGAGAGAGAGAGAGAGAGAGAGAGAGAAAATGGAGAGACTCCAAAAAAATCAAACTTAAAAAAAAATTCAAACCAAAATAGGTTGCTGTTTCATTTCAAATTTTCACAAAAAATAAATAAAAATCTTCAACAATTTTAAAGAACAGTTGTGTGTGTGAGTGCAAATAAAATTTTAAAAAATTCAACCAGTCCTACTGTTTACCTCATCTAAACCTCTGATATTTGCCCAGCACTGGTTTGAACCCTAACTTCTTACTCTTCTACCACCTTCCTTCTTAGTCCCTGTCTCCTCTAGATCTGAACCTAGAGTAGCGCACTGATTCTCAACCAGGGGTCTGCATATCCCTGGGGGTACGCAGAGGTCTTCCAGGGGGTACATCAACTCATCTAGATACTTGCCTAATTTCACAACAGGCGACATAAAAAGCACCCGCGACGTCAGTACAAACTAAAATTTCATACAAACAAAATGAGAAAGTAAGCAGTTTTTCAGTAACAGTGTTTTGTGAGACTTTTGTATTTTTATGTCTGATTTTGTACACAAGTAGTTTTTAAGTGAGGTGAAACTTGGGTATGCAGGACAAATCAGACTCCTGAAAGAGGTACAGTAGTCTCGAAAGGTTGAGAGCCACTGGAGTAGAGAATAGTGTGAGCAGCGAACTGAGTATCAGGAAGTCAAGATTTCTAATCTTAGATCTGACACTGACTCCCTCTATGGCCCTGAGCAAGTCACTGTACTCTTTTTGCATCTCAATTCCCCCTCCCCCAGCTATAAAATGTGGACAATATTTCCTGCTTCACGGGGGTTCTGTGGGGATGAATTAATGTTTTGAAGATAGAAAGTGCTAAGTATATTTAAGGGACAAGGTCGGTGAGGTGATATCCTTTACTGGGCCAACTTCTGTTCATGGAATGGACAAACTTCAGGTCAGACCTGAAGAAGAGCTCAGTGAAGCTCGAAAGATTGTCCCTTCCATGAATAGAAGTTGGCCCAGTAAAGGATATTACTTCACTCATCTTGTCTCTCTCGCATCCAGGACAACAAACCTACAACAATACTGCAAACAAAGCATATTTAAGACACTTTAGTGATGTTCCCTTCTTTATAAGGCAACATAGCTGTGATCAGATCTTTTCAATCCTTTGCTGTGTGTGTGTGTGTGTGTGAGAGAGAATGATCTTCTATTGAATGGAATCAGAGTTGCCACTAATAATGACTCCTAAGCCCTTAATTTCTGACAGGCCTCAAATAGCTGGGACTTGTGCTTTTGTAGCAGTCAGATCCACATTCTCTCATCACTGCCAACATATGGTTCCAAGAAGCCATGTATGCATTTTAGTGACAAACCACAATGCCTTGTATGGCAACAGATTTGTTACAGTATGTTAGGTGTCTCTGGAATTCATTTGTATTCTTGGCTTCATTCATTCACCATCCTTGGTAACTTATTACCCTCTTATAATCTGCTCCTTCTTTGTTTACTCCTCAGGTCTTCATTACCTAGATTAAGTTTTTTGACTCCTACACTCGTGTGAACAATTCATCTTCATCAGCTCCATCAGTCCTCCCCCTTCCCCGTCTCACTGTTCCTGCAACCCTCGCTCAGGCTGCCTCCATGCTCCCTGGCTCATGCCAAGGATAAGCCCCCGAAAGGCAGAGAGCTAGCAGAGGGATGTCTTTGATGGATTGGGAACAGTACTGAGGCGTGCACGAGCTTGAAGGCCGCCAATAGGCCATCATTCTCCTGCCCTCCCGACAACAATCATTTCCCTGTTTGAAACGCTTAACCTGAAGTTTGTGAGGCTTTATTCAACTTAAGGTGAAGGGTTCACACGGTGTTTAAAAAATGAATGAAGTGGAAGGGGAGGCATGCAGCTAAGCAGCAGCTGGTAACAGCAGCCCCTGCCTCTGAGGCACTGGACTCACTTGCTTCCTCAGAATCAGCAATGTCCAAACCAACTGTACCAAGGAGTGTCCTTTGTGTTTACGTACATTTGTAATTTTTATTTACGGATTCCAAAATATGTTGCTTGGGTAGCAATGATGTCCCTTCCATGGGGCCAGATCCTGAAGGACCTATTCTGGTTTCACTCAGTCAAATCTCCCACTGAAGCCAGTGCACAGCCCGGAGTACAATACTGTGGGGCTCAGATTGTGCCATGTAGACACAACACTTCGTAATGGACAGGGACTTCCAGAGTGCCCCTGTACAAGGAGGCCACATTGCTCACTACTATATTTACTGGCGCGTGGTGCAGTTTGCTTCTCTGCCCCCCTCAATGGCTTCATTGGGTGGTGCTTGGTTGGGCCTAAATCCCTATCTTCTCTCTTTGGGACACCATGTATCACCAGGGAAGCAGAGCAGGACAAATCTCGCACTCCCAGGAATACAGGGATAATTGCATCCATCCCTTGTGTGAGCCATGCCAGTGGGGAGAAGGTTCTGTAGGACCAGGCAGAATCTGCCATGGTAAATTTTGCAGGATTTGGCCCCATAACAGCATCTCTCACTAGTCATCTTATATGGGACCAAAATCTGGTAAGATCCTATGCATAGTGGCCTTGCCATAAAACCCATACACAGCAGGAGAATTAGAGTAGACATTTACAGCCCCAATCCTCTTTCTATCTCAAAGCCTTAGAAATGGCTGCACTGCAAGAGGAAACAGTGCTCAGAAACAGGGACTAGGGATCAGGAGTAGAGTGGGATGAATTTTTTCCCCCACACAAAATTTTTTTGGGGTGAAAAATGCAGATCTGTCGACACCAAAACATTTTGCAAATACACGTCAATTGTGCCAATTTTTTTGTTAATAAAAAAAATGAAATGGCCAGATTTAACATTTTCTAAGTGAACTGTTTCAATTGTTTGGGTCAAAATGATTTTTTGTTTCAAATTGCCCTTTAATTTTATTTTTAAAAATTAAAAAAATTAAAAGCGCAACATCAAAATGAAACACTTTGATTTTGTTGAATCAAAGGTTTTGTCTGACCCAAACCATTTTTTTTGCTGAATTTTTGATTAGCCAAAAATACTAAAAAATGTTGTTTTTCATTCCTAAGGGGAATGCTTTTTTAAAATCAATCAATCAATCAGTGAACCAAAATATTCAATTTTTTTTAAACTTGCTCTAGTCAGGAAGAGTGGGCCACATATGTCCCCCAAACTCAGCAATAGCTATCCTGCACACCACACAGTAGTAATGCCAGCTGGAACAGTGGTGCAGTGTGAAACTACTGTAGTATGTGTGCCATCATTCTGGGGAGCTGTATATGTTGCCCCAGTATCTGGAATCTCCCTTGCAAATTCACGAGGTGAGTCCTCACACTGTTCAAATACCGAGCCTTCACTTTTCATCCCGCTCTGGGAGGTTTTGAGCTATCTAAGGGCAATTTAGTTTATGTCCTTGATTCAGTTCTTTCCATCACCCGGTTTCTCTGTGTCTTACCTGTCCACGGCTCTCAAAGCACTTTCTCTATCGGATCTATTTTAAGTGTTTTGATAGAATGCTTCATAGTAGCATCTAAGCACTGAAATCCAATCTAATCCATCAGCACAACATCTAGCCACTTTATAAACATTAATGGTCAGATAAAGTTACCCTTTCTCAGACTGAAATCAATGGGAATACTCATGAAGTAGAAGACTACTCAGCAGTGAGTAAAGGTCTCAGAATCTGTCCCTAAACTCAAATACCTCATTCTTTTTCTAGAGGCGGGGAAACTGAGGTGTAGAGAGGTGAAGTTGGCCAGGATCACATCTGGCAATTCAACTGGAAATAGAGTCCAGGAGTTCTGACTCCCAGTCCCCTGCTCTAACCAATACATGTGAGAAATCTAATAGCTGTACAGGGAGTTGACTTGTGTTTAATGCATGTTATTTTTTCTGACTTGTCTTTGGTAATTGTCAAATATAAAGGGAAGGGTAAACCCCTTTGAAATCCCTCCTGGCCAGGGGAAAGCTCCTCTCACCTGTAAAGGGTTAAGAAGCTAAAGGTAACCTTGCTGGCACCTGACCAAAATGACCAATGAGGAGACAAGATACTTTCAAAAGCTGGGAGGAGGGAGAGAAACAAAGGGTCTGTGTGTCTGTCTATATGCTGGGTTTTCTGCCGGGGATAGACCAGGAATGGAGTCTTAGAACTTTTAGTAAGTAATCTAGCTAGGTATGTGTTAGATTATGATTTCTTTAAATGGCTGAGAAAAGAATTGTGCTGAATAGAATAACTATTTCTGTCTGTATCTTTTTTGTAACTTAAGGTTTTGCCTAGAGGGGTTCTCTATGTTTTTGAATCTAATTACCCTGTAAGATATCTACCATCCTGATTTTTCAGGGGGGATTTCTTTATTTCTATTTACTTCTATTTTTATTAAAAGTCTTCTTGTAAGAAAACTGAATGCTTTTTCATTGTTGTCAGATCCAAGGATTTGGGTCTGTGGTCACCTATGCAAATTGGTGAGGCTTTTTATCCAACATTTCCCAGGAAAGGGGGGGTGCAAGTGTTGGGAGGATTGTTCATTGTTCTTAAGATCCAAGGGTCTGGGTCTGTAGTCACCTAGGCAAATTGGTGAGGCTTTTTACCAAACCTTGTCCAGGAAGTGGGGTGCAAGGTTTTGAGAAGTATTTTGGGGGGAAGGACGCGTCCAAACAGCTCTTCCCCAGGAACCAGTATTAGTTTGGTGGTGGTAGCTGCCAGTCCAAGGACAACGGGTGGAATATTTTGTACCTTGGGGAAGTTTTGACCTAAGCTGGTAAAGATAAGCTTAGGAGGTTTTTCATGCAGATCCCCACATCTGTACCCTAGAGTTCAGAGTGGGGGAGGAACCTTGACAGTAATAAAGGTTTTAACTGTAAAAGAAGTGTCCACAACCATAATGTTTTGCTTGCACTTGAAATTCTCTTTCTAGATGAATAGAAATTGCTTGTTTGTGTTCCCCAGCAACAATCATAATAACAAAAAAAGCTACAGTTGATCAGCTATGTTCTCACCCTTCAGTTATAAGGCAAGTGTGGCCACAGACCTGCTTTTAGGATGCCACAGGCTGCATTGGGCCCTTAGGATGCAACGTGTCATCTTCTGTCCCGAATGGCTACAGTACAGAGTGCCAAGATATGAAATGAATCACAGTAGGTTTAAAAAGGTTATAAATTAATTGTCAGAGGCACTGATGCCTCCTGGAATCCTTTGAACAATTCCAAGACATTCCGCTGGAAGATAGCACACATTTTGTTTACTTCTCTTATTTTTTTTAAAGAAAATGATTCCTGAGGACATTTGCATGAAATCAAAATGCTAGTTCTTAAATTGTTTGGCTGCTGCTGCTTATTCCTAACCTGCTGTCATAATCTTCTGTTGAGACTTCAGTTTGATGCCGAGGAAATGGTTATACTAAATAGAAGACTGTAATTGATTATAATAGAGCTGTGCACATCACCGATTCTTTGGTTCACTGGCCATATTGAAAAATACATTCTTTAAAAAATTGTTTCAGGTCAACACAAAAGAAAAAAAATCACATTTTTTGGTGAAAAGGGAAGTTAAAAAAAATAAAGTATTCTGGATCAACCTAAATATTTTGTTTTCCCCCTAACAAAATGTTTTATTTAGTTTGAGGCTTTTCAAATTTTTTTCAATAAAATTGAAGTAGAATTTGAAAAATAGCCATCTCAGATAAAAGAACAGGAGTACTTGTGGCACCTTAGAGACTAACAAATTTATTAGAGCGTAAGCTTTCGTGGGCTAAAACCCACTTCATCGGATGCATAGAATGGAACATATAGTAAGAAGATTATATATATATATATATACACATACATACACACACACACACATAATGGCTCACCTGATGATCACTTTAGATAAGCTATTACCAGCAGGACAGTGGGGTGGGAGGAGGTATTGTTTCATATTCTCTGTGTATATATAAAGTCTGCTGCAGTTTCCACAGTATGCATCCGATGAAGTGAGCTGTAGCTCACGAAAGCTCATGCTCAAATAAATTGGTTAGTCTCTAAGGTGCCACAAGTACTCCTTTTCTTTTTACACACAAGTAAGTTGGAAGTTACCATACAAATGGTGAGAGGCTAATTAGTTAAGATGAGCGATTATCAGCAGGAGAAAAAAACTTTTGTAGTGATAATCAAGATGGCCCATTTAGACAGTTGACAAGAAGGTGAGGATACTTAACTTAAGGAAATAGAGTCAATATGTGTAATGACCCAGCCACTCCCAGTCTCTATTCAAACCCAAGTTAATGGTATTGAGTTTGCATATTAATTCAAGATCAGCAGTTTCTTGCTGGAGTCTATTTTTGAAGCTTTTCTGTTGCAAAATTGCCACCCTTAAATCTTTTACTGAGTGACCAGAGAGGTTGAAGTGTTCTCCTACCAGTTTTTGAATGTTATGATTCCTGATGTCAGATTTGTGTCCATTTATTCTTTTGCGTAGAGACTGTCTGGTTTCTGGTTTTTTTTCTCCTGCTGATAATCACTCATCTTAATCGCTCATTAGACTCTCACAGTTTGTATGGTAACTTCCAACTTATCTGTATATATCTTCTTACTATATGTTCCATTCTATGCATCCGATGAAGTGGGCTGTAGCCCATGGAAGCTTATGGTCTAATAAATTTGTTAGTCTCTAAGGTGCCACAAGTACTCCTGTTCTTTTTGCGGATACAGACTAACATGGCTACTACTCTGAAACCTGTCATCTCAGATAAAAAAATTCTAAACATTTCATTTTGAAAATGTCAGAATGACATTTTAAATTTTTCAGAATATTTTGTTTTCCAACCAAAGCAATTTGGCAAATTTAAACACAAATTTGCAAAGTGTTTCAGTCAAGCTGAATCTGTATTTTTTGTTGACATAAGTTTCTGGTGACAAATTTTGCCTAGGTCTGTTTATAATAGTACTTTGCATGTATACAGCACTATTCAGCTGAGGAAGTCAAGATACTTTACAAAGGTGGGTAGGTTTGTTATCCCAATTTTTACAGATGGAGAAAATGAGGGACACATAGTAGATGTCTTGTCCAAAGTTGCACAGTGAGTCTGCGGTAGAACTGGAAATAGAACCCAGGAGTCCTGATTTGTCAGAGCCCTGCTCTAATCATTAGGCTATGTTGCCTCCTTGAGGGGAGTAAAAGGGAAAAGAATAGATTGCAAATGGTACAGCTTTCAAATATGCCACCCAGTCCAGACAGAGGGCTTATATTCTTTTGAAATGTGTGTGTGTGTGTATCGATTATATATATAAATTAGGGAGCAGGGTCCAATTCA
Source organism: Lepidochelys kempii (assembly GCF_965140285.1). Classification (NCBI taxonomy): domain Eukaryota; kingdom Metazoa; phylum Chordata; order Testudines; family Cheloniidae; genus Lepidochelys; species Lepidochelys kempii. The sequence continues at coordinate 154,139,745 of NC_136382.1, forward strand.
GGAAAGCGTCCTTATTCAAGACAGTACTTAAGCATGCGCCATTGAAAGGCACATTTAAATGCTGTCCTGAATTAAGGTCCAAGTTTACACCCATTCTTTAAAATCTTAGCCCAGTCACTAAAGGAGAGAGGCTCTTGTTAACATGTTAATTAGTGTAAGGGTTACTTAGTAGGTGATGGAGCTATGGCCTTAAAAGGCTAATAAGTGTTCCCATTTACCTCATCTGCTTTGAGAAGAAGAAAGAGGCACCCAATTAAATTATATAGAAAGCAACTTGGTCTAGAAGCATTTAGAGTGCAAGACTGGGAGTCAGGCAACCCATGTTCTTTTTCTGGCACTGATATATGCTGTGTACAAACATCAGTAACTGTATAGCCATTATACAGTGATTTTCGTCATTGATCTCAAAGTGCTTTACAAGCATCATTATCCCTATTTTACAGATTGGAAAGCCAAGGCACAGATCGTTTTACCTGTGTGTGCGGGAATTTTCTCCATAGAGATAACACTTACACACTTTAGCAAAATGTTTTGAGATCATCAGATGAAGAGTATTGTGGCTCTCACTCTCCACTCTGTTTACACTGGTGTAATTCCATTGGGCCAGATCCTCAGCTAGTTGAACTATAGACTTCAATGTAGCTGTTACAGCCTAAAAACAGCGTAACTTATGCAGAATCAGGTGCTATGGTAGGGATTTTTTATATGAGCCAAAGTGAATTAGGTGCCTACAGCCCACTGAAATATAATAGGAGTCATGTGCCTACTTCCTTTTAGCACCTTTGAAAATACCAGCCCATGATGTAACATGTTGCCATTATTACGGCTGTTGATTAATCACAGTTAACTCATGCGATTAACTCAAAAAAGTTAATCGTGATTAAAAAAAATAATTGTGATTAATCGCACTGTTAAACAACAGGATACCAATTGAAATTTATTAAATATTTTGGATGTTTTTCTACATTTTCAAATATATTCATTTCTATTGCCAGACAGAATACAAAGTGTACAGTGCTCACTTTATATTATTATTTTTGATTACAAATATTTTCACTGTACAAATGATAAACAAAAGATAGTATTTTTCAATTCACCTCATACAAGCACTGTAGCACAATCTCTTTATTGTGAAAGTGTAACTTAAAATGTAGATTTTTGTTACATAACTGCACTCAAAAACAAAACAATGTAAAACTTTAGAGCCTACAAGTCCACTCAGTTCTACTTCTTGTTCAACCAATTGCTAAGACAAACAAGTCTGTTTACATTTACGGGAGATACTGCTGCCTGCTTCTTATTTACATTGTCACCTGGAAAGTGAGGACAGGTGTTTGATTGGCACTTTTGTAGCTGGTGTTGCAAGGTATTTATGCGCCAGCTATGCTAAATAAATCCGTATGTCCCTTCATGCTTCAGCCACCATTCCAGAGGACATGCTTCCATGCTGATGATGCTTGTTGAAAATAAACAATGCGTTAATTAAATTTGTGACTGAACTCCTTGGGGGAGAATTGTATGTCTCCTGCTCTATTTTATCCGCATTCTGCCATGTATTTCATGTTATAGCAGTCTTGGATGATGACCCAGCACATGTTCGTTTTAAGAACACTTTCACAGCAGATTTGACAAAACACAAAGATGGTACCAATGTGAGATTTCTAAAAGTAGATACAGCACTTGACCCAAGGTTTAAGAATCTGAAGTGCTGTCCAAAATCTGAGAGGGATGAGGTGTGCAGCATGCTTTCAGATGTTTTAAAAGAGCAACACTCAGATGCGGAAACTACAGAACTCGAACCACCCAAAAAGAAAATCAACCTTCTGCTGGTGACATCTGACTCAGATGATGAAAATGAACATCTGTCGGTCCGCACTGCTTTGGATCATTATCAAGCAGAACCTGTCATCAGCATGGAAGCATGTCCTCTGGAATGGTGGTTGAAGCATGAAGGGACGTATGAATCTTTAGCGCATCTGGAATGTAAATATCTTGCAACACCAGCGCCATGTGAACGTCTCATTTTCAGGTGACATTGTAAACAAGAAGTGGGCTGCATTATCTCCTGCAAATTGTAACCAAGCTTGTTTGTCTGAGCGATTGGCTGAAGTAGGACTGAGTGGACTTTTAGATTCTAAAGTTTCACATTGTTTTATTTGTGAATGCAGTTATTTAATGGACATAATTCTACATTTGTAAGTTCCACTTTCATGATAAAGAGATTACACTACACTACTTGTATTAGGTGAATTGAAAAATACTATTTCTTTTGTTTTTTTACAGTGCAAATGTATGTAATCAAAAATATATATAAAGCGAGCACTGTACACTTCATATTCTGTGTTGTAATTGAAATAAATATATTTGAAAATGTAGAAAACATCCCAAAATATTTAAATAAATGGTATTCTATTATTATTTAACAGCTTGATTAATCACAGGATTAATCACGATTAATTTTTTTAAATTGCTTGACAGCCCTAGTCATTATTTTATGTAGCAAAAGACAACACATTTAAAAATCTGTGGAACTCATTGCCATTAGAGCTGATCAAAGATTATCCATCATAACTGTTTTTTGACAGAAGTTGGGTTTTTGATAAAATTATTTTTTTTTTCATGAAAAAGGTTTGCTTTCCAAAGACAATGTCAGGTTTTCATCAAAAAAGCAACACCAGAAAAAAAATTCAGTCTTCAGGTGAAAACTGAAATATTTTGATTCTGAAATGCCCACATGGTGCCTCATGGGAGCCTCAGGCACCTAGCTACAACTCCCACCCCTCTCATCAAAGGCCTGGGATCCCCAGCCAGGTATATAATCATAGAAATGTAGGGCTGGAAGAAACCTCAAAAGGTCATCAAGTCCAGTCCCCTTCACTGAGACAGGACCAAGTAAACCTAGACCATCCTTGACAGGTGTTTGTCCAACCTGTTCTTAAAAACCTCCAGTGTTGGGGATTCCACCCGTTGGAGCCTATTCCAGAGCTTAACTATCCTTATAGTTGAAAAGTTTTTCCTAATATCTAACTGTAGCGGGGCAGTCACCCCACTCCGGCTCAGAAGGGATTAAAAGCCAGCCCTTGGAGAGGGCCGGGGCTGAGAGAAAAGGCAAGGCTAATTGGGGAAACAGCCACATCTGTGGCCTTGCCCCAATGAGGCCACAGCTGGCCCTATAAAAGGGCTGTGAGCCAGGAGTTCAGGAAGTCTCTCTCCAGCAGTAGAGAGAGAAGGACCTGGCTGCCTGGGAGAGAAGGGTATCTGAGTAGAGTAGTGCTGGGGAAAGGAAAGAGGAGCTGTGGAGCTCCAGCCTGGTAACTCCCCAGGCTGCAGGCCTTGTGCAAGGCCTACAGAGGAACGGGGGCTAAAGAGGTGTAGCCTGGGGTTAGGCAGAGGCAGCTGGTTCAAACCCCCTTGCCCGAGATGCAGTTTACAGACTGCAGTCTGCCCCAGTGAGCGGGGGCTAGATGGTGACTGGCAGTAGCCACCGAGGCAAGGAGGGGCTAGAGGGTTGGGAGTTCCCCTGGGAGGAGAGACCCAGATTGTGGATTACTGCTGGGGGCAGAACCCTGACGTAGAGGGGCACCGGGGTCCGGGAAGGACACGGGGACCAGCGGCAGGTGAGACACCAGCCTGCAGAGGGCACTTCGGAGGCTGGTGAGCTAATTCCCAGGATGACCAGCAGGAGGCACTGCACCAGTGAGTCTTGACCTCGCTACACTAACCAAAATCTCCCTTGCTACAGATCAAGATCGTTATGTCTTGTCCTACCTTCAGCGGCCCTGGAGAACAATTGATCACCATTTTCTTCATAATAGCTCTTTATGTATTTGAAGAATGTTAGCAGGTCGCCCCTCAGTCTTTTCTCAAGACTAAACATGCCCAGTTTAACCTTTCTTCATCGGTCAGGTTTTCTAAACCTCGTATCATTTTGGTGCTGGGCTCTCTCCAATTAGTGCACATCTTTCCTAAAGTGTGACATCCATAATTGGACACAGTAGTCCAGCTGAGATCTCACCAGCGCTGAATAGAGCAGGAGAGTTACCTCCCGGGTCTTGCATACAACACTCCTGTCAATATGCTCCACAATGATATTAGCCTCTTTCACAACTGCATCACATTGTGGGCTCATACTGAATTTGTGAACCACTATAGCCCACAGATCCTTTTCAGAAGCATTACCACCTAACCAATTATTCCTCCTTTTGTAGTTGTGAATTTTATTTTTTCCTTCCTAAGTATAGTACTTTGCACTTAACTTTACTGAATTCAGACCAGTTCTCCAATTTGTCAAAGTCATTTTGAATTCCAATCCGGTGCTCCAAAGTGCTGGATGTCATCTGCAAACTTTATAAGCATACTCTCCACTCCATTATCCAAGTCATTAATTAAAATATTGACTATTACCATACCTAGGACTGACCCTTGTGGGGCCCCACTAGATAATACACTCTCCCAGTTTAACAGCAAACCGTTGGTAGCTACTCTGAGTACAATCTTTCAACCAGTTGTGCACGCACCTTATAGTAATTTCCATCTAGATTACATTTCCCTAGTTTATAGGAATGTCATGGGGGACTGCATCAAAAGTCATACTAGAATCAAGTTATATTGCATCTACTGGTTCCCCCCATCCAGTAGGCTTGTATCCCTGTCAAAAGAAGGAAATTAGCTTGGTCAGGCATGATTTGTTCCTAACAAAACTATGCTGGCTACTCCTTATAATCCTATTATCTTCTAGGTGCTTATAAACTGATTTGTTTAATAATTTGTCCCTGTATCTTTCCAGGAATCAAGTTAGGCTGACTGATCTATAATTCCCCAGGTCCTCTTTGTTCGCCTTTTTCTAAAGATAAGTGCTATAGCTGCCTTTCTCCAGTCCTCTGGGACCTCACCTGTCCTCAGATTCATAAAGATAATTGTTAACTGTTCCAAGATTGCTTCATCTAGTTCCTGAGGTACCCTAAGACAAATGACATCATGCCAACTTGAAGACATCAAGCCAACTTGAAGACATCAAGTTTATCTAAATGTCTTTAGCTTGTTCTTTCCCTATTTTGGCCTGTGTTCCTTTCCCCTTGTTTAATATTAATTGTGTTGACTAACTGGTCACCACTAACTTTTTTAGTGAAGATTGAAGCACAATAGGCATTGAATACATCAGCCTTCTTGATGTCATCAGTTATTAGCTCTTCTTCCCCGCTAAGTATCCTCTCTCATGGTGCAGCATGGCCATCCAATTACCACAATGCACCACTGTCCCACACCATGAGGTGAGATTATTGGGTATTATTGCAGATGTAAGTTGACCAGGGAGTCCTCTCTCTAGAGGCATATGGAAGCACAAAGCTGCCAAACTACAACTCCCACGAGGCAGCACACTGGTGGCAATTCAGAACTGAAATATTTTGTTTTTCAGTCAGTCTTACAGATTTTTTTTTTGACAAAAACATGGAAGAAAACCCATTTTCTGACCAACTGTACTTGCTACTAGATAACACTGAGTCAAACAGAGAAGTCAGACTTTCAAAAAAATTACAGCACTTATGTGAATACAAATAAGGTCTACAGTGACCATTAGTTAGGATAAAAATTATGAGTGCTCTCAAGTCTTTTGCTTCAGGGCATAAGCCAATCTCCAGCTGGGAGTTGAAGGCTATCAGACTAGTTAAGGTTACAGGTCTATTTTCTTATGCTCATTTTCAATTTACTTTTTAAGGTGTATAGACTAACTTTTAAAAATGTATCAGTGAAATCTGCTTGGGGCCCAAACTGGGTATATCTTCAGAAAAGATGCTGTCATCTTGACAGTTCCAGGTGTATCGTAGCTGGTGTGTTAGGTCTCAAAACGCTATTCACAACGAGAGAAAGAAGGTGGGGAAATAGAATATTTCATCACCTTAGCTTTGCACAAATTAGAGGCTACTTTGTTCAATTCTTACTTTCATTGGTGAGCAATTAGGGCCTGATCCACAGCCTGATAAAGCCAGTGGGCACCTTCTCATTGACTTCACGGGTCTTTGATTAATAGATTTTAAGGCCTGAAGGGAGCATTATGATCATCTAGTCTGATCTCCTGTATAACACAGAATATAGAATTTCACCTAGTGATATGGATTCAATGCAGGAATCCTTTGGAAAAAGCCTTACTCATATGAGTAGCTGTATTGAAGTCAATGGGACTGCTCAGGTGAGTTGGTGCTCACCAACCTCTGAAGTTTGCACAATTTAGCCTTAGGAAAATGACCCATCGCTGTCAGTCGGCGTCAGCAACAAGTCCAGGCTGTTATATAGGAGAGCTATATAAAGGAGTGCATGTAAAGTGTACATGTAGATAGAGAATAAAAAGAGCACCGTTTACTTGCATATAAGAACATGTGGCATTGTCCATAACTGAGTAGGTTTGATCAAATTGTTATTGCTATATATTCCATGTGATGGTCCGTGCTCCTTAGAAGCTCTACCTAATGGTTAGGATGTTGGGTCCTCCTTAATGTAGGGGGAGGTTGGTAGAGCAACCCAGCCCTCCTACTCCACCAGGCACCGGCCCAGGGCCAGGGCCCTATAATGGTTAGGAAAGGTCTGGTCCCCAGGCATGCCTTAAGGCTGTCCTCCCTGGGCCACTTCCTCCCACCCACTCTATAATCCAAGTTTTGCAGGTAATAGAAGAATGTACTAACTGCACCTTCAGTCTGTCCAAGTCCAGCAGGTAGAGTCCTCTTCACCAAAGGAAGCCCTCTTCTCAGGAGCTCCCAAGGAAGGTCATTCTCCCTGCCTGGTCAACCCCGATCTGAGCTTTTTGGCTTTGTTTTAAAGGTCCCTCCTCTATCTGGAGCATGCTCTGCAGGTGTAGTTGGGTGGGGTTATTTGGGCCCAGAGTTACTCTTTAGTTTTAGTGTGGGGTTTATACCCCTCCCCATCACACTGCAAACAGATTCCAGAATCCAGCTGATACTGCAGCTGAACTGGTGCTGGACACAATTGGACTGCAATTGTAGAAAAGGCCATACCAGGCCAGAAACCATGGTTAAAACTTGTCATGTTGGGCACTATAGGAAAACCTAAATAGACAGAGCTGAGACTAGATTTGGATCTGTAATTGTAACGCTTATGAAGGACTTGGTTGTACTCATTGGGTGGTCATAATGCCAGAAATCGCATAAGGCCATCTCCTCTGTAAACATCTTTAGAATGAATAATTAGGAAAGAAACTAATAATTTTATTTTACTGTGGGTGAGCAAAAGTTCTGAATAAGTGATCTAATTGCGAGATGACTCACTTCTCTGAAATCTCATCCACATACAAAGTATGTGAGAAATTATGCTAGAGAGAAGAGGCAGAGAAAAGGAAAATATGTAGAACCACTAAGTAATCTTTATAATGCAAAAAGAAAAGGAGTACTTGTGGCACCTTAGAGACTAACCAATTTATTTGAGCATGAGCTTTCGTGAGCTTTATATTGCTTTATAATGCAATAGCATTTAAGCAGGAACAATAGTTAATTTAGAGTGATTGGCTTTCCCTTGGGTTTTTAACTTTGTTTTTTGGTTGATTTGTTGAACAGAGGATGCTTAATTGCTTAAGGAGCCTCGATCTTATTTATTTCTTAAAGGCAAACTGAAAAGTAACTGAAAATAGCTTCCGATCGTGAGCACATCTCCTTGTAAAGAAGAGTAAATCACTACAAGAAAATGTCTTAAAGATAGTTTCCTGCTGGTTAATGCGTTTTAAAACTATCTTTAATTTTTTGATAACCAAGTCTGAGACATTAGAAATGCTATTTGAATGCATGAGAAAAGCAAGAGACTTTCAAAGCTAAAGTGTATTTCTCCTGCTGGTAATAGCTCACCTTAAGTGATCACTCTCGTTACAGTGTGTATGGTAACACCCATTGTTTCATGTTCTCTATGTATATAAATCTCCCCACTGTATTTTCCACTGAATGCATCCGATGAGGTGAGCTGTAGCTCACGAAAGTTTATGCTCAAATAAATTTGTTAGTCTCTAAGGTGCCACAAGAACTACTTTTCTATTGCTTTAGAGACCGTGTGGGAGTGTAAGTTACCAAAAAGGAGGATGGTCTTAGAGGACTAAATGAACCACAATGTGTTAGGCTAAACCCATATCTTACTGGGGCAGGCATTTCTCTACCACAGACTGTAATTTTGACCTCTAGCACCCACGCTAACCAAATCTTGGGTCTCTCCACACATCCGTTCAATGGCCCTCAGTCCTGACCTCCAGAAACCTCTGATTTGTTACAGTCCTAGCACCATCTTACTTAATGTCTGTGTTCCCTTCCTGTACAATGCTTCCTTTATGAACTACCAGGCATTGTGAGATATGCCATGTGGTGCTTATTGTCCTCACCACATTCTCCCAAGTGAAAAGTCTTAGCTGGCCAAAGCCATCAGAACTTCAAATTCTGATATAGTCTTTTATAAGCCAAGCATGCCCATGCTGAGATGGAAGACCTCTGGGAAAAAAAAAACTATTTGCTCCAATGCAAGGAGGTGGTGTTGGTGATGCAGAAAAGGAGGTGCTAAATCAGCACCCCAACACAATGCCAGGGCAGCTGTGATCCTGGAGCGGCTGTCTTTCCAATGAGATGTAAAAGAGAGACCACTCTTTACTTCTGTCTTGTTTGTAACCTCTGTTTCGGTTGGTGCCTTTCGACCAGTGGTTCTCAAAGTTTTGTACTGGTGACCCCTTTCACACAGCAAGCCTCTGAGTGCGACCCCTCCCCCCCTTATAAATTAAAAACACTTAACACCATCATAAATACTGGAGGCATAAATACTGGGTTTGGGCTGGAGGTTGACGGCTTGCGACCCCCCCCCCCATGTAGTAACCTCGTGACCCACTGAGGGGTCCCGACCCGCAGTTTGAGAACCCTTGCTTTAGACTATCAGCCCTTTGGGATATGGCTCCTGGTTTATACTTGGCACTGATCTTCTACCGTGCACTGCCATGGACTTTTACAGTGCTATCCAAATGAATTATAAATATGATTAAATAATTAACAGCAGTGCCCTAGTCAAATTGGCTAGTTCCATTTTCCCTCCATTTCCCATTCCAAACAGTTATGTAGTGATGCTGGGTGTCAGCAAACATCTGCTTTTTACTGAAACAGGTATGGGGATATGATTTAATGTAGAGTTTTCTCCATCTAGTAGAAGTTTATAAAGTGCCTTGGGATCCCGTTGATACAACATGCTACATAGATACCAGCACATTTCTAATGGAATATTCCAGTGATCCTCAACCTGTCTGATGCTAAAGCTCCCACCACCTTCCATAAAACAGATTGGAGTCTAGTGCTCATCATAAATGGAGTCAAATGACGACTACAGTGTTAAGTGTGTGAAAACATCCTTTCACTTGCTGGTGTAGATCAGGAATAAATCTGCTGAAGTCCACAGAGTTACTCTAGTTTGAAATTGGTGTAAGTCAGAGCAGAAATAGGCCCTATATATTCAATCTCTCCTGTCTTCTAAGGGTATAGCCCCATTGGTGTGCCTTTACATTCATCTGCTGGATGCATCTGTTACTGATGGTCAGGCTGGTGCATGGGGAAATGTATAATGCTGCAATATGGAGTTGATAATCTCCATAGAAAGTGTGAGTAAGACATGCTCAAGAGTACAAAAAGGGCCAAATTCTGTGCAAGTGGGGTTCTTGTAAACTTCACTGTGTGTGGCACATATAAGTGTTCAAGGGGAGAGTTTGGCTCAATACCATCGCTCCCTTCAGCTTGTTCATCTTGAACACTCTCCTGAAAAATAAGTCAGCTTTGGGCTATTCTATGCATGAATATTCTGTGTGGTTTTGTAAGGAACAAACAGACTTAAGATGGCTGCTGCCATCCTCCAGTGCAGTAAATGAAAATCTCAAGTCATGCTGTTGAAAAAAGATTGGTTCTGGCTGTTACTGCAGAGAGACCATGCAGTAACATGTTAGGAGGGGAGAGAGAGAGATACAGTACATCCTAGATTGCCGGAGTTTTCAAAGAGTGTGTGCCAATATCACTCAATATGCTAAATTTGTACTAACATAGCAGTTAAGAAGCTGAACTCCAGTTTAAGTGTTGTCTGACAAGACAAACGTGCTCTGCTGTCTCCTCTTATCTTGTGAATGCTTTATCTCTGGAAGAGGGGAACAGCAGACATTCTCCCAGTCTTTCAAATCTAGTCTTTATATTGGAGCTAGTGCTCAGAATACATCACAACTGAAGAGAGTCGAGGAAAATGGGACAGTCTCAGACTTCCTTTGAGGACATCTAAATCATGAGTGGTGGATATCACAGGCCAGGGGAGGCTGAGCCTCCGCAAACAGCCAGGTGTGGCCCCGCCCACATTCTGCCCAAGGTCTCCTCCTGCTTCCTGCTCTTCCCCCATAGCCCCAGCTCAGGCTGCTCCTCTTCCCTGAAGTGGGCAGGGGCTGGGCTAGGGCAGGCCGGCCTGTGACCCCAGGACTCTGGCTACCCGGCTCTAAGGCCACCCACTGAGGGTGATAGGGCTGAGGGGTGCTTTGGCTGGCTTTGGTAGGGGGGCACAGAAGAGGCAAGGCCTCAAGCAGAAGAGGCAGGACTGGGGACTAGCCTCCAAATAGGCAGTTCATGCGTCACCCATGATCTAAATAATGGGTAGTTGTTTTCCACTCAATTCTAGAAGGGGAAGAATAGTGGGTAGCAAAACTTTTTATTTTGCCTTACGTATATTCCAATTTTGACCCAAGAGCAGCGAATATACAATCCAAACACAGCCAACCAAACCACTTTCACAAACACTTCTTTGCACTCCCTCCCTCTCTCAATGTTCTGCAGATCACATTAACATGCCAAGTATCCAACATGATCTTTTCCCAGCAAGTTACACAGGGACTTTTCTAATCATAAGGACTAAATGAAGGTAACTAACTGGAATGCAGATTGTTCTAAATAACAACTCACTGGGATTCTGCCATCTTCCCAAGAGAGCTACACAGCGTGATGCTCTTTGTCTTATGACAAGTTGGCTTATATAATTTGTCTACCATTGTGAAGGCCTTTCCTCCCCCATTCCAAGCCACTGCGAAGACACTCACTGAAGATGTGTATAGTTTGATCCCAAAGACTTTCTGGGGACCTATGCTCAGTTAAGATGTAACCCAGAGACCAATCTGAGGTTTGAACTTCTTGAACGATAGTCTATAGCTACTGCACCATTAATGGTAATTATATCCACTCAAGTTATCCTTCCTGCCACTACTCTGCTTAACATCAGGAAAAACCTCCCCATGTTAACTTTTGCTGACTCATTTGCATAGTGTTCACAGTCAGCTGTATGCTTTACAGGTAAATACGAAGGCATGACTCTGCTGCAATAGTGCTTACATTCTAAGTACCTTGGAAAAGAGTCACTGACCGTTCCCTTGATCCTGGGTATTTGCATGTCCATCCTTCCTTCCAGTTTATTTCTGAATCTGTTTTTTGGAAATTGATTTGAAGCTTTGTTAATAGCATGCTGACCTAGTAGTTGCTATATAAGGGTTATATTATGACTATTACACTTAGGGTATGTCTACACTACGAAATTAGGTTGATTTTTTTAGAAATCGATTTTATATAGTCAATGTAAGCATCCTGCCTGCTAACACAAATCAGATGGGAATTCAGAATATCATATTCTGTAGGCAACAGCTCAGCCAGGGAGGTTATGATGCTGTGGCTGAGCCCATTGGAGCGGTGCTGAGAGAGTCTCAGATTGAAGGAGCTTTTGCATGTCTTTCAGCTCCACAATGCAGAGCACAGATCCTGTGGAATCTGTTGGTATTTCTGATTCTTTCTTGTTCCTTTCCAGGCCTGCTTTTGTAGTGTGTTGCTTCAGCTGTGAGAGGCGGGACAGGTCAGTCAGCTCCTGTCCTCACACATGCTACAAATGGCTGAGTGCTGAAATGCTTCTTGGCCTCAGATGAATGATCTATTTTGATGCAATATGGTCAGGGAATGAACACAAGTTGATCTAACATTGCCTCATCTTCTCAGGCATTTCCTCTACAGTGCATCAATCCTCTGGATGTATCAAGGACAGAGAAACATTACAGGCTGGGCTCTGCTTCTCATCTCATATCTGTGTAAATCTGGAGTAAATCCATTGAGTTACACTGGTGTAAAAATGATGTCAGGAAAATCAGATCCCAAAGACTTAAAGGGAGAATCAGGCCCACAGGATTCACACTTGGCTCGATTCTGACACCCCTATTCACACTTAGCTCTTTGAATAATCCTGTTGATTTCAGTGGGATTAATGGCTGCACACGGTACTACTCAATGTAAGGGTGGGTAGAATCTGGCATTCTGTGGTCAGAGAAGACCTGCCTTTCACTATGAGGAGAGGGAAGGACAAAGAAGCCTATTAAAAAGACAGATGGAAGAACACATATCAACTATTACTCCCAATAGGATGTAGGATGCTTGCTGAGAAAGTGGATTATGTTCAATTTACTGATTTTGATCTCGATCCAAAGCCCAGTTGAAGTCAATGGCTAATTGCAGTGGGCTTTGGATCAGGCCCCTCAATATTACATTATATGTGGAGCCCAATTCTGAACTTCTTACTGAAGCAAAACTCCCATTCGAGTCAAAAATTCTAAGACTATGGCTGCCCCATCCAATCTTACAAGATAGCATGCCATTATACTACACACTAATTCCATACATTATATCACAAGATATCATGTACTAATTCCTTTGGAAGAGTCAACTGACTGCTGGTGTGCACCCCTGGCCAATGGCTACTCCAACGTTGTGGTGGTCTGCATCTTCTCATGACTCAACCTGCCCACCAGGTCACCATGTATTTCCACCCCTTCCAGAGTAACCGAAAGTTCAACTAAAAGTCCATAAATGTTCCAACACAAAAGATCCTCCTGCTTCTTCTTGGGCTATTCGTCAGCCCATCCTTGAGACTCTGTCTTCAGCCCCACCCTGGACTCAACAGTGCTTATGTAATGCTTGTGCATGCCCCTTCCTCAGGGTTGGGGTAAGAGAACCCAGACTCACCTTCTGCTCAGGGTTCTGGCCCAGGGACCTTATATGAAGCCGCTAGGTCTATTCACTCAGACACATTGGTGTTTTCCTGGACCACTTCCTACCTCCAAGCCCCTTCTGATGTTTCCCTGAAGCCTGTGCTTAACAGCCTCTCCTCTGGTTCCCAGGCTTGTCTCTTCCCTAGGTCCTCCCAGTTCCCCCTTTCTCTGCTAGAACACTGACCACTCAGGACTGCCTCTCTGTACCTTCCTCTCTTTCCAAGGCCCACCACAGGGATTAATTCTCTTCCAGTGGCCGCATTCAGTTTGCCTTCCCCAGGTCCCTCCCAGAGAGCGGGAACTCCCTACCTCCTCTCTCCCAGGTTTCTCTGCTGGGCCTGCCCTACAGCTTTCACTTCGTTCTTCTGTGAAGACCCAGCTCCTCCCCAACTGGGTAAAACAAGTCAATCCTGACGCACCCTCCCAGCGCAGCAAGCTGACCTAACTGAGCTTTCAGGCTCCTGTTAACCCTTTATTCACTTGTGTGGGGTAGACACCCCATCACAATTCCCTTGTAGCATAACATGGTATCCTTTATGTGGCTCTTGTAAAGCATATTTCATCCAAAGATCTCAATGTGCTTTACAAACATTAATTGACTAAATAGACAATGCCTCTGTGAGGTAGGGTATTGTCACCATTTTAAAGATGGGGAAATCAAGGCAGAGAAAGGTTAAGTGACTTGCCCAGAGTCATAGTGTAAATTAGTGTCAGAGCCAAGAGTAGAACCCAGATTTTCTGAATCCTGTGCTCTAACTGGTAGATCACACTGCCTCTGCTTCCCTGGGTAATCTGAAACAAACTCCCACTGTGTCTCCTGCTATATCCACGATTAGAAGAACTGTTTAATTCAGATGGCAGGAAATTGTTCAAACAAACTCTTTTGTAAGAGCTCCAAAATCAAAATATCTGGATTGATACATGAACCTTAAATCACCTCCCTCTAGTCCACAACTCTTAATAAACATGTTGTTGAAAGATTTCTCACTTGCTGCTGGCAGTCTAAGAAAAAGACAGCATTAGAGATAAGCAGTCATGTACCAGCATAAAAAGACGTCACTCCTTATTCTTACTTATTAAACTCCATCATCACTCCCTTAAGCAACAATGCACTGGGATTTTTTTCCCCATCAACACACACTATTAACTCATTACCCCATTAAAAACATCAAAGAAACCGTTACATGAATGCACTAGCAAATTAATCCCAACACAGAGAGAGTGCTGCCGACCAATTGTGAAATGTATCACCTATTTCTCAGTAAGGCTGCATTTAGCCTGTTGAATAGAGGACACTCAGGTAATCGCAAGGAGAGGCAGTGTGTTTTGGGGACTAGAATGTAAATTTTGCTCCTTCCCCCTAGCCCTTGACCTGGATCCTCTCAGTAAAGGTCCACAGATCATAACGGAGGGCACTCTATATAAATCAGTCTGAGGCAGAGCTGATGTTAGTACCCTGTAATCTGCTACAAATAGTGCATGCTGCTGACAAAGTTCCAGGCTCCCAGCGAGAAAGAACATCATTCGTTTTCTCTTCTGGAACTGAGGTTTCAGTCTGGCCCATCTCTATGGAGGATGTAATAGTTTTAGGTTCCAGACACCGTTGTTTTCAAGCATGCAGTATGAGTTTAGTCACAGCCTGAGGTCAAATCCCTTCAGGACCCAAATGCCTTCAATTCAAACTACTCTGGATATGTTTATTACACCCTCCAAGCCCGTTGCTTTTCCCGCATGTCAGCACCCGAGCATGGAAAGTATATCTTCCCGTCTGACCCCTGGACCATACCTGTTACAATTTTGAGCCCATAAGGAACCACTCTGATCATCTAATCTGACTTCCTGCATAACACAGGGCAGCAAAATTCGCCCAGCAATTCCTGCAATGGAGGGAATTATTCATCTCTACTATAAAAGTGAACTCAATTGAGCCCAGTTATTTCATTATTATTATTTATGTGGCATAGCAACTAGAGGCTCCAACCAAGACCAGGCCCCCACTGTGCTAGGCAGCGTACATATGTTGAGGAAGATATAGTTCCTACCACAAACAGCATACAGTCTAAATAGAGAAGATTGATACATGATGGAACAAACTACACTGTTTTCCAATTCAAGCTCTCAAATGCAGTATCTGCTTGGGATGACCAGCTGAATGCAATTTAAGATTGGAAAGGCCACCTTTATTACTTTTAGCTACAAATATTTATGAAAATTTTACCCTACGATTTCCATGCACATAGGGCCTCACATACATGTAACTCAAAGAGAACTATGCCTGCATATCTGAAGGCATAATGGCTTGAGTAATCAATTTGGTGTTTCCCTTGAAGCACAGGAATACTACTCAATTGAATCCTCTGCATCATACTAATATATGAGTAAGGCGTAGAGTGACACGTAACTAGCACATTATACAACAGGCTGGCCATCCATCTTTAAAGCATTCCTATCAAAGCCTGGGCATTATTTCAAGTACAGTCAGATCACCTGAACACTGGGTCAGTATTGTCAACCCAAAACATTAAAAAAACCAAACCCATGAGATATTAAAATATTAAATGCTGGGTTCTTTTTCTTCTGGTTATTTGAGCCTTTTGGAGCCATGTGTTCAAACTTTATCTGAAACAACAGGAGGCTAAAGTTCTACTCTTTACTAACAAAATGAAAGTTGAGATTTTCATGACTCCAGGACTTTTAGGAAAAAATATAAGTATGTGACTCATGATAAAACTGCCAGCATTAGCAACACTGCAGACCTGAGCAGGTTTAACAAGAGGGAGCACCATCCTTTCAGGACATCAGTATCTTGCATTTTGCATGTTCTCCAGGACTACCATTTCCCTCCCTCATTTTTCCCAGCTGTTATGACATCTTTGGCAAGCTCAGGACATTCATGCAGCAAGCTGAGTTTGTAGGGTTTCTTTACAGATATCTATGAGGCCTGGTGACATAAGTTTTATTATAACTCATTAGGGCACAGTGAGGTTCCCTGCTCTCTCTTGTGTGTGGGGGGCTTTCTTAAATATAGCGTGTCTTAAAGAGAGAGACTATCTTAGGCTAGGAGCACCCTTTTAAACTTCTGCTGGAAATCTACATTCCCACTGTCTAATCCAGGGGTGGGCAATCTTTTTGGCCCTCGGGCCACATTTGGGTGTGGAAATCGTATGGCGGGCCATGAATGCTCATAAAATTGGGGTTGAGGTGCAGGAGGGGGTGACGGCTTTGGCTGGGGATGATGGCTCTGGGGTCAGACATGAGGAGTTCAGGGTGCAGGAGGGGGCTCAAGACTGTGGCAGGGGGTTGGGGGGGTAATGGCTCCAGCTGGAGGTGCGGACTGGGGATGATGGATTTGGGGTGTAGGAGGGTGCTCCAGGCAGGGACTGAGAGGTCTGGAGGGCGGGAGGGGTATCGGGGCTGGGACTGGATTGGGGGTTGGGGTGCAGGAGGGGTTCAGGGGGGCAGGCTCTGGGCTATCTCAAGCAGCTCCCAAAAGCAGCAGCATGTCCCCTCTCTGGCTCCTATGCAGAAGCACGGCCAGGTGGCTCTGTGAGCTTCCCCATCCGCAGGTGCCGCCCCTACAGCTCCCATTGGCTGCAGTTCCCGGCCAATGGGAGCTGCGGGAGTGGTGCTTGGGGCGGGGGCAGTGCACAGAGCCCCCTGGCTTCCTCAAAAAAAAGAGGCATGTCCCCCCTCCGGCTCCTATGTTTAGGGGCAGCCAGGGGGCTCCATGTGCTACCCCCGCCCCAAGTGCTGCTCCCACAACTCCCTGCGAACAGGGCAGTGCACAGAGCTGCCTGGCTGCACCTCCGCATAGGAGCCAGAGCGGGGACATGCCGCTGTTTCTGGGAGCTGTGCAAAGCCATGACCTGCGTGCATGGAGTGGCCCCCAACACTGCTCCCTGGCTGGAGCATGGGAGTAGGGCAAGCCCCAGACCCCGCTCCCCAGCAGGAGCTTGAGGGCCAAATTAAATCGGCTGGTGGGCCAGATGTGGCCCACAGGCTGTAGTTTGCCCACCCCGGTCTAATCTATCTCATCATGTAGGTTGAACCTGGTATGTGTCATCACTCTGTATAGACTGGTTTATAAAACAGGCATCCCTGTTCAAGGAAACCATCTTAACACACTCTTAGCAAGAACAATTGAACAAAGCTCTGACTAGCAAGTTCCAGTACTAGTGCAAGTGGCTCTGCACACTTACTGAAGCCTTGCCTTTTGATGTGGATCTCACATACCCCTTTTTGGGATGGTGGGGAACACCAGCTCCTTGCTTAAAGTAATGCTATCTAGTACCAATATTCAGTTTGAAAGGAAAGTAAGACAGATTTCTCTGCTTCTGCTGGATTTCACCCCTGCTCTAGATACTGTTTATTCTACTACTCTAGACCTCCATCCCAGGGGGGATTTTTATCCTTGAAACTCTCTAAAAATACTTTAGAAGCATATTTCTTTTGTCTTTAGAACACACCACATTTCACTAACTGTCAGAGTGTTTCAGAAACCTTTCCCAGAAGAGGAGAACCCTAGGCTACCTTGACCTTCAAATTACACAAGTTAAACACTCTGCTATATACTGTCAATACACCGTGTATTTTTCGGGATCAAATTGTAAACATTTCCATAAAGTGTACTTAACAGAGTTCCTTTACCAAGTAGCAATGCTTCTCCTGTTGGCTGTGGTGGGGAAATATCATTTTTATTTAAATGGGAGAACAAATTACGAGCTTCCCCATGCTTCATTCCTCTTCTATCCAGGTCCTCCTGGCAGGCAGGGAGCAGCACTGGGTAAGGGTGGAGGTTTGCTGCGGACCCCATGTTTTAAAGGTTGGCAGCACAACATCAAAATCTCAAAAGTTTTTGAGAAACAGTAAACTGACCTTTTTTGAGTTTAGGTCTATAAAAAGGTTCTGTTTCGATAATTTCAAAAGTTTCATTTCAATTATGTCCTTTTTTTCCTTTGTTTAGGTCTAAATTTACTAACATGTTGAAATGGAAAGTTGCTTAGAAACTTTTCATCTAGAAAATGTCAAAACAGGATATTTCAACAATTTCACAATGTTTATTTCCAAATTTATTTTTTTAGTCAGGCTATCTGTTGAAACTGACCCTGTTTCGTGAGCAGCCTGCGGTTTCAATGAATTGGTACTTTGTGGCAAAAAAACATTTTTGTCCAAAAGTTCCCAGCCAGCTCTAGTCTTAGGGTCCTAATTCACTTGTGGTTTTTAAATGTTACCCTGCATTCCTTTTGATTACAAAAGCTTCCAAAACAGGTCTACTGCACGGGGCTGTCACCCTGCTTGGACTCTACCAGAGCTCAGAGATGCACAAATCTCCACTCCTTCTTTGGAGAGCACTCTGTGAGCTGTAATGGGGTAAATAACCTTTTCTGGTGGTAGTCGGAACTTCTGTGGGCCTGATTCTCCCCTTTCATTTACATCCATTTAGCACCAGTGCAATTTCATTGACGTTAGTGGACTTACTCCTAATTTATGCTGAGGTACATGAAAGGAGAATCGGGATAACACAGAGTATCACTGTTACCCGCCCACCTCCTCTTCTAGAAGTATGTGTGTAGGAATAAAATGAATGCAAGGCAACCTTCCCACAGTCCTCTTGATGTTGGCCTCTAGAATATCTTCTGAGAGTTGTAGGGACTAGTGTTCAGCATACCTCTTCCAGAAAAGATTTGGTGGCCCCATGCCCCAGCAGAAGACAGAGCAGATTTTGGGGCTTGGTAGTTCTCAGACACCATCAGACATTGCAGTTCTGTTCTGCTCTCACCTCTAACCAATAAATGTTGCTCTCTCTCCTATATACAGATGCTCTAAGATATGGGCATCTTCCTCACCCACTTCACAGATGTTAAAGGAAACATCTGCTGAGACCAATGTGCCACTGTGACAGTCCATTAAAGGGCAGAGATTAAACATTTACTAAATATAAAGAGAAACACACAAACCTCTAGCTAAGAGATTCTCAACCTTTTCCTTTCTGTGATCCCCCCCACCCCACCCAAACATGCTTTAAAAACTCCATGGCCCACCTGTGCCACAATAACTGGCTTTCTGCATATAAAAGCCAGAGCCGGTATTAGGAGATAGCAAGAAGAGCAACTGCCTGGGGCCCCATGCCACAGGGGCCCCCTTGAAGCTACATTTCTCAGGCTTCAGCTTCAGCGCCCGGATGGCAATGTTCAGGGCCCAAAGCTTCAGATCCACATGGTGGGGCTTTGGCTTTCTGCCCTGGGCTTCAGTGAGTCTAATGCTGGCCTAGGACCCGCCCTGCTCTCCCTCATCTTTCATTAAGTCTGTTCTCAGTTTATGCTATTAAGGTTTGTGCTGAGGTCTCTAGATTTCATTGCCAAAGAAATACATCAGCATCTGTAATGGCAAAAATATAGTCAATCCTTACAAAGTTAGAAAGGAAATGGAGAGACAGAGAGGGAGGGAGGGAAGGATGGATTGATGGACACACAAATTTGCCATAATCCTTTATTCACTTTTTGCCTGTCTCTGATCCCTAGAGCTGAGCTGTTAATGTGACATATATCAATTGCTTCACTAGCTGCAGGTTATTTTTTTAATAATAAATAATAATAATAATAATAATCTAATTACTGGTGGAGTGTGAATTGTCTCCAGAATACCAGGCACTTGGGGGATAAAAACAAAATTAACCTTCTCCCAATTTAAGCATAAAAAGATAAGCCAGGGCAGAACAAAGAGTGGAATTGTATATTGGTAGGATTATGACATGTGAACCATAAGAGAGGACAGATTCTAGTAGCTACTCTGTTACACTTGAATAAGTCCCTTGACTGTCCAACCAAGGGTCTTCAAATGGAAGGGTCTATTTCCTTATTTGAAGTGGGGCTGGCTGTAATTGATTGGAAGTGGCCACTGCCCTATCAGTAAAATTCTGTTTAACAATATTGGACCTTGGGCAAGTCACTTCACCTCTGAGCCTCTGTTTCTTTCCCCTCCCTTTGTCTGTCTTGTCTATTTAGATGGTAAACTCTTTGAGGCAGGGATTGTCTCTTGTTAGGTGTATTTACAGCACATAGGACCCATTCTGTTGGGGGTCTCTAGTCACAGCTGTAATATAAATAATCAGAATAATAACAAACCTCATAAAATGCTTCTTTTGTTATTACCTCATCCTCCCACTCCTCTTCCCCTCCTCCACCTGCTGTGTCTTTTTGGAACTTGAATTGTGATCTCTTTGGAGCAGGGAAATGTCTTCTTGTTTCTCTGTACAGTGCCTACATTGTATATTTGGCACTGGTGCAATTGCTGCATCCAGTTCTGATGCTCACAATTCAAGAAGGATGTTAATACATTGGAGAGGGTGCAGGGAAGAGCTGCAAGAACAATTAAAGTATTAGAAAACATGCCTTACAGTGATTGAGGTCTTTGAGTCTATCTATTTAGCTTAACAAAGAGAAGATTAAGCGGTGATTTGATTACAGTCTAGGAATATCTATCTAGGGAACAAATGTTTAATAATATGCTCTTCAGTCTAGCAGAGAAAGGTGTAACATGATCCAAGGGCTGGAAGTTGAAGATAGACTAATTCAGACTGAAAATAAAGCATAAATAGAATGGTTTTCTCACAGCTCTGCTCTAGGAATTATTCTGGGGAAGTTCTATGGCCTGTGTTATACAGGAGGTCAGACTAGATGATCACAATGGTCCCTTCTAGCCTTAGAAACTATTTGGAACCCCTATGCATTACAGGTAATAAATAATAACAAAAAATGTAGCGCAGTAAAGTGGTCCCATTTTTCTTAGTGGAAAACAAAAGACGAGAGCACAGGGTGTGCCTTCCCTTTTGCCTGGCAGAGGCACATATTTCCCAGCAAGCTTTGCAGTGACATTAATGAGAGACAAAGCATGAGCACAGAGGACAATGTAGAGTTTTCTCACAAGAATAGCTACTTTAACAGCCCTACAGGGCTTCCACAATCAGGCCATTTCGGATAGGAATGTAATTTATAATAAATGATGTCCATAAACCCAATGAATTTGCTACTTCAGATGTTCACACTGATTTACATTTAGAACCTCTGTGGTAGCTGGAGAGCCTGGCAGGATAGCAGAGTGGCGTATTTCGTGAGGAGCAGCAGTCACACTCACAAAGCCTATGGGAAACATAGCTGTCATGGCAATAAAATGATTAGTATACAGAGGAACAGAAGGGCACTCTCTAGCCTGTTTTTAATCTTTTAAATAATTCTGGCTTCTGAAGGTTAAAGGGGTTGGCAGCATGAGACGCCAGAGCTTTGTAGACATCCAGTTCTCTTGCTCACTCGCTTTGATTTTTTTTTTTGCTCTCCTGATAAGATTTCTATCAGACGGCCTGATCTAGGCAAAGGCAGTAGGAAACAGCTACCCTGTAATCTCAATAGGTCAGGTCCTTTAGGAAGGCTATTGCCCATTATGGAGGGAAATGACAAGGCAAGGCAGAGGTTCATAACAAGCCCTAATAATTCTACCTTTTTCCAGGGGAAGGCTGGTAGCCAGTGCTCCATGTTCTGTGATCATCACAATTCTTTGTTGCTCTTAGGTCTCTGTGTACCATAGAGCTTGATATTGCATATTTGTCAGCACAGAGGGCTCCTCCTTTCAGATAAACCTTAGTGAGCTGGTCACAGATCATTCAGTTACTGCCTTGCTTGAGTTCTTTGTTACATGGGTTGCTGAGATATGGGCAGAACTGGTCTTTGGTTCAGGGTGTGCTGAAACTGTAGTCCATTGACTCCTGAGAGATGGCCTGTCATCAGTCTAATGATAACAAAATTGATCACATGCAGATTATTATGAGTGATGATCTCAGATAGCAAGCAATTCCTGCTCATCTCTCATAGATAATTGGTGTACAAGAAAATATGATTTTGTGAATTTATTTAAGATTATTTTTTAATTTTAAAATATGTATATGTGAGTCAAATAGGTTAATTAGTTTCAAAATAGTGTCAGACATTTACAAATATCTTGAGTATTTCTGGCTGGGACAAAAAGGGCTTTTAATCCTCATGCTTCAGAGCACAAGTCGATCACCATCTGTGATCAGGAAGAAATCCCCTCATAGTAAAATAAATATGCTGATTGAGGGTTCACACCATCCTCAGAAGCATTTTATTAGCCAATGTCAGATGCAGAACACATGATATGATAGGCCTTTGCTCTGTCCTGGTATAGTTTCTAACTCTTCTCCACTAGAAAGTGACTTCAAACTTCAGTCTATAAGCAGACTTGTCCTCAATTTCCATAGAAACAGCTTGCCCTGAATTCCTCTGTCTAAAACAAAAGTAAGGTAACATTACAGTGCTTTGCACAGAGTTATCCAAGCTCCTTTTTTCAGGTTGTCAGCTATCACACAGAATGTCGGGTTTGGGGCAAGAGATTGTGTGAAGGGTAGGTGTCCCCAGGAGAGGAGAATAACTGGAATAAGTCACTGAGCACCACTTAAACTGCTAAAAGTAGCAAGCTATTGTAAGCAGCACTCATACAGGAGCTCGCTGTTCATGTCCCATAGTCTCTCAGCAAGGGAGGGAATTAGAAGTAACAATTATACAGATAAAGAAACTAGCATAGATTATTATATAGATATGCAGTTTTATAGTACCTTTCTGTAGAGGACACTGTAAAAACACTG
The DNA here is from genome assembly GCF_965140285.1 of Lepidochelys kempii. Taxonomy (NCBI): domain Eukaryota; kingdom Metazoa; phylum Chordata; order Testudines; family Cheloniidae; genus Lepidochelys; species Lepidochelys kempii. Next base: position 154,162,466 of record NC_136382.1, read on the forward strand.
TACAAATATTGGTAAAAAGAAATTCATAATAGAGCTGTTAGGAATTTTTCCCAAAAAGTTTTGTTCCGTTTTTTGATTGGAAAACACCAGTTTGTTAAAAGAACAGTTTTTGCAGAAATCTATCTGTTTTGACAAAAATGTTCATTGAAAAGGTTTATGAATTTCTGGTCAAAAGGAGCGTGAGACACCATACCCAATAGCCTGGTGATCAGGGCACTCGCCTGAAAGGTCCCACTTCAAGTGCCTGATTTGGCTATAGAGTCAGTCCATCCACTCTATTTTATAAATGTCCCCCACATTCAGGAACCCTCCCCACCCTGAGGAGCCCCACTTCCCTTGCACCTGGATCCGCACCCCAGCCCACCAAGCCCCAATCAGCTACACCTGGATCCCCACCCCACTAAGCCCCTCCCCCAGCATCTGGATCCTCCACTGAGCCCCCTACACACAGACCCCACTGCCAAGCTCTAGCCCCCTCACTCTCAGACCCCCCCCACTTAGCCCCAACCACCTTCACATGAACCCCCCTGCAGAGTCCCATTACCATTGCATCCAGAACCCCCCAACAAGCCCCTGTGTATCCAGATTCCCCCCACCCACACCTGGATCCCCCCACTGAGCTGCCCTCACCCAGATTGCCCTCTTAACCCACACCTGGATCCCCCACACTAAGCCCCTCTACACTTGGATCCTGCCATGCTGAGCCTGCCTACCCATACCTGGTACACCTGGCATGGAGGGGCAGGACCCTGGGGTGTTTCTGGGGCAGGTCTGGTCTTTGCACTGAGTCAGGGTTGTGTGCAGCCTCACCGCTGAGTGTGTCCCCCATGGAGTGGGGGAGCTGCACAGTGATCTCCCACCTCTGGGCAGCCAGCGGCCTGTGCTGCCCAGTGCCATGCAGGAACCTCCACATTTATTTGACAAATAAAATTTGCAGAATTTTAAAATATTGTGCGCAGAATTTTTAAATTTTTAGTGTAGAATGCTTTCAGGAATAAAATAAAAGTCTTATTTAATATTTTACATTTCAAACTAACTGTTTTTTCCTTCTTTTCTGTGTCTTTAATAAAGCTTAAAGAAAAATTAATGGAGCATTTCCCATGGTAGTAAGCTGGCAGAGTTCTCTGTATTCCAAACCCCAAGCCTTGTTCAAAAAACTGTTTAGTGATAGGGTCACACTGACACCTTCAACTCTTTGGGCTCCATTTATTCCACCATAATTATTACAAGAGCATTTATGAAGAACATAGGAGACCCAGGTTCAAGTCCCTGCTCCAAATTATGCAGAATAGGTACTTGAACTGAGATCTCCTACCTCCCAGGTGAGTGCCCTAACCACAGGCCTACTGACTACTCTGGCACAGATGTGTCTCATGTTTTTTCACAAACTTTTCAAGAGGCCTAGTTTTGGTCTAATACAGAAAGAAAAAAACATACCAAAACTTCAATTTTTTTCACGAAATAGAATTCTTGTTTTCTGGCCAGCAACACCTTATCATGTTCTTCGATGAGGCACATAAGAGATGCACAGGGATAATTTCACCCACCAATGAAATGCTGCCACCTCTGAAGTAGAACATGGCAGCTGTCTAGCAACACAAAGCTATACTTCAAAATAGTTAGGAGAAACAAGTTAATACCATGCCTAGATTAAATGAATATTGAGGTAGACAGAATGTAATTCTCTGAATTTTAACTTTCCAGGAGACTGGGATTCACGTTTCAAGTCCTATAAAGAGTAGTTGGGAGTTCAGTTTAATAACTCATTTGATACACACTACCTTTAGCATTCTTAACAATGTACTAAGGGCCTGGGTTCAGTATTGATGCAGATGGAAGAAGTAGAGGTTTATGTAAATGAATGTGTGCATCAGGTATGGCCCCTTGGTCTCCTAAAATATTGCCAACATAATTCAGGGTCCCAAAGTATTAGTGCTTCTGGTCCAGTGGGCACCATGGTCTCTATAGTTAGCATTTCAAATATTAATGTAATAGGATTACATTTGTTAACTAACTAACTAACTATCAGAGGATTGAGTTCATAGGGTTTGATTATTTAACAAGGAATTGATCCAACACAAAACAGCCAGAAGCAATGTTTACAAGCCCCTTTGCTGTGGCATAAATTATAGTCACCTAAAGCCTCTGACCAACCCCAGAAGAGGGAGAGTGCGAAGGTGCTTTAGAGCTGTTTGGAGGGAAAAAATCCACTGAAAATTTAGATTAAAAACCATGTTTATCAAGAATTCTCCATGGAAAGTTTAATCTTCTCATCAAAAAAGCCTGAGAAACACAAATCTCGGCCAAAAATATGAAAGTTTCTCTCAGGAAAACTAAAATGAAGTATTTTTTGGGGGGTCAGGCTGATCTGAAGTCAAAATATTTTGGTTTGACATTAAACTGTGACCATTTGAGCTGCAGCAGTGCCTCATACGAGTTGTTGTTCAGGTGTCTCATGCCCCCATTCTCCACTATGAACGGGGTTCACTGGATTAATTACATATCCCACAGTATCATCTCATATTGACCTACTGTGATGCATGTGATGGGTTGGGACACAGAAACCCCCTTAGGACTGCCACCTGATGTGCTGAGACTACCAATGAGGCCATTTTCCCTGGCAGTTTGAGACTTCAGTGCCCTGCCTGGTTGTGCCAGACACGCTAGCCAGCTACAAACACAGACCCAGGTCTGAATCACATCCCCCAAAAGCTGCAGACTTAACTGAAAATGGCTCAGAAAGTGTTCCTGTCTCTAGCACCCAGATACCCAGTTCCCAATGGGATCCAAACCCAAAATAAATCCGTTTTACTCTATATAAAGCTTATACAGGGTAAACTCATAAATTGCCCACCCTCTAGAACACTGATAGAGAGATATGCACAGCTGTTTACTCTACCAGGAATTAATTACTTGCTCTGGATTAATTAATAAGCAAAAAGTTATTGTATTAAGAATAAAAAGTAGGATTTAAGTGGTTCCAAGTAATACCAGACAGAACAAAGTAAATTGCCAAGCAAAATAAAACAAAAACACGCAAGTCTAAGCCTAATACAGTAGGAAACTAAATGCAGGTAAATCTCACCCTCAGAGATGTTCCAATAAGCTTCTTTCACAGACTAGACTGCTTCCTAGTCTGATTCAGCAACCACTCACCCCCCCATAGTTACTTTCCTTTGTACCAGTTTCTTTCAGGCATTTCTTTGGGATGGAGAGGCTATCCTTTGAGCCAGCTGAAGACCAAAGGGAGGGGTTTCCAGGACCTTTTATATTCTCTCTCTTCTGTAACATTACAGCCACAAGATGGGTCTATGAATGATTCAGCTTTTTTCAGGCTGACGCCATTGTGTACATGTTAATTTGAACATTCCCAGGAAAGCTCAGATGTGGATTGGCGTCTCCCAAAGTCCACTGTTAGTTAAATACTCCCAATTACTTGAATAACCCCTTCACACTATGTTGACCAAATCTGCCTTATGTGGGCAGTGCCTTAACACTTTAAATACAAGCATAGAGCCAATGCTCATTACGTCTGATATAAAAATGACACATGCATATGAATAGGATGAATATATTCAGTAGATCATAACCTTTGCAAAGATATGTTACATGGCATTTCTAGCATAAAATATATTTCAGTTATGTCATATTTACACTCATAAACATATTTCTAAAAAGCATTAGGGCGTGCAACATCACAATGCATCATCGGAATCACATGGACTGGATATACTATGGGAGATACAGTCTACCAATGGAGCCAGACTATATAAAAGGTTGGGGAATGAGACCCCTAAGGGAATGTCTACACAGCAAAGAAAAACCCATGGCTGGCCCGTGCCAGCCAACTCGGGTTCACGGGGCTCAGGCCTGAGCTCTTAAACCCTCCCACCCTACAGGTTTTTCTTTGTTGTGTAGACATACCCTGAATTACAACTCGCAGGAAGCACCACAATGGCTAAGCATGATGCATTTTAATGTTGAAATGTAACATTTCCAGTTGAGAATGCCAAAACATTGCAATTTGTTTGAAAGTGTCAATACAAAAGATTTAGACATTTCTGAATTAACATTTTCCACTTCAAGCCAAGATTCAAACAAATTGTGGTATTTGGACGTTTGACTAAAAGTCAGAATTTTCCATGGAAAGCAGACTTTTGAAAAAAAAACTGGTTTTGACAGAATTTTTTTCAATCAGTCCTATTAATAACTACTACTCTCTCTCCATCCCCTCCTCAGCTGTATAACTGTGAGCTCAGAGAAGCTGAGGTCTCAGAACCTCTCTTACACACAGTTTCAGTCCATTGTAATGGATTTACCTGAAAAGGGACTTTGTTGACTTTCATCCCTGATTAATTCAGAAATCTGAAGCCTTGAACAGCCAGACCATGGGTCTGTTTCTCATTTACACAAAGACTATTTTAGACTCTGATTTTAAGACCAGATGGGACCATTGTGATCCTCTAGTATGACCTCCTGCATGGTGCAAGCCACAGAACCTCACCCACCCAGTCCTCAAATCATGATTTATAGACTTCAAGTTACAGAGAATCCACCATTTACTCTAATTTAAACCTATAAGTGACCCATGCTGCAGAAGAAGGCAAAACCCCCTAGGATCTCTGCCCATCTGGGGGAAATTTTCTTCCCAACACCAAATATGGGGCTCAGTTGGATGCTGAGCATGTGGGCAAGACCCACCAGCCAGACACCTGGGGAAGAATTCTCTAGTAACTCAGAGCCTTCCCCGTCTAGTGTCCCATCTTTGGCAGTTGGAGATATTTGCTACTAGCAGTCACAGATGGGCCACATGCCACTGTAGGCAGTGTCATCATACCATCCCCTCCATAAGCTTATCAAATTCATTCTTAAAGCGAGTTAGATTTTTACCCCACTGCTCCCCTTGGAAGGTGGTTCCAGAACTTCACTCCTCTGATGGTAAGAAACCTTTGTCTAATTTAAAGCCTAAACTTGTTGATAGCCAGTTTATATCCATTTGTTCCTGTGTCTACATTGGTGCTTACCTTAAATAACTTCTCTCTCCCTGTGTTTATCCCTCTAATGTATTTATAGAGCGCAATCATATCTCCCCGCAGTTTTCATTTGGTTAGGCTAAACAAGCCAAGTTCCTTGAGTCTCCTCTTGTAATGTAGGTTTTCTATTCCTCTGATCATTCTAGTAGCCCTTCTCTGCACCTGTTCCAGTTTGAATTAATCTTTCTTAAACTTGAGAGACCAGAATTGCACACAATATTCCAGATGAGGTCTTACCAGTGCCTTGTATAAAGGTACTACTAACTCTTCCCTATCTCTACTGGAAATATCTCACCTGATGCATCCTAGGCCACATCAGATTGGCAGCTCATGGTCATCCTCTGATCAACCAGTACACCCAGGTCTTTCTCCTCCTCTGTCACTTCCAAATGGTAAGTCCCCAACTTACAGCAAAAATTCTTGTTGATAGTCCCTATGTGCATGACCTTGAACTATTAATTTTCAACCAATTTCTATTACTCCAGTTTTCAACGTCCTCCAGATCTTCTGGTATGATATTCTGGTCCTCCTCCGCGTTGGCAACACCTCCTAAGTTTGTGTCATCCATACATTTTATTAGCACACACACTTTTTGTGCCACAGTCATTAATGAAAATGTTAAATAAGACTAGTCCTAAGATGGATCCTGAGGAACTCCACTAGTAACCTCCGTCCAGATTGACAGTTCACCTTTCACTAAGACCTATTGTAGTCTCCGGCTTTAAATAAGTTCCTTATCCACCTTTCAATTCTTGTATTAATCCACATCTTCTCCAATTTACCTAATAAATTTCCCACATGGTACTGTATCAACTGTCTCACTGAAATCCAGGTAGATTAGCTCTAATGTACTTCGTCTAAAAAAAGAAAAACAATCAGTTATTGTCTCAAAGAAAGATCAGGTTGGTCTGGTATGATCTATCTTTTGTAAAACTAAGTTGTATTTTACCCCAGTTACCATTTACTTCCATGTCCTTAAGTACTTTCTCTTTCAAAATTTGTTCTAAGACTTTGCATACAACTGAGGTCAAACTAACAGACTTGTAGTTTCCTGGATCACCTATTTTCCCTCCTTTCTTAAAAATAGGTGCTATATTAGCAATTCTTCAGCCATAGGATATGACCTCTGAGTTTATGGATTAATTAAAAATCCTTGCTACTGGGCTTGCAATTCCATGTGCCAGTTCCTGTAATATTTTATACTGTTCTTGTTACATATGGCACCTTTAAAATGAGGGCAATTATAATTTACTCTCACTCTAAGGCCTCTTTATACTACCAAAGTGGTGTGAAGCAGCCTTAGTGTAAATGTGAATCAGGCCCACTGACTAATGAGCCTCGACTCCAATTTCCACTAGTGCCCCTTTCTGCTGCTCTGACAGCGTGAAGAGGCCTTAAAGTGAACGTAATTTTTTTTATTGCCAGTTTAAGGCCCCTCTATGCTACCAGAGTGTTATCAAGGGAGCTTTAGTGTAAGTGAGAATCTGGCCCATTATATTTTAACTTGGGTGGTTTAATTGTGTTGTGGTTATTATGAAGAGGTTGAAATGGTTCAGAAGTGCAAAGTAGTAAATAACTAATATACCATTTAAAAACAAGTCTTTGTTAATGCTTGGGTAAACCCTACTGAGTGAAGAGACCCGATGGTAGAATTCCTGGTTTTATTGTGCTTGTGTAACCCACTGGTAAGCATGTGTTACAAATCCTACTCTGCCTGATCCACTAGTTAGGCAATCATGGCTGTTGAGCTCAAGCTGTAGCAGCTTGTGTTTTTAAACCTAGCGCTCACTTCCCCATGTGCCAGACAAAAGAGCACCCCTTCCATACACGCTAAGTCTGAGCTGTAAACCAACCATGCTGAGGCTAAGATGCTCTGTTTACACAGCAGAAGCATTTGCATGGTGCTTTCAAGCCAAAATCTCCCCCGATCCGGTCCCCAGTGTCTGGTCTGAGTGACTTGGATGAGTACTGGGGAATAACACTGGTGCATGGAGAAGAAATCGTCTCATGCAAGCTGCAGCGGGTTAATGGGGGCTAGTGCTCTCACCCTAAGAGAGGGAGAGAAGCAGAGGTTTTGGGTTTTGCCCCAGCTCCAGTATCCTGTTCTTTTCCCTCTGAACCAATGGGGGCCCCCTCCGAAACCATGGGGGAGAAGAGAGCTGGATATGAACCTTACAGCAGCAGAATTTTCACACTGGAACAAACTCAGTGAGCAGGAAGGGCAAGATCATTTAAAAGCCAGATATGAGAATGGCTGATATTTTTTTCCTTTTCCTAGTACTGAAGCTATTTGCATTCAAAGAAGAGCTTTGAATCTCATTCCCTCCCCCACCTGAGTTTCACCAACTGCTTGATCCTACAGCAAAGTCTTCTCCCTCTACAGACCTAGCATCATGCCTCTACTGCAAGATCAAGTGGAAGGAGCAGAGGAGGCAGGAAGGATAAAACACAAAGCAAGTTTGGTAACTGGAAAGATGGGAAAGGGAAAAAATAAATGATAAAAAACAGCTTGTGAAATGTAAAGGGTGGTGAAGTTTGAAATCTGATGTGTTTGGAAGTTCCCTCCCCCACCCCAGTATGAAAACCACTCTCTCATGCCTCCACTATCATTAATTAGAGGAGGGAATTTGATTGGTTTGATACCCAGCTACAATTATAAATGAATACCGTTAGCTCTGACCCCCAATAGTGAATTATGCAATGAGCTCTGACAAAGTGAAACAAGATAAGCCAGGTACACACAGGGGGAATTCAAAACTCAGCACACCTGAAAAGCTCGCCTCTCCATGTCTGGAAATCCTTATTCGGTTGGGTCAGTGGACACTTACCAAGTCAAACCGAATAAGGATTTCTGAATTTGCCTCTCTGAAAACAAAAACAAGATGAGAGCAGACCATTTATTTGTAACCCACAGAGCGTAGCCTCTTTTACACACAGTAACAAAACTTTATGTATAGGCCTGATTCTTAAAGTATACTTAAAGCCACTTTACAGATTAAAGATTCAGGGGAATATGTTCAAAGGCATCAATGGCTGTTAAGAGCCCATTTCCACCTAAAGTCAATAGAAGTTAGGTACCCAACAGCCATTTGTGCCCTTGAAAATCTCATCCTGTGTCAATCACATTTAAGTAGTTCCATTTCTTCATGCTTCAATATCAGTGACATCATGGCAGAATTTTTGAAAGACTTCACAATCCATCACTAACTTTCAGCCACTCAGCCGCTGACCTTCGAGTGATCTGCCTCACACCATCTGTCCATCTCCAGCTACAATGAGCCTCTCCCACTTCTTCCATAATGGCTGTCTTATGGCTATTTCCCGCTCTCTGCCTAATGCAACCCCAGTACATAAGTTTGTGTCTGTTTATTGCAGAGAAGCATGTCTGAAATCATATTTCTAATCTAAGCGTGTGTCTTTTTTTCCATCCAGGAGCTATGTGAGAGTCTCTGCCAGCACCACATTTCAAAACTTTAAATTTTCCTCTGGTCAGCAGCATTTACTTCTTACAATTCACATCCATAAATCACTATGAAAAAATTTAGCCTTTTCCCCGGTCTCATTTTTGTACATGTCAAGATGCCATGTTTTGTCCATGCTTTCATAAGGGAGGCCATAATTCAACAAGCCATCTCTACTCCCCTTCCAATTTCTCTGGAATAGCCTCCTAGCTTGGAGAGATATGATCCCAGAAATTACAAATTCATGTACTGCCTTTACAGCTTGTTCATTAATTGTGGTTTCCACTAGCATCCTGTTTTTGTTAGTCGTGTCAACCTACATGCATTTTTTGGTCACATTGTGGAATTGTATTTACTCCCATATTAAAGCCCCTTTATACAGTCAGAGTGGTGACAGACACCCTAGTGTAAATGAGAACCAGGCTCTATATGCTGAGATGAAAAACAGAAAGACAGATCTATGGAGGTCAGCCTGCCCGAAAGCACATTGATACGTGGTGCAATAGAAAAAAAACTCAGGCAGATAAATGGGTAGAAGAAAGTGATGTATAGAAAAGGAGTGGAGGGAATGAAGAGAAAACTGGAATTTAAGAGCTTTAGAGATGGAAGTGAACTGGCACACCAGTTACTGGGGGAGGTGGAAGAAAGAGGAGGCAGTAATGGGCAAAGGTGACAGATAATGGATTATTCCAAAGGGCTCCAACTATTTTTGAAAGGTTAAGTAAGCTTCACAACCCCACTGTGAAGAAAGTATTATTCTGCCTGGTTTGAAGATGGGGAAACTGAGGCACAGAGACCAGGCATGGCTTACTCAGTTTGAAACTATGAACTGGCCATGGAAATTGAACCCTGAAGTGTGCCAGAAACGGGAATAGCACCCCGGAGTATTGAATCCAACCCCCACACTTCTAGCCCTATGTAACATTCCTCTCCCCACCTGAAGGGGGCAGCGAGATATTAATACAGAGTAGGTCCTGGGTATTAGAGGCAGTGCAGGGAGCCTGGTAGTGAGCAGTGAAGTGTCCTTTCTCAGTTCAACACCCTCCTCACACTGTAATTTGTACCTTGCCATGCAAACAGTACTTTTTAAAAAATAGATATATAAAATGTGCATGTGTGTATTACATTACATTTGTTAACTAACTAACTATCAGAGGATCGAGTTCAGAGGGTTTGATTATTTAACAAGGAATTGATCCAACACAAAGCAGCCAAAAGCAATATTTACAAGCCCCTTTGCTGTGGCATAAATTATAGTCACCTAAAGCCTCTGACCAACCCCTGAAGAGGGAGAGTGTGAAGGTGCTTTAGAGCCGTTTGGAGGGAAAAAATCCACTGGAAATTTAGATTAAAAAGCATATTTATCAAGTTATATTATATATATTCTAGTATCTTCGTCTTTTTACCAAGTCCTGGAATCTGCACGGAGCATATGGTAATTGGATATCTTTTGTTCCACAAAGACTCTGACAAGCCATCCCATGATGCCGAGCCATTCTGTTAAGCGCAGCCCCAATGGGGCTGTGCCTTTTCCACCTTTTATAATGTTTATAATCTTCAAAATAAAATTATATATAGAAAGGGGGAGGAGGGAGACAGGGGAGGGAGAGCAAGACTATCATCTCAGTATTGTATTCCCAGAGTCTGAGGCTCTACCGGCACATCTGTGCACACAGCATTCTAATCACATGCTGTTATTTAATGATTCCAGACCAAAATTTCAGACTTACTGAATCCCAAGAACAAAAGGCATTTTGCAGAGGGCAAAGGGGCATTGCCTAAAAATGCTGAAGCAGCAGGAACAAAAAAATTGAACAAAGTATATTCACAAAAGAAAGGGAAGAAAGGACAATCTTCCATTTTTCAGCACCATAATCAACCAGAAAAGGCACAAAAGATTTCAGCAATATATTGTGGGCTTTTCCAGAAGTCCTGAACCAGCATAGAGAATCAGTTACCTGCTCACTTTGCTATTTATACTCTCAATAGAAGTACCAGCGGGCCTGGTTGCATTTTCATTCATGCTTGTGTAATCTGGAATAAATCAGGAAGCCAATGCAGTTAGTGGTGTAAAAAGCATTGAAAGTGAGGTCAGTACCAACTCCTATAAGTAACATCCATGCCACACCCAGGGTGATAAAACCACATACTATACCACAATACAACATCCTGTGTAGACTTGCTCTCCCATCATAATCATTTTACAACCATAGCACCTACATGCCCCCATATCAGATCAAGGCTCCTTTGGGCTAGGTACCGCACATACACACATTAAGAGGCAATCCCTGCCCTGAAGAAATTACTATCCATTTGGATAAGTCAGATAAAGGAAGACCTTTCCCAGTGTATGCACGCATGTGTAAACACACACATGCTTACTCACTATAGTCATATAATGTAAATGTCAGTTTGTATATTTTTTTCATATAAACTGCATCTCCAAGCACACTGAAGAGGTAAATGATAAACAGCAACAAAGACATTAAGAGGTGTAGCCAAGGGAGGAAAAGATACCTTTCAATGGAGATTTGAAAAGAGGGACAGCTGATAAGATGAGAAACAGAAAGTGGGTTCCGTATGTCAGAACCTGCAGAGGAGAAAGTTCTCAAATCAGCAGTGTTGAGACTGTATGCAGAGAAAGTGAGTAAAAGGGCATAGGGAGCGATTGCCATTGGACCAAAAAATTGTTTGTAGGTGCACTTGTGCAAGTCCAGAAGTCACTTGAGTGACTTCAAATTGGAGTCAGGGGAGGCACCATTGTAACCAAAAACAATCTGGATCATTGTCGGTACAGGGTGCCCATTGTTTAAAACTACAGACCAAAAGCTACCACTCCCCAGGAGGTTGAGGCCCGGTTGAGATAGTTCCACAGTATACTGGACTAAACCATTCACATCAGGTCAATAACATTTCTGTTTTTTGTGTCTTTTTGATCAGGAAACAGCCAAACACAGCTTGTAGAAGCATCTCTCAACTTTCAGAAAGCAGGGTTCAATGGATACTACTAACATCCCGGTAACAGGACAGTAAAGACTTGTTAGAGGGAGAGGTCATAGGCAATATATTGAAAAGTCTGGGAAGATTCACTGAGCCAGTGGACTCAATGATGCAGTTGATTAGGAAGGAGGATCTGGTAGCTATGCATGAGTTCACATCTCTGGCTGAACAATACTGCACTGTCTGACTGCTGGGACAGTTCAAAAAAATCACCCTAATAGCAATTATACACAGAGCCAACAAGGTCTGTGTTTGGAGGTATTTTACAAATGCTTTTTACTTATAAAAATTATCTCCGCTTTTGCTCAATATCTGTATTACTTCATGTACTGAGTAATGAGGGCTGGGGCAAGATTTGGCAGTTTCTCTTTGCAAGGGTTTGAGCACAACATTTCCGTTTTGATCCATCTACTTTCTAAAAACTCGGAGGGTATCAAGTCCCACCTCCCACAGCAAGATTCACTTCAAACTAGATCCAAACCACTTGAAGCTGCCAATTTCAGACAGTTATGATGCAAAGACATGCATCAGAGCTTCCAGTTCCACTCAAAATCTTGCCCAGATTGAATCAAAAAGTTTGTGAACCTCAGCAAACTTTATTTCAATGAACTTGGCTGAATTCTGAATTTGTAACAAAAGGCAACAGAATCAGGAAACACTTCATGTGTTTGAGTCATGCTTGAACTATAGATGATCAGGTAAACAGAATGAAAATGTTATTTAGTGTCATTTTAACTTCTGTGGGCTGTCTTAACCAAAGTATTAGCACAAAATTATCCTCTCCCACGCCATATTCACAGTGCAGATTAGAGAGGGAAGGTACATATTTCAACTGGTCATTTGCACACACATTTTGTTGCACGTGCCATGGAGGTGCAGGAAGTGCTTATGTAAGTCAGAAGTCCAGCCATGTGTCCAATTTTCTAAAACTGTAGATCCAAATAAGGACAAATGTGTTCCCCCTTTAACATGGTGCAACCTGCCAAGACTACAGATCCCAGTATACAATACCCTGATCTGTAGTCTCCCGGGCTGCACTTACATATCAGTTATGAGGGCAGGTTCCCATAGTGATGAGTGGAACCTGTAATAGAATGCTAGTATTGTATTCTAATGTTCAGTCACTAGGTAGAGCCATGTATAACATTCCTTACTGGAGCTGGTAGCAACCATACTTGGCAGCACATGCAAGCATCTCAGAGAGCACATCTTTTGTATCTCTCACCACGATGGAAGCTCTGTAGCCAATCCACATCTGGTGCAGAAACCTAACCCAAGAAAGTGAGTCAGGGGTCAGGAGTGACATAACTTTGTACTATATGAGGACCCCAAGAATACAAACTGGGATGAGACTGCTAACAGTCAAGTCTTAGCATGTTTAATAAAGATCTCATCTCTACAGTCCCTCCTACTTGCCACATCACTTAACATGAGTTCCATTTCTGAAAATGAGAACTCTCTCACAAACTCCATCAAAATTGCTAATAGGAGAAACTTAAGCACCCCTTAAATAAAAACAAACAAACAGACAGACAAACAATGTGATGGCCATTGATTGTATGGGTTGGAAAAAAAATTCCACAGAGTGGCTGTATCCACAGATACAATGGCTCCATCTCACAAACTGAACTGGTCAGGGCTGGAAAGAATCCTATCTTTATATTCCAACAGGCATTACTCATGCAAATCAGCCTTGACACTAGCCCCTCACCTCACTCTGAAATGCTTCCAGCCAGTAGGGTGACCAGACAACAAGTGTGAAAAATCGGGACAGGGGGTGGGGGATAATAGGATCCTATATAAGAAAAAGACCCAAAAATCGGGACTGTCCCTATAAAATCGGGACATCTGGTCACCCTACCAGCCAGCCAGAAAGAAACTGGCAGCAGTATCTATGTAATCAGAAAGTGCTCCCCAGCACCCGAGTGCACTTAAAGCTGAACTGAGAAGCCTACTGTAGCAGCATAAAGAAAAGGAATACTTGTGGCACCTTAGAGATTAACCAATTTAAGTACTCCTTTTTTTTTTTGCGAATACAGACTAACACGGCTGCTACTCTGAAACCTGTAGCAGCATTGTACCTTCATGTTTAAGATTCCTGATCTTTTACCCCACTGTTAAGTATCTGCTTCACCTACCAGACTGGCACAAAAACACTGACAGTCTATGCCAAGCCTGATCTTCTGACTAACTTTGATGTTTTAAAAAGGGCAAATCCAGTTGGAATCTGCACTCTGTGTAAACGCCATCTTGGCCACTTGCCCAGACAGCCCTCTTTAATTGTCCAGGGGCATGAAAGACAATAGATTGTCTCCACCACTAAATCAAACTGATCAGCAAAGGCTTCTAATATCTGAGAGTGCCTATTCATACCTCTGCTTTGAAGAATCATCATAGGTGAGAGAGATTTCATATGTCAACCTAAAAGTACCCGAACAGCTAAGCTGATGCGACCTGTCAGCTTCCTTTCCTTCAGAGGGGAAAAAAGGGGGATGGAACACAGCATGTGTGTATGGCACACACAGGAAACAGGAAATCTGCGAAAAGCAGTTCCATCCCAGCATGCTGCTTTATTTATATTCTTTAACAAGTAATAGTTAAACAATTTGTTCTATCTAATCAAGAGCAAGACTCTCTCATATAGTACACAGCCATGAGGAGATGGGCTCTAGTCACAGTCTGGATTTAGATCTGGATTTCAAAACACCACAGATTTAACTGCCATCTTCAAGTTTGTTCATAAAGCCATCTCTGTTGCCACGTTCAAATCCCACCCACAACTCCCTTCTTCCACAAGGTCTGTGAGAAGTGAGGGAAGGGGAGACAGGTAATCAACAAATAATTCTTCCAAGACAAAGGGCATGTGGAAATCATCAAACCATTAAGATGTGCACATGTCTTACTGGGTATCACCATCATTCTTTCTTTCCCCTCCCATTGGCTGTGTATGATCCTCCCTTGGTGTCATGTTAAATTGACTTTGGGACAGGTATTGTATATGAGACATCTACCATGTGTATGGGAACTTGATAAAGATAATTATTTTGTAAGTTCCAAGGTGTATGGCTCTGAGGTTTTGATTCAGCCCCACATCCAGTGGCTATCTATGCATATCTGATTGTCCCTTCTGTCTGGAATTCTGCTGGGGTGACACTGGAAACTGTTGGATAAACAGCTGTAACCGTGCTGCAGTGAGTCAAAACTGAGGATGTCAAATTCAGGATGAACCACTGAGAAATAGGGCAAACAACCCAAAACTGGTGGCTATTCTTTCATACGATATACCCAACCAGCCACAACAGTAAACTCCTGTTTCACCATACTGGCTAACAAGAAGTCATAAAAGCAGTTTCCTTGGGCATTCCAGTTCTTATATCACCACCAAAAACACTGGATTCAGAGATGAGTGGTTCTTTACCACCAGTCTCATCAAATGAAAGGTTCTTCTGATCCCAAAGTACCAGCCAAACACCCAGGTCAATATATAACTTAGATCTTACCCAAAAATCATGCTGATGCCAATCCTTTTGTATCTAAAATCTAAAGCTTAATTCATAAAAAGAAAGAAAGGTGAGAGTTAAAATTGGTTAAAGGAATTAAAAACATACAGTAATTGTAAAGGTTTCAGAGGAACAGCCGTGTTAGTCTGTATTCGCAAAAAGAAAAGGAGTACTTGTGGCACCTTAGAGACTAACCAATTTATTTGAGCATGAGCTTTCGTGAGCTACAGCTCACTTCATCAGATGTTTACCGTGGAAACTGCAGCAGACTTTATATACACACAGAAATCATGAAACAATACCTCCTCCCACCCCACTGTCCTGCTGGTAATAGCTTATCTAAAGTGATCAACAGGTGGGCCATTTCCAGCACAAATCCAGGTTTTCTCACCCTCCACCCCCCCACACAAATTCACTCTCCTGCTGGTGCTAGCCCATCCAAAGTGACAACTCTTTACATAATCAAGTCGGGCTATTTCCTGCATAGATCAAGGTTTTCTCACATCCCCCCCACCCCCATACACACACAAACTCACTCTCCTGCTGGTAATAGCTCATCTAAACTGACCATTCTCCAGGTTTAAATCCAAGTTAAACCAGAACATCTGGGGGGGGGGGGTAGGAAAAAACAAGAGGAAACAGGCTACCTTGCATAATGACTTAGCCACTCCCAGTCTCTATTTAAGCCTAAATTAATAGTATCCAATTTGCAAATGAATTCCAATTCAGCAGTTTCTCGCTGGAGTCTGGATTTGAAGTTTTTTTGTTTTAAGATAGCGACCTTCATGTCTGTGATTGCGTGACCAGAGAGATTGAAGTGTTCTCCGACTGGTTTATGAATGTTATAATTCTTGACATCTGATTTGTGTCCATTTATTCTTTTACGTAGAGACTGTCCAGTTTGACCAATGTACATGGCAGAGGGGCATTGCTGGCACATGATGGCATAGATCACATTGGTGGATGTGCAGGTGAACGAGCCTCTGATAGTGTGGCTGATGTTATTAGGCCCTGTGATTGGTTCAGGCTTGTAGAAGTGATGGAGTAAACTTCTGGCTGAAATTAAGTCTCTGTCTGCTTCCAAATCATTGGAAGGACCTCAGTCCATTGGTTAGAATTCTCCCATTAGTACAGTCCATAGATTTGGGCAAGAAAGAGGCAAAATGGAGGTGTTTCTAGGGCCTTTTATAGCTTCTGCAATATGAAGGGCATCCCATTGTTCTTACCATGGAAAATTACAACAAGATGGAGTTTGGAGTTACATGGGCAAGACTCATGTCCTTCTATTTCACCTAGCCTTAGCAGAAAAGTCCATTAAGTGTAGATGGACATCTCCCATGGTCCATTGTCAGTTAAATGTTCTTTTGATCGGCCACTCAATTTGAATAGCCCCTCCAAGTTGTGCTGGCTAGTTACCTTGTGGGCAGTACCCCAGGAGCAAACATTTGAAATCCAAGTACAGAGCTAATAGTTATAACTTCAAATTCAAAAAATGATACATGCATACAGATAGCATAATCATAACCAGCAAATCATAACCTTTTCATAGACACCTCACTGGACAACTGTTGTATAAGATTTGCTACAAATATATAAGGGTGGTTGCAACAATTATCTATATAGTTATATTTTTAATCACATAATGTCACAACAGCATTTAAGGCAAGTGGAAAAGGCAGTATGTCAGGAACGGTGTCCCTAGCCTCTGTTTGCCAGAAGCTGTGAATGGGAGACAGGGGATGGATCACTTGATGATTACCTGTTCTGTTAACTCCCTCTGGGGCACCTGGCGTTGGCCACTGTTGGAAGACAGGATACTGGGCTAGATGGACCTTTGGTCTGACCCACTATGGCCATTCTTATGGCTCAGTGGGCTCAGCATGGGGCTGGAGGAAGATGGGCATTTCTGAAATATCAGCCTTGCCACTGCCTTGTTTTTGTATGTCCTTGGACAAGTCATTTCAGTTACTCACCTAATGGTCTTGGCAACTGCCTCACAGAGGACTTATATGCACTTCTGAAGCACCCACCACATCTGAGCACTCTGCCTAGAGCATAGAATGCCCCCTACATGAGAAGTGCTCTCTCCTCCTGCACAGCTTCTCAGCAGAAGGGTCAGACTTCAAGTGGAGTTAAGGGACCCAACCCATATCTTAAGGAAATGCCTTTGAAAAGAGATGGGCCGTGCCGCCTGCCTTAGAGATGGCAAGGTCTGGACCCAGCCTACTTTCCAACAGCAGCTCATTCCACTTTGCAGGTCCTCTCCCAAACAGTTCTGCCCCTCACCCTTCTCCAGTGTGGCACTGGAAGGAGTGGATGATCATCAAGTCAGAGTTTAGGGCTGGAAGAGACCTCAACAGGCCATCTAAGCCAGCCCGCAGTGCTGAGGCAGGACCAAGAAAATCTACACCATCCCTGATAGGTGTTTGTCTAACCTGTTCTTAAAAACCTCCAATGACATGGATTCCACAACTTTCCTTGGAAGCCTATTCCAGACCTTAACCACCCTTTATACTTTAAATGTTTTTCCTAGTATCTAATCTAAATTTCCCTTTAGATTAAGCCCATTACTTCTTGTCCTACTTTCAGTGGACATGGAGAAGAATTGATCACTGTCCTCTTTATAAACAGCCCTTAACATATTTTAAGACTTATCGGGTTCCCCCCGCACCAGTTTTTTTTCAAGATTAAAGATGTCCAAATGTCTTAGCCTTTCCTCATAAGTCAGGTTTTCTAAAACTTTTATCATTTTTGTTGCTCTCCAGTTTTCCTTAAAAGAGCGTCAGTGCCTGATGTTGGATCTTTGTCTTTAAAAACTTCATTGTAAATCATTCTATGTGGACTGCCCAATCTGGATCAGCCTCCAGCGCCACAGGGAGGGGAAGATTTTTTTCTTCCACTCACATCAATTACATCCAAATTAGACTGTAAGCTCTTTGAGGCTGGAACTGTCTTCACTATACGTATGCACAGTGCCTAATACAATGGGGCTTAACCCCTGCCTGGGGCTTCTAGGAATCATTGCTATGCAAATACTAATGCTTAAAACACTTCTTTTATAAGTATTCTCAGCTTCAAAGAGCACAGGATTTTTAAGCTGCAAAGGAGCCAGTGGAGCCATCTACCATCTCTTTATCAAGTGTACCAACTGTGAAATGGGGAACTCTGACCCTCAACATGTCATTCAATAAGTCAGGGTGACCTCTTCCATATTTAGGTTACCATGGCCTAATTCCACTTGGGTAAAACACTCTGACAGCCCAGTTTTTCATTGCAGTGTCTCTGGGCTATGGCATTCTTCATTTCCCATCTTAAACTGTTGCCAAGTGGTACTGTAAGCTGCTGTATGAGATGCGGTTTCCCACCAGTGGTAGCTGCATTTCAAAGATTGGTGGAGTACATACCTAGAAAGCTAATTTGTAACATTTGTAAAGCATCTTTGGATGAAAGGAACTGTGTAAGTATCAGTCTCTATTATTAACCAGGCAGGTGGTTAAACCTGTTGTAATATCACTGACAATATTTAACCCCAGTATTCCCAATCGGAGTAGAAAAGGGGTTTATAGAAATGAAAGGAATAAGCCTGTTGTTTAAAAAATTGCTCTCTGTAGCTGTTTTCACTGAAGATATGAAAAAGCTGGAAGATCCTATACTCCTAAGGGCTTGTCTACTTGGGAAAGTTATACCACTATAAAGGTAGGCTGTGAATATAAACTACTATAGTTATCCTGGTATAACCCTCTACGTGGTCACTCTTGTCCCAGTATAAAAGAGTATGGGTTTTTTTCTGTTTTGTCACTTTGGAAGAGGATTAAGCCAAAAGATCCACTCTTATTCTGGAATAAGAGCATCTACTGGTATAACTAGACCAGTATAACTGATAAATTTTCCAGTATAGACACATCCTAATAGAATATATAGGTTTGGACCCTGATTAGTCACTGGCCTGCGGCTAATTCAAGTTCCTTTTTTCACTCTCTAGGATCTCTATGACCCCCATCTACATCCTTTCATCTTCTTCTGGTTCCCACTGTTTGTTACTCAGTGCCTGGATTGTACCCTTGTCAGTATACAGGGGGAACAGAGTTGGGGCTGGAAGTGTCCAATTTACCCTTTGCCCTCAGCTTTTGCTGACACTGGTCTTGTAAGCAGCTGCCTGCAAAGCAACCAGTTGGGTTGGAGGTGGTGGGATTTGTCAAGTCAACCTAATAGTCTAAAAGCAGTAGCCCAAGGAAAGAATCAGGCAGTTTTAAACTTACCACTTCCTTACTATACTTGGCTCCCCTTTCAACAGGGAGTTTTGTGGCTCCCTGGCCACTTTCTCTTCTCACTTCCTATTATAAGAACGAAAGGGAGAGCCGTAAACACTCCTAGCTGAGTTCTTGCAGCAGAAAATGAAAGCTGAAAAGAGCAGTACTGCAAGTGCCCTTCCTCAACCTGCACACACTGCCCCACCTGCCCCTTTCCCTTGGAATGGAAGGAAATAGGCTGTAGCCCATTCATTGGAGATTCGCCAGGTACTTTAAACAGAGACCCATAGGACTGGAAGGGACCTCGAGAGGCCTTGTAGTCCAGTCCCCTGCACTCAAGGCAGGATTAAGTATTATCTAGACCATCCCTGACATCTGTTTTTCTAACCTACTCTTAAAACTCTCTAACGATGGAGATTCCACAGCCTCCCTAGGAAATTTATTCCAGTTTTTAACCACCCTGACAGTTAGGAAGTTTTACCTAATGTCCAACCTAAACTGTCCTTGCTGCAATTTAAGCCCATTGCTTCTTGTCCTATCCTCAGAGGTTAAGGAGAACAATTTTTCCCCTCCTCCTTGAAACAGCCTTTTATGTACTTGAAAACTGGTATGTCCCCTCTCAATCTTCTCTTCTCCAGACTAAACAAACCCCATTTTTATTAGTCTTCCCTCATAGGTCGTATTTTCTAATCCTGTAATCATTGTTGTTGCTCTTCTCTGGGACTTTCTCTAATTTGTCCACATCTTTCCTGAAATGTGACGCCCAGAACTGGACACAATACTCCAGTTGAGGGCTAATCAATGTGGAGCAGAGTAGAATTGCTTCTCGTGTCTTGCTTACAACACTCCTGCTAATACATCTCAGAATGACGTTTGCTTTTTTGGCAATAGGGATACACTGTTGACTCATATTTAGCTTGTGATCCTCAGATCCCTTTCTGCAGAACTCCTTCCTCAGCAGTCAGTTCCCATTTTGTATGGGTGCAACTGATTGCTCCTTCCTAAGTGGAGTACTTTGCCTTTGTCCTTATTGAATTTCATCCTATTTACTTCAGATCATTTCTCCACTTTGTCCAGATCTTTTTGAATTTTAATTGTATCCTCCAAAGTACTTGTAACCTCTCCCAGCTTGGTATCATCCACAAACTTTTTTATAAAGTGTACTCTCTATGCCATTATCTAAATAATTGATGAAGACATTGAACAGAACCAGACCCAGAACTGACCCCGTGGGACCTCACTTAATATGCCCTTCTAGCTTGAGTGAGAACCAGTGATAACTACTCTCTGGGAACGGTTTTCCAACCAATTGTGCACCCATCTTATATTAGCTCCATCTAGGTTGTATTTCCCTAGTTTGTTAATGTAAACATCATGTGAGACAGTATTAAAAGCCTTACTAAAGTCAAGATATACCACATCTACCACTTCCCCACATCCATAAGGTGTGTTACCCTGTCAAAGAAAGCTATTAGGGTAGTTTGACAAATCCATACTGACTGTTACTTATCACCTTATTATCTTCTAGGTGTTTGGAAATTGATTACATACATTGGAGCTGTCTACACTCTGAGGTCCTCTGTCACAGGAATATGGGAGGTGTCCACATTCCAACGATTCAAGGGAAAAAGCTAAACATCACGTTTGGCTCGGAGGCCTTGTCTATTTGTGAAAATAGAACTAAGTCAGCAATTGGTCTAGCTGAACAGGTGCTATCCACAAGTTAGAGTTCTTCCTTGTGTCTGTTCACAGCTGATCAGCACAGCTCATAATTAACCCTTGCTCTGACTCTTAGTTTAACCAGGGCTAACGTAGTCGCTGCAACTGTGCTAGCTTCCTGAGTATACAGGGCCTTAGTTACACCTTTGTAACTGTTGATTTCAGTGGGGTGGCATGGGTGGAACCGAGAGAAGAATTTAGCCCAGGATAAATAATAATAAATGATAGCTAACTCTTCTGTAGCACTTTCCATCCATAGATCTAAAGCCACTTTACCAAAAGGTATCGCTAACACCATTTCACAACTGGCAAAACCAAGGCATGGAGAGGAGAAATGGCTGGCCTGTGGTAGAGCCAGGAATAAAACTCATTTCTCCAGAGTCACAACACAGTGCCCCGTCTGTGGGACCATGCTCCCTCCCCTCATTCAAACACCTCTTTGAAACAATTGTTGCTGGGATCCAGTTTAGGGAAATGACTCTTGCATACCCCTGAGTGAGCCCCACATGCCCAGAAGCAACTCATCAGCGGTCTCTCCTTGTAGCTGGACATGAGGTTGCTAGGCCTTCCCTTTAGTCCCCTCTGACAGAACACGGAGTAATGGTCTCAAGTTGCGGTGAGGGAGGTTTAGGTTGGATATTAGGAAAAACTTTTTCACTAGGAGGGTGGTGAAGCATTGGAATGCGTTACCTAGGGAGGTGGTGGAATCTCCTTCCTTTGAGGTTTTTAAGGTCAGGCTTAACAAAGCCTTGGCTGGGATGATTTAGTTGGGGATTGGTTCTGCTTTGAGCAGGGGGTTGGACTAGATGATCTCCTGAGGTCCCTTGCAACCCTGATATTCTATGACTCTGTCTGGTCTTCTGTGGTTCAGCCCTCCAGTCAGGTCACTTAGAAGTTCAGTCCCCTTTTGGGATACTCAGTCACAAAAGAAACACCCGTGACAATAGTCCCGCATTAAACAAAAAACACAAGTCTTTCACCTCTCCTGGGCTCGACTCTCAGTTCTCTGTTCCTCTTGTGGACCACTGGTCTCAGGACTGCATCCCCGGAGCCTGGGTAGCCTCTCTACTTAAGCCAAGAGGCCCCAGCTCTTTTCCTGGAGCCGGGAGCCCTTCAGCCTGCTGAAGGGTCTTTGCCAGATTCTCCCTCAGCTGGGCCCACTTAGTCCTTAGGCTCAGAGGGTAGGCAGCATATATGCTCGTCCCTACTTCACTCCTGATTGGATAGCTGAAGGGGAAAACTTGCCCAACTCTCTCTTTAGGGCTCTTTGCCCCTGGTTCCTAAAGATAAAGTGATGCAATTGCATCCCAAGCACCACTCATTCCCTGGACTGCTTCCTCTATAGCTTTATCCCACTTTGGTCTTTCTTGGGCATCTTTCAAACCCTTAAAGGACCGTGCCATGTGCTGGGATGGGTTGACTGCTAGGCAGTATTGCCTTTAAGGAACAGACTATGTTGTCACATAATCTATTTGTAACCACTTTGAAAAGTTATGGAGAGGGCAATTGTTGCAGTGTTTTTACTGACTAATATTTCAATAGGCCCACTTTGTACACTCAAGTCTGTACACATTTAAAATCTCTTATGCAAACAAAATTACATGCAATGTTAGCTTTCCAAATTTTTATTCTAAAATTTTACACCACTTACTATCTTTCTAAATGCATTGGAAGTTGTTTGAGCTTTTATAAATTCCTCTCACTGGGGAGGAGGATTCAAGCCTGTCAGAGACATAACAATAAATAAGCCTTTTGAAGATACTTTCCTGCAGCATATAGTCATTTGAAAGACACTTGAAGAATGTAAAGTTTTAAGTTTGACGCCATCATAAGCCAAAGTGATGCATCACATCATGACAGCTTGTGGTGTCATTTTATAGTTTGTGACAATATATTGTATCATTAACAAACTGCAGAATTGTCGGTGCTTACAACTCCTAGGTGCTATGATAATACACCTTATGGCAGTAATCATCATAACTATAAAATGGCATGCAAGGGTCTGTTCTTTTACCCCTTGCTGATCTAGACACAAATACTTAGACAAGTTCATTGGTCCTGAAAGAACTTGTCTTATTCTTCACAGTATTTGTAGGTATCAGACTTTAAAGTCCTGTAATGGCATGGGTGGAGAAGATTTAGAAAGTACCGGTTTTTGTTGAAAAAAAAGGAACATTTTATTTCAAAATGTTTTCATGGTGCATGTTTCCATTTTAGGATAACTTCTAATTCCAAGTGCCATTTTTTGTTCCATTTCACTTCTGACATGTATTAGCATCTAAAAATCTCATGAACTTCTGTAGTTGGAGATTAATGCTTTATACTGTTTGAAAGCTGGGCTACCACTTCCTCCAAGAAAACATTAGGAATTCAATTGGCAAGAGTCCTGATTTCCGGCAGGCAGGTGGTCAGCACTTTCTGAAAACCACCCCCCTTGAAGGTGTGCCAAGTGGGAACCCAAAATTAGAGTGACCCAAAATCACCAGTCATTTTGGAAAATTTAGGATTAGGTTTCTTGGTGTAGCAGAAACTGAAGTTTGTTGGTTTTTGTTCATGATCATTAAGGTTATGTCAAAAAACAAATAGGAAAAAAAGAAAAAAAAGAAATGTCCAGAATGACATGACTGGAAGATTTCATTTTATAATCTGCCCGGACTGGAAACAAAAAGAGTAGAATCTACCCTGATTAAAATCATATAGTAAACATCACCAACTTCAGAATTTGGCTTAAGTGCTTTATAGCAGCAACACTCAGACCTCAGTGGTTCAGGAGCCAAATTAGTAATCAACATTACCCAAATGAGCCACAGTACTGTGAATTCATTCATGTATATTCATTTAATATATATAATACTCACAGCAAAATCATAGAACTGGAAGGGACCTTGAGAGGCCTTATAGTCCAGTCCCCTGCACTTGTGGCAAGACCAAGTATTATCTAGATCAGTGGTTCTCAAACTAGGGACGCCTCTTGTTCAGGGAAAGCCCCTAGCAGTCTGGGCTGGTTTGTTTACCTGCTGCATCCGCAGGTTCGGCTGATCGCGGCTCCCACTGGCCGCGGTTCACCGTTCCAGGCCAATGAGGGTTGCAGAAAGCGGCACGGGCCAAAGGACGTGCTGGCTGCCCTTCCCGCAGCCCCCATTGTCCTGGAGTGGCGAACCGCGGCCAGTGGGAGCTGCGATAGGCCAAACCTGCAGACGTAGCAGGTAAACAAACCAGCCTGGCTCACCAGGAGCTTTCCCTGAACAAGCGGCGCCCCTAATTTGAGAACCACTGATCTAGATTATTCCTGACAGGTGTTTGGCTAACCTGCTCTTAAAAATCTCCAATGATAGAGATTCCACAACCTCCCTAGACAATTTATTCCAGTGCTTAACCACCCTGTCAGTTAGGAAGTTTTTCCTAATGTCCAATCTAAACATCCCTTGCTGCAATTTAAGCCCATTGCTTCTTGTCCTATCCTTAAAGGTTAAGAAAAACAATTTTGCTTTCTCTTCCTTGTAACAACATTTCATGTACTTGAAAACTGTTATGTCCCCTCTCAGTCTTCTCTTTTCCAGACTAAACAAACCCATTTTTTTTCAATCTTTCCTCACAGGTCATGTTTTCTAGGCTTTTAATCATTTTTGTCACTCTCCTCTGGACTCTCTCTAATTTGTCTACATCTTTCCTGAAATGCAGCGCCCAGAACTGGACACAATACTCCAGTTGAGGCCTAATCAGCCTGGAGTAGAGCGGAAGAATTACTTCTTGTGTCTTGCTTACAACACTTCTGTTAATACATCCCAGAATGATGTTCGCTTGTTTTGCAACAGCGTTACACTGTTGACTCATATTTAGCTTGTGGTCCACTATGAGCCCCAGATCCCTTTCCATAGTACTCCTTCCTAGGCAGTCATTTCCCATTTTGTACGACCCAGTATTATTTTATCAACTACAATTGGTTAATAACATAGTAAAAGCATCCTAACTGGTTGATAATTAAACAACATACTGTTTTAGTATGTGCTGCAAAGAGCAGCAGGAGACACATTAAAGAGCCACTTGTGGTTCTGGAGCCTCAGTCTGAGTATCACTGTTTTATACCATATGAAAGATAAGAATCCCAGGCACTCACTGTATGCCTAGTATCCAGTGCATCCTAATGGCTTTCAAGGTAGCTGACCTTAAAACAGCCCCTGGTCCCTCAGTCTAGCAGGAGATTTGGCCAATGGTACAGGCTTACACATAGCAAGTCCCAATCTTCTGCTGCGAATAATCTTCAACCCATGATGTGGCAAAACAAAAGGGTGGAATTGATCAGTTTGGTACCCACTGAATGGTTACAGATGTCTATGCCTGGAATGGGAGAAGGGGTCTGAATGAAATATAATATCTGCCAAACTTAAGCCCCACTTGCTTTGCAGTTCAAAAAAGTATGGTTAGATTTTTAATTGCTTGGTATTTTTTCCATTTACCTGCTCTTCTGCAAGAAAGGATGTTCGAATGGTGCTTGAGGCCTGACTGGAAGCAGGAGGCATCAGTGTCAGAGGCCTCCTCAGAAAGGCCAGTTTTGCAGATCCCAGAGGTCTGTACGGATGTCTGAACTTTTAGATTATTGAAACCATGGTGAAGCATGCAATCTAAGAAACTGAAGAGAAGAACCTATCCAGACCCAAGGGAAAACTCCATTATCCAGTTTCACCCTCACTAGAATTCATCACTGCCAAACCACCTCTGTGCATTGTATATCGTGTGTACCACTTGCAATACATATATCGGGATTGATGCACTGCTAAAGTACCTGAAGTGCTTCTTGGGTGGCCTGAAGTCTACACACTTCTCACTTTTACAGTCCACAAGGCTGCCCTGACAGCTCTGAAAATAGATCTCATATCCTGTATTATAGTAGGGTCCAAACAGCTACATCTCACACTTACTTCAAGCTGATTCCACTATTAAAGACACCTTGGAGAGTTCAGCCTTTACATGTGGTTCAGCTGGGATATCCACTCCTATATGAGAACATCCCGTTCCAGTGCACGGCCCTAGAAAAAGTATCTTTCTCAGCAAAAGATGACCAAATTGGGTTAAATATGCATCAGTGGCATAGTACCTTCTGGTACCCAAATCCCCCTGTTGGTCACAGCACTTAGACCGCAAACCTCCCAGTTACGGAACAACTCTAAAAGGGTTACAGAACACCTCCTGCTCCCGTTGAAGTCAATGGGAACTGAAGGCGGATGAGCACCTCACAGGCCTAGGCCGCCAGTCAGACTGTATGCCAAAACAAGGCAGTATTCTGGAGACTTAACCCTCGTCTGTGATAATGGCAGATGTGGACACAGGGGAAAGTGCTGCACCAGAAGCAATAATTACTACTCTGTCAGAAACACAGGAAATCTCTCAAAATGTAACCTATGTAATATTCACCTGGAGGGTTCTGAGAGACCCTGAATAATACTTTAGGTCTATGAGAGATCTTTTTGTTATTCACTGGTCATTAAAAACTCTTGAGAGGAGAGAAAGAGACTGACTTCTGGTTCCAGCTGTGCAGACTCCACTGCATACAGGCAATCATTCCCCTATATTCCACACTAATAGCTATGGCTATAGGTTCAGAAGCATCCTATAACTGCTTAGAGTTTATTCGGCATGTGGAATTTTGGGTGCTCACACTTTTGGATGCATACTTTTGAGTGCCTGTGCTACTCCACACTTACTTTTGCTTGGCTATGATTTTGCCCATTCTTTGTTTAGTGGACACTCTGCTGCCCAGTGTCCTTAAATCAGGGTTACAAATTAGACAGTCTGCACTTCATGGAGGCTAATACAGTTCTATATACTGTATCTGATCTTGGATATGTTTTTGAAGGGAAATACTTCTTTTCCTTTTATATTGGAAGCAGGACTTTCCCTGCCAACATTTGTTACACACTTACACATGCTCAAAAGCAAGCTTTCTAATCTGCTTTTTTTGTATTTGACAGATCACGAACTGCTCTGTTTGAAGGTCTTCAGTAAAGGAACTGAAGTCTCAGCAGGGAGGAACTTAATAGTAGAGAGCTAAAAGGAAAAAAATGCAAATATGTCTGGTTGGGAATCTGGCAGGGCAGTCCCATGGCTGCTGAGGATAGCTGAGAGGGATCATGCCTTTCAATGTCGAGTTGACAGGAGTCCCTTTGTGGAGTGTTACGCAACAGACCTGAAGGTCACACTCTACACAACAGAGAGAAAAGTGTTGCCCCTACTGAAAAGGAAATAGAATGTGTGCTGGTTCTACCCAGGGTGCCGATACATCCAGTTTCCAGAGTCATTTTAAAATATATGCGCATAAGTTTGTGTTGCAAAATGAAGGTATCTAATAGGTGTTAACAGCATTTGGTAGTGCACAGTTGATTCTCCATGGACTAGATTGGGGTGGCCAGACTTACTGACCCTCTGAGCCTCATATGACAATCTTTTGAAGTTTGAGAACTGGGGCGCAGGGCTTCAGCTCCATGGGAGGTGCTTAACAGGGCTCGGGACTTCAGTCCCGCTCCTGCTAAAGCCCTGAGCCCCAGTAGGTGCACCCCACGGGGCTGGAGCCTCAAGGCCCCCCTTCCCCTGCTGGGCAGTATCCCCTATTCCACTATCCCACTGCAAGGCAGAGATCCTGAGCTCCCCACTCCTCATCTGGTAGGTGGAGAATTGAGGGGGGAGGGTCTGGAGGGGTTCCGCGAGCCACACTTTAACGGTAAAAGGGCCACATGTGGCTCACGAGTCACAGTTTGGCCACCCCTGGACTAGATTCTCCATTGTGCTTTATCCCCTTTGCCCTGTTTGGGTAGCACAATGGGATTGGATTCTGTCTACAACTGGCCGGTGGAGAATTCTTCTGGCAAAGGGGAACTTCCTGCTGGCATAAAGTCAGTGAAATCGGCTCCTGCTGAGCCTAGGCATGCTCTTGCACCCCCGGGCTTGAAGTAGGAATAACAAACACCAAGTACATGGTTTCCATCATCAGCTCCCCCACTATAAAAGTTGTTCCAGTACCCCTGCATGCACCAGATGCCTCCATAGGTGCTGGAACTAGGGGTGCTGCTGCACCCCCTGGCTTGAAGTGGTTTCCATCATGTACAGGATTTACAGTTTGGTTCAATAGTTTTCAGCGCCCCCACTATACAAATTGTTCCAGCGCCCTGGATGCCTCCTTACATCATGCCAACGTAGGGGGCATGTCAAATTCACTAACTAATTCCCTTGGAGACCTTACACCAGTGAAGGTGAAGCAAGTTCAAGTAGGTGCTAGACTGTTCTACTTGATGCCCAGACGAGAGTACTGTCAGGAAACCATAATCTGTGCAGCATCATGACAAGGGGTAGAATTGAGTTCCCGGTGATAAGAAAGTGCTAGTTGTGATTTGACAAAGATCTGTCTATAATATTTCTAAGATGATCAACTCTCTAGTATATAGGCACCACTCTCACCTCAAGAAAAGTCATTAAAGATACAAGAAAATGGTATGGTCAGAGTCCCATCGAATTCCTGTCCTTCCACAGCTACACCAAAGTAATAGTGTTGTGGAAACTCACCTGATGTTGAGACAGTTCCCCACAAATGGAAGGCAAAATCCTCCCCAACGTTTCTGTCAATAGCCCTCAGGGGAAAATTCATTCTGAGGCTCAGTATAACCTTGTCTATGGGTCACATTATGGGGTTTAATCCAGACCAGTGAGGGATTGTGTCACCGCTTGCCCTGCAACCTTGGGTGCCTCACAATGTTTTGCTGTTGTAACTCCCAACTTAGGTCACTCACAATCAGCCTGCCAGTACGCAGGTCACACCCCAAATGCCTGTGTATAGCCACAGCCCTGGTCCAGCAACTGTGACCCCCGCAGCCTGTCAGCAACACTCCAGTCACTCTGGCTTCCAGCAGCTTTGATTACTACTTTCAGGGTGACCCCAACACATGCCCAGTCCTGAATTTTCCCCAAAGATATATATTCTGCACTGTCTAGCCCTGTCCTGGACAGTTCAGATATTAGAGGTCTGGTGCCTTTGTAAGGGGTCAATTTGTAACAGTTTGCTATTTTAATTGTGGTCAAACACAGGATTGATTTTGATTAAAAAATAAAATAAAATCTGTCTCTTTGTAGTTATATAAACTTAAATGAGTATAAGTATAAGGCATTAAAGTCGGAAATGTTACAAGAGAAAAAGTTAAAACACTTTCTAGTACTTAAAATAGACTGGGTTTCAGGTTTACTGCTGGTTCCCAACTTTGCTGACCAAATTTTCAGGTCAGAATTCCTCCCAAAGTCCAAAGGGCTAGTTCCTTTGTCTTCTTACGTGAGAGAGAAAGAAATAGAAAAGACTGGGGTGTTTTGCCCCTCACTTTTGTAGCCCAGTCCCCCTTGGAAGGGGGTTCTCCTGAGGATTACCCCACAAAGCAAAGTTTATTCAAAGAAGATGACAAAGAGTCTGGGGGGAGAAAATGTCTCCATGCTCTCACTTTTTCCCTGTGTATGCTGAAATGCAGATTTGCCTGGTCTCCCTCTTGTTCTCGCTTGTTTACTACTTATGTGTAAATTGAGGTAAACACACACTCCTTCATTTAAGATAGACCAGCTTAACCACTCCTGCCTAATCAAGGCTATGGAGGTTTGAACAGGTGATACCGACATCATAGAGGGAGAATTCATAACTTTACATACAATGGTGCTCCATCCATTTCATCATGCTATTGAGCAGCAAGTTGTTAGTTTTCAAATGATACCTCCCTTGGCCAAAGTGTACAAAGATTACTAGCACAGCATACGGTGTGAGTACAGGGCGCATTCTGTCACACCGTGAGAGTAAGAATCACCTCACCATCAACACTACCAGTGAGATATCAAGAGCCATATTCTGCTTTCATGTACAACAGGGTAAACTAAGAGCAACTCCCACTGCCTTTAGAGGGATTACTTACACTGATATAACAGAGTGGAATCTGGCTCTCAGTCCTCACTCAAGGGCAACTCCTAAGTGCAGTGGTTAAGGATCCAGTCCAGAGTATGGGAAAGTGGAATATGGAAAGGAATTCGTCTTCCCTAGCCTGCCAATGCCCTGTTCCTTCTAACTTCCAGAAAATTGCCCCATACTCTTCCAGGGCCTAAGGATCCACATGTACTTCTTTGTAGCTCTCCAACATCTAGCCACCCTCCTTGCACTGCCTGAGTACCTTCCTCACTCATGGCAAAGGAGCTTGGATTTAGTCCTTATTGGACTGAGTCTGTGAGAGCTGCTGCCTAGATGGAAGCTCAAGCAGAAGAGGAGAATGATGGCAAACAAAAGAGTCTGACCAGCAACCACAGATGGAGTTTAGTTTATTTCAAATGTTTTCTTTCCTTTTTTTCAAATGCATGTTTTCTTGCCTGTCAGTTTATTGGTGGTAAGTGGTTTTCATGCTCTAATTAAACTGGAAAACAAAGCTGATGCTCGTGTTTGTGATCTCCCCAACTGTGTAAAGACAGGAAGGGGTATGGGAAGGGGAGGCTGGTTCTGATCTCACACACCAGTGGAAATCAGAGACAACTCTGCTGGAAACAGTGGAGTTGCACTGACATAAAACTGACAAGTGAAAGGAAAAATCCAACCTTTAGGGTCTTGCTATCAAAACCAAGATGCACTGGGAGTAAACGAAAGCCTCTTATTAAAAAGATTGCATATTATCTTTATGCATGAATCTTTTCGGAGCTTCCCACTTCTCTAGCCCTCTCCCTATCTACACTGGCCCATAATCACTCATGGAGGTGAAATCCAGGGAAGCAGAGAGATTTTGTGGAGATTTTAGAAGAGTCCATGTGACTTAGTTGTTTAAGAATTCTTTCCTATACAATCCTTTTCGCTCACTGGATGGCTTATGCTACTGTAAGTGAACTGCCAGAAAAACAAAGAGAAAGACTGCTCCCATCAGGCTGCTAAGAAACCCCTGAGGCTGCTCAGGGAAAGCTAGAAGGAATCAGATGAGAGATCTGTGCTTTCATAGAGTAGAGTTTTCCCCTTCCCCCACTGAATGCGAATTTTGCTTCTCATTTACTGTCATTCTGTTAGATCAATCAAGGACTTCCACAGTCTATTACGACAACTCTGTCTTGAATAGCGTCAGTGGTCTTTGACCCTAATTATGCAATCTGCAATATTAGTGCTGTTCTGTCATATCTTGGCCATTTAGCTTGTTCTTTTTATTTATTCTATTTTCCTCCAGGATCCTGCTCCAGAGGACTCAGATATTGGGCATTGGAGAGTGTGGGAGCAATAGATTTCCTTCCTTTATGCCCCCTCTTCCTTCAGGTGCACTCATGTCAGCCCCACATAAATTTTGGGTACCTCTCTCCCTGGAGGATATTGAGAAATGAGAGGGAGTAATAAAAGTGATCAGGGATCTCAAAGGAATTTTCTTATGAGGAAAGAGTAAAAGAGCCAAATGACTCAGACATAACTAAGGTGGGCCAGGACTTGAGAACAGTCTACAAATGTTTCAAGGGTACAAACATCTCGAGATTGAGGAGAGAAATTATTTAGAGGAACACAAAGGTGTGTGGGGGGGAATTAGGAGTAAGAACCAGCCTAAATTTCCCTTAATTTCTTCCTATCAGAAAAACTCACGAGGTCTGTTAGGTTGTGGAAATGTCAGGGAAGCAGTAGCAATCATGTTGCTCAGAACAATTCAAACTCAAGGTATAGCCACCTTGAAAATGTACTGAAGAAACAATCCTTCACTGCATGGAGATAGACAGGATGGTTTAGTAAGAACTCAGTCTCTGGGCACTGGCCTCAGTGACTGCTCTTAAAAGAAAACTGAAATACTTATTAAAACAAGGAATGTAAAAAACAAAGAATATAGAAGATTGCAAATTGTTTAGACAATCTGCTTTGAAGTTCCAAATCAAGACATGGCTTTTGAGTATCCATTGTTTCTCAGTGGGCTGGTGTCCACATGACAAAAAAAGAAAACCACTCCACCCCAATTGGCCCTGAGTGGTAGTTGGTTGGATAAGCTCTGGAGACTGAATGCCCCCTTTCAGGCCATCCCTCCAACACACACGGGGAGGGATATTGGTCAGGCAGCAAGGAAGAAGCATACACTGCCTCAGCCCTTGTTGTATTTGTTTTCCAGGGCTGTCGATGCAGTGCCTTTCATAAGCCTCAGACTCATTCAGTTTTGCCTTTGGAAGGGTTAAAGAAAAATACATTTTAAAAAGAGTCAAAAGCTAGTTGCTGCTGTAGCCAATTACACCGTATACAGCTTTTAGGCCCTATGGGAAGTGTGGAAGGGTTGACTTCCACAGTGCCCCCTTGCAGCCCAACATGGCACTGCTCACCTTTCTTTGGGGTCTCCAATGATTGACTGGTCCCTCTAGCAGGGTCTGGTGCTGTGGAGATTTAGTCCTTTCAATAAGGCACTCTCCAGTTTCACCACTTCCAATTATCAAAGTCCCAAAACAAGGAACTCAAATGGGGGTCATCTGGTGAGTCTTCAACAAGACCCCTCATTCTTGTCTTCCGGGTCTGTCTTCAGACAGTCACCTGGTCAGTCTCCCCATCCACAGGGAGGCTCACCTAGCCAGCAAGCTGCATCAGCTTCTTGGCTGCACCCAGGCTTCTCTTGCACTCCCCTCTTCACACGAGGCCTACTGCAGGTATAGTGGTGGGGGTTGACCGGGCCCACATTAACTTCCTCCTGACCAGTCTGGAGCTTGCATGCCCCATCACCAGACGTGAACATACAACACTACCCATTCAGATTTGGTCCTAGCCCAGCATCTACCAGAGTCAGTGTGAAACCTACACAGACTTTTTGGCTACTCTAAAGTCCTGGCCAGACAGCTGGATGGAATATCCCCAGGATTGTAAGCACGGCAGGTAGTGCAAAGGTTCCTGTGATGTGTGTAAGTAGGTAAAAACAGGGCAGTTCTTTGTAAGGTTGGGAGGGCTAGATAGGCAGAAACTCCAAAACCAGAGAAGAGCAGTATGGCGTGCTGGCAAATAACCATAAAAGTGTCTCTGTTAGCCAAGTAGTAGCTTCTTACATGTGATGCCCTAGGCAACTGTCTGCTTAGCCTATGCATAAGACAGCTTGTGTGTGTGTGTGTGTGTGTGTGTGTGTGTGTGTGTGTGTGTGTGTGTAGCAGGACACTACTGACCCTGGGCATCTTGAGTTTAATTCAAATACAAAGGAATTATTTCTCTTGACAGGTTGCTTTGGAAAAATAGTATTGTAGCCTGTATGGCAGCCTGACTGCAGGGACATGCCCCAATCAGAACCACATTTTGCATCCTACCACTGTTCTGCCTATTAGAGATTAGACTTGTTTGAACTTGAATGCCCTTTCTTAAAAGAGGACATGAGCTCAAAATGTCATTGATGGTGGCCAGACTAGCAGAGAGCTGGGTCCAGCGCTGTTCACATTTCAAATTTGTGTGGCAGCAAAACAATCACTCATCCTTTCTTCTTTCTAGTTGCATTAAAAAAAATCCTTGGTTACTGCAAGCTTTTCCTTTTTCTTGTTTCCCCTTTAATTGGGTTGTTGGTTCTTGGAATTGGATGTTAGGAGCTGCTAACAACCTAATTTAAACTATTACAGAGATCATACTTTCGTACTGTAAAAGCCCCAAGACACGGCTAGGGTTTCTATTGTACATTGCACCATTGCTGCAGCATATTGTAGTTCTTTTCAATATCTAAGTATTAGGTTTCTCTATAGCCTTCATCACCATAGTATTCAAGGGAAAGTATATGTCCCACAAAAAAGGATCCATCTGTATACAGCTGAAGTAGTAGGACAAAGTGGGGAAACTGCAAAAAATTTTGCATTTTTCCCTTTTCCATCAGCATTTAAGAAAAAGCGCTTTACATCTTCAAAATCATTTGCAAATATTAAGCCTCAATCCACACCAAAGTGGTCATTTATGGTCCCAATCCTGGAAACATACGAATTTCTTACTTTTATTCATAAGTTGATTCCCACTGAAGGCAATAGGTTTTGCAAGCTGGAAGCCTCGAGATCATCATCATTAGAGCTGAGTGAATCACTCGTCACAATGTATCTGATTAATTTAGCTACTTTTTCTTGTTTGTCTATAAACGGCTTATAACCACCTCAAATTTGTTGGATGTTTGAAATCATTTGCAGATTATATCTAACAGATGTATTTTATGCCCTGATCCTGCAAAGAATTACACACACGCTTATCTTCATACACTAGTAGACTTCAGTGGTGGCTGTAGCTTCTTTGAGAATGTTTGATATTCAGAATTTTGGCTGTGTTGATTAGGTTTGAGCAGATATGTACTTTACATGGTATAGTTCCTTTTTGTAAAAATAAAAAAAATCTTAGAATCAGAAAAATATTTGCATCTGCCTCCAGAAAAAAGTTTGCCTCCAGGAAATATTCTCAGATTTAATCAAAAAGCACTGTTTCTGACAAGAATGGAACTAAGGATGCAACTTGCTTGGTATGGGAAATGTAGTCCAACTGAGTAACAGGACTCATGGGGCGAATGGGGACATGAATGCCCTAGAACTACAACTGCCATGAGGCACTATGGTAGCTCAACTTGATGCAGAAGTTAATGTCATCCCAGCCCAGATTGACAAAACCTAACCCACAATTAAAATGTTTAATTTCAGATTGACAAAACAAAATGGCATTGATTCAGAAAGGTTTCATTTTGACTTTTCCAAACTTGATATCTTTCTTCAAAAAAAATTTTTTTTCTGGCAGGGGCTATTTCAATTTTTGGTCCAATTTGGTACAGAAACAGATGTTAAAATATCAACATTTCCTATGGAGTTTCATTGAGGGCTTGATTGAATTCACCTTAGTCTTCATTAAAAAGAAATCAGCTGTTTTTATGGTAATTCATCTCCAGGATCTTTACTATGACTACAGTGAACACATCAAGAGTCCCAGCCCAATAAAAATACAACACATTAACAACGATACTTCCTAACAGTATTCCCAAACAGTACAGTAACAAGAGTAATGGTCTAAAACTCAATAGGAACACTACTGTAGATTAATGTTTAGTGCTGTTAGTGCAACATGCTGTAATAATCATATTTGTTTTAGAGGGGTAAAGGGTAAAGCATGGATCATTACACAGGAGGTACTTATTAAAATCTCATAATCTTTTGCAGAACAGGTTTGTATTGTTTTAAAATTCACTTTGAGCCTGAAAATGGATGGAATTCATTGGCTGGTGGGATTAGTAAATTTAAGCAGTGGATTGTGTTTTTAGCTCTATTTTACTTTATATGCAAGTCTGCTTAGATCAGCAACTTCTAGATAACTTTAGGGTATTACAAGATGTGCTTTTTTCTTACCCTTCATGCAGTGTATGTGTCAGATCCTCAGTTGTTGCAAATCTGTACAGCTTCATTCATCCCACTTGTGCTACCCTGATTTACACCAGCTGGCCCTTTGAGTGTATAGAGTGGCTGCCCCTTAGTCCTGTATAATTCATATCTGAAACAAAGGCTGACATTAACAGAATTTACAATAAGCTTGGTAAAGATGAGGAGCAGTCATATCAATTTGTCTCAGTGCTGACGCAGCTTCCCAGTGTAAAACTCATTCATGTAGGGGCCAGTAAAATGCAGTCATAAAATGATTATGACATGCTCTGGCTTTGAGTTACTCCTTTTGCTGTCAGGCTCAAAAGCAGCAGAGTAATTGGGGGAATCTCATACATGAAGATTTAGGCAGGCTTTTGTCAAAGTCTTCAATTTCCAAATTTATTTGGTTATGGAGTTTCAAAGCAGTTCAGACAGAGTAGAAATCGACCCAAAATCAGGGTTCAAAACACTTCCTTTAACTCTTTCATGTGATCATTTTAAATGTGTCCCTCTCTGCAGACTTCAATTTGGGCCCGATCCGAAGCTCAGTGGTGCTGCCACATCAACAGTTTTTCTGTTCTTCCGTCTTCTAAAGGTTCTTTGATTCCCCCCTTTTCTAGTTAGGTCATGTCCCCCGCATCATGAGTTGGATCCCATTGTGTTTTTCAAATTTGTCTTTCATATCTTCCCAGCGTTAGGGTTGTCTTCTGCCGCTAGTATGGATATTACATTGCTACCACTTTCTGGTTTCTTGCACTCTCACTTTTGCTAGTGTGAGCTCTGGGTTTAACTGAAGATGTTTTGAAAACATTTGGATTTGGTAACATTTTGCATTTGCTTTGCATGGGTATTAACAACTACACATTGTGTAAGGCAAGCAGGGCCAATCAGAGGGGAGGGCAGGAAGGCCATTTGGCCTGAGCCTCAAGCTCAAAGGGGGCCTCAAATTTAGACACTTGTTAATTTTTTGGCATTTGATAAGTTTCACAACTTGTTTTTATGTGCATCCTTCTTGGACCAAAATGTAATGCACTCTCTCAGCTTAGAGCTGCAAATTTAAGCAAAAAGATGTAATTTGGTAAAAGACAATTTTTTTGTTAACTGATATAGATTTGTCATATTAAAGAGTAAAAAATGTTCATAAATAAGAATATATTGGTTCTGATGGCACAAGATTAGACCATGATGAACGTGTCCTCTCAGATCAGCTGATTATATAAACAAACCACTACTAGTGGCTGGTGCTGGATCAAGTGCATGTTGAAAGGTAGAGAATTGTTACATTTTAGTGTCTTTATAGTTTTATGTCTAGTTGACTAAGGAATTATTTGTGTGTGAAAATTCCTCATCATCATCTTCATATGGTAGCTAAAATAAGTGACTGGTTGAGCCGTAGCTTGGCCACCACCATAGGCTTTTGTAGTCTATAGGCCCAGATTCAAGGTGAAAATTTGTGAGGATAATCTTGTACAGTGAGTTTCATGAGGACACATGCTTGAAATTTTTGGACATTATCCCTCTCTCTGTATCTGTGTTTACTATATTTGTCATCCCTTTGTCTTCAGCTCAGCCTGTTATATTATACTTTGCCTGCTTGGGTTTTGATTCAGTGATAAGGAGAATAACCTGTCTGACTGTTTCATTTTGTGTTCTTAATTAGTATTCCTTTGTTCCAAGTCTTTTCAGCATTAGGGTACCATTCAGCATTTGTGTACCTGTTTACAGTAGAAGATTTCAAGTGGAGATAAGCTACTTATTTACAGCAGAACATTTCAAGTGTGGATAGGCTACATATTGACTAGACAGATCACTAAGAAGAGGAGATTTGAAAATGGTGCAAGCAAGAAATGGCAAAAACAACTGAGTGAAGCAGCAGCTAAGAGCTCAAAGCCAATAACTTCATTTCTCAAACCACTGGAAAACACACTTTACCCAACAAACAATGCTACAGATAATGAAAACTCCACAACTGAAACAGGTGATATTTCACTGCCAATACCTGAACATGAGGACAGTAGTCAAGAAGGAGATGTGTCAACAGTAACAGATGAAACAGAAGATCCTGTGTATGATCAAGAAACTCAACAGCAACAGGAAGATGTAGATCTTATGCAGCAAGAGCAATTCATGAGTACTACAGGTTTGACTGTGACTGACATTGGAAATATTGACAAGAGCAATGCTGCCCAAATGCAATATTTTCTTCACATTAGTTTTGAAATTCCAAGTAACATTCCATGACGTGCTGCTAATCATGCTTTCCCTACTCGTCTGCTGACAAAAAACTCTTCCAAATGGTAAGAACTGCACAAGACTGGTTATGTTGGAGTATGGAAAAAACAATCTCTGTGCTGTGCACCCTGCTTCATTTTGAACAAAAGTATGGCAAATGCATCAGTTCTCTCTGATCAATCAGGATGGAGCATCAGAGGTTGGAGAAAGTTGAAAGTCCAAATACCATCACATGAGAGTTCAACGTCACACAAAGAAAACTACTTTGCATGGAAATCAGCTAGTAGGGCAGCATCAGCTGAAAGTTCAGTTGAGAATTTACTCTTCACTGAATTCTCTGCAGAAACTAATAACTGCAAAAAACTTCTTGAGCGCATCCTGAATGTCAACCTTTTTCTTTCTGAGCAGGGATTGGCTTTCTTTGGTTCCAGTCAATGTACTAGTGATCGTGCAAATGAAAACTTTCTAGGCATAGTTGAGCTCCTCAGCAAATATGACCCACTTTTATCAGAGCATGTTAAACGTGTTCGAGAATCGCAAGAGTCAAACCCGCATGCAAGTCCATTATCTCTCCACACGCATACAAAACGAGTTTGAGCTATGTGGGTCATTCGTACAAACAACAATTCTTGATGAGATTCGAATGCCAGGTATGTTTCAATCATTGTTGATGCCACTTCAAAAGCTGGAAGTGTCCCAGGCCTCTCTGGACCATGGAATCCTTTTGCTTCATCCTGCTCTACATGTGATCAGACACCACAAAGACCTTTCAAAATCCAAAATGCTCTTTACAAAAAAATGTTGGGGGATGTGATGGGGGGAGCTTGTAGAAGCACATAGGCTGGGCTTTGCAGGGGAAGCTGACTGCCCTGGGTTTCCAGAGATGCCAGAAGCACATGTCCCCTGCTACACTCCATCAGGGGATACTGCACTCACAGAGTGCACAGGGCTCAAGCTTCGGCTATGTCTACACTATGGTAGGGCATGTGTAGTGACACGCCACAGTGAAAAGCCTGCTGTGTCCACACAGTGTCAGTGAAAAGTTCTGGCAGGGGGTCAGGGGAGAAGCAGCATGGAAAGGCTCAGCTAACAATAGCAGGGTAGATGGTGAGGTGCAGCTTGGGCAAGCAGAGCTCATGAAGGGTATGTACTCATGTACACACTCACAGCCTTCAGGCCTGCCTTTGCTTTGCTTGCCTAAGCCATGCCTCACAGACTACACTGCTATATACACCCAGGCTGGAGGTGCGGGGGGGACATACATGCTAAGTACCCTACATGCTGCTGAAAGAAGCGTGCAGTGTAAAACTGTAGGGAAAAAACTCTGGCCGGGGGAGGCAGCTGGGAAAGGCTCAACTTTCTCCACTCCTCTGCCCCACCTGCCGCCAGAGCCTTTCCTCCCCACAGTGAAAGGCTCTGGCAGCATGGAGCTGCTGAAGTCCCCACCCTCCCACTGTCTCCCCCCACCAGAGGCTTCCATTGACACAGGTAGCTAAAAAACAGTGTGGATACAGCAGGCTTTTCACTGCATAGCATAGCTACACATACACCACACTGTCTCCAGTGTGGTGTAGTGGCAGACTGAGCTGCAAGGTGGGTGTGACAAGAAGGCGCCATAGCTCCACTCTTTCCTGCCTCCTCACTACTTCCTTTGGATTGTGGCCCCAGATGCACTGGAAGGGAGCTCTCTTTACTCTCAAGTCCAGGAACAGCAGGGGTGACTGATACTTATACAACCTGCAAAGGGATGGGGCAATGCTCCCTGTATGTTCTCCTTTGCCATTCATCCATGATCTGGTCCTACAATACTCAAACCATGTGTGCATAAGAAGGGATTGATCTCAAATCAAAACAGCACATTTTAAAAATGCAAGTTTCCTCTGGAAAGGCTGGAGCTCCAATCACAACAGCACTGGAGTGAAGTGCCCTGAAGAATGAATCCATCTCTTTAGGGAAAATAAAAACTTAGCAGTCAAGTTTCATACTGTCCAAGCTGAACCGAATATAAACTAACTGTATAGATCATAGCAGTGGTGTTGGAACAATTTGTATAGTGAGGGCACTGAGAGCCATTGAACCATACTGTAAACCCTGTATATGACGGAGTCCACTTCAAGCCAGGGGGTGCAGCAGCACCCCTAGTTTCAGCACCTATGGATAATAGGGAAATGTATTCATACAGCATATTCATACATATATGTTAATTCAGCAACATAATAATGGTTGGCACTAAACAAGCATAAGGAATTTGTTTCAAATCTGATTTTGGGGGTAGATTCTCAGAGGTATAAATGCACAGTGGGTGTTCAACTCCTACTGGAAGGTATTGAGAGTTGGGCACTTAGCTCCCACTTGTGTCTTTGAAAAATCTCCCCCTTAATTCTTATTTTTATCTGGACTCACAGTCTCTCCATCTTTGCAATTAATCACCAATTTATTTATATAGCACCTTCTTACAAAGGAAGCTCTTGAAGTATTGGATAAGCAATTCAAGTAGGATCCTAAGAGCTGATAATTGAATCAGTCAATTATTCAGTTAGAAACCAATGCTTCATTTCAAGAGCAGAACAGGTCAGTTCAGAGCAGGTGACCTCAGTGCTGCCTTACAATTCTTCTATCACCCCTTGAGGAAATGAAGTACGAGTGCCTCAGACACAGTCCCCTGAAAGCGGAAAGAAATATAGGTAGGCACAGGGATCAGACAAAGAAGTGTGTGACAGGGAATCCATTGCACAGATTAGGATTAGAGACTGGTTTTTCTGAACAATCCCCCATTTGCCATATGTTTATCTTTGGCAGCACAACTCCTTACAAATTATGTACTCTAGTATTGGGGTTTTCCATAGGTACTCCTGTTATTTCATATGCAGCTCTAAAGTCGGAGACATTCTTTTCACACCACAGAGTAGTGGTTCTCTCTTTATATAGCTATATGTTGAAAAACCATTACTAAGGCTGCAACATGAGCACCCAAAATTTGAGAAATGCCAGAATTGAGCCCCCTTGTGCATATGCATTATGTGATAGTCTTTAGTTATACAATCACATTATTTTCCCACAAGACTCCCTGCCTCATTTGGTGCCCAGGATGGACCTTCTCTGGCAATCCAAGACAGCCATGTGCCTGCCTATCTATCTAGATATCAATTTATAGGGCCTCACCACAGTAGTATCTGAACACCTCCCAATCAATGGATTTTTAGCCTTATAACACTCCCTATGAGGTAAGGAAGTATAATTGCCATCCTACAAATGGGGAACTAAGGAAGAGTATATAAGGCGACTTCCTCAAGAAGTCTGGGGCTGAGCTAAGAATTGAATCCACATATCCTGATCCACAGGCCAGTGCCCCAGCCACTAGTCCATCCTTCCTCCCACTGCAATACGGGTTTGCAGTTGCTTTGTACTGCCAGAATAGCTAGGCACTTTATAAAACAAATATAAGCCATATCCTCCACCCCAAAAGAGTTTACAATTTAATTTTAAACAAGACATTATCTGAGGTTAAAAACAATAGGAGCGGATGGGGTGAGGAAGAAGAAGGGTTAGAGCAACAGGGTCATGCAGTTATTCACTTTCAGTATGTGCACACAGGGCCCAATCCTGCAAGGTGCTGAGAAGTACTGATTGTCCTCAGTTCCCCTTGCACTTCATGGGACTTAAAGCTGCACAAAACATCTCTCAGGAGGTGCTCAGTGTCTCACAGGTTTAGGCTAACACGACTATATAATTTGATGGTATATCTTCCCACAGGGAGGTCAGCTGCCAAACAATTCCAACTAAACTAACTTTGTAAAATCTCTCAAGGTTTAGAGCAGAGTTTAGATCATGAAGCTGGACAGGAGCTTCCTTTGCTCCTTTCTCATATTATATTATTCTCACGGTTCCTGGACACTGAAAATATAGGCTCCCACCCTGGTGCTGGGTGAATACTGAAGACAAGTATTCACTAACATGTTTCAATAAAAATGGAATGAGACTGTGACCCCCATTCACTGTAAACTGCTGGGGCCAGGGACTGTCTCTTGCTGGGCATGTGTAGCACCTAATACTATAGAGACCTGATCTCAACTGTGACCTCACTCTTAGCATTAACATGGACATTTTGAAAGCTCTTATGAGCTTGGGAGACAAGTCAGGAAGCAGAAACAACATCACATAATTTAGGTAACTAAGCATACAGCTTAAATAGTGAATTCATCTCTCAGGCAAAAGTAGATTTGCATAAACCATGCAGCAATCATTTCAAGTAATGGAAAAAAGAATCAAAATGCCTGTCCCCTCCTTTCTTCCCTCCCCATAACGCTTTTACAGCAGCCTGTCCTTTGCTTTCCTAGGTTACCTTTCCTTGTTTTCCCCTTATTTTGTGCCCACCCCCTACATCTTTTGCATGCTCTTGCATGTTTTTATATCCATCCCTTTCCTCCAACCTGCTTCAAAAAGTCCCTTAATGACCCACCTCACCATCTTCCCACTACTCCCTTAACTTAACTTTTAAGGAACAGTCATGTTTTCTTGTTCTTTAATTATCTGGTTTATGGTGCAAACTATTCTTTTTCCTCTCTACCCACAGCTGTTCAGATTGTACGGGGGTTCAAAAGACTAAGGATTTTTCTCTCTTCATTCTCCCAAAAGGCTGAAAGCTTTTGCTCAAACTTTCAAAAGTAAAAAATAAAATTCACTCTTAGACATTGGGTCCAGAAGG
This sequence comes from Lepidochelys kempii, assembly GCF_965140285.1. Classification (NCBI taxonomy): domain Eukaryota; kingdom Metazoa; phylum Chordata; order Testudines; family Cheloniidae; genus Lepidochelys; species Lepidochelys kempii. Next base: position 154,204,712 of record NC_136382.1, read on the forward strand.
TTACAGACCAAAAGGTGAATGTTCCTGAAAGTTCTGAGTGACTGTAAGAGTGTAAGAAAAAGTGTGCACACCCATTTATAGAATGGAAACCCTCAGGCAACCTTAACTGACCATGCTCTTTTGTATTACAAATATATGTTCCTTGACAAATATGAAGGTAAGAGGTCAGAAACCATCATGCAGCTTAAACTCAAATATATTAAGTAAAACTATTTAAAAACAGAGTATTTTTGGCACAGCTCTACTACTTTAAGATCATGTTAATAATACACATTATAAGCTGTCTCTTGGGAAAACATCCTTTCATTCTTCTAAGCAAAGATTCCCAGCCTTCATAATATTGCAGGTTGTTTAAAAATAAACCCCACCCCAATCAAGACGATTCCAGTTTCTGTCCCGACATCCATGCTGTATTAGTTACTATCCACGGGCCGGTGTGAGGCAGGGCTCTGGAACACACTGCAGCTGAGGGGAAGGGAAGAGGTCCAATCCACTTTTGAACAATATGACGTGGATTATTCTTAGAGGTCAATAGTTAAACCCTTAAAGGGGTGCTTTTGAAAAGCAGTCCGATTTCTAGAGTCCAGATTTCAGTAAGACTATTCATTGTAACAATGTCAATTTACTCACCTCACATAGATTTTTCAAAAATAGCAGGTAGTCTTGCTGAAGGAGGCTATATCAACAGACCTAGGGATTGGCATTCATTATTCACTCTCATCCTGAGAGAAGGGACAGAATGGCCAGCAGCACCTCACATTTTCCCCATACCATACCTCACTCAGGTGCCTCATTTATTATTTGTAAGGACTACTTCCTAGCTCATTACACTACAGATATTGGATATTTGTAAAAGGTCCATCAGCTTCTCATGACCAGAGGTCACCCTGCAGTACCCTACCTCCATATCTCCTCTTGGTTCCTCAATAAACTCAAAAAACACAACCCAGAGTTAGTTAAAACACTCCCTTTTCTGGAGTTCCAATTTGTTCAATTCTCCATGTACACACTGCCACTCCAGACCCAACCCCAGTTCAGTCTCTCTCCCCCACCCTTAGATATGAAGCCCCAGCTCTACTTCCCAAAGCTGGGTCACACATCCCTCTCAGACTTCAAACAGGAATTTAGCTCTCCAGATCCCAACCCCCATTCAGTGTCTCACTCTCTCTCTCTTCCACCCCTTTTAGAAGGGAGTCCACAACACTCCCTTCCAGAGCTGGGTCAACAGCCACTCCCAGGATTTACCTGGCTCAAATTCAGGTCCCTGGCTCTGACTTCTCAACTCCCCTGGTGTCAAGGCCTCCCATACAATCATCTTCCTCACCCACCCCCATAACCTGCTGAATTTTCCCCCTCTGCTACAGCATCCTGCTGTTTTTTAATAGGGGGAATCAGCTGTCCACCGTCAAGCCCCATTAAGGCTGTTAATACAGCACAGGTGGACTAGAGTTGTTCCTTCCATAATCAGGGTTGGCTGGCCCGAGCCTCTGTAAGGGGCACGCTTCCCTGCTATAGACATCTTGGACTCTCCACTAGTACTTTACACAAAAGGGCTAAACATAATTATGATGATGATGACATTTCTGATGCCGGCTTGATTGTTTATTCTTTGTATAATAATAGTGCCTAGAAGCCCCAAATAAGATCACAGCCCCCCTGTGCTAGGCAACATACAAACACTAGTCAGACACAGTCCCTGTCCTGAAAAGCTTACAGTGTAAATACAGATGGCAAAAGCTGGAAAAAGGAAGGATTACTACCCACATTTTACAGACGGGGACCTGAGGCTCAGAGGAAGTAAGAGCACATATTTAAAGGTATTTAGACATCTAAAGATGCAGACAACCACCTAGCGGGATTTTCAGAAGTGCCCAACTTGCACTGATTTCAAAAATCCCACTAAGCACCTATCTGTATCCTTAGGTGCCTAAATACCTTTAAAAATCAGCCTCTAAGTGGCTTGCCCAAGGTCTGTTGCCAAGCCAGAAATCACACTAAGATTGCCAGTGCTATAACCACAAGACCATCAAATCATGAACAAAAATGAACAGCCATGGGATGGTTCTTCTATATACACTGTAACCCAGAGTAGATTGGCCAGAAAACAAGAATTCCATTTTGCAAACATTTTCAAGGTTTCAAGATTTTTTTTATGCTGCATTGGAATGAAAACAAGAGCTTTTTGGGGGGGAAATTGAAAAAAAAAACATGCAGGAGATAAAGACCCACCCCAGCATAGCCAATGGCCAAGTGGTTAGGCACTAGGGAGAACAGATAGCAAGTGTGAAAAATTGGGACAAGGGTGGAGGGTAATAGGTGCCTATATAAGAAAAAGCGCCAAAAATCGGACTGTCCCTACAAAATTGGGACATCTGGTCACCCTATTAGGCACTCACCTGGGAAGTAGGCATCAGCAATAGAGTCAGCCTCTCTCTCTCTGACACACACACACACTCTCGCCTGTTGGAGCTGGTCTACTTTGTTTAATCAATTAAATATTCCTTGAGCCCATGACAGATTGATCTGATAACCTGGTGGCTAGGCTGCTCAGTAGGGATGTAGGAAACCCAGGTTCAAAGCTCTGCTATGAATCAGGGCAAGCAAAGATTTAAATATCAGTCTCCTGCTTCTCTGGCAAGACCCTGTTGGGTTTTCCAGGATGGGTGCTCTCTGACCAGACATTCCATCCAGGACTGAGAAACTGTCCCAAGAAAGCTTATGTCAAAACGAATATGTTTCTACAAAGAGTTTTGGTTTTGACAAATTGGCGTTTTCCAACAAAAAAACATTTAGTTGATAAATTCCTGACCCAGCTCTGACCCAGAGAGTTCAGGATAGCTGCACAAGGAGAAAATCATAGGAACTCTCACCCCAAGCCACTGTATGGCCACTGTATCTGACTTCAGCGAGGAGGAATTCTGGCCTATAAAATGACGGGGAGGCTGAAATTTGACAGGACAGAGATCTGGGGTTGTGCCAACAGCAGCTGCCCCTTTAACCACATGGGAACAAAAGAGCTGCTTCTGGATAAAGTGAAGCCTTTGGCTTTAATCCCAGCAGTGACTCTGGCCCAGGTTTTATTATTAATTGCATGTCTGGTCTGTGGACCACGCAGAATCTGGGTGCCTCCCAGATTTGTGTCAGCCATCCCTTGAAAAGATGTCCTTTTCCGTGGGTCATGCTCAATAATATAATCTACTAATGTAGCTGCTGATTTATTTCTGTTTGTGTTTGGGTTATATTCATAGCTTAGATGCTTAACTTCCTGCTGAAGGCTGGTTGCTCAGCAACCAGCTCCTCTTTCTCCCTCTCTCTCGCTCTCTCTCTCTGTGCAAGTGAGAGTGGTTGATTTTTTTTTGAAACAGCTATTTGTTTAACTTGACTCAGTTGAAAACCAGACACCACTTAATTGCAGCTGAAGGGATGTGAGGGCCAGATTCCCTTGAATGAATCACAAAAAATGTCTCGTCCTTAAAGACAACTTAAGGCTTATTACCAATAACCAGGTTAGGACCCTCGTTAAAGGAAGGTCACAGCAATCCTTATCATAGTGGATGCAGCCAATGGCTCTGGCACTTTCTTTTCTGGTATGGTTTTGCATCCTGAACTTTCTGAGAGCAAGGTCAAATAGCCTTTAGCAGCCATTTACAAAGCATAAGATCAGTGCACAGGCACTGATTTCATTAGGCAGCCCTGTATAAATTAGTACTGCTTCTGTGGCATAGTATTTAGCTATGTTACTGAAAAGAAATGGTCTTTGTTCTGTTTTCTGTGTACTGCACCGTTAAGTTTAGAGGCGTCTTCCTTCCTGTCTTCAGTGACACCTGCCCTTGCTTCAGGTGCAGAATGCTACAGAGCGAATTGCCGTGTGTCTGTCTCGCTGTGTAAAAGTGACTTTGTAGACCAGATCCTAGCTGGTGAAGTTACAGTGAAGTCAAATATAGTGATGCTGATTTACACCAGCTGAAGATCTATCTATCCAGCCACGCCACCCATCACTACTATCTGAGCACCATCCACGTAAAGTCGATATCACTATCAAAGTCCTTAGTGGAATTCAAGGAGTCTCTTGCACTTGCTTTTGGAGGCAAAAACTCTGCTTGGGGTAGAAGTTTGGTTTGATTTTTCCTTTTATTTTTTATGTTTAGCAGCAGAAGGGGGTGTCAGAGTTGTCAGTGTCTATCTTACGGTGGAAAGGCTTTTTCAAAGAGGAAGCTTTGGGAAGATTTCCTAAAGGCTCTAGATTTGCCTGAGCACCTCCAGAAGTTCCTTCCATAGTCACATCGCCACAACCAAGGATGCTTTATCCCCAGGTCTCACATGCTCCATACTGGGCTTCATGTTCCGTGCTGTGCCAGAGGAGTGCAGCTGTTACAGTGGTTCATAGACAGGAATTTGGTCTTTGCTGCAGCTGGGGCTTGATCCACTTATCTACCCCTAGGTGTTTATTAAACAGCCTGAAACTTCAAACAAGTCTCAGGTTTGGTTTGGTTCAATGCATGGGTTAGAATTCAGGCTTGTTTTTATTTCATATGAGCCAGTTCTCTAATCCTTAATTAGAGGGGCAGAAGATAACTCTCTGTCTGAATCACAGGAAAGGCAGGAGCTCAAAGAGGAAGGATTGCCCAGTGGTTAGGGCACCAACCTAAGAGTTGGGAGATCTGCATTCAATTTCCTACTCTGTCACAGATTTCCTGTGTCACCTTGGATGAGTCATTTAGCCTCTGTGTGCCTCAGTTCCTCATCTGTAAAAATGGGGCCAATAGCACTGCATGGCCTCATAGGGATGTTGTGAAGATAAAAAACATTAACGATTGTGAAGTGCTCAGAGACTGCGGTAATGGGGTCCACAATTGTAGATCAATAGGGTGCTGAGGAGTAACAATAAAATTAGGTAAAAGGAAATTTAGCCAGAATATCAGGAAACGCTTCCTAATGGTGACCGCTATTGGATGTACAATAGCCTCCTAGGGGAAATGGTAGAAGACCACATATCTTGATTCAGGACATAGCACTGAAAACCACAGTCTGAGAAACAATTTCCCAATGATGCCTCAAGTGGCCCCGTTCCTTTAGGGGACCTACTTCATAGACTCATAGAAATTAAGGAAGGGGAAGCATAATAATCTAGTCCCTTCCCGTGTCACATAGAGTAATTGCAGCATTATGGTGCAATTACTATGAACTGAAAAATGTGTTCAAGAAGTTGATGCTTGAGGGATTGGTTCAATAAAATCAGAATTCTGTTTAAATGAAAATGTCTGGGGTTCTGTGGCAGCTCCCTCATTACATGTGCTTTTTCCTGTGCACTCAGGACTCAAATATTTAGATTTTGAATTTAGTAGTATGTAGATATGAAAAGGGTGTCTGAAGAAAGAGGTAGTACATTTTCCAGTACTAAATAAGACAGGAGCACATTCTACTCTCAGGTACAATGAAAAGGAATTTGGAATAATTCCACTGCGGTCAATGGAATTGATTCCAGATTTACACCAGTGTAACTGAGAGCAGAATTATTATTACTTGTTTGCTTGCTTCCCCTAATATGTTTGGTGCCATACATACACAAAAGAAGGCATAATGCCTGCCCTAAAGAGTTTATAGTCTGAAAAGGCAAAAGAGGGTAGTGTGAGGATGATACAGCAGAAAAGTAAAGTTGTCAGGCGGTGACTGGCACATCTTGATCATCCAAACGATATATAAAAAGGTAAATTGACTATTCACAAATACCCCACCATTCGGCCATGATCAGTCAGTTTCTTGTAGGCATCTTGGTAGAATTAGGTCTTTGGGAGGGACCTGAATATGGAGAGGGTGGTGGTCTTGCAGAGCTCAGGAATCAAGTTCCACACATGAAGTACTGAGACACTTGTGGGAGAAGTGGGTGAATGGGGCATCAAGGCTGGCACCATTAGTTATATGCGGATTTCTTAGATGTACAGTTCACATACCCCAAATAGTTGCTCCCACTCCTCCATCGACCTGGAGCAATATCTCTGAAGGCAGACGCCCCCCTCCCACTTTTTATAGTTTTTCCTCTTATAATTAGCAAATTGATGAGCCTCTTAAAAATGGTTCACACACTGGACTTCTTGAGTATGTTCTAATTACAACAGCATGAAAAATTTTTGCTTCTTATGGGAACTCTGGTTTCCATGGGGATCAAGACCTGTCTCATCTGCTTTTTCAGCATTAGAATTGTAGGCAGCCGTGTGTGTGAAATCCAGTCCAACCTTGGTGAGCCAAGAAAGGAGCGAGAATGCTAGCTGAGCCCTTAGCTATCCTGGCATGAATATATGCACCTTTCTAAGACTAGGGATAAGAGATCAAGGATGAGATTCACTGTCATGGCTGAGAGGTTGGTTATCGATAACTCACATTATGCTCCACCAAATATAATAGGTCATGTCAGACAGCACCCACCTTTCATGAGAGTCCACAAATGTAACTGGCAGGAAACTGCCATGTTGAAACTGGGCTCATCTTTAATTTCCTCTGAGTGCCCTAATTGCACCAGTTTAAAGGTATGTGTGAGCCTGATCTTGGGGACTGAGAAGACCCAAATCATTTGGGTTCTATAGGCAGATTTTGTAGTCTTCGCTGTGCACCAGCCACTCCCCTTTGGCATGATATCTCAGTGACAAAACAAGATAACCCAGCACATATGCACAGGACATTCCCTAATATCATACAAACTAAGAGCTTCAGGGATGGTGCCTAGATACAGCAGGGCTGATGCCTTATAAATGCAGAACCCAGATTAGAAAGAAAAGATGAAAGTTAGCAGAGCCTGAAGGCTAGTCTAATACTGATCAGGGAGAACAGGCATGCTCTGAGCAACACAAAGATCACAGATCTAATCCTCCTTTGTGCACACACCCCGCTTTGTGCTCTGTGCAATTCAGCCACACCCAAGGAACTGGCTTGTTCTCTCCTGCTCCTACATGAACATCACTCCCTCTGGGTATCCTAGTGCATCTCGTCTTCTCTAGATCTGTCTTGTCTTCATTGTAATCACTTCAGAACAAAGATAATTATACAATCCATACAGCGCCTCTGTGAGGAAAGGATTAATACCTTTTCTTTCAGGTGGGCAAACTGAGGCACAAACAGATTAAGTGCTTGCACTCAGCTACACGTGAATCTGTATCAAAGCTAGGATAAAAGCTCAGGAGCTCGGGCTCCCACTCCCAGTGTTCAGATCGCTAGGCCACACTGCGTACTGGAAGTGCTCATTGCTTTCACCCGCTGTTATTGGGCTTGTAAACTACTCTCCTTTCAGAAATCACCTGTGGCTGAACAATCCATTTAATTGGCCACATAGTGCCTTACCAGCAATACCCTTCCAAGCCAAATGCAGCCAGGTGTCTACTGCCTGCTCACAGTACTAATTATTCCCAGTGCCTTTTATTGGATCAGTAGGAATGCATCCTTCCCAAAGCACCAGAGGTTTGCTACCTAAATGATTTTAGGAAACAAAAATTCCTCTTGAATTATTACTATACAGTTTTGCTGTTCCCAGTGTTATGACTGGCCAAGAATAACAAAGAAAAGGCCAGAGCTTTAGAACAGTTACATCTATTAAAAAAGGAATTGTTAACTATCTCATCCTTCCTGACAACCTAAATACGAATAAATGTTTTGGGGGACCTCAGGAGTCCAGTCTTTTATTTGGAAATACAAGATGTGTGGTTAGGACTACATCAACTGATCTGAATAAATAAAAAACAATCCAAATATTCACTCAAAATTCAAACCAAACTTCAACCTACTTTGAGTTTCAAAAAGAAAAAAGCCCTGTGGACTCCCCGTACCCATTCTATTTTTAATTTTTGCACAGCTTGACTGAAAGTTGAGCTCTCTGGGTTCTGATTTTACAAAACCCAGCAGTGTCAGAATGTGACCAGAAAAGCCTTAAGATTCCCAGCCAAATGCTTCAGCTTGAGGAGGTTCAGATAAATGAGATAAGCATGTGAACTTCAGTGTGCTTTTCTGAACCCTGGAGGCTTGTCAGTCTCTAATTACATTCAATTGTCCCAGTATTTCAATGTATATGTAGAGAGAGAATAGATAAATATATGCCATACATCTTAACCAGCGGTTAAAGTTAAATGAAACAGGAAGGGAAGCTCTCTCTAGATACCAGCCAAGGAGGAGGGGAAGCAAGGAGAAAGCATTGTTCTCCAAGCCAGCTAGAGCTCCACTGTACTTAACCCTGATGCTAATCCTCCCAAGACATTAGGAAACTTCAAGCCCTCCACGTGCCTTACTCTAGCTGAGCAAAGGAGTGATTTTGTTGGCTCACTTGTCCATGGACTATGGCATGCCTTCTCAGGTAGATCTATCTATCTATCACCATCACCTAAGCCAGATGGACTTGATCTAACAGGTCTTTTCCATTTCTAAGTTCCTATTCATTACAGAGAATACCCTTGAAACATAGAGCCTTTCAGGAATGAGATGTAAGAGAAATGTCTACTCGTGTGAGTGCACCTTTATATAGGTGTTTGTAGATAAGTGTATTGGCAGGAAGGACTGCCCCCATTAAATTACATTATACTAACAAATAACTTGCATGTTTGTTTCTCAATGTGCAATATGACTGAAGTGTCATTCTGAATGATAACACTCCTACTTTATTTATTTAATTGCTTTTTAAAACAAAATGTGCATGTATTTTGAGATAAAGCAAAAGCAAAAAGTGAGGACTTTGCAGTAACATGGCCTTGCTTTTGCTCATTGAGAATAAATATTTAAAGATTTTATGGACTGACTCAGAGAGTGGACTCATTTAATATGTATTGTACTTAATTCTCTATGGCTCATGAGCTGAAGGATTTTCAGAACTCTGGACAGCTCACAATCTGAACCAAGGACTACAGTATTGAGAAATGCCGTCACCCCATGCTTCAGTGAAGCGTGGCACATGAAGAAAGACCTCTTTCTGAGACATGAGAGGAAGCAAATGAGAGAGAAAGGTGACTTCTTTACTGGGAATATTGGGAACCCACTCCAAGATATGGAAGAAACCACCACTTCACGCCAAGAGAGAACCCCTCAGACCAAATGAGAAAGAGACCCCTATTGCAAAAGAGAGGGACCACCCTCTAAGGGACAAGGGACAGGGAATGTATCTATCTCAGGATTAAAGAAACACTCCAAGATAAAAGACCCCTCCCAGAGAGAGACCTCACAGGAAAAAGTACTCACTGAGATACAAGAAAGAAGGAAGACCCTAGTTTGAACCCTCCCATCCCCCATATACATCCAAGCTATGAGAGAAATACACTTGCTGTGAATAAGAGATCCACCAACAAAAGTCATGATAGAGACCCTCAGCATCTGAGAGATTCCTCACTCTGAGATATAGATGATACCCCACTCTAAGCACAAAGGGAAAAGTCTCTCCAGCCTCACCCTAGAAAGATGCTAAAAAAACAAAAAGTAAAAGCCCTGCCCTTCACCACCCCTGCAAAATGAGAGAACAACAAATCCCTTATCAGGAGAAATACCCATCCCACTTCCCCTTCCCAGAGATGAGAATGAGGGAGAATGAGAGAGAGGAAGGCTCTATTTCTGGGGTTTAATGGCTACAGTAAAGCCAGATTGTAACTTTAATGGATCTGGAGACTACAGGTAGGAAACATAACAACCGGCAAATTTAGAAGCAAAAATGAAACTAAAAAGCAATGCATTTAATTATGAAATTATATTCTTTAGCAAGTCTACAAAAAAGAATAAACAACTTACTCACAAGAATGAGATTTGCTACAATAACACACCATGCATGGAGGTTTCTGAGTGCAATACTGCAGAAGTAAAGCTTAATACATAGCAGTAAAATTTACCCACAACGTTTTAATTTTAAAATATACCAAAAAACAAAATAAAATATGAAACATCTGCTACTGGGAGTGTTTGGAGTATCCTAGTTACTATGTGTTGCACCTCTCTCTCATGTGTCATCTAAGATAGAAGTTTTAGTTTGGAAACACTGGTAGGGATTTTGAGCAGTTAATAAACTCCATTTACTTTTGTATCCCATAAAAAACTGTGCTCCACACCTTTTTTAAGAGGACACAACCATTTGTACGGCGGATGCCTGCAAACCATCTCAAGGAACTACTATCCAGATGTCCAAGAGATGTGTGTGAAAGACAATGGGAGACCCAAGTCATGGAGGTGACCATGAAAAGTATATGGGTAGCAGAATGACTCAAGAGATTTGTATGATAATATTTTGAATTTCTAGAACACCTTCCCTCAAGGGTGCTTTACAGGCAAAACCAATATAGGTTTAATACCATTATCTTCATTTTCCAGACAGAGAACTGAAGCACAGAATAGGCAAGTGACTTACCTGAGATGATACAGAAAGTCTGTGATAGAACTGGGAGTAGAACTCAAATCTCACCAGTTTTGGGCTTTAACTCTAAAAGCCCCCCATATTTCCAAATGGGAGAGGGAGCCTTTCAACTAGGCCTGACCAGTAATGACCAAAAGTTGTTACCATTGGATGTCTATTTAGGGTACTGGATGAATTAAGTTTGGTGGCTTTCAATCCAGCTCTTAGCAGGCAGGTGTTTACATCACAAAAACCACCACCACACCTGGCTACCTTTTTTGGTGGTCCCAGCACAAGAAGCCAGAGATTGAATGGGCTATGGAGACTAATGATCAAGGTTGAGGCACTTTGGCAGAATATGATACAGGCAACCCTGCTTGGCTATTGTATCTGTTCCATGAATAGAAGACTTTATTCTTCAAGAATTTCAATCCACCATAATTTACACTTTTGAGGTCATGGCAGATAGGAGCAGTGATATAAAACACTTCATCCTAATTTACAAAATACAATGTGCAATGCCAGTGATAATATTCAAGAATACAATATTGTTACTTCAGCATTACTAACACCATAGTCCTTAGGTCATTGGTATCTTGAGTGTATATTGAAGATTATAATGGGCTTTGTGTTTTTGAGTGCCAAGAGCATTACATCAGAGAAGCCATATGAAGTCAGTAACTAGTGTGCCCACACTTACACACTGAGTACAATCCCATATATTTTAGTGCCAGAAAGATGTCAATAAATTGGAAAGGATTCAGAGAAGAGCAACAACAAAAGATTAAGAGGCCAGATGGATTGATTAATGATAAAATATTAAAACAGCTGAATAACCGGGCTGAGAGGAGACTGTACAAGGCAAAGAGTGTGAAACCCTATAAATTATAGAAGATAAATGTTTAGGACAGTATAAAGGAGTATAATTCAGTGTCATAGAGTAATACTGAGCTAAGGAAAATTTTGTCTGAGTGTCTGGGAAAAATGATTATGTTGAGATCCATTAAATTGTGAAACAGTCGCCCAAGGAAAGTGATGGAAGCTCCATTGCTTAAGTCACTTTAAATTTAGACTTAACAAAGACTAGGAGAATAGACTGCAGGGGGGAACAACTGCACTGGAAGAGAGGAATAGATTAGGTGACCTAATAGGTTTTCTTCATTTCTAATGTCAATGATTTATTTATTTTTACTGTAATGATAGTGGATGAGATGGACAAGGTGGGTGAGGTAATATCTTTGATTGGTGTTTGGTCCAGTAAGAGATATTACCTCCTTCACCTTGTCTCTCAAATACCCTGGGACTGACATGGCTACAACAGCACTGCATATAGCAGATAAAATGGTACATTTAATTTACAACTGAACAAAACATATCTGTTGAATGAAGCCTCCTTTTTCTGCTAGCTAAATATTCATGAGTAGGTTGTGATTCGCTCAAATACATTTGTTATTCACTGACTATCTTTTCAATTTTTTGTGCACTATAGATTGATCACAAATATATGAAGTTCAAGCTGCATTGCTTAGATGTGTAATTTTTTCTAGTTCATGATTGGATGATCACTTCCAGTGCAAATATTGGCACGTGGGATTTAAAATTTGGTTTCTGCAAAATCTCATGCCTATGTTTTTGAAAATTGCCTTCTGAATTTGTGTAAGTAACACAGCACTCGGATATATACGCACAAGGGAGTTGTGCTCTACCATGACTGAAACAAATTCCCTTAAAAACATGAACAAATATTCATGGAAACCTCATTGCATTATTTGCCCTGCTCTAATCTCATTTATAAAGTGTACTCACTGCGGCAGAATAATAAACGGGAATGGCATACGACATGAGCCATACAAGAACTATAGGCTTCATAGCACCTGACCCAAAGCTCACTGATGTCAGTGGAAGATTTTCCATTGATTTCAGTGGGGTTTGAATCAGGCTCTATGGATCTAAATGCAGAAAAGCATCTAAACCAAGGCTAGTCAGGATACTATTCAAGTTCACTGTGTGCTTGAAAGTTAAGGACATGCTTAAGTGCTGACCTATGACTGAAAGCTCTTCAAGACAGAGACTGTATCTTTCTAGGTATGTGGACAGCACTAAGCACATTGTTGATATATAAATAGATAATGTGAAAAAATTATTGATGGGAAGAGCAGTGGCGCAGTGGAATAGTCCCCTGAGGGAGCTGATCAAGGCTCCATCACTTAAGAGTTTTGGTAAGATGCTTGTGGGAATGATGTCGGAGAGTAGTCTTCCAAGGAAGCATTCCATGACCCAAAGGTGTTATTTTTTTTTTGGCCACTATTATGTATGATCTATGTTCTATAGATAATAGGGTCCAAAAAAGCCCACCATTTTTCCTGTACAGATGTGTGTGTCTGCAGTAGTCTATTATAGCACACACAATGATAAAGCAAGAAAGGAGATTGAGTACTCTGTGCCGAACTCAAAGGTGTATTTTGCTATATTTACATGGGCTAAAATGAGGGGGACAGACTGATTCTGATAATTTCAACCAACTAAGGCTTAAGGCTAATATTAAAATCTTATTGGAAAGAATTACTTTCTCAGCTCAATGTTGAAATTCATTGTTTAGCTGTCCCCCAGAGATTATCATCTCCCACATGGTCAGGTGACACCATTGTTTTGTGATAACACATTCAATTTAAGTATAAAGCATACTACTAGCACTACTATAGAAATGATTTGTCAGTGTTAGCCTTCCAGTTCCATTAAATTGGCCTGTTTAAATTATTCACTGACTTTCCACTTAATCAACAGGGAGCCAGATTCTGCTTTCATTTATCCCTGAATAAATAAAGAATAACTCCACTGACTTCACCAGAGTTCCTCCTGATCTACGCTAGTGTAACTGAGGGCAAAATCTGGTCCCTGAGATCCACGTATTGTTTGCATACAAAAAAGACCCCTGTATCCATACATCAGCCATGACATAGCAGCATTAATTCATATAATAAATGATACTTCTATAGTGACCAGTTATAGATAGATCCTTTCATCTGAAAATCTCAAAGCACTTTATAGATGTTCATTAATGAAGGCTCAGAGCCCCAAGAGTGAGGTAGTGAAACAGAGATGAGTAAATTAAAACAAAAATGGCCTGCTTTTTTTCAGAAGTATTGAGCACCCAGAGATAAATCAATAAAAGCTGGGTTACACATCACCTCTGAAAATCAGGCTACTTAGTTAAGTGCCTAAACATGGATTTATGGGCCTAATTTTACACACCCATATTTGAAAATTTTGGACTAAGTGTTTTGCCTTACTTACATGGAGCTGGGAATAGAGCCAAGATGTCCCAATGCCAAGGCCTTAACTATTTCGCGGTTTTATTAACTCAATTATTTTGAATTAATAGCTTACATCCATAAAGCCAGCTTTGGAGGCAGGGATCATTTCTCCCACTTTGCAAGGGCAGCCACCTCTGGGCTGGAATGCGGTAGCACTATGTTATGTGTACGTATGTGTATAAAGGCAGGGAAATGAGGAATACATTTTGCAGGTGCCATTTAGGAATGGAGACAGCATATTCAAGCAACACAGACACTCCCCCCCCCCCTCCCTTAGCACTGTGCCAGGGTATTTGGGCCAGCACTGACAAAAAGTGCCATCAACTGAATTACTAGCAACACTCCTTGCATGAGTCTACAGACGTCAGGCTCCCACAGCCTGTACAGTACCTATTTCATCTATCTCAATCATCATTGTGACAGCTTCTTCCTTCCCTGATTGTGGTTAATGATGGCTGGGCAAACAGGGGGAAGTGGATAACTGTCTCTCAGCAGGCAGGAGGCTGACCCTGTTTGGAAGAGTATTAGCAAAATTTGTGGCCCCGGAAAACAAGTACCAGAAATAACAGCAATTCATTCGGTGAGGCAGATCTTGTGCTCACTGATGTGTGTAATTAGCAGGAGGAATGGAACATACCTGTCCTAATCCCTCAACATTCAGCCTGTGCTTGTCTAATCCACCACCCGTTTTGTACTCTGGTGGGAAGGGGAAGGGAGGGGCTCAGAACTTCCCTTCCTGACTGGCACCTCTCAGCTATTGGGCTCAGCCAGCTGTAGTCCTGGCTGCAGTCCAACCTGCTGGGAGTGCAGGAAGCTGCAGCTGTGACTTCTCTCTGCAGAGCTCAGCTGCTCCCTACTCTTTTGGTGGCTGAGTGGGTGGGCCAGGGGGAGCTGAGGCAGCTGGAGAGGAGTCAGCCTTCTACCTAGTGTTGCTGTTGGTCTTCTCCCCACAGGGGATAGGTGTGAGGGAGGAGGGGCAATGTAGAGGGATGGATGCTGCTCCCATTCTGTAAATCACCTCAGCCCTGCTCCATACAGGCTCAGCTTTTTAACACTGAACCAGAAGTTTCTTTTATTCAGAACTTCCTTGGCTCTTTCCCAAGCTTGCTTCCACACATGCACATACACAAAAGTGCCCTAATTTTTCTAAAGACAAGGTAGGTGGGGTAATATCTTTTATTGGGCCAACTTCTGCTGGTGAGTGAGACAAGCTTTCCAGACCCTTTCTTCAGATCTGGGAAAGATACTCAGATGGTGAGTCTATACCACAAATAGACACCTGAGGCTGGCCGACTTGGGCTCAAGGGGCTCAGGCTGTGGGGCTGTTTCACTGCTGTGTAGACTTCTGGGCTCAGGCTGGAGCCCAGACTCTAGGACCCTGTGGGGTGAGAGGGTCCCAGAACTTGGGCTCCAGCCCGAGCCCCAAAGTCTATACAGTACTGAAACAGCCCCACAAGCCTGAGTTGGCTGGTGCGGGCCAGCTGCAGGTTTTTCTTTGCTGTGTAGACATACCCAGAGTGTCACAGCTACATACAAAAGTGGAATCTACTGTTTAGTTTAAGGAATTAACACATGTTGTAAGGGATCAATCAGGGTGGAATGGGCAGTCAACACCTCTGCAGTCATTAGACAAAGGAGCTTTTAGTGGCTTAAATATTGTTATAATGAGACATAAATCCAGTGTTTTTATTAAGGCCATGATTTTTAGTGTCTAACAGAGTTAAAATTTTAAGCTCCCAGGCTCACCTTTTGAAGGTGTTGTGCAGCTTTCTTTTGAAGAAATGTTCAACCTCCCTTTCTTAAAATGTGCAACTGCCTCCACTCAAATTTGGGGGACAGGCCCAGTTTCCATGGATCTGACAAGCATCCTGTGCAGAATAGTTACCCTTAAGAAGCTAGCTAGTTTCCAAATGACTGTTGCCTGGGGCCATGGTAGGAAGATGGGAATGGGGGGAGGTGACAAACAGGTCATCACTGACAAAGCAGAGGAGGCAGGGTAGTGGGCTGATATGGTAAGAGATGTAGGATTGAAAAGTATCGTGTTGGGCCTTGAATACATGGGGTGAAATCCTGGCCCCATTGACTTCAATGGGGAAAAATCCCATTAACTCTGTTGGGGCCAGAATTTCACCACACTCTGAATTTGTAATGTAACATGAAGCCTGGCAAGCTTCATGCATTCCGCACAGCTCTACATGTTGCCCAATGTCAATGAGAGATGGGTCAGACACTGAGTCACAGTGTTCACATCCAGCTCAGAATCGGGGTTTCCTATACAAAGATGCAGGAGGAAGGTTGGATTTAGGGTGCCAATCGAGCCACAAAGTTCAACTCCATATGGGAAGCTGGATTCCCTCAAAGTTCAGGGGGGAGTTCAGGAAGGTCTCTAATATGCAAATACAAATTGTGCAAACAAACAACCCCCGTGCAAAAACCACCAAATAAAAAACTTCTAAAAACTCTGTCCTGATAAAATAGTTCTAAAAGACACTTCAAAGAGAACACTCCCCTACTGAGAAACAGTAACAGGGGCCCCTGCTTCCTACATCCCTGTAAGCTAATGGATTTGGAGTGAAGGAAGTGATGGGCAGAGTAAAATTTTAGGAAGCAGCATTTTGCTTGATTTTGTATTAAAAAATTCTTTGAGTGTGAGGCTTCTATCTATAGAACACCCTTTTGTATAAGGGCATGCGTGTCTGTCAGACACAGCAACACGTGGGAGGAGGGAGGGAAGGAAAGCTTTGAAGCTTCCTAGGGGACCTCCACTCTGCCTTAATGAAATCCATTACAGAGCTCCGCTTTCAATAAGGGAAGGCACTTGCAAAACACATGTCTAGCAACGAAAATGGGACTCTCCCATGAAGTGTAAAAGTTGTGACAAGGCAGCTACAGATGGAGATGACAAGGTTCTGCCTGCCACAGACAGCTCAGAAAACATCCCAAAGTGTATGAGAGCCAAAGGGAGTTCCGGGATTTCAATCAGAGCTCAATGGAATCAAGCGCAGCCTGAAATACATTAGCTGCATGGTGTACGTAGCTACATCAATGTAAGGAATGTATTATGATGCTGTTTTCTTTGTACACTCCCTTTAAATGTAAGGAATTTCCTCACCTGTCTGATGGGCAGCCGGGGGGGACGGGGGGACGAAGGGGGCAGAAGATCTGTCTTGTGGTTGAGGCACTGGGCTGAGACTCAAGAAAGCTGGGTTCAATTTGCAACTCTGCCACATGTGACCTTGGGAAAGTCACTTAGTTTTTCTGTCCCTCAGTTCCCCATCTGCAAAAAGAGTATAATACTGTTTCATTTGTTTATCTTGGCTATTTAGCTATTCGAAGCAGGAAATCTCTCTTACTGTGTGTATATTCAGCTACTAGCACAATGGGACCCAGCCCTTGCTTGGGATCTCTCCGTGCCACTATAATAGAATAATAATTATAATGGTGCTGTGAATCAATTCAAGATGGCGTTTAAGGAGCAAAGACTATGTTGGGCTCCCACCTGGTGATTTTATATTTGTTCATTCATTCTGATTTTCCCTAAGCTGAACTAAATCTTTCCAGACTGAAAGTAAGGGCATTTTTCTCTGTGTATGAGACACATGACAGGTTAAAGCTCTGTAAGTTAGTGAATGTCAAACTGGTTTAGTTTAGATAAAATGGAAGCGAACCCAGTGCTGAATCCTTTCCTATTTGCGGAACCTTTTATTGCTTTTCATTGCTCTGCCCCTCAGTGCTTCCTGGTTCTGAATGGAAGCAAATGAGGAAGTGCTGAAATCCTGTGAGAAAAATGACTCTGCCAGACACAGGAAGTCCTGGAATTCTCTCATCAGGAAGACTGTTCTGGTGAGATTTCCTGTTCATTTCTGTCCATCTAATAGCTTTGGAGAGGGTTCATCTAAGCAAGCAGCCTTTCAGAATCCAATCCCCTTCAGGATTCTCCCATTGTGAAAGGAGAGGCAGCATGGTCCAGTGGTGAGAACACAGGAGATCTGGTGTCTTTTCCCAGCTCTGCCACTGACTCACTATGTAGCGTTGGACAAGTCACATAGCCTGTCTGTGCCTGTCTCCCCATCACTAAAATGGGCATAGTAGTTTCCAAACAGGCTGTTATAAGATTTAATTAATGATGGCAAAGTGCACTGAGATCTCTTTTGCCTTGCCTGGCACAGCATTGCCATAACTCATTGCCCTGCAACAACCCTTATAAATTCCATTCTGCGGTGTTTTACAGCGTTGGCTCCAAACACTACAGCATGCAGTGATTAAGCTGTATTTTTATGTGGGTTAAAAGACAGAAAGCATAGAGCTACCCTCTAGAGCCCCTCTGTGCTACTGTAGTACCCCAAGTAAAAGTACAAGGCATTCCCTTCCCTGCTCCTGGGAGCTGATCCCCTTATCTGTATTCCCAGTCCCTGCCAGTCCAGTGAATGAGTGGTTTAGGACATAAGAATAAAAATTCTATCTCTAGGAAACACTTGAATGCATGAATCACTCTCTGGACTGTCTTTTCAAGTGGATGTGTGAATTTTTCTGTTAAACGCCAGCTTTTCTAAAGGGACACTGGCAAATATTCTTCCATTGCAGCTAGTGGGTGAATGAACTTAATACTGTCATGACTGCATACAGAATACTGTATAGGTGTTCCAGAGGTTTTATTACTACAAAAGAACCATAGGAAATTCTATTATCAAGTTGCCCCTCCTCTCCTCTTTTCCCCAGACTCCAGACCTCCAAATCCAAATCAACTTTATGTAATAAAGTCATATTTTAAAGAAGAAATAACAACAAATTACATTTACATTGTTATTTTATTCCAAAGATCTTGAGAAACATTAAACACTGTATAACAGTGAAATGCAGCCACTTCTGGGGTGGGACACCACACCAGTTTAAGACTGGCAGTGAAGAAGGAAAATACAACTGAAAGTGTAAGGGGCATATGGGCAGGCACTGGCACTACCAGAATATTAATATGATCTGAGCATCAGGGTTAAGTACACCCTAGTTTTTCATAAAGCACCAAGGGTTGATCATAAGTTGTCAGGAAGCTAGTTTTATACCTCATCTGAACGTGAACTCCCTCCATATCTTGTAACACAGGGGAGAGCGATTCATTCTATTCTGGGGGGGGGGGGGGCTGTAGATTTACAACCACCTAATCCACACTGCAGCTCCCACTGATGCCAGCAGGTGGTTTGCCCAAAGAGAAATGTCTGACTATGATATAGAAACTAAACTTTGAGTTATTATAGAATCCTAGCAATGCAGGGCTTGAGAGGTCATCTTGTCCAATATTCCGCACTGTGGCATGACCAAGTAAACCTAAACCATCCCTGACAGATGTTTGTCCAGTCTGATTTTAAAAACCTCCAATGATGGAGATTCGACAGCATTTCTTGGAAGCCTATTCCAGAGCTTTACTACCCTGATAGTTAGAGGTTTTTTTAATATGTAACCTAAATCTCCCTTGTTTCAGTTTAAGACCATTACTTCTTGTCCATCCTTCAGTGGGCATGGAGAACAATTGATCACCATCTTCTTTATAAGAGACCTTAAAATATTTGAAAATTAATGATTAAGTTTCCCCTCAGTCTTCTTTTCTCAAAACTAAACATGCCCCCATTTTTTTAAACTTTCCTCATAGGTCAAGGTTTTCTAAACCTTGTATCATTTTTGTGGCTTTCCTCTGGACTCTCACCAATTTGTCCATATCTCTCCGAAAGTGTGATGCCCAGAACTGGGCACTGTATTCCAGCTGAGGGTTCAACAGTGCCAAGTAAAGGAGGACAATTTCATCTCAGGTCTTACATATGACACTCCTGTTAATACACCCCAGAATGATATTAGCCTTTTTCACAACTGCATAATATTGTGGACTCATATTCAATTTGTGATCTACTATAATCCTCAGATCCTTTTCAACAGTACTGCCACTTAGGCAGTTATCCCCCATTTTGTAGTCGTGCATTTGATTTTTCCTTCCTACGTGAAGCACTTTGCACTTGTCTTCACTGAATTTTATCTTATTGAATTCAGACCAATTCTCTAATTTGTCAAGGTCATTTTGAGTTCTAATCCTGTCCTTCAAAGTGCTTGCATCATCGGCAACTTTTATAAATATAATTTTCTCCACTCCATTATCCAAGTCATTAATGAAAATGTTGAATAGTACTGGTCCCAGGACTGATGCCTGAGAAACCCCACTAGATCCTCCTTCCCAGTTTGATAGAGAGCCATTGGTAACTACTCTTTGAGTATGGTCTTTCAACCAGTAGTGTACCACCTTACAGTAATTTCATCTAGACCACATTTCTCTAGTTTTCTTATGAGAATGTCAGGTGGGACTGTGTCAAAAGCCTTACTAAAATCAAGATATATCATGTCTACAGCTTCTCCCCATCCACTATGCCAGTAACCCTGTCACAAAAGGAAATTATGTTGGTTTACCATGATTTGTTCTTGACAAATCCATGCTGATTATTCCTTATAACCCTATTCCTTCAGGTGCTTACAAACTAATACTTTAATAATTTGTTCCAGTACCTTTCCAGGTATCAACGTTAGGCTGACTAGCCTATAATCCCCTGGATCTTCTTTGTTCTCCTTTTTAAAGATAGGTGCTATGTTTCCCCTTCTCCTCTCTTCTGGGACCTTACCCGTCCTCCATGAGTTCTCAAAGATATTTGCTAACAGTTCCAAGCTTGCTTCAACTAGTTCCTTAAGTACCCTAGGATGAATTTCATCAGGCTTTGCTGACTTGAATACATTTAACTTCTAAATATTCTTTAAACTGACCTTTCCCTATTTTGGTTTGCATTCCTTCCTTATCATTATTTATTATAAACAGTTAACTTTGACATTGAAAATGTAGTAATTGGGATCAATAGTAGCACGGGGAGTACACAGAGCCATTGTTTCAGAAGGGAGTACATGCCTTCCAGAGCCACTGTTACATAAGGGTACACATCTCCCAGAACCATGTTTCAGGCTGTCTGCAGACTCAGGAAGACCTCACAGCATCAGTTACATACAGTTCACATTTGCAAGGTTTTCTTCACAACTATGAGGATTAATTTTTTGTTTTTTTTATGAAAGCTTAGATTCTGAATGTGCCCTGTGGGCTACATATATATGTAGAACTGGCCAGATCTAGTCCATAGGCATCATGTTTGAAGCCACTGTCCTGAGATGTTGGGACACTAGTTCAGAGACAGTTCACTACCTGCTAAATCAGAAGTCCCACTTCCTGTAGCACCCTGAGGTTTCTTGGTAGATAATCCCCCATCCAAGAATTGACCATATCCCATACTGTTTAGCATACAAAATCATGCACTGGCATAGCTGCAGAAGGATTGAAAATACCTTTCTATTGGATTGCTTGGAATCCAGCAAATGGACACAGAATTCATTTTTCTTCATTGCTGTCATGTTAGGTGGATGAGCTCAGCTCACTGTGGATTTTCAGATGGCTTTAGGAGATTTACTTTTGTTGTGATAAAGGGATAATCACACTTAAAGATTTCCCCCCCTCCCATCTGCTGCTCATTGTCATTTAATGGCAAGCAGCAGAAATAACGGTCAACGTTGCAGCAACTAAATGCAAAATTCAGCAAAAAGGAAATAAAAGCATTTGATGTGTTTTGAGCCTCCCATCAATATTGAACGAAAGGCTATACCAAGGGAAGTGATGCAGCTGTGTTAGCATGTGCCTGGGAGGAGCAGGAGGGACAAGGTCAGTTTGGAGTCTGGGTTAACCAGACATATGTTAGCAAATATTGGATCTCAAATCTAACACTCATGTCAATCGATTCTGTTCTTTCACATCTATTTTTTTTTTTAGTTGAAAAGTGTGTCTTTCCCAATGTGCACTATTTAATTAGACCTTCATGAGATTTTAAAGCAGACTCCAAGGATTTTCATAACTCCATCATCTTGCGAGTTCACATGCCAAATTTACATAAATAGAGACAAAGAGATTAAAACAGCGAAGGATATAATGAAATATGCTGCAGTCAGAGACCTTTGGAGGAACAAAAGGGATAAAAGGAAAAGATCTTTTTTAAAAAGAAAGTAAAAAGGAGTGAAGGAGATATACACTAAAGTGATCTTTAAAAGAGGAATAGTTACCCACTAACTGTTTAATAATAATAAATCTTTTCATCCATAGTTCTGAGAACATTTTAAAAAGAAAGTGAAAGATCAATACCCCAATTTTACAAGAGGGGAAACTGAGGCAGGTCAGTGACTTGTCCAAGGTCACCTAGCATGCCAGTGGCAGAGACAGGAATAGAACCTCTGTCTCCTCACCATCATTCCAGTTTCTTACTCATTGGACGATAGGGTCTCACTGATACTATCAGTCACTTGCCGCCTCATTAAAATGCTTTTCTCATTGTCTGCTTGCCGGCAAAAGACTCTAAATGGCATAAATTTCACGGTCCATTTTATATTCTTTGAGTTCTAATTTAATTCCTTTTCAAATGATGAGACCGCACAAAGTTAGATTCCTCTATGGAGAAGCCAGTTATGGTCAGGGAGATAAGATTACTGACCCAGACTGAATTCTTACTCTTAATGATGTGTATTTCGGAAGCACCTGGCAGCCACAACTGAGACTGGGGTCCAGTTGTGCTGGGCATGATAGAAACAGTCCCTATGCTAAGAGTTAACAGCCTAAATAGACAAGGCAGAAGGGGAAACAAAGACACAGAGAGGTGAAGTGACTTGCTCAAGGTCACACAGCAATCTAGTGGCAGAGACAGCAACACAGATCAGTAAAGGCCATGTAGGGACTGTTCCTGTGTGTGAGCCAAGGAGCATTTTACAGCAATACAAGATGATGCTGGGACCAAAAGACATTTACAAAGCCAAACTCAGCCGTCCTTTGAGTGGTCTTGCTGCACTGAGTCCATGCAAGTTATTTTGTATGTGTCTGTTTAGATTGTTTTCAATAATGGTATTGTGATCAGACTCAGGAGCAGCAATGGAGAGAGGCTGGGGGAAGATTAGAGGGAATATTGTGGGAAGAATAAGTAAGTGGTTAAAGCATGTGAATGAGTCAGGACTAGAGGGTTCTATTCCCTGCTTTGCCACTGACTCAACATATGACTATGGATAAGTCATTTCACTTCTCCGTGTTTCAGTTTCCTCATCTGTAAAATGGGTTTACTTATACTTACCCCCAAGGGAGGCTTACTTCTGTCAGAGTGAAATCCACCCACATGTAGAGGGTCAGCACAGGCTCTAGGCACCATTTAAGTCCCCAAGTGGGACATAAGGGATGCACAGACCTTGTGCTGGCCCTCTGCACTGGGATGAATTTCACCCTGTGTCATAAAAATAAAGGGAAGGGTAACCACCTTTCTGTATACAGTGCTATAAAATCCCTCCTGGCCAGAGGCAAAACCCTTTCACCTGTAAAGGGTTAAGAAGCTAAGATAACCTCGCTGGCACCTGACCAAAATGACCAATGAGGAGACAAGATACTTTCAAAGCTGGATGGGGGGAAACAAAGGGTCTGTCTGTCTGTGTGATGCTTTTGCCGGGAACAGATCAGGAATGCAGCCTTACAACTGTTAGTTAGTAAATAATCTAGCTAGAAATGTGTTAGATTTCCTTTTGTTTAATGGCTAGAAAATAAGCTGTGCTGAATGGAATGTAAATTCCTGTTTTTGTGTCTTTTTGTAACTTAAGGTTTTACCTAAAGGTATTCTATATGTTTTGAATCTGATTACCCTGTAAGGTATTTACCATCCTGATTTTACAGAGGTGATTCTTTTACCTTTAATTAAAATTCTTCTTTTAAGAACCTGATTGATTTTTCATTGTTCTTAAGATCCAAGATTCTTAAGATTCTTAAGGTCTGTGTTCACCTGTACAAATTGGTGAGGATTTTTCTCAAGCCTTCCCCAGGAAAGGGGGTGTAGGGCTTGGGGGGATATTTTGGGGGAAGACGTCTCCAAGCAGGCTCTTTCCCTGTTCTTTGTTTTACTCGCTTGGTGGTGGCAGCATAGGGTTCAAGGACAAGGCAAAGTTTGTACCTTGGGGAAGTTTTTAACCTAAGCTGGTAAGAATAAGCTTAGGGGGTCTTTCATGCAGGTCCCACATCTGTACCCTAGAGTTCAGAGTGGGGAAGGAACCTTGACACCCTGCATTTGCAAAGCTCTCTGGGATCCTTAGACAGAAGGAGGTGTTAGTAGTGCAAAGTAGTCCCCCTCATTATCCACGGGGGCTAGGAGAGTGTTGCAGTTACCAGCACTTTATGATACCAAGACATTAAAATTTGTTTGTTGTAATAATCCTTATGCTTGGGTTGTTATTTTATGTAGTTAAAATCCTAACATGCTTCTGTAATACAACTAATTAGTGATATGCACATGGGAGATGTTACAGACTTATAGGTTAGTCTCTGCTGTGACAGGGCTGACAGTGATGGTAACATTCTCTGCTCCAAAGGCAGATATTAGAGAAGAGGAAAATAGCATCACTTGAAAAGGATTTTTTGTCTTTCTGATAGTCTACATTTAGTATTGCCCTCCTCCCCCTGCCCCAATATACTTACTGGCCTGATTTATTTGAAAGAGTAAAATTCATTTTACTAGTTTTATTTTTTTTTACTGGTAGTTTTTATGTACTCTAATATATTTACTAATAAAATGCAGGCTATTGTGAAGGCATATTCTACATACATCCTGAGACACAATCAGGGTGAATAACAAAGCCTGGAGTTTAGCATTTGTGTCCTGGTTAAAAGGTTAAATTCTCTAAAAACAAGGGGATCCCAATGATCTAAACTGCTTGGGCAGCACTCAGTGGGGTCAGATAAACCAGAAATGTGGACAATCAATATATGGTGAGATGCAATGGCGATTCACTGTGAAGGTGTGTATGACAGAGATTCTACTGAGCTCCGATGACCCATCACCCCACAGTCTTCTCTAGCCAATTCCTGCTCCCCCAGCTTATTGCACACTGCTCCCCTCTCTCTTGGTCTCTCAGTTATTATAAGACCCAGTCTCACCCACTACTTTAGCCTCAGAATAAGGCAATCAGACCTGGTGCTTTGGAGTGTAAACAGATGGACACTAATTTCAGAAAGAGAGCTGTGAGAATCTCAGAAGGTTTGGTCAGCCAGCCTATTTTCTTTTTTTGTTTCAGGTCCTGATTTTTGCTTTGAGGTTTCAGGTTTGAGTGGGCCAAAACACTCAAAAGGCAAATGGACCCCAGGATGTATTACATGGTGTCCACACAAAACCAAGGAGACTTCGGGGTTCACCTAGAACTTGACAGAAACTCAGGCCAGAGTTTGTGAAACTTGTGTTAGGGTTGGGATCCATTATGAAAGGTTTGTGCAACTCTAGTGAGGGAAGACTATTTCACCCTCCACATACATGTATGCCATTGGCCAGCCAGGCAGGTGCATTATGGGTTTCCTTTTTCACTTTCCTCTTATGCATCAGTTATTGGCCACAGTGGGAGGCAGAATAATGAACAGGATAGGCCAATGGTCTGATCCATTGTGGCATATCCTATATTCCTATCCACTGGAGCAAAGGACACTTGTTCATTTCTTATTTGGAACACATTCAAAATGTCCATCTCTGCATTTCAAAGAAGATCTAGATATCCTACTTTTCCCAGCTCCCCCATCACCTCCTTCCCTTGTGAAGGCAACTATCAAAGGCAGGTGATAATTCCTATCCCTTCTCTGACTGGCTGAAGGCAGTTCTCATTTACATATCTTGCTCCATGCCCTATACTGACTGCAGGAGAGCATGAATGTGCATTTAACGGGACTTATTCTTCCCTCCCCTAGGCATGATGAGATTGCTGCTTAGTATGGTTGATTAAAAACTACATTGAACTAATTTATTAGTTCCCTTTGAAATCCAAGTATCTGTCCACAGCTCATTCCTGTGGATATTGAGGGATTATAGATTGCTATAATTATTTCTCCAGAAGAGATTTTCCTTTCTTGGTATAGGGGTGAGACTTTTTTAAGAAGCATTTTTGTCAGAAAGGGACTGGTTACAGGAGAGGAGTGTTTCATGGTCAGTGGAACTGAAGCCAGAAGGCCCCATGTTCCCGAAAGAGGCTGTTATTGCAGGGATAGCAGACAAACAGGGAATGTAAGGAGTTAGGCTGGAAGCAACTCAGCCTTATGGACAGAGCAGTGCACAGGGTTTAATAAAGTTCCACTTGTTCAACTTAACCTACATTCAGATTCACTCTTTGTTAATGAAACATGGTGGCACTGTGGGAGATGTGAATTCTCTGCAGTGCAGCAGCTGGCAGCATGAACCATGGAACCCCCAAAGTCCCATAGAGTATAGGTAAAGTGGAATCAGCTGTGAAAACAGCTAAGAGTTTGTTACATAAGGCCGTTTCTTCTGGTTCAGATCCCTTGTAAGAATTTTTTGCATGCAGGGGACCCACAACAGTCCAGCACAGGCACACCTGGGACAAAGGACCAACAATCTTACCAATGAGGGCAGACCTGCTGCAGCAAAAAGGATGGAGATACCACTGATAGGAGATGGCCAACAATCAGAGAAAGCAGACACTAGACTACAACCGATCAGCTAAGAGCCTACTAGCTCTGGATACAGGCACTCCTGTGAGGATTCAGGTGTTAGGCAACTGCTTCTAATGTGTCTCTAACAGAGTCATGAGAAGTGCAGCGGCTCCCAGGTCATACAAGATGACTAAGCAAGAGGGACAATTGATCTGAAGAAACAGGAGACATTTACAAGCCAGGAGACAACATCCAGAGAGAGCCTACAGAGATCATCACAGAATAGAGATTCAGGGAACCATCCAGAGGCCAACAGCACAGGGAGGAATGAGACTCCACATAGAGATAGTTTGCTTTACTCAGAGACAAGTGACGGGGAGAGAGAGATGGGTCACTCACAATGTGATTGCCCACTTAGGCAACCTAATTATCTTGAAGACTGTGTAACCAGCTGAGTTTGTACTAATGACAAAATTCCATCTCGGCTATATCCTAACAATCTCTGGCCGAAGGGACATGTGGTGAGAGGTCTGGGCGTCAATTATTTGTTTTTAATATTTATATTAAAATATTGGTAAAATAGGGAAGATGGATCATGATCAATGGAACTGGAGTCAGAGGGCCTATGTTCCCTGGAAGGACACCATAAAAACAGGAAACGTGGGGAGTTAGGCTGGAAGCAACTCAGCCAAATGGATAGGGCAGTGCACAGGGTTTAATAAAGTTCCGCTTTTTCAATTTAACCAGCATTCAGCTTCACTCTTTGCTAATGAAACAAGGGAGAGATGGCTCCAGAAACAGAGAGGACCAAGACAGACTGGTCTAGGTCCTACGTTATAATGAGGAAGTATATATAATGGTTAGACTGGAAATAAGATGATTCAGCTGGAATTTGGAATCACAAGAAGTTTTAGATACACTGAAAATACTAAAGAAAAGATAAAATACCTGAGGATTTTGAAGGATGCATAAGGACAGTGAAGTTCAGCTGGATTTTTGGGCAGAGGTTTAGGTTAGTCCTTATTTTATCCAATCAGGTTCACTTCTCCTTGTGGCTTTGTCCTATGGAAGCATGTTGGTTTTGTGTAGCCTCACTATTTTTGGGGGGAAAAAAACAAGAAAGAACCAAAGTAATGTGTGTGTGCTTCCTCTGTAACTTACTTTATCAACTCTGCTATGAAAAATGGCAGCTTTCCTTCTGCAGGTTGTAGCCTCCAAGACATGTAAAAATGTAGTGTGCAGATAATAACACCACGACAGCCATAGAGCCACATATTTCACAGTCTTAAATGGAGCTGGGGGAAACAGTGCTTTCAGCTTGTGTGGAGAAAGGGGGAATGTGGGCTGCAGTGAGAGGGTTGGTAAAATGATTTTGGGATTTAAGTTTCTGTGGATTTATAGGAGTTCTATGTGGGACAAGCAAACCTGAGAACAGAAAGCAAAACAGCCAGAAAACAGAAGAACTTGGCGTAGTCTGAGTTAAAGCCAATCAGAATTGCTGAGCTTTGCATTGTTTTTAGATGATGCCATAAGTCCATCTCCTGTCCATATGCGGAGGGGAACAGGTGTTTGCCCAAAGCTTGCCTCAGCCTCCTCAACATTACCCCACAAACTCAGCCCCCAGTTGTTCCCTGAAAAGCTTTGTGAACTTGTTGAACTACTCTATGCATCTGGGCCAGCATTTGAGTTTGCAATGAACTGAGATAGAAACCAGGTGAGTGTTGTGCTCTTTCAGTCACCACAGGATGCAAAGGACCACTTCAAAAACATTCCTGTTGGGATCAAGCTCACCTACGTGTTCTTATGTACGAGACCCTAGCTCTTGCATCAACCCTGATGGCACCTGGGCAAATATGGCAAAGGCTAATTGTGACTATTTGGTCAACAAAACCAACAAATTGGCCATGCTAGATTTAAGGGTCCTTTTTGTTTACTAGGCCCAGCAAGATTCTCATGAGTGATATTTTCATCCCTAAACATTCTTCTAGGGAATGAAAGCCTTATTCCACTCATGCCAGTGTGATCTCAATGTAACATGTTAGGAGGGTGGCCATCTTTAAATTCAGCTGCTTTCCTTTCTCCCATTTATAAAAGATTCAATCACCCAAGTGGAGAAGCAGAGACAACACAATGGGTTTGAACCTGCTCTCCTGTACATTGGTGTAAACCAGGAGTAACTCCATTGAAGTCAGTGGAATTACACAAGTGTGTGAGGGAAATAGAGTCCTTTTGTGACTGAGGTAACCAACCAAACATCACAAATAGTGTATATTGTAGTACATGGCAATCTATCAGCTGAAACTGGTTTACACAGAATGATTGCTGCACAGTTTCTAGTAATGAACAAAGTAAAGTTAAAAACAAATGGATAATTCATGAATTGAAAAAGAGGTGAAATTCATTGCAGGATTTATTCTGTGTGAACAGTCTACGTACCTGTAACCCTGATTGCAACTCCCCAGCCTATAGGTGCCTCTGGTCTCCAGGATTTTCTGCTTTATTGATTTAGACTGTTGCCCCCTTCAGAAACGAGAAGTGTGGGAATGTCTGTCACCTTATCAGGAAATATAATAATAAATAACCATACGGAGGAGCATGAGTGGATTGTGGAGCCTTTCAAACTCTAGGTTACTGGTTCAATCACCTTTTTAGGTCAGTCATGAACGATCAAACCTGAATGAACTACATGTGTTATTCCCAGACTTTCCAGTGCCAAAAAAGATGACAAATAACTCACAGGGAAGCTACCTTACTACATCATTCCCATGTTCTTTAATCCCTTCCCTACTTCCCTTCCCAGCAACCACTA
This sequence comes from Lepidochelys kempii, assembly GCF_965140285.1. Classification (NCBI taxonomy): domain Eukaryota; kingdom Metazoa; phylum Chordata; order Testudines; family Cheloniidae; genus Lepidochelys; species Lepidochelys kempii. The sequence continues at coordinate 154,233,694 of NC_136382.1, forward strand.
GCCAACTACCCAGTTGGGTCCCCAGCAAGATATGGCTCAAGAGGCCAGGTTTCAGTTCTCAGAATGTAATGATACTGATGCTTCTGTTGGCAGCTCTCTGCTCTGCATAGCTGTGCCCTGATTTGGGCAGACCCTTCTCTTAACATAGGAGAAACGTCCACATGGCTAGCTATTCCTGTATGACTTTTAAGGGGCCTATAGAGAGATACATGGAGAAAATCATCATCATTAGTGTCATTTGAAGAATGGAGTGATAGTAAGAAATGAGAACACCACACAGACATCCCATTGAGATGAGCTTTGGTAGGCTTAGCAGCACAAACTCTAATATTTCTCTTATCTGAGAATGAAAATGTGGGACTCGGGGATAAACCAGTAATAAAACTGCTATAAAATCATGGGGAGTCCCTATGGATTTCTCTTTTTAAAAAAACATTCAAGCAAATTAATGTCAAGGTCTTTATTTATACTAAATTATGAGGGGAGGAGAATTAAATATGTCAGTGGTTCCCAAACTTGTTCCCAGCTTGTGCAGGGAAAGCCCCTGGCAGGCCGGCCGGTTTGTTTACCTGTCGCGTCTGCAGGTTCGGCCGATCGCGGCTCCCAGTGGTGGCGATTTGCTGCTCCAGGCCAATGGGAACTCCTGGAAGTGGCGGCCTGTACGTCCCTCGGCCTGCGCCGCTTCCAGCACCTGCCATTGGCCTGGAGCAGTGAACCGTGGCCAGTGGGAGCCGCGATCGGCCGAACCTGCGGATGCGGCAGGTAAACAAACCGGCCCGGCCCGGCCCGCCAGGGGCTTTCCCTGCACAAGCGGTGGAACAAGTTTGGGAACCACTGAAATATGTAATGGAATGGCTAGAAAAGCTAAGCAGGAAAAATTACATTATGTGCAATGTATATGTAACAGTCATATTTCCAGACTGTGAGAAAATAAATCAGTTCCACAAGAGAGACAGACCTACCCGAATCAATTGACTTCAGGTACCAGTTTCCAACTGACATGACTGGTTTAATGCTATGAAGCACAATACATTTTTCTACCATGTTAGGAAAAGGGGTCCCCTTGTGGTGGCCAGGTTACTTTACTTGTTGTGTCACCTAGCCCTTTTTTTCTGGAATTGTCCCAACTGCTTGTAGAAGAACAATGGGGCCTGGCCTAACTTTTCAGGTCCACCAAATATAATCAAATCACAATAATGTCCTCACATTGTATTGGGAAGTGAGGATATTTTTGACTAGACCACAGCATGACTAGACCTGGGTGAAGTGTTCATAATGAATATGTTATGTGATTAATTTAGCCCCATGTTTTTCATTGTTCACATATTATCCATTTATTTGAAACTATTCAACACATTTTGTGTGAACATCCTTCATCCTATGGAGGGCCCACAGATGGTGTGCTGTGAGCAGAGTAGGCCTTTGCAGGCCCATGGGCTTACTGGTCTGTCACCCACCAATTTAAAGAACTTAAAGGAGAATCTTAACTTCCATTGAAACAAACAAACAAAAAGAAAATCTAGGATTTTTCCTTAGGAAAGTCTTGGAAATGTAACCCATGTAAATCAATCACTAGGGATGAAAGATGGTCACTGGTTTTCCTAAAGATCACAAATTAGGCATCCTGAAAACTATAGCCAACTGTAGCCTTTATTTTTGACAAGGCCAGTTCACAGATATTAGAGGGCAGTGACACCTATGTTAATGAGGACAGCGTTAGAGCTGTCATCAGCTCCTTAGCAATTAACTGCCGGCTGAGCAGCCAGTGTGACCTCTAGCCACAAGGAAGGGAAGATCAATAGCAGGTGAAGCTTGTGGTCCCCTGGAGTAAGCAAAGAAAGGAGAGCAAGACAATAAATGAAAGGTTTTTGGCTGGCTCCACTTACTACAGATATAACTGATGACACAAGCTATAGGGCAGTGGGGAATCAAACCAATTCCTTCATTACCCCCAGAAAATCTTACTTGTGTTATGAAGACTAGGCTGCATTAGGTTCCCCCCAACACCTGTGTTCTCCTGTGCATTTTGTTGACTGGTGCTTTCTGCAGAATACAGCTCTTTGAAACAAACCATTCAAGGCTTATTTGAAGTCTTCAGTGAGTTAAGAAAGACTTATCAGGAGGTTGAAGAATATCCATGTCACATGAATTGTCAAAAAAAATCCTTAAGTATGACCATCTGATAGGTGAATTTATTTATCAAAATATCAGAGCTCCTTCAAATACTGTGCTGCGGAGTTTGAGATACTGCAAATGTTTTGGAGAGTTTAATAGCAAGAGGTCGTGTTTATGTTTCAAAATAAAAATTTATTTCTGCATAGGATAATCAGAATTTCAAAGTAAAAAACCAAGACTCTGGAGGAAGGATGGCTAGTGATTAAGGCACTGAATTTGGATTCAGTGGACCAGCTCTGCCCCAAAGTACTTCTGTAAGCTCGGGCATGTCACTGAGGCCCTGATCCAAATGGAAAAATTCCTATTGAGTTCAACATTCATTTGATCAGGCCCTCAGTCTCTCTGGGCGGGATCCATGAAGGTACTAAGTGCCATATTTAGGCACCACTGCAGTCCCCAAAACTCAGCTGCCCCCAACCCTATAGGCACAATAAGTTATTTAACATCACATACTCGAGTGGCATTGAGAACTGATTTTTCTAAAGCAGTATAAAAGGCAAGTCAAATGCAGTCTTGGGAGAGTGGGTAAAAGCTGACACTGCACACCTTGCCTCCCTCCCCCTTCACTCCACAACACAATACCTGTCTGCTGTGTCAGGAGTTTGACCTCTCCGGTTCATCTTCCCACTGAGGTGCTTAGAGATCTCTGTCAGAAGTGTTTGATCCTGGGGATTCAAATCAAAAGGCCTGCCACATCCTGTGACAGGTAAAATTGACTTATTTTAAAGTCTGGTTGATTTATCAAGTTGTTGGAACAGTGAGATTGTCACTTGCTATTATCAATGACATATACTGTTTGGAGTAATCCTGGCCATCAAGTGAACTGTAGGCAAATTCGTTGGGACATCAGCTTCAGTAAAAACAAAAGCCATATCATTAACTGAGGTTTTGAAATTTAGGCAACTCCTGGTTGAAGAGTGAGGACATTTATGAACACCAGGGTGTCAAGGCTGATTCCCCACTCTGGCACTTTGAGTGCAGAAGGTGGGGGCCTGCAAGGATTCTAAAAATTAATACTGGCCACTCCAGGCTGGTATTAAACTCCCAAGGTCACGGTTTCTCTCTGACCTTGGAAGGGTAGATGCTGCCACCACACAAGTGCAAAAACCCCCACCTTGGGACACAGGAATGCTCACTTGGGAATTCCTTCCTGTGGGATACCTTCAAACCCTTTCACACACACACACATACCCCGGGGAAGAGCTGAGAAAGAAAATAAAGAAAATTTGCTGTTGCCCCCAGCTAATTAAACAACATATGCACAAACCTCTTAGGACACCAAAAATCCAATTCTGTTCTTAAAAATAGGTACATTTTATTAAAAACAAAAAGAAAGAAAATACATCTGGAACTGAGGCTTTTGCTAGATTAAAAAAAACACTTACAAAATTTAAGCATCAAGATAGCTCTCTTGAGGTTCAGCTTAAAGGTTACAAGAAAACAAAAGCATCTGGGGTTAGCACAGAGGAGTCCACAAGCCAATAAAAGAAATAAAAGAAATAACCCTAATCGCATCTTCCTAGACATTCCCTGATGACTTACATATTTGGGGTTTCAGATAAGTAGGGTTGAGGTATGATTTGATGCTTTTTCATACCTGGTTTTAAAGCTTTTTACAGCATAGCTCAAGCCCTGTCCTGCTCTTTCCTGGAGAACAACAACACACAGACAAAGGGAAGTTTTTCCCCAATTTTAAAAAAGTTCTACCCCTCCCATTGGCTCTTTTGGTCAGGTGTCCACTCTTTTCCTTTTACCTGTGGGCTTGGTAATCCTTTACAGGTAAAGCAAGTAGAGAACAGCTCATAACAGGGGTTTTATAGCTAACTGGCTGGCTAGGTGTCCATAAAAGGGAGCTATCTCCTCCCCCCCTCATTTATCACACAGGGTGTCAAGGGAGAGGAGCAAGGAAAGGAAAATAGTAGGAACTATACCCAGGGAAGATTTACTGTTTCTTTTCAGTGTGTCCTGTTCAGAAAATATCTGCCATGACAGAGGAGATCAAAATTATACAGTTTGATTCTCCAATACACTTCTTCAGTTTCATGCATGTGCAGTCTCAGTAGAATCAGTGGAGTTGCACCAGCATAAAAGTATGAAGAATCGAGTTTACCTTAATTTTGTTTTCTACCTCTTGTGAAGTTAAACCTCTTGAACTTTTTATATTACAGATGGCATTTTCAACAATTATCACCTAGTTGTATCTGCAAGATACCCACATAGCTGTGCAAACAGGTATCCACGCATGCTTAACATGTGCACAGGAATGCATTTTGACATCTGTTGCATGTACATTTTTTTTTAGCCCAGAGGCTCTGCTCTTTGTAAAATTGGCCTTAAGAGTCCACAGTACTTCAAAGCGCAAGTGTGATGAATTAACCCTGATACAACATTTGTCAAAGAACAAAGTACCCTTGAGAGCATCCTCATACCCATGTTCAAAAGTAAAAGTGATTTTGTCATAAGAATGCAGTCATTACAGCATTTAGCCTACTTGGTCTAGAGGAAGCATAGGTTAATGGTTAAAGCTTATGTCTAGGAGACAGAAGTTCTGGGCTCTAATCCCTCACTTCCTGTATAACCTTCCAAACATCACTGAGGCGACCTAGTCTTCACTGGGGAAAAAGGTGTGTTGCTAACACATGGGCAGAATTACATTCTATGTAAAGTATTTATAGAGTGCCCCACTACTCTGTAGTGAGTAGGCACTACTTTGTGTTTGTTTCCCCATCCGTAACAGAGATAATTCAAAGGATTTGTGAAGTTCATCCAGTAATGTTTGCAAAATGCAGCCAGATTCTTGGAAAGATGACGTATTATTATTACTGCCCTGTGTGTAAACATAAAAAATGTAAGACCCAGCCAGTCAAGTACAGAGTGCTACACAGTTGGGTGTTCACCACAGGGAACAATGCTACGCTGTTAGCGAGGAGAGGGACTGGGTGTCCTAGGTCTTTTTTTGTCTCTAATTTCAGTCATCTGAGAAGCTAAATTATTAAAGTGACTAGTCACGTAGAGTGCCTCAAGACTCGTGTGCTCAACACTAGAGTCCTTAAAAGAGCCTATATTAGATATCTTCTGAATATCAAACACCTAGCTGTATGTACGTTACGAAAAAAAATCCCCAATCCCAAAACAAAGCATTCCACTACATACACAGTTCTCCCCCTGAGATGAGAGGGAGGAAACCACACAAGACAGACAGTCACCTCACTTAATGCACTACCAGAAGGTGTGCAGATACTACGTTGATGAGGGCAGAATGGAATACGCTGAGCATGTGCCGTCTGAAAAAAAGATATTGGGCCTCTTTGGTTAAGCACCCTAAAATGTAACCACCCCAAATCATGAGTCATATTTTAAGATGGGAACATGATAGTTAAAGCGTGAGCACAACAGGCTTCTGAGATCTAGTTGAATACAATTTGCTTGTTTTTCCTTTGTTTTCTCTCTTTTTTTTTAGGTATATAGAATTATGTACAGGCAAAATACACTGAACTGTCTGCCACCTATTTCTGTAACATTGTGGTTTCTACCAATCAGCAAAAAACAGTGAAATTTGCCTCCTTAAATCCTATTATCCATCACCTTTAAGGGCAAATTTATGCCCCCAAAGGGATTTTTTCTTAGTGTGCTTTTCCTACCTATATTACCTGTCCTTCCCCCTCCTCTTGACATTATCAAGTGTTTTTCTTTTGTTTTTTGACATCTGAAATAGCTTGTAAGAACCATTACCATGCTGCTAGTCTCTAATCACAAGAGACACTGTCAAGGTCAGAAGAAGGAGAGTTGCCAGAAATCACAATGTTTTGTAGCAAATACAACAGGACGTGGCTTAACAGGGAGTGTGTTGTCGTTTCTTGTACAGCCAGCATAAGACCAGTAGAACAACTCAGATTATATAAAAATTAATCCAAACTCACTCAAAAATGAACCAACCCCCATTTATTTTTTTCTTTGTCTAAAAGGCTTTTGTTAATGTATTCCTTTGGCTGTTAGTTTTCTTTCAAATGCAGTATGGATCAAAAGGAGCTGAGTGGTGTAGTGTGGCCATTCTGAATGCAATCCATCCTGAAATGTAGGTCTCCCACTTAAAAACTTGTTCAAATTCCACATCTCCATCTGTTATACAAAACCTAGGATGGAGTTAAATTGGGAGTGATCCGACTATGCCTATCACTCTCTTGCACAGTGGAGAACCTCACCATGATAATACAAAAATCAGTTGTATTCATTTTCCTCCTCCCCCAGCACCACTATTTAAGTGGATGACATGCTTTCTTAATGAGTCCAGGATTTTCTAGCACCTCTGATGACCATGGGACTGTCTCAAGTAATTCAGCTAAGACTACTGGCCACACTCTTGATCTAATAATAGGATTAGGGTTGTAGATGTGGTGACTGGTCTTTATTTAAAATTTTAAGTTGGGGGTTCACCTTCCCTCTCTTGGCCTGTCCTCAGCTGTTGAAACCAGAGGTATTCCAAAGGGAGAATACTGTTCTTTAGAGTGATCATTCAGTTGATGGTTTAATGGAGTTTTATAACACTCATCTGTCTTCCCCATTCTGACATCACAGGTCACCTTGGTTTACAGAATACCTTCAACAAGTAAAGCATGAAGGAAGATGGCTTGAGTGCTGATAGAAGAAGTCTTGGGATGAAGCTGATCAATTATGGCAGATTTTGATTTTGATTATTTTTTTGCATTCTCCGGCTGAAGCTAAGCAGAAGGTCAGGAAGGGGTTCTTTGCATCCAGCCTTGCATTTGTAAAATCTCACTCCCGTTTCTTCCAAGCTGTAGAGAGCCTGGTGAATCCTGACTGTCTTTACCCAGTGCCTGAGCAGAGTACCTCCTGCTGTAAGGTAGTGCCTTGTTATTTTTATGGAGAAAATTGCTCAGATTTGGACTGAATTTTCTATGGTTGCAGAAACAGTAGGTTGCCTTGAACAGACAACTATCACGTTATTTCTACTTGAGTTTTGGCCTCTGGTGCTTGATGAGGAGTTGGAGGTATTGGGAGAACTTTGTTAAACACACTGTGCTCTGGATCCTTTTCCATGAAGGCTAGTGAAGAGGTATCATATCCAATGTTGCTGGAGATTGTCAATGCTTCCTTTCAGGTAGCGTGCCAGCTTCTCTTAAGAGATATTAATATGGTCTATACTCAGTAAATCATCCATCTCTTAATATTGACAATCTGACTCACAGTCACCCTGTACTGAATCTTCTCTTTGTGGGAAAAGTTGTTTAAAACTTGTGGCAAGACTGTTTGTACAGTATCTAGATGCCTCAGATTTTCTTGACCCTTTGTCAGAGTGCCAACATGGGTATGGCACAGACTGCTCTTGTGGTGTTGGCAGTGGTGAGCTGGAGCCGGTTTGCACAGGTTCGCTAGAACCAATTGTTAAATTTAGAAGCCCTTTTAGAATCAGTTGTTCCGCGAGGGACAACCGGTTCTAAAAGGGCTTTTAAATTTAACCGGCCAAAAGTGGTGCCTTAGGTGCCAACTCCATGGGTGCTCCAACCCTGGAGCACCCAAGGGGAAAATTTGGTGGGTGCACCCACCGGCAGCTCCCCACCTCACCCCTGGCCCCAGCTCACCTCCGCTCCGCCTCCTCCCCTGAACTCGCCGCCCCGCTCTGCTTCTCCGCCCCCCCCCAGGTTTCCCGTGAATCAGCTGTTCACGCGGGAAGCTGGGGCAGGCTGAGAAGCAGGCGGCGGCTTCCCGCTCAGGCCCAGGGAGGAGGAGGTGAGCTGGGGGGGCGTGAGGAGGGCTGCTCGCACCGCAGCAGGTAACCCGGGGGAGGGGGGGCGCAGGGGAACCGCTCCCTGCCCCAGCTCACCTCCATCACCCTCGGCCTGAGTGTGAAGCCGCCGCCTGCTTCTCCACCCCCCCCAGGCTTCCCGCTGAACAGCTGATTCACAGGAAGCGAGGCGGGGGCGGCGCATTCAGTGCAGGAGGCAGAGCGGAGATGAGGTGATCTGGGGCCAGGCATGGGGTGGGGAGCTGCCAGTGGGTGCTCTGCACCCACCAAATTTTCCCCCTGGGGGCTCCAGCCCCGGAGCACCCAGGGAGTTGGTGCCTAAGGTGCCACTTTTGATGTGATCAGTGGGGGAGCAGCTGCTCCCCCTGCTCCCCCCCAGCTATGCTACCCGACCCCTAGGAGCCAGAGGGACCTGCTAGATGTTTCCTGGGAGCTGCCCTAGGTAAGCACCACCAGGACTCCCAACCTCGCCCCCCGGCAGGTGCCTCTGGCTCTTAGGGGTGGGGTGGGCACCCACTATGATGGTCCACGAGACCCTCCTGCCTGGTTCTGGGGGCAGTCAGGGGACAGGGGAGGGGGCTGGATGGGACAGGGGTCCGGGGGGGGGGGTGTCAAGGAACGCGGGGGGTTGGATGGGGCAGGAGTCCCAGGGAGGGTGGGGGTGGGCAATGACCCCCTCGTGGGGTGAGGAGGGAACCCGTTGTTAAGATTTTGGCAGCTCTTCACTGGGTGTTGGTGAATGCTCTCCTAATGATGGATGAAGATCAAGTGTCCATACTGGAAGTTTTAGATCTGTCAAATACCTGCATGGCACACTGCAAGACCCATCTTTTTAGGAGGTTGCTGAAGATGCAAACATTGTTCTTGGATTATGTAGAGGGAAAGTGGGAATTTTGATTTATTTTTGTTATAACCCTTCTGCCAGGTGGAGCCAGCAGCAACAAGGGCCAGGTGCAGTATCTAGGGGTTCCTTTTCAACAATACAACACAAAACCAGCTTGAGCCCGCACCCAGTGACCTGGGACAATTACATACCACCTCCCTGAGCACCTCCAAGAGGCAATACTTACCCTCTCGCAAGCACAGAGTCTAAGTTTAACAAAAACTTTTAATAAAACAAGGGAAGTAACTCAGCATTAATTTGGGAAAAGCCCACAACTAGGGTTCATAAACATAAATCATGAGCAAAAGACCCACCCCCAAGTAAGTTGGGCAATGTCCTTTCCCCCTCAGGTTCTCAAGTCCAGCAACCCAAAAATCCCTTTAATGTGCCTGTCCCTTCTTTGCCCCCACACATAGTTGCTGTCCTTGGCCAGGGCAGCCCCAGAGTTCAGAGGTTCATCCACAGAGTTCACCTCCCACCTGTGTGGAAGGGGGTGGGGGGTAAAGAGGCACCTTACATGCTGCACTGCTCGGGCACTCACTCGTCACCCCAACGGCCGATTGCTGCTCCTCTCTGCAAGGATCGTCTCTAGCCCTCTCCACCAGCCACCCTGCTGGCCGCGCCTCTCCACCACCCACCCTGCTGGCCGCGCCAAGATATCTTTAGGGGCCCCCACTTAACAGAGGTCTCAGTGATTTCAGCTGTTAGTGGGGGAGCCCCACTGCTGGTACACAGTGGGCACTCTCTTGCAATAGAGACACTGTCCCAAAGTAGGTCTAATACTTAGACATCAGTGATTTCAGCTCTACAATATGTACCAAGACTCTCAATTGAGTCTAAATTAGCTCTTTTATTATACCATGGAGAGAGGAAGGGTCAAATGGTGTCTAGGACCCTTAAACAGGCCCCACACCACAAGGTACAAATACCTGTCCCCACCCTCTCTCAACTCATTGGGCTTTGGAAGCCATGTCCCCTGACTAGCGAGTGCCATTCAGTTGAGGGTGAGTCCCTCCATGAGGGTATGCCAGGTACAGTTCTGCTGCCATCGGTTCACACAACAAGGGTAACAATCCTTTATTACTCCTGCCCCAATAACAAGGAGACTGGGGATCCACACCTACCACAAGTGATCATTTGGGCAAACAATCCCATCATGCTGAGCACCTAGGTATCATGCAAGTGAGATCAGCTCCTGAAGTCTTTTTCCACAACTCACCACTAGATATCAGGGGAGAGCTCATTCAGACTCTGCTTACATCCTCCTACCAGTTGAGAATTTGTCGTCCCGACAAATCACACTCCATATTATACCAAATTCATTAGTTCCCCCCAAGGGCCTCAGGAAACCCATTATGGCTTCCACAAGCCTGTGAACTAAGTGTATTGGTTCTTCTCTAGCCACCCCATGTGAATCATAAGTTAACTAGCTTACTAGCCTTATAACCCTGTCCCACCTATTGAGAGTGGGTATTGAAGGGGAAGCAGGGACATCTCCTTGGGCAAGGGATGGTGAGGATCCCTTGACTAATGGCATAGGCCCCTGCATCTCTGATTCTAATAGTGGAAGGCCCAAGGTATCTGGGACACCTTCCACCTGTATGTCTCCACTGTCCAATAACCTAGATGTGTCATTGCAGGGAGGTCTCATTGGTGGCACGGGTATGCCAGCAACTGGCCTAAATACTTTCACCATGGGGTTTAGGGCTGAAGAAGTGGTGCTCTCCCTTGGTTCAGCTGATCAAGACTGAAATCTCGTCTCCATTCTAGGATACACCATGGTAGTGTCTTCCTCCTCAGACTCACTCTCAGATGTGCTGAATAGAGGTAGGTTAGCCCCAGGGGGCCCACTGTCCATGTTGGATGGTGGCTTTGGTCTAGCACATTTGTTCTGCCCAGTTGCCATGTTGTGGTCCACTTTGTAAGGGGTGCCTACCAACTCCCCCACAGGGAGTAAAAGGTTTCTATGGACTGTCTTTATTTGCCCTGGCCCCACTTTGGGTTTAATCTTGTAGACTGGCAGATCTCCCAGTTTTTCCACCACCAGGTAAGGTATTGCCTTCCATCTGTCGGCTATCTTGTGTTTGCCAGCAATACCCAAATTTCAAAGCAAAACTCTATCCCCCAGCTGGAGCTCCTGTGAACGCACCCTGCCATCATACCGATGCTTGTTACGGCCTGAGTTTTTCCGAGATGCAGACATAGCTGAGCGATAAGCATCCCACAGCTTTTCTCTTAATCGGGATACATACTACTGATGAGTATCATGGCTATCTCCATCCTCTGATATGTCAAAGCACAAGTCTATGGGTAATGTTGGTTCTCGCCCAAACATCAAGAGATATGGGGTGACTCCCATAGCATCGTTCTTTGTGGCGTTGTAAGCATGCACCAGAAACACAACATGCTGGCTCCAGGTTGCCTTCTGCTCTAGCTATAAAGTCCCCAATATATCTAACAGAGTTCGATTAAACCTCTCTACCTGTAGATGTTTGTAGTAATAGGTCTGCTGTCCTCTTTGTAGAAAGCCCCAAGAGAGGGCAACATCACTGGCTAACACCTGAAAATCAATGTTGAGGGAAAGAAGGACAAAGGTTACAGTAATAAGATGAAGTAGTTACTCCAGTATGGTGTTCGCACATCTTGATGGTTAAAGTTATTGTCTTCCCTCAAATACAGAAAAAAACACTCCCTAATCCAAGGAGCAAAATAATTCAGACACAAAGTGTTCAGAGACCAACAAAAATGGCTTCCCTCATGCTGTAGCAAAGATATTTGAGTAGTTTCAAGAGGTTGTTTCTGAATCAGTCAGTCATGATCCTTGAGAAGGTTCCTTTTGAATCCTGTATTAATTCTTCCATGCTGATTTAGTAAAAGTACTCAAGATCACCATCACTGCACTGGAAATTCTCTGACTTGCTGGCTCATGGGTAGGGTATTTGGAGGTAACCTTGTTTTTCCAGTTCAGGCAGACGTACCTTGAGTTACAAAAGGCCCTGTTACTACAGTAATGCAAAGGGACTGCCAATTGTTGTGCTTTCCTTGGATACCAGCCCTGAACCTTCCCCAAATGCCGGTATACTGGAGAAGCTGAGGGACACAAAAACGACCTCACTTCTTTGTGTACTATTTGAGATTCTTCTGGGAGCTACAACACACTGCAGACAAGGGCTGTGAGCTAATTCAGATGCGAGTCAAGAATGACACCCAGTGGGCAGATATGTTGTATTCAAGGGAATTCCATGTGATTCTACGCAATTCAGTTTTCCTGATTTAATGTTCTTGTAATGGTGAGACCATTCTTAATTCTTTTTGGACCCTTATCCTACTCCTTAGTCCTCCCTGCCTCCATACCACAAAGCTTTCTAAAGATATTTCCTCATGATATGAAATGCTCTATGTTTTCTAACCTCCATCTTCACTTTGTGTCTGAAGTCTGAAATAGAGGGGGGAAATTGGTTTTTTTTAAATGCTTCATCCAATCTTTTTGATAATTTGGGGGATAAATTTCAGTAGGTTTCGGGGAGGGGAGATTGGTGGTTTTTTATTTAATGTGGCTGTGCAAAATGTGCATTTTCCAGTGGGTGCATGCAGATACCCACTGGATAACTTTTGCAATAAAACCCAAAACTTGTGCACAGTTTGGATAATTGCAGATTCAAATAAGAAAATGAATCCAAATGAGCTTATGTAAAATATAATGGTGGAAATTTAAAGTGAATTAAAAATAAAAAAAGATTTCTACCCAGAGGCATCAAAAACAGAATCTGTCTAGCTAGGTATTTCTAATACAGCCACAAGATAGTCGGCGACACAGTGAAGTAGGTCTGGGTCAAACAAATCCTTGCAAACCCCCTCACAAAGTATAAAGTTTAGCAATCCAAGTCCTATACTCAGAACCGGAGATCCCCGTGTATCACAGATCTGAGTACCTCTGTTGGGAAATATGCACTTTTTAAATGGTGACCACCATGTCCCATTTTAGTATGTACAAAATCTGTCCTATGTCATCTTTTTTTTTTTTTTTTTTTTTAAAGAAATCTGCCTGTCCCAGGGAAAACTGCCATTTTGAGAGTTAGAGTTGATGTAGCAGGTTACAGAGGGAGACATACTGTCCTGTCTCCTGGAAACTTCACTTTTCTTTTCTTGTTTTGTCGTTTCTTCTTATCTAAAATATAAATAATTTAGAGTGATGGATATAAATATATTTTATATATGGAAAAAGCAGGAAAAAATCCTCCCTGCAAGACCAGAGAGCAGTAGCAGATGACTCAGGAATAGGGCTATGCTGCCTGATCCCAAAGATGGATCCCTCAAGCCTCATCCCCCATGCAGAAGATCAGCACTTGTTCTGCTATGGGCAGGATTCCCTTCATTGATTGCCTTGTTTTTACTGAGAGAAGGAAAATGAACCAGAACATATGGGTAATTGACCCTTTTAAAAAAAATGTCCTAGTTTGTTTAAAAATCCATTTGGAGAAGCCCTAAGAGATCTCACCTGAATGATACATGTTTATCAGTTCATGACACCTCCCCGTCCCTACTGACACTGCACTGCAAATCTTAAAGTGGCCTGGGTGGTACTTCAACCCTTGAGTTTTTGGATTCTGAGGTAAAAGGTTGATAGACTGAGCTGTACCATATATTGTTTTGTCATATCCAGTGGATGTGTCTGGGAAGAATTTGGCAACAGCAGCATGTGGTGATCTCTATCTCTACACACTGTGGAAGCAGAAAAGTAAGAAAATAAGGTGGATCTAGGGGTAGATGTCTTTACTAATTGAGGAATTGAGCAAAAGTAAACCCTAACCCTAACAACCTGAGAGTCGTAGAAAACAGCTGTTCTCGCCTCACTTTTAGATGCTGTTCTCGCCTCTACTTTTAGCTGATAAGGATGGAATGCTGATTTAAGCAGAAAGCTTGAGACAAGGTAGCATCTGGAGGGAGTTTGTATAAACAAATGACAACTGTTAGCCATTGATGTATGCAACGGGAAGGTATAAATACTTGTTTTATACTGCTTGTAGGGGGAAGGTCTGCCTAAGGTCAGGGGAGCCCCTGTCCCACCTCAGTCTTCCCTTGCAATTGATCGTAATAAACTGTCTCTGGCTTGTTGCTAACAAACACAGAGTGAGGAGTTGTTTTCTTCCACAACACTCACCCCTTGGTTAGTGTAATGTGCTTACAGCCAAAGTTGAATCTCAGGTCAAGTGTATCCCAGTCTCCTCTTGTTTGTCCTTATTCGGACTCCTGTTCACACCAGTGAAACTTCTGAATGTAAATATCTGTATCTCCATACATGTTCCCTACCTTATTGTTTGCAACCTACAAGAAAAATCAGTGAACTGGAGACCTTGTGTATGAATGCAACTATAATCTCCAAACTGCTCTAGCCCTCTGACCTTGTTAACCCTGGTACTAGCCACCTACAATAAATCCTGCCTAGCAGGCCATTTAGGTTGGGTGGATAATACAGAAGAACTCTTAGGTCAAAGGTTTTGAGGTAGCTTTGACCCTGGTGCAGTACATCTGAAACAATCTGTCCAGATAGAGGACTTTGAAGACAGACTAAAAAGGTCAAAGCCAGACTTTATAGACTTCATTATATGCATTTCCTCTGTACCTTTCAATTTCCTCTCTGCCTGCCTCCAGGCAAAGAGATTAACACCCAGCAATGCTCTGCTGAAGATGTTCATAAAGAGGATTATAGGATTCACAGGAACATAAGAAAATTTAGTAGCAGAAATATGTCATCCAGCCTAATACCCTTTCTTGGGTTAATGTTAATGCTGCTCTTCTTCCTTTTCACCATAACGCCCACCTCTTCATCCAGAAAGAGATCTAGGGGGTCTTTCGATTTCACTGACAGTCTATTTCAATCTCCTTCCCCGGAATTTTGCTCTATGTATTTACTATCCCCAGTGTGAAATCTGACTGAATACCCTCTTTACTCTTATCCTTTCTTACTGTTAGATAACGTACTCTTTTGAACACTTTTCCACCTGAGATATAGAGCATCTTCTTAATCTTTCCTCTTAATATAGACTCTTAATATTGTAATGAACTGGCAAGTGTGTGTCATAGATCCCTATACTGTCTTCTGCTGCATGGAATCAGAACTGCACAACTGGGTCATAGGCCTTATACTGCTAACAACTAATGGAGACGCTCCTTTAGCTCAAGTGATAGGTTGCCTAGGCTTTTTGGAAGTGTAGGATCTGAGTTCTGTCAGCACTGTTTTTGTACAGTTCTGAGTGGCCATAGTGTGCAGTACAGTAACAACTATGAAGTCCTAGTTGGCCACAAGTTTGTTTCAATACTTAATAATAATTTGCACTTATATTATAAATGCTCTTCATTGAAGTACCTGAAAGCACTTTACAGACATTAGTTAGCCCTTACAATCCCTCTTGGAGGTAATTATCCCCATTTTACAGAAATAAACTGAGGCACAGAGCAATTAAGGAATTTGCCCTTAGGACAGAACATGAGTCAGTGATAGCAGAAGGGAAAAGACACAGGAAATCATAGTCTTGATCTTGATCTAACCACTAGATAACACACCCTCTTTAAATCTGCTATCATGTTTGCCTTGAATTATAGTCTCTGAACAACAATAATATAAACAGCCCCAAAATACAACTTCAGTTGCATACTATTGCAGCGAGGATAATTCTGTTCAGTGAAGCTGTCAGTGCATTAGGAGGAAGAAATCAAGGAAGCAGGTGTGAAAGGACCAGAGTGTGTGGTTTTGTACCAGGAGGTCTGTCCCACCCTGCTCTGCTTGCGAGTTCTGTCTGAAGTAACACTGTGATTTCTGTAGTATATAAACACATGCTGACAGCTTGCAATGGTGGCCAGTCCTAAGGGCTAGCCTTACATTTTGTGAGGCCTCAGGAGTGAAGAGGATGAAATAATCCTTTTCATTTCTTTCTAGTTGTACTGCTGGAAGGGGTGGCTAGGGAGGGGATTGGGGATCTGAACCAGCAGGGAGTTTCTTTCCCCTCCAATATAGCCCTGAGGGAGAGAATGCAGTGGTTAGATGTGGCTGAGCAGCCAAGAGCTCAGAGCTTCAAGCTGTCCCTAGTGTTGCTTATCTAGGGATGCGACAGGCCAGTCAGAACAGGACAGGAACTAGTACACCTATGGGAGGCTGACATTAGACACCTTTGTGAATCAGAAAAGTGAATGTGCTGGCCCTTTACAGGCCAAACGCAGAGACAGTAGAACTCATAACAAAATGGTGTAAAGCATGAATCATCCTAGCTAAGCTTCTCCAGTGTAGCCCTTAGCTCATTCCTTCCTGAATCACCATGGCAAACCCAGCACATGCCGCTCAGAACTCTTATAAAAGGAAGGGAGGCTACTCAAGCCCCCCACCTGGCCGAGTCCTGATTTTTTGCACTCAGGATACACAGCTGTGGCCCTTCCTCTACTCAAAGGGAGGGAGTTAACCCCTACCTTATCAACCTGTGGGTGGGGCCTATGCACCCTGTCACACAGGGACATGACTATTGATTTATACAGTGAAAGAACCACTTCACTTCTCTTTGGCTGTATTGAAGTCCGTGACAAAATGTACATAGACCTCAGTTCTATTAGGATTGGGTATGTGTTTTGTATTCTGCTCCTCTGCTTGTACAACCTACCTTCTTGTTTGTCTTTCTTTTAACTGATAGAGCTTTTAACTGATTGAACTTGAAAGCCCAGGATGAGGTCTAACACTGCATTTGTCATCAGTAAAGAGAATCTCTTTTAATTTTATTTTTGTGTGCTTTAATAATTGGTGGTTCAATACCATGCCTGATGATTCTCCAATGGGAAGACAGAGAGCAAGAGATAAAGAAGTAAGCAGGAACAGCCCAAGGAAAGCTTTGTGTGTGGAAAGTTTAGTGAGCTGCTATATAAAATACACAGTCTGTTATCCCACAGAGCTGGATTAATAAAACCAACCTCATAGCAGAGTTTTCCCTTTTAAAATGTTCTGAGGCAGAACATGTTAATGAAATATATAGGCAAGTAAATGATCCAGTCAATGCCTGTTGTCCATGAGACAAATATGGGGAGACAGCACAGAGGTATATAATGATGAATAGCATAAAGAAGACCAGACGGGCACTACTATTTATTCCATCCCATTAGATCAACATTTCATTCCATCTTTTGACCAGCCACAGAGCTGCTTCAAAAATGTCAAAATTTGACATTGACAAAATTGTCAATATTCCAAATACTGACCCAAAAACATATGAAGAATTAAATTTCCCCCCCAAATTGTATCCTGTGAAAAACTGTACCCCATTTTCCAGCTAGCCCTATTTTTCCTCTTCTTTCGAAACTTCATGCATTGGTCACTGTTGAAGACAGATTACCAGAATAGAGGGACTATGGGTCTGTTACTGTACAGTGACTTCTCTGGGTGAGGTGCATCACTCTGCATCATGCAGAAGATAATCACAATAGCTCCATCTGCACTTAAAATCTATGAATCTGTGTTCCCCAGCTGGCTTGAGGAATGGATTATACTTAAGACTACAGGTTATTGTTGGGTTGTCACATACTGTTCCTTTTTTATTATTAATTATTATTATTATAATAAAACATCTCTTCTGAAGAGCCTCAAAGAAAAAGGACAGAAAGCAAATGAAAAGTACTGTGGATGAGGACCTCTCCCAGTTTTTCCTTCCTTTATTAAGTCCCTAATCTCATGGTTATTTCAGTGTTTACAGTTATTTCAATTACACACATTTAGAAGTAGTAGTAGAAGTTTTACCATAGGGTGAAAATACCGTCTCTTCTGCAGCATGAATGCACATAAATATTCAGACTTCTTTGAACACGAGGGATATGGTCAGTATTCACACGCACTCAGGGGGTGGGGAACATAGCTCAATGAACAACTCAGAACTCAGCTAGGAGCTGGCACAGCTAATTTCTAGAGATGGTCAAAAATATGAATTTGTTACAAGGGAAATTCCGACATTTTGAATGTTTTCATTCTGACATTTCCCACAGAACAGAAATTCTAAACAATTTTTATTTTGAATCATCCACAGATTTCGCTGCAATAGTGTCACGTTGTTTTGTTTCAACAATGTCAATATGTTTTTATTTCAATAAAGTTATATATGCATCATTTTGACAATGTCAGGACAATATAAACTATTAAAATTAGAATAGAATACCACCATAATATTTTAAAATATAAAAAGTCAAAACTAAATTAATCAAAATGGTAACGTAAAAATAAAATGTTTTTCTTTTACTGATACAAAGTGTTTCAACTTTATCAAAATGAAACAAAGTTAAAATAACTTGTTTCAACATTTTTCACGTGAAAATTTTGTCAGAATTGACATGTTCCCATGAAATGTTTTGATTTCAACAAAACTGAATTTTCCAATGGAAAATTATCAGGTTTTTTTTGTCCAACTCTGCTATTTTCCTTGCTGTCCTTCATTCCAGAAAAAAGTACATCCAAAAGGCAGGCGTCAATGACGTTACAGACTTTGCAAATACATAATCTGGGGGCACCTGCAGGTACCAGGAATTAAAACACTTCTGTCCTCCATATCTTTATTCCTTGTCCTCCCCCACAAAAAAACCTGGTTCCCCCATAACAGTGTCTTAGCTTGTTCTGTGCTGAGATCGACTCCAGAAATCCTACATGGGTTTATCACTTGCTATCCTTTGCTATCAAAGTATCATCATGTGGACAACTATTAGGATTTAATTCCCTTTTGGTGTCCTTATTTAGGGTTGCCGGTGGTTTTCCCCCAAGGGTCTTTTCCCAATCCTCCTCCCCCCAATATTTCAATGTTATAAAATCCTAAGCAAGCTGCTTATCTTCTCCATGAGTATTACGAGTTCTAATTAAGTTCAATTCAGCTCATCTGATTTGAGAAGTCTTATCAGGAATACTTAACCTGTGCAAATAATATGCACAGACTGAAGTATTGCTTCTGAATGCTAATTGAACGTCATAAAAGACTTCATAGGTAATCAAATGTCTAAATGTACCAGAGGCCTTAAAGCAAAAAACCAAAGAGATATTTTAGAAGTTGGGACAAACAAAAACCCTGCATTACCATATTTCCTGAACTGTCAGTGAGAACAAGCTCATAACCCAGAGCATGTTTGTTGATCCATATAATGGACTTCTTTTTAAATTGGGAAAGGAAGGAATTGACCCACCCCTCCACACAGCTACAGACACTGGATCATAGCTATTAGGGGCTCAGAAAAGACCACTTGGATCATTCAGTAGACCCTCTTCTGTATTCTCTAGGACTGCTACCTAAAAGCTTAATCCTGTAGAATGGAGGTACAGAGCATGGTATATAAATGCAAGTTAAAAAGTTACAAGCAGGTTAGAGAATGCAGGAGAACCCAACCCTGCAACAAGAATGCTGGTGCTGCTAACAAAAGCATGTAGCTAAACTCCTCATTACTACGCTGAAGATGGTGTTAGAGCTTCTGTCTTCTCAGATATGCCCATTCTGCAACCATGCCTCACTGTCTTACTCCCTGCTCACTTGGCCCCCCAAACAGCCTCGGCTGACATTTCTGCTGGGGCCTAACAATCTTGTATTGTCTGCTGCATGAGAGTTTGCAGGACCAAGACCTGCGTAGTTTCCCCTAGTGTCTCCTTGAATCCCTCCTTAAAGCCCTTCTTTAGCATAACTCTATCCTTTTTATGCAATTGCTCTCACTTACACCCCATCCAACTCCATCGGCTTCAGAGTTGTTGGATGTTTGGAAGTGAGAGCGGAATCAGTCTTAAGAACTTGTGCTACTAACAAACATAAACCCTTCCTTCCACTTTCCTGCTATCTTATGAGTTTGTGAATCAATTCCCTTCATTCATTTATATTGTTACCTTGAAGGCATTATACTGTGATCACATCACCTCTGATTCTTCTCCAGACTATATACATTTAGCTTCTTCAGTTTTTACTCATTTGTCTTACCTTTGTATTTTCTCTAGCCCTTCTATATCCTTCTCAAAACTACATGGAGAGGAACTGTATACTGTATTAGACCTATAGATAGAGGCACTGTTACCACCTTAGTTCTACATGTGATCACACAAAACTCAGAGGATCAGACTAAATGACCCAGCTGGGCTTTTTTGTCTCCTACTATGATCCAGTCCCTAAAACCTTCATGCATGGAGTGTGCCAGTTGCCTTTCTTTCTCTATAAAATACAAGGCTTGTGCCATACTTTGGTTTTCTTCCATTAACAGAAATTCCTCTGCAATCACCCATTCAGGGTACATCTATATGTCAAGCTGAAGCTGTAATTTAGATGTGTAACTACATTAGTGCAGACAGGGAGACAAGTAAGACCCCTGAGTAAGTGCCTAGTGACCCAGGTGGAACTGTACTTTGGGCAGATAGCCCATTCCAATGCCAGCACTGCCATGGCTATGCTTCTGTTTTCAGCATGCTCGATCGATTAAAGTTAGCGTACATACATCTACCTGGAAGTTACACCTCTAGCTCAAAGAGTAGACGTACCCCAAGTAGGAAGGAGCTCCAGCTACATTTCCATGCAACTCTAAATGGCAGGGGGGTTTTTGTTGCAAATTCTCCTTTGTTGTTGTCCATTGCAATGTGGGTTGAACAAAGGCTAAGCCCTGTACCCTATGGTCTGAATGTGGTGGAGAGAGGTTTAGAACGGAATTTCACTTTTGTGAATGGATTGAATCTTTATGGTGTGCACATAGTGGTCACCATTAAAAACTTTACAATTTTTGACTTCACAAATAAACAACATTTCCATGGTACTCTGTTTCCTTAGCCTGGGGAATATTGTGTGTATCGTGGTGTCATTCATTCCTTGCAGAGGCAAAAATGTAAAGATAGGATGGAGTTCACTGTACATGTTCATGGATAGAAAAATAGGCAGAGCAATTAGATAAGTTAGAAGAATTTAGGTGATGGATAGATGGAGAAATTAGACAGACATGGATGCATTAAGTGGATGGATTGGAAGGCTAGATGGATGGATTGATGAATGGACAGTTGCTGTATTAACTAGACTGAGACAATAGGAGGATAATGTGGATGGATTAGATAGAGGGATGGAAAGATTAGATGGTGTAACCAAGTGTCAGGATTCTCCTACTGCTCATTCTATTAGCAGCTGTTGGAACTGTACAGGGATCTATATGCAGGTTAATTACGGCTAACATGTTGGGATGAATCAGGTTCATTAGACTCGGCCCTGAATTTAGGAAAACGGAAATAGCCTTTGAGCAGAGGAAGCCAATGCCTGGGACAGACAGGTCCTAAAGGGGGAAATCCCTAGGATGGACAAACCTTTTGCAATAGGATTAATTTAGAAGACAGTAATCCTAGAAAGAGCCAAGCCAGAAGGAAAGGCTTAGACTGAGGTTTCACGTAGAATTATTTTAGAATTACCTTGACTCTATGATTGTGTTTTGTGACCTAAATTACACATTTTTAAAGGTCAATGTCTCACATTTTGGTCCTTAATAGATGCAAACTTTGCAAGAAAGAGGAGCTTGCAAGTGTGAATGTGATGCTGGGTTCTCTATTATAACACCAAGGGTGAAAAACGCTAATTTGTTGGCACTCTTCAGTTGACAGATGACATTTGTTTCTAATGATTCCCATCACCAGGATTAGATTGCTCTAGAAGCTGGGAATGGAATATAGAGTTAGATTCACAAGGGGGATTTAGTTGCCTAACTGCCCCTTTAGGCACCTAAATCCAACACTTAGGCAGCTGCTGAGCGGGGCTTTTGTGAACGGCAATGGCCCTTATCTAAGGTCCCTTGGTGTCTGTGTTTTCACCAGAGGAATCCCCTAAATTTCTTCTGGTGGGCATGTGCAAAACTGTATAAATCCTGGTAATGCCAATCAGCTTGGCATCTAGCTCAAACCTAAGCCCCAGAGGGATTCGCAAACTAGGCATCTGTCATAAATATAAAGGGAAGGGTAACCACCTTTCTGTATACAGTGCTATAAAATCCCTCCTGGCCAGAGGCAACATCCTGTTACCTGTAAAGGGTTAAGAAGCTCAGCTAACCTGGCTGGCACCTGACCCAAGGGACCAATAAGGGGACAAGATACTTTCAAATCTTGGTGGGGGGCGGGGAGGAAGGCTTTTGTTTGTGCTCTTTGTTTAAGTCGTTGTTCTCTCTTGGGACTGAGAGAGGCCAGACAGAAATCCATCTTCTCCAACCCATCCTAATCCAAGTCTCCAATATTGCAACCAGTATAGGTAAGCCAGGCAAGGCGGATTAGTTTATCTTTTGTTTTATGTGAATTTTCCCTGTGTTAAGAGGGAGGTTTATTCGTGTTTTCTGTAACTTTAAGGTTTTTCCCAGAGGGGGATCCTCTGTGTTTTGAATCTGAATACCCTGTAAAGTATTTTCCATCCTGATTTTACAGAGATGAGTTTTACCCTTTTTTTTTTTTAAAATAAAATCCTTCTTTTAAGAACCTGACTGATTTTTCAATTGTTTCAAGATCCAGGGGTTTGGGTCTTTGATCATTTTGTAACCAATTGCTTAGGATATTATTCTCAAGCCTCCCCAGGAAAGGGGGTGTGTAGGGTTTGGGGGGATACTTTGGGGGAAGACATTTCCAAGTGGTCTCTTTCCCTGTTCTTTGTTTAAAACGCTTGGTGGTGGCAACATACTGTTCAAGGGCAAGGCAAAGTTTGTACCATGGGGAAGTTTTTAACCTAAGCTGGTAAGAATAAGCTTAGGGGGTCTTTCATGCAGGTCCCCACATCTGTACCCTAGAGTTCAGAGTGGGGAAGGAACCCTGACAGCATCCCGCAGCTATCTCGCCTGCAGGGCCTGATCTGGTAGGTGTGATCTTAGCACACGAAAGCCACACAAGAGACAGCTTGTGCTCCCTCCAGTAGTCCAGTGGCTAGCCCTTTCTTAGGTGCTCAACTCTCCCCAGGCTAATCTATGGGGAGCCTGGGCACCTAACTCAGGGCTGTGAATCTCAATAGGCAGCAGTGTGGCTAGAAATTAGGTGTTGCAATGCTGAGCTTTGTAGTACCTAAGTCCACCTGGTAAATCTAGCCTCCTTTACATCACTGCTTGAACGCTACCCAGAGCAGTAGTGCTGGTAACTGGAAAGTTAGTAATTCATTTCAACTTGTTTTCAAACATTCACCCTTTCAATACTCTGGGCACATGTACTGTAAAACCATTTACAAGGCTTTAGTCTATTAAATTATACGCCTCAAACACTTCTGTGATGGGCAGTGCTCACAGGTGGTGGCTCCTAGTGCTTAAGGCACTAGGATGCTACTCAGCCCACTTCTAATGCCTCTCATTGGAGACTGTCACACCTTGTAGCAGTCCACCTTTCAGTGGGTGTTGGCACGGTCAGGTCACTAATTAACCCTATCCCTCTCTTGGGTAACAGATTCCCGAGGAAGATACTGAGTCCCACACCCTCCTGGGAGGGGTGGGGACGACCTTCAGTCCAGAGATCACATCTCAGCTGTAGCATTTTTAAAGTCCTGACTCTCCCCTGGCTTAACCAAGAGGGAATCTGGAAGTGAGGGTTTTCGTACCTTTCATAACAAGGCTAGTTGGTAGGAGAGCCCAGGCCCTCCCAGTGCACCAGGCTCTGGCCCGGGACCCTGCAAGAGGCAACAACATTCAGCACCCAGGAGTGCCTTCAAGCTGCCTCCTTGGGCTACTTCCCACCATCCACTCTCACGCCAAAGTCTTACAGTTTGACACAAAGTACTGAAGAAGAGTAACTGAACCTTCTGCTCCTCCGGGCTCAGCAGGCAGGTTTTCTGCCAAGCTTCTGCACCACCCATCTTCAGGGTATCTTCAGATAGAACTTGCTCTACCTGCCCTGTGAGGTCCCTTGTGAGCTGCCTGGTTCCCTTTTAAACTCCACCTCAAGCTGGGGCATGCTCTGCAGCTAGGGATAAGCAGAATGATCACCTAAGACCAGAGTTACTCCTTAACCCCTTCAGTTCCAGTGTGGAGTTTATACACCCCTCAAAATCTCCTACCACACAATCCAGTAAATGAAAATAAACAGAAATAACCATATATTAGGATTATTAGTTCTTTCCATGTTAGCCCTTCCTAATGGCTATTCAGTAGTTCGTGGCCCCATCTATACTGGGGATTTGCCTCAATTTCCACATTCAGTGGCTAGCAACTGGTGAGACTGCACCAGTGCAAACCTTTAGTGTAGACAAAGAAATCTGAAATTTGCATTCCTAGGGCTTACTCCTGTTTGAACTCAGGATAAGCTGCAGTGATGCAAACTGCAGATTTCTCCAGCCACCCACCAGATATGCAATGGTGCAGCTCAGCTGTTTGCCTGACACTGATTGCTGAAAGGGGGTTATTCCTTAGAATAGACAATGCCTACATGAAGTAAGTTGGTGGGTCCCACCCAAGTTCCTATTGGAGAGGTGTCCATATCATAAAAATCACACCCACTATTGTCTCTATGTGGCAGTTGGGAAGAACATAAGGTGTGAATGGACCAGAGAGAATACACTGTCTTCTGGCCCCAGGAGGTGACCCCACCAACTTAGAGTTGAGGCAGGGTGTGTGTGTGTGTGTGTGTGTGTGTGTGTGTGTGTGTGTGTGTGTGTGTGTGTGTGTGTAGAGGAAGCTTGCCTGTTGCTGCCTTCTTATTATTTGTTTATTATGATAATATCAATTCACTCAACCACCAACACCCATCCTTGTTCCCACATGAAAATAACACTATTGTCCAAGTGTAGAGTTTAGTTGTGAGGTGGGCTGCACAGCCCTACCAAGGAGTGAGAACCCTGTCTCACACTGGTGCACACCTATCACACCCGTCTTCTGAGCAAGGAGTAGGCAGAGCTTTGGCTCTCCCCCTTCTCAAAATGCCCCCTAGCACAGCTGAGACAGTGTGGTGGCTGGACAGTAATTTCCTAGTGGTAGTTTACTACCCCCTGCAACCAAGGGGGAAGCAGGGAGAGGATCCTCCCTACACTGCTCCTGAAGTAGCACGCCAATGCACTACTCAGTATGCAGGGCTGGAAGGAAAAGTAGACGCTAACCCTTAGAATACACAGAGTCCTAGACTGGGTAGAGCCTTATCAAATGGACTGTAGAGTACCCAGAATCGATAGTGTAGGGCATTGTACTCTAGAACATCCAGAGTATCCAGTGTTAGTCCTGGGGGATGGACTAGACGGACTATCACAAGTCTTTTCCAACTCTAAATGTTACTCTTCTATACCAAGCCCTATACATTCATAACAATTTTAAAGTCCGGTTGTAGTCAGAAAAATGAAAAAAATAAAAAAGCACCCAATTTCACTCAGTACATCCACTCTGGAGCTAGGCAAAGAAAGCTGGAAGATAATACCCTTTTGCACTTACAAATTAAGCAAATTTGATCTGCAGGCCATTGAGGGAACAAATATTTAATGGTAAAAAAAGAAGTGCACAATGGTAATCCCATTATCTGCTCTCAGTGTGTCTTCTGAGTAATTTTGGATTAGTTTGCTATCACCATATTTTTTTTTACTTTTTCAGCACTGCAGAGAAAGCAAGCTGGGATATCGTTTTGTCTTCTGCATCACACAGCATCAGCAATGACCAGATGATTTCCACTCTACTCTTTTTCTGACTGCAACGGGATCCAAAGCAGAATGAACACAGCTTGATTTTCAGACACTCAGCTGGGTTACCTTTCTGGCAGGTAGATACATTTCATTTTAAATGCGAAGTTACTGATTGGGAAAAGTGCCACAGTGACAGCCCGGAAGACCAAAGTCTCCACAAAAGCAAGGATCGCACAGCTAGCAGGCCTAACACCAGTATTTTTTTATTCAAAAAGCCATGTTCTGTGCTGACTCAGAGACAAGACTTCCATCTATGGAATCCGCCACACCATTTCCTCCAGGCTGCCTCAATCCTGCCTTCGGAGGACCACCTTAACAGTATGAGAAAGTCGATGAGTCTCCATAGTCCATTCAGAAATTGCTCACAAGAGTCCAGTTAGTGCAAGCTGTGGTGGGATTTTTGTCCAGTAGGAAGTGGACCGAGACCACCAAATTCACTTCCCCGAGGCCACTGAACAACCATCAAATAGTAATAATACTGAGCCCTTGCTGATCAGGGCATGATTTGAACCATCATATTTAGCAGAGCTGGTCAGAAAATGGAGATTTTCCGCCACAAAAAATGAGACAGTGAGTCTTTGGTGAAAAACTGAAAACCACAATATAGTAACTCAGAGTTGCTGCTATGCATCATGGGAGTTGTCGTTTGGGTGCCTTATGCTCCCATTCTCCTATATAGGATGATCTCCCATGATGCATCATAGCCTTCCCTGTTGGTGAGGGGAGGTCATGTGTCACGGCAGCCGCATGGTCTTTTTTTCCCCAGACATTCAGTTTCTCAATGAAAAAAAAAATCAAACTTTTCTTCAGAAATCAGATGCTTTACCAAAAAAAAAAAAAAAGTCAGTTAAATGAAATCCCAGTTTTCCATCAGAAACAAGTTTATTTAAAATTTACCAGCTTTCATTCTTCCTGACAGTGTCACTGCCAGTGCAGATCAGATTTAATTGCACATTGTTGTTAGTTGATTGCTGTCAAGCTGCTTGTTGAGGTTGGCAAAAGCATGGTATTTTCTGGTCAACTTCTTATTCTAAAAATGAATGAATATCTGCATAATTATGCTTTACTGAACCTGTTAATTTGTCCTGGAAAATGTCTTAATAAATTGATTGCATGTTCTGAACAAACCTCTAATGACAGGATTATTTACAAAGGCCACACAATCAGAGAGAGTGTGAAACAATAGCAGGAGGTCTCTGAGAGGAAACCTGAAGGGGTGTGAGGTGGGGGGTTGGATTAGGTACATGTTACCCTGCTGGACTTTAATTAATAAGTATTTCTCTCATTTCATTTATGTTTCACAGTTTACTTGAATTAACTTGCACAGTTGGTTAAGCAGAAAGTTACTCTTCCCAGCGCTGTGGCAAGTGTAAAGCCAACATCTTTGCTTTGGTTTCTAGGGCCTGAGCCTGACAAAAACTTTATTTGCACAGGGCCAGATTCTGTCACCTTTACTCCAGTTGAATTCTATGGGGACCACTTGCAATGTAAGCTGCTACTCAACATGCATAAGAATGGCAGAATCTAGCAAACCAATTGGCCCACTGACTATTCAATTGAGTAAGGAAAGGATCCTGACCCACTGAAGTCAAAGGAAGCTTTACCATTGACATCAATGGCACAGGATCAGACCTCAAGGACTAGCAAGATTGGGCTGGTAACAATTAACATACAGAAAACAACCAAAACTTCCAATCAAAATCTAGTTTAAATGTTATATTTCCCAAACTCTAACAAATTTAAATTTTAAAAAAGTGGTACCTTATGCCAACCCTTCCCATCCAACTCCCTCTCCCCCCAAACACAAACAAGCTCTTATTGTAAATAGGTTATAATAACAAAAAAAAATTATGGAGCTAGAGGGTTTGAGCTTTGAGGAAAGATTAAAAGTACTTCTATAATTAGTTATAATTAATTAGTGAATGTTTCCACAGCACTTAAAAAACCTGAGCTCTGTATAACTGCTATTGACATTGAGAATGAGCCTAAATGATGAAGAAAGTGGGGTATGGGATAATTGCAAGCATTGGAAGAGTGAAACACAAAAGGAGGGAAAGAGTTTGGGATGCTCTAAGGGGATATGAGTAGATGTGATAGCATGTGCACCCCACACAGACCCTGAAGGGGTTAATTTGGACCTGAGAGGCCAATTATGGTATCTGGCTACGTCGGGAAGGAGAGCAAAACTTAAATGAACATGAAGCTCAGCTGGGCAGGAGCAGATTCATTAGTATAAAACCAGGAAGTTGACAGCAGAAGGAGGCTTAGGGCTTGAACTAGACAGGCTAGGCCAGTGGTGGGCAACCTGTGGCCCACGGGCGATACGCGGTCCATCAGGGTAATCTGCTGGCAGGCCACGAAACAGTCTGTTTACATTGATCATCTGCAGGCACAGCCCTCCACAGCTCCCAGGGGCCGTGGTTCGCCGTTCCCGGCCAATGGGAGCTGCGGGAAGCAGCGTAGGCAGCAGGGGCATGCTGGTCGCCACTTCCCACAGCTCCCATTGGCTGGGAACGGTGAACCATGGCCCCTGGGAGCCGTGGGGCCGTGCCTGTGCACGGTCAATGCAAACAAACTGTCTTGTGACCCGCCAGCGGATTATCCTGATGGGCCGCGTGTGGCCCGCTGGCCACAGGTTGCCCACCACCGGGCTAGGCAGAGTGAGCTAGAAGAGATAACAAATGAAACTACCCTAAAAGTGAGGACAGGGAAAGTATTGAGGAAGACTGGATATAAAACAAGGAAAAAGAAAAAAACTAGATTCTCTAGAACCAGAAGGGTCAGCAGATAGGAGGCGAGGAGGAGGAAGTGGATAAAATTACATAACAATAAAATCCCTAGGTAAGGACATAAATATAGGAGATATTGACCTCTTGAGGATTGCATAGTGCTTCAAAAAACTACAGGAGATATACTAAGAGCTAAGAAACTACCTGGTGGAGACTTTTTAGTGAAATATGAAAACAAAGACAGATAGGTAGGCTTCTTAGCACAAAGGAGCTAGGTAGAAAAAAAACTGTTAGCTCCCCAAATTCCTTTAATAAGAGAAGTAGCAGTATATGGTGTGTAAATGGAAATGTCAGAAGAGGAAATAAAGCACCGAATAGGTGAAGATAAGGCTGATGACTGAAAGGCTAATTGCTGTATGCAGTGTAGATGTAGATGTAGCTGTATCAGAAAAGGAGCTGATAGAAGGCCCTCAGCAGGTGTGTGGGCCACTTTTAAGGGAAGAATCCTACCAGATAGAGTATCACGTATTCTGGACTAAACCCTATATTCCTCCCTCCTGTGAGATATTACAGGTGCCAAAGATTTGATCACATAACAAATCATTGCAAAGGGAAAACACGGTGCAGCACATGTGGAGGCGAATATTCATATGGTAATTGTGAGGAAGGGACAGAACAAATGTTGCAATCATGGAGAAAAACACAGCTCAGCATCTGGAGGATGTACTGAAGCAAAGAGGTCTAGAAAAATACAACTCCCCCTCCGCCCCCCAAATTACTAAAATTTCATATGCAGAAGCCACTAGAAGAGACCTAAAAGAAAAAAAAATAGCGGGGGACAGGGCGGGGTGGGGGAAGGGGGGAAGAGAACCTGATATGGGGAAAGGGAATAGTCAGCAACAAATTAATGGGAAGGAAGTAATGAGTGACACCCAGGTAAAAGGAGATGACCTACAACTTAGGGAAACAGAGATTCATTGAGTTTATGAATTATGACTGAAATAATAAACTATGCCTCAAACAGGAAAGAAAACAGAAAATGAGAATTATAATTAAAGTTGCTGAAAAGTACCTATGGCCTAGGTGGAGCAGCTTCATACTTTCCTAAGTGAAGGAAATATTGAAGATTAAAAGAATGGTGGTGACTAATTATTTTAGCTGGAATGCCCATAGCCTGATATTAGCCTGATGCCCATAGCATGGACAGGAATGAAAGAAATATTGATATGAAAACAAAGCTTGATATAATATGCAAACAGGAGATTTGGCAAATGGAAAAACTAGACTATAAAATCCCAGGATATGGCATATACAGACATGATAAATAAATAGGAAAGGGTGGGGGTGTCTGCACCTTCATTAAGGAGAACCTGAACTACCTTGAAGTAGAGATTAAAAAGGTAAACTGAGTAGAATGCATTTGAGATACCAATACAAAACAATTCTGTGTTTTTAAGACTTAATATTGTCTATAACACATGCAGAAAACTAAAGGCTATGGACCTGAAGAATTAATTGCAGATGTCACATACCTGTTCATCTGTGGTGATCTGAATTGTCACACAGATAGTGTGACAGTAAGAAAAATGGAAAATGCAACGATCATCATGACAATGAAAAATCCAAAAAGATGTAAAGTTACATCTATATGACCAACGGATACAGTGAAAAATACAAATTCTTAGCCATGATTTTAAAACAAGCTCATTTAGAGAGCCTATATTGAAAATACTAAAGATAAGTGCAAAGGTAGAATTAACTTACTGAAAAGTCTTTGGAACATCCAGGGGAGCTGATAAGAAAATGGTAATGCTATACTGAGCGCTAATTAAACCAATTATTGAGTATGGATGGCAGGCCTTTGGCTCAGCAGTGAACACAAACCTGAGAAAACTAGACTATATCCAAGAACAGGCATTGCATATTGCATGAAGTGCCTTCGTTACTATGTCTCTGTGTACTACAAATAGCAGGTGGTGAAATGTCTATCAATCTTAGAATGAAGCTCCTAGACTTAATCTTTTGGGACAAAGTACTAGGTAATAGTGAAGATGACAACAGAAAGGTAATATATAATGATCGCTGGCAATTAAGTGGAGGCCGGGTATGACCTATACACACATATATATATATATATATATATATATATATATATATATATATATATATATATATATACACACAAATTCCCCATATAAGTAAGTAAGTAGATAAAGGATCTTAATGAAAAGAAAGTATTGAGAGAGACCAAAATCAATAGCTATGGGAAAATACTCTCTCACTGGAAAATCATCCCCCCTGAGACAGACATGGAATTATATAAAGAATAAAAAGACTGTTAAATATATTACTTTGCTTTATTTTGTATAGGTGTGATAAGTGGGGACACTATTGCCAAATATGTACAGTTGGTGCCAATGAGGAAGGAACAGGAAGAGTGGGAACAGCTTTCTGTGTGCCCTCACTCTGACTCAAGAAAGCCGTACAGCTAACTAACTTTATTTGCTTTTACAGCTGAGCTAAAAGGGATTATGCTAGCACTAAACTGGGCTTTAGATGTGTGGCTAGCTGCCGTGGCCATCCTGTCTGACTCCTTATCAGGGCTACAGTGGTAAGTGACAGCAGAAATGATATTCTTAATTACATAATACTGCTAACAACTGAATTTGCACAATTAGATATAACCATAGTGATGGCATGGGATCCTAGTGCCCGTAGGGATAACAGGCAATCAATTAACCGACAAACAGGCAAAAAGTGTTATTAATCATGAGGAAGGTTACCTCAGAATCCCTTTAAGCAAACTGGAATTTAAACACCTGCTTCAAAAATGAATTATGGAAGGAATGGCAAGAACTGTTGGCAAATGAAACAAAGGGAAAAAATTCTGAGTATGCCCTACAATTGACAATGCTGATATAATCAAAGACCCTGAGAAGGAGAGTGAAGTGGCTCTAGTTAGAGTTCTAACAGAACATTGTGGATTAAATAATTTATTTCTAATTAGCATGCACAAAAATGGACTATGTGTAACACGTAAGGCGCAGGAAACAATAGATCATATCATTTGGGACTGTAAAAACTGTAATAGTGAAAGGAGGTGCTGATATTGAAAACTTAAAAGCCTTAAAACAACTTTCCTAGCAACATCTATCGAAAATGCAAGGAAAATGGGGCCCAATAAAAAAAAGCTCTTCTGCAGTTCTTTAAGAACACCAGGAAAAGTGCAAGATTCTAAGTCATGAAAAAGATACAAAGTACAGTGCATGGCGGTCAGACTCAGGAAGCGAGGCTGCTATGCCACAATATCTAAGAAGAAGAAGGCTGCAGGATGAGATTCTGCTGTCACTCTCTGGGAGCAGAGAAGTGGGGAGGAGAAAACCTAACAGGGAGAAAAAGCCTTGTGATCCTAGCCCTGGAAGAACGATCAACCCCAGAAGAATTGTAGAGAAAGAAAGCCTGAGGGCTGAGTAGGAAGAAGCCCAGGGGAAAAGCAGCAAAGAATAGGACTGAGCAGACCATGACTGCTCATTATAGGCTTCCTGGCTGGAACCCAGTGTAGAGGGTGGGCCTGGGTTCCCCTACCAGTCACTGGGAAGTGTCACAGGACTGTGAGAAATGCCAGCTAGACAGCTGTTCTGGAGTGATTAAGACCCCAAAGGCGGGGGGCAGGGGAGAGGGAAGTATACAGTGACCTGGACAGAGGGCTGAGCCACAAAAAGGGAGCAACCCAAGTTGCAGAGAGAGAAGTCATGGGGAAAGTGAAAAACAGAAGGGGTCACCAGACCAGACGGAAGCTGGTTCACCAGACACAGCCATGAGAGGGTTCCCCAACAGTGAATGAACCCCCTGGCAGTAGGTTTGATGGAAGCAAACTAAGAAGAAAGGGCTGAATCCTGAGCTGCAACAGGTTCACTCGCAGGCACCAAACCACCCTGTCAGGCTGCTGCCTGGCTTTTTTGCATACCTGAGTAGTACACAGTGACTGAGAAACTGCCTGATAATCCAAAGTGCTGAGCACAGACTTAAGATCAAGGATATCCCGAGTTCTTATTTGCAGGGGTAGTTGAAAACTTTCCCCACCAAAAAAAAAAAAAAATTATGACAGAAGATTGGGGTTTTGACTAAATGATACTTTTTTGTATGAAATCTCTGCTTTCCATGGAAATTCTCACTTTTGTTGAAAAAAAAGCCTTAAAACCAAAATATTTTGGCTGAAAAAAATATTTTGGTTTGGAAATGCTACCACAGTGCTTCGTCTGGGGGCAATAGATCAACTGCCTTATGTCTCCATTGTGCTATATGGGCCGAGCTCCCCAACCCAGATCAGCTTTCTGATAATGCGTCATGGCAAGGGACTCCCCTGATGAGCCACCTCCCCTCTCCAAGAGGGGAAACCAGGGTGTATCATGGGAAATGTAGTCCAACCAGAGAGCCCAGCCTATAGAGGAGAAAGGGAGCTTGAAGCACCCAAATTAAATTTAGAAAATTTAGACCTCCAAATGGTGGGCCTGGCAGACTATGGAATAGCCTCTCCCAAGACAAGTGGTGAAGTCCCATTACTTGAATAATTTAAAAGGAGGCTGAACAAAGACTCACTAGAGTCTAGTCAACTTCATGGCCCTTCACAATTCTGCTCCTCCCTTCTCATCCTCATGATTTGCCCTCATATTGTTTGAGGTCTGAACAAATAGATTCATGGGGGAACAGAAGGTTGCAGAGGATCTGAATGTGGTGTATGCAGATAGAGCAGGGGGTGGCCAAACTGTGGCTTGCAAGCCACATGCGGCTCTTTTACTGTTAAAGTGCAACTCACAAGCCCCTCCCGCCACCCCCCATTCTCCACCTACCAGACGGGGGGTGGTGGGGAGCTCAGAACCTCTGCCTTGCAGTGGGGTGGTGAGGTAGGGGCTTCTATCCAGAGGGGGGGGTGTCTTGGGGCTTCAGCCTGCTGGGGCTTGGGGCTTCAGCAGGAGTGGGATTAAATCCCTGGCTCCAGGCAGGGCTCCCAGCTCTCAAACTTCTGAAGATTGTCGTATGTGGCTCGGAGGGCCAGTAAGTTTTGCCACCTGTGACATAGAGGGATGGAGCCCATAAGGAGCAGGAGGAGAAGTTGTTCTTATTAGCTGGTAATAAGACCACACAATAAAACTCTTATATAGAATCCTTCAAAACTAACTGTAGCCAAAATGCTTCAGTATTAAAAACTGCTACACAGCAGACAATGTAGAGGATACATTGAACTGTGTTCATAAAGACAGTTAAAAATTAACACAGCTTTCACTCATAAGCCCAATAGCAGACTGGAGGGGAATGAAAAAGTAGAGGTGAGGAAGATAAGATGCATCCATAGCAGGGATTCAAAATGTGATGAAGAGTCAGAGGTTGAGAGATACAGGGAGGTTATTCCAGACACCAAGAGCAAGAGAGAAGGATCTCATGCCAAGAGTGGCAAGTCAGTGCTAGATTTGTAGAGGTACTAATGGTAATAGACGAGGAGGACAAGTGGAGTGAAAGACAAGTCCATGGGAGAGTCTGAAGCAAGTCTATGGAGAGCAGTTTTGAACTGGCTCCTACAGCAATTGAGGTTGTCTGAAGACTGTGGTGATATTTCTTGGTCCATGTGGGAAAACAAGCAGCAACATCCTGCTGCAATGCTGGGTTGAAAATGAAACAAGAAACGTTTGGCTTAAATAGCTCGGAAACAATCCAGCTTCTGAAAGAGTGGTGGGATCAAAATAATCAGTCTTTAAGCCATGGCTTGACAATTTCCTATTGGCGATATGGTCTACATCTATACGAGCCCAACCAAGAAGAAAAAGCCAGAGGGTTGAACTAAATGTAGATGACCTACACTGCCTCCCTTGACCAGTACCCTCCTATAAGTATCCTCCTCTTTAAGCCATGGCTTGACAATTTCCTATTGGCGATATGGTCTACGTCTATACGAGCCCAACCAAGAAGAAAAAGCCAGAGGGTTGAACTAAATGTAGATGACCTACACTGCCTCCCTTGACCAGTACCCTCCTATATATATATCTTAAAGCACATTTCCTTATTACTTTTCTGGGTTTGGATGTTGCTGTATTTTTGTAGGTGAAAATAGATTTCACTCCCAGGCAAATGTCACTTCCACTTGTACAACAAGTACTCCACCCACCCACTGTAAGTTTTCTACCAAGCTATAAAACCTCAGAGGAACAAAATGTTACAAAACCTTAAATCTGATGGTACTCTTATAAAACACACACAGACTTCTGGCGACTGGCGTTGGAGGAAACTATCATCATTGTTACACTACTTAGTTTTATGGCATGTTAAACTACTGATGTACTGATTTTAAAAATGCCCTCAGAATGAAGCTCTCTGTGTTTAGACTCTCGCTGATTTACAGGAGAACTAACTTCACCCAGGCTCTATACTATTGCATATTAAACTCTTATTTATCTAGCTGAGCACCTTTTATCACACTGGCAGTGTAGCAGTCTCTCAAACCATCATGACCCCTAATACTTAAGCCTTTAGGGACTAATGCTGCTAGACCTTATGCAACCTGACCAACTAAAATTATGAGCAATGGTTTTCAGGATCTTAAGCCAAGGTCTTATAGGTCAAAGCCAACACCTGATACTTTACCTGGAAATCCATTTGGTAGCCAGTGCAGTTCATTGAACACTGGTATAACATGCTGCCTATGGGAAATGCTACTTCATTAGCTGGGAGCCATGTTCTATGACAGGAATTTCTAGATGGTTTAAGGAGCAGGCCTGCACAGAGGATGAGTGCAATGCAGCAGTCCAGAATGGAGGTGACAAAGATCTGCATAACCAAGGCAAGGTCCTCACGCCTGAGAGAAAATGGCCTATTTGGCTTTCCATACACAGGTGATAAAATGCACTCTCAACAACCATTGCCTTTTGGATATGAACATGCAGCTAAGGACAGAACAAAATCCCCAAGTGGCGACATTTAGCCACAAAAGGCAAGTATATTCCCTCCACTGAGGGCTCATCTTCTCAAGCATTTCATCCTATAATCTCTATCTAGTCACTTATGGTATCTGTACTGTAATATCAAAGCACCTCACAAATGTTAATGAATTTATTCACACAACTGGTCTATATGGTGGGCAGTGATTGCCATATTACTGTGGCACAGACAGACTCATTGCCTCCCTTATTCATGGGATAGTAGTTACAAGAGTACAGAATTGTTGGAGGGCAGGACCATCAGGCATCCTCCCTTCCTCCTCCATCCTGCACCCCTGTGAAGGAAGCAAACAACTAGTGGGGCTGACTCAGTACCTAGTGGAAAGGTCTCCTGCACCAGGGATGTTCCATGGGTGGAGGTATGTAGGGAACTTGCACTTGCCTTATGGCTCCCTTGCACCATCCTAGCTGACACACATGGGCCACAGGGTAGCACTGAATAAGGCCCTATGACCTGGATCCACAAAGGGGGTTAGGTATTATAGAGCTCAGTGTGGCAATGCCTAACTTTTAGGTACCTAAAAAATCACAGGAACAACACTACAATCCACAAAGACTGAGTGAGCCCTCTGGGCTCCCTATACAGCACATAGGGGAGAAAGGCCCCTAAGAATGTGATCCATACAAGCCAACACACTAGACGGGGTGCCCCCTAAGCTAGCCAGTGGCAGATGCCAATGAGAGGGGGTGTGTGCTAGGCTCTGCCTCCTCTCATGGAGATAGGTTCTTTAAGCCAGGCTGCAGGGAAGGAAACACCTGTCTCTGCTAACGACCTACAACCAGGAACCCTCTCCCAGAGTCAGATGCCCAAGCGAAGCGATTTTTTTGTGAGAATGAGTGAGATGCCTGCCTCATGACACACAAAATGAGGAGGAAGCAGAGGGGCCCACCTTATAACTTTTTATCCCAGTGGCTGGCGCACGCACCTGGGATGTGGCAAATCCAGGTTCCGTTCCCCCCTCTGCCTGACAGGTAGACAGGATGTGAACAGGGGTCTCTCGATTCTTAAGAGAGTGCTTGCAGTGGCTCCTACAGCTATGAAGTAGGCACACAAGACTGGGGTTTAGGAACCTAATTATCTCTGTGGATCTGGGGCTGTGACTTGTCCAAGCCACATAATGCAGAATTGAATATTCAACCCAGATATTCTGAGTCCATGTCCAGCGCTTCAATCCCAAAATCATTCTTCTCTCTTGCATTACCTGTAAGCATTATTTGGGTCTAATCTGTGCTGAAACTCATCCACTTAGCCCCAGTCTCCATTGGACACTGAGTTTGTTATTCACCTGCATTGGCAGGGTCTGAAGAGATGCAAATGGAGAACTGGGTGACATCAACCTACTGAAAACACTGCAGGCTATAGATTCTCATGAAGTGTCATAATGACCCCACATGCCTGTTGAAAAGGAGAGACTCTGGACTGGAAACTGATGAAACTCCCCACACAAGAGGACCCTCCAAGCAGCCAAGCAATTGCCCACTATTCCATTCTGACATCATTTTCTTAAGGGTAACTTCCTCTACCATGCAAAGATCTTCAGGTAAGTCCAACACCTCATGGTCAACATCACTGGAAACCGTCGATCCAAACTGAATCATGGTATATGCTTAAGAGGTCTAATCAGGTGCCTGATGAATCCACTTATCACTCACAAGCCCAATTCGAGAGTGATACAGTTTATTACAAATTTAATAGATCCATGTGTTGTCTGACTTAGAGCCCAAGACTATAGCACTCTCTCTTCTTTCTTGTTTTGCTTCTATCATGGTCAACAGTATATGTAATGCCACACTCTCAGTTGCAGTGTTGTGGGGAGGGATTGCATCTGGGATTTCTGGATCTAAATGGATGCACCTCTACTTTCTGAGCTGAAAGACCCAGCTTAGTTAGCCAAGGCTGTAACATGCTGATAAACAACTGTATGTGGCCCAGCCACCTCTAGAGAGGGACAGCACCACATAGAGTTGGTACGGATTATGTATCAGAGCCTGTGAGTAGTTGTAAAAGAATAACGTGGAAACATAGCTGTGTTAGCATTGCCCCACTCCGGGCCTGCACTCAGCAAAGACCCTGAGGAAAAAGAGAATCTGACCCACATTTTCCAAACCACTGTAGTGTATAGATATTTCTTCTGCTGCAAAGTCATTATCAGTGTAAAGGATTATCTGTATATACTTCTATAAGTATAACTAACTCTAATGGAGGGAAATATGCCATCCTTCTTTCCCCAAAATGTGATTTATTTTTAATATCCTACATTCTCTCAAGAAGTCCCAGGTTGCCAGATTGTTCACATGGTTACATTTTCACTCCCTCAGCTTTTTGTATAAAATCAGTGCAACTCTGCAATTCATTTCTATTTATTTCATGGAGCTAGTCTGAATTACTCTACTGTCTTATTTCTCCCCCTGCTGCTGTGGGGAGGCTTTGCATATTTCCATCTGAGTTTACGACTGGTGATCCCAGCTAGCTGCCTTTGTTCTGCTAAGCATTTAATGCTCTTAGAAACTGGTTTTGAATCCAATATATCTTTTCAGATTCTGCAGTGTGTGTGTTTTCACCTAGCAGGTGTGCACTGAATGTGTATGGGTATACACTTGTGTGTATGTGCATAGATCCATGTATGTTTACGCACAACTATGTTTGCAATACAATATACTCCTGTTTATCCAAAACCTTATGATTGAAACCTCTGCATTATCTGAATCCCTTCCTTGTCCCCCAGTGTGTGGCATATAACAGATCAGAGACTCCCCCAGCCAGGGCTGAGAGGAGGATGAGCACC
This sequence comes from Lepidochelys kempii, assembly GCF_965140285.1. Taxonomy (NCBI): domain Eukaryota; kingdom Metazoa; phylum Chordata; order Testudines; family Cheloniidae; genus Lepidochelys; species Lepidochelys kempii. Next base: position 154,271,651 of record NC_136382.1, read on the forward strand.
CAGCTGCGGGGGAGGACATCCTACTGCTGAATGGCTCCTGCAGTAGCACAGAGAGCCCTCTGCAGCCCCCACTGTCAAGGGCTTGAGTGAATGGGGCCTTTGGTGAGCTATTATGCGGTTAATTACCTGTAGCTTCTGTTAAATACAATCTACAGAGAAATATACAGCAACCAGCTACGGTTTAGAAGAGCTCAGGCAATCAAAGGTCTTGTGTAATCTGGAGATTTGATCCATTTCAACCCTAGCAAATCCTTAGCGTAGGCAGCAAAATTGCTACATGTTATGATTTTCACTGGTGCAACTCATCCTGGTTTCAAGCAGGGACAAATCGTCCCAATGCAAAAAAGCAACTTTGCCTGTCTGCACTAGAGGTTTGCATTGGTACAGCTACACCAGTGGTTGGTTTTCAATGGCTGAAATCAGGACAAATCCCCAGTGTGGACCAGGTCAGGGGCACATTGTAAAAAGATAGACAGAACAGAATGGAGCTCTAGGTACCCCTCCATGTATTTATGCATTTATATGAAAACTGCACATGTATCTGTATGTCCCCTGCCTCTCGAAGCTCTCCAAGCACAGTGATTGGCACCATTACAACATATCACAATTGAGAAGCTGCTATTTGTCTTCTCTTGGTTGCGCAAATTACTATTTGTTTGAAAAGCAAATACTTCAGGGATACATTTTTTCCTTTAGCATGTTTTGGGACACGTGGATTTGAGTATAATATGTGATAGTTCCATTAACAAACTGTAATTAAGGCATCTAATAAAAAAGCAGCGATTCATTTAGCAGGGGTTTAAAAAAAAAAAGCCTAACAGAACTGCAATTTAATTCCTCTCTTAAATGAACATTAAGGCTTTTCACAGGACTCCTAATTGCCCTTCCTTACTTTTTTCAGAAATATTAAATAAATTAAATTGAACACAATTGTATTTCTCTAAAATAACACTAGAATAGAAAAGCTGTTCCAAAATATCCATTAATATAATGATTTTTTAAACGTGTTGCACATTTCAATCTAGATAAAGGTTGGCTCACGATTAGTGAATCTTTCAAACTACAGAGTAAAATCTTCTATTTACTGGACTTATAGATACTTTTACCTCCAGGGATCCCCTTTATATGCTAGTCAAATGGTTAATTTCATTCTTCCATTAGGGTGAAATACTGTTATGTTTCTCCATACACAAAAAAGCATCCACACATTTTCTGCCTCTGTTGCTTTTATTTGAGGCTAAAGGAAATCAAGAATGAACTAAAGTGAAGTCTTCAGGAACAAGCACAGGATGTTTATCTGTTTTTGCCAAAGTTAAAAGCGGCAGAACTGCTGAAAACAAAATGGCTCCTGTCTCTGTGCACAAGCAGAGGCCTGAGACTATAGAGTCATTGTGCACAGAAAATAAGTGTCCAAATTGCATAACTTCATACACAACACATGCAACGGCTGCTTAACTGTGCAGGACATTTTAAGATAGGACATGAAGAGGAACCCCAGCTCCAACTAAAGTCTGAATGGCCTCATTTGGGATTTGACTAGGGAAACTGAAGTTAACATTCATAACCTCGTAAAAGTCCCATTCGCTATGTCAGTCGCAGGCTTACATCACATCGTCATAGGTGGAGCTGGTTGTGCTGCCTCAAGTTGATTGCTCAACACCTTCCATTGTAGGACCCTGTTTTCAGTTGTTTATAACTTTGCCAAACTACAGCTGTTCAGGCTGAAATTTTCTATGCTGGGCACCTGCCTGAGACTGAATTGTTTCAGCTGAAACTTTCTGAAACAGTTGAGCCATTTCCAAGAATGAGATCAGGAGAAAATATGTTGTTTTGCCCATGTTTAAAAAAAATTATTCTTTCAGCTATTTTGTTGACAAGCCTCCTGCTTTGGAACTGGGGTGGTGTTGGCGGTGTATTCCTCTGATATCAGGAGTGTGCCTTTTGCTATCCCTGTGAAACTTGACCCAAAGTTGGTCAAGTTATGAGCCTTTTACATTATCTCAGTTTGCTCAGGCTCAGCAGATACTTTAATGCTCGGCTGCTCGGCAGCTAAATTCTCCAAAGATTTTGGCTGCACTGAGCACGCTGCATCCCCACCCAGCTCCTATATCCCAGCTGGACTGTGCCTCAGCCATTGCCACAAAGCATGGGGCTGCAGGGGCTGAGCTGGACTTTCCCTGCGATTGCTCCTCCTGACTACTGTGGCATGAGGCACCAGACTGGAGAGTCAGGGAACGATCTGTCCTGTGCTCAGTGCCCCCTCTTGGTGCCCAGGCAGCATGCAGGAGAAGGAGGATGCAACCTAATTTGAATGTAGAGAAGTGAAGAATGAGTTGTGGAGAAACAGGAGTAAAGTTGGGGCAGGTGTAGGAAGACGTTTTGGAGAGCAGTATAGGGGGAGTGAGCAGGAGCCAGAAGGGGCAAGTGGCATGAGTTGGGGGTGGATAGGTGCAGAAGGGGGAGGCGGAAGATGTCAGAGGGTGGGGATGGATGGAGTCAGAGTGGGAAGTGGCTGGAACCAGGGGGTAGGAAAGAGAAGAGGGGGTAGAAACAGTTTGGGGTACATAAGGAAAAGGGTCTATGACCACTAGAAACACCCTACTTCAGAACCTGGAATTGAATCCCTGTTGAGTCCTGAATCTCTATATTCCTCTTCTATCTGGCAAAGTATGTGTGTCATCCCCCTCTAGTGACATGTAGTGGTTAACAGCCAACTACTGCTACCCGTTACTCCCTTGGCTCAAGGGGCAGAGGTCTGTGCTGTGGATCTAATCTCGAAACCTGCTGGTGAACCAAATTGGGGATCAATATGGTTACACAATAGAAATTCTGTTTTCAATTTGCTTTAATTTTTAAAAAAAAGAAATTGCATTTAAAACCAAGCCACATAGTAAAAAATCATTAAGGGCTGCAATGCCAAGTACTCACAAGTTAGGAAATACCATCTGTAAGGTTGCTTCTGTGTGTTCCTCATTTTCTGGGTGCCATTAAGACCTCCAGGGCCAGGATTTCAGAAGTGCTGAGCACTCGCAGCTGTAACTGAAGCCAATGGGAGCTCAGCTTTGAACATATAAAATGCTATTAAAACGCTCAGTATTCTGAAAATTCTGACCCTAGGTGTGTCAATTTGGGCACCCAAAACTAGTAGATATGTTTGACAATTTTCACCTTAATCTCTCCGTGCCTTAGTTTCCCAGCTATAAAAAGGGAATAACAGCGTTATCTAATCACACAGGAGTGTAGAGAGAGAAATTCATTAATGTTTGTGAAGCACTCAGATACTGTGGTGAGAGCCCCACAGAAAAGCCAAGACAAAAATGAATAATTCTGCATTCTGTGTAGGGATGAATGTGTGCATTAATTAAAGCCTAGGATCACATACTGAATGAAGTGGATAAAAAGAAATATTGACTAGCTACCCATTTACTAAACTGTCCTAATGATAGTAAGTGGTGCTGTGGAAAAAATAGTAACATAAGTTTTCTGGGTGTTATTAATAAGATTAAGATTCAGAGTCATCCCCTCTTGTTGCAGGCACAGAGTTTCCATTAATGCGAGGGAGTTCACTGGAGCAAATGAGAGACTGAATAGACCTTGAGTGCTATAGAAATAGATACAAGTGAAAAGTCCTAATCTTGATCCAGATTCAAATACCCCCAAGGATTAGGTGAAGTTAGATCTTTGGTTTTGGTTTGGGCTGTAATAAAGATAGGGACCTTTAATAAAACTTGGACCTGGATCTAGGTTTAGATTTCAAACACAGCCTCAAGTTTCAAGGGTATTTGTATGGAGTGTTTTGGTTTGGGCCCAGGTCTATTATCTTGTCAGGGTTTGCATCACTACTAAGCCCCATGAGCATAAAGAAATGAAGTCAAAAAGAGGTGGAGTTGTGTAGTCTGAAGAAATATCAGTGATACGTGAAATGTGTTTCTCGGCACTTAATCTTATCCAAATGAAGATATCAGATGTTTGTTTCTCCAACTTGCCTCAGCATTTTCCACCACCAGGAAAACATTCCCCAAGTGTAAAGCACAAGATAGTGAAATGAAAAACAAGGAACACAATTATTTATCATTTTCTTTCTCATTAGCATTTCTTGCTCGTGAGCCAGAATGTACTGTGTGTACCTCCTCCATCTATGCAAACTGCCTATTTCCCTTGTCCGTCTTTCTACAGAGTACAGGTAAAAATAGCCATCAATGGGTATGTCTACACTGCATTTAAATACCTGCAGCTGGCCTGTGTCAACTGACTTCGGCTCGTGGGGCTCGGGCTGAGGGGCTGTTTAATTGTGGTGCAGACATTCAGGCTCAGGCTGCGGGGGAAGGTTCTGGTCATTCTGGGACATTGACATGCTACTAAAACTTAGACTTGAATGAAGAGGCCCAGACGAAATAAATATACACGAAGGTCATCAGCTTCCCACACAGTTGGAAGACACCCCGAGACATAAAGTGCACAGTCTCTGTTCAGCTAGAAAGCATGGGCAGACAACTCTCAGGGCATGTCTACAAAGCAAAGAAAGACCCGTGGCTGGCCCATGCTAGCCGACTCGGGCTCCCAGGGATATGGTTGTGGGGCTGTGTCATGGCTGAGTAGACTTCCAGGGTCAGACCGAAGCCTGGGCTCTCCGACCCTCCCATCCTGCAGGGTCCTAGAGCCCCAGCTCCAGCCTGAGCCTGGAAATCTACACAGCAATGACACAGCCCAAGCCCCGCAAGCCCGAGTCGGCTTGCTCAGGCCAGTCGCAAGTGTCTAGCTGCTGTGTCGACGTACGCTCAGAGGTTAACAATAATTGTCAGGCCTCAGAAATGGTTTATGAAGGAAGCTCGTTGAGCGGTTAGTACCCTGCTGTCCTCGTCCCAGCCCAGGCTGGGCATGTTCAGAGAGTGGCTCTGATTCCTTCATCGGGGTTGGGGAGGAGCTTAACTCCCCCCACCTACCCCCCAAAAGGGCCAAAGTTTGATTTCACAATGGTTTCACTTCGACTTCAGTGGAGTTATTTCTGATTCTTACTGATGCATGTGCGATCAGAATCAGACCCCCCAGAGACATTCAGACTCCTGAAGGGGGTCCTATTAGATGGGCATCTGTTTAAGGCTTTGCTGCTAGGAGCTGTGATTCAGACTGAAAATGTTGGGTGGAGCCAAAGGGAATATTTGAAACGTACATGTATTACAAGCCTTGCCTCGCCCACCCTCCCTATTCCCTCCTGTGCTATTTTCCAAGCCAGGATCTCCCAGACCTGGGAGCTTATCTAACAAATGACATGCTTGCCAGCCTCCCGGTGAACTATCATTTTAGGGCTCAGCAGTGCAACATTTGATTTGTTCTATGAAACTTCCTTTCCCTCACTATCAGGCACTGGAAATAGTCAGAGTCTCACATCAAAGAGAATATCAAGGGGGAAAGGCCCATGTAGCCAGTTAGTGCTTTGCAAATCTCATTCCTAGAAAAGCATATGGGGGGAGGGGTGGAACTGAATGCTTACACCTCTTTCTAGAAGGTGGATGAGAAATGAGGGTACATAGTGGAATTGCCAGGTGACCCTGGATGTGGTGACCACATTTCCCCCACTGCTTAGTACCCAGATATGCTGGTGCAAGAGCAGAAGAAGCATGTAAACACTCCCTCTGCTAATGCAGGCCCAGGGAAACAGTAAAGCCCAGTGCAAACATGTGACACAAAGGCACATTGATGCTAACAGCAAAGGGCTCACTGTTCATTACAATCCAGACCTGACAAACTCACTATACCTATGTGACTGTAAGCACTGCTGCATTCACACCCTACACATCACTAAAATGATTTTTGTACAAAATGTGCTTTGTGAAGTATCTTTTGTAAGTAACTAACACCACACTCATGAATAATATTGTAAAATAGGTGTAACAATGCTGTATATGAAAGTAGGGATACTCGCTAATATTATGCTTTAAAATCTGTGACTAAAAGGGGTTTAAACCAGACATGTCAGGGAAAATTGATAAACAGGTTTTCTCCAGACAAAGGAAAGAGGCTGACACCTCTAATCAGATGTGGCCCAAATTCAATGGGCTACTCATTTATGTTAGAGAGTGAAGCAGGAACAGATAATTTGCATAGTAGCAACCACTAGTGGGGCAGAAAATAGCATGGTGCCTTCTCTTCCAAACCTGATGGCTCCTTTACTCAACAAATTAATCATTTTTATCTGGGGATACTCTTCAGAAGAATACATTTCACTGCACTATAAAGACAGGAGGAGCAAAGCGCTAGGTGATCTTTCACTTTAAGGAGACAAAGAAACCTAGGGTATGTCTACACTACGAAATTAGGTCGAATTTATAGAAGTCGGTTTTTTAGAAATCGGTTTTATATATTCGAGTGTGTGTGTCCCCACAGAAAATGCTCTAAGTGCATTAAGTGCATTAACTCGGTGGAGTGCTTCCACAGTACCGAGGCAAGCGTCGACTTCCGGAGCGTTGCACTGTGGGTAGCTATCCCACAGTTCCCGCAGTCTCCACTGCCCATTGGAATTCTGGGTTGATATCCCAATGCCTGATGGGGCTAAAACATTGTCGCGGGTGGTTCTGGGTACATATCGTCAGGCCCCCGTTCCCTCCCTCCCCCCGTGAAAGCAAGGGCAGACAATCATTTCGCGCCTTTTTTCCTGAGTTACCTGTGCAGACGCCATACCACGGCAAGCATGGAGCCCGCTCAGGTAACCGTCACCCTATGTCTCCTGGGTGCTGGCAGACGCGGTAGGGCATTGCTACACAGTAGCAGCAACCCCTTGCCTTGTGGCAGCAGACGGTACAGTACGACTGGTAGCTGTCATCGTCATGTCTGAGGTGCTCCTGGTCGCCTCTGTGAGGTCGATCAGGAGCGCCTGGGCAGACATGGGCGCAGGGACTAAATTTGGAGTGACTTGAGCAGGTCATTCTCTTTAGTCCTGCAGTCAGTCCTATTGAACCGTCTTATGGTGAGCGGGCAGGCGATACGGACTGCTAGCAGTCGTACTGTACCATCTTCTGCCGAGCAGCCATGAGATGTGGATGGCATGCAGTCCTTCTGCACCGTCTGCTGCCAGCCAAAGATGTAAAAGATAGATGGAGTGGATCAAAACAAGAAATAGACCAGATTTGTTTTGTACTCATTTGCTTCCCCCCCTCCCCTGTCTAGGGGACTCATTCTTCTAGATCACACTGCAGTCACTTACAGAGAAGGTGCAGTGAGGTAAATCTAGCCATGTATCAATCAGAGGCCAGGCTAACCTTCTTGTTCCAATAACGACAATAACTTAGGTGCACCATTTCTTATTGGAACCCTCCGTGAAGTCCTGCCTGAAATACTCCTTGATGTAAAGCCACCCCCTTTGTTGATTTAAGCTCCCTGAAGCCAACCCTGTAAGCGCCCCTCCCAGTGTCAGAGCAATGGCAAACAATCGGGCATCTGAGAGTGCTGTCCAGAGCACTCACAATGGAGCACTCTGATGGGGCTAAAACATTGTCGCGGGTGGTTCTGGGTACGTGTCGTCAGGCCCCCGTTCCCTCCCTCCCTCCGTGAAAGCAAGGGCAGACAATCGTTTCGCGCCTTTTTTCATGAGTTACCTGTGCAGACACCATACCACGGCAAGCATGGAGCCAGCTCAGGTAACCGTCACCCTATGTCTCCTGGGTGCTGGCAGATGCAGTACGGCTTTGCTGCACAGTAGCAGCAACCCATTGCCTTCTGGCAGCAGACGGTGCAATACGATTGGTAGTCGTCCTCGTCGTGTCCGAGGTGCTCCTGGCCACGTCGGCTGGGAGCGCCTGGGCAGACATGGGCGCAGGGACTAAATTTGGAGTGACTTGACCAGGTCATTCTCTTTAGTCCTGCAGTCCTATTGAACCGTCTTATGGTGAGCGGGCAGGCGATACGGGCTGCTAGCAGTCGTACTGTACCATCTTCTGCCAGGCAGGCAAGAGATGAGGATTGCTAGCAGTCGTATTGTACCATCTTATGCCAGGCAGGCAAGAGATGAAGATGGCTAGCAGTCGTACTGTACCATCTTCTGCCAAGCAGCCATGAGATGTGGATGGCATGCAGTCCTTCTGCACCCTCTGCTGCCAGCCAAAGATGTAAAAGATAGATGGAGTGGGTCAGAACAAGAAATAGACCAGATTTGTTTTGTACTCATTTGCCTCCTCCCCTGTCTAGATCACACTGCAGTCACTCACAGAGAAGGTGCAGCGAGGTAAATCTAGCCATGTATCAATCAGAGGCCAGGCTAACCTCCTTGTTCCAATAACAACGATAACTTAGGTGCACCATTTCTTATTGGAACCCTCCGTGCAGTCCTGCCTGAAATACTCCTTGATGTACAGGCACACCCTTTGTTGATTTTAGCTCCCTGAAGCCAACCCTGTAAGCCGTGTCGTCAGTCGCCCCTCCCTCCGTCAGAGCAACGGCAGACAATCGTTCCGCGCCTTTTTTCTGTGCGGATGCCATACCAAGGCAAGCATGGAGGCCGCTGAGCTCATTTTGGCAATTAGGAGCACATTAACCACCACACGCATTATCCAGCAGTATATGCAGCACCAGAACATGGCAACGCGATACCGGGCGAGGAGGCGACGTCAGCGCAGTCCCGTGAGTGATCAGGACATGGACACAGATTTCTCTGAAAGCATGGGCCCTGACAATGCATGCATCATGGTGCTAATGGGGCAGGTTCATGCTGTGGAATGCCAATTCTGGGCTCGGGAAACAAGCACAGACTGGTGGGACCGCATAGTGTTGCAGGTCTGGGACGATTCCCAGTGGCTGCGAAACTTTCGCATGCGTAAGGGCACTTTCATGGAACTTTGTGACTTGCTTTCCCCTGCCCTGAAGCGCATGAATACCAGGATGAGAGCAGCCCTCACAGTTGAGAAGCGAGTGGCGATAGCCCTGTGGAAGCTTGCAACGCCAGACAGCTACCGGTCAGTTGGGAATCAATTTGGAGTGGGCAAATCTACTGTGGGGGCTGCTGTTATGCAAGTAGCTCACGCAATCAAAGATCTGCTGATATCAAGGGTAGTGACCCTGGGAAATGTGCAGGTCATAGTGGATGGCTTTGCTGCAATGGGATTCCCTAACTGTGGTGGGGCTATAGACGGAACCCATATCCCTATCTTGGCACCGGAGCACCAAGCCGCCGAGTACATAAACCGCAAGGGGTACTTTTCGATAGTGCTGCAAGCTCTGGTGGATCACAAGGGACGTTTCACCAACATCAAAGTGGGATGGCCGGGAAAGGTACATGATGCTCGCATCTTCAGGAACTCTGGTCTGTTTCAAAAGCTGCAGGAAGGGACTTTATTCCCAGACCAGAAAATAACTGTTGGGGATGTTGAAATGCCTATATGTATCCTTGGGGACCCAGCCTACCACTTAATGCCATGGCTCATGAAGCCGTACACAGGCAGCCTGGACAGTAGTCAGGAGCTGTTCAACTACAGGCTGAGCAAGTGCAGAATGGTGGTAGAATGTGCATTTGGACGTTTAAAGGCGCGCTGGCGCAGTTTACTGACTCGCTTAGACCTCAGCGAAACCAATATTCCCACTGTTATTACTGCTTGCTGTGTGCTCCACAATATCTGTGAGAGTAAGGGGGAGACGTTTATGGCGGGGTGGGAGGCTGAGGCAAATCGCCTAGCTGCTGGTTACGCGCAGCCAGACACCAGGGCGGTTAGAAGAGCACAGGAGGGCGCGGTACGCATCAGAGAAGCTTTGAAAACCAGTTTCATGACTGGCCAGGCTACGGTGTGAAAGTTCTGTTTGTTTCTCCTTGATGAAACCCCCCGCCCCTTGTTTCACTCTACTTCCCTGTAAGCTAACCACCCTCCCCTCCTCCCTTTAATCACCGCTTGCAGAGGCAATAAAGTCATTGCTGCTTCACAGTCATGCATTTGTTATTCATTCATCACACAAATAGGGAGATGACTACCAAGGTATCCCAGGAGGGGTGGTGGAGGAGGGAAGGAAAATGCCACACAGCACTTTAAAAGTTTACAACTTTAAAATTTATTGAATGACAGCCTTCTTTTTTTTGGGCAATCCTCTGTGGTGGAGTGGCTGGTTGGCCGGAGGCCCCCCCACCGCGTTCTTGGGCGTCTGGGTGTGGAGGCTATGGAACTTGGGGAGGAGGGCGGTTGGTTACAGAGGGGCAGCAGTGGCAGTCTGTGCTCCAGCTGCCTTTGCTGCAGCTCAACCATACACTGGAGCATTCTAGTTTGGTCCTGCAGCAGCCTCAGCATTGAATCCTGCCTCCTCTCATCACGCTGCCGCCACATTTGAGCTTCAGCCCTGTCTTCAGCCCGCCACTTACTCTCTTCAGCCCGCCACTTACTCTCTTCAGCCCTCCACCTCTCCTCCCGGTCATTTTGTGCTTTCCTGCACTCTGACATTATTTGCCTCCACGCATTCGTCTGTGCTCTGTCAGTGTGGGAGGACAGCATGAGCTCGGAGAACATTTCATTGTGAGTGCGTTTTTTTTCTTTCTAAGCTTCACTAGCCTCTGGGAAGGAGAAGATCCTGTGATCATTGAAACACATGCAGCTGGTGGAGAAAAAAAAAGGGACAGCGGTATTTAAAAAGACACATTTTATAAAACAGTCGCTACACTCTTTCAGGGTAAACCTTGCTGTTAACATTACATACATAGCACATGTGCTTTCGTTACAAGGTCGCATTTTGCCTCCTCCCACCGCGTGACTACCCCCTCAACCTTCCCCCCTCCCTGTGGCTAACAGCGGGGAACATTTCTGTTTAGCCACAGGCAAACAGCCCAGCAGGAACGGGCACCTCTGAGTGTCCCTGAAGAAAAGCACTCTATTTCAACCAGGTGACCATGAATTATATCTCACTCTCCTGAGGATAACACAGAGAGATAAAGAACGGATTTTGGTTGAATGCCAGCAAACATACATTGCAATGCTTTGTTCTACAGTGATTCCCGAGTATGTGTTACTGGCCTGGAGTGGTAAAGTGTCCTACCATGAAGGACGAAATAAGGCTGCCCTCCCCAGAAACTTTTTGCATAGGCTTTAGGACTACATCTAGGAGAACCGCAAATGCCAGGGCAAAGTAATCCTTTCACATGCTTGCTTTTAAACCATGTATAGCATTTTAAAAGGTACACTCACCAGAGGTCCCTTCTCCGCCTGCTGGGTCCAGGAGGCAGCCTTGGGTGGGTTCGGGGGGTACTGGCTCCAGGTCTAGGGTGAGAAACAGTTCCTGGCTGTCGGGAAAACCGGTTTCTCCGCTTGCTTGCTGTGAGCTATCTACAACCTCCTCCTCCTCCTCATCTTCTTCGTCCCCAAAACCTGCTTCCGTATTGCCTCCATCTCCATTGAAGGAGTCAAACAACACGGCTGGGGTAGTGGTGGCTGAACCCCCTAAAATGGCATGCAGCTCATCATAGAAGCGGCATGTTTGGGGCTCTGACCCAGAGCGGCTGTTCGCCTCTCTGGTTTTCTGGTAGGCTTGCCTCAGCTCCTTCAGTTTCACGTGGCACTGCTTCGGGTCCCTGTTATGGCCTCTGTCCTTCATGCCCTGGGAGATTTTCACAAAGGTTTTGGCATTTCGAAAACTGGAACGGAGTTCTGATAGCACGGATTCCTCTCCCCAAACAGCGATCAGATCCCGTACCTCCCGTTCGGTCCATGCTGGAGCTCTTTTGCGATTCTGGGACTCCATCATGGTCACCTGTGCTGATGAGCTCTGCATGGTCACCTGCAGCTTGCCACGCTGGCCAAACAGGAAATGAGATTCAAAAGTTTGCGGTTCTTTTCCTGTCTACCTGGCCAGTGCATCTGAGTTGAGAGTGCTGTCCAGAGCGGTCAGAATGGAGCACTCTGGGATAGCTCCCGGAGGCCAATACCATCGAATTGTGTCCACAGTACCCCAAATTCGAGCCGGGAACGTCGATTTAAGCGCTAATCCACTTGTCAGGGGTGGAGTAAGGAAATCGATTTTAAGAGCCCTTTAAGTCGAAATAAAGGGCTTCACTGTGTGGACGGGTGCAGGTTTAAATTGATTTAACGCTGCTAAATTCGACCTAAAGTCCTAGTGTAGACCAGGGCCTAGTGATTCTTGGGTCTTGGCCAGGCTGGCCAATAAAAAGCTAGAAAGAAGACTGCAGGGTGAGAGAAACTATCTGGAACAATGACCGTCTTGCTAGATGAAGTTTGACTTTTAGATTTTTGTTTTTTTATTTGCTTGTAACCATCTCTACCTTTATCTCTTTTACTTAGTATCACTTAGTCCATGCTCATGTCAATAAACTTGTTTGCTTTCATTATAAATTATCACAGCTGGGTTTGTCTACACAAGGGAATTATACTGGGCATAGCTATAGCAGAGTAATTAATTCCGCTACAGATAAGCTGGTATAAATCTCCCCATGTGGACATACTCTATTCCAGAATAAAAGTGACTTTATTCTGGATTACTCTCTATAATGATTATTCCTGTATAGTTATGTTAATTTCAATCCTGAAGTCAACCTCAAAAATAACAGCTATTCTTCACAACCATGTGAACCAAGTGTACATGGTACAGAGCTGAATCTGCAGAGAGACTGCTACCATAGCTCTGAGAAGTGTAAAATGCCCTATTCATCTCAGTATGAGGTTAACTCAGAGGATGATGATATAAACATCACAAGTGAAAACTATTTCATTTCTCCAACAGAGGAAAGGGGATCACATGTGCACCATGTATTATGATGCCTCATTTTGGCACCACAATGGATTGGGTTTGGAGACACCACCACTCCCCGTCCCACACACACCCACATCAAGAAGGAGCACAGCTCCAGGAGCCTAGCAGAGCCTATGGGTATGGAAGCCCCATGGAGGAGGAGCCAAGCTCAAGGAGGCCATTGTAGTGGAACTCAGAGCATCACAATCATATTGGAACATCTGAACTATCGACTGTGAGCCATTTGGTGACATGCTCGGGTGGAACTTATTTTGTGGGAGGAACTTAGAATATCACCATTTTTCTCCCAATCCAACCCCTGGGGTATAACAAGTAAGCTGGAGCACTTGGATGGTATGAGAGAGAGAGAAGATTGGGAACAATTTAAAGAAAAAACTTACAAGACATGTAGCCTTGATATTATGCTTATATACTGTTTGTTTATTTTATTTGCCTGTCTTGTCCCTACTGATGCAAAACTTCTATTAAACTCAGTGGGCCAAATCATAAAACATCCTCATTTTTGCACTCAGTGCTTCCTCGGGCGAAACTCCCACTGACTTTATAGAGTTTTGCTGGAGTAAAACCTGAGAAGGGACCCCCAGCTTGTATATATAGGAATCATGTTACCCATCAATGTAAAGCCAGACAACTTTGTGAGAAAAGGCAGCCACATCACACTGCAAACAATACCCAGCAAAGTCAAGTAGAATACTAAACCCAATGGAAATGCAGAGGCTAATGCTCCCTACACCTATAGTGGTATTTGTGCCAGGGTAGTCTGCCTCTTAAGGGCACTACTTCCTAGTGGCCAGAGAACCCCACCCCCTGGAGTGGAGCTTTAAGAGGTGGAAAGTCCGATGATAGATAGAAAGATGTGCCAGATATTGAGGGAGAGGAAGCAGTCCTGGGAGTGAGAAGTGTTTGGGATGAAACCCTACTACTGTTTAAGGGCCTTGTAGTGAGGGTGGGAAGGCTCCTCTCTTACCTTAACCAATTGAGAATGAGCTAGAGAAGGGGACCAGCATAAGTGATGCCTCCTCTCACGTAGCAGGACTGATGGTTGCAGACACTAAAAGGAATAAGAAGGCAAGTCAGCAGGGAGCAGATACCAGCAGGAGAAGGCTCCCAGCTCCTTTGGGCTTGAGGACTAAGTGGAGCCAGCTACGGCAGATAATTTGAAACCCAGATCCAGGAGAAGAACTGGACTTCTGGTAAGGAGAGGGACAATATTTGCTTGAACTACCAAGGCATCAGGAGGAGAGTTGGGGCTCCTGCCATAAGCAGAAGAGACAGAGAGAACCCTTAGGGGACCGGGAACAGAGCTTAAAGGGCAGGCTTCAGAGGAAACCAGGAAGTTAGAAGCACCTTTTGTTTATTTGGGACTTTTTGTTATGGACTCTTTTGTATGAGGTATTGTAATAAACAAGTCTCAAGAGGGGTATTATTGCATCAGGAGTGCCTCAAGTGAAGTTACTGGCTTCCTGAGCAGGAAAGTTGAGGCAAGGAGAATGTGCAACACTATACTAACGCAGCATGTGGTGCTGATGGCCAGGTATGCTCTATGACAGGACTATGCAATATTGCTACTACTGGGCGCTTCAAGCCCTCTTTTAGTTTGGTCTTTTTCTCTAAATAAGTGTGTCCCCCCCATATCTGGCCTAGATGACTTCTGTAGCGAAGGTCTGGACCCTTGAGATATGTGGGTGTCCTACAGTAACAGCCCAATGGACTGTAGTACCCCTATTGTACTCTGTCTTTGACCATTACTTCAGAATACTATACTAGTTAAGATAGGTGTGTCATTTTAAATTAGCTTTGTGTTATAAGTGTCAGATAAATTAAACATGATATCTGGATTTCAACTACCACTTTACAGTGGGATAAAAATCAATCCAATACTGCTAGAAAAGGTTTCTGGCCAAATTCAGTTGTGTTGCTGAGGGGATTTAAGGTAACTGCAAGCTCTTGACATGAATTGGGAAGAAGAAATATTTTGTTTCCAACAGGAAATACAGAACGAGACATTCGTGTACTCCAAGGTCTTTTTAATCCTGCCTGAAATCTTGAGAGAAGGGTGCTCTGAACAGAAGACGGAGAACTCCGCTTTCCCAGGGAAAAGGGAGTGGAGAGGAAGAAAGGGGGGGAAATGAGGACTATCCTTGAGAGGAAAGAAGAAACTGTCAAGCCCACATACTGAATAATTGTTTGAAAAGGGCTGGTATTACAGAACAGGAGTAGTGAAATGCCAGATGGATATGCAAACATGCAGGAATCAGAGGAACACAGCTCTCTTTTTCTGAGCTGCTGCTATGGGGCTTTGCAGCAGGGCTTCATTAAAGCCCCTTTCTATTTCCACAGTCCACCCCCAGAATATTGATGCTATAGAAAACACTTTGGGCCAGTCCCTAAAGTCTTTGCTCAGATTTCACTCTATCCTTACTCAGGCAAAACTACTCTTACAATATAATTAATTTATTTATAGTATGCTGGATGCTTTTGAAATAAGGAAGTTTGGGGCAGGGAAGTTGTTTAGGACAAGGTCTGTTTCTTACTCTGCCTGTACAGTGACTGAAACAATTGGGTGGGGGGCAGGGCAGAGGGGGCACACACACATATATAAATAAAATGACATGAATTACACGCAAGCTACTCACTCTTCAGCAAGTTTCATTACTGGTAATGTTTTCCATGTACAAAGACAGCAATTCTGTGCTTTCAGACTGAATTACTTCTGTTTGGATTAGTGTGGGGAAGGAAAACAGAAGTAAAAAATCCCAAACGACTGCACATTGCGAAATCTACAGCTTTATCAGAATAACACAATTAAACCAATTCAGCACTGAGCAGCACCTTATTTTGCATTTTGAATTATTTTTAAACAAGCCCTTGCTCTGCCAACAGTGGGTATGAGTTGATAAGTCCAAGGTCACTTCACTTGTGCTTCATGAAAAAAGCAAACGGTGCATATCAGAGAGGTTCAGATTTTTATTTTGCATCAGGAAATTGGGTCATCAGCTCTAAAGAGTTGGTGGCCTAAGAGGGATGGTGTTTCGATAATTGGCCAGTTCGTGTGCTGAATTCTTAACTAGTTGTCTTTCCAAGGTCCAGCTGCCTTCTCTAGATTGGTCTTCAGAAAGCAGGAATACAAGATTTGGTCTTAGTTAAGAGTCATCAGCATTTTCATCTTTTTCATGAGTACAAAATGAAGGCTTGATTCTGATTTAAATCAGGAATGACTCCACTGGAGTCGGTGGAGTGAGAATGGTGTAAAACTGGGGCAATCTGCCCTAAGAATACAGAAAGTGCCAAACCCTAAAATACTAGTAACATAGCAGGAAAATGTTGTGTTGTGATGAGTGAACAAAGCAGCTCAGAACTCAGGTTTGGATCCAAGACCAAACCAAAAGTTTGAACACTTCTCCAAACCCCCAGAATAGTCTTTCTTGGCAGATTTCCAACACTTGCTTCTTTAGATCAAGCCAGAAATAGCACAAGCGCAGCATTTCTCACTACATTTCATACTTCTGTTTTTGATATTATCCAGAACCTGGGGATGCAGAGGCAGCTGCAAAAATGAAAAACAATGAACTAACAAAGTTTACGAAACTATTTCCAACCTCAGAAAAAGGTTTAGGTCGGTGTCCAGTGCTGGGGAAAGGATCCAGTTTTCCCAGATCTAATGCTATGCTCACATCTCTTTCCTGGTGTGGAGTTCTTTGTACCCTTTGATAAACAGAAAAAAATTATTCCTTGGCCCCTAAGTGCAAAAGTCCTTGTTATCTTTTGTCCATAGATGGTTTTCGCACTGTGAGAGTGTTCTTCCTGTGGAGGCCTTTCTCTCCCATGCAGAGACTCAAGCAAGTTCAGAGAGATGAAGAAGTACAAAAGTAAAAATAGCTTATTCCGCCCTGCTGTCCTAAGTTCAGAGGCCTGAAATCAACAAGATGAAATTCAATAGAGACAAGTGCAAAGTACTCCATGTAGGAAGGAAAAATCAAATGCCCAATTACAAAATGGGGAATAACTGGGGAACTACTACTATATCCTGCACGATCTGGTAGATCATAGATCTGCAGGATATAGCAGATCACAAATTAAATATGAGTCAGTGTTGTAATTGTAAAAAAAAAAAGGCCAATATCCTGGGAAGTATTAACAAGAGTGAGGTACGTAAGACAGGAGGAAGATCATTGTGCCATTCAACTCAGCACTGGGAGGCAGGAGAACGGGGTCTGTTTCTAGCTCTGTCACAGACTCTGGGTTACTTTGGGGAAAACAAATGACCTGTCTGTTGCTTGGTTCCTCTCTGTAAAATGGGCATCACTTTATCCCATGCAGGCCCACCAACAGACATTCTGGGTCCCAGGGCCAGGGCCATCCCTGGGGGGGCAGGGCCAAGGGTGGAAGTGACAAATACGACACTTCCAGGACTGCCCATGCCGGCCCACACTTCCAGGACTGCCCCTGCGGCCCACCCAGAGAATTGAAAAGGGCCCAGGGCTCCTGGCCGCCATCGCTGCTACTGCCCGGGTCCCTGGGCAATTGCCCCCTTTGCCCCCGTCGGCGGGCCTGATCCCATGTAATGGGCATTGGGAGGCTTAATTCACTAAGGGCTTATCTACACTTGCTGGGGGATCGATGCTGCAGCAATCAATGCACCGGGGTTGATTTAGCAGGTTTAGTGAAGAGCCTCTAAATCAACGACACAACGCTCTCCTGGTACTCCAGCAGAATGAGAAGAGTAAGGGGAGTTGACAGGAGAGTGTCTCCCGTCAATATAGCCTAGTGTGGACCCCACGGTAAGTAGATCTAAGGTACGTCGTAATTCAAATTGCGTAACGTAGATCAACTTTCCCCCATAGTGTAGGCAAGGCCTAACAATTGTGAGGTGCTCAGATGCTATAGTGATGGGGGTCACAGAAATACCCATAAACAAAAAATATGAACCCTTCCCTGAGCAGCAGTCAAAAAAAGGGATTTTGGCTTGCAGCCAATTGCAGAAAATAAGTTGGGAACTTCCTATAAGTGATAAGAGATTTCTCAATCAGCTGCATGAAGCAACACACTCCCTGTGCTACACCCAAGCCTCTCCAGGGACACCTTAAGCGTTTTGTTCTCAGACAGCCTTCTCTAACAACCTGTTAAACCCGTCGTGATTATCAGCCTGTGGCTGATCTCTCTATTTGAATGGCCTATTCCCTGTAGGCTATAGAAGGTTAAATTGTACATGACAATGAAATGAACCATTGCAATACACTGACTATTCTGACAGCAGATATCAGTGGCCTCCGTTCTGATCAGTCTAGGGAGTAAGGCAGGGATTGTGAAAACATTTTCTCCACACGTACATTGTGCATCAAAATGAAGACAAGGCAAGGAGCCTCTCGAGGAATACTAGGATGAAATTAAGAAAGGGAACACATTTAGACTGAATGCCAGCAAACATGGCTGACAGTGAGATGTATTAGACTATGGAACAGATTCCCAAGAGAAGTGATGGAAGCCCCATTGTTTGGCCCATTTAAAATTGGTCTGGGCAAAACATTATAAACTGCATGAATAATCCTGTTGTAACACTGCACCCCATATTCTTCATAATGATATTAGTATATGATTATATAATAACTATGGTGTATTTTATGTAAGATGAGGCATGTGAGGTGCCATTGGAAAGGTTTATGATTTGCTGAATGATTATCCTATTTGTATACATGCATGCATGTATGATTTTTGTATCTGAAGTTATGAATATTGACTATATCTGTAGCTCACATGTAGTTACACCTGGGTAATGCCCACTAGGCAAAATGCTCTCAGTCTAGATGGCTGGCTGGGAAGGGCCCATTCAGATTAATGAGCCATTAGAGAGAACAACAGGCCTTAGAAGAAGCTTATCTCCCACCTGAGGAGCCTTACTGAGGACAAGTAATGGCTGCTGTGACACTACAGGGACATCTGACCAGGTCACTCGGTGCTGGATTCCATCTTGGGAGGTCAGTATTTTTCCACTGACTGGCATGGGAACCAAGCTTTGAAACAAAGGGTTCCCACTGTAGGCAAAAGCTATATAAGGGAGGGGAGTGACATCATGTTGGTTCTTCACTGACTCCTCCACCCAAGAGAACTCATGAAAATACCTGAGGAACAAAAACTGTACTGGGGGAAGTGCTGGACTCAGGCTAAAAGGATTTAGGGTGAGAATTTGCTATTCATATCCGATGTATGTAATATATGAAGCTTAGTTTGTGTTTTTTGTTTATTTGCTAGTTAATCTGCTTTGATCGGTTTGCTATCCCTTATAATCACTTAAAATCTATCTTTTGTAGTTAATTTGTTTTTATTTTGTCTAAACCAGTGTGTGGGAGTCATAACTTAAGGCAGAAAGCTGTTGCATATTTCTCTCCACATTGAGGGAGGAGGCAGATTCCATGTGCTTATGCTGCATAGTTCCCTGTGCAGTGCAAGATAGTATAATTTTGGTTTTACACTTCCTAGCTACTCAGGGGTGCATGCCTGAGTAGCTGGGAAGTTTCCTACCTGGAGCCTTCCCATGCAGGGGCTGGTCACAGCATCTGCATGTAACTGCAGCTGGGTGTGTCCCTACGTGTACATGTACTGGTGAAACTGCAGGCTGGAGCCTGGAGAGGGCTGGGCAGCTTGCCACAGCAGTACAGTGTAAAAGGGAGCCACGGCTGGTGGGTCAGGGGGCTCAGTGGTACCCCAGTTCCAGGAGGTACCCAGGAGGGGAACCCATCACACCTGTATTGCCATGGAGATGGAAAAACCTTATTAGGGCATCTTATCTCTCTCAGGCTTTTTTGATCCTCTAATTCTAATATTAATGTCAGCTATGCAGGCCCCTTAAGAGGTGCTATGTGTAGCAAGCCTTGCTGAATCTTCTTCCCAGGACATGATCAGTGCAGGGCATGAGAACTAGGTACCAAAACTCAGAGGACCCTGCTTCTGCCCTTGCAGGTTACTATTCACTCACTCTGACTTCAGTGGGAATTACTCAGGTCCAGGACTCTGAGACAGTTGGGGTTCCCACTGGAGATAGCAGGAGTTTCACAATAATCCCCAGAGCATCATCAGCTGTAAATTTACCTCTGTACATTTCCCTGCTTCCTCCACTACCTGCTTCCCTTCTCTGTGTGATTTTAAATGATGCAAACAGTTAATGTTGCTTCTGAAAATAAAGCATTAGTTCAGAGAGAAAAGAAACTTCCCTAAATGAGGAAAAAGCCCTCAGCAGAGTGACTGGTGAGAACTAGGATACTGTTCTGGGCAAAGGGAATGTGGGTGGAAAGAATACAACAGAGGGAGATGAGGGTATGTGTGTGTGAGTGGACTGAGTAACACAGACAGGTGTTTGGAGAGAGAGAGAGATGTGAAAAGAGAAGTGGGAGTGGGCAGGGTGGAGGAGTGAATGACTGCTTGGAGAAAAAGAAAGCAAGCTCTAGAGAATACAAAAATGAAAGATTCTCCCTTGATCTGTATAACTGCATGACCCAAGAAAGCAGGGTTACTATACAGTAAGAGGGCAATGCTGCTTTCACGGGTAATGAATTAGAGGAGTTCTAATCTCGATAAAATGCTTGAGTTATTGTGTATTGTCACAACAGCAAGGATCAGCCAATCCAGCCAGTCAGGTAACTCTTGTGCTTTATAGTGTGTACAAGAGCAGGACTGTATCTGTTTCAAACTCCTGAACAGTTAATCTAACTGAGGTTTTTAAGGTTTTAGCAGGTCCTTTTAATAGCTGAAGTGGTGCTGTGCAGTTAACCTTTATTGCCGGGAGGGCCCTATTAAGAATGAGTTATGTTTGTCTTCTTTAAGCAGGAAAAGATTACATTTCCAGATGTGTTGATACTCCTGACATATGCCCTGTGAATACAGCACTTCCGAAAGCACCAAAACAGTGCTGTTTTCACAGATCCACAGTTTCTGTTTATACAATATAAACCCAGTCCGTAGTTATGGCCTGCACTTCTTGTTCCTAGATGTATAATTTTCCATTGTGCTGTTTTAAAACATACTTTATTTGATTGGTCCCAGACTACCGAACAATGCAGATCGCTCTGTCTGACTCCCCTGTGCCCATCATCATTTTCCACTCAGCCAATCATTGTGTCATCCACAAATTTTTATCAGCAGCGATTGTATATTTACATCCAGATCATGATAAAGATGTTGACTAGCATTGAGCTTAGTAGCTGCAGAACCCACTAGAAACTCCCCTATTTCATGAGCATTCCCCATAGAGAACTATTTTTTCAGATGTCAGTTAGCCTGTTCTTAATCCATTTAATGTGTGCATTGATATTGTGTAGTGCTCTTTTTTAATCAGGATGTCATGTGGTACAAACCAGTCACTTTTTAAAGTTTAAGTATATTACATCTATGCAGTTACTTTTATCAACCAAACTTGTAATCTCTGCAAAGAATAAAATCCGGTTTGGCTGATAAGATCTATTTTCCATAAAGCAATGGTGATTGGTATTAATTGTATTCCTATCTTTTAATCCTGTATCAGCTTTTCCATTATTTTGACTGGAGCGGATGTCATCCCACCTGCTCTTTTTGAACATTGACACAACTTTAGCAATCTTCTGGAATTTCCCTGATATGCCAAGATTTATTAAAAATTGACATCAGAGGGCCAGAGATCTCCTCAGTCAACTCTTTTAGGACTCTTGGGAGCAAACAATTTGGGTCTGCTGATTTAAAAATGTTTATCCCTAGTAGATGTTTAACATCCTCCGCAGTTACTAATGGACTGGAATGTACTTCAGCTTCCTCGTGTGATATGAGCACATGATCCTGCTTCTTTCCAAATACAGAAGAGCAAGGCTTATTGAACACTCCTACCTTTTCTGCATCATTCACAATTTTATCCTCTCCAGCTAGTATACCTATACCATTGTTAAGATTTCTTTTGTTCTAAACACACAAAGTCCCTCTTTTGGTTTTTAGCCCTACTAGGCCATGGAAACTTCCTTTATTGATTTTCATTACTTCATAATTTCTAATTCATATTGATTTCTATCTATTTTTCCCATTTGCTATGTTATTTTTTATTTCTAATTGCTACCTTCACTTTACCACTGAACCAGTGTGGGTTTTTAACCAAAGTTGTCCTCTTTCTTGACTGTGGAATCCTGGCTTGTTGGCCATCTAATAAACTCTTCTTAAAGCACTCCCAATTTTCATTCACATTTTTCTGTCTAATTTTTTTTCTCCCAGTCAATTTTGCTCAGTTTACCTCAGCTTTAGGAAATAGTGTATAACCTGAATCCTTGCAAAATTATGCTCACCTCACATAAAAGGTTTTATTTCATAAGAACATGGCCATAATGGTTCAGACCAATGGTCCATCTAGCCCAGTATCCTGTTTTCAGACAGTGGCCAATGCCAAGTGCTTCAGAGGGCAGGCAATAAACAGAACAGCCAATCATAGAGTGATACATTCCCTGTTGTCCACTCCCAGCTTTGGGCAATCAGAGGCTAGGGACACCCCAAGCATGGGGTTGCACCTGTGACCATCTTGGCTAATAGCCATTGAGGGACCTATCCTCTGTGAACTTGTTCTTTTTTGAACCCCATTAGTCACATCCCTGCACTGGTGCCTTCTCTGGAAATTCTGCCTTCACTATTGTTATGAGATGGGGATCAGATTCTCAGCTAATGTTAATTGGCATAGAACCATGAACTTCAATTGAGCTATGCTGATTTACACCAGATGAGAATCTGGTCCACAGGAGTCTAATTTTTGACAAGTTTTGCGAATACCTAGGGAATGGCCTTTCATTTTTATTCTATCTCTGTGTCTTTATTTTCAAAAATCATGATTTCAAATAAGAAATGGAAGGTTCTTTTTCTTTGTCTTCTGGTTTTGGTGATGCTGAAGTCAGTTTTTATCCCACCCACATTGGGTCACCCTTCCCCAACAAGAAAAGGAGTACTTGTGGCACCTTAGAGACTAACCAATTTATTTGAGCATAAGCTTTTGTGAGCTATAGCTCACTTCATCGGATGCGTACTGTGGAAAGTATAGAAGATCTTTTTATACACACAAAGCATGAAAAAATGGGTGTTTACCACTACAAAAGGTTTTCTCTCCCTCCACCCCACTCTCCTGCTGGTAATAGCTTATCTAAAGTGATCACTTACCAACACTACCAACACTACAAAAAGAAGGATTCTAGGTGGACTCTTCCTGAAGGTCGAGACAGCAGACTGGACTTCTACATAGAGTGCTTCTGCCGACGTGCACGGGCTGAAATTGTGGAAAAGCAGCATCACTTGCCCCACAACCTCAGCCGTACAGAACACAATGCCATCCACAGCCTCAGAACCAACTCTGACATTATAATCAAAAAGGCTGACAAAGGAGGTGCTGTTGTCATGAATAGGTCGGAATATGAACAAGAGGCTGCTCGGCAGCTCTCCAACACCACTTTCTACAAGCCATTACCCTCTGATCCCACTGAGAGTTACCAAAAGAAACTATAGCATTTGCTCAAGAAACTCCCTGAAAAAGCACAAGATCAAATCCGCACAGACACACCCCTGGAACCCTGACCTGGGATATTCTATCTGCTACCCAAGATCCATAAACCTGGAAATCCTGGGCGCCCTATCATCTCAGGCATTGACACCCTGACAGCAGGATTGTCTGGCTATGTAGACTCCTTCCTCAGGCCCTACACTACCAGCACTCCCAGCTACCTTTGAGACACCACTGACTTCCTGAGGAAACTACAATCCATCAGTGATCTTCCTGATAACACCATCCTGGCCACTATGGATGTAGAAGCCCTCTACACCAACATTCCACACAAAGATGGACTACAAGCCGTCAGGAACAGTATCCCCGATAATGTCACAGCAAACCTCGTGGCTGAACTTTGTGATTTTGTCCTTACCCATAACTATTTTACCATTTGGGGACAATGTATACCTTCAAATCAGCAGCACTGCTATGGTGGGGGGTGGGGAATAAACAAGGGGAATAGTTTTACTTTGTGTAATGACTCAACCACTCCCAGCCCTTGAGGAATTCCACCATGACTTCAACAATTTCCATCCCACCATCAACCTCAATCTGGTCCAGTCCACACAAGAGATCCACTTCCTGGACACTACAGTGCTAATAAACGATGGTCACATAAACACCACCCTATACCAGAAACCTACTGACCGCTATTCCTACCTACATGCCTCCAGCTTTCACCCTGACCACACCACATGATCCATTGTCTACAGCCAAGCTCTGCGATACAACCGCATTTGCTCCAACCCCTCAGACAGAGACAAACACCTACAAGATCTCTATCAAGCATTCTTACAACTACAATACCCACCTGTGGAAGTGAAGAAACAGATTGATAGAGCCAGAAGAGTTCCCAGAAGTCACCTACTACAGGACAGGCCTAACAAAGAAAATAACAGAACGCCACTAGCCGTCACCTTCAGCCCCCAACTAAAACCCCTCTAACGCATTATTAAGGATCTACAACCTATCCTGAAGGATGACCCAACACTCTCACAAATCTTGGGAGACAGGCCAGTCCTTGCTTTCAGACAGCCCCCCAACCTGAAGCAAATACTCACCAGCAACCACATACCACACAACAGAACCACTAACCCAGGAACCTATCCTTGCAACAAAGCCCGTTGCCAACTGTGCCCACATATCTATTCAGGGGACACCATCACAGGGCCTAATAACATCAGCCACGCTATCAGAGGCTCGTTCACCTGCACATCCACCAATGTGATATATGCCATCATGTGCCAGCAATGCCCCTCTGCCATGTACATTGGTCAAACTGGACAGTCTCTACGTAAAAGAATAAATGGACACAAATCAGATGTCAAGAATTATAACATTCAAAAACCAGTCGGAGAACACTTCAATCTCTCTGGTCACGCGATTACAGACATGAAAGTTGCAATATTACAACAAAAAAAACTTGAAAACCAGATTCCAGCGAGAGACTGTTGAATTGGAATTCATTTGCAAATTGGATACAGTTAACTTAAGCTTGAATAGAGACTGGGAGTGGCATTATGCAAGATAACCTATTTCCCCTTGTTTTTTCCTACCCCCACCACCTCCTCAGACGTTCTTGTTAAACCCTGGATTTGTGCTGGAAATGACCCACCTTGATTATCATACACATTGTAAGGAGAGTGATCACTTTAGATAAGCTATTACCAGCAGGAGAGTGGGTTTGTGGGGGGGAGAAAACCTGGATTTGTGCTGGAAATGGCCCAACTTGATTATCATACACATTGTAAGGAGAGTGATCACTTTAGATAAGCTATTACCAGCAGGAGAGTGGGGTGGGGGGAGAGAAAACCTTTTGTAGTGGTAAACACCCATTTTTTCATGCTTTGTGTGTATAAAAAGATCTTCTATACTTTCCACAGTATGCATCCGATGAAGTGAGCTATGGCTCATGAAAGCTTATACTCAAATAAATTGGTTAATCTCTAAGGTGCCACAAGTACTCCTTTTCTTTTTGCGAATACAGACTAACACGGCTGTTACTCTGAAACCTTCCCCAACAGCAACCCAGTTATTGCCATTATTATAATATTATATGGCAATATTATAATAAAGCCATTATTCCACTTTATGGGTTTGCTCCTATCTATTCCAGCCTCTCTGCCTTGCACACAATTCATTTCCATTACCATAAAGAACGAATCATGATACGGAGGTTAGAGACGTTGTTATTTATAGGGAAGAAAAAGAATCCCACAGCAACTGATTTTTCCTGAACTATTTTTCTTGCTGAGCAAGAAGTTGGGGTGGGGGGTCCTAGTATTGCCACCCTTTCTTCTTCTCTGCTGTCTCTTTAGTTCTAGCTAGCTTGTCACTGGGGTTTTTAGGTGCCATATTTTTCCATCTTTGTCTGGAATCTCGTGAGAACAGGTTTTGCCATGACATGAAGTTATATCTGAAATTGTTCTTCTGGTTTTGGATCCAATCTGTGTCTGATTACATTTGGATCTGGGGCTTTCAGTGCAACACCTCACCTTCTATATCTGAGGGGGTTGGAGGTTCTGGGCTTGATCCATAACTAAAGTGCTTTGGGGTCCTTTAGGATAAACGGGGCATTTAGGCCTTTTGGTACTGCTCCCCTATTGTGGAAGCCTTCATTGCATGTCAGGATTAGGTGGGATTCAAAATGTGACAATGTTTCTCATTTTAATGAAAGACCTGTACAGTATAGATGGTGAAGTTTTTTCCAGTGACTTCCATCCTATCCCCCCCCCGACCACTTTCCTCCCGCTTTCATTGCCTAAACTCATTGAGTGTGCCAGGTTAGCAAAGACAGCGGAAAGTTACAAGCATCACGTTCAAAGTTCTCCCTTTTAATTAATCTCAGTCCATCTTCCCAGGTTCCCTTCTCCTCTAGTGGGAGCCATGTGGCAGTTATTAGGCAGCTGCATAACCAGCTGGTTGGAGGTCTCCAGGCTACTGATTGTTCCAGTAGCGTCCACAGAAAAGTTGGTGCACTTCCTCCCAATGTACAGATATGGCATCTGTCAGTACTGCTTCCACTTTAAAATGCGTGGGAAGGGAGCTATTGACCTGTCATTCTTTCACCTCCCAAATACCCAGAGAGCTGGACATTACAATAATATTAAAGAAATCTTTCCCTTCCATTCTCTCCCTCCCTCCCTCATGTCTAAGGCATCTATCAATTTCGTATCTCAAGCACGTGGCTAAATCTCTTGCTTAAGTGCTTTGGAAAACTTCAGTTCACTTAAAGCAGGAGCAATTATGGTCTCACTCTCAGGCACAGATCTAGGTCTGTGCAAACCATCTGGTTGTGTGTGCTGCCTCTCCCCCCCCCTTTTTTTTTTTCCCTTGGAAGTAATTAATGCAAATCAACATGGGTTTATGGAAAATAGATCATGTCAAACTAACTGGATTTTTTTAATGAGATTACTTGTTTGACTGATAAAGGTAACAGTGTTGACATATTATATTTAGATTTCTACAGGACATTTGATTTGATACCACATGATGATTTTAAAAAAATAGAACTACATAAAATGAACATGGCACACATTAAATGGATTAAAAACTGGCTAAATAAGTCTCAAAATGTAACTGTAAACAGGGAATCAACCAGGTGTTTCCAGTGGGGGGCCTGCAGGGGTTGGTTCTTCGCCCTATGTTATTGAACATTTTTATCAATGACTTGGAAGAAAACAAAATCATCACTGAAAGTTTGCACATGACACACAAATTGGGAGATTGGTAAATAATGAAGAGGACAGGTACTTATTCAGAACAATCCAGATCTCCTACACAAACAAACAATATGTTTTAATACAGCTAAATGTAAATGTATATACCTAGGAACAAAGAATTTAGGCCACAGTTACAGGATGAGGGACTCTGTCCTGGGAAGGAATGACTCTGAAAAAGATTTGGGGACTGTGGTGGATAACTAGCTGAACACCAGTTCCCAATGTAACACTGTGGCCAAAAGAATTAACAGGATGCATAAACAGTGGAATCTCAAGAAGGCATAGAGAGGTTATTTTACCTTTGTATTTGGCACTGGTGCAACTGCTGCTGGAATACTATAGCAAGTTCTGATCCCATAATTCAAGAAGCATGTTGATAAATTGAAGCAGGTTCAGAGAAGAGCCACAAGAATGATTAAAGGATTAGAAACATGCCTTAGTGATAGACTCAAGGAGCTCGATTTATTTAGCTTAACAAAGAGAGGGATAAGTGGTGAGTTGATTACAATATCTACATGGGAACAAATATCAATGGTCCCTTCAATCTAGCAGAGAAAGGTATAACGTGGGGGGAGGGATAGCTCAGTGGTTTGAGCATTGGCCTGCTAAACCCAGGGTTGTGAGTTCAATCCTTGAGGGGGCCATTTAGGGATCTGGGCCAAAAATTGGGGATTGGTCCTGCTTTGAGCAGGGGGTTGGACTAGATGATCTCCTGAGGTCCCTTCCAACCCTGATATTCTATGATTCAATGGCTGAAAGTTGAAGCAAGACAAATGCAGGCTGGAAATAAACTGTACATTTGATAGATTGGATGCTTTTCTGAAAGCTCTGCTCCAAGAATTATTTTGTGGTAGTTCTGTGGCCTGTATTATACAGGTAGTCAGACTAGATAATTACAGTGGTCCCTTCTGGCCTTGGAATCTATGAATCTATTCAGCAAAGCACTTAAGTTCATGCTAAGGTCAAGCACATATTTAAGAGCTTTGTGGAACAGAGAGAGACTGATGAATTGGGGGTAAGCAAGTTATTAAATTCAGATTTATTTAGTATTTCTATTGCAGTAGTTTCCAGATGCCCTGATCAGGATCCTGCTGAGCTAGGCACTGTACAAATAAATATGTAGATTTGGACCCTGCCCCAGCCTGCATCTTGTGGGGGACATGGTTCAGACTTGGATCTGTGTTTGCAGCAGGTAGGCGTGTCTGGCGCATACAAGGCAAAGTACTGAAGTCCCAATCTGGCAGGGAAAACAGGCTCAGAGGTAGTCTAGGTACATCAGGTGGCAGTCCCAAAGGGGTTTCTGTGATTCAACCCGTGACACCCCTAGCAACCACTGCAGAGTGGTACTGCTGGGGGCAGAGAATTAGACTACCTAGGTCACTGCCAGTATGACAGGGTCAGGGCAGCAGATGTGAGGACTGTCTGATGCCATTTGGAGCAGAAAGACTTTGAGGGACTCTACCCTGGAAGGCGAAGCCATTTAGTGACCTGGCCAGAAGGCCAAGTCACAAAGAGGAAGCTTCGGCTCTTGGAGCGACAAAGAGGTGCCACAGAGTGCAACTGCAAGAAGGCGTGTCGGCCTGGCAGAGCTAATCCCCAGAACAGCCAGGAGGAGGTGCCGTCAAGTGGTGAGTAAAATGCCCTGTCACACACAGCTAGAGAGTAGCTAGTTTCTCAAAAGTATCAAGCACCCAGAAGTTCCCACTGGCTTCCAGGGAAACTGATGGGTCCTCAGGGCTTCTGAAAATCTGACTGTTTATTTAGGTGCCTAAAAATAGATTTAGGAGACTAATTTTAGGCTCTTATTTTTTAAAAGTCTTGGCCTCCAGGCATATGGGAGCATGGAATAAGGCATGAAGGTGGTTATGGGGGTGGTCAGGTCTAATGTCATTGTTAGATTGGAGGGGGCAGAGGTAATGCATAAACAACATTCATGGATTTTGTGTAAACTAATCTTCACAAATACTGTTTTTTGCAATGTTTGCGCAAATCTCTTTCTCTCTCTCTCTCAGTGGAGACCAGATTCCTGAGATGACTTGCAATCAATCTAAGTTATTGATCAATAAATATACTTGTGACCTTTCAATATGGCAAAACCTTTAATTTTGAACGGACTTGATGTCTGACCATGTGTTCAGATTCTCCAAATTATACAGGACCCTTACTTGGCTGACATCCTGTGTGCCACACTTCATACTAGGATGAATTCTGTAAGGCAGAGTTTCCAACACCTGAAAACTTACGTATAATGGAAAGATGACAGCTCCGGCTGAAATTTCCAAGCATTTTGCAGCTTTGAAAGAAAATGCACTGATGGCTCTTGCATAGATTTCAGAAGGTAACTTAATTCAAATAGCCTGAGCTGATTTTACTGACTCAGCTCCTAGGTTGGATGGCTTCCTTGTTCTCACTCTGAGTAGTTTATATAAGTATAGGAACTTTATGAGCCTATGAGAAGAGTAATAATCGTACTGTGCTGTGTGTTATGAAATCATGAAGACACTACTTATGAATTAGTTATGGAGCCTTTCCCAGCTCATTTCGATGGAACTGTTGACCTAAAGCACCATTACTTGGTGCCATCTTCATCCTGTGTAGCAGCAGCTATCACATTGCCATTTGGATATCCTGACAGTGGAGGCAGAGGAACCAGTGTGGCAGGATTGGGAGAAGTGAATTAATATTTACATAATATTTACTAGCCCAGACATATTCACACAGCCTAGAATCTAATCCTCCACTCTTATCACAATACTCATGACCAGACCTAGTCAAACTATTGGTTATGAATTATATTCATTACAAATTTAGTCCCTTAATTTTAGTAAATTGTTGTAGCTTGATCATGATTTCTGCAAATGTTTGTTTTTGGGATAAATAATGTTACCAGTTTAACAGCAGATTGTTTTCAAACTGCTGTCTTCAGGCATTCACACTCTTCACTAACCAGTAACCATATTGTGTGAGTTGGGCACCTTGGGCACGTGGTTTTCTTCTGTTCCCTGATTGGATGACTGAAGTG
The DNA here is from genome assembly GCF_965140285.1 of Lepidochelys kempii. Classification (NCBI taxonomy): domain Eukaryota; kingdom Metazoa; phylum Chordata; order Testudines; family Cheloniidae; genus Lepidochelys; species Lepidochelys kempii. The sequence continues at coordinate 154,301,658 of NC_136382.1, forward strand.
TTTTAAAACAGGAAAAAGAATATCATAGTTTTGACATCAATTTCTGTCTGAATAATCATTTGTGATAAATTTACTTCACCAGCATTTAAATAAATGCCCATAGCTTTTTGAATCATGGAGAGTAACAAATAATATAACTCCATGCTTCAGAGCAAACTGATTTCAGTGCTTTCATTCACAAAAAGTATCTCCAAATCAAGCTCTGGCTTTTGTTTACTCTAACCAGTAAACTTGAATATTTTATTTGCTAATTGGAAATGGTATGTAACCTATCACTTAAATCAGCTTCTCTGCCAGATGACTTGAGGATAGCTAATGTGACAGCTAAAAAAGGCTCCAGAGGAAATTAGAGGCTGGTAAGTCTAACTTCAGTACCAGGGAAATTGATTGAAACTACAGTAAAGAACAGAATTATCAGACAACTAGATGAACACGATTTGTTGGGGAAGAGTCAACACTGCTTTTGTAGAGGGAAATCATGCCTCGCTAATCTGTTAGAATTTTTGAGCAAATGCGGACAAGGGTGATCCAGTGGATACAGTGTACTTGGACTTTCAGAAAGTCTTTGACAAGGTCCCTTGCCAAAGACTCTTGAGCAAAGTAAACAGTTATGGGATAAGAGTGAAGGTCCTTTCTTGGATCAGTAACTGGTTAAAAGATAGGAAACAAAGAGTCAGAATAAGTGGTCAGTTTTCAGAATGGACAGAGGTAAATAATGGTGACCCCCAGCGATCGGTACTGGGACTAGTAGTGTTCAATAGATTCCTAAATTATCTAGAGAAGGGGTAAACACTGAGGTGGCAAAATTTGCAGATGATACAAAATTACTCAAAATAGTTAAGTCCAAAATAGATTACAAAGAGTTGCAAAGGAATCTCACAAAACTGGGTGACTGGGCAACAAAATGGCAAATGAATTTCAAAGCAATGCATATCGGAAAACATAATCCCACCTATATGTACAAAATGATGGGGTCTAAATTAGCTGGTACCACTCTAGAAAGATCTTTGAATGGATGTTTTCAGAGAACTATCCATAATGACTCCATGTGCAATGGTAGTCAAAAAAGCTAACAGAATCCTAGGAGCCATTAGGAAAGGGATAGATAAGACAAAAAATATCATAATGCCACTATATAAATCGTTGGTATGCCCACATCTTGAGTACTGTATGCAGTTCTGGTCACCCTATCTGAAAAACAAAAAAATAGAATTGGAAAAAGTACAGGGAAGGGCAACAAAAATGATTAAGGGTATGGAACAATTTTTGTATGAGGAAAGATTAAAAAGACTGGGACTTTTCATCTTGGAAAAGCGATGACTAATGGGATATAACAGAGGTCTATAAAATCGTGACTGCTGTGGAGAAAGTGAATAAGGAAGTGTTATTTACCCCTTGAGATAACACAAGAACAAGGAGTCATTGGATAAAATTAATAGGTAGCAGGTTTAAAACACACATAAGGAAGTACTTCACGCAAAGCACAGTCAGCCTGTGGGACTTGTTGGCAGGGGCTGTTGTGGAGGCCAAAACTATATTAAACTACAGACTTTACAATGCACACTGTAAATTTCACCGATGCCCAGACCCTTGGCCCACCTACCCACCTTTCCTTCTGCTCATGAATTAAGCACCTTGTATCATATTCAGGGATGTGGGGGAAGCTCTGTTCCCTCTCTTTTTCCCTCTCTTATTCCTGTCACAGAAACTTGCTGCCTCCTGTCAAAAGGCATGGGATGGAAAGGAGCCCCTGAAATGTGACTCTGGAGGATCTCGGGAGAGAAGGGAATGGAGGAAGGCAGCCGGTGCAGAATGATCACTGTATGCCTGGGTATTGAATATTTGATGAGGCCGCCTGTTCAAAAGAAGAATCAGCTTTGCTTAGTTCAGCCCATAAAAATCCTTTAATGGGGGCCAAATCATTTGTGCTGAGAGCCTCATTCTGTGATAATGTACTATCAGAAAGAGATCTGTAATCTCTCTTTCTCTCTCTCTCTCATACACACACACACACACACACCCCTTCCCATTACAGTATTTCTAGCAAAGATAATATAAAGGAGCTAACAAATCAATGCATCCTTTCTGCTATCTCTGTAAAAGAAGGAAACTTTCCCATTTTATAATTATTTTTGATAGAGAGGCTGCATCATTAGTTAACTTGTTCATTGCTGGTCTCCCACATCCTCTGCCATTCTACTCAAATAATACCACCACCTAGTGCTTGGGTAGCACTTTTCATCGGTAGATCTCAATGCCCCACCACCCCCAGTCTTTAATATATTTATCCCCCCCAACACCTCTGTGCAGTAGGGAAGTATGATCTCCATTTTACAGATGGGGAACTGAGAAACAAGGGTCAGATTTTCAAAGGTATTTAGGCATTTCTACATTCAGCATTGCAATACCAAACTAATTTAGGACCCTAAATCTCATTTTCAAAAGCAATTTAGTCTTTTAGAAGCCAAAATGCCATTGACAATGGATGGTATTTAGGCTCATAAGTGCCCAAGTCACTTTTGAAAATGAGATTATGTTCCTCAATCAGGCCTTGCAGCACTGCATCAGCAACACCTAAATACCTTTAAAAATCCAAAAGACCAGAGAAACAAAGTGACTGGCCCCAGGTCATATAGGAAGTCTGTGGTGGAACAGAAATTGAACCCTACTCGCAGGTTAGTGCGCTACTCATTGGATCACCCTTCCTCTGAAAATGAATAGAACATAGGAACACCTCTGGTGTAGTCATCAGCAGAGCAGATGTTTTCTAGCTGGACATGGCTGCTATCTCCCTGGACCTAGCTAGTACATCTGGCACCACAGTAGGTACATTCAGCAAATGAATAACAAGGCAATTTTCCTTCCTCACTGTTAAATGTACGGTGTGAAAACTTTGTCATAAGTGTTATGGAAAAAACATCAAGGATACTTCAGGATATTTCAAGTGTAACAAGCTTACAACTTTCATATCAGGGATATGCCTAATTAAACCATTTTTTTATTGGATTCATTTGTGCATGTTTGCTGTCATGAGATGAAATGAAGCTAACTTCAGCTCTCCTCCATGTTAGTGTTCTCTCTGTCTCTGGAATTCTATTTCGGGTCTCAAGAAAAACGTAAAAGTGACACCACCTTCTCAGTGTACAGCTCTAGTCCCTGGGCATTTTCAATCATAGCTTGCTTCGATGTCAGAATAAGTTTGAACTACTTTTTCTTCCTGTTAGCACTATGGAGCACATCCAACTATGGGAGAGGGAGCTGGATTCTACTGTGGCTTATGCATTGTCAGCAGAATCATTAACTAAGACCCAATTGCAGGGCCAAATTCTGTCCTGTGTCAGACCTGTGCAATCCCAATGAAGATAATGAACTTTCACAGGGGACTGAGTGCAGAATTTTAAGTTAATACATGTATACAGAATTTGAATTGCAGGATTTTTTATTACTAGTGATTACATGTGGCATTGGCAGCTAGAAAATCCAACTTTTGCTTGTGAGTTGAGTAGGTTTGTTACAGATGTCAGTCCAAAAGGACTAATGAAATCCTGGGATGCATAAACAGGGAAATCTCAAGTAGGATTAGAGAGGTGATATTACCTCTCTATTTGGCACTGGTGTGACCACTGCTACAATACTGTGTCCAGTTCTGGTGCCCACAATTCCAAAAGAATGTTGATAAATTGGAGAAGGCTCAGAGAAGAGCCATGAAAATGATTAAAAGATTTGAAAACATATATTATAGTGATAAACCAAATATATTGAGCTCCTAGAGTCTAACAAGAAGAAGGTTGAGATGTGACTTGATTATAGCCAATAAGTACCTACACAGAGGACAAATATTTGATAATGGACAATTCAATTTAGCAAAGAAAGGTGTAACATGATCCAATGGCTAGCAGTTGAAGCTAGACAAATTCCAGCTGGAGATAAGGTGTAAATTCTTCACAGTGAAAATAATTAACCATTGGAACAATTTAGCAAGAGTTGTGGCGGATTCCACATCACTGGCAATTTTTAAATCAAGATTATATATTGTTCTAAAAGATATATATACTCCAGAATTTATTGTGAGGAAGTTCTGTGCCCTGTGTTATACAGGAAATCAGACAAAGTGATCACAGTGGTCCCTTCTGGCCTTGGAATCTATGAATTTAAAAAAAGCAGATAAAAGATACTGGAGATAATGTACATAGAATTGACAGATATGGCATGAATGCCATGGAAATAGGCAGCACTTAAGAGGTCTGATTTTCCCTTCTCTGTGTTGATTGAGTGTGTGGTGAGATGTGCTCCCTACACTGGCCCTGAGAGAATGGAATTAGGCCAGATAGTCCCAATCAGCCAATTATGCTGCAAATGGGGGAGATTTAGGCTGCGGGGAGGTTGCTAGTTAAAGGGAAGCTCACCCATGAGGGAATAGCCAGGAGGCTGGCAACACTCAGGCTGCAGAGAGGGAGGCTGCAGTCTGAGTCTCTCTCTCTCTCTCTCGTAAGGGAGACGGAGGGGGGATAGGAGCCCTTGAGAAAAGTGTTTGCCTAATAAGGAGGGCTCTGACTAAGAAGGCTGTTGAAGGAGAAGCTTATCTCTCTCGTAAGGGAGACGGAGGGGGGATAGGAGCCCTTGAGAAAAGTGTTTGCCTAATAAGGAGGGCTCTGACTAAGAAGGCTGTTGAAGGAGAAGCTTAAAGAAGCATGGTAGGAAGTAATCCAGGGAAGACAACACTAGGATCGATGTAGTCCTGGACCTTAGCTGCATGCTAAGGGCCCTGGACTGGAACCCTCAGTAGACGGCAGGCCTGAGTTCCCTTACCATCCACTGCAGAGTGATATTGCTAGGGGCAGTAAATGGGAAAACTGCCTGAGTGACATAGTTAGAGGACTGCCTGACTTTGAAAGACCCACTCTCCCCACTCAGAAGGGGAAGGGGAATCACATGACTTGGCCAGAGGGCAGAGTCACGGGGCAGCTGTAGCTTGACTCTGTGAGCAGGAGGAGAGCTGCAACTGTGCAAGAGAAGAAATGGGGTGCTGAACCGGATGTCTCTAATCCTCCAAATTGCCAGAAGGGGTGCCACCCAGTGGTGAGCAGAGCACCTCATGATAACGTGCAACAATGTAACATGGGCTTCTTTTGCACTGGTGCTGGGAAAAAATCAGTGGGTTATTTACTGCACTAGCTCAGATGCCTTGAACTTTCCAGGAGCCAAATGGCAGACACCCAGCAATGCGCACATCTTGTTTCAGAGATATCTCCCAATCAAAATTATACTATTTGCATATTTAGTAGAAGCAGTACAGTAGCTCCTAGAGACCTCATTCAGAATCAGGGCCTCTTTGCGTAAGATATTGTATATTTAAATGTAATAAGACAGCCCCTGCCCCAAGAACTTACCATCTAAATTTAAGATAAGACAAGAGGTGACTGAAACAAACAGATGGGAAGGGAAGAATGGATGTAGTATCAGTAATGTGTGTTTTTAGGTATAAAGAAAGGGAGGACTTGTTGCACCTTAGAAACTAACCAATTTATTTGAGCATAAGCTTTCGTGAGCTACAGCTACATCCGATGAAGTGAGCTGTAGCTCACGAAAGCTCATGCTCAAATAAATTGGTTAGTCTCTAAGGTGCCACAAGTCCTCCTTTTCTTTTTGCGAATACAGACTAACACGGCTGCTACTCTGAAACCTGTTTTTAGGTATATTCACTTTGAACATGATTTCTGCTGGTGGGTGTAGAGGTTGGCTTCTCTGGGTTGGTAGGGGATGTTTGCGAAGACAAATAAGTAGATCAGTATCAGTCATCTCAATGCTCCACCTCTCCATTATCAGCTGGCAGTATTCTATGTGCATCAAGACTGAAAGAAGGCTTAAGGAGGGAACTGAGGAAAGATAGGGTGGTGTGTCTTTGGGGCATAGGAAGCTCTAAGCAAGAGCTGGCATGGTAGAAAGTGCAAAGATATTTGTGGGAGATCAATTTTGGAAAGAAGGAGTAGTAATATCACCTGATCAACAACATAAACAAATATTGACCAGCTCAAAAGGTAGCAGCAGTAAAGTAGTGCCCAAGGGGAAAAAATAGCAGCTAAGATTGTGGTATATTGCCAAATATGATGGAGAAAACTTCCAATCAAAGGAATTGAATTTACCATAGAAGCAATTCTGCTACTGATACTGCCCTTAGAAACATGCCATGATTCTGTGTCACTAACCTCTTGGAACACACAGCACCAGAATCTTGATGGATATAAACACACGTGGAGAAGTTTTTGCATGTATGTTCTTCTGCCTGTTAGGATTCTAGCAGTTAACAACTCTAGCCAGCTAGAGTCCCTCTAGTGTCATGTCCAAAGAGATCTGGCTAGCCAGCCTATGAGACAGATGGACTGGCTACTGGGATGCTGCTTTTTAGACAAAAGATATTCAGGGCACTGAACAGCTGAGTGGGGTTCATTGGAATAACAGGAGGTGCTCCAGGCCAGAATCAAGGTGCCAGGGCAGAGCTGGGTGGGACTGACCAAGACTGGATTAGTAGTAAATGCTGCAGACAGGGACTGAGATGCCTGGGCACAGCAATGTGGGACAACCTTGCACAACGCTTGTCTGCCCTACCCGGTTTTTAGCCCATGCTATCAGGCTCCAGCTTCCAGGAGCAACTGGAGCATACACAGCCATTTTTTAAAAAGAAAACATTTAGCAAAATACATTCCCAAATGGACTTTCCTGACTCTTATCTTCACCATTTTGGTACTTTCTGCATTGCAGCCTGTACCCTATGCTTAATGAGAAGATCACCCTAGTGTGGACACTATTTTACCAGTCAATATCAGCAGTATGGTAATTAGAGTAATTATAACATGTTATAGTACCCATGCTTCTCCCGCAAACACCCTGGCTTGAGATATGGAGACTGCTGGCAAAAAAAAAGACAAGCAGCTGCCTGATCTTGAAAATGGATCTGAAGGAGAATGGTATGAAGAGATAAAGAGCTCTGATAAACTGATCTGATTATATTCATGCAGAGAGAAAGACTGACTTAGCTCTGTCAAGCCCTTCTAATGCTACTACTGCAAACTACTGACTCATTGAAAACAGACTCTCTGAGCTTTAATGACCTGACATTCTAACCAATGAAATCCCCATTTTGTGTGTTTTGGTTTCATACTGAAAGCACATTGTTATTTGTTCCTCATACACGTGTATTTTTTTTCCTTTTCACTTCCAGATAGATTTACAGTATTGCCAGGGCAAGTTGCCCAGGCCGGCCAGGAAGTGTAGTAGGCAAGATAGCACTTAAATAATCCCAGTGACAAGCACTTGTAGATCTAGAAGGAGTCCCATTACATGAAAGTCAGAGTGAGTGTGATGGCACATGGAATAGTTTATGGGCTCTTTCACCTCCAGGGGGTCGGGCTTATCGAAATGAGAAAATAATGCATTCTGGTTTCCCCTCACAGTCATGTGCAGAAGTCAAACAAAGCCGTGAATGAAAAATAGCTGTTCTGCTGTGTGCCAACACACCTGGTGGGAAAGAAAAAGTGCTGCCTGGAGTGGCTCATGACCATGAGTGCCAACCTCGGGGCAGACTATCCAAAAGCAGGGCAGAACCCCCAGACTGGTTCTATAATTAGATTTCACCAACCCAGTAGCCTGTGTGAATTCCTGAAGCACTATAAACAGTCTTACCATGGAGTCACAGACAGCATCCCTGGGCATTCCCATCATTTTCCTTCAACGGGACATCTTGTGTGCAGGGCAAGCACTTTATCTTGATTAATGCTTCCTTTCCTGTTGGGGGAGTTACACAATTACATAGACTGACAATGCAAACACTCAATATTACTTTATATCATGGGATACAGACATAAGTAGAACTAATACATGCAGCATCCTACAAACATTCCATAAAGTCTAAACACATTCTTATAATACTAATATCTATTTTAACTAAACTAACCCACAGGTGAGCCCGACTGGTTTCCAGCTATGCATTTGTCAGTGTTCAGTGAGGGCCTGGGCCTTGACATGAGCTGGCACCTGGCCTGCCAGCGGCAAACTCCCAGTTGTGAAAGCTGCCCAAACTCAAGCATTCCATAATGTTTAATTCCAAACCTGTCTGTTATGCAGAGATACAATAAAGAAAATCTGGAGGGAATTTGATGTAATGGATGAATTAAAAACAAAATGCAAAGATATCGTGTTTATGGGCAGTATTCCTAGTGCTGTAGATATGGGAAACTGAAATGGCTACCAGTTAACCCCACCTCATCTCGAATTAATACACAACTGAATAATTGAAACATTTTAAATCTCTTACACAGTGGCAGAGCCAGGTTTTGCAACCAGAGTAGCAATGGGTCATTGGCAGTGGGCTGGAGAGCGAGCCTTCCCCACACTCACCTGGTTGCAGCAGCTCCTGCCCCATGGGGTTGAGCCAGGCTCCCCAAACCACCAGGCATTGTGTCCTGCAGCATGGGGTCACAGTGCCATTCAGGTCTGGTCTGGCCACACCTCTGTCATGAAGGAGGAGGGGCTGAGCCAGATCTGAGTGAGTGGCATTGCACAATGGCGTATCAGATTGCAGCACCATGCAACCCATGTTTCAGGTCACAAAGGCCCAGCACAGGGATCCAGGCCCAGCCCTGCGGACAGGAGCCACTGCTGCTGGGTGAGTGCAGGGCAGGCTCGCTCTCCAATCCCATGTGAAACTTTGTTTCACCTTTTTCATCAGTTACATAATATGTTTGAAAAGGTACCACACATACACCTAAAAATCCCTGGGGGGGAGGGTAGGTTTGCCCCCCCAGGAGCTCTGCCACTGTTCCTACCACCAGCAACTGATGTCATACCTGGTTGCCAAAATGGACCTAGTTGAAAGTGTAACAATTTGCAAATCAAATCATCCTGCTGGACGCTATGCACTTTGATGTTGAAAGATGGAACCTGTAAAGACAGTGACTATTCAACAACGTTTCGTTGAATGTGGCTTCTTTGCCCCTTATATGTCACAATGCACAGAACCTCTCAGATGACGACAGTAAGTCTACACTGCAGCATCTTGATGAACTGAAGTACTGCATAGCAGGTGTCATGCCTGCTACTAATTAAGCCACAGATGAAGAGGATCCACCTGCTTCTAAGGAGCTTGTGAAAAAAGGAGAAGAACACACACTTCTCACAGCTACAATCCAAAAAGCAATTTTTGAAGATCTGCATGAACAGGAAGCTGACGATGCTGTACCCTACAGTACACCCATTCTAGAAACCCAGGAATCACCTAAGCAGAACACCAGTGGCCATGCTGGGACAACTGACTGCTTGAATTCTGTCCTTGGCAGAGCTCAGTCTCTCCTGTGACTTTGCAAGTCGCCCCCACAAAGAATGGCAACTGTGACCATTCTCGGGGCACCCAGGACTGTGAGTCACCTTGTTACCTTCTTCCTCCAGCAAGAGGGAGTCTTGCTTCTGGTAGCTGAGTGTGAGACCACGAGTCTTCAGCCACTTAAGCAGTCTCCTGTGGGCTATACCAGCCCTATCTTCACCTTGCTGGTTAATAATAGGTACACCCTTGTCATAAATATAAAGGGAAGGGTAAACCCCTTGAAATCCCTCCTGGCCAGGGGAAAGCTCCTCTCACCTGTAAAGGGTTAAGAAGCTAAAGGTAACCTCGCTGGCACCTGACCAAAATGACCAATGAGGAGACAAGATACTTTCAAAAGCTGGGAGGAGGGAGAGAAACAAAGGGTCTGTGTGTCTGTCTATATTCTGTCTTTGCCGGGGATAGACCAGGAATGGAGTCTTAGAACTTTTAGTAAGTAATCTAGCTAGGTATGTGTTAGATTATGATTTCTTTAAATGGCTGAGAAAAGAACTGTGCTGAATAGAATAACTATTTTTGTCTGTGTATCTTTTTTGTAACTTAAGGTTTTGCCTAGAGGGGTTCTCTATGTTTTGAATCTAAGTACCCTGTAAGGTATCTACCATCCTGATTTTACATGGGGGATTTCTTTATTTCTATTTACTTCTATTTTTATTAAAAGTCTTCTTGTAAGAAAACTGAATGCTTTTTCATTGTTGTCAGATCCAAGGATTTGGGTCTGTGGTCACCTATGCAAATTGGTGAGGCTTTTTATCCAACATTTCCCAGGAAAGGGGGGGTGCAAGTGTTGGGAGGATTGTTCATTGTTCTTAAGATCCAAGGGTCTGGGTCTGTAGTCACCTAGGCAAATTGGTGAGGCTTTTTATCCAACATTTCCCAGGAAAGGGGGGGTGCAAGTGTTGGGAGGATTGTTCATTGTTCTTAAGATCCAAGGGTCTGGGTCTGTAGTCACCTAGGCAAATTGGTGAGGCTTTTTACCAAACCTTGTCCAGGAAGTGGGGTGCAAGGTTTTGGGAAGTATTTTGGGGGGAAAGACGTGTCCAAACAGCTCTTCCCGAGTAACCAGTATTAGTTTGGTGGTGGTAGCGGCCAATCCAAGGACAAAGGGTGGAATATTTTGTACCTTGGGGAAGTTTTGACCTAAGCTGGTAAAGATAAGCTTAGGAGGTTTTTCATGCAGGTCCCCACATCTGTACCCTAGAGTTCAGAGTGGGGGAGGAACCTTGACAACCCTAGTCCTTGAATATTTCGCCTGTGACATCCAGCCCCTGACACTGGCTACTCTCAGAAATCCCCAGTCCTCTGCCCCCAGTTTTACTTTAAATCTCCATTCCTGTAAACTGCACAATGCTTGAAAGCACTTATAATAAACCAAAGAAGTTTTATTTAAGAAAGAATGAAGATTTAACTAGGAGTGAGAGAAAGTGATGAAAACAAATGGTTAAAACACAACAAAATCATAACTCATGAACGTGGGTCTACACTCACCAATAGTTACCTTTCCTATGTGACAAAGTAGGCTCTCCCCCACCCCCGCTCCCCACAGCTGGATGGTTTCACAAAAACAGGCTCTCTGGGTTCATGAAAGCCCCTTCACTCCTTAAGGGGTTTCCTCAGGCTAGGGCTACACTACAGCTTAAGTTGACATAAATTATGTCTCTTAGGGGTGTGAATTAGCCACCCCCCAAGCAACATAACTTATGCCGATTTAAGCACCAGAGTGGACAATGCTATGTTGGTGGGAGAGCTTCTCCCGCCAACATGGCTAATGCTACTCGCAGGGGCTGGAGTAACTAAACCTTAGAGTTGCTATAACCATAACCTCACTGAATGGATCTAGAGTGCCTTTCCCTGCACTCCATTATAGAGAAACAGTCTTTTGCCTTTATTCATAGCCAGGGCATGCTCCTGCCTGCTCTAATGTTTCTTTTCACTTTCAAGTGGTTTCAATTGTTTGCCATGGTCTCTGATGGTTTTCCACTGACTGTTCTGTGATTTGGCAAGGGTAAGACAATTGAACTTTGCATTGAACCTCTGTGGGTGACTAGGGAGGGGTGACAATTGCCTCTTGCTTCAATAGGCTATCACTGATTACCCCGGTGACTAAGTTTTATTCCAAGTCTATAAAGCATACTTTCAATATAAATCTTATTCCTGAATTATCCATATATACCTCTCACAATGATTGAGTCTTGACAAGTTATGAGCTTTCTTTACATACCTTACATGTTGCTCTTTATGGATTAATATGCTGTAAGACATGTTTGCAAACACCTCACCCCAGACCTGACAAACTCACTCCATCAAAGAACAGAGGACCCTTTGCAGAGGGTCACAACATCCTCTTGTAAACCCGAGGTCTGTTGTAGACAATCTAGGATAAGTCATTTGTTTTATCCCAAGGTAAGAACACTAGTTTTGCGTATGTATAACGAAATACTTTGGCATGTGAATTGTTTTTAATATGCTGTACATAAAGGGTCTTTGTGCAATGTCATAAGTAAAAGGAATTGTGAACTAAGTTATGACCTAGAGACTTGAAGGCTTATAGACTCACATGCTTAAAGTTAAGCACCTGCTTCAGTGTTTTGCTGCATTGTGGCCACAGAGCTCATCTTCTCACAGGATCAAACTGTATACACATCCTTCAGCCCTCAAACAGATTTTGTTTTCTACAGATGTAAATAAAAACAAAAGATATGTCGGAATAATGATTTAGGTGACACTATATTAGGCAGCAACCTGTTCGAATAGTTAAAAAACACGGAGTCCCCGAGGTGACTTGTTACCAGGTTTTACTGTGTATTGTGTTAAATAGGGAATAGGTCAAACGTTTGCTCAGCACACAGTAGTATAGCAGAACTTAGTTGTTCTCTATCTTTGAAGAAGGAAGGGAGAAATAAATGTTTGGGCACTTAGCTACCCAGCAGACTCTAAGGGCCTATCACCGGACATGCTGTCAGTCGCTGAGCCCTCACCTTCCCCATTATAATAGTTTACAGTATCTTGTTACTGGAAACCCATGAACTAGTTACAGTGGAAAAAATAAATGGATTTGACAAGTGTAATCCCTTTTTCCGTTTTGAGATTTATCAACCTGCTTTGGCATGTTTGTTGTTCAAACTGATTCCACAAACGCTTTCTGCAAAATTATTCCTTCCAGTGGGCTGCACAAATTATTCACTCTGTCCTTTCCTTACATGTGTGGACTATTGCTAATCCATTATTCAAGCTATGTGACCCATCATCCATATCACATGCTATTTTTTCTGATCTCCAGTTGGCTGACAATTTTTTATAAAAAGGAAGGCTTGAATAAATCATTTGTAGGGCAAACATTCACCCAAACACCCAAGTGCAAGATTTTACATCACATCTGTCCCAAATCTGCCTAGATTTAAGGCCCAAGGGGGACCATTAGATCATCTAGTCACCCCCCTTTTATATATCTCAGTCCATTTAATTTCACCCAGCTGCCCCTGTATTGAGTCGAATAACATGTTTGACTAAAGCATATCTTCCAGAAAGACATCTAATCTAAAACTTAAGACAGAGATGGAGAATTCTTCACTTCAATTGCTAGTTTGCTCCAGTGGTTAATCACCACCACTGTTAAATTCATGCCTAATTTGAATTAATCTGGCTTCAGCTTTCACTGATTGGTGGTTCTTATGCCTTTCTCTGTTTGAATAAAGAGTACTTTAATATCCAATATTTTCTCCCTGTGAAGGTACTTATACACTGTAATAAGTCACCTCTCAGTCTTAAGCTAAACAGGTTGAGTTCTTCAAGTCTGACTGTAAGGCATTTTCTCCAGCCCTCAAATCATTTTTGTGGCTCTTTTCCACAATCCCTCCAATTTTTCAACATCCATTTTATAAATATGGACACCAAAATTGTCCATAGTATTCTAGTAGCAGTCTCACCAGTGCTTTATATAGAGGAGACATAATGTCGCCATTCCTACTCACTGTTCCCCTGTTTATAAAGCCCAGGATCACATTCGCCCTTTGTGCCACAGCACCGCACTGGTAGCTCATGTTGGGCTGTTTGTCCACTATGAATCCGAAATCCTTTTCAGTGCCCCTGCTTTCCAGGACACAGTGCCCCATTCCATAGGTATGGCTGGCATTCCTTCCAAATGTGCAGATGCCGGAAAAAAACACACTGTTTGAATTGCACCAGGTTACCAAACAATGTAGATTGCTCTGTATGACTGTCCTGTCATAATCATTATTTACCACTCTGACAATCTTTGTGTCATCTGCAAATATAACATCACTGCTGATAAAATTAACTTCCTGGTCATTGTTGAAAATTATGAATAGTGTCTGACAAAATACCAGTCCTTGAGGAACCCCACTAGATACTTGTCCGTCCAATGATGAATAACCCACTGACACCGACTTTTTAAGAACTGTCAGTTACCCTGTGTGCTTTATTGATATTGCAGAGTTCTAATGGTTTAATCAGAATGTCAGGTGGCACTAAGTCAAACATTTTACAAAAGTCTAAGTATATTACATCTACACCGGTACCTTTTAAAAATCAAACTTGTCAGCTCAATGAATGAAATCAGGTTTGTGTGACAAGATCTTTTTTCCATAAAACCATGTTGATTGGCATTAATTATATTCCTACCCTTTAATTCCTTATCAGCTGACTCCTGTATCAGCTTTTCCATTATTTTGCCTGGGATTGACATCAGACTAATTGGTCTAGAGATTCCCAGGTCATCCCACTTGCCCTTTTTGAATACTGGCATATTACTGTTATTTCCATAGCCCCTAGGAGCCCTAATCATGGCTCAAGTTGTAGCACTCTTTCTATCTTCTGGAATTACCCTGGTATTCTGAGACTTATTAAAAATTAACCTCAATGGGCCAGAAATCTTCTCAGCCAACTTTTTGAGAACTTTTGGATTCAAGTTATCTGGGCCTGTTGATTTTAAAATGTTTATCTACAGTAGATGTTATTTAACATCCTTCTTAGTTATTTGTACAAACACATGAATGCTCACACCACAGTGATTTATTCAAATGGGGCCTGATTGCACCACCTTTATGCCCACTGAGCAGTACCTTACCCTACAAGTATCCCCCCTCCTCCGGAACCAGCTTTGCTGTATTGTGGAGGAGTGAGTCAGTGTGAATTATTCCCTATTTAGCACAACACCACACAGTGAAACATGTCAGTAGCAGAAATCAGTGAGACTCCTACTGGAGTACAGCATATCTCAATAGAAGTAAGAGTGGCTGAAACATATCCACATACCTGATGCAACATGTGTTTGCAGCATTCTCCTTTCTCCATGCAGCCTTGCAAATAAAACAGTCACCTGTATGAATGTAAATGGAAAGCAACTAGAAAGTGTTACAAACACCATCTGAACAAATGTTCACACGTGGTTTTTTCAGTGTTCACCTAGCTCTCTCCCTGAACTCCTTATCAATTATTTTGCCACAGGTTGTGCTAAACCCTTCTGGAACTGCACAGCAAAAAAAATTAACTAAAGGAACATTTCCTAAGCGAACAACTCATTTTAAAATAATCAATCACGATATCCAAGTTAAGTCCCAGCAGTCCTTTCTCAGAGATGAATTTGAATTTTACTTTACTTAGGTTTCAACCTCAGCAGTGCCACCTATTGGAGATTTTAAAACAATGTTATGTCAGACACTTGCTATGCATGTAATATACCTTCCAGGCTAGAGTTTTGTAAGCTAGCCTCTGTTTCTGCATCTACAATTTGAGGATGCAAATAATTTCAAGGAGCATTAGTCCACTATTAGGTGATGGTACTGCTAGAAGTGGGATCATGCCATCCCACTCTGGTCACTACATGCTGCTCTGGAAACACAAAGGGGCCATAACCAGACAATTCTGCCATTGCAAAAACTGCATTGACTATTGCATGTCATACACTCCCCCACATAAGCCCCAGCAGAGCATGATTAGGCTCTGAAGAGGCTGCTTTAACTTAGAGGAGCTCCTGTGGCTGCATACACTATGCCATGGGCAGTTTTGGCTCCTAGGGCAGTTCAGAATTGGGAACACACAAATGTAGCTTAAAACCACCTTAGTCTCCCCTCCCTCTGGGCCACTGTCCTTCCTAGAAGCACTGTACAGAATCACAGTCTGAGATTCCACATACATGACTGATTTAGGATATCAGGTACTTAAATGGCTAAACAACATAAGTTGTGCTTGCAATTATTTGTATTCAAAACTGTTTAAAAAAATCAAAAAGTTCAGTTAGGGTTTGATTTTCAGCTTCACCCTATGTGTAAACATGTGTTGTCTTAAGCACCTAATGAACATACTACCTGTCCAGGTTCTTGCATGGCCTCCATCACTGTAGTGTCCATGATCCTTACAATACCCCTGTGAAGTGGTTAAGGATTAATATCCCCTTTTCTAGATGGGGAACTAAGACATGGAAAGGTTTAGTGATTTGCCCAAGGTTACATAAGACATTTACAGGAGAGTCAGGAACTAAATCCAGATCTGAGTTTCATGCCTTAACCACAAGATCATACTTACCTTGTCTTTGTTCTCATATGGAGCCTCTATATACTAGAAAGAAAGTTAAGACACAAAATTCATATCCAGATATGGATATCAAATACCCCAAAGTTAAGAAGGGTTTGGATCTGGTGGTTTGGTTCAGCCCATTATAAAGATAGACTCCATTTGACAAATTCAGATTTGGGTCCAAGTTTAGCTTTAGCTCCCATTTCAAGTGTATACCCATTTTAGAGTTATACACAAACCATTTGTGTCTCCTTTCTTCAAGCCGCTCTTGACTCCACCTCAACAAAATGTAATAGGGACTGAAAGAATGCACTATGACTAGACTGATAATGGACTTATTTCTTGTTATATAATTCACAGCAGGCCCAATCTCTCTCCCTTGAAAAGTGATGACGGGATTGAATGTTTAAGTGATCATGACAAGATTTTGTTTTTTTCTTTCTATCGGTGCTCTCTCAAGCTGACAGGAAGCAGCAGAATCAGGACTGAAGCAAATCGGGTTTTGTCTGTAGTCTTACAACTGGGGCATTTTAAGCCCTAAGCAAGCATTTATTTGTCAGCCATTCAGAGTCAAACCTTCCCAATAGCCAGTGGGCCTCGACATGGTGGCTGGTGCCTAGCCTCCCCTTTCCTGCAACCCTATCCCTAAGCAAGATGCCACTTTACCACAATGGATTTTTATCAGGTTAAAAATAAACTAATGACACTTTATGGCAGTGAAATGCTCTGTGGACAGCTAGGGAGAAAATTGCCGCTTTATTAAAATATATTAAATAAATTGGAGACATGCTACCCAGCCAGCTGATTGAGGTACAGCCTCCCTGTAGATATTTTGGTTTTGCATTAAAAAAGTTGTCACAAGTAATTTGGACTGGAGCGTGAAGTTATAGACTGCCAAATGTTGATTAATTAAGCCCATGTTTGGATTAGTTCTGCTAGATAGTTTCATTAGGGAAAATGACTGAAAATATGGAATAAAGCAACCAGGGGAAATAGAGGGAGGATTTGTATGTTAGTGAGACCTATGACAAAGAACAGGGACTGGAGTTGAACCACATCTACCACACAACACCCTGTGTCCCCTGTCTCCCCCCATGTACTGGAGCAGAGAAAGATACCATGTGCTTTGACTTCAAACTTCCCCTTGCTAAAAGTAAACAAACAGCAAAGGAACAAAGTGTTTTGATATCTCATTTTGGCCTAGAGGTTAACACACAAGGCTAAGAGCTGGAACCCCTGTATTCTAGTCCTGTCTCTTCCAAGATGTTATTAGTAATGCAGGTAAAGAGGATTATGATTTTCAACCCGATAGTGTCCATTGAAAATAAACTATGACTCAACAGAGAGATCTTCTAGTCCAATATTCAGCTAGGCACCCAGGTGATAAACAGGCCCTTCTGTATAGTAGCCATCACATCATATTGCAAAATATCTGCATAGAACCCATTTTATCTACCTGAATATTAGGTGTAGGATTCCTAACTCCTCCTAAACCACTTAAGTGCTTTTGAAAATTCCACTTGATAAGTACATAATATTTTACACACACACACACACACACACACACACACACACGAGACATTAAGATTGCAAAGTCAAGCACATAAAAGTTAGGAAATACCGGAATTAAGGTTAACCGTACAACCTTAATTTGGCCGCTTTGCGTGTATGCATAATGATACAGGTTTTTACTTACACATACTATTTTCTCCTACCCCCTTCAGTGCACAGGATGGATGGTGCTTACCCAATAAGCAGCAATTCAGTGTTTTGTTTTCTCCTTGCTGTTCAAAGTGTGGCCCCAAGCATTATTCATTGCACAATATTCAAACCCTGGTCTGAAGAATTATTAATTTTCTCCTGGACTTTTCTATGTTGCTTCACAAATATTAATGAATTTATTTTCACAGCCCCCCTGCGAAGTGAGCAGGTGTTAACCCCATTTTTCAGATGGGGAACTGAGGCACTGAAAGATAAAGATCAAATGTGTCCAGGAATTTTAGGTGCCCAATTTTAGACACCTAAGACCTGATTTTTCAGACTACTTAGCATTACAGAGCACTTTATATGTTCAAAGCTCAGCTCCCATTAGTTTCAGCTGCAGCTGTGAAGAGCTCAGCTTCCCTCCCCCTCCTCCCCCACAACTCTAGTCTCCTCAGAAACCGCTGAACCACATTAACTGAAATTTTCCAGAAAACTTCAGCCTGAGGCAGAAATCTGGCAAGAAAAATCTCAGCCAAAATGATGACAGTTTAGCATGAGTCTTATAATGGGAAGTACCCCACAACCCTCATAATAGGTGGTGCTACCAGCCCCTCTGATAATAAATCATATGTAATTATAGGGTAAATACATATAGGAGTGTTCCTGTTTCCTGGCCTGACAGTTGGCACTGTCCTTGCAATGACAATTTTGGGGCTAAATTGGTCACTCTTATTTAGCTATTCTCAGCATGTAAGGACAAGGTGATACTCAAATTAAAAGCAACTGATGTAAGGAAGTTCTTTAACCTCTCATTATTAACCTGTGGAATTCACTACCACAATATATCATTAAATCGAAGAGCTATTTAAGAAAAACATCCAGAGTGACATAGGATAAAAAAAAATCTAGGCAATACAAACCTTCGTATTTCAGGGCATAAGATGACCATTAATTGCCTGACTTAGGTAAAAACTTTCCCTATAGGCAGGTTATTCCACAATAGTCCATAGTAAGGGACTTTTATCTTCCTCCACGGCATCTGACTCTGATCATAGTCCATGATGAAATACGGATAGATCATGAGCCTGAGCCACTCTTGCTGTGTTACAAAAAGTTGGGGCAGGGGTTGAAAGAGAAAAAGAGCAAAGACAGAAATGAAAAACCCAGGAGAGAAAAGAGGAGAATGCAACAGAGAATGAGTCCGATTGCGCCATTATTTGAGGCAGCCGCACTCTGGTTTCCACACACTCTGCTCGTCACGTACTCTGCTCCTAGAATTTCCCTTTATCAAGGTAGAGTCCACAGCACGGAGCCACCAGGAAAGCATAGGAAACAGCCACTTGTATCCCATAAGTGAAGTTATAATGCAGAAAGAGAACTCATCACGCTTGTCATGATTCATAACAAATCATTCTGCCTGATTCTAAATACATTTCACGGTTGTGCCAGCACACAGCAATGAGAGATACAGTACTAGGATGGCGCCATACAAGCTAATCAGACATCAGCTGCAATATTCAAGCAGAGGAGGTTTGTCACCTATATTTCAGCTGCTTTAGTGTTTAGATCTATAGACCACCTTGGCATGGAAGGAACTCCAGAGATTTAATGGTTAATATTCTTTTAAATCAGATTTTGCCTCCACGTAAACACTAGAGGATTATTTTAAGGCAGTGGTTGTCTATCTGAGCAGTATTTTTTGTAAAGGGAAGGGAAGGAAAGAGAGGCAAGACCCAGAGGGGGAAACAGGGCTTTTCAGAAACTGCTGATTATTCACTCTGTGAAAATCTGGCCCCTTTAAGGTTTCTCAGGTTTTGTACCCAAAATCATTAGTCACTTTTCAAATGTAAGGCCCCACATTGTGCACTATTGTCCTTTTCCATCAAAGCTTGTTTTTAATCCAGTTTAGAAGATTAGAGTATTGAATTTTAAAAAGGAGATTCTGATCCTAATGAACCCATGGATGCATCAATAGCACTATAGTAGATAAGGCTTATGTGTAATATCAAATCACCATTCTGACTATAACCACTAAATAAAATTTGATCATTTTCAATACTTATGCCCCATTAAACTTACTGACAGGTGGGCTTACCGTCCATGAGCATCACTTTTAGATGGAAGAGAATCAGGCCGAGGTCAAGAAATCTCAGGGAGTTTGGAGAAATACATGTAAAACAACAGTTGAAGAGATTAATGTAAGGTTAAAACAAGTCAGCCAACCGACCATTGCACTGGTCTTGACTAATGTGTATCCTTCCCTATTAGCAGACATGCTAAATCAAAGTAAATGGGCAGTATGTTTTTGGAATACGACTGCTTTGCTCTTTTCACATGTCACACTGCTGGTATGCTGGGCATAATCCTCTAATGTTATTTCAGTATCTAAATTGACACAAAAGGCTAAATTTATCCCTCGTGTAACTCCAGTGAAGCTGTCTGAAGTCAGTGGAGTTATGGCAGGGATTAATTAGGGCAATTAGGTCATATCCATGAAATGTATAATGGCTGAAAGATATGTTACTATTCCAACACTTCACAAAAATATTGCTGTTCTATTCGTTGTTTGCCCTTGTCCCCGATCCCCCTCACTGTGCCACTTGCTTCCTTTCCCCTCGCTGCTTCCATTGTGCTTTCACTGGGATTAGTCCTCAAACCACTGTCTCGTTTGCATCTCTGCTGGTTTAGGAAAGACTGTTTTTGTGGTTCAAACACTGGACTGGGAGCCAGGAGATCTGGGTTCTGTCACCGACTCCCTGTGTGTGACTGTGGGCACCTCCATTAAACTTTTCATACCCCAAGTTTCCATTCTGTAAATTGGGGATAATAATACTTTATCTCATGGGCATGTTGTGAGATTTAACTCTTTAATGTCTCTCATGCTTTTTCAGATTAAAGGTGCAATAGGAGTGCAAAGTACTGTAATAAATCCACAGCTTGCTAGGGCATCAGTGCTGTTACTATGCTGCATACCATGGCCACTCAGAATGTGCAGGGTGAAGTGGTGAAAGAACTCAACTATTAAAAGTCCAAAAAGCACAGATCCCAGCCCTCTGACTTCAAGGTGAAGCTCCATGGGTTGTCAGCAATGTAGGGCCTATGACACACAACTAAGCAGTTCTGAGCCCATCCATCAGATGACAGTAACACATACTAGCAAGTTCATTACATTATTATTTCCATTCCATCTCTCTTTTACTTTAAGACCAGTTCATCTCCATGTTATTTTCCCCTACTTGTCTGTGTAGACTCATGGTACCAGGCTCCACAAAGCCTTCATCTCTATATTTTGTGTGTCATACATCTGAAATGTTATTTGTACAATTAATTGTACCCTATTTATCCAATTTCTAAATTAAATCACTAGTGAAAATTGCCAAATTTCTGTATTTATACAAAGATATCACCAAATTTCTCTGCTTAATAGGAGTTATAACAGATGTAAGCAACAGCATGATTCCATATTTATAAAGTGACAGTTTTCTATAAATACTGAAATTCTGTAATTATCACTCAAACTACTCATCAGAATTCAAAAATAGATAAAACAATGAACAAGAGCACAATCTTAATGTTAAAATTCAACCCACCCACCCCAAAATATCTACCAACCTTTATCCTTGTAATGTACTCAGCCCCCTTGTAATATGACTTGGTGCCATGAAACCAGAAACATCTGCACACCTGACAACTAAAATATAGTGGGTAAGCAGATTATTTTTGGATAGGAAACCTAATATATCTGACAGCCAGTATCAAACTCAAAACCAAAGCTACCAGTTCTTGGACAGATAAGTGAAATAATTTTGAACATCTTCCTTTTAAAATCCTTCTAGAGGAAAAATTCATATTTCCTCTAGTCAGTATAGTTCATTTTAAGTCATCATGAGCTGAACCTCCTCTGAACCTCCCTGATTTGGTCGAATTCTTTTGATAGGGACCTAACTAACCTCTGGGAAAGAAGGAAGAAGGGTCTGACAGCAAAAGAAATATACCTAGGAGGACTTGAAGGATAGAGTCAATGGCACAACTCCCATTGACAGCAAAAGAAGCAAGAACAGATGCCAGATTTTCAAAATGGTCTGGACTCTTCCTCTAAATTTATGCTTCCATAATTGGAACCGTGAACACATGATTTTGGGTGCTGAAATTTAGAAGTCACGTTTGAAAATATGGGCCAAAACATTACCGTGTATTTGGGCCTTGATCCGGCAAAATATTTAAGTGTGCCTGACTTGTGCTCAGTGGAGATGCAACAGTTTACAGCTACAGAGGATCTGTTTCTGACACGAGAAATCAGTAATAATATTTTACTTCCATACGACTCCTTTCATCCAGATGCATCCCAAAGCACTGAACAAACTATGTTCATGCAACACCACTGAAATGTAATAAGTTCTGAGGTGGAGGGCAGTAGCCAATTAACACAATACACTGATGCCTGGGCAAAGGGAAAATCTGGGCCATGACAGCAGGATAAATCCCCTTACAAAAAGTAACACAGAATCATAAATGTACATACAGAGCAGATCTGGCATCAGCTTTTAAGGCTGCTTCTGACATTAAAACCATGCAACTATCATTCATAGATTGTCCTTGCTTACTTGAAAACTGCAAATTGGGAAGATTTCTTAGGTTTAGGATGGAATTTCTGGTCAAAACCACACACACACACACACACACACACTCACACACATGCAGTGGCCACGGCACATACCTGCGATGTTAGAGACCTAGATTTAAGTCCCTGCTATGAAACAGGAAGAGCAGGGATTTGAATCTGGGTCTTTAAGGCCAAAAGTGAAGGGCTCAACCCCTGGGCTCTTCTGGTATGCGGCTCCCTTACTGTGGTTCCCCCCACCCTCCCCATGAAACATTCCTAGAGACCAGTTTCATTCCACATCTGCACAGAAGCAAATGCTAAAACCTTGACAATTTTTTGTGAAACTGAAATCTTGTTTTCCAGCCAGCTCTGTCATAACCTCTCATATGGGAGCTCGCAGCAAGCTGTTGAAGTTGACTGTTTAAATTGCTAAACCCATTTTTGGGTATGAATTTAGTGCTGGTGAAGGTGCCAGATGGACAGGACTGGAGCCGAAAGTTCATTATGTATCCACATGATGAGAACAACATGGACGACAGCAAAGAAGGCTTCTGTTAACATGCTCCCTGTTAATATGCCTCAGTCCTAACCTAGAAGGATCATCTGAGGGCTTGAGAGAGAGTTCAGCCTCCATTCCTATTCTGTCCTTGGCTTCTCTGGTGTAAGTGACAACGGGTATGTCAATTATGGTGGCAGTTTTGAGGATGTGGATATTTTTCCACCAGGATCTGGACTGAGCCATCACAAACACCATCTATGACTTATGAATATCTTCATTAACAACACTGAGGTTGGTTGACTGTGATCAGAGAGATGCCTTCCATCCATTGGTGTGTGTGGGGGGGGTCCTATTGGACGACAGCTGAGTACGCATTCAAATACTGACAAAGCCCCAACATGTCAAGTTCAGCAGGATGGATTATCCATCTGAAAATTCCTATCAGAAGAGAGAGACTCTCCGGCTCCTGTTGTGGCTGCTGTTCTGCTGGTTAAAAAGTTTCAGTCATGCAATCAGAGAGCAGAAACAAAATCACGTGACTTACATTATTAGTCATTCAACCTGAATAATAAATAGTCAAAGCACAACATTTCCAACCAAACCAGAGGCCGAAAGCCGCTTTTGCAAAGTATGCAGGAATTACTTCTGAATAGCAAACATATTTTCAGAAATCAGAGTCTATTCTTCAACAGTGCATAAAGGAAAGAAAAGGGCAACATTTGCAACAAACATTGCGCCAGATCTTTCGCCGCACACTCAAGCACAACTCCATGCAGCAAAGACAGAGGACTGGCAGAGAGCTACTTATCGCTCCCTGGTTCTTTGCCTGGCCCCTGGCATTAGTGCAAGTTAGACCAGCCTGGGACTTGGCTTGTCCCAGCTGGCAATGATCTCAAAGAGTATGTCTACGCTGCAGTTGGGAGGAGGGATTCCCAGCCCAGGTAGACAGAGAAGCAGTAGTTCAGCTCGAACTAACGTGCTAAAAACAGTAGTGTGGCCGTTCTGGCCCAGGCTGAGGCCAGCCACCTGAGCCATGGCAGGCTTGTACTCGGGCAGCTAGCCCAAATAGCAGCCTGTGCAGCGACAGCTGGCCCATTAGCTTGAGCTGAGCTAGTGCACGTTTCTCTACCCGCACCGGGAATCACACTTTCCAGATGCGGTGTAAATGCACCCAGCCGAGGGCAGACTGAGGCAGCTGCTGCACTGAAGGAGGGGAGGTGGCGCCTGGCCGTCCACCCCACCCCGACAAGCAACTCCGAGTCCACTCCAAAGTGGGGGCTTATCCTGGCTGGATCTCCTGAGCAGCAGCTGGGGGGGGGGGGGCGGGGGCTTGGGTGAGTGTCATGCTGGGAGCTTGCTGCTGCTGGAGGTGAGAGGGCTAGGCGGAGTCCTTGTCTCTGGCTCCCCCTCCCCAGCCCCAGGGAAGCCTGCCTGCTGCACCCTAAACTCCTCATGCCCAGCACCACACCCCACACTCCCTCCCACACCCCAATCCTCTGTCCCAGCCCAGAGCCCACACCCAGCACCCAAACTCCCTCCCAGAGCCCGTACCCCTCCTGCACCCAAACTCTCACAGAGCCTGCAGCCTAATCCTCCTCCATCCCTTCTGCACCCCAACCCCGTCCCAGCTCAGAGCCCACACCCAGGAACCAAACTCCCTCCCACAGCCCATACCCCGCACCTTCTCCTATACCCCAACCCCCTGCCCCAGCCCAGAGCCTGCACCCAACATCCAAACCCCCTCCCACACCCAAACTCCCTCTCAAAAGCCTTAGGCAGGTTTTGTGGGGTGGGACTTGGACTCATTCTGGGCACCACCAAAAATTATACAAACCTGCCACCCCTGAACACACCCTAAGGAACTATCAGCCATGTGAGTATAGTTAGAATGCAAAGTTTTCTGGCCATTCTTCTGCCCTCCCCCTCCCAGACCATGAAACCCTCTCCGCCTGCCTGCTCCACCCCACCGGGGGTTGCATGGGGCCGGGGGGGGGGGGGGGTAATGTAGGAGTTAGCTATGCTAACTCTATACCTGTTGGGGACTCTCCCATGTTGGGGGGTATCCCTAGCAGGGGATTGAGAACTGATCTATGTTCCCTTTGTGCCATAGGGGCAGCATAAGGAGGACAGAATAGGCCATGAACTCTGGCCTGTTGGAAAGAATAATTAAACTAGCTCTAGTCTCAACCAACTTCCATCTTGGGTAATTACATTCTATTTCCCTGAATTCCCCTGTGCCTTCAATGGAAGAAGTTACTTTTTTCTTCCTACACAAGCGTTGCTGGCACATCATGCCCCAGAGCAGGCTATATTTCAGTGGTAGCTGAGCGATTCCATTACATACTGCCTGCAAAGAGCTTAGGGTCCCTTCAAGATGAAAGACGCTATATCAAGGCACGTTATATATTTTAGTAATATGCACTTAAGTGTAAGTTCTGTGTTATTAGAAACGCTTATAGTCTCCAGCAAGCTGCTCAAAGTTACTAACCTGACAGCCGGCAATGGCAATTTCGTACCGTGCTTATTTCAGAGCCCCTAACTTCTCCCAGCAAACTGCACTTTGTCAGACAAAAAGCCTGGCTGGCTACAGTGCCTCAGTGTTATCATAAGGCTATTGACACCTTGTCTTTTCCATAGCGCTGAACTGTTGTTAGTAGCTGGGTAGTTTTAACATCCCTGACTACAGCATGGAAACTCAGCCCTTGTTTGGGAATAATTTGTTCTGAGAGGACAACTACATGCAAAAAAATAAATTCACAAAGTGGGAGGGAGGCCAGCAAGCAAGAGGCCTCATCACCTTTGGTTACTCTCTAACAGAAATCTTTTGTTTCCTTGCTTGGTGGGCTGTATCTCGGCTATCTGGAAGCAGGTAACCTCCTGAATCCAAGGGGCTTGTGCCAATGATCTGTTAGAAAGTTTACTGTGCTGAAGCATCAATGAGCTGGCTCTCACATTTTAACCATCTCCCCCCTCGCCTTTCTGTTTGGAAGGGTGGAAGCTGGGAAATAAAGCCTGAGCCACTAGGATGGTAGCTAGCTGCCTGTGGTCTCCAGGCCACAAAACATGCAGCTGGAGAAAGCGAAACAGCAACTACGTCTGGCCCTGAGAGCTGCTAAGTTGCAATGTGTTCTTCACTGAGTGGTTAATATATTGGCTGCTGAACATTACAAAATTTAAAAAATCCCAGCGCTGCCGGTGACAGAGCTCTGTTCTAATTCAGTTGTGTGTAACGTAGAGATGGTCATTAATGTGATTTGGTGGGGCTTGGCAGGTGGTGGGTTTATTTAGAGCAGAGAGCCGTTCACAGGAGATGCAAGTGAGCAGCAAGACTCCATCTGGGAATAGCAGAGAGCTAGTGGGACTCGCATTACTTTATTTTATTTATTTATTTTTTTGCTTATTAAACCGGAGTGGAAGCTGTTTAATCTGGGGGGAATCAGACTTACCGCCTCTTGGCTCGCAAAAGCTTCCAGGTTATAGCACCCTTTTTAATTTTTTTTTTAAAACAGGAACTCTCAGACCAAGGAAGATCTCCAGATACAACATATTTCAGGATACATTTGTTTCCTTCCCATGCATTTTATCTAAATACATTTTTCTAAATACAACAATAAATGCAAGGCGGCCTGCTCTGTGCCTTCATCGTTGTTAATTTGCTACACACTGTGGCCACTAGTCAGTATATGGAGAAAGAAGGGCTAGAATTCATGCCTTCTATGTCCAAATGCATATGCACCCCTACCACGTATGTAAAGAAGATTCTTCTTCAGCCTGTTAGTAGTAGAGGGACTATGAGGCACAGCTGAGCAGTTCTGATTCCTTGCAGAGGGGGGATGTGTACACAGTCAGATCATTGAAATACCTTACATTACCATAACCAAAAAGGAGCGTAAACTGTAAGCCAAATCACACCCTCTTGAGTGAACAACATACAGGAGGAGCAAGTGGCAGATGGAAAACACCATGAACTTGAGTTTCAAATGAGACATAAAAAAACCAGCTCCAGCAGCACAGCGGCCACTTAACACACCAGGCTGGGCACATTGAGGGCCTGATCCAAAGCCCATTGAATTCAGCGGATGCACTCCTACTGACGTCAATGTCCTTTGGAGCAGGCCCTGACTCACCGGCAAGAGGCACACCTATTGAACTGCCAGGAGCCCTTCCTGCAACGCCTGCCATGATGAACCCCAGAGAGTTTGGCTGGATTCTTGAGTTTTGCGGGTTGTCTCTATTTCTCATCTGTTGTCTCTGCGAAGATTTTGTAATCTAGGTTCTGGCAGGAGAGGGGGTCTGTCCAGGACAGGAGCGACATACTAAAACATCCTTCTCCAACGGAGGTATTTCTGAAACTGTTTCTGTTTGCCATCTTCAGTGAACTACTTCTCAACTCTCGTTTGCTTTATCACCACCTGCTACAATGGTGCTAAGGTATCTAGGAAGAATTTTACAAAGTCCCCCTGAACAGCCATCTGTTCATGGGGTTTATGTTTTTTTCCCCATTCATTTAATAGTGTTCTATAATTCTTCCTCTGCTCCGAGCTTAATGAGATGATCCTTTTGTTCATTCCACTGGTGGGGGTAGGGGGCTCACATAAATGTGTGGTCAGCCATCCAGAGTGAGGTGCATCTGTCACTGGCTCAATAGAGGACCGTTTATAAATGTTCCTACGGTGATTACACTATCGGGACCTGACTCTCCTCTAAGACACCCTGGCATAACAACATGGATGTCAGTGGCGTTGCTCCTGATTTACACCAGCATAAGTGAAAAGGGAATCTGGCCTCTTTCCACCTTGGTTGAGGGTGTCCCTGCAATGGGTTGGTTGTCTGCTTTTATGTGATTCTACTGACTCTGATCTCTAAATCACCAGACCCGGCTTGCTCTGCTGCCATCCTCATAAGAGATTAGTTTCCGCTCGCTCCCCTGCACTGCTCCTTTATTGTTGCAGCATGTGGCGAGCTGCTGTTTAACTCTCCAGCCCAGATTCTGAGCTGCTGCTGAACTCTGCTCAGGAGTGAGAGTGTGGAAAGCTGGCTTCCAGCCATCTTCACACTGGTGGGAGCATCTGACTCTTGGAATGGTCCTAAATTAGAGACTGACCTTCCTTCCGCATGGGTCAGGAGAACATCAGCACATTCTGGCCCCCACAGGGTAGAATTAGGGGTGGATGAACCCAGTGGAGCAGCAAGTTAAACACAAACGAGAGTATGAACAAACTCTGCAAACTGCTGGACCTTTTAATCTGTAATTTAAACCAATAGCTTTTTGTAAAGGATGCATCAGTTGATAAAAGCAGTACATTATTCTGGCTCAAGCAGAGTTTTTATAATGCCTTAGGGATAGAACACCACCACTACCCAGTTCAGCTAACACACAAGGATGTGATATGTACACATTTTGGATCACATTCTTTCCCCACTTGGGCCACTTTGCACTGCTCCAGTGCTCAAAGGGGCCAGAAAGCCAGCAGTTCTCCTCAGCTGGAGATTCCCCCAGCATAAAGACAGTCCCCAGCTAGTGCAGAGTAAAGGAAACAGTCCTACACATGGAGTGATGGGGAGCAGAGGGGTGTGTTTTGAGTACAAATGGCCCATTAGGGGTCACAATGAGCTAACGTGGATTAGAGCAGCCGGGCAGGGCAAAACGCCATTGCCATTTTGCCCTTGTCCCCAACATCTTCTGCAGCCAGCCCAAACGGGGCACAGTAGAGCATTCAGTCCATAAAGAATTGTCCTCCGTCTTCCTCTCTCACCAACAAGTTGTGGGCTTGATGCAGGAATCACTTGGTGAAATTCTATGGCCTGTGTTATGCAGGAGGTCAGACTAGACTGTCATAATAGTCCTTTCTGGTCTTGGAACCTATTCATATAAAAACTGCCCCCCTCAGCTCCACTTTTAACCTGTTTTGCTGCAGAATTTTTTATATGTCCTCTTCCCTGATGCTTTTCTTCAGTCTCTTCTAGGCACAGTCCATCCCTGGTAATGGTCGCATTCTAGCTGGTATTTCAGATGCAGGATGTTCAAACATATTTGAAGGTAGAGCAAATGTGGCCATTGCTTGTTTATAATCAAATGTACAAACAAACAAACAAACAAACTAGAAGCTCATGCATCAACGCACTTGATCCATGAATAGAAGCAGAACTAAACAATATGAACAAGAAAGCAGGCTGATATGTAAAGAGACAAAATGTTGTTACGAATTACACCTGAGAGGACACGCACACAACTGCTGCGAATTATACCTGGTAGGACACGCACACAACTGCTACGAATTACATCTGGTAGGACACGCACACAACTGCTACGAATTACACCTGGTAGGACACGCACACAAATGCTGCGAATTACACCTGGTAGGACACGCACACCAGTGCTGCGAATTATACCTGGTAGGACACACACACCAGTGCTGTGAATTATACCTGATAGGTCACGCACAGTTCGAATCTAGGCTGAGGCACAGAAACAAAGTCCACAACTGCAGAGTTCCCAAAAGACACTAAGTTTATTACGCTCGAGCGTGGTGCCCCCCTGCTAGCCAGGAGGGGACCCTGAATACAGATTATACAAAGGTTATATACTTTTTAGCAAAGCATGTTGCCCTCGTGCATCGGAAACCTTAGCCAATAAACAAACCCTTGTCTTATCTACCACCTATCCCTGCTTGGTGCATTCCTCGTGCTATACCAGTATGTTAATTACACAGCATGGTCCTAAAGCCATGCATCAGTAACTTTTATTATCAGGATGGGAGGCCTCACATCAAGGCCAAGAGACAGGGAGTTAGAGACTAACAAAAACCAGATACTGGGAGTCAAGGCAGGTTGGAGACAAGGAGGAGGATTTTCACAGGGATTCAGTATCTAAGGATCACTCCTCCTGGTGTATGATGTGCTGGCATTTAAACAATGGTGGGCCCCAAACCAAAATGGAGTCACATGTGCTAACTTTTCCTTAACAATGTATAATCAAAGCAGGAATGAATGGCACTAATTTAAAGGACTACCACACTAAACAATTAATTTAATTTAATTTAAAGAGGTACAACACCGAGCAAGATATTGATGGTAGATTCCACAATTTTGTTTTTAAACACAATTCAAGAAGATCACTGCTCTACTCACAAATCAAGAAAGAAAGATGTAAACTTCCTAAACGAAGTGATACATAATTTGGGTATAGAGTAGGAGGATAATTTGCTTGACCTTAAAGGACTAAACCCAGGCAAAATGGCAGGGGCTGATGGGGACCTCACCATCTTCTACAGTGAATTTAGACTAATTTTAAATGAAACACTTCTGGAAGCATTTAATTCCGGCATTACTGCCCTGAACTCTGGGGAAATCCTTGGGCCAGATCCTCTGCTAATCTATATTCGTGTTGCCTCATTGAAGTCAAATGTTGATTTACATCAGATGATTATCTGGCACAAACAACATTCTCCAAATCAGATCACTGGGCCAATTTTCTTAAATAAATGCAGATGCCAGAAATAATTGCCAGAATCCTAGCACTGCAACTCACAAAGATAATCTGTTATTCATTAAGAAGAACTGGTATTCTTGCTGTATAAGAATGCAAGGCCGGGGACCCTCTCTCTCTCTACCTGCATGTTTGTACATTGCCTAGCTCAACCAGATCCCATCCTACTGCGTTTGGAGTCCCGCCAGTGGTGCAGGATCACTATTGGAAAGGATTCACAAAGAACTGGAAGCAAACCCAAATGTTGTATAGACGCCTGGCATACAATGCAAGGTGGAATCATATACATCTAGCAGATGAAGACCCAATGGCAGGAAAGTGCAGTTAGAAACATCTAATTTGGAAATCAGGCATAGTATTTTTTTAACAATAAGGGTAATGAACCACTGGAAAAGATTACATAAGGATGCGATGGATGCTCCATCACTGGAAGTCTTTAAATCTAAACGGGATGTCTTTCTAAAAGAGATGCTATAGTTGAGGCACAAATGATTTTGCTCAGTTCAGGAATCACTGGATGAAATTCTATGGACTGTGTTATACCAGAGGCCAGATTAGATTACCATAATAGCCCTTTGGCATCAAAATCTGTGAATGTGTTGGCATTGCAGGTTGACCAGAAAGACAGAAGTCAAAGAACCTCTTAGATACACAGAATTACCCAATAGGACTTAGAGAAGAATAGCGCTGGACTTGTTTAATAAAAAGGGACATTGGTGCCTGGGAGTGTTATGATGAAAGGGTTTGGGATCAAAGGTGTTCTAAAACTTCCTTTTGATCTGACAACATTGAACAGTTAATTGTGGTTCAAGGTTTGTGTAACAGGACTCCAGCCTGCTTGTACCGTAGCCACCACATCATAGAAATCCTTGACATTTATTAAGCATACATGAAAAACAAGCCAGACAGAAACATAATGATACTCGGAATTCAAAGTTAAATGGTTATTCGGTTTGTGAAAGCTCCCTTTTCTTCCATTTGCATTCAGCAAAGCCCTTCAGACGGAATAATGTTGCTTAAATGTCTCTGAATGGTACCAAAAGTTTTTCTTGGGAAAATAAAGGAGCTGATTCTCCTTTACACTGAGGCCCATTTACACTGCTCTATGAGTGCAAAGGGGGTCTTAAAGATGCAAAATACATTTTAGCCTATTTTAAGGCCCCTTTAGACTGCTACAGCTGTGTAAAAGGAACTTTGAGTAAATGAGAGTCAGGTCCAAAGAGTTGTCTACTGATGGATTTTGGCTCAATGATTTTTGCTAAGGTTATTCCTATTCTTGAGACAAACTTGACAAAATGCACATAAGGGAAAAAGGAGAAAAAATAGTTAATAGCTCACCAATGTGATCATTCATGTGCTACAGACAAGGGCCCTTTAACTACCCTGTTTCCACCTTCAGTCTGCGCCAATATCTGCCTGGCTTGCTCTGGCCTCCTGCTCGCACTGCTTTTCCTTCATGCTGAAGCAAAGCTTGCTCATGCCTCAGCTGCTTATGTTGGCCATGTTAATGGTATCATGAAGCTCAGTGAATTCCAAAACTGGCCACTTCTTCCAAAAGCCACAGAAGGAGGATAGGAAAGAGAGAACAGAGAGTGGGGATGAAATAGCACACAAGGAAGGGGAGAACAGGAATCTTACATTTTAAATCCCAGAGGTGGCCAGTCATTCAGATGATACCATGATGATTAGCCTGATGTTCTTATTGGTACTGTTATGGCGTGGCTGTGTCAGAAAATTCCCCCAGAGTTCACAGGTGAAGATGGAGTCCCTTGAATAAACAGTGCAGACTTTAAGATCCTGAACATGTTAAAGATGCCCCTGTACTTCTCTCTCTAAAGTATACAGAAGGGGTGTGGTTGCACATCAATCTGACCAATCGAAAGCAGTTTCCAAAATCCCAGACATAGGCATTTCTTTCTGTCTCAATGAATTCTTAGCCCATATGACAATGTTTGATCTCAGAAGAGTCCATGGAGATCACATTTCAGGCTAAACAGATTCAGTTAATGCAATTCTTTTGACTCCAGTTCTCATATTAATAGATTTCAAGGCCCAAAAGGGACCATTATGATCTTCTAATCCAACCTCCTGCATAACACAGGCTGTGTAATTTCACCAAGCAGTTCCTGTATCAAGCCCATCACTTGTGGTTGAGCTACAACGTATACATATATATATATATATATATATATATATATATATATAAGAAAAATATCCCCCTCTTGATTTAAAGACTGCAGTGATGGTGATGGAGAATCCATCGCACCCCTAAGTAAGTTGTTCCAATGGTTAACTATTTTATTATATATACACATATATAAACAAACTTCAGTTTACAGCCATAGAATCTTGTTACATCTTTGACTGACAATGCAGAGGTTTTTTAATCTATCAGAAATCAACTCCCACTTAGGTACTTGTAGCCAATGTTCAAGTCACCTCTTAAATCTTCTCTTGGATAAGCTAAATTGAGAAACAAAAGAAGCTCAATCTCTGTATATCTAGTTTTCTAGATCTTGAGTCATTCTTGCAGCTCTTTTATGAATCCTTTCCAATGTGTCAACTTCCTGTCTGAAGTGTGGGCCCCAAAAATGGATACAGTAGTCCAGTAACAGTCTCACTAATATCATGCACTGTGGTACATACACCTCTGATATTCCATATTCCCCTACTTATACACCCATGGATCACTTTTGCTCTCTTAGTCATCACATCCCACACAGAATTCATGTTCAGCTGGTTATCCACCATGGGCCCCTAAGATATTTTCTGAGTTACTGTTTTCCAAAATGAATGCTTGCTTTTTTTTTTTTTTTTTTAGGATCAGGATAATTTTCTAGATTTGTAGACATTCTCCCTCCCACTAAACTCACAAGCCAATAGGTTGAAGTTGGCAAGATGTCTTCTCTCATTTTGGTATTCTGGAAGAAGATCACTGGCAATGAGAAACAGTTTGCCAGCTCTGAATTCCAAACTTTTGAGATGCAGTATGATTTCAAGCATACTACCTCCCGCTCACCAGGCACAAGAGGATTGACAGGTGGAGAGAGCAATACAGATGCTAAGAGAACTCTGACAAAAAAACCCCTCCATACTATGTTGAGTTATAACGTACGTGCCACTTTTTCCAGTTACCAGGATAAGCCAAGCTCAGATGCTTACAAGCCAAGAAATCAGAATAACGCCACCAACCTTAAAAATAAAATCTTCATACTAAGTGGCCATTCTTAATGGATGTGATGCTGAAAAAGGTCAAGTCTAGGAGGCTTTACTCCTTCTTCTTTAACCATCAGACCGTAGCCCAAAGCATACACAAACTGAAAACAGGAGACCCACTCCAGATAAGACTGGATGTGGGAAAATATTGGGCAACACCAACTATTGTCATTGGATGTAGCTGCATCTTGAAGACTGATCAAATATTCAGTATGGAAGAAAGAGGAGGCATCATCAACTGGTTCCAAACTCAGTTGGATTATCATATGATCATACTAGCAATGGTGTTCATGCTATAGCCTTAATGAAGGGTGATAATCCTGTTGAGAAGAGTCCTAAACCTATGGAATAGGACTCCACACCTTTTGGATTTGATAATCCAAATAAATCAAGGCCAGATGATGAGCAGATCTGATGAGAGGTAGGAAAGTCAGTGTTTTAGCTGGATCTATAATTCGTTGATATTCTTTCTTGTTTGAGATTGTTTATGTAGAAGAAAGGGGGAATAGGAGAGGATATGTGTACTGTGGCAGGAAGGTACTACCATGGCCAGTAGCTCTAAAGGGGGTCAGAGAGGGTAAGCCAGATTAGTTTTAAGACTAATATTGTTTTTTGTATGCTAAGAAGAGTCCTTGTTCAGTATTTTAGGAAAATGACTTTCTGTATTGTCAGCAGAACATCTGATTGTGGAAAAGTTGACTAGGGTGGTGAATTTGGCACATGGGGGGAGGGGAGGGAAGGGAAGGTACTGTGCCAGCCATTATTATAAAAACCTCTGAGAAATTGATCAGGGACTGGTTCACCACTTGTGCTTTCTGCACCCATTGCCACTAAATAGATGCACTGTTTATTCCTGAATCAATTGCATTTCAGCTCCATTTCATTCTAATCAGATAGTCAATATCCCCTGGATAGTATTTAGCAGCTGTGTAACCACTAGCTCTCTATTTTTTCTTCTTAATTGCTGTTTGGAAACTAGCATATTCAGTTTCTCTAGCACAGTCTACTGCAACCTTATTTAATAAGCCAAGCAATTGCTTTGTCAATTGCAGCAGAAGGGTTCATACAAGGGTCCTTTTTTATTTTCTCTGAACTTATGCAAATTGAGACATCTACTAGTGTGACATTCTTTAATGTTTATTTTAACAAGTACAGATCAGGACAAACTACCCCAGGGATCTAGGCCCCGGAAGCCATCTTCAAGGCTGACAAATGGCTATTTAAGAAAAATGGTTGTACTTTTATTTCAAATGTTGCTGCTGGGCATATGAGTTGATAAATGACAAAGCATGGAACTAAGGATCTTGAGGGTATGATCCAGTTAAAAAAAAATAATAAAAAAAATACATGTAGGTGAAGAGCTGAAATGATTTATCTCCAGGCCTCTGCTATTACTGTTTTCCCTTTTTTTTTTTTTTTATCCTCAGAAAGGTGGATGCTGGAGAATTAGGGACAGATTTTTCTACCTTTGCTCACATGAGCAATTGTTACTCATGCAAGTGACCACAATGAAGGTTAAGTGCTGGATCCTCTTTGTGCTGCTCCAGAAGCAAAAAAAGTGTCTGGAAAGCTGGTATCATCAACCAGATGGGGAGCTCCCCCATGTAGGAAAATCCCTACATGGCATGAAGCCAGCCAGTTCTTTACTTCTGATGTAGGGGTGTGGCAAGCAAGGACACAACTGGCTCCATTTTTCCTTTATTTTTCAAACTCAGTGCTATAGCCTCAGGCCAGTACTCTACCAGGAGATACACCTATGGAACCCAGGGCAGATTTTGGCCCCATTTCTACTTTTCCATAAGAATGTGCAGCTTCCATTACTTCAGCAGGAGGGAATAAATTGGTTTTGTTTCTGTTGAAGAGTGGACTCACTGCAGGCATAACACCTTCATCCTCAGCTAGATCCCCCCTGCCAACAGATACTCTGGCCCTGCAGTGGTCTTTCTTCTTGTGAATTTGCACCTCCAGCCCCAGCTAGGAGGCTTTGAAACCTCTCCCCTTCCAGGGTAAACAAAGAGTCAAACAAACATACATAATTTTTTGCCCCTACCTGAACTCACTCCACAGACTCTTCCCTGCAGAGCCTGGGAAGGGGTGTTGTCCTCCTGCTCTTGTACACAGTAGGACGTCCCAGGGCTTTCTCCCTGGAGTCCCAGGTCCAGAGTCAATAACCCTTCTCCTCCTTGTATCAGGCTGTTTCCATACCACCTTTCCCAATAGACAGACAAGGGGAACCAAGTCCCCCAATACACACACTCCTCTGGGTTTCAGGGACTCTGTGGTGAACAGTTCAGATCTTCTCCCTCATACTTCCTGCTGCCTCCCTTGTCCTTTATTCAGGCCCTTTCCCACAACTCCTCCTTCATTTTACTATACATCTCCCACTCTTTAGGTCTGCCCTTCCTTTACTGTCTAGCAACCAGAAAGTGACTGCAGAGTTCCTCCCCTCAATCCTGCACCCCGCCCCCCAATCTGGGCTTCTTCCCTCTATTCTCACCACCCAATGCCTCCCCCAGTTGGGTTTCCATCTTCACTCAGGCCTGGCCCGTCCTCCAGGTGCAACCAGGTGCCTTAATTGAGCTCTCTAGCTTCATTTAACCCTTTTAGTGCCAGTGTGGGGTATATATTCTTTCACAGTTACATACTTCATGCCTGTCTCCTCACACCAGTGTAACTCCTCTGACTTCAGTAGAGTTATGCCTGATTTACACAAGTGAGCTCGAAATTAGCGCCTTAGACTCACACAAGGCTTGTTGGGAGTGTTTGGACCTACCTCTGACAAAGGTTCACATACTCTACTGCTGGGATCGACATAGCAAGAAAATCCAAAGCTCAGATGCTGTCTGGCGTCCTCCAAATTCCACCGGCTTTGAGATCCTTGGAGTGCACTCGCCATGAGGAACATTTTGTTTCTTGCTTACTCTTTCATCTAAAGAATGGTTCCAAAGAAAAAGTAAAACCCAGTAGTAATGTCTTATATAGTAAAATCAGGGGTCAGCAACCTTTGGCCCGCGGCCTGCCAGGGAAAGCTGCTGGCGGGCCGGGACAGTTTGTTTACCTGTGGCATCTGAAGATTTGGCCAATCCCAGGCCAATGGGAGCTGCAAGAAGCCATACGGGCTGAGGGATGTGCTGGCCGCCATTTCCCACAGCCCCCATTGGCCTGGGACGGCGAACCACGGCCAGTGGGAGTGTGATTGGCCAAGCCTGCAGACGCTACAGGTAAACAAACCGTCCCGGCCCACCAGCTGCTTTCCCTGGCAGGCCGCGGGCCAAAAGTTGCCGATCCCTGGTACAGATCATGGTGCTATACAACAGACCCAGGCCCATCCCCTTCTCCTCGTCTCCTGTATTGGCATAAGCTGCTGGCCAGGCTGTGAGCCTCTCTCTGAGAAAGGAGTAGCATAAGACCTGAGGTGAAAAGCAACAAAGATCCCAATGTGTTTATATAAACAGGTAGCCTCATAAAAATCCCAGCTACATTATGCTCCACTGTGGATTTTACAAAGCTAACCTATCATGCTCAGTGTTCCAGACATCCCGAGACAGAGTTACACCGTATAATAAAGCAGACAAGAGCATTCAGAGGAGTTCTGAAATTAAGAACATTTGAACACACACAAGAAAAAAAAAAACTCCCAGATCTGAGCTAAGCTCTCTAGTTTTGATTCCCTTGGGACCTAAGTTCCCTGTAAGGTGCATGCCTGTGCAGCCATGCAGGAGGCTATTAAGGGCCACGCACTTAAATCCCTCAGCTCCAGGGCTGCAGCAGGGAGAGAGGACTCCCCCAGCCCTGGAGCTGCTCCAGCAGGGAGAGGCACCTCTACCCCAGCCCCGGAGCTGCGGCAGCAGGGAGAAGGCTGGGGGGGTCCTCTTTCTCTGCCGCAGCCCGTACCCCAAACCTCTCATCCCCGGCCCCACCCCAAAGCCCGCACCCCCAGCTGGAGCCTTCACCCCCTCGCACTCCAACCCCCTGCCCCAGCTCTGAGCCCCCTCCCACACTCCAAACTGCTGGGCCCCACTCCCACCACACATCACCTCCATATTGGTGCACATAGCAAAATTCATTCTGCACATGGATAGGAAAAAAGAGAGAGAACATTGTCTGGGACTTGTTTCAGAGTAACAGCCGTGTTAGTCTGTATTCGCAAAAAGAAAAGGAGTACTTGTGGCACCTTAGAGACTAACCAATTTATTTGAGCATAAGCTTTCGTGAGCTACAGCTCACTTCATCGGATGCATACTGTGGAAACTGCAGAAGACATTATATGCACAGAGACCATAAAACAATACCTCCTCCCACCCCACTCTCCTGCTGGTAATAGCTTATCTAAAGTGATCATCAAGTTGGGCCATTTCCAGCACAAATCCAGGTTTTCTCACCCTCCGCCCCCCCCACACAAACTCACTCTCCTGCTGGTAATAGCTTATCCAAAGCGACCACTCTCCCTACAATGTGCATGATAATCAAGGTGGGCTATTTCCAGCACAAATCCAGGTTTTCTCACCCCCCCTCACCCCCATACACACACAAACTCACTCTCCTGCTGGCAATAGCTCATCCAAACTGACCACTGGGACTTATGCACTATTTTGCATTCATTTTGATGCATGGGGTGATCAAATCCCCCTGCTGACCTCTGTACAAATTTTATTCTCAATCTAGGATCCAAACAAAGTCAGGGTGAAATTCACGCCGGTGCATCAACTTAGCACAAGGCAGAACATCGTAGTAGTCTATTGTATTAAACCCTCAAAGTATGGCTAAAGTGTGACACAAGTGATCCACAAGGCCTCTTGCTGGCCCCAATGTGCCAAGGTGACATTCACTCTCAAAGCAAGACTCAGTTCAAAGCTCCAGTTTTTCCCCTCTGGCTTTGTAGCTATATTATTGATCCCAATCCATGAAGTTCTGGGGTATTCAGTTCCAGGATTTTGGATCAGCCCATTATTGTGGAGGTGCCAGCTAAAGGCTTCTGTTAAGGCTGAGAAAAGTTTTATACTTAAAGCAGGGAATCAATTTTTTGTTATTTCTGAAAAATAAACTGTATTCTGCACAAAACTGCAGTGCTTCCATTTTGAATACAGAATGAATATAGGCAGGGGCCAGAGGTCCAGTTCACATCTGGGCTTGAACTGCCCCAGCATTTGGTGCGTGTTCCGATGCTGGGTTTTAATCTGAGTCACCCCAGCTGGGAGTGTTTGCAACCCTGAGGAACCTTCTCAAGGAACCTGAACTGAAACAATAAACTTGGTAAATATCCCCAAGTCTCTTGATCAGAAACTAAAGTTCCAAAAAGTTTTCATTAAAAATGAAGAAATCCTCCTGTCACAGTTTCAGGGGGTACCTACACCTGTATCCATCCCCCTTCTCTGTGGTCCACTCCAGGAGTGCCCAGTCAGGTCTCAGCCAGCCAGAGACCTGTGAACCACTCCCTTCTGACTGGGGAGTTTTAAGGATGCACAGCTACCTGATTTACACTGTGACATCCCCACAGCAAGCCAGTCTGCCCAGCAACCCGCACCTGTGCTGTGTTTTCTCTGAGGGCTATAACCAGTGTCTGACAGAAATGACAAGTTACTACTAGTCACAGCCTTTGGAGAAAAAACACAAGATAGGTGCCAGCTGTTACACAGATAAGCACACTAATGGTACCAGATTTAATACCATGGTTCCCAAAGCTACTGCAGGAGGTTGCAGTATGTCACACTTCCAAACAGAGCAGGGATAGATCATAAAGAGCCATCCCCCTCAGCCTCTGAGGGGCAATGAGAACCAGGGCCCTGTCTCTCACATTATCACTGGTGGCCACTACGTCCCTCCTTCAATATGCTGCCATGTTACCAGCTTCCCCACTCTAGACTTCACTTCTACTGCAAATCAGGTCTGGTCTCCAGAAGGTTTCTGTATTGTGACTTCCTTCACGTTGCTGAAACAGGGACCCTGAGCATGGGTGGAGGGGGATTAAGGACTGTTTCACTTACGTTTTACTCACCATTAGACGCAGTGCAATAGCCCTTTTCCCCACACACACACACCCCCACCACCAAAGTACACAAGAAGAGCAAGACTAACGACAACTCATCAGGAGCCAGATTCTGTTCCACAAACACTGTGATGTGAGGCCAGTGAAATGCTTTTTTTCTTTTTTTTTAAATTTAACATTGTCCTAGGTTTGAAGCCTTTTTAATAAAAAATTCCTCTACAGGTAAAGTAAGCCATCTCTGATCAGGCTAGCAGAAGGATCGGTCCCTTCCCAGGTAAGGCATCCAATGTACCTTGGTATCAAGACGTTGCAAAAACAGTATCTGGGGAGGAAGGGAGAAGTCTTGCAAAGCTAATCCTTTTTTGGTGTCTCCAGATATCTTACTCTTAAGCTAGGAACTTGACCTTATTATAGATACTTGTCTACTCAGATATTTCTTTCTTCCTCTTTGCAGAGTGTGTGGGTGTGTGTGTAAATAGTGATAGATATTTACATGTTCTTTAACTTAGCCATGTCTAAATGATATGAAATCTATATTAGAAGTTCATTAGCACCTATTCCCCACAGCTGCTTAACTTAACCAATTTAAAACTAGCTGCATTTACTTTGAAAGTAAAATTCTGGAACTGGTTATAAAAATATTGCTCCTGATATGATAAAAAGCACCAGTACATTAGATTCTGTAGTTAAATCTTTGTGCTGTCTAAAGCTCACCTGCCCACAGAGACTATATTGGAGTCCCAGATTTCTATTTTCCTTCAGGCCAGATTTCAATAAATGAAAAACTCTCCCAGGGCATGCGTTTAAAAATCAACTAAACACATTAATTTGGATATTTATTTTTCAGCTTGGTGAATAATAGTCTAAATATGAATTTGAAGCCCACGGAGAAGCAGTGCAACTGATCATAAAATGTTGTGTGGAAGGAAAAGGATACATGTTTATGAGTTCTTAGAAGACAGAGAAATATGGACAGACTCAAAGTGCAATTATGGAGCACTGGATGGCCCAGGGAGTGGAAATGCAAGACAGAACCTTCTCCCTCTAAGTCACTGAACTGAATCCAGCCCAGATTAGCAGTCACTGAAAGTTGTTGCCCTCAGCCAACTACCTCTGCAGAACTGGTGGTGTCCAGGCATGTTCCCAGGGGGAAAGCGGTCTACACCACAAAAACCCACCACAGTTCACACTCGTTGGCACAAGAGAGAGGTCAAGCTTTGCATGGATCATGGAAACTGATCTACAGTGAGGGAAACTGGCCTGGCTACTACTACCTGAGCTATATCAAGTCTATAGGCATACAGAGAACTCTAGTCTCCGGGACTGTCCATGTGGCACCTCTAGCATTCAATGAATCTGCTCAAAAAAAAACCCCCACCCTATAAGAAAAGGAAATTATAACTTATCATCTGATTGAAGGGCACTTCATGAGACTTGCTGTGAACATTTGACAGGGAGAAAGTGAGTCAGCAGAAGGATTTTTTCCAGATAGTTACAGGTCTAGGATAACAATGGACAAATCACATGGTTCCAGAGGTACAGTTAGGGTCTGACAAACACTCAGAAGCTCTGATGTTTATCTATGCCTCGTGGAGTGGAACGTTATCCGAACAGGTGTCTTCAGGAGATTCCCAATACTTCCTTGGTTTGGATGTGTGAAAAATACTCCAGGGGGACATTTTTCCTGGCATTTCAGGTCCCAGATTAAACCAGGAAGCACACAATGTATTTCATATACACAGAAAATAAACCTGAGTTTTGGAAACTCAGAAACATTTGAGGTTTGATTTGAGTTTGAATTGAAGGGCTGTTTAGTGCATCTGAATTGGTTTGCACATTCCTTTTAAGACAACTGACCTTGAGAGAGAGAGAGAGTGTGTGTATATATATATATATATATATATATATATATATATATATACATACACACACACACACACACACACACCAGGTTAATAGGGGATATTGATGAATACATCAGTGGCAAGATTGGCCATGAGCCTTGTGCGGATATGCTGGAATAGCAGACTTCAGGAGCCAATGCAAAAGCTAGATACAGCCACAGTCCTTGTGCTCAGGAAGAGCAGGGATTGCTCCCTCTATGCATTTCTACGGCTGCATATTGACTCAGATCTCTGACCCTACACTAGCCTACAGAGTTGAATGTCCCCAGGGAGGGGACCACATGGCACCATCCATTCTGTGCAGTGTGAGTGCTCCTTTCGACCCTCAGGGGGGCATTGTGCCTTTTGAAACACAACCCCCCACGGATTCCCCTGGAAGGCACTGGCCCCAGTAGAGCTGATTCTTCCCTGTCTTGCACAGTCACTTACACTTGGGCAAAGTGGGTTTAAAATGCTCCCATTCTGATCTGACGCAAGCTGCAGTGTAATTAACACAATCCGGCTCCAAGAGCCTATTTTTGGTCTCAGATATAGCAGGAGTTACCACCATTGAAGTCAATGGTATTGATTTTAGCTAAGTCCATGGGATCAGCACCTCTGAAAATCAGATCACTTTTATTTAAGCATGGATTTAGGCACCTAGGCTTGAAAGTGTTAGCATTTGGTCCCGGTCCTGGGAGTTGCTCCAAGTAGAGAACCCCCCACCCACCCCCCCAGGCATAAGGAGGAAGCTCCACAGGCTGAATTAGGTCTTATATGAGTTGAGTTGAACTGGCCCATCAGATTGAATAATCAGGACTTAACTGCTTTGAGGCACAGAATACAATGTATCTGGAACTTGGGGGAAGGTGAAATTGAGTGTACCTGTAATACCTGGTAATCTAAGACGGGGCAATATTTCATGCACCACCTGTACCCAGACTCTTCCGGATCCAGCCTACAGGCCCATAGTGGCATTGGCAACATGTAAAAACCAATAGTCTACTCCTGTGGTTCCCCCCGATCATCCTAGTTAATTCAAGCAGCAGACAAAGTCTTCCATTGCAGATTTCTGAAGAGAGGGTGGAAATAACCCAGAAGTTGTCCCAGAAAGAGCCCCTCTAGTATAATACATCCTAGACAGCAGGGGCCTGAAATTTATGGCACAGCAGATAAAGTGAATGGTAATATTATAAAATATAAAAGGATATTACAAAATTGTACCATTTACATGACAGCTAAAATATATGATTTGACACACCATATATTTTAATCTTCACTCTCTAGGAAAATTGTAATCAGAATCCATTACTTTTCAGAGGGAGTTGAAACATTCTACAGTAGAGTCATACAGGCTAGAACAGAGACAGCAGGGGAAAAGTGAAGCAGAGAAGACAAGGTGAAGGGCAAGATTCCCTAGAGGGGATGTCCCCTAGAGGGGATGGCTCCAAGGAGTCAATTGAGTACTACATTTTTAAACCCATGTAACTGAAATCAGCATCTGGCCCATATGCCACTGCGCCTGCCTGCTAAATGCCTTCCACATGCTTGGCTCTAGACAAATATGTGACTAATAATTCACCATTTGGATCCCAACCCTGAAGCAGTTTGGGGAGCTGCATTTGACGTTCAGGTTGGAGTGTCAACGGAGGACTCGGAATCATGAGTCAAGTATTTGCCAGAAGAAGAGCCACAGCAGTGCAAGTGCTATCCAATAAAGAGCACTTGTGTTCCAAAGATGCCCTGGCAGCCTGAGCCATCAAGGACATGGAAACAACCACCCCTCGTGTAATAGCAGCAGCTGGGATCCTGTCATGGACTAGAAACCCAGCAGGAACTTTGGGCTGTGGAGTAGCTTGGAGGCGAAGCGGATATAGCAGCGTACAGGTAAAGGGATTAGAAATACAGGCAGTGGAGGGCTGTGGCATATCATCCTTCTTAAGCATCTTTTAACTTCATTCACTGTGCAGCTGTGAGGGAGGAAAGAAGTGACAAGCCTCTGAAAAGAAGGGCAGGGTCCTATGGCATATTTAAGTCACTTAAAGTCTCAGAGGCGTGTCGGGCAGGACAACACAGTACTGTTGGGAGGCTGAAGCTGTCACTTGCCACATTCTCCTGGGTTTTCTGAAAGCTTTATTGTAACTAAATAATTTGCACCAAAATTTTCAGGAGTGTCTTTAAAAGACATCTACGAGACACAGATGTGAACCCATATGAAGTCCCTAGGACACAGTCCATAGTGAGGGGCAATGGGTGGCTGCATTACCCCAGGAGCATTGTGGGAAAGGAACTGTGGCCCTCAGTGACAGTTCCCTCCCTGTTCACTCCTTGCTCTAGAGGGTAACATTTGCTGTGGTTTACATGATTACCTCCTCACTACGTTGGCTCAGCTGGTTGATGCACTGGGACGGCACAGCTTATCCTCCACCCACCTGCTTCAGCAGGAGGTTACGCA
Organism: Lepidochelys kempii; assembly: GCF_965140285.1. Classification (NCBI taxonomy): domain Eukaryota; kingdom Metazoa; phylum Chordata; order Testudines; family Cheloniidae; genus Lepidochelys; species Lepidochelys kempii. Next base: position 154,345,400 of record NC_136382.1, read on the forward strand.
GGTGCGTAGCACTCCATACCTCTGCGCACCCACATAGGGGCTGGAGTGGGAGTTCTCACTGCCCCTTACCTTCCCGTACAAGCAGCAATATACTCTAGCCCAGAGACATCCAGGAGGGCACCCTGGGATTTTGAAGTCTTTGGATGACAAATACACAGCGGAGTGAGAGGGAGCTATACACCTTAAGTCCTCTGCTTTCAAGGGAGCGCTTACCTTTGTCACCCCCTTGTGAGTTAAATAATAGACCATAGACATAAACATGGACATTATTAATAATCTATCCCTCCTTCTTCTACCAGGGGAGGATGGGAAGATTTAGATCAGACTCTGGCTCTTATTTATTATAGATTTGGGAGCAAACCAGAATTTTTCTTTTAAACTGGGCTTGTCTATCTGGTAAGCACAAATATGGAAGAAAGCAGGGTGACTGCACTGAGATTATGGCCACGTTAGTCCTGCCAGCACAGTCAGCCCTGACCTAAGGGGAAGTGACCATGTAGTCTTCTGACAGCTCTGTCTCGCATTTGTGCCAGCCCAGCTAAGTTATAGCACTGCTTCGTTCACCAAAATCCTTCCTTCTCTTTCCACTTGCTCTAATCCCTTGTTTGGCAGAGCCGAGAACGGTATGGAAGTAAGAGACCATGGCCTTGTGCAGGGACCAGGAATCAACACTCTTGGGTTATATTCTCAGCTCTGCCACAGATTTGCTGCCTAGAATATGTCACTTGAACCCCTCTGTGCCTCAGTTTATCCATTTGTGGCCTGGGGGATAATGATATTAGAGCTGGCTGGGAACATTTTGACAAATTTCCTGTCAGAAATTGCCAATTTGCTGAAACCAACACTGTTGCGAAACAGGACAGTTTTGAACTTAAAAAAAAAAGTTGAAAAACACTTTTTAAATGGTCAGTGTTTTGCTTTGACATTTTCAAAAGGAAAAATTCCCGCTTTGACTCAAAACAATTTTTCAATTAAAAATTTCAGCTAATTATACTGAAAAAGGGTTAAATAAAAGAAAAAAGGTTGAAATAAAAATGAGACACTTTGAAACACTCAGAACTAAACATTCTGGTTGACCCAAATGAAACGTTTTTGGTTTTCCAATTCGTGAACATTTCTGAGATTGTGACTTTTCATTCTGATTTGGGCCAGTAAAATTTTTTGAACCCTCTAATATTCAAGGGATGGGGAAACGATTTCCACGCAGCTCTAAATGATACCCAATTACCTTGGAGGTTAGTTTAAGGTTTGTGAAGGGCTTTCCAATTCTCACAGGAAAGGTGTTGCATAAGGCACCAGAAGTGTAATTAAGAGAAAGGGGGAAGGGGTCAGTCCACAGGGGCTGAAAATACAGTAGAGGCAGCACATACAACTCCAGGAAGGGAGCGTTTCCTGTACCCCTCCTGCTGAATCAATGAGTACCTGTGTGACTAAGCAGTGTTCAGAGTGAGGTAGCACTCCTTGCAAGGGAAAAGGCAGTAAGAGAAAGATAAGGTAAATGGTCCTGGGAATAAAGAGAGGATGAATGAGAGAGTTTCTTTTTTTAGGTCATCATAACCAGCTGTTAATGAGGCCCCTTAGAGCTTCATTAACAGCTGGTTATGATGACCCAATAAAATGCCTTCTGTTGGTTTAACCTTCTACTCATCCTTTGCCTCACCAGAACCTCAGGGAATAGGCAACAAACTCCTCAGTGTTCCTAGCAAGGGGCACTCAAGCAACCCCTCTAAGGGGCAGGAGAGTCATGCAAGGCCTTTGTGAATGAGCATTAAAGAATGGGAAGTCTCTCTACCTGCCTTCCTAGTATAGGGCTCCCATCACTGTAGTGTGATGAATCTAGGAGGTGGTCCTCTCCCATCCAACTGAAGAGAAAAATAAGCCATTTTCTATTCTCACATCAGTGACAATTTGGAGTGGAGCGGAGCCAGAATATCAGCCCTTAGTCCTCACATCCCAGACCAGCTTTCCAGCTGGGAATTTCACATGGGATGTGGGCACCAAATATAGGCACCTAAATCTGAAAAAAGTCAGGCTTCCTATGTGACTATAACACAGCCACTCTCCTCCCTACGTTTTTTTTTTTACCCTCCTTAAATAAGATAGAGGCTATAAAAGCTTCAAGGAAGCAGCATCATTCCATGTAGAGGATGGCACATTAAGGGTCTCAGATATAAACACTCTTCACTTTATGCTGGATGAATGAAATCACAGATTCATAGGATCATTGGAGTGAATGACAGAAAATACCTCTTAGACCATCCAACTCAGCTGTCTGCTAATGCTGGCCTGGTTTCAGCCCTGTCTCCAATTCACTTCTCTGCTTTGGGAGCCAGGCTAACTGAATCAGATTACCCTCTCCTCCTCTGTCAGAGACCAGCTGCTCATGGCGGAGTGCTAACCATTTCAGCTCCACTTGGAACGCCATCTGCAACAGGGCTCGGCACTGTCTGATTAATACCATTGTCAAGCCTGTGCTTCCTTTCAAGCTTTGTCAAACCCATGAACATGATGTGTTTTCCCTGCCAGATTCTTTTCTTGCCTTTTATTTCCCCAAACCTTTCAGTTCTTATTGAAGGGAGAGATCATTGCACAGGGCTTCCAAGCACATAAAATCTCCCCACTGTATTGTCCACTGCATGCATCCGATGAAGTGAGCTGTAGCTCACGAAAGCTTATGCTCAGATAAATTTGTTAGTCTCTAAGGTGCCACAAGTACTCCTTTTCTTTTTGCGGATACAGACTAACACGGCTGCTACTCTGAAAGCACATTTTGTTATCTCAGGTAAGGCAGACACACACAGCTAACCCTTATATAGGCCCTCTCAACTTGCAATACCTTTCACACTCCTTTTCTCCTATACACTCCCTACATTCTCAAACCCACCCCTTTGTACATATACACTCCCTCCCCTGCACAGGCCCCTCACTCTCAGCCCACTGTCACATATACCAGCCACTACACACACACCCCCTCTTACACTCTTCTAGCCCCTACAAATGTCTGTCTTATTCACAATCACCCATCCTTCACACCCCCTTGTAACCCCCACACACCCCTTATCACATCCCCCCAACCCTCCACACTCATCCCCCTTCACTCTCCTAAGTACATGTTTCTGTCTCACACCCACCCCTCTCCTGCACATATCCCTCCTCCATGCCATGGCACACCCGTCTTTGCCAGACTCACCCCCCTTCTGAACATATACCTGTATTTATTCCAGTTGGCCCATGGATGCCCTCGCTACTTCCCTTCACCCTCACTCACGTGTGTGGATACAGTTCACACCCACTTCTAGCAGCAGCCTCTCCTGGGGAAGCTCAGAGGCTCAGGAGGCAACAAAAGTGATGGAAAAACAAGAGCATGGTAACCACTGTTTGCCAAAGATTCTTTTGAGTGAAGGCTCCAGTGTGCTTTACAGACACACGGCCCTGTGTTGGGGGCATTGTAATGCCACAATGCCCCCGTGGGAGCTCCAGGAGACCTTATGAGAGAGTAGCGGGGGGAGAGAACACCTCCTGCGACACTCCAATCTGCAACTAGCCAGCTGTAATATAGTGGGAGAGGCAGGGCCATGCTTGTCTTTCTCTGCCCTTCTGCCCCTTTTGGGGAGGCCAGTAGTGTTAGCTGGGGGCAGTTCTTGCACTCTGGTGATCATGAGGACTGCAGCTGTGGCTGTCTCTTCCACAGAGGGTGCAAACAGGAAAGTTCCTTGCACTTGCCCCTCCTCCCACTTTGCACATCTGCCGGGCACAATCTGGAAATGCCAGAAATAAACAATGATGCCACCGGTTTCCTGAATGAGAAACATTCTACCGAGCTGCTCTACCTGTTCTGAGCCACTGCTATTATTCAGCCACCTCAAATGAAATTAATGCCATTCCCACCGGGGTTTTCAGTTACAGGCAATGGCTCACCATTACTCTCAGTACAATCAAGGACAGATTTACATTCTGTCTGCAGAACGAGAGAGTTACATTAATATCCACACAGAGTTTATGACAGGCATTCCAACAGCTGTATGGCCACAGAGAAGACATGTATTTGCAAACAATAGAAAAGGCACCAGGACAAATTCAGGTTGCAGTCACATCAGTGTAAACCTGGAGTAACTCCACTCATTCCAGCAGAGTGGTTTAGCTGAGTAAAGGAAAGCTAGACAGACTCAGAAGAGCTGTGTGAGGTTTAACTTATTGTTGTTTGTAGATCATTTTGAGATCCTCAGATGAAAGATGGTACACAGTGCAAAGAAAATGTTTATCACAATTGTGACAATCCCAGGACCTCATGGAGACCATCAGAAATAAGTCACTGTGAAATGTGACTATGTTGCCCTCTAATGGCTGGCCACAGCAAGTGTTACAACCTTCTAGTGACTCACAGCTAAAGGAGCTCTCTGAGGGAGGGCTTGCGCTTTCAGTACTAAAAGGACCAGAGTTTGATCTTCATGGACAACCCATACCATCTGTACGTACACAGGCATGGTTCACTCACAGCTACACCTTGAAAATTATTGTTAAAACAACATGGGATTCTTTGTTTAAATCCCACCACCGACGGCTTTCAGGTGCAACTTGCTCAATTTTTACAAGAAAAAGATGACTGTTTTTCACTTTAACTAATGGCCCTGCAAACTCCACCTGGGATCTGATTGCCAAACCTCTAACAGCATCCCCAGCAGTAAAGAATTCTGTAGACCATTGGTTTCCAAACTGGGGGGTGGGGGGGCGTGAAGAAATTCCAAGGGGGGAGCGAGACTGCCCAGCCCTTGAGCTCCCAGCCGGCCCCTTCCCTCCTGTCTACCCTCCCCCCCGGGCAGCATGGCTTGCACCAGCCCACCTCCCAGGCTTTCCAATAAGCCAGTCCTGCCACTCTAGTAAGGGAGCCGGGAGTGGGGGTTGGATAAGGGGCAGGAGGTCCTGGGGAGACAGTCAGGGGACAGGGAGCGGTTGGATGTGGCTAAGGTTCGGGGGGGGGGGCGGTCAGGAGACAGGGAGCAGGGCAAGTTGGATAGGTGTGGGAGTCCTGGGGGAACTGTCAGGGGGTGGGGGTGTGGATAGGCATCGGGCCAGTCAGGAGACAGGGAGAAGGTGGGGTTGAATAGGGGGTGGGGTCCTGGGAGTGGGCGGTCAGGGGACAAGGATCGGGGGGGGGTGGATGATGGTAAAGGAGAGGTGGGGGTGTGAGGGTTTCTTGAAAATTAAAAAGGGGGCGTGATGGCAAAAAGGTTGGGAACCACTGCTGTAGGCAGTACAGAATTCACAATTTGGGTGAGGATTCAGTGAGCACAATGGAATCCAACTCACTCGCCTATGGTTGTGTTGGATGTTTAGAGCTAACAGATGCAATGACTTGGTTCCGACGGTACGGTCAGCCGGTGGATCTTGGCGTTATTCAAGAGCCAGCACGATCATCCTCACATCAGCATCTTCAGCTTGGCAGGTAACCCACGAGTCGCTATAAACTCTCGGCTTGGCTGGTCCACACTGCTCCATCACTTACAGTCTCCTGTAACCGTATGTTGAGATCTGGTAGGTAAACGGATTTGTTTTCCCTCAGAAACACCAATCAGTAATAAATCAGCTGTGGCTCATAAGTACCTGCAGCAGAATATTCAATTAGTTTGCAGTGCATTCCTAATCATAATTAATTAGGGCATTATGAGCTCAATCACAGGGACTAAAAAGTAGCAAAAACTCGGTCGGATAACTAAAATGACTGGCCACCTGAGACCAGTGACTGACACTGTCTCTCTCCTGTGTTGCTCTGTTCACAGCCCTTGCTGCTCAGGCAAGGAGTCTCTGAAGTACCACTAAGATTCCAAAATGAGATGCTAACAAGCACACAAATGATGTACAGGCAAGGAGCTGGCATTTGCTAGAGGGCGTGAGGCTGGTTCAAATTAGCAGTGGGGTGCACTTGTGCTGACCTTTGCTTTCCTCCAGTCATCCTCTATCTGGCACACTCATTTCTCTCAGGCCTGCATAGACATCCAGCTCTACAAAGAGAGCAGAATGACATATTGAAAAGTGTCTGAAAGGCGGCTGGTGTTTGCTGAGAACGCGTTGCTCCTCTCATTTAAAACATTTGCTCCCGTTTGATGGAAGACGGAACAAGGTGCAAATAACAGAACTCATGCTCATTCCCAGCACCTGAGGTCTTGTTTTCAGCGCCTGTTGCCCTTTGGTCTTGGCTTCCTGTGACCCAGAGTTGTGTACTTGTGCCTGAAAGGGTTATGAAACAGCCTCCCTGTATCTCTTTACCTCATTCAGTCTCTGTTTCTTTTCAAATCTCAGCTGAAAACCACGCTTTTCTCTTTTGCCTCAGCCCCACCATTTCTTCCCTGAGCTGTTATTCATTCCTTAACTCTGCACTGTATGCCTTGGGATGACAGAGGTTTTATGGGAAGATGTTATACAAAAGAAAGTTGCATTGTCCTATATTCGTGTAATAATATAACAGTTCTCTGTGAGGAGGAAGTGGTGATCAAGGCATTAGATTTTTTGTTTGGCAGGGGGTGGGGAATAAGACCATGTCAGGGTTCCTTGCCCACTCTGAACTCTAGGGTACAGTTGTGGGGACCTGCATGAAAAACTCCCTAAGCTTATTTTTACCAGCTTAGGTTAAAACTTCCCCAAGGTACAAACTATTTTACCTTTTACCCTTGGAGTTTATTGCTGCCACCACCAAGTGTCTAACAAATATATAACAGGGAAAGAGTCCGCTTGGAAACGTCTTTCCCCTCAAAATCCTCCCAAACCCCCTTTCCTGGGGAAGGCTTGATAAAAATCCTCACCAATTTGTATTGGTGAACACAGACCCAAACCTTTGGATCTTAAGAACAATGAAAAAGCAATCAGGTTCTTAAAAGAAGAATTTTAATTGAAGAAAAAGTAAAAGAATCACCTCTGTAAAATCAGGATGGTAAATACCTTACAGGGAATCAGATTCCAAACATAGGGAATCCCTCTAGGCAAAACCTTAAGTTACAAAAAGACACAAAAACAGGAATATACATTCCATTCAGCACAACTTATTTTATCAGCCATTTAAACAAAACAGAATCTAACGCATATCTAACTAGATTGCTTATTTGCCCTTTACAGGAGTTCTAACTCTGCATTCCTTTTCTGTTCCCGGCAAAAGCCTCACACAGACAGAGAGAACCTTTGTTTCTCCCCCCTCCAGCTTTGAAAGTATCTTGTCTCCTCATTGGTCATTTTGGTCAGGTGCCAGCGAGGTTATCTTAGCTTCTTAATCCTTTACAGGTGAAAGGTTTTTTCCTCTGGCCAGGATGGATTTTAAAGGTTTTTACTCTTCCCTATATATTTATGACAGGCCTTTTAAAAAAGAAGTGTGGTCTTGTTGCATAGGGACTGGACTTCAGCAGATGTGGGTTCTTTTCCCAGTTCCGTCAGATTTATCATGTGACCTGGGGCAAGTCATTTACTCTTTGGGTGGAGATCTGCAAAATGGGGGGAGGAGGGGAGTAAACCCTGGGTCTGTTTTGTCTATTATGACTAAAGCGCTTCAGGGCAGGATTTGTCTCTTATTATGTACACGTACAGCACTTTACACAATGGGGCCCCGATCGTGGCTGGGACTTCTAGGCATCCCTGTAATACAAAGAAGGAAATAATAATAGCAGCTTTAAAATAAAAGCATAGGTGTGATTGAGCAGAAACTGTTTTAAGGATTTGAGGGGGACAAAAGGATTGAGTAGCTGTAGTACCAAGGGGTGGAGAATGGAGCAATGCCATGCTGAACTTCAGTAACTGAGATTATCTCTTGGTAAAGCTGATTGCATAACTGGTAACCAATCATTTGTCTGATGGATTTCACCTCTGTTTTATAGAAAAACCCACTAACAGACTGATTGTCTCAAATTTCTTTATTTGATGGCATTTTCATTAGGGTCCATTAAATCTGCAACTTGCTACCTACAGTCTGAGATGAAAGCAGTGTGGTTTCATTATGCTAAGTGGCACCATTTCTGCTCCCTGACTGCAGGAATATAGTAACCCTTAGCATCAGGATTCCAGGGCCACTGTTTGTGGAAAGCAAATCTAACATTTTCTTTTCACAAGTTCTTGAGCACCTTGAGCAAGCTTCAAATTAATTTTCCATTATGAGTATTTCAACAATTAAATCTAACCTGCTTAAACAAGCTGATGGATGTTTGAAAGCGGCATGAATGTGGCCTAAGTGAATCCATTTAGAAAGTCAAGAATATTTGCAGCTGGTTGCTGGTTGTATTCAGCCACCTCTAATCATTATCCTTGCCCTCTTTGGTGCGGAAAATCAGAACTCCACAGCAATAGTCAGAAGGAAAGGAGGTGCTGGCTTAGCTATGGAGATACTCACATGGTCCCTCTTCACCACAGTATCAGTATACCTCACTAACATTAATACACTCATCCTCACACCACCCGTAAAACAGAGAAGTATTATTCCCATTTCACAGATGGGAAATTAAGGCTCAGCAAGATTAAGGCCATGCCTAATCTGTGGACTCTACACATATCCAGGTGCACCATTGTGCCATAACCACCCTATCGTCCACCCAGAAACCCCTGAAGGGTGTGTCTCAGAACAAGCAGATGCTGAGCTAGCTAGCATGCCTGAGGGGTGTGGGTAAGTACAAATTAGTTGTAGAATGGCCCCCTACACAGCCCACTCTGCAGTGCAGAGATAGGTAAGGAGCAGGTACCAGGTCTCGAGTTTTCATAGTATTCCATTCACATTCCCACAATGCAATTTTCTACCCTTTTCTACCCTTACACAATCTACAAAAGGTCCCTTTCCCCTTGCATGTTCCAGGAATAGCATGGTGCACTGACCACATCCGATCACCCTTCTGCTGCACTCTGTAAAACCAAGAGCAGCAGCATGGCCCACCAATCATACCAGTCTGATAAACCTCTGGGTGGACCACACCATCCTTCACAATTTGGGCCAAAGCAGCAGGAACATAAACCTGTATTGCAAAATTGCACAGAAGCCATCAGAGTTGGGCATTCACCGGACCCCCTTTCAGTGCAGGGAATGGATGAAACACTTGAAATGGCTGTACAGGAGAGCCAGAGACTCTAATAGTCAGTTGCGGGGGCTTGACCAGGTGCTGTCTACTGAGCCTGCTCACTATGTCCTGCTGAACCCAGATTGTCTAATTGTCCAACAGGACTGTTAGGAGGAGGAGGCTGCAGAGACTATCAGAATACCAGGAAAGTGAGGAAGAGGCAATTCTGCACCTGTACCCAGAGGCCCCCCAAGGTCATAGAAGCCCCGCAATGATGAGGCTGAAGAGAGACTGGGTGCCTCAGCAAGTCTGACCCCCCAGTCTGGTAAGTTACAACCCCACCACCTTATTAGCCATTGTGCAACTGTCCTGCAAAGAGGGGTCTCAAGAGTCTTTAATTGCAATTGGAACTGGGGAGAATGATTGGTCGACTGGCTCAGTGCAGATGTATTCTTCCCACCCAGCAATCCCTCCCCTTGTCTTGAAAGTGTGCAGGTAGATCTGACAACAGGGATCTCTGAACAGGTGTGAGTTGTGGCAGGCACTTAAGACAAATCCAGGCAGACAAGGGCTGCACTTGATGCCATCACTAGAAAAATCCAACCCACTAAATAGGTTCCAGAGAAGCTGAGAGGAAGGGATCGAGTCTGCCATTAATTACATTATTCAGTGAAGTACTTCAAATCCCACTAGGTAGCAGATAAAATTCCAACCACCCCTAGCAGCCAGTAAGCGACACATAAAAGTGTTGTATAAAATAGTGCTAAGTGGCACTCCCCATACAGTTGTAAACTGGGACGAAAATATAAAGTGACAAGCTGTTCAATATTGCAGCGTCTTCAGTTGTCACTGTCAGCAGACCCACCTCAAGACTTAGGGCAGCTCTGCACTGCAAGCTGCTTCAGCAGTACAGCTATGCTGCTATAACACTGTAGTGTAGATAACTCCTTTCTTTGACATAGGAGGCATCTGTCAATGTAGTTAATCCATCTCTCCCAGAGGTGGTAGCTAGGTTAATGGAAGAATCCTTCCATCGACCATAGCTGTTTCTACACCAGGTCAACCTAACTACAATACTCAGGACACAAAAATTTTCCACAGCCTGAGCAATGTAGCTCAGTTGATCTAATTTTTTAAGTGCAAACTAGCCCTTATGGACAGTTAATCACAGCAGATGGGATGGGCTACATACAGGTATCAATAGTGACAAGTATAATCACATTGAACAATGAATGCACGCATCATACCAGAGTCACAACTGTCAACAGTGAAACCCCACCCCAAGGTGTAAACCACAATCTAGGTACCCTGTAATGACTGCCTTTAAAATAGATGTGCAGTGTGACATGCATAAATGGACACAGAACTTCAGCAAATGCAAATCAGAGAACAAAACCCTTTTAAGGCAATTTTGCCCCATTTGTATGTCTGTATTTTCTGTCATGTACAGTTAAAGCAGCTTCACACAAAGGCTTTAAAGGTGACCCTTATGAGAAGCACTTGGCAGATGTCATCCTCTGCCTCCTTCCAGGAGATGTGAATATATTGCTGTCAAGGTTCCTTCCCCACTCTGAACTCTAGGGTACAAATGTGGGGACCTGCATGAAAGACCCCCTAAACTTATTCTTACCAGCTTAGGTTAAAAACTTCCTCAAGATACAAACTTTGCCTTGTCCTTGAACCCTATGCTGCCACCACCAAGCATGTTAAAGAAAGAACAGGGAAAGAGCCCACTTGGAGACGTCTTCCCCCCAAAATATCCCCCCAAGCCCTACACCCCCTTTCTGGGAAAGGCTTGATAAAAATCCTCGCCAATTTGCACAGGTGAACACAGACCCAAACCCTTGGATCTTAAGAGCAATGAAAAAGCAATCAGGTTCTTAAAAGAAGAATTTTAATTAAAGAAAAAGTAAAAGAATCACCTCTGTAAAATCAGGATGGTAAATACCTTACAGGGTAATCAGATTCAAAACATAGAGAATCCCTCTAGGCAAAACCTTAAGTTACAAAAAGACACAAAAACAGGAATATACATTCCATTCAGCACAGCAATTTTACCAGCCATTAAACAAAAGAAAATCTAATGCATTTCTAGCTAGATTGCTTACTAACTTTTTACAGGAGTTCTGAAGAGCATTCCTGATCTGTTTCCCACAAAAGCGTCACACAGACAGACAGACCCTTTGTTCCCCCCCACTCCAGCTTTGAAAGTAACTTGTCTCCTCATTGGTCATTTTGGTCAGGTGCCAGCGAGTTTATCTTAGCTTCTTAACCCTTTACAGGTGATAGGATTTTGCCTCTGGCCAGGAGGGATTTTATAGTTCTGTATACAGAAAGGTGGTTACTCTTCCCTTTATATTTATGACAATTGCATCCCTAATTTCTCTAGCCTGCCTGGACCCAGGACCAGTATGCATGTGTGTAGGATCCAGCTACCTCTACAGAGCTTGCAAATTTGAATTGTCCCGCGCCCACTTGGGATGGAAATACTCACCTTCACAAGTGTTATGCAGTAGGACATGATCATACAAACAACATTTGCAACACTGGCAACCTGATGGGTTTGTAAACAATGCCAACAAGACTTTAGCCTACCAAACACGCATTTGACCACCATCCTGCAACTGCTGAGTTTGAAATTGAATTACCCTTTTCTGGGCGCCATAATGGTTCCATGAGCCAAAGGAGGAGTGAGTATGTGGGTTCCCCCAAACTAACAGTTGGCGCAGATATACCATTATCACCGTATTGTCTCTGGGAAACAAAAGCCCTGTTGCCCCCTTCAAATACAAGCCTGATCTCCTCAGCATCCTGCCATTATTAACCTTTCCCATGATTTCCATATTAGTATTCATAAACCTGCCTCTGTGGTCCACCAAACCTTGCAGGACAATGGACTGGTATCTTTTGCTGTTCACATACTTGCTGCTTGTGGTGAGCAAACAAGCACCATCAATAGCCCCTGATCAGTTTGGGAACCCCATCCGCTGAAAACCAGCTCTAATTTCTGGAACATTTATTATGCCAACCACCCGAGGGTAAGCCATAGTGTTAATTGCTTCACAAACCTCTACAACCATAACCCCAACAGTGGGCTTTCCAATCCCAACATGGTTTGCAATGGACCTATAGCTGTCCAGGGTAGCCAGCTTCCACAGGGAATAGCAAATCACATCTGAATCAGGATAGCTTCCCTCAAGCTAGTATTCGGGTGCTGGATGATTGGTGCAAGCACCTCACGTAATTCCATGAAGGTCTGTTTCCTCCTGTGGGAGCTCTGCAGCCACTGCTGGCCATCCTAGGTCTCCAGGATGAGGTTTTTCCTACCATTCCAGGCTAGCTCTCCTGCATCAGAAGCAATGGTTCACCATAATGGATTGCATGGTGATAGCAGCATTCAGCGTAACCGTCCAGTGTGACAAATGAATTTTCATCCTCCCTCAAGGCCACCTCCCTTCAAAGGGTCAGAAATTTCTGCCAAAATGCCATTCAGCATCTTGCCTAATGTGCACTTTGTTGCATAAATATTTGTCCCATAAGAAGGAACGGGGTCACCTCAGCCAATTGACCCATGATTGTGATGCACTTTTGCAAATATAAAAGGGAGAGGCAACTTAATCTTGAAGTGCCATCGGCAACTGTGTGAAGGCAGGGAATAGTACCAACACCATCTGGCAAGCAGTCCTAGCCTAGAGTGTCTCCATGTGACGCAAACAACCCTGACATACAACCCCTGTAAAGATAGTACTAACTCATGTGCCTACAGCAGCAGCATGGACCTGGGTAGATGCATGTACACTGTGTTCTATACGTGTCCATGTGACACTAAAAGCACCCCATATTCCCACCTTACACACTGTTGTAATAATCTTTATACAATATATGCCTTCTGTGGTATCATTTAAAAACTCACTGATCACTGATATTGTCCTGTGATGTATGTACATGACCAGTATATAGAATGAGGAATATATGCTGCTGGAATTATAACTAAAGTGTGTGAGAACCAGGTATGTCAGGGGGAGTTGTTAAAACAGGTCTATCCTAAATAAAGGAATGTGTGCCTTCAATTTACATCCAAGCAGTAGACAGACCCATCAAACTAACAAGGGATGGAGGCAAACCTCACACTGACAAGTGAGGGGAAAGACAGCATGGCATCTACACCCAGCTGGAGAGAGGAGCTTGGTTTGAGTTTTGCGTTACAGAATAATCAATTTCAAAGGTTTATTGGTCTATGAAGACTGGAGCTGATCCTCCAGTGATACGCAACTAAATCAGCTGATTGTATACAATATTACTGTAGTATAGAGTGTTTAGAGTGAGGTCTTTTCTGAAAGCTAAAGACACACTGGTGATTAATATAATTGTAAAATGTATTACACTATAGAAGGAATAATGAATACTCATGGATATGTTTTAAAGTGTGTGGCCAAACAAAGGAAGGAACATTTCCCACTCAGACAGGGGGGTGGGGAAAACACAGCTATTTACCTGTCTCCTTTGTAAGTTCAGTGTGGTGTAATCAGAAACAATAGAAGACCTATTTACATAAAAATCATACAGGGGGATGGGTTTCAGAGTAGCAGCCATGTTAGTCTGTATCCTCAAAAAGAAAAGAAGTACTTGTGGCACCTTAGAGACTAACAAATTTATTTGAGCATAAGCTTTCATGAGCTACAGCTCACTTCATCAGATGCACGCGGGGGATGGGAGGCCCACAGGAAGGGAAGAACAGCATGAGGCCATCCTGACTCTTGAAACAAATTCAAGGACAGAAGCCATCTTTGGCATCCACCACTAGATAGAGAGAGGCCAGGGGTCTTGCAAGCTGAGAAAGATGGGCAAAGAGGGTGGGGGTGTGAAGCCTCTGGAACTGAATATAGATGAGAAACCTGCTTAGGCAAAGATCTTTCTCCTACGATGACAAGGGAAGCCAGAACTTTGTACTTTTGTAGGAGGTCTTGACCGAGGAAAAGTCAGCCATGGATCGGAAGAAGAACAACTGGTGACAGGAACTATCTTGCTAGATTAAGTTTTAGACCTTTACAAGCGTATTTTATTTTACTTGTAACTATCTTCATTCCTTATACTTGAAGTCACTTAACAAAATACACCTAGGATTAATAAACTTATTTCATTTTTACCATAAACCAACCCATTGCTATGTGTAAAGGGAAGGGTGTATTTACCCCCAGTTAAGTTAATAAGCTGTGGTATGTTTGGGTGTCTTTATGAGAACAAAGAAATCCATGTTATTTCTCTGAACTGTCCAGGAGAGGGCTGGACATTGCAGAGCACATGGTTTTCGGAAAATTCAGGACTGGGCATTTGTTGGGGTCACTCTGCAAGTAGCAAACAAGGCTGGTGGAAGCTAGAGTGGGACTGTAGACAGGCTGCTGGGGTCAGAGCTGCTGAACCAGGGCTGTCTAGCACGCAGACACTCAGCGCGTGACCTGTATGCTGATCATCTGGTTGTGAGAAGCCCAGGTTGGGAGCTACAACAGCTAATTATTGTGAAGCACCCAAGATTACCGGGCAAGTGGTAACCCTTCACTGGTCTGGATGGCAGCCCAGAATGTGACAGTCCAGCACAGCACATGCAGACTCTCGGGGCGGGTTTGGCTGGTATGCAGACGCATGAATTTGAGCCATTCCTGGGGTACACATGCCAGTCTGGGGTATGTAAAGATAGTATAAATGATTTGTCACACAGGAAATGTGTGGTAAGACCGAGAATTGAACACAGATCTCCTGAGTACCAGTCCAGTGCCTTAACCAGAAGATCCTGCCACCCTTTGTTTCTCTCATCTAGGTCAACTGTAGGCCTTTGGAGTGTTGACCGTCTCTTACCACACATACGTAGAGCGGTGGGGCCCCAATCTCAGCTGAGGCGTCTAGGCACTACTAGGTAATACAAATCATCATCACGATCCCAGAAATCCCCACTACATGCTGCAGTGTCCAAGGCACTACACTTGTACCATGCCCAAAGCCTGAGCTACACCTAACAACAACAGGATGGTATTTCAAACCCCAGACACAGATTTACCAATGACCTCTGTGCTGCATCAGCAGCAGGAGTAATATCAGTATCATTACAACTGGTCAGAAAAGTTTAAAGGATAAATTTTTTTCATTAAAATTTGCTGATTCACTGAAGTTGAAATATTTCGTGAGAATGAGATCTTGGCCATGTCAATAACATTCCATAAGAGATTAGGCAGGCTTCCATCAGAAACTTGCCTGGTTTCCCACCCCATTTCTCAGCGGCCTGTCTGGCAGGCTGATGGGGTGCTAAATAAGGAGACTAGAAGTCCTGGGAGCCCCAGCTCCCAGATTAGCAGCTCCTTGGCAGTCCAGGCTCCCAGGATTGCTGGGTGAAGAACAGAAATTTTGTTTTGTTGAGCACTTGGAAGTATTTGGTTTTGTTCCAAACTGAAATGAAACCAAACTTAGAAACCTTGAAATCCTCCATTAAACACAGTTATAGATGAACTAGTATGAGAAAACAATATTGGTGAGCATACTAGGCAGTGGTCTCAGTGCAAAAACAGCCTAGGTTTGTCAAGCCTTTTTTTGGGGGGTGGGGAGGGTGGATACATTGTGGTAGAGAGTTTTAAGGAAAGTTTGGAAGTAGGATAACGAGGTACCTTTGTGGATGTTCACAGCAAGCTCCTCCCAAGCATGTGGGCAGCATGGGAGATAGCATGAAAGGTGCTTATTTGAAAATTTAACAAGTGAGTGCTGGAGTTTCTAGTACCTCTGACATCATTAATAATACTCCTGCATCACGAAGGGAGTAAACAAGCCATGTGGATCCCAACATCCAATGTGGATGTGGGAGACACAGGGCTCAGTTGCTGCATGTGCTATACAGAACAGGCATCTCATCAGGGAAGTATGTTTTATTCTCGTATTCCTAAGGGCTACTACAAATAATGGAGAGTAAGAAAAAGAGATTAAAATCCATAAAAAGCACTTGACAGGGTCCGTTTTTAACATCACCATTGATTTCTGAGCACCCGGCCCATGTTCATTAAGCTGGGAGAATTATAGCCACCCAATTTGGACAATGGAAACATTCTCTCTTAAACAGACTCATGGTATATAATTTGGCTTTAGTTCGCAGAATAGTCAGTGATTTCCCTTTCGTGGTAGCTCCAATTTCACATATTAAAATTATACAGCTCTGGAGTGATAATCAATCTCCACTCCAAGAACGCTTTCTTATGAGCACTGTAATACTATGTCAGAGTATCAGTCACATCTTCCTAATGGCTTTTTGATTCAGGTCATACTCCTTTCCTTGTCCTCACTCCATCTTCCCTTCTTCCTTCAGTTTTATTTTCCAACTCACACCCCGTGCCAGGTCTTTCCATGCGGACAGATCCATCTCCCTAGCTTTCTTATGAACAGGAGAGACTCAAGCAAGACAGGCCTGTCCCATGGGTGGACTAGTTCATTCTTCTCATGGTGGATTTGCTTTTAAAGCTGACATGTTAGACTACGGACCACCAGATAACAACATGCATGTTGTGTGTGGAGGGGGCCTCTTCAAATGGATTTGTATTCTTTTACTTTGACCTGCATGCAGAATACACCCATATATGTGCAAATGTGTTAGAACATCAAGGTCCCCTGGAACTGCAGGAAGGCAGCAGGGCCCAGTAGATGTCACAATGGGCTAGGAACAGGAAACCTATGGTCCCTTCCTGATTCTGTCATTGACCTGCTGTGTGACCTTCAGCAAAGCTCTTCACCTCTCTGTATCTCTGTTTCCCCACCTCTAAAACAGGGAGAGTGATATTTACTTTTTATCATAAAGTGTTTTGGATTCTGCACTGCAGAAAATATAAAGCTTCACATGCCAACAAGGTTAACTCATCTTTCAAAATGGCATCAGTGGATACATCTCCACTGTTAGGATCAATAATCCCCATACAACACCTTTCAAAATCTATGGGTCCTAGACAAATGCCTCTGACAACATGCAGTGTACTCATCTAGTTGCCTAACTGCCCCAAAAACAGATACATGGGTGAAACCAGATAATCCCTACGCTCTTGAATGAACTCACACGAAAATAAAAATAAGACAAAAACACCATATCACCTGTGGGAGAACACTTTTCACAAAACGATCACTGGATATCTGACCATTCTGTCCTTGTCTCAAAGGAAACCTGCACAACACCTTCAAAAGATGAGCTGAGGAGCTTAAATTTGTAACTTTGCTAACACACTACAAATCATGGTCTTAATAAAGACACTAGATTTGTGGCTTATTACAACAATGTGTAACACACTAACCCCCCTTTTTCTGTCCTATGACCACAGAAGTATTATCGGGCCACTTCATCTTGAACAGTCCCTGAGAATGTGTTAACTACTTATACGAATTCTGTTCCACCTTGTATTTAGCTGTGACACTGAAGACCTTTCCTAGACCTGAGGAAGAGCTCTGTGTAGCTCAAAAGCTTGTCCCTTTCACTAACAGAAGTTGGTCCAATAAAAGATATTACCTCATATCCTGGCACTGACATGGCTGCAAACAATCATCCTTCCAACACAGGCAACTTTGGAGTATCACACAATTCTTTTACATGAGACACAAGGTCTGATCCTGCTCCCATGGAAATGAATGGAAAGAACCTTATAGAAGCAGGGTCAAGTTCTTCATAACTATGTTCCTATCAGCCCTCTATAGACATTATGTAAAAAATGGCATCTTCTTTCTAAAATGTTCTGCTGGCTTTGTGTAGCCAGAGTCACATCCACTGACTCTAAAACAACATTATATTAAGTTTTACCTTTTTTAGCCCTACAGAGCCCAGACAGCAATGAGAGGGGGAAACTGGATTCCATTCCAGTTCATGCCTCATTAAGAGAAGTGTTAATGAAGCTCCACTTCTGGAATCTCATTACTGGTGACGATGTCTGAGCCAGAAAGAACCCAGCTGGCCAGTCAAATCCCAGAGTGAGGTTTCAGTGCTGGCATTTAGAATACTGCTGGGTAACCTATAATCCGAGTACATCTGATATTGATGCCATGAAGGCTATGTCTACACTAAAAGCTAGGGGTGTGATTCCCAGCTCGCACACACGTTCTCACACTAGTTCAGTGACAGCTAGCCTGAGCATAAATAGCAGCGTAGGCCACCGGAGCTTGGGCAGCAGCAGCATCGCTTAGCTGTGCCAAGTGCATACTCACCAGGTTCGGGTGGGCTTGTACGTGGCATGGCTGAACTGCCCGTGCTACTGCAGCAATACTACTATTTATACTTGTGCCCGAATCAGTGTACACGAGCCGGGACCCGCACCCCCTAGCTCACAGTGTAGACGGTAGCCTGGGACACAAACACTGAGCCCAGACAGCCAAGTCACAATTACACAGTCACTTTGCGAAGAGTTTGTAAGAAAAGGGGCTCAGCGTCTTTGAGCAAAACCTGTCCCTCCTCCACTTTCATGAATCATGCTATATACTAGTTGGCGGCTGCTTTTTGCCCCAGGAGTGGCTGCATTTCAGAGATGCTCTCTCTATCCCTTGCAATCTCTAGTGGATAGAGCACAGATATGTAAACCTAGAATACTTGAGCCTGATCTGCCTAACTGTTAGGGGCCATAGAGTTGTGAGCTAGTCTCTGCCACTTACTTGGTGCGGCCTTAGCCAGGTCACCTAATCTCCCAGTGCCTCAGATTCCTCATCTGTAAAGCAGAGCGAGGTAAGAGCTGTAAAAATATCTACCTACTGCACAGAGCTGTTGTTAATGGGCGAAGCCTCACATTTGTATAAATGCCAACTGCTATTACATAAGTGACAATGGCTATGATGTATGGATGTGAAATCTTATCACAGCACATGCGTTTGCACTAAGTGCTGAGAGTCTGGCAAACTGGCTGCTGCATCCCATCTGGCATGAAATGGTCACAGACCCAAAACTTGCCTTAAACACAAGAAATGGAAATATGTGCATGGGATCCTGTGTATTTGGAAGCCCCTTGTAGATTTGCACTTCATGGGCTCAATAACCCCGCCAGCCATGGGCCTGAAAGGGGAGGAAATTTTTACACACACACACACACACACACTCTTAACTGCCCAGTATACCCATCTGGCTGCAAGGGACCCTGAAAAATCACGTAGACTGCATATATTATGGGTGCGGCTGGCAGCACCACTCATTAAACTTTTTTGGAAAATTTCAGCTGAAATGGTTAAGCCAATTCTGAACAAGGTTAGGAGAAAATATGTTGTTTTGCCCATGTTAAAAAATCCTGGCACATTTTCTTTGAATAGCGCAGCACCCTCATGCTTTGGGACAGGGAGTTGAAATTTGGCAGGTGGGTAGCCTGTGTGGCAGGGCTGTGCCTTTTGCCCATCGCTGTGAAAATTCTCCCAAACCATAAGTGTTGGGGGGAGGGGGGCATCAATTTGCACATGCTCAGAAGAGACTCTGATTTTAGCACCTATATTCTCTAAAGATTCTGTCCACTCTGGGCATGAACCCGGCTGGGCTGAGTAGAACTGGGGACAAGGTGGCCGTGGATTGGGGGGAGAACTGGGAACGGCTGGGCAAAGACTGGGACTGGAATGAGAAGCCTAAGGAGTGGAGACTGGGATTAGCTCAGTGAGGAGAACTGAAGTAGAACAGGGAGCCAGAAGTGGGGAAGTCACCCAACAGGATAGAAGGGCTCAAGTGTGGGGGGAAATGGGCAGAAGAATCTGTGCCCAGTAGAGTACACTCTCCTCCTGAACCTGAAATTGAAACCAGAATTCCTGAGTCTCACCATTCTTCTGTCGTCAGCAAATAGCTGTTTAATCCTCTGGTAGAGTGTCCCAAAGTACTGGTCCACACATAAGATGACAACTTACTACAGCTGTCAGTTACTCTGTTTGCTCTTGTAGCGGAGGTCTGTGCAATAGATCTGTCTACATCTGGAGCTGGGGGTGTGTTTCCCATCTTGAGGAGACAATCAAGCTAGTTCTCATTGATCCAACACACTAAAAATAGTAGCCTAGCCATGGTAGCAAGGGCAGTGGCGAGAGACGGGAGGCGCTAGCTTCTCTGAGTACAAACCCACCCGACCCCACAAGTACGTACTCAGGCAGCTAGTCCAGGTTGCTGCCTGAGCTACTGCAGATATACTACTATTCTCAGCTCTCCTAGAGCCAGTGCTAGTTTGTCTACTGGAGCACCAAGCACCAGCTCCAAGCGCAGACATACCCTACATTTTCCAAACTTGCTGATGACCTTGTGGGTGTCAATATGATGCCATTTTATACCCCAGCGTAGATGCAATTACAGAGACTCAGAACCAGAAGAGAGAGCCCACAACTGGCTAACACATTGAACTCTGATCCACAGGAAGTCTCCAAAGCCAGCAAATTGCAGAAAGGTTTTAGTGGTGCCTCCTGGAAACAGGGAGCTTCTGAATTTTGGCCAGCAGCAGGGATGCTGACAAGTTCTGAAGGGAGTTTCATCCAGCCCTCCTTTAGAAGGATGGTGCCACAGTACATAGAGCCATAAAAGTGAACATTAAAATGATCAGTGCTTCAGGTTGTGTGATATACATCAAGGGTCACGCTTCCATCCCCTCACCCCCCGCCACACACACACAGAGCACCTTTGCCTTACCAGTAGTTTGATGCATGCTGAAGAATTTCTTACTCAGTAGCACTCTGAACATAAGAGTTTATTGTCCCCCTATTTCAGCAAACAAAAGCCAAATCGGACCAGACCAGGGCACGGTTCTCTCTCCTTCCCCAGTTTCTGTCATGAATATTAAATATTTAGTGTAGCTTCACAGCAACTGTATAAACAAGTAATTGATAGCATCAGAGTGAATTGAGGGCAAAGTGGCTATGAGCTGCATTTGTCAGGATGAAAAGAGGCTCAGTAGTTCACTGCAAACGTAAGCACTATGGTGCAACTAAGATTTCCCTGGCTGGCATAAGGAAATAGACTGACATGACAGAGAAAGGAGACCAGGAATGAGAGAGAGTTGGAAAGAAACATTTGTTGACATAAAATATTTGGAAAATAAATATTCATGGAAAATCCCTACAGATTTCCATGGTGTGAATTCAGAGTGGGGAAAATTTTTCAAAAGCACTTCAGTAGCTTAGGAGTCTAAGTTATTTTCAAAAGTGATTTGGGCATTTAGTGTCTACCACTGACTTTTAGTGACAATTAGACTCCCAAGTTCCTAAGTCACTTTTGAAAATGGGACTTAGGCACATAAATAATTTGGGCCCAGATTATTGAAAGGTATTTTGTCATTGCTGAGCTCAATGTCTACACCTAACTGATTTAGAACCCTACATCCCTTTAGAAAATGAGATTCAGGTACTTAGGAGTCCAAAGCCCCTAGGATTCAGTGTCTAAATCCCTTTTGAAAACATACCACCTTTGAAAATGAGATTTAGGCTTCTCTGCCAGCTAGGCGTGGTGAGGGCGAGTGCAACCATACCCATCTATTTTTTAAAATCTGGGCCTTCGGCTCTTGAAAGTTTTACTCAGCTGAGTTCAACTACCTGTGTGGTCAAGCACTATACACTGCCTTTTTTCTGTTGGACTCCCACCAAACATTCCTGGCCCACCGAGGCATAGTGCTGCTGAACACTGCAGGGGCCAGATCTTCAGCTGGTATCAAATGTTATAACTCCCTTCACTTCAGTTGAGCTATGAGGAGTATACAGTGCCCCTGTGGTGCTGCTGAACACATTTGGGGAGAACATACTTGAAGCACTGTCCAAGCTTCCAGATACATCTGCTGTGCTTTGGACAGTGCAGGCATGCCCTCATGTTCCATTCATTTAACTGTAAGCTTTGCTGCCCTTGTGCAGTTTTGAAAACTCTGTAGCTCTATATACATGTGGGTAAAATAGGTACCTCTTTAAATAGATAAAGAGGTCCTAGCCCCCAGTCCTGTGGCCTACCAGCTCATTTCAACAGAGATGGTTTATTTTGTTAGCTGGTCACCCATTTCATTGTTGTTCCTCCATGATGTATGCCGCCCATTTCTGGTAACTCACTGCTCTTTCACCTGTCCATTTAACCTCTTCATTTCTAGCTGTACCTCTGTGAGCCACCTTCAGTAATTCAATTCATTGCTCTCTCTGATATTCACACTCATCACATGTGTAGTGGCCCCCTCTTCCCCAGTTTCGTTGTCTGTTAGCTAACAATGTGTGTCTATTGTGTGTGTATATGTGGGTGTGTGTATATATATATATATATATACACACACATACATACATACACACACACACACAGATTAAAGCCTGATCCAAACACACTGAAGTTAATGAGAATCATTCCAGGACTTCAGTGGGCTTTGGATCAGGCCCATGATCTTCCTTCATAAATCACTCACTCCAAGACTCATCTCTGCACTCCTTCCACTTTCTTTCTTTTCTCTTCATTTATTAAATGAAACAGTGCCATGATTTTGCCTCCTCATAGCCTGCAAAATAGTCAGGTCTCCTTTTCAAGTTGAGCTTTCTTCATGCTTTCAAGTTCAGCCAAAGTCCTTCCCTAAAAAGGCAGCAAGATGTCTGTCTGATAGAAAGAGGAAGAGAGGGGGAAAAGAAGAGCAGACTTCTAAGCAGAAAACCCCAAATTTCTGAGCCATATGGATTATGAAGATACATATGCCACTCATTCTACATCTGCAAAGGGCAAAGCAAGGTGAATATGAGACCTGTAATTCCTTGTAATTCTTTTTGAAGGCTTTACTGTGTGGATCTGCTGTTCAATTACCTATAGGGCAGCAAGGAGATTAGAAAGGGAAAGAATTCTCTGTGTCATACAAAGGGACTTAAACCTGAAGAGAGAGAGAGAAGATTTAGAAGGCTGAGCAGTGTGGTGTTTTAAAAGGGGACAGACAGGATTTTCCCATATAGATTCAAAGGCTTCAGTTTCATACACCAACCACATTTTCAGGACTTGCGTGGGGTGGGAACTGGCCACCCCTACTTCACCCTGTCTTGCCTTTCATGGGGCTCATACAGCATGAACCCTGTGTACCTACGGTATGGGTAAGTATGTTCTATCACTTGCTTTGATAAATGACAAAATGGGCTTGGAAGGAGCCAGGGCTTAAATTCCAGAGTGGCTTCATGTCACTGGTGTGAATCACCATTGTCATGGAGGGTTATTTTCTGAGAATACCAGGATCATGAGCCATTCTAACACAAGATGCTTCTTGTTCTGTGGGATCCAGTGCTTAGATTTTGCTTTCCTTCCTATATCCCCTCAACAAGCTTACATGCAAAGCTGCCCTGTTTCCTGGTGCTGACTGTATGGGATACCTACAAAATGGGTCATCAGTAACTCAGCTGTGAGGCTGTCCCCTACTCCCAGCCAGTCAGAATTGTTCCAACAACATAGTGTTTCTGTGTAGTGGTTCATTAGCTGGGAGTGTTGTCATTGACTATCCTGGAGTAGGTTTGCCACCTGGCTGGTATTTGACCAGGCTGGCCGGGTTTTTTAAGGATTTGCCAGTTGCCAGAAAAATAATTTAATCTGCTGGGGTTTTTATGTGGGTCTAAAGATTTGCATCATCACAATGCACTGGGATATGAAATGTTAAAAGTTCCTGTGTCCAGCCAAAGGTGCTGCAGTGTTCCCACTTTTGCAGTTTAAGTGATAACAGATCAAAACGGTTGAAAATCCAGCAGCTGTCTACCCACCAACCCGTTAGCACACTGCGTGCGTGCGAGAGAAAGTTGGAGTCATGTAAGAGTGAGGAGACGTGATGTTATCAATCAACTATGTGTTCTCTTTCTAGATACTATAAGTGGTTGTTGAAGGGGAGGGTCGCAGGGTTGCCTTGTGGTTGGGGTTCCAGTGGGCTTGCTTTGTGAGGGGGAGATGCTAGGCTTTTTGGAGGGGTGGGGCGTTGCATTTCAAAGGTGGTAACGGAGTGGTATTGTGTGCGCACATGTTAAGTTCTGGAACTTAACCGTAACTCTAGTTTTCCTGCATACGCAGTTTAATTTAGTACTTAAAGAGTCAGACTCACTCCTGTGCAGCAAGCCAGCACAAGGCCTATGTTCCACTCAAGATCTGTTCTGATATCGGAGTCAATTTCTCCCATGGTGGTAATGGGTAATAATGGCTGGGTCTGCAAGCCCTCAGCTCTGGGCTATCCTATTGACTTAAGGAACGTGCAGTGCACGCAGGCCTTGTAGGACAACATGTAAATATTTTGACTGCTGTAGCATCTAGAGGCCCCCCATTAGGGATCAGAGCCCACCCCAATGACTCCCAACACATAATTTAATGTCAAAATATGAGCACTGCTCCCTCATCTTCTAAAGGCTCCTTGCCCTTTGCACAGTCACCTAGGGTTAGCCTAACCTTTCTGAGCTAAAACAAGCTGTCCACAGCAGCATTATGTACCAGGGCGGGGGGAAATCTCTTCAGATGATTCAAGATTCCTTCCATGTGGCTGCCTCCAGGTTTGTTTTAATAACTCAGCTGTTTGAGTATCATTAAAATGGGTCTTACTGGAGCCTGCGATAAGACAGTGATTAGCACATGAACCAAAGTGACTCACTCCACAAATTATATTTGCCTGTATGTTAGGAGAATAATGAAGCCGCTGCTGTAAGGACTTCTACTGGAGGGGAGAAGGGGAGGAAGTAATGGGGAGGCTAGAGAGAGGGCAGCCAGAGGATCCTTGACAGCCCCACCCAGTTACTGCAGTAGGGTTTCCCTCCTGGAAACTGAGGTTCAAATCCTGACACATCACGTGTCACCCATGCCTATGAGTTGCAGGGGGAGGTCTCAAGCTTGTCCTCACTTGCACCACACTGCTTGGCAGATTCTTCTCAAGAGCGGCCTGAGAGGCATAGCAATGGATGCTGCAGGTTAGAATTCAGAGTAACAGCCGTGTTAGTCTGTATTCGCAAAAAGAAAAGGAGTACTTGTGGCACCTTAGAGACTAACCAATTTATTTGAGCATAAGCTTTCGTGAGCTACAGCTCACTTCATCGGATGCATGGTAGCTCACGAAAGCTTATGCTCAAATAAATTGGTTAGTCTCTAAGGTGCCACAAGTACTCCTTTTCTTTTTGCAGGTTAGAATGTGCAGCACCTTTCATAGAACAGGGGATGCAGGATTCAGCTCCTTTATCAGGGCTGCTGGACACAGCCAAACCCTGTGGTTATCCCGACTCTGTCGGGATCCTTGACCAACACAGCTTGTCCTGCCTAGTGTCACCACAGAAGGTCTCTGTGAGCCTGGACTAAGCATTCCTGGAAAAGACGGGTGACTGCACTACAGAAATCAGGTGTATTGACACAGCTGCAGCAGTGTGAAAGTACAGAGCAGGACTGACGTACCAAGGCAGTTCTATGGAGGAAGCTTGCCCAGCACCTGCCTGTAGTGATTCTGGCTCTATCCAATGCCCCTTTCAGGAGCACAAAACTCAGTCAGAAATGTAATTTAAAGGAACACATCAAAGAGCAGAGTAATGCATTCCCACCCTGTGTGCAGGGAAGACACAGAACATCTTCATTCAAACGCTGCAGATATAATCAGCCATTCAACAGGAGGAGAAAGTGAAACCTTCCTGACTGATAACCAGCATTGTCCCAGAGGGGGCTCTCAGTGGAACTCTACAGTCTGCAATTAAAAACCCATGACTGGCCAGTGACAGCTGACTCAGGCTCCCAAGGCTCAGGGGCATTTTAGTTGCAGTGTAGACCTTCAGACTGGAGCCCGAGCTCTAGGATCCTCCCCCCTCGCAGAGTCCCTGGGCTCAGGCTGGATCCTGGGTTCTAACACCTACACCAGGGGTTCTCAACATTTTTCTTTATGAGGTCCCCCAATATGACTTAAAACTCCACGGCCCACCTGTGCCACAACTGGTTTTCTGCATATAAAAGCCAGGGCCAGCGTTAAGGGGTAGCAAGCAGGGCAATTGCCTGGGGCCCCATGCCACGGGGCCCCCATGAAGCTAAGTTGCTCAGGCTTTGGCTTCAGCCTGAGGGCCCTAAGCTTCAGCTCCATGCAGCTGGGCTTTGGCTTTCTGCCCTGGGCCCCAGCTAGTCTAATGCTGGCCCTGCTTGGAGGACCCCCTAAAACCTACTTGCAGCCCCCTAGAGGGCCCCAGACCCCTGGTTTAGAACGGCAGATCTACACCACAGTTAAACAGCCTCTAAGTCTGAGTCTGCTGGCACAGACCAATGGGGGTGGGAAGAAGGGGGCTTTAACTGCAGTGTAAATATACCCTCAGGGGCTTAAGAGCCACTCATTAAAATCCTGCCAGCACACTGAAAGGAAGGTGAAGGTGATTTCCTGGCCTTTGATGGAATGAGCCCTCTCGGGACAGTGCTACACCACCCATCCAGAGGAGTTCTCTCTGGTGTTCATACACACGCTCAGAAAGAGCAAAGACCCACTGGATTTTTCCCCAAACAGAAAATGGAAATTTTTTCATCAACACTGACATTTTCACATGGAAAATTTTGATTTTGCAAAAAGGACATTTTCCATCAGAAAATTATTCTGCTGGAACACTCCCACCTAGCTCTGCTGCCAAGACTGCTCCTGCCAGGTTCATTTTCATTGGTCCCTGAGGCTGGTTCTTTCCCAGAACAGTTCTCTTGGCCCAGCCGACACCGTCCTGGGAGAAAAGTCACTCCTGCACAATACTGGGCCTAGAAGAGGCTGGAGGGCAGGGTTGGTCCCAGCTAGGCCTCATCTTCTCTCTCCCCCCATGCTGCAGTACTTTCTGCAATGGCTTGTGTCTGCTACTGGCTTCAGTTTCTTTGACTGGCCTTCTTTCTCCCTCTCTGGCTATGGTTATAGCTGGACGCATACTTCAAAACAATAGTCCACCACTGCTCATCATGGATGTTATGGGAGAAGTCTAGTGGTTAAGGCACCAGACTGGTACTCTGACACAGATTCATATTATGACCTTGGAGAAACCCTTTAATCTCAACTACTCAGCACCCCCATACGTAAAATGAGGATTATAATACTTCTCCCACCATTTGTCCTGTCCCAAATGATTTAGGAGCTTAGGCTGAAAGCTCTTTGGGGCAGGGATTGTTTCTATGTGTACATACAGCACCTAGCTCCAGGAGCCCCTGATCTTAATTAGGGCCTTGAAGTGCTACTGTAATACAAACACGAATAGAATGAATTTGCTTCAACTGCTGTGCTTTCCCGTCCCACAAACAAGTTCACAGGCAGGCGTTAGGAATGGCAATGTAGCATGGCATCTGGCCAATCAAGCCAACCAACAGAGCTAAGTGTTCATGCGTTACTAGCAAACTACTCGTGGAGAAGAGAAAGCAAGTGTTATCTGCAGAAAACACTCAGCAAATAATTTTGAACCAGGAATAAATTTGAAGTAACAATAGGTTGTTTGAGCAGTTCAGGAACAGAAAGAAAATAAGAGTGGGAATTCATCTAATGAATTATTCACTGTGAATGACCTAACATCACCTGGTATTTATATAGCACTTTAAACATACAAAGCACTGTACAGGCACTGGCCTCATCTACATGTCAAAATTGGCACTGGTTTGATGACTGATTACATTGATTTAACATGAGTTAAACTGATGCAAACTCCTATGTGGACACTCATTTTCATAGATTCCAAGGCTAAATGGGTCCACTGTGATCATCTAGTCTGACCTCTTGTATAACTGAAGCCACAGAACTTCCCCAAAATAATTCCTAGAGCAGATCTGTTAGAAAAACATCCTGAATTAATTTAAAAATGGTCAGTGACCCTTGTTAAGTTAATTCTTCTCACTTAAAAATGTATGCCTTATTTTCAGTCTGAATGTATCTAGTTTCAGCTTCAAGCCATTGGGTCATATTATACCTTTCTCTGCTAGACTGAAGAGCCCAATATTAAATATTTGTTCCACATTTAGGTATTTATAGATCAGTCAAGTCACCCCTTTACCTTCTTTGTTCAACTAATTAGACTGAGTGTAAGAGTGATTTATTGCAATTTAACTTAAACCAATTTCTAAATTACTTAAACTAAACTGAAATAAGTTTGGTTTAAATCAAATAATAATGCCTACGCTGGGGGTTGCACTGGTTTAACTAAATCAGTTTAAAAATTACACCTTTAATTGGTGCTACCTTTTCATATGGAGTAGAGATGAAATTTTCAAGAATGCCTAAGTCACATTAAAAGTCAATGAGACTTAGGTGCTTTGGGGACTGAGCCTAACTGCCATTGATTTTAAATACATCTTTGAGGACCTGGGCCTTAGGCTCATAAGTCACGCTGGCACTTTTCAAAACATTACCCAAAACCATTAACTCCTCACAACAGCACAGCAAGGTAGGTTAGCAAGTAATATCCCTGTGAACAGAAGAGGAAACAAACAGAAGTGATGTGACTTGCCTGAGATCAGAAAGTCAGTGGCAAAACAGAGAGAACTCCGCATCTCCACACTCCCAGCACCTTGTTCATTACTAGTGCTCGTCAGAAATTCTGATGGAATGTCCATAGAGACAGTTGGATTTTGGTGATGGTCCAAATTTCAGTGCAGGTCTGAGGGAAACCTGTCTGTTTTCCTGCCAGCTCCCCACCCAGTTCAGCAGTTTACTTGGAGGGAGTCTGGACTTCCTCACTCCCAGCTCTTCAGCAGCCACCGGCTGGACAAATGGGGAGCAGGGATCCTGGAAGCCCTGGGAGTACTGGCTCTCAATCTCCCAGCTCTTTGTCAGCTCAGGTTCCCAGGGTCTGCAGGTCTGGGGCCACCACCCATGCACAGTAACTACCATTCTCCACACACCACTAGTCGTTACTCCAGACTATATGGCTTCTAATTATAGAGAAGAGAAAATAAATTAGTAGCTTCACCATGTCTTCATTGTTTATTACTAGGTAAAGAGACTGGGTATAGCATCTACAGTGCCAGGCCCATTGTAGATAGGCATGAAGGCAAGCTCCCTGCCCGTAAGTTTTATCAGCAGGATAATCTACTAGGAGGAATTAAATGCCCTGAATACTAAGGGACAAAGGAACACTTCCTAGATATCTGGTTGGATACTCAGCAGGGCTTGAACCAGAAAAGCTGGGTCTGGAAGGCACCAAAGAGATGTTACGCTCACTCCTAAGACAGACTTCCTGCCCCCCTGGAACATTCTGATACGTCAACATTTCTTTTCATCCTAAATAAAAATGTCAAAACACAAACATTTTGAAGAATAAAAGTTTATATTTGGAAACACAAAACATTTTGTTTCTAGTCAGTTTGGCATTAAACTGCATCTTCTTGACCTACCCTGGTGCCTCATGGGAGATGTCATTCCAGTCCCTCGTTCACCCCATTCTCCTGTATGGGCTGGGTTTGCTGGCTGGACTACATCTCCCAGAATGCATTATAGCCACAGAACTCCCATGATGCACAATGGTAGCTCAGCACCAGTCCCTGAAGAAAGAGCTCAATTTTGCAGAAGCCACATTCCATCACAAGGCATCTCAACAGAAAAGTCCCAGCAAGCTCACTTGCTTTTGACACTTCTGTAGCCAACAGAGAAATCATAAGTCGACACTGCTGAGTCTGCCATTTTGTTTATGACAAGGGTTTTTTTTTAAAAAAAATAAAAAGAGAATCGATGAACCCATAGCTACAGATTTGGGTGTCATGATTACAGCATTCCTCTAGCTCACCATAATGCAGTGAGAGAAGAATCACATCCTTTGATGGGCCCTATCTAAAGGGAAGGGTAACCACCTTTCTGTATACAGCACTAAAAAATCCCTCCTGGCCAGAGGCAACATCCTGTTACCTGTAAAGGGTTAAGAAGCTCAGCTAACCTGGCTGGCACCTGACCCAAAGTACCAATAATGGGACAAGATACTTTCAAATTTTGGGGGGGAGGGGAGGGAGGCTTTTGTTTATGCTCTTTGTTTACGTGGTTGTTCTCTCTTGGGACCGAGAGAGAGGCCAGACAGAAATCCATCTTCTCCAACTCATACTAATCCAAGTCTCCAATGTTGCAACCAATATAGGTAAGCCAGGCAAAGCAGATCAGTTTATCTTTTGTTTTATGTGAATTTTCCCAGTGTTAAGAGGGAGGTTTATTCCTGTTTTCTGTAACTTTAAAGTTTTTCCCAGAGGGGGATCCTCTGTGTTTTGAATCTGATTACCCTGTGAAGTATTTTCCATCCTGATCTTACAGAGGTAATTCTTTTACCTTTTCTTTAATTAAAATTCTTCTTTTAAGAACCTGATTGATTTTTCATTGTTCTTAAGATCCAACGGTTTGGATCTGTATTCACCTGTACCAATTGGCAAGGATTATCATCAAGCCTTCCGCAGGAAAGGGGGTATAGGGCTTGGGGGGATATTTTGGGAGAGGAACACGTCTCCAAGTGGTCTCTTTCCCTGTTCTTTGTTTAAAACACATGGTGGTCGCAGCATACTGTTCAAAGACAAGGCAAAGTTTGTACCTTGGGGAAGTTTTTAACCTAAGCTGGTAAAAATAAGCTTAGGGGGTCTTTCATGCAGGTCCCACATCTGTACCCTAGAGTTCAGAGTGGGGAAGGAACCCTGACAGGCCCCTTAACTCAATCCAGCCCTGATCAGAAGTAACGTTTTAGGGAAGGGACACATGACAAAGAGAGAGAGATGAAAAGATTATGCAAACTGTCAACAAGTACGTGACCAAGGTTTCCCCGTCCAGACATAGGAGGACCCAGCAACTTTCCACAATCAATGTGTCTAAAAAAGGCCTTTGTAGAAGAGCGAACTCATCACTAGAGTACACCCTTATGGCATAGCAGCTCTTTCCTCATCTAGTATCCCCTGCCAACAACCACTATGGCCCTGACCTGCAGGGGTGTCTCTTCTCACAACTCAGCCCTCCAGTCAGGTCACAATTTGTTTCCACCCCTTCTAGGGTAACAAAGGTCCAACTAAAAGCTCAAAATGTCCCAACACCAAAGATACTTCTGCCCCATCTT
The DNA here is from genome assembly GCF_965140285.1 of Lepidochelys kempii. Lineage (NCBI taxonomy): Eukaryota > Metazoa > Chordata > Testudines > Cheloniidae > Lepidochelys > Lepidochelys kempii. The sequence goes on from NC_136382.1 coordinate 154,376,386, forward strand.
AGTCTGTTCCTTAGCCTATCCTTGAGGCTTGGTCTGCAGTCCCACCCTGGGCTCAAGAGTGCATACATCAGGCTTGTACCCCCTTACTGCGGGCTGGTAGGGAACCGAGGCTCACCCACTGCTCTAGAGTTATTATCTATTCAGGTTTTCCTCAAGATCATCCCCTTTTCAAGATAGATGTCCTAGGAAATCTGTAAGGGTGCTCAGTTACACACTGCTAGCTATGTGGTCTTATAGGTTCAGGATCACCTCAATGTTCCTGACTTTTGTACCTCAGAAATGGCAACCCTATGCTGCTCTAGCATCTAGCCCAGTGCCCCTATGTTAAGAAAGCTAGGTTTATTCCTTCAAATATGCTACTGTTTCTTTGGGCTATTTCCATTTCCAGCCTCCAAGTCCCTTGTGCTGTTTCCCTGCAGTCTGTGCTTAACACAGTCTCTCCTCTGATTCCCCAGCCTCTAGCTTCTCCCTAGATCCTCCCTGCTGAAACACCCCTCAGGACTGCCTCTCTGTGCCTTCCCAAGGCCCACCACAAGGATTAATTCCCACTCAAAGACCTTCTTCAGTCTGCCTTCCCCAGGTCCTCTTAGAGATAGGAAATGCCCTAACTCCTCTCTCCTAGGTCTATCTTCTCTTCTACCCTACAGCTTTAGATTTCCTTCTTTCAAGAAGGCCCAACTCCTCCCCAGCTAGACCTAATAACAAGTCAGGCCTGACACACCCTCCAGGTGCAGCAAAGTGGACTAACTGAGCTTGCAGAGTCCAATTAATCCTTTGCTCTCCCCTGTGCTGGGGTAGACACACCATCACAGCCTTATGCAGTCAAGGTTTGAAGCTGATAGAGAGTTTCTCCCTATCATTCCTTTTAAACCTGGAGTAGGTCCCACTTATAGTCTGAGGGTGTAGGAGGTTAGTACTTAACTCATCACAGGTGGTCCAGCCCTACAACTCATTAAGCCTTATAATTGGCACATGCAGCTAGCTTTGTACCTTCTTTTACTCAGGGACACAGTGCTAACCTGTTCCCTCCTTCCTGACCCTCAGTGAGGGCATAAGTGGGATGTCTATAAGAGGACAGGAGACAGAGAAGGTGAAAATGTGGAGGGAGGAGGGAAAAGCCTGTGAGTCTAGAGGGGAGTAGTCAGAGGAAGGGAAATATGGAGGCAGAAGAGTGATGGGGGATAAGTGAGTAGGAAGGAGCATGTGGGGAGCAGGGGACTGACATGGCAGGAAGAGCAAAGGGGGACAAGAAGGTATCATGGGGCAAGTGGGGGCAAAAGAAGAGGTTACTCTGGGGGGATGGGAGTGAATGAGTAGGGAGAGGTACAATAGGGTATAGGGATGTAGAGGGCATGTATGGTAGCTCCCACGCACACACCAAGGGTTGGGGATAGCGAATGGAGTCCCCCTCCCAGCAGCCAGAGGAGTAGCCTGATTTTTGCACATCTGTGATAAAGAGTTAATCAAAAATACATAACTCCTGAATGCAGGGAAAAAGTAGCTTCCAGTCTTGCAAGCTGCCATTCCTCTCTGCACTTCCTCAATGTCATCTCATCCTTTTCCCAGCTTTAGGTCAGTACCTTGTTTATGAGCACGTGAGAAGTTTGGTTTAATTGTCAGCACTAAATTCTGCCCAAGTTCATCACAGAAAATGTGGACATTCATTGGCCCTTGTGGGCAAATCAGAGGTGGGCCCAAATCCAAACACACAGGGAGAAAGGGGGCAGAATCTGAACCCAGATTCAGAGCTGAATTTTGTTTCTGGCATTTGCCTTCAGAAAAGGTACTGGATTGGAACTCAGGAAATCTGGTTTCAGTTCTTGGCTCTGACACAAGCATTCTGGATGACCTTAAACAAAACACTTAATCTCTGAGCTCAGTTTTGCACTTGTTAAAATGGGGATAATAGTACTGCCTTCCTTCCACCCTGTGTCTTGTCCATTTAGATTATAAGCTCTTTGGGGTAGAGACTCTCAGATGTTGTGTACAGCACCTTGCACAAGGTGGCCCTGATCAAAGCTAGGGTCTCTAGGGACTAGTGAAATAGAAACAATGAAAAATAATAATAAACCAATCTAAGCCACCACACCTGCACAGCTCAGACTTAAGGGATGTTTGAAATGTGGACCCAGGTTTTGTGATTTGAACCCATCTACAATGCAAATCTATAAATGTCATGGATAGCATGTGCCATGGAAGAGCCATTCTAAACCTGGCCAAAAAAAAATTCTATGAAACTTTTCTGACAAAAAGATGCTGTTTTGTTGAAACCAAAACCTTTCACAAAATAGAATTGTTGTTTTCCAGTTAGTCCTAATTATAATACATGGCCACTGTGAACAGAAGGCCACTGCTATTGGGAATTAATATGGTTCCTTACAATGAAATCAATGCCAGTGCAGCTGCAAAGACAAACAACAGTCATGCAGGCAGCTTTAAGGAAGATTTGGTGACTTGTTTCAATGAGACAGTTAAAATCTCACTCATTTAAATTGTCACAGCTCAGTAACTCTGGAATTTAAGTGCTGAAAATGGTCTGGCTCCTCAGCAAAAACTCCCTGCTAATTTTTCAGAGAACAAAGAGAGCAAACTTTTGGAATCACAGAAAAGCTCCAAATGGATAAGCAGCTTGGATCTTGTCCATCCGATACAGGTCTAAAAAAACCCACCGCAGTGGGTTGAATTCTAACCTCAACAATCCAGTGCGTTATAAAGGACCTCCAGTTGTTGTCCACATTCTGGAATAGTCCTGATTTCAGCAATTGGTGTACCTGCCTCAGTATAAAGCTCCAATGTAAAAAAGGACATGCAGGAGTAAACCTCATGTAGCTCAATGGGAGCAACCTCTGTTACTTCAGTGGATGCGTAGTCTGGCTTGCCTTAGTCTGCACTTCAGGGTAAGAACCAGTGCAGCTACACCAACTGCTGAATCAGCGCTGTTCCCAGGTGCAGAACCGTCAGAACAGTAAGAAATGCCTTTCTTTCAGGCACTCCTCCATTTCCTCCTTGGCCCCTGCTCTTCAGCCTCTTAGTGATGTGCCTAGCATTCTCCTATTGACTTCTATGGGAGTGGTGGATGCTCAGCAAATATAGGCCTTCTTCAGAATCTCCCAGACAATGTGAGGACATGCTCTCGCCATATGCACTCTTCTCCGCTGCAGTCTCTGCACAAGCCCTCCTGAGCTCTCCGTCTCAAGCACTTTCCACCCTTTTACTCCACCCTATGGGCACCTTCTTGAGTTAGTTTCCTCATATACATTCATGAGTCTGGTTAACATTATCTGCACAACTCACTCCCAGCAATGAGGTTCCAATACACGGGTATAATTATCAAGTGACAGCCTGAAACTCGAGAGTCATTAGAGACTGGGTGAGCTTCAGGGAATACTTTTCCTCCTACTGTCCATGCTAAGACTGAAAGATAATGGGAGGTCATGAGGAGGAACAAGCTGGCTTCATGGGGAAAATGGTGTGCAAAAATCCCTATTGGAAATGCCTTTAAATAGCAGCAAGTAAAGAACAGCACCACAATGTGGAATCTATGCTCAGGGAGTCCAGGCTATGCCATAAATGTCTCAAGAAGAGAGTAAAGATTACTTTGCTGACTCAGGGAGTTAGCTAGGATAAGGGACTGCTTATGAAATGTGGAGTTTTTCTCTTCTAGGCAACTAAAGGCCCAGACTGGAAGTGAATGAAAGTTGGTGTCCTGTGTGAAATGAGTTGGTGAGTCTCCATTCGCTTCCCAGTAGATAAGTGTCCCATGAAACAAAAATTACCACCATATGAAAACTAATTGGCCTATTTCTTGGCAGTCTGAGGAGAGAAGCCATGGACTGAATGAGAGTAGGCCACACCAGGGCAGATATGAGTAAGACATTGGCTGGTGTTATGGAGGGGGCCGAAAAGGGGGGAGGTTCATCTCAGATCGTCTCAGAATGATTTTTGTTTTTGTTTTTTTCTTTATCTTAGTCAGTCATTTTGGGATGCTTTTAATCCTTTTCTTTTTTTTTTCTTTTCTTTTTTTTTTTTTTGGTTGTATGTTATTAAAATAAACCTAGCTAAATTTGGAAATGAAATGTCATTTCAAAACAAAATAAATAAAATGTTTTATTTTGAAAATGTCAAAGTGAAACTTTCTGACTTTAGTTGGCTTTATTTGATTTGTAGTTGTTTTGTTTGGCCAAAAGTATTTGCCAGATTTGACCTGAATTTGCAAATAGTTTCAGTTGACCTGAAACTGCATTTTTCAGCAAATAAACTATTAGTCCAAAAAAAAAAAAATTCACCCAGCTCTACTCAGAAGCTCTGACCTCACATGCCAGTGATCAGGACACTAAGCTACACAGCCTCTCTAGTGTTGTTGAACCACAGAAGTCTGGAGCGTTGGTTCAGATAAGAACCTAAAAGTGTATCTAAACTTTTTAGGTCAGCAAAATGAGGGTGGGAACCTCAGGTTTTTTCACCAGATTTCCAATCATTCCTCCTTACAAGCTTACTACCAATACTATTGTGATGGCCCCTCCATAAGGCTTTATGGAAATATGCTTATGAATATATATATGACATAACTGAAATATGTTTTATGCTACATAACATATCTATGTAAAGTTATGATCTACTGAATCTATTAATCCTATTTGTATGCATGTATCATTTTTGTATTCAAAGTTGTGAATATTGTCTGTGTACTGGCTTGATTTCTAAGTAACCTTAGGTTTCAGAGTAACAGCCGTGTTAGTCTGTATTCGCAAAAAGAAAAGGAGTACTTGCGGCACCTTAGAGACTAACCAATTTATTTGAGCATGAGCTTTCGTGAGCTACAGCTCACTTCATCGGATGCATACCGTGGAAACTGCAGCAGACTTTATATATACACAGAGAATATGAAACAATACCTCCTCCCACCCCACTGTCCTGCTGGTAATAGCTTATCTAAAGTGATCATCAGGTTGGGCCATTTCCAGCACAAATCCAGGTTTTCTCACCCCCCATCCCCCCACACAAATTCACTCTCCTGCTGGTGATAGCCCATCCAAAGTGACAACTCTTTACACAATGTGCATGATAATCAAGTTGGGCCATTTCCTGCACAAATCCAGGTTCTCTCACCCCCTCACCCCCCTCCCAACAACCACACACACAAACTCACTATCCTGCTGGTAATAGCTCATCCAAAGTGACCATTCTCCCTACAATGTGCATGATAATTAAGGTGGGCCATTTCCAGCACAAATCCAGGTTTTCTCACATCCCCCCCACCCCCATACACACACAAACTCACTCTCCTGCTGGTAATAGCTCATCCAAACTGACCACTCTCCAAGTTTAAATCCAAGTTAAACCAGAACATCTGGGGGGGGGGGTAGGAAAAAACAAGAGGAAATAGGCTACCTTGCATAATGACTTAGCCACTCCCAGTCTCTATTTAAGCCTAAATTAATAGTATCCAATTTGCAAATGAATTCCAATTCAGCAGTTTCTCGCTGGAGTCTGGAGTTGAAGTTTTTTTGTTTTAAGATAGCGACCTTCATGTCTGTGATTGCGTGACCAGAGAGATTGAAGTAACCTTAGTAGAGCATTTGGTCAGTTCCTTGAGAAACGAATGTGCAAATTAGGTGCCCAATCAAGAAACACTTAAAGGACAATGAATCTTGTAAGGCTCCAATCCACATAAGAAGGCAGCATGTGAACCATAGCTGCCACCTGTAAGTTCTGAGTCATGCATGGACGTGTGACTTGCCTATGTGACTCCAAAACTCCATCTTGAGCTGGGCTTTACATAGGAGAGAGGAGGGGGTCTCCACCCACAAGCGAAAGTCTATTTAAGCCCATGGGAGACCCCTCCATTTTGTCTTCAGCTGGCTAAAGAGAGAGCCTCTCCACCCCCAACGATACCTGAAAGAAACTGGAACAAAGGACAGTAACTACAGGGGGTGTGAGTGATTGCTGAACCCAGACTAGAAGGAGACTAGTCTCTAAAAGGAAGCTTACTGGAACTGGTGAGGTTTTATCTGTATTCAGTTTTCTTAGATATAGTTGTGCGTGTTCTATTTTATTTTGCTTGGTAATTCACTTTGTTCTGTCTGTTACTACTTGGAACCACTTAAATCCTACTTTCTGTATTTAATAAAATCACTTTTTACTTATTAATTAACCCAGAGTATGTATTAATACCGGGGGGGGGGGCAAATAAGGGCTCTGCATATCTCTCCATCAGTGTTATAGAGGGTGAACAATTTACGAGTTTACCCTGTATAAGCTTTATACAGGGTAAAATGGATTTATTTGGGGTTTGGACCCCATTGGGAGTTGGGCATCTGAGTGTTAAAGACAGGAATACTTCCTAAGTTGCTTTCAGTTAAGTCTGTAGCTTTGAGGCCCATGGTTCAGACCCTGGGTCTGTGTTGGAGCAGACTGGTGTGTCTGGCTCAGCAAGATAGGGTGCTAGAGTTCCACACTGGTAGGGAAAGCAGGGGCAGAAGTAGTCTTGGCACATCAGTTGGCACTTCCCAAGGGGGTTTCTGTGATCTAACCCATCACAGCCATAAAGTCGCATGACAGCTAATTGCATAGTCCTCCATTAATTTGGGAAATGCTAGAAAATTATTTATCCCATGCTTCAATATTAATGTTGGCAATGCTAGAGATTTCTATCACAGAAATGGTAGAAACATAGGGATGGAAGGGACCTCAAGACATCATCTAGTCCAGCTCCCAAAGCTGAGACTGGACTAAGTAAGCCTAGGCCATCCTTGACAGAATCATAGAATCATAGAATATCGGGGTTGGAAGGGACCTCAGGAGGTCATCTAGTCTAACCCCCTGCTCAAAGCAGAACCAGTCCCCAACTAAATCATCCCAGCCAGGGCTTTGTCAAGCCTGACTTTAAAAATATCTAAGGAAGGAGATTCCACCATCTCCCTAGGTAATGCACTCCAGTGTTTCACCACCCTCCTAGTGAAAAAGTTTTTCCTAATATCCAACCTAAACCTCCCCCACTGCAACTTGAGGTGTAGAGGTGCTTGTCTAACTAAACCATTTGTCTAACTAAACCATTCAAAAAAATCCTCCAGTGTTGAGGATTCCACAGCCTCCCACGATAACCTGTTCCAGAGCTTAACTATCCTTACAGATAGAAAGTTTTACCTAATATTTAACCTAAATTTCCCTTGCTGCAGATTAAGCCCATTACTTCTTGCCCTACCATCAGTGGAAATTGATCACTGTCTTCTTGATAACAGCCCTTAACATATTTAAAGGCTATTATCAGGTTCTCCTCCCCCCCCAGTCATCTTTTCTCAAGACTAAACATGCCCAGTTTTTTTTTAACCTTTCCGCATAGGTCATGGTTCCAGTTGCTCAGGACCTTCCAGCTGAGGATACTCCTCCTAGTTCTCACTCACTATCCTGTCGCCCACTGGGATCGAGGGAGAGAATCCAGACACAAGCCATACTCCATGCAAGGGGAAAGGGAACCTCAGAAAGAGGAATGGGAAATGGGGGGTGACAAGATAACCAAAGGGGAGATTCAATACTCAGGGGCTGAATACCCCCCAAAGCTCCTCCCCAGAGGAGAGAGAGGAGGGACCACCTCCACCCCCACATTTCATCTGAAAGTTCTGGAGAAAGGAAACCAGGGCCATGTCAGCCAGGATGGATGGGAATTTATGAGAAATGGCTGCTATGAGAGCAACGACCTCCGCTGGGGACAATCCTGACCTGGGTGATATGAGACGGGACTTAGGGAGCTCCCACGGGAATCCCTGCCATCTGCATCAATGACTGATGGCCTCTGGGTCCATTCAACCCATTCCTCACTTGTGCAGCTATCCCTCAGGATCTCTCTTTCCCCAGAGATCTGGGACCCACAGCTTCTCCCCTTGCTCCAGCCAATAGATCACCCCAGGCTTGGGAACTGGCTCAGTACAGGTGTGCAACCTCCTGCCCCTTCCCAAACCTGCTGAGACCAGAGCCCTTTCCAGGTAGGGAGCAAGTCGTGGGAAGGGAGGAACACACAATCCCTCTCTGTGTGTGAGCGTTCACTTGTGTCCAAATCCAAAGATGTACATACAACCCATCTGCTCCCCCTGGAAGCTCTGGGGATGAACCAGCATCTCCACTGTGCCTCTGAATCTCCTCTCTCACAGGAGGGGCAATGGAAGGGACAGTCTCCCACATTGGTTCTGGGGACAATGGATCTGATCCCCAAGATTCAAGGACCAGGCAAGAATCCTGAGCAGAAGGCGACATGGGCACCTCAGACTCCCCAGCCTCTAGTACGCAAGGGGACAGGAATTCTAACCTAGCAAGGTCACAGTCCCACAATTCTCCTGCACAATGTCCCATTAGAGAGTTTTCTGACCAGCATCCAAATAAACCCACTGCCCCCTGGTAAAATACATTGCCAACTCCTCAAAGGAGGCTGGCTACAGTATGTAGATGTGTAATATGGAGCCTGGCAGTTTTTACACCAATTTTATTCCCTTCCTAGTCCTAGAAGCAAAGCAAGAATTTTTAAAGGGCAACAATGAGATTATATCAGCTCGATAATGTCGGTGAGCTGTGAAAACTTGAACTGTCAAATTTGTCATAGTCCTATCAGCTATGAATCCAAAACTAAGGATCATTGGTAAAGCAAAAAGTAATGATTGGGGTGACTCCAAACCACTACTGTCTAAGCCCATCGCCAGTTGTCACTGAGACGTTCCATGAATTGTGAAAAAAATTCAGATTAGATTTTGTAAAATTGTCTTTCTACATGACAAATTCCTTAGAAGCCCCTTATCTTACTGTCTTCCTTCAAAGCCAGCTTCCTTTTCCCCTTTCTCATAAACCATTTTCTCAGCTCTCTCTCATAGCTAACCTCCTAAGTATTTTGTTCTTTTCCTCGCAAATTATTATGTGGATCATAAATTCTCCATTTTCTAGGTAAAGCACAGAGGGCCTGATTCTCATTTACACTGTCTCCTTTTCACACCACTCTGGCAGGGCAAAGGGGGCTGAAAGTGTGTAAAACTAATTCCCACACCCTGTAAGGCCCTATACGCTGCTGGAGTGATGTAAAGGGGCTTAAGTGTAAATAATAATCAGACTGTGTGCCTAACTGCAATAGGTCCTGATTGTATTATGTATACTACAGTACTGCCTAGAGGCCTCAGTAAGGATATGGGTTGCACTGTTCTGGGCTTGGTACACACATGTAATCCAAAGACAGTCCCTGCCCCCAAGGAGTTTACAATCAAGAATCATGGTCCTACAGTTAGATCCACATGTGTGGACCTTCATGGAGTGCCACTAAATTCAGTGGGGAGCAACACAGGCACAAGGCAAAGTTCTACTGGCTGGATCAGGGCCCAGGTTAATGACAACTGGATATGTGGATGAAACAAAGAAATGCGTATGGTGGTTTAGGGCAGTGGTTCTCAACCAGGGATGAGCAGGTTTCAGGGGGTCCACCAAGCATGGCCAGCATAAGACTCGGTAGGGCTCAGGGCAGAAAGATGAAGTCCCACTGCACCGGATTACAGCCTGCGGTACCAAGCCCCACGACCGGGGGGCTGATGCCAAAGCCTGAGCAACTTAGCTTTGCAGTGCCCCCTGTGGTGTGGGTCCCCAAGCAATTGCCCTGCTTGCTATCCCCTAACTCTGGCCCTGGCTTTTATATGCAGAAAAACAATTGTTGTGGCACAGGTGAGCTGTGGAGTTTTTATACCATGGGGAGGGGGGGTGCTCAGAAAGAAAAAGGTAGAGAACCCCTTGTTTAGGGAAAAGGAGGACAAGGTAACATGAGCCTGTTTTCACAGACTAGCAGTGCAACATTCAGATCTGAGTACAAAGTTCTCCAGTATTCCAGGCCATTAGGAAGCTGCATTTTTTCTTTAAGTGAAATAATAAACCAAGTTCCTTTACATATAAATATTTGTCAACTAGACTTTTGAAGTCAACTGTGGCTTTATGGATTAAATATTCCTTTCAACAATACCTTTGGAGAAGACAGGAACCACCAGCGAGAATTAACTTGGTTGTCAGACCTCAAGTTGGAAACTTTAAAGTGTCTCCTGAATATAATAGCTTGCATTTTGTTAATTTCCTTTTAATTAGCTCTGCTGAGATGCCTTTTTCTCTGGGCCTTGACATCTTACAATCATATTTAAATGAGGTTTTGGCAGTGTAAAAATATGCATTGGTGACACAAAAAGAGATTCAGACAAAGAGATACCTGCTGTGAATGTAATGCTTTTCTTGCTGCACTCCAGAAACCCAGGTAAGGCAAATTTTAATGTATTTATCCAAACAACACCACTCTGAGGTAGGGCAGTGCTATTGTGCAGTTAGGGAAGAGAGGCACAGAAAGATTAAATGCCTTTCCCAAGGTCACACAGAAAGTCTGTGGTGCAGTAGATATATGAATTTCAGTTCTCCAAGGGGCAGGCTAGCACCCCAACCTCTGGCCCATCCTTACTCACGCAATTGGTTCAACATCTGGCTCACAGAGTTTAATTAGGCTGAGCTTTTTCAAAGCCAGCTAGGGGATTTGGTTGCCCTGTTCTTACTATAGGATCATAATGCCTAGGAGCCTTAGCCATGGCCCAAGACCCTATAGGAGTCAGGCATCCATAACCCTTAGGAATATTGAACATCTGAGCCTTACCACTCAAGAGAGAGATCTTGGAGTCATTGTGGATAGTTCTCTGAAGACATCCACTCAATGTACAGCGGCAGTCACAAATGTTAACAGAATATTGGGAATCATTAGGAAAGGGATAGATAATAAGACAGAAAATATCATATTGCCTTTATATAAGTCCATGGTACGCCCACATCTTGAATTCTGCATGAAGATGTGGTCACCCCATCTCAAAAAAGATATTTTGGAATCTGAAAAGGTTCAGAAAAGGGCAAACAAACATTATTAGGGATATGGAACATCTTCCATATGAGGAGAGAATAATAAGATTTCAGCTTGCAAAAGAGATGACTGGGTGGGGGTGGTAGTATATGATAGAGGTCTATAAAATCATGCCCGTTGTAGAGAAAGTAAATAAGGAAGTGAGGAGTCCGGTGGCACCTTAAAGACTACCAGATTTATTTGTGCATAAGCTTTTTTTATCCAAGAAAGCTTATGCCCAAATAAATCTGGTAGTATTTAAGGTGCCACCGGACCCCTCGTTGTTTTTGTGGATACAGACTAACACTGCTACCCCTCTGATACTTGGCACCATGCAAGACACTGAATTTAGCTGTAGGAAGTGGAAATCCATCAACCTCATCAAAAAACTCTCATAGATACAGACAGACATCATCTTCCTCTCCAAGTGCACACAGATGGACATCATACCACATGGACTGAAGGTAAAAAATCCATTGTAATCGACATCCTACACTGACTATGGGGAGAGATTGTGCCACACACTCTCAAACAAACTGAGGAACCACCTGATCAGCATCCTGTACAGCAGACAGGAGAAGATCAAGAATGAGCTCTCAAAACAGGAGACTCTCATACAAAACCAACCTTCCACACAAACTTCCACGTGGCTGGACTTTACAAAAAAGAGACAAGCCATTTACAATGCACACTTTACTTCTCTACAGAGGAAAAAGGACAGTAAACTATCTAAACTCCTATATGCCACCGGGGGCTACAACAGTGGTACCCTTAACTCACCCAACAACATTGTTAATCTATCCAACCACACAATTAGCCCAGCGGAAGAGTCTGTCCTATCTTGGGGACTCTCTTTCTGCCCCACCACCCCCACAAACATGATATGGTTCTGCGGTGATCTGGAAGCCTACTTTCGCCAACTCTGACTCAAGGAATATTTTCAGCACACCACTGAACAATGCACTGACCCACAGGAACCCTCCTACCAACACTACAAGTAGAAGAATTCAGTGTGGACTCCTCCTGATGGTCAAAATAACAGACTGGACTTCTACACAGAGCGCTTCCGCAGATGTGCACAGACTGAAATTGTGAACAAACAGCATCACTTGCCCCATAACCTCATCCATACAGAACGCAACACCACCCACAGCCTCAGAAACCACTCTGACATTATAATCAAAGGAGCTGACAAAGGAGGTGCTGTAGTCCTAATGAACAGGTCAGATTATGAACAGGAGCCTACCAGGAAACTCTCCAACACCACATTCTACCGGCCACTATCCTCCAATCCCACTGAGGAGTACCAAAAGAAACTACACCATCTGCTCAAGAAACTCCCTGCTATAGCACAGGAACAAATCTACACAGACACACCCCTAGAGCCCCAACCAGGGGTATTCTATCTGCTACCCAAGATCCATAAACCTGGAAACCCTGGACACCCCATCATCTCAGACATTGGCACTCTTACAGCAGGATTATTTGGCTATTTGGACTCTCTCCTCAGACCCTATACTACCAGCACTCCTAGCTATCTTCAAGACACCACCGACTCCTGAGGAAACTACAATGCATTGGTGATCTTCCTGAAAACACCATCCTGGCCACCCTGGATGTAGAAGCTCTTTACACCAATATTCCACATGAGGATGGACTACAAGCTGTCAGGAACAGTGTCCCTGCTGAGGCCACGCCACACCTGGTGGCTGGACTTTGTCCTCACCCACAACCATTTCAGATTTGGGGACAATTTATACCTTCAAATCAGTGGTACTACTATGGGTACCCGCATGGCCCCACAGTATGCCAACATTTTTATGGCTGACTTAGAACAACGCTTCCTCAGCTCTCGTCCCGTAATGCCCCTCCTCTACTTGTGCTACACTGGTGACATCTTCATCAATATGGACCCACGGGAAGGAGGCCCTTGAAGAATTCTACCAGGTTTTCAACAATTTCCACTCCACCATCAACCTCAGCCTGGACCAGTCTACACAAGAGATCCACTTCCTGGACACTACAGTGCAATTAAGTGATGGTCACATAAATACCACCTTATACCGGAAACCTACTGACCGCTATACTTACCTACATGCCTCCAGCTTCCATCCAGGTCACATCACATGATCCATTGTCTACAGCCAAGCCCCAAGATACAACTGCATTTGCTCCAATCCCTCAGACAGAGACAAACACCTAACAAGATCTTTATCAAGCATTCTTAAAACTACAGTACCCACCTGAGGAAGTGAAGAAACAGATTGACAGAGCGAGATGGGTACCCAGAAGTCACCTACTACAGGCCAGGCCCAACAAGGAAAACAACACCACTGGACATCATGTACAGCTCCCAGCTAAAACCTCTCCAGCACATCATCAACAATCTACAACCTATCCTGGAAAACGATCCCTCACTCTCACAGACCTTGTGAGGCAGGCCAGTCCTCACTTACAGACAGCCCCCCAACCAGAAGCAAATACTCATGAGCAACTACACAGCACATCACAGAAACACTAATCCAGGAACCAATCCCTGTAACAAACCCCATTGCCTACTCTGTCCCCATATCTACTCTAGTGACACCATCAGAGGACACAACCACACGAGCCACACCATCAGGGGCTCATTCACCTGCACATCTACTAATGTGATATATGCCATCATGTGCTAGCAATGCCCCTCTGTAATGTACATTGGCCAAACCAGACAGCCTCTACGTAAAAAAATAAATGGACATAAATCAGACATCAGGAATGGTAACATACAAATGCCAGTAGGAGAACATTTCAATCTACCTGGACATGCTATAACAGATTTAAAAGTAGTCATACTTCAAAAAAAAACTTCAAAAACAAACTTTAAAGAGAAACTGCAAAGCTACAATTCATTTGCAAATTTAACACCATTAATTTGGGCTTGAATAGGGACTGGGAGTGGCTGGCTCACTACAAAAGCAATTTTCCCTCTCTTGGTATTGACACCTCCTCATCAATTATTGGGAGTGGACCACATCCACCCTGATTGAATTGGCCCTGTCAGCGCTGGTTCTCCACTTGTAAGGTAACTCCCTTCTCTTCATGTGTCAGTATATTTATGCCTGTATCTGTAATTTTCACTCCATGCATCTGAAGAAGTGGGTTTTTTATCCACGACAGCTTATGCCCAAATAAATCTGGTATTCTTTAAGGTGCCACCGGACTCCTCGTTGTTTTTGTGGATACAGTCTAACACAGCTACCCCTCTGATAAATAAGTGTTATTTACTCCTTCTCATAACACAAGAACTTTACGGGTCATCACATGAAATTAATAGGCAGCAGGTTTAAAAACAAACAAAGTATTTCTTCACATAACGCACAGTCAACCTGTGAAACTCTTTGCCAGAGGAGATTGTGAAGGGCAAGCCTATAACTAGGTTAAAAAAAGAACTAAATAAATTCATGGAGGATAGCTCCATCAATGGCTATTAGCCAGGATGGACAGGGATGGTGTCCCTAGCCTCTGTTTGCCAGAAGCTGGGAATGGGCAGCAGGGCTGAGCAGAAATGGCCAAATTACATGGAGACACAGTTCATAATAAATTTGCTGCTAAGTACAGGGCAGGAAGCACTTGAGCAAACCAGGAAATATTGTAGACAGTGGGCTCCATTCTGGGGGCCAGATCTTCTGTTTGGATAAAGCAGCATGGCTCCATTGAAGCCCGTGGAGCTATGGGGCATTACACCAGCTGAGGGTCTGGCAGTAGCTTGTTAATTAGAGAGATGCTGGATCTACAACAGTGTAAATAAGGTAAGAATCCGTCAGGGACCAGGACGTGGGCCATCCTGCTTAGATGTCAGAGCAGGAGTCGATAGTCAGGAACTGAAGTCCAGGGTCAAAGTCAGAGATCAAGAACCCAAGCTGAGGCCCAGAACTAGGGTCCCTGGAGTGAGGCGAGGCAGGGACAAGTTTGGGTCGAAGGCAGGAGCTATCACAGCTATGGGCAAATGCTTTGAGCGGCCACTGAACTACTGCGGCTCCTGGGCGCAAGACCCTTCCCACCAATCTGGCAGTGTAGCCAGTTAGCCTACTACAGACTAGCTGTGCTTGTTAGGGTGCCCAGAGACTGGCTGTGCTGCAGGCCCTGCCACTAGATACGGACTCTCCAAGGGAAAGGCATGGTCTGGATTCTATGGAGTGATGCCAAGTGCATTCATCTGTGTTGCTGGGGAGCTCTGGCCCAGAAAGCATGAGACAGGCTAACGAGAGAGGATGCAGATGGAGAGTGCATGGTGAGTGCACAAGCAGCATGGGCTGGAGACCATGACTGGGCTGGCTGTGCCCTTGAGAGTACACCCATGCAGAGGGAATGAGAACTTGCGGGTGGAGGGCTCACGGCGAAGAACGTGCTGTGGGAGAACTTGAAGATCAGAGCTGCAGCTAGTACCTCACCTGGGCGTGTATGTGACTGGGGGAGAGAATCCAGGTCATGGATGAACTCCGCAATGTCCCTGAAGAAAGAGCTGGTGCTGACGCAATATGTCATGAGTGAGGTGCTGCCCTCTCTGGCTGCCGCTGAACCCTCTGAAAACTGTCCATGCCCCATTGTGGACTGGATTCTGAGTATAACAGAGACGCACTGCATTATGACAGTGAGATGTTCAGCCAAAGTAGATTGAAACGCCCCATCTAGTACTCTGCATTGGCCAGCACCTGGTATAACAACCATACCCCTCTCCCTAGCACACAATGGAACCTTCACCTCCTGATCCACAGATCTTTCCATCACATCAGGCAATGGCAGGGTGTGTCTACACCCCACTGCTCATTCTGCACTCCTGTCATCTCACTCCAAGCTCGGCTTAACTTTGAGACTACTGAGCTCCCATTATTTAGTCATCATGGTCCCAATCCTGAATGGGGTTGAGGTAGCTCATCCCCTCTCCCCCTCATCAATCTCCACAGAATCAGGTCCTGGGTCTTATTACTCGGAATGCAAATTGATCTCCCCTCCTTTCAAACAGGACTTCTGATCTCCTCCCATTGTTGCTCTGGTTTCCCCTCCCCGGCATGCAGGCAGTTAGGTAAGTGCACAAGAGATAAAGTTAAAGCTAATTGCAAGAAATATAAAACACAATAGATGTGCTGGGAATCTCTATAGCCATACCCTTGGGCACTCCAATGTGGGCTGCATAGCTAAGCACCTCAGATAAATTGCTGGACTGGGAATACATGAAGGAGACAATAATGGATTACTAGCTACAACCCCAACAATAAATAAATTAAAAAAAAAACCCAACCCCTCCCCCCCCCCAGGCTTCTGCTTTTGTTCATTATTCTTATAATCTTAGGTTAACAAAAACTCAGGTCTATGATGAGGATAAAATATTCCCCCTGCCGCCCCCACCTGCCTCCCAATTACAGTTTTGGATTAGTGTAGTGAGCTGCCTAGGGTGGTTTGGCCAGAACCCAAGCTCAGAAATCACTCGTCCTTAACAAAGGCTGCAGTGAGTTAGAGATGCAGCAAGTGGGAAATCTCAGAGATGGGCTGGCCACATGCCCAGAGAGAGGAGGCAGCTTCTGCTTTGTCTAGACCCTATCCTAATCAGAGTCGAGAGCTCTGCCCGCTCCCTCCTTCATTTCTGTGATGTACTCCTGAAGAATAAAAGGCTGGCAAGCCTGCAGGAAGAGAACAAATGTGGACATGCGATGCCAGAGGAATCCTCGGCTTTTGCCTCTTGCATCAGCAGTATCTTAGGAGTTCAGCAGGTCACTGAACGATTTACAAAGGATACTGGCTGTTCCCATCAGCCAAACGGCTTCTTCTGAACGCAAAGGGTCCTTTTCTGAGAGATACTGGGCCACCACTGACACTGATGAGACCTCAACACCTCTGAGGCTTTGGTTTTACATAATTAGCCAATGGTATGTTTTTCCATACATATAATTTCCCCTTTGAAAATCTTTTTAATGTGCTTGTTATATTGATTTTCCCTTAATTGAAAGTGAAAAGGAAAAGTTTCCTGGAGAGAGCACAGTGTCTCTCCCTCAGCAACATAGTTCATGCGAATGCAGAAGGGCAGCTATTCCCTTAGATAGCCAACTTCTAGAACTTTAAAGGTCCAGCACACAGAAAACACAATCATAACAGCTACATAGCCAAATGCATCACACCTTAAACATTGCTTTCAATATGCCACTGACCCAACTTGAGCTTATTAATTACATTCATAGGCTTCCTTGGAAGAGTTTTTGAGGAGTAATTTCAACAGGGAGGATGTGAAGAGTGGATTGTGTCACTGAAAGGGTTTGTTGCTGGATTCCTTCTCTTGCTACAATTAATGTGACATTTGTACAGTAGCTCTCGTCACAGAGGGTGACCTACAAACTCAATAAACCAGATGATGTCATTCCCAGTGTGCAGTTTCAATGGTGGAGGAAGTGATCCCTGGGTATAGTTTGGATTCTATAGAGCTTTGGGCTGAAATGTGCTATAGCGATAGAAGAGAGAGATTGCTATTACAGGGTCCATTTTTATTGAGTAGCCCTGATGAAAAACCCCAACCTCACAGACAAGGGGAGCCAATGATGTTGATGGCAAGGTAATGAGATCTGATTCAGTTGCTTTTTTCCTCCCCTGTAAGCCTGTCACTTCTTGCTGTTTGCCATCAGTGAGCCTAGATTGATATATTAGCGATGAAGACAGGAATGCTCTTTAGTTTGCTCACATCCCAGACAGACAAGACAGACAGAATGCAGTTATTTATTCATATTTAGAGGCACACATAGTGTCTTTCACATTCAGATATTCAGAATAATTCTATATGCTTTAAGGGCTATGGTGTTAACTACTGCTTCTGAAATGAGTGTGTAGTCAAATGGACCAGTGATACTGGAGCTCACATGCAGACAGTTGAATGTGGGGGACCAGATTAATCTCAGGTATAACTCCACTGATTCTGTGGGAGCGGAAGGTGCCCACCATCTCTAAGAGTTAGGCCACTCTCACTCAGGTGCCTAAAAAGGGGCTGAGGTACTGTTGTATTCATGTAGATGGACTATATGGGCCTAACGTGTTAACGTAACTCAGTCGCTGTCCAACATTAAACAGAGTTAAACAAGGTGTGGGGTTTGTTATACAGGGACCTCAAACTGCTTAGGATCATGGCAAATACACCATTCAAAATCATTTTAACCTTTTATTAAAGATACAGAAAAGAAGGGAAAACAGTTAGAGTTTTTGAAATGTAAAGTATTAAATAAGGTGTTCATTTTAACAACATCCCTTGTTCCCTTTAGCTGGAGAGAGTTTTAGGAAGACCAAAACCCCTTGTTTGACAGTCTCTTAGATGGCATCTGGGATGTTAATACCTGTCGTTTGGGGAAGAGAGAAGTTAGTTGAGATGAGCTGTTGTTATTGCCGCTGCTGTTGAAGTCCAATCCTGTTGCATCACAGGTGGTGTTCGGGACATAACTGGAGTTGGTAGTTAGTGATGTCATCTGGGTCCCTCTCTCTGCTCTGAGCTGGTCAGAACATCCCTCGAGATTAGGACAAAGAAGGTCGTGGGTCCCAGGAGATGGTGGGGATGGCGGGGATGGCAGCCATGATGGTGAAGTTTGCTCCAGTAGTATCCATCTGTTCTTCCATTTGTTCTTCTCAAAGTCTCTTTCTTTAAGGACTCGCAAAGGGAACAGTGGGTGGAATAGCCCAACCCTTGTTTTGTCCACCAATAAGGCCTAATATCTGACACACCAGTTTGGGTTCCTTAATTTGCAGAGCCATGTCTTCTGTTTTTACCAAACATAACTCAAGAACTATGTTAATATCATATCTGGAAGCCTTTTTATTTAGACTATTTCAGTATTGGTCTCCCTGTCTTACCTTTTCTCCATTAACATTTGCTGTTATAGGTGGTTGTGACATTTTATGAACTTTTACATACTTTTTACAGTTGATCTTACCATTAGAGTAATTTTGTAGGCCCAACTATTACAACAGACCCACATTTGAGAATGAGGATAGCATAAAAAAATATCTTTGTGAGAATGTTCCCATCAGCAGTGTCCTCACCACCACTGGGAAAAGGTCTTATTATTTAGATAGACTGACTGACAGCTATGAATCTTTGCAGATCATTTGCAAACAGCAAAGTGGACTCCTTCCATTTATGGAGCTTAGGTCAACACCTGTCTACTCATCTCTGAAAGCCACACACCCATCAATGGAGTTTATCTTTCCAACACCCCTCTGAGGTGCGGAAGTACTATCCCCATTTTACAGAGGGGTAACTGAGGCATAAAGTGATTTACCCAAGATTGTCACACACTGAGTAAGTGACTGAGCCAGGAATTAAACCCAGGCCCAGCCCAGTGTGCTACTCACTAGACCATCCTGCTTCCCATCAGCTATTACATCCAGAAACAATACTGCACAGAAGCTAGGTGATTTAGCCAACCACCTGTAGAGCCCAAATAGCTAATACTCACAGAGACCAATTCATGATCATCAACCCACAGAGTAAAATATGTCCATTCGCCAAATAATCATGAATAATGAAGACATTCATGGCAATCATAACTACCAGTTTGTAGATAATTTTCCGGCAGAAGGAAGGGTTGAATACATCAGATGAGTGATTCACAATGAATAATTTCAAGCAGCCCTAACAGATGAGCCCGTCTCTGAAATATTCTACATGTCAATTCAGATCAATGGACAGAAGAGTTCAAAGGCAGGAAGAAGCCAAGAATCTATTGAGCAAAACAAAACACTGACGTAAGATCCTGTTTCTTCTTCAATCCATTAAATTACAGATACAAAACAAAAACAGAACTCCTGCACGGAAATGGACATATCTCTATAGCAACTGATAGAGGTATTTACTGGGAAAAGTTCCATTATCGTGAGATCCAGTAGGGCCAGCCAATGTTCCTGTTTAAAGCTGACTACGAAGCGGTTTTCCCATCGCAAACTTTTTTGAGATCTTGAAAACGGTTCCCATTCTGCATCATGACAAAACTGAGATGTTTGAAATTTTTCATGAAAAAAAAAATGAGAGAAAGAGAGAACCCCTCCACCCCAGAATAGCCAATAGTCTAGTGGGACCTTACCTAGGAAGTGGGAGACCAGGTTCAAGTCCCTACTCCAAAGTAGGCACCGGAGGGATTTGAACCTGGGTGTCCCACATTCCAAATGAATACCCTAACAAATTAGTGCTTGTTGGGAGGTAGGCTGGCTTTCTCCTTTTCTTAATCAGCTCTATTCCTCTTCTTCTTCTTTGCTTTGGCAAACACACTACACCACTCTGATCACTAATTTCTCCTCTTGCTAGACAGTTAAAAGCTTCACTGTGATGTCAAGATCTGATCTTTTAATGGCACTACTAATGCATCTTTTTCCATCCCTAACAAGCTATGCTGAGAACAGACCTATCCAAGAATATCCCAGCTGAATGTGCACTGAACTCTGTATCTGTAAGAAGGAGACATTAACTTTTTGGTCATATGCCCAGAGGAAAAAAATATTCCCCAGCTTTGTGGGCTATCATCCTCTGGAAAGCAAGCTGCATCTAGTAGATACCTTTCTCTGTCCCTGAGGGTATGTCTACACTCCAAGCTTGGGGGAAGAAGGGGGATTCCCAAGCCAAGAAGACATACGTGCTCTACGTCTGCTCCAGTGAGTGTGCTAAAAATGGAGGTTGCCTCAGCAGCTCAAGCGGTGGGAGAGGCTAGCCGCCCCAAGAATGTGCCCAGTATCTTGGACAGGTAGGTGCTTACGGTGGATAGAACAAACTAGCTCATACAGAGCTAGCGCAGGTATTTCTCCTTTAGCTGGGAAGCACACCCTCAGCTCAAAATGTAGGCATACCTGAGGTCGCACAGGGATTCAGGGTATGTCACCTACAGCCTTCTTTACAGCGGTGCATAGCTTTACATCCATAGCTCACTGAATTCACTGGCAATAGCTGCCATTCAGCAGCTCCTGAAAACCACAGGGCATGCATTTTTGTGCCTCAGTTTCCCCAACTGTAAAGTAAGGCTAGTACACACTGAGAGCACAAGGATGTCACGAGACGATCACTGCTCATAGTAGGGCTTGGAGAGCCTTGGATGAGAGGGATTTTAGAAATGCTAATGATTAAATATGAATGTGGAGACTGGGGCGGTGGAAGGCCCCTCAGAAAATTCTTTGACTGACTGAAGGCTAAATATAAATAAATAAATAAATAAATAATGGGCTGTAACAGAGGCTTCTATCTGAGAGGCCAAATGAAATATGAGAAGGCTCCAAAATGGGCTGGTAAGCTTATCAGGAAGGAAATGAACAGAGCGTATATCTCGCTGTCTCTAGGAGATGCAGAAGGTGCCAGTACCATATCTGCTTCCAGCACAAGGAGCTGTGGAGCTGCACAGAATGACAATAGCTCTCATCAGAGAAGGACACAGAGTGCCTGAGAACCGATTAAAAAAAGCAGCCAAGCTTTTCATTTTTGCAAGTGCATACCCTCATTATATTTTCCTTTTAAAAATATCATCTTTTGACCGAATTTACTGCCAGCAACAGGCTGCTGGCTTCACAGCCCTGGAGACTGAAGACTTCTCTAGTTATCTGTAGTACAGACAAGGGCAATTCAAGCTTCCCTCAAGCAATACTTTGGCAATGTGCTTCCTCTACAGAGGAGAGAAGGTCACTCAGTGCACAGTCCATCCTTGACCCCTCTGCAAGGGCATCCATGAATGCAACATGGTAGTTTTTGTGACTTGTGGACACCTCTCCTCTAGAAGAGGACAGAGAGCAATCAATTCATTTCACATAAGACAGCAAGCAGCCTCTAATGATTTATGTCGTTTTTTTGCAACAGTAACCTAGTGGCGTGGTATGTGCTGAATTACAAACCTCCGCTTACATTGCAGTAAAAGTATTATTATTTGTATTAAAGTAGTGCTTAGAGGCCCTAATCTAGGTTACTCATTGTGCTAAGCCCTGTGCAAACACAGAGTAAGAGACAGTCCATGGACCAAAGAGCAAACAAACAAAATACACAAAGAACAGGGGGAAAGAATTAATATTATCCACACTTTTACAGATGGGGAACAGAGACATAAAGAGACTTGCCCAAGGTCACACATGAAGCCTGTGACAGAACCAGAAACTGTGCCCTTATCTTGAGTCCCTGTACACCACTCTACCTACAAGACCTTTTCTTCCTAAATGCTATACAAACAGCTGACTACGTTGTGTAAAATGACATTGAGAGCCCCACTGTAAGAAAAGGCTGCCTCAACATGTCCAAATCCCCCCCTTGGGACTCTGAAATTGGCCTTTATACAATGTTGCAACACTCCTGATATTATCACAACCTTTGTAATATTTGGAATATTTCTGAGAGCCCCAGCTCCTGGAGTCATGTGCCTACACGCAACTAGAGCTGGTCAGGAGTCTTCTGTTGGAATGATTTTTCAATGGAAAAATGCAGGTTTGGCAAAAAATTCAAATTATGCCAAAAATCAATTTTCTGTCAGGAACATTGTAATGAAATATTTTGTTTCGGGTCAGTTCTAGGTCAATTGGAATATTTCAGTTTCTTGAACTAACCCAAAATGTTTGGCTTTGCATTCTTTCAACACTAAAATGCATTTCCCTATTTTGACATATTGCCTCATGGGAGTTTTAGTTTGCGACCCCATTCTCTCCTGTGGGCTGGGTTACTGACTGACTACATCTCCCATAATGCAATGCAGACATTCCTCTGAATAGGCTGTGTGGGTGCAGCAGGTGCATTATGCCTGGGGGCATGCCTGCATGTGCATCTTAGGAGATCATACAGTCCAGCCAGGGATCTTAGCTCATAGAGAAGAATGGAGGCATTAGTCTTCTGACCTACAGCTCCTATGAAGCAATGCGCCACAATGGGGAGATGCAGTCTAATGCTGAGCTGACTTGAAACAAAACATTTTGGGTCAATTCAACAAAACGTTTTGATTCATGAATGTCAGAAAGTTTTATTTCAATGAACTGTGTCAAAATGAAACCCTGCAGCACTTCCAAATCAAAGTGGTTTGTAGTATTCCATTCTGAAAAAGTTTTTTGATATTTCACCTTTTCATCCTGATTGGAGACAAAAACAAATGTTGAAATATGAGAATTTACTTCTCTTTTGGTATTTTTTGTGCCCTTTCATTTCGGGTAATGGCTAGGTATCATGAGGCTTCTAGTCCTTCCGGACTGAATGTACATCAGAACTACCACTAAACCAGCTTCCCTTGTGATCATCTGTGAATTCTGTTTTTTAATGAAACCAGAACTTTCAGTGCTGTGTGGAAATGGAGGGGCAGGGGAAGTCCACTGTTATGAATGACATTTACTGTCTTCCCTTTCCTATCTCAGCAAAGTCCAAGTGTTGTGGACTGACAGTGGATAGGCCAGAAGAGGACCCAGGAACACAGAATGGAGATTGTTTAATACGGCCACAGCAGTATTACATGCACAGAGTAGACCAGTCTACAATTCTAACCAGATCAGCATTGCTCTGGGGATGACACAGCTATTGTTATTCATAGCACTCCCCTTATCCCTTAAAATAAATATCAGCAATGTCTTTTAAATGACAAAAATATATTTAAATGCCCATATTCCACAGCATTATATAAAGGTCATCAAGACATATCCCTGTAAATAACTTTTGAGCAATATGTTTTAAATGCCAAACCATGGGCCAGATGCTCAGTTGTGGCCCAGTATTGTTCAGTGTAGCTGAGGTAGAATAGAAGAGAGGGGGCTCATAAAAATGCCCCCTGTGTCCCCCCAACCCTGGATCCATTCTGCACTGGACTGGTCCCCTAGCACAGCTTAGGGCATCCTGGTGGCTTCTTTAACTTGTGCCAGCTGTGAATGGCCCCCAAGGGGCTGTTATTGTAGCCAGGGATCAGTGGGGTGCAGGGAGATGTAGAAGAATGACTCACCAGGTGGCACACTCCCTTGAGGCTCAGCGTGGCATAGCAGGCTCTCCTCATCTGGCATCCCCTGCCAGCAGTCACTCTGGCCCTGTGATGATCTACTCTTTCTTATGCCTCAGCTCTATGGCCAGGTCACTTATAGCCACTCCCCCTTTGGGGGACAGGGCAGACAGGCCAACCAACAAAAATGCTGTAGCATCCCGGCAAGTCCAGACTCTCTAATGCTTCTACCTCTGGTCTCTGGGGTCTTTGTACACCCTTTCTCAGTGTGCCTGTAGGGGAACCCAGGCCCTCCTCCTGTTACAATTTTTCCAGTACTCTGCCCTCTCAAGCCAGTCGTCGTATAATGTTTAATTTAAGGTCACATTCTTCTGATGTGCCTTCTTTGCCCCCAGGCACAATACACCCTCATCTAGGCCTATCACTTCCTGGGCCACAAATACATGACTCGCACCCAGTCCCCATGGACTCAGACTGTTTCCTTGCACAGGATCTCCTGTAGGTCCTGTTGCTGCTCCTCTAACCAGGACAGTGACTTCTACAATTCCAACTGTATTTCCCACTGGTTTTTTTGGTTCTTGAGGAACTGCTGGAGCACCACTTGGATCTGCTTTGCCAGCCTGATCGCTTCCATAAACTGGCACAGGTTATCTGGTGACCATGACTGACCCTCCATATAGCAGCTTGGGAGGGCAAATCTTTCTTCACCAAAGAAGGCTTCCAAACACTTCAGCTGTCTTTTTTTCCCCCTTCAAAGCTCCAACCAGTCTCACTTTTCCCTTATTTCGAGGGCGATCATCATGTCTGTACTCTCCACCACATATAAGCGGGCAACCTTCCTCATGAGCCTAGGGAATTCTTAGCCACATCTAACTCAGTCTTTAGCCCCTCCCTCCAGCCTCCATTTATTGTCCAAAAAAATCAACAAATTCACAAAAGAGAAACAAAACATCCAACTGGGACTTTCTATCCAGCCACATCTCCCAGGACTTTCCAGCTGGAATCTCCCCACACCAACAGCTATTACAAGAGACTGTCCTTTCATACAGCATCTCTCTACACTCCCTCCCCTTTCCCACAGCTCTTTATAGGGAACACCTGTCCCCTTCTCAGCTGTATCTGAGTAATGAACTTGCTGGCTCTAGGCCTCTGGCCCTTAAAGGGCAGGCCACTCTGGCTGTCTACACTGTGATAGAAACCCTGGAGCACTGAGTCTTTGTGCCCAGGTTAACTGACTTGAGCTTGCAGGGCTGGGGTTTTGGGACTAAAAATAGCAGTATAGCTATTTGGGTTTGGGCTGAAGCCCAGGATCTGAGACCCTCCTCCATTACCAGATTTGCCCGTTACTTTGGGGCACAATCATTTATAAGGGTTACTCTTCGGGGGGGGGGAGAGGGGAGATCTGTAAGACTATCAACGTACTGCTTCTGTCACTTGTGTTCTCATACGGAGCTCTACTTCTCCCTGCTGCAAGTTCCCTCCCAATGGAGCTATCCTGCAGGACCCCAGAATCAGACACAAGCACACACACATTAACAGAGCACATCTGAGAGGACCGGGTTAATCAGCACTCCCAACCTGATCCATTATATGTCCCTGGACTCAGGAGGCTGGGTCGAGCAGCACTTCCAAGCTGCCACCCTCATATTCCCCAGGTTCAGCACGTCCCTATCCCCACTTTCACGTTACAATTGTTCTGGTAGTAACCCACTTGATGACCAAACCCCACAGGATTTTTGGGCACTGCAGGGATATTTAGCTTAGGTACAAGGAGCGTTGCTACAGAGCGAATGGGGAAGCCAAGAAACACCCACGGGGGGTGGGAGGGAGAGAGAGAAGTAACCAGCTTAACCATGAAAGTTATTTATTGTCAGGTAATAACCATACAAGGGGAGCCAAACAAACAAAACAGTTATAATATTAAATCTAACTTAAATTTGGTTATAAAAGTCAGGTTTAGAAAACTATAACAGATCACACAAGTCAGGGTCAGAAGGCTAGAGAGAGAGAGAGAGAGTGTTGGGTTCTCACCACTCCATGAAGCTTGAATCGATCGGGGTCCCAGGTAGTGGTGGCAGCTGAGGGTCTGGAGTGCTGGAGACTGGCAGAGCCCCCAGCACGATCAGTCAGGAGAAGATGAAGTCCCAGTGGAACTGATAGAGTTTTTGGATCAAGACATCAGAGCACTTACTTGAGCATGGGTAGGAGTTTTTGTAGGGAAAGAACAATGATTCAAGGGAGAACATTAGACTTGTTTATGGGTAAACTGATGGCTCAAGGAAGTATACCAAAGTTGTTTTGTTTAGGCTAGACAATAGGAACTGCTCATTCCTGGCTATGGATGTTCTTTCAAGGGAGCCCACAATGCAATTAGGCAGCTTCAGTATTTTGGATACTAATAAAGGATTTATTACTAGAATTGGTCTGATAACTACTGAGCTGGGTGTGTGCAGGTGTAGGTTCATTAACATCTGGAGCAGGGATCCCCCATCATGCAGTGCTTCCCTGCTTTTCTGGTCCCAGAGTTCAGTGCAGTTCTTGCCTTGGAATTTCCGTTCTCCATTCTGTATTCTAATGGGGATGACTCACTGTCCCATCTTTGATGCAAATGAGGCTAGGGTAGTTTCCTTAATCCTGTCACCCTTGTCCGGAGGGGTTTAGGTGTGTCTCCCACTACCTTTCCATTGCTTTTTGTAAGTCTTTCTTCTGATTGGCTTTGGCTCAAACAGAGGCTCACGGGGGAGGTCTTTCATGAGTCAGACAGGCTGGATACTGCACCCTGGTCCCCAAGAACACAGAGTTGATAGGTAACATCCTTCACGAGTTCTCATAACCTGGGCTCCAGCCCAAGCCCAAATGTCTACCCTGCAATTTTGAAGCCCCTTAGCCCAAGCGCTGCAAGCCTGAATTAGCTGATATGGGCCAGCAGTGGCCATACTGCAGGTCTACGCCTGGGCTCTGGCTCAGGTTTTAGCCCTAGACTCCCTTCCATCCACACACCGATCAATCTGACTCAGGTCAGCAAGCACTGAGGACCTAGGTCCTAGGACCCTGCTTGGTGCGGGGGTGGGGTGGGAGTCAGAGCCTGAGTCTTGCTGTGACTCAGGTCCAAGCCCTGTCATTTTGCAGCGTGGACGCAGCTCAAGCCACAGACCCAAGTCAGAAGGTCTGCATTGTGCAATATGGACTTGTTAGCCAGGCTGTGAGACCCTGGTCCAGCAATTGTAAGCCCAGGTTTATAATGCAGTGTAGATATTCAAGCACAGGTAGTTTGTAATGAAAGAGGTGCCATGGCTCAAGCAATTAGGTGCTGGGACTCAAGGAATTTTTTACATTAATAACTGAAGCAGCAAGCCAGAGGTGCCAGGGCTATGAACTGCCAAGCGTAGAGGTGCCGTGGCTCAGCCCTGCCTCAACTTAAGCACTGAGCACAGGCTTAGAAACACTGAGTCTATACACCTGGGTTCCACAGACTTGGGTTTACAGTGCAGCGTAGACATATCCTAAGTGTACATTGACACTGCAATAAGAAGACCTGTGGCATGGCTACACCCTCTGTGCCGCTTCCCCAGCTCTGCATAACCTGAGGATTCTGTTTCTGAGCAGAGGTCCTCCAGGGGATGTCTATGCCACTGGAGTGATGCAAAGCAGCTAAGAGTGCTGCCCGGGATCAGAGCCTGTGCTTTTACATAACCTGAAATACCACAATGACAGGGTACGCTGCCTTAAACCTGCAACATGGTGGCTATGTCTACAGTGCAATTACAAACCTAAGGCTAGCCCATGCCAGCTGACTTGGGCTCACAGAGCTTAGGGTCAGGGGCTGTTGAATTGCATTGTAGATGTTTAGGCTAGCGCTGGAGGTCGGGTGCTAGGACCCTGTGAGCAGGGAGGATCCCAGAACTCAAGCTGCAGTCTGAGCCTGAATGTGTACGCTGTAATTAAACAGCCCCTTAGCCTGAGCCAGGGTCAGTTGACATGGGCCAGCCACGGGATTTTTAATTGCAGTGTAGATATACCCAGTCTTGCCACTGTCTGACTCTGCTCAGTATACACTTACTCTATTTTTACATCTTGAATGTAAGCTGACATGCTTCCTGGATGTGGAAAACTGTGAACAGTCTCTTTGTGAGACGACTGGGGTGGTATCTCAACAGCCTGTGATTCTGATGGAGGAAGGATGGTCTGTAAGTTAGGGCACTAACCTAGGCCATAATAGCCATGGGTTCAATTCTTTCTCCATAACAGACTTGCTGAACAGGCTTATGCATGTCACTTCATCTCTCAGTGCCTCAGTTCCCCATCTATCAAACAGATAATAATGGGTTTAAGATTGTGAAGCACTTTGAACTCTAATGATGAAATAGCAGTTACTCTCCATGGGACCCCCTTTAAATCAGTGGGCGAGAGTCTATTTTCATTTAGACCAGTTAAAAGCTGGATTTCTGTGGGTAGAATTAAGAGCAGACGTTGGCCATGTCTTTTAGACTTCCTTTGTCTGCACTTTCATCAGGAGGGGGCACATTTTCTTAATATGAAACAGAAGCCAGTGAGAAAACGGCATCTGGAGGGAGAACAAGAGTATTAATAGTTTCTTCATATCCACCATTCTCTGCTAAAGTCATATTACCCCACTGATGAAGGGAGCTGGTCTAAAGCTGTTCAATATTTTTAGGCAAGAACGTCTACCTGGACGAACATGGGCTTCATTTGTCATAGGATGATATCTGCATTTCTTTTCCACTCTTGTAGCCGCAAGCAAGTATTAGATCTCCAACTTCTACAGACTTTGTTTTGTTCCCTGGAGGAATAGTTATAGCATACTTTATCCAAATCAGGTCTTGTACTTCCAGCCTTGCACATAAATGTCTCCTTATTAGTCGTTCAGCCCTCGTAGATTTTGTAGAACTACACTATGTGGTCTTGTTTGATAAAATAGCAAGAAAGAAGCTATTTTCTGATTTAAAGATAGTTTATCTCCCTTGACAGTTTTCATGGCAGTTTTAAAAGTTCTAACAAAACATTTGACTTCCCCATTAGAACTCAGATGGCAGGGGGCAGATAAAACATGTTAAATTTTATTAACCTACAGAAAGTTATTGAATTCTGGTGATGTAAATCCAGGTACAATATCAGATATTAATTTTTCAGGTAATCAAAAAATGAAGCCTAAATGGCATTGTCTGCATTAAGAAAGGACACATGGCTAACTTATGGGCTCCTACCAAGATCAGAAAGTTGTCACCTAACAGATCAGCAACCTCAATCTGGACTTGGTCCCGTGGGCACAGTGACCATCTCCAGGGATCCAAAACAAGCTGAATTGTACAAAAACTGATGAGGTTTGCAGTTAAGACTGGGTTTCTCCATAGCCTTCCCTAGCCAACTCTCCTAAGCACCTTAGAGTAGCATCTTGTTATTCAGTATCTTACTGCCAAGCATGTGCTCTTGCTGTAGCTCTAATATGAACCACACCTGGATGGTTTTCATGGATTCCTTTTAAAACCTAGTGTAGTTATTCATCCAGGCACCTGGCCAGATCCTCAGCTGCTGTAAACCCACCTAGCTCCATTAAGATCAGTGGCACTGTGCCAATATGCACCAGCTGAGGATCTTTAATCTTATTGCAAACCCAATAGATTTCTGGATGTTCTTTTGATTTCCCCATCTTTTACTGTATCAACTGACAACTAATTGTTCTGTTCTGAATCACTTCCCTCAGCAGTGCTTTCCCTTCACTGTCACTTGCTGTCTCTGTTTGCTTTTATCCATATCTTTCCTGTATTTCATCTCTTCTTCTTAGCTTGTGTTCATGTTTTTTTCCCCAGGCTGCTTTCCTTCCCACATGTCCAGATAATGTGCCCAGGCACTTGGCATATGTGACATTTCGCATTTCTATAATAGCATACATCAACTGAGTAGTCATGTTTACCGCAGTGAAAACATAGTTGCTTTGAGTTTATCTTGTGAATTGGGGCACTGCACATTTTTAACTCATTTGCTTGTTTCTCGGCAATCTTATGCTTGACAGCTGTGTTCACAGCCTTGCTTGGTGTAAGGTCTGCTTTTGCTAGTAGCTCCCTTTGTATTGCAGATGAATGTATCCCACACACAAATCTGTCCCATAAAGCTGCCTCCAAAAATTGTCTAAAACTGGCAACTCTCTGCAATCTTTCTTAGCTCTGCTAAGAATAGTATCAAAGGTTCACTTGGGTTTTTTGTTTCTTCTGATGAAATTTAAACAGTTCAGATCAGATCCTCAGCTGATATAAGTCAGCATAGCATCGCTGACTTCCACAGAGCTACATTGATTTGCACCAGCTGAGAATTTGACACATAAGCTATTATCAGTGTTTCTTGCACCAGGTGTATTTTAACGAATTTACATCTTTTTTCTTAATGTTTTGATGATGGAACATTTGGGGTCACTAAGGTACTAACAATGGGCCTGATTCTCCACCGCCTTGTACCTTGCATAATCATTTACACTGGGGAATTCTGATTCGGCAGCATTTTACACCCACTTGGCACAGGTGTAATTGGCTGCACAAGCTGCTAGGCAGGGGAGAATCAGCCCCTATGGGCCAGACACTGGTCCCCAGCTCTGCTCCCTTTGTACCTTTCAGGTGCACAAAAGGAAAGGAAAGCAGTTGCAAGGACACAGCTGACAATTCACCAGGCATGGGAAAGTCCCCAGCAGTCACAGAGTTGGTCAAGCTGCTCCAACCCTGCATCCTCCCCCCGCCCCACAACCGTGATATAAAGGGTCTGTCCAGACAGAGAAGGGTCTGGTTAGAATGCAGTGTGCTTCTTTGATCGCTAATTAGCACATGGTCCCTTGGTGCCATAGCCAGTCAACCAGCCAATGAAACAAAACATCTTTTTGGCTACTCTGGGGCCAGGGTCAGAGCTGGCTTAGGTGGGGGACCCAGGATGGGGGAGCCATAACTAACTTTCTTGTGGCCCCCTCTTAGCTGTGGCTGTGACCCTATATGCTTTCCCTTCGCATACAGACAAAAGACTGCATGCAGACTTGATTCACCACTGTATTATTCTAGTTTTATGCCGGTATAACTCAAATCTGTTTCTTTTCTTACCACCTTCTATTGTATTAGGTACAAAAGTGTTCCAGTAGTCCTTCCATATTCGCTCCGATCTAATCTTTTTCTATCATCTCTTTGCCCATATGTTGTTATCTCCCCCCATAAAAAGTACCAATCAAAATACTTTGCTACTCTTTGCTTTCTCAGCTGCCTAGTAGATACTCAGCCAAGCTGTTTCCTTGGGTTATTTATTTCTCGGGACACAGAAATCAGTAACTTATTGATGCTTTTAACTCCTCCAAGCTGTTCAAAGCTTTTTCTTTTCTTTTGTTGTGTTTTTTTCCAGTCAGCTAACTGAATTTTCAGCCACAAGAACAGCAGTTACAACAACACCGGATCTTCCTCTTTCCTTAGGTTTTATTTTTCTTTAAGTTTGTCATAACAACGTGACCCCTTTTGTTCACTTGCACGTCTTTTTGCCAGTTTGTTGTTATCCCTCTACTTTGACCAAAGAGCACAGAGACTGCTCCGCTTCATTCTGTATGGCCACTGCATTTTTTACTAGTACAGATGGGGGTGTCAGCAGTATGGCACTTCTGGTGGACCAAGCTATTGCATCACTGAAGAATGCTTTTGGCAGGGAAAAACAGAATTATTTTTATCACCAAGGCTTGAAAGGTCCTGGAAACTGAACTCCAATCTTACCACTAGAGATGGTCTCTCCAAGGGCAGCATTGAAACATATTGGTGGGCAGTGATGTTGTTTTTATTATTTCTTATTTATATTTCCATAGCACCGAGGCACTATGGACCAGGCCCCCATTGTGCTAGGCGCTATACAGAACAAAAAGACAGACCCTGCCCTGAAGAGCTTACTGTCTAAAACAAGACACAACAGATGGGTACAGACAGGCCAATGAGAGAGCACAAGGAAATAGTCAGCACTGCTCATCAGGATCAGCACGAGGATCAGCACACCCGTTGCTCCACTACTGTCAAGTTTTTGTAAGCAAGCCGGCAAAGCGGGTTGTAAGAGAGGATTTAAATGAGGTAGCTTTGAAGATGTTTACAGGGAGATCCTTCCAAGCATGTGGGCAACATGGGAGAAATCACAAAGGTGTCCTATTCCTGGCTCTGGCACTGGCCTGCTGGGTGACCTTGGACAAGTCAAGTCTACGTTCCGGGCCTCCGTTTCCCAATCTGTAAAATGGGTATAATGATACTGGCCTCCTTTGTGAAGCACTGTGAGATTTGCTGATAAAAAAGTGCTATATAAGAGCTGGGTATTAGTATGAGTATTATTTTAATTTTAGCATCATTGGCCAATTTGATTGGTGGAATTAGACACTGTCACTGGCCACACTTTAGCTCTTCTGTGGACAGAAACTTCTATCTGCAGTTCTCTTTATCTGGCACCATTCACAAGCACCAAACTCACTTTATTTTAACATAATACAATAAATTTTGCTTTGATCTAGGAAGCCAGTGAAAATGTTGCAGGTGGTTTGGTGTCTGATGTGTCATCTCTCAGGCTGCTTTACATTGATGGCATTTTTTTAAGCTTAGGTGACACTGTACAGTGAGAGGCTGCAGCTGGTCAGCACTGCTACTGTTGACTAGATTACAGCACAGCAATGGATTTGACAGCAGAAGAGACCTGCTGCCAGAGGACATGAGCTTTATCTACTTGGAGATTTTCTTGGGCATCTTGTGCTAATTTTGCAGGGCCAGGTTGATCTTTCAGCCCTGGTCTACACTAGGACTTTAGGTCGAATTTAGCAGTGTTAAATCAATGTAAACCTGCACCCGTTCACACGATAAAGCCCTTTATTTCGACTTAAAGGGCTCTTAAAATCGATTTCCTTACTCCACCCCTGACAAGTGGATTAGTGCTTAAATCGGCCTTGCCGGGTCGAATTTGGGGTACTGTGGACACAATTTGACGGTATTGGCCTCCGGGAGCTATCCCAGAGTGCTCCATTGTGACTGCTCTGGACAGCACTCTCAACTCAGATGCACGATTGTTTGCCATTGCTCTGATGCAGTGAGGGGCGACTGACGACACGGCTTACAGGTTGGCTTACAGGGAGTTAAAATCAACAAAGGGGGTGGCTTTACATCAAGGAGTATTTCAGGCAGGACTTCATGGAGGGTTCCAATCAGAAATGGTGCACCTAAGTTATTGTTCTTATTGGAACAAGAAGGTTAGTCTGGCCTCTGATTGATACATGGCTAGATTTACCTTGCTGCACCTTCTCTGTCAGTGACTGCAGTGTGACCTAGAGGAATGAGTCCCCTGGGGGAGGGGGTTGCAAATGAGTACAAAACAAATCTGGTCTATTTCTTGTTTTGATCCACTCCATCTATCTTTTACATCTTTGGCTGGCAGCAGACGGTGAAGAAGGACTGCATGCCATCCACATCTCATGGCTGCTTGGCAGAAGATGATGCAATAGGACTGCTAGCAATCCGTATCACCATAAGATGGTTCAATAGGACTGACTGCAGGACTAAAGAGAATGACCTGATCAACCCACTCCAAATTTAGTCCCTGCGCCCATGTCTGCCCAGGCACTCCTGATCGACCTCACAGAGGCGACCACGAGCACCTCGGACATGACGATGGCGGCTACCAGTCCTATTGCACCGTCTGCTGCCACAAGGCAATGGGTTGCTGTTGCTCTGTAGCAATGCAGTACCGCGTCTGCTAGCACCCAGGAGACATACGGTGACAGTGAGCTGAGCGGGCTCCATGCTTGCCGTGGTATGGCGTCTGCACAGGTAACTCAGGAAAAAAGGTGTGAAACAATTGTCTGCCCTTGCTTTCACGGAGGGAGGGAGGGAGGGAATGGGGGGCCTGACGATATGTACCCAGAACCACCCGCGACAATGTTTTAGCCTCATCAGGCATTGCGATCTCAACCCAGAATTCCAATGGGCAGCGGAGACTGCGGGAACTGTGGGATAGCTACTCACAGTGCAACACTCCGGAAGTCGACTCTAGCCTCGGTATTGTGGAAGCACTCCACCGAGTTAATGCACTTAGAGCATTTTCTGTGGGGACAAACACACTCGAATATATAAAACCGATTTCTAAAAAAATGACTTCTATAAATTTGACCTAATTTCGTAGTGTAGACATACCCTCAGTCTTAGCACATAGACAAACTAATGATCTGTGCTCACTATCTCCCTACAGCTTATCTTTTAATTAACTGTCAGAGGAGCCACTCAATGAAATACAGAATATGCAGTGAATTACTTGCAAAGGAGAAAAGGAGGACTTGTGGCACCTTAGAGACTAACCAATTTATTTGAGCGTGAGCTTTCATGAGCTACAGCTCACTTCATCAGATGCATTCAGTGCCACAAGTACTCCTTTTCTTTTTGCAAATACAGACTAACACGGCTGCTACTCTGAAACCTTGTAAAGGAGAAGAGCCAAGAAGGTGTCCACTGGCCTCCACTGGCAAAGCCTGGGAATTTGCTTTGTGGTAAACGTTGTGTCTTGGAATTCTGAATGCTAGGAGCTATTACACTTTGCCTTAATGTTCGAGAAGGGTACAATTCACCCAGGGCTACTGTAACCTACTGGTGGGTGGGTGTTTCAGGGCCACCTCTGTGCCTGAACTACTGAGGCTATGAATCTGGGACAGCCCTAGCTAAAGAGCTTTGAGTCTTTCATTCAGGCTGGAGCAGCACCTGCTTTTAGTTTTGGAGGTCTCCAGTTCAATCTCTCAATCTCCAGGGAGGGGGGAGACAGCTCAGTGGTTTGAGCATTGGCCTGCTAAACCCAGGGTTGTGAGTTCAATCCTTGAGGGGGCCATGGAGAGATCTGGGGCAAAAACTGGGGATTGGTCCTGCTTTGAGCACGGGGTTAGACTAGATGATCTCCTGGGGTCCCTACCAATCCTGAGATTCTATGCTCAATGATAATATTTATCTCTTCTGAAGCACTTTTTCATCCGTGGAGCTCAAATCACTTTACAAAGCTGAGATAGCAACCACCCGTGACCCAACAGCCTCTTAATGCCAGCTGGCAAGGGAATGCAGAGGGGTTACAGGCATCTCATGAATGTGGTGAGTACATTCTAGCTCACCAATAAGTGTCAGGTGAGGTCTTGAGTAAAAACGTTTGTCATTGTGGGCATCAAAATCATTGTGAAATGTATGTACAGATGCTATGTAAGGAGTTATGTACACACTGAACATATGTTCTTAACATCTATAGATACACGTCACCAGCAAAAGGTGAAAAACAAGTTTTCTGGCAGACAAGAGAGGTTTATTAACCTATCTGTTCACATGTAAATTGAGTATTGTCTCATTCACAAAGGGCTTCATATCACCGGTCTGAACTGAATGTAAATGAAGGACTGTAAAAACTTCAGAAAGAGGAATGAGCAACACAGAAAAACAGCATGGGAGGGAGAACCTCATCTGGTGGGTGCGCTTAAGAGGTTTGCTGGATTATATTTGGGGAGACTAAGGGGGTGCCCAAACACTCTGCTCTGAGGAAGTAAAAAGACAGAAGTTTTGCTTCATGCTAAAAGGGGTCTCAGCCACCCTTGGTTGAAAACACTAAAGAGAACTTCGGGGGAGATAAATTTGCTTTAGACAGGAAACGGTTAATCTGCTAGTTAAGTTTAGTCTCTAGAAAGCGTGTTATGATTTCGTTTTACATATAACCATTTGTTTCCAATGTTCTTACTCATTAATATTTGAATCTCAGTTCTTTGATAATCAACATATTCTTGTTTTCTGTATAAATATATCTGAGTGCTGCATGTTTAGCAAAATGTTGGTCCTGAGCTGCATCTCACAAGCTGGTGTGTCCTGTTCTTTTGGGAACAGCAGGCCTGGTAGTTCTGTGAGTGTTTGGTGTAGAAGGGGCTGGACACTGCAGGGAATGCTCTGTGGACTTGGGGCTTGGTGTGTGCCTATCACTACCCGCACACAGAGTGCGAGGCCTGCGGAGGCCTGGAATGTAGTGCTTGTGCTGACAGAGGCTGGTGGATTCAGGGAATTGATCCACGGACAAAGGCGGTGGGGAGGTGCCACACAACCCTGAGTACCACTGGGTAGCGTCACACCATCGCACACAAGGCCTTCTTTAAATCCTCAGTAGGTGTCTGCATAGGCCTCAGGACTAAAGTGGTATGCAGATGTACGTCACCCATAAAGCATGAGCCGCTTTATTAGAATACCTTTGTTATTCTGCGAATGATCATGAGAATTGGGACAATGTATGGTAGTTGCACATCAATACCTTGTAAATTAAAACAAATCAAGTCACTAGCAAAAGGGCTTGGCTTCTTTTCAGTTTTTACTCTTGGACATAAGGGAGAAAGTATTTATTAATGAGGTGTACGTCTGGTTCTTCACACTCTGGAATATATATGTTGGATTTGCACTGCTCTGAGGTACAAGCCAAACACCTTGATTAATCCTATCATGTGCTGTTTGAAGGCAAACTTCATTTTAAAATGGAAATAGAAGCTGAAGCTATTTTGGTCTCTTTGCCGACCCCCCCATCCCCAACCAAATACATATAAGGGATGCTACTTTCAGTGCCACCATTCATAGCTGAAGGGTTTGCATCCATTTTCTTCCAGTATTCAGGAAGGAATCAAGGGTCATTTGGCATTTTGGCATAATCAGCTATTGAGGAGTAAGTCCCAGGTATAATTAACCCAAGGATGTGGTAAGTAGAGGGTACTCCACTTCTGGTCAGAGCCTGGGTACTTCTGTTGGATCAATGGAAGAGTAACACTGAATAACATGGTAATAGATGTACTTTTGCCCAACACAGAGTTGTAATTGATATAAGCTGGGTATTCAGTGGGTCATCCACAGAAGCCCTTGCCTCACTGAGCAGCGGAGCTTGGTAAGTGAGGCAGGGATCCACAGGGTCCTTTACTTCACTGAGCACAGTGACTGAGGTGGTGCGTCACAGGAGCATTTGCTTCGCGGGTGCATGCTTTGCATGAGGTGGGACATTCTGTAGGTGTTTAGCCAAACATTTCCAGCTAATGGAATTTCCTTTCTCTTTAACAATTATACTCTAGACCAGTGGTTCCCAAACTTGTTGCGCCGCTTGTTCAGATAAAGCCCCTGGTGGGCTGGGCCGGTTTGTTTACCTGACGCGTCCGCAGGTTCGGCCGCTCGCAGCTCCGAGTGGCTGCGGTTCGGTGCTCCAGGCCAATGGGAGCTGCTGGAAGCGACACGCGCCGAGGGACATACTGGCTGCCGCTTCCAACAGCTCCCATTGGCCTGGAGCAGCGAACCGCGGCCACTGGCAGCCGCGATTGGCCGAACCTGCCGACGCGGCAGGTAAACAAACCGGCCCGGCCTGCCAGGGGCTTTCCCTGCACAAGCAGCGGAACAAGTCTGGGAACCACTGCTCTAGGCAATGCCATTAAAAAAACAGTGTTAAGAAAACACTAAGTTTGCAGAATTAAGAGCTCATCCCCAAGTGCTTATGTGGGATGTAAGTGGTAGGTCCCAGGCTTTGTGCTGGTACCCTGCACAGGGGTGAATTTCACTCAGTGAGACACAGATGGAGTTAACATGTTGGAAAATTTGAACTGAATATTTGCTAGGAATATTTTGCAGTAGTCACCCAGCTTTGGTTCTGAGGCATGGGTGGCACGGGAGCCCTCCCCCGCCCTTTGGGAGGCTAGACACATGGCCCCGCCCCGACCAGCCCCACCCCTACCAGCCCCCGTCTGCTGGGGCCCCGAGTACCCCCCCTGCAACCGGAGACCCAAGCGCCCCTTGTTCGCCGGAGACCCGAGTGCCCCCACACCGCTGGAAGATCCTGGCCGAACCATCCGAGGTCTCCCTCAGCCCCGACCACAGCACCAGGCCACTGGCTGCCCCCAGTGTCAGCCTGGCCCCAGCACTGGGTCACTGTCCAGCCTCAGCACCAGCACCGGGCTGCTGGCCTCTGACCGGAGCTGAACTTGGGTGGAGCATGGGCGGAGCCAGGGCTTGGCTTAGGGGAGGCTTAGCCTTCCCCAGCCTATTATACCCACTGTCCATGTCATCAGGGTAAATTGAGATGTTACAACTGATCTTTTCCATTTCTGATTTCTATCATTCTGTGAACATAAATTGCTTATGTTATTCCAATAACTTAAGTGAAAGCTACCACTTCAGGCTTTTACTTTTATATCCTTAGCAATTAAATATTGTTTGCTTTTTCTTCTGCCTGGAATTAAATCAGATAAGAAAACCTCAGGCCACTGGTATCAGAGACATTGGTATTAATGGGAGATCCTGCTGGGAAAATGTTCTGTTCATATTGAATTTAGAGGCAAGTACCTTCAAAATAAAATAATGCTTCTTAAACCTCTGTAGTTCAAAAGACAAAGTGCCTCAGCACTTTATATTTTTGAAGCACGGTGCAAAACGTAATCCTCACAACAGCCCAGGATGAGGCTGCAGTGGATTCACTGCAGCGTAGCTCACCAGGGGCTGGAGGTGGCAGCATCTGGCATAGGCCCAGCTGGTACCAGGGTTTGAGGCACTGAGAGCAATGTTCGAAGGAGCTCTGTCGCTCACCCGATCACTCATGCACTGGAAGAGAGAAGCAACTCACTGCCAGGCGCAGTGTTGCCTTCCTTCTGCTCTAATGATTGCTCACTGCCACCCTTCTCGTGCTGTGTCCACAAGCTGACTTCTGCCTGGCACTGCCAAAATTCCCAAGGCCCTGTCACTCTGGTGTTACCCCGCACCCCTTCTCCTCTCACCCCTTTACTCTGACTCAGTTACCAGGCTGATATTACCCTCCTGCTGCCCTAACACCCATATTTCATTCCTGACTATGGTTATTCTCCTCCTGCCCTGACCCCCTTCCTGAGCGGCCTAGTGTTACCTCCCAGTGTTACCTCCCTGTCCTGTTACTTGATCTATCTAGTGTTACCCACTTCCTGCCCTGCCCAGGCTGGCACTACGCCCATTTGCCCTGCACCCCATGCCGAGCTGCCTAGTGTTCTTCCCTGTGCTGAGCTGCTCTTGATCATGACCTTCCTGGAAGCAAGCGACAACTCCTCTGAAGGACAAATTGCTTGTACTCAGTATGAACTCCACTTACCCATCTAACAGTTACACTTCCTATTATTTAAGGTAACAAAAACATAAATGCTCCACACTGAACGAGACTGATAAGAAAAGGAGGCAGCCAGTGGGACATAACCGCTGAGGCCAAAGTGCATTCCACTCCAAAGATGCCAGTGAATGAAAAGTAAAAAGACCAGGCCCCTCTTAGCCCTGGCGGACCCTGCAGGACTCTGGATAGTGACAGATTCCTTTTAGCTTGTAAATTACAGCTGATATAACCAGATAATTGGGAAGGGAGCAGACACATGTCACACTGAATTAGCCAAGTGACCATTTTTTCACACCTACTGGGATATAGAAACTCTTTCTGGATGCACAGCAGCAGTGTTCA
Organism: Lepidochelys kempii; assembly: GCF_965140285.1. Classification (NCBI taxonomy): domain Eukaryota; kingdom Metazoa; phylum Chordata; order Testudines; family Cheloniidae; genus Lepidochelys; species Lepidochelys kempii. The sequence continues at coordinate 154,415,710 of NC_136382.1, forward strand.
GGTCTCCTGTTTCATTGTCTGCTCCTTTGGGGAGAGGGAGTGGCAGAGGTCTGGAGAGCTCCCTGTCGACTATTTTATGGAGTTATTTTGAATTAATCAAGTAAGGAATGAAAGGTCCCAGATTAATGGCTGAATAAACTGAAATCCATCCAGGAACAAGATGGGAAATGTACACAGAATACGTAGGCATGGCACAGGTAAATGGTGTTGATTCACTGGATGGTGACCTTCCCTCTAAGGGTATGTCTACACTGGAATTAGACACCTGCGGCTGGCCCGTGCCAACTGACTCAACTCACTGGACTTGGGCTAAGAGGCTGTTTAATTGTGGTGTAGATGTTTGGGCTTGGACTGCAGCCTGAGCTCTAGGACCTTTCCACCTCACAGGGTCATAGAATCATAGAAAATTAGGGTTGGAAGAGACCTCAGGAGGTCATCTAGTCCAATCCCCTGCTCAAAGCAGGACCAACAGGTCCTAGGGCTCTGGCTCCAGCCCAAACATCTGTGCCACAATTAAACAGCCCCTTAGTCCGAGCCCTATGAGCACGAGTCAGCTGGCACAGTGTAGATATACCCTAAGTCATTATTGGTCCCCTGGCCCAGCATTATGTTAAGGGGCATTTTACTCCTGGATGCACCATTGTTTGGCTGAGATGTCAAACCAAGGCACTGACTGATTCATAGATTCATAGATATTTAGGTCAGAAGGGACCATTATGATCATCTAGTCTGACCTCCTGCACAATGCAGGCCACAAAATTTCACCCACCACTCCTAAAAAAGACCTCACACCTATATCTGTGCTATTGAAGTCCTCAAATTGTAGTTTGAAGACCTCAAGGAGCAGAGAATCCTCCAGCAAGTGACCCGTGCCCCATGCTACAGAGGAAGGCGAAAAACCTCCAGGGCCTTCCAATCTGCCCTGGAGGAAAATTCCTTCCCGACCCCAAATATGGCGATCAGCTAAACCCTGAGCATATGGGCAAGATTCATCAGCCAGATACTACAGAAAATTCTTTCCCGGGTAACTTGGATCTTACCCCATCTAAAAACCCATCACAGGCCATTGGGCCTATTTACCATGAATATTTAATTACCAAAACCATGTTATCCCATCATACCATCTCCTCCATAAACTTATCGAGTTTAATCTTAAAGCAAGATAGATCTTTTGCCCCCACTACTTCCCTCGGAAGGCTATTCCAAAACTTCACTCCTCTGATGGTTAGAAACCTTCGTCTAATTTCTAATCTAAATTTCCTAGTGGCCAGTTTATATCCATTTGTTCTTGTGTCCACATTGGTACTGAGTTTAAATAATTCCTCTCCCTCTCTGGTATTTATCCCTCTGATATATTTATAGAGAGCAATCATATCTCCCCTCAACCTTCTTTTAGTTAGGCTAAACAAGCCAAGCTCCCTGAGTCTCCTTTCATAAGACAAGTTTTCCATTCCTTGGATCATCCTAGTAGCCCTTCTCTGTACCTGTTCCAGTTTGAATTCATCCTTCTTAAACATGGGAGACCAGAACTGCACACAGTATTCCAGGTGAGGTCTCACCAGTGCCTTATATAACGGTACTAAAACCTCCTTATCCCTACTGGAAATACCTCTCCTGATGCATCCCAAGACGACATTAGCTTTTTTCACAGCCATATCACATTGGCAGCTCATAGTCATCCTATGATCAACCAATACTCCAAGGTCCTTTTCCTCCTCCGTTACTTCTAGTTGATGCGTCCCTAGCTTATAACTAAAATTCTTGTTATTAATCCCTAAATGCATGACCTTACACTTCTCACTATTAAATTTCATCCTATTCCTATTACTCCAGTTTACAAGGTCATCCAGATCCTCCTGTAGGGTATCCCTGTCCTTCTCTAAATTAGCAATACCTCCCAGCTTTGTATCATCTGCAAACTTTATTAGCACACTCCCACTTTTTGTGCCCAGGTCAGTAATAAAAAGATTAAATAAGATTGGTCCCAAAACTGATCCTTGAGGAACTCCACTGGTAACCTCCCTCCAACTTGACAGTTCACCTTTCAGTAGGACCCGTTGTAGTCTCCCCTTTAACCAATTCCCTATCCACCTTTCAATTTTCCTATTGATGCCCATCTTATCCAATTTAACTAATAATTCCCCATGTGGCACAGTATCAAACGCCTTACTAAAATCTAAGTAAATTAGATCCACTGCGTTTCCTTTATCTAAAAAATCTGTTACTCTCTCAAAGAAGGAGATCAGGTTGGTTTGGCACGATCTACCTTTTGTAAAACCATGTTGTATTTTGTCCCATTTACCATTGACTTCAATGTCCTTAACTACCTTCTCCTTCAAAATTTTTTCCAAGACCTTGCATACTACAGATGTCAAACTAACAGGCCTATAATTACTTGGATCACTTTTTTTCCCTTTCTTAAAAATAGGAACTATGTTAGCAATTCTCCAATCATACGGTACAACCCCTGAGTTTACAGATTCATTAAAAATTCTTGCTAATGGGCTTGCAATTTCTTGTGCCAATTCTTTTAATATTCTTGGATGAAGATTATCTGGGCCCCCCGATTTAGTCCCATTAAGCTGTTTGAGTTTCGCTTCTACCTCAGATATGGTGATGTCTACCTCCATATCCTCATTCCCATTTATCATGCTACCATTATCCCTAAGATCCTCTTTAGTCTTATTAAAGACTGAGGCAAAGTATTTGTTTAGATATTGGGCCATGCCTAGATTATCCTTGACCTCCACTCCATCCTCAGTTTTTAGCGGTCCCACTTCTTCTTTCTTTGTTTTCTTCCTATTTATATGACTATAGAACCTTTTACTATTGGTTTTAATTCCCTTTGCAAGGTCCAACTCTACTTGACTTTTAGCCTGTCTCACTTTATCCCTACATATTCTGACCTCAATAAGGTAGCTTTCCTTACTGATCCCTCCCTTCTTCCACTCCCTATATGCTTTCTGCTTTTTCTTAATTACCTCTCTAAGATGCTTGCTCATCCAGCTTGGTCTACAACTCCTGCCTATGAATTTTTTCCCCTTTCTTGGGATGCAGGCTTCCGATAGCTTCTGCAGCTTTAATTTAAAATAATCCCAGGCCTCCTCTACCTTTAAACCCATAAATTCTTCAGTCCAATCCACTTCCCTAACTAATTTCCTTAATTTTTGAAAGTCAGCCCTTTTGAAATCAAAAACCCTAGTTGCAGATTTATTTTTCTTAATCCTTCCATTCAATTTGAACTGAATTAGCTCATGATCACTTGAGCCAAGATTATCCCCTACAACCATTTCCTCTATGAGGTCCTCATTACTCACCAAGACCAAATCTAAAATGGCATCCCCTCTAGTCGGTTCAGCAACTACTTGCTGAAGGAATCCATCAGCTATCGCATCTAGGAAAATCTGAGCCCTATTATTATTACTAGCACTCGTCCTCCAGTCTATATCTGGGAAGTTAAAGTCTCCCATGATCACACAGTTTCCATTAGTATTTACTTTATTAAAAACATTAAAAAGGGCTCTATCCATATCCAAATTAGATCCCGGCGGTCTATAGCACACCCCAAGCACTATCCCAGGGGAGGCTCTAATAGTTTTCTTCCCCAATTTAATTGTTGCCCAGACAGACTCAGTCATATCCATTTCATCGCTTCTTATTTCTTTACATTCTATCTCATCATTGATATACAGTGCTACTCCAACACCTTTACCTTTATTTCGGTCTTTCCTAAACAGCACATACCCTTCAATACCTGTAGCCCAGTCATGACTACTATTCCACCAGGTCTCTGTTATACCTATAATATCTGGTTTCACTTCCTGCACCAGTAACTCTAGTTCCTCCATTTTGTTACCTAGGCTCCTTGCATTAGTGTACAAACATCTTAATTTTTGCTGTTTGGCTCACTCACATTCTGTACCCTATTAGGCACGGTTATTTTACTACCAGTATAACCTATTAGACTTGTATCTACACTGCCCTTCCTCCTACCTACAGCTGTATCCACTCTTACTTCATTTTCTTTCCACTCTATGCTAAATTCTGGCGTGGAGATTACCTGGACATCTCCCAACCATCTCCCCCAAATTCCTAGTTTAAAGCTCTCTTAATCAGTTGTGCCAGCCTCCATCCTAGAAGTCTATTTCCTTCCCTACTCAGATGAAGTCCATCCCGAGAGAACTGTCCTCTATCCATGAATGCCTCCCAATGGCCATACATCCCAAAGCCCTCCTTATAGCACCACTGCCTAAGCCATCTATTGATAGTCATAATCTTGTCACACCTTTGTTGCCCTTCTCTAGGAACAGACAGAATCCCACTAAAGATCACCTGAGCCTCAATTTCCTTAAGTGTCCTCCCCAGCCTAGCATAGTCTCCCTTAATACTTTCCAGCGAGAATCTAGCCGTATCATTTGTTCCCACATGAAGGATAATTAGGGGATTCTTTCCCGCTCCCTTTAGAATCCTTTTCAACCTCAGGTCTACATCCCGTATCTTAGCACCTGGAAGACAGCACACCCTCCTATTTTCTGGATCAGCTCTGGTTACAGGCCTATCTATTCTTCTCAGTAAAGAGTCCCCAATCACATAGACCTGCCTTTTCCTAGTGACGGTGCTATTCTCCAATCTATCCCCTGTTCCCTCTAGCTGCAAGTTTTTTCCATTCCCATTCTCCCTTGTAATCCTTTTTAACCCATCCTGTATCCTCCTGGGGCTCATATTTGGTGTAATCTCCATTAACTCTTCCCCTTTTCCTATAGGACTAACCGCTCTTCTCTTCTTCCTTGCCCTGTCACCTTCAGTGACTACCTGCTGAGCCCCTTCTTCATTTTCCAACTCTGCAAACCTATTCTGAAGCTCTATTTCTCCTTCACTAGCCCGTCTTTTCCTCTGCCTAGTTCTTTTAGTCACATGCTTCCACTGACCACTTTCCTCACCCAGTCTCCCCTCAGAATTCCCTAGTCCTGCTTCCATCTGCAAGTCTGAGCTTTTCCCTTCAGATACCTCATGTCTTTGCTCCATAATCTGCTCAAACCCCTTCCTAAACTCTACCAGACTTTCCACCTGCATCTCCAAACCTCTGATCTTTTCCTCCATCAGCTCTATCAGACGGCATTTCATGCAGACAAAACTCTTACCAGGTGCCCGCTCCAGGATCATGTACATACCACAGCTTCCACATCCAGTCATCTTCATTGTGTCATCTGCTACATGGGTCACTCCCACTGCCACCTCTGAATCTGTCATAGCCTTCCCACCTAAATCCTGTTAATCTGGGAAACACAAACCACACCAAAACACCACCACCCACAGCAAAACCAAACCCCACACAAGCACCACAAGACAAACTCCCCTGTTTACAGCTCTGTGCTAGCTCCTGTGCCGCTGCACGACTGGCTGCTACCTTTATAGGACCCCTAGTCAGTGAAGCCCCGCCCCCTAATCAGGGCTCAGCTTCTCTCCCAGCACAAAGCCCCTACAAGCCTCTACACATACAGATGTGTGACTGTTTGGTCATTAAAGAATCCGTGCCACTTTATGTAGGATTAGGATGTTTATATGACCATGATCAAATTCCAGCTCAAGCCATCAGAGATGAGATCCTGGCAGCCTAAGAATTGGATATAGAATTTCCCTTCACTTCCTGTCCTAAGATGTTGTGTAGTGTTGTAGTGCATTGTTAAATTGTTATCATAGAATCATAGAATATCAGGGTTGGAAGGGACCCCAGAAGGTCATCTAGTCCAACCCCCTGCTCAAAGCAGGACCAATTCCCAGTTAAATCATCCCAGCCAGGGCTTTGTCAAGCCTGACCTTAAAAACCTCTAAGGAAGGAGATTCTACCACCTCCCTAGGTAATGCATTCCAGTGTTTCACCACCCTCTTAGTGAAAAAGTTTTTCCTAATATCCAATCTAAACCTTCCCCACTGCAACTTGAGACCATTACTCCTCGTTCTGTCATCTGCTACCATTGAGAACAGTCTAGAGCCATCCTCTTTGGAACCCCCTTTCAGGTAGTTGAAAGCAGCTATCAAATCCCCCCTCATTCTTCTCTTCTGCAGGCTAAACAATCCCAGCTCCCTCAGCCTCTCCTCATAACTCATGTGTTCCAGTCCCCTAATCATTTTTGTTGCCCTTCGCTGGACAGTCTCCAATTTATCCACATCCTTCTTGAAGTGTGAGGCCCAAAACTGGACACAGTACTCCAGATGAGGCCTCACCAATGTCGAATAGAGGGGAACGATCACGTCCCTCGATCTGCTCGCTATGCCCCTACTTATACATCCCAAAATGCCATTGGCCTTCTTGGCAACAAGGGCACACTGCTGACTCATATCCAGCTTCTCGTCCACTGTCACCCCTAGGTCCTTTTCCGCAGAACTGCTGCCTAGCCATTCGGTCCCTAGTCTGTAGCTGTGCATTGGGTTCTTCCGTCCTAAGTGCAGGACCCTGCACTTATTCTTATTGAACCTCATCAGATTTCTTTTGGCCCAATCCTCCAATTTGTCTAGGTCTTTCTGTATCCTATCCCTCCCCTCCAGCGTATCTACCACTCCTCCCAGTTTAGTATCATCCGCAAATTTGCTGAGAGTGCAATCCACACCATCCTCCAGATCATTTATGAAGATATTGAACAAAACCGGCCCCAGGACCGACCCTTGGGGTACTCCACTTGATACCGGCTGCCAACTAGATATGGAGCCATTGATCACTACCCGTTGAGCCTGACAATCTAGCCAGCTTTCTACCCACCTTGTAGTACATTCATCCAACCCATACTTCCTTAACTTGCTGACAAGAATACTGTGGGAGACCGTGTCAAAAGCTTTGCTAAAGTCAAGAAACAATACATCCACTGCTTTCCCTTCATCCACAGACCCAGTAATCTCATCATAAAAGGCAATTAGATTAGTCAGGCATGACCTTCCCTTGGTGAATCCATGCTGGCTGTTCCTGATCACTTTCCTCTCATGTTGATGTGTTCCATCCCAGGAGTGGCTATGATGTAATGGTGGGTGAAGTGTAGAGCTGTGTAGGAATTGGAATTTCCCTTCCACGGAAAATTTCACAATTCTGGGGGCGGGGGGGAAGTAATTGTGAATTGGAATGAGAAGTCAGACATGCAACATTTGCTTGGGGAGGGAGAGTTTCAAAAACTTCCATTTTAGAAGAACCAAAATAGAATTTTTCAAAAATTTCTGTCCAAGCTCCCAGACAACCCACCAGGCAGGCTGTATCAGCTGGAAAGCCTGGAAGACTGGGAGAGAGCTCCTAGGAAACTAAGCAGCCTGCCTGCCTGAAGTCCATTGAATGTTTAGATGGAATCGACCCATTCCCCATCCAATCGGCATTTGCTGATAGGAGAAACGTTTTGTCGGAAAAATTTCAACCAGCTCTAGTGAAGTGCGTATGCAGGACAAAGTTTTCCTGCTAGATTCCCAGACGGGGAGGTCATATATTTAATTTGGACTCTTCCATTTTAAATGAATCATGGTTGTTTTTTCACCATCACTTGGCCACCTGAATTTTAGCTGCTGCCCTTTTACTGGCTATTGTCCGGCAAGCCCCGTGACCTCTCTGTACTCAGTGACTCATTCTGGCCTCAACAGTGATATCAGGCGACTCCCAAATGAAAGAAGACCCAGGATACTGATGTGTTAGAGAGGAAAGGTGTGATTTTAAGCCAGAGTGGTCATTTCATTGCATGGTATTACTGATTGCCACCTATAAATAGTGACAACAGGTAGAGCTCAGAGCTGCTCTCAAGATCAACCCTTCCCTTTATGCCGGCCCTATAACTCTGCTGCCTCATCTGCAGTCTCCATAGCAACCACCCTGCTGGCTGTGAGAGACCCATGAAGTAATCTATTTTTCTGCAGCAGTTCTTTAGAATATTGTATATGGAAGGCGAAAAAAGAACAACGCGCTGAACGGGGTTGGCAAGATTTTGGAGTGAGGGATAAAAGAGGTGGGGGGTGCTATTCACAGTAGTGGGCACTTCCACATTGCAATGTCAACTGTCCCACCCTGCACCTACCACACTTGGGCCTTCTCGGAATAATAGGGCAGGTCCAGAAAGGCTCAGAGACTTAACTTTGGCATTAGTGACAGGCTAACATCAAAAGGGCCAGAGGTTCAGCAAAGTATCCAGAAGTTGGGCTGCTTCTAAAAACTGCTTGGCAGGGAATTTCAAAGCCATTTAAGGGATTCCCATTCATTGTAAATGGGAATTAGATATCCTTTAAGCAGATATGAAAATCTTAGCCACTGAATTTGCAAAATTTGGGCTGGAAATCTTTGGAGAATAAAATTTCTCTTGCGATTCCTGATACATTGGGGTATGCAGGAAATCCTGCAAGACCAGGGCAATGCAGCAGTTCTGGCTGAATGTGCAAAGGCAGCACAAAAATCAAAAGAAGTTCAGAAATGTCTTTCCTCCCCTTTATTTCTGAACTTTCTGAGAGGCTGGATGTGAGCCTGGAGTTAGAATTTAAGTCCATTCTTATTTTATCCAAATCAGTTCCCCATTTTCCAGAGGTACAATATTTACTGTAAAGTTGGTCAAAATGTTTCCTATACAAACTTTTTCAATTAAAAATGTCTTGGGTTTTTTTGCAAAAATTATTTTTGTAACCAAAAAATGTTGACTATTTAAAAAATTTCCACTAAATTTTGCATAAGTTTTTCTTAATCAAAAAACAGTCTCTGAATCATTATTGCAATAGTTACCAACAAATTTTTATTTGCCAAACAACCTGTTTTTTGGTGAACCAAAAATTTTGATTTCAATTTCAAGAACTTTTCAGTAAAATTTCCAGTGGAAAAAATATTGAAAGCACATGTCCATTTTGATCCCTGAAATTGGAAACAACTTTGAAAGATTTTGCAAAACATATATATCATTTTTTAACCAGCTCTCTAGATTAGCCTTCCTGAAGAAGGTTCTTCTGTATCTTCTCTGACATCTTGCTACATTATAGTTGGGTGATAACACTGCTGTATATAAGGTTGAGAAGAGTTTACATGGTATCTGGGCCCTAGTACTGATATCACAGTGTGATAGATTGGACTGAGTCCAAACCTGAGTGTGTTCAGATCAAAATGCAAGCCCTACTTTTTTCGAAAGCGTTACTGCAGTATCATCTACCTAAGGGACAGATGAGAGAGAGAGGAGGAGAGTAAGTTGAAACGAGAGGTAAGAAAGGGAAGAAGAGAAAGCACATCCCAAACGTGATGAGATGGACAGCTGAGATTATTTCTTTGGAACATTAATAATGCTACCTACATTGTTCTGCATGTGGCATTTAAACACCTGAGAGAGCAGTACCTTAGAAGTACTTACAATAGATAGAAAAGATGAGACAGGTTGTCCAGAATAGGCATGTGGGAAAAAAGTTTTCAAAATTTACTACCCCAAGATATCAGTGGGTAATGAGAATTTACCATCTTTGCCAACCTTGTTCCCACTCAGCTTTCTTTAGACACTGGAAACTTACAGTATATCTCATCTCCAGGAAAACTATTTCAGACAAAGAGCTAGGGCCTTTGTAAAGTTATTGTTCTCAGAGGTAATTAAAACTTGTATCAGATCTCACCAAGGAGTAAGGAGATACTGAAAGCAAATGGAGGCAAAATAATAATATTAAAATAACCTCTTGCCTCATCTTCAATTAGCCATGCTGTCTCCAGCAAGTTAACTGCATGGTTCATCACTGACGAATAACTACCATTAAAGTAATGGACTAAAACCTGTGAGACTGGGATCATTCATCGAGGGAATGTTTAGTCCCAGACCATTTGGCAGACAATGAGAGAAGGAAAAGGAGCCACTCTCCCGCCAGTCTGGGTATCGACCAGCATATATGCTGAGTGCACTTGCCCCAATGTCATAAAGTTTTTCCTCATGAGATAGCACTGTAAATATTTTTAACTGGCTTTGCTCTTCTAAAGAATGAAGCGTGACAATAAAAGCAGACCCTTCCAAGCAAGAGGGACATAAAAAGGGTCATATCATTCTCCTTCTAGCTGAGATTATGAAGTGCTTGGGAAGATGGGGAAACTGAATGATCCAGAGACCAGATTCATATCCCAGTTAGACCCATGTGAATTTGTATTAACTCCTCTGAAACCAGTGGGCCAGACTCTGTTCCCTTTACACCATAGTAAATCTAGAAAATATCCTGAAGACAATGGGCTAGACTCTGCTCTCAGTTAAACCAATGTACATCTGGAGTAATCCCATGAACACAGCAAGCCAAATTCTAGAGCCTGATTCTCTGCTCTGTTACACCAATTTTAGGCAGGGGTAACTCCCTTGGTTTCACTGGAGTTAGAGTAACATAAAACTCATGTAACCAAGTAAAGAATCAGACCTATAACCAGTTACCCAAGTGTAAACCTGATGTAAACTCCATTGGCTAGCCAGAATAATTCATACCAAAGTGTCACCCCTATAGAATAATGATATATAAAATGTTCCCTAGGATTGTTCCATGATCCATTAACTTTACTACAGGTATAATCTAAGATAAATAAGGTTCATTAAAATATTACAAAAGAGGTTAGTTTTTACAGCATTTAAACCTTATAGATCTAGAACAAGTATAATCATCTTCAAATTCTGAAGGAAAGGGGCAGGAGCCAACTTCACTCAGTTTTTATTACTTTTATTACTTTTTTATTATTTCTAAAGCATCAAAAATGATCCTGACAAATAAAAGACCCTGGGCCTTACCCTGCCCTGGTATGCACTTTGTGCAGTCATTTACACCCTCTTTGCACAGGTGTAAATAACTACACAAGGCACCAGGCAGTAGCGAATCAGGACTTTGTGTGAGTAGGTCCCAGAGGCAAGAGCTGCAAGATCAGGCTTTACATTTAACACAAGCCTGAGTCTCTTCTCCCACTGTTTTACACTGGGGTGACTGCATTAGCTCAAAGGAGCAATGACGTGAAGGAAGCCCCAGGCCCAACACAAACAAGTGATGGCACAGCAGCGATGGGGCAGGGCCTTTCGGGTGAAGGGCTACAGCAGTGCTTTGATTTGTTAGAGACCACTCTCAGCTGGGCCAGATCCTCAGCTGCCATCAAGCAGCTAAGCTCCATCAATGTCAATAGAGCTAGGCTGATATATATCCACTGAGGATCTGGACTATTCTTTTTGTCCAGAAGGCTGTTGATTTTCTGTCTTTTTATTATAGCAGAGTGCATGGAATCCAGTCTATGTGTCTGTGTCACTACCCCACACACCTGGGTGTCCCCCTCATCTCAATGTAAGGCATTATGTTCTTTCTTCAGGGAGATCAAGCCCCATTTAACATAGACCTTTGGAGTTAGAAATATCCCTTAATTAAATGCTTGGTGCCAAGCTCTGCAAAAGAAGAATAAAATGATGAGTCAATCAGTGATGATGGGAAATGCTGCTGTGTAATTTTAATGAGGTTGAAATAATACACAATTTAGCTCAATTCAGTCTCTAAAGGACATTATTAATGCACAATGTTATAACAAATCTGTGGCTGTCCAGGAACTCCATGGTACTTGTCATTATCATACAGTAACTCCTCACTTAACATTGTAGTTATGTTCCTGAAAAATGCGACTTTAAGTGAAATGATATTAAGCAAATCCAATTTCCCCATAAGAATTAATGTAAATTAGGGGGGTTATGTTCCAGGGAAACATTTTTCACCAGACAAAAAACTATATATATACACACATACACATACACACACACAGTATAAGTTTTAAACAAACAATTTAATACTGTACACAGCAATGATGATTGTGAAGCTTGGTTGAGGTGGTGAAGTCAAAGGGTGGAAGAGGGTGGGATATTTCCCAGGGAATGCTGCTAAATGATGAACGAGCATTCAGCTGAGCCCTCAAGGGTTAACCCATTGTTGTTAATGTAGCCTCACTCTACAAGGCAGCCCGAATGGAGGGAGGGGAGACAGCATGGCAGACAGAGACACACACTGTGTGTGTGTGTGTGTGTGTGAGAGAGAGAGAGAGATCCCCTTTAAGTACGCTGACACCATTCTACGTACACTGCCTTTAAAAAGATCAGGAAGTTGAGAAAGCAGCTGTGGCCAGCAAGCTCCCTCCATCCTGAGCCCTGTTGTCCTGTCCCCACCCTGCTCTATATGGAGAACGGGTAAGCGAGGGGAGGGGACACCCTGACATTAGCCCCCTCATTAATATCATGTTCGTGGGGGTGGAGGGGCAGAAGGAGAGGCCCCGGGATAGAACAGCAGCTTCTGCTGGGCTGAGAGTATAGTTGGATAGGTTAACAATATTGCTAGGTGGGTTGAGGGAACCATTGCTGTGGCCCCTTGTAGCATGTAGTAGTTTAGAAAGTTTAGTGTCCTTTTTCTTTTGTAGAGAAGCAAAGTGTGCGTTGTAAATGGCTTGGCTAGTTTTAGTAAAATCCAGCCACGAGGAAGTTTGTGTGGAAGGTTGTTTTTTTATGAGAGTATCCATTTTTGAGAGCTCATTCTTAATCTTTCCCTGTTTGCTGTAGAGGATGTTGATCAGGTGATTCCGCAGTTTGGGTGGGAGGAGGTATTGTTTCATATTCTCTGTGTGTATATAAAGTCTGCTGCAGTTTCCACGGTATGCATCCGATGAAGTGAGCTGTAGCTCATGAAAGCTCATGCCCAAATAAATTGGTTAGTCTCTAAGGTGCCACAAGTACTCCTTTTCTTTTTGCGAACATTAACCAGGACGACTTTAAGTGTGGAGTTACTGTACATACAATGGCCGCTCAGAAGTTCAAGAAAGCAGTAGGGATAGAACTAAGATGTTCTGAAAGCAAAAGCACAAGCTCCTTTCCACTTGAGCTAAAGGAGAATCTAAACAAGCTGTTAGCAGTACAGAGCCAATGGCACACAGTTGAGTAACTCTGAGCAGAGGGAAGTGGTGCACATGCATTTTCACCATGTCATTACAGTAGAATATAGTACAGTCTGTGTACACCCACACTTTTAGCTCTCTTTATAGTTGTTCATGCCACTGGTGCAGCTCCAGAAACAATACAATTTATTTAAGATGTTTGTCCTACTCGTGCCTGTCACTTATTATTCCAGCAGGAGCTGAGCCCTGACACTTCTACTGAATTTTAAGAGAAATGTATTGCTTCACCTGAACAGAGAGGCTATGACAGAACTTCTGCAAGAAGGAAACGGGGTCAGAATGAAAGCCAGTGGGAGATAAAAGGGAAGGGAACACTTAGGGCTTGTCTACACTTGCCATTTAAAGCGGAAAAAGTCCCCTTTTTGCACAAAAACCATGAGAGCGTCTACACTTGCCAATGACTTTTTGCAGTGAAACTCAGAAGTTTCACTGCAAAAAGAAAACCACCTCCACGAGAGGCATACAGCTCTGACCGGTGATGCTTTTGCAGTGATGTGCAAGTGGAGACACGTTCTTCCTGTGTAAACAGCTTTTAGCCTCCGGAGGATATCCCACAATGCCTAGGTGACCACTCTGGCCAGCAGCTTTGCTGCTCTGTTGCCAGGTAAACAGGCGCCCACCGCTCCCCCTGTAAAGCCCCGGGAACTTTGAAACTCCCCTTCCTGTTTTCTTGGCAAGTGCTCACTTATCTGGCCAGGTGACAATGGCTATCCACGATCCCCTGCTTGGAGCAATGCTGAGCTACTGGAGCTTATCAGTGTTTGGGGAGAGGAGACTGTGCAGGGACCCAGGATGCGCCGCGATCACACGACCCATCGTCAAACTGGAGAGAGCTGCACTGTGGGACAGCTGCCCTCGAGCGCTGCTCTCATCCGCGATGGAAGTGCTGCTAATGTAAACAGTCTCTGGCGCCTGAGGAATTACGTAAGTACTCAAACCAGTGCTTTACTTTCACCGGTTCCCTATCACCGGTGAAACTTACACCGCAAAAACTCTGCAAGTGTAGATACACCCTTAATATGCGATTCTGAGCAGACGTTTCCAGCTGAGACCTGTCCTGCACCATCACAGATGCTCCCCTGCTTCCCTATATCATCCTGAGCAGTTTTCCCTCGGGCAGACCCGCCCTTGAGCATTGCAAGAGTCCCTTCCTGGCTCAGCCCAGCTCTGCAGCCTCCCAGCAACTCCCCTGCTTACTTTATCCCACTTTGAGCAGTGGGTTTTAGAAGATAGGATCAGCTGCTTCTTTCAGCTCTAGTCACTATTCTGTAACCAGCAGGTCCAGCAGACATGACCTGAACTTTGCACGGTGTAAAGAGGTAAAAATACTCACTGAAGGCTGCTGAGTTCAGTGCCTATGATGAGAACATTAGCCATAGTAAGTAACTGAACTAATGCCATTCGTATTACTTTGGGGTACTTTGAATAGAATATGATAGGAGTCTTCCTAGATAGCCAGCTTGCACTGTATGTACCATTAATGAGAGGTCCTGGAGCTGAGCCCTAGGAGCTGAGGCCTTTGAGGGAAATGACTTTCTGAGACTCTCCTATCTGACTGTGCGTTGAGCATCACTCTATCTTGATGTTTCTTTTTCAACTGGCTGCTCGGAGTTGGCAGGCCATTTTAATGAGAGAGGTCATGCTGCTCTGACTTGCCTGTAAGTTTCAGTGCAGAAGCCTTGATTCACCAGATAGCTTCCCTTGCAGGGTTAGAGACCATCCTGGGATTTATGGCACAAAAGCTGCAGACTCTTTAACACACACAGAGAAAATGAATGGAAATGGTATGTCGTACAGCTGCTTCTCACTGGCCTGCAAAATGCCCCAAATGACAAGCGTCACCCACAAAGCCCAATGTCCACCCTCATCCCTTTACCAGGGTCAGCCCCAAACACGCTCTGGGATCTCTACTTTGCACACCCAGGGATCACTGCCCTACACTCCGCAGAATCCCCTCCACTTCTATGCTGGGGTCACCACCCCACACATCCTGGCAAACCTTTATGCCAATGTCACTCCACACACCCTGGGATCCCACACCCTCCAGGATCCCCTCCACCACTCTGCTGGGTCACATGCCCTGGGATCACCACCCCACAGATGCAGGGAACCCTGCACCCTTCTGCCAGGGTCAACACCCCCACTGCCCATGCACCCCCCTTTTGCCCCTCTACTGGGGTCAGGTCATTACATACCCAAGCCCTCACTCCTCTCCCAGGCTCACCACCCCCACAGCCCAGGGTCTCTATCATCCCTCCACAGGATCATTCACATAATTGAGGTTCCCCACTCCTGCCCTTTATAGTTACTTACTTACCCATCCCAGGCTCTTGCTTTTCTACAGAGCTCTCACACACAATGGCATTGTCCCCTTTCTCCATAGTTCATTCACCCTCCTGTCCCAGAGTCCCTTCCTTCCTGTGCACTGCTGCACACAAAACAGCATCCTTTTCCTTCTTGCGGCTCCCTCTCCCCTAGGGTTTTCCCATCCCACAAATCGCTCATTCACATGGCTCAGACAGATCAGTCACTCACCCTCTCACGCCTCCAAAGAATCAGAGCTAGAGAGCAAGAGGGACATGTTACTCCTGATACCATGACCACAAATTTCCAAGAGCTGACACTCTGAACAGCTTCCATCTGCTTCATTACAGAGCTGAGGTGCAGGTCAGGCTATTTATTAGATACTAACATTTAAATGGAAGCCGTTTTTGAAGAGCAAACTTTCCCAATGTTGCCTAAAAGTGATCAGATACCAAAAGCCACATGGACAGATTTAACACTTGTCTCTGGATTTGTTTAATAATTTGCTGACAGTATTGTTCTCTTTAAGACACAACAGTTTATCTTGTTTGATTGCAGTGATTGATTGGAAGGAGGGGAGATCTCCCCTAGTAGCCTCTGACTCACTGCAGATTAGACTGTGATGCAAATGGGACACTATGGGTATGTCTACACTGCAGCTGGCGGTGTATTTTCCAGCTCAGCTAGATGTACACACTAGCTCTGAACGAACTAGCACACGCATGGGCAAGCTGCCTGAGTACGTACCTAGGGTCTTGGACAGGAAGGTACTGGGGCAGCTAACCCATGCTGCCACCCCCACTGCAAGTACATCTACACCTCCAGCTTCAGTGTAGCTATACCTGATGTCAGGTATGATAGACAGATCTGGTAGCACCGCCTATTGTTAAGGTTGCCCAACACTTCCCATTATAAGTCCCTTTTTTCAATTGCTTAAGTTATAACTTTGCCAAACTTAAACTGTTTGGGATGAAATTTTCCCAGCTGGGTATCTGCTTGCTGAATTTATTTATTTCATTATTTTGAATTTCAGCCAAAACAATCCATTTGTTTCACAGAAAGAGGTGAGGGGAAAATTTGCTGTTTTCCCCATGTTAAAATGCCAAATCTACATGCTGTGCTGTGTTGTTCATAACCACTAAGGCATCCTCCCCTCCAGAACTTGCAGCAGACCCAGCGTTCCTGACTCCCAACGTTCTCAGCTGTACAGCAAATAATTGTGTAGCCCATTGTCTAAATGTGCATTAGAGTTGGCTGAAATTGTTGTTGAAAACTTTTCCCAGTGGAAAATGGCTTTTTTGCTGAAATGGAAATTTTCTCAGGAAATGGCCATTTTAAATTGCATTTTTTCGGGGTTTTCATAGAAAACCCTCTAATAATTTTGCAGGTTTTGGCTGCCAAAAACTTTTTAAAAATCAGTTTTTCAATGAACCCCCTCTCTCCCAAAAAACATTACAAATAAAATTGTCAACAAAATGAAAAAAAAAATGACAGGAAAAGTGCATTTCCTGACCAGCTTTAGCATGTGTCTCATCTCCCTGTAGTGGCTGGTCCAGAAAGAGGCTAATAGTTTACTACTTCCTTTTGCTCAAGTAGCACAGGTCTATGCTCTGGATCTAAAGGTCCCAACCATACTGATGACCTACGTGGGTGTCAATATAATGCCACATCATGGAATTTATGATTTTTCAATCTTCTTTAAAAAAAAATTAAGGGGAAAATATGGGAGCGGGAGAAACCCTGACTATGTCTTTAAAAATCTGTTTCATCATTATTGTGTATTTATTGCATGGTCACTACAAGATGTTGTTAAGGTTATTTAGATGCCTTTAATGTGTAGTTCCATACGTTACCATGGTTGGGTTTCTTTCCAGTTTAACCTTAGCTCTGAATTTCCTGGGATTGAAATGCTTGTTTTAGGGATAACTACAACATCCCTGTAAAGTTTTATACCTGTAAATTACTGGCATGTACTCTCAACCTTAACTTCATCTTTATGTTGTTGGTTTTGGTTTGTTTTTTGGTCAGGGAATATACATCAAATGTCTGATTTTGAACTTCACAGCATCCCTTGCAGTAACAGGAAGGGGAATAAAAAGAACAGCTGGAAAGGTAAATTGCTTTTTGGTGTGAATGTTTATCTGTTTTTTAACTCTGCTCCTGTGTGAAATTCCCCTTTGAATGAACCTTCTGCTGTTTCCTATTTAGAATATGTAATATCCACAGGATGTAATCGAAGACTGAGATTGAATATTGGATATGAATTGGCTTTGGGATGTTGAGCACACTGGAAGTTTATGAAAAAAAAATTATCAGGGCTTGTAAGACATAGCATCGCAGCTTGTCATTATGCCCACTCTTACAATGTAAGCAGTGTCAAGTTGGGTAACTATTTGGAGGGAGGACCTCTGAAGAATGCACAGATGCTGCAGAAAGTAGTTCTACTGGTTCATTAGATTGCACCCCTCCCTCTGACTCTGAATGTTACCTGAAGTAGAATTTAGTCCACCACAGACAGGTGGTAGGAGGTGTCAGCTTTTGCAGGAGAAATACAATCAAAGCCCCCTCCCCTCAGGTGCGGTATTAAAGTTCCCACGGCTCTTTTCCAAAGGCTAGAGGAATTAGCCCCAGAGTCCCTAGCCAAAGTCTAACTCAGGTAGTCTCGTGTTCTCTACATAAAATTGAACCAGCAATTTCAGCTGGATATAGTATTCCCCTCACTTCCTGAATTGCCATATAGTGTTCTGGGTGCTGTAAAACAGCAGCCATATTTCACTTTAGCTGCATCTGCAGCTCAGTTGTAAATGATGAGAGCCATGTAAATAATTTCTATGTTGAGGCCTGTTGCAGGCCAAAGCTATCAAGGGACCAAAGTACTCTGGTCAAACAAAGCAAGCTTCTCCTCCTTTGTGGTTTGTTTTCCCTGTCTTTCTTCTGGTGGCACAGATTCTGCCAGAGGAACTGAGTCAGTAAACACAAGCCCTACCATTCAAAAACAATGAGTCAAGCCTTAAAAAAATAATACATTCTGGATCTCTTGTATTTTTTTCTGGTTTTTAAGCCTTTAGGGTGTAGTCAGGATCACATTCCCAAGCTTTTCTCCACAACCATGAAGACTAGAAATTTACAATTTTTTTAATGAAAGCTGAGATTTCCACAAAATCATACAACTCCAGGAGCTGGGCCTTTAAGAAATGCATCAAATATCATGAGAGCAGGCAACGCTGATGATTCAAAGTGTCAAACAAACCAACTGCCCCTCCTAGGAGTTCTTCTTTCCTTAGGCTTTTTTCCCTTCTATAAAGCCGATTCTCCACAAAGTGTCACGGTCTAAAACAAGCTTCTCCTCCCATGGATTTATTTTTGAAGATAATAACTGTTGAAGGAAGATAACCCTGTTGAAGGGTTTTTTCCTCCCTCCCTCCGTCCGTCCCCCCCCCCGCGGAGTTCCAGTCTCAGGCCTTGAACAAAGGCAGCAACCTGGGGTTTCTTCTCAAACTACCCACCAACTTCCCAAAACCATGGAATTAATAGGGCTATTCAGTGCTGGAGTATACCGAACCTCTAGGGTGCTAGTAGCATGCCAGGTGTACCATGACTTGGAAAAAAGCACTGAAGACACTTCAGTAGCTAGGCCTTGAAGGGGCAAGCCCTGGTTGGTCCCAATAAGAACCCAGACACATGGCTAGGGAAAAGGGTATTTTACTAGGGCTGGCAGGAGAGGGAAAGGTTGCAGATACCCTAGGTACAGAGGCTTAAACATGTACAGTTCAAAGTGAGCAATAGTGGTTCCTGTTTGGGACAGCCCAGTTGAGAGTCGGGGCTCTTCAGACCTAATACCTGGGGTGCCCTCTCCAGTCTCTTTTCAAGCAAATAAGAAGCTTGCAGGTTTCCAGGCCAGGCTCAGTTAGTGCCTCTCATTGAGACTCCTCTGCACTGGCTCCCTGCCCAGCTGCTGCTGCTCCCCTATAAGTCCCACACAGACCTGCACCCAGGTATAACTTCTGGCACTCACAGCCTGTCCCACATGCGGGCTCTGCATACGGTTCCTAGGGGTTCCTCTCTGCATCCCGTTTCTCTGCCGCTCCTGGCTTGCCATAAGCCTGCTTCTTCCTAATAGAGCCTGACCACTTACTGCTTCAGGACTCTCTCTCCCTTACTGGACCAGGAGGAAGGGGCTGTGCGGTGGGGAGGGGGTTGATGGGAGTTGTAGTCTCCTGCTTAGCAGGCTCATCACAACTATTTCCTCTCTCTGAATACTTGCATTCGCTGACCCACAACCCTATGCCAGGAGTAAAACCCTAGAATGGCATGGTGATGGACCTGACAGTTTCCTTGACAGCCTTAAAGGGCAAGTTTGCACCACTTTTTCCCATTTGAGTCACTAGGAGCACAAAGCACTCCTTAATAAAGACTCATCTCTGATTGAGACATTGCTCTGGATGATTCAGTTAAAGATGTGTTTCCGGAAGCTTTGAATCAGTCTACTTAACAAAACTGTTGACACTCAGCCTGGACTGGGAGGAAGATGGCTTCTGCGGTGAAAGGGTTTAATGTGGTGTCTTTTAGTAACCAGCAAGAGGCATGAATGCCCTCTCAAGCTCTCACCAATTTTGGCAGCAGGTGTTAACTTACACAGTGACAAGAGGGTTGGGATCAAATATTAGAACCTTTTCAAACACATTCAATTAGTCTCACAGTGGTTCAGCTTCCTGAAATGTTTCCTTTTAAACCGTGCCCATTAGAAACCGTCAATCATTCACAGGGTTATCATTCACATTTATAGTTTTGTGCCCCGGTGAATAATTTAGATGGAATGGACGGTGAAACTTTAATTTCTAAGATAACTTTACAGCAACTCTTCCTGGTTTGCTATTGAAACTCTCTGAAACCTGAGTTGCTGAAGCTGTTTCTGTTGACTCATCATCTTAGCTAGTATTTTTGAAGTATATTAAAAAAATCAATTACTAAATGGGACATTTTTTTTTATCTTCAGAAATCATTCCTTTTAACTGGTTTCTGTGCAGAGTAGGCACTGGGCTATTTATGCAGTGGAATCACACTCTCTATATCTGCTGATAGTCCTAATCACATAGGTTAGTGGATCTGAGCACAAGAAAATGTAGACTGAATGTCAGGATTCAGAGTAGCAGCCGTATTAGTCTGTATCCGCAAAAAGAAAAGGAGGACTTGTTAGAGACTAACAAATTTATTTGAGCATAAGCTTTCATGAGCTACAGCTCACTTCATTGGATGCATGCAGTGAAAAATACAGTGGGGAGATTTTATATACACAGAGAACATGAAACAATGGGTGTTACCATTTACCAGCAGGAGAGAAAAAAACAACACAAAACCTTTTGTAGTGATAATCAAGGTGGGCCATTTCCAGCAGTTGATGAGAACATGGGAGGAACAGTTTGGGGGTGGAGTGGGGAATAAACATGGGGAAATGTAAAACTATTTCCTCACAGGTTCTTGTCAACTGCTGGAAATGGCCCACCTTGATTATCACTACAAAAGGTTTTTTGTTTGTTTTTCTCTCCTGCTGGTAATAGCTCACCTTACCTGATCACTCTCTTTACAGTGTGTATGGTAACACCCATTGTTTCATGTTCTCTGTGTATATAAAATCTCCCCATTGTATTTTTCACTGCGTGCATCCGATGAAGTGAGCTGTAGCTCACAAAAGCTTATGTTCAAATAAATTTGAATGTCAGGACAAATTTCCTAGCAGTGAGCTATTTCTCAAGGAAGGGGGGAAGCTCCATTACTTGAGACACTTAAAACAGGACTGAACAAAGCACTGGACAGTAGGGAGCAACCCTGCATTTGCAGAGAGAATGGAATAAATATCCTAAGCGGGCGTTTCTTTTCTTATCTATTTCTAATTTCTTTGCTATTGAAACCCGAATTCTGTTCTTTCAGAGTGAGGTTTACCCCTTTGCAGAGGGCTTCCTATCAGTTTAAGTGTTGCACATGCCTGGTGTGAGCTGTCTGCACAGGGCTGAATTCCAACCTCAGTGGAATAGTTAAAATCCATAGCTGAAGATTGGATGGCTCTAGGGGCTGGATAACAGGGTCCTTCAATCTCTAGGTCACTGATCTGAGTTGAGACCAGGTTGGTGAAAGGGGCCAATCATGTGCTGATATAAATTAACATAGCTCCACTGGCTTCAATACATCAGTTTATGCCAGTTGAAAATCTGACCCAAGAAGATTTGATGGCTATTCTATGAAGGGAATTGATGGTTTGGGTCCATTACCTGATGAACAAATGTCCATGTCTAAGCCATGTCTACACTCAGTACCCTCACTGACAGATAGCTTCAGCTTAGAAATGCCTTTTAGAGTGAGCGGACTTAGAGAAAAAGCCTCCCATATACCCCAGAGGTAGTCCCCTTCCAGTCATGCTTGAGGTACATTGGCAGGGCAGTGTTGAGGAAGTTTTCAGTATCACTGATTGCCCTTTCTGAGTTGGGAACTTCATTCTCCAGCCCTGTCCACCCAGCTCCTTTCACAACTAGCCCTACCTTCATGTATTTAAAATGACATGAATTCATGGAGGGGTGAGTGTTTCCAGTGTGCCAGGGTTAAAAGAAGTTAATCTCTCCTCTTTAACAGATACCTCTGCAACTTTCATGCCAATAAAGCAGAAATGTCTCTGGACCAGATTCTCCAAAACATTCTGGCTGGTTGTGACGTTCCCCTCTGGTGTTATCTGCATTGGTGATCTGTTAGGCCACTCCAATCCTTGACTCTGGGAGCCAGCCTTACCCTTCTCTGCTGTGAGAACCCCCACTCCTGGACCGTTCACGCACAGCCTCTGCATGTAAGCTGCTCCTTGGATTGTGCCACCGAATAACACTAGGCAATATCTCCGGGCTCAGACACAACCCTAGGAACCTCTGTCTTGCAGTGTCCAGTTATGCCCGCTGGACACTACAAGCTTATATGAGTTCATCAGTTGAACAAAGAAATTGATATGTACCAGGCTTGTTATCCCAAAAAGAGTCTCTGACAAGCTTCAAACCAAACGCGCTGCTTCAGGTAGAATAAACAAACAGATTTATTAACTATAAAGACAGATTTTAAGTGATTATAAGTCAAAGTATAACAAGTCAGATTTGATTAAATGAAATAAAAGCAAAACACATTCTAAGCTGATCTTAACACTTTCAATGTCCTTACAAACTTAGATGCTTCTCACCACAGGCTGGCTGGTTGCTCTTCAGACAGGCTCTCCCCTTTGATCCGCGCTTCAGTCACTTGGTGTGGTGTCTGTAGATGTAGGTGGAAGAGAGACGGAGAGCTCCTCATAATTTCCCCCATACAGCTCCTCCTCTTCCTCATCCACCTCCTCCTCATTGGGTTCCTTGGTGGTATCCACATTGGTGTGCGGGATGGCGGTGGTGGTTATGCCCGGTATGGAATGCAGCTCTTTCTAAAAGTGGGAGATCTGTGGCTTAGCAACAAATTGATGGTTGGCCTCCCTAGCCTTCTGGGATGCCTGCCGCTGCTCCTTGGCTTTCATGTGGAACTGCTGCTGGTTCCTGTCAAACTGTTTGTAGATGTCAACATTTCTACAGCTGGTTCGGGGCTGAGCCTGCACAGCATCTTCTTCCCAGAGGCCCAGGAGATCCAATATCATCTGTTTACTTCAGCACGAGTGTGTAGCCAGCATGGTCAGCTGGGCAAAACAAAGTAAAGCAGACAGACGTGTGCTCACCAAGCTGGACCACTTTGAAAAGGCATTTTAAAAATTCATGGGAGCTTTAAATGTGGGGAGCTTCCAGTATGCGTGATCCCTGGGCAGTGGAGTTAACAATTGTGACCAGAGCAGTCAGTGTCAGGCATTGTGAGATAGCTGCTGGAGGCCTGGTAGGGTTGATATAGGTGATGCAGTGTCTCCACTCCCACTGTGTCAACTTCCATACATCGACCTTGACTCAAAGCCGCTTGCGGAGCTGGTGTTACTATGTCAGCATAATGGGCTACTCACATGAGTGGGAGACAAATTTAAGTGTAGACCACAAGACTGCTTACATTGACCTATCGTAGTGGAGATGAGGCCATAGACTGTTATGGCCAAATTCTGTTTTCACTTATATCACTGTAACTCCAAAGTACCTCCACTGACATCAATAGAATTACTTTCCATTTACCCCACGTAACTGAGAGCAGGTATTGGCCCCTTATCTAAACACGCCTATAGAGTTACAGAAACAATTGTAATTGAAGAAGCTGCACAGTAACTCTTCAGTGGAGGACACAAAGGTACTTATAAGAGCAACGTGAAATCAAATGACCTTTCAATCCATTCACGAGAGCCCCTGGCATCTGCTTTCCAAGGCAAGTGGAACCATGAGTCAAGGATGTTAATTTACCACCTGAAGAGCATTCCAATAACTGAAAAAGTTAAAACCAGAATCTATGCAGACTACTCAGCGGTTCTGGCCCCAGTTCTTTTCCTTCTGCAGGCTTGGTGCATTCCAGGCACTCGTGTCTTGGGCATACCAGAGGCAGTCCCTGATCAGCCTTTCCCCAGTGAAGAATTTGTCAGTAATACGCTACGAGCAGAGCTCAAGCAGAGATTTAAGATGGAGGAGGATTAGCACAATGAAAAATAAGTTGCCATTGGTTGTGCTCCAAATGAAGCTCGTCATTATGCTTTTGTGCTTGGCTGCATGCCTGACACGATTAAATCCAAATAGGAGCTGCCATCTCTATTTCCCAGAGATGCCAATGGTTACAATAGTAGCACCCTTTGAAAACTCAGCATCCACCGCCCCAGATGCCTGCAGCAACCAGTGTATCTTCCAATGCAATTACCTAACTCGTCTTGCACTGTACATTGCCACCAAAGACTGCAGAATGCAGGACAGAACAGAATATGGTGGCACCTCAAAACTGTGGGACGGACAACGCAGATTTGCTTTCTATTACCAGGGCACCATCTCAAAGTACAGGCCAGAATATTCAGGGCTCTGACAACCAGGGGAAGCTAAAGGAGTGCAATGCCCTGTGTCCCTGCAGTAGGCTTTCTTCTAAGGGGTATGCAGGACTTGCCTCTGGGTGAGAGTATTATGTGTATGTGGGGTGGAAAGGGGGATGCACAGTTTGGAAGCCAAATGTGAACAGGAAGCCAAAGCTGTGTGTCAGTACAGAACATAAAGCAGTCTGCCAGGACAGAGTAGAGTAGGAGGGTTACAGCAGGGAGTCAGGAAAGAGAAAAGTAGCAGCAGAGAGTCCACAGGGGGATGGGACAGCAGTGGGGATGATAACACCTAATGGCCGTTCAGCAGGTACACAAAGCAGCAGGCAGCTAACACCAGGCAGCAGAGGAGGGGCCAGAGACTGAGGGAAAGGCCAATAAACCAGAGCAGCCAGCAGCAGAGATGCATTTGCTAGTATGATTCTCTGAGGAATCAAATTCTGGAAACAGCCATCCCTGCCCACAATTGGCAGCAGGTGAGGCTGTGCTGGGGTTAGTGAATTACAGTAAGCACAGGTTTCAGAGTGGTAGCTATGTTAGTCTGTATCAGCAGAAACAACGAGGAGTCCTTGTGGCACCTTAGAGATTAACAAATTTATTTGGGCATAAGCTGTCGTGGGCTAGAACCCACTTCACTGGATGCATGGAGTGGAAAATATAGGAGCAGGTATAAATATTCACCAGCAACTACACACCACACAACAAAAACATCAACCCAGGAACCAAACCCTGCAACAAACCCCAGTGCTAACTCTGTCCACATACCTATTCAAGGGACACCATCATAGGACCTAACCACATCAGCCACACCATCAGGGGCTTGTTCACCTGCACATCTACCAATGTGATATATGCCACCATGTGCCAGCAATGTCCCTCTGTCAGGGGAAATTAGTATTGGGGAAATAGGTTTAGATTTTGTAATGACCAACCATTCCCAGTCTTTATTCAGGCCTAATCTGATGGTGTCCAGTTTGAAAATTAATTCCAGTTTGCAGTTTCATGTTGGATTCTGTTTTTGAAGTTTTGTTGTTGAAGAATTGCCACTTTTAGGTCTGTTATTGAGTGACCAGAGAGATTGAAGTGTTCTCCTACTGGTTTTTGAATGTTATGATTCCTGATGTCAGATTTGTGTCCATTTATTCTTTTGCGTAGAGACTCTCCGGTTTGGCCAATGTACATGGCAGAGGGGCATTGCTGGCACATGATGGCATATATCACATTGGTAGATGTGCAGGTGAACAAGCCTCTGATAGTGTGGCTGATGTGATTAGGTCCTATGATGGTGTCCCCTGAATAGATATGTGGACACAGTTGGCAACGGGCTTTGTTGCAAGGATAGGTTCCTGGGTTAGTGTGTTTGTCGTGTGGTGTGTGGTTGCTAGTGAGGATTTGCTTCAGGTTGGGGGGCTGTCTGTAAGCAAGGACTGGCCTGTCTCCCAAGATCTGTGAGAGTGATGGGTCATCCTTCAGGATAGGTTGTAGATCCTTGATGATGCGCTGGAGAGGTTTTAGTTGGGGGCTGAAGGTGATGGTTAGTGGCGTTCTGTTATTTTCTTTATTGGGCCTGTCCTGTAGAAGGTAACTTCTGGGTACTCTTCTGGCTCTGTCAATCAGTTTCTTCACTTCAGCAGGTGAGTATTGTAGTTGTAAGAATGCTTGATAGAGCTCTTGTAGGTGTTGGTCTCTGTCTGAGGGATTGGAGCAAATGCAGTTGTATCTTAGAGCTTGGCTGTAGACAATGGATCGTGTGGTGTGGTCTGGATGAAAGCTGGAGGCATGTAGGTAAGTATAGCGGTCAGTAGGTTTCCGGTATAGGGTGGTGTTTATGAGACCATGGCTTATTAGCACTGTAGTGTCCAGGAAGTAGATCTCTTGTGTGGACTGGTCCAGGCTGAGGTTGATGGTGGGATGGAAATTGTTGAAATCATAGTGGAATTCCTCAAGGGCTTCTTTTCCACGGATCCAGATGATGAAGATGCCATCAATGTAGCGCAAGTAGAGTAGGGGCATTAGGGGATGAGAGCTGAGGAAGCGTTGTTCTAAGTCAGCCATAAAAATGTTGGCATACTCTGGGGCCATGTGGGTACCCATAGCAGTGCCGCTGACTTGAAGGTATACATTGTCCCCAAATGTGAAATAGTTGTGCATGAGGACAAAGTCACAAAGTTCAGCCACCAGGTTTGCCATGACATTATCGGGGATACTGTTCCTGATGGCTTGTAGTCCATCTTTGTGTGGAATGTTGGTGTAGAGGGCTTCTACATCCATAGTGGCTAGGATGGTGTTTTCAGGAAGATCACTGATGGATTGTCGTTTCCTCAGGAAGTCAGTGGTGTCTCGAAGATAGCCAGGAGTGCTGGTAGTGTAGGACCTAAGGAGGGAGTCTACATAGCCAGACAATCCTGCTGTCAGGGTGCCAATGCCTGAGATGATGGGGTGTCCAGGATTCCTAGGTTTATTGATCTTGGGTAGCAGATAGAATACCCCTGCTCAGGGTTCTAGGGGTATGTGTGTGCAGATTTGTTCTTGTGCTTTTTCAGGGAGTTTCTTGAGCAGATGGCGTAGTTTCTTTTGGTAACCCTCAGTGGGATCAGAGGATAATGGCTTGTAGAATGTGATGTTGGAGAGCTCCCTAGCAGCCTCTTGTTCATATTCCAACCTATTCATGATGATGACAGCACCTCCTTTGTCATCCTTTTTGATTATGATGTCAGAGTTGCTTCTGAGGCAGTGGATGGCATTGTGTTCTGCATGGCTAAGGTTATGGGGCAAGTGATGCTGCTTTTCTACAACTTCGGCCTGTGCACATCGGCGGAAGCACTCTATGTAGAAGTCCAGTCTATTGTTTCAACCTTCAGTTAGAGGAGGATGGCTTAAGGAATCCTGCTCTAATCAGCCAGAGCCATTTACAATTCCCCCACTGTTGTTTTGTTACCTTTGGGAAGCATTTCAAGCACGACTGACACAACATAGTGCAAAAGCATTTACTTAAACAAATTACCAGCAAACCCCAGGCTGTGAGCCAACAGGAATATTTCTTACCTTCAACTGTCCCACCTCCAAATGCAATTGGAATGAATGAATGAATATCTTATAAAATACAAGAGTGTTTGACCTCCTTCCTAGGGCTTTCACATTCAGCTTTGTTAAATGAGCTCTTTACTTAGGGGTCAGACTGATATCCACGCAGACAAGAGTGGGAGGAGAAAAAAGAAAAAAAAACTATATTAAGATCATTCTGTTTCCTGCAAGAGATTTTTTTATATATATATTTTTAATTTTATATATATATTTTTAATTCAGCGAAAGGTGTTGAGATTTCAGAATATTCCCTGTGCTATTTTACATATGTACATTTGCTGAAGAGACTGTATGAACTGTGAGTGCATTTGAATAGGAGTCAATTTTTCATTAATGGTTTGTTGCCACACTTTGCAATCCTTGCAGTCTTCTTGGTCTGAACCGAGGTCCCAAGCCTGCAAAGACTTATACAGCTGAGTAACTTCACTCACATAGGTAGTCCCATTCAAGCCAACAGGGCTACTCAGGTGAGTAAAGTTATGCATGTGTGTCAAGCTTTGCAGGACGAGGCCTCACTGAGATGCAAAGAGTAAAAATAACCAAGCTAGCTTCACTCTCTGAGCAGAGCACAATGCAAAAAACAAACAATCATAAATAGGGAAAAGTGAGGTTTTAAAAATTATTTCAGTATTAATAATCTAAGATTTTGTTGTTATGTAGGTAAAGAAATTTGTTATTTTTAATTAATTGTATGCTTCCATACCTTAGTGTCCCTTTAAACATGTTGCATCAGATACACAGCTGGAATACATTGATTCATAAATTCTCTAATCTAGTGAGCCATCTCTCTTGTTCATCCTCTCACTCTTTGTGTGATAATGTAATATAATAGTAGTATCAAGCTCTTATAGAACACTTTTCACCAGTAGATCTCAAAGCACTTTACAAAGGAGGTAAGTATTGTTATCCCCATTTTACAGATGGGAAACTGAGGCACAGAAAGATAATGTGACTTACCCAAGTTCACTCAGCAGGACAGTGGCAGATTCAGGAATAGAAAGCAGATCTCCTTAATCCCAGTCCTCTGCTGTAGCCTGTAGGTCACACTGTATAATATAATATACAGTTTCAGTGTTGCTGTACCCGCGTTGCTCTCAGGATACTCAACAGACAAGGTGGGTGAGGTAATATCTTTTATTGGACCAACTTCTGTTGGTGAAAGAAACAAGCTTTTGAGCCACACAGAGCTCTTCTTCAGTTCACCTCACCCATCTTGTCAATATAACATATAGTAATTAATTAATTGGCAGAGCTGAGTGTGTCACCTATGCTTAAGGTTGCCCAACACTGCACTATAAGACTCTTTGGCAGTTACTGATAACTTTGCAAAACTTTAACAGATCAGGCTGAAATTTGTCTTTTGCCATCTATCAGCCTCAGGCTGAATTTGTTTTTTGGAAAGTTTTAGCCAAAAAATGTTCAGTCATTTCCAAGAAAGAAATTAGTGGAAAATACATTGTTTTGCCCATGTTAAAAAATTCTTACAAATGTTTCATTGAGCAGCTCTGTCTCCTCCATTATTTGCGATAGATATTTGAAGTCCTGGCAGCAGAGAAAGGCACCTTTTGTTGTCCCTATGAAAAACTGCCTCCATTTTGCCAAGTTATTTGCCTTTGGAAAATCACAGTTTGCACATGGTTGATAGAAACTTGTTAGAGTTTGGCAGCTACATTTTCTGAAGATTTTATCTATGCGGGGCATGCTCCATCTGGGGGCTGCAGGGACTGATCATGTCTTTCTCTGCAATTGCTTCTCCTAGTTGCTGCAGGCCACTGTGGCACCAGACACCGGAACTGAGAGCAAGGAGCCTGTCTCTCCTGTGTTCTCAATGACTCCTGTACTGCCACCCAGGCTGCGTAGAGGAGGCAACTGCCTGACTGGAATGCAGAGGGGACAAAAGTTGGACCAGGGAGGGCAGTGGAGGGAGTAAATTGGGACAAGAAGTCTGGGGTGGGGAGAATGTAACTGAAGGATGTGGGGGGAATCAAGTGTG
Organism: Lepidochelys kempii; assembly: GCF_965140285.1. Lineage (NCBI taxonomy): Eukaryota > Metazoa > Chordata > Testudines > Cheloniidae > Lepidochelys > Lepidochelys kempii. The sequence goes on from NC_136382.1 coordinate 154,445,005, forward strand.
GGGGGGACTGGAACAAGACTGGGACTGGCCAAGCAAAGAGACTGAGGATGGGAGCTGAAGAGGAAATGGGCAGGGGACAACTGGAAGCCAGTTTTGGGGGAAGGGATTGAACAAGGAGCTGTGGAAGGGAGATTGAGTTTGGCTAGGTAAGAAGTCTGGGACTGAGAGCCAGTGTGGGGAGGAGGGAGACATATAGGAAGAGGAGCCAAAATGGTGGGGTGGGAACTGCAACTGGCTGGGCAAGAGGAAGGGAACAAGGGGCAAGGGGAAGAGTGATTGAGATGAAGAGCCCAGGATGAGGGGAAGACTGGGACTCAAAAAGGGAGTCTGGAGGCAGAGATGAGGACTAGATGGGCAAAGAGACTGGGACAAGGAGCCCAAGAGGTAGAGATTGGGATTGATCAGATGAGGAGAATGGGACTGGGACAAGAAGCTTGAGGAGAGGGAGACTGGGAAGGAGAGACAGGACTGGTACTGGGACAGATTGAAGGCAATGAGGCAGAGAGGTCAGGCTTGGTAATTCTGGCATTTCCTAATTCTTTAGTGCTTGACTTTGCAACCTTAGCATTCATTTAACATAGTTGTTTGTGTATAATAGAAAAAGAAAAGGAGTACTTGTGGCACCTTAGAGACTAACCAATTTATTTGAGCATGAGCTTTCGTGAGCTACAGCTCACTTAGCTCACGAAAGCTCATGCTCAAATAAATTGGTTAGTCTCTAAGGTGCCACAAGTACTCCTTTTCTTTTTGTGAATACAGACTAACACGGCTGCTACTCTGAAACTTGTATAATATAAGAAATTAATAACTAACACACAGGCTGATAATGGGAAGTGTTAGCCAGCTTTAACTATAGGTGTCATAACCAGTCTATAGTGAGATTATATATACTTGGTAATGAGTAAAGAAAAATCAAAACAAGCAAACAAAAGCAGTGGAAGGGACATAATAACCAACAACAATGACAACAACAAAGAATATTCTGAAAGCTTATGAATATCAGCTATAATACAGAGGAAAAGACAAAACAAAATTCTTCCCTCCTGCACACTAAGCAAGCTCCATCTATACAATATTCATTTCCTCAGTTCACAAACAGCTTTGAAAAGGAACCAAATATCTTAGTTCTTTTAAGCTTTAAGTCTCTTTTAGGAATAACATATGTGATAAAGTGAGTGCTTGATGCGTTTGCTTTTTTTTTTTTTTTAAAGCTACCTCACCATTAATAATGAAATGTTCACTTTGATGAGACTCCAGGCTGGAGTGTGCAGGATTCATGGGAATCCAAAGAGAGGAGGAAAATTGAATGTGCTGCATCTTCCACCTCATGCATTTAGAGTCAAAGAACAAGAAGTAAGGAAGAGAGGGTTGGCTTCGGTTAGTTCAAATAGAAAATGACAAATAGAGAATCTGCCTTTTTTCAGACGAGGAGTAGAAAGGAAGTTACATTTGAAAGTGGGTCTGTCTCTCGTTTTTTATATCTGCATTCAGCTCAGTAAAATGAAAATTGTTTACTTTGTAGCAGAGCTATAAGCTACCATTTGATATCTATCATCTATAATAGAGGGAAGTGAAAGTCCTTCCCAGATAAGGGCTGTTTCATGACCCATAGGATATTAATTGAGTTGATAATAGAGCTGGGTGGGAATTATTTTTCCCATCCTGGAAGAATTGTTGAGATTAAAAAAAAAATTCTACTCGCAAATTGTGACAAAAAGTCAAAATTTCTAAAATTTCTGAGAACCAAAACACTGGAAAAAAATTCAGATCAAGTCAATCAAAACATTTCAAATGGACAGGTTTGAAAAGCTGCATTTTGATCTTGACAATTTAAAATAAAATTTACATGCAAAACGGGAATGCCTGAAAAATTCAAAGTAATTTGGGCTGACTTTTTAGAGGTGTATGATTTGCATAGATCCTGAAGATAGATATGTCACTTCCCCTCCCCTCCCTTTGTCCTAACCCTCTTTATTTACTTTGTGCATTATGATGAATCTGGTATATTTGTTATATTTGGGGGGGGGGGAGCGGAATAAAAAAAGGAATTTTAATTACAATAATTAATTTAAATTTCTAAATTAAAAGTCATTGCAACCCAAAAAAATGAATGTTTTTGTTTCAAAAATGTCAAAATGGGATGTTTTAATAATTTCAAACTTTTTTTTTTCAATTTTTTTTCAAAATGGGAGAGTAATCAAATTTGACCCTTTCTCACAAACAATTTCAGTTTTAATGAATTGGCATTTTCTGTTGGGAAAAAAAGGTTTAGTTGAAAAATTCCTGACCACCTCTGGTTGCTAGTCTCAGGTCTGGCGCTAGCAGATAGGAATCCATGCCTCAAGAAAATCCAACAAGAGTAAAGTTAATTGGCGGTTAGCAGAGGGAGCAAGGGTTGATGGGTCATGGAGACTGAACTACTCACAAGCCTTTAGAGTTGGTGTGAGGCACAGGAGAAAAGAGGCATTATACGGAAGTATGTCCCAGTGGTTAAGACACTGACCTGGAACTTGGGAGAGATGGGTGCAGTTCTCGGCTCTGCCATGGATTTCTGGTGTGACCTTGGGCATATCCTTTAATCTCTGTGCTTCAATTCCTGTCTGTAAAATGGGGATAAAAGTGCTTCCTTTGTCTGCCTTGTCTATTTAGGGTATAAACTCCTTAAGGCAGGACCATCTCAAACGAAGTGTCTTTACTGCATCTAGCACAATGAGGCTGTGACCTTGTTGGGGCCTGCAGCTATTACCATAATGCAAATAATAAGGACTGAGCATATACGTATTATAGGGCTTCATTTTCCTGGGCTGTCAATTCTGTACCTTTTGCCAGCAGTGAATTCGTTCTCAAAAGATAAATACAGAATATGTGATGTCAGTCATCAAGCATTTTGGAAACAAACTCATTTTGGTTCAGATCCCAGCTGTGAATCCAGGTAGCGAAAAGTCTTCCAGCAAAACCAAATGAGATCAGTAATGGGCTTGGCTTGTGTGAGAGGCAGGTGGTAGATAATACCCACCAACAGACTATAGAGGCGGGGTCCTTTTCACACACAGGTTCCGGTATCACTGTTCTCAGACGGAATGTGGAGAGAGTTTGTCCTGTCTTTTAGAGCCTCTGGGCAGCCTGCCTTCTTTTTCTTAGGCAGAAGATAACAAAAGCAGGAGCCAAGATGGCTTGGGAAGAAAGAGGGATTTGGTTTCTCTGGCAGTTGCTTTTCAGGGCACAGGGGATAATGTTTCCAGTAATTATCTGCAACTGAGCCCCCTGAGCCCCAGAGATTCCCAGAGTTGCATAGAGCAGCACTGCTGGCTGTTCCAGCCAAGTTCCCAATCGCGATGGGAGTAATATAATAAACCTCCTTTAAAAAGCAAATGCCTCAGCTCTCTGTGAGCCGTGTGTGATGGAATGAGAAGCCTACCACACAATTGTAGGCAATTTATTCTTTTATCCCATCTTCAACAGGGAAATTGCTGCTGTTACTCTGCACTGAAGTTTCTTACAAAACATGATAGGGATTGGGAAATCACACCCATGCATGGCAGAGAGAAGCACCTCTGTGGATGATATATTCCATAAGGGGAACTGAAAAAGTGTGGAGAATGGTGTTTCTCCTCAGGGCAGGGACCATGTTTTCTTGTGTTTAATCTAGCACATTGCGGGCACTAGGAGCAACCAAACACTGGTATGTCTACATTGATACAGTAACAGAAAAGGAGTCTTAAAAATACTCGCTCATCCTGCAGCCTCCTAAAGTATGTTTCAGTTTCTCAGTTATCAGTTAAATGCAGGCATCTGTGGGGTGGAATACAGCAGACCTTTTGCGTCTGCTGTGCTACAAGGAAAAAATTTTAGCACAACTTTCTGACTTCACTGGACTACTTGCTTCTCTACCCCATCATCTTTAACTCTCTTTGGGATCTCTTAGGAGGCACCCTTCATTTAGGGACAGGCCAGCTAGTTCAGGAGAAATGACACACAGAATTGTGGGAAGGATGACCATCTTGGAAACAAACCCAAGTCACACTGAATTATATCTGAAAAGAGGAGGAGTGTTTCACAGCCTTGAACTGGCCTTCTGAGAAAGCGCTGTCTGCTGCATAAATGAGCGTTACCACTGCAATAGATAATTCCACTGTGCCAGAGGAGAAGAGTTGGTGACTGTGAGCTTGATCCCAGAGCATCAAGGCAATGCCCTGAATACAAGGACAAAGATCTTGAATGTACCATACCATTCTGTAGTGATACAGTGGACAGGTGTGATTTGCTTGCAATAACCCATGTTATTGAAGCACATGCCTGCATTCTGTACAGGTTGTAGTTTCCTTGGGATTGAGGCAATCAACTGCAGGTAGATTGTGTTCTATTGTCCAGTCAGGAGAGAATGAAGGCAACTGTGAACAAGGCCAGATCATCATCTGCAAGGACAACTTGTGGTCCATGGACCCCTGGGGTCTGCAGATTATGTCAAAGATTTCCAAAGGGGCCTGCACCTCCATTTGAAATTTTTAGGGGTCTGCAAATGCAAAGAGATTGAAAACCACTGTCCTAGCCTGCCAAAGATAATAGAACACATTAATCTCAGACATCGCTCTGTGAAAGCACAGCATCAGCGGGGAATCCATGAAAACTCCCTGCCCTGTCCTGCTCCTGGCCTTATCCTTTCCCCTTCTGACAAAGGTCCCCCAACCTTCTGGAATTCCCATTACTACTAACGATAACACCTTCGTGATCCTGGTTTGAACTTGGAGCCAGTGCTCTGTGCCTATAGCCTGGAGTCCAGCTGCAAATGCCAGAGAACAGACTTTTGCAGAAAAGATCTTCCCTCTTCCCTTCTCCCTTTGTCTTTTCTTTGGAATGTGTTTCTCATTCTGAGCTCTAAGGGAGGATAGAGAGAAGAAGAGAGGGAGGGAAGAAGAGAGGGAGCAGTGGCTAAATTAAAAATGAATGGAAGATTATGGACAAGATGCCCAGAATAAATTGTATGTGCAGGGCTGGGGTAATTACACAGACATCTTCCAGGACTTGGGGGATTTCAGAAGGAATTCAAAAGGGAGAAAGGGCTGTAATGACGGGGGTGGGGGTGGGGGTGAAAGCTTTGCAGCATGAGATCTCAAATATATGTGTGAGTGACTATAATAATTGAATCTTTTTCCCTCAAAACAAAACAAAGGGGAGAGCATCCCAGGACTCGTCTTCAGGGAAATATGCATATTCAGAGAGCAGCTTCTGCTGTGTCTTGGGCATCTGCTGTTTTCAACACAGGGAAACAACTTGTTTCTCTAGATTTCTGGGTCTTTTCTCTTTCAAACCACTTGATCTATGGGGGTGGTTTGACAGAGCAGCAAAGCAACCTGGCTTGTTTGAGCCCTATCTTGGATTCAGATCCCACAACAACTCCCACCTCTGCCCACACACAAATATCTCACTGGTCTATAACAAGTGATGCACATGTACATCATAATGACTCTTAACTCCTCTCTAGCACTGCTCATCTGCCAATCTCAAAGCACTTTTCATAGGAAGGTTATTATCTCCTTTTTACAGCTGGGAAAAGAATAAGACAGAGAAAGGAAGTGAATTGTCCAAGGTCAGAGAACAGATCAGTGGAAAAGCAAAGAACTGACTCCCAGTCCAGTGCCCTCTCCATTGGACCACACTGAATTCCATCCATGGTTCAGGTTCCTGAGAACTAAAGCTAGTCAAATAATGAAAACCTGTTGCCAAACAAATTGAGCTTGTTTGCATTCTGAACTGGTTAAACCTGACCCATTATTCATGGTATTTTCATTTTTAAAAGTGTCTGATACATGATTGGAAATGTTACTGAAATGTTTATTAGAATTTTTGGCTTAATGAGACCCAGACATGTTTTATGCTCTAGAAAGCAGATAAGAGAGGAGGATCCACGTGTACAGAAATACGAGGCCCAGTGCCACATGCTTAGTACTCCCTCGAGATAACCCTGAGCATAATCTGACTTTCCTTTGTAGGCAGAGATGGGTTGCAAGGTTTTGATGCAGAATCATATCTGAACCCAAAGTGCTGGTCGAAGCCCACCTCTAATTTCAAGCCAACTTCCTTGGGCACAGCTCATTATACCGAGAGCAATCATAACAGTCTGAAAACTCATTTATATTGCAGTTCCAGCAGTATAAACGCCTTTTCTTTTTAGAGGCCAAAGCCAAGTTGTTCTCAGACTGCCACCTGCCGGCTATATCATTTCTCAGTCCTTTGTCATAAAAATGTAAGTAACATCCTCTGTGAAGAACTTGTCCTTGCCTACTCTCCTCTTGCCTCTTTGCACTCATGCACAAGCACACACACACATACCCCACTCCAGCCCCATGGTCCAAATAGACCAGGCTGCTGCTGTATTTTTATGACTTATTGCTGCAATCAAGCCATTGCTGTCCGTCGCAGTTTAGAGCTGAATTGATTTTAATAGCATTCTGATTTTAAAAAGTGCTACAGAGACAGACAGATTGGAATGAGATTATTAGTCTTCTTTTTTATTTTCCTTTGATAGACATTAAAAAAGCTATTTCGTGAGGAACACTGCGCCAGCACTGAGCAGAGTATGCACTTGGGTTCGGAGCACCCAGCACAGAGGACTGTGGCTTTGGGTTTGCATGTCTAATCTGCCAGGAACATTATTTGCCCCTACATTTTCCCCTCAGTCTGGAAAGTTGTAGCTGTGTGATTCCCGCATACATGTGTCTGAAAACTTACACACGCGGCAAGTGTACAGGTGCAGTACAGAACTGGAAGCCATGGTGCAGTGGTTACAATGTTAAGATGGGACTTGGGAAGCCAGAGTTCAATTTCTTGCTCTACCACAGACTTTCTGTGTGACCTTGGGCTAGTTGATTCGTGTCACTGTGCCTCAGGTCCCATCTGTAAAAAGGAGGATAATAGCACTGCCTCACCTCACCAGGCTGGTGTGAGAATGAATATATCAAATAGTTTGATATGCTCAGATACTGTAGTAATGAGGGGTCATATAAGTATCTTAGATAGAGGCGGCTTGCATACAGCAGGGTGGGTATACAGGTGTGGTGTGCATCCAGAACGGAGTGAATATACAGGTACCATGGAGACTAAGAGCATAGTGGGCTAGCTGGTGCAACACAGACACAGAATGGGATGTGCATATGTAACCCACACTATGAGCTCATGTGGGTCTTTGTCTCTCTCTAGTAGCTGTTCTCACAAAAGAGGATAAGGGTCTACTACAACCAATAGAGCAAAAGCTTGTGCATTTAGTTCTACAGAGCCTATGTCCATATCCTGCTGTTGGCCTAGAAGGGTTCACTATACATCTAGGTGTGACAGGCATACAGAAGCAGTGAGAACCCCAATTGGGATGACTGTACGGTATGACACAGTCTGGGGCAGTCAGATAGGCATGATAAATTCTCATGGTGGGTGTAAGCATGTGAATCAGGTGTGTGGGCACTATGTGGACATGGAGTGTAGTGGGTGTATAAGTGCAATACCAACCTCGAGCAGGTTCAAGGCCAATTAGGACATTCAAAAGAACATGCATATTCCCAGTCATACCTGTAGGAAAACTCTTTAACAAATATAAATCTTGCCTGTTGGATCCGGGAGCAATTCAATCCATAAAGCAGGTGCAAAGTCCTTGTATGAGTCAACAAAACATGCTGGCACATTGAATGCCAGCCTTATATAAGGCAAGCAACAACTACTATCACCCTTAACTTTTCGGTAGACTTGCCTCCATCTGCACCCTGCTGACATGTGTAAATATCAGCTTATTGGTTGAAAAATATGTAGCTGATATGAGTCAAGTGAGAAGATTCTACTGACTGTATTCATCCTATTCCCATGAACACAGGATCTCCTGATTTCTTTAGATCACCAAAACGTCCCTGATTTCTTTCTAATGCCTGCCTGTAATGCTCTAGGTTGTTGCCTTCCACATCTGATGCTAACACTCATCGAAGTGTTCTCTCCGCTGACTGCTCGCAGGACATTATAGAGATGGAAAAGGTACTCAGACTAGAATGATTCAGAGACTCTGGCAGCTCAGTTACACAAACCGGTCACCTGGCAATGCTGAACGTGGCCCAAAGAGCAGTCAGTCAGACAGGTATCATATTAACTACTCTGGTTTTGACAGGGGGAAAGTATCTTGGTTTGAGAGCTTGATTAACATTTCATGTTTTTAATAAAACAAAAGGAAGTCTCAGCTCAGCTCCATGGATTATTCTGAGAGGTCTTCCTCCTCATCATCCTCATTATTTTTTTATAGGCAAGGTAGGGAGCCACTTCAAACATTTACACAGTCCCCTCTCTGAGGGTTCATATCATGTGCCACAGTGAGTAACATTTATCCTTTTAGTTCCTTCCTTTCGAGATCTCCTTCCTTTCACAGATGTTTGTGCAGGGACTGTGCATCTATTGACGAACCGGGGAGAAAATAGCGGCCATCTGTAAGCATGAATCATGTGGGGATTGCTTCCTTTGTGGGACACGTTATTTACTTGGAATCCAATAGCAGGGACCTCACTGGAAGCTGGATGCAGTGTCTCAATGGGAGCAGGGCACATATGGAAACAGTGTGTTCCTGAGCATTCATTCTAATGCCCAAGCAACTGCTCTTTACTTCATTCACATTGCTTTTTGATTCACTTGCCCCCACCCCCAGGTTTGTGGTAAGGGGGGTTTATTTGCACGGAGGTTAAGGAAATGGCTGTTTCTGACCCTCTGCAGAATTGTCAAGAACATTTAGAATGTGAGCAAGCTTTCAGGGCAAATACATATTTACCCACTGCAAAGCGGGGGGCGGGGGGGGAAACCCAGTCGATAAACCAGATGAATAGGAAATGTAATAAAGCCATACAGAGCATAGATTCATAGACTTTAAGATCACAAGAGACCATCATGATCATCTTGTCTGACCTCCTACACATTGCAGGCCACAGAACCTCACCCATCCACTCCTGTAATATACCCCTAACCTCTGGCTGAGTTACTGAAGTCCTCAAATCATGGTTTAAAGACTTCAAGTTACAGAAAATTCATCACTTTCACTAGTTTCAACCTGCAAGTTACCCATGCCCCATGCTGCAGAGGAAGGTGAAAAAAATCCAGGTTCTCAGCCAATCTGACCTGGGGGGTGGGGGTGGTTCCTTCCCAACCCTAAATATGGCAATCAGTTAGACCCTGAGCATGTGAGCAAAACCCACTAGGCAGATACCTGGGAAAGAATTCTCTGTAGTAATTCAGAGCCCTCCCCAGCTAGTGTCCCATCTCTGGCAGTTGGAGATATTTGAAAATGAAAGTTTAATTAGCTGTAGGAGCAAAAGCCAACTCGGAGCATTTCTCACATGCTAAGGGACTATTTCTCCCTCCCAACTCAATGCCCAGCACCAGAGGCTCTGTCTGGCAGCATCCCTTTTGTTAAATTATGATCCCTAGCTGGTGCACACTAGCTTGCATTGCCTTCAACAGCAAGAATTCCTCACAAGTGAACCAGTCATTAAAGGGGTATAAAGACCCATTCTCTCTTACTGTGGGTCACATTAGCAGAGAGGCCAAGGGCTGAATGGAGTCATCTGTTTATATTAGGGTCTTATACTGCCTCCCATCATTGTGGTATCTCAGCGCCTTCCACATATAATCAGTAGTCACAGCAAAGTCCCCAACGGACTTCCTGGAGTCTCTGGATGACCTCTGGAGCTGGTCTGTTTTGAATATGTACATTGGCAGGATGCTCAGGGGGTCAGCTTGCGTTGCTAGTGGCTGCACCTTTTCCATGGGCAACCAAAGACCTTATTCTCCAGCACTGTCAATTCAACATATTTTGCCAGCATAGTCATAAGGCTCAACAGGCATGGACTTTGGGGTCAGAGAAGGTCTTAGAGAGGGGCTAGGTCGGCAGCTGCACTACACTTTTGGGGAACCGATAGATTAGTCAAAAAACTAACAAGCCACTAGTGTCCTGTTGTTTTCTGGTAGACCTTCTGTCAGTATTTTTCAGTAATGCACAGCAGTTGCTCTTGGGGTATAGATGTGCCAGAGGATCCTTTGAGCTGCATCCAATGGAAAGAGTTTTAAGGAAGAAGAGGGAACTGCTTCATATGAACATGCAGAGACAGGGACACCCTATGGAAAAAAAATATGACACAGGCAGGGAACAGGCTAAGCAGAGGCCTCTCAAGGTAATCTGTCACCCTAGGCGAAACTTCAGTGTGTCACGCTCATCCCCGTTGGCCTAGCGTGACAGATTTGGCCTGGCTACCCCTCTGTCACGATGGAGGGGTGAGTGAGCAAAATTTCAGTGGGTGGCATTGAGACCCAGTGTGCAGGTTCACAGTGCCACTCAGGTTTGGCCCAGCTGCCCCTCCAGGATGATGGAGGACCAGACAGGACAGATCTGACACCGTAGGCAGCCATCCAAAAATCTACCATCCAATGTTAACTTCTAGCTAGAGCGACTTCTGAGGGTAGGTTGCTGAGCTGAGTGTGTTTGTGGGAGGAAGGCTGCAGGGAGTGATAGGGGAAACTGTGAAGCCCTATCTCTGTTTTGGTCTACAAACGTACTTGGCCCCACCAGATATGGTAGCAATGTTAATGTATACTTGTTTTTATAGCGCCCATCTCTGGGGCATCCGACGAGTTTGGTCTAGTGATCTGAGCACTGCACTGAGAGCCAGCCACTCCTCAGTTCTTTATCTAGCTTGTTCAGTGATTCTTTCTATGTCTTTTGGCCAGTCACTGTGGCGCTGCTTTTTTCTTTTTTCTTTGTCAGAAACAGCCTCCATTTTTTGCAGTTGCAACAAATAATTGCACCCACATGTTTACACATGAAGTGAGTTGTAGGCACAAATGCTAACAGACATCTCACGGCCTATTTGCACCTCTAAAGCATTGACTTAGATGGCAAACTGCTAATATTCATGTTCTCATTGTAAATGCAGGAATGTAGACAGTTATTTGCTGGTGCAAAATTTCAGCTGTGAAAACAGAGGCCGGGTTGAGGTGCAATTGAAAATCAAGCTTTAATCTCTATACCTTAGCTTCGCTCTCTGTATAGCAGGAAGGATGATAGTTAATTGCCTGCTTCACAAGAGGTTTTGTACTTCAGATTTGTAAAGCACTCTGAATATGAAGTAATAATAATACGTAATACTACTAGCCTCAAAGTTTTCTACAAAGGTGGGTTACAGCATCATTATCCCCATTTTATAGTTGGAGAAACTGAGGCACCAGGCAATTAAGTGACGTGCTGATGTCCACACAGTGACTTAGTGACAGAGTAGGAATAGAATCTAATTCTGCTGACTCCCAGCCCCATACTCTGTCACCTGGCTTTGTGCAAATATGGGGGAACTATGTTCCCAGGCCCTTTGGGGGCCATTAGCTTATCTAATCAGGCTCCAAACAAACACTCCAGAAAAATGCACTCAGACATTTTGCCTGCAAGCGGTTAATGTCATCAAAGCATGTTCAGGGAGCCCACTGAGCACATGAGTTGCCTTTGTTTGTTGGCAAGTAATAAGAAAAATGTGGTGTGCAAGCAAAGTGTCTGCCACTTTGTAATCAAAGGGCACTTTGGAATATCTATAAATTCTATGGCCACGAACATATGAATTTTTTAATAATTGCTCTTCTCACGTCCTCACAACTGCATAATGAACTCAGCGCATTTAGAAGCCATTAATTAATCATTTATTACTGATCACACTTCACAATGGCATCCCATATTGCTCCTCTGGTAGCTGTAGTAAACATGTAATGTGAGGCCATTGCTTTGAATGCCAAAGCCAGGCACATCAGCTATCTCTCATCTCTCATTACTCACCCAGAAGTGCTGCTTTGCCTCTTTATTACAGCAGCAACTCCAGAGCTCAGGGGAGCATTGGTATGTCTGTGATATACCCCTGTAAAGTCTGGGAAGTCTCCCCGGCTGGTCTTTGACGTAGACTACACCTGCCTGGATGCAGTTAAAATATAGGGCCAGGTTGAGGCCTGGCTGTATACCTGCACAGGCTCTTAAGGAAAGTATGAAACTTCCTTACCCAGCCTCCCCCAGATAATGGGGCCACAGGGTAAGTGATTTCCTCATTCATGTCAGGGTCCAGTTCAAATCTGCCATCTGGGCTTTTAAAAACTCCAGGGCCTTTGTCTCAACTAGCGCTGGCCTCTTTTCTGTCCAGATAGCTGGTCAGTAATAATATGCAAGCTCTGTCTCTACAGCCCCGGCCATCTCAAACAGCCTTCCTGTGCCTCTCAGCTCCCTTGTCACTTCAAGTCTCATCAGAGAACATGGTTTATGCTCAGCACTGCTGTCTCCCTCTGTTCCAGTCCTTTCGAACAAAGGCTTTAATTATTCACCATACAACTTTTACTCCACCATTTCTTGTAAGTTATAGCATATACTGTCTTGTATTATTTAACTCTGCAAAGCGGTTTGGGATACAGCTTGAGAGACAGCATGAAAGATGCAATGAATTGTATTGTATAAAACCCTAGTCAATAAAATGAAGGACTATTAATAGCTTAATGGCTGTTGTCTTCAAGAGCTCCTAACATATCTCTTTCATGTTCATAACCAACCTGACGTGTTTATTCTGGTGCAAAGGGGATAGGAGCTTTTAGACTTGTTTGGCTGCCCTTGGTAAAATTGCTTTGCTCTTTTTAGCTATCAAAACATATTTGTTAATGGAGTATTAATAACTTCCATGTGATCAATTACCGCTACTGGACAATGTAGTCCATTGCATAATCTCTAGAAGAGTCTTAATTCTATAACAGAAGTGCAGAAAGTAAGACCACAGCTGCTGGCAGTTTATTCAGCTTTCATCATACTGTCATATCAGACTAAACTATTGAAGATGACTGGTAATTTACATGTCTTGTCTCCAACTAAAACAAGCTAGAGTTCCCTTCACTACATTACACCGCACTGCATTTATAAATCTAGATTTACAATCCAACTTGTTTGCATATTATACAGTGAGATGAGTGTAAAGCAAAGTTGTATTTGACAGGTGTAGAAGAATGGAAGCATGTTCCAGGGAGAAAATATAAAGATTTGTAGGAATATTTCACAACTGGTGCAGAATATTTATTCCAATACTTCTCAACCCTTTAGTTCCAATGTTCCACTTTCAGAATTTCCCAGAAATCAAAGGGTTAACTTTCAGTGGAGTTACTCCTGATTTATGCTAGTCTAAATGAGAGAAGAATCAGGGCCATTGAGGTATTTTGATATGGACATCAAGATATACCAGTCCAGACTAATATGCATCTTGAGTAACAATAAAATCTTTGTTAATTGAAACATGAAGTTTGCATTGTACATGTATTATAACATAGATCTCAAGAAGGCATTCAGAATTTATAAGTAAATCCCTACATTATGGCTATGAAATTCAAGTGTCACAGGTTTTCATTTTACATTAATGTTCCAAAGGTATTAATCTGTCATCCAAGATTAAAACAACCAATGTATTATTCAGACTTGAGAAATAGTTTTCACCAGACTCAGTGATAGCCTGTTAGCTTACACCTTTTTGCACAGGCCATCTGATTAGTTAACATGGTTCCAGGTCTTCAGTAGTGTTCCCTACTGAGGCGATAAATTATAGCAATTTTAAATTCAAGTTTTTAGACTTAGGTGTCTACCTGGGGCACCTTTATTTTCAGAAATGCTAAGCGCACACAACTTCCATTGAAGTTAATTGCACATCAGGACCTCTGAAAATCAGACCGCATTTATTTAGGTGCCTAGGTGTAGTGATTTGATGTCCAGTTCTGAGCTTCCTAGTTTGAAAATGTTACTCTTATTCTCATTATATGCTGTTTTAGCCAGCCATGAGTCAAGCTTTTTCTCCTCTATTTAAGAATAATACTCCCTTTACAGGGATGTGGTGAAGAGCCTTAATTAATTAATACCATGTATCTGTTTTTGCATTGTTTGAACCATGGTAAATTCCATTCCATTCCCAGGAAAATGGACCAACCCTTGTGTTCACTCTCCCAGTTGCATGTCAGTGTGGTTAACTCCTGTTAACATCCACTCCTATTCTGAAAGACTGTTCAAAACAAAGAGAACATATTACCTGGGTTCTGCCTCACCTTGATATTGCTGTTGTTTCTCTGTCTAAAGCCTGAGGGCGTAACATTTAATTAATTGATCAGGCCTTCATTGGGGAAGAGTCTTGAAAAAAGTGTTGTTGTCTAATCTATGGATTTCCAAAATGTTGCAAATATGGAAAGATGTGAGAAAACAACTAGCACTTTCCAGGGACATTTCTAAATGTACCACTGTGTAAAATATCCCAGTTTCACAAAAGAGGTAAGAGGAAAAATAGGCACCAAAAAGATTAAAATATATAAGAAAATGTATTTGACAAAACTGAGCTAAAACCTTTCACACAACTATAATAGAAAACATAAATTATAAAGGCAGTAATTTCTTGCAGTTAAGACATTCTTTACAAAATCATAGATTTATCCTCACCAGAGAACTAGGTAAGGAAATTACAAGATAATCAAATCTCTGGTAAAAGTAAACCAAATGGGTACATTGTATGCACTTTTTTCTACAGAACTGCAGGGGTAATATTGATTATGTAAGGTTAGGTGGGGAAAAAGAAATAAGATAGAAAAAATTGGATTGGAAGGGTAGAACACTAGCTACTATGAGCACTGTTAGTTCTCCCCTGGCCCCAGAGAGAGTTGGAAATCCCAGTGGAAAGTTATGACTAGATGTTTTCAAACACCAGTTTTGCTAAACCATACAGACTCAAAATTAACAGCAAAATAATGGAGAGGGGTGTGCCAATTATAGGAAATTGTCTTAATATCTTCTGGGATTGGCCCAAATTTGGAAGACCTGTTGTTTGAAAATTGATGAGTGGGTCATTAACGCCAACATTACTATTACCATGGCATTAGGAAAATGTCCTGCCTTGCTGAAATTAAACATCCATTTAGTATTTTCATGACTGCAGCCAGTAGGCTTATTTCATCACTGTGGTTGCAAGAATAAAGGCCATCTATAGAAATGTGGTTGACCCAAAGGAAATAACAAAGAGAAACAGAGCCACTTCACTGCTTGCTTGAGATTAACAACTAAACTATTTGGGGAAAGAGGAGCCAAATGAGATGAACGGATAAAACAATCATGAATATAACTTTTATGCCAACAATATTAACAGGATTTTCCAAAGCACTCAGTGCCGGCAGAACTCTCCTGCCATTACAGTCAATGGGAGTTTTACTATTGTCTCCAGTGGGAGCAGAGTTAGGCAAAGGTTCAGCAGTTTGGAAAATCCTACCCTGTGTATACCGTCAGCAAGTCATAGCCTGCACTATCTCAATGCTTCTCTATTCCCTTCCCTTTTGTATTTATTGCCCTATCTTTTAGGGTTGGATCCTAGCCCACTGAAGTCAGTGTATGTTTCAATGGGAGCAGGATCAGACCCTCAGTGATTACGTAAGAAAATGATTTGTGCTGTCAACAAGCATTTATGATGGAAAAGTGTTGTCGCTCTTGCTTTAATGCTGGGGCCCTTGTTAAGCACATACCTAACTCTAATCATGTGAGTAAGGCAATGAAGTCAATGGGATTATCCGTGTGCTTAAAATTAGGCACCTGCTTAAGTACCTTGCTGAACAGGGGCCTGAATGATCTAGCTAGCCACCAATTTTAACTGATTAAAAGCCAACAACAGAGGGAAAAGACAGTTACAGAAAAATCTGATCCTCACTCATGTGGCTTTCAATAGGCCTCAGACTGGTACTTGGATACAGGAGTCTTTCAGCTATCGGCAGAAAAAGGTTGAAACTTCTTTGTGAATGCAGATGATGCCATTGTATCATATTCTATGCATGCTACGGATGCAGACTATACTAGTGAATAGGGGAGTTGATGATGAGCACATCTGAAGGGTGAAGGGAGTTAAGCCCAGGTTTATCTGTAAATGCAATTAAGTACTGAAAGTGAGTCAGACTCAGAAAGAAAAATGAAAAGGAGTACTTGTGGCACCTTAGAGACTAACCAATTTATTTGAGCATAAGCTTTCGCGAACTACAGCTCACTTCATCGGATGTGGCTCACAAAAGCTTATGCTCAAATAAATTGGTTAGTCTCTAAGGTGCCACAAGTACTCCTTTCTTTTTGCGAATACAGACTAACACGGCTGTTACTCTGAAACCAGAAAGAAAAATGGATTTTTGGAAATGCAAATGTAAGAAGAAACTCTGAGCATCTGTGGTAGCAATGTCATTGAGTTCCATGGAGTTACTCTTGATTCATACCCATGTGAGGTCAGAATTAGCCTCGGAGTTTGCCAAAATGCAAAGGTCACTGTTAGAGATTGAACAGAACCAGATCCCCAGCCTTTAGGACTTTGGGCCAGTCTACACTGGGACTGGAATTTTGAGGTCTCTCTCTATAATAGACTTCAGCTAGAACTCTGAATCCAAATACCACCCTGAGCACACTGGAGGAAAGTTCAGATCCAAACTTCTCTGCTTGGGTTTATGTCTGCTGATTGTTCTATATACAGCTAGGAATCCCAGTTGATTGGAAAATAGGGATGGGTGGGGCTTCTGTGGAATATTTCAAATTTTGGCAAAAATTCTAAAACTGAAATATTTCACCTAAAAAAAGGAAATATTTAGATACCAAAATGTCTCTACAGTGCATCATGGGAGTTATAGATCAGGTGCCTCATGATCCCATTCTCCTCCATAGGCTGGGCTCCCTGGTCAGATTACATCTCTCATGATGCACCATGAGCACCCCTCATGTTAAGGGCAGGTGAGAGATGAGATCATCATGAGAGATGAAGTCCAGTTGAGTTGTCCAGCTCAAACTGGAGAATGGGGAGATGAGACAGCTGAACTACACCATGGTGGCATAGCCAGACAGAAATTTTCTGGTTTGGGCAGAAATACTTTGTTTAGGGGGGCTTTTATTTTTTTCAATGAAAATTTGAAATTTTCTGTGGAAAGCAATTTTTTCTGTACCTATGAATTTCAGACAGTGCTTGCAATTTCTTCCTGCTCCTTAATGTGATGCAATATTCACAGTTTCGTATGTCACTTTATGAAGAATGGGGAATGTACTGTTTTAACTGGGAGTTCCAGAATTACCAGTTTTTGTGAAAAAAAATTGTTTAGGCAATTTTCCATTTTTCCAACCAGCCCTAGTGCCAGCAGTCCTCAGGTTTTCCTTAACCTCCCATTCATTACTCCTCCCATCTTGTTCACTTTCTCACAGTCTCTGTGTTGTTTCTCTAGACATGTCAATTCTTCGCTAAACTGAACTTGGATAAAAATTAACTTTTTAAATTTTCCTTTCATTCTTTCTTCTCTCTGACAGTTTCGCTGCTGCAATTGGATTAAATTTCTCACTTCTGCTACTTCCCCTGGCAAATTTGAGGCTATTTTTTAACCTTTCGTTATCCTCAAGTGAAAATGTTCTCTAGTCACCGTGAGAGCCTGTTCTTGCCATCTCTTTAGTATTTCTAGAATCTGCCTTTTTCTCTCTCACTTTACCTAATCTTCTTGTTCCTGCTCTTGTTATCACCTGCCTTGAGTGCTGTAATTTTCTTCAGCAGCAACTGGCATTTCTGCTTCTTCTCATAAACCACTCAGGGGGGTTTTTTTTCCACTATGCTCTTGCACATTTCTCATATGTCACTGTGACATACACAGGGTACAATCTAGACTAATGAGTAGGTGTGTCCTCCTGCCCTGTAACCTGGGGTGCACTGGTTTGCTGCTGGTTTACACTGCTTTGCTGCTGTAGCCTCCAGTCTGGACTGCTCACAAACAACCTCCAGCAGGTAAGTCAGTTCCAGCTATGTCTCTGTGTGTGTTTCAGCCAGCCACACATTGACTCTTAACAGCCTGGCTTTACTGCAGGGTGGCCCCAATACACTCCCAGTTTTGAATTTCCCCCCACAAATGTATATCCTGTACTGCCTAGCCCTCACCTGGACAATACAAGTTTATACAGAGTTTATCATTTAATTAATAGAAATGGTATGCACATGCCCTGTTACCCCAAATGGAGTTTCCCACACACTTCTATTTAAACACTGGTTTAGGTAAAGAAATAAAACAAATGTATTAACTACAAAGAGAGAGGTTTCAAGGGAATACAAGTAATGAGGCATAAAAGTCAGAAATGGTTACAAGTAAAACAAAGATAAAAAGCAACTAACTTAACAAATTTCAGAGTAACAGCCGTGTTAGTCTGTATTCGCAAAAAGAAAAGGAGTACTTGTGGCACCTTAGAGACTAACCAATTTATTTGAGCATAAGCTTTCGTGATCCGATGAAGTGAGCTGTAGCTCACGAAAGCTTATGCTCAAATAAATTGGTTAGTTTCTAAGGTGCCACAAGTACTCCTTTTCTTTTAACTTGACAAACTATGTTGAATTCCAAACAAGATTTTCTCACCACATGCTTTAGTGGATTACTGGCCAGACTTTTAGGTCAGGACCCCCTCTGCAATCCAATACTGCATCCTTTGTCATTTAGGTGCTGTAAATGTGGTGGGCAGAGAGAAAGAGGGGGGTGCTCCTGGGGTGTAGCTCCTTTCTTTTTATAGTCCTCTCCCCCCGTTTGAGAAGCATCACCAGCTGGGAGTATGGGAGCAGTCAATCTGTGTGGACAGGAATCCCATGTTGTTTCTTCACTAAAATGAGATTTTCCACCCACATCCCCTTTTCTGCCAAAGAATGGCCATTTAGCAGCTGTAACCCTTCTGCCAGGCCAAGTTGATAGCAGCAAGGGCCGGGTTCAGTACACAGGGGTTCCCTCTCATCAAAGCAAATGCAAAACTGGCTCGAGCCCCCACCCAGTGACCTGGGAAAATCTTACACACCCCCTGGGCGCCTCAAAGAGACAATACTTCCCCTCTCGCAAGCACAGAGTCTCGGTGTAGCAGAGAATCTTTAATAACATGAGGTAAATGACATCAGCATTAAATTGGGGAAACACCACAACTAGTGTTCATTAACCAAACCATGAGCAAAGACCCACCCCAGAAAATTGGGCCATATCCTTTCTCTGGGGTTCTTGAGTCCCAGAACCCGAATGTCTCTTGAGTCCAGCAATGCACAAATCACCCAAAGTCCAAAAAGTCCAGCCCCAGTGTTCAAAAGTTCATCTGCAGAGTGTTACTCCCCAGTCTGGCTAAAATGTGCCTGTGTGTGGGGGAAAGAGGTAAGGGGCACCTTACGTGCCCTGAAGCTGACTGCCCCACAGGGCTCTGCTCCGCTCTGCCACAACCGGCTCCGCTCTGCTCGCCGTCTCCCGAACAGCTCTGCTCAGCTCGCCATCTCACGAACAGTCCACCAGCCTATCCATGAAAGCACCACCTCACTCTAGCTCTTCCAGCTCCCCACTACTTGACACAGTGCTCAGTGATTCCAGCTCTCAGTGATTTCTGGGAGCCTTAGTGCTGGTGCACCATAAGACCAAAGTGAATTCAGCACAGTACCTGTAGCAAGACTCTTAATAGATCCAAAATTAGCTCTGACATTCTACAGTGGAGAAAGACAGAGGTGCAATTCGTGTTTCAGGCCCTCACAAAGGGGCCCACACCACCAGATTTAATAATTTTATTAAGATAATGTTGAAATAAGGAAAGGTACAGAGTTCAAGCATAGAAGTTTCTGGTTGTCAGGGGATAAGGTACAGATTATCAAGGGGTGCAAAATTTGATTTAGGAGCTGGTGGAGCAAGGATCACATAATAATCTGCAATCTCCCCGACTAGGGGAAAAGTTTAACCGGTCAGAGTACAGACATCGAGAAATGGGGTAAGTTATCCACACAACGGCTATGTTCAGTATGCTGGGTACAGTGAGTGAATACGGGGGTGGGGATGGGTCTACCCTCATTAGGTGGGGTTTAATGTTCAGCGGGTTTACGGTTCCAGTTCATACGGTCCGATGGGGAAGGCCTCTCAGTCTCTTTCCCACAGTGTGTGCACATCGTACCGGCTCACTCCTCCTGGTACTGTCGGTGGCCGGTGATGTGCTCGATATAGATGTCCCTGGACCATCGGATGGTGTCCGAGACCATGAGGCGCCGCATGAGCCGTGCGTAGCATCTACCGATCCCGCAGGTCCGCAGCACACGCTCGTTGCAGGGGCCCCAAGCGCCCAGGGCTCCGACGATCGGGGCGTCCAGCTGCACCTCGTAGCCCTTCGCTCTCAGGGTGTCGGCCAGAGGGGCGTATTTTTTCAGTTTCCGAGCTCGAGCTTCTCGGAAGGCCGGGGTCCTGTTCTCGAAAGGGACCATGATGTCGACGAGGATGATCTTTTTCTGGGTTTCGTTGGTGACAAACACGTCGGGTCGCAGCGGGCTGTCGGTACCGGAGATGGCGCAGTTCACGGCAACCTCCTCCAGGCTCGGTGAGATGGCTTTCACCAGGCGGTTCTGGATGGCGTTGTGGCGCAGCTGCCAGGCTCTGGAGTGGGGCTTGCAGTTGCACAAGACGTGGGGCAGGGTCTCGTTGGAGTAGCCGCACTTCCTGCAACGCTTGTCTCGGTTCCCGTGGCGGACGGCTCCGTTGAGCGGGACGCAGTTGAGCCGGGCGCGGTGGATGAACCGCCAGTCGGCGAAGCGGGTGAAGCCGCCCCCGGCGAGGAAGTGGTTGCTGGCATTCCACTTGCTGGTCAGTTCGAAGGCTTTTCCCTGGTTCGGCTTGCGCTTCAGGGCTTCTACATACAGCGAGTGGGTGGCTGCCTTCAGGGTCCTCTCCAGCAGGCCCCTGGCGCTCGGGGTGATGATAGTGTTGCCCTCGGACCTGATCTGCGGCACCAGGACATCCAGCTCCTGGCGCTCCTCGCACCACTCCCAGCGGCAGCCGATGCGCTTCCCCAGGCGGTGCGTGGCATTGCGGGACCACAGCGAAGAGATGTCACCCCCATCTCGGCCGAATTCGCCGTCCAGGGAACCGCTCTACTAATACCTGTCTCAAGCCTCTCTCAATTCACAGAGTTTTGGAACCCCTGTCCCTTGCCTAGCAAGTGCTACTTAGTTGATGGTGAGTCCCTCCATCATAACAAAAGGCCAAGTACAGTTCCAAGCACAGTTCCCATAATCAGGGTAATAACAATTTATTCTTCCCGCCCCAATAAGAGAGACACTGGGAATCCCACAACAGCCAAAGTGACCATTTGGGCAGTTATGGCCTCATTCTAGGCGTGGTGGGTGTGCCTATGCAAATGAGATCAGCCCCTGAAGTTCTTTTCCACAACTTGTCACACCTCACCACCAGATCTCAGGATGGAGCTCATCCTGACTCTGCTTACACAGCTGATGGCCCATTGACCTTGTTTACACCTGGTTGAGGTGTCAGCTTGCCCTTTGTCTCTGAGGGACTGGTTTAGCCACTCCCCAGACTTGGAAAAAGCGTTAGTTACACCATATAGTGGAATCTTATCACTTTACATACAATGTTGCCACACATATTTTACCAGATCAATAAAGATCAGCAAATTATGAGCTTTTAAATGATTCCTCCCAAGGCATACTTTGTACAAAGATTATTACAATAGCATGCAACGGGTGAATACCAGGGTGCAGTCTGTCACAGTCTCCACACTTCATCTTCAGTTGCCCTGGTCATTGATTCAGTTCCACATTAAGGATCCAACTCTCCTTTTACTTACAGCAGCTCTACATGGTGTAACTGCATTGTCTTTGGACGAATCACTCTGGATTTATACTGGTGTGAGGAAGATCTAAACTAGGCCCCAAGTTTAAGATTCTACTTCCAGCCTTTTCCATCTTTCTTGTGACAGCCTCAACCCATCCCTAATAACTCTATATATTGTCTCTTGTTCTTCACACTCTCGTGCCTGAGACATTTGTGTATCATCTTTTACCTGTTTTGGTTCCTCTGTTTTCCCTGCTCCTATGGTGGACTAAGCTTCAACATTGATTCATTCTACTATGTCTTTGCCTTCCTTTACATTTCTTCTAAAATCTTATCTTAATAGTCCCAATTCTCCTCTTAAATTTTAAATTTAAATTACACCAGTTCAATTTACACTGGTGTAGCTTCTTGACTACTATGGAGCCACTCCAGATTTGCAATGGCATAATTGAAATTAGAGTCCGGCTGTTTATCTCTTTAACAAACTTTTCCTGTCCCACTCTTTTTATTATCCATGAGTCAAATCCTCAGCTGGTGTAAATGGACATAGCTACACTGAATTCAAGGGAGCTTTTGCCCTTGCCACCACTGTGGATCTGGGTCTATATTTCTTATTTCTCCTTTGCAAATACACCCAGGCATGTATCCCCCTTTTTTCCCCCCATTTTTCATTTTTGCTTGTCATTTCTATTCTTTGTTTTAATATATTGTGCCTTTTTAAAACAGAATCAAAGCATTTTGCAGAACGATTTTTTGTCAAGTCAATAAGCGAGGACACCAGCTGGTGCTGGGGTTTCTCTGTGATGCAGACACCCGTTAGACATGGACTGATAACATCATGTCATTGTACACAGGTTACCAAAGAGCTATCACACTTTGTCAACTTTGTCCTTACTGCCAGCGGGATTGGATTAAAACCAGTGACCTAGCAGTGAAAGTTTCTTCATCTCATTACCAATTCCCTGAGCCATCTAGGCCCACATCCTCAAAGGTATTTAGGCACTTAACTCCCACTGAAATCAATGGGAGTTAGGCACCTATATACCTTTGAGGCTCTAGGCCATAGTTCTTACAAGTTTGCCTTTCAGAAATGTCTTAGTTCCAGAACCTGCTCCAGGGTAGGGCAGCTTAAGCAGAATCTCTGCAGGTCTATTTCTATCTAAGGACTTCTATGGCCTGCATTGGCCAGAGTATCTGAACATGTCTCAATTGTTAATGGATTTTTATCCACACAACACCCCTGTGAGAGACAGAAGTGCTACTATTCCCATTTTATGGATGGGGAACTGAGATGCAGAAAGACTAGGTGATGTGCCCTAGATCACATGAGATGTCTGTAGCAGAGCTGGAAATTGACCATGAGTCTTCTGATCCCCAGGCTTTAACCAGAAGTCCATTCTTCCTCCCAGAAAAGGTTACTCTGTGAGGAAAGATGGAACAAATTAACGGGCCCCGCTGGGGTTAGTCACATATGTTTTGTCAACCTTGCTCAGCATGAGCAATAGCTGCTGAAGTATCCACCCAGCTGTGATCCAGACTGGCACCATTTTCATTGTCTGAAGCTTTTCTCTGCTCATTCAACAGAACATAAAAAGAACAGGAGAAATGGGATAGAATATTAAATGCTGCTTCCCACCACACTGATTTCATCTGCATATGGGGAACATGGCTTTTTGTTTCAGGAAGGCCTCTAGGATTGTTCCACCTGTAGGCTGCTTTCTGAAAACAGAACATACAGTATATACAGATGTATTTTAAGTGGCTCATTGAATTGAAGAGCAGGTTGCAGTACCAGCTGGCCTTCTGCTCACTTTTTTCACATGACTCTTACCAAGTGCTCTTTTGTACTTTGTGTAGCTTCTCAAGGACTTTGTATTATTACCCAGGAGTAGCACCGTATGTTTGTGTAAAAATAAAATAAACAAACCACTGGTGCTAGTAGAACTGCTGAACTCCTCAGTATCCAGCTTTCCACAGCATGAAGCTCATATTGGCAACAAGTAGTAGTCGGCATTTTAGAAACCTTTAGCATGAAGCCGTTAAAGCACACACAAGGTATTTCAAGTGTGAGGTGTGAAACAGAGAATACTTCTTCCATTAGTGGGAGGGCTTTACTGTAAGTCACTGGAGATTTTACAGCCAGGATGCAGCTATCACTGATAAGCTGCTCTAAACAGTTCCCTTGGGCCCGATCAGCTGCTGAAGGGATCCCCACCTGAAGTCTTTGCTTGCTGCTAGAGATGGGCAAAATTTTGGGAGGCTAAACTTTTTTTCATAGAAAAATCATTATTTGAGTTAATCAATGCATTTTACGAATTCATGTTGCACTTGCCAAATTGGTTTGGCTGAAAACAAAATTCTGAAAAGATCAAAATATTTAGATTTTTGGTTCCTCCTATAAAACAGACTCTCAGGACTAGTTATGATAACATAAAACCTTGGTTTAGAAGGTGCTCTGCAGGGTTCACCAGCCACTTTCTGTCTGGAATCTAGCACTGTCTCCCAGATGCTGTGATGATACCTGTTTGCCATTATTGCCATAGTTTTCCTTATGTCCTTTTTCCTGGGATGTCACTTTTTTGTAACCATTTCAGTACACACTGTCATTGGTTCGAGAAGCCTGTTAGGTGATCCTAAGACAGCATTGGTAAGATGTTTTGTGATTTGGGGCCCTTGAATTCCCCTGAGATTTTTATCAAATTCTTTCTTATTTGTGCTGACTGCTCAGCTCCCCTATTTGACTGACATACCAAAGGCTCGGTGGGGATGGGGGAATGAATAGGTCAAAGAAGTTCGTTGAAGGTGTCATGCCTGTGTGGACCAAACTATCACTTAAGTGTTTGTATGACTTTACCTAGCAGTTTGCACTTCTCTTCGTGGTCCAGCTGGAGTGTAGAGTAGATTTCCTGTGCCTCTGGGCCTGCTACATGTAGCAGCATGGAGGATTTCACCTTCTCCAGTTTTTCTTTGGCATCACTAGCTTCCGGAGAATGTTGGAAGGTCTGCAGCCACATCCTTCAGGTCTCTCTGGCTCCCTTCCAGATTGGGATTCATGTGAGTTAATTTGCCAAAGATTAAATATTCTTCTTACACCATGTATAACAGGCTAGACACACAAACTGCTGGTAAGAAACTAGTTGTTATTTCCTGCCCTCTGTCACCCCTCGGGCTTATCACAGGGTTATACCTCTGTAACATGGGAGGGGAGCTGTATGCCCAAATTCCAGTGGTTGCAGGTATCCCTTTGGATAAAAGCCTACAAGTACCTCCTCCTTCTCCAGATATGGTTCAAGGATGAGAGAGAGGCACTTAGGTCCAAATTATTAAAGGTATTTAGGCATTTCTGCGCTCAGTGTTGCAATGCCTAACTGGTTAAGGAGCCGACATCTCATTTTCAAAAGTGATTTAGGCTCTTGGAGGCCTAAATCCCATTGACTCACAATGAGATTTTTGGCTCCTGTGTGCATAAAACCCTTCTGTAAATGAGATTTAGGCTCCTAAACCAGTTAGGAATTGCAGCACTGAACACAGCAATGCCTAAATACCCTTAAAAATCTGAGTCTTATAGTAGTGTTTGCCAAAGTATGAGTGATCCCACCTGTGCAGGCCAAGCCAGGGGAACACAGACAGACCTCTTATTTGTTCTCCATAATTTCTATGGTCACTGTTTTTAAATGTAAGTTTCTAGCTGTTATGGTTGTGAGGGCAACATTCAAAGTGTGAACCAAGTGTAACTGATGCAGAGACCTCTGACTGAGTTTGCAGAGAGCCTGAACAATAGCTCTGACCTTTGAACTGCCCCACTCAGTGAGATGCAACTCAGATGCCCAGTGTTGTTGTTTGCTCTTTACACAATGTACACAATATGTAGGAGAAACGCAGGCACAGTGTTTACTATACCATGGTTTACATAACCATGTTTACTAAAGATACAGAACATCAAAACCTAGCTACATTTTATGCACTATTGCTCAGGCAGGATTCTGCTGGCTTCTGAAACACGGAAGACAGTGAGGGTCATTAGAGAGCTTACAAACTACCTAAAGGGATAGTACCCAATTCCTATACACCACACCCAGCGATGATTTAAATGGCAGCATTGTGTAACTATTTCACTGTGTGTCAAAGCACATAAGAAAGGAGAGAACTTATCATATCACAAAGCTTTTCCCCAGTGCGTCCCAATGCTGGAAATATGAAGGACTAGTTGGGGGAGGGGAGCATGGCAGATGTATAAGTTAACCTGTGTAGGTCTTTAACAACATATGGCAGCAATAAAGGGGAGACATGCTTGGTTTCATTTTCCCAATGGGGAGCTCAGCTTCCAAAACTTTGGGAAGAACCACGGTATGGAATGAGTAAAATCAGGTCCCTTGTGAAGGCTGCCTTTGAATCTGAAGTCAAAAGGGTTGAATTAGTAGTGACAGCATTTCTTTTCTTTAGCTCTCCCTTTGCGCTGTGTTTCTTTGTACAACGCATCAAGCACTATGAAGTGCCAGGCTCCTGAGTCCCTTGTTTTGTTTGAATGATGGTATGGCAATCAGTCTTCTCTCTACCTCTGAAAAAGTTCAGCACTTATATCCGGCCATGAAGGAGAGAGACTGGTGCTATAGTTATAGCTTCTCACATGTGAAAGAAAGAAAGAAAGAAAAGCAAGGCTGAGAGGCAGAGAACTTGAAGGGAAACAGAATGCTTCATATGAGACCAATAAGTGACTGACTTCTCAGTTCTCAGAGTGTTCTCAGCCTCTCGAAGCATCACATGTTTTATCATTGCTCCATGGAAGCCCAAGAGATGTGTCTGTCTCGTGGGGTCCACACATGCAAACCTTTGTCAGTTCAGGAGCTCAGTGGTGCAATAGTATTCTTGAAGAAACAGGGGTTCTCAGGTTTCAGTGAAACATTGTTCTTTGACTGGTGCATCAACAACTCAGTAGATTAAATCAGATTCAGTGTCTGACTCGGAGAACTCCCAGTCTCTGAGTTTCTTCATCTCTCTTTCATCTACTTCCTGCTAGACACCTGCAGTGTCCATAGGCTGGCACTATGCCAGAGGTGCAATGAGTCTAACATAGAGACTTTCACCTCTCCAGATCTGAGTTCAAACCCCAGCTGACTCTGTTTTCTCTTGAGAGCCCAATCCTGCTATATGAATGGTTTGTTTGCCCTAGGGAGCGCCAGAAATCTGAGAGATGGTGAAGTAAGCTGCCCCTCAGCTCGCCACAAATTGCATAGCTATGAAATGACTGTGATCTGAAGACTTATTACATTCAGATCCAACCCAGAGGTAAGATTCAGCATCTGACTGGTCTTAAGTCTTTCTCTTTAATGAGCCCAAATTTAACTGGGTACCAGGAATAACCTCTGCCAAACAAACACAAGTCAACATGGAGATAGCAGCTGAAATCCCTTGGGGCCAACTGAGCACATTTCAAAAGTTCCATCTCAGAAATTGGGACCCTCAGTTCAGGTTTTAAAATGTACAAACTTTTATAGCTTGGTGGGGTTTATAATTTAAAATGGAGGGGGCCGGTTCTGATCTCATGTTGCTCTTACACCCCAGGAGGCCAAAAGAGTTACTCTTGATTTACCTCAAAGTGAGGCAGGGCTTGAATGTCTTGACACTTGCATTCCCACTAGAAGGCGAAAGAGAGATTCTCCAGAGTAAGAAAACAACAGGGCTTTAACTAACTAACTAACTAACTAACATGCACATACATGCACATACATACATATGTTAACCCAATTAAGACCTATCAAATATCCATAATAAGGAGGAAAACTGTAACCCTCTTTTTTCTGATTTCTTAGTTCCTACTAACTCTCCCCCATGCAGGGATGCCCATTAACAGGAATTTTTCCCACCTTGCCTTTCTGGTAACTGGCCTCTTAAATTTGAAAGCAGCTACAGTCCTAAAGTGGCCATGCTGTAACTGGCTGCAGCTTGCTGCATTGCCCTCTCTTTCAGCTGGTGAGTATTGTTAATTCCTGC
Organism: Lepidochelys kempii; assembly: GCF_965140285.1. NCBI lineage: Eukaryota > Metazoa > Chordata > Testudines > Cheloniidae > Lepidochelys > Lepidochelys kempii. The sequence goes on from NC_136382.1 coordinate 154,472,659, forward strand.
TGTGGTTTTGCCAAGTTTTTTTCCTTTCTTATTCCTGAGGCAATACCACTTTCTCACAGGGCAAACTCTGCACTGGAGTCAATGGGGTTGCTCTGGATTTACACTGGTGTATCTAAAGTTAGAATCTAGCCCACTTCCAGTGTACTGTTTTCAGTCTGCTGAAGACAATGGGAATTTTGCTTTCACAGGAGTAAGATTTCATGAGTAGGCCCTAGATTTTCATCCGAAGTGGTGAAATAAATGGTAATAAAAGAGTAAATAAGTATTGGGGAGGGGAAATAATGAATATGAACAAAATATTAATGTATTTTAATTGCCTCTTGATTTGTATGATTGAATATATCATAAATTCTCTCTTTGAGGGGCTGCTCAGTATCTGCATACAGAGGAGAGTGTTTGACTTTTCTTTACGTCTAATAAAATGTGCTGTGTCTGATTCATCACTCTTTTATGCTGGTGTAACTCCACTGACTCTGTGGAGTACACAATCGGGATAACACAATGGCAAGTCAGGCCTGCTGGTCCTGATTCTGATCCTATCTAAACCATCATAAGCCTGAAGCAGCACCATGGAAGCCAACAGAATCACTCCAGATTTATTCAAGTGTAACCAAGATCAGATTCTGTTTTTTAGCCTACAAAATAGAACCCATATACAGCACTTCCTTGGCTAGCTAGCACATTGTGTTTCATGTGTGTATTTGTTATCAAGCCATTTAATAAAGATTAGATTTTTTTAACACTCTATTTTTTTCCACACAACCCAAAATTCCTCTGGATTTTCTTAGGCTTGTTAGCAACTTGCATCTCATTATTTCTTTTGTGACTTAACCCTACTGGAAGATGTTTCATTCTCAGGTCATTGTGACAACTGTCTGACATGCGGATAAGTTCTCCGGCTCTCGGTGTTTCTGTCTCTCCTTGTTAGCAGATTTCAATATCTAAGCTTTTCACCTTCTTCCTTAGCAACCCACAGGCTGCTTTGAAAGCTGCTGACAAGTTTATCCTCTTCTTTTGGCTCCACTCTTTTGCATCCCTCAGCACAGCTGTCCTGGAAGAGTGACTGTGAATGTAATTATAGAAACCAAACAGATAGTGTAATATGGGCTGGGTTTTATTTTATTTTTTTTCTTGTTGTTTTTTTCCTGCTGTGTAAAACCAGTCTTTCCTGGAGTTCAAAGGAAGCTACCTGCCGATTCTGCTGTTGTTGTGCTTCAACAATGAACATATCCATCCTTTTCATTTGAATATGCATGTGGTGCTTATTGCCTAGCGCCATGCACAAATGCCAGGGGTGGGCAAACTTTTTCGCCTGAGGGCCACATCAGGGTTGTGAAACTGTATGGAAGGTCGGGTAGAGAAGGCTGTGCCTCCCCAAACAGCCTGGTCCCCCACCCTCTATCCACCCCCTCCCACTTCCTGCTCCCTGACTGCCCCCTCAGAACCTCCGACCCATCCAACCCCCCCTTGCTCCCTGTGCCCTAACTCCCCCCCCGCCCCTTATCCAAACCCCTCCCCACCGCTTCCTGCCCCCTTACCATGCAGCTCAGAGCACCAGGACTGGCAGCTGGGTCGCCCAGCCGAAGCCAGCCACGCAGTCTAGAGCATTGGGGCAGGCCAGCGGCTCTCACAGCTGGGTTGCCTGGCAGGAGCTCACAGCCCCGCCAGCCAGAGCGCTGGCGGCATGGCGAGCTGAGGCTGTGGGGCGGGGCGGAGGGGGGACACAGTAGGGGAGGGGGGGGCTCAAGGGCTGGGGAGGAGGGTCTCATGGGCCGGATGTGGCCCACAGGCCACAGTTTGCCCACCTCTGACATATGCAGTTCTTGTATTTCTGGGTATTTAAAGTGACAGTGTGTGATCTAGGTCTGAAATGAAAGCTGTGCAGTTGGGGAAGTCCTGGTGCAGTGAACTACTCTTAAGGTTGTACTCTCTGCTCTGCCATCCACTCCTCTGGTGGCTATGAGCAAGTCTTGATTTCACTTCATTGGGTGCAATACAGAGGTGTGTACCTAGGAAATTACCATTGTGGGGGGGGGAGCATTTTTGGACTTTGACTGCTCAGATAATGGTCATCATCTGGGGTTAAATCCAGGATGTTCAGCACCAAAAGCACAGGTCTCTCCCATTTCGACTAAAGGAGACCTCCTTAAACTGTGCATGAGTAGCAGGCTGTTATAGCTGTCTGGGCCAACATTAGAAGGAGAGATGATCACATGCCCTAAGCATGTGTGTAGCATACAGGTAGGATGCTCTGTCCTTTGGCTGATAGGTCTGCTAGCAAGGCTTGCAGGGATTGTGGTCCCATGTTAACTTTTTATTAGGTTCTGCAGCATCCAGAGGACATCTCACTCAGAGCCGGCCCACAACATTTTGGCACCTGAGGCGGGGAGCTCAAATGACACCCCCAGACCCCCTCGTTTGGGCCAAAACTTTGAAAGGTCTCAATTCTGCCTTCTTTCTGTTCTACTCCTCTCATGGTACTGCTCTGCTACCTACCCCAGTAAAGGAGAACTAACAACTTAAAATGCCTTGTTCAAAAATTTTAAGTAACACTTAACTTTCAAACGCCTGAACAGCAAAGGTAACTTTTCTTGTCTGCATAGTAAACACTGGCATTTTTATCTGTTTGAATAATCAAAATGGTGCTTTCCGTGCCTTCTTGGTTGCAAAGATTTGAACTGCTTCCTGCTGAAGGTCCACAGTCTGGGCCAGCTCATGCTCTATTGAGATGGTTGCAAGGCCGACCAGTCTCTCCTGTGTCATTGTGGAGCGTAGATGTGTTTTTATTAACTTCAGCTTGGAGAAGCTGCATTCTCCACTGGCAACTGTTACAGGAAGTGTTAGAAGTATGAGCAGAGCAACAAAAGCATTGGGAAAGAGGGTGGTCATCTTATTTGTGCACATATATTCCAGAACACCCTTTGGAGTTGATCCTGCTGAAATTTATCTTGAAAGGTGTCATAAATATAAAGGGAAGGGTAAACACATTTAAAATCCCTCCTGGCCCGAGGAAAACCCCTTTCACCTGTAAAGGGTTAAGAAGCTAAAATAACCTCGCTGGCACCTGACCAAAATGACCAATGAGGAGACAAGATACTTTAAAAGCTAGAAGGGGGGAGAAACAAAAGGTTCTCTCTGTCTGTGTGATGCTTTTGCCGGGAACAGAAAAGGAATGGAGTCTTAGAACTTAGTAAGTAATCTAGCTAGATATGTGTTAGATTCTGTTTTGTTTAAATGGCTGATAAAATAGCTGTGCTGAATGGAATGTATATTCCTGTTTTTGTGTCTTTTTGTAACTTAAGGTTTTGCCTAGAGGGATTCTCTGTGTTTTGAATCTGATTACCCTGTAAGGTATTTACCATCCTGATTTTAGAGAGATGATTCTTTTACTTTTTTCTTTAATTAAAATTCTTCTTTTAAGAACCTGATTGTTTTTTCATTGTTCTTAAGATCTAAGGGTTTTGGTCTGTGTTCACCTATGCAAATTGGTGAGGATTTTTATCAACCCTTCCCCAGGAAAGGGGGTGTAGGGTTTGGGGAGGATTTTGGGGGGAAAGACGTTTCCAAGCGGGCTCTTTCCCTGTTATATGTTTGTTAGATGCTTGGTGGTGGCAGCAAAAATGCCCAAGGGCAAAAGGTAAAATAGTTTGTACCTTGGGGAAGTTTTAACCTAAGCTGGTAAAAATAAGCTTAGGGGGTTTTCATGCAGGTCCCCACATCTGTACCCTAGAGTTCAGAGTGGGGAAGGAACCTTGACAAGAGGGCTTTTATTTCATCACCCAATTCACTCGCATCACTATCGCACATGTCATCATGTGTCAACACTGTCTCTAGTGCCCTGCATTGCTGGTGTGGGTCTTCTTCAGGTATAGTGAGGAGTTTGGGAATATCATACAACATCCCAAATATACTGCTGTGTTCCTTGAGCTACATGAACTGTTCTTCAACTGACTGTATTGCACATTCTAGCACCTGGTTAAAGAATTCAACTTTGAATTGTTGTTTGGGGTCTCTTATGGGATTATCCCATGCCTCGTAATCAAAATGTTTTCTTCTTCAGTGACTTGTATTCTTGAATGGGTGGGAAAATTGCTTCAGTGTGAAGTTCCTCTGCCAACTTCTGTGCACTCTTCAACATGTTTTGAAATCCCTCATCTGACCGGTAAGGCTATAGGTATGACTTTGCTCTGTCCAGTTGTTCCATTGCTCCAGATATATCAAGGTCAACACCTTGGAGTCTCTTGCTTACAACATTTATTTCAAACAGTATGTCATGCCACAATACTAAGCCACACAGACATTTGAAGTTATGTACGTTTCTGGTGATTCCATTTCCCTCTGCCACTGTTCTCCCACAAACAGTTCCTGTCATAGCATTATCCTCCATAATGGCAACTATGACATCATCTATCTTCCCAATTCGGTATTTGATAGGCTTTATTGCCTCCACTCGACTTTCCCATCATGTGGCACTCAGAGGATTCAGTGTCAGAGAGAATGTTCCCAGATGTTCCTTCAAAATTTGCCATCAATGAGTTGATGCAGAGAATAAATACATAGATGCTTTGAATTACATTAAAAAATTCAGCAGCCTCAATAGAAGCTGATGCTACATCACTGACCACCAAGTCCAATGAATGAGAACTGCATGGGACAAAAAAGGCTCGAGGGTTTAACTCTCGGATCCATGTCTGCACTCCTCTGTTCTTTCCTCTCATGTTGGTACCATTATCGTAGCCCTGACCTCTCATGTCACCTATCGCAATTCCCGTATCTTCCAGCTTTTTAAGAAGCGCATTTGTCATACCAGCTCCTGTAGTATCATCAATGTCAATAAATTCTAGAAAACGCTCTCTGACAGTCACCATTGCAGGGACATTTTCTGTTGTTGTTACAAAACACACCATTAAAGTCATTTGTTCCATATGGCTGATGTCAAGCGTGCAGTCCAGAATAACAGAGTAATACCTTGCTGACTTCAGATCTGCCACAATCTTCTGTTTGACTTTTGTTGCCAGTAACTGTATGACTTCATTTCTAATTGTTTTTCCAAGGTAGTGGTGTGTGTACATTTCTCTGATGCAATCTTCTCTTGATGCTGATCATCTATGGTCGCCTTTAACCTTAGTCTCATCTCAAGTTCTTTCCACCTATGGAATGCTCTCTGGTGATTTGCTGCCTTCTCATGGCATGCCAGATTTTGAGCCAGATTTTTCCAGTCCTTTGTTCCCGTAGAACCCAATGTGGCTGGAACATTAGACTGGAAGAGTTTGCAACAAAAACAGTATGCAGCATTCTGGGTTTTTGAGTACATAAGCCATGGCCTCTCCACTTTGTCACCATTGGGAATTTCACGCCAGTAATGTGTTGGATGGAAATATCTATTTTCATTGTCTTTGGGGAACATGAAGTTTTTCACTTGCTGTGGCCCATGCAGTACAAGTAAGTCCCTCAGGCTACTGCTCAAGTGGGTCCACAGTCCTGGATCATCTAAACTTAAGGAACTAAACTCAGCAGCAGCTGTTTCTTGTGCCTCCACCATACTCTTCTCTGATCTACACTTTTCTTCAGGAACTTGCATGGTTACATCCATTTGAGATGGAGATATGGATGCTGCAGTAGCTGCCAGGTCACCTGCACTCTGACTAACTGGAAGATCAGGCATCTCCTCACCACTCACATCCTCACTGGGGCCGGAAGGCTCACCGTGAACATTGGTGTCTATGTATCTCAGGAGAGCTCCTTCCTGCTTAGATAGAAAAGCTTCCTTTGCTTTCTTTCTTTTTCTGAATGCTGCCCCAGAGGGGCGTTTTCTTCTTTCACTCAGGACTTCTGTTCTGTGCCAGCTATAGTGGCTCTCAACACTCCATTGAAGGGGACAAATAAGCAGGCTGGTAGCAGGGCCTGAGTGAGGGAAGATATCAGCGTCTTAAGGGCCTAACTGGGTCCTACTACTTCAGTTGACTGCCTGTTCTCCTCAAGTGGGTTCAGGGAAGCAGCAGGAAATAGGAAGCTCCCTGAGAAGCTTGTGTTAATCAGTCCAGGCTCCTGGGGGTGCTAGAGAGGTACATAAGAGGCTCCTCCTCCTCTCTCTCCCTGCAGCTCCTGCTGCTTTCTGTTATTCCCTCTCACCTTTTCTCCTGCCTGCCTGTTATGTCTCTTCTGGCCTCCTTCCTCCAGCACAGCACTCCACCATCTCTGTGCATCTACAGCAGAGAAAATACATATGCACCAGCAGCAGACACAATTTTCTACACTCTGGGTCCTAGTGGCACCCCCCACAGTCTGGCACCTGAGGTGGCCGCCTCAGTTCGCCTCAGGGTAAGGCCAGCCCTGGCTCCAGAAGGAAAGGGGCATTTCCCTCTGCACCCTGTGAGTGACCTGAGAGGGGGAGAATGCCTTGTTCCTCTGCTGAGGAACCCCAACCCTTTCTACCTGTGGGAGCAATATGACAATCTGCAATTAGCTGCAATCCCTCCAGCTTCCTATGCAGAAGAGAGAGAGACACACTTTGCCTGGGTGACATCTCATTCAAATGGGAATTAGCCCTCCAGTGCTCTCTGGGAGCTCAAGAAGCAATCGTTATCTCCTAGATCAGCTGTTAAGGCCATTTTCAGTGTCTCTACAGACCCAATTTCTGTGATAGACAATGAAGCTTCAAGAGAAAGTGGGGAGGTGTGCCAAGGTCTTCTGACCTTAGGTCTCCCTTTCTTCATGTGGGAGCTCTCTTCCCTCAGTTATGCCACATGGTAACTGCAGGAAATAGAGGGGAGGGATAGAATGCTTTTGGAACCTCCGTTTTTGCAAAGTGAAAGAAGCTTCGGGATGTTGAGCCCCAAGACAGAATGGATCACACTTCTGCAGCTTGATCTCTGACAGCACAAAATCTTATCCAGTAAACAGACATGTATTTGATTCGTGACACATCATGTGGTAAGGAAGAAAGGCAAGCAACAGTTCAGCTAGCTCTGTGTAAGGCATGTACAAGCCCATGCTGGCACGGTGACTAGCTGCATGCTACTGAATGGGGGGATCTTGGTCTCAGATCTTTGCTATCTGAACAGGTGAGGGCTAGGAGTGCAGCAGAGACAGTAGCAAACATAACTCTAAGGAAAGACGGAACCTGCTGATTCTCTGTCTGACATGATGCTGCCCTGGAGGAAGCACTGTAGAGAGGGGCTTACAGGTGAAATGGATCAAGCCATTCCTCCCCACTTCCAGACTCTGGGGGAGTCCGAATCCAAACTGCACAGGAGAAACCCAGGTGCTGAATACCCTGAACGCTGGAGCTGTTGAGTTTCAGGTCGAAATCTTAGTCTCTGTGCTGGAACCTGGGCTCCTATCTAATTAGAAGTGACATTAGCTTAGCCCGGAAGGGGGGGGGGGTCATAGTGACACCAGGCAAGAGCGAGAGGCAAGCTATCCAGAGAGAGGAAGCCATGTGGCATGAAGGTTGGACCCAAACCATCTCCTTGCCAACCCAATTGGCTAGTGCCTGGATTTTCATTATCAAGTCTGGTGGGGCGGGGGGTGATGTTGTATCGCAGGCTCAGGAGTAACATATGAAGAGGATTCTAATGGGGGAACCTAGAGCTGGAAGGATGAAAGTGGAAGTAGCCAAAATGGCAAATAAGAAGGAAGAAAATGGCACACACAGTGACCAAGAGGTGACCAAGCTGTGGCTCGCAGGTCCCATGCAGACAAGAGATGCCCTCATCTTCTAAATAGAGGTACAGCACAGCCAGACTCCAAAGCCCAGCCTGGAATTCTCCATCTTCACCTGACCAGACATGCCAGGACCTATAGCCTCCACAGGCTGTATTTCCATATTAAAGGTAACGGTGGATGCAATCTGCTCCAGTCTAGGGACAGCCTTTAAGGAGATGCGGTAAAGGAGCTACTGCTGATATCCATTGTCCAACTGACCTATGAAACCAACTGGTGAGGCAGTAAAGGGTGAGGCACTGCAGGCTGGAGGCTTAGGACCTGATCCTGCTAGGGGAGGGGTATCCTGGAAGTTGAGGACTCCACGCACCTCACAGGATCAGGCTCATAAAGAAAAGGAAGCAGGGATCAGGGGGCACATAGCATGGAAGCTGAAAGTGCGAAGGATTAATTGCTGCTGCATTAAGGACTGAATGAACAAATTGCACTGAGAGCCACTCAAGTGGTGGAAACAACTCAGAGCCATGGCAACAAACAGGCTGCAGTATCAGCCATGGCGGATCCTTGATTGGCTAGTTAAGCGACAGGTCTGTGGGTGGGCGTTGGAAGAAGCAGGGATTTAAAGAGGGGGCATTGCAGGGCCTCCCCGCCATGTTGTGACAATTCCAGCATTGGGAGGTTCAGAAGAAAAATGATGAAATTGGATTTTAAGTGACAGATTGAAACAGCCAGCAACATCCATCCTTGCAAGTGGCTTAAAATCCCACCCTTTAAATAAATGCAAGCATGAGTGTGTCTGTCTCTAAGGGTATGGGGTCAGGTCCCAGACGAGCTGGACTTTCGTTTGGAGAGACTCAAACAAATTTGGGTCAGGGAAGTGACTTGTTTAGTAGGGGGTTGAACCTCCTGGCAGGCTCCTAACCACACCCTTCTGTTTGCTGTTCACTGACACATACAGGTGTAAGTTGCACGTTCTGTGGGTTTTGGCTCCACCTGGTGCTTTTGATTTGCAGCACTGTGCAAACTGATTTTGCTCACCTTAAGTGATCATCCGATGAAGTGAGCTGTAGCTCACGAAAGCTTATGCTCAAATAAATTTGTTAGTCTCTAAGGTGCCACAAGTACTCCTTTTCTCCTTACAGTGTGTATGGTAACACCCATTGTTTCACGTTCTCTATGTATATAAATCTCCCCACTGTATTTTCCACTGAATGCATCCGATGAAGTGAGCTGTAGCTCACGAAAGCTTATGCTCAAATAAATGGGTTAGTCTCTAAGGTGCCACAAGTACTCCTTTTCTTTTTGCGAATACAGACTAACACGGCTGCTACTCTGAAACCTGTTAATCTTCAGTTCTTCATGGCTGATCTCGGAGCATCTGCCCTCTGTAAATGTGTGTGTGATGCTGTCAGCAATGACACCTTTTGGGATCTGTGTGGTGTCACATTCCTTGGGTTTCCTGCACAATCTCTGCTAATCACAATGGCTATTTTCCTTCTGGTGTTTTGCTTCCACTGGACAGATATTAGTACAAACGGTCCCAAGCCCCAAAATTGCATTTTGATTTTAAACCACTCCCCACCTCTGTGCAGAAGTGTTTTGAGTTCGTCTGCATAAACCAGATCCAGGTTGGGATTTCCAAACATACACAGCCCCTGCCTGCAAAGAAAAGTGGTTTTCAATGCTGACATTCTAGTTAAGCCATGTTAAAGAGGTAGGGCCAGCCACAAAATTCAGACTCAGATCCAAATCTCCCCACTGGCCTACCCCCAAATCTCAATATAAGTGTGATGAACAGAAATGAATTGACACTGTGGAAATTGCTGGTACCTGTGGGCATACCAAAAATACTTGGCTTCCTCAAGTGACGGGGGATGCTGCTTCTGGGTCCTGATGTTGCTACTTCTAGGGACACTGTCACATCCACATGAGGAACTAATCCATCCCCTGCTCCTTCCTCCTTCCCCCTCCAAAGCAGCAAGGTCTTGAAAGAATTTCACAAAACAAGGTGGGGGTGTTGCTCATCAGAGTTGGTTGTGGAGAAAAGGTTTGGGGTGCAAAGACAGTAACCAAGCAGTGATCCTATGATCCTTCCCCTTCTTCCATCCCCACTACTTCAAAGATACTTCTTCCTTACTGAATCATTCTCATTCATCTCTAAGTGTACCTGAACATTTCACAAGAACATAAGAGTAGCAGGATCTATAGGCCCAACACAGAAGATAGATTGCCTCCAACAGAGGCCAATACGTGACGCTTCTGAGTATGGTTAAGCCATTTCGCAATGCATCTAACCCTTTGGATAATGCTATACATGAAGCATAGGGAGAAGAAGACTGAATGTTCCTTCCTGATCCCTGTGGTGATCAGTTGCTTGTATTCATAGACTCCAAGGCCAGAAGGGACCACTGTGATAATCTAGTCTGACCTCCTGTATAGCATAGGCCATAAAACTTTCCCAAAGTAATCCCTAAGCAGATTACTTAGAGAAGATCTATTAGAAAAATTCCAAGCTTGATTTTAAAATGGTCAGTGATGGAAAATCCACAACACTTGGTAAATTGTTCCAGTGGGCAATTACCTGCACTGTTAAAAATTTATGCCTCATTTCCAATCTGAATTTGTCTAGCTTCAACTTCTAGCCATTGGCTCATATTATACCTTTCTCTGCTAGTTTGAAGGGCCCAGTATTAAATATTTGTTCCCTATGTAGATACTTATAGATTGTAGTCAAGTCACCCCTTAACCTTCTCTTTATTAAGATAAATAGATTGAGCTTCTTGAATCTGTCACTATAAAGCAGATTTTCTAATCCTTTAATCATTCTTGTGGTTCTTCTCTGAACTCTCTCCAATTTTTCAACATCCTTCTTAAATTTGAGGGCATCAGAACAGGACACAGTATTCCAGCAGCAGTTGCACCAGTGCCAAATATAGAGGTAAAATCACCTCTCTTCTCCTACTCGAGAGTCCCCTATTTATACATCTCAAGCTCACATTAATGCTTTTGGCTACAGCATCACACTGGGAGTTCATGTACAACTGATCATCCACCATGTTCCCCAAATAATTTCCAGAGTCACTGCTTCCCAGGATGGAGTTCCCCATCCGGTAAGCATGGCCTACATTCTTTGTTCCCAGATGTATATATTTACATTTAACTGTATTAAAAGACATTGTTTGCCTTGATTAATTTACCAAGTGATCCAGATCGCTCTGAATCAGTGACCTGTCCTCTTCATTATTTACCACTCCCCCAATTTTTGTGTCATCTGCAAACTTTTTCAGTGATGATTTTGTTTTCTTTCAGGTCATTGATACAAATGTTAAATAGCGAAGGGCCAGTTCCAATCTTTTTGGTCCCCCACTGGAAACACACCTGTGTAATGGTGATTCCCCACTTACAAATACATTTTGACACTGATCAGTTAGCCAGTTTTTAGTCCATTTAATGTATGCCATGTTCATTTTATATTGTTCTAGTTTTTAAATCCAAGTGTGACACTGTCCTGAACAATGAGTTATGATTACCTATATCTTGTCTTGCACAACTCCAGTGGTCTTAAGTATCCATCCTTGTTGAAAGCCCAGCTACTACATTTGTCTTGACAGCTTCCTGCAGCACTGGGTTCCGCAGGTCCACTATGCACTTCTCGGAGAATTATTTTTTATTGGTTCTTTAAATGCAACCGCCCTTAAATATTACTGAGTGGTCACTTGTTCTTATATTGTAGACCAGGGTAAAATGGAGGGAGTAATCTGGGCTTACAAAATCATATTATGTAGAAAATGCCTATATAGTATGGGTAATCCTTAGCATAACAATATCTTGCAAGCAGGGGTGAATCAAATCAAAGTACTCAAGTGCAAGAGAGCATAACCTGCCTGGCAGTAGTGAAGGTTCATCCAGGAATCTGAATGCTGCCCATTTCTACAGAAGAGGATTGTACTCACCCCAGGAGCATACTCCTGACACCAAAGGGCAGTGGCCAAGATGTTCAGAAATGCCTAGTCATCTGGGGTGGCTCAAGTTTTGGGTGTCCAACTTGAGATGCTTTAAAGGAGCTTGGTTTTCAGAAAGTGCTGAGAGCCTGCCCTCTGATAATCTGGCCCCTTTGTGAGATCTCAAGTTGCATACCCAAAAAGTGAGTCACTCACATTCAGTAGTCACTTAAAAATCTTGGCTAACAAATTTTAAATGGACTAAAGGAAATACCACTTAATGTAAAATAATTAACCAGCATAACTCTGCCACAGGATATGATTAAGGCAAGTACCTAAATAAAATTTAGGTAGATATTCACCTGATTGAGGATATTGTCTCCACTACAGGAACAGCATGGATTCACCAAGGGAAGGTCATGCCTGACTAATCTAATCGCCTTTTATGATGAGATTACTGGTTCTGTGGATGAAGGGAAAGCAGTGGATGTATTGTTTCTTGACTTTAGCAAAGCTTTTGACACGGTCTCCCACAGTATTCTTGTCAGCAAGTTAAGGAAGTATGGGCTGGATGAATGCACTATAAGGTGGGTAGAAAGCTGGCTAGATTGTCGGGCTCAACGGGTAGTGATCAATGGCTCCATGTCTAGTTGGCAGCCGGTATCAAGTGGAGTGCCCCAAGGGTCGGTCCTGGGGCCGGTTTTGTTCAATATCTTCATAAATGATCTGGAGGATGGTGTGGATTGCACTCTCAGCAAATTTGCGGATGATACTAAACTGGGAGGAGTGGTAGATACGCTGGAGGGGAGGGATAGGATACAGAAGGACCTAGACAAATTGAAGGATTGGGCCAAAAGAAATCTGATGAGGTTCAATAAGGATAAGTGCAGGGTCCTGCACTTAGGATGGAAGAATCCAATGCACCGCTACAGACTAGGGACCGAATGGCTAGGCAGCAGTTCTGCGGAAAAGGACCTAGGGGTGACAGTGGACGAGAAGCTGGATATGAGTCAGCAGTGTGCCCTTGTTGCCAAGAAGGCCAATGGCATTTTGGGATGTATAAGTAGGGGCATAGCGAGCAGATCGAGGGACGTGATCGTTCCCCTCTATTCGACATTGGTGAGGCCTCATCTGGAGTACTGTGTCCAGTTTTGGGCCCCACACTACAAGAAGGATGTGGATAAATTGGAGAGAGTCCAGCGAAGGGCAACAAAAATGATTAGGGGTCTAGAACACATGACTTATGAGGAGAGGCTGAGGGAGCTGGGATTGTTTAGCCTGCAGAAGAGAAGAATGAGGGGGGATTTGATAGCTGCTTTCAACTACCTGAAAGGGGGTTCCAAAGAGGTTGGCTCTAGACTGTTCTCAATGGTAGCAGATGACAGAACGAGGAGTAATGGTCTCAAGTTGCAGTGGGGGAGGTTTAGATTGGATATTAGGAAAAACTTTTTCACTAAGAGGGTGGTGAAACACTGGAATGCGTTACCTAGGGAGGTGGTAGAATCTCCTTCCTTAGAGGTTTTTAAGGTCAGGCTTGACAAAGCCCTGGCTGGGATGATTTAACTGGGAATCGGTCCTGCTTCGAGCAGGGGGTTGGACTAGATGACCTTCAGGGGTCCCTTCCAACCCTGATATTCTATGATTCTATGATTCTATGACTATGGTGGCAGAACTACAGCTCCATAGCTATGCTGGGATAATCCTAGAGTGTAGATGCATATAACAGCAATGGAAGGGGTTTTTCCATCACTGTAGGAACTCCACCACCCCAAATGTGTAGCCGTAAACATTCTTCCATCAACACAGTTGTGTCTACACCAGGGGTTAGGTCGGCACAGCTACAGTGCTTAGGGGTTTGGATTTTTAACACTGTCAAGTGTAGACCAGGATTAAGGATAGTACAGTTAGAAGATTCAAAGTACAAAGAGTATCACTGGTCAAGATTCAGGGCCTATACTGGTCACCATCTGCAAGATCGAGAAGTACCCTCCCCCATGAGAAAGTATTCATCAGATGCATTATGGGTATTATTTTCTTGCTTGTCTCTGAAGCAACTGTCATTGTTCATGTTGGAGACCATAGGATACCGACCCAAATGGACCAGCTTGATCTGCTGATATAGATCTTCCATTTCTAATTAGCTCTTGGGAGCTCATATATATTTATGACTTTTTCCAGGGACCCTGCAGAAATATAACTGTGATGGTTTTCAATATTGTCTGCACCTCATGTTCACCACTAATTTTCCCATCTCTTTTTTGGTTTGGGGGCAGAGAGTTGTGTGGGAGGGTTTTATTTTTGTTTTTGAGCCTCAAGAAATATTTTCTTATGCACCTCACAGCTCTGTCTCTGCAAACGCAAAGTGGTGTATCCTATGGTACATTTGTGCACTCCAAGTCTGATAGATGAGGGATGCTAATGGAATATAAACTATCAAATTAAAAACTTTCATATTAAGGATGCTGACAGTGTTTCTGTACCTGTGAATTTCAGATGGTGCTTGCAATTTCTTCCTGCTCTTTAATGTGATGCAATATTCACAATTTAATATGTCACTTTTTGAAAAATGGGGAATGTGCAGTTTTAAGCGGGAGTTCCAGAATTACCAGAAATTGTGCATCGCTTGAGCTCCAAGCAGCCTCATTATGCAGTCTGTAGAAATTGCCGGATGATTATACTGTGCTTAAAAACCTGATTCTTCTCTCCTTGGCTATGATGGATTTACACCTCTGTAACCCTTCAGTGGGTGCCCTTACTCGACTGTAACAGAGAGCAGAATTGGGCCCTATGACTGCTAAATAAGAGTCAGTAAGCCTATGCTGGCATTTATCAGAGAGTTTGTTTCTGCTTTTCTCTACCTGCTCTACATTCTTCAGGTGAGGCATTTACTTTACTTTGTGGCAATTTAGATCACCATGTAAATGCTGCAAAATGTCATAAAGATTAGAGGCCCGATTCTGATTTCACATACAGCCAGAGAATCACGTGGTGGGTAACAGGGCCAGTTCTGCCAAACAGAGCTGCAAACCATTCATGACATAAGCAATAGAGGTGGGCCCCAAACATATGCCATGAAAATGGTGAGTTGGAGCTCTGCCAGCAGTTTAGCTGGTGGGAAATGGAGCAGGTTAGAAATGGAGAAAGAGAGAAGTCTGGCTGGATTCAAGTCTCTCTGGACCACACCTTCCTCTCACTGATCGCTGTCTCTCATTTACATCAGTGTAACTCCACTGAAATCAATGGAATTACAAGAGATCCTGAATTGGTGTAAGAGGAGAATCAAACCCTCTGGGGCAGATCCTCAGCTGGTGTCAATAGGCATAGCTCCATTGCCTTCAGAGGAGTAACGCTGATTTACACCCACCAAGGATCTGGCCCTGAGTGACTTTTTTTCCTCTAATGTGGACGCTTCTTCATTTGCAAGAGGCAGGTTGGGGTAGGAGATAGGTTCTAAGGCAGTGGTCAGTTACACCTGCGACTGACACAAAGCAAGAGTCTGGAACTGTGCAGCAATGCACAAGTGTTCAATGACATTTTTAAATCCCTCTTTGAGTGAGATAGTCAGTGACAAGGGGGAAGGATAGGAGCTGGAGCACATTTGCCTGATAATGCCTCTGCTCTCTCGCTCTCCTACTTCAAAACACTGCACATTTTGCTAATCGGGGTTTTAGGCTGGATGCTGCTTGCCCGAAAGGTAAAGGGAGGGAAATAATAATAGAGTATCTATTTCAATAAAACCATTTACAATGGGGAGTTGCAGGCAAAATAGTCTTTGATAGGGTACATTGTCTCTCGGAGAGGGTTCCAGAGATTAGATTAACATGGAATCCATCATGGGCAGAGAGGGTAAATATGTTAGCAATATGATGGTGGCTTTAGGCAGTTATTCCTCCAGCTGTCGCTAGTGAGGGTAATGAAATTTGGTGCAACTAACTGCAAGATTAATGGAACTGTTCAAATATTTAATCGGATGAAGGCATTACATGAAATGCTGACAGCAGCCTGCATGCTTTCCAGCTTGCCGGGTCTTGTTGTCCAGTGATATTGGGGGGCGGGGGGAATCGCATGCAGATGTTTATGGAGAAACACAGGGAGAGTCTGTTATTTTTAAAGGTCTCCCAGTTTGTTGTCACAGCTTATGGGAGCCAATGCTGCAAGAGGCCATTGAGACTGGGTGCTGGGGCTGGCTTTTTAAAAAAGGGCCTGGATAATTGTACGGCCGTTAATATCATTGGCAGGTAGCAGGCTATGAAAATTAGCGTAATAAACTCGCATGCTTCCTGCTGCGAGATGACCAAATGGAGGGGTGGGTTGGGAATGAACTTTTGCCCCCATTTCACAATTAGCCAGGTGCGTTATTGGAGTGGGAACATTGCAGCTTTTCTGAAGCATGAGGTTTTGGTCACCGCCAGGGGGCATATGTCACCAGACTAAATGGACTTAACCCACTGTGACCCTAGGCACCTCGGTATTTGCACCCTACCCACTGCTACAATAATATTTGTACAAAATATGCCTTGTGAGGTATCATTTGAAAACTAGCAACATGCTGGTTATTAATACCAGTGTAAAATGCATGTGTTAATGGTATATGTGAAGTTATGAACTCCCTCTGTATGATGGTGTTAGAACATGTTTAAGACCAGACAGCCTAGCCTAGGTAAAGATGGTAAGCAGGTCTGTGCTAGACAAAGGAATGTGAGTTTGCCTCAGTTTTACATAATAGCTATACACAAAGCTATTGAGTGAAACCAGAGGGCGTTATCCTGATCCTGAACTCCAGAGACGAAATTAACATGCTCCTTTACCCTGGAGAGACACAGGAGACTGAATCCCCAGGAGGCCTTCCTGACTTGTAAAACAAAGACAATGCCTTCGGGGATATAAGGAACAGAGAGAGACTCCATCTTTACCCTTCACCTTAGGAGACACTGAAACCAAATATTTTGATCTCAGTGACGGGTTCCTGGCCAGAAAAAGGCTGGAAAGCAGACTGTGGGTGAGAGAAACCATCTTCTCAATGTCTGCACTACCACTTAGGCTGGTATAAGTTGCGTCATTCGGGGTGTGTGGGGTGTGAATAAGCCACCCCCATGAGTGACATAAGTTACCACTGAGCTCAGTGCCGCTGTGGGCAGCGCCAATTTGGCAGGAGAGCGTCTCCCATCAATAGAGCTACTGCTGCTGGCAGGAGCTGGAATAATGAAGCTGACGGGAAAGCTCTCCCCCATCGGCTTAAAGCAGCACCGGCAGAGCTATAGCTCCATGGGTCTGTAAGCTGTGGAGTGTAGCCATAGCCTGAGTCCAATAAAGTGTGCGCTCCTCGGAAGCTGACAAGTTGGAGTGTTTTATGGTCTCTGAAGGAGCAAATCTAACACTTTGTCTGTGAGAGTCCAGTGAGGGGACTGGTCCCTACAGTAGGAAGATTTGGGGACTGGAAGGATACTAAGGTCAACCTGCAACGAGTAACCAGGCTGGGCAAATTGAGGCTTGTGCGTTGCTGGGGTCAGTTCTGGACCAAAACTGCACAGCCACAAGACCCCCTAGCAGACGCTGACCAAATCCCATATTGGCCTGTGTGAACCCCAGAACATCACACCCACGTGGCAGATCCCTCTTGTATGCGCGCCTCCCTTGTAATAATAGCAACAACAGTTAGTATTTCTATAACAATGTATTGACATTCACTTATTAATGTCTGACCCTCCTACCTTCCAGGGTGTGTTGTGGATAGTGTCCTTATTTTATAGATGAAACGCAGAGGTGAAGAGACTAGCCCAAAACCACTCAACAAGTCAGCTGTAGAGCTGGGACTAGAATTCAGGTCTTCCAGTGCCCAATCATTTGGTCACTCCACCAGACTAGCCACCTTATATGGAAAAGTGGTTGGAAAATGGTCATTGTTTTTCACTGAATATTTTTGGTGGAAATGTTTTGTTTTCTTAATGGGGAAAAAAAAACCCTAAAAATGTTCATTTTTTGAAAACTGATAATTGTTTGATTAAGGGAGTTTTCAGATTTTTCCTTTCTCTCTTCCCCACTCCACACCTTTTCCACTGACAAAACAGAAGAAAGAAAAAAGGGGAGAAAGAGGAGAAAAATGAAAAATGTTTGGTTTTCTGGTTTTGGTGAAACGTTGGAACATTTCTTAAGATACAAATTTTCCATACCAACTTTCATTTAGAAGAAAAGGCCATTTATCAACAACATTTTTGAATGAAAAATTTCAGCCAGCTGTACCTGTATCCATATAAAACAGAATCAAGGTGGCCTCCTTTCTTATTTTACTTACTGTGTCTGTCTTGTAGAAATGCAAACTGTCCCCAGACTAGCCCACCAGTATAGCTGAACTCTGGCCTGAGTGCACCTACTGGTAGGGGTGAGATGGTGAGTCCTGTGTTTTGAGCCCATTCATTCCTGGTCCTTTCTGCCAGGAGAGTAATAAGCAGCTGTAGTGATGTTTATTTTGTGATATAGACATCTAGCTAGGAACTGGACAAAGGCCTTCTCCAATCCATTTCACACAGGTCACTAAACAGCCATCAAACTGTCATGGTTTTTGGTCACTACTGATCTATCAGATATTGATTTATCCTTTGGAAAGTGTCCTGTTCTTGTTTTGGACTTAGCTTCATTGCTTATTTCCCATTACCAGCATGCCAGGTTATCCTAACCTACCATGTGCAATAAGCCGGAGATTTAGAATTGAACCACTCAGCTGTCGTAGATCATCACTTATACCCTACACATAGCAAAGGCCTCTGGGTGATAGGAACCTGCCCCAGATGGGAAATAATAACCAAAGTCAACAAAAAGGTGGTTTCATCTGGAATGACTCTGGGCAGTATTACGGACCTTTTTAATGACTCCAGTTAATAGACGCGGAAAGACAAACACAGAGGTGGCGGAGTTCTGTGGTTTACTCATCAGTCCCAGAGTTGCAGTTATGAAATCCTTTTCAGTAATGGCAAAAAGAAAAGGAGTACTTGTGGCACCTTAGGGACTAACCAATTTATTTGAGCATAAGCTTTCGTGAACTACAGCTCACTTCATAGGATGCATAAAGTGGAAAGTACAGTGAGGAGATTTTATATATACACACAGACCATGAAAAAATATACATTGTAAGGAGAGTGATCACTTAAGATGAGCTATTACCAGCAGGAGAGTGGGGTGGGGGGAGAGAAAACCTTTTGAAGTAATAATCAAGGTGGGCCATTTCCAGCACATTTCCAGGAGTTAACAAGAACGTCTGAGGAACAGTGGGGGGGGGGGGGGGGGGGAAATAGTTTCACTTAGTATAATGACTCAACCACTCCCAGTCTCTATTCAAGCCTAAGTTAATTGTATCCAATTTGCAAATTAATTCCAATTCAGCAGTCTCTCCTTGGAGTCTGTTTTCGAAGTTTTTTTGTTGAAGGATACTCACTTTGAGATCAGAAATCGAGTGACCAGAGAGATTGAAGTGTTCTCCGACTGGTTTATGAATGTTATAATTCTTGACATCTGATTTGTGTCCATTTATTCTTTTACGTAGAGACTGTCCAGTTTGTCCAATGTATATGGCAGAGGGGCATTGCTGGCACATGATGGCATATATCTGGTCACTCGATTTCTGATCTCAAAGTGAGTATCCTTCAACAAAAAAACTTCGAAAACAGACTCCAAGAGACTGCTGAATTGGAATTAATTTGCAAATTGGATACAATTAACTTAGGCTTGAATAGAGACTGGGAGTGGTTGAGTCATTACACTAAGTGAAACTATTTCCCCTTGTTTATTCCTCCCCCCCCTCCCCCCCCCCCCCACTGTTCCTCAGCCGTTCTTGTTAACTCTTGGAAATGTGCTGGAAATGGCCCACCCTGATTATCACTTCAAAAGGTTTTCTCTCCCCCACCCCACTCTCCTGCTGTAATAATGACAGGTTTCAGAGTAACAGCCGTGTTAGTCTGTATTCGCAAAAAGAAAAGGAGTACTTGTGGCACCTTAGAGACTAACCTAACCAATTTATAAAATCTCCTCACTGTACTTTCCACTTTATGCATCTGATGAAGTGAGCTGTAGCTCACGAAAGCTCATGCTCAAATAAACTGGTTAGTCTCTAAGGTGCCACAAGTACTCCTTTTCTTTTTGCAAATAGAGACTAACACGGCTGCTACTCTGAAACTTTTCAGTAATGGGTTTGTTGAGCTGTGACTGTTTGTCTTTATTAGCGTCTCTCATTTTGCAGTAGCTCAGACCACAACACTAGAAAGCTTTGTGTGTTTTTCTTCTTGCTAGGCCAGGCTGAGTTGGGAAGCTGGCTGCACTGATCTCTAATGGGAATCTGTCAGTGTGTGCCTGAGGCTGGTCAATTCCCTCAGCATGTCTTGTGGAGGGTTAAGCAGGTGTGCTCCAGGCCCCTCTTGGGGAGTTGATATATGTAGACATAGTGTCAGTCCCTGCCCGCCAACAGCTGACAGTCTAAATTGATAAGACAGTTAAAGGGTGTGAGGGAAAGAAAGTATTAATATTAAATGATACATTTAGTTTCCTTTGACTCAAAATGTTGTGGGGGGGTTGTTTTTTTTCTTTTTTCTTTGTTTATTTTGTTTTTGCTATTATTTGGATTTACCAGTGAACCAAAAAATGCACTATTCACACAGCTTATCTGCCTGTTTAATCTCTCCCAAATCCCCTGTTTGAAAGACAGCCCTGAAAGGTGTGTGTAGAGGGGAAGTAGAGCCTCACACAGACAGTACAAAAGGGAAGAGCAAGGGGAAGCATGGAAGGAGGGAGAGACAGGAAAGATAAGTTCCAAATCAGATTTATTCAACTTTGGCTAGAATGGAATAATGAGAGCAAAGGGAAAAGTGGTGGTACAGCTCAGATTCTCCCACAAAGCATTGCTGCTGGGGACAGGGGAGCGGGGGTCTAGCTATCTTGGTGGGAGATTGAGTATGGGCTCCAGAGACACTGGTTCCAATCCAGCCCATATTTGTCATGGCCAAAAAAAAGGTGACTCTCTGATTGCTATTTGGGGGACTATGTGAAAAGAGGTGTCGGAAGGACTCAGGCCAGTTGCTCCTGAACGGGGTATTCGCCCCACACAGCCACCATCACTGCAGCCCCGTTATGCACTTTAGAATGCAGCGGCTCACTCGCGGGAGCCTGTAACACCAATGCTCCAGAATCTGCACTGGCTGCCCATTGGTCTCTTGTTTAAAGTGTGGGTTATGCCTTGTGAAGCCCTAAGCGATTTCTGACCAGTCTCCCTCTCTCCCCAGGCCATACTGCCAAAGCTGTGGTCAGCAGAGGTGCTCAAGCTAGATTCCCGCTTGTTATACAAGAGAAAGGGTGGCTGGCAGGGTGTTTTCTGTGAGGGCTCCAGTACTCCAGAACTTGCTTCCTCTAGCCCTTGATCCAAAGTAGCCTGAATCTGGTGACCTCCCAAGCATGCTGCAGAAACACCTGTTTGATCAGGTTTCTGGAGAGGGCTGGGGGCATGTTTCTCAGAACAATGAATAGGGTGGAATAAGGTGACTAGCTGTCCTGATTTTATAGGGACAGTCCCAATATTCAGGGCTTTGTCTTGAATAGGTGCCTATTACCCCCCTCCCCCCCCCCCCGACCATATCCTTTCCTGATTTTTCACACTTGCTGTCTCGTCACCGTAGTGTGGAAAGAAGTCTCTCAGTTCCTATTGAAAGGATCACTTTAATGCCTCTGGGATTTCATTGTATTATGATGATGTGTTAGGGCACCTACAGCCTTGGACAGTAGCTATCTTTTCATTATTTTAAATCTAAATGACTAAATAAATGAAAAACTCCAATGCCAAGGCCTGCATGGGCCATGGAGAATGACGTACCAGCTCCTGCCTGGAGTCGGTCACTTTAAGGCTCAGTTGAGGCACAGTAGGAGAAGAAGTGGGGAGTTTGCGTGGCTGTTGCCTATGCTGTACCTGTTCTCTGGTTTAAAAGAGGACGTTGCCCTTATGGAGGCATCTTCTAGAATTTAATGGAAAATGTCTACTGGCTTTTGTTAAGCATCCTAAAGAATGATATGTCTATGACAGAACGCTACAGGATGGTTAAGAAAACCTCTAGGAAAGTTAGCATTTCCTATTACATTTAATAGGTATTTAGAGAAATTTCTATAGAACTCAATGGATTTCCATCCCCATGAAATTCAATCAGACTTTGTCCATAACGCAACTCTTTGGGGGTGCCAACCTGGCACCTTGCACCAAATTCGCACGCAAGAGTACATTAGCATTAAGCCTTTTTCTTACACACACACAGATTTCTTTGATACCTATAAAGAACCATATACGCACAGGCTGCAAAACTGAAGTTTAGTTGCTTCTATATACTATTGACTGAATGCACCTATATGGGAAGGTCCCTTATAGAAGGGAACCAGAAGGATTCTAGAGAAATTAGTCTAAAGAACTTCCCAGTGAATGAGATCCTTTTGATAGGTTTTTGGACCAACCTGTAGAATTCTAAAGCAGGGATATAATTATCTATTCAATTCTATAAAGTTCTTTTTAAAAAGCCATATACGCAATTATTTTCTGTTAAGTTGTATAGGACTTTTCCATGAAGGTGGGAGCTGCCACTGCTTCTCTGTGTGACCTTGGGCAAGTCACTTAGGATCTGGTCCAGCTCCCATTAAAATCAATAGAAGGATTTTTATCCACTTCAGCGGAAGCTGGATTGAGACCCTAGGGCCTGTTTTTGGAAGGTGCTGAGTATCTGCAGGTCCTAGTTCAGTTGGACTTGTGAGTGCTTAGCATTCATGAAAATCAGGCCCTTAAATTCTCTCCACCTCAATTTCCCCATGTGTCAAAGGAGAATAATAATACTACACACCTTTGAAAAGTGTTTTGAGATCTCTTGATGAAAGGCACTATCTAGGCATGAAGTATTTGTAGAATTATGTCCCTAGTCTTTAAAAAACAGGGGAAGGAAAAGGCTCTGAAGGTAGATGAATTATGGGGCAGAACTGTCTCTAAATAGAACCATTTTCAAAATTTTCCAGGAGGCCCAAGCTGCATGGTAAAGATGTCAAAATTAGGTGGGAAACTATCTGACCTTTTCTAGAACTGTTCGTTCATTCAGTGTGCAGGTAATGTCCCCTGGGAGCCTTGTCACACAGTCCAGGACTATGAGGGATGTAAATTTAGCTTTGTTGGATCAACAAGGAAGGTGATAAATGGAAGTCTGAATCAAATTTGGTGAAGTGGGAGAAAAATCCAGTTCTCTATTGTGCAGTGCTCCCTAAGACAGAGATAGAAATACATAATAGCCTGGGGAACGTATACAGGGCCAGATCCACAGCTGGTATAAATCAGCATGACTGCACTGAAGTCAGTGGGCTAGATCCTCAATTGGTGTAAATTTGCTTAGCGTCATTTAAGTCAGTGGGGTCATCTCAGCTTCTGTAAGCCAACATAGCATCACTGAAGATGATGAAGCTATGCTGATTTACAACAGTTAGGGGTCTAGCCCACAGTATATAGAAACTTTACATCAGCCAGCAAGAGAAAAGTGTTAACTCTAGGAGCAATGAACACATGGGAAAATAACTAACTTGTGGAAAATCTTCCTGCTCCAATTCTGATAGAACAATCATACAGGTAGAACTGGTGGGAACATTTTTGACTACACTTTTTTTGGTCAAAATATGTTTAGCCAAAGCCGAAATCTTTAGTGGACATTGGTCAATTTTGACAAAGTTTTTGACAGGAACACCCAGTACAGAGATGCGGTGTGCAAAAGTGAACCCAGCCTCTGTCACTATTAGCTTTTGCTTCAGGGGTTGGCAGGACAATACTTGCATCCTCCCGGCCCGTCCTGCCCCAAGGAGTTTCTGCAGGGTCCCAGCAATTGCAGTGCCACAAAGGGAGCACTCCCTGAGTGAAGATCCAAGGGGAATTATTTCCTTTCTGACCATGGAGGTTGAGGGGAGGACTCAAGCCTGCATGAGTGAATGAGACTGCATGTTTATATTTCCTGAATCAGGGTGTTCCCTTGAGATCCCACCGGTGTGTAGTGGAATCAGTGCAGTTCACTCGGGGGGCGGGGCAGGGGGAAGGATACAGGCAGGCAGTTGGGAAGGGAAGGATATGGGCAGTCAGTTCGAAGTGCTGGTGCTGTAACACCTTAGGCTGCCTTGCCTTGGTTGGTGTCTAAATCTGGATGTAGGGAGCTAACCTTAAGCACCCAGTTTTAAAAATATTGGCTGTCAAGTCCACTGAAATATCCCAGCCTCCAGATACTGTTTCAATCTCAGGAAAATAAATGACCCCCAAATTGTCAATTTCAGAAATGATGGTTCCCACCTCCAGAGGGAATTCCACCCCAGTGGATTGTTTGTGGCACACCAGTAGATGGCAATATTCCTGGGTGTCAAACCCAGACTAATCATAAAGAAGAGGAGGGGGTGGCAAGTGGGGAACATACAGGCTTGATTGTTACTAGCTGCGGTGGCCCCCACCCGCCACACAGCAATTTGTGTCAGTGTAGCCCTTTGTGATCTCTCCTTGCACAGTGAACCTTGTTGCAGGATGATAAACCTCCGGTTGTTCGTTGCGGCGAGATAGTCCTATCTCAGCCATTTAGCTTATTTTTTCTTTTTAATCCTCTTAGCCATGTTCACTAATTCAGCTTTTAATCATAAGCCTGTTTATGCTGATATATATTTTTCATCAGCATTTCCCTCTGCTAATCTATCCCCTGTTCTCTTAAATACTTTCCTATTCTACTTAAAAAACTCTCTTCATTCTCAATGACTTCTATCTTCCCTGCTTAGTTCTTTAACATTATTATTAGCTCCAGGAAGAGTCTCTTGCTAGCTCCTTATAGGCTCTCCATTGTTAGCACCTCTGAAGCCAGAGCCCATCAGTTCTAGAAGGGCTGTTGAACACACTTCTGCAGCCAATCAAAGTTTCTCACATCCTGTGCAGAGTATTAAGGTTATTATTGTTATTTATTTGTATTGCAGTAGCGCTTAAGGGCCTCGATCATGGGTGAGGGCCCCAGCTGTGCCAGGCACTGTGCAAACCCAGAACAAAAAGACAATCTAAGTATAAGATGAGGGAAGTGGATGCAACAGACAGACAGCGGGAGTTCAAGGAAACGAGACAATACTCAGCAGTATAATGGGCAGTGGTCTCAGCGCCCCAGCTGCTTAACCATTTCTGAGGTTTTTGTTGGTCTCACATCAGAAGACTGCATTAAAGAGGGAAATGAAGGAGAACAATGAGGACCCCTAATGCAGGGCTTAAATGCAGCTGGCGTCGTCCAGAGCAGAGATCCAGTAAATATTTTCAAACCCACAGGACCCCCAGCAACTCCCGTGGGACTGAAACCCCAAGTCCAAGCGACTCCCACGTGGTGAAGCCTCTAGCCCTAGAGGTGCCCCCCTGTGGGGCTGAAGCCTCCAGCCCCAGCACTCCACTCCATCCCCGCAGGGCTGAAGTCTCCAGCGTTGATGCCTCCCCGTGGGGCTGAAGCCCCCAAGATCTCTGCCCCACAGCTGAAGACTGGAGCCCCAAATGGGGGGTGGGGACATGGGGGCTCCAGGAAATAGTCTCTGAGAATTTAAGTCCTACCCTATTGGATGTTTAAGGGGAGCTCCTTGCATGCACAATGCCAGGCCCTGTGGGTCCTGGTCTGTGACTAGGTCTCCTAGGTAACATAAATAAAGACAATAAGGGGCATATGACAGGGTTTACAAACATCACACTAAAGGCTTGTCTATACTTGAAATGCTACTCCGACACGGCTGCAACTGTGCTGCTATAGCACTTCGGTGTAGACACTACCTATGCCAATGGGAGAGGTTCTCCCACTGGCACAAGGAATCCACCCTCCTGAGAAGCATTAGCTAGGTCGAGGAAAGAATTCTTCCCTCCACCTAGCGCTGTCTACACTGAGGGTTAGGCTGGCATAGCAATGTCGCTCAGGGGTATGGATTTTTCACACCCCCTCAGAGACATAACTATGCCGATGTAAATTCCCAGTGTAGACTAGCCCTAAGGCCAAGACCGGGGAAAGGCTGAAGCAGTACTGGGCCAGGGAAGCCAGGCCCCTCAGGCACTGCCGAGCATGCTCTTGGGGAGAAGACCAGTATAAAGCAAGCTTCAGCAGCCCCAGATAAGGAGCGGGGGGGATGAAAGAAAAGAAAAGTCCATTTCCTGTAAGGCCACTGCTCTGAGGCAACAGGAGAGGAAGCTTCTACGGAGGGGACCTGGCTGTGAGTGTCCCCTCCCCACTGCCAGACACTCCCCAAGAGGGAGGGAGAACCCTGGGCAAGGGCTTGAGAAGGCCACAGGCAGTGACCCTAGACTCTGGGGGTTTGGGAGCAAAGACTTTAAGTCTACTGTGACCACACCCCAAACTGAGAGGCAGGGGTGGTAGGACGTGGTCCAGGGGAAGGTGAGCATGTGGGCTGGGCAAACTTAGGCAGGTGCACGCCACTTCACTTTCAGGGTCCTGGGCCAGGACCTGATGGGGAGAGAAAGAGAGGGCCTGGGTCCACTTACCCACTCTGGAGTTATGACTTTGGCTCCAAGGAAGACAGAGCTAGGGGTTACCACCAAAGAGGCTAGTCCAGCTAAGACTTCATCCAGAGGACTGGGATACCTTGAACTAATAGAAAGGCTGCAGATGGAGGCTCAGGCTACCAGACTTGCTGACCACCCAAATCACCTTGCTGCAGGGCGGTCTGAAGGAAAATGTGAAGGTGCCTAGCTTTAAGCATGTGAGTAGGTCTATTGACTTCACTGGGGTTATCCATGTGCTTAAAGTTAGACACATGCTGAACTGGGATAATTGTGTGTAGCTGAGAGCAGGTCAAATTAATAGTATTGATTCAGAATCTAGCTGAACAATCATTTTCAAACTATGGTATTTCTAGTCTTCTTAGGTTTTTATATGGTACTCACCACTAAGTTGTTTGCAATCTGTATACTTGACTATTCATTATTCTTATGGTATGGTTGGCTGTCTAAGTCACAGGAATTGTTTCTGTTTCTTGATTGGGTATCTGAAACTTTTTAAACAGGAGAGTAACAAATAGTGAACAGCATATTTTCAAATAGACAAGATGGGTGAGGTAATATGTTTTATTGGACTGACTTCTGTTGGTGAGGGAGACAAACTTTCAAGCCACACAGAGCTCTTTGTCAAGTCTGTCCTGGGACCAACATGGCTACAACTACACTGCATATTTTCAGGTACAAATTTTTGGATGAATAATTACTGCACTAAAATTTGTGAAACTTTTTCACCAATACTTGGTGATTAGCCAGACACTGGAGGATGACAAATTATATAGCCTCACAAATCACAGCAAACCAGACTTTGTGCTTTTATTATTTTATTCATTTTTCAAAACTATTTAACCAGCTCTAGTGGATAGGTGTTATCTGCGAAGTGGGAGAACCTCAGAACTGATGTCCTTACACTGTGATAGGATCCGGATCTGCACAGCTCTGCAGAAAGTCAACAGAATCCTGTGTAGACAAAACCTTCCCTGGGATTTCAGGTTTATTTACAGAGAGGTTAGCCAAAGTAACGCAAACCAGAAAAATCCCCAGCCATGTTCACTTAATGCACCATAACAGTCTGTACATATTTGGGCCAGATCTTCAACTGGTATAAATTGCCCTGGCTCCATTGAAATCAATGAAATTAAGAAAATCTACACCAGCTGAGGTTTTGGCCCTCTTGCCTTTTACCTGTAGTCAGCCAAACACTGTGCCCTGCTTGTGCCCAGAGCCAACCGTGCTGAGCCTCAGAGCCTACTTTCAGATGCACCTGATTATCTTAAGTGCATGGAGTTAGCCCAGAGCTTGCCCCAGTCACCTTCAGATCAGGGAGGAACTCGAAAAACTACTGCTGGGATTTAATCCCCAAATCCCCAAGTCACTATCTGGTCCAGGAGGGCCTCTCCTAGGGGCAATTCTGGAGTATGGTGCATCACAGAAGAGCCTGGAAGCCCTGGGAGACTCAGCTCCCAGGCTCCCTGGCTCCTCAACAACTTACCTGAAGGACTGCCATGAAGCCAGGGTTTCCAGGCTCCCTGGAAGCCCAAGGAGCATATTTCATTTTAGAGACATGAAACATTCCCACCGCAGTGCTTCCAAAATGAAACACTGTGCAATTTCATTGCCACAGAAAATTTCAGAGTTTTGGCTTTACGTCCTGACTCTATTCAATTTTTTTGCCCAAGCCTGGAAATTTTCCACAAAATTGAAATTAGTTTCCCAGCCAGCTCTACTAATCACTCTGGCATTTCTGCTGAGGCTGTTTTCCCGGCAGAGGCCAGACATACTCCCAGGAAAAATTAAGGTGGTACAGGAAATTATGCTGATGACAAAGTCGGTGGTGCTCTTCCCTTGGAGTCAGTTCTGAACCACCACCCCAGTGTAGAGCTATCATGAGCACTGTGCTGCTGGAGGTGATGCCTTTCAGATGAGACATAAACCCAAAGAACTCCTAACTATTTATTGTCATTAAAGTTCCCATGGCAATGTGTACGAGAATGGGGATGTTAGTTGCCTCACATCCCAGCTTAGGTAATTACATTCTGCCAACCTAATTCCCCAGGCAAGTCAAGTGGATAGTTTTCTTCTTAACTCACTGAACTAAGTGGTTGTGCAGCATTACTCTGTGTTATTACATTGTATTATGGTTAGTTGTACACCACCTTGAGATGTTCTGAAGGACACTGTATGAACAAACTGGTGGTTGAGAGCAGCTCCAGAGGTGTGTGAAAAGATCTCTGTCTGTACCTGCAGTTTGTAGAGGGGACCTTAGAAACCAAAGGTGCTATAGAAACTGAAGATATTATTTATTGTTCTCTGCATTTGCTTTGCATGTGTTTGTGCAGCTAACAACCTTGGAGCCTGTTTATTTGCTGAACTGATCCCTCGAATCCCCCTAATGCAGTCAGGCTACCACTTGCTTTACATATGCACCAACACCAATAATAAATGCCGAAGGAGAATGAGCTCTAAAGCACCGTGTCAGTTTGCTGACATCTTCCACTTCCAAACAAACAGCATCTCCCACTCCCAAATGCAAAAGAAAGAAAGCCGTAGGGCTACTCGTATGACAGACTGGGGAAGAGCTAAGAATGAGAGTCTCAGTTAACCCCTCACAATTTGGGTATGGTTCTCTATTGCCCTGCACCTTGTGTTGTCATTTACACTGGGTGTAAAATGCTACCAATTATGCTCTTTTACCAAGAGGGGAGAAAGTTCAGTCCCTTTTTCGAAAGTCTAGCAGCTAATTCTACACAGATGCAGTCGCTTCTCAAAGACAGGTCTGCCACATCTGATTCCATAGCAGGTTTGTAGATGTCCCTCAAGATTCCACTCACCATCTGGTCTCCCATCAGCTTGGCCTTACACAATGGATCCCAGGAAGTAGGATGCTTCTTTCTTTCTCTTCTTTGACTGAAAGACCCTTCCCCACTGTGCCAAGGTCATTGTATTCTGGCTATATGGCAATGCTTACAGTGTAACACGCCACACCAGCCATCAACTGGTCACATGCAGGGGGGAACAGAAGTCACTACAAAATCAGATCAACCAATCTCCCACAACCAGGTTTCTCTCCCCAGCAGCCTGAAGGATCAACTCTTCTAGCTCACTGACAGTTGAGCAGGTATTATACAGCCCTGCCAATACAGGGGAGGGGTGCACATATAACCCACTCAGTCCACCCAGTCCAATGGCTGCTTCCTAAAACTCACATGGAACTTTGCAAAGTCAGGAACCATTTCTAGCCATGCAAAGTGATATGCAGGACCAGATCCATTCAAACAGCTATTCTGCTCCGCAGTGAAACTCCCCATCATTTGTAAAGATTTGTTATGTGTTTTCTCTGCTTCTCAGGCAATGCTTAATGGGAACTACAACAAAAAATGATTCACTTCATTGCTTTTCAATTAGTTAAAAACTCCCATTAGTGATGCAATTAAGGTGCTGATTTCAAGTCTGTCATTTAACCAGTTTCCCCTGATATTTCACTGGGCTCATTTGTTGTTGCATTTTTTGTTTGTTTGCTTTTGTTTTGTTTTTTCATCCCGCAGAAGCAAAATATTGTTTATTCACAAAAATGCAGACAAAGCAGAAAGTGAATCCAAAGAGAGGAGAGGAAAGAGGAAGAGACAGGTGGCTGGGTAAGAGTTTTTAGATTTGTTATAGAAGAGACAGGAACAAGGGAAAGATGGGGGAGAACAGGGGAATTCCTGTGATGCTGCTAGACCAGGCTGAGCAGGGGAGGAGAGCACAGAGCAGATGGGAAAGCAGGGGAGCTCCTGGACAGCACAGGTGGGAATGGAGTTGAGAAAGCAGGGGTGAGCACTGTGGATCAGGTCCAATCATATGCTTGAAATAGCTATTCTCTCCTTGGATCTCTGCCTTTCGGTGCTTTAACCTTCTAGTTTGGTCACTGAGATCTTTGCATGCCATTTGTTTTTGTCATTCAAAGGGAATTATTTTGTGTAAACTCTGACTGAGAGCTGTTACTCACCTCCCGCTGGGAAAAAAAGGGCTGATGTCAACACCTCCTTGCCTTTGAACGTCACCGGCATTATAATATCACCAGGCACCACAACAGCAAGCCCATAAATCCTAGGATGAAAACGTTATTAGCATCCAAGAGCAGGGCGCTCTAGAATAGACAGGGCATAGAACACACAGTGCAAAGGCCATACAGACCTATTGGCTACAGCAGCTGCGCTCGGTGCTCCAGGTTCAGAGACTATTGGGAAGAACTCCTGCCTGTGGCTGGCCACTAACATTCCCATTCTGGTCTCGGTCTCTTCTTCTATGCTCCCCCTACACTTGGAATTCCCTCCCCAGGGGTGGTGGTACCTCTGTCTGCAGTCAAATCCCTTTCTAAAACATACTCATATTCTTGCAAAGCCTGCCAACTAGAAATGAGCCCAGACTGACACTTCTGAAACTTGAGGGGTTGTGAGATATGAATCCAAATGGTGCAGCTCAGGCTCAGCACTAGTTATGCAGTAAATATTTCATTGTAAGGGGCCATTGGACCAGAACTAGACCAGCATGTTGTAAGCGTGGCACCTGGTGTGAAGACAAAAGAAGTGCAACAGTTTGCTGTAGAAGTCTGTGTGTCTATTCTGTTCTATTTACATTCTTATACCAAATCGATCACTGTGGTATCCGAGTGCCTTTCAAAACTGTGTTTGCAGTGTTGCTGTAGCCCGGTTGGTCCCAGGATATTAGAGAGGCAAGGTGGGTGAGGTAATATTTTTTTATTGGACCAACTTCTTCTGGTGACAGAGGCAAGCTTTCAAGCTACACAGAGCTCTGGGAAAGATACTCAAGAGCGTCACAGCCAAATTCAAGGGTAGAACAGATAAGGAGTTAACACATGTTGCAAGAGATCCTTCAAGGTGAAGTGGGAAGTTAACACCTCTACAGTCATAGGTGCCGACTCCGTGGGTGCTCTGGGGCTGGAGCACCCATGGGGGGAAAATGGTGGGTGCTGAGCACCCACCGGCAGCCCCCCTATCAACTCCCTCCACCACCACCCCGCCCACAAGTGCCTTCCGTTTGTTTTTGAATGGAAAATTCTTATGGGTGAGGATGAAATGGATGAGTTTGGCAATGTGTTTGGGGTGGACATCTGAATGTGGTCCATTATCTTGTAGATATTTAAGGCAGCCAGCAATGCTGTCATTGTGAGGGCTGTCAGTGTACAAGGAGGTGACAGCTACGGCGGCATGGGTGGTGTTCCCTCAGACCTGAAAAAGAGCTCTGTGTAAGTTCGAAAGCTTGTCTCTTTCACCAAGAGAAGTTGGTCCAATAAAAGATATTACCTCACTGACCTGGTCTTTCAAAACTATATCAATCCACATGAGTGGTCTGCTATAGACCTGGGTTTTCTCTTCTCACCCCCTTTCTATAGCAGGAAGAGTTCTCAGAATTAATTTCACCGACCTTCTTTTCCCCATTCCTAGAATTGGCAGGGTAGCTCACTTGCTTCTTGAAAGGAAGTCTCACTGGTGTTACAGGAAAGCTTTAGCAAAGAGGCGGGCCTTGCACGTTGACATGAAGGCAGCCAGGTTTGTGATCCTCTTCTTCAGCTGTGGAAGGGAACTCCACTGCAGCGGACCATTCGCCAAAAAGGCTTTGGTCCAGATCTTCAGCTTGTGTAAATGGGTTAGATTGTAAGCATTTTGGGGCAGTGGCTGTGTTTTGTTATGTGTTTGTAGAGTGCTTGGTTGGAAACCCTAGTCACTACCACAATAGAAATAATAAATATAGTTCTATTGAAGCCAATAGAGCAACATCAATTAAAATCTATTAGTGAGCTAGTCATCTGTCTCCAGTTCCCACTGGTTTTACCCTGTCCTTTGAGCCATCTGTGCCGCAAGCGAAGAGCAATGTCTGCTATCTTCCTCCATTATCCCAAGATCTAGGACAAGCAGGTGTCTGGAAACATACCTGGCTTGTGACTCCTTTAAAAATGCATAAATGTGAAAGGGCTGAGAGACTTTTTAAGTGTAATGCAGTAAGTCTGTTGAATGCTTTGCCTGAGGGCATCAGCCATCTGAGGGCATCATCTCTATCTGCCTGACTAAATCCAGATTAAAGATGCATGGCTCTGCAAACTGCTACTTTTTCCAATTTAGATGCCTGCACTGTATTTTTATTTTTTTATCTATTTTATAATATTGATTTGTCAGGAGGCAAAGCAAGGGATGTAGGAAAAATGATGCAGAGTCTGAAATTGTGCAGTGCTCTATATTTACAGGGCTATGGAGTTTTCTTTTGTATCTTAAACTCGTCGATTCTGCAATGTATTTATCTAAGCAATGAGGATCTGATTCTCCTCTCATTCAGGTCTCTGGCAAAGTCCTGTTAAATTGAATGGGACTAGACTGGGTCAGTTGTTAATAGCGAATGGTCTGGTGGAGAGGGCATGGGATTAAGACTCAGGAGATCTGGGTACTTGGCTGTGTGATAGATTCTGGTATGATCTTGGGCAAGTCATTTAGTCTCTCTATGCCTCGGTTTCCCATCTGTAAAATGAGGATAATAGCACTGCCCTACCTACTTCACAGGGGGTTGTGAAAAGCAATTAATTAGTGTTTCTGTTCAGATACTACAGCTATGGGAGACATGTAAATGTGCTGTCAAGGTTCCTCCCCCACTCTGAACTCTAGGGTACAGATGTGGGGACCTGCATGACAAACCTCCTAAGCTTATCCTTACCAGCTTAGGTCAAAACTTCCCCAAGGTACAAAATATTCCACCCTTTGTCCTTGGATTGGCCACTACCACCACCAAACTAATACTGGTTACTGGGGAAGAGCTGTTTGGACACGTCTTTCCCCCCAAAATACTTCCCAAAACCTTGCACCCCACTTCCTGGACAAGGTTTGGTAAAAAGCCTCACCAATTTGCCTAGGTGACTACAGACCCAGACCCTTGGATCTTAAGAACAATGAACAATCCTCCCAACACTTGCACCCCCCCTTTCTTGGGAAATGTTGGATAAAAAGCCTCACTAATTTGCATAGGTGACCACAGACCCAAACCCTTGGATCTGAGAACAATGAAAAAGCATTCAGTTTTCTTACAAGAAGACTTTTAATAAAAATAGAAGTAAATAGAAATAAAGAAATCCCCTCTGTAAAATCAGGATGATAGATATCTTACAGGGTAATTAGATTCAAAAACATAGAGAACCCCTCTAGGCAAAACCTTAAGTTACGAAAAAGATACACAGACAGAAATAGTTATTCTATTCAGCACAATTCTTTTCTCAGCCCTTTAAAGAAATCATAATCTAACACATACCTAGCTAGATTACTTACTAAAAGTTCTAAGACTCCATTCCTGGTCTATCCCCGGCAGAAACCAGCATATAGACAGACACACAGACCCTTTGTTTCTCTCCCTGCTCCCAGCTTTTGAAAGTATCTTGTCTCCTCATTGGTCATTTTGGTCAGGTGCCAGCGAGGTTACCTTTAGCTTCTTAACCCTTTACAGGTGAGAGGAGCTTTCCCCTGGCCAGGAGGGATTTCAAAGGGGTTTACCCTTCCCTTTATATTTATGACATGTGCATTTTCATCTCTTCTCATTTTTCCCACCTTTTACGAGTTTTGATTTGTTAATCCATATTCTCCCACAGGGCTATGGTTACATCAGGTTATATTTATAGATGTTCAGGCCAGAAGGGATCATTAGATCATCTAGTCTATCATCCTGCATATCACAGGCCATAGAATTTCCTCATTAATCCTGCATTATTCATTGCAATGAGAAGCCAATGGAAATATTCTGGATCTATACCTGAGATCAGCATGTGGCCCTTTATGTGTGTATATAATTACATTAACAGGGTTAACAATGTCTTGTTAGTTTCATTCTTGTGTTCTATTTTGGGATCACTCCTCTGATAACTTATCAGAGGCAAAATATTGTGGAGATGGTTAGCGCTATTATGTATGTAGTGATAGGGATACAGGCCACTGCAATGACATGTGTAGTGGTATGACAAGGGGTAATGTGGCTAAAAAGTGTCCCATTGCCACATATTGAATGATAACAGGAGTCAGAGCACACGTCAGCCATCAGCATCTTACCAGTCCATTTTCTAGTACCCATTGTACAATTCCTTCCTTAGTACATCAAGAATACCCAAAAAACCCACTTAAATTTAGCAGTTAATTTGAATCAAGTCAATTTAAAAAAAAAACAACCTTTAAACCTAGATTTACTTGAAGTACTTCAAATATTTTATTGCTAGTACTACAGTACATAACAAAGTAATTGTGTAATTAAGAGATAATGTCAATGCAATGGAACATTGTTGACAAGATAATAGTCTCCCGTTGCTGTATAAATGACAAGGCAAAGCTAAAGAATATGCAGGAAAAATGCATGCGGAAAATTGGATGGGTTCATTTGTTTGTGTATTGAACTGGTAATTTCTGATGGTTTAAATGCAATCAGTCCAGGCTGGATTCTGTCACATATCTTCATGTGGAATAAGTAACATCTCATTCTGTGAGTAAATGAGGTGAAATCATGGGGCCTCCCTGGACTGCAAAGTACTGCTCTTGTCTTCTGAAAGGAGTGGCCTAATTTTTTGATACTAAGGCTGTATATACTCTACGGGGGGTTCTGGAAAAAATGTTTTGTCATTGCTAACTCTGGTTCTACTCCCCCATTGATAGCAACTACTGCAGACAATGCTCCTGCAGCTGCCAGCAGCCCAGATCCTCAACTTGTGTAAATTGTCCTAGCTCAGTGGACGTTAATGGCACTGTGACAATTTACCTCAGCTGAAAACCTGGTCCAGAATTTCTAACACCACATCATCTAACCCAGCTCAGGACCGATTTAAGTCACACAGGGTTCAGGCTTCTCATTGTATCGTAGCCACAGTTGGCCTGGGTGAGGAGATGGGAGTTCAGGGGAGATCCAGTTATGGTTCCCTGATTTTAAGCCAGCTCAGCCCTGGCTGCACAGGGGCTTCCCTTAGGGTGACCAGATGTCCTGATTTGATAGGGACAGTCCTGATATTTGGGGCTTTTTCTTATATAGGTGCCTATTACCCCCCACCTCCTGTTCCAATTTTTCACACTTACTATCTGGTCACTATAGCTTCCCTACTTACACCACCGAGGACTTTACCCCTTTGAAGAATCAACCCAGCAGAGCTCTGCCCCGCCACATTCTCTGTGTTATGTTGGAGATAGGGCTGGCAAAGGAGGAGAGCTGGGTGAACATTTTCAGACCAAAAAAAAAAAAAATGGAGCTCTTGTGATACTGAAACATTATGCAAATCTGGGAGGCGGGAGTCCTGTGGAAAACATAGTCTGAGATCATGTAATTAAAAAGACTATCACAGTACACAGCATACAAACAAGGGGTCTGAATTAAGATAGCAGAGGCAACCATAATTGTGGTAATTCCTTACTTGTGAGTGCTTAACTTTGCAACCATAACATTCTTTTAATGTAGTTTTGTGCGTGTGTGTGTGCGTGTGTAATTTCCTAGGTTTTAGAAGAAAGCAAGTTGGAAAAACAGAAATTCTATCACGTGGAACATTATTGACTCCCACCTGGTTCATCAGCAGAGTCAGAACCTTGAGATGCACAACACAGACCTTGACCACTTGAGTTAACAGAATAACTAATAGCAATAGTGAGTTGTCATCCCCCGGTATGTGCCAATCATTAGAAGAGATGAGGCTTGCTTTTTGTCAGTGGATTTCGCAGCTATTTGCTGGCAGCAGAGGAATATTGAGACTTGGGAATTCTGAGTTTTAGTCTAGGTTAGATGAGGAGTGATCTCTAGTAGTTACATACGTGTTCTGCTCTTGGCTTTTCCAGTCTGCCCTTGCACCAGTATTCCCATCACCACTTGATTCCACATGGCAGTCCCAGTTTCCCCCCTTCAGTTCCACATCCTAGATCCCGCTCCATCCTACTACCAGCTTTTCATCCTAGTCCCCCATCCTCCCTTGGCTCCTCCTCCCAGTCTCTGTCCCCCAGCCCCTTTCCCAGTTTCTCACCTCTCCATTTGCCCAGTCCTGGCTCCTCACTTCTCAACATTCCAGTCAGGTTACTTCGTCTTTCTCCTCTATGCTGCCTGGGCAGCAACAAGAAGAGCCTTGAAAGCACAGGAGAAATAGTTTCCCAGCTCTCCGTTCTGATGCCACAGTGGGCCCTGACTGCCATTCCCGGTTCAGCTCCTGCTTCCCTGGGCTGGAGCAGACGCAGTGCGGATCAAATCTTCAGAGAATTCCATTGCCAAACTCTAGCAACTCTCCCCTGTGTGTGTGCAAATTGAGATTTTCAGAGGCTCATAACATGGCCACATTTGGGTGGATTATCACACAGGTGGCAAAAGGTGGCAGGGGGTCACCCCTCTATACCAAATTTCAACCCCCTCTTCCAAAGCATAGGGACA
Source organism: Lepidochelys kempii (assembly GCF_965140285.1). Taxonomy (NCBI): domain Eukaryota; kingdom Metazoa; phylum Chordata; order Testudines; family Cheloniidae; genus Lepidochelys; species Lepidochelys kempii. Next base: position 154,509,226 of record NC_136382.1, read on the forward strand.
CTAAAGCTTCTCAACAAAAGGGCTGAAAGGGAGGGGGGTATCAAAGACAAAATCATGTTTTTTCCCTAATGTCATTCTATGAGATGATTGAAATGTTGTTACCAAAAGTTTCCAAAAATATTCAGCTTGCGGCAGACACACGGCATGGGAAATTTCAGTTCCAGTTTGGCAAATGTATAAGCATCTAAATATGGGTCTTATGGAACATGGCAGGCAACCTTAGCTACCTGCATCACTTATAATTTTAAAAAAGCACAAGCAAATACAGTATCCCTTAGTGCCTGTATCTTTGTCTTCCCAGAAATTTCTCATTGGCTGGATTCCCCAGCAATACAAGTACCTGCAGCTGACTGGATTTGTCCTCACCCTTCAGTGACAGGTAGAAAACAATGTGCTTGAGGGGAATGAGGACAAGCTCGGAAGCCAGGAGCTAAAGGGCCCCAAATCTGGGGATGCTACTGACTCCTTCGGTGGCCTGGGGCAAGTTACTTCCCTTGTGTGTGCCTCAGGAGCCACTGTCTGAAAAATGGGGCTATTGCCAATTTGTCAGAAGAGTTGTATTAGCTAATTACTGTTTGCACAGGGCTATTGATAGGTACAGCTCGAAGCACTGTTATTCAGGCTGCACTGGTTGGTATTTCAGGACACTGCAAGGCCGGTTTAACCATCAGCCTATTCTCTATGCAACTTTGGTATAGGTAGTAATAGATCTATTGCACTGGTTACATGTACTTTGGGGAGCAATACTAGACTTGTGGCAATCAGAGATGGAAAAGCCCTATCGGCCCTTCCTGCTTTGGTTTTGTGGGTCATCCTAGTGCTGCAGTAGCAATGGGTAGAGTATGGCGCTGGGGAAAGCAAACAACTGCCTGGGACAGCGAGCAGGGAGTGCCCTGAGAGAGAGTACAAACCTCAGGGATGAAAGTAATAAGTCGACATGAAAGGGGAGACTGGACACCGAGGTTCATATCAGGCCCGGCCTATGCTTGGGAATAGCCCCAACTCAGCAATTAATGGCCAACCATCAGCGTTGCTGCCCGTAATGGTGCTGACCTCTCTGTGTAGACATGGGGATGCAGGAGTTTACACCAGCTGGGCTAATGGAAGCTCACTCCAGCTTCATGTAGGAGACAGCAGCTGAGCTTCTGTGCCAGTTGCAGAATTAGAGCTATTCCTGAATGCAGACATGGCCTAGGACAGGCAATCCACAGAGGCTAGCATTTCTCTCTCCAAAGCAAGGCTGGACTGGGCACAAGGGGGCATGGCCCATAGCCCACCTTCAGAGCTTAGACTGAAGCAGAAGGGAGCCTACCTTGCCCCACAAGTGTCGTTCTAGCCTGTGTTCCCCCAGCACTCTTGAAGACCCCTGCCTCTGACAGTTCCACCTGGAACAGGTCACCTCCACCTCCCTGTACTCCATATCTGTGCCTATTCAGCCCTAGTGGGGGCTGCCTAATTTGCATACAGTATGTCTGGCTGCCTTCCAGACCACCAGAAGTGCTCATCCAGAAGAGCTGCCAGCAGCCACCTGACAAGCCGCACACACCTGTATAGCCCATCTCCTCAGGCTGCATTGATTAAGCACCTCTGTTCTTATTAGCACAGTGCAAGAGGTTCATTCATCTTAGTTTCTTGCTGACAAGCACCGACTCCTGTGATTTGCCTCCTATTTACAAAGAGAAAATGCCTTTCACTCTGTGCAACGGCTAAGCCCCTTTCCTTCACACCAGCTCGCAGGAAAAACGGGTCCTGACGTTCACCACGGGGGCCCGTCTGGCAGCAACATTGTATCTGCACAGAGACACGTGTGCTAATAAACACATCACTGGGCACATGAGTGCTTATAATTGCTCTGCTTAACAAAAAAGCTGTCTAAATTACACAGCCCCTTTGATGGTTAAAATGCACCAGGTCTGCCTTTGGGTGAAGGGCATGTCGACAAATGGCGGGCCTGGATTTCTACTGAGTCTTTCTGCATAACTAGTACACAGACCCAGACTCTAAGTGGATCCTCACAAAGCCCACCTAGTCTTCCAAGGTGATTTGATTTATTTTACTTTACTGCTTTAAATGGCGATAGGGAAATTTACTTCATCAGACTGAATGCTGTTCAGTTAAACAGGCAAGTTGCAAAATGGCCTCTTCAAACACCTCAAAATATTTCACAGTCTCCTTGGATATGAAATGTGGAGCTGTGGGATTCCTGGGCAATGCCGTTTGAATGATAATTCCAGCAGGAAATTCAGCTTGAGGACAGGAAGATCAGAGCTGCTGCCAGGGACACTGGGAGCTGTGGCTAGAGGTAGAGAAGGACTGGAGCCTCCCACTGGTTTTTATAGATAAGAAATGTCTATGCTCTGTAGATCTACATGCTGAACCAAAAATAAAAACTGCCCAGACAGAAAGCAGAACTCAGATTTTCCTCTCTCTTGATAAGAGTCATCATGCTGACAATACGGCTGCTTCCAGAGTGATTCTATCTATAGAGGTTATTCAAAGAAATAACTTAGTGACTTGGGTGGCAGTTCAGCAGAGCACTAAAGCATGTGCTTAATTCCATCCCTGTTTAGCAACGGTCTTCAGCCTGGACATGAGCGGAAGCTATACAGATGTGGAAGAACTACTAAGTAAGGATGAAGAACAGGAGGACTTGTGGCACCTTAGAGACTAACCCATTTATTTGAGCATGAGCTTTCGTGAGCTACAGCTCACTTCATCGGAAGTAGCTCACGAAAGCTTATGCTCAAATAAATGGGTTAGTCTCTAAGGTGCCACAAGTACTCCTTTTCTTTTTGTGAATACAGACTAACACGGCTGCTACTCTGAAACCTAAGTAAGGATGGAATTAAGCTTGTGCTTTGATGTTTTGCTGGACGAGGACCACAGTCACATTTTACAGTATATATTTATTACCTCCTCAGATGGGAACATCTTGTTATCACGTAAGTAACTTTGAATGCTATAGACTTGTGAGGGCTGTGAGTGTGTGGGTTCTACTGAATTTATGTGTTCAAAAAAAAAAAAACCCTTAAGAAAAGAAAGTTCCTGCTCCAGATGACTTTTTAACAAGGACAGTTCTGCTGTTCGCGACAAAGCAAATAAATATTGGGGAAATGAAACACTGAAAGTGACTCACGCAGCTGTAGAGTCGGTGAGTGGAACTTTTGGTTTGTCTAGTGTGTTGCCTATTGACAAGCAATTTCACTTACAGGGACTCTGCCACTCCGACACAGTCTGACAAGTGAGTGTTATCTCAGTAAATCAGACCTTGCACCCAATTCTCCAGCAGACTGGGGAGGCTTTTCCTTCCTCTCTGTGGCTCATGCAGTCTCTAGAAACTTTAGCGCAAGTTCACTGACAGCTGGTTCAGATACCACTTTAAAGTTCTTAATTATGTGCATTCATCTTGTTTATTGACCCACTTGACACAGCCAGCTAGACTACTTTGTATTCTACCATCAGAAATTTCCTGCTTAGGAAGAACTATTTGCAGATATATCCCCAGGTCTAAGGAAGACAATAACACACATTTCTGTAGTCAGTAGATATGCAATTCAATTTCAAAAACACAGGGAATGGATCCATTGGGATGGCACTGTTCCCCTTCATGCACCAGCTCCTATTCTGTGGTATGTGAGAGTCTGTTTGCCTGGGAGAGATGGGTGTGAGACTGCATGTCAGGGCACGATGTGTTCGTTCAATGTGCACATGCCATTAGTCAAGACATTTGTGATAAGCAACATAATTGTGTTTGGTTAGTAAATCTGGGAAATAACTGCAGTGGTTTTCATCAGCTCCTGATGAGTCAAGACCTGTGGTTAGTTTAGTAATTAACCTTGGGAGCCGTTCCAGTCACCCAGATGCACACATTAAGGCTTGAGTAGATGCATATCAAAAAGAGGATAAATATGTAATCAGGAATCTTTTGAGGCATATAATTTACCCCGTTACAGCATTATACTTTGGTGCAAGTTTTAGATTATTTAGCTATGTGTATTATTAACCCTCCAGACCTTTCTGTCTTAGCCCTGGTCTACACTAGGACTTTAGGTCGAATTTAGCAGCGTTAAATCGATGTAAACCTGCACCCGTCCACATGATGAAGCCCTTTATTTTGACTTAAAGGGCTCTTAAAATCGATTTCCTTACTCCACCCCTGACAAGTGGATTAGCGCTTAAATCGGCCTTGCCAGGTCGAATTTGGGGTACTGTGGACACAATTTGACAGTATTGGCCTCCGGGAGCTATCCCAGAGTGCTCCATTGTGACTGCTCTGGACAGCACTCTCAACTCAGATGCACGATTGTTTGACGTTGCTCTGACGCAGGGAGGGGCGACTGACAACACGGCTTACAGGGTTGGCTTACAGGGAGTTAAAATCAACAAAGGGGGTGGCTTTACATCAAGGAGTATTTCAGGCAGGACTTCACGGAGGGTTCCAATAAGAAATGGTGCACCTAAGTAATTGTTCTTATTGGAACAAGGAGGTTAGTCTGGCCTCTCATTGATACATGGCTAGATCTACCTTGCTGCACCTTCTCTGTGAGTGACTGCAGAGTGACCTAGAGGAATGAGTCCCCTAGACCGGGGCCGGGGGGAGTTTGCAAATGAGTACAAAACAAATCTGATCTATTTCTTGTTTTGATATACTCCATCTATCTTTTACATCTTTGGCTGGCAGCAGACGGTGCAGAAGGACTGCATGCCATCCACATCTCATGGCTGCTCGGCAGAAGATGGTACAATAGGACTGCTAGCCATCCTCATCTCTTGCCTGCCCAGCAGAAGATGATGCAATAGGACTGCTAGCAATCCGTATCGCCTGCCTGCTCACCATAAGATGGTTCAATAGGACTGACTGCAGGACTAAAGAGAATGACCTGATCAGATCACTCCAAATTTAGTCCCTGCGCCCATGTCTGCCCAGGCGCTCCTGATCGACCTCACAGAGGCGACCAGGAGCACCTCGGACATGACGATGACGGCTACCAGTCCTATTGCACTGTCTGCTGCCACAAGGCAATGGGTTGCTGCTGCTGTGTAGCAATGCAGTACCGCGTCTGCCAGCACCCAGGAGACGTACGGTGACGGTGAGCTGAGCGGGCTCCATGCTTGCCGTGATATGGCGTCTGCACAGGTAACTCAGGAAAAAAGGCACGAAACGATTGTCTGCCCTTGCTTTCACGGAGGGAGGGAGGGAACGGGGGCCTGACGATATGTACCCAGAACGACCCGCAACAATGTTTTAGCCCCATCAGGCATTGGGATCTCAACCCAGAATTCCAATAGGCAGCGGAGACTGCGGGAACTGTGGGATAGCTACCCACAGTGCAAAACTCCGGAAGTCGACTCTAGCCTCGGTACTGTGGAAGCACTCCGCCGAGTTAATGAACTTAGAGCATTTTTTGTGGGGACACACACACTCGAATATATAAAACCGATTTCTAAAAAACCGACTTCTATAAATTCGACCTTATTCCGTTGTGTAGACATACCCTCAGTCATGAAGATAAATGTTGCAGCAGACCTAAGCTGTCATCTTTCACTTTCTTTCACGTACACACACATTTGTGCACCTCATTAGGTTATGAAACTACGTATGCATGCTGGAGTATCAGTGTGTATACAAATAACCAGCAAGTAAGATGCATGACTAGCCATTTGCATGTGCAAATATGAATTTTATGGACACACTCGGGGTAATTGTGTATGCAAATTAGCTGGGAGGTTCTGCTTGCATTTCTGAGTGTAGCCTGGGACTTGGACTTTTGCCTGTGTGTTACCTGTGTTTTGATCGTTAACATCCAGTGACTCTAAAGTCAAAGGTGAAGAGCACAAACGTACTGAGCGTCTAAGGGAAATGAATTTTCCAGTAACATATGGCTTGATCTTCAAATCCCAATGGGCTGGGAGGTGTTTCCATCAGATAGTTCACACAAGCGGGAATGTCCACAGCAGCCTTTTCATTTCAATCAAACCTATTCCTTTCGCTTTGATGGAAGTGGCTAAATCTGCTACTCATATAACTACCCTGATCCATTTCCCAACTTGCATAGCACAGGGTAGTGTTGCTGTCAATAACAATGCCAGAATAACACAGTGCTTTGTATTTGTCCTGTGTTATCACTTGGCTTAGACATTCTTATTCTGTTTCTTTCCAAATTTTAGAGTAACAGCCGTGTTAGTCTGTATTCGCAAAAAGAAAAGGAGTACTTGTGGCACCTTAGAGACTAACCAATTTATTTGAGCATGAGCTTTCGTGAGCTACAGCATCCGATGAAGTGAGCTGTAGCTCACGAAAGCTCATGCTCAAATAAATTGGTTAGTCTCTAAGGTGCCACAAGTACTCCTTTTCTTTTTCCAAATTTTGTATCCTTCCATATTAATGGTCAATATTTTATAGAATAAGTCATCAAAACTGAGGTAAGCAAATGCTGCAAGGTGTGGTATTTATTTTACTCACATTAAACAGAGGTTCAAATTAACCAATTTCTTCATGTTGGTTTCTTAAATAGATCGACAGATAGATATTGCTCTATCTGTTATCTCTTTCCCCATCTCTTTGCCTACTTCTTTTTCTATCTAGTACTTGTCTGTGTGTGTATGGTATTTACAATAATCTTTGAATTATACCTTCCTCTGTTATATCTGACACCTTGATTTGATCAACAAGCCGATTGCTATAGCAACTCCACCAATCAGTCTTTACTTGAAGTCACCAAAAGAATAATATCAACTATTCTCTCTAGTCTGAGTTTGAAGTATAAATTCCAGGCTAATGTTCAGTTTCAATTTAAAGAGAGTACTCCACAATCAGTCAGAAGCCCTCCCCGTCACCTAAAAACATTATGAGAATTTCACTCAGTAATTCCTGCATCAAGCCCAAGCGCTTGCATTTAAAAACAGAACAGGGAGGAGATTGTGCAGTTAGTATGGGGGCTGGAAAGGGAGTTAAGGGCTTTGTATGACTTACCATCTGGAAACAAAAAATAGATTTGCTTATGAGGCCTTTCAGGGGAAGGAGCAGTGACGGTGTTACCAACTCACGTGATTTCATCATGAGTCTTACAATATTTGGTGTATTTCTTCAAGCCCCAACTCCTGGAGTCATGTGATTTCATGGGAATCTCAGCTTTCTTTTTCTTCTTTTTCTTTTAAAGTACCTTTTTAGCTCTGATGGGTGTGGAGGAAAATGTGACCTAAGTGTGCCCTAAAAGCTCACAAACCAGAAGGCCAATACAAATAATTCAACATTAATTTTCATGTTTATTTTTCATCTGATTATTTTTAAGCCAATCTCATGATTTTGAGGGGCCTGACATATTTTTTTTCCATGGTTGGGGGTCAGCCATACTGAGTAATGACAGGACCCATACTAGTGCTCATGCTAGTCCTCTCACTATCTCCCCCATCTGTGTGATGCCATCCAACCTGGGTGTTTAATGTATTAACCCCTTTGTGCCCTCATTATGTTCTCCTTCCCCACTGCTTGGCAAATCCTCTTAACCCTCTCCTCAAAGCCCTGAGCCCTAACTCCAAATCTTGCCTTATTTCAGGCTGCTTCTCCCTGTATCTTCAGTCCAACTCCTGCATTTTGTTCTTTTTCCCTGCCACCTCCCAAATCTCCTCAATCAAAATGTTCCTAGTATACACAAAGGTCTAAGAGGCAGTCATTGGAGGTGCTGCTTTGTGAAGCTCACAGCAGCACACTGGGAATTGAGGGCACAGCTGGGAAGCCCCTGGATTAACCAGATGGCCCGATATTTCATTGTATCCCAGTTTCAGTTGACCCATCAGGGATCTGGGACCTTGCTTCTCAAAACTGGGACAAACCTGGTCAACTGGAACTTCTGGTCACCATAGTTAGGGTACAGCAAGGCTCAGAAGGGTTTCATCAGCTAGTAGGAGGCCAGGGAGAGCTTTGACAACTGGGACAGGGCTGGGTGCCTATGGCTTTCCTCCCAAGAAGGGGGATTACAGCCTCCCTCTGGGTGGGAGTGGTCCTCATTGTGTGCTGGAGAGGGGCTGGCAGAGCTTTTGACAGGGGAAAAGATTCAGGAAAAACAATGGGTACAGCTGCCATCTTCAGCCATTTCTTGATACTAACCTCATCAAAGACTCTAAAATTCATGGATTTCAAGGTTTATAGGGACCATTGTGATCATCTAGTCTGACCTCCTGAATAGGACAGGCCAGAGAATTTCACTCAGTAATTCCTGCATCAAGCTCAAGCGCTTGCATTTAAACAACAGCTTTTTAAAACTCTCCCACCTCCATTATTTTTCCTTTAATTTCTGCCTCTGCATTTCTGGGATCACACTGGGACTGGATATTCCAAAATACCACATGAAAAGTTGTCCTCACTGTATTGTCTGGTTTCAGAGTAACAGCCGTGTTAGTCTGTATTCGCAAAAAGAAAAGGAGTACTTGTGGCACCTTAGAGACTAACCAATTTATTTGAGCATGAGCTTTCGTGAGTTACAGCTCACTTCATCGGATGCATCGGATGAAGTGAGCTGTAGCTCACGAAAGCTCATGCTCAAATAAATTGGTTAGTCTCTAAGGTGCCACAAGTACTCCTTTTCTTTTTGTATTGTCTGGCTAGATCTGAAACAAGTGGCACTGGAAATCTCATGAGGAGGTCTGCTCGGATCTTAAAATTTCTGGCCCAGCAGCACAAATTCACAACAATTAAATTATTCAGTGAATTTCACTCGTTGTCCAAGGGCAGCTTGGGAAATTTTCAGATTTATTCGTTATTCACAATTTTCTGGGGTTTCTTTAATGCTGATTTGAGGTTGGCAGCTCATTCCAACTGTGTATATTACACAGTTAAATATACACTTTTCAGTTCACACCCTAACTTCTGTAATCCCATCTCAGGGGTGATAGTAAGGCTGGAGAAATTATGAAGCTTAATTCACTAATTCATTTAATGTTTGAAAGGCACTCTGGGGATCCACCTACTGGAAGTACAAAGTCATATTATCAAGGAGATGGGTTTGGGGATGGGGAGATCGGTTGTTTTGTTTTGTTTTTGCAAATAGGGTATAATTCACTCTGCATAAGGCCTATTACTGATTCCTCTGTCCGGGTTGTCTGCAGGGATTGAACCTCTGGATCTAAAAACACAAGCTGCTACTGTTTGAGCTTAAGGGTCAGTTCTACTAACTTGGAGACTGTAACACTCATAAACCTTTTTACATGAGCCAACCACTAGAGGGGGACAAAGCCACACTTGGCCAGTATGCACCAAATAAATCCTCAAAATGTGGTTTAAGTGGTTCATAGACTCAAATGTGGATCCTCTGGATAGGGGGAATAATTTCAGAATGTTGCATTCACTTACACAAGGCAACCCTATCACTCCTACCTCACTGAACTCCAACAAAGGCGCTAATATTAATCTTTCAAATTCCATTGGCACCTAGAAAATAGCAAGAGGGGATAAGCATCAATTACTCCTCCCCGCCATACACACACACTTCCCACCACTGCTCTCTCCCCCCACCCTCCATTAATTTAAATTAATTAATTAGTACAATCATACCGCAGTCTGCTCTTGATTTTCTGATTAATAGCATGATTAGCCAGTGCTGAGTCAGTAATAAACTGCTGCAGTTCTCATTCCTGCTGGCTCCTGAAGAGCCACTTTATCAAGTGCTGTTGTTTTTGCCATTCCCCCAGCTACATCCCCAGAGCCAAGGAGGAATCTGGGCATCTAGCTGTTCTGCACACTCTTGGATGGGTTCGACTAGCACAAATTTATATTTATAAGTACATTTAATAAAACCCACGGAAACTTTTGTTCCTTTGGGGTCCATTTCTGATTTCATAAGCAAGGCCCCCTGATATGGCACATCCAGACCTTCTCTCAAAATTCTGGGCACCCATAACACATCGAGTTCATGACTGTGACACAAGCATATTTCTTCCATTCACTTTTCCTAATGGATGGACAGTTAGATTGCAGAGACAGAAGTCTGATCTGTAAAACAGCAAAGGCAGCACAAGTGAAATTATCCCCCATATTGACTCATTATTTATTGCACTTCCGGCTTGACCACAGTATAAATGAAGGCAGCAAAGATATTTGGCATTTCAATGTACTGGGCACTGCACAAACCCAGGAAGACAATATCCCTGCCCGAAAGAGCTTGCAAATGAATCTGAAGCAAGACAGGAGAATAATAGGTGGAAACAGCTAAGGGTGGATAAGGGTTACGATAATCAGATTAGTCAAGTGGATGAGTTTTCTATGTGCACAACTTGACCTGCTGTTGCAGCTTGAGCATGGAAGGGCAACTTCTAGCTTTGGAAGGTGAGCTCACTCTCCATGCCCTTTCCGTCCCTGGGCTTTCAACTGGGCCTGCCAGCAAGGGTAACAATTAATGCCATTGCTAATGGTGTGGTATGCACCTTGGGTTTCAGTTCATCATCTTTGCAACTTGTAGCCTAACAACTATAAGATACAAAGAACTTCCTGTCACCATCAGACTGGGCTAAATCTGAATGGGCAACTTTCAAAGCCAAAGGCTCTGTATGCTGTTATTAATCAGTCTCCTGAAGTGTCCACTGCCATGGACAATGATCCTTTTCTGTGGTCATGGCTTGCAAACTCTCATTTACAAAATGGCTCGCGCATAAAGTCTGCCAGAAGGTTCAATAAAGAAATCTGTCATGGCCCAGCTTCTGGACCACGGCATATGGAATACAAGATCAGATTCATTAGTTCCCAAGCCTTCAGTGGGTTCCCCTCTACCCTCTTTAGCAGGAAAAAATATGACACGATTATGTAAAATAAAATCAAAACATCAATGTTGATTAATAAAAGTAATTTCAAGAAGCTGCGCCAAAGAGTATTCAATTGCAAATTCATTTCCCCTGCTTAATTGTCTGAGAATGTCTGCGCGATGGTATGGGAATATGAATGTCTTGCCATTTCAGTCCTGGGCAAACCTATCCTTTCTGACAGCAAATGCCCTCGACTAGCCTTGGTCTGGAGGAGGCATCTGACAGGGAATGGAAAGAGGCTGTGGACACTCTATGTGAAAAATGTTCTTGGGCAGTGACAAAACTCTTCAGAGAGAGAGCATTCTCATTTCCTCTTCATATCCTGCTGAGATGGCTGCAGCCTCAGATGGTGGAGTTGAAGGAGGCTTTGTTCCTCCCGTAAGGTCTTTGGATCTGATGGGAAAGGAGTCTGTCTGCTTGGAGGGCGAGGCAGAAGTTACTGTGCACAGACTGATGGGTCCTGTGGCACAATCAGTCAATGTCACAAATAGGATGACCAGACAACAAGTGTGAGAAATTGGGACAGGGGGTGGGAGCTACATAAGAAAAAGATGCAAAAATCGGGACTGTCCCTATAAAATCAGGACATCTGGTCACCCTAGTCATGAAGCTTGTGCCTGTGACACCTGCGGGGCTTATGCCTGCAGGCTGAAGAGACCTGTGGGGAAGCTGACTTGGGCGGGGAAGAATTTGAGGTGAAGGGGCAGGCAATCGGAGGGCACATTCAAAAGGAAAAAGGTGCTTTGCAGTTCCCTGTGGTTGGGAAACAGCTGCCAGAGGGAGCCTTGGGTATGGAGGAGGTTGAAGTAGATCCCCTTATGTAACGATACTGGTTCTGGCGGGACCCAACTGAGAGAGCCAATTCAGGACAAATTGCTGAAAGCAGGGCAATTATAGCCCAAGGCTGGGGTTTCTATGCACATCAAGGCAAACCAAACCAGCCAGACAGATTTCAGAGTAACAGCCGTGTTAGTCTGTATTCGCAAAAAGAAAAGGAGTACTTGTGGCACCTTAGAGACTAACCAATTTATTAGAGCATAAGCTTTCGTGAGCTACAGCTCACTTCATCAGATGCATATCGTGGAAACTGCAGCAGACTTTATATATACACAGAGAATATGAACCAATACCTCCTCCCACCCCACTGTCCTGCTGGTAATAGCTTATCTAAAGTGATCATCAGGTGGGCCATTTCCAGCACAAATCCAGGTTTTCTCACCCTCCACCCCCCCACACAAATTCACTCTCCTGCTGGTGATAGCCCATCCAAAGTGACAACTCTTTACACAATGTGCATGACAATCAAGTTGGGCTATTTCCTGCACAAATCCAGGTTTTCTCACATCCCCCCCACCCCCATACACACACAAACTCACTCTCCTGCTGGTAATAGTTCATCCAAACTGACCACTCTTCAAGTTTAAATCCAAGTTAAACCAGAACATCGGGGGGGTAGGAAAAAACAAGAGGAAACAGGCTACCTTGCATAATGACTTAGCCACTCCAAGTCTCTATTTAAGCCTAAATTAATAGTATTAATTTAATTAATTTAATTAATAGCCAGACAGAGAGGACTTTGGTTTTACCCCACTGGCTAACCATAAGTCACACAAGCAATTCCCTTAGACACTTCAGTTTCCCAGTATCCCCACCAGTGCCACTCATTATGGGGACAAATGGTTATGAAAACCAATACCCCAGTAAAAGAAAAACAGTTCTTTCGATCCCAAAGGACCAAGCCCCAGACCCAGGTCAATATACAAACCAGATCTTACCCACAAATCACGCTGTTGCCAAAAGGTTTATTCATAAAAGGAAAAAGATATTGATGAGAGCTTGAATTGGTTAAATGGAATCAATTAGATACAGTAATGGCAAAGTTCTTGGTTCAGGCTTGTAACAGGATAGAATAAACTGCAGGTTCAAATCAAGTCTTTGGAGTGCATCCACAGCTGGGATGGGTCATCAATCCTCTGTTTAGAGTTTCCGTTTGTAGCAAAGTCCCTCCAGAGATAAGAAGCAGGATTGAAGACAAGATGGAGGAGCTGCAGCAGCTTTCTATATTCTCTTGCCATGTGGTCTTTCTTTCTTTGTTCCAAAGACAAGCTGTCCATCACATGGCATGGAAAAACCTCAGAGTTCTGGCCATAGGCATGTCCCTGCATACCTTGCTGAGTCACAAGGCGTGTCTGCCTTCTCTCAATGGGTCAATTGTACAGCTGATGGTCCTTAATGGGCCATCAAGCAGGCTAGGCAGAGCTGACACCAATTTGTCTGGGGTGTCACCCAGAAGCACAGCATAAGTTTGAAATACAGACAGTATAGAGCCAATATTCATAACTTCAACTATAAAAATTATACACATATACAGATAGCATAATTATAACCAGCAAACCATAACCTTGTCTTAGAAGCCTTATTTGACCCCCTTTATACAAGATTTGGTGTCACTACAGGACTTTGGTTGCAACAATTATCTATGTGGTCCCAGTTCATGTCAATAACGTCATACCTTACTCTGGAAATGGTTTGCAAGGCATGTTCTCCATTTCCAGCTCTGCATGTGGCCCTGAGGAGGGCAGGAACGCTGTGGAGCTTTGCCACACTCAGGCTGTATCAGTAACGTAGGGGTAATGAGCAGTTTAGCAGCCACACCTGTGTCTCCCCCTTCCCCTGTAGTTGGAAAGAGGGGCAGTACTGTAGTCGCCTCTGTTGCAGGGGCTCCATTCACTTTAGGGGACTCCACTCAGGGGATTACTGAGGGCACGAGTCGAGCAGAGGGAATAGTGGCCCAACAGAGGCATTTTTAAAAATCTGAAGTGGGGTCTTTTGTCTTTCTTGACCCTGAGGTTCCCAGCACACAAAGGGAAGCCCCAGTGCTGATCAGGGAGCACAAAGGCCTGTTGTGAGTGAGCAGCTGAGGAACAGTGACAATAAGGAGGAACCTGAGGTGTCTGTTTTCAGCCATGGATCTCATGAGGCGTTGCCTAGGAAGAAATCCTATGCAACAACCACATACCACACAACAGAACCACTAACCCAGGAACTTATCCTTGCAACAAAGCCCGTTGCCAATTGTGCCCACATATCTATTCAGGGGACACCATCACAGGGCCTAATAACATCAGCCACACTATCAGAGGCTCGTTCACCTGCACATCCACCAATGTGATCTATGCCATCATGTGCCAGCAATGCCCCTCTGCCATGTACATTGGTCAAACTGGACAGTCTCTACGTAAAAGAATAAATGGACACAAATCAGATGTCAAGAATTATAACATTCATAAACCAGTCGGAGAACACTTCAATCTCTCTGGTCACGCAATCACAGACATGAAGGTCGCTATCTTAAAACAAAAAAACTTCAAATCCAGACTCCAGCGAGAAACTGCTGAATTGGAATTCATTTGCAAATTGGATACTATTAATTTAGGCTTAAATAGAGACTGGGAGTGGCTAAGTCATTATGCAAGGTAGCCTGTTTCCTCTTGTTTTTTCCTACCCCCCCCCCCCCCCCAGATGTTCTGGTTTAACTTGGATTTAAACCTGGAGAATGGTCAGTTTAGATGAGCTATTACCAGCAGGAGAGTGAGTTTGTGTGTGTATGGGGGTGGGGGGGATGTGAGAAAACCTTGATCTATGCAGGAAATAGCCCGACTTGATTATGTAAAGAGTTGTCACTTTGGATGGGCTAGCACCAGCAGGAGAGTGAATTTGTGTGGGGGGGTGGAGGGTGAGAAAACCTGGATTTGTGCTGGAAATGGCCCACCTGTTGATCACTTTAGATAAGCTATTACCAGCAGGACAGTGGGGTGGGAGGAGGTATTGTTTCATGATTTCTGTGTGTATATAAAGTCTGCTGCAGTTTCCACGGTAAACATCTGATGAAGTGAGCTGTAGCTCACGAAAGCTCATGCTCAAATAAATTGGTTAGTCTCTAAGGTGCCACAAGTACTCCTTTTCTTTTTGCGAATACAGACTAACACGGCTGTTCCTCTGAAACCAGTCACAGAGTGGTCACTTTAGATAGGCTATTATCAGCAGGAGAGTGGGTTTGTGTGTGTGTGTGGGGGGGGGGGGGGTTTGAGAAAACCTGGATTTGTGCTGGAAATGGCCCACCTTGATTATCATACACATTGTAAGGAGAGTGATCACTTTAGATAAGCTATTACCAGCAGGAGAGTGGGGTGGGAGGAGGTATTTTTTCATGCTTTGTGTGTATATAAAAAGATCTACACTTTCCACAGTATGCATCCGATGAAGTGAGCTGTAGCTCACGAAAGCTCATGCTCAAATAAATTGGTTAGTCTCTAAGGTGCCACAAGTACTCCTTTTCTTTTTGCGAATACAGACTAACACGGCTGTTACTCTGAAAGCTGGTCAAGGTCACACTTCTGAGTAAGACTCCTCACAAGGGAGGCACTGCCCTGGGATGCCTCAGCAGAAATATGTGATTCAACTGTGGTCCCCAGGGGGCATGGACAAATGTCCCATGAGGGATTTTGTTGTTGGGACTTTTGTTAAAACCTTTCAGTTTCTCACCTGCACCACTGAAAGCTGTGATATCCCTGCCAGGCAGCAGAGAATTCGGGGTCAGCTTTTTCTCCTAGGGAGGGATGGAATTTTTCTGGGAGCGGTTTGGAATTAGGAAGGGGACTAGGGATTGTGATGATACAGTAGCCATTTCTTTATTCTCAACTGCTATTAAGCCTGTGACTATTTTTTTCCCACAGTGACAATATACATGACGTGGATGTTCTTCATCGGGCTCCTCATTACGCTAAAGTGTTGCAGCCTCCAGTTAAAGTTTATGACTGATTTAGGGTTTGGAATAGTGAATGTAAAGGCACCATTGAACTTTTCCAGGTAAATGATACAGTGCAACGTCTCCCCAGTATATATTATTTAGATTCTGAGTGGGATTTCTCGGTGTATCATAGGCAGCCACACATTTCTTCTATCCAAGGCTCCACAGAGCATTGTAGCATGGACTGTGGTGTAAGGAAGTGCATGCGCTGTGGTATTAAGACGCACAAGACTGAGAGCTGCAGGGACTTCATTAGATGCAATGTGTGGGGAAAGTGAACATGTTTATAGGCAGTGCCCAAAGGCGTGGCACAAGAGGTAAAGACATAATTCCCAGCCTTTCAAGGCCCTTTCCTCCTGCCCTAAGCCAGGGAGCAGAGGATTCCCAGCAGCCCTGTAAAGACTAATGAAAGCTCCCTTTTGAGGGGCAGGGCCTCTCTACTTTTAGGGGAAGGGGTGACCTTGTCCTTTACTGATATCTGATTGGAAAGAGGTCAGGGTGAGGAAGTGGGAACCATTGAAAACAAGGACCATACAGGTGGGGACACAAGCACTGGCCTGGGTGGCGAGTGAACTGCTGGCTGGGAGAGGCTAGCCCCCAGCCCCGCCCCTTCCGCACGCCCTTGCCAGAGGCCAGAGCCCCCTGACCGCATCCGTCGGCCCCCCACCCCAAGCTAGTGCCCCAGCGCGTCGGGAGGGCAGGCAGTGTGGCCTGAGCTGGGGACATTGCACAGGGGGAGCCACAGAGCAGGAAGCAGGAGGGGGGCCTATGGGCGGACTGTGGGCAGGGCCACACCTGGCTGTTTGGGGAGGAACAACCTCCCCCAGCCTATGATACCTGCCACCTATGAGCACTGGTAATGTGGGGGAGATTATCAGAGATGACGGGGAGGAGGAAAAAGAGAAACTGGAGAAAGAACATCCACAGGCACAATTGGTTATGCAGGAATCCCAGTCACCAGGGAGGGATTGGCAGGCTATGGGTACGGCAGAGCCTGTGGCTAGGGAGCAGATTTCAATGTGTTCAACCTCAGGAATGGAAGAGTTTGTTGAAGTCACAGGGAAAGAGAGGATCCATGGAGAACTCAGAGGATAACTGTGGATGGCTGTAACGATACCTCAGTTCCTACCTAACACCACTGGGTATGGTAGCCCCTCTAGCATCCCAACCAGCTTCCATTTGAAGCAGCCCCTCACTTCGAGGGCACCTGGGCCACCGGGCAGAACCTCTTGTCCCCATGGATACACTCAAGGGCCATCCTTGCCCCCACGATCAGCCAATGCGGCTTCACCAGCCCCCTCTGGGGCTCCCCCTTTCTCTCCGTGCCTTTCTCAGAAAAAGGTTCCGCCTCTTTCTTCTCTGACTCCTTGTCTTTACGGGGTCAGTCCTCCCTCCGGGGACCCTCTGCCTCAATATATTCCTCGGTCAACCTGACCGCTGCTTCGACGGTGACAGGCTGGTGATGCCTCACCCAGACGCGTATGTTCTCGGGGAGGCTCTGCAGCAATTGTTCTAGGACCGATGTGTCCATCATTTTGCACCACTGTGCGTATCTCCGGCCTCAGCCAGGATGTGGCCCAGTCCATTAGTCTCTGGGCATACGCCCAGGGCCGCACCGCCACCATCCATTGGGCTGCCACCCCATCGACAAGACCACCTGGTCTAGAATGGCCACCCTCACCACCTCATAGTTCTGGATTTGTTTGTTGCTCAAGGCCATATAGGCCGCTTGAGCCTCTCCTGTCAGATAGGGAGCCAGACGGAGCGCCCAGGTTGCCCTCTCCCACCCAGCGCCCGTGGCTACCCGCTTGAAGATCCCGAGAAAGGCATCCGGATCATCCGCCTGGCTCATTTTACAGAGTCCCCAGCCCAGCATCCCCTCCTGCACCACTCCTCACAGGAGCTGAGGTTGCACACCGGTCTGCTCCCGCATGAACTCTCGCAGACTCTGCTGTTGCTCTGCTTGCCAGGTCCATAAGGCCTGTTGCTCGGCCTGGTGGGACTGCTGAAAACGTTGCAGGACCTGCTGCATCTGCTCCTGCAGTTTGACCAGCCATTGCAGGGTCTCCTCCATATCCAGGCCGCCAACCACGTTCACTGGCTCTCAAATCCCGGACAAGCCGACACATGTAACGAGGCCTTTGCTTGGCCCTCACACTATAGGACCTCTGTGCCCACAAATCAGCCAGAGACCTCTTCTGGGTGCAGTCACCAGCGCCCTTTATTTATAGTGTCAGCTCCCACTGCTATTTACAGACTGCTCCAAACTAGCACCCTAGGGGACAGCAAGCTTCTCCAGCAAACAGGGATGCACAGTCCTTGGTTCCGTTCCGTTCCGTTCCGTTCCGTTCCGTTCCTTTCTCCCAGCCCTCTCCCTCCCCCTTTTCACTTCCTTCCTGCCGGCCCTATATAGCTCCCTGGCTAATGAGGCCCGCAGGTGCTTCCCTTCTATCAATTAGGCATGACATACTCAGCCAGCCCCAATTAATGCTTCTTAATTGGAGCTGGGCTAACAGAAGGCTGGCTCAGGACCACCTGGCCAGCACCCTGTTACAGTGGCCTACAACTGTCCGAACCACACAGCCTTTTCACAAATTGAGACAGAGAACAGATTTTCTCTCTTTGGCGCTGTTGCAGATGAGGGAGAGCACAGAGGAGCTTGTGGACACGTTACAAGCCCATTGACTGGGGGAAAGGTATCCAAGAATTATTAGGCTTGAGCAACTTCAGAAAGAAGCATCAGAGTTGGGATGAGGATCTAGGGACTCAGGAGACCTCCCCGGGGGAAAGTAATGAACCAGTCAACACGTAAAAAGTGGCTAAAGAAAAGGAAAGAGGTGAGAGAGAGAGAGAGAGAGAGGGGTAAGTCAAGGGGTTTAGTAGTAGTGACAAGGCAGTCAACAAGGCAAGGATTGCAAGTGCCTGTGACAACCTGAGCCTTTGTGTAGATAATATTGAAAATTGCAACTTGAATGTGCACTCCATCCTGAGCGTGCAGCGGAGGCCAGGTGATCTTTCAGTTTTTGAGGGGCAGGATTTGAATCTCGTGGGGTTCCAGGAAACAAATCTGTTGTTCTAGGCATGACGTTTTGGGAGCTCAGAGGGATTCAAAGAGAGGACCATCTTTTTGGTGCACGGGACCTGATATGTCTGATGAAGTCGGGGTACTGCTTTATACATATTCAATATCGCCTCAGAGGGTGATCGAATTGCAGCCAGGAAGGAGTTCGTTAGTTGATTTCTGTTATTTGGGTGTGAGGTATAGTCCTATGTCCCCATCTGCGTCTGAAGTGGAGGAAAGCTCTTTCTATAGAGGTTGCTCCTTTTTTACTGCTGTCATGACAGTTGTGTTTGATGAGATATTTTAATTGATTAACTGAAGTGACTGACAGAGCAAAGCAACCCAAAGGGTTATGAGGGGATGAAACTTACTTACGAGCAGTGAGTGATGCTGTTGGGCTAAAAGATGTTTATGAGCATCCTCATTTAAGGGGGAAGGGGGCATTTACATTTTTAGAGGGGAATCGGGTAGTCAGTTGGATAGGGTGTATGTAAAAGCTACCTCAATAACCGGACAAAGTGCAATTTAGCCTGTAGAGTTTTCTGACCTTTGAACTCCGGGAGTACAGAACAGTGGCCTTTGGCCATGGTTACTGGAAATTAAATACTTGTTTACTTATTAGTTCAGTGGGAGTTAGAAATGTTAAAGGCATCTTTATGGTATGAGAAACAGTTTGGGAGTTTTACACATGCCTGATGGAATGGTGGGAATGGACACAGGAGACTGGTGACCGCTCGAGGACATCTGTAATAATCTGATTACAAGCATTATGTAGCATTGCAGAACTATTTGAGCTTCATAGTCAACTGCAAGCTGGGGAACACAGGGAAATAAGGGTCTCAGAGGAAGTTAAGAAGGAAATATTTCAATATGAAAGGAGAAATCTGGAATCAGCGAAATTTGCAAAGGACTTTAGGACAAAAGGTGGGGCAGCTTCCTCTGATATATTTGCAGGATGTAAGGAAAAGAAACTGCAGCAAGTTGTGGTGGGGTTACAGGATCCTAGCTCTGGGCAGGTCCATGGGGACCCTGCTGGCATGTTGATGATAGTTCAAGAATATTACAGTGAGCTCTTTCTGGGACAAACCATTCTTTGTTTCTGGCAGCTGGAGTTTTTGGATAGTATTGCAGGATTGGTAGATGAGGAACAGGACTCACTTGTGAGGCCATGAAAGGATATGGAGGTTCCTGCAGCTAACTTGTCACTGAAGAAGGGAAATTTGCTGGGAGTGGACAGGTTGACTGAAGAATTTTATCAGAAGTTTATGGATTCTCTCTCTCTGTATGGTGCTGTCATCTGCCTTCAATGATGCCTTGACTAGAGGCTCATTGGAATTTTCCTTTTATGAAAGCCTTTTGACTTTTTTGGCCAAAAAAAAAAAGGATCTGGAGTCTATGGGCCGACTGAACATGGATTACAAAAATTTGGTTTTTATTCTAGCAAAGAGATTGGGGAAAGTAGCAGGGAAATTATTGCATCCCAGTCAATCTAATGCAGTTAAAGGTCACACAGTGGCAGACATTTTGCGTTGTTTGTGGGAGGTATTTGAAATTGGGCAGTGGGAGAATGGAAAGGTTATATTTTGACCTTGTATCATGCCAAACCTTTTGATCAAGTGAACTTGTCTTAATATGGTATTCCTCCACAGTTTATTAACTGGCTGCAGGTCTTGCATGGTCATGCACTGTGCATCCCTTTGTAAATGGGTGGAGTGGAGAGGCTATATTGATACATGCTGGGGTCAGGCAAGATTGTCCCTTGAGTCCATAGTTCTATTGATTTACTTGGGACCCTTTTACTGTGGGCTATAGATGGTAACAGGGGATTTCAGGGCTTAAATGAGTGGATTACGGAAGAGAGGAATTTCACTCTATCAATACAAATTTTCACCCATGTGGATGACATCACAGTACTGGTGGGTAGTACCAAAGATAGGGACATATTTTTGGACACCTTACATAACTCTGCAGGAGGAGCAGTCATCAATATGAAGAGCAAGACTTTGTGGGTGAGGATTTGGGGGTGCTCTTTTGCTCTTCCAGAGACATTGCAGATTGTGACCAAGCCCTCCCAGAGCTATAAATATTTCGGGATGCCCCTTCAGTGGTGATTCAATAATCAAGTTGTACTGGGAGAAGCAGTTTGCCTCCTGCCAGGCTAAGGTGATGAGGTGGAAGAGATGGACCCTGAAATTGACAAAAATGGTGATGTGAATTAAAACATTCCTGTTACCTCTTTGCATTTATGTGGCATTTGTGATTTCTCCTCCCGGAAAATTGTCATATTGACAGGGGTATTTTTTCAGATGCTCTAGGACAATAAATGTATCCCAGTGAAGAGGAGTATAGCCTACTTGCTAGTTAAAAAGGAGGGCAGGGATGTTATGCCCTGAAATGTTCTTGATGGTGTAGTTTTTGTGTTTTTAATTTTCAAATGATTCCTGCAGCTGTGAGTAGAGGGTGGCCACTCATTTTCCAGCATTACTGGGAAATGTCACAGGGGAAGAAATGGAACAACTGGTAGGGAAAAGGGGATGGAGGCCCTAAAAAGATATTATTTTCTGCAACAGCCTCTCAGGCTCCCTCTTTCACACAGCTTGTTTGAAGGTGCATTTCCCATTGGCATGTTTAAGTGACAGCATACCAAGACGGTTGCTCACAGGTAGAGCTTGCCATGCCAGAGGGTGTATAAGGAAAATTTTTCAGACTGCCATTTAGCAGTACTGAATTGCGAGGAGATTTTCTCAGTGGGGCATTGTTGTACCTTTGCAAAAAGAGTTCCCTTCAAGCACATATAAGGATGTAGGATGGTGGGTACTTCATGGTAGAATGTATGTTAGAAGTAACAGCTAAGGGAAGCACTGGGTGGAAAGACTGTCCCCATGAAGCCTGCTCCAGATCAGAGGACACAATAGAGTACTTTTCCTTATTCTGCCCCATTAACATCTACATCTGGGATTTGTGGGCTTCAAAACTGAGAATCCTGCTGTTGCATGGTCAGACTTATGGACAATCGGCTTTTGGACTTTTTCCGACACAAGGACTGAACATCTGACTGCCTCAATAAAGCAAGGCAGACACGTCCCTTGTATTTTCTCTGAGACTCTGGAAGTTGTTAATGCGGTGGCTTTGTACTACCTAGGGCATCGCTGCTGTTCAGCCTGTCTTCCAGCACAGAACGATGCACCTGAAACTGTCGTTTGCACTGTCTGTGAAGTTATTCCATCACTAGCAACAGTGGAGAAAAACTGAATGATTTTGGTGGAATGGAGGCTGGCCTGGGGGCATAAGGCACTGGATTGATCCTCTAGTTTTCAGGACAAAGTGGGTAGGGTAGGATGGAGAGAGTTCAGGTGATTTCTCTTTGTATCTGTGATTCGTTCTGACTGGGACTGTAACTTTTGGGTTTGAAGCTTATATTTCAATAGACATGAAGAGAGAGAAAGAGAGAGAGATGGATAGATATACACACTATCCGCAGATAATAAGGCAGCTTCAGAATAAAAGGGCTTGTGGTAGCTAGGAGCTCTTTAAAATCAGTGGCAATCGTTGATTTTTTTTAACCCAGTTGATTACCAAAAGTTTGGTCTTTGGTCAGCCTCCTATAAAAGGGGTTCTCCAAATTTTTCCATAGTGGGAACAAGAGCTTGACAGAGATTCCTGGGTGCTACCTCTTCTCATCTTCCCAATCCTACTGACTTTGCCTGTCTTCCCATTTAAAATCTCACAGACCCCATCTCCCATTCACAATCACTGTGGATCATTGTGCCAGCTTTTGCTTTTGCTTACATGGGAAAATAACAGAAGGAAAGGTTCAGTGTATTTTTTAGCTTCTTTTAACACCAAATAGGAGCTGGAAAGAGCCAGCACTATGCGACCAGATGGCTCTCCACGGTGCACTATAAAGTGCTCTGCAGATCACACTTTGGGAACTGCTGACCTAGGACAATAATACCTAGAAATTGACCTAAGATGCAAAAATTGGAAGAAAATTTCAACTGCTCCAAAATTTAGGCTGTTCAGATCAGGGTCTTTTTATTCTGCAAAC
Organism: Lepidochelys kempii; assembly: GCF_965140285.1. Taxonomy (NCBI): domain Eukaryota; kingdom Metazoa; phylum Chordata; order Testudines; family Cheloniidae; genus Lepidochelys; species Lepidochelys kempii. The sequence goes on from NC_136382.1 coordinate 154,531,939, forward strand.
CTATAGCAAAATTTGGATCCACATTCGGATTCTGAACACCTCTGAAGTTCAGATCTGTAGTTTGGACTTGGATCCATCTCTAATACTAACTTAAATTTATGTAACACCATATTCCCATTGAAAAAGCCCCAAAGTGATAAACAGACATATAGATAGGAAACATTCCACTGTCAGAATTAAGTCACCTCTGGAGTGGACCGAAGCAGATGTCTAATAAGACACAGGAACACTGCACAACAATTTAGGACAGGAAGTGAAGAGAAATACCCTATCCAGTTAGAACTACAGAGAGAAATTAGGTAGGCAGAATGGGAGGGGGTAGCTTTTTATAGGGACTAAGTAGGGGAGAGATCATCAGAAAGCCTGAGATCTGTTCTTGACTGATCCTTGAATGTGTTACTTCCCCTCTCTGTGCTTCACTTTATCCAACCGTCAAATGGATATTACCACTGTCTCCTTTTCTTTGTAAAGTGCCTTCAGATCTAGCAGATGAAGCATGCTATCAGAATACAAAGTATCATGATTATCACCATTCTCTGTGTAGGAGCTTGGCCAGGGCACCAGAGCTAGTATGCTTGAAACAATTCCAGCTGAACTTTATGACCACAAATGGTCAGGACCTTCTTGCAGTAGCTGGATTTTCCTTGAGGTTACAGATTCCCCATCCATGTACTGATCATACCTGACTAAGCTTAGTTTGGCCCCAGCATGAAGTGGTATGGCTATGGGCTTAAGATTGTATGCACTGCTTGCTACATGAAAAATGAGTTTGAAGATGTGTCTCCTAGGCCTCAACATAGCCTTTGATTTGCTTCCTCATCCCCGACAAAGGGCTGATTTGTTGCTTTCAGCACAGGCTGTCAGTTCTTTATCAGATTGGAAAATAATGCTCCAAAGTGTATGGCACAACGACTCTGTCATCTGTCAAGTTGTGCAGGTAGGTAAGGCACCTTGGCAATAAAAAGCTCCGCTGTATTCTAAAGATCTTGCTCAGCTCGTCTGTGCAGATGTGGAATAGCCAGAGTGTCTCCAATGGCTTCTCTGGTATGAAATGCTGAAGATGGAAAACATTAGAAAGAGGCAATTGGATACAGTATAATACAGGTGGTGGCAGTGGGGAGGAGGTGATTAGGGGAGTGTATCAGAGCCATGTCAGATTGCCAGTGGTCTGTGGTTGTATGTGCACAATACAGACCTTTTTACCATGGTAAAGTAGGCAGCAAAGATGATTTTAGTTCTGGTGGAAGGTACTGGACTGAGCACCCTGAAGACTGAAATCCTCTGTTAACCTTCAGAATGGATACAGCAGGGGGCAGTGCCAAGCCAGTGTGGCTCAGTCCTGAGCTGGAAGAAGGAAACCCCTCTAGGAATGAGGGCATAATACAGATTCTAGGCTCTGGCACCTCTGCTGTGACTGACAAGAAGGGTGCTCATTAGTGCAAGTTAGAGAGATGTGGACACCTGTCTCCTGAGAACTTGTCTGAGATCCACCGGACTTGTTTCACACAGGACACTGAATACCCATCAGATGGAAAAAGCTTTCAGTCATCAGTGATCCAGGCTAGATTCACACTAGAAACAGAGCTTTGTCCTATTGCTGCTCCTCTCTGCCATCCAGGCCCTCAGATTTATTTGGGTCAAATTCATCTGTGGTGTAACTCCATTGTCTTCCCTGGAGATACAGCAGGAATTAGTTTGTCACAGTAGGCCAAATTCTGCTCCCAGTTATCTCGGTGTAAAACCTGAGTATCTCTATTGATTTCAAAGGCGTTACACTAGTGTACATGCAAACAGAATTTAGCCCAAAAGACTCTGGGGGAGGAGGACTGTCCACTGTTTAGCATGCTCCTCTCTCACCGAGAAGTCATGGTTCCATTTCTTACTCTATTCACCCAGGTTTGTTTCCAGGGGTGGGCGAGCAATGGGGTTGCCCTGGGTGGATGAAGCAGGGAACTTACCCCATATCCTCCCACTGCCAGATATCAGCAAGTTTTGCTCTGATTGGCTGGCCTTCTCTCCCTCCCGCTTGGTCACTGGGGTTGGTGAACCAGAAACATTTCTTTGCCTTGGCCAGCTAAACATCCAGGGCCACTGTTCCAGCACAGACTTTGTGTGTGACCGCAGGCAAGTCACTTACTCATTCTATGCCTCAGTTTCCCATCTATAAAATGCGAGTCGTACTTTCCCAGGGTAAATCCATTCAAGGTTGTGGCAGCCATACAAGAGCCTAAGATAGATAAACTGATTTAGTTGTCTCTCTGGTGGCCAAAATCAGAGACAATGTTCTGCTTTGGAAGTCGTACCCCCTAGAGTGTTTTACAAAGGCCTCTTCCATTTCCATGTAGAAAAATAAAAGCATACATCATAAGCCATTTGATCTTATGCAGCATCCCTGGTACACAGTATAACAAAAGATGCTTGATGCAGCATGAGAGTTATATAGGAGGAAAGAAAAGTCTGAAGGCAAAAGGAAGTGTCTCAGAGGAAGGGAGCTCCATAGCCATGGAGCAGCCCATGTCAAAGAGCAGCCCTCCATTGTAGTAGAAAACCCGGAGGAAAGGAAGGAGAGATAAGGCCAAGGATAGAGTCTCAAATGGGAGGGAGGAGCAGAGGTGGATGGTTAATTGTAAAGAAGGATAACACCAAATTCACTTGTTACTGCTGGGCTTTTATACCAGCAATTATCTAATTGGAATTCATTCTAAAACCAAACGAACATTTTTTTTCATCCTCAAAACTCTCACCTGCCTTTCTTACCCCCATTTCAGTGAAGAGAAAGAGAGCCACTCCGGCTATGCGGGGGAGGTTGGTGTGGAACCAACATGCCGAAAGAATACTACCAGACAATGCCACTTATCTACAATGCAGTGCCACTTACATGTTTACTGAAAAGAAGAAAGAGATGATTGCAGAGCTAAACATTGGAGAGCAGCCGATCACAATGCTGACAACATTCAAAGAGTCTATTGTAGTGAATTTTTGGAGTCTTTGTCTAAAGATGATAAGCAGGGAGGTAATGAATGACAATTTTCAGATATGTTTTCAAAAGTGCAAAATTCACAAAACACCCATTTGTCTCTCTCCACTTCTATTCTAAGTCTGGTCTTCTTAGACTTCTGGTCTATATTGGGAGTCCGGTCACATGTCTAAAGGTACCATTGTAAAGCCTCTTTACACCGCCAGGGTACACCGCCAGGGTACACTTGTGCAGCATGGTTTTTAGCAGTGCAGCATTTCAGGGCTTGTCTAGACTAGGGAAATTTGCACCAGTGTAGGTACAGTGGTGTAATTACACAAGTGCAACCCCACAACATAGGCATGCTGTGTGAGTGCAAAATGGGGTTTGCACTGAGTGCAACTTGCCTCAGTAACTTAATGGGGTGAGTTGCCACAGTGCAAGCCCCATCTTATGCCAGTGTAGTGCACCACATTGGGTGTTTGCAATGGTGTAGTATAATGGGTGTAAAAAAAGAAGAAAAGCCTATTCTAGACAGGGCCCTACTGTAATTTCAAACCAGGGTAAAGCTGGACCACTGTAAACTGTGTCTATGTTAGGGTTTCACACAGCTAGCTACTCTAGTGTCTGAGATCCCAGTTAGAAAGGCTCAAGATGTGATTTTCAGTCATTTGTAACTTTCAGAAGCTTTTACCTTTCAGGATGGAATTTTCCAGGCCTGTTCTCTGCCCAAGGGAGATTTTCATTTTATTTTATTGAAAGTTTGAGCAAAAACTAGTCAGCAATTTTTAAAAATTAAGAAAAAATACATTTTCCCCATTATTAAAACAACAACAACAAATCAAATCCAGTGTTAGTAGGGAGTTAGCCTTTGGTGAGGAGCTACCCTTACGAATGCTGCCTTCTGTTGTAGGTCAGTTTGGAGTTAGGAGAATCATATCCCCTGAGATCCAGGGTGTTGGTGAACCAGCCTCATGGCCCCCTTCTGTCCCCTCCCAATGAAACAAATCTCCACCAGAAAAATCTGCCCTCAGCCTTGTTTCATGGGGAAACATGTTCAAGTCCTGTTTTTTTAATTATTATTACTGCTCAAAAGAAATGGCATATGCCTAAGGTAGAATGGAAATGTCAAAGCCTCAGAACCCTGTCAGCTTCTTAGCTAGAGCGATCTGAGGGAAAACATAGACTCGGGGGGTTACATTTCTCAGCGTGGTCATTCATAATTCCTCCTTAATGCAAAAGCTACAGAACAGCTGCAGTTTAAATGCCTCTGAAAATTCAACCTTTCCCCTAAGAACAAGCGACGCAAGTTGGGTGATGCTAGGCATTATTTTTGCAGCCATAAAGGATTTAATGTCCATGTTAACTGCAGATTTCAATGGTACCTTAACTACAGGGCCCTGGGGGCCTTCTATTATCCATTCCCCACTGCAAAATTGAATGCCACTCTAATATTTGTCAGCTCAGTCACTGCAGTAACCATTTATGTTGGGCACAGTGATATATGACAGAGTTCTCTAGTGAGAAGACAGAGAAAGCAAAGGGCGACTCTGCCATGTGGCCATGCACCTCAGCAGAAAGCTTGTGAGTCGGCAAAGAGAGACAAATTTCACTTCCCGCGCTGCACTTTATCAAGCTCCATCCCCCTCATCAGCCCTTCCCTGAGGCATGGATGGCTGAAGAAACTACATTTCAGAAATTTACACGTACCTGTGATCCCCAAGCTGACTGCAGTAATGAAAGAAGGGGTACCTATTGTTAAAAGCCACTAACTCACTATTCATCTTAAAGCTGAACGTAGTGATTCCTCTAAACGGAATCCTTAAGATGAAAGATTTAGTATAAGCCAAGCCCCAACCCTCTCCTGGTCACTAAATGATCCCATGGCAGGAGCAGGGGTGTTAGACCTGGTATCTTGGCCAAATTCCAACAGAGATGTTTACATTCTGCCTTCCTAATTCCTGCCCCCTCCCCCAGATTGAAATGTGAATGGTATTTTTCTTTTATCCTCCAACAAGCGTTATGTGGCGATGCACCTTTAAACTGGTGCCGTGTTCCGCCCAAGAGGTGGCTCAGTGGTAGGTGAGCGAGTCTTATATACATTCTGTAAATTGCTTTGGAATCCATTGGAATAAAAGAGGCTATGTAAACAAATTTATTATTCTTGTTTTATTACTAATGCAATTTGACTTCAAAGTCTCTTGTCACTGAGCAAGTCTGACAAGCTAAGCAGTAGAGCTGTGGCTTCCCTCCCCTAAAATGTGAAAAAGTACTGCCAGAAGGACACTGAATATTTGCAATAATGATTCCTCCTGGAGATGTTTCAGAGTAGCAGCCATGTTAGTCTGTATCCGCAAAAATAACAGGAGTACTTGTGGTACCTTAGAGACTAACAAATTTATTTGAGCATAAGCTTTCGTGGGCTATAGCCCACCTCTATGCATCCGATTAAACGGGCTGTAGCCCACGAAAGCTTATGCTCAGATAAATTTGTTAGTCTCCAAGGTGCCACAAGTACTCCTGTTCCTCTTGGAGATGTGAATGTAGGAACAGTCCTATGCTTGGAATTTTCCTGGTTTCCTTTGTCAGTGGAGGAAGCATAAGAGTCCATTGCACAAGTGGCAGGTACATTAGGGATTTGTTTGCCATTCTTTGAGGCATCCGGTGCAGCGTACAAGATTAGATGGACAAGTGATCACATCTCCTATGGGAATTCCTTTGTTCCTACTGTCTTAGAAAGGTTTTTTAAAAGACAGACACTTGTACATATATGAATAACATATGCACTGACCACACGCCTAGGATAAAGGCTCTCAGTAGTCGTGCTTTAGGGCATCAGTTGAGTTCAGGAAGAATTTCCTTCCATCTCTATAGTAAAGTATGGTGTAGCTGGACAGTTGCATTGTGGGTAACATCTTGGCCCCTTCAAAGCCAATGGGAGTTTTGCAATTGACTTCAGTGAGGCCAGGATTTCATCTTATATGATTTTCCACCATCCTCCAAAGCATCCATCATCAGCCACCATCAGAGACAGGATACTGGACTAAATTGTCCATGGGCTAATTCTAGTATAGCAGCCCTTGCTTTCCTACAAAATGCATTCATCTCCGTGGTAGAAAGGCAGCCATTATGCACCAGCAACACTAAACAGCAGGTGAGGAAAAAAAGATTACTGTATGCCGTTGGAACTGTGGAGTACTTTAGTCTAGAGGTTCTCAAATTATGGGGTGGGCCCTTCCAGGGGAGGGGCGCGGAATGTATTCAGGAGGGTGAGAAGCTTTAGGGAAAAAATACGCTGTGCACATTTTACCCACAACAAAGAATAACTAGCGACACTGATTCCTCCAGACACATCAGGGCCCCAGATGGCGCTGTGCATTTGACTCTCCAGCAAGACAGCCAAAAAGAGAGTAGTTAGTGCTACCTGTACTGGCTAGGTTCTGAGGTGGACATTGGCACTGGACTGTGATCCATCAAGCTCATTTCTTCTATTACTCAAACAACCTCCGATGGTCACTCTACACCCTGGACTGAATTTGATCCAGTGGCCCACAAGTGAAAGTCATATAGCTTTGGTCACCTTCCTGTGATTTTGGAGGAGATATGATTGTTCAGCTTCCAAGGGAAAGATTTGCAACGGTTCAGCACCCACAACTGAGGCCACATTTTCAAAAGTGCTCAGCATGCAACATACACCCAAAATGCTGAGCAGTTTTGAAAATCTGACCACTTGTTTGGTACCAATGGGAGCTGAACACTGTGGAAATTTTGTCTCAAGGGACCAGCCAAAGATTGAGATTGCTTGGGCCAATATTGTAAATCCTAGCTGAACAAAGTCCTTGGAATTACCTGTGAGTGAGAACTATTCATGTGAGTAAGGGGGTAGAGTTAGCCCCTTATCCGACAATTGCAAGTGCAATGTCTTGTGTTGCATTTCGGCCCAATAAACACATTCAAAATTTTAAACACTTTGTGAGCAGGACTCTGCAGAAATTGTAACGCATCATTTAACAGCCCTTTTTTCTGGGTTATTTTCTTTCTCCCCCTTCCCCTCAGCCCACTCTTACTTTTTGGTAAACACATAAATCAGCATCATCTATATTCATTAGATAACGTGCGTTGTTCTGTGCAAAATTACCCCTGCTTTGCATGATTTTTCCCCCTTCTGATTAATATAAATGGCTTAAGTTAATTATGTTTCTCTTCATAGAAAAATGTATTTGTCAAACTGTAAAAACATCAATAAAAATAAACATGTGGATTTTAAAAGGGGAGATATGCAAGCAAGAGTGGTGTGACTAATAACAGGAGTTTCCATTCCCCAGCCCTGTCTGAGAGAGATGGTTTCTGCTCCAGTGTCCAGGGCGTCCAGACCTAACCTTAGCTCTGTGGAGATCCCAATTCTGGTATGATACTTAGGAGGGTTAGGCAAAAATTACAAACTCAATCAAATCTATCCAATCGGATTAAGCTAAACAAAAGTTTCATTGCAGCTGTTTGGAAATGGCCCTTGGAGGAAATGGGCATTCTGTACCCTTCATCTGGGAATCTCCCAAAATCTGCACAGATCTCAGGATAGCCACAGGAAACATGGAGCATCCATAAGCATGTCTTGGCTCTCCTGCTGGCCCTACAAAGCACAGATCCATGCTTCTAGGGCCTCTTCCAACCATAGCTGCCCTCTGAAAGCATCTTGAAAGGGACTCTCCACATAATGAAGGGGGAAGCAGCACAACTTAATAGAACCTCAGCTTTTATTGCCCTGCACTGGCCTTCCCCTGCCAGCTGTTGTGCAGGACACCTCTCCCACGTCTGTGAAGCCTGGACCGCAAGTAGGAGATTCCACACAGTGAGGAGGCAAGTTACAGCATGCCACCTAGGCAGCGTTCCATTGCATGGGTATTCCCATCTGCAGAGCATAGGGTCTTAAACTTGGTAGTCTCAAATGATGCTGTGTTACCCCCTTGAGACACCAGCCCAGAAAAAGTCTGCTCTTTGTGACCCCATCGCCTGAGTGCAGGTGTCAGAAGATGGCTGAGGGCACTGGGAAGCAGTCTGCCCAGAAGAAAATCCCTCCACTCCACAAGCCCATCTCCTGAAACACAGGGAGAAGAGGTGAGCTGGCTGTGCTGGGAACTAGTCAGCTAAGAGCATCACACAGTTCACTTGTTCAACCCTTGACATGCAGGAAATGAAGCAGGATAGCCATACAATGGTCTTCTGCACTCCATCCCCAAGGCACAGGACCTATGCAACTCTCCTGTTGGCCCTGGATTTCAGAAAAGCAGACTTTGACTCCTTCAGAGAACTGATGGGCAAGATCCTCTGGGAGAATAACATGATGGGGAAAGGAGTCCAGGAGAGCTGGCTGTATTTTAAAGAATCCTTATTGAGGTTACAGGGACAAACCATCCCGATGTGCAGAAAGAATAGTAAATATGGCAGGCAACCAGCTTGGCTTAACAGTGAAATCCTTGCTGCTCTTATATACAAAAAGAAGCTTACAAGAAGTGGAAGATTGGACAAATGACCAGGGATGAGTATAAAAATATTGCTCGGGCTTGCAGGAGTGAAATCAGGAAGGCCAAATCACACCTGGAGTTGCAGCTAGCAAGAGATGTTAAGAGTAACAAGAAGGGTTTCTTCAGGTATGTTGGCAACAAGAAGAAAGTCAAGGAAAGTGTGGGCCCCTTACTGAATGAGGGAGGCAACCTAGTGACAGAGGATGTGGAAAAAGCTAATGTACTCAATGCTTTTTTTGCCTCTGTCTTCACGAACAAGGTCAGCTCCCAGACTACTGCACTGGGCAGCACAGCATGGGGAGAAGGTGACCAGCCCTCTGTGGAGAAAGAAGTGGTTCGGGACTATTTAGAAATGCTGGACGAGCACAAGTCCATGGGGCCAGATGTGTTGCATCCGAGAGTGCTAAAGGAGTTGGCGGATGTGATTGCAGAGCCATTGGCCATTATCTTTCAAAACTCATGGCAATCGGGGAAGGTCCCAGATGACTGGAAAAAGGCTAATGTAGTGCCCATCTTTAAAAAAGGGAAGAAGGAGGATCCTGGGAACTACAGGCCAGTCAGCCTCACCTCAGTCCCTGGAAAAATCATGGAGCAGCTCCTCAAAGAATCAATTCTGAAGCACTTAGAGGAGAGGAAAGTGATCAGGAACAGTCAGCATGGATTCACCAAGGGCAAGTCATGCCTGACTAATCTAATTGCCTTCTATGACGAGATAACTGGCTCGGTGGATGAAGGGAAAGCAGTGGACGTGTTGTTCCTTGACTTTAGCAAAGCTTTTGACACGGTCTCCCACAGTATTCTTGCCAGCAAGTTAAAGAAGTATGGGCTGGATTAATGGACTATGAGGTGGATAGAAAGCTGGCTAGATTGTCGGGCTCAACGGGTAGTGATCAATGGCTCCATGTCTAGTTGGCAGCCGGTATCAAGTGGAGTGCCCCAGGGGTCGGTCCTGGGGCCGGTTTTGTTCAATATCTTCATAAATGATCTGGAGGATGGTGTGGATTGCACCCTCAGCAAGTTTGCAGATGACACTAAACTGGGAGGAGTGGTAGATACACTGGAGGGTAGGGATAGGATACAGAGGGACCTAGACAAATTGGAGGATTGGGCCAAAAGAAATCTGATGAGGTTCAACAAAGACAAGTGCAGAGTCCTGCACTTAGGACGGAAGAATCCAATGCACCGCTACAGACTAGAGACCAAATGGCTCAGCAGCAGTTCTGCAGAAAAGGACCTAGGGATTACAGTGGACGAGAAGTTGGATATGAGTCAACAGTGTGCCCTTGTTGCCAAGAAGGCCAATGGCATTTTGGGATGTATAAGTAGGGGCATTGCCAGCAGATCGAGGGACGTGATCGTTCCCCTCTATTCGACATTGGTGAGGCCTCATATGGAGTACTGTGTCCAGTTTTGGGCTCCACACTACAAGAAGGATTTGGAAAAATTGGAAAGAGTCCAGCGGAGGGCAACAAAAATGATTAGGGGACTGGAACACATGACTTATGAGGAGAGGCTGAGGGAACTGGGGATGTTTAGTCTTCAGAAGAGAAGAATGAGGGGGGATTTGATAGCTGCTTTCAACTACCTGAAAGGGGGTTCCAAAGAGGATGGCTCTAGACTGTTCTCAGTGGAAGCAGATGACAGAACAAGGAGTAATGGCCCCAAGTTGCAGTGGGGGAGATTTAGGTTGGATATTAGGAAAAACTTTTTCACTATGAGGGTGGTGAAACACTGGAATGCGTTACCTAGGGAGGTGGTGAAATCTCCTTCTCTAGAAGTTTTTAAGGTCAGGCTTGACAAAGCCCTGGCTGGGATGATTCAGTCAGGGATCGATCCTGCTTTGAGCAGGGGGTTGGACTAGATGACCTCCTGAGGTCCCTTCCAACCCTGATATTCTATGATTCTATGATCATGATCATGTTTACATGTTCAGAGTGTGCCAAACTCTGCTGCCCAATCCAGAGCCTCTTTGAATTCACATACCCTATATACATGTGAGAGGTTGTTCCAATTTCCTCTCTTTACAGAGCAGCACAGAGCTGTAGAAGCAAGAGATGGAGAAATCTTGCTAGACCACCGCTAGCCCATTCCTCCTGCCAGGGTAGGAGTGTTCCCAAGGGTGCACCATGACATCTTGGCCTTGGTGGCCAAAGCAGGGACCTTTTGGACCTTCAGAGAACCGTTTAGTCTGACCTGGATTTTCTTGGCCCTGTAATGATTGGCTGTTTGTGACAACCTTCCCCCTCCCACAGTCCTATCTCCTTGCCCCCTCCCTCCCTCCAATGGCCCCCTCTCTTCAGTTTTCTTTCCCCTCCTAACTAAACCCACCCCAAAAAAATACTGTGGTACTAACATACTGTTCGCTGCCATCATATTGGTCTCTTGCCTTGTGTGTTTCACCCCTTCCTCCATCCTCTGTCTGTCTTGTCTATTTAGGCTGTAAACTCCTGGGGGCATGGATTGTCTGCTATGGTATTTGTATAGTGTCTAACACAATGGGGCCGCATGCTTGGTTGGCCCTTAGGCACTACCATAATAAACATGATTAATACTCCCTCCGCCAAGAGCACCAGTCCATCAAAGGTCTGCCCTGGAAGAGGAGCCATTTTGGGATAGGAAGCGTGGGGTGAAGCAGAAGAATATTTATTCATCTAAAACTCCTCTGATCTCAGAAGTCCGGCAAGCTCGGCTGGCTATGAAGTCTGAGGATTGCTCCAGTTCCTATTTGTTCCAAACCACTTCCCCCACCCCTGCTTTATTCCCTTCACCCAAGGCTGCCTTTAAATCTGAGCAGGCCAACACACCGGACATTGGATTTACTCTGCCTGAAGCCAAAATAATTACTGAAATCTATGAGGTAAAAGTGTATTGGGTTCTGATTGACATAATCCTCGTTTCAGCAAAATACCTGCCGATCTGTAATTGGAAAGCACGTTTGCCTTGTGAGGAAGCAAAACTAGGTTTGAGTTATTGGCAGTGGTCTTACGTAGGGTGACCAGATGTCCCAATTTTATAGGGACAGTCCCGATTTTCAGGGCTTTTTCTCATATAGGTGCCTATTACCCCCCATCCTCTGTCCTGATTTTTCACACTTCCTATCTGGTCACCCTCGTGCAGGGGTCGGCAACCTATGGCACGCGTGTCAAACACGGCACACGAGCCAATTTTTAATGGCACGCTGCTGTCTGCCAGACCCAGGCAGACAGCAGTGTGCCACTAAAAATCTTGCCTGGCCCGGCCTGCTCTTTTCCACCCCCCGCCCACCACTCTCCCCTTGCAGGGTAGGCAAGCTTCCCCCGCCTCGTCCCCCAGCGTGCTGGGTTCCTGCCCCTCCTCCTCTCCCTCCATGCCGCTGATCAGCTGACATCCCTTGCTACGGATGGGGAGAGGGAAAAGCGGAGCCGCAGTGCGCTCTCTGCTCCGGGGACCTTGGGGAAGGGGGTGGAATCAGGGCATATCCCCTCCAGCCCCCTGCCGTGAGCTGCTCAGGGCAGGGGGCTGGGAGCACCCCCATGACCTCAGCCCACACCCCCAGCCCTCTGCCCTGACCCCTGCACCCCCCACACACCCCCAGCCCTCTGCCCTGACCCCTGCACCCCCCTCACACACACACAGCCCTCTGCCCTCACCCCTGTACCCCCCCCACAACCCCAGCCCTGACTCCGGCACCCCCCACACATACCCAGCCCCCTGTCCTGACTCCGGCACCCTCCTCACATACCCAGCCCCCCCAAACCCCGTGCCCTGACTCTTGCACCCCCCACATCCTCACTCCCACCCTGAGCACCAAATGGGAGCTCCTGCACGCACACACCCCTCCCCCCACATTCCCACCTGCACCCCTCGCACCAAATGGGAGCTGCCCAGGTAAGCACTCCACACCCAAACCTCCTGTCCCAACCCTGAGCCCCCTCCCTCATTCTAGCTCCTGGGCAGACCCCGCACCCCAACCCCCAGCCTGCTCCTTCACCCCCAGCCCTGTTCTCAGCACACTCCCACCCTCAACTCAGTGCAGAGAGAGGAAGAGAATGGGCTAGAACCAGGGAGAAGGTACATACCCACTCTGTGTGGACAGGGCTGGGATCCCAGACCGGCAGTGGGCTGAGCGGGGCCGGCAGCCGGGACCCTGGCTGGCAGGAGCCAGTGGACGGAACCCCAGACCAGCAGTGGGCTGAGTGGCAGTGGGCTGAGCCGCTCAGCCCACTGCCCTCAGCCCACTGCCAGTCTGCGGTACCGCTCAGCCCACTGCTGGTCTGGGGTTCTGGCTGCTGCCCCTTGTCAGCCGGGGTCCCAGCTGCAGGCCCTGCTCAGCCTGCTGCCGGCCTAGATGAACAGACCCCCCAGGCCGGCAACGGCGTAAAAGCGGGCCGGGGGCATAAAATCAGCATTTTAATTTAATTTGAAATGAAGCTGCTTAAACATTTTGAAAACCTTGTTTACTTTACATACGACAATAGTTTAGTTATATAATATATAGACGTATAGAGAGAGACCTTCTAAAAACGTTAAAATGTATTACTGTCATGCGAAACCTTAAATTAAAGTGAATAAATGAAGACTCGACACACCACTTCTAAAAGGTTGCCGACCCCTGCCCTAGTGTTACGTGTGGGATCTTGGTTCAAGCAGCCCCCTACAATGACTCTTAAATGGCCTTTCAGAGCAACAGCCGTGTTAGTCTGTATTCCCTGTATTCTGAGAGAATCTGGATTTATGCAGGAAATGGCCCACCTTGATTATCATACACATTGTGAAGAGAGTGGTCACTTTGGATGGGCTATTACCAGCAGGAGAGTGAGTTTGTGTGGGGGGGGGGGCAGAGGGCGGAGGGTGAGAAAACCTGGATTTGTGCTGGAAATGGCCCATTAGATAAGCTATTACCAGCAGGACAGTGGGGTGGGAGGAGGTATTGTTTCATGGTCTCTGTGTGTATATAATGTCTTCTGCAGTTTCCACGGTATGCATCCGATGAAGTGAGCTGTAGCTCACGAAAGCTCATGCTCAAATAAATTGGTTAGTCTCTAAGGTGCCACAAGTACTCCTTTTCTTTAAATGGCCTTGTAAAGCTTAGAATGGAGGCTAGAGGCAAACTTCACCCTATGATAATAGAACTCTAACAGCTGCTAGATCACCACCGGTAACTAACTTGCATGCTCTCCTCTCTTGATGAACAGTGAGCCATCCCCACCCCATATGAAATGGTTCTTCAGAATGCCATTTACAGCATGCAGCTCCTTTCCTCAATAAAGCCAGCCAGTTTCAGGAAAAGACATTTAAAAAAAAAAAAAACCTGAGAAGGGTCTTTGGAATTTCTACTCCCTATTCTTTTTTGTTCACATAAATGAATCTGAGGAGATGCTCTATAGCAACTGGAGTTCAGGCCCCACTTGTCTTCACGTGGGCTACGAATAACTCTCACGGATGTGACTGTCAATGGCAGTTACTCATATCCTGTGTTGGAAGGCTTGGATGCTGAAGCTAAACTTGGAGAAAGTTTGGATCAGGATTTCCATTCAAACTTTACAGCTCAAAACTGTTTCCCTGAATACTCCGTAGCTTCATCTGTAGATGCCAAAGCACATCAACAAGACAAGCAAGTATTACTACCCCATTTTACCGATGGGGAAGATGAGGCACAAAGAGGTTAAAGGGAAGAATGTAAAGGCACAAATGGGAGTTAGGTACCCAACTCCCACAGAAACCTAATGGGCCTTGCTCAATGGGCCTTGCCTAATGGGCCTTGCCCACCGAGCAAGTCTGCTTTTCAGTCAGGACAGGAACCTAGAAGTCCTGGCACCCAGTCCAGAGCCCCCTCACTGGACCACACTGTTTTCTGACTTTCTCAGCTTATAAAGCAACTTAAGTATTCTCTTTCTTCCCATCCCTCCCAGCTTCAGAGATAATTGATATTAATCCTCCGGCATTGCAGTTACTTGCAATGCACCATATGGGCCATTGTTTAATTAATAGTGCTGCTTTCATTCATTCTGAGCTTGATTAAATGAAAACTCCATCTGTGGGGAACTGAAACCTGCATGCAGAAGCAAGAAGAATGGAACTCCTACCAGCTTTGAAGAAGGGGAGAGACGGGGAGATATGGGTCTAGGCAGCATTTCCAGCTGTTTCTGGAAAGGAGGGAGGGATTTCGTGCCTCTAAGCAGCCACTGCATCCTGTAAGAGTAGCTGGTGAAGAAATAGCTGCAGAGTGGGAGACAGGAGATCGGTTTCTAGAAGGCTGAGAAGAGGGACGGTGGGCTGGATTCTGGGCTGGGCCTCTCAAGAGGTGCAGCCCAAGGAAGAGTGGCAATGAAGATGGCTTTAAGCCACTGTTGTGCCTGCAATATTCTGAGTGGGCCTAAAGTGGCCAACAGTGTAAGTTACAGCATTCCCATGGCTGTTCCAGTTCAAGGCAGCCTCCTCACAGTTGCCCTGGGGCTGCTATGAAGCCCACGGTAGCTGATCTACACAGTCCTCTGGCCACATCCCCAGCACACCCATTCCCACCCCTGCATATCCCACACCAGGAGGAGCTGCAGAGGGTCCCACCTTACACTGCTCCTTGAACAGGGAAAATTCCCCTCGAGGTCACTGAGCCTGCCATGGGAGCCAGAGTCTGGCCAGATGTACAGGCAGGGGAGATGGAGAGAGAGAAAGGAGGGCAACAGGAGAAGGGGCTAGACTTTTGTTGATTTTAAGATTTCACACAATGCAACAGCTGCTCCTATATGTGCTGATTCCTCCGAGGATGGTTTTATCACTGGAAAGACTGAAAAAGGTGGAATTTACAGCTGTTGGATAGACTTCCTGGCCTAATTTGATCATATGGGCTCTCTGTGTCCCAGCGCCCAAGACCTGTGTCTCCTCCACTTCTCCTGTTGCTTCTCTGGAGTGGGGTGGGTTGCTTTGTTAGTGTCTTTTCTTTCTGGTTCCCCAGCATTCAGCACTCCTCTTCCCTGTCCTCAGAAGGGCATCACCATTAAAAGGCTATGCCAGTTACATGCTAGGGCCAGTTTCACAGCTGCTTACACAAGAGGTCGGTTTAATGTGTGTTGTGTCCTCTTCTACTGGCTCATAGAATCATAGAAATGTAACACTTGAAGATATCTCAGTAGGTCATTTAGTCCAGTCCCCTGCACTGAGGAAGGACGAAGTACTATCTAAATATCCTAATAGAAGATAACAGCATACGACTGCTGTCAGCTAATGGAGCTACTCCTTTAGTTCAAATGGGAGATGTCTGTACTTTGGTGCTGAAAAAGTTTTGAATGCAAACCCTAATGGCAAGCACCCACAGCCCATCTTGACTTTAGCTGGACTTTGGGTGTAGGAATGTAAAGATTTATAGCGTGCAATGTGTCCTCTTCCATCAGGAAACTAGACTGCTCAGGGTTTCTGTGGCAGAACATTAACTCCCTGTATCATAAGCAAGGACTGCCTCAGCTACCTTCCTCCAGACCCAGCCCACATTCAAGAATGACAGACTGAACCAGCACTGCACGTGGGGAAGAGCCATAACCCTGCTGGCCATTCTCAGAGCAGAGGATTTTGAATGAAGGGGTATCAGAATGTGTAGTCATCAGTAGAACCTGAACCTACATACCTCTGGATTCATCCATCTAATATACACTCCTTTGTTTGTCACTTCTCAAGAGGGTCCATTTGGTTACAGTGAGAAACATACAGAGAATTTCCTTTCTGGATATTGATCAAACCTCTGCACATTGGCTGGATTGGAGGGTTCAGTTCCTGACTCTGCAACAAAAATCTCTTTGTGACCTTGGGCAACTCACTTAACCTCTCCATGTCTCAGTCCCCAGCTGTAAAATGGGGGCAATAATGCATCCTGCCACCCCTCCTTCTGCCAGTCTTTTCTAGCTCCACTGTAAGCTCTGTGAAGCATATAATGTCTCTTCCTATGCATGCATGTACAGAACCATGCATAATGGGATCCAGAGCTCAGATAGGGCTGCAAATAAATTAAGATTATAGGACACACTTGTTGGAAAAGCTCCCCCAGTGCACTCAATTACAAATCCTTTCTTGGTGAAATGCATGTTATGCTCCACAGAGACAATATGGGATGGAATCCTCCTTCTTAGGCAGCTGATTGTCAGCAGAGCTGCTCTGTGCCTGGTACTGCAGTCCAGGGGCTGCTAGAGCTTCTGTGTCACCTATGCAGGGAGGTGGGTCTGGCCAGAGGGCCACCTAGTTCTGAACTGATTGGCCATGCTCCTGCCTGCCACCCCAAGTCCCTCCACACTACAGTGGATTGAGCCCCCGCAGAGCAGTGTCCCAGGCCATGAAAAGGGCACAGATCCCTATGTGGGCTCTGCATCCCGCCCCCACTCCGTGCCCTGCAGAATCAGTTTAGTTCCAGTGCCCTCACTGCTTTCCGTGGCTCTTGCCTTGATCCCAAGTGTAGCAGGTACTCCCAAATATAACCCTGAACAAAGATTGAGTGGAAATGTAGCTGGAATGGTAGCCATGTTCTCCCCAAGCCCATGTACAAAGAAGGAATAATACTGAATGCTAAGCAGAATGACTCCCTCCAGCTTTTCCCCCAGAGGAACACTTTACTGCTGTTTGTAACTGTTCGGCAGTTTTCAGGGAAAGAAGAATAGAAGTACTTCAGTAACCTCCAGCTCTTGCACCACACCATTAAAAGATTTTAGGCAGAGGGTGGTGACTGCCCTGTGTGAAGAGAGGCAAGGGGAGTCTACTGTTCAAGCATGAACTGAAAATCTCTGCATGATGAAACATCTCAGCCACCTGGTGCCCCCGCAAAAGCCCAGAACTGACCATTATCCTCATTAGATTTTTTTTAAAGGCAAATAGCATCAGATGAGGAGGATTTAGGCCATAATTTTCAAACTTGGGCAAAGCAAGATACCCTAATCCATACTGAGGTAGCTAAATACGTGGTCTGGTTTTCAGAGTTGCACTTTTTTCCCCCCCTGCTGGAAATCACGTTTCAGCTCTCTTCAATCAGTGTTCAGTTCCAAACACTATGGAATTAAAGTCACTGCCACAGAATGGGGCCTTCTGTTCTCCATACCCTTTCAGGCCATAAGGGTCCAAAACCCCACCCACAGAGATTAGAAAAACAGAAAGTGCCCAGCTACTGTCTCACCACATAACCTCCGCACTTCCACCCTTCCACCAGAGGAGTTACTAATACACAAAAAAGACACCTTACAAAAAGCTGCCGTTTCACACTGTTCCACCACAGAATCTTAACCCTGCTGGAGTTTGTCTGTGCTGGGGGGCACTGGAGCAAGGGAAAGGCCTGTTTCCCACAGAATCCTTCCCTCAGGCCCAGGGCATTTAGAGCAGAAATCCCTGTAGGAGTTAACGTTGCTCTAAAAAGAGCTGCCAAGGGGTATGCAGCTTCTTGACAACACCACGCAAAGTGATCTGTTTGTAGATAGGTGTAAAGCCCTGCACTGATTTCTCGGAGAAGATTCCCCCCGAGCTGTTGGGGGAGGCAGGACCTTATTCCTTACCTCTCGTGACAGGGCTGTGTGAGAGCTTGTAGCGAGCCAGGAGCAGCTTCCTAGAGGGTTAATTCAGAAATTCCCTATGGAACCTAGGGGCTGCGGCCTACGGCAGGAAGGAGCCAGGTGGTTGTTGGAGTGACTCTAGGAGGAATGCTATGGGATGGCTCTCTGATCACCTCTTCACTCTGCTTCTTCCCACACCCACCTTTGGGGTAAGTCCATCACCTCCTCCTTAGTGCGTGTGGGCTGGTTACCAGATATGGCAGTAGAGAGGTTGCCCACTCAGCCCATGCACACGAGGATCCATTACAGCTCAAGTCCTCCTGCTTGTCACAGCGCAGAGAAAAGCAGGACAGCCTGGACTCTGTGACTGCATTAGTCACCAGCTGGTGAGTGTGGCAGGAGAGGACACATAACATGTCTACAAATAGCTTTTTCTGCACTGCTGAAGTGGGAGGAGAGAGGCCAGATTCCATCTGGCTCCTTAGGACTCTGAGGAAGCTTTGGGATCTGGAGAGAGGTCTCTGGAGCCTCGGGATGTGCAGGTTTGGAGACATGTGGCTTCTACCTAGTCCAAAGTAACCTGCCGTGCTCCCGTACAAGAGCCATATTAACAGGCAACACTGCAAGTGACCCCCATGCCTCTCTATTTCCTTGGCCATGTGTATCGTGTCCTTTTCCTGGTGGCTAGTCCAGAAAAAGAGGACAAGAGTTCACTTCTGCTACCGCTACATGGATTTGTTGGGTTGAGAAGCATGGAATAGCAACAGAATCTGGGACTTCAAGCCCCTAGAGTGACCTCTTATCTTTATAGGCCTGCCCTTTCATCATACACAGCTATTTTAAAGTTTAGTGTGATAGTAAAGAGACTGTATTCATCATTAACTATTTATTTCTACTCTCCTGGCTCCCAAACTGCTTTTCCTCCCTACTGCCGCCAGCTACCTTTGAGTTCTCCCTCTTCTCTCCCGGCTCTGCTCACTTGATTGCCGAAGCTCAGCGGATGGTCCAACTTTGCTCTTTCACTTCCATTCTTCTTTACGTCTGTGGATGACTGCATTTGCCATTGAGCAGCCTGATGGAAATACCTGAGTCCTCTGTCTAGGCATGCAGGCCCAACAGCTAAAGCCAAAGCCCCACTGAGAGCAATGGGAGATTAGCTTGGAGTGTCAGGAGTGGAGGCTTGGCCCATGGGGACCCCAGGCACTGCAGCTGCTGCCGTCTACATGGTGAATCCTCCAACCCATCGCCAAACAGCTCTTCCACATTCTGCAAACTGGCCTCACTGGCTGATTAGCTAGGAGAACAGAAACCCTTTGTTAGAGCAGGAGAGTCTCTTCAATGCAGCACTCTTTCCATGGCTGCCAGAGGGTCACAGTGAAACACCTGCAACTCTCGGAGTTTCTCAAAGAGTTCCCTGCTGAGTCACTTGAAACCCAATAGCAATGGTCTCTGACAGTGGCATTGCAAAGGGGAGCTCAGCAGATGGTCCCTTCTATGGCTTCCTGAGTGGGAGGGAGGTTGGTCTTGTCACTTAAGGCCTAGCTGTCAGAGTCAGGGTTCCTGAGTTCTCTAGCTTTGGAAGTGGGTGGAGTCTAGTGGTTGGAGCTGGACTGGTATCAGTACCATGCTTCCTTCCTGCCTCTGTCAGTGACGTTGTGTGTGACCTTGCAGCCAGTTGCTTTGCATCTCTGTGCACCAGCTAACAGAGATAATACTGACCCTCCCCTGCAGAGGGGCTGGCAGGGGTCACTACCGTAATGACTCAAGTTGGAGTGAGTTGTGCTCTTGGCAGCAAAGGGCCCAGATTCTGTCCCCATGGATGCCCAAGGTGTTTATATGTGGCCATTGTTTGACTCACCTAGCATTACAGGCTGTTTAGCCCGGTCCTGGCCATGTGTGATGCATCTGCTCCTGGCCCTCTCTGGCACACAGCTCCATCACACACAAGAACGTGGCCCACCAAGGACAATCTATCAGCTCCGATCTGGTGTTGAGCTCCAAGATGGATGGTGAGTCCTAGTCAGACCATAGAAAGGCAGGGTGGTGTTCTTTGGTGGAAATGGCTGGAGCTTCAGCCTCTGCTCCCACCTCCACCCACACCCTAAGGGCTTCAAAAGTGGTCCCTGATTCCAGGTAAACAAAATAGCTGAGCTGAGGCCAGGGTGGGTGGAATTACTGCTGGGACTCATCCTAAGAGAAGAGCTGATTTCTCCTCTGCTCTAGGGAGATTCCCATAGGAAAAGCAGCTGGGGTGGGAGTGGGGGCAGTACAAGCATTACCCCTCAGCCCTTGAATAGAAGGCAACTAGGACTTTGGGAGCCAAGGAACTGCTGTATCTTGCTGGAGAGCAGCAAAGGGCATTGGAGAAATTGTACAAAAGTCAATGTCACTGCTGGGTCAAGGGCAGCCAGACCTACTGGTCAGAGACAGAGTCCACACTCACATGACAGGAGTCAAGAGTCAGCTGGGTCAGGATACTGGAAGATCAGAAGCAAAAGACAAACTTGCAATCACAACCACAAATCAGATGCCAGGAAATCAAGCCAGGGGAGCGACAGCAGAAACAGGCAGCACATGGTCCAGAACAGGGAGCAACCCTGGTGTTCAGTCAGCTTCCTGTTCCTGCTGCTGGTTTAAGGAGGGCCAGAGGGCCAATTAGCTTCTCTGAGACTCCTCCAATAGGACCTCAGGAGTGGAGCCTCAAACTGGGGCAGAACTTCATGGGTCCTAGGTAAGCAATTTTCAGCAGGCTTCCAGGTGGAGGGTTGGAGTGTGCCTGCTCCCATGAACCCTGCAACCCTGGGTTGAAGACTCTTGGGTCGTGACAGTGAGTGATCTCTCCCCGCTCAAACCTCCTGCAGAAAACATGATCCTGGACACACCCTTTGAGAATAAAATGAGGATATCATAATGAGAAATAGGTCTCTGTACCAGGGCTGGGATCCAGGGATAGGGAAAGCTCCCAACCAGGATATGTAGCAGGACCCCCCTGTTTGTTGCAAGAGCCCCAAGTGGCAGGAAGAGTGAACGGTTCTTACCTCCAGGAGATGCATGGGATCTTCCATCTGAGCCTCAATGAGACACATGTTGCTCCGTTTGACAGGATGAGATCGCCTGTCCGCACTGCTCCCTGAGCTGGGCTGGCTACAGGATTCATTTGTGTGAGAGGCTGGGACAGAACGTGAAAGACAGATGTGACAATCAGGGTTCTGTCACCCCAGGGGAAGAACAGAGGGTCTGAACCCCAAAGAATAAGCAATTGAATCAACTGATTCAATGCAGAATTATTGTACCCTACAGGTACATCCTAAGGTCCTCTCATGGATTGGTAAGTGGTTAAAAGATAGGAAACAAAGGGTGGGAATAAATGGTCGGTTTTCAGCATGGAGAGAGGTAAACAGTGGTGTCCCCCAGGGGTCTGCACTGGGACCAGTGCTGTTCAACAAATTCATCAATGATCTGGAAAAAAGGGGTAAACAGTGAGGAGGCACAATTTGCAGATGATAATAAAACTACTCAAGATAGTTAAGTCTCAAGCAGAATGCGAAGAACTACAAAAGGATCTCAGCAACCTTGGTGACCGGGCAACAAAATGGCATTGTTCAATGTTCAGAATTCAGTGTTGATAAAAGCAAAGTAATGCACATTGGAAAATACAGTCCCAACTCTACTTATAAAATGATAGGGTCTAAATTAGCTGTTACCACTCAAGAAAGAGATCTTGGAGTCATTGTGGATAGTTCTCTGAAAACAACCACTCAATGTGCAGCGGCAGTCAAGAATGCAAACAGAATGTTGGGAATCATTAAGGAAGGAATAGATAAGACAGAAAATATCATATTGCCTCTATATAAATCCCTGGTACTGCCACATCTTCAATACTGTGTGGAGATGTGGTCACCCTGTCTCAGAAAGATATATTGGAATTGGAAAAGGTTCAGAAAAGGGCAAAAAAATTATTAGGGATATGGAACAGCTGCCAAATGAGGAGAGATTAAGAAGATGGGGACTTTTCAGTTTAGAAGAGAGACGACTAAAGGGGGATATGATAGAGGTCTATAAAATCATGACTGGTGTGGAAAAAGTAACTAAGGAAGTGTTTACTCCTTCTCATCCTTCAAGAACTAGGGGTCACCAAATGAAATTAATAGGCAGCAGGTTTAAAACTAAAAAAAGGAAGTATTTTTTTCACACAACGCACAGTCAACTTGTGGAACTCCTCGCCAAAGGATGTTGTGAAGGCCAAGACTATAACAGGGTTCAACAAAGAGTTCGTAGAGGATAGGTCCATCAACCATGGCTATTAACCAGGATGGGTAAGGATGCTGTCCTTAGCCTCTGTTTGCCAGAAGCTAGGAATGGGTGACAGGGGATGGACCACTTGATCATTATCTGTTCTGTTCATTTCCTCTGGGGCACCTGGCATTGGCCACTGTCGGAAGACAGGATATGGGGCTAGATGGACCTTGGGTCTGACCCAGTATGGCCGTTCTTATGTTTGGAAAGCTGACAACACTCTGATCATGAATATCCTTGTGTGATATAGGTCCGAGTGGGGTATAATGAGTTCTGTACATGGACTGGAAATACGCCCCCTAAAATATGTTGAGGGGTCAGACTTGATAAACCAGTTTGGCTTAGAGATAGAGAATAAGTTCCTGCTTTTTCATGTTCATAGAGCCATATGTAAATAGCCAAGTGGGGAAGAAAGAAGAGAGTGTACCAGGGCAAGTGCTGGGGTAGGACCCAGTCAAGTTCCCAGCTCTCTCCCAGGTTTGTGGGTGAGACCTAGGACATGTCTCTGTTGGACAAAGGACAACGCCCTGCTCCTTACAGTCCTCTGTGTCCATGGGAGAGAAGGGATGAATCCTTCCTTGAGAATCTCAGCAGCTTCCTAGGAAGGAGACAGTGCTCTTCTCTGAGGACCTTCTCCTGAACCTCACAGGGGTCTGATGCTCTCACTCTGCAAGCCTGTCTGGGGCCTTGGAGTTAGTGCTCAACAGAACCAGGCAGAGCCCTGTTGTCCAGCACGAGCACCTTCCCTCTGTTCCTGAAGGAAGAAGGGCCCCAACACTGCTCTGCACTGACTGCCCTGACCACTGGTGGCCCAGTGGCTCCCAGGTAGCAGGATACATTGGAAACATGGATCATCCAGTCTCTCATTTCCAGGCCTCCCCAGGGCTGAGGTAAAATTCCTGCTGCCCCTGCCCATTATGCTCACCTCCAGGATGTGTTGGAGTTTGTCTGTGCTGGGGGTTGCTGTCAGCAAGCTCTTCAGCTTGGCATCCATGTCTCTGGGCAGGCCTTCTTCAGAGCCTGTCAGCAGAGGGAGACCATGGGTCAGGGTTATGGAACCTGGGGCTACACCTGCCAGGCTGACAGCTGGCTCTGCAGTCCTGGCCCAGAGCGGCTCTCTGCAGAGGGCCTGGAGCACAGCAGGGTTGAGAACAGCCAAGCCCTAGGGATGGGAGCTGGGCTTCCTGGGAGAGTCCAGGAAACAAAGCACAGCATCTGCAAGGAAGGGATTTTCCACACAGGGGCAATATAATCTCCAACAGAGGAGGAATCTCCCCCTGACACTTAATTAATCCTCTGGCCTGTTCCCATCTCTGCCCACCGCACCCCCAACTCAGCAGCTCCAGCTATCAAAGAGAGCAAGAACCAGAGGCCTTCCTGCTCCTGGGACAGACGAGTAGGTTGATGATCTACCTGGTTGTGAGTGTTGGCCTTCCCCATGCCCATGGTCTATACTCCATTTAGGGCAGCGCACAGCAACTGTGATTCCTGTTCTGGATCCAGGGGCAACTTCAGTTTTCTGGCAGGAGACTGTACATGAGACCTTGCCGTTGCGGGGTGACACAGGCACTAACATGGGCACGGAAGTTTGAGGAACAGGGCAGAGGCCTGTGTGGGGCAAGGAGGGCAGGGATTTGGGAAGCAAGAGCAGAGGATCAAACACTTAATGTGGGTCAAGATGATCCCCATTTCAAAGATAGAGAAAGTGAGGCACCAGGTGGGAGAGTGACTGGCCAGGATCAAGTTACCACTCAATGGCAGGGCTGCAGTACAACCCCTTTCCTGCTCTCATCACTGGACACCGCCACCCGTCCTGTATGACCCCTCCAGCCATCCTCTCCCATAGGCCACCCCCACCATTCTCTAATACCAGGCTGTTTCCATAATGGAAGCAGGCTTGTAACGAAGTTCACTCACTGATAGGTGCCACTTCTTCGCAAGGCCTGGTGTCAGAGCTTTCTTGCTGGGCTAGCGCCCCCGCTGATAGTCACTAGGGCACTCCAGCAGTTTTCTGGCTGGGAACTCAACCCTTCAGCCTGGTGACCGTCTTTTAGTCCACTCCTTCCTGGGATGCGCTCATCCCAAACTAAAATGTCTTTAACAGAAACAAGGTCTTCTGTCCCTTTGGGTACTCTTCCTCAGCCTGCCTTTGGTTCGGCCTGTCCTTGCTGGCCTTGGTAGCCCTTTCTATGGCCTTGTGGGTCCCCTTCCTTCAAGACCATGGGAGAACCAATCCTACCCTGGATTCTAGGTTCTGCCCCAAGGCCCTGTACCGAACAGCTAGGCCTGCTGCTGTAACTTTGCTGCAGTTTTCCCTGGCTTTCCCCTCAGGTGGATCTCACTCTGTAATCCATTTGGCCTAGCTCCAGGCTTTATAGTCCACAGGCCAAGCCCCCTCTGTTATATACCCTCCTCATTAGAACCTGGCCCACACGGGGGGGAAAGTTCTATTCTTGTCTAAGCTCTATCCCTCATCAACTCGTCGCTGTCACCGGTTGCGCGCTTGGACAGCCTGCACGCACGGTGTCTCCAGCTCCACTGCCTGCTCGCTCACCAGAATGAAGAGGCAATCCTTCTCTGCTGCAGTATCCCAGCGCTCTTCCTGCAGCCACTCATTCTCATTAACCACTGCTTGCAGAGCCTCTTCTGAAGCCTTTAGCTTCTTCTGTAGCCTTTTTGCTACTGCCACTGCATATGCCAAAACCTTTTCTGTCAGGGTCTGAGAATCCACCATGGACTGCTCTACCCTGGTGTTTGTCCCTCCTTGAGTCTGCTTCATCTCTGTGCCAACCATTTTGTCCTTCGCCTCCCAGCAGCACCCGACAGGGTGTGCTGGTGGAGGGTCTGCAAGGTCCACGGCCATCCCTGCCACCTCGACGGCCTGCCTCGTGTGGGTTTGTGTCAGAGGACACCTTCTCCTTTCTTTCTACCTTCTTGGGGCCCTGGCCCCTTGTTTTACCACTCAGCAATTTCCTAAGCAGGCCGTGTCTTTCGATATGGCCTGCTTCTCTGTACCCAAAACAAAGAACTCTTGTCCCCATCTTGGCATTAGGCCACACTTGTACACTTTCTCATGCCTTGCTGTCCTGGGCTAACCTTCTCAGCACAGCCCAGGCATGCTCTCCGTGTCTGCTCTTTTTGTCCATGGGCATAGCAGACCCTGGGTTGATTTCCCTTTGCAGGAATC
Organism: Lepidochelys kempii; assembly: GCF_965140285.1. Classification (NCBI taxonomy): domain Eukaryota; kingdom Metazoa; phylum Chordata; order Testudines; family Cheloniidae; genus Lepidochelys; species Lepidochelys kempii. Next base: position 154,557,400 of record NC_136382.1, read on the forward strand.
TCTCACAGCTATTGCTGCTGCTGCGTCTGTAACTCCGCCTGCACTTCCTTCTGCTTCTGTTGGTTTTCTTGGAGCTGCTGGAGAAACCCCCTAGACTTGCTTTTTCTGCTTAACCAGTCCCTGGAACTGAAGTGGAAAATCCAAGTGACCAGCTCGGTCCCTCGATACACCCACTTGGGAGGATAGACCTTCCCTCAGCAACCAAGACTTCCATCAGCCCCCACGAATCACAGCAGGAATTCAATCCTCCTGACTATGCCAATCCTAAACAAATCTACTCATTGTTACGTGCCCCCCTGGTGGCCAGGCATGGCGTCACAGACCTCTCACTGGGTTAGCGTCCCCCATCGATGGTCGCTCCAGCACCATGGCAGTTTCTCTGCCTGGTAACTCAGCCCTCCGGCCAGGTCACCATCTTTAGTCCACCCTTCTGGGGCCCAGCTTGTCTCACACTTAAAGTCCAAAGAGGTCTTTCCATGCTGGGGCTCTTGCTCAGCCGGCAGCCCCCTTGCTGGGCTTGGTAACCCTCTCTGAGTGTGTGTACGCCCCCTTCTTTGGGGCTGGTGGGGGAACCCAGTGCCACCCTGACATTGGTAGCAGCCCAGGGCCCTGTACCCAACAGCTAGGTCTGCTCCTTTCTCTTTGCTGCAGTTTTCCCTGGGCACTTCCTACCTCTCTTCTCAAGTTCCCTTCTAGGCTTTCCTTGCTGCTCTGAACTTCCTACCTCGTTCTCATTCCAGTTGATACCTCAGCTGGGCTGTATCACCACGGAAGTCTGGCTCTTTAGGGGGAGGTACATGGTGCCTCTCAGTTAGGGCTCATTCTGTAATCAGCTTGGCTAAGCCCCAGGCTGTGCAGCCCAGGGGAAGGTAGCCTGTTACAGGCCTGCTCTGCCGACTCCTACTGTTCCTGGGCTGGGGTATTTGCTGCCCATTTCAGACCTGGTTTCCAGAGGGGCTGAGTACACACAGGCGCCACTGCCTGGAACTGGAGTTTGCTTGTTCTGGTGACTCTGACATTCAGGCCCTTCATCATTCAGAGGCTGACAGGTGTGGTAAGGTGATGGAGAAACCGCACTGCTGAGCGGAAGGAGGTCAAAGAGTTGGGATTCTGGGAGCTGAAGGGTTCGTTTGCCCTGCTGCGGGAAGTGGAGCTGGAGACCAGAGATGCCATGTGAACGAGACTACCTGATGCTCTCTTCATGCCCGAGGGGCTGGAGCCTCCTGCTGGAAATGCTCTCAGGAGTCCAGGTTCAAGGACATGTCTGGGGAGGCCATTCCTGGGAACAAAACCAGGGTGATACGATGATGGGGACAACTCTGTCCCAGAGCTGGAAGCCAGGGACGCGGGAAGCTCCCAGCCAGGCTATGCAACGGGGATCCCATTTCTCCCCCAAGAAACCCACATGCCCCAAGGAGTAAATGGCTCTTACCTCCATGAGGGAGCGGGGTCTTCCATCTAAGCCTCTTTGAGACCCAGCATTGCTTGCTTTGATGGGACGAGGTGACCTGTGCCCACTGCTCCCTGAGGTGGCTCAGCTGCAGGCTGCGCCCATCTGGGAGGCTGTGGCAGAGCCCAGGGCCTGGAAGACAGCTGGGAAGGAGGCTCCTATTCATTTCACACCCAGAGACCCTGTGGAAGGTCCAAGGGGAGAATAAAGGGCAGGAGGTGAAGCTAGCCCTAAGCCTAACCTCACCCACCTCCTCAAAAGTGGAGCTTTCTGAGCGTCAGTGCGGCTGTGGCCCTGATACAATGGCCCTTCTGCAACATATGGGGCAGGGAGAGCTCTGCCTGGGAGCAGGGGGAATGGGATGAGGGTAGACCAAGGAAAGGTGGGAGGGGAATGGGTGTGAGGGAAAGAGCTCCTGCTCCAGATGAAGGAATTTGTGGGATAGAGGGAAGGACCCTGCTCTACAGAGAGGGGAGAGAGTTTTTGTGAGTGCCAGTGGGCTCCATTTCCCCTTTCACTAGCTCCCCATTTACAGGGAGCCAGAGCAGTACCTGCAGCAGGGAGCGGGAGTTGCTGGTGGCCTCAGAGGCACAATCCCTGCAGTGCTCAGGCACCTGGTGCAAGTGCTGGATGATGCGGAGCTGGCGCATCAATTGGCCGTGATGTCCTCCTGCTTCAAGGGAACGAGAATCTCTCAGAGACTCAGACACCCCCGAGGAATCCAGGGGGATTAAGGGCACCTGGAACCAGCAGCATTTCCACCTAGCACCTGCCCACCTCTGAGGGATGGATTCACCCTCCTGACCCCCAGAATGGAGTCTTATCCTTTCTAGTGACCTCCAGTGCCAACCCCCCTCCTTGTAGGGTGAGCTCCTGCCACCTCCCACTCAGTGCCCCTGACAGCTGTTCCACCTCCAATCCACAGCTCAAGTTCTCAGAACCCTCTCCTCCACCCCCACCTCCACCCATGTTGGGCAGGGAGGGGGCTCTAGCAGGGGAGGCAGGAGAGATTCTGGCAGCAGTGAAGTGGGATGTGGGGAGGTTTCCCCAAGTCATCCCAGCCACTAATGCTGAAGCCACAGGATGGCAGCCCTGGTGAATGGGGCAGATCAGCAGCCCCTGCTGACTGAATCCTCCTGTTCTCTCTAGAGCGGGTCCAGCCCTGCCAGCAGCAGGACAAGCTTCCCCCGCCCATGTGCCTCAGCCCTGCCTGGTCTGTCACCATCACCAGTCAGTCCTTGGTCTCCCAGGCTGCCAGTGATGGGAGCAGCTCTGGGTGGTGGCTCAGGTGACATGGACACTAGGCCAGTGGGAATTGGGTGTGGCCCTGTGGGACAGGAGACGCTCACAGAGGGCACTTAGGGGACTCTTCTGCCCTTCTCAAGAGCAATAGCACCATGTCCTAAGAACATAAGTCTGTGATGAGGTAATGCTTGTCATTAATTAGCCTTGCTAAAGAGCTGGGTTGGAGCTGCTCTGGGGACAAGCTGGCTCCCTCCTGCTCATGGAGGTGAATTCATCTCCCTTCCCAGTAGCACCTGCTCTCACTCTCATTCCCCACCAGGCTCCTTGCTGCCAGGCGATAGGATGGGAATAAGGCCTGGGTCCAGCCCCAATCTCCTGAATCTAATGCAGCTGCTTACCATGTCCCCCATCAGCTGCTGGGCTTCCGCCAGGAGGGAGTAGGTGAGGAGCAGCCCAGCCTGGCTGACACGCAGCAGTGGGTCGTGGATGGCCAGCACTGCCATCAGGAGGAAGAATCTTCTCTGCCCCTCCGAGAAGAACTTTTCGAAGACCTAAAACCAACAGGATGTGAGGCATTAGCAGATTGCCCAGAGCCAGGCTCCAAATCCTGGGGCTAGAACGGCATCTCCGTCTAGTGGCCCGAGGAGGCAGCCACTGCAGGGGACCAGCCACCCCACTCCCTGAATTATCATATGCCCTGGAAGAGTGTCCTTACCTCTCCCCCCGCCCCGCCCCGGCTGTGTTCTTGTAGCCCAGAAGCCTGCTGTCCTGGTGCCAGTCCCAGAACCAGAGGTCTTCAGCCTCATGGATGGTCAGCCCTGGGAAAGAGACACACACACACATTTGTCATTCTGGTTGCAGTGCTTGTGTCCTTCCAATCCCATTGGTGGCTGCACAGTGGGCAGAGTCCTCACTGTGTGCCCGGTCCAACAGAATTGCAGGGGGTGGTGTAGAACTGAGAAAGAGCTAGAGAGAGACTCATCCTCCAGATGGGGTCAGTCTGAGAGAAATTGACTGGGGTCCCAGTCTCACTCTTCTCTCAGGTGCCATTTCCCAGCTGGGTTCCTTACCCCTCTGATGCAGCAGCAGCTGGTAGAGTCGGAAAACTCCCTCCCTGGCCTGCCAGCTGATGTCCTTGGCTGGGTCACTGATGAACAGAGCCAGTTGTGCCACATGGTGACCCAGCGTGGGGAATTCAGCTGAGTTCTAATGGAAGGGAGAGGGAGAGGGGACTCCACCAGCATTTTTCTGTCAGCTCCCAGTCTCCCTTGAGCCAGGACTCTCCTTCCCCTCAGCCCCTCTGCAGGAGATGCTAGAGGACAGGAGCTAGAGCTAGACCCTTAATTTCCTCTGCTCCCAAGGGATTCTGGAGCACAGGGATGTGGGCAGGGCCCTCCATGAGGACTTGCTTCCCCAGCTGCTCCAGGATGACAGGAAGGCATGAACCTCGAACGCGGTCCCCTTAAAAGCCCAGAGTCACCACTTAACCAGGACAAGAAGAACTTGACTCAAGCCAAGCTCATTCTCTGCTCTGATTCTGTCTCCCCAAGAGGAACACTCCTAACCCACAGCCCCTGCAGCAGCAGATCCTACAGCCAGTTGGAGCCAGCCCACCTACTCCTGGAGTCAGGAAGCTGGGGTTAGAGGTCACTTACGTCAAACTCAGGGAGGGTGATGGTGAATCTGAGCAGGGCTGTGCTGCTCCTAATGGCCCTGGCTCTCTCCTGCGATACCCTGGACACGATCCAGTAGTTAATGTGCTGTGGGGAAAGGAGGCAGCTCAGGATCAATGGGCAGGTGCACGTGTTGCGCAAATGAGACCCCACACATACACACCCCCTGCAACCCCAGGGGGGTGAGACATTGTGTGCAGGGTGGAATATCTGATTCATTGATCGCAGAGCTTTAGAAGGGGATTGTTGCCCTCAGGACGATGCTTGTATCCTGCAGGTCACAACTTGTCATTGTCTTTCTAGATTGGAACAATGTTCGGTGTCGGGACTGGTCCCATCCTCCCTGAACTCCTGATTCCTGAACAGCTCACCAGGAAGGAGACAGACCGCTCCCTCTTCCCTGGCCCTCAAGACCTTGGTTGGGTGAAGGGACTGAGTGTGAGCACAATCCCCTGAGGAGTCTCAGGGCCCATTGGAGAGAAGGGCTGATTCTCTGAGGTCCTCCTGTTTATCTAGGAAGGAGCCTGTGACTCTTCTCTGAGGACCATCTTCTGGATCTCACAGGAGGGTTTCAGACTCTCACTCCCCAAGCCAGACAGGGGCCCTGTGATTAATGGTCAACAGAACCAGGCAGAGCTCTGGCTTGAAGTCCCAGCTCCTTCCTCTGTCCTTCAAGGAGGAAGGGACTGACACTGCATTGCATTGACTGCCCTGACCAAGGACGGCCCACTGGGGGCCTAGCTAGGAGGACAGACTGGAAAATGGATGTAAGAGTTAAGGTAAAATTGCCCCTACCCCTCTCATCGGGCTCACCTCCAAGATGTAGTGGAGCCGGTCGGTGTCTGGGAACTCTGCCAGCAGGTTCCCCAGCACGAAATCCAGGAGGTCTGGCAAGACCCTATGCAGATCTTACAAAGCAAGGGACAGCCAGGGGTCAGAGTTAGGGAAATTGGGGCTACACCTGCCACAGGATGGGAAGCACTGGTGAGACCCCCAAACACATATCCTGTCTCTCTCATTCACATCCCACTGCAGGCAATTAGCAAGGATTCATGGCGGGATGACAGCTGGCTCTTCAATCCATGACTGTAGTATGATCTACCTGGACTTCGGTGGTGTCCTTCTCCATGCCCAGGGTGAAGATGGCATGCAGGGCAGCTCGAAGGAGGTGGGTCTCCAGCTCTGGCTCGAGGGCAGGTGTCGTGGTGCTGGCAAGAGAGAGGAGCCAGTATAAGACTGTGCAGAGGGGGGCGGGGGTGGGACTGGCACCAACACAGACGTGAAACTTCAGGGAAATAGGCACAGGCTGTCGAGAATGGAAACTAAGGCACCAAGCCAGGGAAAGACAAGGCCAAGGTTTCCCAGACAGACAGTGGCAGGGAAGGAATAGTGCCTATTCCCTGGACCCTGCTGCCCCTCCTGGATCTGATCCTGCGAGTGAGCCTCTCCCCAAAGCCATTGCAACGTTATTGGAGTGAAAAGAACAGGCCAGCCAGGAGACGGTGAACCTTCCCACCACCTCTGCCGGAGGAGCCACCCTTGGGAGGTGACCTGGGAGTGGGAGGGGCAGTGACTCCCAGCCCTGGGCCTGAGCAGCTCCAGGGTTAGGGGAACCAGGCGGGAGAGTCTCAGTACCTGAGGTTGCCCACAGCAATCAGGGAGTTAGCGAGGACGGTGCCGGGTGGAGAGTTATCAGGCAGCTCCGCAATGAGCTCCTGTGAAACCCAAAGGAGACAAAGGAGCGTGTGAGATTCGAGCCTCACCGACACTTCCCAGTGAGGAGATTACACAGCCATTGCCCCACACAGCCAGCAGGATCCCCCCAACTGCCTCCCACTCCTCCGATTCCTGCCCACTAGTGACCAATCTCAGAATTTCTCCCATCTCTTCTCCCCAATCTTCAGCCCCAGCAATGCCTGCCCTGAACTGCTGCACCAGCACCAGTCATCCCCCATCCATTGGCCCGGGGAGACCCCTGCCCCGCGCATGTCTTTCTCCTCCCTCCAGCTGCTGGGTGACATGTCTCGCTCACCACAATCCTCTCCACCACAGCTGCCTTGCAGCAGTGCGACTCCAATGTATCCTGCCCTCTCTGCTGTGCAGTGAGACACACGGGGTGAATGGCGTGCAGGAACATGAGCTGCTGGGCCTCATCCTGCACCCACCAGGAGTGCAGTTAGGGGAGAGAGAGCCAGTTAGCCAGGGACCTCCCTGCCCCACCCACACCAGCTGCAGGACTCAGGCCCAAATGGGGGATAGTGGGGACCTGCCCATTGTCCAAATCACCCACGACTCCTACACAAGCAGGGTCAGGAACTGAGACAGTGCCTGTGGGGGGAGGAGACCCTGCCTGGTGTGTAACAAACACCCCCATCTTGGGGTTCCCAGATCATGGAGGAGAAAGGTCCCCATTAAGGCTGGTGGATCATCAGAGACAAGACCCTCTGCAGGGCGTCAGGGTGCTGGGAAGGGGCAAGACAATCTTGGTTCCAGCACAGCTGGGGAACGTTTGTACCTTTTCGCGTCCCTGGAGCTGCTGTCTGTGGCCACATCCACCCACTCCTCATCCTCATCCTCTGAGTCCATGGGGGTCCCTGCACCAGGGAGAGAAGGGGACAGGATGACGCCTGCTGCCAGTCGGGGGAAGGACAGGGGCATGGTGGGGCAATGTGCCCCCTTCCCACCTCCGGGACCCAGGGTAGATCGGGCTCCACACTCCCCCCTCTCAGTGATGCCTTCAGCCCCCAACTCCTTCAGGAGCCCATAGCAAAGTGACCCACCCCACACACGCTGTTCTGGACTTCTTGAGAGGTTCCCCACCACCACCCAAACTGGAGCATCAAGGACCAAAGTGGCAGCATCTAGTGTCAGTGGGGTTCATGTGGCTCAGGCCAGATACCTGGGCTGGGGACCTGCCCCCATAGCACTGGTCAAGGGCCTGGGCCCATGGTGTTCACAGGCCCCTCCTCACCCCTCCCTGAGCCCAGCCTGGCTCCTCACCTGGAACAAAGAGCAGCGGCGTCCATCAGCCTCACTGCTGACCAAGTCCCAGGTGCTGCTCCTTTCTCATAGGGAGTGGGCCGAGCTGCTGGTGCTGGGACAGGGATCCTCCACCTTCTGCCCTGGGGAAGCTGGAAGGTCTTCAGTGACTGGGCAGGGTGATGCCTCCTGCTGGGAATCAGGGCTGGGCTCCTGGGGCTGATGCTTCCCACACAACAAGCCCCAGAGCCACCCTGCCAGCTCCCCTCCTGGGCTGGGTCCTGCCTGCCCAGCCGCATCCTGGGCCAGCTCCATTTCGGCCTGGCCAGTGCCTCTCCCACCTCGGCACCTGCACCGGAAGAGGGTTTCCTCCACCAGAAGGCTGGGGACTTCCACCTCCTGGCCTGGCTGAGAGCTCCTTCCCCGCCAGCGGGGATGGAGGGGCCACTCTGCTCCTGGGGATGATGGCAGCTGCTTCCCTCAGGCTCTGGGGCCACCTGCAGAGCCTTCTTCCTGAACATTCTCAGGAGCCTGGCCATCCTGGAACCGAGCGGGGAGCATGCGTGAGTCTGGGGTCAAGGCAGTTTCTCACTAACCAGCCTTTTTGGTCCCTCCCCATCCCTGCCCCAGCCAGAGCAGCTCCTCCTCCCCCCACAGGGGTGCAGGGAGTGCAATCTACACACACTGGCAGGAGTCCATTGAATTATCTGTTCCCAATATTCCCCCTCGTCATCCCTGGTGCTGCAATACCCAGGGAGTCTTCTCCTTTTTGAGCACTGGGGTCAATCACAAAGACCATCGGTCACTTTGGAGAAGCATCTCCCGCCTGCCATCCCAGGCCACACTCCCTGCCAAGCTAGAGAAGGAACCGAACCCAGGAGTCTGGACTTCTCCTGGGAAACCATTCCCCACGTCAAAGTCCCTTGGCATAGCAAGCCCAGAGCCCCCTAATTTCCCATTGATTTCCATGCTCAGCAGCTCACAGGGTCTGACCCAGCTCACAGACTCTCAGCCTGGGGAAGAGTCTCCCACAAGGGAAGGGCTGGGAGCCACATTGCTGAGACCTTTCCAAACACACTGGAGATGGCTCTGGAGAAGCCCCTCCCCGGTCTGAGAGTGAGGGACTCTTGGAGGCGGTTTGCAAATCCAATCTCCTTTGGGAGAGATTCTCCCCACCCTCTTTCTGCCTCTCCCCAGACAGACAGGGTATGCCACAGAGGAACCCTAATGCCACTGTCTTGCTCTAGGTGATGGAGCAATGGATGGCGGATGTTCAGGGTCGCCTGCTGTCGCTTGCCTTCCTCCTCACTCTCCAAGCCCAAGGCAGGCTGGAGTGGGTGGTGACCTGAGGAGTTACCCTGCCCAGCCAGCAGCCAGGGTGATGACACTGGGCGATCGACCGGCTGTGAAAACAAGATTCTGTCTTATTGCCATGGGACAGAGAAATCCATGCTCACTAGTCCTAAGAACCAATTTATCCTGGAGGTGCTAACAAACTGATTGTTTAATAATGTGTTCCAGTATCTTTCCAAGCATAGAAGTGAGGTTGGCTAGTCTGTAAATCCCAGGGTTCTCTTTGTTCCCCTTTTAAAGATAGGTACTGTCTTGTTAATGGATGGGAAGATGTTCTTTTTGGGGGATCTCAGACGAGAACTAGGGCACAGCACCTGATTAGTTAAGGCCACAAAAATGCAAGGAGAAACCTCTTCTCTCCTCCTGGCAAAGAACCCCAGGTACCTAAAAGAGTGGGACTCACATCCCTGAATGGGCTTTAAAAAAGACAATGGTTAAAATTTGGCCCCAACCATTTTAATTTTTTTCAAAGTTTAGAATTCCTTGGTGCTCAATACTGTGAAACTCCCCTTTCTCCTTCCCAAAGGGATTTTATGCCCCTTATTTCACCCAGGCTCACGACTTCCCAGAGTTTGAGAATTGTCCCTGTTCCCGTTGGAGAAATGGGGAGCCTGAGGTACAGAGAAGGGAAGTGACCTACCCAAGGGCCTACACAGCAAGGCGATGGCAGAGCCAGAAAGAGAAGCCAGCAGTCCTGACTCCTGTTCTAACAGACAATAGACTCCCCCAGAGGCAGGGATAAGGCCAGGAATCGAGATGGTGGGGAAATTTCAGTGAAACCGTTTCTGTCAGAAAATTCCATTCAGATTAAACCAGTTTGTTTCTTGAAATTATAACAAGTGGGATGAAAATTCTTTGCAAAAATATTTTGTTGCAAAACAAAAGCATCTCCTGTTTGTCACAGTGTGTTAAATTGTCTCCTTGAAGACAAAGAGGAGACACTTAGATCTCAAAAATTAGATAAGATGCTTCAGTCTGAGCTATGTAGTTGCTGCTCTTAACAATTTCAAAATAGTAAAATACAAATAAAATAGAATATTTCAACTATTCTATGATGTCATAATCTGATCTGAGTAAAGGTGATAGGACACCTCATATTATGCACTGCTCCTAGTGACACTCACCAATGGATCCTCATCCTCCACCCACCGTGAGGTAGGTAGGAGCGGATTGTTATCGCTACTTGAAAGAGGGAGAAGCTAAGGCTGAGAAAGGAGAATTGACTTGTCTTAGATCACACAGCCAGTCAGTGGCAGAGTTGGGAACAGGACCCAAGAGCCCTGACTTTCAAACTAACCATCAGATCTTGAATTTCATACATTGAATGACCTGAAGAAAGTGCTCTCAAATGAGCTCCACACCAACAACAGCTCATAGTAATTATTCAGCAAGTATTTTAGGAGAACTGGAATGTTAGAGAGAATCATGAACTACTCAGAGACCATTAATGCAGAGAAGCAGCAAAATTTGTCAAACATGTGACTGGTTATGGCTTATTTACTTGGTCTTAAAAGAGAACAACAAGGACCTGTGTCTCCTCCCTGTCAATAACCCCCTGCTCAGCCAATCGGGGTAGAGACTGAGGGGCGGGAGGCGGAGGATTCTCACTAGAGAGCCCAAAGGATGGCCCACGTCACCGGTGGGGATCACTGTCCGAACACTATTTCAGCCCCACATTTTGGGTGGACGTGACACACACATACACACACCCCCTCCTGGTGGTGGGAGGGGAAGGAGGAAAGGACAAAAGAAGTAAGAGATGAAGAGGAAGGAGGGAGGGATGGAGGAAAAGGTAAAACAAAAAGGACAAATCCTAATTTCTCCAGTGATTCTAAGGGACAAAATCCTAGGTGGGGAATAAAATTCTGCCATCTTAAGCTAGTGATTTCCATGCCTAGAAACCAACTGGCACCAGATGGATCAGACTGAACAGGTTCCAAACCTCTCGGAGGGTCTTACCTTCTAAACAGGGACATCTGCTTTCTAATAAAATCAGACAAAGGAAAGCAGAAAACTCGAAAGAGGTTCCTCCTCGCGCTCACGTACGTGAACGCTAATACTCTCTCAGTCCTCAAAGAGAGACCTCGAGAAGGAGACTTGCTGAAGCAAAGCCACAGGAGTCTCCGAGGTTTGCCTGGCCCTGCGCCTCTGTCCTGCCTGGCTGATGTCAGCATCCCTCTGTGAGGTCACCACCTCCCCACCACCTTTGACCAAGAGGCTGAGGTCCTGCAAAAGGCCTTTGTGATGTCACTGCCACACCCACCCCGCCCCTGCAGTGCTAATGTCCTGCCGCAGCCAGTTTTTAACCCCACCTGACCCCCTGTTTGGATGTCAGAAAGGTTTGAAAATTCAGCTTTCAGGATAAAACCTGTTGAAACCTCAGCTGTGCTGTAACCACTCACCATCCCATACGCAAAAAAGGAGAGAGAGCCGGATGGTGCAGTAGTTGGTGTACTGGACTGGGTATCAGGAGATACAGATGTTAGTCCTAGCTCTGTCTCAGCTGTGCTGAATAGTCTTGGACAAGTCACCTGTCCCTGTTTCTCTATATGTAAAAGGGGGCTACTACTACTTACCCACTCCCATACCTCACGTAGGTACTGTGAGGGCTAGTTACCATCTCTGAAGTGCTTTGAATGTGTAAATCTCCTTACAAGCGCTTACTTCTGTTGTTATTTTAAAAGTGAGAGAAAAATCCAGGAGAAGCAAGTGCAGCATGGGCAGCGCCCATTTCCCCCATGCATCACAAGCCTGGTCTGGAGGGGCCCCCTGTAGGCGTGGCAAGGGCCGTCAGTCGCTGTGGCCCATTCAGGTGTTGGCTTTTTGGTTGAGATATCCAAGTGTACCAGTCATGGCGGAGTTTTTGTGCAGCGAATACCTGTCCCGTAGGAACAGGATGAAGACTTGCATGCGTATGTCACACAGGCCACAGAAGAACCTAGTGCAGCCGCCCACAATGACAAGCTAGGCTGGGATTGAATTTGTGAGCTGCTGTTAAGAGGCCTAATAGGCTATTTCCCTGGTCCCACCACTCCCGCCGCTGATTTGGTTTCTCTTTCACAGTGTGTTTCTTTGCTCACACTTACAGTTGTGGGCTATGCATGGGGGAGTTTGAGAGTTATTTTTTCTCCTTACTCAGTGAGCTGAATCTCAGGAGCTGGCTGATTGGCTGCTCTTCTCATTTTGTCTCCCCCTCTACCCCCACCATCCCATGCAATTCTATTTAAAATAATTAATTGTCATATACATTATTCTTGACTAATTGCCTCCAGATGGTTCTATTTTTTTTTCCTGTCTCCAACCAAAACTGTTATAGCCATCATTCAAATGGGACTGGCAATGACAGAGATACAAGTTAAAGATAGAAAAGACTTACTAGCTTATGTCTAGTCCATCCCCCAGCTTAGCTAGTGAAGGGTTGTGATTCACTTCTGTATGTTCTTCTCTGCAGTGCTTTCTTTGGGTATGTCCTCAATATCCCAAACTTTTGCTTTAAGGATCCCACCTTCCTTTGGAAATCGTTCCATACTCTAATAGAAAGTTTTCCCTGCTATTCAGACATTTTCATCTGACTTTACAGAAGGTGGGCAAGTATCATTATCCCCAATGTACAGCTGAGAAAACTAAGGCATAGAAATTAAAGGAGCAGGCTGGGGAATAGAACTCATATCTCCTGTCATCCGGTTCCCAGATTTAGCCATTAGACAACTCTGCTTCCTCTTAAGTTCAGCCCATCATTCCTAGTTAGACCTCTGCTGTGTTTTGGATTTACAGGGACAGAGTGTGCCCCAGACCTCGCCCTTCTGGGCTGCACAGAGAGGCCAGAACTGTGTTGCAAGGGATCAGGAGAGAATTTCCCTGTCACAGGCACAGCATAGGTCCATCATACAAAGTCCTACACTGTTTGGGGAGTGTGCTGGGGCAAACGGGATGGAGTCATAGCACAGAGCACTACACAGGATTCTGGCCTGCTCTGGGCAGCAGAACAACCCATAGGCAGCCAAGGTGGGGAATGCTACATATTAGAGCAGCTCTTGGCTCCTTTCATTTACTCTGGGGGCCACACAGAACAGCCCATAATCTTATGGTCATAAAGGCGGCTTAAAGTCACCCAGGGCCCTGTCTTCTCAGCCCCTATGAGACACACAGCACAGAATAGCAGCCATAATATTTAAGAGTCCAGAAGAGAGAGCGTGAGTTTATTAAGAATGAGAGATTCAATTCAACTGTATTAAATAGAAACTGCATGAGCAAGCTGGTCCCACTCCACTCACCAAATCCTTCTAAGCAGGGTAGCAGGTTATATGAACACTGCAGTAGGAGAACAAACTCATTGACATATCACATCCTGAGGGCATGATACCATCATTACAGAAGCAGTAGCCTTTTCAAAATCAGCCTTTTCACGGCTCTCACATACATCACAGTCTCCTAGGAAACACCTCTGCACACATTTAGCTGTGTCCTACCTCACGCATAATGCTTGTTCAATAGTATTCACAGAACCAAACATCTGATAAACGCTGGTCTTTTTTTTTTTTTTTTTTGGTTCATGAATCAGTCTCATTAGCTAAAGATTGAATATTCATCAGCAGGACCTGGTAGCAGAGATTGTGCACGTCTCCAAAATATTTTCATCCCCCTTTTTGCATGGTTTGAGCAGCAGTGAAATAGGAATTCACCAACCTTTCACGATTGGCAAATGTTTCACAAGTACCCAACAACCACTGAAATTTTTGTGAATAACAAGTACGACTCCATGAATAGCTGGGAATCTTATCCAAGCTGCTTAATCACAAATAGAGTCATAAAAGCTCTGTTATTCAGACAGCTCTACCCACACCATAGCTACAGAACTAGCCACCAATTTCAAGTGGTGGACTCTATTACTGCAGATGACGGGTGAGACAAAAAGAGCTTCTCAGATACTGGTTTGACTTGCCACTTACGACTAGAAGCACTTGCCACTTACCACTTGCCACTAGAAGCCCTAGCCCAACTTCCCTGCTTTGCACACTTAGCCCCATGCAAGTGGACATAAAATGCTGTCAGATCAGCCCGGTATTGTTTTACACCCACTTCGCACTGATGTAAATAATGCAACAAGGAACCAGGCCGTGAGGCATCAGGCCCTTCTGACTTGCGACCCAGGTAAGCTGGATCTAGAAGTCACTGTGGGAGAATAAATATCAGGTCCCACCGCATCATTTTTGCAGTCCCTGTTGTGTTTGTAACTCCATATTGGAGTGGGGAAGCAGCTAAGGAAGAGGCTAAAATCTAATCATTTTCCAGAGCAGTTCTTTCATTTTCAGTCCTCCCTCATGGGAGTGTGGGAGAAGTTTCTGAAGCTATTTGCTGCAGAGAGGAATGCATGTGGACAATGCAAACCTTAGGAAACAAGAGTCTGGTCAGCTGTCCTGGGAAAAACTTCATTTACAAAAGTGGGCAGCTGATTGCAAAAAGGTCAATACGCCACTATAAAAATGTACAAACAAATGAAAAGCGCACCTCCACATGTCTGTCCCACCACAGATGAAAGCAGCAGGATGTTCAGAGTTCTTGCGAAGAGCTTCCAGCGACTCACCAAAGGCCCAGTACAACAGCGATGTTTATTACATAACAAAAGCACTCAACTAACTGAGCTGCAGCAGATTAATCAACATGGAAACAGCTGCAACCACTGGAGGCAAGGTGGACTCCTGGAAAAGTGTGGTGTTGTGGCTTACAGTCTCCTGGGATCCCACTCCTAGTCTGTGACTGGGGCTCCTAGGTGCTAGGATGATGACGATTGATAGCTCAAAAGCAGAGGAGATAAAGATCAGGGCATTTATTATCCTAAACCACAAATGGTGAAAGGGGACCCCTCCACACAAAGCCTGTGGAACAAGGGCAATAGATTAACACCAGCATTTGATAGCTATGTATTAGAGGTGGGACTGAAGTGGGGCGGGGAGGATCAACCCCACACCTACACCTGGAACCTGGAGTATTTGGACCTGGATCAGAGCTTCTTAGCTCTAGCGCATCTCTATAAAATGGACCAGAATCCTGGAACCAAGTCACCCTGAACCCTCATGAAATTCAGAACCACATCAGAACGTTGCAGCTCTGGCCTACCTGTACTATACACACACACACACACACACACGGATAGGGGAGGTTAAGTTTAAAACCTAGGTCTATTGCACAACTCTCGGTTCCCAAGGGAATCTGCACCATGACCGAGCTACGCTGTGCTATCCTGGCCCTTCTCCACTTCCCAGCAATGCCAGGAGGGTGGTTCTTTCAGAAGAGCCACTGTTGCTGAGACAATGAACCTGTTCCAAATCCCACTGAAGGCTGGAAGGCTGGAAAGACTCCCTTATGCTTCAGTGGGATTGGCTCAGGCCCTATACTTCCCAACCCCTCTTGCAAGGCTTCTGCCTTAAGTAGAAGCAGGTGGAGAGCAAACGGCCACCAGCAGGATCTCCTCTAGCACTGCTGCCCCCTGGTCAGCACCAGTCACTATCTAACACTTCTATCAGTGACCTGGAGGAAAACATAAAATCATCTCTGATAAAGTTTGCAGGTGACACAAAAATTAGGAGTGTGCTAAATAATGAAGAGGACAGGTCACTAGTGCAGACTAATGGGGCTCGCTTGGTAGTCTGGCTGCAAGCAAACAACGTGTTTTAATACATCTAAATATCAATGTATACACCTAGGATCAAAGAATGCAGGCCGGGCTTACAGGATGGGGACTCTGTGTTGGATCATATTAAAGAAGTTCTGTATTAAAATCACAAATGAGTTTGATTCCCCACAGTTTAAATTCCAGGGTATTACTAATTAAGAGGTCTCTTGGTTTTTGGTGCTGTTTCTCTCCCTCTATGTGTGAAACTTGCAAGCTGCTAATTGTGTTAGTACATTCTAAGACAGAGTCTGTTCTCAAAGCAATTCTTTGTAGCAACAACTACTCACACAGATTTCAGAGTAACAGCCGTGTTAGTCTGTATTCGCAAAAAGAAAAGGAGGACTTGTGGCACCTTAGAGACTAACCAATTTATTTGAGCATGAGCTTTCGTGAGCTACAGCTCACTTCATCGGATGCATGCCGTGGAAACTGCAGCAGACTTTATTTATACACAGAGAATATGAAACAATACCTCCTCCCACCCCACTGTCCTGCTGGTAATAGCTTATCTAAAGTGATCATCAGGTGGGCCATTTCCAGCACAAATCCAGGTTTTCTCACCCTCCACCCCCCCACACAAATTCACTCTCCTGCTGGTGATAGCCCATCCAAAGTGACAACTCTTTACACAATGTGCATGATAATCAAGTTGGGCTATTTCCTGCACAAGTTGGGCTATTTCCTGCACAAGTTGGGCTATTTCCTGTGTGTGTATGAATGAATGTGTGAATAAATATGAGATTGAATGGAATGTTATAGCTATAACTAACTGCTTACTGTGATTCTTTCTGGATTCACAATAAATGTGGTATTTTGCCTTTTCCCCTTTAATAAGATCCTGCTGGTTTTTATTTTATTGGTATAACATCTGTCCTGGGCAGCCATGGCTCTGAAAAAGATTTGTGGGTTGTGGTGTGATGCTGTGGCCTAAAAGGCTCATGCAATCCTCAAATGCATAACCAGGGGCATCTCGAGTAGGAGTGGAGAGGTTATTTTCCCTCTGTGTTTGGCACTGGTGCGACTGCTGCTGGAATGCTGTGTCCAGCAACCGTATTAATTCTCTGGTTTCTGCAGTATGTACATTTTTTACCCTGTGCCAGCGTGAGCGTTAAAAACAGGCTCTGTGGAATGCCATCAAGCTGCACCGATGCTCTTCAGACGCTGCTCGAGCTGCAGCCGCCGTGTCCTTCTAAAGGAGAGCAGCAGGGAAAGTACTGACACCCCGTCTAGTTCAGCAATGTGAGCTGGATGCCCCTTTGGGGATTCTCTCTCCGTGGCTCTCATACAAGCTACTGTTTTCACCTCCAAATGGAAGAGCAGTTTCTCCCCCATTCCTGCCATTGAGATAAGGACAGGGAAACAGAATGGGTATGTCTACACTGCAATCAAAACCCACAGGGCTGGCCCGTGCCAGCTGACTCGGGCTCATAGGGCTCTGGCTAAGGGGCTGTTTAACTGCAGTGTAGATGTTTGGGATCAGGTTGTAGCCCAGGGATCTAGGACCCTGCGAGATGGGAGGTTCCCAGAGCTCAGGCTGCAGCCCAAGCCAGAACATCTACACCACAATTAACCTGCCCCTTAGCCTGAGCCCACCTCCACCTCCCAGCCCCATGCACTGGCCAGCTGTGGGCATCTAATTGCAGTGCTGGCATACCTAACGGGGCTCCAGGGCTTCCAAACAGAGGCAGGGATGGGGAGAAAACGATAAGAACACAGAATCCACATGGGTTTTGCTTAGTTAAACCCAGGGCCTTTGCTGAGAATAGATTTAATCCTTTACAAGCCAAACTTAAAAACATACGGCTGTCCAAAGCACATATGTCAGAAAACAGCCACCTTTTCAGGTCTTCCCCTTAAAAAAGCTCATGAGATGGGACTGCAATAACTGGTTAAATGCCTACAGGAGGCTGCCTCTGTTTCCACTGGGGTGTGGATGGCATTCTCTCTTATCAAAGAAAAAGAAACAAATGATGGGAAAGATCACTGCACCTGAGGTCATCTGGCTTTGGGATTAATTTACAAAGGATTATTTACACCTACTCTACGGTGGCACTAGCGTGAAGGAAGAGGAGTGGGGATGTGGGGGGAACTTCACTGTGAAAAATAAGGCAGTTTAAACGGCGACTTGGGGAACTGGCCTTGTATTACTCTTACTCAATCTGCAGCCAGAAACAACCCCTACACTTAAAGCTCTGAACCTGGGCACGTTGCAGGAGGAGGCAATCCTGTTTCATATGGGTAAGTGGCCACATTGCAGTAAGCCACCACACAGCTGGCACTTGGGCCCCAATTCAGCAAAGCACTTATTGTTTATATGCCAGTGGCAACTGAAGGCCCAGGCTGTGATAAGGGCTCCATTGTGCTAGGGGCTGTACAAACACATAGTAAGAGAAAGTCCTTGGCTAGAAGAGCATCCAATCTAAATACACATGACACACAATGGATGGAGGGGGACACAGAAGCACACCGAAGTTAATATGACCCAGCAGAGCAGCATCAGAACCAGGAACAGACCCGAGCTCTCCTGGGTTCCAACCCAGTCCCCCATCCACTGGACCATACACTGTCACTCAGAAAAAGCCACTCATGCTTAATCTTAAATCCTGCCTATTCAGCTGAGCACTTAAGCAGCTGCTTTAACTACAGCATATCAGTCTGAACATGGTACAGATCAAGTAGTACAACCCCCATGGTGGACACAGTTATACCAGAATGTAGCTGCATGAACCAGTATAGCTTATTCCTGTAAATGTATTAACACTAATATCCTGTAAATGTACATACATTAATATAAGCACATTTATGCCAGTATAACCGCACCCAATTTCAGCTCTGGTAGACATACTTGCTATGTCTGATTGAGTAGGTGTGCTAAATATAGAAGCATAGCGGCTGCGGGGCAGGCAGTGGGATGGGATGGCTAGCTGCCCTGAGTACAATCCCGGTCAAGACCCTAGATACTTATTTAGGCAGCTAGTTCCTTCTACTGCCTGTATGCCATGGCTACACTTCTATTATTAGTGCTAGCTTGCTCAGAACTAGTGCACATATGTCTACCTAAGCTGGAAATTACACCTCTTGCTTGAGTGTGGACACACCCTTTAGGACACATTCGCAAGGCAGCATGGAGGAAGCTTGTATTGCCACTGCTTATGTAGTACCTAAACTGTAGGAAAAGGAGTCAATTTTCCAGCTCTGTCAATCTCCTATCTTCCAATAGCACTGAAATCATTTAATTTTAAGGGGGAGCAGTGAGAATCGGAAAGGCTGAAGAAGGAGAACTCAGTTTAGCCATTTAGAACAGCTCATGTCCCCTTGAGTGTGGTGCAGCGACAGCCTAGGCAAAATTGCTAAGAACACCACCTGCCTTCTGGCATCTGACTGTAAAATTCCAATATATATTTAAAGAAAGGAAATACCAGCCCAAACAGGATTAACTGGCAATCCGTCAGCAGAACCAATAACTTGTTTTAATTTTTTTTCCTACGGGTAAAGGAGGAGGTACGGATGCCCGCAATAGAAATAAGGTGAAGCTACTCGGATGAAAAACAAAAATAAATGTAGCTGCAAAATGAAGTGAGGAGGGTGTCATTTGGCATGCCATGAAAACAGAAAGGGACTTAATACATCACGGCATGCCAAATGACATCCTCCACACTTCATTTTGCAGCTACATTTATGGAACATACATTGTATGGAACACAGCCACCACCCCACTTTGCCCCGCTACCACCCCGAGCTGCAGCATGCATCTGCACCCGCCAAGTTTTCCAGACTGAAGGGTCATGGAAGGATTATTTCCACCTTCCCTTTGATTTCAATTTCCTTCCTCAACAGTTTTACTTCGAGGGATTTCCATTTCTTTTGGCTGCTCTGAGGTCTTGTATTTTAGGGGTCGTCAAAGCATGCCTGGATTTGTTGCGTCCTTTCTCGGGCTGGGAGGAAGTACCAAACTGCATGTGAATTAGTTTGTTTCCTAGGCTGGTTTCTTTCTCTTTTTTTTTCTTTCTTCCCCACTCTCTCCTCTTTTTCTACATGTCTCTCTCTAAGTCATCCTAGCTGTGGCATTTCATACTGGTCTCTAGCAATGCATCTCATTCCCTAACGTGATAGGATTGGAAGGATTAAGGCAGGATTAACTCGGTTAGCAATAATAATACCTAGCTCTTATATATATGGCTTATTATCAGTAGATCTCAAAGTGCTTCACAAAGGAGGTCAGTACCATGGTTCCCATTTGATAGATGGGAGAAACTGAGGCACAAAGAAGTGATAATGACTTGACCCAGTTACCTGGAAGGCAAGTGGTAGAACCAAGACTAGAAGCCAGCTCTCCGTAGCCCCCCGCCAATACTTGATTCACTTGACCACACTGTCTCCCGAAGCACCACACTAACCTCGACTATAATAACTTATGGCTGTAAATGTATAGGCCTAAACTACACAAGTCTAAACACCTGTTGTATTTATTTAGTTGGAATATAAGGACCAAAGGTATGAACATAACTTAGTTACTGTTTAATATTAAACCGCGTTAAACAAGGTTCAGGGGTTGGTATACAAAGGCATTCGCTTTTTAGGCACTATGGAAAACACACCATTAAAATCCTTTAAACCTTTTATTAAAGATAAAGAAAAGAAGGAAAAAACAGGTAAGGAATTTGAATTTTAAAGTTTCAAGTCAGGTTTTTATTTTAATATTTTCGTTCCCTTTTTTTTTATTTGGAGAGAGTGTTTATAGAAGGAAAAGCCGCCTTGTCTGATAGTCTCTTAGTGGGTCTCAGAGATGGTAATAACTGTCCTTTTGGGGAAAAGAGAAGCTTGAGAAGGGCTGGAGCTGTTGTTGTTGCTGCTGTTGTTAAAATCCAATCCCGTTTCATCCCTGATGATGTTTCGGATTCAGCAGTGGCCAGCAGGGGTGGTGATGTCATCGGGGTCCCTCTCTCTGGCCCGGTCTGCTCAGGCTCATTCCTCAGGATGGAGAAAGTCCATGGTCCCAGGAGATGGGGGCGGGGGTGGCAGTCATGATAGTGTAGCTTGCTCCACTAGCCAATTTTCTCCCCAAAGTCTCTTTCTTCAAGGACTGCAAAAGGGAGTAGTGGGCGGACTAGCCCATCCCCTTGTTATTTTATTTACCAATTAAGCCTTGTTTTTGACACACCAATATCTGGTTCTTCTTGTGTACTAAGCATAATCTTAACACAGTCCTTGAGTTATATCAGTAGGCCCTCTTGTTTGGACTAATTCAATTGTTCTAGCTCCCTTTCGTACCTTTGCTCATCAACATTTGTTATTATAGGCTATGGTGACATCTTATGAGCTTCCACATACTTTTCTACAATTGAGCTCACAATTAGGGTAAATTTGTAGGCCCAAACATTACCACATACCTTTATGCCAGTATTACTATGTCCACGCTAGTTTCAAACTATATAGTTCAAGCCTGTGTGTGGACTAGCCCATTGAAAGTCTTGCTTTGACCAGACATTGTCATTCTGTACACCTTCCAGATGAAGGCATTGTAGTAAATATTACATTTAAGTCATCAGTATTTCTGTCACTCTGGGAGAAGTGGGCTGGGTGGGTTAACTGGCGTTTCTATTCAAGATCTGATCTGATAATTTCCTAATGTAAACACAAACTATTTGATTTCTTAACCTATGTGAATGCATACATGGAACGTTCTTCCCAGTTATTGACATGCAGGTGTTTACCCCACCTTGTAGATGTGAACAATGTGTTATAGCACACACTTAGACAATAAAAGACAATGGCCTTCAGTTTTTCTGTTCTCATTGTTAATAAGATGCCTTCCCCCACATTGTGACAAGAAGCAGATACTAGTCAATCAGAATGTGAAAAGGACATTGACAATGTGATGTTTAATTCTCAGCTCTCCATCACTTTGGATACCCTCTTAGGCAGAAGCAATGTTTAGATTACAATTCTGTTATTTGCAGAGACAGACTTACGGACCTGCCCCCTGCATGTGGTAAACGGAGGAAATTTATGTAGCTGTTTTCATATTAAAGGATCAGCTAATGCAAGTTATCCAAGGCCTTATCTTCCCAACTTGTCTTTGTACAATAGCATCTTGAATACCATCAATGAATAGTGGGGCCAGAACCTGCTCCCAGTAAGTCAGTGCTAAAACTCCCATTGACTTCTTCAATGGAAGCAGGATGGACCCATGCATTTGTTGCACGTAGTAACTTCTGAAGCTGTGGATATTTATCTAAACTGAATGTCTTGGGGGTTTCACCCATCACCAGACACCAAGTTTAATAACCTGTGAGAATTATTATGCTTCCTCCATAGGTCACTGGTAAAATGAGTCATCGTCTTTCCACCCTGTTTTGAAACAAGGCCCAACTCCCTCAGTTTTCACAACTTCGTATATTATACATACCAACAAAAAGAGCATCAAAGAGCAGTACTCTAATGTCCTGGAGGCATTGGCTTTGTGTGACTGCCTATGACTCTGGAACAGCTACTGGAGCGAGACTTGGATTCTCACTCCCAGTGTTGAGACCCACATACGGCACTCACAGGAGCAGCAAGAGAGAGGAAGGAACAGAACAGAGACAGTAGGAAATGCAATAAAAGGCAAAAGGAGAGAGAGCCATTCATTTTCCAAATAGGACAGTACCCTTATCACATTACAGGCATGAAAGAATACACAGAGAAACAACTTTCCGTTCTTATTTTTCTGCGTAAGCAATTGCTGTCATTGCTACAGGGACGTGGTAAAAGTGTGATTGGAAAATCAAGAGGGGAGGTGATACACTAAACAATCTGTTAGGACATGGTTTGCAAAGTGGGGAATGTAACGGAATGAGACAACACTTTCTTGCTGAAGCCTGTGCAATCTGCGGGTGAAAGAAAGAGCATGATCTGAGAAAAGGATTTGGGGGGGGGGGGGGGGGCGGGAAGGACAGTTTAACCAGTAGATTCACCAGCTGACTATCCCTTCCTATACATGCAGGGAGTGGGTCTGAGAGGATCACCTTCTTGTAGGAAGAGGAAGATTCTGGACTCAAACTCAGGGCCTGATTCTCCTCTGGATGACACCAATGTAAATCAGTAATACATTGGGTGCTGTACACTGAAGTCAATGGAGTCCCGCAGGTATAAAACTGATGTAAGTGAGAACAGAATCAGGCCCCTTAGCTCTTATAAGGAAACATTTAAGAAGTTAGGAATTGGGCCAACAATTAGGTACTGTCTTGGGACTCAGACTGGCATTGCTGGAACCGTGCATCATCCGGGGACGTTACACTATTACTATTTGTATTTGTAGTAGCACCTAGAGATGCTAGACAGGGCCCTTTGTGCTAGGTACACATGTAATGTAAAAACAGTCCCTATCCCACAGAGCTTATAGTTTAAGTACTTTCTGTTCAAGACGTGGTCTATTTCAAGGTGAAATATCGTGTCTGAAGGAACTCTGTAGCTTTAACCATATTTTACGTTCAATTCTCTTCCCAGTTATTAAAGTGCAAGTGGAAGGTGTAGCATTCCTTATGGACACTTTACTTTTATTAGAGAAGGACGTGCACACCGCCATCAAATCTGAAACCCCAGAGAAACGGTATCTGGTTGGCTGTATTCCTAGTACTGTGTGGCAGCCAGATTTTCATCTGCCAAGTATTCATAACAGATAGAGAAAATACATTACTCTTGAGGTGGAATTATTGGAAAATCCAGGGCCCTCTCTCTACGTTTAGGGATTTGGTAGAAGCTGACAATGGGCTTCAAGTCACCAATTTGAGCCAAGTCTGCAAGAAACCAATTCACATTCAAAATGATGTTTGGTTAGGCTAGGACAAGAAGAGATGTGCCCCTTATATGAGCCAGGTGCCAACGGCTTCAGGAGGCCTGCTGGCAAATATGGATAGGAAGCCTGAAGATGGGGGGCAGGGATACCAGTATTTGCTCAGTGTTACAAGAAACCAAGAATCAAAACTGTTTGTCTACAGGTCTTACAGTCAATATGACGACTATAGCCAATTAGAAATACCCAGTGGAAACACAAGAGCTGCATCCCTTGCCCCAGCCCTGGATGAGACTTGTAATCTGGCAGGCTTGTCAGACTTTGCCAAGCCAAAGGAATTAAACACAGCCAGGTCTCCTGAGCAGTTTCTTGTCTGTTTCTTCTCTTGGGAACATTAATTATTATTGTTGTTATTATTATTTATTTATTTATTTGTATTGTGGTAGCACTTAGGAGCCCTATTCATGGATTAGAACCCCATTGTGCTGGGTTTTGTACAAACACAGAACAAAAAGACAGTCCCTGCCCCAGAGAGCTTACAATCAAGACAAGAGACAGCAGATGGATACAGACAGATGGGCGAGCTCAAGAAAACGAGACAATATTGGTCAACATGATCAGCAGTAGTCTTAGCACACCAACTGCCTGACCATTGTCAAGTCTAGTGGTGCCAAGCACCCTACATGTTGATGTGTTTGTGTGGCCACATGCCCTGTTCAGACTCTGCAGAATCTGAGCTTCCAGTTAAAGAAAAAAATGTAAGTTTCTAACTCTCATGGTTGCAAAGAAAACTTTCTAAATGTGAATCAAGGGCAAATCAAGGTAGTGCTGTCTTCCTGAGTCTGCCAAAACCCTGAAACAATAACTTGTAGGCAGGAATATCTACAAGAGGAGAATCAGGTTCATAATACTTGGATATGATTTTGTCTGTTTAATAACACTCCTTTTGAGAAATCAATGCAGCCCATCCCAGGAGAGACCACAAACCTTCTACCTCTAAGAAGTAGTAACAAGCGGACAGCTGGCATCTACACTGGGTTCTTAATGGAAAGGACCTGAGGGAATTGTCCCATTAGGGGTAGTCAATTGTGGCTGGAACTAGAGCTGGGCAAATTTTTTCACACATAATTTTTCACCCCAAAAAATGCAGATTTGGGACAACTGAAACGACTCACAAATTTGGGTCAAATTCTGTGAACAGTTTCAGCCACAAAAAATGAAATGAAAACAAAAATTTGGAAATATTCAAAACAGAAACTCTCCCGCCCCTCCTCTGGCCTTTGTCCCTTTCCCAGGCCAGGAAGCCACCTGATCTCTTTGTTCTCCAACACCTTCAGTTGGCACCTTTGCAGAGCAGAGGCCCAGGCCATCAGTTGCCAGGACACAGGATGTTGGCCATTCTCTGTGCAGACAGCATCACACTGGCCCTCTAGGGCTCTGCAACAATCACACACCCTTATCCCATCACCTAGAAATTTAAGAAATGCCTAGGGGAAACTGAGGCACCCACACAGTATTCAGAGAAAATATCAAGAGCATTCCCACTTCGTCACACAGATCCCACTGCATTTTCAATGTCAGGCAGAATTCTTCAGTTCCTAAGCTGTTGCGTAGCCCTGCTGTGCACTGTTAAACCGCTGCCAGCACCCCAGAGATGGTTGCTGTGTGTTTTATGTAGTGGCTTCAGGCTAAAAGGCAATATAAAAGGTAAGATATTATCTGCTAACATTGTTCGGGCACCATGAGTCTCACAGAGGTTTAGTCCATGACTTCTTTTACATCTAAGTCAGAGTCCTATAGTGCCCTTGAGGGCAGGCTGCATTTTCTAACACAAATGCTAGCGTTTCCATCATGCCACTACACGTCCAACCCTGTGCAGTCACATGCCTCCTGGTATAAACTGGTCTCTGTCAGAATCACCCCCATTCCCAAGGGATTTAAGTTGTTTGCTTTTTCCAGGCGAATGAGCACAGCCTTTGTTATTTACGTTGTGACATAGCACATTACCCTCATGCGGGGCCAAGTTGGTAAATCATTACACTCCTGTTTGTTCCCTATGATCCCTTAATGCTGCTCTTCCCTCTCCTTTCCCTACCCTCTCCAAAAGGGACTCTGGGTCACTCTTTGTTCTCTTGTACCCTGTCCATGCTGTGCAATGAGATTCCAACAGGATGTCAAAACATATTTCTTATTCCAGATGAAGCCAAGGCCTGAGCCTCCCGTGTGCCAGAGTTTTTATAAATATTTGATTTGCAGCAGCTACTCTGTTAGCTGTAAAGCACAGAGTGCTGTATAGCCGAGAACTGAACATAATCAGGGTGGGTGGATGTGGTTGGAGCAATAGAGGCTGATCCTGCAGTCCCACACCAAACAAAACTCCTATGAGTTCTGTCTGCTTTAGGTTTTCAAGATCCAAAGCTCAGCAAAGTCAGTGGGAGTCTTGCTTTTTATTAGACCTCATCTCCACAGCATTAAAAACTAGTGATGAATTAGGTGAGTAATCACCCTGCCCCCGATTCCTCCACAAAGAGTGAAAAAGGAAAGAATTTAATCACAAATACATTAAACTGTAAGCCCTTTGGGGCAAGGACCATGTCTTTGGGTGTGTTCGTATAGCTCCTAGAACAATGGGCCTCTGATCCTCTGGCCAATACCAAACTAGAAACTATTAATAATAATCATTCAATTTCTGACCAGTCCCGGAGTAACTCCACCTGTCCCACTCCCTAGAGTAGTCATTTACATCTATCCAAAGTGTTACCACATCTGAATCCACTGTGTTTATGACTCTATAAATTAGCAAAATCTTGCTTTGACTTATAGTGAGTCAGTTTAGTCCAGACGTCACAGAAAGAGAACGCAGACAGAATGCAACCCAGATTTGATTTACACAGTAGCCCTTTCCTGATTACATCCACACTGAGCTAGAGAGTGCAGGATGATTCTGGGTTCATCTTGAACACTGATCAGCACTTCACGAGTAACCAGCACATGCAGTGACAAATTTTATTGTCTGTATTCTGACCAGCTGCCGCGAAGCCCTGGACTAGTAATGAAAGAACCATTAGCTCAAGGAGCTAAAAAAGAAAGACAGTTTATGGGCAATTCTGAGTTTATTTAGATTATGAATATTCATGGTCGGTCTGGGCAATTTCACATTCATGCTTGGATAATGTAGATTTATGCTCACACACAAACAGTAACTTGTGAATATTTATAGGCTTACACCTGGACATTATCTGACAGGCATGAATATTAATGAATACATCATCTGAATGAAAGGAAAAGGGTCCCACCTGGAACCTGAACTATGGTCCTGAGAAGCTAATTTTCAGTGTCCATTGTGGCTTGCTCACAACATGTACAGCCAAAAACAGCCTGAACAAGAAAGCTACAGATATGGCACTGAATGACTCCATCGATTGGTAAAGGGCTATGAAACTTTTTACATAGGGCTTGTCACAATTTCCCATCACAATTGCTTTTTCACAGAAAAGTGGGGGTTTGACACAACAAAAGCTTTATAAAAAGCATATGCTTGCCCTGGAAAATTTCAGTTTTCAGCTGAAAGTTTTCAGTTTTTTGATAAAATAATCCAAATTGCCCCCCTATATTTTTACTAGCTTTACTTTCAATTTTCCTTTACAGGTGTGAAACCAAAGCAGGTTCAAAATGCTTGAAAGACAATTGCCATCTAAAGGCTATGTGGTGCCTGCCTTGGGTGACATGAGTTTGGTGGACTCAGTCCAGTGTTTGTTAGACAGATGTCCACACCATAAAACCCACCACCAGCATCATTAATACCAATGGACATTCTCCAGACCTTCCTTCAAAGAGCCTGGTGAAATGTATATGCCATATCAATGCCACTTGCATGCAGTCCCAAAATAGGAACCTCACTACACAACGCCCCACAAAATCTGTCCACTTCCATCCATTAATCTTCTCTTCTCCTCTTCTCCATCAGTTCTTTTCCAATCCCTCCATTCCCATCTCTCCCCCATGCCTTCATACACAGGCCAGGCTCCTCTTCCCAGCTTCTGCATGACTTTGTCTCACCCTCTCATCATCTCCTGTCTGATGATCCCCTCTGTCCCCCTCCACTTGGCCTCTCCATCCACCCACCTCCTTTTAAGCCTCTTTTTGCAGGAGGAGGAGTTGAGGACAGAGAGGGCACTGATTTGCTGTAAAGGAGGGAGGGTGGGGAGGAGTCTCAGATAACAGCCCTGACCACTCTGAGAGCTGTCGAAAAGCCAGACACTCCCTAACAGGGTGGCCGGATGAGGCAGATCTGGAGTGGGGATGAGAAAGCAAGCAGGAAGGCCAGGAGCTAAGGAACCAGCTGGAAAGTTGGAGGGTAGGCAGATCCGCTCATCAGTCTTGGCACAAGTGTCAAAGACCAGATCAGCCACAGAGACTAAATTCCCTTCTCTCCCTAGAAGCATGTCAGGGCTGGAGAACACTGGTAGGGCAGAGGGGTTGATGGTGGGGGGGAGGGGCTGTTTGGGCTGACACTGTTCATGCTATCCCTGTCCTATGGATAAATCCAGAACTTCTTGCCTGTCAGTCTAGCACCGGATTCATTCAAAGAAGAATTAAAGATACCCCTAGTGTTGCCCATACCACCTTACAGGAGATATATCAGACACAGTTCTCTCTATCGCTACTGACAAGTCCAATGTCCTTTGTCTGGACTCAAGGCGTAAAGTCTTGGCATTGTTTGGCCCTCTTCACTCTCCTTCTCCCCCTATATCCAGTCTCTAAATCTAGTCACTAATTCCCCTTCAGTTATCATCACCACAATCTGACCTTTCCACTGCTCTCTAAGCTCTGATATGACACCATCATCCCCTTATTTGTATATGGAAAGCTAAAACTCCGCCTCTGTGCAAATTATCAGTGTTCTCTGGGATACAGGCATGGGGAAGGGGCCGCTTACAATAAGTAGCCAAATGGCAAACTTAGAGTAACGAGGATCACACGTACATGACAAACCCCTTGACCCATCAGTTTAAACCATTTTCTTCTCGGGCATAATTCTAAGCCTTACTAGCAGCTACAAGAGCCAAAACATGATGCCTGAGACACGTCAGCTTGCCTTTGCCCATGTCCCGTTGCACTTCATCCTGTCTTTGAAAGTGATTCAAGACAACACATAACTCAGTGGAACCTTAAGTAACCCATTCTCCAGTATCCTGACGCTGTCCAACAAGTGTTTCCTATGGACCAAGATTGCTTCTATTAAGCTGCATGGCAGTTCCCTCGACCTAAATTCATTGAGGCAGTTGAAAGCTATGGGGGCATGTAAAAATACCTATGGGCCAGTAGACACCACTTCTTCCTGTCTGCCCTCATTATATCTTGGCATCTGGCACTTTCCGATTGAGACTGCCTTCCTCATAAAGGAAAGCACAGCTCCTGTCCCTCTTGGGATGGATAGATAGCCTGCACATGGCAGATAAGTGGGGCGGGGGCCCGGTTCAACGCTGTCCCAGCTGTAGCAATCAGATTGCCTTTACTCTCTTGTCCGTCCACATCAGGTCTCTGGCATGTCAGCCTCATTTAAGTGCTGAACTCAGTAGGGTGATATCTCTGCCTGAAATGCAATCAGGCAGCCTGAAGAGCTACTGCTTAAAAGTTTCTGTTCCCAACCAGTGGTGAACAAATAGCCTTCCTGTGCCCTCCTTTACACCTGCAATGGGCTGTGGTCAGCATTTGTGACTGGCTACTAGGGATGGGTGACAAAGGACTGGCCTTGGCATTTCCTGGCTCCAACTGGAAGTGCCAAAACACCATGAGAGAGGCTGTTCCAAACTCGAGAAACAGAAAGTGAGCTAGGGGCTGAACCTCTCCGGGGTAATTGATGTGTGAGAACATAGCACAACCATTTCACATGCAGAAAATGTCTGGAAGCACAGACACTCTGAATTGTGCAAAGGATGCTAGCAATGCTTAGCTGCACCAGCTCATGACTGAAATCGTGCGTCATCTACTGGCAATGGGCCCATGCAAACTTCTCCCCACATGCAGTAGGGCTTGTATAACCTCCAACAGAGGCATTCGCAACTGAGTCAAATCAAACCAATGGTGAAAAAAAATGCAGGAAAAAATCATCTACTTATCCTGTCCCTCCCTCAGTTTGCCCTCTATCGTGATTTTTAATCACCAGTTTCACAATATTTAGCTTTAAAAAAAAAATCCCCAGCTCTGGAAGTCAGGTGATTATGTGAGAATCACAGTTTTCATTTACATTTTTTTTAACAATTCTAGCTCTCATGGTTGCAAGGAAGAGCTTGAGAACATGACTCTGAAAGGCTCAAGAACTGAAAAGACACGTAAAAAGAACCCCACCATTTTCATGTTAAAATTGCCACGATTTTTAAGCCAATCTCATGATTTGAGGGGCTTGGCTGATGATTTTTGGCTGTTTGAGTTTGGCAATACGGCTTCACTGAGAAACACTGCCCTTTAACCAGCATTTCCCCAGCTTTTGATCCTGACTGTTAGGAACACGGGCATGCCCATACCAGATAATGGTTCAGGTAGTCCAGTTTCCCATGGCTGATAATGGCCATCATTAGATACTAGAGGAAAATGTAATGCCCCTCTCTGTCCCCTCCACATAGGCAATTATACAATAACAGGTCTGTAGGAAAGCTTCTTCCTAACACCAAGCAGTTGGTAAACAAAAAAACAAACAACATTACGAAGTCATTCTAGTGGCACTCATTTAATATCACTCTCCTCCAACTCTTTGTTTGTACGGTGACTAGCACAGATCTTGGTAGGGGTCTCTAGTTGCTATTTAATTACAAACAATTATAATTAATTAGTGGCTGATGTCCTGAAACATGAAGGATGCTATTAGTTATACAGTTTTACCCTATCCAGTGGGTGATATTCTAAACATTTTTTAAGAAATCCTACTGCTAAACTCTTTCCCTCTATAATACCTCATGGCAGGGAGTTCCACAGGTTTATTATATACTGTGGACTAAAAATATTTCCTTTGGCTATTTTAAAAGGTGCTGCTTTATAGTTTTGTGGGTAGTCCCTTCACTTCTGGGACATGAGTTATCAGGATGAAAATGTGCCCCATCTTCTCATCTCTGGATGTGACGGACTAGATGTATCCTATTCCATAAAATCTCTTTCGTTGACAGCTTTCAGCCACTATCTTTTTGTGAGTCACTCTGTGTCGAATCCTCAACTTGATACAGTCTGCGGCTTTGCTGAAGCACACAGTTAACAGGCTGCCTTTGATTGTCCAATGCACTGATATTAGCTATGCAAATCACAGCGAAGGGAGTACGTGGAATACAATGAACACAAAGCTCTCCTGCTGCTTTAATTCCAAGACCGTATCCTGGTAGTTTTCTATGTTATTTTTTTATTATTTTTTTTTTAATTCTTTTGTACGCCTAGGAGAGAATTAGCAACATGACTGCAATAATTGCTGTATCCTTAGAAACAAGGGAGGGAACGAAAAAAAAACCAAAAAACCTGTCATCTTATCTTTCAGAAGCCCAGAGAATTACAGAACATATAGCTTATTCCTCTCTAGCAATATTATTTCCCCTATCCCAAGGGCAGCCAAACGTTGCCCAACTAAAGGATCCTTAAGGGCATACCTACGGCAGTTTGAAACCATCTTCAGCTTTAATAGGGCCTACAGAGACCATAAATTCCAGCATGTAATGATCCTTCTTCTTCAGAGAGGTTCCTAGCTACCAATGAGATAGGCACCTTAGTCTTAGATAGATGGAACATCCCCTGCTCAAATCATGGAGGTCATAGTCACCACACACTACCCTCCATGGACACAGCAGCAGATTCTGTGCAGGACTCCCTGGGTTACATTTGACCATAGGTTGCCCTCTGGCCAACCCACCCTACAACTCTATTGGGAATTGCAAAACAACTCCAGTCTCGGGGCTCTCAGTCTGCATGGTTTTGTCTATCTAGGTTCTGATCACCATACTATCTGAGCACTTTGCACACAGCTAGGGTGGCTTAAAAGCATTTTCCTTGCCATGGCACCTGCAACAAAGCAGCCTTAGTGGCCTCTGTTGGTGGATTTATCCCTGACACAGCCCTGAGAGATCATGATTTTGCTGTATGATCCCCCTGTACAGAGAAGGAACTGAAGTAGAGTGACTTTGTGACTTTGTCCTCACCCACAACTATTTCACATTTGGGGACAATGTATACCTTCAAGTCAGCAGCACTGCTATGGGTACCTGCATGGCCCCACAGTATGCTAACATTTTTATGGCTGACTTAGAAGAACGCTTCCTCAGCTCTTGTCCCCTAATGCCCCTACTCTAAATTGCACTACACTGATGACATCTTCATCATCTGGACCCGTGGAAAAGAAGCCCTTGAGGAATTCCACCAGGATTTCAACAACTTCCATCCCAACATCAACCTCAGCCTGGACCAGTCCACACAAGCAGTCCATTTCCTGGACACTACAGTGCTAATAAGCGATGGTCACATAAACACCACCCTATTCCGGAAACCTACTGACCACTATACTTAACCTACATGCCTCCAACTTCCATCCAGGACACACCACACGATCCATTGTCTACAGCCAAGCTCTAAGATACAACCACATTTGCTCCAATCCCTCAGACAGAGACAAACACCTACAAGATCTCTATCAAGCATTCTTAAAACTAAAATACCCACCTGCTGAAGTGAAAAAACAGATTGACAGAGCCAGAAGAGTACCCAGAAGTCACCTTCTACAGGACAGACCCAACAAAGAAAATAACAGAACGCCCCTAGCTGTCACCTTCAGCCCCCAACTAAAACCTCTCCAGCACATCATCGGAGATTTACAACCTATCGTGAAAAATGATCCCTCACTCTCACAGATCTTGGGAGATAGACCAGTCCTCGCTTACAGACAGCCCTGCAACCTGAAACAAATACTCTCCAGCAACCATTCACCACACAACAAAAACACTAACCCATGAACCTATCCTTGCAACAAAGCCCGATGCCAACTCTGTCCACATACCTATTCAAGTGACACCATCATAGGACCTAATCACATTAGCCACACCATCAGGGGCTCGTTCACCTGCACATCTACCAATGTGATGTATGCCATCATGTGCCAGCAATGCCCCTCTATCATGTACATTGGCCAAACCGGACAGTCTCTACGCAAAAGAATAAATGGACACAAATCTGACATCAGGAATCATAACATTCAAAAACCGGTAGGAGAACACTTCAACCTCTCTCACCACTCAGTAAAAGATTTAAGGGTGGCAACTTTGCAACAGAAAAGCTTCAAAAACAGACTCCAAGGAGAAACTGCTGAGCTTGAATTAATATGTAAACTAGATACCATTAACTTGGGTTTGAATAGAGACTGGGAGTGGCTGGGTCATTACACATATTGAATCTATTTCCCC
The DNA here is from genome assembly GCF_965140285.1 of Lepidochelys kempii. Classification (NCBI taxonomy): domain Eukaryota; kingdom Metazoa; phylum Chordata; order Testudines; family Cheloniidae; genus Lepidochelys; species Lepidochelys kempii. The sequence goes on from NC_136382.1 coordinate 154,589,978, forward strand.
ATGTTAAGTATCCTCACACCTTCTTGTCAACTGTCGAAATGGGCCATCTTGATGATCACTACAAAAGTTTTTTTCTCCTGCTGATAATAGCTCATCTTAACTAATTAGCCTCTCACCATTTATATGGTAACTTCCAATTTATCTGTATGTATATATATCTTCTTACTATCTGTTCCATTCTATGCAACCGATGAAGTGAGCTGTAGCTCACGAAAGCTTATGCTCTAATAAATTTGTTAGTCTCTAAGGTGCCACAAGTACTCCTGTTCTTTATACCGTCTTCTAGAGAAATAGAAGACTTTCCACGCACATTAGTCTCAACAATGCAAAGAACTGTTTAGTGATAATCTCAGCTAAAATAAGCCTGGTGTTAGGAGAGATTTAGGCTACTTCTGCACCACAGGCTAGGCATCTGATTCCCAGCTTACATAGACAAATTCCTGCTAGCTCTCATCTGAGCAGTGTAGCCACAGTGACATGGGCAGCTGCAGCAGCAGCCCAGGCTAGCTACCCTGAGTACAAACCCGCCTGAATCCCATTGGTGTGTGCTGGGGTGGCTAGCCCATGCCACTGCTTCCTGCTGCTCATTCTATGGCAGCTGCACTAGGATTTTTATCATGCCAGCTCGACGAGAGCTACCCCAAGTACGTCTCCATGAGCTGGGAGTCACACCCTGGCTTGTAGTGTAGTCGTAGCCTTAGGGGACCTGCTGCAGCCCTTTTAAACCTTTTGATAGCTGCTAATTTTCCTGTTCTTCCTTTTCAAGGATTTGGCAGTGCTATTGCCCTATACACCCCTGCTGTCCTTCAAGTTCCACAATCTTTTTGCTAGAAAGGGATTTATAACCAGCTACTTATATTAGCAGTTTCAGCAGAAGGGCCAAGAACTAAGTGGGCCAAGGAAACTGAACTGAACTCTCATTGATAGAAGTCATCCTTTCAGGTCACAGCTGAGGAACACGGACACCAGGTCTGATCCAAAGTGCATTGAAATCAATGGGAAGACTCCCATTGATTTCAATCGGCTTTGAATCAGGGCTCAGTGAGGGGGAGATGTTTGTCCTCTGATGTTCATTCCGTGCGCATTCTGTGAATGAACAGAGGATAATAAGGTGATTATGATGAAACAAGTACTCTGACAGACCGATGGACTTCAGTTTCCAAAGCGGTCAAGCCAGCATGTTTTGCGAGCACTAACTTCATGCACACCCCAAAGGGAAGGCAAAATGCTACATTTATTCAAGCACACTTATAACAATACTGATGCAAGTCAGATTCACGTACACCAAAAGGTCACTCCATAACTACAGCAAAATCTGTTAATCAATAGAGCTTCAGGTCCAAATTCTGCTCTCATTTGCGCTCCTGCACATTTAGAGACAACAGGCTAACATTGTTCCTTCAGTGAATTTACACCAGTGCAAGAGAAGAGAATCTGTTCCCTCTAAAGTTCATCCAAATCCTTTCACTCACACAGTCAGGGTTTTATTTTTAGCTGAGCAGCAGCAGGTGAAAACAACAAAAACCTCATATTGCTCCGTTGCTCCATCCAGATGGCTACTCTGTTGCCTATAGTTTGGCTGGGCACAGAGGGTCCGTGCCTGTGTTTCTGTCTCCCTTGCTTCCACCTTGTGTTCACAAGAGCACTGCCTGAACAGAACCATCACTCAGCCCCACGAGCTCTACCTTAGCATGGAGACAATGCTGTGCAAAGGAAACTTGACCCTGCATGAACAGTCCTGGGCAGCGTCCTTTCCTGGGGCACAATCTGTCATTGGCTGGTCTCTTCAGTGGCAGGGAGAAGTGCCCCCACCTGCCCACTCTTTGCAAGTTGTCTCTGTCAAGCTGCCTACTGCTCCATTTGCAACAGATCTCTGCTTTTTTGGCTTGGAAATCTGACCCACTTAGAAGGGCAAAGCAGTGGAGAGGGGGGGGTGGGGAGGAGAAGAGGAACCAGGATTCAGTTTGATCATTTTATCTGCATTGTCTGGGTGCCATCGGAATACATTAACTCCTTCATTTATCACGGTGCTATCATTAGAAATCTCAATTATTTCTGAATGCCACACTGACAAAATGTTTAATTAGCTACTTCACTGCGTTAATCATTTCTCGGAAACAAGGAAGAACTAAAGGCACCGGAGTGGGGCCCCATTATATTTTATAGACATGTACACGGGATGGAGGAAACTGTAATAAATGTCCCCATCATGAAGCGGAGATAAAGGTCAAACATGAGTGCAGCATTCATATATCTTAAGCCATTCACAAGGAGCACAGACCTGCCCTCTAGCACCTTTTATACAAGGGATGACTATAAGCAGCCTGAAAAACAACTCATAGAACCAGCTGACTTTTCACTTTCACAATTCAGAGTGATGTTGCTCTTGTACCGCAAGGGATAGCTATGTGGTGTGGGGTTGTGGCTCAGAGGAGATAACCATTAGGAACCTTTTATAGCAAGGTTCTCCAAGACTTTTCATTAATTTTAACTGCAGGCTCCATTTTGCTTCGCTTTATGAAATTAATCTTATGTGGGACTGAGAGTGTTAGGAGTTGCAAGGCCGGACTCATGACTCGCTAGAACGGGTCAGTGACCACACTAGTGTAAAACTAACATGCATGAGAGAAGAGTGAAGCCTAATGGTCCCATTAACAGACACAGTTCCAGCAGCAGGAGTGCAAGCTTCCCATAGACCCTGCCCCACTGATGTGCTTTGAACTTGGGGCATCTTCCCAAGGGCTACTTCAGTTTCCATGGTCCAGTTAGTGCTCAGCCTTGCTACTAAGACAGCCAACAGGCATTAGAAATATGATAGATTGGATCTATCTGTCCATCTATTTATTATACTGTATCCATCCCTGGGGTATAACACACAGGTATAGTTTCTGTGATGTAGCTCCCTGTCCGCTAAATAATGGAACAAGACTATCAAATTCACTTTACATCGACCAGCAAAGAGCCGTCAGATGGTAACAGAAATCAACTAGCTGAGATCAGTGGTGGATTCAAACTAGCAACCTAGAGATAAAAGCCAGGTACTTAGATGGGCCACATGACTGTATCACCTCACAATTATTAATGGATTAGTCTTCACAACACCCCTCAGAAGTTGGGAATCCTTTGCACCACCAGCTATGGGAAGTATCATCCCCAATTTACAGGTGGCCAATTGAGACACAGACAAGATTAAACAACTTGCTCAAGATCATACAGGAAGTTTGTTGCTGAGCCAGGAATGGAGCTCATAGATGATTGTCCTATTCACTGGACCACCATTCCTATCTTCAGGGAAGGAATTGGCTCACCTTGAAGTCAGACCTACCCAATTGTTGGTCGCCCTCTGATTAAAACCTATTGCTTTAGCGGGGCAAATCACTAAATAATAGATGGTAAAGAACAATCCTGAATTGGCTGGACAGGAAGATGGATTAGATAGAACCAAAGATGGAAGGAAGGAAGGTGGATGAAGCTGCAAGAGAGCAGTATTCTTGAATGATGTGAGAAATAGATGCACTGATTAAAGTGGCAAAAGAAGACCGGCTTGAACAATAGTGAATCACTATAAAGAACTTTTTTGCTGCAAAAGTCACTAGGAGGGTCTATAACAAACTATCAAGACTCTTTCAAATGGTTTCTCTGGCAGGAAAAATACCATTTTACTCAACCCTCGAGGTAGGTATTGCTGAAGACAGCATAATCTGATCACGACAAATTCTAAGATGGATGTGAAAAAGGAAGAGGAGATCTATGTGCAAAACTCACCTTATCTGAATGATGCTCTTCCTACAATCAAAGCTGAGGATGCAGTGTGGACACCAAAAAGCCATAAAGCGTCTGAATTGGATAACGTACAAACAGAACTAATTAAAGTGGATGGAGGTGCACTCATCCAGGCATACTATAAGCTTGTCACTGTGATCTGGGAGGCTAGAAGATGATGGCTCAAGACTTGGACCCTGAATGTTCCTGTTCATAAAAAGGGGGACCCGGCAGGAGGTGCTGGAACAATTTTCGCAGTGGGGGTGCTGAAAGTGGAAACCATGTATTTGGGTCACTATTACTACTTCAAGCCAAGGGTGCTGCAGCACCCCTAGTTCCAGCACCTATTGACCCAGCTGCTTGCAGAAATTACCACCCAACCTCATTATTGATACTGCCCAGCATCCTGAGCAGAATTGTGCCCGAGAGAGAGTGTGATAGGGCGTTCTCCCCCCACACTACCCTGGGAAGGGCTAATGTGACTCAGAAGGGATTAAGTAACCTGATAGGCCACACTTGAGGGAGAGTTAGGCTTGATAAGCAAGCATTGACTGAGCATGGAGCCCAACTGGGCAGGAGCAGACAGGGCTGGTATAAGGTCAGGAAGGGAGGGTAGAAGGGGGCTGCAGTGTGAAAGCCTGCAGTTACTCTGTGGGCTTAGAGAGGGAAAGTAGGAAACCTGGGGGGAAAGTAGAAGCCCTGGGATCCTGGCCCTGCAGGAAGGGTTTGCCCAGAGGCATGGTGGAGAAAGAAGCCTGACAGATGTGTATAGGAAGCCGCCCAGGGAAATGGCAGCAGGGTCTTGCAATGGAGCATACCTTGGCTGCTGATTGTAAGGACCCTGGGCTGGAACCTGGAGTAGAGGGTGGACCCAGGTTCACCTACCAGCCACTGGGGAAGTGGCATTGCCTTGAATTTGAGAACTGTCAGGAACAGTACCTGGTCAGCCAGTCCAGTGAGACTTTGATACCCCGCAATGGGAAAACTATACTGACCTTTCTGGAGAGCCAAGCCACAAAGAGGGAGCACCCCCAGTCATTAAGAGGAAGCATCGTAGCTCCTGGAGTGTGAGTGGGGCCCCAGGGTAAACTAGAAACAGAAAGGGGCATCAGACCAGGCAGAGCTATTCCCTGGACAGGAGATGTTCCAGTGGTGAGCAGAGAACCTGTTACAGAGAGAACCTTCTGGCTGAAGAACAAGCTGGGTTCAGACCCAAGGGAGAGGTGGAAGCAGAGAAGTTAGGCTTAAAGATAGCACATGAAAAGACAGTGGTGACGATATTCCTACCCAGATCTGAGGAGGCATTGCAATGCATTGAACATTTCAAATAGCTGGGTAGCAGGACTACAAGGGCCACTAAACATCACATGGGGTACGTCTATGCTGGAATAAAAGACCCATGGCTGGCCCAGGTCCACTGACTTGGGCTTGCAGGGCTCGGGCTGTGGGGCTAAACATTGCTTTGTAGATGTCTGGGCTTGGGCTGGAGCCCAGGCCCAGGGACCCTCCCCGCTCACAGGGTCCCAGCGCTCGGGCTCCTTCCCAAGCCCAAGTGTCTACACAACAGCCCTTCAGCCTGAGCTCCACAAGCCTGAATCAGCTGACCCAGGCCAGCTGTGGGTGATGAATTGCAATGTAGACATACCTTTAGAGATGCAATGTAAACTTGGGCATGTGGTTGCTGTTCTAGCAACACTCAGCCACATTTGGAGAAGCAAAGGAATTACTGTGAAGTGTAAAACGAAATTGCTGCCATCTCTTTGTCTCCAGTATCTTGCTACATGCACGTGAGACATGGGTATTAAGGAAACAAGGTCTTAAGCAGCTTCTGCCTTTGAATTGAAATGCACATTAGCTATATCTCACATGGGACTAACAAAGAGGTAATTGTCCAAACCTACAGCATAACCCGAGTGATACCTGATATCATGAAGATGATCAGACAAAGCAAACTTGAGTTTGCAGGAGAGGTGAGTCAAATGAGCAGAGGAAGATTGCTGAAGCAACTTTTGCAGGGACAGGGGTCGGGGTACACGTAGTTAATATGGTTTGACAATGTGAATAATTGGATGGGGATGTGGTATGGCACATTTCTCAAGGCTACATGAAGGCTGCAAAATGTGGAGGAAGACAACTGGCCAATGTGTGCTGAGTTTACTATTCATTGTGGTGTGTTTTTATGGTGCTTTGAACCATGAGAATAATAATAATGATCATACGTCATTTCTCCCTCTGAGTTCTTTCATTCAAGTGCTGCGGCTGTAGCTAGCTATAGAGTGGAGCCACTGAAAGCTTTAGATTTCTGAAACAGATATATTTAATGCAGGGAGCTGTTCCGGCTCACAAACTCCAATTATTTTTAATATAGGGCCTGCCCATAAAACATACAGTCTCCCTTGTTTTCCGCAAACTCATCAATAAACATTAATGTACAGGGATATAAAAGTAATTCATTAGTTTGTTGACACACAACTGCATATCTGTGTGTGTGATGCCACCCAGCCCGTTACTGATGCTTTTTTAATGGTGCAGTGTCATTAGGCAGTAATGTTAGTACTTCTATTAATATCATTTGGGCTGGTTCTTAATAACTGTGCCACTGTGACTGCAGCATCTTCTGCAAGGCTCAGGCAGGAGGATAATATATCTCTCAGCAAACCAATAGCACATCAGCTGTAACCGTTCAGCATCCTATTAGGCTGCTGAATCACCAGGGTCTGACGTCCACAGGGCTATCAACTTTGAATGAAGTACTTGAGGAAATCTGTAAGTAATTGTCCTACCCCAAAACCTGTTGGTTTCCTGAAACATGTATATACTAAAGCAAGTTAGCAGAGGGTTACCACTAGAGCTGGGTGAATAACTGATTTTCTTTTTTATTTTATATTTTGTTCACTGGCAGTTCTGGAAAATCTAAAAAAAAAAAAAAAGAGTTTAGGTTAAATAAAACATTTTGTTTGACCCAAAGTGAAATGTTTTGTTTCAGAAATTTTTAATATGAGCAAAAGAAATGAAGGGCTAAATTCACAAAACGCTCTCAAGGGAGACATGCCCCTCCCCGCCTGATAACCTCTAACCAACTGGGTTGGGCATGCATCTTGTATGTAAGAGATGCAAGTCTGAATAGCTATCCTACAGCAGGGACTTGAAGCCCTGGTTTCCACAGCCCAGGTGAGTGCCCTAAAAACCAGGCTACTGGCTATTCTGGAATGGATATTTCTCAATCCCACCTGGTGAAGTTGTGCCACTTGGTATAAAATATGTGAATGGTCACTGAGCCAGGAAGAATGATGCTATGGCCCAGTGGTTAGGGCAGTCACCTAGGGGCATAGGACACCTGAGTTTCAGTCCCTGCCCCCCTGAATAGTTAATTATTCATACAACATGGAACTGCTTCAGCAGAAGACAGAGAGCGAGACACCCCCTCCCCCACGAATAGGTGGTTAGGACACTTACCAGGCGGAAGGGAGACCTGGGGTCAAGTCTGTGCTCTGCAGTGGGGATTCAAACTTTGACCTACCACATTCCTGCAGAGTCCTCTAACCACTGGCCTCCCTGAACATTTTCCCCTAGACCACGCGTGAGGACTTCACAAAGAGCAAGTGCAGGTCAGATAGCACAGGAACGTGTTCTGCATGAGGTGCTGACAGAACACGGCTGAGCATGGGATAAATTAGCTAGATATGTTACAACACAGGCCCCCAAACTCTTGTTTGTGCTGGAAAGGAATTAAATTAGGAACTAATATATTTTTCCTAAGATGTAACATTGGTCATTTTTCACTCTTAGGTATTTGTTCTGTCACTGATTTGGGAGCCTGTCTCTGTCTTTTATTAATTATTATTTTAAAAGCTTTACAGTACTTGTGAGGGTCTGATCTTGCAGTCCCTACACAGGACTCAAGATCTAGGTCTAAACAGACATGAGGAAGGCGGAGCTGTTATGTTTGGCCCATGTAGGACAATTGTTCTGCTGCCTATACTGATGTAAGCAGTGTCAGGATGAACTCCACCCTGACATCTGGTGGTGAGGTGTGGCAAGTTGTGGAAAAGAACTTCAGGGGCTGATCTCATTTGCATAGGCACACCCACCCCGCCTAGAATGAGGCCATAGCTGCCCAAATGGTCACTTTGGCTGCTGTGGGATCCCCAGTGTCTCTGTTATTGGGGCAGGAAGAATAAATTGTTATTACCCTGATTATGGGAACTGTGCTTGGAACTGTACTTGGCCTTTTGTTATGATGGAGGGACTCACCATCAACTAAGTAGCACTCGCTAGGCAAGGGTCATGGGTTCCAAAACTCTGTGAATTGAGAGAGGCTGGGGACAAGTATTAATACTTGGTAGTATGGGCACCTTGGTGAGGGCCTTACATACTAGTTGTACTTCCTTCTCTCTCCACTGTGGAATATCAGAGCTAATTTTGATTTCATTAGAAGTCTAGTTACAGGCTGCTGAGCTCACTTTGGGCTAATAGTGCACCAGCACTGAGGCTCCCCTCCTGTAAACTGAATTCACCAAAGAGCTGAACTGACTAAAAGCTGAAATCACTGAGCATTGTGTTAAGTAGTGGGGGAGCCTGAAGATATATTGTGGAGCAGTTTGCGGGATGGCTGGAGTGCCTTGTGGACAGGCTGGTGGAGCAATTCATAGGACGGCGGGAGCTGCTGGTGGGACGTGGAGCAGTTCGTGGGGTGGCAGGAGCTGCGTGTGGGCCGTGGAGCGGAGCTGAGCGAAGCAGTTTGTGGGGCGGCTGGCAGAGCGAAGGAGCTGTGGGGCAGTCAGCTTCAGATCATGTAAGGTGCCTCTTACCTCCGCCCCCATCTCCACCCAGGTTGGGAGGTAAAGCTCTGTAGATAAACTTTTGAACTCTGGGGCTGCCCTGACCAGGGACAGAGACTTTTGGGTCATTGGACTTTTGGGACTTTGGGTGATTTGGGGTTGCTGGACTCAAGAACCAAAGGGAAAGGGCATGCCCCAATTTGCTTGGGGCGGGTTGTTTGCTCATGGGTTGTGTTATGAATCCTGTTGGTGGTGTTTCCCCAACATAATACCACATTGTTTCTCTGTTATTAAAAGGCTTTTTGCTACACTCAGACTATGTGCTTGCGAGAGGGGAAGTATTGCCTCTTGGAGGCGCCCAGCGGGGGTGGTATATATTTGTCCCAGGTCACTGGGTGGGGGCTCGAACCGGTTTGCATTGTATTATTGGAATGGATCCCCTAGGTATTGAACCCGGCCCTTGTTGCTGCCAACTCTGACGGGCAGAAGGGTTACACTTAAATAAAAGAAAACTGGAACAGCTTTACTGTTTTTCTTATGCGATGTCCTTGCTAGAGGCTTGATCCTGCAGTCTTTATGCTTCCACCATGCCCTGTGAAAACAAAGAGAGTTTTGGCTGTTCAAGAGCTGCAGGACAGGGGTGCCTCAGTACAGGACTTGGCATTCGCTCTGTCTGGGCTTGGGATTGCACGGTCCTGTCTTTGCACAGCTTTGTTCATAGGTGTTGAAGAATAAATGGTGGGCTGCATCTAGAAGAGAGTAAGGAAGCTCTGAGTGCCATTGTGTGACAGCTAAACAGAGCAGTGAGGCATCCCTCTCTGCAGATTCTATGCCTGCTTTCTGTAGAGCTTTCCTTTAAGGGCATGTTTCTCAGCTTCAAATAGGAAGCTAGACCTAGAGAGTGAGAGTAAAAACAATTCCTTCCACAATAACACTCAAAATTACGGCGGCTCAAATTGAATGGAAGTGCCTGCTAACCATTAGCTGTTTAATTACATGCTGTGTGCTGGTTAGCGAGAGGTTGATGGCTGATCTCATCTACACCACTAAGTTCAGTGGAGTTACTCCTGATTTACATCAGGGTATGTGAGAGAAGAATCAGACTCTATGCCTCTCTTCTTATATTTTCATCTGATAATGAAGGTATCAAAATGCACCAAGAGTCTGTTCTTGTGATATTTCAGACACTTCCAAAAATAAGGCCCAAGTAAATTTGTTCCCCCAACATCAGTTTCTAAACAAAGGAGTTTGGAAGAAGAATCTGACCTTTTAGCTGTTTGAGTGACCCTTTGGAGGGTCAGACAATGCTGGTGGCTGCAGAGTTAACACCACGGAAGGACAGTACAAAGTAAATACTTTCTCTCTGCTCCACGGAGCACAGGCTACATAGCAATTATTTTTAGACCCACTAAGAGTAATTACTGAGCCAGCTTCAGCACCTGGCAATTGCTATGTGCAATAATTGCATGCTATTCACCAGGAACCCTTCTGTAGTTGCTATGTGAGTAAGGGATAGTTACATGGTATTTATTCTTTGCAGTTCAAAGGAACACTGTCAAGTCATTTAGGTCTATGGGGACCAGTTGTCCCATTTTTAAAGGAACAGTCCCGTTTTTGGGGACTTTTTCTTCAATAGGCGCCTATTACCCCCCACGCCCTGTCCTGTTTTTTCACAGTTGCCATCTGGTAACCTTATTTAGGTCCATCATTTAGGTTTTGCAAAAGAAAAGAAAATGAAAAAATTATAAAAGCAAATATACATAATCATATTATTAAAAATCTAATAAAGCTCTTTGGGGTTTGTAAGGTAAACATCACACACTTGCACAATGTGGGCCATCACTCCCTTTAATGGCTGGTCCACAGAGAAGATAGTGGTCTACTATTGTTTCCAGTTAATGGAATCATATTTTAGCTCAGGTGGTAGAGGGTTGTATTTGGGCATTAAAGGTCCTAGGTTCGGACCCTGTTACCAATCCACCGAGAGGTCACTCCATAAACACCAGACCTGTGCATGGAAAACCAGAGGTTGAAATTGACAGAAAGTGAAAAGTTAATAAAAAGGACCAATGGTAAAAAGCAGAGCTGATATTTTCAAATGTGATGAGTCCCAATGGCAAGCCACCCTTTGTGGTGGGTGAGGTGGTAGTAGTTCCTATGCACAGAAACCTCATTTGCTCCAAAGGAGCTACAGGGACCCTTAAAAAATAGTCCACTGGCTGAAAGGGGAGCATATAGCCTGGTTGGCCAGAGAGCATGCTGACTCAGCGCTTCTTCTGGGCAGACCCCATGGTGGAGTTCTTATAGCATAATTCAGTTAAAGCTGTGGAGCAGCAGAATCACTGAAGGTAGGTGCTACCACCCATGGGGATCCCTCCACCAGTGCAGGCAGCTTAGCTGGCACAGGCAGGCGTAATTTATATTTCCTTGCTATGGCTTTTCTTAATTTAGTCCTATCTCCATCCCCCTGCAGGGGCGGGAGACAGCGCCCTGATCAAGGATATGTCTGAGACTAGCCTGATCTCAGCTTTATCGCAAGAGTGCCCTTTTCAAAATATGAAATGGGCAGGTAAAATGGCCAATGGAAGCTACGAGAGAGGCTGCATGCTACCTTTTTGCCTTACAGCTTATAAAACCAGATGTGGCATCCGCCTGAATAAAAGGCCAAGCATGGACAACTGAGCTATGTGAAATCCAAGAATTGAGTCTCCCTTTCTGTCAGATGCTTTCTCACTCTGCCTCAGTACATCTGGTTTAAAAGACGATAGTCTCTGTCTAAGTTACGCATTGTCACAGATCCACAGGATCGGTGCGAAGCCCCCAGTTTTGGAACAGTCTTGAGGAGGAGCCCTGTCAGTGTGCCAGACTCCAAAGGGTCTCACTCATCCTCCACATGGCCACAGAACCTCTGGGGCTTCAGTCCTCCTGCTTCACACCATGAGCTCCATTCAGCGAGTCCATCTGAGATAAACTCCTGGCAGAGACTTGTACACTCTTCAGGGACAGAAGCACCTCACCAAATATTTACAGCGATGCTTCCGCAGTGTTGTCAGAACAGTCGGGTTTATTAGTCAGCTGGAGCACAGCCTAGGAAGTCCAGAGGTTAGCATAAAGAAAGGACGGTTAAAACAATCCATTCTGCTCAACTCAGAGCCCCAGCCGAGCGGTAGTGAACTCCATTTTCAGGATCTATGTGCCTCTGCCAGCCTAACCTCCTTAGTCAGTTCCCAGAGGAGAGAACTCCCAAGCTTCTGTCCATCCTCAGACTTAACCCCCAACCTGACACCTCTCATCATTTTTTTTCTCAAGATGGGGTCTTTGCTCCACTTCCCTGCTAAGAGGTAGTGAAATCCATGACTCACTGGTGCCTATATTGTCCCTCTGGCCCCGTTGTTGATCTGGGTCACTTTCAACCAATTCCTTACCAACTTTCATTCCAACAAGAGAGGGAGGTGCCCCCCACACACAGCAATGTCTCTTTATCTGCCTTGAGAGCAAACACAATCCCTTTTTTCCCTACTGGGAAGCAATGCACTGTATAGGAGAAACTGAGGCACCCACAGGATTCATAACAAATATTACAAAAATTCTCACTTCATAATACACATCAAGCCCTGAAAACACTTCGAGAGCAACACCTCCATTGCTGCAGGATATTGGTAAAGAAAGGCCAATAAACAACTGGCTGAGATCCTTTAGAGTTCATAGCAGGGCTCTAGGGATTTTTTTTTTTAAAAAAGCATCTTCAAAGAGAATCCCAGTGGGGAGCAGTGACTGGTGAATGAGGCCACCTGTACCTAAAACCAGTCTTGGAGGTTCTGAAGGAGTCATGTTTTTCCCACTCCTGGTCTGAAGCTGAAATGAGAGACAAAATTTGTGAAATAATACAAGGAAAGTTGCTCTTATATGTCTGGCTACTCCCACATGGGATTGCAGATATCAAGCTCAACAGGTTGCCCGATGCTTAGAGGAGTCCCTATTCTAGCAGGCAAAGGCAAGAAAAGAACCAATCACTGGAAGCTGAAGTCAGCACCATTCAATCTAAAAAGAAGTGGTACATTTTTAAGTGAGGTTAATTAGTCATTGGAACAGATCATCAAAAGAGATGGTCATTTCTGCATCGCTGGGAGCCTTGAAATCAAGATTGGATGACTTTCTGGAAAAGATGCTCCAGTTCAAACGCAAGTTGTCGAGCTGTACGCAGGAACCACTGGCTGAAATTCTCTGTCCTGCATTATGAAGGAGGGTCAGATTAGATGATCATAATGGTCATTTCTGGCCATAAAATCTATGGATCTATGAATTCAGGGAGGGTAGGGAGCCTGCTGGTAGCCCCCTGAAGTCAGCGAGAAGGAGCAAGCCTACCTGATCACCCCACAACTGTTCTGGGGGTGAGCAGACCCACCATCCCAATCCCAAAAGATTTAGGAAAACTTTCCCTTCATCCTCCAACTAGGAAGCATAGTTATGGGAGCCTGATTGGGGGAAGGTGGAGGGCATATGTAGACCTGTTAAGAGAGGGGAATTGTTGGGGGAATTAAGTTGGTGGGGAACCCTTCCAAAATTTCAGACAAACATCCAACTTTTTGCACTCTTATCCATGTTCCCTGTCACTGGACGTTCATCTGATACATGGTTGGAAGACCAGGTTGATGCATTCCTCACCAGTTCCAAAACCAGAAGTTAGGAGCATTATTCATCATCTTTCCAACAATCTCTGGTAGGAGGAGAAGTCATCTAGGGCTGCTTCTTGTTTATTTGCATTTGGGCAAGAGTCAGGAGAGCATGGCTCTTCCATTCATTATCCAAAGAAGGCATTGTTGTGACTCCAAATATTGTTCCAACCACAAATTTACCCGAGGAGTAAAATTCTGGTCTTTCTGTTTCATCCCTTTTGCTATTTAATCCTTTGTGGCAGCAATACCTGTGTAATTAATAGTTCCCCATCAAGGAATCTGTAACAGGGATACTTGTGAGATATCTAGAGATTACTACCCGGGACATGATGTCATTAACAGAGGAGTCCATCCCACCCTAACCTGTGTGAACCAAATTCATCCTGGGGATAACTCCAGTGAAGTTAATGGATAGACCAGAAATGGATTTGGCGGTGTGTGTGTGTGTGTGTGTGATCTCATGAAGGCAATGCAAATTATTTTGTGATACAAAAATAATAAATTGCATAATCACCAAAGCAGGAGATTGTGTAGCTCCTTTTACTTCAGCTGCTGTTGCATTTGTATGATTGGCATATCACGGCATTTATTTACTTTACAGATAGAAACTAATTGGTTATAATTGCTGAAGCATCTTAACTAATTCTAAAGACAGGAATTGATTTGGGGATTAAATGGAATATGATAATTGCATAATTGAACGAAGTAGCTGGAGTCCTCACCCAGCTAAGTGGATTTTATGATTGTAGTTGATTGCATCAGAATATAAATCAGTTTGATTTGCATGGCTGACGTTGGCTTTTTTTCCCCTTCTCCTTGGAATTGGTAACAAATGTGTCTTAGCATATCTAGTGTCACAGAATGGGCAGCAGGACTAGAGAGCTCCTTAACCTAAACAAACTTGGATTTGTTGGTTCAATTATTGAAATGCGTAGTTGGGTGATTACTCGGTGGCCTCCATTCAGCAGGAACTAGAATTCCTAGGTGCCCTGATAAGAGTCTTTGCAGACTGCCATAGTTAAGTAACTGGGCAACTTCCTGTGGATTTCCGTGTTGGGAGTGTATGTGACAGGTGATCCGTGAGCTGAACTGGCTGCCTGTGGCCTTCCAGCATGAGCTCATGGTGGTGTTCTGGACCTATAAGGCCCTAAATGGTTTGGGACCTGGTTATCTAGGAGACCTGTCTCTCTCCCAGTGTCATAGTGACACAGTGAAGGCAGCTGAGCTGGACCAGCCACAATATAAAAGATGGAGCTGCTTGAGAAGGGAGGGTAATAGTGTTGTAAACTGCTGTCCATTGCAGCACTAATTGATATTTTGCTGTTATTTTTTTGCTTCCCTATCATAATTTGCAGCTCCTCACCATCCCTGGGTGGCTATTATATATAAGTATTAGTTAGATGTCTTCAAGTCACCAGGACCTGATAAAATACATCCTATAATACTTAAGTTGCTGACTGAAGAGATAGCTTAGCCATTAGTGATTATCTTTGAAAAGTCATGGAGCACTGGAGAGATTGCAGAGGACTGGAAAAGGGCAAATATAGTGCCAATCTATAAAAAGGGAAATAAGGACAACCTGGGGAATTACAGACCAGTGAGCTTAACTTCTGTACCTGGAAGGATAATGGAGCAAATAATAATGCAATCAATTTGCAAATGAGGAGAAGATTTTAAGGTGATAAGTAACAGTCAGCATGGATTTGTCAAGAACAAATCAATTCAAACCAACCTAATTGCTTTCTTTAATAGGGTAACAAGCCTAGTGGATGGGGGGAAGTGGTAGATGTGGTATATCTTGACTATAGTAAGGTTTTTGATACTGTCTCACATGACATTCTCATAAACAAACCAGGGAAATACAACCTAAATGGAGCTACTATAAGGTGGGTGCATAACTGGTTGGAAAACCGTTCCCAGAGAGTACTTATCAGTGGTTCACAGTCAAGCTGGAAGGGCATATCAAGTGGGGTCCCGCAGGGATCAGTTCTGGGTTCCATTCTGTTCAATATCTTCATTGATGATTTAGATAATGGCATAGAAAGTACACTTATAAAGTTTGCGGAGGAGGGGTTGCAAGTGCTTTGGAGGATAGAATTAACATTCAAAATGATCTGGACAAACTGGAGAAATGGTCTGAAGTAAACAGGATGAAATTCAATAATGACAAATGCAAAGTACTCCACTTAGGAAGGAACAATCAGTTGCACACATACAAAATGGGAAATGACTGCCTAGGAAGGAGTACTGCAGAAAGGGATCTAGGGGTCATAGTGCATCACCAGCTACAGATGAGTCAACAGTGTAACACTATTGCAAAAAAAGCAAACATAATTCTGGTATGTATTAGCAGGAGTATTGTAAGCAAGACATGAGAAGTAATTCTTCTGCTCTACTCCGCACTGATACAACCTCAACTGGAGTATTGTGTCCAGTTCTGGGCACCACATTTCAGGAAAGATATGAACAAATTGGAGAAAGTCCAGAGAAGAACTACTAACTGTGGTTTGTAATCTACCATTTAAATCAGCTTCTGTACCAAATGACTGGAGGATAGCTAATGTGACACCAAATTTCAAAAAGGTCTCCACAGGTGATTCCGGCAATTACAGGCCAGTAAGCCTGATTTCAGTACCAGGCAAACTGATTGAAACTATAGTAAAGAACAGAATTGTCAGACACACAGATGAACATAATTTGTTGGGGAAGAGTCAACATAGCTTCTGTAAAGGGAAATCATGCCTCATCAATCTACTAGAATTCTTTGAGGAGGTCAACAAGCATGTGGACAAGGGATCCAGTGGATATAGTGTGCTTAGATTTTCAGAAAGCCTTTGACAAGGTCCCTCATCAAAGGCTCTTAAGCAAAGTAAGCTGTCATGGGATAAGAGGGAAGGTTCTCTCATGGATTCATAACTGGTTAAAAGATAGGGGGAAAATAGTGGTGTTCCCCAGGGGTCCATACTGGGACCAGTACTATTCAACATATTCATAACTGATCTGGAAAAAGAGGTAAACATTGAGGTGGCAACATTTGCAGAGGATGCAAAACAACTCAAGATAGTTAAATCCAAAGCAGACTGTGAAGAGCTGTAAAGGGGTCTCACAAAACTGGATGACTGGGCAACAAAATGGCAGATGAAATTCAACGTTGACAAATGCAAAGTACTGCACATTGGAAAACATCATCCCAACTATACATATAAAATGATGGGATCTAAATTAGCTGTTACCACTCAAGAGAGAGATCTTGGAGTCATTGTGGATAGTTCTCTGAAAAAATCCACTCAATGTACAGTGGTAGTCAAAAAAGCTAATAGAATGTTGTGAATCATTAAGAAAGGGATAGATAATAAGATGGACAATATCATATTGCCTCTATATAAATCCCTGGTATGCCCACATCTTAAATATTGCATGCAGATGTGGTCACCCTATCTCAAAAGAGATATATTGGAATTGGAAAAAGGGCAACTAAAATAATTAGGAGTATAGAACAGCTTCCATATGAGGAGAGATTTATAATACTGGGATTTTTCAGCTTGGAAAAGATACGACTAAGGGGGGATATGATAAAGGTCTATAAAATCATGACTGGTGTGGAGAAAGTAAATAAGGAAGTGTTATTTATTCCTTCTCATACCACAAGAATTAGGGGTCACCAAATGTAATTAATAGTCAACAGGTTTAAAACAAACAAAAGGAAGTATGTCTTCATACAAAGCACAGTCAATCTGTGGAACTCTTTGCCAGAGGATGTTGTGAAGGCCAAGACTATAACAGGGTTCAAAAAAAGGCACTAGATAAATTCATGGAGGATAGGTCCATCAATGACTATTAGCCAGGCTGGGCAGGGATGGTGTCCCCAGCCTCTGTTTGCCAGAAGCTGAAAATGGGCGACAAGATGAATACCTGTTCTGTTCATTCTCTCTGGGGCACCTGGCATTGGCCAGTGTCGGAAGACAGGATACTGGGCTAGATGGACCTTTGGTCTAACCCAGTATGGCTGTTTTTATGTTCTTAAGAGCAACAAAAATGATTAAAGGTCTAGAAGACATGACCTATGAGGGAAGATTGAAAAAACTGGGTTTGTTTAGTCTGGAGAAGAGAAGAGTGAGAGGGGACATAACAGTTTTCAAGTCCATAAAAGGTTGTTACAAGGAGGAGGGAGAAAAATGTTCTCCTTAATCTCTGAGGATAGGACAAGAAGCAATGGGCTTAAATTGCAGCAAGGGAGGTTTAAGTTGGACATTAGGAAAAACTTTGTAACTGTCAGGGTAGTTAAGCACTGGAATAAATTGTCTAGGGAGGTTGAGATTTTTAAGAGCAGGTTAGATAAACATCTGTCAGGGATGGTCTAGATAATACTTAGTCCTGCCATGAGTGCAGGGGACTGGACTAGATGACCTCTCAAAGTCCCTTCCAGTCCTACAATTCTATGATTATTGTGTGTATGCATTATGACACAGTCTTTAATTACATGTTCACATATTTTTCCATAGGACCCCTGCCTCCTTCAGTGCACAGGATGGCCCTATACTAGGGGTGGATGAGAATTGTGCAGTGAAGGGGGTTGTTATTAATAGTACCTCTACCTCATTTGTAGCAGCAATTACAAGGAAAGCTTCATGTCTATAGTCCTGGGCGGGAGCATGCTTCTTCACTCTGTGGCGATGAACATGCACAGTCCAGTCACCAGTAGGAGCTGTGAGGGGACGGAGCATGCACCGTGAGGACCGAACCATTGAAGCTTTTTGTCCATGTTAAAAAGGCCACTAAACAGCCGTCACAAAGTCACTACTGACGAGGGCTGGAGTTCAACTGATGACCAAGAGGTGAAAGGCTCCATGTCCTTTTTGTTGGGAAGTTGACTGAGAAAACATATTGGATTTTCTCACTGGCACAGCACTCCCACTGTAGTCAAGCTTGAACCAAAACCCTGCAGCCAGGCAATCCCCAACTCTGAGGATATTCAAAATCCAAATGCAGGTTAGGAGCCGACTTTTGCAAATGCCCCGAACTAAAGCCCCTGATATGAATATCCCTGAACAAGGGAATTTTAGAAATCTGTATCCCAACTAGTTATGCTTTATATTATAGGGTACATTTATAAATAGTTTATAAAGGACTAATCAATAATTAACAGGTGTTTTAATAAATGGTTAATCAATCACTATAGACTCCAACAGTTCAATAAGTTTCTTATTGTGGTAGCTTAGACCCATCTAGAGCAGATACTTCTCATGTCTATTTCATATTTACACCAACTATAAATCATTTCTTTACCCTTTATAAGCTACCTTATAAATGTACCCTTAGTATAAAGAGTCACCCCACATTTTCTGCATTGTCCCCATCCTTTTTTCACATGCACCCTTATTGATTACCTCTCAGTGAAGCGAAAAGACATTTAGAGGAAGACAGAAGTCTCTTCTGGACTTGTCATGCCTCATTCCTCCATCTCTAGGTTGGGGGTTAAGCGGTAGGCCAAAAACCTGTCCTTGTAATAAAATCTAGATACAGGACGACAACAAGGCTGTAAGATAGCACATACAATATACGACTCTTGCTACGAATGCCAGGTGAAATGGTGACTCCTTTATTCCAAAAGAAGGCCCCTGATATAAATGTAATCTTTTTTTCAAAATAGAGATGGACTGAAAGGCAAAGAGCATGGATTATAGGGTAGGGGAGGCTTCCACCTCAAGGTCACCAATTCCAATCCCGCTTAGTGACAAACTTTTTACCATTTGATGGCTGTTTGTTGGCCTTTGTGAAACACCTTGGTATCTCTGTCCGTACAAATATGGATTTACACATAAACTGTGTGTAAGTGAATGAGAGGACACTCTCAAGGTATGTCTACACTACAGAATTAGGTCGAATTTATTGAAGTCGTTTTTTTTAGAAATCGGTTTTATGTACTTCAGTGTGTGCGTCCCCACAGGAAACTGCTCTAAGTGCATTAAGTGCATTAACTCGGTGGAGTGCTAAACAGTACCGAGGCAAGCGTTGACTTCCGGAGTGTTGCACTGTGGGTAGCTATCCCACAGTTCCCGCAGTCTCCACTGCCCATTGGAATTCTGGGTTGAGATCCCAGTGCCTGATGGGGCTAAAACATTGTCGCGGGTGGTTCTGGGTACATATCGTCAAGCCCCCGTTCCCTCCCTCCCTCCGTGAAAGCAAGGGCAGACAATCGTTTTGCGCTTTTTTCCTGAGTTACCTGTGCAAACACCATACCACGGCAAGCATGGAGCCCGCTCAGGTAACTGTCACTGTACGTCTCCTGGGTGCTGGCAGACGTGGTACTGCATTGCTACACAGTAGCAGCAACCCATTGCCTTCTGGCAGCAGGCGGTGCAATATGACTGGTAGCCGTCATCGTCATGTCCGAGGTGCTCCTGGCCAAGTCGGCTGGGAGCGCCTGGGCAGACATAGGCGCAGGGACTAAATTTGGAGTGACTTGACCAGGTCATTCTCTTTAGTCCTGCAGTCAGTCCTATTGAACCGTCTTATGGTGAGCAGGCAGGCGATACAGATTGCTAGCAGTCACACTGTACCATCTTCTGCCGAGCAGCCATGAGATGTGGATGGCTTGCAGTCCTTCTGCACCGTCTGCTGCCAGCCAAAGATGAAAAAGATAGATGGAGTGGATCAAAACAAGAAATAGACCAGATTTGTTTTGTACTCATTTGCTTCCCCCCCTCCCCTGTCTAGGGGACTCATTCCTCTAGGTCACACTGCAGTCACTCTCAGAGAAGGTGCAGCGAGGTAAATCTAGTCATGTATCAATCAGAGGCCAGACCAACCTGCTTGTTCCAATAAGAACAATTACTTAGGTGCACCATTTCTTATTGGAACCCTCCGTGAAGTCCTGCCTGAAATACTCATTGATGTAAAGCCACCCCCTTTGTTGATTTTAATTCCCTGTAAGCCAACCCTGTAAGCCATGTCGTCAGTCGCCCCTCCCTCCATCAGAGCAACGGCAGACAATCGTTCCACGCCTTTTTTCTGTGTGGACACCATACCAAGGCAAGCATGGAAGCCGCTCAGCTCACTTTGGCAATTAGGAGCACATTAAACACCACACGCATTATCCAGCAGTATATGCAGCACCAGAACCTGGCAGAGCGATGCCGGGCGAGGAGGCGATGTCAGCACGGTCATGTGAGTGATCAGGACATGGACACAGATTTCTCTGAAAGCATGGGCCCTGCCAATGCATGCATCATGGTGCTAATGGGGCAGGTTTATGCTGTGGAATGCCGATTCTGGGCTCGGGAAACAAGCACAGACTGGTGGGACCGCATAGTATTGCAGGTCTGGGACGATTCCCAGTGGCTGCAAAACTTTTGCATGCATAAGGGCACTTTCATAGAACTTTGTGACTTGCTTTCCCCTGACCTGAAGCACATGAATACCAAGATGAGAGCAGCCCTCACAGTTGAGAAGCGAGTGGCGATAGCCTTGTGGAAGCTTGCAACACCAGACAGCTACCGGTCAGTCGGGAATCAATTTGGAGTGGGCAAATCTACTGTGGGGGCTGCTGTGATGCAAGTAGCCCACACAATCAAAGATCTGCTGATATCAAGGGTAGTGACGCTGGGAAATGTGCAGGTCATAGTGGATGGCTTTGCTGCAATGGGATTCCCTAACTGTCATGGGGCCATAGATGGAACCCATATCCTTATCTTGGCACCGGAGCACCAAGCCGGCGAGTACCTAAACCGCAAGGGGTACTTTTCAATAGTGCTGCAAGCTCTGGTGGATCACAAGGGACGTTTCACCACTATCAACGTGGGATGGCAGGGAAAGGTACATGACGCTCGCATCTTCAGGAACTCTGGTCTGTTTCAAAAGCTGCAGGAAGGGACTTTATTCCCAGACCAGAAAATAACTGTTGGGGATGCTGAAATGCCTATAGTTATCCTTGGGGACCCAGCCTATCACTTAATGCCATGGCTCATGAAGCTGTACACAGGCAGCCTGGACAGTAGTCACGAGCAAGTGCAGAATGGTGGTAGAATGTGCATTTGGACGTTTAAAGGCACGCTGGCGCAGTTTACTGACTCACTTAGACCTCAGTGAAACCAATATTCCCACTGTTATTACAGCTTGCTGTGTGCTCCACAATATCTGTGAGAGTAAGGGGGAGACATTTATGGCGGGGTGGGAGGTTGAGGCAAATCACCTGGCTGCTGGTTACGCCCAGTCAGACACCAGGGCGGTTAGAAGAGCACAGGAGGGCGTGGTAGGCATCAGAGAAGCTTTGAAAACCAGTTTCATGACTGGCCAGACTACGGTGTGAAAGTTCTGTTTGTTTCTCCTTGATGAAACCCGCCACCCCTTGGTTCACTCTACTTCCCTGTAAGCTAACCACCCTCCCCTCCTCCCTTCGATCACCGCTTGCAGAGGCAATAAAGTCATTGTTGCTTCACATTCGTGCATTCTTTATTCATTCATCACACAAATAGGGGGATGACTACCAAGGTAGCCCAGGAGGGGTGGTGGAGGAGGGAAGGAAAATGCCACACAGCACTTTAAAAGTTTACAACTTTAAAATTTATTGAATGCCAGCCTTCTGTTTTTTGGGCAATCCTCTGTGGTGGAGTGGCTGGTTGGCTGAAGGCCCCCCCACCGCGTTCTTGGGCGTCTGGGTGTGGAGGCTATGGAACTTGGGCAGGAGGGCGTTTGGTTACACAGGGGCTGTAGTGGCAGTTTGTGCTCCAGCTGCCTTTGCTGCAGCTCAACCATACACTGGAGCATACTGGTTTGATCCTCCAGCAGCCTCAGCATTGAATCCTGCCTCCTCTCATCACGCTGCCGCCACATTTGAGCTTCAGCCCTGTCTTCAGCCCACCACTTACTCTCTTCAGCCCGCCACCTCTCCTCCCGGTCATTTTGTGCTTTCCTGCACTCTGACATTATTTGCCTCCACGCATTCATCTGTGCTCTGTCAGTGTGGGAGGACAGCATGAGCTCAGAGAACATTTCATCACAAGTGCGTTTTTTTTTCTTTCTAATCTTCACTAGCCTCTGGAAAGGAGAAGATCCTGTGATCATTGAAACACATGCAGCTGGTAGAGAAAAAAAAAAGGGACAGCAGTATTTAAAAAGACACATTTTATAAAACAGTGGCTACACTCTTTCAGGGTAAACCTTGCTGTTAACATTACATACATAGCACATGTGCTTTTGTTACAAGGTCGCATTTTGCCTCCCCCCACCGCGTGGCTACCCCCTCAGCCCTCCCCCCTCCCCATGGCTAACAGCAGGGAACATTTCTGTTCAGCCACAGGCAAACAGCCCAGCAGAAACGGCCACCTCTGAGTGTCCCCTAAAGAGAAGCACCCTATTTCAACCAGGTGACCATGAATGATATCTCACTCTCCTGAGGATAACACAGAGAGATAAAGAACGGATGTTGTTTGAACGCCAGCAAACATACACTGCAATGCTTTGTTGTACAATGATTCCCGAGTACGTGTTACTGGCCTGGAGTGGTAAAGTGTCCTACCATGGAGGACGCAATAAGGCTGCCCTCCCCAGAAACCTTTTGCAAAGGCTTTGGGAGTACATCCAGGAGAGCCATGAATGCCAGGGCAAAGTAATCCTTTCACATGCTTGCTTTTAAACCATGTATAGTATTTTAAAAGGTACACTCACCGGAGGTCCCTTCTCCGCCTGCCGGGTCCAGGAGGCAGCCTTGGGTGGGTTTTGGGGGTACTGGCTCCAGGTCCAGGGTGAGAAACAGTTCCTGGCTGTTGGGAAAAATGGTTTCTTCACTTGCTTGCTGTGAGCTATCTACAACAACATCATCATCATCATCTTCTTCTTCGTCCCCAAAACCTGCTTCCGTGTTGCCTCCATCTCCATTGAAGGAGTCAAACAACACGGCTGGGGTAGTGGTGGCTGAACCCCCTAAAATGGCATGCAGCTCATCATAGAAGCGGCATGTTTGGGGCTCTGACCAGGAGCGGCCGTTCGCCTCTCTGGTTTTCTGGTAGGCTTGCCTCAGCTCCTTAAGTTTCACGCGGCACTGCTTCGGGTCCCTGTTATGGCCTCTGTCCTTCCTCTGTCCTGGGAGATTTTGACAAAGGTTTTGGCATTTCGAAAACTGGAACGGAGTTCTGACAGCCCGGATTCCTCTCCCCATACAGCGATCAGATCCCGTACCTCCCGTTCAGTCCATGCTGGAGCTCTTTTGCAATTCTGGGACTCCATCATGGTCACCTGCAGCTTGCCATGCTGGCCAAACAGGAAATGAGATTCAAAAGTTCGCAGTTCTTTTCTTGTCTACCTGGCCAGTGCATCTGAGTTGAGAGTGCTGACCAGAACGGTCACAATGGAGCACTCTGGGATAGCTCCCGGAGGCCAATACCGTCAAATTGTGTCCACAGTACCCCAAATTCGAGCCGGCAAGGCCGATTTAAGCGCTAATCCACTTGTCAGGGGTGGAGTAAGGAAATCGATTTTAAGATCCCTTTAAGTTGAAATAAAGGGCTTCATCGTGTGGACGGGTGCAGGTTTACATCGATTTAACGCTGCTAAATTCGACCTAAAGTCCTAGTGTAGACCAGGGCTTAGAATCAGTTGCTACAGAGCATTGCAATCTCTTTACTTGATTGTTTTATGATGTTCAATTTTTTTTGTCCTAATGAATATTTTTAGGTTATGGAACCTGATGGGATGTCATTTTGTTTCTTGTGTAGCCCATAGGGCTAGCTTGCCTTTATTATATTCACTGCCTTTCCTTCATTATATTCTGTCTTTATTTAATTCAGCAGTAATGCAAGGAATCTACAGGCCTGTATCCTGTAAGACATTGGCTTCAGCAGTTAGCATGAGGCTTGAGACCTATGAACATTGTCACAGATAAACAGCCCAATGATCACCCCTACGTTTTGGGGAACAGGAAATAGAGTGTGCAAGGGGGGATTTTGTTCATAATATTGGCCAACCAGCAAACCACAGAAACATGAGCTAACACCAGCTTTTGGAGAGTTTTGGAAAGAACATCCAACTGCAATAGTGTCATGGCAATGAACTGATGTATGTGTTGAGTTGAAATCATTAATATATCAACCTATAGAAGAAGGGTACCTCAACATTAGTAGGGTGAGGAAATACAAATCAGGAAGAGGGGAAAAACCCCTACTGAATATGCATTAGATACATTGACACCACTCTAACATATATAAAAGAGAGATGTAGCCCTTGGGAGGTGCCGGAATGGTGCCCACTGGTGATGAGGGGGAAGGTGATGGTGATGGAAAAAGATGATGGCTAATATTTTCAGGTTATTTTGCAAGGGATGGTGTGAGGATATGGATGTTCAGATGTATATTCTGGAGTGCCTCTATCTACCTTACTAAGTCAGAGTGTTTGTGACTGTGCTAAATGTATTAATAAACTTTTTGTAAATATAGACGAGTTCCTGTGGTGCGAGGGTTGCAACTGTGTAGACTGGGGTTCGCAACTATACAGTAATTGTAATAATACTGGGTCTGATCTTGGGACAAAAACCTGTCCACTCTCAAAGTGATAACTGGGAATTCTTCAGTAATCAATATAATACATAAACTATAGATCAGGGTACATTTGGATAGTTCAGCATGTCTCCAAATTCCAGCAGGATCAAAAAATCTAAATACACAGAAAGTGCCACTGAGATACCACTCCTGGTTATGTGCTCATTCTGTATCATTTTCTGTTCTCATTACAACTGTCCCAAGTCTTAGGCTGAGAGGAGCACCTAATCTGAAGAGATCAGGCTTCAAGATTCTCTGACAACTCATTATCTTGACAAAGACAGTAATGAGAACAGAAAATGACACAGCCTTAATCTGTTCCTCTGACAACTTTAAGGGCTGTAATGAGAACAGACAGTTGCAGAAAATGTTTTTTTTTTCCTTGTAAAACCGCGGGCTTGTGTTCCTATTTGGGAGCCCTGCCAACAGAAGCAATGCTGGCAACTGAGTCAGAAGATAACGTGACTGCCAAGCCCCAAGGCATTTATTCTCCTTGTCCCATTGCCAACTGAGCCACTGGAGTTACTTCATTAGTAATTGAGCACCAACAGTGTGCTCGGGGCTGTACATAAAGGAAGTTACAGTACCTGACCTCTGACTTGAGGCCCTCAGTTCCACATATAGTGCAGGTTCTATGTTCCTTCTGTCACTGCAGGAGTCTCAGCTGAGCTCTGAAGGTATTTGTGCCAAGAACATAGATCATTAGATCATGGAAGAAGATAGCACTACTCAAATTCACACAAGTGTAACCAAGATCAGAACTTGGCTGCATGTGTGTCCGGTGAGTACATAAGGAGACCCACAGGGCACCCACCTGGGAAGACAAGCTAATTGTTTACAGTAGATATTATCAGAAAGGATAATGAAACAATGCTACGGCAAATAAACCTGAAAGATCCTGTGTGTTGTGTGGAAAGAGGCCATCTTGTGAAAAGCAAGAGTGAGCCAAGTGACGTTCTGCTTTGAATCAAACTAATTCTGAAGAGGAATAGGGGTCTGAGGGTGAATGATTAGGTCTGGGAGAGGAAGACTGATATGGCAGACTCTGATATCATGCCCATACCAGCGCCTGTGATACAAAACATCCCAGCCTTCCATTTGTGATCAGCGGGTTGCCTGGCAGAGAAGTTAAAATTTTGTGTGTGTTGTAGCCCTTGTTTTGAGGAGCTGACAGATTCTTCAGGATAAGGTCATTTAAATGATTTATGGAATATGTGTGTGTATATATAATATCTGGCATTTTTAAAGCAGGTTAGGTGTGGGATTTGTCCACCTTCAGCAGTGACCTTTCAATTTCTGATGATTTTTCACAATTTTTGCACAATTCCATGGGCCAGGTCCTGTGATCTGGCCAGGAGGAGGATGTAAAGGTATCATAAAACTCACTGTCACAGCCTGGCTTGCTCAGCTCAGACTAGCCTGTGACCCACCAACTAGTCCCCAGCTGATAGTGACATGGCAACTTAATGGTAATTAGTGACCCCAGCTGCAGCAATCAGGAAGGACTTCTTAAATAGAGCAGGGAATTCAGCCTAGGGAGAGAGACTGCAGAGAAGGTACTGTTCTTGCGTATATAGGTGAACCCCTTGGGGAGCTGGTCAGGCTCCTGTGAGTGGAAGCCATGAGATAGGGTTTAAACA
This sequence comes from Lepidochelys kempii, assembly GCF_965140285.1. Lineage (NCBI taxonomy): Eukaryota > Metazoa > Chordata > Testudines > Cheloniidae > Lepidochelys > Lepidochelys kempii. The sequence continues at coordinate 154,616,368 of NC_136382.1, forward strand.
GGCATGGAATCAGGTAGGAGGACCCACATGGAGCAACATAAGCTCCTGTGGGAGGAGCCCTGAGCTAGGGCCTACAAGGAGCAGGAAGATCCCTAGGGGAAGCTGGCAGAGTCGCTGGTGAAAGGAGGCAGTGAGGGAAAATCTGCTAAGACAAGAAGCAACCAGAAAAGAACTCTGCAAAAGCAAGTTAGGCTCCTGGGGGTGTCCTGTGGTAAGGTCAGTCAAAGCACTCTAGTGGAGCCTGAGACGGGTGGCAGACTTATTAGTTCAGCAGGGAAGGAAGATGCCAGAGGCCTAGGAACCAGAGGAGAGGCTGTGTTAAGTGCAGACTGCAGGGAAGCAGCACAAGGGGTCTCAGAGATAGGAATAGGGCAGCCGCTCATGCATTCCTGGATTACTAGATGTTCTGGTACTTCTGGGAATGGCCTGAGCCTCTCCCTGCTGATGTAGCCTTGCACGTGGGGTGACACTGGTGGGAGCAGAGTGGTGCAGTCTTCAAAATTGCATCCCCTGTCCAATGCTGGACAAAACCACATCTGGTTTTGTCTGAGTACTGGATAGGGGCCTAACCCTAGAAAAGCAGGATTGTCTGGTTTAATACTGGAGGAGTGGCCTGCCTAGGTAGGAAGTGGCCCAGTAGTGCAGCTGAAGGAGCGGATCTAGCTGGTTAATACTGGGTGTCTGGGCTGGAATCCAGGCTAGAGGGTGGGCCTGGGTTCCCCTACCAGCCCCTGAGGAAGGGACATGCAAGCCCAGCTACAGGAGCAGATTAGGCTCCTGGGTGGGAGGCCCAGATGGAGGGCCACTAAGAACACTTCAGTGGAGCCAGGAGGGGTGGAAGAACTCAAAAACAGGTAACATCATTTTTGACAGTGCTACTCCCCCTATCCTTTTGACCACTTGATCCTTCCTAGGTTATAACCACTGATTTTAATATTCCAGTCATGTGAATCATCCCACCAGGTTTAAGTAATACCAACTAAATCAAATTTATGGTTATAAATGAGCAATTCCAATTTCTTTTGTTTATTACCTAGGCTCCTAGCATTGGTGTACAGGGAATTCAAGAATTTCTTCTCTTCATGTTCTTTGGTTCCTTGATTGATTTTATTCTCAGTGTTTCGATTATGTGCTAAATGAGGGTTTATTTCTTCCTTCTTTTTACCCACTTTTTTTTATTAGTTTTATGCCCTCCTCTCTACTCCTAGCCAGACTGCCTCAAGAAGAATTGGTCCCCTCCGACTGAAGTGCAGACCATTCAAACTATACAGCTCTCTCTCCTTGTAAAACATTGGTCCACTTTCTATAAAATCAAAACCTTCTACCTCTCATCACTTACCTAGCCAGTGGTTCACTTCCAAAATCTTCTGCCTTCTGTCTTCCCTTGCTTGCAGGACAGGAGTTATCTCCAGGAAGATCACTTGGACTTCCTTCTCCTTCAGCAACCTTCTGAGTTTCTCAGAGTTGTCTATTATCTGTGAGGTATCACATCAAGCAGTATCATTCGTACTGATAGGCACCATCACCAGTGAATCTCTGCTTACTAGCTTCACAAGCCTATCTAGTCTTTGAGTGACATCTTGCCTTGTCTCCAGGAAGACAGCTAACTATCCTGTTTTCCACCTGTCCCTTTCAGAACATTCTTTTATTCTTCTTAGTATAGAAACTCCAACCAGGATTGTCTGTTTTCCTGGATTGTCAGTAATCTCTTCTTCGGCACACTCAATTGTCTTGCAGGTTGGGCTGAGCAGCCATCCACAGGTGTCATATACCAGTTCCTGTTCCATTTCACCAGCTGGCTCGTCAGAAATATTTTCTGCAGTTTCCACATTGAACTTAACAATTGGATACTTCTAGCTGCCTGTACTTGCTTCTGGTTCTCTTCTTTCTTTGGACCCTCAGTGAACCAAAGCTACCTGATTGCTTATGAGTAGTAACTGTGCAGTGCTAACAGAGTACAAACCATGCTCCAAAGGCCCATCTAGAATAACTTTCTGCCTTCAGCAGGGGAAAATATCTATTGTATCGCTGGAAGGCAAAAGGTCCCAATCATGCAGCTAGCTAAATACATCTGCTGTATGGATATGGTAAGAAGGAAAGGAATGCTGACTGACACCTTACCATTTATGCCCAATGATACCAGTCAGCTCTGTGTTTTTTGGGGAACCAGGGCGCAGTATCTAGCCTGTCTGACTCATGAAAGACACCCCACACCACCACCACCTGTCTCTGCTTGAACCAAAACCGATCAGAGAAAAGGCTTGCAGAGAGCAGTGGAGGGTGTTGGGAGACACACCTAGACCACTCCTGACAAGGGTGACAAGATTAAGACCTCTCCATTAGCATACAGAATGAAGAACAGAGACAACTCCCTTAGCCTCATCTGCATGAAAGATGGGACAGGGAGACTGAATGGAGAACAGAGAACTGCACTGCACTCTAGGACTAGAAAAGCAGGGAAGCACTGCATCATGGGGGAACTCTGCTCCAGATGTTAATGAACCTATGTCTGCACACACCCAACTCAGCAGTTATCAGACCAATTCTAGTAATGAATACTTGATTGATATCCAAAATACTGGAACAGCTTAGTTGCATTGTGAGCTCCCTGGAAGAAAACACCACCCATAGCCAAGAGTGATCAGCTCCTATTGTCTAGCCTAAAGAAAACCCTTGAGTCATCAGTTTACCCATAAATAAATCTAGTGTTCTCCCTTGAACCGTTATTTCTCTACAAAAACCCCTACCCATGTTCAAGTAAGGGTTCTGATGCATAGACCCAAACTCTGTATCAGTTCCACTGGGACTCCATCTCCTGACTGATCATGCTGGGGGCTCTGCCTGTCTCCAGCACTCAGAACCCTGAGCTACCACCATCACCTGGGAACCCTGACAAGTTCAAGCTCCATGTAGTGGGTGAGATTCCCCCCCCCCCCCTGTTTTCCTTTGTACCTCAGGTATTAACCTTTTATTATGTAACTGTTATGTTGGTTTAGGCTCTCCTTGTATAGTTATCACTATTATTCAATAAATAACTTTTTACGGTTAAGCTGGTTGCTTCTCTCTCTGAACTTTACTCTTTTGTGTTTTTGGCTTTCCTCATTTACTCTGCAGCAACGCTTCTTTTACCTAAGCTAAAGATCCCTGCAGCACCCAAAATACTGTGGGGTTTGCTCATCAAGTGGGTTACTGCCAGTACAATTATGACATAAAAATGGGGCTAGGGACGTGTTAAACCTGTGGCACATAAGGGTGGCAGCTGAAAGTTCTGCTTGAGTACAGCCTATTGAGTACAGGGGCCTATAAGGGGGTCAGCTTGAGAGTGCTGCTTGACCTGGTCCACTCAGACTTGCTCTGTTAGTTTGTGTGTGTGTGTGTGCCCACGTGTTCATCTGGTTCTAGGGCTGGAGGAACCCAGTCCTGGGGAACCTAGGTCCTGCAGGATAGCTCCATTGGGAGGGAACTTGTAGAAGGAAGGAGTAGAGCTCCATCTGAACACACTAGTGACATAAGTAGTACATTAATAGAATTACAGAACAACCCCCCCACCCCCACAGAAAAGTAACCCTAATAAATGAGCATACCCCAAAGTAACGGGCACATCTGGTAACACTAGGGCCATGAGATTTGATTACCCTTACCATTAGTCTACCCCACCTAATTACCAGTATCACTGGGGGTCCTAGAATTACGTAATGCAGGTCTCCAATTGAAAGCTGGTTTGTTTTTCTTTTGAATTATTTAGCTAGCTTATGGTTTTGCATTACCATACATCACTGTTATCTGAATGCCTCTCATGTTAATCACATTGACAGCAGAGAACTCCCTAATAGACTTCATGGAATATCCAGCTCTTCTCCCTTTTGGGTTTATAAAAAGCTCTACAGGGGGGAGCGGCTTTCAGGGGGCCTGGGGAAGGGAATGTCATAAATGTCCTGGTACTTGTGGCAGAAGGCGTTAAAGAGGCAGCAGCAGAAGTCTGAAAGCCAGGGAAGGGACCAGAGTCAGACATGATGTGCTCATGGCAGCTTGAACCAAGATGCATCGTTTTGCACCAGCAGGTACTTGTTCTATTTACAGTGCCAGGTAGCTGTCTCTCTGATATTCAAAAAAGTAAGTGAAGTACCTAGAATTTCAGGGCTGCTAGTTTCATCAATCCTAGAAAGGAGACCAAATCTCCAAGAGGCAACAGTGACAGGGAGCAGAGGAGGCTCAGCTCCCCTTCAAACATGGGAAATGTGGCTGGTCATTTCAAACTGGCAGTCTAGTGCTGAATGAAACAGACAGTACCGATCAAAGGAAAACGACTTCAAACGTCTAATTTCCTAAAGATAACAAAACAATGCTTTCCTTTAAAAAAAATAAAATAAACCATTTGCAAGAAAATGCTGTGCTAGTCCCCAGTGGGTCCGACATCCGCTGCAGCAGAGAACTGCACAATTATTCACTCCACCAAGGTCAGCAGCAGTCATGAGGTACCCAAGGCTGGTCATCAGGGCCACACCACTGGGCCATGGCCTGTATCATGTAGTTATCAGCTGTAGCAGGCTTCATTTTCACACCATTTTACAAATAGTCACTCCCCCTGTGAGGTGAAGAAATGGTATCATCCTTAGTTTACAGATGGGAGAAACAGAAGAGAGGTTATGCGATATGCTTAAGGCCTCTAGAGAAGTCCGTTACAGAATACTGGATTTCCTGTGTTCCAGGCCTGTGCTGTGCTCATTCCACTGCCCCGGTCACATTTCCTGTATTACACACATTTCTACACTCTGAATTGCAATAACGGGGACACAAACGTTCTGTGCTCCTGGGTCTACAGTACTGAATGTGATCAGGCAACACTGAATCTGGCTTTGTACTGGAAAGAAATGACAGCAACCTACTCTTTATATAGAACGTAAAATGAAAATAATCAGGAACGGTGCACCTAGTCCTTTACAGACAGGTATAAGAACAAGGTCCCTGCCCTGAGAGTTTTACAAACAAGGGATAGAGTTTAGGGACTTGGCCAGAAGCAGCAGGGCGAAGCAGTGGATTGAGCTAGAGTTCCTGGTTTTGATAGGGGGGTTTCAGTTTGTCCATATTTTAATTAGTGACATAAATCATTCACTGGATTAGTTAGCCGATCTTGGGGGAGATTGGGGACCAGGGTTTGCTGGCATTTTGGAAGAGAAGAATTTGAATAAAAGACTTGAAAAGGAAGCATTGTGTCCTGCAGGCTCCTAAAGGACTTTAAAACCTGTGGGCCACAGGCTCAGGCTATAACAGCTCACACCAGCTGGGAATCTGGTTGTGTGTATATAAGGCTCACACATCCACCACTGAAATGCAGCTGCCTCATCCAATTTGCACTAACACTACACAGAGAGATGAGGGTGTTTTAGGATGGAACTTAAAGAGCAATGTTTCTGTTGGGAACTACGGGTGAAATATTAGGAAGGAAGAGAATGTAATTAATCTGCCTTCAATTTGACAAGAAAGGCGAAAATTGATCTTTGATGATCCCAAGTAATTACAGTCTCATTTTCATTTCATATCTGAAAAATGGTACCTCCAGCCCCTAACAATTTTCTGGTGTATCAGATTGGTAGTGGCTCATTGACACCTATTTTGCAACCAACACACCACTTCCCACAGCTCCCTATAACAGGGTTCAAAAAAGAACTAGATAAGTTCATGGAGGATAGATCCATCCTGGCTGATAGCCATTCGTGGGCAGGGGTGCAAAACCATGCTCTGAAGTGTCCTTTAGCCTCTGTTTGCCAGATTCTGGGAATGGGTGACAGGGAATGGATCACTTGATGATTACCTGTTCTGTTCATTCCCTCTGAAGCACCTGGCATTAGCTACTATCCTTGCAACAAAGCCCGCTGCCAACTCTGTCCACATATCTATTCAAGTGATACCATCATAGGATCTAATCACATCAGCCACGCCATCAGGGGCTCGTTCACCTGCACATCTACCAATGTGATGTGCCAGCAATGCCCCTCTGCCATGTACATTGGCCAAACCGGACAGTCTCTACACAAAAGAATAAATGGACATAAATCTGACATCATGAATCATAACATTCAAAAACCAGTAGGAGAACACTTCAACCTCTCTGGTCACTCAGTAAAAGACTTAAAGGTGGCAATTTTGCAACAGAAAAGCTTCAAAAACAGACTTCAACGAGAAACTGCTCAACTGGAATTAATTTGCAAACTAGATACCATTAACTTGGGCTTGAATAGAGACTGGGAGTGCCTGGGTCATTACACAAATTGAATCTATTTCCCCATGTTAAGTATCCTCACACCTTCTTATCAGCTGTCTGAAATGGACCATCTTGATTATCACTACAAACGTTTTTTTTTCTCCTGATGATAATAGCTCATCTTAATTATCCTCTTAGAGTTGGTATGGCAATTTCCACCTTTTCATGTTCTCTTTATGTATATATATCTTCTTACTATATGTTCTATTCTATGCATCTGATGAAGTGGGCTGTAGCCCACGAAAGCTTATGATCAAATAAATTTGTTAGTCTCTAAGGTGCCACAACTACTCCTGTTCCTTTTGTGGATACAGACTAACACGGCTGCAACTCTGAAACCTGTCGGAAAACAGGATACTGGGCTAGATGGACCATTGGTCTGACCCAGTATGGCCGTTCTTATGTTCCCAGGATTCCTTGGCAGGTCTCCCATTCAAGTAACCCACCCTAACTCTACTTAGCTTATGAGATCTAGCAAGAGCAGCACTTCAGCAGGGATACTAGAGGCATAAGCAAACTCAATTCAGTCTACCCCAGATGCCAATGATCGTTATATTGTTCTGGCTTACATGTGACTATAGCTATGGCAGCCATGCATGTGCCAGTTATTACTGTCTCAGCCTCCATTCCGCTCCTTTTGCTCCCTATAAACAACTGTAATTACTGGGGTTATTCCATGCCCCAAGCCACTAGGGTGCCAGTAGTGTGCCAGGTAGACCACAACTTGGAGGCAAACACTGTAGGTGCTTCAGCAGCTAGGCCTTCGTAGGCACTAGCCCTGGTGGCTCCCAATAACCACTCAGCCACATGGATAAGGGAAAGATTATTGTACGAGGGCAGGTAGGAAAGAGGAAGGTTCCACACTGACCTGTACTGAGCTGCAACATCCAGGAGTCACAAGCTATTCCACACATGGATCTGTCCACGGTTCCTGGGGCTTTTCTCCAGCTACCTGCTGCCAAGTGACTGCTGCTTCAGCTTCCCTACAGCTCCTCTTTGCCATGTGGCTGCCACTTCCTGGCTCAGGATCTCTCCCCATACCTGGCCAGGAGGAAGGAGATGTGCAGCAGGGATGGGGGCTGAGGGCAGTGTAGTCCCCTGCTTAGCAGATACATCTCACACACATTAGTGTGTGCTCACAATGAAAGATGTGAATAATCGGAGTGCCTAAAAATTGCTAGGCCCACAAGTGACAAATCCTGATTGTGACATGGTATTTCGTTCATCCTAGTTCTGAGCCTGCCACACCACTGCTCAGCTGCTTCCAATAACTCTCAAGCTGCCTAATACCAACTTTACAAATCCTGTTGTCTGAAGACTTGCCCTGCATATTTATCCCCACTACTTTAGCCAGGAAATCTTCTTTTATAGGACCTTGGGTTTTAAATGAAATGTCACATGTAATTTTACGTGTTTAAAGAGCATTCTGGCTTAAGAAGCCACAATATCATCCTGCTGTTTCCAAACCATGTCTATGATATGTCCATCCTTATTATTGATCCCTTCAGTTCAGTTCATGAGTGATGAGTTCGTATCCCAAAGGAAAGACTAGATACTTCATTGGAGTCTGAGACAGCACTGGATGATAACCTGTCACAGGAACACACAGAACGAAAATTATAGACATGTAGCTTGGAGGAAAATGTCAGTCCAGCAGCTCCCAATTGAGATCTTTTATAGCACCATTCCTCTAAGGATCTCAGCTCATTTTACAAATATTAACTAAGCCTCACAACACTCTGTGTGGCTCATAAATTGAGGCAAAGATTAGATGATAAACCATACAGTGAGATAGGACTTGAACCCAGGTTTCCAGACTCCCAGTCAGTTGCTCTAAATGCTAGGCAATGCTGAGGAGCATCCCTTTCTAAGAGGTGCAAAGGAGAAATCCCTTGGAAGCCTATTCCAGTTCTTAACTTATAGTTAGAAAGGTTTCCCTAATACAGGGGTGGGCAAATGTTATGGCCCGAGGGCCACATCGGGGTTGCGAAACTGTATGGAGGGCTGGGTAGGGAAGGCTGTGCCTCCCCAAATAGCCTGGCCCCCACCCCCTATCCACCCCCTCCCACTTCCCGCCCTCTGACTACCCCCCTCAGAATCTCCGACCCATCCAACCCCCCTGCTCCTTGTCCCCTAACTGCCCCCTCCCAGGACCCCCATCCCCTAACCGCCTCCTGGGACTCCACCCCATCCAACCCTCCCTGACCCCTGACTGCCCTGACCCTTATCCACCCTTATTATGCCTATCCAACCCCCCCTGTTCCCCTACCCCTGACCGCCCTCTCCCAGAACCTCCGCCCCATCCAACCTCCGCTCCCTGACCGCCCCCTGGGATCCCCTGCCCCTTATCCAACCCCCCTGCTCCCCACTCCCTTGCCATGCCGTCCAGAGCAGCAGGAGCTCGCCGCCCAGCCAGAGCCAGCCACGCCACCACGCAGGAGCGGCGGACCAAAGCGCTGCACGGCAAGCTGAGGCTGGGGGGGGCATAGCGGGGGAGGGGCTGGGGGCTAGCCTCCCCGGCCGGGAGCTCAAGGGCCAGGCAGGACGGTCCCGCGGGCCAGGTAGTTTGCCCACCTCTGCCCTAATATCTAACCCAAAGCTCCCCTGCTGCAGATTAAAACCATTACTACTTGTCCTGTGTTCGCCATGTCCACTGAAGAATCTATCACCCTCTCTTTGAAACAGACTTTAACATATTTGAAGACTGTTCTAATGTCCCCCTCCCCCGCCCTCAGTCATCTTTTCTCAAAATTAAACCTGCCCAGTTTTCTTAACCTTTCCGTCTTGGTCAGGAGTGCTAAACCTTTTATCATTTTTGCTGCTCTCCTCTGGATTCTCTCTCATTTGTCCACTTCTCTCTTGAATTGTGGCACCCAGAACTCCATACAATGTTCCTGCTTTCCTCAGCACTGGGGAGGCTTCAGCTTGCCCCATGTGTCTTACATGCGGCACTCTTATTAATACAACCCAGAATATTAGCCTTTTCACAACTGCATCACGTTGTTGACTCACTCAATTTGTGACCCACTATAACCCCTGATCCTTTTCTGCAATACTACTGCCTAATCAGTTATTCCCCACTTTGTAGCTGTACATTGATTTTTTCCCCCTTCCTATATGTAGTACTCTGCACTTGTCTTTACTCAATTTCACCTTGCTGATTTTAGACAAATCCTCCAATGTTTGTCAATTCTGTTTTTGAATTCTAACCCTTTCCTCAAGATCTAACAACCCTGCACATTGTGGTGTCAACCACAAATTGTATAAGCATACTTTGCACTCCATTATCCAAGTCATTAATGAAAATATTGGATAGTACTGGACCTAGGACTGATCCCTGTAGGACCCCACTAGATATGTCCCCTCAGGCTGACAGCAAACCATTGATAACAATTTTGTGAATCCTTTCAAGATTTCAGATTTTTCTGAGGCACCTACCACAATGGTAAATGCTGTAAGTATTTTTCTTTTTGTATAATTTGGTGAGTCTGACATTTTGTTTTATAAGATTCCCGAAGAAACCAATCTGACAGTAATGAGAGAACCTCACAAACACGCTCCCTGATCCTTCATATGATGGTGGGAGAGAAAATCCAACTCAAAAGTTTCCCCTAGTCTTTGAGTTCCAAGGCCAAATGTTTCCCCTAGTCTTTGAGTTACAAACACCTTACATTTAAATAGCACCTCTCACCACAGAGCACTTTACAGCTGCTTCATAAACTAGCAAAAAGAAAAGGAGTACTTGTGGCACGTTAGAGACTAACCAATTTTTTTGAGCATAAGCTTTCGTGAGCTACAGCTCACTTCATTGGATGCATCCGATGAAGTGAGCTGTAGCTCACGAAAGCTTATGCTCAGATAAATTGGTTAGTCTCCAAGGTGCCACAAGTACTCCTTTTCTTTTTGCGAATACAGACTAACACGGCTGTTACTCTGAAACCTTTCATAAACTAGCTACATACACAGCAGTTGTGAAATGCAGCCACTTTTGTGATGGAGACCAGCAGTCAGCAAATCACAGTGTGGAGGTCAGGGACTGAGGATCTCAGGGCAAATCCATATCTTCACAAAAATTTCCACATAGAGTAGGCAGGAGTGTGGTATTCAGTGTCTCATCCAAAGTGGCACACACAGTAAATTGCATGCTGATTCTTCTTTTAAATACCTGGGAAGGAGGAAGGGCTGAAGGACTGGTGTTTGAAAAGGTTGGTGGTATTCCAATTGCACAAACTCCTAAGACATCCCCTTAAATGTAGCTATTGGGCTTGTTTCTCCTTTCAGTAACACCAGTCTTACACCAGTTGACTGCACTGAGGTTGAATTCAATGGGCTAACTTACACACTTAAAGTTACGCATTTGGTACGAGCTTTGCTGGATTGGGGCCCAGGTGACCTTGTGGTGTAGATCTAGTATTTTTGGCCTGCAAGTTCCACGGCTCAAAGACTATTTTCATATTGTATCTTATACAGAGAGTCATAGAATCATAGAATATCAGGGTTGGAATAGAATATCATAGAATATCAGGAGGTCATCTAGTCCAATCCCCTGCTCAGAGCAGGACCAACACCCACTAAATCATCCCAGCCAGGGCTTTGTCAAGCCGGGCCTTAAAAACCTCTAAGGATGGAGATTCCACCACCTCCCTAGGTAACCCATTCCAGTGCTTCATCACCCTCCTAGTGAAATAGTGTTTCCTGATATCCAACCTAAACCTCCCCCACTGCAACTTGAAACCTTTGCTTCTTGTTCTGTCATCTGAGAACAGCCTACCTCCATCCTCTTTGGAACCCCCCTTCAGGCAGTTGAAGGCTGCTATCAAATCCCCCCTCACTCTTCTCTTCTGTAGACTAAATAACCCCAATTCCCTCAGCCTCTCCTCGTAAGTCATGTGCCCCAGCCCGCTAATCATTTTCATTGCCCTCCACTGGACTCTCTCCAATTTGTCCACATCCCTTCTGTCGTGGGGGGACCAAAACTAGAAGCCATACTCCAGGTGTGGCCTCACCAGTGTCGAATAGAGGGGAATAATCACTTCTCACGATCTGCTGGCAATGCTCCTACTAATACGGTCCAATATGCCGTTGGCCTTCTTGGCAACAAGGGCACGCTGCTGACTCAGATCCAGCTTCTCGTCCACTGTCACCCCCAGGTCCTTTTCCGCAGAACTGCTGCCTAGCCATTCGGCCCCTAGTCTGTGGTGGTGTATGTAGCGGTGCATGGGATTCTTCCTTCCTAAGTTCAGGACTCTGCACTTGTCCAGAGCTGACCGTATTGTCTCTGTTTAGCAAATTAGTAATAATACCCAGCTGTTAGACAGCACTTTTCATCCGTAGATCTCAAAGCTCTTTACAAAGGAGATCAGTGTAATTTATTCCTGTTTTACAGATGGGGAAGGTGAGGCACAGAGGTGAAATGACTTGCCCAAGGTCAGCTAGCAGGCCAGTAGCAAAACTGGGAATGGATCCCAGATCTCCTGAGTCTCAGCCCAGTGCTCTATTGACTAGGCCACACTGTTCTGAAGACAAACTAGCATATAAATAATAATTAATAGGACCTCACCCAGCATTACTTACTAAGTAATGTGGCATATTTCAAGTTGTGAATAGTTCTGTGTAAGGTGGTAGTTAAAACACACCTCCCTTAATGAGCTTGATTTTGATCTCACATATCCTAGTGTAACTACTGCTGATTTACACCAGTGTCAATGAGAGTAAAATCAAGGCTAAGTGTTTAGTGTGATACCTCTGAAGTATAAATCACTTATACCCAATTCTGTAGTTTTGACACATCATTCATATTACCTGCAATTACTTGCAAAATGTTTGCAAACAAACCTGCCATCAAAATACACCACTTTAAGAAATCAGCTGGTCAGTGTTCAGTCTAGAACTTTTGCCTCTTCTGAAAATGCCACAGGAGCAATTACAAGTTGGCAAAGCTGGCTTTCTCTAAAAGGCTCTGATTTTTAATAGCTACTCTTCATAAAAGAATTTCTTTGCTCAGGGCTAGTGAATAAAAAGGACTGAAGGGATTGTACTGCCAGCTGAGTGCAAAATCCTCAGCTCATGTAAATCGGCATTGCTGCACAGAAGTCAATGGAATCAACCCTGATATTCTATGAGTCTATGCCAGTTTACATCAGCAGGGTATCTGACCTTAAATTCCTTTGTTTATAAGCAGGATAGATGCAACCATTGGAGTAACTTCCCACCCTGACATGCAAATGTTCCTCAACTCTTACCTCTGGGCAGGAGAGCACTTCAGTTTCTGTGGGCTCTTGACCATATCTCTATTGAGATTGCTAATATGGGTGCTATCTAGGCTACAAACTTCACTGCAGCCGAAGACCAAGTTACAACCCACTTGATCACTGATGATACAGCTAAAGTGGGTAGTGTAGCCAGGACCCTAGTGATGTTTGATAACTGACCTAAAGCCTTGGATATAGTGTTAGCCTTGTTTAGGTATACAGTTTAGCTGGGTCTTGAGCGCAGTGACAGAACATAGTTAGTGTCATCTACACTGCAATCCATATCCTCCATGGGTGTACATCTGCATAGCTCTATTGACGCCAAGGGAGTTATGTGAAAGGAGGCCCTGGCCTCAGCATTTTTTGACCACATTGTAAATGGGTCCCCTGATTCTGTTGCTTTTGCAGGGCAAATGGGGTCTTAGAGAGTTTTGTTTTTAAAATTGTAAATGGCTACTCTTTGGCTTGGATCTGGACTGGGCTACCAGCTCCTTTTCAGACCGCACACAGGGCACTGGAAGAGAACCAGTGGTCAAGTAGCCAGAAGGTCTTAGCATTGCCAATCATAAGTGCTCAAAAATCATAAGTCAGGGTCCTAAAATCATGAGACACTTAAAAATAAAAAATGTTGGGGGTGGAGGCGGTTAGGGAGTTATTTTTTGTTTTCCCTTCTGGCTTCTGTTCCTTTCGGCTGCACTTGGGTCACATTTCCAAGCTTTTCTCTGCACCATGAGACCTAGAATTTGTTTTTTAAAAACGTGGAGGTTTTACAAAAAACACAAGTTATCATGAGATCACACAAGCTGGCAACTTTGGGTTTTGTATTCTAACACCGTCCAGTTCCTGAGAGGTTATCGCTCACCAGTTAGGCTGTTTGGGGTTGAGTTTCACAATCGTTTTTTTTTTTTTTCATATTAATTCAAACCCAAAAGTAAAAGTAAAATAGAAGGGACACACGCCACTACAATTCCAGAATATTAGTTTGCATGGAGGCTTGGATTCCTCACGTGGCAATTCTAGTGGGTAGCCAGGAAGGGGGCTCACTAGGCTCTGTGGCAGTCTGTTATTGCAAAACTGGGCTTTTGTGAGGGTTTTACACCTTCCTCTGTGGCATCTGATCTCTGGTTTCCAACAGTACCAAATCAGCTGGACCACTGATCTGAACCAATCTGGTGATTCCTTTGTGCCTAGAGAGAGGGATTAGATGCACTGTACTGTAGAATCTTGCTAATAAGTACTTATGTATATTTGTTTTATTAACAAAATGTAGCCATCTGCAATAGTACTCCCAGTCATCAGTGTGATTTAACGAGGAACTTGTCTACATAAATAACACGGCAGTTTAAACAATGTGCATTTAAATCATACCCACAGCACAGTGTGTTTTGGACAAACACTGAACCCCCATAGAGAGAATAAGGAAGAGGTTCAAGTCACAGATCCCCTGCCACACTCACAGACATTTGGGAAATCCCCATTAAACTGCCATATACTTTGCCTGTCTTCATTGTTTTGCTATCAGGGCTAATTAGCAGGCTCTCTCTTACACTGGGGAAATCAGGAGTAACTCCTTTGACCTCAGGAGGGCATGTTGATCTACTGATGCCAATGGAGCCATAAAGTGGCTACAAAGGAGCTGTAAATCCCCACTCTCCCAGGGAATTCTAGGGCATGGGCCACAGCCTTCCCAGCAGGTGAAGAGTCACCGCTGCATGTTCTGCTCTCTCCACGTGCCCCAGAACTTCAGGCGGATGGAGCATGTTGGGGGTGGGCTGGGATCAGGAGGGGCCATGGCTGGGGGTTCCTGTTCCCAGCCCCTAAAAGCCCAAAAGGGGTCATGCAGCAACCTCAACATAAATTAAGGGTTAAAATGGCTCCTGGCAACCCCAGGATAAGGAAGTTGCCACCCTTTATTTCTTGCACTGACCTAGCACTTTGCATCTCAGTGGTTTTCTCCATATCAGTCTGCTTATTCCTCCTGCTTGATTCATTCAGTGGATGGGAGGACGGGAAGCAGGGCAGGATTTGCTTCACCCTGAAGCCACACCCCAGCCCTGCCTCCCAGGTCCAAGTGACCCTCCCGCACACCTCCCCACAATCACCATCTCCAAACCTGGGCAGCTTGCCTGTTCCCCCAGTACACTGGGTAACTGGCCCATTCTCTAAGGATCAATAGGAGTTTGGTGGTGGTGTTTTTTAAATGCTTGTGTGTGGCTATTACTCTTTGGTTAATGCTAAAGCCAATGGGGATGAGTGGTTAAATGTAACATATGCATATGCTTTAAGGCTTTGCCAGAAGCCAAAGCAGCAGAGAGCTCTCTCAGGCTCTGCCCTGTCTTTTCAGTCCAATTTCTTCCTCTGTTTGGATTCTAACAGGGCAGAATACATAAATGAAAAGACAGAGATCCCCAGAGTCATTCTGGGTAGCCCTGAAAGACTTTTAGGAAACTGGCAGATTACTACATCTCTGCTACCAGTTGGAATTATAGATTGTGACTCATCTGTACATATGGTTTACCCGCTTTAACCTCTCAATAACTCACACTTCCTTTTCTTAGATAATAAACCTTTAGTTTACAATAGACTTGGCTACCAGCGTTGTCTTTGGTGCAAGATCTAGGGTACCCGTTGATCTGGGGTAAGTGACTGGTCTCTTGGGACTGGGAGCAACCTCATGTGGTGTGACTTTTGGTTTAAGTGACCTTTTATTATGAAGTCCAGTTTGTCTGGGTGGCAAGTTAGACTGGAGAGTCGAAGGGGACTGTCTGTGACTCTATGGTAAGACCGGCAGAGTGATTCAGGAGTTCATATTTGGTACTGGCTTGGTGAAATCTAATTATAGAACATACCATCCGTTTGGGTGTCTGCCCTGTTTTCTGACAGTCTGCCCTGAGGTGGGCACTCACAGTTGTGAGCCGCTCCAGACAGCGTGACAGCACCACCTATTGTTAAGTTACAGAGGTATACACAACGTAAATGTTTGCTATTACGTTACAACAGGATACAGAGAAGTGAAAACAATGCATGTAACATCCCCATACTTCCCTTTAAAAGACCCTGTTTTCAGTTGCTTATATCTTTGTCAAATGTTAATCATTTAGGCTGACATTTTCCATGCAAGGTGTCTGTTGGGATGGGGGTGGGGGCTATAAAATGTAACTGGGACTATCTGGGCAAGGAGCATGTGACTGGCTTCTAGGGGTGGAGAGGTGAGTCTGGGACTGGTTGGAGGTATAGAGGTGAGTCTTGGGTCAGGTGACTAAGACAGTAAGCTGGGTGCAGAGGAGGAGGGGAGACTGGGACTGCAAGCTGTGAATGAAACTGGGATTTGGTGCCAGTGAGGGAAATAAGGGGGATGGGCTGAAGTCAGTTGGTGGGAGGAGGGGAAACACAAAGATCAGATGAGGAGCTAGGCAGAGAGGGGAAACTGGGACTAGGAACCAGTTGGGGCTGGGGAATGGGCAGAGGAAGGGGAGACAGGTCTAACAAGGAGCCAGGAGAGAGTTGGAACTGGCTGGGCAAAGAGATTGGGACCAGGAGCCCAGGATGAGGGAGACTGGGGCAAGGAGCCAGAGCCAGGGTGGGGAAGGACACTGAGATTGGCTGAGGAGCCTGGGGAGGGAGAGACAGACTGGATGAGGAGCCAGGAGGGAGGAACTGGGATTGGCTGGGCAAGGAAGCTGGGAAGAAGGAGTATGGGCAAGTGGGGAAGGACTGGGTGTAGATATGGGGAGAAACTGGGAGCGGGGGTTGGAGATTGACACTTGAACAGCGAGCCCAGAGAGAGACACTGGGACTGGGATGGGCTAGGTAAAATTACTGGGACTGAGAGTTGGGCAGGGGAAAGAAACCAGGGACTGGGACGGACAGGCTGGAGGGGAGGGGGCAGAAGGGTCAAGCATGGGGGACAAGTAAAAGAATCCATGCCCGCTAGAGAATACTCCTGTGGAGGAAAAAAAAACATTTTATCATGGAACCAAAGACTGTGCCGTAATGCATAGACACAAGGGGGCTGAATTAAGCTTGCTCAGAAAGGAAATGCCAGGCTTAAGGTTATCTTTTGAGTGCTTGACTTTGCAATTTCAATAATGTTCTTTTAACATAGTTTTTTTTTGTGAGTAATGTAACTATATATTAATCTAGAAGGTAAAGCTGCCTTCATGGAATTTCTAAAGTCAGCTGAATGGTAATCATATTTTCCTTTAGCTGTTGATAAATCAATTAATAGATTTAAAGACCCTGAAGGACAGTTATGATCATTTAACTGGAATTCCTGCATAACACAGGCCACAGAATTTCACTCAGACAAATTCAACTACGTGTAGTTGTAACACCTGCACAAATGTATTATCAGCTTGAGCACTGCAGCGCAGACTGCTACCAAGTGAACTTCAGGACTCCCTACAGAAGCAACAACCCCAGCGTGATTTAAACTTATGATGATCTGATCTGGGTCAGACATGCTACCATTAAGCCACAAGGTCCCTGCCAAATAAAGGCAGCAGAGAGCAGGGTACTGGGAATCTACTCCATGCCCGCACTCACTGCATGACCATGAGAGTTCCAGAAATAGAACCCAGATTCCTGGCTCCCAATGCCTAACCACTAGGCAGTGCTCCCTCCAGATGTTAAAGCCCTCCACTCACTCCCTGCACGATGTGCTTCTCCTATGCTGATTGCAGCTCTGCAGTTCACACGTGGTCGTTGTCCTGTCTGAATAATGCAAAAGACTTCCCCTTCTCCAGCTCCCCGACTCCTGTTACGGTCAGGGAGAAATCAAGGCCATCTTAATGTCAAGGCAAATTTATACAGCAGCAGAATACAGCTGCGATCCATGGCATCTCTTTGGGTTGGTTCTTTAATTAGCTGGTGGAGAAAAAAGAAGACTTGACTTGAAAGGGGGTGTTGCTCTTGAGGCAGATATGGGAGGAGACCATGGAAGCAGAGACGATGGTGTATTTAGATACAAAATATACACACACCTCTCCACTGGGCTGTAAAGAATGACAATTAATTCATGACTAGCATTAAGGGAGCCACATCCTTAGGAAGCTTAGCTGTAATAGGACAGCTGTATTTTGTTAAATCACATAACAAGTGAGGGCTAAAAGTAGATCTTGCTACATCTACTACTGCTATGTAGCACTTCTCTACTGGATTTGATCCACACATTTCAGAGCACTCTGCAAAGGTGGGTAAGAATCACTGGCCCTGATTCTTACGTTCTTATGGCACATGCATTCTTAGAAGGGCCTGGACTGAAGTGTGAAAAATTCTGCGGAGTCTAATGAACATAGATCTGTCCCCCCAGACACTTGGAGAAGTTAAAGCTTCAGTCCCAACAAACAGGAATTAGTTTCCCCAGCAGAGAGTCAGCTTCAGTGATTCACTGTCCCAGTTATTCAGTGAGATGGTGACTTGACTTCTAAAAAGGCTGTATGATAATCAGTGCTTTAAGTGGTCTGAAAAAAAGTGACAGGGGGGATGCTGGGGAGTAGCAGCAGTTTTGGTAAACAGTGCTTAAAGTGCGCCGCTCAGTGATCCAGCTTGATTTTTAAATCTGCTTTTTGCTGGATCTGCAGCCCCTTGTGACACCCCCCCCCCCCCTTTCCACATGGATAATGTATTTAACTGGCATTTGCAATCATGCAAGTGAGGCTTATAAAGGTAATCAAATCTCATGCTTCATTCTACTCCCCTGAAGGGGGCCGGAAGAAATTTTCCCCATCTGAATTATTTCACAATTGGCTAAGTGTATTATTAGGTATTGGCCACTGTAGGAGGCAAGATTAGTTAGAGCAATCGTCTGACACATTAAGCAAATCCCATGTTCCTTTGCTGAGCAGACCAGATGCCTCTAGACATCCATCCATTTAAGGTGGAAGCACAAGAGAAAGCGGAAGAGGGATCCGGTGCTGGATGTATTCATTACTCGCTGATATTTAAATGCATGCAGCAAAGCACCTCAACTCTAACGTGTCTCCAGTAAGAAGTTCAAGAAAAGAGGGACATTTTGAACCTGATTTTTAAAGTCAAGAAATTACACATCATTTTTGCCTACAATGACCAGTGCCCATAGTTTCATGGCAGCACAAAACGGGAAGCTGTTTGTCAGAGTTCTGGAGTGAAATCCTGGTCCCACCAAAGTCAGTGGCAAAAGTCCCATTGACTTCATTGGGGTCAGGATTTCACCCTAAGTCTAACATAGTCACACATTCCACTCCAGCCAAACTCATGATTAGTGGGTGGGCAGATACAGGGAGATGATCTGCCCCATGAGCCAGGCCTTGTCTCAGTTCTTTGATATGCGGTGCCCTCCTGTGTGCATGTGAAGCCATCTCTTTGCAATATCCCCCTAGCAGATCTCCAAGACAAGCCAGACCCTGAGGGAAAGAAGTGGGGGTTCACCTGTTTTGGGAGATGTCTCCAGAGGGATGATGGGACAGCCCCCAGAGGTGCCTTCTGATTGTCCATATGACTGGTCAGATTTCCATCCTCCCTTTAGGGGACCTGTGTGGCCCTCATTTCAGTGAACCGCTGCCATGTGTATCTCAGCCGCTTGGTCTGTCTCCTCGCTGCACATTGGACACTAGCTCCCAGGGAACAACTTTCCTGTGACAGGTACGAGCTGCCTCTTGTTGAGGTGAAATACAAAATGTGCCCACAAAATCCCAGCCCACTGCTAATGAAAGCCCCTTGGGCTGACAGCTACTGCTGCAGAGGGAAATGTCAGGGGTGCTTTCACTGCCAGTTCTCTCACTTAGCTGCTGGCACCCCTGACCTTTTTGCTGTGTCCACAAGCAATTTGTTTTCTTAGCCTCTGGAAAGCTGGGAGGCATGAAGGGACAGGATGAAAAATGATGCCCACCCCACCCTCTCTCATCATCATTTGCTAGGAGACAGGTCTCTCCCGGACACTCTGCCTGTCATGGTTCTTCAGCTTCCTGCCAGCTCCTGCCAGTGACTCACTGTAGGTAGCTGGAAAAGGCTCCCCCTGTCTGAGCAGCCTGCTTCTGAGGAAGGGTAGGGAGGGTTGCGGGCAGAACGAGCCAACAATAGGATTTGAACATCTTTGTTGTTTACCGTTTATAGAACATGCCTCTGTGTTAATCTCCAGGTGCATTTGCAATAATGAACTATGAGGCACCAGGGCTAAATTGTCAGCTAGACTTTAGTTACCTATTGCTGACAAAACAACTCCCCTCTCAAACTAATGCCCTCCAAACCTGCTCAGAGACCCCCTTCAGAATCTGTCTGGAAAACAGATGAGCCGTGCAGGTCAACAAACTCAGGCTCTGATAGATTAAGGGGGAAGCAAGTTCTAGAGGCCCCCCTCTTCCTCCTGGACTGCATTCTCGTAAGATGCAGCGCAGTATCTGGCCGCAGATGTTTGTTTCAAGCCTTTCAGCTTGGAGAAGGGATGAGGAAAAGGTCACATATGTTATGGATTCACATATAACCCAGCTTGGGATGAGCCTTCTGCACTCCAGAGCTTTGATGCAGCTGTTCTAAAGAGCAACTGCTATGCAAAGAAAGATGCTAGCACTGCCAAGAAAGGTCTACTTGGTCTCTTTGCAGTCTCCTGCAGGTAGGAATGCACTACCACACAAGCAAACAGATGAGACAGGAGGAAACAGAATGTAAAATAGGAAGCTACCAAGAGATAGCACAGCCCAAATAACGGGAGGAATGGGAAAGGGTGCAAATCGAACAAGGAACTCAGCTTCAATCAGTGATGGTTTGATTATATGGGATAATAACCTCACTTTGGAACTCACAATTCAGCTGCCAGTTTCTCCTGTGGGATTTGTCAGCATGTGTTCCCCTTCTCTGTGACTGGCAGGACCACTGTGCATTAGACCAGCCATTCACAGATGTGCAATGTACTCTGGCTTTCAAGCTTCTTCATGCTGTGAATATATGAAAAATTAGAGACCCTCCCACAGCCCCGCTCTTCTTCCCACCCCTATTCCCCTGCAATGCTGATGAGAAAAGTATAGTAGGACCTTATTAAGCTGACAAGGCTAAAATAAACTTGCTTTGATGCAATCAGGGCAATTTTTTACTCCACCTGCCCATGAAGTTTCTGGGGTTTCGCTCCCCCTTGGAAACAGCAGGACTCTGTCTTCATTAGGACTGAATCTCCCCTCACTGCCTTTCAGTATTGCCAGCAAGTTAAAGAAGTATGGGCTGGATGAATGGACTATAGGGTAGATAGAAAGTTGGCTAGATTGTCGGGCCCAACGGGTAGTGATCAATGGCTCCATGTCTAGTTGGCATGTCTAGGGTCGGTCCTCGGGCCGGTTTTGTTCAATATCTTCATAAACGATCTGGAGGATGGTGTGGATTGCACTCTCAGCAAGTTTTCAGATAACACTAAACTGGGAGGAGAGGTAGATACGCTGGAGGGTAGGGATAGGTTACAGAGGGACCTAGACAAATTAGAGGATTGGGCCAAAAGAAATCTGATGAGGTTCAACAAGGACAAGTGCAGAGTCCTGCACTTAGGATGGAAGAATCCCATGCACCGCTACAGACTAGGGACCGAATGGCTCGGCAGCAGTTCTGCAGAAAAGGACCTAGGGGTTACAGTGGACGAGAAGCTGGATATGAGTCAACAGTGTGCCCTTGTTGCCAAGAAGGCCAATGGCATTTTGGGATGTATACGTAGGGGCATTGCCAGCAGCTCGAGGGACGTGATCGTTCCCCTCTATTCGACATTGGTGAGGCCTCATCTGGAGTACTGTGTCCAGTTTTGGGCCACACACTACAAGAAGGATGTGGAAAAATTGGAAAACGTCCAGCAGAGGGCAACAAAAATGATTAGGGGACTGGAACACATGACTTATGAGGAGAGGCTGAGGGAACTGGGATTGTTTAGTCTGCAGAAGAGAAGAATGAGGGGGGATTTGATAGCTGCTTTCAACTACCTGAAAGGGGGTCCCAAAGAGGATGGATCTAGACTGTTCTCAGTGGTAGCTGATGACAGAACAAGGAGTAACGGTCTCAAGTTGCAGTGGGGGAGGTTTAGGTTGGATATTAGGAAAAACTTTTTCACTAGGAGGGTGGTGAAACACTGGAATGCGTTACCTAGAGAGGTGGTGGAATCTCCTTCCTTAGATATTTTTAAGGTCAGGCTTGACAAAGCCCTGGCTGGGATGATTCAGTTGGGGATTGGTCCTGCTTTGAGCAGGGGGTTGGACTAGATGACCTCCTGAGGTCCCTTCCAACCCTGATATTCTATGATTCTGTGATTGAAGAACCAAGCCATATTCTTCCTGCCTAGATGAATTTTATTTGAGACAACAGAGAAAACAAATATGGCTCTGGTCCCACACAGAAAACTGAAAGCCTAAAGTAACAGACATCTCAGTTCTATGCACCATTCACAATTGCTCATTAAGGGACTTATCCAAAGCCCTTTAAAGTTAATGGAAAGACTCTGACTTCAATGGGTTTTGAATCAGCCCCGTAACTAGTGTAGCATTTCTATCTTCCAGATGAAGGGCTGGTGAGATGATATCTTGGTGTCCAGTGGATAGGACACTGGACTGGGACTCAGGAGACCTGGTTTTATTCCCAGCTGTGTCACTGACCTGCCATATGACCTCGGACAAGTCACTTCCCCTCTATGTGCCTCTGTTTCCCCCCCTTTGACTGTTTTTTCAATGTAGACTGTAAGCTTTTTGGGGCAGAGACTGTTTCTTACTAAGTTTATGTACCGCACCTAGCACAATGGGGCCATAAGCTAAGTTGAGGTCTGTAGGTGCTACTGTTATATAAATAATGATTATTATCATTAATATTTCATCAAACAGAAGCATTGAGCCCCATTTCATCTTGTATGTGCTTCTCTGCCCTGAACCGGAGCACTGAGCTTTTTGAGAGTCACCATAAATCCCTGCTATGGCAGATAAAACTATGCTTTTGATTCCTTTGCCTCCCAGTCCAATGGTTACCCCTGGAACCTGGTGTGTCCTGTTAGCATTACCTAGGCTTCCAGTTTAGTCAGATTTCATTCGTAAGCATACTGGAACAGGAATTCCATTGAAATCATTCACTTATTTAAAGAAACCCTCCTGGGCCGGACCCCTCCACTGGTGCAAACCAGCATCATTCCATTGACCTCAGGAAAACTCCATCATTTACGTCCAGCAAGGATTTGGGCCCCTAATTTCAAGTGATAGCTTCTACAATATGGATGTGAAATTGGGTATAATGGTAGGTGCAGAGAGGGTAGCTCTATTCCCAGTCAGATGAATGCTTCAATTGGTGTGACTTAATCTGGAGAATCCCACAGTCAACGATCTTCTCTCCAGAAGGAATTTCAGATTGATACTATCCCATGAGACTCTTTCAAAGTCTTGTTTATCTGTTATTCCAGCTTTGGGTGCTGGTAGATAACACTGGCTGCTCAGATGCCAGCTTTAACTTACTGAGACATTACATGCTAAGTAAGCTTTTATCTTGGTTGCCAAGAAGAAATACACCTCTGTTGGCCTGAATTTGCAGAGTGTTTGGTGCTTATGAAAGTAAGAATCAGGCAAGGTGGGCACCATACAAATTTCCTCTCTGGCTCTGCCAATGCACCTCAAATCCTGACATGCAGCACTATTGCATGTCTCAACTGTCCCCCTCAGCTCTGACAATGTGTCTCAATCTTAACCCCCTGCTATTCCAGTCCTAGGGCTGAGATGACCAGCAGATTTTGAACTCAGGTCCACAAAGGTAAAAGGCTACACCACCTGTTTCCCATTTCCTCAGCCCTCAATTTGAAATTATCCAAAGGGGAGACAGAAACAAGTTGAGTCCTTCCAAAGGAAATTAGCTTTCTCGACCTGTGCTCAAGGATTAGTCAACTCTATTGGCTGACTAACCGTTCTAAACCCTATGATGTAGTTTGTAAAGAGGAAGCCACTGTACGATGGGGTTTTTGCATAATGTCTGAATCCTTGAAAGCCAGGCTTGGAGCTGAAGTATGCAAACATGTCCCCAGAATAATAAAGGGAAAGATGTTCAGAGGGAATCATTATCAATAACCAAGATATGGATGCGGAACTAAAGTTGGCTTGAGCATCATCGTTCCAAGGTGGGCCATGAGATCTCTACTGTGCCTGCCACTGCACACCTATTACCAAGACCCCACGTACTGTTGCAGGATGGACCTATATCCTGTGGAAGGCCCACTGGTTTCTGCAGCACGCCGATGCAGCAGGCCCAAAATTCTTCAGCAGCCTTAGGTACATTGACAAATTGAGGTTTCTACTGCATTAATGAATTCATGAAAATGAATGATACAAATGTTTATGGCTTTTGATTTGATGGGGGGGGATTTATGTGAGTGTGGTAAACACAGGCACCAAATCTGCATATTAGGGCATTTGTGATTATACCATCGTTAGATTTCCTGACTTACATTCTTAACTCATTGGCACTCATCACAATCGCAACAGAAGGCCTTGAGATTCAGGCTTCACTGGGTCTCTAACTTCTTAGTGTATGCACAACATGCCTCAGGTGGCACATGACCAGGATTCATCACCGAATTTGGTCCACTAATTGGATCATTAGCTTCCCCGGCCCAGTACTGACGGGGAGCGTGACATGAATGCTGATCCATACCCCCCACGGGGTCTCTGAAAGAAGCAAGTTTCAAACTGCGAGCCATTCCCGAGAAAGTTCTACCTAACCAGCCACTGAACCATGTGCTTTAGGCTCTGTCCCGCAAAGGGGTACTGTATCAATGCCACGTACGTGGACATGAAACCGATCTTAACTGACTAAGTAAAGCTGCAGGTATCAGTTGGCTCTTTAACTTAAAGGCAAATAAAACTGTACTGGAAGGCTGGAGGAAACTCTAACAGGGTTGCCTGTTGGAGGTGACTCTTTGTCCAGGCGTCACAATATGTATTAGTGATAACAAGCATTATTATTTATCATTCATCTAACACTGTAGGGAGTGCTGGTGCTTTACAGCCAGTCGGTTGGTCAGCTGAAGAATTGGGGAGTTTACAGGCTAAAAGCACAAGTGGCTAAAGTACAATACAATGCCATTAACTGACTAATTATTGACTAATAATATAGTCAATCTCAGAAGGGGGAGAGGGGTGTTGTGAGTGGAAGGGTTGTTCAGCACGTAAGGAAGGCTCAAATCTGTATTTCTGCTCAAGCATATGCAGACATGACTGTACCCAAGGCTACGCCATTTCCACTGAAAGAGAAAAGCAAAATCTCCCCAGCTCCTTTTTTATTGGAAACCAGTGGAAGGGAATAAATGGACAAGAGGCCAGGAATAACAGCAGGGAGGAGGAAGGGGGGATATTTGATGAGCACCTCAGACTTTTCCGTGACTTCGTCATTTCTTCTAGAGAGAAGGTTTTTACGTGGTTAGAAAAATGAGAGTGTCACTGTCGGTTTGCTCATGTGCTTCCTCCACTCCAGCCCTCCTGCCACTGCGCTTCCCTCCCACTAAACAAATCATACAGCTCCCGACATCTCTCTTTTATATGACTGTATGTGATCCCCCAAGAGCCCATCCCCTTCACTTCCCATTCCCCTCCTCATTGGCCCACATCACTGCAACAACAAGGAGGGCAGGGGTGGGGCTTGTTTTGGAGGTCACCAATGTCACGCTCTGTGCTTTGGATGATGCCAACGTCTCTCTGAATGTGCTGCCTCTTCATTGGTCCCCTCCAGCCAGAGGGTTAAGGGATCTGAAGCTAGATGCTGTGCATGGGGGTCACAGCCCTGTGTCACTAACCTTCCCTCTTCGGTATTCCCAGGCTCATTATGTCCCCGCCATTCAATTCCTTCTTCACCAACAGAGGGCACTAGTGTACCATGTATGTCTGATATTTAAGCATGTGTTGCCAGGACCCCTGTGGTGCTTAGGCATTGTCTGGGGAAGAACATGTTTGCTTTAAATAGATGATCAGTTAATGGGAAAATGTTACAGCCCCATTTTCTTTTTTCCTTTTGTTTTGTTTTAAGGAAAGGAGAGAGAGAGAAAGAAAAGTAATTAGTTGGATCTTTGCCAGGTGAAAAGCTTCAACTCAGGCTAATCTTAGTAAATTTACAAAAAAAGAAGCCTCTCTAAATCCCCATCTCTACCACTGGCCTTTTCACCCTGGCAGAGTAGGGCAAGCTGATCTGGAATATGTATTGATTTGCCATATGATTAGGTACTCCAGTGCTAAGGAACACAAACAGAATGGAGCTGCTTTTTAATGGATTGTAAGTAACAGCAGTGTTTGTGAGGGGGAAGCGGGAGGGAGAGCAACATATTTAAGAAGGCTAAGAAAAGGTTTGTTAAGCAGATATGTGAGGTATGAAGAGAAGGATACAAGGAGAGGTTACTTTATATGAAAAACAACCCAGCGAAACAGGAACTGCAGTGTCTCTGCACAACGGACAACGAATGAATTAAAGCCAGCGGAATGGATCCCTTTGCAAATCCAATAAAAGCCATTTGTTTCCTTTCCAGAATACAGATTTTCTTTTATATGCACCGCATTCAAGCCAGTTCATTGTTTGCCAAGCCCTGGAATAACAAAAACTTATATTTATATCACATCCTTTCTTTCAAGCGAGCTTAAGGTACTCGGCAGACAAAGGGCCTGATTGCAAGAAGTGGCTTCTCTCTGGGACCTGGACACAAATATTTGCAGGATCAGCTGGCATCCTTTATACATCTAGCTACCTGACTGCACATAGGGCCTGATCCAAAGCCCAAATGCCTTTGACTTCACTGGGTTTTGGATCAGCGCTGCACAACTCAAGTAGTTATTACTGGCATTAAAGGATGTCAGCTACATCCCAAGTATCCGTGCCCATGTTTTCACAAGTGCAAAGTGGGAGGCCAGTTTGAGGACCCTTTGAAAAAATCAGGCTTTCTCTATGCACTGATATCCGAGCGACCTTAGCTGAAAATGTTAAACCTTCCTCATGCGTCTGCCTAGATTCCAAAGCATCTACACAAGCTCTTTGTTTTTCTGCAGAAATGAGATTGCCATGCAAACACAACCGCCTCTTGGAAGCTACCAGAGCTGCGAGGGCACAATCATTCAGCACATAAGCACAAACCTATACACAGCAAATTTGCATCTATTCAAAAAGAGGCCTGGCTGCGGGCTATCCACATAATGCAATGTTCCTGCCGAAGCAAACACTAGTGTTTTTGTGAGATCCAGGAGCCACATACACTAAATCTGTACAAAATCAGATAATCCAGTCAAAAGAAAACATGAAAATTGACTGAGGCAGGATGGGGGGGCTGCTGAAACAGAAATGTGACAAATATAAACGCACTTAAATTTTTGTAGCAATCTT
Source organism: Lepidochelys kempii (assembly GCF_965140285.1). NCBI lineage: Eukaryota > Metazoa > Chordata > Testudines > Cheloniidae > Lepidochelys > Lepidochelys kempii. Next base: position 154,643,209 of record NC_136382.1, read on the forward strand.
ATGGACTTGATGCAGAGCTGAGAATTGCCCATTGGGTCAGCTGTGTCATACACTACCTGCCCTGCACTAGGATGGGATTGCTTTTGACACTAATCTCTTCCAGGTTTGAGCTAGTTTGCTCCAGGGACACCTCTCATCCTGGTGATCCCACTGAGCTCGTGGTATACAGTACCTGGCTCCAGGATCTCACAAAGGTACTAGTGTGCCTGAAACGATGCAGGGGTTAGCTTTGGGCATGAACGCTGCATCATGTAGGTGACCAGCAGCAACCCGGCCTTCTTGTAATCCAATGTATTCTGATGAGTTCAAAAATTCTTCCTGAAAGGCTCGTGGACCTGGGAACAGGCTGCAGAGCTTTTCATTTGACAGGTCACTGGTTCTAAAACCACACCTCTGCCAGTAGTGACCAAAAGTTGTTCCCCAATAGTCACTGGAAATGTGAAATGTAATTGCTGGATTTCAGTCCCTTTACAAATCAACAAATGTCAGCATTGCAAAAACCTGGACACTGTTGCATGCGGATACTCTTAGCAGAGGGGCTAACGATTTAATGTCCATGGAGACTGCATGCTTCTTAAGGAGATTCCTCCAGGTTCAAGCTGAGGCACGCTGACACAGCAATTTGTGAGAAGTGTGCATAGTCATAGCCCATGCTGTACCTGGTCTGTTGACTGGGGATTGGAGTCTCCAAGGCTGTAAATCTGGCACCTCTCTCCAGTGGTAAATTCACATGATCTTTTCTTCTCTCTTCCTGCTGTGTAGGTTAAAGGGTGCCTTCAACCTTGTTTAGTTCCAAGAGTTAATGTTTGTTAATGAAGCTTATTTCAAACACTTACCCATATCTCTGCCAAGCATCTTAGAAGCTCTGAACAAATGGGCCATCTTGTAGCAGGAGAATAAAAGGAACAAGGTAAAGGGACCCCAAGTTTCTCTCTATCAGGAAATAATCTGTGATATGTCCCTTAGGCGCCAAGAATGATCAGCTTGTTTATACATTGGTCTGGAGAGGGAGAGGTAGGAGCAGAAGTGCCTTCCTAGCCATATGCAGGGAAGAGCCCCCCATCCCCATGGGGATGACAGTGACTCCACAGGCCTGGGCCCTCTCTGAGCCCCCACATGCCCTCCCCTTTTCTTAAACTCTGTCATCTCCATGTTAATTTTTTTTTGAAGGGGAGGAGGCTTAGTTTCAGATTTTGGCCTCTGGTCTTCAAAAACCTCCGAGCAGCCCTGGTGGCTTGTGTGATTGTGTGCAAATGGAAGTGACCCTAGAAGTGTGATTACCTCTGAGTAATGTATGACTGAGGTGGTGTAATTGTATGTGGCGTGCATGAACATACAAGTGTAGGCAGGTGGTTGCATGTTTATCTCTGGTTCTGCGTGTGTGCACAGTGCTGTGTGACGGTGTGTAATGTGTGCAGTTTAGTGCATGTGTGGTTGTGTATACATTTGTGTGTGTGTAGAAGGCTGTGGGTGTGGTGCACGTGTGTGTGAGATTGTACTGGGGCTGTGTGTGTGCGTGCACGTGTGTCCAGGCACACACGCTATACTTTGGACAGTGAGTGGATCCATTGCAACTGCTGAATAAGGAGAAAGGTTGAACTTCAGCTGAAGTATCCACTCTACAGCTGCATTCAATTAATTTCATTAGAAAAGGAATCTCCCCCCGGCTAAAAGTCTTCCAAGTGGCTAAGGAGATAAATTGTCCTTCCAGTTCAGACTCATGGCCAACCACTGCTTTGGAGCCTGCTTAGATTATTATTAATTTTTCCCCGCTCAGTAACAGTGGAAGATTTTGGAGACTAGATTCAGAAAGAGGGAACATTTCCAGAATACAGACTTCAAGCTTTCCCTTGATTGCTTTCAGACTTGAATTTTGGAACACCTTTGAAATTCCAGGCCCCTCCCCCACACCACGCCGCCCCAGCTTACTGGGGACTCATTTAAAAGAAACGCCACACATAACACCACCTTATCATTTCCTTCGCTAGACAGATTACTTTGTGGGGGTGGAGAACAGTGATTTTTGCTGACTTTACAAATGGACAGAGACAAATGGCTTGAAGGGGCAAAAGTTAGCGTTCTGTCATAAAACGACACCAAATGACTCAGTGAAGTACAAATTGATTTGAAAGTAGGAGTGCAGCTTGGATGCGGAATGACAATCAACATCCACGGGAAGGTACTGTTCCATTTTTCAAGAGACAAAAAAAAAAAAAAATCACCTGTGTTGTTCCGTAGGCTGTTTCCAACCATATTTTTCTTGCAGAGGGTTCAGGAGAAGAGGAAAATCAAGGGAGAGGTATCCTCTCAGAAGCATAATTAACCACCTTCCCCACTTTTTATGATGAAACAATTAATATATAACAATCTAGGGTGAGATCCTCACCCCAGCTGGACCCATTTACAACAGGGAAATGGGCTGGAGTGGCATTCAGTGGCCCTAAAAGCCTGCATCTGAACAAGGGAGGATTCCCCCAGTGCATGCACTGCAGAAAGCAGCAGTAGACCTATCCTCAGCGCACCCCCTTGTAGGAGGCATGCCAGGGGAAGTGGGGAGTGCCAGGGTCAGGCCCTCGGCACTGCAGTCCATATGGCAGCCTGAGGAGGCTGCTGTAACTTAGGGCATGGCTACACTTGCAGATGTAGAGCGCTTTGAGTTAAACCAGCCTTTGGAGAGCGCAGTAGGTAAAGCGCTGCAGTCTGTCCACACTGATAGCTGCAAGCGCACTGGCATGGCCACATTAGCAGCTCTTGCAACGGCCACAGAGAGCAGTGCATTGTGGTAGCTATCCCAGCATGCAAGTGGCTGCAACGTGCTTTTCAAATGGGGGTGCGGTGGAGCATGACTGAGTGTGTTGTGTGTATGTGGGGGGAGAGAGAGTGGGTTTTTGGGGGGCTGAGAGCATGTCAGTATGCTGTATTGTAAGTTCAGACCGCAGCAGATCCCCCTTTCCCCACGCCTCTCTCTCTCACACACAGCATTCCACAGTAATGGTTGCTTTGTCCCGGAGCAGATAAGCAGCCGGCTGTCAGAAACAGAGCTTTGAAAGGGCATATCCGCATTCCAACAGCGAGTTCAAAACAACGAGAAGAGTGGCCACTTGACTTAAGAGGATTATGGGACGTTTCCGGAGGCCGATCAAAGCGCAGTAATGCAACACCTCGTTCACACTGACGCCTGGGCGTTTCAGCCGAGATGCACTAAGCATTCTGCTTCTGGGGGAGGTGGATTACCAGGAGCGCTCCAGGCACTCTATGTGCCTTGCCAGTGTGGACAGGTCGTGAGTTAGGGCGCCCAGGGCTGCTTTAATGCGCTCTAACTCGCAAGTGTAGCCAAGCCCTTAGATAGGTCATCCAGATAGTTTGGATGAGCTTTGAGTAATCATCTACACTTTGGGATGCCTGCACCTAAACCCAAGCCTTCTGGAGATCTTCCCTACTCAGAGCTTGTTGGGCGTCTTCTCAGGCAGAGACAATGTTAGCTTCCCTGTGGTACATTTAATACATTTAATAGGTTTGGCAACAACAAAACATGTAAGTCATGAAATGAGGCCTGTTTTTTAAATATGCCACAGTTTGATATCACCATACTTTGCCCCTATGTATAACATTGTCACTGAAGAGGCTCTCAAAGTGCTTTGCAAAGACTAAGCTTCACAATGCCAAGCAGGTATATAGTATCACACCCATTGCACTTCTGGGGAAACTGAGGTGGGGCAGATAAGTGAGTAGCCAAAGGTCACACAGCAAGTCAGTAGCAGCTTATTGTTGTTTATTTGTATTATAGGAGCCACCAGTCAGGATTGGAGTGCCATTATGTTAGGCACTGTACACACACATTGTAGGAAGCAGTCTCTGCCCAAAAGATCTTGCAATCTAAACAGACAAAGGGAGGAAGAGCAGTATATAAACAAAGGGATCAGGATAACGACAGACACATGTCATTAGTTCCAAATTGCCTGCCTTTTGCTCCAGGCATGTGAAGGGCAGGGGGAGGCGAATGGTACAAAATGTGTACAGTTTTACACACACAGTGGAGCCGCTTGTTATCTAGACAAAATGTGTGGGATTTTCAAAAGTGCATAGCCTAACTATGGGGTTATTGACTTCAGTGCAGAAAGTGCACTAGTTCACGTGTGCACTGTTCAAAGACCAGGACAGAAGGGAGGAGGATGGGAGAAGCAGCTGAGTGGGCGAGACACCATGCATAAAACAGAAGGGAATATGATTATCAGCTTTCCTGATCGCCTATCAGGATGTACTCTGGGTGACCTTTGTCGCACAGAGTGCCCAAGAACTATGCCTCATGAATTATCAAAGATCAGCCTCCCTGTTCCCACTTTGCTTCCTCTTTCCCCATCTGGCTCCCTGGAGGAAACCAATAGCCGAGAGCCCGTTACTTAGCCCAGGCCGGCGTATTCCCTGTCAGCTTGGTCTCAGCATCAGACAACATGAATTATTGAAAGCACGGGCTTCTGCATTCAGAGCACACAGCCTCCTATTCTATTTCTCCATCCTTCCCCAGCCCTCAGCACACACACATGCGTGTACACACACATGCGTGTACACGCTATAACGATAAGCTACGAGGCATTAATAGCACTATTAGTAATTTGTAATGGAATTGTCAAACCTGCCTGATGCTAACATAAGAGGTAATTCTTCTTCATTAACAGAAACTGCCAGAGGAGCAACCACCAGTGTCCACATGTTTAATTTTCCAAGCGAAGAAATACAGAACTTTCCCCAGCTTGCTTTGAAGGGATGTGACCCTATGGCTGGTAACTCTCGGAGGCAATAAGCAAATGTCACAGGTAGGGAGATAGGCGAACTGGTATTGATCAAATCAGAACTAACTGTAGGACCCAAAAGAGACATTATTGCGATTGGAAAAAGTTTCACTTGCATTTTTTTTTTCATTTTCCTTGTTCCAACTGCACTTCTTGGCTCCAACCGGGACTGTGGTCTTTGGAGCTCGGATACCCACGGTCACCTCCTTGCAGCCAGAATTCTTGTGTTTTTCTACACACAGAGATATTATTACGATTACTATGCAAGTTGCAATAGCAACTAGAGGATCCAGTCAGGGATCAGGGCCCTATTCTGCTAGTGGGACGGTCACCATTTTGGCCACTGCACCAGGGAGTGAACCTCCAAAAATAAAAGCACCGGCCACTGCTTCAGCTTATGTGAAAGCTCTGTAGCTGGGGGCTGTAACAGACTGATCTCCACTGCAGGTTAGCACAGAGGAGGACCTGTAACACACAGTCACCAGTAGGTTACACTACACACTGTAAACACATGGAGCAAAAACACTGGTGCAAAGAGCTTACAATCTTGGTTAGTAATAAGATGCAAAAGGCGGGTGAAACAAACAGGTAGGGTGGGTGGGAAAATGTAACAATAATACCGGGATGTTTTATTCAATATCTTCATAAATGATCTGGAGGATGGTGTGGATTGCACTCTCAGCAAATTTGCGGATGATACTAAACTGGGAGGAGTGGTAGATACGCTGGAGGGGAGGGATAGGATACAGAAGGACCTAGACCAATTGGAAGATTGGGCCAAAAGGAATCTGATGAGGTTCAATAAGGATAAGTGCAGGGTCCTGCACTTAGGACGGAAGAACCCAATGCACAGCTACAGACTAGGGACCGAATGGCTAGGCAGCAGTTCTGCGGAAAAGGACCTAGGGGTGACAGTGGACGAGAAGCTGGATATGAGTCAGCAGTGTGCCCTTGTTGCCAAGAAGGCCAATGGCATTTTGGGATGTATAAGTAGGGGCATAGCGAGCAGATCGAGGGACGTGATCGTTCCCCTCTATTCGACATTGGTGAGGCCTCATCTGGAGTACTGTGTCCAGTTTTGGGCCCCACACTTCAAGAAGGATGTGGATAAATTGGAGAGAGTCCAGCGAAGGGCAACAAAAATGATTAGGGGACTGGAACACATGAGTTATGAGGAGAGGCTGAGGGAGCTGGGATTGTTTAGCCTGCAGAAGAGAAGAATGAGGGGGGATTTGATAGCTGCTTTCAACTACCTGAAAGGGGGTTTCAAAGAGGATGGCTCTAGACTGTTCTCAATGGTAGCAGATGACAGAACGAGGAGTAATGGTCTCAAGTTGCAGTGGGGGAGGTTTAGATTGGATATTAGGAAAAACTTTTTCACTAGGAGGGTGGTGAAACACTGGAATGCGTTACCTAGGGAGGTGGTAGAATCTCCTTCCTTAGAGGTTTTTAAGGTCAGGCTTGACAAAGCCCTGGCTGGGATGATTTAACTGGGAATTGGTCCTGCTTTGAGCAGGGGGTTGGACTAGAAGACCTTCTGGGGTCCCTTCCAACCCTGATATTCTATGATTCTATGATTCTATGATGTTTTCACATAGACTAACTGTGGACAGGTGTAGCCCACCACCGGCCTGATGCCCCTTCAGATTGCACCTTAAGACACTCTTCTGCTGCCATTGTTCTGTAGCATCACAGGGTGTCTTAAGGAGGACTTTGAAGGAGGAGCAAGTGGTGGCATGATGGGAAGAAGTGCAGAGAAGTTTATGGGAGACGTGGACTAGCAGGCAGTGAAAGCTGGCTATGCTAGCAGAGCGAAGACAGCAGTTGACAACACATCAAGACAACAGAGCTGATGGCCTCCTAGGCCATTGGGAAGGTTGCCCCTCACCAGTAATTTAACATTCAAGTAAAGTCCAGTAGAGACTTTACTATCCCTGACCCAGCTGAGGTGAATGGTGCTCAGATGCCATGGTGACGGGAGCAGTAGGAATTGCTGAGATAGCTGGATAGTAATATTGGAATGTGACTAGGCCATGAACAGATTTGTTTTTTTTAAAAGGCCTCTGAAAATTCATTGGATAATTAGTCACCACCAATAATTCAAGCCTTTCTGCAGCAGGGTAGCTGAACATGAGAAAATGTTCCCAGCAACCAGTTGGGGCTGAGTCATTGAGATGCTTTGACCTCTCTTGCTTGTCTGAAAACCTTCAGAGTTGCGCCCATTAGAGAAGATGAAGGCCCCACTCTGGACACGCTTTGGCATAGGTGAGGCAGCAGTGGGTGGCGTTACCCTGCAGTCACCGCTCCACTGTCACATACAGGCCCTCAGCATCCTCTTCACCCAACACCCCCACTCCAGTCGCCTCCACCAGCCTGGCTGCTGTTTCAATATACGCTAACCAACCGCCTATGAAATCAGATTCAATCCTTATAGGAGACGCATCATTTAAAGTACTATGGGAAGAGCAAAGTGAGCTTTAAGTAGCATGGGAAGCAGTTATTGCATCTGCCGTGGCTCTAGTCTGGCTCCATCACTGTCAGAATGAGATGCAGATCTCATGCCATGTGTTCTGTGATCCTGTAACCCTTTTATACCAACTGATGCTTTTCCTCCTCCCTGCTTTCCTAGCTCTCTGTCACTGGTTTGTCTTTAGCAGATGTCACTGGAGTGCATCCCTGATGCAGTCAGAGACATCCATCTGGGGTTTGCTATCCTCTCGCCTTTCATCCTCCCTTTCTTTCCCCCTCTCTGGGCCTGAGTCAAAGGCCACTGAGGTCATGAATCAAAGTCTTTCCATTGCCTTGAATTGGGCTCTTTCTCTGTGTCTCCCCACACTTCCTTGCCCTCTCTCATTCCCTCTTTTTAGCTCCCCTGGTCTCTTTCCCAATCTTGCTTTTCTTCTTGTCCCACTTTTGCGGCACTGACTTTGCTGCTCCTTCCTTCTCTCTCCCATCTTGCCTTGGTTTTTGCTTCCTACTCCTCTTCCCTTTCCCTCATCTAATTTTTCATTCTTTCCATTTTTCTCTCAGCCTCTTTCTCAAATCACTCTCCCCCTGCTTATTCCTTCCCTCTTCCTCTCCCTGTCCTACTTTTCCTCTCCTCCACCCCTCATTTCTTTCCCTCTTTTTTCCCTCTTCCTCCCCCATGCCTTAGCAGACTCTCTATTGTGTAGATTGGGAGGAGACCTAATACAACTGCCATATACATTGTACTGCTCTGTAGGGAGCACTGGCATTATTGTTCCATCTCCCTTCCATTTGGGAACACCAGGGATTTCTTCAGCACTGGGTCCGTACCAACATGTTGGAGGTGGGAGATGGAAGAGAAGGTTATGCTCTGCTTCGCAGTACTTTTTATTCTTTAAAAGATCGGCCATCAGAACGTTGGATAAATGATCCGGGAAGAGATGCTCAGCACAAGGAAGTACCCTCTTAGGGGACTGATTGTACTTTGTAGTGGGACATTGCTGCCTAGTAGTTTCCATCGAAAACATTTGACAAATGAAGGCCTTTTTCCCCTAAAACAAACATTTCGGTGGAAAAGTTTCATTTCTATTGACATTTTGGGGGTCTTTCATTAAAAAAAAAATCCAAAGCTGGGGTGGGGGGAATCTCTTTTTCTGTTTTCCATTTTGCCACTGGCAAAAGGGAGAGGGGAAAATCCCAAAACTTCATTTTTTGCAAACTGCAATATTTCTAGTTTTCATTGAAGGAACAACAAATCTGCATGGGAAATACTGGGGGGAGAAACATTTTTTCAAATTTTTCCATGAAAAGCAATTGACAGATTCAACCAGTTGTTCTGCCTTGTAAATATTTAGATCTTTCTTTATGGGACCTGCTTTCTGATTTCGTAGCAAAATCTTTTTCTACCTGTAAGGGAAACCCAAAAGCCTAGCTCTATTATATACAGAAATTATGGGTACCCCTTTCCTGGATTAGGGCTGAGTGCTGCGCTCATGGACTAGTCTTTCTGAAGGCTATTTTTTAAAAATGGATCGTGTAGAGATCTGAGCACAGGAGTGGAAGCCAGGCGCTCCCAAGTTCAAATCTCACTACTGACGCTAACTTGCTGTGTGACCTTGAACAAGTCATTGCACCTCTCTGCTTCTTTTTCCACATCTGCAAAATGAGCGCAATCTTTACCTGCCACATAGGGGTGCAGTTATGGAGCATTAATGTCCTTTGAACATGATGAGCACTATATATGTGCTAATTAGTGTTGGTACTTCTGGAACCAGGCCTGCTTCAGAGCATTGCTGCAACTGCCCCACAGCAGGGACTGCTACCAAAATGCACTGATCACACTGCGCAGCTCGGGCAGAGCAATCAGAACAGCAAATGGAAGGAGGGTGGAACCCCAGGGACGGGGCAGGAGTGAAGAAGTGACAAGGTGCTCTTTGAGGAAGAAGTGGCTGGAGGTGCCAGAGTGGGTGGTGAGCTCTTTGTGGGTGGCAAGAACTCACAGCCAGGTCACCAAGATTTCTGGAAGTGCTCTGTATTAGATATTCCCTGTAACAGATACACACCATTATTCATCAGCCTCACTGATGGATGGACGCACCGCAAAGCAAAGCTATCACCAACTCACCTGCCACTCCCTGAGGCAAAAGCCTGGGATGAGAGAAAGACCTAAATGTCCTAGCCACAGCCCCATTCAAACCAGCCTAGGACAGTGGATTCCAGCATCAAGGGCTCTCCAGTGTGACAAAGCCCTGACATCAGGTCCCAGATGCCTAAATCAAGATACTCTTACCTCAGCTGACCTCGACTGCCATGGTAGCATATGGAGGGAGAGGTTGTTTCCTCAGGTAGCCAGGCCCCAAATCATGTAGGGATTCACAGAGCAAAGCTGAATTGCACCAAGAAACCTAAAGGAAGTCAATGCAGCTGTTGAAAAATACAGCTGCAATATGTTTCCTGAGGCAAATACCTCCTGGCAGGCAGAGAGCAGCATGCTGGGCCGGTGGCGTTACCTCAGGGATGAATTTCACCCAAAGTGCCTCTCAACATATTTTGCACTGTCAGTACCACTTGGGTTGACATCTTTGTTGTGGTGGTTGTTTTTGAAAACTCTTTTCCCAAAAAACGGATTTTGACAGAATCTAAAACTTTCAGCAAAAAATTCTATTCCGTCAACATTTTTATATTTTGATTAAAAAATGAAAAAAATTTATTTAGTTGAAAAAAAGTCGGAGTTTGCAAAATCAAAAACAAAATACAAATCTTTTTTTCATTTTTGGGTTGTTCCCCCCACCCCCTTTCTTTGCTTTCCCTCCCTCCACTGGAAAAGCAGGGGAAAGTAAAAATAAAAAAAGTTTTAACAAGTGGAAAAAAGGGCGGGGGAGTAAAAAAGGAGAGAAACGTCAACAAAACAGAACATTGAAACTGAAAATCAAAAACGGAAGTGTTTTCAGTTTTCTGAAACCAAAATTAAACAAAACAATCTGAAAGAAACAATCAGTTTCATTTTAGTTCAAAACTTTTTCATCAAAATATCATGAAACATTTTGAATGAAACAGAATTTTTTATATTTTTCCCCAAATGTTTCATGAAAATGGAATTGGATTTTTTTTTGACCAACTTGATCTCCTCAACAGCCTTTAAATCCAGAGGCAAGAGTTTGGCTCATCCAACTGAACTTTCCTACCATGTAAGGCATGAAAATACCATAGAAATGTTTCTATGACACCCCTTCTACAAAGCTATCATATTTTTCCCCAGAAGTACAGCATAGGATTGTGTCAGTGTTACAGTGGTTTTTGATATTATGCCAGTAGCCAGCAACCCCTATTAGCAACACCATAATCCCCCATCAAGACTAATGCATTATCTTTGATCATCTGTCTAGTATACAGTTCTCTTCCATACACATGTCACTGTGCTCATTATTCAACATATTTCGCAACTTTCATCTCCCAAATGATAGAGAGAAAACAGTGGGGCAGGAGGAATTTAACAACCTTTGGCACCAGACTTTGATTTATTGAATAAAATAAAAGTGCACCAATAATTTGCTAAGATGTTGAGTCCAAATGAATTCTGATAGCTAATGATCAGCTACCTTCTGAAATGCTAATGGAAATGTGAATCCACCTCATTGCCTCCTCCACCGAGTGGGGAACCAAGCAGATATTCAAGAGCTACAAGGCAGACTAAGAGAAACCAATTCACTTTTGAGTAGGAGGGTTTGCTGATTCTAACAGCACCGCCCAACCTATTGCAGGGCAAGGGAAGCTCTGAATCTTGCAATCAGGTGTAGAACTGGAAAGGGCTCACCTCTTGTTTTAACAGAGATGGACAACACTAGAATGGTTTGAATTTTGCAAGATCTTTGTCCCAACCTAGGATTCATTTTATCCAAATCCCTGGAGTTCAGAGATAAGGAAGTGGAGGGGTGGGGTTCAGAAAAGTGACACCAGACACCATCTTTAATTTAAAGGGAAAACTACAGAGATTAATTAAATTAAACAAACTTAGGGCCAGATCCTGTGAGGTGCTGAGTGCCCCAGTCTCTAACTGGATTCCACAAGAGTTGAGAGCATTCAGCACCTTCAGCATCTCAAAGGATGTGTCACTTGGAGAGTTACTGCACAAGAATGTAGGTTAAAATGTACAAGTAGTCAAAAGAGAGTGCTTAGAAATACATGCCACTGGTCCAATATCACTTTAACCAAGCCAGCATGGCCTACTGGCTAGCACAGAAGCCTACTAGCCACAGACCTGGGATCTATTCTTGACTGTCATGCCATTCATTGCATGACCATATGTAATCCACACTAGCCCTGTGTGCTCTATTTTCCCCAGTGGATAGTGGCTTATGTGCTTCTGCAGCCTGAGCTCAAGTCCCTTGCATTCTCTGTTCCTCAGTTCTCCCATTTATACATGTGGTCAATGATGCTGCTTACCTTCCTTTAAAGGACTGAAGTGGATCATTCAGTAAAGAGGAGAGACTAGAAGGGGATCTCACTTCCCTGATCACTGGGCAGCTTCTCTATAAGATTCGGGAGAGGAAGCCAACAGCATTCCCAAGAGAGATTCTGCTGTCCTCAGAATTGTAAGAGAGACTGAAAAAAGAAACAAATATTCTGTACCAGGACTATAAAGCAGCCTGAGAATGGCAGGTCTGAAGCCTGCAGCTCTTAGTCGGGCCAGATTCCTGTTGCTTTCAATAGCTGCGTGATCTGAGGTCTGACTCGGCTCTTAGTGTTTATGGCTTTGGGTCTGAGGTGTCAGCCTCCCAGGAAGTAGCTAAAGCACTCTCATGCTGTCTCCAGTGATCTCACCGGATCTCTGTGGCAGGGATCACGGTCAGCAGCAGTATGGGAGATTTCCAAGGAACACCTAAATGCTGCAGGAAGTGGTATTGGGGAATCAGTAGGTGGCACTCCTCCCTGAGCACTGAAACGATGCCCCAACAGGGTGCCACTATACAACTGAATGGTGCCATCTTTGAGATGAGACATAAATTCTCATTCTCCACCCAGCGTGTCACCAAACTGGGTAATTCCAAGCCCAAACCCATCCCCATTTTCAACCAAAGACTGGATTCATCTTCACTTCCTGTCACAAACCATTGCATGGTATTACTGCACACTGTTACTCAGCTGCCATGTTCCACCACAGAGGTGGTTGCATTTCATCAGTGGATGAAGTGATCCCTTTGAAGGGGTTGGAGGATGAACGGCGATGTATAAGTGCAAGGTCATTTATAGAATGGAAACATATATACAGACACAATAAGCGATAAAACATACCTAGGAACAGAGCCGCCAGTCAGACGGTCGTGTGTCCTGCCTTTTGGTTGTCATTTTATTGGATTAGGCAGATAGCAGCAGAACTGTCTAGTGAGGAACACAGGTCTGTCAGAACGATGGCAGAACACTGAGGCGTAATGCAGGTAAAGACAAATGTGTATTTGCTATTTCTGTCATTGGCTGTTATGGGAAACATTAAAATGAATCCCCTAATCTTTATGTAGCCCAAGGCAAACCCCAATCACCTGAGACAGTCCCTACACTCTGGATGTCAGTCAAAGAGAAGCAGATGTTAGGATGCCACGGAAACCTCCCAGCACCTGCCTGCTGGTAGGATTCACAGCCTAGAGCTAATGTGCCCCTCCAGCAGGCTGACAGCTCAGCACTGGTTTAAATTAAGGATCCCAAATATGAGTTTCATGTGGATATTGTTGTCACCCTCGTCAGAGCTGCTGTGACAAACCTGTGGTCAGGTAGCAACGGCACCATTGGGAACCACTTAGTGACAGCAGGGATCAAGCTCAGATTTTCCTACTGCAAAAGCAAATGGTGAGAGCTCACACCTCAATAGCCCCCCTAGCCCTTACCATCCGTAGATCTCAAAGGGCTAGGCATTAGTGACACAGTTTGCTGATGGTTAACAGAGGAAGATAGACCACAGGTGTCCTGCCCATGTAATAGCCGGCCTAATTAATCAATGCCTATAAAGTGCCTGAAGATCCTGAGAGAAAACCCGAAATCAGTGCAAAGTCCCGAGGACAGGCTCGGCACGGCAACAGCTTGCGTCAGCACTGCCTGTGTTGTTCCTTGTCTGCGGATGAACAAAGGACTGTCAAGCTAGAATATTGTTCCTGTGCCAGATTCACTGATAAACACACAAATAAAAAGGGTTTCTCAGCATCAGCTGGGCTGTTTGGGCTTGTGGCATTGAAGATGATGGGGATTTGTGTCAGTGGGGCTCCAGATTACATTAATCCTTAATAAATGTGTTTTGAATAATACATGTGCACTGAAAGAACATGCAACGACTGCCTTATTAAATTGAGATCTAAATCTAAATGCGTATTCTGGGAAGGCATCATTTATTAAGCTGTTGCCAACACCTTCCAGTCTCCAAGGAAGCCCGGAGCACAAACATTGCTCTCCTCCTTTGCTTAATTACTTGCAGAGCACAGAGATCCTCATACCAGCATGCCTAAGATGAAGCGTAATGTAGTCATCTGTTCACATAGTGTTTGGGGTGACCTCTAGTGGTAGTTCCAATGACAGTCCTCCTTCGTTCAGGAAGTGCTCATGAGGCTGCACTCCCTGGGAAGTGGGGAGTGCTTGCTATGGAGAGTGAAAAATATAAACAATGGGAGATGGCTAGCAGCCAACGTTAAGGTCTCTACTTTCCCTGACAAAAATCCAATGTGTACAATATCTCAGTGCATAATTTGCTGTCTGTCACTTTTGCCTAGGCTCGTATATGTCCCCATCCATCGAGGTATCATGGCCCTGATCCAGCAAGGTACTTAAGCACATATTGATCTTTAAGAAGCTGTGCAGTCCCGTTGAAGACAGTGGAACTACTCTTATGCTTAAAGTTAAGCACAAACTTAAGTGCTTTGCTAGATCAGTGCCTGAGTTTGGAACTCCAGTTGGACACATGCCTTATAACTTGTCTACGTGGAAGATTTTTTCACTTATACCAGTATAGTTATACTGGTATAACTGCCTATGTGGACACTTATTCTGGAATACGAGTGGCTTTTTCAGTTTAGCTTAGACCATTTCCACAGTGACATAAAATAACCCAGAAAAGGAAATGCTTATGCCAGAATAAGTGTCCTCATGGAGAGTTATACTGGTATCACGACAGCTATATAACTTCACACCCTAACCTTATACCAGTATAACTCCCCATGTAGACAAGCCCCTAGAAACGAAGAGTGTATCTCCAAAACAAGCTGTAGGTTCCCTCCTGGGCCCCGAGCTTTGCTGAAAGTTATCAGGACGATTGATTTTTAAATGATTTATTCACTTGGCACCTTAATGGGAATGCCGCCTCGTTCATCAGGCAGGAAGAAGTGAGATGCTATGGGTGCTGCTCTGATAGAATGTGTGACAAATTCCTCTGCCAGGTCCTGCCCTGCTCCTTGGAGGAAAGTAGCTCTGGCTCAGGTGCAACAAATGTCTCAGGGACACATGGGGTCCAGAGCCGTCACAAAGAACAACTTCCTCAACAGGGCCAATCTGATGGCTCCATTCCCCTGGAGTAATATAGCTATTGATTTTAATGAGCATATCATGTGTAACAAGTGAAGTACAGTGTGGCTAGTTTCATTTAGTGAGTTGTGCAGTCCATAGTGAAGGAACAAAAGAAAGAATCATAGAATCATAGAATATCAGGGTTGGAAGGGACCCCAGAAGGTCATCTAGTCCAACCCCCTGCTCCAAGCAGGACCAATTCCCAGTTAAATCATCCCAGCCAGGGCTTTGTCAAGCCTGACCTTAAAAACCTCTAAGGAAGGAGATTCTACCACCTCCCTAGGTAACGCATTCCAGTGTTTCACCACCCTCATAGTGAAAAAGTTTTTCCTAATATCCAATCTAAACCTCCCCCACTGCAACTTGAGACCATTACTCCTCGTTCTGTCATCTGCTACCATTGAGAACAGTCTAGAGCCATCCTCTTTGGAACCCCCTTTCAGGTAGTTGAAAGCAGCTATCAAATCCCCCCTCATTCTTCTCTTCTGCAGGCTAAACAATCCCAGCTCCCTCAGCCTCTCCTCATAACTCATGTGTTCCAGTCCCCTAATCATTTTTGTTGCCCTTCGCTGGACTCTCTCCAATTTATCCACATCCTTCTTGAAGTGTGGGGCCCAAAACTGGACACAGTACTCCAGATGAGGCCTCACCAATGTCGAATAGAGGGGAACGATCACGTCCCTCGATCTGCTCGCTATGCCCCTACTTATACATCCCAAAATGCCATTGGCCTTCTTGGCAACAAGGGCACACTGCTGACTCATATCCAGCTTCTCGTCCACTGTCACCCCTAGGTCCTTTTCCGCAGAACTGCTGCCAAGCCATTCGGTCCCTAGTCTGTAGCTGTGCATTGGGTTCTTCCGTCCTAAGTGCAAGACCCTGCACTTATCCTTATTGAACCTCATCAGATTTCTTTTGGCCCAATCCTCCAATTTGTCTAGGTCTTTCTGTATCCTATCCCTCCCCTCCAGCGTATCTACCACTCCTCCCAGTTTAGTATCATCCGCAAATTTGCTGAGAGTGCAATCCACACCATCCTCCAGATCATTTATGAAGATATTGAACAAAACTGGCCCCAGGACCGACCCTTGGGGTACTCCACTTGATACCGGCTGCCAACTAGATATGGAGCCATTGATCACTACCCGAAATACTCTGCATTGCCTTACACACATACACACTCTCATTCAACAACTGGCGGGTGAATCTGTGATGGCTAGAGCCAGGCATGGAACTAGCAGGTGCTGTGCCAGTTTCTCCCACGCAGTTCTGACACTGCAGGTTCCTCTCCTGGATACCCACAGAGCTCTGTCATGCGCCTCTGTCCTGATCTACAGCCCCTCCTGCTATTCCAGTCCTAGTGTCCCCATGCAATTCTGCCAATGCCCCTCAATCCAGACCAGCAGCAACCTTTGCTCTTCCCCAACCAGGAGTCCCACATGGTTCTTTCACTGGCACAACTCAGTCCTGATCCGCAACAACCTCTGCTTTTACAGCACTGAGTTTCATTCAGCACGAGTGTGGTAATCATGTCAGCTTGTGTGGTGGCTTTATGATATGAGCAAATTGGAATGGGGGATCATAGACTCAAAAGCCAGAAGGGACCATCATGATCATCCAGTCTGACCTCCCTCACATTGCAGGCCACAGAACCCCACCCACCCACTCCTATAATAGACCCCTAACCTCTGGCTGAGTTACTGAAGTCCTCAAAGCTTGATTTAAAGACTCCAAGTGACAGAGAATCCACCATTTACTAGCTGAGACCAATTTAGTTGTGACTTGAACAGGAATTTAAACTCCTTTTTCCTGGTCTACACTGGGGGGTGTGGGTCAACCTAAGATATGCAACTTCAGCTATGCAAATAGCGTAGCTGAAGTCGGCGTATCTTAGGTTGACTTACCTGGCCGTGAGGACGGCAGCGAGTCGACCACTGCTGCTCCCCCATTGATGCCGCTTCCGCCTCTCACAAGCAGGAGTTCCGGAGTCGACGAGGAGCGTTTTCGGGGATTGATTTATCGCGTCTAGACGCGATGCGATAAATCGATCCCCGATAGATCAATCACTACCCACCGATCTGGCAGGTAATGATTGCTCTATCAGGGATCAATTTATCACATCTCGACTAGATCCGGTGAGTAGTGAAGACCTGCCCTAGAGGTAAAAGGATTGTGCAAAGACAGACTATACTTTATGAGTAAAAAGAAAAGGAGTACTTGTGGCACCTTAGAGACTAACCAATTTATTTGAGCATGAGCTTTCGTGAGCTACAGACTAGCACGGCTGTTACTCTGAAACCTACTTTATGAGTGTTTTCTACTTCTTCCCCAAACTCTGTGATCAGTGGGCCAGTACAGCAGGAACAGATGTCCTGGAGGAACAGATGTCCTCTCCACCTAGTAAAATATTTACAAGCAATTCCTTCTGTTCACAGCTTGACCCACCCAACTATTATTATTAGAACTTAGGACACCTATGACACTTTCCATCTAAGGAGCTAAAAGCACTTAACACAATGCAATGGATTCAGCTTCACAACACCCCTGCAAAGTGTTAGCCCCATTTTATTCCCCAAACGTCACACAGGCAGTTGGTGGCAGTGGTGGGATTAGAACGCCAGAACCCTGAGTGAGTGGCAGACCTGTGTTCTAATCACTAGGCTGCACTGCCTTTTACAGAGTCTCATTACTGTGATACAGATCTCATTTAACCTACTTATCCACAGCAGATTTGATGACTTTTAATATTGGGTGAAATAAGCTCATGTCCAAAAAAACAAAAAAAAGAAAGAAAAAGAGAGAAACTCCTGACATGGCCTAATTTGAGGGCTCACACCAAACAAGTCTGTGTTAGATTGGAAATGTTCTTCACACAGCGGAGATCAATGAATGTAATTATTTGGACTTAAATCTCATGAGTTCTGAAGAGACTCTAAGATTACTTGGAGAATAAATGCTATTTTATATGATGTCAAAGCAGATCAGAATAACAACCCTCACAGCAGGGCCTATTGATGAGAGTGAAGCCTTTCAATATTGGTACTACACTTCTGACTTCTTAAAGGGACACTGCCGCAACAAATCACATTTAAAAATGTATCATCTCCTCCCCTGGGTTATTAATAAAGCATGTTAGAGTCTCAAACGTGACTCTTTTCGAGCCCACATCTCTGATTGTAAGCTAAGCCATTCTTTAAATCTCATTTACTTTTGCTGCTGGTTTAGATGTTGTACTTCACTCAACACAAAAAGCAGCCAAGTTGGACTGAAAATTAACTGCTCCAAATGGTCTGATACCTTGCCAAAAGCCCAAATAACAATCAAGGGAGAACAAATAGAAGAAATTGAGCAATATGTCTATTTGGGTCAAGAAATTAACATGTGCCACGATCAGGAAGGCGACGTCTCGCGAAGAAAGAAAACAGGTTGGTGTGCATTCAATTCTATCAAGGGTGTCCTCCAAGGAAAAATCAACAAGGCAACACGCACCAGCCTCTTCAACTCAACAGTACTGCCAGCAATGTTGTATGGCAGCAAAACATGGTCACTGACGAAGACAGAGGAGCAGCGACTGTCTATCACGGAGAGGGTGATGGAAAGAAGAATTTCAATCTGTGACCAAGTCCCCAGTGAAGTCATCAGACAGCAGAGTGGAGTGCAGGACCTTGTTGTTGAGAGCAGGCATTGTAAAATGTGATGGGTGGGGCATATAGCAAGGCTCACTGACTCCCAGCACACATCAGGATAACAGGGAATGAAATGGCTGGACAGAGCAGCTAAAAACACTGTAAGAAATGGTAGGACTGACATGGAAATGCCCTTGAGTAAACAAGAATTCAAAAGCCTAGTAAGGGAAAATTTAAAGGAGGGATGGCAAACAAAAAATTATTAAAAAAATAGATCAACAAAAAAAGATTTTTTGGAATTGTGCCCTAGAGTTGAGGATAATGACACACTTCAGTGCCGTGATAGGAAACATGAAGTGATTTTGTTTATAGAGCTAACTGGCCATTTTGGTTGAAAAAAAATCTTTTTTGAATGAATAGACACAAAGATGGACTATGTATGCTCTGTACAATAGAAGAAATAATTGATCATCTTTCATGGATATGCCAGGATTTGATATAGAAAGGAAAATGCTTTCTGAGCAATTTAAACGGCTTGAGGTAACAAATGTTACATTACGTTATTTAGCAATAATGTCAGAGAACTGGGGTTGCATTAGACAGACTTTGTTACATGACCTGAAAGACACGGGGCAGAATGAGAGAATATAAATCACTAAATAGTTAGGAATTATAGTTGGTGGCGGCTGTAGACTATCCAGTCAAGTCTGCAGTTCCATAAGACAAAGATAAAAGAAGGAGATTGCAGGGAGAAAGGGGAGCAACGTTGCAGTCCCTCTTTGGGACTAGAGACTGTTCATAATGCTGGTCCAGCCTGCATCTCCCATCTTCATCCTGCATCATCCTGTCCCCTGTCATGAGCAGAGCCCTGCGCAGATACAAAAATATGTATCTGGTTCTAACCCGCAAAAATTGTCTGTGGATATCTATATCCGCGAACACGCATATACGCGAATTTGCAGGGTTCTCCTTACCACGGCCGGGCTGAGGCTCTGAGGCACACACACACCCTGCCAGAACTGGGTGGGAGAGAGCCGCATGGGCAGCTGTGGGGAGCTGGCCCAAAATTGAGGATCCTACACCTACCCTTGACCGGGTGCAGAGCCTGGGGGGCAGGGGCATGGCCGGGGACTGCTCTGACACACACCCCCACCCCCACAGCAAGGGCAGGTGGAGGGTCTGCTGCAGCTCCCCGGCTGGGCTCCACACTGGCCTGGCCGGGGGGGAGGAGGCAGGGGCCTCCGGAGGGGAGGAAAGAAGAGGGAAAGGGGGAGGGAGAGGGAAAGGGAAAGGGAGCCCCTGTGAAGACTGGACAGGTGAGCCCCACCCCCAAGGCTGGAGATTAGAGGGTTTCTAGCCACTGGAGGAATGAGGTTCTAGAACAGCCTCCCAGTCAGAGCAGTGGGGGCAAGAAACCGAACTAGTTTTTAGATACAGCTTGATACATTTATGAAAGGGACTATATGACATGGTTGCCTGTGATAGCTGGGGCCAGGATTTGATGATCCAGGAGGTCCCTTCCAATCCTAGGTCCCTGTGTCCTTCCACTTATAATGTACAACCAATTCAATCTTTGCACCAGGTTTGTTCATGGTCTAGCCCCCCTCTTGAAGCACAGTGCATCACGGACCGAGTGGCCAACCTATTGGCTGTCATGGCAAAGGGAGCCTGCCAGAGCTGATCACCAAGATTACCTACAATGGAACAGCTGACTGACATGAGACTTAATAGCGGTCAATGCCTCTGGCCTACAGTATATGAAATGGATAACAAAGCTCTTCAGTGGGACACTAGGAGTGAGTTGTCTATGCTGACATGCCTTGTTCCATCATGCCATGCAGCCCCTGGTACATATTCAGCCATATGTCTCCTACAGGCTTTCAGTGCACAGTAGTGTGTTAACCAGGTGATCTCCTGAACCACACACACCTGGATTTCAGATTCACTTTCCTACACTAACCTGGTACCTTAGTGCAACTAGTTGTACCATCCGCCAGTACCCCCCCATGTTCCAGACCAGGACTTAGGAACACCCAAGCAGAGACAGATTCTGAAATATACATTATGGGCTTTACAGATGCTGTGACAGTACTACTGGTCAAGAGACCTCATGCCAAGCTGAATGCATTAGACTATGGGTTCTCAATCTGGGGGAAGGGGTCATGACTTGGCAGGAGGGCCATGAACAGCTTTCGGGAGGTCACAGCCACTTTCCCTTTCTTGGGGGCTAGAATGGAGGGCAAATCCTCCAAGCCAAGATGCAGTTTACACTGGCAAAAGAGTTCTTCTTGCTGGAATAGCTTCTGCCAGTTCCCTGAATGAAACAAGCAACACCAGCAAAAGGGCTTTTTTTGCTGGTATAACTGTGTCTGCACTGGGCTTTTTGCTGGCACTGCTATGTCAATATGAGGATGTGATTTTCTCACACTGCTAACTGACGTGGCTACGCTAGCAAAACTTTCAATGTAGGCCAAGCATCAGTGAGCCAAGGAGTCCTCCAGCAAAAATAAAGGAAGAAAAAAACTTGCCTTTGCTGACATTCCAAAAAACATAAAAGAAAAAATGTTTAAAGAAGGAATAAACCCTCTTGGAGCATCTTTCTACAGGTGAGAGCAGCAAAACTAACGAAGATGGGAGGGGTTCTCCCATCCATTGCAGCACTGGTATGCTGCTGCCATCTATCCCACGCAGGCCGCCTTGCCAGCCTGGCATGGAGGGTGTGTCCCCATAGTTCACACTGCTGTGGAATTCTTGGTTGTTGGAGGCATTAAAGTAAGCCGTAGGCAGCCAGGGAGGTGGGAGTTACTGAGCCATGGGTTGTACCGGCCTTCGCAGCAGCCCTGAATAAGGAGGGTGCACCGGTACCTTAAAGCTATCTTATTCACCATTTCCCTGTGGCTGTGCATGTGTGTTCTGCGCCTCTTGGAGTTACAGAACATGGTATCACCCAGTGGTTTGAAAGCACTAACTCGCTCGCAGCTCATCTTCAACCTTGCTACTTCTCAGCTTCCTCACTAGTAAAACAGGATAAATAATCCCCGTCTTTCTCCGAGGGGTGTTGCAAGAGTTAACGTCTTCCTGGCGACAGTGCTGTGGGGCCCTTAGGTAAGAGGCGCTGGATAAGGGCAGCATGCTCTGATGGTGACAGCGATTTCAGCTCCCTGATGGGATGTCTCTGTTAATGCTGCTGACAGTCCCGTTGGTGTCACATGGCTGCTATTTATCCGTTTATGTTTAAAGCCCTTCCCCTTTCAGGTGCATCTTGCTCATGGTGCTAAAGCATTGCTTTAAAACATTCCTGATGCCCTGTCATTGCTGGTGCACTAGTGCAACGTTTGAACACTGCTAGCTGGAATCGTCCAGTCTCTCATCTCATCAAGGGGAACGATGTTGAGCCTCCTACCCAGCCTCCCACAGCTTTCTCTTTCCACTGGCTTCCCGCCAAGCCCATATGCAGAACTCCTGCCCTCATTACAGACAGAAACAACCCTTCCCTGTTAATGCACTGGGGTCAAATATTTTGCAAATGACAGCATGCAGGAGGAATGGTAAAATAGTCTTGATGCTCCAGCAGCAGGGAAAATAGCATCTAAACTGTGTGATAAGACCGGGGTTTAACGGTTATGTCTGCTTGTTATATTAACTTCCCCTCTTACTCTGCAGCATCTACAAATGCACCCAATGAGTCAAATGTTTTAAGCTGCTCGGTTACACAAGCCCTTGGGAGAAAGGAAAACAACAGCAGTGGAGGTCAAAAGGATGTTTGTTTTGGAGGCAATGGGTTGGGGGGGAAATCAGGATCAAGAAATATTACCAAAAACCAGACAAGGACTCTCATGGTCTGCACAGCCAGCAAAGTATATTGATTTGATTCCCCTCAGATGCTGGGAAGCGCTTCCCACTGGGAGTTCTGTTCTCTGAGACGGGAGAGCCAGCACACAACCTCATTGCCCCCATGGGGCCAGATTCTGATCTCAGTTACCCCAATGTCAGTCCGGAGCAACACCCCCAATTTCACTGGCAGAACTAAGAGCAAAATCAGGGCCAGTGACTCTAGCAAAGTTGTTGTTATAAAGCACTTTTAAAAAAAAAGAAAGGCTGCCAACTGGTACATGGCATAAAGCATCTGTCTGAGAGGGCTCACTTCCTAGAAAGCATGGAAATGGTGTGTGAAGGGAGGCAGAATGCTCCCCCACTCCGGCTCTGTTTTTTTCATCTGTTTTTTTCCCCAAACAAGTAAATTGAGTTTTTTTCCCCAAACAAGTAAATTGAGTTTTTCGGCAAATAATGACAGAGGATCTTCGGGGTATAGATGTCAGAAGCATCTGTGCACATGTGTGTGTCACCCTCTCCTTTCTATTATTCCTCCTCTCCGTCTTATATTTCAATCTGTCTGCATTACAGACAGATATTGCTTTCTATTCTGTGGAGACCATGACATTTGTAATTGGAAGCCTCACAAATTTTTTCTTCCCTTGTTTACCCGCCCCAACACGCCTCTCCCCCCCCCACCACCTCCACCCCCCAGGACAGCCAATAACTTTGGTGTCAAGCTCAAACTGCAGAAAAGGAGTTACACCCATGGAGGACGTGGAATTTTTTTTCCTTTCTTTTTTCAAGTAAATTTAAGTGCCAGTTAAAGGTCTTGAATAAAGAAACCTGGGTAATGAAGGCTGTGGCATATGTAACAATGTAAGTGAAAGGGGCCGTCCCAAAGGAATCCTTTAGGTTTCAGTGTACTGCATCTTTAATATACAGAGAAGGCCCCCTTCCTCTCTATAGGGGGCAGCTTGTATTCTGTGTTTCGACTCCGATGAAGAATGTGACACTGAATGTGTGTGTGTTTGTCCCCTGATGTGTTGAGACTACTCCCTCTCATGCTGACCAATATAGTCTCACTGTTTCCTTGTGCTCCACTCTCTGTATCCACTTGTTGTCAAATGTATTATACTTCTGTAAGCTCTTTGGAGCAGGGACCAATCTCTTAGCTCTGTGTTTGTACAGCACTTAGCACTATGTGGTTCTGGTCCATGACTGGGGTTCCCAGGTTCTACCACACTACAAATAATAAATAGTAATTATAATGGATACTTTATATTCATTCTTTCTTTGCTCACTGTTTTCATTAAGCTGGCCTAAAAGTCATCAAGGATGGGGGGAAATATGAGGTGGGTCTTTTTCCTTTGTGTTTGAGCAAATGAATTAATCTGGTGAGTAGGGCGGGACTGACAAAGAAGAAAGACGTCAGAGAAAGCGATGAAGTGGGGTGAAGAGCTCTCCTGGTTAAAACGAGGGAGAGGTAGAATGGAAATATGAAAAGTTTCCAGGTTAATGAAAAGAAGGAAGAATTTGAAGCTTGTGTGGTATTTTTATGCAAATACTATTGAGAACTGAGGCAAGAGGTCTCTTTGTTGAGCACAAGTGGGAAAAGCAATAGTTGAAGCGCATAAAGACTCACGTTTCCATATGGGTGAAATGGAGTGTAAGGATTTTGCAGAAGCACTTTAAAAGTATTATGTAACAAAGATGAATTTTTGAGCAGAAAGGTAGGGGAGTTTTGTCTGAGACAATGGTTCTCAAACCTTTTTTTTCGTGGACTACTTGAAAATTGCTGAGAGTCTCGGTGGACCACTTAATGATCTTTCCAAATGTTGTTTGTACCATTAGCTAACTATTGTAAAGTGCCTTGGATAAAAGCACTATATAAAAAATAACTTAGTAATAAAGTTTTTTGTTCTACAAATAAAAGCACACAACTCATAGTTTAATATCAGTAGTCTTACCTTTCTAATGCGATGGATGTGCCCTCTCTCCCCTGCCGCGGCTGCCCCCGAGCTGGGGCTGGGAAAGAGGGGGGTATCTCCCTGGCAGCTGCAGCCTTGGAGCTGGGAAAAGTCACCTCTTTCTCTTGCCGCTGCAGCCCTGCCCATCCCAAATTCCCTCCACCCCCTCTTCTCACCCCATTGCCCCCTCCCACCTACCTCTTATTCCCCCCAAGGCCATCACCTCACCTTACATGTGCATCTTCTCCAGGGTCCAGGCACCTAAGTAGTGGAGCCAGGCCTTCGCGGCTCCCCTAATTAGGTAGGGGGCCCTTCATTCTTGCATGTGTGGCCGCCCAGGCGCACACCTTAGAGGGAACTGTCCGCGGGCCATCTGAATGGAGCTCAGTTTGAGAACTTCCGGTCTAAGAAACTAAACAGAAGCAGATAATCTCTCCAGATTTCTGGTCAGCCTCGGAAAGTTCTCGGCTCCCTCTCATTTGGTAGCTCCCCACAAGTAGCCCTTTGAAAGTCTGGGTGAGGAATCCTGATTTGGGAGTTATGGACACTGGTAATCAAAACTGACCCTAAATAAGAGCAATAGCTGTAATTTTTCATGATTTATTCACAGCAGCCTGGATTATAGGCTAGGACCTTTCCACATGCTCTAAGGACACGCAGGCAAGTAGACCGAGGTTAGAGGGCAAATTGACAATTTGGGTCTGATTCTTATTTACACTAAGCCCTGGTCTACACTAGGACTTTAGGTCGAATTTAGCAGCGTTAAATCGATGTAAACCTGCACCCGTCCACACGATGAAGCCCTTTATTTCGACTTAAAGGGCACTTAAAATCGATTTCCTTACTCTACCCCTGACAAGTGGATTAGCGCTTAAATCAGCCTTGCCGGGTCGAATTTGGGGTACTGTGGACACAATTCGACAGTATTGGCCTCCAGGAGTTATCCCAGAGTGCTCCATTGTGACCGCTCTGGACAGCACTCTCAACTCAGATGCACTGGCCAGGTAGACAGGAAAAGAACCGCGAACTTTTGAATCTCATTTCCTGTTTGGCCAGCGTGGCAAGCTGCAGGTGACCATGCAGAGCTCATCAGCAGAGGTGACCATTCAGAGCTCATCAGCAGAGGTGACCATGATGGAGTCGCAGAATCGCAAAAGAGCTCCAGCATGGACTGAACGGGAGGTACAGGATCTGATCGCTGTATGGGGAGAGGAATCCGTGCTATCAGAACTCCGTTCCAGTTTTCCAAATGCCAAAACCTTTGTCAAAATCTCCCACGGCATGAAGGACAGAGGCCATAACAGGGACCCAAAGCAGTGCCGCGTGAAACTTAAGGAGCTGATGCAAGCCTACCAGAAAACCATAGAGGCGAACGGCCGCTCTGGGTCAGAGCTCCAAACATGCTGCTTCTATGATGAGCTGCATGCCATTTTAGGGGGTTCAGCCACCACTACCCCAGCCGTGTTCTTTGACTCCTTCCATGGAGATGGAGGCAACACGGAAGCAGGTTTTGGGGACGAAGAAGATGATGATGATGAGGTTGTAGACAGTTCACAGCAAGCAAGTGGAGAAACCGGTTTTCCCGACGGCCAGGAACTGTTTCTCACCCTGGACCTGGAGCCAGTATCCCCCGAACCCACCCAAGGCTGCCTCCTGGACCCGGCAGGTGGAGAAGGGACGTCCGGTGAGTGTACCTTTTAAAATACTATACATGGTTTAAAAGCAAGCATGTGAAAGGATTCATTTGCCCTGGCATTCGCGGCTCTCCTGGATGTACTCCCAAAGCCTTTGCAAAAGGTTTCTGGGGAGGGCAGCCTTATTGCGTCCTCCATAGTAGGACACTTTACCACTCCAGGCCAGTAACACGTACTCGGGAATCATTGTACAACAAAGCATTGCAGTGTATGTTTGCTGGCATTCAAACAACATCTGTTCTTTATCTCTCTGTGTTATCCTCAGGAGAGTGAGATATCATTCATGGTCACCTGGTTGAAATAGGGTGCTTTTCTTCAGAGGACACTCAGAGGTGCCCGTTTCTGCTGGGCTGTTTGCCTGTGGCTGAACAGAAATGTTCCCCACTGTTAGCCACGGGGAGGGGGGAAAGTTGAGGGGGTAGCCACGCGGTGGGGGGAGGCAAAATGCGACCTTGTAACGAAAACACATGTGCTATGTATGTAATGTTAACAGCAAGGTTTACCCTGAAAGACTGTAGCCACTGTTTTATAAAATGTGTCTTTTTAAATACCGCTGTCCCTTTTTTTTTCTCCACCAGCTGCATGTGTTTCAATGATCACAGGATCTTCTCCTTCCCAGAGGCTAGTGAAGATTAGAAAGAAAAAAAAATGCACTCATGATGAAATGTTCTCTGAGCTCATGCTGTCCTCCCACACTGACAGAGCACAGACGAATGCGTGGAGGCAAATAATGTCAGAGTGCAGGAAAGCACAAAATGACTGGGAGGAGAGGTGGCGGGCTGAAGAGAGTAAGTGGTGGGCTGAAGACAGGGCTGAAGCTCAAATGTGGTGGCAGCGTGATGAGAGGAGGCAGGATTCAACGCTGAGGCTGCTGGAGGACCAAACCAGTATGCTCCAGTGTATGTTTGAGCTGCAGCAAAGGCAGCTGGAGCACAGACTGCCACTACAGCCCCTGTGTAACCAACCGCCCTCCTCCCCAAGTTCCATAGCCTTCACACCCAGATGCCCAAGAACGCGGTGGGGGGGGCCTCCGGCCAACCAGCCACTCCGCCACAGAGGATTGCCCAAAAAACAGAAGGCTGGCATTCAACAAATTTTAAAGTTGTAAACCTTTAAAGTGCTGTGTGGCATTTTCCTTCCCTCCTCCACCACCCCTCCTGGGCTACCTTGGTAGTCATCCCCCTATTTGTGTGATGAATGAATAAAGAATGCATGAATGTGAAGCAACAATGACTTTATTGCCTCTGCAAGCGGTGATCGAAGGGAGGAGGGGAGGGTGGTTAGCTTACAGGGAAGTAGAGTGAACCAAGGGGTGGCGGGTTTCATCAAGGAGAAACAAACAGAACTTTCACACCGTAGCCTGGCCGATCATGAAACTGGTTTTCAAAGCTTCTCTGATGCGTACCGCGCCCTTCTGTGCTCTTCTAACCGCCCTGGTGTCTGGCTGCGCATAACCAGCAGCCAGGCGATTTGCCTCAACCTCCCACCCCGCCATAAATGTCTCCCCCTTACTCTCACAGATATTGTGGAGCACACAGCAAGCAGTAATAACAGTGGGAATATTGGTTTCGCTGAGGTCTAAGCGAGTCAGTAAACTGCACCAGCGCGCCTTTAAACGTCCAAATGCACATTCTACCACCATTCTGCACTTGCTCAGCCTGTAGTTGAACAGCTCCTGACTACTGTCCAGGCCGCCTGTGTACGGCTTCATGAGCCATGGCATTAAGGGGTAGGCTGGGTCCCCAAGGATAACTATAGGCATTTCAACATCCCCAACAGTTATTTTCTGGTCTGGGAATAAAGTCCCTTCCTGCAGCTTTTGAAACAGACCAGAGTTCCTGAAGATGCGAGCGTCATGTACCTTTCCACGTTGATATTGGTGAAACGTCCCTTGTGATCCACCAGAGCTTGCAGCACTATTGAAAAGTACCCCTTGCAGTTTATGTACTCGCCGGCTTGGTGCTCCGGTGCCAAGATAAGGATATGGGTTCCGTCTATGGCCCCATTGCAGCAAAGCCATCCACTATGACCTGCACATTTCCCAGCGTCACTAACCTTGATATCAGCAGATCTTTGATTGCGTGGGCTACTTGCATCACAGCAGCCCCCACAGTAGATTTGCCCACTCCAAATTGATTCCCGACTGACCGGTTGCTGTCTGGCGTTACAAGCTTCCACAGGGCTATCGCCACTCGCTTCTGAACCACGAGAGGTGCTCTCATCTTGGTATTCATGCGCTTCAGGGCAGGGGAAAGCAAGTCACAAAGTTCCATGAAAGTGCCCTTACGCATGCGAAAGTTTCGCAGCCACTGGGAATCATCCCAGACCTGCAACATTATGCGGTCCCACCAGTCTGTGCTTGTTTCCCGAGCCCAGAATCGGCATTCCACAGCATGAACCTGCCCCATTAGCACCATGATGCATGCATTGGCAGGGCCCATGCTTTCAGAGGAATCTGTGTCCATGTCCTGATCACTCACTTGACCATGCTGACGTCGCCTCCTCGCCCGGCATCGCTCTGCCAGGTTCTGGTGCTGCATATACTGCTGGATAATGCGTGTGGTGTTTGATGTGCTCCTAATTGCCAAAGTGAACTGAGCGGCCTCCATGCTTGCCTTGGTATGGCCTCTGCACAGAAAAAAGGCGCGGAACGATTGTCTGCCATTGCTCTGACGGAGGGAGGGGCGACTGACGACATGGCTTACAGGGTTGGCTTACAGGGAATTAAAATCAACAAAGGGGGTGGCTTTACATCAATGAGTATTTCAGGCAGGACTTCACGGAGGGTTCCAATAAGAAATGGTGCACCTAAGTAATTGTTCTTATTGGAACAAGCAGGTTGGTCTGGCCTCTGATTGATACATGACTAGATTTACCTCGCTGCACCTTCTCTGAGAGTGACTGCAGTGTGACCTAGAGGAATGAGTCCCCTAGACGGGGGAGGAGGGGAAGCAAATGAGTACAAAACAAATCTGGTCTATTTCTTGTTTTGATCCACTCCATCTATCTTTTACATCTTTGGCTGGCAGCAGACGGTGCAGAAGGACTGCAAGCCATCCACATCTCATGGCTGCTCGGCAGAAGATGGTACAATAGGACTGCTAGCCATCCTCATCTCTTGCCTGCCCGGCAGAAGATGGTACAATAGGGCTGCTAGCAATCCGTATCGCCTGCCTGCTCACCATAAGATGGTTCAATAGGACTGACTGCAGGACTAAAGAGAATGACCTGGTCAAGTCACTTCTAATGTAGTCCCTGCACCCATGTCTGCCCAGGCGCTCCTGGCCAATGTGGCCAGGAGCACCTCGGACATGACGATGACGGCTACCAGTCGTATTGCATCGTCTGCTGCCACAAGGCAATGGGTTGCTGTTACTGTGTAGCAATGCAGTACCGCATCTGCCAGCACCCAGGAGACATACGGTGACGGTTACCTGAGTGGGCTCCATGCTTGCTGTGGTATGGCGTCTGCACAGGTAACTCAAGAAAAAAGGCGCGAAACGATTGTCTGCTGCTGCTTTCACGGAGGGAGGGAGGGAGGGAACGGGGGGCCTGATGATATGTACCCAGAACCACCCGCAACAATGTTTTAGCTCCATCAGGCATTGGGATCTCAACCCAGAATTCCAATGGGCAGTGGAGACTGCGGGAACTGTGGGATAGCTACCCACAGTGCAACACTCCGGAAGTCGACGCTTGCCTCGGTACTGTGGAAGCACTCCGCCGAGTTAATGCACTTAATGCACTTAGAGCATTTTCTGTGGGGACACACACACTCGAATATATAAAACCGATTTCTAAAAAAACGACTTCTATAAATTCGACCTAATTTCGTAGTGTAGACATACCCTATGGCCAATGTTCACCCTTCTGGGAGGGTAAAGGGGCCCTAAAGTGGCCACAAATGTAATTTACACTTACCTTAAAGCCTCTTTATCCTGCCAGAGTGGGGAAAGGGGTGCTAGGGTACTGTACACTTCAAGGGGGGGATGTGACTCACCGTGCAAGGAGACAGACTCGCGGGAGCTCTGATGGAGCTAGTGTGCTGAACTTAGAACATAGCTGTGGCTGGACTAGCAGCAGGAGGGCGGGGCTAGCTGTACTGAGTGCCTACCTGTCCAAGATCCTAGGCAGGTACTCAGGGTAGCCTCGCACACCCCTTACATGGGCTGCAGGACCTAACTTTGCTTTTAAGGTCCTAGCTCGATCAGAACGAGAGCGAGCATATCTCCTTGAGCTGGGAAGCACATCTGCCGCTCAAAGTGTAGACAGACCCTTAGTGTAATTGAATCAGGCCCTTTATGTATGTGGCAGGGTGTGCGAGGCTACCCCACACTTGCCCTGAAAGGGTTAAGGCAGATTGAGAAGGGGGCTAATTAACCTGACAGGCCACAACTGAGGAGAATCAGGTGGCTAAGCAACCCCTGATTGAGGGAGGGAGCCCTGGGCTGAGTTTATATAAAGACAGGAAATTAGCAGCTGAAGGGGCTGCTAGGAAAGATTGCAGTCACTCCCTGGGAGGAGTGTTTGGGGCTGCAGAGACAAGTAGCCTAAATTTACTCCCTGGGAGGCTGGCAAACCCAGAGAGCAGGGAATGCCAGATGGTAAGGAAAGGGCTCAGGGAAAGACAGTAACAGACCTGGGCTGCTGACTGGAGGGTCCCTTGAGCCAGAATCCAGAGTAGAGGATGTGGGCCCATGTTCCCCTGCCAGCCACTGAGGATGTGGTACCATGGGGTAATGAGTGGGAAGACTGACCAAGATTGCTGAAGAAAGACTTTGATACTCCAGAAGGGGGAAATGCATCTACTGACCTGGTTGGAGGCCCAAGTCAGGAAAAGGCAGTTCCTTCAGCAAGAGAGAGGCTGCAGACCTGGAGAGGAAGGACAGAGAGATGGCCTGCAACCACAGGAAGGGGTGTTGGTCTTGCAGAGCTAATCCCCAGAGCGGCCAGGAGGAGGTACCATCCTAGCGGTGAGTAGAGCACCTGTCACAATGTACCAGTCAATTCAGTTCAGTATAAGCAGGACAGCAGAAGTGGCTCTTTAAGAGGAATCAAAATGTTTCATTTCAGGTACAGACTGTTCTCTTGTTCATGGAGACCTGATTCATATTTGTTTGTTCTTTGCTTCTTGTTTTTCCTAGTCTCAAAGTCACCTAAAAGGGAAAAGTACGTACATATGGGGAGAATACAACCACATGCAGACCTTGGTCCACATACCCAGGGTGGTGATTGCACTGCCAGTACAAAATCCTCTCCCACACTGTGCCCCCCTCCTAACCTGGGTGGATCATGTCTACGGGGGGACGGAAGCTCAGCCTCCATACCCTGTTGACATTTTGTCTCTTTGCTAGGCCTGCCAACACAGGTACCAATTAGTTCAACTGTGCAAATTAGCAACAGAAGTTATTCCTGTGGCAAGCAGGAGTCAGGCTAGTTTTACTTGTTTATGAACTCCCTTCGCTGCCCCAGAAAGTGAAAAAAGTTGTGAATTTTAGAAAAAATCCAGTCTGGAGCTGGATCTGTCCTGGGATCACTTTAATTTATTCTATTCTCTTTTTATTTATTTATTTCCCCCTCTGCAATCAATACTAAATGTGAACTGGGAAGTTTAAAACCTGCTTAATGCCCCAGAGCCCTGGGAAAATACACATGTAGGCTTAAAAATTAACAAATCATTATCGTTCAGAGCAAAACAACTGGAAAAACATTTTCCTCCTCCAATTAACTGGACAAAGCCTGAGTTTAGGATTCAGTGCATACACCTGTGACCTATGTGGAGCACCTCAGTGCCTGCCACACGGTGGGCATCATCTTATAATACCTCCGTCCCCCAGAATGTTATCACACACTTTGACCTTTACTGTATCATTAGAACTGAATGTGGTATAGCCGTGTTGGCAAATCACATTGCCCACTCCCACTCCCCTTGAAAATATCACAGCTGTATCCATGGTTCAAGAACCTGTTTAGAGCATGGTTTATAACTGTTATAACAGGATAGTCCTCTGACTCAGTCTCCCAACAAAGGGTAACTGCATATAAATAGGTCCTAACTCAGCTTTTCCCTGCATTTACTGCTCTGCTGCATACGGCTGTTAACACAGACCCTTTGGTAACAGAAGAAGGGATTGATTTTTATTTGGTTTCACAATGTAGCAATTTGTTATTTTTAAGTGTTCATCTATTATTAATTATCATTCTTTAAGCACTGGCAGTTTGTTCGTCAGTGTATGAGACTAAGTTATGGGCATGGTCTCAAAAAGCTACTATTCTAAATACTGTTGCCAACGCTCATGACTTTATCATGAGTCTTCCAAGATTGTGTTTTTATTAAGACCCAGCTCCTGGAATCATGTGAATACAAAAGCATTTCAGCTTTTGCTTTTTTAAAAGTTATTTCTGGCCTTTGTATTTGAAAAAATAGCTGGAACAGGTGACCTGTAAAGGCTCAAAAACCAAAGAACCCCAAATGTTGTTGATGCTTTCTAAAAATCTCCTGAAGTCAATCTCATTTTTTGTACTGGGAGACCCAGTGGAAGCCCAGAGTAGTAAAAGTGCAAGGATACAACATAGAGGGTGAAACTGAAATACAGTGGCTTAGTCCATATTATCCTGTCTCCCTCTGGTGGCTGATCTGAAATGCTGTAATAACAGATGAAGACCTTACCTCTGGAGCTCAAGGCATTGGGGCTTGTGCGGCGGGGATGGCTGAAAGCTCAGATTTGATCCCCTGTGGTGTCTATGTGGAGTCACAGTTGGTTGTGTGGAAACAATTATTCAAGGTTTAATACAAAGATTGTGGCTAGTAAAGAACACTCTTGCCTGTTCCATGCATGGTCCTTGCATCGTGCATTTGGGGTTATTTTGCCAGGATAGGAGGTTCTGTCTTAGAGCTTTATTTTAAATGTAATGAATGGAAGGGCAATTGTGAATTGTGGGCATGCAGAAATAGGGAGTTTTGATGAGGGATTTGAAAGCGCTGCCTGCTGCATGAGGAAACCCCAACCAGAAGAGGCAGCTTGGAGTAAGCCTTCTGTGTTTGTCTCATTGGGTTGCACACTGCTCAGCCAGGAAGACATGATGGGGATAACAATACTAACACCACCTTTGTAAAATGCTTGGCTATCTTTGCCAGGGGCTATTATAAAAGCTGAGTGTTGTCTTATTTTTCTTAGTAGCTATGGTGCATTGGACGTTAAGAGCTGGATTCTTTAGTCTGCTAAGTACACTTTGTGCCATTCAAGTAATGCATAATGGCTGTATTCTAACCAAAGGTGGTCAACAGAGAATTCCCCTTACACACAGGAACTCTCTGCTGGCATGAAGCAGGTGGAGATGGCTTAGCCACCTCCTCCACCAGCCACCCCACAACTCCAGTGTAGAAAATATGTTGGGAGAGGGTACCTGGGGGTCGGCTAGGGGCAGGAAGGAGATGGGGTAGAGTGGAACTCTGCTACACCTAACCTTGATTGGTATAAGCTTGTTCCTCACCAGGGGGTGCAGGATCAGGGAGCTGCAACCAGTTCCTTGTGGCCCCTGTTTCCTGCATCTGAACTCTGCTTGGATTCAGTTGAGAACTGAGATCTAAATCTCTAACAAAGTTATGCCTTTGCATGTTTACATAGTAAATCTATCTTTACATTGCACAAGTTACGTGAAATAAACCACAGTAGCCAAAGGAGAATCCGTAAAAGCAGATGCAGCAAACTGAAGCCCTGATTCAGCAAAGCAAGTAATCTCCCTGTGTTTACCTGCAGTGGGACCTCATTGACCTCAGTGGGCTTACTCATGTGCATAAACTTAAGCACAAATTCAAGTGTTTTGGTGAATAGGAATGGAATTATTCACTTGCCTAAAATTAAGCGTGTGCTTAAGTGCTTTGCTGAACCAAGGGTCTAATTGTAGGCAGACATTCGCATCCTGGGTGCAACAATTCTGAATGTCATTGGAAAGAGAAACCTAGGGCATGATTTTTGCAGTACTGGATATCCACAGCTCCAGCTGAAATCGGTGGAAGTTGCAGATGCCCCAGAAACTGCACTGAATTACGAGAGCTCCTAGGGAAGAGAGATCTCTGGAAGGCTGGCTTGGTGGAGTCTAGGACTTCACTCAGTTATTAAAATTTACTGAAGATAGCCTTGGATATAAATAACAGCAGTTCACCATTCAGGGCTTCTCTTCTGGTCTTTGTCAGCCCCTGATAAGCAGTTGTAAGAATACAATAGAAGGCTTTTATTTGTCATATCGCTGAATCGCAAACAGCAGCTTGAAAATATGATACATCTTTATTCTGGACAGCATCTCTCAGACCAGCTATGGGCCAGATTCAGATTCACTGAAACCTGTCCAGGGAGGTGTAAATTACACACTCCCCCTGTGTGAGTAGTGGGGAGGGGTTCACCCATGGGTAAGAGCAGATGCAAAGTACTATGGAATCACTTAATCTAATTATACAGAAGAGTAAATAATTCTTCTCACCCGCTTCTCTCGTGTGTGGGGCACCTTTAGCTCCATTGACTTTACTGGGAGCCATGCACATATATCCAAGGACAGAATTTGGCTTAAGCAGCCATCTTTTGCTGGTCTGCTGACATCGGGCCAAATCCAGCTCATGTTAAATAACTTAACTGCGGTCAGGCCCTACTGAAGTATCCTCTGCTCACACCAACAGCCCCACTGTGTGCACTGAAATCGGGAGAGCTACTAGCATCGATAAGCTGTGTCTAGAAGACTTAGCCAGTGTAGTTATCCAGCAAACCGCTTCTGGGGGGGACACAGCTATACTGGCAAAACTGTTCTGTTTGCCAGTGCAGCTGCTTCTGATAGGGCCTTTTTGCCAGCAGAGTTATGTCAGTAAAAGCCACACTTCCCTAACTAACATAGCTATGCCAGCGCAAGCCTTCTAGTGTAGACATAGCCTTAGGCAAGCAAGGTTTGGTCCCTAATTTATAATCAAGGAAGTGCTGCTCAGCACTGGAAAAGGATGGAGACTTCCCTGGGTATGCCAAGGAACATTTCTCTGTCTTAGTCCTGGTATACAGCAGAGAAATTTGCACTGGTGTAACCACATTTACTTAGTTGCACAGGCCTTAGCCTTGATCGATATCTGTGCAGTGTGTTTTCCTTAGGCATTTGAACAGCTGAAACTTACACTGGTGGGAGCATCTCTAATATAGACAGGCCTTAGAATGTCTTGTGTCTCTCTAAGGCTGCTTTGATAGAGATAGAGCTACTATGCCAGTAGTTCTCAAGTTATGGCCAATGGTGCCCTCAAATTAATTCATGAAGACTTTTGGGAGAGCCACAAAGTATTGGGGTGGCACCATTTTTGATAAATGGAAAAAGCCGTTCTCAAACTCCCAAAGCTCTGGTCGGTTGAGCTGCTCATAAAAACTTCATAGTTCAAAAACGTACAACTTTTTTGTTCTGCGTTTGTACAGCATGTAGTACAATGAGGTCCAGGTCCATGACTGGGGCTCCTAGGGGCTAGAATAATGCTGCTAATAATTAATACAACAAAATTTCCTTTTGATTCCATTAGAATCAAACTGAAACCATTTTTTTCCAGTTTTGGGGTGGTTCCCCTCGTTTCTCTCCCTTTTCCAGGGGGAAAAAGGGCGCAAAAGGGTTAAAAAAAACATAAAGAAAACCATTTTTTATTCTGTTCATTTAATCAAAAATAGGGAAAATTCCACCAAAAAAATTCAAACAAAACCAAAATGCTTCATTTCATTCAATATTTTTCACAGAGAAGAGTCCCTCCTTTTTGACCAACCCTATAACAACTCTCCTCAGTACAGCAGCAAGCATTTTAGAAATGTTAATTGGATGCATTGAACTTAAAAACCAAGCCTGAGCAAGATCCCACTGAAATTGAGGGGAGTCTTTCAACAGACTTTGGATCCATCCCCAAGTAAATAAAATTCTGACAGTCTCATATTCAAACAGGAACGAAATTCCCTGAGTCCTAATCCAGCACAGAGTGAACTTCCTGTTGGGGAAACGAGAGACATGGCAGCTCTGGAAACGCCCTTCCTAGCCATGGAGCTAGGGAAAGAGCAGTGGGGATTTCTAGACAGTGTTTGGAAAGTTTGTCAGTAAATAAGGACTGCTGCCTTTCTCCAATGCTCCCCAGTATTGCCTATATTAGTATCCACTGCATTTGATGATGAAGAGCCTAACATTTCCTCCACAAAGCTATTTGCATATAGCATTGAAATGGGGTTACTATATGCTCTGGCAGAGACCCAAGCTTGCACTGTGTATTTACATTTTTTTAAAAGATATGGCTAATGCATTTCAATAATAATAATAAAAAATCATCACAGCCATTATAGTAATGGTGCTGTGCTAATTGCTTGCATTTGCGCTCATATATGTATGTCCCTCTCTGACTTATTGCCATTTGTATGCAAATGAGCTCTAATTAGCTTGTTCGCCAGACTTTTAACTCCAACTATTTAGGACCTGATTCTGCCCACCTTACTCGCACTGAGTTGTATCTTACTCCACTGATTCAATAAGACCACACATGAAGTAATGTACTACTCAGCTTGGCAGGATATGGCCCATAAAACATATAGCCTACAATGGAAGATAACACATGTGTTCAACGGCACAAAAAAATATGCTATAAACAATGCACCATGCCACCACTGTCTCCCCAGAATACCAGCTCAGCCATCACGTGGGGCCATTAGAAATCTGAATGACTTCATCAGCTCAACACTTAAGAGTTAATTAATTTTAGTTTCTGTATTATGGGCCAGATTCTCCAGTGGGGCCCAAGTTACCGTCAGCCCAAGTCAAAAAAAAGGGAGCCAAGGTAGCTTGAAGCCACCTTTGCCCTCCCCTAATCCTGAGCCTACTGCAACCCTAGAGTGAGTGAAGCTGGGTGCCTCTTGCACTGGCCCACTTACAGCTAAGAAAAACTCTGTTCTCTAAGTGGCTGGATTGAGTCTCCATACTGATGGGGTTTGTTGTAACTAGCAATCCCACAAGAACAACTACAAGCAGAGCTTGGCTCAGAACTGTGTCGAGGAGCTGCCAGTGTGCAGCTGGCCGAGGAACCCGGCATCTGTCTGTTTCTGGTCATGGATTGTTGCACTCTCGCAAGCAATGTGAGGGTTGGAGGAAGTTTTGTTACCTTTGCAATGTTTAGCCATCTCTGTTAGGAGCACAGCTCCATAGACATGAGAAAATGAGAATCCAAAGCAATGGATCCTGACTGCCTACCGTGAAACCTGTGCAGGAAGCCGGGCTGTGTCAGAGGGTATCATGCCACTTAGAGAGAGATTCCTCCCTTCCTGCCGTGGCCACTCCCCCTTTTTCACGTGCACTTCGGCCATCTAGTATTTGAGGGCTGGAAAGTGGTGGCTACCTTGAGGGAGGAAAGGTTCTGTGCAACCTCATCATTTCTCTTCTGTGTGCCCCCACCACCAGACCCACTTCAGTGAGATTTCTCTGAATTCAGGGGCACTGGAAGGAGAAGTGCTGTGGGTGTAGCAGCACCCCGACTTGCAGTAAAAATAGCAACTGAATGCTTTAGTTTTGTTCAGTGGCTTTCAGCACCTCTATGTGAATTGGTATGGCTCCATACCACACAGCAGGAGTAAATATAGGGACCAACATCTGTAACCACTTCATGCAATTCAAAGTCCTCTAAGTGACCAGGTTCCACTGAGGGGCATTGTGACAGGATGCATCTATAACCCACTCAGAGTAGTGCTCTCTGTCCCCCCTTTAGCGGCGGCTGGGGCACACACAGAGGTTGATGTGCCTACTATAGCCTTGGGTAACAGAATAGAGCAGGGGTTCTCAAACTCTTTTTTCACAGACTACCTGAAAATTGCTGAGGATCTCGGCAGACCACTTAATGATCTTTCCAAATGTTGTTTGTACCGTTATCTGAAGCACTTTACAATAGTTAGCTAAAAGCGCTATATATAAAGAAACCTTAATAAACCACGCTTTTTGTTCTACAAATAAAAGTATACAACTCATATTTTAATATCCGTAGTCTTACCTTACTAATGCAATGGATGTGCCCTCTCCCCACCATGGCAGCCCCCAAGCTGGGGCTGGGAAGGAGGGGGGGGTCTCTCCCCCGCCGCAGAACCCCCCGAGCTGGGGCTGGAAGTGGGGGGTGAGGTCTCTCCCCCCCGCGGCAGCCACAGAGCTGAGGCTGGGAAGGAGGGCCGTCTCTCCCTGGCAGCCATAGCCCTGCAGCTGGGGAAAGTTGCCTCTTTCTCTGGCCACCGCAGCCCTGCACATCCCAGATTCCACCCCCCACCCTCTTCTCAACCCACTGCTCCTTCCCACTTATCCCCTATTCCCCCCAAGGCCACCACCTCACCTTACATGTGCATCTTCTTCAGGGTCCAGGCACCTAATTAGTGGAGCGATGCCTGCGCGGCTCCACTAATTAGGTGGGTGGCCCTTCATTCTCTCATGTGCAGCCACCCAGGTGTGCACCTTAGAGGGAACTGACCGCAGATCACCTGAATGGACCTCATGGACTAGTTTGAGAACCTCTGGAATAGAGGCTCTTGCTTTAAGATCCAAAGGTCCCAGTTTCAAACCCTGTTGCCACTGACCCACTCAAGGGCCTGGTGTTATGCATAAGTCGTTTGGTGGAGAGGACCCACAACCATGTTGTACCTAGCTCTAGCATTGCCCTTCAGGGCAGGCTCTGCCATACCACACAGTGGCATGATTTTAAGGCCACAAGGGACCATTATGATCATATGGGCTGGCCACAGAATTTCACCCAGTGATTCATGCATCAAAGCCAACAACCTGTGATTGAACTAGACTATCTCCTTTAAGAAGAGTGGCTTTCTGAGCTAGGAGTTGGAGATGTAGATAGTTAGGCTCAGCACCTTAAAAAGAAGCTGAGTTCCTTTCAGGGGGGCAGAACAAGCCAGGGGTCAAGACATAAGGCATCGCTCTAGATATGGGTTTGTTTTTCTTTTGTGTTTAAGGACTGAAACTGCATTATTACTTCTAGTGCTGCAACATCCAAGGACCCCTCACACACAAAAAGAAAAGAAAATTAGGGCACCATTGTACTAGGCAATGTGTAAATGAACACAGAGAAATGCTGTATCCATTGTAAGGCCATAAGGGACCTCCTGCATAACACAAGCCACAAAATCTCACCCAATAATTTCTGCACTGAATCCATAGCTTCTCTGTGAGCTGTCTGGTATCTTTAGAAAAGTTCTCCAGTCTTGATCTGAGAATCCACCATCTCTCTAGCCAGCTTGTTCCAATGGTTAATTACCTTTGTTAAAAAACTGTGCCTTATTTCTAGTCTGAATTTGTCTTGCTGCTGCTTCCAACCACTGGCTCTCAATACAAGTCACCTTTTAACCTTCTTTTGGATAAACCTAAATAGATTGAGCGTCTTTAGTCTCTCTCTACATCAGGTTTTCCAGACCTCAAATCTTTCTTGTGGCTCTTTTCTGAACCCTTGTAATTTTTCAACATCCTTTTTGAAGTGTGGACCTCAGAGCGGGACACAGTGTTTCAGGAATGCTCTCACTAATGCCATACACAAAGGTAACAGCACCTCGGAAGAGACTGGTTCAGTCACAACTGTGCAGCTGATGTGGAGGTAGTTGTCATGTCTCTCAAAGGTCTGTGTGACAATCAGGTATCAAGCGCATACTGAGACTAAACAGCTGCCTTTCATCTGGTTGTTTTCTCTCAATCTCGTTTCATTTACATTCACTGTGCTTGGAACACAACACATCTTGCAAGTGGCTTTGGTAATAAACGTTTCTTCTAGGAAATGAATTTGTAATCTGAGTTGATTTTTAACAAACATCTTTTAATGGGTGAGAAGAGAGAGACTTTTGACTGATATTTGGAAAGCATTTTGTGTAGAAACCTGCTCAGAAAAATGCAAGCTTTGCTGGGGAAAGAGACCCATAATCAGGACACTTTGCACTCCTGAGATTTGCTTAGATTCACCTATGACTTTGGCTATCAAATCCAACCTCTTGCAATTAAATAATCACTGCATTTCTGCCACATAAAGCAGTGGGTTTTGAGTTACTTGGTGCCTAGAAACCACAGTGATGGGTGCACTAGAAATGCATATTTTATCACCCTCCCCCCACTTGGTTTGGTAGCAGGGTTTGAACCCAAGCTCTTCAGATCTGCAGGGCAGATGTCCACTATTTGAATTAAAGGAGTAATTCCAGTAGGTGGTAGCAATATGAGGCTTTATCCACTAATGGACCAGCCACTAGAAGGGAACATACCACACCCTGTGCAGTGGGTTCCATATAGGTAGGTTAGATCAGATGTCAGACCTCATCTTCATATTAATACTCACATTTATTATCCGAGTGTGTGCAGCTTCCGCTCACAATAGAGAAGCTGTTGGTTTCCAGACAATTGCCTTGTTTAGACATTCTTTGTTTAGACATATCTCTTATGACAGTCTACAGCAAAACCTTGAATACATGAGACTTTTCCAGTATAAAATAAGCCATACCACACTCATGGATGAGGGTGGACAGACTTTTGCATCTGCCCCAGGGCATGGGTAACCTGCAGTCAGAGACATAATGATACAGCTGCTATTCTGCATTGGTTTCCCTGGTACACACCCTGCTGTAATGTACCTGTCAATGTCTCATCCACAGAAATATTAGATACATGAAACAAGAACTGGGTGAGGTGAAGACTTATTTACACATGAGAAGGTAATTCTATTAATGAAGATGCTGCTGTCCATAAGAATCCCCATAATGAGGTAAAAGTTCCAGCACTTTAAAGAAACTACCACCTTTTATCAATATTGATAATAGTGTTTGGAACAATAGTAAATAAAGCCCCATGTACACTAGAAACGTCTTTGTTGTGGAGAATTGGTGGTTGTGTCTTGGTCTTTGAGTTAAGGAACTGAGATTCATCAGCAAGGTGGACAAATGAGTTTTACTGACCATGTCTGCACTGCATCGGATATCCATGTAGCACTGACCATATGCTCACAGCTCTGTCTCAACCCGCACCAGGATCAATGTAAAAGTTAGGAGTGATTTTCTGCGAGCTACAATCTCTTCTTTGGTTGTTCTAAAGTCCTGCTCAGTAGTCTGGATATTCTGTACGTTACAAAAATAGCCCCCAGAAATGGGTTTAAAGACTTTCTGTTTTCCCCTTTCTGCATGTTTTAATTACGCTTTTTCTCAGCCTGGACCCAGAGAAACTAGACCGGTCCATTTCACTTTCAAACTGATGTCACTTTCTGGTTTCCATGTGGCAGTTCACAATCCACCCCACCCTGTTCTGCTCAATCTGTAGTGATGCATCTTCCCTTCCCAAGAAAATATTTCTATTTGTGTCAGGTTTATACAAAGCCTGCTCCCCCTCCCCGTCCTTTCATTTATTTATTTGCCAAAACAGAACAAGCCCTGCAATCTTTATTCTGGCAAATCACCCACTGGAGTTCCAGGGAGCTTCTTCAGCAGGCTGCAGTATTTGGCCCCTTAAATGCTGGTCCTACATTACTTGACTGTGTCCTTTTAAAATTAACTTAAGGGTAGTTATCCCTATTATTGTTATATTGCTATGCAGGCAGGAAGGAGCTGAGTGTCTTTTTTTCATTGGTGTGCCAGCTGGGGGCAAAATTAAATGAATATCTCTGAGATCTGCATTCCCAGCATGGAGTTCACCGCTCCACATCTATCTGTCAGCTTCCATCATAAGCCAGGGCCCTTGCTGGCCCCAACATTTCTAAATTAGCTTCCCTTTTTGGTGTTTAAATGAAAAGAGACATCTAATTTGTGAGTGAAAGTGTTTGTCATTTCTTAGGGGGATCCAGACATGCAGAATACAATTACCGTCTCCAAAGAACGTCGTACAGAGGTTCAGCAGCAGCTGACGGGGAAAATTAAATGAAAACAAATAAAATCAGTTGTTCTAATATTGTAACTCAAGTGGCAAGTGTAATCTTCTCTTTTTATCTGAGGTTGGAATTGCTTTCCGACAACAGCTTTCATTATGAAAATGTGGCACTTCTCAGCCCCAGAATATTAAGGCGACATATACCCACAGGGGCCCAGATCATTTTAGCGAGGAACAAACAGTGCAAAATGCAGTGTTGGTTTGTTTTTTCAAGCTAACACCTGCTTTGCAGCAAATGAACAATTGTAATAAGTATTACAACTTGCACATGCCAGTGCAATGCATCCCAGCCCACCTATCTTTTCCTCTTTCCAGCCAGAGAAGGAGTCTTCCTGCCAGCTCTGGTTTTGAGGACCCACAAAACCCATGGGTGAGAGATTTCTGAAGTAAGAAAGCGTGCTCTGCTAATCCACTGCCTTGGAGCAGAAGGGCAGCGTGTATATTACAGTTTTCCCCTTGCAGATGATAAACGAGACTGCACTCACTGCATTAAAGAACTTTTTTGTACCAAAAGTGAATGTAGTAGCTAATCGCTACAGATTTCGCCAGCATGAGCAGAAAGCAGGGGAGACTATAATGCGGTATATTGCTTCCCTGAGGAGTCTGATTGTAACTTGTGACTTTGGGAATATGGCAAAAGAGATGACTAGAGACCAGCTCATTGAGAAAACCACCATGCTTTGTGTAAGAGAACGTTTACTTCTAGAACCACAATTTACACTAAAAAAAGCAATAAACATTGCTACCCAGATTGAGTCAGCAACAGCTGAAGCCAAAATAATGAGCATGGATACAGCAGGCACAGTCCAGGCTGTGAGTCCTTTGCAGAAAAGTTCACTATCGTTGCAGACAAACAATTACAAGACGAAAACTAATGAAAAGCCACCAATCAGCAAATTCAAAATACAGTAAAAGCATGCTTTCGCAGTGGATCCCCACAACACCTTGCAAGCTACACAGGATGTCCAGCAAAAGTAGCTCAGTGCAATCATTGCAAAAAGATTGGGCATTTTGCTAAAGTATGTCACAGCAGCCAGTTCAATCAACAGGTGCATGCAGTTACAATAACAGATGTTACTGTGCTGAGCATGAACAAAATCACTACTGCACATATTCCAGAACAAATCAAGTGCATGGTAAACATTTCTGCCATACCCACAGGTAAATCGCACACTATTCAGCTAATGTTGGACACTGGCTCAGCAGTATGTATACTACCTGATTCTATTTGCATTACTTGAAAGATGTGCCTCTTACTGAACCAGTAAGTGGCTGCCTGCCAGCAATAGTTACTTTTGGCGATTGATGTGTAACTACAGAGTTCTACGTTGTCCACAAAGGCACTGGTATCCTTGGCAGAGATTTATTGGCTGCTTTAAATCTCAGGGTAGTTAATGGACTAATTGATCTTCCTCAGCAAAGCATTCTTGCGGTATACACACCTGTTTCAGCTGGGACCCAACACCAGGTTAAGGAGAAATTTGGCTGTGCTTATGGGTTTCTGCATAAAGTTAAAATGCAGAATAATGTGATGCCTGTATGACAGAAATTACGGCACTTACCATTTTCAGTCAGGGAAGCTGTTTCAGAGGAACTTAGAAAATTTGTTCAAGAGGACATTATTGAAGAGATTAACTCCTTGGAAGGGGTTTCACCTACAGTAGTGATACAGAAGAAGGGTGGAGGCATTCGCCTTTGTGTGGACTTAAGGGAGCCAGATAAAGCTGTTGTGATTGACAGCCATCCTCTTCCTCTCACACAAGTATTTGCAGAACTCTATGGAGCAAAGATGTTTTCTACTCTTAATTTGCAGAGCGCATACCACCAGGTTATGTTGTATGAAGATAGCAGAGACCTCACAGCATTTATTACACATGAAGGACTATTCCGTTTTAAACGTGTTCCATACGGTCTCGCATCAGCCCCAAGTGCCTTCCAAAAAATATCATTGATTTTGAAGAATCAACATGGAGTTCAGTGCTATTTGGATGATGATATCATGTTTGGAAATACTTCGGAGGAGCATGACAATAACCAGCAGTCT
This sequence comes from Lepidochelys kempii, assembly GCF_965140285.1. Taxonomy (NCBI): domain Eukaryota; kingdom Metazoa; phylum Chordata; order Testudines; family Cheloniidae; genus Lepidochelys; species Lepidochelys kempii. The sequence continues at coordinate 154,687,075 of NC_136382.1, forward strand.
ATACTAAACTGCATCAGCAAAGCAGGCCTCAAGCTCAATAGGTCCAAATGCAAATTTAGACAAATTGAATTCTCCTTTCTGGGGCATACAATTTCACAGGCTGGACTAAAACCTGATCTGGCTCATATCCTGGCAATTTCAAATGCTCCTCCCCCCTCCTTCCTGTTTCCTGTCCTTTCAGACTCCCAACAACCAGTGCTCCCAATTCTAATAATTGCAAGCAACGTCTAAACACCACACACAGGTGGATTACAGGCTCTGGTATGTCTAGCTCTCAGCATGGTCCTGGATTCTGCATGGGACTGTGGGGGCTCTTTAAACAGAGCTAACAGAGTGAAAATATATGGACTCCCTGCTGGGCCACTTGGAATAAAGGCCTGGTCACATCATGTGGGGGAGGGGACAAGAGAAAAGACTGTCCACTGTCTCCTCCTGACCACAAGGAGGGAGACAGTAAATGGAGAAGCTCAGATATACTGTGCTCCAGCACCATGGTAAGACACACAGCAGAACAGAGACAAGAAGAAGGGACTGTAGAGAATGATGATTTACTGGTGGGGGGAAAGAGGAATCCTAGAAATGAGCAATGGAAAGGTTCTGTTAATTATACTTTTCATCTGTATTTCTCAAAGCACTTCACAGACAAAGGGAAGTCTCTTTAGCCCCCATTTTTCAGCTGAGGATACTGAGATGTACAGCACTTAAGTGACTTGCCCAGGGTCACACAGTAAGTCAGTGTCAGAGCCAGAAAAATAATGCAGTGCTTCTAACCTCCAGCATGCACTTCAAGGCATGCGTGCGCTCTCTTTTATTTATTTATTTATATATATAAATACTAACAAGGAAGCTAACATAGCGGAATCCAATTTTGCTATATGAAAGATTATTGGCGTTAACCATGTGTCTTCCTTTCTCCCTTCCCGTCTCCCACAGTAAGTTCAGGAACTGGCATCTCCCGTTAGCAAATAGAATAATCTTTCCACAAGACAGAGGGAAAGTTTTTTATTTAATTTCTGAAAGTAGCATTGACACTCACTGAAATTGTGTTTAAAGATCACCTGGTGAAATGCTAAAGAAGGAGAATGCCTGTGGGAAATGGTGAACAGATATTTCTCACTAGGGACTTTGAAGTGAGTTTCAATAAAATAAGTTCATTTTTAAGAGATTTTTTATTTCACTGTGGCAAGAAGTTGATCACTTTTTTCTTTCCACTCCCTAACATGATACATAAAAATCACAGGACATCTTACATGTGAAGTCTTTTTTTTAATAAAGAGCTACTACATACAGACCATCAAACAGGTTTCCACTCAGCTCACATTCCAGCTTTGTCTGTCTTGTTTACCAGGGACCACAATTTGCCTGCTATGCTATACAGTGCACAGAGACATGTAGTGGCTGAATGATATCACTGCAAGTAAATATTACAAATGCTTAACATCTTTTGGTGTTTGTGTGCGCGGAGTCAGTGCTGGTGGAAACTAGCCAGACTGATAGCTCTGACTATTGAAACCCTCTCTGTATCCAGAGAAAACAGGTTCAGTATGAACAATGTAAGCTAACCTACCTACATTGACTGCCTCAATAGTGTGTCTCAATGCTGCTCTGAGGGGAGAGGGCCATTCAGTCTCCATTCACCCCTTGGCTACTCTACAAGGCTGCCTTCAAGGAAGCCAATTAATGTTAATGATGGCAGGGATGTGCATATTTATTCAGTGATGTGGATATTTGTGTATGACATAATGATGGGTGCTGTCAGAGCAGTGGCATATAAAATCATTCACATAGCAGTGAAATCCTGCCAGCTAGTTAGACATTCTGGTGTCCAGAGACAAGTATTGAAATTCCTGCTATTTAATCAGTCACAATAAGTATTTCTAATGTACCTCTCACTGGGTTATATTGCACTGATCCAGCAAGGCCCTTAAGTATATGCTTAACTCAAAGCATGTGCATAATCTCATTGAAGTAAATAAGACTGCTCACATGCTTATAGTCAAGCAGGTACTTAACTGTTCTTCAGGATCAAACCTTGTGAGTGCTCAGCACTAACCTTTGCACTGTGGTATCTTTAAGTGCAATGGATACGCCACTTCCTGACAACTCTCCCGGCCAAGCACCCCATGTAGCAGACATATTGTCAATCACTCGAAATATAAGAAAAGCCCTGAGTTCCTCTGGCTGCTGTAAATGATATTTGCATCAATATTTGGCCCCAAGATATGAGGATGACAGACAGAGATATTGGATTCTAATTGTAGTGCCTTCCTAAAAGCCTTTCATTGATGCATCAGGCTCTAGAGGGGAAGAAAAAAAGCTGCATTTTGGTTTTCTATTTCCCAGAAGAAACTATTTTCATTATTTCCCCTTCTTGCATGCTTCTCTTTTTAGACCCTTCCCCACTTTAATAGTTTTTAATAGCAGCTCAAGGTGCAAACACTTCCCAATATATATACCAGAGATTAAAGTCTCCCTTAAATATCCCCAAAAGAGGGTGCAGAGTAGGGAGGGTAAAGCCAGGAAGTTGCAAGACTGTTAATTTTACCTTGGCACCACATAAAACACTAGAAGAAACCATCAGGTTCTTGGCCTGAAGAGTTACATGCTCAGCCCCTGGGGCATACACAAGAATAAAAGGTTGCAAACTAACTTGATTTACTTTTTTCAAACAATAACAGACTCTGGGGACAAGTGGGATGCAGTGGACATAGCAAAATGTACAGAGCATATGGTATGGTTTCATGCAAAACCTAAGCACTAGAAAGCATCTGCAATATGTATGTGTGTTAAGGGGGAGGAGGTTAAGCCCTCAGTGTTGATATTCCTTGTGCTGATAGATAACTTGTTTTGTCCTTCATCAGAACATCTTAGGTCTATTTAGTTCACTACATCTGCTGTGTTACTAATCATAAATCCAGAGGACAAGCCACTTAGGATACATCTACACTACATTACAAAACAAAAACACAGCCACAAGTCTCAGAGCTGCAGAACCACAGGATCAGTGCTTCACCCCCAGCTACGGAGCAGTCTCTAGGAGTGTGCCAGACCTCCAAGGGTCTCACTCTTCCTACACAGGGTAGGCCTCACCACCTCCTCAGACTGAACCTCTCGGGCTCCACCACTCCTGTTTCATGCCGTGAGCTCTTTTCAGTGAGTCTAACTGAGCCAGGTTCCTGGAAGAGACTTGTGCATTAATCCCTGAAGAGTGTACCTCACCAAGCATTTGCAGTGACACCCACATAGCTTTGTCAAAACAGTCATGTTTATTAGTGAACTGGAACACAGCATTGGAAGTCGTCCGTTTACTGTAGAGAAAGGAAGGTTAAAACAGGTCATTGTGGTTAGTCCAGCCAAGCTGTAGCAAACCCCATTGTTCAAGTCCTGTCTCTGTCAGTCTGACCTCCTTAGTCAGGTTGCACGTGGGAGAACAGTTCATCTTAATTAATTAACCTCTTACAGTTGGTATGGCTTCTTCCACCTTTTCATGTTCTGTGTGTGTGTATATATAGATATATATAGATATATAATCTTACTATCTGTTCCATTCTATGCATCCGATGCAGTGGGCTGTAGCCCACGAAAGCTTATGCTCAAATAAATTTGTTAGTCTCTAAGGTGCCACAAGTACTCCTGTTCTTTTTGCAGATACAGACTAACACAGCTGCTACTCTTGTCTGTCCTTCTGACAGCCAACTCTTCTCTCCCAGCCACCCACCCCTCCCTGTCTTACAACTTCCCAGTGCTTTGTTCTCCAGCTGGTGTCTTTGCTCAGGGTCTTCCCTGCTGAGAGGTGGGGAAATCTGTCTCCCTCTGGGTCGTTGGTTACCAGGTATAAATGTCCTGGTAACTGGATTTGCCCTGTTCTTCACTTCACAGATTCTCCACTGATATGGGGTCGGTCCACTTTAATGACTCATTCAGGCTCAGACAGCTAGGCGTCATTCATACCTATTCTCGTAGCCTGCCCTGACAGCAAACAGTCTTTTCCATCACCACCCCCTGCCTTAGGGAGCCATGTGAAATATAAGGGAAACTGAGGCACACAGGGGGTTAAAAATATTACAGAAAATTCTCAATCACACTGGATCAATTGACTGGGGATTGCAGTATGGGGCTAAAAATAGCTGCGTAGATGCTCGGGCTTGGGCTGGAGCCCTCAGCAGATTTGAGAACCTGGATTCCAACACAAGTGGGGAACGTCTACCCTGTTGTTTCTAGCCCCATAGCACAAGCCCAAGTCAGTTGACCCGGATTCTGAGACTTGCTGACGCAGGGGTTTTTTTTGCTGTGTAGACATTAGGGGCATGATAGATTAGTGATACAACAACTTGTTGGCTTTTGGAGGAATCCAGACACTGTTATGCACAACAGCAACACAAGACGTTTCCTTGCAAGTTTCTGAAGACACATACTTAGGGCTTGTCTACACTTACAGTGCTGCACTGGTCCAGTTGCACCACTGTAGTGCTCAGTGAAGAGCTTCTCACATTAGCATAGGTGGTACTCCTCCCCAAGAGGCAGTAGCTATGTCAACAAGAGAAGCTCTCCCAGGGGTCAGCTCGGTATAACGATATCACTCAGAGGTGTGGATTTTCCACACCCCTGAGTGACGTACTTCTACCACCATAAGTTCCTGGTGTAGACCAAGCCCAAATTCTCCATTAACATTTATGAGAGCCCCAAAACACCTTGTTGGAATTAGAGACTTACTGTTGGACTTATTGGTGCTGACTCAGTCACCCCAGGGGAGGGAGTGGCACTTAGCCACGGCTCTTGAAGCGTCTTTTCTTCTGACGGGTGCACTGGCAATGAAAGTATCGTGCACTTTTAGGTTCTCAAACAGCCACTTCTGCAGCTACCTGCGTCCATGTCTTATTTCATGAGAACCACCTGCAGAGCTGGTGGCAAGTTTCCGTTGGCAAAGCATGCCAGTCTGGAATGGAAAACCAGAGCCATCATTGGGGCACCTCCATTCCCCTCAACGCTAGTGACCAGTAAATAGTTCAGCAAAGACCATCTTTTGCCACCATTATTATTCCTAAAGTTTGTGGCTGAATTCACTATTTGTGATAAGAAGAGTTGGTACAGGTATAGTGCTGGCAGGTCCTATATACATTTTCACCATACCCAATGTACCGCATTCCTGACTTCTGCCATCCCTTGTTATTCCAGCTTTGGATAAAGTCACACTTCTGTCAGTACTCTTCAATCCCAGCTTGCAGCAGGAGCCTTTCCTATGTCATGCTAGGGCTACCCCAATAGCTGTCGCAGTGCCTCTCAATCCTGACACACAGCACCCCCAAACTATTCCTAGCTTGCTGCTCTGCTAATGCCCCTGAGTCATCAAATCTTAAGCATGCTGGGAGGAAAGTTGGCAGTAAGGGTTTTATCATGCCAGTATTCACATTTGGCTTAGTACGAGCTCTGTGACTTCATCTGCTACTATCACCCACCTCTTTGATATTTATAAGCCTTAATCACTGATCTATCCTCATTTCTTCAGACTGTTGCTATGTAAAATATTCCCTGACTTCATAAGAGTAGGTCTTGCCTTAAGGTAACTCTGAACAGGTAGAGTTCCCACCCTGCTCCAAACAGAGTACAGCCCCATTTTATAAAGTCCATATTTACCCTCTACCTGGGGTTTGGCCTTATTGGTAACTGAAATAACATAACTCATAACCTAACCTTTCTTCTCAAGTGTTGCTGTTTTCGAATTTCCTTACAGACCCTCACTGTCTTTGCCTCTCATACCTTCTGCCATTAAGAGAGAGGGAATCCAGCCCTTCTAAATTCCTAGAGTAGAGCTAATTGGACATATCTCATCTAACCTCAGCATGAGTCAGCAAAAATACATCCACCTCCAAATGCGTGGCCCTAGAACTCCTCTTCCTCCCCCCCCACCCCCAACACATTAGAGATGTGTGCATCCTTTTGTGTCTAGGCTGCAAACTTGCCATAGAGCATAGACAATATCATCATAATGAAGGATTCGTGAATCCAGACAGATGGCAGATCCATGCCTATGGGCTGAGTGCCAAGTTACAAAACAAATATCCTTCTGACCTGAATCTGAGCATCCTCACCTCCCATTCATTTCAGGCAGCCGCAGCACCTGGCATGCTCAGGCCCTCAGCCAGTATCCTTCACGCTAGGAATTCTGTACGAGTGGAACCCTCATGGGGGATCTGTCTTGGAAACGCATGCTGCATCCACACAGGAGAAATGCAGCTCACTGGTCCTGCAAAATTAAAATGAATGGCAAGGTACTGAAGGGAGAGGCAAAGGAATTATGCTGGAATGAGCTGTAGTTACAGCACTGAAGTAGCTAAAGAGCCCCTGCTGATCTGTTTCATAAAGCTCATTTTTTAAAAGACATTTGAAGCCAGTGCACAAAAGCCGCTGAGGCTAGAGGAGCAATTTTGTTCTAAACATTTAAAGCAGAGGATCTTTTTTATTCAGGGTTTTAATTTCTTCTCCAGTTTCTGTGAGTCTCCTCCTTTGTTAATAGAACAGGAGTCCTTGTGGCACCTTAGAGACTAACACATTTATTTGGGCATAAGCTTTCATGAAGCCCACTTCATTGGATGCGTGCAGTGAAAATACGAGATTTTTATACACACAGAGAGCACGTTCTTGTCAACTGCTGGAAATGGCCCACCTTGATTATCACTACAAAAGGTTTGTTTTCTCTCCTGCTGGTAATAGCTCACCTTACCTGATCACTCTCGTTAGTGTGTATGGTAACACCCATTGTTTCATGTTCTCTGTGTATATAAAATCTCCTCACTGTATTTTCCACTGCATGCATCTGATGGAAATGAGCTGTAGCTCACGAAAGTTTCTGCTCAAATAAATTTGTTAGGCTCTAAGGTGCCACAAGTACTCATGTTCTTTTTGCGGATACAGACTAACATGGCTGCTACTCTGAAACCTGTCATCCTTTGTTGGAGACTAGGGTTTGTTGAGGGGAACTGGTTTAGTCAGTCTTTTCCATCGGAAAATTCAGTCAATGGCTAGACAGCCACAATTATATTGTCTCGAATTATTGTCTGAAATGACACTGTATGAACCTGAATGGTCAGAACTGGGGCCAGACTTACTGGGTTCTACCCTTTGGCTGCTGAAAGCTAGGCACCTAAATCCACATTTAGGCACCTAAGCCAGTAGTCTGGTTTGCAGATGGGTCAATGGGCGTTGTAGATACTCAGCCCCTCTGAAAATCAGGCCACTTTTATTCAGATGCCTAAACAAAAATGGAGATGCTGTACTTTCAACATAATCCTCAATGGGGGCAAAAAAGGGGACATACCCTTGTTTGGTTCTTTATAGTGCATAAGAAAGTCCTGAAAGTTGGTTTTTGCTTTGTTTTAAGTCACTAACTTTTATTAAAGATTAACAAAATCCATATGGGTGAGATGTTTAACATAAGAGTTACATGTACATAGATTTCTTTTTTACTTCAGGTCATAGGGGAAGATTCTATAGTTACTGGAGAATTAGTGAAATGATATCAAAAGTCAAGAGATTGAAAACTGACCACCAGAGGGGAAGATGGGCATTTTAAATTCTGCTGTCTGTTTTGTTAAACACCCATTGGACTCCACTCACTAATGATTATTTAAGAGAGAAGATGTTTCCGTTAAAGGTCCAACATCACTCCCCCTTCAGTGGAGGGGCAAGAGTTTGCACTATGCACACTCTGATCACCTCAAGATTTCTTCTAGCAAAGCCAGAGAAGACTACACTTGACATTCCTGTGGTTTTCAAGGTTAAAAAAATAAGACCAAAAACAAAACAAAAGCAGGGTTTATTAATAGTTTTTAAAAATAATTACTTTTATGGCCTTCCTTGTCCGCCATAAAAAAAAAAGGCAGAAAAAGGACAAACCTGCCTTTTTAAGGAGTCCCTTCCTGGTCACCTCTAATATGTACCCAGCTTTGCAAATTTTAGCTAATGCACACACAAATTCATTCTCCACCCACACACAGCATGATCCTGCTCCCACTGAATGGCAAAATTTTCTTTGATGCAATAAAAGCAGGACCAGGCCCAAGTAGTGGAACACCCCTAGGGCATTTGAGGGGATACAAATGGAGCTGTTTGCAAATTAAGATACTTCCTTGAATGGCATTTGGAAAGAAAATGGGGTGGAATGGGACTCTCAGCCCTTGTCTTCACTGCCAAAATGGTATTTTTTTTTACCTCAGGCAAACACACATGAGCTATTCTGAGGTAAAAGCAAGGCACTTCCATTTTATCATGAGGCAAACTCACTGAGGTCAGCCCTATACCCCTGCTTGGGGTTGACTTCATGGTAAAACTCAAGTGCCTTGTCTTCATGGCATTTTACCTCAGGATAGCTAATGCACATTAGTTTCCAGGAGGTAAAACACGCACATTTTTTAGAAATGAAGACAAGGTCTCATTCATTAGGTCCACAGTAATGCAGCCAAGTTGTTTGGCAAACTTTAACCCTTCCTTCTCAGGACCAGACAACAGAGGGAGGGCCAGTAGTGCCGTAAGATCACCGGGTTCTTGCACTCCTTCTCTTTGATGGCAGTGTGAGTGCCGGCTCTGAAGTCTGGATAGTGCTTGTATGTAGGGCTTGCAAAGGGAAGAATTTTCCCACGCCTGCTCCTGATTAAAACAGCAGTAGTCAGAGAAGACCAGGAAGGATTTGTTTTGCAGCATTTCCTCCACAATGGGATTTGCCTCAAAGAGGTTTTCAGTCAGAGCAGCAAAGTTGACTGTCCCCAGATCCTGCTCCCTCTGGGATTCCAACTGTCCTCCAGTTTCACACTGCCTGGGAGCCTGCACATCCAACTGAGAGAATTGTTTATTTTCATTCATTACAGAAAAACTAGTCCTTAGGTCCAGCCCAAGGGCTACAGTGGTGACTGTCATCTTCCTCACAAGTCTAGCAACAGGCTCCATGTGCTGCTCACACAGAGGCACAGAATCCTGCCTGGTGTTCAATCTCTGATGAGTGAGATCTGCACCAGGCCCTTTTTCAGCTCTGTCCTCCGATGGGGGCTGCATCACAGATGAATAAGCCTCATAAAAAAGCCAGGATTTCATTGTCTGTTTCACCTGGGGCATGAACCTGCCCAGCTGTATGCCTGGTGGGATGTGATCTGCAGAGCAGACCAGGAGGGAAGTCGGCAAATGAATGGTAGAAGTTCAAAACTCACCTAAGATACAATCTCCACATGCCCCTCAGCTAAACATAAGTCATCAGCGTTTGATCTACACAGATTTAAATGTAAATTAAAGGGAACAGCCAGACCGTCCCCTGGGTGGAAAAAACCCACACTGGGTACTGAAAACTCCATGGGTTCCCCCCACGAGACACTGCTCCACCCAAAGCCCTCTTATAAGAGGAGTCCCATGTAAAGAAGGGACAAACTGACCCAATGGCACTGATCAAATCCCCCTAAATGAAGTGGGGCAGCACTATCATCATCATAAACCTTAGCCCTTCTATATGGCATCTTTCATTCAAGGGTTTCAAAGCACCTCCAAATTTCAGGTGTTTGACATTTAAGAAAAGTTTTTTTTAAAATGACATTTTTAAAAATTTGTCCATTTTTTCACTAGAAAAAAAATTGCTTACCAGCCAGGTCTAAGAGAGGAAAAAGGCAGCAGGGTTTAGTGAGACGCTGAATATGCGGGGAAAGAAGAGTCAAACAGGACCCCAAAACTGAGGTGAGAAGGAAAATGGACTTCTAAACAGTGATGAAAAAAGAGGAAACGGAGGAGGACTACAGGAAAGGAGGGGTAGTTCAGGGTTGGAAATGTTGAGCTGAAGGAGGTCTGTCATTCAGAAGGAGAGGGCAGAAAGAGCCAGGGATGTAGGAGAGGTCAAGGGTGGAAAGATAGATTTGGGAATCATTGGCAGGGAGGTTGGAGCGAAGGAAGAAAAAGTTGAGGGATAAATAGACAGGCTGAACACCTAAAGGACACCAACAAAAGGAGAGAGCCCTTTAGAACATCAGATCCTCCCTCTCCCCTCCCCCACAGCTGGGCAGGTTCTAGCCCCAGATAGCAGGCATCTTGCTTATTTCACCAACACTGCAACTCTGCAAAAACAATCTATCATCAGCCTTGGCATAGAAGTGACTCAAAGCCAGGCTGCTCCCGCAGATGATTTTGCATCAGAAGAGTGGCTCTGTGAACAGAGGCTGTCTGCAGTCCAGTGAATCTGTATATCCTCCAAAAAGGAGAGGACTGAGATAAATGAGAACAAAGCGCTTGCACCAAGGGATCATATCACACACAGCTGGGCCCAGAGACTATCAACGCTCAAAGGGGTGACTTTCCAGCAGAGAGGCAGCCCCTTCACCCCAGTTCCACCAATACCAGTAACAGGAACACAGCACCGAGCACACCCGAGGAGATTTCATCAGTGTGAATAATAATAAGGTAGTTTTCTTTCTCTTGGGTGTTTCCATAGTAACAAATGGAGGTGATTCTAATCTCCAGTTTAAAACCCCCATTGAAAATGACAGAGTTTTGGTTTTTTAAACAAATTCCTGCACTGAAATGTGCCTCCTGTCTATAGGCTTGTCCTAATTCACACGTGCAGCCAGTGCCACCATGTGGCTAAAGGGGAAAATTTCACCCCAGCTCCAAAAATGTAAAACTCAAGTGCTTCTAACATGAGGTTTTAGGATTTCAGTAAAGAGATGGAGAAGACTTAGGGGAGCATTGAGTCCACACTCCTGCATGGCAGAGTGTAGTCCCACCACAGAGTTCTCATCAGATATTAAATGCCCTAATTTCTAGCAGGTTGAATAGTTGAGGCCACCACATATTCTAAAAGGCAGCAGAATCCTGCACTGCAAGGATCCCAGCCACAGATCTGATGCCAGTTTTAGGATTAAAGCACTTGCCTCTAGGATTCTGACCTAGAGTTGCGTGTAAAGGCCACTATCTTGATGTTAGCCAGGAACTTCATTTACCTTTGGCTCCCTATTACAACCCAAGGCTGGTCCCAGTTCAGCCACTGGTATCCCCAAGGAAAGCGTGGGGGGAAACGTTCAGTAGGGGGAAACGGAGATCTCAGCATGTACATAATGGGAATGTCTCTTTGCTCCCACTCCACCATTCCCAGTCAAGCATCCCACAGACATGAGGCCCAAAGTCAAAAGCAAAACTCCTATTGACTTCAAAGGGAGCACAACTGGGCCCTTGTTTTCATCCATTTTTCCCCATTGAGAGGGTATTAGGTTTAACCTGAGGGTAGATTGCTATAAATAGCCCAACATTCAGGGCCTTAGCTGTTGGAGTAGAAGGGAGTTAAATCAGGATATGAGTTAGCTCCTGCTTCGGTGCCACTGCCCAATATAGGGCCTTCATCTGGTCTGGTGATTATTTTCTTCTTCCCAGGACAGGGTGAGGAGAATGCGAGGCTGGCCCATGAGTTGCTGAGTCAATACAGTGCTACAGTCCCAAGTTTAGGCTTGCGCTGACTGCAGGTTTAGCATGATTGACTTGCTTTATGTGTCTGAGTAATGTTGCCCCCCCTTGTGGTTGGTCCATAGAGCAGATATGGGACCTATTACTACTGTTGGCTAAAGGAGATTTTCTTTAGGCCAAGTGACAGAGCCCCTCACTTTTGTAACCTCCCTGCTTTGCTCCACATTCTATTTTTAACTGTCTGGTGAGGTCATGAAGTCTGAGCAATAACTCTTCCATCCCTCCATTACTGAGGGATCATCCTCCCCTCCAGTCACTGCAATCCAAGCACTACTCACCGCACGATGGGAACAGAACGTGCTCTCTTCTCTCTCTCAAGAGGCAGCACTAGCAGGCTAGCACGTGAGACAGGTGGCAGCCATGCCTGTCTAAGGCTCCTTGGTGCTAATACAACAAAGAATAATAATGCTTCTGAGGCATTGAATTGCTTCTGCTGCAGAAGCAACAGAGCCCCAGTACAACGTCTTGGGCTCACAGGGACTAATTCTTCTGGCACTAATGTAAATTGGCTGGTACCCCATGGAAATACTGTGGAGTAACGTTCCCAGCCCTCACTCCTTTTTGCTATGGTGTTTCTAATGCCCACAGCGCCTGGGTAATCTACTCAGCTCTCAAACAGACGAGTGCTACAAACCACTGGGGCGCTCTCTGTGCTACAGCACTAGTGCTACAGCTTGCCCAAGTTCAAAATCTGGAGGGATGCTTACAGGGAAGCTTTCATTTTAACCCAATCCTCATTTCACACACACCCCATTCTGAAAATTTCACCTTTGGGACTGAAATTTCCAGAGATGGAATTTTAATTTTCTTGGGAACTCCCTTCAGTAGAGTAAAAAGAAAAGGATTTGCATTGCAAGCCACCTTTTGCTCCCCGGTAACACAGCCTGCGTTGCATATTTCACTTTTATACATTTTTAGAAAAACAAACATTTTAACTACACTACCCTTCATCACGCACTAGACACATGCCTTAAGCCTCAGCAGTGAGCCTCTAATCAGATTGGCCCCTCCTACCTCTCAGTTTTGTTACTCATTCTCTTTGCAACTTTTAAGTTCTTCCAGGTGGGGAAATCTCGATCTTTCTGTAAAGCATCAGGCACATCTAAGGCAGCAAGGCTGATCTTGAAATTAAGGCTCAAGCTACAGAGGGATTCTGAGCTGCATGCAAAGGCTCCTGTGTAGGTTTGCAGGGAACCTTATATTGCAAACCCCCGTCTGACATTGGTATCCAGATGGGAGGATAGGGAGAGCTTTCAAGAGAGAAAAGATTTGAGACCTCAGCATTATATATAAGGGACCCCACCTGAACTGCCCTTCCTCCACCCCTAATCAAAACACCCTACAAATATAGTATGGAGCAGGCTTGCCATTGACTCAGACAGCGGGGCAGATCCTGCCGAGACCGGAGCTTTGTCAATATTCTGCATTTTGACTGGCCATCCACACTATCACTCGCAGCCAGAAACAAGAGAGGAAGAACAGGCAGCCAATGAAACTGAAGGATTCTGAAAAGGCTAGTTCAGTGCCGCTCCTTCCCAAGAGTCAACAAAAATAAACAGTGGGAGAGCTCCTTTTCATGATCAAGCTGTTAATGAACCAATTCTAACGCCTACAATAATCTCTATACCCATGGGTCTATGGACTCCTCAGAGGCAGCACTAGCTGCTATGAGCCCCAGCAAGCATTAATGCATAGTAAAATCGTGTTTGATACCTCAAAAGAGCACATTGTCCATATTATCATTTGCCAAGTGAGGCTTGAAATGTCACTATTTTGTGCATGATAAATGTCTTTGTAAATCTATGGACTGTTCTAGGGGAATTACTTGCCCAGAATTTAAAGCTTCCATCTGTAAAAGAGAAAGAAGCACCAAGCAGACAAATGTCAGAAGCAACACTTAGTATACATGGGGGAGTGGGGAGGGGAGAAAGTAAAGATTTTACTCTGCCATCATTTTAAAATGTACAAGCTACACTAGTGCATTTCTAATCTCTGCATAAACAACCCTCAAAAAAGAATCAATAGCACATCTCTGCCACTGCAGCTACACTGCAGAATCAATACAGGGTGAATTTCCACTGTATTTAAATATATATTTGAAGCATGCAGGCCTGGCTTGTTACAGAGTGTATTATGGGGGAAATGGGAGTGGAAGGGAAGCAGTACAAAAACGTGATTAAAAATGAGAGAAGCATGTGTACCTGGGCAATCTAAAAAAAGCACTTAAGACTAAGGCTTAAAAGATTCTTCTAAAGCTCCAGAGAGTGGCAGATACACTATTCTTTCATCCTTAGCCAGTTAAAAGTCCTGAAAACATTCAGTGGCCAGGGCTCTCCTTCCCCATTCCATCCTGCAACAATCCCACCCAGTTATACTAGTTCCCATAATACGTTTCATCAGAGGATCTCGACATGCTCTATGGATATTAATTAAGCCTCACACCACCACTGGAAGGCCGGTATTACTTGTGATGTTGCACTCCATATTATTTATGGAAATATGCTTATAAATATGATATAACTGGAATATGCTTTATGCAAAAGGTCTCTTGTAAGGTATGATAAAGGTTATAACCTACTAAATACATACCTCCTATTTGTATGTATGTATCATTCTTGTATCTGAAGCTAGAAATATGAAGTATAACTCTGAGGTCCTATTGTAATTATGCGAAGTGTGGGCCATTAATGGTGCTTTAGAATCTTTATGGCTCCTATTGACTAGGACAAATGGTTGTAAATGGTTTATTTACCTGCAAGTCTTCCCGTGTACCTGTGGGCCAACCCAGGAAGAATGGAGACTAGGGGTCTTACAGTGACATGAGACCATGTCACGTGATACTGGAATCCATCTTAAATCTGGTACTTTTCCATTTAGGAGAGGTGGGAACCCAGAGAGACAAAAGATTCCTGCCTTGTGCCAAAGTTATAAAAGGGGGTGGAGCAGGACAAAGGGGGCTGCCAGTCATGAGAAAGCCCCTGCTTACCACCTGAGATGTCTGCTGGAACTAACAAGGAGTGTACCAGGGGAAAGGATTGGGCCCAGACCAAGAAGGAATCTAGTCTGTGAAAGAAGCTTATTGGAACATCTCTGAGGGTGAGATATTACCTGTAATCAGTTTCTTAATGTATTAGGCTTAGACTTGTGTGTTTTGTTTTATTTTGCTTTGTGGCTTACTTTGTTCTGTTATTACTTGAAACCACTTAAATACTACTTTTTATACTTAATAAAATCACTTTTGTTTATTAATAAACCCAGAGTAAGTGATTAATACCTGGGGGAGCAAACAGCTGTGCATATCTCTCTATCAGTGTTATAGATGGCGGACAATTCGTGAGTTTACCCTGTATAAGCTTTACACAGAGTAAAACATATTTATTTGGGGTTTGGATCCCATTGGGAGCTGAGTGTCTGGGTGCTGGAGATAGGTAACCTGCTGAGCTGTTTTCACTTAAATCTGCAGCTTTTGGTGCGTGGACCAGACCCTGGTCTGTGTTGCAGCAGGCTAGTGTGTCTGGCTCAACAAGACAGGGTTCTGGAAGTCCCAAGCTGGCAAGGAAAACAGGCTCAGAGGTAATTTCAGCACATCAGGTGACAGTCCCAAGGGGATCTCTATGACCGAACCCATCACATTACTTTTCCCTTTTTACAAGTAAGGAAACAACATCAGGAGGGCTGCATCTTCCCTAGGTTACATGAGTCACTGACAGAGCCGGGAACAGAACAAAACAAAGATCTCCCGTTTCCCAAGTCCTCTGTTTAACCAACCATACTTTAAATATTTGGATAGTTCTTTAACCACTAGACAGTACCTTTAACATTGAGACAACAGTTTTTAACACTGATGTCCATGAAACCCTATTGCCACTGAGTCTTATTAGACATGCAGGAGAGTTTTATTTGTTTGGCTTCTATTTCTGTACAATGAACATGAAATACAATCAAGAAAGAGAATTAGGACCATAACTGTTATATGAACAAACAAAAACAATGCGCCTGGAGCTTGTTCTTTCAGAAGATTAATGTGCAACTGTAAGGACAAATATGAGGCTCAGTAAACCTCCCTTGAACCTCCCAATGGGCTATAGGTATAGAGCTGGTTTAAGCCAGTGTTCCTACTTGACTCATGATCATTCCAGCTTTTGTTAAGAGAGACACTTAATGAATCAAATTAAAGGCTCGGAGTTGAACATCATCTTTGGATCCACAGAACAAAAATAATTATTGCCATCAATCAGCTATGCCATTTTAAAAAAAAACAGGAACCAAAACAGAAGCTATTTTAAATTGTCAAGATAGCAGCTTCAAACAGGGCAACTCAGCTGGGTTGAAATTGCCACATACAATCCAACAAAATAAAGGAAGCTGTTTATTACCAGGGCCAGCGCTAGGTAAAGCTAATTGCTCCTGGTTCCACTTTGAGAAGCTCACTGTCAAGATGCAGCCTTGACCCCCGCCACCCCCGGCTCAGTGAGTATAAACAGCCACTGTCAACAAGACTACTAGCCTGCTTTCTCCCCCGCACTCCCACCCCTCCAGAGATCTGGTGACACTGCCATGTTTGTAGGATGGGGATGGGTCCCATTTTGAGTTCTCCTGCAATCTCGTGGATGGGGATACAGAGCAGAGCCCAATGAGAAGAGGAGTCATGGGCAGAATGAAGATGGGTGGGTTGACATGCACTGCAGATCGAACCTCACATGATAATTTCACAGACTGTCCCCCAAAACTCAGGGCCAGCCCTGTTTATTATAGTCTACATGATACCAAGGGCCTGTTGGCTCATTTCAAGCATGAGCAGGATTTGAAAAAAAAAAAGCCCTCTTCCCTTTCACATCTTCTTCATCTTCTTCTTGCAGCGTTGGTTGAAGACAGGTGAGGATCCCATCAGGCTATCAGGGGAATGAGAACCATAACTGCTCTCGGAGCCATGGGGGCTCTGTGGCATCCCAGCTTCGCTCATGCCTGACATGGGCTCCTCGAAGACATCACTGCCTAGGACCCCATGCCCATGAACATTGCTCTCCTCACTTTCCTGAGGCTCCATTTTCACCTGAGCCAAGTTCCAGAGAGGGGAAGCATTGACCTCGGCACCTGGAGAGAGAGAGAGAGAGTACTCATCAGTCACCTAGTAAAGAGTGCATGGGAACAGATGTACGGGTGCAAAGGACAGCCCGATCAGTGGAGAAAGAGCAAGAGCAGGCTAACCCCTAAGACTGGGCTCACAAGGTTGGAGATAGAACAGCTGCGAAACAAAAAGACAAAGCATATAAAAGCAGTATTTACTTTGATCACCTCCTGCTTAGAGCAGGGGCTGACTAAGCCCTTTGCCTCTTTTTCAGTGCAGCCATCCATGGAGTACTTGTGGCACATTAGAGACTAACAAATGTATTTGAGCATAAGCTTTTGTGAGCTACAGCCCACTTCATTGGATGCATGCAGTGGAAAATACAGTGGGGAGATTTATATACACAGAACATGAAACAATGGGTGTTACCATACACACTGTAACGAGAGTGATCAGGTAAGGTGAGCTATTACCAGCAGGAGAGAAAACACAAACCTTTTGTAGTAATAATCAAGGTGGGCCGTTTCCAGAAGCTGACAAGAACGTATGAGGAACAGTGGGAGTGGGGGGAATAAACACGGGGAAATAGTTTTACTTTGTGTAATGACACATCCACTCCCAGTCTTTACTCAAGCCTAAGTTAATAGTGTCCAGTTTGCAAATTAATTCCAATTCAGCAGTCTCTCGTTGGAGTCTGTTTCTGAAGTTTTTTTGTTGAAGAATTGCCACTTTTAGGTCTGTAATCGAGTGATCAAAGAGACTGAAGTGTTCTCCAACTGGTTTTTGAATGTTATAATTCTTGACGTCTGATTTGTGTCCATTTATTCTTTTACATAGAGACTGTCCAGTTTGGCCAATGTACATGGCAGAGGGGCACTGCTTGCACGTGATGGCATATATCACATTGGTAGATGTGCAGGTGAATGAGCCTCTGATAGTGTGGCTATTGAATGAGTCAGTTTTAGAAGGGCCAGGCATCCTCCAAGAACTCAGCAGCATCAGCTAGTGCCAAGAGCACAGGGCTCTACCCAAGATGCCCAGGCTCTCCATGGAGCCTGGCCTTGGAGGACACAGCAGTATCACCATGGGGTGATGCCTTGATGGCCTCAGCAGGCCCTAAAGTGCCAGCAGTGCCGGACTCCAAGCTGTTCTGTGAGAGATGGGAAATGGGGGAATCCTCTACTCAGTGATTCCCTAAGGCCTGCTGAGGAGATGCTCTATGGTGGGAGGCACTGTTTGAGGGAGCTGTGGGTATAGTTTGTTTTTCTTTCTAAACAGACTATCCCTAGTTGGCACCTACCTAGAATGATCAGTTCCTTTAAAATAAATACAAACAAACTAGGCAGCGAGCCCTAAGATGACCTAAGAAGGAGGAAGAACAGTTGTTAAGGAGACCAGGAGTTCATAAGGAATTTTAAGAGTGATTGGTTTAAATAAATGTTATAAACATTCTTCATTATTATTGGTCATGCACATTGTTCACCCATGCCACTGTCTGATGTTCTTAAAGTCACCTTCATCTTCTCTCCTGCCCTTCCCTCTTATTGTTTGTTACTCATTTTCTTGCATCTTCTCTTCAGTTACACTGAGTGCTTCAGGTTAGGGACTGTGACGTCCTAGGTGTTTGTATAGCACCTAGCACAATGGGGTCCAGAGTCTACTTGGGACTCTTGGGTGTTACCACAATGCAAAATAAAAAGGTGGTAATAATTTCTTCCCAAAACTTCCACCAAGAAGTCCTTTAGGAGGTCAGTGAAAGATGGGTTAATGGACCACCAAACCTTTGCCCATTTTTCATTTTTATGATGGCCTTTTGTGTAAGATTATATCCAAGTTGTTTTTTTTTCCAACACAGTGATGGGTGGATTTTGTTTTATTTTAATTTTGTCCTTAAGAGGGATAATTATAGACTTTGTTATTTCTGCAAATTTATTTTGAAAGAAAAAAAGACAAAATACCCACTACCGCAACTAATACTAATTGGGCCCCTTGTTGAGAGTCTTAGCATAACAACCAAGGACTAAAGGGAGACTGAAATCCTGTCTCGCTCCTCACATGTGGTCCCTGGAGGTCAGGGTTAAATTCACATGAAAAATAAAATGTAGATGCAAACTAAGAAGCCAGCTTGGGATATTTCCAAACCTAGTTTGCAGACTCAAGAGGCTTACCTCAAGTTTGAATAAGCATCTAAGCTTCTGGGTGCTGAGCCAAACATTTTGAACTTCCCCTGTTACTAGCAGTTATACAAAGAGAATCCTTCCATTAACATCACAATGGTGTTTGCATTGTAAACCTTCCACAACTGCTTAGCCCAAACCAGGGCTGAGGGAGACCCTATGTGGTGGGCAGCAGGCAGCACAGGCTATGCTGGTCTAGGACAAGGATGGCCAACCTGAGCCTGAGAAGGAGACAGAATTTACCAATGTACATGGCCAAAGAGCCACAGTAATAAGTCAGCAGCTCCCCGGCCCCGCTCCTAGCCCCTCCCACACGCTGGCAGCCCTGCTGATCAGCACCTCCTCCTCCTTCCCCACACCTCCCAATCAGCTGTTTTGTGGCATGCAGGAGGCTCTGGGGGGAGGAGCGAGGGCATGGCAGGCTCAGGGGAAGGGGTGGAGTGGGGGCAGGTCCTTTGGCACAGCCAGGGGTTGAGCAGTGAGCGTTCCCCGGCACACTGGAAAGTTGGCGCCTGTAGCTCCAGCTCCGGAGTCGGTGCCGATACAAGGAGCCGCATATTCACTTCTGAAGAGCCACATGTGGCTCTGGAGCCACAGGTTGGCCACCCCTGCTCTATGAGCTAGACAGCCAGGTAGAACTACAGGGCCTATTGGTGTCCAGAAGCTTCACTAAAAATCCCCATTATGTTCATTTCAAGTGAATCTACCCTCTTCTCAACCACGAGGATACATCATTAACATGCTCTCAGGTTTAAGGCTACAGTCCCAATCTAAGCAATAATCGGAGGGTTTCCTTCTTTCACCAATGTTGATTCACCATTAAGGCCTATTCCCTTTAGCTCCCTTTGTCACTGAGTGTTGTCACCAATGAGTAAAACTACTTAATGTTTACACAGGACATTTCATCTTCAGAGCACTTTAACATCAAAGCACATAACAAACTAACGGATTAATCCTCACAACACTCTCACAACATGACAAGGAAATAGTATTCCAATGTTTGTCTCCATTCCCCCATCTGCAAAGAGATGAAGTGATTTGCCCATGACCACAACAAAGGGCATACTCAGATGCAGGATTAGAACTCAGGAGCCTCCGGCTCCTAGTTTTGTGCTCAAACCACTGGACATTGCTGCCTTCCTAATAGGCTCATTCCCATTTTGAAGATGCCCATATCCTAATTCCAGTAGTTTCCTCTCCCTCCATCTGATGTTATGCACTCAACATTGCCCAGCTCCACAGTGGGACTCCTTTAGAGAGATGTGGTTTCCAGCACACAGAGGCCCTTGTGCAGTGAACAGGGATTTTCAGAAAGGAATAGAACACTTATATTCATAATTAGAGAACATCAATCTGATATCAGAGGAGCAAAGGGCATTTAATATACAGCTAGTATGTTATCCTCTGGGTCTCAAGTGGTAGATGCTAATACCGAGCTTTTCAGATGAATCAGTCATGAATCAGTTCACCATTCCCTCTCACACAAAATAAGAGCACTTCACATTTCAGAGGCACTGCAGAAAACAATACAAGTTCCCAGCAAAACATCTGAGGGATTTATGTTTTTTAAAACTCAACAGTGTGTTATTCTTTAAACAACCACTAGACTCTGACGTCTCCCCTCAGTGCACACG
Source organism: Lepidochelys kempii (assembly GCF_965140285.1). Taxonomy (NCBI): domain Eukaryota; kingdom Metazoa; phylum Chordata; order Testudines; family Cheloniidae; genus Lepidochelys; species Lepidochelys kempii. The sequence continues at coordinate 154,707,438 of NC_136382.1, forward strand.
TAACTTGGATTAAGGTTCATAGAAGAGACCTCATCACTTTTAACTGGGTTTCTGAGTGAAACACTTATTTCTGCAGGGAATGGCTGAGTTCAGGTGGTTGCATATACGAATCAAAACACAGGTTCTTTGAGTGTGGGGGTTCTTCATAATTTTCCAGAGAACGCAGAGTCGGTGCCTGGTGCTGGACTGATAGCCATACAGACTGAAACTTGTATGTGGATTCCGAACAGGTACAAATACAGGCTGTAGTGGTACAAGATTCTCCCACACTGCCAATCAACGTGCCTCAATTCTGACCTGGAGCGATGACTTCTAGGAGCAAGAGGGGAGTTCAGTCTCCATGGCCCAATCAGGCCTCGCTACCATTGCTGAAGCTGCTAACTGTAGTGATGGTTTTGTGATGTGCACACTCATCTACTAGAATGGAACAGAGTGCTGCCAGCCCATTTCACGCAAATGATCAAATGTGGACACAAGAACAAATGGATATAAACCGGCCATCGGGAAGTTTAGACTTGAAATTAGACGAAGGTTTCTAATCGTCAGAGGAGTGAAGTTCTGGAATAGCCTTCCAAGGGAAGCAGCGGGGGCAAAAGACCTATCTGGCTTTAAAATTAAACTCAGTAAGTTTATGGACGAGATGGTATGATGGGATAACATGATTTTGACAATTAATTGATCTTTAAATATGCATGGTAAATAGGCCCAATGGCCTGTGATGGGATGTTAGATGGGGTGGGATCTGAGTTACTACAGAGAATTCTTTCCTGGGTACCTGGTTGGTGAATCTTGCCCATTTGCTCAGGGTTCAGCTGATCACCATATTTGGGGTCAGGAAGGAATTTTCCTCCAGAGCAGATTGGAAGAGGCCCTGGGGGTTTTTCACCTTCCTCTGTAGCATGGGGCACAGGTCACTTGCTGGAGGATTCTCTGCACCTTGAAGTCTTTGAACCATGATTTGAGTACTTCAATAGCTCAGACATAGGTGAGAGGTTTATCGCAGGAGTGGGTGGGTGAGATTCTGTGGCCTGCATTGTGCAGGAGGTCAGACTAGATGATCATAATGGTCCCTTCTGACCTTAGTATCTATGAATCTAAATAGCAGTCAGAAGGTGATGATCAATCACTACCAACTTGGGACAAATGAGCTGTAAGTCCCATTAACAATTTTTGACTCAACCAGTTCCCCCTTCCCTCATTATTTGTGTTCCTGTTCTTATTCCTGGATCAAAGAATGTGGACCACAATTTTTTGATAACATGAAGTTCTGGCCTTGAGTCATGAGCTACCTGGCAAGTTTGATTAGTGTGTTCAGTACTGTAAAACTTCACAGAATACTAATAAAGTAGAAGCTCCCCACAGCAGTCAGCTGGCAGAACTAAACAAGCCCCAAATAATCCAGCAACAGGCATCCTCAGGCAAGCTCCTCATTACAAGTGAAACTATTCCTGTGCTGTTCGTTTCAGGAAGTGGTAAACTCCTGGCACCACCTCAAAAAAGGAAAATCAACTGAATCCTTTTTGTAACTGTTTATTCATTAGGAATGAGAATAAAAAGCAGCTTTTTTTTGTTGCTTCATATGCAAAAGGAAAGTCTGTTGGCCCTCCTCTTATACACATTTTACAAGTGTTCAAAAGTATTTTCCCTTCGTTATACTGGATTGGCAGAAGGTTACCCTTATTCAAACATATACTACCATAATTCTATGATAGTAGCAGCAAACACTTGAGTAATATCATTGTAAGTTGCAGTGCTTGAACCATTACTGTAGAACAGGGGTGAGCAAACTACGGCCTGTGGGCTGCATCCAGCCCATCAGACCTTTTAATCCAGCCCTCGAGCTCCAGCTGGGGAGCAGGGTTAGGGGCTTGCTTGGCTCTGCGCGGCTCCCAGAAGCAGTGGTATGTCCCCCTCCAGCTCCTACATGTAGGGGCAGCCAGGGGGCTCCACATCCTGTCCCCACCCCAAGTGCTGGCTCTGCAGCTCCCATCGGCCAGGAACCGTGGCCAATGGAAGCTGCCGAGCCAGCACCTGTAGATGGGACAGCACGCAGAGCCACCTGGCCGGAGCCACGCCTCCACGTAGGAGCCAGAGTGGGGACATGCCGCTGCTTCCAGGAGCTGCTTGAAGTAAGTGCCACCCTGAGCCTGAACCCCTAACCATCTCCTGTGCCCCAATCCGGAGCCCCCACCTGTACCCTGAACTCCTCATTTCTTGCCCAATCCAAGAGCCCACACCCCCTCCTGCACCCCAACCCCCAATTTCACGAGCATTCATGGCCCATCATACAATTTTCATACCCAGATGTGGCCCTCAGGCCAAAAAGTTTGCCCACCCCTCCTGTAGAATATAACACCATAAGGGCTTACATGCGTCCATTGACTGTAGCCATTGCTGTAGAATATTTTCTACTGTATACTTTTTATGCTGGCACAATGGCTGCTATCATTAGAGTAACATTAGTGCAAACTCTGCATCCTGCAGTATTACTGCAGAATACTCCAATCTATTTGTATGGGGTAAATCTCTAGCACTTCATTAACTACATTACATTTTGCTCCCTGTTTTGTATCTTGTATTTGTGCAAGGTTTTAAACAAACCTCACTGCTGCTTTTTAATTTAAAACGGAACCCTCCTCCCACATGACCAAAAACAACTCCCATCAGCTGTAGCTTTGCTAAAGTAAAATACATGAGGCCATTTGGAAAAGCTGAGGGAGTGTTTACAACAGAAGGCTGCCCCTTACCTGTAGCCTGCGGGGACGCCTCTACTTCCAGATTGGCAGAAAAACGCTCACTCTGAGCTCCAAGGACTCCCACAGGCAAAGACTGGTCGCCAGATGCCAGATCTCCCTCCAGCTCCTCACTTATGGGAAAGGTGATATCACTGACTGGCTCCTCCTTAATCTTCACAGGTTTTGTATCTTCTGCTGCCTTTTCAGGGTTGACAATCTTCTCGTACTCTTCGGAGAGCTGCTTGCTAACCTGCCAGTAATCATTAGAGACACAAAGGCTGGAGTTTTCAGACAAAGCAGTGAAAGCAACTGTGTTACAGTGTTCCCTCTCCCCAAAAGATCACTGGTTTCTAATCAAAGGAAACAGGTACTCGAGCAGATTATACACATTAATAATAATTATGATGGTTTGTCCTTTCAGAACTTCTTCCATCTGACGATTTAAAAGGACTTCAACAGGGTTAATTTACTAAGGCTCCAATAAGTTATTCACACCTGTCTGGTGAATAAGTATCAGCAGCCTTATTTCATAGATGGGGAAACGGGGGCCCAGAAATTAACACACACACACACACACACATAGCAAGTCTGGGACACAACAAGAAATAGAACCCATGTGTGTCCTGAGTCCCACTCCTAAACTTTAACTACTTAACTTCTGAGCTGTCTGTCACCATTTTTAATCACAACCTACAGAACCTGGCTATCTTCTGTTCAATCAACAACAGAAATGCAATGAACATTTTCTCCCACCATTTCAGTGAAATGAATATAGGGATGAAATTCAGCAGCAACCCTTCACCTCTAGAAACTTAGGTTCTTATCAACCATACACCATCAATTAAGTGAATTTTGCAGTCTAAGTCTAGCTACTACTAGTACTTGTCTGTATCACACATTTCTGTAATGTTCAATAGCCTTTTGCTCCAGATAGGCCCAGGTTAGAATTACAGTGACTGTTACAGGTCTAGACTGAGGTGCAGTGGTACTGCTGTTTTAAAACAAAACCTACTTCCTCATCTACACACACCTTGAAGTAGCAGAGGTTACTGCAAGTCAAGAGTGAGATGTAGTGAATCATAGAATCTCAGGGTTGGAAGGGACCTCAGGAGGTCATCTAGTCCAACCCCCTGCTCAAAGCAGGACCAATCCCTAATTTTTGCCCCAGATCCCTAAACGGCCCCCTCAAGGATTGAACTCACAACCCTGGGTTTAGCAGGCCAATGCTCAAACCACTGAGCTATCCCTTCCCCCCTCCCTAGGTTACAGCTATGCAGGAAACCCAGACCTCAAAACAGCAGGGAGTGCTGTAGGTGGGGACTGATATTACTAGCTAAAGTCCATCTGTTTTATAAACATTTACATTGAACTAAAAGGTATTCATAATGCAAAAAGAGTCTTTTAACCAATACAATCAGCATTTTTGAAACAAAAAAATCTTTTAGTGAAGAGGAATCCAGATGATGTAGCTTTTTTGATAAACATCAGAACCACTAACAATTTATATGCCACTGACATTTGCAGGTCTCTGATTTATGCAAACTCTGTGCAAGTCACAGGGTGCCATGCAGGACGAGTGTGGGAGTGCAACTGAGCTGCTCCAGAAGTCTCTCAAATACCAAGGTAGGGAACACAGAATAAATCCCTAGGAAGCTCAGACCAGACAGATTTTGCCTCAGGTCATGTACTCTACAGGGGGTACAATTCTCCTCTCAATGAGCCTCAATATTATTCTCCTTCACATTCATAGCATTTACACGAGTCCATGAAGGAGAGAATATCTTTATGTCTATGTCACTAAAACAATATGCCAGCGTTTAACTCTGGAAAAACTAGTTCAAAAGAAACCAGCTCCCTGCAGGGATAACAGAAATTTATATTGCATTTTTCACTCCAAAGAGCTTTAGCATATCTGGAGTTGGTTCAGCATTCACCGAAAAATGCAGCCACTGCTGGGAACAGGAGGCAGCAGATGTTTAACAGCTCACAGAAAAACTACATGGCAGCGTATTCTCAGACTGAACTTTCTGTACAGTTTCAACAAACCACCTCATTTCACGAGCTATATATTAAAATTAGGTTGGTTTGTGTGTGCTCACTGCTTTACATTACTAAAATACAGCTAAACATCCCAGTGACCCACAGAAATAGAAATCAAGTTGATAAATCAGTACTGACTCTTTTCTTCTTCTGAATTTTGTTTTCCTTACATGGAAACTGTTTCATGTCAAGCTGAACACTATTTAATGCACTCCGTCATTCTGATAAATACCAGGGGCTTTCTAGTACTATGCATATCTCCTCACTCACTGCATGATTACCATTCTATTCAACTAGACTCTAGAGAACCTGAGGAAATCAAAGTATCCTGTTTCTGTTGTTGGATGGTTTACACAAATCCATGGAAGATCAGATAAATTATGGATCCAGTATTTGATGTAATTTAATCACAAATTCTCTGCTTGAATAGGCTCTCTCTGTAGAAGAATTTACTTGTTTGATCATCTATTTTCAAACAATAGATCTCTTCAATATTAAACGAGTTGTGGGAGCTTCTGGTGGAGAAAAGAAGATGGGGAAGATCCCAACAATTTTCCTTCCTTATCTCCTTCATTGAGCTGACTCACTTTTCTGAAACACAGCTTCCTCCCAGGCCAACCACCCGCATACTTCTAGATCAGCAAAAGGGTGGATAACTAAGGGGCTTCCTCCCTTAGAGGGCAGACATGCTACTACCACAACGCTCCTAGCCCCCTAGCAGCCCACATGGGGAGGTTATTGCCTTCTGGTTGTTTACTAAAACCCTCCCTGACCCCCCCCCCCCCAAAGTAAGAGATCTAGTTGGACGTTAACTCACTGATCCAGACAGTTCTCTATATAGCAACAAGAGATTGCACTGGGAGTGTCTTTCATTAAGCAGTATTTTTTACATCTCTATCCTCACCTGCAGCATGTAGCTGTGATAATCCTTAATGCGATGCTGCCAGAACTTCTGCAGAGAGAGCACGCTGCCAATGCCCACTTCGTGGAACACCTGTTCCATTACGTCCGGGAAAGGCGTCTGCCCAAGCCGAGCTTCTCGGTCCACAGTGAAGCGCAGCAGCTTGGTGAACTTCAAGCAGTACTCATGAGCAATGTCTGTCAGGGTCTCCAGGACGCTCTCATTGGCACACTCGAACCCCGCATGGGCCAGGATGGTGGCCATGGACTGGTAGAGAAGCTGCCGGCAGGAGGTCCAACTCAGCTCAGTTACTGGTTCCCCTTTCCCTCTAAAAGCAGAGAGGACAACATGAGCAGGCCTTCGCCCACCTCAGGAAAATGGGGAAGAGGAAAAAACTGTTGACTGTTAAAAGGTCTGTGCTTTTAATTTAGCAGAGGTGACCTGACCTGCAAAGGAAATGCAGTTGGGTTTGGGTCCTTTATGGCATCTTATGTATGGAGGAGGCCTGGAAGGTTTATGGCTGCTTTTTTTTTTCCTTACAAATATCAAAAATGTCAAGTCTCATCTTTCTTTTTTATGCTAGAAGACTCCTTGGGTGACTCAAATGCGGACTGAGCTTTCTCAGCCCTTAATTAAACCAAGAGCTTTTATCCCAGAGGTCTGAATTAAACAGGTGCTAAACACACAAAAAAGGAGTTTTAACAACATGAATGCAACATGAATGCAAATCTCTTCCCCTCTTAATCAGGTTTCACTTCTTTGTTATCTCTAATGTCACAGGCCTATTAGCTCTCCAGTCATCCACAGAAGCTTTCAAGACAGACAAGATGTAAATTTGTAATGTACAAAAACCAAGCAGAGCACACACACTTTGTTAAATCAAAGTATACACAAAAAGGTACGAGCCCATTTTTTCCATGTCACGTCTAAGCAATGCACTTGGTGCTATGGAAGAAGCAGGAAGAGAGAGACAGTACCATTTGCAATGTAACACAAAGCATGCTGGAAGATCCAGAGGAAGGTGCTGTCTTAAAACAAGGGTTCACAGCTTGGGGGTTATGACCACACTGCCCTTCCTCATATTGCTAAATGGGAGAGGGGGGTCCTGGCTACATCCCAGCTAGATGGGAAGCAGAAGGTAGGAGAGGTCCCAGTATGGGAGAGGCTGAGAACCACTAGCTTACAACATTTACAATATTCTTGTAATGAGTGGGTGAGAATTTTTTACTGAGGTGGGTTAGTATTTGAGAGTTTCACAGGGGAAAGAAAAGCTTTGAAGAATTTGAAAGACAAAAGAGCATGTGTCTGGCCCAACAGACTTTAAAATTCATAGTTTCTGTTCACTTGGTATGGTTTTTGTTTGCTTTTTAATACTTCACTCAGTTCCAGTGGTTAAAGTAGACCAGTCAATTTCACATTTAGTTTCTGATCAGTTTCCTTTTCTGATCTCCTTACAAACCCAACTTCCTAATTCCTCACCTCCTCCACGAACACTTGCACCACCCAGTGTTTCCAATGACTTGCCACCAGTTGATGCCTTACAGATATCATCTGCTAACTGCTTAGTGGCTTACTTAAGATGAGAGATTGGTCTCACTGCAGTGCCTAGCACGCAGGTGTCTACACCATAGAACATCCATCACAACTGGCACCTTTCAGTCTCAGAAAAAATGCATGGACCTCAGAGCTTCAGCTCCCCTCTGATCCTTAAAGAGGGCCCCCGCAAAACAGGGCTGAGCCATGGTATGTGTGTGTCAGGTAGTGAGAGAGAAACTTGCACTATTGCTGTCAGTACCAAAACCCTTCTGTGGATAACTAGAGGGCTTCATCATTTGCCAGGTTCACAACTCCACATTTTTCACTAGTATGAAATGCTTTTAAACAATGAAGTTAAAGAAAACAATTAATAGTACAGGAAAAGCCTCAGTTCAAGGTATTACCTGGGGAATAAGAATAGCTGTGTGGACCTCAGGTCATTAACTCCTAGTTATTAATCTCTGTGAAGTGACTCTTCTGGATTTTTATTTAATTATGTCATTTGCCTTAGAATGGAGAAAGCAGACCCTCTGATACACCAATTGAAAGATCATCTAGTTTCTCTGTAGCCCAAGCATCATTCATGCTGTTTTGTACCCTTTTTGTATTGCCATACTCTTCAGTAGCTCACGGAGAGCCCTAGGCCTCTTACAACACCAACACAGGGGCCTAGTTCTCCATTTTCTTCCACAGCAGGAGAGAACCACTGTCAAAGCCAGGGACTGGTCCTTTCTTTTTAGGTGGGTAGAGGGGTATGGTTAAATATAATTACTAGCTGTCAAATGAGGCACTTTGCAAGCTTAAACTAATACACTAGAGAAATAATTCAGTTAGCCCGTTTGGGATACACCACCACCACCTCCAGCCACTGTTTAACAATGCACAGCAATATTTAGCAACAAAAAAGAATGCTGGAAAAGAACCTAATTACCCAATTAGTGTGTGGCCAGGACACTGAGGTCAAAGAATATAGTCAATCTAAAATCTAACCCATTTAGAGAGAGAGAAAGAGAGAGAAACAGACAGTTTCCAGGTACTGTGCCTCTCTCTGTGTATCCATCCCAATTTTTGTATTTTTATGAACATAGTTTCCTGGTTGTGTTTTTTGTTTGTTTTTGTTTTGGTGGGTTTTTTCCCCTCACAGGAACAACAGGAGAAGATGATTAATGAATTAGTTATACAGGGGAAAGAGTGAAACTTCCTATAAACAAAGTGCTGTCCAATGTAAACAGACTGGGGGGCTGGGGGCGGGGAGAGAGAAAATTCCCCCACTCAACTCCTTTGAGTTATACTCATATTTGCCCATGCTTGTATCAACAGGAAAACATTTTCAGGTAGAAGAGCGAGTTTTAAATTGAACGTGTCACTATACCAACAAACCTCTGCAAAAAAGGCCATAAGATTTTTTATTTTACTTTTTCACATGGCCATAACTAGTAAGAACCTTGGCTTTACACCTCATTCAAAATTTGGCATCTCCAGAAACACAGCACTCCTAAACACTTATCTCTACTGACTTTGACAGCAGAATGCCACTTTCTACAGCTTCTAATGCTTTCTAAGAAGTCATCCAGCTACCAACCAAACTTGAGCCTGCTTAACACTTAATCAGTGTCACATAGCTGTGAATAAACGGAAGAATCTTTACCCCTAAGATTTAGTCACTGTGGGTTGGCAAGTACCAGACTTGCAAGTGTGCAATTTGAAAGCTTAGAATGTGATCATCTCTGCAGAAGAGGATCTAGGCTATTTTCAGTTACCATAAATACTATGAGATACTGGCCCATTTGACAATAATAAATCCTCACTTACATCAGAGATCTACATAAAGATCTAGGAACACCTCTACGTTTTTATGGACCACCACTGCAGGAGACAATACGGAGGAAAAACCATCTACCCAAACCAAGAATATATAAACTGAAATGTTGTTTTTTCCCCATCCCCATCAATGGGCCTATAATGTACAGAATATCACTTTAGAGCAGACTGACAAATCTGTCAACTCAGATCAATCAAACTTAACCTTCAGAGTGAATGAGGTTGCCAGCCTCATAAAATGACACATTTTCTGTGGCAGTCTCTTAACATGACAGCATGCCATCTACTGCCCCCACATGAAGTAATCAGAAACATTCTTGTGTCCAAGCCACTCTCTAGCAAGGCCATTTCCTTTAAAGGAAGGAAAATCTGGTGGGCCCTTTCCTGTTTAACTAGCCTGTTAAAGTGAAAGTAATTGGGCCAATTCAATATGTGGAGCAACAACTGAGGTTTACTCATGTAAAATAATGGAAGGAAGTCATAGGCTGTCAAAGGTGAGCACTGAGCTAGCAGCAGGTCTAGGGAAAGAAAAGACCGCTTTCTCATGAGCACTTCAATTTTATGAAACATTACACTGCTGAGCTGATTTCTACCAAATGAGGCGCAAAAATTCCCATTACTTGAGAACCATTTTCCCCCCATGCAAAAGATGATGCTGGAAAAACAAGGTTAAATTAGTTACAAAGTGTGCTGGAGCAGTGGTTCACAACCAGGGGTACATGTATCCTTGAGGGTACAAAGAGGTTTTCAAGGGGGGTTCATCAACTTATCTAGATTTTTGCCTAATTTTACATCAGGCTACATAAAAAGCAGTAGCGAAGTCAGTACAAACTAAAATTTCATATGACTTGTTTATACTGCTCTATATACCTAACGCTGAAATGGGAGTACAATATTTATATTCCAATTGATTTATTTTATAATTTTATGGTAAAAATGAAAAAGTAAGCAATTTTCAGTAATAGTGTGCTGTGACACTTTTGTATTTTTAATGTCTGATTCTGTAAGCAAGTAGTTTTTAAATGAGGTGAAACGTGGGGGTACACAAAACAAATGAGATGCTGGAAAAGGGTACAATAGTCTGGAAAGGTTGAGAACCTGTGTGCTGGAGAACAATGATTACAATAAGGAGAGCTTTGCTGGGGTAGGGAACTCTTTTCCCTTTCTGAATACACCTCTTTTTTAGTGTCTCCATTGTCTTTCACCTGCCTGCGCCCAGTTGTCTAGGGATATCCAGCAACTGGTATAATTAGTGCTGATTTCACCCTTGGAAAACTGACTAGTTCCCAGGTGGGTTATATACCTAAACTTGCTGGGTTTTGGGGATAAACTGGGGTACTAGTCCAGAGGAAGAGGGCTGATCTGCTCTGCATCCCCCAGTCGCTACTATCAGAAATCCTAATCCTCAGCACATTCTCCCCATTGAAGTTGCCACCCCATTGTAAAAAATCAATTCCTAACCATTAGTGGATACTTCCTGCCTGCTGCCACTCCCCAACCCGCAAGGGGTGTGGAGCCTGCACCTCAACTAGAAGGTCAGGGAGGCAACTAACAGAGTCAGAGAGAACAGCAACGGAGGCCAGCTAAGAAACCATCTACTGACAAGTGAGAAAAGGCATCTGAGATGCTTTGTGGGAAGAGGGTGAGGGAGTAGGTTGTGTCTCTTTTGAAGATGGTTCCATGGCAGTTGGAGGCAGACAGAGAGAAAACTAGCAGTCATGTTATGGTAGAAGTCTCCAGCTCAGACAGTAATTATAAGTCTGCTTGTGGTGGGGCAGCAGCCCCACCCCTATGAGAGACTGGGCTAGAGCAGGCCAGAGCAGCTGTGCAGACTGGCAGCCAATTAGGGAGGGCCTGTGGGAGAGCCAATCAGGACTGAGCAGGAGGTGGCCAATCAGGGCCAGGGCTCAGTCCTATATAAAGGCTGCCCAGGAGCAGCCTCTTCTAGACCTTCAAGGGAGAAGGTCTGTCTCCTGAGGGAAGAAGACCTGGACAGTGCAACGTAGGCTTGGAGGAGCTGAGGAGAGCTCCAGCCCAATACCTGCCAGGCTGCAGGCCCTGACTGGAAGGGCCTAGAGGGTGTGAGGGACCAGAGGGGAATTAGTTCAGGGAGGATAGATGAGCAAGAGACAAGAAGGAGGGCAGGGAGGCTGCTGCTAGAGGGTCCCTGGTCCAGGACCCAGAGTAGTGGGTGGGCCTGGGTCTCCCCCCCCCCTCCAACCCCTTTCCCCTCATATTGTGTACCTGGCTGACTGCAATGTGCCCCACATGTGAGAGGCTAGACTTTGGGTTGTGGTTGGCCAATGCAGCAGGAGTGAGCAGAAAGACTGTTGTTAAAAGCCCCCCACCCCTGGAAGGGTGTGAGGACGGACTAAGGGGCACTGACCAGAAGCAGACATTGCCGAGCAGGAAGCAACATGGGTCCGGATACCAATAGGGGAGCAAATGATGGATTGGATACCACCAGCAGAAGGCACCCTGCAGAGGACAGAGCTAATTCCCAGACATGCCAGCGGGAGGTGCTGTGGTGGTGAGTCCCAACCCTGTCATGCTGCTATACATTAAACTTTAATGCTGAGAACTTAACCCTCTGTTTTCAGTTCCTACACCAATGAAAACCTTCTAGTCTTTCTTTTTGTAAGTGTATATACACACTCTATTTCCTCTAGAATGACTGTTTTTACAGTGGATAAAGGAACTGAAATAGTTCAGTCAACTGATTAGTCTGATACTACGTCTCTGGCAGTGGAACACAATGGATGTTTCAGAGGAAAACATAAAAGCCAACTGTATCATAAGAAGGAAAAGACTTCCCTATCTCTGTTTATGATCATCTTTCTCACTGAAGAGGAATGAGGGCTGACACCCTTTGTACTTTTATTCTAGCTAGTGTAACTGCAGCTGCTATTTTTATTCACATAAAATGTCTATACAACAGATTTTCTCTGTTCTAGCCTAGAACAGAATAAAAGCATATACTACATGGACCTTCAAGTTCCTGTTCTGTGAGAGTTTAAAACAGTTTAATCTTTGTGAGGCACACAATTAAACCATGTTTTGCATTAAACTCCAAATTCAGTGCATCCCATTAAAAACTCCCTCTTTATAATCCACAAAACACGTCACTCCCAAGTTGCACTGCACCAGTTTTTCACAATTCTGTCCTTAAGCTTTCCCTGGTGTCTAACTGCTATAAATATTGTTTCCCTCAACCATCCTCAATGACTGTAGTAGACAAGGACAGGGTTGGGGTTCTGTTTATCAATAACTATCTTAATTACTCTAAACATGAAAGGGATTTACATTTGTCTAAACCAAAGTGAAATCTGATCAAAAATATTTTGAACCTTTACAATAAAAGCTCAACTAAAAAAATAAAAAAGCTTAACTCATCTGTGAAATGAAACAAGTTAGAATGAGTTAGCTATGCAAACTGCATGCAAAATCAAACAAGATCCAAGTAAGCCTCCCTTGACTTCTCATCTTAGGTACCTGAAGAGCTCTGAAAAAGGAAGTCAGTAGGGCAAATGCATTAATTGCATCTAATGGTTAAACTACATGACTACGAGTCGTGATCTAGGCTCTGTTGGGAACATGTTTTTTGAGTGACCTTGGACAAGCCACTTCACCCATATGTCCCTGTTCCCCATTTGTAAAACAGGGATGATGCCAGTCTTTGCAAGAGTACTACAAGATTTGATTCACTGATAGTTATAAACCACAAGGGCATAAGGCACCATACTGAAGTACACATTACTATTACTATTTAACTTGATATAAACAAACTATTTTCTGATGTAGTTCGCTTTCCCAGTCTTATCTTTATTCAGCTGACCTTTTCTTTACAAGATGATGATCTTTCAAAGTGATTACTGAAACATTGCCCCAATGTAGTGTATGGGGGGCACTGCATTACCACAGCTAGGACTTTCCAGTTCACTGGCAATTTTAAAAAATTGTTTTGGGTTGAACCAAAAATTTGTGTGTTAATTTTCAGCAAATCCAAACAAACATCTGTTAGGAGCCAAACAAATTGTTTAGTTTCAGCAAAATCGAAATATTTTGTTTTGATTTCGTTTTAATTGTTTCAAATAAAAAAACCACAATATTGTTCTGAAGATGTCAAAACATTGATTTTTTTTCTCATTTTTTGTTTTTTTTTTAAACCAAACAATTTGGCAAAATCTACACAAACTGGAAAAATATTTTGGTGTTGTTAAATCTGCATTTCTCACTGGAAAAAAGTTTTGGCTGAAAATTGTCACCCAGCTCCACTTTCAAGTAAGACAAAGTAGAATTCTTAGCCATTTGTGGTCATTAAAGATCCCACAGCAGGAGTAGGAAGGGTGTTAACCCTGGGGTCCTATCTGAACCCAATGGGTTAATCACTTTCTGTTGACCTAAACTTCCCCTAATTCAATAGAAGTTGTTGTTCTCTCCTACAACATGTATGGAGTGGCTGCTACCTTATTCCACCTAAGAACATACTGTATTATAAGGGTGAGAGTGATCTCTGTAAATAAAACTCTACAGTCTGTAAAGAACCTCAGCATCCTGTAGAAAAAGCACTTTCTCTTGTTAATGTAGTGCTGGCAAAATAAAGATTGCTGTTGGAAAACCCCAGAGATGGACCCCTATTATTTACCCCCAAAAGAACAGGTAGAGCAGAGGCAATATAAGTTTCCTACAAACTGTCTCACTTTCCCTCTGTTGGAAAAGCCAGTTTTAGGGAGAAGGGAATTCAGTGTCCATGACCATACAATTCTCAACCTCTCTGCTGAGATTATCAAGAACAATGCCAACTGTGATGCAGGGAAGTTTATGTTGTGTAGCCATTAGGAACTGGAGGGATACCATCAACTACTTTCATCATTACAGGCCACTGAACAGCCAAATGCTTATATGTAAGGCTTATAGACTTTCAGCCATTATGAAACTAAACTGGATTTGAATCAGCAACTGGATTTAAATGAGGAATCTAAAGATGAAAGACTATCTCCCGTGACAACCCATAATTGAACTTCTATAGCTCCTTCCATCAGATGTCAAAACACATTTATGAACACTAAGCTGCACCCTGTTGAGACACAAATCAGAATTGCTAACTGCATTTTACAGATAGGAAATGAATACAGATGAGTAGAATTCAGGATTTCTGACCTTAGTCTCCCTCCCTCCTTAATGATCCTCTGAGATAAATACTCCCCAAAAAGGATCCATCTGACTGACTCTGTACATATAAATTTGCCTGACTTCACTGCAGCAGAGACTTAATCCAATGTGACACCAACACACCTATAAAAGTCGCTCTCTGGGTCACTATGCCTTAGCTGAAATGGCATTTTGGGGGTTTTGCTATCCAGAGGAAGCAGATCATCAGGGAGGGGTGGGGAGGCAGGACAGGATGGCAGAGGCTCGCTCTCATCAGTCTTTATGCCCTCCACTTGCTGCTGGTTCTGGGCCTGAGCCATGGCGATGAGGCTGCGCAGCCGTCTGTTGTGCTGGATGAGCTGAATGGTGTGAATGGTGAGGCTACAGGGCTCCGAGGGGATGTCCAGCATGGTGGGTGGCCTGGGCTTGTTTGCAGAGGGCTGATGTAATGGAGGATCCTGGACTTCCACAGTGCGAAACTCCCGCTGAAGCAAATCAAAGGAACTACGGTTGGCCTGACTGGTCGACACTGGAATCTCACCCCAATATCGCAGCATTTTGTCACAAATAAGGTATAGTACCTAAAGTAACAGACTTTTGAGAAGACAGTGGGCTTTTGATAGAAGAAACAAAGGAGTTAGGAAACTCCAATCACCCTTCCAGTTATCAACAGCAACAACTTGTCATTCAAGGACATGCTGAAAAGAAGTATGGTCTTCAGAACACTTGCAAGATGGTGCTGTTCTTAAGAAAAAGAGAGACAGATGTAAGGTTGTTTCATATTTATAATGCAGACTTTAGTTCTCCCTGACCTAAAGGAAGAATTCACAGAAGACCTGACAACCCAATCTGCCCTGTCTAGGGGGAAATTTCAGAAGTTTACAAGTTCAGTGGGTCCCAAATCCACTGTGTGTGTATGGAATTAGCTTCTGGGGTGTTCGGTGATCAGTCATCTGAGCACGCCACATCAATCTTTCTTCAGTACGCCAGAGCAGTAAGACTTTGGAACAAACCATATGACTTACTGCCTTAGTTTACTCCCACCCCCACTCCCCCAGCCGGCGGGGCTGGTCTATAACCCCTCCCCGGAGACGGAGCCCCAGGCTGGCTGCAGGGGCACGAAGTATTCTTCCCAGCAGCGCTTTCCTCCACAGGCTCCCACGGGCTTTCCAGACCTTAGGGAAGTCCGGGCCCCGCACGCGGCTGCACCGTGCTGGGGGCGGCAGCCCCCACTGGCCGAGAGGGGCCGGACCAGGACCGCGCAACGAGTCAGTGGCGAAGCCCGGGAGCAGCCCCCGGAGCTCCGAGCGCTGCGGCCCGGCTGCAGGGGAGCCAGGGAGCGGGGCCCGTAGGTCAGGGGGACGGGCCGGGGCAGAGGATCCCGCCCCGCTCTTACCGAGCCCCGGCCCGCAACAGACGCCGGCCGGCCGCCTCCCGCTGTGGAGATCTCGCAACCGACCGACCGACTCCGACTTGCCGCTGACCCGGATGCAAACGATGTTCCGCGGGCGCAAATGGCCCCCCGGCGTCCCGCGCTGCCCGGAGGCTGGGGGTGTTCGCCGCCCTCTTCCTCCCCCGGCTTGTTTGGTTCCGGGGCTCTGAGCCCTTGCGGCGCTGAGACGCGGGCGGAACCCGAGCTGCCGTGGAGCAGGTTTCCGGGGGGGGTTGGTGTCGGGGGGGACCCGCTCGGCTGGTGGCGGCCGAGCCCAAGAGGGATGGAGCCGGTGGCCGAGGGACCCGACTTCGGGGCCTTCAAGAGACCGGCGCTGCCGCCGGCGGTCCCGCTCCGCGGCAAGGAGGTGGACGCCGCTCCCCGGGACGCCGAGGGGGAAGCAGCGAGTGAGGAGCCGCCGGCGGAGAGCCCGCCCCAGCCCCGGGAGCAGAGCTCGGCCCCGGGCCCCCTCCCCGCCGCGGCCCCGCGGCCCCGCTACCAGGAGCCGCCGTGGGGCACCTGCCCCCCGGCCGAGGCCGGCTACGGCCTGGAGACCCTGAAGGGCGGCGTCATCGTGGGCAGCCTGCGCTTGGAGGGCAGGAGCTGGTTCCTGGTGGGGCGGCTGCCGGGCTGCGCCCTGGCCCTGGAGCACCCGTCCGTGTCGCGGCACCACGCCGTGCTGCAGTACCGCGGCCAGGCCCAGCCCGGCTTCTACGTCTACGACCTGGACAGCACCCACGGCACCTTCCTCAACAAGGCCCGGCTCCCGCCCCGCACCTACTGCCGGGTGCGCGTGGGGCACACGCTGCGCTTCGGGGGCAGCTCCCGCCTCTTCGTGCTGCAGGTGGGTGCGGAGCGGGGGCGCTGAGAGCCATTGACCCAAACGGGTAAATCCTGTATAGGATGGGAACCGCTTCAAGCCAGGGAGTGCAGCGGCGCCTCTAGTTCCAGTCCCTATGGTACGGGGGCGGGCGGGGGTTGTCTGTGAGCTGTAAGCCCCCAAAACTGTCCCCAGGCAACACCAAAAATGCCTCTGAAAGTGGGGCTGCACGCGCAGTGATGCGCAGAGTACAGACTGCGTGCCCAGTTAGCACCGGGATTAATTAATAGCAGCTCTGCTTAAGGGAATAGAGCAAAGTTCCATATGTACTTAAACCTAGGTATGTGGCCCGCAGGGCTCTACCCACCCAAACCATGCCCTTCGGGTCTATGCTGCTATTGTTAGCTCTGTAGCATCCTACTGCCACCCTTGTAGCTGCACACCATCGGACAAGTGTGGATGGAACCCGCCTTTCACTGTAGCGGGTACTCATTCGTATGTTCATTCCTGTGCTCTACATGCTGCCCTGAGTGTACACAGAGTCTGACTCTCACTCTTTGCAGTTACAGCTGTGTCAAACCCATGTGTTCAGAAATCATGAGTTAAAATTCATGACTCTGAAAAAATATTTCAGAGTCTCTTTCTTAGTCTTCTGGCTTCTCAGTATTTAGTGTGCACTTGGGTCACATTTTCAGGCTTGGCTTTGCAACCATGAAGGCAAGAAACTCACTTTTTAAAAAAGTTGAGTCTCTCACGTTCACGTGATTCCAGGAACTGGAGCATTAAGAATGCACTAGACATTGTAAAAACATAAGAATGGCCTTACTGGTTCAGACCAAAGGTCCATCGAGCCCAGTACCCTTTCTTCTGACAGTGGCCAGAGGGAATGAACGGAAAAGGTAATCATCAAGTGATCCATCCCCTGTCACCCATTCCTAGCTTCTGGCAACAGAGGCTAGGGACACCATCTCTGCCTATCCTGGATAATAATCATTGATGAACCTATCCTCCATGAACTTATCTAGTTCTTATTGGAACCTCATTACAGTCTTGGCCTTCACAACATCTTCTGGCAAAGAATTCACAGGTTGACTGTGCATTGTGTGAAGAAATACTTCTTTTTGTTTGTTTAAATCTGCTGCCTATTAATTTCATTTGGTGACCTCTAGTTCTTGTGCATGGGTTCTCAGACTGGGGTTCGTGAGCTGTCAGCCTCCACCCCAAACCCCGCTTTGCATCCAGCATTTTAATGGTGTTATAAATGCCTTTTTATATATTTAAGGGGGGTCACATTCAGAGGCTTGCTATGTGAAGGTGGGTCACGAGTACACAAGTTTGAGAACTACTGTTCTTGTGTTATGAGAAGGAGTAAATAACACTTCCTTAATTACTTTCTCCACCCAAGTCATGATTTTATAGACCTCTATCATATCCCCCTTAGTTGTCTCTCTTCCAAGCTGAAAGTCCTAAGCTTATTAATAGCTCCTCATGTGGTAGCTGGGCCATGCCCCTAATTATTTTTGTTGCCCTTTTCTGAGTCTTTTCTAATTCTAATATCTTTTTTGAGATGGGGTGACCACATCTGCATGCAGTATTCAAGATGTGGGTGTACTAGGGATTTATATAGAGGCAATATAATATTTTCTGTTTTATCTATCCCTTTCTTAATGATTCCCAACATTCTGTTCACTTTTTTGACTGCTGTTGCGCATTGACTGGATGCTTTCAGAGAACTATCCAAGATCTCTTTCTTGAGTGGTAACGACTACGTTAGACCCCATCATTTTATATGTATAGTTGGGATTATGTTTTCCAACGTGCATTACTTTTCATTTATCACCTTTCAGTTTCATCTACCATTTTGTTGCCGAGTCACCCAGTTTTGTGAGATCCTTTTGTAGCTCTTCACAGTCTGTTTGGGACTTGAGTAGTTTTGTATTGTCTGCAGATTTTGCCATCTCAGTGTTTACCCCTTGTAAAAGCTATGATAAAGTTGCAAGAATTGGCAACCCTGAAACTGACCAGCTTTCAAACTGACAGCATCCTTTTAAGGACGCTATTTCATGTAGCTTAACTTCCTTATTCAGCAACTTAAGAAAATAGGTTAGAATTGTGGGAAATGGGAAAGAATTTGATTCACCACCTGTAAAAATGCTCTCTAATTGGCTTGGTTGATCATTGACTGGAAAAAAGAATCACCTTCTGAAGTATAATGTACCCGTCACTGCTCAGAAACGGAGCATCAAACTAGATGGAACATTTTTGTTGTTGTTTTGTTTTCTCCAAAGTGACAAGTTAGCTATATGGTCCTGTAGTGTAGATTGCATGAGGAGTGCCTTTGTTGTCTTCGTTGTATGTTTAGTTCTTGCAGCAAGATATGCATCCAATTCTTTCACTGCATATCTTGGAAAGTTGCATTTTTGCAGAAAAGCTTGCATGTGCTGCTTTGGCAAATGCAGACTTTATAAAACTAATCTAAATTAAAAAATCAAATTTAAGAGTTAAAATCTGTTTTTGTTGGGGGGTTTTTTGTATTAAAAGAAAAAGGAACTAAAGCAATCAGTTTCATTTTCTAGTTTAGCAGTATGATATTGCTAGGAGTTAAAACACTAATGCCTAACAGTCCAGGAAAATTTTTATTAAAAGTAGTGATAACAGGCTCTTTTGAGGCTCTCAAAGCGCTTCATAAGCATTAGTTACTCATACTTAAACACACCCTTGTGAATTAAAGGATATATAGGGGTCACCTGTCCTACCATTAAAATGCAGCCACATCTTGAATCGAACACTGCATCTGTAATGCTGCTCGTCTTTAGACAGGAAATTAAATTTACTGTGTCCGGTAGCAGGGGATTTAGGGTTATGGAGTACAATAGGTAAACTGAACTTTTTATTAAAAAAAAAAAATGTAAAGAGAGATTGACAGTATCCTAGAATAATTTGCTTTTCTGTTACAAAATGGTATCTTTTCCAGATGCACTCTTTAAAGATATTGTCTGTGTCTTGTGCTGCAGGGACCTGAGGAGGATCAGGAGTCTGAGTCTGAACTAACTGTGACTCAGCTGAAGGCTCTGCACAAGCAGCAACAGGCAAAGCTAGAGAAGACAATGTTAGGCGAGGACTCAGATGAAGATGAACAAGAAGAAAAGGAAGAGAAAAGAAATGAGAGCAGTCAGAGTAATGATATGAGTTGCTCATGGGGAATGGGTAAGAGATATTGTACCCCTGAATGAAGTTGCTAAAATAAGACCTAAAGTCTTTTGAGCAAAAACTAGAGAGATGAAAACTAAGCATTGAATTCCAGCTGCAGTGGTGTATTATTATGAGAGTTTTTCGAAGACAAAAATCATTTCCTTTTTATAAAAAGGATTGCTGGTGTAAGTAAGTTTGTGTGGAAGAGACAGAAGGAGATCTATGCCCAAACAAAAAACACAACTTTAAAGGTCTGACTTCAAACCAAAAAAGGCAAGAAACTAAGAATTGAAGTTTATGCTCTGTCCTTAACTTCTGCTATGTTGTGTATATTATTGCAGCAAATGTAATGTATACAATTGCTGGAGACCACTACACAGTGGAGTTAGCCCTAACTGAATTCTTTGAATGTGTGTGTTTGTTTGGCAGTAAGGTTGGGTTTTCTAATTTTTGTGGTTTAATTCTCAAGAAAACCGACCCTCTCAAGACAGCATATGAGAGCTGACAAAGTGGACCATAATTTTAAATAGCTAAAATTCCAATACTTTAAGTATGTCTTTAAAATGGTAAACTACTATTATATACTTAACCTTACTAGCAAAAGGCAGGTGAATCTGTGAGGGTAACTTATCAAAAGAATGTAAAAGTTAAGCAAAACTTGTTATACAGGGGTTTTTCTGAATTGCGGCTCATATTTTTCACACTGATGAATGCTGAATTTTACTTGCATCTCTTCCCAACCTCCTTTCCTATTTCATCTGCACTTCTGTGCATGCTTTCCTCCAGGGGAAGATGCCGAGGAAGATGAAGTTGAAGAAAATCCTATTGCCATAGAGTTTCAGGAGGAGCAAGAAGCCTTTTATTTGAAGGACCCTAGGAAGGCGCTGCAGGGTTTCTTTGAAAGGGAAGGTATGTGTATTGTGTCTGTCCTTTGTCAGCAGAGCATTTCCCGATAGTGGTGCATGTGGTGATGCCATAAAGTATTTCTTCACACAACGCACAGGCCAAGACTATAACAAGGTTCTAATAAGAACTAGATAAGTTAATGGAGGATAGGTCCATGAATGGCTATTAGCCGGGATGGGTAAGGATGGTGTTCCTAGCTTCTGTTTGCCAGGAGCTGGGAATGGGCGACGGGGGATGGATCACTTGATGATTACCTGTTCTGTTCATTTCCTCTGAAGCACCTGGCATTGGCCACTGTTGGAAGACAGCTACTGGGCTAGATGGACCTTTGTTCTGACCCAGCATGGCTGTTCTTATATTCTGAGTTCAAACTTTGTTCCTGGCTCCCAGGCTGGGAATTGTGTAAGCACCTTGAATCATTCTTGAGTGACACCCCTTCTACAACCAACTCTCAAAAGTAATGTTTAAGGGATCCAGAGGCTTCATAGTTCAGACCCATCTGGTTAGGGGATGGTGGTTATGATATGAGGCTTTATAGGAAAGTATTACAGAGCAGCAAAAACAGAAGGCAGTGACAACTTGACGTCAATTTAAAATCATTGCTGGTAAAGTTTGCAGATGACTCAAATACTGGTGGAGTGTTAAATAATGACAGTTTGCTTCTACAGAGAGATCTGGATCTCATTGTAAGCTTGGCTCCCTTTAACAGCATATGTTTTAATATAAGAAAATGTAAGGTCACAAACGATGAACCAAGAATACGGGTCGTTCTTAGGATGTGGGGGAGTGTGTTTGGGAAAGTCATGACTCAGAAAAGAACTTAAGGTCACAGTGGGTAACAAAGTGCCCAGGATGTTGTGGTGGCTAAGAGCAAGTCCAATCTGTTGATGTATAAGCAGGGGAGTATCAAGCACAAAAGGGGTTATTTTCCTTTAATCCTCGCTATCATCCCCTACCACAAGTAGTGGTTGCTGCTTTTTACAATGTGGGCAGCTGCATCAACTTTTTTCTTTATTTCCTGTACAGGAGAAGAACTAGAGTATGAATATGATGACCATGGACACAATACCTGGCTCTGCAGGGTTAAGTAGGTATACTATGCGTTGACTTTCTGAAATTAGAGGCTTTCCTTTCAGTTTCACAAGCAGAAGCGGAGAGAGTCATTTGTTTGATTGGTACATCTGCAGCTGAGACCAAAATGAGATTAGGCTTAAGCATTGAAATTGAAATAGAAGGATGATGGGTGGATCATTACCTAGTTTAGTGTCTGTACTCTTTCCCTAAGTCTTTCTTGCTTACCTATTTTCCATCCCCCAGGAACATCAAATTGTGACAACTCTTTCAATTGTCCCTGCTGTGAGAAACACAACAATTTTGAAATATTATGCGAGGAAGAATTTAGCTAGCAGTATCTCACAAACTAATGGAGATAGAAATTCATGCTTTATAGTATTTGAAATCTGATTCCCTTCTTTCAGATGGTATAAAACAGTGGTTTCTAGTTTCAGAGGCTCTTCAGAGAGGCCACTAACATCATGTTGGTGTTGATGAGGGGAAAGCAAGATTGTAATTGGAATGGTGTGACATTTAAGGTCTGATAGCTTATGACCAAATAGAATAGCTTGGAATGGCTTATACCATTTTGACAATCTCTGCTCCAGTATGGCATAATGTTAATTTCTAGTATTGGTAATTTACAGGACAGGAGTGTTTAAAAGTACTTTGGGGCCTAAATTAGTTCCTTTGGCTTGTCTGTGCTGTTTTGCTATGGCCTGGGATTGGATGTAGGAAGTCCTGTTCCTCAGGCTAGTTAAAGATTTGCCTGAAAGTTTTTTGGAAACTAACTGGTTTGACTAATGTTGTAAAAAATTGTAACATGAAAATATTTACTGAAAAAGAGAATAGCGTGGGATGGAAAGAGTGATGTCCAACATAAAGAACGTAGGAGTCTAGTAGTGTCTCAGAGCTGTTCTGTAACTCTGAATTGAATAGGTTGCCTGTGGATGATGCATCAGGGAAGCAGCTGGTGGCAGAGGCTATCCATTCAGGAAAGAAAAAGGAAGCAATGATACAGTGCGCGCTGGAAGCTTGCCGAATACTGGATGCTAGAGGTGTGCTGCGGCAAGAGGCAGGTCGGTAACTGGTCACGTTCTTTGGTAGCTATTTAGAAGATGCTCTCTGAGGGGCGGCTTCTAGTTGCCGAGAAAGCTTGAGCCTGCTGCATATGCCTAGAGTTGATTTAAACAATCTTGCGTTCTCCAGTCTATGTGTTACATATCTCGTCAATTATGTGGTACTAACTAGACTAGGTAGGCTTAAATCAACGATGTAGATGACTAGCTTCAAACTGTTCTCTTTTTCAAGAGCTTTTAACTTTTTCGCTTCCTTGCCTTCCCCTCTCCCCCCCCCCGCCCCCTTCTCAGTATCCCGGAAAAGGAAAGCAAAGAACTGGGAAGAGGAGGACTTTTATGACAGTGATGATGACACCTTCCTTGACCGAACTGGGGTTGTTGAAAAGAAACGACTGAACAGAATGAAAAAAGCTGGGAAAATAGAAGAGAAGCCGGAGACTTTTGATTCACTGGTAAGAAGAACGTCAGGTTATCAGCCAGACAGGGCATTGTTAGCTTCAGGCTATAATCAGTCTTGCATACACTGTTGCTGGAAAGAAAGATCAAAGTGATTTTAAATTGCTCTGTGTTAGACAGTGCTTTGATACCATCTCAGGCCTGTAATTACCAATTGATCAGCCTGGAGTGGAGTCAGTAGGGCTCCGTGTCTATAGAGCAAGAGACTTGGAGGGTTGAAGATTGGTGTTGGCGTATGCATGGAACCTTTTGACTCCAGCACAGGATGGAAGTGCCAGAAAAGCTGCTGCTACCAGCACTTCAGTAGCATGTGGGCACTTAGCTGGTGGTCCCAGTCTAACTGAGTGAACACAGAAACTGCCACCACTTTTGGTACAACTTAACTTCTACTAGCAGCCTCAGCAGAAAGGAGGAGGACTGATTGTACGTGGAGAACAAGTCTTCTCATCATAGAACAGCGCCTGCTTAAGGTTGAGATGTGTAGGGAAGGCAGTACTACGGAAGTTTGCTCTGCTGCTGTCTCTGCTGTGCCTGCTCTGTGGATAGAGGACTTCAGTCCCCAGGCCAGTCAGTCATCTGACATGAGCCCTAAATTCTCACACACAAACTAGGGGAGGCAAGAGGAATTTGCAACTTCATTGATCAGAGCTGTGAAAATAATAATAAATTCAGCTCATGAGTTACCAGAAAGTAGTGCACACTCTATTCTAGGGAAATGTACTATAATTGTGCTTGCCTGTGCAGTTTTTCTTCTGCTTGACAGGACAGGGCAGAGAGGTGGGTGAATTGAGTATCAGAACAAAGACACAAACAGTTTCAGGCCATCACAAAATAATTTCCAAGTGTCGAAAGTGCACGTGGTACCTCCCAAAACAAGATGATCTGGTCCCTGCTTCAAAGACCATACAAAGTGGATTGAACCTGGCTTGACAAGTTAGGGTCATACTCAGACAAGGAGGGTGAGAAGGAAGGACAAGGGTGACGACAATATAACATGGTTACCCAGGCATGTGCACATCTTGATGCTTCAGGAGGAAAATGAGATGAGAAATGGTTTAGGAGCAGAGTCAGTCCTTTGAGCCAGTAACCTCCTGGCCAAAGATCAGCAGTGTAAAGACAGGATAATGTGTAGAATATTGGTTTTAAGAATAACTTATTTTAAAAATAACATCTTTAAAATGAAAATGTTTTTTAATTGTGTGGCTCTTCGTAGGTTGCAAAGTTAAATGCAGCTGAAAAAGAACTTTCTGAGATAACAGAGAAGCTGAAGGTTTCAGGGAAAGGTAAGGCACCAAGTATCCCTGATTGAAGAGCTTTAGGGAGCGCTGTGGAGGAGAGGGCAGAGTATGTATATATGTCTTACATATAGTTGCTAAATGAAAATGGAGGAGTGGAATCTAGAAGCAGGCATACTTACAGGTCATTTTGCTCACTATTGTTTCACACCAGTCCCAAAGAGAGTACCTAATCTAGTACACAGGATCAGACAGTAGACAATATAGATGTAGTTCCCTGCATTTGTTGTTAATGAGTATCTTAACTGTACATAACCTCTCGGGTAAGGGGAGGAGGGTGTACTAGCTAGATGAGTTTAACAAGGTAAACTAGTGCTCATCGGTGTTAACCATGTTTGTGACACCAATCCTATTTGAAGAGAATTCTTCCACAAGCTCCAAATCCTTTTGCAGGAAACAAAAGACCAAAGGATTCTGAAATTGCAGATGGTCTCTATTCAGGTCATCTTTGTCACTGCAGATGTAAAAGTTTAAAGCAAAGAAAAACTGAAAAGTGCACAGTGAAAGTACTTGAAGTTTAGGACCCTGTGTTCGTCTGGTGAATTTGCAACTTGCTGCCACATGAGGTCAGAGTTTGGGTTCCAGCCTTGCTCTTCTGGGGTGGGTCTGTGTAGTGTAGGGGAAAGCTACTGTCAGGTGAGATGGTCATATTCCACAACTCAAGTCAGGCCTAACCTTCCTCAAAGAGAGGAGCACTATAAGGCAAAGCTTTTGAGACTCTGTGAGGAATAGGTTAGGGGATCCTAGAGAACTTTAACCAATCCCCTCATCCCCTGCAAGCATATCTGGAAACAAAAGGTTCTGTCTTCAGGGTTCCTTGTGGAATGACCCCTGAATATAGGTGTATGTAAATACATTAAATTTGTCTGCCAATAATGTGCTCTTGCATTTCATAGAGGTAGTTAAAAGGATGCTGTCACTCAAAAATCCTACCTCCATCTGCAAATTTTATACCTTCTTTTATTTTAGTAACTGCTATGTTTACTAGAATGAAAGATCAGACGGGAAAGCATATTTTTGTCTTTTTTTCAGATTTACTTTGTACATTTGACGGCACTTGTTGAATAGTCTGTTACACTGCTTCCTAATGGTTAGTTGCATCACTCTCATGAGATGCAGTTGGGAGGGAGAAAATTATACTCTTCCACAGGCTCTGCAAGCAAGTATTTATTGTTAGCAACAACAGAAGGTGAAGAGGCAGCAGGCAGGTGCATTCCCAAGGACATTTTGTGTCATTGCTCTTGGACCCACTCAAAAGACCCTGATAATGCAGCAAGGAAATGCAAACTCTCCTCCCCTCTTTTTTATCAAAAGGGAATTTAAAAAAAAAAAAATCTTTAGTGAACAGCCTTTAAATTGTAAGCTGAATTTAAAAAAAATTCAAATTGACTGTCTCTTTAAACAAAACAAATATTGGGCACATAAAAAGTCCACTAGAAAAAGTTGAGACAAAATGTACTTGTAGGCTATGTGTAATGTGGCCAGGTGTTATCTGGGGGAAATGTACTTAGTTGTTTGTTTATACATTTTTCTACCAGAAATAGTTTGTATAAACAAAGGATGGGTCTTCCTTGTGTGAGTAAGATTTCTCTGAGAATTGTAGAGTCTTCCAGGTGGTAATATATTTCAACTTATGGTAGCTATACTTTTATGTCTGCATGATATGGTCCGCTATTTCATTTTGGTAAACCAACCCAATACCAGTGCCAGTTTGGATCAACAATTTTGTTTCTGGTCATTTGTCCAGGACCATTGCTTGGAAAATCTATCTGAACCTGAAAGCATTTAGTACTGTTAATTCCAGCGTGTCATGACTCACTGAGGTGGACATGAATCCTTTATAGCCCTGGAACACTGGGAATGCCAGCATTTATTGCTAGACCTGTCAGACTGCGAGGTATCAGACCTTACTTTGAAACAATACTGGGGCTACTTTGGTACCTCAGTTTAACAATGCTTTCCTGACATTGGGCCAGGATAGACTATAACTAGTCTTAGATCACTGGCCAGTCTATTTTAATCCTTGTATTGGCTGCATGTCTTTTTTTCTTTGCAATTTAAATTGGTAGCTCACATTAACCATAGGTGCTGGCCTACAGCTTCCGAGAGCACTTACACTAACAATAGGTGATTTTTATCATTGTATTGGTAGTCTGTCAATACTAAGGTTGTGAAACCTTATCAAGCTTTGGCTTTCTCTGAGTCATTACATGTCTGGCCTCTAAGGGCAGCACTCCAGAAAGATGGACGAGTGAGTGACAGGCTGAATTACTGTACCTCTTACCCAGCACTTGTAGAAATTAAGTGGTTGTCAGAGCGACATCAATAGAGGTTTACAGATTGCTTTGTAAACTCATTTTGAACTACCTACTGATGGGGAAGCTTGATAACGCTCTCATACTTCAGTGCAGCTGAATGAAAATCAAATACACAGAGATTTTCACTTTTATTTTTTGTTAGCGATGATAATGTTCTTCACGGACAAGCTGATAGTGAAGTAAATGGCCCTAGAGCTTTTGTCCATATAACATAAAATACAATATCCATGATTAATCCTGCTCCTAGTGATGACTAATTTTCATCTCCCCAGCAATTTTCTGTGCGATTGCAGATACCACATCCTAAGAAAAAGACTGAACTGCATTCCATAGCCTGAGCTTGGGAAATCTGGTCCCTCAAGCAGCAGGGGGGTAGAGATTCCCTTTGTGATGCTGAGGTAATAGATCCTGCTGTGCATTTGCTCATCAGAGGACAGACTGGTTTGTCCAAAGCTGTATTTACCTGGGACACGGCTGTCCTCTGTAGCTGCCACCCACTGCTGAAACTTCCACATCCACTTACGCGTTGCGGAGTCTCTATTTTGAAATGGTGGCAGCACTTTAGGCAGAGACAACTAATCCATTCTGCACTGGGGCAGGGTTGTAGGTATCGATTTTCTGGGCTGGTCCGTTGTGCCCAACTTCAGGCCCAATCCTGTGAGGTGCTGAGCATCTAATTCCCATTGATTTCTTCAAGGTTTTTCCCAGGTCAGGATCTTTTTGAGTCTAGAGCATGCATGTCTATTCACCGGCTTACTTCAAAGTTCAGATACTTAATCTGGTGGTATGCTAAACATCTCTCTAAGAATGCATCATACAGTGCAGAATGTGTGTAAGTTTAGTAGTAAAAGTGCTGTGTGTGTGTATATCTATATACACACCTTTAATTCAAGGTTATTTTGTAGGCATCCTTATGCACATAAGGGTGAATACTGACATACAGTATCTCTATCTTTTAAAAGGTTCAAACAGTCAGTTCGTGGGTAGCTTTTGTCCTGATTCACACTCAGTGTAAAAAGAAAAGGAGGACTTGTGGCACCTTAGAGACTAACCAATTTATTAGAGCATAAGCTTTCGTGAGCTACAGCTCACTAATAAATTGGTTAGTCTCTAAGGTGCCACAAGTCCTCCTTTTCTTTTTGCGAATACAGACTAACACGGCTGTTACTCTGAAACTCAGTGTAAAGTAATTATATTTGAGAGAAATAGACTTAATGAGAGCTACTTTGGCTGGACTACTTACAATACGTTTTTATTAACATTGATATATCATCTGCCTAAGGGACATTAGGGCACATAGCATACCAAGTAATAATAATTCCTTGCATCCTATTAACTAAGTGATCTTTGAGTAATTACTGTTACATGCTGCTACAGCTTTTGTGTGTGTGTTAAACTTGAAACTATATTTTGTTCTATATCAGAAATACCCAGTTTATGAACTGAGGCCTTTTAAAAATGTTTGCATAACTAGAAGAAATGCTTAATAGTTCCTTACAATCACTTTCAAAAATATACTAATCACAAAAAATTTAAACAAAGCCAAAAAAAAAATCATCTTTAATTACATTCAACCAATTCTGATTTATAATTAAGGCTGAGTTAATTAGGACTGAAAGTTAAAAATACTTCGGCCTGGCTTATAATTAGGACAGATATTTAAAAATTTGCAAATTACATAATTGCGTACAGACACACGTACATATCTACATGCATACATAATCATACAGTTACAAAGATTTAAGTTTGCCTGAATTTTAGCATAGCATATAATAGTAAAAATGAGGCAGAAGTTCTTACCGAACAGCAAGGGCTCAGAAATTCTGACAACACAGAATTAGTTCTCTTCATTGTCTGCCTCTGACATAACTCAAGGGTTGCAAATCCTGTAGCATTGTCAAAATCCAAGAAAAGAACTTTTCTGATCCTTGTTAAGTCATGGGTTAGCAAGAAAAACCTGAGGCTCTAAAGCCTCATGAACCAAAATTTGAGATGCAAAAGAAACAACTTTGTTATTACATATATGGGAGGAATCAGCAATGTCTGCAAAGAGATGGACTCTCTCACCTTTGGGAGGCAAAAATCCATTCCTTTATTTTCCCTAATATAAATCAGCCTTCCCAGTTAGAAAACATTGCCAAAGTAACAGTATGTAAGGCTGTCTGAACAGGAGTCACAGATGAAGTATTTTTTATAGTAAGATAGGAAATACTTACAGACTTCAAGGGGGTGATTACTTGAGTTAACATTCACAAATTCAGAAGTGGGTTTACACAGACTAAAATGGGTAGAATCAAATTCATCCTTTAGAGAACTCCATTGAATTCTTTCCCAGGGACAAATTTGGCCCATCATTTAGCTGAATGGTGAGAGTTTTGCACAGAGGGTGGTGTATTAACTATTTATCTGTCTTGGGTACTTATATTGCCCCATGACACACTTTGCAATCTTTAAAGGTTAAATTTGGTGGGTATGAGACTCATCTTTTTTTCTATTTCCCCCGCCTCCCCCGCTACCTTGTATATTTTGCAATCCTCTTGCCCAGCCCAATCCCAGCCGGCTTCTCAGGATTCCTTGGATGAGTTCATGACTGAAATAAAATCAGGCTGCTCCTTAGACAGCGTAATGAGGAAGAAGCTTCGCTTGCGGTCCTTTGAATTGAGGCAAGAACAGCAGAGACTGAAAGGGTTAATAAAGATTGTTAAACCTGCAGAGCTGCCGGAGTTGAAGCCACAGTGAGTCTACATCAATAATCATTGTATATTGTCCATATGAAATTGTGCTATCCTGGCAAGTGAAATGCTGCCAAAATGTAGAAAGAGCAAAATATACAATGGGTACCACCTCCTGTGGTACATCTGAAATGTCACTTTGGCATGTCAGTGTGCCACTGACCCATAGCCATGTCAAAGGCATGCTGCAGAGAGATGCAGCAACAGTGGAGTTAAAGCAGTAAGATCAACACCTGCTTGCACACACAGTGGTGTTTCTTAATAACATGTCTTGCAGAAGCATCACACAGCACAGGTTTGAGTTCTTGTTTCATAGCATCACCTTTGTTCCGCAAATGTTTCTGTTCTTAAATAGAAGAGATTGATGCTTAGGTATTTACTGTAGACTGTGCATTTGCTAATCACTTTTCTTTGTATCTAATTTTGTTAGGACTGGGAGTCATGGTATGGAAATGGAGAACAAGCCTAAAAAGCTAACACTGCCTCTCTTTGGTGCAATGAAAGGGGGAAGAAAATTCAAACTGAAAACTGGAAACCTAGGGGTAAGTTGGATGAAGAGGCCGGTTTTCAGGTATTTGTTGCTTTCGTTTCCTTAGGTCGTTGGCTTTCCCTTCACTTTCTTTTCTATTCTTCTTGGCCTTTTCGTTAAATTCAGATGCATTATTGGTTTAATTCCCAATAGGACTATCCAAAAAACTATGACCTGCTTTTCTGGGGACAATGACTGTATCTCTTCTTCTTTTTCACCTGCACTGATACCTTTCCTTAGGACAAAATAGCTCGTCATCCATTTGGCACTTCTTTCCTAGTTCTTCCTATGTGTGGAACACACATGCTTTGTCCTGTCTTCTCTGTCTGTGGCCGTTCTGTATCAACCTGTCTATATATCTCAGGGTTTTTTATAGCACTCGTCATCAGATTACCTAAACACTGCTACATCAGTTTGCTTTTACGCCACAGAAGTTGCCTCTCAGACGTCCAGTTATCCCTGAAAGCTTGTTAAAAATGAAAGATAATGGGCCTGAAGTGGAGGAAGAAGAAGAGGATGAAGATAAGGAGCAGGAAATCAAAGCAGCAAATATCAGGACACAAAAAGCAGAGATGAAAATGGCAGGAGAAGAAGCAGAACAAGAGACTAGTCTTCCTGCCAGTTCTCCTAGCAAGAATGTGGAACCCACCCATGGTAAACAGTGACTGCTTTTTCCCTTTTCCCTGCATTAGGTTATGAGAGTATAAACTACTGGATTTTTCAGAGTTGCCCAAAGCTCTGGAGGTTTGTTTCACAGATGTTCATGTGACATTTTGCAGATTTCCTTTTCACAGCTTTGTGCCTATGAGTTCAGCATTCTGGGCACAAACAGATCCAGGAACCGAAGAGTTTCACCTGGTTTTGTATTAAAGCTCTGCACAACAGCAAATTTCCCATAGTTTTGGGATTAAAAAAAAGACAAGAAAAGAAATCTTTCTGTATTGTGACGGGCTATATTGATAAACCAGTGTGTGCAGCACTTGAGTGTCTTACAGTAACAAACTAGAACATGACATTGTTGTAAAGGAACATAATTAAAAAGAAAACAGATTTCAGAGTAAGAATACATTTGAAGGTTTATAAACTGAAGAGGTAAAATATTTTAAAAGTCATAATGGCAGGATCTTGACACTGTCTGTGTCTGTGACACTGTATATACAAATTCAAACCCTTTTGCATTCACCAACTCTGTGCATGTGAAAACTCAGCCATAACATTGCAGTAAGTTATTTTGTTCCCTCATATCTGCAACTCTACGTCCTTGCTTTAATGTATGGTATCATGTGCGATATGGCCAAGTTGTTAGTTTAAACTGGCTCTGTAGGTTAATTAAACTCCCTTCCCAATGTTGCATTGAAATAGTCTTTCTATGTTTAAACTCTTTAGGTGTTTAGAGAGAATTGTCCCTTTATTTGAATGTCAGTGCTGAAATGAATGCAGCTAAGTTTACTCGAGTATATTGTGTTTCAGTGATACTAGTGCTCTACTTCTTAGGATGCCTGATGATAAGTGTATTCTGTTGACTTTTTGGCTGTTTTCCCCAGAGATTGGTTTTCAGTCTCAGCCCATCAGCAATCGGTTAAAGACACCAGATAATGAATATCAGGTGGACCTATCACAAGAGAAGTCTCAAGGTGAGCAATGCAATGTGGGGCTCAGCAATTGTGCAGGAGATTATGGACTTAAAAATGTATTCAAAGGAGCTATTGTCTGTGCAAATTAGCAAAAGGAAACCGCATTGTCTAGTTTCTGAAGCAGGGAACTAGGAATCTAGGGGGTGTAAGGGCTATTTTCAACTCTGCCACAGTCTAAATATGTGACATCTGGGCAAGTCGCTTCATCTCTGTATTTCAATTCTCCTCGCCCCTCCAAATCTGTAAGGCGCTTTGAGTTCCTTGGATGAAAGACACTATATAAATACAACGTTATTTTAATGCAGTAGCGTGACAGCAGGATCTTGTGAGGAAGAACCAAGTATAAAAAATGATGCACCCTTTTTCTCCTCCTTGTCTTGTCTTAAGAGTTGGTCAGAGGGGAAGTGCATGTGAAGATCTGTGCCAATACAAATCTCAAGTACCATATGGCAGTAGCATGCACTGTGAGCTGACCAAATGTCACCGTGCATTTTACAAAAGTCCATCTGATCCTCAAGATCAAAGCCTGACTTGGCATGCAAAACATTTGGAAGAGATCTGTATGAATTCTTTTACTCTGCTCTCCCACCTAACAGTCTATGGCAGCCTAAGATTCCTCAGGGAGACTGTCCTCTTCTCTTATAGGGGTGAATTTTGATGTCTGATGAGATTGAGATCTTGAGTCACTTAGGTTAAATGGCAGGAGAGTCAAGGCTATTCATCTTACATGATTCCTCACTATTCTGTTCCACTAACTGATATTCCTGTACCCAGAGAAGTGGCATTTTCGTATGTTGGTTCCATGTATTTCCTAAAGTAGCTTTCGGTCTTCATGGCCCAGAGTACACACCCTTGATGGCCGAAGTCCAGGGCACTTTCATGCTCCAGCTTCAGTATTATATCCTCTTGTAATCTGCAGGGAGAAAATTGTTTGACTATTAAAATTTATCATTATAGTAACTGCAGATAGAAAAGACCTATTAGATCCTAACCTCTTACAGGTGGATATATGGAGTGCCAGATAGAGGATCGAATACGTTACATTTAAGTGACAACTGTAGTTTGTTTAATCTCAATAAATTTATAACAGTAGGATCCTGTTCAACAGATAAAAGAACTGAATTTTGGTTCAACAAGGTTAATGTACCATTTCCTTTGACAGGTCTGTTTTTAAGGGGGCCTTTTGTAAACTTATTTCTGATAGAGCTGCTGGTTTGTGATGTAGGAGCAATACCGTGTGCTATAAAACAGATCTTGTTTCTTCCCAGCGTCTGAGAGCGCGTGCAGGACATTTGAAGAGAGCCCCAAGAAAAAGACGAAAGTTTATGGCCCAAGCAGGGTAAGTAAGGGTACCTGACGCGCTCTCACTCATAGGAAGACAGTCCTTGCCCCAAGAAGTCAACAGTCTAATTTAAAAGATTCCCTCTGAGCGAAATGGGCTGGTGACGTGGTTGGAGTACAGCTTTGTGACAGTGATGTCTCTTCCATGGTGTGTGAGACTAGTCTTCTAATACACTACTGCTGCAGCAGGCATAGAGAGCTATTACAAGTCACCGAGGAGCGTGCCTGCTGAGAAGCTATGATCTAGCATTTCAGGATTGACAGAGCTCCGTAAAAGCTACAGTCAAAATAGACCACCAGTCCATTCATCAAAGCTTCCTTTCCAGTTTGTGCTGTGTCACAGTGATGTGATCTCTCATTTGCTTGTATGTGCTCCAACTTGCCATAAAAATTGGCGTGCTCCAAGGCCCAGTCCTGTGTCTGCAGAGCTTTCTTGTGGATTAGCGTGGGATGTTGCACTCACTGGCTTACACAGCAAAGGTCTTAGTCTGGAAAACTGATACTGTTGGACAAAAACCTGGGGGCCACCTCTGTAGTCCACGTGTCTTGCCTTTAATATAACTTCATCCTTTTGGGAGTTGTGGAAAGGGGCCATTGTTAGTGCTGTGGAATTTATTGTAACTGGGAGACAAGGTGTAAGTGGCCTCCAGTGCATTCACAAGGAGGATAGAGTTGTTTCTAGGATAAAAATCTGTAAGGGATATGAACCCTCCATGTTTTGGGGCATAAAGATAACCACTTCTGCTGGGGGTTAGAAAGAACCTCTTCCTGGGGGCATATTGCTGCATAATTTAGCATCATGGGGGCTTGTACCTTTCTCTAAACCATCTGGTACTGACCATTGTGGGAGACTGGGTACTGGACTAGATGGTCTACAAGTTTATCCAGTGTGGCAATTTCTACGCAGCACATTCTGGTTGTAGGTTTTGTAATTGATAGAATGCTATGCAAATACACTGCATCATGTAGCAAAGAGATGTACTGCCCATCAGTCACTAGCAGGATCCGCTAATCCAAAATAATACTTCCATTGGCATTAATTGATTCCGTTGTTAGCAATCCCAGCAAAGAGGCCAAGGACTGAATGGGAACATCCTTCAGAGGAGGTCCCTCCTTAGCTAGGTTGAAGCATATTAGTGAGGGAAGTGTCAATACATTTGCACTGCTACAATCCATGCTGTACCCCTTCTGTGGATAACTAGAAGGTTCCAGTCTCCAGGGCTGTCAGACCCAGCACCTCTAACCAGCACTAATTCACTCCAAGCATTCTAATGTTATAGTATTCTCATAATATTAAATACCTTAGGTTATCTTCACATTCCCATTACAAATCACTTTTTTGCACATGCGATCTTCTGCACACACTCTCCTTTTGGTTGATATTTTCCATAGTGGGTTTCAGACCAAAGGTAGCATTTTTTTTAAAGTTTGAGGAAAAAATCTTTTTATGCACTTCTGAGTCATGCAAAACTGGAAAAAGTCTTTTCTCCTTCTGAAAAGATTTTGACTTTTTTGTGCACAAGAATAAAGAGAGCTGAATTTTACATGGTGACACTTTCCAGGAGGCTAGATCTTCCAGAGGGCTCTAATCCAGGTTAATTTTAGAAAATTAAACAGATTTGACGGACTGAAACATTGCTTTGATCATGCTGATAGATCTGTATTAAGGTTTTATGTAATAACCAGTACATAAATTCAATGCTTAGTAAATATAGACTCATAGACTTTAAGGTCAGAAGGGACCATCATGATCATCTAGTCTGACCTGCACACTGCAGGCCCTCACCCACCACTCCTCTAATAGACCCCTAACCTCTGGCTGAGTTATTGAAGCAGTGTATGCTCTGTGTAGATTTAAAGACTTAAATATAGGTGGGTTGGGTTTTTTTGTTTTGTTTTTCAGTGTTTCACTATGGAGTTGTTAGATTTTGACTACATAATTGTGGAAGTAAAAAATGAAAGCAGTTAAAAGATTACTGCTTCAGCCCTAAATTTTCAACCTGACTTTCACTTGCTATCTCCATATTTAGGCCTCGATGAAAATAGCCTGATTTTTGAGGAGCACTTAGCAGTCACAAATGCCACTGAAATTAATGGGAGCTAGAAGCATATATCTCCTTGGAAAATGAGGCCACTCTTATTTTAACAGCTTAACTTCAGGCATTCAAGTTTGAAACTGTTGGCCTTAATATGATTTTTATTTTTTTCCCAGTGTGAATTGTGCTCCTAAATCACTTAAATACTCTTAAGTCTCACCTTCCCCTTTTTCCTTTAAACAGGGACATTCATTGTAAAATTGACATCAATGTAACATTAAGCTTACAAATTTAAACCCTCGAGAGTCAGCAAATACAAAAATTAACATTTTCATTGTAACCTCTATTTGCATACACCATGGACACAATCCTGTGTTTTGCATTATCTGTAATGCTGTCAAGTGCAACAAACAGTTCTGCCCTCGTTAGTACACTCAACTCCTACTGACTTCATTGGGAATTTCATGGCTATATCGGAGGGTGGAGTTGTCCTTCAGTCTATGCTCTGAGGCCTGGTCTATGCTGGGCGGGTGGGGATCGATCTAAATTATGCAACTTCAGCTATGTGAATAACATATCTGAAGTCGATTTACTGAGATCTACTTATCACGATGTCTTCACTGTGGTCAGTTGACAGCTGACGCTCCCCCGCTGCCCGTCGATGCCGAGGGTAATGTAGACACGCCCTGACAGACCGGCTCTGTTACCAGCCCACTGCACTCCTGTTGTTTCCTCATTGACCTTTCACAGTAGGGAAACTGCTTCCACCTCTCGGTAGCTTTTTTTTTTTTTCAGCTTAAAACTGACTATTTGAAACACTTGGGAACTTTATGCTAGGAATGCTGTATCTTTAAAAATGTCTGCTCAATTTTTATTTTTTGCAGCTCCAGCAAGCGCTTTCCTCCTCGCAGTACCCAGAAGATGACCCAGACTACTGTGTGTGGATGCCTCCTGCAGGTACCAAGCAATTTCCTCTAACTTCTTACTCCAATAAATCAGGAATCCATTTGCAAAATAGTCCTGAGGTCCCTGAAGTGTGGCCCAAAAAAAAAATCAACCAGTATGGATATTTCACACATACACCCATCCCAAATACCACATGTAACAACCATGTACTTTTCACACTGCTATATGTGCTACTATTAGTTCCTGCAGTTCTATATTCGCTTCATTACGCCAAGTATGGTGGTGGTTTTATTATTTGAAAGGAAGATCAAAGCCTATGAGGTTTTGAGCAGCCTCAACTTTCGCTGAAGTCATTGGAACATTCCGCAACCTGTGGGATTGGTCCTCTAAAACTTTTGTGAGGACTTTTTGGCCAAAACTTTGAAACACAAATCTTCCTACAACTCGTATCACATGTTTTGGAGAGACAAGCCTTATTAACTTATTGTGGCAGAGATATGGAATGACTTTTAATAGGGGCACAAATCCAATTTGTGTGGAGGGTGAAAGGTAAAGATTAACTTTTCTAATTAACCTTCAAATCGTTTTGATTTAACCTTCTGTGGTTATTTTTAATGATGCAATGAATTTTCAATTATACTTTTTTAATGAGAGCATGGCTTATGCATATAGCTTTTCATATTAAGTGCATAGATTAGATTTCATATGGTTTCATGGTAGTCTTTCTCAAAATTACAGATAATTAGGGGTTTAAAACATTGCTGGGCCTCACAGGGGGGAGGAGACGGGGAAGGAACTTCAGTGAGGAGAGCTCTATCCCAGAGCTAAGTGAACAGAAGGACTGCACTCCATTAGCACTAGTAAAAACTAGAGCAAAATTCCTGGCTCAGCTGACCAGAAGAGGGGCTGAACTGGGTGTGTCTAGCCAGCTTCCTTTTTTGAGGGAGCTCTCTTTTCCTGTCTCCAGCTGTTAATGGGCAGATTTGTCTCCTGTCTGAGCTGGCATAATGGAGGAA
The DNA here is from genome assembly GCF_965140285.1 of Lepidochelys kempii. Taxonomy (NCBI): domain Eukaryota; kingdom Metazoa; phylum Chordata; order Testudines; family Cheloniidae; genus Lepidochelys; species Lepidochelys kempii. Next base: position 154,744,367 of record NC_136382.1, read on the forward strand.
CCAAATAAACAGGAAAGATATTATGTAGTCTTGTAAAGGCATATAACTCCCAGCTGTCAGGAATTTATGTATCAAAAGGAGATTAGTATTGTAGTATCCATTGTGTGGGTTGGTATACTTTTTTTTCTGCCTGTCGAATGTATGCTCTGTGCAGACAGTTTCATTCTTTGCTCTGAGTTGATCTTGGAAGAGAAAATATATATATATTTTTGTCTCTTGTCAATCAGGTCAAAGCGGTGATGGCAAGACTCATCTGAATGAAAAATATGGCTATTAAGCTTCACAGGCCCCAGGCAGGGGCTCTGAGGTCTAAGGGACCGTGCTACTTTGGACAGCTTCCTGCACAGAGTTGAGTGAGGGGTGAAAGAGTTAGCTTCTCAGATGTTGTTGAAGACTGAATGGCATCAGCACCAATTCAGACAGTTATCTCAAGCATTGAATTTGTTCTTTGTTTTTAAAACACTTCTAAGGATTCCTGAGCCTTGCACATATAAATTTTTCCACCTCTTCCTTCTGCAGTTGGCCTGGTCGTTGTATTCAGCATAGGAATGTTAGACTTGTAAGGACTTTATGTTTATAAGCTTGATGAGGTGATACCAGGCTGGTTTTATCCAATAAAAATGAGAACACTAGTGTTTTTGCCTCCAAATTATACTTAAAATGACATTTTATTTCAAAGAAAATACATTTTTAACCCCCTCTTTCTCCCCCCCGCCCCCCCAAAAAAATCCTTTTTAACTTTTGGAACTCAAGCATTTCTGCACTGAATAGTGCAAGAAAACCAGAGCATGAAATTGGCTGGAAACACTGAGAGAAACGCAATAATTAGAGGCATGGAAAAACTCTCATATGAAGACAAGCAATCCAAATATTTTCAATTTGTCTTTCAAAAGAGACAAATTTGAGGGGACATGATGATAAAAGCCCCCAAAATAGCGAATGCTCTAGAAAAGGGAGATAGGAGTTTCTGTTTTCCTTGTGTTATAACACAAGAACATTGGGACATTTGATGAATTTGAAAAATGATACATTCAAAATTGATAAAAGATAATTCTCTCAGTGCATAATTAGACTGTGGAACTCATTGCCACAGAATGTTGTTGGAGCCAAGAACTTAGTGAGGACTAAAGAGGGATTTGACCTTTCTATGGATAACAAGAATATCCAGAACTATAAAAATTCATGCTGAAAAAGAGTATTGGAAAGAATCTAATATCTCATTTATCTATAATATGAAACCTGCGGCTTAAAATAATTCCAAATGTTAAGAGATTAGGAAGAGACCTTGATGGGAGCAGATTACCCTCCATCTGCCTACTATGCAGTTTCTTGCACCTTCTTCTAAAGCAGTGGTGGGCAACCTGTGGCCCAGGAACCGGCGTCCGGGAACCCGGCAAACCACAGCCACCGGGAGCTGCGAGGGCCGTGCCTGCAGATTGTCATCAGCAAAATGTCTCACGGCCCACAATCTGATTACCCTGATGGGCCACAAGTGCCCACCACTGTTCTAAAGCATTGATGCTGGCCACTGTCAAGAGACAAGATATTGGATTAAATTGACCATAGGTCTGAGGCAGTCCAACATTTCCTATGTAAAGTAGCTCTATAAAATGCTACGGTAGTGGTTGTATTATACATAAGGAAATTCTTCTTTTAAAAATATGAATTTTATCCTGACCATGTCTCTTCACCTTCCTCTTTCATCAGACGTGTTTCTAGGATGGTCATAATAGTTCAGGCTTTTCTATCTTTTCAGCAGTGTGTGTTTGGGCAGATGCCTTTTGTATTCCCCTATTCAAGCCCCCGCTTGGTTGAAAGTATTTCTCCCTAGTAACCAAAGTCCACTCACATCAATGTCCTCTTACCAGTTCTTTTAAAATCATAATTAAAGAGAAAATACCTGCAGATGGAGCTAGTGAAGCACAAACCATGCTGTGTCAAGGTCTCTTCCATCTATGAGCTGTATTATGTCCAATTCCTTTCCTCTGGACCTCTGAAGTGTTCCCTTCATAATTAACTCGCTCTCCCCCCCTGCTCCCATAAAGCTGAAAATTCACCCACACTTACGCCACTGGCTTTAAATCAAACCCTGGTGTAGAAGAGTGATTTCACACCCGCCCATTCAGTCGCCCAGCTGTTGAGACGGGTCTTTGTTTCTGCAGTAAGCTACAGCATCCACACACTTGTTCTTGCTGCTTGTGCCAACATGTGGTCAGGATACAGTGCTTTCTCCAGCATTCAAGGACCAATTGTCTAAAGTTGCCATTTCCCGTGCAGAGGAAATGATTATTGTATTCTCTGCCACATGTTTACCTCATTATCGTAATTACTTTCCCTTGCTACAAACCTTCCTTTTATGTATTCACCTGATAAATACATTTTAATTTATAAGGCATATCCAAAGCCCTTTAAGCACTTAATATCTGGCCAGCTGCCTTCAGAATATTTTGGTTTGGAGCTCTGTGTGTGAAGCAGTTGGTTTGATAATTTGCATAACACATTCTGCTGTTTCACGTCAAACAATTATACATTTAATATAGTTATATAAATGCCATAGGTTTTTACAAGCTTTTACATTCTGATTTAAGTGTGACATTTAGCATTAGATGCTCTCAGCATCATGATAGAAATTAAGTGCAATGAAATGTCAAAGCTCTCTTTTTCTGATACCCCAGTGTGTGTGCCTATATGTATATACATGTGTATGTATACTTTCCAACATGAATATATTGCATTGTTTCTGGGTTCTGATGACCTGTTAAACCTAGGTTCAGTCTCATATTTTCACTAGACATACTCAATAAAAATGCAGCCTAATTGTAGTTCAGCGGACTAGTCTTTCACTTGGAGCCTGGCTTCAAATCTAGTCTTTGATCGCAAGTGAAAATAAGATTGTTCTCCCAAACTATCATACACTTTGACTCACTCTGGCACACAACTGCTCACGAATGTCCTAGACTAGAATAGTGGAACTGCAGGTCACAACTGATCTGCACTGGCAGAACTGTATGGAGGGAGCCTGAGACTTCAGCAGTTGTGAAATTCCAGATCAGGAGAAATGTGCATAGTGCTTATCTGCACTAATCTGACTAGCCTCTCACTTTCATAGGTATCAGGTTCACACTCCTAGAGACAGGTGTAACCCTTAACGGTATAGGGGGTGTTATTGATATTATTGTATAAATATAGTACAGATGGTTTCTGAAGAGAGAACATTGCTTGTGTGAGCTGTCTTTATTACATCTTTATGTAGAGGGAAGATAGTCTTGCCTTTACCCTGCAGTATAAGGGTGGGTACCCTCTAGGCACTCTAATTGAAAATAGCTTCTCCTGATTTCCTTTGACTCTGCATCCCATGCTCCCTACCAACTCCAGTCTACACAGAGCACTGCTACTAGCTTCCTCTCCCTGATCTTCCCTATCACACCACCACTCCCTTGTCTTTAGATCAAGTTCAAGCTTCTCATCCCTCTGAGGCACAGCACAATTTTATCTTACCAGTATCTTTGTGTTCACTTCCTCCTGCAGTTTAAACTCCTGAGGTTTCCTACAAACCACTCCTATACCCTTCTCCTGCTTCCCCTTTGCATATTCTTTTCATATCACCCCTTTTCTTTTAGTATATCCTCCCCTTCACTCAAATTATCTTCGGAATGCACTTTCACAAAGCCTTTCATCAGTGATCCTTCAAAGATGCCCACCCTACTTTGTGATGGTGACCTATCAGCTGATCTATAGTGTCTGTCTGGTTTAGGGCCTGGTCCTGGAGCTAATTCTGTGTGGGAAGAGCTCTGCAGCTGCCTGGAGTCAGTTGCAGGACTGGAGTCTCAGTGCAAGCTCCTTATAGGAGGGGCCATGTCTGCCTTTGTACAGAGCTGTGCACGCTGCTCTATAAATAAAATTGTAGTAATGTGAAGTGAAACAATACAAGAAACTATGGTGATCTACTAGCGAAATATTTCCCTTTTAGAACGGCCGTGCATCTGTTCTGTTTTGGAAGCAGCAGCATATTGTCCATGGGAATTTCCTCAGAAAGTAGTTGGCAGTGCTATAAGCCCATGATAGGAAGTGAGTGATGTTTCTCTGATGTCAGAACAAAACGGTACTATAAATCTGTAAGTCGTGTAACTTGCTTATCAACCTTTTTATCCCCTTACCATAAATAACCTTCCCAACAGTCTTTAAGAAACATCAACCAAGGCAGATTCATAACAGCAAGCCAATAACACCCTAGCAGCTCTTACAGGCTATTGTATGTAATTCTTCTAGGGTCTGTGTTGAAATGCTGATTTATTTTCCAGTGTTGAAAGCACAGCTGTAAGCCCCGCAGACCATTTTGTTCTTGCTTCTAAAGCAGCTCCCTTAGCTTCAGGTGTTTCTCACCACAAAGCGGATACAGCCGTTTTCTTTCTAAAAATTAGTGCACTGCCTGCAAACTCTGTTTTCTGGCTTCTGTTTTTGAGAAGCAGTCACACAAGGAAATGTTCTGTGATGTGTTGATGGTTGATAAGCTGCAGTATCTCTTCTGTCTCTCTAATCATTCAGATAAGTGGTAAGTGTGAGCCAGTGGCTTAAGCTCAGGCCTGGGTATTAGTAACTCCTATATTCTGAACTTGACTCCTATTCGCTCTCTGACTTCAGGCACGGGAGTCAAGATCAGAATGCAGGCATTTTGAATGCCTAGTTAATGGGAGTTTTGCCACTGATGTCCAGGGGTCAAAGTTCCATCTGTTAAGTCTCTCAACATCTCTACAAGAAGTTACTTATCTCCATTTTAATCACTGCACCTCTATTTCCCCATCTGTTGTAAAAGGGAGATAATTAACTTATCTCAGAGACGTTAAGAAACTAAGGCTATGTCTACGCTACAGTTTGTGTCGGAATAACTTCTGTCACTCTGGAGGGGTGAATAAATCACACGCGCGCACACACTCACACACACACACCCCCGAGTGACATAAGATACATGGACATAAGTACCGGTGTGCACAGCACTATGTTGGCAGGAGAGCTTCTCTGCTGACAGAGCTGCTTCTGCTAGCAGGGGCTGGAGTAATTAAGCCAATGGGAGAAGCTTTCTCCCATCAGCTTAGAGCAGCTTCAGTAGAGAACTTACAGTGGTGCAGCTGCATTGGTGTAGCTGCGCTGCTGTAAACTCTCTAGGGTACCCATGTTCTTATCGGGTGAAATCTTGACCCCTGTGACATCCATGACAAAACTCCCCTTAACTTCAATGGGGCCATGATTTCATCTTATGCTTGGAAAGTGCTTTAGCATCCTCTGCTGAAAGGTGTTATGTAAAATGTATTATTAGAGCAGCAGAGGAGGGTAAGTATGGTTGAAGGGCAAATGGATCTCTGTTGCCTAGAAGGAGGAGGAGTGTGAACAGCAGCTGATGCTACTGTCAGAAACCAGTACTGAGGATTGGGATGAGATCATAAAAAGGAAGCCGTATGAGGACCACTGTGGCAGCTGGAGAGCATGGAGATGCTGGGAAGGATAGAGCAAGAAAGAAGAGAAACCTGAATGCATTATTATTATTTAGAGGTCTGAAGTCAAAGGATGAGTAGGAGGCCTAGCACCTTGTGGTCACACCTAAAATCTGCATATATAGTTAGAAGTGATATGAACACCCATGAAAATAGGGAACTAATCCAATGAGAGCTAAAGCATTTACTTAGACAAATGCAAGTTGGGCCACTTAAGGGAAGACATATGCAGGCTAGCAAAGGGGGAGCAGATGGGTGAAAAGCAGAACTTGGAAAGCAGTGACGGGCTAGTGGTGGACAGCAATTGGGTTGGGTGACACATTCTAAGGTTCAACGCAGACCAGTGAGAGACCATATCGCCGCCTGCCCTGTAACCCTGGGTGCCTTAAATGCTCTGCTGCTGTGACTCATAGTCCGGAAACAGCAAGCAGGCAAGCATACAGTTCCCTGAATGTCCGTGTGCTGCACAGCCCTGGTTCGGCACTCGGACCCCAGCAGCCTGCCTATAATGCAACTGCCCCACCCTGGTCTCCCCCAGCCTTGGTTACTACTTGCAGGGTGATCCCAATGCATCCTCAGTCCCTAATTTCCCCAAAACCATCTGCCCTGAAACATCCAGCCCTCTCCTGGAAGATTTGGAGGAGTAATAAGGTCCATTGCTCTTTAAAGAGACAAAAGCACAGAAGCTTGTTGCTTTAACTGGAGTTAACAATCCCTTCAATTCAAACACAGCACTGGGTTGGTTTGGATTAAAAGTAAAACAAGTTTATTAACAAAAAGAGAGGTTTTAAGTGAGTTTCAGCACAAGGGGAAAATACAAAATGGTTACAAGCAAAAGTAAAATATGCTTTCTAGTGTCTTAGCCCTGGTCTACGCTAGGACTTTAGGTCGAATTTAGCAGCGTTAAATCGATGTAAACCTGCACCCATCCACACGATGAAGCCCTTTTTTTTTACTTAAAGGGCTCTTAAAATCGATTTCCTTACTCCACACCTGACAAGTGGATTAGCGCTTAAATCGGCCTTGCCGGGTCGAATTTGGAGTACTGTGGACACAATTCGACGGTATTGGCCTCCGGGAGCTATTCCAGAGTGCTCTATTGTGACCGCTCTGGACAGCACTCTCAATTCAGATGCACTGGCCAGGTAGACAGAAAAAGAACCGCGAACTTTTGAATCTCATTTCCGGAGACTGCGGGAACTGTGGGATAGCTACCCACAGTGCAACACTCCGGAAGTCGACGCTTGCCTCGGTACTGTGGAAGCACTCCGCCGAGTTAATGCACTTAATGCACTTAGAGCATTTTCTGTGGGGACACACGCACTCGAATATATAAAACCGATTTCTAAAAAAACGACTTCTATAAATTCGACCTAATTTCATAGTGTAGACATACCCTAAGACTTAATCAGCTGCAGCCTTGGTTCAAGGCAGATTTCTTCCCAGCCTTTCTTCTTTGCAGCCATGTCTGACTTTCTCTGAGTCAAGACCTTCCACAGAAGTAGAAAGTGCTGGTTCTCTTTGTCATCTTAGGTGAGAGATCTTTGCAGGTTTCTCACCTATATTCAGTTCCCAGAGGCTTCAATCCCCCTGGCTGAAGGACCCATCTTTCTCAGTTTGCAAGAGTTGTGGTCCCTTGTGTCTGTCCAGTGATGGATGCCAAGATGACTGCTTCTCTCTCTTTATATCTTCCCAAACTCAGTCTTTCGTCGCCAGACTCAGGCTGACTTCATGCTGTTCTTCCCTTCCTGTGGACTGCCCATCCATCCCCTGTTGATTTGTATGTAGATAGGGTTTCCATTGTTTTTGGTCACACCTAGCTTAATTTCATTGGAGATAGGTGAATAGCCTCCTTCCCTCCTGTCTGGGAGGAAACCTGTTTATCCCTTTGGTCATAGACTTGGAAGCATAATGTCAGTGAGTATTCATAAAAAGAAAAGGAGTACTTGTGGCACCTTAGAGACTAACCAATTTATTTGAGCATGAGCTTTCGTGAGCTATGAGCTGTAGCTCACGAAAGCTCATGCTCAAATAAATTGGTTAGTCTCTAAGGTGCCACAAGTACTCCTTTTCTTTTTGCGAATACAGACTAACACGGCTGTTACTCTGAAACCTGTGAGTATTCATAGTTCCTGATACAGTGTTAAGATGTACATTTTACAATGACATTAATCACCAGTGTGTCATTAGCTCTCATATAAGATCTTACCTGATACACTTTTATAATAGAGTACTATTATATAAATCAGCTGATTCAATTAATTATCATTTGGTTTACTCTCTTTACAGTGCAGTAAACCATTGAAATGTAGTCTCAGATAACGATCCTTTTCTCCATCTGGGAAGAGACGCCATGTGGTTGGGTGAAGACTTCCTTCCCGGCTGGTGACAGTTGAGTCGTTCCCTCCTCCCCTTGTTAGCTTGATGTCTTTGTTTACCTTTTATGTAAGTGCACCTTCATTGTCTCTGCCTGAAAACCAGCTGCTCAGCCAAGCAGATACACATTCTAGGGCAGACTGGGCTTATGCATTGCTTGCCAAACACATTTTAAGAACAGGTTTCAGAGTAGCAGCCGTGTTAGTCTGTATCCGCAAAAAGAAAAGGAGTACTTGTGGCACCTTAGAGACTAACCAATTTATTTGAGCATAAGCTTTCGTGAGCTTATGAAGTGAGTGTAGCTCACGAAAGCTTATGCTCAAATAAATTTGTTAGTCTGTAAGGTGCCACAAATATAGAGGTTGTCTTTTGGGGATCAGAAGTAAATTCTAGAGACTGCAGCTCTGATTGATACGTATGTTCATCTTTTAAAATGCAGTACAGCTGAACCCAAAGAAATCTCTCTAGCAGAGAAATGGATATTCAGCCCATTACCTGCACGTAGGAGAAATGCCTCCAGCATTATAACCACCACCAAAACCAGTCATCACATGTATGAACTCCATCCACCTGGTGTTCTCTAATCTTCCATTCACAAGCTGGGGTCACGTGAACCAGCGTCAATCAGTGAACTGAGACAGTCCGAAATCAAGAATGATACCTTCCTCATTCAGAGATCAGAGTGACAAATTACAGATTTTCCAGTTTCTGTCCCAGCTCAGGAAAGAGCAGGAGGTTTCATTCCACTTGGGGACCTAGTACCAAATCCACCCAAACAAGAACACACACCGCTTTATCTAATGTATTTTATGCCGCCATGTTCTGATATCTTGTCATTGCCATTGGCCACATCTGTAGTGTTTGCAGAAGGTGACCACTATGTAATTAGGATTATAAACAGTTTTGCAATCTCATTTGAATAAAAAATTTCATGCTCTAGGGCATAAGCCAATCTCTGACTGATGGGGGTTAGGAAGAAACCTATGGCAGCTCTACGCTTTAACCAGGAGTAGCCAACACGTTTTAATTATGACTTGCCTCGGTCTGTGTTAGGTGCTAAAATGTGCTTAACGTTGTGTTAGTGAACATGTTCTCCAAGACAATCCCTGTATAGACCAAGCCTCAGTAGATTAGAGAGGGATTTAACTGTGAATGTTTGTTCAGTTTTTTTTATATCTGTAGGGCTTAAAGGAAAATAAGTGTCCGTGTGTTCAGAGCCATGAAGGGGTGTGTTTTAGATCAATCTAAACAAAGAATACAAAGGAACTGAGGGTCTGTGCAACACTGGAAAGAGGCAAACACCACAGTCACTCATACACAGCAAGGCAGACTCTATAGACCAGGGTTCCTCAACCTGTGGAACGGGACCCAAAATTGGGTTGCCAGAACATTTTGAAGAGTCGCGTGGCAGCTCCTGTCTCACGGGGCTGTCTGGGCTCGCCTCCCTGCTGCAGGGCACTGCAACCTCTGGGATCCCAGTGCCACTCAGGTTTGGCCCAGCCATCACGATGACAGGAGTCAGGGTAGGCCAAATTTGAGTGAGTGGCACTGCAACCCAAGGAGGCAGGTCATAACTCCACTCGCACAAATCTGATCCAGTTAGGGGGCAGGGCCCAGAGCAGAGAGCCAAGCCCAGCCAGCCCCAAAGCGCAGGAGTTGCCACTGTGGGGTGAGTGCCAGGCAGGACCCAACTCCCCCGGGGGGGCAGGACCCACGGAAACCACCCCTGGACCCCCACCCCAAGACTTATTTACTGGGTTGTGATAGGCTATAAACATTTACAAAGGGGTCCTGAGCCCAGAAAGATTGAGAACCTCTGCTATAGAAAGTTGGACTGTTTCCTCAGGGAGATGGTGGAATCCCCATTGGTCCTGATCCTGTAACATGCATGTTAGGTAGTATTACTCATGCAAATAGTCCCACTGAATGCAATGGGGCCACTCCTGCGAGTAATGCTACTCATTTGTGTGTTTGAAAGATCTGGCTCATAGCTAGTCATATAACAGCAGACTGGGAAAGCAGTGGAGAATATCCTGTAGGAAGCTATCCTGTCCTGGCAGGAGTGGATGGACAAACTAATCTTCCATTGTGATTCTATCATTCGGTGCAATCTTCTGGCTAGATGTGATGCAGTGGGAATGTTCTGAATGTTTTTCTAAATACTGTGTGTATGCCTCAGTTTCCCTTATGTGTTACTCAAGTATCTAGGTGGTGGGACAAGGGTGTGTGATTGTTGCAGAGACCCCAAGAGGGCAGGTATGACTGCCGTCTGGCTGCCTAGGCACAGACAAGGGCCAACACTATATCCTGGCAGCTGCTGTCTTGGGCCCATCCTCTGCAAGAATCAGCTGGAGGTGTTGGAGGTGCAGGCCAAGTGACCTATTTGCCCAGGAAAGAGACAAAGGATGGAGGCGGGGCAGAGGGTCTTGACTGAGTCTGGGCTGCTGGAAGCTGATCAGTCTCCTGGTTTGGGACTCAAGGGCAGAGCTCTGGGCTCTGGATTCCCCCTTTCCTCCAAGATGGACTTTGCTGTAACTTCCTACTTTCTGTGATAACAAGATCTGTTCTGTGTTGTGTTCCCAACAACTAATAAACCATTCTGTTTTACAATGCTGGCTGAGAGTCACTGCAGACTGCGAAGTTGGGGTGCAGGACCCATGTAATGCTTCCCCAGGTGTCCCATTCAGGTGGACTCCCTGCGAGAAGCTGATGGTATGACCGGGATGCTGAACGCTCCGAGGTCAGACCCAGGGGGCACTGATGCTGAGGAGGCTTCTTGCCCTCATGAGAGTGTGCCCTGAGGGGAGACATACTACACTCAAGTCCTGTCTGACTTTGTTCAGAGCAGTTCCAGAGCACTGAGACTGTGACTCCGTGACACCAGTAGATGGTTATTACGGTTTAATTAAATGATCAGCTCTCTGAACCAATTAAATGATTCTCTTCTGTCAATAAAAGAGTGTTAGAAATTAGCACTGTATGAGGAAGATGCCCATTTAACTCCCTTTTCATGAGATCCTGGATTGGGCCTTATTTTTCCTTTAGCTCTTGTCACCTTTTGCACAGAAACTTAGGGCATTTCTGAATTCCCTTCAGCCTGAAATAATGTCTCTGCATTTATAGCACTGGTTCTTCCCCTTGTGAGTGGGTGGGAAGCTCTTATTTCAGAAGCCTGTAAATAACCAGAGTAAATGCGAACTCCAACACACACACATCCTTTCTAAACAGGCAAATATTTTCCCTAAGAATAATTCCTAGGTTAACCTTTTGTCAGGAAAACATGAAGGGTGTATCGTGATTGAAAACACTGCTCTCGTGTTGACGAAAAGGAAAAGGCAGTGCTTTCGAATGGGTTTGGAAATGTCAAGTGGGAGACTGCACAGCATGAATTATAAAAGCCAGTGGAAGGCAGAGAAACAATGGGTGAACGATTATTACGCTGAAATAGCTGGTAATTCCTTGTGTACATCACAAATCCCTCTGTCAAGCTGCGAAATGATCTTTAGCTTCATTTAATTGTGCAGTCAATAGTTTTCTATGCAATGGGTTGAAATCTGATGGGGCGACCTCATTTGGTCAGTAGGAGATTCCAGCTGTGAACGTGGCTTGCAGCCATATTTCCTCTGATTTTGAGCTTATATCGGTGATTTGCACTGCCTTCAGTAGATTTTGCCATGTTCTGGGAAATTTTAGGATTCTCTTATTCAAAGAATTGGATTGTTAGGGAAACCAGTATTTGTGGTCCCATGGACTGGGGAGCAGTTCCTAAGATGAGGATCCCTAGCTATTGGCTTCCTTTAACAGCGAAATCCAGTGCCAGTCTAAGGTTAGTAGCAAGGTGGTAGCATTTGTCTGAAACTCCCCACCCTGTTAGCAGGGATTAATCCTGCTGGGAAAGAGTTAAATAGGATCTGCTGACTGAGTGAGGTAAGTGGTGTGGGTTGAACAATCCTATGGTAGGAACCCTAGGAGCAGCCAAGTTTGAGCAGAAGGCATGAGCTGATCTTTATCCCACTGTTGTGGTCAAACCCCAGACAGGCAGTGTGTTTGCACTTTACACGGGGTGGGCTGTGATGCAGTGGACCCAGACATCTCCAGGCCAACTACTACCCAAACAAATAGTGCCAGTAAACCAAGGCAAAGAATTTTCTACAAGCTGAGAAACAGCTTTCCTTTGAGACTCCAGATTCAGTATCGAAGTGAGACAGTCCCTACAGGGGCAGCACCACCTGTGAACCAGCACATGGGGGATTCTGCACTAGAAGGTTGCCTGGGGAACATGAACTATCTTCAGCATGTGGTCCTGCTCTTGCTCCCATTGTCATCCATTGGAGCAGGATTGGGCTCCTTGTGAGTCTTATCTGGGGAACCCTAGTCCTAATCTGCTCGAATTCCAGCCCTTCAGCACCATTGAGCTATGACCCAATACAGATTTCCAAATGGTGTCGTGATAAGCCCCCTGTTCCGTAAGTGATGGTGCCTGACAAGGGAACCAGGAAGGAAATTAGCTATCACTCCAGAACAAAAGAAGCTCCTTCTTGTGGGAATTGGAGCCAGACATTTGCTGACAAAGCAATTCCTCACCAATCAGCAACACTAGGAGACTCCAGGTCAACAATGACAAACCTGCAGAGAGCCTGGCTTTAGAGCATGAATTTCCAGATGGAGGAAGAGGATTTATTCTCTAGCCAAAGACTTGGTATTAAGGGAGCACCTGTAGTTGTGGGCCTTTTAGCCCCAGAGTTCTCCCTCCTTGGAAGAGAATAGGAGAGTCAGAGCCCTCACCTTCTTAACCCAGTTCAATATACTGTTGCCATTCCGATGTGTGAATCAGAGCAGCGGCATTTGTACCATGACATGTTGGAACCCGCCGTGACATTTACATTATGTGCGATCCCCTCCTTTTCTTTTTCGGTTTACCACCTCCCACCCACCCCCAGCGGTGCGTACACGGGTGCTGTGATTTGTGCACAATGCAACATTCATTGCCCAGGCTGTGGCACATAACATTAATGGGATGAAGTTTGTCATGGGATTTGCACCGGAGACTGCCTGCTCGATTAGCGCCCACCGTTATCCGAGGGGGAGCGTCAGAGCTGAGTGACTGTTTGCTGCTGAGCTACATGGGTAACACACCAGTTGTTGGGTGACCTCACCTTCCCAACTCCCTCCATCTGTCTGCCTGCCTGCCTTTATTTGCAATTTATACACATACCCTCCTATTGTGCATCTTGTTTGTCTTTAACAACCAATGAGCAGGAAGGGGACATTTTTGAAGACAAACATTTGGATGGAGTTAGTCCTTTTCTCCCATGGTAACAAATCTCCTTGGCTTATGCTTGTTAACTTTTACTGGCACAGGGGATTGAAGAAGCAAAGAGGAAGGGAATGTAGTGGAGAATCTGAGAAGAAGAGGGAGTGTCCAAATTCATCCTTGGTGTAACCCTCTTGAGTCAAGTGGAATATTTTTGTTTCAGATGAGCCTATATACACAGTTGTCAGCTGTGTTGTTGAACCTTTATCAAACAGAAAATCTCTGGGGGGAGGGATTGAACCATGTGCATGGGTATAGAACACTGCTATAATGGGTGACAATGTAATAGGGGCATAATTCCAGGAGTGGGAGAGAGATGTGTCATGGGCTGTTGGTAGTATTACAGAGCAACTTGTGATGACCTTCAAGCATATAAAATAATATAGGGAGTCACTGTACAGTCATGCACCTGCCTCATACTGATCCCCTAGGGAACTTACTAGTCGAATGAAAATATTCTCCAGCAATTGCAATACACAATAGGGAGCATCAGAACATGGGAAATCGGAAAAGTACCTCTGTAATCCATGGGAGGCACCTTTTAAATATATTGCTCTCCATGCTTGGCCAAAGGCCTTGCAAATCTCACTAAGGGGATCTTGCCTCTTGCTATAGTATGAGTGTGATATCAGTGCCGTGCAGGGTGTCCAGTCAGTGGGGAGCAAGCTTGGAGCCCACACGCCAGGATTCCAGAGATCCCTACGTGACGAGAGCTTGCCCCAGAGTCTGTGTGTGTGTGCGGTAATTCACTGTTAAGGTTATTTCTAGCTGCTTTTCCTGCCATAATAAATGGGGAGTGTTTTGAAAGGAATTAATGAAAGACTTAAATAGTAAATCAAAATGTTCAATGCATTTCACCTTCTCTGCTTCAATATTTTCAAGACTACTAGGAAAGCAAATGCAGACACAGGAAATAAGGAACAGATGCACAAGTGCATCGTGGGATATATAAATTAACATGCAAGTGAGTGGACGTGTGTAGTAATAAGGAGTTATAAGACCACACATGTGCCATTGACAAGGGGCTGTAATTTCACATGCTGCCAACACCCTGGAGTACCATAGCAGAGCAAACACTGTTCTGTCGTTGGCCCTGGTAAGCCTGAAGTCAGGGACATTGGCTAAAAGTACTTAGCCCTTTGCAGACATTAGCTAATCCGCTATCACAGTGGCCTCCCACAGCTGAGCAAACTTTACAGAGGGGCTCACAGACAGACAGCTTCAGTGTGACTTGCCCAAAGCAGCTCACGGAGTGGGTGTCAGAGCTGTAGGCATTCCAGGCTCCCAGCCCGGTACTCAGGACACTAGACTGTTCCTCTCCCTCAGGACCAAATCCTGTTTTGCCTTTGCAAAGACTAAATACATGAGACATCCCCAGGGGCAGGGAATGGAATACCAGTGCAGTCATTCTGTTGCTGCTATTCCAGCCCATAGGCCATAGTGTGGCCTGCACTTCCTTTACCCCCACCCCCATGTACATAAGAAAGTGGTTTGGGCCACTGAATGCACATAGTTGCACCCCTGCTGCCTAGCTCCCCAACACTCCACCAACCCCTTCACCTGCAGGAGTGCCTCCTGCAGGGCTTTTCTCTGGCCTGACCTCCCTCACCGCAGAACCGCTGCAGAGCCCGTGCTTTGCAGGCCTTGTGTGCCCATTCAAGAGGGCACATGCTTTGGTCCTTGATGAACAGCTAGAACCACCTCAGTGATGTCTGTTCAGCTTAATTTCTTCTCCCCTCATGAGGGCGGAGTGGCTTCTGCAGTGCACCGTGTGCGTCCTACTATTCACAGGAGGAAGGGCTGTGGCTGACCCGCCAGCGAGGCATCTGAGGCGCTGCCCCACTCAGAAAAAGCAGAGACTAAAGTGCCATCAAAACGAATGCACCTCCATCGCAGTGCTATGCTCCACTCACAGCTGTTAACAGCCTAGCCTAGCCATCTATGACTTCTGTACGTGCACCATTGCACTGTGCCGTGAGGAATTAGGCCAGCTGGAGTATTTGGGCCAGATCACTGCTTCCCCCAGGGAAAGCATGTGGAAGGAGAGACAGGGGAGTGGGGAGGGTGATGAGCCAAATTCCATGTGGTTCCCCTACCAGAGGATTTCGCCAGTTGTTCCATCAAGGGGTTAAGGTTTGCCACCCCCCTGAGACAAGCAGCGCTTCACCCCTAAACTGTGCTGATCCCTCAAGATCCAGGAAGCTATAGCCTGTTCTGTAGCTAAGTATTCCACACTCGGGGGTTATGCTAAGTAACATCGTGAATCATGAGTGAGTAAAGTGAGGGGGGTGATAGAGACCAAGAACTAGGGCCAGAAATAGGGGGTCTCTGAGTTACTGACAGGAATGTATCACCCTCCCTTGCTCCATGTAGCAGATTTCCCAAGCATGTACTGTGATGAAGGTGACGTGTAACACGTGTACGCATGTAGAGTGGCGTGGCGGGGAGCTGTGAGAGGCGGATATTCCACTGAGGCCGAAACATGCAGTAGAAATCCCAGAATGGAAAGGGAGTGGGGGGGGGGGCAAAAGCAAAGGGAGGAGGATAAAGAAAGCAGCAGCAGTGAGTCCCCATTGGTTGTGGGGGGGAAGATGGTGAGGGGGGTTCTTCTGGTGAAGGAGCCATAACAATTTCTAATGATCTCCAGCTGAAGGAATGAAAATCCTGCTCTGGGATTCATTAATCTGAGTAAAGGCCTCCAGTCCTCTTGTAGGAAGTTTGGGTTATTGGAGGGATCCATTAAAAACCCAGAGAGGGGAGGGCGGGATTATTTTAACATCTGGTCTGTGAAATACTAGTACCTTGTTTGGAACAGTGGCTGGCCGGTCTGACTGTGTGGAGTGCCCCCCCGGCAATGTATTCAGCAGGCATTTCTTGGTCTTCAGGGGGTGGCATGGGGAGGGTTGTCATGGGGGGGAATAACATTGGTGGCAGCAGCAGGATTAGAGCAGGTATGAAGCAAACACCCAAAGCAGTCAGCGCTTCTATCAAGGAATGTGAAATGAAAGAAAAGCCTCCTACCCTAACGCACTGTTGGTGCAACTCCATGAGCCCTAAGGTGGGGGAATGTGTCCCCTGCAGGGTAAATCTTGTCCCGTTTTCCTCCATATAGCCATACCCCTCCACGCACACTGTCCATCACTTTTAGAACTGAAACCTGACGCTTCGGGTCAGTCAGTCATTAGTCAGACAGATGCTGTCTGGCCTGTGAAGAGTAATGGGGGAGGCAAGAACTTAATGGGAAGCGAGTCTCAGTGATTTGCTCAGAGGCAGCCTTTGAGCGAATACACAGAGCCCATTTCAGGAAGCCCCGAACTGCAGGTCCTTATTCCATGGGAACAGATTGGAGAGCGAGGGCAGCGGGGTCTGTCCATCCGTTTGCCATGCCTCTCACTGGAGCTCCTCCAGGGAGCTATGGAAGACTTTTGTTCAAAAGCCCCCAACCACTCCGTGGTTTCAGGTCTCGGCTTCTCTCACCCTCTTCCAAGTGAATCCCTGGCTTCCAGGGAAGATTTATGGTTCCCTTTGAAACCATGCAGCAGCTAGCAGTTTCCAATGAATATCATTTTAAGCCAAACCCCAGACTCAGAGTATGAACCCACACACTCTGAAAAACAAGGGCGGGGGTGGGCAGGGTCAGGGGTTTGCACGAAGCCCTGCAGCCTGACACATGTCTTAACCCCTGCAAACGGGAACAGTGGCGTTTCACACGTTGCTGCAGCCGATGATGACCCTCCTCACTTCTGTCTAGGGCCTGAGATGCTCAAGAGGTGTGCCTGAGCCACACAGTGCAGAGCCGGGCGCAAACATTCCCCACGACAGGTCCAAGCCACCAAGTTTGGATCAGAACTTTCCCAGGTTTGGGAAAAACCCCTCATGGTCTTACTCATGCACAAATATGGAGCTCCACCCTGCATAGCAGCAGCAGTGGTGCGAAGACCAACCTTGATTGGTTAGGAGATGGACTGACTGGACAAACTCTCCTCCAAGCCCTGGTTGGGTAGTGTAAGGTGATGAGTCAATCCTGTGCTAGGCTCCAGCCAATCCCCAAGCTAGGAACTGGTCTGGTGACTCTCAGGGCAGGTATATAAGCCTCACAAGGGGCCTAGCAGCTTAGTCTGCTCAATGTCTCTCCAGAGTTTGGAGTGCTTCCCTGCCTGACAGTGGCAACAGACTCCCCAAACCTTAGCCTACTCCAGACCTGTTCCTAGTCCTGCTCCCGGCTTGCTCCCACTCTGGCCTTGCTCCAACCCTGCTCTGGACTCCTGATTCTGGCTATGGCCCCACAGCTCTGACCATGAGGCCTGACCATCCCCATCATGGCTTCTGGTAGGAAATGTTAACCCTGTCCTGTTGCTAGCTGTACTCTCATTGGAAGCTGGGAAGGACATTCTATAAAAGACCATAAAAGGGGCCGGGGGGTGCATGCCTGAGTATGAAGTCACTAGGTTTGCACTACACTTCACTCAAGAATCAGCCTCTGCTCTGAGAGCTGGTGGGTTGAAGCTGGAGGAGCCATTGGACTGTACGGTCACTGATGGCGTTAGAGCTCCTTTGTTAAGCAGCTTGGATTTATTCATTCTACTTGCATTAACGCTGCCAGTTAATGATAGTGTGGTTCTGGCCACGCAGATAAAGTTGCTGGACTAGCTCTGTGACTCTGGGTAATTTCCCAGCTCCCCAAGGGCTCTAGTAGGGTTTGCCTCCCCAAAGCAAGGGGTGGGAGTTTGGAACAACCTATCTTTGTGAGGGGAGCCCCCTCACACAATTCCAGTGACGTTCAGACATGGGAGCCCATCTACATATGTGCGTACACACAAGCTCACTCTCTTTCATGGATCCTCCTCCTTTCTGTCTCACATGGAGCTCTTCTTCACCTTCCTGTCAGGTCCTGGGTGTATTGGCTTTTCTTCTCCTCGGACCTCTCTCCCCATGCAGCTGCATGTTCTTTGTATGTTTCACAACTCACTCTCTCCATGCCCTTGACATCAGGTGGGTTTGGTAGGTTCTCTGCCCCCAAAGGCAAGCTGGGAAGTCAGTTGACAGCTATTCCTCCCTGGCCAAGTGCTTGGCCAGGTAGAGTTAAAAAGAGGGGCTGTTGCTATGGGGCTCTTTGCATACCAGCTGTCAACAAACGCAAACAGTATGGACAGTAAATAGCAACTTTTGCTCCCACCCTTCATAAGCACAGAACAATACTTAGCCTGAAGAGCGGTCATTGTTTCCATTCTGAGAAGGCCATTTTGTGTCACGCCCTGAAGCGTCTTGGAGGGAGGAAAAATCTCCATTTACTCCCTTTCTCTGTCTCCACCCTTCCCCCACACCTTTTGTGGTCTCTAGAATATCGTGACCAATACCCACAAGGCTAGAATATCTAACCCGGGACACTAGAACAATTTTTATAGTGGGAGTGCTGAGAGTCATTGAACTAATCTGTAAACCCTGTCTATGATGGAAACCACTTCAAGGTGGGGTGCAGCAGCACCCCTAGTTCCAGCAACTCTAATCTAACCTTTTCCTCTTTGAAAGCTGAGCTCCTGAGGTTAGTCTCATGTCAGACTCCATATTTTCCCTGAGCTAGTCAAGGGAATATTTAGAGAATGAGAGCAATCTTTATATTAAAGACAGGTCAGAACCATCTCTGGATCTGGATCCAGGTTGGAGCTTGCTGACCCAAGACCAAACACCAATTTCCATCACCCTGAAATCAGTGGCAATTCAGATTTGCAATCCCAATGTTTAGGATTGCACAGATCCAGGCAGGGATTTAGCTTGTTCTCTTTGCAAGATGAGAAGTTTGTATCTGGATCTGCAGTTGGGATAGATGGTTCTTGTCTTCTGCTACGTTATATAGACCCTTTCATCCACATGGATCCCAAAGTGCTTTATCACTTTGTCTGTTGCTGCAATGAAGCCACAGGGGGGAGTATTGCAGATCCAGAAGAACACCCTCCAATGATGCTAAAGAGTTTCATTCATGAGATGAAGAAGGCAATTGCATCCAGTAGGGGGAATTTAAGGTAGGCAGAATGTAACTATCCCAACTGGAATTTTACAAGAACAGAGTAGCACCCACCTCTTGTCAGAACCTTGATCTCACCTGTCCTTAAAAAGACTGAACTCCCAGCAGCACAGTGTCTCCCACCAGCATGCTGGGACATGGATCTAATAGGGAGTCAGAGAGAAGAGCGCTACCTACTATGAAGCATCAACAAGCTTCTTGTCAGTCTCATGACATACAGAACCATGGTCTCGGTGCTTAGGGCACCAGCCTAGGGCTTGGATGACCTGGGCTCAAGTCCCTGTTCTGCCCCAAACCTCCTCTGTGACTGTGGGCAAGTCACATAGGCTCAGATCCACAAAGGTATTTAGGCTCCTAATTTCAATGGAAGTTAGGAACCTAAATACCTTTGTGGATCTGGGCCTTTGCCTCTCTGTTCCTCAGTTCCTCTCTGTTCCCATCTGTAAAATGGAAATTGTAGTACTGCCCTGCCTCCCAGGGTTGGTGGGAGGATAAATGAATTAAAGATTGTGAGTCGCTCATAAGTGTCACAGTTCGGGACAACAGCATCTGTATTTCCCCTCCAGGGTCCAGGAAGAGCACCCACATTCAGGCGCCCAGCTCTCCACCCATTTCTTGGGCAGAGACACACGTATTGCTCTCTCCTGACTGGGGTATCTTCAGGCTAAATGGTTCCCTGACCACACTGTGAGTTCCCCAGCAAGTCAGACTGCCTCAGGAGGTCTGCTTAGCTTTCTCCTCAGAGGCTATAAACAGTGTAACTGCCCCTAGATACATGGCACCACACAGCCCTTTCTGAGCAAGCACATTTATGCTTAAGGTAAAAGCATTACAGAGAAAACTGCTAAACAATAAAAGAACCGACTCAAGTGCTAACAAGGTTACCAGATCACCCCCAACTCCAGCAAGGACTCTGGCAAGTGAACAGTCCTTCAGACCCCACCCAAGGGGTTTTTCCAAGCTCACAAGTTTATAACAGCTGTTAGCTCAGAACAAGCACCCCCATGAATTTGAGAATCACTCCTTTATGCAGTTTGAGCCTCTGGTCTAGTCCTCGTGTAACGGGTGATCAGCAGACAATGGGTTTCTCCTCAGGGGGCAGCTTCCTTTTTAATACAATGAGCTGCTAAAATACTTAAACTTAATTCTGTAAGGTGTACATTAATTCAATCAGGTTTGGCCAAGAAATTGCCATACCTGTCACAATAAGTATCATTCACAGATAGTCTACTGCTTCCCTTACTCTTAGGATCCCTTATAAAATAGGGTGGCTGGGGATTTCTGAGCCTCCCTGAACGGGCTTGTTTGAGTCTGTTGACCCAAAACCCAACCTGATGGGTGTAGCAGTCTCAATGCCACCATGTAATTGATGTTCATGTTGCCAGGTGATTGTGCTACAACTGCAGCCCAGAAGAACTCGTGCTCCAGGAACCCATCCCCAGAGCAAAGGTGGTAGGAGCAGGCTCATGACACTGGTCTGTGACAGGACAAGAAGAGCCTACAATTTGGGAGGTGAACTCTGTGAGTGGTAGGAGGGTCTCTACAGCAGGTGGCATTCCAGAAACCCCTTTATGGAACATCATGAAAGAGAAGTCAGGAGAGTTCTCCATGCTGACAGCCCCTCTCTACCACCCATGCTTCATCCTCATAGCATGAACTCTACTGTGCTAAGCATCATGTTATGTACGTTACTACTATGTAAACACATTGTGATGCAATCAGAGTTTGAAGAAACTATGAATCTAGAACCTGAACAAGACCCATATTTCTTAGGATGTATTCACCCTAAAAAATACCATTTCCCCCAGTCCCTAATCAAATGGTTCAAGCTAGAACCTCTTCTCTCTTCAGGATCCAAGGCATCACTTAGCAAAGATCTCTGGGGTGTATAGGGCCTGGAAGGTGCTAGAGAGAACCAAATCTTGTGTTTTTCATAGATACTTTTATCCCAAAACACATCGCCAGAGCTAGACAACACAGTTACCGTATTCAATAGCAGGAGGAGGAGGGGAGCGTGTTAAGAAGCACTGGTATGGAATTAGACAGCAACTTTTCAAAAGAGAGTTAGAGAATAAGTGAAGAGATGGAGAAGCAGAGAAGCCAAGAGATACAGGAAGTCTGCTCCAGACTGTTGGAGCTGCAAAGGAGAAGACTCTTGCATCAATAATGCCAAGATGGTGAGGAGGGAGTGAAGGGCTACAAAGGGCATATCTGAGTAGAGAGGGTGAGAGGGCTGTAAAAAGATGTCAGGACCCTAATTCCCCTTTCTCCGGGATATTACATCCCTGTAACTCCATTGACTTCTGTGGGGTTGCTCTGGATTTTCACTATGTCAGTGAGAGGGGAATCAGGCTCCGGGATCTTGAGAGAGGTGGAATTAGCTCTGTCCTGGAAGATTTTTAAAAGCAAGGAGGGCAATTTGGATCTGGACCTTGACACGAGCAGGGAGGGGAGCCAGTGGAGTTGTTTGAGGCCAGAGATGGTGAGCACTGACACACGGCATGCCTCTCGCTGCACAACTTCAGAAAACTGGCTCGCAATAATCTGTTGTCCAGTGCAGCGTTCGAAACCCAATCTTAGTAAACTCCAGTATCGGCTCTAGATTTCAGTAGTTGTTATTATCCGTATGCTAAACAATACCAGTGCCTTATTGAAAGCACATTTGCAGAAGTTTAACAGCAATTAAATGCACATGCATCTCTTGCATGGGAGTTTAGTCTCCTGGAATATGGGTTTAATAATTGAGTGGTATTTAGTTTACATGCCGTGAGTGTGATATTAACTCTAAATGAAAACCATATTGGAGATGCCTATTTTTAAAGCGTGGTGGCCTTTGCAGCTGGAAGCAGGATCCATGGGTAAGATGTGAGAACTGCTTTGGAGATGCTCAGGCTGGTAAAAGTGGGAGGATCACACAAGTATAACTAACCTCCATAAATACAAGGGCACAATGGTCATGAGTGGAGATTGAACCCAGAATGTTCCTCACCCAAAGCTCAGCACTTGAATCTGAACTAAAGTAGTGTAGGCTAGTAAAAAGCTGTTGAAATCATTGTGACTAGCCACTAGAGGGAGACATGATCACATGCACTATGGTAGATGCTAGACCATGTCTCTCACTAGTCGCTGTTGGCCACAGTGACTTTAAAAGCCTGGTAAAAGTTCCGTCAATTTTGCCTCACTCCCTCTTGTCATTTTTCATTTTGGGGATCTCTCTGCACATCCTGGCTCTGGGCTAGAGAGGAAGCAGAAAGAGCACTGTTTCCATTTTGGCTGGAAGCAGGCAATCCTGGAAATCTCAACAGACAGCCCTTTTCAGGAGATGTCCAGCCCCATTTCTGAAGACCAAAGAATTTCCAAACTGGTTCTGAGCACAATCTCCATTCTACTTCATGGGAGTTGCTGGTGCTCAGCACCTTTCAGGACCGGACCCACAGTTGGGGTGCAGGCATCTGTTCTTTGGGTGCTCATGTAAAACAAGTCTCTGAAAGCCCTGAGCTTCATCTGTTATGAAAACGCACTTCCCTGATCCCTGGGGTTACAGAGTGTGGAATCATACATCTAGCCCTTTAAAATTGCTCCAGTCCTGGAGGAAGAAGCTCAGTGTAACTCAGTGGAATTCACCCTGAGGTAGGAAATCCTCTGTAAGACAGGAGGAATTTTAAAGGGCTCCCAGAAGCAGTGTGAGCTAGTGATTAAGGCACTGAACTAGGATTCAGGAGGCTTGGGTTCTCTTTCTGACTCTCCCAGTGAGAGCAACCTTCAGGAAATCACTTTGCCTCTCTGTGCCTCAGTTTCCCCACCCACCCTGTATCTGTCTTGTGTATTTAGAGGGTAGGCTTTTCGGGGCAGAGACTGTCTCTTACTATGTGTTTGTACAGTGCTTGGCACCATAGGCACCAACTCTGTGGGTGCTCCCATGGAAAAAAAGGGTGGGAAGAAGCGGGGCACTGGCTTGGAAGAAGGGGTGGAGCGGGGGCCAAGCATCCCCTGGGATCTGAGTAAGTCAGTGCCTATGCCTTGGCACAGTGGGGTTTCAATCTCAGCTGGGGGCCTGCGAGTGCTAAAGTAATATAAATAATGAAAAACAACAGGACTTGTTGTCTTCATGTGAAGGTGAGTGAGATTTCGGAAGATAAGGCCTATTAATGCTCCATTCCTCGGAAGCCTTAAATCAAGGCTGGGTATCTTTCTAAAAGAGGTGCTCTAGCTCAGCCAGAAGTGATGAGCTTGATGCAGAAAGTACTGGGTGAGCTTCTCTGGCCTGTGCTATGCAGGAGGTCAGACTAGATGACACTAATGGTCCCTTCTTGTCTTAAAATCCATGATCACTGCTTAGGGTTAATTTCTTTGCCATATAGTGTGTTGAGGACTTTCCTGCAAGGAAAGTTGCTGTGGGAATAAAGGGGCTGAGATTAAACGGTACCTTCTCTTCTCAATATTAAAAACCAAGCCGAATGGCCTGGGCTGAGTTTCTCTGCCTCAGAGCCATGCCTGGCTAATGTCAATGTTTACCTAGGAGATAGCAGAGCTGTCAGGATACAGTCCATGTGGCCACACATGGAAACACAGACAGGATTCCTTGGCCCAGAAGGATGAATGAAGGAGGGGCGGGGGTTATAATCACAGCAAAAAAAAAAAACAAAAAACCCAACAAATCACAAAGTCACACAGCCAGCTAATGCAACCGTTCCTATTTTTACTTAGCAATTTACATCCCTGGCTCCCTTCCTTAATTCATCCATTATTAATCTTCTACAAATATCTCCCAGTTCTGCTGAGATAATAAATCAGAGGCTCTTTGAAGACGTTGAGCAGCAGTACAGCAACAGATACACTTTCTGAAATAAACATTGTAGGGATGAATTCTCCCTTTGATGTGTGGCATGCAACCCCCATCCCACACACCACTGTGATTAACACATTACTTTCTGCTAACACACTGAGACTGTGTTAATGGACATAGCAGAGTTCTAAGCATGACAGAAATGTATAACACACACACAAAAAATACTAGGTTAAAAGAACATTATTAAGGTTGCAAAGTCAAGCACTCAAAAACAAAATGGCAGCAGTGGTAACACAGTACCTCCTAGTCCTATGCCGGGCTAAGGGTCAGTCGTGGCTCAGAGACAAGAGTGCCACTTGCTGATCTGACATCACATCATGCAATAGCCAGGCTTTCCCTTTAAGGATTCACATCCATGTACTGACCTGGACTGACCCTGGTTAATTGATATGAACTGACAGGCTCTCAGCAGGAGGTAGGAGAACTGTAAGCTTATTGTCTGAGCTGCAAGCTGATTCCACTCTGTCTGCAGGGCGGCCTGAAGCTGGGAGTATGAAGTTAAGGGAGGCGAGATTCTGTGAAGCGCTGTGTAAGGGAAAGTCACTGCTTCTCATTAATATTTGTAATCGTCAAGCCCCCGTGTATTCTGCAGTATGTTGGCCACAGAATTGGGCTTCTAGAATCCAAGATTCCATTTGAAAAAATGTTTCTAGCCCTTATGGTCATGAAAAAAACCACCTTGAAGATATGACTTGAGTGTAATTGATACAATGTTGTCTTCCTGAGTCTGCAGAGAGTCTGAAACAATAGGTCTGAGAGTGATGCACTTTTTCCATCTCAAAAAGCTTGTTAACTCTGAAACCTAAAGATGATTCAGATGTCAGTTTTGTTTAACTGTTTCACTATTGGGCATTTTGTCAGAAACATGCAGCTGAGGTTTCAGTGCCACAATCCTAACCAGCCTCTCTCACCTCCTCTGGTACCGAAAGCCCCAAGTGCCCCTTGCTCACCTGCCAAAACCTCCAGCTTCTCCCCTGACAGCATTTTCAATGCAGATGCTTGTTGTCAACAGAGAAATCTTTGGCATATCAAAAAATGAAAATGTGGCAACAGCTGGGGGTTGCATGGGGAGTATCTGGACACCACTCCAGACTGACTGGGGAGGCCCCCTGCACTGGGGACATTCCATGGGGCCATCTCTGCCAGTTACCCACCCAAGGCATAAAGGGGTGGATCATAACAAGTATTAGGCCCAAGCCTTCCAGTTCCATAACCTCCCACTCCCATTTGCCCCAGGTTGTAGAGGCCTGGCCATCCCCCAAAGTGTATAGGAGTTAGGGGGTTCACGTCGTGCTTTGAGGCAACCCCTCTGGCTTTTAGCAGTCGATCCAGTGGAGATACGTTCCCAGAATCAGCATGCACTGCAGCAGGGACAGGGTAAGTTGGAATATCAGTGGCTTATTGAATCAGTTTCTTCTTCATATTCCCTTCCTCTGCTCCCCCAAAAACAGCAAAGCAAAGGAAGGACTGAAGAAATCATCTGACGCAAATTAATTTCCTGTAAATACTGCTGAGCGAGTTTAACCAACCCCTGACATCCGACACAGTTCAAGTCCTGGTGAGACAACTTGACAAGGGGGATCCGGTGAGCTCTATAGGCCTCAGTGTGAGCTGGAAGCAAACCATGCCGAGCTGTTGTTGATTCATCTCAGGGAAGCGGAGGAAGGGGCTGGTGTTTAGACAGATGTAGGTTGTATATCACAGGCAGAAGAGCTGAGCAGAATGCAGAGTTCCCAATAATCTGTTATGGATTTTTTTTTCCATTACGGTTTTAACGATCTCAAAAGAGCTTTCACTCCAGCTGCTTCTCAGCCTATCACTCCAAGCCGTTGAAGGCTGCTTTGATTGAGGTTTGTGGATGAGATGCTCTCTGCTGAGGAGTGGACTATGCATTTTCTGTCAGGCAGAGATCAGTGAGGGATAGTCTATTGTGAGTGATGGCTGCAGGAGAAATGGAGACGCAAAGAAGTTGTGACTGGCCCCAAGTTGCAGAACTGTGACTAGAACTCATGAGTCCCAGGCTAATGCTCTAACCACTCTCTCCTTTCTCTTTTGAGATGCTTAATCATTTAGTTTTTTGCTTCTGTCTCCGGAGTCTTGCCGTTTCCTGCCTCAGGATTCACTGAAGCCTACAGCAAGGAGGGCTGACTTCAGTGTGATTGACACTTGTTATGGGAGAGAAGAGCCCATGCTGTCCTACTTCCATACAGCAGGTTAGGACACAGGAACTAACCTTCCGGACCCATATCTGAACAGAGACTGGAAGGAATTCATGGGCACTCTGTTAGAGATGGACAAACATCACCAGATCCCAGGGGTTCCATTCAGGTGAGCATCCAGAAGTCTGGGGGCCTGATTCTCCTCTGACTTAAACTAGATTGACACTGGTCTGACGCTACTGATGTCGCTTGAGTTACTCCTGATTTATATCAGTGTCAGTGAGAGGAAAATCAAGCCCTGGATTCTCATCTGAACCTTAGTCAAGACTCTTAGCTCTGAAAACCCTGAGAAAACTGGTTTTCTCATAAGATTTCTCATAATACCTCTCTTAGGTCAAGTTAGAAATGCAGTGATAACAGCCCTTCTCAGGACATTTGAATGAACACTAGCACTAGTGGTTACAGTGCAAGCCTGGGGATGGAGTTGGAGAAATGAGTTTTGTTCCTACTGTGGCCACTGATTTGCTGGATGGCTAAGTCATTGCAACACTCTGTGCCTTAGTTTCCCCATGTGTAAAAAGATAATAGCACTTACGCCTCACAGAAGATGGGAGTGGGAGGGTTGTGAGGCTTAGCTTGTGCATGTTGGTGCGGTGCTTTGAGATCCTTACATGGTAGGAGCTACATAAGGGCAAAAGTTTTCAAGAAATACATTTTTAACTGAAGTATTTCCACTCTCACTTCCTATCAAAATTAGGCAGTGCACAGGAATAACAGAGACATGGGCCCAAACCAAACATCTGAGTTTTCACCTTGAACCTGTCTCTATAATAAGCCAAATCTGACCATCCAAAACCTGGAGGAAGTTCAGGTTCAGCTATGGATTTTGAACCCCTGCTCTCTCCCCCCCAAAAACCATGAAATTTAAAAAATAATAATAAATGTGGGGTTATTTTTCTTTGCCTTCTGGTGTCTGAGTCTTTAGGGGTCATGTCTTCAAGCTTTTCTTTACAACCACGAGGTCTAGAACTGTGCTTTATTTGTAAATGAAAGTTGAAATTCTCACATAATCACATGACTCCAGGAGCTGGGGCTTTTGTGAGACATGAGATAACATCAGGAGCCTTGGCACCAATGGGTATGTTTGTGTCTGGTAGCCCAGTTTAGAGACATGGGGCCAGATCCTCGGGTGGTGTGAATCAGTGTAGCTCAGCTGGCACCCAAAGAACTATGTCGATTTACATTAGCTAGGGATCTGGCCCTCAAAGTTACCGAACCTTTCAGAACTTCTGTAAAAGGTCCCAGTTTGGGTGCTATTGGTGGTCGGGAGTCTTCCCAAACTGATTCTTCTGTTCTTATGCTGTAGCCATTGAGATGAACAGCAATACTTCTGCATGGGAGTAAACACCAGTGTGGTGCCTATCTCCGCTGAGCAGCAGAGACTCCAGTGAGAGGTAGCCACCCTCGGATCTTGACTTGCTTCAATGGACTATCCCAGGAGCTGTCAAAAGACATTTCCCTGCTTACATTTTGCTCCTCCAGTCTCACATGAATGCACAGAGACATTTGCACGTGGGTGGTTTAATGCCACATTGCAACATTACAATGCCAAAGATCACAAAGCAGATGTCAGATATTGTGTTGTCACTGAAGATGTTTCAGGAGCTTTTCAGTGCCTTGCCTGCAGTATGAAGGACTAGTAAAAATAGTAGGGCTGGCTTGGGAATGCCTTAACAAATCTCAGGCAGATGTTGGACTGACAGATAAAGTCAGGACAAAGTGGTGGGATGCCTTTACTTTTCACACAGGAGGGAGTGTGAAGACAGATTCCAGTCAAGAACAAAGAGACAGAAACATGGGGAAGCTGAGGGGAGGAAGGGGAGAGCTGTAGATGTTTTTCCTTGCTTCCTTCAAATCTCCATGAGCTTCACACGGTTCCATCCTTCTCTCTTCACATTTGGAACCTCAAGAGTCTTCCAGATGGGCTACCAATGAAGGTCACAGCTCTGAGGTAATATCACCACTGGGAGTCTTAGGGAAGTAACACGTGTGAACTTGGCTATAAAACTCAAATCACCGTCAGAAATCTGACGACACTGAATGTAAGGTTCTGATGGGAAAACAGGTCACTAACTGTGTGGCATTGTTCCATCCTATGGAAACAGCCTAACCCTGCCAAGGTCTTCAGACAATGAGATGCTTTTATGTCTGTGAGTTTCATAAATGACGAGGGCCTGACTCTCCACTGCAGTGCTCTACATTTATCCTGGTGTAAATCCAGTGATTCCAATGGAGTTACATTTGTGTAAATCAGGAATAAGGCAGTTGAATAAGGCATTCATTTTTAATGGGAAGAGTAATTAATCATTGGAACCATTTACCAAGGGTTGTGGTGGCTTCTCCATCACTGACCATTTTTAAATCAAGGCTGGATGTTTGTCTAATGCTCTGTTCTAGGAATTACTATGGGGAAGTTCTATGGCCTGTGTAATACAGGAGGTCAGACCAGATGATCACAATGGTCCCTTCTGGCCTAAAAATCTCTGAATATATTAATAAACTCTGACATTACAACTAATGTGGATCTTGGCTTATAGTCTATCTTCCCAGACATAAACTTACTTCCTGGAGTCTCAAACTTTGTTTATAACTAACCCCTTCAGATTTAGATTGTAAAGTCCCAAGATAGGGACTTTGTCTTCTAGTCTTCCATTAAGTATCATGGATTTTTATGATGCTTATATAAATACTAACATCCCAGATTACATTGTAACAAAACTGTAATAACCTGGGATTTCACAACTGTTGCAGTACTTCACACCTGTCACTTGAAACTTCGCTACAAACAATGGGGCTAAATGCCTCTCTCAGACCTCTCTGTTCTAAAAAGCATTGGCTGCTCTCAGTCGAGCAGAAGGAGGATCCCACTTATCTGCTTGCAAACTAGGGCCTATGACACACAGTAGAGCCATTCTCATTTTCTCCTATAGAGGGCAGTAGTAGTGCACATTTGCAAGGTCATTCAAAGTGTCATTAGCCAGGTTCTATTTTTCTTGCTGGAATCCTGATGAAGCTTGTAACCCCCGCCAATGGTTCTCCAGAGGTTAACGTATCTATTTGGATCTTGGTTAACAAGCTTATGAAGCTCAAGCAGGAATCTGAGGCCTGTTTTATTTCCTCATAGAGCTCGTGATGGGGACAGGGCTCTGTTGCTTACCTCAGGATGCTTTTTGACAGCTCAGCCAAAGCGCAGATGCTTTGTGTTCTGACCCCAACATTGAAGTCAATTCTTGCTACCAGCTTTATGGAGGAGAGGAGGAGCTCTGGAGCTCTGCTAGTTGCTTGCTGAGGGTCCCTTTTAATTTGGTTTAGTAAACTCTAGCAATGCTTTCAAACACAGCCTGCTTTAATTCACAGCAATCTCTTGAGTGCACCATGAAAGGAGAGCTCCATATGGGCTGGATTATATGGTGGTGCAGTTACTTTTATAGCTGTAGATTCCTGCATGTGTTTCAGAGCTAGGCATACATATGCACAGAGAGCCTCCGGAGATAAGGGCCAACATCCCAGCTTGAGACACCTTAAAGGGCATGGAGTTTCACAAGGCAGGTGCTCCGCACTTTTGAAAATCAGGCCTAAATTGTGTCAAATAAGGCCCCTTAAAAAAAAAAGCTGAGGTAAGCTTATGCTCAAATAAATTGGTTAGTCTCTAAGGTGCCACAAGTACTCCTTTTCTTTTTGCGAATACAGACTAACACGGCTGTTACTCTGAAACCCAAAATCAGGCGAGTCACTTGAAAATATAGGCCAATGGGTGGGAGTCAGACACACCAGTGTGAAATGGGTGTGAAAACACTATCATGCTGATTTGTGAGCATTTTACATTTACTCTACACTGAGTTTACCTGAGTGTAAATGAGTGCCCTGGGTGAAAGGCAGTGGAGAATAAGACCCAGAGTAACACCACTGACATCAATAGTGTTACACCAGATTTACACCCATTAGTAAGCCAGGGTTAAATTCTGCTTTCAGTTATACCATTCATTTCAACAGAGTTACTCTGGATTTTACACCATTGTAACCGAGATCAGAATCCGGCCCCTTAGCCTTTCACCAATATCTCTGTTTCTCACATGTCCAGAAAAAGCTTCTTGTAGTTGCTCTAGTGTTTAAGAAAGGAGACACTGATAATGTGTGGATGGGAAGGCCAAAAAAAAAAAAAAAGCAGTGAGATTCCAAAGAATTTGCAGCTGTCCCTCCTTTCCACCCCCATCCATTGTCAGCTGTAAATATTTATCTGGCAGGCTCTAATGAAAGACATGGACCAAAATAATCATAATTTCAACATGGCTGCCCTCCAGAGCTCTGAATTCAGAGGACTGCATTTTCCACCAGCGTTGTGTTAGCCAATGGTGCTGTGGGTTCATATGCAGTCGAATGAATTCTTTGTAGAGAGTTGCATAACATCACAAATGTTATTTTGTTTAAAAAACAATAAAAACCCAAGTGTGGGGATGCACGTGAGCCCTGCCATCCTGCAGTTAACAAGCTGGCACTGGTTTGGAATAGAAATGGTGAAAGTCAGAGGAAATGTGAAGTCAGATGGGGTTAGTTAAGCATTTGTAAATCTTTCCCAGAAGCAGCACACTCATTGTACTGATCTTACATTTCTATAGTTCATCCCAAAGTGCATTACAAACTCGGCAGAGAGGGGAGTCACTTTGCTCACCGTTGGCAGGTGGCACTTGCTACCGGTTCTGTAGCCTATGGCAATGCTGTGCAGCAATTTCGTACACGTGCAGAAGAACACCCGTGACCAGCAATTGTGTGCGCCTCAATTTGGTGGTATCCCACTTGCAACTCTTGTTTTTCAGAAAGTTCTGCTCCCTTACTGCCTGACAATCGGGCTATGGTAATGTGTCCCCTTTGGGCACCCAAAATCACTAGTCACTGGACAGTGTAGGTCACTCTATCCAACTGAGAGTGCAAAGGGGATTTTAGGGAAATAGAATGTCGTAACTGAGTTAGAATTTGGCCAGGAGAGTGGTGTTAATAGCCTTGATCTTGTGTGGGTGCGTTAGCTCCAAAAGTGGGCAGGACCTCTTTGTTTTTTTGCATCTTATGTGTATCGTGGAAGGCTGGGTCTGTGGTTGTTGCATTGGCCTGGAACATCAGAGACCTGGATTCAATTCCCTGTGCTTCAGTTCCCTGTCTGTCAAGTGGAGCTAAAAGCACTGCCCTACTTCACAGGGAGGTTGAGAGTGAGTGCATTGAAGATCATGAGGTGCTCTGACAGTATGATAATGAGTAGGCAGGGGCTGTGTAAGTAGAGAAATAAATGAAAGTGAAGGATGGCACAGAACCCCTGGCTCAGGGATAAAAATACCTGTCAGCATTTGATGGGGGTCAGTGGTGTACGTGAGAGGAGTGAGGTCCTTGGGAAGACCGTTCTTAAAACTCTGCCACCATATTGAGAGGATGTCCTAGCTTTTGATGGAGTCACCTCCTCTGTGAATGCTGTAAAACCATCCCAGGGGCTCCAAAAATATTTCTGAAGTGCAATTATTTGTGCCTTTGGAATAGACCATTGCAGAGATTGAAATGTCCCAGAGGAGGATTCTCTCCCCCCCATCACACACACAAGTTCTTCACCCCCACCTGCACCACCAGCAGCCCTAGCTGAGCACCGTGCTATATCTCAGCATGCTCAGGATCTTTTTCTGGAACAAAATCTAAACAATTCCAGCAGCAAGTACACTTCATAGAGCTTGGTTTGCCAAGTGGCGCTGCCTCCTTCTTTGGCCATGGTTAGGAGAAAGTGTTTCTCTTTAAATGGGAAAACAAACAAACGAGCTTCCCATGTCCCTCACAGAATGCCTCTGCAAATTCAGCTCCACCCCCGACTACCCCCATGTGGCACAGGATTCATCACTGGGGATGGGGGTGCTATTTCTATGGGAGCCCCTGGATAAAATGTTGGCAACACATTGCTGCACTGGGGTGTTTAGGCGCAGGGCAGGGAGGGGCTGTTTTTATCTAGTGCTCTACCCTGCACAGACTAGTCCTATTTTCTTCTGTCTTAACCACCCCTCCTTTTTACCTTTCACCCATCCCTCTTACCCCAGTCACATCCCCTCCCACTTTGTCTCTCTTTCGCCATCATTAAAAGTGCTCATTAAAACAGAGTGAGGGAGTCTCTCTCCTGCTCTGGCCCCTCTATGTTGCTGTGGTGGCCTGCAGGGGTCATAGATAGCCAGCAAGGTGCAAATGAGGAATTTCTCCAGAGCTGAAACTATGTTGGACCACCATGGAGGATCCTATGCAGGCCCACCCTCAGCTTGGACACAGGGGCTGTGTTGGGGGTCGGAGGAGGCATGTCATACGGAGTGGGGGCAGGGCCACCGCATACCAGGCTTTGGCCACTGTGGCTTGTGCTGCAAGCCATAGGCCACCCTGGGAAGTTGGCAGTAAATTAGAGCAGTCCCCCTCTCCTCCCACACATGGTGGCATAAGTTAGACCAAGGTTTGTTTCCGCCCCCACAGTAGCCTGATCCAAAGCCCATTCAATTCAATGGGAGCCTTTCCATGGTTTTGGATCTGGCCCTGTATGTACTGAGTTAACCAAGCCTTTGCTACTTGCCTGCTAGAGAGGCAGCAGGCTGAATTAACTTTGGTCCTTTACTTCCAGCGTCACAAACCAATCTGCTGTACAGCTCCCTTTTGTAAATGTATTGAGCGAGCCAATAATTTAGTCTCTAATTAATGTGTCTGCAGCATTGCCTATGCTTGCAATTTTATCACCGGTCTTGTGAAATTTGGTGTATTTCTTAAAGCCCCAGCCCCTGGAGCCAGGTCATTATATGAAAACATCAGCTTGCATTTTTCAAAAAGTAAGTTTCTAGCTCTTGAGATTACAAGAAAAATCTTGAAAATGAGACTCAAGTGCATCCTAAAGGTAGAAGAAGAAGAACCCAAAATGTTTTTTTTTTAAATCTCATAACTTTTAAACCAATTTCATGATTTTGGGGCCCAACTCATGATTTTTGAAGACCTGAGGTTAACAATACTACATCTGTTACCTGTTCAAATGGACACAACTGTTCACTTCATTACCTGTGTCTGGAGCATGATGGTCAATGGTCAGTCAGTCCAATAAACAATATTACCTCACCCACCTTGTCTCTCTAATACCCTGGGATCAACGCGGCTACAACAGTACCGCACGCGATGCTCTCAACTGGTACTAGCATCTCGTAATGTGTGTGCCTTTCCAAACTGACATACTGGCCTGGATCAATGGACTCTTGACATTTGTGGATGTACCTTATGGGCTGTACGGCAGATTTCCAGCGCCACTGGACCAGCCACGTGCAGTGTGGAAGATTTCACTCTCTCTGACTTCTCTTCAGACCAACTTGCCCTCAGGAGCATTTGGAAGCATTGCAACCGCATCCTCTGGATTAAGCTTACTCCTGCCACCCTAGAATGCAAGAGGATACACAAAGGAATGCTAGGACAAGACCGATGTTATTGCCTGATGCCAGTCACATGACATGAGCCAGGGTTACAATAGGTTGTTCCGTTGTCACATGGCAAGGCTCAGCATGGACTGACTCCAGCAGCTATCATGACAGCAGACCCCCTTATTTAAGGGGCAGGTCTATGAGCAACTGGGTGTTCTGTCTGCCCAGTAGGAATGGCTCCTGCTTGCACCCTCAATGGGTTAAAGCTGTGCCCGGCTCCCTCAGCTGTACTTCTAATCATCTGTTTTGTAACAGGCCTGACGTCTGGCAGGCCGGAGCACGAGGTAGCTGGCTCCTCTATCATTCTCATGTCTTTCAGGGCTGACCGTTACCACAGCGATCTCCAAGCCGAGGCAGACTGCGGCGGGGCGGAGGGTTTATTATTTCACTGCAATACTGAAAGTGCTGCCGCTCTGCCAGCCGCCAGCCTGAGTCTTGTTATCCCACGATCCCTTCACCTTTCTTTCAGCTCACTGGGTGAGGTGCCAGCTCAGACTATCGCTGCTGGCTGCCTGTCAGTGTGTGGGGAGGCTGAAGGGCTGCTTGGCCTTTGCTCTCGAGTTTCTAGCCCAGACTCTGAGCAAGATGCCCTTTCGGTGATGCACTTTGTCCTCCTGCTTTACTGAACCAACAGTTGTAACCTTAATAAAACCTCAGCGTAGAAACAACTCCTTTTATCTCTACCTTTGTTGGGGCTTGGTATTAACTGAGCCCACATTAGGGTTTCTAGGCTCTGCATTTGCTGGGAAGGAAACAAATTCCACATGCAACGTTTTTTTAACTGGTTCTTTGTTGTTTGGGGCTATCGCTATTTCAGATCAGGGGCACTTTTCATTTTGCATGACCCTGTCAGTTGGTTTGTGAAACCAGAGCTCTCATTTTGATCTCACGCCTCCAAGTGTGCAGAGTCACCCAGAGAGGGCTGTTGGAAAAAGCAATCCAGTTTTGCCCCATTGATTTTTTTTTTTCTGTTGCTGTCATGTATACCAAGCAGCTCAGTTAGGCCGAGTTCATAACATGAAAGGACAATCTGAGCTACATCCTGTGTGTTTTCATCTCTGCTCTTTTGGCCCAATCCCAATCCAGATTGCTAACCAGACACTGAGGGAGGGGATGGGGAATGACTTTGTGATCAAGAAACCTTTGATTTTAAGGAGGAAGAAATATTGCCCACTCTGTTGTATTATATCGCTATCCCACCCAGGCAGCAAAGAAAGGAAATCTGTCACTCCCTTCTGTTAAATCTCACCAAGAAGCATCCAGGCCCAGGGGCTGGCTTTAAAAGACATGGCACTTGTCCGGAGACTGTTCCACCTCAGGCTAAAGTGGCCATAGCTGGAGAGAAAGGTTCATTGTAACAATCTCTATAAAGCAAGATGCCACAGTGGAGCCAGCCCTCATGGGCAGACTCAGTAGAGTCAAGCAACACACACGCAAAATAAAGGGTGAAATCCTGGGGCCGTCATCAATGGCAAAGCCATTGACTTCAATAGGGCAAGGATTTCACCCAAAGGGCTGGTGTAAATCAGCATAACTCCACTGAAGTCCACCTCAATTTGCACCAGCTAAGGATCTAACACAAAGGGTCAAATCCGACAGGGCTTAGGGCAAGGGATCCATTCCTACCCTCATTGACATAGTGCAGCAGCAGTGACCTCAGGTGTAGGACTGACTTCACCAGAAATTGTGCCCTGCCTCCGACAGTGAGGGCAGAATTGGGTACAATGGACCAAATGTATCTCTTGGGTAACTCTGTTCAAGCCAATGGGATTACACCAAGAATGAATTTCGCCCTGAATTTACCCTGAGGAAGACCTGAAGCACTACAGGGTTATTGCAAGGAAGGAGCTCAGTTTTGCCAGGCAAGTGCTAGAAATCTCTAGTCTAACAGGCCCATGCAAGGAGACAGCAGTGACTAGTACAGCTGTGTGAGATGACCTGGGTTCTATTTCCAACCCGCTACTAGCTCACTGTGTGATCTTGGGTAATAAGGTCACCTTTTGCCCCATGCTCTGAGAGGACCAGTGCTCCCAGTGAGTAAGTGTGAAGTCTGACTATTATTATGTTAGTATTAATATACCTAGACAGCATTGCCCTGAGCCAAAAATATATGGACAAAGGAGGTAGGGTTCCCATGACCCACGAACGGTAATACACATTTTTCGTTTAACATAACTCCAGCCGGGGCTACTGCCAGTTATCTGGTAGTAATTTGGATGGTTACTCATCCTGCAAGATCTAGCTAAAGCTTCCTGGATAGAACAGACACTTTAACCACCCAATTCCATTTCTGCCACAGTCATAAATTCCAAGTCAGCCACTGGAGAGAATTCAGCATAACAAGATGCTTGGATCTCTCAGTTTTGGCCAGTCGTGCCCAGCATGTGGCCAGTACTGACTCACTTCCTGTACATTCCTTTTACGTGTCAGGAAAAATTTGAGTGATTCTTCAGCCGTCTGCGGGCTACTTGGGACGCTCTGAGGGTTTGTCTAGCTGGAGCGGTTGTGTGCGACAAGTTAGGGGTGTCAAGCTGTGGAGCACGAGTTTGCAGCCCACTAACTGTCTGTGTGGACCCTACTGCCACACTATCAGTTCCCTAGAGCATGCTGACCTAATCCCATTTGAAACAGCAGTAGATCAAAGTTAAAAAGCGTGCTCCTGAAGTTTGATCAGCTGAAGTCCAGGTCTTGGTTCAAGATACCTTCCATAGCTGGTCCTCAAGAGGAAAAGTCATGAAAAGAAGGAAGGCAATGTGGTATAGCAGTTAGAACAGGGGTCTTGGCAGCAGACACCTGGGTTCTTTTTCTGATCCTGCCACTACCTTGTTGTGTAACCTTGAGCCAGTCATTTAAATGCTCTGATGCTCTTACTGGCCATATGGGCAAAATAATGTTCCTCCACCTTTGCAAAGTACTTTGAGATCTTCACTGCAAGGTGCCAAGTTTTATTCTTAACACCATTAGTTAATGCCCCGTAGCCGGGGCTGTACATAAGAAAGCAGGGCTGCATATGGCGAGTGTCCTGCTCTTGGGCTGTGCAGAGAGGTGCACAGGCAGAGCACTCTTAGGCCCAGACCCTCACAGGTATTTAGGCTCCGTACTGCCACTTCAATTCAATGTCTTGGAGGATCTGGGCTTTACTGGCTGAATCGTCACCCTCTGTCAAGCTGGTATCCTACTGGCTCATTTTTCCAGTGTTAATGGAGTTTTCAGTACGGATGGGCCTGAACCAAAACCCTGGAATTTGGGAGGGGGATTGGTTGAATTTTGCAAATAGCCCCTTACCATGCTGGGCTGAACTATA
The DNA here is from genome assembly GCF_965140285.1 of Lepidochelys kempii. Classification (NCBI taxonomy): domain Eukaryota; kingdom Metazoa; phylum Chordata; order Testudines; family Cheloniidae; genus Lepidochelys; species Lepidochelys kempii. The sequence continues at coordinate 154,781,403 of NC_136382.1, forward strand.
AACCCAGAGCACCCCAAATTCCAGCTCCAAACGTCCTGATTTGTGTCCCTCACTGTTTTTAGAGGACTCGCCTGGCTTTGGGCAAGGTTATGATGATGAATCCAGGTTGGCGAACTTTTCTTTGAGCCTTGGAAGAAGAAATGGCTAAGCCCTTATGGTATGGTTTTGCCTCATCATAAAACTTTTATTTATTTATTTATTTATTTATTTGGCTCAGCTTAGCTTTGAGTTTCTGGGGCATTTGAACTTCTAATTCAAGGGCTTCAAAGCCACGTGAACCAAAGGAAAAAGGTTTACACAACTTTCTGCTAACTAAACCACCAGGATTTGCACAGCTCCATCGGAGTATCTGAGGGGCAAAGGGATGGTGCAGGCTTTTTGGAGGTGCGGGGGGAGTCTTTTTTTGATGACATCACCATTAGGAGGAGATAGAGAACCCATCACCGCTTTACCAAATTTACCAGCCATCCACCACTGACTCAACCAGCAGGCAGCTGAAGGGGACAGTTCATCTTTTCCCAGCACAACTGAAGCTTTGGCATATTCACCTTCAGAACGCAGCACACGTGAAAATAGAAAACAGATCTTCAGCAGTACTATAGCACCTGGCTGTGTGCGCATGGGAGGCGGGGCACCTAAATTACTAGTCTCTGAATGGCCGCACGATCCAACCATTGCTCAGCTGTGTTAGGCACACTGTGCACTATAAAGGAAGGGTGGTGGTGAGGTTAATGTGTGTGTGGGGGGGGGTAGTATTTTGGGATTTTAGTCCTGCCTCTGCTTCAGATATTTTGTGATGACAGGCAGCTTGCATCACATCTCTTTGGCTTCCCAGTCTGTGAAATGGAGCTTGAGCTATTTTGCTGCCTCCCCGAGTTGTTTGGAGGCTTTGATTACTAATGCTTTGCAGTCCTTGGATGGAAAGCTCTGCACCAGGACAAAGTACAGTTATTAAAACACAGCCACTGGTGGATGGGATCTGTGAACATCCCACTTGGCAAATACTAAATAAGACTCACAACATCCCTGTGGAAGTTGAATGCACTCAGCGCCTTACAGGATCGGTCCTGTACGGACCAGTATCAGCACCTTGAATTGCTCCCAGAAGTAGACAACCAGTGCAGCATATGGTGCACCAGCAGGATGTGCTCCCTGTGGCTATCCAGTGTTAAGCAGGGCTGTACGGATGGAGTATTAGGGCTGAACCACTGACTGAGCTGCCTCAATGTACAGAAGCTTTTACTGCCCAGGAAGGTCAGCTTTCAGGGTGAGTGCTGAAGCCTTCTTATTTTTGGCAGGATGAATTTTCTCATCAGTGGGTGAGATGGCAGGGCCGGTAAGAAATCAGTGTAACACCCACTCCACCAGCAGGGGGTACACACACCACGCCAGGCCTCTAGTTCCTTCACTTTTAATGGGAGCAACCGCTTCCAAGTTCTGGGCTCCAGGGTATGTAGGGCCTGATTTTCGGGAGCTGCTGCTGAGCATTTACATGCCCCTTTATTATAACTGGAATTGTGGTTGATCAGCACCCATGAAAATCAGGCCCACCCAATTGGGGAGGGGTTGGGGGGATTTGTGAGCAAACGATACATCCTGGGAGTAGGAAACATCAATCAGCTGAGCAAACAGCACAGGCTGCCTCTGGGGCACAGGTGGATGGTCCCCTGCACAGGGCAGTAGACTGAGATTCTGAAGCCATTGGTTCAATTCCTGCTTCTACCGTGACTTTGCATATGACCTTAGGCAAGTGTTTCAGTTTTCTGTAAGGTGGGGCTGATACCTCACGGGGGTATTGTGAGGCTGAAATCTCGTAATGATGATGAGAACTGTATAAATACCACTGTAGAGAGAGGTTCTGTGGCATAATATGAACTGTGTATACTACCCAAGGAATATTTACTGGTGAACTCAGCATCCTGAGTGGCCCCTTGCACTGGACTCAGCCTGAACCACTGCATTACAATGGTTGCTGCAATCTTCTTCTTCTTCCTTGTGTTAATCCCAACAAGTGGAGTCCCCTCTATGAGGCTTCTTCTCCCTTCAAAGTGCTCTGTTCAATGCCATATCCTCTATGTCTTCCTCTATGACATGCCACCACTTCTTCTTGGGTCGGCCTCTATCTGTTTCCTTCAGTCTTGATCTGTTGGACTCTCTTACCCACATAGTTGTCTGGACTGCGCTTTACCTGACCAAATAGTCTAGGCCTGCACACCCTCATTCTTTCATTTATGGGTGTTACTTTGAACATGTCTCTAACATACGCATTCCTCCCATGGGTCTTCTTGCTTACACCACTCATCCATGTTAACCTTCGCATTTCTGTGGAACAGATCATTTGTTCATGTTTCTTTTTTCTTGCCCAGCATTCAGCACCATATATTAAAACCAGACAAACTACCATTTTATAGACTGATATTTTCCTGTCGCATACTATACTACTTATGTCTTTCTCATTTGAGCCAGGTATTTATTATCCTAGCTCCAATTTCATCCTCCATTTTCCTGGCTTGTGGAACCCAGATCCTGAAAAATTTGTGTTATTGGTACTGTGTGCCCATCTAGTTTCAAGGATAATTCTTCAGAATTTAGATTATTGAAATGATATACCATACGCTCTGTTTCTCCTTTGCTTATTTTGAGTCCATGTCTCTCCAACACATCAATTTATCAAGATCTTCTTCTAGACAGTCTTTCTCCTCACTACATAGAATGATATCATCTACAAACTGCATGCACCAAGGTGCCTCCTTTTGTATGCTCCTTGTGAGAGTATCCAGGACAAGAATAAACAAGAAAGGACACAGATGCACTCCCATTTTACCGACAGTTCATCTGTTTCTCCACTAGAAATTCTGAGCACTTACCCTACGTGACTGGACCAAGCCGCACATAAAGTGCTGGTATCCTTTACTCGCTTATTCCCCGCCAGATGACTCTTGGAACTTGGTCAAAGGCCTTTTCCAGATCAATGAGCACCATGTGGATATCTATCGTCTACCTTCCTGGCACAAAGCCATATGGATTTGCACTAATAGCTACTGCCTTTCTTGGTCTCTTATTGATGACTCTCTCTCATCGTTTAATTGTATGACTCATCAGCTTTATACTGCTATAATTTGTGCAGTTGCCAGCAGCACCTTTTCTCGTGTATCTCAGCACCAAGAGACTTTACCTCCATGGGTTAGGGATCCTTTACTATCTCATGATTGACTTGAACAGGAATGTCAGCAGATGGATGCCTTCTAGTTCAAGCTTTTCCCATGCTTCAGAATGAATTCTGTGTGGGTCTAGGGTCTTATTATTTTTCATTTATTTCATCTGGTGTGATAGGCTCCACTACACCAAAGTTCATTATTTTGAAGTCACATTGTGCCCTTGGGTTTTCTGCACTTAAAAGCTGTTCAAAATACCTTCTCCCTCGGTGCTTTATTTGCCTATTATTAATCAGCACCATACCATCTTTGATGAACCTCACTTCCTTTAGAGCTTTGTTACTTCTGTTCCATGTGTTCACTAGTCCGTGTGCATCTTTTCCCACTTCCTTTGTTCCTAGTCCTACTTAAAGTTCCTCAAACACCAATGCTTTCACTTTTGCAGCGACATTCCTGGCCAATCTCTTTACATCTTTGTATTCCTCCAGATCTTGTTTGCTCCTACTCCTTTGCCAGAACCTAAACTTTTTTCTCTTATCTTTTATCACTGCTTGTACTTCTTCACTCCACCACCAAGTTTCTTTTTGAAGAAAGGTTTTTCCCTTTCGATTCATCCATAACTTCCTTAGCACTCTCCAGTACATTTGTGGCCATCAAATCCCAAAACTTATCCATTCCTTCCATGTGGTACGGACCTCTTCTTCTCCATAACCAGCTCCCTAAAGTCCTTCTCAGCCTTACCCTGCAGTTTTTGCCACCTTATCTTTGGTGTTATACTATTTGATTTCCTCTGTATCTTCATTCTAAGAGACATATATAAGATGAGCGGTCTATATTGACTAGTAAGACTCCCTTCTGCAATCTCCTTGAGGTCTTATATCTTTTATTTTCCACCAGGAACCAAGCCAATCATCAATCTGGCTTCTAGTCCTTCCACTCTTGTAAGCAATCAGCTCTTTTTGTAAAGAATGTGTTGGTTACATATACATATATGCTGCACTTTCACCCCTTATTCTTGGATTTATAAAGGATGAAGATGCTCCTCCAGTACAATTGTGATGGCTTTGAATTCCTTTTCTGCTTCTATTTGTATTGGATTTTTCTCAGCGGTCTAAGGTAATTGTGCTATTGAATTACCATTGACCTGGCTCCTCTGCTTTCCCCTCTCTTGTTTAATATCTGCTTTGAAACAGAGGTGGGTGGGTATGTTTGAATAATATTACAGAGGCCACAAATGACTGGGGTTTTTTGTTAAATGTTTTATAATGATCTAGTCAATGCAGTATTTATCATCATAGACAGCAGCATGTGGTACCACCATGGGTTTTATGTTTATGGGCCTAATGCAAAGCCCTCTGAAATCAGTGTGTATTTTTCCATTTACTTAAATGGGCTTTGGAGCAGGCCCTGAGCCCTCAATTCGGCCCTTGGAGCCTTTCAGAGTTATCCCCATCCAACTGAGGGTTCAGTATGGTTAGGCCCAAATGCTGGACCAGTACATAGCAGAGCACCCAAACATCCTGGTAGTTTACAAACTTCCTGCCAGGCCATGGAGTGGCAGGGGAGCTAATCCATGGCCACTGCTACCATCTCAAGGATGCAGTGGCTCCTGATGCTACTGTGAAAACCCTCCTCCTCCTCCTCTTCAGGGGGAGGAATGGGTGGTGGATCCATGTAGTCAAGCCAGATTGACTCATTTAGTCTGACTGTCATAATCACATGTTACTGTGCTCACTCGTGAAGAAAGAGACTCAGCAGTTCTGGGTTCTAGCCCTGTCTCTGCCACATATTTCCTATATGATCCTGGGCAAATCTTTAACCTCTCTGTGCCTCAGTGATCCCATCAGTAAAATGGGAATAACATTTCCTTGCCTTCCAAGATGCTGTAAGGCTCAGTTCATTAAGATCTCTGAAGTCCTTCACTGTTCTTGGATAGCAGGTGTTATGGAAGTTCCAGGTATTATTAATACTGTAGCAATAAGCCAAAACTGGGTTTCTGACCTGGCTGGTTACGGCTTGCCTCAAGCAAGTATCAGACTCAAAGACTGAGGGACTTTAACAAGACTTTCCCCAAGTGCAAGAACCCTGTACAGCCTGAGTATAGCTGTTCTGACATGCCATCACAAAACAAAGTTAACAGGACTGGATATCTTGGGGGCTTATTCATGGGAATAGAGAGCTTTTCACCTGTATATCACTGGGGCCAATCCAGGTGTAGGTCAGGAGAGGCTTAAAGCGATCACTGTCCATTGTCCAACAGCCCGTTTGGTGACTGATGTTGAAATGACTTGGTGGTTCCTTGAAGCTGAACAGCACCAGCACTTGACACCCTTAGTGCCAGGCACAATCTCACAAAGCCAATGAGAAACAGGCCTGCTGCATTCACCGCTACCATTCCTGGGTGCTGCATGGAGGAGCAGCACCCTTTGCAGCCAGTGCACCAAGGACCATTTCATAACTGAGGTAAAGTTGTCTCTGCTTTCTTTCCTGCCACGAGGACACTGCTCCTGCTCTGTATGCCTGGGGGAGGTGGGAAGAGAACCATGTATAGCAGACAGATGGCCACACAACCAGCTCAATTATTACCCAAGTAAATTAGGTAAATCACAGGCTTAACAGGCACTCTCCCTGAGGTAGGAGTGGAGCTGAGGCCATGATTGAAAATTAACAGCCTCTCAGAGGAGGCAGAGGCGATGCGCTGGGAAGCTTGCAGTGCTGGGGAGTTACACTGAAAAGGGTGTTGTATGAGACTGTGTTATTATTGCACTTTAAAGCACGAGAACAAAATGTCTGGGACATGCTAATGACACCAGGAGAAACAGCCGCACTTTGATTGGGTAGTAATTGTTCTAATTATTTTCCACCAGAGCTGACATGAATATAACATAATTGGCCTGATTATTTGTCAGCACTGAACAATGCCCATAAATAGTGGTGGATTTATTTGGGGGGATTAGTTTAAAGTTAGAAAAGGGCAAAGCATCCCTTCAGGAGAGGGACCAATAACCCACTCACAAGCTGGAAAATTTACAAAGGCACTTCAGATTCAAAGGAGATTTATACACTCAGGGCTTTGCTCTATTATAGACGGATTGGTAGCACTGCCTAGTGCTCGGGTTGCCCAACACTTCTCACCATAAGAACCTGTATTCATTTGCCAAACTTTAACCGTCCAGGCTGAAATATTCCAGGCCAAGTGCCTGCCTGAGGCAGAATTGGTTTTGGAAAGTTTCAGCAAAAATGGCTCAGCCATTAAGGAATGGGGTTAAGGAAAACTACAGTTGCCCATATCAAAACTTTCTTACAACTGAGACTGGGACAAGGAGCCCAGGGAGGGAGACTGGAGCGAGAGCGTGTGGGAGAGACACTAGGATCAGATGAGGTGCTCTGTGGGGGAGACTGGGACTGGCTAGACAAAGAGCCTGGGGAAGGAGACTGGGACTCAGAGGTCTGAGTGGGGGGGACACTGGGGCTGCCTATGCAAGGAGACTGGGATAAGGAGCCAGGGGTGGGGGTGGACTGGAGTGAGGGGTAAAAGATATAGGGCTGCGACAGGTTGGAGGGCACAGAGCAAAGAGGTTAGTCTTGCAGGGAAGAGGGACAGAAGGTTGTATGACCATTAGAGAACACGCCCCCTCACAGCCTGAAATGAAACCCAATATTCCTGAGTCTTACCAGTCCTCTGCTGTCAGCAAATTCCTCTGAAATCCATTGGCAAAGTGTGTCTCATCCCCTTCTCATCCCCACATAGAGCATATGCTCACAGGAACTAGGGGCACCCCAGGCTTTGTGCAGGGTCTCGGCCACCAGCCCCACACCCAGGGACTCTACTGCTGGCCCCAGGTCCCGGCTGCTGGCCCTGTGCCCAGGTGTTCTGCTGCCAGCCCTGGCCTGGGGCTCCACACCTGCCCCCAGCCATAGCCCCAGCCTTGGCCGCCTTACCCCTGTCCACGTCCCCCGCTCCCGGAGCCACAGCCCTGCTCCCGGCCCCAGCTCTAGGGGGCGGTGAGGGGTGCAGACAGGAGAAAGGGGGGCGCAGCTCAGCACCCCCACTCTGAAAACTGGTCCAGCACCGCTGATAGAGGACGACAGTGTACTACTGCCATCAGTTACTATGTTAGTTCAAAGGTGGCTGTGGTGTGTACCGTTGTGATTATAGTGAAATTCCCAGAGGGCCACTCTGTAGAAAGCAAATTTCCTGCTATTGAAGATGATGAATGTTTTGCAAGTAGAAGTGGTTACTCTTTACATTTGTCATAAGATGCTTTTTAAGCACATCCCTCTCTGCGTTTCTCGGCTCAGCGCTTTGACCCCCTCCCCCCGCCCCCAGCAGTTTCAGTGCTTGCACTCATTTGGCCTCGCAGCTAGTAGGCTGTGAATGAGTGGCATTGGGACAGGCAATCGACACCAAGCTGGCCAACCCGCTAACAGGCAGAGCTATTATTATAGTGGGCCGTGATGTGCTGTAGCCACAAAGAGGAAAACAGATTGTTGGGCTCCTTGTATGTCCGGAGCTATCTGCATATCCTGTCCCGGGCTAACTGAAAACATGTGGTCAAGCACTGTCAGCCTGGCTTACAGCTACGCCATTTGCTAGCTCCTGAAATCTCAACGTCTTTTCTTTCCTTAGCTCACTGCTTGTTCCTTGAATAAGGCAATTAAAATCTAACTGACTCTCTGCCAAGATGCCTATTGTTTAAATGCATTTGTTCTCTTCACAAATACTGCCTGATTTTCCTTTTGAGGATGCCATTGGCCTTTGAAGAGTTCCTCTCTCCCTTAGTGAGTCCACTTGCCCGTTGCATCATGGGGCAGCGAATCATCGAGGGAAGCCTGCCCTTGCTTGTCCCAAATCCCAGACAATAGATCCTTGCTCACCTGCACTATGCCCATGTGGAATTCACACAAAAGCACGGTGGCTTCTCGCTATTTCTCAGCAGAGATTCAAGGGCAGAGTCACTAGTGAGGTCTTGCTTTGCTAAGACTTTTACAAAATAGAGGCCTGATTCTGCTCCCATTTAAGGGAGCAGGAATTTGGCCCCGGCTTCAAGGCAAGTAGAATCAGAACATTTGGTAGCAGACTGTGACCTCCTATGAAACAGAATTAAAACTACTTTTGTCCAGTGACAAAGTGCAATTTGTGATGGAGCATCTTTGTTTTTAATTATAGTTGTCCATTTAAGGCCCAGATCATGTGTCTGTTAATGTGAACAGCAAAAACACACACTGACGTCAAAGGTGCAGAATGAGGCTCTCAAAATTCTTGACTTTTCAGTCAACACAATTTGAGGAGACTTTATCAGTGTGACAAGCTGGGCAAGGGGTGCCAAAAAGTCTGCCAGTTCGTAGTGCAAATTGCCGAAATGCTGAAATCCCATTTCAGAAATGTTGCTGTCTCCCCTGCTCCAAAAATTGACCCAATATGTGTACACATACCCTGCATGCATACACCTCCACCTACAACCCCCCCCCCAACACACATGTCCTGCCCACCCCCCACCCCCTCCACACACATACTGTAGGGGACCTCAACGCCCATCAGCCCCCTCCCCACTGTATATCTCCTTCCTCCTGGCTAAGAAGGGGTTATGATGGTGTGTTTGTTTTTCAATTAGTTATCTTGGGCCTGGTTATGATTTCACTGACTGGAATAAGTCCCCTTGCTTCGGTGCCATGACTTCTGTTTTACCCTCAAATTTGCCTAATGGTGGGTTATTAGTGAGAGCTTTGTGCTGGAACACCAGCTAGCGGTTAGAGCAGGTTTTTAAATGCCTTACCTTTCCTAGTGTGTGGATGATAAAAAAGACATGCCTGCTGCAGGTGTGACACAAACCAGTCATAGTAAAGCAATGCATAGGATGGTCTGGGCGTATTCAGGGGGGACTTTGGATGGTCAAGTGGATAGTAAATAGATTTCTATGGGGATGGATGAAACTCAAAAGGACTGGCAGTTTGGATAAGCAGCCAAAAGGTCAGGTGCTCATTTCAAGCTCTTTGCCCTGGGAATGGGGCCGGATAAAGTTAATAGGATTTCTGGTCAGGTGGCACATACAGCAGCCCAGTTGGTAATGCCCTGGGCCACACTCTCCTCTCATGTCCCTGAAATTCATGAGGAAGGCCTCCAAGATCGATGGAGAATCCGGCTCCCCTCTCCCCAGCCACCTCCCCAGGGATGGTGAAGGCAGCAGAATGGGAGCTTCTGGGCCACACTGAGGCACGACAGTGTTTCCCACGCAGAGCCCAACAGTCTGTTTTCTGCTCTGAGGGGAAACACCTGCATGTCTCCAGCCAGAGACACTAGTAGCAGGGGTGAGGGCTGGGAAGAGAAGTTACAGGCTCTGCCCTATTACTCAACCACAAGCAACCCCCCGCCCTCTTCCCCCCCAGTTGTGTGTAGCAGGGGAAGGGCTCACTCTGATGCTGAGATCCCAGGAATCAGGAGGAGCAAAAAGAAGCTATGCTGAGCTAGAACGTGCTTTGTTCACATATCGCATTTTTATAGTGGGTGACATGATTCCTGGATATAGTTTGCACAAGGTACTTGGGAATCCACAGGGCTGAAAGGAGCTGCACACATCCAAGCTATTTATTCGATTACTGCTATTGTAGTTGATTGAGAAATTCCCTTTTGCCAGCTCGCGGGATCTTAGTGCAAGAATTGTGATATTTGATCTTTAACTTAAAGCCCTAGCTCCTAAAGCCAAATGACATGGGCGGAGACTCAGCTTTGGATTTTTTTTTTGAAGTAACCTTCTAGCCCTCATGGCTGTAAGAAAAGCTTGAAAACATGACCCAAATGCACCCTAAAGGCTCAGAAACCAAAAAGCAAATGATCCCCCCCCCACGACATATTTATGCAGGGTTTTTAAGTCAATCTCCTGATTTGGGTGGGAGGGGGTGCGTGACTCATAATTTTTGAAGACTTGGAGATGGCCGTACTGCCTCAGAGCTTGTCTCATTCTCCATTCCCTCTGTAAACACACCCAAGCCTTAAAAGCCAAAGAGACGAGCTCAACAACAGGCGTGAATATAGCAGCTGTTAACGTTTAACTTTATTTTTCTTCTGATTGAAAAAGAAAAGAGAGAGAAAAGTTACAAAAGTACTAAAGAAAGGCAACGATATTGACAGGAACTTTCTGTTGTCCAGTCCCACCTCGTGGAATATCGTAAGAGACGGCAGCACACGGTATCTCCTCGGGCCAATAAAAACACCTCACCTTGCTGGGCGATCAGGGTTCGATTCCAGCAGCACCGACTGAAGCCTTAGAGTTGGGGGCACCCAAACTTTGCCACACTGAGGGCTACACTGGCAGTTTGAGGCCCATACTGAATATGCAGAAAAGGGAGCCATGATATGGCTGCCCTCGTCTTTAATAGGGAGGGGTGCGGCCCCAGGGGATGACAGTTCTCACCGTGCAATGCTCCAGCTTGAGCCGGAGCCAGTTAAAGATCATGTAGAGGGTATAAACAGAAACCCCTCACCCCCGCAGGGAGAAAGATCAACTGGGAGCGACATCTGTTTTGAAATGAGCACACCCTGCCGGAAGCCACTAGAGCTTTCATTCCCAACAGAAGCACCCAGGGAATAAATCAAGCCAATGCCCTTTATTTAATGCTGGTGAAAGGGGCTTTATCTGCGGCCCTGAAATCCTCTAGTCACAGCAAGGGCAGTGTCAGGACACAATTCCCCCCCACTGCCCTCTCCTGCCAATGTGCCTCAACTCGGAAGTGCAAGGAAAGAAGGGGTGTTCAGTCTCCTTGGCCCAGCTGGCTTCTCTGCTAAGGTTCGCAGCAAAGAGGCCAGTTAGTATTGGTTTGCCATGTGAGCTGTCCTAGGAGAGTGGGATTGGGAGCCCACCAGCTCATTTTATATGCGGCACCAAAGAGCTCTCCATAAGAGAGCTCATGGAAATTTTTCAGAAACTCACAATTCCTCCACTGGACCCCTCGTACGCCAGAGAAGGAGAGGAAGTTACTGCAGCCGTGCAAAGGATGCAGCTTATGTCCTCTCGTATCTGCCCAAGGCTCAGAACACTTGCTCAGAGCGGGGGAGCAGCCAGGGAACAGGGGCTTCTGCACCAGACAGGGACACAGGATCTGAGTGCACCAAGCACGGGGCCTCCTCAGCTCAGCCAAATGAAACAAGGGCAGCCCAACGTTAACTGCACCTTTCATGGCACAACCCCCCCCCCACCTCCCCGGCTGTCCAGTGAGACCTCAAAACTGGTTCAAGTCTCACTGGTGACGAGGCCTTGTGACATGCCTGTGACATGCCTACCCTCTGGAAACTGCTGTGGTCTGACAACAAGAGCTCCCTCCAACACGCACCACCCGCCATGCCTGTGTCAAAATCATTTGCTCTGCTGGTGTGACCAGACTCAGGTGAGCTCAACATTCACCCCAGCACAGTCTACAAGGCACCAGCAGAATGAGGGTTCAGCAGGCTTCCCAGAGAGCGTGTTGGACTCTGCTGAACGTCGGGTGGTGTCACCAAACTCAACCCTGTCTGGGGCCAGTCACAGGGAGACACCCGACGCCGAACCCCACCACACCTCTAGGGTGGACACAGCCCCAGTGGAGAGGGGCCCCAAGGACGCCCCACCCCACTCGGTTTTTCACTCTAGTCCTGTAGCATGAGGACTGAAAGTGGATGTCTCACTGTATCCATGGACTGCTGAGGACAGACCTTCCATTTCCCACCGCAAAGCCCAGCAGAGGACATGGGGATTCCCTTAACGCCGGTGCTCTCTGCCTGCCCATTTTAAGCATCTTTAGATCGGATCAATGCCCCAACAGCAGAATAATCAGGGTAGGCACCTGCAGGCTCTACATCCCCCTGCCCCCAATTCCCAGGGCCCGTCAACTGCAGCAGGGCTTCAAATGAGCAACCTCGCAGAAGGGGCCCATTCTCTTTGTAGGGCACCCTAGGCAACCTCTGTCTCCAGCCCTGAGAACTCTTCAGTTTGGGGGAAGCGGCTGGCCCTCCAGCAAACCATTAGAAGGCAGAGCATCTGGGGAGAAATCTGCTCAGTTCTGGTGGGCATGCGGTAGCAACCTGCCTGGTCTCCACCACTGCCCTCTACGCAGTGACTGCCTGCTAGCCCTGGAGGGCTAAATACACCTGGCATGTCCGTGGGGCTGACGCCATCTTCATGGCTTCACAGTAGTTTATGAAGCAGACTTGCTCATTTCACTCCGAATGATGTGAAACTGGGCCCTGGTGCAAATCCACCTGTTTCTCCACTGCCACGGAGATTGCTATTGCAAAGATGTCCCCATCCCACCCACATTCCATCCCATCCCTGCCAGGGGGATTGGTGGTACGACAATTCCTGAGGTTTTGGAGAAACTCCTTCAGTAGGCACATGACGGTTCTTCAACTGGAGCTATTGGGCTCAGGGACTTCAAGGTGCTGAGGGAACGGAAGGCAAAGGTTGATGGGTCGTACACCAAGTGGGATGGTGGGCGGTTCCCGTTCACACTCTGAATGGAAAAAAATAAAGGCAAAAGGAATTTGTCAGTGCTCATGCAAGCAGCAAACTGGTTTGTAGGTACGTACATGACTATCCTCTCCTGGATGCAATCATATCTGCCCCAATGTGTGTCACAGGCCCTACACCAACAGCTAATAGCAACAGCACAAACGGTAAAGTTATTTCCTCTTTTTCTTCATCCCAAAACCATGTCAGACTGGAGGCACCTGGGTACCTGTGTGATTAGGACCCCTGGCCTTTGCCAGTAGTTCAGTAATGCAGAAGTGAGAAATAGCGGAAAGGATGTACAGGGTGCAACCAGAGTCAGGGGGGCCAGAACAGTCAAGCAACCACAAAGCATCCCAGTTATGGCCAGTGAACTTGAATTTAGCTCCTCAAGTGGGTGCTGGGTTAGGATGTCAATTTAAGAATCATCACTCCCAGGCCTGTCAATTCCAAGCTACGTTCCAGATTATCATCACAAAATAAGCAGCTTCTGGTATGTCAGTCAGTATCTGTTAGAGGTGGCCCAGACCCAAAACCCTGGGCTCATGCACCCTGAAACACTGAGCATCTGGATCCAGACTCTGCACCCTGGGCCCATCTCTACCATGTCCCTCTCAAGTCTCCCATCTATTCTCTCTCATCTCTCTCTATTCTGTCTCTCTCTCTCTAATCTGTTTGATCTCGCTAATCTCTTTCTATTCTACCCCATTGATCTCTAATGTCTCTTTAAACTTTCCCTTCTCTAGTCCACCCACCTCTTGCTTTCTGTTGTCTATCTCTCCAATCTATCCCATTGCTTATCATATCCATCTCTCTCTCTCTCTCTCACACACACACACACACACACACGTACGTTGCTTCTTACCTAGAACCACGTCACCCTTTCTCTGGGGAGGTTTGAGTCTAACTGGGATTATAATTTGCCCATGAACCTCTTGGATTTGCAGTCTCCCTCCCTCCCTCCCAAAGGAGTTACCCTATCTCAGTTCAATATAGGCAGGTTCCTCTGTATGTGCCTTATTTTCAGAAGCTCTGAGCATCTGCAGCTCCCACGGAAATCAGCTGGAGCAGCGTGCGCTCAGCATATCTAATAATCATGCCCTCTCTGGATTTTACATGTGGTCTTGAGACATCCAGCCTGCCATCCATTCTGGGCTAAACTGAGCCCCACGCCTCAGACCAGCGTCACTGTCCAGGCTTCCTTCGTGGGAACAATTCCACATGCGTGAATCAGGTTGAATAAACAGGAAATATAACAACCCACAAGGTTGCAAAGACAGCCCAGGATGGAAAGCGGGTAGGTGGTGACCAATGGAGTCGATCTTTATCTGCAGAGCTGGGAGAGAGCCTGTCCTGCGCAGCAGACAATGCAGTCCCAAAATAAACCACACTGCCTTCGAAGAATGCCCAGGAGTTGGCCGGAGCTCACTCAGGGCCCTACAGATCATCGCAGTCAGGGCCTCACAGCCTGGTTTGTACCACAGCCCCCATAGACTCCTTTAACAACGAATCTACCCCTAGAGCATGACACCATCTCCCCCTTGGCCAGGAGTGGGTATCCGTTAGCACCACCAGGGGGCAGCAGAGCATTCAGGTGGAAATCCTGTGTAGCCCCACAGAGAGTTTATGCCCTGGAATTGGGATACTGTCAATTTATGGTTAGCATTCCCCAGTCCTCTCCTTCCAGTCCCATCCTGCTTCCACTGAAGTCATTGGGAGTTTGGCTGTGGTCATCACTGAGAGCAGTGTGTCGCCAGAAGAGAGGGCAGCTGTGGGCTACACCTTAGGCCACCATGGGCTACATTTGGCTCAAAGGCTGCTGGTTGGATGCACCAGGACCCGACTCCAGCCTCCGCACAGTCTCTCCTCTGCATTCCCTAACAAGGACTCACCGTTTTCCTGAATGCTAGTGTTACTCGCCCAGCCTGGGTGGACGGCCCTTTTGTGGAAGGAGCAGAGCTTTTAGAAACTATTCGCAGCTCTTTTGTCCCATGGTACAGAGCCATGACTTCTGACACCTCAAGGTCATGTCTAACATGTGGCGGTCACCAGAACCAGAGGCCTCAACCTTTGATCCCCTCTTCTCACTCCCTGATGAATTTTAATTTGTGATCAGCGGGGGGAGGGGGGAGGAGGGAGGGGTCAGCCTTTCCCTGCAGGCTTTCTGGCCAGCTGAGGTAGTCAATGGGGTTGTTACACCTTAGAGATGGAAAAAATCTGTTAGATCATCCAGTCCCTGCAGCATTTACTCTAGTGTAGCGATGAGAGCAGAGATTGGCGTGCGACGCAGGAAGTGCGGGGGGAATCAATGTTTCTAGGTTCTATTCCCAGCTTTGCCATGAACCCGCTGTGTCCCCAAGTGACAGCATTTATTTTAAAAGGAGACCAGCACAAAAGCATGCGTGCGCCCTGCCTTGCAAGCACGGCGGCCCCCTCATCCCCAAATCGAGGTGGTCCATCAGCATGGAAGATGCCAAGGTTGGGCGTGGCATCAGGTCGGCCCACAGCTCCAGCCAACAAATCGTGCCCTGCTACCTCCCCTGACACCCTGGCCGGCTCAATGAGAAACAAGAGAGGCATATTTAAGAGCCTCTGCTCAATAGACACCTGCTGTGGGGTTATATATGGTGCGTGCTCTGGCAGGGCTTGGAGCTGGAGAGTAACGTAGCAACCCCTATTCAGAGCTAAGGGGGCAGAATAAATCAGCAGATTTGTCCCTCTCCTGAGCAAAGAAGCTGCCTGTCAATGCGAAGAGGGGAAGGGAACAAAGAGCTGGCAGTGCCCTCCATTTTGAAATGCCAGCTGTGATGAGGGGAGATGTCTAAATGAGATGATTTCTGCGGGGGGGAGCAAAGATCCAGGCAGCAAGAGAAAGATCTGGGGAGAGAGGGACCCAGAGGACCTAAGAAAAGCCACCCACAAAATTCATCACGTCTTGGGCAGAAAGGAGCTCTTTCGTCCTCCAGGATCCACGTGTGGATGAAGCGGCCTTCACACTGGCCCCTGAAGAACCCAACGTGAGGAGCATGGCACAGAGCGAGAGCAGAGGTGGAGCCGAGAAAGACATGGTGGGAAAGGAAGAGTTCCCAGGAGGCTGGTCTGCTCCAAGAGCTGCTTCTAACTGATCCATTGTTGCCCTGTCTCGAGTCCAGCCTGTTTGTTGTGTAAGCAGAGTCAGGATGGGCTCCACCCTGACATCTGGTGGTGAGGTGTGGCAAGTTGTGGAAAAGAACTTCAGGGGCCGATCTCATTTGCATAGGCACACCCACCGTGCCTAGAATGAGGCCATAGCTGCCCAAATGGTCACTTTGGCTGCTGTGGGATCCCCAGTGTCTCTGTTATTGGGGCAGGAAGAATAAATTGTTATTACCCTGATTATGGGAACTGTGCTTGGAACTGTACGTGGCCTTTTGTTATGATGAAGGGACTCACCATCAACTAAGTAGCACTCGCTAGGCAAGGTTCATGGGTTCCAAAACTCTGTGAATTGAGAGAGGCTGGGGACAAGTATTAATGCTTAGTAGCATGGGCCCCTTGGTGAGGGCCTTATGTGCTGGTTGCACTTTCTTCTCTCTCCACTGTGAAATATCAGAGCTAATTCTGATTTCATTAGAAGTCTAGTTACAGGCTGCTGAGCTCACTTTGGGCTGACAGTGCACCAGCACTGAGGCTCCCCTACTACAAGCTGAATTCACCAAAGAGCTGAACTGACTAAAAGCTGAAATCACTGAGCGTTGTGCCAAGTAGTGGGGGAGCCTGAAGATATATTGTGGAGCAGTTTGCGGGACGGCTGGAGTGCCTTGTGGACAGGCTGGTGGAGCAATTCATAGGACAGCGGGAGCTGCTGGTGGGACGTGGAGCAGTTCGTAGGACGGCAGGAGCTGCTTGTGGGCCGCGGAGCGGAGCTGAGCGAAGGAGTTCGTGGGGCGGCTGGCGGAGCGAAGGCCTATGGATCTGTGGGGCGGTCAGCTTCAGATCATGTAAGGTGCCTCTTACCCCCGTCCCATTTCCACCCAGGTTGGGAGGTAAAGCTCTACAGATAAACTTTCGAACTCTGGGGCTGCCCTGACCAGGGACAGAGACTTTTGGGGCATTGGACTTTTGGGACTTTGGGTGATTTGGGGTTGCTGGACTCAAGAACCAAAGGGAAAAGGGCATGCCCCAATTTGCCTGGGGTGGGTTTTTTGCTCATGGGTTGTGTTATGAATCCTGTTGGTGGTGTTTCCCCAACATAATGCCACATCGTTTCTCTGTTATTAAAAGACTTTTGCTACACTCAGACTATGTGCTTGCGAGAGGGGAAGTATCGCCTCTTGGAGGCGCCCAGCGGGGGTGGTATATATTTGTCCCAGGTCACGGGGTGGGGGCTCGAGCCGGTTTGCATTGTGTTATTGGAATGGATCCCCTAGGTATTGAACCCGGCCCTTGTTGCTGCCAACTCTGACGGGCAGAAGGGTTACAGTTGTATCCAGCTGTTGTTTCACATCACACGCAGTTGAAAGGGATTTGGGGCAGGGCTGTCTGTTTACTATATCTATGTACAGCACCTTCTACAATGGGACCCCCATCCCTGATTCTGGCTTCTTGGTCTGGGTAATAATGACATAATAAAAGAATAATAAATAATGTTACGTTTGTGTCACTCCTTTAAGACAAAGGCACTGTAGAGACAGTACTGTAAGAATCATTGGAATGCAGCCACCTCTGAGGTAGAAGTTGGCTCACAGTGCACAACAGCCCCACACAGCAGCTGCGGACAGGAAGTGTATTGTATCCAATTGAAGCCACAGGGGAGACAGAAGCATAGAATCGTAGGACTGGAAGGGACCTCGAGACGTCTTCTAGTCCAGTCTCCTGCACTCATAGCAGGACAAAATATTCTCTGGACCATCCCTGACATGTGTGTGTCTAACCTGCTCTTAAAAATCTCTAACGATGGAGATTCCACCACCTCCCTAGGCAATTTATTCCAGTGCTTCACCACCTTGACAGGAAGTTTTTCCTAATGCCCTACCTAAACCGTCCTTGCTGCAATTTAAGCCCAATGCTTCTCAGAGGTTACGAAGAATACTTTTTCTCTCTCCTCCTTGTAACAACCTTTTATGTACTTGAAAACTGTTATCATGTCCCCTCTCAGTTTTCTCTTCTACAGATTAAAAAAACCCAATTTTTTCAATCTTCCCTCATAGCTCATGTCTTCTAGACCTTTAATCATTTTTGCTGCTGTTCTCTGGACTTTCTCCAATTTGTCCACATCTTGCCTGAAATGTGGCACCCAGAACTGGACACAATTCTCCAGCTGAGGACTAATCAGCGTGGGGTAGAGCAGAAGAATTATTTGTCATGTCTTGCTTACAACACTCCTGCTAATACATCCCAGAATGAGTTTGCTTTTTCTGCAACAGTGTTACACTATGACCCCCTGATCCCTTTCTGCAGAACTCCTTCCCTACGCAATCGGTTTTCATTTTGTATGAATGGAATTACTCGAATTGAAACTTACTTAGGACACCCGTAGACTTGCAGAAATTGCCACTGGATCTTTTAAAATCTCAAGTGGTCAGGATCTGTTTGCTGTCTGATCCAAAAGATGGGCTCTCCCGCAGCACAGCACCCCTGAGCACCATGGATTCAGTAGTGGTTCAGAGGGAAGAGCACCCTTGACTGAATTGCCATTATCACTTCCTGCAGAGCTGGTGTTTTCTTTGGAGGTCAGCCTCCCATCCTCCAGGTGACCAGACCTGACCCTCCGAGACCATTTGGGGGTGCAGCGTGTGGTCATCTCGCTCTAATACTCAGGATGATGTGAAGCCCTACTGATCTCCTCCCAGAAAGGAGGACTGCCAGGTGGGAGAACAGAGTCACCCTCTGGTTCTGCCTAGTGCCTTCACTTAGTCAGGGGAGCTTTCCTACCAGCCCTGTCCTTCCCTCCGGCATCTAACTGTGCACTGTGGCCAAGGTGAGGAGAGCTGACTCTTGCTGACACAGGAGATCCAAGTCACTCCCCTGTTGGCAGGTCTTCGCAGAGCTTGCCATAAACCTGCTCAGCAGCTGCTGCTGTGCGGCCACAGCCCGATTCTTGGGGCAGCGCCTTGGAAGGCAACGCTGCGGCGGGTGAGGCTCCAAGGCACGGCCTCCACTGTAATGGCATTCTGGGCAGCTGGGAGACTCAGACAGGCCGCAGTCTAGGATGGCTGCACATTCACTGCAATCATTAACTGGGGGGGGGAGGCCTTAATGGATTAAGCAATGTATTTACACAGCTGGAGAGCAGGCTGACAGGCCACAACTCAGCTGCTGACAGAAGGGCGCATACTTGCGTGGACCCACACCTGCTCAAACACACACAGCTGGCAACGACTGGCACAGTTGCTTGCACAGGCTCACTTGCCCCTTCACACGTGCACACTCGTTCCCACACAATCACCTGCATGAGCACACTTGCACGGATCGCTCACCCTGCCCCCCACAGACTGTGACATGCAGGCACTCACAGGGCTTGGCTTCCGTGTGCACCGTTGCCCTAACTTGAGTCCCAGCCCCACCCAGAAGCCTTCACGCGGGTGGGGCGGTGCTTTTAACTCATGTTGCCTGGGCCTGGCAGGAGGTATCCGGCTACAGTTTGCACCATCGCCAGCTGCTGACCCCATTGCCCCGTGCAGCAATCCAGTCCCTTTGTGCAGCTGGAGTGCCACTCCACCCTGCAGCTAGGTGAACACTAGGCAGAACCGGAGCAGTGTGAAGTGGCTAGAGCAGGTCCAGCTACCGGAGCTGCCACTCACTCACAACAGCAGGGAGGACGCTGCAGCCTGGACTTTGCGTGGGCGGTGCACGAGCGTAGGTGACCGGGGGGATCAGGCGGGCTTATGCAGCTGGCGCTGAAGTCCCTGCTGTGGCTGCATGGCAGCTATGGTTAGCAAGCTAGTTCGAGTCCAATTAGCAGCATCTGCCATTCATACCCTCCCATCTACAATGTAGATGTACCCTGAGCCTCAATCACATGCACTCCCTAATGCCGGGGTTCTCAATCTTTTCCTTTCTGAGCCCCCCTCCCCCGCAACATGCTATAAAAACTTCACAGCCCACCTGTGCCACACTAACTGGTTTTCTGCATATAAAAGCCAGGCCCGGCATTAGGGGGTAGCAAGCCAGGCAACTGCCCGGGGCACCCCGCCACAGGAGCCCCCGCGAAGCTACATTGCTCAGGCTTTGGCTTCAGCTCCGGGTGGTAGGGCTCAGGGCTTCAGCCCCAGGCAGTGGATCTTCCGCTTTCTGCCCTGGGCCCCAGCTAGTCTAATGTTGGCCCTGCTTGGCGGCTCCCCTGAAACCTGCTCGCAGCCCCCCCCCAGGGGGCCCCAAACCCCTGGTTGAGAACCACTGCTCTAATGCACGTGCGCACACACACACACACACACACAAACTCACACACTTGCCCTTGTTTGTATATACTCACTCGACACACTTGCTCATGCGGACTCCTGTTCGCCCACTTGCACACTCTTGCAAATCTCGACCATAACAACAGCCTATTATCAGCGTTGTACAAATGCAATAAATAAGAAACCCATCTTGAAACACATTAACTAAAGATCAACTAGAGAAAGTCTGGATGACGACTGGACCCAGGGGCCCCAAAGGCAGACAGGGACACCACACAGATTCAAGATGACAGAAGAAATCCAGAATTCCAGAGCCCATCTGATTGGCCTCTCTGTGAAAGCAGAGGAGTTTGCAGCTACCCCACAAATTGGCTTTCTGCCTGAACTGTACCTTAGGCATGAATAAAGAACCATGGAAAAAGCTAAATGGGGAAGAGATGGTGGGTTTAGGGCTGCAGAGCTTAGCCCCATATAAGAGTTAAAACCTAACACTACCCAGGAAAACCCAAGGACCGAAGAGGATGAAGCCAGTGCTGAACCAATGCTGTAGCACACTGCTGTAGGGTGCTGTGTTGGCGATGCCATCTTTTGGAGCTGATAGAAAACCAGGGGCCTGACAGCCTAACAAAATCCTGGTCCTTGTCTTTAGACCGAGGAACTTAGCACTGGTTTCCTGGCCAAATTCAAACTCAGGTTAATTCGCACACTCTGCCAGCCTAAATTTCCTTTGCAGTTTCAACTGGACACAGGAGTCTTCTTTTCTCCTTGATCGACGTTCTTGCAAAGTGTTGCTGTGCTCTGTTAAATAGCTGCTGCATTGCACACCAGAGGTGGCTGC
Organism: Lepidochelys kempii; assembly: GCF_965140285.1. NCBI lineage: Eukaryota > Metazoa > Chordata > Testudines > Cheloniidae > Lepidochelys > Lepidochelys kempii. Next base: position 154,802,254 of record NC_136382.1, read on the forward strand.
CTCTTGGTGGTGGGTGAAATTTGTAGGTCCATTTGTGAAGTCCTTTGAAATGAAAGGCACCATGTAAAGGCTCATACGATCCCCCCACCATGTATGGAAAGGAAAAAGTCCACAGTGGGGCCCTGTAAAGGAAAACCATGACTGTGCGTGGTGCTCTGCCTTCCTGAGTGGGCAGGACCAGAAGTGTACAGAAGGATGTTTCCCAACCTCCGCTTGTAGAGGCGCCTACAGGAAAGTCGGGGAGAATTAATGCTGCCTGAGTTCACGTGGCAGCATTGGTGGGCACAGTGTTTTTAATGCCAGTTCCTTCTCTCCTTCCTGTCACCCCTGCAACATTGTCACAAAGCACCAGAGACCTTTCAACTTCGATGTATAAACTCAAACTGTGGGGGAGGAATCAGGGATCTAGTCCCAGCCCTGTCATGGACTCGGTGTGTGGCACCAAGCAAGTCACATCACCTCTCCTGTGCCTCAGTTTCCTATCTGCAAAATAGGGGGATAATCCCCACCCCACAGGGATGTGCTCAGGACTAATCAATTAATGTCCATGTGCTGAGATCCACAGAAAGGCAGTTTCCTATAATTTACTCTCTTGCTTCAGGTACTTTGCAAAATATAGATCCTCAGGCAGGGTAAACTGCTGTAGCTCCATTAACTTCCATGGGGGTCCAATGGTTTGCACCAGCTGAGGCTTTGGAGCTTAGTCTGGGATAATATCCAAAATACATCTCCTGAAAGAACTTAACTTTGGGACCAGGGTTATATGTAAACACAGGTCTCTCTATTGGAGTTAGGCATGAAATCCCAGATCCAAACACTCCCTCGCTTGAGGGAGTTCAGAGCCAGAGCTGAAGTCTGCAGCTGTGGCCTGTCCCTAATGTTTACGGACATCTTGCTGGCTTTTCCATCTCCCCACATCCTTCTGTACAATCATGGAACTCTCCAGGTCTTTTCCTCCATCAGCTAAGAGCTACCCAGCACCCACTTCACATTGTACAGCAATGTTGCTAGGGCCAGTTCAGCTTGTGAAGGTCACATAAACACACCGGTGTCCTCACAGAAGGGAGGGGAAAAAACAAAACCGCCAAGTGTTTGCAAATGTGTTTGCAGGGTTGTCAGGTGGCAACTGGCAGTGCTATAAAGGTGCCACCAGACAATAATATGTGAACTTCTTTGGGAAGACCTTCGAAGAGGCGTAACACATGCTTTATGGTCAGTTACCCATAACCCAGGAGAGCAGGAAATGTGCCAGATCTGGGTTCTTGCTGACGCCATCCTACAAGATAAGCCTTTTCCTCCCCTCTTTCTGGCATGTTACTGTGCCTTTGAGAAAGCAGATCACAGGCCCTGATTTAGCCTGCCTAATAAGCTGAGGCCCAGAGGGCATGTGATGAAATGAAAACAGCAATATATTTAGCAAGGTATGCTTCTGAATGCAATATGGCTCAAGCTGCGTGGCTCACTTGCCACGGAGACTAAATGAAGACCTGCATTCTAGACACTGTTCTCGCTATGCTCCCATGCACCGGCCACTGCAAAGCACAGCAGGGTCACAGCTCATCTGCTTTGTCCCTCGCTGCTTTGGAATAGCTAGTGCCCCAAGCTGTAGCCTGTATAGTGCAGGGACTGCATTTATGCCTGGCCCCTGTGCCGAGGACACAAGGCGGGATCTCCTGACCTAGCACACCCATGCATGGACAAGAGACAACCTGGTCCTTATTCTCTCAATTACAACTCCACCGAGTCTTCCCTGATCACTTGTCTGTACTCTGCTGAAGTGCAGTGCCCCCCTGTCCTCTTCCTATGACAAGGACATCCACCCCCTTACAAAAGGCAACATGGCCTGGGTCTGAAACTTACACTCACTTTTAGTTCCATTCAGAGGCTGGCCCTGGAACCTGCAGAGCAATGGGACCAATTGTTTTGCACATGTTGTGTGCTTATGTGTGACCTCCATCCTCCACTCTGTGTTAGCCCAGGGCAGTGCAATTCCACAGAACTAGGTAGTTTGGCATGGAGGAGATTATCCTTCCAATTTAGAAAGAATCAAAATTAACAACGCAAAGTGAATATTAATCATCCTGGCATAACTAGGCCGCTGGCACAGTGCACTTGCCTCTGGACAAACAGCCTCAGTCAGGGAAGCCAAGTACAGTAACTGGGGGTAGGATGACACGAGGCGCAGACGGAAAGAGGATTACTCTGCTGTGGATTGTGTGAGCGTGAATGGGAGCCAGCTTCTCACAAGCCTCGCAAACAAAGGGGAGCCTGGAAACAACTGCAGCAGCACTAGATGCAGTGAACAAGGAAAGTGCCCCGCCACCTCTGACTTTACTTCCTGCCGGCAAACAGAAGAGTTCTGATGCAGCACCACTAGCCACGGTGCAACCCTCAACTCCCCCCCACCCCAAAACACTCATGCTGTGCCACCTCATGGACCACTCATTCCCAGAACCCACCAGGTGACCTCACAGGCCCCTTTCCTAGTTGTGTGACCCCATGCCCCCGTCTCAATTCCTCTGTGCAACCCTATAGGTCTCTTCCGCCACCTCACTTGTGATCCCGCAGGCCTGTTTCCTTCCCCCCACAACTGTCACAGTCCTGGGCTTTTTGCTCCTTTGCTGCAGCTCTCCATGTGAACGGCGCTTTCCAACTCATCTTCTTCGCAAGTCCCTCACGTAGGAGCACAGCAGCAAACATCAAGGATGGCGCCTCCGTTGGTGCTGGGCCAGCCTCAGAAGGGGCAAGGTTTCAGTTTGGAGGAGCAGCTGAATATCCGGATACTTCTCTGGATTCAGATTCAACAATGTACTGAAAATCTCAAGGAGAGTTTGGGCAACTTTAATATCCCACTCCTTTCTCCATGAGCCACTGGAGCTCCTTACGGTACACGATAGTGCTGTCAGCCCGAGCTCCCTAGAAGGGAAGGAAGCGGTGTAACACTACATGGTATGGGCTGAACAATGATGCCACCTCACTAGAGCCATTCCTCCCACATCCACATGATTAGAACAGAGGGTCTTGGGACTAAAGCCCAGGATTGAGTTCACCTCATTAAAGACTTCTAGGTTCTCTTCCTGTCTCGCCCAAGGTCACCCAGCGAGGCTTTGGCAAAGTCACTTCGCCTGCCTGTGCCTCAGTTTGCCTCTCTGTGAAATGAAGATCATGAGATTTACTGGTCTGTGAGGCTAAATTCATTAACACTTGCAAAGCGCTGATAGATGTGCAAAATGCCATCGCCCTCTAGCTCCTTGGGAAGGCACATTCTTTGCGCCTTACTGCAGAGCGAAGATGTGCATCAGTGATGCTCTGCCACCTGGCATACTTCTCACTGACAAACAGCGCGGGCCTTTGGCAACGGGGCTAAGGCCAGCACATCTTCCTTTTGGCTCCAAGATGAAAGGTTCCCTTGTTTTAAGGGAAGAGAACATGGTGCGGTTCTCCAGTAGCCATTTAGGATACAGACGCCAAAGATAAGAGGCGGGGAAGCCATTCCTGGGACCTGGCCCCTGTCCAAGCAGGGGACATTCTCAGGCACTGATAAGACTGAGGCAAGAACACAAGGGAGTTTATGTTCTGATTTTTAATCCCTGTTTTATTTTCATATTGCAGAAAACATCTCCCTGAGTGGGCAGATTATCAGATTGGCCCAAAATCCACACTCCTTCTCTGCCTGCCCCCGCAGAGCTCTTGAGACACATGGCCTCTTAGAGGCTGTGTCCTCTCCATGCCTGTTGCTGCTGAGATAAGAACAGCTCTGTCAGGCTCCCATTCAGGGCTCCTGCACGCACGGTATGTGAGCGAAGAACAAGAAAATAATACAGGGTGATCCCCAAGAGGCAGGGGACAAAAGATTCTCCAATATTATCACGCAGCCACCTTCCTCGGCCAATTGGATGCCTCCCTTCACACGCCCACACCCGACCCCACTCACGTACATTATACCCACAGACACACACACACGCTATTCCGCATGCGTATGTACACTGCACAAAAATGCACTACTCACATGCACTCACGCAAATCCCCAACACACACATTACACACACACATCCCCGCACTACATCACAGCTGCATATAGCCATTACAAACGTTGCACACAGAGAAACCCAATGCACACTTTACCACACCTTGTGCACATGCACCTGCATTACACATGAAGGTATTGCCTGGACACATACTCCACATATCCATTACGCACACATCAGTATTTCATACACAGTTTGTTACCTCCTATTTATTTCTTCGCTCCTGCCTGTGGGTGGTGATCCTCCTACTCCATTATGCCTTGAACCCTCTCTGGGGATCTTGTCTTCCACCACAGCACCTGGTGCCTCAGAGTTGCTCTGCGGGTGCTCCTGCAAGTGTTTCCTACAAGGCCAAGTCGCTGCAATGTTTGGGGTTTTATCAATCACTCTATTAATCTGCCTAGGTTCTTGATAGCCCATCACCTTGCTTAAGAAAAAGAACTGCTGAGCGGGATGGAAGGGCTGCTGCCTCACACGCCCTGAGCTGGCATAAGGAAAGCAGCGTCTTAATGCAACTGGCTGGGTGAGACAAAGTCCATGCAAAGGTAAAACCCAGGCTAGGTCAGCAGCCCACTCCCGGGAGCACAAATGTTTCTAAATGCTAATGCAGCGTGTGTGCTCCAGAGCAGAAGGGCCAAAACCGCTATCGCTCATCCTGACCTCTGCTCAGCGGTGCTACTTTTCACACAATGCTCTCAAGTCCCAGATATTCCAGGGATGTGGGCAACATCCTCACAATGTCTCACTGAGACACGATAACGCTGGCAATGGAGCCCCGAAGATGTCATGTCACAACAACTATTTACAAGAACAATATTTTTGAAATGGCAACTCTCTCACGGAGATGTACGCTGCCCTCCTGTAGAGCCTTACATCTGAGATCTCAAAGTGCTCCCCTGACATTACAGTGCTAAGCATCAAAACACCCCTGGGAGGTAGATCAGTATCCATCTCCCAATCTCACAGATGGGGAAACTGAGGCATGGAGCAGTGAAGTGATTTGCCTAAGACTATTCAGCAAGTCAGTGGCAGGGCTAGGAACAGAACCCAGGAGGCCCTTGATTGCAGGCCCCTGTACAGGGCCGGCTCTAGGCACCCACAAGGCAAGCACGTTTCCAGGGGCGGCCCATTCATAGGCGCCGACTTTACCCAGCACCGGTGGGTGCTTGTGCTCCCCCGGCCCCGCCCCAACTCCGCCCCTTCCCCATCCCCATTCCAACCCTTTCCCCAAATCTCCTGCCCCACTCCTCCCCCGGGGCGCGCTGCATTTCTGCTCCTCCCCTGTCCCTCCCAGGCTTGCCTCCTTTGCTGAGGCAAGCCTGGGAGGGAGGGGAGAGAAGCGGAGCGGCAGCACGCTCAGGGGAGGAGGTGGAGTGGAGGTGAGCTGGAGTGGGCGGTGGGGGGGGGAAGGGGAGGGCCGCAGGAAGTAACACTTGGTGGGGGGCAGAGGAACCGCTCCCCACCCCAGCTCACCTCTGTTCCACCTCCTCCCCCGAGCACGCTGCCACTTCGCTTCTCCCCCATCCCTCCCAGGCTTGCCGCGCAAAACAGCTGTTTCATGGCAAGCCAGGGAGGGAGGGAAGAGAAGCGGCGGCGCACTCAGGGGAGGAGGCGGAGGCGGAGCAGAGGTGAGCTGGGGTAGGGGGGCGGGGCGGGGAGCTGCCGGTGGAAGCAGAGCACCCACCAATTTTTCCCCGGGGGTGCTCCAGCCCCAGAGCACCCACGGAGTCAGCACCTACGGGCACATTTCCAGGGGCGGCATTCCGGCCAAAAAGGGGGAGCGGCCAAAAAATTTTTTGCTTGGGGCGGCAAAAAACCTAGAGCCAGCCCTGCCCCTGTACAAACAATTAGACCACACTGCCTCTCCCCCTGCCTACACTTCAGGCTGACTCTGTTGCAATCTCTCCTTATGCTGCGACAGAATCTAGGCAGTTGCTAGCAATCTGAATTTAAAGAGATTGTAAATTCTTTGCAGCAGGGACCATTGTTTTGTTCTGTGTTTGTACAGCACCTAGCATGATGGGGTCCTGGTCCTTGAGTGGGGTTTCTTGTCGTTACTGCAATGCAAACTGATCTCACGTAGGTACTTATGCATCTAACCTGCTTAGCCACTTTTTAAAATCCCACCAGGTGCACACTCGCACCTTTACACACCTAAGACCTTGAAAAGCTTGCCATTTTTGCATCAACGATGTACATGTATTTGGAATGTGAAATTTTTGCCTGCTTCTAATGTCAAACCATCCTTACTTGGAAATGCTTCCATCTCCACTCAGGACCCAGCACTCTCAGTGGGAGGAGCAATCGTCTCAGTTCACTGCAAAGATCACTGACTTCCACGGTGGATTCATGAGCCACCAAGAACAGCAAGCCACGCACAGGAGCGGAAATGCAACCGGCTTCCTTCCAGCAGCCCAGCACCCACCCGCAAACAGTAATCATGGAAGCACTGATGGTAAATAGAGACTTCGCCTGTGCTTCTGACCTTCCTGGATGGTAAATAGAGTAGAAAATGTTTGGGGCCCTACGTGCATAGATTGTCAACACCTCCTTTGCTGAGGCAAGTCTACCACTCACCTTCAACTATTTAAGAGTCTGACCACTACAAAAGAAACTTTCACTTGGTGATCGAGACCTATGGAAATGACCATTCAGTGTCTCAGCAGCTGTCTCCAGGCAAGCTGAGTCGAGCACCTAGCAAAAAAGTTTCCAGGGCCACTTGTCAGCCGCCATAATCTGGGATCGCTCAAAGTCAAGTTTCAGGTCGGGCCATGGTACAGAGGGAAGCCTTGCTGCTCAGACAGTTGAGCTCCGTACGCATCCTGCTAGGTCTCTCAGCCCCTTTTATACTGTTCATCACCAAGTACTCCTATCCCACCAGCTGAAGGGGGAACAGAAATGACTCATTCTTCTTCTCATACCAAACCCAGAAGGTCATTATGGGCATCTTTCAGAGCCCTCCCTCTGAGTCACGCACGCTTCAGTCTTCTCTCCCCTATTCCTCAACATGTACATGATGCAGTTACGGGAAACAGTGCAACCACAAGGGCAGAAGTGCTAGCCCAGTTCAAGGTGTCTCCTGATATTCAAAGCTCTTAATGGCACTGGGCCTAGCTACATGAGGGGTCAGCTCTCCCACAACAACTATATTCCACTGGAAAAATGAAACTATTGGGGAGGGGGGAAGAAATGAGCATGGGGTACAGAACTTTGACAGGATCTGGGCCTACACTATGGAACTCACCCCTCACAAGAGGTAAGGATGACCAGGAATGTCACCTCATTCAGAAACAAATGCAAAACTATCACTGACATGGCTTCCCCTCAATACGATCCTCTCATTTTCACAAAACCCCAACAGTCTAATCACAAGACTTGCTCCTTCCCGCAGAGCAGCAAGAGAGAAAGGTGCTGATATTTTACATCCCTGGATGGTGTCATAAGAACCCAGATAGACAAATTTCCACTTCTGTGAAGTCCCTGTGAGTTCCGCCAGAGCAAGGACTGAGTAAATGCTTCAGGAGTTGGACCAATACAAGTGTAGTAATACTTTGCACTCCAATAGGGCCTCGCACCTAAGGATCTCAACATGTTTTGAATATTATCTCCATTTTATAGATGAAGAAAACGAGGCCCAGAAAGGTTAAGAGATTTGCCTGAGGTCACACAGTGAGGCAGTGGTTTCTGACCCAGCTCTAACCACTAACCACAACTCTACCTTTCTAACATTTGGCTCTTTTCTGAATTAAACCTCCAAATGGCTTTCTTTTAGCCCATCACCAATTAGGACTGCACCGCACTGTTATTTATCAGCAATGCTGCAACAGGAATGACCCAGCCCGAGCCGCTACCGAACCAATGTCACACAAAATCAAGGCAACCACCCAACTCAACGCTGAGCATATGGCACTAGAAGTCTTCCATGTAAGAAGCTGGTTATGTGGCTAGACAACAAGAATGGTCCAGTGGTTAGGGTACCCCTGGGCCTTAGGTGACCTGAATTCAATTCCCTGCTCTATCACAGACTATCTGGGTACCTTCAGGCAAGTCACTTAGTTGTGTGGTGCCTCAGTTTCCCAGCTGTCAAATGGGGATAACAGCACCTCATGGGGGGGGGGTGAGAATAAATCCATCAAAGACAATCAGGTGCTCAAATCCTATGGTAATGGGGCTCACATAAGTATCTCAGATTGAGAGATGCCCTTATCTCTGTTTTCCTGGGGTGACTTCAGAAGCATGAATCTCACCTCACCTGTCAGAAAGGTTGTTTATTTTAGTGAGGCCTGACACGGTCTCAATAGGGAGGGAAGGAATAATTCTGTCTCGGCTTCTCCAGGGCATATGAAGTGAGCTGGAGTAATGAGCTCACAGCACTCGGGGAAACCTCCCTTGAGTCTCTCACCTCCCTTTTAATAGGTGCCACTGAAACTCGTGGGGACCGGTTACCCAAGCAGCACAGGAGTAGCCACCAGCCCAGGGACAGAAAAGACAAGGGGACGGAAAGTGCGTGTGCACAGGTGTATGGAAAAGAAGGAAGCTGATAAACAGCTTGCACCAAAATACGGGGGCCACGACTAGACTAGCAGCGTGTGTGTGCAGGACAGATACCGCCCTGGGGAAGCCCAGTACTGCAACAGCAAGAGATGGTTGCTGGGAAGGCGTGAGCTGCACTGACAGAGCGCTCCAGAGGGTCAGGCTGGAAAAAGAGGGGGTGCACTTCAAGTCAGGATGGAGAGACTTGATACGAGCTGTGCTGGGTCACAGCTGGGGTTCCTGCAGGACGCAACTGGAGTGCCTTGGCAGAGGGGATTAGTATGGGGATGGGCGGGGAATGATGGCATGGAAAGATAGTGCAGCAGATTTGGGTACACAGAGGGCCTCGATGCTCCAGTTCTCAGTTCAGTTTGCTTTTGGGGTGAGATGTCATGAGGATACAGCGTAAACCAGGAAGACACTATCATGCATGTTGGTTTGCATTTGCCATTCATCACCTACAGCTGCCTAATTGTTGAATGCAATTACTGCAATGATAGTGGCTGTTTTTACACAAGAGACATTTGCTTTCTTCTCTCTGGTTAGCTGATGATGTTGTTTTCGCCTGTACATTACAGTTACACTGCAGATCATCTGAGGATCATTTGGGACTCAGCTGTTAGTTGACTGAGGCATTTGGTTTAGTCTCAGGAATGCTAGAGTGTGGGATATCACACACAAATCTCCCACAATGCCCTATAGATAGAATTGCTAGCTACTGTTCACCAATATGGAGCTAAGATACCTCTGAATGAGATGGTGGTTAGTCAAAGTGTCAGCGAGAACAAAGTCAGTGTATTAGGAGAGTATTGTGCAAACCCTTCCATGAAGCTCTACCAGTGGACCTCGATGCCAATGTCCCCTTAGAGAAGGGCAGCGTGGTTCAGTGGTTAGGGCACTGGCAACCTGGGTTCAATTCCCTGCTCCACTCCACCTTGTACAAGTCACTTAGCCTCTCTGTGCCTCAACTCCTCATCTTTAAAGTGGGGCTAATAGCACTGCCCTGCTTACTAGGGTGCTGTCAGGATACCTTCATAAAGAACGTGAGGCGCTCAGGTACTCTAGTAATGGGGGCCACATAAATACTTAAGATAGTCCTGACCTGCAGCTCCCATCCCTGGTTATTCCAGTCCTGAGTCCCACACAATTCTCTTCAGTTGTAACCTGTAGCCACGCTCCCTGCTACTCTGTATCTGGGACTCCCGCACAGCCCTGCCGATGCATCTCACTCCCACACTGCTATAACCCTGTTATTGCAGACCTGGTCCCCTCCTGATCGAGGAGGATCAGAAGTGCTCTATCAAAGAGTGGCTTTGTGTAATTACATGCATTTACAGGATGCCGTAGACTTTCACTTCAAGCAAGATTTGACCCCAAGGTCTCCAGAGCGGAAAGGCCAATATATGATCCTCTTTAGCACCACGCCTCAATAATGTTGATTGTAGTTCAGGCTTGGAAAAACCCTCCAGACCGACAACTCAGAGGTAACCCTCCCCACAGGAAACCTCTACAGACCAACTCTCATTTGTAGAGATTCAAAGAGTGCCACCTCATTCATACACATCTGGAAACACACCGGAAATAGGCAACTTACGCGAATTTTAATAACTCTTGTCTTTGCTCCACAGTTCTTCTTGAGCAGCATCTTCTGGAAGAGAAACAGAATGCAGGGATTAGTAGCAGTGGTGTGGTGGGAACACAAAGCTTGCATGGAGTCACTTTACGTCAAACAGGATGGAAGGTTCAGAGGACTAAGATAAGACAGGAATACCAGATCAGACCAGTGGTCCATCTAGCATACTGTCTTTTATGGTGGCCAATACCAAGTACTTCAGAGGACAGTGAAAGAAACCCTATAGAGAACAATTATTGAAGAACTTGCCCACGGGGAAGTTTTTTTTCCTAGTTTTCATCAATTAGTGACTGGTTCAGGCCCTGAAGCAGGAGAGTTTATATTCCTTTTGAAAGAAAAAATTATCCTATTTAATGTACGTGTGGATGTTCCTGTTATCTGTATTTATTTATTTAGAGTTATATAATAGATTTTAAAAGCACCGACTCATGGCTCTAGGTTCCTCTAGCAGGTATTCAAAAAGCCATCACACTTGTCGTCACACTTTTACATAAAAGTGTAAAAGCCATCACACTTGTCATATGGAACCATACACCTTGAACAGGAGGAGTTTCTTACAGAAAACAGCTACAGAGACAACCAGGCTTCCACACAACTTGAGTCCCAGCTCTGTCTCCTTTGTTCATCAGAAAGTTTTATACAGCACCCAGACAAGTAGGGGCTGAATAACATCAGAGTTAGTCCAAAAAAATCTGATAAAAACTTTTGTAGTTGGAAAATAAGAGCTTTATTGAAAACTAAATATTTTATGGAAAAATATTTCAGTGAAATATTTCAATTTTTCAAAATGAAAAATTTGGAGGAAAAACCAGTTATTTTATTTATTTTTTTATACAAATAGTGGATTTTCCGCCCTTTCTGTTTTCCACTTTTTACTAGCTGGAAAACAGTAACAAAGTATAGCTACTGTTAGCTACAAAAGCTACAAAGCGTTTTCTTCCTCGCTTTCCTACACTTTGCTACTGCTACTTGAGAAACTTTCCCCCACTTTCTGTCTGATTTCCAACTTTTGCCAATTGGAAAATAGTAACAAAGTGAGACGACTGGGGTACTCCCCAGTTTTTCACACTTTTTTAAAACCTTTCTCTTCATTTTTCCAGTGAAAAAACAGGCAAAATACATAAAGGGAGAACAAAGCATCTGAAAACTAAAATAAAAAACAAAAAAACACAAATACTCGGTTAAAAAAACTGAAACAAAAGTAAACATTTAAGGTAAAAAAAAACCCAAACATTTTTTGTCCTGACACAAAACAACAAATTCCCATGAAAACCAAAAAATTTTGATCCACTGTGGAAAAAATAATTCCATTTTTTCACCAGCTCTAAGTAATCTACTACAAGTAAACACACCGTTACAGTACTAGTGCAAACAAAGAAAACACAGCAACCTCCCAAAACTTAGAAAGGGAAGAAAAAGCCACCCACCACCAGCACAAATACCAGGGCAGGGCACCCAGCCCTCCACAAACCATCCCTCCCCAGATACCTGGGGAAAGAGATGGGTCTTGCAGTACATCTTGAAAGCTAACAGATTTGGGTTTGTTTAGACTAAGTACATTTCAAAGTATAGGTGCGCTGAGGACTGTTAATAGCTGACAAATATAATTAGTTACTTGCCTGAATCTACCATTTTCACTGGCCATCAAAGGGCTTTGTCGCAGCCACACGTACTAGTTCCCACCCCAGAATTCTGCCCTGTAGCCACAGCCTGTGATGTCAGTGCAGCCCCAAGGTCTCTCACCCTGAAGGGACCCCAGCAGCGATTAGCACAAAGTAGGTGCAAGCAGACAAAGAGAACGGCGGAACTAACCCAGGTCTGTGCCATCTGGATCAGCAAGTATTTTTTTGGGAATTCCTATAAAACAATGCAGGGCTCCATTCCCAGCACTGCTATGGGGGAGTTATTCTAAACTTGGTATTTACTGAGAGGTGACTGCCTGTTTTTAAGACCCCCCCCAACAACTGTTGAGTGAGATGAGGGGAGTGTAGGGAGGGGAACTTAGTGGGGCTAAATGTCCTTTTACAAAGAGACCGACTGCATGGTACAGGGCATGCGGAAGGAAAGAGTCGTGGGGTGTTACAGGGTTTGGTCCTCACCACAAGCTTCTCTTTCAAAGCCACTGTGTGATGTCTCACTCTCACCATATCTACCCACTGGCTGGGTGGGTAAGGTGAGTCCTCCCAAGACAGCAAGTTTACATGCTGTTTGGCTCTGAGGGGAGGAACTGCATACAAAGGGGAGCAGCATGGTCTAGTGGTGAGAGCCTAGGTTTTAATCCCACCTCTGAGAGGGGAATGTTGCTAAAGCAGGGAACTGGGCAGCCAGGACTCCTGGGTTCCAATCCCAGCTCTGTTATAAACTGTGTGACCTTAGGCAAGTCACTTGACTTGAGGTTAAAAAAAACAAACAAACATTTTTTGTCCCGAAACAAAAGTTAAACTGAATTTATACTACTGAATTTATACTACTGTAAAACTGAATTTATACTACTCAGCAATCCCCTGGGGGGAGGGAGTTTCAACACTTAATTCAACAATACTTGTAAAGCATCTTCCACAGCTGAAAAGAGCAAAGCATTGTCAAGCAGCCTGCTTAGCCCAGCCCCTGCTTACAGGAGGCAAACATGGTACCTCCCAGTCTCCCCTGCACAGCGTCCACTGATTCAAGGGTTCCCACTCATAGATCCCTTTACTCCGGCAAGGCACCATGTATTCACACCGTTCCAAATAGCCAGCTTCAAATTAGCCTGGACACCAAGGCCCTGGTGTTTACTCAACCCAGCCTCTGACTAAACGTGGGGACAATTCACTGTGACTGCAGCTGCACTTAAGTAAGTGCCTAATGCTGTTAAAGAAGAAGCCAAAAATTACTTGAATAAATACTACATATTTTAATGAACTGGCTTGGGGGGGGGGGAGTGAACGGATAGATGGATGGACAGAGCCCTCTGAATGGAACTAGTATTGCTCATCTGTATCATAAGCCCTATACTGCTAACAGATAAATGGAGATTCTCTTTTACCTAAAGTAGCAGGGCTAAGCTTTAAGAGTGAGATGATCTTAGTTCCATCCCTGCTTCTGCCATGAAGTTCCAGGTAGCTGTGGTAGACAGCATGTTGGTTAGCTATGAAGCCCTAGGCAGCCATGGACATGTTATTTGGTAATGACCTCTCTGGTATGCCCCCTGCTGGACTTTCCCTGGGTTCAGAAGTAAAATCTAGGGATGAGGGAATTCCAAGAGGTTCTGAGGTTTGGATAAGAACTGGTACAACTCAGCCCCTTTGATTCTCTGCCTGTCGCACATAATGGTCTCGTCTCCTGTGGGCTGTAATACTTTGGTCTCAGTTTAGTTGTCGGATCTAATGTGTGGCTGTTGAGGGGTGCTGGTGGCCTGTGATGTACAGAAGGTCAGACTAGATGGAGCTGGTGGTCCCTTCTGGCCTTAAACTCCATGCCTCTATGCGTGCCCCCACCCAGGCTCTTGGGTCTGCAAAGTTGGGCCATAAATCTCTGCTGAAAAGGCTCTCTCCTCTGAGGCTGCAGAGATGTCCGGCTTCTGCTTAGCTGGGAAATAAGGGGAGAGCAACTGTGTTGCAGCGTTTCAGCTTTGCCATGAGGATCCAGGAGGTGCAGAGGGGCATGAAGTGGCGGGGAATTAAATGTTTTTGCCCCTCAAAATAAGGCTGGGTCCAGCTGTTATTTTATCCAGTGAAATTTCTTGCTGCTTTGCTCCTAACCATGCTTGCCATCACCCCTCTCCAGGTTGGGCTGCAGCACCCCAGCAATGGTACAATTACAAAATAAAATCAAGCCTCTTTGTATGGTTTTACGTCCCTCTGGTTCCCTGTTCCAGAGCCAGTTCACTGCCAAGCCCGAGCGCTGCCTTTCAGATTAGAAAGCTAAAGCATGCTGCTGCCTAGCAACAACGTGGGGGCTTTCCAAGGCAGCCCCTTCTCATCCTGGCTCTCTGGAGCTTTCGGTCCGGCTCTAAGAAGCAGAGACTCATTAATTCATAGACACATAGGTACAGACATGGCTGAAGTAACATTAACTTGGCTGCATGACTTGGAGCAGCTTAAAGCCAGGGGGAAAGGCCTAGATGAAAGGTGGCATGTGCTACCTTGCTAGTAACCCTTCATTTCCCATTTTGCAAATGGGGAAACTGAGGCAAGGAGGGGTTACATGATTTGCCTGCAGTCACAAACTAGCAAATGAGTGGCAGAGTTGTGAATAAAATTGGATGCTGATTCTGAGGCCTTTTAATCACAAGACTATCCTTCTTCCCTCTACAATAAAGGGAACGGGATGAAAGAGGCACCTTTCCTACTCCCAACCCCCTCATTTAAACTAAAATGTCCTCCTTGTCGACCACAAATTGGCTGTAGGCTTTACAAGCTGAACTACAGTTACCAGAGCAATGGAAAGCATATTGTAACAGGCCGGTGGCTCCCAAAGTGAAGGCAAAAACAAATTGACTGAAGAAAAGAAAAGTTTCTTCCAGGACCACATGCTGAGCAGCTCTGAAGTGAAGGCTGAGTGAGCTGACTGAGGGTTAAATTTCTGAGCACAGCAGAATCAGTTCCGCCTATGAAATCCTCCCACCCACTCCACCTCCTGCACACAAGAGCTCCACAGAGATCCCCTTTATCCCAGACTGGGATTTAAAAGAAAATTCCAGTGATTCAATACAATCATTTAGAGAGTTACATAGCCACTGAATAAAATATTGCAACTAACCCATGATCCCCTAGGACTTGGCTGTATATCGCAGCCATTCAGAGTGGCATGTAAACAGCAGAGACAAAATACTGAGCCTGCTGCTCTTAAAGCACCACCCTCCTAACACTTGTGCTACAGCGAAAATCTCCATGTAGGCATTAGCAGTATAGAGCCTATGATATGCTTTGGAGCAGTTCTGTTTCTGTCCAGTAGAAGTCACTGCACGTTTATGTTTATACAACCACACATAAGCTACCATGCTACCAAGTTCTTTGCAATCTATATTAACAGACAAAAACATAATTATCCCTTAAGTTAAGGTTGCTTCACTAATTAACATGAATGTTAAAAGATACAAATTCTAAATCATGTTACAGTTTTTAGAAAATGAGCATTTAAAACTATGGAAATGAACAGTTAAAGGAAAGAGCTGTGGGTTAATAATATGCAAATTCACTTGCAGCTGAGACAATCTTTTCAATGTACAAGTGTAAAATATCACACTACAAGCTGAAAACCAGCCTTAACTCTCCGCCCATATGCCTATTCAGCCTCAAATATGTATACATGAAACAATTTTTAGAAATCTCGGTTTCATTTTTACTGTCTCCACAACTTAAAACAAACCAAAAAAGATTGTTTTGTTCTTTTTTTAATGGCTGGGCTTCTTTCCACTCCAAAGTTGAACTCAGTAGAAGAAAAATTGGGTTTTACATCAATTTAGACAAATTGGTGCAAACTCCTGTGTGAAGAATCTTAATTCAGTTTAATATTGATTTCCATCAATTTAATTTAAATGAACAAGAGATCAGCTTAAGATAAACTGAAATAAATCAAGTTGAAAGTGAATGAAGAATGTCCATCTAGAGGTTTTGCACCAGTTTAATGAAAATAATTTTAAAACACACCTTTTAGTTTAACTGCTGTAACTATATGTGCAGATAACGCCTTCGTTATAACACAAGGAATGTCGAATCTGCTCTTCCCTGGTTTTGTGGAGGACTGGGAGTGGTCTCAGCCTTTATTGAAGGTGTGTGGGTTTTTTGTCAGGGGTTGGAGTTAAATAGGTGTTCACAAAGAAGAAAAAAAATGTAAATAGCCTGAATAAAAGTCACTGGTCCTCAGCCAGGTTTACTTTCCATTCTAGAGAGGATATCATACCCTTACTAGTTCTCCAGTAGTCCAAAGAGTCTTCTAGGAAAAACAGAGCAGGCAAGATCTGGTTTTCTAAAGTAAAAATAACATGCAGGGAAACAATTGCTTGAAAAAGAACTTTTCAGGGTTTTTTTAATCTATCATAAAGAAGTAAAAAAGGCAGAGAACATTTTCCCCCCTTTGCGGGACACCTTTAAAGAATCACCTTGCCTCCAGGGTCTTGCCCTGTGCATTCTGCCTTCTAAGACATCCACATTAACTTGTGACACAAAGGGAACATATGGCACTTGGAGACATCATTTTTTAAGCACAGCAGAAGCTTTCAAACTTGCAGAGAGTGGGGATCAGGATGATTTTGGGGTGAGAGAGAAGGGAGAATACTGGGCAAGCAAGGGGGAGGAGAAACATATATAAAGAACTGGATGGACCCGTCGAAGAGTTGAGGACTAGTTTGTTTGCTCAGGGGACTGGCAATGGGCAACCCTTTCACCTCTAGATCAACAGGCCAAATGAGACCAAGGGCACTTGCGGTGGAAAGCCATGGCCCTCCAATGGCTCCTTGGTGGCTGAGGTGAAAGGAGTGGGGGGTTCCCTGTCCAGTTCCCACTGGGTAGGAGTCCACATCACCAAAACCAACATAACTCATTAGCCCCCTTGTTGGCAGAGCCACCAGAGAAGCTAAAGACTCAATGGGGCCACCGAAAGACTCCCCTCTTGCCCATAGAGGTGGGATGAGACAGATGGCTAGGGTGGGAGAAATTCTCCTTGTCCAGGGTTCAGCCTCCAGGGCTGTCGCTTTTCAGGGGCACTAATCCGCTTTACAGACAAGAACTGCCGCTGCCAAAAAGTAAAGTGCAGCATGTGACCAGGTGAAGGTTCCTCTAGGGCAACCACACAGTATCCCTCCTCTGCAGGAGCTCCAGGAGACCAGGGGCTAGCTCAGTCTCCCCCCACTGCCCCAGTGGAGACCGGCCTGTCATTAGAGTGGGAACAGCAACCTACCACACCCCAGCCAACAGCACCAGCAAAGGAACAAAGCGACTTCCTCCCACCTCCCCAGCAATTATTGCGTCTGGCCCGGCGCGCTGAGGGTTAACACCCATGCAGGGGAGGGAGCAGCTGCAGCTTGGTGGACAGATGAGGTCAGGCCCCAGCACAAAGTGGCTATTGTGAGGCACGCTGCTGCCGCCGCTGCAGGCTTCTGCTTGACCGAGTTCCACCTAAGTCTCACCGCGTGGCAGGGCGCAGGCAGGGTTGGGGTGGGGGGATGGGATACCCGTGCCATCTAACACGCTGCAGCCTCGCCCCATCCCTCACCCCATCAGCCCAAATGGGATTTCAGCTGGATTCTATTCAAAACAAGGCCAGAAAGAATGATTGAGGACATGGAGATAGGCCATCTCCAATAACTGGCCAAGGGCTGCCCTCCCATACATTGCCCTCCCCGCCAGGAGCCTCCTCTAAAATGCCTACAGGACACAATCAGAGCTCAGCATCAGACCCAGCTCCTTCAGGTTCTCCTTCCCCTGCCACCTCACAGTTTCGCCATAAAACCATCTCAAAGCCTAACTCCCCACACCTTGTGCAGTCATGTACACCGCAGCGGAGCAGTGCCATGCTGCCAGATCACAATCAGAAGCACTCGAACAATTTGTACAGTGGGGGCACTGAGAGCTATTGAACTAAACTGTAAACCATGTCTATGATGGAAACTATTTCAAGCACGGGGGTGCCGCAGCACCCACAGTTCCAGCACCTCTGATCACAATAGTTGTGCTTTGCACTGGTGTGAATCACTGCGTAGGGTGCAGGGCAACAGAGAACCAGGCCTCACTTGTCCCTTCATTTCATTTCCTTGGCAAGAGGTTTCCCCAAAGCAGAAGACAGGTTTCACCTTCTTGTGAGTCTGGAGAGAACAAAGAGCGATTTCCCTATTGTCAAGGCTTGGGTTGGGTATTTGGTTTTTGAATTCCTTAGCACTAAGCACTGTTGCTAGACCTTGGGCACAAATGCTTCGGTCTGGTGAGGAGCCTACAATGCAAAAAAGCATGGGGGGGAAGGGTCAGATTCTGATCTCTATTTCACTGGAGTAAATCTAGAGTAACTCCACTGGCTCCAGATTTACACCAGGTAGTGGGATCAGAATCAGGCTCAGACTGGATGGTGGGGGGAATCAGAGAGGCAAATCGACAGATGCAGATTAGACAGATTATTAATTAACTAGATTAGATTAGACAGATAGGCAGTCTATCTTTTTTCTGCTCCACTCAACACAGGCATCAAGGTGGGGTAAGGAAGGAAGGCTAAGGTGGCTTTACAACACTTTTACACCTCCCCTGTTCTCAGGGCTGCCTTAATTTATCCCAGGCTATCTGTGGCCCCAAGGGGCTGTTGAGGCAGCTGGGAATAACCAGAGGCCAGTGTCACTGTGTTTATGTACTCTTTCCCTCAGCTACGCCCCCTACAGCAGGAGAAGGTTACAAGTGGGGGAGGGAGAATTGATCCCTTGCTCTAAACCAATTCCTCTCTATGAAGGGAATTCCCCAGTGGCTGGATCCACTGGCTTTATGGCTAGCACAATGAATCAAGCCCTGTGAGCTCATGTCCCACGCTTGGACTTGAGTCCCTGCCCAGGGCTAAAACTGCAGGGGGCTGTCTTTCACATAAAATATTACACCAAAATCTCTTCTACGCAGCTCTGGGAGCTGCTCAACTGGAACTTACAGACATCCTGGGACTTTTGGAAAAGGAGTATGGGATAATTCAGGTATCCTGGCCCATCCCCCCTCTTTCTGTCTTGCAATAAAATAGATTCTAACATCCCTGGCTGCATCTGAGTTATTGCAGCATGTTAAATGGCTGCTGGATTCACCTACACAGTCACTGCCCCGGTAGCCCTAACGAAAAATAATACACTATCAGTCCATAACCCTGGGGAGAGGTGGTGAGGGGGGTAATACTAGAGTAAGCTGCAGTGATTTTGACCTTTACCATGGAATATCGTTGAATTTCTTTAAGGGAGTATTAGAGAGACAAGATGGATGAGGTAATATCTTTTATTGGACCAACTTCTGTTGGTGAGAAGGACAAGCTTTCAAGTTACACACAGCTCTTTTTCAGGTGCCAGAAGTTGGTCCAATGAAAAACATTATCTCACTCACCATGTCTCTCTAATAGCCTGGGACCAACACGGCTACAGCACTGCATACATATGAGGGAGTATCTCTTTCTTGTGTATGTATTATTAATCATCGGTCTCCCATTATGCTTATCTCCAAAGATAGTATCTTAGTTCCTCAAAACCATTGATGGACATAGCATCACTAACACCCACTGGAGGGAAAGAGGGAAGTATTACCACCCCATTTTACAGATGGGGCAGCAGCTGAGACCTACGAAGTTTAAGGAGTACGTTTTCCAAAGTGTCCATTAAATGTAGGAGCCTTTATTTTTGGGTGAATATAGGGCCTGAATTTCGGAGCTATGGAGCACCTAGAGTTCCCCTTGATTTCAGTTACAGTTGTAGATCTTCAGCACCTCTGAAGATCAGATCCTATGTGTCATCTGAGGTTAGAGAGTCAAAATCAGGGGGCACATATGAAAATTGGAGCTTAAGTGTGAGGAAGCAACTACTTCACTACACACAAAATTCTCCCCTGCCCCGCGAGAGGATGAGAGACTAAACAAACCACAGGTGACAGATGTTAGTCACCTCACTTAATGCACTGCTGGAAGGCGCTCAGATCCTATAGTGAGGAGGACACAGTAAGAACCAATCTAGAACAGAACAAAATAGAATTGAACCCTAATTTCTGCATCACAGCTCGGTGGGGTCTGCAATGACAGTGCTTCTGGATCCCACCTGTTCTTAAAGTCCAAGATAAAGACAAGCCCACAGACGTTTTTTGGGACCACCCTTGAATAGCACTTGGAAGCTACAGGCAGTACAAAGTGCAGTTACCCACTTGCACAGAGCTATGAGCTCTCTAGGGAATTGGTTGTCTGAATATACGTAAGTGACTGACTCTCTATTGTTTCTGGGTTGTCTCTATGACGTATGGGCTCCAGGTATCTTTATAGACAGCTCATCTCCTTATGCACTGCTCAAACTGGCAAGATCAGCAAAGGCATCTTTGCTAACAGCCCTAAGATTTGATTTCTGAGGCCAGGGAGCTGGATATCCTCAGAGGAGAGTCCTCAGCTCTGCATTCACTTCCCAATTTGACCTGACAATTTGGCCCATGCCTGTTGATCTGCAGAGCATGTCATCAGGTCCATCTATTCACAAACAGCCAAATATTTAAGTCCTTTCTCAGTTTTCTCTCAGGCCTTAGGCAAGCAAAACTCCATTTGCACATGGAAATAGCCCTGTTTGAAAATACAGACACCTGGAAGGTGAAAAATAAACACGGAGGCAGCATTCATTAAATCCCTTTCAGTCCAGCTCGTCTGTACAGTATGTGCCAAGATTAGCCACTGCTTAGACAACAAGTTAACTCTCCTGTTTGCAAGACCCTGCTGAAATGTCTGGGGCTCTAGTTTCACAGCTGTCAAGCCTGGAAGGGGACTCCTCAGAAGCAGCTCAGAGGCTTTTGATTCATTGTTGCCAATGTGACATTTCCTCCCCAGGTTCCTGGTGCCGGCTTCCTCGCAATCCATAGGGAATGTCCAGTCTCGCCTAACGTATTATCTGATGTCTACATGGTTCATCTCACTTTTGCAGTCACCGCCAGAGAGCCTTGGAAATATTAACAAATAAGTCCTGGCTTAGATGTGAGCTGCAATCCTGCCAGCAATGTTTGCCATTGGCAGAGCTGTTACACAAATGGAGACATCTCCTGCACCACTTTCTTGCTCCCTTTCAAGTGCTGTAGCACCACCAAAGAGAAGAGGAAATTCTTGGGTACCTCTCATCCACAAGGCCCAACATGTGCCCATCCAAGGTTTTCTTGTTAGTTGTTTGAATGATGGCCCTGAGCGCTGTGAAGGGGTTAAATTGTTAACACAAATCAGACAGTAGAGTAAATTAAGGTGTATATGCAGGATTGTTCCTTCAACAGCAACGGGGACTTCTCAAGCTGGGGAACCTCCGCTGTAGTCCCTGGACGGGAAAGAAATCACTGCAAGACGCAGACTTCCTTGTCAACAGTTATCTTTTAGCTGGACATCAGGAGGGACAGGATTCAGAAACTTCTGCTCCCAAAATAAAGGTCACTTACAACTTAAGCTAAAGGAGGGGCTTATTTAGGCTTCATGGGCAACATAATTACATACAGCTGAGCAGGTTTTCTCCAGGAGAAGGAAGCAAAGACGCACACACCACTCTACACAAATGCCTAGCAGTTGTACTGGGAATACTGGGATTTCTAAGTTAATCAGATATGAGTGGTTTCAGAGTAACAGCCGTGTTAGTCTGTATTCGCAAAAAGAAAAGGAGTACTTGTGGCACCTTAGAGACTAACCAATTTATTTGAGCATAAGCTTTCGTGAGCTACAGCTCACTTCATCGGATGCATACTGTGGAAACTGCAGAAGACATTAGATACACAGAGACCATGAAACAATACCTCCTCCCACCCCACTCTCCTGCTGGTAATAGCTTATCTAAAGTGATCACTCTCCTTACAATGTGTATGATAATCAAGTTGGGCCATTTCCAGCACAAATCCAGGTTTTCTCACCCTCCGTCCCCCGTCCCGCCCCCACAAACTCACTCTCCTGCTGGTAATAGCCCATCCAAAGTGACCACTCTCTTTACAATGTGTATGATAATCAAGGTGGGCCATTTCCAGCACAAATCCAGGTTTTCTGACCCCCCACCCCCATACACACACAAACTCACTCTCCTGCTGGTAATAGTTCATCCAAAGTGACCACTCTCCCTACAATGTGCATGATAATCAAGGTGGGCCATTTCCAGCACAAATCCAGGTTTTCTCACCCCCCCACACACACAAACTCACTCTCCTGCTGGTAATAGCTCATCCAAACTGACCACTCTCCTTACAATGTGTATGATAATCAAGGTGGGCCATTTCCAGCATAAATCCAAGTTTAACCAGAACGTCTGGGGGGGAAGGGGGGTTTAGGAAAAAACAAGGGGAAATACGCTACCTTGCATAATGACTTAGCCACTCCCAGTCTCTATTTAAGCCTAAATTAATAGTATCCAATTTGCAAATGAATTCCAATTCAGCAGTTTCTCGCTGGAGTCTGGATTTGAAGTTTTTTTGTTTTAAGATAGCGACCTTCATGTCCGTAATTGCGTGACCAGAGAGATTGAAGTGTTCTCCGACTGGTTTATGAATGTTATAATTCTTGACATCTGATTTATGTCCATTTATTCTTTTACGATATGAGTGCCAACCTGCAAATAACACGGGGACTTAGAACCAATACAGGCTGGGGCCACTAGGAGGGGACACTATCATCTGCACTTGAGACTAAGCCCTTGCCAGAAAAGCAATCAGCTTTTAGGCAATGCAGGTTCGGTGACTGCATTATGTGGAGCACAAGAGGCTCAGGGATGTAATGCTATGTCTTTGCAGTTATGCTATTCAGGCATTAGATGTCCCTATACTGCATAAATGTTTCTAAAAAGGGAGTGGTCCTTGGGGAATCAACAAAAGGTGGAAACCAACTCGTATTGTTAGTAGTTTGCTGCTCTCTTCCCCAGTAAATGCCTGCTGATCAAGGAGATCTGTGGCCCTGAGTATTATGACGGGAAAGCTGATTCCCTCAGCCTCAACAGCGCTGCTAAACGTAATCTTTTGGTGCCCAAAATAAAATCCCTTCAATTGCTTCAAATCAAACATTCCCCTCCAGAACTTGAGGAGCCTTTGCAATGCACTTCTTCATGTATATATGTAACACTGCCCTCTGCTGAATGGAAAGTCAGACCTGCTGATGCCTTTCTGTATATGTAGCCCTCTAGTGGCTGGAGGACCCTAGTGATTATAAATCAGACTAGTACTGGGCCTTAGGGTGCTAACCTAGGACTCCAGAAACCCATGTGCAATTCCCTGCTCCACTGCAGACTTCCTGTGTGACCTTGGGCAAGTCATTTACTCTCTCTGTGCCGCAATACTCCATCTGAAACTTGGGGATAATAGCACTTTCCTACATCACAGGAGTGCTGGAAGGAGAAATACATTAAAAATTGTGAGGCACTCATGAAAAATCAAAATTGAAGGAACCCCCGGGGAAAACAGAAGGTTTAAACCCCCAAAATAAGTCGTTAAACCATCTGATTGCATACTGTATTATAATATATATCAAGTAGGGTATTTTATGAAAGCTTATAATATTCTGAACTCAATGGTCATCACAAGACATGTATACAGACCATGGTTATGAATTTATGTATTTGTGTATATAGAAAACTCCACAAACTCCAACTCCATCTCATGGCAGGGTGGTGAGCAGTTAAGCGAGGAGTGGCGCTTCCAAAGTCAGATGTGTACACGGAACTGGCTTCAAATAACCATCCAATGTCCAGCCCAGGACAAAAAATGATGTTAATGGGAAGACACTGAGACATCCTGGCAATCATGTCAAGAGGGAATTCCTTGATGGGAGACAGCCATTTATGGGGGGGGTCAACAAACCCCCCCACAAAATCTGATCTTCACCTAAGATTTAAATGCCTGCGTGGTGGAGCAGCTTTGAAGAGGCAAAAGCTCATTATTTTGACTGCATCAAGGGCTCTGCAAAGCCAAAACAAGGCTGCATAAAACAGACACACAGGTCGCTGCTGAGACCCTGGGGTTTGCTTGATCTCTCTAAGCGCCATCCCTCCCTCCCAATATACACGCACCCACGTCACGACAGCCCATCAATGTCTTAGAAAGCCTTTCACCTTCACATGCCTGGGCTTTTTTATGAAGGATTAACTTCATTTGTGTATGCAAATGAGCACAGTTTTGCATAAATAAGTACAATATTGGAAATTACAGGCCAGGATGATTAACAGACTGAAGGGACTACTTCTCATAGCATTATGAGCTACCAGGGGATGAGAATAATACAAGACGACGACTAGAATAATAAATAAAATAATAAATGACAGAGGGAAATGCTGGACTAACCCATTTGCTCTCCACCATTCACTTGCCCCCGTGTTCCCTTCTGAACACCATGTACATAATAACGACACAGGGGAACACACTGGAGTTGCTGGCTGGCTAATAGGATAAAAGGATCTCACTCTCCAGTGAGCTAATCCATTTATACGACACGTAATTAACCGCTGTGCTTGCAGAACAGTCTCCCCAGCAGTTGCTCGGCTTCCTAAGACTTGCATGAGGCCTGAATGCAACGGAACCCTGTCTGCACCTGCTTCATATCAAGATAGTTTCACTAGCTGGCAAGGCTTAGGGCCCATCTGTGGCAATAGCACGTTGGGCTGTGATGGAGTTTGATCTCACGTGCTAAAGGGCTAGACCATGCACCTGGCTGAGTAATCACTACGGAACACGTCGGACTTGCTATTCCACCGCCTTAGCGCTTTGTCTGTCTTTCAATGCATTGCATGTATATGGCCCTCATCACTGTAGTCTCCAAGCACTGTTTGGATCGGGTAGCATTTTACATCCACTTTGCTCCGTTCTAAATCACTGCAGGTGGTGCACGGTGGCGGAGAATCAGGCCAACAGGAGCTAGATACTGCAGGAAGTGGAGTGGGCAATTCAATAGGCAGCACTGTTCCCCGTACCCACATACACACTTCAACCCATACAGGACTGAGCTTCAGCAATTATCCTTGCCCCTGGCTGTTAGCACACATCAGCCGCCACACGTCACACCATTTTAAATTTCTTATGGCAAGAGAGATCCATTTGGACTTCATCAGACCTCTCTTGAAACTACTTCTGCCTCCTCTGCATTCGTGATCTTAGTGTATGTCCGTGCCTTCTTTCAAGCAAATTCATTCCTAGCACCTTGACTGAAACAAGCTGCTGCCTTAGTGATGCATTTGGAGCCAAGATTTTGATTCAGTCCATAATAGCAACAGTCAGAGTACAGATGCAAATCTGAACTTCACAAGTTGTGTTTGGCCCTTATGCCTAACGACATTAGGATAAAAAAAGGCATGAGCTTATGTATATATATATATAAACTCGTGCCACACATGCCTATGTCTTTTAATACACATGATTTGGATCCAGAAGTTTGGAGGGCAAAAGAAACCAGTGGCTGAATTTAGTGGAGAGTTCTGTACTGCAGAACGAGCAATGTATGCAAGTTTCAAAATTGCTAACTCCAGCCGCTTTCTATCTCACCCAACAGCCCCACCACATACCCAGCAGCCGCACTGAGAGGAAAATAACCTGATATTTTTCAACCTCTTGTGGTTTATGGTTTCACCCATCTCTGAGGTCTCCCTGTAGAATATTCAGAGCATCTGCCTGTAGTTGGAGAGCTTGCAAAATGTAGCGAGCAGAAGAGAAGGATTATGGCAACATAAAATGCCTTTCAAGCACACCATGCAGGATGACTCAGTTAGATATTACAGAAAAAACATTATGGTGATGATCAAAATTGCAGAGAAGACACAGGCATATTTAAGAGGATCCTGTACTATCACTATCTTGATCAGTGCACAATGTATTTTTCAAAAGCCCTGAAAGCATTTTCCACGTGGCACCAATTCCATCCTTGACAATTAGACTCACTCCAAAAAGCATTTCAAAAAGAGACAAGAGGGGTAAAGGTGTGATTTAGGGAATGATGAGAACCCTGATTAAACTGAAAGAATGTTTTAAAAACACTTTGCACATGGTGTCTTTGTGTTATAAATAAACGACAACCAAATAGCACCCATCATGATATCACAGCGACATGTCAGGCAGTGAGTACTGACCAAAGCACTCCAGCTTTGCTTTGGAGGTTTGCATTAAGATACGCTGAACTTATAGTCTTCTCACCTAGCTAGGCAGAGTGTGTTCTTTCTCTCTGTATCGGTGTGCATGCGTCTCTTCTCTTTCTCCGGTACAGAGTGACACTAGACTCCTCAGAGGTAAAGGCTGAAACAAGCCTTCCATTATAAACCTCATTATACTCTCTGATCTCCAACAGCTTCACCACACCACCCTGCCTGCAATGTCACAAGCGTGAACTTACAGCAGCACAGAATTTATCCATCCAGGAAAATTGGACAAGGTATTTGAAATGAAACGGGGCGGGGAGGAGGCAAAATCAGAGGTGTTCTCACTTTGTAGACATTTCCACATTTCCACAGTGCAGGCCCAGTTATATGAGCTTCAGAAATTATCTACCAACCTGCCAGATGCTTCCTGAATACTACATTTGCCCCATGCACCGTTAAGCCAAAGCCTGCAAGAGCATCTGGCGAACGTACAAGGGGATTTCTACCCTACAGAGCTTGCAAACTCTGCAGGAGTAGCCAAAGTGATATCTGCACTAAGAAAAGTGTGTGTTTTTACAACAAAATAGCTAACGTGTTATAAAATCCTAATATAGGCAGGGCAAGCTGTAGTGTTACCTTGATGTACCTGGGCAACTAGGGTTCACCTTAACCAGCTACACAGAGGTAAAACTACAGGTTGACCTGGCTACACTAGGATTTTACAATGTTAACTATCTCGTTGTAAAAAACACACCTTTTTTCCTGGCGTAGGCATGGCCATAGATTTTACAACACAGGCTACAGGATTCCTACAACCCTTAGGAGAACTCCAAGCTTAGCAAGCTCATTCCTATGTGAGACCACTTGTATAAGAAATAGGCATGAAGGGTATGGAGGGGAGATCTCCCAGCTCTACTCTCCAATTTTTATTTTTTCACTTCCCTTTAGCCAGCAGAAATTCTACATTTTCTCGATGCGTGACTTTAAAACTACACTTTGCTTTCCAGGGGTTTTCCTTTAAACCCTTGACCTTTCTCCACATTAACTGCAGCTCACCAAAAAGCTATGTGTATGGGAATAGAGCCGGGTGAGATTTTTCAAAGGCACTCAGCATTAGCCTAACTCCAGGGGGAGCAGAGTTAGACCAACATTGAAGGCTTTAAAAATCTCAGCCTAGGGGTTCAAACACAAAGGTCCCAGTCCTGAATGCAAAACACCCACTGATTTCAATGGGTGCCAGAAAGGCAAGATAGGCCCACAAAGGTGCAGTTTTGTAACTTTAAAAGTCTCCTTTGAACCAACAAGAGATGGACTACTCAGAGTTAAGGCGGAAAATAAGTTAGGAACTCAGCCCACGCTAGGACAGCTGTGCTAGTAACAGCTGGGCTGCACAGACTCCCAAGCCAAAGCTTTTCCAAAAGATTATTTCCTAGAGTATTAACACTAGTTACAGGACCGATGGCACACCCAGTCCTGCCCATCGAACTGGAACAACAGAGACTCTCAAACTTGGCACAGGAAAGCTCTGTAATAAGTCTCTCTAATTCTGTTGTGGCACAAGGGGAGTGCAAAAGCCTGGCATTACTTGCTAATCCCATATCATCATGAGACCATCCTGTTTCTACCGCTTCCATATCCAAGCCGCAGTCTCTTCCTCGCTTCCCTGCTCTTCTTGCACCCAGGATCTCTCCATGGGGAGATTACATGATCCAGACACATCTCTGTCATGTCTCATTGCAGCAATGCTTGGTGCTGTCAGTTAAGTGCAGGAGGATGCTATTGGAGGGAGGGGGTATAATGACTAGAGCAAAGATACGTCTTTTGGGGTTCTGCTCCCACATCTGCCACCAACTCTGTATAACTTTGGGCAAGTCACTTACAGCCAAGAGCGCTCAGCGGCCAGCTCCCACTACTCCCCTCTCAAAAGTCTGGCCACTGAATTAGGTGCCTAAACAGGACCTGGTCTCTTGAAAATCTGGCCCGTAACCTCTCTGCTTCAATTTTCCCATCTATATAATGGAGATACACACTAACACACAGGGGTGTTGTGAGGTTTAATTAATGAGCGTAAAGTGCTTTGAAACCCTCAGATGCAAGCCAAAGTGCAACATATCACTGACACTAATATTGGATTAGCCGAACTATGTGGAGAATAGCTGAGCATATTCCAACAGCCACGTGCCTTCCATTGCCCAAACACCTCCTGGTCCTCAGCCATCAAATGCTTTCCCCTGGGGATTCCATTTGGGGCTCGGGCTTTCAATGCTAGCAAAAGGTGTGGCTTTCCAGGCCTGGAAACTGAAATTGATTCACCCACAGAACAAAAACAACATGGGTAGCAACAGCATATGGAGGAGCTGCCTGCCCTCTCCCACTCTCACAGTGCAGTAAGGAGTGTGCAGAAAACGTGCGGTATTTGAATCACAATGAAGCACCCACACCAGGGTGGGTTTGGCCCAGGAGACAAACAGTCCATTCAGAATCCTAGCTGTCTTCCTAGCCTTGATATGCCAAGGAGAATGTCGGTGGGATAACCCAACCCTCCCCTCTCTCTATCCAAGACCTATAGTGCACAGGTCAGACCCCATCTGTACATTCCCAAGCAGCATCTACTAACTTGTCCTGCAGGAAAGTACAAACAGGTTCCAGCAAAACTTTTTAATCCGCCAGAGCCCTCAGAGCCAGTTGGGGCAAGTCCAAAGCCAGGAAGAAAGCTGGCATTGTCCTCCTGGGCTGGGTTGAAAGAACGCCTTTGGGAAACCCTCTGCAGAAAGGAAGCACCCAGCTATCTGAAAGAGAAGTAGGAGGGAAATCCCAGTGGACCGCTGCTCCTAAGGATCCAGCCTTGCGTCCACGCAGTGAAAGTTGCTCGTTCCTCATCAAGTCACTTTTGTGTTAGGACAGCCCTCGACTTACAACCCCACCCTCAAGAACCTGTCTGGCCTGTACACGGCCTGCCAGTCCAACACGGACAATTCCAGACACTGGCAGACAAGCACCCAGCGGAGGATGAGGAGGATGAGTCAGGCTTTGCCAAGCCCTGCCATATGCAACGATATGACTGAGTGACAAAGACACTTAAGGTTCAGACCCCAGCACGCTCCTCCCCCATGCAGATTCCCCAACAGCCTCTTAGTGAGCGGCCTGTCTTTTTGCTCGGGGGCAAAGTCACATGCCATTCACCAGCCAGGCCAGGCCACCTCTCACCAGTAACTTGGGCTAGACCACCCCATCTCATGGATTTGGTCCTTAGAGGCACATATATATTTCAGCTCCAGCCCAATCATAGATACTGGAAACACTCCAGACATTGCCCTGTGCTGGATCATCTCTGAAGTATCCATGCCAATGTGCCCATCTGACCTCCTTTCCCTCTGGCCTGCAGCCAGAGCACCAGACAGCAGGGCTGAAAAGGTTTCCAGCCAGCCTGCCAACCCCAATTAAAAGCCAGTAACTTCAACTTCAGGCTTACAGTTTAGTGTCCCTGATGCCAGGTGCTATTACTGTCTCTTTGAAGATCCCGATACACCCCAGATGGCTTCCTCTCTTGCTCCTCAGTGGGCTCCTCTGGGTCTCTATACCCTTCAACTCATTCTCCCCCAGCCCATGCACATCCGATTTCCTTCCCTTCTCAATGCCCTGCAATGCAGCCACAAGCATCGTGAGGACTGAACAAGACTCTCTTGGGGACTTGCTGATGCCGCCATTACGTAGCCGGAAGGGGTTGCTGTTGGGTCACTGCCTTTCTCCATGAGGGCTGAATGCATTACTGTTTCCCATTCTCTGCTGTCTTGGGGAAGGAGCGACTGGGACTATTAATCCAAGTGTAACCTCCCGCTTGGTAGGTGACCACTAGATCTCAGGAGACTGACTCCTGCTCCCTCAGGAGACGCCCAATCCTGCCTTCAGTCAGGAACCAAAGCAGGAGCTCATCAGGGCAACAGGCTCCAGATGCTCCCAGAAGGAACAGACGTGAGTTTGCTGCTGCTAGCTGATAACAGCAAGCGTGGTGGTATGATAGCATGACGCTCAGATCAGCTATATCCACCGTGCAGGTTTCTCAGTTGCACAAGCTCACAGGGACAGAGAGCACAGAGGAGGCGATGCTGTGTTGCTGGTCCCTTAGGGAGAACAAGATGGAGGCACAGCTGTCTTTTCCTGACAGAGGCACCCATGCAGAGACTCACCCATCCATCCTCTTTCAGCCTGCTTCCATTGCGTGTATGACAAAGGCAACTCTTAACTGGCTCAGGATAGGCCAAGACCTAAACCAGAAGGAAGGCACTGAGGGACAGTAGCAGAGATGTGTGGGCCTAGGAATGGAATAGCAAATGTATTCCACATCAGGACTGAAGTGCCCTGGTAGAGTTGTGGCTGGAATAACAGGAGATGCTAGAAGGTGGGAACTGGGTTCATTAGCAGCACAGCTATAAGGAGACCTAGAAATGGAGCAGCAGCAGCTGCTCCAAGTCAGCACTGAGGGGCAATAGCAGAGCAGACCGGGGGGCAGGAACTGGAAGAGCAGAGGGGTGCTCACAAATCAGGATTATTGATGTGCACCCAGAGAGCTGCGTGCAGGGAGCCCACGACTGGAACAGCAGGAGGCAACTGCCAATCAGAGCTGCAGGAGAAGTTATGAACGGTGAGTCACTGAGGTGGAGACGCACCAAAGGATTCGTGGTGACCCATGCTCAGAGGCAGCTTTGCTGATCAAAGCGAGCTGCAGCTCCTGCAGAACAGTGGCTGATCTCTAGCTGAGAAGCAGCTCTCCTCCTACTTCAATTCAACCAGCCGTGCCAGCGTACAAGAGCTTCCACTGTCATGTGTGTTTGCACAGAAAACATCTGCCAGGCATTCCATGATGATAACCATCCACAGCGCACTCACAGGGCACAATGGAAGAGAGAGAGATAGCTGCTGGCTGGCAGAATTATAATCACCTCCTCAGAGGCAGGGTGGGGGTGCCCACACCCTCCCCCTTGAGCCTCTCTCTATTTCCCAGCACCTGGGTGTTCTCAGATGGCACCCCTCCCTCCCTCCCCTGCTCTCTGCCTACACGGACTCTATAAATGTCTTAATCAGCAAACCAGACGTTAGCTCCGACGGCACAGAGCCA
The DNA here is from genome assembly GCF_965140285.1 of Lepidochelys kempii. NCBI lineage: Eukaryota > Metazoa > Chordata > Testudines > Cheloniidae > Lepidochelys > Lepidochelys kempii. The sequence goes on from NC_136382.1 coordinate 154,833,309, forward strand.
GAGATTCTCTCCAGTAAACACTGGACCAAGAGGACAGAACAGCCGCTATCTCCCTGCCTCCTCCAGGGAAACAGAGACAGGGGGCGGGAGAGAGAATGGGAATGATCTGCCATTCCTCATGGGCAGCGAGTGTGGTAATGTCTGATCCCTTCTCTGCTGCAGGGCTATAGATCTTTGTGGGCTTGACGGATCAGATGAGCTAATAAAATCTTTTCAGTCCGAAACTGCTACAGTCCTAGGATTGCCTCACAGCAGTCAAGCCCCCCGCCCACCCCCCCATAATGCTCTGAACCCCTCATTGTGCCTGGCATATCATCCCAGAATGTTGGCTGGGGGAAGGAGCACAGAGCGGCAGGAGACTCCCCCATTGTGATAAGGCGGAATTGCAAGATGCAATTTGGCGGGGAATCCAGGATTCCATAATTGCAGAGGCCAGAGGGTTATGAAAAGCAGGAATCAGGACACTGATGGTGCCCTGGGGATCAGGCTGCTGCTGTCGTGGTTTTTCATGATATGGCTCCAACTAGGAAGCAGAGCAGCACTTAGACACAACAGCAGCTAAGGCCCACATTTTCAAACTTCAGTGCCTATCATTACGCCACCCAGTCAACAGCTTGATTTTCAGAGCTGCTGAATGATCACAACTTCCACTGAAACCAATAGAAGCTGTTGGGGCTAGATTCATAGATTTTTAAGCCCAGAAGGGACCACTGGGCTCATCTGGTCTGAGCACCTGCAAAACTCAGGCCAGGAAATTTCATGATGTATGGCCCTGGAGACTGAAGTCCGCCACTTAACCACAAAAGAAGAGCAAAATAGGTAGTGGCAAGTTAGCACCAACTGTGGCAGCTGTTTTGCAGGATCCATCAAGCAGGCGACGAAGGGCTCAAAAGAGCCAGCAGATAAGCATTCTAAGCAATAGTCTAGGCCGGATCCCGAGCAGCTCAAAGGGGCCCCCATTCACTATTTAGTATGTGTTGGAGAGGCACAAAAATACTCCTGCTTAGGGCCCCCAATGGGCTCGCAGGGCCTCTGCAGCAGACGGTAATAATTTTCAGTCATTAACAACCTGGGCTTGATTCAGACTGGTGACCTCTAGAGCCTTCTCTGTCCAGAGGCTGCTTTTCCGGTCTCCATTTACCAGACAAGGGCAAGCCCCAGCCGCCATGGGGATTTGTAAATCACCACCATCCCGCAGTCCCCTTTTACTTAATGCAGTGAAGTCAGCTGCATGTTTACAGCTCAGCAACCAGAGCTAAATGGGTGCTGAATTCCCATCACACTGGGGCAGACACATGCATACATACGCACACGCTTCCCACTCTTTCTCTGCTCCTTCATATGACCGTTATGAGGGCCAAGTGAGCTTTCAATGCTGCCCCACATGGCAGGTTCATTCCACCTGAAATGCCAGTATTCGTCAGCAGGAGAAAGGAATGGCAATGTGACCTGCAGCCATACAGAAGCTGGAGCAAAGGAGCTAAAGGGTGGATTTTGTGGATAAGTCCAGAGGAGAGGATTGCCTTGAGTAGTCAGTGGAGCAGAAGTTTCTCAGATCCTTCACATTTGGTATGATATCACTAGGCCCTCCTCCCAGCTTGGTTTGCTCACACACTGAAGGTTTGTCCGCCCGCCAGAGAGGATACAAAGTCAACAGGGGGAGCTCCATTTCTCCCTTAGGATACGCTCCAAATGAAAACACCGGATAAGTTTTCCTCTTCTATAGCCCCTTGCATCTGAGGATTGGAATGCACTTTACAAATAGGAATGAATTACACCCCAAATCACCCTCTGGGAGTTAGATATTATCCCCTTTGATATATGAAGAAACTGAGGCACTGAGGTGCACTGACTTGCCCAGAGTTTGGGAGTTCCAAATAAACACCGCACCCAACCCCACAGGCCAACAGCAGCCCCAGCCTTTCAGGGACATGTACAACCCTCATTGAAATGCATGCAGCTGGCATGGACGCTGCCCAAAGACAATGATCAAATGGCAGCTGGACCAGCTATTCACTGGAGCTGTGTGTGCCTGCGTATGCCGGGGCATTTCAGCCCCATTAAAAGAAAGAATGGAAAAAGATCTTCTGGGCTAAATTTTTTTAATCCTTTGCAGTAGCAAAGAAAGTTTATTGACCGCATCATGCCAGCTCCAAAAGGCAGAGACTGTGTGGCAGCCAGGCATGGCAGGGAATGGGGCTGCCACTTGTCCAAGCTCGTTGCTATGGCACTATGCGGCACCATCACGCTGTGATGTAATGCTGGGAAGTGATAGCCAGACACCTGCCCATAATGATTTTCTTTTAAAACTCCACCTGTTTAGGTTAGACTGAGAGGCCAGGCCAGAGTCCTCTGGTTATCTACAGGACCGGTAAGGTGTGAGAAGCAGCAGGGCAAGCTTCCCCCATACACTATACTTCATAAATGTGTATCAGTCCTGAACCAGGGGCACCATACCTCCAGAGGAGAGAGGGGAATTCAGACTCAAAGTCCATTATTTGTATTCTTGTAGCATCTCGGAGCTCCCCCCATCAGGGCCCAGGACCCTGTTGTGCTAGACATTGTTGTGACAAAGCTCTGTCCTTGTCTCCGTGGGTACTGTGTTTCCTGGCAGATTTCGCTGGCCTCAGAGGCTCACTGTGACCCTCCACGTAGCCCTTGTCTCTCTAGAGGCAAGGGTCACAGCCTACTGAGCCATTTTCATCATAAGCCAGAAAAGGAGGTGAGGAGAAGCTACCCTCCCTTGCACAGTCTCTGTTGTCTCCCAGTCTCAGTGGTAAATCAGGGGGACAAAGGGGGGAGCCCGGGCCCACCCTCCACTCTGGGCTTCAGCCCAGAGACCCTAATAGTATCAGCTATGGTAGCTGACTTTTTAGAAACAGGACGCGTACAATTCCCTGGGCTGCTTCCCCACAGCAGGCTCTACTTCCTCAAGCTTCTTCCTTGTGCCTGATATGGTTTGTACCACTCAGTTTCTCCAACAGTGCAACTTCCGCCTACAGCTCCTGACACGCGTGCCCACCTGACTAACTGAGCAGTTTTTAACTAGTTTCAGCCAGCCCGATTGGCTTCAGGTGTCCCAATCAACCTAGCTGTCCTCCCTGCCTTCTGGAAAGATCTTAATTGCCCCCAGGTGCCTTAATTGACCTGGAGCAGCTGCCATTTGCTTATTCTGGTAACAGGGATTTGTTTAGCCTGTGGCTAATATATCTGTCTCCCGTTACTTTACTTTAGTCATCTGGCCTTGCCCCATCACATAGTATAAACACAGAATAAACAGATAGTCCCTGCCCCAGATAGCTTAACTAGCCAGTCCTTGGCCTCTCTTCAGAGACTGCCAGGGAGTGGCCAATTGTGTCAATTTCTTTGGACACTGGGAACAGGACTGAGACTCACCATCTCATTTCACAGAGACCCAAGCAACTGTCTGGATCCACTTTGTGTCACTATTCAACCTAGACTGGGTTTGACATAGAAGCGAAGGACTCAACATCCCACCTCTGCCTCTAAACCATGCAGTCCCCACTCCACCAAAACAAACAGGCTCCTTCTTGCTCAGCCCCACATCTTTGCTCCCTGCCTGTCTGAGTCCTACCTGCCAACTTCCAGCACCCACTGCTGGCCGTGCAGACCCAGTACAGCCAGGGGAAAGCAAGCCAGCTTATTTTCCTCCTTGCATCAAACAAAAGCATCAGCTACATTCTGCTGGCTGAATGTGTATTAGTAAAGATAATGAACAAGGCAGAAGGAACAGCTTGATGTTCAAAGCTCAGGTGGCATCTGCAACTCCTGGCCATTTTTATTACTACTCATTATTACTACACCAGTATCCAGAGACCAGGGCTTCATTGCACCAAGTGCTATACAAGCATATCATATCAAAAGAGACAGTCTCTGCCCTGAAGAGCATGCGATCTAAAGAGTCAAGTCAGACAAAGAAAGGGTTATTAGGTTATTCCCATTTTATGGATGGGGAATTGAGGCACTGGAAAATTACATGATTTGCCCAAGGTCAAACAGGAAGTCTGTGGCAGAGCAGGAACAGAAATCCGATCTCCAAAGTCCCAGCCAAGTGTCTTAATCCACAAGATCATTGATTTAGCTGAAGCAAAGTGAATCTGAAATGAGTGGGGGAAACTAAGGCCTGGTCTACATTTAAAAGTCAGGTTGACAGTTACAGCACTCAGGCACATGAAAAATAAATACCCTTGAGCACCATAGCTATGTCAACCTAAACTCCATTGTATACACTGTTAGGCTTATAGAAGAATGCTTCTGTCAATGTAGGTACTGCCGCTCATGGAGGTGGAATTCCTACAGTGATGGAAAATCCCTTTCCATTGCTGTAGGAAGTGTATGGTGCCGTAACTGAGTCGCTGTAGTGTAGACATGGCCTCAACAGTCCACTCAATCATGTTACTTCTATACGGATTTTTCTGGCAGTAGCCACCCTTCATTGGTGCTTTTAGACCAATCCTCAGAACACAAGGGAGTTCCCCTGGACCTGGGTCTGTCCTGCAGAACTGGGCATAAGTAGCAACCAACGAGGGCATAAATTAGAGGCCAGACAGCCCTTCTGAGCTGTGATCATGAAGCTCTAAGTCTGCAAGTGTTTGGTTAGCTTATGTTCAATATTTTTAAAAATAAATTTGTGAAAAAATTCAAAATTGTTTCCATTTCGCAGGTGTCAAGATGGACTGACCCATTTTATTCCTCCCCACCCCTTTTTTTTTAAATCAAAACCATTATTGAAGTTTTTCATTTACCAAAACCTGGGGTTTCTGAAAATGAAAAGCGTCAATAATGTTCTCAATCAAATTTTCTTTGAAGAGAGTCACAAAAAAATTCTAAAACGGCAACTTGCAAAATATTTCATTAAAAAAACAAAAACATCACGTTCAAAATAATTCCGGCCTACTCTCCTCCTCCAGTTCTCATGCTGTGATCCGAGCGGAGAGGAACTACTGTGGAAAAGGCCTGTCCAGTGGAACTTCCATCCTCACTGGCAGCAGGAAGAAGCTTGTTTCTGCAAGATTCCCCAGCTCCACTTCACGGGTTCTGAAAAGCCTCAGCAGTTTGGGAAGCTGAATCAAAGGAGCCTCCAACCCTTTTGAAGTTCACCCTTTGCCAGCGCACACTCGTAATCATGGTGCTGCGCAGTGACCATGGGAAGAACCAATTCATGCCCCTGACTCTGAGATTAGAGACATGTGTCAGGTCCCAAGAAAGGGTCCCAGTCCCTCCAACCATACACACACACCCCTCCCGAAACGGACGCATTTTGCTCAGCTGAGCACTGGCTCTTCTGTTTTTTCTTCTCTAACTATGCAGGGCCCTTATCTGTGCTCCTTGCCCAGCTAACACTTCTGTAGGCATCAGTGGAAGTTTTGGGTGCACCAGGAGTACAGAATTGGGCCCTCTGAATGTTCTGTCATTAACTGCTCATTGAGCAGGGCAGAGAGGTGGGCGGATGGGGGTAATGTGCTGAAATCACGAGGCTGGGCATTATGCATTCATGGAGCACATGATGCCAGCCATGATAGAGAGGGACAGCTATTGTGATAGGGGTGATGATGTCTTGGAGACAATGGAAAAAGGGGCCCTTTGTTCTGTATTTTTTTTAAAGATACAGAACAAATTTGATCTTTCTTTTAGAGGGACCCTCACACAAGTTGAAAAGGGGCCTTGTTAACAAGGCTAAATTCAGTACACCAAGGCAAAAAACAGAGCAGGAAAAGTCTGAGTTAGAGGCCTGAAGGCAGGAAATTCAGAATTAAAATAAGAGGCTCTGTCCTTAACCTACTGCACTCCACTAGGGTCACCAGATGTCCAGAGGCATATGACACCCATTTTCCACCTGGTGGGATTTTAAAAACTTGACACTACATCAGTGTAGGAAGAAAAGCAAATAATAAAGTGAGAGTTCAGATACTCAACACTGGAATAATATTCTAGTGAAAGAGACAGATCAAACAGGCATGAAACAGAACAGCCAGTCCTTCCAGAAGCAGGACATCTATCCAGCCCATAAATACCAAGTTTATTTATACTCAATAAGAGTCAGTGCAAGATCCAGTGATTTATATGTCTTGATCCTGCTACATTGTGAAATCAGGAGCAATGCCATTTAAGTCAATAGTTACACCTGAGTAAAACCCATACGAGTCAGTGAAAAAGTAGGCTCAAGAGTCCAAAACATTTAGAAAGGGATCCAACATTGTCTGATTTACAGAACTACATTTATTCATACAATGAGACTTAAAAACAAGACTGGGCTACCAACAATCCCTGCCTCTGAATAACTGAGCGTTGTGGGTGAACCTAAGACCTGGAAATAGTAGCTATAACTCCACTGAAGTCAACCGACTTGAATCTGGCTCTCTATAGCACAATGAACTGGCTAGCGTGGCTTTGTCCCCTCCGCCCTCTTAATGGATGGAAATCAGGACTGCTCAACTGTGTCACACAGAGTCAATACAGCTAATGGAGCCTTTACCTCAAACAAGAAGTCCTAGCTGGCCACGGATCTAAAATTCTAGAGAGGAGAAGAGGGATGGACTGATGATGCAACTGGCCTGGTTGCCGCTGAGGTAGGGGTAGTAACTCTGTACATTGCTTGACTTCATGTGAAGTTAGATTTATCAGCCTGTAATTGCCAGGATCGCCCCTGGAGCCATTTTTAAAAATTGGCATCACATTAGCTATCCTCCAGTCATCTGGTACAGAAGGTGATTTAAGTGATAGATTACATACCACAGTTAGTATTTCTTCAATTTCATATTTGAGTTCCTTCGGAACTCTTGGGTGAACACCATCTTGTCCTGGTGACGTTACTGTTTAATTTATCAATTTGTTCCAAAATCTTCTCCACTGACACCTTAATCAGGGACAGTTCCTCAGATCTGTCACTTAAAAAGATGGCTCTGGTGTGGAGATCTCCCTCACACCCTCTGCAGTGAAGACCAATGCAAAGAATTTATTTAGCTTCTCCGCAATGGCCTTGTCTTCCTTAAGTGCTCCTTTTGCATCTTAATCATCCAGTGGCCCCACTGGTTGTTTGTTAAGCTTCCTGCTTCTGGAAGTACTTAACAAATTTTTTGCTTAGTTTTTGAGTCTTTTGCTAGTTGCGCCTCAAATTCTTTTTTGGCCTGCCTAATTATATGTTTACACTTGACTTGCCAAAGTTTATGCTCCTTTCTATTTTCCTCAGTAGGATTTGACTTCCAATTTTTAAAGGATGCCTTTTCGCCTCTAACCGCTTCTTTTACTCTGTTGTTTAGCCATGGTGTCATTTTTGGTCCTCTTTTTAATTTGGGGTATACAATTCATTTGAGCTTCTATTATGGTGTTTTTTTAAAAGTTTCCATGAAGCTAGCAGGCATTTCACTCTTGTGACTGTTCCTTTTAATTTCCATGTAACTAGCCTTTTCATTTTTTTGCAGTTCCCCTTTCTGAAGTTAGATGCTGCTGTGGTGGTGTTCTTTGGTGTTTCCCTCCTGCCCCCACAAGGATGTTAAATGTAATTATATTATGGTCGCTATTACCAAGCGGGGTTCAGTTATAATCGCCTGTTAGACCAGATCCCTGTGCTCCATTGAGGACTAAATCAAGCATTGCCTCTCCCCTGTGAATTGCTGACTTTTCCTGTGTGAAGCTGACTTACCTGCTGCATTTTTTCCAGGTCAAGGCTGGGTCTGCTGACTTTGTCCCCGTAGCCTTGCCGGTGTCTCTTACAAGGCATGACTTGCTCAAAGCCGGCCCCAACACTTGTGAATATCAGAGGCCTGGAGGCTGGGTTCCGCACCAGGGGCTGGAGTCTCTTAGGAGGGGAGGCACTGAACAGCACGGGGCTGGGGCTAGCATGCAGACCATCGGCTTGTTCCACTACGGGCCGGAAGGACATGCCACACAAGTTCTTCACTTCCTCGTCACTGGAGGACGTGTTGTTGCTGTCACCGCAGCAAGAAAGCCTGCTGACCTGAGACCACTTCCGCTTCTCGGTGGCAAACTCTCGGTTGATGCGCTCCAATTCCTCTTCTGAGCTGTGGCGATCCAGGCTAGCATGGAAAAGGGCCCGGACCTTACAGCATTGATTCTCCTGGTTCTGGAGCTGATTGGTCGCAAGAGGGGTCAGTGCGCAATTCCGTCTTCTCTCTGAGGGAGGGAGGAGAAATGTGAGTGGTAGAACAGGTCTGAATCACACCTGCTATACAATCAGGCCCATTAGCTTCTGATCACCCCTCCTTGCTCCTCCAAATAATCGCCTCAATTGCTCGTTAGCATATGGCTGGAAGTCCACAGATCAGCTCAACTTTAAGCTGGCTCACTGGACCCCAGCCGGAGAACCACCAGTTGGACACAGACTGTACAGCAAGCGTATTGACACACCAGTTATTTCAGCACCTGAATCTATTAAAAAGCTGGGTCCCTATATAATGTGCTGGTTTTGTGTGTGTGAACAAGTGGATGACGTTGCCTTCCAGTGGCTGACTCTGTGAGATGATATGGGACTTAAAAGTAGTGTTATTTAAAGGAATTTTCCTGAGATTCTAACAGCTGAAGTGGTGTTTTTGAGCTACGTATGTACTACCAACCCCCCTCCAATTATTAAAGTTGCGGAACACTTCATTATTAGATCCTGTTTTCAGTGGCTTATAACTTTGCCAAACATTAACCATTTGTGCTAAAATTTTCTATGCCAGGCGTCGACCTCAGGCTGAATGTTTCCAGAAAACTTCAGCCACAATGGTCAACTGGTTTCCAAGAACAAGGCTAGGGAAAAACACATTTGTTTTGCCAGTGTTAAAAAAATTCTGCTGACCTTTTCTTTGAGAAGCTCTAGTGCCCTCGCACAGCAGGGAGTTAAAATTTGGCATGGGGAGCCCTTTATGTCAGGCATGTGCCTTTTGCCCTCCCCATAAAAATCCACCCAGATTTGCACACTCCCTCCCCCAAAAAAATGAATTCACAGAAGCTCAGCAGAGGCTTGCTAGAGTTTTGCAGCTAAATTCTCCAGAGATTTCATTGCACTGGGCCTGCTCCAGTTGAAGGCTGAGCAAGACTTCCCCTGCACTTCCAGCTGCTGTGGACCATGCCCTGGAGCTGAGAGCTCTCAATGACTCCCCTGCTGGGTCCAGACAGTGTGGAGATGGATGTTGCTTGTTCAAATGCAGAGCGGCCAAGAGCCAGACCTCAGAGTTGGGGAGCAGAAAGGAGTGAGGACAAGGAGTCTGGGAGAAGTGGAGACTGGTACTATTTGGGCAAGAAGACTGGGAGTTTCTGGGAGAAGAAACTGGGAATGGTTGGGCAAGAAGATTGATACATGGAGCCGGCAGAAGGAAAAGCGTGGGGAAGGAGATGGGGTGCAGGGAGCGGGACAAGCAGTCTGGAGGGATGACACTAAGACTTGCTGGACAGCCAGACTTGGAGGGGATGAGAAGCCAGGGGACTGGAGAGAGGGATTGGCTAGGTGAGGAGAATGGGGTGGGACAAGGAGCCAGAGCGGGGAAGAGACAGGACTGTATGGGGTAGAAGGGGTCAAGTTTGGGAGGAAATGGGCAGAAGAGTCTGGAATCCTTTCTAGAGCCTGGAATGGAACCCAAGATTCCTGAGTCTCACATTCCTCTTCTGTCAGCAAATATCTATGAAACCCACTGGCCACATGTCTCATCCCCCTCTCACGCTGGTCCACAGAGGGGACGGCAACTTGCTACAGCTGCTACCCGTTACTTTGTTAGCCCATGTGGCAGTGGTCTCACTGGTGGATCTCAAGGTTCCGCCCGGCTGCTGACCCACGTGGGTGTTAATCTGATGCCACATGATGGAATTTCTGTTTTCTCCGTTTCTTTTTAGAAAACCTATGAAATGGCACCCCCAAAACAACTTAAGTTAAAAGAACCATATGAAGGGTTGCAAAGCCAAGCTCGCAAAAGTCAAGCAGCACCAGAAGTAAGGTTGCCTGTGTTTCTTTAAGTCGGCCCCCTTGGTGTGTGCCTTATGAGATGGTCTCAATGACATGAGCATACACTATTTTTTCCACAGGACCCTGCCTCATTCAGTGCACAGGATCGACCATGCTCTGGAGATGAATCATGATTGCGTAGCGAAGGAGAGGAAGACTGTGGCCTATACAACTCCTGCCTCATATGTGGAGTGCAGGTCCAGTCACTTCAACAGAATCAGGTGTGCAGTGACCGAGGCAGGGGATTATGCAAAGAGAAGGAGTGAACTCATGATGTAGGCAGTTGAATGCCATTCTAGAGAATTGGATTCTATCCCTGCTTTTGCCATAGAGTTCTTACGTGGTGCTGGGCAAAACACTTCAACCAAACTTTTCACAGGTGGCCATGAATTGTGTGTTCCTCATCTTCTGGGTGCCTGACCTGAAAACCTGGGATCTCATCTGCAGAAGTGAGTGATCATCACAGCTGCAATTGAAGTTAATGGGAGCTGTGCTTTGGACATAGAAAGTGCTATCCAATGATAAGTTCGCTGAAAAATCAAGTATTATGTATCTCAAATGGGGCACAGGTGTGTTGGGAAAATAAATTCATTACTCTTTGTGAAGCACTCTGATACTGTTGTGATGAGCACCATAGAAAAACCAAGGAGGAAATGAATCATGTGTCTTCACAGCAAGGTTTGAAGAGTGTGCAGTAAATAATGAACACTCAACAATGATGAGAAACCAAAATATTGAAGAGCTCTCCTTCAGTGAGCATTGTACATTCTGGGCACTCAGTGAGCAATGGGTCCTGTGGAAAGAAAACAGTATGTGCTCATGTAGTTAAAAACTGTCTCATAATGCATACCCCCAAGGGGACTGATTTAATGTAGCACATGCAATCTTACTTCTAGCACTTCCTATCTTCTGAGAGCTAGACTTGGCAACATTAATCATGTTCTTTTAACGTACTTTTTTGTGAGTAACATGATATTATATAAAAACTAGGTCTGTTATCTGAAACTTATGAAGAGAAAGCATTGTCCAGTAGATAGGGCTCTGGATTGGAAGACAGAAGACTGGGTTCTAAGCTCTGCCATTGACCTGCCCTGAGACCTTCTCCTCCCTGAGCTACTGTTTCCCTGCCCTTAACAGGAGGTTAATGATACTTAGGGCTTGTCTCCACAAGGACTCTCAATTGAATTAACTAAAGGTGTAAAGTTAAAGTGCATGAACCCCACCCTGCCACGTGGATAGCCTCATTCAGAAGTAAAGAGGAATTAGTTCACTTTTTCTTCACTCCTTTTAAAGGAGGATTAAGAGCTTTGTCTACACTTGAAATCCTACAGTACACAGCCACACCACTGCAACTGCGCCACTGTGCACTTCAGTGTAGACACTACCAATGCCGACGGGAGAGGTTTTCCCATTGCTGTCATTATTCCACCTCCCCGAGAGGCAGTAGGTAGGTCCCTGTGCAGACAAACCCTTAGAGAACAGCTTACAGAACTGCGGCCTTGGTCCTGCAAACACTTGCACAATTTCATTGATGTGAGTAGTCCCATTGACTTTAAGGCTGCTTTGTCTTACTCCAGGGACTGAGAAGGTCTATGCATGGTCTCAGAATCTGTGGGTGCAAGACTGGCTTAAAGCCACTCGAACAGAACAACTGAAATTAGTCCAATTGTGTACTTGTACACTGGCTGGGACCTGTTCATGTACAGGGAGCTTAAAAAGAATCCTTTCTATTGATACCCTTGTGAGCTGCTGTTTACAACCCCTGCTGATTCCAGCAGTCCCATAGGGCTTCCTGAGCAAAGGTTGTCAAGCTAAGGAGGATGTGCATGGAGATGGGAGCATACGCAAAGCATCCACTAGGGAGATGCGGGCAGGACAGTAGAACTGGCTGTGGTGCAGGAGGGATAATATGAACTGGAAGGCAGGTCTCCTTCAGGGCAGAGGGTCAAGGCAAAATGCACTTCCACCATGGCAGCCCTGATTTATCTTCTTGATTCCCTTGTCCCTTTACCTCTGTCGATCTGAGCAAGCTCCTGGTTCTCTCCCTCAGAGTCGTCACTGTCCTCCTCATCACTTGGGGGATAGGAGATCTAGGCAACAAGTCAGAAAGGGAAGGTTTCATTGTTGGTATTAAACATCTGATGCCCCCTGCACCGCTGCTGCCCACACCCACTTCCCCAACTTCTCCCACTCATACCCTACACCCACTCACCCCCATGAACCACAATCACGCTGCCACCATACAGACACTCTGCGTAAACATCCTCCTTTCTTCCCAACCTCAACTCCACCCCCACCCACAAGTACCCAGCTACCGAAACCCAGTACAAATGCACACCACCTGCTTCCACCTCACCTCCCCATGTTCCCGTAACACAAACACATCTCCTCCTCCCAATCCCCCCAAACACACACACCCTGTAACCACCACAACCTGTCTCCACATCCACCCCACATGTACGCCCACTTCCCCAACTCCTCCCCACCAACACAGACACCATGCTGCTACCAACTCCCCCCCCAAACACACACACATCCTGTCAACAACCACACCATCTTACAAACCACACACATGGCCCTACACCAATCACCCAACGTACGCACCCACCCTCTCCTTCTAGGAACACATGAACCACCTAAGAACATACATGCCATGCCACACTTTCTGGAAGAGTCCAGTGAAATTTACCAGGGATGATATAAATTAGATCCTATAGAAATGTCGTAGGGCTGTCTAAAATTTACTCTCAAAAGCCTATGGAATATGACAGAAAGATTCTTTCTATAGGCCTTTTAGAACCACCTCCCAAAATTTTATAACAAATTAAATCCTATAGGACAGATGAAAAAGATCTTTAGAAAGGTTCTCATTTGCTATTATGCTCTATAACAGTGGTTCTCAAAGCCAGTCCGCTGTCTGTTCAGGGAAAGCCCCTGGCAGGCTGGGCTGGTTTGTCTACCTGCCGCGTCCGCAGGTTCGGCCGATTGCGGCTCCCACTGGCCGCAGTTCACCACTCCAACCCAATGGGGGCTGCGGGAAGGGTGGCCAGCACGTCCCTTGGCCCGCACCACTTCCCGCAGCCCCCATTGGCCTGGAGCGGCGAACTGCGGGCAGTGGGAGCCGTGATCGGCCGAACCTGCGGACGCGGCAGGTAAACAAACCAGTCCGGCCCGCCAGGGGCTTTCCCTGAACAAGCAGTGGACTGGCTTTGAGAACCACTGGTCTATAGACTCTTCCATAAAGGACCTTACACTTGGCCATGCAGCATATACACCTTTTTCTCCAAAGCCAAAACACCCACAATGCCCCTTTCCTACAGGCACACGTGCCATGCCACCACACGCCCACAAATGCACATGACCTGCCACCACTCAACCCACACAAACACCCCACCATTAGGCTTTCCCCACTAGCAGTGACTTGATTTAGCAGCCACTCTGACTGGTGCTAAATGTTCTAGGTATATTTGGAATAGACATTTCAAGCTGCTGACAATTCCAGATATACCTGGATTTGGACAACCAATGAGCCTGAACCAAAACCCCATATCCAAGCACCTACTAACATGAGGGGTATGGGTTTGTTTGGAATTTTTTAATCTAAATTTGGTGGCTGGCCCCTGTGCCTGAGATGGACTGAAGCAGAGCCCCGGATCAAATTGCCGCAGCTTGCGTCCCATTCTAGATAGAACACATCTGACATTCTGCTGAACATTCCACATATAGCTGGGGAAAACACACCTATTGTGTTGCCAAATGTGCTGATACGCCTATGGAGGCTGTGCCTGCAACACTGCTGAATGTGGCACACATCGGTATTACCATAGTGCTCAGACCTGATATCCAGCTAGCCCGTATCCCATCTCTGCTAGTGGCCAGCACCAGATGTTTCAGAAGAAGATGCAAGAATCCCAAGAAAGCCCACGTAATGGACAATTTTGGAATAAACTGCCTGTAGAATTTTCTTTGTAATCCCAGGCAATTAGTGGTTGCCCAAAGCATACAATTTTCTATCTCCCATACATTTTTAATCATGCCTAAAATAACTGCATGTTCCTATTATTCATCTAATTATCAACATCTTTTTCTGAATCCTGCTAGACTCTTGGCCCTCAACAGTATCCTGTGGCAATGAGTCTCACAGGTTAATTATGAGTTGTGTATGGGGGAGGGGGAGAAAAGATCCTTCCTTTAAAAGTTTTTAATAGGCTGCCTTTTAAATTGCATGGTGATCCAGTTAGAATGCACACATGATGTTGATACACATCCATCTTCTCATACTCCACTGGTCCCCAGGAAATATCACAGGAGTGACACAGCCCAACAGGTTCACGCAGGACTAGCAGTGAAGAAGAAAATTCACTTCACTGGGGCCATATGTGGAAAAAACAAATAAGAGGAGTGGAGAAGGTCTACAGCTGGCACCCAACACAGGCACGGCAGCTGTATCAACCCAACCACCATCCTGCAGTCTGATGTAAGTGGACATTGGCAAGTATTCCCTACATCCCTTCACATTTGCTTCTCACCCTCCTGTATTTGCAATGCCCTGCTAGAAACTGGAAGTTATTTTCCTTCCTGGGCGGTTTGATAATTTCCCACTACTACTTGTCAAACCATAAAACTGCAGGAGCTGGATTTTCGTGAGCTTGGCATGCTGCTGAAGTTAATGCGGTTGCTTGTTTCTCCACAGCAGCTAAGATTATATTGTGCGCGTGCATGCCATGGAGTATGAAGTCCTCCAATTGTCCACAGAGCTGATACAATATGTTGCTATTATTTGTATTACAGCAGGGCCCAGAGGCTCCAACTGAGACTGAAGCCCCACTGTGGGACACGCTATACAAACACACAGTGGGCTTCTCTTCAATGCAGAGTTAACAACTTGCAACTCGATTGCTGGCCCTAACTTGAGTTCTGTCCACACACACTGAACTCAGTTGTGGTTGCTGTTAACTCAAGCTGGCTGGCTTAGCAAGGGGGATAGGCTAAAACTTGTCAGCTGCTAACATGTCCACTCTGCAATATGGAAGCAGGTTACCTCCTCGAGCATCGCTACTCCTCCAGTGCCTTCCCACAATGCCCCATGTGCCCAGAAAGGGCAGACAAGTTCTCCCACAATGCCCTGGGAAAGAATACACAGAGCGGCTCAGCTTACTGTAGTGCTAAGAAGCATGGGATATGTCGGGTTGCCAACTTTGGTTGGTTGAATTCCTGGAGATTTCATCATATGACATTATCTTTAATTAAAGATTGGTCTTTATTTCCTGGAGACTCCAGGACAATCCTTGAGGGCTGGCAACCCTAGGGACATGCCCTCAGAAGTCTCAGCATGCCACTCACCGTGGCAGCTGGAGTGTCATTTCACGTTATGACTGCTCTCGCTCAAGCTGAGTAACTCCAGTGGAGATAACGAGTTAACACTTCAGTGAAGGCATGCCCAGCAAGAGATGGTCCCTACCCCAAAGAGCGTACTCTGTGCTTTTAACGATGATTAGAATGGAAAAACTGAGCCCGTGGCAGTAATACCACGGGAGTGCCCATAAGTGTTCCCATACTCTGGTACAGAGAGCAGAGTGATATAAATGCCCACATGGATAGATGTGGCTTCTAGCATCCGTATAACTATTTATCATACTGAGACAAATAGGTTTTTAGCACTAGCCACGCGACAATAAGCTATGCTCCGTTCTACCTCACATGGCATTCACAAAACCACCAAGTGAGGTCTAATTCCAGAATCACAGCAATTAGAGATGGAAAATACCTACTGTCATAAATATAAAGGGAAGGGTAACAACCTTCCTGTATACAGTACTATAAAATCCCTCCTGGCCAGAGGCACAAAATCCTTTCACCTGTGAAGGGTTAAGAAGGAAGAAGCTCAGGTAACCTGGCTGGCACCTGACCAAAAGGACCAATAAGTGGACAAGATACTTTCAAATCTGGGGTTGGGGGGTTTAAGGTTTTGGTCTGTCTGTTCTGTGTGCTTGCCGGACACAGATCAAGGAAGCAAGTAATCCAACTCCATTCGAATTAGTAAGTACTAGCAAGGGAATGTGTTAGCTTATTTTTGTTTTGGCTTGTGATTTTCTCTGTGCTGAGAGGAAAGTGTATTCCTGGTTTTCTTTCTGTAACTTTAAAGTTTGGCCCAGAGGGAAATCCTCTGTGGTTTTGAATCTGATTGCCCTGTAAGATTATCTTCCATTCTAATTTTACAGAGGTGCTTCTTTTACCTTGTTTCTTTTAGAATCTGATTGGGATTTTTTTTAGTGTCCTAAAAAACCTCAAGGTTGGTCTGTGCTCATCCTGTTTATTCTCAAGCCACCCCAGGAAAGGGGGTGTAGAGGCTTGGGGGGATATTAGAGGGGGGGAGTAGGAACTCCAAGTGGTCCGTTCCCTGATTCTTAGTTAAATCACTTGGTGGTGGCAGCGCACACTCCAAGGGCAAAGAATTTGTGCCTTGGGGAAGTTTTAACCTAAGCTGGTAGAAATAAGCTTAGGGGGTCTTTCATGCAGGTCCCCACATCTGTACCCTAGAGTTCAGAGTGGGGAGGGAACCCTGGCACCTACTAAGTCATCCTATCTCTCCCCCAGCACTTCCCTGGGGAAGCCATTGCACCATCCAACAGATCTTACCAGTAGAATATGTCACCTGATACTCAGTCCAGACTTTTCCTTTGTTCAATTACATCCCAATACTCTTATTATAGTTAGACCCCTAGAGACCACACTTAAGAGTTACTCTCCCTTTTTGGTCTTTCCACCTTACAACTATCTGCAGACAACTATCATGCATCTCCATAGTTGTTACTTAACCACGCTAAACCTGTGTGTGAAACTAGCAGGAATGGGGGTCTCCAGTTCACACACACACATACATCTGAATGTTCCCAAGCCACAGGTCATGGGGTGGAGCACGAGGGCCAAATGTGTATATAATGTCTGCATGCATGTGTGTAACCTGGGACAAATATATACCACCCTCGCTGGGCGTCTCCAAGAGGCAATACTTCCCCCTTTCGCAAGCACAGAGTCTGAGTGTAGCAAAGCCTTTTAATAACAGAGAGAAACAATGTGGCATTATGTTGGGGAAACACCACCAACAGGATTCGTAACACAACCCATGAGCAAAAAACCCACCCCAAGCAAATAGAGCCACCGTCCCACCCAGGCGAAGGGGGAAAGGACAATTCTTCTGCTACCAATGTGGTCAGGATGGACACAGTGTTACCAAGTGCCGTAATGAAGAAAATCCCTCCTTAGTGTATGGAAAGCTGAGGATCAGTTGGGAAAGATCCGGTAGCTGCCAGAGGGTCTGGGGACGGGGACCACCTGCAGGATTTGAAGATTCCCCCAGAAAAGACTGTCCAGGCGGGATTCCCACAGGACTGATAGGGCCTCAAGCAGAGGTCACGGTGAGCATTGAAGGGGTGGAGTGTAAAGCAGTGCTTGACACTGGATCTCAAGTGACTATTATATTTCAGTCATTCTACCAACAGATGCTTAGGCACCTGCCTATACAGCCACTGACTAGCCTTGGCCTATGTGGCCTCAGCATGGATGAATACCCCTACCAAGGGTATGTCATAGTGCACCTGGAATTCCCAGAGGAGGTGGCTGGGGTAAGAGAAGAGGTAGACACAGCTGCCTTAATATGCCCTGATCCTAAAGGGACCTGTGTCTGTGTCTATGCTGATAGGGACCAACTTCAGCCTCTTCAAGGTACTCGCGGATTACTGCAGAAGACGGGCTGGGGACCAGTACCTGAATACCTTGATGATCCATATGCTTTGTGCTGAAGCCTATAGCAAAATTGAGAGCACTAAAAGGGAGACATCTGAGCTACTGATTAGGGCACTGAAGTACGCGGGCACAACCCCCTTCGTAGTGCCTGCAAGGACGGAGCAAGAAGTGCTTGTCATGAGTACCTGGCTGAAAGGCAGTAAAGGGACGTTAGCAACGATAGAGCAGCCAGTGGGAGGAAAGCTCCTGGAAGGAGTGCTGGTCCCCAGTGGAGTCATAACCCTGCCTGCTGAAGCCCAAGACAAGGTGACTATACTGATAGCTAATGAAACGAGTCGTGCTGTTGTTGTGAAGCAAGGACAAAAGATAGCAGACCTCTTTGAGCCTGAGTCGATTGTAAAACCCCAGTGTGAAACTCAAGTTCCGGCAATAGACCCAGCAAAGTTTGACTTTGGAGATTCACCAGTGTCTGGAGAGTGGAAAGATCACCTGAGGAAGAAACTTTGTGAAAGATCCAAAGTATTCTCACTGCATGAGTGGGATGTGGGATGTGCAAAAGGTATAGAGCACAACATCAGACTACATGACTCTTGACCTTTCAGGGAGAGATCTAGGAAGATTGCTCTCTCTGAGATGGAAGATGTGCGACATCATCTTCAGGAGCTGGCTGCAAATGGCATCATTACAGAGTCCCGCAGCCCATACGCCTCACCCATTGTGGTGGTCCGTAAAAAGAATGGGAAAATCCGGATGTGTATTGACTACTGCACCCTAAACAGCCATACTGTGGTTGATCAGTACATTATGCCTCGAGTCCAAGATGCTTTAGACTGTTTGCTGGGAAGCCAGTGGTTCTCTGTGTCGGATCTTTGAAGTGGATACCAGATCCCTCTGGAAGAAGAAGATAAGGAGAAGACAGCCTTCATCTGCCCATTAGGGTTTTATCAGTTCAAACGCATGCCCCAAGGGATTTCTGGAGCACCTGCCACATTTCAACGTCTCATGGAGAAAGTTGTGGGAGACATGAATTTACTGCAAGTGTTGGTTTATTTGGATGACTTGATTGTGTTTGGAAGAACCTTAGAGGAGCATGAAGAAAGACTTCTTAAAGTGCTTGATAGGTTGGAGGATTATGATCTGAAGCTTTCAACTGACAAATGCCATTTCTGCAGAACCTCAGTAAAGTCTGTGGGTCACATCGTGTCCCAAGAAGGTGCGAGTACTGAACCCGATAAAATAGAAGCACTCACTACATGGCCATGTCCAAGTAACTACAGAGAACTCAAGACCTTTCTTGGATTTAGTGGCTACTACCGCAGATTTGTGAAAAACCATGCTACGATTGTAAAGCCTCTGAATGATCTTACCAGGGGATACCAGTCCAGCAAGAACAAATCTAAGAACAAGAATAAGGGGAGGTCCCCATAGCCTCCTGTGCAGCAACACTATGGCCCCTTCGAACCATTTGGGCCACGGTGGGATGAGAGATGTGAAAGGGCTTTTCAAGAAATCATTACTTGCCTAACTCATGCTCCAGTCCTAGTCTTTGCTGACCCAAGCAAACCGTTTATCCTGCATACTAATGCCAGTTTGGAGGGTCTGGGAGCAGTCCTGTACCAGGAAGTGGAAGGCAAACATAAACCCGTAGCCTTTGCCAGTCGAGGATTGTCTGATAGTGAAACTCGCTATCCCACCCACAAGCTGGAATTCTTGGCCTTGAAATGGGCCATCACTGAGAAATTTCAAGACTACTTGTATGGTGCTCAGTTCCAGGTGTGGACAGACAACAATCCGCTGACTTATCCACAAGTGCTAATCCACAAGTGCTAAGCTGGATGCTACAGGGCAGAGATGGGTGGCTGCCTTGGCTAGCTATGAGTTCAGCATTCAATACCGATCAGGGAGAAGCAATGTAGATGCAGATGCATTGTCCAGGCGTCCGCAGGCACCAGAAGTTGCTGTGATATCCACAGATGGAGTGAGAGCTATTTGCAGTGTGAGTTGCCGAGAGCCAGAGGCCCGTGAGAGCCTTCATGGATGTGTTGCAGAAGCTTTGGGCCTGCCCCCTGAATGCGTGCCTTCTGCTTCAGTGAACTATATTGCATTGGACCAATCTCCCTTGCCCATGCTCAATGCAGCTGACTGGCAAGAAGCCCAGCTGCAAGATATTGACATTCATGATACACTACTGGCCAAAAGGGAGGGGCGAAGCCCAGCTGCGGTTGTCCCATCTAACCCGGAGGGTAAACTACTATTGAGAGAATGGACCAAACTAAAACTGATCCAGGGAGTGCTACACCGAATGACCACCGACCTTTTACAAAAGTAACAAGCACAACTAGTGCTGCCAAAAGAGTACAGAGCCCTGGCCATGAGGGCCCTGCATGATGACTTTGGGCATTTAGGGATGGAGAGGACCCTGGAACTTATTCGTAGTAGGTTCTATTGGCCCCAGATGGCTGAAGATGTTCACAAGAAATGTGAGACTTGCGCTCGATGTGTTCAAAGGAAAACTCTGCCCACGAGGGCTGCATATCTCAAGAACATCACCAGCAACAAACCTTTGGAACTGGTATGCATTGATTTCTTGTCTTTAGAGGTAGACAGGAGGAATGTTGGGAACATTCTAGTAGTGACTGACCATTTTACACGGTATGCGCAGGCATATCCCACAGGTGATCAGAGGGCCACCGCCGTCGCTTGAGTATTCAGGGACAAATATTTCTCAGTCTATGGATTCCCAGCCCAGATACACTCGGATCAGGGGCGGGACTTTCAGAGTCACCTTCTGAAGGAGGTGCTGAGGATAGCGGGAATTAAAAAGTCTAGGACAACATCTTATCACCCACAAGGTGTTCCTCAGCCAGAGAGGTTCAATAGAACCCTGTTAGATATGTTGGGGACTTTGCAATCAGAATCAGAGCAGAAAACAACCTGGAGCCAACATGTCGCATTTCTGGTGCATGCCTACAACGCCACAAAGAACGATGCTACAGGAATCACCCCATATCTCTTGATGTTTGGGCGAGAACCAAGATTACCCATAGACTTGTGCTTTGGTGCATCAGAGGATGGAGATAGTTATGAAACTCATCAGCAATATGTATCCCAACTAAGGGAAAAGCTGCGGGATGCCTATCACTTAGCTTCATCTGCGGCTCGGAAGAACATAGACCGCAACAAACATCGATATGATGCTAGGGTACGTTTGCAGGAGCTCCAGCAGGGGACAGAGTCCTGCTGCGGAATTTGGGTATTGCTGGCAAACACAAGATAGCTGACAGATGGAAGGCAATACCTTACCTGGTGATGGAAAAACTGGGAGACCTGCCGGTCTACAAGATCAAACCTGAAGAGGGTCCAGGGCAAATAAAGACAGTGCATAGAAACCTTTTGCTCCCTGTGGGGGAATTGGTAGGCACCCCTTATGAGATGGACCACAACAGGGCAACCGGGCAGGATAAAGGTGCTAGACCAAAGCCACCATCCAACACGGACAGCGGGCCCCCTGCAGCTAACCTACCCCTATTCAGCACATCTGAGAGTGAGTCTGAGGAGGAAGACACAACCATGGTGTATCCTGGAATGGAGACAAGATTTCAGTCTCGATCAGCTGAACCAAGAGAGATCTCCCCCTCCTCCGCCCTAAACCCCATAGGAGAGGTATTTAGGCCTGTTACTGGCACCCCTGTGGCACCGATGGGACCCGCCTGTGATGATGCACACAGATTATTGGACAGTGGAGACATCCAGGGGGAGGGGGCCCTAGTCACGTTGGACCTTCCATGGTCAGAACTGGAAATGCAGGGACCTATACCAGTAGCCGAGGGATCCTCAAAGGAAACCTCTCCAACCGTTGCTCAAGAAGATGTCCTGCCTACCCCTGCAACAGAAATTCTCAATAGACGAGATAGGGTAATAAGACCAGTAAAACGGTTAACGGCTGGAACGGCTCATGGGACGGCTGGCAGAACAGAGCGGCTGGTGGAGTGGAGCAGTTTGTGGGATGTCTGGAGTAGCTCATGGGGCGGCTGGCAGAGCAGAGCAATTCGTGGGACGGCTGGGGGAGCGGAGTCCTATGGAGAGGTGGGGCAATCGGCTTTGGACCACGTAAGGTGCCCCCTAAACCCCTCCCATCTCCACCCAGGTTGGGAGGTAAAACTCTGCAGATAAACTTTTGAACTCTGGGACTGCACTGACCAGGGACAGACTTTTGGGGTGTTGGACTTTTGGGACTTTGGGTGATTTTGGGTTGCTGGACTCAAGAACCAAAGGGAAAGGACACACCCTAATTTGCTTGGGGTGGGTTGTTTGTTCATGGGTTGTGTTATGAATCCTGTTGGTGGTGTTTCCCCAACATAATGCCACATTGTTTCTCTGTTATTAAAAGGGTTTGCTACGCAAACTGCTCCGCAATACATCTTCAGGCTACCCCACTACTTAACACAACACTCAGTGATTTCAGCTTGTAATAGTAGAGCCTCAGTGCTGGTGCACCATTGGCCCAAAGTGAATTCAGCTCAACAGCCTATAACTAGATTCCTCATAGAATCAAAATTAGCTCTGATATTCCACAGTAGAGAGAGGAGGAAGTGCAATTAGCATGTAATACCCTCCCCATAGGGCCCATACCACCCAGTATTAATACCTATCCCCAACCTCTCTCCATTCACTGGGTTTTGGAACCCATGACCCTTGTCTAGTGAGTGCTGCTTAGTTGATGGTGAGTCCCTCCATCATAACAAAAGGCCAAGTACAGTTCCACTGTCCTTGATTCACATAATCAGGATAATAACAGTTTATTCCTGCCCCAATAACAGAGAAACTGGGGCTCCTACAGCAGCCAAAGTGACAATCTAGGCGGGGTGGGTGTGCCTATGCAAATGAGACCAGCCCCTGAAGTTCTTTTCCACAACCCACCATGACTCGCCACCAGATGTCAGGGTAGAGCTCATCCTGACTCTGCTTACATGTGAATGGCAGTTCATCGGCGCACATGTGAGACAATGCAAGCCAGTATATCTGGAAGCATGTCTGGGTGCAAGTATAGATGTGTGGCTGTTGTCTGTGCACGGGAGCACCAGGGAGTGAGAGCAAAGGTATGTGCTTTGGTGCATCCATGCAAGTGTTTGAACGAGTGGTTGTGTTCGCCTCTCGGTGCTAGCAACATTCATCTCTGCGCGCAAACGTGCGTGTGACAACATTGCTGAGCATGCATGACTGCGTTCAGGACAGAGAGGCTGGGAACGTATGCGACTGCACGACGCACACGTGTGCTGAATCAGAGATCTGCTCCTGCTGTTTCCAGGACTCCCCATGACGCACATATCATCTCAGGGGGAAGCTGGAGCTGTGTAAATACATTTATGAAACAAACCATCATCGTGGCTGGAAGGGCAGGGGATTAACTGCAAATCATCCTCAATCTCGCTCATTCACTCTCCCCCTTCAAGCTGGAAAACTCCTGCCTTTCCTCAAGCAGCAGCTTGTTCCATCCAAACTGGTGACATTAAGTGTCTGAGGCAGCTGGTCTCACCCCGGACACACCTAGGAAAGCAGGCCACTTCTCAAACGCTGGCTTCCTAGGATAGTTACCGCTGTGCTTCAGAATACAGAGCTCCTTGCTGCACGGGCTTAGCTCAGCCCTGACTCTCCAGAGAGCACCTCATCTACTACTAAATGAAGGCCCAGATCATGCGTGCCCTGTAGAGAGACTTAACTGAGCTAGTCTCAGTGGTTGCAGTGGGCAAAGACAAACCTGTCGGAGAGAGACAAAAGCCCCAGCCCTGTTGCTGATTACATAGCTGGGGAGAACTCATTCCTGCCCCCTCCCCCCTTGGATTTCAGACAAGGGGCTCGGATCAGCTCTCACTTCATTCAAAATGGTTTGCCCAACCATACTGCGGTGTCTCCAGCAGACTTTACAGTGATAGGCATCCTACAAACCCCACAGACAGACTGGGCCCCTGGTGCTGGCTCGCTTCCTTCCCCACTGCGAGGCTGAATTGAGAGACTGTTACAATTTGCTAAATATGTTCCCAGTATTCTTTTTACAGGTAAGCGGTGGCTGTAGTTTCCACTGAGATGTTACAGGCTCATGAATGGGAGGAGGCAGTCAGCATGATCGCGAAGAGGAGGAGAAGTGTCCACAAGAGCTGCATTCCGCCTTAAGAGATGGGCAGGCGCTGGGTCGGGCACTTAGAAGGGGGCCCACGGCGAGACGGAGCACGGGGTGAAAAGTACAGCCACCCTGGAGCCATAAAGCCTTCAAATTCCTCCTGGCCTGCTGGGCATTTTCTGCTGTGCAGGGTGAATGCCGCTGAATACCACCGAGGTCCTGCCGGCAAAGACAAGGCCTGCCCTTCCTGCCAGACAGCAGAAAGGTATGGGTCCAGTACTGTAGGGTTCCTATGCCTTGGAACGCCCAACCGCAGAGGTAACTAGTGAATTTGCAGGCGGTGAGGGGCAGGGGCGTTGTCTCCTCAAACCAATCATACGTTGTTAGCCTAAAGGGCCGGTAGAGTCTAGCAATTTATTGTGAGGAGGAGGAAAATTGTGTGATTCCCTGATTCTAGTCTTGCCTTTTTCAGTCAAACATCCCATCCCACATCTCACCCTCCAAGACAAGTATCTGGCCTCCAACAAGCTTCTTCCATAAGAAGACACACACACCCCGAATCCAGCCTGGAGCAAACACCCCTGCCACAGCCTCACCTTGGTCAGCAGTTAACCACACATGACACTGCCGCACAGTAAGTCTCTCTCCACTTTTGGGTCTCAAAGCTCATGGCTTTGCTGATGTGGTCAAAAGATTTCTGGGAGCAGCACAGGAGGGCACAGGGCCGGGCGGGGAGGGGGTTAGTGGAGGAAGGAACTTGCAGAAAGTTGCCGCACGCACTTAGCAGAGGGAATAAGTTAGGGAGAAGGGAAAGGGAAGTGAAGATTGGGAGGGAGTGATACCTATTCACAATAGTGTCCGCAGCTCGTGCAGCTACGGGTGGGGTGGGGGGATGGGTGCTGCCTACAGCGGTCCCATCCCCAGATCCATCCAAGGTCAGAGAGGAAGCTGAGGAAGCCGTAGGACTTTAAATGCACATGCCTCCCAATGGAAATGCGTTGTAAGGGGCAGCACAGATGTTTCAGGCAACCCAGATAAATCCCAGTTTAACCCTTTCGGGGCCAGTGGATCTAAGTGCCCCATCCCCTCGGGATGTACGTCATGCACATTGCATGCGTTTCACCGCCAAGGGAGCCAAGAGCGAAGGACCTTGCCGCTCAGGGTCAGACCTTGGCTTCACCTGCTCAAATGTCTCCTCAGTAAATCTCAGAGCTTGTTAGCAGTTCTGGTGCCCACAATCTCAGATCACGGGAGATGCTGCTGGCAGAAATCAGGACCACCCAGAAATGTGGCGTGACCCTGAGTGCTTTGGATCCTTTCGAACCAGGCAGCAGATTTTCCCCAGGTCCTCCCGTTTTGGAGAATTTGATCTTGCAGCACAAGAACCAGGCGGCAGGGCTTCCTCCCCATCACACACATGATCCGGTCCAGTGGTAACAGGCCAGCACACCTGAGCCTCTGCATGATTGTGTTACACGGCAATCCAGTGATGCCCCAAACAGAAACTGGGATTGCTTTTACCCTTGCAGGTTAGACTCATGCAATTCAAGATGAGTAGCAACCCAGCTAGCCAACCTGGTGGCCAATGCAATACACTGTGCATTGAGCCGGAGCCCTGTGCTCGTCTTCTCGCTCACTCAGGCTAGCAGAGGGCAGGGAAAGCTGTGGCACCGGAAAAAAAATTGCTCAGTCTCTGGATGAGAGGAGGCAAAAAGAGTGGGAGGGAGCTGCATTGCTCTACAGTGACCCCTGCAGGCTGATGGAGGAATGTCACCGACAGGTTTCCCAAGAGAGAACTGTCCAATCCGAACCAGCTGAAGTGGCCTCTGTTACCCAAAAATATATACACAGAAGGTGTTGATCTCTCGGTCTGTCAGCTGGGCTCACCCTCGCACGCACACATCTGGCAGCAGCACAGCTCCCTAAAAGCCACTGGCCATGGTGCCAACAGCAATATTAATTCTTAGTTGCCTCACTGTCTTGTTTATCTCCTCCAAATAACAAATCTGACTTTAGACAAACGTCTGGAACAAACACGTTGTTTCATATGTAATAGGTGAAAGGGCAAAGGAGGATTTCTTTTCCCCCCAGCTCAACTGCAGACCCTTTCCCACCAAATTGCTGTATCTGGCTGGCAGGCTGGCACTCCCATATCGAGAGAGGAAATTCCCCATTCAAAGGTCTCCTCTTCTACCTCATGCCCATGTACGCAACTGCAAGCTATGACCTCCAACACAGATAAGAGAAATCATCACTCAGACGAACCCACTCCAGCCTGAAAAGGACAGAGATGCCAAACTTGCTCTGGGACTTTTAAGGATGGGGGGAAAAAAATAAGGAGGAACTAGGAAGGTCGCTTGGACCAGCGACAAGGGCCAAATGTGCAAAGCCACACCCAGATAGAGGGCTTTGGGTAGCACCTTGAACGCTTGTGGTGCATTTTAGACACACTTCTGTGCATGTTTGCTGCTGCCTGGGATCCGGGAAGGGAACCCAGCTCAAAATGGACCATAAACCAGAGCAAGTGGACCAAACTATTTTCACTGAAATTCAAAAAGTAAATGAATAGTGTTACAATGAAGGTAAAGTATATTAGGATTTTTTTAATTTTTAGATTCAATAAACTCAAGGATTAGTAAATATAGGGACAAACCCTGAGGTCCCTTCTTGACCCACAGCTAAGGACATTTCTTTTTTAAAACTACAGGTTAGATCTTTATCAGATATAAATCAGTGTCATTTCACTGGCTTCTCACTTCTAGTTACACAAGGCTCACACTGTGTGATATTTTTCTTAAATCCCCAGTTTCTGAAGTCAAGAGATTATATGAAAATCTCAGCTTTCAGGTTTTTTGTTTATTTAAGTTTCTAGCCCTCGTGACTGAGGAGAAAAGCTGGCAAATGTGAGTCCTAAAAGTTCAAAACCCATAAGCACCCCCAAATTTGTTCAAGGTCTCATGATTTTTAAGCCAATTTCATGTCTTTTGGCAACCTCCTGAGTCATGATTTTGAATGGCTGTGGGTTGGCAATACTGTAATATGGATCAACTAAGGATCTCATTTTAACCTGCTGGTGTAATTTTAGGCCCCAGTTCCACTAGGTATTTAAGTATATGTTTAACTTTAAGCACATTAACAGTTCATTTTAAATCAGTAGGTGTACTTACATGCTTAAAATTAGGCACATTGCTTAAAAGTACCTTGCTAAATTGGGTCCTTAGTTATTGCTCGACTCCCCAAAAATGCTACATAAGATTGAAACTAACCAAAATAGCATAAAGCCGCGAACAGTGATGAGGAAAGGAAAATGTCTTCAGTTCAGATTTTTAAACGGAGCCTGACGATCTTAAGGGAATGAATTCTTTGTGATGGGAAGAACTAAACAGGCATGAGCAGCAAGCAGAAAGGGATGGGGGAAATAGCCTCCTAAGGAGACAGGGATGAAAATAAATTCCATTGAGCAAGACTTTCATCAGCTGAATGAGCAATCTGGTAGGAGGCCAGTGGATAGATGGAGCACACAACTGCAGCAGCAGCAGAAAAATCAGAAAGCCAATACTCTGCCCTGACGAATAATAATCATGAGCACTTATGCAGTGCTTTGTAAGGGAACCCATTCAGCATTAGTAATGAGCTAGATGGTAAATACTATTTTCCTCATCTTACAAATGGGGAAACAGAGAGAGAGAGGGGCCAAATTCAGACCTGGTAAATGGCTAGAGCGGTTAAGTGGCGTGCCCATGGCAATACAGAGTAATGAGTCAGAGCAGGGTCAGAAGTCCCTGTCTGCCAGTCCCATGTTTAGCCCACTCGACCAGTGGTTCACCTTTTTCATCCAGGGCTCAAAATCCGTCCATGGCTTCTTGTCAGGACCCATCGAAAGCCCAGAGGGTCATGGCAGAATCCCGTAGATGATTCTGGAGGCAGACACCGGGGGAAATAATTGAAGGAGTGAGGGGGCTGATGAGGAGACTTCTCTATTGATTAGACCAGAGGTGGGCAAACTACGGCCTGTGGGCCACATCTGGCCCGCAGGACCCTCCTGCCAAGCCCCTGAGCTCCTGGCCCAGGAGGCTCACCCCCGGCCCCTCCCCTGCTGTTCCTCCGTCCCCCGCAGCCTCAGCTTATTGCTCCGCCGGCACAATGCTCTGGGCGGCAGGGCTGCAAGCTCCTGGGGCAGCTCAGCTGCAGAGCCCAGCCTGACCCGGTGCTCTGTGCTGCACGGCGTGGCTGCCTGTCCTGGTGCAGCCGCACTGCCAGCCACCAGTGCTCCAGGCAGCACGGTAAGGGGGCAGGGAGCGGTGCGGGGGGTGAGGGTGAGGTTGGATAGAAGGCAGGGGAGTTCAGTGGATGATCAGGGGTCGAGGATGTGGATAGGGGCCAGGGTGGTCAGAGGGTGGGGAACAGGGGGGTTGAATGGGAGCAGGGGTCCCGGGGGGGACAGTCGGGAATGAGAGGAGGGGTTGGATGGGGCAGTGGGGGGCAGTTAGGGGCGGGGTGTTCAGGGACAGTCAGGGAGAAGGGGTGGTTGGATGAGGCAGGGGTCCTGGGGGGGCACAGTCAGGAAGAAGAGGGGGGTTGGATGGTGCAGGAGGTCCGGGGGTGGTCAGGGGACAGAGAGCAGGGGAGGGTGGATGGTGCAGAGTTCGCCGAGGGGCCATCAGAGGGCTAGAAGCAGGAGGGGTCAGATAGTGGGCGGGGGGCTGGGCCACACCTGGCTGTTTGGGGAGGCACAGCCTCCCCTAACCAGCCCTTGAATACAATTTCAGAAATTCGATGCGGCCCTCAGGCCAAAAAGTTTGCCCACCCCTGGACTAGACCATATTGCTCTATGCACTGAGCAGTCATGAGAGGCTGTTCTCTGTTACAATGAAACTCAGATGAGAGCAGCATTTGCCTGCCTTTCATGGGCTAAAAAGTAGACACCCTTCTCGTTCCCCTACCCAGAAAACAGTGCTTCACACCAGAACAGAATTAGTATTCCAGATACAGAGTCATTTCAATAATATTCTGGATTAAAATAATAAATGTGTTGATGTTACAGTAATTCAACAATTACTGTGTTGTCAATAAAGTTATTCACTGTTGTCATGGTGTCAACAAAAAGTGATTGGCTAGAACCTGTGATGGATGCATCAACGCTATGAATTTTTTGCCCCTTGGGCTAGGTATTTCAACCTGTCACTGATTATTTGCATTGCAGTAGCAAGTAGGCGCACCACTCAAGGCCCTCATTTGACAGGCATTGTATAGACACACAATGAACACACAGTCCCTGCCCCAAAGAGCTTGAAATCTAGGCTTAAAAACTAGACTCGTAAATTGCACCAACTACATGCATGCAGTGGTGCCAACAGTTAATTGTGGATGGAAAAAATGCATCTGTGTGATTTGTGTGAATAAAAAGAGTGCTACGGCTGCACATGCAAACTCATTTGGACACAATTAGCCATTTTGCTCCTATCGCTGTGTATTTTTGCACACTCGGTTACCTGCATCTTATTTATCCCATGTACCTAGGTACAACTTCATGGCATATTTTTGAAAACTGGCCTTCTGTGGTTAGGTCTAGTTTTTCCAGAAATGATCTCCAATGCAGTGAGCCCAAAACTGGGGTGTGATGGTTCTCTGCATACCCAGGACTGTGAGTCACCTTATCATCTTCTGCTTCTAGAGAGTGGGAGGCTTACCCTTACCCGTGGTCACTGGGTATTAGCTCCCTAATACCACCAGCTTATTAACCATTCGAACACTCTCCTCTGGGCTAAGCCAGCCCTGCCTTTGCCCTGCAGATTACCAAGAAGTGCACCCCAGTCGCCATGTCCCTTTGAAGCATTTCCCTGTGACTCCCAACCCCTGACACCAGCTACTCACAGAAATCCCAGATCCTCTGTGCCTCAGTTTACTAGGTTTCCCTTAAACCACCACTCGTAATAATATACAGCACTTGTAACGAAACAAAGGAAGGTTTATTTAAGAAAGAATAGCAATTCCCCTAGAAACAAGAGAGAGTGATGGAAACAAATGAACACAAAACAAAATCAGAAAACAAACTAGGGCCTATACATATTAATAGTTACCTTTCCTATCTAATACACAAGGCTTTCCCCCCAAAGTTCAGTCTGTTGCAGAGCTGGCTGGTTTCACAGGGACCAGGATCCAAACGTACACGAAAACACCCCTGTTCAACAAGATGTCTCCTCAGTGAATGGATCCAGAGTGCCTCTCTTCCCTCTGTGTTATACTGAAACATTCATTTGTCTCTATTCATAGGCAGAGCAATCCCCTTTTCTGTTGTAATGGTCCTTTTTTACCTCCAAGTGGCTTTGCCTGTTTGCAGTTGTCTGATGTTTTTCCATTGACTGTTCTGGGATGGGGCAATGGTAGACAACTGAGCCTGGAATTACCTCACCAGCTAACTAGGGAGAAGCGGCAACTTCCTCCTTCATGAACAGGCTGACACCAAGTAATATCGTTCCCTTGGTAATCCTTTTAACCTTAAGACTACAAGGGCATAAACTTCCATATAACTACATTATTCCTTACATACCACATGTACACATGTAACACTATGATTATGAATATCACTAAGTTGCAAGCTTTCAACAGAGACCTTACATGTTACTCTTTATGGATAAATACCCTGTAAGCAATGTACTTGATGTACTGAGTTTGTCAGGTCTGAAACGACACTTGTTAGCAAAGAACTGGGGATCATTTGCCAGTGTGTCATGTTGGGGTACAAATAACTGCACTCATTTGGATATCTAACTACCTGCTTCAGGGGTTCAATTCTGGAGACCTCGTTGAGGTCCAGCTAAAAAGCAGGACTCTTGGAGAGGTATGGTTCTCTCTTACTCCCTCACTTGGAAAATTTCAACAGAATGCTGCTCACAAATTTAAACTCCCTTTCTCATTCCTCTAGACACCCTCCCTGCCCCTACAGAGTCTGTTCTACAGCTGACAGTTGTAACAGAAGATGGGTCCCACACTGTAAAATTCAGATCTGGCTTTGCCTCTAGATTTCTAACACTCCATCGAGGTTTTGAGGGTTTTGTATTTCACGTTTCAAGTTGGGCCTCCTCGCTAGCAAATATGGTCACATGACAAAGGCAACAGGTGAAGCTGTATGGGACAGCTCAGTGTAAGGAAGGAATGGCCACTTGCATAAAGACACCATCTTTAGTAGGAATAAAACCCAGAGCCGCCAGCACTGACAGCACAAGCAGCGCCAGAGTAGTAATTCCATCAGCTGCTACGGTAGCAGGTTCTTATTCTCAACGAAGCCAGCCACTAAAGCAACATGACCAGACACACTAAGCCCATTTATTACATTCCGTACCATTAGTTAGATCCACAAAATGTTCAGGGGCTCTACTCTGAGAAACATCCAAAAGTTTGAGTGCCAATCTAAAAATCGTTCCAAACTTCTCGAGTCTGCAAAATTGGGCTGGAAATCCACTGAAGAATGGTGTGAGTTGCAAGATTTCAATACTACCTGCTTCCAGTAGTGCTAGAAATGTAAGAACAGTCCGTTCCATGGTATTAGGAACTTCCAGCAAGCATGTGAAGTGCAGAAGCGCAGGACAATGTGCGTGGAATCAGCTAACCAGATATTTTTTTAAAGCTCAGAAATTGCTTGGTTTGGGTTTTGGCTGGAGGTCAGATCTTATTTTATCCGAAGTGATTCACTCATCCTTAGTCAGACAACCAGGGACCTGATATTACTGCCATTCATGGCAAAACTCCCACTAACTTCACTGCCAGCAGGACTGGCCCCTTAGACTTTTGAAACAGCCTTGGGTGAGTAATTGTAACCCAATAATACATGCGTCACGCACGCAGCAAAATGTGCACATCAGGAAGCTGAGGAGATGCTGACGTGTGCTCTGAGAATGGGGAGCTCAGAGGGCCCGTTTGCGACCAGCTGCTCCCAGCATGTGTACAGGAGCGGGTGTGGGGTTGGGGCAGGCCTCAGACACCAGGCACAACTCTCCAAACCACAGGGACTCCACGTGTCCCCAGTGGTACCTTTCCCAAGTCAATAGCCGCTAGAAGATCTATCCAGACACACAAAGGATAGTATTGTGTACTCCATGAAACAGTGGGGAAGGGATGCTGGCCTGAGGTAAAATCCCAGCCAGAGCTCCCCACAGTGGTTCAGCTCCACATTGTCCCCAGTGGCCATTAAGGCACGTTGAGTCCAGAGTGTGGAAAATCTGGCTTCGTGCCCACGCACATTTGTGCCAGTCATTGTACTAGCAACTCCGGCAGGTTGCAATGCCACTTGCACAGGCCTAAGTGTCAGGCTTTGGAGACACTGAGATTTAAAGGCCGTATCAATAGGCCTTCAAAAATGCAAGTTGCTTGTTTGCGCCGCAGAACCTTGGCGCTTGTGTGAATAAAATGGCTGCTGATACCCTATAGCACCAGTTTCTGTGAACACATATGTGCATCCTGAAAGCCTATGGGGCCCTCTTGGTTCTCAACGTCTCACCTGCAGCCCCAGAAACCCTGCAGGTTTCGGAATTCAAGTTTCAGAAAGAGAGAAAGAAAATTAAAACAAAAGGTGGCTACCGCCACACAAGGCCCAAAGAAATAGTCCTGCACACTGCCCACGCACAAAGCGTGTCCAGCATGGGATCAATCCGCCACAATCTAAATGTCCCTATTGCCTCCTAACAACTCCCTCTCCCCCCCACACCTCAAAAACAACAGAATCCACAATCCAAACTGGAAGAAGTGAACGGGACAAGAACGTGGAGGAAATATCAGCCCCATTTCTCATAAAGTTGCCACCAATCTAGCCAGAGCAACTATGCAGTAGCACAGATGCATACTACAATCTTCCCCTGTGTAATGCATACAAAAGACTCCACTGGAGACTGGGGCATAGCGCCCTCCCCCCCCAAACCAGGCAATAAAGGCTGCTACTTTTCCCTGGTCCTTTCTTTGATTTGCGGCCAGATTCTGCTCTCACCTACACCAATGCAAATCCAGTGAAACTCCACTGATTTCAGCAGGATTACTCCAGATTCACCCCCAGTATCCTGAACCAGAACCCGGCACTTTTTGTATTCTTCTCACCATGGCTCCATTTTTATTTCACAGCATATGGTTGATAAATTCCTCCTTGCCTTTTGCAGAGGGGGTTGGATATACATTGTCCTGAGTTTTCAGTCCCTAGCTTTCCTGTACAAACTAAACAAGGATATAAGCAAGGTTCAGAAAGCCTTAGGTCAGTGAAGTGAGCCAGGCTGCAAAATCCAGGTCTGATTCTGGCCTTCAGATCCAGGAGAAAGAGAATTGCAAACATACTGAAGCGAATGGAGCTCAGAGCTAGTTACGTTTCCACAGTGCCTACCACAATGGGGCTCCAACCTGGCTGAGCTCTCTAGGTGCTACTGCAACATCAAAGAGGTGTGATACAGATACACGTACCTCTGCTAGGCAACTCTCTCAGCACTCAGACATGCACCTTATTAAAAATATTACTAGGCTAAAAGACCAATATATATGTTTCTCCACCACACACCCCTTCTATATTATATCCTGCCTTGGCAAAAAGGCAGGCCTGCCTTCAAAGGAATGGGTCTTAATAACGTTAATGCAGTACAGGCCAATTCCAACCCTGCCTGGCACTCTGAGCAGTGTGAAAGGCAACTGACCCAGTGCACAGAATGCTGAAAGTTAATAGCTTTATTATCCCTGTTATTAATTAGCTGCAGCATGCCAAAAAAAAAAAAAGACATGCTGGGAGCTTTTCTTACCTTTAGCTGGAAAGGCTGGATCTCATTCAAACTCTGGTCCCTGAGCTTTTTGGTTAGGATCTTCAGCATGGTATAAATCCAGGGAGCGAAGAAAGGGTTAAGCATGCACACCCGCACACATCTACATCTGCTGAGCTGTTGCTGCTGCAGCTTTGCTTGGAGGCACTCAGAATAGCTTGCATTCAAGCACCCCCCCAGGTACACAGACCTCCTAAAGGCGGCCAAGCTTCAGCTACCCTGATTTCTGCACTGCCCCTCCCCTTCCTCCTCCACCACGCTCTGTCTTTTGGCCCTCACTTAAAAAAAAAATCCCTTTTCAACACTTAAAAAAAAATGAAACTTCCCTTCTTTCTACAGGCTGCAGAAGGAGTGAAGGTACCAGCTGGCAGGGCTCTGCAAGGGACAGGAGACATTTGGTGGAATATGTTTTTATTAAGAAATGAAAAAGCTGTTTAGCAGAGGCCCTGGGCTCTGCTCATGGTAATGGTCTAATATGCCATCTCTCTCTCTCCCTGATGCCTGCTGCTCCAAACAGGCATCCTCCCTCTCTGCCTTTCTCTGTCGCGCCCCTCTTTGCTCTCTTCCCCCCCTCATCCACGCTCCCTCACACACACACTGACTCTCTGTTTCTCTCTCTCAGTCTCTGTGTCTTCCAGCAATGTGAAACTTGTAACAAACAGAACACCCAGCCAAGGCTCCCATTGGCCAGTCAAGGAGGACTGTGTCAATTTCAGTGGGCAGGGCTTCCATTTAAAGGGAAATGGAAGGGGGCAGAGAGCCACCCCCTCCCCCAAACCACTTTGTGGGTCCTGGAGTGGCAGAATAACAGGTCTCCCCCCACACACACACACACACACACACTATAAACCTTGGAAGGGGGATTCAAGAGAGATCACTCGCTGTGTAGCAGAAGGAAGTGTTTCTTATTAAAACAAAAAAGAATCAAGGTGGGTTTCTACTAGCCTTGCCCCTGCCCTCCTCTCTCATACACAATCTGATCCTGCTGTACAGGATCATATGGCTGCCTGTGTCGTCCTATGGCAACTACTGACAAACGGGGGAGAAGCTGAAATCCAGGAAGCCCATCAGCTCCCTGAACCCCCCTAAGTGCACACACAATGTCTGGCTTTCCCTTTCTAGCAGGGAACTACAAGGCAGTGAGGGCAGGCAGGGGTGAGCCCACGTACCAGAATACTGGGAGGTAAGAGTATCATCTGCTCATGGACTGAGACGTTCAGAGTAAGGATGGCTTTAGGAATCAGTAATGGGATATGGAGTCTTTCACCACTGGTTTGAATCCACCCACATAGTGGCAGAAAGTCCTCATTAACTAATGGGCACTGAGTGGTCTCTGTCCAGTGGGCAGGTGTATCCATCACTATAGGGCATCCTTGTTAGCAATCTGCTCACACAGGAGAAGGAGGGACTGGGCCACATGAACTGACCTCCTGGAATCTGTCTATCCAAGTCAGATTCAAACCCATGACCTAGCACTGAAACATTCCCTATCTAACCCCTCAGCCATCCAGGCCCCTTTGGGAAAGGCACCGCAATGACAGCCTTGGAGACAACTCTTCTCTCCGCAGCGCAGGTGCAGTACGGGTAGTGACAGCACCAACTTCCCCCACACCACGGTGCCAATGTGTCTGCAGCAACCCGGGGTTGTGCAGGTTCCAGGAGCCATATGCTTCTCAGCCTTGCTGGCGACCCTGCCAACAACAGTACCAGTGGTCCTTGGCCACTCTGAACTAATGGTCGGCCACCAGCTCGTTTCACATAGGCTACCATGTGGCCTTCGGGATCAGTAATGACAAAGTTATTTCAGTCACTCCCAATTTACACTGAATTTGAACCATCAGTTTGTAGGTGAAAGGCCCCATTGCCCGCCCTTCAAGCCAACCAAGCCTTTCAGCCCCCCTGTCCCTGGGAAAAGGAGGTCTCAGCTAGCGTAGGAATCCCAAGGAAGACTGGTGTGGTTAACACGTCAATTCTCTGTTCTCAGCCAAAGTGCCTGTAACAAGATAAGGCAAGAACTGATAATCTGCTGGCTGTGGAGAAGTGAAAGAATGTTTTAGCTTCGCAAGAAAGGGACTGAGTTCAGCTCCAGTCAGCAAAGCTATTTTTCTTAAAGGGCCACCACACTCCCTGAGCCTACATCACGAAGACACCCCCTTCATCTTCCAATGCTGCTTCCTTACAAGGTGCTGGGAGTGGAGGACTTCAACACTTGCATCTGGTATCGTGTACTCAGAGCATACTCCACCTCTATCAGACTACAGGCCTGATTGTTTCATTTTCAGTGGATTTTCCCTATGTCTCTCCAAGAGGTACTCCCAAATTACACCAAAGTGAAATCAAACTCAGACCCTATAACTATGCCTCAGCAAACATCAGGAGACTGTCTAGATATCTCTATCTATGTGTTTCATGTACACCGGAACATGGGTGTTGGTATATCAGATCAGACCATAGGTCCAGCTAATCCAGCATCTTGCCTCCAACAGAGGTTAATACCAAATGCCAGACGAAAACATAAAACCTCCACAAACCTGTGAGATATTATGTCCTGTTGGGCAAGGAATTATCCCTAACCTCCATTTGGAAATAGGCACATGCCCTGACGCATGAGGATTCAGAGCCCTTCTAATGTTGTTGTTCTAATGAGTGTCACTGCAGAAGTTCACGCAGGGCCAGTTCCTGAGGCCTTTATTCACTCCATATTCAGGCACTGGAGACGTGTGAGCTTTGCCTAAATAAGGAGTATGGGCTGTAAAATATGACCCGTAAACCTCAGTCAGCTAAAACTACAGGGTTTGACTCCTTTCCTGTATTTGAGCAACCCCTGGGACCATGCCAGGCTTGCTCACACTTCCTACCAGGAACCAGGACAGGCGCGTTCCAGAGCCCACTTGTTTGCTTCAGGGCAGAAGAGGGGATAAAATAACTACCTAGAACACAGTGCCATTCCAAAGGGCCTGCAGGTTGTGATAGAACCTGCCATCTGACAGGCCTGCAGCTGGCAGCCTCTGTGTAAACCCGCATAGACCCAGCGGAGTGCAGAATAGCCACCATGAAAGTGACGTGACAGGTCCAGCACCAGTGGAATCTAACACGTTTCCTGGATTGGTGCTGCTAACAGAGCATGCAAGAGAAAACAACCGTGAAGGGTTGTAATTGTGCCAGAAACATGAGCAGACCAATAATAATTATACTTTGTATTGAGGCCTGATTCTGCAGCCCTTACTAACGCTGACTAGCACAAACTCAAACAAGCAAGCCCGTTTCGTACTTACATTGAGCAGTACATCTCACTCAGTACATCTCAACATCTCACATCTCGCAGTGCTTATGCAATACCGAGAGACCCCGATCGGTGGCGGGCAGGATTGAACCTGGGACTTCAGTCATGAACCTCTACTGCATGAGCTAAAAGCCATGTGGCTGTTAAGCAGACTCATTAATCTCTCTCTCTAAGTGGTCTTGGTGCCACTACATGGGAGAGACCAGCACACCCAGTAGGTGTGCGGGTTACACTTACTCACACTGAGTGGCTCGTACTCGCATGAGTCGTCCCACCACTTTCTCATGCTGGCAAGCACATGCTCCCACCGGCAGTCCCAATGGCTTGTGGGATGTTACACCTCAACATGCGTACAGGTTGCAAAATCTGAACATAGTAACTTTCACACAAGGATTGCAAAATATTTTCCAGTGGTGGGTAAGTAGTATTATCCACCCCAAAGGAGAAAACTGAGGGACAGAGAGGTTAAGTGACTTATTGAAGGTCACATAGGAAATCAGTGGCAGATCCAGGAACAGAAGCTATGTCTCCTGGCTCCCAATTGCATGCGCTAAGCACTATACCAGATTGCCACCTAACTTGTTGTTCGATGAAGGATCATAGTACTGGACCTATGCAGAATTCAGTGGTTTCACTTCCAAGGTTTCATATGAACATTTGCTTTGGTTTTGATTCTTGTGGGTTTCTCACCCCTGGAGTTTTGCTTTGAATATTGGGTTCACACCAAAGCTCAATCTCAAACTGAAACTCAGTCAAAAGGGTTTAGTTCCATCTGGCTGCACAATGAAAACACAACAAAAATGGTGAACAATGCACAATGATGATGTAAAACAGAACCCACGGATCGGCTTCAGCACCCCTCAAAAGGTTAGTGAAAATAGCACATTCCCTGTGTCCATGCCAAGAGAAAGGGGTGAAGTTAAGGCAAGAGCAGGGACCCCAGAACACTACCACCTTTACCACTGTACCCCATATTAACTGCATTGTGACATTTTCACCCCCATATTCCCATGCTGTGGTGCAGCATCATAAACAATCTCAGACCTAGAGACAATTTCAATGTCCAGTGAGCCTCAGCCTAGGACATGAGACAGCCCATCAAAACCAGACCCCATCCCCTGGGATGGGATCTGGATGGAACGGAGACTAAGGAAGGGAAAGTGACTAGTTCCCTATACAACACAACATACAACATTGCAATTGCACAGCCAGGCCAAGGATGATGCTGCGAGCCGAGCCAGCTATCTTCAGTGAGACCCACCTGTTGCATTTCTTATTGCCTTGGGGAAGGCTGCTCCTGGAGAACATGCCTTAACTCTCTGTGTGATGCACCCTCCTCATCAAAGATGCTGCTTTGTGGGAGTCATGCCAGAGCAGCGCAACTGGGGGGATAGGACACCATGTGTGGTTAAGCAAGGATTAGTTTAGGGCACGGATTCCCTCTATGTTCCCCTGTCCATTACACCCCAGGGGACAACACGATACCTGAGGCAGCTCATCCAACCCATCTGACCCCCTGACTCCCTTGTTCCAGACACAAGAGCAGGAAGCTAACAAGCGGGGCACCACATCCTTGCAGCAAGCCAAGCAGGCAGGCCCAGGCGAAGGATTCTTCTACGAGAAGAGCTGCTGTGGACATCACTAGGGGATTTTTTTTGGCCCACAGCACTTTGTAAACTGATGGTCTCTCCTACCTTCCCTCCCTCACCTACCAAGCCAAACTGCATCGCGCTCTCCAACCTAGACTGTGGATTGAACAGGCCAGGCTGCAGGGGAAATGAACTGCAGACCAGATGGTTCAAGCGCCATCTTGTGGGCATTTCCTGTCATTACACCAAAACAAGCTGCAGAATTGGAATGACCCCAGGGCTGCATTTGGCCCCAAGCATGGAATCAGGGACCCAAATGGTTTGCAAAAGTTCCCAAAAGTTTTGCAAAAGTTGATAAGCAGGGGCAGCAAAGCAAAAGCAGGGTGAAAGCTGAAGCTAGAGCAAGGCTGCATAGGGATACTGGGCCAAAATGAGGTAGATCCAGGGGAACATGACTGTCAGTCAGATTTCAGTGTCTGTAAAAAGAAATGGGGGAGGAGGATTGTTTACAAAGCCCTGATATGTATAGAAATGTTCTCAAGAAATTGTAAGTGGTAAAGGAGAGAGGTAGTGTGGACCATTGGCCACACCACCGTACAGAGGCACTGGGCTCTATTCCTGGCTTTGCCTCTAATCTACCATGAGCAACTCTTTAACCACTCTGCACTTCTATTTTCCCTCCCATCCTCAATTCCTTTTAGATTATAAGCTCCTTGGGGTGGAGATTGTCTCTTACTATGTGTTTGTACAGAGTCTAGCCCAGTAGGGGTCCCAGTCTTGGTTGAGGCCTCAATGCACCACTGTAATATGAAAAATAATGACATAAGTGACCCCACTGCAAGGCATTGCTGTGAGTGTTGTGGTTAGGGTGGCCACCCCTGCATCCCCAGAATATGGGGCATTCTGGTACTTCAGGGAACACTGTGGGCCCGCCCCTGTCTGCATGGCCCCACCCCTGCTGGCATGACCTCACATGCATGGCACATGCGAAGTCACGCCAGCGGGGACGGAGCGACATGCTCTTCAAAATGGCATCCTCCAGGTGTGATGCTGGACAAAACCATGTCTGGTTTTACACAGTACCAGACAGTGGACAGACCACACAAAAACAAGGCTGTCCGGCTTAAAACTGGACAAGTGGCCTGCCTGGGTGCAATCCACATCCCCTCTTATGTCTGGTAGCATGAATTCAGAGGCAAGCACTGTGCTCTTCATGCTGCAGCCCCCAGTGGCTTCCCCTAAAAACTTGCACACCATGAGTCACTGAGGATTCCTTCACTAGGGCTACTAGAAATAAGGGATGCAAACAGCTTAGGCTCAAGATCCAATCAACTGAGTAGGTCACTGTCAAAAAAATCCTGTTTGGAGAACAAGGAATGGGTGTGTGATTAGAAAGCCACTTAGGACTAGAGACTGAGAATGTCCAGTTATTGACAGATGCTCACCCCATCCCAAAGGTCTCTCTAGAGTGTGTTTGAGTAGTGTCTATTTATCTGTGATGGCTGGTTTGGGCTGATATATTTTATTTGCATTGAAAAGAAAAGAAAAGAAAAGAAAAGAAAAGAAAAGAAAAGAAAAGAAAAGAAACTGTAACATTGGGTTCAGTGGCTACTGACCCCTTCAGTGTGAGTGCACCCATTGTAACCCTGACCCATGCCATGTGACTGGGACCAGTCTCTTAACAGCACTGTTGTGTTCCCTCCGCTTTATTACAATAATTCAGGCTACAGCTGGCTACTCATCCCTTCCTCTGCTTCTGCCAGTGTGGCAGCCACTGTCTCACCAGGCCACCAGGGATCGAGCCAGGGACCTCCAGCATAAAAGCACCAGCTGCTACAGCTTGTCATAACACTCCTCTAGTTGGGGACTGTAACAGACTCATTCTCTGTGGATTGGCATAGAGGGAGGCCTTGTAATACAGTTATACTCACAGTGCCTTATACCAGTAGTGCTCGTAGTAGGCCGCAGACAGGTGCTTAGCCCAGCTA
The DNA here is from genome assembly GCF_965140285.1 of Lepidochelys kempii. Taxonomy (NCBI): domain Eukaryota; kingdom Metazoa; phylum Chordata; order Testudines; family Cheloniidae; genus Lepidochelys; species Lepidochelys kempii. Next base: position 154,873,782 of record NC_136382.1, read on the forward strand.
GCAGATGGCACCAGGCCCATTGCTATCAAGGCAACCCTGCACCTCACAAACTAAGGCAGACTAGAGGAGAAGACTCTCCCAACTCCAGGAAGTTGCTTCCTTTTAACCCTTGGAGGAGGGTGTGGCTTCTCCTCCCCCTCCCCCCCCCCCCCCACACACACTTTATCTCCTTCTCCAGCAGCCTTCCCACCACAAATACACACAGAGCTGCAGAAAAGCGGGAAGGCTGACATCCACTTTGTCCCTATGCAATGTGCCATGGCCTCTCACTATCCCTGCCGCTCTTGCCATAGATATCAGAAAGAACCTGGTTGGGGATGCTCTCCCCACTCCCACCCCACTCCACCGCCCCGTGCACTTCTTGCTTCCTTTGGGGATGCGCTCCCCTGCTTCCCACCCTTGGAGACATTTGGTAGAAACTCCACAGTTAAGGTTGCAATAATGGTTTCATTAAAATGCAGCATCCTTGTTAATGCAAAATCAGGTTCCCCTAAAACATCCTGTCCTGTTTATTGCTATTTACCCTGCAATGAGGTGAGTAGCTCTCTGCACCTGTGCCATGTAGAAAGCAGCCTGAGTGGCAATTCAAACCTGTACTGCTAAGCAGAGATGAACAAATGTCTGGATTAAAAATAGAAGGTAGCACTTCAATACTATATTTGGGTCCTGGACTCACAACGTCTTTCTGGCTCCTTAGGCGTTTCATTCTCTCTGAGCTCATGCACCGCACCTGAATCTTCAAGGGATTCCCAGATATAAATGTTTGTAAATCCACAGCAGTGACTCACACAAACCATCTGGAGCATTGGAGTTACACACACAAGAGAGACTTGAAAGGCAGGAAATTCAAAGTTTAAAATAAAACACCAAAAGTTGGGAAGTCAGGAAATTCATAGGTGAGACACCATAAACAGCTTTCACTCTGAGCTCAAGTTCCTGGCCACCGGGGAATAGTTATTAATTTGCCATACCAATGATTTATCAAAGGATTTGAGTAGGATTATAATCTACAGTTCCAGACCTGCGTAGTTTCAGTAAAGCCTCTCAGATACATTTCTTATGGTATCTTCTGCCTAGGTATTTTTATGTCCCCCTTCAACATAGCATCTGAGCACCTCACAATCATTTCTGGATTGTTGTCCTCACACCACCCCTGTTAGTTAGGGAAGTGGCAGATTTGACTGATGGAGCCGAGATGCCGGCTAAATGAAATGACTTGTCCACACTCATGTGGCTGAGCCAGAAATAGAACCAAGGTCTCCTGTCGCTAGGTGGGGTTTGCTACCCAGCTCAGTGGTTACCGATGTCAGACTGCCTTCATTAGAAGAGGAAAAAATTAGAGAGATAATCGGTGAAAGAGGGGCCAACAGCACCAGAAGTGTCCCTCAGCAGTCGGCAGCCTGTGTTACAAGTGGGGAATGTTAGCTAGGGGATCGCTCAGAAGTCTGAGCCAGAGTTTAAAAAGCCGTCTGTGTACCGAGGGGACCACCAAGTCAACTCTGGCACAAGAGTCCATTCAGAGCCAAGCTGTCAGCCCAGGTCATGTGGCTAACGTCTCTGGGTCCAAGAAGTGACTGAGCATTAGAGAGAGGTGTTGTTTTGTTCTTGTCAAAGGCCATCAGCCTCAAACAAGTTCTGTCATGTCCCCCACACAGGGTTCTCCAAGAGGCAGTCTCCCATCTGGTTGCCTCCTTCCAAGTGTGCATATTTCTCTTCCTGCAAGCATGGCCAAGTGCAGGCAATTGAAAGGCCAAGGAACACTTCCCTTGGTGCTGCCCCTCATACTGTAGCCCACCCCTATGATTGGCCCCACCCCTCCTTGGGAGTTAGGATGAGTGAGGCAGTTCAAACCTCTTGGAGCTAGGGTTTCAGGCTGCCTGCATACTCAGGTGGACATCCAGCACGCTCAGTTCACATTGTCAAGCTTTTCTTTGCATCTGTAAAGGCTAGAAGCAGGGGTTTTAGATGAAAACTGAGGCGCTGATCTCACCACACCATTCCAGGAGTTGGGTCTCTAAGCACGGGCTTACAGTGCCTGTGTCTGACAGCTGCTTGGCCCTCACCGGGGGGCCTGCTTTCTTTACTGTCTGTTCTTAAGGAATGTTACACACTGTTACAAGTCTCACCACCCAACAGCACCCCCTCACAGCATGACTCAGTACTGCAGCTCTCCCACCACAGATTCCCCAAACACCCTACAGCCTACACCCGCTGAGGAGGTGACTTGGCCCTCCAGCCACGCCACTTTAAAGCATTCAGCATGTACCAGGGTAAAAGTCCCTTAGTCCAAGCCCAGAAAAACATCAAAACAAGAGTCTTCTGCCCCTTTCCCTACAGGCAGGCTCCAAGCAGCAATGACTTGTTCCACCGTCTAACCACCAGTTCTACCCAGGAATCATCTGAGTCAGGTCTACCTCCTACAGAGCAACCTGCCCACTTTCCTAGCCAGCCTACCCTCTTCCTCTTTTTCAGGGTGGGGCTAATTTAACAGGGCTGCCTGGCCCAGGCCTCCTGGCCCTTAAAGTGGCAGGCCATCCTGTAACACACCTCCAGGATGATGTCTTTAAAATAGAGGTGTTCTCATCCCATTTTTCTCCACCTTCTCCAAGACCAGGGTATGCAGAACCTGAGCAGTCCCCAAAAAGTGTATGCATCGAGAGATCACTTGAATTTCATATAGTTATAAACTTAGAGCAACATCATACTCCAGTAGCCGGATTCTGCTCCCTGTGACACTGATGTAAATGTGGAGTAACAGCATTGATGTCAGTGGTGTAACACTGGGTTACATCAATGTAACTCAGAGCAGAATCTGATCCCATCATTTCAAGTATCTTTGTCAAGTCCAGATTTCTAAGAACATTCTGTCTTCAAATCTGCAAACCATAATACACCAAGTACAGTCCTTGGCCTTAGGGATGTGTATGATGCATAAGTGAGGAAGTCTTAGTCAAAGCAGAGCAGTGTTTGGAACGGGAGCTTGTGGGTGATGATGAGAAAGGGAGTGGTAGATCAGGATTACCAGGGTGGGCAGTGAGGATTAGCAGTGCAAGAAGTAGAACGTGGAAAAATGACCATGGTTTGGTCAGTTGGAAAGGGATTGTTGGTGAAAACATGGAGGATGGGTCAGAGTTAAGGTTGTCTGTGGTAAATTAAATATCATTCATGCCTACCCCTAATTCTAACTTCAGGAGGGGAACGAGAGTTTTACCACTAACTTTAATAGGTGCATGCCCAGGCCCAAATCCCTTAAGAGTCAAGGATCCAGTGTTCTGAAAGGGGTAAGAGAAACACAGGCAATTTATTTATTAATTTTAAATGTATACAAAACATCCATTGCATCATCTAGGAACATGTGCATAGCCATTAAAGGCAGATCGATTAATGCAGAGCCAAATTGATGCCAAGGGGCCCAAAGAGGATGCCCAGTAAAAACACAAACTTAATGTAAGCAGTGTCAGGATGAGCTCCACCCTGACATCTGGTGGTGAGGTGTGGCAAGTTGTGGAAAAGAACTTCAGGGGCCGATCTCATTTGCATAGGCACACCCACCACGCCTAGAATGAGACCATAGCTGCCCAAATGGTCACTTTGGCTGCTGTGGGATCCCCAGTGTCTCTGTTATTGGGGCAGGAAGAATAAATTGTTATTACCCTGATTATGGGAACTGTGCTTGGAACTGCACGTGGCCTTTTGTTATGATGGAGGGATTCACCATCAACTAAGTAGCACTCGCTAGGCAAGGGTCATGGGTTCCAAAACTGTGTGAATGGAGAGAGGCTGGGGACAAGTATTAATACTTGGTGGTATGGGCCCCTTGGTGAGGGCCTTACATGCTAATTGCACTTTCTCCACTGTGGAATATCAGAGCTAATTTTGATTTCATTAGAAGTCTAGTTATAGGCTGCTGAGCTCACTTTGGGCTGACAGTGCACCAGCACTGGGGCTCCCCTATTATAAGCTGAATTCACCTAAGAGCTGAAATCACTGAGTGTTGTGTTAAGTAGTGGGGGAGCCTGAAGATATATTGTGGAGCAGTTCGATGTGGCGCAGTGTGTGGATGGCAGGAGCTGCTTGTGGGCCGTGGAGCTGAGTGAAGGAGTTCGTGGGGCGGCTGGCGGAGCGGAGCGGAGCGCAGCTGAGCGAAGGAGTTCGTGGGGCGGCTGGCGGAGCGGAGCGCAGCTGAGCGAAGGAGTTTGTGGGGCGGCTGGCGGAGTGGAGCGCCACTATGGAGCTATGGGGCGGTCAGCTTCAGATCACATAAGGTGCCTCTTACCCCTGTCCCATTTCCACCCAGGTTGGGAGGTAAAGCTCTACAGATAAACTTTCGAACTCTGGGGCTGCCCTGACCAGGGACAGAGACTTTTGGGGCATTGGACTTTTGGGACTTTGGGTGATTTGGGGTTGCTGGACTCAAGAACCAAAGGGAAAAGGGCATGCCCCAATTTGCCTGGGGTGGGGTTGTTTTTGCTCATGGGTTGTGTTATGAATCCGGTTGGTGGTGTTTCCCCAACATAATGCCACATTGTTTCTCTCTGTTATTAAAAGACTTTTGCTACACTCAGACTATGTGCTTGCGAGAGGGGAAGTATTGCCTCTTGGAGGCGCCCAGCGGGGGTGGTATATATTTGTCCCAGGTCACTGGGTGGGGGCTCGAGCCAGTTTGCATTGTGTTATTGGAATGGATCCCCTAGGTATTGAACCCGGCCCTTGTTGCTGCCAACTCTGACGGGCAGAAGGGTTACATAATATAAATTCACAGACATGCCTAGGTCCTACTGTAAGAGTGGCCATGTAAATACTAGGCAGAATCAGCCCCCCCCTCCCCCATCAAATCACCCCTTAGGTAAAAACCTTAGCAAATATATAGGCATTGCCTGAAGTTCAGCAGAGCCAGGCTCTGTCAGCCTAAGGGGGAAGACGATTACAGCGTCAAGGGGTCGGCACTGACACCCCAACTTTGAGGACTGTCAGAGAGAGTCCTAGCTGCCCCTTGGGTACAGCTGAGAAAGGTGACCGCTGGGTAAGCAGGCTGCGGAACAGTGCATTGAAATGAATGAGAAGCCAGCACATTCTACCATGGTCTGTGTGGGGAACGCCGTGGAGCAGCCGCATTTTCCACTAGCAGAAGTTTCTGAGTGCTCTTTAGGAGGGAGCAAAGGCATGGGCAACAAGGGCCAGGCCTGTATCCAAGAGGAAATGTCACGCTCTCCTGGCCAAACAAAGAGCACTCCTTGAGGAAAACCCTCTGACCTAGGAATGATAAGTCTAGCAGAGTGATGTTTTCTAAATAACAGGAAGTTACTCCTGGGAGCTGCTGGCTCCTTTTTAACTACAATTAATGGACAACGTTAAATAATCCCACTCTTACTATGTGTGTTTTTATTCAGTGGGACTCATTGAAACAGCTGGAATTAAAGGACACTCAAATTTTCCAGTCCCTGTTGCTCCAAGCAGGGAAAACAAAGTGGATGCTTGTCACTATGGCTAGTACTGAACAGCAGGGGGCTGCCAAGCCCTGCAGAACTCACCCAGGCAGACAGCAATGTGACTATTAGCCACCAGGGGTCAGCAAAAGAACGTGATCGTGAGAGCCAGTCACATTTATACATAAGACCCAGTCCAAAGTTATTCATAATTATATCTTTAACTGGAGTCACTAAAAAGGGAAACTTTAGAGCAGTTTTTAAGGCAATGGGCCAGATTCAGCCCTAATTAATTCAGCACCAGCTCTTGTTGAAGCTGATGAAGTTTTACCTTGTCTAAATTTGATTGATTATACTTTGTTTTATTAGCAGTTAGAGAAGTAAATGTGTTCCCAAGAAGAAACTGCCCCTTCCTAGGAACCTAATAATCCTGGGTAATTATATACTCTCTTATATTTGAGGATCTCGGAGCACTTTGAATGAAGCCTCAACAAAATGCAAGGTAAGGAATATTATCACCATATTGCAGGTGGAGAAGCTGAGGCATGGAGTGGCAAAGTGGCTTGCCCAAAGTCACACAGCATGGCTGTGGCAGACAAGGGGGTCTCCTAACATCAAAGCCTCCCTTGACCACTAGAAAATGCCACCTCCAAAAAGACATATAGAAGATCTTCAGTAAACCAGACTGAACTGGGGGCCTGTTTAAAGTTTGCTTTCATTAAAAAAAAATAAAAAATCAGTCTTGATTCCTTAGCCCTGATGGAGCATCTCAGGACATCCCACCACTACCGTCACTCAGTGGGATTAGCTATGTGTAACTGGGGCCTGCAACAGGCAGCCTGCCGTCAGGTCTGCTCTCCTGTGTATCCCACTATCTGAGAGCTCAGTAAGACACGCAGTTCCAGGCATGGGGATGGCGTAGCGTGGTTGGATTTATTATTTCCTGCACACACCCTCCTCTGTGCTTCCCTCCTCAGATAGTTGATGAGGTTTTGTGAAAGCAGGATGCTGTAGAGCAAGAAAAGACATTGTCACCTCCCCCTCTAGGATTCCCGTCTTGGGTGAGTTGGGACACTAGATGATGTCGCAACTCCTTGCCAAGATTTTCCCATTGTGATGGCTTGCAGAGTTCCTTCCCCTTCCCCCACCCACCAGATCCTGCTAAGTTACTGGAATTACTGCAGTCATATTATTAGCATCTCCAGACCACACATGAGTTCCCCTTGGAAAGTGACTTACGCTCGCAACTCATTGCAACAATAGGGCCTTGTCTAGCCCCTACCTTGTCATTTGCCACCCCCATTTTTCTCTCTGAACGCGGCAACGGCTTTATTCTTAGTTTTGACACCACTAATTACTAAAGCAGGCCCCCAAAGCAGAGCTGAATCCCACTGCCCAAACTCCGGAGGTACTGCTACAAAAGGAGCCACAGCTGAAGCACCTCTAACTTTGAAAAACAAATTAATCAAGAAGGGGAGAGGAGCTGCAAACCTAAACCCAGTCATGGGCCTCTGCCACACACCTAGTTTGTCAGCACAGTCCACCCAGAGACAGGTGAGGAGGTGTGCAGCCTGCATAGAGATGATCGTAAAATACACTGGAGAGGGAGGATAAAAATTAAACCTGAGGCAGTAGGGTTATGTAGCTGGTGTGGTCTAGGGGTAGTGTAACCCACACACCTCCTGGGTGTGGTGTTCTGTCCCATCTAGTGGCACCAAGACCACTTAGAGAGAGAGTTAAATGAGTCTGCTCTATAGCCTTAGCTAACAGCCAGTTGACTTTTCGCTCATGCGGTAGAGGCTCATGCACTAAACTCCAGAGGTTCTGAGCTCAATCCCGCCCGCCGACAACTCAGGTCTGTTGTAGCACAGTGGAGCAGGATTCCTGGGTCCTATATCCAGATTTTTCTACTGACTGTCTTCAGACAAATCCCTGAACCTGCCTAGCTGTTTTCAGTGTGACAAATGTGGATAATACCCACCTCTGCAAGTATTTGATCCCTCTGATGAAAAGCTCTCTGTAAGGTTTCAGAGTAGCAGCCGTGTTAGTCTGTATCCGCAAAAAGAAAAATTTATTTGAGCATAAGCTTTCATGAGCTACAGCTCACTTCATCGGGTGCATGTAGTGGAAAATACAGCAGGGAGATTTTATATACACAGAGAACATGAAACAATGGGTGTTACCATACACCTTGTAAGGAGAGTGATCAGGTAAGATGAGTTATTCCCAGCATGAGAGCGGGTTGGGGGGAGGGGGGAACCTTTTGTAGTGATAATCAAGGTGGGCCATTTCCAGCAGTTGACAAGAATGTCTGAGGAACAGTACGGGGGGGGGGGAGAGAGGGTGGTGGAAATAGTTTTACTTTGTGTAATGACACATCCACTCCCAGTCTTTATTCAAGCCTAAGTTAATTGTATCCAGTTTGCAAATTAATTCCAATTCAGCAGTCTCTCGTTGGAGTCTGTTTTTGAAGTTTTTTTGTTGAAGAATTGCCACTTTTAGGTCTGTAATCGAGTGACCAAAGAGATTGAAGTGTTCTCAGACTAGTTTTTGAATGTTATAATTCTTGATGTCTGATTTGTGTCCATTTATTCTTTTACATAGAGACTGTCCAGTTTGGCCAATGTGATCTTTTAGTGAAGATAACAAATAAGGAGGCAGGGTTCTTGTGCTATCTCTACCACTGACATCTTGTATGGTCTTGAGAAAATCAATTCACTTCTCAGGGCCTCAGCTTCCCCATCTGTAACAATGTGACAATAATTAATTAATGGTGGTAAAGTACTTGGAAATTGTCAAATAAAATGCACCACCTAAGTACAGGGCATAAACAAAATCTACTACTGTGATGGTAAGAAATATGCCAAATAAATAGCCTCTGTTTACGTTAGGCCCTAACGTAAATACTCACTTATCAAGTGACAGTTCTACTTCTCTGGATCCCTTGTTTCCATGCTCCCACTCCTACATGGGACAGAAAGACACAGCCCACGCCAGTTCACATTGCCCACTGCCTCTGGTCTCTTCCTACAGCCTCAGGCTCTGTTTCTGTGGCCTTTCTGTGCCACCAGAGACTGAAATCCTTATCTGCAGCCAGGTCCACTGCTGAACTCTGAGAATGTGGCTCCTTTGCACAGTGTTACAAAAAAGCAATCCAACAGCAGCAACCTGAGAGCAACTCCTTTGCCTCCAAACCTGGGAAGCTTGTCTGTGCGCTTCAGTTTCAATGCCATGGCAGAGGCAGTGTGGTCCAGCAGTTAGAATAGGATTCATGCGGTCTAGTCCCACCTGAGTGTGATCTTGGCTAAGGCACCACTCCTTCATGTGCCTCAGTTTTTCCTTTGGTAAAATAGAGCTAATACCAATCAAACAATGAGGGCGGGGGACAGGGGAGTTAGGTAATTAACATTTGGAAAGTGATTTGAATTTGACATAGGAATAGCCAGTATCCACCTAGTCCAGAGCAAGTTTTCACACAGCAACTACTGCCCATCACTGTTGACCTAACCTGGAATGAACCAGATTACCTAGTGGTAACTCTTTGGGTTCTGTGCATGTACATTCCCTAGCACAATGGGGTCCTGGTCTGTGGCTGGGGCTCCTAGGGGCTCCTGCAATACAAATAATACAAAACAATAACCCTTTAGTCACCTCACTTTCCTCTTTCCTTGAAGTGCAGAATTGTGATCGTCGTATTAGCCAGCAGAGCTGACCTATGTGCCATTGGGTATTTCAGACCTGATGACTCATCCAACATTTCTAAAGAGGTGACTGAGGATGGAGAAGCCACCTATATAATTAAAGCTACACATTATCTTGCTGGGGTTTCTCAAAGAAGAGGTTTAAGGAATGTAAATCGCCTGGGTGTTTTATGAAATCTCCAGAGGGGTGTTAATTTTGTATTCACCCTCTCCCTTAGTGGTATATTTTTACTATCTTCCACAATCAGTCGTGCTGTAGCTCACAACTATAAATATTTTGGCATTGCCTGACAGCTGCAATGTTCCATATTGTTCCACTTCAAGCTTCACATCATCCATTATCCAGGCCCCTTTGTAGCAGAGTTTCGGTGCGGACTTCCTCCTGCTAAGCCCAACAGAGTGCAGACCTCCAGCTGCAATGCAGATCAATGCCAGGTACATTAAGAGGCAACTTCAAAGGAAGGAATGATCCCACCCCATGTGGTGTGAAGGAGATGCAAACGGCAGGACAGAACCACTAGAAATATTAGAGGTGTCCACTCACAACCCAAGGAGATGGGGTGGTTGGAGAGAAAGGAGGAAGACAGAGAGGTGGAGTAGTTTGGGAGAGGGGTTGAAAGGAGAAAGGGAGTTGAGGAGGGAATGGAACGTGTCCTGGGGAGAAAGTGGGGTGGGGTAGAGGGAGAGAATAGTGCTCATTGGTGGAGAAAATGGGATAATTTTGGAAGGAGGAAATGGGATGTCTGGGGGAGAAGGTGGGTGATTTGGGGTAATAGAATGGGGCTGTCTGTAGAGAGAAAGCCCATGGCTTGTAGGAAGTGAATGGAGGTCTCAGGGGAGATGGTGGAGTGCTTTAGAGGAAGACAATAGTGGACGTAGATTGGGAGGCATAGGGGCAGACTGTTGGGAATTTGGGTGGAGAATGTACAGGGCTGTGAGGGAAAGAATGGAAGTGTCTGTGTGGAGACTATGGATCCCACTGTCCCCAGCCTCCTTTCATGGTAACAGCTCCCTCCAGTCGTGTGCAAACGCCCTAGAAGAAGCCAGTTTTGCTGCAGGCCTTGCAGCTGATGCCTCGGTCGTTTCTGACATGTCGCTAGCGGGGAGAGATTTAACATGTACTTATTCAACGTCGCTAAAAATACTTCAGCAGTTGCGGGGAATGATGGAGGAGGCTGATTAATGGGGGAGGAGGCAAGGTACTGGTGACTTGCAAGTGCTGAACCGCAGTGTTCAGGTACTGAATTTGGAGGGCTCCCTGATGAGAAACCACTGAATAACCAGGAAGTCTCTGTCCATACAATCTGCTGTCAAGTGTCACTTTATATCAGGAATAATGGGTGCTGGGGTCCAGAGACACCCTCCTAATAAATAAAGTCTGATTAAAGGGTGGAAATTACAACATTAGGGTCTGGTCTAAATCAGTCAGGTTCCTGCTCAGAAGGTGCTAACTCAGTTTCCCTGGCCAATGCAGAGAAGGTCTTATCTCATTTCATTCCAGACAGGCTTGTATGTTTCTTTGTTGCAGTGAGTCCCTTTGCTGCCATGTCTGGACTGACTCACAGCGCTGCAAGCCTTTGTCTACTTCCCAGTTTCCCCATGTGGTCGAGGGAGCAGACGGGGCAGAAGGCCATCACTCACACTGACACCCTAGGGCACAGCTGGGTGGACCATTCTCTTTTCCTTCCCTCACTTGGTAGATCCTGACCACCAGGTGTATCCAAACCCATATTCTGCTGGGCTGTGATGCTTGCTTCTTCCCCCAGCTCCACAACTAGGTTTTTCTCTTCAGCCCATCCAGGCCCAAGAGGGGGGAGAGATTGTTCTCTCTCCTGCCCCCATATGGTGGAGAGAGAAGATCTATGGGGCATTTGAGATGGGGGAACGCCCCAGGTAGAGGAGTCGGCAGAGCACAGAGAGTCACTGCAGTCAGGTGATGCCAAATGCCCAGGAGATGATCGGGGATATTCTTCCACACCAGACAGCTCTGTTCCCATCCCTGTTAATGAGAGATGCGCCTACATGAAGAGCTAGGATTCAAACATCCTTGAACACTGAAGGCGCATGGACCCAGATCAGAAAGTGCTTGGATGCCATGGTGACTGGCACATTAGAAATTCAATAGATTGAGGGAGCACATTAGAAATAGATAGCACTTTGCAGCCTTGGCCCTTCTCTGCCAGTTATTATTATTAAAGATGATGTTTCACATCAGCTTCAAACTCCTGTGCAGGGAGAGAACAAGTAATCTCAGCCTCCTAGAAGAAGATTGTCTGGATATGACAATGTTCAACCCCAATGGGCTCTGCCATGCTGCATTATTTAAGCCCGGTAACCAAATTTAGTAACCACCCCCCTGAGGCACTCTGAGAAAAAAGCAGCTCCTAGAGATTCATTCCCCAGCAGCAGTAAATCCAGCAGTAGCTGTTGGCTTCTTCCCTTAAAGCCAACTTTACCTCTCCTTCTCCAGGCAGGCTAGAGTCTGATTCTCCATTGCCATGTACCTTATGTTGTCATTTACATACATGCAAAGTGAGCACTGAGTGAGTGTGAAATGCTACTACGTCCAAATGACTCTTTTACACCCCTGTGCACAAAGGTGAATGGTGACCTAACATGCAAGGCAGTGGAGAATAAGGCCCACACAGTTTTTCTAGCAGCTACACTTGGTGGGACTAGAAGTCATTAAAGTTTTCAACCCTTATGCTTCAGGGCATAATGGGATCAACTGCTGGGGGGTCAGGAAGGCCACTCCTCCCCACCCCCACATGCCAGGGTACAGCATTGTACAATGAGATGCACAATGGAGGCTAATCTGTTGTAAATGACCGGTGGGCCTGGCCCCAAAACCCAGCTCCAAATATCCCTCAAAGCTGGAGCCTTTTCCCTATTATAAAGAACAGCAAAAGGACAAGGCAGGTGATTATACAATGCATTGCAGTGAGGGGGGATCTGTCCACATGCACCCTAGGCACTTGCCCGCCCCACCACCATTTTCCTGCCTGCTTGTTTTTAAGAACCAGGTGCCTTTCCTAACAGCATTCCATTTCCCCATCTGGGCTGCAGTCTGGGTCTCCTGGGGTATTGCTAGGAGACAACAGAGCCCAAGGCAGGGTTTAAGACCATGCTGCCCTAGGGGATCTGGGTGAAGGAGGGGTGGGATAAAGTAAATATTTAACCAGCACCAGGCCTGATGTGAACACTCATCCATTGTTTTATTTATCATTACACAGGGGTGACCTCATGTTTACACTGAAGGCAGCAGAAGGGAGCTCTCCCTGGATCCCAGCAGAGCTGGCTTCAGAGTTCTGGGATTTACCTTGGCATGCGAACAGGCTGTTTCATTAAAAGCTGAGCTCACACACCCACCCACCCACCCCCCCCGTGGGAGCCAGGAAAGGATGCTCAAACCTGCCTGGACCAGAGGTGACTCCCACTGTAATGGTTATTAACTGCAAGGCGTGTCTGCTCCAAGGCGGCGAGCAGATGCCGCAGCCTCTTAAACCCATCTGCCGTCTCTTGCATCCCTCCTTGGCCCCTGCCCGGGGCCTGGCGCGCAGCGAGACGCAGACTGGTGTTTCAAACGCAGGCTTTATAACCCTGTGTGGAATAGGGAAAAGGCATGAGCCCAGCTGAATGGCCCCAGGAAGAGTTTGTATAATTGGAGTGTGCATGAATTGTCATCCTGATCCACCTCTTGTGTCCCAGCTGAGCCACTTCCGAGCTGCCAGGGGAAATAGCAATGGTTTCAGAAGGCTGTTCATTGCCTTTTTCCCAGTGGAACGCCACACAGAATCAACCCTCCTGCCCAAGCTCCCTTTGGTCTCTAGCCATTGTGACAGATTGGCCAAACTAAGAACATTTGGGGTATACTTGGAAGGGAGACCGTCCAGGCAAGGGATAGCCTGGGGGCTGCATGAAGCTGTCTTGATAACTCAGTAGGCAATGCCGTCTGCTTTCCCCCACACACCAGCTAGGGGTCAGCTGTGTTGCTGGAACTGCCCTTTTTCAGCAGAGATGTATCATCACCTGACCAGCTGTGGTTATTAAAGTTCCTTGGCATTTTTTTCAAGAGCATCTATATTAGTCCCATGGTCCTGGCCAGATACTAATGTGGGTCATTTATGACCTTCCTTGGACACTGTTTCAAATATGGCCCACACAATAGTAACCCAAACTCATCACTGTCTGTCAGTCATGTGATTCGTATGGCATTGGGTGGGTCTCAGTCTTCTTCCCGGGGCCCACATCACAAAAGTGACCACCATGGTTGGTGTCAGTGTTGGCCCCCTTTGTTGACACTCCTAGCACAGAGGCTAAAGTCAACATAGACCATGGAGAGTGAGCTACTCTCTACTTCTTAGACATGGTCCTGTGGCCCATTCTGTTCTTGCCTTCTTGGCTGAGACTGCCAACAAGGTGGTGAGCTGGGACAGCAAGGGCTTTGGTGATGGGGACACTGGCCCATTGGGAAGGGAGCCCAGATAGGATAGAGATGACTTGCAGCCACTGTTGAACTATTCTGAATCTGAAACCACAGCCTGGAGAGGGGGGAAGTTCTGGGATTAAGATCTAGCAGCCACCCATTTCTAATCTTTTCAGAAGCCTTGTCTACACGGAGAAACTGATCAGCACAGCTACTGTGGACTAAGCTATTCTACAATCGCTATTCCGGCATAGCTCCACATATGGACATTGTATTCTGGGTTAAAAATCACTTTTCTTCTGAGAGAATTACTCTGCTTGGCAAGTCTGACTGACTCCCTACCCCCCACCCCCCCTCCTTCGTGACATGAAGATGACGAGCCCTTTGGAATTAGATTGCAAGTTCTTTGGCCAGGGGCCACGCCTGGGGTGTGTTCATGCAGTACCTAGCACCATGGGGCTAGAGTCTCAAGCGGCTAACATGACACCAATAATAAACTGAGCACCCATGCAAGGTGAGCGTGCAGCAGCCAGGGAGTCTCAGCCCTCCCACGTGGAAGCCAGGCTGGGAAAATAAGAATAAAGATCTTAGCGTGATTACAGCAAAGGCTTCCAGCAGCTATAATGAACACACGCCTGTTTGGCAAAGGGTTAGGGCTCCACCTCGCTCTCTCTCCAGGGAACCGCAGCAAGGGCACAAGTGGGATCCTTATCTGATGACAGGGAGGGTGGGGAACATGTATCCGTCCAGCCTGGGATTTCCCTGAGACTATCACAGAGCTAGTGCTAGTCCCAGGCAGACCCAGGCCAAGTGAAGCAGCTCCAAAAGCAACCCACAGGAAGGGGAAGGCGTAAGGCTGTGTGTGTGAAAAAACAGATGAGCTTAGGCCAGTCCAAAGCTATTCTATTAGGTGCTCTAAATGCAAGGCCCAGCAGTCAGTCAGCAGCCCCAGACTGTTCCGCCATGCTAGCTGGGGCGGGCAGGGCTCTATCTGCTAGGGGGGAAGTTGAGGCAGAGGGTGTTTCTGGAGTGGGTGGACTGGCAGGCAGGGAGGGGAATAGTGGCTGTTGACCAGGCCAAGGGACAAACCTGCAATGTGTCTCAGCTGTGATGTGGGAGGAGGCCTCCCGTTTCCTGCTGGGGCTCAAACTGACTTGTACAGTGCTCTCGTCAGTACCCAGCAGCGTGGGCACTGGAGCATGTGTGGGAAATAGCAATCTTTTCCTGCAAGGATGGGCCCTCCCTGGGACAGCAGGCTTCACAGCCTGACCCTGGGACAGGCTTCCGCGGGGCTGAACTGGCCAGGGTACAGCCTAGGGTGTGGTGCTGCAGGGTGGGAGCCCTGCACCAGCCCGGGGAGGAGAGTGCAGTAAAACAAGGCAGCACAGGCTGCGCTCGTTGGCCTGGGAGCTAGAGAACCGCAGGGCAAATGTGCAATCCAGCAGGCTCAGCAGAGACTCCCCTTTTCGACTCATCGCAACTGAGTCGCGTCTCTTCTCTACCATGAGACGCCCAAACGCTGGTGTAACATCCTTAGCTTCAGATGAGTTACACTGGGGGTGAGCTTGGCCCACTGTTGATTGTTTTTACATCTCCCGGAGGAAGCTGTTTCCCAACTGCAGCCTTCGCATTCCTTGTCAGGTTCGCTCTCTGCAGCGCTGACATCCACCTCGAGCGGAAAAAATCCTGTCAGAGCATTCAGCCCTGCAAACGGCAGGCCCAATGCTGCTCCCACTGGACTCAAAAAGGGAGCTTTGCCATTGACTTCAGCAGGAAGAGGATCGGTCCCTTGGCTAACTAACCTCTGAGCCCCAGTTGCAAGAAGGCTGGGGAGAGAATTTCTAAGAGGCAATGCTAGAGAGGAAGTGGGTGCAGGAGAGGGGAGGGGGGCCAGGGAGGTGGAGAGGAGGAATACGTATGTCATGGCTTACCTCAGAGCCAGAATTAGAAGCTGGGTAAAAAAATAAAATCACAGCAGGAAATAATGTGTTGCTTAAAATAGCAACATCAAGTGGGAGAGAGAATGGGGAGTGGGTGGCGTTTGAGGTTGCTGTTCAGTTCCGCCCTCAATGGCAGGCTGATTAATATGTCTGCACTTCTTGTGTTTATGTAACAAAGGCCACTAAAGGCCAAGGCTGTATTTTTGTTCACACTGCAGGGGAGTCTGTGAGCCTTTTCTCCCCCCCATAGCATTAAGTGGGAGGACACGCACTTGTACTTCCTGCCCCAGAAAAATCTATGCTTCAGCAGCATGCACGCAGTTAGGTTGCCATGGCTTGGCCAGCTGGAGCAGAGTTCCTCAGTCCTTGGGCCGCGTTTTCTTTCTTCCCCACACAAAGCTCCTGCTCTCCAGAGCATACCTGCAAGCCCGCTCTTTGTATTTCGTAATGAATCATTGATATGTGAGACAGGTCAGGGAGTCCATTTCCCTGCCAGTGCAGGGCTGTTCCCTACAGTATATTTAGTCCCTGGCACTTCCCTAGGGAGTCTTAGCTCTTTCTAAACTGTGGCCCATCCACATGGTCATGTGCTGTGATCTCTGCTGATCTCACACACTAAGCCAAGGCAGCTCTGGCCAGTACCTCCAAAGACAGATGGGAACCCCGCCAAGAAAACCCAAAGTGCTGTAGCAAATTGGTGTTTCAGCAGGTCTCACTGGCCTCCGCACCTTTGAATGGTGTGGGAGGATGCATTGCTTGAGGCACCCTCTCTCAGCTGTGTGGTAAAACCAAGGCCCTGGCCACCAGTGACTATGACAAATCCCACAGCAATATTCATAAGGTTAGGAACATTAGCTCTGGTCTCCTGGCTACATTCCAGCTGAGGGGATTACATTTTGCTTCATTACAAATTCTCCTGGCAGTTTCAGTGGATACATTTTTTAATACCGCACCCCTGGGTGGATGCTTGGCAGAGGAGATTGGTCTCTGGCGCTAAAGACATGAGCCACTACTGGGTGAGCTAAAAAAAAAACTGGCTCTTTTACCCCAGCCTGTAGCAGGCTCATGAGCCACCGCTAAAGGGAGCTAGAGCGCCACTCTGAGTGGGCGTGGGTCGCACATGCCCCTTAGCTGAGGAAGCTCATCCCGAACTTTTAACACTGCCCTACGACAGAGAGTGATGCGGAATAGGTGTAGGTTACCCAGTATTCTTCTCACTTCCTGCCCTAAGCTGTTGGCTGGTATTTCTGTAAGATGACAAACAGCTGCTGAGTTCCATCTCTTCAGTGGCTCCATTTCAGTGGCAGGTGAAGCAATCTCTTCACAATAGTTTGTAAAGCCCCAATCTGCAGTGAGCACCGGTGGTTGGGACCCCCTGTGCCACGCGTCCTTGGTATGTCTTTAAACCCAAAGTCAGTTTTGGAGTGTGCCAATAGGGCAATATTGGGTCAAAAGTTGTGGGACGAAAATTGTTATATTAATAGAATGGGCCTGATTCTCCTCTCATGTACACCGTGAGAATTGTCGAAGCCAATGGAGTTAATGCTGGTGTCACTGAGAGGAGAACTGGACTCAGAGGTGATACACACATTCCCACAGAAAGAGACAGGTGGAGCGGAATGATTTGTTTAGCCAGGGCATGCAGGAAGTTGTGAACAGTAAAAGTTCCCAGAAAACTCAGTCAACATGGAGAAACATGTAACTTTCTGGTAATTAAATCCAATCATAGTAAATAGATCCGTCCTGATGTTATCCTTCCAGTCAAATATAGTACCTTCATGGAAGAAATTCCTCAGTATGTTTCCTGTCCGGGGCTTATACTTGCCAGGGATTGAATTTCCTGTAAATCTAGAGTAAGGAATGGAAAGCAAACAAGCTAAAAAGGAAATCAGGAGCTACATATTTTAACCTGTTCTACAAAGATCAGTTTGAACAGATGCACTTTTCCCCACTCTAAAAATAAGCATGAAGCACTTGGGTTTACAAGTATTAATGGGGTTAATTTTCATTGCAAATTCTTATTTTTACTTCACTCCCTCTATTTTTTTAATTTCCAGCTGCGATTCTGTGACTTTCACAGCCTGCAAATGAAAGAGGTTGTTTTTGCCAATAGCAAAGCGCTGTGCATCCTCTCAACCATCTGGAAATGGGCTTTTTTTTTAATTCCCCTCCCCTTAAAAAATCTTTGCCTTCCGGAAGCTTTTCAAGCATCAGAGTGGATGGTTACGTAAAGAATTCATGAAAGAAAGAGGTTTCGTGGTAACAATTAAAAGGCCGAAATATAACAAATCTGGTGGCTTTTTGAGTAACTGGCTCTGACCAAAACTGCCACCATCAAGAAAAATAGGTGGAATGGAGAGTGTAGTCTAGCAGCTAGAGCAAAAGACAGGACTCCTGGGTTCTATTCCTGGCTGTACTGTGGACCTCCTTTGTGAACCTGGGCAAGACATTTAGCCTTTCTGTGCCTCAGTTTCCCCATCTATAGAACAGAGATAATAATACTTTTCTATCTCATGGGAGAATAAACCCATTAATGTTTATAAAGTGGCCGGAGATCCTGGGGTGAGAGAGGCTATTAAAATGGAAATTGCTATTACCGCTATATTCAGAGACAAACAGGGCTGTCTGGGAGCCAGAGACTAGACTTGAACTTGATCATCACTCACCCCAAGGCAACTGTTACGTGACCACACTAGCCAGGAAATTGCAGGTCTGCAAGAGGAGACAGAAAAGGAGCTGGAGCCATATTGACTGGTACAAACATGCTTACGGTGTCCAGCTGAGAATGAGTAACAGCTGCTTTCTCATCATCCCGATTTCTCTGTCACTACTGAAGTGCTGCTCTATGCTGAAGTGTCCCATTGCTGTGACTCAAGTCTATGAGTCATGGGCTGCATCCCTAGCACTCACTCCACTCACTCGCTGGGATGAGATCGCAGAAATCACAAATCATCTCTGGTCTCCTATGGCGACTAGTCATAGAAATATGGATGGCTATTTACAAACAGGTCCGGAACAAATTTCATTCTGGTGTGACTCCATTGACTCTACATCAGGGATCCATATTAGGGAAGGGCAGGAAATTCGCCCCGGGGGGCAGAAAGAGTCAGCCATAAATAGAAGCTTCTTTCTTTTTTTTTTGCAAACATTTAATTCCCATTCCTCAAGCAGCTCTAGTGCATTTGAACTAGATGAGATGCAATACATGTAATTCTAACCCTTCCGCCATTCTCACTTTTACTGGTCACAGCTCAGAGCTCGGCTGGCAGTTGTAAAGTAGCATGTCGATTGTCACCTCTCAGTATTAATCAGAAACCAAAGGGGGGAAAACCTAAGTGAAAGAAGTGGTTGGATGAATGTATTATAAAGAGTCATCGGGCTTACCCCAGGCATGTGCATAATGAAAAGCTCAGCTCCTAGCTTGCTGTTTGTTAACCCTTCTCTGGCTGTCCCTCGACTCCTTGCACGACTAGCATCACTTCTAGGTTACATCTTCCTAGGCATACCTGTAATATTTAACAAGCCATCTGGTGCTGTCTGGATATTGTGTGCAGCACTGCCTGACACGAGCACCTCACTCTCCCAACCCAGAGATGCAGTAGTAACTTGCCAGGAGCCCTGAGCCTCACATCTAATTTATATAACCTTCAGGTCACCCTGCTTTTTGACAGGGAGCGGCCAACGCATGCAATGCTTTGTCTTGAGCTAAGCACAGGCCACTCAGATCAAACTGGAGCAATGTCTGCTGGGACCTGTAGTATCTTTGAAACTCACAGCTGCATCAAAGAAGGATTAGAGCAGATCCACATCTGGATTGTGTAAATTGTTGTAGCTTAATTGACTTCAATGGCGCTATCTAGGGAGGTTCTGCACCACTGTTGGCCTGTGCATCATCGGTTCTGTGGATACTTAGACCCAATCTACACTAGAAACACTTTGGCAGTATTAGCTGAGTTTCCACAAGCAGGGTTAACCAATATAACTATACAGGCAAACCCTTTCTTGTATAGAATTCTTTTGCTGGCATAGTTTATACCAATTCCCTAAACAAAATAAGCTATACTGATAAAAGGAATTTCCTGCCTATAAAACTGTGTCTATACTATGGCTTTTTGCCAGTATAAAAATGTGGTAAAGAATCACCCACCTAGCCAACATTATTATACCAGCAAATGTTTCTCGTGTAGACCTGGCCTTAGATGACCTCAGCATTCAGTGCTATCAGTCCTTTCCTTGTGTCTGTGGGCTCCCGGTTCTGAGGGATTATTCCATATGCTCAGAGAGGCCTGGTGTTTCAGTTTCCCTTCTTCAGTACATTTGGCTTGCCCAGGCATCACTCCATTTAATTTGTGACTCTGAACCAGTCTAGACAAGCTCCCAGACACATAGTGGGAAAGCAAATCCAATGCAAGGAGGAGCGGGTACTCCCATGTGTCAGGAAGTGACTTCAGCAGTACCAAGTCCTTTGTTCCCGTAACTCTCTGTGGGTTTTCCAGCAGTTTTATCATCCCTGAAAATAAAGGGTTGTTTCAGCTACCTGATTACATCTTTTGCTTTCCTTTGTGGTCAACCTGTTGCTAGTTATTCCTGACAATCGGTGCCATTGATAGGTTAAAAAAAGATGCTTTTGCATATTTCTCTATTTGCTAACTGTATTGACCCAACAGCCCTTGCTGAACAGGAATAGGAGCTGGACTGCACTAGAAACTATTTAATCCTTACAACATTCAAATGTGCAGGTCACATGCAGAGGGAAAGGGTGAAAATTGATCAGTGGGTTCAGCTGGGCTGAGGTGCCAGAATACGGAACCAGAACTGGACTAGCAGGAGTTGATTGATGCAGGTCCGGGTGGAACTTTGTTAGGGGAGCCAGGGGATGGGGGACGGACACAGTCAGAACAGCAGGTTGTACAGGTTAGGATGGAGGAGCACTGGCAAACATGTGGGGGTGCCCAGAGCTGGGATAGTGGGGAGTGTGACAGATCAGGTGAAGCACAATGGCAAGGGCTGTGGAGGAGTCCAGCTACAGATCAGCGGGAGGAGCGGCAGCTTAGGACTCAGATGCATTAGTGGAGCTGGGGGTTCGGAGGGGGGCGGGATTTGTCCAGCATCTACTTATACTAGCAGTAGCAGTTGCTCATTGTGATAATTCATGCACCAGATCCACTCACCAATTGAAAATAAGAAAACCAATGTATTTTGGATCTATTGGCAGGGACAGTTTAAACACTGATATTAAAGAAAGCCAGCTTTACTGCATACGAGAAAAACAGTGAAGGGTAAATGTACAGAGCTACAGACATGATTTTTATTATTAATAATAATAATACTAGTGTGCCAGGAATATCAGACAGAAATCATACTATTAGATCAGCGGTTTTCAACCTTTTCCACATGGCAACTCCATGTTTCAATGGCAAATAATTTGGGGATCCTCCCCCCATCTACCCATAAAAAAGGGAAGGGTGATCTCAAACCAGCAAAGATCTGTGCCTAATGCCCAGAGTGAGAATTAATATGCATGGACAATTCATTTTTTTCATTAAGAGCACACACACAGATAAACATGCAGGGAGGCTTACTTTATAAATAAACATGGATGCATTTGTTCTTGAATGTTATGCTCCAGTATTTGATCAAAAGGTTTGTGCATCTTGATCTCAACACTTCCCAAAGAGCCTGACACCTTTTTTTAAAATCCCTGCAATGAACTGATAGGGTTAAATTAAATTATAGAACTGCTCAATCGTTAACTTTCACTTAAGGAAAATAACACTATAAAATATGGCCCACATTCCTTCTTAATGTGAGTCACTGGAGTGACGCCAGAGATGGCTTTAACCCAGTTTGCTAAATGACTAGAGGATGGTCAACTTGAAAGTGTTTTTTTCCTCTCTAAAATAGTTCCTGGAATCCTGCTTGCAGATGCCTCACTGTGATTTTAGTTGATGTAACAGAGTGGGTGGTGCATCTGAATAGCATTTTGTTTGACCTTTTGCTTTCAGAGGTTTGCTTTTTTGTTGTTGTTGATTTCTTCTAAGAAACTCTCACACAAGCCTCTTTCCCCCACCCCCTTGAACAGCATCTGCAGCATCCAACCATGATCCTTCCAGAGAGCGGTGTGGCTTGAACAATGACGACACCACACTCTTAATTTGTTCCAGCCTGTTTCACGCTGACATTTTAGAACTGATGTCATCAGCTGCTGAGATTTCATTGCTGCTGCTAAAAATAACAGACCTGCTCATCCCCCACCTTACCCCCGAATAACAATTCATTAATACAGTCTGGCCCTCGACATATCTTTCCTGCCACAAAAACAGGAGCAGGTATTGGTAGCTAAGAAAACAGCAAGCAGAAAGCATTAAGGACACCTAGAGACGGTCTGGCAGGCTACAAAAATAAAATAAAATAAGGTAAAGTGATATTTTTGTAAAGAGGTAGATGTGCTTTAAAAAATAACGTGAAATATATACATGTAGAAGACCAACCTGTTTTAAGCCTATCTCAATGGATAGTAGGAGGCACAGGTGACTGTCAAATGTCTTGGGTCAAATTCTGTCTGTGCAGCCACCCCCACAAGCCCAAAGGACCCTGATTCTCCGCTGTCCTGCACAGCCTTGTGCAGTCACCGGTACCTGTGCAATGTGAGTGTGAAACACTGCCAAATCAGAATTCACCACTCACTTGCATGGGGCCTGATCCAAATCCTGGTGAACTCAGGGAGAGATTTTCCCTTCACACCTGTGGGCATTGAATCAAGCCTGCAGTTGGCAGGGTTTGACACCCTGTTTGCACTCACTTGGTGACTGCATAAGATGCGGGGTCATGGAAACTGGCCCAAAGTCACTGAAAAGAGTTTTAAATGAGAGCACAGCATGCCAGATGGGGAGGTTTTTGATCCTTCAATCAACCGTTCGAATTTGCTCCATATTGGTAGGCATTAAGGGCCAGCTTTACGAAGGTATTTAGGTGCTGAGTGGGATTTACATAAGTGCTTAAGCAGGTTAAGTGCCTAACTCCCACTGAAATCAGTCAGGCACCTAAGTTGCCTAACTGGGTTTAAAAATCCCACTACACATCTATTTGCATCTTTAAACACTTAAATCCCTTTGTAAAGCTGGCCCAAAGTCACTAGCCTCGGAGAAGTGTTTGGGGACTTCTGTGAGAGGAACTAGTGTCATTGCCGCTGGACAGGACCCCATATTCTAAGAATACACCCAACTGTGGGGATGGAGTCAGAGCTGAGTATTATCTGGATACAAAGGGCAGCTCACCCCTTTTCTTCTTACCAGTCAGCTGTTATGGTTCTCAGGGGACCCAGGACTGTGAATCTCCTTGTTCCCCCTGCCCCCCGCCTCCAGTGAGGGAGAGGCCTGCTTGTGCTAACCTGGGGGTCAGCTCCCTGACACCCCCAGTCCATTGGCCACCCAAATACCCTGCTCTGGGCTCTGAAAGCCCTTACGTTGCCTTGCAGGTTAACAATAGATGCACCCCAGCCCTCCAGACCCTTTGAAGCATTTCCCTGCAGTGTCCAGCCCTTCTCCACAGAACACTCACACAATTTCCAGCTCTGAGGTCTCCAAGGGGACAGTATACTCGCCAGCTTACTTGGTTCCACTCAGAAGCAGCACTTAACAGCACAGCGCTAAGATATATTTATAGTGAAAACAATAATTTATTATCGAAGAGCAAGATGTAACAGGTAGTGAGTAAGGATAAAAGAAACAACAGGTTAAATAGAAGTATATACTTTCTAGAGCCTACATTTAACTTTCCTGTACAGCAAACAGGAGAAGACCAAGAATGAGCTCTCTAAACTGGAGATTCTCAAACAAAACCAACCTTCCACACAAACTTCCACGTGGCTGCACTTTACAAAAACGAGACAAGCCATTTACAACACACACTTTACTTCTCTACAGGAGAAAAAGGACAGTAAACTATTTAAACTCCTACATGCCACAAGGGGCTACAACAGTGGTACCCTTAGCTCACACAATATTGTTAATCTATCCAACCACCACACTTAGCCCGACAGAAGAGTCTGTCCTACCTCGAGGACTCTCTTTCTGCCCCACCA
This sequence comes from Lepidochelys kempii, assembly GCF_965140285.1. Taxonomy (NCBI): domain Eukaryota; kingdom Metazoa; phylum Chordata; order Testudines; family Cheloniidae; genus Lepidochelys; species Lepidochelys kempii. The sequence continues at coordinate 154,897,358 of NC_136382.1, forward strand.
CCCCCATACACATGATACAGTTCTGCGGTGATCTGGAAGCCTACTTTTGCTGTTTGTGAATCAGGGAATATTTTCAACACACCACTGAACAATGCACTGACCCACAGGAACCCTCCTACCAACACTACAAGAATAAGAATTCTGTGTGGACTCCTCCTGACAGCCAAAATGACAGATTGGACGTCTACATAGAGTGCTTCCGCAGATGTGTACAGGATGAAATTCTGAACAAACAGCATCACTTGCCCCATAACCTCAGCCATACCGAATACAACACCATCCACAGCCTCAGAAACAATTCTGACATTATAATCAAAGGGGCTGACAAAGGTGGTGCTGTAGTCATCATGAACAGGTCGGATTATGAAGAGGAGGCTGCCAGGCAAATCTCCAACACCACATTCTACAGGCCACTATCCTCCAATCCCACTGAGGAGTTGTACCAAAAGAAACTACACCATCTGCTCAAGAAACACCCTGCTAAGCACAGGAACAAATCTACACAGACACACTGCTAGAGCCCTGACCAGGGGTATTCTATCTACTACCCAAGATCCATAAACCTGGAAACCCTGGATACCCCATCATCTCAGGCATTGGCAGCAGGATTATCTGGCTATTGGGACTCTCTCCTCAGACCCTACGCTACCAGCACGCCCAGCTATCTTCGAGACACCTCCAACTTCCTGAGGAAACTACAATGCATTGGTGATCTTCCTGAAAACACCATCCTGGCCACCATGGATGTAGAAGCTCTTTACACCAACATTCCACATGAGGATGAACTACAAGCTGTCAGGAACAGTGTCCCTGATGAGGCTCTGACTGCTATATTTACCTACATGCCTCCAGCTTCATTCCAGGACACATCACACGATCCATTGTCTACAGCCAAGCCTTAAAATACAACCGCATTTGCTCCAATCCCTCAGACAGAGACAAACACCTACAAGATCTTTATCAAGCATTCTTAAAACTACAATACCCACCTGGGGAAGTGAGGAAACAGATTGACAGAGCGAGAGGGGTACCCAGAAGTCACCTACTACAGGACAGGTCCAACAAGGAAAATAACAGAACACCACTGGCCATCACATACAGCCCCCAGCTTAAACCTCTCCAGCACATCATCAATAATCTACAACCTATCCTGGAAAATGATTCCTCACTCTCACAGGCCTTGGGAGACAGGCCAGTCCTTGCTTGCAGACAGCCCACCAACCTGAAGCCAATACTCACCAGCAACTACAAACTACACCACAGAAACACTAACCCAGGAATCAATCCCTGTAACAAACCTCGTTGCCTTCTCTGTCCCCATATCTACTCTGGAGACACCATCGTAGGACCCAACCACAACAGCCACACCAACAGAGGTGATATATGCCATCATGTGCCAGCAATGTCCCTCTGCCATGTACATTGGCCAAACCGGACAGTCTCTACATAAAAGAATAAATGGACACAAATCAGACATTGGAAATGGTAACATACAAAATCCAGTAGGAGAACACTTCAATCCCCCTGGAAACTCAACAACAGATTTAAATATAGCCATTGTTCAACAAAAAAACTTCAAAAACAGACTTCAAAGAGAAACTGCTGAGCTACAATTCATTTGCAAACTTAATACCATTAATTTGGGCTTGAATAGGGACTGGGAGTGGCTGGCTCACTACAAAAGCAATTTTCTCTCTCTTGGTATTGACACCTCCTCATCAATTATTGGGAGTGGACCACATCCACCCTGACTAAATTGGCCTTCAACGTTGGTTCTCCACTTGTAAGGTAACTCCCTTCTCTTCATGTGCCAATATAGATTTATGCCTGTATCTGTAATTTTCACTCCATGCATCTGAAGAAGAGAGTTTTTTACCTACGAAAGCTTATTCCCAAATAAATCTGTTAGTCTTTAAGGTGTCACCAGACTCCTCGTTGTTTTTGTGGATACAGACTAACACAGCTACCCCTCTGATACTTGGTACCATATTAAATGGAGATTCCTTGCCACAGTCGCAACAGAAAAAGGTAGAAGCTACAGAAAAAATAAAGAGCATATGAAAGAGTTATAAAGGTTTGACTAAAAAGAAACATACGAGCTAGAAATTTTTCCTCTGACCTTTGTCAGCCATTCTAGTCCAACATAGAACAGTCAGCGGGGTCATATGCCTTTGGGCTGAAGTGAACCTATCTTTCTGCTGACGTGCATCTCCTTGCGGACGTCAGGACTGGTCTGGTTTGAAGCCCTGAGGGATCTCTGAGGCCACTTGCTTTCCTCAAACTTCTGTGCTAACCTTTGCAACCATGCTGAAACCATCAGTAATTCAACACCCCCATTCCCAGCTCCTCACCGGATGCATTTTTGCTTCACTAGCTGCTTGCTGCATGGCACCTTCCGTTACAGATTGAAAGAGGAGTGGGAGCACTTGGCAGATCAACTAAGGGGAATGAGGAGCTGTGGAGGAGCACTGCTCCTTCAAACCAGGGAGAGGATAGGGAGTTCCCTTTTGACTTTAACAGATGAAGGGGAGCTGTGTTCCTCCCCATGCGCCCCTATTGTAACCCTGCCTCCTGTGAAATATAGTTAAAAAATGCTTTAGTCGAACAATCACATTTAAAAAGAAAAGGAGTACTTGTGGCACCTTAGAGACTAACAATTTAATGCTCAAATAAATCTGTTAGTCTCTAAGGTGCCACAAGTACTCCTGTTCTTTTAGCGGATACAGACTAACACAGCTGCTACTCTGAAACGAATCACATTTAAGTTGCTACAATATTTTTTCATTACAAACCTGCAGCCAAATTCTGCTCTCAGATATCTCCATGCAATTCTCTTGAAGTCAATGGGCCCGATTCTCCGTATACTAGCGGAGCTCCAATGGATTTACTCAAGATTTACACCACTGAGAGCAGAATCAGGCCCAGGAGATTTGCCTGGATGTAAATGAAGCAGGTTTTGGTCCCCTGTGTGTATTTTACTTGGTTTTGCTGACATCTACAAAAAATGGTTTCAGCTTTGGACTTGTGGGCCTGATTCTGTTCTGACTTCCCCAGTTTTACACTGGTGAACTGCCACTGAAGTTATTCCTGACTTTCACTGGTGTGAGAGGAGAATCAGATCCACAGCTTTATTTGTCACTTCTACCAAAAAGAAGCACCTCACCAAAAATCCCTGTAAACCACATGTATTTGAAGAGACAGCTCTGATTCAGAGGAACCTCTCAAGGCAAATAGCTTAGTAATATTTTAAGAGTTTAGACATTTATGAGAATAGTGTCTACAGTTACACTTGCTAGGATAAAATTACAAGGGTTTTCAATCCTCATGCTTCAGGGCACAAACTGATCCTCAGTTAGGGATCAGGAAGGAATTTTCTCCCATGGGATACTCTTGTGCTGTGAGGAACATTATGTGGGATTTATGCATTCCCCTAAAGGCTTTGGTCACCATAAGAAAGAAAGAAACTGCTCTAGTTAGGCTATTGGTCTTCTAGTATGATAAAACCTGTGCGCCAAATTCTGCCCTTAACCATGCAACCCCACGGATGTAAGTGCAGAAATTAGCCCTGTATTCTTCCTTTACCAATTAAAGGCATGTGGGAAGCATGTTTAAGGTAGAAGAAATACACAGACGTGCCAGGATGGTATTGTTTTTTTCTGACTACGATACACTAGGGGCCTGATTCTGCACGGTCTTGCGTTTTCTATAAACATTTACACCGTGGCAAAATGAAAGATAAGGTCAAGTGTCCAAACCAGGTTTTTATTATTTGTAGTATAGTAGTGCCAAGAGGCCTCCATCCAGATCAGAGTCCCATGATGCTTGGCACCAAACAAACATATAGTCACAGACATTCAGAAGTTGGGAGAGAAAACAAAGTCACAGAGAGGTGAGGTGAGTGACCCAAGAACAGACAGCAGATCAATGGCCAAGAATAGAACTCACGTCCCTGGCTTTGTGCCCACTAGGCCAGTCTCCCTCCTATATACTCCCCAGTTTTAAGAACTTTCAAACTCAGCATGTTATGTGTATTGATCAGGCTGCCCAGTTATGAATGGCATATTCCAGTGTTAAGGCTCATGACAATTTCATTCACTTTTTCCCCTTCCTTTGCCCTCTGTGCCTGAAAGTTCTTTGAAACAACATTTACTTAGAATTAGCTGGGCACCCCACCTGGATACACAATCACACACAGAGATTCCTCATCTCCCTTGTGGAATGTACAACAAAAGGGGACATGCCTGTTAAAACCTTGTCCGATTCTACTCGGAGTTTAAGTCAATAGAGTTATTCTGGGTTTATGTAGGTGTAAATGGGATCAGATTTTGGATGCAGAGCTCAGAGTACACATGAACTCAAGCCTGTACAGCAGACTGCTAATTCTGTGTCCACTCAGATTCTGTATTATTCTACCGCCTTTGTTGGGGTTCACAAAGTGTGGATCAAAGAAGAATTTTTGCCCAAGTAGGCATTTTATTTCCATTGTTTGCAGCACAGAATGCTGATGCAGAGCGATGAGGGTTAGTACCCAATACTCCAACATCCTGATCTGGCACCTCCTGGTAGCGATCTAGCTGTGAAGTTCCTGGGGGGGAGGGAGGGAGTCAGAGAAAGGTCTCCCTGCAACAGACCAAGGTACCTAGTGCCTTGTATCCAGCAGATGACAATGGAAACCACAGAACTCTACAGTGCAGAAGAAGGGAGTGTCCCGCCTGCCTAGGAAGCAATTGACTCACACTGACAGCCAAGGTTCCCTAACCCCCTCACGGATCCGTGGTCTGGGGGCAGGAGAGAGAAAGCAGGATTTGGTTTTCTACAAACAAAAGCCAGAGACAAGCAATGACTCCCCACCCCCACCCCACGCTTTCCTCTCCCCCTTGCCCATGTGCGTTGCACAAGCCCATGTATGTTGCCTTTGGGAAGATGTTGAAAGACCCCTTGGGAGATCCGGGAAAAGGGATGGCGGTGAGGATGGCGGGGGCCTGGAGGGCTCAGTCACAGCCGGATGAAGCTGCTGCTCTTTCTGGGAATGGACCGTGAGTCACCAACTCCCACCGGCTCCCCCAGGCCCAACTAGGGGCAGGTTTCACACCTGCATGCCCTCCCTGGCCAGGATTCCCCCACCACAGGGGGAAGCCCCTGCTGGCTACCACCTCCCCACTCTGGGGGGGGGGGGCAGATCCACAACTAACCCCTCTGGGGGCGACAGTCACCCCCTCCCGGGGGCACCCAGGCTGGCTCCCCTCCCAGGCTCAAGCCGCCAGAGGGAACAGGGTGAGGGACGACCACGGTCCGCCCGACCCTGCGCTCAGCTGTTAGAACGCCCCCGCCTTGGCCGGGGCCCTTCTCCTTCCGGCTGCCGCGGGAAATCAACCAATCAGCTTCATCAATATTTGCATAAAGCAGCAGGAGACAGCTCGGTAGGAAAAGCGTGAGAAAGGGGCACCTAGGGATAGTTTCTTCCAGCGAGGTGAAGGAAAGTGCCCTGAACCCCACTGAGTGAAGTAGATATACAGACACTAATAAGTCTAAGATAGAGATAGTACTGGGGAAAAAAACACTACTCACCCTACTTTAAAAATTAAAATAATAGCTATGGTTTATATACTGTTGCATTTGGAGTTATATAATTGCCCGGATGATCCTCAGTGGTCTGGGGTGCAGGCTTCAAACCTGTAGCTGTCTAGCGACAGAGTGGTTCAATTCCACCTTTCGGGCGTCTATGCTCCCCTTTTTCACCTTCCTGCTGGGTGGCTAGTCCCCCCCCCTCTAGTGAGTTTCTCTTAAGTAGTAATATTGGTGGGTTTCCTTCTAATTATATTGCGATTACTGCTGATTGGTCAGCTCCACTGTTACTAAGCAGGCCCTAATGCTGACTGATTATTGGGTGTTACTGATTTGTGAAAAGAAAAGGAGTACTTGTGGCATCTTAGAGACGAACCAATTTATTTGAGCATGAGCTTTCCTGAGCTACAGCTCACTTCATTGGCTGCATCTGATGAAGTGAGCTGTAGCTCAGGAAAGCTTATGCTCAAATAAATTGGTTCGTCTCTAAAGTGCCACAAGTCCTCCTTTTCTTTTTGCGAATACAGACTAACACGGCTGTTACTCTGAAACCATTGATTTGTGAATTTCCCTATCGATTATCAATTGATTAGTGATGCTTTGCAGAGAGTTCACCAGTATTGATTGGTATTGATGGAGTTCTTTATTATTGTATGATATGATATTGTATGCTATTGATGGGCGAGGTTCTTGCTGACTGGTTATTTCATGGTTATTTCATGTTGACTGCTGATGTTATGGACTTGTGGGAGTTGCTTGATTAGTAGTATTTCCTTTTATTGATTGATTAGTGAAGGTCCCTACTATGGATTAGATGGATGAAGGGTAATATTGATTGAGGAGAATCCCTATTATTGAGTGATTGTTGGGAGAATTTCCCTATAAGTGATGAGCTGGTGGCTTCAGGCGGATATTTTTTGCATGTTCATATATATATGGAGAGCCACCATTTTCCTGAACTCTTGAATTTGGCCATGTCATCAAAACAAGTTTGCCATGTTTATTACTCTTCCCTGAGTTTGATACCCTGCTGTTGTTGCTTTCCTCCTTTGAACAAGGCATGCACTGGTACTCAGCACTGCTGGAGTAAGTTGACAGGACTTAGATGGAATATGCGGAAGGAAAATCCAAGTTTAATTGGATTCTGCTAAGCAGATCTTTATTAGTGTCATTTCACGTCCTACAAGAGAGGAAAAAAATAAAGGAAACCATGCTTTAGATCTGCTCCATATTGAATATACCCTGTCATGAAGACTCTTCACTCCACCGATAAACATCGGTGCTAACGATGTCACCCAGCCCCATGAAAAATAAAGGTTAATGTGTTGCTGAAAAATATATGGTCCAGGTAGGAAGCATTAGTTGCAATTGTGATGTCCAATTGCAGAAGCTCCAGCATTGACCTTAGGATTTGCAGGCCCTCAAGCAAGCAGAAGGCTCCAGAGTGGGGCAGAGAGAACTTGGACCATAATTTCCTCCCCTCTGGTCGCATTGTCAGGAGTGGGTGCTCTGACTGGTGAATCCCACTGCTGCAGGGCAGGAATGGACTAGCCCATGAGTGTTGTGACAACACAAGATCATGAGGCCTCAAGTGTGTGTTTGTTGTTGCTGGTTGTGCCTATTGCTAACCCTGAGTGACTCTGTTTCCATTACACAAATTGAGTCATTTGGTCTGGTGGATGTTGGGGTAATAGACAGCAGGTGCATCCAGTGCCATTATTATTTGGCTGAAACCTAATTGCCTTAGATCTACTGAGTGCTGCCACTAATCAGAAAACCTCCACTTTTGCACTAGCCTGTTCTGTCATTTTTATGAATAAACTGGCCTACAGGGCAACAGTTTTCTGATGCTCTGAAGTGCACATGTCACATCAAGGCTTTTTATTTATGTGTAGGATATTTGCGTGAGCTTTCCACAATGCAGCTAGAAGCGACATGAATCCCAGATGGCTATCCGCTTTGTGCCATTCCATCTGTTTCTGTAAATCAGTCAGTTTGCGTCCCCTGCTCATAATGCACTTTCTGTGTGAAATACCACCATGGCCTCAAAAATTAATTAATGTAATGCAATTTGGCTTTGGGCTTTTGTTTCCAACAGGGGTAGCTCTGGAACGGCCTTTGCCCTACAGTGGGCAGCTGAGAACAGCAAAGCTAGCTGCCAGCTTCATAACAGAACATAATAAGGCTCTTTCATGTGTGGTTTATAAGGGAACATGCTGTTTGTATCTGTTTTGTTTTTTTCCAAGAAGTAATCTGGGATTAAATTATGACAATCAAATTCTTATATTCCACCCCACGCCTCACACACAAGCACACAGATGGGGGTTATGTGCTCTGAGCTAGAATTGAACTGCACAACCAACCAGTTTGCATCTGTTCTTGGCGTTGACTTTGCTTGTTTCGGCAAAGCAACAAGAACAAACCCGCTCCTATCCAATCATCTTGGAAGACAGTAGCAGATTTAGACTGTGGGTAGTAGTCTACCCCTAGGGGGAGCTAGTGGGTTCCTGACTGGCAGACACATCACCCAAAGGACAGGTTTCAGAGTAACAGCCGTGTTAGTCTGTATTCGTGAAAAGAAAAGGAGTACTTGTGTAGAGCTCCATGAAGGTTGTGGTAAGCAGGAACCTTAAGGGCACAAACTAATCCAGTCAATGTGGAAGGGTAGCTAATGGATTCATTCTCTGCTGTGCTGGTACAGGAGACAGAATGGCCCCTTGATGGGGTATCTGGAAGCTGGCTTTCCAGCTGATGTATTGGAGGGGTGTGGGTGGCGCAAGGCCTTTGGAAGAGTGGTAACCTCTTTGTGTGGGTACCATCCGATGAACCCTATGGCTAGAGTAGAACATTAATGCTGAACCAATTGGTTACATCATGTTGGACAAGCAGCTAAAAACTTTGTATAAACTATGGCCATTCAGTGATTGGTCTGGTAAAGTGTTCAGTATCTGAACCAAATGAGCGCTACTCCCGACATGCAAAGGGCTAGGCTAAAATTAATTGAACAATCTAAAAATAATTAAAACACAAGCAATGGAATCTTTGGACCCACATTGCACGAAAGTTTTGCTTTTGCTGAAATGAAGTCACCTCGCTTTGTTTTCCAAGCGGAATCACAGTGTGGTGTGGAGGAAGTGTCGGTGTTCCTGGGTGAATGTGGGTGACGTGGCTCCCTGTGCGTATGCCTGACTGGGATCTGACTCAGTGAACATGTGTTTATGGGTGAATGTGCAACTGCATGTGTTTTTGTGTGTGGATAACAATGGCTCTGCCTAGGTTGCCTGTGAGGACTGAACCCAGGACTTCTGGATCCAGTCCGATTAGTTTGGAAGAAGTAGCACTCACAAATCTCTTTTGTGGTCCAGCCACTAGAGGGGAACAAAGCCCCATGCTGGGTTAATGTGAGGTACATATGCACAAACAGGCCCAGCTCATCAGCTCCAGTTGAAGAGCACAGAGCGAAGCTTGGGAAGTGGGGGGTGCAAAGCTGAACTCTGTGCCCAGCTGATTTTAGGCTGCCTGTGTGCTGGGGTCGTCTCCCTAGGGACTAACGTGGCAACTAAAAATCAGCAGGGAAGTCAAAGCCACCCCCCTCTACACAGGAGCAGGGGCAAGTGTGAGTTTGAGAGTTGTCATTATGCTGGTTCCTTACCACTGGAGAGGCTCCCTACGCTGGGCTGATCCAGCTATGCCAGCTTTAGGGCCCAAGTGTGCTGATGATGTACTGCAAAGCAGCTGCACCAAAGCACAGGATTTGGGCCACTCTGTGCTTACGTGTGCAACCCATTTTTTTTTTTTTTTTTTTTATGAATGGGGAAAGCTGAGTTCTCCAGCCTGGGCAAGTGCCAGCGGCTATTGTTGTCTGTATGAGTCACAGACGTCACGGAAACACTGCAGCCAGGGTTTGCTTCTGAACAGAGTGTACCTGTGTGCATCCCACACGCACACATACAGCTACAGAGGCCGGAGCACAGCAGAGAGGCAAAGAGCGTTTGCTAGTAGCATACTGACCTGAACTCCTTAAATGTCAACAGACACACTCCCTTGGCAAAACGGAGGCTGGTGTGACTCACACAAATGGGTAGAGCTCGACAGTCCCCCATCCTGCAAGGCTTTATTTGGAACGAGAAAGGTGTCAGTCACCTCCCCTCCAGCATACTTCCAAGACCAAATCCAGCAATGATCTCTTTGGGTTTGACACGAGCTGGTCAGAAAGTGTTCCTGCCCCCCTCCCCACCCCAGGGAAAACTTCAGCATTTCATCAAAAACCTGAAACATCAAACCCTGAAATTCTTCCCTGATCGGGAGTCTTTGAGTTTCTGGGTTTTTTTCTGCTGAAAAATCAAATTTTCAAGGAAAGCAGACCCTCACTGTGAAAACGTTCATGGTCTTAAAAACCCAATGTTCCATCAAAAAAATTGAAGCAGAAAATGTTTTGTCCAGCCCTAGTTTTGCTGTTTGGTAACTCATTCTATGTGGGAATAAAAAAGAGGAACATATAGTCAGGAATGTAAACCCTTTATTTCAGTCTAGCATGCACAGGATACACATTCAGTGGGATTTAGGGACAATTCATCTCTCCCTACTCAAGTGGGCAGTGCCATTCACATGAGTAACAGAAACAGGATTTGGGAGCTGGTTTTGGGAGGTGCTGAGCTCCCACAATGCCATTTGACTTCAATGAGAGCTAAGAGCTCTTAGCAGTCACAGGAGGTACTGTGCACTTCATAGGATGCAGCTGATGGCTCTAAGAGAAACAACATGTACTGTAAGGTATATAGCCAGATCTTTTATGAGTTTATTGCCAGCGTATAGACTCTCAGAAGCATTGTTCTAATGTCTTCAGCTGATTCAGACTCTTTATAGCCAAACTGTAGTATAGATCTGACTTCTCTGTCTCTTCTTTACTTTCCATGCTATTCTGCTTTGTTGAAAGTTACAAATAGAACTCATGTATTTGAGTGGGACTAAGTTTGTAATATGTTCCAAAGTTTTTACTAAATGTTAAATAATTGGTTAGAGTTTAAAACTGAAAGATTTTAAAAATATATATTTTTACCACTGATGTTGTTCAATTTCTCTTTGCATTTCACTCCACTCAGACTTGGAAACTATGCTAGTCCTTTGGTTTATAATCTGTGTCAAGTCAGGTTTCAGAGTAACAGCCGTGTTAGTCTGTATTCGCAAAAAGAAAAGGAGTACTTGTGGCACCTTAGAGACTAACCAATTTATTTGAGCATAAGCTTTCATGAGCTACAGCTCACTTCATCGGATGCATACTGTGGAAACTGCAGAAGACATTATATACACAGAGACCATGAAACAATACCTCCTCCCACCCCACTCTCCTGCTGGTAATAGCTTATCTAAAGTGATCACTCTCCTTACAATGTGTATGATAATCAAGTTGGGCCATTTCCAGCACAAATCCAGGTTTTCTCACCCTCCGCCCCCCTTCACACAAACTCACTCTCCTGCTGCTAATAGCCCATCCAAAGTGACCACTCTCTTTACAGTGTGTATGATAATCAAGGTGGGCCATTTCCAGCACAAATCCAGGTTTTCTCACCCCCAGCCGCCAAACTCACTCTCCTGCTGGTAATAGCTCATCCAAACTGACCACTCTCCTTACAATGTGATCATACACATTGTAAGGAGAGTGGTCAGTTTGGATGAGCTATTACCAGCAGGAGAGTGAGTTTGTGGGGGGGGGGTGAGAAAACCTGGATTTGTGCTGGAAATTGCCCACCTTGATTATCATGCACATTGTAAGGAGAGTGGTCAGTTTGGATGAGCTATTACCAGCAGGAGAGTGAGTTTGTGTGTGTATGAGGGGGGGGGGTGAGAAAACCTGGATTTGTGCTGGAAATGGCCCACCTTGATTATCATACACATTGTAAAGAGAGTGGTCACTTTGGATGGGCTATTACCAGCAGGAGAGTGAGTTTGTGTGTAGGGGGGCGGAGGGTGAGAAAACCTGGATTTGTGCTGGAAATGGCCCAACTTGATTATCATACACATTGTAAGGAGAGTGATCACTTTAGATAAGCTATTACCAGCAGGAGAGTGGGGTGGGAGGAGGTATTGTTTCATGGTCTCTGTGTATCTAATGTCTTCTGCAGTTTCCACAGTATGCATCCGATGAAGTGAGCTGTAGCTCACAAAAGCTTATGCTCAAATAAATTGGTTAGTCTCTAAGGTGCCACAAGTACTCCTTTTCTTTGTGTCAAGTCAGTTTCACTTCCTGGTTCTCACACACTTGCACAAGGCAGTTCTGTTGGGTCACAACACATCAGAGGTTTTGTTTAAATCCATAAGATTCCTCTATTCCCTTCAGTCTATGAAAATTTTTCTATTCTTATTAAGGTTTGCAAAACAGCCTTTTTTAAAAAAAATCTGAATTTTGGACCTAAAATTTGTTGATATCAGCCCTTTAAAATTGAGAAAAGGAAAAGGAGGTGAATGTCATTGATAAAATAATAGTCATGAAAGGCAACTATATTGGAGAACTGTATTAACATGGTATATCCTGTGTATGGCAATAATATTTGAAAGGAAATTGCAGGTTTTCTGATACAGAACTCTTCTTGTGAAGCAAGACAGTTAAACGGTCTGGAGGTGTATGCCTTGATTCTGTTCGTGAATAGCACTAATAGAAACGTAAGTCATGGCAGGGATGCAGCGATATAGGTAGGCATTAGAACTCTGTGCACACCCACCTGAGCTGTATCCATATAATGTCCCAATGGTTGACCTGCCATTACGTACACTCTGTCTCATCCTTACTAAGAGAACGGCTGCAGTTGCAAAGGGAGTCCCAGCAAGGTGTGGATAAAAGGTCTGATGGATCATGTAGTTGTTGGGGACACTGGGGCATGGCCACTAGGTAACTCGAGGGAATGGAAGACCACGAGTGTCGATGAAGCCCCCACGCACTAGGCCCAAGTGTCCTTGGCCCCACCCCTCCTCCCACCTGGAGGCACTCACAGCAGCTCTGTGTACTAGGCCCAAGTGTCCTTGGCCCCCCAGTCTGGAGGCACTCACAGCAGTTATGCTGAGGATCTGCAACAATATGTTGCAGAGTCAGACTGCCTGAAACTAAACAAGGCCAAACAGGGCAGATATGGAAGAAAAATGCTGAATAAAGCAGCTTTATGTATAATTTAACAAATGATACAAAAAACAAGGGAACTAGCTGGTAACTGGATTGGCTGGCTATATGGATACTTAGGGCAGCTTGCTATTGGATAAGTATGCTGAAGAAAGGATGTATAAAAGCCTGTGTAACTTCCTGCTCTGGGTGCAGGATTTGAGATTCTATTCTCCCTGTACCTTTTTGCAGCTGAAAATAAACTTTTCTGCTTCTCCACCCCTTTGTGATTATTGGGTGAAGCAAATCGGGTAGCGAACCAACCCCTGCTGTTGTTTTGCCTCTCGGCACTGGGTGCCGGCAACATAGTCACCACAGAAATGTAGTGCTGGGAAATTAAACATATATAAGCCAGGGTATGTGACTGCTCTCACCCATGCCCCTCAACGCAAGCCTTCCTAGGGAAAACCAGATTCCAGCTTACGCCTGATACTGTAGCTTAAAGGCACATCCTGCTGTTTACATTACCTTCAGACCGAGGTGGTATGGGGGCATATCCCACAGCCCATGAGCATCTGAGAGATAATTAAGAAGCCTTCTGCCTCAGTGGCTCAGAGCACTCAAACCCATGACACTTCACATTTTCCCAAGGGACTGTCATGGATGGTTCCGCCTCTGGAGGGTGCTGCCACAGGCAGAGAGAGGAGAAAATCACATCAAAATAAAACTAGTTTGCCTTCATCCCAGCTCTATGTAGGCCAACCGTGGTTGTTCATTGAACAATGAATGCAGTGCTTCTGTTTTGTAGCTGAAAGAGCCATGCTGGAGCAGCCCTTCCTGTGCCTTGGCTTCTTTAGCTTGTACAGCAGTAGGGGGCTCCAGAGCAGCAAGAAGGGTTTCAGGGAGGGCCGACTAGCAAGCCCAGCGGGGGAGGGGGTGGAGGGCACTTTCCAAAGTGGCTTTAATTAATGAGCACATGTGCAGCTAAAGAGAGTTACAGCATCCCACTCAGAATGCAGACTTGGAGCGGTTTCTGGAGCCAGCCATATTCTGTTCAGTAGGAAAACGCTTTTGGACTGCCCATGGATTGGACGGCTCTTGGACAGCACCGCAAGAGCAAGTCCACGTACGGGCTGCCTGCCTTTCAGCTGCCAGCTCCGAGCGGGTTGTTTTTCTTGTCTTCTCATTTTCAAGGAGAGCGCAGCCAGATGGCCTGTTTTCGAATGCTCTGTGCGTTGGTTGGATGTGTGTTTGGAGAAGCTGCCAGCTTCACGAGAAGGAAGAAAGAGCAAAAGAAAGGAAAAAGCGCCATTTGGTATCTCTTGCTGGGATCTAGCCAGAGTTGAGGCTCTGTTCTATGAAAGGGGGAATCTTAAAAGGAAAATTGTAGGCAAAATTGAATGCAGGAGAAACTTTCATGCTCGACAAACTTAGAGACTGAAGTTCTCCGTGGTACCTAGCCCATCATCTATCCTACTCAAAAGCACAGAGCAAATACTTCAAGGACAGCTTCAGAGCAAGCTTCATGCACACACCGTGCTTGCCTGCCAATGTGTCTCAATCATGACCTGAAGTGACCACCTTTAAAGTTGAGTCTCCATAGACCATTCAGACCATGGCCTATCTGCTGAGACTGCCAACACAGAGGCCAGCTGATGCCAATTGTTATGGTGCCTTCTGCGATTTGGCCACTGGAATCTGGAATTAGACCGTCCAACTCATTCAGGTCACTCCTGGAAAAAAGGAGCCGTCATGGACGGCTGCCCAACTGTCGACTAAACTTGTCCTGATTTTAAAGAAAGCAGCAGCATTCCCCTCTTGGATCCAAATAACATGGTGAGACTGAGATTCTTGTCTCTCTATGTGAACGGAACTATCCCCTGTGTGGATCTGGAAGACTAAATTAGCCCTCAATGAAAAAATACAGACATTTCAGTATGCGGGATAATTTATTTAATGCCCTTTAATAGATAATTCTATGGCAACATTTTAATCTGGGAGGAAAAGTCTGTTTGGAGAGAGGGGTAATTCAGAAATGTGGGTAGCTTTAGGATTCAATTAGCCGTGTCTCACTCATTTCGGGATCTTGTTTTGGCGATGCCATGCCACAGTAAGCAGCAGCAGCTACTAGTATTTTGGGCCAGAGGAACCCATGTCTGCAACCGTCCCCTCCAGCTGAGATGCCATTGTGTTTTATAAGCAGATTCATCTGTCTGCTTGCTGAAATCCTGACACAGAGGAGATTGTGTGTGTGTGTGTGTGTGTGTGTGTGTAACCGCAAACCTCATGTCTCTCCTGATTGCATCAAATTATTTTCACTAAAACAATCAGAATTCAAGGGTCATCAGGGCAGACAGTGTCTCCATGGCAACACAGGCTGGGCTTTACAGAGCAGGTATTCTTCAGGTATAAAGGGCGAAGATGGATGTTCTGACTCCTACTCTGGTTCACACACCCCAGGCAGAGCCTTCTTATATCTGTAGTATTGAGTACATCTGTGGCTACACACCATAGCCTCTTGTAACTTCACAGCAGCAGCAAGGACAGAACTCTCAGTCTCTGATGCCACAAAGCACAGGCACCTGCCACTTGAGCTAAAGGATCATCTCCATCAGCTGCCCACACCCTCGACACACATAGCTGAGCAGTTTTGATGCCACTCACTACAAGACAAACTAATCAGTTTGCTACAATGCATGCAGAGGGCACCATGCATATACCACTCCTATTATAAATGAGTCTTTGGGCCAGAAAAGTGCAAAGTAGAATTGAATACGATTGCCTCCAAAAGAAAAAAGAGGCACCTTTAGGACACTGGGCACCTTTGGTCTGAACCACTGGCATAAAGAACAGGATGAAATCACTTTATTTGAAGCAGGAATTAATATAGAATATTTGCTTCCTTTTAATCAAAATGCAACGTGCAAGAATCCAACTATGAGCTCCATAGGTGTGAGGCAGCAGCCAGTTTGCACATGGCTAGGGCTTGGGATGATTACTTCGTCAAGTGATCTAATTGCCTGATCTTCACTGAGTGCTGTGTAATAAGACTGATAAAGGGGGTAAGTTTTTCCGTAAATTGTATGGAAAATGCAGAGCACGGGGAGTCAGGACTCCAGGGTTCTTTTCCCAGCTCTTCCACTGACTCACTGCTGACCGTAGGGAAGTCACCACACCTCTCTGTGCCCGTCTGGCTGCTGGGGATCATCATCTTGCACTAGCGGGGAGAGGTGCAGGGGAACGAATGAGGTTTAAATCTTTACAAAGAGCTTTGAGACCCTTGATGGCAAGGCGTTATGTGCTGTGAGTGCAAGGTATTAGTACCAAAATACGCACACTGGCCACCTCGGGCAGCTGTGTCAGTCGGCAGTTGCAACCTGTGCGTTTGTGGCATGTCTCTTCTTTCCACTTGCTTTATTTTGTCACTTTGGTGCTTCTCCGTTACCAGGCAAAGGCAGCATCTGCTCCAGTTTAGTTCCCAGCAGCTGTTGCATCATGTCTGGAACGCATACTTCTGCATAGTGTTTTTAACTCAACAGGCCAATCGAAAAAGGGTGAGACAACTCGCTGTAGCTGTTTGCCTGGGTATAGCTACCTGGCCGAGAGGCGTCCAGTGACCGGAGGCTATACTGACTCTTGGCCAACCTGAGCCTGAGAAGGAGCCAGAATTTACCAATGTACATTGCCAAAGAGCCATAGTAATACGTCAGCAGCCCCCACCCGCATCAGCTCCCCCACCCTCCCGCTCCCAGCATCTCCTGCCCACTGGCAGCCCTGCTGATCAGCGCCTGCACCTCCCAATCAGCTGTTTTGTGGTGTGCAAGAGGCTCGGGTGGGGGGAGAGAGAGGGAGCAAGGGCACAGCAGGCTCAGGGGAGGGGGTGGGAAGGCGGGAGTGGGGGCAGGGCCTGTGGCAGAGCCAGGGGTTGAGCAGTGAACACCCCCTGGCACATTGGAAAGTTGGCACCTGTAGCTCCAGCCCTGGAGTCGATGCCTATACAAGGAGCCACATATTCGGAGCCACAGGTTGGCAACCTCCGGAGCCACAGGTTGGCCACCCTGCCCTAACCAATGAGCTACAAGAATTTTGAAAAGATGTTAAGTATTGTGAAGAGGAGCAACCTTCTTTCCTGGAGCCACTCATGTCTGCTTTGTCCCACCATGGGGTGTGATCTTCTTGGAGTTTGTGACACCCAGCAGGGTCAGGGATAGTCAATATTTGGCTGGGAGAGCTCTGAGAAGAACTCAGCTGCTGCTGGATGTGGGGTTGGCAATTCAGTGGCTGTCCCCCTTCCCTCCAAGTTAAAATTCAACTAATACCCCAGCGTGGCATTAGGATATGCTGCCTCTTTCTGGCATTGTGGTGGTGCCCATAACTGAATGCAGAATTACAGGTGGGGTTGGACCCCAGCTGGATAGCACCTGCTTTATCAGATGGTCCCTTTGCAGATTGAGACTACATATAACAGAAACGATCATGTTTCAGAAAACATCAGAAGCATGACTGAGTGCACAGTGGAAGCTGTTTGCTTCGTGGAAAGGAAAAATCTGGCTTCTTTCATCTAAAGTTAATTAAAGCTGGGATTTTCAAAGGAGTTGGTTCCTGTCTCACTTGGGCCCCATGTTGAATGTTTCTTGAGGAGAGAAGCCACCTGGCTGAGTCCAGATTTGCAACCGTCTCTTCTGAAGTTGGTAAGTAGAAAATCATCAAAGAGTGACTTGCAGCTGGGAGCAGCTCAGCCAATCAGACTCAGAGATTCCCTTTTGGCTCAATCAGCTGAACTGGTGTCTACAGACCATGGCAGCCCCACTTAGAGTGCTGGCTGGCGATAAACAGAAAGACACAGATACACACATACAGCGAGTCTAGCTACCAGATGGGAGACCCCACAAACTGGTTGCACCCAGATGGAGCAAGAGTTGAAGAACATTCATTCAGATCAAAAACCACAAATTGGCTACCGCAGTATTCACAACCCCACTGATTGGCTTCTAAGGAAAACTGGTGTGAGCAAAATTATGTTCACAAGTCTGTTCCAAGAAATGGAGTGTATCTATGTGTATTCACATAACATTAATATTCATGCCAAAATTGTCTAGCAGCCATTTTGAAAACTCTTTGTGGACCTGGGAATCATCTAATCAGTGAGCAAAAACAACACCATGTGAGTCTAGGGACCAGTCACACAGCACGAATAGGAAATACTCCAAGCAACAGTGATGGTGACTCGCTTATGAGTGATCCAGAGGCTGAGATGTGTTTGTCTAAACCAGTGGTTCTCCACCCACGGTCCGTGGGCCGCTTGTGGCCCAATCAGCACACAGCTACGCCCTGTGTGACATCCTCAGGGCCATACAAGTACTATATATATTGTGAGGATGAGGCCCACATAACACATAGAGAGCTGTATATGTGGTCCACAATGGTAAAGAGGTTGAGAACTACTGGTTTCATTGCATATTTGTGACTCACAAACAATTGAGCAAGAATCAGCCTGCTTGTAGATAATACACAAACAGAGAAAAGGGTAAAAATTGTTCAATAAATTGTTCACTGCAAATAGGTCACCCAGTTCTCTTTAGTGTCAGGATATCTGTTGGTATGAGTGAATGTATTTTCTACTTGTGAAAAGGAGCACAGCTGCTGATTCTGTTAGAAATATTTCCTTGCTTATTTCTATCGATTCATCCCTCTGAGATCTCCAATTGCTTTGCAGGTATTAATTAAATCAGCCTCACAACGACCCTGGGAGGTAGGGCAATATCATCCTCCCTCCCTGCTTTTTACAGATGGGGAAACTGAGGCACGGGATTGGTTCAGAGTCACTCAATGAGTCAGTTGCAGAGCCAGAAATAGAACCCAGGAGTCCTGGCTCTCAGTTCCCTGTTGTGATAACTAGGCAATGCTCCCGCTCTGTTGAATTCCATCTAAGCTCTTTGTACAATAATTAGAGCAAGTTTATTTCCTCACTCGTTAACAATTAAATCTGACAGGCTTTGTACTAGGGGTGCTGAAGCTCTGATGAGGGGAAGGGCTCTTCCCCATGATGGGAAGCCTGGAATGTCAGCTTAGGTGGCTTAAGTAGGGGCCTGGTTCCAGCTGCCAGATATTTGAGTTCATGCCCAAATCTCTGTGGCAGGGTTTTAGGAATGGGCAGGAATGGAAACCACCAAAGATCAGGGGAGGGGTGTCCCCAAAATGGTGAGGGAGAGATTTTAAATAAAATAGTGAATTTGGTTGTAATAACAACGTATTGTCCTTAGCTAGCACCTTCCATCCACTGAACAAACATGAATGGATGTTTACCTGGCTACGTTACTCTCTGCCTCTGAACTAAATAGATATTATATGAGTCTTACAAGACACAGAGCGGGGCAGGCCAGTCTTTTCAAATGTGTCCCCTAATTCTGGGTGCCGCGCTGCTTGGGTATCCAGTTTGAGGCCTGATTTTCCGCAGGCTGTGCACTCACAGCTCCCATTGAAAGGAGTGGGAATGGCAGGTGCCCAGCACCACTGAACAGCAGGCCAAAGTGTCTCAGGTTGGACTCCCACGAGCTGAGGCACCCAGGATTTGATGACACGTTTGAAAACGGTGGCCTTAAGTGACTTGCTCAAGGTCACCCAGGAAGGCCGTGGCAGACCTGGGAGCAGAATCCAGCTCTCCAGACACACAGGCCTGAGCTTTAACCACCAGACCGTCCTTTACTTCTTTTGAAGGAAAATGCAGCAAGAGAGGAGCTGCCTCCCACCCATGAGGCTTTTGGGAGAGTCCTGTGTATTAAAGAAATACAGAGGCATGGCCTGCTCCCAACCCCCTTTCATTTGTGGCTAGCTGAAAATGCTCTGTGGTCTGAGACGTTCTGTAAACTCAAGATGGGGATGGGCTATTGCTCCTAAACTCCAGAGGGCAGGGAAGGCTGGAAACCACCTGTAAGAAAAAAGCTCTGGGAGGTGGTAAAGCTGATGAGAGGCAGGACCTTCTGCTCCTGGCTCTCCCACTGCATTGGTCCCAGCTCCTGAATGGCCCTAACCTCCAGTGCCCCCTGAGCAAGAGCCAACACTGGGTGATAATGGCAGGAAACCCTATTGTTTAATGTGCCTTAACAAATTCCCCAAAGCCAGGACTGTCTTTTCTTTATAGGTGGGTAAAACACTTAGCACCAAGGGGCCATGATCCTTGAATGGAGCCTCTTGGCACCACTGTAATACCAATACTAACGACCCCACAGCATCCTTACTCTTCAGGGGCATCCCGACCTCCTAACACCATGTGCCAGATTTTGATCTAATGAAATCAACGGCAAAGTTGCCATTTATGTCAGGGGACCAGTGTTTGGCCCCAGATATGCAGCAGAAACCTTTGGGTAACAAAAGGCCACCATCCAGAGCGCTCTCCTTTGTCTACGTCAATATGTGACTGCCCGGTTGGAGCTCGGAGCGTGGGGATAATGTGTGATTGCTGCAGTATGTGTGCAGGGCCTGAGCCTTTGGCTCTGCCTCTAACAAAGAGGCTCCTGGGCTTGGCTCCCAGGCCTGCCCTGCTGTTTTGGTGTCCTATGGAGCCGAAACTCAGGTACCTCTGCTTCCTGGGGAGGACGGGACGATACCCCCCACTGCCTGGGTGGTGAAGATGGAGCATGGCGCAGTGGAGGGAGAAGCATTTTCAACTGTCTGGCTTAAAGGGAGAGGTCTGGTGAGCCAAGGCAGTGGTGTTTAGGTCTGGGTGCAGATTAGAGCAGGGTTTGGGGGTTCATTGGGGCCAGGCCCTTCTGAGAGTTTGGCTCAATGTAGCAGAAATCTCAGAAATCAGCTCTTTCTGCAAGATTTCTGACCTTGTGGGCTGCTTCCCAAGGACCCATGCTGAAGAGAGAGAGTGAGATCCGAGGATTCAAATTTGAGCTTCTTCATCAACCTGATCTTTGGTGGGGTTTGGATTTGAGCTTCTGGATTGGGCCCATTTCTTTTAAAAAAAAAATACAGTAAGAGTAAGAAGCCACAAGTTGGAGCGTTATCCTTTATGGAGAGGGGCTAAGCCAGCCTGGGGGATTTGGGGAAGTGAGTGCTACAAATAGAGCTCTCCAGCCGCTTCCCTCTCACAGGGGCTCAGGTTTCCAAAGCAAACGGAAGCCCAGTGCTTGATTGTGTCCAAGCATGTGGTGACATCTGCTGCATGTTGGTGTGTTCTGTGGCTGGCTGGAGAGTTCAGGGCAGCAATACTGCAAGGGCTTGGGAGACCCAGCACAACTGCAACTGACTGTGTGGTTGTGTGGGGTCAGGGGTGGCTGTGAGAAAGGACAAGGGATTTTTATGCAAGCAAGCTCCAGATTCAAGGGAAACTTGCACTTTCAGGAAAGAAGAGTTCAGCCATAGCCCAGAGTGTGAAGTCGAGCAAGTGGCTTGCTAAAGAAAAGCTAAAGGGAATTTCCACGGCAAGTCGCGCTATAGAAAATGACACCGAAAAACCTGCGGCTGACAAGAGGGAATCAGGCTACTTTGCAACTTGACAGATGCTACAAAAATGCCACTGGCTTGAGCTAACAGCCATGTTTGTTTGCTATATCGATATGCATTTCTCCTGTGCAGGGGTGGCCAACCTGAGCCTGAGAAGGAGCCAGAATTTATCAATGTACATTGCCAACGAGCCATAGTAATACGTCAGAAGCCCCCCCAGCGCTTCCCGCCCACTGGCAGCCTCACTGATCAGCGCCTCCCCCTCCTTCCCCGCACCTCCCGATCAGCTGTGCAGGAGGCTCTGGGGAGGGGTGGGAGCAGGAGGGGGAGGAGCGAAGTCATGGCAGGCTCAGGGGAGGGGGCGGGATGGGGTGTAGTGAGGGCAGGTCCTTTGGCACAGCCAGGGGTTGAGCAGTGAGCGTCCCCCGGCACATTGGAAAGTTGGCACCTGTAGTTCCAGCCCCGGAGTCGGTGCCTATACAAGGAGCCGCATTTTCACTTCTGAAGAGCCGCATGTGGTTCCGGAGCCACAGGTTGGCCACCCCTGACTACTAGTATTTTATCATTTGTACTGCAGCAGTGCCTAGCTGCCCCAGCAATGGACCAGACCCCAACATGCTAAGCACTGTACAAACACAAAGGTGGTCCCAGCATCTGAGCCTGTCAGTTGCACAGGGTGAACAGGCTGAACTATGATCAGAACCTCCTACACCCTGGAATCTATGTTCTAAAGTCAAACCACCCCTTCTGCTTAGGTATCAAGTCCTGCAATCACTTTCAGCCATGGTGCGTATGTTTAGCCTCAGTTAAATCAACAGGATTGATGCGGTAGGAAGCATTAACTCTACAAATAAGTGTTTATCGAATCAGCCCTTAGATAGAAAGCTCCCTGGGACAGGAAACACACCTGGCTTTGAGCAGTTTTCAAATGATGCGCCAGGAGCTATACGTATTGCTGAAGGATGCTATGGTAACACAAATAATAAATAATCGATTATTGTTATTATTATTTGTGTCACCATAGCATCCTTAGTTATGCACCACTGGATTCTGCCAAAGCCTAAAAGAGAAGAACTGAACAATTACAAGCAAGGCTGGTCTTTGTCACATCTCCTCATGGTGCAAGGACATTTGGCACTGTGAAATGTTGATGTTTCATTAGGGTTCAGCTAGAAAAAGTGGCAGGCAGCTTAGTGCCTGGCATGGAAGAAAGAAAAAGAATGCATGGAATGTTTCCCAAGGGCCATCCCTGCAAGATGTAGGTATGCTGATGTAACTTTTGAATGTAGACCAGCCCTAAATCTTGTCTCAAGACAAGTCCTACTTGGGGACTGGAGCATGTGGGAGGGGAGGGGGGAAATCCCAAATGCTCTATGTCATAAGGATCTGTGTACCATAAAAAATAACCTATGGTTGTGTCAGCAATAGGTTCCGTCCCCAATCTGAGGTTTGAAAAGGGTTTAATTTCTGACGGGGATGAGACAAACCCATCATTGGTATTGTTCCATTCAGCATGCATGAGACTGTGGGTCACCTTTTCCAGTAGGAGGTGCAGAAGCATGGTGGTGTGGGGGGCAATGGAAACCTTGCTAACCACAAAAGAAAGAAAGAAATACACATTTTGACTCAGGAAACTTTTCTGGGGTCTGTTCCATTTGAGATTTAAACATTGAATCAAGTTTAGAGGTAATCCTTATTTTTTCCACACTGATTCACCCGTCCCTCCCTAATTCCTGACAATCAATTAGTGAGTCACAGGCTCCTCTCTGGAACCAAGAAGGAACCAAGACCCCTTCACTGATATCTAGGAAGCAAAGACAGGTGACTGGCTGCTGCAGTCAGCTAATCCATTTATTCTATTAACCTAAAATTGTAACAGGATTATGAGGATTACACATGACTCCCAGTTGGGATTTGCATTGCTGATTGCTACTCCTTTTCTGAGTGAAATCTGAGTCTGTGAAATGGTCTTCATTTATTTAATTTATTTTTTATTATTTGACCTTTAAACATTTCAGCAGCTCGTTGAATGAGGAAACGAGGGAAAAATGGGTAACTAATATATTTGCTTGGAAAGACTACAAGATAAATTGCACCTGGCTGAATCCACCTGGAAGCATGGCTTCCCCTCAGTGGTTTGCCCTGCTTCTGATCTTCAGGCTTTATTAAAAAGTTGCAATTAAATGGTATGAACCCAGGGCTGGAACCAGGAGCTCTTGATTTCTAATCCTGCCTCTGACACTCATGCCATCTATGGCCTTGGGCACATCACTTCATCTCTCTACCTCAATGCCCCCTGTGTACAAGACAGGGCTCACACTCCTGCCTGTCTCACAGGGGGGTCATGTGGGATATTGTAAAGCATTTTAAGACTTTCAGATCATGCCCTGGATATTTTCAGGACCGAGGTGACCATATGATGGAAGGATAATATCACCATGTTGCAACACAACAGCACTATACCGGTGGACAAAGCTGAATGACAAGTGGCATGCACAGCACATCCAGAGCTCTCAGGGCAAATGTAATGGTGCCCGTGGGGCAGAAAAACCACAGCAGCATTACCACTGATTTGTGAAACAGAAGTTTGTGACCGAGTCTGAAAGTCACCTGAGCTCTGGTTTTTGGGAGGGACAGCTCTAAAGTTCACTCTGCCGTATCCTCTGCGATGCATATATAGCCCAGACTAGTGGTGTCTGAAAGAAAGAGTGAAACTGACACGTAAAGGCATCAGCAGAGCCAATTTACAGTAGTTAAGTATTGTAGTGTATCTGGTACAGAACAGGTTAGGGACTTCCCACCATGCCCTTCTGCCCTTCAGAGCTGTCTCTGTCCAGGCTGTTGCTGCTGTTTATTTTCACTGATAGCTGGACACCCCTGATCAATAGACCAGAAAGTTTCTAACTAATCATAAAGTTTGTTGCACTCAGTCCTGCAGCTCCCGAGCATTTCCGTGAAGTGTCCACGTCTTGCGAATTATCAGGAGCTTTGAGGGTTGTGTGGTGAGAAAATCAGGGCAGGAATCTGCTTCATAGACGTTTCAGGGGAACATGCTGCAATCAGGATCATTTACATTTTCCAAGAAGAATCTGACTGATCAAGAGCTCAACCCTACCAATGATGTCGAATTATAGGAGATTTAGTGAGGAGATGGAAACGCTCTGCAGAGAACCAAGAGTGGCCAGAGGGAGACCTGTTAACCATTTCCTATGATAAGTCTGTTTTCACACCATCCATGGAATAGACCAGGGGCTTTTCAAGCACTTATGGAATCCACTCTGGGAACAGTCTGTGTCCAGATGAAGGGCCATCTCTGTTGTCAAGAGATGATACTAGATGATCGGGTGTGTGCTTCCTGGATGGAATACAGTGCTGTGCCCTGAGTAAAGCAGCTTAAAGAACATGGCAAGTCTTTTCTCACTGAATGTTTTTTTTTAAAGGTTGTTCTTTTAAAAAATGTAAGTGAAAAATTTCCATTTTCTTTTGGATGAAAAATTGAAAACTAGAAATTTTGGTGTAGAATTTAAAAAAAAGATTATTTTTTGAAACTTGCTATAAAAATACTTGCTATTTCTCCCTTCTCCCCTTTCCTTCCTTTTCACTTTTCCTCCTGTTTGAAAAGGGACAGGAGGATCAAGAAATGGGGGGGGGAACCCAAACCCTGAAATAAAACCCCAAATTTCATGAGTGAAATTTTTCATTCAGAAAAAAGGCCACTTTTTTGTGAGAAAAAAAATCTCGCATGTACAGTTCAGACCAGCTGTGGGTCCTGATCTTTGTTACTAACCTGGCCAGCCACGTAGTAACTCAACAAAAAGAAAAGGAGTACTTGTGGCACCTTAGAGACTAACCACACGAAAGCTTATGCTCAAATAAATTGGTTAGTCTCTAAGGTGCCACAAGTACTCCTTTTCTTTTTGCGAATACAGACTAACACGGCTGTTACTCTGAAACCAGTAACTCAACAGTTACAGAAAATAGTTTTGCCATGGGGAGCTAAGTATTTCCATTAAGAAGCGCTGTGTATAATGTCCTCAAAGGGGAGTCAATCAACACATTCTAGTGCCAGAAAACAGGGCTAACCATGAGACTGCCTGCAGGCCAGATTGGTTGACATGAAGAGGTTCTTTTTCAATTATGATGATAACATTCTGTGAAACATATCAATTTCAAAATATAAGGAGCAGGTCCGAGAGCAGGGGTAGGCAACCGATGACACTCGTGCCAAAGGCGGCATGCGAGCTGATTTTCAGTGGCACTCACACTGCCTGGGTCCTAACCACCGGTCCCGGGGGCTCCACTGATGGCCTGGGGTACCGGCTGCTGGCCCCCTGCCAGCTGGGGTTCCATCTGCTGGCCCTGCTCAGCCTGCTGCTGGCACCAGGTCCAGGCCACTGGTCCCGGGGGCTCCGCTGCCGGCCTGGGGTACCGGCCGTCGGCCCAGGGCTCTGCAGCCACCCCCAGCTGTGACCCACTGGTCCCAGCCCGAGGCAGTGAGGGGTGCAGACAGGGGCAAGAGGGGGCACAGCTCAGCACCCCCACCTTAAAAATTGTTCCCGCACCACTATGCTGGGATATTTTTAAGGCCTGATTTGCTGCTTACATCACTATCACACCATGTGAAACAGCACGCTGCATCTGACATTGAGATTAGAATGTACATGTTGCATCCGATGAAGTGAGCTGTAGCTCACGAAAGCTTACGCTCAAATAAATTGGTTAGTCTCTAAGGTGCCACAAGTCCTCCTTTTCTTTTTGCAAATACAGACTAACACGGCTGCTACTCTGAAACATGCAAGAACTGGAATCAGAATTTTCTGACAGATTTCAAGATTTCCAGCGATTTGGCCCCATGCTGTCTTTTCTAATTAAACCTGAAAAGGTCAATGAAAGCGACTTGGATTTGTCTGTATTTCAGTGGATGGGTGTTGAAGATTTCAAAATGCAGCTCATTCAGTTAAAAAGCTCAGAATTGTGGGCATCAAAGTTTGGAGATCTGCGGAGTGCACTTGAAGCTACCGAGAGAGATCATGGGGCCTCTATTCTGACCTGCTGGACGTCCCTGCCAGTGAAATTAACTGTTTGAAGAAAATTGCGTTTGCAGTGCTTTCAGCATTTGGATCCACATACCTGTATGAACAGGTATTTTCACACATGAAATCTGTCCTCTGTCCCTCTCGGAGCCAGTTAACAAGTGATCACTCAGAAGCCTTTGTGCAGCTTAAAGTATCCAAATATATGCCAGACATTGGAAAACTCAGCAAGGAAAAGCAAGGACAAGGATCACACTAAACTGATAAGATCTGCATTTTAATTTAATTTTAAATGAAGCTTCTTAAACATTTTAAAAACCTTATTTACTTTACATACAACAATAGTTTACAGAGTGGCAGCTGCGTTAGTCTGTATCCGCAGCAAGAAAAGGAGGACTTGTGGCACCTTAGAGACTAACAAATGTATTTGCTCAAATAAATTGGTTAGTCTCTAAGGTGCCACAAGTACTCCTTTTCTTTTAACAGTAGTTTAGTTCTATATTATAGACTTAGAGAAAGAGACCTTCTAAAAACGTTAAAATGTATTACTGGCACGCGAAACCTTAAAATAGAGTGCATCAATGAAGACTCGGCACACCGCTTCTGAAAGGTTGCCGACCCATGTCCTAGAGTTATGTACAATAGAGAATTCTCTTCCAGTAGCGGCTGCTGCCATCACATGTATACGGCAATTCCTTCCTTAGCTAGTGACTGGTAGCAGGGCCGGCTCCAGGCTCCAGCATTCCAAGCAGGTGCTTGGGGCGGCAGTTCGAAAGGGGCGGCCGTTCCTCCGGCCGCGGTGGCAATTCGGCGGCATCTTCTCCCCTTTGCCGGCCGCGGTGGCAAATCGGCAGCAACGTCTTCCTTTTGCCATCTGCAATGGCAATTTTTTTCACTGCTTGGGGCAGCAAAAACTGTAGAGCCGGCCCTGACTGGTAGTTGGTGGAGGGATCAGGTGAACATGTAGCCATTCTACTAACCCGGAGATGGACTCTATGACAAAGCAATCATATGGTGTTTGCAGTTTGTCAGTGTAACTGGCGCTAACCTTCCTATATGCTTCCTGACAAGCTGCTGTTTCTACTCAGTGGCTAAATCTTCCATCCATTTAGCTTGTATTTTGGTTATTCGTTGAGGAAGAATCTTATAGATCCATGACAGTTCATTTGCCTAGCGAGGGCATGAATATCGTTTCAGCTGTAGAGTTCTATTTTTCAGTGCTATCTTTAAAGGGCAAGGCTTGGAAGCTATGACAGTTGTACATAGTGGAAGTAATTTAGCCTTCGAGGGGTGGAATTCTTTTTTTAAGCTCTTCATGTAATCTTTGTTATTGCTAAAGAGATCTCTACCCAGGAGCAACTGGGTCCAAACTGATGCTGAACTATAAATAACTAGAGAACCTGGGGCGGTTCTTTATAGAGCCAGAGTGGTTGCCAGACGCAGTTGACTTCAGATGCTTGTCTAAGTGTGAATGCCTTTGCTTGCATTTCACCCGATATGTATCACAGAATGGAGGCCTGATTTAGAGCAGCATTTCTCAAAGGCAGCCACCGTGACCACCAGAGGATTTTCTTGAGGCCACAGCCCCCTGGCCTGTGGGGGGGAGGGGCGCAAAGCAGCGGCCCCTCCACCGCCCTGTTGCTCCTGGATGCACCACCTTGGTGTTGGTTACTGGGGCCACTAGCAGGGGTTGGGCCCTGCCCCACTCTGGAGACCCCTGGGGCTGGAGCAGCAGGTAGCCAGTGAGTTCCCCACCTTCCCAGGGGCAGTGGAGCTCAGGCTTTGGGCTTCAGCCCTGGGGTAGCAGGGCAGCTGGCTTTGCCCACGGGGCTTTGGGCTCCAGCACTGGGCTCCGACTGTGTTCCCGGTTTCCGTCCCAGGGCCGTGGGGCATCAGACTCCGGCTCCCCATCCAGAGCTTGTCCCCAGGTTTGCCAGGACTGAGTAAGTCTGCTGTGAAAAGTGATACTTGTATGTTTGTTAATATTAATTTTCACAACAGACTTACTAGCGAGCAATATGTAAATGGCTGTGTATCTGCGCATATTTCTTTGTTTTTCCTAAAGCTAAGTAAGTATTTTAGGAAAGTGTGAGAGCGGCCACCAGCAAGAGTTGGTGGCCACACTCTGAGACCACCAAATAATTTGTCCAGAGAAAACCTGATTTAGAGTGTTCCACTAAAGGGGCCAAGCATAACAACACTGGCTTGCAGAGATCCCAGTCAAAACTGGGACCCCATTCAGGGGCGCTGCAACAATTTGTATAATGGGGGTGCTGAGAGCCATTGAACCAAACTGTACATCCTGTATATGATTGAAACCACATCAAGCTAGGGGGTGCTACCACACCCCCAGCACCCCTAGTTCCACCACTTATGACCCCATTCTGCTAGATGCTGTACAAACACATAGTAAGGGACAATACCTGCCTTGAAAATTTTCATTGTAAATAGACAAGACAGGGAAAGGGTGGGAGGGGAAACAGAGAAGTGATTTGCCTAAGGTCACACAGCAGGTCAGTAGCAGAACCAGGGACAACACCTAGGCCTCCGGAATCTCAAGAGTAACACCAAATCCACTAACCATACTTACTCCCTAATGAGCACTTCTACTTCACTTGTCAGAGTGAAGTGTACAGGGTGATATCGATGTATCAGATGTTGGAGTCATGTCACTAAGAAGGAAAGCTGAAAGTTGAAGCGTGTGGGGCTGTTCAGTGGGTATGGTATCTAGATAAGAGTACTGATTGCCTAGTGTAAAGGATAATAGCTGATTCATGTCTCTTCAACCACACAACAATACTAGTGAGAGTCCTGAGTGGTGAACATCATTTTTCTACTAAATGAATAATCTTATCCCAACACTGTGGTTCGAAAGTAAAGTTCAAAGAGTAGATACGATCTTGCATTACCACTTAACGCTGAGATCGTTTTCTTGGAAGAAAAAAATAGGTCATTAGAATATAGGGCAGGGAGGGGCTAGGACTGACTTGGGTCTGGACGATTGGCTGGGTTCTAAGAGTCATCCAAGGGATTTAGCTAGGTTTGAGTACTCCACTACTAGATCGGCAACATACAGCGAAGCGTGATTGGGTATATTACTGGTATATCTGGGAGGAGGGGCTTTGGTGTATTAGCATAGCTCAGGCCTGTGTTGCTAGAGGGAAAAGAACAAGGGAAAGTAGAAGGCTTCTCTGGTGCCTCTGTGCCGGTGAATTTTGGGGAAAAGATTGTGACTCGTATTGGTTACGCTTTGTGGGTATCAGAGTAACAGCCATGTTAGTCTGTATTTGCAAAAAGAAAAGGAGTACTTGTGGCACCTTAGAGACTAACCAATTTATTTGAGCATAAGCTTTCGTGAGCTACAGCTCACTTCATCGGATGCATGGATGAGGGTAGTGCTGAAGGATTTTAAATCCTCTAATTATGTAGGGAAAAGGCTTATTGTTTTGCTGGGCTGGGAATATTTTCAGCCGGGTTAAAATACAGGCCATTTACTACAGAGGCCAGGATGCTTTGTGGATCCCCAAAACTCTCGCCACATCCCCACACTAGTGGTCCCAAACTCTAGCTTACACTATGTGATCAGTGAACACTATAACAGACCACACATGGTACCCCTGCACCTTTCTTTTGAGTTGAGTTCTGCATTGCTCCACAAGACATTATGTAATCCTGTCCCTCACTTCCAAGGGTGTGACAGGGGAAGGACAGATGGGCAGCGCTTATGCAATAGAAAGAGGAAAGATGATCTTTGGCGGGGACTATGCAAAGGTCATATTGTAGTCAGCATGCGTCATCAGGGCTTTCAATGGCTCACATGTTTGTAGGTTAAGTGGGACAACAGTGACTCTGCGGAAGAGAAAAACTAGTTTAGGGAACCAACCCAAGGCAGACTCTTATGCAAGAGTCTGCAGCTTCCAACGGATTGTTACATTCGCACTCGCTTCACCTCTTTGTCCTTAACACTTGCGCCACTGAATTTGTTTTTAAATATTGCTCTCTGTAACCAGCTGAAAGATGGGCTAAGCAGCCAGAAATAAAGGGAACACTGCGCTGCTTTGGTTTGTTTTTCTATTATCCTGTCAGGTGTAAAAGGCCACCTGGCTTCAGAGTCAGAAATTTATAGAGAAAGGAGCGATGATGCATTAAATACTTGCAGTGAAGCACACCTGGAGGCATATCACCCTGGGGTTCTCAGGGCGAGCGGCCATCAAGCCACAGGACACTATGTATTTAGTCTCCCCCAGCCCTCCGGCCTCTGCAGAGCCCATCAATAGTCATTCTCCAAATCTCCAGCAAACCCATATGATTATTAGACAAGGCAGATAGGATGATTTTTCCCTGTCCAGCTGACTGCAGTCTATCTAAAGAGTGCACCAGGATGTAGGAGGGAAGGATTGCAGGCGTATTATTGCAGTCCCATTTCCCAAAACTGTAAACGAAATAATACATTGTTTGAAACAGTTCCTGACATGAAGGCAGCACCACAGAACAGCCACTAAAAAATATCTTTGCACCCCAGAGCATCCTTCTCAGTAAAGGTGAGACTTTAGTCACAAATAGATTGTCTTTCTTTCAGGTTCTCTAGCTTCCACACTTACTAATATGTTCTCTGTTTATCTGGGCTTGGGTAGTTCCAGCGGCCAACTTTTGTCTCCCTTAAGCTGGAGGGACCATTTCCAAGGCTGAAAGGACAGCTCAATCTCCATTCTCACTGCTGAGATTGCTAACTATGCTATGGTCGCTGCCCACTGGGAAGTGGAGTAAGACACCAACTCATTTTATACTAGTCTCCCAATACCAATCAGCCACCAGATGGCAGCAGCATCTAGGCACCATTAACCAGGTTATAGGTCAGATCTGAACTGGTAATCTAGAACCGTGGTTCTCAACCAGGGCCCCGGGGCCCCAGTGAGGGGCTGCTGGCAAGTTTCAGGGGGTCTACCAAGCAGGGGGCCAGTGTTAGACTTGTTGGGGCCCAGGGCAGAAATCTAAAGCCCGATCGCATGGGGCTGAAGCCTGGGGCCCTGAACCCCGCCACCCAGGGCTGAAGCTGAAGCCTGAGCAACGTAGCTTCGTGGGGGCCCCATGGCATGGGGCCATGGGCAGTTGCCCTGCTTGCTACCCCCTAACGCTGGCCCTGGCTTTTATATGCAGAAAACTAGTTGTTGTGGCACAGGTGGGCCGTGGAGTTTTATAGCCTATTGGGGTGGGCCCCAGCAAGAACAAGGTTTAGAACCCCTGATCTGGAGGAGGAAGAAAATCTCTATGAGCCAATGCTAACTCCTTGAGCCAGCCCATCCCCACACTCCCTAGTCACTACCTCCACCAGCCCTGAGACAATAGATTTTAATAGTATCATTGGCCACTGGTTGGTCTTGTGGTGTTACAACTCTTTCTGAGGCACTATTTCTTCTCCGTGATACTAAAGATGCTACTTCTGAATCCCTTAGTTCTCGTCTGAAACCTCTTCCATCTTGGTTTTAAATGGCATTAAGTAAACGTTGCCACCTGTACGATTGCCACATGGCTCTGAACAATGTGTGTTGCAAGCCTGTGATGACAAATGATGACTTCTTAGGGAGGAATCAAAAACCCCACAAGCTGGACACACTTGAATCCTTTGAGAGCCAGGCATCTTGTTCCACCTGTGATCAAAAAGCACCTTGCATTTGCTACTGGTGCTCTGTCTAGGAAATAACAGATCTTTGGCTTTCTTTTTCTTCTGTTTTCTGACTGGCGTTAATACTTTGGTATGTATTTTTCCATTTTTATAATGCATCTCACAGACAAACTCCAGGTGCTCCAAAAAATGATATTGAAAAACACAAAAATAATCCAAACCTATGTAGGCAAAAACAAACAGTAACAACAACAACAACACACGACCTCCTGTCCAAAACAAACAACTAAAACATGACTTAGAGAAGAGCACTGCATAAGTGATTAGGCCTTACAATAGGTCTATTTAATATAATGTCTCTACAGGTAAGATCATGTCTCCTTCCACTGGCTGGTCCCTCCAACTAAAACAGCCTCTACTTACAGTGAAAGGAGTCACTTTTTTAGCATGAGAAGGGCTTGTGTTTTGGGGGCTGAAGGTCTCAGGTTTTCTCCCTGCTAACGACTGTGGTGTCTACACATATGCAGCTACAATTCATTATACCTACACGGCCAACAAACTTGTGTTCTGTTGGACCAAAGAGGGGAGGATGTTCTAGAGGTGGGGGTCTTGCTGAGAACAACCTGCTGCCACTCACAAGTTGTATAGATCTACAGACGGTTGTCTTAGTCATTCACCACTTGTGTCCCTCACAAGCTCTATTTTGAAGACTTAAGTGTGCCTAGGTCTTGAGCAGGCCCACTGCACAGGGGTGACTTTCAACTAGAGAAAGGTCCCAAAACATGAAAGCCCTTCCAGGGCAGAATTGGTAGTTTGAATGGATCACTACCTGAGTGTTGTATCACTGATACTGTATGTATGCCATCTTTTTGTCATGAAAACCCATAACAACTGGAACTACAACAGCCTAGGAATTGGCACAAGCCCTGCTACATGGACTCCAATTTGTATAGCAGGAACTATAATCACAATGAGACATGCCCAGGCCATCGGGCATCCCAGGGGATTTCAGTCACCTGTTTACAAAGTGTTTTGAGTTGCAGCTGTTTCACTGCTCTGATGTTTCAGGAGGTGGGGGCAGTGTGAAAGGATGTTGTTCCTTATGCTCTTTGCTGGGCCATCAGAATTGGGAAACGGGTGTTTAAAAATTGCGCAAGGAAACTGGCAATTGCTGCCTTTGTTTTTCCCCCTTAAATCTGAGTGACTTCCGTGTTAGTGAGAGGTAACAGACCCAGAGACTGACATTCCATACTCGATAAACAGAGAACAGGCAAAGCATGGGCAGTGCAAATGTACGGGTGCTCCAGCCTGGCCTACCAGTCTGCCCCACACCTGATTTGGAGGGATCCACTCTAGGGCTGAGTGGGGAAAGTCTTCCAGGTCCATTCAGTCATTGGCTTTGCTGTTGATGTTGTCAGCAAGAGATCAAAGATAGTTTTTGTGATGTGAACATCTTTAAGAACTGGATTGAGAACGATCACCAGCTCCTTTCAAACAGGCCATTGAACAGCCAGCAGCTGAAAATGACTTTTGGTTACTATCAACCTGACTCAAATTGATCTAACAATTTAAAGGGCTCTCTCTATCGTTAACCTTGCCTGTCCAGCCCGGCTTTAATAATAACAATAGTGAGCTAATTCTCACCTTCTTCTCCCAGCCTGGCTGTGCTGGGATACTGGATGCAGATATGCAGAAAGAATTCCAAAACCCAGTTAGTATCCGGATCCGTGATTTGTACAATGGTGTCTGTGTGTGCTTAGCAGTGCTGAGAGAAGGATCCTGCTAAGTTGTAACAAGCACAGAGAGGGGAGAACATAGGGTCCTGCAGGAGATGATATTGCGTATCACCTGAGCTGCGAGCATTTGCCTGGGTTAGTTGTTTGCTTGTTTTTGTGGGAAATCCCATAGGATTGGTGGAGCTTCTGCAAGGACTGAGGACACTGATAGTTTGTTTCCAATATTTATTTAGCAAGATATTGTAACTGACAGTCACTCATGTATAAAATATAGTGCCAAGCCAATATTTACAATGCTCTGCAGATATATTTAGCCTGCTGACCCTCTCCCTATTGCTTTTCCCAAATGGTGATTCACCTCAACTGTCATGTGCAGGTGAAGTATTGCCTCTGCCAATACTGCAGGTGAGTCCCTTGCCTTCTTAGACCGTGCCAGGAATCTAGCCACACTCTCCTGGCAAAGAATGAAGATCCAATCGTCTACTGAAAGCAAAATGGGGTCAAACAAAAGGCAAAGGTCAGTTAGATCAGAACAGGACAATTCATCGTGTCTCTAGCTAACAAAAAAAACCATGTTTGATTCTGAATAACGCTGATTTATTGGGCGCTGGCAGCTTTTCCTCTGTAGCCATGAGTGACTTCTCTTTTCAAATAGTCCCAGAATTATCTGGGCTGGTGCTACAGTTCATCAGGCTTGGTTTCTCTAGGCAACATCGAAGGAGAACTTGGTATTTGCATAACACATCTCCAAGGATCTCACAGTACTGTACTAATAGCACTTAATACAACACTGTACTTTGCCTGGGTGCTGCAGTCTGTCTGTGCAGTCAGCTGCAGACTCAAGGACTAAGCCTCACAGCTCACCAGCAAAATAAATATTATCACCCCTGTTTTACAGCTGGGGAGAGAAACTGAGGCAGAGAGCCATTAAGTGACTTGTCCAAACTCACACAGTGAATCAGGATCAGAGCTGGGAACAGAATCCAAGTTCCTGACTCCCTCACTTTCGCTCTAGACAATAGAGAACACTTCCTCTCTCTCAGGTTATCAGTGACAGCTGCCATCCTAGATGTGTTATGCTCTCACCACCTTGTCATACAGGAAAGTTTTCAACTCCGTGTTTTTCGCTGATGCCTGTATAAAGCTGTCTAAAGAAGAGGTTATAAAAGCGGAAGGTGAGGAATGCTGAATTCTAGTCTAATCTATATTTATATGGCCCTTGTTGCTGCAAAGCAGAAAAAATGTCATTGGAACAATTTTTTTTTGCCACCAGACAGGATATTTAAAAAACCCAGTAAAAACTCTGTTTGATGGTATCTTTGTACAAATATTTAATTCCCAATTTAATTTAAAAACTATCTTTAATGTTGCTTTTGTGCCTGGCAGTTAAATCAGGAGGCTGGCAAACTGATCCCTTTTCAGTTATGTTATTTTGACTGAGGCAGCAAAGGGGATCAAAGAGGAGAAATCCAACAATAGTAGCATTTTATCATCCTGAATATTTTGCTCTCTCTCACTCTGATATTTGCAGGCAAACGATTATGTGACTAATGGATTTGTATTTCTGAAGTACTAAGAGTACAGATCAGAACATTTGTAGCATTAAAAAAGAATTTGGTATAACTGAATTGAAACAAGGAACATGTCAACCGAAATCAAGGGTGCCTCCCAACACACACAGAAGTGCTTTCCCAGAGAGGATGTCATGTTACTCCAGTCTTTTTACTGTCAGCCATTTGTTTTCATGCCACATAATATCACATTAACTGGATGTTATTATGCATTCCATCTTAGTCTTGTTAGCTTGCTTTCAGCATGTCAAGCTGACATATTTTTGTTGTACAGTTAATTGCTGAATACTCAAGGACTTTAATTCCTACATTAACAGTTTATCTGACTAGGAGAGAAAATAAGTGCTGGATCCATTGTCAATTCTTTAAAGTGTAATATCCTCCTGACTTACAGTTTATTACCCAAGAGGGTAGGAGAACTTGAAATGTCCCCTGTTATTTATTTAAAAACTTTGCTATTGCACACAGCAACATCACATCTGAGCACCTCCCAAGTATTAACGGGTGTAGCTTCATAACATCTCGTAACACAAGCATCTAATAGCGTCTCTGTTCTACAGAGAAGGAAACTGAGGCACCCAGAGGCTCAGGGATGTGCCTAAGGTCACATACGTCTGAAGCAGAGAAAGGAAAAGAACCCAGGTCACCTGATTTGTGATCCACTGCTTTCATCCTTCCTCTCATGCTCATGCATAGAAATTGCTACTGTATGTGTTACACCCTGACCAGGTGCCCCTCTGTATAGAAATTGCGAGTCTATTGCGAGTGGATCCAGTCGTTGAGTCCCATGTGCTCCTAAGCCAACTGAGTCTGGATGGAGCCTAGTTACTGTTTCTAGCTCTGAAATTCCAGGACATACTCACAGGCTCAAATCTCTAGTGTGATGCCCTTCTTTGGGACATGATGGCATCCAGTCGCCCTACGCCCCAAAACCAGTGTCTCAGACCTCCCAACCCCCTTAGTTGCTTACTCGTGCTCCCCCAGAGTTCTACCTAGATGTGAGCCCTCTGGCTTCTCATTTAACCCCCTTCAGGGACAATGGGGCAGGAAAGCAAGGAATATAGGCTTAGCAAAGAATTTCTTAACCACAACCACTTTACTCTTTAAATGCTCTAAAGCATTACAGACCTTTGCAAAATAATAAAAGTCCAGAGATGTACCCTCCAATAGTCTGATCTCACCTATTCTGTGAGTTTTGTCAGCATTTCAGGCTAGGCAGCGTCTCTCCGGCCTTCCATCTCTCTCCAGCCTCTTCTTGCATGCAGCGATGGGTGACTCCCACTTTTCAGAGAAGAGAAACCCCTTCTTAAATACAGTCTCTCTCCCTTTGGCCATGTGGCCATCAGGCTGAGAAGCAGCAGAACCCCCGGCCATGCTGGCACCCCAATGTCGAAAATCCATTGTTCTATGGGGTTGGGCCAGTAGTTAACAGACAATCCAACTTAATGGTCCTAGATTGCTCTGTGATGGCTTCTGAGTCATAGTCCTTCAATCAGGCGTCAAGCATCTTTCCTGGGTATACTAGCTATCTAGAATACCTCATAATAACCCTGCCTTTGGTTCTTCAGCACATATCACAAAATGGCATTCCTTCTACAAAATGGAATTTATAATTTGAACCAGATATATCCCACTCTGTGATAGAGTGTACCTGTTAGAGTTCTTTTGACATTACCGTTGATAGTTGTATTACTGTTCTTATTTGTATTGCTGTAGGGCCAAAGGGCCTCAAACAGGGATCTGGGCTCCCCTGTGCTAGATGCTATACCAGGGGTCTGAAACACATGGCCTGCAGGGTTATTTTCAGCAGCTCGCCAGCTCCCCGTGGTACCCCTGCCCCTCCAGCATTTACCTAGAGCGGCTCCGGCCCGGCGCGCACTGGGGGCAGGGCAGGCTCCCTGCCTGCCTGCCTGCCCTGCCCCTGCGCCGCTCCGGGAAGCGGCCGGGACCCAGGGGAGGAGGGGGCACAGGGGTCTGTGTGTTGCCCTGGCCACTCCTCCAGGTACCTCCCTTGAAGCTCCCATTGGCCGGTAACGGGGAACTGCGGCCAATGGGAGCTTTGGGGGAGGTAACTGGAGGAGCGGCCAGGGCAACACACAGACCCCTGTGCCCCCTCCCCCTCCCCCCCCCCCGGTCCCGGCTGCTTCCCGGAGCGGCGTGGGGGCAGGGCAGGCAGGCAGGGAGCCTGCCCTGTCCTGCCGCCGGTAGGCGCCGGGCTGGACCTGCCCCCCGAACCCCTTCTGAAGCCGAACCTCCTGCCCTGAGCCCCCTGCTGCACCCCACACCCCTCCTGCACCCCAACCCCCTGCCCTAAGCCCCCTGCTGCACCCCAACCCCCTGCCCTGAGTCCCCTGCCCACCCTGCACCCCCTGGGGGCAGGGAGGGGGCAGAGTTGGGGTGGGGATTTCAGGGAAGGGGTTGGAATGGGGGCAGGGAAGGGGCGGGAAGAGGCAGGGCAGTGGCAGGGCCTCACAGAAGGGGTAGAGTGGGGGCGGGGGCAGGGCAGTCGGGGGGGGGGGCGGTCAGTGGTGCAGCCCTTGGGCCAATGTACTAGTCCTTATGTGGCCCTCGTGGTCGTTTGAGACCCTTGTGCTATACAAACGTATGGTTCTGACAGTCTCTGTCTGATAGCTCACAATCTCATTCTATAGCAACTTGCAACACGTAGATGAAAGATGAACAATGAATATGCAAAGGACAAGGCAAAATTCAAACATGTTTGTTTTGTTTAACATGCAGTACTCTGAGCTTGCCACCTGCCCAACTACAGGCGAATTCAGCCTTGGTGTAATCATGCACAACTTCCATTGACTTCAGCTGGAATTGCATCTCCTTATGACAAGGCTGAATTTAGTCCTGTATCTTCCATTAGAATTCTAGCAATTGAATGGGGGTGCCCAAGCTATAAGAAGAAATTCTTTTAGTCAGATATACAAAATTGCCAGGTGATGGGGTTTCCAAGGCTTGGAGCCACAGTCCTAGTCATGGGCAATCAGCACCTGCTCCTGTGAAGTGCTGAGCACTGAGTGAGCTCAGCACCTCACAGGAAACAAAAGGTCTATTCAGTCAGCTGGTAGGAGCCCCTGTTACTGGGATGTACTAATATTACAAAGCTAGCATTTTAGAGGATGCAGGTAACAAAAGCACCTTTACACTGCACCTTAAATGGAGCTGAGGTTATTAAATGCATCTCAAATCACCTTAGCCCTGACCTTGAGGTCTTTACAGGCCAGAGAGATCAATTT
This sequence comes from Lepidochelys kempii, assembly GCF_965140285.1. Lineage (NCBI taxonomy): Eukaryota > Metazoa > Chordata > Testudines > Cheloniidae > Lepidochelys > Lepidochelys kempii. The sequence continues at coordinate 154,935,672 of NC_136382.1, forward strand.
CCACACATAATTCATTCCTTAATTTATTGACCCACAGCCAGCAACAGTGCCTTTTATTTACACATTTTAAAATAACAAGAGGTGCCTATCTGAACTCCCTAGGCCACTCTGAAAAATACTCAAGAAAGAGCAATCCTATAACATATCAGAATACTAAACAAGCAGGCAGTACACGAAGCATTGACAATTGTGGTGATGGGGTAACCCACTGGGTGTTATGTGTCCCCTTCTGTGCCTGATCAACAGAGGAAATGGGCCTGTTACAACTCTCAGCTCTTTAGCTCCAGCTGTAGGGACTTGGGCCAGGCCCCCAGTTCAATCTCTGGTGTAAGCCACAATGGCAGCTGCCATGTAAGTTGGAGTTTGTCTGGGATTCAAACTGCTGTGGGCTTCTTTTGCCCAGTGGATGTATGTAGCATGCACTGGCCAGTGTCTTGACCGAGGGAGCTTGTTCCACATAATTGCATGTAACTCCCACAGCAGTTTAGGACTGAATCCCCATTTATGTGGGGACTGATACTGCAGACCTCCAGAGTTGAAAGCATGAATCTGTACAGCTTGAGCTAAGGAGCTAGGTTCTGTAACAGCCCCATATCCCTGTGGATAAGGGACACGATACACCCGCTGACCAGTGGGTTACAATGCCTGAGATCACTGTGAATCAGATCAGAGGCTCCCAGACTGCAATCTCACAATAACAGCTGTTAGTCACTAGAGACCTGGCATAGATTCAGACTAGCAGCCTAGTGCCACTTCTCTGTTATTAGTTCCTTGAGTCATAACGTTCCTCAATTATACAGAAATGTTCATATGTTTTCATATCCCTGCTCGTATTTATTGTGCAAGTCATTTAAAAAAACTGAAGTGCAATAATTAATCTCCCCTTTGGGTCTGTTGTGTCTTCAACTGGCAGCAAATGTAGCGAACCCAGCCTATGGAACTCTTCAGAACCAGCCATTCCATGTACCTCCATCTCATCCACTCCATCTCATTTCAAATCTCCTTTGGAAGTATTCCACATCTCCCTTGCCTAAGCCTGTTAATTTCACTCTGGAGCTACTACTGAGTTATTTATGATCTAGACTGGGATCTTCAGAGGGGCCTAAAGGGCTATAGCACCCAACTCCCATTGAATTGCAATTAATGCCCTTTGGCTCCTTTGAAAATCCCAATTTAACCCTGCATAGCCTTGGGTAAGGCTTGTATAATACAGCATAATGTACTATACTGTACTTCTTTTTTGGACATGAGAGATTTGTTATATCATCAGTCAAAAGGGTCTATGTTTAAAGCCGTACTGCTAAACTACAAGCACTCAAAAATGATGAGTTAGGCCTCAAAAATAACAAGATCAACGTAAACATTGTGAGATTAAAACAAAGCAAAAACTCTAGGTTTTTTAAATTTATTTTTTGAGGCTTGGGGGAGGATGTCACATTTTTAAGCTTTTCATCACTACCAAGAGAGCCAGAAGTTGCTTCTATTTTTTTTTAAAATGAAAGCTGATCTTCTCATGTAATCACAGGACTCCAGTAGCTGCAGCTTTTAGAAAAACACCAAGTATTGCAAAGTTTAGCAGCCCTGTATGGGAATCAACAGCAATTTGTGAATGGTGGCTGAAGCAATCATGAGTAAGCACAGGGGACAGAACACATGGACTGTCCCAGCTCAGTAGCTGTGGCAGTCCCAGATCTTATTTCCGTGATGGGCTAGATTGGGGTGGGGAACCCTTTTTCTGTCACAGGCCATTGACCCACAAAAAAAAAAAAAAAAAATCAATCGTGGGCCACTCACCTGCCAGGGGTGGGGTGGGGGTGTGTGTGCAAAGGCTAGGGGCTTCCCCCCCCCCCCACAGCAGGGCAGGAGAGGAGCCAGCCTCACAGTTCCAGCCCTGCAGGGGGGTGCAGAGGCTCGGGGCTTCCCCCCACAGCACAGCAAGTTTGCGCTCAGGGCTCCAGCCCTGTGGGGGAGCACCACAGGAAATTAACCAAAGGGCCAGATCCGGCCCACAGGCCGTAGGTTCCTCACCCCGGACTAGATACAGGAGGTAGCAGGCCAGCTTCTCCGGCCTGTTGTGCAGGTGAGCCTCAGTTATCAGAATGACCCCTCCAGGCCTTGAAAAAAAATCTATTAATATTATACAGAAAATGTATTCCCGCCCTCTGGTGCGCGCTGGTTCTCCAGAAAGCTCAGCTGCTCCCAGGCCTTCCAAGGAGCTGGGCTCGCTGCATGGCCCTGCTCTCTTCCCCCAAGCCAGGAGGCATCTCTCAGGAGATGCTGACCTGCCCCCGTCCTCGACGGCGAGCGCCTTCATTGTGTCTGTCCAGCGCCGAGCACAACGGGGGTCCAAGCACCGCCCAGGCCCAAGCCCGGGAGAACTCACAAGGTGGAGCAGGAACCATGGTGCAAAGGCCTGGGCAGCCCCGCCCATTGGGATGGGGAGGCGTGGCCTTCTAGCGGTTACCGCGGCCGCCGCCGGGCTTGGCTGCGCCCTGGCGCGAGCTCAAAGGGCGGGGCTTCAGCGTCACCCGCCCCGTCCTCTCCGTCTGCCCGGCCGCCCTCTAGTGCCCCGGAAGCAGTTGCGCCCGCGCCCCCCGGAAGTGGTTGTGGCGGTGCTTCTGGGCTCCGGAGCCGGCCGAAGGAGTCTCCCGGCGGAGTGGGCGCCATGTTCCTGACGGTGGCCGCCTGTGAGTGAGGAAGGGGATCCGGCTCCGCGCAGCTGCCGCTAGCTGGGGCGGCGGCGGCGGGGGAGGAGCGAGGGGCAGCGGGGGGCGGCTGGGGCCTGACGGTGTCAGGGACGCGCTTGGGCCCAGGCTGCGCTACTGCTCCTCCCTCATCGGCCCTACCTCTCCCGGCGGGCATTGCGGCGCCCCCTGCTAGCCGACGTCACCCCAGCGAGCTGCGAGGGAGGAGTGGCCCAGGGGGCACCTCGCCCTGCCTGCTCCAGCAGCTCCTCGGCCGCCGCTGCAGAGGGGGGCAGGTGGAGGCCGCAGTGACTGTAGCAAGAAAGGGGGGGTGGGGGCTGCAGGTGAATTTTTAAAGAGATCTGCCCGAGTGGCTTGGCTGGTCTTTCCCTTCTGCTTCTCAGGCACGTATCTGTCAACCAGCGGTGTCGTCCCAGGAGTTGTTCAAAGCCCCAGCTGCGAGCGAGCGATTACAGGGCTAACAGTATTTAATTTCTAGAAATGTCACATCTTAGTCAAAGTTTACCTGTGAGTTAAGTCATTTTAAAAATGAACGGATGGTTTGGCCATTGGATGACGAGGACCCTAATCCTGAACTTGGCTGAGTCCCTGGTCATCTGGAAACCTATATGGACATGTCAGAATAGGCCCAAGTGTGGATTGAAAACTTAAAAGGGCAGGGAGATAAAATATCTGAATTCCATAAACTGCTGTCAGCAACTGTGAAAGAAATGCTTGGTTAAAAGAATGAAAGAAAAGGAAATAGTTAAAAACATTACTTAGATTCTACAATCTTTGAGGCAGGGACCATCTTTTTGTTCTGCGTTTGTATAATATCTAGTACATTGAGCTCATGGTCCCTGAGTGGGGCCCCCATAGGTGCTACTGCAATACAAATACATTATAAATGAAACCGGAATGTCCAATATAAGGTAACTTTTGGGGCATTACCTGTGGTGACATGTGTGCTGCGTTATTACTTATTATTACAGATTCTGGATTGGGCCCCTCTGCGTTGAGGGCTGTATAAACAGACAGTCGGGGACAGTTCATGCCCCAAAGGGTTTCCTGTCTAATTTAAGAAAATATTCTTGTGAGGGTAAGAATCTCAATGAAGGAAGATGGTAACATAAGCTCATGTGCTTGTGGATCCCTCCCTTACTCTGTGGAGTAATGTCCCCATGGAGGGCATTTCCCAGGATTGGATTTGCATGGAGGTAGTAGTGGGGGGTGGATGACCCCATTTGGGTGGAGACAGGATCTGCCAGGGATCCTGCCCATTCCTCAGCTCATCATTGGTTGTGTGATTTCTTGTAGGTGTTCCATCAAAAATGGGTTTTAGAGAGAGATTTGAAGAGGAGGGTAGCTGCCTTATGTTTCAGTTCAGAAAAGGCATTCTTTGTGAAAGGCGCAGAATGCCTATATTGGTGGGAGAAGTGGATAAATGAGTGTTGCTAAAGTGCTGGAGGGGCTTAAGAGATTAAGATAAAGAAATAGAAGAAAAAGGCAGAGCTGAGAAGGGCCTTAAATGTGAGTGCAAGAAGCTTGAGCTTTTATGCAGTGGAAAACAGGAAGCCCGTGGAGGGATTCTGAGAGTGAAGTGACATAGGGACAAGGGATCTGATCTTCACAGTATTTTGAAAGAACCTGAAGTGGGAGTAGTCAGAACTACTAGGGGCTTGAACAAGAGCTTTGATTGTGCAGACAGAACATAAAGTGGATTTTGCTACACTTTTACTTACCTTGCAGTATTGCCCGGAGGGTACAAGCGGGCCAGGGCCTACTGGGCTAGGCACTGCACAAATGATTTTTAAAATGATATGATGGGGGAAATAAAGCTGGATTTTGGCGTGGTCTAGCTATACAAGGCAAGAGGAATCTCCTTTACAACTGATTGTCTTTGCCTGGCTGCTCTGGGACTGTTCCAAAAGCAGCTTTTGTGCAAAGCTGTAATCATTTTTATATGTTAATAGTTAAAAGAAAACAAGATGGTAATGTAACTTTCTTTCTTTTTCTTCCTTTCATCATTGTGCTCCACAAACAGTGGCCAAGAGCAAATCCAAGTAAGTGACATTTTACTGGTTTGAGCTATTCCAAATGATCTGCTTCCCACAGTTGCATCCTACAATGATACACAAATATGGGGTTCTCACAGAATCTCTGAATAAAGAAAAAAGAAAAGGAGTACTTGTGGCATCTTAGAGACTAACCAATTTATTTGAGCATGAGCTTTCGTGAGCTACAGCTCACTTCATCGGATGCATACCGTGGAAACTGCAGCAGATATTGTTTCATGATCTCTGTGTGTATATAATATCTGCTGCAGTTTCCACGGTATGCATCCGATGAAGGGAGCTGTAGCTCACGAAAGCTCATGCTCAAATAAATTGGTTAGTCTCTAAGGTGCCACAAGTACTCCTTTTCTTTTTGCAAATACAGACTAACACGGCTGTTACTCTGAAACCTGAAATAAAGAAGAGGAGTATTAGTGGCACCTTAGAGACTAACCAATTTATTTGAGTATAAGCTTTCGTGAGCTACAGCTCACTTCATCGAATATATAAAGCTTATGCTCAGATAAATTGGTTAGCGTCTAAGGTGCCACTAATACTCCTTTTCTTTATTTCAGGTTTCAGAGTAACAGCCGTGTTAGTCTGTATTTGCAAAAAGAAAAGGAGTACTTGTGGCACCTTAGAGACTAACCAATTTATTTGAGCATGAGCTTTCGTGAGCTACAGCTCACTTCATCGGATGCATAAAGCTTATGCTCAGATAAATTGGTTAGCGTCTAAGGTGCCACTAGTACTCCTTTTCTTTTTGCGAATACAGACTAACATGGCTGCTACTCTGAAAAGAATCTCTGAATGTACATGAAGTATTTGTCGTTCTTCAACCTAGGAGCTAGACTGCATCTCCTTTGCATGTAATCTCTCCCCCACTCTCTGGAATGGGAGATCTGCAGTACTGTCCCCTTGAAGGGTATTCCCCAGGGTTAGATTCTGCACGGAGGTAGCATTGGGGAGTGAATGACCCTTTTTGGGTGGAGGCAGGATCTGGCAGGGTGCACATCAATGAACTCATCCTGGAAGAATTATTTGAGTAAGTTCTAGAGCCCTGGGGCTGTGCTGCTTTTCCTGTAGTGTCGTCTCTGTGGTGGGGATCTAATTTTAATGGAGTTTCTGAAGGCAGCCATTGCAGAGGGATCCCTGGCAGCAGAGCTCCAAGAAGCTGGGTGAGACAGTGAAGAAGCACAGGGCCTCCATGCACATAGTCTTGTCCCCTGGATGACCTGAGAGGGTTGAGTCCAACCCTGTGGTGCACTTTAGGGGGGGAACTCCATGGCAACCCTCTTCCCTGAACAGGACAATTAGAGAGACTCTCTGAGGGATCCTCATAGTCACGTACTTGCCGAGCCTCATTCATTAAGTGAGGGCAATCTGTATGCATATGTGGTTAGTTTGGACCTCTATGGGGTCCAGGCTAATGCGTGTGGTGTTTTTATCAGCATTACATTTCTAGTAGAGTATAGAATGGTTCCCTGAACTTCTGTAGCTGTTGTGTATAATGATCATAAAACAGTTGCTTGTCTATTTTGCTGAACAAGTTTCAAGGTGGGTGCCATCACTTTCAGTTAATAAAGTAACTATTGTCGAGGGCAAAGCTCTAACACATTCTCCGTCTGGGCTGGAAGTGCAGCAGAGACAGAGTTCTGAGCACCTGGCCCCTCTCAAGAATGTGTTAATGGGCTGTGGAGGAAGATAGATCCGGATCCCATGGGCTAAAAAGAAGATTGGCATAGTCTGGGGCTGGGAAGGAAATAAAGGACTCTGGAAAAATTTGTCTTTGCTCCCCCATAAGTAAGGAGACAAGAATGAATGAAAATATATATGAGGGGTGAACAGTTATGGCCAAAATTGTATTTGTAAGGTATTTAGACAAATCCAAGAGACTAAAGTGATAAAGAAGCTCTGTTGTCGAAGAACTGTCATTAAAACATCCCTGTTGTTTCCCCTGGTTCTCAGAAGGTGCATTCCTGCATGGATCTGTAATAGTTCGTACTTGAAAGCTCTGGAAAGAGGACCTCCTGGCATGCTTCTTGTTGAAGATTTAAAAATCATCCCCAAATGAAGCTGGTGCCAGGCACCCGCTGGGTTGGCAGTGTCTCTCCTCTCGTGGTGTTTCTGCAGAATTGTCAGGGCTTGACATTCAAAGTGCAGTTTTAAAGTACATGCCCAATAGGAGGGGTCTCAGTTTGACACCAGCCTTAATAATAATCATGTTCTGCCATCATCCCCTCCCACCAATGAACAGAGCATGGTAAAGTTTCCTCAAGGAGGAAGTATAAATACAATTAACTTCACTAACCTAAAAGCTTTTTATGGCTTTTTTTATCTTGTATTTCTCCCCTTTTTATTCATTAAGAAACTAAATTTATTTTCAAAGCCAAGTGCTTCTCTTTTTGGTTTTGTGTTCTCTTCCCTTCTTTCTTCATCATTTTATTGGTCCTCCTCCGGCCCCTTTGCTTTCCCTTTTTGGGTCTCTCCCCTAGATTTCCTCCCTTCTTGTTCTGCTTACACTTCACTAGAGCATTTGGCTTGGGTTGCCTGATTAAGTTGGAAATTTTCATAACAAAGTGTCTTACTCAAAAAGAACCTGCCCTCAGACATGTACCAAATAAGAGTTTCAAACTCTGGTTATATTGATATCAGTGGGCTAGAAAGAGGAAACTGACCAGAAGGTGTTTGAGGAAGTGGGAGAGGTATGGGGGAAGGAGTCTGCTACATGGTTACAGGTGCTATGCCTGATCCCTGTAGTGGGTGTACAGGAGATGACAGAAAACTGGGTCATTCACTGGGTCTTTTAGCTCAGGGAAGTCTAGTGGTTACCCTTCATTTGAGGGGGGAAGAAAGAATGTTTTTTTTCATGTAAAACTAGACTTTAAATCAGACCAGGCAAAGCCATATGTACTGTATATGCTGTTGGGAGTGACATTGCATGGGTGAGCAAATAGGGATTTTCTCTGTTTAATTTCAAGGGATCATATTGTCTGTAAGCCAGGAAATTGAATGTGGGTTCTACCTGCAATGCTTTCTTCAGATCATTTCATTGCGATGGAAGAGGAGAGATCACCACTGGAGAAATGGTCAAGGGGCTTGACCCTCCTTCCCTAACCTCCAGATGCCCTGAGATCATGGGGAGTACCAGAGAGCTGGCAGTACTTATGGATTTGCAGGGAGGCTCAGTTGTCTTCACATTATACCCCAGTTTCTCCTCTTCTTCTCTCTACGGTACATGGCTGCTGCCCGAACTCCTCCACTGGGTTAGCATCATCTGGGAGTTTGCGAGGGCATGATGCTCTGGAGAAGTACCATCTCACCAATCTTGCCACCTCTTGACCTGTTTCTGTGGCATACCATCGTGAGGGGCTCTGCTTTCCCTTTTTGTATGTAGATGGAGTGAGGGGCATACTGCTTTAGGTCCCAGTGCAAGTGGAAGAGACAGTTGGGCTCTGTATTCTGAGATACTGTATTGGCTATAACCTGGATACCTTTAAATATGATCATCCTCTGTTCCCTTTCTAAAAAGGAGCCATACTGAGTCAGTTGTATGCAGATCTTTTCTTTATCTTATTTCAGTATGAAAACTACTTTCTTGGCCATGGTCTATGTTCCATTCAATAGCAATTAACCTGAGGCTGATGTTGAAACGTACAGTCCTGCTATGGACTCAGCACTCTAAAAGCATCATGATTTTAGTGGGGTGGTTTTCAAACCTCCCCACCCTTGGCCCATAGATTCCCCTTCACTCCAAGTGCCACCTCTTAGGCTCCCTGAATCCCTGCCTTCTTTCAGATGAATAGCTTCTCTGCCTGTGTCCCTCCCATCGCCCTTTCCAGACAGAGTTCCTTGCTGTTCATGGATTTGCTGGTAGGAGGTTTTAATTAGAGCTGATCAAAATTTGGAATTTCTGTTTCACAGGAAAATTTGATATTTTGAAATTTCTGATTTGGACCATGTCAGCAGAAGTATCATGTATTATGGTGTGGTATTTGGCATGGCAGAATATGACCCGTTGTCTTATGCACAAATGCTGCAGACATCATGAAATATTATAAAACTAACAGAGAGGTGGGGGGGGCGTAATTTTCAAAATGAAAAATTAATTTTGAAATGAAATGTTTTGGAAATAAAAAATAGTTTTGAGTTTTTTTGTGTGGGAAATTTTGTCAACGTGATTTTCATAAGAAAAACAAGTGGTTGTGTTGAAACACCTTTTTCCAACAGAAAACTGTTTGGACCAAAGATTTCCGAGCAGCTTTAGTGTGAATATTTCAAGTTGCTTTCACTGCCTCCCTTATACTTGTCCTGTCTGATGTGCCTGCTGGCCTGGGGAGAGAAACCAGGGTCTGCTCCCAAAACTTCGTCTCCTGACCTACAACACTCGTGCATCAGCGTTGCTTAGCTGCGCATTGGCAACATCTGTTGAAGTTGCAGTTGCTCATCAACTCTTGCAATCAAACCCATGTAACAGCTCAGCTAAATTTAGTATTTTATTGACACTAAATTGTCCCTAATAGGTACAGATGGTGACATTAAGTGTCTCAGTTCACTTAACTGCCCATGTCAAAGGGGAATGTCTGCAGTGGAGACACTGACTAAAAAACAGTGTTCATCACCGCTGTATACATCTGCCTTTGGCCATAATGATGTCCCTTGTCATTTTAGGTACATCCTTGTGAGGATGGTGAGTGCAGCAGGGACAGGCTACTGTTACAACATCAAGAGAGCCCGACTACAGGAGAAATTGGTCCTGCTGAAATATGATCCCATTGGTAAGAACTTAAGAAATTACATGCTGTCTGGAAGATGCATGCTCTCTCTTCAGTTGAATGTAACAATGTATCGAGTATAAGCAGAGTAATACTTAGCATTTTACATGCTCAAACCACTGTATTATTCCTTAAAATGTCCCAGTGGAGGAGGAGGTAATATTAACCCCATTTTACAGACTGTGGCACGGACACAATGAGGCAGTGACTTGCCCAAGACCTCACAGCAAGACAGTGGCAGAGCAGAGATTAGAATTCGTACATTCTACTTCCATGCTCAGTTTACTAGACTAGGCTGTCTCGTAAGAATCAGCAGTGAGCTACGCAGCTGCAGAGAAGTTCGTTGGGACACTTAAACCAAAAGAGCAGTAAACTCTCATCACAGTGTCAAGATGAAATCTATTTAAAATATTTCTATTTAAACAATGTCTAATACAGAAATAAATGCAGGTTCCCACATGTTTGGAGAAAAGTTCTCCACTGTTCTGCTGTGTTCCTCTGACTCTCAACACTCTCCATCATTTAAAACCTGATTCATTGTAAGTCATGGGTGTCAACAGCACTTGCCAAGAGTTCCTCTTTTTTTTTAAAAAAAAAGTGTTTTAAAAAGTGACTTGGGAAGGCACCAATTTGTAACTAACACATTAAAGGCTAAGTTGGGGACATTCTAACCTGCTTTAGCTCTTAAAATAGCATGGGAGAGTTAAGTCCGTACAGCTCCCAGGTACCTCCTGCAAAACACCTGGTAATCTGATATTTAACTAGGGCATAATTTAAAAAACCACATAGCTCTGAATATATAGTGTAGCCATTTGGCTGATAGTCATATGGGATATTATCTTCAGTGCAGTCTTGGTGGAAGATTAACACTGATATTCTCTGACTTAAGAATGCAGGAGTCTGATGCCTGTGGAGAGAGGCTCCTGGAGATACAAGCTGATTTAATCAAATTCCTCAAAAAATATTCATGTTGGCAGAAACTGAATTTCATGTGCAAGGGAAAGCCTTAGATCAGGCGGTGGTGGGATTCATTTCCTGGGTTGGAAAATGAGTGTATTAATTTCATATTAACTTTATTGCTTCAGAACATTCCACAACCAACCCCTCCCCCCTTCCCCCCCCACACACTAGAAACACTATCCAGTTTTCAGAGTAGCAGCCGTGTTAGTCTGTATTCGCAAAAAGAACAGGAGGACTTGTGGCACCTTAGAGACTAAAAATGTATTTGAGCATAAGCTTTCGTGAGCTACAGCTCACTTCATCGGATGCATTCAGTGGAAAATACAGTGGGGAGATTTATATACACAGAGAACATGAAACAATGGGTGTTACCATACACACTGTAACTAGAGTGATCAGGTAAGGTGAGCTATTACCAGCAGGAGAGGGGAAAAAAAAAAACCTTTGTAGTGATAATCAAGGTGGGCCATTTCCAACTGTTGACAAGAACGTGTGAGGAACAGTTGGGGGGGGAAAATAAACATGGGGAAATGTACTATTTGTGTACTATATGTACTATTTCCCCATGTTTATTTTCCCCCCCCAACTGTTCCTCACACATTCTTGTCAACAGTTGGAAATGGCCCACCTTGATTATCACTACAAAAGGTTTGTTTTCTCTCCTGCTGGTAATAGCTCACCTTACCTGATCACTCTAGTTACAGTGTGTATGGTAACACCCATTGTTTCATGTTCTCTGTGTATATAAATCTCCCCACTGTATTTTCCACTGAATGCATCCGATGAAGTGAGCTGTAGCTCACGAAAGCTTATGCTCAAATACATTTTTAGTCTCTAAGGTGCCACAAGTCCTCCTGTTCTTTTTACTATCCAGTTTGTGTGCAGTGCACTATAGAGTGGCGTTCTTAGCCGAGCAGGAGTTTGGTGGCAGAACAGCCTGATGCAACCCATAGAATAGAAATGGGAGGTAGCTTGGAATGGCCTGGGGTTCACATTTGGTGGAGGGGAAAAAAAATTCCTATAGCCTATACCAGAGGGAAAGCGAGACGCTGAGGCATGTGTGAAAGGCAGGTAAATTTGAGTCTGGCCATCCATGGAGGCCAGACACCGTATTTGATGTACTTTCTGTCTGTATGCACTTACACACAAAAAAGGTGAAGTGAATTTCATAAACAATGGAACCTGCATTTAGGGAACTTTTTATAGTGAGGTAGAAAGTCCCAGATGGTTGCAGTGCATAATGTAAAGGTTTCAGTCACAACTAGGCTGTGATATGTTGGGAAAATTACTTCAATCCTCTATCTCTGTGGTGCACAATGTCAGCCCTACATATTTTTCAGTGTTAAGTTACTAAAATTCATGTTAAGCTGAAAGGTGGTTGCACAAACGGCATTGTAGTTTCCCATGCTCATTCTCTTAGTGACTTCCATATCACATGTGCAATTTAGAAGTAAAATGATTTTCCTGACTTCAGGTTGAGGATTTACAGTCCAGCTCAATTTGTAGTTCACCCATCACTTATAATAAAGATTCTGCAGGTGGTCCTTGAAGAAGGATTGTTGATATGCGAGGCAGATTAGAATCCAGTTTACTTTCCCATAGCTGTCTGGACTCGGCAGTGCTAAGACAAGCAGAAAAGCCGTAAAAACCTTTGTGTCCCAATGCAGAGCAGACTGACTCAGAATAGACATGGCAAGCAGCTGTTGAGTGAAAAGGTTCCATTTTCAGAGTCACTTAGATCCTAATGTTTGTCCTTCATGGGGTAAAATAGACACCTGTGTACTAAAAGTTATATGTTGTAAAATGAATGCAGAGCTAAAGTCCTTTAAAAGCAGGTTGGCCAGCAGTGGCACTGTGCCAGTAATCATTCGTTCAGTGTTTGTTTAAGCATGGAGGGCAGCAGGAGGTGGGTGTATGGATTTTTTTTCTAGTAAATCCTAACACTTACTTGCTTTCCTACCAAGTTGCTTTCTCTCCACAGTGAACCAACGTGTTCTCTTCACAGAGAAGAGAAAAATACGTTCCATCTGAACAACGCCTTGTAAATGGACTTGTTTTATACATGAGTTGGACTCTTGGGTGGGCGGAATGCTGCTTCTGAAATCCTGCAGCGTGTGCTAAAAGGAGAGGAAATGTACTCAATCAACGCCTCCTGTGATTTGAAGGCCATTGTGAATGAGAACAATGTAGAGAGAGAAAAGTCTTTAGTGTCTGGACATAGATCATCACATCAACATTTATTTATCCTTCGAGTTATTTTTACAGTCTTCAATAAAAAAAAATTAAAATAGCAGATCCCATTGTCTGTGTTTTCCATTGTGAAACTGGCTGTAATTGTTAAAGAAACTATTGTTTCACATAGCAATAAAAAATTTTCTAACATTTTCTAAAAGGGAACTTCAGTGGAAGGGTTGCTAGAGGCATTCTAAACCACGATCGACCCATGAAACCATAGGATCACTAGTGTTTCAGAGCTTATAGCCTTATAGTAGAGTGACCTGTAGCATCCTGTAGAGCTAAAGGCTGCTGCCTTTGAAGCCAATGGCAAAACTCCCGTGAGATCAGGATCTGACCCACATAAAATAGAACTTTTTATCAAGCTCATGTATGTAGGACTTATTTTTCACATCTGAATTCATGCCTGAGTAGGCCTATAGTAGATGTCTAAGCCAGCTTTTTGACTAGTGCATTGTGGTTGATTTTGTTCTTTAACTAGTTTATTTGTGTTTATCGCCAAATAAGACAGACTAGGCATCTGGGCATGTGTTTCCCCGGAACACTAAACAGTTAATAAACTGGTATGTACATCTCACTCACCTAAGGGCTCTATCAGCAGCTTGCCCAGAACCAGAAAACCTCACCTAATGGACACAGTATGGAGCCTACTGCAGCCATCATGCAATAGAGAAAGATAACTAGCAGATGTGGACCTGGCATGCAGTGTTTCATTGTGGTCTGAGTGGACTATGGATGAGATGGAACTTTGCATGCTGGTATGTGTGGTCTGCAGATGGTGGTTGAGTCACACTTTGGGCTAAGGCACTTGCCGCGGAGAGCAAGAACTATAGGAATTTGGTTGAAAACTCAAAGCTAACTATTATTCACATTTCAATAGCGATCTCCCAGATTTGAAACTTCAGCAAAATCAAGGAGAATCTTAATTAGTGGAGAGCACAGCAAAGTCTGTGGAGGCCACTGAATTTCAGAGCTCAGTTATCCCTACTCATATTATGGGATGTCTCTTTAGTTTATAGACATGAGTTTTTGTGGAGTGAAATGTTGAACACATAGACTACTAAGTTTTACCATTAGAGTAAGGGTTGTGCTGCACAGTGTGTAGGGCAAGGAACAGAGCCACGATATTTTGCTGGAATGAAAGAGTGCAACCCTAGTGCTCTACTATAGACCAGAATCTAACAGGGAATCAGTGATTGAGAAGGGAGTAAAGACTTTCCTGCTCTCTACTCCTTTAGTAGCCGAGGACCTGGAATCTCTTAGGGGGAAAAAAAAACTTGCCTGTGCACAATCAGAACTCCCTTGCCTGGGATACTGTACAATCAATACATGCAGCTGTCTGCACCATGAGTTAGAAAAGATCCTGTGGCAGGTCCTTCCTGTAGGGATAGGAAGACTGTGTCCCTGATGCTTGGACGCTCACTGATGCGATGAAGTTTGACCTCCTGATCACTTCTTCCATGGATAGATTGGGATAGCAAGCCATGAAGAAAGCCAGTGCTCCCACAAAACTATCGCCAGCCCCCTAAGATGAAAGAAACACACAAAGTTAGGCAGATTACTACACAAGAACACAGTTCAGCTGCATTTACTTGAAATGCAAAAGGTTGCCTTTTAATGCAACAGTCATTGGTGCCAGGAAATCCTGCAAGGCCAGGAGCTGAACTGGATTTGTCTTTCTCCATTTCTATGAAATTCCAAAACACAAGGTTGCTGCCACAATATTAACTCTTGCCCCCCTACCCATCCAACATGTTAGGGTATATAATATATTGTAGCTTACATTTTAGAAGAGAAAACAGGTCTATAAACACACTTCAGTGCAATGGGGCTGAGTTATGCTGGGAGCAACTTTTGCTTTTGAAATTTCCTGTCATTGGAGTGTCTGATTTTGATTTCTCAACCTGAATGTTGAACGAATGCCATTTTCCTCTCCTTATTTAACTTCTGTTTTTCTATAAAAGTGGGAGGGGGAGTGGGAAGAAGGTGAAGAAATTAAGCTATGAGGCTTATAAATTCCTACTTGCAGAACGATGCAGCAACCAGCTGTCTTTAACTGTGAAATGCCCATACTGAAGCTCCGCACTCTGCATAAATTGCTTCCCTTGCTTTAATCCCTAGGATAGTGTTTTTCAAACCACGGGTTGTGACCCAGAACTGAGTCGCAGAATGGAAGGGACTCAGTCACAGCAGCTCTGGTCAGCACTGCAGACTGGGCCATTGAATGTCCCGGCAGCAGTGCTGCCCAGCTAAGGCAGGCTAGCGTCTACCTTTCTGACACCACGCTGTGCCCTGGAAGTGGCCAGCAGTGGGTCTGGCTTCGAGGCAGGGGGGCTACAGGGCTCCGTGTGCTGCCCCTGCTCTGAGGACTGGCTCCACATTCCCATTGGCAGGGTGGGTGGGCGGTGCCTGCAGGTGAGAGTTGCACCTCCACCTAGGAACCAGACCCACTGCTGGGCACTTCTGGGGCGCAGCACTGTCCACGGTGCCAGGACAGGCGGGAAGCCTGCCTCTGCACCCCAGCTGCGCTGCTTATCAGGCCCCAATCCCCTGCCCCAGCCCTGAGCTCCCACAAGCCTGGAACCCCCTCCTGCACCCCAAATCCCCCAGCACCTGCACCCCCAGCCCAGAGTCCTGACCCCCTCCCGCATCCCTGCCCCAGCCAGAGCCCCCTCCCACACCCTGAACCCCTCATTCCTGCACCCTACAGCCCTCACCCCCACATCCAACCCTCTGCCCCAGCCCTGAGCCCCTCCCATACCCCAAACCGCTCATCCCCAGCTCTGTTGGGTCACAGGCATCAACAATTTTCTTCAACTGGGTCTCCAGAAAAAAAGTTTGAAACCACTGCCTTGGGGACAAATGCTGGCCTGCTGCTGGCCGCTTCCTGGGTAGAGGGAAATGCCCCAGTGGCCTGAAAAGGGAGGAGTGTCTTCCTAACCCAGATTGTGGTAGCCTGTCTCCTCATTTACCACTCTCTACCCCCTCATAGAAGTAAAGGTTGGTGTAACTGAGTAGCTGACCCACCCACAGTCCACATCCCTATGAGCCCCCAGGTAGCTGAGTTCCACAATGCACTTCCTGTGGCAGCTTCTGCTATGCCCCAACTCATCCTCCTAGAAACAGCAGGGGATGGTATGCATTTACTCCTTGAGTCCTGTCAGTAACAACTTGTTTGTGGGGATTCAGATCCCCACAATGATCTAAACCACACGAGTGTTGCATCACCAGCTAACTGAAAGTTTTAACTTATTTAAAACATTGCACAATATTTTTGTTCCAAACCTGGCTTGATTTCTTAAAACTTTTTCTGGTATAACAACATTGGTTAGGGATGTGAGATTTTTAATAATTTTTTATACCAGCAAAAGTCCTAGGCAAAATGCAGTTACGCTGGCAAAAAAAGTCCTTTTTTCCCCCAAAATAGCTTATTTCAGGGAACTGGTATAGGTTATACAGGCAAAAAGCACTCTCTTGCCAGTATAAGCTGCACTTGGAGGGTTTGCTTGTGTAGCACTAGTGACAAGCCTTTTCTAGTGCAGACTAGGTGCAAGTCTCTGTGAGACAAGGGTGAAGCTTCTGGCTTCAGCTATTTGAGGTACGTGAACACAATTTCTGAGAGGAAATTTGAGATAGGAAATGTGGTTGACTTGTTTGTTTGTTTTTCCACACTCTAAAGGCTTAAACTATTTTGCTCCAGATCAGAAGGAAATTAAAAAAAAAATCACCTTTGTGTTGAGACTACCCACGGAAAATACCACCCCCGTAGAAATGTTTGTCAAGTTATCAGCAACTGAAAAGGGAGGGATAGACTGGCAGTTGGGGTGACCCCTCGTGCCACGTACTGGGTGGGTTTCTTTTCTGCAAAGTGCTACTTTGCAGTGAATGTTCCAGTCAAACTTCTTTTCCTAAGTAAAGCCCCTGGCTTATCCTGCATCTTGGTCAACTCTGTCCTGCCTTACTTTAAGTATCTACAATCAGCACAACGTAGAACTGGAGTCTGGTAAAATCAAAAGCTAATGAAAGTCACACTTTACAATGTAAACAAAGCCCCTGCTTGAGTCAACAATATTCGAACATATACCTGCCTGATTAAGGATTTGGCACTTTTTGTTCTGCCTATGTCTCTGCTTTTGTTTCTATAGTTTAACTGCAATGGCAGGTGGAACAGAAACAGGCGATTACTGTTAATTCGACATCTCGTCTTTGTTCATGCTGCCATGCTAAGAAGGGGAAATGGTAACACAGTCATCATTCTTACGAAGTGATCACTTGAGTAATGCAACATGCTACCTGAGCATTTTAATGAAGAACCCTCAGACTATCCAGTGTTAACTGGCCACTTCACATACAGAACATCAATCCGATAATTAACTCTACCATACATTAGGGCAGTGATACTCTGCCTGAGGCTCATGAGCTGCAAGTGGCTCTTTGTAGCACATGCTATTAAAGCACTGTGTGATTTAATCATCAACCAATCAGGATGCTCTTACTATGTTATTAACCAATTGTAGTTGATAAAATAATAATACTCGGTCAGTCATATAACTATATATATCCCCCTGTCATACTGTTTAATTCACAGTACTATGGCTCTTTTGAGTAATGTTGATCACTATTTTGGTTCCTGACCCACCGGGGTCCGAGTATCACTGTATTAGGGAGTTGTATGGGAAAGGATCCTTGGATATGACGGCCATTACAGCGCTGTCCTAAAAAAATACCCTGAAATGATTATTTCACTGTTTGCTCCTGAACTAAGAGGACTAATATGTGCTCCAGCATGGAAGGCAGCTGGAAAACTAAAGTTCTTCAAAGGCGTATTTCCAGTAATGGGAAGCTGGTCCATAGTGCCTTGACATTGCAGAAGCCTTTGCAGACCCCCACTGTGCCTCAAGGCTGCAGAATGTCCCTTGATGTTGAATAACAAAGGAGGTGAAAGAGCGGTCTGTGGCACTGAATGGACACAGACAGGTTTCCTACCGTTCTTCACAGTCGAACTCAGATGCTTGGAGAATGCACTTTCTTGGATAGGCCTGGATGTTTAGCATCCTTAGGGGCTACTCATGCAGTTTCCACAGACACAGCCTTACAATGGTTCTGCGAGCGCCACATGTCAGAGGGCACTGTCTCATCAGCCTGAATCTACAGAGGCAACTCCCAAAGAACAATAGTTGCTAACATTTTTCTATGTGAACTACTTTCAAAGTAGGAGCCACTACACAGGTGTGGGAGATAGAGGTATGTGTACAATTCATTTTGTAGGCATGCTGTTCAACTCTGCTTCTGCACCATGGACCAGCTTCCCATTACTGGAAATACGCCTTTGAAGAACTTTAGTTTTCCAGCTGCCTTCTATGCTGGAGCACATATTAGTCCTCTTAGTTCAGGAGCAAACAGTGAAATAATCATTTCAGGGTATTTTTGTAAGTATGGCTGTATTGGTACAACTGGTCAAAAGTCATATGGAGAGCAGCAGCATAACTGATTCAATTAAAGGGTAATTGCAGCAAAAACTATTGTTGGCCTACAGACTCCTCACTTCAACACTACCCTGAACACACCAGTGTATTGTGGTTGAAGCATATATTACCAACTTTGGCCTGTTATATCCAGAATAGGGGACTCATAGAGCAGGAGAGAAAGCAGGGCACAAAGGGGCTAAACCTCAATGGCATGTTTTAAAATAAAATTGAGATTATTCAATACAATAGAACCTCAGATTAAGAAATGACCAGGCAACCACACACCTCATTTGGAACTGGGCCAAAAAAAGTAAATACAGGATTGTGTTAAACATAAACTACTAAAAAAAATAAAGGGAAAGTTAAAAAAAAAACAAAAAAACAATTTGACAAGGTTTGGAAACTGTTTCTGTGCTTGTTTCATTTAAATTAAGATGGCTAAAAGCAGCATTTTTCTTCTGCATAGTAAAGTTTCAAAGTACTATTAAGTCAATGTTCAGTTGTAAACTTCTGGAAGAACAACCATAATGTTCAGAGTTACAAACATTTCAGAGTTATGAACAACCTCCGTTCCCGAGGTGTTCGTAACTCTGAGGTTCTACTGTATCCTGGTTAGCAAATGTTAGTTTATTTATATTCACATGGTTCAGAGTCTACTATAGCCAAATATACAATGTACTCTGCATGGACATCTTTGAAGCTGACAAGATATACATAGTTTTACCTCCAATTCTCCTCATGAGAAAATTAGATAATGGATTTTATTGTATGGCAATAATACTTTGCACTCCTGTAGCGCTCTCCTTCTAAGAATGTCAGCATGCTTTGCAAACATAAGTAAATTCACAACACCTCTTCTATAGCCAATGTATTTCATAATTGTACCTTCAGGATTTCTTAAACCATTCCTTGGAGCATCAGTGTTGGTCACTAGGCCCTGGTCTACACTAGGACTTTAGGTCGAATTTAGCAGCGTTAAATCGATGTAAACCTGCACCCGTCCACACGATGAAGCCCTTTATTTTGACTTAAAGGGCTCTTAAAATCGATTTCCTTACTCCACCCCTGACAAGTGGATTAGCGCTTAAATCGGCCTTGCCGGGTCGAATTTGGGGTAGTGTGGACACAATTCTACGGTATTGGCCTCCGGGAGCTATCCCAGAGTGCTCCATTGTGACCGCTCTGGCCAGCACTCTCAACTCAGATGCACTGGCCAGGTAGACAGGAAAAGAACCACGAACTTTTGAACCTCATTTCCTGTTTGGCCAGCGTGGCAAGCTGCAGGTGACCATGCAGAGCTCATCAGCAGAGGTGACCATGATGGAGTCCCAGAATCGCAAAAGAGCTCCAGCATGGACTGAACAGGAGGTACGGGATCTGATCGCTGTATGGGGAAAGGAATCCGTGCTATCAGAACTCCGTTCCAGTTTTCGAAATGCCAAAACCTTTGTCAAAATCTCCCAGGGCATGAAGGACAGAGGTCATAACAGGGATCCAAAGAAGTGCCGCGTGAAACTTAAGGAGCTGAGGCAAGCCTACCAGAAAACCAGAGGGGTGAACGGCCGCTCCGGGTCAGAGCCCCGAACATGCCGCTTCTATGATGAGCTGCATGCCATTTTAGGGGGTTCAGCCACCACTACCCCAGCTGTGTTGTTTGACTCCTTCAATGGAGATGGAGGCAACACGGAAGCAGGAATTTGGGGACGAAGAAGAAGAAGAAGATGATGATGATGTTGATGAGGTTGTAGATAGCTCACAGCAAGCAAGCAGAGAAACCGGTTTTCCCGACAGCCAGGAACTGTTTCTCACCCTGGACCTGGAGCCAGTACCCCACGAACCCACCCAAGGCTGCCTCCTGGACCCAGCAGGTGGAGAAGGGACCTCCGGTGAGTGTACCTTTTAAAATACTATACATGGTTTAAAAGCAAGCATGTGAAAGGATTAATTTGCCCTGGCATTCGCAGCTCTCCTGGATGTACTCCCAAAGCCTTTCCAAAAGGTTTCTGGGGAGGGCAGCCTTATTGCGTCCTTCATGGTAGGACACTTTACCGCTCCAGGCCAGTAACACGTATTCAGGAATCATTGTACAACAAAGCATTGCAGTGTATGTTTGCTGGCGTTCAAACAACATCTGTTCTTTATCTCTCTGTGTTATCCTCAGGAGAGTGAGATATCATTCATGGTCATCTGGTTGAAATAGGGTGCTTTTCTTCAGGAGACACTCAGAGGAGCCCATTCCTGCTGGGCTGTTTGCCTGTGGCTGAATAGAAATGTTCCCCGCTGTTAGCCACGGGGAGGGTGGAGGGTTGAGGGGTTAGCCACGCGGTGGGGGGAGGCAAAATGCGACCTTGTAACGAAAGCACATGTGCTATGTATGTAATGTTAACAGCAAAGTTTACCCTGAAAGACTGTAGCCACTGTTTTATAAAATGTGTCTTTTTAAATATCACTGTCCCTTTTTTTTCTCCACCAGCTGCATGTGTTTCAATGATCACAGGATCTTCTCCTTCCCAGAGGCTAGTGAAGATTAGAAAGAAAAAAAAAACGCACTCGTGATGAAATGTTCTCTGAGCTCATGCTGTCCTCCCACACTGACAGAGCACAGACGAATGCGTGGAGGCAAATAACGTCAGAGTACAGGAAAGCACAAAATGACCGAGTGGAGAGGTGGCAGGCTGAAGAGAGTAAGTGGCGGGCTGAAGACAGGGCTGAAGCTCAAATGTGGCGGCAGCGTGATGAGAGGAGGCAGGATTCAATGCTGAGGCTGCTGGAGGATCAAACCAGTATGCTCCAGTGTATGGTTGAGCTGCAGCAAAGGCAGCTGGAGCACAGACTGCCACTACAGCCCCTGTGTAACCAACTGCCCTCCTCCCCAAGTTCCTCCACACCCAGACGCCCAAGAACGCGGTGGGGGGGCCATCGGCCAACCAACCACTCCACCACAGAGGATTGCCCAAAAAAACAGAAGGCTGGCATTCAATACATTTTAAAGTTGTAAACTTTTAAAGTGCTGTGCTTAAAGTGCTGTATGGCATTTTCCTTCCCTCCTCCACCACCCCTCCTGGGCTACCTTGGTAGTCATCCCCCTATTTGTGTGATGAATGAATAAAGAATGCATGAATGTGAAGCAACAATGACTTTATTGCCTCTGCAAGCGGTGATCGAAAGGAGGAGGGGAGGGTGGTTAGCTTACAGGGAAGTAGAGTGAACCAAGGGGCGGGGGTTTCATCAAGGAGAAACAAAGAGAACTTTCATACCGTAGCCTGGCCAGTCATGAAACTGGTTTTCAAAGCTTCTCTGATGCGTACTGCGCCCTCCTGTGCTCTTCTAACCGCCCTGGTGTCTGGCTGCGCGTAACCAGCAGCCAGGCGATTTGCCTCAACCTCCCACCCCGCCATAAACGTCTCCCCCTTACTCTCACAGATATTGTGGAGCACTCAGCAAGCAGTAATAACAGTGGGAATATTGGTTTCGCTGAGGTCTAAGCGAGTCAGTAAACTGCGCCAGCGCGCCTTTAAACGTCCAAATGCACATTCTACCACCATTCTGCACTTGCTCAGCCTGTAGTTGAACAGCTCCTGACTACTGTCCAGGCTGCCTGTGTAAGGCTTCATGAGCCATGGCATTAAGTGGTAGGCTGGGTCCCCAAGGATAACTATAGGCATTTCAACATCCCCAACAGTTATTTTCTGGTCTGGGAATAAAGTCCCTTCCTGCAGCTTTTGAAACAGACCAGAGTTCCTGAAGATCCGAGCGTCATGTACCTTTCCCGGCCATCCCACGTTGATGTTGGTGAAACGTCCCTTGTGATCCACCAGAGCTTGCAGCACTATTGAAAAGTACCCCTTGCGGTTTATGTACTCGGCGGCTTGGTGCTCCGGTGCCAAGATAGGGATATGGGTTCCGTCTATGGCCCCACCACAATTAGGGAATCCCATTGCAGCAAAGCCATCCACTATGACCTGCACATTTCCCAGGGTCACTACCCTTGATATCAGCAGATCTTTGATTGCGTGGGCTACTTGGATCACAGCAGCCCCCACAGTAGATTTGCCGACTCCAAATTGATTCCCGACTGACCGGTAGCTGTCTGGCGTAGCAAGCTTCCACAGGGCTATCTCCACTCGCTTCTCAACTGTGAGGGCTGCTCTCATCTTGGTATTCATGCGCTTCAGGGCAGGGGAAAGCAAGTCACAAAGTTCCATGAAAGTGCCCTTACGCATGCGAAAGTTTCGCAGCCACTGGGAATCGTCCCAGACCTGCAACACTATGCGGTCCCACCAGTCTGTGCTTGTTTCCCAAGCCCAGAATCGGCGTTCCACCGCATGAACTTGCCCCATTAGCACCATGATGCATGCATTGGCAGGGCCCATGCTTTCAGAGAAATCTGTCTCCAAGTCCTGATCACTCATGCGACCATGCTGACGTTGCCTCCTCACCCGATATCGCTCTGCCAGGTTCTGGTGCTGCATATACTGCTGGATAATGCGTGTGGTGTTTAATGTGCTTCTAATTGCAAAAGTGAGCTGAGCGGCCTCCATGCTTGCCTTGGTATGGCGTCCGCACAGAAAAAAGGCGCGGAACGATTGTCTGCCGTTGCTCTGACGCAGGGAGGGGTGACTGATGACACGGCTTACAGGGTTGGCTTCAGGGAGCTAAAAATCAATAAAGGGGGTGGCTTTACATCAAGGAGTATTTCAGGCAGGACTTCACGGAGGGTTCCAATAAGAAATGGTGCACCTAAGTTATTGTTCTTATTGGAACAAGGAGGTTAGGCTGGCCTCTGATTGATACGTGGCTAGATTTACCTCGCTGCACCTTCCCTGTGAGTGACTACAGTGTGACCTAGAGGAATGAGTTCCCTAGACGGGGGCGGGGGGGAAGCAAATGAGTACAAAACAAATGTGGTCTATTTCTTGTTTTGATCCACTCCATCTATCTTTTACATCTTTGGCTGGCAGCAGACGGTGCAGAAGGACTGCATGCCATTCACATCTCATGGTTGCCCGGCAGAAGATGATGCAATAGGACAGCTAGCAATCCGTATCGCCTGCCTCCTCACCATAAGATGGTTCAGTAGGACTGACTGCAGGACTAAAGAGAATGACTTGATCAAATCACTCCAAATTTAATCCCTGCACCCATGTCCGTCCAGGCGCTCCCGGCCGACGCGGCCAGGAGCACCTCAGTCATGATGACGGCTACCAGTCCTATTGCACCGTCTGCTGCCACAAGGCAATGGGTTGCTGCTACTGTGTAGCAATGCAGTACCGCATCTGCCAGCACCCAGGAGACATACGGTGACGGTTACCTGAGCGGGCTCCATGCTTGCCGTGGTATGGCGTCTGCACAGGTAAATCAGGAAAAAAGGCGCGAAACGATTATCTGCCCTTGCTTTCACGGAGGGAGGGAGGGAACGGGGGCCTGACGATATGTACCCAGAACGACCCATGACAATGTTTTAGCCCCATCAGGCATTGGGATCTCAACCCAGAATTCCAATGGGCAGCGGAGACTGCGGGAACTGTGGGATAGCTACCCACAGTGCAACACTCTGGAAGTTGACTCTAGCCTCGGTACTGTTTAAGCACTCCGCCGAGTTAATGCACTTAATGCACTTAGAGCATTGTCTGTGGGGACACACACACTCGAATATATAAAACCGATTTCTAAAAAACTGACTTCTATAAATTTGACCTACTTTCATAGTGTAGACATAAGAACATAAAATACTAGACTAGATGGATTATTGGTTTAATCTGGTATGGCAATTCCCAAATAAATGTTATGGTTTTAACTTAGTTCTATGGCTTAGAACTGTTTTTATTTGTAATCTATTTCTATAGTCTCTATTACAATCCTTGCAGTCCCTTGTTGTCTTTCTTCTGTGTCTGTGAAAGGAGCAATTTTGGTTATTATTGCCCAAAACTGCTCAAGATTTTGTATTCCCATGGGAGGGAAAACCCATGAAACTTTAGTCTCTTTATTTTATACCATAGCCTTTTTAAGCCCTGATTAATCAGTGGCGGTTCACACCTCTAATGTACCTATTTTTATACAATGGTCTGGGAAGTTTTTTTAAGAAGAGTGCTTTGTAAGTGGAAACTCTATTGTGCCACAGCTGATTTCCCCACAAGTACATCACTTTTCTATCAGTCAGACCTGGAATAATGGGATACATTTCATTTGTACAATAAGATGATTTTTACTGTTTTACCCAAAATTATTTTGTGCCATAGGGGTAGTAGCATAATTCACAGTACTGCACCAATTATACTCACTTCCACCTTTTTTCCAGAGAGTCATTTCCTCTTAGGGAAGAGTCATTGTAATCGGACAAAAGAAAAAACCTGAATTTGGCAGCATGAAGCCACCGTAAAACTTTTAAATGCTGCTTTGGAGATTTTGCAGAAGCCACGATTCATGTACTTTTTGGGTTGATCACACTGATTCAGTTCAAACCATAGTAAAAGCATGCTCGCAAATCCTGAAAGGAATGGGCCATTTTATAGCACTATGGTAGAAGCAGCACAGAGTCAAGTCTGAACCGCATATTACTGAACTAGTGACTAAACCAAGACACCTAATAGAAGAGTCAATGGAAAAATGCATCACAAAATAGATTTAGCACATTTATTGGACAAGTGTAGTTCAAATTATGAGCAGTCTACAAGGGAGTGTACATCAGTATATTTTGCAAAAATAGTGAAGTCTTACAGTTAGATTGCGCTTTTGCACCATCTAAAGCAGAGATCCCCAAGCTGAGGCCTAGGCCAGCCCCCATGGGGGGCAAGGAGGGAGCGCCACCCAGCTCCGCCCCTGCCCCTGCCCCCGTCCCCAGCTGTGGTTCCAGCCTTGGCCCCAGATCCGGGGGAAGAGGAGTGCAGACAGGAGTAAGGTGGGTGAGAGGTAAAAAGTTTGGGGACCACTGGCTAAAGCATATGGCTGTGCATAGGTGCCCCCCTCTAAGGAAGGAATTGTGCCTCAGTACACTGGCAGTGGCATGCAGAGTATGCGTAGCTACACGCCGCAGTAACCAGCAGGCTGCATCCGCACTGCAGTGTGCAGGTACGCACAGCAGTCCCTACTGATGGAGCCTTTCCCGGCTGCTGGAGTCTCTCACTGTGGTGGGAAAGGCTCCGACAGCGGGACCCTACACTGCTAAAAATCACCATGTAGCTGTGGGGGGGGCGCTGCTAGGGTGAAGAGAGAGCTGCGTAGGATACATGCCCTAGGTTCAGGTACATCTGTACTCTTCAACTGCATGGTCTACACTGCTATTTATACCTGTGATAGGGAGGCATGCAGCGTATGTATGCAACGCGCTGCATTTAAGTGTAGTCAAACCCTCAGAGAGGCTCAATTTCCTCCCTGCTCCGGTAGTAATGTGCTACTCTGCCATACAAGTAGTAAGTTATCCTCCCAAGCCAGCTCAGTTCTGCTGGCCGACATGTTGAGGTCAGAGCCAAGGCCCTATCCACTCCACACCCCTCTGTGTGGGGGAGGGAATACTGGGTGCACAGTCCCAAGTCTGCTGTCTACACCCACACTATAAATGAAGGCTCTTACTCTTTCTTATGCCACTGCAGAGGCACATAGCCCATAATTTGCCCAAAAAATCCATAGACTTTCCCCATTTCCAAGAACAGACTGAGCAACAGCATTGCTATGGTATGTCTCATTACTAAGGGCTAGATTGTGGCTCAAGCTCTCTGGATTGGTGCAAAGTTAGTGAGGGTCCACTATGGTTATGGTAGAAAAGGCCTTTGCACTCTTAGGGCCCAATTGAGCTACCCTCGCAGTGAGAGGAACCTCACTTCCGTATGGTCCCAGTGATTTTAGTCAGCTGCTCATAGAACAAGGTCCCACTCAGTGTGAGTAAGCGTGACAGAATCAGCCTCCTTTTTAGGAGCTTATTTTCAACCCCTTTGGGTTGAAATGGCGCATACTTGTCCTCAGTGTGACGGAAGGCAGTTAATTTGTAAATCTTGCTGGTTTGTCCCTTCCCCCCCATTTATCAGACTGGGCAAGAGAGAAAATTTTCACCCATTTCATTATGCAGAGGCCTCTGGGCACTCAGGTGACTAAGAACTGGGGTATTTTCCATCTGGAAACTAATCCACGTTTAATGCTCAGTGAGGGCAAGTGCTTCCGCTATCTTAGAACAATGGTTAGGGCCCCAGTCCTGCAGGGAGGACTGCACAGGTGGATCTATGTGCCCACAGTGAGCCAGGGAAGTCAATGGGGCTTAGCCCAGGCCTTTGAAGGCCTAAGTATTTGAAAATGGCAGAGTGATTTTCCACTAACGCCGTAACTGGTTCTTTCTACAGTGCCAGAACAAAACAAGCATTTAATGGAACACCAAAATGTTATTCCAACAGAACTGGGAAGTTTTGTCATTTAAAAGTTAACACAAGTTCTGAATGTCAGCCTTAAGGCCCCCTTAGAGCTGGAATTGGGGCTTTTACACAACAAGCCACAGAGGCCTAGAAGAAGCACCAGGGAGATTGGGTGGAGTCACAAGGCATTTAGGCACCATACTGAAATCAGTGGGAGTCAGGCACCTAAGCACCATTGTGTACCCCATCCATTGAGCCTCAGAGACACTTTCTGGTGGGTGCTTGGGTTCAGGCACAGTGAACACTTTGTGCCAGCCTCCTCCTGTACTCCATGGGCTGGCAGAGGAGAGAGGGGTAATAGCCAGGCCTTCTTCCTGTCTCCTTTTCAGATACCTGTTCCCCAGAGGCAGCAGGAAGTAGTCCCTGCCTTCCCTACACTGCTTTTATGTGTGGTCCTTGTATAGCCTTGCAAAGAGGGAAGCTTCTTGTTCTCAACTGCAGCTGAACAAGGGCAGCACATAATTTGGGCCTTAGTATCTTTCTGTAGCTCAAGTATGTCCACTACAGATTTTCAGTTGGGCAACATCTAAAACAGAACACACCACACAATACTTGGCATCAGCATTCAGGAATTTGTACCCACTTCCTGACAGATTTCCTGAAGGTTCATTAGCAGTGATTAAAGGGCTGCGACGATTAACCCCTGCATTCCTGAGAGATGAGTGTTTTAACACAAGGTCTACTGTGTACATGGGTTCTTTTCTTCTTGAAACCTCTTACAAGTTATTCACCAATTCTAACAAGATCAAAGACCAGCCTAATAGAGACCTGAATTCCTCTGGAGAGTTATCAGGTTTGTGCCGTGGATGCTGGGAAATAATTTAAAAGACATATATATATACACAAGAATCACAATCTCAGGCATTTTGTCTTTTATACATAAATCTAAAAGGCACATTCAAATAAATCTAAGAGGTTTGAGGTCTAATAAAATGGTACTTACATAGCATGTTACATTTTCAAAGCCCTTACACATCGGCTGCCTGGGAGATAGGTAACTTATTGTCTCCATTTCACAGGATGGGAAACAGACACAGAAATTAAGGAAGTCTCCACTAATTTTGAGTGTCTACCTCAAGATACCTATGCCCTGATTTTCAAAGATGTTGACAATCCACAGCTTCCAGTGACTTCAACAGCGGATTGTGGGTTCTCAGCACTTCTGAAAATCAGGCCCAAGTTGGGAACACAAAAACTGAGCTGCACAAAATGACTGCACACTTTTGAAAATTTAGGCCTAAGTGAGTTGCCCAAGGCTCCAGCAGGATATCAGTCAGAAGTGGAAGTCTGAAGAGTTCCTGCCTCCCCTCTTAGTTTGCAAGAAAAACAGCCCAAGGCATTTGTGTGATGCTGACACTGTCTCATCCCAAACTGATAAAACCAGCAAACGTTCACCCACTACAAAGAAAAGCTCCATTCTATTATGTAGTAATATTCTGAACTGTCATTCAACTCAGGAAAAAAGAGGCCAAAGGGAAATGGTTAGAGACTTGACAAGTTATTTAATCTTTGCTATACAACAGCTCCCGAAAGCTAAAGAGGTGTCTACCTGCAAAGAGTCCTCTATTTTCTGACACTCCAAAGCAGTTCTCAGAGTGTTGATGCTCATACAAACTCCCTTCAGCAAAAATAAATAAATAAATAAAAATAGCATTAATGAGAGGTGATAAATGTCTTTGTTACTCAGTGCTGTGAGTATGCTGAACCACTGAGTCTCAGCTCAGTTCTCTGGACACAGATTTATCCTGCTGAGTTTATGAAATTCTCCTTTCAGCTCAAACAATTCACCACTAATTTGGTTCCTATCCTGGTACACTGGGTATAGGATATTTTGGTGGGGAACATTTCACTTTAGGATACGTCATTGAGTAGGTTTTTAGTTTAACCTACAATTAGCCTTTCCTTTGGTATCTGCCACTTCCTTAGTTTCACACTTGAGTTGTGATCTTAAGCCTTATGTTCACTTAATCTGGAAGTTCATATACCTAACAGTGAAAAACAAACACTGAGAGTAAAAAACTTCTTCCTGGCTGAGGTGGATGTACAAAGAAGGTACAAACACAGTGCAGGACACTTCTCAGCAAACTTCAGCCCCACAGAAATGTCCTTCAGCAGAGATCTTGGGAAGAGCAGCACATACAATAAGATTTGAATTATGTACATAAAAGGGCTTGGGATGGTAGCTAGGCATCAGTGACAATGATCATGAAGATGGCCCTGCTAAATTTAAGAATGTTCAGAGATGGGGTTTTGGTTCAACCTACTACAAGCAAAGAGACTAGTTGTGGATCTAGATCCAAACTTCACCCAAGTTTGAGGGTATACAGACCTAGAGTTTTAGTTCAGGCCTGGCTCTAACTATAGCATCTTCTATGCAGCAGGTCCTCATAGCAATTCACAAGCTTTATTCTCAAACCTCTATACAGCAGTTCTCAACCAGGGGCTGGGGCCCCCTACGGGGCCACCAGCAGGTTTCAGGGCATCTGCCAAGCAGGGCCAGCATTAGACTTGCTGGGGCCCAGGGCAGAAAGCCAAAACCCCAATACATGGGGCTGAAGCCTGGGGCCCTGAGCTCCTGAAGCCTTCATTCCTGAAGCCAAAGCCTGAGCAATGTAGCTTCATGGGCTGGGGGTGGGCTGTGGCAATTGCCCTGCTTGCTACCCCCTAACACTGGCCCTGGCTTTTATATGCAGAAAACCTGTTATTGTGGCATAGGTGGGCTGTGGTGTTTTTATAACATGTCGGGGGGGGAGGGGAGGACTGAGATACAAAACGTTGAGAACCCCTGCTCTGTAAGACACAACCAGACTCTCACCTCTAACAACAACTTTACTCATCTCACTTCAAGAAGTATTTCATCTTCAGCACTTATGCCATACACCATAACTTTTTCCTAATCATGCTCACTCCTACTTAATTAATGTGTAATTCCCATTTAACAAAATACTTCAAAACAAATGGAGCCAGACTCCAGCCTCTCACCAAGTTGCTCTGCAACATTCTGGCAGCACAAAACAGCTGGAAACTCTGTAGACCCAGCTATTTGGGGATTCCCCTTGCTAGTGCTGCTACTCTATATGCCACTTCTTCTAGTGATCCCCCTCAGGCTGCTTTAAATTGTGCCAGGGGCTGAATTAGCCTTTGGTTGGCTTCCACCAGCATGGTCCCCTCTCTGGTCTTGTGCTAAGTGCAGGCTAAGTGTGCTTAGCCAAACCAGAGGATTTGGTCTGTGACCTGAATGCACACAAAGCACCATATCTTTACTGCATGGTTCTGGAGTTCAGGTTGTAGGTTTGGTTGCAAGTTTGAGATTAGGGATGGAGCCTAGGAGAAGGTGATATTAAGTGATGAGGTTGGGTCATTGTTTGAGAATCAGAAAATATCGACTTAGGCTGTCTATTTCCTGGATTTTGCTTGTTTGCGGTGATGTGAAATGCTATTCAGGAACTTTAAGTGAATGTAGGCATTTTGGGGTGTGGGGATAATTATAAAAAAATAGTTCACTTCTACAACAGACTATTTAACAGAACAAAGCAATGTAGCACAATGGTTTGCGACAGGAAGTGATCTTGGCTATCTTAGTTAAAGAAAAGTATCACATTTTAAATGGATGAAAGTCTGGGTCATTTCCATGAAACGGGGTCCTTCTGTATAGTGATGTTAATACTAATGTTATAACATCAGAACAACAGATAGAAATGCAACACAGTGTGCAGAGAATGGAGCCTATGACTGCATTTGCAATTAAGTTCTTGTTTAACAAGCTGTTTTTGTGCTTTTTGGTTTCTTTCTTGCCTACCTTTGAGAATAAAAATAGGTTTATATGGGGAGGAGGGAGGGATGAGTGAGGTAGGAAGATTGCATGCTTGTAAAATTTCAGTAGCCACATTTGTTTTTTCTCTCTCAAACTGAAAATGCAAAATGCCTCATGGTGACACTACAGTCTGCCAAGAGCTCACCCGATGACACACACAACTGCCGTGTGGCCTGGAATTGATCAAAAGAGCATTTTTTGCAGTAAAACTCCAGACTGCCTCTTCTAAAACCACAGTATCTAGTGCCTTTGTTAGATGGACATGGCTCCCTGCTATCTCTGAATGATATATTCTGGAAAAGCTTTGGTAGTTTTTGCCTTTAGAGTTCTTTGTGGGGGTGTTGTCTCGTTGGCTCTCTTTTCATTTTTTTTTCCTGCCAAGCTGCTTTAATCATCCTAATGAACATTCTTGTTGAATCTTCTCTCTGCTTAATTCAGCAACATCTGATCCATAGAAGATAACTGCTCTTGTACTATATAATACTATTCTTCTGTATTGGTCAGTTTTCCAGTTCTCAAGCTGTGGGCTGTCACCAGAACTCATAAAGCTACAGAGGTTTCCATTCCCCCATTTATGGTCTTCTGTTGAAGGAGATCTGGTCAGTCACTTCCAACCAGATCTTCTGCAGATGCCAGGAGTACACCATATACAAGTCACGTGATCCCATAGTAGCTTCTTGGAAGCTCAGTGGGAATGGGCACAAGAGGTTCTGGGGCAGATCTGGAAAGGATCAGCTACGTGTGAAGTCACAGTATGAAAAAGGTTAAGAGCCCCTGCTGTAGAATGCATGCTTTGGCAGAGCTTCCTTACCATAGTGCCTTGCTCTGTCAGTCTTAGGAAAGTTGCTGTATTTGTGCTCAGGTTACTTTACCCCACAACATGTTACTGCACATGCAGATCTGGTAAATTAAAAGTGTATTTAAACAAACCTAACAATGTGTCAGCTGGGCTTGAATGACTGAGATAGTGATTGAGGGCAACAAGTACAAAGGTACTTCCCCTGACAGGAGAGATGCTGCTTGCAGGATAAAACTGCCTACAAAATGGGCTACTCCGTCCAAGGGCAGGGTGCCTTTTTAACTAACTGGGTAAAAATCACAGGCTTCAGTAAGCAGGGCACAAATCTTCATAGACTTTTTCCATCTTTTCATTGTACTTCTTTGTTTTTAAAGAGTAAATAATCTGCCCCCTAAACATTTGGACAGCTGGCAAATATCACGGCTGCAAGCTGGAATCTGCTTTTCCACATCCCATTTGTGCTAGGACTGCGGATTTTTTTTTTTTTTTTTTAATTCTAAACAAATCCCCGAAGAATGTGACAAAATCATGATGTGCAGCCAGAAACTGGCCCTAACCCTTAATATCCATTCTCACAGGTTACTGCCATTGTTCACCCAAACTTATCATGTTTCTAGCGTCCTTTCATTTGCCAAAATTTGCTGTAAAATACCTTCTGTCCAGGCTGATGGCTTAACCCTTTCACTCTTGGCAAGAAAAAAAACCCAACTAACTCTTGACCTTTTCCTTGTTTTTTAACAGAGAGTTTGCAAAAGCAACAATCCTGATTTCCACATCATTCTCATTTCTCTGTTCTTGTTATTTTAAAACACTTATGAGGCAATATCATAAATCAAAATCAAAGCGCTCTTGGTTTCTGTGGTGACCAAAACTAGCTACCAGTGGAAAATGTGTTTGGTAGGAGGCGGAAGGGAAATTAGATCTCAGTTCAGTTTCAACATTATTGCAACTGGCAATCTCAGCAAAGAGGTGAGAGACCCTGGAGCCTGACTACTCTCTCCTTGCTGGGGCAAAGCTGAGGTATTCAGAAGCAGGGGGATACTTCTTGCTCCGGAGTGTGCTGTACCTGGTTCTGTGCAGAGAAGACTCCAGTCTCCCAGAAGGTCAAGCCAGCACTTTTAACCAAATTCAATTCACTTTAAAGGAGGATGAAACGAGTCTCTTGTCATTTATAGGATAACTAAAATATAAAATCCAAAACTCGTAGTGTGTTAGCTTGGCCGAGAATACTTTGCAGCATGACGCAGTGGCTCACATTTTTAACTTCAGCCTTTCCTGCTGCTCAGATCATAAAAAGGCATTGGGAAGGTGAAGTTTGTGGTTCACAAAGAGTCCCACCTTCTAGCAGCTATTCTTAGCAGCAGGAGCTTACACCGGTTGATGTGGCTGCACACTGGTTTGACGAGTCTTCCTTCCTCCCAACCCTGTGCAGTAGCACACCCCAGAGTGCACTGCCCCACACTGCTGTTGATGCTGTGCTGTGTGCCTGTCCTGGGGGTGCTGTACCTTCTGCTGCCACAGTGTGAGAGGGCTACCCAGGGTGGATTATCCCCATGGGAGAATCCTCTTAGGGCGGGCACTGGGTGGGTATGTCAAGGATGTATCCATGCCGCTGTGGCCATTTCAGCTTGTGCTCCAAGTCATATGCAGCCTTAGGGAGGCCATGATTTAGAGCAGATCCCAGGGCTATATAAATTGCACTGGCCTATTTCAGCCTTTTGAGCAGCCTAGAAGTGAGAGGGCACAAAGACACCTTTGCCCTCACCTTCCCCTGGGTTGCATCTTCTGCACTGCACCTTCTGGAGGCCCAGCACAGAATCTCAACTCAGCCCCTGATTTTACAAGCCTTGCCTAGACTAGAGGATTTTGATGTTACACCTCCCTGCTGCTGTGGGGACACACCTCATGTTCAAACACACAAACGCTTGGATAGGTGCGCAGGTGCACTCCTACAATTCCCATTTGCTCAAAACAAGGCTCACTGCCATTGTAATCTAGACTAAGAAACTCCATGAGAGAGAGTAATAGTGCTGTAGCTGCACGGCTGCAGCCGGGATTCCCAGCACAGTCCCTATAAAGCCCCTGCAACCCCTTCTGTGAGCACTCTCTGTGCATCGCATAGAAATTCCTATACTATCAATTGATTTCTTGTTTTGAGCTACTCCAACTGCTGTAATTTAATCCACATGTTTTGGAAGGCACAATGCAAATGGATCCATCTTCCCAAACAGGTCTGGCCCTCACAACCATGGAGGGGTCGTCTCTCATGTACACACTGCATTTTTTTATTTATAAAAATGCATTGGATTATACAATGAAAAATATGTACATTTCACATTTTAAAAAGAATTTGGTGAAGAAGCTCTCCATCCATGCATTACTATTCCTGCAACATCCTGCTTTGGGGATCTATGGGATAGGTGCCCACAGTACATTGGTACTGCAAGGGTTGGAGAGAATGCTGTGTATAGACACAGCACAATTGGGCACCTGGAACAGGAAGGCTGGTGTGGACGCACTGCTCTATTGGCCCATTACAATGGTTCAAATGAACTTTTGTAAGTTGCAATGGTGCCATTCTCTAACATAGACAAGACTATATGAGATACATTCTACGATAGCTTGAACAATGTGAAATTTTTGCACCGTTCCTCATTCAACCCTATTTGCCTTTGAGCAGAAGCATGGTCCAATACTTGGGGCTCCAGCCTGGGACTTGAAAGCATGGGTTCAAATTCCTGCTCTGTCACAGACTTTCTGGGCAATCTTGGGCAAGTCACAATCTCTTTTGTGCCTTAATTCCCCCATCTGTAAAATGGGGATAGTAGTACTGCCCTTCCTACCTACCTCACAGGATGGTTTTGAGAACAGATGTTTCACAAATTATGAAGTGCTCAGTTATTACAGTGATGGAGGCCAAATAAATACCTAAAATAAAGCCATGAGATGATCAGAGAAGAAACAGGAGGGAGAACACACTCCAATACTTGGAACTTCTGGGCAAGAGAGCCAGTTAATTCCCTGCTCTCTAAGTATCTGAAACAGAAAGTGGGTTTCCTATGATGTTTTAGCTACGGTGTGTTAGAGGGGAGAGAAGTTTCAATATTGGTTTTAACACAGTTTTCCGTTCTACATTTTTATTAAGCACCCCTGCGAATTTAGTGCCATGCATGCAGGCACTGCTGAGAGGCCACTCTCTCTCATCTGTATCTGTTAAATTATGCATTTCCATCTGGAAGGAGACTATACAGGGCTGTAGGCTCTCTTCCACTTCTTAAAGTAAGGAATGGAGAGGGATTTAATTAGATTGCTGGGTGGTTGAGAATAAGACTAGAGCAAGACCTGGGTGGTCTTCAACTGGAAAACAAAGCTGCAAGTTGTTTTGTACAAGCCTGCTTCTGTTTGGTCATGTTTACTTTGTTCATGTGCACTGATTAAAATCCAGTTACCAGTCAGATAAAAAACTCTCCTTATAGGACAGTATGTCTAGCGATTGGTATCAGGGACTGAGATCCAGTACTCTTGGCTTTCTTTCTGCTGTGCTACATTGTCTCTCTTTGTGACTTTGGCCACGGCCTTTTGGCCCAGTTTTCATAGATTATCAGCACCTTCGAAAGGCTGGTCACATTACATTTTGTGTCTCATTTTTCCTCTGTAAAAAGGGGATAATAAATCCTTCCCAATCTCAGATGCTTAAGTACTTTGCAAAGTACTTGGAAATTCCTAGTACTCAGAAAAGTACAGGATATTATCATTCCTCCCTCTCCTGCTCCTCTGGGTCCTGATTCAGAGGGATTCAGTGTATTCCTAACTTGTGTTGAATTTAATCTCTCAAGCTCTTAATGATCATCTACATATGCTGATGTGTATTTAAAGGGTCTGAATCAGGAGCAGAAGTTATGATGAGCAAATAGATTCCCATTTACACTTAACTGTGAGTCAAGTCACATGCAATTATTTCAGTCATGTGCCCTTTCACAGTTAAACTGAACTTCAGAAAATAACGGGTGCATCTTTAAATAGATTTACAATGCAGATTGCGGATTGGAGTGTCTTGCAGATTCATTTATTCCTTATTGTGTCTCTGTTCCAAAAGTCAATGGGTTCCATATTAGTAAGAGAGGAAAAGCAGAAGACTAAGTCAGAAAGTGGGCTATGACTGTAAATAAATGTATTCGCTAACTTGTTTTGGATGCATGTTAAATAAAAGAAGCTATTATACACCATTAGCTTGTGGCACATTAATGGGAGCTCTGTACATAATTTTCTTGTGTTTATGTGTGAATAAGCCCTACTGATGGCCAAGCTGTTTGCCTGATAGTTACTGGACTTTTTAAACAGGCCCTCTCTTTTGTGGTCAGTGCCCTTTCCCATCTCATGCTACAGCTATGGATGGGAAAAGGTTAACCACACAACAACATTTTTCTCCTCTTAACAAGTTACAGAAGTTTCCATCAAACACAATGTCTGCCAAATATTTCATTTACTAGCAGCTGCATTTGTATTTTGTTGAGAGGTAGTTGAAACAAAGTCACTGTTCTTTGTGCAAACTGCATGTTAAATAATGTACAGCTATGGGAGATTATTAAATAGCGAAGACATCTGATAATATTACAGTCAACCACAAGTTCCACTTCTGCTGATGCACAGAATTTTGAGTAATTAGTCATTGCATGGAGTGTTGTATTTATATCCCCTTGTGCCACAGCCGTTAGACCATAAAGTCAGAAAACAAAGAATTGCTGTTATTAAAAGGCTGCTCTCTGGTTTATTTATATGCTACAGCTTTATTTCAGTGTCCACTTCACTTTTCTGGTTTGGGCATTCTCCAGACCAGGAGATAAGTCTAAATCAGAGAATTTTAGTGTAAACAAAGTTGCTATATACAAGACCTCTCAACTTCTAAGAGGAAAAAGCTCAGAGTTTCCATAAGGCCACAGGAGTAGAAGAATTGTCTTGAAGTCAAGGGACAACTCTAGCAATAAGGATTCCTAGGTTCTGTTCTTGCCTTTGCTGTAGACTTCCTGTATTAAATACACATAAATTAATATCTCCATTTTACAGATGGTGAAAATGGAACTCAGAGATATTATGTGGCTCATCCATGTTTATATAGCAAGCCAGTGGCAGATCCAGGACTCCTTACTCAGTCCTCTGGTCTAATCACTAGACCACACTGCCTTCAATAGACAACAATTACACTATAGAAAACTGTAATCATAGGTATTGTGGCCTATCTAATAGGGCATAACCATCTACTTACATCAGTCTTTTTTTTTTTTTAATAGAAAAATAAAGTTCATGACAACTTCAAAGTTCAGGACAAAGTCACTCTTAATGTGCTTTCTATTTCTTTAAATGCTTTATCTTTACCTCATTTCAATAGTGCAAACGAGGGCAAGATTTAATTCACTGTAACCAGAAACCAGAAGAAAAACTAATACAACTGGGGACAAATTCACATTGTAACAATGAGCTTTCCCTTTGCATCTTGTTATAAAAAATTATATTAATATTTATGGCACAGAAATTCAGAATGATGACAAACAGCATCCATAATCCTTCCTAGATAACGATGGAATCTCAGAGCAAGGGTGACTATACAGGATACATTATACACTTATTGCAAGTAGTAGGCATGACTGAGCAGGGAAAAATTGGAATTTTATCCTAGGTCATAAGTGAATTCCCTGTTTATGAGCACACGTCACCTCAACCTGTGATCCCCACAGCTCTTATTTCAAAGTAGGGTTGAGTTTGGTCAGTACTTGGATGGGACGTGCGAGATCTCTATGG
Organism: Lepidochelys kempii; assembly: GCF_965140285.1. NCBI lineage: Eukaryota > Metazoa > Chordata > Testudines > Cheloniidae > Lepidochelys > Lepidochelys kempii. The sequence continues at coordinate 154,972,656 of NC_136382.1, forward strand.
AAAGCCTTGGTAGTGCAGGAAGCGGTACTAGAAATTCAGTAGCTGCACTCAAAGGGCACCATGGTGCTAGAGATGCTGTGTTTTGCATGACATAAAACAGACACCTTTGACGTCTTGTGATTATTATGGGCACAATTTTGAAAAATGGTTATAAGTTTGCCATTAAATATTTTGTGTGCACAAACTCACCCCATTTGTAAGCGCACACAGTATTTGGATGTGTAAGTTAGGGACATAGACATCTAACTACCTGATTCTAGGTGCCTGAATGTGGGGTTCTGTGCACAGAAAATTGCAAAGTGCAAATTTAGAAGTCAAATGGAGGTTACTAAAAATGCCTGATACTTGTCAGTTCTTGTTTTACACTGTTACATAGTGCTACTGTGTACCTTTGCAGCCCATCTGAAGTGGGATGCGTTTCAGTAGTTGGCAGTATGAGACATAATGTAGATATACACACAATACACATTATGTGTTATCTATTTCTATGTAAAGGTTTGTATAATTTTAGTAACTCTTATGAAGTGTTCTGGTGCCCATCTGAATAAAAAATGCTATATAAATGGAAGATCATGATCTTTTAAAGGTGTATCAGTATAGTGCTGTGTATTTAATGTCATTTCAAGTAAGGTGAAAAATAGCTTCCTCTAAAAATAGGTAAGGAGAATCCATAAATGTAGTTTTAAATAGACATAATTGATCCTCTGGAGCGTATTATGTTATTTCATAAATTAATCTCACTTGAGAACACCTGACCTAAAATCCCTCAGCGTGCGTGCTCAGTAGCTAATATTAAGTGGCTTGGCTGTATATATTTTTATTTTCTTCTCAAATCACAAAAACTGGATATCACTTTTGGATGGTTACCTAATACAGTGTTCTTGAAATTCAGCTACATACAAAGTTAGCAAGAACAAGTAAACTGAAAAGAAAGCCAATTCATTCCAATAGAGATTTGTTACAGTATGTCACGGTAACAGGAGAAAGAGACATTTGGGTCTTACAACACCCTGTCTTGCAAAACTTCCTTCTAAATCACTATTGGTGCTCTAGATATATTATACTGCCTACGGTGAAATCTGCTAGCAATCATAGGATGTATCAGATACTTTAATAAAGCCCTCACTTAGGTAATTAGGGACAAAGAAATTCCACAGAGTTATTTTTTTCTTTATAAAGTGTGGGTGAAAAATGTCAGATTCTCAGGCCTGAAGGCTGATATGCCTATTTATCCACACTGCTGGCATGCCAGTGGTGCAAGCTTTTCCCATTGTTCTGCAGATGGGCTTCAATCCTGATCTAGAGGGACCATTTCTAGGATTGAGAGGAGAGTTCAGACTCTATGGTCTGCTTGGTCCTTAGCGTGTCTTATGAGATTTGTTAATGGGGTGGGGAGACCTGTCCATACCACTGGGAGAGCTCTGTTAAGCTCCACACATGTTTTGTCTGGGCCTACACAAAAATTGCCAAAAATTTTCATCATTGCTACCACTGGAGGTGCTGAACTGGTGGCAGTTCAATAATGATGGCAGCGTTACTGTAGCTACAGCTTCAGGCTGCTGCCCACACTTAGAGGTCACAGCAGGCTTATAGGACCTGGTCTGGTACCAGCATTGCCAGTTCTCGTGATTTTATCAGGAATCTCGCAATATTTGGTGTGCTGCTTAAAGCCCCATTTGCTGGAATCAAGATATTGCATTAGAATGTTAGCTTTCATTTAATTTTTTTCTAGCTCGCATGGCTGCAGAGTAAAGCTTGCAAATGTGACTTGAGTGCACCCTACTAAAGGCTCAGACACCAAAAGGCAAATAAAAAGAAATTAACAGGACGTTTTTTTCAAAAGTCTCATGATTTTAAGCGTATGTCATTATTTTGGAACACTTGGGGTTGGCAGTATTGTGACACTTAAAACACAGGGCCACCAACACTTTGTCTGAACTAGAGGTTCCACAGTTAATATAGTCAAGTCATGATGTTCTGAACTGCCAAGCAAGATAAAAGGCACTTCTCAGCACAGTGTGTGGTTTCAGTATTTATATATTATCCCACCAGCAGCAAATCACTTTAGATATCATATATTAGCTGATCTGACAGTAATTTGGGGCTTCTTTTGAAAAGGGAATTCACACATTTCTTCTTCACTTTTGTGTGCTGTGTTGTGAAAAGACACTGTTACAACAGGACCTTGGGCATGGAAAGATTAAATGATTTGCCCAAGATCATACAGAAACTCAATGGCACAGTCAGGAATAGAACGTCAGTCATCTCTTAATTCCTGGTCTATGGCTTATCTGCAGCACAATGTTGTCTCCAATAAGAATAATGATTTGAGTCATCATAAAAACCTCAGGATATTCCAATCATTAGTGTTAGCTTCAGGTGACTTCTTGGCCAGGGGGAGAGGGAGAAGAATCTGACATACAATAGTATCAATACATCACAATGCAAATCTGGTCATAATGATCCTCTGCTTTGAGTGAAGTGGATTTTATTCCCAGCTCTGCCACTGGCCTGCTGAGTGACCCTGGCTAAGTCACTTCATCGCTCCATACCTCAGTTTCCCCATCTAAAATGGGGATGATATTTACCTCCTTTGTAAAGCACTTTGAAATCTACTGATAAAACCACTATAATAAAAACTAGATATTATTATTAATACATTTCAGATATGTGAGGCACCAGATGGTCAAATCTCCAAATGTTTCTATAATGGATTATTGTGGCAGAACATATGTAATAGTATTCTATTACATTCATCAGCTAAACATATAGTTAGTACATACAGTGAGGCAAATTCCACTCTCAGTAACATCAATAGATATAGTTTGGATTGATATCAGATGTAACTGAGCACAAAATGTCCTAGTATACACAATGTGATAATATAATTTTGCTATGAGAACTTTTAACTGTTGCTTTAAAACTGTTGCTTTTCATTTGTGGTTCAGTTAGCAGTCCTAAATTCTGTTAAGGTAGGGTATTCTACATTTCATTTTGAGTAGGAAGGGGGGAAAATCCCCTAAAAATTATAAAGCATACTTGGTCACTGCCCTTTTAATCCTTACCTATCATAAAATGATTGGTCACAACATATTATTTCTGCCTTTTCTGTGTTCTATAGAAGTTGAGCACCTGGTGCAACTTATGCTGGACTAACTAAGGGACTTTGTGGGAGCAGTTCAGACTTGTGTAGGAAGAGACCCTCATGCATTACGTGAAGGGAAGAATTCTTGGGTCTCTCCTTTCTCCCATTCCACTAACTGCAGGGTCATTTCAGTTCTGGAGATGATTAATTACATGACTGTGCAAAGGTGACAACTATAGGGCTGCTGATGCTGCGGACCTCATCCGTAATGGAGTGAGCGAGAGAGAAAGAAATGTACCAACTCCAGCGACAAAGGAAAATGAAGATATCATCCGTGTATACAATAACTTTAGCATATCTACAGCACAGCCTATAAAACTTGAGTGAACGGGCATTTGATATATAACAGGCTGGAAGCAACATATCAGTTTCACATTATAAATTAGCCTTTGCGCTAGTGGCCAGGGATTTGGTTGATTACTCACTGCTTTGCTTTAGTGCTTAAGTAGTCTTTTCCAAGGCAAGACAGTTAAACCACAAAAACATACCGTAGTGTCCACAGCCCTGACCTTCCCAGCAGGAACATGCTTTGGAATAGGCTCAGCCACTGATATCATCACACAGCCTTCTGCTCCCAGAGTAACGATTACTAGTTTGCAGCCTCTTTCTAATAGCATGAGTCCCACCTTCCCAGCATCTTCAGGGCTGCCCACTGGGATGCCTGTTAAAATTTCTGCCTGAAAAATAATCCAAACAAATCAAAATCAGAACCAGATAGCAACTAATTTATCAGAAAATGGTTGAACTTTAAAAGAACATTTAATTCTTTTAAATTTAACTAGGTGAACCAAATATTTTATCTTTCCTAACAACATTCAGAGTTGTGTTTACTGAAGGGTTTTTTCAAACAACTGACTAGGTCGAATTACTGAACCTGCGGTGAATTTGTCCTGTTATGTGTATGTCTGTGGCTTATGATGATGGTATATGCATTTCAGTGTAATCATGCATGTAATACAGACAGACAGAAACACACAGGTTTGGATGAGAGCTCTTTGGTGTAGGGTTGATATAAAATTTAACTATAAATAAACACATGCGTGCGCACACATACACACACAATCAAACAAGCAATGTTTTTATTGCAGGACCATCTTGAAATCATTTCCGCACTCCCATGCAATGTACTGAAATACTCTCAAGCCTTGAATCATATTGGTGTGTGTCTTCTACAATTTAATATCCCTTCATGCACGCTATATTACATTATCCTCCTTCAAATCCCTCCATAACTCACTTCCGCTGTAATACCCAGCTGACCATGGCTGGGCAGGTGGTGATGTGTGGCTACTGCTTTCCATAAGTAACTTGTTTGTTACCTCCTGCTCATCACTGTTAACTCCTTCTCCCATCTGTTTGTTTCATCCATCTGTTGCATCTTCTCATAAATCAAGATCATTTACTTTCTGAGGCAGGGACTGTGTTTGTAAGTCAGGGCTACACAGCCCTTAGCATAATGGGCTCTGATCCCTGATCAAGGTCATGAGTAATTACCAAAAATACAGTAATAATAGACTTTGAAAACTTTTTATGACTAAAATTAGGATTAATATGAAGGCTGTGGAAGTAGGTCTGAGTGCAATCCAGCTCCCACTGAAGTCAATGGAACACTTCAGCCCTGTCTCTCAGTGTCTGTCACTGTTGTTCCCTGGTTCTCTGTCTGCCCCACAACTCCTGAGCAGGGTAGCCTGCCACCCAAGACCTCGCACTCTGGCCTTAAAAGGCCTATAAACCCTGGTACACTGCCCCAGAGAGTTTACAATATAGTTAATGAGATTCTTAATGGGGTTTATTTTGTACATATGCTTAGAATCAAATCCTGCAGCCCTTATTCAGGCAAATCACCCACTGGTTTCAATGGGGGTTTGACTTTATGCTAGCAGGATTTGATTCTGTAAATGTTTTCAGATAAGCATATTTTATAAGTGAGCGTGGCAAGGTGTGGTAACAAATTCTCACAGTTCAAAGTGGTTTTTTGGCCATGCTTAGAAGCTGTCCAAGGGACAAGAATGTACTACATTTTAGATTGAGGAGAAGGTTACTACACTTAGCATGGTTTCTGTTTGGTGGATTAATGTCACTGCTCAACGCCCTCCAGAAATAGAGAATATTTAAATAAATTAAATCCATACAATTTTTTAAAGCTAAAATTCACATTCTCTGAAAATAAGCTAATTAAAAATCAGCATAAAATGTCATATAGTACTTCACAAAACTTGGCAACTATGCCTCTTCTGTGACACTTGCAGGAAACTAGCCAGCCAATAATAGCTGAGTAGAGGGGGAAGTTAGGGATAGTGGATAATTATTTTTTATTAAAGTGTATTTATTTTCATTGTATCAACATAGCCCTTTGTATATTGCTAGTGTAGATCATAAGATCTTTGGAACAGGGACTATGTTTCCCTTTGTGTGCACAGTGCGTTGCACATTATAGGTGCCACTGCAATAAAAATAAATATAATCACGACAACAACTGTACAAATACAACTGTGTAAGCTTGTAAGTGCAGACATGGCCTAAGTGACTTTGGAATTTGCTCCGCCACAAAGGCCAGATTTGTTAACTTTCCAGGCATGCTATTTTTTCAAGCCTTTGGGAAAGGAGTGGGTTTGATTTGGGTAGGGAGACAGTCAGTTTGATTTGGGTTTAATTGGGCTGATTATTATTCATTTTTGCTGCTTTTTGCCCAGTGATTTAACTATGGGGATTTCCTAAGATTCTGAATAACATGAATACATTACTTCAGTTTATATGAAAAATGGTCTTTTTAAATTTTAAAGTGTCCAAAAAATCTTGAGGTTGGCTCTATAGAAATCAAAGCAAAGAGGAAATAGATGCTGTCCTTTCTAAAGCAAAGCTCACATTCTGTCTGCTTAGGTTTTTATGTTGTGGCCATCTTCTGGCACCTAAGTCAAGCAGACTTTTGTCTGAGTAAAAAGAGCAGGATTTGCTCCATTGTTTTGTGATTGGTGTTTTTTTGGTTTAACGAAATTCTGCCACTGCATCCGCTTTGTTGATTACGTCCATACAAAAAATATTTCTTAAGAGATTCTTAAGCAGATAGCTTTGCTGCTACATATGTATGAACATAGCACTCCAGCTGTTTGTTAGCACAGAGATGTAACTCATCTCCAGCAGGATGGTGAAATTAGAACACACTGGAACAAGCTAGGAGCCATTTTCCCACAGAAGTGGCAGAAACCAGACTGATACTTTGTGCCAATAGTTAGAATTTTACAGTAAATGTCAACTGATGTTAAATATAAATCTGCTGTGCTGGGTTATAAATTTCCTCCCACCAATAAAATCTCATTTAAAAACATACAGTGCTACAATTGAAGGAAATAACTAATGGTTGTCTTAAAAAAAACAACAACAAAAAAACACTGTACAATAACAATGCCAAACGCCCAAGATGGACTTTTTAATAGCTTTTGATTGAACTCTCTCTCTCTCTCTATATATATATATAAAGAAGTCTACTTTTCTCTGATTATAAGGGTAAGTCCCACAAAACTGTCAATAAACTAAGTTCAACACAAACATTTAGATCATGAAGCTACTATTTTATTCCAAACATGAGGGTTAACGGAACAGTAAGGTTGAAGAGCCAAGAACTCAAACACCAGAAAAAAAGCAGAGTTAAGGTTGGCTGCTCATCCAAACTCTGCTCCCTTGTTCTTATGCCTTAAAATATGGTCTTTATATTTGTTACATAGTGCAATTTACAATTCCATGAAAAGAATTCAAATCAAAATTAAGGCTACATACAATTTTTATGATAAACACGCTTTATTTTGAGGTATTTATTTTAATGTCAACTATATAAAGCACATTATGTATTTCTATCTAATTTAGTTTGTCTACTATAGTGCTGAAATATATACTTTAAAGAGAATACAAATATAACATCCATAGATAATAAGAATATCATTGGTTTCAGAGTAGCAGCCATGTTAGTCTGTATCCGCAAAAAGAAAAGGAGTACTTGTGGCACCTTAGAGACTAACCAATTTATTTGAGCATAAGCTTTCGTGAGCTACAGCTCCCTTCATCGGATGCATGCAGTGGATGCATCTGATGAAGTGAGCTGTAGCTCACGAAAGCTTATGCTCAAATAAATTTGTTAGTCTCTAAGGTGCCACAAGTACTCCTGTGTCTTTTTAAGAATATCATTGTGACATTCGTGAATGTACTGCATCCATTATAAAAAAGCATATACAAGCTGCAGCCTAGATGCTAACTTGTAGAAAAAAGATAATATAATCTGAGAAACAGTGTGCGATCATGTTACAAAAGACTATATTCAACCTCACTTTTCATTTTCTATCTTTTGAGTGCTTAACTATGTAAGCATAAGTTTATGTAATTGTATGGCATTATATTATATATGGCATTATTTGACAAATATATATTTAAAGACAGACCATATTTTAAGTCATAAACAAAAAGAAGCAAAACTAAGGCCGAGTGTTCAGTTTTACATTTGTTGGGGTTTTTTTTGACACCCAAGTGCTTGGTACCCCAAACATAACATTATATTAAATATAGTGTTTGAGGCATGGAATTGTCTTGATTTGTTTTGTTTTGAAAGGGGAAGATACATTTCAACTATTCAAATTGTGGATCTTGTAATTTAATTGATCAGGAGCTATTTGGCTTGATGCCTCCATAAGCCAGTCACACTTAGCCAAGCCTTCCGAATCATGCCAGATTTTGGGGTCTCTCTGGCTCAACCGAAATTTCCAGGGCCAGATCATCAGCTGGTGTAAATTGCTGTAGTAACAAGGAGTGTAAACTCTTTGGGGAAGGGATCTTTTTGTTCTGTGTTTGTACAGCGCCTAGCACAATGGCCTACTGAGTTCATGACTGGGCTTCTGAGGTGCTGCTGCAATAAAATAATGGAACTGTGATGAGTTACACCAGCTGAGGATATGATCTGCAGTTCTTAAGATTGTCCCAGTTCAAGATACGTGTCAATTTTAAGATATTCCACATTTGAAACCTGCTGAACCAATTCGTTTCAAACTTGACTTGAACCTTAAATTGTATTGAGAACTACATCACAAAGTCTTGATTGTGTGAATCCTTACAGATGAGTAATCCCACTGAAGTCACTGAGATTCTGCTCGTGAGTGAAAGATTGTAAAAGCCGGCCACAAATTAAGTTAGTTATTTGTAGCTTATAATTGTTTCAAATTACCAAGTTTCTAATCAGAATATATGGGGGGAAAACACTTCTCATGCTAGAATAATTCAAAAAAAGGCTGAGTTGCTTGAGCTTACAGCTCTTTCTCCTTTCTGCACCCGCAACACTGTCCAAAGAATCACATATTTCGTTTAAAGACTAAATATGGAAAAATGTCATTCCAAAAGTTATAAACAACTGATAAAGTGGGCTTGGAATGAGGCTGGAATTCAAACGTAACTATATTGTGAAATGCCTACACTCTCTATCAATAATGCAGCAACAGTAATTTCCCAATATATTAACTCTGCAAATGCCAGACCATGCAAAGCTCAAAAGGGTGTTAAGAATGTGGGACAGATTATTGCTTTATGTATCTGATATATCTGTTATCTATTGCTTAGTAAAACTTCTCCCTAATGACTAAATCTCCATATTATAAAGCACTATTTTGATTCCCAATCAATGACAGACATATTGCCATAATCTGAATATACTGCTTAATTGACTCTGATAAGTTATCAGTGATAATGAATAAACTCTTGATTCCAGACATTAATTATTTCTTCAGAAACTATTTAGCTTTCACTAACACAAATAATATGGAGAAATCAATGTGATAATATAACTGTATAACATTTTTCATGATTTTTTCATGACAGCTTGTTTATGGTAGGTCTCTCTCTCATGTAAACTGTTGTTTTTTATATTTATATAATGCCTTTCACCCAGGCATTTTACAGTGCTCTGCAAATATTAACTAATTAATCTTTTGCTTGACCTCTAATAACTAGGTCATTATTATTCTACTTATTTCACAGATAGGGAAAGCAAGGGCCAGACAGATTAGGGGACTCACCTAAGACTGCACAAGTCACTGGCAGAGCTGGGATTACAACTCATATGAATCATGAATCGGACCTTTGCCCCAACATTTAAGCAACTTTGCTTCTTCTGAAAAACTCTAAGTATATTTAGGGTCAGACTTGAATCTCAAATTCATGGGCTGTATTGCTACCTATCCTTCAAGGCGAGGCAGCAATACACGCAAATAGCTCGTGTGATTGTTTTTATTATTTGCATTGTGGTAGCACTTAGAGGCCAGAGCCTCATTGTGCTACGCATTGTACTAACATATCACAAAGAGATGGTCACTGCCCTTGAGGAAGTCAACTTGTACATGTCAGTCTTCTCAACGTTGAAAAAGATTAAATGTTAGAAAAGGTCTCTCTTGTTTTCACTAAAATGAAACTTGATACATTTATTCTGCATTTCTTTCATTAGAAGAATTAGGAGAATGGAGAGCTAGCACATTCCTGCAGAAACCTCAGGGATTAAACTATGTTACATCTGGTGTACAGAGAATTAACAAACCAGTTTCAACAAGCTTGATCTTTCTGGGAAAAGAAGAGGGGGAAAAAACTAAAATACAAGCTAAGCAAAGAAAGAACTGATAACCTTGCAAGATTTGTTTTGAGCATTTTGTTCATAAACCACATAAAAAGAACTGACAGATGTAAAAAATATTTATTACTGAAGCAAGCAAGAGTAAAAAGAACAGCTTGTGAAAACCTTCTAGACAAACTAATGGTAGATGTTCCACTGATATAGCATAACTTTGTTTGCTTCTTTCCAGCACATACATCCATAAGGAACAAGATATACTGTTATACCATATCCGGCATGCAGAAGCATTAATATCTAAAGTGTTTAATAAATGACAGACATTGAGGTGTGAAATTATATTAAATACACACATGTTTGGGATATGATATCACGTGGTAAAGTTTGCAACTACACCTGACACCTCCATGCATTTGATATTTTGTGAAGGAAGAGGCTGAAAGACTTCACAGTCAAGATGCTGACCTATGAAAAGGTAAACAATAGAACATTCCTGACTCTATCACGAGTGTTTTCAGACAATCCTGAGATATGTTTTTTCTTTAGTTATGTAACAATATGAATTATAGTATGGCTCTTACCACTGAATGCTGGATGCCATAATCTAATTGGCTGTTTCATCATTTCTGCTGATACCATACTCCTATGTATACTAACATGAGGTTAATAGCTTCCTATTAATATACCTAGGAAACTTTAGCACCTGTAGACGTATGTTGATAAGTACCAACATTAAGGAAATTTTGGCAAGTTGTGTCATAAATACCTGAATATATATATATATATATATATACACACAAAAACTTAATTTGGCCTTGAACATGTACCTCCGCAGATGTGTCCATGTTAAATAGAATATCCTGGAAACAGTTGAACTGGATCTCTGTACATCTGTTAATTGCTAAAAGAATTAACCTTACTCACTAGAAGGACAAGGAAGCTCCATCTGCGAAGCAGTTTGTTACAGACATAGTAAAGACAGCTTTATTAAAGTTATTAATTACTTGTATTATAGTAGCCCATAGAAACTCCAATCAAGGATCAGAGCCCCTCAAGGAGTGGAATACCAGCCATGGGATTTAGCCAGACAAAGGTAATTCAAGATTTAGTGAAAGGAGTTTCAGTGGAGTGGTGAGGGTGGAAACTGGCTTGAATGGGGTCAAGAATGGAGCTGGAAGATTGGAACTTAAGACAGCAATTGTAGATGGCACATCCAATAACCTTGGTGAGGAAGGGGAGAACAGAGATATGGCAGTAGATGGAGAGGCAGGTGGGGTCAAAATTGGGTTGAATGGAGGACACATAGTATGATTTTGAAAGAAAATGGATGACATACCTAAAATATATACAAGAAACAACAGGAGAGTTGTAGATTGCCAAAATGTGTATATCCAAGACGAGAAGTAAAATAAAGAAACATAATAGTTAAAGACTGCGGGATAAAGAGTTTGTTTTCTATTCTCTCTTTAGTGGGATTCCTACATATTAAACTGTTATTGCTACATTATAGGTGGAACTTGTAGAGACACCTATACTTAATGTTGCCAGACACTTCCCATTCTAAATTACTTATTTAAATTACTAAAAAGTTACTTATAACTTTGCCAAACTTTAACCATTTGGGCTGAAATTTTCCATGCCAGTGTCTACCTCAGGTTGAATTTTTGAGGAAATTTCAGCTAAAATGGTTCAGCTGTTTCTGTAAACAAGGGCAACCAGTTTTTCCCTGTTTTGCCATGTTATTATGATTATGATTATTATTTTTTAACAATTTCTTTGAGAATCTCTAGCATCTCAATGCCACATATCAAATGAGTAGGATAAAAAGAACTATTGAATAACTTTGTTGTTGTTGTCCTTTATGATCGAAGATAACATTGATGATATTATCTCTTGTTAGTACAATTGTGGCTAAAAAGTCCAGTGTGCGGGTGGCAGTCCTTTCCACATTGAGTACATATATAGCTCGATACCAAGGAAGGGATTACAGTCTATGCTGGTGTAATCTAATGCTGTTTACAACTCAGCGTTTGTGCCTCAAGAGCCATATGGTAATTAATCTCGAACTAACTCCATCACTGACTGCTGCTTGCCAGAGTGATCTGTCTGTTGCTGACAACTCCCAGCTGTCAACGTCAATGTTGCATTGCTTCAAGTTATGCTTCAGTGTGTCCTTGAAGTGTTTCTTCTGGTCGCCTTGTGTGCAGTTACCCACTTTAAATTCACCATACAGCAACTGCTTTGGCATTCTGGTGTCATCCATCCTCAGTTCATGACCAGCCCAACGTAACTGTGATGTGATGAGCAATCCTTGTAGAGTGGCTGTGTTCCAGAACCTCGTTATTGCTAACTTTATCCTGCCATTTGATGTGGAGTATGGCACACAGATGTTGTAAATGGAACTTATCTAGAAACTTGATGTGATGCCTGTAGCAGGTCCAGGTTTTGCACTCACACAACAAATTGGACAGCACAACCGCTTTATAAACTCTTATTTCGGTTTGAAGCCTAATACAATGTTGCTGCCAGACTCTGCCTGACTGATGACGTATGAATTGTTCACTGAATGAGGCAGAGGCCCTGTCAAAAAAGCTAGCATGTAATCGTGTCATTAGACTGTATCACAATGCACATGCACATGAGGGTCAAACTAACATTGCACTGGCAACCTAAATTCAGGCATTTTCTAACTTTTGAGTCCTCAATTTTGCAACATAAACATTCTTTTAACCTAGTTCTTTTGAATGTAACACAATATGCCTGATACTATATATACCATACAGAAAAAAAAAGAGAGAGAGAGATACTATGCTGGCATTGGCTGAAGTGGGATTTGCACTGACGCTAAGCATTTCTCATTAGTGTTATCTTCAAACAGAGGTTTCTGAAAGGAACTATTGAGCCACATTTTTTTAATTACATCAGTGAAAATCTGTAGTAACTCCACTGAAGCCAACAGATTTATATTACTGTATGTCATAAATATAAAGGGAAGGGTAAACCCCTTTGAAATCCCTCCTGGCCAGGGGAAAGCTCCTCTCACCTGTAAAGGGTTAAGAAGCTAAAGGTAACCTCGCTGGCACCTGACCAAAATGACCAATGAGGAGACAAGATACTTTCAAAAGCTGGGAGGAGGGAGAGAAACAAAGGGTCTGTGTCTGTCTGTAGTCGTCTTGGCCGGGGACAGAACAGGAATGGAGTCTTAGAACTTTTAGTAAGTAATCTAGCTAGGTATGTGTTAGATTATGATTTCTTTAAATGGCTGAGAAAAGAATTGTGCTGAATAGAATAACTATTTCTGTCTGTGTATCTTTTTGTAACTTAAGGTTTTGCCTAGAGGGGTTCTCTATGTTTTTGAATCTAATTACCCTGTAAGATATCTACCATCCTGATTTTACAGGGGGGATTTCTTTATTTCTATTTACTTCTATTTTTTATTAAAAGTCTTCTTGTAAAACACTGAATGCTTTTTCATTGTTTTCAGATCCAAGGGTTTGGGTCTGTGGTCACCTATGCAAATTGGTGAGGCTTTTTACCAAACCTTGTCCAGGAAGTGGGGTGCAAGGTTTTGGGAAGTATTTTGGGGGGAAGGACGCGTCCAAACAGCTCTTCCCCAGTAACCAGTATTAGTTTGATGGTGGTAGCGGCCAGTCCAAGGATAACGGGGGTAATATTTTGTACCTTGGGGAAGTTTTGACCTAAGCTGGTAAAGATAAGCTTAGGAGGTTTTTCATGCAGGTCCCCACATCTGTACCCTAGAGTTCAGAGTGGGGGAGGAACCGTGACAGTGTAACTGAGATCATTTGCACCACTGTCTCTCCCAATTACAACACGAAAGCTGTGAAATATGTAATTGGTATATGTTGCCATTACATGACATATTTTCATACATGATTGATGGTCCTGGTAGACATATATGTACATAAATCTACCTACCAAAATCCTCAAATGCATATATTAAAGTGATTTGAAATTTAAGGAAGTCATAACAGGAAAATGAAAACATATGGAACTTGAATATATAACAATTGCTAAATAAAAACATACTGATATAAAATACCTTTTAAATTTCTGACATGAGAAAAACAAATGCTTCGACTGCTTCTGTTTTCTTAACAAAAGAAGAAAACTCTGACAGAAGCTCATCCCTGAAAAGAGATTCTAACAATGACAAATCAGCATGCATGGATGGGATGAAGGAAGATACAGATGATTACTATACTTCTGGTAATGAAATGGATTTCATTGTAAAGTGCAAAAGGTTACTGTTATAAATATTAAGTTGCAAAGAAAACTATCTACCTGTAATTCTCATTCTCAGAAAGTGCTTTAACAGGGCATTACTCTTGGGTCTGCGCTCCAGAACATCACAGGCAGGAACTTCCATAAAATTAGTATTTTAAAATGAATAAACCTCCTGATCAGCAGAAGTTTTGTGCCTATACTTGCTGAGGGGATAGTGTGATCCCTACTGTCTCCAACTGATAGTTCCTTTTTTAAGCAAACAGTAGAAAGCAAAAAGAATGCAAATTGAACCTCCAACTCTGCAGGTAATGTGTGTGAGAGAGTGGGGATCTATTATAATTATACACCTGTATTTCTTCTCAGAAAGGAAGTAATTTTCTTTTCTCCAAGTGGTAGTAATAATATATACCTACACTAGCAGACTAAAAATCTCAAGGGATGTCTCTATGAAAGCTGAAGTTGTAGCAATAAATTGTAACATAGAGGATATGGCAACATTCATGTTGGAAGTAGCAGTGAGAAAAAATATCAGGGATAGAACAGTAATAAAGAAGTACGTTTTTGTATTTAACAAGTAGGGGATAAAATCCCACAGCCAAACAAGTCAACAGTGACAACCAGGAAAAAAAACACCCTGAAATGAACTAGAGGAGTGGGAGAGTTCGGCTGCTCTCAGCTCCAAAATAGGTCCTGTAGCACAGTTAGGCAACTCTTGGATTAATGGCCTTAAGGAGAGCCAGGCAATAAAGCTTTCAGAGAACTCCACGTGTCTAACCTGCAAATCGCCCGGAAAGGAATGATTAGAGGCTGGCTCTGAACATTCTCCGTCATCTCATGTAGCTGAGTTGTGATGGCTGTTAGATTTGTCTGAGCCACAAGAGATGTCACTGCTAGTGGAGCTGGAAAATCAGCCCCCAGACTCTTGATGAGCCACAATGACTGACCTTGCAGGAAAGGGCTGACTACTTTGCAGATGCCGAAATGCTGTGGTGGGCTAACTTAAATAGACCTGCAGCAAAATGGGTACTGCTGACACAATTTTGATGCCTGTTTGGGTCATTTAGAACTTGTCCACTGATGTCTTATAGGCCATCATGGGATTGGTTTTAGCAGAAATTTCAGAAGAGGCTTAGTCTTGATGTACAACCTTCAGCCAGGGATGTTGGGATGGTGATCCCACAGCAAGCTGAGTCATGGTTTCCCCTAAACCCTATGTCATGTTCACCAGGGATCTCTTAAAATCATATTCAAGGTATGTCTTTTACTTGCTTGTTGCTCCTCACACATGTCTGATAAATAAGAGAGAAAACCATAGCGACAGTAACAAAAATATACAGCAGCAAATTCAAACAAGAGCCTTGTGGGACTCTCAGACCAACTTGTTTCCTGTGACACATGCAATCATTTGTTTTTGGATAAATATTATCCTAACAATGGCAGAGAAAAGGGTTGGGGAGAAGAGAGAAAATCTTGGAAATTGACAAACTGGAAAAATGGAGGGTTCCCCTGTTGTACACTGGCAGCAGCAGCCCATAAAAGTCCCTCTGCTATGTGAACTGAAAAGGTAACTAACAGGTAAGGACATACGGAGCTGCTTGTACCCTCTCAGCTGCAGCACACACACAAACACCATCTCTGGCAAGGCAGGTTAAGAGCATCACAATGCTATATCTAATGACACTCCCATTATTCACATAGAGGGAAGACAAGGCTGGGAGTGAGGATCTATTTTAATATGTACCATTTAGAGCAAAACACATTTTAAGAGTGTTTTATTTATGGATCTCATGTTCACTCATCCACTCCCCTCTTGGTAACCCACCTTATGGCCAAGAAGGGCTGGCCTCAGCTCTCTTGGGAGCCTATTAATTCTACTTCAAATGCTTTCTAGAAGGGTTATTCAACAGTGAAGCGAAGTATTCCTCCTTCCTCACTGGACTTGGGGCCAACAGTCCCTGGAGACGGAGTCCCTTTTAAGTTTCACTGTCCACGTCACTGTTCTCTAACATGACAGCTGGCCATTACCTCACTTTCGTTGCAACAGAAGATGTCGGCATGGGTGTAAAATTGTGGATCTAGTTCAGCATGAGCTGGAGCAGGATTAAATAAGGTCTTCACTGCAACAGAATGGAAAAAGTTGTCTAAATCAATGGCATTTTTGCATAATACGTTTACAAACCACTGCCTGGAACCCCAAACTTCCTACTGCAGCTAATACATTTCAGCTCCTCATCTTCTCCCCACAGATATGCAAACTACAAATGGAAAACCTGTCTTATGAAAGGAGACTCAAGGAGCTTGGCTTGTTTAGTCTAACCAAAAGAAGGTTGAGGGGAGATATGATTGCTCTCTATAAATATATCAGAGGGATAAATACCAGAGAGGGAGAGGAATTATTTAGGCTCAGTACCAATGTGGACACAAGAACAAATGGATATAAACTGCTCATCGGGAAGTTTAGACTTGAAATTCGACAAAGGTTTCTAATCGTCAGAGGAGTTAAGTTTTGGAATAGCCTTCCAAGGGAAGCAGTGGGGGCAAAAGACCTATCTGGCTTTAAGATTAAACTCGATAAGTTTATGGAGGAGATGGTATGATGGGATAATATGATTCTGGCAATTAATTGATCTTTAAATATTCATGGTAAATAGGCCCAATGGCCTGTGATGGGATGTTAGATGGGGTGGGATCTGAGTTACTACAGAGAATTCTTTCCTGGGTATCTGGCTGGTGAACCTTGCCCATATACTCAGGGTTCAGCTGATCGCCATATCTGGGGTCAGGAAGGAATTTTCCTCCAGGGCAGATTGGAAGAGGCCCTGGAGGTTTTTCGCCTTCCTCTGTAGCATGGGGCACGGGTCACTTGCTGGAGGATTCTCTGCACCTTGAAGTCTTTAAACCATGATTTGAGGATATCAATGGCTTAGACAGAGGTGGGAGGTTTATCACAGGAGTGGGTGGGTGAGATTCTGTGGCCTGCATTGTGCAGAAGGTCAGACTAGATGATCATAATAGTCCCTTCTGACCTTAATATCTATGAATCTACTCACAGACATACAAAACCCGAAAAACCCTGTTTTTTCATTTTACAAAGTATTTAACCATTTTCTTAATTGTATTACAGAAAAATATATAAACCCTCCAAACTGACATTCATTCATCTGCTGTTAGGGGAAAATGAGAGGAGAGCATTAGGCAAGATTCAAGCTGTATTCAAAAGATTTTTTAACCAAAAAAAAAAAAAAAAATCTAAATGTAGATATCTAACATAAATCATTTCATTTGTGCAGTGTCTTCCCTCTGAATATTTACTAACATGAGCTTTACTAACTTTGATTTAGCCTCAGAACTTCCTAGGAGGAAGGTGAGCATTGTAATCTTCATTTTACACAGGAGGAAACTGGGACACAGAGTGACGAAGGCTTTGTCTAGACTACTATTTTAAAGTGTTAGGAGGTGTTAGCTAATGTTCCAACACTAGTATAGCTGGTGGAGATGATATCTTGGTTAAAACCTGTCCAAGTGTGTTAGCTAATACCTCCTAACAACTTGCCTTTAAACTTACTCTAGACAAAGCCTCAGGCCTCGTCTACACTAGAATAGGTTTGCCATATCAGTAGAGTGTAAGTGACTACCCAATGTAACACATAAATCTATGGATTCCTTGTTCTGCCAATCTCCTGGTTAATACATCTTTCCTTAGCTATAAGATCATCCCTTCTTCCATATGAAACATAACCTCTTAGATTAGAAATTTTACTTCTATTCAGTGACAAAAGTTTTCAAACTTGCAAGTCTGGCTCTTAAATCTATATTTAGGCACCTGAGCATAACAGCCTGAATTTCAGACATGCCAGCACTTATGAATCCCATTTATTTGAACAGAAGCTTCAGGTGATCAGAAACTTCAGTAATATGAATAAATATGAATGTAGAAGCTGAACTTTAGACACTCAAGATTTGAAAATTTAGGCCCGTGACCACTTTTCAACTTCACAATTCCTCTCTATCTTCTTATCATTTGAAAACGCTGTTGCAGACAAAACAACTACATTACAAGAACGTTACTGAAGTTGCAAAATCAAGCACTCAGAAGTTAGGAAATGCTAGAAGTAGCCTTGCCTGTGCAGCCTTAATTCAGCCCCCTTGTGCATCTGATTTATGATACAGTCTAATTATATTATTACATCACATTTTTTTCATAGTTTTTCTTAATTTTGAGTACTTGTCTTTGCCACCTTAATAATGTTCTATCGACACTGGTTTTGTATGTAATTTCCTAGTATTTTTTTAAAAAGAAAAATGAAAACTGAAATGCCATCATCTGGCATCATATTGAGATACTCACGTAGATCATCAGCAGGACTGGAACTTCTAGATCCACTGCACAGACCTCTGCCATTTGAGCTAACAGAGTAACTAATAGCAGTAATAGTTTGTTATCCTTTATGTGGACCAGCACTAAAGGAGCATGGAACACTTTGCCAGTGGGTTTCACAGATATTCGCTGACAGCAGAGGAATGTAAGACTCAGGAATCTCGGGTGCCATTGCAGGCTCTGGAGGGAGTGCATCTAGTGGGCACAGACTCTTCTGCCCATTCCCTGCAAGCTTAACCCCTTATCCCCGGTCCTGTCTCTTCTCCATCCTCGGCCCGCCCCATTTCAGTCTTGTTCTCCTTACCTAGCTGGAGTTAGTCTCCATTCCGCAGCCTTTTCATCCCAGTCCTAGACTCTTTGTCCACTCATTTCTAGTCTCAACCCTGTGAACTTCCTGTCCTAATCTTTCTCCCACCACTCCCAATCTTCACAACCTCCCTGTGCGCTCAGTCCCAGTGTGCTTGCCCAGCTCTGGCCTGCAGCAACCAGGAACAGGAATTATAAGGAAAGTCTTGCAAACCCCCAGCTGGATACATTTCCATCCATAGAGAACTGCATCACAATTCTCTTCCAACACAGCATTAATGGGCCTGATATTAACAACTTCCATTTCATATTGTCCATCATCTCCAAGGCACTTTGGGATCCTCACAAACTTTTCAAACGTAGGAAGAACTGCACTCCCCACTGAAATGGAGCCACCTCTGGGAAGGGACATGGTAGCAGTTTAACAGCACACAGCAACATTAGACAGCAGTTAAAAGGAAGAATACAGTATTCAGATCAAACTTTCAGGGGAATTTATGCACACTTAATATAGTTCCTCAAGACGGAGTCTAACTAGGATAGATCAGAGGCACCCTTGCTCTTGTACAAACTGTCATGGAATCTTTAACAACCAGAGACATTGGGAAAACCAATCTTTTCCATCTGTACCCTGCAAAACCAATACAAATGAGATTCACTGAATGGAAAAATAGGGCTCCTAGGTCTCCATCCATCCTCACCCCCTTTTTCTTATTCCTTTTAATTAAAAAACAAAAACAAAAAAGCACCAAATTCAAAACAGAGATTTGAGGCATCTGGATGTGCATGTGTTAAACAAAAATAGTCTAGTGTCCTTCCTAACATATAGTATTGCATTATACATGAGGGTGCTGCAGGCTAAACCATGGGAAACAACTGACAGTCAGGATGGGTTTAAGATTCCACAGTGTTATAAAGCAAAACATTTACTTAGATTTAACTGTACAGAGCATTTGCCGATGTGCAGCATATTATCCATGGCAGAGTTGGCCCACATATTAGCAAAGGTTTGACGGCACAACTATTCCAGATTGAAGGCTCAGAACAGTATCAGTCCTAAGGCTGCTCCTGTCTCTAGCTGACACATTGTACTGCCTAATGTTGCTAAGGCTATGTCTACATTGCGTACTTTACAGCGGCACCGCTACAGCCGTGCCGCTGTAAGGTACACAGTGTAGCCGCTATTTATCGGCAGGACAGAGCTCTCCTGCTGACAAAAAAAAAAACAAACAAAAAAAACCCAACCCACCTGCAATGAGGGGCGGTAGTTTTGTTGGCAGGAGAGTGACAAAGGGCTGTCCGCATTGGTGCTTTTCGTTGGTAAAACTTTTGTCAGTCTTGGTGTGTGTGTTTTTCACATCCCTGACAGACAAAAGTTTTACTGATGAGAGTGCAAAGTAGACATAGGCATAGTCTTTGCTGGCCCATTCAACGTGTTGTTTTTTCACACTTCCATTTAATAGTGAAACACTCCATTTCTCCTTTGTCAGAGACTCATCTCTTAGCTTAAGGAGGTACAGAGAAGTAAAATGATTTGATCAGGATCACACACTGAGTCAGTGGCAGAGTTGACACCACAACCCAGGAGTTCTGACTTCAAGTCCACTGTTTTAACCACTACACTAAATTACTTTGACCGTTTGGATAAAGTGCAGTCAGTAAAGGCCTTAAAAAAATCCCCTTCTCTCATGTATTCCAGGTATTCCCTAAATAACTGAGGTCTTCAAAGGATAACAGAATTATCTGAAAAATAAAATTTATCTGCAGAAAAAAATGGAAAAAAGCTAAAGTTTACATTAGCCTAAAAGAAACATTCCCCCACCCCCGCATTTACCATTGTTAAAATATTTAAGAGGATAAATTTTGGGGACTGCCTGTTCAGATTGCCCCATGCCTATCCTGTCATGACAATACAGCTGGTGACTGGCATGCTAAAAAGCTGCTGCTGTATAATTGATGAAATTATGCGTGTTGGTTCTGGTCTGCATATATTTATTTCAAAGCAAAGGAACCTGTTTGACAGAAACATTATAAATAATTACAATTATAAAACTGTCAAGGCTTAAATTCAAGGTCTCAGAGAAAACTTCTTCCCATGCTAGTTTTGTCCTTTTGTATTTGGTAAAATAGATTTTTTTCTACTCTATGAGCTTTTGTTTTGTTTTGTTTTTTAATGGAGATCAAGCAGCATGGCTCTGGCTTCTTAACTTGTCATCCATGATGTCAGCACATTACTGGGAATGGTGTTTGGCAGTTAACTTGTACTCAGTTTTCTAGCTGGCTCTACAACACCGAGAAGGTAATGTGTAATTAGCAGCCACTATTTAATTTCCCAAATATATTGATTTAGAAACCAGAAAAACATTCCCCATTAGATTTCACATTTTTAAGATAGGTTAAATTTTGAGAATAAGGTATTTCAGAGGGCCCCTTTGAAGATATTTTGCAGTCACACAACATGAGGTTTTTCTGTTGGGAGAATGTCCTACGCCTGCCCTAGTGGCTTATAGGGAGTTGTTTGACAGTTGTCTCAGAGCAGCAGCCAAAATGGGCTGAGAAGATAGGCTTCCATGGTGGAGATGGATCCAAGTTAAGAAACCGTAGGGGACTGTGTTGGACTACCAAAACAGATGTTAAACTGCAATTTGGAAAGCACTTGGGTCTCACAAAAGTTTTCTGATTGATAAACCAAATGTAGAGGTGGAAAGGAATCACAAACAAACTCATGTAATTCATATTTGTATCAAAATAATTTTGAATTCATGATACTATTATGTGGATTTTTGTTCCAATGTGCACAATCCTATTAATGATATCCATAAACACTTATAACAATTTAAGTTTTAGGGCCAGATTCTCCCATCTTGCACTTTACACAGTTGTTTAAGCAGTGCAAAGTATATGCAAAATGTGTTTAAAATGCCACTAAATCTGATTTCTCTCCTCACTTACACCTATGATAACATTTTAAACCAACTTTGCACTGGTATAGATGACCTCAGGAGGTAAAAGGCAGTGGATAATCAGGTCCTCAAATCTTTCTAAACCAGGGGTTCTCAAACTTCATTGCACTGTGATCTCCTTCTGACAACAAAAATTACTACACAATCCTGGGAGGGGGGACCGAAGCTGGAGCCCTCCTGCCCTGCGGGGGGGCCCAAAGGCAAAACCCAAACCCCTCCCCCTGGGCAGGGGGGCCAAAGCCAAAGGGCTTCAGCCCCATGCAGGGGGCCTGTAACCTGAGCCCTGCCACCCAGAGCTGAAGCCCTCAGGCTTCAGCTTTGGCCCCAGGTGGCAGGGCTTGGGCTTCAGCTTCCACTCCGAGCCCCAGCAAGTCTAACACCAGCTCGGGCAACCCTGTTAAAAAGGGCTCGCGACCCACTTTGTGGTCCTGATCCACAGTCTGAGAACCTCTGTTCTAAACTGAAGGTATCATGATTTGGTAGCAAGAAGCTGGGGCTAGGAGCAAGGAAATCCTGAATTCTAATTACAACTCTGTCACTGAACTGCTGTGTGACTTTAGCCAAGTCATTTACTGTAACCTTTCAGGCTCAGTTTCCCAGTGGGTAAAATGAGAACAAAAATCGCTTAACCTTTCACTCAGTATTGTTTAAATTGCTGTGGTGGATAAGCTAGTGTAGTTGAAAGTGCTACAAACAAACAAAACATCACACCAATACTGAAACTCCATTCTCTAGGAAAAGAATAACATCTTTCATCCATGTGCTTCTTCAGTATACAAATCCACTGTCACAAAATAATCTGCACTGAAAGGCACAGTAACGATTAGATGTAAATTCCTGCCTGTGACATTATCCATTCTATGGCAACATGCCAAATACACTGAATACACATGGAATTGTTGCTAAATCAGTAAATTATCAGAGACTTTATGGAATTTTATTATTTTTAATAGTCGTATATAGCACCACAGGTATGAATGGTGCTGTACTGGAAGGAGAGAGACATAAGCCTAATTCTGAATTTATTACATACATTTTATATAAACGTAGCTCCATTTACTTTAACTGAACTACTCCTATTTTGTACTGATGTGAGATCAGAATCAGGTCCATAGTCCTACTCCCTGCCTCAAGTTTATTACAATCTTGGTTAGATATGACAAGACATTACACAATACAGGCAAAGACAGCATCACACAAGGAGGCTAGATAAGGGAGGTTTACACAAAATGAGATTATGCGGATGTTTGTCTGCCATGATATGCATTGAGATATTTTAAATTTTAATTTAGGTTTTATTAGAGTGGCATGAAGTTGTGGTCACTGTTTCATCTGTACTACAGGCTGGTGTGACAGAAATTAAAATGGTTTGCAGAAACCATGAAGAAAGCTTTTGCAGAGACCAAGACGAAGATGTAAAAGCATTAACCTAATGGATGAATGCTTAAGGTAAATTACCTCCATTGGAGTGTGCCATTTTTAGGGCTTCCAGAGAAATAGCAGGTGTTATTTCTAGCTGGCAGATGATCACTTTGGCCTTGCAAATGGCATTAGCAGCCCTCTTCAGGTCTTCAGAATCCAAAAGCAAATTGGCTCCTGCGACTATGACAATAACATTCTGTCCTAGAGAGAAGATTCCATGTTTTAAACTATATACTTCACTTCACTACAATAAATAAAGGTAAATAAAACAACTCTTTGCCCTTTTCCAGTGCCTTTCACATGAGGATTTCAAAGTGCTTTCCAAAAAAACTTGGAAAGCTGCATGCTGGTGCACTTAATCATCCAAAGATTTCAGTGACAGCCCACCAAGACCAGTGCATAAAAGAGGTTATACTGTACCGCAAACACAATGGAGTATAGGCATTTTTTGAGGATTTAACATGGACAGATTTTTTCCAAGTTTAATTTTCATGTTCTGTTTGCACTAAAAAGAACCACTAAACTGTACCAAATTGGAGATATCGGGGTCTTGAGTGTCCCCTAAAGACATTTGTGCCTTCCTGTGATGTTACCGTAGCAGAAGTAATCACACTGATATAGTGAGTTACGATGCTCAAAATGCATTCAGAATTTTAACTGTCCCCCCTTCTTAGGATCACTGGATATTGGATCAAATCTCTGAAAATTATGAGCATCCTGTGAATTTCAAGAAGAGAGAGGTAGCCCTGCTCCAGTTATCAGGGACACTCCACATTGTCAGTGTTCTGAAGCATTGTGAGAACCTGAAAGAGGCCCTAGCACCAATGGCATGAGTTTTAAGACAGATAGTTAATATTTGACTCATAAGAACTCTTTACAGCATATCAGGAGGGAGTAAAGATGGGCAGCCTGTCCCTTTGAGGGCTCGCAGATGGAATGCTCTTCCAATGGATATGTTGTAAAGCACAACTAGGGCAACAGTTCAAATCCTTTCTGGTGTCCTTTTCATTCTGGTTGTTTGTTTAATGTATATGACTGGATGGGGAGGTTCATTACCGTAGGCACTTGCTATTGTGTTTTTTTTTAAAAAAAACAAGCATATTGCCTTTATTTGATTGCAGTTCTGTTTTTAGTTATTCTGTTAAGATACTGAGAGACCTTCAGGCATGGATGCCTGCTAATTAAAATGTATTATTAATCACTAAGTATTAAATTCAATAAACCAGTTGCTTCTGAATCTACAGCTCCTACCACCTGCCTCTGCTGAAGATTCCTTTAGGGCTGCCAATCACTAAAGGCCACCGATTCTGTAATGGATTGAGTTACTTGGTGAATAAACGGCTAGCTTTTAAAAATGCATTTTTTTTCTTGAAAGAGACTTCATAGTCCCTTGTGTAAGCAACCTGCAAAGCATGTCTCCATGCTGACATTCTGAAGGGAAAGCAGGAAATGGAACAATGATCCCAAGCTTTCCAAAGCAACCCCACTGTCAATGGCTTGGTTTAAAAGAGTTGCATTTGAATAGCAAAACCTCAGCATTTTGGCTGACACCCTGTTTTTCAACAGATAAAGCTGGGCATCTTGGTTGCAGGAAACCTCTCCAACAAATAGATGACAATCAAAAGCATCTGGATTTTGCTATAGGAATATTCAAAGGCAAACAGCATCTATTTTGCCCAACATACCTTCTGAAAGTTTACATGGTGAGAAGCTAAAAATGGTGAATTGTAGGGGTCAGATGGAATAAAATTGTGGTGGCCGTCCACCTCAACTGTGTGCTATCCTACAATCCCAAATTCTACTCACTGGAGTACCTGCATGGTCCTGCTGAAATAATGAGCAGCAAAATAGTTAATTTTAAAGTTAATGGCATATTAAGATAATTGTAGCTGTTTGTTTCAACCTGTTTTTGCAGATTCAAGGTAGAAAGTGCTGCACTGGGTCACAGACAGAAAGGTTTTATTTTGCAACTGTAAAGGGCTAGAGACTTACATTTTGCTTTAGACCAATAGTCCTGCCAGAGAAATACAATATTACTACATCGTACCAGCCAGTATTGGCTCAATCCAACATTTAGAGAAATAATGGATCACATTCTGCTTTTAGCTACTCTGATTTTGTCTGGAGTAACACCACTGAAGACAATGAAGTCACTTCAAATTTATATCAGTAGAAATGAGAGCAGAATCTGGCTCAAAATATTCAAAGTTAGCATTTCTGAGTCTACTACTATGGCAACCAATTTGCTTAAACAAGGACATTGGTGACACCAAGCAGGTGGGAACCCAGCACCAGAGACAATAAAACAGTATTAAATAGCAATGGATACTAACAGTCAGGAAAAGATAATTTCTGTGCAATGTTTATCTTACAATTCCCTTACTTACATTAGTAGATCTTGATTTCAATTAAATGACTAAGGGCTACTCATGTGAGTATGGGTTTGCTCATTAGGGTTTTAGACATTTCATTTAAAATAGCAAGGGGTACATTCTCAACTAGTGTAAACTAGCATAGTTCCACTGAAGAGATGGAGCTACACAAATTTACACCAGATGGGGATTTAGTACTTATTTAAAAAGTCCTTCTGATACTTAAACCAGTATGAATGCTGAGTACATAGATACTGCTTTCAACTGTGCTTCTAACCCTGCCAGCTTCACTTGTCAGAAAGACGGTGGCCACTAGCAGTAGGCTGTGGGCTACATGGAGACACTCAGGAAGGTTAATCTGAATTATCTATTTTTTGTGATGAGGTTTTTAAAATTGATTTTCATAAAGAAAACAGACAATGAAAAGTACAAAAAGATTAATTAACTTTTTTAATGGATTGTTTAAACCAGTGGCTCTCAACCTTTCTAGACTACTGTACTCCTTTATGGAGTCTGATTTGTCTTGCTTACCCCCGCAAGTTTCACCTCACAATTTGCTTACAAAATCAGACATAAAAATATAAAAGCGTCACAGTGCACTATTACTGAAAAATTGCTTACTTTCTCATTTTTACCATATAATTATAAAACAAATCAACTGGAATATAAATATTGTGTTTACATTTCAGTATATAGAGCAGTATAAATAAGTCACTGTATCTGTATGAAATTTTAGTTTGTACTGACTTGGCTGGTGCTTTTTATGTAATCCTGTTGTAAAATTAGACAAATATCTAGATTAGTTTATGTACTCCCTGGAAGACCACTGCATAGCCACAGGGTACGTGTACCCCTGGTTGAGAACCACTGGTTTAAATTCACTTTGGAAGTGAATTAAATTAAACTGAATTAAGACCACTTCAGTTCTGAGTAAGAAAATCCAAACTGGGGCTTAATGCAGTTTAATCCAATTTAAATTTACATCTTCAGTTAATACAGATTAATTTTTCTGAGTATCCCTATGTAGGCAAACCCTGAAAACCGCCAAATGAATTTAAAGTGTTATTTTAAAATACATTCTACAAATGCCTTATGACAGGAATATTCAAGGCATGTCTACACTTAAAATGCTGCATCAGCGCAACTGCACCGATGCAGCTGCGCCACTATAACTCTTTAATGGAGATGCTCTAAACCAGAGGTGGGCAAACTACAGCCCGCGGGACCATCCTGCCTGGCCCCTGAACTCCTGGCCAGGGAGGCTAGCCCCCGGCCCCTTCCCTGCTGTCCCCCCTCCCCTGCAGCCTCCGCGCACCATGCCGCCAGCGCTCTGGCCTGCCGCTCTTGCTGGGCAGCACAGGGGACAGGGAGTGGTTGGAGGGGTCAGGGGTTTTTGGGGGGGCAGTCAGGGAGCAGGGGGGTTGGATGGGTTAGGGGTTCTGGGGTGAGCAGTCAGGAGACAGGGGGCGGTTGGATGGGGCAGAGGTTTTGGGGTGGGCGGTCAGGGGATGGTGAACAGGGAGGCTTGGATAGGCATGGGAGTCCCAGGGGGCCTCTCAGGGGACGGGGGTGGGATGGGGTCGGGGCAGTCAGGGGACAAGGAGGGTTCGATAGGGGGTGGGGTCCTCGTGGGGCAGTTAGGGGCGGGGGTCACAGGAGGCGGCGGTCAGGGGACAAGGAGTTGGGGAGGTTGGATGGGTCAGGGATTTTGAGGTGGGGCAGTCAGGGGGCGGGAAGTGGGAGGGGGCAGATAGGGACGGGGGTACAGCCTTCCCTACCCAGCCCTCCATATAGTTTTGCAACCCCGATGTGGCCCTCAGGCCAAAAAGTTTGCCCACCCCTGCTCTAAACTGATGGTAGAGAGCTTCTCCCATCGGTTTAGCTAATCCACCTCTGCAAGAGGCAATGGCTATTTCGGCGGGAGAGGTTCTCCCACCAACATAGTCTGTCTACAGTGCAGCTTAGGTAGGTATAACTACATTGTTCAGGGGTGTGGATTATTCACACCCCTGAGTGACGTAGTTATACCAAAGTAATTTTGTGATGTAGACCAGGGCTCAGAACACACTGCCAAATACAACAGGGGCCAAATACATGTGAAAGAGCCCTCAAGCCATCAGTGGCGTTTAAGGGCTTGTCTACACGGCCCCGCAGTGCAGACTATGGGGGTATGAATTGAACTATGCACTAAAGTATTGCCCTGTAACTGCCCTATGTAGGCCCTGATAGTGTGAACTAAAAGGGACTAATGGGACCACCTTAATGTAAACTAGGTACCTTTTAGTTCACATTAGCAGGGTCTATGCCCGGCAGTTACAGCACAACACTTTACCATGAGCTGCAATTCACGCTCCCGTAGTCTGCACTGTGGCCAACAGACTCTACTACATCTTAGCAGTCTCTCAACCTATCAGTACAACTGCAATAAGGGCTGCAGAGCTCCTGCACAGTATTTCATAGGCAAAAATGATAATGTCTGTAACTACGAAAGATTATTATGAGAAATAGTTGCTTGACAAACCACACAGTTCAGGAGCATAAGGACAAGTTTTGGGTGTGTCCATGGTGATGTAATTTCTCTACAGTCACTTGATGAACACATTAATAAGCCCCATTTGCCAGTATATTAAAATAAGATGCTACTTACAGGTACCAGTTTCCTATTAGCCCGCAGGACCACAACATGTGTTTTACTTTATGCAAAGGATATTTCAGTCACATTGACATTCATGTTCTGCACGTTTTTTGCCTTGTTTTGCTAGTCACTTCTAAATGTATATTTTGAAAAGCTTTCTGTGGGTACATGTACATGTAGTGCTTTGCTATTGAAGTGTGCCCACGCTTTATAAAAAGTGTGAGAATTCAGTGTTCATGAAATGACTGAATAATAGCAATACCTATAGGCAACGTTAATTTAGGCAGGCACTGTGCTTGCTTTTCCACACACTGTTCTGCCAGTGCACCTCACGTCTACCCTGCAACAGTCCTGTTATTCCAGTCCTGTGCCCTCACTTTGTTTTGCTAATGCACCTTGATTATTGCCTGCCACAGTCCTTGCTGTTCCTTCTCTGGGCTTTTTCTATGCATGAAGGAATTGCCAGACTGGATCAGAGTAGTGGTTCACCTAGTCCGGTATTGTCTCTAGCGATGGCCACTGCCAGATATATCACAGGAAGAGGAATGTGCCAAAACTGACGGGGATAATATGGAATAACCTACCCACTGAGGAAGTTTCTTTCCTATATAGAGATTGCCCTGTAACTGCTTCTTTATTTATATAAAACAAAACAGAAACAATATGCATAATAATTTTACAGAGTTCCTATAAACCAGTAATACATTTTTGGGGACAGGGTGCTGTAGGAATGGTAAAAGCAGTGGGGTAAAGGAGGTGAAAAAGGGATGCAGCAGTAAGTGGGAGTGGAAAGTGGGACTACACATCTGAAAAGGGGAAGTGTTTAGAAAAACTGCTGGGGGCATGTTACAGTTCTTTGCTTTGAGGGGAGAGGGGAATGCCACCATCTGCAAGGTCTTGTTGACAAGCCCACTTGTGAAGCTGGAGTTTATGTTTAGTAAGCACCTATCTGGAAGCAGTGAACATTTCCAGAAAACACAGATTGCAAAGGCTGCCACAAAAGCTAAACTTTAAAATGCATCTGAATTGTGGATTTCACAGGACCACATAATGGAAATGTTGATCGTGACTCCATACATCGAGTTCCATTTTGCTCTTAAAGCAGAGACTCAACCTCTTTGTTTTGTATGAAAAATACTGTGCCTTCTCCCTAAACGTACAGCACTTACTCTGCCTACAGAATTAATTTTCTGAGAATTTACAAGTGACTCTGGTAACTAGCTTATGAGTTAAAATTAATTATAGTAGAGTCCTTTAAGAAATTTAGCATTTGTGTCTCTTCTTTGTCCTGAATGATCTTAACAGAATAATGCAGACTCTGCAAAAACTTTAACTCTTCCCTTAGAGGAATAAGACAGACTGATATAAGCTCTTTTATACTGACATAACTGTATCCACATGGGTGGGTTGTACTGCTTAAACTATACTAGCATTGCTATAGCAATACAACTTGCATGTGTAGACAAACTCTTAACCCTGATCTACCTATGAGTTTAGGTCGAATTTAGCAGCATTAGATCGATTTGACCCTGCACCCGTCCACACGACAAAGCGATTTTTGTTGACTTAAAGGGCTCTTCCCCGATTTCTGTACTCCTCCCCGACAAGGGAATTAGTGCTGAAATCGACATTGCTGGCTCGAATTTGTGGTAGTGTGGACGCAATTTGATGGTATTGGCATTCAGGAGCTACCCCAGAGTACTCCATTGTGACTGCTCTGGACAGCACTTTCAACTCAGATGCACTAGCCAGGTACACAGGAAAAGCACCAGGAACTTCTGAATTTCATTTCCTGTTTGGCCAGCGTGGCATGACCCCATGCAGAGCTCATCAGCAGAAGTGACCATGCAGTTCCAGAATCTCAAAAGAGCTCAAGCATGGACCAAATGGGAGGTACTGGATCTGATCGCTGTATGGGGAGATGAATCCGTGCTATCAGAACTCTGTTCCAAAAGACACAATGCCAAAATATTTGAAAAAATCTCCAAGGACATGAAGAACAGAGGCTATAAGAGGGACCCGCAGCAGTGCTGCGTCAAACTTAAGGAGCTCAGGCAAGGCTACCAAAAAACCAAAGAGGCAAACAGCCGCTCCGGGTCAGAACCCCAGACATGCCGCTTTTATGATGAGCTGCATGCAGTTCTAGGTTGTGGCCCTACCACTACCCCACCCCGTACGTGGACTCCTGCAAGGGGGCACTCTCACACAACAGGGATGAGGATTTTGGGGACGAGGAAGATGATGATGAGGCGGAGGATGAAACCGTTCTCCCCGACAGCCAGGAACTGTTTATCACCCTGGTGCCAATACCTTCCCAACCCTCCCAAGGCGGGCTCCTGAACCTTGAAGGCAGAGAAGGCATCTCTGGTGAATGTATCTTTGTAAATATAATACATGGTTTAAAAGCAAGTGTGTTTTATGATTAATTTTCCCTGAAGACTTGGGATGCATTCGCGGCCAGTACAGCTACTGGAAAAGTCTGGGGATGGAGTGGAAATCCTCCAGGGACATCTCAAAGGAGCTCTCCTGGATGTACTCCCAAAGCCTTTGCAAAAGGTTTCTGGGGAGGGCAGCCTTATTCCGTCCTCCATGGTAGGACACTTTACACCATGCCAGGCCAGTAGCATGTAGTCTGGAATCATGGCATAACAAAGCATGGCAGCGTATGGTCCTGGTGTTTGCTGGCATTCAAGCAAAATCCGTTCTTTATCTCTCTGTGTTATCCTCAGGAGAGTGATATCATTCATGGTCACCTGGGTGAAATAGGGGAATTTTATTAAGGGGA
The DNA here is from genome assembly GCF_965140285.1 of Lepidochelys kempii. Lineage (NCBI taxonomy): Eukaryota > Metazoa > Chordata > Testudines > Cheloniidae > Lepidochelys > Lepidochelys kempii. The sequence continues at coordinate 155,003,502 of NC_136382.1, forward strand.
CATTCAGAGGTGGCCATTCCTGCTGGGTTGTTTGCCTGTGGCTGAAAAGAAATCATCCCTGCTTTTAGCCACGCAGTGGGGTAGGGGCCCGTTCACGCTGAGCTGTTCGCGTTTGTCTGGCAGGGATCTTCCCTGATACCAGTCATGCGGTGGGAGGAGGGGTGAAGCGATCATCCCAGAGAATTGGGTGGTGGGGGTGGTTTAGCTGGGTTTGTGCTGCACATTAACCCGAAAACCGCAGCCCCTCCTTTTAAATGGCCAAACCAATGAGTGCTTGGTATGGGAAAGGAGGGCGCTGATGTTTGAAACCATTCACCGTGAAAGAGTCTACCCATTGTTCTCTAAAATGTCTCTTTTTAAATACAACTCTCCCTTTTTTCCTCCCGCAGCTGCAGATGTTTCAATGCTCCCCCTATCATGTCCGTCCCAGAGGCGAACGCAGATAAGAAGGCGAAAAAAAACGCACTTGTGATGAAATGTTCTCTGAGCTCATGCAGTCCTGCCGCACTGAAAGAGCTCAGCAGAATGCATGGAGGCAGACAATGTCAGAGTCCAGGAAAGCAGAAAATGAATGTGAGGAGAGATGGCAGGAGCAAGATGGTAGGTGTCAGCAGCATGATGAAAGAAGGCAATGCTGAGGCTATTAGAGGATCAAACTGATATGTTCCAGTGTATGGTTGAGCTGCAGGAAAGGCAGCATGAGCACAGACCGCCACTGCAGCCACTGTGTGACCACCCGCCCTCCTCCCTAAGTTCCATAGCCTCCTTATCCAGATGCCTAAGAACGCAGGGGGGGGGACGCCCTCCGGGCACCCAACCACTCCACCCCAAAGGACTGCCCAAGCAACAGAAGGCTGGCATTCCATAAGCTTTAAAGTGCAGTGTGGCCTTGTCCTTCCCTCTTCCCCTCCTCCCCACCCCACCCAGTGCTTCCCTCCTCCCTCACCAGTCGTGGGCTACGTTGGCAGTTATCCCCCTATTTGTGTGACAAATTAATAATGAATACATGAATTTGAAACAACAATGACTTTATTGCCTCTGCAAGCAGTGATCGAAGGGGGGAGGGCGGTTGGCTTTCAGGGAAGTAGAGTGAACCAAGGGGCAGAGGGTTTTCATCAAGGAGAAACAAACAGAACTTTCACACCTGGCCAGTCATGAAACTGGTTTTCAAAGCTTCTCTGATTCGCACCGCGCCCTCCTGTGCTCTTCTAACCGCCCTGGTGTCTGGCTGCACGTAATCAGTGGCCAGGTGATTTGCCTCAACCTCCCACCCCGCCATAAACGTCTCCCCCTTACTCTCACAGATATTTTGGAGCACACAGCAAGCAGCAATAACAATGGGAATATTGGTTTCGCGGAGGTCTAACCGAGTCAGTAAACTGCACCAGCGCGCTTTTAAACTTCCAAATGCACATTCTACCACCATTCTGCACTTGCTCAGCCTGTAGTTGAACAGCTCCTGACTACTGTCTAGGCTGCCTGTGTACGGCTTCATGAGCCATGGCATTAAGGGGTAGGCTGGGTCCCCAAGGATAACTATAGTCATTTCATCATCCCCAACAGTTATTTTCTGATCTGGAACGTCCCTTGTGATCCACCAGTGCTTGCAGCACTGTTGAAACGCACCCCTTTTGGTTTATGTACTGGCTGCCAAGGTGGTCCGGTCCCAAGATAGGGATCTGCGTTCCGTCTATCGCCCCCCCACAGTTAGGGAACCCCATTGCAGCAAAGCCATCCACTATGACCTGCACATTTCCAGAGTCACTACCCTTGATAGCAGCAGCTCAGTGATTGCGTTGGCTACTTGGATCACAGCAGCCCCCACAGTAGATTTGCCCACTCCGAATTGATTCCCGACTGACCGGTAGCTGTCTGGCGTTGCAAGCTTCCAGAGGGCTATCACCACTCGCTTGTGAACTGTGAGGGCTGCTCTCATCTTAGTATTCTGGAGCTTCAGGGCAGGGGAAAGCAAGTCACAAAGTTCCATAAAAGTGGCCTTACGCATGCGAAAGTTTCTCAGCCACTGGGAATCATCCCAGACCTGCAACAATATGCAGTCCCACCAGTCTGTGCTTGTTTCCCGGGCCCAGAATCGGCGTTCCACGGCATGAGCCTGCCCCATTGCCTCCAGGATGGCCAAATTGCTGGGGCCCGTGCCTTGAGAGAAGTCTGTGTCCATGTCCTCATCACTCTCCTCACCGTGCTGCCGTCACCTCCTCGCCTGGTTTTGCAGGTTCTGGTTCTGAACGTACTGCAGGATAATGCGCAAGGTGTTTACAATGCTCGTAACTTCTGTGGTGATCTGAGTGGGCTCCATGCTTGCTGTGGTATGGCATCTGCAGGAGAGCAGAGTGGCAGCGGAAGCCTATCGCACCATCTGCTGCCAGCAGCACCAGGACACAACATCGGCGGCATCAGCGAGCTGAGCTGAGCGGGCTGCATGCTTGCTGTGGTATGGCGTTTGTAGGAGAGCAGAGATGCAGCGGAAGCGGTGGCTGATGACCTGGAAGGTGGATTCAGGAGAGCAGAGTTGCAGCGGAAGCGGGAGCCCATGACAGCCAACGTGGAGAAATTCGCTATCGAGGAGAGCAGAGTTGCAGCGGAAGTGGTAGTTCAATGACGACGGTTAGCAGGCCTACTGCACTGTTTGCTGAAAGCAGTATGGTGTCCGCACGCGAAACGATTGTCTGCTGTTGCTTTCACGGAGGGAGGGGCGACTGACGACATGTACCCAAAACCACCCGCGACAACGTTTTTTGCCCCATCAGCTTAACCCAGCTTAACCCAGAATTCCTATGGGCAGTGGAGACTGCGGAAACTGTGGGATAGCTACCCACAGTGCAGTGCTCCAAAATCGACACTAGCCACAGTACTGTGGACGCACTCCGCTGATTTAATGCGCTTAGTGGGGACATACACAATCGACTGTATAAAATCACTTCTATAAAAATCTACTTCTATAAATTCGAACTAATTTCGTAGTGTAACATACCCTTGATAGGTCAAATCTGCCAGGCTTCTGCAAATAAAATGGTCTCTTTTGTAACAGCACAGAACACAAGTACTGCTATTTTACTGTAATCAACTCAATTTTGGCCCCAGATGGTTTTAAGGAGAAGTAACAACCATTACCACTACCATTCCGTACATCTGTTTGCTTTATAGCCCGGTCCTGACCGTGTTCTAACAGCAGCATCTATGTAAAATCTGAGGCCAGTTTTAGATTTGGTAACTTAATTTAGGAACTTTCCATTTTTGACTGAAATAAACTATGTGCCACAATGCATTGTTCAGTTCATCTCCCACATCACAAAACTACTAATGAACTTTCGTACCAATATCAGTTTCTACGAAAATCCACCGTAAACTTCAGAGCAGTGGACAATAGTCATGGCTCTGTTTCCTAGTGCTTCAAAAATTTTTAATCCATAAGTTTTTGTTTGTTATCCCTCAGAACAGATCACAGGGTTCTTGAAAACCCAACAGGTTACTCACTACTGTTTCAAGGTTAGATCATGCTCTTTCTTACTCTGCCTAGCAGAGGACTAAAAGGGGAAGTAAGACTCCATCCCTTACTCAGCCAACCTGAACCTTGGGTCCAGTGTAGAGCGCAGTCAATATTTCTTGGATATTCCTCCCATGGGAAGTGGGCAGAGAGGGGCTTGGAGTGGGCGATACTATGGCTCTGTCCTCTGCCTCCACTCACTGACCAAAGTAGCTGGCCAGGTACGAGAGGGGTGTAAGCTGCACTCTCTCAAGAGCTTCAGTAATTTACTTCCCAAACTTACTCCTCCAGAATGGGGGAGGGGGAGGGTCATGGAGAAACATCAGGGAAGGAATTGTGACTCTGGTATGTCTAGTTTAATTCATTGAACTAAAAGGAACTAAGGCCACTACTTCTGAATGTGAGTATCCAAACTAGGGTTTAATGTGCTTTAACTAATGCAATTAATATGTGCACCTAGCATTACTCAGATTAACCTTTTCAACTTGCCCTAATCACAATTCCCTTTCCAGGCCTGCTCCTGGGATGGAGTTGTCACATCCTGACCCTTATTCCGGGCTTAGTCAAGGTTCAATCTGGACTTTAGTAATTTTTTTCAAAGAGTTCACAGGCTAGCGAGTATGAGGCGGAATTTGTTTGAAAAGAAAAAAAAAAAAACCCAGCAGAGGTTAAATTAGTCACTATGAAAGACAATATGAAAAACGGTCAATTCCCTCTTTTCTACCCCATCCGAAAATATGAAAGTAAAGGTACATGCTAAACTAAAGGACAATTAATAAGTAGGTCAAATGCCACTTTTGGAGCATATGCACTACAGAAGAAACTCTGAGTCAAATATTATGGCAAGATTTTAAAGACAATTGGATAACCGGAGAACCAAAATATCTGTAGCTATGCAGACTAAGATAATAAGGATATTCATATTTAATAATTCCTGGCATAAATTCATCGTGTGCTGGGGTCAGGAAGGAATCTCCTTTTCCCATTGTAAATCTGCTAGATACATTACAGGGGAAAGTTTTTTATATTTAAATCCTCCCCCCCCCCCCCGCTTCCTCTGATGCACCATGTACTGGCCAGTGTCGGATTAGATGAATCAGTGGGCTATTCTATTTATGGCTCTTCGTAGGTAGATATGATACGGGTCAGATTCTCCCACCCTCACTCACAATGAGTGGCATTGTGCTCCACTAGTAGTCTGTAGGATGAGTAAGTGTGGAAGCGTTAGGGTGACAGAATTTGTCTGTAAATGAGGGAAAAACCCACAACTAACAAGGGCCAGAGAAAAGTTTCTTTTGCGGCTTAAAGAGGCAGAACCTTTGCTTACTAGGGGACCACTCAGAACGTGAAATATCTACCTTCGCTGTTAACAATTATTGAAGCAGTTCCAGTAGCAGCATCCTCAGTCTGACCTACAAATTCTAAGAAAGGGAGAAGTTACCATATGTATTATTTCAACAACAGTATGTGATGCAGTTTAACCTCCCATAACCTCCAACACTTAAAAATGCTAATAACTATTTCACGTGTAACAATGCCAAAGAAGCTTAACAACAACAAAAGAAGTGTTAACTTACACCCACAAAAAAGCAAATGTGAGTCCAACGTTCTTTAATGTAGCTATGTCTCTGCTTCAATGACAGGTTTCAGAGTAGCAGCCGTGTTAGTCTGTATCCGCAAAAAGAAAAGGAGGACTTGTGGCACCTTAGAGACTAACCAATTTATTTGAGCATAAGCTTTCGTGAGCTACAGCTCACTTCTTCAATGACAGCATTCTTTTATCCAGTGAAACAACAGAGTCTAGGCTGGAGAAAATTAAAGCACTGAAATAATACAGCATATTTCCCCCTCTTAATTCTCTGTTGATTTACATTTCAGAAGGAACGGCAGCCTACATTAAAGAAGATGGAAGATGTCGGGAGGTTGTACATTTCCTCTTTGGATTAATCCATTCCGTTAAATTATTATAGGCTGAGCTGGTAGAGTGGCCTGTTATTATGGTTGCCCAACACTTTCTGCCACAAAACCCAGTTTTCAGTTACATTTAAAACTTTGCCAAACATTAACCGTTTGGAATTAAATTTTCCATGCCAGGTGATTGCCTCTGGCTGATTATTATTATTTTTGAAAATTTCAGTCAAAATGATGGTTGTTAGCAACTCAGAGCTACATTTGAGGAATGGTCCCGCTCAGCTCCTTACAGCCCTGGACTAGAGTAGACAATGCTCAATGCAGATGGAACTTTTGGGGACAATAGCTGCAAGGGTTTAGTAAGTTTCTACTGTGAATGTGTGTACTGCAATTTCTCAAAGGCTTAGTCCTTGGCCAAATTTGGTTGGATATTCACAAGGGATGGCAAAAGGCCAAACCAAACCAAATGAAACCACCACAATTTTTTAACATAGGCAAAGCAATGTACTTTGCCCTAGCCTCATTATCAGAAACAACTGGACCATTCTGGGCTGAAATTTTCCAGAAAAATTTATCCTGAGGCTGATACCTGGCATGGAAAATTTTAACTTGAACAGTTAAAGTATGACAAAGTTATTAGTAACTGAAAATTGGGTCTTATGATGGGAAGTGTCAAGCAACTTAACCAAAGGCAGTACTAGCAGCCCTGCCTGTAACTGAGATAGAGAGGGAAACTAGGATTTAGAGACTTCCTCAAAAAAAGTGCATTTAAAAATGTGGCTGCACTCTGAGATATGTAAAAATAGCACTGCAGGGTTGGACTGTTATTACTTCGTTATAATATATGGATCGAATGTACTCCGTTTACAAGCAAAAAGATATTTTCCTTAACTGCCAGCCCTGCAAAGTTAGCCTGGGATGTGAGAATCAAGCTGGATTGTTCACTTCTCACACATCATCATCAGTAACTGAAGTGCTAAAGGCTGGTGAAGACAACTGCGCAACCTCCCTGTCCAATTATGCCTTCAGTGACACTTGCGCATCCCCACTGCTTTCAATTGGGACTTACTCAGTAGTTCTGTTGGGGCCTGACCCAACATCCACCGAAATCAATGGAAAGACTCCCATAGATTGTAAGATGCTTTGCATCAGGCCATTGGTGATACACAAGAAGAAAGCAGCAAAGCAATGCAAGTTTCTCACTCTCTCTTAGCCATGTTGGCTTTGCAAGGCTAACAGCAGTAAAAGGCAACAACAATTTACTTTCATCACTGACGTGAATAGATATGACTCGGGACACACACGTATGCCAAGTAAGAAGGTTCCATTTGTATAAATTCACATTACAGAGTAGAACCAGACCACACTTTAAGGCGGGACTAGTGTCTTTGTAGTGACTTTTACGAGACTAGAATTTTCTCTGTCTTTGAAGTCTTTCATGCCCTGACAATGATTTAGATCCTGCTATTTCCTGCTGTAAATCAACATTGAACATTTAGGCTAAAAATTAAGGGCAAAATTTTCAAAAGTGGACACTAATTTTGGATGCTTCAATACTGGGGTGCTCAAGCTGAACCTCATTTTTCAGTCATGCTAAGCATTTGCAACTCTGATAGACTTCAAATGGAGTTGCATGTTCCCAGAACCTCTGAATGTAAGTCTCTGGGTGCCTCAAATTGGGCATCCAAAATTAGTGGTCACCCTTGAAAATGTTGGCCTAAAGATTTAACACAGGCCATTTCAAACCAGACTGGACAAAATAATGGCGAACACACTGCAGAGAACCATTCTGCACCAGAATGGGTGTGCGAATTAGACAACCTAACCAATCTAACCTTCCACCTCCTCCATCTCTAGTTTCAAATGTTATCTAAAAAATTAACAAATTATTTTTTTAAAACTGAAATTTTACCTGTAGAAATCCCATTTCTCTTGAAATTTTCAATATAATCATTGCCAAACGAGTCCTTCCCAACCTGCAAAGACATTATGTACATTAAATCTTTTACAGTCCACAAACTGATGTAATTCAACCATCATACACTAGACTTTATTTTACAGCTCTTTTATCTCAGTTACTTGATCAAATAGCATTTTACAGCTCTCTCCCACCTCTAAAACAAAAAGCACATCACAGATACAAACAAAATTATGCACCTTTCACACTCACCTTGCGTCACTGGTGTGACGTTGCACTCTACATGATTTTATGAAAATATGCTAATGAGTATGAATATAATGTAACTGGAATATGCTTCATGCAAAAGGTCTCTTGTAAGATATCATTACAAATCTTATAATCTACTGAGTGTGGTCATCCTATTTGCATAAATGTATCACTCTTGTATCTGAAACTAGAAATATGAAATATAACTCTGAGGTCCTACTGTAGTTATGCAAAGTGTGGGCTATTAATGGTGGTTTGGAATCCTGATGGCTCCCATCAACTAGGACAATTGACTGTGGATGGCTCTGTTTGCTTGCAGGCCTTCCTGTGAGTCAGGCTGGAAGGAATGAGGGCTTGAAGTCTTACAGTGACATGTGATCATGTCACCTGAACTGGGATCCATCTTTAACCTGGTGCTTTTCCATTTAGAAGGAGGGGTGAGAACCCAAAAAGGGACAAAGGATTCCTGCCTTATGCAAAAGATATATAAGGGGTTGGAACAGAACAAAGCGGGCGGCAGTCATGAGAAATCCCCTAGCTACCACCTGAGCTGAAACAAAGGCTGTACCAGGGGAAAGGATTGTGCCTAGACTAGGAAGGCATCCAGTCTGTGATAGAAGCTTACTGGAACATCTCTGAGGGTGAGATTTCATCTGTAATCATTTTCTTACTGTATTAGGTTTAGACTTGGGTGTTTTATTTTATTTTCCTTGGTAATTCACTTTGTTCTGTCTGTCATTACTTGGAACCACTTAAATCCTACTTTTTGTATTTAATAAAATCACTTTTTATTTATTAGTTAACCCAGAGTATGTATTAATACCTGGGGGGGGGGAGCAAACAGCTGAGCATCTCTCTCTCTCAGCGTTATAGAGGACGAACAATTTATGAGTTTATCCTGTATAAGCTTTATACAGAGTAAAACCAGTTTATTTGGGGTTTGGACCCCATTGGGAGCTAGGCATCTGAGTGTTAGAGACAGGAATACTTCTTAAGCTGTTATCAGGTAAGCCTGCAGCTGTTGGGGGATATGATTCAGACCTGGGTCTGGTTTGTAGCAGGCAAACGTGTCTGGCTCAAACCAGGCAGGGCACTGAAGTCCTAAGCTGGCAGGGAAAACAGACTCAGAGGTAGTCAAAGCACATCAGGTGGCAGTCCCAAGGGGGTTTCTGTGATCCATCCTGTCACAACTGGCATTATAATTCATTCATCCTTCTAACAGTAAATTGAGTATTCAGTGGCAAAAATCTACATTAAGAAAGAGTTATGGTTGCTTGGTGAAAAAAGAAAAGGAGTACTTGTGACACTTTAGAGACTAACAAAGGTGCCACAAGTACTCCTTTTCTTTTTACAGATACAGACTAACACGGCTGCTTGGTGGCACATTATACCCTTGCAGAATGCTGAGTTGAGCAAAACTCAAAATTCTGAAAACCAGGAAATGCACAGTTAAGGTTGCCCATGCCCCAATATGCCCGATTAACATACAAACATTTATTCTGCTATGTCCACACTTGCTGAAATGTACAAACACTTCACCCCTTTTTACAACCCTTTCACTCTTACCCACACGATTCCCTCTAACATGCCACTGTAATAACAAAGACAGTCCTTGCCCCAAAGAACTCACAGCATAAGTTATTTGGTGGATGTGTGAAGGGTTTATGTATGTGTTGGGGTGCATTGGCACAGCTTTGGGCTGCAAGGTCGGGGTCCACTGGCAGAGCTAGGGTTTCAGGGGGATTAGGGTGCATTGGCAGTGCTGGGAAGGTTAGGATTGTATTGTATTGGACTGTTAGGACAATAGGAAGGTTAGGGTTGTATTGACAAAGTTGGGGGTGCAAAGGGGTTGGGATGTACCAGCCGAGAAATGGGGTGTAGGAAGGCAGCTATAAAAATAATATATAAAAATGGAAGACAGGGGAAGTTGATAGTATAAATAAATATAAATCAGAAGCTTTAAATCAGAAGGAATTGTAGAAAACTGGTAAGGGAAGCAAAGGGATACAAGGAGAAATTTACGGTCAGCAGTGGTAAGGCCAACAAGGAGTCTTTTAAGTATATTAGGAACAAAAGTAATCCTAACAATGGTATCGATCCATTACTAGATGTAAATGGAACAATTATCATGAATAATGCAGAAAAGGTGGAAGTGTTCAGCAAATATATCTGTTCTGTATTTAGGAAAAATAAAAATGGTGTAGTAATACATGAGAATACACTTTCCATTCCACTAGTATCTCATGAGGATGTCAAACAGCAGATACTAAAGTTTAACATCTTAAAATCAGCAGATCCAGATAGTTTTAAAAGAGCTGGGTGAGGATCATAATGTTGGATTTGTATAAGTCTTGGAACACCAGGGAAGTTCCAGAAGACTGGAAGAAAACTAATGTTGTGCCAATATTTAAAAAGGGTGAACGGGATGACTAGGGTAACTATAGGCCTGTCAGTCTGACATTAATTTAGTTGGGGTTGGTCTTGCTTTGAGCAGGGGGTTGGACTAGATGATACCCTAATCTTCTATGTTCTCAAGGCAAGATAATGAAGAAGACGATATAGGACTTAACATAAAGAATTAAAGGAGGCTAATATAATTAATGCCAATCAACATGGGTTTATGAAAAATAGATCCTGTCTGTCACAGAGTATCCCTTCACCTAGCCGGTGAATACCGCAGCCTAAACTGTTCCTGTGGTGTCTTAGCCACAAACACACACAGACTGATTCTCTTTCACCATGTCGCATTTAATCTTCAGTGTCAAAGCATAACAGAATGTACCACAAGTTTACAGCAGTAGGAGTTTTCCACACAGTTCTCTTTTCTCTCCAAGGTGCACCCACTGAGCTCCCCGTAATTCCTGTTCCTTCCAAACATATCCCCCCGTTACTGAACCAATTGCCTCATTAGCCCAGCAACTGCCACCCAAGCATCAGTAATCCCCAACAGAAACTAGTTAATTGACTTCAATTCAACCTCAGTGACAAAGGTGCCAATGTTAGTGCCCTGTCATGCTGTCAAACTAACTCAATATCTTTTTTTTTTTAAAATGAGATTGCAGGTTTGGTTGAGAAAAGTAATAGTGTTGATCTAAGAGACTTAGACTTCTGTAAGACATTTGACTTGGTACCACATGGCATTTTGATTAAAAAACTAGAAAGACAAAATTAACATGGCACACATTAAATGGATTGAAAGCTTGTTAACTGATAGTCTCAAAATGTAATTGTAAATTGGGAATTGTCATCAAGTGGGTGTGTTTCTAGTGGGGTCCCGCAAGGATTGGTTCTTCGCCCTACACTATTTAACATTTTTATCAATGACCTGGAAGAAATCATAAAATTATCACTGATAAAGCTTGCAGATAATATAAAAATCGGGGAATGAAGGGTAAATAATGAAGATGACAGGTGGCGGATACAGAGTGATCTGCATTGTTTGGTAAACTGGGTTCAACTTCAAGCAAATAATATGCATTTCAATATGTCTACATGGAAAAGTATACATCCAGGGAAAAAGAATGCAGGCCATACTTACATTATGCGGTCTCTATCCTGGGAACCAGTGGCTCTGAAAAAGATTTGGGAGTTCTGGTGCATAATCAGCTAAACAAGAGCTCCCAGTGTGATGCTATGGCCAAAAGGGCTAATTCAAGCCTTGGATGCATAAACAGTGGACTCTCAAGTAGGCGAAGAAAGGTTATTTTACCTCTATATTTGGCACTGTTGCAACCACTGCTGGAATACTGTGTCCAGTGTAGGGGGTCCACAGTTCAAGAAGGGTATTGATAAATTGGACATGATGCAGAAAAGAGTCACAAGATTTATTAAAGGATTAAAAAACATAATTTTTGGTGATAGACTCAAAGAGTTCAATCTATATAGCTGAACAAAGAGAACGTTAAGGAGTGACGAGATTACAGTCTGTAAGTACCAACATGGGGAACAAATATAATGGTCTCTTCAATCTAGCAGAGAAAGGTATAACATGATCCAATGGCTAGAAGTTGTACATTTTTAATGGTGAGAGTAATTAACCACTGGAACAACTAATCCAAGGGGTATGGTTGATTCCCCATCACTGGGGGGTTTAAACCAAGATTGGACATTTTTCTGAAAGACATGCTCTATTATTTTGGGGAAGTTCTGTCGCATGTGTTATACAGGAGGTCAGGCTATATGATCATGATGGTCCCTTCTGGCCTTGGAATCTATCAGTCTATGAAGGAATGTTGGGGTACAAGGTGGTTGGGGTACAAGGTGGTTGGGTGTACTGGCAAAGCTGACAGGTGTAGAGTGGTTGAGGTACACTGGCAGAGCTGGTGGATGCCCCTCACCTGAGCGCCAAAACACTCTCCCCTACCCTCCCACCCATGACCATTATCCCCAGTCCTGTCATTGCAGTCACAAACCTCTCTCCCCGCTATTCCCTCATTCTTCTGCTTCCAAAACTCTCCCCTTCCCAGGAAACATTCACATGTCTAACCAAAGTATTTGGGGAAGAAAAAGTACTTTCCTCACAAACAACACTGCCACCCATGATTCTCAAATTGCAGCAACCCCCGGCCACTCACTGCTTTGGTCTTAGGAAGAGGTGTCACGGATCCACAGGATCTGTGTTAGACCCCAGCTGTTAAACAGTCCTTTGGACCCCTTCAGTGTGCCAGACCCCCAAGGGGTCCTAGTCTTCTTTAGGGGCAGATCATGTGACCTCAAGATCTCCACAACTGAGGCCAGGTCTACACGAAAAAGTTAAGTCAACCCAGCTACGTCCCAAATGATGTAGTTAGCTGACCTAACCCCTGATGCAGACAGCATTAAATCAATGGAAGACTTCTTCCATGGACATAGCTACCACATCCCAGGAAGGTGAATTAACTACAGTGACAGGAGAATGCCTCTGTAGTTAAGTGATAGTGAGTGGCTATGCTGAGCCTCGAAGCTACAGCACTCCTGTTTCACACCATGAGCTCTGCCCAGTGAATCCAACTGAGATAGATTCCTGTTCAGAGACTTTTTACTCTCTTCAGAGATCAGTGCACCTCAGCAAGTATTTGTAATGACACCAGGCAGCCTTTTCAAAACAGAGAAGGGTTTTATTAGTCAACTACAAAACACTGCTGGAAAGTCCTTAGAAGCAAAGGTGAAGACAGAGTTCAGACTGGCCAACCTCAGGGCTCTACCTAGCCAAGCTGCTGTACAGTCCATTTTGGCTCTGTCTCCCTCTCTCTGTCTGTCAGTTCCAGGTGAAAGCTCCTGTCGCGCTCTAAAGGCCAGTCCTAAATACCTGACACCTTTCCATCCTTTGTCTTCCTCCTGAAGGACCCCCTTTTGAGTTTACATGTTCGCCTGCTGGGGTTTCCTGTTGCTAGAGGTCAATTGTTCAGTCCTTGGGGTTCCCATTTTCTTTCTGGATATTTCATTGATATGAGTGTTTCACCCAGCCCTTAATGACCCATTCATATCACTCCACACAGTTACCGGACCCAAGCACCTCATGTCTCCTGCTCTGCCCCAAGACCATCTTAACCCTTCTGCACTCCCTGAGTAACAATCCCTAGTCAAGTAAGTTATCATGCATAACAATATTACAGAAAATTCCCACTTCATCACAGGGGGATTGTGATAAATTTATCCTTAGTTATGTTAATTGAAGGTGAGTTCACAGCAATCAATCTCAATGAGGTCTGTCGGTGATTTATCCTGTACCTTTCAGTTTCACAGTACAAGGCAGTAGAAGGAAACCGTTTTAGGGAGAGCTATAACTCGGGAACCCCACAGTTAAATAACCCCAAGTCTGACACACTAACGCTACCCTGAACCCCAATGAGGATCATCAAATTTCAAAGCAATCATTTGTAACCATTTGGATTGTAGAGCACTTACAAGAGTTGAGCTTTAAAGCTTATAAAATGGCGGGAATGGAAACCCTCCAGATGTTTTTCCTATATCGGCACATGCACACTTCAAAAAATTGTACATTTTCTTAAATACTATTCTCAGTTTGGGCCCCCAAAGACTCAGTGAGTGCCATGCATGCACTACCTTGGGTAAAACTCAACAGAGTGAGACCACATTGACCAGCATCAATATTTATTTATTTCTAGCTCTGTGCAACAAAAACCCAACCCAACCCAACTGACCAAACATTTCAAAACTTTTTTTAAAATGTCTATTTTGGAGGGAATTATAGGTCCAGAACCCTTGGATCAAACAACTCCAAATTTGGGTCACCAATTCTACTCTGCACTCTCCTGAGGCAGACCGTATTTCAAAGGAATCTGACTCAGCATGTCAGTTTTGGAGGGCTTAGAAAGGGGATGACCTTAAAACAGAAGTAGTGATGCAACCTTAAAGATTGCATCACTATAATTCTCTCCTGCACTTTTAGCCATTATTCAGTTTCAGACTGAAATAGTAATAATAATAATTCCATTGTTCTCTTTAATTGCAATCCACATTTTGAGTTTTAAAATATCTTTCTAGCTCTAAGTCTCCCCCACTGCAAAAATATCAGGTGTTACTAGAGAGGCCACTTGTCTGGTATTAAACCAGATGGTCCTCTTTTTGAGCGGTTTGTCTCTCACTGGTAGTGGGACAAAAACGGATGTGGTTTTGTCCGGTATCAGATGAAGGACAACACCCCGCCCCTCCAGCTCTTAAAATGGCACCCCTCTGTACGGCATGACCTTGCAAACACCATGTGTACAAGGTCATGCTGGCAGAGGCGGGGCTGCATGCTCCTAAAGATGGTGCTTCCCGTGCGGCGTGACCTCACATGCACAATCAAACTATCAGGGGCATGGTCATACCTGCAGGGTTGGGCCCATGCCGTTGCTGGAAGTACTGGAATGTCCAGTGTTCTGGGAAGGTATGAGTGGCCACCTTAGGTTCTATACATTTTAAGTGTATAGTCTGGAAAGTGAGTCTGTAAACATGTTATCATAGGATTCTATATTTATTTTCCCTCTGGACTTCCAGACCAAATGCACTCAGTTTACAAATCAAAACATGATTTTTATTTCAACTGACGATGCTGAAAACTTTAAATAGGGTTTGAGAGTCAAGCTGTGCTCTTTTCTGCCTCTTACATCATCTTAAAGAGAGTCTGCAGTTGGAACTAAGCTTATCATTTTGAGTAGCTCTGCAGGGCTCACAGGAATAAACACTTTTTTTCAGTACATTAAGCAAATGTAACTCAAAAGACACACAGGGAACACATGTGGAGAAAGAAAAAGTGTCACTTTTACATGACCTAAACCCACATGTTCCATATTTATAAAGCCAATGTAACTTTTAATTCATCCAGTTGGGCCTATGTATTCAGCAGGGTCAGTTTCTACATGTCAGCATTGCTGTGTTGTTTGTACTCTAACTTCTGAGAGAGCAAATTGTGGTCTCAAGTCCCACACCAGAAACTGGGCAGCATTAATAGTGCAATTCAACCTTAAATGTTACTGCATGAGTCACCCTTCAAATAAGTTGTTAAATAAAGATCTGTTCTTCCCATCCTGGTTGCTGTCTAGTGGCCAATAAATTGGGCAAAGAATTGGGAGATAAGCCCAGTGTCCTAGCCAATGGTCTTTTTGTCCATGACACAAGTGCTATATTCAAAACTATGTTTGAGCAAGTGGTTGCTTTCTTGTCTACTGTGAGGTAAGTATGTACCTAAGCTCTGCAAGATACCTTGAATACAAGAAACACTATATAAAATCAAAATCTAACCACACATTTAAATCATAAGATGATTCTCTTCTTTTACTCATCCCATTGTACAGCCATATTTTGAAGTGCACTTCTATTTACAACATCTGCAAGAGATTTATCTTAAAATGTCACTAGGGACAGTCAATGTCTCTAAATAGCAGTTTGTAAGGCAGAAAATTGGTTGAGGACAGTCTAGGTCAGATGAAGTTAATGCTAATAAGTAGGACAAGCATGTGCTCTGGTTTGTGAGGGTGCATACCCATCGTTTTCAAGGAGGTTTGCAATTTGCAGTATTTCTGAATCACTGATTATTCCTGGATAGAGTCTGTGGTCAGGGACCTCATCAAAGTTATCCACGTCTTTGTGACCTAACAATTGTGTTATTACAGTGTGCTTTATCTAGAAATAACCATGAAGGCTTCTATGAAGCTCAGCTAGTGCACAAGGCAATAGCTACACACTTACTTAGTCATGGAGGCATTTCATAGCTGTTCTCCAAAGGCTGGATTGACTTTGTATTCCCTTCAACTTGCTGGTTTCAATCTATAAAGTCTATAAAGTTAGGGTCCTGGATATCTTAAAAACCTGCATCTCTTGCTACTCAACTGTCACAAAAATTGAGATTGGGGGGGAACTTTTGTTTACAGCTCCTATATTTGTACATCTTGATGCTGAAAGGAAGGTGTTCTTGGTGGACAGCCCTAGACCATCAGCATCCATGTCTGTGTATCTTCAGTGCACTGTGTAAGGCTCATCTATTCATTCAGGCTCTGCCTTCAGGGAGATGTGAATATGGGGCATCAAGATCATTTTAGAATTGAGTACATTTAATTCGACATCATCAATAAATGTAACATATTGTTTTTAAATGTTCGTTATGTGTGCTCAGACCCTGCTAGATTGAATATTTTATAAATAGGAAAACAAACACATTTCTTGGTCTATTGACTTACAGAAGATACTGTGTACTGAAATACTGTTTCTTTATTCCAGAATCACTACATTTATATCCCTTTCTACTAGGCTTGTAGCTACAGTGTTTGATATAATTCACACTCATTCTTATTCACAATTTTTCAACATGTGCTTTTGCTGGCTTGCCATCAGTATTTTTCCATGTGCCATCAGGAGGGTTGACATCATCACAGATGAAATTCTAGCAGTCTGAGAGTCAAACTCAATCTGTACCTGCAAATTAATTGTATTGAAAAATATCTTTGCTGACACATCTTTTGTTCCATCTGTTCAGTGTGCTAAATTCTGTCATTAACTTTTTTTGGAGAGTGTTTACTCTTTTTCTTGCATAGGGAATGCAACCAGTTTTTGCTACTAAAAATAACAGAACTAGTAATGTGGAGAAAAACATGGCTTAAAAGGTGATTACATACTCTGAGCTGAATTATAGATGCAGCTACACTTTTATAACAAAGTAAAGGTTCAATTGCACTGTATTCTTTCTAAGTTGGGCTCACAGACCAATCTGTATGTTTGAACTGCTAGGAACTATAAAAAGGAAAGACTATATAAATGGCAATACAGTATTTCCTTTTTGAGAAAAAAATCAAATGCAACTGGGACACACAAACAGAATTTAACTCATCAGCTGCAGAACAATGTCATCAAGATTAGAGGAATCAGCTAGGATCATCCCAGGATAGCTGCTAAAAGTGAAACAATCAAGACCTATTCAGAACACATCATTTCCCTCTCCCTCCCCCCCACGGCGCTCCCCCCCACCACCTGAACACCTTTAATTAAGATTGTTAAGACTCACTTTTTTTGTGGTGGCCAATAAAGAAAGAGAAAGGATGAGCTTCAGGGTAAGATAGTAGCCTGGAACTCAAGAAATCTTAGTATATTTTCCAGTTCTGCCACAGGCTTTCTGTATGACCTTAGGCAAGCCACTTAATCTCCCTGTCCCTTAATTCCCTATCTGTAAAATGGAGATAATTATTAATTTCTCCCGCCCTTTGTCTGTCTCATCTTTGGGGCTGTGACTGTCAATTAGTATATCCCTCTACACAATTGATGCTACTGTGATACATATAAAATAGCAGCAGCACCCACTGCTAGAGATATGCAGATCAAAAGACAGAAAGCAGCATGCCATTTGTCATTCAGAGTGGGTCAGGGTCAGTGGTTGGTATTGAAAATAAAATTCCACAGCAATTTATGGTATCCATGCTGCTCTTTATGTGGATCCATTATATTCATAACTCATGACACTTATTTTTCTTCACAACATCATATTTTTACTTGTAAGCTGAGAAAATATGACCTGGAATCTTTGAGAGAGACAATAAAGATGGAAATGCATGTTAAGATGTGCACTGAAGAGACCAATTAAACTGACACAAGTCAGACATTTTTCCTGCTGGACTGCAACACACTGTCTTCTGACAGTGGCCAATGCCAGGTGCTTCTGAGGGAATGAACAGAATAGGTAATCAAGTGATCCATCCCCTGTCGCCCACTCCCAGCTTCTGGCAAACAGAGGCTAGGGACACCATCCCTGTCCATCCTGGCTAATAGTCAATGATGGAGCTATCCTCTATGACTTTATCTAGTTCTTTTTTGAACCCTGTTATTGTCTTGGCTTCACAACATCCTCTGGCAAAGAGTTCCACAGGTGTGAAGAAATACTTCCTTTTGTTTGTTTTAAACCTGCTGCCTATTAATTTCATTTGGTGGCCCCTAGTTCTTGTGTTATGAGAAGGAGTAAATAACACTTCCTTATTTACTTTCTCACACCAGTCATGATTTTATAGCCCTCTATCATATCCCCACTTAGTCGTCTCTTTTCCAAGCTGAAAAGTCCCAGTTTTATTAATCTCTCCTCACATGGATGCTGTTCCATGCCCCTAATCAGTTTTGTTGCATTTTTCTGTACCTTTTCCAATTCCAATATATCTTTTTTGAGATGGGGCACCCACATCTGCATGCAGTATTCAAGATGTGGGCATACCAGGGATTTATATAGAGGCAATATGATATTTTCTATCTTATTATCTATCCCTTTCCTAATGATTCCCAACATTCTGTTTGCTTTTTGGACTGCTGCTACACATTGAGTGGATGTTTTCAGAGAACTATCCACAATGACTTCAAGAGTGGTAACAGCTAATTTAGACCCCATCATTTTATATGTATAGTTGGGATTATGCTTTCCAATGTGCATTACTTTGCATTTATCAACATTGAATTTCATCTGCCATTTTGTGGCCCAATCACCCAGTTTTGAGAGATCCTTTTGTAGCTCTTCGCAGTCTGCCTGGGACTTAACTATCTTGAATAGTTTTGTACCATCTGCCAATTTTGCCACCTCACTGTTTACCCCTTTTTCCAGACTGCTGGGAGACACCACTATTTACCTCTCTCCATTCTGAGAACTATTTATTCCTACCCTTTGTTTCCCATCTTTTAGTCAGTTACCAATCTATGAGAGGACCTTTCCTCTTATCTCAGGACAGATTACTTTGCTTAAGACCTTGTCAAAGGTTTTCTGAAAATCTAAGTACACTATATCCACTGGATTCCCCTTGACCACATGCTTGTTGACTCTCTCAAAGAATTCTAGTAGATTGGTGAGGCATGATTTCCCTTTATAAAAATCATGTTGACTCTTCCCCAACAAATCATATTCATCTATGTGTCTGACAATTCTATTCTTTACCACAGTTTCAACCAGTTTGCCCAGTACTGAAGTTAGGCTTACCACCCTGTAATTGCTGGGATCACCTCTGGAGCCTTTTTAAAAAATTGGTGTCACATTAGCTGCCCTCCAGTCATCTAGTACAGAAGCTGATTTAAATGACAGAGTACATACCACACTTAGTAGTTCTTCAATTTCACATTTGCGTTCCTTCAGAACTCTTTCGTGAATACCATCTGGTCTTGATGACTTATTACTGTTTAGTTTATCCATTTGTTCCAAAACCTCGCCTAATGACACCTCAATCTGGGACAGTTCCTCAGATTTGTCTCCTAAAAAGAACGGCTCAGGTTTGGGAATCTCCCTCATACATCTTCAGCTGTGAAGACCGAAGCAAAGAATTCATTTAGTTTCTCCACAATGGCCTTATCGTCCTTGCGTGCTCCTTTAGCATCTCGATCGTCCAGTGGCTCCACTGGTTGTTTAGCAGGCTTCCTGCTTCTTATGTACTTACCAAAAAAATTTGCTGTTACTTTTTGAGTCTTTGGCTAGCTGTTTTTCAAAATTCTTTTTTTGGCCTTCTTAACTATATTTTTACACTTCATTTGCCAGGAGTTTTTGCACCTTTCTATTTTCCTCACTAGGATTTAACTTCCATTTTTTTAAAGGATGCCTTTTTGCCTCTCACTGCTTCTTTTACTTTGTTGTTTAGCCACTGTGGCACTTTTTTGGTTCTCTAATTATGTTTTTTAGTTTGGGGTATACATTTAAGTTGAGCCTCTATTATGGTGTCTTTAAAAAATTTCCATGCAGCTTGCATGGATTTCACTTTTGGCACTGTACCCTTTTAATTTTTGTTTAACTAACTTCCTCATTTTTGTGTAGTTCCCCATTCTGAAATTAAATGCTACCATGTTGGGCTGCTGTGGTGTTTTCCTTGCCACAGGGATGCTACATCTAATTATATTATGGTCACTATTACCAAGCGGCTCAGCTATATTCACCTCTTGGACCAGGTCCTGTGCTTCACTTAGGACAAAATCAAGAATTGCCTCTCTTGTGGGTTCCAGGACTAGCTGTTCCAAGAAGCAATCACTTAAAGTGTCAAAAACCTTTGTCTCTGTATCCCATCCTTTGGTGTCAGGTACCCAGTCCATATGGGAATAGTTAAAATTCCCCATTATTATTGAGTTTTTTATTTTTATAGCCTCTCTAATCTTCCTGAGCATTTCACAGTCACTATCACCATCCTGGTCAGGTGAACGGAACTATATCCCTACCATTATATTCTTATTATTAGAGCATGGAATTACTATCCATAGAGATTCCATGGTACATTTTGGTTCATTTAAGACTTTTACTTCATTTGATTCCACACTTTCTTTCACATATAGTGCCACTCCCCCACCAGCATGACTTGTTCTATCCTTCCGATATATTTTGTACCCTGGTATTACTGTGTCCAACTGATTATACTCATTCCACCAAGTTTCTGAGATGCCTATTATATCAATATCCTCATTTAATACAAGGCACTCTAGTTCACCCATCTTATTGTTTAGACTTCTAGCATTGGTATATAAGCACTTAAAAATTGTCACTTTTCAGCTATCTGGCATTACGTGATGTAATTGAATGGGACTCTTTTTCATTTGACTGTTTCTCATTAGATCCTACCTGTATTTTATCTTCCATCCTCTCCTCCTTACTAGGACATAGAGCAGGGGTTCTCAAACTGGGGGGGGTCAGAACCCCGCAGGGGGTCACGAGGTTATTACCTGGGGGGATCATGAGCTGTCAGCCTCATCCCAAACCCCGCTTTGCCTCCAGCATTTATAATGGTGCTAAATATGTAAAAAACTGTTTTTAATTTATTAGGGGAGTTGCACTCAGAAGCTTGTTATGTGAAAGGGGTCACTAGTACAAAACTTTGAGAACCACTGACAGAGAATCTCCATTAATAGATTCTCCCCTAAGGGATGTCTCTGCCTTATAAAGCACTTGGAAATTTTGGGATCAAATTGGCTATGAACATGTAAACATCTCATATTATTATTAAAGAATGTGAAACTGAAAACAAATTATGAAAGGCAAAATCTTAAGACTGAAATTTCAAAAACCTGGGATAATCCACTAACATAGGCATTAACATTGTTTGATGTTAAGCACTTTGATTCCTTAAGATGACTTGTTTGTGACCCGGTAGTGCCAAGGGCAGCCCTCACTGGAAATGCGAAGGTCAGAGGCAGGCTGCAAAAGTGAGAGCAGATACTCCTATGACTGGGGGGTAACTCTGAAGTTAAATTCCCCAACCAGTCACAAACTATTCTCCTGATCCCCCACACTCGTTATCAAGAAGCAAAAAAAGAAAAAAAAAAAGAAAAAAAAAAGAAATAATACAGCCCCCTTTATTGCATTCCAGTTCTCTGGCTCCCACTCAGCACCATGGTGCAGTAAGGTGAGGAGTTATTTAAAAACTCTTCTCACTATGCAAAATGTTCTTCTGAACTGCAAAGGGCCAGCCATATTGCCAGGTCAGTGTTAGGCTGGATCGTACCCAAAATACCACACTGTCAGCCAAACCTTTAGCATCTAAAACTAAAGGTTTATTATAAGGAAAAAAGAAAGAACAAGAAAACAGCTGTTAAATGGTAAAGCAGTCACATACATACAAAGACTTCAAAGTCCACATATCAGGTCAGGGCTGTCCCTAGCTATTTGGGTAACCTACGCAGTCCCCCTGCAGGGGAGGGGGGGGCAGTGTGGGGCCCCAGGCCTCCATGAGGGGAGGTGGGGGGGCTGGCCCCAGGCCTCTGCGTGGGAGCTGCGTGGGGCCCTGGCCCAGGCCACCTCAGGGCGGGGACTGGCCCCAGCCTGCTCCGCTCCCCTGGCTCCTAGACTTGCGGCCGACGAGTGCTGGGGGCAGTTCCCCCCTCCCCCCAAGCCTGGGAGCCAGGGGAGCAGAACAGGCTGGGGCTGGGTCACTCTACTTCCCACAGGAAGTGGCCAGCCCCCGTCCCCCACGGAGGCCTGGGGCCCCACACAGCCCCCCGCAGAGGCCTGGGGCCAGCTCCCCCGGCTCCCAGCCGCGGAGGCCTGATGCCCCAGGCTGCTCTGCTCCCCTGGCTCCCAGGCTTGGGGACAGGGGAGAACCGCCCCCCAGCATTCACCGGCAGCGCAACTGGGAGCCAGTTAGAAAGATGTAGAAAAACTGGACAGAATCCAGAAGAAAACAACAAAAATGATAAAAGGTTAAGAAAACCTGACCTATGAGGAAAGGTCAAAAATCGGGCATATGTAGTCTTGAGAAAAAAAGTCTGGGGGGAGACCTGAAAACAGTTTTCAAATACGTAAAGAGGATGCTAGAAACCCTGTCCCTGCCTGAGCATTTGAGAGACCAGGGTCTCCGCAAAACAGACACTGATCTCCATGTGGACAGGTACTCAGGGAGGGAAGTGCAGGAGACGCAGCCGTTGGCTTTCCCTCTCTTAGCCTTCTCTGCCATGCGGCACTCTGTGTGGGTTAGCAAGGACAGAGTCCTGGTGACTGAGGAGAAAAGGAATCCTCCTTGCCAACAATGGCAGACTCCGACAGTCTGAAGATTTTTAGCCTCCCCTATTCTTTTCCCCCTTCATCTTGTTCATAATTGCTCTGCAACGGGGAGGAGCTGGAGAGGCAGATGAAATCTG
The DNA here is from genome assembly GCF_965140285.1 of Lepidochelys kempii. NCBI lineage: Eukaryota > Metazoa > Chordata > Testudines > Cheloniidae > Lepidochelys > Lepidochelys kempii. The sequence goes on from NC_136382.1 coordinate 155,026,133, forward strand.
GCAGTTTCTCAGAAGTGGAGCCACATCTCTCCTGCCACTGATTGACAGGTTTGGTCTGCCTCCAAGGCTGCATAGAGCAGAGTACCCCAAGGTCATTGATCTGTGGACCTCATTATGAATAAAAATTCCATTCTTTCCAATCATATCTGCCCTCTTAGAAGAGACATTGGTCCATCAAACCTGGTTTCCAGTCCCTACCCATGGCCAATATCTGGTACTTCAGTAGAATGGGGGGTGGGGGGGGGGAAAGCAGTGCATCCAGTCAAGTGTGGAATGCTCTATATGGTTACAGCAGGGCAGGTAAAGGCTAGAAGGGGCGGGAGTTCCATCTTAATCCTAGCAGTGATCAGCCCTGAACCAGAACATTTAATTATCCTTATCGTTCCCTGTATACCAACAGATGTTATTAACAGTAATAAAATTATCATCCCTTTCCAAAATCAAGGTGTAATAACACAGGAATATAGGAACTGCCTGACTGAACCAGACCCACGATCCATCCAGCCCAGAAGCTTGTCTCCAACAGGAGCCAGCACTCAGATGCTTCAGAGGAAGATTCATGAAATTCCACAGCAGGCACATGTAGGATAATCTGTGGTTCCCTGCTCCCTGCAAAGATCTCATTCTAATCCCTAATAAAGGTTGGTTTAAACCATGAAGAATGAAGTTTTATATCCCTTCCAAAATTTTTGTTAGCCTATCAGTACTTGACTGGGACCACTTATGGCAGTGAATTCCAGGCTGATTATATATTATTAAATATGTAAATACAGCATGGCTGGTGAATGCAGAACCGGAAAATATCATCAATTTACCTCTCGTTCTTGCAATACAGGACAAGGTAAAAAGGAGGAACTGGTCAAGTTTAACTCAGTATAATTCTGAATATCTCAAGTTCTCTCCGGTGACATTATTCTAGGCTTTGTGGTTTCTCATTACATGCAATTCCCATCAGACTTCTAACCAACTCTTTGTTCTGGCTGTCTTGTAAATACCAGAAGAACAGTTTCCCTGGCAGTATTTTATTAATACATTTCGAACCAAAACCAGACGAGAAGAGATGCATTAAAAAGAGAGTTAACTTTTCTATCAACCACATAAAAGTTCCACTGAAGCTTGGATGAACATTTGGCTTGGTTGTTATCCAGTGGCCTCAAGAAAATGCTTACCTTACAAATCATCAAGGTCTTGGCCCCAAGTCGAGCAGCCTGGATGCACTGATTGGCTCCTTTCCCCCCAAAACCAACGAAAAACTTATGTCCATGGATAGTTTCTCCAGCTTTTGGCAGACGAGTGGTAAGGCTATTGACATTTAAAAACAAAACAAAACATATATTAGTAACTGATAGGTCAAGAGTCGTAAAAATAAGAGTTACATTGATACAATCCTAAGTGGCACCAATGTTCAAGCTGGTGCTACAGCAGGAGGCAGTGATGAGTTAGCCTTTCATTCAATAAATCACAAAAACTGATGATATGAGAGACCTGTTGGGTTATCTAGTTCATCTAGTACCCATGTCAGGTTGTTTCCTACCATATTTTATAAATGCTTTGTCCAATCTAGTTTTAGAAGTTCTAAGCAAAGGAGGAACTATTTTTTTTGTCACAAGTTTGTACAGCACCTAGGATAATGAGGTCCTGGCCCATGACTGGGATCCCTAGGAGCTACTACCATAGAAATAAATACATTAATAAAACAATAGATCTCACTGTTAGGAAGTTTTACCCTGATATTCAGCCTACATTTTTATATTGTTAATTTCATCTCATTATAGCTAATTATCATAGGTGCCGACTCTGTGGGTTCTCCAGGGCTGGAACACCCACGGGAAAAAAAATGGTGGGTGCTGTGGACCCACCAGCAGCCCCCATATCAGCTCCTGCCCACTGGTGGGCCCCGCCAATCAGTGCCTCCCCCTCCCTCCCACTTGCCATGGATCAGCTGTTTAGTGGACTTCAGGAGGTGCTGGGGAGGAGGAGGAAGGGGAGGAGTGAGGGTGGGGTGTGCTCAGAGTAGGTTGGAGGGAGGGGGCAGGTCCTGGAGTGGAGCGGGGGTCAAGCACCCCTAGGGAAAGGACAAAGTCAGCGCCTGTGCTAATTATACCTCCTTTGACTACCCTACAGAAATTTTTCTCTCACATTGGTATTTATACCTGTCAAGGTTCCTTCCCCACTCTGAACTCTAGGGTACAGATGTGGGGACCTGCATGACAGACCCCCTAAGCTTATTCTTACCAGCTTAGGTTAAAAACTTCCCCAAGGTACAAACTTTGCCTTGTCCTTGAACCCTATGCTGCCACCACCAAGAGTGTTAAACAAAGAACAGGGAAAGAGCCCACTTGGAGACGCCTTCCCCCAAAATATCCCCCCCAAGCCCTTCACCCCCTTTCCTGGGGAAGCCTTCATAATAATCCTCACCAATTGGTCCAGGTGAACACAGACCCAAACCCTTGGATCTTAAGAACAATGAAAAATCAATCAGGTTCTTAAAAGAAGAGTTTTAATTGAAGAAAAAGAATCACCTCTGTAAAATCAGGATGGTAAATACCTTACAGGGTAATCAGATTCAAAACACAGAGAATCCCTCTAGGCAAAACCTGAAGTTATAAAAAGACACAAAAACAGGAATACATATTCCCTCCAGCACAGCTTATTTTACAAGCCATCAAACAAAAGAAAATCTAATGCATTTTCTAGCTAGATTACTTACTAACTTTACAGGAGTTATAAGGCTTACATTCCTGATCTGTTCCAGGAAAAATCACCACACAGACAGCCCAAACCCTTTGTCCCCCATCCCCCTCCAGATTAGAAAGTATCTTGTCCCCTCATTGGTAATTTTGGGTCAGGTGCCAGCGAGGTTACCTTAGCTTCTTAACCCTTTACAAGTGAAAGGGTTTTGCCTGTGGCCAGGAGGGATTTTATAGCACTATATACAGAAAGGCGGTTACCCTTCCCTTTATATTTATGACAATACCCTTCAGAGAGTTGTAGATCATTACCATGTCCAACCACCTCTTAGCGGCCATTCAGACATGCTGTACATATTTATCTCTTTTAATCTTTCTTTGTAAATTACACCTTCCAGCCACCTAATCATTTTGCTCTTCTTTGCATTTCCTCCAGTTACATCTACATCTTCATGGGACGAGGTGCCCTGAACTGAATGCACTAGTACAGGTGCAGATTCACCAGAGTTGTACACAAGATAGTCTGGAATCATTCTGTTTTGAAAAGATATATTTTGTTAACTCTAGCAGATTTTTTGAATACTCCAAGAAAACAAAATAAATAAATCACCTCTACTCCTGTGTAAAAAATTCACCTGAATTCATAGGGCTAGTCTCCCTATGTCAGTTATATTAATAATAAATAGTCTACAGAGGTTGTCCTATACCATGGCAGAGCAGCATTTGGTCATATTACCCAAAATTCTGCTTCTTTGTGACAGTGAATACCAAACACAAGGTTCAAAAAATAGAATATATTTTACCTCCTAGGCTACCCCAAATGCAACAAGCTCAGCACCTGTTGGGAGAGAATGCCTTTTGTCACTCAACAGCAACTCATCCAGCTGACTGAACACTTGTGCGGACAAGCTCCAAAAAATGGTTTGAAGGCTGGTGGCAAAAAGATTCTCAGAGGGGAAGCTATGAAGTAGGGAAAGGGGAAGGTTCAGAGCTTTTGCAAGAATGCAGTGGAGCTTTCCCCAAGGAGGAGCAGAATACCTGTGGCTGTTTGTAATTATAGAGCATTAAAGGATGTTCAGCCAAGTAGATCTCGCCACTGGCTGAACATCCCTAACCCTTTCATCTGGAAGAAAGTTGAAATGGGACAGCTCTGTACTAATGGATCACTCCTAAGTACCTGTTGTGAAGGACGTGGAAACTGCCTAAAATAGGTTAAATATTGTATTTTCTTTGAGTGTTATTGTGTTGTTTTCTATATGATTCCAAAGGATTAATTCCTGAAGGAGCTAAAGGCATGTGAGCAGGAAAGCAGATAATAGCTTCTGGTGGTCCTATTCCCCAATACTTAAAAGACAATGCAGGTGTCATTCATGTGAAGTTTCATCTCTGACCAGGTTGAATTCAACCTCTGGCTTGTAACCATAGGAATAAATATGAATATCATATACGGGTAGAGGGGATCCAGGTGGAAAAATGAAACAAAAAACTTTGTGATGGATAAAAAGACAGTCCCTGAAAGGCATGAGAGAGAGAGAGAGAGAGAGAACCTCCAGTCCCCAAAGGTTGGGATGTCTAGGATATACTAGGCCTACTTAAACCTTTAGGCAAGAATCAGATGTGTGCAGATCTTTTATTATGTCAAACCTTCATTTCTCTTGCTATATTGTACTCCTACTGCTATGATTAGACAATACCCTGTTTTGAAAAGGCTATTTGTTGTCTCTGTGTTTAACACTGGTCACAGCTCAAGAAGGGCAGACTTGCAGGCAGCCAATCCCTGTTGGGCATGCTGGGCAATCATGGTTGGTACACAGGATACTGGAGCCCGGTCTAAGAGTGGCAGAATCATGGGATTCCACCCTGAAAGAGTTGAAGGAACAAGGCTTATCATCTATGCGGATGCACTCGGAGAGATCAGGGAGGGATCAAAGGTGTAGCTAGCTAGTCCTGAACCGTGTCACCTGTTTCCAAGGAGATGGGAGTGGAAAGACAGGATGGAGAAGTGGAAGGGTTCCAGCTATTTTAAACCAAAATACATAGATTTTTTTTAAAAAATCAATCAACGGATGGGTTATGAAGTGTTGAAATAAAGTCAGCATTTACAAATGATTGCCACCCAGAGGCATGTCACATTCTGCAGTGTTTCCCTATACTGAGAAGAGGGGATAACTGCAAGATCTCAAATACCATTGTGTAGTTAATGTGGGTGCATGCTGACTTTTAATGGCAACCATTACAATTGACTGCTTCTTGCACTAATTCATGTGTCATCAGAACAATGCCTTGTAGGGAACCAAAATATTGATGGCTGTGGAGCTGAGCATGGCTGTGTTTTGAAGCTTTCAAAAGACTCCCATTGTGACAACATCGTAGTAAGTGCAGGCAACCTTCTAAAGCTATATGTCATTTCATAATGAACAGTCATTTCACTCAACTTTGAAATTAGATTAAGAAAGCGTGTATCCACTGCTAATTCACTTTCATTCCTGAAGACTTTTCCAGGAGACTGGGATTTATTCTAGATATGATTAGGCTCAACAAAAGCTACAATATATTTAAACAAAGGTCTGTAACCACAGCTTCCCAACAGAAGTCAGGTAGTAGCCCTGCTCTCTGAGTTCATGTACACTTTCCAAGAAGCAGACTCATATAGATTCTTGATTTAACAGTGAACAGAGCTGTTCTTCTCAGTCACACTGATGTAAATCAGAAGTAACTCACAATTAAGTCAATGGAACTAAACTCATGTGAAAGCAGGGTAAGTGAGATGGGAATTCAGCCCTCAGTGTTTAAAGCAGCATAGCATAACTAGAAAAGGATTACTTGTGGCACCTTAGAGACTAACCAATTTATTTGAGCATAAGCTTTCGTGAGCTACAGCTCACTTCATCGGAAAGCTTATGCTCAAATAAATTGGTTAGTCTCTAAGGTGCCACAAGTACTCCTTTTCTTTTTGCGAATACAGACTAACACGGCTGTTACTCTGAAACATAGCATAACTAGTGCCTGTGGGAAGCAACCAGCTTGCTTAATATGGGAAGATGATCTTTGTTGTTGTTTATGAGAATGTGCAATATGAAGACCAAAGATCAAGCTAGAACAGTGAATTACAATTATGCAATTCTACAACTATTCCAAGCAAATTAGGAAAAAAATATTCAGCTAGTTCTAAGTAATTCACTCTAAAAAACTGATCTGGCTTCAAAAAATGATCTCTGATCATTTAGGACACTTCTCCACTTCAATCCTATTATTAAACACAATCACAGTACTGATCTATATATATAGATCTGGAGATTTCACTTTTACTGAAACAGGTATTCAATCAAAAGAAACATTGTTCTAATATAACGCTATTATCTTGTCATTTAATTCTGCAATGATAAGCGAATACTAGATTTTGATCATCAGACAATCTTAACATGCAATTCAGGCTTCTGTTATGAACAGGCAATGATGAGTAATCTGTATGATTAAGGAACCATATGAGTTCTTAGGTTATTGATGGTGTCACAAAGAGTACTCATAATACATTAAAAATGACGAAACAGCTAATGTTAGTAAAAAACTAGGCTAAACAAGTTAATTAGAAAAACTGTTACACCAATTTTCAAATGGTTATATGCAATGTTGTGTAACGCAATTTACAACTTTGACGTAACTTGAAAACATTAAACTAGATAGCAAATGGATTTAAGTGGAAAACTGAACAGCCTACATCTTAGCTTATGGAGCAATTTCTGCTCAATTCTGTAAAGAATAAATGCTATATATTGCACACCAACTACATACTGAAACCTTACATGCTACGGATAACACTGTCCAGTTTTGACATATTTCCCCATTCAATAAATGAAAAATAAAATTATAAAATATATAACACGTGTTTTGCAAATTGTGGGCTTAATAATTATATTATTTCACATTTATAGAGCACCTTTCATGCTGAAAGATCCTGAAATGCTTAACACACAACAAGTAGAGGAATCAGTTAACTTATCTCTGAAATACAATCTGTTCTTGGACAAGATGCAGCAGGTGTTTAATGGTGTACAAGAACAATTCAGTTTTGGACAGGAAGTGAAGAATACCATATCGAATTGAAACTTTAGAGGATTTAGTTAGGCAGAATGAAAGTACCTAAGTTAGAATTTCTCTTCTACTACGTAAGGTTCCATGAGGTCCTTAAAGGGTACGAATGGTTAGCATTTTTAAAAAAATAAACATCTCAGGAATGATGGAATTGCAAACAGTACAGAGCCCCTCAATACCTTGCTGGGGCACAAGTTCAACACTCTCTCATAGGGAAAAGTTCTATCTACTTTCCACAGTATTCTGGATTTTCTTTGAAGAGCTCCCATCCAAGTAGTGGTGAGATCATAGCCAAAGATGGAAAGACTAAGGGAGTGGGGGGCGGAGGGGAAGCTGTGCTTGCATAAATTAGTTTTTAAATTAATCAAGCTGTAAGGTTTTACTTCTAAATAAAGCTTGAAAATTTATTTGTTAATGTCTATGCAGGCTTTTAATGTGTAAATTAATACAAGTGCTACATATTAAGTATTATCAAACAAATATAGTATATAGCTTACTAGTTTTGTAGAGAGTAAAACTACTGACTAGCAATACATTTTACTTTTAAAATTACATGTTCTAATAGGCAATTTAGAGGGGAACAAGAGAATTTTCATGTCCACTTAAATACATCATTATTTAAAGTGAACACCAATTACACTAGAAGACAAAAAAAAAAAAAATTCCAAGCATTCTTCTTGAACCACAAGGTGAGAGTAGAATTTGACATAGCTAGTCATCTGGCATGCTGTGACTCCTGCTTACTTTGCCAAACATTATTGTCTCATTTCTTCACTGTGCTTCTCCTTCTGTTTGTTGTAATGACTTACTGTCTGTGATGTTATACTTCGTACGTATGTATTTTGGCGAAGGGACTGCCATGCTACTTTATTATACATTTGTACAGTGCCCAGCACAATGGGATCTTGGTCTCTAGGTGCTACCTCAATACAGATAATAACAGAACAATGCAGAAATGCTGCTTGCAAAAGTAAAGTAATAAAATATATGGGCTAAAACCTGGCTCTGCTCCCTCTGAGTCACTCTTTCAGTGCAAAGGGAAAAAAACTGGCTGTATCTGCCCTGCTTGGAATTCCCCAATATTGGGGAGTCCCATGTGGGTTTAGAGACAGTGTAGCAAGTGCCTATCCAGCTCCCATAACCACTGGACCCTGTTAGGCTAAGGACCATACAAACACATAGTTGAAAAGTGGTGAAAAAAACCCATCACTTGAGTCATTTAAAATTTAGCTAGTCAAAATGCTAGAGAATATGCTAGAGGAAACAATCCTGCATCAGATGGGATGTAGACAAAAATACAGCAATTCTTTCAATATCTGATTTTAATGATCTACTTATATTCTAATCCATTTTCATGAAGCTGCACCTCCATGATATGTGGAGAGAATGGCTTGCAGGATTGAGAATGGATTAGGGGAGCCTTTCACTTGTATATCCCTGGTTTCAAACCAGTCCAGGTCAGTAGTGACTAAAAGTTACTATTATAGCCGGTTGCAAAGTGCAGAAAAAAATAATCAAAAGTCTTGGAATTTTTCCATCAACACTTTTTGTTGAAATTTCAAATTTTCTAAAGATTTTGACCACTCTATAAACTGGCTAAAAAATAGGAAAAAACAAAATCTGTAAATCTACTGTAAATTCTAGGCTGTAAGGAAATTAAAAATATAATATGAATCTATCTTCAAACATTTAAGACTCAGAAAACATTCCATCATTCTTACCAAACATCTGCCCTGTATTTAAAAAGACTATGGAAATTTTCAAAATTACCACTCTAACTTGATTTCTCTCCCACGTTGTTCTTCCTTGATGTCTCTCTTGATTACATTATTTTTGGAACTGCAACTGTGTATTTTTTTTTTAGGAGATCTGATTGCAATGTTGGCACAGAACACTTTTTAGATTTCTTCAGTTTGTCCAGTGTTGAAGAAGACCGCTTATACGTTTAGAAGAGTATACTATGATAAAATATCAGTTACTTAAATTAAAAATCATCATAGCCCACCCAAAAACTGACTTTTGTGTCCTTGAGGACAGATCAGGGTAGGCAAGACATATATGGACATAAACTATATAGTATTGTGAGAAGGGATTGAGTGATAATCATTTAACAAAGTGGAAACAATGTGGTCTAGTGGTTAGGCCATTGAGGTCTGCAAGTCAGGACTCCTGGATTCTATTCTTCTCTACTATTGCCTCACTTCATGACTTGCCTAAATCACTGAAATGCTCTGTGCCTCCATTTCATTATTATGCAACAAGTACAATATTTATCTATCACATAGAAGTGTTTGGAAGCTTAATTTGCTAATACTCATGTTCTATCTGAGGCTCTCAAAACAGGTTATAGAAATGTCATTTACTGAAGGGGAAACTAATATACTTGTGTGTTCAATGAAATAGTTTATGGTAACAATGGGATGTGAAGTGTGTTCTCCCTGCTTTCAACCTCCAACTCTCTAAAATCAGGGCAGGAACTCAGTTTATGGTTAAATAGCTACATCTTCAACACACAAACAGTTTGCTTTATTAATGTTACAATCTATAGTAACAAAATCTAAACGTTGTTACTATCTAATCACACTTCAGAAAACTAAAGATTAGGAGGAGGAAACATGGTTATCACAAATATTTCCCCCAATGAGTTGTTGTTCTGAAATTATGCACCCCAAGACAAGAATTCTGATAAGTGTATAACATTTCATTAGGTTCAGCTGTAAAGTGCATCTTAAAGAATCGACACACAGGCTGCAAATTACTAGTACCACTAGAACAATCTTCAGTTTAGGCTTCACTCAGCTAACATGTCACCAGGATAATACAGGATAATGAACACATTCAAGTAAGTGGCATTTTGATACACCAATCTCCACGAGATCAGAGTCATTATTTTGAAACAAGCCCATCTCTGACTCTAATAATAGGATTACAAATCCATTGAGGAAGGCAGTCTCTGGACAACAACAATCATTAAATAGGGTCTCTCAAAGTATAGGGCCCTGGAATCATTTCATTCCACACTCCAGAACATACCCAACAGGATATTTTGTTGGTGAGAAAATACTATGATAAAAATCTACTCATCCTCTGCGATAAGTAGGAAGCTTTCCTAGGTGAATACCTTTCACTTTTTAATTATCTGCGCTTTTATTAAAAACAGACTACATTTCTAGTCTTTAGAAATTATGGCTCCAAAGATAACCCTCTAAATATTAAAGTAGTATAAATCAACGCAATGCTGCCTTCTGGAATCTGCTGACAGACAGCTCCTGTGCCTCAGCTGGTGCCCAGGATTTTTCTAAGGATATGTCTACACTACAGAATTAGGTCGAATTTATAGAAGTCGTTTTTTTAGAAATCGGTTTTATATATTCGAGTGTGTGTGTCCCCACAGAAAATGCTCTAAGTGCATTAAGTGCATTAACTTGGCGGAGTGCTTAAACAGTACCGAGGCAAGCGTTGACTTCCGGAGTGTTGCACTGTGGGTAGCTATCCCACAGTTTCCGCAGTCTCCGCTGCCCATTGGAATTCTGGGTTGAGATCCCAATGCCTGATGGGGCTAAAACATTGTCGCGGGTGGTTCTGGGTACATATCGTCAGGCCCCCGTTCCCTCCCTCCCTCCATGAAAGCAAGGGCAGACAATTGTTTCGCGCCTTTTTTCCTGATTTACCTGTGCAGACGCCATACCACGGCAAGCATGGAGCCCGCTCAGGTAACCGTCACCATATGTCTCCTGGGTGCTGGCAGACGCAGTACTGCATTGCTACACAGTAGCAGCAACCCATTGCCTTCTGGCAGCAGACGATGCAATACGGCTGGTAGCCATCATCGTCATGTCCGAGGTGCTCCTGGCCACGTCGGCCAGGGGCGCCTGGGCAGACATGGGCACAGGGACTAAATTTGGAGTGACTTGACCAGGTCATTCTCTTTAGTCCTGCAGTCAGTCCTATTGAACCGTCTTATGGTGAGCACGCAGACGATACGGATTGCTAGCAGTCGTACTGTACCATCTTCTGCTGGGCAGGCAAGAGATGAGGATGGCTAGCAGTCGTATTGCACCATCTTCTGCCGAGCAGCCATGAGATGTGGATGGCACGCAGTCCTTCTGCACCGTCTGCTGCCAGCCAAAGATGTAAAAGATAGATGGAGTGGATCAAAACAAGAAATAGACCACATTTGTTTTGTACTCATTTGCTTCCCTCCCTCCCCCGTCTAGGGGACTCATCCCTCTAGGTCACACTGCAGTCACTCACAGAGAAGGTGCAGCGAGGTAAATCTAGCCATATATCAATCAGAGGCCAGACTAACCTCCTTGTTCCAATAAGAACAATTACTTAGGTGCACCATTTCTTATTGGAACCCTCCGTGAAGTCCTGCCTGAAATACTCCTTGATGTAAAGCCACCCCCTTTGTTGATTTTAGCTCCCTGAAGCCAACCCTGTAAGCCATGTCATCAGTCGCCCCTCCCTCTGTCAGAGCAACAGCAGACAATCGTTCCGCGCCTTTTTTCTGTGCGGATGCCATACCAAGGCAAGCATGGAGGCCGCTCGGCTCACTTTGGCAATTAGGAGCACATTAAACACCACACGCATTATCCAGCAGTATATGCAGCACCAGAACCTGGCAGAGCGATACCGGGCGAGGAGGCGACGTCAGCACGGTCACGTGAGTGATCAGGACATGGACACAGATTTCTCTGAAAGCATGGGCCCTGCCAATGCATGCATCATGGTGCTAATGGGGCAGGTTCATGCTGTGGAACACCGATTCTGGGCTCGGAAAACAAGCACAGACTGGTGGGACTGCATAGTGTTGCGGGTCTGGGACGATTCCCAGTGGCTGTGAAACTTTCGCATGCATAAGGGCACTTTCATGGAACTTTGTGACTTGCTTTCCCCTGCCCTGAAGCGCATGAATACCAAGATGAGAGCAGCCCTCACAGTTGAGAAGCGAGTGGCGATAGCCCTGTGGAAGCTTGCAACGCCAGACAGCTACCGGTCAGTTGGGAATCAATTTGGAGTGGGCAAATCTACTGTGGGGGCTGCTGTGATCCAAGTAGCCCACGCAATCAAAGATCTGCTGATATCAAGGGTAGTGACCCTGGGAAATCTGCAGGTCATAGTGGAAGACTTTGCTGCAGTGGGATTCCCTAACGGTGGTGGGGCCATAGACGGAACCCATATCCCTATCTTGGCACCGGAGCACCAAGCCGCCGAGTACATAAACCGCAAAGGGTACTTTTCAATAGTGCTGCAAGCACTGGTGGATCACAAGGGACGTTTCACCAACATCCACGTGGGATGGCCGGGAAAGGTACATGACGCTCGCATCTTCAGGAACTCTGGTCTGTTTCAAAAGCTGCAGGAAGGGACTTTATTCCCAGATCAGAAAATAAGTGTTGGGGACATTGAAATGCCTATATGTATCCTTGGGGACCCAGCCTACCCCTTAATGCCATGGCTCATGAAGCTGTACACAGGCAGCCTGGACAGTAGTCAGGAGCTGTTCAACTACAGGCTGAGCACGTGCAGAAAGGTGGTAGAATGTGCATTTGGATGTTTAAAGGCGCGCTGGTGCAGTTTACTGACTCGCTTAGACCTCAGCAAAACCAATATTCCCACTGTTATTACTGCTTGCTGTGTGCCCCACAATATCTGTGAGAGTAAGGGGGAGACGTTTATGGCGGGGTGGGAGGTTGAGGCAAATTGCCTGGCAGCTGGTTACACGCAGCCGGACACCAGGGCAGTTAGAAGAGCACAGGAAGGCGCGGTATGCATCAGAGAAGCTTTGAAAACCAGTTTCATGACTGGCCAGGCTACGGTGTGAAAGTTCTGTTTGTTTCTCCTTGATGAAACCCCCCGCCCCTTGGTTCACTCTACTTCCCTGTAAGCTAACCACCCTCCCCTCCTCCTTTCAATCACCGCTTGCAGAGGCAATAAAGTCATTGTTGCTTCACATTCATGCATTCTTTATTCATTCATCACACAAATAGGGGGATGACTACCAAGGTAGCCCAGGAGGGGTGGTGGAGGAGGGAAGAAAAATGCCACACAGCACTTTAAAAGTTTACAACTTTAAAATTTATTGAATGCCAGCCTTCTTTTTTTTGGGCAATCATCTGTGGCGGAGAGGCTGGTTGGCCGGTGGCCCCCCCACCGCGTTCTTGGGCGTCTGGGTGTGGAGGCTATGGAACTTGGGGAGGAGGGCGGTTGGTTACACAGGGGCTGTAGTGGCAGTCTGTGCTCCAGCTGCCTTTGCTGCAGCTCAACCATACACTGGAGCATACTGGTTTGGTCCTCCAGCAGCCTCAGCATTGAATCCTGCCTCCTCTCATCACGCTGCCGCCACATTTGAGCTTCAGCCCTGTCTTCAGCCCGCCACTTACTCTCTTCAGCCTGCCACTTACTCTCTTCAGGCCGCCACCTCTCCTCCCAGTCATTTTGTGCTTTCCTGCACTCTGACATTATTTGCCTCAACGCATTCATCTGTGCTCTGTCAGTGTGGGAGGACTGCATGAGCTCAGAGAACATTTCATCACAAGTGTGTTTTTTTTCTTTCTAATCTTCACTAGCCTCTGGGAAGGAGAAGATCCTGTGATCATTGAAACACATGCAGCTGGTGGAGAAAAAAAAAGGGACAGCGGTATTTAAAAAGACACATTTTATAAAACAGTGGCTACAGTCTTTCAGGGTAAACCTTGCTGTTAACATTACATACATAGCACATGTGCTTTCGTTACAAGGTCGCATTTTGCCTCCCCCCACCGCGTGGCTAACCCCTCAACCCTCCCCCCTCCCTGTGGCTAACAGTGGGGAACATTTCTGTTCAGCCACAGGCAAACAGCCCAGCAGGAACGGGCACCTCTGAGTGTCCCCTGAAGAAAAGCACCCTATTTCAACCAGGTGACCATGAATGATATCTCACTCTCCTGAGGATAACACAGAGAGATAAAGAACGGATGTTGTTTGAACGCCAGCAAACATACACTGCAATGCTTTGTTGTACAATGATTCCCGAGTACGTGTTACTGGCCTGGAGTGGTAAAGTGTCCTACTATGGAGGACGCAATAAGGCTGCCCTCCCCAGAAGCCTTTTGGAAAGGCTTTGGGAGTACATCCAGGAGAGCCACGAATGCCAGGGCAAATTAATCCTTTCACATGCTTGCTTTTAAAACATGTAGAGTATTGTAAAAGGTACACTCACCGGAGGTCCCTTCTCTGCCTGCCGGGTCCAGGAGGCAGCCTCGGGAAAACCGGTTTCTCCGCTTGCTTGCTGTGAGCTATCTACAACCTCCTCCTCCTCCTCCTCATCTTCTTCATCCCCAAAACCTGCTTCCGTGTTGCCTCCATCTCCATTGAAGGAGTCAAACAACACGGCTGGGGTAGTGGTGGCTGAACCCCCTAAAATGGCATGCAGCTCATCATAGAAGCGGCATGTTTGGGGCTCTGACCCGGAGCGGCCATTCGCCTCTCTGGTTTTCTGGTAGGCTTGCCTCAGCTCCTTAAGTTTCACGTGGCACTGCTTCGGGTCCCTGTTATGACCTCTGTCCTTCATGCCCTGGGAGATTTTGACAAAGGTTTTGGCATTTCAAAAACTGGAACGGAGTTCTGATAGCATGGATTCCTCTCCCCATACAGCAATCAGATCCCGTACCTCCCATTCAGTCCATGCTGGAGCTCTTTTGCGATTCTGGGACTCCATCATGGTCACCTCTGCTGTTGAGCTCTGCATGGTCACCTGCAGCTTGCCACGCTGGCCAAACAGGAAATGAGATTCAAAAGTTCGCGGTTCTTTTCCTGTCTACCTGGCCAGTGCATCTGAGTTGAGAGTGCTGTCCAGAGTGGTCACAATGGAGCACTCTGGGATAGCTCCCGGAGGCCAATACCGTTGAATTGTGTCCACAGTACCCCAAATTCGACCCGGCAAGGCCGATTTAAGCGCTAATCCACTTGGCAGGGGTGGAGTACGGAAATCGATTTTAAGAGCTCTTTAAGTCGAAATAAAGGGCTTCATTGTGTGGACAGGTGCAGGTTTACATTGATTTAACTCTGCTAAATTCGACCTAAAGTCCTAGTATAGACCAGGGCTTAGCTATAGCAGAAAGAAAACTGACTAGAGTTTTGATCATTTTCACTGCCCCTGTGATAGTGTAACTGAAAAGAAATAGGTCAGTTTCGTTCTACAGGTGTTGCTTGGGAAAGCTATGAGCAACAGTGAAGGAATGTACTGGTGCTGTTCTGGGAAGGAGGAAGCTGGCTCTCATTTCTCTGTAGCTGGGGGTAAGAAAGGCTCTTGGTTTCTCACTTGGGCATTGACCCTGGCCAGTGCCATCCCCTCCCTATCTTTCATGTCAGTCTTGGACTAATAGGTTTAGTCCTGTACTTAGTAGGTATCTGGTAACACTATGAAGGTCTACATATGTATGCATGGACTGGCGTGGGGGTAGGCAGGAAAATGCAGTAGTGAGAGAGTGAAAGAGATTTTTGGGGAGATCAGAGGTAGGAGGAAAAAAGACAAAATACATCAGAGGAGGTAGAGAATAAAATGCAGAAATAGAGAAAGATAAGAAATGGAGAGAGATAAGAAGAAAGTGACACTAAAGGCAACTCAGGAAATGATACACCATGATCTAGTAAAGAAAAGATAAGGAAAAAAATGTGGAATGAAGCCAGAAAGGGAAAGAAGGTATAATACAAGAGATGTAGTAAGCTACATATAAAAATATTAAATAGAAAATTGACTGATGATGTTACAGTTAAAAACATCACACAACTCTTGTATTCCTTTTTATTATTGAGGGGAACGTTTGGCCGTCAGAGTGTGACAGTTCAGGTATGTTTCACCTCGGGGTAGTAGGCTTAAGTGCTTTGGCTCATAAGTGTGGGGTAGTTTTTTCAAACCCTGCATAGACACACCAAGGTTCTCATCAAAAAGCAAAAGGGAGACCTTCTGTGTTAAGAGCACAAGCCCCTAATACTTAAGTTACAGCTACTCCTTTTTGCTATGAATAAATAGGAAATTTACAGATCTAGCTGCTAGAGCAGTGGTTTTCAACCCGCAGGCCAGTTGAGGCCCAATCAGCACATAGCTGTGGCCCAAGTGACATCATCAAGTAGAATATATATTGTGTGATGCAGCCCACGCCGGCAGCATGCAGACCCCCTGGCCCCTCCGCCTAGGAGCCAGACATGCCGGCTGCTTGTGGGAGCCACCTGAGGTAAGCACCGCCCGGCTGGAGTCTGCACCCTGAACCCCCTCCCACACTCCAACCCCCTGCCCCAGGTTGGAACCTCCTCCTGCATCCTAATTCCCTCCCAGGGTCTGCATCCCGAACCCCTGCCCCTGCAGCCCCTCCCACACCCCAAACCCTTCATCCCTAGCTCGGAGCCCCCTCCCACGCCCTGAAACCCTCATTTCTGGCCCCACCCTGGAGCCCGCACCTATAGCAGAAGCCCTCTCTCCCTCCCTCCCGCACCTCAACCCCCTGCCCCAGCCCGCTGAAAGTGAGTGAGGGTGGGGGAGAGGGAGCGACGGAGGGAGGGGGAAAGAGTGAGTGGGGCGGGGCCTCAGAGAAGCAGCAGGGCATGGTGTTTGGTTTTGTGTGATTAGGAAGTTGGCAACCCTATAAATAAGTTGAGCACCACTGTGCTAGAGGGAGACATGACAAGAAGCACTGAAAGGCAAGTCCAGGTTCACAGGTGACAAAAAAATGAAAGTCTGAAAGTAAAAGTCTGTGTCTGAGGACACAGAACCAACCTACTCTGGGACAATAATACCTTCTTTCACAATAAGCTTCCACAAGGATCTCTTTATTCTGTAAAATACCCTCACCCGTTTGTTTAGGAAACATATAGGTAAAGAAGCCTGTTCTAGTTCTGTCTGTGCACATAATACATCATATATTAGGCTAGGATGGAAACAGTAGATGTCAAGTTGGAAAAGCTTACTGTGTGTGACAGCGGGGAGGGAGGAGGAAGGGAAGGGGCGCTAACAATTAGGGCTCTCCCCCCTTTTATTTTTAAAAAATTCCTTGCTAGTAAACTTCTATGGAAAGAACAGCTCAGACAATTCCTAAAGGCAATGTCACATATATGCCTGTCCAGAACGTTTTTTCACTCATTTGTTACCATCAATTCTGTAAGATTTTTTTACTGCAGCTTCTGATTTGTGCCAGCAGCTCCTTACCGTCACGACTACTAAAATTCACCAAATGCTAGTAAAGATATTTATGTCCATAGATGGATCTAGGAAGAGAATTATTTCCATTACTGGTAGATACAGTAAGTAATTTATAAACAAGACAGAAGGGAACTATTCACCATAATGTTCCAAATCTCATAAAGGAGAAAAATACAATGTTCTCAGTATTTAGTGTTATATCTCAAATATAATAGATCTTCATTGTGTCAATGATGTCCTATGGACATTTTAATAAGGGGTTACCATAGAAAATTTCCCCTTTAATCTATGATCAACCTTGTGTGGCTGGCATACAAGTCCTTCTAGAGACAAGGGGTGAAGGACTAGGAAATCGATCCATTTAAACAATAATAGCCTAAGAAGCAATCAAAAAACACTTGCCAAACAACATTAAGTGTCACATGATGGAAATCTTTATACACTGCTTTGTTCCTGGTGAGTATATTGACAATGCACCATAGTGTTCATTTTGCATAATTTGGGGTGAAGCACAAATCTTGTAGGGGGTTCAGAGTATACATCTGAAGCTGCCAAGGCCCAGTCAAAATCATTTCATGTAAATAACTTGCATTCTTATATTCTTAAGAGCTGCCATACTGGGTCAGACCATGGTCCTTCTTGCCCAGTATCCTGTCTTTCAGAGTGGCCAATATCAGAGCTTCAGGTGTAGTGTACAGAACATGGCAATTATTGAATGATCCAGCCATCTTACACTCCTAGCTTCTGGTAGTCAGAAGTTCAGGATTACCTCCACTGTGTGGTTGTCCCCCTGACCATCTTGGCTAACAGCCATCAACGGACCTATCCTCCATGAATGTATCCAGTTCTTTTTTGAACCAGTTATACTTTTGGCCATCACAACATCCCATACCAATGAGTTCCACAGCTTAATTGTGCACTGTGTGAAAAAGTACTCCCTTTTGTTTGTACTTCTGCTGTCTATTAATTCCATCAGGTGACCTCTGTTTTTTGTATTGTGGGGAAGGATAAATAACACATCTCTATTCATTTTTTCCACACCATTCATGATTTTATGGACCTCTATCAGCCCCCACCCCCAGACATCTCTTTTTTAAGATGAATAACCCGTATCTTTTTAGTCTCCTCTCATATGGAAGATGTTTCATGCCCATGGTCATCTTTGTTGCCCTTCTCTGAAATTTTTCCAGTTCTACTATTGCCTTTTTGAGATGGGGCAACCGGAACTGGACACAATATTCAAAGAGTAGGCACATCCTAGATTCATATAGTGGCATTATGAGATGATCTATCTTATTTTATCCCTTTCCTAATAGTTCCTACCACATTCTTAGCCTTTTTTGATCGCGGCTGTGCACTGAGTGGAAGTTTTCAGAGGATCATCCATGGTGACTCCAAGATTTTTTTCTTGTGGAGTAACGGTTAATTTAGAACCTATCATTGTATATGTATAGTTGGGATTATTTTCTACAATGTGCAGTCCTTTGCACTTATCATTGCTGAAATTCATCTCCCATTTTGTTGCCTAGTCACTCACTGTTGTGAGATCCCTCCGTAACTCCTCACAGTCTGCTTTGGCCTTAACTATCTTGAATAATTTTGTATCATCTGCAAACGATGCCGCTTTACTGTTCACCCCCTTTTTCAGATCATTAATGAATATGTTGACCAGCACAGGTCCTAGTATAGATCCTTGGGGGACCCCGTAGTTCATGTCTCTCCATTGTGAAAATTGAACATTTGCGGATAAGAGTGGTCCAGTTGATATAGCGTACTGGAATTTTCAGAAAGTCTTTGACTTCATCACAGGTAGTGAAATCACCCCAACCCTCCCTTCCATTTAGTGCCTCCTCCCCCAATGCCTTAGGCATAGTTACCTACATATCACGGTTGTGTGTCACAGCTCCCTGCATCTGCACAGTGATCTAGAAATTCTGTGCAATCAGAAGGAAACAACAGTACTTCTGTAGCATGTGAGATTATATAACACACAACAGTGTACGGGCCATTGTGTTAGAATGGTATGATTCAAGCAGCAGAAATGAACAAACCTCCTTAATTTGTGATGCTTTTAACCACGGAAAAGAAACACTGTTGTTTGGATGAATATGTATTTGATGGATCTTGATGTTTTGGCCTCCTCTTACTAACTTTCCATTTTCTTCAACCAAAGACACTGATTTGCGGGCTGTCGTGAACCTTAATAGCTTTATAATGCTAGTCCCCACCTGGAATCTACAATAAGCATTCTCTTCTTTGACTCTCCTGTTCCAGTCCTAATAGAGAAGGCCCAATTCTGTTTCCATTGATTTCAGGGGAAGCAATACTGACGCCGTAGTCATTAGTCTTAATGGTTCTTTAATAAAAGTTGTAAGCACGCCTTTATTTCACTCTAATGACCCCAAACCCCTTCAATGCAAATGGACAACATTATGTGGTGTTTTTTCTCCCTTCAAATTCACCAGTGCAAGATATTTAGCCCTGATCTACACTACGAGGTTAGGTTGAATTTAGCTGTGTTAAGTTGATTTTATAAGCAATGCGTCTACACAACCAACCCTGTTCCGTCGACCTAAAGGGCTCTTAAAATTAACTGCTGTACTCCTCCCCGACGAGGGGAGCAGCGCTAAAATCGACCTTGCTGGGTCGAATTTTGGGTAGTGCAGACGTAATTCGACGGTATGGGCCTCTGGGAGCTATCCCAGAGTGCTCCAATGTGACTGCTCTGGGCAGCACTTTCAACTCTGATGCACTAGCCAGGTACACAGGAAAAGCCCCGGGAAATTTTGAATTTAATTTCTTGTTTGGTCAGCGTGGCAAGCTCAGCAGCACAGGTGACCATGCAGTCCCAGAATCGCAAACGAGCTCCAGCATGGACCGAACGGGAGACACTGGATCTGATTCCAGTATGGGGAGAAGAATCTGTGCAGGCTGAACTCCGATCAAAAAGAAGAAATGCTAATATATATGCCAAAATTGCCCAGCGCATGGTGGAGAGAGGCTACAACAGGGACACGCAGCAGTGCCACGTGAAAGTTAAGGAGCTCAGGCAAGCCTACCAAAAGACAAAGGAGGCAAACGGTTGCTCTGGGTCAGAGCCCCATACACGCTGCTTCTATGATCAGCTGCATGGCATTCTAGGGGGGGAACCCTACCTGCAAGGGGGGAGTCTCATGTAACAGGGTGGAGGATTTTGTGAATGAGGAAGGAGGAGGAAGAAGAGGAGGAGAATGCGCAGCAGGCAAGTGGAAAATCTGTTCTCCCCACCAGCCTGGACCTTTTCATCATCCTGGAGCCAATACCCTCCCAAGGCAGGTTCCCGGAACCTGAAGACAGAGAAGGCACATCTGGTGAGTGCACATGTGTAACTACAGTACAGGGTTTAAAAGCAATTGTGTTTAAATGTTTGATTTGCCCTGAAGAATTGGGATGCATTCGCGGACAGTACAGCTACTGGAAAAGTCTGTTAATGTGTCTGGGAATGGAGAGGGAATTCTCCTGTAAGTACTCTGAAAGCCTTTGCAGAAGGTTTCTGGGGCAGGCTGCCTTATTTTGTCCTCCATGGTAGGACACTTTACCATGCCAAGCCAGTACCAAGTAGTCTGGAATTCACTGCAGTACAAAGTATGGCAGCAAATGGTCCTGGGTTTTGGTCTCATTCAAGCAACATTCGGTCTTAATCTTTCTGTGTTAGCCTCAGGAGAGTGATATCATTCATGGTCACCTGGTTGAAATAGGGGAATTTTTGTAAGGGAACAGTAAAAGGACCCCATTCATGCTGGGCTGTTTGCTCTTGGCTAAAAGGGATCATCCCAGAGAATAGCCACGCAGTGAGGTGTGGGGAGGGGTGCGCTGCACGTCCACCCAAAAACCGCTGCCCCTCCTTTTAAATGGCAAACCCACCCGGCATTGCTTGCTGTGGGAAAGGAGGGCCCCGAAGTTTGAAACCATTCCCACGTTATGAAGGCGGAAGCCAACCCCGCAAGCCCTTTGGCTTACTGTGGCTGCCTGGAAACCGAATTCTGTTGCCTAGCCGTGTGTGATGTGCCATCACACCAGCAGGTGCTCAATATAAAAGGCAAAATGCAACCTTGTACCTAAAGCACATGTGCTGTCTGCTGTGAATTGCTTGATTCACTGTGAAAGAGTCTCCATTTTGTTCTCAGAAATGTATCTTCTTAAATTCTACTCTCCCTTTTTATCCCCCTGCAGGTGCAAATGTTTCTACGCTCCCCCCATCATCTCTGTCCCAGAGGTTATCGCAGATTAGAAGGCAAAAAAAAAAAACAAAAAACGCACTCACAATGACATGTTTTCTGAGCTCATGCAGTGCTCCCACACTGATAGGGTACTGCTGAATGCATGGAGGCACACAGTGACAAAGGCCAGGAAAGCATTAAGTGAACGTGATGAGAAGAGGCAGGAGGCGATGCTGAGGCTAATGGGGGAGCAAACGGACATGCTCACGCATCTGGTGGAGCTCCAGGAAAGGCAACAAGAGCACAGACTGCCGCTGTATCCACTGTATAACCGCCTGCCCTCCTCCCCAAGTTCCATATCCTCCTCACCCAGACGCCCAAGAACACTGGGGGTGTGGGAGAGGGCGCTCTGGGCACCCAGCCACTGCACTCCAGAGGATGGCCCAAGCAACAGAAGGCTGTCCTTCGAACAGTTTTGATTTGTAGTGTGGCTACAAATCAAAAATGTGGCCTTGTCCTTCCCTCCTCCCCAACCCGACCCGGGCTACCTTGTCAGTTACCTAACTTTTTTTCCCCCAATTACTAAAGAAAGAATGCATGGTTTCAAAACAATAATGACTTTATTTCCTTTGCCAGCTGTGATCGAAGGGTGGGGGGACAGTGGTTGGCTTACAGAGAATTAAAATCAACAAAGGGGGTGGGTTTGCATCAAGGAAAAACACACACAACTGTCACACCATCGCCTGGCCAGTCATGAAACTAGTTTTCAAAGCCTCTCTGATGCGCAGCGAGCCTAGCTGTGCTGTTCTAATAGCCCTGGTGTCTGGCTGCTCAAAATCGGTCGCCAGACAATTTGCCTCAACGTCTCCCCCTTACTCTCACAGATATTATGGAACACACAGCAAGCAGCAATAACAATGGGAATATTGGTTTTGCTGAGGTCTAACCTAGTCAGCAAACAGTGCCAGCAAGCTTTTAAATGTCCAAATGCACATTCTGCCACGATTCTGCACTTGCTCAGCCTATAGTTGAACAGCTCCTTACTACTGTCCAGAATGCCTGTGTACGGCTTCATGAGCCAGGTCATTAAGGGGTAGGCTGGGTCCCCAAGGATAACTATAGGCATTTCAACAACCCCAATGGTAATTTTTTGGTCTGGGAAGTAAGTCCCTTCTTGCAGCTGCTCGAACAGCCTGGAGTTCCTAAAGATGCAAGCGTCATGCACCTTTCTCAGCCATCCCACGTGGACGTCGGTGAAATGTCCCTTGTGATCCACCAGTGCTTGTAGCACCATTGAGAAGTATCCCTTGCGGGTTACATACGGGCTGACAAGGTGGTCTGGTGCCAAGATAGGGATATGCGTTTCGTCTATCGCCCCACCACAGTTAGGGAACCCCACTGCAGCAAAGCCATCTCACTATAACCTGCACATTTCCCAGAGTCACTACCCTTGTTAGCAGAAGGTCAGTGATTGCATGGGCTGCTTGGATCACAGCAGCCCCCACAGTAGATTTGCCCACTCCAAACTGATTCCTGGCTGTCCATTAGCAGTCAGGCATTTGTGAGCTTCCACAGGGCTATTGCCACTTGCTTCTCAACTGTGAGGGCTGCTCTCATCTTGGTATTCCTGCGCTTCAGAGCGGGGGAAACCAACTCACAAAGTTCCAGAAAAGTGGTCTTACAGATGCAAAAGTTTCTCAGCCACTGGGACTCATCCCATACCTGCAACACTATGCGGTCCCACCAGTCTGTGCTTGTTTGCCGGGCTCAGAATCATCGTACCACTGTATCAACCTGCCCCACTGCCACCATGATGTCCCAATTGCCACATCCCGTGCTTTCAGGAACGTCTGTGTCCATGTCCTCCTCACAATCGTCCTCGTGCTGGCGGCTCCTAGTCAGGTTCTGCACATACTGCAGGATAATGCGCGAGGTGTTTACAATGCTCACAACAGCAGCGGTGAGCTGAGCGGGCTCCATGCTTGCCGTGCTATGGCGTCTGCATGGGTAACCCAGGAAAAAAGGCATGAAATGATTGTCTGCCATTGCTTTCACAGAGGGAGGGAAGAAGGAAGGGGAGACTGACGACATGTACCCAAAACCACCTGCAACAATGTTTTTGCCCCATCAGGCATTGGGAGCTTAAGCCAGAATTCCAATGGGCAGCAGAGACTGCAGGAACTGTGGGATAGCTACCCACAGTGTACTGCTCCGTGAGTCAGATGCTAGCCATGGTATTGAGGGTGCATTCTGCCAACTTAATGCGCTTAGTTGGGACATACACAATCGACTCTATAAAATCGCTTTCTAAAGATCAACTTCTATAAAATCGACCTAATTCTGTAGTATAGACATACCCCTAGAAAGAGACTCCATGAGAGTTCAGGTTTGTGTGTGTGTGGAATTAACTATAATCAAAATCCATAAAGATTTACCTTTTTATTATTATTTATTTTCCATTTCCAGGATCAAAACTCATTACCTTTTTTATAAAAGCTTAAGCTGAACTCCATAACTTCTGTATTCAAATCTCTTTCACCTATATTTGGCTTTGAGATTGCTGCATTATTTCAGGAAAGAAATGAATTACACCTCAAACCCACAATTTCAAGTGTATGGTTTTCATCTGCAGTAGTAGCTGTGACATTTAATCGTGGATTTTCAATTAGCTAATTTATTTTCAATATTAGGTGGCAGAAAACAGCCTCTGCTGTGATCAAGCTAGCAGAAAACACACATACCTCACAAGGTTAAAGACATAAAAGAGACTGAACTACTGATAGTTGACAAGTAGGACACCAATGAAATAGAGATGAAAGGAGTGATATGCGTGCTGGAATGTTTTACGTTTCTGTGGGTAAAGCAGGATATTTTACAGTATATTTGTTTAGCACTGACTTCCTTAAAAGGAAAAAAAAACAAACAAGTGTGACTGAAAAATTGTGATGTTCTAAGCCGAGACATTACAGAAGAGGTTCTGTGTAATACAAAGCATACTGGGATAAGGTACTGTGTCAGACACAAATGTGCTCTCTCATCAAGTGAGGAGCAAGACAGAGTGACTGATTTTCTTTTCCTTTTTTTTTTTAAAATGCAACTTATCACCTGCTAGAATCAAAAGGCTTCCTAATTCATGTATTCCATTACCCCATGTGAACTCTCTTGAGAATTAAGCAATAGTTTCCCAGCCTCATGTGGACTATGATTAAAAGCTTGGTAAACACAAACTTTCTCTCACAAACTATAATTTTTAATTGCAAACACACATAGGAAGGGCATAATCCTCCACTGATGACATCATAGTCTACTGTCATGGAAATGACTATTATCACAAACATAGGTTTCTAGTGACCTCACTTTACTAGAAAGGAGGGAAATCTGGGTGGAATGGGAAAGACACTCGGAATAAACACATACATACACCAAGATACTACAGGGAAAATGTTTTATGACTGTAAACAGTGAAAAAAATGGAAAGTGACAGAGGTACAGTTGACCCACTAGGTGTTCTCCATCTCCAAGGCACAGTGGCATTATGAATTTTACTTATATAGGTCCATGAATGTCAATGGTTCTATATCAGGGGTGGGAAAACTATGGCCCGCGGGCCACATCTAGCCCGTCAGGCCATTTAATTTGTCCCTCAGCTCCCGCCGGGGAGCAGGGTCTGGGGCTTGCCCTGCTCCTGCGCTCCAGCCAGGGACTGGGGTGCGGGCCTTGCCCCTCTCCGTGTGGCTCCCAGGATGCAACTGGCAGACCCCCCTCCGGCTCCTATGTAGTACGCGCAGGCACAGCTAGGCAGCTCTGCGTGCTGCACCATCTGCAGGTGTGACCCCCGCAGCTCCCACTGGCCACAGTTCCTGGCCAATGGGAGCTGCAGGGGTGGCGCCTGTTGATGGGACAGCGCACAGCGCCGCCTGGCAGCACCTCACAGCCAGAGAGGGGACATGCTTCGGGAGCTGCTTGTGGTAAGCGCCTCCCGGAGTCTGCACCCCTAAGCCTCCCTGCGCCCCAATCCCCTGCCACAACCCTGATCCCCCTCCTGCCCTCCGAACCCCTCGATCCCAGCCCAGAGCCCCCTCTTGTACCCCACGGCCCTCATCCCAGCCCCTCCCCCAGTCAGAGCCCTTACCTCCCCCAAGCCCCAATAGCCTGCCCCATCCCTGATCCCCCTCCCACCCTCCAAACCCCTTGGTCCCAGCCTGGAGCCCCCTCCTGGCACCCCAAACCCCTCATCCCCAACCCCACCCCAGAGCCCTCACCCCCCCTGCAGCCCCAACCCAGAGCCCCCTCCCACACACTGAACTCCTCATTTCTAGCCCCATCCCAGAACCTGGACCCCTCACACCTCTCCCACACTCCTACCCCCAATTTTGTCAGCATTCATGACCTGCCATACAGTTTCCATACCCTGATGTAGTCCTCAGGCCAAAAAGTTAGCCTACTCCTGTTCTATGTAATAAATTCGCTGTGCCAAACAGACATTAGGTCTCTGCTCTGAAGGGCTTAAAGGCTAACTCCATGAGCATTAACAAAGAACTAGGCATGGCTATTATAGCTGGAATCCTTCATGGAACAAGTCAGTCAGTTTTTAAGGAGTGGGAGGAAGGGAACTGTAAGCCTGTTTCAGGCACAGAGCAACACAAAGCAAGGTGTAACTTCAGAAGCTGGAACTCGATCCTGCAGAGTACTGAGCATTCTGGTCCCAATCCAGCCAAACGCATATGCATCTGCTTAACTTTCAGCCCTTGAGTAGTCCCATAGGAGTTGGTGAGATTACTCAAGGGTTGAAAAGTTAAAAGTTGTGTTTAAGTGCTTTGACACAGCAAGGCTGCAGTACCTTGCAGGATCAAGCCCTAGCTGAAAGAGAGAAGTCTGAGCAGAGCACAGGGGTGGAGGAATGCTGGAGGAGATAATGATCTTACATTTAAGTAGAGCCTTTTATCTTAAAGGATCCCAAAGCAATTTACAAACTAGATATACAAATTTATAAACAGGGATCATGTAACTCCTCACTAAAATACAGCCACCTCTGGGATGGTAGGCAGCAGTTTGATAATGCACAGGCATACTACAAAACAGTTCAAGACAAGAAGTGAAGACACCATACCCAAATGAAAAGGTAGGGGAAATTTTAGTTAAGTGAAGTCTCATAAGTGGAGTCCTGTTGGACTTCTGCATTAAAAGATAGTGTACGGAAAGTTTCATCTTTATATTTCCTTCAGTTTGTTATATGTGAGAGAGATGGCAATTTTCCTGAAACATCTTTAGACAACCGTACTGAAATAAGTTTAAGAATTTTTGGAGTCCATTGTACTAAACACAAATGCTATGTATTTTTATAGGCCTGGATGATCAAAAGACTACACCGAATAATGTGGCAGACAGGAATGCTCTTTTGGACAATATGTGTGAAGTGGATTTACTGGAAAATGTGTAGGGGGGAGGTGAATGCAAATTCCTTCCTCCTAATTATGCAAAAATCCAGCCTTTTGAAGCTATGCCCTGAGGAAGGGACCATTGTCTACTTATTACTGTTTCAGAATCTGAAAATCAAAAGCCCAAGCTGTACAAAGAAACAGGCTGATCTGCCCAGTCGGTGTGTTTGTTTTGAGTTGAGACTGTTATGAACTTGTAACCACAGGAAGATCTCTGCTTGGGGGTTGAAGGACTGACTGCTACCAGAGCCCCAGTTGGAGTTGTGGGGGATGATCTCTGGTGAGCTTATTAGCATGCATAGAAATTTTTAAAATTGTTTTTAATATGTTTTTTTCTGTAATGCTTTCACCTTACAAATAAAAGTGTTTGCTTAGACCAACTTTTCTCAACCCCCAGCCAGCATGCGGCCCAATTAGCACACAACTGTGGCCCAGCTGTGTGCTAAAGGACGCCAGGCTGCATGGGGTCCGGGTTCCCGGCTGCCCAGCGTGACGGGGTCCGGGGCTGCCCCAGCAGGGGTCCAGGGTCGGCAGCCAGCCCAGCGGGGGTCTTGGGACTGCCCCACGGGGTTGGAGTCCAGGGCTGCTGCCCGATCCCACAGGACCCGGGGACTGTCCCACAGGGTCGACGCTAGGGCTGCCGGCCGGCCCTGTGGGGTTGAGGCTGCTGCCCGGCTGGGTCCAGGGTGGGGGCTGCTGCCCGGCCCCACACAGTGGGGTCTGGGGTCCCTGCTGCCCAGCCCCCCATCCAGGGCTCCACTCTGTGGAGGGGTCTTTGGGTGAGAAGTGCTGGGCATAGGGGTTTGTAGGGGGCAGTTCGTGGGGTGGAGGGAGAGGCATGCTGTGGTTCTCATCCTGCAGTCCAGGTAACACATTGTTGGCAGCAGCCCACAATGATAAACAGGTTGAGAACCACTGGCTTAGACAGAGCTGTGTGGTAACTTACACCTGTGGGCAATTATGCTGCGTATAGTCTCTGAAGAGAGATAGCTAAGTGCAGACGCTGGCCTGTCTAGCTTGCTGGGAATAACACAGTGCAGACAGGGAACCCAGTCAGGAGCAAGAGAGACAGGGATATCTGCCTAAGAGAGGTGAGGGCTAGGAACCAAAAGCTGGATCACGGAGGGGGAATATAGGTGCAGTTGCCCTGAATTGTGACACAACCTTCATATACCTATTTTAAAAACAAACAACAAAAGTAAATGTTACTGGTAAGAACCAGGGACAACATTCAGAAGTATTGAGCAGGTTTCCTGAATACTACCAATGCACCTCAGTTAAGATCCATACCATCTCCGGTTTTACCAGACAACAGCTTCTCTTAGACAGTGAGTGTTGATCATGATAAATAGTGCAGCATTTTTGTATTGTGGGTAACAGTAACAGCTTAGGTCACTAATCACATTTTAATTTGCCACAAAAGCTGCATTTGCATTCACGTTTATGTACGAACCTAAATGACACATAACCGGGCCTCTTTCCCATTGATTCTGCTTAATACATAGATTTATTTTAAATGTCATTTTTGGTAAGTGAATTTTCTTTGGATTTAAAATGTTCTTCTCCAAAATATCATAGCAGTGATTCTTAGTGCACATATCACTGAAAAACAAAACTTTCGTCTGTAGACTTGAATTTCAGACTAAAATATATCATGGCGCTTATGCCCTGAAGACTCACTCTAACGATCATTCAAGTCAGTGAAAAGATTTTAATTTGAATGAGCTCTGGATCAGGCACCATGTCAGTAAATAAAAGTTCAGAACATTTAAAGTGTTCAAGAACTGTACATGCAAGGAACACTCCCCCACTGCCCCCGGATTCCATTATATAGGATTCCATCCCATTGATGTTCACCCTTCATTCCTTCAAGAGTCCCAAGTCACATAATTCTTCCTTACAGCCAAGAAAGAGCGGATGGGACTTTCTCTGGAGCTAATCCGCGCCATTTTGAGATCTGCCATAGGAGTCATTGCAGAAAACACAACACAGATGCTGTGTGCTGCATTACTGAATACCTAGGCCTTGCTGGGTCAGAGAGAACAAGACACAAAAAGAGTCCAGGTTCTGAAATCAAGCCGAGCTCTCTCATTACTACATAAATAAATAATAATTAAAAAAACCAAAACCTCATAGATGACACATTCTCTCATGCCTTACTAACTTCTCCGGATCCAACAGAATAATTTCCTCAGCTGTACTACACTTGTACTACCTCACAGTTGTGCTTTCCTCCCGCTGCAGGCAACAGCAGTTTGAAACTAACAAGAATTAGGTGCTACTGCTGCGGATATTGGTTGTGGGCATTGAGGAAGATTTTCCCTTTGCTGCTAGGGGCATGTGGGTAAAAGCAGAAAAATAATAAAACCAGGAAAGGATGTTGTAAAGAGACGACGAATGTGCACGTGTGTGAGCTTGTGGAAATGTGCACACATGGAAAAGACATGCATGGAAACCAAGAAGGAAAAGAGAAAAGGGAAAAAATGTCCATTTGAAAGAGAAGAGGAAGGAAATATTGTCCTCTGTCCCACAAAGAAAGTGAAATTAAAGATGTATTAAATAAAAATAAAAGGTAAACAATGTATTTACTTAACAATTTTTAGCAAGAACATAACTTAGGAACAGGAATTTCCATACCAGAACTGGCCAACAAACAATTTACTCAATATCCTGTCTGGCAGTGGCCAATTTTGACACTCTAAGAGGAAGGTGTAAAACCCTCCAGGATGCATATCAGCGGCACTCCCTCAATTTACACTGCAGGGAATTTGGCCTTTTATTGGCAAGACAAACTATGCAAGTATTTCCAAAGTTTAGAGGAGACAGAACATTCATGTCTCTGTCAAAAACAGACACAATACATCCACTAGCTGTCAAATAAAATAAGGCTTCACAGTGTGCTTGGGGGTTAATCCCATATATTCATTTGTCACTACTGTTTATTCCGATTTGGGCTCAGGCTGCTCTGTAGCTTGATGCTCTCTCTGCCATCTCTTTAAATTTCTTCCAGAGTCAGTCAGCCAGCTTGTTATAATAATTAATAATAATAGTGGTTACAGCTGGGGGCTGGGAGCCAGGACTCCTAGTTTCAGTTCCCAGCTCTAAGAGGGACTGTACAGACTGGAGGTGGCGAGGGTGGGGTGGGGGAGAACATCCATAGGAAACAAAAATTTCAAATTTTGAACATCCAACAAAAAAAAATGTTGTTCATTTTTGGGCTGTGGTCTCATTCTCTCAAGTTAATATGAAATTGCTGCAGAAATTGTCTAAAGGGATTTCTGTGCATTTTTGCTGTTTTGGAACATTGTACTAAAGTTTCTTCTGTTTAAGTGTTTTTAGTGTCTGACTCTCATTCGGCTTATATGTTTACTATCTTGTCCTTATAATATGCTTCTGCCACCACCAGTCTGGGAATGTGAGTCAGAACAAAAACTTTAAAATTCAAGTAAAATGTCTAATATTTAAATGATATTATAGATTGCATCCGTTTTGATATCTAGATCTGATCCATACGGAATAATGCTGGTCTTGTCTTCCACTACTACTGTCTGCTATTGCTGATAAAGTGTTGATTGTGACTGTGCCCACAAACATGTTCTGTTCCTGGTCTCACTAGAAGCCAGAATATATGTATGTGAGTTTCTTTTGATTATCCTAAAGTAATTGTGGAAAACCCATGTTCTGCCACTGCAGGGCGATGACAGTGAGAACAGAATTTCTAATAAAAGCAGTCTTATAAGGCAGGTGGCCTCGTGGTTAAAACCTTTTTAAAAATATGCATGTACACTATCATTTCTAGTGAATTTGATGGTATTTAAATCTAATTTTAGAAGCAATATTTGAACAGGGCACTCTTCCTTTTCCTTCTCACTCACCACTTGTGTAAACTGGTCTAGCGGATTTCAATTTGTACACCACTATAAAGGGCCATCTTTCTTCTTTTTTTTTTTGGTTTGTTTGTTTTTAATTGCTAGACCACTGTATGGAGTAAAGCATTGAATGGTTGTTGCTATAGCCTGGTTAATCTGGCATCCATATGTTTAATGGAAGCTTCAAGCATATGCATCTGATATTTTTTGTAACTTTGTCACAAAGACCCAGAAATGTTTATTCCTTCAAGTCTGCCATCCTTAAAGTTAAGTGTTCAGACAGAAGATTGCATTACATTGCTGTGAATCATAGCATAGCATTTTATAGTTTAGGCAATCCTCAACAATAAGATTATCTTCTAGAAAAGTAAGATAGAATTCAGTGTCAGTGCTAAGTCTTTCATTAAATGCAATGTCTCAAAAATGTGTCTCTCTTGATCTCCTTAAGAGTGCCCCTAACTTGGGCTACATCAGCTTCTGATTTAATTTTTGCAATATGTTCCAAATAGGTGAGAGAAATAACTTTTGATCATTGCCTTCAGTATTCTGTCCTCATTATAGTAAACCAGCATACATTGGGGAGACCTCAAAAATAGCTCTCATTAACCAGTACATGCTTGAAGTTGCCATCATTCTTTGGGACTGTGAGCGGGTGCCCGGATGGGCCACACAGAGAATGCCATACTCAGGGCAGACTGCAAGAAATAGGGCAGACAGTCCCCAAAACTGGTTCTTTATTCTATAATTAGACTAATCAAGCCAGTAACAAAAGAAATTCTGCCGTATCACACTAGTTAACCAGAAGCCAAACAGTCCCCTTTAGGCATTCCAGCCCTTGGTGCCCATCTGGGCAAACAGGTCAAATATAGTGATAGGTTACTGAAAACCCTATTCACCATACTTAGAGTTCTACCAATCCCAAAGGATCAGACACTTACCCTCAGGTCAATATATATTTCAGATATTACTCAAATATCGCTCTGTCAGCCAATCCTTAGCAAACTAACTAAAGATTTATTAATAAAAGAAAAGAAGAGTTATTAAATGGTTACGGAATCATATACATACAAGTGATTTTCAGTGTTCATAGATCAGGATCATAGCAGTGATGTTGTATCTGCTGGCTTGTAACAGTCTCTCTAAAACCATCTCAAAAGGTCAGAATCCAAATGCTGCTTAGATGTAAAGTTTGATAGAGAGTCTTTCCATATATTTTCCCAGGTATTCCAAATAACTACTTGGAAGATCTCAGTCCCACAAGTTAAACTTTCCCTGTTCAAAGTTCAGCAGACTAGAGATGAAAGGATCAGGCCCCAGGTTTCACTTTTATAGCTGAAGCAGGCTGTTAAGTGTTTTGAGCACAGCATGTGACTGAGGAGTCTTCTTTGTTGAGTACACACTGTCCCATCACTTTGAAGTTAACATTCTATTTATGCATACACAAGTAATAGAGTTACACTGATTAACATAAGGCAACTGCCGGTTATACGTTATATCATGGATAGAAAAGCCGAAGACAATATATGCAATATTGTTAATTTCATGCAGTGTCTCACATCTTTGATCTTAAGGTTGACTGAAAACAGTTGCATACATATGTAAAGGCAATTAAGACATGAAAAGTTTCAGAGTAACAGCCGTGTTAGTCTGTATTCGCAAAAAGAAAAGGAGTACTTGTGGCACCTTAGAGACTAACCAATTTATTTGCTTTCGTAAAGCTCATGCTCAAATAAATTGGTTAGTCTCTAAGGTGCCACAAGTACTCCTTTTCTTTTTGCGAAGACATGAAAAGGGATTAGTACCTACAAGCTAATTTAGTTACATTGTTAAACGTCTAATAGTATACAGGTAAACACAGACTAATACACTTCGCATTTACCCTTGGTTTCTATTACTACAAATGATTTGGTTAATGATTGCTGGTCTAGTACATCTCTTTGAAATTTTCATACATGTGAATTGTCCTGATACAATTGTAATGCCTCTTGTTCAGTGGTTTGGGTCAGATACAGGTTAGCTGGGTTGCCAGTGTCACAGAGACTTAAATGACAGGTTTCAGAGTAGCAGCCGTGTTAGTCTGTATCCACGAAAAGAAAAGGAGGACTTGTGGCACCTTAGAGACTAACAAATTTATTTGAGCATAAGCTTTAGTGAGCTACAGCTCACTTCATCGGATGCATTCAGTGGAAGTAAGCTGTAGCTCACCAAAGCTTATGCTCAAATAAATGTGTTAGTCTCCAAGGTGCCACAAGAGACTTAAATGTCTTTCAACAGAAACTCAAATTTTTCAAGATAGGATTTTTTTACATAGAAGATCCAGAATATAAAGCACAGGTTGCTGCTTTGCATGGCATCAACCACAACAAGAGCATCTTGTCTAAACATGACCAGCACATTATGTACAAATTTTGCTATCTAAATTCAAACTGAGGGCATGTCTATGTAGAAAATTATTTTAGACTAAAATAGGTTGTGAATTTAATCAGGAATACTATTCCTGATTCACTCCAGAATAACAGCATCCAAATGGGGAATTAATCAGGAATAGTATTCCAGATTAAATATTTCAGAATAGCAATTCCCGTTCA
The DNA here is from genome assembly GCF_965140285.1 of Lepidochelys kempii. Classification (NCBI taxonomy): domain Eukaryota; kingdom Metazoa; phylum Chordata; order Testudines; family Cheloniidae; genus Lepidochelys; species Lepidochelys kempii. The sequence continues at coordinate 155,059,189 of NC_136382.1, forward strand.
TTTCCCTGTTTACACAAGATCTAATAGGCTTTGATTTGATATTCACAACTCTCACAAAGCTATTATTCCCCACATGATAATACCAGGTTTCCCTGATTCTGTTTTTATTTCCAGATGGTACACCAGCAAAGAGAGTACAAGGTTTCCTATCTTCCACAAATCTGATGCATGCTGATTTAGCTCAGATACAAATTCATCACTGGATCCATCAGCAAGCACAGTAATACATCTAGCTTTCTGTATGCACTTCTGAGACACCTCCCTCAGAGACTTTGAAATTGCCCATATAAAGTCTTCCTCATCATGAGTATTAACGTAATTTGATACAAGATTAAAGTAGTTTTTGGCCTGCAAATGTAGAGCATTTCAAAATCGCAGAGACCTCTCTAGACTTAGAAAAGGGGTGCTTTTTCATCAAGTTGGCTTACAAACTCAACCGAAAACCCCACTTGCCATCAATGTAGACTCAGTTTAAGTGGAGTATCAAGCAAGTTAAGCTAGCTCAACTGAGCTAACTTTATTGCAACCTTCCACATTTTTTTTTTAAAAAACACTACTTTACACATAAGGCCCAAGGCCCGGTGTACTGAAGAGCAAAATGGATAGGTTTTCCCAATCATATTAGTTAAATCAAGTTAGCTTAACACAAGTGAAAAGCCCTCCAACGCCTATTAATGTGCAGGCTAATATGTTTTAATCCATCAGCTATAAAAGGTCCAGCTAACATGACTTCAAATGTGTTATCCTATGTGTTTTAACAAGGGCCAAGCTTTAATCACATTAAACTCACACTCTTTTTTCCAATCAGGACAGGGCCTAAGACTGTAACTGCATTTAACAATTGTGACAGTTGTGCTATATATGTGACAAACTTTTGCATTTTCTCGTACTGCATTTTACAGAACAAACTAGTAACAGGAACTTTTCATGGATAAAAGGCCACATTTTCTTTTTTAGGACTTTTAAATCTCCGTTGGAGCATTCACGTACACATAGGGATCAATTCTAAAAGGTCTTACCCCTGCTTATAAGAGGACTCTTTCTCAGAAAGCTTCTGATGCTTTCTACAAATTACACAAAACACTTAATCTTCCTGACACAAAACCCATGGACAGTTTTTCATGAATTCTGGAATGGGTGTCTGTGTCTATGTTTCTCACCTTCAATATTCTTCTGAGCCATGTACTTTATACTTTCTTGACCAGGAACTTCAGTATTATCCCATGCTGATATAGGTTGATGGGTTGGTTTGAGGGCCGCGCGCGCGCGTGTGTGTGGGGGGGTTAGCATATTAAACTGTCACTTGCCTATGTGGTAGAGAAAATCACCTTTGAACTAGCTGAAGATTTGTGTGCATGCTTTATTTACTTTCTTAAGATCAAATCAAACTGTCCTTCTGGTAGATTTGCCTGGATCTAAGAAAGGGTTCACAGACTACTACGGTCTGAGTGAAAAATATAATTTGCCCTTCTGGCAAAGAGAACTTTGAACAGCCTGAGTACAGCTGGAAACCCCAGACTCAATGTCCCTGTCGTCAAGTTACCACAAACGGCTGATCAAAGCGCTAGCAGACAATGCATTCAAACTGAGGTTCAGCCTCAGGCATTCCTCAGTGCACTTCTCCCTGGGTCTACACGCTTCTCTCAAAGCATTACTGGTACGGCTGACATCAGCTCGGACCAACCCTCTGACTGGCAGCTCAGTTACATTGTTCTGCTCATACCTCTTCTCCTTTCCCTCCACACCCGAAGCAGGTCTTTGCTTCAGTCCCATTCATCCACCCTCCCTTCTGACTGGCAGCCCAGTGCTGATCTGCTGATGACACCCAGCCTGTTCCTCCCCATTCATCCACCCACAGCAGGTGGGAAACCTGACACTGGCTTTATTAGCTCGTGGGGCAAGAGGATTTTCCCAGCCCGGTGTGATCTGTGGTTTGGAGCCAGGACCCCTGGGTTCTCTTGCAGACTCTGACTCACCGTGTGACCCTCCCGCTCTCTGTGCCTCAGCCTAGCCCCCACCTCCTCCGGGCAATGGGGGCGGGGTGGTGCTGCCCAGGATGGGGGTGGGGCTGCCCAGGATGGGGGTGGGGCTGAGGCACCGGCACCGAGGGGCGCTCGCTCGTCACCACACCAGCGAGCGACTCCACGTACTAACCTGACCAGGTCGGTCATGCAGGATCCCACCACCACCACCTCAGTCGGGCCAGCAGCGGCCATCGCCCGAGAGGCGCAGGGTCAGCGGCCGGGTCTCCGTCCTGTGAACTTTGACCCCCCTGCTGCCTGGGCAGCCGCTTCGGGAGCTTCGCTGGTTGCCAACGGGGGGAGGGGGGGGGTCCTTCGGCCAGCCCAGGGCTGCTCCCCTCAAATGCCTGATTGCCGAGCCCGCTCCATTGCCTCTCTCCTTCCCCGCCCTATGGGTCACCCCCTCCACTCTCTCCTCTCCCTCTCGGCTGCGGCCCCCCGCTCCTGGGAGACGGGGACATTCATTCAGGCAGGTGCGGAGTCCCCCTACAGTTACGTTGACACCCTCCCCCCACGCTCTCCCGGTAACTGCGAGCCGGGAGCGCGCACGCCTTCGGCAGGGGGCGCGCCCGTAGGCGAGAGGGGTGCCGGGGTAAGGCGCGTGCCCGCGGCCGATGCTAAGGCTTTTTCTACTGCCCCGTAGTGACTGGAGGTACCTGGAGATAGCGCTAGGGAGGGGCCAGAGGGAGCAGCGCCCCCAGCAGGCTGGGGTAGGGGTGGGGAACGGGGTAATTGGGTGGGTCGCCTCCCGGGTCTCTCTCGCCCTGGGGGGCGTGGCGTAGACATGGAGGGGGGTCTAGGGGAGGGGCTGCCCCATGCACCGTGACGGGCCCTGCTGTGGGTTATGCTCCCCCCATCCCCCACCCAGCGTGGGTGCACGAGGGGTCCCAACATAGTGGATGCCTCTCCCCACCGTTGGCACGAGGGATCCTGCTACAAGGCCTCTCCCCAGAGCGGTGGTGCGAGGAGTCCCACCCAGCGTGGAATAGGTTCACCACTGGACTGCAGTGGTTCCGAGCGTGGGGTGCACTGGTCTAATCTCAGGTGTGGCCTGTGGTGACAACAGGTCTCAATAGGCAACACACCAGCCTGATCCCAGCTGCTGGTGGTGGTGATGAGTCTCCATATTCAACACTTGAGCCTGAAGAGGTGCCTGGTCTTGTTGTTATGTGTATTGCAATGGCACCGAGGAGACCCAGACATTTACCAGAACCCCCCTGCGCTAGGTGCTGTACAAACACCGAGCGAAAAGATAGTCCCTGCCTCAAAGAGTTTACACTCTAATCTGCAGCCTTGCTCAAAGCAATTCTATTAGATTGCTGATTTGCCCCTTGTGTAAGTGACAGGTTCCAGCATCCATCCTGATAAGAAAACAGTTTGCTGCTACAGTGCTCTATTAAAATAGGAGTCTGTGAAGCAACATCCTGATTCTAGTGGCTTTGTCTCGGATCAGGATGGAGCATTGAATGTTGAAGACTTGTTATCTCTACAGTCCCCACACCTATGTTAAAGTTAAGGGCATCACCAACCTGCCAGTGCCCCATTTTATGTTTGTTAGTATCATCCTCAGGCTTTCAACAGATGCAACTCTTATTTAAGAAGCCCTGGTATAGTGTTTTCTCCTGCAGATCTTGTAAAAGAAAGGGGGGAGAGGTAACATAGTGGTCTGTACCATATTGCTTATCAGAAGACCCCATTGTGGGACAATGTAAACTTTAAAATGTGTGTTGTAAAAGATCCTTGGAATGAAGGACTTTACCACAAAGAGCAAAGGAAAGTTTGGTGGAAATTATAGAATCAGGGATTAGATGGAAAGGATCCTTTAAGTAATTTCAAATCCATTTTCTCTGCTAGTTTAGAATTGTTTCCTCCAGTATATTCTTTGCTGCTTTCATATGGATTAATTTATGTAATATCCATAATGGTGCCATCCAGGTTGAAGGGAAGGGCATAGCCTATATTCGGATCCCTCATGCTGCCTGATGCAGTTCCCACTCATAATTTTCTCAGATCTAGTGGGTCATTATTAAGAGTAAAAAAGCATATGTTAGTTTTACCTGTGTTACTAGTAACAGATTATTAAAACTGAAAGGACTAAAAGAAATCAATTTACTTTTCTTCATTTGTGCTTTTTGTTTTCTTTTTTCAAGTATTTTGTTTTAGGTAGTGATACTTGACTCATCATTTTTGCTCTCTGGTCACTTTCATTTCCCTTTGGTAAACTCAGTACTGTTGTGTTTTGTTTCCAGTACTGAGAAGAGGATTAAATTGGGGGAAAACATTTCTATGTGAATTAAAATTAAAAAATTCTGACGGATTGTAAACACAGTGTATTTTGTAAAACCTCTGTTTACTAAACTTGAATGTTATTTTTAAATTTAGTTGATAGTATCTCTTTAAGCGTTGTGTGAAATTGATAAAGAGAGCAATAATTCACTTATGTAGTGTAGAAGTAAATATGGGTCTAAAATAAATGATGTGCTGTACCACATAATCAGAGATGGATGAGGAGAATGAGTAGGCGCTGTTAGCCCTTTATTCTGACAATATCCTTGTGTTTTGTGAATCAAAGATAAAGGGCCTGATCCTGAAAGGTTCAGCTTCAAGTGACTGAAGATTATGTTGAATCAGAAAAAAGATCACCCAGATAATACAAAGTGAAAACTGAACTCACTTTCTTTTTTATGCAGAAAGGTGAAAGGGTCACCCCTCTCCCCCCATTATACAGGAAATGGGTGAAAACTACTATCTTCCTCAACACTTACATCTGGGTGTTCCTACGTGTCTTTCAAAGAGGCTATGGGGACGTAGTCCATGACAATCCGTCCATGCTGAGCTGAACACAATCACAGATATTTGTTGCTGTGCCTTCTGGAAATGCCATGAACAGTAGTATACTGGCAACCTTATGATTTTCAGTTGAGATAATTCTGTAAGATAGACACTAATGTAATTGTCTCTTGGTTGCCATAAAGTGCTAGGCTTTTGCTTTAATAGAATGTTTTAAAAAGCTAATTTAGGCTCTGTTTCTTGAAGATTTATATTTTCATGTGAATTACTTTCATAAAAGCTAATTTTTTAAATCAGATGCTTAACACTGCTATCAATTACAGGGAGTTATCAATTTTGTAGGAATTAGCCATTAGTCGCCTACTCATGCTTGGAATTGGGATTTGATTAAAATTGGTGAATGTTAAAACAAGAGAAAAACATCATATTGTGAAGGTTTTACTGCAGGGAACTAATTATTCTCTTTATGGAACACTTGATAATAGCCACAGTCCATACACAGCATTATTGTTGTCTTTGTCTTGTTCTCTGGAAGAAAGATATCATAGTAACAGCAGTTACAACGATCAGGGTTGATAACAGAAGGAAAAATAGCATAAATGAAAGTCGAGAGAAGGGTGAAATTTCAAATCCCCCAGATTTTAGGCTTATTCTGTGTGTATTTGGTTTCTGGAGATGATTTTGTATATGTGAACTCTACTGGGTTGTAGATAGAGGGTGTAGATATTGTCCAGAGTAACTGAAGGCTGTATTGCAGTAAGAAGGTAAATAGAGCATCAGTTGACCTTTTCAAACATATAAAAAGCTATGGTCTAGAATCAGAATACAGAATTTGGGTTCTAATCCCAGCTGTGCCAGTGACTCTGCATGATCTTGAGTAAATCATTCAAGGTTAAATTTTCAAAAGCTCCTAAGTCCCACTGATTTTTAATTGAACCTAGGCACCCAAGTCACGTAGGCACTTCTGAAAATTTTACCCTTATGTCTTTGCGCTTCAGTTTCCCCATCTTTAAAATGGGAATAGTGATACCTTTGTAAAAGTGCAATGAGATCTTTGGATGATAAGCATTATATTATTTGTTACTAATAAGTAAATCTGATATGTTCAGTAAAGTCTTTCCAACAGGTATTTAGTGAAGAAATAAAAGTGCAAAAGTGATGTCAGTTCTGGTTGTACCAGCCGTAGTAGTGAAATTAATCTATTTTCTGATGTTTTGGGCTCATTAGAAATTACATGTGAAGATATATCTAGGGGGCCAAATCCGATCCCATTGAAGTTACTAACAAAATTCCCATTGAATTCAGTGGGGCCAGGATTTGTCACTTATGGATTTTTAATTTGTAAGGGCTGTAAGCATTGCTATGTTTTTAGGAGTCAGACTGGTCCATTTCAGTTGATTTTGCTTACTCATAGGGATTGGATCTCTAGTAAAAGCAGAGGACCAGGAAAGGTTCCATTTTTTTGTTTAGATTCAATGAGTAGCCTTCCTGATCTGACCACTTGCCCATTATTATTGAGTTAGGAGGAGAGAACTGCCTTATTATACTGTGCTCATATCTCTTATAAACCTGTATGTACTTCCGTCTGTTTATAATTACGGAACATTCGTGAACATTTGAGTTCATCGCTGTGTTAAAATAATAGTTACCTAACACATCAAATTTATTGCTTTTTTTAAAAAAAACCTTTGCTATCCCAGTCCTTCCTTTGAGTTACTTACATTGCATGGGAATTTGCACCAGGTAATTTCTTGATTTTTCCCATGCAGAGCTCCGTACAGCAGAAAAGAAGGACACGTTAAAATGTCTCCTGAAGTTGCCTTGAACAGAATTTCACCAGCACTCTCTCCTTTCATTTCCAATGTGGTCAGAAATGGAAAAGTAGGATTGGATGCTACTAACTGTCTAAGAATTACAGACCTGAAATCAGGGTAAGTATTTGAATAATGTATTTGAGAAGAAGGCCATATGTCTTTATTTAGAGTGCTGATTTTACTGTGTTAGTATGCATTTTAATTTATCTGGAGCAGAGAGATTAACTAGATTTCTTTTGTCCTGCACTACCGTTCTCTAGTATTTGTCACTTTATCTGTTGTGCTATTGGCAATGGCTTTCTTTGTAAAACATTTTCATCTTGATAATATGATCCTTACGCAGTAAACCCAGAGCTGTGAAGAGTTTGTCATTTGCTTGCTTTCTCACTTTAACCTGGATATTGAATGCTCTAGGTTAAGATAAACTTGAATAGCCTTGCTTCTGGCAACGAATATGACATCTCCATACTGTAAGGGAGGAGGAATAGCTCTTCCTTCCAGTCTGATTTCTCTCAAGAGGTCAGTAAGATACATTCATATGTGCCAGTTATCAGCAGGGCCATCCATTTGTGTGGGGTTTACTAAATTACTAGATTCATATCTGCTTGTAATTTTTATTATTATGTGTACTTGGGAAACTCTAGAGGTGTACATGGCATTTTACTGAGATAGAAAAGATGCAATCTCTGCCCAAAGGAGTTTACAACCTAGGTTAAACATGACTTACACAACAGTTGACATTAGGCAAAGGGGAATGAGGGAAAGGTGTATGTTATACCAATAAAATAAAAACCAGCAGGATCTTATTAAAGGGAAAAAGGCAAAATACCACATTTATTGTGAATACAGAAAGAATCATAGTAAGCAGTTAGTTATAACATTCCATTCAATCTCATATTTATTCACACATTCATTCATACAAACACACACACACAGGTTCTGCAAGGTTGTTATTATAGTAAGCAGTTAGTTATAGCTATAACATTCCATTCAATCTCATATTTATACACACACACACACACACGCACGCGCGCGTTCTGCAAGGTTGTTATCATAGTTACCAGCCTTAGAGTTGCTCATGCCAAGCCACTGGCCAGGTGGCCTGGACATGAGGAGGGAGCAGGGCCTTGTCAGATGCTCATCTGATGCTCCTGGAAGTTGGTTTCCACAATCAGACCCCAAAGTTCTCACTTTCTAGAGTCCGTTTTTATAGGAATTTCTTCCTATGCCAGTCTATGGGAATTGCTTCATCATGCTGTTGCTGAATCAATCAGCGGATGGCACGTTCCTGATGGCTCCGTGCTGCCAGATGTTATCTTGTTCTTTGGTTCTCCCATTCTTGAGGCTGTTGGGTGGATTCCAGTCTGCCCTCCAGGGGTCCTCTGGTTATTTCCACTTGACACCTTCTTCAGCCGATGGACACTGCATTCTTAGGCTGGCACCTCCCTGATCATTCAGTTATTATCCACACCAAGCATCCATCCACAAACATCCTCTATCTCTATTTTAATCACAATTGTTAATACAACAAAAGGGCAGGGAGTCTCTGGGTGCTGTTTCTGTTGTTACAGAGTATTGCTTTGAGTCTCTCTCTCTGTGAATTGCTTTGAGAACAGACTCTGTCTTAGAATATACTAACGCAATTAGCAGCTTGCAAGTTTCACTCATAGAGGGAGAGAAACAGTACCAAAAACCAAGAGACCTCTTAATTAGTAAAATCCTGGAATTTAAACTATGGGGAATCAAACTCATTTGTGATTTTAATACAGATCTTCTTCAATATGATCCAACATGTACACAAAACACAAAACGGTTTATCTTGGCTTTGCAAGATACATTCTGTGTGCAGCATAATACTAAGATGTGTTTTTTCTGGCTGATTTTTTTTTTAGATATTGTGTTTTTTCTAAAAAAATGCTTTTTTCATTCTTCGTTTCTCTAAATGTTCTTTTAGGTGAGTTTCTTCTTTTAGGTAGGATTTTTTATATTGTATAGTTATGCACGGTACCTAGTGTATATGCACAGGAATCTAGGACTTGAAAGAAGTAGCCCCAAAGAGAGGGCCTATGTCCCACTGCCGGATGAATGAGTCTAGGTTGCCATATACAAGGTCTAGTACTTATGTCCTAATATTTTCTTGTTCCAGGGCCCAGCTGAGTCTTGATACTTGATATGGTTGTTCCTCATATTCAAACTTGTATGTGGGTTCTTGCTCAGACTGAATTGTATTAATTCAAGATTCTGTGTTTTACTTGAAAAATCTCTATTAGCCCTACTTTTTCCATGCTACCAGTTTTTTCCAAAGCATCAGGATTTAATAGCTATTGCATTAGCTGTTTAGGGATGTTAATTACACCTAATAATTCCTCTTGCTTCTCAAGTATGTGAGCTGCAAATGTTTTTAATATATGTAAAGCTTGTGGGCTTTCAGCAAGGTTGCTGATTTTGTCATAGTTTACTTATGGGGTATAATAATATGTTATCAATAGAGCACTGTGGGAGTTTGCAAGGCACTTCAGAAATGTAGAACAGACAAATTCCTGGTGAGTTCTTTCCTTATGATCTAACAACAGATATAATGGGATACAGTTACAAGTACAAAATGGCTTGGAGGCATCTTGAGTGATGAGATGAAAGTTTGAAGATTTTGTAAAAGTAGAAGGATTTGGAGGAGGAGAGGGAGAACACTTAGTGCCTAGAGGAAACGGGAGGCTGTTCCAAGTGTAGGTGGTGGCGTGAACAAAAGGAGCCATTAGGAGGGAGGACTGGGCACGAATAGGAGGAAAAGGAAAGAAGAGCTGTAGATGGGGACAAGGACCCTGCTTTTGCACCCTCTGAAGTCAGTAACAAAATTTCCATTTTGTGATTTCACTGGTGCTGGATCAGGCCTAAAGTTAAAGCGAGTGTTGAAAATGAGGAAGAGGCATTTGAACCTGATGCTTGAATGTTTGGAAATGACTGACTGAACAGAAATTTTTGAAGTCTCTGTGCAGTAAACATTTCTAATTTTCCTGTAAATGTTGTAATTTCAAAAATCAAAAGTTAAATTTAAAAAAAGAGAGATCGTAACTTTGTGGGAATATGAACAAAGCTGTGGGAACATGATGTCTCTGCCAAAGCACTGCCATGGGTTTGTTTATTACAGGGCATGTAAGAATTTGTAATAATCATAAAAAACATTCTGCATAGATTGACAATATTAAAAGAACATCAAAACATGCAACAGAAAATAAAAGTTCTGTGACCCTAACATTTTGACAAGTGGCCATTTCAGTAACTGTGAGCATAGTTAATATAAGTTTGCAGGCACCTCTTCCACGGTGTTTCAGGGATCTGCTTGGGTAGTCGGATGTTTATCTAAAATCTGTGGATTGCACATGACCAAAATGTGAATGAATTCTTATCTTTTTACTAGCCATCCAGTTCTTATGTTATAGGTTTTTATAAATTAGGGTTAACAATGTTCTGCATTAGGTCACAGTGGTAGAGTTTTGAATACTTGTAGCATTTACAAGACATTGCATATTTTTATTGCAAGTTATGGGATAGTTGTAAAACTAATTGAGATTTTCATCAGCATTTTGGAACTGTGGGTTCCTCCTTCCATGCAAGTCAGTGGAAAAATTCCCATTGACTTGAAAGGTGCTGGATCAAGCTCTAAGTTTCTATCATATCATTTCAATCAATTTTGAGTTTTAAATGATCAGCAAGATTAAAAAGTGTTTTTAATCATTGTGCTATTTTGAAGTCAAACCATGTGCTAGATGTTTTCAGTAACGAACATATTTACCATTTACTTTTCCAAATTTATTGTCTAGGTTTGTGGTAGAGTTAAGGTTTCTCCATGTTTTGCAAACTTAATAGAAAATATCATAGAATCTCAGGTCTGGAAGGGACCAGGAGGTCATCTAGTCCAACCCCCTGCTCAAAGCAGGACCAATCCCCCATTTTGCCACAGATCCCTAAATGGCCCCCTCAAGGATTGAACTCACAATGCTGGGTTTAACAAGCCAATGCTCAAACCACTGAGCTATCCCTCCCCCCCAAAGAACTGATGTGCAGCTAAGCAATGACAGGTTTCAGAGTAACAGCCGTGTTAGTCTGTATTCGCAAAAAGAAAAGGAGTACTTGTGGCACCTTAGAGACTAACCAATTTATTTGAGCATAAGCTTTCGCTCACGAAAGCTTATGCTCAAATAAATTGGTTAGTCTCTAAGGTGCCACAAGTACTCCTTTTCTTTCAGCTAAGCAATATGATTCAGCAGATAAAATATAATGGTATGTTAATTCGTGCTGCTTGGGAGTGTGGGAGGAGAGTGTCATGGTAAGGAAATCCCTCATTTTTTTCTGCAGTCCTTGTATGTATATGTGTTTTTATAATAATTTCTTGCAGTTGCATAATGCAAAGTGTGTTACAAATGTAGAGACATACAATCTTTAGCATGAGCCTAATACTTTTACTTATTTGAGTAGGGCCTTCAGGAATCAATCAGCCCTATAGGGACCACTTTGTTGAAATGCAGACATCTTTGGAGTGGATTGTGGCAATTATTTAGCAGTGCTCAGAAACACTGCATAACAAGAAGAGAGAAATAATATTGTATTCCAAAAGAAAAAGCAGGAAGAATTTAGGTAGGAAGTGTATTCTTACCCAAATCAGAATTTTGTACTCTCATCCTTGTCCTTGTGAAAAGTGCCATGGACTCCTCAGTGAACAAAAATAGGCTGTTGAAAGTGACATACTGTAACACATCTGAAAGATGTCACTTTCAACAGCATCAGTTATGGTGTTAAAAAGACACTATCAGGCATCTCTAGAGTATTAATAAAAGCCCTACTCTTCAAAAAGTGTTTGAATGAATCAACACACTTCACACTTCGATGGATTATCAGTTCGATACTGACCTGGACCAGAGTGCCTCCTGGTATATCAACATCACATCCTGCAGCACTGAATTCTTTGGAGGTCTTTCTTCCATGTGCTGACGACTTCCTAACCTTGCTGTGTTTTAAAAATCTAACGACAGAACAATGAGGTGTGGCTGAAGGCATTTTTCATTGAGTTCAATATTTAAGTAGAGCAGAGAATGTGAATGGGGAAAGTCACTTATCAACCAGATTGATGTACAAATGGAATGGTCTTCCATATGAAAGCCTCTCTTTAAAGCCTTATGTGTTGCTGGGATGCAGTTATTTAAGAGGCTGCTGTCTTTCCTCTCTCATATTACAACAGTTGAGGTCTTTGACCTCAAGCATTTGTGTTTCTGAGGTTGATGGAAGGACATTCTCAGTAGAGAGTCTTTGCCTGTGGAACCTGTTTTCCTTGACTGTACATCAGAGTCCAAGGTTGGTGAGCTTCAGATCATACTACAAGGCTTTTTTATTTAGTCAATATTTTTATTATTGTATTTGTTTTGGTTAGTTAGAAGTCTTGGGCCAGGCAGAGTTTTAAGAGCAGAACTATTTGGACTAGGTTTGAGTTCTTGTATAATTTTCTTCTAGGTGCTACATAATCATATCAATAAAATATGGATGCTATACATATACAGTCTATTTTGTGTTTCCTGCGATGAGATTCAATGGAAAATTCTCCTTTTGTAATCCCTTGATAGTAATCAGTTTTGGTATTTTGATGTTTCCACTTGGCAAATCTCTCATTGATCCCTGGATCTCTGACATCAGGCTTTCTTTACAATCATTTAAATTCCTAAATAAGAATGTATATACGGCAGTGGTAAAAAATAATGATGTACTTTCTGGGGCAGATGCTGGCAACATGCAAGTTCTATACAGAGCTTTAGTAGGATGTTCATGAATTTATTGCCCTGATTCCTGACCGACAGTGTTACTTTATTTTCTGTGTTTAGCAAACAGACTGCGATGTGTTTTGGTAATTCCTTTTTCATATGAGCATTTCTCTTTTTAATGTAAAGGCACATTTACATTTTAAAGTTTTTCAGTATATCATTTTCGAATGTACTGTGAAATATTGAAATAAGGACTCCCTTATTGCAATAGTGTTTCCCTTAACACTTTAATCTCCTGGCATTGTATGAGTTGAAGTGAGAGGTTCTGCTTCAAGTACTGGAGAAAAATTGCATTTCATCGTTCATAATAATTTTTTTAACATGTATTTGATTAGTTTAGGATAAAGTCTGACAGGCCTGATAGCTTTTGTTGATGGACAGATACTATTATGAAAAATTGCTTGGGGTTTCAGTCCCATGGGGGGTGGTGAGCTGGCACTTGCAGCTTCAGCCCTGTCAGGGGGGCGTGGAGGCTCAGGGTTTCATCCCATAGCGGCGTGAGCTGGAGCTCGAGGCTTCAGCACTGCTGAGGAGGGGGCACTGATGATTGGGACTTCAGCCCTAAAGGAGACAGCGAGGCAGTGCTCATGGCTTCAGCCCTGCAGCAGGAGGCGAGCTGGTGCTGGGGCTTCAGCCCTGCAGGTGGCGCCTAGGCTCTGACTTCAGCTGCACATGCTTATTTTAACAGGAAATTGCATCACTGTAGTGCTGTGCAGACTTCCTGTGCTATGATCTCCTTGCAAGCTGCACACTACAGGCTGTGTGTACTGTTCATAAGTCGCATTTGAATAGTTTTAGATTTAAGTGTTAACCCTATGCTAATTTCGTGGATGACAATGACATCCTCAAACTGTAAGAAACGCAAGTACGAAGAAGAAAACTGAAGTTTTCAGCCAGAATGGGAGGAAGATTTTGCATTCACTAATAAAGGTGGCAAACCCCTGTGCCTAATTTGCAATGCATCACTCTCTCACTATAAAGCAAGCAACTTGAAACATCACTATGAAACGACTCACAATAACTTTTCGTCTAAGTACCATCCTGGATCAGAATTAAGGAAAAACAAGCTAATCACATAAAATTATGCCTCAACAGACACCACTTTCTGCATTCAGTAAGGAAGCTGACATAATGACTGAAGCTAGTTTTGTTATGGCATGGAATATCGCTTGTGCTAAACATCCATATTGTGATGGAGAATTTGTTAAGAAGAATATTGCAGAAGTGGTTGCAGTTTTAGATCTGAGTAACACGAAACTTTAATGACTAATACAGAAAATTCAAATTTCGCCCCACACTACAGAGAGGCGGATCTCCTAGATCAATGCCGATATTGCAAGCAACCAGCAAAATGATTTAAAGAATTCTCTAGCATTCAGCCTAGCTGTCGTTGAGTCCACAGATATTCAAGATAAACCACAACTAGCGATATTTGTTCGTTATGTTTCCACGGATGTAATTGTGAAAGAATAAATGTTGAACTTGGTGCTAAAAGAAACAACCCACGGTGTTGACATAAAGAATGCACTTGACAAAGCATTGACAAATGCTGATGTACTGTGGGGAAAAAAAGTAGGCTTTATTGGACTCTTGAAAAGTGATCCCAAATTTCTGGAGTTTCTCCCTGTTCATTGCATCATCCATTGTGAACATGTCATAAGCAGATACTTCAAGTATAAAAATGTTACAAAAATAGTCCTAGAAACTGTCAATTTCATCCGCTCGAATGGGAAGATTTATTGACAGTTCAAAAATGTAATTGAAAGGCTGAATCTTGAAGACAAACCTAACAATGTCTCTTTCTACTGTATTGTGAGGTGGTTATCAACCAGCAATGTCTTAAATAGGTTTGTGGAACTGTTGGAACCTATCAGTGCTTGCCTTGAAGAAAAGGAAAAGTCCTATCCACAACTGAAAGATGACCAATGGATGCAGGATCTGATGTTTTTCACTGATATTATGCAGCAACTGAAAACTCTCAACTTGGCACTCCCAGGGAAGGATAAGATTATTTCTGACCTTACTCAGACAGTCTTCGGTTTCCAAAACAAATTAAAGCTTTTGCAAAGACACATAGTGTCAAGAGACTGCCAGCACTTTCCCCATCTCAAGAGTAGGGTAAACACATTCCCTGAAATCAAAGAAGAAGATCACAAAGTCGAGGAACACAGAGGTAAATTACAAGGAATGTTTAATGACTTTCAGGCCAGGTTTGAAGACTTGCAGAAGCTGAGATTCTGCTTTACCTTTCTTGTAAACCCTTTCATGGTTGATGTGATCAATGATGGCTGTCTGATTCCCAAAACTGTGGTTACAGAAACATCTACTGTAGAGAAGGAGCTATTGGAACTCCACGAAAACCAGGCTCTAAAGATGATGCATAAATCACAGTCTACAATTGAATTCTGGAAGCAAGTTCCAGGAACGAAGTATCCTCAACTCAAGAAGACTAGTGTGCGACTCATTTCAGTTATTGGCACAACATACTGTTGTGAATTGCTGTGCTCTTTGATGAAGTTTGTAAAATCAAAACATTGTGCAGTCCTTACAAATCAACATCTGACCGAGCTCCTCCTTACCACCTTGACAATGTATCAACCAGTTTTCCATAGACTTACAACCAGGATGGAAACCCACAACGCCCTTAGCTCTAGCAGTAATTAGCAGTGTTACAGTAATATTTAATATTTTTAAAAATGCATGTATAAAGGTTGCCCATGTCTTGCGGCTCTTGAACTTCTGAAGATTATTGTATGTGGCCCAGAGGGACAGGAAGTTTGGCCATTCCTGTAGAATGTATATATGTGATGCAAGTAATAACTTTGAAAGAAAAAAGAGCATTTGTTTGCCTGCCTAAATGGGGCAGCATTTGTTTGCCTGCCTAAATGGGGTGAGTAGATAAAGAGATAAGTGTTTATAAGGTTTAAAAAGAAAATTAGAACATTGAAATGAATTACGGTTAGTAACTGCCATGGCTGTGTTAGCCTGGGGTCTGTGGTTTAACAGCTTCATGAAAGACCACTTACTTCTCTCTTTCTCAATTCAACTTAAACTTTGTCTTGTATGTTTTTATGTTAATATCTTTAGTTTGGTAAAGTCAGAGACTTCCTCCTGTCTGACCTCACAAACGCTGAATATTGTTTCAGCCAGGTGTACACTTCAATAACAATGGGGGGAAGCTATTTGTGAGGTGCCTGATGTAGTCTGGTTGAAGAAATTTTGACATGATATAGCACTAAATCTATCTGCTAAATCAAGGGTGGACAAACTTTTTGGCCCAATGGCCACATGTGGGTTGTGAAACTGTATGAAGGGCTGGGTAGGGAAGACTGTGCCTCCCCAAACAGCCTGGCCCCCTCCCCCTATCTGCCCTCTCCCACTTCCTGCCCCCTGACTGCCCCCCGTCAGAATCCCTGATCCATCCAAACCCCCCTGCTCCTTGTCCCCTCACCGTCCCCTCCCGGGATCTCCCGCCCCTAACTGCCCCCACCCCCAGAAACCCAACCCCTATCTACCCCCCCCAGCTCCTGACCGGCCCCTCGGTACTCCCACACCTATCAAACTGCCCCATGTCCCCTGACTACCCCCTGGGACCTCCTGCCCCTTATCCAACCCTCCCGCTCCCCGCCCCCTTACAATGTCTCCCAGAGTGGCAGGACTGGCTTATTGGAAAGCCTGGGAGGTGGGTGGGCACAAGCCACACTGCTCACATGGCGGTGTGGCTGTGGGGGTGGGGGACAGCAGGGGAGGGGCCAGGGGCTAGCCCCCCTGGCTGGGAGCTCAAGGGCCGGTCAGGACGGTGGGCTGTAGTTTTCCCTCCTCTGTGCTAAATGTACTTCTTCCTGATTGTTATAGGGAGAAGGCTTTTTATTTATTTTAGTTGTCCATACCTGGTTGACCCATTCAACCTTTTTTGAAAACCAGACTTTTTATTAATGTACTAGAGATTTCTGCTGGGAGCTTCCTATTGTCAAAACTGCCCTCCTTTTTCTCTTCATAGGGCAGCACTGTTCAGAAAAAGCTCCTGTCATAAAAAGCTTCCTTTCTGTGTAAAGGTGGCTGTTAAGGATGCTATGAAAACCATAGTAGTCAAAAGCCTGGTGCAACTAAATATCTGATATGGACAAGTGATATTCAATTACTTATTTTAACAAATGCAATTAAATATTTGCTGGACAAGTTCCGGACCTGGTCAGTGCACCAAAGATTTTTAACTGATTGGTATATCTGACCAGAGACAGAAAAAGAAAGCTGTTCTTCTGCCCCAATTTCCTTGTAAACAGCACTGGGTGGAGAAGAAATGGATTTACGTAGAAGGACAGCTGTTTTGCTAAATTCCTCATCTAGCTCTTCTCAGCCCATCATATTCCATGATGCATGTGGCTAAATTATGTGTTTTCCTGCAACTCAGATATGGGATTAAATGGCCGTTTTGTGGTGTTTTACAATGGAACAGAGGCAAGGGAGGCTGGCTTTTATTTTCAGTCTCAGATCAGACAGATTAGTCAATAGCTGCATTTTGGAGTTTTAAGTGCAGGTGAGATGAGATCAGCAGTTTGACCCTGAAGGGCTGACATTCATGTGCATGAACTGGATTCATAAGCAGGTGGAATTTTAAGTACAGTTAGAGAGGTTATTTTATCTCTGTATTTGGCTGTGGTGTGAACGCTGCTAGAAAACTGTGCCCAGTTCTGGTGTCCACAATTCAAGAATGATGTTGATAAATTGGAGAGGGTGCAGAGAAGAGTCCCGAGAATGATTAAAGGATTAGAAAACATGTTTTTTAGTAATAGACTCAAAGAACTCAGTCTTATTTAGCTTAACAAAGAAGTTTAAGGGGTGACTTGATTACTGCCTATAAATACCTATGTGGGGAACAAATATTTGATAATAGGCTCTTCAGTCTAGCAGAGAAAGGTATAACGTGATCCAGCTGCTGGAAGTAGAAGCTAGACAAATTCAGACTGGAAATAAGTCATAATTTTTTACATGAGAGTAATTGACTACTGGAACAATTTACCAAGGGTCATGGTGGATTCTGCATCACTGATCATTTTTAAATCAGAATTGGATGTTTTTCTAAAAATTATACTCTCAATTATTTTGGGGAAGTTCTATGGCCTTGGTTATACAGTTGGTCAGACTAGATGATCACAGTGGTCCCTTCTGTCTTTGAAATCTATGAATATGTACAGTACCATTTAGGGCCTGATTCTGCAATCCTTACATTACACCCAACTAAAGTAAAGACTATTTGAATAGTAAGGTGCTAATAAGTGTCAGTGAGGGAGGCAGAATCAAGTCCTTAATTTCTGAAAACAACAAAGTCTGGTAAGAAGCAAATTTGGACAACTATGTTTTCTTATAGGACAGTCATGTTTGAGATTTAATAGTATTTGAACAAATTGGTTTAAAAGAGTTTCCTAGTTTGCCAACGAGGCACGGTGCTGTTCTGGCACCGTGGGAAACAAACACTCTTCATAGGCCTTTTTTTTTGGAGTGCTTTCAACGTTGTATAAATCAGCACACAAATCTTCCAAAGAAAGTCTTAGAGAGGGAGGAGTGTGAGGTAATATCTTTTATTAGACCACAGAGCTCTTCTTCAGCTCTGTGGAAGCTCAAAAGCCTGTCACTCTCACCAATAGAAGTTGGTCCAATAAAAGATGTCACCTCACTTACCTTGTCTCTCTAATATCCTGGGACCAACACAGCTACAACAACAAAGTCAGTCTTGTTATTCAGCATGTGATTTCCACTGATAATGGAAAAAAATGCCTAAAGATCTGCTAGTAGTGCTATCCCTTTCAAACTCTCTCTGCTCCCTTGGATAACCATAATCCTAGTACTCTTCTTCTGGCTATGATGTGAGGACATAGACTACTTTGAGTACTACCTTGATATTATAGGCTACCAGGAAAGTCACTTATAGCAAGCAACTGTCATTTTATCATTGGTGGCCAAACCTGTTATCTCTCAACGTGTTTGATTTTTCTGCTCTTGGGAAGCAAGAGACCTGAGGCTGCTACTGTATTTTCTTTACAGTTCAATGTGTATCTTAATTGTCCCTCTAAAAATGGACCTGACCTAGTGACGGAGTACCAGGGCAATATGCTGCCATAAGGGAGAACTAGGTTCATAAGCAAATAGGATTTTTATAGCTTCTGGTTGGATACTTGCTACACTTTATCGAAGCTATTGCATTTGGTCTTTGAGACATTACTAATCTTAGTAAGCCGCCTAGCTAATCCAAAGAACAAAAAAGGCACTTGTTAAAGAGAACATTGTTTACTGTTCATTTTTGGCCAGAAGGAAGTTGATGTGTTGGAGGCAGACAACTGAGAAGATTAGGTGATGATTACAAAAGAAAAACAGCTACATCAAAGAGGTTCAGGAGTTATATTGGGACTGCTGTTAAGATCAGATATATTAGTTATTACTGAGACGACAAAGGTATCCTAGTGAAATACAGTTGATCAAAACGTGGAGGAAGTTGGGGAAATCTGAGTACCGTGAAACTGTAAATAGAAATTCTAATAAAAATATAAAAACTTGTTTCTTTAAAATATTATTTTTTCTCAAGATACCTGTTTCTGTGGATTCCTAGGCTGCATTGAAATGAATAGCAAAACATCCATTATTTTCAATGGGGCCAGGATTTTATCCCTGGTTATGTGCATCCTACAGGACAGTGGCTCTCAACCTTTCCAGACTACCCCTTTCAGAAGTCTGATTTGTCTTGTGTACCCCCAAGTTTTACCTCACTTAAAAACTGCTTGCTTACAAAATCAGACATAAAGATACAAAAGTGTCGCAGCATATTGTTTACCATATGATTATAAAATAGATCAATTGGAATATAAATATATACATTTCAGTGTATAGTATATACAGCAGTATAAGCAAGTCATTGTATGAATTTTTTTTATACTGACTTGCTAGTGCTTTTTATGGAGTCTGTTGTAAAAACTAGGCAAATATCTAGATGAGTTGATGTACCCCCTAGAGACCTCTGTGTGCCTCTGGTTGAGAACTACTGCTACAGGAGACCATATAGGAATTCCCAGAGCGCTTACATTTTAAGCCTTTAAGGCAGCTACTGCTGTGCCTTGCAGACACTGCAGTCAATTTACCTGTGCTGCTCCACTGCACTTCATGGTCAGTGCTTTACGGTTTGGTGGATGAGTTCACTCAGGAACATTCACACTCACCTTTATAATAATAACTCCTAGTAATCCTTGATAACAGTTTCCAGCTTTGATTTCTCCCCCCTCGCACACACACCAGGGGCACTGGAGCCTTCCCAAAAGTGAGGGGGCTGGGGGCCCCTGCCCCCCGAGGCCCCGCCCTCTCTCCCCCGGAGGCCCTGCCCCCGGCCAAGCCGGAGCAGGGCCAGGGAGCCCGCTCCCCCACCTGGAGAGGGGGCGGGAGGCAGCAAAAGCATCCCCCTGCCCGTGGCCCTGCCCCCGGGCTCCCTGCCTAGGGCAGATGGAGGGACCCCGGTTCCCCATAGCTGCCCGCTTCATTCTCACCGACCTGACTCCAGCTGGTGTGGGGGCCTTGGAGCTGCAGCCCGGCCATGGTAAGAGCTGCGTGGGCAGCTGTGGGAAGCCACGGCAGACCCTCCACCTGACCGCAGTGTGGGGGCCCCAAGCAGCCCCCAGCCCGTGTCCCCGCCCCCGGGCTCCCCACCCAGGGCAGGTGGAGGGTCTGCGGCTCCCAACAGCTGCCTGTGTGGCTCTTACTATGGCTGGGCTGCGGCTCTGAGCTCCCACGCCTCCTGACGGAGCTGGGTCAGGGAGAACTGCACAGGCAGCTGTGGTGAGCCAGTGCAGAGTCATGGATCGTCCACATCCACCTGCTCTGGGTTGGGCGGGAAGCCCAGGGGGGCAGGGACACAGGCCGGGAGGTGCTCTCAGCCCCCCCCATCTCCCCCCATCACGGGCAGGTGGAGGGTCTGCTCGCGTGGCTCCCACAACTGCCTGGGCTCCATACTGGCCTGGTCGAGGAGAGGAGGGGAAGGGGACAGGGCCCGCCCCGGCAAAAAGTGGGAGGGCCGTGGCACTTTGCCCCCCCGCCCCCCAGTTCCAGTGCCACTGACACGCACTTCCCCTTGTCCTCTTATTGTATTCCTGTGGTCAGTCTCTCAAATAAACCTCAGCATTTAGGATCTGTGAAGCACTGGCATAACCTTTGTTGAGGCATCATCTAATAATTAACATCACCAGTGGCATTGTGCCTTCCATTTGCCTGTGTTGGCAATTTAACTTCTACTGTTTCATTGTTAAGTTTACCATATTCCCTTCCACCCCAAACACATCAAGATTCAAGCATGGTTGCTTTGGAAAGGAACTAGATTTGGGCTAGTCCCATATGAGTGCTGTGTTCCTGCTAGGATGAAGGCATTGATGCACAGAGATTTTTGAATCATGTTCTCTACTTAGCCTTTGCTCAAATGTGGCCTTGTTTATGATAAATACATTTGGATAAATACAACACTTCATGGTTGTTTCTTTTTCAATGTTTTATTGATATAGAAGAAGGGAGAAGGACTATTCCTGGCTAGGGTGCAGTCTGTTCTCAGATGCTGTTTCCCATCATGTCCTGGCAAGAGTGCCTAAAAGCTCTCCTGGCCTCCTCTGGAAATTCAAATAACCATGACTTATGATTAGTCAAAAATGCCTTGAATTTGTGAGGAGGCTGACAATTTTATATGTAATTGTCAGTGGCCCATGTACTTCATGTGGCTGTGAAATTCACTGTCAAATTCACCCTTTTATACAAAATTGCATTCCAGAATCTAAGGGCTGGTCTGTGTTAAAAAAAAGTTGTACTGGATTAATTAAATCAATTTTATATCAATCCAGTTAAACTGCTGCAAAATCTTAATGTGGGCACTCTCTACCAGGTTGAGCTCTTGCTGAAAAGATTTTAGCTTGTGTTGATAACTTAAACCAAAAGGTTAAATAGATTTGAGCATGTCTTAATTAGGGGTTAGCAATGGATTAACTAGATTGATTTAAAAATTTACTTTGCTAAACTGGTGCAGTTTTTCTAGTGTAGATAAGGCCTGTGTGGTGTTTTTTTTTGTTTGTTTTTAAATAAAGCCTGTCTATATGTAGAGTTGCACCAGTTTGTCTAAAGGTATGATTTAAAAATCTGTTTAGTTAAACCAGTGCAAAAACCTGCATGAACACTCTTAATTTGACATAAACCTGGTTTACATTGTTTTAACTTAAGCCAATTAGGAACAGGTTTAAAGTAAACCAAAATTAGTCACTTGTAAACCAAAGATATTGATAAAGGGTTTGAATTGGTTTCACTAAATCAGTTTTAAAACCAATTCAAGTTAAACTGGTGCAACATGTGTTTCTGCAAATGTCGCTATTCCTTATGGTTGTAAAGAAACCTTGAAAAGCTTAACTGCTAGTGTTGTCTTTAGTTTGCAAACAACCTGAAATCAGAGGTGATTAAATATCAACATTAACCGTTTCACTGCTGATTAGCTAGATGTTGCTGCTAAAATAATGTGCTTATCTCCTAACTCTAAACTTAGGGGGAAATCTGGGTTTTTCCTACCTCTGGGTTTATAATGCCTGCTCTGGAATAATTACAACATTTCTTTAATTTTTTTAATCCTTAAATTATTGTTACGTACTCTCAATTATAACTCCATCTTCATGTCCCCACAACCCACGCACTAGGTACTGAACCCATAAATTCTTATTACCACCTCAAAATGCAGGGTCACCAATTCTTGTGATTTTTATCTCAAATCTCATGATATTTGGTGTCGTTATTAAAACCGTATTCCTGAAGGCAGGTGATTATGGTGAATCTCAGCTTTCGTTAAAAATAATTTAAGTTTCTATTCCTCATGGTTGCAATGAAAAGTCTGAAAATGTGAACCAAGTTCACCATAAAGGCCCAGAAATCAAAAGGCATATAACATCCCCCAAAAGTATTTTTTTTAAATCTTGTTATTTTAAAAACAGTATCATGATTTTTGAATGCTTAGTGTGAACAATGCTACTGGATACCCTAAATAATGGGTTTTTTAAAAATAATTTTGAGTCAATTTTTAATGGCACTCGGGGGCCTATTCACCATGACAGTGATAGTTCAAGAGCTAGGAATTATTAAAGTTTTTGTCATTGGCCTCCCACCTAGCTCTTTTGCCCTCGTTCCTAAAGCAGCTTGTACTTGTAGTGTCCATTATGGACACACTGTGAAAGTACGGTAAGTAGAGCAGAGGTACACCATTGAAGATCTTGACGGTCAAAGGATAGGGCTAAGGCATAGCCTCAAATTCCAAAATATACCTTTGGTGCTTTCCACTCAGTCTAGCTCTCGGATCCAAAGTATTGGATTCCTAAGCAGTTCTGACAAAGGGTTCATTTCTTCTTTTTCGTATGGCAAGAGAGGTGATTAGCAACATTTAATTAACCAAATCTTGATTAGTGAGCCAGTGAATAGCTTTGGAAGTGGCTTGGTGTAAGTCTGAGATGCCACCAGCAAATGATAGAAGCGGGCACTGATTTACAATATGATCCATAATTTGCAGCTGTTGTCCATAGTCACATTGTGCATTATCTCTCATCTTCCAGAGGTGTAAGAGATGACAGCATCTGCCATGTAATGTTCTGAAACAGTTCAATGTGGACCATTGTTTCCAGGGTAGGTTTCAAGCTTGGAAGTTCTTTTGTGGTGTCAGCAATCAGATGTTTGTTTGGGACGTTAGGATTATCCCAGAGTTCATTTCAGTGTACCCCAAGATTGAATGAGGGCACTTTAAAAGCTTTAGCCCAATCCCAAAGGGGCTTGCAAGATTTCAGACACGTCTTTTGAAGCTTCTGGAGGTCCTAATGAATTGGTAAATTCAAGCTGGGCATGGTTTGATTGCACTCACTTTGTTTGAGTTCCCCCAAGATTAACAAATGGAGCATTTGGGGGTGCAAGACATAAATTAGTTTCAACATATGCATCAAAAACAGAATTGGAAAAGTTGGGAACTAGACGGGAAGGGAAAGTATGAGTTTAAAAAACAAAGGCTTTAGTATTTTGAAGGAACTCCTTTAACAATGAATTAGTTAAGTAGTTTAAGAAAAATGTTTTACATAAACCTGTATGCAGTCTTAGTTATGTTGTATTTTCTAACATTAGCTGCTCTCTTGGTCCCAGTGATACATTTTCAGTAAACGAAAAACCTAGTTTGAAATGTAGTCTGTGCTTTTAATAGAGAAGTTGGTGAGATTTTTGACTACTACATGGAATTCTGGAAACAATGCTTACTGTCTAATGAAAATTGCATTTATGATAGCGTAGCTCTGGAACTTTCTGTTTGAATCAGTTCTGTCCATGAACATCATTAAGAGGATCTGAAACTGCAGGTGGTAAACTATAATTTCATACTGAATACTCCTCTTTTTGAGAATAATGTATAAGTGGTAATATTCATGGTCTGTTGATTTTCTCAGAATTGGAGTTCACATTTGTAAAGAGCAGAAATCATATTTGTAAAGAGCAGTGCATGTGTGATTGGTATTACCCCGTAATGAATAAATACATGGTAAAGAGAACAGTAATTGAGAAAATATGTCACAAGAATTTTTATTTAATTTTGCTCGCAAGCAAAAATCCTTCTAGTGTGGAAGGATAAAATTGACCTAAGTGGCAATTCTTCAACTCCTTCATACCCATGGAAGGTCCTCCCCATTGAGCTCCTTTTTACAACTTTATCCCCATCTGAATTTGCAGAAAATGAACCCTATGTGATGATGCTAAATAAATCAGGTCAAGTCTGGAATT
The DNA here is from genome assembly GCF_965140285.1 of Lepidochelys kempii. Taxonomy (NCBI): domain Eukaryota; kingdom Metazoa; phylum Chordata; order Testudines; family Cheloniidae; genus Lepidochelys; species Lepidochelys kempii. The sequence goes on from NC_136382.1 coordinate 155,083,426, forward strand.
TTCCATCTAACTTCAGCCCCTTCGAACATATAATTTAGCCATTCCCTTAAAATTTCCCTCTTCATCTGTGATTTTTAAAATTTCATTCCTTCGCTTCTTTTCTTTTTAATTGTTGTTAACTCTTAACTCTTGTTAGGAGAATATTAACCTCTTTGTACATGTGTATTAAATACAGTTACAGGCACATCCCAAGTCATAAATGTCTCTCTTACAAAGTAATGAGATCAGCTTTTATAAAGTGTTTAAGAGGACAATCTATTACTTGAACAAAATTGTGAAGCTTTTCTCTGTTGCTGCACAAACTATTATTACTATTTATTTGTAATAATAGCTCCTAGAGGCCCCAACTCAGAATGGGGCCCATTGTGTCAAGCACTGCACAGGGACAAAGTATGAGATGGTCTCTGCCCAGAAGAGCGTACACTTTAAGAACACATACAAGCAAAGTGTTAAAAGATACAAAGCTTGGTAGTTACTTATTAGCTCCCCCAACCTATTCCCCTCTCTCCCTATCCTCAGTACAAGTGCCCCTGCCAACCTGCACCACCATTACTGACCCAGAGAGCACCTCCTTCAGCCTGTTAACATAAAAAAACATCCTCAGTCCTAAACAAAATGAGCAGGGAACTGCTGACATTAAAATTTTCAGGGTTTCTCTCTCTTAAATATTTAAAATATATTTATTTTAAAAAATATTTTAAGTTCTTTAAAATGGCTCCCAAGTATTTGAAGGTGTGCATGCGCTCTCTCTCTCTCTCTCCCCCCCCTTTCCTGCAGTTCCTGCAATAGCAGCTGGGTTCTAATCCCATGCAAGGAAGTGGGGGGGCTCCTGCCTCATTTGGTGTCCCCAGAATGGGGATAGGACTTTGGGCTGTGTTCCGGATCTAGGGACGAGTAGGAGAGGAGGAATGAAGAAGATTGACTTAGCACTCTCTCCCCCCACAACCGCTGAAGCTGTTTCAGCAACAGTTGGGAAGCAAAATGTCACTGATATTATGTAGTAAACCTGCACTTGCCATTAGTAAATTATAATGCTATTAAATTTGCTATTTTATTAATTACAGGAAATCACTGAGCACTGTCACTTTCAATGACATTTCACTAATAGTATACTTTGTTAGCAGCTGCATTGACCTAATTTTAAATTTTAGCCTGACCTTCCTTCTGAAAAAATGATGTGTTCTTTGCAGTATTAGGCAGTATATTTTGCATAGTATCCCATCCTCATTTACCCAGTTTACATGATAGTGAACTACATGTGTACAGGCATCACAGAAAATATGTATTACAGCATCTCAGAGTTTGCAGTAGTTGAAGGTTATGTTAGGTATGTATTTGAGGTCTCTCAGACTGAGGTGCCAGTTTCCCAAACATTTATTCCAGTAATTGTGAAGACCAAAGCACTGATGGAATTAGGAAATAGCAGCATTATATGACTTTCGGATTCAAAATCAACAAGATGTGTAAATTAGTGTCTTACACCCAGAAAGGCACCCAGTACCGGTCTCCACACAGCCTTCTACAACAGTCACATTTAAAGTTTCTTGTTACCAGTTCTAGCTGCATTTCCTGTTTTAAGAATAGGGAATAAAGATTTCAAACTGGTAGAATCTTTCAGAACAGAAGAAAATTTTTAAATGTGACCAATATAATGTCACAATATTGGGTCACACCAAAATCACCACCACCCTCTTTAACTCACGTACTTTCAGTTCCGCAATTGTATTGTGTTTAATGAACACATCAAAGAACGGAAAATCACACCGCAGTACACAACCTTAACCACAATACTACATTATAATTGTCATTAAATTAAGTAATCACAAAATTGCAATCTTTTTATCTGCACATACTATACACCAGACCAAGAAAAGAATACAAAGTTATTACATACTCCAACTGATTTCTTATAAAAACATTTGACGATATATTTATATTATAATAATTAAAAAAATCAGATAAACTATACAATCCACACTATTAAATAAATCCATACACAATATTATTGAAATATATGCATCTACACTGTTTCATACCTATATTTTAAATATTAATTACTATTTGCATTGTGGTAGCACTTAGGAGCCCCAGACATACACTTGGGTCACATTGTGCTATGCTCTATACGAACATAACAAAAATACAGTCCCTTCTCCAGGGCTTATATAAAATAACATACTTAGATTGTGTTACATAACAAATTAACGTATTGACGTTATGATTGTTCTTTGCAGTGTGGTTCACAGTTCTTCAGTGTATGTATTGAAGATGATAGTGTTTCTTAATTGAAAGTGAATCTATTACAGAGGGCACTAGCATTTGGCATGCTTAAGTTGTGAAAAGAACTGGTCTAATGCCTGGAGAGGTATATTGGGATGGGTGTGATGTTACCTTAGCTTAAGATTTCCTGGCTTTTTAGTATTGGTGTTGTTGTGAAGATGTACACTTGAGCATACTTAAGTCTAAATTCAGGAGGTAGGGTTTTTTGCTTGAAAATTGTAGGTTTTTTTTTAAAAAAAATCTATTAACATAGCTGAGAATGGTAGGGTTGAAGAAACAATCTGAAGGTACTGAAGATGCCAAATTGGCTGAATAATTCTCCCTTCCATTTTAAATTTTGCATGCCTGGCAGAGAAAGTTTTAACTGGATCCATTGTTTTCACCATTAGCTATTCAACACTTTTTATATGTAGCGATAGGAGCCCTGGCAGCCTGAAAAGCTTTTAATGCTAGGACAAGAAAAGATGACACTATCTAAAGTTTTTGCCATCAAGAATTTCAACCTTTCAAAAGAGTAGATATAATCATTTAAACAATTTCCCAGTTTCCCTAAATAGCTCTGCTCTCAAGATGCTCAGTTTAATATCCATCACCTGACCTTCCTCCCCCTTTTTGATGAAGAATGCTTTCTTTGTCTGCTTAGGTGACTTATCTTGCAGATATAAGTTATACAATTAATTCTCAATCAAAAGTAATTGATGGAAAATAAACTGTGTTGCTATATTCATAGCAAAAAATTACAGATTTGATGAAAAATACACCGTAATCAATGCAGCATAAATAGGTATGCTCATGACTAATTGTGTTTGTAAATCAAAAATATGCACATTAATAAACTGAAAAAATAGAAAAGGTGTCATTTTAAAATGTTTTTTAAGCTGTCCTGCAGTGGCTCATGAACATGGGTCCCAAACTTAGGGCACAAACCCCAAATTGGTTATGAGTTCTATACCTATGTTTCACCAACCAATTATCAAGTATAAACTCCTTAGGCACTGTACTAGCCTTAACATAGAGCCACAGACAGTTCCCTTGGGTATTGTGATCTGTCGTGCCACAAGGTAAGCTTACCTTTTTCATAGCTAGTCCCCTACACCAAAGATCAAAGTAATCGTCAGGTTACTCCCAGTCCCAAAGGACCATCACTTACCTCAGGTCAGTTGCACCTTAGATCTTACACCAAAGACAAGGCTTGTAGCCTACCTGTAATAAATTATCTGAAGATTTATTAAATAAGAAATAAGAAAAGGAAATAAGAGTTATTTACAAGGTTAAATCCGGCAAACATATATACACACAAATGAGTTACAATCTTAAGTTTCAAAAGGTCATAGAAGCTTGTGTAATAAGCAAGCATTGTATGTCCCTTAGGGCTAAGCAGTTGGGGAGCCCTTTCTTATGCCTAGAAATCTTTCTCTCGAAAGTCCAAGCAGCATAGGGATGCAGTTTCTACTTGTTAGGGCTTTTTGTTCCTTCCCCACTTCTGCTTTGAGTTGCAAACTTAGCTGATGGAGGAATTCAGTTGCACATCTCCTCTTCATGGTGGGGTGGGGAAGCAGTCAACAAATCGTTTGTTGTTCTGATGTTCAATAACAATTCGTCTGGTGTCGAGGGGCCTTCTTTGTTGGGCAACACAAAACATCTTTTGCTGTTGGAGACTAGTATTTCACACTAGTTAACACTTCTCTCCTGTCTGGTGATTTACAGGGTTACAGATATTTATAATGCAAATGCTTAAATATTACTTTAAAATATGGGATACAGATGTTATAAGTGAGATTAACTGATGCAGCAACTTACAAGTGTTCAATAAAGCCTAAACACTAAGCACATCTAATACCTATTTTACCAACACTAGCATTCAGGTGAACAAGACTGATTCCAGCTATATGTTTGTAAATATCCAAATGAGACACAGGGACCTTGCCATAAGCTGGCACATGTTTTGCCAGTGTCACGATTTATATCTCAAATTAATTTTCAGTGAAAGTCTAATCAGCACGGATATAAAAACAATGTTGACACATATCAAGCCATCTACAGTACACCTCCAAACATCATTGCCACTGGTAGAACTGAACTGATGTTAACAATAGTGGGAAACTTTAAAAAAATGTCCATATTATAGGTTATTCCTGAAATCTCCTGGCAATTCTGAGAGTGTGTTTGTAAGGCAGAATGACCCAATACATCTGCTGACCATTAAGTAATAGAGTAATTATAACTCCAGATTCAGTGCTTGCTTAGATATTTCCAGAATTCTTAAACGTTTAATCCTGGCTTTGTTTTCCAGTGCCCCTGCTCTGTCCTGAAGTAACTCTCTTCTAAAGTAAAGTTGTTTGTGCTACCTTAATTTGGCACCTTTGTGTGTAGGCATGATGATGGTCTTTGATTACATGAGCGTACTGTTTTTTCCACAAGACTCTTGCCTCAGTCAGTACACAGAATGGACGGTGCTCACTGAAAGAGTAGCTATTTCTTTTTATCCTCCTCACTGAATGCTTGGCACCTCCTCACTGAATGCTTGGCACCAGGCTTTACTTTCCTCACACTATCTAAACCCAGCACTGAATATAGACTTTTTTATTTCCAAGTGGACTTTTCTATGGTGCTTTTCTCTGTAGTATCTGAGTGCATGAAAAACATTAATGGTTTTATCTTTGCACCCCAGTGAGGGAAAGTGGTATTATTATAAAATAATGGAATAATAGAAATGTAAGTCTGCAAGGTACCTCAAGGGTCATCTGATCCATCCCTCCGGGCTCAGGCAGGACCAAGTATGCCTCTAGACTATCCCTGACAGGTGTTTGTCTAAACTGTTCTTAAAAACCGCCAATGGTGGGGATTCCACAACCTCCCTTGGTAACCTAACTAGCCTTATAGTTAGAAAGTTGTTCCTAATATCTAACCTAAATCTTCCTTGCTGCAGATTTAGCCCATTACTTCAGACCAATTGATCATCCTCTTTATAACAAAGCTTAACATACTTGAAGACTGTTATCAGGTGTCTCCCCCATAATATTTTTTCTCAAAACTAAATGTGCCTAGTTTTTTAGCCTTTCCTCACAGATCAGGTTTTCTAACCCATTCAACATTTTTGTAGCCCTCCTCTGTCCCCTCTCCAGTTTGTCCACATCTTTCTTAAAGGCTGGCACCCAAAACTGGACATGGTACTCCAGCTGAGGCCTCATCATTGCTGAGACAATTACCTCCTCTGTCTTATGTATAACACTGCTGTTGAAACACCCCAGAATGACATTAGTCTTTTCTTCACAGCTGCATCACATTATTGGCTCATATTCAATTTGTGATCCACTATGACCGCCAGATTTTTTTGGCAGTACTAATGCCGTACTCTTTCCCAAGTGTAGTACTTTACACTTGTCTCTATTCAATTTAATCTTTTTGATTTCATACCAATTCCCGATTTGTCAAGCTGTCATGGCTGGGTTATGGACAGCCAGATCTGATGGTCAGAGACTGAGTCTATGGTTACGAGTTAAGAACCAGAGTCAAGCGGGTCAGGAAACCAGGGGGTCAGAGGCAGGAGACGAACTGGAGGTCAGGAACCACAAGTCAAATATCCACAAGTCCCACATTAGGATGTCAGGAAATCAAGCCAGGGTAGCGGTAGCAGGAAGTACAAGGCACACAGTCCGAAGCAGAGTGGAGCCCAATTGTTCAGACAGCTTTCTGTTCCTACTGCTGGCTTAAGTAGGGCCAGTGGGCCAATCACCTGCCCTCAGATTGTGCCAATAGGACCTCAGGGGAGCAGTCTCAAACTGGGTCTGGGCTTCATGGGTCCTAGGAAAGTAGTTGTTAATAGGCTACCAGGTGGAGGACTGGCATGTGGCTGCTCCCATGAACCCTGTGGTTCTGAGTTCAGTACTTGTGGGTCATGACACAAGGTCACTTTGAATTCTAATCCTGTCTTCAAAAGTGTTTGCAACCCCTCCCAGCTTGGTGTCATCATTTTATAAGCATATTCTCCACTCCATTATCCAAGTCATTAATGAAAATACAAACTAATACTGGACCCAGAACAGAACCCTGCGGGACCCCACTAGATATGTTCCCCCACTTTGACAACAAACCATTAACTACTCTTTGAAAACACTTTCTACCAATTGTGCCCCAAATTTACAGTAATTTAATCTAGACCATATTTCTCTAGTTTGCTCATGAGAATGTTAGTTGTTTTACACATGGGAATGTCGACCTTTAATTTTGAGTGCCCAATTTAAGATGTCTAGGACCTGATTTTTCAGAATATGTAGTATTCTTCTTTGAATGTGCTCTGCATATTCCCACTCTTGGGATGTGCCAATTATGCTGCCTGGATCAGGCGAAACTTACGGTAGCAGTGTCCTTTGGAGCTCTCTTGCACTCTCTCTCCTTGCCACTGTGAATGTTTGAGAGGACCAGGCTATAAAAGTGGGCCCGGGGCACTGATTGCCTCAGTTCCTTTCCTGCCATGGTAGCAGGTGGACCAGAGGGTCCTCAGACTAGGATTCCTCTGAATGGATTGTTCCCAGAACTGCCTTGTAAATCTTGTTAGCTTTGAATTGGTGAGTTATTTTATTTCTTTCATTGTTTTTGTTTTTCATGTTCTCACCTGTCATCTGAGGATCTTTACATTCTAGCATGGGTCCTTAGTTCTGCTAAGTCAGAGAAAAAAAGCAAAACAAGTCAGGGTTCAAGAGGTGGACCTCTTGTCCTGGTGTATTTCCTGCCTCAGAAACATAGGTGGGTTGCTGGGGGAAGATCATTCTGCTTCTTATTGCTCTATATGCAATACCTTTACCCTCAAGGCTAGAAAGAACATCAGTATTCCCTCTAAGCTATGCTATTTCAAGAGTCGTTAGCAGCTAAACCTTCCAGTTTTGAAACTCAGGGACCCATAGTGCTGGGACACCAACCTCTGCTCCAACTCCTAACCAAGTTAAAAGAAACCCAGCAAAATCTTGACTCAGGTTTTGGCTTCCTTGGCTGGAAAGATTGGATTCATATGAGTGCAAATGCTTGGACTCACAAGTGTCAGCCTCTGCTGAAAGAGCCAGTTCTCAATAGCATACTTCTAATAATCCAGTACTTCAGTTCTGTTCACTGAAGTGCAAAAGCTTTTTCACAAGGCTCCATTCTTAGAAGTCAGAGCTACAGCAAAAGGTGATCTTGAGGGTCAAGGCTATATTATGGATCTGCATCCTGTTCCGGATCCAAGGCCATCAGTTCTGTGTTCAAAATCTCATTGCAGGAGGTGTTGGTTCCTACAGGTTCCATGGTTACCATGATGGCTCAGGTTCATTGTTTTGAGTCCCTGAAACACTCACTCACTTGGATCTGCCTGAGATCTGAATGTCCCTCGTACTGCACCAGATAGGTTATCCTTGGTGATTAAAGATAAAGGCAAGTATAAATTATGAACCCAGCAAAATAGACAGAGGGCAAATAGATACTTAGATATTTGGTTACAATTTATTCAATACTCAACGTAGATTCGTCTGCAAAAAAACCCAGCACACCTGTCCAATTTTTTTTTTGAATATGAACATTTGGTAGACATGCCTGGTTTGTTAAATATGTGTAATCAGATTTCACTCAGTTTAATGAAATCACTAGAAATCACATGTCATGGGTAGTATAAAGAAACTCCATCTGCAGTATGGTAACAGCTTGTTAAGTAGAGAGCTCTAATGATTATATTACACTAAAATGTTTCTCAAAACAAAAGTTCACTGTTGTAATGATTATTGTTTTGTCTCCGATATTTACATAGCAAGATTTTTAAACCTGTTAAAACTTCCTAAACAAATATATAGTTTAAAGGCAAGAAGGGTAAGGCAGTGGTGCCTGTTGCTTCTCCTCTGGGAAAGAAAAAGGAAAAAAACAACAACTAAAGGCTAAATCTATTTCCTTAGCTAGGCATCCTACCCAGAGATATGCAAAGCTCCTCTTTAGGGACCCTACTGGTTCCCTGGGAAAATTTGGTTCACCTCTTTCGGCTTTTTAACCAAGCCACGTTGTCAGTTCTGGAAACTTCCTTGCATCCACATTTTAGATCTGGAGTCAGGCCACAACTGACCTGATTCCGTACAGATACTGTGGTGGTGACCGTGGTATAAAAACCTCCATAGAACAGAACAGAACAGAATTTCCTTACTATCCCAGGGAATGGATCAGAGTGTTAAGGGGACTATTAGTTTCAATTTCTCCCTCCCTCACCCAGGCATTATGACAGGGATTACCCTGGAGGCTACTAGCAGAACTGGTCAGGTGCCACCATGGGCGATGTGGCCATATGCGTCCTCCCCTAAGTGTTACCCTTATTCTAAAAGGGCTGAAGAAAGGCAGCCACTAAAGCAACTGCCTACGTAGTCTTCTCCCAAAAGGTTTCAAGAGAAATGTCACTCATTGGCAGGACCATCCCTAGCAGGGTGCGGGGCCCGGGACATAGGCGTTGAGTTTGGGAGCTCCCCCCGGCTCCAGCCAGGCCCCGGCCCCATTCCACCCCTTTCCCCAAGGCTTCACCCCTGCCCTGCTTCTTCTCACTCTTGCTCTGCCCCCACCCTGCCTCTTCCCGGCCCGCCTCTTCCCTGCCTCTTCCCACCCCTGGCCCGCCTCTTCAGTGCCCAGTTCCACCCCCTCCCCTGAGTGCATTGCACCCTCGCTCCTCTCCCCTTCATCCCAGAACCTCCTGATACAGTGAAACTTCTGATCCGCAGCAGGCGGTAGGCACTGAGAGGGAGGGAGAGGTGCTGGTTGGCGGGGCCCGCTGGTGGGCAGGAGGCGTGGTGGGTAGGAGGGAGGTTCTGGCAGGGGGGCTCCTCAACCCTGCCTGCCGCTCTCTCTCACCTCCTCACGATTTTATAGATGCGTGGGGCCCCCCAAAGCACAGGGCTCGGGGCGGTCCCCCTGATTCGCCATACCCAAGGGATGGCTCTGTTCACTGGAACATTCTCTCCCTCATCTTCACTCTCACCAGTACTGTGGGAATCACTGGTACATGTCCCAGACATGCTGTATGAAGAACAGCTAGTGGGACCTGTCAAGCCTCTGGATGCATACAGTAGAACCCCAGAGTTAGCAGCTAACTGGTCAACCACACACCTCATTTGGAACTGGCAGTACACAATCAGGCAGCAGCAGAGACAAATTTAAAAAAGCAAACACTGTACAGTACTGTGTTAAACATAAACTATTAAACATATGAAGGGAAAGTTTAAAAAAAATTAACAAGGTAAGAAAACTGTTTCTGCACTTGTTTCATTTAAATTAAGATTGTTAAAAGCAGCATTTTTCTTCTACCTAGTAAAGTTTCAAAGCTGTGTTGTGTTAAGCCAATGTTCAGTCGTAAACTTTTGAAAGAACAACCGTAATATTTTGTTCAGCATTACAAACATTTCAGAGTTATGAACAACCTCCATTCCTGAGGTGTTCATAACTCTGAGGTTATACTGTATATGTATCCAGATATTCAACCCTCTGTGGATGACAATTTGGGTGCATCATCTTCCTCTTCTTTGTAAGATGTGTTTCAATTTTATGAACTTGTAGACAACATAGATACAACTTAAAAAGAAACTACGTTCCCCCCTCTCTGTGCCTGGTATTTGATATTCTTGGTTTGCCCTCTTACAGTAAGATTGTACTGGTTATAGGCAGTTTATTACAACCTTCAAAATATATCTGGGTATATCCAGCATCTGGGTCAACAGTATCTAAGAAATTGGTCGAGTTATACCAGTTGGCTTCTGGGGGCTTCTCAGTCTTCAAAACCCACCAGTTCCAAGTTCACTAATTGTGACAGCTACCAGTCAGGTCCCTTCTACCCCTTCTAACAGAGAGAGTATGAAATTGGATGCTGTGGGCAGATAGATGTTCTTCTCTGCTACATTGGGCTCTAGAGTGTTGAACTATCAGGCAGTAATGTCCAGACATCAGTTCTATGGGAGAAAACTGTACTCTTCGCCCAGTCATTCCTGGAAGACCAGAAAAACTGGCCAAGACCTTTATTATTGAAAGTTTATTAGTTGTTAAGCACACCTTGAGAGCATCTGTCAGTGCTTCTAATGTGTCATTTAGAGCTGTTCCATCTATGATTACTTTGAGACACCATTTGTGGTTACATTAATCTGGCCTTCCTTCAGTAACAAGACTCTGGAAAGAAGACCCCCTGTTTGAAGGTGAAGGGCTATTTTAGCTCTAGAATAGATGAGGTACAGCAGGTCTTCTGCAAGGTCTCTGGGGATTTCACAATGCACTAGGAAATGATTTGGCGTACCAATGTTTTATTACCAGGGATGACTGTATATAGCCTCTATTTTCTATTCATTTCAAAAGAATACATTCCTGCATCAGCACAGATATAAACCCCCTGAACCATGGACTAAAGGGAGATCCACTTGAAAGCAGACTCTTGGCCTCAGATTTGACAGAACATCTGAGAACCCTGGACCAGTTTTAGCCCTATTAGCAATCTTGTCTTTCTTTGGAAACTGTCTCTCTCTCATTTCTTAGATACATGGAATACTGTCACATGGGCTGTTGGATCTTGGAGATCATCCTACAGAATTACTCCGTTTAGTTTGACACTATCTCTTCAAGGATCCTTCTCATGAGAACTTGCTAAGATCACAAGTTCATTCACTGATCGTTGGGTACCACAGAAGAAGTTCTCAAAGAATTTAGGGAAAGAATTTTATTCCAGGTACAAAGAGATTTTATTCCAGACAGAAGCCTCCAACCCATTCCAGGCCTTTGAAAGCTCAACTCTTTCATCAAAAAGTTAAAATTCTATCTGCTTACCCTAGCTTTGATAATCTTTTCTTTATCTACCTGCCACAGTATCCACTCACTGGAGGTGGTGCCTCTTCCTCGTCACTCTCAGGATTAGCTTTAGCCAGGCATTGCGCCCTCCTCTCGCGACGTATCTCCCATTGTCCTTCATCCTGTGGACCCCTCTTACTCCAGGAACCGCAGCCTCCTCTTCATGACTTGGCCCTTCTGGGGGGAGGGTGTGGAGGTGTAACAAAGTCTTTCCCAGAACAAACAAAACCTCTCCATATCTATGTTTCAGACTTAATAGCGATACATTGGGCTCCCAAATCCTTTCTCCGTTGTCTATGAGCTATAGTGCTTCAAATAGTCACTGACAAAATTACAGGGATGTTTTATGTAAACAAGCAGGAAGGAGTGCATTCTAGGCAGCTCTGCAAAGAGGTGGGAGTGGTTCATAGTTAAGGCTAAAATTTTATCATGGATATTTTTAGTAAAAGTCAGGGGACAGGTCATGGGCAATAAAAAAAAATTCATGGAAGCCCATGACCTGTCCCTGACTTTTACTAAAAATATCCATGATAAAATGGGAAGGGACAGGGCAGCTGCGGGGTGTCTGGGAGCTCTGGGGCAGAGGGGAGCTGCAGGGTCCCTCTGCCCCTTCCCCAGCAGTGGGGACCTGCGGGAATCTTTCTGCTGCTGCTGCAGTGGGAGCTGCGGGGGTCCCCCAGCCCTGTGGCAGCAGCCAGGGAGCTGATGGGGTCCCCCTGTCTCTGCCGCAGTGGGGAGCTATGGCGGACCCCCTACCCCTCCATAGTGGCCAGGGGCTGCAGGGGTCCCTGTGGTGGCGGGGAGCTGCTGGGGTCCCCCTGCCCCACAGCAGCTGTGGGGGTTCCTCTTCCCCACGGTGGTGACTGGGGAGCTGTGGGGGTCCCCCTGCCCTGCCCCGGAAATGGGGAGCTGCGGGGGGTCGCCCTGCTCCGCCACCACTGGTGGGGAGTTGCAGGGTACCCCCACTGCCCATGGTGGCTGGGAGCTTGGGGGCACCGCTGCCTCAGGTGGCGGGGGTACCTCAGAACTCCCTGCCTCTGCAGGAGGCGGCAGGACCCTGCAGCTCCCAGACGCCAGGGCTGAAGTCATTGCGATCTCTGGAAGTCACAGATTCTGTGACTTCCGCGACCACCTTGACAAAATTGTAGCCTTACTCATAGTATACCAGATTTATCCAGTAGTTTCTCCCTTGAGGGCAAGGACAATACACTAATACAACAGCTAAGCAGAGTCCATCATGATAAGCCTGAATGGTCACTCAATAATTGGGTACAAACATCTTCTTCTCCTTATGGGGGTGTCAAGAGAGAGATAATCCTGTTTGCCTGTAAAAAGACACAGGTCTAGCCATCTGGGGTTTTGCTCCAGAGAAGAGCAGAGCAATCCATCTAGAATTGATTTCTTTTAGCCTCGGGGTAGGTCTTCTCTGTGTCTTCCCTCCAATTCCTCTAATTCAAGGAGCTCTGAAAAAAATCAGACATCACAAAACCAAAATTATTCTGATTGCCTTGGGCAAAACAGCATTAGTGCAGAGATCTACCACAACTATTGCAAAGGGTTTATCTGTATCTCCTTGCAATTCCAGGCCTGTTGACCTAACAGAGGGTTTAGATTTGTCATCCAGACTGAGTCTGGCTTGACAGCATGGACCACAAGACTTTGACAGATCTAGAACTTTCCTGTGTGGAGAAAACGGGAGATTCTATTAAACTCAAGGAAGCAGTCAACCTACCTGTGTTATTGTTATAAGTAAGGCTATGATTCTGTCACGGAGGTCACAGAGGTCACGTGACTTCTTCTGGGGAAGGGTTGGAGAACCTGTCAACCCCGAGCTGCCAGAACAGCTGACTGGTGGCCAGCCCTGGGACCACTGAAAAAGCGGTCCCTAGCTGCAGGAGCAGTGGCTGGGGTTGGATCAGCTCCCCTGAGGCTGGAGCAGCAGCAATCAGCCCCCACCGCAGGAGCAGCGGCGAGGCTGGAACAGCTGCAAAAGCCTGGCAGTCATCTGTTTTTCCCCACAGGGTATTTTTAGTAAAAGTCACAGACAGGCCGTGGGCTTCCATTTGTTTATTGCTCATGACCTGTCCCTGATTTTTACTAAATATACCCGTGACAGAATCTTAACCTTAGTTATACGTGGCAATGGTTCTCTTTGCCATCAACCACTAGTAACATACATACAACTTCATCTCTTAGACAGTTTGTATTAGAATACATTATTTGAAATTTTTGGGACTTCCCAACGTACATTTCACAGCCATCTCAGCTCATCACAGTTCAGTCAAGCAAATGATTATACTTAGCCATGATATAGTAAAAAGTTTCTAGAAGGGTTAATGAACATTTGCCCTCTGGTTAGAAAATGCACACCTACATGGGACCTTAATCTAGTTCTTTCTTAACTCATGAAACACCCCCTTAGAACCTATGGGGGAGTATTCCCTGTTTCATCTCTCTGTGGAGACAGTCTTTGTTACAGCTATTACATCTGCTAGAAAAGTTGAGTGAGGTTTAGGCTGTCATGGTTTACCTCCCTTTCACAGTCTTTAATAAAGAAGAAGCAGTTATTCATCTACAGCCTACATTTCTCCCCAAGTGGTAACAGAAGTCCATCTCAAGAAGTCCATAAACCTGCCAGTATTTTTTTCCCTAGGCCTCACTCTGGGGAAGCCAAGCTTATACACTTTGGATGCTAAAAGAGCATTAACCTTCTATTTGAATAGGCCCACGGAATACCAAAAATCACCTGGATTGTTTGTTGTTTATGGGCAAAAGAGTAAAGGTCAGATGATCACATCCCAACACTTTTGTGAGTGGGTTAGGCTCTGTATTGAAGAGTGTGATTAAAAACAAAACTGTTCCTCTTCCAGAAGGACTTAGAATGTAGTTGATTAGAATGAAGTCTACTTCCTCGGCCTGCTTTAGACATAATCCCATATTAGAAATCTGTAGTACAGCCACTTGAAGCTCAATTAATACTTTCACAAAACATTATTCCTTAGATCTGTCACCTAGATCAGATACCCAATTTGATAAAGCAACATTACAGTAGTTAACTAGGTCTCCATGGCCTGTTGTCAAGAGGTAAAGCGTTTTGCCTGCCAAACTGTCAAGAGTAGGAATTGAGCAGAGGCCACTGAAAGTAGAAATGAAGATGACAAACATGTATTTGGAGTTGTTCTTTATTGATTCTGCACATTCACACGTCTCACTCTCCATCCCCTTTCTCTGAGTCCTACTCAGAACTTTGGACCTGGGGGAGATTGTAGAAGGAGCTGATGAAGTGTGTGTAATGCAGCCCCTTTTTGTAGCCTTGCCTCTGAACTTTTGGATCTGCAAGGGGAGTAGCAGTGTGAGTGTGTTCTAACAGGCATTGCTAGTAAAAGGTTTCACCAGTCCATGCTTCAGCATTGGCATATCCCAGGAGTATGAATGTGTTGAGTCCACCGCAAAGAACTGTGGTTACAGAGGAGTAACTTTAATTTCCACAAAAGCTGTATGTTCAACATATAGCCCCACTGAACTCTGTTGCAATTGTCAGTGCTTAGCTGAGATGGACTCTGCATGTTCAGTTATTTCAAGCTGAGCACCCAGAAAGTGAGGAACACACAGCTAGTGGTCACCTGTAAAGAAGAGTGGTGTAAGTGGTTTGCCTAGCGTTACATAAAAACTCTGTGGCAGAGGCAGGGATAGAAAGCAGTTCTTCTGGGTCGTATTCAACTGTGTTAACCATCAGACAATTGTTTCTCTTCCTAGAATTCCCTGTCTCATTCATCACAAACCTTTTTAACTTCTGCAGTAAATGAGACAGGGGTCATAGGAAACAACAGCTGCCTTCACTTCACAACCCTGATTTATCCCAGAACGCCATCTATCCTGTGCACTGAGCAAGGCAGAATCCTCTGGAAAAAATATGATGTGATCACAGAATCATAGAAATGTAGGGCTGGAAGGGACCTAGAGAAGTAGTCAGTCCATGCTGTGGCAGGACTAAGTAAACCTAGACCATCCCTGACAGATGTCTGTCCAATCTGTTTTTAAAAACTCCCAATAATGGGGATTCTACAACCTCCATTGGAGCCTATTCTAGAGTTTAACTACTTTTACAATTAGAAAACCTTTCCTAATATCTAATCTAAATCTCCCATATTGCAGATTACATCCATTACTTCTTGTCCTCCTACCTTCAGTGGACATGGAGAAAATTGATCACCATCCTCTTTATAACCGACTTTAATATTTTTGAAGAGTTATCAGCTCCCCTTTCAGTCATCTTTTCTCAACACTAACCATGCCCAATCTGCATCACATTGTTGACTCATGTTTAGTTTGTGATCGATTATAACCCCCCAGATCCTTTTCAGCAGTACTACCACCGGTAGGGACCATAAAGGCAGAACAATAGGAGTATAGATTTCACAATCAGAACTATTGATAAGTGGTTTCTTCCCAGACAAAGGCTATCAAACAAAGTTTTCTTTAAACATCTTAAGATCTGTTTATTTGGTGATGGTGGGTACTATTAGGACTGGAGTGCCTTCTTATCAGCCCAATATTACATTCTTTGATGCAATTTAGCTGGAATGTGAGGATGCAACTCTGCAACTTTGCTCATGGTTGCTGCTTTTACTGCAGAAAATGATCTCAGATCTTACACCTCCAGATGCCTACAAATTCATTGTTTAATAATTTGTTCCACTATCTTTCCAGGTATCTAAGTTAGGATGACTGATCTATAATTCTCTGTGTCCTCTTTCTTCCCCTTTTTAAAGATAGGTGCTATGTTTGCCCTTCTCCAATCTTCTGGGACTTCACTTGTACTCCAGGAGTTCTCAAGGATAATTGCTAACAGTTCTGAGATTGTTTCATTTAGTTCCCGAAGTACCATAGGTTTAGTTTAATCAGGCTCTGCTGACTTGAATACATCTAACTCGGTGGTTCTCAAACTTTTGCAGTGGTGACCCCTTTCACACAGCAAGCCTCTGAGTGCGACCCCCTCCCCCTCCCCAAACTAAAAACACTTTTTTTTTTTAATAATAGCACTATTTTAAATGCTGGAGGTGAAGCAGGGTTAGGGGTAGAGGCTGACAGTTCATGACCCCCTGAGGGTCATGATCCGCAGTTTGAGAACCCTTGATCTAAGTTGTCTAAATATTCTTTAACCCGATCTTCCCTAATTTGGCTTGTATTCCTTCCCCCTTGTTGTTAATATTAATTGTGTTGAGTATCAGGTCACCATTAACCTTTTTAGTGAAGACTAAAGCAAAACAGGCATTAAATACCTCAGCTTTCTTGATGTCATCAGTTATTAGCTCTCCTTCCTTGCTAAATAGAGGACTTTCACTTTCCTTCATCTTCCTCTTGCTGCTAATATATTTAAAGAACCTTTTTGTACTGCCTTTTATGTCCCTTGCTAGGTGTAACTGATTTTGGGCCTTCGGCTTTCTGATATTATTCCTACTTGCTTGTGCTAATCTTTTGTACTCCTCCTTAGCAATTTGTCCACGTTTCCTCTTTTTGTAGGATTCCCTTTTGATTTTCAGGTCATTGAAGGGTTCCTGACAGGACCATATTGGCCTCTTCCTATCTTTTGTTCTCACCGGGATATTGTCTCCTTGAGAATATTGTCTCTTTGAGAAACTGTCAGCTCTCCTGGGATCCTTTTTCCCTTAGATTTTCTTCCCATTGGGCCTTACCTGCCAGTTCTCTGACTTTGTTGAAGCCCTCTTTTTTAAAGTCCATTGCCTTTATTCTGCTGCTCTCAGTCATTCCTTTCCTTACAATCATGAAATCTGTCATTTCATGATCACTTTCACATAAATTGCCTTCCACCTTCAGATGCGCTACGAATTCCTCCCTGTTGGTCAGAATCATAGAATATCAGGGTTGGAAGGGACCTCAGGAGGTCATCTAGTCCAACCCCCTGCTCAAAGCAGGACCAATGCCTAACTAAATCATCCCAGACAGGGCTTTGTCAAGCCTGACCTTAAAAACCTCAAAGGAAGGCGATTCCACCACCTCTCTAGGTAACGCATTCCAGTACTTCACTACCCTCCCAGTGAAAAAGCTTTTCCTAATATCCAACCTATACCTCCCCCACTACAACATGAGACCATTACCCCTTGTTCTGTCATCTGCTACCACTGAGTGCAGTCTAGATCAGTGGTCCCCAGCCTTTCTTGTGGGAATGGCATATTGCTATTCCCAGAAGACTGTGGCGGGTGCTGGATACCCCGCCGCCGATTAAGAAGTGTTGCCGCTGAAATGCTGCCGGGTGGTTCTCCAGCGGCCATGCTCGGCGGCGGGGTGTCCTGCGGGTGTACAAAAATGCCCGAGCAGGTGCCATGGCGCCTGTGGGCACTGCGTTGGGGACCCCTGGTCTAGATCCATCCTCTTTGGAACCCCCTTTCAGGTAGTTGAAAGCAGCTATCAAATCCCCCCTCATTCTTCTCTTCTGCAGACTAAACAATCCCAGTTCCTTCAGCCTCTCCTCATAACTCATGTGTACCAGTCCCCTAATCATTATTGTTGCCCTCTGCTGAACGCTTTCCAATTTTTCCACATCCTTCTTGTAGTGTGGGGCCCAAAACTGGACACAATACTCAAGATGAGGCCTCACCAATGTGGAATAGAGGGGAACGATCACGTCCCTCGATCTGCTGGCAATGCCCCTACTTATACAGCCCAAAATGCCGTTAGCCTTCTTGGCAACAACGGCACACTGTTGACTCATATCCAACTTCTCGTCCACTGTAACCCCTACATCCTTTTCTGCAGAACTGCTGCCTAGCCATTCGGTCCCTAGTCTGTAGCGGTGCATGGTATTCTTCCGTCCTAAGTGCAGGACTCTGGTTGCCTGCCATATTTACTATTCTTTCTACACATCAGGATGGTTTGTCCCTGTAACCTCAATAAGGATTCTTTAAAATACAGCCAGCTCTCCTGGACTCCTTTCCCCCTCATGTTATTCTCCCAGGGGATCCTGCCCATCAGTTCCCTGAGGGAGTTCAAGTCTGCTTTTCTGAAGTCCAGGGTCCGTATTCTGCTGCTCTCCTTTCTTCCTTGTGTCAGGATCCTGAACTTGACCATCTCATGGTCACTGCCTCCCATGTTCCCATCCACTTTTGCTTCCCCTACTAATTCTTCCTGGTTTCTGAGCAGCAGGTCAAGAAGAGCTCTGCCCCTAGTTGGTTCCTCCAGCACTTGCACCAGGAAACTTTCCCCTACACTTTCCAAAAACTTCTTGGATTGTCTGTGTACTGCTGTATTGCTCTTCCCAGCAGATATCAGGGTGATTGACGTCTTCCATGAGAACCAGGGCCTGCCATCTTGTAACTTTCATTAGTTGCTGGAAGAAAGCCTCGTCCACCTCATCCCCCTGATCTGGTGGTTGATAGCAGACTCCCATCCCTTGTTGCTCACACTTCTAAACTTAATCCAGAGACTCTCAGGTTTCATACCTGAGCTCTGAGCAGTCATACTGCTCTCTTACATACAGTGCGATTCCCCCACCTTTTCTGTCCTGCCTGTCCTTCCTGAACAGTTTATATCCATCCATGACAGTACTCATGTGAGTTATCCCATGTGAGTTATCCCACCAAGTCTCTGTTATTCCAATCACATCTAAAATCACATCTAAAAGGGATGTTATTCCAATCAAATCTAAAAGGGCTGTTCCCTGATTACTTCCTCCACTTTCTTGAACAGAAAGTTGCATACCAAGAAAATTTTGTGTTTTGCTGTATTACTTTTCCAACAGATGTCTGGGTGGTTAAAGTCCTCTATTACTACCAAATCTTGTGTTTTAGATATTTTTGTTGTTTGTTCCAGAAATGCCTAATCCACCTCCTCTTCCCGATTTGGCAATTTTAAATACTGTATCATAATGCATACACACAATGGGGCGGAACTAAGATTGCATGAGCAAACACCCTCTGCTCCTATCCCTGCCATCCCTCCTGAACTGCTGCCTTTCCCTGTCCCTCTGTTCCTCTCCTTGTCTTCTCTTTTGAGCTCCTGTTCCTGTCTTCTTCCCTGCTTCTATTCCTCTTCATCCCCTAGTTCCTGTCTCTACCCTATGCTCTGCTCTGCATGTTCCTGCCCTGGCCTCCACTCCCTGCTCCTATCCTCTGCCTCCTCACCCACTCCCTGCTTCTCATCGATATTCATTTGTGTCAGGCTGCTTTCTCCTCCTCCATGCTTTCTGGGCACTAGTGAGGGAAAATTGAGAGTACAGGAGAGAGAGTCTTCGTGTCAGCTCCTGTGCCCAGTACTATAATAGCTCTGGCTGCCAGAAGGAGCAAGGAAAAGTTCTGCTCAGCCTTTGCCACATGCTCAGTTGTTCTGTGGGAATGGCACATGCACAGTCCAGTCCCATGTAGGAGCTGTGAAGGCATGGGGAATTTAGTTGCCATACTCTAACTTCTAGTGAGCATGTATCCAGTGGGATTTTTCAGAAGACTATATAGCTTGGCCAGATTTGGGCAGAATTTCACTGGGAGAGCACAATGGATGTCCCAGACCCCATCGTCAAATTCCAAGTCTTTCCTCCAAAGCCTAGAGGCACTTGACTTTCTCAGTGAAATAGTTGTAAGACTTTAGCATGGTCAAAATAATGTGTATTTCTTCAATCTCGTTGTGGGAAATGGCTGAACTGTTTTAGCTGAAAGTTTTTCTTTAAATAAACAAACAACCACAGAAACAAACAAAAACAAAAATTAAAAGCCTGAGGCTCATCCCTGGAATGGGAAATTTCAGCCTGAACAGTTGAAGTATGGCAAAATCATAAGCAATTGGAAACAGGGACTTATAGTGGAAAGTGGTAGGTAACCTTAATTGTGGTAATCTAGAAAACAAATCTGTACTACAAGAATCTACATGGTGAGCTTCTTTTGCCTGCAGGTAATTAGCAATTACATTTTACTTCCAGTTTTACATAGTGATGCTAACCGTGCATCGGCTGGAGCCAGGCTGTTCTGAAATCTGGCTCCATATTTAGGGTAACTTTTTATGGTCTGTAGCTCAAAAACAGTTTGATCATGTTTTCCATTCTTTGTGTGTACATGCACGCACATACAGAGGGTGTCATTCTGCAACCAATTTATTGCTACAAAAACAATTGTTAGATGAATCACAGCAACCTGCAGAGCCAGGATTTAGAATGCTAGGCATTTAATTCCAAAACTTACAAGCCTTTACCACTTGAGCAAAGGGAGGACCTCTGTTGCAGTTGCAAAACTTAGAAGGACCTTAATGTTCCCTCTAACCTGTAACCCGCCACCATAAAGCAAGCTATTTATACTGAATGCAGACTGTAGCTATTACAGTTAGGTACAGCAGCTAACAACTTTGGTTAAATACAGCTATTTTCTTGAAACATAGCTGCTGCGCAAATTTTAAATGAGATGTAAGTGAATGGTGAAGGGTTGATAACAAGTACTTTTTAAATTAAGGACTACAAAGTAACATTAAATACAAGTCCCCTTCAAAGCATGGTAACATGTTAATGACCTATAACTCATAAACTTTTAAGAGTAATTTTCTTCAGACTTTGTAGAATAATTCTCCTTAGTATTTGGAGTAAATTTAGCAATTTTCAGACAAGACCATGCCTTCATGTGTGGTGGATTTAAAACTATGGATCATACTGTAACTTGGTTATAATCTTAACTACTGTATATTGACAAGAGAATCTACATAAAGTAAATTGATTTCCACAAAGGGCTATTGAAAACAACACGAATAAGACTTACTTTAACAACTTGGACATCAGACTGGAAAAAAGGTGTAAATTTTTACTGGTTTGTTGGAGAATCCACAATGACCCTTGGTAAATTGTTTAATCACTGACAATTTTTAAATCAAGATGGGAAGTTTTTCTAAAAGCTCTGCTCTAGGAATTACTTTGGAGAAGTTATATGGCCTGTGCTATCCAGGAGATCAGACTAGATGATTGCAATGGTCCCTTCTGGCCTTAGAATCTAAAATCAGTATTTTCATTTTTGGTTCATATTCTAGCATGTTGCTTTCTTCAGCCCACACGTGATCTGAAACAAAGATAATTAAATGCAACAAAGAGGCAAGAGGAGTTCTGGTGGCTGGGCTGCATGTTTCTTTTTTTTTTGTTAGATTGTGATGGCTGTTCAGTCATCTGGAGACAACCATTTTACTTAGAAACTGGCTGACAATGAGCATTTAATAGATGAGTTTAGAGCCTTCTGGTTGGCCACTAACACAATGTCATCAGCAGACAGTGCAGGTACTGATTTGTCTGGCCACATGGGAAAACTTGAAGCAGAGCGATAGCTGACAAAGGTAGTATTTAACCTCAATTAAGGTTAAGAATCATTGTGTGTTTTGGTTTTTATTTTTTTCTTCATGGTTTTGACTCTGAAATCAGGTCTTATGGAATAAAGTATAATTGATACCTCTCAGTACGTTGGAATAGTTAGTGTTTATCAGAAATGGCAATATAATTTTTTTTTTCTATTTTAGTTACCTTAAAGTATTTAAGTACCTTATTTTTTCTTTAAAATGCCTGAAGATGACCAATTAAAACTCCAATCCTTCACCTGCCCAGATGATTAGCCCTCTTAAATTCAGTAAGACTACTTCATGTGTGCGTGCTTGCAGGATTGGTACTTAAATAATTAAGGGCTATGTGTTAAGCTTACAGTCTGCCTGGAAGGCAGGGTGGGGTTGGGGAGTGGAAGGAAGTGGTGCATTGTTGCAAAGCTTTTGGAGCCGCCTAGAGGGAGATGGTAACTCTGGGGCTTCCGGTAGCCTCACCCCTCTGTAAGAGGGAGTACACTGTTGACATGTCTATAGCTGGTGCAGTGTACTCTCCCCAGTATGCCAGTGAAGCTATGTCACTGACCAGCCTAGAGGGGTTGGGGCTAAGACCATGCTTCTTCCTGCCAACCTGCACATGGCAGGGCACTTGAAGCAGTGGTATGCCACATCAGCGCAAGGCAGTAAGAGTGTGACTTAGTCTCTTTATTCCCTTGGATTGGCATGCAGGATGGGCTGCTTGTATATGCAGTTTTGTTATCCATTTCATTCTGTTCGACTTGTGTAAGCATCTCTTTTGACAAACCATTTGATACTTTCAACACTTTAATTTCAGCTTCAAATGGTAAGCACTTGTCCCATTGAGGAAATTATTAAAAAGTTTTGTTTTTTTCCATTAGACTTTCTGTATCAAAATTCTGAATTGCTTTATAGTGTTTTTTTTTTTCCATTTCTGTTAGTGAGAAGTAACTAGTTCCCTTTAGATGCACCTCTGAAAGATTTTTGCTTAGTTACCCAGCCAATCGCAGTGCTTTAAATCTCTTGTGTAGCCTACTCGAAGAGGGGTAATTTGCTAAAAAATGACTGTGAAAGCTGTCACTTTCCATCACTTCTAGATCAGTAAAATTTAAAAACATGCTAAGTGAGCTATAATAACCTAGGAGAAATACTTAGTGTTGCTTTTAGGGACATTAATATCATCAGATCACTCTTTTCTTTTAATGTAACGTATATTGTACTTTTCCCTCAAGTATTTCCAAATTGCTTAGTGTACTAAAGTAAAGGTTGAATTTGCAAAATCAGAAATTTTGGTGGATATTTTAAAAGCTACCAAAATATATTGTCTTAATGGTAAGGGTGACAGGACCCCTATGACCTTTGATATTTCAAAATAAATTGCCATTAAATATTAACTGCTGTTGATGTATTATTTTGGAAGCTTCTACACTAATTTTTTTTTTTAAAAAACCTCATTTGTGAAGGTTTGGTTTAGATGCTATAGTGATGGGTGCCTTACAAATGCTTCAAAACTATAGGCTAAAATACTTATAATAGTTCTCTCCTCTGATTACGTTTCTAGTCATAGTTGTGTATGCACTGACATTGAGCATTCCTTTCTACCTTGATGTTCTTACCTGCACAAGTAAAATAAGATATCTTCTTAAAAAATAAACAAGCAAACCAAAACAAACCCCACAACTGTGGTGTTTTCTTAGCCCTGGTCTACACTAGGACTTTAGGTCGAATTTAGCAGCATTAAATCGATGTAAACCTGCACCCGTCCACATGATGAAGCCCTTTTTTTCTACTTAAAGGGCTCTTAAAATCAATTTCCTTACTCCACCCCTGACAAGTGGATTAGCGCTTAAATCGGCCTTGCCGGATCGGATTTGGGGTACTGTGGACACAATTCAATGGTATTGGCCTCCGGGAGCTATCCCAGAGTGCTCCATTGTGACCGCTCTGGACAGCACTCTCAACTCAGATGCACTGGCCAGGTAGACAGGAAAAGAACCGCGAACTTTTGAATCTCATTTCCTGTTTGGCCAGCGTGGCAAGCTGCAGGTGACCATGCAGAGCTCATCAGCAGAGGTGACCATGATGGAGTCCCAGAATCGCAAAAGAGCTCCAGCATGGACTGAACGGGAGGTACGGGATCTGATCGCTGTATGGGGAGAGGAATCCGGGCTATCAGACACTCTGTTCCAGTTTTTGAAATGCCAAAACCTTTGACAAAATCTCCCAGGGCATGAAGAGGTCATGACAGAGGTCATAACAGGGACGCGAAGCAGTGCCGCGTGAAACTTAAAGAGCTGAGGCAAGCCTACCAGAAAACCAGAGAGGCGAATGGCCGCTCCGGGTCAGAGCCCCAAACATGCTGCTTCTATGATGAGCTGCATGCCATTTTAGGGGGTTCAGCCACCACTACCCCAGCCGTGTTGTTTGACTCCTTCAATGGAGATGGAGGCAACACGGAAGCAGGTTTTGGGGACGAAGAAGATGATGATGATGAGGTTGTAGATCGCTCACAGCAAGCAAGCGGAGAAACCGTTTTTCCCGACAGCCAGGAACTGTTTCTCACCCTGGACCTGGAGCCAGTGCCCCCCGAACCCACCCAAGGCTGCCTCCTGGACCCGGCAGGCGGAGAAGGGACCTCCGGTGAGTGTACCTTTTACAATACTATACATGGTTTAAAAGCAAGCATGTGAAAGGATTAATTTGCCCTGGCATTCGCGGCTCTCTTGGATGTACTCCCAAAGCCTTTGCAAAAGGTTTCTGGGGAGGGCAGCCTTATTGCGTCCTTCATGGTAGGACACTTTACCACTCCAGGCCAGTAACACATACTCGGGAATCATTGTACAACAAAGCATTGCAGTGTATGTTTGCTGGCGTTCAAACGACATCCGTTCTTTATCTCTCTGTGTTATCCTCAGGAGAGTGAGATATCATTCATGGTCACCTGGTTGAAATAGGGTGCTTTTCTTCAGGGGACACTCAGAGGTGCCCGTTCCTGCTGGGCTGTTTGCCTGTGGCTGAACAGAAATGTTCCCCACTGTTAGCCACAGGGAGGGGGGAGGGTTGAGGGGGTAGCCACGCGGTGGGGGGAGGCAAAATACAACCTTGTAACGAAAGCACATGTGCTATTTATGTACTGTTAACAGCAAAGTTTACCCTGAAAGAGTGTAGCCACTGTTTTATAAAATGTGTCTTTTTAAATACCGCTGTCCCTTTTTTTTTTCTCCACCAGCTGCATGTGTTTCAATGATCACAGGATCTTCTCCTTCCCAAAGGCTAGTGAAGATTAGAAAGAAAAAAAAAATGCACTCGTGATGAAAAGTTCTCTGAGCTCATGCTGTCCTCCCACACTGACAGAGCAGAGACGAATGCGTGGAGGGAAATAATGTCAGAGTGCAGGAAAGCACAAAATGACCGGGAGGAGAGGTGGCGGGCGGAAGAGAGTAAGTGGCAGGCTGAAGAGAGTAAGTGCTGGGCTGAAGAAAGCGTGATGAAAGGAAGCAGGATTCAATGCTGAGGCTGCTGGAGGATCAAACCAGTATGCTCCAGTGTATGGTTGAGCTGCAGCAAAGGCAGCTGGAGCACAGACTGCCACTACAGCCCCTGTGTAACCAAACGCCCTCCTCCCCAAGTTCCATAGCTTCCACACCCTGATGCCCAAGAATGCGGTGGGGGGGCCTCCAGCCAACCAGCCACTCCACCACAGAGGATTGCCCAAAAAAACAGAAGGCTGGCATTCAATAAATTTTAAAGTTGTAAACTTTTAAAGTGCTGTGTGGCATTTTCCTTCCCTCCTCCACCCCTCCTGGGCTACCTTGGTAGTCATCCCCCTATTTGTGTGATGAATGAATAAAGAATGCATGAATGTGAAGCAACAATGACTTTATTGCCTCTGCAAGCGGTGATCGAAGGGAGGAGGGTAGGGTGGTTGGCTTACAGGGAAGTAGAGTGAACCAAGGGGCGGGGGGTTTCATCAAGGAGAAACAAACAGAACTTTCACACCGTAGCCTGGCCAGTCATGAAACTGGTTTTCAAAGCTTCTCTGATTCGTACTGCGCCCTCCTGTGCTCTTCTAACCGCCCTGGTGTCTGGCTGCGCGTAACCAGCTGCCAGGCAATTTGCCTCAACCTCCCACCCCGCCATAAATGTCTCCCCCTTACTCTCACAGATATTGTGGAGCGCACAGCAAGCAGTAATAACAGTGGGAATATTGGTTTCGCTTTAAACATCCAAATGCACATTCTACCACCATTCTGCACGTGCTCAGCCTGTAGTTGAACAGCTCCTGACTACTGTCCAGGCTGCCTGTGTACGGCTTCATGAGCCAGGGCATTAAGGGGTAGGCTGGGTCCCCAAGGATACATATAGGCATTTCAACATCCCCAACAGTTATTTTCTGGTCTGGGAATAAAGTCCCTTCCTGCAGCTTTTGAAACAGACCAGAGTTCCTGAAGATGCGAGCGTCATGTACCTTTCCTGGCCATCCCACGTTGATGTTGGTGAAATGTCCCTTGTGATCCACCAGAGCTTGCAGCACTATTGAAAAGTACCCCTTGCGGTTTATGTACTCGGCGGCTTGGTGCTCCGGTGCCAAGATAGGGATATGGGTTCCGTCTATGGCCCCACCACAGTTAGGGAATCCCACTGCAGCAAAGCCATCCACTATGACCTGCAGATTTCCCAGGGTCACTACCCTTGATATCAGCAGATCTTTGATTGCATGAGCTACTTGGATCACAGCAGCCCCCACAGTAGATTTGCCCACTCCAAATTGATTCCCAACTGACCGGTAGCTGTCTGGCGTTGCAAGCTTCCACAGGGCTATCGCCACTCGCTTCTCAACTGTGAGGGCTGCTCTCATCTTGGTATTCATGCACTTCAGAGCAGGGGAGAGCAAGTCACAAAGTTCCATGAAAGTGCCCTTACGCATGCGAAAGTTTCGCAGTCTGCTGCTGCTTTCACGGAGGGAGGAAGGGAACGGGGGCCTGAGGATATGTACCCAGAACCACCCGTGACAATGTTTTAGCCCCATCAGGCATTGGGATCTCAACCCAGAATTCCAATGGGCAGTGGAGACTGCGGGAACTGTGGGATAGCTACCCACAGTGCAACACTCCGGAAGTCGACTCTTGCCTCAGTATTGTGGAAGCACTCCGCCGAGTTAATGCACTTAATACACTTAGAGCATTTTCTGTGGGGACACACACACTCGAATATATAAAAACGATTTCTAAAAAAACGACTTTTATAAATTCGACCTAATTTCGTAGTGTAGACATACCCTTACTCTGACTACACTGAGGCTTTGATCCTGAAAGTCCTCTCTCAGAGCCTGATCCCACATCTATTGAATCAAGCCCTCTGTGCATTGCAGTGAACACAAGGTGCGGGCTACACATGGGCACAAATAAGGTTAAACAATAGTATGGTGAGCAAAAGTCAATCTGAAGCCCCTGCATGTCTTTGACTTAGTTTTCTGAGTGTAAGGTAAAACAGAGGTGGGGTGCAGGGAGAGAATGGATGTGTTTTAGGACATTGGTTTTCAAACTGTGGGGCATGTCCCCTTGTGGTGGTGGTTGGGTGGGGGTGCAATGAGGATACTGGGAGGCATGTGATGGGATGTGGGTCTGTGACTGGCTGGGTGTCTGGGCCAGAGCAGGGCAGTAGCAGGGAGAACTCATAGGGAGTCCCCAGCAGATGACGGGGAGCGCAGCCACACCCTGTCCTGGCAGCAGCCTGCTCCTCTTCCCCTCCTCCCAACTTGACCATTGGGGACTTCTTGCTTGCTCTCCCTGCTACTGCCCTGCCCTGGCCCATATACCTGGCTGGCTGCAGTCCTTGTGTATTTACTCTCTGGAGCCTGTGGGTGTGAGAAGCTCTGGGAATAGGGGAGGGAGGGCAAGGAATCCCGTTGCACTCCACGCTGCCATAGGTTCCTCTGGGGATGGAGTCAACCAGATCATGCTGCTACCCCAGATGTGAGCTGCCTGTTCTCCATGAGTCACTTTCTGTCCTGGATGGGTCCGAGTCGGGGAAGGAGGGAGGGTCCGTGGAGAAAGGGGGGCACAGCAAAAAAGTTTGGGAATGTCTATTTTAATAGAAATGAGCTTAAGCACCATTCTCAATATGCCAGTGAGGCACTTAGCTATATGCACTACTCTAACCTCTCTTCAGCTGCAAGACAGGTGTAATTTTGCATCTACATAATAGCTCTCGCTGTACAAGGTTAGGTGTCCCTGTGCTATCCTACTTCCCACATTTTACTTTTGTTTATGCACATGATCCGGTGGGTAGTATGAGTGACCACCCGTCCCTAATTGGGCAGGACAGTCCTGAAATGTACATTTCAAGTCCTGGTCCCAGGCTGAATGACACTGTGTCAGCATTTGTCCCAGATTCCCTGTGATGCTGCTATGCACCTGCCCAAGGCTTAGTGGTGGTGCCAGTCTCTTCCTGGTGTGTGTGTGTGTGGGGGGGGGGGGGCTGAGGCCCTCCCTCGCCACAAGGACTCACCCCCTGATCCTTCTCTTTCCTCCGAGGCCCGGAGCTGGGCCGTGCTAAGAGCCACCCGGGTAGCCTGGGCCGTTGTGGGGAGCCCCGGACCCTCCACCTGCCTTTGGGGTTGGGGCTGCTTTGGGGCTCTTATCACTGCATAGCTTTGGCTCCTGGCCTGGTCAGGGCGGGGTTTCGGGGGAAGGGTAGGAGCAGGAGGCAGGGCCACAGAGGGAGTGGGGCTTCTGCCTATGTCCTGTTTTTGCATTTTGAAAAGGTGGTCAGTAGGGTACTGCACTGGGACTCAGGAGACGTGGGTTGTATTTGTGACTCTACCACTGATCTTATGTGTGACCTTGGGCAAGTCACTTCACTTCTCTAGGCCTCTCTTTCCCTTCCTACCTTTTGTCTGACCTGTCTGTTTAGACTGCCAGCTCTTTGGAGCAGGAGACTGACTTAGTATGCATTTGTAAAGTGCCTAGCACAATAAGACGCAATCTCAGTTGGAGCCTTTAAATTCTGCAGTAATAAAAATAATTTCGTACATACACATTAAAATATTTTTTTCTTAAATGACATGGTGCAATCACTAGTGTTGTTAGCCCATGGGAATGGGAACCTGGAACACCTGATTTCTAATCCCAGCTATGTCACTAGTTTACTGTGGTTTTGGGCAGATAATTTAATCTCTCTGTTTTATTTTCCCGAGCCATAAAATGGGTAAAAATGGCTGTGAATTTTTTACTTCATTTAAATTCACAATGCATCTCAGTTTCTTCAATAATGGAGACAGGGTGTACAAGTCTGTTGTACTGTTGAGTAAGTCAAGGAGAGCTGGCTGTTTCTGTACTGCATGAGTTAGAGAGTTTGGTGGGTTTGGAGGCTGATTAAAGTGTGTCATAGAGAAGTGTCTCAAATCAGGGAGCTGTTTTCCTGGGAGATCCTTTGATGCTTCAGACTGGTAGAGAAACTGCTGTTTATTGGGACAGGTCTAGATATCTCAAATTTTTGTGTGAACTTACGGATGGACTGAATGGAATGAACCGAACCTCCAGCACTGTGGCTTACTCCTCCGTCCGCACTTAATCTTTTTGTTTTTCCAGAAATGTGAGGAGAGCAGGATGCTATCAGCCTTTCCATAAGAATTTCTACTATACCATCTGGGTAGTGCTCGCTCATCTCATTTGTATCTTGTTAAGCATTGTTACGTCTATCACTATTGTTTAGAGATTCCTTTTCTTGTTTTCATTTTTAGCTGTACCTCTTTGATGCCTGGACCCAGCTGTGATCGGTTTAAGTTGCATATACCATATGCAGGAGAAACACTCAAATGTAAGTTAAAGCCCTTTATATCACCCATTCTCGACTTCTCTCACCCCGTTCTATGTCAGTCACAATGCTCTGTGCTAACAACTTAATATTTCCCAGTGTTTCAAACTTTGCCATTTTATCGTGAGTCTTGTGATATTTGGTGTCATCTTAAAGCTCCAACTTCTGGAGTAATGTGACTATGTGAAAATCTTAGCTTTTGGTTTTTTTAAGAAATAAGTTTCTAGTTTTTATAGATGCAGAGAAAAGGTTGAAAACATAAAAAGATAACCAAAATTTATTATTTTGTAAAATGTGATTAAGACTGTTATAATTTTTGGAAGCCAGACTCATGCTCTTGGAATGCTTTGGGCTGACAATACTGATTTCCTCTCTGGTAGTGAGGATTTTCTTACTGGTACAGTATTTGTGACATTGTATAGAGACACAAATAACTGGCACAGATTGTCATGCTGGGTGAAGCAGTGGAATTTGTTTTTAGTCATTAATACTTTCAGAGATCATTTGGCTATCAAATCTTCCTTTCTAAAAGCCATTTCTAGTGATAAATGTTGGTTTGTTTGACCCTCCCATTGTTGAATGAGTATTTGGTTGTAAAAATTAGATAAGAGAATATTTCCTTTCATGTTTTTAGAAGACAGGAAAGAATTTTCTCATCTTCTCTGTTGCCATTCAGCTACATAACCTAAGGGCTTCTCTACATGTGAAGTTAGTGTGCAGCACGCTAGGGTGTGAATTTACAGTGCACAAGTTACTCTGCACTAACTCTCTATGTGAATACTCTTGTACTAAGCTAAACCGCCTGAGAGCACTTCTGGTACATAGCAAGAATGTTCACTTGGGGAGATAGTGTGGAGTAGCCCGTGTGCTGTCAGTTCACACTCTAGCTTGCTGCACCATTGCTGCACTCAGGCCTTCAAGTTGGAACGCTGTATGATTTCAGTGTGGTCTACTGGCTTGGTTTATTGTATCTTTGCTTTTATCTGTAAAGTTTTCACTTGCCATTTCTGAAATTCATCATTCCCTCTCAAATTTTATTTTTTAATTAGAGGTGGGTCATCATGTTTTTTTATTTAGGTCAGTCGTAAGTGATGGATAGTATAGATTTTATTCACAAAACCTGTTGTTTGTACTCTGGTAGTCACACTGATCTAGAGAGTGTGTGGTACAGTTTAAATGCTGAGAATTTTTTATACTTCAGTATGCATTAGGACCTGTTATCTGATTGCACAATACTTTAGAAGCCATGCTCCTTTTACAAACATCAATCTATAGAGTTTACTTTCTGTATAGTTACAAATATTTTATTGGTAGTTTGACATTTACAGCAAAATCTATCATTCCAGGAATTTACTTTAGGTAGGCCATGAAATTATTTTAGTTTTTCTATTTTGTGATTATAGTTCGCCTAGACTCCAACATGACTGTCAGGATGAAGTGTATATTTAATCTCCTGTTCTAAAAGTGCCAAAATGTTTGCCAGGGTTCCCTACCCACTGTGAACTCTAGGGTACAGATGTGGGGACCCGCATAAAAGACCCCCTACGCTTATTTCTACCAGCTTAGGCTAAAACTTCCCCAAGGCACAAATTCTTTGCCCTTGGAGGGTATGCTGCCACCACCAAGTGATTTAACAAAGAATCAGGGAAAGGACCACTTGGAGTTCCTATTCCCCCAAAATATCCCCCCAAGCCCTTATACCCCCTTTTCCGGGGAGGCTTGAGAATAATATCCTAACCAATTGGCTACAAAGTGATCACAGACCCAAACCCCTGGGTCTTAAGACAATAGAGAAATCAGTCAAGTTCTTAAAAGAAGGATTTTATTTAAAAAAAAAAAAAGTAAAAATCACCTCTGTAAAATCAGGATGGAAAATAACTTTACAGGATAACAAAAGATTCAAAAACACAGCAGAATTTTCTCTAGGCTTAGTTTCGAAGTTACAAAAAACAGGAATAAACCTCCCTCCAGCAAAGGAAAAATTCACAAGCAAAACAAAAGATAACATGCCTTGCCTGGCTTTTACTTACAATTTTTGTAATATGAGAGACTTTTAGGATGGTTTATAGGAGAAGGAGTGTTCTGACCTGATGCTTCTCTGCTTCTCAAGAGAACACACAAAACAAAGTCCCCCTTCTCCCCCAAGATTTTAAAGTATCTTCTTTCCCCATTGGTCCTTTTGGTCAGGTGCTAACCAGGTTATTTGAGCTTCTTACCCCCTTACAGGTAAGGAGGAATTCTAGGCTACCCTTAGCTGTATGGTTATGACAGTGTTGCTCGGGATTCCTCACAGAAATATGGGTAGATAATTTCAGAAAGATGAAAATAGAATCTTAGATGCTAGAGATTACAGAGAACACACTGGAGCATTATAAATTTGGATATTTCCACCATGAATGGTTATGACAATGTTGCTCGGGATTCATCACAGAAATATGGGTAGATAATTTCAGAAAGATGAAAATAGAATCTTAGATGCTAGAGATTACAGAGAACACACTGGAGCATTATAAATTTGGATATTTCCACCATGAATTTAGCCTAACCCCTTTGGTACATACTACTTTGGGACCTGGTGGTATTTTTTCCTCATATATGAAGAAGACAACTATGTCAACTAGCGTTCCTTACTTTTGTGTACACTGTAACCTCTCTGTTTAGAGAGATGTCCATTTTTAGATAAAAAATAATAATAAAATTCTTCAGCATCCAGGGTGGCAAGTTCAACCGCATTTTAAAGCCTTGAACAACCTACTTCCATATATTAAGTTCCGTAAAACAATGTTTAAGACTTGCTTTGTGGCCAGTGCCAGATTGCACTGAAGGATCTTAACAGTGCAACAGCGGGATTGAGAATGTTTCCATAGGAATATAATAGCTGCCTGATGTATCACCTGCAGAGCTCTGTTTTCAAACAGTTCATTGAGAGACCAAAAAAAGTGAGTGTTTTTGAGTGCAGAGAGACCAGAGTTATTCCCAATGAGGGAAAATTTCATAAACAAATGAGCCATGTGCAAGGAAGTAGGTGTACAAAGTGCATACTGGTAAACACAGGCAGTAAGCCTAGCTTTGTAAGAGTGTGCCTGGAACTGCTCTTCTTACTTATCTTTGTGGAGTGTGCATTGAACTTTGGTATCAAGATGGAAATGCCATCAAATCAGCTTTTCTTCATTCACCGTGTTTCCAGGTTCCATGGTTTAAAAAACCAAAACAGCCAATACATGCATGTAATCGTGTTGTTAACTTATACACTAATTGAATAAGGAAAGTGATGCAGATAAGTATTTTTTTCAGACTAATTGATTTTTCAGATTATTAATAATAATTGATGAATGGAAGTGTTAATTCTTCTCAGCATTATGAATTTAAAAATGCTTATGAATCATTCATAGCATAAAACAATGTTATGGCTCACACAATAAAGATTTGTGCCAATGGGCACAAGAAAGGGTTAATAATTTAGGGTTCAGTAAATAAGTCTGCGACCACTGTGGGGGAAGCCTGCCTCTGTAGGCAAGCAGAAATCTGTAAAAACTCCCTGAAGCCTGTTGCCAGATCTGTTTATCTTTCCAAGGCAGAATAATTCTGCAAAGGAAGATTGCAAAATCTTGCAGTAGAAAAAGGTAGGCTGAAATGGTCAGGGTCTCCTGTGTCCAGGGCATCGTGCCAAACATAGGCTGAAGTGTCTGGTTCCTTTGTGGTTTGTGTTACATCCTCTTTGCAACAGATCAGGTTTGTGCGGATCATCAATCATAACTGCTGCCACAATGCAAATACCCTGGTACTTTGTCCCAATGTGTTGAAAGCGGTTGGCATACTTATTTAGGGAAGTACAGCTGTACAATCACAGTCTTGTTTTCCATAATATCAGGAAGCTCACAATGGTTACTGTTGTTGCTTTCCTCCTTGAAAAATGGGAAAAAATTTACTTGCAGTAAATTCAGTAGATGCCGGCCAGCAACTTAAAATCATGTTTTTGACGGCTTTGGTAACATTGAGCAGTTAGCAGTTCAGAATGGCCTTTCCTACCATTTTAATACATTTTCTTCAGTTCCAAATGGGGATTTATTCTGTCCTTCAAATTTCACATTCAGTTCACTTTTGCTTTTAGTTTTTGCTTGCTCTGGTGTTCTTGGAAGATTATCTCACACCAGCCCAGATAAGGCCCTGGGGATCTCCAGTGTTTTTTACTTCATTTAAAAGAGACTTTAATACTGGAGAACACTTTGTATTAGATCAGGCATAAATATAAATCAATTTGCCTATATTGCATATGTATTTTAATAAAAGATTAGTAATTTGAAAACTATGTTCATTTAAAGAATCATGCACAGTCCATCATCTTCTGACGGGGAAATAATAATTTTGTCTTGTTGTTTTTATGATCACGACAGAGTGGATGCCTTAATGGTTTAAACGTAAGGCTTAACCTTCTTATAATTGTGTATTAAAGTCATAGCAGGGTCATCCTGGAGCTTCATTCTTCCAGTGTTCTATGGTATTCCATTAAACTCCATAGTTTGGTATAATAGGGTCTTTTAGCTGTGACCTTAAAATCATGGTGCTGTCTGCTTTGCATGGCTGTTAAATACCTTATGTCATTTTTCACAAATACCATTTTTTCAAAAATAGAGGTTTGCCTTATTGTCCTTGGTCAAAATTCCAGCTCCTATTCTAGTATAAAATAAATGTCTTAAATATCAGGTAACATAGAGGCTGCTGTACTGAGTACATTATTAACTTTGATATTTATTTAAATTAAAAGATTAATTTTTAACTCTGAATTCTGTGTGTATAATGCTTGTTTTTAATTAGGTTATTTCCTTTTTCCTTTAAAGAAAGAAAGAATTGTCCTCTTTCAAAATTACTGTCACATCTCATTTTTCCCAGTGAGCATGAGGCTGTCAGCTGCCCTCAGTTAAGTTGTTTTTTCAAAATAGCCACTGCCTCCCATTGCTCCTGATGGGAATGAAGTCAAGTTGCTCTTGGGGATGATGTTAGGCCCTTTGTCCTATCAGGGATGATGTTAGGCCCTTTGTCCTATGAGGAGCTGGAGAGGAACACTGGGAGGAGCAGGTGAATGGAGGCAGGAGCCATCTTAGCTAATGGCAGCCTATGACCTTCTTTCCACTGAGAAAAATGGGAGATTGGGAGGGCAATTTAAGAAGGGTAACTGAACTGATGGCAGTCTTTTGCCTCAGTTCCATTGACGATAATAGATGACAGCCATTTTGAAAGAGGACAGTTCCTCATGGAATTCTCTGAACTAGAACGTTACTTATTCAGCCTCTTTCATTTATGAAGAATAATGGAGAAATGACAGTTAATCCTAAAAAATTCTTCAAATGTAGCCTATGCACAAGGTTTTTACTATATGGAAAGTTTTGAAGAGTCTGTGATATTCCCATTATTAACATAATTAGGTACAAAAAGGGTCAGATAATATATATCAGGGAGATTGAATCCCTGCTACAAGGGCAAAACTCTGCCTTAACTGTGGAGCTGCAAGTGATGTCTCCATAATTACCAACTGAGCTACCACATATGCCAAGTACAGGACAACTTCTTGTTCTGAAAAATTAATTATTGTTTGAGAAGAAGTATACACTACAGTAATCCAGCTACTTTTGCTGGTCTCCTTTGTGAAGGAGCAAGGGAATAGTGTTGTATCAGAATGTTCACTGTGAGCAGGTTTGTTAATATTTTTGTTGGGTTTTACCTTTATGAATGATAACCATAATTCTAGTATTTCTTAATGCCCTGTTTTAATTATCAGTCCCCGGATTATTGTACTTTTGCCTCATTGAATCCTGTGTTTGTCTTGTTTCTGATTTTTTTTCACTCAAAAGCTTTCACTACTTTTCGCTGCTAAGAAATTCTGATAGAATTTTCTTCTGTGCTGTTCACATTTCTTTTTTCAGGCGCTGTGCCTCTCTCTTTGTCCTTGAGTGCTGTCATCTGGAATTTAACGGTGATTAAACAATGTGTTGCCCTTGTGATACTACTGTGCTTCTCTGTGGCCTCTTGAACTACAGTATTTTTATCTTATTCTTTCTGATTTTCACTGTTTTTATGTGAGTGGTTTACAGATCTGAGCTCTATCTCACCACTTCATTTCTCTTCCTTTATTGTGAAGAGCACTTTTTGTCTCCTCTGAAGACCAGTTTTTCTTTTTAAAAATTTTTTCAGTCCATGTTATAGTTCTGTATTCATTCTTTTCCCTAGTGCAATAGGCTCTTCTTCTAGTTCTCTTTGGCCTGTTTCTTCAAGGTGGGATCCTATGTTATTCATTGCTTATTGGTTCTGCAAAACTGTTTGAACCCTCTTGATACGTTTTTGCCTCTTTACTGATTTATTTGCTTTTTTGGAGTTATTTTTACTTTAGATCCTCTTGTTTACCTGCAGTCGTAAAAGTAATTTTTCAAATTAAAGTGTGATTTGAGAGATTTCCATAATTGAGCTGCAGCATGTTTTTCCAGTATTTTATATAAAGTTCTGTGTCCCACCACCAATCCCCAGAACTACACAGGCTGCAAAGACACAGAGAGTTTGTATATATGCTCTCTCTTTCGGTTCTCTTGTTTGCTTCTGATTTAGAAGTGCTGAAGATTGTGTAAAACAGTGTTTTGCTTACTTGGGCTGGGTGATGTTCCAGCATTCTAACTGAGTATGGAAAAAGCGTACCCATTAGGAAGATGGTTTAACTGCAGATTTGTCCTTCTACTTTACAAATCCCACAAAAAATAACATGTTTCAAGAATAAAGAATGTACACATTTCTTACATGTGTTATATCAAGTTACTACTGTAATTAGTTGTGGTATCATTTTTCTTAATAGCAAGATTCATAGCGTTTAAGTTCAGAATAGACACTAGATCATCTGGTCTTACCTGCTATAAATCACAGGCCATTTGGCTTCCGCTTCCAGCCATAGATTCTTGTTATGCCATTCTTTGCTAGATTAAAGAGCCCTTAGTACCCAGTGTTTTCTGTTCATTAAGGTACTTACACACGACAATCAAGTCAGCTCTCAGTCTTGTTTTTGATCAGCTAAACAGATTGAGCTCTTTAAAAATCTCACTGTAAGGCATTTTCTCCAGCCCTTGAATAACTTTTATGGCTCCTTCTTGCACCCTCTCCAATTTTTCAGTGTCCTTTTAAAATGTGGAAACCAGAACTGGATGTGGTATTTGAGTATCACTCTTGCTATTGCTGTATACAAGGCAAAATTATCTCACTCCTCCCCGCATATATATCCAAGGATCCCAGTACCCATTTTTGCCAAAGCATCACACTAGAAGCTCATGGAGTTGCTTGTCCACTATGGCCACTAGATTGTCTTCTGAGTCACTGTTTTCCAGAATACAGTCTCCTCAGTCTGAAGTTATTGGCTGCATTACTTGTTCCTAGGTGTATAACTTTCTGGTGTCTGCATTTGGCATGTTTTGTTGAATGGTCCCAGCTTATGAAGTGGTCCAGATCTCTCCATATGACTGCCGTGTCTTCATCATTATTTACTACTCTGCCAATCTTTGTGGTTCACAAATTTTATCAGCAGTGATTCTGTATTTATATATAGATGATTGATGAAAAATGTGAAGAGCATCAAGCCTACCTATCTGCAGAACCCCATTAGAAACTCCTCTCCTCAATGATGATTTCCCATTGGCAACTACTTTTTGACATCTCTCAATTAACCAGTTCTTAATCCATTTAACATGTGCTTTATTGATAATGTATATTGCTCATTTTTTTATCAGAATATTGTGTGGTACAAAGTCTAATGTCTTACCGATGTCTAAATATATTACATCTATGCAGTTACCTTTATCAACCAAACTCGTAATCTCCGTAAAGAATGAAATCAGATTTGCTTGACAAGACCTGTTTTCTATAAAGCCATGTTGATTGGCATTAACAGTGTTCCAAGCCTTTAATTCTTTATCAGTTGACTCTTGTATCGCTTTTCCTATTATTTTACTCAGGATTGATATCTGATCGATTGGTCTGTAGTTTCCCAAGTCATCCTGTGTGCCTTTTTTAAATATTGGCACAACAGTAGCACTCTACCAGTCTTCTGGAATTTCCCCAGTATTCCAAGATTTATTAAATATTATCGTCAGTGGGCCAGAGATTCTTGGATGCACGTTATCTGGGCCTTTGATTTTAAAATGTTTATCTCTAGTAGATGATGTTTAACATCC
The DNA here is from genome assembly GCF_965140285.1 of Lepidochelys kempii. Lineage (NCBI taxonomy): Eukaryota > Metazoa > Chordata > Testudines > Cheloniidae > Lepidochelys > Lepidochelys kempii. Next base: position 155,120,862 of record NC_136382.1, read on the forward strand.
TCTTCGGTTTCTAATAGACTTAAAATTACTCATCAGCCTCCTGTGATACAAGCACATCATCCTGCTTTTTTTTTCATATACAGAACAGAAGTATTTATTGAACACTTCTGCCTTTTCTGCATAATTTTTAATATTTTTACGGTCTCCATGTAATAATGGGCCTATGCCATTCTTAGGATTTCTTTTGTTCCTAATGTATCTCAACCCCCCATCTTCAAAACCACCTCCTTATTGTCCTTACTTCTGCAAGCCATGGATTTTCCCCTGATATCTTTAGCTTACATTATCACTTTTCTATGCTTCATAACTTCTAAATTATATTGATTGTCATCTGTTCCCCCTGTTTCTATTTGTTATATATTGCTTTTTTATTTCTAATTGCTGCCTTCATTTTGCCACTGAATCAGGATGGGCTTTTAGCCAAAGTTGTCCTCTTTCTTGATTGTTGTATTGTAACTTTTTGGCCATCTAATAAACTCTTCTTAAAGAGTTCCAAATTTTCATTCATATTTTTTGTCTAAATTTTTCCTCCCAATTAATTTTGCTCATAATTTTCCTCAGCTTTGGGAAATCAGCTCTTTTGAAGTGCCAAATATACATATTACTGATTGTGATCTTCTGTTTGTCCATATTGAATATAATCAGGTTATAACCATTGGTTCCTAGGCAACCATCAACTTCATGTCCAGTGATTAATAGTGGGGCTGACAGACTCCAGAGGGATCCCGTCAAATGCTCTATGTGGGGCTTTTGAGTGCAGAATTGGATGAATGTTTCTCTAGGAGTATACAAAGGGAGAGCTGAATAGCAAAGATTAAATCTGTCATGCAAAGCTGACAGCAGAATTCAGCCCTCTGTATGTTGCAGTACAGAATAGGATAAAGGTGAACATTAGCTTTAGTATTAAACTTTATTTTTCTTTGTTTTCTGAGTTTAAGTGAGACTTCCAATATTATCTGGCTGTAATTTTTCATGCCTTGTTTATAATAACTAATGTCCTTGGTCATAAGAAGTTCATCACTCCTGATTTCATGTAGTCATAAATTGGTGTTTCTTTAGTCCCTCTTGTAAAAAAATGAATGTTAATTCATTCTTCCACCGCAGGAGTTCTCAAACTGGTCTGTTGAATGTTTGTTGGTCATCCACAGAGATGATTCCACTCCTTTTTTACATCTGTTAAATTGTATTATAGAATCTAAAAATACATTTCTAACGTTATTTTTCCGTGTAAGTAATTTCTGTAGTTGCAACAGGCATGATGCAGTATATGATTGGTCCCCTTCTTTTGTTTGCAAACATGGGACGGTTGGGCATGCACAAGACTATCTGCCTAGTAACATATGATCCACATTATGGAAAAAAAATTAAGAACTATTTTACCTCATGTTGTACCATTCTTGAACTTAGGCTGGATGACTGGGTGTCCCCTGGTACTCCCATAGGCAGCACATAAGGATGTGGGTCCTCCCATATGAGAAGAACCCCTGCCTCAGTAAGTGATTTCAAGAGGTGCCTGTGGGGTGTCTCTGTCTTCCAGCCTCAGAGAGAGGGAAACAGTAACAGGAAGGGAGCTACTGCTATACCCTCTGTATTCTTCAGCTTGAATGGACTATTACAGTACGTGCTAACTGCAAAACAGTCTGATCCATCTTGTATTTAGCTATGACACTCTGAGTACTTTACCCAGACCTGAAGAAGAGCTCTGTGCAGCTCAAAAGGTTGTCTCTTTCTGCAGCACAAGTTGGTCTAGTAAAAGATGCTGCCTCACCTACCTTGTCTCTCTCCAATGTATAAATTCAGTTGAAAGCATCAAACTAATGACTGAAAGCAAAGAGGAAAATTACTGTGTTTGCAAGATTGATTTGGCAAAAAGTGGCTGAAGAAACAATATGACAAGTTTTATTTGCTACTGTGATAAGGGGCCTAACTTAAGGTGACCTCAGTTGGTGATAATGTATGTCATCTGGTTAGAGAGAGAGCTCAGCCCAATACTCTGAAGGGCTTTCTACGTGAAGAGGGAGGACATTGATTTTAATGTAGAATTTTACTGTCCTCTAGGAACCTTGATTCACACATAGGGTAATGTGCTTGTGCTGTCTGGTGTTAAGGACAGTCCTAAAAACAGCCTTTTGTTAATTGAAGACACCAGAAAACTGTAGAAAAGAGTATTGCAATAGTCTAAACTGTATTAAATGCTGTCACCAACAGGGACCTCTATGGTCACAAATGATAGGTAAACACATCGGTGCCTGACATGGCAACCTGAGCAGCAGTGTCAAACTGCAAACCTACTACCTCTTACCATAGCGTTTGTATATTTTAAAACTCCATCTTATTCAAATAGTATTTGGGTAACATCTAAACTCAAAAGGGTTGCATTTCAGAGGATCCTTATCTAGTAGCTATAGCAGAAGACTGAGAGGCAATTAGTGTTCTGTGCTGGCTCTGCCATTGATTTGCTGTGTGACCTTTGGGGGTGGGGATGTCATACAACTTTCTATGCCTCAGTTTCACCATCTGTAAAATAAGGACAATATTACACAGATATTAATAGGGTTGATTCATCTGAACCTACAAGCTCTTCTTCCAAGAACCTAAAAGTGCTTTACAGATGTTAAAAGTTCAGATTCCGATCCTGCAATGGGCTGTGCATGGACAGATCCCTGCACCTGCATTAAATCCCACTGACTTAAATGGTGCTCAGCACAGTTGCAGGGATTCACTTGTGGAGCTCATTGCAGGATCAGAGCTTTCATCTTCAGCCTCCCTTGTGAGGTAATTAAGTTTCCTTACTTTATAGATGCGGGGGGAGAGGGGGAGGGAAGGCGTAACTAAATTAACTTGCACAGACTTATATAGGCAATGAATTGGAGAACTGGGAGTAAAACCCTTGGGTGGTGATCCCTGGGTTCCGTGCTTCTCAATTAAAAAAGATATTATAAATGATTTAAACATTTACTACATATACAATTAATGTTCAGGTTGGATTGTAATATCTATTATGTTTTCATATTTTTAGAGGTCGAAAATTTTCAGACTGAACAGATGCCTTTCAGAAAATGCTGCTTTTATGAAATCAAAACTAGGCCTGTCAAGCAATTAAAAAAATTAATCGTGATTATTCGTGCGTAATAATCGCACTGTTAAACAATAAGAGAATACCATTTATTTAAATATTTTTGGATGTTTTCTACATTTTCAAATATATTGATTTCAATTACAACACAGAATACCAAGTGTACAGTGCTCACTTTATATTTATTTTTTATTACAAATATTTGCCCCGTAAAAAACAAAAGAAATCGTATTTCTCAATTCACCTAATACAAGTACAGTGGTACAATCTCTTTTAGAAAATTTTAGAGCCTGCAAGTCCACTCAGTCCTACTTCTTGTGGAGCCAGTCACTCAGACAAACAAGTTCAGTTACAATTTGCAGGAGATAATGCTGCCTGCTTCTTGTTTACAGTGTCACCTGAAAGCGAGAACAGGTGTTCACATGGCACTGTTGAAGCCGGCGACGCAAGATATTTACGTGCCAGATGTGCTAAAGATTCATGCTTCAACCACCATTCCAGGGGACATGGGTCCATGCTGATGACGGGTCCAATGCAACATAGATTATAGATCATTGTTATGTTTTGAAACTCCATTGAACAGAAAAATGTATGTAGAAATTCTTAGTGGATTGATTGGGTGGTTCAGGTGGCTGATCATAGACTACAGAAACTTTCAGCTTTAGGTTACTGTTTCAAATCCCTAGGAACGGTGTGAACGAAATTTGTGTCCATGTGATGGTGGTTTGGTGACTTACATGAAATGAGCTTGATGGTTTCCACTTCAGTTTCCAGTGGGCACACATTCACATTAATAAAAAACAACATAAGTTGCACACTAGTTGGCAGGGAGACCTAGGACTGAAGCCCATCATGACTGAGCTGCCCTCCTCATCTCTATAATAATAATAATATCTAGCACTTACATATCATTTTTGTCTGTAGAACTCAAAGTGCTTTACAAAGGAGGTTAGTGTCATTATCCCCATTTTACGAATGAGGGAAAGTGAAGCAGAGAGAATGTAGGTGATTTGACCAAGGTCATCCAACAGGCCAGCATCAGAACTAGGAATAGAACCTGGGTCTCTTAATCACCCTATCCACTGGACCACACAGCTTCTGGAGGTGATGCCTTTCAATGAACGTTGAGACATATTTGCAGAACTTTAGCTGTTACAGATTGTCAGCATTTCCCATTCTCTACCTGTCCCATGAATGAATAGAGGACATCAGGTTGCGGGGCTGTTTATCCAGTATTCTTCATCAGCACTAAATTAATACACAATTTGTTGAAAGCTGAAAACCACCTAGAGGTTTTGTCTCTGTGTGGACAGAATTTTATATACTACTTTCCTGTCTTCAGTTCTACTGTGTTGTATGGGTTTTACACAGGTAATAGTACATAAAAATAGGTTTTAGCTGTTGGCTTCTTTCTTTTAATGCCTGCTGCCCCAAAAATCTATTTTACATGCAGAGCTTGTGGCGCTACTGCCTATTATGTATCTTCAAACGGAGAGCGGAGAAGCAGGGAAGAAGTACTAAATGCAGTTTCTTTCGAAGCCAGTTCTTCGTGTTTAGCCGAGTGTAGTTCTCTGAAAGTTTACATGATAACAATCACATATTGATCTATGTAAACTCTTGACATTTAAGTTTTTATAGTACAAACTAGAATTTGTTAACCTATTGTAAGCAGTCATAATCTTGCTAAGTAGTTTTGTTGCATATTTTGTGATATGTAAGGTGAGAACTCAATGTCAGAGATTGTGACCTAATTAATATTCTTATTTAATTTCAGATGGCATTAATACACATTAAAAATAACATATAGCCCAGATCTTTAGTATTTCCATTATATTCTGCTCCACTCAGTCAGGATGTGGTTAGTTGGGATGACTCCAGTTGATCTATTACATCCTCTCCCAAATATTGTTTGCTGGGAAAAACCACTCCGTAATAGGATGATAGGACCATTCCAAATCCATTGCACTATTTGTTTAATACAGATCTGATGACAGTCTGTGTCTCAGTCAATCCAGTTAGTAAGGTCCACAGAGACTTCTACCAAACTTAGAAGCTCCGTACCTACCTTAATCCCCACAATTTTTACTAACTCACCTTAATCAAGATTGCTGCTTAAATGAAGTTTGAGAGGCCTGTGTGTCTGTTAAGCGACTTCTACTGTATAAAGATTTTTTTCGTATCAAAACCAGCATTAAAATAGCCTAATGAATGGGGCTGTTGTTGTCATTTAACAGAATGCCCAAAACCTGTCGGTAAATCAGGATTATTTAATGCATTTTAAAATGTTTATTTTGTAGTTCTCTGTTCATGTGTAATGAGTGTGTTTTGTGCCATGTAGACAAAATGAAAAGCTTTCTTTTTGAAATAGGTTACTAAATGTAGAAAGTGCTATAAAAAGGATACCTAGGAGTTCATATTTTATTTCCCTGATATTTGAATAATATGTAGTCAGTTTACAACTCCAGTGATGATTTTTTTTCTCCACAGCTGTCCGCACCGAAAACCTAGGTACAACAATTAACCTGTGTTCTGTCTCTTATGTCATTCAGTAATAGAGATTCTGCAAATGGTACTTACCTAACAGTTTTGTGATAATTCTCGAGGCAGTATTGTTTCTTGTTTCCTCTCCCAATATTCACTGCATTGAAAACTTGGCTTTCTGTATGTCTACCTTAGGGTTTTATACTGCCACCCATCACCATAGTACCTGAGTGCCTTCCATATAAAATCAATAGCAAAACAACAGGTTTTCCTTAGTAAACAGATATGACTCACAAAAATACATAAAATAGGTATGCTGGGTATTAATTTTTAATTACTTAATATCCCAGATGTGCTGCTTTCAAGAAGGTGCTATTTTTATATGGTTGCTTTTCTAACTATATCAGTGCTTCAAGGTGTCACCTTGTGGGATAAGCAGTGAGAAACAAAGCAATAATTTATTCCATGTTTTCTGTTCTTCCACAGGAAGATTCAGTGCCTTCAAGAATTAACTTTATCATCCAGTACATCTGATAGTTGTGTTTTGCATATGTCTGTTAATTGAAAATGGACTTACTGAAGTTTTCCTCTGCAGTACTTAGAAGTTTGGGGATATGAAGTGGAAATAAACAGTGCTTTTCATTTATTTTTATTTCAGGGGATATAATTTTCAATGCCCACTACCCAGAGCTGCCACCAGATTTTATCTTTGGAGAGGATGCTGAATTCCTGCCAGATCCCTCTGCCTTGCATGTGAGTACAGCTGCAGTGCTTTTGTGATCATTATGTGCTGGAGAGAGACTTGGCTTTTGAGAATGGCTCAATAATAGGAATTTGCTAACAATGCAGATTTTTAAAAAAATCTTTTATTTCACTGTCATGTGGGTATGTAGACACTTTCTCCACTTTAAAACCATAATTATGGAGTCAACTAAATCATTTATTTCAAAATGTTTTAATTAAAATAAGACATCATATTCCCCATATCTAATCATTTAGAATGTTCTGCAGGACATAACCCTGTACAAAAAAAAGTTGCTTTTTAAAAAATCAGTTACTTCTATTTAGCACCTGATAATTTTCAAAGATTTGCTTCTTTCAGCAAAGGGGTTAACCTTTGCCTTGCCCTTGGAACATCATTTGGACTTTGGTAGAGTTTATTTCATGGCAGAGAATGAGGTATAACTGGGTTGGGCTTTGGCATTCGTCTGTATTAATACCAGAAAGGGTGGGAAACAAGTGGGAGTGTTTTGTGGCACCATTGTGTCAGACAAGACTCTGAAAACTTTATACTTGTAATGAAATGTGCTGCAGTAAAGACAGAAGCATGCTTTGGGGAGGGGAGATAATAAAATGAGCACATTAGGTGGATAATACTTCGTTGCACAGTGTTACTGTGTAACACGAAATATTACTGAGTATTAAAAATTAGTCTTTAATAACAAAGCCTTGTACCTAGAACTGAACTTTGGTTGGGTACTTGTGATACTTCTAACTCTGATATAGTAGTCACGTTAGTGTGCCTCCCTTGTCAGACAAATATGCCTGTTGCATAGAGTTGCAGTCTTATTCCTGATCAGTGGCTAACATCAGCAGTGTTTCTCACTTCTGTTGTAGTGTTTTAAAGCTCAAATTAAATTTTCAGTTTTTGCTAAATATTTTTTAGCTTGCTGACTTCTGTTGTGTTTCTAGTTCTATACTCTTATGAATGATGCATCATACTAAGGAATCCATTAGTCATAGATACATTCCATATTGATCCATTAGTCATCAGCGTGTTAACAAAAATTCTACTGGAAATACTAAGATGGGTTTTTCAGCTAGCCAAGCACTTTGGAAGTTCTGTACCTAATTCTGTGTGTCTGAAATTTGAAAGATGTCATTTGGATACTGGACATATTTTGTCTCTTGTTCTGAGGCTGCAGAGTGGCTAACCAATTATTTTAATTTATCTGACTAGCTCATTTGCTAGCAGGGAGTATCTATTTGTTACATTTTGGGATGTCTAACTTAGATTTCTCGATAGTTGGAATGTTTCTGTGACTTGGCAAATGGACTGTTAATTTAAAACTGTTGTTCATAAAACTGAAAACACCAATTTCTTTATTATTGTTGCTTTTAAAACGCTGAAAAATAAAAGGTAAAACATGATTTAAAAGGGATAGCATTTTTCTTTCCGAGGCAAAAATGATTGTCTACCACATAGAAAAGCTGAGTGCTTTCTTTAAATGGATCTAAGTTGTTTTGTACCCTTACCTCACTTCAGGAATTTTATTTTATTATGGCCTTTATATGTGCTTGGGCTTTTGAGGGCTATCTTCTTAATATTCACATTATTTCTGTTCTCAAGCAGGATGCAGTAATCCAGTACTAACTGGATTTTATTAATTGTGGGCTACTGGGAAGTTAAATCAAATATAAAGAAGAATATGCATTATAATAAGTAGAGTCTAAAATGTATTTTCATAATCTTTAATTAATTTCTTAAATTCTCCTAATTTTTACCCCTTTCTCTGTTTAGTTCTTGTTTCACTCTATTCCAAGCTTCTCAGTGGTGCTTATAGCAACATCACTTAGAGGTTTGTGTCTCCGTCACATACATACATGACATACAAAGTAAAGAGTAACACACTTTTTTTTTTTTTTTATAGCAAAGAGATACTTGCAGCAAATGAGGTGTGAAACACTTCAAGGGAATTCTGGGCATCTTGCAGAAGAAATATTTATATAAAATTCATTGCTAAATAAGTTTTGTGTGATAAATTTTGACAAAGTATGGTATATCACCTTATCTTTAATGTTAAAAAAGAGTTCCTGGTAACGTCAACCTAGTCATTTAATCTGTCCAATGCCGCCTCTTTCTTAACTCGTCCCTTCTTTACTTATCCAACTTTGTCTTTTATCATGTAGCTCACCATCCCCATTTCTTCCCAGAGATGCCAACCTCAATGGCTGTTTGTCCCCTTCTCCCACAATCACCCCTTTGCTTTCTTCCATGTCGCTTCCTACACATGGAACCTTCTTTCTGAGCTGACCGCAAAGCTTCTACACTATAGGACCTGGCTACTCTGGACTGCTACCATCTGGTCGCTAACCAGTTTGGAGTGGGAAAGTCGATGGTTGGACTCGTGTTGATGGAAGTGTTCAGGGCCATTCATCGCATCCTGCTCTGAAAGACCATGACTATGGGCATCATTCGTGACATTGTAGATGGCTTTGCTTCCCTAACTGTGGAGGGGTGCTAGATGGCACACACATTCCAATACTGGCACCAGACTACCTAGCCACTGAGTACATTGATTGGAAGGGGTATTTCTCTATGGTTCTCCAGCACTTGTGGATCACTGTGGGCATTTCATGGACATTAACACAGCCTGGTCTGGAAAGGTGCATGACGGAGGCATCTTTCGGAACACTGGCCTTTTCAGGAAGCTGCAAGCGAGACTATCTTCCCCGACTAGAGGATCACCGTCGGGGAAGTCGAAATGCCCATTGTGATCCTGGGAAATCCTGCCTACCCGTTCATGCCGTGGCTTTTGAAACCATACACAAGGCACCTTGACAACATCAAGGAGCGGTTCAACAACAGACTGAGCAAGTGCAGAATGACTGTTGAGTGTGCTTTTGGCCATTTAAAGGCCCACTGGCGCTGCCTATATGCTAGGCTGGACCTGGCCGATGACAATATTCCTATGCTTATAGCCGCGTGCTGTACACTCCATAATATTTGTGAAGGGAAGGGTGAAAGTTTCACTCAGGGCTGGACCACTGAGGCTCAGCGCCTGGAGGCTGAATTTGAACAGCCAGAGACCAGGGCTATTAGGGGGCACAGCGTGGGGCTATAAGGATCAGGGATGCCTTGAGGCAGCATTTTGAAGCTGAAAGCCACTGATATTTGTTGCTATGCTCAGGAATGCAGTGCTTGTAATGCTAGGAGGTGATTGTGATTGGTGAAGATGATGCACTGTGAAGGTTTAAGAAAACTGCCTGTTGCTTTGCAGGGCTCTGTTTGCTTTCAATTAATAGAATAAAGATTGCTTTCAAAGTAACACAATTCTTTTAGTAAAATCCAACAACCGGAGGGGAGAGACAAACAAAAAAACACATCAGCACTGAGTCGGATGGGGGAAGGGAAGGTCCCAGGAGGAGTGGGGTCCCGGGACAGTTAAAGATTTGTGTATGTCCAGGGATCACATCCAACCTTCTCCTCTGGAGAACAATGCAGCGGGTACTGTACTTCAGCAGGCTAAACTGCAGAGGGATGGGTATTGAGTGCAGTGGATAGTGGGAGTCCGCAGTGCTGGACTGTGACAGGGGAAGAGTAGAATGCCACAGATACAGACTGGAGCCAGGAGGTTGATAAGAGTGTATTGGTGGTGTCTGGGAGGAGCAAGGGAAAGAGTTTTGCGAGCGGCTGCAGATGAGGGTGGGTGCGGAGTTCCTCAGTTTGCAGTGCGAGTATGAAGCATGTCTGCTTGGCACTCCATAATGTTTAAGAGCCGCTCCATGGCTTCATTCTGTTGTGCCGTGTTTTCCTTTCGGTCCCTCTTCTTGCTGTCTTTCAGTTCCTGTTTTTCTGCTGCGCAGTGCACCATGACCTCATTCAGCAAGTCCTCCTTAGTTCTTCATGACCGCTTTCTAATTCTGCACAGCCGTTCAGCCAGTGATAACAAAGAGGGAGGCTGGGCTCCCAAGGTCATATCTGTGAAGCCAAAATGCAAACTTCTACAGAAGCAGTATTGTTTGCAACACACAGATCACCGATTCAGTGATTTAAAATGTAGCCAGTATTCACATACCTGTCACTAACTGGCTGACCCCAGGCAAGGACACATGAGCTGCAAGACCCGCAAAATGGTGAGTAATTGCAGGGGAAATCTGTGTTCCCGGACCCTACTGTACACTGGGCATGTGGCTCTTGGGGAGAGCCAGCACAGTAAAGAGGGCCTTATAATTATTTCTGTCCTCACATTTTCCACAAGCTGTGTTCATTATGGGAGATATCTCGCTGCTGAGGGTGAGCAGGGAATCAAGGGAGGGTCTTCTCCAGGACTACGGCTTCCGCCCTGGCCCTTATGTGGCTCTCCTGTGTGCAGCAAAGGTCATGCTTCCTCCCCCCACACCCCCCATGATGGCAGAGTGGTGCGGGAAAGTGGGGCAAGAAACAAAACAGCTCTGCCAAAGAACCTGCAGCAGCAGATTGCCCAGTATCTCCATGAGAGTTTCCTGGAGTTCTCTGCGGCAGATTCCCGTGAATGGAGGGAGTCAATCAACACCCTGTTCCACTACTCAGAGTAGGCATGTAGTGGTACGTGCATCCAGAGACAAGCCTGCTTTCTGCAACTCTCCTGCCCCCAACAACTCATTTCAGCGATTCCCAAAATCACATCCACTTATCAGGGGCCTCCTCTCCTGTTTGCGCTTCGCCAACATCGGACAGCTGTGACTGGCTAGCCTCCTCCGGGATAGAGAAGAGCTCCTGGCTGCATGCATCTCTGGCCTTCGAGTCATCTTCTGCCTCTGGGTCCCCCTTTCCTTCCACATCCTCGTCCAAGATTTCCTCCTCCTAGCTCAGTCTGCTATCGACTGGCACGCGAGCCACCGAAGTATCCACAGTGGCCTTCGCAGTGGAGGTAGGGTTGCCACCGAGTATTGCATTCAGCTCTTTGTAGAACTGGCAGCTTGTGGGTGGAGCACCGGAGTGGTGGTTTGCCTTCCGTGCCTTGTGGTAGGCATTCTGCAGCTCCTTCACTTTAACCCTGCACTGCAGTGTGTCCCGATCATGGCCCCTTTCTGTCATGCATTGTGAAATCTGTCTGTAGGTATCATAATTCATACGGCTGGAGTGCAGCAGGGACTGGACAGCCTCCTCTCCCCAAAACTTTTATTTTAGATTGTTTTGTAACTGCTGCATATTAATGCAAATTTGTAAAAATCCTTTAAAATCAATGGTCGGAAGGTGGTTTAGAAGTTCAAAGTATTATTGGAAATGAACATTCGTATGGTTTTATTTTCATTTCTAAAAAAAATCTTAACATATAGAAAAGGAGTACTTGTGGCACCTTAGAGACTAACCAATTTATTTGGGCATAAGCTTTCATGAGCTACAGCTCACTTGATCGGATGCATACTGTGGAAAGTACAGAAGATCTTTTTATACACACAAACCATGAAAAAATGGGTGTTTACCACTACAAAAGGTTTTCTCTCCCCCCACCCCACTCTCCTGCTGGTAATAGCTTATCTAAAGAGATCACTCTCCTTACAATGTGTATGATAATCAAGTTGGGCCATTTCCAGCACAAATCCAGGTTTTCTCCCCACCCCCCTCCCCAAACCCACTCTCCTGTTGGTAATAGCTTATCTAAAGTGATCACTCTCCTTACAATGTGTATGATAATCAAGGTGGGCCATCTCCAGCACAAATCCAGGGTTTAACAAGAACGTCAGGGTGGGGGGGAGGAGGAGGAAAAAACAAGGGGAAATAGGTTACCTTGCATAATGACTTAGCCACTCCCAGTCTCTATTCAAGCCTAAGTTAATAGTATCCAATTTGCAAATGAATTCCAATTCAACAGTTTCTCGCTGGAGTCTGGTTATTAAGGATTATTATTATTATATTATTATTATAATATTATTATTAAGGATCTACAACCTATCCTGAAGGATGACCCAACAGTCTCACAAATCTTGGGAGACAGGCCAGTCCTTGCCTACAGACAGCCTCCCAACCTGAAGCAAATACTCACCAGCAACCACATACCACACAACAGAACCACTAACCCAGGAACCTATCCTTGCAACAAAGCCCATTGCCAACTGTGCCCACATATCTATTCAGGGGACACCATCACAGGGCCTAATGACATCAGCCACACGATCAGAGGCTCGTTCACCTGCACATCCACCAATGTGATATATGCCATCATGTGCCAGCAATGCCCCTCTGCCATGTACATTGGTCAAACTGGACAGTCTCTACGTAAAAGAATAAATGGACACAAATCAGATGTCAAGAATTATAACATTCATAAACCAGTCGGAGAACACTTCAATCTCTCTGGTCACACGATTACAGACATGAAAGTTGCGATATTACAACAGAAAAACTTCAAAACCAGACTCCAGCGAGAAACTGTTGAATTGGAATTCATTTGCAAATTGGATACTATTAACTTGCTTTTTTTGCCTCTGTCTTCACTAACAAGGTCAGCTCCCAGACTGCTGTGCTGGGCATCACAAAATGGGGAAGAGATGGCCAGCCCTCTGTGGAGATAGAGGTGGTTAGGGACTATTTAGAAAAGCTGGACGTGCACAAGTCCATGGGGCCGGACGAGTTGCATCCGAGAGTGCTGAAGGAATTGGCGGCTGTGATTGCAGAGCCATTGGCCATTATCTTTGAAAACTCGTGGCGAACCGGGGAAGTCCCGGATGACTGGAAAAAGGCTAATGTAGTGCCAATCTTTAAAAAAGGGAAGAAGGAGGATCCGGGGAACTACAGGCCAGTCAGCCTCACTTCAGTCCCTGGAAAAATCATGGAGCAGGTCCTCAAAGAATCAATCCTGAAGCACTTGCATGAGAGGAAAGTGATCAGGAACAGCCAGCATGGATTCACCAAGGGAAGGTCATGCCTGACTAATCTAATCGCCTTTTATGATGAGATTACTGGTTCTGTGGATGAAGGGAAAGCAGTGGATGTATTGTTTCTTGACTTTAGCAAAGCTTTTGACACGGTCTCCCACAGTATTCTTGTCAGCAAGTTAAGGAAGTATGGGCTGGATGAATGCACTATAAGGTGGGTAGAAAGCTGGCTAGACTGTCGGGCTCAACGGGTAGTGATCAATGGCTCCATGTCTAGTTGGCAGCCGGTATCGAGTGGAGTGCCCCAAGGGTCGGTCCTGGGGCCGGTTTTGTTCAATATCTTCATAAATGATCTGGAGGATGGTGTGGATTGCACTCTCAGCAAATTTGCGGATGATACTAAACTGGGAGGAGTGGTAGATACGCTGGAGGGGAGGGATAGGATACAGAAGGACCTAGACAAATTGGAGGATTGGGCCAAAAGAAATCTGATGAGGTTCAATAAGGATAAGTGCAGGGTCCTGCACTTAGGACGGAAGAACCCAATGCACAGCTACAGACTAGGGACCGAATGGCTAGGCAGCAGTTCTGCGGAAAAGGACCTAGGGGTGACAGTGGACGAGAAGCTGGATATGAGTCAGCAGTGTGCCCTTGTTGCCAAGAAGGCCAATGGCATTTTGGGATGTATAAGTAGGGGCATAGGGAGCAGATCGAGGGACGTGATCGTTCTCCTCTATTCGACATTGGTGAGGCCTCATCTGGAGTACTGTGTCCAGTTTTGGGCCCCACACTACAAGAAGGATGTGGATAAATTGGAGAGAGTCCAGCGAAGGGCAACAAAAATGATTAGGGGTCTGGAACACATGAGTTATGAGGAGAGGCTGAGGGAGCTGGGATTGTTTAGCCTGCAGAAGAGAAGAATGAGGGGGGATTTGATAACTGCTTTCAACTACCTGAAAGGGGGTTCCAAAGAGGATGGCTCTAGACTGTTCTCAATGGTAGCAGATGACAGAACGAGGAGTAATGGTCTCAAGTTGCAGTGGGGGAGGTTTAGATTGGATATTAGGAAAAACTTTTTCACTTTTAAGAGGGTGGTGAAACACTGGAATGCGTTACCTAGGGAGGTGGTAGAATCTCCTTCCTTAGAGGTTTTTAAGGTCAGGCTTGACAAAGCCCTGGCTGGGATGATTTATCTGGGAATTGGTCCTGCTTCAAGCAGGGGGTTGGACTAGATGACCTTCTGGGGTCCCTTCCAACCCTGATATTGTATGATTCTATGATTCTATGAACTTAGGCTTGAATAGAGACTGGGAGTGTCTAAGTCATTATGCAAGGTAACCTATTTCCCCTTGTTTTTTCCTCCCCCCTCCCCCCCTCAGATGTTCTTGTTAAACCCTGGATTTGTGCTGGAAATGGCCACCTTGATTATCATACATATTGTAAGGAGACTGATCACTTTAGATAAGCTATTACCAACAGGAGAGTGGGTTTGTGGGGTGGGTGGGGAGAAAACCTGGATTTGTGCTGGAAATGGTCCAACTTGATTATCATACACATTGTAAGGAGAGTGATCACTTTAGATAAGCTATTACCAGCAGAAGAGTGGGGTGGGGGGAGAGAAACTTTTGTAGTGGTAAACACCCATTTTTTCATGGTTTGTGTGTATAAAAATATCTTCTGTACTTTCCACAGTATGCATCCGATGAAGTGAGCTGTAGCTCACGAAAGCTTATGCTCAAATAAATTGGTTAGTCTCTAAGGTGCCACAAGTACTCCTTTTCTTTTTGCGAATACAGACTAACACGGCTGTTACTCTGAAACCTGTCATTAACGTATAGACTTACATTTCATATTTGTGTTTATATATTTATAATATAAAAAGACTGCTTTCCAGGTTGTAAATAATAAAGTTCTTCCTCTCTTCGGTGTTTATTCATTTTGAATGGGAAGTACTGGACAAGTATTTAACAAACAATAACAACAAACATCCCCCCCACCATTTTTCACTGTATTCAGATAAAAATTCAGTTGGCACAAAACCAGATTAGTAATTTGTGTGTGTAGATTAGATTAATTTGGACCTCATTACTTTGATGCCGGTTTGAGTAACAAGAATTGTTTATGTTAGCCTTGTTATTTGTTAGTGTGAGCAAGTCAATAATTGAAGTGCATAGGTGAAATGTTAACCTTGGCTTTCCAATATTTTGAAGTATGCTTTGCTTGGTGGGACGTAGACAACAGCATTATGGTGAAAGTTACCATTTGAATTTGACTAGGATTGATTTTTGATATCTTAACTAACTGCCAATATTTGGTAGAGATTTGAAGCCCAGTAGACTCAGTTCAGCCATTTAGTCTACTGAGACACACTAACTGAGTGATGTGTTGTTTACTTTATGAAGATCTTTCATGGAACCTTGACTTTTTAAGCTTTGTATCTTCTCTTTGTGGTCATTAAAGATTCCACAATCCTTATTGTAATAGCAAATTTTGTCTGAATGGCAGAATTTTCCTCTCCTTTCTGTAATGTGTTGTCCTATACCTTAAAGGTGGCTGCATTTCAATGGTTGGAGAAATGATTACTGTATATATTTCAAGGCCAAAAAGAAGAGCTTTATTAGAATCTTAACTTCTGCATGTTTGATAGAGCGTTTGCAATGAGGCTATGTTAAATCTACTAAATCAGCTTTACTTGACTAAATCCATTTTATTTTTCAAGTTTGTGGAGTTGAGGAGCTCTGGCTTTGGTTTAGCACTTTTGTGTCTATGTAAATATGATTCCAATGATGCACTATATCTTTGAATGTAAATTACCTAATTTTTGCTCTGACCATTTAAGAATTTAGTATCCTCAGATATAGTAGCTGGGTATCTTTTTGCTAAGTTTCAGAACACTTCTATATTTTAAACCAATATTCTTTGGTGTAATTATCTCAATGCGAACATTTTTACTTAAAGGAAAAAATGAAAGCCTGCCTTTTTCCAATGACAGCATATGGGTTTAATGGTGTCAGGAGTGCATTCACTTTTGGTAGGCATTTAAAGACAGGAGCAATTTGATTTAAATGCTAATCTAGTGAGTTTACAATTAGCTTATCAGAAAAGGTAGGATTAGTCCAGTTAGGACACTTCTGTTTTTTTGAGTCATTGGTGCATTGTTTGAGAATAGCATTATCTTCTGTTTTTCATGTTCTGTACATCATGATACGTGGGCAGATTCATGGTTGTTCGGGTGATGGTAACTGTAATTTCCATACTTTCTAAATTTTTGTGTTTTATTTTTAGCGCCCTGCAAATTTGCAGTTACCCACTTTCTATTCGCAGGTATCCGTGGATCATGTTTGCGGATTGCAGATCGGATGCGGATGCAAATTTTGTCTCCGCACAGAGCTCTATTTATTTTGATGTTTAATCTTAACTTCGCTTGCAACTTCTCTTAATGATTTCCCCCCTTTGTGTTGTTTATATATATTTACAAACCAAGTTGCAAGTTAGCTAATTTTGTTTATGTTTTGACTGAGCATTTCTTTAAGGCTTTTAAAAACATTTCAGAATGGTCCAGTGACAGGAGTCCCTCTTAAACTTGCAAACTGTGCAGAGAATCTCACAGACCATGCTACTTCCCTTTCCATTCAGGATCATTTTCTTGACAGATAGAACCATACAGGGTCACCCTATGATATAAATTGTGCTCTTGTGGGTGGTCTTTTTGGAATGAGTTACTGTATGGGTCCTCACACAAAAAATCTCTGACATGACTCAAATTGAATGTTTTCTAAAACATTAATGGATTCTTCCTAAATTTCCAAAAGTCTCTGTGCCCTCAACACAAGATTTTTGTCAGAGCCAGACTCAGAATGAAGTTGAGCAAGAATGTGTTTTTCCTAAAGAGAATTCACAGGCTCTAGTTCTTGCAGCACTACATCCATTTTATTCCAGCAAAAATTTGCAAGCATATCTATCCTTGATATCTTTAGGTGGTGATGCTTCCTACATTTGGGAATGTCCAGACATCTTGGAGAAGATTAGTGTCCAAACACCTTCACCATGAGCTAACTGGGAGTAAGTTAATGTACAAAATATATCCCTAGATCTTCACAGCCTGGAAGCTGACCATCTCAATATGGGGTAGGGTTTGGACAGTTAAGTCTATACACCTAAATGATACTGGTGAAATGTTTTCAATAACTGTATTAGAATGTGCTCCACTTTTTATAGAAATGGACACTATTAGGTCTAAATAAGAGCTCTGAACAAGATTGCTACCACAACATGAACTAAACTAGTGAGGGAGGTTACACTTACAGTCTCTGTTCTCTATCATCACTGCTCCTGCCTAAACCATTTTTCTAGCCAGAGCTTGTTTTCCTTTTAGTTGCTGTTTATTGGGCTTATGTATTGTTTTTGAGTTAATGTATTGTTTTTTCTTAAGCATTTTTATGCTAGATTGGCAATTTTACTTTTCACTGAGGCCTCAGTTGCCTTTGAAAATATTCAGTTTGTTTTTGTGCTGTGCTTGGATGTCTTTGGGGTTGAGCACTTTAAAAATAAAACTTATTTTTACTCTTACTGAGTCTGAAACCTATTCCAAATTTGTTTGGGGGAAGGGGAGTGGAAGTGGGAAGGTGGTTAATTATTTTTTAGAGTGTGAAAAGCTCTTTGACTAAAAACATTTGAATTCTACATCTGGTCAGCAACTGTATGCCAAACTTCACCCACGGAAGCTTAAAAGAGCCAAGATATCTAAACCTGAAAATCTGGACTTATAATGGAGGTGCCAGCTGAATCCTGTTTATATTTTGAATAACGATTTGTCCAAAATAGTGCATGTAATTTGGGTGTATATAGCACAGAGAAACTTCAAAATCTAATTTTCGAATTTGACAAAACATTGTTTGCTTAGTCATTGAAAAGATATCAACAAATTGTTAATTGTTAGAATATGTCTGATTTCTTGAAAATGCAATATTTGTTGATAAAGAGGATAAATCAGAAGATTGTCAGTGGGATAATAAACCTTTCACCTTTAGCTTGTTGATTCAAACCAACTCAGATGATATTTGTTGCCTTTTCTCAGTGGCTTGGTTTTCTATGGGCAATGAGGTTATGAGCACTTACATTGTTCTCTAAACTGTAGAAGTGCTGTGCTTGACTCAGTATTGAGGCACAATCGTAGAGCAGTATAACACCTTTATCTAGCATTAAATTGAGTGAAAAATGTAAAATACAAATAAAAAAAATAGAGAGAGAAAAAGTATAATTCTACATTCCTTGTGTGCCCATAATTCCCATTGAACTCAGTTTGAGTGCCAAACTGTATTTTATCAAAAGTTTACTTGCTATATTTAAAAAAATCTACACAAATGTATATTTCATCTCTAGTTTTATTATCTTGAAATCACACACACAATTTTTAAAATAATTTATAATGTTTTCTAAAAGAAATTAGTGACTTCTGTGTCCTGGTTCCCCCAGCACAGAGTAAATGGGTAGCTCATATGCGGTGAGGCAAGATAGTGGGGCCTTGTGTACACTTAAAATGATTTTCTGGTATAGATATACCTGTACAACTATCTTGAATAACCCCCTAGTGGAAACACAGTTTATACCAGGGGTGGCCAATGTGTAGCTCCGGAGCTGCATGCGGCTCTTCAGAAGTTAATATGCAGCTCCTTGTATAGGCACCGACTCCAAGGCTGGAGCTACAGGTGCCAACTTTCCAATGTGCTGGGGGGTGCTCACTGCTCAACCCCTGACTTTGCCATGGGCCCTGCCCCCACTCCACCCCTTCCTGCCCCTTTCCCAGAGCCTGCCATGTCCCCCCCCCCAGCCTCCTCCATGCCACAAAACAGCTGGTCGGGAGGTGTGGGCTTTTCAATCTGGACCCCAACAAAGAAGATCCTTCTTCCTTGTATCATTCCCTTCTCTAAGCTAAAATTTTCCACTTCCCCTCAACTTGCTATCACCTTGGGTACAGGAGATAGAAGATGCTATCTTTGGAGCCTGAAATGGAGTTCCCAGATTCCTCAAAGAGGGCTTCTTTAGAGAATGGAAAATTCTAATTAAGTAGATGGACAGGACACTTCAATGAACAGTAAAAGAAGAGAATTCTTCTCTCCACATTTTTCTGGATGAAGCCAAATGAGAAAAACAAACCTTACCGGTTTCCTCTTTTGTGGTATAAAAACAAAATTTATGTAAGTTTGCTGGGAATTCCCAAATGTTAAGCTTTCTATAGGCAGGTCAATGGGCAGATATTTCAAATAGGATAGGGAAATTCAAGACCTTTCATTAACTCTTCCTTCAACAGGTCCTCCAGTGGTAACCTTTACTAAATCCTCCTCTGTCCTTCTGGAGCCTGCTTTTCGTCTTGGAAAAAAAATCTATCAAGGCTTTGCATGTGCTAGTGAAAGGGAACATACAGTACAAGTGGACCAGCTACAAGAGTAAAAGATTCACTCAGGGGAATGGAACCTCAAGGAAAATGCATTTCACGATTTGGTGGCTTGACTGGACTTTCAACAGATAGGTTTATTCACCATAAGACACAACGGGATGGTGTTCAAGTTTTGCAGCAGGTTTCCAGACCTCTGGGCAATGGTTCCATCCCAAGGAAATTCAGTCTGGCATCTGCGTTCCATTTCTCACTCTCATTTTGACGGTTCTAATAAAAATAGACTTGGGGAACTGTAATCTTCATGTCCCTGGACCTGCTTTAAAGGGCTGGGATATGCTATTCATACTACTAAGAATGTCCAGAAATCACATTTCTCCTTCCTCATCAGAAGGATCTGCTATCCTGAGGCCTCTTTGTGCAGATACATCTGAACCCAAGCCCATTTTCACTGTTGGCCTGGCACATGAAAGGAATATGCTGAAAAAGCTAGACATTATCAAGAGACTCAGGAAGATCCTTAGAAGTCTTCCTTGATAGTATACTGGTGTGTGTGGGAGTGCTTTTCTCAATGGTGTACTGTGAGGAAACTCTCTCCTAAGATATCTGGCATCCCTTTTGTTCTGTGTGTGTTTCTTGGTGGGTTCTTCTCATTTCCCTTAAGGTTCAGGCCTCTATTCTCTGTAGGAGGATGGACAGGAGGCTTTTCTATGGGCTCCCATCTCCTTGCCCTCCTGTTCTACCCTCTTCTCCTTGAAGATTTTCCGTGTACCTCCCTGGAGCTTGAATTTAGTCCTTCCGTTCCTCTGTCTTTTTCACTTTTAGCTCCTTTCATATATTTTCCCCTCGCTTCCTAGAAGGTGGCTTCTTAGAGGGTTTAGCCACTCTTACTTGTGCATCTCTCTTTATGGTTTCCTGTAGAAATAAAATGGTCCTATGTATGTGCCTCACTTTTCTTCCCAAAGTTTTGGCCTCATTTCATCTTAATCAGGACATAGTTTTGCCAAACATTGGCCCTAATCTCACGCAAAGAAAGGAAAGGATATAGTACAGTCTGCGTGTGCATATTGTTCTAAAGTTCAGTTTGGATAGAATATAAGACTTTAGGCTTCTAAATCCCTTTTCCTTCTCTTTGAAGGGCAAAGGAAGGCTGGCTGGCTTCCAGATGAGAGAGCCAGATGAAACGCTCTTTAAAAGCCTGTAAAATTACTAATTTATCCTCTTTAGTCTTCACTGAGGCTCACTTTACAAAGGCAACTTTGGTCTTTTCATCTGAGATAGGTGAGTCTACTTTAGGAGAACTGTGCAGCACAGATATCTTCTTACATGTGACCTGTAACTATTACAGACTGGTTTCAGAGTAGCAGCTGTGTTAGTCTGACTGCATGGCTTTGCTTCAGTAAATGTGACCTTTTGAAAGATGCATTATCTGTGTAACAATTCAGTAGGCCATTCCCAAGCCAACTATCTCTACTCTAGTTGTTTGGGACTCCCACAGTTCCTCATAACTGGCTTCTTTTTTGTTTCAAAAAAATAAATTGGAAAAGTATCTGTTTTGGGATCTGGATAGCTACAGCAGCTTTGCCTATCCCACTTTGAAAATGTGTTAATGGGGAGTGCCAAACTGATCCCATTTGTTCTTGCCTGTGGAGTTGGAAGACAGAAAGAAGTTTCTTACCTCATTTCTTTCTGGCATAGATTACATCCTGTTGGCTAGTTAAAAGACCCTTTATTATGGGAAGTTTTAAACTTTAATTCTAATAAAAACCTAGTTTTTCAGAACAGGAAGTACATAGATGGGGGGAGAGTGTTTTGGTCCATGACGGGGACTCCTAGGCACTATGGTCATACAAATAAATAATGATAATTAATAATGATTAATAAGCATCAGAGTTTAGTTAATTGGAGGATGCCCAAAGGAGAGAAACTCCTTGCTGCTATTCTGCCTAATCTGAATATGAGAAAGTACATATTCATTCTGAACTGGTGGAATGTCGGACCTAGAAAGCTATTTGCTGTGAGAAAATACTTCTGTTTTAGAAACTGCTGCTTTCTGCCATTACATTACGTTAATGCCACTACCCTTTGCATGGCAATACAGCGAGGTGGTTTAGAAATTGATACCAAAAAACAAAGTTGATAAGACTTAATGTACAGACTGAAAAAGATGCTTAGCCCCACATGGCTGTTTATAAGAAGAATTATTAGAAAAAAAAAAGTTGGAAATAGCAGCTTTAGGGGAAGTAATATTATCAGTTATTCAAGAATAAGAAGAAGGGAAAAAACTTAATTGTAAGATTAGTAAAGTTGTGAGTCTTCATTTCAGCAAAATATAATACTGTGCAAGCAGCATTTTAGTAGACTCTGAATAAAATGTACTGTAAAGGAAACTGGCTTAAAATAAAATGATTCTGGCCCTAAAGTGTAATGATATTGGCACAGCACACTCCCTTTCCTTGCAAGAACTCCAAAACAGTAAGGAGCGGGTTGGCTTGGAGGCAGCAGCTTGTTAGCTTTCTGGAAGCACATTTGCAAAGTTAAAAAAAAAAAAAACAGGAAAATCAAATCTAGCATAAGTCCTTTTGAACTGAGAACTCACTTAAATTCACCATTTTGTGCCCTTTAGACTCAAGTTGTTGAACCGTGATAATTCATTTTTCTGCAGAGAAAGTCACTAACTGCTTATGAATATGAAAGCAGAACAGCCTTTTAATTTAACTGATTACAGAAGGTCAGTTAAGAAATACCAGTAAATATTCAGTCTGATAATGCTGTTTTGGATTTAGATTAATTTTTATGTTTTGAATTCTGCTCCCTTTTGTAACATATAATTTTCAGAAGGGAACGTTATAATTTGCTTTATTGTGTCCAATATGGTCTAGAAATTCTTTTGATTTCCAACATTTTATTATTTAGGCATGAGTATTATGCAGAAATGTTTTATCTGGGGCCATGCTGTCAAGCAATGTACAGGTTTGGGGCTATTGCTGCACATGGAAATGGAGCTGCTCTTTAATAGTTTATGAATACCGTATGTTGACCTGGTTATTGGGGTGCTCACTGTATGAATATATTGGTTTAGTGTAATAGCAAGCTTAAGGAAAAGCAAGCAGAAAGAAAACAGTGGCTTAAGATAAGCCACCACAAGGTAAACATTTAAGGGTTGTTAAGAGACAATGCCCAAATTGTTAACTGTAAAGATTCTACCTCCTGGCTCTAGCCAGTTTAGAGAACTTGCTTTGATAAGCATGAAAAGCCCAGGAACTGATAAAAGCAAATGACTATAGCAGTTTAAAAAGGAACTCCCTGTTATGAGGGTGGGGTTGCTATTCAGAGACTTGTTCAGGAAAAGCAGAGTGGGATAGGCAGCAACTGGGTGTTTGAGGAAGCCAGGCATGCCGAGGCTACATCAGGGGATGGTGTGCCTTCAGGCAAGATGTATGTAGATTGTTTGTTATCTTAAGGTTCTTGTTCACTAAATGTTTTGTTCCAGTGTTAAAATAAACAATACGTTGGTTTTGAGAAGCCTGATTTCTATATACACCACTAGTCATAGACTCCCCCCCCAAGAAGAACTATAGGTGCTGAATCCAATTAGGTATACATAGTTGGTAGACTGTGTCCTGGATTACAATACCCTGTGTAAGTGTGGGAGAATTGTGAAATTCCACCCCAAGGGAGGTATAGAGACAAGGCCAGACACCTGACGGCGTGTACTCAGCAAGACCAGGAAGTGAACAGAGGTGCCTTGGCACCTTCAATCGTGACAACTGCTCAGGAGTGATTTGTAAGAGACCCATGATGTCCACAAACTGCACTTGTTTCTTGTGATTTAATGTGTGCATTTCAAGATTTCACTATTAACATTAAGAAAAGGAGTACTTGTGGCACCTTAGAGACTAACCAATTTATAGTCTCTAAGGTGCCACAAGTACTCCTTTTCTTTTTGCGAATACAGACTAACACGGCTGTTACTCTGAAACCTGTCACTATTAACATTTAAAGCCTTAAATAATGCGTGATCATTCTGCCTGAGAAGCTCTCTACTGTCCTCTGTCTCTTGCAGTAATGTACATTAGCAGGTTTAGGCCTTCTGCTCATTTTATGATTATAATCTTGAGGGAAAAGGAGGCGGGTCTGCCTTCAGAGAGAACCTGCAATTTGGGGATGCTCTTCTGGGGCCATTCTGGTATTCCTTGCTCATCCAAAATTCTTATTAAGCTCACAAGGAATTCAGGAAGAGGCTCTCCTGGACATACAGGACAAGTCTATAGTATCTTTCTAGTTAAGACATCTTGTATCTTTATCAGATGAATTACTTGAAGGGGTGGGGCAGATTTTCTGTAGTACTGAGTTTTGTGGGCAAATTTTTTTTTTCCATCTTTGAATTTGCTTTATTTGTTCATTTATCAGGACTCTGTAGGGCCAAGGATAGGATGACCAGACGTCCTAATATTAGGGCCTTTGTCTTATATAGGCACTTATTTCCCCCTCCCCCCATCCTGATTTTTCACACTTACTATCTGGTGTCCCTAGCCAGGGAGGGGAGGCAGAAAGCATGATGGAAGATAGTACAAAAGGAAATGTGTGGCAAAAACAATTGAATAACTTTAGGGTGATGAAAAATGGATATGGAGCATGAGCCCTGTGTTAGTGTAATCATATTGTTTATCCTGAGAAACCCAGCTGGTGGTTCATTGCAGGTCAGTGAAAGATCATAGAATCATAGAATATCAGGGTTGGAAAGGGACCTCAGGAGGTCATCTAGTCCAACCCCCTGCTCAAAGCAGGACCAATCCCCAACTAAATCATCCCAGACATGGCTTTGTCAAGCCTGACCTTGAAAACCTCTAAGGAAGGAGATTCCACCACCTCCTTAGGTAACGCATTCCAGTGTTTCACCACCCTCCTAGTGAACTCATCAGTTTGGATGAGCTATTACCAGCAGGAGAGTGAGTTTGTGTGTGTATGGGGGTGGGGGGGGGGGATGTGAGAAAACCTGGATTTGTGCAGGAAATAGCCCAACTTGATTGTCATGCACATTGTGTAAAGAGTTGTCACTTTGGATGGGCTATCACCAGCAGGAGAGTGAATTTGTGGGGGGGGGGGGGTGGAGGGTGAGAAAACCTGGATTTGTGCTGGAAATGGCCCACCTGATGATCACTTTAGATAAGCTGTTACCAGCAGGACAGTGGGGTGGGAGGAGGTATTGTTTCATATTCTCTGTGTATATATAAAGTCTGCTGCAATTTCCACGGTATGCATCCGATGAAGTGAGCTGTAGCTCACGAAAGCTTATGCTCAAATAAATTGGTTAGTCTCTAAGGTGCCACAAGTACTCCTTTTCTTTTTGCGAATACAGACTAACACGGCTGTTACTCTGAAACTAGTGAAAAAGGTTTTCCTAATATCCAACCTAAACCTCCCCCACTGCAACTTGAGACCATTACTCCTTGTTCTGTCGTCTGCTACCACTGAGAACAGTCTAGAGCCATCCTCTTTGGAACCCCCTTTCAGGTAGTTGAAAGCAGCTATCAAATCCCCCCTCATTCTTCTCTTCCGCAGATTAAACAATCCCAGTTCCCTCAACCTCTCCTCATAAGTCATGTGTTCCAGTCCCCTAATCATTTTTGTTGCCCTCCGCTGGACGTTTTCCAATTTTTCCACATCCTTCTTGTAGTGTGGGGCCCAAAACTGGACACAGTACTCCAGATGAGGCCTCACCAATGTGGAATAGAGGGGAACGATCACATCCCTCGATCTGCTGGCAATGCCCCTACGTATACATCCCAAAATGTCATTGGCCTTCTTGGCAACAAGGGCACATTGTTGACTCATATCCAACTTCTCGTCCACTGTAACCCCTAGGTCCTTTTCTGCAGAACTGCTGCCTAGCCATTCGGTCCCTAGTCTGTAGCGGTGCATGGGATTCTTCTGTCCTAAATGCAGGACTCTGCACTTGTCCTTGTTGAACCTCATCAGATTTCTTTTGGCCCAATCCTCTAATTTGTCTAGGTCCCTCTGTATCCTATCCCTCCCCTCCAGCGTATCTACCACTCCTCCCAGTTTAGTGTCATCTGCAAACTTGCTGAGGGAGCAATCCATACCATCCTCCAGATCATTAATGAAGATATTGAACAAAACCAGCCCGAGGACCGACCCTTGGGGCACTCCACTTGATACCAGCTGCCAACTAGACATGGAGCCATTGATCACTACCCGTTGAGCCCGACAATCTAGCCAGCTTTCTATCCACGTTATAGTCCACTCATCCAGCCCATACTTCTTTAACTTGCTGGCAAGAATACTGTGGGAGACCATGTCAAAAGATGTGAGTTTGTGCATCAGACTTCTAAAGCTTCTGATAGTAAAACAAAAGTTACACCCGTTCTTGTGAGCATTTGTGGTTTTGCCTTATACTGTGTAAAAGAAATTAAGCCTCAATAAAAATGTTGGTATGTATGACGCAAAGTATACTAGCCCATGACAAAATGTCACTGCTTAGGAATACCAGATATGTCGGCTATAGTTGCTAAGACCCAGGGGTGCTGCTGAGCATTATTTGTCCGTTTTCATAGATTATTCCATTTTCATTGGTATTTCATTTTGCCAAAGAGGGTAATTTGGAAAGATAGATCATATCATGAAAATTATTGTGGGAAGTTGTTCCAGTTATGGGGGAAACAGCAAATGTGAAAATATGGTAAGTCAATGGTGTGTAGGTTTATACTGATTGATTTGAATGTGGAGGGTGTTCTGAAGTGCTGGTTGCTTAGAGTCTAAAGCCTTCAAAGTTGTTGATACATCTGGGCCTTGTCAACATGAAAAGTATCTTTGTTGACAATGGGTGTGAATGATGGATGTAGTTGAACAGCTGTACTGAATGTGGTTTAACTGGAAATGTAGCCAAGGACAAACTGTGTTCAGCATCATTCCTTCAGTTACACATTTGCAGTGAAATAGTATATAGAACTAATTCAGACACACCCATTGTCAGCAACAGATATCTTCTTCTAGTACAGGCGAAGCTACAGGAACCAAGTAACTATCCATCAGTGAAAGATAAAATTTATAAGGCTTTTTAAAGAAAACTTGAAAATTCAACCAGACTTGACTCAAACTGGTAAGGTCAACACAAACTCCCTTCAGGCATCTTATTTGGAATCTCTGTGAACTGCACAACAGTGCGAGCAAAAAATATTACTCTTCTTTCCACAGGAGACTTAGTTTCAGGCAGCTATCAAACTGAAAAATCTGCTTTGGACAAATAACACTGTTTTGTGCAAAACAACAAGGAGTCTGGTGGCACCTTAAAGACTAACAGATTTATTTGGCAATAAGCTTTTGTGGGCTAGAACACACTTCATCAGATGCATGGAGTGTTTTGTGCTGCATTAGTAATGTGGCTGAGGCTGTATAGGAAAACTGCTTTCAAAATTTTTGAGAAGTAACTGTTCATTAATACAACTTGATGAGTCCCTCATTGTCTGTTGTTGTACAACTCTGCCATTTGCCAGGTATGTTTCTGATATTTGTATTGAAGACTTGCTTTTTTATAAAGGATGCACAATGGAAGAAAGCTTAGTCATGATGTGTCCAGAAGCAGTCAAAGGTTTCTAGGTTTACTAGATTTGTTATGTTGTAGTCAACATTGTTGGTGATAAGTCAGACAGGTAAGAATAGTGATCTGGTCACATGATCTAAAACCTTGCAGCTAGCGCTTCATGACCAAACTCTTGCTGCAGAGGAAAAAGCATTAAAAAAAAAAGCCAAATCATTTAAAGATGTTGCCAAAGTAGGGAACTTCAATAAAGGTTCACTGAATTTTGACTTTTTGTATTGCTCTGTGATGACATGAGCTCCCTTCACCAGTAACTCCTCTTTCACCTTGGAGTGAAGTGACTTTCAGGCAATAAAATGACAGGTTTCAGAGTCGCAGCCGTGTTAGTCTGTATCTGCAAAAAGAACAGGAGTACTTGTGGCACCTTAGAGACTAACAAATTTATTTGAGCATAAGCTTTCGTGGGCTACAGCCCACTTCATAGGATGCATAGAATGGAACATATAGTAAGAAAATTATATGTGTGTGTGTGTGTGTATATATATATATATATATACACACACAGAGAGAACATAAAAAAGTAGAGTAAGAGGCTAATTAATTGAGATGAGCTGTTATCAGAAGGAGAAAAAAACTTTTGTAGTGATAATCAAGATGGCCCATTTAGACAGTTGACAAGAAGGTGTGAGGATACTTAACATGGGGAAATACATTCAATATGTGTAATGATCCAGCCACTCCTAGTCTCTATTCAAACCCAAGTTATTGGTATCTAGTTTGCATATTAATTCAAGCTTCTTGTTGGAGTCTGTTTTTGAAGCTTTTCCGTTGTAAAAGTGCCACCTTTAAATCTGTTCCTGAGTGGCCAGAGAGGTTGAAGTGTTCTCCTACCGGTTTTTGAATGTTATGATTCCTGATGTCAGAGTTGTGTCCATTTATTCTTTTGCGTAGAGACTGTCCGGTTTGGCCAATGTACATGGCAGAGGGGCATTGCTGGCACATGATGGCATATTAAATTGGTAGATGTGCAGGTGAACGAGCCCCTGATGGCGTGGCTAAGTGATTAGGTCCTATGATGGTGTCACTTGAATAAATATGTGGACAGAGTTGGCATCGGGCTTTGTTGCAAGGATAGGTTCCTGGGTTAGTGTTTTTGATGTGTGGTGTGTGGTTGCTGGTGAGTATTTGCTTCAGGTTGGGGGGCTGTCTATAAGCGAGGACTGGTCTGTCTCCCAAGATCTGTGAGAGTGAGGGATCATTTTTCAGGACAGGTTGTAGATCTTTGATGATGAGCTCTCTGGAGAGGTTTTAGTTGGGGGCTGAAGGTGACTTTCTGTTATTTTCTTTGTTGGGCCTGTCCTGTAGTAGGTAACTTCTGGGTACCCTTCTGGCTCTGTCAATCTGTTTTTTCACTTCACCAGGTGGGTATTGTAGTTGTAAGAATGCTTGATAGAAATCTTGTAGGTGTTTGTCTCTGTCTGAGGGATTGGAGCAAATGCAGTTGTTTCTTAGAGCTTGGCTGTAGACAATGGATCGTGTGGTGTGATCTGGGTGAAAGCTGGAGGCATGTAGGTGAGTCTAGCGGTCAGTAGGTTTCCGGTATAGGGTGGTGTTTATGTGACCATCACTTATTAGCACAGTAGTGTCCAGGAAATGGACTGCTTTTATGGATTGGTCTAGGCTGAGGTTGATGGTGGAATGGAAATTGTTGAAATCTTGGTCATGGTGGAATTCCAATAAAATGCTAACTCAGTGCTTTGAATAAACAGCAGAAATTAGTTATTTCACATATGGTAATGAACACACAATTTAACTTGCTCATAGTTAGAAGTAGGTGTCTTAGGGGATGGGACCACATAACATTGCTAGTCTAAAAAGAGGGCAGCAGCTTTGAACATTCTGGGAAGAGTTCCCACCCCCACCCAGCATTGCCCTTTGACTTGCCTCCATTTAAAGCCTCAGAATTAGGCTACTCCTAAAGTCAAGCTACTAAACTTGGTGTTTTGATAGTCCAGCCACATAAACATATACAAATATGAGTAGAGGGCTATGTGGAAGGACTTAATATTTTCCTCTGTTAAAATACCATTTTTTCCATGTAATACTGTAGATATGTTTAATACCCAGGCAGTGGATGGTAGTGACAGCTGAAAAATGTGATGCTACCCATTGTAAATAACATCTAGTGTATAATTTGGTTAACTAATAAAGTAAATACTACAAGTACTTCATGTGAATTCAGACAACAGCTAATATGTAAATGGGAATCTGATATCTGTGATATGGATGTATAATTAATCTGCTTACCAGTTGTCTCTGGAGTATCATAAAAAGTCAACTTAAAAGTCAGTCTGGAAATGATAATTTAGGGAGAGTTTCAACATATCTTCCCTCTTATCTTTATGGGAATGATGATAAATCAGACTTATTCTCTCATCACATTTCTGCATGTAGTGCTGAATTTACTCATCAAATCATTTGATACAATTGGCTGGATATGAATTTAGAAAACACTAAAGAAAAGAAAGCCTCATACTACTGCTCATGAGATATTTGCAGCCATGTTACGCTATGCTGAAATTTGTCAGATTTTGTAAGCAGGTCAAGCCAGGTCAGAACTTGGACACAAAACCTCGGAGGAAAATCCAGATGCTTTGGGAAGTAGTATTTGTGATTTCGGTGGCTAATCCTTCAAACCATTACCCAGGCATGGTACACGGGTAGGATTTTTTCATGTGCGGTTTTAAGAACAAGGTCTTGACCATTTGTGGTAATTGAAAATCCCCAGGTAATTTTTGCAATTGCAGGGGTAGTATTTCTAGGGCCTGGCCTGGTTTCAAGTTGAGTATTTACATTTTGCCTCCCTAAATTCCTGCTGCTTTTTTAACATAAATGGTATATATGGTAGCTTTATACAGCTAAACCACTTCTCTGTTTAATTCCAGAAGTGACTGTATTACACTGATGAGCAAAATTATTAATTATTAACCTCTTTTATAGTGTGTGTGTGTGTGTATTATGTAGGAAAGAGATTCTCTCATATATATTTATACATCAGTCTTCATCAGAAAGGATGTTTGGAAGATACTTACCTGGGTCTGATCTAATGAAGATGAGGTACTGTCAAAGATTGATGTGGTTAAAGAAGAGGTATTGGAATAAACTGATGACAAGAAGCAAGACACCTGGACCAGATGGTATACATCTGAAGGAACTTAAGAATGAAATGCACAAGCTGCTAAAAATAATATGCAGTTTTAGCTGTCACAGTAGAGGATTGGAGGGTAGCAAATGTTGTACCAATATTTAAAAGAAAAACAAAATGAAACTCAGGGTGATCTGGGGAATTACAGACAAGGAGTTATCTCCACACCTGGTAAATTGGTTGAAATAATAACAAACAAGAGAATTATACAACACTGAGATCATCATAGTATATAAAATGTAACTAGTATTACTTCTTCAAAGGAAAATTGTGCCTCTCTATTTTTGTTGGAATTCTTTGAACGTGTCAATAAACAGTGGATAAAAAAAACTAGGTGACATAATTTATTTGGGTTTATAAAACAGCTATGACAAAAACTCTCACAAGAGGTGAAAAAGTAACCTAAATAGTCATTGAGTGAGAGGCAGAGTACTGTCATGGATCAGAAACTGCCTAAGAAACAGAAAACAAAGTAGGAGTAAATAGTTGTCGTCATGACAAAAGGTTAACGTTAGGGAGCCACCAGGTTGCTTACTGGGACTGGTGTTTAATATCTTTATTAATGAATTAGTAAAGGGAGGGAGCTGAATTGTGAAGTGGCAAAATTTGCAAATAATATAAAATTATTTAGGTTAGTCAATACTGGATAGGACTGAGGAATTTCACAGAGATCTAATCATAGTAGGCGAATTTCATCTGCCATTGTCTTCCCCATTCTGTTTCAACAAATGCAAGCTAATGAATGTTGGAATGAATTATATGAACTATGCATACATAGAATATCAGGGTTGGAAGGGACCTCAGGAGGTCATCTAGTCCAACCCCCTGCTCAAAGCAGGACTAATCCCCAATTTTTGCCCAAGATCCCTAAATGGCCCCCTCAGGGATTGAACACTCAACCCTGGATTTAGCAGGCCAATGCTTAAACCACCTAGCTATTCCTCCCCCACCTACATACACCTTAAGGGGCGCTAAATTAGCAGTAACATTTCAGGAGAAAGACTGATGGTGCACCTATTTCATTAGCAGCAGTGGTTAAAAAGGGGGCGGGGCAAAATAAATAAATAGGAAGTAAAAGGAATGGGATAGATAATAAAATGGGAAATATTACAATGCTATTATATAAATAAATGGTTTACCTTCACTTGGGTTATTTTGTTCATTTCTGAACAGAATAATATATACAGTACGCAGGACCAGCCTTAGGGTTGGGCCACCTGGGTAATCACCCAGGAGCACCATGGTCAAGGGGGCACCCTGAAGCAGGGCAGAGATGTGCGCTGCCAATGTAGAGTCAGAAACTGCTCCCTGCTGGCAGGGGAGCGTCATGGTGTGTTTGTGTGGTGCGGAAGGGGGGGCACCCAGATTTCTCCCTTCTTCCTCCTGGTGGAGGAAGGGGGAGGCAACGATGACACACAAAAAGAAAAGGAGTACTTGTGGCACCGTAGAGACTAACCAATTCATTTGAGCATAAGCTTTTGTGAGCTACAGCTCACTTCATCGGATGACACACGGATACTCCTCCCCACCCCAGCATTGCTCCACACACTCCTAGTGGGCTGGGAAGGGGAGAATGAGCATCAACACCAAGTGCTCTGTGCATGCAGATCACTTTCCCCCCTGGGCTGTGCTGTGAGGTGAGCATCAGGAGCTGCTGCTCTCTGCCCTTGCCTTATGCAGCCCAGGTGGGGAAAGTGACCTGGATACACAGAGTGCTTGGTGTTGCTCCTCGCTCCCCCCCAACACAGCTCCCTAGGAGAGCATGTGGGAGCAGTGTTCAAGGGGGGGAACAAGCAGCAATACCAGGTGCTCTGTGCATCCAGGTCAGTTTCTCCACATGAGTACAGGAGCGGGGAGCTACAACCTGGGGACCAAGGGCACCAAAATATGAGTTCTCCCTTATGAGTGCCATTTTCCCTAAGGCTGGCCGTGACAGTACTGTATACAGAATAATGAATGATCTTGAGAAGGTAGTTCAGTTACTTCTCTTAGTCCTTTTTCATAATCAAGGTAAAAGAAGACTATCAATTAAACTGAAAGGTGAGAAATTTAAAACTGATAAAAGGGGGAAATACTTTTCCACACAACGCATAATTAGTTTATGGAACACATCGCCACAAGGTGTTATGACCAAAAGCTTACCAGGATTAGTAAAATGTTTGGACATATTTATGGATAAGAATACACAGAATTGTAAAAATCAAGCATTTAAAAAAAATAACTAAGTCTTAGAAGGGATATAAACCTTTGTGCTTTGAGACAGAAGACTTTTTGCTTTGGGCAAGTTATTCCATGACTGTATTCTTTTGGAGACAAAATGCTCTCTGAATGAACTGATACTGGCCAGCGTTGGAGAAAAGACACTGGATTAGTTGGATCAGTGGGCTGATCCAGTGTGACATCTCCTATTATATACTCCATGTATGTATGTTAAAAATATTTATATATGTAGACTCCCTGAGATAAAACATCTGTCTGTCTTTGGTACTGTGGCAAATTGCAGGCACTACTTTGATGGGTCTCACGCTTTCTCTTCTTGGGGAGGGTTCAGGGCACCATTTCTCACCGCTGAACTGGGGTATTAACTGCCCCAGGGAAGTGGAGAGGGAGGGACCCGGGCTTGCCCTCTATTCCAGGTCCCAACCCAGGGGCCCTAGGGATAGTGGTAAACTGCTTGAACTAGCGGTTCCTTCGCCTGGGCTACTTCCCTCTCCTGCCCTTCAGCTTGTGGGGCTTCCTGCCCTCCCTCTGCACAAACCAGGTGTCCCTTTACCTAGGGTCTTGGTCTTCTTAGCCCAACGCAGAATTTCTCCAAACTCTCCTCTGCTTCCCCCCAAACTGCTCTCTGCTCCAACACCAATCCACTCTGCTTCAACTCCTTCCCTTGTCTGATTGAATCAGGGGGGTTTTATCAGGTGACTTCAGGTTCTTTAATTAATCTATAGGAAACTTTCTTCCCTCTACAGGGAATAAGGCTCCCTTCTAACACTCTCCTGCTGCCCTCTGGCCATGCTGGATCACAGTACTTACATGTCTTCCATTACCATAGTATCTCAGCACCTCACAATCTTTAATGCATTTATTTCCACAACAGGCCTGTGAGGCAGAGAAAGTAGTAGTATCCCCATTTTACAGGTGCGGAGCTGAGGCACAAAAAGACTAAAAGTTTTGCCCATGGTCACACAGGATGTTTGTAGCATAGCAAGAAATTGAACTTGGGTCTCCTAAATTCCAGATTAGTGCCCTAACCACTGGGCCATCCTTCTTTTTTTATGTGTGTGTGTAATAATTAAAAAAAAAAAAGTGTGATAGAATACGGGTTTTTAACACCGTAAGTTTAGGATGACCACATTACTTACTTGTGGCAAAACCTAAATGATTACTAATTAAACCTTTATACTACACCTATTTGTGTGAGGGGGAGGTATATAATATGAATAAAATGCAGTATGTGCTCGTATAATCTGTATGTCTCATGCACTGTGATCAGTTTGATTAAAAGATATTATAGAACTGCAAGTGCATTACTGTTATTGTCATCAAGGGCTTCAGAGGTTTTGTGTTTACTGACATTTTCTCATGAAATTGATTGGAGTTAGTTTCTTGCTTAGAAATACAGAAGAACACTGACTTAAATAAGATCTTGTCGTTTGTTTCCTGTAGTGTAGCCAGGAAAAACAGTAACAAGCTGTCTTCTTAAAAATCACATTCCTGGAAGATATTCTGGCAACCTGGATATTTAAACACATTCTTAAGAAAAACAACTTGTATTCAATTAGAAATTATGTTCGCTTATTTTCTTTCTGAGATTGTGAGGTTACAGTTTATTGTGGACATTGCCTGAAAGTCTGAAATAGCCGATATCCTGTTGTGGAATCAATGAATTAGCTGCTAATGGACGCAAGGTGCTTAATAAGCTAAAAATGGGGAAAAGAGAATTCTCACCCATTATGAAGTTTTAATGTAGGGGCTGAGGAGGTTTGTGTAAAGATAAAGAAAAGAACATAAAACACTGTGTTCCAGTCTAAAGGTTGAATATTATTTCTTAGCCCAAAGTCAGATCTCATGACTATTCTAAAAAGGTAAATTCTGTATACTGGTGAGAGGGACTTCTATCTTTCCTGTTAATGCTGAGATGCTCCTTCATGTTGTTCTTTGTACTCAGCCACTCACATTTAGACTTAAAAACTCACATTTAGACTTATCCTCTGGCTGCGGATCATCTGGACAGGTCTCTCCCTTCAGAATCCAATCAGTATATAATCTTATTCAGCTAGAAGACTTGATATTTAAGTGTTCCAAATTGTTCTCTCCATGCAGCGGATACACAAAACCTAAACTATTTTATAGGCAACATCATCTTATCTTCAATTGGTCAAAGGCATATTCCACCACTAGCCTGCACCTGGTCTGTGTGCAAATAAACCTTTCTATGGCAGGTTATTTTACATCAGGAGAGTAGAGATCACTGCCTGTCATGCAAGCCAGTATTGTCACATTGTTGTCTGTCTATATCCATTTGTTGCCTTTTGTCTTATAAATAGATGGTAAGCCCCTTTGGATGTGGCCTGACCATCTTTTTGTTCTGTGTTTGTACGCTGCCTACTACAGTGGGGTCCCTGGTCTGTGACTGGGGCTCCTAGGTGCTGTGGTAACACAATAATAATAATAATAATTAATAATAATATGACTAAAGGATAGGCTGGGTCTCCCAAAACAACACTGGAGACAGACATCTTGTTGAAATCCACATTATTGGTTGGGAGCAAAGTCCTAACTTGGTCAAATTCAGATACGCCAGATCTCTTGAATACAATAGTACAATTTAGTGCCCCCCATGTGGGAGTCCAGGAACTTCCTTCTATGACCCACCAAGGCTCACATATCGAGTGAGTAGTATCCTTTCCATTTATAGGATTATGTTCTCCTTGAAAGGTAGGGCAGTTAATGGGCACATATGAGCCATCAACAGCCCCACCACAATTTGGGAAGCCCATTGTTCACAGTATTCAAAGCCCACTGTTACTCTGGGGACATTTCAAGTCATTACCATCCATGGATGGACCAAAGCAATAATTGCATGGCAAACCTCTTCCACAATTGAAGAGTTGACTTGCCAATGCTGAACTGATTAACCTCAGATTTATGACTGTTTGGGGTAACCATCTTCCATTTGACAATAGCAACCCCCTTCTGGACTGGGTTTGGCTCCTCTCATCTGCGCATCCTTGTACTGAATAGTCGGAGCAAGTTCCTCACCCAGCTACAGGAATTTAGCCTTCCTCATGTGGAAGTTCTGGGTCCACAGCTTGTTGTATCAGGTCTGCGTGATGATGTAGTCCCACCACTCTGTGCTCGTGGTCCTGGCCCAAAATTTCCAGTCATCATAGGGGGATTTGTCAGCCATTACAAACTGCATTGACTGTCTCCACTCCTCCGACTCTGAATGCAGCTCTTCTTAGCAAAGCGTGCTGCCACTTTTCCATGGCACTAAGCCAATGCTGAAATGCCCTCCATTGCATCTCATGCCTTATATCAGTCACCCCCTTTTCTCCCCACAAAATGAAACCCACATGGGTTGCATTAATGCCAGCATTAAGCACTGTTCATTGCTTAGAGTAGGATCCATGCTTTGCCACCAGTTGTAGTGGAGACCGTGGACAGAAAAGTGGAGTGGAAGTGGTTTACTTGAATGAGTTGTCGAGTTAGCACCATTTCTTTGAAAAGACAAATAAGTTCTCTCATTGTACACTGAGAGAGAATTCATAGGGTGGTTTAGCTAAGTGCAATACTAAGAACAATGAGTTATGCCTCCAGAGTGAGAACAGCATCAGTGTGGACGCAATAACTTGAGGTCTGTTTGTGGTAACTTTTATGTGTTGTTTCACAGTGAGGTTTCTCAAGTTCAGTTAACTTGAGAGGAGTAACTTGAGTACAGATAACTCCAGTTAACTGCAGTGAAGACATATCACTTGTCATGCAGAGCAAGAGATAAGGAATTAGAGTCAAGCCTGGATTTCCTGCATTGTAGAGAGGTGTTAATAGATCACTAGTGTCTGTGGAATTGCATTAGTCCATTGGAAATTTTACAGCAACTTCAGTTACACTAAAAAAATTTAGATACTTATTGACTTAAATACAAACATTAATAATACTATCTGTACATAAGTCCAAGGGAGAGACCCGGCCCCAAAACTGCTGGAGCCCCGCAGTCCACACTGGGGAGGTTCTCAGACTGCAGATGGCCCACAGGCCGGGACTTTGATACCCCTGGTTTACACTCTGTTCACATTTTCAAGATCTTCTTTGCAACCACAATGACTAAATGCATAATTTTAAGAAAAGTTAACTGACAGTCTGGAGTGTATGTTGCTCAGACAAGGATTGAATTCTGTGCCAAATCTTGAAGCCGCAGAATACAGAGGGCTTGTTTTCAGCCTAGTTTACGCTGATGCTATTTGAAACTGACTCTGATTTTTTTTTAATACTATTTCTTGCATCCATATACTGCAGTGAACTGTGCTGTTAGAACACCAAGGGTTTTGCCTTGAAACACCTGCTAACAATTAACAGAAAATAAGTGGGTATACAGAAAAACTGCTGCCATCTCCTTTCACACATTTGTTTTTCATCACCAAGTTTCACCCTGGTTAAGTTCATGACTCTGTTTTTCTCTTGAGCCTTGTCTTTACTAGGGGGAAAAAAGGTGTGTTCTTAACTTGAGTTAACGAGGGATATGTCTACAGCTATAGCAGCACGGCTGCAGCTACGCTGCTGAAGTGCAGACTCTTGCTACAGTGACGGAAGGGGTCTTTCCGTTTGCTCTAATAAATCCACCCCCTCAAGGGACAGTAGCTATGTCAGCGGAAGAATTCTTCTGTCAACCTAGCTGCATCTATAGTGGGGCTTAGGCCGACCTAACTACGTTGCACAGCGATGCAACGATGTAGCTAGGTTGACCTAAGTTTTAGGTCGGGGTGGGCAAACTTTTTGGCCTGAGAGCCACATCTGGGTATGGGAATTGTATGGTGGGCCATGAATGCTCACAAAATTGGGGGTTGAGGTGCGGGAGGAGGAGAGGCCTCCGGCTGGAGGTGCGGGCTCTTGGGTGAGGCTGGGGATGAGGGGTGGGGGATGCAGGAGGGTGCTCCGGGCTGCGACAGAGGGGTTTGGAGGGTGGGAAGGGGATGAGGACTGGAGCAGGGGGTTGGGGCTTGGGAGGGGGTCAGGGGTGTAGGCTCTGGGCAGTGCTTACGTCAAGCAGCTCCCAGAAGCAGCGGCATGTCCCACCTCTGGCCACTACGCGGAGGCGTGGACAGGCAGCTCTGCGCATTGCCCCGTCTGCAGACGCTGACCCTGTAGCTCCCACTGGCCGCGGTTCCTGGCCAATGGAAGCTGCAGGGGCGGCATTTGGGCCGGGGACAGTCTGTGGAGCTTCCTGGTTGCCCCTACACCTTGGATCTGAAGGGGGGACATGCCACTGCTTTCAGAGCCACGTGGAGTGGGGCAATCCCCTGACCCCGCTCCCTGGATGGAGCTCCGGAGAAGGAGCTTGAGGGCTGGATCAAAATGTCTGGAGGGCCGGATGTGGTCCCCAGGCCGTAGTTTGCCCACCCTTGTTTTAGGTGTAACCAGACCTCACTCAAAGTAAAATCCTGGTGAAGACAAGTTTTCATGTGAATTAGCAGGTTGTATTAAAACTAACTCAAATTAAGAACACACCCTTTTTTTCCCCCTAGTGAAGACAGGCAGGATGGTTTGGGTTTGTTTTCTCTCGATGTTTTAGGCTTGCTGAGCTGAACTGGGATTTCGCTTTTGATCCCTGAACTGGTTGCTGTACAAAGCATCAGCTGTTACAGATGGCTGATTTCAATTACCTTACACACAACATTTTATTTATTTATGACTTAGCCCTGAATTCCTTCTGTAAACAAATTGTGGCATGTGCAGGCATGAAGAAAGATGATTCATGTTGTATAAAACTTAAATGAAATCACAAATAAAAATTAGGAATTAATAACCTAAATCAGGGGTG
Organism: Lepidochelys kempii; assembly: GCF_965140285.1. Lineage (NCBI taxonomy): Eukaryota > Metazoa > Chordata > Testudines > Cheloniidae > Lepidochelys > Lepidochelys kempii. Next base: position 155,159,195 of record NC_136382.1, read on the forward strand.
GCTCCGGAGCCACATGCGGCTCTTCAGAAGTGAATACACAGCTCCTTGTGTAGGCACCGACACTGGGGCTGGAACTGCAGGCACCAACTTTCCAGTGTGCCGGGGGGTGCTCACTGCTCAACCCCGGCTCTGCCACAGGCCCTGCCCCCACTCCACCCCTTCCCGCCCCCTCCCCTGAGCCTGCAGTGCCCTTGCTTGTCCCCCTCCCCCCCAGAGGCTCCTGCACACCATGAAATAGCTGATTAGGAGGTGCGGGGGAAGGAGGGAGGGACGCTGATCAGCGGGCTGCTGGTGGGCTGGAGCTGCTGGGAGTGGGGCGGGGAAGCTGATGCAGGGGGTAGGGCCGGGGAGCTGCTGACATATTACTGTGGCTCTTTGGCAATGTACATTGGTAAATTCTGGCTCCTTCTCAGGCTGAGTTTGGCCACCCCTGACCTAAATCATCACAGTGATAACTGGAACACTATTGACAGCATGACCTATTATAGGTTTCTTCAGAGTCTTAGGCCTTGTCTAAACAAACAGTTAGTTTTATGGGAAGCTGGAGTATAAATCTAACCTGAACTAGCATGTTACAGACTACGTGTTTGTTTGGACCCTGCACTAAAAATTCCCTTGTGTGCTTTGAAGTAGGTGTAGATTAAAGTGCACTCGGGAAGTTTTAGTGCACGGTATCAGGGTCCACAGAGCACTTAATGTATGGCAGTCTAGTGCAGGGAAGTGTTCATGTAGACAAACCTTAAATCCAATCTCCCTTTCATTAACATCTCTTCTGAAGGCCTATAATACATTCAGGAACCTGGATGATTAAGAAAATAACTTTTTTATTTCGTTCCTTTATCTTAAAAAATGTAGGGGTGAATTTTTCTCTCAGATACACAGAGACAACAACTCCTACTGACTTCAGTGAGAGCTATATGCGTGTTTTCAGAGGAAGGGTTTGACCTGTTGTAACTTAATCTGTTACTCTTCTTTGTGATTAGTTGTCGTGATTATCATGTGTTTTATAATCTCTAACTAAAACAGAACTTGATGACTCTTAAAATTTTTAAATGGTTTCTTTTAGCTTTTTCTCTTCCCAAAGCTGAAAATTGCAGCAGGGTGCTTACATTGCCTTTGAATTATTGTAAAATAAAAGAAGAAATATTTTAAAGAAGGTACTATTTGAAACACTTAAGGAACAGCTAAACATGTATTTTCACATATTATGGAGATTGGATGAGGATAAGATGATGGAAAAGTTAAGTGTCCTTAGTTCAGCAAATACTACAGCAACTGAGTAGCAGGAAAAAATCCCACAGAGAAAAATCTCAATTTATTCATGCAGTTGTGTTAAAACAGTTTTTAAGGTTTTTCTTTTTATCTTTAGTTGGTGCAACCTCATGTTAAAAAGACGTTTTAATTAAAATGGTATAAGTGAAAAGGTAATCGAATGTAGCCATTATACATATTTCTTGCTTTACTTTGTGTGTGACTCTATTGAAATAAATACATAAATCTGCACTGGGAAATCGGCACAGCATTTGCCAGGTTTGCTAAATTCTGTTGCTGTTTTTTTCTAACAAGTTATCTGCCGTGTTATCGGTTTTAATTTCTAGTTTCTGAATGAAAGACACATTAACCTAGAAGCCCTGCAATGACATAATTTCTTTTGAATTCCTGTAGTTGATATGCTGTGAGTGACAAGATAGCATAAAAACTTTGTTCTGATGCGATATTGTTAAGTTCCTTGTTGACAAGGGCAATTGTCATTCCGTAGTTCTGTACAGAACAGATGACAATGAGCTTCCTCTTGCTGCCTTCTTGTTTTCTGGTGTAATGTTATTTTTTTAAAAAATGCTCAGTTACAATTAGGCCAGTTATTAAAATACAGTCAGTCATTTCCTTTGACAACATGTTGGCGTTGATGTAACACAATAGAATTCAGTGGAAAGGTTATTCCTATTTCTCTGGCTGCTGTCAGTACACACGAGCATATTACATTCTTCGGCTTTCTGGAAATGCTCTGTTTGACTAGGTGCATGGGAACAGGAAGTCTGAGGTTATACATAGTATGTTTGCTTGGTTTCAGACTGTATGATGCAAGGTCTGTTTCCTAGAAGACATTGTGTACTGAATAGTATTTTGTAGACTATTTTATTAAATCAACTCAACTTAAATGAACTCAGGTTGATAAGAAATGATTGTCAGTTCTGAGGGTTTTCATAATCACTTCAGTGGTATCAATCTTAAGTACTTATATGGCTGTCATGACTATAGTATCTGTGCACCTCACAGACTTGAATGTATTTATCTTCACAACAGTCTATGAGGTAGGACAGTACTATTATCCCCATTTTACAGATAGTGAGGCTGTGGCTCAGTATCCAAAGTGGTTTTCCCAGGTCACACAGGATGTTCGTGGCAAAGCAGGAAATAATATCCTGGTTTTTGCAGTCACAGGCTAGCAACTAGCCACTGGACATCCTTCATCCCAGGATCACAAGTCAACACTCAGCTGTACCAGATTGTGGGCAATTGCCGTGTGTGTGTGTGTGTGTGTGTGAAATAAAAATAGAGGTATTGTAGATCATCTGGCTCTTTAGCATAGTCATAGTTCTGAAGTCACAACATCTTTTTCAGACATGAAGTTTACAAATCTATCAGTCCCTGGCCTGTTTCAAATACCCACTTTGGATTTAACTACACCTCTACCCCTATATAACACAAATTCGGCTATAACGCGGTAAAGCAGTGCTCTCGGGGGCGGGGCTGTGCGCTCCGGCAGATCAGCGCGTCATCGTGTCTGACTCCAACACGCTGCTCTGAGCGGCATGTTAAGGGTGCCGGGCAAAGGCCAAGGGGTTGGATAAGGGGCAGAGGGTCGGGGGGGGGGGTTGAATGGTTTGGAGGTTCTCGGGGCAGGGCGTTCAGGGGATGGGGAACAGGGGCGTTGGATAGGGAATGGGAGTCCTGGGGGGCCTGTTGGGGGGCAGGGGTGTGGATAGGGGTTGGGGTTTGTCAGGGGACAGGGAGAAGGGGGTTGGGTAGGGGGTGGAGTCCTGGGGGTGATTACGGACGGTGGGGGTCTCTGGAGGGGGTGGTCAGGGGACAAGGAGCAGAGGGGCTTAGATGGGGGTGGGGTCTTGGGAGGGGTGGTTAGGGGCGGGGGTCTCTGGAGGGGGTAGTCAGGGGACAAGGAGTTGGGGGGGGGTTAGATGGGTTGGAGGTTCTGAAGGGTCAGTCAGGGGGCGGGAAGTGACTATTGATAACAGAAATGCTCAAGGCCAAAGCAAGTTCAATATAACGCGGTTTCACCTATAACGCGGTAAGATTTTTTGGCTCCTGAGGACCGTGTTATATCGGGGTAGAGGTGTATACCCTTAAGCACTCTGTTCACGTGACTTGTGTCTGTTCAGGCAAGAATGGGGTCTATATTTTTGAAGAATGAGGCCAGCCTTCCAAAATTCAGTTCACCCACTCTATTTTTAAATGGGTGACTGATACATCGTCATTATTTTATTTTTATTTTTCTGATAATGAGTGGTGAGTAGATATTGCAGCATTGCCAACCCCAGGCATTCAAAAATCATGAGTCAGGCCCCAAACAGTCAAGATAGTGGCTTAAAAGTAATGAATTTTTTTTTTAATTGCATTCTTTTAATTTGCCTTTAATTTGCCGCTAGGGTATGCATGATTCATATTTTCAGGCTGTTCTCCCAGCCATGATTTCTAGAAAAATTTGTAGTAAAAGCTGAGATTCTCACAAAAATACTCCAGGATTTGGGGCTTGAAGAAAATACCAAATATCATGAAACTTGAAATAAAATCATGAAAATTGATAACACTGATTTTATGCCTATGTTGGTAAACTTCCTGACAGTTTTGCAAAGAAAGGATCTTGATGTTTTACACATGCACAATATCACTCCTGCTGAGAGATTGTACTTGTTTTTTACTTTGGATCATAACATTCAAAACTGGGGAATATCTTTTTAATAATTTAATATTTAAATCTTTTCCCAGATAAATGATGAAGTGGTCCAAAGAGAGAAATACTTGCCGAGAGAAAAAGAAAAGTGAAGTTGACATAAACACTGATACAGTCAAATCCTATAAAAGTAGTCGGAGGGTGTGTACTATAAACTTACAGTTTTCAGTTACAAGAAATATGAGAAGTCCCATTTTTAATAACCTGAAACAAATGGTCACAATCTGCATGATATGTATCGTTAGTACATTTTGCTTGAAATAGTGTTCAGAAGGGACTGCAAGCAAGCTCATGGCTGGATAGCCATACAAGTGTCCCATCTCCATTCCCAGAACGGCAGAATAGATATTTGACACATCTCTTTTTTATTTTACAAGTCAGAACCCTGGATCCTTTCCCTTGTTTAGCCTCTGCATATTTTTAATGTTTGGGTTCTTTATCTTGATATTTTTACTAGTATTTATTATCCCTGGTGGTGTACAAAATGTACCACACATGTTTTGGGGCAAACTTTTATTCCGATTTAATTCATTTTATGAAAATCTGGGTTAAAAAATAAATGTTGGCATATATTTGAATACAAAACAGTCACTTGCTGTTCATTATTTTAAAAAACAAAGCCTTTTCTATCTTTTTCTATCTTTTGAAATGTTACATACTAAAAAACCAATTTGTTCCACTTTAGAATGTTCAGAAAAGTCAGTGTGTTTTTATTCACACATGCAGATTGTATACAATTAAAATATCCATTATAAGTAGTTAATATTTCCATGTCAAAAGTAATTGTAGGTTCTTTAGATTGTTTGTTTGAATAGAAATGCCTAAATTGAAGGGGCAGAGAGGGGACTGATATTATTTTTTATTTTATTATTTAGATTTAAAATTAGACACCTGTTCCAGGCTATAGGCACCATAACGTAATTAATGATACAATGAATACAATTAAAATAAATCTAACATGTATTAGCTATCCCATTGTAAAATCTTAGTGGACACAAGTCCTTGTAGTTTTACCACAGGGTAAACTAGGTGAAGTCATCCGCAGCTAATTGTATACTGTTGACCTCTCCTAGCTACTTTGTGGTAAAAACTACACTAGGATTTTTCAGCGGGATACTTAATGTACATTATTATCCTGCTGGGGGACCCCCCCCCACACACACACATATTTTTTTGCTGTGAGGACATAGCTTTAGCCTAACTTGAGTGAGAACAGCCACGCTCTGAAATAATACTTGAGCTGCACAGAGTGATTGGATTAGTTATCACAGAGTGGTCATGTCAGCAGCTGACGTTTTGTGTTAACTTGAGCTCTAGCCTATGCCCCCTGACAGGCCAGCGAACTCACGTTTAAAAACACCAACACACTGAAGTTAAGGGATTTTGTATGTGGATGACACTTAAGTTAAGGGCAACACTCAGTTTATAATTCTAATTAACTCTGCAGTGACATCAAGCTGATAGGCATGTGATTGAGGCAGCTGGGTAGAAGCTTGTTCTGCTCCAGCCCATGCTGTACCTGTTCTGTGGATAAGCAGAGGAATTTCCAAGGCTCTTATCAGTTTGGCATATTCACTGGTGCTAACTTGACTTAGTACTTTTTGATTCAGATTAAATACAGGACTGCATTTATCTGAACCAATTCTCATAAACTGTTCAGATCAATTTTTGTTTTGTGAATGGAAAGGTCTCAGGTCCTCAGATGTAACAAGACACCATGCTGATGAGGACTTTATAAGTACTAGTTAGTACTCGTATGTAGGCAAGAATGCTCATCTCTTTCTACTGCTGTAAACTAGTCTGTGCTTTTTTTTTTTCCCCCTTATTCAACAGAATTTAGCCTCCTGGAATCCCTCAAATCCTGAGTGCCTCCTGCTTGTTGTGAAAGAGCTCATCCAGCAATATCACCAATTCCAATGCAGCCGATTACGGGAGAGCTCTCGCCTCATGTTTGAATACCAGACTTTACTTGAAGAACCCCAGTATGGAGAGAACATGGAAGTTTATGCTGGCAAAAAGAACAACTGGGTAAGCTATTCAGAACACTTCTGATAAAAGCACAATAAACTAATGCTTTTAGAGTTCCTTTCACTATAGTCATTCTAGCCATTACCTTGTAAAATAGAGCTATTTGTGTGATGTGTGCACACGTACTGTGTGTTTACCGTGGTGAAAAAACCCTGTTTGTCCCCAGCTCACCTCCGCACTCTCCACTCCCTCTTTTGTTCACTGCTTCTATTCCATTGCCTCACTTGAATCTGATTTCCAGGTGAGCAACTGTCTTCAGAGCTGATGGCAGTACATCTGGTTTACAGATGAACTCGTAAATTTGTTGTGAGAATCACATGCTATGTCTGGACTACAAGACTTTTGCTGACATAGTTATTTCAGTTAGGGTATGATGGAATGTGATTTTACTGACATAGTTGGGCTGCCAAAAGCTACTACCATGGACACAGTTACACTGGCAACAGTGCAATTTTGTCAGTATAGCTCTCCCACTAGGAGCACTTTGCCAGTATAACTGTACCAGCAAAGCCTTCTAGTGTGGACATAACCTGGATGTCATTGAAGTTTTCAAATTCCACACCTCCAGGGCCTGGATTTTAGTTTCATTATCTGAACTGCACTATCTGAGGGCTGTAGATAGCACAGGGGTATTTGATTATAATATAGTTATAGGGCACTGTCAACCCCTTAACCCCTTTTCTTACATGTTGTCTGACCACCCTCTTAACATTTACTTGGTCTCATAAGTCCACTCTGCTTTTGTAAGTCACAGTACTGTATCTGGTCAGACCCCTCATTCAGGAAAAAAAATGCTGAATTGAAATGTAGGGAAATCCTTTCACAGTTGTTGTTTGGAAAGCATGCTCTAGAAAATTAGCTCCCTGTACCTACACACACAGCCTAAATATTTTGTGTTTCTAGTCCTTCTAACTTTTGGGCTCAGTCCAACACCCACTGAATGATTTCAGTGGCTAATGGTTTTTGAAGGATTTGTCTTTGGAGTTGAAACACCCTTAGGGGAGGATCTATTAATGGAGATTCTCTATGTCCTCGTAAGGAGGAGAGGACGGAAGATGATAAAATACAGGTAGGATCTGATGAGGAACAGTAAAATGAAAAAAAGTCCCATTCAATTACATCATGTAATGGCAGACAGCTACAAAATGACAAGTTTTTAGAGTACTTATATACCAATTCTAGAAGTCTAAATAATAAGATGGGTGAACTAGAGTGCCTCGTATTGAATGAGGATATTGATATAATAGGCATCACGGATAGTTGGTGGAATAAGGTTAATCAATGGGACACAGTAATACCAGGATACAAAATATATCGGAAGGACAGAACAGGTCGTGCTGGTGGGGGTGTGGCACTATATGTGAAAGAAAGCATAGAATCAAATGAAGTAAAAATCTTAAATGAACCAAACTGTACCATAAAATCTCTATGGATAGTAATTCCATGCTCTAGTAATAAGAATATAGCAGTAGGGATATATTACAGACCACCTGGGATGGTGATAGTGAAATGCTCAGGGAGATTAGAGAGGCTATTAAAATAAAAAATTCAATAATAATAATGGGGGATTTCAACTATCCTCATATTGACTGGGTACATGTGTAGACAGCTTGGACAGGACAGGATTCAGAGGTAAAGTTTCTTGACACCTTAAATGACTGCTTCTTGGAGCAGCCAGTCCTGGATCCCACAAGAGGATAGGCAATTCTTGATTTAGTCCTAAGTGGAGCACAGGATGTGGTCCAAGAGGTGAATATAGCTGGACCACTTGGTAATAGTGACCATAATATAATTAAATTTAATATCTCTGGGTGGGGAAAACACCACAGCAGCCCAACACTGCAGCATTTAATTCAAAAAGGGGAACTACACAAAAATGAGAAGGTTAGTTAAACAGAAATTAAAAGGTACAAAAGTGAATCTCTGAAAGCTGCATGGAAACTTTTAAAAGACACCATAATAGATTTAAATAATTTAAATGTATACCCCAAATTAAAAAACATAGTAAGAGAACCAAAAAGTGCCACCGTAGTTAAACAACAAAGTAAAAGAAGCAGTGAGAGGCAAAAAGGCATCCTTTAAAAAGTGGAAATTAAATCCTATTGAGGAAAATAAAAAGGAACATAAACTCTGGGAAATGAAATGTAAAAATATAATTAGGAAGGCCAAAAAGGAATTTGAATAACAGCTAGCCAAAGACTCAAAAAGTAACAGCAAATTTTTTTTAAGTACATCAGAAGCAGGAAGCCTGCTAAATAACCAGTGGGGCCATTGGACAATCGAGATGCTAAAGGAGCACTCAAGGACGATAAGGCCATTGCGGAGAAACTAAATTCTTTGCATCGGTCTTCACAGCTGAGGATGTGAGGGAGATTCCCAAACCTGAGTCATTCTTTTTAGGTGACAAATCTGAGGAACTGTCCCAGATTGAGGTGTCATTAGAGGAGGTTTTGGAACAAATGGATAAACTAAACAGTAATAAGTCACAGGACCAGCTGGTATTCACTGAAGGAATTTAAATGTGAAATTGCAGAACTACTAACTGTAGTCTGTAACCTATCATTTAAATCAGCTTCTGTACCAAATGACTGGAGGATAGCTAATGTGACGCCAATTTTTAAAAAGGGCTCCAGAGGTGATCCCGGCAATTACAGGCCATTAAGCCTTACTTCAGTAACGGGCAAATTAGTTGATTAGTAATTGCAAAATTGTCAGACACATAGATTAACATAATTTGTTGGGGAAGAGTCAACATGATTTTTGTAAAGGGAAATCATGCCTCACCAATCTACTAGAATTCTTTGAGAGGATCAACAAGCATGTGGACAAGGGGGATCCAGTGGATATAGTGTACTTAGATTTTCAGAAAGTCTTTGACAAGGTTCCCCACCAAAGGCTCTTAAGCAAAGTAAGCTGTCATGGAATAAGAGGGAAGGTCCTCTCATGGATTGGTAACTGGTTAAAAGATAGGAAACAAAGAGTAGAAATAAATGGTCAGTTTTCAGAATGGAGAGAGGTAAATAGTGGTGTCCCCCAGGGGTCTATGTTGGGCCCTGTCCTATTCAATATATTCATAAATGATCTGGAAAAAGGGGTAAACAGTGAGGTGGCAAAATTTGCAGATGATACAAAATTGCCCAAGATAGTTAAGTCCCAGGCAGACTTCGAAGTGCTACAAACGGATCTCTCAAAACTGGGTGACTGGACAACAAACTGGCAGATGAAATTCAGAGTTGATAAATGCATGGTAATGCACATTGGAAAACCTAATCCCAACTATACATATAAAATGATGGGGTCTAAATTGGCTGTTACTTTTCAAGAAAGAGATCTTGTGGATAGTTTTTGAAAACATCCACTCAGTGTGCAGCAGCAGTCAAAAAAGTGAACAGAATTTTGGGAATCATTAAGAAAGGGTTAGATAATAAGACAGAAAATACCATATTGCCTCTATATAAATCCATGGTGTGCCCACATCTTGAATACTGCATGCAGATGTGGTCGCCCCAAAAAAGAGATATTGGAATTGGAAAAGGTTCAGAAAAGGGCAACAAAAATTATTAGGGGTATGGAACGGCTGCCGTACGAGGAGAGATTAATAAGACTGGGACTTTTCAACTTGGAAAAGAGACGACTAAGGGGAGTTATGATAGAGGTCTATAAAATCATGACTGGTGTGGAGAAAGTAAATAAGGAAGTGTTATTTACTCCTTCTCGTAACACAAGAACTAGGAGTCACCAAATGAAATTAATAGGCAGTAAAACAAAAAAAGGAAGTATTTTTTCACACAACAAATATTCAACCTGTGGAACTCTTTGTCATAGGATATTGTGAAGGCCAAGACTATAACAGGATTCAAAAAAGAACTAGATAAGTTCATGGAGGATATGTCCATCAATGGTTCTTAGTCGTATGGACAGGGATGGTGTCCCTAGCCTGTTTGCCAGAAGCTGGGAATGGGTGACTGGGGATGGATCGCTTGATGATTACCTGTTTTGTTCATTCCCTCTGGGGCACCTGGCATTGGCCACTGTTGGTAGACAGGATACTGGGCTAGATGGACCTTTGGTCTGACCCAGTATGGCCGTTCTTATGTTCTAACTTCTTTTTCTGTCTCAATTACAAAAAACGTGTTTAAATAAATTTTGAAGCAAATTCCTCGAGCATTTTAAGAGTTACGTGAGGGTGGAAACATTCAATTTATTAAACATTAAATAAATTATGGACACATTTATTGTAACTCAGATAAAAATATCTGAATTTTAAAATGTATTTGCTGCTAAAGAGAAGATGTAGGAAAATGAAGACCTTATAGTGTAGATAGAAACCTTGTACATTTCAAACATATTGTGGTCATACAGATAAGAAAAGCATAGAACATAGATGAATCTTGAAAAACTCTCTTAGTGTTGTTAACTATGCACAAATCCCAGCACAAACAGGTGGGCTTAACTTGTCAGGCCCTTAGACATTTATTGTGGAAAGGCCTTTTGGAATAAATTAGTTTTAAGGAGTGCTTTGAGTGTGTCAAAGATGGTCACCAGATGACTTGGGATGTGAAAAGTATTTCTCAGTAAGAAATGCCTGCTATGCTAAGTTTGGAGGGAAACTGAACTTGAATTATAAAAATGCCCTGTGGAATTATTTCTATAGAAATGTTACAAAGTGCATACTTTAATATGTTCTACGTAGAGAGCCTCAGTTCACCTCACACTCTGAGAGAGACACAGATTGCGTGTATGGATACCCCTCCCTACATTGTGTTAAAGCTGTGTACACAACTACAGGCAATCTTATCTGCACCTACCTGCAAAGACAAACAGCACACACCCTTTCTTTGAGTACATAATATATACCTAGCCCCTACATATGCAAGCACATTCTCATTTACACACCATATGTATGGTACTTGCATTCAGTAGTTTCACATCTTTCTTTTTTCTTCTTCCTTTCCTTTTTTCTGTTTCTGTCCACTTAAAATTTTTCAAACCCCCTGGAAATCATATGCAAAGAACTCTAGTAGTGCAACATGAAAGTGGCACAAAAATGTCAGGAAATGCTGAATTATCACCGAAGAGTCACTCAACCTTAAATTTTCTCCTGTGGGTTATAGGAAAAAGTATTGTATTTGAAAAACAGTATATGATTGAGTAATTAGATACCAGATCTGTAATGCATATGCAAAAAATAAGACCAAGTTAAAACTGAACAAGCATTCACCTGGCCTTTCCTCAGTATATCCTGATTTTTTTGTCCTTAATGTTAGATTAATTAAAGGGGTGTTTTTTTCATGGGTTATACCAAAAAAGACAAACTTCATCACTTTCTTGACATAATGCATGAAATATCCTTACTTTTTGTCTTAGTGGGGTTAAAATCTTTAGGAAATCAGACCAATGTTTATTTCCTTCTAGAAGAATGAGCTTAGTCTTCTCATAGCCAGGTGGGTAAGGCCTCGTTTTAAGGAAGCGTATGAAACAGAAAGGAAATCCTTCCCATTTCCTTTGCGTACACTTGATGCATAAAAACAGCAATGTGTTAGGGAGAGTTTGGCAACTTCTCAGTAGACAACAGTTGCAAAGCAGCCCTCTAGGTCTTACAATTTACATAATCCTAAAGAGAAATTATAGAAAGAACTGGTAAGAGGGTTTTCCTCCACACTGATTTAAATGCTACTTCTGAACGATCTACAATATTTTCAGCTCAGGTTCTCACACCTTAAGATCTCTCCAAGTTTGCTAAGAGTAGAACAAACCGGAAGATGTTGAGAATGAAAGAATCTCTTTCCCTTCCTGATTATGTACAACTTATTTGGCACATTCCAGTTACTCTCACAAACAAAGGCTTTACTTACAGAAATCAGTCTTAAAGTTCTCAGTACATTTGTTTACCTTTGAACAAATCCTGCGTCACTGAAGCCAATGGGAGCAAACTTGAGCCCTTTACAGGTAGGAGGATCATTTCATTCCTGAGAGTCAAGGGCGGTCACTTTCTGTTGACAGAAAAGGGCTGCTACCCAGATGTGTGCAGAGGTGGACTACCCTAATGAGAGGATATAGGAATCCCTTCTCCGTGAGAGATCCCCATTTTGCAGTTTGTTATCAAACAGCTCATGAGATTTATGGCATCCTCCAAACTCAAACTATAGCTCTGGTACTTCTAGTTTGTTCTGGAACCCATATCATAGTCCAGTGTGGATTCTAATTTGAATAAAATTTCCTTCACTCATTTCTAATTATTATTAGTTGACAGAGTGAAATTTTCAATATGGATGAATTGTGGCCAAACTAATTTGTGGTCTAAAATGGTAGAAAGCTAAAATTTGGTTTCTAGCCTACAATAACACCAAAAGTTTGCATAAATGTCTATTTAAAAGAAGTAATTTACATTGCCATACAGGTTCTGTAGCTCTCTTTATAAAATAAAATATCTACTAGTCTTCCCCCCCACCCCCCATTCAGAGACATGATCCCACTTTGGAAATTAATGGCATGAAAAATGTTATTTAACAAGCAAGCACATACCTGAATGATGGGGGAAGAGGAAAACTCTATCCATGCTTTTCTATTTTCCTCCACTAATATAACTTATAAATGTTCTAATATAGTTTTGTCAAAGAAAGATCTTGTACAGTTTGACAGGTAAATGCCCAAAGGATTTTTAAGCCATATTTTAAATCCCTGGAAATAGAGATGTAATCAGTAGATACCTCTTGAAAGAGTAACCTTATTACATCCCTTTTTTCTCTCAACAAGTCTCTTCAGTTGTAAAAAAGGACATTTCTGTGTATATGTGATTATTCTGTTGCGAGGAAAAATTATTCTTTTGATCTGATATCCTGGTACTTTCACTGTATTTTTTGGGCTTTGTTTTCACTGTAGAAAAAAGTGTTGATGAGATTGGCAGTACTGCAGTCTCTTTAGTTATTAGTGGTAATTAAGCCAGTTCTTCCCAGTAACATTCAGGCAGTCACTATATTAAGTAAGTGTACCATCAAAATACATATAATGAATTTCTTTTTAAAAAAATTAGAGATGTGTGCAAGGCATGCTAATTTCTGATGCATCTAAATGCTGTAGTGGAACACACAAATAGCCAGATTTGCAAAATTGGGGTCTGATTTTCAAAAAAACATGCTCAGTTTCCACTATGACAACTAAACGAAGGGGCAAACTTTTCTCATTATTCTCAGTGGGAGCTACTGAGTGCTGGGCACTTTTGAAAAATCTAAGCAATATATTTAGGTGCCTAAGTGAGAACTGTTGGGTTCTAAACTCTTCAGAAAATCTAGCCCTAAAATTAGATTGTAAACTCTTCAGGGTACTGACTGTTTACCTCTGTGTATGTACAGTATTAAATACAGTAGGGCCCTCGTCCTGATTGGGATGTTTAAGTGAAACCACAATAGAGAGATTGTGTATTACATTGTATTCTGGATGCAATACAGAATAGTAATTCTTTTGCCTGTGATTTTTAAAGTAGAGTCCTTTAAAGACATACCTATTTAGCAGTCAGGATGTAGTTTGTGAAACGTGTCATTGATGACCTTTACATTCCCTCCTTATTATTATAGTTTGAGTTTTCATGAGGTATTTACATTCGTGGGAATAATTTTTGCTACTAGATGTAATCCATTTGTTAAAATACTAGTATGCAAGTTAACTTGTGGCTGCAGAAGCAATGACTTCAACAGTGATGAGTAAAGAGAAGCCATAGGGCCTGGTTTAATCTAATCTAGGTTCTTATATGGTGCCAGCCATTATGCTCTCTAAGGACCTTTTTACCATTGACTCAGTGGGAGCAATGCCCTTAGAGTCTTGGGGTACTTTATCATATTGCTTATTGTGAAAGCTGTAAATAAATGTTGGTTTTTTTTCATTTTCAACAATTACCATTGAAAGCTGTTGCTTAACTCTTCCTCCCCTAGTTGCTAGAAGATATTGCCTTGCTAAATATTTCAGTCTGAATAGGTTCAGCTTGTGACCTTGTCTGCTGTAGATAATAGAGAGTGAGATCACTTTTGCTCTAGGTCTCATTATTTTTGTGCTTTCTCCTCAGACTGGTGAATTCTCAGCTCACTTCCTTTTGAAGTTACCAGTGGATTTCAGCAATATTCCCACATACCTTCTCAAGGTAAAATAAGTGACTGTATTGACAGTGCTCATTTTGTGAGAAAGTTTGGACTAGTGAGATGTTCTCAGTAATAATTTTATTTTGAATTTCAGAAATTTAGTTAAGAAGCTGAAAATCAGACTTTTCAAAATGTTTGGTTGGTGGGCTGGAAAAGTGTCAGTAGAGTTACTTTGTATGCATGATTCAATTGTCCTTGCAAATGTGTAACAATGAAAAAAGAGTTTTCTTCCAAATGAAAAAAAATCCCATCCCCCCACACACAAAGTTTTACCCATCAGGATAGGGAGGGAGGGGAGAATCCACCTGGATTAATTGACTAACAAAACTGACATACTGATTGATTAGATTCCATTTTAAAGACTATGCAGGAGCCTAAGGTTCACTAAATCCATTTTATTATTGTGCTTATTCTGACCCTACATCACTTCTTCCTACTCACCTAAAACTGCAGCCAATTGTGATATAATGATAACGTGGTCTTATCACCAACATGAGAAAAGCAATGCGAGAATGAATTCAAATATAACCTTTAAATCTGTGCAGCTATCAGGATGGAATGGATGGTGGTTTTTGCCTAATTAGCAGCAGTTTGCTGTAGCTGTTTTTCATCACCCCTGTTCTTTGTGGTTTAGGGGCCAACAAGAGGTATGCGGTGTGCACGTGTACTACATGAAAAAAATGGGCGTTCTCTGTAGAGTAGAGTAGGGCTTGAGGCATTGAAAATGCAGGCACTATTTATAAGAGATTTTCATGTGATTTAACTCAAGAAAATATTTGCACTGTACTTTTCTTGAGTCAAGTCTGTGCTTCATTAAACCTTCATCCTCAATTTACAGTCGACTAACTCTTCGTTATGCACCCTGGGTTATACAACCCAAGCAGGGATGGTGTCTGGCACAATACAGCAGGTCCCCTGGACCTAGCCTTCTTGCAAAAATACATATAGTAAAGCAAAATGAAGAACTTGAAAAATGAGTATGAAGTAGAGTTAATTTAGGTCTAATTACTTCTCTATTCCAGAACAGCAATACGTTTACCTGGGCACCCCTGTGGATACATGCATGCTTGTATCATTCAGTTGTTTCAATTAGGCATCTATTTAAGATCATGTGAATATGTATTTAGGAATATTTATAAGCAGTTTATTAAAGCAATAAAATACTGTTTTGGCATAAATATTATCTTTATTTTGGTAAGAGGATATATTTCATCTTCTGTGTTTTTGAACATATATCAAAGTGTATATGATAAATATAACTTCATTACGTATGACACTTTCTATGTCATTACGTATGACAGGAGAGAATTCAAAGAACTTTACAGAGTTTTATATATTACTGGTTTGAGAAGTCCCCTCCACTTCCAGAAATGGAAGGGACCCAGATCTGACACTTCTACTGTGGGTTGGGGACAGAACATAAGGCCTTTTGACAGATGGATATGGTTTCTGGAGATTTCTAGTGATCCATGGGGTTGGGGGGCCAAAATGCTGGCCAGTTCCATGAGGTAGAAGGAGGGAGCAAACCTACAAATGCTGAGACAATTCTAAAGAAACTCTCTGAATGTGAACTCATAGAGCTTAATTTTCCCCAAATTGGCTTTTCTCAAGTAGAGGTCAATTTGTGTAATTAGAATTAAATAGTAGCAGAAGGGGACAGAGAAATTAAGAGGTATAGTGAAGGTCCCAAAAATGTAGTTTTCCTATTGTAAATTTACAGAAGGACTGTGAAATATGATATATAATGCTATTCCATAAATAGTTCTGTGATGCTTCAATAAATTTACTGTGTGGCAAGATTGCGTTTCTTAAACATTAAAGGTAGTTGCTTTCAAATCTCATGTGAAATCAACAAGAGAGCGGAGTGCACATAAAGTAGAGTAATAGAAGGATGCTATTTCAGATGTAAGAATTTGTAGAAAAGAAGGCTCTTACATTTACAGTAGTATGTTATAGAGATTGAGAGAAGATTAATGATTAGATAAGTGGAGCAGAGACAGACAGGATCCATAAAGTAGAGTTGAACAAGCCCAGAGAGGGAGTTAGAATGAGGAGAGTAGTTTTCCACTAGATCCTGAAATGAATGAGGAGCTTATGGAGATAGTGGAGGAAAGGATGTTTTGGTGCTAGTACTAAGAATAAATATCTATTAGATAGAGATATGCTGGGTTATTGTGTGATATTTTAGAGTGTGTTCTAACATTGGGAATGCTTATTATTCACTTGAAAAACCATAGAAATGTAAGCCTAGAAGGGACCTTGATAGGGCATCTAGTCCAGTTCCCTGCACTGAGGCAGGACTAAGTATTATCTAGACTATCCCTGATAGGTGTTTGTTTAACCTGTTCTTAAAAACCTCCAAGGGTGGAGATTCCACCACCTCCCTAGGTAATTTGTTCCAGTTCTTAACTACCCTTACAGTTAGGAAGTTTTTCCTAGTATCTAACCTAAATCTCTCTTGCTGCAATTTAAGCCCATTACTTCTTGTCCTGTCGTCAGTGGATAAGGAGAACAATTTATCACCCTCCTCTTTATAACAGTCTTTTACGTACTTGACTGTTATCATGTCCCCTCTCAGAGTTCTCTTCTCCAGACTAAACAAACCCAATTTTTTCAATCTTTCCTCATAGGTCATGTTTTCTAGACCTTTGATCCTCTGGAATTTCTCCAATTTTTCCACATCTTTCCTGGACTGTGGAGCCCACCACTGATGCATTGCAAGAACGATATGTGTTTTACATACAGTACCACATTCATCATTACTTTGGCAGTTTTTAGAAAGTGCATTGTTAATTGAATGAGCCCAGTCACCTCCAGAGGGTTCTGAGGTCATTTATGTTCATTGTGTCCACATACTCTAGACTTCCTCCGTTGGTTAAGTGTTGCTACTTCCCCTCATTCTCTCTGTTTACAAAACTGCTTCAGAGGTGAATCATCCTACTTAGGTCTCGCAGAACTTTTTGGAGGAGAATATGAATAGTGGTTAATCCATTTCTCAACAAATCTAGAGCTTGATTGGAATATAATATTCCTAGACAAGTAGCTGATCTATTGCTCAGCCATGTTAGAGTTTAGACGTTCTCTATGCTGCATGTGAGTGCTAAGGGGAAAGAGTCTAAGGGTACCATCTTCCCATTCCATGCAAGCAGCAGGACAGGATCTCTTCATGGGATATTCCCATGTGCTCTAAATTGGGAACTGCGTACTGCAGGCAAAAGGACACAATTTGCTGGCTTAAAAGCATATCCTACTCTCTGTATGTCCAAGCATGCATGCTTAGTGAATAGCATGCATTAGCTGGTGACTTGATCTGCTCCTTTGGCTGTTCCCTATACCTATACTGTGGAATTGAATCCTTGCAGGCAGGATTCCTAGACCGGAAGCTGCAGTTGTCAGCTTTCTTGTTGATCCTCATCACAGCATGGACAAAGGAGGGCTTAGGTGTTTAGAATTTTACGAGCTTGTCTCTACATTTATATTTAAAAGTTGTGGAATGTTGGCTTCTTTGTGACACTTTCCAGGATCAACTCAGAGTCCTATTTTCTATGTTGTTTGCATTAAAAAAATGCTATACATATATTCTCTAAAACAGCGTTTCTCATATGTTTCCACTAGGGCTGTCAATTAATCGCAGTTAACTCACACAATTAACTCAAAAAAATTAATCGCTATTAATCGCAGTTTTAATTTCACTGTTAAACAATAGAATACCAATTGAAATGTATTAAATATTTGAAGGTTTTTCTACATTTTCCTATATATTATATTCTGCATTATAATTGAAATCAAAGTGTATATTATTTTTATTAAAAATATTTGCACTGTAAAAATCATAAACAAAAAAAATTGTATTTTTCAGTTCATCACTTTGTCATGAAAGTGCAACTTACAAATGTACATTTTTTAATTACATAATTACAGTCAAAAACAAAACAGTGTAAAACTTCAGAGCCTACAAGTCCACTCAGTCCTACTTCTCATTCAACCAATCGCTGACAAAGAAGTTTGTTTACATTTACAGGAGATAATGCTGCCCTCTTCTTATCTACAATGTCACCGGAAAGCGAGAACAGGTGTTTGCATAGGATTTTTTTACCCAGCATTGCAAGGTATTTACGTGTCAGATACGCTAAACATTCGTATGCCCCTTCATGCTTCGGCCACCATTCCAGAGGACATACTTCCATGCTGATGACGCTCGTTAAAAAAATTATGCATTAATTAAATTTATGACTGAACTCCTTGGGGGAGAATTGTATGTCCCCTGCTCTATTTTACCCGCATTCTGCCATATATTTCATGTTATAGCAGTCTCAGATGATGACCTAGTATATGTTGTTCATTTTGAGAACACTTTCACTGAAGATTTGACAAAACGCAAAGAAGGTACCAATGTGAGATTTCTAAAGATAACTACAGCACTCGACCCAAGGTTTAAGAATCTGAAGTGCCTTCCAAAATCTGAGAGGGACGAAGTGTGGATCATGCTTTCATAAGTCTTAAAAGAACAGCACTCCGATGCAGAAACTACAGAACCCAAAGCACCAAAAAATAAAATCAACCTTCTGCTGGTGGCATCTGACTCAGATAATGAAAATGAACATGCATCAGTATGCACTGCTTTGGATTGTTATCGAGCAGACCCCGTCATCAGCATGGATGCATGTCCCTTGGAATGGTGGTTGAAGCATGAAGACACATATGAATCTTTAGCACATGTGGCACGTAAATATCTTGCGACGCCGGCTACAACAGTGCCATGAGAATGCCTGTTCTCACTTTCAGGTGACATTGTAAACAAGAAGCAGACAGCATTCTCTCCTACAAATTGTAACCAAACTTGTTTGTCTGAGCGATTAGCTGAACAAGAAGTAGGACTGAATGGACTTGCAGGCTCTAAAATTTTACACTGTTTTGTTTTTAATGTAGTTTTTTTTGTACATAAGTCTACATTTGTATATTCAACTTTCATGGTAAAGAGATTACACTACAGTACTTGTATTAGGTGAATTGAAAAATACTATTTCTTTTGGTTTTTTTACAGTGCAAACACTTGTAATCAAAATAAATATAAAGAGAACACTACACTTTGTATTCTGTGTTATAATTTAAATCAATATATTTGAAAATGTAGAAAACATACAAAATATTTAAATAAATGGTATTCTATTATTATTATTTAACAGTGTGATTAGTTGCCCAATTAATCACGATTCATTTTTTTAAATGCTTGACCGTCGTAGTTTCCACACTATGCCACTGTGTTGCAACAGCAAAAGGTTCAGGATCCCTTCCTAACATCAGACACAAAGCACATTAGGGAACTTCTAGTGTGCATCAGGAGGGGCCACATGGACCCTCAAGGCTGGATTAAAGAGTATTGTGGTCCAGTGCACTATGGAAATTGCCTCCATCTTCCTTAAACTAGACAGGGCATATAATATATAGTCTGTAAATATGAAAAACATTTCAATTTATTATTTTCATAGGTGCATAATGTGTAATCAGTTAGCTGAGCATTGTGCAAAGACTCTAGTGATTATAAATGCAAAGGTATGTATATGGCGGTAGACAGACATCTGAGAATTGGGGAGAGACTATATCATGGTCATTTCCTTCTTGTTCCTATTGATTTTAGTGTAGGACCATGGATTTGGTTCCTAGGCTGGGAATGGAAGTTTGCAACTCACTGCACATGCACACAAGATTGAGCTCAAATGAATGCCTGTGCCAGCCAAGCCCAAATAACATGGTAGGTTTGCAATGAGATTTGGTTGCTTCTTTTACTGTCGACAGTAACATAGCCTTCAGAACTTCAGGTCTTCATAGGATTAGCTTCCCCTCACTCCCCACTTAAATGAACATCAGGAATAATAACTTATCCATCTTTCACTGAGAGATCAGATCAGATCAGTTCACTAGGACTTTCCAAAAATATCCAGATGAGATAGTTATTCAAAACTGGTGGGGAAATATTGGAGGAGACTTTTCAAAAATCTAATATAGAAATATATTAATATTAATAAATCTAGAATATCTAATTTAAATATACATGGCAATTTGATATTTTTAAAAATCTGATACCCATTCTCTCTCTTCTTTTCCTCTGGGAAACATTTGCTAAGTAGGCTAATCGCTGGGGTGTATTTATGAAATGAGACTTAGAAATGAACTCAGTGCATAGTTGACTCCCCAGCTATAGGGGAAAGGATTCCTGATGAAAGTGGAACTTGCTGAAGACCATGCAAATCAGAAAAGAGCAAGTACTTTAGTGCATTGGGTAGCCAAGCCAGATACTCATCGTCTCCAGATTCAGAGACTCTTTGCTGCCTTTTGAAAAACAGGCAGGGTGTAAGAGAGGAACTTTACCAGCTCCTAAGGGGAAGTGGACTGAGTGTCAGCTAACCCTGGGCACAAGTTTGATCTGAATCAATATAAATAAGGGACTGACTCTGAGAGACTGATTGTGGGATTGGGCTTCAGCAATTCTGCAAACAGGAAAGTGCTGTGCACTTACTATTCGTCTAGACAAGTCCTAACTCTAAATTCTGTTGACTTTCAATGAGACTTACGAGGCTAAGTGCATAAATCAGTTTTGAAAATGGGACTTAGGTACCAAATTCATTTAGGTGTTTTGGAAAATTTTAGCCAGAGCCACTCTCTGTCTCCTCACAAAAAAGAAACTGAAATGTGAAGACTCATTTTTTCTTAAGATTACAGCGCCACGTCCAGCCATCAGTCTACACCAAAACCTCCTTTGACATCTCTGGCCGATCTCATATGCAGGATGGTGGCCTGAAGTGTCTCATTAAAGGGTGAGGAAAGAGATGGGCCAAGTATCACATGCTACATGGCAGCAAAAGTGCAAAGTATGTAGTAGTTCTAATTCTAATCCTCAGGGACCTGTGACTTTCACTGGATTAAAGCAAAGGGAAAGTTTTGCCCTTGTTCTACTTCTATTTCTTGGAGATAAATATAGCATTACATACAAAAATGTACATTAAAAGAGTGTTAAGGTTGTAATGTGAAGCAGAATTAAAGTTGCCCGTGCAACTTTACTACAACTTTACTACATGCTGTTCAAACCCTGCTTTGAGTACAGAATTATTGCTTTCTTCAAGGGCTTCCCCATAGTGCTCATCACTATAATATCTGAATGCTTCATAAATATGAATTAATTTATCTTCAAAACAGCTTTCTGAGATGAAGTTGTTCTATTATCCCTGTTTTATATCAAGGCATTGAAAGATTCAGGCCAAAAATGTCCACTAATTTTGGTACCTATTTGAGATATCTAGGGCTTTATTTTATAGAGTACTTGCCATTATATAGCACAGCTCCCACTGACTTCAATTGCAACTGTGAGGGCTTGGCAGTTCTGCAAATCAGAATCCAGTGTCTTGAGTTGGGCTACCAGAAAATAAGGAGCACAATAAGTGACCCTCTGTGAAAGGTCTGGTTTATATGTCATACCTATCAACACAGGAACTCTATGCCAGAGGCAGTAACTGGTAGAATCTGCTTCTCCAGGGCCTCATTCAGGTGCCTTAACCGTGATACCATTTTTTTTCCTTCTTGCTGTTCCTAGTGTCATTCACTACACACATTCCAACCCCTGCAACAAATGAGGCAGGGGTCCTGCAGACAACAGTCTCCTTCACTACATAACCCTGGTTCATCTCCAGAGCACAGTCTATTCGGTGCATTGAATGAGGCAGTGGTCCTGTGGAAAAAATAGTATGTGATATCTAAATAAAGAACGTATCATAATGCATACACTTGAGAGGGCTGAATTAAGGTTACACAGGCCAACTTTCTAGCGTTTCCTAACTTATGAGTGCTTGGCTTTGAAATTTTACAATAATCTTTTAACATTGGTTTTTTTGATAAAATTCCCTCTGTTTTTTAAAAAGCAAACTGAAAAAACATAAGTTCCACCATGTGGTTTCATACTGACATCCACATGATTATCAGCAGGGTTGGAATATTTAGATTCACCACACAGACTTCTGTCACTTGAGCCAACAGAGTAACTGAGTAGCAGTAGTAACAGAGTAGCAGTAGTAGGTCTATGTGGACCAGTCAATAGAGCAAGATGAGACACACATTTTACCAGTGGTTTCTGCAGAGTCTTGCTAGCAGGAGAGGAATAATGAGACTCAAGAATCTTGAGTTCCATTCCAGGTTCTAGGGGGACGTGTGCTCTGGCGGCCAGCTGGGCTGAGACCCTTCTGCCCCTGTTCCCCTGCCACCACTCACGCTCTACCTATAATTATAAGATGTATCTGAAGGTAGGGTTGGAACAGCGCTCTTGTAGTTTATGAATCCTAACGGTTCCTGAAACATTTCTGTGAATTAGAGTAGCCAGGGCATGTTCAGTTATTCAGAAATAATTTGCAGTTCTTATCCTGCCCTTGTATAAGCCATGTTTTTGTGAATGAGACCCTTGAGACATAACAAATAGGCCTTGGGGCTTTGTAATAAAAGATGATTTTACATTCAATGCTCTCTTGTTAGTTATTATGTTGGTTTATGCACTGACCACTGAATGTTGATAAATGCTGTAGTATTCATTTAAACTTTCAACGTAGGAAGAAAAGATGTGAATAAATTACATGAAGAGGTGAAAGGACAGACAGAATTTGACAAATAAATGGGTTACAAGCATAATGACAGCTTAAAGTGTGAACTACAGAAGTGAATGTAGTATTGTATGTTCGTATTGTTGTGTTGTAGCCTGCAGCCATACTCACAAAGGTTTCATAGTGCTGTGTCTTTTAAATGATTGCAAAGTGATTTAACAACCTGTGTGTTGTAGTACCTCCTTGTTCATGGAATCTAACTGACTTTTCATTCTGATAATGACTGAAAAAAGAATGGTAGACATCTATGTTGTCACAGGGAAATAGATTAGATTAAAAATAAGAAAATAATGAAAATTTCAAACTGATTTGCACTCTTTTTGGGTGCGTCTTCACTGCAGAGTTAACTTGGGTTGTTACTTAGGTGTTTCTTCTAAACCCCCTCTCATCCACATGCAAAATCTTCTCACCCGTGTTTGGTGCTTTAAACTCAGACTAGTTGATCTATCTGGGGACATGATTTGGAGCTCAGTTCTGCTTTCACTCAGGCTGGTAACCTGCTCGCTTTGCAATGAGGATGCAGGCTAATCATTTGAGTGCTGATGGTCCTCCATTGCCTTTCCGTAGTTCCTCCTGTATGTGCAGAAGGAAAGAATCATAGAGTGGCTCAGCTTACTGCAGGACAAAGAACCATGGCTATGCCCTCGAAAGTCCTGGAGACACAGATGGGTGCATAGAGTACCAGTGAGGGCACAGTAACTTGGGCATGGTTTTGCAGTGTAGCCACAACCAGGTTAACCCAGGTGCTCAGTTCCAGTTGCCTATCACCCAAGTTAACAACAGGGAAGAAATACCCTTAGTAGACTGATTCTCAAGTCTGCATTTTTCATGGACCTGCACTTCTTTTTAAAGTTTATGGGTATGTTTGATCAAACAAGTCACTAATCAAACTAGAAGCTAAGGCTTTGTCTACACTGCAAAGAAAAGCCCATGGCGTTGAATCTCAGAGCCTGGGTCAAATGAATTGGACTCTCAGGGATTGGGCTAAGGGGCTAAAAATAGCAGTGTGGAAATTCCTGCTCAGGCTGGAGCCCAGGCCCTGATCTTTGATGAGAGGGAAGAGTCTCAGATCCCAGGCTCCAGCCAGTTTGGGAACATTTACATTGTTACATTTAGCCCTACAGCTCAAGTCCCACGAGTCTGAGTCAATTGGCCAAGGCTGATTCTGCACCTCAGCTCTTTCTTTGCAGTATAGACATACCCTAAGAGTTAATTGTAGTTAAATGGTTGAGCAGTTGAATATAAGTTATAGCTTTATGTATTTTTGTTAATGAAAATTCTGTCTCCAAGCCTGCAAGATGTCTAACAGTACCTTTTTCTTTGTCTGCTCCCAACTGTTATGTTCATGCCTGAACCCTGATTGTTTGTGCTGTCACTTGGGTCATCTCCATTCCCCCCTCCCCCCGTACTCTCTGCTTCTGACACCGTATCACACCCACCTTCCTTCTGGCCATGGGAAATGGGACTTGAGATCCTGCAGAATTAATTTCCACAACTCCTTTTTTAGTTGTCAAAATAATTAATGAGCAATGTGTGGTACTCCTTTTTCCCAAGGATCCAACGTGCTACCCCCACAACACTCATTGTCCTGATTAACGTCATTAAATAGAAGGCTGGATCTAGGAATCAAACTCATTGCTCACATGACTGTGCAGTGAACTGCCATAAGACCCTCATGTTTACCCAGTAGTTGCTCGTCATCTTGTGTTCCAATCCAGTTCAATTATTTAAATACCGTTAATCCTGCTAGTCTTCAAAAGAACACCAAATAGTGTATTATATTAGAGTAGTGAAGTTAAAGGAGGAGGAAGCTCCTATACGATCATGTCTAAACTAAGATAAAAGATGTATTTTTAACATATGTAAATGAGTAGGTGTTAAAATTCTAGCATAGACAAGGCAGTTGTAGTTTTGACATGTGTTATCTTGTCAAGGTAAACCCTAGGCTCCCCACTAAGGTTTACCTCAACAAGATAACACATGGTAAAACTACAACTGGCTTGTCTTCACTAGGATTTTAACACCTATTGGTTAACGTGTTAAAAGTACACCTTTTTCCTAATGAAGGTAAGCTCTAAGAATTTCCAATGGTGAACTGTAAAGCAGAGTTAAACTGGTTAAGAGTTTGTGTTTGCTTGAGGTTAAAGGGTTACCTTGATCATATGGAGAAGGCTTATTAGTTAATCTAGGCCATCTTCCTGCCAAAGCAAAATTGTTTCCTATTAAAATTTATTGCTGGTATTTTCCCATCTAATTTTAAATAACCTAAATGATGGCGTTTTCACCACTTCCCTGAAGAGACTCTTCTGCAGTTGTAATAGATCTCACAGTTAGGAAGTATTTCCTGATACTTGACTTACATTTTCTATTTTGTAATTTCATCTCATTATCCTGGTTATACTCTTTAGTATGCTGAATAATTTTACTCCCTCTTTTGTGTTTATACCCTTCAAATATTTATAGGCTGCAGCTGGAGGTGACATTTCCAGCTCAGGTAGATGTACATGCGCTAGCGGTCATTGAGCTATGCGCTAAAAATAGCAGTGTGGCCATGGCAGCAATGACAGCACCACACGCTAGCTACTTTGAGTACAGTCCCAACCGAGATCCTATGTATGTACTTGACAACTAGCCTGTGCTACCACCTGCGCCCTTGTGTCTATACTGCTGTTTTTAGCATGCGAGCTTGATGAAAGCTAGTGCCTGCACATCTATCTGAGCTGGAAAGAACACCCCCAGCTGCAGTGTAAACATGTCCTATGTCTCTTCTCTCCTGGCCCTTCACTGCTACTTCTCCACACAAACACACACTGTCCCCTAAACAAGCTGTAGTTATTTAATCTTTTGTCATAAATCAGTCCTTCTAGACTCCTGATTTTTTTTTTTTTTTTGGTGCTCTTCTCTGAATTCTCACCAGTTTCTCACTAGCTGATCAAATACAGGACATATCTCTTTAAAGCTCTTCATTGAAAGGTTATGCTCTTGTTTGAAGAGTTGCATTGTTGAGAAAACTCTTAGTAGTGCTACTAAAGCTTTGGGGTACAGTCTCCTCTTGATTCATGGGGATGTCTGCTATCTATTCTCTATCAATTGTGGTGAGAGCATTTTCGTTCTTCAAAGAATAGCAATTTGAAATGATGGTCAAATATAAATGGAGTTTTAAGTATCAGAGAGACTGAAGGAACGGATCATGTTTAAAGTAGTTACTGTATTAATTTTGAATTGAGTTCAGCTGGCTTCCTGAATTCTAAGAACAGTAGTGGGTATAAAAATAAGAGTATGAATGCCAATAAGATCCACATGAAAATGTAACTACCAGAGGTGCTGTCTTAGACAATAGTCTCTTCCTTAAAAACCATTCAGATGTAAAAACTGATCCAATTCTTGCAGACTGAAAGTATAACAGCCATCATTTGGATCATTAATAGATTATGACATTAATGATTGTGGGATTTTTTTAGGCATATTGCTTCATATTAGAAGCAAATAAAAAGCATCTGATCTTGTATATTACGAACAAAAGAATGGTTCAGAAAGAAAGGATTAAACATAATGAAAATGCACTTGCAGCAAAGACAAATTTCCATATTTTTTCTTTGCAAAACTATACTTTTTACTTACTGAATTGAATATGAGAGCCTTGTACCCGATCATGCGTTCTTTTCTTATGCAAAATTCTCACTGACTGCATATTGAAACAACTTCAGGATCAAGCCCAAGGTTAAATATATGCTGCCTAACCTACTACTGGTGACTCTTGAAAGACAGAGGTCAGAGACACTTTGAAAATGGTAACTGTTGTGAGGATTTAAAGAGAGAATTAAAGTGTTTTGCAAAGGAATCGAACATTGTAACCATGGAGAAGGAGCTTTAAGGAAATAGTTTGAGACTATGGTATTATGGCTGGATAAGATGTAGGTATTTAGATGTAAGATATTTTTCTGATGATCTCTGAATAGAAGACTTCTGAAAAAAATCTAATTATTTAAGTGGCATGGTTGATTTCTCCTCTATTCTTAGGAAAGGTGGCTAGCTGTGTATTTTGAAAATGTAGGTATATCTGTAGATATATATTTTCCCCTGTAAAGTTAGGGTTTGAAATATTTTGTTAACTCTTTTTTGCTAGCATCTTTTAGGCATATATTTTGCCATGTGAATTGCATTAGGAAACCTTTTAAAATTCTGTTTACTGAGGTGGAAATTGGAAAATTTTGACATTTATTTTTAATTTGTTTTCTGGCCATGCTGAGTTATGAGACAACACTGTTAGGCTGATATTGATCAATAACATCCTATTTCAGCAAGTACAAAATACTGTAGCAGTTATTAATTCACCCTACATTCTTGCAAAATGACTATAAATATGGAGGCTGACTGCAAGGTAAGGATTTTGTGCAGAATCTCTGAAGGAATGGTTCGGAATTGTGTACCTGTTTTAGTGATTTTTGTTTTCCAGAAATCACATATTATTAGCAGCTTTTAGAAATAAAATCTTTTGCTTAAACTTGTGAAATCTGGCTGTAAAGTTATAAATAATTGTACTGTAATTGAAAGGCTGTAAAGTATTCATTGGAATTCTGCTGTTCTATTCTAATCCAAAAGGAAATATTTGCAGTTTTTTTTTTCAAATAACTTAAGGCATGCTTTTATGACTGTTGAAATGAATACCCAGAAATCCCATAAAATTTGAATTTTTTGACTGAAATAAATCTTTGATTTACTGTTGCTAATTAACTTGGGCTTTTCAAAAATGTGAATTTAAGACAAATCACATGAATGCCTTGCAAAATTTTCCCCATAATGCTGTACAATAACAACTTCCTCCTTAAGGACTTGATCCAGACCCCATTGAAGTCAATGGCAGTCTTTCCATTGACTTCAATGGGCTTTGGATCATGTCCATAAATAATTGTGGCTTGATTCTCCACTGCACCTGAAATGAAAGGGAACTCCCTGCTGTCAGGGGGCTAGACGCGACTTTCTGATTCTCATTCACCGAACCTTGACGCCAGTTATACTTGCAGTGGGTTGGCTTTACCAGAGCTACCTCGACCTACTTTATGCTGATGGAGATTCCCCCTACCCAGGGAGAGTTCTCCAGTGACAATCACACTCCCTTGTAAATTCATTTTGTGCTAAGTAAGTGGTGCAAAGTAAACTTGGTGGACTGGAGAATCCAGCCCTTTGTCTTTGGTAATTTTGTAGTGGTACATAAAGTTCCAGTTCTGAGAGGTGCTGATTGTCCTCATCTCCCATCAGCTTGAGGGTAGTTAGCACATCACAAGAGGGGCTCACCACCTTTCAGGATTGTGCCCATATAAGTTAATACTAGGATAAATCCTGAAGTCCTGTCTCAAGTTTTACTCAGGTAAAATTCTTTTTTAATGGGAGTTTGGTCTGACTAAGGTCTCAGTAGAAGTTGTAGTAGCAGTGTTTCAGGTTAGCTGAAAAGATCTGAATGTGATATTCATTATCTTGTGTGACAAAGTTCCTCCTCTGCCTTGGTGGGTCCTGCACTTATTGGCAGATTTGCTTGCCTCAGAGATTCACGGCAGCCCTCAGTTTGGCCACTTTTGCTAGTGGCTCAAACCTGCTTCACTCAGCCAACCTCATCACTAGCCAGCATGTGGAAAGGGAGGAGAACAATCCCCGCAGTCTCTGCGGACCCACCTAGTTGGTCAGGGGATCAGCCAGGGACCTTCCCCTCTGGTGGGACCCACAGTCCAGGTCACCTCCTCTTGTCTCAAATAGAGAGTTGAGGGGGATGGAGGGAACCCAGGCCCGCCCTCTACTCCGGGTTCTAGCCCAGGGCCCTGTGGATTGCAACTGTCTACAGTGTCTCTTGTACCAGCTGCGTGACAGCTACAAGTCCCTGGGCTACTTCCCCATGGCCTCCTCCCAACACCTTCTTTATCCTCACCGCAGGATCTTTCTCCTGAAGCCTGAACACTCCCGTACTCCTCAGTCCTCCAGCACCACACTTTCTCACTCCTTGCACACCCTCCCCTAACTGATGGGAGGTCCTTTTTAAACCAGGTGTCCTGATTAGTCTACCTGCCATAATTAATTCTAGTATGTTCTTAATTGGCTCCAGGTGTCTTAATTGGCTTGCCTGTCTTAATTGGTTCTAGCAGGTTTTTGATTGCTCTAGTGCAGCCCCTGCTCTGGTCACTCAGGGAACAGAAAACTGTTCATCCAGTGGCCAGTATATTTGCCTTCGACCAGACTCCTGTACCCCACTGGTCTGGGTCTGTCACACTTGTTTAAATAATGCAGTTTTACTATTTTGCGTGAATTGAATAGCATAAGATGAATGAAAGGAGGGGTGCTTGTTATCCACAGAGACTTGTGGAATTTTCCATTTTCAGTAAAGGAAATAGTTAGATCAAGTGAGAGGGTAGTCTGACTTATAATTACAGATTCTACATCATAGAACAGTAGAACCTCAGAGTTATGAACTGACCAGTCAACCATACACCTCATTTGGATAATGAGGCAGCAGCAAAGACCACCACCACCACCAAAAAAGTAAATACAGCGCAGTACTATGTTAAATGTAAACTACTAAAAAACAAGGAGGGGGGGGAGAGGGGGAAGCAGCATTTTTCTTCTGCATAGTAAAGTTTCAAAGCTGTAGTAAGTCAATGTTCAGTTATAAATTTTTGAAAGAGCAACCATAACGTTCTGTTCAGAGTTATGAACATTTCAGAGTTATGAACAACCTCCGTTCTCAAGGTGTTCATAACTCTGAGGTTCTACTGTACTGCTAATTAGTAAGTTTTGGGGATGTAATTTTGTTTATAAGTAATCAGTCAATTCCATTTGAGAGGAGCAGTGTAGTCTTAAACATATGCTGGTATTAGTAACACAAAAGCTTTGTTTAGTGATAGTAAAGCTTGTGTTAGGACACACCACACCAACCCAAAGTCTTGAAACCATGGAAATAAGATAAGGGAGAAGTCTGTTGTGTTCCTTGCCACTCACTTTCACAATAATATGCTCCTATGCTCTGTGAGGCCATGTCTACACTAGGAAATTAGGTCGAATTTATAGAAGTCGGTTTTGTAGAAAGCGTTTTTATACAGTCGATTGTGTGTGTCCCCACACAAATGCTCTAAGTGCATTTAGTTGGCATTTAGTCGGTGGAGTGTGTCCACAGTACCGAGGCAACTGTCAACTTCCGGAGCGTTGCACTGTGGGTAGCTATCCCACAGTTCCTGGAGTCTCTGCCACCCCTTTGAATTCTGGGTAGAAATCCCAGTGCCTGATGGGGCAAAAACATTGTTGCGGGTGGTTCTGGGTACATATCGTCAGGCTCCCGCTTCCTTCCCTCCTTCCCTCCCTCCGTGAAAGCAACGACAGACAATCGTTTCGCGCCTTTTTTCCTGGGTTACCCGTGCAGACACCATACCACGGCAAGCATGGAGCCTGCTCAGCTCACCATCACCATATGTCTCCTGGGTGCTGGCAGACATGGTACTGCATTGCTACACAGCTACACAGCAGCTCATTGTCTTTTGGCAGCAGACAGTGCAGTATGACTGGTAGCCATCGTCACCGTACTCCAGGGTGCTCTTTTAGCCAACATCGGTGAGGTCGGTCAGGGGCGCCTGGGCAAACATGGGAGTGACTCAGCCAGGTCATTTCCCTTTTAAGTTTCGTCTCATGGCCATTCAGTCCTGCCGGCAGTCCTACTGCACCGTCTTCTAATGAGCAGCCAGGAGACGACCATGGCCAGCAGTCGTACTGCACCGTCTGCTGCCAGCAAGATGTATAAAGATAGATGAAGTGGATCAAAACAAGAAATAGATCAGATTTATTTTGTATTCGTTTTCTCCTCCCTTCCTCCCTCCTTCCCTCCGTGAAATCAACGGCCTGCTAAACCCAGGGTTTTGAGTTCTATCCTTGAGGGGGCCATTCTGTTTCTCCTTGATGCAAAGCCACCCCCTTTGTTGATTTTAATTCCCTCTAAGCCAACCCTGTAAGCCATGTTGTCAGTCGCCCCTCCCTCCGTCAGAGCAATAGCAGACAATCACCCTTTTCCCTGGATTGCCTGAGCAGACGCCATAGCACAGCAAGCATGGAGCCTGTTCAGCTCACCCTAGCAGTTATGACCATTGTAAATACCTCGCACGTTATCGTGCAGTTTATGCAGAATCAGCACCTGAAAAACCAGGCAAGGAGGTGACGGAAGCGCAGTGATGAGGACATGAACACAGATTTCTGTAAAACCACTGTTCCCAGCAATTTGGAGATCATGGTGTTACTGGAGCAGGCTCATGCCATGGAATGCCGATTCTGGGCCCGGGAAACAAGCACAGAGTGGTGGGACCACATCGTGTTGCAGGTTTGGGATAATTCCCAGTGTCTCTGAAACTTTCGCATGCATAGGGGCACTTTTGTGGAAATTTGTGACTCGCTTTCCCCTGCCCTCAAGCGCAAGAATACCAAGATGAGAGCAGCCCTCACAGTTCAAAAGCGAGTGGCAATAGCCCTGTGGAAGCTTGCAACGCCAGACAGCTACCAGTCAGTCGGTAATCAATTTGGAGTGGGCAAATCTACTGTGGGGGTTGCTGTGATGCAAGTAGCCAGCGCAATCATTGAGCTACTGCTATCAAAGGTAGTGACTCTGGGAAATGTGGAGGTCATACTAGATCGCTTTGCTGCAGTGGGATTCCCTAACTGTGGTGGGGCTATAGAGGGAACGCATATCCCTATCTTGGGACCAGACCACCTTGGCAGCCAGTACATAAACCGTACTTTTCAATAGTGCTGCAAGCACTGGTGGATCACAAGGGACGTTTCACCAACATCAAAGTGGGATGGCCGGGAAAGGTTCATGACGCTCGCGTCTTCAGGAACTCTGGTCTGTTTAAACGGCTGCAGGAAGGGATTTACTTCCCAGACCAGAAAATAACTGTTGGGGATATTGAAATGCCTATAGTTATCCTTGGGGACCCAGCCTGCCCCCTAATGCCATGGCTCATGAAGCCATACACAGGCACCCTGGACAGTAGTAAGGAGCTGTTCAACTATAGGCTGAGCAAGTGCAGAATAGTGGTAGAGTGTATTTGGACGTTTAAAGGGTCACTGGCGCAGTTTACTGACTCGCTCAGACCTCAGCGAAACTAATATTCTCATTGTTATTACTGCTTGCTGTGTGATCCACAATCTCTATGAGAGTAAGGGGGAGAGATTTATGGCGGGGTGGGAGGTTGATGCAAATCATCTGGCTGCTGAATACGCGCAGCCAGACACCAGGGCGGTTAGAAGAGCACAGTAGGAAGTGCTGCGCATCAGAGAAGCTTTGAAAACCAGTTTCATGACTGGCCAGGTACTGTGTGACACTTCTGTTTGTTTCTCCTTCATGAAAACCCGCCCCCTTGGTTGCCTCTAAATTCCTTGTAAGCCGCCTGCCCTCCCCCCTTCGATCACCACTTGCTGAGGCAATAAAGTCATTGTTGTTTCAAATTCATGCATTCTTTATTAATTCGTCACACAGATAGGGGGATAACTCACAAGGTAGCCTGGGTGGGGTGTGGGAGGAGGGGAGGAGGGAAGGAAAAGGCCACTTTAAAACTTCTTCAATGACAGCCTTCTGTTGCTTGGGCTGTCCACTGGGGTGGAGTGGTTGGGTGCCCGGACCCCCCCCCCCCCCCGCGTTCTTGGGTGTCTGGGCGAAGAGGCTATGGAACTTGGGGAGGAGGGAGGGCGGTTAAACAGGGGCTGCAGCGGCAGTCTGTGCTCCTGCTGCCATTCCTGACCCTCCACCAGATGCCGGAGCATGTCCGTTTGATCCCGCAGTAGCCCCAGCGTTGCCTCATGCCTCCTCTGATCTAACTGCCACCACCTCTCCTCACGTTCATTGGCCACTTTCCTGTAGTCTGCTATTGTGTCCCTCCACACATTCTGCTGAGCTCTGTCAGTGCCGGACGACTGCATGAGCTCAGAGAACATGTCATCGTGCGTGCGTTTTTTTCACCGCCTTATCTGAGATAGCCTTTGGGATGGAGCGGGGAGGCTTGAAACATTTGCAGCTGCTGGAGGAAAAAAAGGGAGTGAAATATTTTAAAAGATACATTTTACAGAACAATGGCTGTACTCTTTCATGGTGAACAACACTATTCACATTACATAGCACATGTGATTTTGGTACAAGGTCACATTTTGCATCATATATTGAGTGCTTGCGGCTTTGGTGTTAGAGATCACACATGCAGTGCTGGGCAACAGAATTCGGCTTGGAGGCTTCTGCAACCTTCATAACAGCAGTGCCCCCCTCTCCCATACCAAGCAAAGCACGTTGAGTTGGCCATTTAGTGCTGCGGTTTTCCTGTTAACGTGCAGCAGCAGAAACCAAACTAACCCCGCCCCCCCCCCATCCAATTCTCTGGGATGATTGCTTTACCCCTCCCCTCACCGCGCAGGAAGATCCCTGCTAGCCAAACGCAAACAGCTCAGTGCCAATTCCGCCCCACCCCAACCCCCCAGTCCTGCACCACGTGGCTAACTGCGGGGAGGATTTCTTTTCAGCCACAGGCAAACAGCCCAGTGGGAACGGCCACCTCTGAATGTCCCCTTAATTAAATTCCCCTATTTCAACCAGGTTACCATGAACGATATCACTCTTCTGAGGATAACACAGAGAGATAAAGAACGGATGTTGCTTGAATGCCAGGCTTTGTCATGCAGTGATACCAGATTACTTGCTACTAGCATGGCGTGATAAAGTGCCCTACCATGCACGACGGAATAAGGCTGATCTCCCCAGAAACCTTCTGCAAAGGCTTTTAGAGTACCTCCAGGAGAGCTTCATGGAGATGTCCCTGGAGGATTTCCCCTCCATCCCCAGACACGTTAACAGACTTTTCCAGTAGCTGTACTGGCCACGAATCCATCCCAAGTCCTCAGGCTACTTAATCATTAAAAAATGCTTGCTTTTATAACATGTACTATATTTTAAAAGGTACACTCACCAGAGGTCCCTTCTCCAGCTTCGTTGGGTTGGGAGGGTATTTCAATCAGGGTGATAAAAAGATCCTGGCTGTCGGGGAGAATGGTGTGCTGAGTGCTCTCCTCAAGCTCGTCCTCCTCCTCCTCATCTTCCCCATCCGCAAAATCCTCAGGCATGGCGAAGAGTACCCCATCCCATCATCCGAGTCCACGAACAGGGGTGGGGTAGTGATGGTGGCGCACCCCCCCCCCAGAATTGCAAGCAGCTCAGCGTAGAAGTGTCCGTTTGTCCCGGAGTGTCCGTTTGATTCTTTGGTTTTCTGGTATGCTTGTCTGAGCTCCTTAAGTTTCACGCAGCATTGTGTTGTGTCCCTGCTGTAGCCTCTGTCCCTCATGGCCTCGGAGATTTTTTTAAATGTTTTGGCATTTCATCTTTTGGAAAGTAGTTCTGATAGCATGGATTCCTCTCTCCATACAGCGATCAGATCCAGTACCTCCCATTCAGTCCATGCTGGAGCTCTTTTTTGATTCTGGGACTGCATGGTCGCCTGTGCTGATGAGCTCACCTGGCCAAACAGGAAATGAGGTTCAAAAGTTCCCGGGGCTTTTCCTGTATACATGGCCAGTGCATCCGAGTTCAGAGTGCTGTCCAGAGCAATCACAGGGGTGCACTGTGGGACAGCTCCTGGAGGCCAAAACCTTCAAATTGCATCCACACTAACCCTAATTCGAAATGGCGATGTCAATTTCAGCGCTAATCCCCTCATTGGGGAGGAGTACAGAAATCAGTTTTAAGAGCCCTTTATGTTGAAAAAAATGGCTTCGTTGTGTGGGTGAGGGCAGGGTTAATTCGATTTAACACTGCTAAATCCGACATAAACTCGTAGTGTAGACCAGGCCAATTGGGATTCCAGCTCCAATAGATACCGAAAAGCAATATATACCCCAGCTTCATCAAACTTGCACTCAAACACAAAACCTTAATGATGATTTCATACTCTCCTGCATCAACAGACCAGCATATGTGACTGTCACCCAGTTTATTCGTTTAGGAATTTAATCTGCTTTCAAATACTAAGGTTGCCATTAAGGTTTTATGTTGAGTGTAAGCATAATAAAGTTAGGGAATGTATAGCTTTTTGGTGTCCATGGAGATCTAAGTGAATGCCTTATGAAATGATAGTTTATCAACAGTGTTGTAGGCAACAAGAAACCAGCAAAGTACACAGGAGACTTCCGTTAATGTCTTATATATGTATTTTCAAGGTTTGAAGTGGATGGTGTGTCCTAATGTAGACTTAATTGGGTCACTAAATGCAGTTGTTGTATGTGTTAATTTCCTAGTTTTTATGCAAGGTTGGTGTGCTTCAGTGGGTAGCCAGGGTCTGCCCCCAATCGTAGCTATGCAGTTCTGACCAATTCCGGTATAATTTTTCAGATGCTTTTATATCTCCAACTAATCAGATATGAATGAAATATGTAAAGGGCACGTATTTTTAGTTTTGCACAAATGTGTTTTCATTTTTCTTTTATGAACATAGTAATGGTATTCAATCCATATCTTTAAGAAGTGGAACGAATAACAGACATTGGCTAGACACACTGCCAGGGGCCAAGCACTGCGTTCTGTGCTGTCAGTGCAGAAGGTTTATCATCAAAGATAAGAACATATTTGCTGTTTAATCCCTACGGTGACTTCATCATTTAGAAATCTGTGTTAAAGACTGTGGTAGAACTTTGTTTATGAGACAGACCAAATTCCATGCAAAGAAGATGATAGTGCTTGTGTACATTTACTTGTGAGTATTCAAAAGAAGTAGACAAACAAAAGGAATCTGTGGGAATGTTAAGTATAATGTATGGGTTCTAAGGAACTTTTGCTTGTGCAGTTTCTTTACTTTTGTGGTTTAACAGTTTTAGTCACTTACCAGTGTTGTAGTTTATGTTAATTATGTTTGTAAAAATGCAACATGATGTAAACCACATAACTGATGTAAGAGGGTGTTTAATTCCCTCTTTGTATTAGCGCAGAGAGGACTGAAACCATCACACTGTAATACGGAGTCCTATGCTGTGCATCTGTCACTGGAGAAAGAGGAAGAACAAACCCTGTAGTGTGCAGTTACTTGAAAAGATGTAAGGGTGCATGCCACAATTCACTGAAAATTCCCTAACTTGCTTTAGCATGTTTTCAAATAGCATTTTGAATAGAAGATCCAAAAGCATGTAAAGAAGCTGCAGTCTTCTTCCATATGGCATTTTGAAAAGCAATTGGCTGATAGAATTGAATCATGAGATTTGAAAGACATTCTAATATTTCTAGGGCAGCTAGGTGGATCCCCCTTATGCCACCACTGTAAGTGTGAATGGGGCAGTTTTCTGTGAAGTGTTGCGTAGTATTTACCCCACCACAGTCACAATTTCGTGATTCTTTGATTTTCCATTTGTGGAGGAGATATCCACACTGTCCATGCATTAGGTCTGAGTGCGGTTAAGTGCAGTCCACTACCTACTGGATAGGTAGAATCCCAGGACTGCTTTCATTGGGTCTTCAATCAGGTCTTTGTTTGAGATGTCACAAGCAGTCCACAATTCGAGCCAGCAAGAGCTGGCATCCTTTCCATTGGCCTGTAGGACTGATGCATGGATCCCGAAAGGCTTCCTGTCCGCTCTGGACCTGCGATTACATCAAGACCTCAGTTCACTGCCATACTCGCAACACAGAAGCTACAGTGGAACTGGACAACATTTTAGTCCATTTATCCAACTGTTTGTAGTCCCCATTTCAAGGCAGGTGAAACAATAGTAAATATTGAGCTAAAGGTGTTCCATACACAGAACATTTTTATTACATTTTGTAAAAAAAAATCTGTGCTATTTCCTTGGTGCTTGCCAAATCTTATTAGCTCCAGCTTTTTCACATCAACCTCATTGTTTTTAGTAGCCAGCAGCTAAAAACATGCAAAATATGTCAGTGTCAGGAGTACCTGAACTCCATATGCTGAAACTCAACAGGAATTTTTTTTAACCAGCTTTGTCTGTATTTTATTAGCAGATTTTCTTGATGAGATCTGTCACTGGAAGAGCTCATCCAGCACAGTTGATGACTTTTATAGGTTATGATTTTCATATGAATCATAATCCTTCATAGTCATAATCAACTAAATTCCTAATGACATCTATTTAGTGCTTAAACATTTTATTTTGTTTTTATAATTGTAGCACTGGGAAAAAGAACCATCAAGTTATGCAGTTATATGATATCAAAAATCTAATTGTAGCCACATAATTTTAGTTTGGATTTTCCTACTGTCTGATAGAAATACTACTTTGGTATTCTGAAATGAGCTGAGATAGAATTCTTGTTTGGTTTAGGTGTTTTTTGTTTTTGTTTAAGAAACTTAAGAAAAATAAGAAGCTAAGCAGACTAGCTTTTGTATTTTAATAAGCTTTGTCACATCAGGTGGGGGAGTTCACAAACACATTACATTGCGTGACTTGCTTCAATTTTACTCCTCTGTTAGAACGTGTAATTTGTGCCATTGCTGTACATTAGCACTGTGTATATTGGGTAAGAAGACTGGAATGCAGTTGCCATAAAAATAATTGCAGGTTATTACATAATGATAGCGCCTCCCGCCTCATCCCCCCTTCTTGTCCAATCACATTGCACAAAACAAGCAGTATACAATGGTCTGAAATAGAATTAACTTCTTGAATTTTTTTATTGCACATTTGCTTTAGATTCCAAATGAGTTAATTTCTCTGCTTGTAGATAATATAGCCTTTCAAAAATCACAGAAAAGACGTTGTAAGTGTGGCAATAATCCACTAAGCCCATCAGCAGGGCTTCTTTTACTAGTGTAGCCATCACATCCTGTCACTAAACAGTAAGGGTCTGATCCAGAGCCCCTTAAAGTTAGTGGATGTCTTTCCATTGCCTACAGTGGGGATTGGAATGAGCACTGCAGCATCACAGCTGTTGTGGCACTGAAGTACTTCCACATGTGAAAATGGCATTATACATTGTAAGGGCTATAGATGTATTAGTGGTACCGTACTTATTATCACTTAAGATTGATGTATATCACCTCCAGTTAAGGAGATGATATACATTTCCCCTTATAAAGGCAGTCTAGTGCATGTTTTGTTTCTTAATTGTTATTCAAAAAGTTGCTGGTCAGTATTTTATCCTACCTTGATTTGGTTTCATAGGTGTAAAGCTTTAAGACTAAAACTTGTTTTAAGAGCTTTGTTGTCTAATCAGTGAGCCATCAAATGTTTTGTATGTAACTGATCTAGAAAATGTGTAACTTATGACACTACACAATAAAGTACAAAGATCACTAATGCAGCATGTTGTGCTGTTTGGTTCCCTGTCCCCAAAAGGATACAAAGCAAGGATGTTTCCACTAACTCCTGCCAAAGAAATATGGTGTTCCTTCCCTATAATGCTACATAAAGCTTTGCACTTCTACAGCATCTTCCATCTGAGGATATGAAAGTATTACAGACATGAATTGTTTCACAGTATCCCTCTGAGGAAGGGGTTTACAGATGGGTAAATAAGGTAAAGAAACAACTAAGCGGTCCAGCATGTCATAGCAAGTCTGTGGAAGAGACAGAAATGGAATCAGATCTCTTGATTCTTACTCCCTTACTTTAACCACTAAACATTTTTATGCTGGAACCTGTACTGCTGTTGTATGCTAGAACCCGTAATCTCTGCAAGATGCATGTCCAGGTGAAAGATGAGTATGGCATTAGTCTGTTTCATTTTGTGCAATTTGGTGCACCCCACGGCTCTTGACAGTTTGCCAGTGCAGCCCTCATTTGGGCAAAATTTGGATGCTCTTGAAGTAAACTTTGGTTCCCAGTTTCATAATGAATTTTGCAATGCATAAATCCTTATGTTTTTAAATATAGCTGCGTACTGCAGACAGGAAGCACTGTACCTCAAGGAAGAAGAGGATGAAATAAAGTTAAACCAATAACTTTGGTATCTCCCACCAGTCTTACCGATTTCCGGGTTAATGCTCATCACATCAAGAATTTCTGCAAATAATATGTCCCCTCTCCCCCACCTCTATTTCTGTATGTCTAAACCAGTTTGTACTGAGCCAGCAGATTTCCTCTGTTGTACTGAAAAACGTTTTAGGGTCTTGAAAAATGCTAGACAGATGTGAAGAATCATCTTAGCTGACTGATGTCTTTCTGATCTTATATAAATCATCAGCTACTCGTTTTCAAGAGCCCTGAGGACAGTAGGTTGGTTAACAAAGAATAGAGAAGTTAGTTCCAAATGAGTATTTTCACTGCTTTAGCATTTATAATGTGTGTGCCCTAGATAAAATCGTTAATTCCATCTCATTTCAACCAGACTAAGGACTTTTATAAATCATAAAGCTTGTTTAATTTTCATCTGTCTACTCTGTTATAAAATTAGCAAGCATTGGACAATTTATATGGAAGTTCCCCTGTGCATTCCACTTTGATGTGTCTGTGTCTCTATCTACTTATATGGCCACCATCACCATATTGAGCATCTCACAAGTATTAATTAATTTATCCATCACAACACCTTTGTATGGTAGAGAAGTGTTATGTCCAATTTACAGAAGGGGAACTAAGGCACAGAGAGATTGCAACTTAAATGGTTTCAGAATGTTATTTCTACTTAGGGCATCTCTACACGGATAATAGCCAGGAATAGCTATTCTGCAACAGTTCTTGCACACTGGCTCCCCATGTGGACACTCATGTTCCACGCAGAGTGCCTGTATGTGGTTTAGCTTAATCCACATGGAGAGCTAGTTCAAAAGAGTTGTGCTTTAAATTCACGCCCTTGCTTGAAGGGTGTGGAATCTCCATCACTGAAGATTTTTAAGAGCAGGTTAGACAAACACCTGTCAGGGATGGTCTAGATAATAATTAGTCCTGCCATGAATGCAGGGGACTGGACTAGATGACCTCTCGAGGTCCCTTCCAGGCCTACGATTCTATGATTTCAGAATAGTTTCCCTCTGTAGACAAGCCCTTCAGGTTTGTTTTGTTTTGTTTTGTTTTTTGTGGACCACATCTTCCACTGATTTTGGTGCTTTAAGCTGGGTGTTTTGTGGTCTTGTGTCCTTAATTACCAATGATTTGCATTAGTATTGAGGTCTCCTAGTATCTCACAGGACTTGGCCCAATAATTTAGAAAAAAGTGGATGGATCAGCTACGCATATGTCAGTTTTTCTGCTCCAGACTTTCTGGTGGGATATGCCTATTCTGTTATCCAAATACGTTATTATGCACACAGTGAAAATTAGTGTTTACAAAAATTCAGTCCAAAGTTCTACACTTTGTTTTTTAAAATATTCAGGACTAGAACTGGCCAGAAAATAGAAATCCCTTCTTGTGAAAAATTTTATATTTTTGAAAAATATTTTGTCCTGAACTAGGGAAAAATGTCAAAAACTGCAAAAATTTTCCCAGAAGGGGATTTCAAGAAAAATTCTGTTTCAGAAGTCCCTAAATGGAATTTTTCAGCTGGCTGCCTGGAAGGCTCTTGTCAGTTTTACTTTCTGCCTGACTGGATGCTCAACCTGTCTGGCCCGAGAGCTGGGGAGAGGCATGGAGACTGGACACACTCTGGCTTTGTGCTTCTGTGGACCCAGAGCTGGTTGGGAGGCTGAGCTTTCTAGCTGTCTGCTTTTCTGGCAGCTGGAGCTGGCAGTGAGGCTGAGCCACCCAAGCTCTCTGCCTCTTCGGGTCCCGCGGAGGGGGCTGAGAGGCAGAGAGTTAGGCAGGCAGCTGTTTAGCAATCATTTTGATTTTCCTCATGGAAAATTTATGACCAGTTCTATTCAGGATAATTTGGATCCTGATTTCGAGAAACATAGAGTACCCCCAGCTTCCATTGACTCCAGTGATAATTGCAAGTACTCATTAGTGCTCAGGATGAGGTTTTTAACGGGGAACGATAAGACTTGCTGAAATAGAGTATATTAAATGTCACTTAACATTTCAAAAATAATACTTAGCAGTTTTATAGCATCTTCCATCCAAATATCTCAAAGCACAGTAAAGATTAATCATGCTTCACACTACTCCTGTGAGTAACAAAAATAATATCCCTATTTCACTGGTGGAGACACTGAGGCATGAGAAAAGTTTAGTGACTTTCTCAGTCACATAGACAATCAGTGGCAGAGTAAGGAAGAGAACCCAGACCTGACTGTCAGTGCTCTCTGAGTTAAAAAGAGCTAAACTCAAGCTAAAATATTTATTTGAATATCTTCTTTTACACCATAGTTTTGAATTTGTTTAAGTGGAAGACTTATGATACACTGAGGTAGAACTGTAGTTCTTTGTTTATTCATATATATGTTGTATGAGTGTTATATATTTACAGTATATATATAAAATCCTGTTAAAATTTCAGTAAACTTTGGCTTTTGTTCCATGTTGTAATTATCTTTGACTACAGACTTCAGAAGAGGTACCGATCTGAAGCGTTGTTTATCTTACATAAAGAATTCACTTAAGACATCACAATTTAAATCTTGGAGTAGGCACTGAACTTTTGACATGTTTAAAACCTAAACCCATTGTTGACTTGATATTTCAAAATAGGGGGATTAAAGGATGGTCTGCTTAAAGAAACAGTGCAAGTTGTTGGGCTGTATACAGCCATGACTCATACTGGAGAATTCACGAATCTGGAGCAATTTGAAACTAGTAGTATGAACATTTAAAACTGCATGTTTTATCAGCGCCCCTAAAAAATAAAATGAAGTAAATGTTTGTTTAAAGTTACCACTTCTTCTGATCATAATAGTAAATGTTTCAGGAGGAGCAAATACCATTAAGTTTAGTCACAAACTATACAGGTATTTTTGTACATAACGCTAGCACAACATCAAATGTGGTAGTGTTATAATGCAGCAGCTACTTAATAAGCATTGGACACATGTAATTATTCTTTTTTGTTTTATACTAAAAGCCTAATTAATTCCTGGAAACTTTGTGATTAAGTTGCAGACCAGTGTATTGACCTCAATAATGATGCTAGATCAGGTTTAGAAGGGTCTGCCCATGTAGAATGAAGTACTCAAGCAATTAGGCTTTATATATTAACCACCAGCTACATGGTCCATCATAGGCAGTGCTATCTTTATTATTTGTAACATTTCTGTAGTTATTTTGGTGCAGTTGTCATCAGTTCAGAGAAATGATCTTAAAAAAAAACCCATATGTGAGGAAAGTGAAATAGTAGGAACCTAGAGAAATTAGAACCCTACTAAGAAAAAGATCTATATGAGATTCAGCTTGGAAAAATGAAAACCAGAAAACAATCTAAAATATGGAAAGTGGTAGAGATGAAAGTGCCCCAGGGATGAGGACGGTCAGGAAATTAAACATGAGTTTCCATGGTGAATAAAAATTAATGATTAAAATATCTCTTTATTTAAATGAAATACAGTTTATTTTTTAAAAAGCAAATCTATTTAAAATTAAATTTAAAACTGACAAGCTGTGTTAAGGTCTAAACTTATTATCACCTATTAAAATCGTTTAAATTAAATACAAATAATAATATTAAGCATTATATGTTTGCTCCCAAGTTTTAAAGTCACTGGCTAAGCACCTGGAACCAGAGGTTGTTGAAGTGCCAACCCAGCTTTTGACAGTGGCAGCCTCTTCTACAGTACAGAAACCATGTTTTTCATTTTCAATTTATTCAACTAGTTCAGTTCAATTACTAGTTAATTCAAAGTTTACAAACCAATTGAGAGTTGAAAAGAAGCAGGAAAGCTTGTTAGTCTCTTCAAATTTACGAATAAAAACTGTGTGTGAGAGGATGAGATCTATTAATTCTAAAATCTTGAAGGGCATGGTGATCAGAAACAATCAGTTCAATTCACTAACTACAGATATTTCTTGTTTTAAATATGACATATTTTGATAACTTTATGTTAAACTTTATTTTTCCTTATCTATCCAACAAATTTTAAGGTCGTTTTTTTTTTCCCCAATTGTTCTTGTGCATTTTTAATTGAATTCAAATTTTCATCCAAATATTGCTTGGCATAGATCACAAGTAAAAAATTTAATCATCATCTAGTAAATAAAAATGCATAATTCACTATTTCTAACATAATAAAAATGTAAAAAGTTAAGAATTTGAATATATGTAAGTTAAGCTATAATTGCTTAAATAGATGTGTATCGATTTAGTG
Organism: Lepidochelys kempii; assembly: GCF_965140285.1. Taxonomy (NCBI): domain Eukaryota; kingdom Metazoa; phylum Chordata; order Testudines; family Cheloniidae; genus Lepidochelys; species Lepidochelys kempii. The sequence continues at coordinate 155,202,145 of NC_136382.1, forward strand.
TATCCTCCAGATTAGCAAAACAAATCACCAAATCTAGTTTAAAGGCTCTATTTGTTTGCAGTTCAGCTGTTTTAATGGTTACCAAACAATGAGAATCAATCTTTCTTTAGGAAAACAACTAGAAAGTACAAATGCAAAGCACCATTAAAATCGATTATTTAAATCAAGACCAAGACCACTTTGCTCATTTAAACAGAAATTAAAATCAGTGATTTAAATTGCTTTTATTTAAATCAGTCCATCGTGTGAGTTTCCAATATGCCATAGAAAGGCTCACTGTGGTTTTGGACTTTGAGATATATTAGTGTTCAAAGCTCTAAAGGTACAGGTCCCAGTATTTACTTCTCTGTCTCTTACATGCTTAGATATGTTTGCACTGTCTTATGTAATTATTACATAGAGAAAAGGGAATTCTCAAAATGCTTGTGTTCTTTTTGTTTATTTAAAAATAATAATCAAAGTGAACAGCCCTGTGCAATTATGAGCAACTCTGCAATTACAAACCAGTTTGCTGATATAATGGAAGCTAAAGAATTGTGCAGTAAGAAAGTTATCAAAAGAAAAATATTTTTAAAAAATCATAAAAATACCTTGATAATGTCCTTTTAAGTAACCATCTTCAGATACATTAATTCAGCGATTCTAATAGACTCCCTGCCTGATTAATCAATGACCTTATTCTGGTAAGCAAGTCTGTCAGGATATATCTTCCTAACAAATCTATTAGGCCTAGAGCATACAAGGCATCATCTTCCTCTTCAAACAGTGTTAAGTCAAAAAAGTGTTTATGGTAATAATGTGGGCATCACTTGTCCAAGAACATTAAGAACCTTGGTCTGATCTTTTTTAACCATAAAAGGAAATGTGTTATGCCTTCCTGTTTTGCATTAGCTGGAAGGGAGTAAAAAATACAGAAAGAATTTTTATTGCAGAGAAATATTTCCTTTCAGGCAGTGTGTGAAGGAATAATGTGCGTGAAAACAACCTTGGTTGACGGGTGAAGCAACAGTACGAGTCACTTGCTTTCTAGCTAATAACCAACTAGTGTTTTATTAACAACCTGTGGTTATATATAAAACTGAAAATTTTAAAAGTAACTGCAAGAACTTCATCAAGATAGAAAGTGCATTTTTAGTGACATGCTGAAATATTTGAAAGTATCTTCCCTTAAGGTACCTAGTCTAGCCTAAATAGTTTTTTGTTTTTGTAACTCAGACCTATACATGATCAGGTAGCTGAAGCTTACATGTAAAATGCAGAAAAATAAGCTAGTATCAAAATCTAGCATTATTTTTTTTCTAAATATATATTCCTTAGAATTTACTTTAGTATTTTTAGAGGAATGGTCTTTTATCTGTCTTTCGTATTCTGTCTTGTTTTTGTGGAGATATAAGTACTGCAGTAAATATTTATTTGTGGTCTATTTTCCTATGGTGCTGAGGAGAGATTCCTGGGAATTCTGATCAAAACTAGCAACAAACAAATAGTTTATTTTGTGAAAATGGCACATTTTGTTGTGTGAAACTATACAAGTCATTCAGTCTCGTGGAAGAGATTTGAAAGTGAAAAGCCACCATTAACCTGTTAAATGCACTTCTACTTCTGTTATACTCAGTGGATATTTTTCTATTCTTGTTAAAATTATCAGTACTAAGAATTTCCTTTATTCGCAAAGGACAACCACCAGCTTCATCTCTGCCGCTGGCTCGCTGTTGATGGAATTCATGCCTGTGTAAAGGGGCAGATAGTGCTAATCTTATCTGTTCTATCTATATAATAAGATTCTACGGTTGTCATTCTGAAGCCTAGAATGTCTGTTGAGTCAGTGTGAAATCCTGGAAACAGCTACAAGGATGGTGGAGGGCTGTTTTTGTTCAGAATATCATCAGGTTCAGTCATCGCTGGGATTCACAGTCTGTTACCCTCCAGTTTTTAAGGTCTCATCCATTTTGATTGTACAAATTGCACTCATGCCATAGAAAGGAATCTATGCCAGGCCAAGAGTCCTAGACCATTGAATTCATGTACAAAGCCCTTCCAGAACAGGCAGTCAAAGGATGGGTAAAGACCAAATGTCCCTCCGCCAGAGGGTGGAAAGCAGCAATACCCACTGCATGCACTGTGATGGAGCTGAGAGCAAGCCTTGAGGCTTTCAGATGGAGAAAATAGCCTAAGAGCATAGGGATGCCCACAGCCTCAGGGGCAAAACCTCCCAGTTGGGCCCAAGAAGTAAAACGTGTCCATTTGACTTGGTAGGATCATCTCATGGAGTCTTTCCTGCTATTGGAGAGGACATCTCATATTGCTAACAAACACTCCTGTGCTAGCAGAGGTGTCCATCCAAAAACTAAGCTGTCAGGCAAAGCATCCGTGGACCGGGGTGCTGGAGTCTGCTGTTGTGTTGTGTGAGCAGAATCACTGATAACGGGAGGGGAGAATGCTTCAACACGCAGAGAAGAAGGGAAAATCAGAACTGGTGAGGCCAGAAAGGCGTGAACAGGATGACCATCGCCTTCTTCCATCAAAGTTTGTGATGGACACGTGGCAAGATTGGTAGGAGAGGGAAGGCATAGTTGATTCGGTCAGACCAGTCAACAACACTGTACCTCCTTGCTTGCTTATGCAGTAAACTGTAGTGATGATGTCCGACACAGTGAGGACAAGGTGAGAACAGATAGCTGATAAAAATGCATGGCATGGCTTGTGCACCACTTAAAGTTCCAGGATGTTAATGTGCATTCTGGCTTCCAGAACGGTCCAAGTGACTCGTGACATGCAATCTCCTATGTGGGCACCCCAGCCGTCGAGCGATGCATCCGTTATGATTGTCACACTCAGGGAGGGTGGAAGGAAGGGCATTCTGAAGCAAACTTGGAGCGGGTCTATACACCATCGAAGGAAAGAGATGACTTCTGGCGGAACGGTAAAAATGCTCTCCATGGGTTGGTGCATGGGAGTAGATTCCCTGCAGCCAGAGCTATAGACAGTGGAAGTGCAGGACGTACATGCATGCTGCCATGTGACCAAGGAGGGAAAAGCAAGTTCTTAGGACATTAATGAACTATTCCTTTGAACCTCTGGCTTCCTGCTGTCTTTCCCTACTTTCCATGCAGGTTGTCTTCCTGATTACTATTTCCTCTGCAAGGAGAGTTGGCGAACTGGGAGCCATGACGGCAAACCCCCATTTCACCACGTTCCATAAGAACAGAGTTTCACTGTGCCTGGATCCCAGGTTTCTACCAAAAATGGTTTCCTGCTTCCACCTCAACCAAGCCGTACATCTACCCACTTTCTTTCCTAAACTGCACACCTTCGGTGAGTATTAGCAGCTCCACTCCCTCGATGTATGTAGAATCATAGAATATCAGGGTTGGAAGGGACCTCAGGAGGTCATCTAGTCCAACCCCCTGGTCAAAGCAGGACCAATCCCCAACTAAATCATCCCAGACAGGGCTTTGTCAAGCCTGACCTTGAAAACCTCTAAGGAAGGAGATTCCACCAGCTCCCTAGGCAACCCATTCCAGTGCTTCACCACCCTCCTAGTGAAAAAGTTTTTCCTAACATCCAACCTAAACCTCCCCCACTACAACTTGAGACCATTACTCCTTGTTCAGTCATCTGGTACCACTGAGAACAGTCTAGATCCATCCTCTTTGGAACCCGCTCTCAGGTAATTGAAATCAGCTATCAAATCCCCCCTCATTCTTCTCTTTTGCAGACTAAACAATCCCAGTTCCCTCAGCCTTTCCTCATAAGTCATGTGTTCCAGCCCCCTAATAATTTTTGTTGCCCTCTGCTGGACTCTTTCCAATTTTTCCACATCCTCCTTATAGTGTGGAGCCCAAAACTGGACACAGTACTCCGGATGAGGCCTCACCAATGCTGAATAGAGGGGAATGATCACGTCCCTTGATCTGTTGGCAATGCCCCTACTTATACAGTCCAAAATGCCATTAGCCTTCTTGGCAACAATGGTACACTGTTGACTCATATCAAGCTTCTCGTCCACTGTAACCCCTAGGTCTTTTTCTGCAGGACTGCTGTCTAACCACTCAGTCCCTAGTCTGTAGCAGTGCATGGGATTCTTTTGTACTAAGTGCAGGACTCTGCACTTGACCTTGTTGAACCTCATCAGATTTCTTTTGGCCCAATCCTCTAATTTGTCTAGGTCCTTCTGTATCCTGTCCCTACCCTCCAGTGTATCTACCACTCCTTGCAGTTTAGTGTCATCTGCAAACTTGCTGAGGGTGCAGTCCATTCCATCCTCCAGATCATTAATGAAGATATTGAACAAAACTGGCTCCAGGACCGACCTTTGGGGCACTCTGCTTGATACTGGCTGCCAAGTAGACATGGAGCCATTGATCACTACCCCTTGAGCCCGACAATCTAGCCAGCTTCCTATCCACCTTATAGTCCATTCATCCAGCCATACTTCTTTAACTTGCTGGAAAGAATTCTGTGGGAGACCGTATCAAAGCTTTGTTAAAGTCAAGGAATAACACAGTCACTGCTTTCCCCTCATCCATAGAGCCAGTTATCTCATCATAGAAGGCAATTAGGTTGGTCAGGCATGACTTGCCCTTGGTGAATCCATGCTGACTGTACCTGATCAGTTTCCTCTCCTCTAAGTGCTTCAGAATTGATTCTTTAAGGACTTGCTCCATGATTTTTCCAGTGACTGAGGTGAGGCTGACTGGCTTGTAGTTCCCCGGATCCTCCTCCTTCCCTTTTTTAAAGATGGGCACTACATTAGCCTTTTTCCAGTGTTCCGGGACCTCCCCCGATCGCCATGAGTTTTCAAAGATAATGGCCAATAGCTCTGCAATCACATCTGCCAACTCCTTTAGCACCCTTGGATGCAGTGCATAAGGTCCCATGGACTTGTGCTCGTCCAGCTTTTCTAAATAGTCCTGAACCACTTCTTTCTGCACAGAGGGCTGGTCACCTCCTCCCCATGCTGTGCTACCCAGTGCAGCAGTCTGGGAGCTGACCTTGTTCGTGAAGACAGAGGCAAGAAAAGCATTGAGTACATTAGCTTTTTCCACATCCTCTGTCACTAGGTTGCCTCCCTCATTCAGAAAGGGGCCCACACTTTCCTTGATTTCCTTCTTGTTGCTAACATACCTGAAGAAACCCTTCTTGTTACTCTTAACATCTCTTGCTAGCTGCAACTCCAGATGTGATTTGGCCTTCCTGATTTCACTCTGGCATGCCTGAGCAATATATTTATACTCCTCCCCAGTCATTTGTCCAATCTTCCACTTCTTGTAAGCTTCTTTTTTGTGTTTAAGATCAGCAAGGATTTCACTGTTAAGCCAAGCTGGTTGCCTGCCATATTTACTATTCTTTCTATACATCAGGATGGTTTGTTCCTGCAACCGCAATAAGGATTCTTTAAAATACAACCAGCTCTCCTGGACTCCTTTCCCCCTCATGTTATTCTCCCAGGGGATCCTGCCCATCAGTTCCCTGAGGGAGTCCAAGTCTGCTTTTCTGAAGTCCAGGGTCCATATTCTGCTGCTCTTCTTTCTTCCTTGTGTTAGGATCCTGAACTCGACCATCTCATGGTCACTGCTTCCCAGGTTCCCATCCACTTTTGCTTCCCCTACTAATTCTTCCTGGTTTCTGAGCAGCAGGTCAAGAAGAGCTCTGCCCCTAGTTGGTTCCTCCAGCACTTGCACCAGGAAACTTTCCCCTACACTTTCCAAAAACATCCTGGATTGTCTGTGCACCACTGTATTGCTCTCCCAGCAGATATCAGGGTGATTGAAGTCTCCCATGAGAACCAGGGCCTGTGATCTAGTAACTTCCGTTAGTTGCTGGAAGAAAGCCTTGTCCACCTCATCCCCCTGATCTGGTGATCTATAGCAGACTCCCACCACGACATCACCCTTGTTGCTCACACTTCTAAACTTAATCCAGAGACTCTCAGGTTTCTCTGCAGTTTCATACCGGAGCTCTGAGCAGTCATACTGCTCTCTTACATATAGTGCAACTTCCCCACCTTTTCTGCCCTGCCTGTCCTTCCTGAACAGTTTATATCCATCCATGACAGTACTCCAGTCATGTGAGTTATCCCACCAAGTCTTTGTTATTCCAATCACATCATAATTCCTTGACTGTGCCAGGACTTCCAGTTTTCCCTGCTTGTTTCCCAGGCTTCTTGCATTTGAGTATAGGCACTTAAGATAACTCGCTGATTGTCCCACTTTCTCAGTATGAGGCAGGAGTGCTCCCCTCTTGCGCTCTCCTGCTCATGCTTCCTCCCGGTATCCCACTTCCCCACTTACCTCAGGGCTTTGGTCTCCTTTCCCCAGTGAACCTGATTTAAAGCCTAGAACTCTAGTCTTTTACTCTAGTCTTTTACTCTAGTCTAATCTTTTACTGACAAAGGATGAAGCCATTCCAGAAATCTCCCAGACTACTTGTCGCTAGAGCAGAGAGAATTAAGGGACAGGCCATCTCCACCCAGAGAATCTCAAAGTGGGTCTCAGGGTGCATTTCGCTCTGCTATCAGTTATCAGGATGGTCCCCACCAGGTTGGATACGGGCCCATTCCACGAGAGCACAAGCATCAACTACCACCGCGCTCCATGGCGTGCCCCTTGCAGACATTTGTAAGGCAGCCACATAGAGTTCGGTGCACACCATTTCTTCTCATTATGCTTTAGTGCAGGGGTCGGCAACCTTTCAGAAGTGGTGTGCCGTCTTCATTGATTCACTCTAATTTAAGGTTTCGTGTGCTAGTAATACATTTTAACGTTTTAAAAATGTTTAAGAAACTTCATTTAAAATTAAATTAAAATGCAGAGCCCCCTGGACCGGTGGCCAGGACCCGGGCAGTGTGAGTGCTACTGGAAATCAGCTCATGTGCCGCCTTCAGCACTGTGCCATAGGTTGCCTATCCCTGCTTTTGTGCATGATTCTGCGACGGACACCTTGTTTGGCGCAGCAGTCCTCCATTCCACAATTCCATCATCTTCCTCGCACCCTCCGCCTATCTAGGTACTGCTTGTTAATCACGCTCAGTGGAATACAATAGGAACCATCACTAGAAGAAGAAGGGGAGGTTACTTACATGTAACTGGAAGTTCTTCATGGTCCCTATCTGTATTCCAGTCCCACCCTCCTTCCTCTCTGCTGTGGATCTGGTAGATCTGCGGTGGAGAAGAAACTGAAGATGTAGTCGGCTTACCCCACCCTTTATCGTCTCAGGTGAAATCATGAGGCAGTGCAAGGGTGCATGTGCAGACTATGACCATTGCTACTTTGAAAAAGCTCTGGCTCCAAGCACATGGCGCACGCGGATAACCTGCAGTGGGTACAGATAGGGACCACATATCTCGAAGAACTTTCAGTTACAGGTAAGTAACCTCTCCATCTATTCTTTCCTCTAAACTCTCTCTCTGTTTGTAAGTAAGTGTAACACATATGAAATTAATTTAAATGTTGTAGTAAGGTTCAAATGAGTGCTAGTTGGCTTTATTTTGATTTTCTGAAAAAAACTGGAGGATATAATAAGTAATGCTAGCAAGTTCAGGCGTGCATATCCTATTGCAGATTGCTTTGTTGAGGTCAGATAATTTCTTCCAAATGTAATATTTAAAATGAGAAATTATAAAGATTCAGCTTTATAAGAGGGTGTAGTATAGAATTTACCTATGCCAAATAGTTTTGTTGTGATAATGGTTATTCTAGCCTTTCAAAAGTCTTCTGACTTATTTGCTTGAGCAAGTAGGGTTTTTTTTTTTAAATTGAAAGGTTAAATTTTGTTCCCTCATTATTATCAACATCATGGAAAACGATAATCAATCATTTGGTGCCTTGGACTGCTAAATTTTCATGACAGTATGGCAAGTCTGTAGTGCTGGCAGTATTGTTCTCTGAATCCCCAAAATAGAAATGGAGAAACAAAATGAAGCCCTCCTTCCTAGTATTAATTCAGCAATTTGTTGGTGGTTTTTAAATGATAAACTGTGTAGTATCTGTAGCGATGTAACTTTTTGTTACTTTATTGTCTCTGAAATGTATCTTTAAACTTCCAACAAATCTGCCTTTAAAAAGGAGCTCATTTCAGTTTGTGGTGTGCGTGTGAGGAGCTGGGAGCAAGAGGCACTAGGAGCTGAGAGTGAGAACATGGACTGTTGGAGGACTGAGGTGTACAAGCATTATCAGACACCAGGAGGAAAGTCCTGTGGTGCGGATAAAAAAGGTGTTGGGAGGAGGCCATGGGGAAGTAGCCCAGGGAGCTGTAGCTGTCGCACAGCTGTTCCAGGAGGCACTCTAGACAGCTGCATTCCACAGGGCCCTGGGCTGGAACCTGGAGTAGAGGGCAGGCCTGGGTTCCCCCCAAACCTCCCAACTCCTGATCAGACACAGGAGGAGTCGACTGTGAATTCAGAAAAATGGCCAAGCTGAGGGCTGCCGTGAAACTCCAAGGTGAGCAAATCCGCCAACAAGCGCAAGACCCACCAAAGTAGAGCAGGAACTTTGTCACAGAAGACATTCAGATTGGAAATGTAAGGTTGCTTTCTATGTAAGGAAAGTATAACAGAAGCAGACTGCCTTATGTGGCCCTTTTTAAGAGGTTATCTTTCCTCCATAGGTTTGTTTAAAACTATCCTAATCCACAGTTAATATCCTCCAAACAAAAAACTTAGTTAATTTAGAGTTAGAGTTGAAGTTGTTCAAGTGTAAACTCCATCAGTGCAATCACTAAAAATCAAGGACATCACAAATAAAGGCAATTTTCATTCATTTGCTGTAATACCCACATACCATGTTACTCAATAGCACTTCTCACTTCTACTAGAAAATCATTTGGACTTCAGTATAATCAACAGTAATATACATTCCGAATGTCGTGCTCTAAAGAAGAGATTACATTAAACTAGAAACAAACTACTGTTCATCACAGATAAGCATGTCAGAGTGTGCTCATTTCCAAACACAGTTGAACTGCTTAATACTGCACCAGTTCCTGAGAACCACTGACGTCTGATGAGGCAAATTATAGAAATTTCCTGACTCATTTTACTGCTGTTTTCAGATGCTCATAAGCCACCCATTTTTTCCCTTGTGAGTAATAATACAAACAAAGGCTCTAGTCCTGCAGAACAATTGATGCAAGCAACAATTACTAATTTTGTTAGAAGGATATGAACATAGTCCCTATTCTGCTTTGTGTGTGTGTGGTTTGTGATTTAAGGTAATCACATATTTGTCAAACTTTATACCATATCTCTTATTAGTAAGATAGTTCCAATATGTTGGTCAATTTGTGAGGTTTGTCACTCAAAGCTTATTATGCTTTTTATTCCATGTGGGGTCAATTCTGTTTCCACTGAAGTCAATCAGAAGAGGATCAGACCATAAATAAAGATGTTCATCTAAATAGTTCTTCTAAATCATATGCAACATAAAGGGTAATCATTATGGTTGTATAAAGGCATGCGTGTCCTGTGCTTCAGAGGGAGAAATATATACAAAAATTATGTATGTTAAAGCAACAGAACCAGTTCAGACAAGTAGAGGAGTTTTAGTGGTGCATATGCACCGCTATTGTTTTTTTTTTTTGTCTAAGTGTTTTCATTAATAACTTGAAGTCCTATTTTCAGAGATTTATAACTCTGCTATAAAAACTAGCTTTGGGCAGGACTTTGGCTTATAAGGGTTTGTCCCAGGAATTATTATTTTATATTCTTATTCTAATAACTATTATTTTATCTTATATATGTTTAATATTTTTATGTGATACTGGAAATACTCCTACAGCTACGAAAGTCTACAGCTTTGACTTCTATATGGCATGACATTTTGATTAGAACAATACAAAATCAACATGGCACACATTAAATGGAATAAAAAGTAGCTAAATAATGGGTCTCAAAATGTAGTTGTAAACAAGAAATTACTTTCGAAGGGGGTGTTTCTAGTGGGGTCCCATAGGAGATCAGTTTTTGGCCCTATGCTATTTAACGTTTTTATAAATTACCTGGAAGAAAACATAAAATCATCACTGATGAAGTTTTCAGAAGATACAGATGAAGAGGACAGGTCATTGATGCAGAACAATCTGGTTTACTCTGTAAATTGGGCTCGAATAAAATATATGTGTATTAATAAGGCCAAGTATAATGTCATGCATCTAGGAACAAAATAGCGTAGGCCATATTTATAGAACGGTGGACTCCTTCCTGAGAAGAAGTGACTTCGAAAAGGGTTTGGGGGCCATGGTGGATAATCAGCTGAACATGAGTTCCAAATGTGCCAAAAGGGCTAATGCAGTCTTGAATGTATCAACAGGATATGAGTAGGAGATTGTTACCTCTGTATTTGGCAGTGGTGCAGCTGCTACTAGAATAAAGGGTCCAGTTCTGGTGTCCTCAATTCAAGAAGGGTGTTGAAAAATTGGAGAGGGTTCAGAGAAGAGGTATGAGAATGATTTAAAGGATTGGAAAACATGCTTTATTGTAATGATAGACTCAAGGAGCTCAATTTGTTTAGTTTAACAAGGGAAGGTTCTATTCTGTTCTCTATAGGTTTTTATATTGCATGAATCCTAGTATCTGAGTAGAGTGTTAAGCAGTGTGACTACACATTTGTCACTTGATCAGAGTCTATAAGAACCTACATGGGAAACAGAAAACTGATGATAGAGGGCTTTTCAATCCAGCAAACAAAGGTATAACAAAATCCAGTGCTTGGAAGTTGAAGTTGGATAAGTTCAAACCAGTAATAAAGTGCAGTTTTTTTAACAGTGAAAGTATATCCATTGGAACAACTTACCAAGGGCTGTGGTGTATTCTCCATCACTGGCAATTTGTAAATCAAGTTTGGATATTTTGCTAAAAGATATGCTGTAGTTCAAACAGGAATTAATTCAGGAGTGTCCTAGGACCTGTGTTATAGATGATCTGGTCTTATAATCTCTGAATCTGTTGAATGTCTCTTGCCATTTCTGAAGCAGTAGTCAGCAGTTGGAGCTCAAAGCACTTCACCAACTTTGATTAAATCTCATAACACTCCCGTACCTTAGGAAAGTGTTGTATCATTATCCTCATTTTTTAGATTGGATAACTGAGTCACCAGTAGGTTAGTTAGCTTTTCCAGGGTGATGAAAGTCAATGACAAAATAGAAATAGATCTTAGTAGTTCTGACTTCCAGTCCCTGAACTAACCACTGTAGTATATTATTTTCCCTACTAATTTAGGTGTGGTTATCATCCTGTACATAGTATTTTATTCATTAATAGGCAAGTACAAGCTGCACTCTGTGCTATTTGTTTTGTTTGTTTGTTTGAGTTGAATCTTTGTTTATTATGGCTCAACTTTACAAAACTTGGAGATCTCACATTCAACAGATGCTTTAAATCTTTAAGTAACATCCTTTAATTTCATGTTTTTTGGAGAATCTGATTGTTTCTGTTCAGGCCAAAGTTAGTAAGTCCCCAAACTATCTTATTTAAAACATTAATTCATGCTGGTTTTAATTGTAGGGTTTCCATGATGTACTTTTTCAAACTGATGAAATATATCAATTAAGCATGACTTGCTGTGCTAGGAGTGTTTTTTGGGGGGTGAGTTTAGGCTAATTACTGTGTTGTATGCTATGTCTTAACACAAGTCTACTATGTGGGGTTTTTTTAATTTCTCACACACTAGTCTATAAAAGAATATCAGAAAGAACCAGAAGTTAAGGTAAAGAATAATTAATATTAGTTAATGCAGCAAACAAACTGGCTCTGGGTTCACAAGATCAGTAATTGTATTGATTGTACCAAACTATAATTAAACTCAGGTAAATGATTTAAAATAATTTTAATTCAAGGAGCAGTGTACAAAAGGGCCTGTGGGGGCTTTCAGCGAGACAGTTCATGACTGCACTACAGACACTACTATGTCTATAGTGCTGTAGTGTAGACACTTGCTATAGCGGCAAAAGGGGGGGGGGTGTTTCGTTGCTGAAGTTAATCCACCCCCTCTAGAGGTGGTGGCTAGATCGATAGAAGAATTCTTCTTTCGACCTAATGGTGTCTATAACGGGACTTAGGTTGGCTTAACTATGTGATTTTTTTTTTTTAAATTTAGATGTAGACCAGTCCTAATTGCCTAAATCCCCTTTGAAAATGGGACTTAAACTCCTAAATCACTTACAAAATTTTTTACCCTAAATCTTTTGTCGCAGCTAATTGTCTTCAACCGAAAAGTAAAGTAAAAGCACAGGGGAAATCCAAGCCTTTCCCTTTATCCCAACAACAAAAACTCATGTCCAGGCTCTGATCATCTCACATCTTGATTACTGTAATATACTGTAAATCACATTGGGCTACATTAATCCATTTTTCTTCCCACAATGAAAATCTAGTTAGTCTGCTGATAAATAACCTCATGCAATCCTCCTCGTTTGGGAAAAAATGTGAGCTTTGTATTATGTCCAGCAAATTAAAAAATCTGGGCTGTCACTGAACAAGGAGTGTGAAAATGTGTTCCAGAGTCAAGCAGGCTCTCATGGAAAATGTTCTGCTGGCAGCTTCTTCTCTGGTAAAATTCCACGTCTGTTGTGAGGCCCACAAGAAGAGAATTTATAAAGACAAACAAACAGAAAGAAACACCACCTCTCCTCCTCTCAAAAAAAGCACATTTTGGATTTCCTTGTGTCCTATGTGTCTGTCTTTTAGACAGTAAACTTTTAGGAAAGGGGTTATCTTCATTTTTGTATACAGTACAGCACCAAATATATTGTTGCCACTAAACCAATTATTATAGCTCTACTAATAATAATTATGTTGACTTTGTTAGGGTTAAAGTTTCAGTTTGATACAGATGGGAACGCAGGTACCCAGATACTACAATACCTTCAGAGAAAAATTTCTTTATGTGGGTAGAATATTTACCCTTAATTAATGCCGAGGTGTTTCAAACTGTTTTCTAAATAGACTACAGCAAACACCTTGAGGAGAAAAATACAGTGAAGTGTCTAGACATTGGCAAGTTCCAGCAAGAGAAGGTGCATATATAGAAGTACGAAGCATGTACTTGGACATAGGATGGCTCTAAGGCAGTCTGATGTCAAATGTGTGCACTATTTCTTAATGAGAACTAGTATGCATAGGTGTGTGTGAATTACAAACAGATTTCATTTCTGGATGGACTCAAACAGCTGAAGTTGCTGGCAGAAGGAAGCCAAAGAAACATCATAGAGTAACCATTTGGAAGAGTTTCAGAGTAACAGCCGTGTTAGTCTGTATTCGCAAAAAGAAAAGGAGTACTTGTGGCACCTTAGAGACTAACCAATTTATTTGAGCATGAGCTTTCGTGAGCTACAGCTCACTCGTGGCCGATTGAGACCAGTATTCAGTTGGAGGAGGATAAAAAGAGACTGAAGAGTTTCAGCAGAAGTGTGAAGAAGGAAAATAAATAGGGCTGTCGATTCATCACAGTTAACTAAAAAAAGTGATTAACTAAAAAAAATTAATCGCGATTAAAAAAATTAATCACGATTAGTTGCAGTTTTAATCGCACTGTTAAACAATAGAATACCAATTGAAATTTATTAAACATTTTGGATGTTTTTCTACATTTTCATATGTATTGTATTCTGTGTTGTAATTGAAATCAAAGAGTATATGATTTTTATTACAAATATTTGCACTGTAAAAATGTTAAACCAAAGAAATAGTATTTTTCAATTCACCTCATACAAGTACTGTAGTGCAATCTCTTTATCATGAAAGTGCAACTTACAAATGTAGATTTTTTTTTTTGGTACATAACTGCAATCAAAACCAAAACAGTGTAAAACTTCAGAGCCTACAAGTCCACTCAGTCCTACTTCTTGTTCAGCCAGTCACTAAGACAAACAAGTTTGTTTACATTTACAAGAGATAATGCTGCCCGCTTCTTATTTATAATGTCACCAGAAGGTGACAATGGGCATTTGCATGGCACTTTCGTAGCCATCATTGCAAGGTATTTACATGCCAGATATGCAACTGCTACTAGAATACAGTGTCCAGTTCTGGTGTCCTCAATTCAAGAAGGGTATTGAAAAATTGGAGAGGATTCAGAGAAGAGGCATGAGAATGATTTAATCAGCTTGTTTGTTTGAACAATTGGCTGAACAAGAAGTAGGTCCGAGTGGACTTGCAGGCTCTAAAATTTTATATTGTTTTATTTTTGAATGCAGTTTTTTGAACATAATGCTACATTTGTAAGTTCAACTTTCATGATAAAGAGATTGTATTAGGTGAATTGAAAAATACTATTTCTCTTTTTACAGTTCAAATACTTGTAATAAAAAATAAATATAAAGTGGGCACTAGTATTCTGTGTTGTAATTGAAATCAATATATTTGAAAATGTAGAAAACACCCAAAATATTTAAATAAATGGTATTCTATTATTGTTTAACAGTGCGATTAGTCACGCGATTAATCGGGATTAATTTTTTTAATTGCTTGACAGCCCTAAAAATAAGTATAGAGCCTTTCACCTTTAGACATAAACACAAACAAATTGTCCCCTTGACAAAATAGGGGATAAGACAAAGAGGTTAAAGGTCGCCCCTGTGATGGTCAATTCGCATTGGAAGCATTGCCTGATGGTTAGGGGGAGTTGGGCCTTAATGCAGAAGGAGGTTGGTAGTGAAGCCTGGGCCTTCCAACTCCACAGGGCTCAGGCCTAGGGCCCTGTAAGGGTTACCAAGGGCCTGGCCTTAAGGCTGCCCTCCCTGTGCCAATTCATATCACCCACTCTATTGTCCAGGTTTTGCAGTCTGTTGTGAAAAAGTAATAGAAAAAGGTACTAACTGCACCTTCAGTCTGTCTGGGCCCAGCAGGTATGTGCCTCTTCTCCAAGAGAGGGCTTCTGCAGCACCCCTCCTCATGAGTGTCCAGGGCAAGTCCTTCTCCAAGCCTTGTCAGCCCCCTTCTGAGCTGTCTGGGTTCCTTTTACACTCCATCTCCATCTGGAGCATGCTCTGCAGGTGCAGCTGGGTAGGGTCATCTGTGCCCAGAGTTGCTCTTTAAAAACTTGAGTTCTAGTGCGGGGCTTATACACCCTGTCACAGTCCCTAAAAGGGAGCCACCAGAAAGGCAGAAGAGGCAAGATCAGAGACTTGATATTGGCAAACATGCTCTGGTCCATCTTGACCTATACCATATAAAGAATAGGATAAAAAAAAAAATTTCCCAGGTACCAGGAGAGAGATTATTTCCTGAAACTTCTTTGAGAATTTCCACTTAATACTAGTTATCGTATAGACCACAATATGATTAAAAGCAAAGTCAGTTTTTAAAAGGATGGGTTTAAGTATTTGGCAAAAGAACTAAAGACTGGGTCAAGACAGGTGATTTTGTCCTTCTGGTGCCAAATGTGAGTGAAGGCAGGAGCAGCTGCTCTTGGAAACCAGCCAATAAAAACACTATAGTGTAGAGAGAAAGTGTATAGATTTCAAAACCAGTGGGGAATGCCTGTTATGATATAAGGCAATTCTGTGGTGTAGACAGTTTACACTTTATCTCCTCTGGTTGCTTTGCCATGTGGGTTAAAACCTGGCAACACTTGTTAGGTGAGTTTTAAATGAGGCAGTAATGGAGTAAAGAGGTTGTTCCACTTGGTTCAGTAACCTGACATGTGAATAAAATAGAAATTAGTCATTTGGTAACTAATCAATTATATTTGTAAAAGAATATTCATATATATATCTACACATAAATATATATATACCTAAGGTTAAAAATCCCAAAATGACCATCTGCATATATCTGAAGAGCATACAATGGTATAAGATTGTACAAAGGAAGATGTAGATTAATGTAATGAAATGTCTTCTAACTCTGAAATGTATACAGCTGTGGAACTGGTTCCCAAGGGAAGTGGTAGAAGCTGCATCTATTGAGTCATTTAAAACTAGTCTAGACTAAGCATTCAATAATACACTGTAGCGAACAACAATGCATTGGCAAGGGAAGTTTTACCCAGGACTTCTATTTCCAACTTCTATAACTTTATGGAGCTCCTCGTAACTTATGAATTAAGGCTGCAGAAATTTTGCTGTAGATTTCTTTCCCTGTGTTATGATTTCATACAAGTAAAAAAGCACCGTGTTAGAGTGGAATCACAGTGACTCTTCTCTGATTTGGGGGTTTCATTTAAAATTTCATTAAGTATTGAGCAATCCCTTGCTGATTGCAGGTTTTGAATCATAATCACATAAAATTCAGCATTTATTCATATTATAAATTTGAAAACAGTGACAATTTAGTCAATTTGCAACTTTAAAGGCAGCCTATATTAAAGAACACAGATCAGGTACACTATAACCCTGGTCACTTAAACAAGAACTGTTGCATTGTGAATGAACTGCAAGCAACAAATATGTACTGCAAGAAGCCCTCTACAGAAATTAGAGTAATCAAACCCCATGATCATATGGGTCTGTCATGTTGTTGTAAGGTCATTACAGAAGAAATAGAGGCATCAGCCTGTGTAGCTGAAAAGGAAAAGTATGTATTGGAGGTAGTGTGTTTGTTTGAATGAGTGTCAATTCCTTGCAGTAAATGTGCCGTTATGATGACATAAAGAATAGTGTGTCATTTATAGCTCTAAAAATCTTGTAATTCACATAGTGTATAGTGTATATGGAGTAAGTACACAAACTATTTCCTCCCTTAGCTGTTGAGTTTTATTTATTAAGTCTTCACATTCATTGCTAGTACTTTGTAAGATTGGGCCCTATATTAGGTCATTCTCTGGGTTTCTCATCCTGTTGTTGTGTCTGGTATATTTCTATTTCAATTATAAGCTCCTCAGGAAAAGGATAATTTCTTCCTTAAGTCTTGAACAATGCCAACACGCTGTCAGTACTTAACAAATAATATTGATAAATTTATTAATTGTTATTTAATTGGGGGGAGGGTTAGTTTTATGTTGTGGCTAAAACACACAGTACGCTTCACAGCCGTTGCCTAACCTGTGTATCTCAACCTGTCAGCCTGGTGACTCCTTATTTGACGTAACAACTTTTCACAATCCCCCGTACATTTACTATAACAATAAGAGTAAAAAATTGTTAATGATAACAATAATAAGACTATAAAATTTGTGTGTGTGTTTCAAGATGTTGACAGAGAATCCTTTACCTTGAAAGATAAGAATACACACGGAGTGGGGGAGTGAGGTTTTTGTTGCTTTAGATTTTAATAAATTTTTCAGTGCCTTGTAACCCCCATGATATAGGTCCCACTCACTGAGAAAATATACTGTACATCTCTGACACTCATATGAATTATTTCTATTCTAGTTTTTTTTCTGATACCTAGCTATTACTCTGTTTTGTAATGTACATAAACCAGCAAAAAAGTCAGCCTGGACTTGAAGCTTTTTTACATTATTTTTTGGCTTCAGACATTGTGTATGTGTATTTTATCTCCAGCTAAAAGCCTATGAAATCAAAAGTGGAAATCCTTTGTACATGAGACCCCAAGGCATGGGAAGTGATTTTAAAATGGGCATGCAGGGGAGACAAGTTGCTCGTGACAAAGCGAGCAGAAAAGATGTGTTAAGAGTCAAGTTGGATAAAATCAGTTATGGCAGATATTTAAGAAGTCTGGAAAGTGCATGTGGATAAAGGATGAGAAAAAGAAGAAACAGAGGAGTCCGTTCACAGCTATTATGGTACCAATAGACATGGAGCTGTTCTTCAACTAAATTTCTATCAGGTTAGGCCTGTGTTTCCCAAACTAGGGATGCCACTTTGTTCAGGGAAAGCCCCTGGTGGGCCGGGCCAGTTTGTTTACCTGCTGCATCCAAAGGTTCGGCTGATCGCATCTCCCACTGGCCGCAGTTCACCACTCCAGACCAACAGGGGCTGCAGGAAGCGGCGTGGGCCGAGGGACATACCGGTCGCTGCTTCCCGCAGCCCCCATTGGCCTGGAGCAGCGAACCACGGCCAGTGGGAATCGTGGTCGGCGAACCTGCGGATACAGCAGGTAAACAAACTGGCCTGGCCTGCTAGGGGCTTTCCCTGAACAAGCGGAGTCCCAAGTTTGGAAAACACTGCATTAGGCTTTATGCTATTAGACTGACAACACGTTAATGGTCACACTAATTAACAGCAATGAGTTAGGCTTTTTTAAATTTATTATTTTAATTTTTAACAGGTCCCTTGGTTGGACCTTTCTTTCTTTCTTTGCCCTTGAGTTTTTTTGGAAGCTATTATGGCTTTCTGTAGATTACTAATAAGGTGCTTTTCAAATCTGCATTTTAATTACCTAAGTTGTTCAAACAACTACTTTCTTTCTCTCTTTTTTTTTGTGTGTGGATCCCACTGTAGGTGATCATGCACCTCACGTGCGCAAGACTGGAGTCTTTTGAATAGCAGTGTCCACCAGGTTGCTCATGGGCCCTGTGTGTCTTTCTGCTCCCATGCAAGTGAATAAAGTGCTGAGTGGCTACAACCTTTCCTCAGTTCCCTCTTATCACCTGTGTCAGCGAGACATAACCCAGCAGGTTTCTGACCAGCTACACTTGAGAGCTTCAAAACTTATATTTCATAAACAATTTCTGAAGAACTTCATCTTCTTCCAATTGAATATCTTCCCGCCCACACACACAAAATTTCTTCTTTCTTCTACTTCTCTCTGGCAACCTTCTCATACAACTCCATGCACAGCAAGGTGAACTCATTGCGGATTCTAAGCTGCTTATGGTTCAAATTTTATCCATCCATCCATCCTATTACTGCTTCATCCTCTCTCAGATAGATATATAGTCAATGTCTGTTCTGCTTGGGAGAAAGCCAGATCTGAGACAGGTTCTCAACTTGCTGGTCCTTTTTCCTAATCTTCATTATCTTGTTATACCTTCACCCTCCTCCTTGAGGGACCAGTAGGGACATGGTTACTTACTCTACAGTCACTATGGTTCTTCAAGTTGTCAGTGTGGATCTAGGACCCACCCTCCATCCCCGCTTTTGGAGTCCTCAGCTAACGTGGGCTTTGAAATGCAAGGGAACTAAGGGAGAGTTGTGGCTGCTCCTCCCTTTATGCCCTCACATTGGTCCATAAAGAGGCACAACAGGGTACATGCATGGCCCCAACAGACACAGCTATTCAAAATATTCCAATTTTGCATGCATGAAGTGCTTGTGCACCTACAATGGGATCCCCACTGACTACACCACCTTGAAGAATTGCAGTTACTGAAGGGTAAGTAACTGTTTTTATTTTTGTGTAAGAAGGGAAAAAACAAACTGTTTCAACAGCTTCATTTGGTGCATCTTAGTCCATAGCAGTTTCATAGCTTTTGTTCTTTCAGGGTTTGAAAATTGCAACCATACTGGGTCTCCAGGAATTTCCCACTCTTCCAGAGCTGAGTACAAATATTGGCAAGGAATTTAAAAAACAAATAGTGCCCCTCTTGAATCAACAATCAGCACTGACGAATGATGTATTCACCCCAATATCAGAAGAGACAATTTCCGTCTTGGGTTTCTGGTTGTGACATGATTTTGTGGCATCACTGTGTCGCCAGATGGGATCATAATCTGTTACAATATAATTTAGTTTTTTGCTAACATATGTTTGTTTAAAAAACAAATTCCAGGCCTCTTCCTGCTCCACTGCCCTCTGTCTTGCATTGCTTAAAAAATGAAAATTCAAGGTGATGGCCACTGCAAAGGAATTTTACTAAATTCCTTCTATGGTGGGATATGCCTCCAATAGCCAGTGTAAGGTGGTGAATTCAGAATGTTACCCTAAAATTCACCTTACTGGATGGCATACACTGACCATCACTTCTGCTCCATATGAAGACACAACATGCACTATGCTGGTGGTGTGACTTCCTCCACAGACCTTTAGTAGAGTAGAAAGCCAATGCTTGGGACAGGGAGAAGGTGTCAGATTAGTACCCTTTGTCTACCACACTGTATCATTTAACACAATTAAATCTTGTTTTATATCCCAAAAGATATAACATTATAGTTAAACACCAGGTATTAATGTGAAAAATAAAACCTGTAGAATTTCTATTGGACATTTTAAAATGTCTTTTCTTTACTGTCTTGAGAAACAAAAAAAAAATTATTTCTTACAGTTTAATCCTTTTCCATTTGTCATGCACTGATTTATTTCTCTTCTACAAACCATCTAGTTAGAGTTCTGTTTGTTTCTTTGTCAAAATCATCACTGAATAATGATGTAAATCATAGTTATGGGATTTGTTAGCTTGAACTCACTCATAGCTTTTTGGAAATAGTTCTGCATGCTACCAAATCTCAGAGCTTGTCTACCCAGGGATAGTTACTGGCATAATTATATTGGTCTAATTATATCTTTTAATTATACCTGTATAGTGCCCTATGTGGACACTCATATTTCAGCGTAAGTGTGTCCACATAGGGAGTTATGCCGGTATAATTATGCCAATAAATGTCCCCATGTAGACAAGTCCTCAGAGTCAGGAAGTTAATTTTGACATTATAGTTGATTGGAGTACATTTTCAGCCTATCATTACTGGGCGTTGTGCACATAATTCCTCCATACCCTGGGCTGATGTGTGTACAAAGGGTAAATGTACTCTGAGATGGGCAAGTGGCAGAACAGAGCAAGCACGTATCTCAGAAACCAAGGAATAGCTCGCAGAATATTGTGAAAAGGGAGTGTCCGTCTGCAGTAGTTTCCTTGCCTCTGTCTCAATACCCAAATGCTCTAATATGTAGGTATTTTCTAGCAATTATGTGCACAATGCAGTGTTTGTCATTGTGAGTGTGGAACTGGAGCAGGCACGTCTTCTGACTCTATCCAGATATGAAAATTACTTAGGATCTGTTAAAACAGAGCAGGATGGGTTCAGTAAGATAAGAATATACATATGTACACATGCTTATATGATGTGCTTTGGCTGCTAGAATGGATGGACGGAGGGATGGGAGGGCAACTTGATATAATTTTAAGCAAACTTCAGGTTGCTCTAATTTACTCCAGAAAACCATCTGGTTTCTGGCCAGCCCCAGGATCCTAATGCCACAAAGATATTGCAGTGCCACCTTTGCCTCCGCTACCCTAGGACTGTGCTTAACCAGAGAGTCCAGAGACTCTGTACCAATATCCTTACCTTTGACCTAAAATAAGTACTATTTTGTCATCAATAATCTCAAAATATAAATATAAAACACATTATTTTCTTAGATTATAAATTATTTGGGGTGGAGATAGTGTCTGCTTTTTGTGTTTGTACAGTGTCTAGAACAACGGGGCCTCAAACTTGTTTATGTCTTTGGGCACTGCCATAATAGAAGGACAAAAGAATAATAATAATAGAGCCCTTCTTTAAAACAGTTATAAAAATATGTAGGTACATATTAATCTGCTTCAAATACAGCATATAATACATAATCAGCTGTGTTATGGACTTTTCCTATGAAAGTATATTTTACATTATTTTAAAAAAAGAGCTTTTATGAGTACTTTAAGAAAAGCGACTACTTCGGTTGGTAAATATATTACCAAATAATATTTCCATTTTAACAATATCCTTTAACATATTTTAGATACTGAAATCAAGATAACAATAACTAATCAGGCTGGAGGAGAGAGCCTTGAACACAACTACATTTGTTTGCTTGTTTTTATCTGACATTTTTATTATTCATTTTTTCCATCTGTGAGAACTTGGTACTTCCTGGTTCACTGAAGGTATTTGAGACTATAACCACACTAGAGTTCTTGGTGTGACCCATGTAATCTATGATACTTACGATTTCACAGAATAATCTTCACTGAACCAGGAAGTAATAAAAGAAGTTTACAGAGAGGAATAAGAATGGTTTAAAAGTTAGCCTGATTTAAAAATGTTTTCCTGTGCTGAATCTCCTGCACAGCATACATGTAGAAATAAGCACAGAAACCTGGGCTTCACCCCATTTTAGTTTTTGCTTTGCTGTCTCTAATGTTTAATAATTGTATAGCAGAACCATTTCAGGCAACACTAGGCAACACTCTTATCAGGGAAATATACGTGGAATCCTCTTTGTTATTATTTTATCAATCAATTTATGTTTGTTTTATTAAAAATTTACCCCAAAAGCTGTAAAAAGGTGAGAGAAAAATTTGTTTTTATTCATATATGAACATAAGTACATGAGAACAAATTAAATGTGTGCCCTGTCTCAACAAGTGTTTCATTAATATACTTAGGACAGGGCATGAATTGGGCTGATACAAGTGGACAGAATTCCACTCCCTCCCTCTCCCATTTGATCTCTGATTGAGGACACTGGCAGCGTCAGTCTGAATATCCAGTTTTACAGATCTTCAATCATGAGTCCCGTTGCATCTGCAAACATGTATGCTTTTCAGGGTACACAAGATGCTTACCCTTATATTTAAACCAAGAAGCAATTAACTCAAAGAATCATATTTCACTACTATGGAGCAATATTTTAAAGGCCATTTGACCTAGATATGTGCTTATGAAGCAGCATTAAAGTTTTCAGTCTTGTGCTCTCAACTCCAGATTCTGATGCTGTTGTTCACACGGAGTAGTTCCTTACGCTGCTGGTAGCACTGTTGATTTCAATGTGAGTAAAGGTGGCAGAATTTGTCCATCATCAATTACTAAAGTGACGCATTCAGGCTCCCAAGAATGTTTATGTTTTTAATTTTCGTTAAATGTAAATCCTTTACATCTCTACAAATTTCATTACTTTCCCAGTCTCAAACCAAGATCATGATGAAAGCAGATTAGCTGTACACTGAGCTGGAGAAGTGTGCGGTGCTGATTGTTGATACACAGAAAGGTGGAGATGGAGGGGGAAGCATTAGCTGCGGGAGTTTGCCTGACTTCCACTAACATGGTTCACAATTTATAGGATTACATGATGCATTGTACAGAAAGGCAAACAGTTCCTGTGCTGCCCATTATGGATATCGTTAGTGTTATTTTGTAGCTCAGTGTTTGGATTACAATGCAATAATTGGCATAACATTAACAGAAATAAAATAAGAGTTATTTTACACATTTATGTATCAACACATACAAATACTTACTTACCTTTTGTCCTTCAGTATCAAGAAATCAATGTAACTTGTTGAAGTCATCTTGACTATCCCAAACCAATAGGTCTTGTGATTTAACCTGTCATCAAACTGTCATGCTTAAAAAAAAATTGCTTAAATCTTGATTTTTTTTGAAAAATGTATTAGTGTTCCTGTTTTCAAGAGAGAAAATGGATTTTAGGTAGGCACACAAAGCAATGTGGCTTGGTGAGAGTGAATGGAATGATTCATAGTTATAAGTGCAGACATGCTGGAGGAAGAATATTTTCAGAAAAATTATTAAACTTTGGAGTCTCCAGGTCTTTCATCTTCCCCATTATTTGCCAGTGATGGCTGAGAGACCTGTGTTTGTCTTGTTTGAAGCCTTATGAGAGATGTGATGCTGTTGGCATCTGTTCCCAAACCATAGAACTTTGTGTTTTCCCAACTAGGAAAGCAAAAGACATTCTTCATATAGAGATACTATATAGTGCTCTGCTGTTTTGGATCTGATGATAAAACACCTGAAAAAGAGGTAGAAATAGAACAACTTGGTAATGTTTTCATAAAGCTTTCCACTTTCCACCAATCAGCTTGCAGACACTGATTAGTTAAGCCTTTTAATATCCCTTTGAGAAAGATAGATATCCCTATTTTACAGTGGGGCAAACTGAGGCACAGAGAAATTAAAATACTTTCTTGGGAGTCATACCGAAAATCAATGGGAAAACCAGGAACAGAACCCAGCAGTCTTTACTTCTATTGTGCGCTAATTGGTCACATTTCCTCCTTATTGTGAATTCTTGATGATTGTAAATAGTAATCCACTCTACAAATATTCTCCATTGTGTAAATGTTATGTTGAAGTCTTAATGTGGAGCCTGATGATATGAGATGCTCAGCATTTTCTGCAATATGCTGAGGCGCTTGCCTCTCATTGACTCAATTGAAGTTGATGATGCTGAGCATCTTTCAGAATCAGGTCCTTAGTATTAAAAACAAACAAATCACCTTGGCCCAGTGTCATTAAAGCACATCCAATAGGTAGAGGGCTTTGTGAGGACCTAAAAATTCCAGTTTTAGAGTAGAATATAATGAATCTCCTTTGTAACCGTTACGCTGTTGCATTTACAGATTATACACATTTTAGTGCAAAACCAGCTAAACTTTTTATCTGTTCTTAAAAGTCATCCATATTTATCCATTAGAGAGACTATCCCAGCATTTTTCTCATACAGGCTTTGGTCTATCAAGTCCATAATCCTGCTCTTGCTTCCCACAGTGTTCAATTAACTCTTTAAAAGAAACTGCTCCATATTTTGAGGTTTCTTGTGTTCTTTATGACATAGGTGCAAAGTAAATGCCACATAAGTGGACAAAACCATCTCGGAAGTTGTGGTGTCTAATGTGTATTCCCATAGACAAGAATATTATCTTATGTATTTATTCTTCAATGTGCTGGTTTTTCTATGCTCTTCCAAACAGAGTTGTTTGTCTAACTGGATGACATTTCCCTCTTGTACAGGGAATGTAGTGGTGAGTTACCATGTATGCACTAAACGAAAACTGCTTGGATAGACACTAGACCCATAATGTTGCTCATGGTAGGCAGGCACCGTATATTTATATGTAAAATTCTCAGAAAACTCATATAACTGGTGCCTTGCTTATGCGTGAGTAATGTCCCATGTGTCTTTATAGCTGATTATGGACGCCTAGAGGGATCCTCCTTAGTGCTGCTAATGATTATCTCACGCTCACCAAATATTCAGTTTGCAAGTTTATTAAAGTTAGGTTTGTATTCATTTTAATGAAGAAGACTGAGTATATTCTACAACAGATGAACTATTCAAGTTGTGCAAATATTCTTCAGACACTACAATTCAGATCTGTATAACTTTTGATGAAGATCAGAAACAGCTGCCAGCTAACCAAAGTGTTTGCTGCCTAAAGCAGTGTGTAGGCATTTTTTGTAGTTTCAGAACTTTATCCTGATTAGTATTTTGGTAAAGATTTCATAATGTATTAGCTTGATATATGAGCTGTTTTTTGTAACATTTCAGTACTAAGTGTAGTGCAAGCAAGGTGTCTGCCTCTCTTTTCATAAATTATGCTATTTAAAGAATGGGCACTCCTTGATCAATCCTGATGGATTTCCTGGAAGGCACAAGAAAGCACTTTCTGGAATAATTAAGTCTTCTCCCCAGAGTGAAGCAGGGGAGACTGAGAGTGAGCATTTGCTTCTCCTGATTTCTTATTACTTTTCCCTACTATGTTTTGTTTTGTTTTTGTTTTTTCTTAAACTACTAAACATAGGGCTTGTCTACATGAACGTTTAGTTTACGGCAAGCTGGTGTGAGAATCTAACTCTCACTAGCCTGCTGCAATCTTACTGTTCATGTGAACCCTGCTGACACAGACTAACAGTTTGTTAATTTGCTTTAATTTTACTCCCCTTTCACAGAATCATAGAGATTAAAAATGGAAAAGAACTCCAGTCTCTGGCCAGCACAGGTTTGTTCCCTACAGTATATTTGCCAGTACTTTGTCAAGTATAGTGTTAACATTTTTAAGTTACAGGGGCTTTCACTGTTTCGTTTTGGAGAGCTTATTCCACAATATGATAGAACACCCAGTTAAGAAGTATTTCCTGGTAACAGCCCATTTACTTTTTTCAGTTTCATGGCATTGTTCTTAGTTAGTTCTTTAAGTGTGTTAAAAAAGAAGCAAAAATATGATGTGCATATAAATATATTAAAATTGTGTCTGTTCGAATATGTCCCTCTCCCCACATCTTCACCATGATGCTTGTTTTTTGACTGTAAGCTGTTCAGAGCAGGGTCCAAGATGTGTCTTAATGTATGTTTCTATACCACCTCGCACAGCGGAGCTCCCATCTTGAATAGGACCTGTGGGCACTATTGCAGTAGAAATACTAATAATAACAATGATCGGTTACACCAAAAAGGAGGCGGTTGATTAAGTAGCCTCTTGACATAATTGAAGTGTAAGTGCTATAAAGAAACAACTGCTTTGAAGAAAACAGATTGAATATTTTGGAAATCAAATTATAGAAATGTCTCTTCTTGAAAGTGTACTACAAACTAAGGTAGCAAGACAAAAAGCTTCTAGATTACCTTTTCTGAGTTATGCCTGATTTTCCAGAATCTGCATTTTTAAGGAAAAAGAGCCCTAATCTACAACTTGGTTATGCTCCAGGCCCAAGAGGAAATGGATTATAACAGTTGTGACTGTGAAGAGCAGATGTTTTGGTTGGACTAGCTATCTACCATCTGACTCATTATAAATCCTCAGTTCCCGTAAATTCCCAGTTTTCAGTTACAATAGGTAGGACGCAGGAAAACAATGCCTTTAAATTAAAAATATAAAATGTGGTGTTGGTATTAACAGTTAACCACAATCCATATTCATTTACAAAAGGATAAATTATTGTGAAAGAGGTGCAGCTGTTCCAGTAAAATGTAAAACTGAAGGGTATTTGTGAATGACAGCTTCATTAGCTGTGAATGAAAGCCAGCACATGATCATTTAGATAGTGCTAATTAATATAAACTGAAATACAACTCAATGATATGTTTCTTTTGGTTCCCATGTTACTTGGTGTCCCTTGTTTAAGCTTCCAAGGAAAGACCATTTATTTCTTTGAATGTCTCAGAACCACACTTTTCATAACTTTTCTGTTGGTTTTGTATTTTCATAAAACCTGGAGACTTTTAGTAGTTTTCAGGATTTAGATTATCATCCTGATTCTTATTTACTAAAGTTCTGACATGGGAGTACAAGTGTAAATGACAGCTGAGAGTTGTGACTTTTCTTCCAGTTTGTCAAAAACTTAAAAATTGCATTTATATCTGAAATGTTTTACCAGCTGTTGTCATAAGTAGTCACTGGAGGTGACTAATTGAAAGAGACAAGAGGAAAATCCATCCTTTTTTTTTAGTTTCTTTACTTTGTGCATTTGACAGCACTGTTATGGTCATTTTCACTGACTTCCTGTGCAGTCCATTTTCTCTGTTGTGTGAGTGAGTGAAACAGGGGAGAGAAAGCATTTTTAAAGTAGGAATGTGTAATTGTAAAAAAGCCACCTAAACTGTTAGAGGGACATCCTGGAACTAGTTTTAAATCTGTATATTTTTTTTACGTGGGCTAGATTTCAAGTTTCTTAAAATGTCTCTTTTAAGATACTGTGTATTACTGAGACCCTGATATTTTTACTTAGTACCACATGCTTTATCCAAGAATTTCGAAATGTTTTGCAAACATTCAGTCATTACATCACACAATGCTTTTGTGATGTAGAGAAGGATTATTATCTCCATTTTACAGATGGGAAACAGAATATAAATAATAATAAATAATAAAAATAAAAATTATAAATAATAATAAAAATATAAATAATATAAATTATAAAGTTTCTGATGAAAGACGTTCTATAAATGCTAAGTAGTATTATTTTTAGCCTAACTAGTGTAACTACAGATGCTATTGTTCATTATAAAAATTCCATTCTTAATTCATACAAGTGTCTAATTCTGTTCTGAAATGTATGAGCTACTTGCTTTAACAACATCCCGTGGCAGCAAGTTCCATGGTTAATTATATGTTGTGCAAAAGATTGTTTGGTTTTAAATATTCAGAATTTGTTGCCATTTAAGTTTGAGTACCTTTTTCTTTTTGTATTCTGGAAATGGGAAAAATACTGAAGAAACAAAATTTGCTCATGACACTAAGGAAGATATAGTAACAGAAAAGTATATTCTCTAGAAATATCATTCTTTCTGAAACTAAATGAAAAATAATAAGAAAAAGGTGCTTTTGCTTTGTTATTTTCCTTGGTCTGTTGTATTTGTTCTATTTGGCCTGTTCTTTGAGACTAAAACACATGCACAAAATGTAGGCAGACGGGGAAGTAACGTATGGTTATAGCTTGGTACGAAACATAAAAACATCCTTGGCCTTCTGACTCTTGGGTTCCCTGCGAAGGAGCTGCCTTTGTCCTGTGAAAAGATAATTGTTTCCCAACACAAACACTGAATATCAAGTCATCTAATCATTAACAGGTCTGTAGAGATGACTGAAAGATGTAGCTCTGAGGGGTTAAATCTTGACTGGCACAGACACTTCAAAAAGGTCCATTAATTTAAAAGGCAGATTTTCTCCCCATCGTTTATCTGTACAACATGTGTTTTCAATTTAGTTTTATAAACAGCAGTTGTAACCGACATACTAAGGTTGAATACAGTTCCACCAAGCGGATTGTTGCATAAATAAAAGTAACAAAGTACAGTACGAAAGAAATAAACAGTGTGTTGTTATGTACAAAAGGACTTAATTATAATAATGTTTGACAGTCTGACATAAAGTAAATGTGCACCTAGGTCCAACCAATCTGTACAAAAATGACCTTTTTGCAGCTTTGTATTGTGATAGCTCTGTGGCCATCCTATGTTGGCCAGGGTGAGCCACAGGTTAGCCAGCTTCATAATAGCTCTGCAACAGTTACTGTATTATGGTACTTTTTAAACCTTTTTTGGAGAATTAAGCAAATTGTGTCTGTAACTGATTGACCTTTTTTATACCGTATATTTGAAAAATGACAATCTGAAATGTAGTGGACAAATGTCAGTTTCTTTCCACAATCTTGCACTGAACTGTAGCTATATTCATATTCAATGCAATGCCATGTTGGCAGGAGTACTTGCACCATTAACTTGTTACTATTGTATATTATCTTCTGTAGAGGGAGAAAAATTAGGCGTCTGGGTTTACCACCTGTATTGCAATCTTCAACTTGTTGCATCTTAAAATATCAAAGGCACTGTGTTCATGTAAGAGTATATATTTTAAAATTTCTCCCACCAAGAAAGTCTCTATTAAATGCTGTTATTAGTGGTCATAATAATTCTTGGTAATTTTCGTTTAGTTTCCCTGATATATGTTATTTTATAGCTCTGTCTTTTTGGAGTCCTTTTGATCACTGAGATCTTGAAGGAAAGAAAGTAGAGCTAGATGGTATATTCTAGAAACTGTACATGTACTGTCACATTGTATTGAGTGTATGTGTGGAGAGTTGAACTTTTGATCTATTTGAGCATTAACAATACTCATGTGGGATTTTAACTGTTCAATTTTTCCTTGCTGTTGTGCAGCCAATAAAAAGCATGTGTTCAGTGCTAATGTGAGCACGGTGTTTGAAAAGGGTTTCCAGCATAAAAGAATTTGTGGTCTTGGAGATACCCTGGATTTAAAAATGGTAAATGTACTCTATACCTTTCATCATATGACAAATGCTTGTCAATTAAAACAAGATCCTTTTGGTCATTAGACTCTACTGCTTAATCAGTTTTAACACTTCTGTTTGTCTGATTAGTGTGACTTAGCAAGTTAATAGGGACAACACAGTTAATATTGCACTTAGACTTCAGGAGTGAAAGATGTTAATTGTCTCAAATTTTCCCTAGCCATGAAAACATATGGAATACTCAGGGGACATTTTGTGGACTGTGATCACTATTGTTGTATTGTAGATCAGAACTATGCCACAGAGTGGAGAAATATCTGAAAAAACACTGTCAGATCTTTCTTATTGTTTTATGTAATATGGCCAGCCTGTTCTAAGGCCCTGCCACACTACAGTTTTTAATTGTGTTTGGAACAAGTCACTGGTATAGTTTGGGTCTGCGCATACCACATGGTTAATATGCTGCTAGAATCCATGACAGCCAGTAGTGTTTCACTCCTGCCA
The DNA here is from genome assembly GCF_965140285.1 of Lepidochelys kempii. Classification (NCBI taxonomy): domain Eukaryota; kingdom Metazoa; phylum Chordata; order Testudines; family Cheloniidae; genus Lepidochelys; species Lepidochelys kempii. The sequence continues at coordinate 155,231,957 of NC_136382.1, forward strand.
GAAGCCTGGGCTGGCACATGATTATCTTCCTGTAACCAGTCAACACACTGTGGTTTTGGTAGGTTGGGCTGAATCACCTGGCATTGTTTAATGGGGTTATTAGCATTGTTTATTAGGTTTAATAGATGTTCCTTCTTCCTCACAACTATGGTGTGATGGAGCATCCCAGAGCATATGTACTGTGTGTATTGTTTATGCTACTTTGTGTGTATGTCTGTGAGGCTATTTAAGGTCACTACCACTTACTGGTTACAAAATCACAGTTGGAAGTTATGTGCAGATAGGGCCTAAACGAGAGAGGGACACTTCAGAGATTGGTTATGAAAGGGCAGCCTTAAATTAATGCACACTCTAATTTGCACTGAGGCCAGGGCTGAGGCAGAGAATCAGGGAGCCATAACCTACACCTTAATGTCACCCCCCGAATCCCTGCCACCCTCAGGTCAAACAGAAGCTGAACACAGCAGAGAATCAGGTCTATATACTTCAATGAAAGTTTATAAATGTAATATCTGGGTGTATTACTCAATGACCCAACAATATTATATGAAGATTTTTTTGGTATTTTCATCAGTTGTTTATAACAGTCCCTGGAATCTTAGAAATGAAATCTGTTTTTTACTGAAATGTTTATGCTCCAACACACTGAAAAGGTGGTGTGTTACTGTAAGGGGTTGCTTGTGAATGCTGGGCTAGTATCATTGATTGTCTTTTGATCCATTGAAGAAAAACGAGCGCTGTGGAATTTGTTGTCAAAATATTTTTAAAAAATTAAGTGAAATTTACAAACAGATTTTTTTAAATTGTGAAATTTGAGTCCCTTCAACCTTTATTATGTTCCTTTTACCCACACTGGGTATTTAACCCTCTTTCACCCCTTACTAGTAAGGTTCTGATGACTTTAAGTTTGATGTTTTCTGCTTTTTCCTTGTTTTCAGGATGTCAGTGAAGATCCAGGAGAGGATGTTGCTCTTCTTTCAGTCAGTTTTGAGGATACAGAAGCTGCTCAGGTTTTCCCCAAGCTGTATCTGTCCCCACGTATTGAACAGTAAGTAGAATAATTGTTGTAGTATTCCAGTTCTTCTCAGAACTTTTAATTTTTACTCTGATTGTTTATGTAGGAAGTCTTTGGTAGGCCATAAAACCACTTTGGCTTTTAATTGACAAAAGCCATGACGGTGATTACTGTAATTGGCTTTGACTGGAAGGGAGCAATTCAGTTAGTCTTGCCAGTCCCATTTTTATGTGCCTACCACTTACAGAGCTGAGCCACCATTGGTTAGACTGTTGCGGGGCCCACTGATCCCTGAGAATCAGCCTACATTTTCCTGGAATGACTCCTACTGGAAGTGTTATCCGGTTCAGCTTAGCAGGCAGATTTCCCCCAGAAAAGAGGGAGAGCTTTGTTTTTTAAGATTGTGTTTATATATCTCTGTATGTGTAGGTGTGCACTGTACCTGTGTGTGATTGATACATATTCCCTGAAGAGAGACAGTTTGTACAATAGGAAGTGATACAGTTAAACAGTTTCCAATCAATGTTTGTAACAAGAGCCGTAAGGCTATATTTGTTAAACTGTGGTCAGGAATTTGCGGTCTCAGTAAGATGTTTTTCCGAGGGTGTGTCAGAGTATTTCATTTTAAGGTTGTTGGACAACACAGTTGGCACACAGACTTGCTAATAAACAAATTTTTACTCCTAAAATGGAAGGGTCGGAAGGAAAAATCTATCTGCTTCCTAAATTAGATTTTGCTTCTTCCATTTTTGGAATTAACAATGTTCCTCCTCCCCTTCAGTGCTTCAGTCTTGAAATATCTGCTTGAAAGTTTCATCAAAAGCACTTCAGGCTTACAAGTGACTTTCACTTAGAGATAAATTGGAAGATCTTGTAGTGCAAGTCCTTATTTTGCACAGCACCTGACAAACGAAAGTTTCCCAAAAGAAAAGCTTCCTAGTTTGTTACCTTGAAGAAAACTTCGAAGATTCATAATGCCCTTACAGAGGAATATTGAAAAGACTTCTTAGTATGGGGGAGGAGGTCTGGTTGCCTAACTATAACTCTAGAGTGCAGGATAAGGAACCAATGGTAGTGGGGGAAGTATTTGATATTAATAAATATACTTTAAAAGGAGAGCTTGTTTTTCACTTTCTTTTGTTTTGCCTTGTTAAGCATTTTACTTGGTTTATCTACATTACTACACAGAAGTAACTACATTAGACTTTGCAGTTACACAGAGGTCAAGTTAAGCTAACATTGATTCAGTGCTTTTGTTTTTCTGGTCAGTACTGAAATGGCATTTCTTTCAACTGCTGAAAACACCTTGGGTGGAGTAGAAGAGATGGAAAAGTACTGACTACCATAGTTTTAGAATAGCTTACTAAGAATACACAGAGTTTGAGAAAGGGCATGACATTCTGATATTTAAACCAAAAAGGCATTGACATGGATAAAATGGATGACCAGGTAGATGGGTTAAAAAAATCCAAGATTAGTTCTGAGATAAAATCATAAGATTTATAAGGTATCTGGAAAGAAAAATCTATAGAAAATGTATATATTGCTTCTTTTGAGTTTTCAAGTCCTTTTAGCATCTAACCTTATTTTAGAAAAGGTTTTTGTTCTCTCCTTCATTTAACATTATTTATGGCTGTGTTGATTTCGTTAGCGGCTCATTTTAAATGCAAGTCATATTCTCTGATGAGCTTTGTGATAGTGAAAAGGTTAGCTCAGGTACAACATGATTAGCATAACAAGTTACATGCTGTTAGATTATTTTAAGTGATTGATTCTATGAACTTTTTATTATATAAAAGTCTTTTTTTAATAAATGCTGAATTAACCTGATTGTATCATTAAAAGCATTTAGTTTAATGAATTTGGGCAAGTTACATCATTTCTCTGGGCCTATTTACTTTTCTATAAACTGCTGTACTTAGTTACAGTGCTCCGCAAGTGTGTTGTGAGGCTTAACTAATACATTCATTTGAAGTTGTTTGTTGCCCTTAGATGGGAGCTTCAAATCAGTAGTAGTAATAATAGTATTGCTGGTACTGTTTCGGCCAGAATCATGCAGATAAGGTCAGTTACTTTACTTGGTCATTTCACTGTTCGTATCTCAAATATAACTGATGATACATTGGTCTACCACAAATTTCCTCTCTGCAGTGTGCAGGGAAGTAATAATGCAGAAAATCTGCAGGTTGAAGGTACATTAATATTTTATCCCCCCCCACCCCCACCCCCACCCACTACCTAGCTCTTATTATTCTTTTCTAGGAACTATGCAGGAGTTCTAGGTGATCATATTTACCAAAGGGGAAACGGGACACCATGTGGGGCTGGCCCAAGGCCTCCCCCACCCTACGGGGTTGAGGCTGACGTCGCTACTCTTCCCCTCCCCCCCAGGCATGTTCCTCTGCAGCCCACTTTTTGGACAAAAGTGGGCATTTGCCAAAGAAGTCGGGAGGCCAGGACAGGGCTTAAAAAAGGGACTGTCCCAGCCAAAACAGGACATATGGTCAACCTAGTTCCGCTTCATGGAGACAGAGGGCATGTTGATGGAAAGGGAGAAGATTTGGGGGAACAGCCTCTCAGTTCAGCATGTTTCCCATTCAGAGTAATTGTTCCTGATTAACTCCATGTGTGGACACTCTTGTTCAGGAGTGGAGTTATTCAGGAACAGATGTTGCACTTTAAAATCACACTGTGCCATAATCCCAGGTAACTTTCAGGTATAGACAAGCCCTTAGTAAGTTTTACTGCTCTGAGCAGAGGTAACTCCTCAGCCCCTTCAACAGCCTGAAGATAGCAGAAGTACTTAGTTGATAGATGATTAACCAATGGCAGCACATCAGTGCCAAAGCTCAGAGGATGGTACTATATGGAAAAGTGTGAAAGTGGAAGAACTGTCTTCACGGGGGCAGAAATCTTTGATGTCCTCTCTGGGCTTGTCTACACTTACTGGAGGATCGATGCTGTGGCGATCGATGCATCGGCGGTCGATTTAGTAGGTCTAGTGAAGACCCGCTAAATTGACCGCCGATCGCTCTCCCGTCGACTCCTGTACTCCATCTGATCGAGAAGAGTATGGGGAGTCGATGGGAGAGCGTCTCCCATCGACGTCACTTAGTGCGGATCCCATGGTAAGTAGATCTAAGCTACGTCGATTTGAGTTACGATATTTATGTAACTCAAATTGCGTAGCTTAGATCAATTTTTCCCTTTAGTGTAGACAACACCTTTGTCTTTTCCTATGGATCTTGAACCAGGGAAGACAGGCACACCCCTTGCATGCTCCACTGCCACAGTGCTTTCTCTATGAGAAGATGCAGAAGAGCATTGAGCTTAACAGACCCATAAAGATTTGCAGGTGATTTTGTCCTATCCGCTACTGTTTTCACATTAGCAAGGAATATATTGGTCACAGAATTGTCATAGGCTCGCTGTCCAGTTCTCTCACACACATTGCAAAATAAGATGTGGTCTACACTGTGAAAATGTTTCAGAGCTCTGTTATTTCTGTCAGAAAGTGTCTCCAGCTAGCCATCCCACATATGTTCATGATAAATTATATTTATTACGTACCTCTAACTCTCTCAGCTGCCACAAAAATTGTGAGCCTACACTTTGCTCAAGAAAGATGCCCTGGCTTCAACGCCTCTGTTTCTCACTGTGGCTCCTTTAGGAGGTCCAGATGAGTTTGGACCCTAGTTACGTCCTTGGGAGCTATGTAGCCAGCAAATGTTTGCAGTGACACAGGACAGCCATTTCAGAACAATAGATTATTTACTATTTGACAAGAATACAATATTCAGGGACATTGGGTTAAAATGGCAAGATTTTAAAAAGTCTAAATGCACAACTCTCCCCTAACCTTCAGCTTCCCCTTGCTTGGCTAATGCTATGTCTACACTACCACTTTTGTCGGTCAGGAGACGCTCACCCTCTGACATAGCTACCACCACTTGTTGGGAATGGTTTAATTATGCCTATGGGAGAGTTCTCTCACGTCAGCATAGAGCGGCTACATGGGAGACCTTATCGTGGTGCAGCCGCAGCGGTACAGTTGTGCCGCTGTAAGGTCTCTCGTGTAGATATAGCCTAAGAGCGTTTGCTTGAAAGACAGACTGCATGCCTGCAGCCTGGCCCTACCCACCGGTCCCTGATTGGATTGGATTTAGCTGTCTTCTGCTGGGAGAGCAAAGTTTCTTATATGAGCCTCTTCTTAACACATCTCCTTTATCTCAAGTCCCAGTCACGCTTTTCCTGTGTATTGCCCTTCTTGGATTCAGATCGGATTCAAACCTGGATGCACACTTTGTGTATCTCATCTACCAATCTAATTGTTCTTCAGTCAGAAAGTGTTAGAATAGCCAAGATTATCTATTTCATTTATAAAACACCATTACCATGATATGTAGGCACCAGCAATCCATAGTATATAATTACTTTTCCGATCCATTTATTAGTCATTTACAATAAGTTACTCTTTCAAAGTAACTTATGCTCATTGTAATTTTTATTATCTTCTCTTGTTCCTTGAGGTAGATCTCTTCTCAGCACGTTTCGCTGCCCTTTCATTAGGCTGTTGAATCTTCCTTCATTCTAACAACATCTTTTCTTTTAATTTAGAAGTTTCATGACCAGGTTTTCGATACTGTCTATTGAACTGGGCTTCCTTGCAAAGTTACATTTCAGTTCTTTGAACTCCCCAAAAATGGTCCTAACAGAGGTTCTGACACAATCAAGATGTTATATGGGCTAAACTTCCATTGTTTGAAAACTGAAGCATTTAACCAACAATATTTACTTCTTTGTATTTTTTTTTCAGAACTACAAAATGGCCTCAAGAAGCCCTGAGGATTATCTTAACGACTTGAGGCCATGACATGTTACATTGTGTTGTTCACTGCTACAGAAGTCTCCTGCTGCTGCTAAAGATTATAATTGGATATACCAAAACTGTTTAAGCAAATTACCAAAACATTTTGTATGTGGCAGGTTTTAAGGAGCGGTAATAGCAATTTTGGGAAGCATTTTGGGAAAGCATCAACATTTGTGGAAACAGAACAATGTTACAAAATGCCCCTTTCCCACATAATCACAATGTAACTTTATTACTGCTGCCAACTGTATCCCTCTTAGGGAGGAATATTAAATGAGCTGTACATTCACACTTTATGACAAAGGCTCATTCTGCTACGAACGTTTCCACTTTGGGAGCAAGTAAAGCAGAGCTCTGTTGTTATGAAACATGAAAGTTGGCCAAATTTTCTGAGAGATTTTGTCACCGTTAGGCCCTATCCGATAATTACACATGACCATACTTTCTAAAATGTATATTTACCCACAGAGCATATCAGCAACTTGAGGCATAACACAATATCATGTAAATACACTGTTTTTACTTTGCACAGTTATTAAAATGCACATTGGTGTGTTTTACGTATGCATGGTAATCAAAATAATACTTACATTACATGTATCATCATAAGCTCTCAAAAGAATTAACGAAGCTGGAAGGTTCCTCATTTACAGAGAAGAAAGTAAGGTACAAAGAGATTAGGTAACTTGCCAAAAGGTCACACAGCAAGTCAGTAGCTGAGTAAAGAATACAACCCAGGGGCCTGAGCCATCTCTCATTCAAGGGGTGCAGGATCAGACTCAAGGATCAGGCCCATTCCTGTGCTGCTTACCACAGTAAAAAATCCTTGGAAGAAAAGGTCCTGTCTGACACAATCACTTTTCAGCATTTGTATTAGTTTTTCAAAATACCAACAGTTACTGACTGTATTAAAAGTAATTTGCTTAATTTATTTTATATACATTTGAGTTTTGAAAAGCAGTCTCTGCTTTACCTTAAACTTTTAAAGAAAATATTTTAAAAATTTAAACAAATTGAATCCAGGTTCAGACACTTGAATGAATTTTCTGCTTGAAGAGATTTTGTATGTTGTAAATGGGCATCATCACAATAATCTGTTAGTTGGCCTCACTGTTAGCAGTCTCAGCAGACTGAGGCTTGGTCTAGGGGGGGATCGATTTAAGTTACGCAACTTCAGCTATGTGAATAACGTAGCTGAAATCAACGTACTTAGACCTATTCACTGCAGTGTCTTCACTACGGTGAGTCGACTGCTGCCGCTCCCCCGTCAACTCTGCCTGCGCCTCTCGCGGCGCTGGAGTACAGGAGTCGACGGGAGAGCGCTCGGGGGTCGATTTATCACGTCTAGACTGGACGCGATAAATCGACCCCCGCTGGATCAATCACTGCCCACCAATCCGACGGGTAGTATAGACATACCCTGAGAATCTCTGTGGCCTGATCTACACTACAAAGTTATGCCTGCATAGCTATGTCGGCTAGAAGTGTGAAAAAATCACGGCCCTAGCTGACATAGCTATTCCAGCAAAACCTCCAGTGCAGATACAGTTGTGCTGACAGAAGAGGGGCCTCTCTGGGCATAGCTAATGGTGAACTCCTTCTGTCAAACTGCAGAACTCCTCCTTCTGTTGGCATATGCTGTGCCTATTGTAGGGAGCTATGCTACCATTTTGGGGAAATCTTTTACGGTTGCAGTAGCACCTGTGCTGTTCTGCTTGCTGGTGGTGGCAATAGTGGGAGTGCTCATGTAAACGGGGCTCAGGTGTGTTGTCTAACCATGCTTTAAGTAGGTATCGATGACATTGTAGTAAGAATTTATGAGCTTTGTCTACACTGGCATGCCCACAGTTGCTAGCACCACCATAGCTGCACTGGTGCTAGTGCGACAGTGGGAGGTTTCCTCAAAAATGTAAAATTGACACAACTATAGAGAATAACTAGACTTTCCATTCCTCAAAGTGGACTTTCCAGGCCAGGTTTGAAGCCTATTGGTGGTATGGGGTCTGAGAAGCTCGTAGAGCTGCTGCCTGTACTGTACCTGTTCTGTGTATAAAGAGAGAATCTGTAGTACAGACTCCAGGACTATCAGTCCAGTACCTATTACTAGGTGAATTTACTGAATTTACTTATTTTCGCTCTAAGAATCTCGAAGAAAAAAGGGTTTATAATAGAAAACCTGTCACATCATTATGTTTCCTGCTACTATCAAAGTCACTAGAATCTAAGGGCTTGTGCACACTACAAAATTAAATTGACTTAAGTCGATATACAGCCACCGCAGTAATAAAAGCGATGGTTCATGTCCACATTTGCTCCTTCTCTTGGTGGTGCAGGTCCTCACCAGTAGCGCTATCCACTGACTGAAGTGGGGCATTGTGGGACACTGACAGCTGCAGCCTGGCAGCCTTGGGGCTTACAACCTCAGCTGTCAGCCCTGCCTGGGGCTCACAGACGGCCCCCACCACCAGTGACAACTTCCCCAGTGCTGATAGCCTGAGTTGTCAGCACTGGGGCAGAGGGCCCAGCAGTGAGCCCAGCACCCAGCTGACAGCTCAGGCTGTCAGCGCCAGGGTGGTGTGGGACAACTCCATCTCTCAGCTCCACTCAGGGCTGACGGCCAGCCGGCAATGTAAGTAAACGCAGTGTCTACATGGACACTGTGTCGCCCTAACTGCATTGACATAAGTGCTACACTTCTCATGGGGGTGGAGTTATTATGTTGGTGTAGTGAGGGACCTGATTCTATAGTGTAGACCACGGCACAGTCAAAGAAAGTACTGAGAGGTTGAAGAGCTATGTTCTACAGGAGTGGATGGAAGCTATTTCAGTTCTCCACAAGTTCATTGCAAGGTGACAGATATTTTGTAGTTTTAATTTTTTTTTCCTTATGAGCAGTCCTTGTTAAAAGAAAATTAAAATGACTTGGTTAGCCTTTTTCAGCATTTAAATAATAGGCTATAATGGTAAAAATAATGTTGTTTAGCTAGTGCTTGTGTTCCCTGGATTCACAGAAATAATCCTATCATAAATACTGTTGTCCTGAAGGGCTTTTCTTTGATAAGTACACAAACTTGAGTATGCTAAGAAAACCAGCTGCCAGTAGAAGAAGTTTTGTTTTGCTTTAAGGGAGCAGGGTCCATGCTTTATCCTTTAGAAAGGCTGGAATGTTCCTTTTACTAGTCTGGGGGCAGGGCCAGAAGAGTTCTTCATGATTGAGGATGGAATTCTATATTCAGCAAGTTTGCAACACTAGCTGAACTTTTTTAATATTCCCCTGCCCATTAAGAAAAGCAGAAGATTTCTGAGCTGCTGCCTGTCCTTGACAGCTGTTGAGATGAATGAAAGAGAACTGGATAATAGGTGCTAAAGGTCTAATTTGCTCAAAATGCATACCTGTGAATCCCATCAGTGCTAATAGGGAGACCATATGATTTCAGACAAGCGACTAGAAAAGGAGAGCTGGAGTCAGGTCTCTGTGATTCTGATGCCAGCTTTGCCATTAGAATCATAGAATCATAGAATATCAGGGTTGGAAGGGACCCCAGAAGGTCATCTAGTCCAACCCCCTGCTCGAAGCAGGACCAATTCCCAGTTAAATCATCCCAGCCAGGGCTTTGTCAAGCCTGACCTTAAAAACCTCTAAGGAAGGAGATTCTACCACCTCCCTAGGTAACGCATTCCAGTGTTTCACCACCCTCTTAGTGAAAAAGTTTTTCCTAATATCCAATCTAAACCTCCCGCACTGCAACTTGAGACCATTACTCCTCGTTCTGTCATCTGCTACCATTGAGAACAGTCTAGAGCCATCCTCTTTGGAACCCCCTTTCAGGTAGTTGAAAGCAGCTATCAAATCCGCCCTCATTCTTCTCTTCTGCAGGCTAAACAATCCCAGCTCCCTCAGCCTCTCCTCATAACTCATGTGTTCCAGTCCCCTAATCATTTTTGTTGCCCTTCGCTGGACTCTCTCCAATTTATCCACATCCTTCTTGAAGTGTGGGGCCCAAAACTGGACACAGTACTCCAGATGAGGCCTCACCAATGTCGAATAGAGGGGAACGATCACGTCCCTCGATCTGCTCGCTATGCCCCTACTTATACATCCCAAAATGCCATTGGCCTTCTTGGCAACAAGGGCACACTGCTGACTCATATCCAGCTTCTCGTCCACTGTCACCCCTAGGTCCTTTTCTGCAGAACTGCTGCCTAGCCATTCGGTCCCTAGTCTGTAGCTGTGCATTGGGTTCTTCCGTCCTAAGTGCAGGACCCTGCACTTATCCTTATTGAACCTCATCAGATTCCTTTTGGCCCAATCTTCCAATTGGTCTAGGTCCTTCTGTATCCTATCCCTCCCCTCCAGCGTATCTACCACTCCTCCCAGTTTAGTATCATCCGCAAATTTGCTGAGAGTGCAATCCACACCATCCTCCAGATCATTTATGAAGATATTGAACAAAACCGGCCCCAGGACCGACCCTTGGGGCACTCCACTTGATACCGGCTGCCAACTAGACATGGAGCCATTGATCACTACCCGTTGAGCCCGACAATTTAGCCAGCTTTCTACCCACCTTATAGTGCATTCATCCAGCCCATACTTCCTTAACTTGCTGACAAGAATACTATGGGAGACCGTGTCCAAAGCTTTGCTAAAGTCAAGAAACAATACATCCACTGCTTTCCCTTCATCCACAGAACCAGTAATCTCATCATAAAAGGCGATTAGATTAGTCAGGCATGACCTTCCCTTGGTGAATCCATGCTGGCTGTTCCTGATCACTTTCCTCTCATGCAAGTGCTTCAGGATTGATTCTTTGAGGACCTGCTCCATGATTTTTCCAGGGATTGAGGTGAGGCTGACTGGCCTGTAGTTCCCAGGATCTTCCTTCTTCCCTTTTTTAAAGATTGGCACTACATTAGCCTTTTTCCAGTCATCCGGGACTTCCCCGGTTCGCCACAAGTTTTCAAAGATAATGGCCAGTGGCTCTGCAATCACAGCTGCCAATTCCTTCAGCACTCTCGGATGCAACTCGTCCGGCCCCATGGACTTGTGCACGTCCAGCTTTTCTAAATAGTCCCTAACCGCCTCTATCTCCACAGAGGGCTGGCCATCTCTTCCGCATTTTGTGATGCCCAGCGCAGCAGTCTGGGAGCTGACCTTGTTAGTGAAAACAGAGGCAAAAAAAGCATTGAGTACATTAGCTTTTTCCACATCCTCTGTCACTAGGTTGCCTCCCTCATTCAGTAAGGGGCCCACACATTCCTTGGCTTTCTTCTTGTTGCCAACATACCTGAAGAAACCCTTCTTGTTACTCTTGACATCTCTGGCTAGCTGCAGCTCCAGGTGCGATTTGGCCCTCCTGATAACATTCCTACATGCCCGAGCAATATTTTTATACTCTTCCCTGGTCATATGTCCAACCTTCCACTTCTTGTAAGCTTCTTTTTTATGTTTAAGATCCGCTAGGATTTCACCATTAAGCCAAGCTGGTCGCCTGCCATATTTACTATTCTTTCGACTCATCGGGATGGTTTGTCCCTGTAACCTCAACAGGGATTCCATTGACTCGCTGTGTGTGCTCATGGACAAGTAGCTTAATTTTCTCTTTCTCAGTTAATTAATCTGTATAGGGAGTACAATAACACCTGTCTCACAGGGATGTTGTGAAAAGTATTGTTTATACAGTTAAGTGCTGAGAGATCCTTAGAGAAAAGGCACTGTAAAATACTTATTATGATTTATTAGAACTATGTACATGTTTCAAAGGTGAATAAACTATGACTTTAGATCTCAAATTCATAATCCTAGGAAGATAAATGTATAGGCAAACTCTCATTTACTTGTAACGTAAGTTTTTAATTTAAAGTAATGATGGAATAACATTATCTCAGGTGCTTATATTCTGTATAATTTCTTCATTTTTATTGTGGCAATTCATTTACATGCCTATCTTATTTTTGTTTGTTTAATATCCATCACCATGGTTTCTAAGTGCTGCTAGATGCCTACCCTATTTCCTTCAGTCTTCACCACTGAAACTGACACAGAACAAATAGTAAAATAGAATGTGAAGGACATAAGACTTAGTTGCTAACAAATTTAATGTGCAAGGCAATTTTATTGCGGGACTGAAGAGATATAAATTTATGACTACGTAATGAAACTGAAGTTAATGAGGCAAGTGGTAAATTATTAAGTGTTGAGTGAGAGACATAAAGAAATCCTTGCATTTGACAGTAAACTGTAATGGTAAGAATTAATGCTACATTTTTACCCTAAAAATTGTGTAACAAAAGTGCACTAGGTAATAAAAACATTCTACTACCTTGCATTAGAGCACTTTCCTTATATGAGTCTCATACCAGTAGTGACTGTTCATTGTAAGTTTTAAATTAATTTGAGAGTGTGTACTAATGGAATTGACATGCAACATCTAGTCAGGAGCCCATGAACATAAGTTCTTCCTACCATTTCAAAAGCCCTGCTCTGCATGAGTTTTTGGTAACACGGTTACATCTAATGGGCTTCTTAGCTGTATCATAGATTCCTAGAAGGCAGAGATGGAAATAATGTGTTACATTTTCCAGATCATCACCTGGAGGCCAGTGCAGGATTGTTTCCTATAGTGCATATTCTGGTGTTTTGTCCAGTTTAGTTTTAAAATATATCTTACCGTAGAGTTTCCACCACTTCCTTGGAGAGACTTTTCTGCAGCCAGTTATCTCTGGATATGATAGAGGAGGCCTTTACTGAGCTCAGTACCTTTGAGGTACATGTAGTTACTTGAGGTGAAACTGAGTGGATAATATGGAGTCTACAACCTCTTCTGTGGAGGCTAAATTAAAGAAACAACAAAAGCTAGCAAAAATGCTACCTAAATCTGGTAGCTGATAAGAAAATGAAGTTCTTAGAAAAGCAGATTCTGAACAGACATGTGAAAGGTTGGGGAATTCCCCTTTCCTATCGTTAGGAAGTTTCTATTTGATTTCATTTATAGAGGATCCCAGCCCAGAATCTTTTTATTGAAAGTTAAACTGTAAACATTAAATTCAGCCAGTTCTAATGACAAAGGGCCTGGAGAGTCTCTTCTGGCAGGTGAGGGTGGGGTTGAGTTCCTTAATAGTGCTTTAATATTGAACATGTATTGTCAAATAATTTTGTTTGTGAGAATTTTTAAGTTGATCTTTGTTCAGAAATAGAACTCCTTCCAGACTAGATTACACGGGCCCAGTGGTAGGAAATCTGAAATGTTTATAAGACATAATGGTGAAGAAGAGGCTGATCATTTAATTATATTTTTATGAGGCATGAGGTTTTATTGTGGTTTCAAATCAGTGGTTCTTACATTATGACCTGTGGACCATTAGTAATACAGAGAATACTTCTTGGTAGTCCACAGAATCAACATTTTGAAACCAGAGGTATAGGGGATTGAGCACTGGGGAGATTGTCCATGAAATGACCTCTCTCTTATGAAGAGGTCTGCAGAAACGAAACATTTGAGATCCATTTCTTTTTTCAAATTACAGTGATGTTACTTTATTAGCAATAAACAACATCCTTCTTTCTTTCTTTTACGTGACTGTCAGCTTCCAAAATACGGGCATATCATACCTACTGGCATTATATGTGACTCTTATTACTACTGAGCATTTAAACCAACGTATTAAAATTAATTATTTGAATGTGTGTGGGCTGGTTATTGGAAGTTTCTTGTAATTTGTGCTATCTCATGGGATTTTACAAGAGTTTACTAGATTTTATTCTTTTATTCACATGGTTCAACTATTTATATGTCAACAATGGTGTCTGAACTGACTGGGCTTGTAGTGTATCGTCTTTCCCATCCTTTGCCTTCATTGATATGTTAATATGTTAGAATTATGCTTAATTAATATGTTAGAATATCTTAGAATGTTAATGTTGTGCCTCATGCTTTTGCAGGGGATTGTGAAAGCTGGCAGGTTATTATATAGATTGTTTAAAGGTAAAGTGTTTTTATACATGTCTGTATATGTATTACTGCATGCTTTTATGGGCTTTCACCATAGAGCTGCAAGATTGGAGATGTGATGCAAAATTTCATAAGTAAGAAGTTAGAAATGAAATGTGAAAGAACAGAAAGAAATGTGATTTTAAAATACATCATATTTCCCTCATCCTTTTGACTATTTTGGAATGATCTACCTAAATTCAAGAAGCTTAAACAAATTTTTTGTCTGATCTAGATAAAACACTTTCCATCTAGATATTAACTTTTTCAGACATATTCATTTTTCCTGCAGTACAGCCTAATAAAATATAATTAGGGCATTAGTTTTCAGGTATATTGATTGTATTATCATGAGTGTATGCTTTGTTATACTATACTATATTTAATTATTATAATCTCTGTTTTTACACAGTCACTTCTAAATATTTTATTTTACATTTAGTTTCCCTAAAAGTACCATCCTCTATGGTTCTCGTTCCTTGTGTCTTAGCTCCTTAGGATAAGAGTTGTAGAACTCCCTCAGCCCTTAATGAATTTTGCCTTCTGAGGACGATAGTAATTGAAGAGGGCACAGACCAGTCTCCCTCCATCAAGCACCACTCCTCAAAGGGGATTCTTTTCAGTTCTTTCTTGACTTTGGTTGGTGGAAAAGCTTCCAGTTTGCTACTTTGCTGCTCCAGCCCTTCACACCTGTACCATTTTAGGATGGGATTTTCAAAAGGTCTCAGCACTGGTCTGAGTCTGCTTCATAGAAGACAACAGTAAAACTCCCATTGAAGACTTCAGTAGAAGTAGCATTAAGCCAACACTGAGTACTTCCATCCTACCCTTCATTAGTAATCCCTTTCTTGCTGTTGGTTCCTTAACAGTTGTATTAAGTTGTGTGGTCTTTGCTTTGGCACACAAGGGCATTTTTGTAGTGCATTCGCACTTATTTTTCCCTTTCCTTGATTCTTACGTTCTTGGCATTTTTAGTGCCTGCCTTGATCTTGGTTACATTGGTTTCTTGTCCTGGCAACCTCATGCCTGAGTTAAGGCACACTAGTGCCTTGTTTTAGAGGCTTTGGTGCATCAAGGTCTGCCCCATATTCCAGCATAATGTTATGTTTCTTTTGGTGTCACACGTTATATCTCCTTTTCTAGTACATTTTTGAAGGAGAAAGGAAGGTTGCTTAGCAGCTTCAGTCTGTGTCAATACGGTAGAACTATGTCTGCAACAGATCATAGAATCATAGAATCATAGAATATCAGGGTTGGAAGGGACCCCAGAAGGTCATCTAGTCCAACCCCCTGCTTGAAGCAGGACCAATTCCCAGTTAAATCATCCCAGCTAGGGCTTTGTCAAGCCTGACCTTAAAAACCTCTAAGGAAGGAGATTCTACCACCTCCCTAGGTAACGCATTCCAGTGTTTCACCACCCTCTTAGTGAAAAAGTTTTTCCTAATATCCAATCTAAACCTCCCCCACTGCAACTTGAGACCATTACTCCTCGTTCTGTCATCTGCTACCATTGAGAATAGTCTAGAGCCATCCTCTTTGGAACCCCCTTTCAGGTAGTTGAAAGCAGCTATCAAATCCGCCCTCATTCTTCTCTTCTGCAGGCTAAACAATCCCAGCTCCCTCAGCCTCTCCTCATAAGTCATGTGTTCCAGACCCCTAATCATTTTTGTTGCCCTTCGCTGGACTCTCTCCAATTTATCCACATTCTTCTTGTAGTGTGGGGCCCAAAACTGGACACAGTACTCCAGATGAGGCCTCACCAATGTCGAATAGAGGGGAACGATCACGTCCCTCGATCTGCTCGCTATGCCCCTACTTATACAGATGATCATGTGTATTCTTTTGTCTGCCTAGGAGTTAATCATGATGCATATGGAGTACCGTATTTGCTTGTAGTTGTCACCTCCTACACTAAAGTAGGGAGCACTCTGGACTTCTCTTCCTGTAAGTTCAGCTCCAGACTTCCTGGAGTGCATTGAAAAAGAAGCCTGTTTTTTGTGTTTTTAGGTTGTGTGAGCAAGGCAGGGATGGGGGGATAGAGATAGGTGTCACTATGAGAGGAATAGAATCTCTTCAGAAACTGTTCTGTAGTAGAATGGGCAAAGACTGAATATCTGTCCACTGGAGGTTGAAAGGCACTGATAGCTGCCAAGTGCACTCGCCGAGAACTGAGCGATAGTCCCAATGTTTTTAGAAAGAGGTGGCAGTCCAGAATAGAAGGAATCTCGGCACCCAACAATGCTGGTACCAGGTATAAAATTGTTTCCAGTTTGCTGTGTAGCATGGTGTTATGGAACTTTTCCTAGTATTGATGGTTGGATGGATAGATTGTACTGTCTCCAAGCATGACTTTTCTAGGTCAGTTGTCCATCCAAACACCACTGTTAGATGGAGGAATGCTGGTTTGGAGTGTTCAAACTTGCCTCTGTCCTGAGTCAACAGGTCTGGGAATTGCTGAATATGGGTGCATGAGCATGCAGACATCTGAAGAATGCTAGGGAACCAAAACTGCCTGGGCCATCTGGGAGCAAACAGGATCACAGATGCTCCCTTTTGTTGGATCTTCCTCAGAACCCAAATTAAGAGAGAGATGGGCAGAATCATTGTACTCAGGAATCATGTACTCATGTACATCAGTGGTCCCAACCATTTAACTAGGAATGCACCCTTCTGGAGCTGCTCTGGAGGAGTATGTTTGGGTATTTCTTGTTCTCTTGACATGAAAAGAGATCCCAAGATGGGAATCACCACTGCTGAAAGAGGTTCCTTTCTACCAAAACATATAATTACCATTCGTAGTCTGTGGAGAAGTGCCTGCTAAGGCTGCCTGATAATGTGCTGTGTACCCCTGGCAAGCATAACGCCAAGAGGGTGATCTGGTGGTGAATACACCACTTACAGAGACTGACTGCTTCCATGCAAAGAGGGGTGGACCTTGCTTTCCCATTTGTTGATGTAATAAACTACTGTTGACCAATGTGACTTGGACATACAAGGTCTGAATAAATGGTAGGAATTTGCAGGCTTCATGTACTGCACGCATTCCAGAAAGTTTACATGCAACTGTATTCTTGATGGGTCAAGGTACCCTATGCTATATGTTTTTTTCAGATGGGATCCCCACTCCAGGTGGCTGGTATTGGTAATCAGACTTTGTGTCAAGGGTTGGGGGAGTGGGGGGACGGACAAAGGGAATCCTCATCCATACCATTTCCTCCCACCAGAAGAGAGAAGTCCAAACTCTGTGGGGGAGTGAGATAAGTTTGTGTAGACTGTGCTTGCCTGGTGCGTAAATGGACAGTAAGCCCATGGACACTGAAGGCAAAGTCTTGTGAATGGTGTCACATAGGTACAAGAGGCCTTGTGACTCAGGAGGATGAGACAAGTTTGGACTATCATCTGGGGGCTCAGCCAAAGTTGGGAGATGAGATCCTTCGTAGGTAGAAATCTGTCTTGAGGAAGGTATGCCTTGCCACTGACTGAGTCTAAAGTTGCTCCAATAAAGTCTATAGTCTGTGTGGGAACTAAAGTGAACTTTTCCATATTGATTTCCAGCCCTACAGAATGTAGGAGACTGAGTTGGAACAGGGTTGTTCCCCATACTTCCTGATGAGATGTTTCCTGTAAATAACCAGTTGTTGAGGTAAGGGGAACACTGAGGAGGCCTGATGGCAGAGGTTGGCTGCGACTATTAATAGCACCTTTTTGAATACCCTCGTGCTATCAAAAGGCCAAAGGGGAGCACTCTGAATTAGTAGTGGTCTAGGTCAACGGTGAATCTCAGGCATCTCCTATGTGCAGGGTGGATGTCTGTGTGGAAATGAGTGCCCTTTACATTGAGAGCTGTGAACCAATCACGCTTATTCAGAGAGATGATTATAGAGGCCAGGGTGTGCATTCTGAACCTCAAGCAGTGGATAAAGACATTCAGCTGTCTGAGATCTAGTATGGGCTTTCAGTATCCTTTCTTTTTGGGGGGTAAGGAAATATCTTGAATAAAAACCTCTTCTCCTATGCTAAAGAGGTGCCAGTTCTTGGTACCAAAGATGGTCCTTCTCCTTTGGTTAGGGCCGTTTTTAGGTTACTCTTGCCATTCAATGCCTGAAAATCGTACTGTTATCTTTGTGAGCTCCTGACATTCCCGTACCAGAGAGCAGAGTCTCAACTGACTTAGAGAGTGTCGGAGAGGAGGCCTTCTTTTTGGACAAGGCCTTGGAGGGGGGATTTCTTGAGAGAATGTTTGTTCTTACCCTCCTCATGCCTTTGTTTGGAGGAATCCTTTGCTAAATGACCCTGGAGCCTGACATCACCGTTTCAGAGAGGCACTTCTCGGATCTCTGCCCAATGTATATGACAGGCTGATGGGCCAGGAACGGACTGGGACCTCACAGCTCTATCTACTAGGCACAAAGCCACTAGGCTTTGAAGAAAGCCTCTACTCACAGGTTTGATGGGTTCAGCTTGGAAAGGACTGGCAGATGGGCACTAAGTGGGAATATGAGCTTCCTTGAGGCAGTAGAGGCATTTGTTATGGTCATCAATGACTGGAAAGGCCTGGGGGCAGGACACACAATTTTTTAATCCTGCAATGCTAAGCACACTAGGTAAACCTATTGGTCAGGATGGGCGGACACCCGCAAACTCGGAACTACTAAAAATACCCTAACTCTAACAACTATATAAACAGGTTTTAAAAGCTATTTACAGATGACTACAGGTTTAAAGGAGAACACTAGCTAACGCCTTGGACACTGAAGGGGTTCCATCTCAGAGCATGGGCAGTAGAAGGGAACTGGAGAGGCAGTCGGTCTGTACTGACCCTTATGCCCTTGGTTTGGTGCATGACGAGAAGGGCACAAGCATGGACCAACAACACTGCTAGCAAAAATCTTCCAACCTCAGGTGCATGGAGCACATTCACACTAGAGTGGAATACACATAGGGACCCTCACTTGAAGAAGAAAAATATCCTTGTGCTGTGTAAGGGGCCAATGGGATCACAATTTATCTACTGCATACAGGCACCATTATGCCTACCTTACCATCAAATGGGAATGATAGAAAAATAGAAAGTACGCAAGAGGCCAACCAAAAAGACAACATGACCTAAACAAGTTACTAATTCAAAATGTTAGAGAAACCATTAATTTTTGGAAAAGAAGAGAGTGGATTCAAACAGAGGACGGGGACACATCAATGAGGCATACAGCCTTCTGAAGGGAATGGTGATGTTCAGTTCTACAAGGCTGTTTGAGCTATTATCAAATGTAAGAACAAAAGGGGATGGACTTAAACTAAGGACAGGGCAGCTACAGGAAGAAGTTAGGCAGAATTTCTTTGCATGCATTGCTTAACATATGGAATAAACTGTTCCAAAGCAGCACAAGGGAACAATTAGTATACACTGTTCTGGAAATAACTTGGAGAAATATCAAGAAGGAAAAAATATTGTGGGATACATCTGCTAATTCAGAGGAGGGTAGGGGGCTTGATGGGTTTCTTGCCTCCTTGTGTCCTTACATGCCCCACATTTCTATTTGTATGCTTCTAATGCCCGGTATATAGGCTATTTAAGGTCAGAAAAGCACTTCAGTAGCACAGCTGCCTCCAGCAAGACAGTGCTTGACATCAGTAAGCCACACAGAAAAGCAAAGCCCTTTATTGGCTTAAACAGAAAATATCTTCAAGCAGAATTGTTTCGCTCTATTTGTACAGATTTTTCCATTGTAGAGTATGTGTTACTCTGGTGCTACCACAACTTTACTCACTGAAAATTGTTGTAAAAGTGTGTGTGTTTCCTTCTGGTGTATTACCAGTTTAGTTCTGGAACCAAAAATAAGCTCTATATTTAGCTTAAAAAGGTAACAAATACGAATCCATGCTTTCTTATTCTAGAAATCACAATTGTCCTCCAGATGAATTTGTTTCTGTTTGGATAAAAAATATAGACACATTTGAATGCACATGTTAAATCTCATGTTTGCACAAGGCCTGTGATATTAATTCCATGACATTCTATGCTGGCACATATGTATTTTTTCCAAAATACTAGTATGCCAATTACATGGTTTGAGAATATGGAACCACTGAAATAAAAAGAAAAGGAGTACTTGTGGCACCTTAGAGACTAACCAATTTATTTGAGCATAAGCTTTCGTGAGCTACAGCTCACTTTAGCTGTAGCTCACGAAAGCTTATGCTCAAATAAATTGGTTAGTCTCTAAGGTGCCACAAGTACTCCTTTTCTTTTTGCGAATACAGACTAACACGGCTGTTACTCTGAAAACTGAAATAAAAGTTTTTAGAAAATAACTATTTTGGTGTCACTGTTTAGGTAACTACCTTAAATAAGAGTTTACCAAACTTTCCTCAGCTGGAGCCCTACTGACCTCTTGTTGCTAATCTAATGATCATACCTAATTTGCACAAATGGAGCAGACAGCAGCTACCCTCATCTCCCATACAGAACTGTGGTGAGAGAGAACTACAGACCCAAGCATGTTATGCTTCATCTTTACTTGAGCAGAACGCTGCTCAAATCTTACGTGCTTAGGTAGTCTTTGTGGGCACAACAACATAATGATTAGGGCAGTTGCAAGTAACATTGTAAAAAAAATCAGTGAAATAGTTCTTGCCCACAAGTACCATCCCTTACACTATCAATTTCTTTGCTATTACTCAGAAAAGTCTGTTTTTTTATCTACCTAGAAATACATTATAATAAGAAAAAAGTCAGAGTTCATAGACATGCTCACTAGAAAGTAAAGTTGATATTCTGATCATGGAGTTTAAATTTTCAACTAGTACTCAAAATACAAACAGTGTTCTATACTCAATATTCAAAATACACTATCCAGAACATTGCCAAATATATGCTAAATGGCACATTTATTTATACAATAGGCCGTCTTTACTGTAAACTCTATTAGAGAGAAAGTCCATGTGTATTGAATT
Source organism: Lepidochelys kempii (assembly GCF_965140285.1). Lineage (NCBI taxonomy): Eukaryota > Metazoa > Chordata > Testudines > Cheloniidae > Lepidochelys > Lepidochelys kempii. The sequence goes on from NC_136382.1 coordinate 155,252,787, forward strand.
AGAATGAGAGTCGAAAATTTGTTTCACTGCATTGTAATGTGAAGATTACAACTCTGGTAAGAGTGGAGCTTCCAATTACAGTGATGTTGTTCTGTGAACAAAATTACTTTACTATAAGAAGCTTCACTGTATTCAGGAAACAAGCCACATACTCTGAGAATGCAAAACTAGTGAGAGTAAAGTGCATTCTGTAAGGGAAGATGATATCTGCAATACTGGGTTTGGAGTTATACTAAGAATAGAAAAACATGTCAACACTGCAACAAAATCATGTTTAAAAGGGGAGTGAATTAGAAATCTTGTGTTCCATACATTTTGAATACATTTTCATTTCTATATTCATTACAGTCACTGTGACTAACCATTGTTATTCATTTAAGTAATTAATGCCTGGTTATAAAAGATATATAGTAAAGGCTCAAGTTTGAACAAGAACAAAAAATTTGATGTTCCAGTCATGTTATAGTTGCAGTAATGTGCTTACATTTAAGGGATATAAATTAGTAAATCTCAGGGAGACTCATTTTAAAATTGGTTGTAGTCAGCAATTTTGACACACTTTTCTTCCAGCGGGAGGGATGTTTAGTTCCCTCAGACAGATAGTTTTTGGTGGTTTGGCACTTTATTGCTGCTTCATTGTGATTTCCCAACTACTCCTTTTTTTTTTTTTTTTTTAAGGAATGTTATACAAATGTACCTAATGCACCAAATTGAAATAAACCAACTTTGATAGCTAGTTGCAAGCTAAGTTCTTCTCTGTATACTATATTTGAATCAGATACTTATCCTTATGTTATAAGCAAATTACAGCAAACTCAGGTAGGAATGATGCAATGGGAAGGAAATTTAAAAAAAGAAAAAGATGTTAAGGAGAGCTGGCAGTTTCTAAAAGAGACTATTAAACGCACAAGAACAAACTATTCTGATGCTGAGGAAAGACAGGAAGAAAAGTGGAAGACCAATATGGCTGCATCAATCAGGAGCTATTTAATGTCCTGAAAATGAAAAAGGAATTGAACAAAAAGTGAAATCAAGGAAAAATTGCTAAGGAGGAGTATAAAAGAATAGCACAACCATACTATTATATAATTAGAAAATAATAATACTATTATATTATTTATATTGGGATAACAACCAACATGCATTAGACGCTGAGCAAACCTTCCATATTTTCTAGATTCCCCATCCCCTGGCCTCCTCTGCTGTGGAGCCATATCATAGGACTGTTTGTGGTAGAAAAGTAACTGGAGGGAGATGGTCAGTCCACTTTGCCCTTTATGCCTTTGATTCAGAGCACAAGGAGAAGAGGGCACAGGTGTGGACGAATAGACTGGTAGCAAAAATCTTCTGGTTTCAAGCTCATGGAGCTTGTGCATCGTTAGATTGGAATACAGATAGTGACTGCACATCTCGAAGGACTCTAGTTACCATACAGGGTAAGAAACCATTCTTTCTTTATTTTTATTTTATTTTCATCTTGTAAGCATGGCAGAGAAAGTTTTGTAGTTTTACCTAAGGATCCTTCTGCTTGCGGTTTTGCAGTATATAAACATTATATACTTTTCATTATTTGGCCAAAAATAATATGGCTTCTTTTTTAAGCAAACTGACAATAAAAGAGGAAATTCACCCCACCAAAATTACAGGAAAAATAAGTATTCAGGGTTGTGTCACATGACAGTGAAGGCAAGGAATTTCCCAGTTAGTTATTTATACCATGATATGTCAGAGACTTACAGTACAGTAGAATCTCAGAGTTACAAACACCTTGGGAATGGAGGTTGTTTGTAACTCTGAACAAAACTTTATGATTGTTCTTTCAAAAGTTTACAACTGAACATTAACTTAATACAGCTTTGAAACTTTACCGTGCAGAAGAAAAATGGTACTTTTAACCATCTTAATTTAAATGAAACAATTTCCTTATCTGGTCAAATCTTTTTTTTAACTTTTCCTTTATTTTTTTAGTAGCTCACATTTAACACAGTACTGTACTGTGTTTGCCTTTTGGAGTGGGGAGGGGGGGAGGTGTCTGTGCTGCTGCCTGATTGTGTGCTTCCGGTTCCAAATGAGGTGTGTGGTTGACTGGTCAGTTCGTAACTCTGGTGTTGGTAACTCTTAGGTTCTACTGTATGCACAAATGAATACCGTTTTTCTTCCTTCCATAGTATTCCATTTAGTGCCTGTATGTTGATGGGCTCCATGTTTCCCTCAACTGTGAATATCTTCGCTCTTTTTTGGTTTTGTGGGGTGCATTACAATATTGGGGGTTATTTCAGTTTACAGCAAGCATCACATTCTGAAGCAGCTGATAATTACAGTCTTACAGAGAACCTGTTTACATGTGCAGGGCAGGAAACCCAGGAAATTTTATGTCTCCATGGTTGAACCCCATTCCCACCACCACTACCACACCAGAAGAGTATCTGGCTCTACCATGCATAGGCAGTATAGGGAGCTGTTCTTTCCTTAATACATAAGTAGACAGTTACTGTGCTAAGATTATTTCTGTCTCAAATAATGTATGTTTCAAACATAACGATAGTCTGAATAGCACTGATATTCAATTATATGGAGAACGACCTCAGCAGTTTGCCTGATTTTACTTTATCTTTTCTACCTACAGTTTACTCAGTCTACTTCCAAAGCAGGCAAGAGAAAAGGAAGGCCTATTCTCTTCTGTTCAAATTGCGTATTGTGCAAGTCCAGTGTCCTGTACTCATTCCCCTCCCAATCTGTTGAGAGTATTTGGAATTAATAGTTTAATAGTCGAGTCTGTCTGCAACCACCCATGTTACATCAGCCTGTGTGCAATGTTTACCTTTCACCTAGGCAACTCCTAGTTCCTTTGTTAATTAATACTTAACTAGGTCCTGCAGTTGATGCCATTTAGAATTTAAAGTATCTTAAAGTTCATAGACATACATTTATTAATCTGAAGCATAGCAGGACCAGTACATATTATACAATTGACACACTACAGTTTTTTTAATTAGTATAAATTAATTTTATATATATATGTGTGTGTATATATATATATATATAGCTGAGTTTTCTTTTATTCATCTCCAGCTAACTGGAATGTATGGCTCTTCAGTTCAAGTTATGGAGGAAAGTCCTTAAAGTATATTGCTGTGATAAACTGTAGTTAAGCAGTATAATTTAAACAAGAGTTTGTGGGGGAGTTCCTGGAAGGGCATCCTTCTGTAGAAACTAACATTTGTGTCTTTTTTTGTTGTTGTTCCATTCTTTATGTACTCACGTAAGCTTTAAGCTGTTAAACCGAGAGCTGTGGATAGTATTTAAAATGGAAATGAAAGTACATTTATTTTACTTCGATGTATTTTCTTATTTTCCTCAACGGTACAGTTCCACTAATATGTCTTAATGGTAGAATTGCAACTGGGGATTGCCAAATGCAATACAACTTATCTTTTGTGGCTTTATCCAGTGCTGATTTTAAACAATTCAAATAGTGGAGCTTTCGCCACTGCCCTTTGTATTATTTCACAATCTGATAACACTTTTTACTGTTCCTTCCATCTGAGGATCTTAAAACTCTTTACAGATATTAATGAATTTGACCTGTCAGGACCCTGCAAGATAGGTAGGTATTATTATATCCATGTGAGAACTTTCACTGTTAGAAAATTAGACCCAAATGAGACTAAAACCCATGACCTGAGATAGAGCCCACATCTGTATCAAAGGAGCTAGCTGGGTTTGGAAGACTTTGGACCTTGTAATTAAAAAAAGTCAAATTTTGTCCCGTGACCACCCAGTTGCACTTTTGTCATTGATTCTGCCCACAGCTTGGCTTTGGTGTCCTCCTTCAACTCTACCCTATGCTATCTACAGATGCTATCTTTGTGCTGTATTTACTTAAGTACACATTAATATGGGATGCATGTTCCTGAAGTATCTGCAGCCATTGTTTTTTAAAATTCAATTAAAACAATATGATCTGCATAGGATGATCAGTTCTCACAGTTTTGCTATGCAAAAACTACATTATTCGCACTTCTCGCTGCCATATAAAAGATTTATTTAATAGCCTGCCAAGCCTCTGGGCCTTGATAGCTGCCAGAATTTGGTTCTGAAGAAGTTATAGCACAGGGTCTTCAGTAGACAGTGGTGTCATAACAGAACCTGGGGGAGATGCAGGATTTCACGTAATAATAGACGTATATTGTAATCTATAAGCTGCATGCATCTGTAAGGTTAGACTCTAATCAGCAGAGAGCATATTATTTTACTTCAGTGTGCAAAATGCTGTAAAATGAGCTGGATGCTATTTTTGAGGACACACTAAATAAATAGTGTTCTGTCCAAAATGTGTCAGTTACTGATGACCAGGTTTATCTATGATCTGTAAATTTTTTTAAAAAAAGAAAAAGGTTTATTTTGTTATAAGAGGGCATCTTGGCAGAGTTTTGCATATGTGGTTAACTTCTTGCTGAGCCAAAGCAAAATAATGTTGTACACTTAAGCATTTCTTCCTGCATCACCAGTTCCTATTCTGTTGGACAACAGGAATTCAGATCTAGGCAAGACCTGCCTGGTTGGATTAATAACACAGAAACTGTTAGTAGCCTTCCTCTTACTCTTTTTAAGCTAGTCTGATGGTAAGTTCCTTAATAAAAATTCTGGTTCTTTATTATACCAGCAAATAGATATTATTTTATGATTAATAAATCAATTGAGTTCTATGAGGAAAAGAGGAGACTCCACCCTTGTTTTCAGGCCTTTCAGAAAGGGATTGTGTTGGGGAGAGCTTAAAAGATGTCTATCTAATGCTGATGGAAACTGACACTTCAGCAGTGGCTTCCAAGGTTCTGAGGTTAGTCTTTTTTGACGTTGTTCATTTCAGTTTAGTACGTCTGGTATTTTGAATCTCCCAAATTGACCGTTTTGGAAAGAAAAAATAATTTAAGGCCAAGTGAACAACATGGTTTCAACAAAGGAGTACCCTCCCAGGTTACAGCTGTAATCCTGAAGTAGAAACACTTTCCTTATCAGTTTGGTTTTATAGCAGAAGAAAATTCCAATGATAAGTTCCTGTAATCATACAGTCAATGTAGTGCATGTAAATTCATAGTAGATGTTTGTTTTTTTGTCTGTTGCTAGGAGGAATGATCTCACACTGTGCCTTTATCATAACATTGGGAAAAACTAAGCAGCACATTGGTGTTTTGATCTCTATAGTGAAGCAAAATCTGTGACATCCATAACCCAAATTTGCCCTTACATGCCTTTGAAGTTATCCTGGAATAGTAGCAACAGAAATTGTTCCCACCTGAGTTAGCAAAGTCAAATTCCAAGACCACAAACAAGCAAAAGCTGAATTTTGAGAAACAACAGTCCTGAGATGGGAATCTAGTCTTTGCTTAGTCATTTTAAAAAAAAAATTTAATGTACAAGAAATACCATTCCTCTAGGGTTAGAGGCCTGCAGCTGGTTGATTAGCCCCCTCCATCTGCACCTGAGAAAGAGATGGAACTAGATTAGCTGATCTTTATAAAAGAGGGCAGCAGAAGATGGAGTGGGGAACTCCAACGACATTGAGAAATCTGAGGGACTGAAGGCCATGCTCTCAATGGACTGCTACTGGAACTAGTATAGAGAGGAATTGCTCCAGAAACCAAATGGACAGAAGAAACATGCATCTCACAAGTTTCCCTGTTTTGAATTCTGGGATGAGGTTTTGTACCAAGTAGAGAGACATCCCCAGACTAAAGAACACAATATAATCTCCTAGTCCCCAAGCCCATCTATAGCTAGCCCATACTCTTCACATGTGCAGATACCTGGAGAAGATGAAAACCCGAGAAAGATTGTTGGTCCAATTATTTTTCCCAGGGTGGTCTTCCATCAGAAGTTGTCACTGATCAAGAGGCAAATTTCATGTCCCAGGTGTTCCAACAGCTTTGGCCACTGTTGAAAGTACGACCACTCCGGATGGGGCTGGCTATGTGAAGATATAAGGGATACCATTCCTCTGGGGATAGAAGCCTGTGTCTGGTTGGTTAGCCTTACTTGCTGTTCCTGAGAAAGATCTGGAACTTAATTAGCTGACCTGTATAAAAGAGGGCAGCAGGGAACAGAGGGGAGAACTGCAACACCCTCCAGAAAGTTGAGAGGCTGGAAGCCATGCTTCCAATGAATGGATTGCTACTGGAGCTACTGCAAAGAGTAACTGCTGCAGAAACTAAGGACAGAAGGGAGACTGTGTGAAGTCCTTTATTTCTAAGGCTCTGAGGTAAGAGCCAGGAAATTTTGGGTTGCTGATGTTAGTGGTGTGAGGGATAGACTTGAGGAATGGACTACTCAGCCTACAGAGTTTTATGGGAAGAGTCTGTGAGGTTTTTATTTGTTTTGTTAAGAAGCCTTAAAATAAAACAACTAACCCTGCTGGAAACTGCTTCCCTGGATTTCTTGAGAGAGCTCAGACAGATTTACCCCTGGCTCAACCAAGGCAAAGCGTGGTCCAGTAGGAGGATGGCTCTATAAGATAGGTCCCAATCCTTTATAGCATCGATTGCTGACCATTTTATGCAGAAAAATTTGCAACAGATTCAACATAGTTTTTTGTAAAGCATGTGACCTCCTCAGTCCAAAGTTTTTTAAATGCCTCAGCCTTGCTTTCAGAACACAGCGGGCAAATACGATACCCACATTACTGATTGCACTATCATTGCATCTCAGTAGTCATGTCCACCTTGTTTTAAGTCACCTTAAAGTGCACATAACCATATTCTACACATGCTGAGTCTGTTGTTGATTTGCTGCCTTTCAGGAAAAATTCTCATGGCATGCATTTTGCCTAGCCATCCTGGATAAACAACTAGAAACCAGCCATAATGCTTCCACAGAGCGATCACCAGTCTCTTCTCCGTAGAGATCTCCATCTACTGGTCTGATAGTTGCAATGGCAGAGTCAATGCCCAGTAGAAGTCCAGAAAAGTCTACCTCGTTCAGAAGTTCTGTAGCCACTACCATTCACTCAGAGTCTCAAGAACAGCTTTGTGCAATGTGTGTGTGCTGATCGTCCTGGCCCAGAAGGCACCCAGAGATTTTTATTTTGATGTAGAGCACAGAGTTGGTTATTCTAGAAATGGGAGAGAACAAAGCTTCTCTTACAAACTTGCTGCATTAATTCCACTTACCACTAGTCTCATTTCTGGCTCTCTGCGTGTATTGCTGGAATACTATCCACCACCTCTCCTGGAATGCCTGAGACAGTTGGGAATTCTTTTTCAGGAGTTGTCTGAGCAAAGAGTGAGTTCCGACTATTTGTCATGGCCTCCATTTTGAGAATTGGAAATGGCTGCATCTCCTTCTGAGTTGTGGTAGTTTTGAACCGGTTTTCCACAATTCCCTTAATGACCTGGGAAGCCTTTCAGAATGTCTTGCAAACTGCTTCTTCAGGGATCTCTGTCAAGAATGGTAGGATATATGCATAGTTCAACAGCAACACTTGACTAGATGTGTAGTGTGTAGGTACAGGGTAGAACCACACACAAGATAGTTGGTATAGGTGAACTGCATTGGTACAATCCCACTGGTTCAATTGCCATTGGTACAATTCTCTTTATCTAAAGATTTGGAGAGAAGATTTCTGTAGCAGGGGATAGTGAGAGAGTGCTAGCTACAGTGAAAATTGCTTCCTTAATGGAGACGGTCCATTGCAGCAGAACAAACTTGATCCATGTGGGATACTTTAAGTTAGCCTCTTAATGTTTGAAGTTGTTTAGTAAACATTTTTTTTCCACTGAATGCATCCGATGAAGTGAGCTGTAGCTCATGAAAACTTATGCTCAAATAAATTTGTTAGTCTCTAAGGTGCCACAAGTACTCCTTTTTGCGAATACAGACTAACACGGCTGCTACTCTGAAACCTTAATAAACATTATCACTTGTACTGTATAACTTGTACTGGATTTGAAGATGAATTGCAAATCAAATGTTAAAATTCCACACACTTCAGAAATTTGTTTGTGCACACATGTACGCAGTTTACCTTTTATCTTTGTATAGCAGTTTTTCCCCCTAAAAGATCCCAAAGTGCATTATAAACTGTAACTGAAATACAGGCTACATACAGAGATAACTTCATGCATCATTATAATGCAGCTACCCAGAAGAGGGGAACATAGGAAAAATCAGGTGGGAGGAGAACATGAAAGAGGGAGAATGAGACCGTCCTGTTTCAAAAAGAAAAGGAGTACTTGTGGCACCTTAGAGACTAACCAATTTATTTGAGCATGAGCTTTCGTGAGCTACAGCTCACTTCATCGGATGCATACCGTGGAAACTGCAGCAGACTTTATATACATACAGAGAATATGAAACAATACCTCCTCCCACCCCACTGTCCTGCTGGTAATCGCTTCAGTAGCTCACTTTTTTTTTTTTTTTGGAATAGACAATTTTGTTCATTTGTTTAAATGTTCTGTGCGAGTTGACTGTATGCTGTTAGTGAATTAACATGCTTACTGGTCTCCAGTTGTATTAGATGAGAGGTCAGTTTGTCCTAAGAAGAAAAAATTTGGGGCAGGGGCTCCCAGTCTGTGGTCCATAGACCACTGTTGATCTGCAGAGCACTTTCTGGTTATTTGTGGTGATGTGGTTGGTCACATGGTGCTAGCCTTCCTCCTTGTTTCCAGTTAATAAATTGAATTAAAAGATGCTAAGAATGAATTAAATACATTCTAGTTATTACTATAATTGTCAGAAGGATGTTATTCAATCAACAGTTGGAGGTTAGGTGTCCACAGGACAATCTCTATTAAAATGGGGTCCATGCAATGAAAATGTTTGAAACCTTCTATATCTATTAAGAAAAAAATGGTGTGTAATCTTGCGGTGGATAGTCCAAGTGTGTAGTGTTAGGATGACAGTTTGCATGTTACTAGCTTCATGAACTAAGGAGAGTAAAAAGTATCAATTGAAATGGATGGGCTAGGAAAATGTATGTGAGACTTGAAGCGAAAAGATTGAAATGTATACAACTGTGGTGCTCAGCCTGAAAATTTGGTTCCTAAGCCTCTTTGCTATTGTCATTGCAATCATTAATTCAGTGCCAACAGCATGCTTGGCACTGAAAAAAACCCAAAAAGTAGACATGGTCCCTCTGTCATGGAGTTTACCATCTCTATTTTACACAGAAATAAGGCTGAAATATAAGATTGAAAGGTAGGAAGGTATTGTCTCAGAGCAGTTCTGATAGTGTTGCAGATTTTTATTTTTCTTTCTATTTCTTGAAAGGTGTGGCTTCAAGTGTGTGATTAAAGTGACTGACATAAGTTAAATGATTTATCAGCCAGTTACTTGCTCATTATAATAGTATTAAATATTTTTGCCTTCCTATTCTACCCTTTTTAGTGCCTTGAACCTTTTAGCATGCATGTTAAATGCAAATTTAAAAATTCTAAGTGGCCTCTACCCTTTGCCTACACGACTACAGAACAATACCAGCCCTCAGGTTCTTTCCTTGTAGTAAAGGCATTGTTTTCTTTTGTATTATTTTTCTGAGGTTGTTTACCTATGAAAATTCTGCCTATATTCTTCATTTTGAGAAACAGACAATTACAAACTTAGAACTTACACAGCATCAGCTTGCTGGCAAACTGCTTCTTTCGCAATAGAGGAAGTAAAAATGCAAAGCTGCTCTCAGCTCCCCACCCTTTTACAATTATCATGAATGGCAGCAAATTGATGAAGAGGGGAGAGGATTGTGAGTCTGAAACTGGTTGATTTTTCATCATCCAGTATATTTTCATGTAGTATAAGAAGACCTAGATGGCCTATGTGAAATGAGTTGATGATCTCAGTTGAATTCCTAGAGCTAGCTTCACAAGATTTATAGAATCATAGGACTGGAAGGGAACTCGAGAGGTCACCAAGTCCACTCCTCTGCACTCCTGGCAGGGCTAAGTATTATATAGATCATCCCTGACAGGTGTTTCACATCCCTTGTAACTTTTAGCCCATTGGTTAGGGCACTCACCTGGGATATGGGAGGCCCCTGGTTCAAGTCCACTTCAGGGGGAAAAGGGATTTGAACTGGGATCTGCCACTTCTCAGATGAGTTCCCTAGCCACTACAATATAGGCTATTCTGATGTGGCAATCTGTCACTCTGTCCTGTTGAAGCTGTTCCACTGTGGATAAATAAATTAATTGGAGCAGGGGAGCTGGATCCTGGATTTTGCACCTTCCAGATGACTGCTATAACCACCAGGCTACAGATCATTCTCATGCTTGCTCGCCTTCTCTCTGGCTCAGTTATTCTTTCATTATACATTCACAGTGAAACAACTTCAACAGGAGAGAATGAGGGAGCCCCACATCGCAATATCCTATAGCACATGGCTAGGACACTCAACTGACAGGTGGCAGATCCCAGTTCAAATTCGTCTTCTCCCTCAGGTGGAAGGGGGACTTGAACTGAGTATCTCCCACATACCTAAACATTGGTCTAAAGTTATGAGGGAGGGTATCCTCCTCCTTGTCTCCTGCCCCACCTGGCATTTTGTGTGAACTTCTCCATAGGGACTTGATGCAGCAGGTAAGCTCCGATCATGCCTACTGGATTGGGCCCCACAGGCGAGTCAGATAGAGAAATGCCTGTCTTTTTCCATTTCGTGCGTCGCTATGGGGCTTAGGTGTCTGGATGCCTGAGGTGGGTCTGCAGTGTGCACGCTCTGAAGCAAAAAGATAGGCACCTAGGGGACTTTTCCTGCAAAAATATAGGCACTTACAGGGTTCAGGGGCAGCTGAGTGGGGGTTTTGTGAATCCCAGCAGGGCCTGACTCTGGGAGTTAGGTGCCTACATCCTTTTATGAATCTGTCCCCTAGTGGACAAATGTTTGTTTCACTGTTAGCTCTAATTGACGTCTCAGTGGAATGGCCAAAGACTGAGTGGGAGATGGGGATTGAACTCCCCTGTTTCCATTACAGTTGGGTCCTCCAAGTCTAGATTCAGACATAGTGGTGGTACAGTAGGGAAGCTTACATTGTTGCTGTCCATGCTGAAACGGCTTTGTGTGTAATGCACATCAGTCTCCGGAAATGTCCATGCAACACACTCATCAGCACTAAAAATGAAAAAACAAACATTAAATTTTCCCAGCTGTACTGTCCACTATTTCTTTTCTTCCAATTTTTATACTTTTGAAAGTAACCTGAGTGACTATCCCTCCCCTGTTCATGTCAAAGTTGTCTCCTAGAACAATTGAAAAAGAAAAACATTGTAGCAAGTTAAATGTTTACATTTTTTATTTTTTCAAAAATTTTAAATAAAATTTTTAATTTGTCTCAAACTACCCCAAGCTCTATTGACAAGTTGAAAACATGCAGCATGTAAACAGATTCCAGCAGTGACACTGGCTGTTTATCAAAATTGTTCTATCTGTTAGAGGCATAAACAAATATTAGTCACAGACACAGCAGAGTTTGTGACTAGTAACAGAACTTTAATCATACAACATTTTTATTGCCTTTAAATTCACATTGTTTATTAAATATGCTGGCCCTGATTCATCCCTGCAGGGCATAGGGCAAGTAATTTGCTCCACCCTCCTGTCCCATGCTCACAGCTGTGTCCAAGTTGAGATACAACATTATGCAGAAGGCCGGTGGTGGTACCATTGCTGCCCTCCACCAACGGGAAATACTTTTAAACTCCAGCCAGGGCTCTTTAGGAGTTTTGCTGGTGGACTCCATGTTGGGCCTGGTTTGTCCCCAGTTGACTCCCACCTGCTTTTTGGACTGTGCTGGCATGCTCTGTGTCCCCTAACAGAACATAGATTTTTCTGACAGTTTGCACTGCTGTACCCCCACAGAGCAGTGAATCACACCCATTTTGTAAACTTGATTCTCAGTTTACATCCTTTGTTCTCAATAAACAATTCATTCTCTCAGCACAGTATCCCTGTTAGTGTTTGAAATCCTCTTTCAAACCAGCATCATGCCACCTAAATCAAGTTGGTATGTGAAATGTAATGTTAGGCAATAGTTGACATTGCTAAATGACTTGTACTTTAAGCCAGGGCGGGGAAGCTAACAGTCTTTTTTGCAGAGCTGTGCACTAATAAAAATGTGGCCATGATCTTCGGCACAGCATTCACATTTACAGAGGAAGGCAAGGCCCTACACCTTCAAATGGGATTCTGTTCCAGAATTTCCACCCAGTCTCAGGTAACATGAGGTATGCCCAGCCAGTGTTTCAAAGCTCTGGTTTTGCTTTGAAAGATGGATATGAGTGGGTGTTTTCTACACAGCTAAATGTTTGCAGTAAAGCTTGCAAGTCAAAGGATGTTTTTATTGCAATGTGTTTTCAGTGGTTTCATCAAACTTAAGGCAGCCACTTCTAGCAAAAGTATGTTTCAAGTGTGACGGGGCAAGGCCAGATGACTATAGGAAAGTAGTGAGAAACAGGTATGTTAGCCCCAGGATAAACAAATCCCTGTTACCATGGTAACCACATGGCAGTTGCTCCAGGTTAATCACGACACCTGGGGCCAATTTAGATCCTTCCAGAAAGCAGTGGAGACAGCTAGGTTGATTGGGACACCTGAAGCCAATCAGGGGCTGGTTGAACCTAGTTAAAAGCCTCCCACTTAGTCAGGTGGGGGCGTGTATTAGGAGCTGCAGAAGGGAGCCATGCTCCTGGAGAAATGGAGCAGAACAAACCTTATCAGGCACAAAAAAGGAGGCCCTGAAGTAAGGGTGACATAGATATTGAGGAAGTGAGGGCTGCTGTGGGGAAGTGGCCCAGAGAATCATACTCATCCTGTTTCCAAAAAGTTAGCTACTAAGAGCTGCTACTATCAGGGTCCCTGGGCTGGAGCCTGGAATAGAGGGTGGGCCCGGGCTTCCCCCTCCCCTCCCCAACTAATCACTGAGACTGGGAGACAACAGAGACTGTGGGAGGGAGGATAACTTCTCCTCACCTCCCTTGCTGGCTTATGATGAAAATGGCTCAGTAGGCTGTCACCCTTACCTCTAGAGAGAGACAGGCTACGTGGAGGGTCACAGTGAGCCTCTGAGGCTAGCGTAATCTGCCAGGAAGCGCGGCACCCACTGAGACAAGGTCGGAGCTTTGTCACACAAGATACAATCCATATTCATTTGCTGGTCATAAAACTAGTCAATTTACAACTTTCCCTAGAAAGAAAGAGAAACCATTCTGAAACTCTATTGCTTTTTTACTTCAGCTCACTAAGGGAAACTTTCTTTTTAGTGTTCACCTTGCACTCATAGGAATTCATATATAAACTGTGTTGAAAATATGTAAAGTAAAAATCATATACTAGAGGTAATTTATATTATGACCATTATAGAGGCTTGGGAAATGTCTTTGTTTGGAGTTACGTACAGTTCTAATGTCCTGTAGCTCCATTTATTTCAAAGGTTTTCTTTGTCCTAGGAAGTAAATATGAATAGTTCTTGTTGCTGTGCCATATACTCACACATGTTATTTAAATAATGAAATTTTACCTACATAAAAAAAACCCTCACTTTCAGTTTCAGATATTCTTCATTTCCTGTTGTACAGTGGTGTTTGTTAAATAGCTGCCTCACCCCATCCCAGAGACTCGCTCTATTTTAGTATTGAGAGAGGCGATTCCTATGTAGAGCTACAAATTATCTAGTTGTCCTCCATGTACTGAGGCACCGGAAACTGCTGAAATGCCAACCATTGTCAGCCAGTCTTGTCCCAATAGGAGGAATGCTCTGAAATTATGACATCCTCTCTTCTCTTTCCCCTCCTCCCTCCAGGTTTGAGGCTCTTCAGGTTGTGAGAAGTGAATGTTGGCAGGAGGAAGGAAGGCTGGAAATGGTCACTGTCCATGGCATACTCCTTCCCAGAACCTGAGGAAATTTGCTGCTGTCAGCATTATCTTAGGCAAAAGCCACCCTCCACTCTGTGAATCCCTCAGTGGTGGATGTTGGTAGAGTTGTCATGACAGTAAGGTTCTAAAGGGAGTTGTTCTGGCAGAACAACAATAGAAGTGGATTCTAGGGAAGTATTTCTTCACTTCTACCTCTCAAGGCCATGTGGTGGGAGCTCAGAGAGCACAGAATATTCTTATTATCTCTGCAATTGGTGTTTTGAAACTAAGGCCACTGATCGTTCAGCAAAGGCATATCATCTTTCAATGAGATGTTTTATATAGCAGCTCTATTCAAGTAATGTGTTGGCTTATGGGCTTCTTAGTGGCCTTAACCTAATCATTTACAAATCGCCTGTCCTTAATCGAGTTCCCTTCCTGTGGGGAAAAAAAATAATCTCTTTGTTAGCTTTGGAAAGCTTTACGGGAGCCTTCCAAGTGAAAGGGTCTGTAAAAATATACAGTACTATTTGTTAGCTGTTAAACTTTTTCTTATACTAGTGCATGTCTTCAATGACCATTGCAAAACACATTTGCTTGGCACATCACTGTTGATTCTGTTGACAGGTGTCCATTAGCATTGGAAGTTTGTCCATCTTTTTGGGATGAACTTGAGAAAAACCAGAAGCATAATACTATATTTAGCAGAAAGAAAAGGAGTACTTGTGGCACCTTAGAGACTAAGGTGCCACAAGTACTCCTTTTCTTTTTGCAAATACAGACTAACCCGGCTGCTACTCTGAAACCTATATTTAGCAGGTGAATTATCTTGTATACATCATCAACATGGAAGCAGATTTATAGGCACATAGCAACAATTCAAGTAAATGTAAGAGACAGAATTTCTGAATTGATCTGGAGAGTATCTTTCCTAGACAATCTAACTATCCTTGCATAACAGACTGCTATTTTACAGTATATGCATGAGGAATTCAAACATTGTTGAACTGTCACTAGAAACTTTTGCTAGGCATGGAAGTAATGTCTTAGGGAAGACTCCCGCCCCCCCCCTTTTTTTTTTTAAACACAGGCGAATAGAACAATCATCAGTATCAACCGGAAATTTATGTTGTGGAAGAGTTTTTAGCTTTGAGGCAATGCAGCAACAATATTTCATCTTTTTACCATATCAGGTTTTAAAATGGATAGTCCATGAAAAAGTTTACGGTCAGAGACTGCTACCTGCATTTCAAAATGACTGTTTCATTCAAACTGATGAAAAAAAGAAAGCACAACAGCCTTGTCTAAATCAGGAAATGGCACAAAAATACCATCCATTCAGCTGCACCACTGGGAGTCCTGATGTATACAAGACTGAGATAGCTTCTGCTGATTTTAGCCATTGTGTTAATTAAATCATGTCAGTAGGTTTAATCTTTACCCTTCCCTTCCCACCAGGCAAGGTTTAACTAACTATCATGGGCTTCCCCTAGCTAGTTGGGCATCTCGCAAAGAAAGTTCTCCTTAACTTTATGTCCGTGTATTGATATTTAACTCAAGATGGCCATAACATAAACCAGTCTTTCACTGGTTCAACCAAAAAGATGTAGTCAGAGTTAGGCCTCTGACCAAGCTGAGCTCTGTGAGTTAAGACAGGGAAGAGGTTTCCTTCCTTGACTCAGCTTCACCCAAAACTGTCCCCTGGAAGGAATAGCCACCCCATTTTATTTTACCTGCTAGGCCCAAGTTGACTTTTGTCTGCTCCTGGCCCTTCTAGCCACTGGGGGACTAATTCTTGTTGGTTCCACCAGCAAGGAATCCTGGGTGGCCTGTCCAGGCAGTTCTTGGAGATCTGAACTCTGTTTTCCCTCAAAAGGATACCTTATTTTGGTGGGTTGTGTCAAGATGGTTGTGCCTCCAGCAGGGGGCACCAAAAGCCTGGTACATCCCGTCACACAAACAAAGTCGTAAAAGTGTGAGAAGCCACCAGAGCCTCATCTATACTAGGTCTCCCACCTACACAGAGGTGTAGATGATGCAAAGTTAGCACTGGTGAGATTTTTTTTTTTGTAAAACGTCATAGTGTAGACACTGCCCAAGAGATATATAGACATCAAAATACACAGCAGGGTTCAAAACTAGCCCAAATATTTGAATGTAAAATTAAGCTCTTTTGTCCAAATTTAGAAATTGCCTGGTTTTCCAGAATTGCTGAACAACCCCAGTTTCCACTGAAGCCAATGGGAGCTATGAGTGCTCAGAACTCTGAAAGCTGCTATGTTTCAATTGAGGTTGCATATTTTTCATTATAAACTCTTTTTCATTCATTCATTACTTTCTGAACCTTTCACTTTTTCAGGCTGAAATTTCCATGCTTGGTCTGTGCCTGAAAAGGAGTAGTTTTGGAAGTTTCCACAATAATGGTGTAGGTGCTTTTTGATGAGAGGAGATTGGAGGGAAAAAGTCACTACTTCAAGGGCCTCTGTACATTCTTAAGCTTCTACATTCAATGTCTTTGACAAACAGTTACCTAATAGAATGCAATTTCTTATGCTTGTTCTTACCTAGGAAGCGAGTGTTTGAAGAAAATATGTTCATCTAGTCTGAGTTATTTAAACGTGTTGATCTGTGAGCTTTGCCAGTTAATATTTTTCACATGCTTCTGTTTGTTCAGATAACTAAAAAATTATGTGGATTTAAAGCTTCAGATTTAGCATTAATTTATAGCCTTCAGTAAAGAATAAGGATGAAATCCTGGCCCCATTAAGGTCAATGGGAGTTTTGTCATTGATTTCAATGGAGTCAGGATTTCACCCTGAATATTTACCTATGTTTGGGGAAACTATGGTGACAGTTTAAAAAGTTCTTATTGTATATATTTAAAAAAAAATCAAGGAAATGAAATGCAAAAACTACGTTGGTGAAACACTATCGTTGCTTTTTTTTATATGCACAGAAGACACACTATTTAAAGCTTTGATTCCCAGATCACATTACTAGACCATGTTGTGGCCATATATTGTATTAAGGCATTAAAGTTAACAGCATTCACAGCATTACAGAATGTTACACATACACAAGGTGGCCAAGTTATGGTTGCTGTGGGAATTATAACTTTTAATTTCTTAACTCTTGTGTTTGTAAAAACTTAACTACAATGTTTGACGTAGCTTTATGCATTTGATATAAATGAGTGTATCAGCTTCTTATAGATGCATATAGTCATGTGGGTAAAAGTAAAATGAATGGTACCTGACACTGAATTCAAATACTTATACTTGCTTTAGGATTTCTACATTCCATATTGTACAGATCTAGGTTTGTATGTAATTGTTCCACTATGAATAATACATTATGCCATATCACATATAAATCACATTTTTAGATTAGCATTTGGTCAAGAAAATTTTACAATCAACATAGCAGGTGACATACAGCAGGCACAAGTTTTGGTGCATGTCAGATTGTCATAGAAATATAATCAAATTCTGAGGTCCTTATTCAATTTTTCTTACTTAGGAACACTCCTGTTGAAATCAGTAGGAATTTCTTGAGAAAAAACTGAAGAACCTCAAGATTTGGCTCTAGTCCCTACATTTCCTGTATTTGTTTTACAGAACAAATTGTTTCCTTGAATCCTATGGCCTGCCCTAAACCCAAAGTGAAATTGATCATATACTGTAGTGGCTTCTTTTTCCCAAAATCTTAGTAAGGGATTCCAAACCTGAGAGGGCGATCATTAAGAAAGACTTCTTCAATAAGGGCATAACCTCTGCGCTTTTTTTTAAGAAAAATGGAAACTGACGAGTAGCCAAAGACTAACTATAGTGGTAACAACTGAAGCCAAGTCCTCCAAAGCATTTATGAAAGGAACCAAGTGGGCAGAGGCTCTAGATGGCAGAAAGATTTAGATTCAAATGGAGAACAACTTCTTTTAAATCTAACACTAAAATCTAGCAAGCCTAAAATGTTCAAAAACTGACACATTCATGGTAATTAACTTAGGCCATCATTGATGTTTCTGTATATTGGAAACAGAGGAAAAAGCAAGGGATCATGTGATTTTTGGGAACTTCAGACTGCTGAACAAAATAATTACCTACACATGTAGAAGCCCAAGTCAGCTATTAATGCCAGGGAGCCAACAGACACACTGGAATTTAAAAATACTATTTATAGTTTTAAATATTGCTGAATGTTTTCCTTTAGCTGTTCTTTATGCTGTTCAAAACATAACATACTTGAGCTTTAAAGTAACTATTTATATGCATATAAAGTATTCAACCATCATAAGCAGAAGGCAAGAATTTTGATCTAGTTTAGGTCCCTCGATCTCTTTTCTGTGCACAATATATCTTCTTTAACTTTTGAACAGTATAGTTAGAAATAGCATTTCCCTGTAAGCTGTGGGCACACGCGGCAACACAGCTATCCTGTATCCACTATGTACATCTGGGAGCATGGCCAATGTACTGGCACACACACTGCTTTGTGACACAATTTCCTACACTACTGTTACTGTAAAATCTGCTGAAGTTGCTACCCTTACTCTGCCCTCACTTAGAATCACAATATACTTGCTACTTTTAACAGGGGCTTAAGGGGGAAGAGGGGGCAAATTGGAAGGGAGGCATGGATGAATTTGTGCAAAGGGTCAAACTGTGCACGAGGGGGAGTCAAGCAGATGGGGGCACAGGAAGGAGAGTGGCAGATGGAGTAGGAGATGGGGTTAAAAAAGGAGTAGAGATACTGCCAGAGAATGAGAAGGAGGACTTGTGGCACCTTAGAGCCTAACCCATTTATTTGAGCATGAGCTTTCGTGAGCTACAGCTCACTTCATCGGATGCATACCGTGGAAACTGCAGAAGACATTATATACACACAGAGACCATGAAACAATACCTCCTCCCACCCCACTGTCCTGCCGGCAGACTTATGCCTGACTCCAGAATGGAGAAGGGCAGAGGGAAGGACCCTTTGTATGCCCCGCCCCCCATGAGAGTAAGAGGCACTCTCACAAATACAAAAGCTGATCCCCTCCTACACTCTGTAAGAGGAGGGATCCCTTCCTGATCCTGTTCAAGATGGGTGAGCCTTCATGCTCAAGCCATAAGGACTTAGGTCCTCCTAAGCCACGTAGACATATTCAACAGCCTCATAGGAGCCAAGACTCCTTCAATACCAGCCTCTGCACCAACTGCAACACTGATTATGGTGTCACCTAAAACAAAACACCAAGACCTGAAAGATCGGGCACCACTCGTGCTGTCGGAGATGGTGGGGTCAGAGTCTCATTCACCAGTGATACCATCACATTCCCATAAGGAACCACTGTTGACACTTTGTCCAGTTGTATGGAGTGACAAATCACAATCTCTGAAGGTACTGGTGACTTATATCACTCCTGACAATATCTCTGTCCTCCTGGACTCAGAGTTTCCTTGTTATCAGGCCTGATCCTCACCAGGGAGATGCAAACACCTTCAGGAATATAGGACTCCAGAAAAGGTTTTCCTGTCCCATCCACTGACTGTGGTTTCCTCTCAACAGCTCCTTTGGCACTGCCAGTGAAGCCAGGTCTGACCTTTTCTTCTTTAGGAGAGTCGGATGTACTGGTAGAACCAGTTTCTCCACTCAGAGAATTCAGCCCAAACGAGGATTGAGGATCTTGTGGAACCAGCCTCAGCCGCACATATAGGGATTTCCTCCTTGGGGACCAGTGGTCCCCAGTGCCTTGGGGACCACCACAATCCATCTTCGACCCCTCAGACTGACCCCTTATTGGGGCCCTTGGAACTCTTACACAAGTTAGTGAGAATCTGTCCACTCCAAAAGAGGACTCTTACCATCCCTCTCATCCAAAGGCTTATTCTGAACCCCCTGAGCCCATGGAAGAAAGGAAAGATGAGCCGGATCCACTGGTTCCAGTGGGGATATTGACCTCCTCACCCATTGAGTTGGTCGTTCTAGCCTCTCCATCTTCCCTGGATAATCATAGACCGTTTCAAAAGCTGTTATGGAGAGTGGTGGAAGAACTCCAAATCTCCTTAGAGAATGTCCAGGACCTGCAACATAAGTTCCTGGATATCCTGGAGCCTGTGGGCTCCAGTTGGGTTGCACTGCCAGTAAATGAAGCCATACTGGAACTGGCAAGGTCTGTATGATGCATACTGGCTACCTGTGCCCCTACCCCCAAGTGGTCAGAGTGGTACTTTGTCCCAACTAAGGCAGCAGCGATTTATTCACCCACACAGCTCTGAACTCCTCGGTAGGCCAGGCAGCCACTGAAAGATCCAGGCAACAACACCGAAAGGCCACCCCTGCAGATAAGGAGATCAAGTGTCTTGACCTTTTGGGGAGGAAGGTCTTTACATCTACCACCCTGCAGTTGAGGATCTCAAATTATCAGGCCTTTCTCTCCAAATATAATTTCCTGAACTATTCTGAATTCCTGGACTTTAAGGATAAGTTGCCTCAGGAAGACAGGGCTCAATTTCAAGCCCTTATTGACTAGGGCAAACTAGTGATCAGAACCTCATTACAAGCCCCGGTCGATTCAGCTGATATGGTATCGAGATCCATGATGATTACTGTTGTGATGCAACGGGAATTGTGATTACACTTTGTGGTTCCCCAGGGAGGTTCAAAACATGGTTGAAGACTTACCTTTTCTTGAGACCTAATCTTTTCAACAAAAAAATGGCTGAGGTCGCTGCACTTGTAGAGCAACCCTCCACATTCTGGGTATATACACACCTGCCTCAAAGAGAAAATGTCATAAACAGCCCTACAAATCAAACCCTTTACTTCAGCCATTTTATGACCTGCTCCCCTATGAGTCACAAACAGAAAATGCAGAGACCAAGATACACAGTGTCTTCCACTTCAGCCACAGCTACCCAACCTAATCTTCCAAAAGATATTTTTGAATTGACACCTGAGAGCCAATATCGATGCCATCTCCACCCGATTCCAAGATCGATTTTAGGGGATGCCTAGCAAAATTTTCCCAAAACTGGGTGGCAAGAACAACATACAAGGGGATGCTGGACATCATCCATTCTGGCTATACCGTCAACTTTTTCTGACTACCTCTCCCAAATCTGCATTCACCAAACCTTTTCACCCACCGCTCTCACAAGGGAATTATCCTTCTGGAGGTACACTGTTTTGTCCAACGAAGAGCAATACAGCTGGTACCCTCTCAACATCAAGGAAAAGTGTTTTATTCAAAGTATTTCTTAGTCACCAAGAAGGAAGGAGGCTAGAGATCCATTCTCAACCTGTGTCAATTGAACATTTTTATTAGAAATTTATTCAAAAACATCCATATGATTACATTAACATCACTAATACCATCCCTACAAAAAGGCATGTAATTTATAGCTCTCCATATAAAGACACATACTTTCATGTGGCTATTCACCCCTCTCACAGATGATTACTCAGGGTTGTGGTGAGCCCTCACCAATATCAATGCAGGGTGTTCCCATTTGGGTTTGATAACGTTCTGAGTCTTCACAAGTGTTCTCAGTAGTAGCAGTTTAGCTCAGACAAGGTGGTTCTAACATCTTCCCATACTTGGATGACTGGCTTCTAACCAGCCATGGGCACTCTCATAGACCTGATTAAACACAGTCTTCAAATAGTCAGCAACCCTGGTCAGTCCTCTAGGGATGATGCTCTCTTCCTACCTTGGAAAAATCTCTTCAGTTAGGCCTTCCTTCCCATCCTGCTACTACCATAGGTTCAACAGAAAATTTGACAAGACAGGGCACAAGTCATCCTCAAAACCAGCAGATGACCCTGACAGTTTTGGTTTCCAAGCCTCTTACAAATATCATTCCATCTACCTGTCAGCATTCAAACCTTTCCAGATCTCATGACCCAGAAAAATGGCAGGATCAGGCAACCCAATACCAATGTTGTTCATTTTACAGTTTGGTATTTGGATGGATGTTGACCCTAGAATGTTCCTGCTTTGTAACTGTGCAAATCATTCTTCATTGTAGCAGAAAAGACTCACAAGAAAATGGTACTTAATAAAAGTGGAAACATTTCTCTGTCTGGGCCCAGCAAAACCGTATATTTCCAGAAACAGTGGATATTCCTGCTATTTTAAATATCTTTTTACCATCAAGATGATGAGCATTTCCCTTATTTGCTGTGGGTTCATTTAGCAGCAATTTGTGTGTCATCTGCCAACAGATGGCTACTTGATCTTTACTCACCTGGTAATAGCCAGGTTCTTGAAGGGCCTAATGAGAACCTTTCCACCAGTAACGAAACCAACCCCTCTCCCAACTGGGACCTGAACGTAATGCTTTCCACAGTCACTAGCCACTTGTTGTTTGTTCCATGTCTCAACTATCAATGAAGGTTGCCTTCCTCATTGCTATCACCTCAGCCAGAACTGTAGGTGAACTTGTAGCCTTGATGGCAGATCCACCATACATAATATTCCATAAAAATACAGTCTCCCTATGACTCCACCTGAAATTCATTCCTTAGATCACTTCGGAATTTCATATAAACCAGTCAGTTCACCTACCTGTGGTTTTTCCAAAGCCCCCTGCCTTTAGCAAGGAGCACAGACATTGTTCCCTCAGTGTGCGATGACCATTGGCATTCTATCTGCAGAGAACAAAGCAGATCAGGAAGTCCCCTAGGGCAGGGGTTCTCAAATTTCTTTTTCATGGACCACTTGAAAATTACTGAGGGTCTCCGCGGACCACTTAATGATCTTTCCAAATGCTGTTTGTACTGTAGCTAACTATTGTAAAGCGCTTTGGATAATAGCGCTATATAAAAAAAACTCTTAATAATCAAAGTTTTTTTTGTTCTACAAATAAAAGCACACAACTCATATTTTAATATCAGTAGTCTCACCTTTCTAATGAGATGGATGTGCCCTCTCTCCCCTGCCACAGCAGCCACAGAGCTGAGGCTGGGAAAGAGGGCCGTCTTTCCCCGGCGGCTGCAGCCCTGGAGCTGGGGAAAGTCACCTCTTTCTCTAGCCGCCTCACCCCTGCACATCCCAAATTCTCCCCACCCCCTCTTCTCACCCCACTGCCCCCTCACACCTACTCCGTATTCCCCCCAAGGCCACCACCTCACCTTACATGTGCATCTTCTCCAGGATCCAGGCACCTAATTAGTGGAGCCACGCCTGCACGGCTCCACTAATTTAGGTGGGTGGCCCTTCATTCTCTTGTGTGCTTCCGTCTACACGCGCACCTTGGAGGGAACTGTCCATGGCACTGTTCCCTCTAAGCTGTGCGCGTGTGCATGCGCACACAGATCCTAAACCCCGCGCACATGGCAAAACACCGTGCGCACAAAAATTTGCACAGAAGCACAAAAATTTGCACAGAAGAAATTTTTTGCGCACGCGGCCTGTCAAAAATTAGAGAGAACATTGGTCCACGGGCCACCTGAATGGAGCTCACAGACCACAGTTTGAGAACCTCTGGACTAGAGTGTTTGTTTGTTGCCATAGTAGAATGAGTATGAGGTATTTTCTCAGAGGAGCCCTAAGTGGATCTCTAATTGTATCTTACTCTGTTATCAGTTGACATAGGCTCACTCTGTGACAGCTCAGGCAGCCTCTGTAGCATCAGTTCAAGAAGTACTCTTGCTTGATGTTTGCAGGATAGCTACACTCCAGCGACACATTTACAAGACATTACAGCTTGGTCCAAGAATCCAACTGCTGATGTATCCTTTGGGACAGCGGTCCTACAAGCAATGTACCACCTTCATCCTCACACCCCTCTTCTCTCTGACCACTGCTTGTCAGTCATTGACATACAGTGGAATACAGATAGGGACCAGCACTCAAAGAAGAAAGGGAAGTTACTTACCTTATTGTAACTGGAGTTCTTTGAGATGTGTGATCCCTATCTGTATTCCGCTACCCACCATCTTCCCCCTCTTCTGCGGATCATGACTAGATTCACAGTAGAGAAGGAACTGCCCCATATACTCTTGCTATGGAGCATGAGGAAAATGGGCGTTGTTACATACAAGTGGACATTACTTGCAAGAATTCTCGTGTCTCAGACACTTGGAGTGCATGTGTATCCACAATAGAATGCAGATAGGGACCACACATCTCCAAGAACTCCAGTTACAATAAGGCAATTAAATCCCCCCCCCTTTTTTTAATTATCAAAAGCCATAAATCTAAAAATAAATAGACACCTGCACCATCTGTTTTTACAAATATAAAGTTGGCTTACAGTTCCTTACATTGAGAAGCTTAGAGTGATGCTATAATTAAAGTTGTGTGAACATGGCAAAAATCTGTTTTGTGGGTACTGTTATGCAGAGTCCCAAAAAATGCCAAATATGGTGATTTTAGTTTCATCCATGGTCCTGAGTTTAATGGTTAAATTTAGAATCCTGAACAAAATTATTGTTGAAAACACCTCCTAATGTAATTAATTAGGCTCATCATCTCTGCTGGAAGTGGAAGCAGGTCTCAAGCTTTCCAAGTGCATGTTCAACTATTGGCACAATATGGCACAATACTGCATGTCTTGAAAACTCTCTGGACACACATTTACATGATAATCTATTGTAGTTGGCCTGTCAATATTCTGCACTTTCAAAGTCCTTAGATACACATTTACATAATCCATACTTTAAAAGTCCTGAAATACTAATTCACACAATAGACTGCAGTCTCTCAGAAAAGCAATTGTAATCCATTGTGTCTACTCTCCCACAGCTCTGTGAAGGATTTCTCTTTATTTATTTATTTTTAAATAGTGTAAGCTTGCCCAGGGACAAAAATATGCCGTGCTCCGGTGAATTTGCAGCCTGCTCAGTACAAAAAAAAATTAGAAGGAACATTGTTTAGGAAGTTAGTGATGTTGTCATAATAACAATTTTAGGTTATTAATTATTTTGGCAGTGTGTGTAAATAGTGAGCTGGCAAATAATGGCTGACACAAAACTATTATTATTTATTATTTGTATTACAATGGCACCTAGAAGCCTCAACTAAGATTATGTAGGTTATCATTTAAGACTAGAGAGAATTGTGAGGAATTTAGAAGGAACTGACAATTAGCCTGATCCTGCAAATTGCTAAAGACCTCCTGGAGAGTCTGATCACCCTCAATTGCCATGATAATCATTGCAAGTTGTGGATGCAGAATACCTCACAGAACCAGTCCCAAAACTAGACTGGGGTAACATGATGGTAGATGAAATATTCATAGTAGTACACATTGACAGGTTCTAAACTAACTGTGGCGACTTTGATAAAAGCATCAGCATCGTTGTAAACAGCTCAATGAAAATATGTACTCAGTACACACTGGTGGTCAAATAAGCTGTTTAGCACCCTTCCTGAGAGCTGTGACCATTTGGTCAGCTACTTAGCCCCTTTACTCACTGGTGGCCCCTTAGACTTCCCCTGTGGCTTAGGCACACCCTCTCCCAGGACTCCACCCAAAGGTGTGAGCCTTCTGCTTTACTTCTTCAAGGGGGCACATGGTAGGTTTAGCATATAACACACAGACACTTTGCACAGAGTTCTAATTCGTCATTGCACTTTACTTAATCACATGAAAAATACAAAGATCTATTAAAAAAATAATAAATGCTACACTCATTTCCCTGCTTCAGTTTCCTCGTCACAACAGAGCATTTCTTGGGCTGGAGTCACAGTCCTTCTGACCCATCCAGAGTCCTTCTGCACCACTGCCTGGCTTGTCTTCTGAAATATGAAGCCTTATCCCTAGGTCAGCTTGCTTCTTTTGACCTTGGCTAGCCTGTGCCCTTCCTTGCTCCTGCCCAAACTTCCTTTGTGTCCTTTATTGGCTCTCACTTGGTCACCTGGCTTCTTTGTCCTATGTTTGGGAATTTTCCACACTCCTGCTTCCCCTCTCTCTTCAGGCAGGAAGAGGGAAGTACCTTCTCCCAACTCAAGCAAACTCCTTTTGCATACCTATTATCAAAGCACAGTCATTAAAGCTAAGTACTTCCTTTTATCCTCAGTCTGGTGTGCCTCTGTTGCAGATCTTGACAGTGATGGTGGATACAAATGTACAGAGGCTTTTGATGATACAGTAATTTCATAACAACTTCATAATAACTTCTATACTATCAACCAGAATTCATAGGTTGCACAAACGTATCCCTAAATCATGTCAAATGCCTTTTATTTAAATCAGTGATTCACACTAGCCTTGAATACTGTTGTTCTGTTTTGGCTTCTAAAAGTGCCAGAGAAAGGCAATGAAAATGACAGAAGACATGGAAAGACTTCTTTATGAGGGGAGTTTAAAAATATTCAGACTTAGTTTACGGAAGAGAGGCATAAGAGGGGACATGAAAGAGGTTTGTAAAATAATGAGTGATTATAACAGTGGCTCTCAACCTTTCCAGACTATTGTACCCCTTTCAGGAGTCTGATTTATCTTGCATACCCCCAAGTTTCTCCTCACTTAAAAACTACTTGTTTACAGAATCAGACATAAAAATACAAAGTGTCACAGCACGCTATTACTGGAAAAATTGCTTACTTTCTCATTTTTACCATATAATTTATAAAATAAATCAACTAGAATATAAATATTATACTTACATTTCAGTGTATAATATATAGAACAGTATAAACAAGTCATCGTCTGTATGAAATTTTAGTTACTGACTAAAGTTTACTGACTTCACTACTGCTTTTTATGTAGCCTGTTGTAAAACTAAGCAAATATCTAGGTGAGTTGATGTACCCCCAGTAGACCTCTGCATACCCCCATGGATACATGTACCCCTGATTGATAACCACTGAAAATCCCTGTTTGCCCTTCTCAGAATGTAAGAATGAGGGTATTCCACGATTGTCATTATGAGCTATGAATAGTATCGTCATGTCAGCTATAATCTGTGGTGATGGTGAAGAAGTCAGTGTTGGCCAATATTCACATGAGTTTCTAGGCTCCTGAATAACCACCAGAAACTGAGAGATGGAATAAAAGTTTGATATTTCCTATGGCAAGTAGTGTTTCTTGGCATTGAGTGCCTGCCTTCTAGCATTAAACAGTCATAATTGTCTAGAGCCAGACCATTTTTGCTGTGATTGAGTCTGATCTCATGTAGGGTTGGTTTGGGTCACAACTTTGATAAGGAGACCTATCCTAGATGCTTCAGAAAATGGTGTTTGGAATTCAGTAAATAATAATAATTCCCAGCTCTTATCATCATCAGATCTCAAAGTGCTTTCTAAGGAGGTCATTATCCCCATTTTACAGGTGGGAATCTGAGGTACTGACAGGGGATGTGACTTATTCAAGATTACCCAGCAGGCCACTGGCAGAGCTGGGAATAGAACCCAGGCTGAGTCCCAGTCCAGTTCCCTACCACTAGGCAACACTGGTTAGTGCCTAAATAACACTCTTCCTTAATTCACTAACAAGGTAATAAGTGTATTAAGTGTGCAACTGAAAGTGGCGCCATTTGTATGAACTGTAAAAACAAAGTCCTGACCACTTAAGTTTGCGAAAGATCCCAGGGACCTTTTTGTAAGACTAGGATTATTAACACAGATGTCCTGGCCATATTTCATCACAGTAATTAGTTGTCTACCTAGGTTCCTCCTTCAGTTTTAGTTGCATAAGACATTATTTAAAACCCTGCTCTACACCATTGTGTAGTACTGCTGTGCAATGTTAAACAATAATCTGTATGCAACTGGGGGATGAAGAGATCCCTGTACTATACAGAGGTTGGATAACAATTTGTTAAAGCACTTCAGAACCCTACAGGATGAAAGGTGTTCTGTGAAGGAAGTTTATTACTCATTGATTTTATTTTAAAATGCTAAAGGATTTTGATCTTCTGATCCTCCATGTTGATTCAGTCACCATCAGGTATGTCCATTCAGTGGTTGGTAGGAGAACTTCCCAGTTTTGCTGGATTCTCCTAGTGACACTGATTTAACTATAGAATTGAGGGAGTAATTACTGTGGTACTTAGGTCTTAAGGATATTGAAAAAGTATGAAATGGTTTGTGCTGTGTTTCTCTCTGCAGCATACTTTTTAAATGAATAAAATTGTATTGAAGTTTTAATAAAACCTATACCAACAGAACCAATATTAAATGTCCAATTAGCATATGGTGGGGATCTTAATAGTTGCTACTTATAGAGCACTTTTCATCTTAAAAGTACTTTATAGAGCAGAGGTGGGAAAACTACAGCCCATGGGCCACATCTGGCCCGCGGGGACCCTCTTGACCAGCCCCTGAGCTCCTGGCCCGGGAGGCTCACCCATGGCCCTCCCTTGGTATTCCCCCTCCCCCACAGCCTCAGCTCACTGCGCTGCCAGTGTAATGCTCTGGGCGGCAGGGCTGCAAGCTCCTGGGGCAGCTCAGCTGCAGAGCTCGGCCTGACCCAGTGCTCTGTGCTGAGCGGTGTGTTGCTGGCTCCAGCTGGGAGGCTTGGCTGTAGCACCGCCAGCCACCGTGCTTAGGGGGCAGGGAGCGGGGGGCAGGTTGGATAGAGGGCGGGCGAGTTTGGGGGGTGGTCAGGGGGTGGGGGGGTGGACAGGGGTCAGGGCTGTCAGAGGGCAGGGAATAGGGAGGCTGAATGGGGGTAGGGGTCCGGGGAGCGGCAGTCAGGGATGAGAGGAGGGGTTGGATGGGGCAGCAAGGGGCAGTCAGGTGAGGGGTCTGGGTGCGGTCAGGGGACCGGGAGTGGTGAATGATGTAGGCGTCCCGGAGGGGGGCCATCAGGGGGTGAGAAGCGGGGGGTTTGGATAGGGGTCGGGGGCTGGGCCACGACACGCCTGGCTGTTTGGGGAGGCACAGTCTCCCCTAACCGGTCGTCCATACAATTTTGGAAACCCAATGTGGCCCTCAGTCCAAAAAGTTTGCCCGCCCCTGTTATAGCGGTTACGGTAATCAGTTAGTCTTTGCACAATCCCTGTCAGGTAGGTAAATTTCAATCTCTATATACTAGAGACTGGGAAAGAGAGGAGGTGAGAACCAGTGGCAGAGCTGGGATTAAAACAAAGAAATTCTTTGCTCCCAGTAGTATGCATGAATTAACTTGATATGGAAATATCTCTGATAACAGAATAAAAAATATTCCGTTTCTTAAGAGAGAAAAGTAGAGCACAGAAAGAACGAAAATAGAAGATGCATAGAATATCACAACATCATATAGTTCAATTTTAGTCCACAGTAGACTTTGGAATATATTATTGTAGCTAGTCTTGTGTTATATTTCAGTGATTCATCAAATAGCATTAACATCATTTTGAAAAAATGCCCTATCCCACCTGGCAGGATGGAGTTTGAATGACACAGTGGTTGGTTATGAAAGAGAGAAGAAAAATGAGACTATCTGGAAACATTTAAAGAAATTCTGTTATTTTCCTAGATCTCTGTTTGTAGACATATGTTTTTCTCATTTCTCATACACTTCATGCACCAGAATCCACATAAAAATTTGAAAACACACACAGTGTATTGTGTACTTCAAGAACAGCCAAAAGCAATACAAAATATAGAAATTTTTCACTTTATGTACTATCTCTCACGTACATGCAAAATTAGATTGAGTTAAAGTACTTTTAAACTGCACATTAGTTACCTTGTAGCAATTAATCATTTATTCATCCATACAGAACAGTTATAACTGCCTCCTCTTACTCATTTGATTCAGTCAAACATACGTAGTATATTATCATCAGCTGTTTCAAAAATAGTGTAACTAAAATATTTGTTATTTATTAGTAAGTATACCCTGTAACTGCAGATTTTCTTAATGGCTTAGTAAAATTATTGGGGAGATCCATGTGACTTTGGGAAAAGAAGAATTTATCTGTCTGTGGTAGTTTAACTCTCAAGTCACTTCACTGTAGTAGATAATGTTCTTTAGTTTCAAGGGCTTTATTAATCATTGCATTAGATTAAGATAAAAATAATACAGTCCCTTTATAGAGGGTGTCTCAATTTGATATCACAAAAAAGCTAAGAAATTCAGATAGGCAGTATACTGTCAGTGAACCATAAATTGCTTCCATCATCAGGTTCTGGGATGGTTTTCAATTAATAAAGCTAAATTCTTAATATAACTAATGACAACGTCCAACAGGAGCATTATTGTCAGGTGTCACATGAGAATGTATAACAAATATGCCATTGTCCTCCTCTTTTGTTTGATTCCTCATGCACACAAATTCTCACTTCGGACATTAAATCTTTGGCATGGAAGTATAAGTGCAGCATCAGCAAAGAGATTTGTTTTAGAAAGGCTCTCATCCATTCTGGATATTAGTGTTAGCTGTTAAAATAAATGGTATGAATGGCCCATGGCTGGCTACCAGTCCTTTTAGCCAATATCTGTAGCAAACAGGTTCTTTTAGAGGATATTCAGCATATGTGTTCCCTATTATGAAACATTACACACAGACCTGGAAGGGTTTTTAAAAAAAAATCCTCTTCCTTATATTTAAATTCATTATGTCAGATGCACGTGTCTTAATTCCACCCATTGCCTAATACACCTATGCAAAGCACATATTTGCTAATGAGTCATTGCTGAGTGCACATCCTGTTTTGTGCACTATGTAGGTATGATAACAGTATATGGCAAGCAAAATAGAAACGTCAAAAGCAACTGAAGAAATAAATTACACCCAAATTGTGTTTATTGGTGACATGACTTATTTTACTCCAGTTTCTCATTATATCTAATGAATGCTTTCCCAATGAGAGCAACCGCAATATAACAGTATATTCGAGTTTGGGTAAAAATTTCAAAAGTGCCTATGTGATTTAAGATATAAATCTCAATTTCAAGAATGACTCAGGTACTTACGAACAAAAATCCCATTGATTTTGAATGAAGCTTAGGTTCCTGAATACCTAAGTCACCTTTAAAAGTGGGGTTTAGGCTCTTAAGTCACTTATGTGCTTTTGGCAATTTTATGCTTCATCTACAAGGCTAGCGCTCAGTTGTACTTGTGCATGCACAAAAAGCCCTGCTCGGATTTTATATGTGATTTATACATGACAAATAACAACACCAACCTCTGCTTTCTTTTCTTTTTAAACTAGGTGTCTATCCTTTTCATCGCAGAAATAGCCTTGAAAGTATAGCCAGTGTAGATCAGTCTCTAGGGTTGAAAGTTTGTTACTGCGATTGTTATTCACAATACTTCTTACAGTTGCCAAAGGTTGACCTTTTTGGTTTGTAACACAGCCATGGTTCCCTCTGTTTTCATAGGGGGGTCACATATTCACATGGGTATTTGTGCTGCTTGCTTTTTGCAAACATTTTTAAGAACAAAATGTGCTCATATAAATCTCATGTCATGGAAAAAACAATGAAAAGGGTTGTGAAAACTATCCATGCAAATTCAGTTTTTATTCCAATGAATGTTCATTAATATTGTTTTTGCAGAGGAACTTAATATCTCAAGTAGATGGTGTCAGTCTTAGGAAGACCTTCATTTATATTGAACATTCCAAGATACACATGTACATTAAGATAAATCTTCTGTACAGTGAAGTTCCAGGGGAAATTCCCACTGCTGCAACAGGGGTCGGCCACAATACAGAAATCAGCATTACAAATCAAAAGGCAAGTGGTTTGATATACCACACATGGACACAATGCAGAAGAATTCCCAGTGATCTTCACCATACATAAATCTCAGATGTTTATCAAGAATTATTCTACACAACTCTTCCAGAAGAGTGCTCACAATGTGCATATTTTCTCGTCCTGTTTCTTTTTGGATTGCTTAATTTCATGATCTCTAACTCCTTCTATACATGCTTAAAGTTTCTTGACATCTGTAGGGAAAAGAACTACAGTAAAACGTATACAGATCCTAAATCTACCCAGATTTTTTCTCAACATCCTAATTCCCATCTCCATTCTACATGTAATCCATTTTCCTTTTTTTTCCCATAGTTCTTACTGCAAGGTGGTAGATTTGAATTGAAAGGCTTATACTTTTGAGCATGAGAAATGATTCTGAGTAGAAATACAGGATTTATTTAGCAGATTTGTGATGCATTAATGTTCTGGAGGATTGCACCCTCAGCAAGTTTGCAGATGACACTAAACTGGGAGGAGTGGTAGATACACTGGATGGTAGGGATAGGATACAGAGGGACCTAGACAAATTAAAGGATTGGGCCAAATGAAATCTGATGAGGTTCAACAAGGACAAGTGCAGAGCCTGCATTTAGGACAGAAGAATACCATGCACTGCTACAGACTAGGGACCGAGTGGCTAGGCAGCAGTTCTGCAGAAAAGGACCTAGGAGTTATAGTGGACGAGAAGCTGGATATGAGTCAACAGTGTGTCCTTGTTGCCAAGAAGGTTAGTAGCGTTTTGGGCTGTATAAGTAGAAACATTGCCAGCAGATCAAGGAACGTGATCATTCCCCTCTATTCGGCATTGGTGAGGTCACATCTGGAGTACTGTGTCCAGTTTTGGGCCCCACACTATAAGAAGGATGTGGAAAAATTGGAAAGAGTCCAGCGGAGAGCAACAAAAATGATTAGGGGGCTGGAGCACATGATTTATGAGGAGAGGTTGAGGGAACTGGGATTATTTAGTCTGCAGAAGAGAAGAATGAGGGGGGATTTGATAGCTGCTTTCAACTACCTGAAAGGGGGTTCCAAAGAGGATGAATCTGTACTGTTCTCAGTGGTACCAGATGACAGAACAAGGAATAATGGTCTCAAGTTGCAGTGGGGGAGGTTTAAGTTGGATATGAGGAAAAACTTTTTCACTAGGAGGGTGGTGAAGCACTAGAATGGGTTACCTAGGGAAGTGGTGGAATCTCCATCCTTAAAGGTTTTTAAGGTCAGGCTTGACAAAGCCCTGTCTGGGATGATTTAGTTGTGGGTTGGTCCTGCTTTGAGCAGGGGGTTGGACTAGATGACCTCCTGAGGTCCCTTCCAACCCTGATATTCTATGATTCTATTTCCTGTATGTCAAAAGTTTATTACCTTAAATATTGTTATAAAGTTACCTACTAAACAGCAGGTGTTATTTAAAGGTAGATGTCTGAAGGACAAGAAATTCACAGTTAAATTTCAGACACTAATTTCAGTGCTCCCCTCCCCCCCCGCCATCATCATCAGTTCTCTAATGCTGATCGGGGAGCAGAACAAATATTTAAACAACTTGAAACAGTTTCACATCTTTAACTTCAAATGCTAATGCAAATACTTCTTATAGGTACTACAGCTTCCCCATCTCTATTGTGGTCAAAGAATTAAAGTTACGGTGTATTTCAGTGATAGAGATATACTGTTAATAGGACTAAATTCTCCAGATTGGATAAATATAGTTTTTACTCATCTGATTTTACACAGTCTACACTTAGTTGCAGAATTGATTTCTAACTTGGTTGTGTAATACTTTTTCATCTAATTCTTTTTAAAACAGTTTGGCCAATTACTTTGAGCAGTGCCAAACTTTGTTAAAACCATGTGTAGACCCTATCTTCTAGTCTAGAAAAAGGGGTCCACTTGTGTAAGGGAGAAAAGGGCCAGGAAGAAGGGTAATCAAAACCCAGTTCACTGCCAAACACTCTGTTATATGCTTTAATGTAAATAGTTTTTCTGTCTTTGAATGATTTATGGTCTATCATGCGGATGCATATTACATTAATTAGCCATCCACTGTCATAGTAAAATATCTGTCAGATCCCTCTCCCATAGAATTTTGGGGGGCAGAAATGTAGAAATCTCTTTATGCTGTAACAGCCTGTCACTTCCTTGTAGAAAACTTTCTTAACTGATTACTTTTCAACTTATTTTCTCTCTGTTGATATCAGCATTCCTGCCATTATGCCCCATAACATGGAGTCATCGTCAGTCCTTTCCTGGTTTTCACCTGGCATATTCAAGATGTGGACAGATACTACTGCTTCTGTCTCCACAACGTTTCTAAGATCTCGGTTTTTTATTCAGACATCAAAAACTATCATAATCTCAGTCATTATTATTATAACTGCCAATCTCCAACTCCCTAACATTCATATCAGCCCTCCTCAGATCCATACAGAACACAACCAGTAAGATAATTTTCCTGGCTTATGGACCTGACCATGTAATTTTCTATCTTGAACCCTTTTTCTGCTCCCCCTTCCTCACCACTTCATGTTTTAAATTCTTGACCTCATCTTTAAGATCCAACATAATGTCCATACCTACTTAACTGAGCTTGTCTGTTGTCTTTATTCAGCCTCAATGCCCCATCTGTCTGCTTTCCCCACAACCATTTACTATTTTTTCCACACTATCCCCTATGCATGGAATTCCCTACCTGAGGGATCCTGCCTGTCCACTACCCTCTCCTCATTCAAATCCCTCCGTAAGACTTCTACCACTCTTCCTATCAGAAATGATTACAAAGCACTTCAAAAATGTGTTTTTGTTTGTCCTGTTGTATTTTATTTTTGCTCCAAACCTTTGCTGAGTAACTATATAATCTCATTGCTACAGTCCCAGCCCTTCCTCCTCTGCCAATCCATCCCTATTGTGTAGTTGCCCGTGTTGTTGTGCAGTGTCTGATTATATGTACTGTTTGGCACAAGAACCATGTTTTCCTATATGTACCGTGAGATATCTAACAAACTTTCAGGTGCACTAATAAATAGCAATAATTATTTCCTTTGTCTAAAGTAATTCTACATTGATATTTCCAGCAGAGAACCAGGTCAAAAAGAAAACTTTTAATAGTGTTATCAATTAAACACAATTTTTTAGTACATAAAAACTCTGCTCTTTAATTTTCTGAGATTAACAAATGCCTTCAATTTCATTTCTCCCACTCCAGCTATTTCTGTTATGATTTCCCAAATACATTTTCCACATTTGTAAAAAGTATGTTAAACATGTTACATTTGTACATACTCATAACTCAGAAATACATTGACCACTCTCTTTCAAACTTTTCCAACAAAAAAGTATTCTCCTCTGCAGTCAGCGTCAATATAGCAACTTTCAATCCAAAAGGAGTTTTTATTAGAAAGTTAGAAAGAGACTCATAATAGAGCCTACAGTATAACAAAAGCCTTTTTTACAGCTTTGACTCTGGAGCCACAACTACTGGCTCCAGAGGTGTAAGAGATTGTTTTCTCATCTGTGTCTCAGCAATACTTTAAATTTGTGTTCAGTTGATTAAGAACTGGTTGATATAGTTAATTTCAACACTGTTATCTTACTATGGCTCTATTGATTTGCTTGATCATTGTTGTTCACAGTAACTTCTTGGCAAATGGTAACTTGGAGATTTCTTAAAATTTAAGAATAACCCTATTTTATTTCAATAGTTTGGAGTTTTCACATTGTCATTAATTTTTTTTTTCCAAAATGGAATGTTACTTACTTTTAATTATGTTTCCTTTTCCCATCCTCCCTCTCACAAATGGTCTCATACACAGCTGTAAGAACGCCTGATGTTTTTGCTTAACTTTATGCCCTGAAATGTGTGGGTTTATGCTCCTTATATGTAATGTTGCCAAACATAACTGCAGCAATTTGTATCTAATCCTTTTTTTTTTTTAATTCTATAATACCGTATTGTGACAATGAGTTCCACAGGTTACATATGTATTGTCAATTTCCTTTAATCAGTTTTAATTGTATTGCTTTTATATTTGTCCCCTTGTTCTTATATTATGAGAAAAGGTAAATAGGAGTGACTAATAAATCTTTTCTGTTCATTATTTTTTATATTTCTATCATATTACCTCTTGTTCACATCTTCCCTAAACTGAGCGGCCCTAATCTTTACAATCTTTCTAGGCATGGAAACCTTTCTGGACTCTAATCATTATTGCTGCCCATTCTTTGACCTTTTCCATTTCTACTGTATCTGTTTTGAGGTATAATTGGAATCCTCTGATGAAAATTTTATCTATAAAGCAACACTTTCCCACCTTCATCCTTGTGAGCATTGGTTTTCTCATAGTATTCTTTAAAAAGTTAGATTCCTTTTTATATATATATTGGTTTTTCACTCAAAGGAATCTGCATCAACAGCCCAGTTAGTTGGGTTCTGAACTTCACCATATAAAGGTTTTTGTGTGCTCTCTGGGGCATGCAATACAAGAGAGAGATTATGAGGGAGCTCCCCTTTCTATCACCATCAACCTAGGTTTACAAAAGTTTTTGTAGAAACCTTTTACACTCCCTTTTATACATGTTGTTTTCCGCCTATAACATTCTCTTTCTCTTGGATAGCATAAGGCAAACTGTTCTACATATTTTACACAGGCATCATGAATCTCTAATGAGAAAATTAGAATACAATTAATCTTGGAACAAAGGGGAATTAATCAAGCAACTAAAGAAACTAAAAGGTATAGTAGTATTAGAGTTCTTGTACTTTTATATTAATCCAATAGCCTCAAGAAATCTTAAATTTTGCAAGATCATCTGTTTAGCTTTCCACTTTTCTGCCCAGATTTTAGTTTAAAATACGCTAATTATAAGGTTAGCTATCCATTCATTTTATGCTGCATGGTTTTTTTTCCTGAAGAGAAAAAACGTCAACTGCTGGAGATAGCGATCCTGTCTCCAGAAATATATTTCATCATTGCATCAGCTGAGCTACTATTCATACATTAAAATTATTTTTTTATTAAAAGGTTTATTTGGTTTGAACCCAAGACAATTATATTTAAAATAAGACTTTTCTTAGTATATTCACTTTACCTACAGTGAGTGATATGCCACAAGCTAATTGCTGCTTGAGTTTTACTGCAGGAAGGTCCACCAGTTGATATAACAAGAGCCCAGTGATGATAATACTTTTCTCTTACAAGTGAGTCTCAGTCAAGGCTCTTATGTTATTCTGCAAACATTATTAAACCCCAGCACGGGTCAGTGTTAATGCCCCCATTTTTCAGATGGACAAACACAGGAACAAAGAACTTAAGTGACTCACCCAAGGACACACACTGAGGGCTTCTCTATATGGGAAAGTTAGTGTGCAGCATAGCAAGGTGTGTATTTGCAGTGCACTAACTACTTTACACTAACTCCCCTTGTGAACTCTCTATTATTGCACACTAAATATGCCCTGCGGCCGTTTAGCTTAGTACTCTTTAAGGTGTATTAAACTAAAGTGCACAGTAAGAATGTCCACCTGGGGAGTTAGTGTGGAGTATGTAGTGCTCTGTAAATTCAGAGCCTAGCTTGCTCCACAGTAACACCCTGTATAAACACCCCGGAGGCCTGGTCTACGCTACCGTGGTAAATCGATCTAAGCTATGCTACTTCAGTAAATTAACGTCACTGAAGTCGACGTAGCTAGATCTACTTACCACAATATCTACACTGCACTGTGTCAACGGGAGACGCTCTCCTGCCAACTTACCTTATGCTTCTCAGGGAGATGGATTATAGAAATCTATAGGAGAACGCTTTCTTATCGATTTAGTATGTCTTCACCAGACTTGCTAAATCGATACCGCAGCATCAATTATAGCCACGCCAATTTAGCAAGTCTGGTGAAAACGTGACCCGAGTCTTTAGCAAAGCTGAAAGTAGAGCTCAGGAAACCTGACATACAATTTCCTGCTCTAGCTACTGGACCAAGGTGCTTCTAGTTTTTAATTTTCATTTTTTACAATAGGAGTTTCATATTCCTGCACCTGCAAGTCCCAAAGATTGATGCTATTCAAAGACTCCTACCCAGAACTCCCAGAGACTAAACAAAGGAAAGCTGTACATTTCCTTTACTCTCCAACAACCAGATTTTGAGCCCAACCTTGACCAGGACTCTCTTTTTCCAGGTAGAATAATGGGCACAATTTTGTCTCCATGATTATTTGCGTCTGCATTTTAGATCACTCAGATGTTTATGTCAAATTGTGTCCTGTAGTCGGGAACTCAGACGTCTGAGTGAACTAAATTGTAGTGGATGTAATTACAGGCGTAAAATTGTTCCTATAAAAATGGAGCCCAGTGCCTGAGAACCCAGTCCTAAATCACAATTTCTGGGGTGAGAATCCTTTTGTTTATTTTATTTTTGGTATCCTTTTTAGTTTGCAGTAGATTTAAATCAACATGCAGTATCTTTGAGCTTTTACCTTACTATAGATAGTGAGTTGTTGGAAAGGGGAGAAAACAGTATCAAACTTAGATTGAATATTTCTTAATAACAGGAGTAATGTTTTGTTGTCTCATTGTATTGTTAAGCTCTTTGTTGCTGATTGAAGCAGAATTTCAATGTTTTTGCACAACACCACATTGTTAATATGATAGGGAGGATTTGATTATGGGTGAGTGAGTCTGAAAATGGTAAATTTATGACAAATCTGGGATCATGGTTCTCAAGGCAGCTTTTGTGGTCACATTCTTTTATTTGATGTGGTTCCTTCTGTCTCCTGTGCCAAACGGTGTAATGTACTAAAAGTGATGAAGCTGCAAAAAAAAAAAAAAAGAGAGAGAGAGAGAGAACTGTTTAGTAACAAAGGAGAAAGAAAGAAAACAGAGCAGGAGATCAAAGACCATAATACCTGTCTTCAATCTGGAAGAAAAGAGAGAAGATGGGAGTTCCTTTTCACATGCTTCAGGCTGCTCTTCCTTACAGCCATCCTGAATGACAGATCTCTTTAAACGCTTGCCTCTGTCTGAAAAGAACTTGCAATTTCAAAATAAGGCAGGACAAAGTGTACATTGAGAGCATTAACAAGGGTGTATCCAGGTAAAAGAAAGGGCTATTCTGTATAAAGCCTGCCTTCCATCACCAGTAAATGGGATTTAACATGTTTTAACATTGGCCAATCCAAGAGACAAACTCCTAAATTTAAAAAAAAACTTAATACAAAAACAGGTTCGCCATGTCCAGGCAAGTTTTTGTTTGTTTACATTTTCAAGTCTGAGTAATTTCCAACCATATGATTTTTATAACCACTCAAAAATGTCATTTTCTGATATTATTTTAATGTGTTTTTTGCAGCGAGAATACAGCTTATTAGTAAGATTTCTGAATACAAATAATGAACATATAGCACTTGGTGATAGATGTATTGCTGTTGCATAATATATTGACACTGGGTACAGGTATAAATATGAGTGTGCGCATCCTTTCATTGTTCCAGACCTTGTTCACAAATGTAAAAATCTTTTCACTTCTTTTCCCCTCACAGAGCAAAATTAAATTGCTATTGTGTAAGAGAACTCCCACTCGAGTATACAGTGTTACCTCAAATGCATGCTCCTTCCTTTGCTGATGCTGTTGAAAGGGAAGCTGATGCATGTGTTCTCTTTGCTGACAGTAAAATAACACAAGACTTAGGTCAAAAGTGTCTGGGGCTCCTAGTCCACATAATGATGCAAAAAAAACCCAAGTACTGTATATTTCTTTCTATCTACAGTAATATGGACCTCATCATGGTAGTAGCTGAGTGCATCACACTCTTTTTAATAGTGTTTATTCTCACAAAATTCCTGTGAATGCAGGGAAGTACCATTATCTCTGTTTTACAGATGGGAAACTGAGGCACAGAAACATTAAGCCCTGGATCCACACAAAGAAAGTGTAGGTACCTAGAAAATCAGTGGAACAACACTGGGATCCACAACACCTGAGTTAGGCACCTAGGCTGCATGAACCAAGTGTAGGGAGAGAATGGCTCCTAAGAATGGGATCCACAAAAACCAGCACGCTACGTGTGGAGTCATCTAAGCTAGCCAGTGGGAGATGCCAACTAGAGGGTTGTGTCGTAAGTCCTGCCCCTTTCATAGAACTAAGTCCAGGCTTCAGGGTATCTCTGCTTTTGATCCACAACCAGGACCTCCTCACCTGGAGTTAGATGACTTAATTGCCTACACTTTTTCTTGCGAGAATGAGTTAGGCACCTGCCTACCTCCATACAAAATGACTCAGGGAAAGGGGGAGAAAAGGAAGAGGCCTCTGTTGTAATCGTTAAATCCCTTCTCCTTATCAGGCAGAGGGGGGAATTGAACCAGGGTCTTCTACATCCCCCAAGTAAGTACCCTAACCACAGGGCTAACTGCTATAAAGGAAGCCACTGCCACTTCCTCCAGCTATTTTGTGTATAGCTAGGTGGCCTCTGAACACAGTTACTGAATTAGGCCGCACAGGCAAGATAGGCAGAGGAACGCCAAACTGACTTGCCCACGGTCACACAGGAAATGTATGGCACAGCACAGAATTGAACCTGGTCTCCCAAATCCTGAATGCTGTAACCACTGGGCCCTTCTTCTTTCCTGTAGCTCATTTCAATTATGAAAGAGGAATCTTTTAAGGAAGGTGGAGTATGAATGTGAATTTATTTAGTTCTTTGCATGTAGCATCTCAGGCACAAGTGCAGAAACTTCCGTAAATTTGTGAAGAATAAAGTAAAAGCAATGACACTGAACCTTTCTCAGGGAGAACTATTTAACTTAATTAGGTTAACTTTGGATTGTATGTACAGAGGGCCTCCTAAGACTCAGCTATTTAAAAACATGTAGCAACATGGGGACAACAAACAACCCAAAACACATACGCAATATCATAAGCTTAAGTTTACGGCAGATATGTTAATTGCAGAACAAAACCCTCTATTAATGTAGATTGGCCATTGGTTGAATTTGACAGTGGGAGTCTATAAATATAATTAAAGTTTGATTCACAGAACAAAGGCCTTTGAAAGATGCTAAAAAACCACTAGAAAACTTGATTTTAAACACAATCTTGCTTAGTTGTCATGTAATTAGGCTTACTCTGTTTGCAGTTATTGCAAAAAAAAATATTTTTCCTCATGATATTCCCTCTGCTTTCTTCTCTCATTAAATCAACTCCAAAGAAACAACTGAAACTGATAGTATGTTGCTTGACATTGTACAAGCGCATAGTAAGAGAGAGTCCCTACCACAAAAATCTTACGATCAACTTTGAGGTGCGACAAGTAGGTGTTTAGGTATGAATAAGTACAGCAACAAGTTAGTATAACAAACTGGGAGTTGGAGCAGCAAGGGTAACTTTCCTAAGGATAGGAAAACATAGTTACAAAGACTAGTTACATACACAATATAGTTATGTTTGTATCATAGATGGCAGGGTCTAGCACAGATAGATCTACATGTGCAACTAAATCCTAATGATGCAACATCTGCTAAGATTGTTGCTTTTTAAAAGTTTTTTCTGCATGCTAATACAATCTTGGTGGTGGGGCATCTGTTAAGATTGCAGCCTTTTAAAGGCCTCTTTAAGATGCTAAGCAGACTACCATGTGACTTTCAATCTGGTTCTTGCTTTGCAGGTGTTGTCTGGTGTGAACCTTGATTTTCTGCAACCTAAGTTTTGATTAAGCTTCCCTCCATTCTCATGGTAGATGCATTTTGTTGCAGCAATCTCCAGATAAATAGAAAAAGAAATCACAATAGATGGAGAGCCTTCACTGGAAACTGTAAAAAGCATGCACAACATAAGAACATCTATTTAAAACTCTTGGAAAATGTATTGAGCTACTTATGCAATGTATGTACGCTACCTCACTTTTTATCTTTAACTGTATCCATTGGAGTAGGAATTCCTGGGTTCATTTTCCAACTCAGCCAGACACTTCCTGTGTAACATTGAACAAGTCATTTCACCTCTTCCCCAATTGTAAAATAGAGATAATACCTCACAGGGCAGTTGTAAGGCTTAATTAATTAATATTTGTAAAATGCTTTGAGGTTGTTGGATGGAAGGCACTATGAAAATGCAAAATATTATTATTTTATTCAAGTACTTGGCAAACAGATTTCCAGCCCAGCACAAGGAAAAAACATGCACGTCTGCTCAGAGTTCCACCTGGCCCTGTTTACCTTTATTTTCTTTAAATAAATTCTGTGCAGCCATTTTCTCTTTTCAAAGAAGGGGGTTTGCACCAGGATTCCCTCCTTTCTATGGAAGGACCCCATTCTTCCATAGCATAGTTCTGGTTCTAGACTATTCTCAGTGGTAGAAGAGGACAGGACAAGGAGTAATGGTCTCAAGTTGCAGTGGGGGAGGTTTAGGTTGGATATTAGGAAAAACTTTTTCACTAGGAGGGTGGTGAAACACTGGAATGCGTTACCTAGGGAGGTGGTAGAATCTCCTTCCTTAGAAGTTTTTAAGGTCAGGCTTGACAAAGCCCTGGCTGGGATGATTTAATTGGGGATTGGTCCTGCTTTGAGCAGGGGGTTGGACTAGATGACCTCCTGAGGTCCCTTCCAACCCTGATATTCTATGATTCTATGATTCTTAAAGACCCTACCTTTTATTAACCTACTTTGCAGTTGGGCAGGGTTAAGCTCAGTTTCTGTCAAAATGTTTTATAGATCAGCCAAAGGAGATGGCTTGAGAGTGATGTGATGCATCTTGCTTCCCTCAAGGGGCAAGCATACTAAGTCTACAGCAGTTCCAGCCTCCACTGCGCTCCAAACCTGGGACCACACAGAGCAGCTTGCCATTCTAATCCATTAGATCAGACTTCTTAGAAATTTAGATAATTGCCAGGTTTGTCATCTGGGAACTGGCTTATTTACAGGCTATTCCAGGCACACTGTACCAGGAAGGAGGAAGTGTTTCTGGCTGCTGGGAAGCTGGACCAAGCCAGAATTCTTGGAAGGATTAAATCACAAATAGCTGCCCTTTGTCTTGAATCATGTCCTCTCTTGACCTACACTTCTGAGAAAGACCATCCTTTTCTTGTTGTGTTTCTCAACCTTTCTTTCAAGCCCATGAGAGGACAGTTTCTAGACCTTCACAGAGGAAAGGAATAGGGTACTGCTAGCATTCTCATGGTGCCCAAAAGCGGGAGAAAGAGGCATGCACAGTCCAGATGAGAATGACGGAAAGGACTGATGAGGTACGAGAGACATGTCCTTCAGAGCAGAATACAAAGGCTGTGTTGATTTGTCTTTGTTCATATGGTTAATAATAATTATTACAGTAAATTCTAAAATTACATTTACATAGCTTCCTTTTTTTCAATTGTTTCTTTTGAAACTACTTACAATGTTTATTTTCTTAAAGTAATTAGATCACTTGAGATCATTCAGTAAAAGCAATGCAATGGCAGGCACTAGTATGTTTACCTGTTGAGGCAGATATTTATATCAGTTAGCAGGGCTTATCAGTATGATGTTGGATAGTTTCTGTTGAAATTAGGTTCTGTCCTCTGACTTCATAACTACTGAAATATGTAACGATTGGAGTAAGCATCATCTTAAAATAAACTTTCAGTAAAAGACTCTTAACAGCTGGAATATCTCACAGTCTAATTCTCTCATAATTTAAAGGTTTCAGAGTAGCAGCCGTGTTAGTCTGTATCCGCAAAAAGAAAAGGAGGACTTGTGGCACCGTAGAGACTAACAAATTTATTTGAGCATAAGCTTTCGAGAGCTACACCATCCGATGAAGTGAGCTGTAGCTCACGAAAGCTTATCCTCAAATAAATTGGTTAGTCTCTAAGGTGCCACAAGTACTCCTTTTCTTTTTGCGAATACAGACTAACACGACTGCTACTCTGAAACTTATCAAGGGTTGTGGTGGGTTCTCCATCACTGACAATTTTTAAATAAAGACTGGATGTTTTTCTAAAACATACGCTCTTGGACTCATTCTGGGGAAGTTCTATGGCCTGTATTGTACAGGAGGTCAGATTATCACAGTGGTTCCTTCTGGCCTTGGAATCTATGTATCTATGAAAAAACTTGTGAGAATGCACCTACA
This sequence comes from Lepidochelys kempii, assembly GCF_965140285.1. Lineage (NCBI taxonomy): Eukaryota > Metazoa > Chordata > Testudines > Cheloniidae > Lepidochelys > Lepidochelys kempii. The sequence continues at coordinate 155,296,333 of NC_136382.1, forward strand.
ATGTTGTATGCAGTTCTGAGCCTCTCAATACAAGAAAGAAGTAGATAAACTGGAGGAGATTCGGAGAAAAGCATCTTAATGATCATGAGGTTGCACAGTCTGCTGTAGGAGGAAAAACAAATTTAAAAAATCTAAATAGGTTTACCTTGGTTAATGTCAACTAAGGGGATATATAATGAAGACCTACAAGTGTATGATGATTTCAAACCTCAAAGAGAAGAATTGGTTAAGGTGAGCCAGTGGTTAAAATTGAAAGCAATAGGGAGAAATTGAGCAAAGGAAAATGGAGTGAAAAGATAATCTCAGAAAAAAATCTCAACAAGAATGATCTGATGAACTACACAGTAGCCTCTAATGGACCATGGCGGTAATCCTTGTCACTGGAGAGACTTAAAACAATCCTGGACAAAGCACTGAAAGGAACAGTCCTGCATTAGCCTAGGGATGGACAGTTTCCCATTTCCAACTTCTGTGAGTTAGATCAGTCTGTCACAGAGAGTCTCTTTAAATTACTCTACATAAAAGAATAAATGGACACAAATCAGACGTCAAGAATTATAACATTCAAAAACCAGTCGGAGAACACTTCAATCTCTTTGGTCACTCGATTACAGACCTAAAAGTGGCAATTCTTCAACAAAAAAACTTCAAAAGCAGACTCCAACGAGAGACTGCTGAATTAGAATTAATTTGCAAACTGGATACAATTAATTTAGGCTTGAACAAAGACTGGGAGTGGATGGGTCATTACACAAAGTAAAACTATTTCCCCATGTTTATTCCCCCGCCCCACTGTTCCTCAGACGTTCTTGTCAACTGCTGGAAATAGCCCACCTTGATTATCACTACAAAAGATCCCCCCCGCAGCTCTCCTGTCTCTAAGGTGCCACAAGTACTCCTTTTCTTTTTGCGAACCCTTGATAAGTTGTTCCTATGATTAATTACCCTGACTGTTTAAAATGTACACCGTATTTCCAGTCGAATTTGCCTAATTTCAGTTTCCAGACATTGGATTGTGTTCTACTTTTCTTGGCTAGATTGAAGACCCCATTATTAAAAATTTGTTCCTCATTTAGGCTGAGATCAAGTCACCTCTTAACTTTCTCTTTAAGTTAAATAGATTGATCTCCTTGAGTCTATCGCTGTAAGGCATATTTTCTAATTCTTTAATAATTCTTGTGGCTCTTCTTTGAACTCTCTCCAATTTATCAATATGCTTTCTTGAATTGTGAACACCAGAACAGGACACAGCATTGCAGCAGTGGTCTCACCAATGCCAAATACTGAGGTGCAATAACCTACTCCTACTCAAGATTCCTCTGTTTATGCATCCAAGGATTGCATTAGCCCTTTTGGCCACAGCATCGCACTGGGAGCTCATGTTCCGCTGAGTATCCGCCATGGTCCCCAAATCTTTTTCAGAGTCATTGCTTCCCCGGATAGAGTCCTTCATCCTATAAGTATGACCTGCATTCTTTGTTCCTAGATGTATACATTTACCATATTAAAACACATATTGCTTGCTTTTGCCCAGTGTAAAAAGTGGTCCAGATGACTCTGAATCTAGGACCTGTCCTCTTCATTATTTCCCACTCCCCCAATTTTTGTGTCATCTGCAAATATTATCGGTGGTGATATGTTTTCTTCCAAGTCATTAATAAAAATGCTAAATAGAGTAGGGCCAAGAAGTGATCCCTGCAATACCCCCATTAGAAACACACCTGTCCAATGATAATTCTCCATGTACAATTACGTTTTGGGACGTATCAGTTAACCAGCTTTTAATCCACTTAATGTGTGTCATGTTAATTTTATATCTTTCTAGTTTTTTACTCAAAATGTTATGCGGTATCAAGTCAGATGCCTTTCAGATATCTAGAGTGACAAGGTGGGTGAGGTAGTATATTTTATTGGCTGTCTGTTGGTGAGAGAGCCAAGCTTTCGAACCACACAGAGCTCTTCTTTATCCCAGGACCGACAGGGCCACAACTACACTGCATACAAAAATCTAAGTGTATTACATCAACACTACTACCTTTTTCAACCAAACTTGTAATCGCAACAAAAAAAAGATATCTAGATAGTTTGACAGGACATATGTTTCATAACCCCGTGTGGATTGACATAAAATTACCCTCCTTTAATTCTTTATTAGTTGTATAGAGAAGGGCTCTCATTACTCCATAACACAGTATGTCTGCATCCCTAGATTGCTTTAAGCAATAGAGCTTTCCAGCAATCTCATTTTGATACCTTTCTGCCCATATTTCAAACTTCCCTGGCTTTTTAAATGTTCTCTGTGTTCACTGATATTTGCAACACCTAAAAGTTAGCTCAGTTTACAAATATATTATGATTAAAGGAAGTAAATAAATTGCCTTATTTTAAATTAGAGTAAACGTGCTTTTGCATGCTTGTGAGCACACACCTGCTTTGTTTGCACACACATTCCTGATCTGCTTACACACTTGATTACATAAGTCCTAAATGCTAGACCTGTATTTCATCTATTTTAGAATTTCATTTATTTTCTTTTCTCTTGATAGAATTTAGAAATAGTTCTCACATTTTGCTATACTCTTCCATTTCATTCTCCACATGTATTATTTTTTAAGATGCGTTTCCAAAAATTTGTTCTTTTTCTGTTGATACTGTTGTATCTTTCCAGTATTTAAGGATAATCTTCATCCATTAGTTAATTCGGTGAAATTTATCTACCCTTTTTGTACTGATATTTTGATTCTACTAAGTAGTGCACCTGGATACATTAAGTTGAAGAAGCTTGATTCTTTTTTATGATCTTCTTAAAATTGTTTGTTTCTTGGACAACTGCAGATTACGTGTTTGTAGTCTCCTGTTTCCTTTAAGCACTTCCAGGGGAGATAACTTCATCATTTTCTATTAATTTATATTAAAGACCTGTAAAATAATTATAAAATATGTTAAAATGTATCCATTTGTGGTTTGCATGCTCACTAATACTATAGCTTCTCTCTATTGTGTTCATTAGTAAGTGCTTGTTTGAGGAACATGAACTCATTCCTCAAGATTTTTTACATACATTGACACATTTGTAGTGCTGCCAAAATTAATATTTTCTACCCTAATTTTTGTTTATGGTTCTAAAAAACTCCAAAACTGTTTTTGTCCAAAAAGTCTGACATCTTTAGGGGTTTTTTTAATCCAGTTTTCCCAAAACATTATCTTCCCTTTTATCTTTGTTAATAGATTACCACATAATTAGATGTGCCTGAGCATTTTGATGAGTCTTTCTTTCTTGTACAGGGCATGTCACCGTTTTTCCCCAATAATGGATTTAAGGGGATTAGTGGCATGCAGATTTTTATGCAGTTTAAATGCATAGATATCTTATAATTGAACATACATTCTTACTTGAGTTCATATAGGATGGATTTATTTCCTTAAGCTCAGTATATCTACGTTTTAATTTCCAGGTAGTTGGCAAAATTGGTTCTTAATATATGTCACACATGCTTAATAGGGATTTCATTTGCTAAGGGAGTTTTTAAAATATCTTTTCACTAGTTCAAATTAAAAATATAACCAGACTGGAAAACTCCTCTTCTATGAAATCAGCAGAATATTAATTAAGGAGAACATTTGTAAGACATTTTTATGGTGAAAGGGCAACATATTTTTCCTCTTAGAAATGGTAAGGCAAAGATTTTTCTCAGGCAGACTGAGAATCTTTATAGTAGCAGCAAAACAACTACCCTACCTTCTGCCTTCCATCTCTCTCTTCATGGTTTGGCGGGCTAGCTCCATCTCTGCTGTTTTAAGCATGCTTTGGTTTTCCTAGGATTCAGAGTAACAGCCGTGTTAGTCTGTATTCGCAAAAAGAAAAGGAGTACTTGTGGCACCTTAGAGACTAACCAATTTATTTGAACATAAGCTTTCGTGAGCAACAGCTCACTTCATCGGATGCATACTGTGGAAAGTACAGAAGATCTTTTTATACACACAAAGCATGAAAAAATACCTCCCCCCACCCCACTCTCCTGCTGGTAATAGCTTACCTAAAGTGATCACTCTCCTTACAATGTGTATGATAATCAAGGTGTGCCATTTCCAGCACAAATCCAGGGTTTAACAAGAACGTCTGGGGGGGGAGGGGTTAGGAAAAAACAAGGGGAAATAGGTTACCTTGCATAATGACTTAGCCACTCCCAGTCTCTATTCAAGCCTAAGTTAATAGTATCCAATTTGCAAATGAATTCCAATTCAACAGTTTCTCGATGGAGTCTGGATTTGAAGTTTTTTTGTTGTAATATCGCAACTTTCATGTCTGTAATCGCGTGACCAGAGAGATTGAAGTGTTCTCCGACTGGTTTATGAATGTTATAATTCTTGACATCTGATTTGTGTCCATTTATTCTTTTACGTAGAGACTGTCCAGTTTGACCAATGTATCAATGTATTTGATGGCATATATCACATTGGTGGATGTGCAGGTGAACGAGCCTCTGATAGTGTGGCTGATGTTATTAGGCCTTGTGATGGTGTCCCCTGAATAGATATGTGGGCACAGTTGGCAATGGGCTTTGTTGCAAGGTTCCTGGGTTAGTGGTTCTGTTGTGTGGTATGTGGTTGCTGGTGAGTGTTTGCTTCAGATTGGGGGGCTGTCTGTAGGCAAGGACTGGCCTGTCTCCCAAGATTTGTGAGTCCACCAATGTGATATATGCCATCATGTGCCAGCAATGCCCCTCTGCCATGTACATTGGTCAAACTGGACAGTCTCTACGTAAAAGAATAAATGGACACAAATCAGATGTCAAGAATTATAACATTCATAAACCAGTCGAAGAACACTTCAATCTCTCTGGTCACCTGATTACAGACATGAAAGTTGCGATATTACAACAAAAAAACTTCAAAACCAGACTCCAGCGAGAAACTGTTGAATTGGAATTCATTTGCAAATTGGATACAATTAACTTAGGCTTGAATAAAGACTGGGAGTGGCTAAGTCATTTATGCAAGGTAACCTATTTCCCCTTGTTTTTTTCCTAACCCTCCCCCCCCCCCCCCGACGTTCTTGTTTAAACCCTGGATTTGTGCTGGAAATGGCCCAACTTGACTATCATACATATTGTAAGGAGAGTGATCACTTTAGATAAGCTATTACCAGCAGGAGAGTGGGGTGGGGGAGGTATTTTTTCATGCTTTGTGTGTATAAAAAGATCTTCTACACTTTCCACAGTATGCATCCAATGAAGTGAGCTGTAGCTCACGAAAGCTTATGCTCAAATAAATTGGTTAGTCTCTAAGGTGCCACAAGTACTCCTTTTAGTTTTCCTAGACATTTTTAGGCCTGCTCCACACTAGAAAAGTTATACCACTATAACTACTTCAGTTTGAGGTGTGATATTTTACCAGTATATCTATACTGATATTAACCTAATGTCAGTGCAGTTATATCAGTATAAAGGTGTCTTAAAGGATATGTCTATACTTGCAGAGTTTTTGCGGTGTAAGTTTCACCGGTGATAGGAAACCGGTGAAAGTAAAGCACTGGTTTGTGTACTCACTTAATTCCTCAGGCGCCAGAGACTGTTTACATTAGCAGCACTTCCATCGCGGATGAGAGCAGCGCTCGAGGGCAGCTGTCCCACAGTGCAGCTCTCTCCAGTTTGACGATGGGTCGTGTGATCGCGGCGCATCCTCGGTCCCTGCACAGTCTCCTCTCCCCAAACACTGATAAGCTCCAGTAGCTCAGCATTGCTCCAAGCAGGGGATCGTGGATAACCATTGTCACCTGGCCAGATAAGTGAGCACTTGCCAAGAAAACAGGAAGGGGAGTTTCAAAGTTCCCTGGGCTTTACAGGGGGAGGTGTGAATGTCTTTTTTTACCTCACAACAGAACAGCAAAGCTGCTGGCCAGAGTGGTCACCTAGGCATTGTGGGATATCCTCCGGAGGCTAAAAGCTGTTTACACAGGAAGAACGTGTCTTCACTTGCACATGGCTGCAAAAGCATCACCGGTAAGAGCTGCATGCCTCTCGTGGAGGTGGTTTTCTTTTTGTGGTGTAACTTCTGAGTTTCACTGCAAAAAGTCATTGGCAAGTGTAGACACTCCCATGGTTTTTGCGCAAAAAAAAAGGGACTTTTTCCACTTTAAATGGCAAGTGTAGACATGGCCTTAGAATGGCATTGCTTATTGGTTATTTCAGTACCTGAACCAGAGTAAGCTATACTGGTATAGGCATTTTTATACTGGTATAACTGCTTTCATAGTAGAGAATTGTATTGCCACTTTATCTATAATTGTTACAGTTAAAGTGGCAAAACTCTCTAGTGTAGACAAGCCATTGGTCACAAATTTTAAATAATCATTCAGAGTCTGGAAAATGGATTGCACTAGGGCAATATTAGAAAAGAAGCAGCATTTGAAAACTGTTAGAGATTCTTTTATGTCTGTTGGAACCAAAAGAGAAATCTCTGATTTTCTTTGTACTATTTTGAGCATCTCCAGTGGAATCTTACTGCTGAGAGGAGCCTTAGATTTGAGTGCAACTGAAGCAAGGGAGACTGTGGGATGGGCAGTAGCACTTCCTTTGTTTAAAGGTAGAAGTGTTCAGGGGATATATTTGTATAATATAGGGAGTGGTGATTGCAAACTTGACATGGCCCGATCATTATCATCTTCAGAGTAGGATCAGAGCCCACTCTTAACTTGTCAGGATGAGGACCCTGCTTCATTCCTCCAATCTGAATATAATTTTAGAATTTTCTGAGGGGAAATTAGTGTTTGGCTATCGGACCGCGCTTTTGATGGCCGGCTAATACGTTATGATCATCCATAAGTGACCAGATAGCATTCCCATACTCCTCAACACATCACCTTGGAAAATAGATGACCTGCAACAAACAAAGCAACCAAGAAGGAAACTAAAGTTGTTGACAAAAAATGGCTCCATATTTGACTAATGACAGCATAATGAGTTTTGTTCCTCTGTGGCTGTGATATACATTGAAATGTTTTCTTTTTCTTATTCAATCTTGCATCTGCAAAGTCCAGACCTACAGAACTATTTCATGTGATGAACAATCTGCTGACTCCAGACTGTTTCAGTAACAGATTTCAGTGTACCTCATAATGATAAATTTTCGATTAGGCTTCTATCCTTCAAAGGGTTTTGCCAGTACAGAACCTTCTACCTAGACAAAGAAAAAGTTGGTCAAGGCATAAGAATTCATGCCCGAGGATCCCTTTGTAGGATAAGGACCTTGCTTTGCAGAGAAGATCTGTTGGATCTTAATGTTTTTGTGGGAGAAATACATAAACAGCGTGAGACAAAGTAACATCTTAACTTTTGGAGCTTAGTTTCATTTATAGAGAAGTACTGTATGTTCAAAGAGAGATACAAGCCATGACCTGTAAGATAGGTTCAGGCCCCTTTATGATTGGTAAAAGACAATGGGAAGGATTTAGGTCTGTTGTTGAAAAAACTGGTATTGCCTTTATCTGGGTGTACAATCAACATTTAAGAAAAAGTAGTTAGGGCCTTGCTTGCAGAGGAAGCCATCAGATGAAGTTCCTGGCCTTGACAATTACAGTCCTCCCTCAAATCTTCCTTTTATGGGAAAGGCTATTGAAAAGGTTGTTCCAGTGCAGCTTTGGGTTCCTCTCACTGTCCTAGGTTTCTCACATTCTGGTTTCTGGTCTAGGTGTGGTACAGGGACAGAATTAGTACCTTTATTCAGATGATCTTTTTCTAGTGATGGACAAAGTTCAGGTATAGAGCTAGTCAAGAAAAGGGGAGGGCACATAATGTAATTTTAAAACAGTGCAGCCAGCTCCAGTCAAACGTTCATGTTGATTTTATTGGATATGCCTTTGATATGCTTGACCATGAAGTGTTGATCTCACACTTACAGGATTTGGTAGGGATAATAGATATGTTATTTAGTGGCTCTCGAAGGTGTTGAGAAACTACTCTTTTTGAACTACTGTGGAGATAAGTGGGTTATTTATGGATGCTTGGGTGTTACATGGAAGGCTGTTTATACTGTCTGTTGTGTACAATTTGATGCAATGTCTGGTTGCATTTAAGCTGCTATGAACCTAGATGCAATGGTGATAAAAATAATACAAATAATTAAATAAATAAAATTAAAACTATTCTTCGAGAGGATGGTTGGTATGTCTGCCACTCCTAGTACGAGCACGTAACTCTTCCAGTTGGAGGGGTTTGATACTCTTGGTTAAAGACGTCTGCTGTCAGTAAGGTGTCAGCAGTATACAGTAAAGTTACGGTTTGTATCTCTAATATTTATTACATAGTCCAGGGCTAATAAAAATCAGTTTGTAACCTTTTCTTAGTGTGATGCTGGGCTTTTTACATTGGGAAAGGTAAGAATCACTAACGTGTCCCGTAGGAGTAGCATCTGATATATTGTGAAATAAAATTATTTTAATTTTAGTGCTCTTGGAGGCTCCTCTGCCCTTCACATCCCAGCTTTTCCAGGTGGAGGCTGTCTCATTGACTATGTACCACAAGTGTGCCAGCTGCTAACTAACAAGGTAAGTTAATACAGAGAACGTAATTTCTCCTTTCCTTCTTGTGTACCTTGCAAGCACTTTTATGAAACCACTGTGGAAACAAAGGATTCTACTTATTCGACCAGATGATTTAAGTAAAGCAAACTCAAGCAAGTTAAACTATTCAAGTAACACCATCTTATACCTGATCTTGTGAGAGACTGAACATTTTCATGTCCCAGTAAAGTCAGTGGGAGTTGTAGGTATACAGCATTTCTTGGGTTTTAAAGGGGTTTTCTTATTCTTTTAAGGTACATTAGGATAAAAATGTCACCCCAACATATTATTGTTCTCTTGCTAGATAAATAGCAATGTATAGCCATTGAATTTATCTTTCAGTGGAAAGACATCTAACTATCCCTAGATTACTGTCGATTGTGAGCACTTGACAAAAGGTCCTGTTACAGTGATATTATCTCAGCTGATTCATCCAGATGGACTGATTCATCTTCTCTGATGAATGTTGATATAGTAAAGTAATAGCCACTTACCTTTTCCATTAATGGAAAGTTGTATTCCGTTTGGCTTAGAGTCTCAGCCAAAGAGAAGATTTATTCATTAGGTACAGTATTTTGAAAATTTTCTCAGATGATTTAAATGTAGTTTTTAACTTAGAACAGTAACTTAGGGTCAGATATTCAGCAATCTGGTTACTGTAGATTCCCTATTTGTCTTTTTTATTTCATATTTTTTGTTTTTCTTGTTTAAATGAGGAAATTAAATGTCTTTTAGAAAAGGTTCCTTCAAAATGCATTTCCATAATTATACAGAAATCTATCTTTAGAGCTGTTTTGTTGTGGTTTTCTGTTAAAACTACTTTCCGTTTTTGAAACCTACATGTACACAGGACTGTTTTTATCCTTTTTTTAAACAAAGTTACTTAAGCAAACTTATCATCTGTTTTCCTTTTTCCAAAATAATGCTTCAGATCCCACACAAAGCCTTCAAACTGAGCACTTTTTTATAAACTGAAATAAGTCCTATTTCATAAATAGAATTATTTTACTTTGAGAGAGTATAACATAGCTCTGAGCACTGATTGTATCAAGGTTATTTCAAATAACTTAACACAAGCATTTGCCAACCAAGGAAATCCAATGTTACCATAGCCAACACAAATAAACTATATATTTTCCCCACTCTTCTTTCTCTCTGCATTAAGAGGCTCTAAAAGAGTTAGTTTCCATTATGAAAAGCAAAGTAGGATTTGTATAAGTGACTATGAATGGAAGCATCCTATAGATATAACATAATGAGTTGGGAACTAGATACTCCTTCAGCCTAGCATCTTTGGTGTTGGTTTCATCATGAGTCAAACCTTGCTTATCTTGCAAGTAATCCATTCAAGTCAACAGAGCTATTCATGTAAAGCAAGGACTATTCAATGGGCTCAGATCTTCCAACCTAAGTGTAGTGGTCTGGATCAGTGCTGGGATGAAAGACTTTCAAGGGAAACTCAGGATACTTCAGAATTTGGTGCTGACAATTCAGTAAGTGGCTCTCTTCTATCTGGGTCAGCCTGAAGCCAATAATACAGCTTACTGTAAGGAAGTACTCTGCTGCTAGAGATGCTGTTTTTCAGATGACACACACAATTATGGTCCTAAGCAATTTTCTTAACAGGATGTTTCTCTAGCATCCTGGCCAAATGCTAGCTCAGCCAATTACATATTGCTCATCTAAGGTTCTTTCTATTGCTTCAACTGGATATGATATTCTTCTTCACTTCTTATTGCACAGTAGTGCTACTGGGTGCTGCTTCACCTACAGGTGAATGAAGACAGCCCTGTGTACAGTTTGTTTGAAAGGCATTTTAGGATCCTTTAGGATGAAACATGCCATCTAAAAGTAGGATGCAATGTTATTAATATTCTGTAAATAGATTTCTCCCATAAAACTAGAAAAATATGAAAAGTTGGGAGCCTTTTCTTTCTGTAAAATGTCTTCATAGCTTTAGGTTGGCTTTTTTCCCCCCCAGGTACAGTATGTTATTCAGGGATACCACAAGAGAAGGGAGTATATTGCAGCTTTCCTGAGTCACTTTGGAACGTAAGTCGTCTTTTAATGCATCTTCTCCTGTAACAGCAGCAAAAGCAAAATTATTTTACCTTTCTGATTCACAGTTAGATGTCTTGTTTGTTAGCTGAGGCAATGACATTCTACCTCTCATTATAAGGTTCTGCTGACACATTATATATAATCCTACTATAGCAGCTACAATCAACAGGATGACTTGAAGCTAGAGGTAAAACTTGCTGTAGGGCAGGAGAGCATGCTTATTACATGACCCTTGTATATAATTAACTTCCACTGGATAAGTCCACATCTAGCATCTTCAGAAAATGATGCACATGGGCCTTCTCCTGGTAGTGATGCTAACAAGCAATCCAGCATTATTACTTCTGGAAGCCAGCCACCACATTGATTCAACTCAGGAAGTAAGCTAAAATGAGGAGGAGATAGTAGATTTCATCCCTTTGGGAAGAAACTGAAGTTTCCTTATTTCTGTATAGAGTGACTACAGAGATACTATGACAATAGGCACATCAAAAAATGAATGGATGGATGGTTATAGAGAGACTGTAAGGAGGAGCACCCCAGATGGTCTGAGGTGGCACAATGACACCTAAGGAGAGAGGCAGTCTCTTTTATGGATCCAAACCATATAAGTCTTTATAGATTGATATCAATGACTTAAATTACCCCATGGTGCAAATCAGAAGTTAGTACAGACCTTGGAGAACTGGTCTGACTAAAAACATGATTTCTTTTCTGAGAATCATTCAATCCAATCTGTGCTACAGAAAACCCTCCATCTGTGCAGTTGATTTATAACACAGTTCTTAAGGGAAAAAGAATCCATCTCCATAATGACCAAGTAAACTGTGCTAGCATCCTGCTGTGGTTTAAACATGACCGTAGAGCCCATCTGATCCCAGGGTCGATAAGATAAAGTTGTTTACCTCTCAGTTGATGATGAAAAGCATGAAACGCACATGGTACATAACAAATTAGTATCCTGAAACATTCCAGTTTACATGTTCTGATGCTGTCATACACTGGTTTGGGTATTTAATCCATTTCGGGGGGGGGGGAAGGGGAATTGCATAAGCAACTGAATCAGAATTTAGGTCCTTGTGTATTATTTATGACAATGTGATAAATTTTACAATATACAAAAACTAAATTAAAAAAACAGCAGCAAAAATAACAATAACAACAACAGCACCACAGTAATTTGACACGCCTGAGTGTTTAACAATATAAGATAATCAGGAATCGAGGATGAAGATATTAATTCAGCTGTCATATGGATTTTTTTTCTCTGTGACTAAAAAATATGTCCATGTGAAAGCTCTTCTTCAAATTTAAAATATGATTTGTGGATTTTGAATGTATATTTGTATATTTTCGATGTATAAATTGTCAGATTTAGACTCCACCTAAGACCAGGGGTGGGCAAACTTTTTGGCCCGAGGGCCACATGTTGGTATGGAAATTGTATGGTGGGCCATGAATGCTCACGAAATTGGAGGTTGGGATGCAGGAGGAGGTGAGGGCTCCAGCTGGGGTGCGGGTTCTGAGGTGAGGTTGTGGGTGCAGGAGGGTGCTCCGGGCTGGGATCGAGGGGTTCAGAGGGCAGGAGGGGGGTTAGCGCTGGGGCAGGAGGTTGGGGCGTGGATGGGGGGCAGGGGTGGAGACTCCAGGCAGCGTTTACCTCAAGCAGCTCCCGGAAGTAGCAGCATGTCCCCCCTGCTCCAGCTCCTATGTGGAGGCGAGGCCAGGCAGCTCTGCGTGCTGCCCTGTCTGCAAGCGCTGCCCCTGTAGCTCCCATTGGCTGTAGTTCCCAGCCAACGGGAGCTGCAGGGGCGGTGCTTGGGGTTAGGGAAGTGTGTGGATCCCCCTGGCTGTTCCTACACGTAGGAGCCAGAGGGGGGACATGCCGCTGCTTCTAGGAGCCACGCGGAGCAGGGCAAGCCCCTGACCCTGCTCCCCTCCTAGAGTGCCAGAGTGGGGCAAGCCCCAGACCCCACTGCCCAGCAGGAGCCCGAGGGCTAGATTAAAATGTTTGGAGGGCGGGATGTGGCCCCTGGGCCGTTGTTTGCCCACCCCTGACCTAGACTATTGGAAGTCAATGTTATGACATGGGTCCCTAGATTTTCAGTAAGGTCTCTGCTTTTTACATCTAACTTCAATGTCATAGTGTATTAATGATCTCTTTCTGAGTAACATACATGCAGTTTTGGGTAGATATGTTCAGTTATTACTGAATTATCATTGCAAGTGCCATAAGCAGAGCTCACTGCATTTTCAAAAGTATCTTGTTTACAATGACTATAGCCATTCCTCAGATGGAAGCTCCATTATTGTGATGGAAGTTAGAAAATTATTCCATTTGAGAGGAGCCACATGCAGCCTGCATTTGGATAGAACATAATAGCAGATAGTAAATAAAGTAAAATCTTGAGTATTTTCCTTCGCTTTAACTCAATATCCATTTGCTTATTGTTTATTATTGTAAGGAATATTGTGTAAAACTGTGTTCTTGTTTTATATTTCTGTTTTTATAGTGGTGTGGTGGAATATGATGCAGAGGGCTTCACAAAGCTCACACTGTTGCTGATGTGGAAAGATTTTTGCTTCCTTGTTCACAGTGAGTAGCTGTTAAATTGTTTCCTGTAAAAGGAAAAAAGGCAAACAGCTTTGACTATTTTTATTTAATGACTATGTATTTTTGATGTGGCCATCACACTTTTGAAAACACAAAATCTTGACTGCGATTTGAGAATGAGGGATGATTTATGCAGATAGATCTGATTTTCTAATTTATAAAAACACCAAATGTATTCTGGGAAAGTCAGGGCTGGCTCTACCATTTTTGCTGCCCCAAGCAGTGAAAAAACCTGTTGCCGCCAAATTGCCACCGTGGACGGCAAGGGAGAGAGAAGCTGCCGCTGAATTGCCGCCATTGCTGGCGGAATGGAGAAGCTGCTGCCGCGGAAACTCTGTCGCCCCTTTCTGACTGCCACCCCAATCACCTGCTTGGAACGCTGGTGCCAGGAGCCGGCCCTGGGGAAAGTGCTCCAGTAACTTGCCACAAGGTTCTAGCAGCACATGTTGGCACCCAGGCCATTAGTGTGCATAACCCCGGGGTACCCAAATTCATTCATCACTTGCCACGAACCAATAAATTTGTGGGCGTTTTTAGATCAAAATAATATACACATCCATAATGTTTCTTGTACTTGTATTTTCCAAGGTAAATGAATAGAAGTTGTTGCTTTTTTCAATTCACCCTCTAGAAAAACCTGCACCTGATCACCTTTGTTGTCCTCCTGTAGTTAGAGAGAGGACAGCCACAAGCAAGATTTTAGGACTCGGTGGGCCACAGTTGACACTCCAGCTATGTTTTGGGCATGCTTGATGCAAACACTTTAAACTAAGTTTGTAAATCAAGACAGCACTAGAACATGTTGTGAGAATGAGGTGACTTGATCATGACCTACAAGTATATACATGAGAAAGAGATTTCTGATAGTTGGTGGCTCTTTAGTCTAGCAGACAGAAATATAACCAGTTCCTTAGGGGTTGGGAACTAAAGTTTAGACAAAGTCAGACTAGAAAGAAGGTGCATGATTTTCACAGTTACAGTAATTAACCATTGGAACAACTTACCTATGGATGTGGTGGATTCTCCATCACTGGAAGTCTTTAAATCAAGACTGGATATATTTCTGAAAGATATGCTATAGCTCAAACGAAAGCTGAGCTTTATGAAAAAATTACCAGGTAAGGTTCTGTGGCCTACATTGTGCAGGAGATCAGACTAGATGATACCAGTAGTTCCTTCTGGCCTTTAAATGCATGAATCTTAGAAACACAGAAATACAGAGAGTATTTGGTTTGGGAAGGAGTATCTGTGCTCTGTCCTCAGACTGTCAATCATCTTACCCTTTATTTATTTATTTTTGACTAGTACTCTTCTCTTCTCTTCTTTGTGGTGCCATTTAGTGTGGAACAATGATAAATGCCGCACTGCTCCTGCAAGTATTGTATTCTGTTAGCCCTTTAGTGCTGGAATATTCTTGATTGTATTCTTTCTTTTTTCTTTAATTTGGGACAATTCCTCCTATGGGAACACTGATGGTGGTGTCTAAATAGAAACTTGCTGAATGCAAGAGACTATAATCATTTTCGACTCTAAAGAAAACATCTGATCCTATTGTTTATGAACTCCAGAAAATTTGAAACTGGATGTAATTCCCACTATAGCTGTAGGACTTACAGCATAAGCCAATAAAGAAGGTCTAGTTGGACAAGTCAACCTTTCTTTATACATTCATTTCCCACTCCATGCTCTCACCGGCCAGGGGTGTCCTAGTAAATGTTCCTTCACTTTCTGCATCATTGTCCCCATCTTTTTCCCCAACCCTCCCCAGACTTCTTCATCCCTATTGTCTTTAGTTTGGTTTTAAGTTGTATTAAATTAAAGTTTCCCGTGGAGCAGATTTTTGTCTTGAGAGAAGAAAGCGTGGTATTAGCCCTAATAAACATGGAAGTAGCTAGGTTTCATAAGAGTCAAAATTCAAACTTCTGCTAAATGGTAGAGCAGTTTTTAATTGTTAAGTAATATTCAGAGCTCTCTACTTATGACTGTCGAGCCCTTGAGAGGTATGATTATAACGGAACAGCTTGTCACTATGAATTAGCTCCAAGGCCTTGTAAATTGTGCAGTAACTTATCTGTGCAAGTCATTGCATCACTTGCTTGTTGAATAACCCACTGCATAACTTAAATAAGTTACATGTACTAAAGGATATTGCAATGAAACCTACATTTCATTTCCTGAATAAAGTAATGCAGACTTTCATCTCTTAACCACTGAAATGACTGTGTATATTATGGTTGAATATTTATCAGCCTGTTGTTAAAATGTCTAGCACAGATAGATTTAAGTTGAAAAAATGTTGTACTTTATGTATTTGCTATATGGAAAAAATCTTCAGAGAATAAATAAAGTATAAGTGAGAAAAATGAGGAACTGTGCAAATGTGCAGAAGGCATCGTGGCAAACCAAGTAAAAGGAATAAGATTCTTTTTAAAATAGATTTGCAGCTTATGTAGACATACCCACGCGGGCTTTCATCTAGCTAGCTCACTAAAATTAGCAGTGAAGTTTTGGTGGTACAGGCATTAGTGTGGGTTGCACAAATGATTGTGTACCCAGGGTTCATAGAGTAAGTAGCCTGAGTTAAGTGAAAAAGTAAAGGACTGAAACTGTAAAAGGTAAATTGGATTTTAAAATAATAATACAGTGGTACAGAATACTGTACTTTACATACACTAGTCTAATATTTTATTAAAGTCTTTTTTCTGTTGACTCAACTCAGGATTTATGTCTACTGGAACCCCCGCCTCCACTCCAGAACAGTCTCACATGATCAAAAGTACAGTATTGTGCAGTACTTATGAAATAAAGGGCACAGTAAAGGAAGTCTGTACAGCTTGTCTTGCAATATAGGAGAGCTATCTAATTGCAGACTTCAGCAACTATTTTAATCTAATCATTATGTGAGTCTATCAAAGTCAGGTCAAAGTGAGGTCACAGGAACTGTTGTTTTAGTAGTTTAGTTCTAAAAGTTAATCAAGTGTTTTCAAAAACATAGAAGAGAAGAAATGAACATTCAGAGAAGTTCATGTTCATTCACTTGGGAGAGGAAGCCATTAACCAAGTTTAATGTTAATAGTGGTGTAGTTGAAGAGTAACTCTATTCCCTTTGCTACTGTTTTGTAACACTGATGTTTTTTCTTTAGTTTTGTAGATAAGATGATTCATTTTCAGAGACTTACAAGGTCTTTCTTTCCTTGGCTATGTACACATGCCTCACGTTAATGTTAATACAGATTTCATGGGTGTGTGTCCAAGGTTGACTAGACCTCTGGATATAGACACGAGAGAGAGAATGTGTTACATAATTATTTTGAAACTTGATCTTTACTGTAGATGTACGTTTAGCATCTCAACACAAATGAGATTGGTAGAAGATAGAAGGATTGGAAATAGTAGCTAAAAAGTATCAGTGATGAATTAGTGGTTGTTTGCTTCTTATAATGGAGGATTCGTAAGGATATAGGTTTAAATGGAAAGATCTTGCTTCTTTGCTCCATATATCATCTTATATCAACGAGCATGGTAGCTTCCTTCAAGTATATTGGTAGCTTCCAGCAAGTGTGTACTCTCTGGGCAATCACGTACCTTTTTGAAGCTGATGGGCACACTTGACTTGGGCAAAATGGAAAAAGCAATTAAGCTCCTTTTATGTAGTAAGATAGCTGGAGCACTAGAAGTCACCACCCCAAGCACTGACCAAATGAAAGGCTTGAGCAAAAAATTAACTTCGTAAGAATGAGTTGGTTTCACTGGGAACTGATTGCAAAAGCAGGGGTTGGGGGTATTAATTTGATTTTAGCTGTACATGTTAGAAGAAGAAAGCAGCCAGAAAAGTAAGGACAAAGCCAGAGAAACACTGATAGCATGACCCTGAGAGGAAGCTGGGAGAGAGAGATTATATTGGGCAGAGCTTTGTCTGGAAAGGAGGCTAATAGCCAGCAAGGACACTGCCTGCTCTGTTTGTTCATACTGTGTTCAGAGAAACAGGTGTTTGTGTCCATGTTTTGTAAATAAACAGGATTGCAAGAAATAAATACCTGACTCTACCATCAATTTCTCCTCCTAATGGAAACATCCTGCAAGGCCTCAAATATTGGCCAACCATTCAGACCAAAAAGGGCAACCTATTGTACTGTTTAGTGTCTGGTCATATTTGAGTCTAGCTGGCTTACTTAAAGAAGAACTGTTGCTTTACCTTGACATGTATTACAGTTGTCCTTTGAGAAGTTGCTTCTGCAGATTCCTAGTCCAGGAGTTACTGTCCTGCCACACAAATCATAGAACAGTGTAAAGCAGTAAAGTCTCTAGGGGATAGGCGAGAGGAGACATTGATTTGGAACCAAGAACATAAAAGACAGTGCACCCTCTCACAGTTATTCTCTGTCTCTCAGCAGATTTGGTCATGAAGCCAATACCTTTCTCTTGTGTGGAGTTAAATATTAGGAGTAAAGAGTGGCTAGCACTGTAGGGTCCTGGTCCATGACTGGGGCTCCTAGGTGCTACCACAATTCAAATAATAATAAAAATAATAATGTTAATGAGTTTGATAGTTTGGAGGCCTTGTCAGTTTTTCCTCCCATGTGGGACTTGTTCTCATACCATTGGGTGCTGAAAAGAAAATAGTCTTCAAGAATTGTTCCTCCGATTCAATCAAAATATCTGCCAGAAATCGTGACTAATGGCTAAAATTCCAAGCAGATCATCTTATGGTTCCTGCTCTCCTTGGGGTTTTGAACTTGATTGGCTCCACCTCCTCCATAGGATGTTGTGTGAGAAAAGCACCGTCAGCTAAATGTCTGGGAAAACAGGCAGTCCCATGGTCCAGGTCATCTTGCAAATGGAGGACATGGGTTACAGCAGTAAGAGTCTCTATTTATTTGAGATAGTTGGCACACATCTTGATGGTTCTGTGTTTTTAATTAAATATTTGAAATTTTTGTTTTATAAACTAAAATCTCTCCTGATTATTGTATGGTTCTTTTTATTTTATTGTTCGTGACGGTGTGGCTTCAAGAAGAGAGGTGAAAGGTTGTGGAAGGCGAATTTGTGGAAATGAAAGGGAAAGGGACGAGACAAAGAAAGCAAGTGCACAATAATGTAGGTAGCAAGACAGAGGAGAAGGGTGTGATGCACGTTGGTTAAGAGAAGGGAAGATTCGGCAGCAGAAGGTAGGTTAAGCATAATAACAAAAACAATGGTTTAAAAGTAAGAAGCTCAATACTGAGATACAGTGAAGTCAGAAGTCTGTTACGGTTATGACAGGATAGCTTTCTGCTCTTAGTGACAGCTAGTCAGGAAAAGGTGGAGCTTTTCAAGGACTATTCCTGGAAAGCTTAGGCTAGCAATGGTTCCAGGAGGCCACTAGGACCAGTTCTTGGGAGTGATTCCTTGACAGTGGAGTCAGCAAAGAAGGGTAAGCTGGCAAACCCAATTCCCTCCTCTGGCTACCTGCCATTTGCTCCCAGTAATGTTTATTCTTTGGCGTCTGATCCTAAAATTCACCCTTGTGTAGAGAGCATCTGCACAAAGATTAGTCCCACATCTAAGTCCCACATAAGTCCTCACAATAAGGTTTAAGTGGAATTTACATGCTACGTAGGTCTTGAGCATGGGGTGAATGTCACCTGTTGAGTTCAGTGGGAATTGCAAGTACTCCCCACCGCTGAGGATCAGGCACCTTGGTGGGAAAGTGGTTTTAGTCACAGACAAGCTACTCTGTTCCTCACTTAACTGGGTACAGTCCGAGGCTAATCCCAGAACTCAATTGCAGTATTGTGGGGAATGAATTGCCCTTTTGCTACCGAGTTTCCATCATTGCCAGGTCTTTAAAGGGGCATTGTCAACCAGTTGTAGTTTCAAATTTGTATTGTATCGTAAATAATTATATAACCTCATCATTATCTATTGAGAATATTTCAACATCACGTTCCTATGGTTCCTTGCTGGATGTTAATATTCTATGAGCTGAATGACATTTTGCAGGCCTTAGTGCTTTGTGTTTGAGGCTAGTAAAGTTGAAGGCAGAGGTGGTTTGTCTCCTTTTATTCTGTTTGCCTGTGTTCATATTAGACTGATATAAAAATGTCAATATTTTAAAGTAGATTTTGTTGATAACAGCGGGTTGAGATCGGACAAATTATAAAACTTAATATGAATGGAAACCATACATAGTGAAAAGTAAATTAGATTTTAAAATTCTTTGGTTTTATGGCAGTGGTTGTAGTAGCAGAAGCAAGCATTTTTTGGTAAAATGTCAGTTTCCATTGGCAGTGTCTGTCGTTTCAAGGAAACATATGTATGGTTTGCATTTTTTGAAGTTTTTCATTTTTTTTATTATGTTGCTCTGGATATTTTAAAGCTCATTATTTAGTATTGCTTCATCTGCTTTGAAATGGGAACTACAAGCTCTTTAACAAGTGTCTAGAAAAGTCATCAACTTTCACAGTAGCTTCTTTTACTCTGAAAAGTGACTATGTAGAAATGTCACTACTCAACAGTCTGTCTAGACCACTACTACCATAATGAACAGTTATCTCACAAACGTTAATGAACTTATCCTCAAAGATCACCTGTGAGGTAGGGAAGATGTATTATACCTACTTTACAGGTGTGGAACTCAGAGACAGAGAGATTAAGTAAAAACAACGAGGAGTCGTTTAGATACTAACAAATTTATTTGGGCATAAGCTTTCGTGGGATATAATCCACTTCATCAGATGCATAGAGTGGAAAATACAGTAAGCGGGTATAAATATACAGCACATGAAAAGATGGGAGTTACCGTACCAAGTGTGGGGGTCAGTGCTAACGAGGCCAATTCAATTAAGTGGTTTCCCTTAGGTCACATAGGAAATGTGTGACAGGACTGGGAATTAAATACTGATTTCCAGAGTCCTAGTTCAGTGCCTAAACAGCAAGACAAGTTTTCCTCTCCATCCTTGCTTCCTGTGTGTATTCAGAGTTATATCTATTCACTTTCTAAGACAGTAAGCTTTTAGCTCTTTACCATGTTATCACTATAAAGCCAATATACTTTTTGCATCAGCAACAGAATTGTGAAGTAAATTCCAATTGCAGAGCCAAATTCTCACCTGTTACACATGTGCCACAACTAAAGGAAGTGAGGTGGCACAGATGCAATTTAGGATGTAATCTGCCAGCACTAGGGTGTGCCTGCTAAACCCAGGGTTGTGAGTTCAATCCTTGAGGGGGCCATTTAGGGATCTGGAGCAAAAATTGGAGATTGGTCCTGGTTTGAGCAGGGTTGGACTAGATGTCCTCCTGAGGTCCCTTCCAACTCTGATACTCTATTCTATGAAGTAACTGGAGTGGAATTGGAAGACAATTGGATTGTGCAGGAGTAATTTAGAGTATAATTTGAAAACAGTGAGATTGCATGGGAGTGAAATTGGAAGAGGGTGAGGTTGCACAGGTGTCATCAAGATTTTAGGAACTTTATTTCTGGAGGTGAAACGTGAGCAGAAAACAAATCATTTTGATTTTCAGCTCCCAGGCTGAGTTTGAAATACGAGCAGAAAAAAAATCATTACTTGTAAACTGAATAAAATTAATAAGGAACCATTATTAATTGACTGCCATTTTTACACAGACACTTGTCAGAGGAGAAACACACTTTAATTGCCTCCGTATTCTACTGAAACACTATTTAGCAACTACTCAACAAATTGCAAAGGCTTTCTCTCTCCTCTAACAGCATTAGTGCCATAAGAAGGATAAATGCGTCTTTTCTCCAGCAGTGGGACACCATAGTCCCAAATCTATGCTAAGTTTGAGCACAGATTTTTCTACACTGACAGAAACCACTGCTGTACTTACAGTGCAGACTTCAAATGGCTCAAATAGGCAAGGTTCAGCTTTATAGTGCACCAGTGTTTCATCACTGCTAGGAGAAGTTGCTATAGAAACTGGTGCACCAGAAACAATACAAAGAAGTGGAAACCAGAGGAGGTAACCCTTGGGAATTAAAAAAAAAAAAAGAGAGAGAGAGAGAGAGAGACAGAGAGAGAGGGGAAGAAAAGTCATTAACACGTGGCATGCACATGACAGACAGCAACTCCCCCCGCCCCCCTCCAATCCCACTGGAGAGAATTACATAAGAGTTAGAGACAGAAAGACCTATTAGGTTATCCATTCCGTTTCCCAGGGGCCAGTGCAGGATAGTTTCCTTTGGTTCATTTTCTGGTATTTTGTCCAGTCTAGCTTTTAAAAGTCCAAAGCAGTAAGGTTTAATGGGGCTGGAGGATAATGTCACTCAAAAGATAGAAGTGATTATAAAGCATTTGCCAGGTTAGTTTTACAACATCCTATCATATGCTTTCCTTTTATTACTGGAGACTGTTTGAACAGACTCTTAATTTGTGCTGTGAAGTATTTCCCATATAAGACTAAACAAAGAATACAGAAACTTTGTTTGAAGGACATATTTTAAATTTATCGTTTTCACAAGCTGGAGGGCACAGTCTTTCTAAAAAGTCATCCCAAATTGCACTGCGATTATTTTGTATTATAAGAATGGGGTAGTAAAAAAACCAAAGTTCAGCAGATCTACCACTAACAATAAATAAGATAAAAGCTATTCAGTGGAACTGTTTGTGTCTTTCTTGAAAAGTCCCTTTGAAGTATATAACCTCTTCTGGTTTGTGTAGCCCATAGAGCTAACTTTAGCATTTATTTTATTCAGCAGTAATGCAAGGAACCTACAGGCCTGTATCTTGTAAGAAATTGGCTTCAGTAGTTAGCATAAGACTTGAGGCCTGTGAACATTGGCATAGATAAATGGTCCAACAATCACCCCTAAGTTTTGGGGAACAGGAAATGGAGTGTGGAAGGGTGAATTTTGTTCATAACGACATCAGCAAACCACAGGAACATGAGCTAACACCAGCTTCTGGATAGAACATCCACAGTTATCTGACCGCAAGAGTGCCGTGGCAACAAATCAACATATATGATAATAAGTTGAGATAATTAATATGCTAATCTATAGGAGAATGACATCCCAATATTAGTAAGATGAGGAAATACAAATGAGGAAGACAAGAGAAACCCCTACTGACTATACATTAGATGTAGTGGTGTCAGCATAATTTTTTATAAAAAGGATAATGGTCACTGGTGATGATGAGAAAGGTGATGCTGACGAGGAAAATCATGGCTAACATTTCAGGTTTTTCTGCAAGGGATGGTGTGAGTATATGGATGTTCAGATGTACATTCTGTATTATCTCTCTCTACCTTACTGGTTTAAAGTGTTCGTGACTTTGCTAAATGTATTAATAAACTATTGTAAATATAGAAGGGCTCCTACAGTGTGAGTATTGCAACTGTGCACATCAGGGTTCTCCACTGTACTGTAATTTTAATAATATTGGACCTGATCTTGAGACAAGAACCTGTTAAACCTCAAAGTGATAACTGGGAATTCTTAAGTAATCAATATAATTACTACATAGTCATTAGATCAGGCTAAATTTGACAAGGACAGAATAGTGTTTTGGCATTGTGGCCTTGTCTAATCTGATGCTTTCTGTAAAGTTTTGCACCATTGCACTATTACTAGTGCTGCTCTCTTGGTGATGGGAATAGTGGGAACTCTAGTGTAGACAAAGCACTGGTATTTTTACCACCATGTCCTCTATCTCTGGTAAGTGGCCAAATAGCAAGTGTGGAAAATCAGGATGCGGTGGGTGTAATAGGCACCTATATATGACAAAGCCCTGAATATCAGAACTGTCCCTATAAAATCGGGACATCTGGTCACCTTAATCTCTGTGCAGATCAAATCTAGATGACACAGTAGTAAAAATGCTAGTGGTCACCAATGCCTGGTCTACACTATAGCTCCCATTGTTACTACCACAGATAGGAATTTTAAGAAAAATCTCAGTATAGACATGGCAAAATGCTGTTCAGTCGTTCTCAAACCAGAAAGAGTTTCACACTTCTGAAGAACAGTTTTTATAGGAGATGCATAAATTCCAGGCTCAGTGTAATCCACAAGATAAACAAGTTCAAACTTCATAATATGCAGAAATAGTTTATTCCAATATAAGTCATTGTTTCCATTATTCAGAAAGACACATGGGCTATGGAAAAACATTATAATCAAAAATAACCACTTCTGTATTTTAGACTTTTAAGTTGGCCTTCTGCAAAGATGTTATATGCAATCATAAGAGATGTTTGGGGAGGGACAAGTTGGATGGCTCAAGGTCTTCAAAATGGGATGTATAGCCTTGCTCTTCTTGGTCACCAGTTCAAATCTAGATGAGGTTTATAGTGACTGAAAGCCATTCCTATCCAATATGAAAGAGTTGGAGGCCTTTGTCCATTTCAAAAGGAGCATCTTTCCATCACAATACACACCCCCGAAGTTGTCATTAGTTGATCCTTTGCTGGCAGTTTCCACAGAGAGGCCAAGAACTAAATGAGCATACAGCACTAACCTTCTGCCCCAGAGGTACCTGGCTGGATTAAAGCTGACCAAGACAAAGATTCACCAACATTTCCCCCACCCCCAGTCTTCCCATTCCATTAGGGTGTTCATAACCCCTCTAGCAAATTCACCTTCTGAGCCTTTCAGTGGACTCCTGGCTTACTTCCTAATCCTGAATACTTGATCTTCCTATCAACCGAGGCAGGAAAATTTCACATGGTTGTAAGGGTCCACCATTCCACAGATCTTGTTTCAGGACTGGGTCCTCAATGAGTAGTAGTCTTCCTTCTGTGTCATTATTAAATTAATGCTCCAGCATGATGCTATGGGGTATGAATTTCAGACACAATGTAAATCCTGGATATTGCCAACATACGGTTATTAAAGGGACTCTACTTAAAATGACACACTTCTGATTTTTTTAACCTTCTACTGTTATTATTACACCTAAGATTAATATATAACCCAAAAACTTAAGAGAAAGCATACATTTTTCTCTCTTTTTTAGTTGCACTTGGTACATTTGACAGCATTTCATGTATAATCAATTTAATTCTTTCAGCTGGAAAGGCAGTCAGTTCCCCATGTTGTCTGCATGCATCTTTCACACAGCAACAAGAGAAAGAAAATCATTTTTCAAAATAATAAAATGTGATTACAAAAGCACAAAACTGGCGGGGGCCTCGGGGGCAGGTGGAGCACCATGAACTGCTTTTAATTCACTTTTAAAATCTACTGGGTTACAGATTTCCAGCTGAGAGTGTTCCTTTGACAATCCTATGGACCTTCTGCAGCAGAAGGGATGTTAGTCCTAATATATTTACCAAATTCTAATCCAGGTGACCCTACAGACCTAATTTGCCCCAGTAATTTCAGTTGAATGTTATTCTTCATTCTTTCTCCTTCTCCCTTAAAAATATTACCACTGTGGTGTCACTGACATAGAATGGCTGATGCATTTCCAATCAATTGATAAGTTCACTTCATTGGTTGATCGCGATTCCTGTACTTATGGACCAGATTCACCCCTTCAGTCTGCACTTTGAATCTGCAGAACTTAGGCTACAGGTTTTCAGCAGCAGAAAGTCAAGGGAGGAGTGGTGAGATACAGTAGCCAAGCCAACTATAAGCCCTGATCCACTGAGGGATCTTGACCCAGCCACCGCAAAGCCAAACATGCTGGTGACGAGGCCAGGTCAGACAATTCAGGAGGTGCACTGAATCAGCAGATCTCTTATGGAGCCTTCACCGGTGGAGCTCCCACAAGAACTTCATGGAAGCTGCTTTCTTTAGTAAAACCCAGTTGGAGGAGGTGCAATGGTACCATCACCTGCCTTCTCCCAGTGGTGAACGCCTCCCCTGGTGTAGCTGCCCTAACCTATGCAGAGGATACAATGTTCATGTCCCTGCACCCATGGTCTGAATCTGGTCCATGGTCTGTAAGAACATAAGAACGGCCATACTGAGTCAGACCAAAGGTCCGTCCAGCCCAGTATTCTGTCTACCAACAATGGCCAATGCCAGGTGCCCCAGAGGGAGTGAACCTAACAGGTAATGATCAAGTGATCTCTCTCCTTTTTCATGTATACAATTCATGGTGTTATTGGATAATGTTACATATTTTGTCCTTTAAAAGTTATCTGATTCTTACAAGGAAATATACATATATAACATATCAGAACAGATGCAGGAGTAAATACTAAACAATTGTCACTAGCCAGTGCCAGATCGGCTCGCCAGGTATGTTTCTTATACACCTCAAATAAAGTGTATGTGTTTATACCTCTTAAAAAAAATTCAAACTCTTAGTCAGTCATTAATCTCATGTGGGTGGTAGACTGTCTACATAATCCCCAGTGCTTCTGTGTGTTACTGTTCTCTCTACCAGAACAGAAGTGCATTTGTATTTCTGATCTCCACCCACTGCAGGAGGTTTCATTCCCTCATTACGTACTGTATGAAAGTATGGAGGTAGAACAATCCTTTCAATGAAATGTGATAGAATGAAGTCATTCCACCCCAGTGTCCAAAACATAAATGAATGCTTAGCACTTTTCATTGAGTCGCCCAACACCCTGGTGTGGTATGTATGTTGGCATTACTAGCCCCATTTTACAGCTTTGGAAACATATTGCTCTAACAAACACTAAGTGCTTTTGTCTGTATGAACAGTTAGACTGAGGCAAGTTGGCATGTGAATCAGCCCCATGCTAGACAGCGCAGACTGACTGACATGTGTTAACAGCTCATTAAGGCCTGGTCTACACTACAGAGTTAGGTCAACGTAAGGCAGTTCACGTTGACCTAACTGTAAGCATCTACACTAAAATATAGCTCCCACCGATGTAACTCACTCACTGTGCCAACTTAATAACTCGACCTTCATAAGAGGCATAGTAGTTAGGTCAACACAGTGTCAGTGTAGGCATTGCGTTGCTCACATCGACTGTTGCTGCATTTCAGAAACAGTCCCACAATGCCCCCATACTGGCAGTTAAATTGGTGCAGGCGCTCCTGGTGAGGGAGCGCACCACTGACACACAGAGCATAATGTGAACGATTCCATTACTGTGGTGGCTGTATGTCAACATGACTTAGGTCGGCTTAATTTAGTAATGTACATTTGCCCTAAGAATTTGAGACTTGCCTACTATGTAAGAAGTCACTGTTAAGAGATGTTCAGTCCATGCTCTAACCACTAAACCACACTACTGTCTCTGTCTTTAAAAAGTTAGATAAATATCAAGAATTGATTTCTTTGGTAGCCATGTTGTCAAGTATACAGTATATCTCCCATTCCTTCTCATAGTATTTAACACAAAAGTAATTTTTTCTTTTGTCCTTAGCTACAGTATTACTGAGGCAGTCATGTTCCTGTCTTGTACTGCAAATTCTTTACAAATAGATACTGGGAGGGTTCCAGTTAAATATATGGTAGAGATAAAAGATAGGGTGAAAGCACTCCTGTTTCTCTTTTTTATGGTCTGAGTACCTTATCTTTTCTTTGAGATTTATAAACATGGGAGACAAGTGCAGCCTGGAAGAGGGGGCTGGAAATGTGAATTGGAGTATTGTAATATAAAACAAATTCTGGGTTGCTTATATATAGGAAATTAACAACACACCGGACCTCTTCTTTAAAAGAGAAAAAGTGTTTCCTCTCCTTTTTGTCTGTGGTTTATTTACCTTGCTTGCAAGATAGCACTGAAATGAAAAGGTCTGCATAGGACCCTATTGTTACAACTTTGGATGTACACAGTTTCTAGAAAAATAACCTTCAGTTGCACTGCCCGTGGGGGCACAGTTTACAGTTCTGTAAGTTAGTAATGAATCACTCTGTTTCACAGGCTGACTTTCATAGTCTGTTTCGTGTTTCACAATCCAAGGTTTGTTTATAATGTTTCTTATTTTGCAGGTAAAATGTACAAATACTCAGGCTCAATCTTTACTTTAAAATCTAAATTTAAGCCCTAGGGAGGGAGGACAGTTATTTAAAGAGGTGCATAGAGGGATAACAGTGGGTAAGGAGATGAAATAAGGGGAAAGTGTAGACTGGGTCTAAGGAAATTGATACAGATTAAGCAGGGGTGCACAGAGGTTTTTGGAGGCCTGGGACAAAATCTGAAACGGAGGCATCCCCACCCTTCCAAAAAAATTACCGCTAATGGGAGGCCCAGGAGGCAGGGGGTTGGTTTGGAGAGCGAGCCAGCCCACAGTCATGCTGCAGCAGTGTCTCAGCTCCTGTCCCATGCAGCTGGGCCCTGCTCCCCACTCCAGGTGTTGCAACCTGGTATGCAACAAATGGTGGGCCAAATCTGAGTGGTGTTGCGACCCCACACCTCAGGTCAAAATGTCACTTGGTTTGGGGGCCTTCTCAAATGTGGGAGCCTAGGGCAAACTGTCCTTTTTGCCTCACACCCCTCCCTGGGCAGGTCTGTGATTAGGCTGTGATTTACCCTTTGCTTGTAGCAAGACTAAAGCCTGATCTACATTAGAAAGTCATACCAACAAAACTCTCCATTCTTCTGTAAAGCTTGGTGTGCATCCATACTTAATTGTGTCTCCTACAAAAAACCTCCCACTTTCTCCAGCTGTTATACCTGTTTCCAGAGCAATATAGGCCCCTTGCAGTTCAGTTCTGTGGGCATAGTGGCACTCTGGACTCACATGTACCTACACCCCTGTAAACAGTCCTTCAGCTGCAGCCCCACAAAGCAACATTCCCTTAAAGAATTCCCTCTCCAATAGTACATTTGATTGAACTCTGCTGCCCAGGAGGTCACGGTGGCCAGAAGTTCACCTCATTTTAAATGCCCGGTGCAGTCTTCTTCACAGCCGCATCTGTTCCTCTTAGCTGCCACCTTTTGATGAAAACATGGCTTCTTGCACTCCGTCTCATGCTGTTGCTCATGCAGTTTGTCCAGGAAGAAGGTGCACTATGGGGAGAGGAGCCATGTGCAGGCACAGCTACCGCCCTCCCTCAGGAACAAGAATATTTACAGTGACTTGGAAAGGAGATGGTAAAACTCTAAATTCACTCTTGAGTCAGCTTCAGTTGAATCTCTCTAAGCACTGCATCCTTGCAAATACAAAAGGATTGTATGTGCTGCCCTTACAGTGGAACAGAGAGCTGTGTTCCTCTTTGTTGCATCTGAGTTTGCAGTGGCGAGTTCGTAAATGTTATATGAAAGTGTTTGATTATGGGATAAATCAGAGGGAATTGTGGGCATTTGACCCCAACCTTCAGAATACTCTGAGAGGTATGTGAGTATCCCACAACGTAAAACAACAAGAAGGTCAGATCATATATCTGTGTGTGTGTTCATTAACCTGTGTACATGAGACAGTTAGGAAGGTTAGTTAGGATATCCGGGTGCAGTTATATCAATATGTTGAGGACACTTATCTCTATACCTCAGTCATGCTTGATCTGAAAAGAGCAGTTAAACAACCAGCCTCACATAGGAGACCGTTTTTATTATAGGTGGAGCTGGTAGCACTGCTTATTAGTAAGGTTGCTCAACACTTCCCATAACAAGATCCTGTTTTCAGTTGCTTACAAAAACAGGACTGGGACAGTGAAGAGGCTGAAGAGGACGTGGGCAGAAGTGATCAGGTTTGAGGAAACAAGATACAGAAGGGTCTGTGACCAGTAGAGCACATTCCTTTCCAGAACCTGGAATGGAACCCCAGATTCCTGAATTTCAGCATTTCTCTGCTGTCAGCAAATACCCGTGAAACCCACTGGCAAAGTGTGTCTCTCATCCCCTCAAGTGCTAGAGGATGGCAACCTACTACTCATATCAGTTACTCTGATAGCTCAAGTGGTAGAGGTCTGTGTGGTGGAGCTAAAAGATCCAACCCTGCTGATGACCCAGATGAGGGCTAATAAGGTTTCAACTGGAGTATTGTGTCCAATTCTTGGTGCCACATTTCCTGAGGGATGTGGACAATTGGAGGAAGTCCAGAGGAGAGCAACAAAAATTATTAAAGGTCTAGAAAACATGACTTATGGGGAAAGACTGAAAAAACTGAGTTTGTTTAGTCTGGAGAAGAGAAGACTGAGGGGAGAAATGATAACAGTTTTCAAGTACATAAAAGGTTGTTCTTGTTAACCTTTGAGGATAGGACAAGAAGTAATGGGTTTCAGTTGCAGCAAAAGTGACAGGTTTCAGAGTAGCAGCCGTGTTAGTCTGTATCCGCAAAAAGAACAGGAGTACTTGTGGCACCTTAGAGACTAACAGATTTATTTGAGCATAAGCTTTTGTGAGCTACAGCTCACTTTTCACTGCATGCATCTGATGAGGTGAGCTGTATGCTCAAATAAATTTGTTAGTCTCTAAGATGCCACAAGTCCTCCTTTTCTGGTTGCAGCAAAGGAGGTTTAGGTTGGACATTAGGAAAAACTTCCTGACAGGGTGGTTAAGCACTGGAACAGACTGCCTAGGGTGATTGTGGAACTTCGGTCATTGGAGGTTTTTAAGAGCAGGTTAGACAAACGCCTATCAGGAATTATCCAGTTATTACTTTGTCCTGTCTTAAGTGCAGGGGACTAGACTAGGTCACCTATTGAGGTCCCTTCCAGTCCTACACGTCTGTGGTTCTATGATTATATCATATGATGAAATTTGTTTTTTCAGGTTTCAGAGTAACAGCCGTGTTAGTCTGTATTCGCAAAAAGAAAAGGAGTACTTGTGGCACCTTAGAGACTAACCAATTTATTAGAGCATAAGCCGAAAGCTTATGCTCTAATAAATTGGTTAGTCTCTAAGGTGCCACAAGTACTCCTTTTCTTTTTGTTTTTTCAGTTTGTTTTTATAAAATGTAGGAAATTACACACAAAATAACTGTGTTAAAAGAACCATTATTAAGGTTGAAAAGTCAAGCACTCAAAAGTTAGGAAACACGGGAATTAAGGTTGCCTAATTCAGCCCCCGTAGTATGTATGTTTTATGATAGTCTAGTTACGTGATCATATACTGTTTTTTTCACAGGATCCCTGCATTTTTTAGTGTACAGGAGGATCCTGCTCTGGGGATACAGTAGAACCTAAGACCTTGTCTATA
Source organism: Lepidochelys kempii (assembly GCF_965140285.1). Taxonomy (NCBI): domain Eukaryota; kingdom Metazoa; phylum Chordata; order Testudines; family Cheloniidae; genus Lepidochelys; species Lepidochelys kempii. The sequence continues at coordinate 155,326,590 of NC_136382.1, forward strand.
CTACAGGAAAAAGTCGATCTAAGCAACGCAATTTGAGTTATGTGAATAGTGTAACTCAAGTCAATGTAGCTTAGATCTACTTGCCACGGAGCACATACTATGCAATGTCAATGGGAGACGCTCTCCTGTCGACTCCCCTTACTCTTCTCAATCCAGTGGAGTACAAGAGTCGACAGGAGAGCAATCTGTGGTAGATTTAGCAGGTCTTCACTAGATACGCTAAATCAACCGTCGATGCATCGATCGCCATGCATCGATCTCCCAATAAGTGTAGGCAAGCCCTCAGAGTTACAAACACCTCAGGAATGGAGGTTGTTTGTAACTCTGAAATGTTCATAATGCTGAACAAAATGCTGTGGCTGTTGTTTCAAGCGTTTACAACTAAACATTTACTTAATACAGCTTTGAAACTTTACAATTCAGAAGAAAAATGCTGCTTTAGCCATCTTAATTTAAATTAAACAAGCACAGAAACAGCTTCCTTACCCTGTCAAATCTTTCTTTTTAAACTTTTCCTTTATTTTTGTCGTAGTTTACGTTTAACACAGTACTGTACTGTATTTGCCTTTTTTTTTTTTTTTTTTTTTTTTTTTGGTCTGTGCTGCTGCCTGATTGTATACTTCCAGTTCTAAATGTGCTGTGTGGTTGATTGGTCTGTTTGTAACTCTGGTGTTCATAACTCTGAGGTTTTATTGTATATGAAATGGAGCAGGGATTTTCTTGGTTATGACATACCTCCCCTGCATACTGCTGCCAGTTTTGTTTAGAGTTTGAACTTTTGAAAGAATAAGCATAACGTTTTGTTCAGAGTTACAAATAGCCTCCATTCCTGAGGTGTTCATAACTCTGAGGTTCTACTGTACCACTAAAAGGAATATAAAATCAAATGTCGAAAAAAAATGTCTTTACCACCGATCTAATCAGGAATCAAAGATTTGCATGTTATATTAACTTGTAAGATTAGCTCCAAGGTAAATAATACTTTCTTATTAACTCTGGAGTTGTTTGCATGTGTGATGTGAATGGTTAACATTGTTCTGTTCCAGACCTCAGTGTTATTGACCTTTGAGAAGGTAAACAAAAGAAGCTTACTAACTCCTGGCATCATTTTTCAGGCAATTGTTAGCCAGGGTTTGTTATTTAGATAACAATATTGAAAATATACTGAGCGTATCCATTAAATTACATGACAGCACAAAAGCAAAAAAAACTCAAATGTGTATGTATTGTTTTTTGTAGCTTCTTTTATATTTAGAAAACAACAAACTATAAGCTGTAATTAAATCTCTGTGATTCATTCTTGATGTGCAAATCACTTTTTCTTTTTCATTTTGGAATAAACACAGAATAAAAAGTTAGGGGCAATGTTGAGGTTCTTTGCTCGGGTTTACTCAGCACTGCCATAAAAGTTTTACCTGAGTAAGGATCGGAGCTTTGCCAAATTAGGGAGTTGACCCTATTGGTAATTAGTCTGTAAATGTTAGTGTAGTCTAAGTCTGAGTGAAACAAGTGTCTTTCTGTTTTTAACCCTACTTGTGTGCTCCTTTGGCCAATTATTGTGTTATTTAAAATAATTATTTTAAAAAAATAAGCCAAAGTAAAAAATCAAAATGATTAAATTATGCTGAATCTGAAACTGAATCAGAAAGCTTTACTTTCCTGAACTAGTTAATAGTTTAAATTTTCCAACGGAAGCGCTTCCATTCCTGGGAGAGAAGGGGTAAATGGGACTTCCTTTGACAACCTTTTCATTTTAAAACCAAGACTAGTTTGACAGCAAGATTTGTACCTTCCTAAGTAAATATTACTATTTAACCGTATGACTTGTGGAAGCTTGTTAAGTGACGTGACTCACCTAGATAAAGTTATTTTTAGAGATGTAATTTGTACTGTTTAGAAGGGCAAAAAAAAAATGCTGGTAAAGAGCTAAATCCCTCATTATGGTTTACAAAGCTCATGAAACAGCATCCATGCAAAAGATGACTAAGCAAGGGTCTATTGCCACTTTCAGGAATTTACAGACATGAGTCATCCACTTATTGTCTGCAGATACACCACCAAGGTACCTGTGAGTCAGCTTTGATTTGGAAATAGCACTTGCATTCAACATGAATACTTTTTTTGTGTTTCTTAAGTATCTGAGTACTTTGGCTAAATAATATGCTAAACCAAAGCTTGCTTTTGTAATCTTCACAATTCAGATGCTCACTTAAGAAAGTGTGATTGATTTTGCACTGTGATGCATTCTACATAGTAAAATATAAATGTGGTGTGTGCTTGATATAATTTTGCCAACACTTAACTCTGTACCCTTGTATACTATACAGAAGCAGATTTTATCTGTGTTCTATAATACATAATTATATCATATGTATAACCAGTGAAGGGTAAAAATCTTCTCCATCACACCTTTGCCTCCTCCTCAAAAACACAGGTTTGACCAAGAGCAAAATATGACCCTTTATCTTCAAAACCCCTTGTAAATATTAACTTATAACATGTTTGCTTATTTTATGTGATGTGAAAACTTTGGGGCTGAATTCAAACTTGACATAAGAAACTACTACTTTATTAACTCCAGTGGACTTATGCCCGCTATGCCAGCAATGAATTTGGCCCTTAATGTCTACTTCTGAAATAATAGCTGGCTATTTGAGATGTGTAGAGCAGGTTAAAGTTCAGAGCCATTTCCTGTTTTCTTGAACTATAGGTGTGGTTGTGCTCCATAATTAGGGTCACATTTTTGCTTCATGAGACTCAGCTCACATCCTTAATTAGAGAAGCACTTGGTTTAAAAAATGGGAGTTTTGGTTGTCCTTTCTGTTCTTAGGTGGACAATAGCTTTAGAAATCAAAGGCAGCTACTATTACTTTTCAAGATTTGGCTTGAAGTTCAAGGTGGTACTGCTCTTGGCCAGGAGTGGACACTTCAAATGTAAACCTATCTATTTTGATCGTCTGGTTCCACGGTTTACATTATATTTGACTCCTGAAAGCCTCCCTAAATGTTTTGGTTCAGAAAAGGAGGAAGCTCTTTCTTTCTTTCTTTCTTTCTTTCTTTCTTTCTTTCTTTCTTTCTTTCTTTCTTTCTTTCTTTCTTTCTTTCTTTCTTTCTTTCTTTCTTTCTTCTCTTGCTGTACCTCTGTTGAAAAAATACTCTGAAAGATGAAAGGCTAATCACAGGAAATGAGAGCTTCTCTGAAGTGACAGCAATGTCTCTATAGTGCTTTTAGACAGTAGCTCTACTGCTATATACTTTTTCTTAAAAACAAAGCTTTTGGTTTAGTTAATGGGAGGAAAAATGCTATTATTGCCTCTTTCACATACGGAGAGGTTTTCAAAATCAAGCTAATGGAGACCAGAAATTCTCTAGTAAAAAATGAAATAAATAGAGATAATATGATTTAATTTCTTTACTGGAGTTTGCTATCCTTCGTACTTACAAGCAAACAAGTGTTTCATACCATTTGCACAGTTATTTGAGGGAGGGTTTTCCTCAAGGAATTGATTCTGCAGAGAGAGCAGATAAAGGTTGTACTAAGAAATGGAGTTTCAATATACAGAATTAGACAAAGTAAACTTCCAACTTCAAAACTGAGAACCAGTCTCCTGGGGTTTCCATTGCTCTCTACAGAGCAGCTCTTTTGATTCTTTGGCATAAGAGTAATGTCTGTAAGAGAGAGGAACAAGTAGTTTGCTTACTGATAAGTGGCTCAATGTGTGGCAATTCTTTTTCAGGGATATCGTGCATTAACTATGCCACCAAGAAGACTTTGACAAAGTATTTCATTTTTTAATCTAATATTTCTTTTTCTTTAACATAGTAATGTTCTTCCCCAAAATTGATCAAACTAACTCAGATGGACACAAATCAGACGTCAAGAATTATAACATTCAAAAACCAGTCGGAGAACACTTCAATTCCCTGGTCACTCGATTACAGACCTAAAAGTAGCAATTCTTCAACAAAAAAACTTAAAAAAACAGACTCCAACGAGAAACTGCTGAATTGGAATTAATTTGCAAACTGTATACAATTAATTTAGGCTTGAATAAAGACGGGGAGTGGATGGGTCATTACACAAAGTAAAACTATTTCCCCATGTTTATTCCCCCCCTCCACCCCCGACTGTTCCTCAGAGGTTCTTGTCAACTGCTGGAAATGGCCCACCTTGATTATCACTACAGAAGGTTTCTCCACCCCCCTCCTCCTGCTGGTAATAGCTCACCTTACCTGATCACTCTACTTACAGTGTGTATGGTAACACCCATTGTTTCATGTTCTCTGTGTATATAAATCTCCCCACTGTATTTTCCACTGAATGCATCCAATGAAGTGAGCTGTAGCTCACGAAAACTTATGCTCAAATAAATTTGTTAGTCTCTAAGGTGCCACAAGTCCTCCTTTTCTTTTTGTGGATACAAAGTAACACGGCTGCTACTCTGAAATCAGTCCATCATGTTACCTCTGAAATGTATCAAGTAAGCTTTTGTGTGGGCTGAGTCCCCCAGTTAATCAGAGCCTTATCACGACATAAAACTCACACTGGACTGAACTTATTGAACTCACTGAACTGGCCAGACATCAGTACTTTAACTGATCTGCTTTAGCCTGAGACCACAGCTGGAATGCCTCATTAAGTTTTGTGTATCTCATTACCATAAACATATGGAGGGAGTGACTGGGGTTGGCAGGCTTGATTTGGAGTGCAGGGGAAATAAGGCTTGTCCAGTTCAAAGAGTAGGAAAATTTAAGCTATCAGAAAATCTTTCTGAGATTGCTATATCTTAGGCTGTGGAAGAGGCTTTCAAAGGAAGTGGTGGAAGCATCAAATCTTGAAACATTTAAAAATAGGATACACAAAGCACTTGCAAATATATTGGAGGAAACAATCCTGCTCTGGCATAGAAATGGGATAGATGATTTAACATGCCTTTTCCATTTTTAGTTGCTATTATTCTCAGCAATGTTACAGTTGGTGGTTAGCTTCTCTTTTGATACTACATCTGACATTATTCAGTCAGGATCCTTGACGTCTCATTAGGTAGAAGTGTGAAGTCACAAATGAAGATTTCTGAGGTCCCAAGTTCCCATGAATGAGCTACAGTCTTACAAAACTAAATTGGTGAGCTGACTAAAGAATTTGTTCTTTTGTCTCTTAGGGTTAGTGGAATGCATCATTTTGGGATATTAAATGGAATAGTGAGGGGTGCTTTAAGGGCCAAATCCCGTATCACTAAAGACAGTAAAAAGAAAAGGAGTACTTGTGGCACCTTAGAGACTAACCAATTTATTTGAGCATGAGCTTTCGTGAGCTAAAGACAGTGCAGGTTTTGCCACTGACTTCAATGGATGCAGGATCAGGCCTTAAAAGTAAATACTGAGATTGATGTATAAGTAAAAGTCTTAAAACAAACTAGGGAGATTTTTTAAGTCTACCGAATATAAAAGACCCAAGAAAATGTTATACTCCAAGAACACGTTTGGCAATTAAAAGGTTAAGTTTTACCAGTTGAAGAGTCTCTGGAATACTCTCTCTTGTAGACTGGTTTGTTGATCTAACAGACCTGACTAATCTTGAGATGGCCTCCTTCTTTTTGGGTGATAAACAAGGGGAGTTAAAAGAGATAGGATCTAATTCTGGGGATACTTAAGAGTAAAAAGTTTCTGATATCAGTAACTTTGTAGTTTTAGTTGTTTGTTTGCTTAACACTGATGACCGTGAGTTGGGATTCCTTTGGTCTGTTCTAGATTCTGCAAGTGTGACCTTGATTAAGTCACTTAACCTCTCTGGGCCTCAGTTATCCATCTGTAAAATGGGGGTAATAATACTTGCATTTCCCAGGCAAGGTATAAGGATTAATTATGGCTGATAAAGCACTTTGAGCTCATCAGATGAAAGGGTCTATAAAAGTACAATATTGCTCTATATCGCAAAACAGAATATATAGTAACATTCCTGAAAGTAGAAACTAAGCTGGAAAAATACAGACTTTAATGCATTAAGCATTAGAGAGAGAGAGATTGAACTGGTGGAAATACTGTGATTAACCTGTAAATGCACAATAAAATCATGTCATTTGCTTTGTAAAATAAAAATACTTCAGTAAACATAAATTGAGTCAGACATTGACATAATGTAATCCATGTTTATTGGAAGTACAAGAAGAAATGTTAGAATTCCCCGTCATTTTCACTTTTTTCATTTAAGATCTGGTTAGCTACATTTCTTAACCTGAGTTTAGAGTCAACAGGTACGAATGATATATTTCACAATAAAGATGAAAGCAAGAAAAGGTGTCTCTTTCATGTCATCTTTTTCTTTTGCTGTCTTTGCAGTTGACCTACCGCTGTACTTTCCTCGAGACCAGCCAACTCTAACATTTCAGTCAGTCTATCACTTCACTAACAGTGGACAGCTGTATTCCCAGGCCCAGAAAAACTACCCTTACAGCCCACGCTGGGATGGCAATGAGATGGCCAAGAGAGCAAAGTAAGAAAGACTATAATTTAATACCAAAAGTTTCATTTGTTAGAGGGTCAAGTGTTGTTCAGTATTAGAGTATAGATTTATCTGTATGCATTGGACATTCTTATATGTGACACTGTTTCTGTATAGTGTTTTCTTTGGTTATTTTTGTGTTGGAACTGAATGCAGTCTTAATATTCACACATTTGAGTGTAACTTACATATTTATATTTTATTATTAATAATCAATTATTATGATATTGCCAAAGGACCAACCAGTGAGGCCCCATTGTGCTAGGCACTGTGCAAACAGTGTAGCAGCTAGTCCTGCCCCAAAGATCTTACAATCTAAATAGATAAGACAAACACAGGGTTGGAGGGAAGGGGTGTCACAAACAAGCAGAGTCAACGGTTTGAGGACAGAAAATGTCATATTCATTCCACAATTTTTTTTAGGTGGGTTTTGTTAGCAGGGGGTACACTAAACAAAAAGAAAAGTGAAAGGTAAGAAACATTGAACAGAAGGGGGTAAGGGAAATAGGGCTGGGGAGAAGAGGCTAAGGGACAGGTGTGGACTGCAGCTGAAGTGAAGAAATACTGAAAGATGGGAAAGGGAATGGGTGGAGCAAACAGCCAATCAACACAGGGCAGAGAAAATCCAGTTAAATCATGGAAAGTACTCTGAGTCTCCCTGCTCTGGCTGCTTCTTTAGCTTCTCCTACCAGCTGGAGACTCTGCACTCCTTCCCCAAGGCCACATGGCAGATTGGCCAAGAGGCACTACCTGGATCTCTGTTTCCCCAGAGTATGGGAGGGTCTTCCCTGCACAGTTCTGGGTCTGGGGGATACTGTGGGGAGCAGTGGCCTCATTTTACCCTCTCCCCCCAGTGTAGCAATGGGTTGCTTTGCACCTGCTCCTACTGGCTGGAGTTTCTGATTGTAGTCGTCATATTTACAAATTCAAGCATAACTAAGTATAACTTAGACATTTATATCTTGGTACATAGTACAGTGTTAATGTTAATTAACTACTGCTTTACTTTACTGTAAGCGCCAAAAGTGCTATATCTAAAACAACATAGAATTAACACAAAGGTGTAGAAAGGATATAAACCAGAATATAATGTTTAAAATAAGACTTAAAAGTGAGGCAATGAATAAGCAACACACATTTCCCCTAGATGGAACTATGTGGGCAAAGGCCCTGTACTTAAATGTTGCAAATTGTAGAAATGCTGAAACAGCAATAACTTAGAGTAAAAGTTGGACTACAGCAAATATAGACATCAAATATATAAATAAAATAACATATCAGAATGAAGGGCTTTGAACACCAGAATCAAAAGATTAAAATGAATTAGCAAAGGGCACTTAAACAAGGAAGTCAAAGGAAAATAGCTCAGCTGCAAAAATCAGGTGAATGATGCACATGGTTGTATAGACTATAACTTGGTATGGGTAGAAGTAAACAGTGAATAAATGAAACACATGCAAGTTTTATAATGCCTTAAGTAATATGGAGAATATCAAATAGTAGCATTTGGGATTCTGAGTGACATATTGCACTAGGTATGTGTTTTTGTTTATTTATATTAATTGACTTTTTAGGAGCACTGTCTCCTGTTAAACGTATTTTCTTTTTGTTGAGTTGGTTTGTTAGGATTGATGAGAGATATGCAAGTGCCAGAATATTGTATATGTTTTGTTTAAAATAATGAAAAATATAACTCGGAAGCATCATTGTGAGTTATTTCATGCCTGAACTGGACAATACATTAGTTTTGTGGGGGGGAAGTTGTACACAAACACACATTCTGTCTGCTCTATACTTGCATACAAATCAGCACATGCAAGTTGAACCTCCCTGCCCAATCCCCATTCCTAACAGTCCTTTAGAAAAGCACTGACTGCATAATTTTTCTTTAGTATTACCTCTAGACATTTTTATGAGGTTTGTCACCTCTGAGTCTTCGCATATAAGCAGAGTTAGATTAAACATAAATACATACAGTAGAGGGAGTAGAGTGTGAGCAGGTGGGGGAAGAGAGAAGATTGGGGTATCCATCTCTTAAGCACAAAGGAAGAGAGAAGCTCCTCCTCTGTTTATAGCACTATGTTTGTGGGAGTGACTGGAGACTTTACTGCATCTTGTAGGGTGGGCAGCCCAGATTTAAAAAAAAAAACCCTACTCTCTATTGGGAAGAAAGCAGCAGTTTCTCTCTTTTTGGGTTTGTCTACACTGGGAAAATGAATAATGTTTTAATTAATACATTTTAAGCTCCATGTAACATCTAGTGTAGACAAAGACAATCTCTCCACTGTATTTTCCACTGCATGCGTCCGATGAAGTGAGCTGTAGTTCACGAAAGCTTATGCTCAAATAAATTTGTTAGTCTCTAAGGTGCCACAAGCACTCCTTTTCTTTTTGCGCATACAGACTAACACGGCTGCTAATCTGAAACAGGTTAAGATGTGTTAGCCAAGGTTACTCAGGTCACGCCTACACTAGAAAGTTTTATTGGTAGTATTTCTGCCAGCATGTAGCTGCCGATTTTGCAATTCGAGTAGAGCATGGGCAGATTCAACTGTCTTTGCCAATGCAGCACGCCTTCACGTCAAGAGGTTGTACCGGAGAAAAAGTGCGCTGTGCTACAGGAAGGCATCCCAGTGTGCCCCACACCACGGTCCAGCTTCCTGGGACTTTTGGAAGTGTATTGTGAGAAACCAGTACTCCTCTCAGGGAACTGTGGGACCTTGGGGTCAAGTTCCCTCTGTTCCCACCATGATCTTCTCTTTCACACCACTTTCTAAAATTCGCACAGTTCCTTGTGCTGGTTTTCAATCTCTTCGCCACTTCACTGGCAAATCATTGGAATTCTCATATCAATTTTAGAGACAGGGCACCTGCTTCTTCTGTGTTTGTGGAACTTCAGCAACTATCACAGAGGCCAGGCATGCAACAGTGAAAATGAGAAAACTGAGGAGGAGTGAATGATGCAGACAGTGAATGAAAGTCACCTGATGCTGCAGGCATTCACTGACCAGCTACACATGGTGGAACAGGACTTCTGGGCCCGTGAAATAAGCACTGATGGTTGAGAATGGATGCAAATCTGGGACGCTCAGGCAGTGGCTTCAGAACTTTCAGATGCAGAAATTGTGTGCTGAACTCGCCCCAGCCTTCCAGTGCAGAGACACCAAAATGAGAGCTGTTTTGACAGTGGAAAATGGGTAGCAATCTCGCTGTGGAAGCTTGCGACCCTAGATTGCTATCGGTTGGTGTTAGAAAGTCTTCAGTGGGGACAGTCATCATCCAGGTGTGCAAGCCTGTTAATTGTCACCTGCTGCACAGGATTATGATTCTGGGCAATGTGCAGGAAATGATGGACTGCTAATTCAGTGCAGTGGACTTCCTGAACTGTGGAGTAATAGAGGAAATGCATATCTTGATCCTGGCCCACCCACCCCATCCCTCAGACTGAGTATTTAAACAGAAAGCGGTACTTTTCATGTTTATGCAGGCATCAGTGGATCACCAGGAAGGTTTCACTGACATTAGCCAAGGGTAGTCAGAGAAGGTGCATAATGGGTTCCTCCTCAGGACTCAACTGAGTCAAGTTCAGCTGACTCTGGCTCTCCACTGGATCTGCATCCTCTGCGTCCATATCCTTGACAAGCTCTTTGTTGCTGTGCACTGCTGGGGTTCCCTCCTCAGGATCTCACGTAGTGTCCACTGTCACTTTTGGGGTAATGGTAGGATCCCCACCAAATATGGCATCCAACTCTGCATAGAAGCAGCAGGTATGTGGGGCAGCACCAGATTTTCTGTTGGCCTCCCTTGCCTTTTGTCCAGCTGCTGCAGTTCCTTCTTCTTCACCCAACATTGATGCCCCTCCCTGTTGTGCCCCAACTGCATACCCTCTGCAATGTCCAAATAGACATCTTTACTTCTGCAGTTATTCTGCATCTGGTCTTGTACTGCTCCTCCCCACAGGCTGAGGAAATCCAAGACTTCTTTCCTGACCAGGCAGCAGTGCAAGGTTTACCTGTTTCTTTATGGGTATCCATATCTGTCTGCTCTGAGGTGGGCTTCCGGACGAGACGCATTTCCAAAACATGCTGGTGTTTTAAAGTGTTTTGGCGGGAGGAGGAGTTCTGGTCACTGTGACCCCTTGACAACAGAGTTCAGAATGGTGATCAGGAGGGTCATTGTCACAGGGACAGGGGCACTATAGGACTATTCCCAGAGGACTGTTTTTACTGGCATAGGTAATACATGATCCACACAGACATTGTAGCAGTGGAATAGTGCATGTAGAGGGCTTATGTAATTCAGGGAGATGGTTTAATGAGACCAACAGAAAGTTAGAGTTTTACTACCAGGACTCAAAAGTAAGTGAGGACACAAAGAAAGATGTGCCAAACTAAGGTATGTTTTATGGTCACATTTTGTAATGTGGCCCAACCCTTAGGACCAGCTAACACATTTTTACCACAACCAGCTAATTCATTTTTAACGTGACTCTCTACACTAGGGGCTAAAGTGTATTTGAGCTTTTTAATTCAAACATATTAGTTAGCACATTTGAAAACAACACACATTTCCCCAGAATAGACAAACCTGTAAACTCATATGAGCCATCTGTCTAAAAGTGTGCCAAAGATGTTGTCCTAAAATATGTGGCTAGCATAAGAACGTATAGTACATTATGGAAAGCTAGCATCTGTGTTTGTGCAGTACCTGTGAAATAAAATATCTTTGTGTGGTTTCCATGGGAAAGCTCTTGATTTTTTTCTTAAGTAGGCATTCAAGTGTGCGTGAATTGTATCTTTAAAGAATATGCAGACTCTGAGCCTGTTATTTCATGAAGGAATATTGTAAATAACGTTTGTTTGTTTATACAAATTATGTTCAGTTGTTAGACACATTCTGGCTGAGTTTCTGCCCTGACTTGCACCCTGTGCAGCCCCATGGCTTTCAGCGGAGCTGCAAGGAGCGCAAGTTAGGAATGAATTTAGTCCTTTATCCTAGTGTTAGCCTAAATAAAGTATTTTACTTGTCAAAAATTGCAGAAGAGTGGAAAACTGGTATTCCAATAAATACTCATACTTCAGAGTTTATGTGCTCTCTCCAACTTGGCTAAAACAATGTGTTCCTTAAAATTTGTTTCTGAATAATACTGTTGCCATCCACCCACTCACTGGTGTGTTTGCTTAATGTGGCATTACAGATTTACGTGCCCCTGCATGCTCTGTATGGGTCCAGGCTTGAGTGGGGCTTACGTGCTCAACCAGTGGTTTCCAGCTTTTTGTAATACATTTGGGTATGAATCTCCTTACATTTGTTTTAGCAACCATTCTTCATATAGTGACACCAGCCAGTATCTCAACTCATCTGCCTTCATACTTTTATGAGAGGAGACTAAGAAAACTTGGCTTGTTTAGCCTAGCAAAATAAAGGTTGAGATGGTTTATGATTGCTCGCTAAAAATACATGAGGAAGATAAACACCAGGGAATGACAAGAGCTATATAAGCTAAAGAGCAATGTTGCCACAAGAACAAATGGGTATAAACTGGAAATTAGAAGGAATGAGGTTCTGGAACCGCCTTCCACTAGGAGGAGTTGGGGCAAATGACCTAACTAGTTTTAAGATGGAGCTTGATACATTTATGAGTGGGATTTTATGGTGGCAATAGCAGGGGACTGGACTTAATGACCCAGAAGGTCCCTTCCAGTCCTGTATCCCATGTTCCTATATTAAGTCAATTATATGGCTTACCACATCTTAGACAAAATATCTATTGATATTCTTTACACTGTTTTAAAAAAAGGCTTTACTAGTACCCTGAAACTCTTGGTTTCCATCTATGATACTTTGGATCTCCTTGAAAAGTTTAATATTTACAATTCATGCAAAACTTTCTTCAGTTTTTTTTCCTACCCTTACATGGGCACAGGTAAACATCACAGTACAAGATTATTGGGAAGAATTAAATCTGTATTATAGTTTTCTCCCAGCCTGCTAATAAAAAGGATTCCATGAAAAAAAAATCTTCTGAACACAAACATTCAAATGATTGTTTCAGATCCACTCAGGATCTTTTAACAGTAGATTTTTTTAAAATCAGCTTTTCTGCATCCACACATCAGCTGTCCATGTGTAGTCTTTTTTTGTGTGTGTCTATATTATAGTAAACTATCCAGAAGTTATCATAAAGTTTAAAAATGCAAAATAGGGGGTAGGGAGGAAGGAAGGTGATAATGAATGAAGAAGATAATGGAAAAGAGATGTGCTCTAGCTACACTCAAATGCCACCTGCATAAATAATAATAATGGAATATTATACATCTGAGGTTTACAACTCCAGGATGCACGACCACATATTAAGCGAGTTTTCAGTACCATAGAAGAGAACCCCAAGAATTGAGAAAATTCCAAATAATCCTGACACCCAATCATCCTTTCTAAAATTGTATGTCAGAACTTTTTATTTATTAGAACTTATGATTTGCAGCAACAAATTGTAAGTTACATTTAGAAACCTGGTCATCCATCATTATTTAATATGTCCCGCACAAAGCGGTGCATGCACTGGAATCCTGTGTCTTGTAACAAATGACTCTCTACCAGACAAACCAATTAAAGAGAAAATGGTTAAAAATTCTTCACAATCCCCAAAGAAAAAAGTTAGAGCCATGAAGGCACACACCTTTCCCCACCAGTCTGCATCCTCCTTCAAGAGTGTATTAGCATTGTATATCCTTTGCTATTGTTCTCTGCTTTGTATTGTCCAGCCACTTGTAAAGATTGCCCTGGATGAAGGCTCTCACTGCATGAAAAACACTCCGAAGTATATCTGCTATTGAATACCAAATATATATATTACATCCTACAGCTTGCAGTTTCTGTATGATACCTCATGCTTCTTTGGTTTTACTTCCAAAGCTTGCTAAATCTGGATGTACACTAAATGTGTATTTTGCGCTTAAAGTGGGTTTACCTGGGTCTGGTCAAGTCAGCCACAGCTATGATGTTTTACCTGCTTGCTATCCAAAGCGTTATCTTCATGTGCATTAACGGCAATCCACTTGGTGATGATAATGTTTTGCAGCCACACTTAACAGAGCAAAACAAAACAAAAAACCATAAGATCCACCAAAATCTACTCTCAACGTTGGGTCCCAGGAACCATCTTTGATAGCAGCAATTATGGGGAAAAAAAAGAAAAAGAAAAAAGAAACTCTTGCTGTTCTTGGCTAAAGCCTTGCAGTAGAAACAGAGGTAGTGGGTTTTCTTTCCAAGGATCAGCTGAGGGCAGATTTTATTTTCCCCAGGTGGTCTTTCCCCCTGAGCTTCAAAGAGTCAGTAAATTCTAATATAGCAATAGAAAATGACGCAGCTGTGTAAGGTTTGTGGTGGACTTAATTCAGTTTTATGACTCTTCAAATCAAAGCTCATATTCACTGACAGAGCAGCATCCTGACATGAATTATACATAAAAAGAAGACAGGTAAATGAAGGGAGGGGGGAGTAACATTTTGCTAAAGCACAAATGATAATGTTCTTCTTTGTAATACATTATATAATGTTTTTGTATAGGCAACCTTAATACTAAAACCATTTTTAATTGTAAGATACAGTATTATAGGCAAAAATAGCAAATTAAGAAACAAAGAATATCTTCCACCTTAATGCTTAAACGGAATAGCATTTCATATCAAGATAATACGTTCTAGGTGTATATACATTGTACAATACATATAACAAAGTCATTCTAGTTTAATCACATTTTTCATGAACAGCTTTGAAAGTGGCTTCTTGGCTAATTAAGTCTGACACTTAAGATATGGTATGTTAGCTTCTGAGGTGCCTGCCAGGGATTTTCAGTGCTGTCATGCATTATGTGGATTTCAGCCAAGATAGGAGGGCTGGAATACTTGTTTCTGGTCACTTATCATTGAAGGAAAAGAAAAACAACTATTAAAGAACACAGAACACTGTATGAAATGAAATATGCATGGGGAAAGAATCTATTTCTACTGAAAGAATATCTAATTTATCTATAGGTATATTTTATCAACAAGGAAAATTCACAAAATAAGGCTTTTTGTTTGGCAAACTTGGAATATGAAAAGAGCACTTCACATAAGCTGTTTTATTGTATTGAAAGATAGAACATTATGTAGGCTAACTTAAAAAATTTGGGCAATAAGCATTATTTGCTCTTAGGTACTATAGAGATAGGTGCTCTAAAAATACCATTGATCAACTGATTTGAAAAACAGATAGTGGGGTTCCCTAAAGGGATGCAGTCAAGACTGCTAAATCTAAATTAAGACCTATGTGTTTATCTCCAGGGACTTCTGCAAGGCCCAATTTTTCTTCTGGGCTTTTGAAAAGCGGAAAAGGGCAGGATGAAGTGTCTGGATTTGCAGGGAGTTGGGTTTTAATAATCTAGATGGATACTGGGATTTGAAATGTTGGTTAATTAAATGATTAAGGTATGTTCTAATCTTTTTAATTGGTGTCTTGGTCAAATTTGTAACTTTTATGTTACGCATTTGCCTAGAATACAGACGGGCATTTCTCATCAATCCAGATAAATAAATAACCGTTTTAGTTTGTTTTGTTGATTCACATATCCTACAAAAAGTGGAACCATGGACAAATTGCTAAAGAGGAGTACAAAAGAAATAGCACAAGTATAGGGATAAATTCAGAAAGACTAAGGCACAATTGAGTACATTAGCTTTTTCCACATCCTCTGTCACTAGGTTGCCTCCCTCATTCAGTAAGGGGCCCACACATTCCTTGGCTTTCTTCTTGTTGCCAACATACCTGAAGAAACCCTTCTTGTTACTCTTGACATCTCTGGCTAGCTGCAGCTCCAGGTGCGATTTGGCCCTCCTGATAACATTCCTACATGCCCGAGCAATATTTTTATACTCTTCCCTGGTCATATGTCCAACCTTCCACTTCTTGTAAGCTTTTTTATGTTTAAGATCCGCTAGGATTTCACCATTAAGCCAAGCTGGTCGCCTGCCATATTTACTATTTTTTCAACTCATCGGGATGGTTTGTCCCTGTAACCTCAACAGGGATTCCTTGAAATACAGCCAGCTCTCCTGGACTCCTTTCCCCTTCAAGTTAGTCCCCCAGGGGATCCTGGCCATCCGTTCCCTGAGGGAGTCGAAGTCTGCTTTCCTGAAGTCCAGGGTCCGTATCCTGCTGCTTACCTTTGTTCCCTGCGTCAGGATCCTGAACTCAACCAACTCATGGTCACTGCCTCCCAGATTCCCATCCACTTTTGCTTCCCCCACTAATTCTACCCGGTTTGTGAGCAGCAGGTCAAGAAAAGCACCCCCCCTAGTTGGCTCCTCTAGCACTTGCGCCAGGAAATTGTCCCCTACACTTTCCAAAAACTTCCTGGATTGTCTATGCACCGCTGTATTGCTCTCCCAGCAGATATCAGGAAAATTAAAGTCACCCATGAGAATCAGGGCATGCGATCTAGTAGCTTCCGTGAGCTGCCGGAAGAAAGCCTCATCCACCTCATCCCCCTGGTCCGGTGGTCTATAGCAGACTCCCACCACTACATCACTCTTGTTGCACACACTTCTAAACTTAATCCAGAGACACTCAGGTTTTTCTGCAGTTTCGTACCGGAGCTCTGAGCAGTCATACTGCTCCCTTACATACAGTGCTACTCCCCCACCTTTTCTGCCCTGCCTGTCCTTCCTGAACAGTTTATAACCATCCATGACAGTACTCCAGTCATATGAGTTATCCCACCAAGTCTCTGTTATTCCGATCACGTCATAGTTCCTTGACATCACCAGGACCTCCAGTTCTCCCTGCTTGTTTCCAAGGCTTTGTGCATTTGTATATAAGCACTTGAGATAACCTGTTGATCGCCCCTCATTGCCAGTATGAGGCAGGAGCCCTCCCCTCACAGACATTCCTGCCTGTGCTTCCTCCCGGTATCCCGCTTTCCCACTTACCTCAGGGCTTTGGTCTCCTTCCCCCGGTGAACCTAGTTTAAAGCCCTCCTCACTAGGTTAGCCAGCCTGCTGGCAAAGATGTTCTTCCCTCTCTTCGTAAGATGGAGCCCGTCTCTGCCCAGCACTCCTCCTTCATGGAACACCATCCCATGGTCAAAGAAACCACAGCCTTCTCTCCGACACCATCTGCGGAGTTTGGAGTCTTTGGAGTACTGTGTCCAGTTTTGGGCACCATACTTTTGGAAAGATGTGGACGAACTGGAGAGAGTCCAGAGGAGCTCAGCAAAAATGATAAAAGGTTTAGAAAAGTTGATCTGTGTGGAAGGATTTTAAAAAAACTTGGGCCTCTTTAGTCTTGAGAAAAGAAAACTGAAGGGGGCCTGATAACAGTCTTCAAATAAGTTAAAGGCTGTTGTAAAGAGAACAGAGATCAATTGTTCTCCGTGTCCACTGAAAGTAGGGCAAGAAGTAATGGGATTACTCTGCAGCAAGGGAGATTTAGTTTATATATTAGGAAAATCTTCCTAACTAAGGATAGTTAAGCTCTACAATAGGCTTCCAAGAGAGGTTGTGGAGTCCCCATCATTGGAGGTTTTTAAAAACAGGTTGGATAAATACCTGTCCGGGATGGGCTAGGTTTACTAGGTCCTGCCTCAGAGGAGGGGGCTGAGCTTGATGACCTCTCAAGGTCTCTTTCACCCCTACATTTCTGTGATTCTTCATGGATCTCATCTCATCCCTTTTTCCTCTGACTACTTGCTCTGTTCTTCTGAATGCCCAAACAGAATTCCTGTATAATTCAGTAATCTGCCTGTGCTCATCAGAATGGAGCCAAACTGGCAGTGCAAAGGGAATGGTTTGACAATATACATCCACACTCAAGAAAACCCACCTTCAAAGGTTGTTGGTTGGCTGATTGCCCCGATGATTAGTCACCAATGTATCACTATTTAACCCTTCTGTTTTGAGGGGCTGATCTTTTTTTTCAGTATCTGAAGTAGTTAAATTTTGTCAGGCAATGACCATGGCTCTATCTCTGTACAGGCTTCCTCTTTTCTCTTGCAGTCCTTTCAGACATCTCATTTGCAAAGCTATCTAACTCTGGCTCTGATTACATCTTTGTCCTAATCTCTTCCTACATCCCGTCTTCCTCCATACGTTCTACCCACACCTCCCCCACTCCTTACTTCACACATTTTTCATACTGCCTTTTATGCTTGGAACATCATCTCAGTTATATCATGTCTAGCTCTTTCCTTCTCCTACAAAAAATCACACCTGTTCAATAAAGCATTAGAGCTATAATTGCCATGCACTATTCTGTGTTTCTGCTGTTTTGGAACCACTTTGCAACTTTAAACTTGAAGCTCCTCAGGTTTGGGATTTACCATATGGCTCAATTCATCTACTGTCCGCACTTTCAGCATTACAGAAGTAAACAACAGTAATAATAAATTTACATCAACCATGTCCTTTTTAAGGAGGATAATCTTTAAAAATGTTTACTGAAAAGCTATGGTTAATGCCCTCAAGCAAACGGGAAGATAGAGTGGGCTTGTCACACTGAGGATCACGCAGTTGGGAATTTATTTAGCGAGATTACATTAAGATGAAAGACTTCCATGATGACTCTGGAATATCTTTCATATGATCCACTAGCATAGAAGCTGAACATTCACATGGTGACAGAGAAAATCCAGTGACTCCTATCTTCACAGACAGTTGGGACTCTAAGCACCAATTAATCCCCTGGGGAAAATGGAAGTTAAGAAAGCAGAAGTAAAACTGCTGTGATCTAAGACCACAAGCCTTCATCTGACTAAACCAAGACTATTTATGTACCCTGGGGAGAAGGTGAAGGAAGTAAAATACTTATCTGTTTTGAACAACCAGACAGAAGGCATCGATAAGCCAGTTTAAAATGCAGGGGGTCTGTTCTGCCAGTGATGTTTAATGGGGCTCATACATGTTGCTCACATGAGTTTTAATGCAATATAAATTCACAAATGTAAGTTCACAAATGCTGATAAAAGAATAGATCCTCAGAGAGTCTTGATTTTAAGATATAGTATTTACAGATGATTCAGGAAAGTTACTTTTTTTTTTTAAGAGTACTCTTAATCCATTTTCGATAGTTGTCTAAAAGGTGATTTAATGTATACTTAGATTTCAACAGCAATTAGATTCTTCTGCATTATCAGTAGAGATCCGTGCTCTTGGAACCAAGGTCAGAGTTCTCTGGAAGCAGTGGCTATGTGTTTGTCCCCTCTCAGAATTGAACGTGTGGTGAAAGGTTATGTAAGGAGATGTAACCTCGCCTCCAAACTAATTCCTTGACCTCTCTTTCAAGAGAATCCAGAACCCTCATGCTCCTTTTCCTTTACACCCATTTTACCTTCAATGTAGTTAGTTTATTGTACTTATTTTTTATTTGTTATTTCAGATAGATGGACTAGGCTTTTTGTACTATGTGGTGTATTAGTAAGACCCTCATAATTTATGTGACTGAGCTACACTGAATTCTGTGATAATGTGAATTGATTTAAAAAAAATCATTCAATAACCTGCAGTTTTACTGAAATATTTCTAACAATGCACAACAAACTGAAAATCTAATGTCTATTATTGTTTCCTTTGTAGCAGAACAGTGCCACCTGACATTTCTACAATGGGCCAACCCTTGAAAGACATGTTCAATGACAATTTTTTCTCCTATGGGTGTGAAGTAAATTAGAAATTGGATAGACTCTCTAACCAAAAGTTTTGGAGGAGTGAAGAGGTCCTCGTTAAATTCAGAAGTCAACACTTCATTGGGGTGAATGGAGTTTAGAGTTTGCACCTCATAGATTTATGGGGATTAGCTTCAGAAGTTCACACTTTTATGTGGTGATGGAGAGGTGGAAATTCATATTTTCTATTTTTATTGTTTGGCTTTCACCTTTAGGGTGTAGCCCATGATATATCTGCTTAAACTATCATTTCCCTCAAATAGCTGTGTCATAAGATACCCTCCACTAGTTCCTATTGTTGTACAGAAATAGTTAAAAAGGCAAAGAGATAGAGATGCAAGTTCTACCATGCAGGTGCTAACGTATCCTTAACCTTGTGAGGTACTCTGGTACTGTTATTGGTGAGAACTATAGAAATACATATCAATAAATAAAATATAACTCAAAATATGGGTCAGCAAATGAAATATTTTAACAATAATTATTATATTGAGTATATTAACTTAGGTTATTAAGTTTCAGTTCGCTTTGTGTAAAAATAGCAGAGATGTTTCATGTCCCAAGTCTGAGTTTAAAATAAAAATACTAACTGTAGCCAAAGAGCTGGTATAATGTCACACTTGTATATTAAATGGATGTTCACATCTGTCATTCAGTGTGTGTTACATTTCTCTTATGACCTTAGCACTTGATGAACTTTTTGTATTACATCATTGTTAAATTCAAAACTGTTTTTGTAGATCTTAGGGATACATAAGGAAGAGTATAATCACAGGTTACAGTTCTAGCAAATGCTGTTGCAAAATGTGACCTAAATAGAAATCCACTATAGGAATAAGTGTAATCATTTACTCTACAATTATAAATTCACATAGCTAATTTATATTAATTAAGTTGAATTGGATAGGGCCTGAAAGTTATTGAAATTGAGTTTAAGAAGAAACAGACGTGAAAGAATCATTAACATTTGTCTCTTTGGTTTTGTCCTGTTATGGAAAAATGGCCACTCCTATCTTTGAGAGGGTTATGATGTGTACCTTTTACACTTCTAAGGATTAGTTAGAGGGAGTTGCACGGAAAGAGACAGCGCTGATGTGGTCAGGAAAGGACAAGCCCTCTTGTCAAGTGCCCAAGAACAGATTGTTGTGGGTGTCAAGCATTTTCAAAACAAGTTTTCTTTGTTTCAGAACAAGTTGCAGCAGGAACAGAAAAATACAAAGGTGTCCTATAATCACCACTTTGCACTTCAAAAAGTGAATAGTCATATTACTTTAATAGGTTTTGGAGATCCTCTCTTTTAAGTCTAACATGGCCATGCTGTTGACACCGCTGATACATTATGATTTTATTAAGAAATGGCAGCATAATAATTCTAGTCTGGGAGGAATAGGTGAAAGATACTAGTAAGCCTCAGAGCTCTATTCTGCCCTGATCTATGCTCTGTTTAGATCTTGCCTTCACCTAATTTACTCGGAAGAGGGTGGAGTATGGCTCTCCCAGCTAATTTATGAAAGAATCTTCTCTGACTTGAATTGTTTCCACTCTCCCCAGTAACTCGGATATTTTTTTAAGGATCAGAAAAAAGGAGAATTTCTGACCTGAGTGCCTGCTACCAAGTATAGATATGTATACCAAGATTCTTAGATACTATGGCGATGGGGTGTTATAATAATCTGACTAGGAGAGAGTGACGAAATTACATTAATGCAGTGCTCGCGTTAAATTTACTGAAGTGTAGTTTATACTTCCCCACCACTTCCAGAGCACATAACTCAAGATCTAACTAACTTTGGTACTGTTACTAGTATAAGTTTTGTGTAAAAATAAACTTTGCCTGAATAATTTCTTAAGTATATTAAGTTCTGCTTTGGGTAAGCTCATCCCATCTGTTGCTGTGAACAGCATAGTGGGGAAAGGAGACAACTCAATCAACATTTACACTGAGTCACCACTATGTCTTGTACATTCCATCAAAGTACTGAGAATAAAGTCCCTAGTGTCTTTCCTGTAGAGCTTCTTTTATAGCTTCCATGGATCTAGAGGAACTTGTGTGTGTTTTGCAACAGCAGTTCATTTGGGAAGGAGAGGTGCAGATTGATTTTCATCATTTGGCACGTGAAAATTTCAGATAGAGTGAAGTTATTTATAAGCAAATGGTGTTCTCTGAAGGTATTGGAGCAAATTTGGAGGTAATGTCTATGAAGGTATCATTTAGTCTCTGTGGCTCTGATTCTCAGATGCATCCAATAATCACTAGCTGCAGCTGGGAGTGGGGGTGAGAGTGCGTAGTCCCGGGCCAGGTCCTCAACATAATTTGCAGCAGCCTTAATGCTGCCTTAAAGGGCATTACCTGGTAACCCCAAGGGGCTATTCAGGCAGCTGGGGATTGCCAGAGCCCAAGGGTGCCACATTTCTTAGCATGATCCATGAGAAGATGA
This sequence comes from Lepidochelys kempii, assembly GCF_965140285.1. Lineage (NCBI taxonomy): Eukaryota > Metazoa > Chordata > Testudines > Cheloniidae > Lepidochelys > Lepidochelys kempii. The sequence continues at coordinate 155,348,230 of NC_136382.1, forward strand.
CACAGAGCTCCCTGACTTTCCAGGGATCCCCATCATTAGAGGGGAGTACACCTTCCAGCCAGATACAGCAGGTTTCAATAAGATTTGCAACAGGGAGACCTCAGTTACTGGCCACCTTTCTCCTTTAAGCCCTAACTAGACTAGGAAAAAGGGTGTTTAAAAAACCCAACACATGAGCTAATATGATTTTAAATCCACTCAACATCTGTAAACAGGATTTAACTCTTTTGAATGTGATGGTCAATCCTTGGGGTAACATATTTTTAAAGGTGTTAAATCCTTTCACACTAGCTGCTGAAACATTTTTAAACAGCACTTAACTAAAATGCTTAAATGACAAATAGTATCTAAAGGATCAAGTTTGCCCACAAAACTGGCATGAGGGAGGAATCGAAGTGGGATTGGCTGATGCTGCCTCCAAGTGAGAAGGAACGTAAATCCAGACATTTAGGGATCTAGGAGAAGGTGCTGACATCTATATCTTTAGAAGATGGATCCAAATTTTTTGCTGTAGGGCGTTCATTTGCCATTGAAAACCAGTGCAAAGACAGACTATACCATATCGATGATGAGTTTTCTGCTCTGGGTGCTGAGTTTACAGTGGGTATGGAAGAGCCCTTGCAAGCGTGCTTTGACCATCAAGAATTTTTTTTTTCTTCCTGAAATAATCTCTTGACATGTAAGGCACTGGGACAACGATAGCCTGAGTTTTTGACACAGATGCAGGATGTCAGTGCAAACATGATTTTGAGGCTGTCCGTGTCAGAAAACTTGGCACCAAAACACTCCTGCACAAGCGGAGTTTGAAGTGCCTATCTTTCTCCAACTTGGCTTTTTGAGTGAATTGGAAAGATGACTGACAACCATCATGTCCCTGTCCCAGACATAGGAAGCATAATAAATGCTGGTTGGGAAGGCACTTTATGTGGCTTTTTCTCTCACAGCTTGAATCCTGATTGTTCTGGGGTCTGACATTTTGGGAACATCAAGGTGGTGAAGAGAAACAGAAACCCTTAACAGTTCTCAACACTCTTACACACCAACCAGTAACACAAAAACTATTAAACAATTATCTATAAGAGCAAAAGGAATAAAGGAAAAAGAGAGAGAAAAGAGAGAGTGGATCACAATGGCAGGACTCTTCCAGCATAAGCTCCTGGGAAGCCTTGTGTAATGGGAAATTACTACAGCTAAACAATTTCAAATCTAGTTTGTGGAGAGGATTTTCCTTGTTGGAATCTAAAGGTCAAACAATAGCATTGCAAGTCAGTAGAAACCACCTCATAATGGCAAAGTACAATGTCAGTGCAGATTTGCTACCATTTAAACAATAAAATCCAACACTGCACTGCATTAAAATAACATTAAACGTAGGGTGAAATTTCACAAAAGCAAGTGAATTGTGAGTCAAGTATGTTTTCAGCACCTGGCTTCCAAGCCTCTTGGATTTAGACATATATTAGTAAATGTAGCCTTCTTGAGACCTTGCACCACTGTCAGGGTTTTAAATGACTGGAAGAACATGTAAACACTGAGTTGTCTGATTCTTCCTTTTCTCAGATATTTACCATGTGCAATAGCAAGACTTTCTTTTTAGTGGATAGTAAGGTCAAGGAAAGATAAGTGCTTTACTCTCAGTAGTGTCCTTGAGCATAGCTCTTGCAATTCAGTGTACGCTATTATCTACACATATTGGTTAAATACAGAGAATGTGTGTTGTTTTCTGAAGGGCTAAAGAAAAATTGCCATAGAAACCCAATGACTTACACCTTGAACTTGGAAAATGACCATTTGAAGAAACAAAAACAAAAGATTCTTGCAGCAAGATGCTTATCAAAGAGCTAGACATCTACCTGTGCGATGATTCACACCCATTGTGAGCAGCGAAGATAGCAAACCCCTTATACTCAGGGCATGTCTACACTGGCAGAGTTACAGCGCTGGCAGTTACAGCGCCCTCAGAGAGCGCTAAACGGAAACCACTGTTGTGTGTTCACACTGTCAGCTGCTTGCTCAATAGCGTGTTCACACGTGCGGCATTTGCAGTGGTATTTGGAGCGGTGTGCTCTGGGCAGCTATCCCACAGAGCATTTCTTCCTCTTTTGCTGCTAAGAGTTGTGGGAAGACAGAGGGGGTTGCAGGGCATCCTGGGTCCTGTCCCAATGCCCTGTGATGCATTGCTTTGCATTCCAGCAATCCCTGTGCTTACATCTGCATTTGGCACCATCTTTCAACTGTTTGTGTACTGCGCATCCTGCCTCTTTGGGCTGCAGGAATGGATCCCGAACTGTTGACCAGTATGCTGCTCGCTCTCACTAACACATCATGAATGGCAGTGGAGTTATTCCTTAAACTTCAACGGCAAGAGGAGTGTGACATTGATTTCGCCACATGTAGTAGCTATGACATGAGATTGCTTGTGGCATTCACAGAGGTGCTGACCACAGTGGAACGCTGCTTTTGGGCTTGGGAAACAAGCACTGAGTGGTGGGATCACATCATGATACACATCTGGGTTGACGAGCAGTGGCTGCAGAACTTTCAGATGAGGAAAGCCACATTCATGGGACTGCGTGATGAGCTCGCCCCAGCCCTGCAGCATGAGGACATGAGAATGAGAGCTGCCCTGCCATTGGAGAAGCATGTGGCAATTGCACTATGGAAGCTGGCTACTCCAGACTGCTACCGAACGGTCACTAGCCAGTTCGGAGTGGGAAGGTCGACCATTGGACTCGTGTTGATGGAAGTGTGCAGGGCCATTAATTGCATCCTGCTCCGAAAGACTGTGACTCTGGGCAACGTGCGTGACATTGTAGATGGCTTTGCACGAATGGGCTTCCCTAACTGTGGAGGGGCGATAGATGGCACGCATATTCCAATTCTGACACTAGACCACCTAGCCACTGAGTACATTAATCAGAAGGGGTATTTCTCTATGATTCTCCAGGCAATTGTGGATCACTGTGGGCATTTCACATACATTAACACAGGCTGGTCTGGAAAGGTGCATGATGCACGCATCTTTCGGCACACTGGCCTATTCAGGAAGCTGCAAGCAGGGACTTTCTTCCCGAAATAGAAGATCACCGTAGGGGAAGTCGAAATGCCGATTGTGATCTTGGGAGACCTTGCCTACCCCTTACTGCTGTATCTTATGTAGCCATACATGGGGCAACTTGACAGCAGCAAGGAGAAGTTCAACAACAGGCTGAGCAAGTGCAGAATGACTGTTGAGTATGCTTTTGGCTGTTTAAAGGCCCGCTGGCGTTGCCTCTATGGGAAGCTGGATCTGGCCAATGACAGTATTCCTATGCTTATAGCCGTGTGCCTCACGGGGCTAATATTAGTGAAGGGAAGGGTGAAAGCTTCACTCAGGGCTGAACTGCAGAGACTCAGCACCTGGAGGCTGAGTTTGAACAGCCAGAAATCTGGGCTATTAGAGGGGTGCAGCGCGGGGCCATAAGGATCAGGGATGCCTTGAGGCAGCAATGTGAAGCTGAAAGCCACTAATATTTGTTGCTATGCTCGGGAGTGCAGTGCTTGTAATGCTAGGAGGTGATTGTGATTGGTGCAGACAAAGCAATATGAAGATTTAACATAATTGTCTGTTGCTTTGCAGGGCTCTGTTTGCTTTCAGTTAATAGAATAAAGACTTCTTTCAAACCAACACAATTCTTTTATTAAAAAATAACAACCGCAGGAGAGAGTCAAACCAAAAAAACCATCAGCACTGAGAGGGATGGGAGAAGAGAAGGGTCCTGGGACGACTAAAGATTTGTGTACATCCAGGGATCATATCCAACCTTCTCCTTTGGAGTACAATGCAGAGGGTACTGTACTTCAGCAGGGCCTAACTGCAGAGGGACAGATGTTGAGTGCAGTGGGTAGTCTGAGTCCACAGTGCTGGATTGTGATGGGGCAGGTGTGGAATGCAGCGGGTACAGACTGGAGCCAGGAGGTTGATAAGAGTGTGTTGGCGGTGCCTGGGAGGAGCTTGGGAAAGAGTTTTGTGACAGCGGCTGCAGGGGAGGGTGGGTGCGGAGCTGCTCAGTTTGCAGTGTTAGTATCGCCTGGAGCATGTCTGCTTGGCGCTCCGTAACGTTTAAGAGCCGCTCCATGGCTTCATTCTGGCGCGCTGCATTCTCCTTTCGGTCCCTGTTCTCGCTGTCCCGCCACTCCTTCAGTTCCTGTTTCTTGGCAGCGGAGTGCATCATAACCTCACGCAGAAAGTCCTCCTTAGTTCCTCTTGGTCCCTTTCTAATTCTGCACAGCTGTTCAGCCGCCGATAACAAAGAGGGAGGCTGGGCTCCCAAGGTCATCTCTGTGAAGCCAAAATGCAGTATTTTACAGAAGGAGTATTGTTTGCAACGCACAGAACACTGATTCAGTGATTTAAAACACGGCCAGTACTCACACAGCTGTCACTAACTGGCTGACCCCAGGCAAGCACACTTGAAGCACAAGACCCCCAAAATGGTGAGTAGCCACAGGGTTCCCGGACCCTGTTGTATACTGGGCATGTGGCTCTTGGAGAGAGCCAGCACTATAGGGGGTGCCTGATAATCATTCCTGTTTCCACACTTTCCACAGGATATGATCATTATAGAAGATATCTCACTACTGAGGGTGAGCAGGGAATCAAGGGAGGGTCTTCTCCAAGACTGCGGCTTCCGCCCTGGCCCCTATGCAGCTTGCCTGTGTACACCAATGGTCCCCCACCCCCATCCCCGTCACGGCACAGTGGCGCGGGAAAGTTACCATTAATGGGGCAAGAAACAAAGCAGCTCTGCCAAAGAACCTGCAGCAGCAGATTGCCCAGTATCTCCATGAGAGTTTCCTGGAGATTTCTGAGGCAGATTCCTGTGAAGTGAGGGATTCAATCAACAGCCTGTTCCGCCAGTCAGACTAGGCATGTGATGGGAGACAAGCCTGCTTTCTGCAACCCTCCTGCCCCCAACAACTGGCTTCAGCGATTCCCAAAATCAAATCCACTTACCAGGGGTCTCCTCTCCTGTTTGCGCTTTGCCAAGATCTGACAGCTGTGGCTACCTAGCCTCCTTTGGGATAGAGAAGAGCTCCTGGCTGCATGCATCTCTGGCCTCCAAGTCATCCTCTGATTCTGGATACCCCTCCCCCTCCAAATCCTCGTCCAAGATTTCCTCCTCCTGGCTCTGTCCACTCTCGACTGACACGCCAGCCACCAAAGTATCCTCAGTGGTCTTCGCAGTGAAGGTGGGGTCGCCGCCAAGTATTGTATCCAGTTCTTTGTAGAACTGGCAACTTGTGAGCGCAGCACCAGAATGGCGGTTTGCCTCCCATTCCTTGTGGTAGGCATTCCGCAGCTCCTTTACTTTGACCCTGCACTGCAGTGTGTCCTGGTCATGATCCCCTTCTGTCATGCATCATGAAATCTGTCCGTAGGTATCATAATTCCTACGGCTGGAGCGCAGCTGGGACTGAACAACCTCCTCTCCCCAAATGGTGATGAGGTCCAGCAGCTCGGCATTGCTCCAAGCAGGGAATCGCCTGCTGGGTGGAGCAGGCATGGCCACCTGGAAAGATGTGCTGAGACCACTGCATGCATCACCGAGCAAACAGGAAGGGGACTTTCAAAATTCCAAAGGAATATATGGGGTGGGGATGACGGTTGGTCACCTGAGGGCAGGGCAGTAGAGTTCAAACCAATGACCAGAGAGGCAAGAACAGGAATTATGGGACACCACCTGGAGGCCAATTGCAGCACTGTAATCAACCAGGGTGCTGTACCCCCCAGCACAGAAATATGTGCACCTCTCATTGGGGTGGTTTTTTTACAGCGCTGCAACTGGGCAGTTTCTGCACACTAAGTGTACACCTTGGGAGTTACAACGCAGAGAGCTGCTTTACTGCACAGAAACTTGCCAGTGTAGACAGGGCCTCAGTGTAAGCTAAGAACTAAACAGTTGTGAGAGGTTTGCAAAGACATTGTATTCAGCACCTGGGTGAGAGGCTTTTGCACACAGGAGTTTTGCTGCACTCCAGGGAGTGTTGCAGCCAGTCCTCCTTAGCTTGTTGTGATATCATTGTGATATAGGGCCATTTGAGGGGGAGGAAGTAAAGCAGAGAATGAAGGGACCTCAGCGTTTCCCAAAAGGAAAAAAAAATCAACCAAAAACTGACCAAAAAAAAATCTCTCCACTCCCAAAGTGGTACAAGGCGGAGATGCCACAAACCAAGCAGCATCATAGCAGGCTTCCCAATCCTCATTGTGTCTCAACAGTTACCTGGAAGACTGCATTGTTTTTAACACCCTCTTGTCTGGAATCGAAAGACTTGCATGGTGGGAGAAGGGATTTCAAAACACTTTTGAGATGTTTAGTTGTACCAGACGGTAAAGTATTGTAAAAATAAAAATGTGGTTTCTAATTGCTAAGAAATATTTTGCCCAGTGATCTGTGGCATAGCACTATTCAAGTTTAAATTGCTAAGAGCATTAAGTCATTCAGTATGAATGCAGTTAAATGAATGGATATTGTGAGAAATTAAGCATTGCTTAAAAGTTTTTGGTTACATACAGCGGAAGGGGGGGGTGTATAGGATGCAAGTATGTATGTGGTTGTATATCATTTTTAAACTCAGATCTAAGTAAAAGAAACTTTATTCAGTCTGATGAAAGCCATTTTCCATCTCTTCTGCAGATGAATGTAGACTAGCACAGCCTCTTTGTTTCTTTTTAGCATTACTTGGCTTTGTTTCTGTTGGAGTTATTCTTTCCCATAGTCATCCTCAGCCTGATGTAGGACATTGTCCTCTTCAACTCTAGTCTTTTTCTGTTGTCACAAAAGGCTTGTGGAACCTCACCACACTGCACAGGTGCCAGCAGACAAATTCATGAAATGGCTTTGTCTTCTTAGCCAGTTAACAACTCCACAATTATGGTCCCTCCAATTAATAATCTCCAGAAATGAGCAAAAATCAAAATTTTCCATCTCATAGGAAACTTTTAATATTTTGACATTGGTTTTGGCCCAAATTGGGATGAAAACTTGATATATTAAAAATATTCATGGAACAAAAAGTGCTATAAATGTTTTGTTTTGAGCCAGTTCAATATTAAACTGCATCTGCTGGTGGTGCTGTACCGGTTCATGGAGTTATAGTTTGAGTGCTTCAGGCAGTTATTCTTTCCTAAGGACTGGATTACATCTCCCATGATGCACCACAGTCATGGGACTCCTGTAATGCATTATGTAGCTCAGAGGGGAGACTGCAGTGCATTGTGGGAGCCTGGCCCATAATAGAGAATGGGACCATAAAACACCTGGACTACAACTCCCATAAGGCAATGTGGCACTTCAGGCAGATAAAGTTTACTGTCAAACTGACTTGAAACAAAACATTTTTCAGTGCAGTAAAACAAAATGTTTCCATTTGGGTCAAATTGAGCTGAAACAAAATATTTTGTTTTCATTTGCAACTGGGAAAAATAAAAAAAATTCAGCAAAATTAAAAATGTCAGTGTTACAGAAACTGCAAAAATTATTTTGACTGAAAATTCCCAACCAGCTCTAATAATCTGAGTCATTTGACTTCTTTCTATCCTCCTCTCCCCATATGGAGGCTCTAGACAATTCCTGTCACTTCTCGAACATTTCTAAAGTTTGGCATTTCCTCTCAGTCCCCACCATTAAAACACTGATTTACACCATGACACATTCGTTTCTGAATTGCCCCTTTTTCATCTCCCTGTCTCTCATCCCCAGTCTGTCCAACATGCTGCAGCTAAAAGAATTGTCTGAACATGTCACATGGCTGAAGTTCTTTGCATGTTCCCTGTTTCTTTCTGCAGCCAACTAGTAAGTGTGTTTAATTATTATTATCTTAAGTCTTCCATAATGTCTTGCATCTCAGGTACCAAGAGGGGAAAATACGTCCTGAGTAATTGCCTTTGATATTACCTGTACCTCATTCTGGGCAAGACAACAAATGACAAAATAGAAAACTAAACATGTGGCTTAAGAGTTGGGAAGGAAGAAAAGGCATTTAATTTTATAAAGTATGAAATTCATTTTTGGGTACATGGAACCCTTAGAAGAGCAATAAATTTAATCTGAACTTACAACAGAGTAATGTGTTTGCTGAAATAGTACTGTAGAATCAGACTGTATGGAAGAATTTAAAATTAGTATTGCAGCAGCACAGACAAGCACACAAGAGGAAACAGTGAAAAGAAAGGACATTGTAGATGTAGATAAAGATAGCATGGAAGTGTGTACTTAGTGTCAATAAGATTTAATTTGGGAATCATGCCACAGCAGAAAGCTGACTGAAAAGTGATAACGGTATTTATGGTGTTAATACAAAAGGGAAGAGAAATATAGATGGATGTTTCAGAAATGGAACTAACTATAGAAATACTCTCTCACACATCCAGCTTAACAAAAATGAACTTTCTTGCCATTTAGGAAAATATATGTGGCTTTTTGAGAGACTATTGAAACTAGAAGTCAAGAGGAAAGGAGCAGGCATAAGAGGAGAGTCCAGAGAAGCTTTCAAAGGGGAAGAAAGCAAGCAATTTAAAATAAGCATGTAGAGGAAATATAATTAACATTAAGACAAATAATGCAAGGAGAAATGCTAAGAGGATAACAGAGATACTATGGTTGACAAAATATAAGGGAAATTCCCATATCTGGCAGAATGTTGCAAAGGTAGTCATGATATACTCAAGTAGGCCACGTTTTCAAATGTTTAGTACAAAAATGCAAGTGCAAACCACATATCTTCGTGTACAAATCAGATGATAACACACTTAGCTGGTATAGCCATACTGATGTTAAGGTTTCAGAGTAACAGCCGTGTTAGTCTGTATTTGCAAAAAGAAAAGGAGTACTTGTGGCACCTTAGAGACTAACCAATTTATTTGAACATAAGCTTTCGTGAGCTGTAGCTCACGAAAGCTTATGTTCAAATAAATTGGTTAGTCTCTAAGGTGCCACAAGTACTCCTTTTCTTTATACTGATGTTAAGTCACTTTTTTGAGCACAGTTTCAGAGTCCATCTCTTCCAAAATTCAGTCCGCAAAATCAGGAGCTTTTGTGTATTCAGTAAAGGATATATACTGATTTACTGTTTCGTGTGCACGCTTTCTCTGTCTCTCTCTCTCTCTCCATTATCATTCTTAGGCTCCAGGTGTGATCTCAGATTCCCTAAGGCATCCTACAATATTCTTATTTTGCACTACTCATCTGGCCTTTGGCCAGTATTCTCATACAGCCTTAGAAATTTTATGCAAGTTGATTGTCATTGTCTTCTAATGAGCTTAGCAGGCATATTGCCACAAAGAGGAGAGGAGTGTTCCCTTTTTTGATTGTACAGTATTTTCAGTCTCGGTCGTGATCAGGAGTAATTGTTCAGTGGCAGCAAGAAATTTTATCCAGTTTATGAAATTAGATATCTCACTTGATTGATTGTGGAGATTCAGCATATCCACCTGTCTCATGCGATATCTGGAATTCTTTGAATGCATTATTACCATAGCATTAGATATAAGTAATACAGTGAACATAATTTACAGGTATCCTCATTTCAGAAATTAAAAAGAAATACTCTGTGAGAAAATATAAATATGGATTGTAAAGCAGATTTAAAACAAAAAATAGAAAAATGAAGAGTTCACAGTACAGAATGAAGAGTTCACAGGTGAAAGTTACAAGTGGCAGAATTAAGGTTTAATTGCCTTTGTTTCACCTGGCAAATAAAAGATCTTGAGGAGCCTCTAATTGCAGAAGTGGACATATTTTGCTATTAGTGCAGAGTTGAGGGGAGAAGCACAGTGAACCCAAAGGTACAGTATTAACCAACTTGCAGTGATCAGGATGGATTCATTCTATGGACTGATAAAGTGACTCACTAAGTTCATCAGAGAGAAGACAGTGACACTAAGGTCCAGAATACACAAAGTACACCCCCATTTACAAAATGATTTGTCTTTATTCTAAACTTCCACTCAGAAAGTTTTTTTCTTTTACCAATTAGCAAGCAAGGAATTACTGCTCATCCATTTAATTTATTTACCACAGAGAATTAACTGATGCTTTATAAACTGCTCTACTCCTGTCAACACTGACTCTGTATTTCATAAATGTTCCTGGAAGAAGGCAAATCAAAAGCTTGTCCATTGCCAGTATTCTCACTTTCCCAGCTGATTGTGCAATTCCGTTGAGTGATTGTGGTGCTCTATTTGAAGCTTTTTCAAAAGTTGAATAAATCCAGTTATCCCAGAAGCATGGTAAGCATCAAGTATATAACAGATGCCAAATTTATAATGCTGTAGCAAGTGGTTTAACCTTTCCTTTCACTCTGTTTCTCACTGTTTCTCACTCAGAGAGCCCAACACTGTTTATCTCTGTACCTGATATACTGTTGTACCTAGACTAAAGGAATTAGAATACAAATCAAAGAAAGAAAAGAGAACAATTGCCAATGATTCACAAAATATTTTTTCCTGCAAAACATAGTCTTGGAATGTATAAAATATTAAATATGCATCAGACAAAGTTATGCTGACACTACAAGACGACATTGGTACTGATCACATTAGCAGTGCTGCATATGACTGGTCAGTTCATCAAAGGAAGTAACACCTATGGAAATTAAAAAGATTGAAGCACAAGGATCACCAAAAATACACTGTAGAATTTTGAGAATCAGCCCGCTTATTTATGTGGCTAAATATGGACATAGGCAGCTAACTTCAGGCTTCCATTTTTTAAAAATCTTGGCTGTAGATACCACGCACACATGATTGTTCTGAGTTTGTTCTTTGCTAACCACAGACTTTCTTTTTCCCCACTAGGGCTTATTTCAAAACGTTTGTCCCTCAGTTCCAAGAGGCAGCTTTTGCCAATGGAAAGCTATAGAAAACACCAGGTCTGCAGAAGATGCCAGACAGATTCTTACATCCCCATGCATGTCAGCTCCAAGACGACTTCCTGGAAGTGGGTTGGAACCTCTTTTTTTGATACTTTTTGCCTCTGGAATAGCTTTGATCACCACAGACTTCATTAACTCTATAAAACAAGGACCTCAGCTGGCTAATTCTAAACTGAATATTTGATACTCCTTATCCAATTCTCTCCTACCACCATCATTTCCTTTTATAGCCACTGGATTAGATTAAAACGTTAGTGTTTAGATGTGATACCATTTCCCTGTAACAACGTTATATGCGATGCCTTGTTTCCAAAATGCTTGTCTTTCAGGTGTTGTTAAGAAGTGATTGTTTTCATACCAGTATTCTGTTGTTCTGAACCTTTGTATATTTTCAGCATATCCTAATAATATATAAAGCTGCCATATTTACCAGAAATGCCTAATGGACTATATAATGCCATATTCTGCCTCTGACATTTGCCTACATTTATGGTTCTTATCGACACATGTATGAGTCACAATATTTAACTACTCAGTGCCTTTCAGATGCGTCTGATATTGACATGGCAGTATTTTTTTTAATAGCTCAATTGAAAACTCATATGTTGAATTCAGTGTCTTTATATTCTAGTTTATTTCAGGTAATACAACTTAAGGTGACTTTCTAATTGACATCAGTTGCTGTTACTGAGAACAGTCTATCACTTGAGTATCAACTCTTCAAGTAACCAATTGTGTAAATTAAGGAGACAAAACAGAGCTCCTGCATAGTCCCACAACTCTGTCAAGTAACATAAATACCACTAATGAAACGGGCCTTTAACAAGGAATTACTGGAGTCTTTGAAGACAACAAATACAATAATCTAGGGAAGCAGATTTATTTAACCTAAGACTTGCAGTTATAGTCAGCACATATATTTAAAGAATTGATGAGAAGACATAATGGGATGCATCAGTTTTTCTAATGCTGTAATGGTAAATGAAGAATCCCAGCCACTCATCTTCCCCTTCTTGTGATTTGTTATAGCAGGCCATATATAGCTGACTCTTAGTGGTGTCACTTCCCAAATTAAGTTGTAGATAGACCAGGGTACTTTCCAGCATGGAATATGTTTATGTGTTGTTATAAATGGCATACAGAAAAAGTACCTTCTGCTAAGTGTTAGGGAACTGGACTGATGAGCTGTGCTGAAGACATAATAGTGAAAAGTAATATATCACTATTTCTGCTAATGTTATGGTGTCTGTATACAAATTTTAATTGGTTGGCAGAATTTCTCCAATCTTCATGTTACTTTGGATTTATAGAGAAAAGTATTATCTACTAGAAGAACTGTGTGTCCAAGGAACAAGTGTGATCTTTGTAAATTAAATTTTCTTAATTAATACATTCTGTTAGTCTAGTTTCCCTGAGAAACTACCAACCTTCAAGCAAATTCTGTTTTTTTTAAAATGGCCATATACTATCAAAAGTCAAAGTCAGTTAGGAGTTAAAGACGAAGTTGGAGTCAAATCATAGACCTTGCTGTAAACAGCCTTCAAAGGGCTGAGGACAGATTCTCCCAGCACAGGTCCTACATTGCGCTGCTGTAAACAGAACTGAAGCCCTTTGCCGAGCTAAGCTAAGCAGGGTTGTAATTAAATATGTCTTTGCTATTCACGCATCATAACTGCATATGAACAAACTTTACATTAATCTATATGAGACAACCATCAACCTGTTCTTCCTGAGGTATAAATCGAAATGACCTATAAATACACCAAGCATTTTCATATATTCTGTGGTTGGGAGGGGATATAGAAAGACAGTTATTCTCCTGCTGAAATCCAAGTTCCTGTGCTAGTTTTTTGCTTTATCTCTAAAAGGAAATATTTCAAATATTTCTTTTCTAGTGATGCACAGCTGAAACTAAGTAACAGTAGCTTGTAAACCATTATGTATCTACGCTGCATTTATTAACTTAGGAACTCTGTGATGGGACTGACTTCTTTAAGAAGATTTGGAAAGTTCACTCAAGAATATCTGCTTAGATTTTTGATTGCTCAAGTGGCAAGAGTAATAATCTCCATTTTTTATCTTATTTACATGTCAGAAATTGTCATGAAGCTACCAAAGGCTGGTAACGTTCCTCAAGCATTTCAATATGATAGTCACCTACACATGTTTAATCAAAATTCTATACTTAACATGAATACTATGTATTTTGGACATTGGACTACTCTAGTACTGTGGTCTCTGTGCTCCAAAAGTCTCCTAAGGCGCCACTCCAACACTATAAAGAACTCCTAACCAATCATTTGATATGTTCAAATTCACTAATCTCTAATGGCTGTTCAGTGGCTTAGGTGAAATGAATTGATGGTTTCAGTCCAGTTCCTAACTGATCATATGTCCACATGACAAACCACAGTTGGCATTATTGTTTGCCATGTAGTCAGAGTCTCCATGGATTGAAAGGATGATGGCGATTGAGCTTTATTACCCTAATTTGTAGTCCCTCAAAATCACAATTGAGGTACGTTGTCCTCCATTGGGAGAAACTTGTACTGCCTGTAGCTTGGATAAATGGGTAATTTCAATCTCCAGATTTAATGTTTTGGAATTTTCCTTTTTTTTTTTTTTAGAGTACAGTATTCTAATCCTAGATGGTATGAGCATTTGCTTTTCCCCATCTGTAAAATGGAAATAATTATATTAACCTCCTTTGTAAAGCACTGTGAGATCTACTGGTGAAAAGCACTATAGAAGAGCTACATGGTGTAGTTATTTATCATTCCAGAGCAGTGCTTCTCAAGCGGTGATCCGTGAACCGCTGACAGTCCATAGAGCCCATCCTGATCATTCACAGAACGATATATTTTGAAAAATGGGCAGTGAGAGAATTGGTGTGTTGGGAGGAACATGAGAAAATTTCTCTCTTATAAATTGGTTTATAGAATGATAAAGTGGGAGACGCTTAAGAGAGAGTTTGTTTGACCAGTCTTACATTAATAAGTTACAGATATTTGTTGAGGCAAATGCGGTTATGCATGCAGTTATTATTACCTGTTTGCATAGAGTTGAGTGTGTATTCTAATTATAACATTCCTTGCAACCAGTTTAATGGGAATGAGACTATCACTCTTTTTCTTCTTAATATATGCAGATTAAAAAAAATAAAATACAAAAGCTTGACTCAATTAACTGCAGAACATATGATAAATAACTAAACACCTTGAAATTGTTGTGAATATGTCTAAAGAATTTAAGTTCCACCCCAACACATGCTTCAACGAAGGGAATGCGTTTGCTCTTTATTCAATAAGCTTGTGAATTCAGGCTTTATCATGGAACTTCCTCAAAATATATTGAATTGTAACAACACACAATGAAGCTCTTTTTCTTTATACATCACCAACTCTGACATGAACTGTACCCACTTATTCAGATCCAAAGTTGGAGTAAACTCCTCTGGTGAAGTTATGAAGTGAGTGGTTGAAAGAAATGGTTATTCTGGAAGAATAATGAAAAAAAACAGTCATCGACAAGTATATCTTGACGTTTGATCTTGGAACTTCCTTCCATCCTGCTGGGGCACTGGTTTGGAGAGAGTAGCGTCTCACCCATTGAATCAACAACACAAGTTGCATCACCATCTGGGATTTATTTGGCAGTCATCCCATTCAAGTATTGAGTGGGCCTGATGCATTCTAGTTTCTGAGAGCTGACAAGATCACTGCTGGAGGTAGCATGTATCTCCTACACATTATTAAAACCTTACTAGACATATTTTCCCATAGGTCTCTCTTGTCCATCCTATCTAGCAACAGCCTTGACTATCAGTGTTCTGGCCCTGTCAGTCAGGAAACAAGATCTGTCAATGAACCGCAGCACAAGTTGCTAGATCAGCCCCTGTCCCTCAGACTTCCAAAGTAGGAAAGAGTAGAATAAGAATAGGTAGCCTACTTCAAGCAGCACTCCCTGAGACAAGGCTGGAGGTATAGGAGAGGGCTACAAAAAACTGATGAATCATAGAATATCAGAGTTGGAAGGGACCTCAGTAACATTTCCTTCTTATGTGTGTCCCTCTTCTCCCATCTTATCTAACAATAGCCTTCACTAACAGCAGATGTAACAGGCAATAGAAACCTCATGATAGAGCATGGAATACCACCCTTCCAAATTTGGAATCCACTTCAGACATCAAGTCCAATCAATAATGGCAGATGAATATGAAAGAGGAGTGCCGGGTGGGCACCTTGCAGATATAGAAGATACCTCAGACTTCCAAGCCTATGAGGAAAGCATGCTGCAGGAAGTTGATAAAATTTGGACGCAGCCTCTGAGCCTGGTTGAAAATTGACAGGATGCAGTGCTTTACCCATTGGGCAAGAGAAGTCTATGAAAAAGCAGATGACCAATGAGCAATCAATCTTTCCTTAAATAGCTACTGTCTCTTTAATTAACACACAGTTGCTCCCATTAAATCTAAATGCTATATTATTTCAAGCTTTTTAAAATGCTAGTGAAAATTCCTTAATTCACCTACTTTTGAGCTTTAGTTTCTGTTCTCTGTAATATTCCAAGGCAGTCTGGATTTATCCCCACTCGCTAACCAAGCCAAATTAAGAACCAGGTTAGCTGAATCCATGTTTAAACGTGTTTCCATAATTCTGTTTGAACCTCAGTGTGGACAAAGCCAATCAGATGTATTATCACTTTATACCACATATCTTTCTATGCACAAATGTGAACTCATATAATTTTGTGAGCACATCTCAGCGGTTCTCAAACTTCATTGCACTGCAATCCCCTTCTGACAACAAAAATTACTACACGACCCCAGGACAAGGGACTGAAACCTGAGCACACCCAAGCCCTGCTGCCCCAGGCAGGAGAGCCAAAGCCAAATCCCATGGGCTTCATCCCCATGGGAGGGTAGGACCTGTAACCTGAGCCCGCCACCCAGGGCTGAAGCCGAAGCTTGAGCCCTGCCTCCCAGGGCTGAAGCCTTCGCCCCCAGGCAGTGGAGCTTGGCCTTCGGCTTTGACCCCAGGCCCCAGCAAGTCTAACACCAGCCCTGGTGACCCCATTAAAACAGGGTCATGACTCACTTTGGGGTCCTGACCCACAGTTTGAGAACCGCTAAGCTATTGGTTTCTTGACAGTGAGTTAGAACAAATTTAAGCTCCTATGAGATGTGTTAACAAAGAGACAGCAGTTGTTTAAGTGAATGCAACTATTTCATAGTCCTGTATTAAATATAGACTATTGTTCTGTAAAGATGACCAGTCTTTTGCTAGAAGCAGTTCTTACTTGTGAAGTTAAGTATGGTATTTTGCAGGGAAGGATGCTGGTACAGGGAGGTTAACTCCATCATTAACCAGAAAGAGGATGGATAATCACCATCATGTCCGCATGTGATCCCACCAATTGTAAGCATGCAGAAATTATAGTCTTCACATGGGTATTCCAGTCACTGCTGCCTCTCTAGTTTTCATGCTCTTATTGTGTCCTGAAATCACCCCTATGTTTGAACTGATTTTTAAGGAAGTGTGGAGAGCAGTATTTGTTTTCAGACTGACATCAGATCAGTCTTGCACCAAAGCTTAATTTAAATGGCACCTTACGATCAGTGGAGGAATGAAGTACGGTGTACTCTCTTGTTCTGAAGAAAGCCTGCACCTGAATAAAACTGCCACATCTGTCAGTGGTATCATCTGCTGTTTGCGTCTTGAGAGAGTACATCAGGGTCTCCACAGGTAAGCCCAGTAAAATGGCTACACTAAACACAGCAGTGAGTTTGAAATAAGTGAGATTTGTTTTTAGTTCTAGCAATAGAATATTTCCAAACCGTTGCCTCGTCAACTTCACAGTGTGTTTTCAGTGGCCACAGTGTTACTGATTTTAATGTTGCTTCCAAGAGGGTCACCTCTATTCGCCACTTTTGTGTAAAGGCTCAACTCTTGCTTCCGGGGCACTGTGCAAAATGCAGTTTCATTTGTGTGGTAATTATCTGCCAAAGAAGCATAAAAAAAAATCAAGATTAACTGTTGAAAATAATTCTTAAAGTATCAAGAAATCAACAAAGGAAACAATGTTTGGCAGCTGCCCTGCTGCTTGCTGAGACCACAATATGGTCCTTCAAATATATCCCATTGCAGCTTTAAAAAAAAACCCAGAAGAATACGAGAGGCTTTTCTTGCAGCAATAAAGAACAAATACAATATTAAACAACAGGAAATAAAGGAAGGATTAATTGCAGGTACAAACTACAAACCAGAAGTCTAATGTTATTCATGCCTGCAGCTCTCTTGACATCAGAAGAGGACATAGAATTAATGCCTAGTGTATAATACACTCTGCAACCTCCTATAGTGAAAATTGATCCTTGGGGTGCTACATATTTTCATCAAACTCTATTTAAACCCTAATGTTGCTTTTCCACCTGTGAGAATGGCAAAGCTGTGCCAATGAAAACTAAATCTTATGCTACCAGAGGAATCTATTCCAGCGTTGCTGAGTTCTAAAGTCCTTGATTTGGGGTGGAGTGAGTATTTTGTAAGTTACTAAGCCTGTCCGCAAACTAGGTACCTTTACGTGTCTCAGTGTTTATTCAAAATGTCTTCTGCATTTAAAATATTTTAATACTTGCTTAATAAATAAGACACATTGGGGTTTTCGCCTCTTGGCACTGATGTCAAGAGTGACAGCTCTGGTCAAACGGGACTCTTCTGGTTAGCCCCAAAACAGCAGTCAGCCGCTTTCCCACCCTTTTCCAGCAGATGTAACTTTAACCTCCCCTGGCGGGACTACTCCTAGGAGTGACAGAGCAATTTATGCTCCATAGCCCAGTCACTTTTTGATCTTTTTGCTCAGAATGCCAGCAAGGGGCCAAGGAGTCTCAGTTATTATAGTGGTGCTGCAGTGCATATCCTTGTCCACTAGCAACTAAGCTAAGTCCCTACCAGCCCACTGCACATAGAACACTGAACAGCCTTCACAAGGTAACAAATTTTGGTCACTGGCAAATTGGGCCAGATTAATTCTTGAACTGGATGGAGCAGCTGTGCCTGCTGGAAGGACTCACCCCAACAGAGCAAGAGGTGGGGCACCTCTTCTGAGGTTCTGATTGGAAAGGGCAGCTGTAAAATCTAGCTGCCGCTCCATTAGAGCCCTGCCAGCTAATGCCAAAATGTTTGTATGTTTTGACCAACCTGGGCTGAGTGACCATCCCCACTTGGATGACTGTGTCCACTGGCTCTGAGCCCACCAATAGAATAGAGGTTGCAGACAGCTTGCTCCCCTGTGCCCCCAACTCTAGGTGGACATAAAAGGCTCCATATCCCATAAACTATATCCTGAGCCATCCAGTCTTCCCAGTCATTCTTGCTTGTTTGGAGGGGAAGCAAATTTGAAAATGAAACCCCGGTTCATAGAAATAGTTCAATTTTTGCCTGGTGCTTTTTTCAGTGCCTGTTTTCCTTGTAATAAAATCATAATGCCTTTATTTCGATGGAGAAGGTCCGTGAGCTTGCTGCATTTCAGTTACCAGTATAGATCCTCTGCATTGATATGTTTTCACCACATCCACCAGATGTTTCAGCATCTTCCACTTGCCTCAGGACTGCTGGTTCCAAGCTCAGGTAACCTGCTGATGAACCAGGAAACAGGTTGGCATTTTCTGGTTTCAGCAAGAAGGACATGAGTTTGGGTGAACGAGCATGTGCTGTATGAGTTGGACTCTTCCTATGAAACGCTCTAACAGCGCTTGTAACCATGAAGCAATAACAGCTTCTTTCTAGTGGGGTCAGAAGGCTTAATGGAGCAGTTTCCACACAGTCGTGGATTGTATAAATTATATACCGGGCCTTGGCGTGTCTGGCTGTAATAGTACCTTGGACTCTTATGAATGACTCAGCCTCTGCTTGGGGCTAATTATGGGCAGGTTGCATGAAAAACCCATGCAACTTAACCCTCCCTTGTAACTTCTAGTGAACTGGTATTCATCACCAACATGGATTGCTCACTGCAAAACTGTAACCACTCAGTTACGTGACAGAGGGAGGGGAAGAATTTTCAAAGGGGAGGCTTCAGCCAGCATAAGATTGCTTGATTAGAAGCATAGGATTTTCTCAATAGAATGTCAGTCCACGTAATCTGATTTCCTGTCTCTGGCACTGGCCAATACTGTGGTACTTTTAAGGACAGTGACATTCCCACACCACTTCAGTAATCCAGCTAGTCAATTGTGCAATGACTGTACATGGGGGCTGAGGATCCTCTGATACTCACTGACAATCAGTTTACACCCTCAAGATGGGGGTTTGATTACACATATCTTAGTTTGCATAACAGTGTTTATGAATGGGTCATAACGTTACTCAGCCCCTTTTAAAATTCCGTCCCTGTGTTCATCACTGTGACCTAGTTTGGCAGTAAGTTCCACATGGTAACTGCACAGTATTTCCTTTTGCCCGCTCTAAAAGCAATATTTCCTTTTGTCCGCTCTAAAGGTATCATGAAAGTGCCGAAGGCAGATTTTATGCTTGAAGGTAGGCATCTGAAGATAACTCCTCTTGACACTGTAGAGCTTGCCAGCATCACATGGAGTAGAATTTTCCCAGAGATTAATTTTACTGAGAACAATTTCTCCTACCTCTTCTAGAACATAGTGTTATACTCAGGACAGGGATGGCAAAAGAATACTTGTGTATGAAGCACTGTCACTTGCATAGGATTGTGGGAGCTGTAAAATATATTTCGGTGAGTTCAAGGGAAGCTTCAGAATGTTGCCCTTAGCCCTTCATGGACTGGGTCTACACGAGACTTTTTTGCAAAATGTTCCTTCCACCCCAAGGCATCTCTAGTAGTGTGAGCTCTAGTGTGCATAAAGTTCCTGCAACCACCAGTGTGTTTGCCACCATCTTGTCTGGCCTTGCCCTGAGCAGCTCTAAACAACATGTTGGTATGAAATGCTAGTGGCATTTGGTATGATGCCAGTTGGTATGAAATGCCAGTGTCTGCTCGAGCGCTTTCACTGTTGGTATCACAGATGGTCCTATTACTGACATTAGCAATGGTCAGAACATTTTGACATAAAAGCCTTCATGTAAGCCACCGGTGGGAGGGAAGGGGGAGGTAATGTCTTCCAACCCAGAAGGCCATGGAAAAATAACAGCATTGCTAACAAAGAATATTTTAAACATCTAAAATATTACTAGCCTTCAGCTCGGCCCTAGAATCATGGAGCCCAAGCTGTCGTCTCCACACCTTGCTTCTCTCCAGGTTACTGCTCTTTGATATCTCTTTTCACACGTTCATTCTGCTTTTCTCCCTCCCTTGCTCCCTCACGCTCTTCTCTGCTTTTCCTTGTCTTTGCCCTCCAATACACTCTTACTTACTCTATGCTGATTCTCCCTCCCATTCCTTTCTCTCCCTGTCCCCAGGGAGAGTCCTAGTGGTCCCTCAGTGCTGACAGGAGAGGGGAACTCCACTACACCTGCACTTTGGAGCTCCAGTCTTGGACCCTGAATCTGAGGCAGCAGATGGGCACCCCAATCTTTCCTGCTCTCCCTATTCTGATTCCTCCCTGTAGTGGTGGGGGTGGGGCAGGGGGTTGGGGAGAAGCAGCCAGGGAGGCTGTGGAAACCTGCAGCTAATTAGGGCGAGGATTGTTAGGAGCCAGATAGGAGGCAGCTGCTGGGGCAGCCCAGATATAAGGAGCTGCCCAGCAGAGCAGAGGGGGGTCTCTCCCTGACAAGCAAGGGAGGAGGACTGGCTCCCAGGGATAGCACCTGAGACAGAGCAGTGCTGGGTAGGTTCAGGGGAGTGGAAGGTGAGCTCTGGCCTATTATCTGCTAGGCTGCGGGCACCTGCCAGAAAGTGCCAAGAAGATGCAAGGGCTAAGGGGAAGTGGCCCAGGGATGATAGGCAAACAAGGGGAGAGAGGGAGGGCGGAGAGGCTGCCGCTAGAGGGTCCCTGCGTCGGGACCCAGAGTAACAGACGGTCCTGGGTCCCCCCCACCTTCCGCCTTGCACTGCACCTAGCCACGGAGGAGCATGGCCAATACAGACTGCAACTTGCTGCTTGCCACATCCAGCGTACCCATTTTACACCCCCGCTCCCCACGCATCTGTCATGTTTGTTTGGCCATCATTCCCCTCGCCTCAGTCACCCACCCAGCCCACACCGCCACCCAAGCAACAAACTGACTGGTCACACCCAAATATCTGTGTCCCTCTCACATTCATTGACATCTACCCAGCCATTCACTTTCTGTCCTGCCTGTTCACCTGCTTGTCATATCAATGTGTGTATCCATCACTTCAGCTCACTTGCATGCAAAACTCCATGTTGTCTAGTCATGGAGACAGAATTGCTGAAAACTCTGAAAATCCCAGAATCTGTGCTAGCTGTGACAAAAGTCGAAGCCTCACCCACTAGTTTGTTATGAAGACAAAGCACCTTTAAAGATAATTCGGAGGGAAATGAGAAATAGGAAGAAGAGAGGAAAATGAAAAGCAGAGAATGGTTAAAGACTTTAAAACTTCAATACATATAACCGGATTTTCAGATCTTCAAATCACAAATGCGGTTGTGTTACAAAAATGTGACTGAGACCCTATTGTCAAATCAGTTCCCTCTTCCCCCACCCCACCTACCTGGGGTCTAAATTGACTAGCTCCATCAAGGAAAAACTGTAATATCTTGGCTTCACTAGGATTTCACAGCAAAATAGCTATCTCCAGTCACCTATCTTGATTTACAAACACACCAGTGAAGGAAGCAGAAATTGGCCCAATATACTTTTAAATCTAATATATTTTAAAATAACTTGGTCTGAGATTGATTGGCAAACAGGAGTGAAAGATTTCAGAGCAGCAGCCGTGTTAGTCTGTATCCGCAAAAAGAAAAGGAGGACATGTGGCACCTTAGAGACTAACAAATTTATTTGAGCATGAGCTTTCGTGAGCTACAGCTCACTTCATCAGCTGCATCCAATGAAGTGAGCTGTAGCTCACGAAAGCTTATGCTCAAATAAATTTGTTAGTCTCTGAGGAGTGAAAGAGTTAAACCTGAGGCTGTATGTAAACTACAGCTTTTGTCAGAATAACTTATGTCACTCAGGGAGTGAGAATTACGCCCCCTTCCAAGCGACATGTGTTACACCAAAAAACGTCAGTGGGGACAGCACTATGTCGGGGAGAGAGCTTCTCCAGCCAACATAGCTACCGCCACTCGCCAACAGGAGTTGGTTGAGATCGGCTACATTGGAGAGCTTACAGCAATGCAGCTGTGCCACTGTAAACTCTCTAATGTAGTCATAGCCCTAGTTCAGTGAAATACTGAGGGTGGTCCAAGGTGATATCTACAAGGAATTAATATCAGCACAAATACAGTCGCAAAAGTCAAGATACTTCTTATCCTGAGCAGTCCATTTGCAGGAGCTTCCTGCATACCGCCACCACGCTGTACAAAAATAAGAGTTGTTTTGAGGTTTGTCTAAATTGTCTTGCACCTGATCGTGCCACTCAGATTAAATCTCACAGACAAAACAAGCTGTTTGGGAGACAGACCAAAGAAGCCTTTATAGAAAAGAAAAATATAAACACTCGGCAAACTGTGATTAACTTCTGAAAGCAAAACACTCTCTGGCCTTATTGTTTGTTTCTAGCAATCTCTCAAGCGCCCACCAGACCCCCACTCGGGGTACAATCTCTTATGCCCCCATCACAACATTATTGCTGACAATGGCAAATTTGTGTTTTCTTTCCTTTTGTTGTGGCTTGCTTTTTACTTTTTATTTTTCTGTTTGTTTTAGTAAAGGCTGAGTCTGGCCCATTTCTTGTACCCAGCTTCCTTTCATTGTGCGTATTCCTGTATCCAGCTGCTTGCACCTGAACTTGGCTTCAGTTCTTGCCCCCTTTTTCCCTCTCCACCGACACACACACACACACACACACAGCTGCTGAAAGTGCCTGCCTCTGCTTCTAGCATTTCACTGCCGCCAGCAGCAGCAGCACCACATGAGGGCTGATGTTATCCTCTGAACGGTGTCCAGATGAGCGTGGGGAGAAGCCATAAAATAGTGCTTACTCAAGGGTTCTGGCTGCCAATTGTGCTGCTCTTTTCCATGGAGACCTGAGGGTAGATGCCAAGCCCTCCTTGTGCAGCACAGAGATTATCCTGTCTGGCACAAACTCCCCAAAGCACCAAGAGCACAAATACGTTTATTGCAGGAGTGCCTTAACTTTGTGATGCCAGCCACATGGGCAATATGGCAGGAGCCCAAGGCCCTGCACTTAACTTACATATCAATATATATTTATTTACTCATTTTATTAAAGGGATGGTGTCTGGAAGTTTAGAAACAAATTCAGATTTTTTTTAATAAAGAAAAAGAAAGGGTTGGGGCCAGATACTGATCTCAGTTATACCAATGTCAATCTGGAACAACCCACTGAATTCAGGTGAGTTACTGCAGACTGCCTTTGGTCTTACTAGCTGCAAAATTTGCCCCCTAAATAGAGAGGAACTGGTTATACAACTTTTTTTCTTTTTATAGTTTCTTTTATAGGTCTATAGTTTTTGTAGTTCTTTTATAGTTCAAGTGCAACATACATTTTGGCTAGGTTTACCCAATAGAAAACAAACAGCATTAAATGGGAAAAGAAAGTGAGAGTTTAAAAAATTCTTCCCGCATTAATTGTGTATGGTACACAGTAATGGAATTTGGATTTTTTTTTAAATTAACTTGATGATTTCCCTTTAGTTTAGACATAGTGTTCATTTCATGCATCTTAAGAATTTAAAACAGTGGGCCCAATTGTACTCTCTGTTACACCAGAAAATACAAATTCGGATTTACTGGATTCACTAGTGTAACCGACGGTAAAATTTTGTCCAATAGTTCAGAGTAGTTTTGTCCAGTAGTTAAAGAACAGTGGGGCAAATAGGTCAAGCAATCAGTTAATCTGGTGGAAACAAATCTAAGGTCTGATCCTGCAGTCAGGTCTGCCAGTGTATCTCAGCATGGAAATGGGAGTCCATTCTACTGGATCCAGTTATCGAGTTTGGGGCCATAATGGCAAAAGACATTAAATACCAAAAAGGAAGATGGTATTGACATGGGAGGAGAAGCCGTTAATCGGAAAAACATGGACATCAATGGTACTTAAGCATATTCTTAAAGTTAAGCACATACTTAAGTGCTTCCTGAATATGGATACTTTCCAGATTTAGGACCAGAAGACCTTGAAACTAAGTTACACAAGGGATGAATTAGGCCCACTGTATTCAATCATAATAGCTGCTTCTCCTTGTTTGTTTGTTTTTTAATTTATTTATGTATTTATTTATTTTTGGTAGAAGACAAAGTTGCTCGTTGGTGGATTTCACCAGCAATAGATCAGCATTGTTCTAGCTCTGCGGTTACAGGGAGTGGACAACTGTGGGCACCCCTTGTTTACTGGTTTGTAACTGTAATAGATGTTAATATTAAAAACAGAAACATGATCAAAGTCGTGCTGAGGCAACTGCTGTAAATGCAAACTGCAAACCTGATAGCATCTAATCATCCACTTTGACAGGTGAAGACATTGTGTGAAGTTTTTGATTTATAATATTAATAACACTTTGCAATTATAGATACCTTTCATCCAAGGACATCAAAGTACATTAGAAGCATGCATTAATTGAGCTTCACAACAACCCTGCAAAGTAGTAGTTATGTCCCTTTTATAGACGGGAACACAGGCACAGAGCGGTTAAGTGGCAGAGCAAGGAACAAAATGCAGGAGTGCTAATTCCCATGCACTTGCTCTAACCACTGCGACATACTACCTTCTTGCAGTAGAGGAAAACTCTTCCTGGTCTTAAAGAGACAATGGTTTTGTTCCCCCATATCATGGCATTTCCAAGTAATGTGTTCAACTGTGATTGGAGCTAAAAAGGAAGTCACTAGGGGAACATTTAGGTTTGCAGCTGATTGTCAGCATTCATCAATTATCTCAATGTTTGCAGCCAAGTATTATCACTCATGTCAAGAAGCAGCAGCTTCTACATTCAACCTACAGCATGGGTTCTTCTGCTGCAGTGGTTTTGACTCTAAGATTCCAAAGGGGTCTATGCCTCCATCTGAACATTTTTAGGGGTCCACAAATGAAAATTTTTTAAAAATTACTGTTCTACTGCTTTCACTATAAGGAGAATTAGGTTGGGGGGGTCATTTGCATGCTATTACTTTTGCTTTTTGGTTGAGCTGTGACATTCTATTTGCTCACTACACTCCATTTTGCATGAAAAAATTTTGATTAGCAAAGGAAACAATGGAAAATTTGTATTTAATATAGGGCAAATTAACACAGATTCCATTGGGTTAGACAGTCAGAAAGTTTAAAATAACATGTTCCTTTAAAAAAAAATTAAAAAATCAGATTAAGAACGGATGAGCCATTTCCAAATAAAGAAGCAAAAGTTGTCCTTCCCAGACTGTTGTGTTTTGTTATAACCCTACATTCCACTGATATGCCTATATAATTGTATAAAGGGAGATTGGGTGTGGCATACAGTATAAAATACTAGACACATCTCCAGCTGCCATGAAGCAAATGACATTCATAGTTGTCCAGAACCTGAAGGCCTTTCTCAGTCTTTATGCTGGCAAAAATCTCCATTGCCCTCAGTGAAGAGTTTGCCCAAGGACCTTCAGGATTTGACTGTAAATTTTAGAGGATTGAAGGGTCTTAAAAAAAACAAAAAAAACTGCGTATGTCTCTATATTGTTCCATTCACTGTACTTGAATCTTTAATGCTTAATCTACCATCAGTAACTAGGGGGAAAACATAAGGAACAAAATGTGGGCCTTGACTACAGTCATTATTGCTCTTTCCAAAGCTTTTGATGCTTTCTCCTGGTTCAAAATTTGGACAGTCCTCTAAAAGTTTGTTCATATCATGCAGACAGCTGAGCTCCAGTTCAGCAAAGCACTTAAACACTTGCTTAACTTTTAATTCATTGAAGTCAATGGCACTTAAGTGCTTTTCTGAATCAGGGCCTCTGTGGACAGACAGCATTCCTGCCAATCCATTTGTAAAAGCAAATCAAGTCATGCCAGGTTTATTTTGGCTCACAGTTTCTTTGTGGTGGTGACTGACAAATCCACAGAGGTGAATTAATACCAGAGAGGTGATGAACACGAAAAGTAGTGATGCCAAAAAATGTTATTAAACTTTGAACTGGCGAGTTTTTAACTTTGGCAGACTAAAAACCTCCACAAAAAGAAATTAGGAGGTTTCACATGGGCTCCTTATGCAGATAAATGTTATTTTTCAGGGAGGACCTTCAGTTCACCACCAACTAGTTTGCTGAGTAACTAAAAATGATACGGTAGACCATAGGCTGTTGTAAGAGGTGTAAATCCATTGAATTTCATGAAGCTATGCTGATTTTACATCACCTGACAATCTGGCCTCATTGTGAAGAAGTCCCAACTCCTGGGGAAAGATACATAGGAACCTATCATCACAGTCAATGGTGAAGAGCTCAACATGGTCATGGATTTCACATTCCTTGGTGTAGTTTTGCCAAACAGCCTCCACTGACCAATGAATCACTACCCAAATGAAAGAACATGTACTGTCCAGAAGCAGATTGCCACATTGAATCTGGAACCTACACAGAAGAACAAACTCCATGTTTACTACACTGTAGATAGCGTTTTCCACTTACTTGAAGGCTGAGAAACATGGACGTTGCCAGCATGTCAAAGAGCTGGAAAAATTTAATCAGCAGTACCTTCGAGCTATTAGGCATACCAAGTAGCATGATAAAATCACAAATAATGAAATTCTGCAAAGAGGTTGCACAACAAGTACTGAAGCAATGTTTATAAAACTCATCTTCACTGGGCTGGACATATCTTCTGCACGGAGGGCACAATTCTCCCAAGGCAATATTTGTATAGTGAATTTGTACGAGGCAAAAGATCAGGAGGCAGAGGAGATTCAAATATGTCCTGAAAAAGAACCTCGCCCAGTGTGACATCAGTATCAACACGTGGGAAGCTAAAGCAGCAAACAAATCAATCAGAAGAACATCTAGTGCAGAAAGTTGTGAAGGGAGATATTTTACTACAAATAGGTTGAGTCCCTCCCTGACCTCATCAGAATACATGGGCCCTGAGTTTGTCCCAAACTCATTCCCTTCCTAGGATTTGGCTTTATTGGTAACTCAAAAACAATAACACAATATAAAGATCAGACTAAGCTTCCTCTCCATGCTTGATTGTTCCTAGGGAGCTTCTGGAGGGAAACCCTAATTTATTCTGGCCCAAACTGATATTCCCATCCCCATTGTATCCTAGTTGGAGCTAAATGGACAAACCTGCCAGCATGACTCAGCAGTAATTATCCTGACCCTTAATGCAAGTTCGCAGCACCTGAGCCTAGGATAAATCTACAGAAGACCCCTGCATTAGAGTCTGCAATCTTGTCACAGTCAACAAGAGAGGGAAGGAATTTACAAATAAAGAGAGCAGGGAATAGAAACATAGGTAACAAACACCACAGCAGTCTCCTGCCGAACCTGTCCAAAGGCCTGTAAATCAAGAATTGGGCTCTTTAGCCACCTAAGAGTTCATAAAAGCTTTTGATAAACAGACCATCTTTGACATAGTGGCCAACAGGCAATGATATTTATTTCTCAAATGCTTGATTCAGTCCAGATTTAAATGACTCAAGTGATGGGGTTTCCAGAGTAGCCTTAGAAGACTATACCACGGCCTAATTCATTGATAAGTACTATTTTTTAAAATTATGTAAATAGTTTATAAGCACTCACAAAGAAAACAGTCCCTGCCCCAAGGAGCTTTCACTCCAGCTCAACTATAATACAATCAATAAAATATTAGTTGCAGGACTGAGTGCAGATCGGGACAGATCAATCAATCTGTTTGTAACTGCTTCAGCAGAGCGTCATTAATGCACAGCTGCAGGGTGTGTGCAAAGCTGCTCAGACTGTACACATTGCAATCGCTGAATTGTATTTTTTTTAGTGCATTTTCTCATAAAACAACCGAGAACACTGTCTTTGGCAGCCTGCCTACATTGAGCATGTTCAGGAAAGCAAGGGAAGTCAAGGTACCTGAGTGCTTATTAAAGCCTCACAAAGTAGAATAGATGATCTGTTCAAGTCTTCACCAATCTGGTCGGCATTCCCGCCCCCAGGCCAGGCCGGAAGCTGAAGCAGGTCAGGGTACGAGCCACGCAGGCAGCTGTGGGGAGCCGTGGACACTCCACCTGCCCAGGGCAGGGGACCCAGGGGACAGGAACAGTCTTGGGGCTGCTCTCGGGACCCCCACCCCGGCAGGCTTTGGCTTCCAGCTTGGCCAGGGGCAGGGCCTCCGGGGGAAGAGGAGGGGCAGTGGCAGGGCCACAGAGAGGGCAGGGTCTCGTGGTTGCCCCTACCACATAGGGATTTATACTGGTATGACTATAGTGGTTTAACTATCCAGCATAATTATACTAGTTTAACTATAACTAATAATTATACTAGTGTAACTGGTAAAACTTTCCCATATAAACAAGCCCTAACATGGTGTGGCTGGACAATGTGGAAAAGCACCAAACTGGAGCCTACTCCTGATCATGGCCCATTAACGTATCTTTAAACATCACTGCCCTTGTCTCCATTGGTTGCTCAGTGACATTTAAAAATGTGTTATCTATTTAACACAGGTTCATTAACACATTTTAGAACACAAACCTATTTTCCTCATCTAGACATGTCCATAATGTATCTGATTTATTATTTTTGTTGGGGGTATTTTACTTTTTTGACATTCTTCATTTACTTCCACACTGTAATTCTAGGCTGTAATTCTCTTCGGAACATCACCAGTGAAACTAAGGGGGCAGTAGCGCTTTTCTACTGGTGGATAAATAGAGAAACTATAAAGAAGGGCTGTGGAAATGATACAAGGACTGGAAGGGACAATGGTAGTGCAGGGGAGAAAAGAATCACAATGTGGATGAATGGGGGACATGTTCATTGTATCTGAATTTCTATATGGTAACCAGATTTAAAAAAGAACTATTTGGTTTCAGGTTTCAGAGTAACAGCCGTGTTAGTCTGTATTCGCAAAAAGAAAAGGAAAAAAAAAAAAAGGAAAAAAAAAATGGCCCAACCTGATGATCACTTTAGATAAGCTATTACCAGCAGGACAGTGGGGTGGGAGGAGGTATTGTTTCATATTCTCTGTGTGTATATAAAGTCTGCTGCAGTTTCCATGGTATGCATCCGATGAAGTGAGCTGTAGCTCACGAAAGCTCATGCTCAAATAAATTGGTTAGTCTCTAAGGTGCCACAAGTCCTCCTTTTCTTTTTGGTTTCAGAAGGTGGTTGGACAAGGAGCAATGGCTTGAACTAGAGAAGTAGTGTAAGGTAGATATGAGAAAATGTTCTTAATCCTAAGAATGAGAGGGCAATAAGATGGATTCCCAAAGGAGGTGGCCATACCACCCTAACTACAGAGATTGAAGGGCAAGATAGAGGGACTGATGTAGTAAGTGCTGCAAAGTGTATAGTGGGTGGTGTCAGGCTTAATGACCCATGTGGTATTTTCTGGCCTCTGCTATTTATCTATAAAAGGTACTTATATGCTCCCCTTACCATAGTAAGCACCTCACAGTCTTCAGTGTATTTATCCTCACAACATTCCTGTTTGGTAGGGAATCTGCAGCTTAAATGCCCAATTCTCCAGACTCTCCAGGCTATTTTGAATGGGAGTTCTGCAGGTGGGGCAGCTTCAGAATCCAGTCAATAGCTAATAGACGACATCAGTGAGAGCTAACTAAAGAATAGCTAAAGTTACTGGGCTCAACACAAGTTATTAAGCTCGCAACTGGATGAAATTCTATGGCCTGTGTTATGCAATTAAAACTAGATGATCAAAGTGGTCCCTTCTGGCCTTTAAATCTAAGAGTCTATTGAGGTTAAATTATAAACAGTCTCAGTCCGGTACTGCTTAGTACAGACCTAACTGGGATATGGGACAGTCAAACAAAGCATTTGATAAAAATGAAATAACTTTAGGCCCTGAAATTTATAACATCAAATGAAATGAAAAAGCAAGATTGTTGGGCTGAAGATCTCTTATCTGTGTGCTTAGAGAATCTCTGTGCTCCATTCATACCTGAATTACAGCCCATTGCCTTTTAGAAACCAGCAATTTCACATAAAATAAAAAGGAATCTAGAGCAGAATCAGGGGTAATTAAAACAACTTTCCCTCTCAGCCAGAAAGCTTTTGTGTTTGTAGTGGGCATTTTAAAGGGGAGGGAGTCCTGTACATTCTCTCTCGCTCTATTTTTTTTGTTTTGTTTTTTTTGTCCAATTTTTCTGCAGGAGTGGAACTGATTATATCATTGTATTCTAAAATGCAAATGCTTCTTTTCTGCTGCTGTGACTGATTTCCTAAGGAAGATAATGTGTGAGTTGTGTGCAAACGCAGTTATTAACTCCTGGACTGATACTCTTTTCTATGGGAGAGAGTGTTGTCTGGAGGCAGGATTAGGAGCCTGGGAGGCAGGAATCATGAGTTATGTAGTGGACTCTGTCTCTGACTTGATGTCTTATCTTGGGTGAGCTGAGTCTCAGTTTCCACAGCTGGTAAATGAGGATTATAATATGTACCTACTTCCGAGGTGGGAGAGTGAATTAATAGTTGTGGAGCAGTTTGAGATCCTTGGATGGAAAGCTCTGTTGATAACATGCAAGTGTGACTGTCAAAGTAA
This sequence comes from Lepidochelys kempii, assembly GCF_965140285.1. Classification (NCBI taxonomy): domain Eukaryota; kingdom Metazoa; phylum Chordata; order Testudines; family Cheloniidae; genus Lepidochelys; species Lepidochelys kempii. Next base: position 155,378,923 of record NC_136382.1, read on the forward strand.
TGTGCTCTGGCTGTTCTCAGCTATTGAGGGGTTAATAAACCAGTCCATGAATCTACCCAGAGAATCAGAGAAGGGAGGAACTGGAATGAATATGCTGGGTCACAAAATCTATCCCTGCCCAGATTAGTGTGGAACTACAATCTATCCTGTTGTAATAACTGGGACTACAAATTTACCCTAATTGTGAGCTCAGCTGTGAAAAGTATATGCAAGTTCATAAGACATTACATAACCTAAAATAACAAGCGTTAGTAGAAAGTAAGTCAAATTGCTTTCCATCGTGAATGTTATGAAGAGGTGCAAGAGAACCAGACAGAAAGACTAAATTAGTCCAAACAAAAAGGCTCAGTTGATATGATTCAAGGACTATGGTGAAATCATGCTTGGTAAAAACAGACAATGTGGAACCGGAAATGAATGAACCAAGATTGGTGTGGCAGACATTAGTCCTAACTGGTGGACAAAATAATGAGCCTTTTCCCCTCCCACCTTGCATCCCAGCTTGTATCATTTCATCTTCCCTGATTCTAAAATAGAAAGAGCAAACCAGACTGAAAGACTGTCCTCCTGAGAAGAAGGCCAACAGGCCCTGCTCTTGTTTGGGGAACTCTGTTTTTCACCCGTGTGTCCTGAAAACCATCACATCATCATGACCTCCAGTCCTGAGCCCATCAGTGCAGATACCTAATTGCCAGCATCGCAGAGGCATGTAAACTCTTGTTCTGTGTTCCTTCCCTGTTGTGTTACTTTCTGCCCCACTATTTCTTTCCTCCTAGCCTACATCTCACTCTCTCAGCTTTTCATAAGATCCTGACATCAACTGCATTGCCTCAGCACAGCGAGATAAAATGCCCATAATCTTGTTCCCTCTGAGGAGAAAGGAGCCAACCAGATGATGTCCCTGACTGGAATGTGAACCAGGATCCAAGCAACTGGTGCCATGTTCGACCTGCCAGCCAAAAGTATCCATTCATAACTGATTAGCCATCCAGTGTTCTAAAGACATCAACCAAAGCCATATTTCCCCCACCTTCTCTATCCAGTCTCTCCTCCGCCTGGTGTCCATCTCTGTTAGAATCAGACGTGAATACTCTTCAAACACCAGAACAGAGAGTAAAATTAACCTTTTCCTTTTGATCAAAGAAAGGATCTTCTGAACATAAAAAACACTAATATTTGGTTTCAAAAAGAGAGAGATTTCAAAGGCTTTAATTAAGTTTGTTTTGCGTAATCACTCAATTTAAGTTTCAATATAAATGCTTGTCTCTTATTAGCTGCCACATTTCCACTGTCATTGCATTTCTCTCCTCCTCCTTTTTGCAGTATCCGTGCTGACTGAGTAAGGAACGAGTGTGGCCTAGTGGATAGGGTATTGCAAAGGTTCTCAAACTGTGATCCATGGATAGTTCTCAAACTGTGAACTCCATTCAGGTGGTCCGTGGATAGTTCCCTCTAAGGTGCGCGCCTGGGCAGCCACACACAAGAGAATGAAGGGCCACCCACCTAACTAGTGGAGCAGTGCAGGCCTGGCTCCACTAATTAGGTGCCTAGACCCTGGAGAAGACACACATGTAAGGTGAGGTGGTGGCCTTGGGGGGAACAGGGGGTAGGTCAGAGGGAGCAGTGGAGTTAGAAGAGGGAGTGGGGGGAATTTGGGACATGCAGGGCTGCAACAGCCAGAGAAAGAGGCGACTTACCCCAGCTCCAGGGCTGCAGCTGGTGGGGAGAGATGGACCTCCTTCCCAGCCCTAGCTCTGTGGTTACTGTGGCAGGGTAGAGACCCCCGTCCTTCCTAGCCCTGCTGCTAGGGCTGCTGTGGTGGGGGAGAGAGGGAGAGACCCCCCACACCTTCCCAGCCCCAGCATTAATACCCCCTTCTTCCTAGCCCCAGCATTAATCTATCATATTAGAAAGGTAAGACTACTGATATTAAAATATGAGTTGTGTACTTTTATTTGTAGAACAAAAAACCGTTTATTATTAAGGTTATTTTTTATATAGTGCTTTTATCCAAATCACTTTACAATAGTTAGCTAATGGTACAAACAACATTTGAAAAGATCTTTAAGTGATCCACCAAGACCCTGAGCAATTTTCAAGTGGCCTGCAAAAAAAAAAGTTTGAGAACCACTGGGGTATTGGACAGAGCCTCAGGAGGCCTGGCTTCTTTGCTGAGAGACCGTGGTCAAGTCATTTCCCTTCCCTGTGTATTCCTATCTGTAAAATGGGGATAATGATACTGATCTCCTTTGTAGAGAACTTTGAGATCTATAGATGAAAATGGCTACAAAAGAGCTAGGTATTACTACAGGGAGGCAGTCTGCAGGTGAGTAAGTGCTTTGCTTAACTAATTACCGATGATCTAACTGCTCTACAGGAAACCAGAAGCATTTCCTAGGCAGGCCCAGAGCATGGTACTTCACACATAGAGGAAGATACCATGAGTTAACTCTGATATGCGGATGCAAAATCTTACCATAGATAAAAAGGGGTCTTCTAATTCTTCTAGCCACACCACCAACTTGCAGCTTTGTGATGTGTGCGGACTATGTCCTTTCCATGGAACCAAGTGCAGCAGCAGCTCTGGGATGCAGCCAGTCTATAATATAAATCTCCTTCTCACTAGGTGACCCTGTAATGTTGCATCCATGACAGAAGCTAGGGTTGATAATTCTTGCAAAAGGAAACTCACTTTTGATTTTAGATTGTTCAAATTTAACACACCACTGTTTACTTGGAAAACTCAGAACTGAAAAAACTGCACCGTGTAGCAGCTTCTGTGATGCATCCATTCCCATAACATAGACACCCTTGGCAGAGCAGAGTGGGAGCTGTCAGTGAACCAGGTACTGTACGTTGATTCTCTGCCCAGCACTCGGGCCCATGAGAACAGTCTTTGGAGATGCTCTAACCTGTGCCAGCCAGCCATGGTCCCCCAGGGACCATTCGCCAGCTGAGCATAGTCAAAACACTAGTACAAGAGGTAGGGCGAGGTATGCCTCTCATAAGTGACCCAAAGGGGAAGGAATTAAGCAGAAAATGGTCCTTGAAGTCCTTACTTGGTTTGTACCCAGGCTTTACTCAGGAAAAAAATCCTATCAAAGGCAATGGAAATTTTGCCTGGATAATGACTTCTAAAAAATTGAGATTTGACCCCTGTGTTTTGTAACATACTTCATATGCATGTGTTTACAAAAAAGTTACATATGGAGCCTCAACTAAAGGCACCGTATCTCTTTAAAACAGGCTGGGGAGTGGGTGTGAGGGTTTCTTTGAACATTAAAATTAGTAGTGAAAGTCATAGGGCTTTTTTCCTTTATACAACTGAAGCTGAATTTGAGCAATAACCCTTCTGATTTCTGTGGAGGAGGAGACATGACGTCTTGAGGTAAACCACACATCCCGTAACCACTACTGTGTCGTTTGTACAAGCTGTTTCTCTGCAGAAGCGACCGAGTTGCTTTTCAGCAAAAGTCACACATTTGTAAGAGGGGAGCGATTCCAGTCAAACAGAGATTGGGCAGCAAAAAGGAAGAAAACTCAACCACAATAAAGCTGCCAATGAACCCGAAAGGAAAAAGACGTCAGCAGCTCAGGGCAGGAGCTCTCCTTTTCCTGGTATCTAGCTAACTATAATTATGTGGAAAGAAATTGTGGGTGGGACTGTTACTAACTATCTGAACTTTATAAACTAACTTATAAACCAGTCTGAAGTACAAGGCTAGGGGCCCGTCCTGTGAGGTGCTGAGCTCATTGACTTCAATGGGAGCTGTGTTGCTGAGCACTTTTGACAACCAAGAAATTTATTTGGACGCTGTCACAGGGCAGGCTGACTTTAAAGGAGTTGGGCTCAACCCCATCTGCACCTAGTTATTAGTCTCCTTGGTGATGGGTTTGAGCCTAGGTCAGGGGCTGGGTCAAGTGACCAAGCATCAGCTGGCATTAGACCAGAGGCATTGCTTTCTATAAGAGTGAGTCTACTCGGGTGTGGGGAGGGGGGGCATGTACGGAAGTTCTCCAACAATAGAGCCAGATGGGTGGTAGGAATTGCTAGGAGGCCATGAGCTATGGAGATGACAGCTAGAAAGGAAAGAGGTGAGGGAGTCTCTCCAGAGAGCCCCAAGTCTGGAGTTGGCCGGCAGAGCTTCCCTGCTCAGAGAGATCTGGAGAGCTGACAGAAGCTGGGGCCAGAAGCCCTGATGCAAGGATGAGTAGGAAGCCCTGAAGAAGGGGGATCAAATATGTGATACAAAGGTGACTGAGGAGTCCTCAAGGAGGGCCAAAAGGCTTGGGGGAACTGGAGCCAAGGGTGAAGACTTGAGGACTCTTGTTTCGTTTGGCTTTTTGTTTACCCCAGAAGAGAAGATAGACTCCATGATTTGGCCCGAGGGCTAAATCATTTTGAGACAGGAGAATTGGCACATCCAAGAGCAGGAGATGGAAGTGAGGGGAAATCAAGGCACAGAGCACCAGGTACTAGTTGATCTTGACACAAATGCCTAAATATAGATTTGGGTGCCTAACTAAACACCTAAGTTTAACCTATTTTAGTTATAAGATTGACTAGGCCCCAAGTCACTGAGAGAGCTGGGGAGAGATCCTACATCACCTGTGCCCAGTGCCCTGTCCTTAACCATTAGATCATACTCCATCCCTGGGTCTGTTTAAGCAAGCACTGACATAGAAGTGTGAGGGCCAAGGAGGTGCGATACATTGATGTTGGCAGATCCCATGATTAGAAAAACAGAGGGTCTACATATAGCTACAGATGAGAATTGGGAAGCACTGGCCAAGTTAAATGGGAATGTCTGGAACTGGAGTAGTTTGGGGAGCTGCTGGTCAGAGCTCAGTGCATTGGCAGAGTTGTATTGCGGAAGCTATTGACTGTGCCATATGTGGCTTTGGGGAATGCCTGTGTATTTATTTTCATAAGTACTATGTTCCCTTTCCCAACACACAGTTCTGAAGATTCTAATCCCTTTACGATTAGTCTTAAAGGATGATGATTTAAAGTATGTGTGATGGGGTCCTCAGGGTGCAATCTGGACTGTAGGACTGCTGAGCCCTCTGTCCCCCCAACCTGGGGTATCCCTGTCACCCTGTGATTCTGTTGTTAAGCCACAAATCTCTGACAGGTGCTGCACTTACCCAGACATCCACAGGCAGGGACACACCCAACTGAGTTACAGGAATGCTTTGCCAGCCACTCATAAACCAACAATAGAGAGGCTCCAGCCAATTCCTCTGGGCTCTCCAGCCTTGCACCCCAGAACTGTACTGTCTTGCTCTGGTCAGAAGCCTGACAAGTGTAAGTTCATTATCCAGTCCACCCCTCCCTTGAGGTGGAGAGGACACACATTAGCCTTTGTGAACTGAGCTGAAATTTCCCAAGCAATTCAACCCAAACACGCTGTTTTAGGTAAAATATAATAAAACAGATTTATCAACTACAGAAAGATAGATTTTAAGTTATTATAAGTAGCAGGCAGAGAGATCAGAGTTGATTACTTAAAAAACAAAAATAAATTCACAGTCTGAGTTCTGCAAACTAAAGAGAATTTGAATCAAGCAGTGTTTCACCCTGATAGATGGTACAAGCAGGTTACAAATCCTCAATACGCAGACTGGTACTCTTCAAGCCTACTGTCATCCTCTCCAATTCAAAGTCTTTGTCCTTCAGATGTTTCTTCCAGGGGTTGAGTAGGAGGGGAGAGGGGAGAAGAGATCAAGTGATGTCACTTCCCCTCATTTATAGTTTCTTGCAACGTGCTAGAAAGATCTATACTTGTGATGTGGGAGTCCACCCCCATTGGTCAAGCAGTCTCTCTTGTCTCTGTGTTCTCTCTGAGAAGTCTCCATTGTAGACAGTTCCTGGGATGGTGAATTCTTTCCTTGATGGGTGTGGATGAGCCTTTAACCCTTGTCGGGCTACTCCATTGTTGTACCTGAAAGACTGCTTGTTCGTGTTCCCACCCTCACAACATATTTCAAAAACACACAAATAACAAAACTTCATAACTTCACATGCAATGGCAGCACATACAATCCAACAGGATATTAGTGTTCAACAGATCAAGACTTTTAAAATGGTATCTCACAAGGCATACTTCATACAAAACATCTCATAATTATATGACAGTGGTGAATATGGGGTTTCCAGGGTGCTGAGGTACAGGATGACCTAAAGAACATGAGCATTCATCTTGTTGGCACAGAGCTAGCTCTCATCACCACTCACTCTGTGGTTGAGTGGTGTGAATACTATTAGTTAAGCAGGGGCAAAATCTAGGGTAACCTTATTTTTAATGTCAAGCCATCTAGATTGTCAAAAGAAAAGGAAGACTTGTGGCACCTTAAAGACTAACAAATTTATTTGAACATAAGCTTTCATGAGCTACAGCTCACTTCAGCTTATGCTCAAATAAATTTGTTAGTCTCTAAGGTGCCACAAGTCCTCCTTTACTTTTTGCGGATACAGACTAACATGGCTGCTACTCTGAAACCTGTCATCTAGATTGTGTCGTTTGAAAGCAAAACCTATCACAGTCCAAAAAAGACTCAAAGGCCACAATGGTGCTGCTGTGGAAAGTTTTCTAATGTCTTTCATTACCATGAGAACCTTTAAACAAGAATGAACACAAGGAAGTAGAGGAATGATGGGTCAGTACCTCACTTTTCTCTCTACTCACTGAGCTCTGAAATGACACTGAATCCCAGGTCACCTCAACCTTCTAAAGCTGCCAAGGAGAAGACATGGTCTGTGCTTCCAGTTTTTCTGTTCTTTCTCACCATGGAAGCTTTAAACACCCTTGCAACAAGGACATCTGCACCACTGGCAAATGTGCTGATGGTGTCTGATATGCCAGTGTACATACTTATAGGCTGTCTTCTGTGTAAGGATGTTAGGTGGCTGAACCTAACTGTGTTGTCTTAAGGGCTCTGGCAAGCATTCAAGAACAAAAGTAAAGACAGCCAGTTCCCATTTGTGGGCATGTCCCTACACTTCAATGTGGCGAGCCCTGTGATTTAGCAAGTGCAAGCCTTGCTCCCCAGGGCTTTTAAAAACATTTTTTTTAAAAAAACCTGACAAGCCTTTGACCAAAATGAGAAAAACATAAATAGAAATGGGTTGTAAATTCCAATCTGGATTTTGAACACTGCAACATTTGGGGATATTAAGATCTGAGAACTTGGTTCGGGGCCATTTGAGAAAATTCAGAGCTGGATCTAGGCTTGAATTTAAAAAATCCCCTAAGGTTTGGGGGCATTGACACCCATCTCTGATATTTCACATGAATAAGCCTTTCTTCTCAAGACAAATGCATCCCTTTCTGAAATGAAGGGCAGCAGCCCATCATCTGCTCATAGGCTCACAATGGAAGGGAGAGAAACATTGAACAAGTATACCAGGGCAAAACCCTAATCTTACTCTAAGTGCCATGGCATGTTTGCAGCCTGATTTTAAAAACTGGCCTTCAATTTTGTGCCTGGCTTAACTGGGCACAAAAAAATGTAGGCCCAGCTAAATGAGAGTGCCAATGGTAAGACTTAGACCTGGTCCATATTTCAGAGCTAGGTCAGCATAAGCTTATGCTGACCTAGCATCGACCTAGTTGTACATGTGCCTAACTTACATTTGTCTCCCACTGATGTAAGCGCCCCCTTATGGCAACGCAGTAACACCACCTCCCCAAACGGTGTAGAGCCGTGGTGGATGTACTGAGGTTAATACAGCATGAGTGTAGACACTGTGTTGCCTATGTCAACCCCAATAGTCCTCCAGAAGCTGTCTCACAATGCCCAACACTGACTGCTCTGGTCACTTTGTGAACTCCACTGCTCAGGGGTCATGGAGACCAAAAACCCTCTCTCTCCTCTTTAAAACCCTGCGCATTTTTGAAATGCCTTTTCCTGATTGCCCAGCTTGGCAGGGGCAATGTTGTGTGCAATTGCCTGGCTGATCCTGCTGACTACACACGCTGGACACACAACTGCCTGGAGCAGATAGGAGGTATTGGCTTTCCTGGGCCTGTGGGGAGAAGAGGCTGTGTAGCCACATCTATGGACCAGCCAGAGAGGGGATGCAGGAGAAGAGGTACGACAGGGATCAGCATCAGGGCTGTATTAAAGCGAAAGAACTAGCTGGCATACCTGAAGGCCATAGAGGCCAACAGTCAATCCAGTGCCAAGCTGAAGACTGGCCGCTTTTACAAAGAGCTGCATGCCACGCTTGGTGAAGACCCCATCACTGCCATGAACTGTGAGGAGGAGGAGGAGGAGAAAGAGGATTGGGCACTTGTGACCAGGGGGCGTCCAGCTATGCCAAGAGTCAGGACCTGTTTGAGACTCCACTGCAGTCCAGTCAGTCCCAGCAGTGGAGCCTGGGAAGGAACCTTGGGTAAGTGTGTCGTTGTATTTCCTGTTACAATGATGCACACAGCTATCAACTTTTCATTCATTTACTCCTACAAGGAGAGGTCGTGGTACCATCAAAGAGGTAGAGATGTTATCTGCTTTTCATTACCCTGTGGAGCATTTGTTTCTCATCCCCTCCACCAACCTATGTATCTATGTATGCAGGGATTTTCCTTCAATCCTCCTGACAGTTCTTGATGTCTCTTTCATGGAGGTACACTGCAGTCCTCTCCTGAAGGTTTCTAGGGATGGCAGGCCAGGCTGACTTTCCAAAGTGCCAGGAGGTGCTTGATCCCCGCCTCTGACCCAGGCCTCGCCCCCACTCCACCCCTTTCCCCAAGGCCCCCCCCCCGCCTCTTCCCACCCATTTCCGCCCCCTCCCACGAGTGTGTCGCATCCTCGCTCCTCCCCCCTCCCTCCCAGTCTCCTGCACACCACGAAACAGCTGTTTGTGGCAGGCAGGAGGTGTGGGGAAGGAGGGGAGGCGATGATCCGCAGGCCCTGCCTGCGGGTGGGAGGCACTGGGGGGCGGGAGCTGATGGAGGGCTGCTGGTGGGTGCTGAACATCCACAGAGTCGGTGCCTGTGGATGGCAATATTATTTCTTCCTCCACAACAGGACACTTTCCCATACCAGTCCATGATAACTTTGGCAGGCACCACTGCAGTATACAGGCTAGCAGCATGTGGGCCCAGGCAGCTTCAGGATACCAGCAGCAGCTGTGCTGTCCATGCCTTTGTTACCCCCAGGAGCGAGAGATTAGCTATCACCACTGCCTGTGGGAAATGGTGCCAATATTCAGTGCCGTTGCCCTATACTCATAGTTTCATGCAACTGAGCAATTCCCTCTTCATTTCTCTTGCCACTGGTGAGCCATACTCCCCATGGCTGATGCTGTGAGTGGCGAAGGGCAGGTGCACTCCAAAGCAGAAGTGTGAAGAAGCACATCTTGTTTAAAACTTTGAGGGAGCAAGCAAAGGGAGTTCTGAACCGTAACTTTCATTTTCCATTGTGACTATACTGACAATGGTACCTCTGTATGTTTTATCTGTAGCTGCTGCCCTCTATACCCACAGAACACCCGAGCCAGTTAAGGAGGAAAAAGAAAAGGACTTGGGCTGACATGTTCAGTGCGATCATGCAAGCCAGTGGTGCATCAGCCCATGAGCAGTGGGACTGGAGGGTGAATATTTCAGGCTGTATAGAGAAGGAAAGAACAGACAGAAGCAAGTGTAATACCGACAGACCCCGATCGTCAGCAGGATGAATCGAGCCTGGGACCTCTAAAGCTTAATGCATGAGCCTCTACTGCATGACCTAAGAGCCACATGGCCCTTAGCTAAGGCTGTAGCAGACTCATTAATGTCTAAGGGTATGTCTACACTATGAAATTAGGTCGAATTTATAGAAATCGATTTTTTAGAAAGCAATTTTATACAGTTGATTGTGTGTATCCCCACTTAAGACCATTAGGTCGGCGGAGTGCGTCCACAGTACCAAGGCTAGCGTCGATTTCTGGAGCATTGCACTGTGGGTAGCTATCCCACAGTTCCCGCAGTCTCCGCTGCCCATTGGAATTCTGGGTTGAAATCCCAATGCCTGATGGGGCAAAAAACATTGTTGTGGGTGGCTCTGGGTACATGTTGTCAGGCCCCCCATCCCTCCATGAAAGCAACAGCAGACAGTCTTTTCGCGCCTTATTTCCTGAGTTACCTGTGCAGATGTCATACCATAGCAAGCTTGGAGCCTGCTCACCATCACCGTACATCTCCTGGGTGCTGGCAGAAGCGGGACTGCATTGCTACACAGCAGCAGCTCATTGCCTTGTGGCAGCAGACGGTGCAATATGACTGGTAGCCATGCTCGTCATCTCCTGGGTGGTCTTGGCTGGCCTCGGTGAGGTCTGTCAGGGGCGCCTGGACATAAATGGGAGTGACTCAGGTCATTCTCTGCTTTAAGTTTTGCCTAATGGAGATTCAGTCCTGCCTGGAATATTAGCAGAGGGATAGCTCAGTGGTTTGAGCATTGGCCTGCTAAACCCAGGGTTGTGAGTTCAATCCTTGAGGTGGCCATTCTGCCTCAGGCTGCTCTCCCAGCCAGCAACACCGTGAGCACCCAGGAGATGACGACTGCTAGCAGTTGTACGGCACCATCTGCTGCCAGCCTACCCCTTGCTCCTCCCTCCGTGAAAGCAACGGCCAACAATCATTTTGTGCCTTTTTCCATGAGGGTGCCATATTGCTGTCAGCATCGTCATCCACCCGCTGCTTCCGCTGCCACTCTGCTCTCCTGCTCACGCCGTACCACGGCAAGCATGGAGCCCGCTCAGATCACCGCGGCAGTTGTGACTTCTCTAAACACCACGCGCATTATCCAGCAGTATATGCAGAAGCTGCAAAAGCAGGCGAGTAGGCAACGGCAGCGCGGTGAGGAGAGTGATGAGGACATGGACACAGACTTATCTCAAAGTACGGGCCCCAGCAATTTGGCCATTCTGGTGTCAATGGGGCAGGCTCATGCCATGGAACGCTGATTCTGGGCCCGGGAAACAAGCACAGACTGGTGGGACCACATAGTGTTGCAGGTCTGGGACGATTCCCAATGGCTGCAAAACTTTCGCATGCATAAGGGCACTTTCATGGAACTTTGTGACTTGCTTTCCCCTTCCCTGAAGTGCCAGAATACCAAGATGAGAGCAGCCTCACAGTTCACAAGCGAGTGGCCATAGCCCTGTGGAAGCTTGCAATGCCAGACAGCTATCGGTCAGTCGGGAATCAATTTGGAAGCCGTACACAGGCCGTACTCATGAAGCCGTACACAGGCAGCCTGGACAGTAGTCAGGAGCTGTTCAACTACAGGCTGAGCAAGTGCAGAATGGTGGTAGAATGTGCATTTGGAAGTTTAAAAGCTCACTGGTGCAGTTTACTGACCAGTTAGACCTCCGCAAAACCAATATTCCCATTGTTATTGCTGCTTGCTGCGTGCTCCACAATATCTGTGAGAGTAAGGGGGAGACATTTACGGTGGGGTGGGAGGTTGAGGCAAATCACCTGGCCACTGATTACGTGCAGCCAGACACCAGGGCGGTTAGAAGAGCACAGCAGGGCGCGGTGCGCATCAGAGAAGCTTTGAAAACCAGTTTTATGACTGGCCAGGCTACGGTGTGAAAGTTCTGTTTGTTTCTCCTTGATGAAAACCCACTCCCTTGGTTCACTCTACTTCCCTGTAAGCCAACCGCCTTCCCCTCAAACCTTTGATCACCGCTTGCAGAGGCAATAAAGTCATTGTTGTTTCAAATTCATGCATTCTTTATTAATTCATCACACAAATGGGGGGAGAACTGCCAAGGTAGCCTGGGAGGGATGGGGGAAGAGGGAAGCACCGGGTGGGGTGATGGAGGGGGGGAGGAGGGAAGGACAAGGCCACACTGCACTCTAAAACTTATTGAATGCCAGCTTTCTGTTGCTTGGGCAGTCCTCTGGGTGGAGTGGTTGGGTGCCCGGAGGCCCCCGCACTGCATTCTTGGGTGTCTGGGTGAGGAGGCTATGGAACTTGGGGAGGAGGGTGGTTGGTTACACAGGGGCTGCAGCAGCGGTCTGTGCTCCTGCTGCCTTTCCTGCACCTCAACCATACGCCGGAGCATATCAGTTTGATCCTCCAGTAGCCTCAGCATTGCATCCTGCCTCCTCTCCTCTCACTCGTCCCTCCTGTCCTCACGTTCATTTTGTGCTTTCCTGGACTCTGACGTTGTCTCACTCCATGCATTGTGCTGGGCTCTTTCAGCGTGGGAGGACTGCATGAGTTCAGAGAACATTTCATCGCAAGTGTATTTTTTTCGGCTTCTAATCTTTGATAGCCTCTGGGACAGAGATGATATGTGGAGCAATGAAACATTTGCAGCTGTGGGAGGGAAAAAAGGGAGATTAGTCTTTAAAAAGAGACATTTTAGAGAACAATGGGTGAACCAAGCAGTTAACATTACATAGCACGTGTGCTTTCTTTACAAGGTCACATTTTGCCTCATATCGAGGGCCTGCCGGTATGGTGTGAGAGATCATACACGCAGGGCTGGCGGGCAATAGAATTTGGCTTGCAGGCAGACATGGTAAGCCACAATCTTTTGGCTTCTTTAACCTTCTTAACATGTGAGAATGGTTTCAAACAGCAGCTCCCCCATTTCACATACCAAGCACCCATTGGGTTGGCCCTTTAAAATGGGTTGGCCATTTAAAAGGAGGGGCTGAGGTTTTCGGGTTAACATGCAGCACAAACCCAACTAACCACGCCCCCAACACACACACACCCACCCAGGGAGATAAAGAACGGATGTTGCTTGAATGCCAGCAAAAACCGGGACCATACGCTGTCATGCTTTGTTATGCAATGATTCCAGACTACTGCTGGCCTGGCATGGTGTAAAGTGTCCTACTATGGAGGATGGAATAAGGCTGCCCTCCCCAGAAACCTTTTGCAAAGGCTTTGGGAGTACATCCAGGAGAGCTTCATTGAGATGTCCCTGGAGGATTTCTGCTCCATCCCCAGACATGTTAACAGACTTTTCCAGTAGCTGTACTGGCTGCGAATGCATCCCAAGTCTTCAGGGCAAATTAATCATTAAACACACTTGCCTTTAAATCGTGTATTATATTTACAAAGGTACACTCACCAGAGGTCCCTTCTCCGCCATCTAGGTCTGGGAGCCCGCCTTCGGTGGGTTGGGACGTTACTAGATCCAGAGTGAAAAACAGTTCCTGGCTGTCGGGGAAAACGGTTTCGCCGCTTGCTTGCTGTGCTTCAACCTCCTCCTCATCATCATCTTCCTCGTCCCCAAAATCCGCATTCCTGTTGCATGAGAGTCCATTGACAGAGTCCATGCACAGGGCTGGGGTAGTTGTAGGAGCACCACCAAGAATGGCATGCAGCTCATCATAGAAGCGGCATGTCTGGGACTCTGACTTGGAGCGGCCGTTTGCCTCTCTGGTTCTTTGGTCGGCTTGCCTGAGCTCCTTAAGTTTCACGCAGCACTGCTGTGGGTCCCTGTTATAGCCTCTGTCCTTCATGCCCTTGGAGATTTTTTCAAATATTTTGGCATTTCATCTTTTCAAACAGAGTTCTGCTAGCACGGATTCATCTCCCCATACAGTGATCAGATCCAGTACCTCCTGTTCGGTCCATGCTGGAGCTCTTTTGCGATTCTGGGACTGCATGGTCTCCTCTGCTGATGAGCTCTGCATGGTCACCTGTGCTGAAGAGCTCACCACGCTGGCCAAACAGGAAATGAAATTTGAAAGTTCACAAGGCTTTTCCTGTCTACCTGGCCAGTACATCTGAGTTGAGAGTGCTGTCCAGAGCGGTCACAATGGAGCACTCTGGGATAGCTCCTGGAGGCCAATATCGTCGAATTGCGTCCACACTACCCCAAATTGGACCCAGCAAGATCGATTTCAGCGCTAATCCACTCGTCAGGGAGGAGTACAGAAACCAGTTTTAAGAGCCCTTAAAGTCAGAAAAAATGGCTTTGTAGTGTGGACGGGTGCAGGGCTAAACTGATCTAGCACTGCTAAATCCTACCTAAACTTGTAGTGTAGACCAGGGCTAAGTGGTCTCAGTGCCACTGGAGGGGACAGAACACCACACCTAGGAGGTGTGTGGGTTACACAAGGTCCAGGAGTCCCAGCAAGAAAAGGAAAGTGAGATGCCCTAGGACAGTGGTTCTCAAACTTTTGTATTGGTGACCCCTTTCACATAGCAAGCCTCTGAGTGCGGTCCCCCTTATAAATTAAAAACACTCTTTTATATATTTAACACCATTATAAATGCTGGAGGCAAAGCGGGGTTTGGGGTGGAGGCTGACAGCTCGCGACCCACCCCCCATAATAACCTCATGACCCCTTGAGGGATCCCAACCCCCAGTTTGAGAACCCCTACCCTAGGACATAATGAGGCTTCTACAGCAGTACACACAGATGTTGCAGACTCTTGTGGACCTACAGGTTCAACAATCATGGGCTCACCTCCCTTTGCAGTCCCTGGATAACTCCATTGCACCTCCTCCCTACAGCCCCCTTTTAACATTCCACGCGTCATCAGGAGCCACATCCCTACCACTCCTGGGGGAAGGAAGGACAACCACGGCTTCACATACACTGACCTGTGAGAGCCATGGATGTTGTATATGTAGCCAAGATGGAAACGAATATTCTTTCCCCTTGTTAAGTTCTGTTTCGATAATTTATTACATTTTTAATGTATTTGCATTTAATTTGCCCAGATTTTTTTTTGCACTGGTTTTCTTACTCTATTCTTTGGAAAGTCATTTGTCTTTATTAGTTCACAACATATGCTGCAGAATGCCTAGCAGTACTGAAAGCCCCCACTTTACTTGTTATTATACAGTGGGTCAGGACTCAGGATCAGTGACAAACACAATGTATAAATTATAAATGTTCAGAAAGCACCACACAATGAATAGATGCATCGACACTGGTATATTCATAGACGAACACCAAGCACCAATCAGTTCCTAACAGGCCCCCAAAACTGCAGGGCCTGATAGAGCACGGCCTGCCATCACACTTTACTGTGGCTCACTGTTAAAGTGCTCTTCCAAGGACTCCCTCAGCCATATAGCTCCGCGCAGAGCTCTGCTAATAGCCCTTGTGTCTGGCTGCTCAAACTCAGCCGACAGCTGCTCTCCCTCCACCCCGGCAGCAACTTTTCCTCATTTGCCTCACAGATCTGCAGGACACAACAGGCAGCTATAACCAGTGGGATATTTTTCTCACAGAGATAGAATCTCGTGAGTAAATAATGCCAGCAATCCCTCCAGTCTGCCGAAAGCACATTCTGTCGTCATTCTGCACCTGCTGAGTCAGCACTTGAATCTTTCCTTTTGGTGCTGCCAACGTGGCTGGTGTATGGCTTCAGGATCCAGGGGGAAAAGGGGCAGTCTGGGTGTCCCCCAGGATCACTAAGGGCATTTCGGCATCACCTATGGTAATCCTCCAGTCAGGAAAGAAAGTCCCTGCTTGCAGCTTTCCGAACAGTCCCATGTTCTTAAAGATATGAGCATCATGCCCCTTCCCTGACCATCCAGCACAGATGTCACGGAAGCATCCCTGATGATCAACTGATGCTTGCATAACCATAGAAAAGTAGCCCTTTCTGTGGATACACTCTAGGGCAAGGTGCCAAAAGAGGGAAACACATGCCTGTCTATTGCTCCACTGCAATTCGAGAACCCCACTGCTGTAAGTCACTATGGCCTGCATATTGCCAACACTCACAGTCTTGCGCAGCAGGAGACGATTAATGGCCCTGCACATTTGCATGACAGTGGCTCCCACAATGGATTTTCCAACTCCAAAATGATTTCCCACAGACCGGTAGCAATTTGGTGTTGCAAGATTCCACAGTGCAATCACCCCTCATTTCTCCAACTCCAGTGCAACTCTCACTCTGGTGTCCGTGCGGCGGACAGCTGGGGTGAGCTCAACACACAGATCCAGGAATGTGGCCTTTGCATCTGACAGTTCTGCAGCTGCTGCATATCATCCCAAACCTACATTACAGTGCAAGCCCATAAATCAGTGCTTGTTTCTCGGGTCCAGAAGCGGTGCTCACTATCTGCAGCTGCTCCATGAACACCACCAACAACCTTGAATTGGTTTCTGCTATGTCCCATAGCAATATGTCCTCCATAAAATCATCATGTTCCCCACTGATGCAGTTCTTCTTGAGGCACTGCAAATACCGGAGGATCATGCATCCTGTGCTTGCAACGCTCGCTGCAGTAGTGCAGAGCTGTGCATTTTCCATGCTTCTGTCAGAGATGGCAGACAGGGAGGAGGACCCCATGCGTTCATGGGATTTTTTAAAAAGGCATGAAAATTATGGGATATGGATAACATTATGGGATGGAGAAAATTGCATGCTAGAAACTTGACTCTTTGCTCCTAGTCATCTGCGCAACTTGTGTCTGGCCCACAATGCATAGCCAAATCTTCTCAAAAGACAGTGGGCTGGATGGTGGTGAGTTGCACACTGAGATACCTACCCATGGTGCACTGCACCGTGCCTCAACACAAGCATTTCTGGTGAGTACATGCAGTGCCAACACAAGGAGTCGAGTATGCATGCACACAAGCAATATCCTAACTGGTGGTTTTATGCCAACATAACTTGTGTTGGTCCAAGTTTGTAGTGTAAACATGGCCTTAAGACCTCAAACTGCCTGCTTTGTGGGACTAGTTAGGTAGTTAAATGTTTGAATGCTCTGACTTACACCCACTAATTAATTGCATGTGCATTTTAGAGCTGGCTCTCTATTTTAGTGCAGACACATAAAGAAAGCTGAGGTGTTTAATACCTATTTTCCTTCATTCTTCACTAAAAAGGTTAATGGTGACCAGATACTCAACACAAGTAGTATTAACAACGATGGGGAACAAATACAAGCTAAAATAGGGAAAGAATAGGTTAAAGAATATTGAGATAAGTTAGGTGTATTCAAGTTGGCAGGACCTGATAATATTCATCAGAGGATACGCGAAGAACTAACTGAAGCAATACTGGGACTGTTAGCAATTGTCTTTGAGAACTCCTGGAGGACAGGAGAAGTCCTAAAAGACTGGAGAAGAGCAAACACCAAACAAAGTACCTATCTTTAAAAAAGGAAAAAGAGAGGACCTGAGGAATTATAGACCAGTCAGCCTAACTTTGATATCTGGAAAAATATGGGAACAAAGTATTCAACAATCAATTTATAAGCACCTGGAGGATAATAGATTATAAGGAATAGCCAGCATGGATTTGTCAAGCACAAATCATGCCAAACCAATCTAATTTCCTCTTTTGACAAAGTTACTGGCTTCATGGATGGGGGAAGCAGTAGATATGATATATCTTGATTTTAGTAAGTCTTTTGACACAGTCGAACATTATATTCTCATAAGAAAACTAGGGAAATGTGGTCTAGATTGAATTACTATACGGCAGGTGTGCAATTGGTTGAAAGAACATAATCAAAGAGCAGTTAACAACGGTTCGCTTTCAGACTGGAAGGGTGTATCTATTGGGTCCTGCAGGAGTCAGTCCTGGGACTGGTATGATTCAGTATTTTCATTAATGAACCAGATAATAATGTGGAGAGTATGCTTATAAACTTTGCAGCTGACACTGAGATGGGAAGGGTTACAAGCACTTTGGAGGACAGGATTAGAATTCAGAACAACCTTGACAAATTAGAGAATTGGTCTGAATTCAACAGGATGAAATTCAATAAAGACAAGTGCAAAGTACTACACTTACTAAGGAAACATCAAACTCACAAATACAAAATGGAGCGTAACAGTCTGGCTAGGCCAGGGGTTGGCAACCTATGGTAAGCATGCCAAACACGGCACGTGAGCCAGCTTTTAATGGCACGCTGCTGTCTGCCAGACCCGGGCAGACAGCAGTGTGCCACTAAAAATCCTGCCCGGCCTGGCCCCTCTTTTCTGGCCCCCTGCCCACCACTCTCTCCTTGCAGGGCAGGCAAGCTTCCCCCTCCTGCCACCTCTTTCCCCAGCGTGCTGGGTTCCTGCCCCTCCTTCTCTCCCTCCCTGCGGCCAATCAGCTGACGACCCTTGCTACGGATGGGGAGAGGGAAAAGCGGAGCCGCAGTGCCTCTATCTGCTTCGGGGACCTTGGGGAAGGGGGTGGAATCAGGGCATATCCCCTCCAGCCCCTGCCGTGAGCTGCTCAGGGCAGGGGGCTGGGAGCACCACCACGACCCCAGCCCACACCCCCAGCCCTCTGCCCTGACCCCTGCACCCCCCTCACACACACCCAGCCCTCTGCCCTCACCCCTGTACCCCCCCCACAACCCCAGCCCTGACTCCGGCACCCCCCACACATACCCAGCCCCCCCAAACCCTGTGCCCTGACTCTTGCACCCCCCACATCCCCACTCCCACCCTGAACACCAAACGGGAGCTCCTACACCCCCCCACATTCCCACCTGCACCCCTCACACCAAATGGGAGCTGCCCAGGTAAGCACTCCACACCCAAACCTCCTGTCCCAACCCTGAGCCCCCTCCCTCATTCTAGCTCCTGGCCAGACCCCGCACCCCAACCCCCAGCCTGCTCTTTCACCCCCAGCCCTGTGCTCAGTGCACTCCCACCCTCAGCTCAGCTCAGTGCAGAGAGAGAGGAAGAGAATGGGCTAGAACCAGGGAGAAGGTAGGTACGTACCCACTCTATGTGGGCTGGGATCCCAGACTGGCAGTGGGCTGAGCGGGGCCAGCAGCCGGGATCCTGGCTGGCAGGAGCCGGCGGACGGAACCGCAGACCGGCAGCGGGCTGAGTGGCAGCAGGCTGAGCCCTCAGCCCACTGCCAGTCTGCGGTACCGCTCAGCCCGCTGCTGGTCTGGGGTTCTGACTGCCTGCCCCTTGTCAGCCGGGGTCCCAGCCGCAGGCCCCGCTCAGCCTGCTGCCGGCCTAGGTGAACGGACCCCCAGGCCGGCAATGGGCTGAGCGGGCTGGCGGCGTAACATCAGGATTTTAATTTAATTTTAAATGAAGCTTCTTAAACATTTTGAAAACCTTGTTTACATATAACAATAGTTTAGTTATATAATATATAGACTTAGAGAGAGACCTTCTAAAAAACGTTAAAATGTATTACTGTCATGCGAAACCTTAAATTAAAGTGAATAAATGAAGACTCGGAACACCATTTCTAAAAGGTTGCCCACCCCTGGGCTAGGCAGTAGTACTGCAGAAAGGGATCTGGGGATTATAGTGGACCACAAATTGAATATAAATCAACAATGTGATATAGCTGAGAAAAAGGCTAATATCATTCAGGGGTGTATTAACAGGAATGTTGTATGTAAAACATGGAAAGAAATTGTCCTGCTCCACTTGGCACTGGTGAGGTCTCAGTTGGAGTGTTGTGTCCAGTTCTGGGCTCCACATTTTAGGAAGGATGTGGACAATCTGGAGAGAGTCCAGAGGAGAGCAACAAAAATGATAAAAGGTTTAAAAAACCTGACCTATGAGGAAAGGTTAAAAAAAACAGGCATGTTTTGTGATGACAAGAAAAGACAAAGGGTGGGGCTGATAACGGACTTCAGATATGCTTAGGTCTGTTATAAAGAGGATGGTAATCAATTGTTCTCCATGTGCACTGAAAGTAGGACAAGAAGTAAGAGGCTTAATCTGCAGTAAAAGAGATTTAGGTTAGATATTAGGAAAAGCTTTATAACTATAAGGGCAGTTAAATTCTGGACTAGGCTTCCAAGCAAGGTTGTGGAATCCCCATCACTGGAGGTTTTTAAAAACAGGTTGGACAAATACCTGTCAGGGATAGTCTAGATTTGTGGACTGGACTTGATGACTTCTCGAAGTCCCTTCCAGCCCTACATTTTTATGATTCTAAGTGCAGATGCAAAATTAGACATTTGTTTTCAGTTTCATGCCTGTTGCTCAGACCAATAAGCCACCCCTTCTGCCTTTAAGGCTTGGGTTACTTGATTCCACTACTCCTCCTGTTGGGGATCTTTTGTCTGAAGTGCTGATTGCTATTACATAGTCTGCATTTGTTTCACAGAAGTGCTGATTGCTATTACATAGTCTGCATTTGTTTCATACATCCCTCTCTAACCACAATGGGAGTTATGGGTTCAGAATGAGCAAGAGAGACTTGTACTATGGGTAAGTTTTGAGCAGTGCCCAGTGAACAGGAGAATTTTTATTTATGAATGGTTATAATGACATAGTGAGACATAATTTAAAAGAAAACCATAATGGCTCTGACATCAGAAGATATGATCTACTGACCTGGTAGCATGTTTTGCAACTAGCAACCTAGGCCCTTACTCTAAAAAACGCCTAACAGATTATCAAAGAACCCTCTCTAGTTGAGAAACCAGAAGAGAATACAAAGGTTGCAAAGAGAGCTAACTATAAAAATGAGAACAAGCCACTTCCTATTCTCAACCCCATTTCCCTCTGACAGTGCATCAGCCACGAAAACAATATTCTGCATCCACTGAAACAAATCTAACAAGAACAGCAATATCCTCCGGATTGAAAGCCAGCAACAGAGAGAATCTTAGGGACCTTAAACCTCATTGAGCAGAAGACCATCAACTGACTGAAGCCCAGATGCTGCAGGCAAGTAAGATTATCCCCATTTTGAAGGACTAAAAACAAAATACAGATGTTTTCCCCCCAACTTCTAGGTCTTGTCTACGTTAGCAGTTTTCCTACCAGCACTGCCTTTACCGCTCCATTGGTGGGAGCAATGGAGTAAAAGCACTCGGGTATATGAGGTGCAGGCATTTTTACTATCTTGTCTTATAACCTTGCTCAGAGCTGCAGTGCGCACTAGACGTGATGAAAAATTCACTTATAGATGTAGCCCTTGAGTAAAAATACTGCATTCTTCATCTGCCGTTCCACCTCCTCCCTTCTCCCACACCTTTCCGAATGGCTTCCTCTTTCCCCTGTGGAATTTAGCTAGCGTTCCTCAGAGTTATGGAAAAGCAGTCCTAAATTAGAATACTCCACTCCTATCTTGAAATAAAAATGTAATATTCCTCACAAGGTCTAGAGGGGTTTAAAAGAAATCTGCTGAATTATAAAGTCCTACTGGCCAATGTGCCTGGTGCCTGGACTGGATCTTGCATGTAGCCTCCTTGCCCTGACGATGGTGACATGAAGCACCAGTAAGAATTACAATGGGGAAGACATTGTTTCCTGGCCATCTCTGCAATGTTGACAATGTTAGGGACTGAGTCATGTATCCTATTGGAACTTCCTATGTGGATTGATGGTAGTTATACTGAAATTGAGTTCTTTCTGCCAATCAGAGCTCAGGGACACACAAATATATGTTTGTTTCTTAACAACCTTACAGTATACAAACTCCTGCACTCTTATTGGCTGAGGTTACAAGTAGCCAGTCAAAGCAGAGGGAGTTGCATAATGACTGTAAAATTATTTGATTGGCTACTGCAAATCCATTTGATCTGATTGGCTGCCCTCAGAACTCCCTATCCATGGGCCAAATTCATCTTTAGTGTCAGTGGCTTCAACTCCCATTGATTTTTATGGAAGCTGCAACTGCTTATACCAGGAATGTATTTGGTATTGTATGACCACAAACACATCTACCTTAGCTACTGACTCCTCCCTACTTACTGGTTTCAGAGTAACAGCCGTGTTAGTCGGTATTCGCAAAAAGAAAAGGAGTACTTGTGGCACCTTAGAGACTAACCAATTTATTTGAGCATAAGCTTTCGTGAGCTACAGCTCACTTCATCCTACTTACTATAATTCCTGAAAATAAAAACAAGTGAATGAGTAAGTCGTCTTAGTGGTATGGGAGCAAACTTTCCCCAAGGGACAAGTAGTGTGGGGCTGGGGGATAGGTGAGGAATTGGGAAGAGGGGTTCGGTGCAGAAAGACAGGATGAGGAGGAAATCAAATGTTTCCTGTAGGCATAGAGATAGGGATGAATTCTGACCGCAGTAGCCTATTGGATCAGAAAGATTTATAGGAGCCAATCAGAACCCCTTTTAACCAGGGGTGGGGAACAATTTGTATAGTGGAGGTACGGAGAGCCATTGAGACAAACTGTAAACCCTGTATATAATGGAAACCACTTCAAGCCAGGGGGTGCAGCAGCACCCCTAGTTCCAATACCTATGCCTTTAACTCAATAACAACTGTATTCTGGACCTTTCATCTTCAGAGTTGATTTCCAATGCACATCCCAACAGGGTCTCGTTCTTATCTAGTAACTTGAGGGTGTTTCTTTTTGTCACTGGACTAACATTTAGGTCAACATGTTAAAAAGCAGTTGATTTTGAATGTCGCAAGCTTTTGGAGGCCCATCTTGAGTCTGTTGTTTGCAGTAGTGCTGAACACCCATAGCTCCATCCAAAGTCAGTGGGATCTATGCAGGGGCGGTGAGTTGTATGGGACCGTGGTGCCCAGGCTCCAGCAAATTCAGGGCCCGGGGGCCTGGTTCCACCAATGTTCAGGGCCGGGTCTCTCCCCTGGCCCTGCCTGCCACCCCCGCGTGCCTCCCCCAGCCCCGTCTGCTGCCCCTGCACGCCCCCTCCCCAGAGTGTCCCTGCCTGCCCTGGGCAGCAGGTGGCTTCCCCCTAGAGCTCTGCGCTGGCAGGCTGAGGCGGCTGCTGTGTTTGCACAGGGAGGAGGGGAAGAGGCACATGCCCCCCAGCAGGTGACTTCAAGTCGACTCGGGTGGAGGGGAGCTTATCCTGGCCGGTCCTCCTGAGCAGCAGCCTGGGGGAGCTTGGGTGAATGTCGTGCTGGGGAGGGGCCTCCCCACCTCTCCCCTGGAGATCGCTGCTGTCGGCGGGGAGAGGGCGGGAGAAGTCCTCCTTTCTGGCCCCCCGCCCCAGCCCCAGGACAGCCTGCCTTCTGCACACCAAACTCCTCATCCCCGGCCCAGCCCCACCCCCCGCACCCCCTCCTGCACCCCAACCCTCTGTCCCAGCCCAGAGCCCACACCCAGCACCCATACCTCCTCCTGCACCCAGCACACCAGACCCCCTCCCGTACCCCCTCCTCCATCCCACCCCCTGCCCCACCCCAGAGCCTGCACCCAGCACCCAAACTCCGTCCCAGAGCCTTAGGCAGGTGTGGGGGAGGGGTGGTACTTGGACCCATTCTGGGCACCACCAAAAATTATACAAACCTGCCACACCTGGATCTATGTACACTCAGCACTTTTGAAAATCAGACAAAAGGTGTCTCAAGTTGGGCACCCAAAGTAAGACTCCACTTTAAAATGTTTTGCCTAAGTCTCCCCTTGATCCTTGAAATCGCAGTAGTGTCAGCAGGGTGAGATTTTCTCCCATGCTGCCTTTGCCCAGAGCTGAAGTCAGTGGGGTGAAGAAACCAGGAAGTCACTGAGCAACCTTCTCTTTTGTTTTACAAATGAGTTTAGCCTTTTCAAAGCAGGATCAGTCATAACATAGTTATTGGAAGAACAAGCGAGAGAGAGGGAGAACAGTAGTCTTTGCCAAGACCAAGTAAAGTGGGCATGCATTTTAAGTAATTACCAACGGACTGATTACCTTTCCAAGTAATTAAACACTATGAAAGGTTATTAACACGCTGACAATAGACGGCTTTGACATCTGCCAGTGCAGCATGATGGAGCAGATGACTACCCACAAAAGAGAACAGGATTCCGTAGCCTGTACAATTCCACTATGTGCAGCTATGCTAGTGCCAGAAAGAAAGGTCAGCTGGGATCAGCCTGGTTTAGACCGGCGCATGTTTCAATACAAAAGCTTCCAGGCCTGAAGACCTACATGGTGCACTTAAATGAATGCAGTGGTGGCCAAAAAGACAAGATTCACTCTTGCTGGCACAGGGAGGTCAACATTACATCTCCCTGCACCAGGCTGGCCCGCTCTGCCTGAAGCAGACTCGTCCCAAGGCTGGGCAAGCCAGCCGGTGTCCTCCTGCAACGAGCAGCTTTCATTCTAGGGGAGCACTGCTGGTGAAGTCTGCTGCAAGCATGCCCAAAGTCAGCACAGCCCATGTGGGTTGGAAACCAGTGCCACCCACTTCTGGGATTGCCTGTCTCTCTGTGGGTCCTCCCCACTGCGCTGCTGATGTCGCCACTTAGTACCACTGTAAACTCTCCCATAGTGGACTGAAACATGGTGCACAATCAATCAGAAAATATCATTTCCCTACGCCTTCCCCAACACACACACACACATATTCTGTGCCCTTGATTTCTACGGAAATGCATCACATATTAATCACTGCACCATCTCCCCAGAAAATTTAATTTGAAAAAAAAGATAACCCCTTTCCCAGCCACACGGAGGCTGATTGTGGGAGAGAGACCTTCACATTTCTAAAGAGCCATTAAAAGTAACCCCTCTCCCCTCCCTCCCCCTTCTCTCACATTTTGGCTGTGGATTAATGAGGGCAGAGGTATGATGGAGTTTGTTCTTCTCGCACCCTTTGGGGGCAGATGGTGAGTGTCTGTGTTGTCACAAGTCTGAATTGATCTATCTCTCTAGGACTGACACAGCCCCATACAGGCATTAGCCAAGCACCTCTTGAATACTAACTGCTTTATCCTGTAGGTAACTGAAGTTTGTCTTTTGCCCTCCGAGGGCCTCCTGGAACGGATCACTTGCAAGAAATATCAGACAATTACATAGGAGTCTTTCATACACTGTTGGCCTGACTGTGATCTCATGGACACAGTGTAAATCAAGAATATTGCCATTGAAGTCAATTGAGTTACACTGGTATAAAATCACAGGAAGATCAGAGTCAGGTCCTATATGCAACAATAATCCCAAGCATTTATACAGCACTTTACATGTCAAAGAATGTACAGACATTCACTATTAATTCATACAATACGCCCTCTGCTAGGTGGACAAATGTTATCATCTTCCTCTGCAGATGGGGAAACTGAGACAGAAATTTGAAGTGACTAGCCCAAGATCACACTGGGAGTAGGTGGAAAAGCTAGGGTTAGGACTTTGGACTGACTCTCGAGGACTGTGCTCATTCCCCCGATCACACTGCCTGGTAACTTGGCTGCACATCCCTGTTACACCAAATATACACATGGACACCTGCTTTGATGAAATACTGACATAGACTACTCAGGAATATAGGAGTGGATTTTCAAAAGCTCCTAAGTGCCCTAGGGGCACAATTCCCACTGGCTTTCAAAGTTTATGGGTCAAATTCTGCTCTCAGTGACAGCCGTGTAAATCCAGAGTATAACGCCCTTAGAGTTACAGTGGTGTAAATGAGACTGCAAATGCGCCCCTTATGCGTACACAATGCCAAAGGCCCAACGGTATTTTTACCACATATATTAAAATACCAGGAAATAACCTTGGATATTAATGTATATCTAGCTAACCCCTGCTAAAATATTGCTGTATTAGCTAACTGATCTTGGCTTTCAGGTGTGTGCTTTACTAAACTAAACAAAATTATTGTAGTTTCTTTCATTTATCTCATGAACAAAGGCCAATAACTCTAAAAGTTACAAGAAAGCTTTGAGTAAGCCCCTGACTTGCAACTTTCTATGGGCCAACATTTTCTCAGTCAGGATGTGCCCCAGATCAGTTTGCACAATATCACCCATGTTCCATTTAAATTGTTGTCTTAAGTTTCTTTGTTTGTCACCCAAACCTTTGTGTTTAAAAACAACAATAACAAAACCTTTATTGTGTATGATCTTTGTTTCTAAACTCCCTCTCCTTTTGCATCCGCATGGTAACCTCTACATCTCTGGCTTAACCAGAGGTTAAAGGGGAAAATAAGTGGTGGTACTTGCCCATTCACATTGCAAACTGCTTGGTGCAGGGACTGAGTCATCTGTGTCTTGCACAGGGCTGATCATGCTGCTGGCATTTAACAAAGACTAAATTATAACAGTCTCTACCCAGAGACGCTCCATGCTTGCACTAGAAAGATCAGCTGCATTTAAACTGTAATCACTAGACTTCAGAGAGAGCATCCATCTGAGACGAATTGGGATAGTTCACACCTTTCCTAGATCAATTGTTTCAGGCTGTCCCTGGGCTCAGGAAAACAGCATTGCATTTGATTACATTTGGAAGCGTTTCTTGACAAACATAAGAGCTAGTTTTTTACAGTGGTTCTCAAACTGTGGGTCAGGACCCCAAAGTGGATTGCAACCTCATTTTAATGGGGTCTCCAGGGCTGGTGTTAGACTTGCTGCGGCCCGGGACTGAAGCCAAAGCCCAGAGCCCCCCACCTGGGGCTGAAGCTGGAGGGGCTCAGGCTTCAGCCCTCCTACCCAGGGCTGAAGGTGGGGTTCAGGCTCAGACTCAAGCTTTGGTGTAGGCTCAGATGTAGTCATTTTTGTTGTCAGAAGTTTGAGAACAGCTGAGCTAGACATTTAGACCAAGATTTTCAAAAGTGGGTGGCTACTGAACAACTGGCCTGATTTTCAAATGTCCCGACCACTCTGTAGTCTAACTTTAGGCTGTTGCTCTTTAAAATCTTGATCATAACTTTTTAAAAATTGAAATCTTGCCTTCTCTGTTGGGGCCACCAGAGAAATCTGAGGGCAGTGGACCAGCTCAGCCTGACTCCTTACCTGTCACCTAGTGTGAGATCGTATAGCTGGCCAAATCTGCTAATGTGGTGAGGCTGTTTGTTCCAGTGATAATACTTCACACTGACTTCTTACCCATAAGGACACTGATATCAGTGGGGTTGCACTAAGAGAAGAATTTGGCCCAGTGTATGTGAGATTATACTGTTTCACAGGATGAGGCTGCAGGGAAATTCTTTTGTTCTGTGTTAACTCCTCTTTCCTTTTCCCCAGATGCACTCTCATTTCACTTAACACAGAAACTCACACATTCATATGGAGCTTTCATTTCCAGATCTCTTGCACAAATCCAACCCAGGTGGGTAATGACTAAACATTGTTACCATCTGTCACTTGTTTGGTTCTCTAGGGCAAATGAGTTGATGGTCTCAATCCACTTTCCAGTTCTAGTTTTAGCTTAACAAAAAGAAAGTTTGGGGTGAATTGATTACAATCTATAAGTGTCTACATGGGGAACAAGTATTTGATCATGAGCTCTTCAATCTAGCAGAGAAAGGTGTGACATGATTCAATGGCTGGAAGTTGAAACTAGACAAATTCAGACTGGAAATAAGGCTACGTTTTTGACAGTGAGGGTAATTAACCACTGGAACAAGTTAGCAAGAGTCATGGTGGATTCTCTATCACTGACCTCTTTTACACCAAGATGGGATGTTTTTTCTAAAAGCTCTGCTCTAGGAATTATTTTGGGAAGTTCTATGGCCTGTGTTGCACAAGAGATCAGATGATCACAATGGTGTCTTCTTGCCTTGGAAGATTTCTGCAGTTGCCCAAATCTCTGAAACCATCACCACCACTGGCACTAGCTGATCCCCTTTTTGAAAGAGAAGCCAAAGAATGGATGAGCCAGAGAAACTGAATTAGCTACTCAATCACTGA
Organism: Lepidochelys kempii; assembly: GCF_965140285.1. Lineage (NCBI taxonomy): Eukaryota > Metazoa > Chordata > Testudines > Cheloniidae > Lepidochelys > Lepidochelys kempii. The sequence continues at coordinate 155,406,373 of NC_136382.1, forward strand.
GATGTCCCTTCCAGGTCAGGACTAAGTCTTGTTGATAGAGCACTACTCTATCAAACAGTAACTGTTTAACAAACAGAGGACTTCAGCCTTCAAGGCTTTCACCAGCTCAAAATTCACTGCAGTAAAATAAGGGACCTTTCACAGGCACCATCAAAAAGATTTTCTGTAGTTTTATGACTGCATTTAAAATGTCCCTTCTGATTGATCCCTAGGTTAGCTGTGCTGAAATCTTCTCTTGAGCCTCCTTTGCACATGGAGTCCTATGCAACTGATCGATATTCCTTCCCAGAGAAGGTACGTCTCAGTTATCAGTGACACATTCCCCTGAGTGCTAATGTCAAACTCTCTCACATCAAGGAAGGGGAAGGTAACCTGCAGAAAGGTCAGATTGCCTGCACTAGATCTCAGCATAGACATTAACTCTCAGCTGTCTAACCTCTGCTGCAAGAGGAATAGCTGTGCTTATCCCTCTCTCAGCCCTTCTTCTTTTCTCTGTTCTTTTTCTCTGTGCTCTTCATTGAATACTTTGGAGAAGGGAGGAATAACATGGGAAAGGAACATAGGTATCACCAGTTTGGATCAGACCCCAGGTCCAGCTAATCTAGTATCCTGTCTTTGAGAGTGGCCACCACCAGATGTTTCAGAGGAAGGTGCAAGGACCCCAGAGTCGGCAGATGTGGGATAATCTGTCCCCTAATAGTTAAAGACTGGTTTAAGTCCTGAAGCCTGAGGTTTTATATCCCTTTTGTTGGAATATACGGGTTGGAGTCATTGTGGGCCTGATTCTGGGAGGTGCTGAGCACATCCAGTTCTATGGGAGTTGCTGGTGCTCAACATGTCTCAGGATCAGGCTCTTAGAATGGATATTGTGATACTGTATATACGAGTGTCACCTTCTGACCCAGGGCTTCTTTCTATAGTTCTCTACTTCTGATCATATGTCAGTCAATTTCTTCCACACAGATAAAAGAAATTTAAAAAAAATTAGTGTATAATAATGTATACAAAATCTATGTATTTAATTAACCATTGGAACTCTCTGCCACATGACGGCACTGAGGGCAAGGGCTTACTTGTTAGGATTAGGGGCCTGATTCCTTATTGCCTTGTGCAGTCATTTACACATGGGCAAACTGATGCAAAACATCACCAAATCAAATTACTCCACTCCTTTGTAACAGAGATAGCATTCTATACCCACCTTGTGCTCACCCATCGGGGAAAATCAGGCCCAAAGTCTGCAGTGTAGCCAAGTTCCACGCTATTAATTCCTTTATAAAGCCAGGCCTGATCCTGTCGTCATGGAAGACAAATGGGAGTTTTGCTTCTAACTTTAATGGGAGCGGAAGCAGGAGCAGGCCCCAACTTGGCCAGCTTAAGAAAGGATTCTTCTTTCAACAACACACGGCAAGAGGCAGTAGGAAGCCCTGGGAGCTGTAGCTAGCTCTGAAGTTGTGTTGGCTGCACTAGTTAGATGCAGGGACTATCTCAAGTGGCAGGTTAAGGAGTGTCTGTCACTTTCATACTGGAGAAGGACCCTTGGGAAATACGGCTTCTACAGCTGCAACTGTGGCTCCACTATCCTGGTTAACAGGAGCATCACATGAGCAAATCGGAGTCTTTTGGGTCTTCATAGCTTTGGGGGAAGGGAGGTGGGTGGGTTGGAATTTTTCTTCACTATCCAGAATGTGCTTTTGAAATTTTTTCCCCACCTGATGCTAGTGACCTAAGCACCCTGCTGATTGAGTGCATGCTAATACCTGCCTGCTCCACAAGACACAGTAGCAGCTCCCTCGGGCATAAACCAGCTCTCCTGAGCCAAGATGAATCTTTAACTGAGCACTAAACTCACACAGCAGTCTGAAGGAAAAGGAAAGGAATGTGGATCCCTTCCCTTACAGGAGACTTCCCCACTGAAAAACAGGACAAGTTGGGTGAATGGGGGAGATGAAAGTTTGTATCAAAGAATTTATGTTCTCTGTATACTGAGAGAAACCTAGGCCCAAGTCTCTGTTTCTGTTCCTGTGCATAGGACAGGGATGGGAGAGGGGGCAGCAAAGGTGACTTTAAGCCACTTTTGTATAGCACCATATTCTGGGTTATGAGAGGGCCTGCCCAACTCCTGTTGTATGTTAGAGCAACCTTGGGGCTGCTCTAACTTATGCTCCATTTTCCAAGGCTGCCTATGAGCCCTGGAAAGCAGAGGATAGCTGTAGTGACCACAAGCTCTCATTCCACCCCTTACAATGGGGGCCAGGAGCAGGGCCATTATGCCAGTTTTGCATTGGCCAGGGGGTATTTTAAGGGGACAGTTTCCATTCCTTTTTGGAAACAGTGAGTTGGAGTATATTTGAGGACCGAAACTTTCTATGGCCTGGATCCTGCAAATATGACCAGCAGTGACTATTACAGAGATTGGTTCCACTGATGTGGATGGGCTGGATTGTGGAGCCCTAGCTCACCCTGGGTGGCACATTGGCCCTACTTCAGCAATGAACTTAAGCACATGAGTAGACTCATTGAAGTCAGCTGAGATCAGTTCAATGGAATTTCTTCTATCCTTAAAGTTAAGGTGCTTTGGGGGATTGGGGCCTGATGCATAGTTAGCTCCACTGAAGACAGTAGGATCGTCAGTGAAGAAGAGCTCCACAGTCTGACTACACACATTCAGAACAAGCTCTATGCCTGGTGATAAGTGTTTGCAAGATTGTGCCCACAAACTCTTTGGGGGCAGAGAATGTCTTTATTCTTTGTCTTGTACACATTGGGGGTGCTTAACAAAGAACTAAGAATCGGTGATGATGTGGTGGCTGAAAAATGCACTCCCAGAGGTTAACACCAAAATACTCACACTTTAATACTTAGAGAAACAACAGGAAAGCAAGCTTTTGGCGAGTGTAAAAATACTTTGTTTGGAGCATTTGAGAGTCCTGGTATGACAGCAGAAACCCAGTGAAAATTGTCTTAACCTCCCAAGAGAGCAGCAAATATTGGTCATGTAGCAGAGGTTTGACAAAAAGTCAAACATAGTTGTACTGGTTTCAGAGTAACAGCCGTGTTAGTCTGTATTCGCAAAAAGAAAAGGAGTACTTGTGGCACCTTAGAGACTAACCAATTTATTTGAGCATGAGCTTTCGTGAGCGTGAGCTGTAGCTCACGAAAGCTCATGCTCAAATAAATTGGTTAGTCTCTAAGGTGCCACAAGTACTCCTTTTCTTTTTATAGTTGTACTAGGAGACCTTTAAATGGTTACTGAAAGGTGAAGTGTAAAGTGACAAAACCCCATATGGGCCTTTTCCTGAGCTCCTCTGGGAGGAATAAAGTCACAAATTTACCCAGCCTCCACCCCCCAATTCTTTTTTATCACTTCATTGTCACATCAGATACGTAAGGAATATCCTGGCCTGATTTAGCTGCTCTTACTGGAGGCCTGTGATGTCACCATTTGCTGAAACCTGAGCTGCAGCTTTCCCAGCCTGTGGTTGAGATGGGTGGGAATGTTGTGTTTGCCTAACTTTGTTTCCCCTTTGTAGTTCATCTTTTAGACAAAGGGTTCTTTGTAGGTCATGTCTGAAGGGTTTTTTTCCAGCATGTCTAAAAAAATGACTGTAGCTGCCATTCCTCCTTGCTACAGGGAACTAAAATTGATTACTATGTCTTTAAAAGGGCAGCACGGTCTAATGCATAGAGCAGGAGGGGGCGAGTAGCAGTCAGGAAACATGAATTCAGTTCCAGACTTTGCCACTGACTTGCTGTGTTACTTTGGGTAAATTACACATGGCTCAATCTGGCCAGTTACTGAGAGCCTTCAATTCCCATTCCTTTAAGAAAATGTAAACAACTGCACTGAGTTCTTTCCTCCAGTTTCCAAGCTGCTGCAAAAGCCCTGGAACACAATGAACCAAGCCTCATTTGCCTTACAATGATCTTCTCCTGCCCTGGAACCTGGGCTGGTCTTAATTGGCCTAGTGCTCAGGCAAGAACAAACTAGGTAGGCATGCATGTTATCTCTTGTTTTTGTAGAGTTTATTGCACAATGCAGTGCGTGCAGTTAAGAATGTGTGTCTGGGGCACTGTCAGACAAGCTTGTTTGGAGTTACTTTGACCAAGCAATTTATTACGAAGAACTAATTGCCAGATAGAAAAAGCTACACAGGGCTGATTATTTTCTCATAGGAAGGACCACTCACTAATTACTTTTGTACCTGTGATCTGACCCTGGTGAGAGCCTGATTCTGCTCTCAATGCCACCAGTATTAGCCAGGAATGACACCAGTGAATTCAATGTAAAACTGGTGTAAGCGTGAACAGATTGAGGCTGAGACTCCTGGTGGGCCAGATCCTCAGTGAATGTAAACCGGTGCAGCTCCATCCCTGGAGCTCTGCGTTTCTCACAGCACTTTTCACCCAAGGATTTACAAGTGTTAGCTAATTACATGCACGCTACCCAAATTTAAAACCTGTGTTTAAAGATGGGTTAAAGCAAGTTGTAGCCAGACTGGGTTCCAGCGCGAGTTTGGCTGGCCAAAGTAGATGTTCGCAAATCATGTCAGAACATTGCTCTAAAACCAAGTGTTTGTGTCTGGCGTAAAGTTAAGCTTTAACGTAGACACACTGGAGTAATTAGAGCACAAGACTGGGAGTCAGGAGACCCAGGTTCTAAATGCATTTCTGAGACTGGCTCACCATTTAACCTTGGGCAAGTCACTTCACCACTTTTGCCTCAATTTCCCTGTCTGTGAAATAGAGCCAGGTGAATAACTGTTTCGTCTGCTGGCAGTTCTGAAAAAGAAAAAAAACTGGTTGGGGTTGAACTGAAACAGAAATTTTTCAGAATTTTTAGCACATCAAAACACTTGGAAACATTTCATTTTGACTCAAATGAAACCTTATGTTTTGGACATTTAAGCTATGGAAGCCAAGGAACTTAGGGGCTAGAGTCACAAAACTGAGGAGGAGGAGATGGTGCCCCTTTTATGCCCAATAGCTAGTGCTTAGAGCACTCACCTGGGATGTGGAAGATCTGAGTTTGATCCCAGTTCTGGAGCATGGACTTAAACCCAAGTCTTCCCCTGTCAGGTGAGTCCCGCTAACCACCAGGCTATGGGGTGTTCTGGGAGTGGCTGCTCTCTCCTGTTGCATGTTGAATAAGTAATTCAATAGTCATTGGCGCAGGCACTTGAATCTAGATGTCACCCCTTCTGGGTGGGGTGCCATAACCACCCCACTATCAAGGCATTCTCATGTGCTCTCTGGCCCAATGCCTGCTCAGATACTTTCCACAAAATGGAACAGCTTCAGCAGGAGAGATTGAGACCCACGCCAGAAAAAACAATAGCCCAGTGATGAGCAGGGAGAGAGACCTAGGTTCACAGCCCCTGCTCCAGAACAAAGATTCAAATCTGCATCTCCCACGTGCGAGGTGAGTACTCTAACCCCGGAGTTAGTGGGTATGGTGGGAGGAGAAGGGGAGACAACCACCCCCCATTTTGTGAATGGGCCTAAATCCCCTTGTGAATCTAGCCTGAAAAATCAAAAATGTGTTGTTTTGATAGTGTTGAAACAATTCATTTTGACAATTCCAAGTTTTTGTTTTCACTCTGACCAAAACAATTTGCCAAAATCAACACTAATTTGCTAAATATTTCTGTTGACCCAAATCTGCATTTTTTGGTGGGGGGGAAAAAAAGTTTTGGATGAAAAATTTCTCACAGCTCTACTGTAAAAGAATCTACTTACTTGTCTTGCAGGGCTGTGGTACGGCTAAGTCAATTAATGTTTGAGCTGCTCCACTGGAAGGCATGTATAGAAACCCCATTCCCCCTGCAAAGACATGGGATGTTCCTGGGTTAAAGAAGTGGGGCCCCACAAATTTAAACGTATCATGTTTCCTCCTTCTTTCAAAGGACAGTATTTAAGGGAAACTCGGTGGCGGCTAGAGCTCCACAAACCTCTGCACCACTGTCTACCCCCTGCAACTCATGTGCAGTGTCACTCCTGGGGCAGCCATGCTGGTGTGGCTGGCTGTGAAACCGACCTTGGTGAGATAGCATGAGTTATTACAGGCTATATCTGTAATAAGTCGAACTGCCTTGCCCCCCTGGGTTTGAGGTGAGGAGAGAAACCAGTCGAGGCCTGAGAGCTGCCTGCTCAAATCCCCACCTGCAGATCTGGCACCCTGCAGGGCATTGTGCAGGATCTTCTGCTGGACCGCCAATGTGTCATGCAGGTGGCATTCCGCCTCCTCGTCACCAGTCAGGCTCCAAGAATGCAGGTTTCCCTCCTCACAGAAGTGGCGGGGAGCAGAAGAGCCAAAATAGATCCGGTATGTTGTTGTTATGATTTTAATTCTACTGTTTAATCAGTTACCATAATAATCTGTGACTTTAATGGTCCTGCTAAATGCTAAGGAGACCACCAGCTGGACTTTTGAAACATTCAGGGATGTGGGGTTTGTTATCCTAGATCAGAGCACTGATCCATGGAATCTGGGATCCTGTGTCCAGAAGTAGCCAGGACAGAGCCCAAGGGGAGACAGTTCAGTAATCCAAGACAGATGACCAAAGCAAAGGAACCTTTTGCAGAAGTTATTTTTATTTCAGTATTTCAATGCATCTCTCTCTGATCATCTCATAACAATTGCAGGCAAATTCCTCTCACATCTTGATCTAATTCTCTTTCTGCTGGTGGAGATCAAGCATGTGCAGCTCATCTATTTGACGTACAGTCAAAAGGAAAAGGACGTCACAGTCTCACAGTGCCTATTAGAGCAACTCTCCCCCCACCCCTTTACTCCTAATGCAATGCAAATTGGAGGCACTGGTTTATTTTTATAGCATTAGCCCCACCTCCTCTAAAGTTAGACACTGCATGAAACAGACTAACTAATCTGGACCAAGAATTTCAATTGCCTGGAAAATGAAGGTGCTGAAAACCAAACAGTATCAGCAGGAGTTTTTGCTTCTAAACATCTAATTTGTCAGGTACTAAAAACTATTTAATTGATGTGCTGTCTCCTTTCAGACTTCCAGAAATGAGCTGGAATTCTTTATTAGTGCATCCTTGTGAAAGTAAGGACAAAGTGAAGAAAAGCTCTCCACTCCCAGATGGATGTTTGTAGAAAAACATGTAATCTCCAAAGAGAGCATACTGGGATTTTATAGTTTGAATTTAGATGTCATCTTCCTTAGCAGCTAAGGAGATGTGCTAAGTGCTGGATGCATCCTCTAGAAGAGGACTAAGAAAACATACATATTTCATTTTGAACATCAACATTTTAATAACTACTAAACTAGTATGATTGTTGTATTTCCAGTTGCTTGAGTGGGGCATGTTATTTTTCTCTTTAGATGACCTGCTTCATCTTTGATCCTACAATCCCCACAAGAGTCAGCATATCTATTCAGTAAAATGTCTGACATGCCTGGCCATAGTCTGATCTTGACATCTTCCATTCTAGGATGATCATTAATATAATAGCAATCTAGGGAATCGTATGGCATAATGAATTAGTAATGGGCTGGAGTCCTCTTCACCAGGCCTTGGTTGCCAATTTGACTCCAGGTTGATAGTGATTTACAGTTGCCATCTGATGGTTGTTCATGAAATGAATTGGTGATTCTCAGGCCAGTTCCTAATGGAATTTTGTCCACATCATAAAAATCATCACCACACCAATTTCTTTCAGTCAAACACTGAATGGGCCATGCAGACCAAACCTCTCTCTCCATTAGAGGCCATCCCACCCACTCCTGGGGGAGGGGGAAGGAGTATCTTTGAAGGAGTGTGCTCTTGTGTACTTGTCCTGTGGCTACATACAGAACCTTATTATTATTACAAATCACGTATATAGCTCCATAGCGTGTATGGGTCCCTAAAGAATCTTACAGTCTGGTTCAGGCAAATAGAATACAGACGATGGTGCCAAAAGTGCACAGGCAGACAAGCAGATTTAAAGGGTGAGGCAGAAAGGTTAAAGGAGACAGACGTAGCTCTATCTAAGTTTTCATACCATACATCATCACAGTATCACAGGATTAGTGAGAGGAAGGGGGAAAGTATGTTTTAAAGAGAGAGATTTGAAGAAGGAGACAGAAAGCTCTTGGCACAAAGAAGGAAGAGACTATTTCAAGAGCAGGGAGAAAAAAGACACAAAGCTGAGAGCAGGAGAAGGAAATAGAGGGAGCATTAAGGAGAAAGGTTTGGGCAGAGCATACAGCTTGGGAGGGCTGTGTGAGGAAAGCAGGATGAGCAAAGCTGTGCAGAGCTTGGAAAAGAAATTGAGGGTGACAAGGTTGGTGCAGCAGGAGATGACCACTTTAGCTGCAGCAATTTGGACAGAATGGAGTGAGGGGAGGAAAAGCTCCTTAGACTGTCAGTCCTGACACCTTTCACAGTCCTAGTCACTTGAAATTTTATTTTTTTCCATTTTCCACCCATTACCACTTCAAGGCTTTAATGGCTATTCGTTTAGAAAGCTTTAGGAAAAAGTCCTTCCATTGCAGAAACCAAAGTACTTGATACAATGTGTCACATGCAGGAAACTGTGGGATTTAGTCATATCTAAAGATAATAGGGTCACAAGTGTTTCTATATTTACTATCAAAGCTATGAAGGGAAATGCTGATTTGCAGGTTCCTATTTAGACACACCATTTTTCTGTGATGACCTGTACTTGCAGAGTCTGGCACACAACCAATGGCTGTTGTTCTACCTGGGGAAACACTGTAATTGCTGGTGTGCAATGTAGTTTATTCGAACAGTGATATTAACATATTTAGAAACAGAGATGTGTGATGCAGCTCCTTTTAGCTCAAAGCACGTTACAGAAATTAATTAAACTACACTCCACCTCTGCATTGGAACATCCATTTCACAGATGGGCAACCCGAAGCATAAAGTAAGTTAAGTGACTTGCCCAAAGTCATACACCAAGTAAGTGCCAGAATCCTAGTCATCTGCTCAAACCACTAGACCGGGGTGGGCAAACTACGGCCCGCGTGCCATTATAATCTGGCCCTTGAGCTCCGGCTGGGGAGTGGCATCGGGAGCTTGCCCTGCTTCAGCCAGGAAGCAGGGTTGTGGGCCACTCCGTGTGGCTCCCATAAGCAGCGGCATGTGCCCTCTCCAGCTCCTACGCATAGAGGCAGCCAGGGGGCTCCACTCCACACGCTGCCCCCACCCCCAAGCATTGCCCCCACACCTTCCATTGGCTTGGAACTGCGGCTAATGAGGGCTGCAGGGGTGGTGCCTGAGGATGGGGCAACATGCAGAGCTACCTGGCCATGCCTCCACATAGGAGCCAGAAGGGGGACATGCTGCTGCGTCCAGGAGTTCCTTGAGGTAAGCGCCACCCAGAGCCTGCACCCCTGATCCCCCCTGCCAATGCCCCAATCCTCTGCCCCAGCCCTAATCCCCCTCCCGCCCTCTGAACCCCTCGGTCCCAGCCCGGAGCACCCTCCTACACCCCAAAACCCTCAGCCCCAGCCCAGAGCCTGCACCCCAGCCAGAGCCGTCACCTCCCACCCTGCCCCAGCCCTGATCCACCTCCTGCCCTCCGAACCCCTCGATCCCAGCTTGGAGCACCCTCCTACACCACAAACCCCTCGTTCCCAGCCCCACCCCAGAGCCTACACCCCCAGCTGGAGCCCTCACTCCCCCCTTCCCGCACCGCAGCCCTTCTGCCCCAGCCCCCTCCCACACCCTGGACTCCTCATTTCTGGCCCCACCCCAGAGCCCGCACCTCCAGCCAGAGCCCTCACCCCGTTCTGTACCCTAACCCCAACTTCATAAGCATTCATGACCTGCCATACAATTTCTATACCCAGATGTGGCCCTAGGGCCAAAAGGTTTGCCCACCCCTGCCCTAGACAACACTCTGTTCTCATCCATCAGAGCACAAAGTCACAGAATCTCCATTAAACTAAAGAGCTCTCAAAAGGCATTGACTGATGCAAGGGCTGGAGGAGTTCTGTCCTATTGTGGTATGTACTTATGGGATGTTGCATAGTAGGGCTTGACCCTGGTCTGCCCTCCACTTCCTTGCCTCATCTCTGATACACAGTGAAGACCACTGGGATTCCATGCATTTGTTTCATCATCAACTGCTGAAAAACAAGTGGCTGAAACTCATTGTGTGCTCATTATTAGACTTCTTAGATGTGCTCTCTCTCTTCTCAATTTAAAGGACAAGGAATACTGATTATGTATCTACATATTTTACTATGACTTGGGGTTATGTTGACCATCTTTCTTACATTTGAAGGGACATCTATCATTTCCTGTTAGTGTTCCACATCCTTTGTTTTGATAGAGATACTAAAAACATTTGATCAGAGAAAAAACAGAGTTACAAGGAAATCATGCAGAAGAGGATATAATAAATGTCTGATTTTTCTACCAGCAGTACAATGTTGCTGGGTGGTGTCCCTTAAATGTAACCTTTGTCCTGAGTTGTTCATACACTTGTGGTTTATTTCCTTGATGTGCTCAACCTCACTGGGTGTGTGCGTTGGCTTGCACGTTTAAGGAGCCTATGATCAATGTCTGAACTGAAGGGAGATATTTCCTTGGGGCTCAGTTTATGCAGGAAGGAGGCCCACAAAATGCCAAATGGATCCCCCTTTTCTGGATACTCCTCAATAATATCTCCCACTGGAGATCTTTTTTTCACCCTGGTTCATCAAGAGCCTTCCGAAGACCAAACATTTTGCCTTTGGAATTCTCCAGATGATCTGTCGGTTCAAAGACATTTCCTAGGGGAAAACTGGCCCCCTGCGCACGGACCCCCTACAAGGACTTCATCCCCCCACCCTGTAATTACTCAGCTGCAACACTGGAGTTGATCTTTGTTCACGTCTCTCTTGCCTGCAGCTCCCTCCCGGGGAGCTGTCATCACCACAGCTACCCTCCGTGCCGGGCTGCAGCTGCTAACGCAGAGGCTTGTACGTTGCATCAGCAAAGAGCACAGATTCCATGATGCTCTAGACAGAGGCTGGGGTTATCCAGCAGCCGCTTTACTGGAAGCCGCGGGAACAGAGGGAGTGATCGCTGCGTGCGGCGCGCAGCCCGGAGCAGGCGCCAGCCTCCCCTGCCTGGGCCCCTCCCAGGCATTACTGGAAGGGGTGGGCCCACTCGGCAGCAGGCTCTTGGGGGGAAGGGGGCTAGCGTTTTTGGCAGAGCTGCCACTTGGCGGGGAACAAAGAGAGAAACACCCTTTGATGCCCAGGTGCGACGGGCAGACGAGGCGGGGAGCGGCGCAGCCTGTTCTGCTGGGATCCCCCCTCCTGGGGTCGGGTCGCTCCTGCGGAGGGGGGCGGCTTTGCTGCAGCTCTGGGGGCCCGGCCGTCCGGCTTGCTGCTCAGGGCACGGGAGCCCGCGGTGATGAGGGCGGAGCTGGCAGCTGGCAAGGGTGACCCCTGTTCTGAGTTCCCGTCGCCCTCGCCCCCGCCGCACGATTGCTGCGGCCCTCCTGCCTCCCACCAGGCAGCTGCGTCGACTCGTCCTGCTGGGAAGGGCTTGTGTAAACAAAGCACGGAGCGCGCCTGTTTCCAGCGGAAAGGGCAGCGCCTCTCCGGAGTGTGCAGAGGAGTTTTACGCGTGGCCAGCCTCTGCCTTTGGGGGTGAAGCCCCGGGGCGTGGGGAGAGCAGTGTCAGGATCTGAGCCGTTAGAGGGCGGGGGGGAAAATCCGCCTTTGGTAAGGTGGCCCCCTCTTGCAGCCAGCCCTCAACAAAACAATGTTCGCGGGAACGTTGGTGTTAAACCAGCGAGATCAAAGCCTTGCACGGGAATGAAGGCAACAAACACGAACTTTTCTCGCCGATCCTGCTCTAGGAAGAGTCTCTCAGAGTACAGCAGCGAGGGGAAACAGTGCCAATGAGCACTGCAGGCAGGGCTGCAAAGCCAGCCCCTGGATCCAGCTTCCCCTGCGGTGCAAAGCCGGCATCTGGATCCAACTCTCCCCATTCCCCCGTTGCAGGGACAACTCTGGATCCAGTTGTACACTCACAGGCTCCCCCCCCCCCCCGCAAGGATAACTCTGGATCCAGTTGTACACACACACACACACCGTTGCAAGGACAACTCTGGATCCAATTGCACACTCCCCCCACCCCCCTCCCCGCACTGCAAAGCCAGCGCCGGGGTAATTGTGGATCCAGCCCCCGCCTTCCCCGGTATCACACAGCCGGGTGCGCGTTCAGGAGGAACTCGAATCTCCGCTTCTCTCTCTCCACTTTTCTGATCCGGTTTCCCTTTAAGCGGAGCCGATCTGTTGCGAGCGAGTAGGGAATCCCTCTCGGGCCGCGTCATCCTAACCAAGGAAACCCGGGCTGGCGTCGGATAACGCAAATGACCATCTTTGGCAACGTGCGCCAATGGAACAGACTAAAGGCCGCCAGTGAGTGGGGGGAAGGGGCGGGCTCTGCCAGTAACAAATCGGGCGCGCGGGGCCCCGGGCTGCTCCCCCGCCGCACGGGGGATTGTGCCGTCCCGCCCTGCGGGGCTCTGAGATTGGTTTGCAGGCGGCGGGCTGGGTTTGGCCAAATCGGATTAAGCGGGCGGGGTGAATTTCCCCCTCCCCCTGCCAGGTGGGAGGCTCCCCCTTGCAAAGTGGGGTTTGGCGAGCTGGGAGTTTGACGTGTGTGACTCCACATGGTACAGCTCTCAGAGGAGGGGATGGATAATAAGAGTGTGGAGTTGAACTAATGCCATTGCACTGACTCATCCAGGGAGAGCAAAGGAGCTCAGAGAACGAGATACCAGAGAGACTCACAGACAGACAGACAGAAAGGGGGGCAGGCGACCCGGGGGGAGAAGAGAGAGACTCACGCGGGCAGAGGCTGGCAGGCAGCAAGTGTACAGATCGATAATTAAGGGAGTTTAAAAAAAATCAAGAGGCTAAAATCCTGGACTGAGTCACCCAGTTCAGTTAGAGCAGGGAACTGGCACTTTTATAAAGGACTTAATTAAATAGGAGGCAAAGAGCCTCTTGACTGAAAACTACAGAGCCAGAGGAGCGTTGAAACCAGAACAAATATTCACAGGAAGTCTGAAGAAGGGCAATAGACACACGCGTTTTGAGTGTGTGTGGTTAGGTCTTTTTTCCCTCCCCTTTCTCTTCTTCAGAGCAAATGTAACAGATTTTAAGACAGCAAGAGACTTTAAAACAAAGAGAGACGTCTCATTTACACTTTTTTTGCGGCACATTTTAAATCCACATTTTTTTTTCCTGAGTGCACCAAAGACCTCTGGGATTAGAGAGAGTGGCTCTATTTTGTGAGGTGGGAAATATTATTTTCCCCCAGTCTTGAGTGGCGGAAAAAGTTGAGGAAAGGGCTTTATTTTTAACTCTTTATTTAAACAAACAAACAACCCCCAGATCTTTACGGAGTGCAGTTGGAAGGCTGAAAATAAAAATCAGGCGAGAGAGGCGGAGAAATAGAGCGTGTGTGTGTGTGTGAAGGAAAATACATTGTGTTCCTCTCCGGCTTCTACCTCGGATCATGTACCACGACTATCCCGGGAACTTTGATACCTCCTCCAGGGGCAGCAGCGGCTCTCCAGGCCACCCAGAGACTTACTCCAGCGGCACAGCACAACAGGTAGGGGCGGTCACAGGCACCTTGCCATGCAACTGACATGATCAAAGCTTCTCCCCCCCCCCCTTCAGTGCATCTTTATTTTTGATCATCTGAGCACCCTCTGCTGTGGGACCCAAGGACAGTAGGTAACACAATTCTGTCTTCCACTTTGTACACCAAGAGCTTTACTTTGAGACCAGGTCTCCGCTTCAGACAGGATTAAATAATGTAGTGTGGCTGTGTATAACATCTCTGTGTCTGTAATATCCTTGTTATATTGTGCTTTTGTGGGCCATTTTCCTCTAAAATGCTTCAAAAGAAATCTGCTTAACCAAATAGTAAAATTCACTTGCCACACCCAGTCCACTTTCTGAGCGCCTTTATCAAACCTCTGCCTAGTTGGAGATTAGGGAAATAATAGGTGCTGCCTATCCTTTGGCGCTCCAAATCCATTTCGAGTCCACGCCTTAAAAGGAGGGGGGAAAGCAACTTTTGTCTTTGCAAGAGTTTGGGCGGTTTTGTGTGAGCGTAAATCATGAGGAATCTAATCTACGGATTTACGGGACGCCAGGTCAGGAGAGAAAGGCAACGTTTAATCGCCAGTGCAGCTAAGTGTTCAGTGTGTGAGTGTTTAAGTGTTGCTTTATATTTCCTCTTGAAGTTACCGTCTCCAGGATCCAGTTGCTGTCAGGGGGGCAGCGGGGTCTGTGCTGAAAACACACACCCTGGTGCTGCCGCCGCCGCGACATTAGTGGGTCAGTCACTCATCGTGGGTTCTGCTGTCCTCTGCTGGAGTTAATTTGGGCTGAAAGAAGCAACGTGTGTGTGTGTGAGAGAGAGAGGGAGACTGTAACGCATATACTTTCGTTTTATGCCAGTTTGGGGATTGGAGGCTGTGTGTGTGGATTCCAGGTGGATTTCCTAGTGGGAGTAATTACAAAAAAAGAGAGCGTATTAAAATGACTTTCACCCAATTTGTCTCTGTGTATGGAAGTGTGTATGTGTTTATATATAAATACATGCAGTATGTTGTGCGTATACTGTCTGACTGCTGCTCTGCACCTTATGTGCATCTTTGAGTGTATGCAATGAATTTGCATTACTTCTTATAGGAAATGTTTCACAGTGCTAAAAATATCAGCTCTTACTCTGCTTTCCACTAACATAGTGTTCTTTTCTATACTTATCCCATGTGCTAGCTGAGCATACCTACAGACATGGCAGATGTCATCAAACAGGCACTGAACACTTGGAAGTCAGAATCCCTGACTTTTATTTATCCTTGAAAAGTGAAGGGAATGCAGTGTAACCTGAAATACTGCCAGCTCTGTAGGAATTCTACTAAACATTTAACCCAAGTGAAATGGTGCTAGTTAGTACCATTTATTTCAAAATGCCACCTATTATCAGTGACATTTCAGAATCTCTATGGGAGACAGGACACCAGGAAATAGGGTCTGATCCTGACATCCCTAGGCAGCTTGCCTGAATAAAAAGTGCAGAGGTGGGTCTGTGATCTTTACACAAGAGTATCACACCTTAATCTCATCAGTCTGCTTTCAGATTGCTCCCAAAGCCTGTAGATAAGAGATGAATTTCTAAGTAGACCAATAGTTTTAAGACAAAGGTGGGAATGCTCCTCTGCTTCACAAACTTTCCTAGAAAAGAGGACTTTCTGTTTTCTGCTCAGATAACTCAGATTGTATCACTGAACACAAACCTGGTATTTAGCTCCAATTCCTATAGGTAGGTAAATACAATCCAGAGGCTAAGACTCATTATTATTATTATTATTATTACTACTATTATTTGTAAATAAAAATTTGGAAAGAACATTACATGGTCTTTGGGACACAGTTCTATTTGGGGCTTTTCACCTACCTCACTGAAGTAGTTTTCCCTTTTTTTAGTGTAAAAAGCACTGAAAGGAAGAAAGAATGGTTTTAAAAAAACATCCATCCACCCATAGGGAGAGGATAATCATTGGCTAAGCAGAAAACAAGTGTTGGCTAATTCACAGCCTGGTGTAATATGCACATAGATTTTGCAATTAATAATAGTATGGAAATCTTACTTTATTTGGTACCTTTCAGCAATAATAGTTTACAGTTGCTTTTCATGCCAAGGAATCCTCAAGGTAACTTACTAAAAAATAATAATAATAAAAAAAAATCTATGAAGCTCTCTCCTGTCTTGTTTTAGTTAAAAGCTCTTCCCTCCCCCACCATCTTCTCCCAAGTAGACAAGCTGTTTTGTGAGCTGAACCAAAACAGCATTACTTCCTTGACATCTATATGCTATTACCCTAATAGATCCTGTGATACTCAGTCTCAAGGTCCTTTATTGCAAGGGAGTTAAAATATATGGAATCTTTTTAAGTAGACTTTATTTGATTTGGAAGGTGTTTAAAGAATTTCAGTAGAGCGCGCCCACTCCCCCTTTTTTAATAGTGTCTGTCTGTGAGGATGGAATGTGTTTTTGTATCGGCCAGGCTTTCTACGTACCTAGGGAGTGATATTTTTGCTCTCTTCTGGTATTCAGACATTCCTCAGCTTGCTGATTGCGGCTTGTTGGTATTTACTGTTCAGTTTTCCTGTTCTCTTGACCCTCAGGATGCAAGCTCTTACAGAGCTCATGGGATCTAGTTACATTTTTGAGATAACTTTTCTTGTTGTAAGCTTCTGGTCTCCCATAATATTGGAACTAGAAGAATGGAAGATATTTCCTGTTGAAGTTGCGTGACTACATGAACCTGAAGGCTGGTCGTTTTTTTTGTTTGTTTGTTTTTTATAAAGGGGCCTTTTCCCTTTTAGTTTTCCTAGGAAAACACTTCAGAAAGGCTTATGTGCCTGCATAAACTAAATCCATGGCTTCTGTGGAAAGCATTACGCAATCGGGCCGGTTACACAAACCTATGTTATTTCATAACTTGTTTACATCAGCTGGCCTTCTCTCTCACTCTCTTCTTTCTCTCTCCCTTTTTTCCCCCCACCAGGGTTGCTTCATCTCCCCTTCTCCCCCCAGTTATTATTATTTCTTGCATAATTTGTGTAAATTAACTGGAAGCGTGGGAGACGCATCAAGAAGTCATAGGATCATTTTTTAAAAATCGCCCTATATTAAACTTTGCCAACAGTACCAGCCTGTGACATTCCTCACATCAAAGAACTTTTACCAGAAATGACTCAAAAGTTTCCCAGCTCGCTCCAAATATACCTCGTTGGTGCCCTCTGTAGGATAATCCCAGTAGGAATGCTTCCAGGGATTGTAGTTTGGAATCAGATGATTTACTCATTTTCAGTAAATGTGAGGAGGAGGGAGGAGAGAAGGGGGTTGAGAAATTGAACATGCTTGGATAGCTTGGCGCTCTTGGTTTGTTTTTGTTTTGTATCTTTCAAATTCAATACACACAGTAGATCAAGTGAATTTTGCAGAGGCTGTGACACATTGATTGGCTGTGTAGAATGTGTGAGTTAATGAAGTCTAAATAAAATGAGCTGGTTTTATTTTTTTCCCCTTGTTGTTTTTCTTTCAAACGGAGAGAGAGAGAGTGTGTGTGTGTTTGATATGGATGCCAGAATATAGTTTCTAAGGTTACTATCTTATTAGGTCTTAGATCAGGAAATTGGCTTAATAAGTACATAAGTGTTTTCTTTAAAAATCTGGGGCACGTCTCAAGAAGCTTGTGTGTCTTCTTTCCCCTTGATCCTTGCAGATTTTGTAGATTAGGATCAAACAGAAGCCTCACCTCTGTTTTAGGAATTGGTCGGTTCCACTGATTCTGTACTATGGAAATCAGGAGTTTTATTACCACATAAAATACACAACTTGCAAAGTTTTCTTTTGAATCTTTCTTCTTCAGAAGCAAGGAAGGCTGCATCAGTCACGTTTCAGTGGAAATCGTCTTTCTGAGCCAAAACTTTGATGCCTTTTAACTGTTCTATCCTTACAGTGCAGCGCTGTGATGTTTTTTAATGTTATGTAAAATATTCGATACCTAATAACAAACTTGCCTTGTGGTGAACGTAGAATTTAATGAGGATAATATATTTGCTCTTTCAGACTGGAAGATTTCCTCCTACGTATTATCCCACTGCAGTGTCTGACATGCAAGGAAACTACTTGCATGAGAAAAGCTTGCAATATTGAGCCATTTATTTGTTATAGGATCATTTGGGTTGGAGGGGATCAACCTTTCTTGGGTTCATGGGCAGCAGTGACTCACTTGGAGCAGCACGGAAGCTCCCCATGAAGATGAGGAAGGGAAAGTGCAGTCCCATCAGCCTGAAATATCACACTGTTGCTGGTATATATACGGGTCTTTGTGACCCACTGCTCTAGCCCATCCCTTTGCATTTTGTGGCAAGATTTAATTCATTATCTTTGGAATGTCCCTGGGAGATGAAGCTTGGGAGGCCATTACCCAGTCCCATGTTTTAGATTATAATGGGAACAGACCTCAGCCCCTTTGGAAGCAATGGGAAAGCTAGAGGCGCGTTTGTCTTTTACCAGGGAATGTGATGGTATCTTGATCTGCACGTTGCTTGGGGCTGTGCTAGGGCGATGGCTCTGCAGTGTTGCAGTGGTTGTACGTTCCAGAGCGGGGTGTGGAGATCTAAAGTGTGCAGCATTACCATTTTACTATTGCTAAACATTGTATATAGTGCCATGAATCTCCATGGCACTTCAGAAACATAGACACCAAAGGACTTGCAATCTAAATAAAACATAAAACAACCAATCAGGAGAGGGTGGGTGTGGGGATTACTGCTGAGGAGATGAATGCAGGAGGCTATAAAGTGGGATTTGAAGGAAGGGGGGGCTAAGGGAGGAGGGACTTGGTGGATGAGGGTTGGGAGAGTGTTCCAGGAATAAGGGCCAGCATGATGGAAGGTACAAAGCTGATTGTGGGGAAAGGAGAAATAGAGGTGGGAAGAACAGTAAAAGGACTACGGGGAATGAGCTGAGATACAGGTGAGGGCAAGATTATGCAGGCCTGCTAGGTGAGGGGAACAAATTGGCACCCAATGAACTTCAAAAGGAGGTGGAGCAGGTCAGAACCTGCCATTGAAAACTATGGTATCACAGTGGATTAGACCTGGAAGCATATTGGGAGCCTCATAGGTAACCACTGTGGCGTTCCAGTGGCAAAGGGCTTGGGGCCTACTAGCATTTTTGTAAGGGAAAGTGAATGGCAGTGCAGTGTCTGAATTGTAAAGCAGGTGAGTTGATCGAGATGGGCAGGAGAGAGTTGCCACCATGGGGATCATGGCCCCTTGAGCACCAAGCAGAATGTGGAAATGACCACGGTTACATAGTAGGTAATTGTGCATTCGATTTAGAGACCTAACATGAGTCATAGTGGAGCGTCTTTTAAGACAGTCTTGTGATAAGTGACACATCCTGTAATTAGTTAGATGGCGAAAGGAGAATAATAACGGAGGATTTTTACTGACACCTTTCAGAGTTGCCTGTCTCAGCAGAAATTTTCTGAAGCCATTTTAAGGGATTAGGAAGGAGGCTAGAGCAAAGGAGGACACGAGTCCCGGCGGAAACTAGAGGCGTTTCCTTCTGCCTCTAAGCCTGTCATAGACAATTTTGTCTGGGCACAAAGGCTAATATCCTAGGTTTACAGATGGAATGTCCAAGGCTTTAGCACAATCCAGGGATGCAGTTAAAGCTCCATCTACAAGACAGAACCCTGCCTTAACCCTGTATAGATGCTTTTATCTTGTTACTGGCCCCCTGAGCTGGTTGCCTTTGCCACTGTTACCACTGCCAGGAATAGGTGTGTTGAGAAGAACTCATTCCATGTGATAGCAGGGTCCTAGATCAAATGGAAGACGTGATTGCAAATCTAAGGGCAGTGACCTTTCCGTTGACATAGGGCCTGATCTTCATCTCTTAATGGATTGGGAGAAGTTAGTATCTGACCCTTCATCCAGATAATTTGGTGATTATTATAATTTTTATGACCTGTCAGATGTGAACTCCTTCCTGGTTATGAGGAGTTGAAGGTCAGGATGTATGTCACTGCAAGGGTCATTATCCTTAGGTTTGCAATAAACTCTCCTGAATGATAATTTTTCATATCTATAGTACTTTCCATACAGGGCTGTCAACACATTTTGCAATGGTTAATTTGGCCTCACAACACACAGGTGAAGACGGTAAGAATAATTATTCCCCTCTTTAAAGAGAGGGGGAACTGTAGCAGGGAAAGGCAAAGATCACACAGGAAATCAGTAGCAGAGTTTGAAGTGGAACCCAGATCTCCTGACTCTCACAGCTGTTCTTTAACCGCTACACTAGCTCATGCTCCCTCTTTATGACCTTAATGTAATTTTTCCTCTATCTCATCCCAGCACTAGTTACACTATATAATGTGGAGACATGAAGACATCCTGTCCTGTAGTACAAGCATAGCTTACCTTGTTGGAGAACAGGGAGAGAGAGGAGTGGCACGTAAAGCTATTTTCAGCAAACTCCTTTATAGGAGCCATGAAGAGGCAATATAGAAGGACCTACGGTTCTGGTGGGGCTTTTGCTGAAAGTTTGATATCAGGGGACAGGTTCATTCTTACATTCCCTCCCTTAACCGATTCACTCATTTCTTCTCCTAACTTTCCTCCTTAGTTTGGGGCTGTCTGATGCTTTAAATTGGAATTTTTCTGTGTTTCAGGTGGTTCTTTTGGGCTCAATTCTGGTTGCATTGAAGTCATCAGGAATTTGGGCCAATGTTACACACACAGAGTCCAATGGCTAAAGTTCTGGTCCTGTAAAAATCTGGAAAATTATTTTTATAGACCTTGATTTAGGAAAACACTTAAGCACATGCTTAACTTCAAGATCATCCTTAATGCTTAAGTACTCTCTTGAATCGGGGTCATGGTGGTGGTGATTTCCCATTCCTCCAGTTTTCTGGCTCCTGTGATGTCATTTAATTGACCTAAGGATGTGCATTTGCACAGGATCATTTCAAGGGCCACAAACTGTTGTTGGCTGATAGTTCTCACCTCTGGTCCTAAAAGTCTATTGTCACTTCTGTATTCAAAATTCAGAATGTTGGTGGTGCAAGACATGTCTTTAAAACCTAATCTAACCTTTGAGTGTCTCCTGAAAGGATCTCTTTCTAGACAAAAGCATTCTTTCTCTCATGCTTCCCCCTCCTGGACACATCATTGTTTTCCTAGTTGTTTAGTGCCAGCATATTATCCAGGTGGATTTACTTAAGTCTGACTGAAACCAGGTGTACAAGTTTTATGGAGGAGATCATTACCTACTGTCTTGGTTTTACTGCTGCCTTGTTTTGTCTAGACAATGCCAAGAGCTGCAAGGAACTTGTCCAGTCTGAATCCTGAAACACATTTTATAGGCTGCATTTAAAATATGTAAACATGCACATAACTGTCCCAGAGCTGGGCATTTCACATTATACCCTAGAACCTGTTTGTGGTGAGCATGGTTCCACATAATGAACCCTGAATTGTTGTGTTGTCTCTCTCTGTTATCACTGCAATTCTCTATACAAACCTTTCATTCATAGAGCCATATCCTTTGGCCAAAGCTCCCATGTTATAGGGGCAGAACAGATCCCCCGTAAAAAGATTCCAGTGAACTACGTGCTGGTGTTTATGGCTGAAATTTCTCTTCCTTTTTTCTGGATTGATGGGGAAGTATTTTTCTAGAAACTCCTCAATTCCCCTTTTAGACTTGGCCATGACTTGCTGTGTGGGGTGAATGTTCTATATAACATGCTTTGCACTGTTTGCAGGGAGGGCAAGTGTATTATGGGAAAGAGAGGAGTTTCTTTGGCAGGAGTGGGACTGGAGGGGAGAGGGAAGGAGTTGCTTTGGGATTGGGGGCGGGGAAGAAGAGGTTGCTTGGCAGTGAGTCTCATTCAGGAGTGAAGTAAAACCAAACTGCACCAGAGCGGAATGGCATCAAGAGGTACAAATAATCATTGTGACAAGCGAAAAGGCCCTTCACTTCACACATCAGAACAACATAGATCCTTCAACATGATAGGCTCCCACTGTGAGGCTTTTAGTTTTTGTTCAAGTACCAGAAGGTGCACAGGGTGTGTGCTGTCTGTGCAGGTGCTCTCCGTCCCATCCACTCCTCAGGAACAAGTGCAAACACAGACTATTCTGCATGGAAGCTAAATGGCATGTATGGGGCAAGTGCCAGATGCTGAAGCCTGTTCTGCTGGTTGCCACACCAGCCTGTCTGCTTGTGGAAGGGCGTACCTTTCCATGCCATCTGTATATCGATGGGTCACTGAGTCCATCTGCTTCAGGTGTTTATGTCCTAATTCTGGTACCTGCTTAGATTCTCCCAGTGAATCTCCTTCTCCACTTGTTTCTGCTTAGACATCAATATTGTGCATGTACTGATCTCTCTCTCTCCCTTTTTTTTGTCTCCTTCTAGAAATTCCGGATAGATATGCCAGGATCAGGCAGTGCTTTTATCCCTACCATTAATGCCATAACAACCAGCCAAGACCTGCAGTGGATGGTCCAGCCCACAGTGATCACCTCCATGTCGAGTCCCTACTCTCGCTCACATCCCTACAGCCATCCTCTGCCCAACTTGTCTTCAGTTGGTGGACATACAGCCCTTCAGAGACCTGGTGTCATTAAAACTATTGGGACCACAGTGGGCAGGAGGAGAAGAGATGAGCAGGTAACCATAGTGGATAGAATGCCTCATCCTAACTTGCAAGCTAAGCAGTTTTGGGTATAGCTGGTGTTTGGGTATAGCTGCAAGACAACCTTAGGTGCTGCAAGTAATAGGGCTGGTGATTCAGTTGGTAGTGCTCTTGGTCTGAAACTGACTGATACCCATCCCAGCTTGGTATTGTGTTGCTGGAAGGGCTTTCTTTTGGGTGATGCCTAAAAACCAAGGCCCTGACAACTTGGGGCTTTACAAGGATCCCATGGCACCTTTTGCAAGAGTAAGAGGGTTTTAATCCCTCTATGGTCGACTTAATTCTATTTGGTTGATTATTTTGTCTCCCTAAAATTCCCCCCTCGTTGCATTTTTCAATGAGTTCAGTATGCCTGAACGCTGCTTAGCATCCTCTGTGTGTGTGTGTGTGTGTGAGATGGGGAGATAGGTGGCTTTCAGTCACGTTTCCACTTCCTCCGTCCTAGGAGTACCAGTTAGAGCAGCCCTGTGGTTACAGTGACCCTTAAGGACTATTCAATCAGCTCCAGAGCACAGCACACTCTGATCACTCTCCTTTCCACCCTGCCATCCAGGGCTGGCCCTTACTTTATAAAGGCCTTTCAGGTCCCTCAGAATATCACACGAAAGGAGGCAATTTTATTGCTGTGAGATCATTACAAGTTGTAATTCAGCCAAGTTCCCTCAAAGGCTTCCTCAAGTCTGGGCCGATCTGTGGCTTCACATCAAAACCAGGTGAAACTCTGTAGTCTAGACTGGGTTTCTGTTTGAGTTTATTTGGCTGGGGCCTCAAACAGAAGAAAATCTCGGAACCGCTGAGTTTTACACAATCTGCTTAAGAAAATACCCGGGGATTGGAGGAGGGAGGGCTGACCCTGCTGGAGTGCCACGCCATCCCTTCTCCTCTGGGCCAATTCCTTCCCTTTCCAGTGCGCTCCCCGGCTAGCTGGTCCCACTCTGATTCCAGTGTTGTGTGCTGGCATGAGCATGAAACTAACCAGAACTGGGATGTGGGAGGCTTTTACTGCACAAATATATGCTTATTAAAAAGAGCCGCCTGCATAGTGGGTGGCTGGAGATCTAAGTCTATTTCCTAGTGGGTAGGTGTCCCCTTCGCAAACCCAACAATATCCAATCCCTTGGTGGCAGTCTGAGCAAGGACTGAATGATCTTGTAAACTGAGCTCGTTTTGCCCAGGGCTTTGCTGCTCAGAGGGACATTAATATGGCTGTTGTGGGCAAGCTTGGACTTCCACTGTCCACACTGTACCTGTTATGTGGGTTAATAGTGGACTCCAGCCGCCAGGGCGGTCAAACCGGTGCCTTCCATTAGTGCAAAATTCACTTCTAAAGAAACTAGAAATAATCTGGATCACCCTGTGTGACTCTGAAACCACAGTTGTGCAGGCCTTTGCAGAGAAATGCAATGAGACACTGCACCTGGCCAGCAGATTAGATGGGTATTGCACAAGGTCTGTTTTTAATAAAACACTAAGCCTTGCTTTTACTTCCACATCATCCATTTTGATTTTCAGTCTGACTATTGTAGCCTGTCTGTTTTTTTGAGATCTCAAAGGTAGACAAGGGGTTAACATTGCTCATAGTGAATGAAAATCCCCTTGGTGCAGAGGGCTAACACAGTTCCATTTTTAAGCCCTATTTTTATAAGGGTGTGTTTGCTCAAGAAGAGCCCAATCCTCTGTTCAGAGTAAAGCGGTGCATAGGTTTTGTGCTGGCCCCCTGCACAAGGGTGGATTCCCCTCGCTTTCACTGGGTCCTATGCTCTGTTGTCTAAAGTGGAGTAAAGCTGGCACTGGAACTAGAGGAATAATTAGCAACAAATAATTTGTATGGCAAACGTTGCCTCTGTGTTCACAAATTGGCCGTGAAGAGATCCCAATATCCTCCAATTTGATTGTTGTTTGACTTTATTTCCTGAAGAATGCCGGCCAGTAATTCCTGGCCTGTGGCTTGTTTGTGAGCGATTCATTGTGGGTCCTTCCGATTCAAGCTGTGCTGATTAGACGTATGCTGTGTTCAGTATCTGATGAGCTGAATGGGACTCCTAGGATCAGATTTCTGATGTGGGGGCTCATGAATCAAATTCAGAATTCATTTTCTGAGACTATTCTATAATATTTGCTGAAAATAGGCTGTTTTGGTGACTGTTTCTGCTGGCAAACCCATCTACTAGCCTATTCATGCAGAATTAATACGAAAGGGGTACAAACAATGAAGAACTGGACTCCTTTAAAAACACCAAGGACTGTTCCTCTTTTTAGGCCCCCAGTTAATGTTACACATATGCAAATATTCTGTGCCAGATTAGGGCCTGAGTTGTCACCAGTCGTGGTTGTTCATGGGACTTGTTAAAGTGGCAACCTGAGTCAGATCATTAAACAGAATTGAAGTTACTGGCAAGAAAATTTTGGTCTGAAACCTGTTTTAGTGGGACTTGTGCTGCTAAATCCCATTGGTGCTTTTGAGAATCCCATCCATAGGCCCCAGGTCAGCTAACAATTTAAGCATGTGCTTTAGGGCTCTGCTGAGCAGGGGCCATATAAACTGTATATATTGTATGCACACACATACATGCCCATTTTATACACAATAAAAATTCATGTATGTGCAATCAAAATAAAAATCACAGAAATGTATAAAGTTAATAAAAGAGCAAAAGCACAATGGGATCGGGGGCAGGGGGCAAATACACAGATTAAAATGAACGTACTGAAACGGGAATGATTGCAACAAAATATATAAATAAATAAAACCCCAGAATGAAGTTAGGCAGAGTAAAAAACCATAAACAAGAACAGATAATGAAAGCGATGACTAGCTTGTTCACAGCCCTAAGGTATTAAAACTGAAAGCTTTTTTTTTTTTAATTGAACAAAATGCTTTCATTATTTGTTTGCAGTTTATTTTTTTGCATTAGATCATCTTGGACCTTAACACCACATTAGTCTGTTTCAGTTTTGTTTCTAATCAGTTGGACTAATCCTTACTGGTTTAAAATTGCAGAGCATGTCTGAAGTCAGTGGAGCTGTGTCGATGCACACCAGCTGAGGATCTGGCCCAGTGTCACTCTTTGCTTCTCATGTTCTAGTTGTGAACCCTGCATGGGAGTGATAAAATCCAAACAAAAATCTAGTTTGCATTGGAATTTAAAAACGGTGGGCCGGATCATCAGTTGTTGTAAGTCTAGGTAGCCACATGGGGTTCATTCAGTGTGCTGGTTTACATCAGCTGAGGAGCTGGCCTGGTATCTATAGCGATGGAAGCATTTCTGTTACTGTGAGATTTTGCAAACGTTGTTCCAAAACCTAGACTTTTGAGCCTGACGTGACTGGACACTGCTGGTCATCTGCTGCCCTTGAGTACTCCGGATTTACAACAGTGTCACTCCATGGGCTTCTGAGAGAACATAATCTGCCCTGTGGGTTTTTTTATGTTGCTGGATGGTTGCCTGCGGATACAGGAAGTACAGTGTGTTATCTTGGCTAGTGCTTGGAAATCTGGGGCCAGATCCTCAGCTGGTGTAGATTAGCTTAGCTCCGCTCCATCGACTTCAATAATGCTACTTTGATTTGCACCCACTGAGGATCTGGTCCCTGACCTTCAGGTTAATGACTGTGCTTGTGTGGAAAGAAGCAGATATTTTGTTTCAAGAAAGAGGCGCTTACAACATTTTGCTCTGGTTTTGCTTTATGTGCCACCCATTGTCTGCTTGGCCTTGGCTGCAGATTCACTGTCCTCTTGCACAGTCCTGTCGCGCCCCTCTCTACTTCGACCCTCTTCATTATGGAGCCAATCCTAGGAGAGATGCTGAGCACCTTTGTCTTCCAGCAACCTCCATGGGAGTTGAGAGTGCGCAGCACCTTGCAGAATCAGGCCCTTTTTGCTCTGTGGTGAACTATTGTTCACAAAACGCAAGGAAGGATTTGCTCAGATCTTGTGGTTTGGTTTTGAGCTTTTTTGGTATGTGCCTACAGCTGTCACCTGAGGAAGAGGAGAAGCGAAGGATCCGAAGAGAGAGGAACAAGCTGGCAGCTGCTAAGTGCCGTAACAGGCGTCGAGAGCTAACAGAGAAACTCCAGGCGGTATGTACTCTGCACACATCTCTCCGCTTCTGGTTCTATACCCCTCAGATCACTCTAAACTATGCCTCTCCTCCTGCTGGTGGGTGACACAAATATACTACAAAGTATGTAGCACATGCCCTTTCAGTGGCTGGTTCAAGTCAGGCTAAAAAATCACTAGCTGATAGCAGTAGGAAGCAGTGAAGTCATTCCTTTAGCTCATGTGGTAGTTATGTGCTCTGATGCTCAATATCCTGGGTTCAAAGCCTACTGACAACCTATGTGGGGAGTATTACACTTGCACCCATGTGCCCCTCCCCGCACAACTCTCTTGTTGTTTGCCCAAGTTATAAGCATATATAGTTGTTTCACTGTCACACCCTCCAAACCCCACCTCTTTTCAGTGCTTGATTGTCAGTATAGATTTTCCCTTTACATAATATGATTTGTTTGTGTTAATTCATGCTGAAGTAATTGAATAGGTTAAACCAATCACATTTCCCCTAGTGCAACTCCCTGTATACTCGGATAGATCTTTCTACAGGTCCCCTGGAAAGGTAGGATGGTCCAGTGTTGTAAAATGGGATAACAGCTCTACCCTGCCTCAGAGGGGTGTTATGAGAATAAAAACATTAAAGATGGTGAGGTGTTCAGATACAATAATAATGAGGGCCATACAAGTGCCTAAGATACTTTGGTTTTCATATGAGGACCAATACATCACTTGTTCTGCCCCAGAATCTAGTTGCCTACTGCAGTGATTAGGAGCCAGCTGGAATTTCCACGAGGGTCTCTTCACTTCACAGGGTTATTGGTGCCTAGCTGGGATAGCACCTAAAGGGGACAGCTGGCTGGGGATGAGCATGGACCCAGGAATGGAAACTCAGTCCAGTGGAACCCCTTTAGATTAGGCTGAATGCCCAAGGCAGTTTTGAGTGTTTGAAACGTGCCAGGTGAAGTGGCTGTAAGTTTTCCTTAACATGCAATGTCGTTCATAACTTGTACTGCTGCACCCTGGACGCCATGCGTCATTGTTTGTGATTTCCCCTAATACCCATTCATTGCTGGTCCTTTCTGCAGTGGAGCACCCCAGCAGTCTCTGAGGTCCCAGGGGGACATTTTTTGTTTGACTGGCTCTGAAGGAGTGTTTGGTACTGCCTAAGTGGTAGATCCCAAAGGGTTGCCATGTTTCTTACTGCTCGTAGATGGTCTCTGAGAGGGCTATGCAGCATATCTGCTCAGCTTCTCTCTGTGCTTAGCACATTCTGATAAGGCTCTGACTTTGTCCACCGCTCTCTCCCCTAGCGTAGGCTGTCATATTTATTTATTTCTCCTCGGTCTGCAGGAAACGGAGGAGCTGGAGGAAGAGAAATCCGTGCTGCAGAAAGAGATTGCTGAACTCCAGAAAGAGAAGGATAAGCTGGAGTTCATGCTGGTGGCTCATGGCCCTGTGTGCAAAATCAGCCCCGAGGAGCGTCGCACCCCACCATCTCACAGCCTCCAGACGGTCCGGTCTGGAGTGAGTGGAGCAGTAGTGGTGAAGCAGGAGCCGGTGGAAGAAGAGATCCCATCCTCCTCTTTGGGCCTCGACAAAGCTCAGAGGTCTGTCATTAAGCCCATCAGCATTGCAGGGGGGTTTTATGGGGAGGAGCCACTCAACACTCCCATTGTGGTGACCTCGACACCTGCCATCACTCCTGGCACCTCCAACCTGGTCTTCACGTACCCCAGCGTGCTGGATCAGGAGTCTCCTCTCTCCCCTTCGGAGTCATGCTCCAAAGCTCACCGGAGAAGTAGCAGCAGTGGTGACCAGTCCTCAGATTCCTTGAACTCTCCAACCCTGTTGGCCTTGTAACCCCCACCCCGTGTCCCTCATTTGCCAGTGTGTTACATTCCCACCCAGGACTGTGGGGGTGGGGGGAACCTCCTCCACAGGATTAAAGACTGGCACAAGGGTGTTCAAGCACAAGGGCAGCAAGAGCAAGAAAAGGGAAAATGTGGCTCCAGGAGCCTCCTTGAGCAGGAAGAACAAGAAGAAATGTAAACTCCATGGAAGCAGAAATGGTGATGGTGGAAATGACACGCCCAGTACATCTGGAGAGGGGAATCTCCCCTCTGGAGAAGCTGCCTATGTAAACCTCTTTGTGTGTTTTAATGGACTTGGGAAACACGCTTGGCCAGGACTGGAGGCGAGCTGCAGAAAATCACTAGTCACCCCTTTCCTTTGTGAACTGATCTGATTAGTTACATTCTGTGCTTAGTTCATTCTGGTTGGTTGATCTCTCTCTCTCTCTCTCTCACTGATACCATGACATTTCATCTAGTCGATATCCACTCTAAAGGCTTGTTATGATCTTTGTTTGCTGATGATGATGGCGGGAGGAGCTGTGGGAAATTCTTGCTGTTGTCAAGGTGGGGAGCATTGGGAGGAGTCACAAATGCTTGGTCACAGGGGTAGCACTTGTAAGTCAATAGCCCATGAGCTCAGTGGCAAGGGTGCCATGAACTGAGGGGAAGATTTGTTTGGAGGAGTTGGAGGATGTGAGATGGATATTTTGTCCCCCTCTCCCCATGCTGCAAAGGCCAGGTTAGCAAAATGCCTAGTAATGGGACCCAGAGTGATGCCCCGGTAGCTGATAGGATACCAGAGTCTGTTTCCACTAGCTGGTGTCTTTGGCAGCATTTCTCCTGTAATTAGTGTTTTTCAAATCTGCTGGTGGATCCTTTGTTTCCTTCACCCTGGCTACCTGCCATCTTGGGTGCAATGCATCCTGCTCCTCCTCTCAGTGTGCCTGACTCAGATGCTGATTCCACTCAATGCAGTTTGCATCTCTGTTGTCTTTCCTTGTCTGTGTCACTGTGCCTTGATTCCTGGCCCCTGTTGTATTTTGATACTTGCTGGATTGGGGGATTTTTAATTTTGGTGTTCAAGACAAGCAGAGCCTCTGCCCCTAACAGTGGGTCCTCTGTCTTCTCCTACACAGGGTCTCAGCTGACAGTGCAGAATGCACACAATGGGCATGGCCATTTAAAATTAATGTTCACTACTGAAAATGATATGTTTAACCTCAACTCCTCTGGAGCCAAGTCCAACTCCTACTGCAGGTCAATGGCAGTTAGAAACCTTGCTCAGGTGCATTGTAGGTTTTTCCAAGATCGAGTGCATGGGGGTTGGATCAGGCTCCTGTTGTAGTAGCTGAGAGCTCCTTTCAGTGCTTTCAAAGAGAATCTCCATTCGTTTAAGTCCGTTGAAGCTGCTGTGTCAGCATATCTAATTGTGTGGGGTATAATCTTCTTTGGTTTATCAACCGAAATCTGGGTATGTTCTGAATTAGGCTAGACTATGGAGAAATCTTTGGGGCAGTGTTCTATTTTAGGGCCCAATCCTGTGAGATGATGAGCACCCTCGGATCCTACGGCCTCTATTGGGATTTAACGGTACTCAGCACCTCAGAGGATTGGGCTTTTATGTACCAATCATGGATTCTAACAAACCCTCACTGTTGCTTAGTTGCTTGTATCGGGTTTAAAGGGATACTGTCTGAATGTAGGTTTTCTTTCAAACCAAACCAAACCAAACCACACGGACAAAACTTGCCAGGAACAGAAATGTTTTAGTGAATTGTTCACGAAACTGAAATTCATTGATCCTGTTCTTTCTTAATTGTTGGAACATTCCCTACTTTATGCTCGTGCCAGAGACCCAAACGTGAAACTAACCAGTTAGTTTAATTGTCCTTAGTTGAAGTGCAAAACTTAACTGATTAATAGAAATAAAGGTAAATGATTTTAAACATTTTTCAATAAGTTGCCCAGCGAAGATTGTTTTTAATATTTTTTTTAGCTAAAAAGTGTCACTTCAAGATAAACTGTGGCTTCTGTCCTTTTTCCCCCTCAGTTTACCAGATGCTCATTTTGGCTGATCTAAATCACAAATCTAGGGTCACTCAGTAAAATGTCTCCTGTGTTTCATTTCCACTCATGCAGGGCAGAAGATAATATTAACAAGCAGTGACTCCTAAAAGCATGTAATTTCTCCCTGGGCCAGTTGACCTGATCCACTGTTCTGCAGGAACCTCCCTAGAATTAATTCATGATTAGCATACCCATTAAGAACTGAGTAGGTACCTGTTTACCCAGATTTCTGAGGATTACAAAACTGGTAGCGTGCGAACAAAAGGCTCTTCTAAAGTCTCCTTAGTACCAAACTGAATTTGTGGTGTCTTGAAAAATAACTTGTCCCTTCTTCTAATGTAACTTCAGGTGAAGCTCACCATTCTATCAGCTATCTATTTGATTTGGGATCAGACAGTCCTTTTCATTACTGTGGAAGGGTGGTGAGAAATCTGTCCAAGAGTGGAAGACGTGGCCAGCTTTTGTGGGTAATTGGGGTAGCAAAATAGAATGTTTCTGAAAGAAATTTTCAAGTGTCCTTTCCGCTACCTATAAAACCCTCTTTTGCCAGCCAACAAGAGTTAGTCCCAGAAATGAGAAATTATTTTTTCACATCTGGTCTATCTGGATGGCTCAAGTATTTCCCCCCCTCCAGATATCAGATCCTCTTCTGCTTAATTGGGCAAGTTTGAGCCTAAACTTATTGGGCCTTCCTCTGCAGCATGGGGCACAGGTCACTTGCAGGTTTAAACAAGTTTAAATGGTGAATTCTCTGTAACTTGAAGTCTTTAAACCGTGATTTGAGACTTCAGTAACTCAGCCAGAGGTTAGGGGTCTATTACAGGTGAGATTCTGTGGCCTGAAATGAGGAGGTCAGACTAGATGATCATGATGGTCCCTTCTGACCTGTCTCTGTCTCTCCTCCAAGCCATGGAACCCAACTCCTCATCTCTGTGACATGGGCATAGATCCAAGGGAGAACCAGGCTCCTCTTTAAGCCTAATTCATTGAGATGTTACCCAAAGGAGCCCAAGGCCTGGTCTACACTGGGGGAGAAGGGGGGAATCGACCTAAGATACGCAACTTCAGCTACGAGAATAGCGTAGCTGAAGTTGACGCATCTTAGGTTGACTTACCTTGCATTCTCACAGCGTGGGGTCTACTGCTGCCGCTCCCCCATCAACTCTGCTTCCACCTCTCGCCGCGGTGGAGTACAAGAGTCGACAGCAGAGCGATCGGGGATCGATTTATCATGTCTACACTAGACACAATAAATCAATCCCTGATAGATTGATCACTACCCGCCTATCCGGCAGGTAGTGTAGACGTACCTCCAACCTCCTCGCTGGTGCTCACCTTCCTCCTGCCCTCACTGTTCCCCTTGTTTTGATCTTTCAGTGGGCACTTCAGAGCTGAGCCTGAGGCAGCGGCATCCCTGCTGAGTGGTGACCCCTTAGGCAGTGTGTTTGTGACCATCAGAAGTAGAGGAACCCTTTTCTAATAACTGAAAATACCTTGGACAACTTGTCAGTTGTGACAGACAGTTTTTATAGCTGTGTATCTTATAAATTCAAACAAACAAACAAACAAACAAAAAGCAAGAGGGGAAAACCCAGAAGCTCTGCAGCCTTTTCCACCTGCTTGCTTTGCACCCGAAACCCTTCAGGGAATCCCAGATTAAGAACCTCTGTTAGGCCACAGGGCTTGTGCATTCCATTTGAGTGGAATGGTAGGTAGCCTTAGCTTTGCTTACTCTCTTGCAAATCAGACACAGCATGACCTCTCTGCTGCTGTGAGCTGGCTCTGGATTCATCTTTTACCAGTGTCCGTTTCACCTGTCCTCTTTCAGATAGTGACATGCTGCACCATTTTGCAACCAGGAATCTCCATCACACCTATGTCGTGGTGATTCCTAAATGTGGAATGTCTTCAAATGTTCTGTTTGTGGTTGGGGACATACTGCAACTCAGCTCTGATCCAAAGACTATGTAAATCCCTGGACATCTTTCCCTTGACTTCAACAGGCTTCGGATCAGTCCTCTAGTGTTTGGCCCCAGCTCAGTAAAGCACCTGAGCACACGTTTAGAGTAAATCACTCCTGAACTGGAGGAGCAACAGCAGCTAAATCAAAGGAAACATTCTTTCAACCTCCATGTGCTTTTCTCATGCTGATTTCACCCCCATTTACCACCCCTCCCAGTTCTGGCATGGCCCCTATCTATTCCTTCCTCTTTGGTGAGGGGGCTGACTAGTCTGAAAACTGAGGAGTGGTAGGCCAGGGACCAACCTGCTGGGGGTCAATAGGTTTTTTTGTTTGTTTGTTTTAATATTATTTAAATGATCTATTAAGTTCATTTGAACCCTTAATTTTGCTGCTTTCTGTATGTATGATCTACCTGGCCTTCATCCTAAAAAAGCCTAATATCTCATTATTTATTGGCAGGCACACATTTTGTGTCTGCTCCAACAGATCTGCCCACCATTAATTTAACATCCTCCCAACTCATGTTCCTGTTTTGGTTTGGTTTTTTCCAACTCTAAAGCAGAATTCTGAAATGTCTTAAAATAATAATTTCCACGACCATTACAAGATCATTCTCATCAGAATGGCCAGATCAAACATTTTAAGAAAGGAGGGAACAATTTACATTTTATTTCTTATTTATTTATCATGTTTACATCTCTTTTTCTGTTCCAGACCTGGATATAATAATGAGAGCATTAAAAATACTTCAATTGTCTGGTTTTGCTGGTTAATAATGCTTTTTTCTTTACTTAAAAAGGAAAAAAAAAGATTCCTGAATTTATTTTTTTCTTGTCTGTATAAAATGTATAAAGAGATATTTGTTTCTAAAGATGCATTATCACTCCTTTGTGAACAATAGCTGGGGCTGGGGACAAATCTGAGTACAAAATAATAAAATCCTGTCCTGTTCTACTTAAATTGTTCTCCTCCCACACTGTATGATTAAAGGGTTACTCCACTTTCTTGTTTGTGGTTACTTGATATTAAAAATGTGTAGAAAATAGGTATCTGATTGTTTTAGCTCAATGAGAGGATAAAATGTGTATATATTTAGATATACTGTGTAGTTCAAAGTAACATCAGTAAGGGATAGTGCATCTTTAGTAGAGCGATAAGTTACTAGTGTCAACTGAAGTCTACTTTAAGATCCTTGAAGAAAACAGCCTGATTCTGATTCCATTTGCATGTGTATAAATCAGGAGTAACTCCTCTGAAAAGGGAATAAGTGGAGTTATGCTCATGTAAAACTGGTGTGAGAGAAATTGGAATCAGGCCCCAAAGATTCATATAAATCTATGGAGATCTGTGTATGTTTGGGGCACCATTATCTCCCCCCCCACCCCCCTCAAAAATTTAGATAATGATTTTTTTTTCTTTTTGTCTGGGGTGAAATAATTCCTATCAAGAAGGTTCTTAAAGGTGACTGCTAAATGGGGACCCTTTGCTCATTTTGATCTTTGTATAGTTCTTGCGATCATGGAAAATCTTGGCTCTGAAGCAATCTCTCTGGTGTTGTCTCTTTTCTGTTCTTGTTATTTTACTGTAATACAGGCCTACAGTATTTGCACTAAAACAAAAAGCTTGTTAGAGAAAGCTTGCTGCTATGAAAGAAAGAACATATTAAAACAGTTTTGCTTTTACAATTTTAACTGAGTAGCATTTTGTAGAATAAAATCAATTTAGATTGGAAAAGAAGAATGAAGTTTCTTTTTTTCCCCCCCACCCTCTTCTTTTCATCCTCTTTTCTTTTCCTTCCATTCCTTCATGGTTTATTCCTCCTCTCCCTCGGTGCTCAGTTGTAATGATTGCCTGTGTTGTTGACTATGCTGCTGGGAGTTATGACACTTGTAAATCCTGTTTTAATGACGTTGTGGACACCTTTTGTATAACGAGAGCTAACTGGCGTTCTTCTTTCTGTTAATTGAAGTAATTAAAAGGCTGTCTTTGCCGTGAACAATTAAAAGCGTGCATGTTCCTTCAATCCAAACAAATGGCTACTGATGCCTGTCTGTAAAGCATTTCAGGGCTTCTTTCAACAAAGGGGATGTAATCCAGACAGCTGTTCAGCATGTTACAGACAATGGTAAATGGGGCAGACACTAACGGAATGAACCACGTGGGCTAAAAAGCAAATATTGCATTAATCCCTTTCTCTTGCCTTCAAAAAGAAGGGGATGTAACTAGAAAATGCAAGATGTGATGACTTGCTTTCCCATCTTTCAGACAGAAGGACTCAAAGCTTCCACTGTTACAACCTGGGGGCTAAAGTCTGTTCCTGGGTACCTAGCTAGTCTGTGGAAGCAGCCTGCATTTACGTGGGGAGTTATACAGGGATAACTTCACCCATCTATGAAAAGCAGCTGCCTCTGGGGTGGAAGGTGGCATCTGTTTACCCGCACACAGCAACACTATGCTACAGTTTAGGACAGGAACTAAAGGATCCTGTATCCAGTTGAAAATACAGGAGCAATTTTTGTTAGCTAATACATAATTAGCCATGTTGGCTTTGGCCCCAACTCCTACAAAGCAGCTCTATTCCTACAGCATCACTGGATGTTTTATGAGTATGTGCAGTTAGTACTTTGGTTTTGCATCTCCTTTGAAAGACAGGCACCACCCCTTCTTCCATGAAGGAAGCTGTGTTCCTTGCCACACTGTGGAAATGAGTGTTAGGGAAGGATATGCTGATGTGCCGGAATGGCTTACATTAATAACATGGTATGACAAGCCTTCTGAAGTTTAGGGGAATGCTCAGGGCACTTTGTGTAACCGTGAGCCACCAGGCCCTGAGAATATGCCTGTATGAGTGAACTCAATGGCCAGTGATCTACATCACAATTACAACTGACACGAAGCAAACACAGAAGTTGAGGAGCAAACAGGCCATGGAGACTGAACTATCTTAGTGTTTGCCCCTGTTGGGCAGGGATAGTGTGATTGGTGAAGGACTCTGAGCACGTACATGCGATTGCCTTGCTTCAGCTGCTCCGTCTCTGTTCTCAAGGTGCACAGAGGTCTCCAAAGCATCAGACTGGTACTTTTCACCAGCATTAAATTCACCTTACCAAACAAAACAAAAAAATCAGCCATCAGAAGGCCATATTATTCCCATTCTCCTTAGAAACAGAGCACACCGTGAGCCCCTGTTTGGTAACACGGTGCTATACCAGAAGAGTTAGGCTTGCTGTTCTGTAAAAGCTGGTTACAAACCTATGCCTCTCACTCTACTTTCTCCCAGCATGCACTGGCTAGAGTGGCCTTTTCCCATCATTAGCCCACAGCTAGTGGAATGTCCGCAGTTACTATAATTTGGTTCTAAAGGATGAAATTACACAGCAGAGCAAAGTCTTCCAGTAACCTTCCTTTCTGTGGTAGGCTAAGTCCAACCACATTTACATAGGAATCTTGGTTTCTGTAGTTCTTTTTTTAAACCCTTCACTTCATGTGGGAGAAGATTTTTCCTCTGTTATATAGGTTCATGGAGCTTACTATGGAACCACGGGACTTTGTGTTACCACAAAGCACATGTTATCCTGGAAGTCAGGAATGCCAGAAGCAGCTGTTGCCTTGGTCATTTTACAGGGACAGACTAACAGAAAGTTCTGACCTATTAACTCTTGTCTAGTAGGATCACTTTGACTTACTGGCCTCCCCACTGGGCGCAACAATTAGGGGAAGCCACCACTTTCATTTTATCTGGTCTCCTATCATAAGAGAGAGCAGGTTCGCCTCTTTGAACTAGGGCCATATCACAGTCATTGCTAGCATGCAAGAAAGCACCTCCTTTCCCAACAGCCAGTATACAATAGTGTAGCCAGTTCTTAGGAACCCAGAGGTCTCTTTTCTTAACTCTAAGGCACAGTTATCTTGCACTGTCGGCTGAGGTTTGACACCCATGGGACTTTACCTTGAGCAATGCTTTGGTGCTTGGAACGAGGCTGTAGCCTAAAGGGACAATGTGGCTATACTACACTGGAGATGGCAGCTTTGATAGCAGCAGCTCTTTGATTTTATCGCTCTAGGAGCAGATGGGGAGGCAAATACATTGCAATCATTGGAAAGTACGAGCTCCATGCTATACTTTGAGAATGCTAAGTGGCACGTAGAGTTGGGGGAGGATGTCATCCAGCATGCTGTTTTGCAGTGATGTTTCCACTGCCACATGCGAAGGATGTGACATGTGACATGAGTGTTGCATCAAATACACTGAAATGGAACAACTGATGCATTTTTGACGTTAACATCTTCTGGTCCTGCTCCTATTGAACTCAATGGCCCAATTCCAATTAGTTTTCATGTCAGCAGTAGCAAGCCCTTTGACTTTAATTGTGACAGTCAAATTGATTACCAAGTCCCCACGTCTCTATGTACGGTGACTCAATTGTTGGCCTCATTCAGCAACATACTTTGGCCTCCTTCAGTATTAGGGAGCAGGCTAGCTGGATTGTTGCTCTGAATGGATATTCCTGGGTCCCTCTTCTAGGGCTGAGCTTTAGGAGTAAGATATCTAGGGGAATGCGCAGTGCAGTGAGCCCCAAAGCCTGTCGGGAAAGACTTTCCTTGATGAAGGCAGGACAGGGCCTTGAAATCCTTTTGAAACTATCCAAGCAGCATAGAAGTGGATTCGTTCCACCTTCCAGTACAATGTGCACACACTTCTTTCCACCCTCAAGCGTTAGCACATTTGAATGGTAGGAGTCTCCTTGGTCTGTAGGCTGAAATATTAGTTCTTCTGGGGCTGACTAACTGAGGCCAAGGAGGCAAGGACTAAGTCGGCAGGAGGACATAATGGTAGACAAGGAAATAAACTGTTCAGCATGTGGGAGGTTGAGCCTGAAGTTGGTCTTTCATTGGACGTGTTCCATTCCAAAGGTGAGCATTGTGTAGGGAGACAGGGCTTGTGTGGCTGAGCACTTCTGTGGTGTTGGTAACCAGTTCCAATTATAGACTGCCTCTGTCTTCTATTCAGAGTAGACTCCTTTATGTTCTTCTTTCTACTCTCCTTATTCTGTAGTCAGAGCTTGTCCTTCAGTTCCTGTGGAGAGGAAGATAAGGAGCTCCAGCCAGTGGTACTCTGGTCATGGTCCTTCAATATGTGTCTCTGAAGGATTACAGGCAGAATCCACCAAAGGACACTCCACCTCTCTACTCTCACCTCCGTATATAACACAAAACTGCTGCCCCCTGGCTTCCACATTCAGGTACATTCATTATTAATTCCCATTAATGACACTTGTGCTGGTGCTTAAAAAAATGAGAGAGCTTCCACAGCAAGAGATTTTGTTTGAATTTTGGGTAAACGAAGGTCTGGATCAGTTCTTGTCTTTTGCGACACCCAACCCTCATGCCTGGGGTGTAGCGTGGACACTTTTGCAGGGCCAGGGAAGTGCTTTCACCTAATTCACATTTAGGAAGCTTAATGTAAGGGGACTGTTGCCCCCTTACTAACATTCAGTGGGGGTGTTTTGGTTGGCTAGATCCCAGTATTAAAAAGGGGGAAGGATTGATGGGGAATCAGGACCTGAGACTGACAGCCCCCAGGAACAATGGGGAGAGGCCAATGCTTCAGGTCAGCCTGAATGACAGGGCAAGCAGGCTAATCAGGGAGTCAGGAGGCCAGGGAGGTCCTGTCCTCCAGTGTGAACTGGATTTGCCTGGCTCAGACAGAGTGGGGCCGAGCTAAGGAGAAAGCAGGGGCCCAAGCTGAGCTGGGAAGCAGAGCTGTGCCAGATCCCGAGGGATCAGAAAAGCAGCCCAGAGAGAGCAGACCCTGTCCTGGGAGCAGAGCTGCAGCCTCAAAGCTAGAGGCACAGCCCAGAGAGAGCAGGCCTGTCCTGGGAGCAGAGCTGTAGCAACCAGAGGCAGAGGGGCCAAAGAAGCAGCCCAGGGAGCTGGAGGCAGAGCAACAGCAGTGCTGAGACAGCGTGGTGCAGCTGGGGCAGGAGCAGTCTGGAGCTGGGTGTGGTGAGCAGCTGGGGAGACCGAGGAGGACGCTGGGCAGCAGGCCCAGCACAGGGAGACGCCTCAGCCAAGGGGCTGTGCAGGCCAGGCTTGGATCATAACCCCGACAGCGCGGGGTGACACTGGGAAGAAGGGTCCTACCACTTAGAGCCTGAGAGCATGTGGCCACCACCAGAGCAAGTGTCCAACCCACAGCAGCCCTGCAGCACAGCCAGGGCCTGAGCAGGAGGCCTGGGACTTACAAGGAGCAGACTGTGAACTGCCCGGACATGCCAGAGACACTGTTTGTGATGTTCCCTGCCACAGAGCGGGTTGATGTGTTTCCTTTGTTCCCATTTTTCCTTTTTCTTTTTAAAATTAATTGTTGATTAAATAACTTGCATTTGCTTTAACTTGTATGTAATGGTCAGTGGGTCAGAGAAGTGCCCAGTGCAGAGAGAGTACCCCGGAGTGGGGACACCCTAGCCTCTGTTCTAGGTGACCACAGCGGAGTGGGGGGGTCGAGCCCCCCAGGAATCCTGGGCCCAGCCTTGTTGGGGT
The DNA here is from genome assembly GCF_965140285.1 of Lepidochelys kempii. Classification (NCBI taxonomy): domain Eukaryota; kingdom Metazoa; phylum Chordata; order Testudines; family Cheloniidae; genus Lepidochelys; species Lepidochelys kempii. Next base: position 155,445,144 of record NC_136382.1, read on the forward strand.
TACGAGGACTCTGCCAGACAGGAGAGTGGAAGGGGAGTCCTCAAGGGCAGGGAGGCCTCTGGGTAAAGGAAGTGGGAGCGAGGACTCAGATCCTTTCGCTAGCCCACTTCACGGGGGTAGTGCAGGAGCCAGGAAAGTTCCCCACAAGAGCGGGACTATTCCCCCACTTACATTAAGCCTTGATACATTCGAGCAAATTTGAAAACTGCCTACCTTTGTTTTCATGCGGCCTAAGCAGCAGTGTGCTGGGAAGAACAGGTGCTAGCTTCTGCATGAGCACCAGCAATTAGCAATATCCACCCTGGGAATAAGAGAAGCCAGCTCTCTTACGTCCTCATCCCAGGCTGTCTGACAAAGGGTTACATAGACGAAGATGGGAAAGACTAAAATCCACTATTGCCTGGCTCCGGCCCCTGCATTCACGGGGCAGTGATTGTGTGGAAGATGTCAGCTGCCCCTTATAGTTTGAAAGGCTTTCCTAATATCTAATCTGAATCTCTCTTGCTGCAGATTAAGCTCATTACTTCCTGTGTTACCTTCAGTGGACATGGAGAACAATTGGTCACTGTCCTCTTTATAACAGTCCTTAACATATTTTGAAGCCTATTGTATTGCTTCTTCCATCCTGAGGGGGTGCCTTTTGGACGTGGTGAGTGAAAAGGGCTGGTTGCTGCTCTGAAGGCAGAATACAGCATTGCTCCCCGAGGACTGGCTGATGCTTATTAGACATGGGCCAGCATAGGAAGTGATTTGTGCATGGTATTGGCCAGACCCGGTGAGAGGACCAGCCACACGCAATGTCTCCCAGAGTTCCCTGGTGCATGGAGGAAAGCACGTCCTTTGCAATGCCTCTTAGTGCAGCATATGCTCCCCTTTGTGGCCAACCATTTCTGCTGGCAGTTGCAGGCAGGGGTGGTGCCTTTGCGCCCCCTTCCTCCTCACCCCTTTTGTGCTGGCTCACAGCAGGGGAGAGTTCCCTGTGATCGGGAAAATACAAGGGCTGCAACTGCGGGTGGCCACTGTGTGTGGGTCTGAAAGGGGGAAAAGGCTCCTTGGTGCTCCAGGCCCCCAACCACAGCATGTTCACAAGGGGCCTCAGCATTTAAAGGGGCACTGTCAATGTAAAACTTCTCTAATAATCACGTGTTTTCTCACCTCTACTACTGAATATTTAATGGCACTTGTTTAAGGTAGTCTTGGATTTTGTGAAAGTTGACTGGCCCAAAGCCATTGAATTTCCAACTGTACAGGGGACTGGTTCACTTCAAACCACCCTCACCCCCAAGCCTCCTGTTTTCATCTGATCATGAGAGGGAAGCTCCTAAAGGACAGATGATGCTGGGGTGCAGATATCCAACAGACTGCAGAAGGAACAGCTCTTGCGTATAGACGGGTCCCTCTCCAGTAGGGGCATTACAAACCAACAGGGCCGGCTTAAATATATTGTTATTTCAACAGCCTATGGCAAGAGGTGGAAGGAGGCTTCACATTGGGTGTTGCAAGTCAGGACTTAGATGTATTGGCTGAGCTGTCCAGTGTTTATGAAGGTAAACAATTAATAACATCTGCAGTGCTCCTGTTGGTGTATCAGTCAGCTCATCGGGGGTGTGGGGTGTGCGTCTGTGTGTGTATATACACATACACTATGGATGGTTCAATCAGGATACCGTTCAGGCAAATAATTTTCCTGCCAGGCATCAGTCAATACTGGCAAATAGAGTGTTATGCCCCTCACTTTAAAAAGATTTTGCTGTCATGTTTTGCCCCCCTGGGAGAATCCAGGCAGGGACTATGTATTCCTCTGTGCTCTGAAAGGATTGAAACGCTGCAAATGACACTGCAGTCTAAATTCTAAATCCTTTCTCCTCACAGATCTTCCACAGCGTATGAGGCAGGGTCCTACAAACTACATCCTCCTTCATTACATAGCCCTGAGTCATGCATAGAGCATGGTGCGTGAATGAGGCAGGGGTCCTGTGCAAAAAATAGTCTGTGCTCATGTAATTAAAGACTGGCTCATAATGCCTAATTAGGCTGACTGGGAGAACTTGGCTGAGAGACGCAGCGACAGACCTGAGTGTGTTTGCCAGTCCAAAGCTCCTCAACAGTAATTAATCCCTAAATGTCCAATTGTTCAGAGTTCAAGGAAACACCTCCTACTCCTGTACTTTGTGTTCCTGTTAAGCAATGAGAGACGGCAGGGCGTGTGCCCTCATTCTGTAAGAGCGACACGCCTGGGGTGTTGTTAGGAACTAGACCGAAGGTTGAGTATAATTATTAACCATCTAAGTGTCCCGGGGTTGCACAATAACCCATGTCTCAGAATGCCTTGTTGCAATTGTACATTTGCTTTATGTTTTTAAAGATTAAATACAGAATCCTTTTAAATATATGCATTCAAGTAAAGGGCTGCTTGTTCCCCTGCCAAGCGAGCTCATGACATAAGGCTGAAAGCCATTAGTAAAAGGGGGAAGACATTAAATATATAGAAACAGAGCCTTAGCTGGAGTTAACCAGTGTAGTGCCATTGAAGTCAACAGAGCTAGGCCTATTTACACTAGCTATGGAGCTGGCCCATGGCTTTTTCCTTTGTCCTGACGTTGATAAAAAATGACCGCTGTGTTAATTTAAAAGTCTTACTCGTTTACTGGTTATTTTCATTTGTTTGTTTGTGTCTTGAAAAGTCACTGAGGGGAAAAAAATGGGTTTAGAATTTCAAATGGCTGTATGTATTCTACCTGCTTTAGGTCATTTGCCACTGCAGTGCCTTTTGCTGTAAACCCTTCATTATTTACTTATTAGTTGCATTATAATTGCTCCTAGATGCCCCAGCTAAGCTCAGGACCTCACTGTGCTAGGCACTGTACAGCTATGTAGTGAGAGCCAGCCCCTGCCCTAAAGGGCTTACAATTTAAATACACAAGACAGATGAACCGTGTGAAGGGAAAGTCAAGAGGAAGGGATTTGCCCAAGGTCACACAGCAGACAGGAACAGAACTCAAATCTCCTTAGTCCCACCCTAGGTCCCCACCCACTAGACCCCACTCAGTAGTTTCCGTGAGTAACTGAACTGCCTTCCCTACGTACAATGAAGAAGGACCAGAGACCCAATATTGTGATGGATTCTCTGGGTTTGCCCCTATTCCCAGTCCCCGAGACCCACAGCTCACTGGCATACAGGGTGCCTCTGCCAATATCTAAATCTGGGGCCAAATTTGAGCTGCTGATCTGGTTCATAATTAACAACTACTGTGTAATTCCTAAAAATGTTTATTGGGGCATGCGAACCCTTCATGGCCTGCCAGATGAATCCCGGCTTTCTGGCCAGAAGCACCTCACCCCACTTTCTACAGGAAGGCTAGTCCCCACAAGCCAAACTGAAGGTTTTGGTATATATGCAGGAAACTGACCTACATGACTTTAGAGACTTCCAGTTATCCTGCTCTAGATCCTAGACGGGCCTGTGGGACTCCTGGCCAGGCTGGAATCTACCCTCTCATGATTATATTGGAGGTGAGGGAAGGCAGTGGAGTCCATTAAGTGGCTCAGCAACAAGACTGGCCCATTTGGGTTATATAATGGCAGCTCTCATGCCAGGTGGTGGTAGCTAGGAGGAGCTCTTCTGAGAGGGCCCTCAAAGAGACTAAGCTGCCCCTCAGCCTAAGGGTAAAGAGAGAGGTGGATGTCTGTTTTTCTAGGCCACATGCTCCTTTGCTTGCATGCTGGAGTGAGGCAAAGTGTGCGGGTGTGGTACATCTAAAAGCCCATGTGCTGGCAAGAAGAGTGCCTGTTAGGAAGGAACACCTCCCCCTAAGAACACCAACCACTGTCCCAGGCAAAACTTCTGTGACAATCCAGAACACACTAATTAGGGATAGGATGGGGTACAGGGAGTTGAGAGAAGTTGATGTATGATATGCTGAGCATGCAATGTAACCTACTATAAAAAGCTTATCACCATTTCAGTTCGTGTAGGACTCCTAACAGACCTTGGCAGCTGGATAAAACTGCTGATGATCTACAGGGGTTTCTCTTATATTTCTTCCTAAAAGCAAGTTAGTGTGTCTTTGAAAATGTAAGTCAAGTTGAAGAGGTCTGTATGCTGGATAGGAACCTGGAACACCTGTTCTAGGGTTCTAACCCTAAACTCTGCTATTGACTCACTGTGCTACCACGGACAAGTCACTTAACTTTCTGTGACTCAGTTTCTCCATCTATAAATTGGGGAGTTATGAGGTTTAATTACTGTCTGTCAAATGCTTTGAGATCCTTGCCTAAAAGATGCTGCAAATGCACCAGGTAGTAATTATTAAAATGACAAAAGAATTGTAAAAACTCTGGGGCAAAGAGAAAGTCAGAGGAGAGGTTACATTTCCCACTGCTTGGTCTCACATATGCATGCCCCTCATTTTGATGGCAAACCTGATGTTATCTGTAGACAAGCAAACTCATTCACCCCTTCTTGTAGCAGACTGGCTATGACACGCAGCTTACTCATTAGTTGGCCAGGTCCACCCGTCATCTTTCCAGAAGTATGAGCAATAAGGGGGTAAAAAATTCCACAGAAAGGAGAAGTGTCAGCAAGCTGGGATGTGCAGGCCTTTATCACTGCTTCTGAACTTCAGTTCTGCCTAACTAACAGGAACATATCAAATCTGACCCTAGAGATACGTGCCCTAGGGCAGGGAAGAGCTGCTGAGTTACTGTAGGACAGGAAGCGGGAGGGTTTTCTGATGTAAGGAGTTTCAGTGTAAGCACTTGTAGGTTTCAGCTAATGGAATCAGGGAGAAGTGTTTGACTTGGGCTGGGGGAGGGGAAGACAGTTTTTTGTTTTTAAAAAACATCAGGGCCCTGTGCAGCAAAGCACTTAAGTATATAAGCCTATGCTGAAAGTTAAGCATGTGCTTAAGTGCTTTGCTGAATAAGCATGTGCCTAAACACACATTGAAATGCTTTGATGAATTAGGGCCTAAGTGAATTTAGTGCTAGAGGAAGTTACAAAATTGACAGGACTGAAGACCCTTGAGTATGCTGGAAAAAAACCCACATGAACAGCAGCAACATGTCTCAATGCTGACAGGGTGGGATTGATTTTTGGGTTAAAAGGAAGTTCAGTGCCCATGATTTACTCAGTTTTTAGTTCATGCAATGGGAAACTCTTTTGAATCTAGCTCACGTATGTGGGTTGTGGGTGAATGCGTGGGTGTACCATGTTGTTGCATCTGGATGACCGTTCATGATCTGAAATCACAGTGTCAAGCTGTCATTGTGAGTCACACCAAAACTATCAGAGAGCCCATACCACTTAGCCAGTCATGCTTTCTCTCCCATTAAAAGAAACATGGAGGATCCACTCAGATGGAACCCAAATCCAAATCAACGCTGGTTTTGGCGCCCCAATCCAGTTGTAATAGAATAATAGAATCATAGAAGATGAGAGTTGGAAGAGACCTCAGGAGGTCATCTAGTCCAACCCCTGCTGAAAGCAGGACCAGCACCAACTAAATCATCCCAGCCAGGGCTTTGACAAGCTGGGCCTTATAAACCTCTAAGGATGGAGATTTCATCACCTCCCTAGGTAACCCATTCCAGTGCTTTACCACCCTCCTCGTGAAATAGTGTTTTTCAGATATCCAACCTAGACCTCCCCCACTGCAACTTGAGACCATTGCTCCTTGTTCTATCATCTGCCACCACTAAGAACAGCCAAGCTCCATCCTCTTTGGAACCCCCCTTCAGGTAGTTGAAGGCTTGCTATCAAATCCCCCCTCACTCTTCTCTTCTGCAGACTAAACAAGTCCAGTTCCCTCAGCCTCTCCTTGTAAGTCATGTGCCCCAGACACCCTTGATCATTTTCGTTGACCTCCGCTGGACTCTCTTCAATTTGTCTACATCCTTTCTGTAGTGGGGGGCCCAAAACTGGACACAATACTCCAGATGTGGCCTCACCAGTGCCGAAGAGAGGGGAATAATCACTTCCCTCGATCTGCTGGCAATGTTCCTACTAATGCAGCCCAATATGCCATTAGCCTTCTTGGCAACAAGGACACGCTGCTGACTCACATCTAGCTTCTCATCCAATGTAATCCCCAGGTCCTTTTCTGCAGATCTGCTGCTTAGCCAGGTGGTCCCCAGCCTATAGTGGTGCATGAGATTCTTCCTTCCTAAGTGCAGGACTCTGCACTTATCCTTGTTGAACCTCATCAGATTTCTTTTGGCCCAATCCTCTAATTTGTCTAGGTCACTCTGGACTCTATCCCTACCCTCCAGCATATCTACCTCTCCCCCACAGCTTCGTGTCCTCTGCGAACTTGCTGAGGGTGCAATCCATCCCATCATCCAGATCATTAATAAAGATGTTGAACAAAACTAGCCCCAGGCTTGACCCCTGGGGTACTCTGCTTGATACCAGCTCCCAATGCGGCATCAAGCCATTGATCACTACCTATTGAGCCAGACAATCTAGCCAGCTTTCTAGCCACTTTATAGTCCATTCAGCCAATCCATACTTTTTTAACTTGCTGGCAAGAATACTGTGGGAGACCATATCGAAAGCTTTGCTAAAGTCAAGATATATCACGTCCATTGCTTTCCCCATATCCATAGAGCCAGTTATTTCATCAGAGAAGGCAATCAAGTTGGTTAGGCATGACTTGCCCTTGGTGAATCGATGTTGACTGTTCCTGATCACCTTACTCTCCTCTAAGTGCTTCAAAATGGTTTCCTTGAGGACCTGCTCCATGATGAGACAGTCTCACACACACAGTCTCATGCACTGTCCTTGGAAACAGGTCACCATGAATGGTTATCTCACTCTATTGCTGGAGGCATAGAGAGGTGTGGAGTGCAGAATGAGGAAATTCTGGAAAATGTAAACTTCCTTGGGTAATAAATCCATAACATACAAGGAAATTGCTACAAAAATCACATGCACAGGCACATAAATGCACAGAGAGTTGGGACTAGGTCCGTGGTTCTTCCACCCCAAAAACAACTTGATCTAAAAGAGGACTTACTCAGGTAGAGGGCATAGGTCCCTTATCCTCCTGCTGAGCCAGACACTAGAGTTCAATGTCACACAGTCACCCAGAGCCAGTACATTCCTAGCCAGTTGGAGCTTTGTATGAGATTTTTCTAAAAGCTTGTATTTTCTGTTTGCAGGCCCAGCTTCCCTTTTGAGTGGCACTGCATGTCTTGAAATGGGCTCCAGTAGACAGATAACTTGTATTGATGTTTCTCATTGGTGTTTTCCATTCTTGGCTTTGGCCTATCCATACTCTGCTGTTTTACTACTGAGGACTCTGCTTGACAACTTACTTGACCGTTGCCAATGCATGTGACCTTCCAATGGAGCTGCTTAGCTTTCATTCTGTTACAATATCTTTACCACTGTGGCCTGGTAATTGCTGTGTGCCAGACATCATGAGCTGATCACTCATGGACCTCCCCCACTTTGCTTTATTTAAAATAAAGCCTGGCAGCTATTTTTATTTTTAAGTAAATTTCATGCTAGTGAAAGGAGCTTGCTTGGCAACCCGAGACTGAAGCCCTCAGGTTCTTTGACTGTGAGCTCTTTGGATAGTACTGTCTCTTTCTTCTATGTTTGGAACGTGCCTAGCACACCATCTGTATGGTGAGAGAGGTCATCAGTCTCCATGGCTCATTTAGTCCTAGGTGTATCTGCTAAGGCTGCCAACAAAACAAAGGAGTGGCACAGTACCATCTTTGATTCTTCTTGTGTAACAAAGACATCTTTCCACGAGTTCATTTAATCGGCCACTGAACTGGTGCCAGTTAGCCACACTAAAAGTTAGCTTTCAGTCTCTGCTAACCCAAGATGGAGCTGAACTGGTGGCATGCTGTGTATTTCACTACTAGCCTCTGTATTCACAGATCTGGAGACTTTAAATAGGCTTCAGATTGTGAAGGGGAATACTGGATTAGGATCTCTAGATAAACCCAGTGTGGGTTCTCATGGATTTTGAAAACACAAACCAGTCGATTAGATTCACCAAGCTCTCACTCTCTGAGCTGAAGTCTTAGGCTATGTCTACACTACTGCAATGAGTCAACCTAAGCTACGCTACTTCAGCTACGCGAATAACATAGCTGGAGTCGACGTACCTTAGGTCAAGTTACTGCGGGGTCTACACCGTGGGGGGTCGACGGGAGAAACTCCCCCATCGACTTACCTTACTCTTCTCATCGGGGGTAGAGTACAAGGGCCAATTAGAGAGTGTTCTGCTGTCGATTTGGCGGGTCTTCACTAGACCTGCTAAATCGACCACCGGTGGATCGATCTCTGAGCACCATTCCCAGCTGTAGTGTAGACATAGCCTGAGACTTTATCTAGACTAGAAGGGGTTTGCCAGTATAATTATACTGGTATAGCAGTACAGGCAAAAGTCCTAGTAGAGATGTAGGTTCTATCTGAAAAAGGCGTTCTTTTGCCGGGTCAACATATACCCTGAACAAAATAAACTATACCAGCAAAACAACTTTTTTTGCTGGTACAACTGTGTCTACACTAGGGCTTTTTGTCAGCATACAAATGCCGTGAAGAATCACAACCCTAACCAACATTATTACACCAGCAAAACTTTCTAGTGTATACCTAGTCTTGTTTTCACATCCTAAGGGTGGTTTTGGTTGCAGTCCTCTTGTTATGAAAGTTTCCCCCCTTTCCAGCAGAACTGCTGTCCAATTATACTAGATGTTCTGGATGAAATAATGATGCTGCAATAATCTGGTGCCCTCTAGTGGCAAACCTGAAAGTCACAATAGTCAGAGCAATTTAGGTAACTATCAAGGAGACTTTCACAAACAATCCAGTAATAATTACTAACGGCGAAATCATCTCAGGTAGAATTGAGAAAAACAGCAGACATTACTAGTGGCTGTGTGCTTAAAGTAGGATCAAACTGATTGCTCCTTCCAAACCCTGCATTCTAAAAGCTACCATTCAAACTTGGGCCTTCATGTTTTTGCAATTTCACCACCACTCTCCTCTCCGCTGTGATTGTATCCCACTTCTGGTGACTTTCATCCCTCTATCTGGTGATTATGAGGCCTCACACTTTTGGCTGATTGGCCACATTTACTCTTAGTAATCCTGATGATTAACCTGGCTTGCAGGATGGAAATGTAGCTTCAGTAAGGACTTTCATGCTCCCAATAAAGGCCAGCCTTTGCACTTGAGTTGTCCCCATTCATCCCAGGGAGTGAAGTCTGACTCCAAAGAGAAGCTTTTAGCCCATTGCTCCACCAACATGGATGCTATCACCCTCAGGTTTGTTGAAATGAAAGCCCTGTTGATGGTTCCATCCCATAGATGAAGAAACTGATGAGTTAGAAGATACGAGGCATCTGGATAGACAGATGTTTGGCTCTGCTAAGTCACAAAGCCAAGGAAGCAGGCCAGAGTTTCATGTTAGTTAGACCTGGGAGAATATGTTTAAGACCTGCAGTTCATGAAAGAGGTAAAGATAGTGGTGCTCCTGTGTTGTGAGGAGTCAGCCGTGAACCTGAGCTTTGTCTTTGATTTTGGGCACTGAGACTGCCATGTTCTGCATTCATTTTTAGCCAAGGTTTTTGTTTTATATCTTTTTACTCAGTCTAGTACCCCACTATTCCACTTCCCTGAAATTCTCAATTGTCCTGTGACGGGTTGGACCCCTTGGGAAGCCGCCTGCTGTGCTGAGATACCACTGAGTCTTCCTGTTCTGCCAGCATGGGCCCCCTTTAACCTGTCTTTTTGAGCCAGGCTCTTAAAAGCTCCTCTAACACACACACAGGCAGGGCAACACCCAGCTGCAGATCAGCTCTGGGAAGACTCAGCTTAAGGGACTTGCTCCAGCACTCAGATGTCCACTTCCTTTGGAGTACAGACCCAAAGATATATTATGAAATTCGCCCCCTCCCTCAAAGTGGAGAAAGGTGTGCACACTTCTTCCCTCTCTCCCCCTGCAATTAGAAATTACAGAAACTGGGTTTAATAATAAACAAAACTAATTTTAGTAACTACAAAAGGCAGATTTTAAGTTGTAAAAGGGGTAACAAACAGAACAAAGCAAATTACTAAGCAAATGAAACCAAACATGCAAACTAAGCTAGTTTCACTAAAGAAATTGGTTACAAATAGTATTTCTCACCCTAGATATTGTTGCAGGCAGTTTGCAAAGTTTCTGAGCTTCAGAGTTCCAGTTATATTCCTTTTCAGACTGGACCCCTGTCTCAGTCTGGACTCCCCCCTTGTCTTCCCTTTTGTAGTCTTTCTTCTTGGGCAGACAGGCCAGGGAGAGGAGGAGTCTTGTTTGCCTTCCTACCCACCCTTAAATAGGATTTACATAAGGCGGGAATCCTTTGTTTCCCAAACTTGACCCTTCCCATTTCCTTTGCAGTGGAAAGTTACAAGAAGTCCCAGATAATGTTTTAGTATCAGGTGACAAGACTACCTGAGTCTGTAGGAACACAGAGTCCAGGAGTCCAAAGTCCATGAGTGGCAGTATGGAGTGGCCACAGGAAGGCCAAGCTTTTCACAGTCTATTGTCCTCGCCGATGGGCCATCCGCCCTGTCTGCTTTTCCATTGTTGTACCTGAAGTGTTAGCAGTGGGTGTCACCCAAAGTTGAAATAGGTACATAGTCAATATTCCTAACTTCAGATACAGAAATGATACAGGCATACAAATTGGATAATCACATTCAGTAAATAATAACCTTTCTATTGATATCTCACATGAGCCATCTGACATACAATACATCTCAGTTATGTCATATTCATATCATAAACATATTTTCTTAAGGAATATGGAATGCAATGTCACAAGTCCCTTTAGGGAAAAATATTTGATTTCAAGCCAACTCCATTTTTCAACTTTCTTTCCACAGAATATTACCCACAATGCCATAGAACATGATCAACAGCTTCTTTGGTTTTGCACATTACGCAGCCAGTCTTTATGTCTTTTTAATAAGTTTTACTTATCATTTAAGGCAAAATGACCATTAGCACTCGAAAAATGACTTTCCTTTTTACTATCATGACTGTGGACTATAGTATTAGCTTTGATTTTTGAGCATACCTCATAAAATCTGTGTCCTGTTGTTTCCTGAGTACATAGTTTTTGCCATTCTTTCACAAGTTCCTTCATGACCACACTTTTAAATTCTTATCTACTTAAGGGTGTCTTAATATCTACCTTCTCATTTTTTTAGAGCACGTTTTGCTGCTTTGTCATTCTTCTCATTTCCAGGTATTCTGATCTGTGCTGGAATCTGAGCTATTGTTACACAGGTACCTGCTTGCATTATTTCGATCGTTAGGAGCATCATTTTACTTTATGATGTCATTTCTGCTTTCCAAAGTCCCTGTTCTGATTGTTATTACGCCTGACAAGGAATCAGATAAAATTACAGTGGCAGCTGGTCACACATCTCTTATCCAGGTTAGGGCCAACATTATCCCCATTAGGTCAGCCTCCAGACTGGTCACATCATTTAATAGCCTTTTATATTGCTGGATTCCAAGACTAGGAGAACAGAAGGCAGTTCCTGCACTAACCGTGCTGTTATCTTTTGATCCATCTGTATAAACTTGGCAAATCCGGCCACATTTTTTCATAAATAAATTCAGAAATTTCAGTGATCATAATGTGTGGATTTTTTCTTTCCCTCTTTTTTTTTCATGCAGTGCCAAAGCCACAAAGGGGAAATAAATGTCCAGCCATTATGTGATTTCCAAAACTAAAAAATTTTAGTTCTCTCAATTTTTCTTTTTAATATATCACCTTTGCCCATTTTTTGAACCTGATGGTATGAGGACGTCCGTGGCAAGCCATATCATTTTGTCTAGTACGGTCCCAGCAAGCCTCATAAATCTTTTGCGCACTTCTGTATTCATGTTTCCCTCCTACCTTTGCCTAAAAGGTTAGATCTGATAGCTTCATCCTTATATTTATAGGTGCTTCTCCTGTGGCTATTTGCAAGACACACTGGTGTTGTTATCATTGTACCATATGCCAATCACAGAGCTTGGGCTTGAAGCAGTTCAAAGTTTCTAAGAGGTGTTTTTGAGGCTGAACCAAAAGCTTTGAATCTATAGTCTAAAACTGGTCTTATCAATGCTCTATACATCGTCATTAATACCTTCTTATCTGCACCCCAGTTTGTTTCCAGCTACACTTTTACGAAAGTTCATTCTACTTTTACACTTTTGTAGGATATTATCTGTGTGACTTTTCCAAGTTAATTTATTATCAAATACCAAGAACATAAACTTTTGAAAAGGAGTACTTGTGGCACCTTAGAGACTAACAAATTTATTTGAGCATAAGCTTTCGTGAGCTACAGCTCACTTCATCGGATGCACAAATTTATTTGAGCATAAGCTTTCGTGAGCTACACTCACTTCATCGGATGCATTCAGTCCACTGAATGCATCCGATGAAGTGAGAGTAGCTCACGAAAGCTTATGCTCAAATAAATTTGTTAGTCTCTAAGATGCCACAAGTACTCCTTTTCTTTTTGCGAATACAGACTAACACGGCTGCTACTCTGAAACCTGTCATAAACTTTTGAACTATCTGAATTTTGTCACCATAAAGAAATAAGTCCCATTCTGCCCTAATTTTCTTCCTCGTTAAAAGCATTCCCTTTGTTTTTACAAGTGAGAATTTCAATTCCAAATCATTTCCCCACTTGGAAATTCTCTGGAGTATCTCATTTGTCTTGTCCATGGCTATTCAAAATCTTTTATGTTTATTCCAAATAGCACAGTCATCTGTAAAAAGGGAAATACCTATTCCTGTCTGCACCCTTTCCAGGAGGTCAATTGTCATAATGGAAAACAAAGCAGGACTCATAATATTTCCTTGTGGTGTTCCATTTGTAAGCGTGTAGGATTTTGATAACATGGTTGTCACTTAAAAAGTCCCTTATCCACTAAAACATTCTCCCTTTTATTGCAATTTTGGCTAGTTTATACGGGAGGCCTTTCCCCCATAGCATGTCATATACTTCTTCAGTATCCAGAAGGCCTACCATAAAGTTATTAGCCCTTATGCTTTTTTGTATCTTCATTTCTAGTCTCAGTATATGATCAACTGTGCACCTGCCTTTTCTAAAACCATTTTGTACCTCAGTTGTAATATCACTTTTCTCCAAGTATTCCATTCATCTTACATTTATAATTTTTTTCATGATTTTCTCCACACATGATGTGAAGGAATAGGGCCATAAGCATTAGCTTGTGTATGTACCTTGTTAATTGGTATCACCTATGTCTGTTTCTGTTCTATTGGCAGCAGTCCTTTTTCCCATATATTATTATATTACTGCAACAGAATCTTTCAAATCTCTTCTGACAAGTATTGAAGCATTTTGTTACTTATATTAGTGGTTCTCAACCAGGGGTATGCATACCTCTGGGGGTACGCAGAGATCTTCCAGGAGTACATCAACTCGTCTAGGTATTTGCCTAGTTTTACAACAGGGCTCATAAAAAGCAGTAGCGAAGTTGGTACAAACTCAAATTTCATACAATGACTTGTTTATACTGATCTATGTACCATACACTGAAATGTAAGTACAATATTTATCATTCCAATTAATTTATTTTATAGTTATATGGTAAAAATGAGAAAGTAAGCAATTTTTCAGTATTAATGTGCTGTAACACTTTTGTATTTTTATGTCTGATTTTGTAAGCAAGTAGTTTTTAAGTGAAGTGAAACTTGGGGCACTCAAGACAAATCAGACTCCTGAAAGGGGTACAGTAGTCTGGAAAGGTTGAGAACCACTGACTTATATTATCTTCATCTGGAGTTGTATTTTTCCTTTTCCTAATGGTTGCATTAAGCTCCCGTGTACCACAATTTTTGTTTAACACACCATCAGTATATTCTCTCCAGTCATTTAATAATTCCATTATCTTCAATAAAAATCCTTCCCCCCACATTACATTCATTGTTTTGATTCACACCACTACTGACTTTTGGAATTCTTTTTCTAAAATGTCTGCCTTTTCTAAGTTGGAGACCTCAATTTAATTGATTACAATATGACCTAATATATATTTACTTTTACTCTGAATTCCATTCATTCTTTGAATTACTTCTGAATTTCTGTATTTTTGTAAAATTTTTCATAGACATTTCTCCAACTATTTTTTGGGTCTTTTTGCTAATCTTTTGTGCCACCACTTTACATCTTTTATAATTCATTGTGTGTTTTGTTTGCTTATATGCCTTATTTTTTTCCTTGATTGCTAATTTGCAATCCTCATTTCCCCAGGGAACTGGATTTTTAAGTTGGAAGCAATTTGATGTTTTGTAGACAGTCAGATCAGTTGCTGCTATAATTCCTTTTATTACATTATTATAGAATTTTCCTAGCTTGTCAGTTGCACAGCTACTGCATAAATATTCATCACTTTTAATCTTGAAAAGGTCCCAATCACTTTCTTGAAAATTCCAGCAAAGAACTCTTTTATTATTATTTTTTTTATTTTTTTCAGTGTTGGTACTTAGTAAGCATAGGGAAGTGATCATTTGCCATTCTGTCTCTTACTAGCTATATTGATCGCTGCAATTCCCAGATCCAGAACAGAAAAGGATCCATCTACTTAATTAAATCTAGTAGGTTCCCCTGTATTCAATATTACTAGGTTATCCATATCAGTACATTGTTCTGAGCATTTATCATTTAGGGCAGTTGTCTTACTTCCCCTCATTATGACTATTAAAGTCTCTGGAAATTATGAATGGGTTTTTGAAATTATTAATTAATTTGCCTAGTTCTAAAATAACTCATTTTAACATTATAAATCTGTACATGTGTTTTTGTTCTACATGGGAATCTCAAGAGCATTATATTCAAAACTTAGTTTCTGTGCATCCATTTTGATGTACCTAAATCCCTTATATATACACACACACACAGAGACCCCTGCCCCTCCTTCTCTGGTGTTCTCTCAATCCCCCCAGAATATACCATATCCTGGTAGATTGAACAAAAGTTTTCTTATTAGCCATGTTTCTTGTACACTGTAGTGGGGCGGATTGGCCATCCAAAACCCAGAGCGGGAATAGCACCTCATTGAACCCTGGTGGGCAGAGCCATGCCACGCTCAACCCTCCCACCGGAAGTCAGTGGTCAGGACCGGAAGTGTAAAAGGTGGGCTGGAGAACTCAGTTGGGAGGCAGCCGTCGGAGAAGCCAGACACCTGCAGTGAGTTCCCGAGCTGGGAGGCCACTGCAGACCCCGAGGGAACCGAGGACTGTCAAGGGCCATTTATGGACCCGAGCACAGAGGATCTGCAAGCCCTGACAGACCCTCTACAGAGCTAGGTACCCGCTGAGGGGGAGTTGGGAAGTGGCCTAGGCGTAGCCAACCCCTGTCTGGCTGCAACGCTGACAGCAAGCGAGGCAGCGTGCCGCGGTCAGGATCCCTGCTGACCCCATGGCAGACCGCTCTGCCACTGCTAGGGCCCTGGGCTGGGACGCAGTGGAGTGGGTGGGCCTGCGTCCTCCCTGCCATGCCAACCCGTGGGTGGCAGTCTCCCCCACTCTCAGGCACGAAGCCTGCACTTGTCGGCCCTCCGCCAGAGCTAGGAGGCCCGACTGTCTGCTGCCCGGCCTGAGTACAGGCCTGAGCGTGAGATTGTTTGCTGCCCCGCCCCGACCAGAGACTGGGGCTCCGTAACTGTGTTTGTTGTTCGGCCCTGATTACAGGCCGAACAACGTCTTCCATCGCCCCACTGATTCCCCATGTCAGGCGACCCCCAGAGATGTAGTGGGGTGGATTGGCTGCCCACAGACCCAGAGAGGGAGGAGCCACTCCCCCCAATGGACTACACACACATATAACTTTACTTTTTCCCCATTTCAAAGATGGATTTCTTAAATTCCTGTCCATGCATTATTAAACAATGTGCTTTCCAGCTAAGGATTGTTAAAACAATGCTATTTAAGATGTATGATCACCTTCATTTAAAATTGCATGAATGCAGTCTATGGAGAGGTTATCTACCTTTAGATATTTTTCCGCTGCTTTTGCTATGGTTTAATCTTTTCAGTTTTTTCGTCTGTCTGCAAGGTGCAGTGAATTACTTTATAATGAATGCTATTAACTTCTCTGTACCTAAAAGCAGTACATCATCTCCCATTCCTCTCATATTCTTCTCCCTGACCAGAGATGTGGGTTGCTGCCCCCGTACATCTTATCTTTTACTTTTGTCCCTATTTTTTCTTTTTTTTTTGCAGTGGGTACCTCCAGTGATGAGCTGCCAAAATCTTAACAACGGGTTCCCTCCTCATCCCACGAGGGGGTCACTGCCCACCCCCGCCCCCCCGGGACTCCTGCCCCATCCAACCCCCCTGCGTTCCTTGACGCCCCCCCCCAGGACCCCTGCCCCATCCACCCCCGTCCCTTGACTGCCCCCAGAACTGGGCAGGAGGGTCTTGTGTGCCACCGTAGTGGGTGCCCACTCCACCCCTAAGAACCAGAGGCACCTGCTGGGAGGCGAGGTGGGGACTCCCGGCGATGCTTACCTGGGGTAGCTCCCAGGAAGCACCCGGCAGGTTCCTCTGGCTCCTAGGGGCGGGGGAGCGTAGCTGGGGGGGAGCTATTCCCCCACTGATCACATCAAAAGTGATGCCTTAGGCGCCAACTCCCTGGGTGCTCCGGGGCTGGAGCACCCACAGGGAAAATTGGTGGGTACAGAGCACCCACCGGCAGCTCCCTGCCCCGCGCCCGGCTCCAGCTCACCTCCACTCCACCTCCTCCCCTGAATGCACCGCCCCGCTCTGCTTCTCTGCCCCCTCCCCCGGCTTCCCGCGAATCAGCTGTTCGGCGGGAAGCCGGGGAGGGCTGAGAAGCGGGTGGTGGCTTCCCGCTTAGGCCGAGGGTGGTGGAGGTCATCTGGGGCGGGGAGCGGTTCCCCTGCATGCCCCCCCAGCCTGGGTTACCTGCTGCGGCACGGGCGGCCCTCCTTGCCCCCCCCCCCGCCCGAGCTCACTTCTGCCTCCCTGGGCCTGAGTGGGAAGCCGCCGCTTGCTTCTCAGCCTGCCCTGGCTTCCCGCGCGAACAGCTGATTCGCAGGAAGCCTGGGGGGCGGAGAAGCAGAGCGGGGTGGCACGTTCAGGGGAGGAGGCGGAGCGGAGGTGAGCTGAGGCCGGGGGGGGGGGGGGGGAGATGCCGGTGGGTGCTCTGCACCCACCAGATTTTCCCCTTGGGTGCTCCAGGGCTGGAGCACCCATGGAGTTGGCGCCTAAGGCGCCACTTTTGGCCGGTTAAATTTAGAAGCCCTTTTAGAACCGGTTGTCCCTCGTGGAACAACCAGTTCTAAAAGGGCTTCTAAATTTAACAACCGGTTCTAGTGAACCGGTGCGAACTGGCTCCAGCTCACCACTGGGTACCTCCACATATGATACTTTTTGAATAATTTTATGTTTTTGTATTTCTCTAGCTCGTTCTGCTACTGCACATCCTTTATATGCTGCACTATGCTTTCCCACACAATTGCGGCATTTAGGTTCTATTTCTTCTACGCAGTTCTCATACGAGCAATTCCCTCCACATGTACTGCACCTCACTGTTCCCTTCCAGATAGCTGCCTCATGTCCAAGCCTTTGACAATTTTAGCATCTCATAGGGAGTGGGGACTATAAAGGTTTAAACCCAGAAAGATTGATACGCCATTTGGATTCTTTTCTTCTTTTTCCTGACTCGAGACCATTCCTTATACCAGAAGTGGAAGAAAGTCCCTAAAAGTGGAGGGGCCCCTGATGCCCAAACCATGGCTCTTTCCCCCGAGGCCCTGCTCCTGCAGTGCTCCCACTCCCTGAGCTCCTCTCCGCCCCATCACTCACCCTTACGGCCGGTAAATGGGGGGCCATGGCCCCCCTGTTCTGGCACCCCTGCCTTATACCCTACTTCTTCTCCTTCATAGTCCAAGGTAACTTCCTTTCCCCCACTCCTCCATGTTCAGTTTCAATGTTCAGCCTCATTTCAGCCAGGGGCCGCTGCAGTCCACAGCCCAGCCTCACCGTCTTCAGCCAGACACCAGCTGGCCCTGAACTGGTGAGTCATCTGAGATAATTGTGCTAGGCCTGTGCCAATCAACTAGGGCCCAACCAATCCGCAAGCAAGGGCCTAACCAGGTGACTCCAAGGCAGGTATATAGGCTCATTATGGAAGCAGCCACTTCAGTCTGCATAATGTTGCTACCTTGGTGGGAGAACTCCCATCTGCTTGGTAATTTTGACAGACTGCCCCAGCCTGTGCCTGCTCCAGCTATCCAGACGCATGTCTCACACTGAGCCGTAGGAAACTGAACCCACATTCCAGGCTCAGAAATGATTAGAAACTCACTTGTCAGCACTGAGATCCTCAGAACAAAAGGCTTGCAATTCTTCAGTGGGGAGTTCAGCAAGGTCAGCTGGCCCCTGTGCAGCACCATTTGTGAGGGAGCATTTCCTCACCCAGCATTCTGTCCACAGCCTGGCGCCCAGGGGCCACGTGTTTCTCATGAGTGAGGTGAAAGGAATGTGACACTGCTGTGGGTGTAGCTTGACCAGATAGCAAGTGTGAAAAATCGGGATGGGGGTGGGGGGTAATAGGCACCTATATAAGAAAAAGCCCTGAATATCGGAACTGTCCCTATAAAATCAGGACAGCTAGTCACCCTGTGTGGGTGGCCCATGTAACCTAGGCCGACAGGGTTGGAGACTGCTGTTTTTGCCCAGCACTGAGGGGAACTATGGTGACCCAGGAGGTTCCTGAAGTGTGGCTAGCTGTTCTAGCCAGTCTCAGAGAAGACAGCATCCAGACAGGCTGAACCCATGGAGTTACTAAGTAATTGCCTTCTCATGGGGGAGGGGCTTTAGGGGCCTTTCAACCCATTACTGCTGTCACACCAGTGCCCAGGGGCTCTGAGGGAGAACAGGTCCCCGTTGTGTTAAGCACTGCATATACACAGAGTAAGAAACAGACCCTACTCTGCAAGGCCGGCCTTAGGGAAAATGGTGCTCTGGGCAAACTTGTATTTTGGTGCCTCTAGCCCCCATGGGTGTGGTCCCCCCCATTGCTCCTGCCCCTGTGGGCACTCCCCATTTCCTGGGCCCCCATGGGCTCCTCAGGCTCCCCACCCCCTTTTGCCCATAACCCATGCACTGTGCCCCCATGCCTGCACTCCCCTCCTGCACCCACATTGGGAAACTGGATGCACAGAGCAGCTGGCATTGATGCTTGCTCCCCCCCTCAAATGCTGCTTCTTCATACACCCCTAGATGCTGTGTGGGGGGGGAGCAAGGGGAGTGACATCAGGGCTTCCTGCCTCCTGGTCACTTTCCCCACCAGGGCTGTGTAAGGGGAGGATAGGAGAGTAGCCACCCAAGTGGAGAAAGTGACCTGGATGCATGGTGCACTTGGTGTTGCTCCTTGCTCCTGCCTCCGCCCCCCTCTGCCACAGCTCCCAGAACGTTGTGGTGGGGAGCAGTCACGACTTGCCTCACTCCCACCCATGGTCCTCTGCCCCCAATGCGGGACTCCCCTTCCAGCTGGTAGCAACTTCTGACTCTACACCAGCAGTGCACACCTGTTGATCAAGATGCCCCGGGTGGCTCACCCCTAAGGCTGGCCCTGCTCTGAAGAGCTTGCAATCTAAACAGTCAAGGCAGACAAAGCGTGGGAGAAAGGAAGTCTATCCCCGTTTTATAGATCGGGAACTGAAGCACATAGAGAGCAAGTAACATGCTCAAGGTCATACGGGAAGTCTGAGCGCAGACAAGAAGGGACCCTAGATCTCCTGTGCCCTCTCCGGTGCCATAACTATAAGATCATCAGAGGCAGAAAGACTGGCTCCTTGTGCTATGCCATTGGTCTCCTTCCTGTCTGCCAACATGGTTCTCTCAAAAGCTTTATTACCAGAGGCTGAGTCCTCCGAGGCTGCAGAGAGGACTCAGAAAGAAGTAATGATGCTTGAAGTATCATTAATAGTATTGTCATTAATGGCCAATTAGATATCTGAGAGGCCAGTGGGGGATGATGCCGTGGAAACTGCTTGGTCCCTGCCTTTTCCCTGCCCACAAACCCTCAAATAACCAGCTTCTCAGAATGCACCCACAGTCAGACTGCTGCCTGGGATCCCTGGGTTCTGCTACTTCCTGGGCCTTCACACAGAGTAGTCTGTGCATGTCATAAGGTGACTGGCCCCTTTAAGAGGTTATGGGTGCAGCCCCACCTGTGCCTCACTCAGCTCTACTCCCCAGGTGGGGAACGGTATCACTGTCTCATGACAGGTAGGTCATGGAGCTTCTCTTTTACTAGACACCGTGGTAAAAGAGAAGCTTCCAAAAGGCTAAAGAATGAGAGAGAGGGTAGCCAGCTTGGAGGAGGCCTGCTGACCTCCTCCAGCGCAGGGGGGATCAGAGAGAGTAGAAAGGGGCCACCTTGCTGACGGAGCACTATAACTGGCTTGAGTTATCAGTCCAGAGCCTGGGAAGGCGAGCCGTGGGACTCCTGCGTGCGTTATCCCTACTGACTCCAGAAGGAAGAGAACAAAGGTTGGACTTGACTAATGTGACATACGAGACTTAACAAATGAGATCCCTCACAGGGGAAATCTCAGTTTAAAGTATTCTGGCCTGGGAGTGGCTTCTTACAAGAGGCGGACAAGGGACACGGAGGGCAGTGCAGCTGCAGGCCCACGCTGTGCTACGGGGGGTGTCGGAGAGATGGCTGTCTGTCACAGCACCCGTAGCTGAGCATCTGCTGGATCCCAGGGAAGAGCGAACAATATTGCCGAGGCAGCACTCCCCTGTCCCACACCCCCAGGGGGAGTTCCAGACGAACTGGGCTCCTTCTGTTCCCATAAGTGGAGGGGACAATTTCAGCCCTTGAGATTTTCTGTACTTGTGTGACTCTGAAAGGGTCTCTGAGCCCCACTGAAATAGACTCTCTGTGTGCATGGTGTGGCAGGGGACATGTCTCATTGCACAAGGTTTACAATTCCATCTGGGCTCAGGCTCCTGAAACCCCTGCCTTTGCATCACATGATGAATTATGAACAGCTCCACAAAGGGAAAAGGAGAAGTGGAGAGAGGGGAATTAATTAACTTTTCCCATCGACTGAAATCTCTGTGACCCCCTTATTTCCCTATTGGAGCACGTTGGGCGTGCTGCTTCAGGCTCCTCACACAAGGGACAGCGCCCAGTGGCAGGGGAGAGAGTGGAGGCTCCTGACACAGGATGTCTCCTCATGCCGAATGCCCCATCGGAGCCTTCCAAGAGTCAGATTTGTTCTTGTTGGCAAGTTTTTCCTCTGGGACAAATATATCAGGCTTAGAAGCAGCTCAAAAAGGCAATTAGGAGAGGCTCCAGCTTTGAATGCTGAGGTACTCCTGGCTCTCCCATGACTGCAGAAGCTGCAGTCGCTGAAGGGAGCGTGTAAAGGGTCTCTTGACTAGTAGCAGGTCCTACAGAGGGCAGATGAGCATCCAGTGGGTGAAGGAGGAAGCTTGCTCTGAGACAGCACCTGGTACATGACAAAAGGCTGCACTATGCATTCCTCCAGGACTAGCCTCACCCCTTAAATCAGTGTCTAAATGGTGTGAGGCCCTAGCCAAAGCAGCCGGTTTCTACACCTGTGGGTTTTTCTGTTTAGTTTCACTTGCTCATTAAAACTGGCGCTGAGGGTTGAGCTTAACTGTTCCAGGCCAATGATGGGGAGCTGTGGAGGTCTTGGGAGGAGGAGGAGGGCGTGAGTCCCCTATAAATAATGGTAGGGGTGGCTTTTTTTCCGTGGCGCCCAGTAACTGTTGCGATATTGCCAACCCTGAGTGTTCAAAAGTCATGAGCCAAGCCCTCAGAAACCATGAGACTTGAAAAAGAATAAAGTTGGATTCTTTTTATTTGCCTTCTGATTTTTGAGCCCTTTCAAGCTTTTTCTCTGCAGCCATGAGCTTTAGAAACTTTTTCTTTTCAGTGGTCACTGGGATTCTCCTATAGTCCTTTAACCACCACGTTTTTCAAGACTCATGATAAAATCATGAGAGTTGGCAACTCTGCCGAGTGGTTCTATTCTACACCATTTTGCAATGGCTGGACAATTCTTGACTCCTTCAGTTCCCATAGAGCATTCCTATTACCTCCAGCAGATGGTAGCAGTGTCCTTTCAAATGTCTCTTCACCTAAGTAAATTATTAGCCCCTCCTGGTTGCTGCTGAGGGTTCATGCATGAGGTTGAATACCCCCGTCTTTCCTTGGATCAAAGTGCATCACTTATCACTTGCATGGGATCTCTCAATCCTGGGTTCTGCTGTTTACAAATCATCCAGGGACACATTGTGGTCACTGGATTTACCCCCAGTATGTGGCATCACATTGTCAGGCACTGACACAATGTTGTGGTGCAAAGATTAAAACTGTTGCTATGTTGAGATAGGGTGATTTTGTCCTGTGAGTGGCTCACAGTGTTACAGCACTTAGCCCATTGTATGTGTTAGTGCAACAGACAGAATGATGATAAAGGAAAAGGTTTTCATAACAAAGAGGTATAAAATACCCAATCAGGAGTAGACTGTAGGCTTTGAAGCAGCTGAGGCACACACCCAGACCAGTTGTGTCTGCAAAACAGGTGCAAAACAAGCCTACCCTCTGCTTCTGCAATAACTCTCCTGTTGTGCTGATATAATACACTGGCTTAATGTACACAGTTATGTTGCCTCCTAGTCAGTGAGCCCAACAAGGATCCCAGGAAGCCTCTTACTCACAGCGCGAGCTGGTTGAAACTTGGAATTTCCATTTAGCCAGGACTAGGAGTGCCACCATTTCAGTTTTTTTGCTTTTGTTCCGAATCAGAATGAAAGCAGATATTTTTGAAATTTCCTGTGAAATGGAATGTCTGAAAATGTTTGGTTTTAGACCATTTTTGTTCTGGAATTTAAATAATTTTGTTTTGAATTTTTGTTATGGCTTTTTTCCTTGTTACATATTTACACTATTTCATGACCTGTCAGTAGTAGTAGTGTATAATAGGATCTAATAGTTGAAATAGTCTAGTTTTATTTTATTTTTAATACTTTTTATTTTGATGCTTTTTGCAGTGTCAGACCACTTCATTACACCACAAACAGGAGACCGCTCTGGAGCGGGGAGGACGATATGTCAATCACTACTAAGTAGCAGCTGCTTTTAATGATTTTACAAATAAAATAAAAATAAAATAGGTCAACGATTATGTCGTATTATGACCTGACAGTAGTAGTAATGAATATTCTTTTGTTTCAAAATTAGGGCCCTGCACACAGGCACTACTGTCATACAAATCATAATAGCATGCCCAAAACTAACATTCTGCATGCAAGATGGGCATTCTATGTAAGCACTCAAAAGTGAGGGGAGGGTGTTATCAGCAAGGTAGTGGGGACCCGTGAAATACATGGTAGAGGTAAAAGGGAAAAACATATTGACTTTCTATTACAAGAGGGGGAAAAGGCACTGAAACTGGTGGGCATGCAATTAATCTATCTATCTCAGTATTTATATGGCCCCATGACCTAAGCACCTCACAGTCTTTAATGGATTTATCTTCCCATTCCCATTCTGAGGTAGGGCAGTGCTGTTGTCCCCACAGATGGGGAACCAAGGTACAGATGATAACATGTTTCAAAAGCACTTCAGTGACTTAGGGACTGGGCACTACCAGGGAGACGGTTTTGGGAAGATGCGACTGGTGGGGAGTTGGTGTCACGCTGCAAGGAGTAACCAGGCTAGTGGACGCCATGGGGAGGCCATTGTGCTGTGAGCGTGCTACAGGTGGCAGGCCTCTGAGCCAAAGCTGCACAGCACAGAAGTAGCCATGGTTACAGGGCAGGTGCTGAGGTACACCCTGATTCCACCATTTGATGGAAACAACAAGCTGTACATATTTTTCTTCCCTCCCACAACTGTCGAAAGAACGTTTAGCTTTTGCGGATGACTTGTTAACCTTGTGGTGGCATTTTTTGTAAAATCCATGAATGCCCTCCCTGCCTTTCAACTGCTGGCACTTTGTGTGCAATGGTGGTCCCTTTCTGATGGGATTTTAAGTACACACAGCTCATGAAGGGAACTAATAATGAGACCTATTTGGTGTTGGCCTACTTCCTAGTGACACATGGACCCATTCAAAGAACACACTTGGCCTGAGTCTCATTTACACTTAGCACTCTCTTTGCACTACTCTGGCAGTGAAAAGGGGCCTTTAAGGGGAATAGGTTATAATTAAATGTTTTGTAACAGAGCAAGATATGTCTATCAAACTGAACTGCATCTTGGATTGTAACCTTCATTTTGAAGTGTAACCTCAATTTTGGATTACAATATCTGTTTTGTATTAAGGGTTTGGCTCCTAGTTGATTGACTGGCTGAGAAGCCATCACAGAGCAATCTCAGCTTGGATTGTCTCTCAACCACTGGCCCATTGCCGTGGGATAATGGACTCTCTCCACAGAAGCCTGTCTGGAGGAAAGGGCTGGAATTTCTCAGCTGGAGCACATAGGCCAAAAGGGACAGAGGTTGTATTTAAGTGGTAGTGGGGAGTGAATATGAGCAAGAGGACCAGATGACCACCAAACACAAGAAGAAGTCAGGAAGGACTGCTTAACCTATGGACACTGACCAAACCAGGACTTACTGAAGGGGTTAGCTCAGACTCAGGGGGTTGTGTTCATGGTTTTGTTATTCTTCACAGGTCTAGAACTCTCTAGGGGTTTCAGGAATAAAGTAAGATAGTCCGTTACTAATCTGTGTTCCTGCCATGTTGTCCCTGAAGAGTTTAACTAGAAAACAGAGCTCCCATAGCCAGACAGACTCTGGTAAAAATATATCTAAGCAACTGGGAGTTTGGGAGGGCAGAAGCAGTGGCTTAAGGTGGCTGGACTGTGGGATCCCATGGCCCAAGAAGGGTGTTGGACACAGGGTCTGCACTGGGAATGTGCCTGAGAGACCCAGAGTTAGGAACAGTGATCAGCCACTTCCCAGACCCAGCAGGCTTAGCAGCATAGCGGACCCAGCAGCTGGGTTCACTTACAACACACTGGAGCCCTTCCAGGGGTGGACTGGGTTGGGAAGACCTTTGTACTGCTAGAATGGCGTAAAAGGGACCTTAGTGTAAATGGGAACGAGGTCTAACATGTGTGGCAGTCTCTGAGACACCCCCCCCCCCCAGACTGAGTGGGAGCACGTGGACTGAAGTGAGAGGAAGAGGTCCAGTGGTTAGGGTATTGGCCTAGAAGTTGGGAGACCTGGGTTAAAGTTCCTGTTCCACCATAGATGTCCAGAGTGACCTTGGGGAAAGTCACTTAGCCTCTCTGTGCCTCAGTTCCCCATCTGGGGATAATAACACTGGGTGTTCTGAGGATAGATATATTGAAGACTGGGAGGCACTCAGATATTATGGCAATGCGGGGGCATGTAAGTAGCTAAGATATCTGGGAGAGAGAATTCCCCTCTCACAACCAGAAATGGCCCTGTGAGCTGGGTGGAAGCTCTTTGGCTTGCCCAGAGATGGAAGCAGTGTATGTCTCCACTGCAATCAGAAGAGTGACTGCAGAATGTGTAGACATATACAGCCTAGCTTCAATCTGTATAGCCTAAAGAATGATAGCAGTGAAGCTGTGGCAGCATAGGCTAACTGCTTGAGTACTTACAGAGGATCCCAGCTAGTACAGTGCGTGCTGCTATGGCTTTACTGCTATTATTATTGGAGCTAGCTAGAGCAAAGCTAGCTTGCTTATATCTACATGTGCTGCAGTCACACTTCTGATTGCAGTGGAGACATAACCTGCATTGTACCTCTTCTAGGGTACGCTTCGTTCTCCAAGGCGTACCTTTCACTATAATTTCCACAAACAATCTAAATAAAGTAAGGCCAAGATGAGGCTGCAAAACTTACTTGCTAAACTTGGAAATAATCTGACCAGAATAGACAGCAATGTTTAAATGATAGGCTGTTTAGGATAACTGACATCATTTACTGTGGTTCACACACCAGGGCAACTATATTTAGTTTACCTCTCAGAAACTTGACATTTTAACAAATTGCCAGCCAAACCAACTTTTAAGAGGAGGTTTGTACAGCTATCCTTGGCATACAATGGGTTAATCATTCATAGACATTTTTATGGTCTTGTATTTCATTGCTATGAACATTGATGATACCCTGTATTACTGCGGAAGTTAATCTATAAAATGTAATTACATGATATACTATGAACAAAGGACACCATAAATTCTAATGCCATGTACTGTCACTCTGAAAATGACATAGCAAAAATAAGTGTGATTCCCTATTGCAGTAAAACAGGTCTCAAAACAACTTGATCTGAAGAAGGAAAGAATTTGTAAAAGATCAAACAAATCTTTCTTGGCTCCTCATTCTCCTACCTTTCCCCATGCTGCCTTTTATGCTTGGGATAGTCTTCCATTGCCCATGTACCAATCAACCACCCTCTCTTGGTTCAAATCCCTCTCATCAATCACCATTCTTCTCAGAGGCATTTCAACAATACAAAATAATGTGAGCTTCTTTTTTGGTGGGTTAAACAGTTGTGCTGTTTCTTCCCCACACAATAAGACCAACAACGTTCTTCCAACTGAACGTGACTTGTTTTAGACTGAGGACAACAGCAATATGAAAGTACAAAAGTAAAGTTTCTAGGAGAGAGCACAGTTTGTTTGTCTTATCTGTAACAATTCTGAGAACAAAATGGCTGCTGGTTCTGCACATAGGCTAAGGGGATCCGCAAAGGGAGTCAGGTGCCTAAGTCCAACATTTAAACACCACTGAGATCCTCAACTCTCCTGCTCAGCTGCTTCCTAACTCAGTGGGCACCTAAATTCCACAGTTGCAGATGCGCCAAACTGTCCTGATTCTGCTGATCAGCTCAGCATCCTATCTCACATCTAAGCCCCGCCATGGCATTCACAAACTAGGTGTGGAACTGGGTCTGGTAGGTGTACCCAGTCCCTGTGCTCTGCAAAAAAATACAACTGGGAGCAAATGTATATTTCCTAATATAGCCAATAGCCCGGTGGTTAGCACACCACCCTGGGATGTGGGAGACCCAGGTGTGAATCCTCACTTTGCCTAATTTGGAGCAGGGACTTAAACCCAAGTTTCCCACTTTTCAGGAGAGTGCCCTCACCATTAGGCTATTGACTGTAATGGAGTGGGGAGGCAACCACTCTCATAACAGGCCTAGCTTAGGTGCTACTCAACAGTGGAATGTCTAAATCTTCTTTAAAAACAACGGGGAGTCCGGTGGCACCTTAAAGATGAACCGATTTATTTGGGCATAAGCTTTCGTGGGTAAAAAACCCCACTTCTTCAGATGCCTGGAGACATCCATGCATCTTTAAGGTGCCACCGGACTCCTGGTTGTTTTTGTGGATATGGACTAATACGGCGACCCCCTCTGATACTTGGTACCACGTAAGTCGTCTTAGTGGATCTAGCCCCAAGTTCTTAGCAGATTGTACAATGCTGTTGTCTTACCAACATTACTGTGTGCCTCGGCAACGTGGGAGGTAGTGGCATGCACAGCAGGACGCCGAGGGCTCTTCACCGGTGTTATTTGAGAAGGATCTTGGGAATTCATTGGAGAGATCATGTCACCAATGTGGCAGTGTTGTGTGCACAGGTCAGCAGGCTGTGGACTCAGTCATCAGACAGAGATAGCTATGAAGGTTTGGTCCTGTCATCAGGCTATCCCGTGGTGGAAGTGCTAGGTATGTCTTAGTTTGGATTCCACCTGGAGGGAAGATAGGCTGTGAAGGAGACAGAGTGACCTGCTGCAGGATAATTGAAAGGATGCTGTCCTTACGGAGACAAACATCTTGCTCTGTGCAGTCAGCAGTGGGGGGAAAATGGGTGGCCTCATGTGCCACTAGGCCCAGGAGATTTTAAGTCTTAGCAGAGACGTGGACTTCTTTATTTGCCTGTAAAGTGCTTCACACATCTACCATTATGGTGTATTATAATAATGTTACCTCTTTTGGGTCGAGCGGTTAGCCAAAAATTCTGAGTCTAGGAGATTGTTCCGGTTGGGAGTGGAAATTGGTGGTGGTGCAGTATTGCTTTGAAGCAAGTTTGTTTGCACACAGAACTCTGTACATTCTTTGTGTGTCTGAATGTGGAAGAAACCAAGACCAAAGGAGTTTTTTTTAGCTTACAGCCAGGGCTGGCCTTTGACCAAGGCAAACAGGGCAGTTTGCCCAGTGTGATGAACTGAGGGGGGTGCATTTGATACCTCCCACATGACGTGACCTGCGGACCGAGAGCCAGCTGGGCTTAAGGAAGCAGTCAGCCAGCCAGCCTGGCCAGCGCCAGGGAGATAAAAACACACATAGCTGGAGAAGGAGGCCTCAATCCGCAGCTTGACTAGGCACTCAGGTAACTCCTCCAGGTAGGAGCAGCAGCAGCTGCCCAGGGCTCCCCACTCTCCTGGGACAGAGGGCCCCCTGCGTTAGAAGCCATGGGGAGTGGGCAGAGCTGTGCTGAAAGGCTCCTGATCTGATGTCTGGGGTGGGTGGCTGACTGAGGAGGAGAAGGGATGTGTGCGCCAGCAGCTTATCTCTATATGTCCCGGCTGGGGGCTTGGAGCAGCCTTCCTGCTATCTAGTTTGTGTGTTACTGTAGCAGGCCCACCCCCATCTTCCCTTAAGAGCCCCACTTGTCCAGGAAAGGGCTTGCTCTTTCCCCTGGCACTGCCGGAAGGAGCGCACACTTAACTCTGCACAGGTGAGCACCACACGAACCGGGGGCGCTGCTGCAGCCTGCTCCCATCCATCCCTTCCTTGCAGAGAGGGGACACATGGAGGGCCATGCAGGGTCACATCCTCCCTCCCCCCCCCCAGTTTTCTGCCAGGGTTTCCCTGCTGAGCCCTCGCCCTCCCTCTCCTGCTTGCTGAAGCCCGGGACCGGGAGAGGTGAACCAACAGCACATGCACCAAATGGCTGGGAGCAGTAGGGAAGAGCTGCTGCTTCAGCGCGGCAGGGAGAGGTAGGGTTGGAACAGCTGCTTTCCCATAGGGCAACTGAGGGTTAGGGGGAGGGCTGCCTGGGGGCAGAGGGCATGACTTGAGCTGTTGGGGGAAAATCTTCAAATTGCACCTCCCACCCCCCGCATCAGCAGGTGAGGGTCCTCCCTGCTCCCCTGGCTCAATAGCTTCACTCCCTTGGTCCCAGGGGCTGCCTCCCCAAAGTCAGGCAGGTGGGTGCGCAGGAGAGATGAGCGTGAGATCAGCTCCCCCATGTGCCTCCCCCGCATCTGAACAGGAGTGGGAGTGGGGACCACAGTGGGTAAGGGAGTAGCATGCTGGCTCACTGCGCTGTGTCCTGTCCCAGGGATGTTCCCAACACAGTGATTCTGTAGTTTAGTTTTAATGGCAGATTAACCAAGGAGTTTCCTTATTCTTGATGCAATATAGAAATGTGCATAGCACTTTGCCCAACAGCTTAAGCAAGGCCCTGCCCCAGGGAATTTCAGTATACTGCTAAGTACAAGTACTGGAAACAGAAAGTTAAAAAAAAAAGAACCTGAGGGTGTGGATAAGCAATCAGGGATTGAATGAAAGGTAAGTGGGTTTCAAGGAGGTCATAGCAGGTAGGCTGACACCACGTACTTCATTTCTTTACTCCCATCTCTGACTTAATCCCATATTCTGCAACCTCATTCATCCCCTGGAAGTCCCTGGGGTTCCTGCTGTTAGTGTGAGGAAAATGTGTGGATTGGCTCTGCCACATCTCCTCTCCTTATCCCTCCCCCCACTTCAACCCTGCTGCTCTGGTGGCTTATAAATAGACTTGCTATAAGGCAATTTTTATTTTTTATAACTTTGATATGTAATATCAATTGTTTATTTTTAAGCTTTTTAGTATTTTTATAATTTTTACTTTTCAGTTGTGGGAAATTATGGGGGAGGCCAGATAATTTTTTAATGACAATAGAAGTTGAGAGTCAAAGAGTTCAAGCTTTGAAGCTGTTAAAACACAAACAGAGAGACAAGGGGGGTGAGGTAATAACTTTCTTTTGACCAACTTTGGTTGGTGAAAGAGAGAAGCCCTTTTGAGCTCCACAGACCAGGAGAAGAGCTCTGTGGGGTTCGCAAGCTTGTCTCTTTCACCAACCAAAGTTGGTCCAATTAAAGATATTACCTCACTCACCTTGTGGCTCTCATATCCTGATATCAACATGGTTACAACAATACTGCAAAAACCACTAAGTGTCAATATCGCACGTCAAAGACATACAAAATGAATATCCTAGAACCAGAAATGATTAGTTGATTTAACAATTCATTCACTAGTCCATTTGTAACAAGCCCAATTCAGAAGTATATTTCACTGAATTTTGACTCTAACAAGTTCTCAAGCCGCATTTTTCTTGCTTTCCCTATCTGCAAATATTAATTATTACTGATGGAAATATGGTTGTGGATTTGAGTGTGTATGGTGAAATCAATAGCTAATTTCTAAGTTATCTGCAAAAAAAAACAAACCCTAGAGTTTTTGGGTGCCTCAGTATCCCCTGGAATCACAGTAAAAGTTTGCCTCCTCCCTCCCCCACCAAAATCTGAAGAGGCATCCCTGGCGAGCTAGGAGTGGCCAGAGGGCTGAGCCACATGCTAAGCACCGGGCACCACAAGCCACTACAGCAGCGCAGAAGTAAGGGTGGCAATACACCATATACCATGCCACCCTTACTTCTGCACTGCTGGGGGTGGTGGCGGTGCCTTCAGAGCTGGGCCCCCCTCCAGCACCCACCAGTATCATGTTGCCTTGCCAGTGCTTAATTTGTGCCAGGGCTGAGCTCTGGCATCTCTTTCAATACAATTAAACACTAGGGGAGGCAGCAGGGCCCAAAGGTGGTGGGGTGGGAGAAACCCAGGGGGCCTGGGGTGATGGGGGGGAAAGGAGGGGGCATCAAAATACAAGTTCGACCAGGGTGCCATTTTCCTTAAGGTTGGGCCTGCTTGCAGCCCACAAGTCTCTACAGACAACACCAAACCTGTCTCTTTCTCTCTCTAGGTCTTTACAGGATCACACTGTACTTACAGGTTCCTGCTTGGGTTGCTTGCCTCTCCCTTCTTCTCTGTTCTTCTGTGCGTTCTCTCTCACGCTGGTCACAACAGTTAGTGAATCCCCCTCAGTCCAAACTCCTGGGAAGGTTCACAACTCCCTTTTGGCTTAGGGGTGAGTGTTTGGCAGGGGCGACAGGGGCTCCTTATTAATTCATCCTGACAGATATGTTATGAAGGATGTGTTCACACCCGATCTCCAAGAGATTTGTGATTTATGCAGTACCTTTAAGCATAACAATATTCATGCATTGGGTGAGTGATAGAACTACAAAGATTTATATATGGTTTTAACTGTCTGCCATGAATGTGCTTTTAACATGTAGGAGTAAGCGGTATTGTTATTTGGTATGGTATTTGTTATTTAACAAATGTTAGTTCCAACCATAGTACCCACATATTGGATTCAATGACTAAAACATACCCAAGCTGTACATATTATGATCCCTTGCTTTTGGTGGTACATGCAGCATTCTTATGGTTTTATATTGTCACCAGGAACCTTTCAGGGTAACACAGATAAGAGTATAGTTTATTTCTTGTACCTGCAGACTGAGAGAGTGAGCTACTTGATTCAGTGACACAGGTGGGGTACCAACCACTGCACTTGCCTGGGAGGGGGTGAACTGAGGATGAGCGCTGCGTCAAGAGACTGGGCAACTCTCCCTGGACTTTTAGTAGAGGAGGAGTAGCAGTACTCCTCCCGCCTTGCTCCCCCTTACTTTAACTTCCAGGTGCAATCATGTATAACATACAGCACACGTCTTTATTTTTTTGAAGTACAGCACTGAAATATTATCGTTATCACTTTAATTCAAAGGCTGGGTTTACAAAAGTGAGGAAGCCAATAAAGTTTATGGCTGCTAAGTTAGCAGTTTGCTGAAGTATAAAAGCAGGAGGAAGGAAAGACATTTTCATTGCTGACAACCCCTCCACCTCCCCATAAAGCCTAAGTGACATCTCTCCTAGAATATTCATTTCTCAAATAGCTAACCATGAAGCTTCTATCAGAGCTGTTCTTTCTTTGGCTGCTATCTTTGAAAGGTAAGGTCTTTGGACATTGAAAAGTCTTGTTAGAAAATGTGTGGAAGCTGATATTTTTCTAATGGTTGAAGTGCAAAGATCAAGTGAAAAGCAGACGCTTTCAAAGCAGAAAGATGAATGGTACAATCTGCATGTATGACTCTGGATGGCACACATGGCATGGTTATTGTTGATCATCTTAGGTAAATGTGATGGTGATGATAGTGTATGGTGTGTTTGTATCTTTCTGGAGACTGACCTCCCAGGTCTCATTCAGTTGGTGTACTGAAGTTTCCTGGAGGGAAGAACAGCACCAAAAGGTCAGACTATACATAATCCTTGTACCTTTGTGAATGTAGGCCTTAACGTCTCTGTGTTTTGGTTCCTCATCTGCAAAATGGGCAGAAGAATAATTCCTTTGTCATATCTACTTAAACTGTAAGCTGCTCAGGGCAGAGACTGTAGCTCACGGTGTGTGCACACAACACCTAGAGTGTCCTGATCTTGGTTAGGGCCCCTAGGCAAAAAGAAGGGTGTGCATCACACTTGTTAGAAAAAAGTTATCTCCCAACATTCTAGAAAGTATGGCAAAAATGTGTGTACGGAACCAAAAATAGGTAAAACACATGAAAACTGCACAAAGATTGGTCAGTCATATAAAACAATTCATGCTTTTACATGTAATGCCCTTATATTTGTCTAAGAACATGGATGGATAGCTAGACAAACACAAGTATTCAGAGGAAATTCTTGAGTTTCCTCTCTCTGTTGGACTCTAAAATGCTATTGTGCCAAACACAAGAAGACTCTAAAAACAGGCACCAACATCCAGGGGCTTGGAAGTTCAGACACCTGACTTCTATTCCCTAATCTCTTGGGCAAATCAGTTCACTGCTGTGTACTTCTGTTTCCCCGTTTGTAAAATGGAACCCTCCTGGGTAAAGCAGCTTAAGATATATGCATGAAAAGCATTATATGAGAGCTAAGTATTATCATGAGATTGACTCTACACTAGTGCTTCATAAGGAGAGGTGGTTCTGAACGCCCTTGAGTGGTTGGGAAGTGTAGATGTGGATCTAGATTCAAACTTTGCATCTAACCCCTATCTCATTAGAGCAAACCAAACCCAGGTATCCCATTCAATCCCTTGCCACATGAATTCTGAGAAATTCTGAATATAAACTGTTCTTTATTAAGAAAAGAGATTAATTTACATGGAAATGAATGTAGATGCAGTCAGGAGAGGGAGGACCTCAGTACTCTCTGGCTCCACAGAAACTCCATCCATTGAAGCTCTCCAGTGGCAGATGAAGTTTCAAGTATTACATCACCAGAGCAAACTTTCATTGGCTAACCATAACCTCATGGGATGACACTGTTGCTTGCTGACTGTGAAAGGAGTAGCCTTATGTAAATTACTCCTTTCTTGGGAGTTATACCATGTACCTGTTTGAAATATTAATCTAACTATTCTAAATGTGTGTGGAATAAACAACCAAAGGCATCTCATAATGTCATATAAATTAAAGGCTGACTCAGACATTGAAATGTATTCTGGGTCGCAAATCTCATTTATGTTCTTATGAGAGAATTATTTATTTATACAGTGCCCTAGGTGCTCATTGCACTTTACAAATCAAATAAAAAAAGTCCCTGGCCTGAGGAACTTATAATTAAATTCAAGCATAACACAGCAGGGATCTCAATAAGTAATGTGTGGTGGCTATGGGGAGGACAAAGGGTACAGAAGCTAATGAGATCTGTTATATACACAGATCATAAAGTTAAGAGATGAGATTCACAGCTGTTGTAAACGGCTTTCCAGCATTTATTTTAATAGTTATGCAGATTGCATCCACAGAAGCTATGGCCCAATATGTTTAAAAACAGAGGGCATACATTTGGTGCAGAGTGACAGGCACTGGAGTGGAGATCAGCTTTGGAAACTGTGTGAGAGAGAAGAGGTGAAACTCTCTCCCTTTCAGAAATAGACACATTTAATTGTATCTCTATCTATTGAGGAGTTTATGCATGTTAGCAAAGAGTGAGTGAAATTCATTGCTAATGGATTGTTGGATTTTTCTCCACCCCCATCCCCTTCCCAAGGCACTGCAGCTCATCCCATGATGGAAAGTAACTACCTCAAGAAACAAAAGAAACTGGAGGTAAGTCCCTGGCATGAAGAAAGCTTTAGTTTTTTCCATTCTCAATACCATACCTGCCACCACCTGATGTCCTGCTACATTGTTGTGATGTAACCCCTCAATGAGAGAGAGAGAGAGAGAGAACAGAACCCTGTGGTCTGGATTATTAGTAACTGTGCACAGGGCTGGCCTTACCATGAGGTGAACTGAGGCGGTTGCCTCAGGTGCCAGACTGTGGCGGGGGCACCACTAGGACCCAGAGTTTCAAAGTTTGGACCCAAGCGAGTGGGCATGGGAGCATAATTTGAGCTCCCCCCCTCAGGTGCCAAAATGTTGTGGGCCGAACCTGACTGTGCAGAATTAAATGCAACATAAATAAATACTCTTAATGTTACGTTAATGCTAGATCAGGCCCTGCAAAGTCAAGAAGTTCCAAGATAGCTTGGGCAGGGCTAGCAGCACCACCAATTTATTAAGGTTGCCCTACACTTCCCATTGTAAGACCCTGTTTGTAATTGCTTACAGCTGCCAATCTTGATTCGTTTGGACTGAGATTTTAAATGCGGCATATTTGCCCTAGGCTAAATTTGTCTGCAAGATTTCAGCCAAAATAGTTCAGCCATTTCCGGGAACAAGGTTTAATGTTGTTTTATCGTCTTAAAAAATGGAGACCTTTCCTTTGAAATGCTGCAGCACCCCCATGCTTTTGGAGCAGGGCCTTGAAATTTGGCAGGTGGGGTGGCCTTTGTATCAGGGATGTGCCCTTTTGCCATCCCCTTGCAAATCCACCCAAATTTACCCAAGACATTAAGTCTTTTTAAAAAAAATGCAGTTTGCACATGCTCTTACTAGATCTTAACAACTAAAATCTGAGACGATTCCATCCTCACTGAGCACAGTCTAATCTCTCTCAGCTCCTATGTCTGACTGAACTGTGCATGTGACCACCCTCCTACACACAGAGTGATTGAGCATGCTTCTGCCCAGGGCTTTGGGAGCTCAAAAGGACTTTCCTTGTGGGGTGCAGCCTGGTAGGAGAACTAGGAGCAGGGAGCCTGTCTCTCCTGTGCTGTCAGTGACCCGCCCTTTGCTGGTACTCAGGCAGCATGGCGGAGGAAGCCATCTAACTCAAATGCAGAGGGGACAAAAGCTGGACCTGGGGAGAGGGAAAGGAGTAAGTGGGACAAGGAGTGTGATGGGACAGGGACTAGAAGTTGGAAGGAGAGAGAGAGACTGGGACTGGTTGCAATATTGCTAACCCCAAATTTTCCAAAATCACAAGTCAGACCCCAAAAATCAAGAGATTTTTTTTTTAAAGTTTGTATTGTGTTTTTGGTCTGCCACAACCATAAGATCATCGGAAGCAGAAAGTCTGGCTCCCTGTGCTATGCCAGTGTTCTCCTGTGTGCCTGCCAGAAGAGCTCTCTCGGGAGCTGCATTACCATGGACTGAGCTCTCCAAGGCTGCAGACTAGTGGCTGTAGAGAGGGCTCGGCAGGAGGTAATGCTAACTGAAGTATCATTAACAGTATTGCCCACCTCAAGAGATCAAAACTCATGCGTCAGACTCCATAAAATCCATGAGATTATTATTTTAAAAAGATTATATTGTGTTTTGTTCTGCCTTTTGATTTTTGAACTCCCTCTGCCCACCCACAGGGCGTGTGTGAGACAATTAATGTTGCCCACTCTTCCAAATGTATTGGGTAAGGTGATGTTGGCCCTCGGAGCTCTCACCCTCACATTTGCCTGTCCTCTGCCAAGCAATTAATTCTGCCCCAACCCAAATCAGTTCTGCCACCCAGCCTCACCTCTGCTACTTCTGCAGGTACAGGGCTTTTCTACCTCTTGCCAGGCCTGGGTGAGGCAGTTTCAGAGGATCTTCACCCCCTCTCAACTCTTTCTTAGGCTTGGTGTTGCAGGCAATGGGGAAGAGCAAAGGAGCCATCCCTGTTGCTCACAGGGGAAGGAGAGAACAGAACTGCAGGGCTCCCTCCTCTCCCTCCCTTTCTGTGAGACTGATGTTGGTTCTTGAAGGGAGGGGAAAGTGCTGTCTGCTTCCTGAAGCAGCTTTTACTGGCTGCTCTTCCCCCTCTGACTAGCTGTTTTCCCCCTTGCCCCACCTCCTGGGATTTCCCCCAGA
Organism: Lepidochelys kempii; assembly: GCF_965140285.1. Lineage (NCBI taxonomy): Eukaryota > Metazoa > Chordata > Testudines > Cheloniidae > Lepidochelys > Lepidochelys kempii. The sequence continues at coordinate 155,481,573 of NC_136382.1, forward strand.
CAGGGATGACATTTGCAAGAGGGCTGGAGCTTCTCCTGTCATTGGGCGACTGGCTCAATCACACCAATGTGCAACACTGTGGTTGGGCAGAGAGACTGGGATTAGAAACCAGAGCTGGGGAGACGGGGCCTGGAAGCTGGGGAAGGAAACAGGAGGACTGGGAGCCAGTTAGCTTTGGGGGCGGAACACTGAGATCAGACGAGGAGCTGGGGAAAAAACTGCACTGGCTGGATGAGGAGACTGGGACTAGGAACCAGTGTGGGGAGGGAATAGAGGCAGTACAGAGAAGAGCCTCATCTGACGGGAGCAGGGAGGAGAATTGGGACAAGAAGCCAGGAAGAATTTGGGGGTGGGGAAACTAAGTCTGGATGAGGAGTTTGGGGAGTGAGGTTAGGAGTGGGAGCCGTGTAGGGTGAGACAGATTGCGCAGGCAACCTTAAATCTGCTATTTCCTAACTTTTGAATACTGGACTTTGCTATATTAATAATATTCTTATAACTTAGTTTTTTGTGCATAAGAGATTTATGCTGTGTGAAACAGCTTTCGATGGATCCTTGAGTTATAGCTTGGTATTATGTTTCTGAAAGTCTGTAGAATATCTATAGATGAAACTCGCCTTTGTCCAGAGAGTGGGACAAAGTCTGTGCACCACCTAAGTCCTCAGACATGGCTTAGGTGTTGCACAGGTCTTGTGCTGGCCCTTTACACAGTGGTAAGCACACCTTATTGGAATAACCTATAATCCTGCTCTAGACCCACCAGCTCACTAACCATGCCAGGGGGCTGGGGAAATCCCTGCAAAAATGAACTGGGATCACATCTGTGCAGACTTTATGGTCGTCAACAAAAAATGAATCTGAGGACCTACCACTCCCAATGTACAGCTTACTCCAAAGGATGAAACTAATATGGTTCTTGAAATTTCTCTAAAAAGCTATAGAATTTAATAGAGAGGGATCTCATTTCTATAGATTTATTTTGGAACCATCCTACAGAATTCTGTAGCAGGGTGTAATTTTCCCCTTAAAATCCCTTGTTGTCAGAGGGTATGTCTACACTGCAATTAAAAACCCATGGCTAGCCCAGGCCAGCTGACTGGGGCTTGTGGGACTCAGGCTAAGGTGCAGTTTAATTGTGGTGTCGCTGTTTAGGCTTGGGCTGTAGCCCAGGCTCTAGGAATCTACAAGGTGGGAGGGTCCCAGAGCTCGGGCTGCAGCCTGAATGTCTACACCACAATTAAACAACCCCTTCGTCTGAGCCCCAGTCAGCTGGCATGGCCCAGACGCAAGTGTCTAATTGCAGTGTAGACATTCCCAGAGAGACGTTGGACTGAATGGGCCATGAATTTTGTACTAGTTTCATCCCTGTGCCTCTAAGGGTGGTGAATATTGGTGGGACAGTATGAGGGGAATCTGATTCTGCCACTAGCCATGATTAAGGCTGCAAGTCTGTCACGGAAGGCATGGAAATAATGGATTCCGTGACTTTCTGGGACCTCCAGGACTTCTGCAGCGGCTGGTGCTGACCCCAGGGCCACCTGAGTAGCTGGGGCGGCCCTGGAGCCAGCTGCACTGGCCACTGCTCTGGTGGCCCCAGGCACTGGGAGCAGCAGCGGGGCCCCGGGCCACCCCCCACCCATAGGAGCGGTGACGGCAGGACCCCAAGCCACTCCCCACCCCTCAGCACGCAAGATTTATTTAGGGGTATTTTTAGTAGAAGTCATGTGCAGGTCACTGGCTGTGACTTTTTTTGGTTATTGCCCGTGACCTGTCTGTGACTTCTACTAAAAATACCTCTGACTAAATCATAGTCTAAGTCACATGCTGTAACCATTTGGTGAATAGAGATCTTTAGGCCTCTTGATCCAACATTTTACCTTAGCCTAAATTCCCTTGTTAAAAAGAAAAGAACCCATCTGTTTGCTGTTACAGCCTCTGAGAAGATTCCAGTTTCCATGTGAGCTAGAGAAGCTGTCTCATTCTCCTGCATCTTCAGGTCTGTGTTTAAAAATCATCCTCTTGGAGGCTTTTCCTCCTCTAAGCTTGTAGAGAGACATTGACTCCACACTACAAGGTTAGGTTGACGTAAGCTGCTTTGCGTCAACGTAGCTGTGGGAGTGTCTTCATGTAAATTTGGCTCCCCCCAATATAAGTGCCTCTCTATGCTGATTTAGTAACACCACCTCTCTGAGCGCTGTACAGTCACAGTCAATGTAATAAAGTCGATGCAGTGTCAGTACAGACATTGAGTTGCTTAAGATGACTGTTACTGGCTTCCAGGAGCCATACCACAATGCCCCATGCTGACAATACAATTGGTAGAAGCGCTCCTGGTGAGGACGCACACCGCCGACACAAGCAGCCAAGTGTGTGCACACAAATGATTTAATAACTGTGGTGGCTGTATGCTGACAGAGGTTAGGTTGACATAATTTTGTAGTGTAGACATGGTTATGGACTGAGTTTGAGTCTGGGAGCTAGGAATTCCTGAGTTCTAATCCAGACGTAATAATAGGGCAAGTGACTTTACAAGTCTGCCTCAGTTTCTCCATCCCTGTATTGGGGATAATGATACCTATGTCAACAGCTCACAGGACTGTTGTGTGATCTTTTGTTATTTGCAAAGTGTTTTGAGGATGAAGGCTGAAATTTCCGAAGGAAGCTAAGAGAGTCAGGCACCCAAATCTCATTGAAAATCAATGAGTATCGGACTTTGGCTGCTTTAAAACTCCCAGCTGAAAAGCCCAATATAAATGCCAATAATGATTATAATTTACTCTGCTGTGTTTTCACATCGAAGAATGTAATTATTTTTTCAAAGCCACTGATCTTTCTAACATGAAGACCTTGATTTATCTCTGCAGTTCATACTCTGAGGCCATCTGACATTAAAGCAATTGCTGCCATAGGAATTTTGCAAACTGTAAGTATAACAGCAAGGTGTGTTGACTATAATACTTCACCGTTAAGAGCTCAGTCCCGTTTCTGTTGAAATCAGTAACAAAACTCCTGCTGAGTTGAATGGTGCAGAATGTGGGCCCTAAAGGTCTGTACTTGCTGGTGGTGTGATCAAGACTCAAAACTTTTCACATGTTTTTAAAGGTTTCGAGTAAATGGAGACAAGAGGTAGCTGATATTAACCACTTACCATACGATAGCTCTGATTCTATCAGTACCCAACTGACTTCATGCAGGAGGAAATGCAATCAGGGTCTATAAACACTTGCACAGTGAGAAGATATTTGATAAGAGGACTCTTTGCAAATATAGGCATAACAAAATCCAATAGCTGGAAGATGAAGCTAGAAAAATTCAAACTGGAAATGAAGTGCAATTTTTATCAGTAAATAACTATTGGAACAGGTTACCAAGAGATGTGGTGGATTTTCCATCATGTGAATTCTTTAAATTGAGATCGGATGCCTATCTAAAAGGGATGCTCTAGTTCAACCACAGAACTGTGGGCTTTTCCTGGGTGAAATTCTCTGGCCTGTTCTATGCAGGCATTTAGACTAGTTGATCATAATTTTCCCTTCTGGCCTTAAGAATTTGAGTATAAATCTATGGAAGAGAGTTGGACCTAAACAGGAATGTTTGATCAGAACTCCCTTGAGTGCTAGGGAAGCTTGGATACATATCTGGATCAGAATTTTGTAGCCCAGGCCCATAACTACAAAATAACAAAGTTGTTTGTCACAACTACCATATATTTCCTACTCTGTATTCCTAAATACTTTAGAATCAACAGTGAAGGATCTTGTGGAGGTGGTGAGTTTTTTTTTTTTGCTTCAAAACAAGATTGAAATCCCAGTTGCTGAAATATGAGGGAGTCCATTTGGGTAACTATCCTTCCTGTTGAATCTGAGATGCAGAATACAATATTGCTGCAGCACTAAGAACTGGAAATCCCTTAATTTCTTTGTTGTGCCCTAATCAGCCTGAAATTTATATTGAATGTGTGTTGTGGGATAACTGGAGATGCACAGAGAGGGGAAAACGGGGATAGGAGAAACCAGAAAGATTTGGGGGAATCTCAAACTTGTAGAAGTTTCACAAACAATTTAACATTTTAGGGTCTAATCCTGTGAGGTGATGTGCATCCTCAACTCCCTTTGCGGCTGGCTGTGCTTAGCATCTTGTAGGAAATACTTAGAGCCTCACAGAGTTGAGATACGTATTTGTAAAACATCTCAGTATTACCCATCTATCTGCCATAACTTCCTATAAGGTTTTGGGTTGCAGAACTCATGAATTTCTAACAGTCAGAATTACTGTATTCCTCCTGATTTCTCCCCTTTTGAGAAGAAATTATGACACTTGGTCTGCCCTAACTCTTGAGTTTCCTTTACCAGAACTAAGAATCCTTCTGTCTTCCCTTGTATCTCTGCACATGGTCTTCCATATTAAAAAGACTCTTCTTATGTTAATACCTTGAATGGCATGGGTGAGAGACGCTATAGAAAGAAATGTATGAATGGTTTGCATTTAAGGCATACAGCCTTTGGGAAAGGAGACATCTCTAGGTCTGTGTCGGTTCAACCAAAAGCCCACTGAAATCAGTGGGCATCTATCTATTTTAGGATTGTACACAGCCTCCCATAACTGTAGAAGCTGGGCACCTTCCATATAAAATCAATACTAATAGCTAAGTCCCTAGTGGACTTCACAGAGTCTTGATGACTTAAATGGACTTTGGATCATGTCCCCTGTTGGAAAGAGATTGGGCGAACAGAAACTTCAGTATAGTTTAAAAAGCAGTTCATTCAGCTATACAAAAGTGTGGTATTTCATCTTTTAAAACTCTTTTGATACATAGAATGCACCGTTAGAATGTACCAAAGAAATGGTCTCCAAACTGTAAGCGAACTGCAATAAGGAAACCTTAATTATGTGTTGTAATTTAAAATGCAATGGAGAAAAATGCTATTTACCACAGTGAATATCTGAAATACAAAACTGGACTATGACAGAGGTAGTCTACTATTTGCTTTATTAATAGCACTTTTCTTGTTCCATGCTTATTTACAGACCCCAGATTCTAGGATGGATCATGAAGATTTACTCGAAAGGTAACAGTGAACTTTCATTGGTTAGCATTGGCTACTGCTATGATGTCAATTTACACAGCTGCACATGACAGGGATGAAGACCAGATTCTAGGGAGTACCCAATTTTCATCCCATCCACAAAATTGTTCTTGTGCCTGGGTGTGCAAGAGCAGGGTAGCGGACTTCTTTGAAAAATTAGAATCTGAGCCATTATGTCCCTACTCATTCTTAGTCAATATAGTTTTTGCTTAAAGAGCACCTTTTACCCCAGGATGTCAGATGTTTTATAAATGTTGAGTAAGCCTCATAAAAACTATGATGAAGCCTGTATAGTTAGTGGTATCGCCTCCTGCTTACAGATGGGGAAACAGGGAAGGGACTTGCCCAAAGGCATGCGGGGAGTCATTAGCAGAGTGAAGAATAGAATCCATGAGTCCTGATGGCTAGTCCCCTGCGCTAACCTTGAGACCACATTCCACGGATGCTGGAATGATCCACCGTGCTCCTTGGCCATGTTTTGTACAGTTTTCCCACTTGTCAGGGTTGTTGTTACATTTGAAGTAAAATAAGAGTCTGACCCTCATTTGGTGCAAATATATTTAGCTTCATTGCAGTCACTAGAGCTATGCCAGTTTACACCAGCTAAAATTCTAGACTAAAATTTAAAAATGATACTTCTAACCGTGCATGTACAAACATACATGCTCACTCACTGGTGTGTGCCATTGCAGGGCCAAATGCATCAACTGGGCACTGAAATTGTTTATTTGCATGCATAAATGCAGCTACTTGCACGCACACTATTTATGTAAATGTTTAGCAGAGGGGTTTAGGTTAGATGGGAATAAGGTTGATAAGTTACAAACAAATACTGTTGGTAAAGAGTTGACAATTACTACTTCCTTTACCTTTATATTAAGCCCTGAAATCAGTGTTCTGTTGTGACTCAGCAACAGCGGGTGGCATTACTAAAATCTAGGGAAAGTGGGGGAGACAGATCCCATTCCGATGGGGGAGCAGGTGTAGTGATTTTATCAGCTGTTAGAAGAAACACAGAGCTCTTGAGAAGAAATCAGCACTGTGCTGTAACATGATTTTGATTTTTGAGAAATGTGACAAAAATCAACTCAGGTTTTTCTTCTATTTATAGCCCAGAAAGGACCCTCCTTCAGGCGAGCATGGGAACACTATCAGGTGTGTCTTGCTGTGTTGTTCTCAACACTGAACTCTAAGCAAATCCATTGCCAGGTATCATTAAATGTGTGGTTGGTCCTGCAGCTTTGCTAGGCTCTTTAGAGAGGGTGCAGCATCAGTGCGTAGTGCAGCCATAAGTGGGGTGTCAGAGTGAGCTAAGGGAGGGCCACTCTGGAGGCAGAATGCAAATCCCCTGGAGTGCAAGGGAATTTCACAGAATAGCTCTCCAGTGACCTCTCCAGCTGACATTTTTGGATAGCACTGATTTGCTGTGGAGAGCATTGTAGCCACCTCTCCTCGGGTGCAGACAGGATCACCACAACACTGGGATTAGGGAAGGTACTCTTTCCATCTCCCCAAAATCTTCACCCTAACAAGTTAATGTCTTCTTCATTTTCCATGGGCACAAATGGGGCTCTTTTTAATCTTGGAAATCCCTTCAGTGCTGGGGGAAGTTGGTTGTTCGTACTCCCTGTAAATATCCTCTCTTCCATATAATGCCCCATGGCGGCCTAAATCCTCTGTGCACAGCTCCTGTTGCTACAATTGGGAGATACCCAATACCCAGGCGGCACCAGGGCTAGAACAGATCATTCCAACTTCATGCCACTGTTTCAAAACTCATAACACAGAGGAACAACATCACTGATAAGAGCGGAGGGTCCCTGATGCCCACCAAGAAGCCTGAGATCCTAGCAGTTTGTGGCTGATTTGATTCTGTTACGGGTGAAGAGGCAGAGTGGTAGTTCCCAGGATCTGGGAATGTACTGACTGTGTGTGTGTTGTTCAGCTCTTGTTAGCAGGTTTAACCCCTCTGTACTGCATCAGCCACTTCCTCCCAAAACTAGCAGAACAGTGTCCGGAACCAAAGCTATGTAAGTTCTTTTTTTAGCTGAACAATGAATTTAGTGTTGGTGAAAGGTACAGGGCTGAAAGCCCCATGAGAATGAAATCCTTTAACTGTACTCAGAACATGTAGAGCAGGGACAGGACAAGCTTTCCTAACACCAAACCCCGCCAATGTGACTCAACTTTCTCGTATCCGGAACAGGAGTGACAAGTGGCTCTGTGACCCAGGGCTGGATTAACTCTCCTGTGGGCCCTGGGCTATTAGATTTTGTGGGGCTCCTGTATACAAGTCTTTTTCCTAATTTAAAACAAAATGATCACAATTATGGCATGGAGGCTATTAACGCTATACTAAACTTGCCCTTTAATTAACATAAAGCCGTTCTGTGGTTACATTTCAGTCTTAAAACATGTGGAATATAGTTACATTAGTTCAAAATAGCCTACTTCTTACCTTAGAACAGCTATTATATTAGTTTCTTTCTGGGAGGGAGTTTGGGTGCAGGAGGGGGCTCCAGGCTGGGGCAGAGTGTTGGGGTGCAGGAGAGGGTGAGGGGTGCGGGCTCTGGGAGGGAGTTTGGTGCAGGAGGGGATTTTGACATGGGGTAGGGGGTTTGGATGCAGGAGGGAGTGCAAGGCCACAGGCGGCTCCCCACTGGCGGGGCAGCAGAGCTCAGCCTGTTTGCCTGCCTGCCATAGCCCCACGCCGCTCCTGGAAGTGGCCAGCTGCTGGCACGTCTCTGCGTACCCCTGGGGGAGAGGGGGACAGCGTGTCTCCATGTGCTGCCCGTGCCCACAGGTGCCAACCTGCAGCTTCTGCGGGGATGGAGCTGGGGGCAGGGGCAGCGTGTGGAGCCGCTCTCGCCCCACAGGGGCTACAGAGACGTGCCAGCAGCCGGTCACTTCCGGGAGCGGAGTCGGGCCATGGTGTGCAGGTAGCCTGCCTGAGCCCTGCTGCGCTCCTGGATTTTTAGCGGCCCGGAGATCGTGATCAAGTGGCAGAGGCTCCAGGATCAACCAGTCGATCGTGATTGACAAGTTGGTGACCACTGAATTGTATATAATTATGGATTTATTTTTTCGGGGCTCGCCTTAGCTCAAGGCCCTGGGCTGCAGCCCGTAAAGCCCCTGCGTTAATCCGGCCCTGCTGTGGCCCATTTAACACACCAGATCTTTTGATTTCAGATGAGCCCTTCCTTTTTGCATCAGCTAAACAATTTAGTGGGTTGAATGGGGGTAAACAGATGCCTAGCAACCTGACTGTGTCTTTGGATTTGTACCTAAGTCCCATGCTGTTCTTTTCAATGATTAAATCTGCCAAAGTGTTCTTTAAAAATGACTTGACAATTTCTGCTTTCCTTTTGTGCAACAGAAGCATACTGGATCAAGCTAAAAAAATGGTGAAATGCATGAAAGAGAAGCAGGTATGTTTAAAACACTCAGCATAACAATGAACACCAGCACTTGGGGGTGGGGGGTGGAAAGGGGAGGAAAGAAATGAGAAAAAATAATCAAATTTCAAAACATTTTGAACTTCAAAATGTTGATGAAATTTTGAAGTTTAAGATATTTTTGACCAGTTCTATTGAACACAAAACAAAGGGTCTGTTAGATATGGAAAATGCTGCCTTAAAAAAACAAAACAAAAAAACAGTTACTGAATTCCGGTGTTTCTATTAAAAACAAAATTAGTCTTGCCATCCCAAAGAACCTACTGTTTGCTTCTGAAGACGTTTCTCCCTATTTGTCGTGGTGTTCAAAATATTTGGTTAAAGTTAATCCTAGTTTGCCTCCTGCTAATCAAGGATGCTTGATCCCTATGATGGCATGTGGCCTGCTTAGGAATCCTGCTGGAATATAATAGAACTCAGTAAGTCTCTCCCATTTCCTCATTTCACCTTAGGGTGGAATTATCACAAACGCCCACTGAGTCTGCTCTCACTAACATCAATGGTTGACTTCAATGAGTGCAGAGTTCAGCCAATGCTGGGTGCTCTGAAAATCCTATCCTGAAACTTCATGCACTAATTTCCTTGTATCCTGCCCCATTGTTTGGGTCTAAGCATTTGGAGACCTGTGACTTGGTAAAAGGGTCTTGGCCTAACTGGCAAATGTGATTGTTCAACTGACTCTGTGGCTCACTTACTATTTTCTGTGCTGGGAGCCCATGGTACTGCATGGTCCTTGACGTTATGGGAGCATGGCCCACAGGTGTTTGGGATTAGACTTAGCATAAAATTTGGTGAATTCAAATCTCCTGTCCAACTGCTCTTTGGTATGTCTTGTGCAGCACAAGGCTAATGTGGGTCAACAGGCCCCGTACACCCATGTTCTCATGTCTCATGGCATCTGCATCACTCACAAGTGTTCAGCTGACTTGAACTCAGCTGATTCTGGTGGTTTCGAGTTTCTGCTAGAGGCTTCACCTAAACCCACAGGAAAGAGGGCTAATGGTTGGTGGGTGGGGAATGCAAGTGATGAGCAGGGCTCTTATCTTCTCCCTAGTGCCATTGGTACACAATGCACCAACTGCTTTCTCTTGTGCTCTTTCCTTTCAGATGATAGATTTCCAAAATGACTGGAAGCTAATCACAGTTTTTTTTAGTGCTGAAAACCTGTGTTCTTCCTGTGCCTCTACCCACCAGGTAAGCTGCCCGGAGTGTGGTCTAAATCTGAGCAAGGAATCCCAGCTCTGACTATGGGACCTTGGGATTATTATGAGCACTGACCTAAAACCTCAGCCATACTAGAACCTGGAACCTGAATCTAAGAGTTACTCATCCAGTCAGGAAACAAACATACCATAAGACTCAAAACAACTTGAATTAAGAATATCATACCAGCTGCAGAGCAAGACTTACCTGCAGATGCTACCGGTGAATAATTTCAATAATGAATGAGAAGAGCATGATCTCTTTACACAGATATTAGAGTGATGTGAACTATGTAAGTACCAAATACATTCTGTGAGCAGAAGAGGCATAAATTAATTCAGTACGTTATTCATTATGAATTTCTTGTCCACCTCAACCCAGTACTCACGGAAGGAAAAGTGCTACTCACTAAATCTCCAACAGCACCTCCGACAGCATGGCTGTTTTCCTTAGGGATCTCCCATCTCGTCCAACTCAACCTAGGCTGTGAGAGCTGACAAAATTGAAGACCTAGATGGAATGGCTGAAGGTGGTTGGTATATCCAATCGTTTGCTTTGAGCAGCCAGTGTCCCAAGTCAGATTCTGATGTGAAAGCTAAATAAAATGAGATGTCTTGTGTGACTTAGGGTATGCCTACACTGCAGCGGGGAGAGGGTCTCCCAACCCAGGTAGACAGAAGTGCACTAGCTCTGCTTGAGCTAGCATGCTAAAAATAACCATGTGATCTTTGTGGCACAGGCTAACCACGTGAGTATGTACCCCTGTTGGCCTTGTGGGATAAGGGTTAAGGTTTGGTCTCAGGTGGACAGCAGAAAAGGAACAAAAAAACCAAGCAAACAAAAAAGTCTCTTTAAAAGTGTAAATATTTTTCTTTGCCCCTCATTTTTCATCAGGCTACAATGTTACCTTCTTGCTTCTCTTTTTGATGTCTTTATTCTATGTGGGTTCTGGTACCACTCTCATGTCCATAGTATCTGAGCACCATCTAGTAGCACATGTGACAGTTCACTGCATCTTCATCATCCTTCCGAGGAGTTTCACCATTTTGGGGCACTCTGTCCACTGCAGTTTTACATTTGAGCATTTATATTTTGAACTCACCACTAAGCACCTTCCTGCTTGCCCAGCAAATTCAGCTGAAAGGGGTCAAATTCAAACTGGAGAGATGAGTGAGTGGCAGATTCTCCTTCTTCTGGTGTCACTTGTCTCCTTGCTGAACCACCCCGGCTATTGAGTACTTTTGTTTCTGGCTCATAAAGATCCTTTGAAAAAGCAATTTCTCGGTGCCTTTGGTGTGCATCAGGTTGTATTAAATTGTCTGTTTTTTGTTTTTAAAAAAAAATCCCATGAAATGATAAAGCCTGAACCATCTTCTCTCCCCCAGGGCTTTAATCAATCCTCTGAAAATTACTCTATTCAAGGAGTGGAGAGGAGATAACAATCTATAAATTCTTGAGAGGCAGTAACACAAAAAGAAAGAAGGAATCATTGAAGAGGGTTAAGGGGGCATAATAAGGAGTGAGCTGAAAAGGGGAAATTTAACTACGAGGTCAGTTAGACTTAATGGAACATGTACTAAGGAAAGTCACACAAGCGCTTTTGCCAGAGGTGGCCAAGAGTGAATTGGATGAGGCATTTACAAGGTTAAAATAGAGGCATGCTACACAAGGAGTGGATGATCTGTGACCTGAGTGTGTCTTCCCGCAAGGAAGGTAATATCTGTATGAAGATCATTTTCTGTTAGTAATGGCTTTATTGAGGTAATCTGCTCCAAGGATGGCATAATAGGTCTCTTCCATTTCAGAGTCTTCAGATGAAAAAACTCTCTCTTTGAGTCTGTGATTTTATGTTTAAATTGTCTAATCATACCCAGTTAAATCATATTATTGGATCCTAGATTCCTCTTGCCTTAGGTGCTGGATAAAGCTGAATTTACAATGTGACTATTACCAGTAGTATCTCTGGTACATTAACTACATGAATGGAGCCCATCACTTCTGAGAAACATGTGACTTTTTTGCTTTTCCTGATGGTCTTGATGATGGCTTGAATGGTCTTTTCCAGCTCTGTGCCATGAGCACATGAATATTTCCACACACCCTGTTCTAAATTATTTCTCTCTTAACAGGATAATCGCTCACTGGACAGCATGGAAAGACTTACCGGAGTCTTGGACTTCTTGTGTCAAGAAGTAAGATCTCTTCACCAGGTTTAAGCCTGTACGGTACCTGATTCATTTGCCAGGTTCCCCCAGGTTCCCTTACTGAGCTACATGTACAGCTGCAAAGCTACTGGGTTGGATTTTCAAAAGTGGCTACGTCACTGAAGGTCACATATCTCTCCTTGAATTTAATGGGATTTGTGCTTCTAAGTCAGTCACTTTTGAAAATCCCACCTATTGTCAACAAATGTTTTATTCACATACACTTTATAGATGAAAAGACATTTAAAAATGGGGATATATACAAAGAGATAACTAGATGTTTGGGTGTCCAGCTAAGGCCTATGCACCACTTAAGCCCTGTTTTGACATCTTAATTGGTGCATTAACCTTGTGACCCCTCTGCACAGGAGTAAATTTCACTCCTGTTGAGCCAGGCAGTCCACGAAAATATCACCATGTTTATTCATTGATGTACATAATACAGGGTTATTGGGGACTAGTCAAACAATCAGACTAGCTAACACACAAGATGTCAATCCTCTAGTAATGACTGGTGCCGACCAAAGATGGGCGTCACCCATTTAAAAAGATCATGTTGAGTTTTTTTCCCTTTTCCATTTTCATCTGAAGACCACAGTGCAAGTCATTTCCTGCTTGTCCATCCACTGCTCCAGGCAAATCATTATTTCAGTGAAATATGCTGAACCTAGACCATACTGCTTTATTAATACAACTAGCATTTATGAGTACATCTCAATGGTAAATAGAACCTTTCTGTGTTTACTGTGAATCCTAGCTAAGGTATTTGTATAGCACCCATCAAGAATTTTGTTTTTTCTCTAAGGTCTAATACATATGCAAAAACTATTACTCTTTGAATGTATTGGGCCAAACCCTGAAGCCTTTTCATCATTTTTCACTCAAATCTCACTCCACAGCTCAGCTGTCACCAGTTTCAGTGAGAGTTTTGCCTAAGTCCCATTGGCTCATTATCATCAGAATCTCTTCCCTTCCCTTCTTATGTTTCTGTTCATGTCACTCACGCTCATAACAATGAGATATCTTTATGCACGTCCTTTAGGAAAGCTACGTCTTGATTTGGGAGAAAGGAGGTATGAGAGATTAGTACTCCAGTGTAACAAGGAACATTTCACCTCTAGGCCTTGCATACTTCACTATCTAAATGGTAATTCACCTGGTCAATTGCAATGTAGGTCAGTAATAAATGACAGCTGTCATCACCTGGTGGTCTTTCAGTGATGTATGTAAAATGAGTTGATTGGCCGCAGTTCACAACCACATCACAACCCATCTTCTCAAATTAATGTTACCCTGGCTGGCAGTCACAGGAGGAGGGCCATGGACTGAATCAGCCATGACTGAGATCACTGATTCTTTGAGAGGGTCCCTCCTGGTCAAGGGTAATGCACATTGATGAGTTTGAAGGAAGCTGTACCAGTTCTGTGAATAAGTAGAAATCTTCACAGGCAATAAGAGAGTACTATTTTAAAAATGAATAAAAAGCTCTAATTGCAAATACTGCAAGTTAATTTTCTACCTTTGTTGCTGTAGGTCCCCAAAGCCTTTGTAAACCTGGTGGATTCCACTGAGCTCACAATCTTCTCTCTTTCACACAGTGATCAGAATAAAATCAGGTAAAGAGATGTTCTTTGAACTACGTAAGGGCCATGATCTCCGTTTAGTGTTCCTGATTGCGTATTGCATTTCCACACACCCCAGAGACATGGCAACAATGCCTACATATTGACTGCGCTGGATGTACTAAGGTCTTGTGAGCAGTGCATTTTAAGTTTTTTCAGATGCCTTTAGAACCTAGCAAAATGAAATTCAGCACATTAACACTTGGAATGTTTTCCCTGCAGAAAATTTCTGATTAATGGCAAATAAATTCTAGATCCCAGAAGCCATGAATCTCTGAAAGACTCTAGGATTCTAGAGGCCACAATGTTCAAAAAGGAATATTCTTTGGATTAAAATATTTTATAAACAGCCGTAACTACTTATATAGCCATCTTGAAGTACTTCACAAGCTTGCATAGGTGACATTCCACCCATCAGTGAAATGCTCCATGCCAAAGGAGCGCTGGCAATTACATAACAGCTTAGCAATGCTACACTGAAGTTTGGGTCAAGAGCAAAGCTATTTAAGTCAAGAAGAGAAAGATCCCTTCTCCAGTAGAGATTGCAAGTGGAAATTAAGAAGGCAAAATCTAATGACCAACATTTGAATTTGGCCAGTACACCATGTTCTACCCCTCTACTCTTGTAAAAAGTGCCATGTGATCTTTAATAACTACAGCTATTCAGGACATCAGTTTTACATTTCACTCAAAAAATGGAGTAAATAGCCATTGCATAGAACTAGGCAGGTAGAGAGGCCAGATGTGCCTGCTTTAGCCACCAATGAGACTTCATTGAGTTATGGGTTGAATTTGGCACAGTGTTTACTAGCAGTTCACAAATGATAATCAGTGTAGTATAACATATGGTGTGAGAATAATTGCACAGCTTGAGGGCTGCTACCACAATATTAAGGCAATAGTTCCTGTGCAAAGTATTGCAAGAGAGTTCAGTTTGGTAATGCGACAGAAAATGGAAATGATTGAAAGCTAATGCTAAATTATCTGCGGCAGCTAATTCAAGTAGGAGTGTTGCCAACTTGACAGACCCTGAACTAAACCAAGCCTGGTGTATTTGCCATCTGAATAGGTTCAGAAGCCAAGAAGCTGTCCAAAGCATTGGACATGGAAACCAATAAAATTCTGGCATAAAGTGGAAGAGCAAGGTGTCCCATGTGGTTTCTGGTCTTTGTCAATATTCAGCCTTCTGCACTGATGCTTACTGGCCTTCAAACATGTTCTGACACATGACTGTCAGTGGCATATTAGAGTTCCAGTCTTGTCCTCATCAAGCGAAAATTGTTACCTGAAAGCTTGGGTTTATTTTGTTTCGTTTTGGTTTTTTCCCTCATTCTGCAGTAATGCATCCAGGAAGCCATGTAACTGTGTTGACGAAGACTCCAAACTTGATGACATCATATTGAGATGGTCCTACCAGGTATGGCTTTTTCCATGTTTCTTGTTTTTTGTTCTAGGGTGGTAAAGGTAGACTGCTATACTCATGTTCAAGGTGAGGGAGGTGTGGGGTTATTTGTCTAATACAAATTACCCCATAATCACAGCTCTGCTGACATCTATTCTGGCTCAGTAGCATGGGAGAGTAATATAACATTAGTATAATTAAGCAATCTCAGCACCTTTTGTAGATGCGAATTATTTTATAGCTCATAGTAACATAGGATTTGCCATATCTAATTAGAGCAATGGTCCTGCTAGTCCAGTATCTTATTTCTAGTACTGACAAATGTCGGATGATTTAGAGGAAGCTGGAAACTTTCTATAATACAAGTGGCTGAATGTGCTGCTGTCTCATGTTTCTCATTCCTTCTACAAGCTGCAGGGAACCAGTTTTTGTCCTTAAGCGTGAGATTTGATTACCTTCCTTAGCTGCTACTCTTTCTAAGAAAATGGTGTTAATCCAATGCAATTCTCTCAGAGCCACAGGGAGATTTCTAATTGTTGCATAACATGTTTTAATTGAATTACTCCTTTTGTCTTTGGCTACATCATTTGATTATCGTGGTTTATTAGGGATGGAGATGACCTTAAATTCATTTAAGCCATGGATAAACTGTACTGTGGTCTCTCCAGCCAAATGCTGGAGCTGATCCTGTGAAATCATTGTTATCTATCATTTAGAATGACTTGGAAAAGCTGCTGAAATCTGGGAGGTATGATTTGAGGGATGACTTCACCATTATTCTGCAGCCTTTCCTCCAAGAAATAAATCTGCCTCATAGAACGGTGAGTGAACATCAACCATTCCTTCCTTTCTGGATCACCTTTGGTGACAAAGACAGGAATATTCAGCTGGTCCTTTCCTTTCCTTAAAGGCCTGATCCTGAGATGTGTAACTCTGGTTAAAGTCAATGAAGGTCAGGCATATAGAACACACCTCAGGATTAGCCACTAAGGGCCTGAGTGTTAATCTCACTTACAACAATGTCAACCAGAAGTCACTCTGATTTAAGTCACTTGTGTAAAACAGGTGGAAGTGATCACAGAATGCACCTAGAGGCCTGATTTTCAGAGGTGATAAACCACCCTCCACTCCACATGTTTCACGGGGCACTCTTCCTCCAGGACTTACTATCTACATTGCTGCCTCACAGTCACGGAGTGGGGAGGAAACCAGGCCAAGACAGTGCATAGCTGTGGTAACTCTGAATGAGCCAGAGAGTAGCTTGTTGAGCCTGGTCCATGATCTGCAATCAAGTAGACAAGGAGGCGGGTGCAGTGATGGACTCCTGAATTTTCTTAATGTGTTAGACTCTCTGACCAATGAGACTTCCACTTTGTAAGGACATAGTTTTCAGCTCCCTGGCAGTGCTGATCATCCATATAGGGTAAAGGGCCACCAACGCTCTTGTCCAAGAATATATGAGCTGCTGTAGCAAAGGGATGTCCAGAGACCAGCTATGGTGCATCACCCCAGTCTGCAGGGATGGGATTTCTCCCCTGGATAAGAGCTGACATTAGAGGTGGCACTGCATATTGTTTCCTGTCTGAAAATGGGCCATCAGTTGCAGGTGTAATAGGTTGGTTTTGTTTGTCACAGCTCTCCTGGCGGACTTAATGGTCATGGCATCTTACCAAAGGTCTGGGGGAGTTATGTGTTATTGTATGGATATTCATCTCAAAGGCTCAAAGAGTTAAAGGTGTCTTTAGCCTCTCTCACTGTCCAGCATTACAAACTGATAGATAGGTTCCAGGTTGTTTTTAAACAGAAGCCTTGGTTTTACTCAGTTACATGGCAAACCCCCAAAAGCATCCATTCAAACTGAAAGTTTATTGATTAAACACAAAGAACAAGAAATTAAAACAAGCATTTATACTGAAAATGTGATTAAGTGTTTATGCAAAGCAGCTTAGTCAGACCTTATCAAAATCTTTCTCCTTTTTGGAGTAAAAGTATTGAGTCTCTTATTTTCAAAGCAACCTTTATTTGAAGAAAAGGAGCAGGTTAATTTTACCTTCAGTCCTGATGTGAAAGGCATTCACTCATCCTGTTTGTAACAGACAGACAGGATAGAAAAGATGGGTGAAACATGGCTTTTGTTGATTTTTTTTTTTGGCACCCTGACCCACTGGTTAGTTATGAGTGGATGCTTGGCTGGCAAGTAGACCACAACATCTACTGCTTGAACCCTGATTAGTTACAATCTGGTCAGGGACATCATCCGGTTGGACCTTTTGTACTTCGACAAGGCAGGTTTGGATGGATGCAATATGATTTGACTTCAGGATTCAATGAAAAGCCAAGAGAATGAGAAAGAATAGGAAGAAAGAAACAGTGGGGCAGAAAATAACCCAAAAAGGGAAGGGAATACAATACAAGATCATACATGCCTTCGAGGTGCTGAAAATTAGGTATCCCCCTGGATGGGATGAGGACTGGATGTCATGATAATGTGACGGCTTTTAGCACTCTCAGGTGAAAACAAAGTTCCTTAAACAAGAGGTAAGACAGCTAGCCTTCCTCTAAGGAAGAAAGTCTTTTAGATGAATCAAAACGAGTTGGCAGGTTGAAGGATGAGCTGGGATGCAAGGTGGGACAGGAGATGAGAGGGAGAGCTGAATTGCACTGATAATGTTTCTTTCAAAGACTCTTTTCTTAAGAAACCCAAAAAGGGGAAAAGTGGGTGGCATAGTTCATCCCCCTCATTATTTTGTCCACTGATTAGGCCTAATATCTGTCACACTAATTTTGGTCTGTTAACTTCTGACTCCACATCTTCAGTTTTTACCAAGCATGATTTCAGCAGTCCTGGGATTATATCAAAATGGCCTTTTTGCTTTAGACTAATCCAGCCTCTTTGTCTGGTTCTCTTGCACTTGTTAAACATTCAGTGTCGTAAACAAGTTGACCTAGTTTTCATGGTTATTTTAACATCTGATGAACTTCCACATACTTTTTACATTTGAGTTCACAATGCGGGTACACTTTGCAACCCCAATAGTCACAACAGTGTGTCATGCAGACTGGGGGCTGGTGTATAATTCAAGCAGCCATTAATAATATGCGTGGCTGAACTTGGTTCCGTGTTGACAAGCTCAGCATGGCAGCTGCTCCAGCTGAATACTGCTCTGTGGTCTGAGGGTGCAAACAGCAGGGTTAATGCAGATGTATGAAGGATTGAAGGGTCTGCTCCCCAGGAAGCTCCCCAATAGTTTTTGTATCAAGGCAGTGTCGGAAGAGAGCTTCACATTCAGGTGTTCCAGGTGAGGTTGGTATATCAGGCTACAACTGAGTTTTACTCCCAAGTATGTGACAACTGATTGAAATGGCTGTGGCTGCCCTTGGACACTGATGGAGATGGGTTGATTGGCAAGATGATTGTTGAGATGGAAAGTAGTTGCCACAGTCTTGGTTTCACTGAGATTTCTGGAAGAAAATGGACAAAGTATCTGTGTCTTGGCTGCGATTCCCTTCAGTTCTGTGGAAGTTGTACCCAGCGTTGGAAATAAGGCTGTCACCAACATACACATTGTTCTCTGCTTGTGTATTGGGAAGGTCGTATGTGTGTATTATTGAACAAAATGGGAGCCAAAACTGATCCCCGTGGAGGATCATTGTAGAGACGCTTAATGGGACTGATTTTCTGCTCGACTTGCAGGATGCATTGTCAGTTACTAATAATCTCTTAGATGAACCAGAGCATAGGCCTACAAGGAATCACTTGCAACACTTTGGCAATCAGGCTGATATGCCACATGGTGTCATAGGCTGCCATGAGATCAAAAAGGCCTGCACCAACTTTCTTTCCTGACTCAAATGCATGTTCCACATCTTGAGTCAAAGAACCTGATCTTGGGTGCACCATCCCCTCCTGAATCCAGCCTGAATGCGAGGCAGCTGGGGATAGATGACCTCATTAATCTACATCAGAATTAGTTTCTCCAGGACTTTGTAGGTATCACGTAGCAGAGACAGTGGTTGGTAGCTCTTGGGGCCTATCAGTGATTTACCTGGCTTGGGAACAGCTAGGATCTTTGCTCTGCACTGAACTTTTGGGGAGTCTGCAATCCTGAGTCCAATGATCAGAAACTGAAGCAGCCAACTTTTGATGATTTGGCCCGAGGTGAGAGACAAACTCATTGTGGATATTATCTGGACCAGGAGTTGATGTACAGCCCTGTCATGCTCTTGATTGGTAAAAGGAGCCATCGGGTTCATGTCCACTCCCAGAGACTGCCATCTCTCAGCAACCAACCATCATTTTAACTGCACAGCTGAAGGCTTTATCTCAGTTAGGAGTTTTGCCATTGGCCACTAGCTGGGATGCAATGGAGTTTTCGGTGATTGGCAATTCTCTTTTGTCCAGACTAGAATCTCTGTTCAGTCTCTTAATAATTTGCCAGGCTTTTGACCACAATGCATGAAGTTCAGTTTGGAAACAGTTTCTTTCTATTGCTATTGCCTGCTTTGATCTAGAAGATGAAAAAGGTCTCTACTTTTATAACCTTGTGTTCATTCTTGGGGGATTTAAATTCCTGATATAGTCTGGCTGCATCAGGTGACCATCTAGGAATAACTTCTTGATGGAATCCCTGAAGTATAAATGTCATTCATAGAAGATTAGGGTTGGAAGTAGGGTGACGAGATGAAACGGACAAAATATTGGGACACATGGGGGAAGCCAAAAAAACCCCCCCAAAAACAAAAAAACACCAGAGTGGCCAAAGCTGCAATATCGGGACAAATGGTGTCCCGACCGTGCATTGATTGGGACACGGGACAAAGAACTAAAACTCGGGACAGTCCCGATTTTATTGGCACATCTGGTCACCCTAGTTGGAAGAGACCTCAGGAGGTCATCTAGTCATTGCAGCAGCTAGAACTTTATCACAGAAAGGTTAGGAATAGGGAGGCTGTGGAATCCCTGTCATAGGTTTTTAAGAATAGATTAAATAAATGGCTATCAGGGATGGCCTAGATATATTTGGATCTGCCTCCGTGTGGGAAGGATGGACTTAGTAGATGACCTCTTAAGGTCCCTTCCAACTCTAAATTTTTATGATTCTACCACTGGAATTTGTGGTCTGTTGCTGTCTAGTTTTTAAATTTTCAGCCCTTTTCAGTTCTTTGACACACATGATTTTAAGAATTACACTGTGACAGCACAGGCTTTCCGATACTAGCTGTTTTTAAATGTAAAGCTATATTGCACTTGTTTTCTTCATTTGCTTTGATATATGACAGAGCTGCCTAGACCCACAGGATGTTGTGCATGAGCTACTAAAGTCTGTCAAACACTGTGGCTTTTACTTGAAAAATATTGCACAATATGTGCTATCAAAGGGTCAAGATCAAGTTCTTTAGGCCAATGCTTTAAAATACCTTTAAACATCAGCTTAGAGAAATAGCTCTTTATTCCAAAGCAGGCTCTGTTAATCCTATTAGCATATTCTTCTTCAACCTGCACATGTGACTCTCATTATCACTACCTGCTTTGCAGTTACTCTGATCTTCCTGCTATATCATAGAATGTATTGCCCTTTCAGAGCTGCCTCCTAGTACCAAGTACATCAGTCATGTCTCTGAACAGTGTCCTGTTCTGTCTCTCTACTCAGAAGCTGCAGTGGAGGTCGGCTTCTGGTGCATGTTTACTTGTTCAGATTATTTTATAACTGGGTTTTTCCAGTGCTGAGTATCATTTCATCCTCCAAGCATTGATTCCAGGCCTAATGCATAAATGAGGTAGCGCTGTTCCATCATGTCTTATTCTAAAATGTTTTCTCTTCCAGGGCTGGCAGGTTAATGGCAATTCCGTACCAAAGACACCAGAGGAAATCATTGAAGAGGAGTGCTCTGCCTTGGGCGTGGGTCTCTGGAACAACATGGTAAGAAGTGTTGAAGATGTTAGGGCTGAATAGGCTTAGCACAAATGCCTGGAACCAAGAAGCCAGCCAGTCCTTAAGTAGGGAGGGTTCTGCCATTAGCAGTACTGCGAGGAATGGGGGAAGCTGATGAAAGCTCCCTCATAGCTACCACCCTCAGACAGGTAGGGAGACTACTCTATATTTAAAGGTGTCCAGAATGACGCAGTCCAGAATGACCTCTCCTTTCAGTTACAAAGCTATGTACACTGCAGTAAGCATTTTGAAAATTCCCTGAGATGTCCTCCTTTCAACATCAGAGTCTCCTAAATATGGGGCAGGCACAAACACGCATAAGGGTACAGAAAAGTAAAGAAAAATCCCTTCTGTTGGTGAGCCTGACTTCTCTCACAGGGTCACAGATCAGCTACACAGAACCCCATCCAAGAGAATGCATCCGGGTCTTGGCCTGGCCTTCCAGTTCCTAAACGGATGTTATAACAGTTATAACACTACAGCGCTGAGCATAATGGAGTCCTAATCCGTGACTGGGGCTCCTAGGTACCACAGCAGTACAAATAATAATAAACCCTTTTATAAAGTTTTGCCAAAATGTTCCTATTTTGAAGGGGATGGTTGGTCTGGAGGCGCCTCCATTTCTGCCTCAAGGCTTGCATTGGATCCAGGATAGACAGACTCCTTACAGCTGCAGAAGGCTGAAAATGTCTCTTTCTGGGGACTGGTGCTTCAAAGAAATCCGGACATTCCTAACCCCAGAGCATAAGCACCAAAAGGCAATTCGCATTCTCAACATTTGTGCATGTAATTGAATTTGGGCAGAGCTCTAGGTACTTCCACCTCCAACTAGCTGATGGTGACTGCAGATCAATGAGTGTGAAGGACAGAGCACTCTGATTTGTGACTGCAGTTAATTTAATTGGGGGCAAAAATTCAGACACATTTTTTGCACCTGTCTAAAGTGAAGTCTGGTCCCAGTGCTTTGAAAATGCTCCCTTTAGTGTATTTGCTGTTTAGATGTATCTGATCTGTTACCAGAATTTCAGTTTAAGGCATTTCCCCCCTTTTTATTTAGAAATTTGCCTCTTCCTTCAAAATTTTCCAGCCTTCTTGTTTGTTTCCCTAGTCATGCCAGCAGCCACATTTCAACACACACACATATTTTTAAAAAGGATTAAATTAAAGCGAATAAATAAATGGTGGTTAGCAGAGCTATGTTAAAGAAAACCACAGGGATTTGTTTTGTTTTGTTTTCTGAGGAGCAGATATTAATGAATGAACCAGATGCTGGCATGTAAAATTAAATGTTGTAGAAGCTTTTTTTAAAACAAAGGGCTGGGGGAAAGCCAACAGGTGCGGAGGAGCACACAGTTCAGGTGGAGACATCCCCTAGGGATGAATTTATTAAAGGGGAAGCTCTATAGCTTAGTAAAAAGGATAGGAAAGAAGTTGGTAAAGTACAGGTGGGAACTAGTGAAGAAGAGTCAAACATAAGAGTCCCATTTAAATATAACACATGAAGGCAAAGAACTGAATATTGACAAAATGTACTCGTGCTTATATACAAATGTTAGAAGTCTAAATACTAGGATGGGTGAACTAGCGTGCCCGGCATTAAAGAACGATATTGATATAACAGGCATTTTGAAAACTTGGTGGAATGAGGATAATCAATGGGACATGGTACTACCAGGGTTCAATATATATGGGAATGACAGAGTAGGTTGGGCTGGTGGGGGAGTGGCACTATATGTGAAAAAAAGCATAAGTAAAAATCTTAAATAAATCAAGCTGTACCATAGAATGTCTATGGATAGAAATTTGATGCTGGAACAATAAGAGTATAGAAGTAGGAATTTATACTGACCACCTGCTCAGCATGGTGACTGTAAAATGCTCAGGGAGATCAGAGAGGGTACAAAGGCAGAAAATGCAATAATAATGGGGGGTTTCAATTATCTGCATACTGACGGGGTATGTATAACCTAAGGAAGAGATGCAGAGATAAAATGTCTAGACACTATAAATGATCACTTCTTGAGCAGCTTATCATGGAACCAACAAGGGGAGAGGCAATATCTTAACAGAGGCTCAAATTAAATGTATACCGCAAATAAAAAAATAAACAAAACAGTAAGAGAACAAAAAAAAAATCTGAGGAACTGTCCCAGATTGAGGTGTGAATAGAGGAGGTTTTTGAACAAATTCATAAATTAAACAGTAATAAATAATGAGGTCCAGATGGTATTCATCCAAGAGTTCTGAAGGAACTCAAATATGAAATTGCAGATCTAACTGTGGTATGTAACCTATTGCTTAAATCTGCTTCTGTACCAAATTACACCATTTTTTTTAAATGCTCTAGAGGTGATCCTGGCAATTACAGCCAATAAGTCTAATTTCAGTACCAGGCTAATTGGTTGGAACTATAGTAAAGAACAGAATTATCAGACACATAGATGAACATATGTTGGTGAACAGTCAAAATGGCATTTGTAAAGGGAAATCATGCCTCGTCAGTCTACTAGAATTTTTTGAGGTAGCCAACAACTATGTATACAAGGGTGTCCAGTGGATACAATGTACTTGGACTTTCAGAAAGCCTTTATCAAGGTCCCTCACCAAAGACTCTGAAGCAAAATAAGAAGTCATGGGATAAGAGGGAAGGTCCTCTCATGGATTAGTAACTGGCTAAAAGACAGGAAACAAATGGTAGGAATATATGGTCAGTTTTCACAATGGAGAGTGGTAAATAGCAGGGTCCCCCAAGGTTCTGTACTGAGACCTATGTTGTTCAAAATACTCATAAAATGATCTGGAAAAGGGGGTGAACAGTGAGGTGGCAAAATGTGCAGATAGTTAAGTCCAAAGCTGACTGCAAAGAGTTACAAAGGGATCTCATTAAACTGGATGACTGAACAACAAAAGACCGATGAAATTCAATGTTGATAAATGCAAAGTAATGCACTTTCAAAAAATAATACCACGTACACATACAAAGTAATGGGGGCTAAATTAGCTGTTTCCACTCATGATAGTACTCTGAAAACATCCACTCAATATGCAGCAGCTGTCATCAAAGTGAACAGAATTTTAGGAACCATTAGCAAAGGGATAGATAAAAAAACAGAAATATCATAATGCCACTATATAAATCCATGTGTGCAGTTCTGGTCAGCCCATCTCAAAAACAATATATTCAAATTGGCAGAGGTGCAGAGAAGGACAACAAAAATGATTAGGGCAGTTGGGCAGCTGCAGGGGGTCCCCCATCCACCCACTGCAGCTCAGTCCCCGTGCCTGCCACGGCTGGAGAGCTGTGGGGTCCCTCCACCAGGGCAGTGGCTGGGAGCTGCGGGGTGTGGGGGCTGGCTGGGAGCTCCAGTCCCGGAGCAGAAAATATCACGGAAGGCAATGGAAGTCACAGATTCCGTGACTTCCATGACCTCCGTGACATAATCATAGCCTTAATCGTAATCAGGGTTGTAACCTTGGAACAAAGGGGCTGCATCTCTGTTATCCATGAATGCTCATAAGGATAATGTCAAAGTTCATATCTCAACTCTTCTTTTACTGCAAGGCAGATGCCATGATAAGATGTGTTGTGCTCCGGTGTCATTGTGTTTGGCTCAGTTTCACTAGCTAAATTAATAGGAGGACTGAAAGCCAATTTAAGCACTGTCACATAGTCTGCCTCAGGTTCCTCAGGTTCCCCACCTATAAACCAGGGCTGATGATACTTGCCTAGCTCGCACAAATATTACCAGCACTAATTAAATGATTTGTAAAACATCTGAAGACAGAAAACACTTCCTAAACTAAATATTATTTTTGAATGGGTTTAAGTGCAAAACTACTGAGGTTATTCACACAAATATGAAAGAGTTAGGGCAAAAATCTGCCTTTCCATCTGCTAAGCACAATTTTTTCCCTGTGAAATGTCTATGAAAGAGCTTTTTTCCCACTGGGTGCAAATAATGAGTTTACTTGAAGGGGAGGGAGCTAATTTTGCCAATTTTTGCCACCAAAAATTGCACTTTGCTAACAGAAGGTGGAAACATTTTGTCTGGGATCGGCTCGGCCAATGTTTTAAGAATCCTGGATTTCATTGGCAAACGGCATCAGGTAGTGAAGCCATAGGAGATTCTTATTAAAGCCTTAAACTAGAATCCGCCTTCATACCTCTCATCCCCACCCCACATCTTTACTGGACTATGCAATTAGCATCTCAGCAGCTAAAATTAGAGAATGTATTAGAACTTTGTCATTCCTGGGTTCATGTGCTCATTGCATCTAGACTATTAAGCCTCCCTTCCCTCTAGTCTTTCCAAATCCCAGCTCTCCAGATTCCAGCGTGTGCAGAATGCCACACGCTGCTGTCTTTCTCACACGTATTGTACAAAGAAGTGTGACCTCTCCATCCCCATCCTGAAACAACTCTATTGCCCCCCCCCATTCATTGCAGGGTCCAGTACAAAACTGCACTCCAGGGGCAAAATCCTGGCTCCACTGAAGTCAATTTATCTCCGTATGTTCAAAGCTCTCCATGGATGTGTACACAGCTCCCAGACAAATCACTGCCCTCACCTAGCATCAAACTCCCCTGTCTGCCTTCACACAGTAATCTGGTACCTGTTGGTGGGAGAGCCTTCTTCTCTGCAGCTCAGGCCATTGGAACAGCCTCTCTGTATCACTCTGCTTCACTGACTCTCCATATAAATTCACATCTCTACCGAATACATATCCTTTATTTGGCCCCCTTGACTACACCTCTTAACACTCCCCTCTTCTGTAATTTATTCTTGTCACTTTAATTCTGGAGACATTTTGGGAAACTCATGTGTGTGTGGCAGACGTTAAGAAAAATGAAGTTGTAGTGTCAAAGATGGGCCTTTCCAGGATTTGCTGTCAGCTTCTTATATTTTTGGAGATGCCATTTGAGTCGATGAACTGACCTAAGGCTGTTCATCTCCATGCCTCTGCTCTTTCAACACTGAAATCTCTTAGTAAAGCTGGAGATTCTCAGAAAGGCATCTTTCTGAGTAGACTTTCTTATCTGCAATCCCTTTATGGTTGCCTACAATTGCATAAGACTATATGACAGGTAAGAATCTCTGGAGTTCAAAAGGCACAGAAGATTTCTTTATCTGATCAGCATCTCTGACAAGGGGAAGCTCTTACTATCATCAGAATAACATCCAGTGATATCTGCTAAAAAACAAACCCACTGCAGCAGGAGCTGATACGAGATATAAATCATGGCCAGTGTGGCAGTAAATACTCAGCAGAGTAGGAAGGAGCCGATTTTTTTGTCTCCAAAATGCTCTGCTCCTTCCACTTGATGTGTGAATTCCAGGTGCCCTGTAGATGTTTTTACAAAATACTTAATTGCTGGTCGGGAGCAAGGTTCCAACAAACTTTATATATTTAAGAAAGTGGTTTGTTAAAAATTGGCAGGTGGTTGAGAAAAGCTGTGAGTAATTATTTGTATATTTAGTCCACCATCACATTACCATGCCGATATCTACAATGGACAGTTTGATTAATTTGGGTAAATGCTTTGTAACATTATCTCTGGAAATATATCTAGGTGCTAAGTGCCCTTCATTTGTATTAAAGAATTTAGACAAGAAGCTTTTGCTCTTGTCCTCACTTATGATTCATGTAACAAAATAGACCATGAAAAGTCCAGCCCTACAAGATAGGGAAAAACAAGTCAGTAAGACAAGAACCCTAATTGGGTAGCGACCACAGAGGGATTTGTACTATCCATCATCCTCTATATGCTCATTAAACATTTTACTTCTATTTTGGGAACATAGGAATTGCCCAACTGGATTGGACCAGTGGTCCATTTAGTCCAGTATCCTGTCTTTGACATTGCCAGTAATAGAAAATTCAGGGGAAGATGAAAAATTCTGTGGTGGACCAAATAGAATAACCTGCTCATGGGATAAATACCTTTCTATCTCCCATCAGTTAAGGATTAGTTTATGTCCTAAAGTGTGAAGGTTTATATCCTTTCTAATATTTTTTAAATCTTGTCTAATGTAACTGTGGTTCTTCTCATTATCCATACAAATGTCTCATCCTTTCTTGAAATCTACTAACCTCTTGGCCATAAGCCTGTGACCACGTGTGCCACAGGCTATGGTGTGTAAAAATAACATTTCTTTTTATCAGTTTAATTAAATGGCTCCTCATTCTTGCTTATGAGAGAGTAAGGTGGGAGCTCCCAAATTATTTTTACTCTACATTCATTGTATTCTATATTTCAGTCATGTTCCTTCCTATTCCTCTCCTCTCTAAACTACACAGTCCTAACCTTTCCAAATGCTTCTCCAACAGAAGTCTTTAAGCATTTGTAACCCTGTCTCTGAACCCTTTGTCTTATTTCCTTTTAGATGGAATGACCAAAACTGAACATTCCAGGCGAGAATGTAACAATGACTTATATAATAGTATTATAATATTTTCAGTGTTTTCTGTCCCATTCCTTATGCACCCTTGCTTTTCTGACCATGGTTGCACATTGAGCAAAGACTTTCCTTGAGTGATCTACAACGGTGCCCAAGTTTATTTATTGAGTGTTTACAATGAATTTACAACCCAGCAAGGAGTAAGAGTAGTCCAGTTATTCCTTCCAATATTCGTCTTGCATCTGTCAATATTCAGTTTCATCAGCTGCCATAATGATGCATTAATAGTTGTCCCATCTTGTGGGAAGAGAAACAAGGGGTAGGAAAAAAAACAGTCCTGTATCCAGCCTTGAGGTGCAACACATAGTGCTTTTGTAACAAGCGGTGGCTGCGTGTATTAAAAAAATGGGAGTAAAAAGCAGTACCATCAAAAGCACAAGCCCCGCTCACCTAAGATAAAAGAGCAAATCTATTAGCTGTGATAATAGCAAGCTTGTAATTCTGTGGGCTTTGTTCCCCAGAAGGATGGTGCACATGCAGTAAGGGCATTGTATTACACTTCTGTGACTCTTTATCACAAAGTCAGATCACAGGGAGTGATTAAAAATAGCACCCAAACAAAAATGAAAGAATCAGGGTGGTGCCATTGCTCCGTCAGAGTTAAGATTGTGTTCCATTTTGTACTTAAATGGAAAGTTCAAGGCCCCCCCCCTTTTTTTACATTAAAAACAGTGTATCTGCCCAAATTTTCAGCATATAATCTCTCAGGAAAGCTTGAATTTTCTGAGCAGTTTCAAGAAAATCAGTTAATTAGTCTGAGCTCTAATCAATTAAAAATTGGCCCCTAAAAAAGGTTCACATTTTGAGTCTTGTGATTTTTGTGGGCTTGTGACAGGGGGTACCAGGCTTTCTCTGCCCCTTGCTGGAGGCGTTGCCTCCCTGACACAAAGGTGTCACTGGGGAAAAAGAGACCGTGAGTTTGCACCTCTGGGCACTGCTTAGAGAAGCCACTCAGGCTCTTGTACTGGTTGAGTCAACAGACTTGGTTCTCCAGGGGCTAAAAGGGTAGAGAGGAGGCAGTAGCCAACCAGGGCCTACTAGATGAAATAAGAAGGATTGCCTGCTTCTTCTGAGGGTGAATTCTGGTTGATGCTGGGACAAGAGAAGAGCTCCCTTAACCTAACCCAAAGAACCCAGGCCTGCATCAGGGCCGAATAATCCAGCTGATTTGCGGTTAAAGCAGGCAATAAACTGGTGGTGGTGGAGTTTGAAAACCCTAGGGGCCCTTTTGAGTTGAATTTCAATCAATTGATAAATGACTAGCAAGGGGTGCTGGCACGAAAGGCTTTGCTCCTGGTGAACTTTGACAAGGCCCCTTAAAAACTATTCACTGTAGAAAGCCATCCTGCCTAAACGAATGAAGTGTGATTTTTCCAGAATATAAGGTAGATGGGGGAGGGAGGGAATTCTTGGGGAAGTGTGACCGTTAATGGTAGTGGGGAGACTGGGGAATGGGGTTGGAAGGCTGGCATCCCTACTGGGGCAGAGTTAAGGAGGTGGTGTTAGCTCTAGTGCGGAAATAGGTCATCTCCAGGTGGAGGAGTACGAAGCTGGTTATGTGAGATGCCTTAACTTTTCATTTCCTTGCTTTTGTGGTTTGATGTTATGCATAGAGCCAGCTTAAGTCACACACATCACAGTGTTTTTGTGTATTGGTATGTGACAGAGATGGGTCTGCAGTTAAACTCTAGATCCTAACACACTTGATTTACGGCTGCATCCCCTTGAGTATAAGACACTTGTGTTCTGTCCTCTTCTAGATGGAACCAGTTGGGAAGAAAGAGCATTATCATTATACAGAGATGCTTCGGGCCCAGTGCCCATCTCAGGTAACAGGACTTTCTTTTTAATGTGGGATTTTAACTGCCTCTTACAGAATTTCCAAGTTATCTAATTGTTTATACAGATGGGTGCCTTTTTTAAGAGACTACGGCTCAGTCCTAAATGTGTGGGGACACAGTTCCTGAGTCTGCTCACAAAGCTTTAGGTTACAAATGGCCTCTAAGCCTCTTAAACTATTTTGTATTGTTAAAATGTTGAACCAAGGATTTTTGCCTGAAAACTGGACTTCATGGCAATGTGTAGTTAAACCACCTTGCCACACTGGATCTTTCATAGTTGTTCAGATGCTGGGTGCATCTCGTCTGAAATGAATAAAGTGAATTATTCTTTAAAGGGAGAGAAGTGTCTGTAGTTGGATCAATTTCAGCAGTAAAATGGAGTCCCACACAAAGTGAAGCACTTGGATGAGTGGTGACTTGAATCAATTTTTTGTCTGATCTGAAAGTGGCCAATTGTCTTCAACAGCAGCTGATTGTCTTTCTGTTATGGCCATTAAATGTATCTTCTCTCTGCAGGAGTATCCATATTTGTTCACATACAGAAATAGTAACTACTCGTCTTCCCCTCGGACATCGCAGCCTGAAGCCCTGTCTCAGGTACAAAAAGCCTTGGCGTAGCGTATAAATTAATACGTGACTCCACTGGGTGGGTGGGGTTGGTACAAGAGTGTTGTTGTCTCATGAACATTATTACATGGGGACACTTGTGAATCCAAAGCCTGAGACTCTTTGCTTCCATGCTGTGAATGGCTGAGGACTAAAAGACTTATACTGTTGCCACATCCTTACCTAGTTGGATTTTTGTCGCATGGGCCAAATTGTCTTTAGTCAGCCTGAGGCCTTGTCTTGGCTGCTAAAAAGGGTGTGTTTTTTATCTCAAGGTAACTAACACAGATGAGCTATCTTGAAGTAAAAACACAGGGAAGGCAAGAAAAGTTAGGTTTACTGCAAGATGAAGTAGGCAAGGTCAGCCTCAGGCTAACTGTTGTTGAGCTTAAATCAGGGGTAGGCAAACTATGGCCCGCACGCCGGATCCAGCCCATCAGAGCTTTGGATTCGGCCCACAGGACTGCCGCCCCTGTGGCACCGCGGGCCCCATGCCACTCCCAGAAGCAGCTGGCACCACATCGCCCCTAGGGGACAGCGGGCAGAGGGCTCTGTGCACTGCTGGAACCCCGCCCAATGGGAGCTGCGGGGGGTGGTGCCTGCAGGCAAGGGCAGCTCACGGAGCCCCCTTCCTCCCCTGCACCCCAACCCCTTGCCCTGAGCCCCTTCCTGCACACCGCAACCCCTCCCACATGCAGCACTCCCTTCTGCACCCCAACCCCCTGCCCCAGCCCTACATTCATGGCCCTGCATGCAATTTCCCCACCCAAATGTGGCCCTTGGCCAAAAAGTTTGCCCACCTCTGGTTTAAATTGTGGTCCAACTGAGTTGCCTTGTTATCACAGTGGTTTTACCTTGGGATAGCTCACTCATCTTAGTTATCATGAGGTTAAAAAAAAAAAAAAGAACCTTTCTGGCCACAAAGACAAGGCCGAAGTGCAGAGATCCTGGGCAATGTTACTACAGTGCTGAACATTGCAAAGGTGATATTATCCATTGTCACGAGCAAGAGTTCAGTGTGCATCATGGACCAGCACCCCTAGGAACCCACGTGAGATGTGGGCTGGTACTGCATGTCCTAGGTCTGATTCTCATCTCACTTACTTTAGTGTAATGCCACAGATTTCATTAGTTACTCCTGACTTACACCTGCATAAGGAGCAACAGTATCGGGCCAGTCACTTTTCAGGGTGTGCAGAGATGAGAAGGAACAGTATGGCATGATGAAAAGCAGACCTAGAAGAGAAGGATTGGGCAAGTCATAAGGCCAAAGCACTCTCACTCAAACCAGATAACTCCCCACTTGGTCACTGTACTGGAGAGATATAGGACACACCCATGCTGGAGTCTTGTCCCAAGGAAATACTCACACCTAGATGCCAAGGGTCAATCTAAAAGTTACACCCTGCTGAGTGGGTGGCGGGATCCCAGGCCTGTCCATCAAAACCTTTAAGGAGATTGACACTAAAGGAGGTAACCGGATGGATAGGGGGCACTACACAAGTTAAGCTATATAATTGTCTAAATAAATGTTAATCAATTTATTTTATCCTCCTAGTTAGCAAAAAGAAGCACAAAATTCACAATAAAGGATATATTTAGTTTCAAATCAACATATTTTAATGGTTATCAATCAATGAGGATCCATCTTTCTTTCAGAAAATAGCTAAAAAGTACAAATGCAAAACATGATTAGAAATCAGTGATTTAAATCAAGTTTTCCTGCTTGTTGATTTGAATCATTATTAAAATTGGTGATATAAAAAAGCTAGGATAAAAAACCAAGGGGGATTAACTTTAGGACTCTCACTATCAAAAGCACAAGCCCCTACCATTTGAGACGAAGGAGCAATTCCGTTAGCCAGGGGAGGCTCTAGCAAGTTTGCCACCCCACGCAGTCGCCACCGAATTGCCGCCACCACCACAGCCACGGAGCTGCCGCCCAGAAGCCTGCCGTTAGCTATGATTGAGTAGCAGGCTTTTAATTTTATGGGCACCATCCACCAGAAAGGTGGTGCATACACCCTAAGTCATCCTATAACACTTCTGTGACTTTGCCCTTAACTAGGGTTACAGTGCAGGAGTGAATACACAAAACAAACAAGACAAAATGAAAAAATCATGGTGGTATTGCACCAGCAAAGTTAAGGTTGCTTTTGGTTTTGCACTTGCAGGGGGAGTTCTAGCACGTGACTATGGGTGTTGATTATCCATGTTGGACGAAGGTTTCTGATACCCTGAGAGAGGGATTGGTGGTAAATGACCTGGTAGGAAGGCCGAGCCTTCACAAGAAGAAGGGGACCCCTGGACATCCAGAGGAAGCACTAGAGAGGTGGAAATTTAGCTTAGTCATGCCCAGGAGTTAGGGGATGCTCAAAACAGTGGGTCATCCCCTAACAGAAGCAAATCAGTTTTGAAGAGAGCCCAATATATAACTTGCCAAAAGCATAAGCCACCAGGTGTGCCTATTTATGTGCAATAATTAAATGGTGTGGAATTCAGTTTCACTCTAGGAAATTCAGGAAGATCTCAGTTTGTTTTTATATATAAATCCCTTGGGACACCAAACATTTATCACCATCTGTCCATAAAAAGCATCATGTAATGTCTCATACTGTGTGTACTTCCAGGAAAGGAGTTATGGGACAAGCATTCCCTGTTTTGATCAAAATCCCTCTAATACAGTTCCTGTTTCAGGTACAGATTTTTTTAAAATCTTTATTGAAGAGCTGTTTCAATTGATCTTAAAGGGACACTGTCAACTAGTTTTATGCACAAAATGTAACTTTTTTTGAAGTATTAAATGATTTCATTAATGTAAAAAATACTTCAGTAATAAAAGACGCAGCTTTAGGTAAGCTATTTAAAATTTACCCTGTGGTGTTTATAAAGCCACATACACAGAATTGGCCTTAAGTATAGGTGAACTACAAAGTGAAACTGGCAAAAGGCAGAAAATGAATCTAACCAGTCTGCCCAAGTAGTAGCATATGCAGTTATAATAAATCTGTACATCTTTAGCCCCATACAGTCAATGATCTCAAAGCATTCTCTGAACAGTAATGATTTAAGCCTCCGAGCGTTCCAATGAGTCAGTGAACTCTGATTATCCCCACTGGACAGATGGGGAAACTGAGGCACAGATAGCAGGCATAATGTTGCACAGGATAAGGAAGTAAAGGAACACCTAGGTATCTAACAACCCAGCTTACCCGCAAATGCCACCACCATCTCCAAAAAATTTAAAATAAAACAGTAAAAATGATGAAAAAAATTAGATATTTAGCGTTATTTCAGTTTAAACAGCCTAAGCTCAAGGAAACATATTTGAAACATTTTGGTTTTTGTAGTCCTTATCCCTTTACTTACAGGTAGTTTTCTCAGAGGTAGATGTGAATTACTGACAGATGCTTCCGGTATCACAGGTTTCTCTGACCTTAACCTTTAATGTGTTCTTGAGAGCTCCCCTGCAGACACAGAAGAGAAATGGATCATTGCAGACTCCTAGTATGGTTCCTGCTTTGCCACAGAGGGAGTTCTTTAGATAAGATTGAAAGACTCTTCAGTCAAATTTTGGTTAAATTATCTGGTTGGCTTAATATCAGTCAGGTTTGTATCTAAGTTGGATGTACTCTTCCCAGCTAAGTCACAGTTCACTAATCACATTGAATGGTCCACTCTGTAAAATACCTTGGAGTCATCAGCCTGCCTATAATTGCGGATGGTAGTGCTATCTAACAGTTAGTTCTGCTGACCATGGGCAAGAGAAATGGTAGTTTAATTTCCCCTATGTTCAGAACCGAAAGCGCTTTCAGGAGCCTGTAATGTTGTTCTGCAATTCAGAATTTACTGCTGTGATCTATTTTGTTCCTTTGGCAATTACAATTTTATGTGTTCTTTTTTCAGTATAGTATATTTTAATGGATAACTTTTCTATGTAAAGGTTCATTATGAAAGAAATAAATTAAAAAAGAGGCCAGTTATAGACCCAGGATATATATCACATTTTTAAGAAGTCAAGAAATAAATCAGATGAAGGGAAAACAAATGCTGTGCATATAGAAGATTTTTAATGTATCAAGGTCAATATATGCATATTGGTGCATTGCCTTATATTAAAATGAGAATCTTCTTTCAGTTTTATTTGTCTCACATCACAAATTGAAATATAGGTAGGCATGGCAAAATTTGACTTTTATTTTATTATTTAGACAGATATCTTTATTTTAAAGCATTTTTCTATTTTTATGAATTTTAAATGTTCACAGTTGTGCAAAATTATGGGTTTTAAGCATTTCACCCCCTATTTTTATCCATTTAAATTTTCACAGTTGTAGGAAACCACAGCAGGGGGAATCAGACAATGGGGATGGGGATCAGACAATTATTTTATAGTAGATGGTGAGATTTAAAGCTTTATAACTGTTAAAACGCATATCAAAATGTACCAAGTAAATATCCTTAACTCAAACTCTTAAGTTCTCAAGCTCCTTTTTTCCTTTGCCTATTGGTAAATTTCAACTATTGATGAAAATATTTTCTTTTGTCAGTTTCTGTGTACAGTGAAATTGACGTTTACCAACACTTACCAATAAAGATCTAATCCTTCCAAGCCTAAATGTAGGCCAGATTTTTCAAAAGAGCTCAGGGTTGAATTTTCAAGTGCTCAGAACTCACAACGGGGGTCAGATTTGCAAGAGAGCTCCGCTCTCATTCAGGCACCTAAATGTGGGTCATATTTTCAAAAGTGCTTAACTCAGCACTCACCATGCTGAACTCTTGAAAATTATTATTTTGTTGCCTAAATGGAAGAATGGCTTGCTTGAAAACCTGGCTTATAATGATAAGTTAAATGACAACCAGACAATAGGAGAAAATATGTGATACTTTTTCAGATCCAGCCTGGAATCTTAAGACTTCTGTGTGTTTCTCTCCCAGATGGATTTTGGTTTCCTTTTAAAAGCTGTAGCAATACCAAGCACCATTGCTGTCAGTGGAGCTGTGCCTGTCATCAGTCCATTTCTTGGGGCTTAATAAAAACCTTACTTTGGATAGATGTGGAGGGAAATCCCTTGGCCTTCTCACTGTAATTGGTTTGCAGCAGTGGGATCAAGACTTGGTCCAATGACTGCCCTCCTAACTGCTGAGTATTCTGATCAATGCCAGTATTTGTCAATTTATCATTCGAAGCATCTAGGGTCATGATGACCTGGCATGATGACCTGGCTTAACATGACTATTGAACTGGAGTCTCTAGAATGCTTCATACTTATCCCAAAGAAAAGTTCTTCCACTACAGTGTGATTTGACACTTCCCTTCTCCTCCCAATCTTTTTTTCCTTAGTTCACCGTTTGAGGCCGGCAGACATCAAAGTGATTAGTGCGCTGGGAGACTCGCTCACAGTAAGTGCAGATCACTGGATAACCATAGCTGAACTGAATGATATGTTGGGGGATATATGGGGGGAGGGATAGCTCAATGGTTTGAGCATTGGCCTGCTAAACCCAGGGTTGTGAGTTCAATCCTTGAGGGGGCCATTTAGGGAACTGGGGCAAAAATTGGGGATTGGTCCTGCTTTGAGCAGGGAGTTGGACTAGATGACCTCCTGAGGTCCCTTCCAACCCTGATATTCTATGATATGAGGACAGATGTGAATTCTAATGAAAGAGAATAGTACAAACACTGTTTTGCTCTGTTTGGCTACTCGTGTTCTCCATGCTGTCTTGTACCATGGTCCAACTATAACTGTTAATCATCTTACAGGTCTAATCTTTCTATGTGCAGAACTCCAATTTAAGTCAACAGGAATGCTGCACACAGAGAACTGGTGGATTATGCTGCACATCACATAAAAATGGTCAGGGTGAATTTGCTATAATTGCATACGTTTTTACAGCTCATAGCTAAAATCCCTAGATACTTACCTTCCTAACAAATAATAAGCAGCATAAACAAAATGTGCCAGTTCTCCAGATGGTATAAATTGGCATCGTTCCATTGGAGTCTATGAAGCTACTCCCATTTGCACCATCTCAGTGTTTGACCCAATGACTGAAGAGCCAAAGTAACATAGATCAGGTGTTGTGTATACTGCATCTCCGTGGAACAATAAGCAGGACTTCTTGTTCAGGCAGATTGTAACTGTCACAGTTCAGGGCAACTGTATTGCCCCATCCATGGTCTAGCAAGGGCACCCACTCTAGGCTCCCAGTTCATCAGCTGTCACCTCTCTTGGAAGAAGACCCGTTATTCTCTTCCTCTTGACTGGGGTTGTTCCAGGCTGCATGGTTCACTGCCTACACTGTGAGTTTCCCAAAAAGCCGGACTGCCTAAGCAGGCCTGCTTTGCTTTCTCCTCAGAGGCTATAAGCAGTGTAATTGCCCACAGTTATAAGGTACCACACAGCCCTTTCTAAGCAAGCACGTTCATTATTAATCAATACAGAGAAAACATATTACAAACAATACAAGGACATGCACTCATGCTAATAGACTTACTAGTGATCACTCCCAACTCAACAAGGACTCTGGCAGGTGATCTGTCTTTCAAACCCCACCAAGAGGTGTTTCTGTGGTTACAAGTTCATAACAGCTGTTACTCAGAACAAGCACACAAGAAGTAATTCTTCTGCTCTACTCCATGCTGATAAGGTCTCAACTGGAAAACTGTGTCCAGTTCTGGGTGCCACATTTCAGGAAAGATGGGACAAATTGAAGAAAGTCTGGAGGAGAACAACAAAAACGATTAAAGGTCTAAAAAACACAAGGAAAGATTGAAAAAAATGGGGTTGTTTAGTCTGGAGAAGAGATGACTGTGGGGTGGGGGACATAAATTTTCAAGTATATAAAAGGTTGTTACAAGGAAGAAGGAGAAAAATGTTCTTGTTAACCTCTGAGCACAGGACAAGAAGCAATGGGCTTAAATTGCAGCAAGGGCGGTTTAGGTTGGACATTAGGAAAAACTTCCTAACTGTCAAGGTAGTTAAGCACTGGAACAAATTACCTAGAGAGGCTGTGGAATCTCCATTATTGGAGGTTTTTAAGACAAACACCTGTCAGGGACGGTCTAGATAATACTTAATCCTACCTTAAGTGCAGGGGACTGAACTAGAAGACCTCTCAAGGTCCCTTATAGTCCTATGATTCTATGCATAGGTTAGCATTTTCCTTATACAGCTGGTGTCTTTGATATTCAGAGACTGCAAATAAGCAATCAGCAGACAGTGCTTTTCTCCTCAGAGTGTAGCATCCATAGCTTGGGTCTGGAGGTGGGAATTTGCACTTGCTTCCCTTGAGTATTTCCTAGGAAATCCACACAACTTTGTTTGCCCCAAAAGTTCCTTCTTGTCTGGCACGTTGTGTAAAATGGTCTTTTAACACTCATAACTAAGGCTGCGTGTCTGTCACAGAGGTCATCGGAGTCACGGGAGGGGTCTCAGGGCTGGGGCAGGGGGTTGGGGTGCAGGGTGGCACTTACCTTGGCGGGGAGGCTCCCCGAAAGCAGCTAGCATGTCATTGCAGATCCTAGCTGGAGGGACCAGGGGCTCTGCGGTCTGCCGCCTACAGGCACCGCCCCCACAGCTCCCATTGGCTGCGGTTCCCAGACAATGGGAGCTGTGGAGCCGGAGCTCGTGGCGGGGGCAGCACCTGGAGCCTCCCTAGCCTTCCCTCCCACTAGAAGCTGCAGGGACACGTGGAGCTGGGTAGGGAGCCTCCCAGCCCCACCAACTCTCTCCCCCCAGCACCACCAGGGGTCCCAGGCTGTGCACCACCACCTGGCTCCCTCCCAGCACCAGCAGGGGTCCCGGGCTGCATGCTGCCGCCTACCCCACCCCACCAGCAGGAGTCCCGGGCCATGTGCTGCCAGTGTATTTATTCCTTTTATCTTAAATGAACTTAGAGCTGTTTTGGAAAGTTTCAAAAAACAGGGACAAATTGTCCTTGAAAAAGTTCCCATTTTTGACAAGCTCTAAATTAACTTCCCTTAGAAGTCAATCATGTCTAATGTGGGTAACACCTCTGCGTCATCCCATCAAGAATAGACAGGCTAGATATGAGTCAGTGGTGTGGAACTGAAATACCCTCAATCCTTTTAAGAACAAATACTGAATCTGGAGGGTAGCGTGGCTCATTAACCCCCCTTCTAATTGCTTTCATTATGATCAGATAGAGTGGATGGCTTTATCTGGAAGGTCTGTTCACTCTCTCCCTTTCCCTTGGTAACAGGCAGGTAATGGGGCAGGGTCCAAACCAAACAATGTTCTCGATGTTCTGACACAATACCGAGGTCTCTCCTGGAGGTGAGTGCCCTAAAATTCTGTCCCATCTAAATGTTTGTTTTTGTGCTTGGGGAAACTGTCATGGTGTCTGAACTCTGGGCCCTATGGCTGCTGAGATACACTTCTTGTCTGGCATAAGAATCTCCCTAGATTACTACTGAAAACACTGGAGAGAGCTTGTTGTGACAGACTGACAATGTCTTCCTGAATTATCCTATTCAGTTAGTAGGTGTTGATCTTATTAGGAAATAGTTAAGTGGGTTTTCCTGACTTGGGTCAGGTGATAGTCACCTGCCTCTGAATATAAAGGAAGTGCTCTCCTGAGAGGATCTAAGGTGTGGGCTGAGCACTCCCAAGGAGCATCCCAGCTTGGGGAGGAGCCTTGAGCTAAACTTTGTTCTTATTCATTTCTTTGTTGATAAAGCCAAATCCAAAGAGGGGAGTGCGTTTGGCTTCACTCTCTGTGTGGACTTTGTTTTAAAGCAGGCTGGGAGTGGCACCTGTTCACGTCTGTATTCTTGATAGGGAATAAGATTTTTCATTCATTTGAACAAACTTCAGCCCTCATTCCAAAGCTCCAGCCTTGCATATGCACACCTCCCATGCGAAGTCAACGGGAGTTCTACCTGCAAATGGACTGCAGAATTGGGTCCCCATTGCTTCTCTCACTCCACAAAAGGTCAATATTTCTCCTGACCCTTTCCCCACTCTAGCTACATTATACAATCCGTATAGGCCTGGACTTTTACATCTGGCACTGGTATTTACTACACAGTTCAAAAGCGCCATATTGAGAATAACAATATTCTCTATTTTTTGTAACTATGAAAACTTTTATGTTTTAACTGTAATCTCAGCATGTTTTTCCCATCATTTTCACTT
This sequence comes from Lepidochelys kempii, assembly GCF_965140285.1. NCBI lineage: Eukaryota > Metazoa > Chordata > Testudines > Cheloniidae > Lepidochelys > Lepidochelys kempii. Next base: position 155,520,548 of record NC_136382.1, read on the forward strand.
GTGCATTTGTAATTAGAAATATCAACTAGTGTAGTGTATTAAAATACCCTCATTCCAGATTAAAGGAACACTGTACAAGTAATATAGGCCCAACTTTTTAGGCTTTATTTTTTAAGGAGGAATTTGAAAAGGACATCTTTATAAAAATCTAATAACAGATGGATCTCCCTAATTTTTTTTTAGTACAAACACTTTTTAATAATGTAACATTCCACATTATTAGAAGCAGAATTACAGAAGAATTACTAGTGCAGGAGAAAGTGTAAATGTATAGAAACAGAAAGTGAAACTGACAAGTCTAGTTTCTTTCTTCAAACTGAGTGAAATAGAAAAATATATGTATATAGTGATCACTCTTTAATCCAGTAGACCCTCAAAGTTACAAACACCTTGGGAATGGAGGTTGTTTGTAACTCTGAACAAAACGTTACAGTTGCTCTTTCAAAAGTTTACAACTGAACATTGAGTTAATACAGCTTTGAAACTTTACTATGCAGAAGAAAAATGCTGCTTTTAGCCATCTTAATTTTAAATGAACAAGCACAGAAATGGACCTTGTCAAATCTTTTTTTTAAAACTTTCCCTTTTTTTTTTTTTTTTTTAGTAGCTTACATTTAACATGTACGGCACTGTATTTGCCTTTCTTTAATTTTTTTAAAATTTTTTTGGCGGGGGGTCTCTGCAGCTGTCTGCATACTTCCGCTTCCAAATGAGGTGTGTGGTTGCCTGGTCAGTTCATAACTATGGTGTTGGTAACTCTGAGGTTTTACTGTCTTTACAGTGTTACCTATTTACTAACATTACCAGTATACAGGCATAGTATGAATACTATAGTCATGATAATAACTCACAAAGGATAATTGTATAGATTTTAAAGGGGAACACTATAGCAGAAATGGTGGAAACTACATTCAGTGTTTAAAATTCTCTCATTTCTTTCACTTAAAAGACTTTGACATTCTGTTTACATGTCACCTTTGATTTTCTTGTGGCAAACGTACAATGTGAGGCATGCACAGAGAGTCCGTCTTTAACAAATTTTATAACCAACAATAAGGATCGCAGCCTGTAATTTTCTTCGTCTGTGTATATGTATATACGCATAGAAACACCGTTAGGGGACGCTCTATTACTTATTCCAATACCTTAGAAAGTAAATACTGTTGACTAAAATTTTTGAAATATTTTTGCTTGTTTATTTTCATATAACAGTATTGGAGGAGATGAAAACATAACCACAGTCACGACACTAACAAGTAAGTACCTGTTTCCCTAACGTTGGCATATTTTTTGAGCTGTTTAATAATTTAAAGAACAGACATGAAGAAAGGTTTGCAATTTTGCAGCACGGCACACTCAATCACTTTGCATTCATTATCCAGTGGTGAATAAACTTTGCTTAACAGCCACCACAGTAATTTGCTGTGCATGACATAACAGTATGTTTTGTAATTCCCTGGGATTTTGGATGGTTCAATATTATTCTCAGTATATTATTCTGTCTGAGGTACTTTTGGAATGGATGAATCAAATTGTCTCAGTCCTTAGACTATAGAGAATACTTACTTAACTTTTCTCCTTTGCCCATTAAAAAAAAAATCTTAAATAGAGCTATGCTGCAAGATTTGGAGTTCATATGCCTGAATGTTCAAGGGTGATTGGATTTGGAAGGTTTTCAGTTCACTATAAAAGATAAGATCCATTTACAAAATTCAGATCCAGATTAGCACTTTGGTTTTTAACAACTCTGAAGATCTGGGAAGTTTGGACATATCCAAACCCATCTCTAAATTTACAGTGAGTATGTAAGAGTTTGTAACTTGATTAATATTACATAGTCTTGTATTACTCAGCAAACTGATCAAAATGACATTGCCGGGCATACTGCCCATGTTGTGCAACCAGTTGAAATAGACATCTGAATTCATTAAACTGAGTAATCTGGAGGTGAAACAATAATTGAGTGGTGAGATTTTTGCACCCACAATATATTAACGACTACCTTCAAGTTATTAACTGGGATCTGCTAAAGTCCTTCTGGGGCAAGTTCTGGTTTTGGCTCCATCTCATTAGCCACTGAATTAAGTTGCATTTCATGGGTCTCTTCTTTTCCAGATATTCTTCGTGAGTTTAATCCTTCCCTTCAAGGCTACTCCATTGGCACAGGGAAGGAGAACTCACATAATGCCTTCCTGAATCAGGCCGTGTCAGGAGCTTGCTCTGAGTAAGTGAGGACAGATAAATACTTTTTTTTTTTTTTTTTAATGGGGAGTAGATTTTTTTTTTAAGTTCCAATTAGAGAAGTGCCAAACCTGGAATGTTCTTACAGGTCTGTGAATGCTCCAAATGTCAGTAGGTTTAGACATAAAATGGAATGTAGACACTCCTAATGTTTGATTTTGCAAACGTGGCCAATAAAGATGTGTAGAACCCAAACTCGTCCTCCATACTTCATCTCTAGTCTGACAGCTAAGAAATTTGCCAAGGGCCAGTGTGGCTTTCCTAATCATAGTAAAGGAAATCTTAGCAGTAACAATATAATATTTTGCCCTTCTCTAGCACTTTCATCCAAGGAGCTCAAAGTGCTTTACAAACATTGACTGATGAAACCTCATAGCCCTATGGTGAAATAAATTGTTATTCCCACTTGACAGAGGAATGTGTGGAAGGAGGGGGTGGAAGAAATCCTGGTCCCATTGAAATCAGTGGGAGCTTTGCCATGACTTCACTGATTTCACCCAGGGATACTAAGGGACAGAGAGGGTGTTGAGCTGCCGAAGGTCAGGCCATGGCAGAGTTTGGAATAGAACCCAGTTAGACTACGTTCAGTCTTCAGTGAAATTCATGTCAACCCTTTCTCATCTTATTGTAAAGGTTCTTTGTTTGTATTAATACATCCAAAGGGCTCGTAGTTCCTTTATTCTGCCCAGAGGCGGATTTTGGAATTTATTTTTATGTCAGTGTGTACCGCGCAGGTTGATGCCATATAACTTCTTATAACAGTAATCTCACAGAGGTAGATAACTCCCAGTAAGTGAGAGATCTCTATGGCTGCTATCACTCAAAGAGATTATCCTGGTCGGCTGTATCCTTCCAGTTGGCTGTAGGTTGAAACAAAATAAAATCGAAGTATAAAGAGGGGATTTTTTAAAAAAAGATGTAACTACAAGAAATGAAAGACTGTTTCTGGATGCAATTCACTGGGAGGCCATTTTTTAAATTCCCTTAAACCTGCACTGCTCACAGTGACCCATCGTCCCATTGAAAGGGGCTGGATTTCTCTCTCTCTCTATCACAGCTCATTGTCATTTTTCTAACAGCACTGGTCATCGGCAGGGATGATGCAAGGCAATCTCACAGTGGCACTTCCAGCCACCAATAGTCCAGGGAGGGTATGACTCAACTCTAGTCTTAAACTCACACACACTGCTATTTGAGGTCCTTTGGCATGGGTAACCTTCTGCCTGACCAGGAACCATCCTCTTAAAGCTAAAACCTTCAAATATGCTGAATTACAATAGGCCAGTCCCACCCCAAAGTCGATTCTAATGTATTTCTCTCTTCCATCGGGGATGGTGCACTATGTAGCCTTCACACAGCACCCACAGTGCCAGATGCCTGATGGATGCTAAATGTTTCTTCACTGTTTCTCCAACTCCAGATGTGGCTTATTTCTGTAACTATATTTAGTCCAATAAAAGCTGCAACTGGAGTCTTCAGTTCAATACCACGTTGTTTGAATGGGTTTTCATGGACTCTGCTCATTCATCTGCTTTTCTCAATGCCCTATTTATCATGAAGTGTTCATCGGTCGACTTCTTCTTTTTTAATATTTAGGAATGTCCCTTCGCAGGTGAGGAGACTGGTGGACCTGATGAAGAATGATACGGTGAGTTTTGGCTGGCATGAATATCTTTAAGTATAATGCAGCTGTCTTGGGTCATTAGTCTCTAACAGCACAACAGATCAACAGTAGATGTCAGGCAGAAATCTATGGGTAGGGCAGTGATAAAGTGAATAGAATGCAACATCCCTCTGTGCAGTGTATGTTTCAGCATACCATCAAGTTGGGCTTTTTGTCTTCTTTACATAAAGGGGTTTTTTACAGTGAGATAACTAATGCACGCTACTTACCTTGCTGTAAAATCCTAGTGGAGACAAGTTTTTACCATTAAGAAGTTAGGCAACTTGGTCTACGCGATACCCCAGCTGGTGGTTGACTTTGTAGAGCTTAATTCACAATACAGCTATAGCATCTTGTCTCCACTGGAATTTTACAGCAGGATAGCCAACATGTTAGTTATCCTGTGGTTTAAAAAAAAACCCAACTTCTTTGCAGTGAAGACATAGTCTGAGTTCCCACAGCAGTTGCCTCCAGCCATCACTTTCTTGGAGTGTTGTCCTGTTCTTCCCTCCTGCCAGACCGGGACCTTACATTGCAGACCTTTTCAATTGACTGTGATCACCTCAGCAGACCTGACCTGCAGCTGTATTCCCTGAGAGAATGACAGGGTTAGCCAGTGACCAGCCAGTTATCACAAAGTTTGTTTTATTCAGAACAAAAACAAGTCAGACAAAAGGAGTTCTTGTGGCACCTTAGAGACTAACAAATTTATTTGAGCATAAGCTTTCATGAGCCGATGAAGTGAGCTGTAGCTCATGAAAGCTTATGCTCAAATAAATTTGTTAGTCTCTAAGGTGCCACAAGTACTTTTCTTTTTGCGAATACAGACTAACACGGCTGCAATTCAGAGAAAGCATATCTTAAAAACAATAAACAGCTTCTACACATGCCTAGCTTAGTAGGTGGTCACCCATCTTCCACATGGAGACCTGGAAGATCTAAAAATACTTCAGGTCTTCTGCAGGGCCTGTGTCTGTGGTCACAGTCTTATGCCTGTCAGTTCTTGATAGTGTCTGACTCTCCCCAGGTCAGGGCTGCCATTCTATACAGATTCAAGCCCTTTGTGTGTTTTGAACCAGGTCATACCAGTGGTGTCTCTTCCTCAGGGTAAACTTAACTGACTTTTTATCTGTATTGTTTCTAATGGAGATTTGCATTAATTACCCTCCATTGCTTTTAGTTCCTGCAGGAAATTTACTTATCCATTTAGCCAGGAATACAATCACTAACAAGCTCATAAAGATACATAAAATAAAATTGAACAGCAGACTTTGAATATTCCATGATTCCATCGCATCACATCTGTCACCATAGTGCTCAAAGCCCCTCAGCCATGACCAGAACTCCATTGTGCTAGATGCTGTACAGACACACAGAAAGACATAGTCCATGCCCCAAAGATAAACATAATTCTCTTTTAACTTGTTGCAGGGCAATTTTTTCCTTATCTATCTTATCTTATCTTTTTTATTTATTTTATTTTATTTTATTTTATTTTTTCCCCTGAATACAGAAAATAAATTTCCAGGAAGACTGGAAGCTCATAACACTCTTGATAGGAGGAAATGACCTGTGCAAATTCTGCAACGATCCAGTAAGTCACGAGGGATCTTAGATCTGTCTCTTATGTGAACTTGAAATGTCATTGTTATTTGGTACATTTTGGAGAGTGGAATAGTGGAGCTCAGCTAGGTAGATTTAATGGACCAAACTGGCTAGGCCGCATATGGACAGCTCTCAGCATTCTTCTGAGACTTGACGGTCATTCAACCTGAGATTGAGATAAAGTAATGTAATACTGTTAAGAACGGCTACTGATTGTTTTATTGTAACTACTTTATTTTGCTACAAACTAAGATAACTTTCTGTTGATCAAGTTAGTTCTTTCCATACATAGATAAGATAATAAACTGTCAAGAATATTCCCCATTTCATCTTACCAGCTATATCTTTTTTCCCCCCCGCATGCTGCCAGAGTCCAACATGATGTGTATACTATGAGATACATGGACATGAGAGAGGTTCTATCCACAGTTCATGGCAAACTCCTGATTAATGTCCAGCCTCCTCTATGCACCTCTCACACAGTGGTGGTACCTTGTTGTTTTCCCTGTACACTAAGAGCACAATGTGTGCTTTCCATTCTAGATGACTGATTTCAGATAAAGGAAAATAAAGACTGTAAAGTATCCATGAAAGAAAGAGAGCAAACACAATGACTTACTAACATTCTGCATCTGAACTGAAACACAAGGTGGCAGGGGTCTGTGCAGGAGGGTGGGAGCCTCCTCTTCCATTCAGAGGAACATGATGTTTCCTTTATGTTACAAACTAGAATGTGGCTTGGTGAGCAGAGAAACAGGAAATACATAAGGGAAATGAGTGTGTTGTCTGGATTTATAGAGTGGACTAAGGGGGTGTCATTAGGAACAATGGGATGAAATTGAGCCAAGCAGAATTAAGGGTGAATATCATGTGATGGGGGTGGAAACACTTTTAACAATAAGGTCTTATTAGACTATTCCGTAATCTCATAAAAGAAGGGGTAAAGGCCCAATTACTTGATACAATTAACAGAGCTATTCAAGTATATTGTAGAGGGAAATCTTGCCCTGGCAGAGGGAAATGGACAAGGTGACCTAATAGACTTTATCTCACACTAATTTCTCTGTTTGTCCGGTACAATTTTCTGCATGGGATGTACTTGCAACTGAGATTTCATGGAACTCAAGGACTAAATGGGAGTCAAGTTGCTAATAGCCCACACACCTGACTTGTAAAATATTAAAGTATTTTCTATTATATGAGAAGAATGTTTCTTCAGACTGACCTCCATTGATGAAAGTCTTAGTGATGGGACAGCTGTGCTTCTGATACTACCTGATAGTGAATGTGGAGGAAGTTGTGACATCTTATCAGTAAGCCCAGTGGAACTGGCTCAGTGAATGGCCTCTGATGGTGGCCAAATCCTTCTTTCCTATGATGATACTCAAGAAGGGAACTGGGGAAGCAGAGATGCTCCAGGGCTACATGTTGTGCCAATGTACCCTGAACCAAGAGTCCAATCACTGTGGTCTAAGAGTCAGCTAGTAGCTTCTGTATATGCCTGAGGAAACAATGCCCAGAACTAAATTCAACCCTTTGTTTCAACAGGTGCATTTTTCTCCTGATAACTTCATCAACTATATAAAAATAGCTTTGGACATACTTCACAGAGAGGTAAAAAGAAATCTTTACTGCTAGCCTAGGGAGAGGGGTCCAATAGGAAAGACAAATTTCTTGAGCTTCAGTGGTTACTTCTGCATGTGTAGATGTTTCATAGAGTAATCTCTAATCCAGGGGTTCTCAAATTTCATTGTGCCGTGACCCCCTTCTGACAACAAAAATTACTACACAACACCAGGACCGGGGACTGAAGCCTGAGCCCGGCCAAGCCCCGCGACCCCAGATCGGGGGGCCAAAGCCAAAGCACAAGGGCTTCAGTGCTGGGGAGGAAGGGCTATAACCTGAGCCCTGCTGCCCAGGGCTGAAGCCCTTGGATTTTGACCCCGGGCAGTGGGGCTTAGTCTTCAGCCCCAGGCCCCAGCAAGTCTAACACCAGTCCTGGCAATCCCATTAAAATGGGGTCATGACCCACAGTTTGAGAACCGCTGCTCTAATCTGTAGGAAGAATTTAAGGAAGTATTTTACAGAAAGAATGGTGATTGCGGGGACTGGAATTCCACCTGATGTGTTGGGAGTCAAGTAATGTAAATATATTGACAAATATATGGTATTTCATGACAATCATGTAACTATGCCTAGCAGTAGCATATCTGCCCACTCACTGTACAGCACAGCCCCTATTATTTTTATTAAGGGACATATTCTGATATCCTTTTCCTAGTTGAAGCTAATGGGACTATTCATGGAGTACGGGGCTCCTCAGCATGAGTGAGGATATCAGACGCTTGCCTCAAGAGAGCAGCCGTTTTGGGATCTGGCCTTGTTAGAATCATGCGTCTCAGGGGCTGCAGCTCTGTATTTAAGGTAGAACAAACCCAATTTAGGATTTCCTGTTGAGATTAATACTCAGCCAGCCCACTGCAAACCTCTAGTGGAAATAGTAAAGGTTGTTTGGATCAGCAGATTAAGGTACATGTTATATTAGCAACAAAAAATCTGACCAGCCCCTGACCTGCTTGCCTGTGCTCGGAAGAGCAGGGGTGGCACTACTGTTCTCTGTGAGCTTTGACTTTGTTTATTCTCTTGGCAGGTTCCTCGGGCATTTGTCAATCTGGTGACAGTATTTCATATAGTAACCCTCCGGGATTTGTACCAGGAGAAGACCATTAACTGCCCAAGGCTAATCATGAGGTTTGACAGACTTATGTTCCAGCTCTCACCCGTATTCAGGAAAAGCTGTAAGATCTTCAGTGGAAGCCTTCCCCTTGAAGGAAAAGGATTACAATATTTCAGATAACTAAGTACTATTTTCCTGTGTGAATATAAAATACATACACAGTATAGATTATATTTTCAAAGCAGTGTTTAAAAATACCTGTCTCTCTTTCACTGTCTCCAGCTTGGACTACTGCTGATGGAACTGCCATTTTAATTATACAACAGCAAATTAGACTTCCAACTGCAAAATTGATTAAGAGCTAGCACACACAGATCAGCATTACATTGTTTGACAAAGGCAGCTAATTTTCAAAATTATTAAAATGAGAGTTTTAAAAAGCTGATTACGTTAACCCAGTTTTATTTAAATTGCAGAATTTACCTTTCAAAGTCTTTTGCTTTCACATATGTTCCAGTGTGAGCTACATTCTTTGAGCCCTAACCTACATTAGCTGTCTCTCACCAACTGGTGGTTGTTAGCTGGATTGTTAATTAGTCTTTCAATTACATTTGTGGGATGTTTAGTTACTCATTATGTTGCTTCCAGCAGTGGGGAGAGTAGGAGATCTTTCTCTCCCTGTATGCATATACTGAGTAACCAGGAGATGTGGGGAAAGAAAGGAGGTTCCTTCTCTGTAGTGTAGTTAGTAGCCATTTCCATTAGTGGCCAGGCCAGGATTTAGGGAGGCCCTGTGTGTTGACACTATGCAGCACAAGCCGTGACAGCCCGAGAGCTGGAGAACCACAAGATTGGTCTGTGCTCAGCACCCTCAGTAGCAATCCCTGTTCTATTCATTTCAGCTGCGTCCCTGAGGACATCACTCTGACACGATAAGGTGGTGGGAAAGATCGGAAGGGCCCTGTTGTTCACTGAGTGGAGTTTCACAGAAGGAACATGATGACACAGCATTTTGCTGTGATTTAGCGGCTCTCTGACTGTCAGTGACAAAGCAGCTCTTACAGACTGAGTGCTGTTGGCTTAGAATATCGTCTCTATTTTGCTGCAGTTTCCCTTTAACAAAGTACAAGCTTATCACAAGATCCTAATCACTAGGACAAGGCCAGGATGAGAGCCTGTGAGATTAGAGCTGAGTTTCTCTGATCCCTCAGAAATATATCTTTTACCTTCCCATCCTAACCAAATGTCCTGCTGTAGTACATTTGGGTCTCTCTGGCAGCAAGGGGATTTAGAGGTCTGGCAGTGAGCCAGGTATACAGAGGTTTAAATAGGCACAGTGTAGAAGGCTCATGAATGGCATGTTACTGACCTACATTTCAAAATACAACTTTGTACTATGTCTTTTGAACTGTATCCCAGAATGCCCTGTAGAGGTAAATAATTTATCTCTGTCTTGGCTCCTCTTTATTAGGACATATAGGCTAAGTGAGCATACATGTGCTGTTTCTTTAAATCTGTAGCAGGAGAAGGGCTTGGGCAAGGTTCTAGGTAGACACTATAGTGAAGCATTATTTATTTGTTTATAATTATAAATAGAGAGAGGGGGAGAGATTAGCTTTAGGGATTGTATCTTTTTCCTTTTTCTGCCAAAGTTCTTTTTCCAGTGTTAGAGTAAGCTACTCTTTCTGATGTTCTTCACTGTAGTGACATGATAGAGGGAGAAAAGAGATGTTTTCTGCGGAGATTTGTAATGAAATGGGGAGTAGAGGTGTTGCCAGGTGATAGGAGCAGCAGGGGTGAGATTGCAAGGAGTTACTGACAGGGCCAGCAATGGATGAGGGGAGATAGATACAGGTGAGGGGGAAACTGGAGCAAGTCTATAGAAATTTTGCTCTTAATTATATCTGTGCAATCCCTCTGAAGTGAATGGGGCTGCGCAGAATTTGGCCCACAGTGGCATATCTGGCACAGTAACAATCTCCTCACCTTACATGAATGCATCTATCCCTAATAAATGTGCTTAAACTTCAGTGTGTCCATATTTATTGGGAAGACCTAGATATTGGAATCAATGTTATCATGGATGAGCCTTTCACAACAATTCACCTTTGGAGGAGTCCATTACCCTTTGGGTTCTTGTACCTGTTTTCAGGGGAAAAAACCCAGTAGATTGCAGCACAAAAATAAAATATCACTTTCTTCCTGCAGGAATCTGTGTCCTTGTGTATTGAACTATGATGACAATTCCACTGAAACTAAGATGCTAGAGTCTTTTAATAGAAGGTATCAGGTAAGGCAGAGGAAAGTATTAAGAGATTTAGCAGAGAATTGCTTAATAATCCTTTTGTTCTTCTTTTTTAGCAGCAGTCTCCCTTTGTTCTTCTGGGAATAATAAATTTTTCTAGCAGTGATAATGCTTGAAGTGACTGACCCAGGGACCTGTCAAAGCCTAGAAACTACCAGATATGGGGCACAAATTGTGCTCACATTAGTCAGCTGCAGATTCATAGAAGTCACTCTGAATTGAGTTGGAGGGGGCAGGTGAGGATCAGGCAAGGAATAGGGGCAGATCTGCTGCTCAAGATCTTTAAAATGTGATTCAGAAAGGTGCTAAAACAGAGTGGCTCTTTCAGACGGATCAGAGATTCCGTTGAAGCAGCAGTTCTGGATACTCCTCTTGCTGGGAAATTGGATTAAATTGCGGAGCACTGGTAGTTCAAGAAAGAACTCTTGTGATGGAGGACAGCTGAACTGAAAGCATTTTAAGTGGTTCAAGAAAAATCCCTGGTACCCCATGATGGGAAATCCTATTAAAGTGGGGGTCTCCCTAGGTCAGTCAGCTGGCTTTTGAGCAGTAGGTCATCTGCAGCCTCTATGGTGCCTTTCTGATAAGGAACATCAAATGAGTAGTTTTCTAATTTGGGTTTTTGCAAGCCAATGTTTCAAGAAGCTCATGACTCACTAACTTGTACAAGAAGGGAGTCGCCCTTGGTTTCAGGTTTTGCATGTTCAGATGATGAGACTTCTGCAGGAGGGTCAGCCTGGGGCCTAATAAGCAGAATGGAAGAAAAGGAGCAGTGAGTGATTGTTCTGCCTTCTTTAGGAGGAAACCCACCAATTAGTTGAAAGTGGAAGGTATGACACCAAGGAAGATTTCACAGTGGTCGTGCAGCCATTTCTGCAGGAAGTGACCATTCCAAAGACTGAGGTAAAAAACCGTGAGCCAGATCCAGACCTGGTACAACTCCTCTGGATCATTAAACTTGAACCCCTTATACCAACTCTAAATTTGGCCCTCGGTATTCTGCTTTGTTAGTTTGTCCAGTTCAAGTGAGCCATGATCCAAAGCAGCGGGAAATGTTTTTGGAGGGGATAAAGATTGTTGGTAATACTGCTGAGTGCCCATGTAACCTTGGCCTCAGACATGGCAAATTGTATTAGTTGTAAGTTTTAATCATATTTGTAAAAGTGCTACAGTACTCTTTAGTTCTAAGTTAATGGCTTGGTCTGGCCCAGGATGGTAACTGCCTTGTTCTCAGAGGCCCTCAAGACTATTTTCAAGGTCTGGGGTAACGGAGTTTTTGTTGGAAGAAGAATGTGATAATACATCATATGCTGGCATTTTTGGTCATATACTTACCCCCAGTGGTGAGCTGGAGCCGATTCGCACCGGTTCGCTAGGACCGATTGTTAAATTTAGAAGCCCTTTTCGAACCGGTTGTTCCGCAAGGGTTCTAAAAGGGCTTCTAAATTTAACCACTGGCCAAAAGAGACGCCTAAGGCGCCGACTCCACGGGTGCTCCAGCCCTGGAGCATCCAAGGGGAAAATTTGGTGGGTGCAGAGCACCCACCGGCAACTCCCAGCCCCAGCTCACCTCCGCTCCGCCTCCTCTCCTGAACGCGCCACCCCGCTCTGCTTCTCTGCCCCGCCCCCAGGCTTCCTGCGAATCAGCTGTTTGCGCGGGAAGCCGGGACAGGCTAAGAAGCAAGCGGCGGCTTCCCCCTCAGGCCCAGGGAGGTGGAGGGGAGCTCAGGCGGGGGGGGGGAGGGGAGGCGCAGGGGAACCTCCCCACCCCAGCTCACCTCCGCCACCCTCGGCCTGAGCGTGAAGCCGCCGCCTGCTTCTCAGCCCTCCCAGGCTTCCCGCCGAACAGCTGATTCACAGGAAGCTGGGGGAGGGGACGGAGAAGCAGGTGGTGGCTTCACACTCAGGCCAAGGGTGGCAGAGGTGAGCTGGGGTGGGGAGGTTCCCCTTCCCGCCCCCCCCCCCCCCCCCGCCTGAGCTCACCTCCGCCTCCCTGGGCCTGAGCGGGAAGCCGCTGCTTGCTTCTGAGGTGGCTGCTCCCCCTCAGCTACGCTCCCCCGCCCCTAGGAGCCAGAGGGACCTGCTGGATGCTTCCTGGGAGCTGCCCCAGGTAAGCACCGCCAGGACTCCCCACCTCGCCCCCGGCAGGTGCCTCTGGCTCTTAGGGATGGGGTGGGCACCCACTACGGTGGCCCACGAGAACCTCCTGCCCGGTTCTGGGGGCAGTACGGGACAGGGGAGGGGGTGGATGGGGTAGGGGTCCTGAGGGGGGCATCAAGGAATGCGGGGGGGTTGGATGGGGCAGGAGTCCCGGGGGGCGGGGGTGGGCAACGACCCCCTCGTGGGGTGAGGAGGGAACCCGTTGTTAAGATTTTGGCAGCTCATCACTGCTTACCCCTCTTGTAACAGTACCTGTCTCTTTCCCCAGGAGGGGTTGCCCGACAGCTCGTATTTTGCCCCAGACTGTTTCCACTTTCACCAGAAGACTCATTCCCTGGCTGCTCGTGCCTTGTGGAACAACATGGTAAGACTGCAGAAGATATCAGTCTCTGTCTCTGTCTTCTCCACCCTGTCCTTTTGCAGCAAAGAACAATGACCCACTATGTAGCTGCTGAACCACCCTTCTTCTGTTGAGAACAGAATTGTGTTTCCTACAGGTGGGCAGTATTTCCCTTTGTAATGTAAAGTCACCTGGACACAAACTGGCTGTGTCAAAGAATATATCCTGGGGTATAGTCTCGTAAGCACCTAGGACCCTGCACCAAGAGATGATCAAAATGTGGGATATTGCATCATGCATGCTACATACGTAATATGGAAAGTAGCCAATTTAATATGTTTTAAATCTGATAAAATCCTGGGGCCCTGAGTTTTGTGGGTTGAGCTGCTATTTCAACATAGAGAGATACAGTACATAGCAAATTTTCTTGCTGTTCTACTTGTTTCCATAGGCTGATAATATTCAGCTGTTCATGATCTTCCCTTCTCGATCTCATTTTATTTCTTCTCTCCCATGTTTTCTTTCTGCCGTGCAGTTGGAACCCCTTGGGAACAAGACAGACGCACATTTTCTTGAAACGGTGATCACTCTCAAATGTCCAAGTCAGGTAGGTTGAAAAATATTCATGCACGTGCCACATGCCTCATTGCTCATTTGTGAAGCAGGGTTTCTTGTGCAGTGCGTTCCAGAGCAGTAGCTCCACTACCTTGGAGAGGGTGCTGGATGCTCCCTGTCCTCTCTCTTCCTTCCTCCTTTTGGGTAGTTAGCACCTAGGACATATATGCTTCCCAATGAGAGTGGACTGCAAGAGGGAGGAAAACTCCTGGCACCCGTGCCCTCACAGGCTGGCACAAAGACAGCAGCTTTATGTTAGTGCATAAAAGCTGGAAATCAAACCTGCTTAAACAGGCCAGTCTAAGATTTCAGAGCAGTAGCCGTGTTAGTCTGTATCAGCAAAAAGAATGAGGAGTCCTTGTGGCTTACAAGAGAGACTAGAGACTAACAAATTTATTTGGGCATGAGCTTTCGTGGGTTAGAACCCCCTTCATCAGATGCATGGAGTGAAAATGCAGGAGCAGGTATAAATACATGAAAGGATGGGGGTTGCTTTACCAAGTGTGAGGTCAGTCTAACGAGATAAATCAATTAACAGCAGGATACCAAGGGAGGAAAAATAACTTTTTGAAGTGATAAGAGAGTGGCCCGTTATAGACAGTTGACAAGAAGGTATGAGTAACAATAGTCAGAAATTAGTATTGGGGAAATTAAGTTTAGGTTTTGTAATGACCCAGCTGCTCCCAGTCTCTATTCAGGCCTCCAGTTTGCAAATTAATTCCAGTTCTGCAGCTTCACGTTGGAGTCTGGTTTTAAAGTTTCTTTTGTTGAAGAATTGCCACTTTTAGGTCTGTTATTGAGTGACCAGAAAGATTGAAGTGTTTTCCTACTGGTTTCTGAATGTTATGATTCCTGATGTCAGATTTGTGTCCAGTCTAACTTCACCATCCAAGCTGAGTATTTATTTTTCACACTTCAAACAGCATCAATGGGGAAAGTGAAGGGTCGGATTCTCGGCTGGTGTCAGTCCGCATAGCCCCACTGAAATCAGTACTGCTACCCTGACACCAGCTGGTCCAGAACGTTTAACAGCCTTTGCTATAATAATCAGATGTTAGTCAAACTGGTAAAGGGCGCTGAGAGTGTCCAAGAGCATGTGTGTGTAGTTATCATAACATTACCCATATATTTCAGATGTTTCCTTATTTCTATGGCTCATAAATATGTCTGCAAAACCAGTTAGAGAAGGGCAGGGCCCTTTTTAATTCCTGAGAATAAGAATATGCAGTAATTTTAATGGTCTATAGGCATATTTGAATTGGTGGCTGGGGAACAGATATCTCCATATATTCTTCTGCAGCTTCATGTTGACTCACATTTCCTTATTTCATAGGCTGAGTCATTCCTTAGGACGTACAGGAACAGCAATTATACGTATCCCAACCAAACTACGCCAGACATAACAACACCGCTACCATCATCTTCTAAGCCGACCCCAGCACAGGAACCAGATCAGGTAGAGTCTGCACAATCATTGATCACTGAAGGCATTTAGGAGGCTAAGGGTACAAAAAAAGGAAGGTAGCTCTAGGGCTGTGGAAAAGGCTTGCATCACCAACCACAGCTGCATGTATTCAGATACCACATTAATCAGCCAGGATTGCTTTTCCAATCTGAATAAAACTAAAGGCTCCTCTACATTTCAAATGTATTGTTTGACTTGTGTTATCTCACATTAAAAAGTGCCTTGCATCCACACACACGCTATTTTCTTGTGAATCATCTGGCCTTTTTAACACACATTAATAAGCACACTTTAGAAGTGGGTTTGCTGAGATGCAGGATGAGTTTACCCACAACCGAGTAGGTGCGGATACATCTCCATCCCGAAACAACTGGTGCACATCTACCATGTCTACCTACTAGAATCCCACACTGCTTTGCCAGCTACCTGTGTTGGTCTGTCTAGTCATCCTGAACATTCCTGTTTCAATCCTGGCATGCAGCGAGGTGCTGTCCTTGGCAATTCCAGCTCCAGTGGAGTTCACATATCCGTGGCATACTCCGGATTATTCAGCAGTCATGCTTCATGCTTCACTGTGGACCAATACTAAAATCCTGGACTTCATTGCCTTCTTGGGAGATGAATATGATCAGGCCCATCTGAAAGGCTGTCACACAGCATAGGTCTGCAAGCAGGGGCGGCTCTACCAATTTTGCCGCCCCAAGCAGTTGCCAGCAAGACAAATGTAAAAGAGGGGGGCTCTCCAGGACCGCAGTAAGGCAGATGAGCTGTGGCTGGACTATAGGAACGCTACGTGTAACAGAACCCCCGGGAGAGCTAGCACAGTCTGCTGGATCCATGAGGAGCTGGACCACATGCTGGAGATACTACACCCAACCTCTGCATTGTGTGGACTCCCTGGTTGACCCATGAACCCCAAGTAGACAGTCACGGATATCCAGGTTACCTCTTCCCGTGAATCACAGCCAGAGGATCAGCCTGAACCCTAAACTAGGGAGGGGCCCATTTCCAGTAAGTACTGAATGATATATTAAAATACAGCTGTACAGAGAGGGAGTTAAACAACTTAGCTGAGGATCCTGTAAGGGCACTGCCATGTTGATCTACCTTCTCTCTGCCTCTTGGGTTTTTAATCCCCTCCCCATATCCACCACTCAAAATGGCAGCCCTGCCAGCGACAGTAGAAACTCTCCCGGCCTTTTTTCCTATGACTATGCAAACGCGCACACACATCACTTAGTCTTGTCTCCCACGGCACCCCCTCCCTGTCAAACACACTGCTTGTTGGCCTCTTCCTCCTGCCCCACTCCCCCAGTGGTTAATCCATGCAGTGCCTCCATGAGGCTCTTTGAAGGACAAGCTCTTTTATTGTAGCAGCACATAACAGAAAATCAGAAGTTATGTGTCTGGCTCACAATGTCACTAATGCCTTCAGCCTTGAGCCCGCATGAGGTAGAAGGTAAATAGCCTAACTCACACTACAAACGTTTTCAAAAAAGCAAGACTGTAAGGCACTTGCTGTAAATCACCCTCCCTCCCCCCACTGTTAAGGTAGAACTCTATGAATTTTGCGGAGTACTGTATGCTCAACTGTAGGTGTTAAAAACAAGACATTTAAAAATAGAGCACTCTTTGGCTTGGCATGGAGATTGCACAGCAGAGCAGCTCTCTGGGAACTGTCCATATAACTCGTGGTTTCCTTCCACTCCTGCGCCAGTTTTGGGGCACCATCCCGGCAAACAGCCGCCTGGCATATCTTCCTTGGTTTCTGTTCAAAAAGACAATGGGCAAACTTCTCTGCCTTTTGGGAACATGCTCAGGGTAGCATCCTCCAAAGTGTGGATAGCCTGCAGATGTGCACATGCAATTATTCGCTTAACTCTACTGCGCCCTGTTTTAGCTAGCCATCCCACACAACCCACCTGACATTTATTAACCCTTCCCCAAAGTTTCCTCTCCCCTCCCTCGTCCCCACCTACCCCCCACACATAGCCACCTTCTCCCACTATATGCCTACACAAACCTGGAAGATTGCAAACTTCTAATGATTGCCAAGCTCCGCCAAGACTGGAAAGAGCCTGTGGGAATAAAATTCCAAAATCAAGGAAAAAGCAACATTTTATCACTCTCACAATGGAGACTACAATTTGGATAAATGTTCGTTTTTTCCTCTTTCCATTAACGTGAGGAAGGGGGAAAAGAGAGGACAGGCAAATGGCCAGCACAGCAGACACATCTGCTGTGGATGAAGAGGCAATCAAACCTCTGAAGCACATGGCCCTGAAAGTGTCTAATTTTGCACAGCTTTATGAATGTTCAATCAAGTTCAACTTGGTGTATTGATTAAATAGAATTGAAAATGTCTTTATGGTCATAGTTGAGTCTTGAATCATTCACTGAAATGTCCAGCATCAGTGTCATAAAATCCACATGAACAATAACATCAAAACAAGCCCTATTTTACAAGGCACACATAAAATGTACTCAAAATGCCCATAAACTGCTGTACGCACTTCAAGTATAATTAAATCCTTCTACCAGTACACATACAGAAGACATGAACAGTAATCCTGATAAATGCCTTATACAAAAGCATGTACATTCTTCACAAGTGGCCCCTCGACTCAGAGTATGAGCACAGTGTGTCCTCCACTCTGTGCCCATGAGTAGCTGCGTCATTTTGTAGAGACCTCTTATCTGACCAAAATTTTTGTTTTGTAAGTCTGCCCACCTCCAGCTCCTATCCATGTACGAGGCTCTCTTCCTTGCTGTCACAAAGGTTGTGCAAAACACAGCAAGCAGCTACTGTACCAGGATGTTTCTCGTCAGTCTCAATGTCAGAATCTTCCATCTACCTTTCAGGCTTCCAAATGCACATTCCATTATCATTCTGAAGCTGCCCAGGGTATAGTTACAATTTCTTTTGCTTAACCACGTGTCAAGTAAAAAGCTTCATAAGCCAGGGAAGCAGTGGGTAAGATGGGTCTCCCTGCATGAGTAGAAAAATGGCAACACCATCAGTGTCCATAGAGTTCATGGAGCAGAAGTTCTATTTCTCATTGCAGAAAATAGGCTAGAGTTTCTAAAGGTCCTGGCAACATGAACCTTTCCAGACCACTCTACATTTGTATTCGTGACCCTTTCATGGTGACCAAACAGGTTTGTAGCACCATGGAGAAATATCCCTTTCAGTTGATGAACGCTGAAGCCTGATATGGAGGACGGGAGCGGCACATGGATCCCATCAAAAGTCCCAGTAGAGTTCAAAACCCCAACTGTGCAAACCCATTAATAACCTCCTCTGCATTGCCCAGTCTTGTGACCTGGGGAGCAGAATCTTCTTGATAGCAGGTGACACCTCTATGACAAAAGCCCCAACAGCTGATTTACCTGCATCAAACTGGTTAGCTACTGACTGGTAGCAATTGGGGTGGCAAGCTTCCAGATGGCAATAGCCTCATACATTTTCATACTAAGCTCTCATGTAGGTGTTTTGCTGCCTCGACAATGTTTCTCTATGCTGCCTGGCAGTGCTTTGAAAAGGGGAATGGCTGGCTCTCAAAAAAACAGTTGGATCATGGGAATAAACAGGCAGGAATTATGAGAATTATGCAGTTTGACCTCAAGCCCCAGAATTCTATTGTCTGCCAGTAGGCATTGCACAAAGCACGGCCCAAAAAAATGCTAGAATGCATACAGCACAGCAGCAGAGCAGTGCACTGTGGGATGGCTGACCATAACACTGAGCACTTATTTTCTAACACTGCTGTGCTGTGCAGCTGCAATAATACCAGAGAAAGCTACCTTAATCGTGGCTTAACAAAGTGGTAGGCACTGCTCCCACTAGAGTTATTGCCAGTCACTTAACAGACACACATAACCACAACAAGTTTCAAGTGTAGACATGCCCTGAGTGTGACCGATTGAATTCAGTGGCCAACGTCTGCCTGATTAATTACAGACAAACAGGGATATGATTTATTACGTTGGCTGATACTATGTTTCCTGGTCTAACATTATTCTGTTCCTTTTGCCTGTCTTCTCTTCCTTTAGAATTATGGGAGCCAGCTTCTGTGTGAGGACAGGGCTCCATCCAGCTCTTCTCCAACTTCAGGTAACCTGGTCTGCTTGGGGTAGGAGATTCTTTCTTTCTCTCTTTCTCTCTTTCTCTCTTTCTCTCTTTCTTTCAACAGCATCTCAAGGAATGTTTCGTTCAATTGTGCTTAAATAATTATTGGACTGTGGAAAAATTACGCCAAGCAAGGACATTACTTTCTATAGCTAGTTAAGAGTTATGATGCCAAATCATCCTTGTAGGGACTAGTCAGACAAAGTGATTGCAGTTAACTTATTTACAGCAGATAACTCCTGCACTGTGCAAAATTTAAGGGCTGACACATCCTATAAATCGAGTGGTCTAGTGCTTGGGGCAGTGGATTTGGAAGCAGGACTCCATAGTTTGTGGTCCGATACCTGGTAGTATTCAGCTTTTTTTGAGCGTTGTGCCTTTTTTCATACTCTGCTCTGCCTTGTTGCAGCAGTTACTGTCAATGCCCCTGCTCTGTAATAGTGAATCACCCTATCCTCATTCTGGTCTCCATAACACTGGAGGTTGGTCACTGGCCTCCAGCAATGTGGCGTGACTCGCTCCTTGCTCTTCCCGATTTTGTCAGTGGTCTTAAGCAGTAAGAACTTGTTGCTAACTCCATGTGACTGCTCAACCCCGGCAAGACGAGCTGAAGAAGTCTCCTGTTTCATTATCTGGGCATTGCAAAAATAAAAATACAAAAAATGCGGGTAAATACACAAATACATAGTGGAATAATTTATATTTAGCAGTGATGGGAAAGCATGGTTCTGTTCCCTGTCCAGGTTTAACTGCATCTCTTTGCCTTACAGTGCATGCCCTCAAACCAGCTGATGTGCAAGTGATAGCAGCCCTGGGGGATTCTCTGACTGTAAGGAGCTTTGTGCTTTTTCTGTCTTGTTTTTTTTTTGTTTGCTGGTGGAACAACAAAATGTTTTGCCTCCTCAGACTGGGGTCGGGGGAGGAGTTGAGCTCTTGTTCTGAGCTAGTGAAATACTCGTTCATAGGCAGAAGACAGAGGTCTAGAGCAGGGGACAAGGTGTCAGATCTCCTGGATTCTAATCCTAACATTTCAACTGAATTGTATTAATTTAGGCAGGTCATTTAAGCACCTGTTAAAATCCTTTGCTGGACCTGGGGCCAGAGGGTAAGTCCCATTGAAATCAGTGGGGCTTAAGCACATGCTCTAAGTTAACCACAAGGTTGAGTGCTCTGCTGAATAGGATGGACTGCTGAATCTGTGTCTCAGTTCATTCTGCCTGATAATTATCTATTGCCTTCTCTTATGGTGTAGGGGTTTTTTTTTCTAGTTAAGTAAAATGGCTTTTGCCTGTTTGGAGATGAGTGTGAAAGAAAAGAGAGCCAAAATATTCAGACTCTTCATTGTGCTTGATTAACTGATAACCAGTTTCTTTATCAAACTCACCATGGACTTAGTCCTCAGTGAGGATGATCTCCTTTCATGTGTGTAGTAGGCATTTCACTTCCAAATAATGGAGTCCTAAGAATATTTGTGCACGCACACCACACAACTTTCTGGCAGGTATGATGTTGCAGATTTCTGCATCCATGAGCCCACTGAAATCAGCACAAACATTTGAATAAATACATACCATGTTTATCCCTACAGTCAGCATTCAACTACAGTTGCCATGTGATAGTATCAGATACTACCTGATAGTATGAGATACAGCAGTTGTTGCTGCTATTTTGGTATCTGATACCCTTGTGTAGAATCTCTGGGTACATTTAGTCTTTGGAGAAATAGCAGTTACACATACATATCTGAGGGCAGAGTTTGGCCCATTGCATGGCTGTTTTAATGTTCAGTTTCCTGTCATGTGGCAAAACTTACATTCAGGGGAAATATGTGATGGTGTGATACAGCCGCCCCGAAGGTTTTATTGGCTGGAGCTTGAGATGGCTTCATTACTTGTGAGTAGTGAAACCCTGAATTAATTATACAGCTCATCCAAACTTGTGCCAATACAACCTTTATATACTACGTCATGCACTCATATATTTTGTTTATGCCATGTGTACAGCAATACTATGTAAAGAATTTATTGACGAATTGGTGCTATTTTTCATAACACTGTTCCTGAAAAGCCAGGTGCCAAAATATCACAAGCCCAAATGTAACAGACTTTTAAGGAGAGACCTGTTTATGAAATAAAAATTTAAGATCACCAGAATATATGAATGCCCAAAATGTTAATAATTCAGTCTTTGTCTTGGTTCATTTTTTTTTAGGCTGGTAATGGAATTGGTGCTGACCCAAACAGTATCTTGGATATGAACACACAGTATCGGGGGCTGGCTTGGAGGTAAGTCATTAATAAAGGAAGTGAAGAAATATATTTTGTTTCTCATGAAAAAGGTTGTTTTTTTTCCCAATTGTCAAAAACTGGAAAAAAATATTCATTTGTCGGGTTTGGCATTTCTTTTGAAAATTTGTTTTTTGTCATAAATGCAATTTTTGTTTTTAAAAAAAATTCAGCAATACATTTTCAACCAACTCCAGTCACTAGCTTTTTGACTTCTATACACAGAGGGTTTCACACACTGGATGAATAGGTAGGTAAATAGATATCTCTCGCCAAAGCCAGTGAAAAATCACCAAGGCAAATGAATCACAGCTGCTGTCATTCGAGAGGGCTGCTCAAGGTTTGCTCTTTTTAAGCTTCTGTTAACAAAGAAAAGAAAAGGTTCTGTATAAAAACCACCTATTTGCTGCTGCTGTTTGGCTGGAGATCTTCCTTCCACTCCTCACCACCCTCATAGAGATAAAGGGCCAGATTTCCTGGTACAACTCAGCTGTGCTCAGTGCAAGACCAGAGAAGGGGCCAAGGAAGCTTTGTACTGTGTTGGCCCCCTATTACAAGTTAGAGCAGCCAAGTGCCCCCAGGCACAAGGAGTCATTCTGGCAGCTGAGAACCACCGGGGCATAAGAATGTTCCAGCCATTCTTCTCCCTGGACACGCTTCTGCTATGTAGAGATGAATAAGAGCCACTATAGCAGCTATCTGTCACTCAAGGAGTCCTCAACACAGGTAGAATCCATAGGGGGCTGGTTGAATTGGCTTTGGTGTTGCTTTGTACTGCTGGAATTGAGACTGATCCTTCCACCATGTAAGATTGTAACTCTTGCTACCATGAATAGTCCCATTGTCCTGTAGTGTTTGCAGGATCAGGCTTCTAGGTAGAACCACTCAATGGAAAACAGTCCAGATATAAATATTATATATGTATACCAAACTCTTTCCTTTCCTGTGTCCCTATAGACTCCTTAGATTATTACACCCAAATGAATGTTAACAGTCACGTTTACTTTTCACTATTTAAATTGTGTTTCACTCAGCAGCTTGGACAGAGATACTAGTCTGGCCAATTTCACATTAACATGTTCTTGTGTACCAGCCCAAAAATTCATAGCTCAGGTCATAAACACTGCAGGGGATGTTTAAATCCCTTTGACTTCTGCAGACCTGGGATGTTTAAATCCACCTGCAGTTTCTCCCCTCCCTAAAAAAGTGACTTAATTCCAACCACCCTCCCAGCAGCCAGGTGTTCCTGCATTCCCACAACTAATGACCTGAAGTCACATTCTTAGCTGCAAAACACACACATGAACCCTTCTGACAGCATCAGTGCTACCAAAAATCTCACTAAAGCCCTTAAACAAGCACTTAGACCCTGATCCCTCCACCCAGTTGTGAAACACCTCTAGTTTCCAAGTGTCATGGATCCTTCATATCCTCCAGGCAAGGACAGGAAATCTGTCTTAGGTACTTGTCATCTATCGCCTTATTGTCTGAGCAGCGCTAAAAGATTAGTGACTTAGCCTTTGCTTCTCTTTCCAATTGCAGTATTGGAGGGGATGCTTCTTTAAAGAATGTAACAACCCTGCCTAGTAAGTAGAAGCTTTGCTGTTGTCAAGATTCAAGGGAGAGAATGGACTGATTGGTACACCATGACTATGATGTGGACAGCAATTTACCATGAACTTCTCTTAACCTTTTAAAATCTATGTTGGGGTAATTCACAAGACTGGACATTCATGGAAATGGCCCATATTTTCACTGATCCCCTGGGCTGCCTCATCAGTGAAGCTGCGAGGAGGCTGCAAAAAAGCCTCAGTGAATATTAATTTGAATTTTTAAATAAGTTTGCTGTGACTGCTTTTGTGCCCTGTTTGTGTTAGCTTTCTGCAAATGCTCTTGCAAGTCCCTTTCCAGACAGGGATGTTTGCCAAGATCAGATATTTTAAGTCAGAGGTGGGCAAAGTACGGCCCATGGGCCACATCCGGCCCACGGGCCCGTTCTACCCGGCCCCTGAGCTCCTGGCCCGGGAGGCTAGCTCCCGTCCCGTCCTCTGCAGCCTCACCTCACTGCACCACTGGCACAATGCTCTGGCAGGCAGTCAGGAAGGAGGGGGGCGTTGGATGGGGTGGTGGGGGGCAGTTAGGGGCGGGGGGTCTGTGGGATGTCAGGGAGAAGGGGTAGTTGGATGGGGCAGGGGTCTGAGGGGGGCAGTCAGGAAGGAGGGGGGAGTGGAGGGGGCAGCAGGGGGCAGTTAGGGGCGGGGGGTCCAGGGGCAGTCAGGGGAAAGAGAGCAGGGGGAGCGGATGGGGCAGGGGTCCCGGGGGGGCCATCAGGGAACAGGGGGGTTGGATGGGACAGGAGTCCCGGGGGTCCATCAGGGGTGAGAAGCAGGGGGGCTCGGATAGGGGGCGTGGGCCAGGCCATGCCTGGCTGTTTGGGGAGACACAGCCTCCCCTAACCGGCCCTCCATACAATTTCTGAAACCAGATGCAGCCCTCAGGCCAAAAAGTTTGCCCGCCCCTGTTTTGAGTGAATATTGCTGAATATTTGCATGTCTGCACTGCTGGGAATTGTGGAACTTTCCTGTCCATCAACTTCACAACTATTCTCAAAACTCAGATTGGTGGTTTGGCACCTGCTACATCTGGCTGTGAAGTTTCAGCACATTTTTTGAATGACACTTTATATTAAGGTTTCATTTATAAAGGGCTAATCCATGTTATAAGCATATTACAGACCTTTGTAGTAAGTGTATAGCAGATGGCTAAAAGCACATCAGTAGAAGGAGTTCTAGAAGGTTATAAACCATGGTTGTAAACCATCTATTGATTTATGGCACACTAAAATTGATTTATCATTTATTAAAACTTTTTATTAATCCCTTTAAAATGATATATTTAAAATGAAGCCATTTATTAATCCTTTATAAACAGTCTTTAAATGGAACCCTTAATATAATTGTGTCTTTCTTTGTTTCGACTACCAACACATTCTTTGCCCCCACAGACACAAAGGTGTTGGGGGCGGGTATTTTTGAGCAACAGTATTAGGATAATGAACAGAGAGGGGTGTGAATAATTCACTGCCTTGCATGTAAGCATTTAATACACAGGTCTGCGATCAGAGCGTGATGTTGCATAGCTGTAAAGATATGCACAATAGAACTTCCAGCTAAGATAAGCTTCTCACGGCTCCTTCCAGATCAGCCAGGCCAAGGGCCCTTCTGGCTCCCTGACAGAATTGCCTGCTGACCAGGGGGTTTCTCATTCAAGCTTTAACCATGGTAATGTGCAGGATGGTCACATACAATGGGCCTGTACATACTCTGTCCACCTCTCCTCTTCGCCCCCCCTGATTGCACTTGATGTTAGTGGGATTGCACCAGGTCTGAGTCAGGAGGCAACTTGATCCAGTGCTGTCTGACAATCTACACTAAGTGGTTAAGCCTCTGGCATCACTTGACTGAAACAGCAGTGCCCAATATTCTGCTTCCCCTGGGTGGGCACAGCAAGGTAAGTGGAGAACAAGCAGCAGCCTTCCCCTAACACAAACCAAGAATCTAGGGGGGCATGGTGAATGCTAGTCTTCTCCCCTGTGTGATGAGCAAATGGGCTCACTCCCTTCTCATTATCCTCTTCCTCCTTCAGATATCCTTTGGGAGTTCAACCGTAACCTCACGGGTTACTCGATTGGCACAGGGGGAGCCAGTGAGCCGAATGCCTTTCTCAATCAGGCAGTTCCTGGAGCAGTGGCTGAGTATGCTGATTTTTTCCCCCCCTTTGGGGTGCTGGGATGTGGCTACTTCATATAACTTCCTTTGATGTGTCTCATGTGCTGTTATAACTTGCACTTAATAGCGAGCAAAACCAGTCTAGTGGGTACTTCAAGTTGGTGCCTGGCTCATGCTCCAGAGCTTCTGCTGTATTGAACATAAACTGAATGGCTCACTTGATTTTCATAAGATAGCCATATGATATAATGAAGCATGTGCCAGGACCCCTTGGATCACAACAATGGTAAGCACACCAGTGGAAATACCTTGTCCCAAAGGACAGCTTTATTGTACGATGAAAGAAGCAATACAGCTGGGAATACAGATTGGAGGGAACAGTGGGTTAGTGCATTAGCCTTTGACTTCTCAAGACCTGGGATCACCACTCACTGGCAAAAGTGAGTGTGGTGACCTTACCTTAGTCCACAGGAGGCGTTGCACAGTTCAGCACATTGTCCATTAAAAGCAAGAGAGGGCAGCAGCCCACCCTGGGACACAGCTTTGCTGGAAAAACCATTACAGGAACTGAACTGTTGTCTAGTCTTCATACGTGCCCCAGGAGCAAGAAAGTGAAGAAATTGTTTGGTCTCTTATAAGCTAAACGTTAGGGCACGAAGGGCTTTTGGGAAATGGTCTGCGTGTGGTAGAAAGTGAAAGTGTGTTGAATTTGCAATGAGCAGCTGGGGGAGAGACTGCATGAAATCTTCCATGATTAAGGCCTCAAACATTTGGAAGGGTCGGGAGGAGTGGTTGAGAGAGACAGCAAAAAAACAAAGCAACCAATCAGGCTGCTAGAATCTTATGAAGAGATGAGGACAGGTGACAGCCAGGCATAGGCTTTAGGCCAGTTTTAGACCTGGTGTAAGTGGCTGCAGTTCCTTTGATTTCAATGTGGTAGCAGCCTCATGCAGTTTGAATATGTCCTGGGAGAAGCAGCCTCATGGAAGGCGGCTGCATACTTAATCCCCGGTGTTATACTTTCTAGGAAGAGAATCCAAGTTTTCATCTTAGAAGTCTCAGCTTCTGATGTGGAGATAATGGGGCAGGATGGGAGGCTTAATACTGTATTTAAATAATTAAGCAGCTGGCCGCTGAGTTGGGCACAGCCACTGACGGTTTGGGCAGGATTTCTGGTTGATTGTGCTTGTATTTGACATTGGTAATTGGTTGTGCTAAAAAGACTCTTGTTTCAATCTTTCTCTCTCTCTCTTTTTTTTTTTTTAAATCCTCCATTTCCCCAGCAGCTCCACTTGGCAGCTGAATCGGGAAGCCAAGAAAGCTCCTGCATTTGCTTTCCCTAAGTGATGACTGTTAAGGTTTTATCAGTGATCAAGATCTTGTTTTAATGTTTCATGAGTGATTTCTCCTGCAGGTTGCAAGAATGATTTCTGACTCACCCTAATATTCACTGACAAAATGGGAGTCATTGGCTAGATGCTATGAAATATCTCCCTCTGCCTACTACTCCTGCAAAAGGAGGGATTTTCATTCTATAATGAATTCATTTTTATTTCCAAATGAAGTGACTCCCTATGTGAACAGGAAACTCCTGCAGGGTTTAGGGATCTAATATCCTGGGCTGATCTTACAGCATAAAAATCAGATAGCAATTAAACCAGCTGTCCCTACCTTATTTGGTGTAAAAGGCATGTCAGGTTGGCTGATTATCATAGGGGATTGGAAACAGGATAACAGAGTCTTTCAGTTCTAGGTCACCAGTGTGAATACAGCTCAGGTCAGCAGCAATCATGTCTTTTCCATCAGGTGTCTGTCTGGTAGCCCATCTGAATTGAGCTGATATGTGTCAGTCTAGTCCCTAGGGGACAGTTGTCCACATGACGACAAAGGCCATCAGTACAGCTGGCGCTAATTGGACCCTTGTGAGTAGTCTCAACTGGGATGCCAAGAGTGCCAGAGGCATAGAATCTGAGCTACCTTCTCTCTGGATGTTCAGTCCCTACAGTTCATGGCTGGGACCAAACTGTCAAAGCCTGCACTGCCAGAGAAGTAACTGCGGGGTGGATGAATAAAGAACTTCATTTTCCAGGGCTCTTAAGCCAGAACCTTTCAGGGAACATACTCTGGACCCTTAGATAAGTGAAAAACTCTTTGCAACTGATGTTAATGACCATCTCTAGCTTCCTGTGAAATTCAAGATGGTGGCAAATCTGAGTCAGTTACAGACACTGCTTCATTTGGAAGTTGAATTTGCAGCTAAGTATCTGATCCAAATTCAGATCTGGTACAAGAGGGTGCAACTTAATACTCACTGAAGATGAGATGATCACGATGGTCCCTTCTGACCTTAAAGTCTATGAAGACAGTTGAGCTGCATCCTCTTACATGAGGTGTGAGTTAGGTCCATAGTGTAAAATCAGAAACTTAAAAGGTACTAAGTACTTCTCAGGTACTTATACTGCAAAATTCAAACTCTTGTACAAATCTCGAGAAACAAGTGAGTTCTTGTACACTTGCTGGGTCACCGGTGTGAGGAAGTGAATTTCTCCTCTCTCCACCTGCCACACCAGAGGACCTGGATTGGGCAGAGACAGGAAGTAGAGCTGCTCAGCTTTCCCAGCAATATTTTTACTTTTATAAATGTACTTTTGTACTTTGTCCTTTTATAAAGGGGGTGAAGAAAACAACACTCACAGACTCCTTCTGGTTCTCCCACTGCCCAGCCGCGCCACGCCCACCAGTCCTTGCCCTTTCCCACCATCTCCTCATGTGGAAGGCCTATGACAGTGAAGGAAAGCAGCACATGAGTTTGTTTTCTGTATAAACAGACACTATCGTAATGTCCCTGAACTCTCAGAGGCACCCATCTTAGAGTTCATTTCTATCACACTTTATTTATAGCCTTATCGAAGGAGATAAGTTTATCTCCATGTAGTTCTCTGATATCACGGCATTGGACATAAAGAGGAAAGAATGGTTTCTCCTGGTTCAAATATGTGGCTCTATTTTTGTAATGCTCCTAAGGGTTCATTCTCGGAGCCAAAGAGATTCCTCTTCCTGTCATCCAGAGGTAAAAAGATGGGCTGTAAATGAAAGCTAAGGCCAAGAGTTTCAAAATTGAATTATTTGGTGTGCCTCAGGTTTTTGTGCTAAGCCACCTGCTGATATCAAGTGTAGTGGTGGGCGCTCATCAGTTCTGAGAATCAGGCTCAAAGTTTTCTCAGGCTGAGGGGCTAAAAATCAGTGGCTGCTTCTGAAAAGGCTGGTTTTAATGAACGTGTTGGGTATGTGCAGGCTTGGAAGGAATAGATTTTTATCAGTAAATGCCAGCACACACTGATTTCACCGCATAAGCACAAACCAATGAAAAAATTTCTATCGATAATTGAAATTCCAGTTAGATAAAGTAAAAAAAAAAATGTTGCTTGATAACTTATTAGTGTTTGATTTGAGGGTATTTACTTCATACATTTTGATGGGATGGTGACAGTTTGCATTTTAAAATTTATAAAGCTTTAATTTTTAATCATCATCTACTGTCTTTAATTATGTTTGTCCCCCCATAATCTCCTGCAGCCATGAAAATTTAAATAGATAAACATAAAAAATGCTTAAACCCCATAATTTTGCACAACCGTTAAAATTGAAATGGATAAAAATAGAAAAAATGCTTAAAAATAAAAGTTGATATTGTCTGTTGGAATTATAGAAAAAATAAAAATTGAATTCTGCCAAGCCTAGATACGTGGAAAGGGAGATACCTTCTTAGGTCCTTATCAGGCAAAAGCAATTAAGCATGTGCTTGACTGTAAGCTGTAAGCACATACTTAAGTCCATCCCTATTCAGCCACAACACTTAAGCATGTCTCTTATGTTAAGCAACAGAGGGGTAGCCGTGTTAGTCTGGATCTGTAAAAGCGGCAAAGAGTCCTGTGGCACCTTACAGACTAACAGATGTATTGGAGTATAAGCTTTCGTGGGTGAATACCCACTTCGTTGGATGCATCCGACGAAGTGGGTATTCACCCATGGAAGCTTATGCTCCAATATGTCTATTAGTCTATAAGGTGCCATAGGACTCTTTGCCACTCTTTTATGTTAAGTGTATGCCTAAGTGCTTTGCTGAATTGAAGCCTTAGAGGACATCTCAAATTTTACTTGAAAAATGAAACTAAAAAGTGGTCCTGACTCCTGACCACTTGTGGTTGGTTGATGGGACTACGGCAAGCGCACGCTATGGAACGTTTAGTCTGCAGTAGCGGTGTCCACATGTTCAGAAAGTGCATGGCAAGCTAGTGCACTGCAGATTTACACCATGGCTAGCCATGCACTAACTTGCTGTGTAGACAAACCCTTAGTGAGAGCTGTGTGTCAGATTGGGGGAAGAGGGGAAATACCTTTTGCTCCTATGATATATGCTGTACAGCAAAGGAAAACACTAAACTGGGAGGAGAGGTAGATACGCTGGAGGGTAGGGATAGGATACAGAGGGACCTAGACAAATTAGAGGATTGGGCCAAAAGAAATCTGATGAGGTTCAACAAGGACAAGTGCAGAGTCCTGCACTGAGGACGGAAGAATCCCATGCACCGCTACAGACTAGGGACCGAATGGCTCGGCAGCAGTTCTGCAGAAAAGGACCTAGGGATTACAGTGGACGAGAAGCTGGATATGAGTCAACAGTGTGCCATTGTTGCCAAGAAGACCAATAGCATTTTGGGATGTATAAGTAAGGGCATTGCCAGCAGATCGAGGGACGTGATCGTTCCCCTCTATTCGACATTGGTGAGGCCTCATCTGGACTACTGTGTCCAGTTTTGGGCCCCACACTACAAGAAGGATGTGGAAAAATTGGAAAATGTCCAGCGGAGGGCAACAAAAATGATTAGGAGACTGGAACACATGACTTATGAGAAAAGGCTGAGGGAATTGGGATTGTTTAGTCTGCGGAAGAGAAGAATGAGGGGGGATTTGATAGCTCCTTTCAACTACCTGAAAGGGGGTTCCAAAGAGGATGGATCTAGACTGTTCTCAGTGGTAGCAGATGACAGAACAAGGAGTAATGATCTCAAGTTGCAGTGGGGGAGGCTTAGGTTGGATATTAGGAAAAACTTTTTCACTAGGAGGGTGATAAAACACTGGAATGCGTTACCTAGGGAGGTGGTGGAATCTCCTTCCTTAGAAGTTTTTAAGGTCAGGCTTGACAAAGCCCTGGCTGGGATGATTTAGTTGGGGATTGGTCCTGCTTTGAGAGGGGGTTGGACTAAATGACCTCCTGAGGTCCCTTCCAACCCTGATATTCTATGAGTCTATGAAAACAAAGTTCCGATTACCATGTAAAGCATATGCATGTCAGGTTCATTAGTATCAGCAGATGTATGTCATGAAATGATGTACAGTAGTGAAGTATTTCTAGCAAGGGCCCAGAGGGAGGTGCATCTCATTCCAAAACCATGGAGCTGCCTGCAAGGCCAAAGCTTTCCATTCAGATTCTGAGCATATTAGAGGATCAACGTAATGATAGAGCAGCTAAATGAGGTCCAGCAGTTTAGTGTAGGTAACCTAGAATCCACGGCAAAGCTTTTTATAGATCTAGCATGGTTATTAAAAGGCTGTCTTGTTAGCCCCCTCCTGAGTGTCCTGGATACTTGCTTCAGTTTTCATCAGGGCCGAAAAACTTTTGGAAACATTAATTTGCACAATATAGAGTGTGAAGTGCTGACTCTGAGCTGTGATCCTGGGAATGTCCGATGTTTATTTCAATAGTTATTGTGCACATTTCCTTCGAATCAATGTAGGTTTGGAAATATTCAGTGCACACAAATGTTAATGCAGGGGATTGTACAGAGCTCTGGGTTTGGCGCTCCCTTGCTGTTTTAGTCGATAAGAAATAAACTGATCCAACAATTCTAATGATGCTGTCAGCTGACTAGCGGTTTGCTGCACCTGGCATCCGAAAAGCTGGCGGGGGTGGGGGATTTCTCAGCTGCTCTCTAGGGAGTCAAACAAGGTGAAGGAAGGATGGTCTTGAGGTTAAAACACTGGACAGGACTGAGATCTGGATTCAATTCTTTTCTGACACAAACTTCCCATGCGAACCTGGACAAGTCATTTAGTCTCTGTGTCTCAGTTCCCCATCTATAAAATGGAGAGAATGCTACCTCACAAGAATAGTGTGAGGATACATTCACTCATGAGTTTGAGGTGCCCCGGGGCCATATCGATATCTAGATAAATATTCTTCCAATGGATGCTGGTCTCTCCTAAGACTCACTAATTGTCTTTTTCCACAGGGAATTACCGGACCAAGTAAGAGCCCTGGTGAGACTAATGAAAAGTGATCCGGTGAGTTGACTGGAATGCAGCATGTTTAATCTCACAGCATGAAAAGGAACAGATATTGCTTCATGGAACAGATCTGCCTCCAAAGATACCCAGTGTGCACATCAGTAGGGAACATAATGAACTTACACTTTTTCTTTCTTTATGCAGAGAATCGATTTCACCACTGACTGGAAGATCATCACTGTGTTAATTGGAGCTAATGATCTGTGCAACTACTGCAAAGACCCTGTAAGTAGCAGGATTGAGGAGCTGGCATGGCAGCAAGGCTGACTGGTGTTGGTGTAAAAACACCAGTGTAAGGAGAGCCAGCCTCTGCGTCCCATGAAATCCAAGGTTGCAGGTAGGGGAAAGGAAGTCCCTGAGTTCTGAGGGTCACCCAATATGCCAGACAAAGCTGAATTTTGTGGAGTACTGTGGGGTCTGTGTGGAGTGATAGATACTCTTCTGGCAGTGCCTAGTTTTAAACAGTTAGCAGTAGCAGACTAAGATTGTTGTGGTCTCTGCTTGCTTGCTGTGGGGTAGGAACCAGCCATTATGTGGAAGTGAGAGAGAGAGAGAGAGAGAGAGAGAAGAGCCTGCCTTTCTTGACCATGTCTGGGGCATGAGGTGAGGGAGAGAGGGCGGGATTCTTTCCTCTCGGCTTTGGTGGTATACAGGGGCTGGAAAAGCCCCCCAGCTAACCAGGGAAGAATTGTCCTGGTTCAGCAGTGTGTTAGGCCACCACAAGTAGTCCAATACCGCCCACCTCACCTCGCCTCCCCTCCCCGCACAAGTCCTGGCACAGGGTGGTGTTGGAGGCAGGACGGAGCACGTTGGAAGTCTCTGTAATGGTCAGTGCTACAGAGATTTTTATGCTGCTTCAGACTGTGGCTGCCAGAAGGAGAGCGTGGGACCTCTCATGCCCCTCACCCCCAGTTCTAAACCTGGCTCTGAATCTCGGGTGTAGTCTCTTTTGTACACAATCCTTTTCACTACCACTAGCACACTGAGGTCCTCTGCCCCCCCCCAGGGTGCAACAGAGTGGGGGGATCCTTGTGGCTAAACAGGCCTAGTCAAGCTCCTGTGCTGCTGCCAGATGTTTATGGCTGGTGTGTCCTTGCCTGCTAATGATGTCAATGGATAGCAGTAGAATGACACACCCCGGAAACATTTGTGCCTCTGTTTTCATCATATTTTGGCTGACCCCATTCGAACACACTTACCACTTGGTTCTTTCCCTCAGCCAGAGATGAGGGGCCCATTGGACATTGACTCAGTCTGCTACAGCTCAACAGGGAGCTCTAGAAAAGCCAAGGTTGTACTCCGCCTATCTACATTTGAGGGCGGAGTAATGGTATAATTGAGCCACTTGGTTTCTGGAAGAGAGCAAGAACATTCCACTGACCACAGCCTAGCATGGCAGAAATAAGGGGATGGGAATGAATGCCCAGTGCAATATCTTTTTGTTGTCTCAAGCCATTTGTGAGACGTCATTGGCAGTAACTCCTGCTTCTCTTCTTTTTCTGTGAGGATTACTATTCAGCTGTAAATTTCACCAGCCGCATTCAAGAAGCCCTCGATATTCTGCATGCAGAAGTAAGTGGTTTTAGTAACTCATTGGTCAGCATTGCTTCTTCCTCCCCCAGTTCTAGTAGCTGTGGGGTAGCCCAGGGGTGGCCCCTTGAACCAAATGTATCCCAATGAATTCCATAATGCAGCCTACACTGCCTTCATCTCTAATGCTGAGAGAGAGCCTGACAAATAAGACACCAACATACAACCAGGGGCAGGAGGAGGGCGAGTTCAGTCAAGTGAGGTGGAGAGGAAAGATCAACAATTGGGAAGGACTGGTTGAGTAGTTAACCAGGGCAGAAAGGGGGAGCTGCACTTGTGCTCTGCACTTTAAAATAAAGGCATTGCAATTTGCATGACAAGCTCCTGCCAAGCAAAGCTCTGACTTTCCTTTCAGGTTCCCAGGGCTCTGGTCAATCTGGTTGAAGTAATGGACCTCCTCCCCTTGAGGCAGATGTTTCTGGATAACCAAGTACAGTGCACCACACATCTCACTGGGTAAGGCAGCTTTCGCCTACTCTGGCGTCTGCACTGACTCTCAGTGGGAGAAAAGACAAAATTTGGTTCCCTGCTTCCGAGGCTAGTAGGGCTCTCCCAGCGGGGATCAGGGTTGGGGCTGGAAGGGTTCCCTGGATTTGATATGGGTTTTGGCATTGGGGTTCTTTGTCTGGTGGAGTCTGTTGGGCTCCCTGGGGTAAGCCTAGAGTTATAGAGGATTGGACTCCACTGGCTATGGTTATGGGATACCAAGAGTTAGCACACATACATCTACCCAACTTGGAATTGCATGTCCCAGCTGCAGTGTAGAGAACACCTTTAGGTGCCCCAAAATAATGGGACATAGGGTGACATAAGTGCAGTTCATATCACCTTGATATGCTTAGCAGTTGCCAAACTGATATGTGAGCTGCACCACTCATGTAGGGCAAAGGGACAGGTAAAACTGTGGCTTGAGATTGTGCAAGATGGCAAAGGCCATTTGGCACTCTTATAGAAAGGGTAATATATAGACATCCAGCTCAGCTCCCAGGTGGCGTGGATGCTGAATGGCAATGGGTGAGTGTCTCTTGAATCTACACTCTTTGTTCTAATGCTGTTTCTGTCACTTCTGTAACCTCTTCTGCAGAGATCTGTGTAGTTGTGTTTTCCCAGTGACAGAAGGGTCACAAGAGCTAGCGATGGTGATGGAAGCTACCAGAGCCTACCAGGTACATCTGCCAGGATGAGTGCAGTTGCTTTGCCTACAACTGAGGCAGGGCAGAGGGTTTGCCAGCAATCTGTCTGTTGCAATTTATAACAACATATACAAAAAGTGCCCATCTACTACTCTGGGTACCTTTGTTATTATTTAAAATATCAGTGTGGCAAAATCAGCAGGAAAACTCTATCCCTAACACAAACCCATAAGTGGGACTTTCCTCACCCAGCCACCATCCCTCACAAACAATCACTCCCATCATGCTCAAACCTCTTCAGCCACTAGGGCAAAAAGATGGGTTTTGCCATGTGCCCTGAAGGTCTGTGATCCCTGATTGTGTCGGCCCAAGGGTGGAAGTGCAGCTACATGCCCTACACACAACTTAAGGATGACAAAGTGGTTGGTGGGTGGTTGATGGTCTTTTTTGTCTCTTACAGAACAGCACTTGGAAGCTAGTGGAGTCCGGCAGGTATGACACCCAGGAGAATTTCACGGTCGTACTGCAGCCTTTCTTCCGAAATACCAAGATTCCTCTTCTTCAGGTATGGCTATAGGTCACTCTCAGTAGTTAGGTTAGATGCATGCACTCACCCACCCATCTAGAGTATATGAAAGTATCAGGGTTTGCCAGGTGCTCTTGAAGTTCCCATATGAATATAATTTGGTTTGGGTATATTATGCTGTTGGAATTCCTTGAACAGTTACCAATACTTGGATTTACATAATTTGTTTTTATACCGATTACTGCTTTAACTTTTGAGAAATTATTTAAAGATTACATTTAAGATATATCTACACACACTTGTTCAGCAAGGGCAGGTGTTAGCTAAAAGGTGTTATTGTTATACTCTTATATAGTGCTTTTAATCCGTAGATTTCAAAGCACTTTGCAAAGGACACCAGTATCATCATCCCCATTTAATGATGGGGAAACTGATTAATCAAGCAGCATATGCAAATACACAGAGAGCCCTGGCCATAATGTTAGAGCTCTTAAAGCTGTCTGGCAATAACCCTCACTGTTAACTAACAGCGTCGTCATCTCTTTCTGACCCATGATCTTACTCTTCTATGCCTGTGCAGAGAGAGAGATCTACATAGTAATCAGTCCAAAATGTAATCTTAGGCAATCAGCCCTTCCCGCATCTTTGGCTGTAGGATGGGGCTCCAGTGCCTGAATAGTGACTGAAGCAAGCTAGTAAATCCAAGAACTGACACAAATCTTTTCTGAAACTTGAAAACCATTCACTGATTTTTTTCACACATCTGTGCTTCCTGATTTCAGCTGGAACTGGAAACAGATGTAGTCAAATTCCAAACAGGAGGAGCTGTGGTATTATAGGGCCAGAGGGAACCAGAAAATGCCAGAAATAACTGGTGACAAGTTGCAAACGTTCAGCTTCTTCTTCTAACAAACCTTTTCTGAGACTGCAAAAATTGGGCTGAAAAATCTCACAAAATCATAGGCTTTGATTTCTGCTCAGATCAGCCTTTGTTAAAAGCCCTTCCTGTGGGTTTTGACCCTGGCTAGAAACTTGTAAATGAAAAATAATAGATGCAATTTGTTTCTGAAAAATGTTTAGACCTCAAAAATGATTTTCTTCCAGTTTTGCAAAAAAAAAAAAATCAGATATTTTTCCATATTATATCCAAACTTGAAATGGGCCTGACCCAAAATCCTGGCTACAAACTTGGTGGAAGATCGCATACAGATCCAAAACTTGGCAGCGGGTCCTTACTTCTCTAATGAGCCAACTCAAAACACTTAATCAAAACATCCTCAAACCTTGAGGAAGTTCAGTTCTGGATCTAAACTCTGTGGCCTTAATCCATCTAATCCAAACTCTTTTATCCACCCCTAAAATCTCATGAGAAAACCAATCTCTTAAAACTTCCAAACCCAAACTGTTTCAGATATTACAAAATCAGTAATAAACTGGAGTTCCGCTCTGAAAGGTGACACTGTGGGTATACTCAGTTATGTCTGCTAACGTCAGTGACAAACAACTCTTACTGCTTTTTACTCCTGTTAGCCCTGCAGAACTGACGCTGCTGAAAAAGAGGGAGCTACAAGAGATGGAGTTTCTTCTTCTGTTGCTTCTTGTGTATCAACCGTAGACTTGTGTACTAACTTCCACCAAGCTATACCTGAGCAAACCCACTGAGGAGCATTGTGCGGTTTGCAGCACCCTTATTCCTGGTGGTGATGCATGAGAAGGAAAAGGCCCACCTTAACTCTCATATCCAAGCTGAGTTTGTGGCTGTGGCACTGGAGATCCTAGAGAGAAAGACAAAACACAGAACCCAACAATGCCATTTTTAGAGCCAGGATAGAACAGCACATTAAACATCTGAACTTTAGGGTGTTTATCCTTTTGGGGTTGGCCCATTGCTCGTACTTGGTGATCCTTCCTGGTAGTACCCCACTTCATCTCCCCAGATGGCCAGTAGGCCTTCCACATGGGAGTGTATAATGGGAATGCCAGTTACTACCAATAGGCTCTGCTCCAACTTCAGTGAACCAAAGTAATAAAGTATAAACGAACTTCTTGCACTCAGATGTCCTTTGCACTTTCCTTTTCAGGATGGGCGTGCAGATATCTCCTTCCTTGCACCAGACTGTTTCCATCTGAGTCAGAAATCCCAGTCTCAGCTCTCCAGGGCTCTCTGGAACACCATGGTAGGGATGGCATGAACTTGTATATCTGGCTCATCAACCAGAACTGATTCAAAGTATCTTTAAAATCATCTCCTTTGTGTAATAATTGCGGGACTGGGTGGCTCAGGCCACTGTTGAGGGGACCCAGACCATTCGTCTTGAGGTCACCTATTCAAATCCATCCCAGGTCAGTGTTGATTAAAGGTCTCTTCCATCTGTTGGCTAAGAGGTGAACTGAATTTGATGCATCTCAGTTCACATCCTGTTGGACAGGTGTCCACATCAACAAGAATGAAACCCATGGAATGCACTAGCTAACAGTCTCCATGAAAGAGACATTGAACACTGCCTGGGTCATGGAGACTGACTGACCTTCCTTCTCACCTTCCAGGTTGGGGCTGAGGCACATTTGTATAGCAGTGTAAGTGATGCTTGTACTGCTGTAGCCTTTGCTGTACCTGTTCTGTGGAGAAGCAGAGGACTGTAGTCTCCATGGCTGTCAGCCCAGAACCTTTCACCTACTCTAAATTCACTTTTTAAAAGGAGTTTAGTCAGGGAGGATCCCGAGTTTTTATCGAGGAACCCCTGCAGTGATGCTTATCTTTCCTTTTACTCACTGGTGCTATGACAAAAAATGGAAGATTTATCCTCACTGCCTGTCGCACTTTGTGGTTGATGCCATGTTTCAACGGAGACATAAAGTTAGACAAGGCCTTAGCCCTGGTATTCTGGTCAAATTCCAGTACAGCTACTTCTGCCTCCCTAAATTCCCCCAGCAATACAGTATGCTCCTTTACTTCCTGTTCTAAACTACTGCCTAGTGTTACTGTGCTCTGTGACACAGCTGCCACGTTCCTCCCAAGAAATGGCTGCATTTCAATCACATGCAAATCAAGAGCTATGCAATTACTGAATTTAATTAAATTTTTGAAGCACCTTTCAATTCTTTGGGTTTAAAATTGCTACAGAAATGTAAGATGAGACGACACAGCTACAAAACTAATCCTCCCCCTTTTTTTCCCCAGCTTCAACCTCTAGGGGAGAAAACTGACTTCTTTGACCTCAAGGCTAACATTACCCTGAGTTGCCCAACTCCGGTAAATTCTGTACCATTATGGAAGCAAGGGGTTGGGATGGGTGGGTTCTTGGAAAAGATCCAGTATTTTTGGAACAAGTCTGCTAAAATTCTGCTTCTCTGTTAACTGTATGTGAATATTTTCTTGCATAATAGCTCTTCAGTGTTTCTGAGTCTTATACCGTCTTACAAAAACTGACTGATAACATGGCTGAAGCGGTTTTTAGATCTTTGGCCAGATTTTTAAAGATGCCTAAAGATACAGATAGGTACCTAGTGGAATTTTCAAAGGGATTCAGAATGGATTTTCCCTTTGAACTCATTGGCAGTTAGGTGCCTAGATGTTTTTGGAAATCCCACGAGGCACCTATTGGTGTCTTTAAATGCCTTTAAAAATCTGGTCCCTAGTGACTAATACTGAAGAGGTTGCATGTATGCTTTACATGTGTATGTAGCTTTCCCCCATTGGGTGTATGGATCTAGGGAGTTTCATGTTTCCTTCAACCTCCAACACATGCATTTGTCATTGCACACCAGCTCAGCAGTTTCTTCTTTCGACAATTGGACAGCTGCTTCTCTCCCTTTCCCCCAGCCCTTTTTCTAACTTCTTCTTAAAAATTTGTGATGTATAAACTCTACTCTGCCGTGAGTTTCAGAACATCAGTGCATTCATGGACTTTTGAGCTGCTATATGACAATAGAGGGAGATGCTACTAGTTTCTTTCCTCCTTGCCCTGTACAGCAATTACCCATCTATGAATTTTTCATGTGTCTATCACCATCATCTGTGTTTCTGTCTTTCTTACCTACCTTCATTACATGAGTTTGAGCCTCCAGCCACTATTTAGTAGTAAAATCCCTACAGAGAAATCACTAGCATAGCTGATTGTCTGGAACATAACAGGAACTGCTGTAACAGATCAGACCATCTGTTCACCTGATCCAGTATCACACTTTGGGACATGACCTATAGCTGATGTTTTAGGTGAAGGTGAAAATAACAAATTTGGCCAGTTGTGCAATGAGTGAGGATTTGGGAAATTCTTTCCTGACCTCTGAAGAGATGAGCATTGAAGTTGGTGATTACCTTTATCTTACCAAGGATAACTATAAATGCTGTGAGTCAAAACTTATCCATTCCTTTTTTAAAGCCACTTCCGCTTTTTGTCTTCACCCCCTTTGACACTTTCTCAGGGTATCCAGGATTATGAGTCACCTTGTGACACCCATGCCTCAGTGAGAGAGACACTTGCTGGTGCTTACCTGGGTGTCAGCTCTTTGACACCACCACCTTGAGGCTCTGCCAGCCCTTACTTTGCCTGGCAGGTTAACCATAGGTGCACCTCAATCCCTGAGCCCCCTCGAAGCAGTCCCCTGCAGTGCCAGCCACTGGACACGTGCAGAAATTACCAGGTAAACTGCCCCCAAAGGAACAGTGCATGCGCCAGCTTGTTTGATTCAAGTGAGGATCAGCTCCAATATAGCAGCACAGCACTGAGATATGTTTATAGTGAAAATAATCCTATGTTTATTATCCAAGGCTAAGATTTAAGGGATAGCGAATAAGGATAACAATGGAAACAGAAACAGTTACATATCAAACAAAAAGTAAGTAACTTTAGACTCTAAGAAGTGTGTTATAAACAGGCTTAACCCCTCATCATCTAAAGTTGCTTTAGGTGAGAGAAACAATTTCCCAGCATCTCCAGCCAACATGTCTGGGATCCCTCTTTCATGATTGCAAAAAGCGCTGTCCTGTTTTCTTCCTCTCTGAAAGATAACAAAATATCTCCTTGCATTTTTTTTTATATTCTTCAAAGCTCATTTCTGAGCCCCAGAGACAGGACAACCCCTGTTGGTTTAGTCTCCAGTGTCTTCTCATCCCCTTGTTGACCTCATATGTAAATTGAGCTCATATTATGTTGGCTTACAATGCTTAATTTACAGAGATAGACAGGTGAAAACACATCCTAACTTCTCTCTGGAAAAAACTTGTTTTTCTCTTTGGTTGGTGACAGACTTTAAAACATATGTTCAGTACATATACACAATTACTTAAATATTCTCTCTACATACATGATGCAATGATTGAGGATCAGTATGACATATGCTTTTATTAGAGACTTCACATGATATTCTATATGGATAAATACTATGAAAGCAGTGTGCTAGGGTGGTGAGTGTCAGGCCTGCTAACAGTTGTTGTTACAGAACAGTAAACCCTTGGCCAGTTGGCATCAATGGGCTTCTGTGTCACACCCCTGAGACAGTGGGTTCCACAGATTCACTATAAACTGTGGGAGGTATTTCCTTTTTATCAGGTCCAAGTTTACTTGGTATTAATTTAATAAGGCGACCAGTTACTCTCCTTTTGCAGAAGAGTGAAAATGAATGTTGGATTTGTTTTTCCCTACATCCCTTACAATCTGATATTCAAAACGCCCTGGAAACTGTTGCCTTGCACTGTTGCTGTCTATTCTGGACCTATTCTGTGGACAAACAGGGTTTTGAAATGAGTCTTTAACATGGCAAGCCCATAGCACTTTGTGGAAGCCGTGGGTACGTGCTCATAGTGGCACTTTCCCTACTGAGACAGCTCTGATGTGAAGTCTTCATAATTGCAGTACAGTAGCTAAGTTACACGAGAGGCTGTTTCTGGGGAGTTCCATCTGTCATTTAGCATATCTGTTATTACAGAAAATGACTTCAGATTCTGATGTTCATGGGCTCCATCTGTTCCGTCCCTTTGCTTCTCTAACTCAACACAGCAGATGTTGTGTATGTGTGACTGTCATATGTGCCAGGCTATAGAGACGAAAGGTCTATAGCAAACCATTTATAAGCATAATGGGTTAATTTAAAGGATGAAAGTCTGCAAGTGAGAGGGGGGTGGATTTCTGATTTAAACCATTTGGAATAACTCTGCTCTTCCAGTAGGAAAGTCTCTTTGACCCTGCGCCTTCAGATTCTGGGTTCTGTATTACTAGTGTATTAACAATCGTGCAATTCTCATTAGGGAGAAGCAAGCCTCCTGGTAGGGGTGTTTAATCTATGAGAGTCCATGTTTCCTGAGGTAGATGCTGGGTACCAAGACCACCATCCAAATTATACAGCCACTGTGGGAAAAGGGTGAGCCGTGCATGCCAGGCTCCTCCCCGCTGAGGCAGACAGAGCTTCCCAAACTTCTCCACTCCCTAGACTGGAGTGGATAACAGATACAAACAGCCCTGCACTCTTTGAAGGGATCTGATGTGTGCTGGTGGGCTGGACCAAAGCCCCCAGATCTGAATACCCCTAAATTTTAGGGGAGGGAGTTTGTTTCAAAATCCAGATCCACACTTTGTAGCTCAGGCCATCTCTAGTTATATTATCTTTTGGCAGCAGAAATCCTGATCTATTTGCTGTCTTCTATGTCCTTGTTTGCTGCCTGATCTGTATTTCTCTCCTCACTCATCAGCACAAACCCTTCCTGGGAACATACAGGAACAGCAACTACACATACCCACCTCTGGAACCTACTAACAAGCCAATTCAGGTAATTGCCTGTATCGCTTACTGTACATTACACATACACACATGGATGCAAAATTGCTCCTGTCTAGTGGGTGTTTTCACATCATTTGGAATTTGTAAATGGTAATTTCTTACTAGGCTTTGAACATACAAATCTCCTCCTATGTCAACAGGTATTTAAACACTTCATTTTCAAGTGTTTTTTTGCTAACACAATTGTACCAGCCAGTGCGGACTGGGAATAACTGTATTAAAACTGTTCTCAACACTAAGTCATGACAGTAACAAATCCAGTCAAGGGACACTACTGTAAGTCAGCTGCTCCAAATATACACAGTATTGGCAAGAGAACTTAGGACCTGTCAGCCCCAAAAATGCAGGCTTAGGTCACTTGTTTTAAAGGAGGGTTTATAGCCTCATCAGGCATCCAGCCACTAGAGGCAATGTAGACGGAAGTGGTGATAACAGTATGTTACATAAACTTGCAATATGTCTCCAGTTAAGATCTACTGCCTCTTAAATGAAGGCTTTACATTGCCCCATAGCAGAGAAACTACAGCAGAGGAGTTAGCGTAACCAGTACACAGCTAATTCCGGGTAGGAACTGAAGAAATGTGGTGGGAACCTGCGCTTGCCACATGGCTGGAGGAGGTGTGGAGGCCTCCTAAGATAACTGAGCAGTTCTGTTGGTGTGAGTATGGCTGGGGAAGATGATTGTCCAAAGCAGTGGTCTGAGTGGCTAAGTTAGGCCTTCTTAATGAGGTCACTGCTGTTGTATAGCTCCAAGTAATGCCCAGCTGGGACTTAATTTCCAAACAAAATAGAGTGAATCCCTGCATCCATTATGGATTATAAATAAGGCTAAAATTTTGTCACAAGTATTTTTAATAAAAGTCATGGAAAGGTCACGGGGCAATAAACAAAAATTAACGGCCCCTGATCCCTTCTTGACTTTTACTATAAATACCCATGATTAAATCTGCTTTGGGGGCCTCAGGGGCTGATGGCTGTCCTGTGCTCCAGTGGCAGGGGCTGATGGCCACCAGCCCCCGCTGCCCTGAGGCTCCTGACCCCTGCTGCTCCAACAGCCTCTGGAGCGGCCCCCGGGACCATTGGTGCTCTGGGGCCGCTGCTCTGGGGCTGCCCCTAGGATCCCTGCTGCTCTGGCGGCCCGCAGGGCCACTGCACTGGGCTTCCCCAGCCTCAGCCGGTGTGGCTGGCCCCGGAGCCAACTGCTTGGGTGGCCCTGGGGTCAGCCGCACTGGCTGCTGCAGCTGTAGAAATCATGGAGGTCCTGGAAAATCACAGAAGCCATGACTTCTATGACCAGACTCGCAATCTTAGTTATAAAGAACAACAGGTGATACTAGCAAGTACTGCTTCAGACTGTAACTGAAAAGGAAACCACCATTCCCCCTCCCGGCTACAGTTCACAGCAGCACCCGGGTTGCTTCTAGAAAGCTAAACAGAGAACTGGAGAAAGCCTTCCAGTTCATGATTCTTACACTTCAGTGGCCAAGTTGGAAGGATA
The DNA here is from genome assembly GCF_965140285.1 of Lepidochelys kempii. Taxonomy (NCBI): domain Eukaryota; kingdom Metazoa; phylum Chordata; order Testudines; family Cheloniidae; genus Lepidochelys; species Lepidochelys kempii. The sequence continues at coordinate 155,563,633 of NC_136382.1, forward strand.
CCATGGAAGAGGGCAAGAGAGCGGCAGTAGAAGGAAAAGGAGAGAGTGGAAACTGCTTCTCCCCCCGACCCCAAAAAAATTAAACCAGCTGACCTGTCTTGGGCCTTTATAACACCCTCTAACTGGATTGTAGTCTCTCTGAGCCACACCACTGTGTTAAAGATGAGGGCAGCTACATTTGACTTGAATTTTTTTTCTGCAAATCAGGTGATACCCTCAAACTCTCACACAGCCACTGGTCAACATGGCCTTTGTCTGGGCAAGGAGTGGACACCCTTGCCCCTTATGGGACTTGCCCACTGTATCAATTTCTTTTCCTCACTGGCACATCTCTGCTTCTCAGAACACACTGTTGCTGACGTTGAGAGGCAGTGTGGGTAGAGAAGTGGGCACAGGACCATGACTCAGGCATTTCTAAGTTCGGTTCCAGGCTCTGCTACTGAATTGGCACACTATGTGACCTCTGGCTGACTACCCATCTGTGACATTTCAGAGGATAACACCTATTCTGCTTCACATGAGTACTGTAAGCATTAATTAATTGGGTTGACCGGACAATGACAATTCCATTTCATAGCAACTTTTAAGGTTTTTGAATTTGGTTTCATTCTGCATTGGAGTGAAAACAAACCATTTCAAGCATTTTGCAAAAATGATAGGGCACTGGTTTGGGAGACCCAGGTTCAATTCCCTGCTCTGCCTGATTCAGGCCAGAATTTTTCATCCTAGACCACTCTCAGTCAGGCAGAGCAAGGACTCAACCCTAGGTCTCCCACTTTCTGCGTCATTGCCCTAACCACAAGGCTAAAGAGTGTGGGAAGTTTTCTTTTCTCCTCTGCCCTCCCTTCCTAAAATAAACTATGTTGAAATCAGTACATCTCTTGACAAAACAGTATGTTTGGGTGAAATTTCATTTCACCAAAAATATTCCGACCAGCTGAATTAATCAGTATTTGGACAGCATTTCAGGATGAAAGGCAAGAACTGCCGAGCTCTCACGTAACTAGTTTGGAACACACTGAACGAATATTACAACCAAATCAAAATCCAATAAAAAATAGTTCCTAAGTATACTAATATCTCCTAACCATATGGCTGTTTGTTTTGTTGTTTAAGAATTGGGGCAGTGACCTGTCATGTCCTGCACAGAATCCATCTGAAAGTGTCCCAACATCAGGTGAGAGAGAACTTGCTTTGGGCTGAACCACTGAGAGGAGTGGTTCCTAAACTCTGTGCTTTTTAAAAGCAAAATCTTAAAACTGTATTACCGCACATGTTCGGTGAAAGGAAAACAACCAGGTTAGGCATTGTGTATCCAGCAGATAGCAAGGGCATTCTACTTTGTCAAACCCCGGCATCTTCACCAGCACAGCGGCTGCATTCTAATGGACAGACAACAGCTTGGCTGGCTTGATCTAGCCAGATGTGCCTGGTACATTTGCAGCAAAGCAGCTTTGACCAACCTGGGTGTACCTGCTTGATTAGCAGAACAGGTGTATTTTGTCCGGACATAGCCGGAATGCTTTACATCTGAGCAGTTAATAGGAAACCTATATCTAGACTTAAAGCCAATTGAAAACTGAACAGAATGAATATATGCAATTTTAAATCTATCTAATCTATTTTGGGTTTTTCTAAGGTGACATGTGAAAGGCAGTGTTAAGCTCTGTTTACTTCCCTATTACTCAAGCACATGATTTGGAGCAAGCCAGGAGGCAGAAGTGAATTGCAAGAGTTTATTCCTCAGGCTAGTTGATGACTAAGTTTGTGTAGAACCCTGGGCCCACTCCTCCTGAAGTCAGTAAAGTTTTTGCCATTGTCTGCAATGGAAGCAAGATCACCAGGCCCTTCATCCAGGATAAGATTTTCCAATGATCACTGGTAACCCTGCTTTTTTTCTTTCTTCTTCTGTCTAGTACATAAGCTACGGCCAACAGACATCAAAGTCGTAGCAGCGCTGGGAGATTCCTTGACTGTGAGTAGTAGTGCTTCCCCTGAGCCTAGAATGGGATGGGCAATTCTAGTCTCCCTGGATGTTATGGTGTCAGGCACCATCCGATGGAGAGCAAATTGTTGTGACTTGCCTAGCTGTGTCCATTTGCAGCAACAATATCTATGAGTGAATCTGGCAATTGCGAAACTGAGTAATAAATAGCCCGGACTAAAGCCAGAGGTGAGACCCAATCCTGCCAAGGTGCAGAGCTGCCTCAACTCCCCTTGGCTTCAGTAGGAGTTGAGGGGACAGAGTAACTCAAAGGGTCAGGCTCATATTGCAGATGAGGGTTCTACATGTTTCACCCTTTTGAGAGCTCTGTCGATCCATTTCAGTCTTGACCTACGGGAACCTTGGCTACTCCCACACTGAGCCTTGAGCTTTTCTTGGAGGACCTCAGTCCTGACCTACAGCACTCCCTGCTTTTCCAGCCCCACGCCCCTGAACAGGTCACTGCTTGAATTTTCCCAGGAAATCTTCTTTTTGTTACTTTTATTCTCTTGATTCATGAAACGTTTCAGAGAGAATGGAAAACCTACCCTATGAGATGAGACTCAAAGAGCGTGGCGTGTTTAACCTAACAAAACAAAGGTCATGGGGAGATAGGATTGCTCCCTATAAATACATCCGAGGGATAAATACAGGGAGGGAGAGGAGTTATTTAAGTTAAGCTCCAATGTGGACACAAGAACAAATGGATATAAATGCCATCAACAAGTGTAGGCTTGAAATTAGGCGAAGTTTTCTAACCATCAGAGGAGTAAAAAGAAAAGGAGGACTTGTTGCACCTTAGAGACTAACCAATTTATTTGAGCATGAGCTTTCGTGAGCTACAGCTCACTTCATTGGATGCATACCGTGGAAACTGCAGCAGACTTTATATATACACAGAGAATATGAAACAATACCTCCTCCCACCCCACTGTCCTGCTGGTAATAGGGGAGGAGGTATTGTTTCATATTCTCTGTGTGTATATAAAGTCTGCTGCAGTTTCCACAGTATGCATCCGATGAAGTGAGCTGTAGCTCACGAAAGTTCATGCTCAAATAAATTGGTTAGTCTCTAAGGTGCCACAAGTCCTCCTTTTCTTTTTGCGAATACAGACTAACACGGCTGTTACTCTGAAACCATCAGAGGAGTGACGTTCTGGAACAACCTTTCAAGGGGAGCAGTGGGGGCAAAAAACCTAACTGACTTCAAGACTGAGCTCGATAAATTTATCGAGGGGCTGGCATGATGGGACTGCCTACAATGGCACATAGCCAATCTGCCGCTGCTAGCAGCCAATATCTCTAACGGCCGGTGATGGGACACTAGATGGGGAGGGCGCTGAGTTACTACAGAGAATTCTCTCCCAGGTGCAGTGGCCCTGGAACCCTTTTAATAGTTGGGGTGCTGAAAGCCAGCCCCTTGCCCCTGTTAACCCCTCTCCCCCAGCTGGGGCCAGGAGCAGTGCTGTGTCTCTAGGAGGGGGAACCCAGACAGGGGTAAGGGGACAATAGTTGGGGGCAGGCATTAGGCCCGCAGCCAGGACCCTGCGTGCGGAGCCAGTATAAGAGCTCTGGCCACAGGGCCGGCAGCCGGGACCTTGGGAGCAGGGGGGTGAGTGCGGGGCCCCAGGCACATGGGGCCAGGGATCGGGGCTAGTGCCCCAAGAGTAGAGCCCTGGGCACAGGGCTCCGGGCACAGGGCCAGTGGCTGGGAAGAGGGCTGGCAGCTGGGACCCGAGCCCCGGGCGTGGGGCCAGTGGATGGGGAGCATGGTTATTGGCCAGGACCCAAGCCGTGGAGTGGGGAGTGGAGGCCTGGGCATAGGGCCAATGGCCCCGCGTAAAACCTGGGGGTGCTGCAGCACCCCGCGTACCCCTACTTCCCGTGCCTATGTCCAGGTGTCTGGCTGGCAGGTCTTACCCACATGCTCAGGGTCTCACTGATGGCCATATTTGGGGTCGGGAAGGAATATTTCTCAGGTCAGAGATCCTGGGATTTTTCCACCTTCCTCCACAGCATGGGGCACGGGTCACTTGAAAGTTTAAACTAGTATAAATGGTGGATTCTCCGTAACTTGCAGTCTTTAAACCATGATTTGAGGATTTCAGTAATTCAGCCAGAGGTTAGGGGTCTATTACAGGACACGCTTCCATCCCTGCTCCGCCCCCAGAACAGCTCTGCCTCCAATCCCCTTCAGCCCCCAGTCCTGCTCTGCTCCAGGCCCAGCTCTGCCTTCATTCCCTCTCTGCTCCTACTGCACCTCCATTCCTCCCCCTGCTCCGGCCCCAGCCCAGCTCTGCCCTCAGCATTCCTGCTCCACTCCCAGACCAGCACTGCCTCTAGCCCCCACTTCTGCCCCAGCCCTGCCTTCAGCCCAAACTCCACTGCTGAGTAAGCCTTGGCTGTGTAGTAATGGAGGGGGAGCATGGACAGATTCCACTACTAGTAAAGGAGGGCACAACTGAAAATGTTTGAGCACCACCAGCCTTGAAGACCCAGCTAAAACACTGGGTCAGGCAGTGTCCTAGGTGTCAAGTGGATAGTGAACCAGAGTTTAGTTTTCTTGGGTGATTAAAAATAGTGTGAATTAGTAATGGGGATGTCTTGTCTCTTACTCCTCTGTTGACTTATTCAAAACTAGAGCATGGTGGGAATTTTTTCCATCAAAAAAAATTTTTGATTGGGAAATGTGATTTCACCCACCCCTCAGGAAAATGACAATTTTGCTGAAGTTTGTTTTATTTATTTCCATCAGGAAAATCAAAATGTTCATTTAAAATCTGATCAACATTAACCTACACCCCTCTGAGCTGCCACAGTGCCTCATGGAGTTGTAGTTCTGGAGCTTTGTGTCCCTATTCTCCCCTATGGGCTGACTCCTCGACTGGACTACATCTCCCATGGTACACCACAGTCTCCTTCTGGCTCAGCTACCATGGTACATCATGGGAGTCTCATGACCACAGTGCATAATGGGAAATACAGTCCTGCCAGGGAATCTGGTGCTTAGGGGACAATGGGGGCATAAGGCATCCAAACTACAATTCCAATGAGCCACTGCAGTGGCTTAGGAGAATGCAGAATAATATGGAACTGAGCCGAAACAAAATGTTTTAACATTTCAAAATGAATTTTTCTAGTTTTCATTGCACAAAAATATTAGCTATTTTGACTTTTCTTTCTGATTCAGGACTAAACCAAATGTCAAAATATTGGAATTTCCTGTGGGACAGAAATTCTGGTCTTTCAGCCAATTCTATTCAGTACATTTCAACTAACCCTTTAAATGACCCATTCAGTAGCAACAGCGTAGGCCAGTAGAGCTCAGCCCACGGGAGGACAAAGCCATTCCTGCTTCGCGCAACTTCCTCTGCTTGTCATCTTGCCATTTCATAAATGATTCTCACTGTCCTTCCAGACTGCTGTAGGAGCCATAGCAACCAGCCTGAATGACCTGCAAACAGCCTGGAGAGGACTTTCCTGGAGGTGAAACACACAGCAGCTCTGGGTGGAAGTGCGTGTATGTGAGAGAACGGGAGTTTGCCTGGAATGTGCGTGCGCTGCCGTGGGTGGCTGCTTCTGGATGAGTGTGACTGTGCCCGTAAACATGTTGGGAATGACAGATTTAGAGGCATTATTCTACAGTCCATATAGCAGAATCCCAGATAGCTGCTTGGCAGGCATCAGTGCAATCTGTGCACCTTGAACAGCTGCTCACAAATACAGTAGGTACCAGTGAGGTTAGACTGCACAGCTCTGATGGGGCAGTGTGCGACTTGCCTCTTTATGATGGGCAGCATCAGAATAAGTGGAAAATAAGTGCTCTGTTGGCAGTCTATAAGGCTGTCTACACTACAACCTGTGTCGGCTAACTTATGTTGCTCAGGGGTGTGAATAAACCACCCCCACGATTGAGATAAGTTACACTGACATACGTGCTCATATGCACAGCGCTGTGTTGGCAGGAGAGCTTCTCCCACCGACATAGCTTCTGCTGTTCAGAGGTGGGTTTTTTATGCCAGCGGGAGAGCTCTCTCCCGTTGGCATAGAGCGTCTTCACCAGACACACTGCAATGGCGCAGCTGCATCAGTACAGCGGTGCAGATGCAGCGCTGCCCATTTAGACATGGCCTAAGGCTGTGTGCACTGCCTCAGCTGCAGCCCTGTTTGACTTGATCTGAAATCTCCCTTTCAATACTTTCCCTGAATTCACACTTGACCTGTGGTTTATCCCCTTATTCCTGGTTGAGGCTTTTCTTTTTTTTTTTTCTCCCTGAGCTGATACAGCAGCAACTTATGGTGACCAGACAACGGATGGTATGTGCTTACAGTATTAACCCCGCTGACTGTTTGATTCTGTTCTTTCCTCCCACCGCTCTGTAGCATTGGAGGTGATGGAACTCTGGAGGCTCACACGACTTTACCCAGTGAGTATTTTGAAAATCCCCAAAGTTGGGAAGGGGAAAGGCACTCTTTGCTCCAAGACTGGGCCAGGCAAATGCTGGAAAGTTTGTGCTGGCTTCCCACCTTCCTTGGACAGGACACAGGATGCACATCTGTTGTGGATCTGAGGAATTTATTCATACCCCAGGTCAACATTAGGGAGAACTCCTCTGCTAAAAGTTTGAGTCAGTTCCTCCGTTTGACGGTTCTGGATGGGGCTGTAACATCAGCTCTGCTGAACAGATGAGGGACAGATTACAGGAGGAAATGACTGACATGACACAAATCCAAAGCAGATGCTCTTCCTTTATTTCTATCTGTTGCCTCCAGTGACAAAGTGGAAACCTTGCAGGAGCTGTGGGCTACTGATGCACTACAGAGCAATTGATGGTCCATGGAGTGCTGGTCACATGATGATGGCTCACCCTTATTTCCAGCTCCTAAACTGGTCTAAAAGAAGCTAATAATAATTTAAATATTTATCTAGCACTAGTATTATTCTATGTACGCAATTGTTGTAGTTGCCATGGAGATTACAAAAGGGAGGGGAAGTGGTCCTTGTGACCATGAATTGGAGGGAGCTTGGTCCATGACAGTTCTTCTATTAATATGCGATCCATGCTCTGGAACAGTCTGACAATGCCTGAGAGTGTGTAGGATTTTATTTCAATCATTATCTTATATCCATGTGCCATGGGCATCACTCAGTTTTAAAGAAAAATTGGAGTCTGTTTATACTGTGTGAAGTATTGTAAATGTACTGCTAACTACAAAGAGGCTTTGAACTCCACCTACTGCATTATAGACACAGTAACAGTAATAATAATTTGCATATATAATACCTTCCAGCTGAGGATCTGAATCAATTCTACAAACATTAATTAAAGTATTGTTTCACCTTTGTGAGATAGGTGTCATTACCTCCAATGTGTATATGGAGAAACCGAGGCACAGATAGGTTAAGTGCCCAAAGTCTCAGTGAACATGTCTTGACTTTTAGCCCCATGCCTCAACCACAAGACTGGCATGTGGGTTCTGTAGGAGGGGATGCTGATCCTTGCTCGCAGTGCAAAGGATAACCAGCATGTCTTCTCCTGTCTTTAAGATATTTTGAAAAAGTTTAATTCAGAACTCTTCGGCTTCTCCACTGGCACTGAAAAGGAAACAGCCGGGTTCAACTCAGCCGTGGGAGGAGCCAAAGCAAAGTAAGCATAATCACACCCTAGTCAGGGAGATAGTGGGATGTGGAGCTGGTGGACTGGCAGCATCCCAAGCCTGTGGTCACTCTTGAGTTAATACTAATTATCAAACTTTAAAGGCTGATCCTATCTATACTGTACATAAATCTCTATGGTATAATATTCTTTCTTCTGAATATTTGAGGAGTGTGTGTTTGTTTATGACTTTTTCTACATGGGAGAGATGTCATCTTTTGACTAGAACTTCCTATCCCATATCTTCCGAGTCCAATACCGGTGCTTTAACCACAAGACACTCCTTATTCCCACAGTGAATTTTCCCATAAGTCTTTTACATGTAGGTCACTGGCTCAGTGTCAGACCAGGGCGGTAAAGACCCGAAAGCCACTGCCATCTCCCAGCTGTTGAATGACTTCTGGGTAACGAGATGGAATGTCACAGCCCAGTGCCTAATGAATAGGAGCCCATTATCAGCATTAAAAGCTATCCTGGCTAGCAGCACCAGCAGAGCAGCAGAGGATTGAATGAGCTATGGAGACTGAACTCCCCTAACCCTGGAGAATGACTCCTTCAGAACCACTGATAGGTAAAATGTGCAGGCAGCCTCTATTGCCACTGCACCCAATCTATGGCTACACAGAGGACTTCAGTCTCCAGGACTGTCGATCCAGTGCCTTTCACCAGCACTCCATTTACTTGAAAGCAAGTTAGCCAGCAAAGCTCGCATGGATGTGAAATACCTTGTCTCCAAGAGCAGGTTTGGGAATTGAATGTTTTCTTCCAAACACAATCCATTTGCGCCAGTCCTTCAAGAAGAATAACTCATCTCAGTCGCTCATGGCTGGAGCCCTTGCAGCTCAGATTATTCTATAATTGTTCTCTCATGTACGCCATCACTTTCCCTGCGTGGCCCTGGTGGTCCTGAAGTTCCATAAAATGGGGCCAGGAGGAGAAATCGAAGCCTTCCCAAGTTGTGTTCATTCTGCTCATCATTTCAGAACAAGGATCTGAATGCTCTTCTTTCCTGTCTCCATAGCAGTATGTCAACCCAGGCGCGTGAACTGGTGGAGCTAATGAGAGGCAGCTCAGTAAGTGCATAGCTTCTATAACCTGTGTAACATGTTTGGGTGGTGGGGAGAGGCGGGTTTCACAGCTGGAGAAAGGGTAAAGGCATTTCTCACTGGTGTCAAGGTGTGTGTGCAGTGCGTGGATCACGGCAGCCAGGAAATTGTTACTCCGTTCTCTATATTAACCCTGATCGGGCCTGGGTTCCCATTGCACCAGCTGCTGAACAACCACATAGGAAGATGCAGTCCCTGCCCTGTAGAACTAAAAATGTCATTTAAGACAAGGTGCAACAAATGAGTGTAACAAAGAATAGGAGAGAGATGGGTACAGGACCCAGAGTTACAGAGGTGAGCAATGGCCTAACTTAATGGTTCTGAGCCATTCAAAAGTTGGAGCAAGGAAGATGGGAGGGTACACAGGTAGGTTGGAGAAAAGGGAAGGGACTGGGATACTAGTATGAATGGTGGCCAGGGGACTGGAATGGGGAGGAGAGAGTTAAGAGCAGGGGCAAAGATGAAAGCAGGTGGCCTGGTGAGGATGTGGAGTCAAAAACCTGTGAATTAAAACAGGCAGAAGCAGTGAGCCACGTGTCTGGTGTAGAGGAACTGCCCCTCACCCCTGGAGTCCCTGCCCCGAGGAGCTTGGCGATGCTGGTATGCTGTGCTGGTGAGGGGATGGCTGTAGCCTGGCCAGTAGGTCAGGCCACCTGAAGCTATGGTCCTGGCCAGCTGAGTGACACAATACTGTGCAATGTGTTGGGGGAGGGGGAATCCTGAGGATGTCACAGGTTTTCTGGAAGCATGAGGTGGCCAGCTGCTCGTTCCAGAGTGGCTACTGTTCCTGGTCCAATGGGAGCTGGGAAGGGGATTGAAGGGCTCCCTGGCTTTTATTAAAGTCATAAGTGCTGCTCTTTCTGGGGTGTGTGAAAGACAGGAGACACCTGTTGGTGGGGCCTACGTGGGATGCTGGGTGCTGGGAAGAGACTTGTTGGTCCAGGAAGATCACCATGAGAGAATGGGAGTGCCCAGTGCTCCCTGGCTCCTGCTGGATGGTGGGTCAGAGTATTGAAAAGGCAGGGCTCTCCAAAGCATGTGTCCCTGTGTAGCCGCACAGATGCCTTGGGCCAACGTTACTGTCTGTTATTCTGCATTATTAATTTTTCATCAGGGTGTCTTCCTCTCTGAGAAGAGCTGAGTGGAAAAACTGGCATTTGAGCAAAAGACTAAATTGTTCTCAGATTTAGCAGGGTGTGTTTCCAATCATTCACCCCTTTAAAAACAGGGGGCAGGACTTTGTCCTGCCTGGCACCCCACTGGAGGGCAAAGGGGCGGGAATGAGATGAGAATTTAGCCCTTCGGTGATTCCCAGGCCCTTCCTCTATTTGTGGGATAGATTCACAGCCGTTAGTTATGTAAACTCTCTGCTCTAAAAATAGATGCCTTCCATTCCTTTCTTTGTACTACATGTTACAGAACGTTTTCCACTGAGTTCCAGCTCTCAGCAGCCCCTATTGTTGGCTGGTGGTGACGTGGATTTAGCAGCTGCCCTTATGAGCCCAGTAAAGTCACCAGCCTCCTGGACTCTTCTGTTTTAATCCAAATGTCTATCCCCACAGAGCTTGCCTCTCTCCTTTTCGGCATTCCTGGTAGTACTCACTCAGCTGGCAGGGATTTCCAGTGACTCATGTTCCACTGAAGCAGCTTTAGTGCATCATCGTCTAATCCTTTTTCCCTCCCCTGCTTGCTGCTACACTGCACCCAGCATTTGGCACTAACTGGTAGATCTCCCCATCCCGACCCCTGCTGCCAAAATCCATTTAGAACTGTGGTCTCTGACTCCCAGTAAACAGAACTTTGTACAGCAGCTACCCTGACAACCTACCAGGCAGCTGCTAATTCCCCTTTCTGTTGGGAATTTCATAACAAAAGCCAAGATGTATTGCACCCACCACATTTTCCCTCGGGGAGACACACACACACACACACACACACACACACACACACACACACACACACACACACACACACACACACACACACACACACACACACACACACACACACACACACACAGTTTCCTGACTTCACTTTTCCCATTGTTAATTCCGAGTGGCTCATTTTCATTGTTTTGACACTCTTGATATATACCCCATTTAACTGTATTTGTAAATGTTGCCTCTGCGTCCCTAAGCAATTTCGAGCTGTTAGAACATTGCACTCTATTCTTTTTTATGTGTCACTAGAAAATTAACTTCAAGGAGGACTGGAAACTGATCACTCTCTTCATTGGAGCCAATGACCTGTGTCAATACTGCTTGGACAGGGTATGTGTTTAGAAACTGGGCACATAGTTCTGGGTGCTTGGCGGATGAACAAGGTGAGCAGTCCGTTCATTTCCCCTTTGTCAGACAGTCAATGCCCTTGTACCTCTAAAAAGCAGTAGGAACTTGTGTTCATTTAATATCTCCCTTATCTGAAATGAGTGTGCTGTTTTTACAGTGGGAGATTGGCACTCCAGACCAGGGCTTCATTGGTAGTAGTCATTATTTAAGAGCTAAAGATCTATCCAGCACCGTACAGTGCAGGAGAAGAAGAGACAGTCCCTGCCTTGAGGAGATTGCAATCTAAATAGACGAAACAATCCAAATGTGAAAGGCCACATGTGTATTCTTACTGGGACATTGAAATGCCATTGTGTTCCGGAAAGCGACGCCATAAAAATGCCATAGGGGGATTCCATGTTTCTGGTCTGTCTTAGTTATACTTGCCAACCCTCCAGGATTGTCTTGGAGTCTCCAGGAATTAAAGATTAATCTTAAATTAAAGATTATGCCATGTGATGAAACCTCCAGGAATACATCCAACCAAAATTGGCAACCCTACAATGGCACCAGAGCAGGGGTGGACAAACTTTTGGCCCAAGGGCCACACTGGGGAATAGAAATTGTATGGCAGGCCATGGATGCTCACAAAATTGGGGTTGCGGGTGTGGGCTCTGGGGTGGGGCTGGGGATGAGGCGTTTGGGGTGTAAGAGGGTGCTCTGGGCTGGGACCGAGGGGTTCAGAGGGTGGGAGGGGGATCAGGGCTGGGGCAGGGGTGCAGGAAAGGGTGCAGGTTCCAGCTGGGGGTGTGGGCTCTGGGGTGGGGCTGGGGATGAGAGGTTTGGGGTATGGGGTACAGGAGGGTGCTCTAGGCTGGGATCGAGGGGTTTGGAGAGCAGAAGGGGGATCAGGGCTGGGGCAGGGGGTTGGGGCATGGGGAGAGGCTCAGGGGGTGCATGCTCCGAGCAGCGCTTACCTCAAGCAGCTCCCGAAAGCAGGGGCATGTCCCTTCTCCAGCTGCTACATGGAGGTGCGGCCAGGCAGCTCTGCAGGCTGCCCCATCCGCGGGAACCCCTCTGCAGCTCCCACTGGAGTGCGTAGGAGCCGGAGCAGGGCCATGACACAGCTTCTAGGAGCTGTGTGGTGCGGCCCCCGATCCAGCACCCCGGCCGGAATGCCAGAGCGGGTCCTAGCCATGTGGGCCGGCTTAAAATGGTTTGTGAGCCGTAGTTTGCCCACCCCTGCTCCAGAGCAAATATGATCATGTTACAAGTAGAAATGTCTTTTCCTAACTACCAGCCATACAAGCTTACCATGCTGATCTGAGAGTCAGCCTGGGTTCTTTCCTTCTCACATATCATCCCCAGTAGTAAAGGTTCTGTAGGACAAACTATCGGCCTGAACCAACACTCACTGATATAAATTGAAGTCTTTCCATTGACTTTCAGTGAGGCCTCAATCTAGCACCATGTGTCCAATAACACCCTTACAACTCCACGTGCAAAGTGGGGTTGCATAGGTATCACTCAGTACCTAATTTGGCTTGCAGAAACATTTATTACTGGAGATTATGTACTGGAGGAAAGAACCCAGCTTGATTCTGAGATCCCAGTTTTAATTTCCAGGGCGGGCAGTTAGGAAAACAAATCCTTTTGTAAATGGAGCAAACTTGATCTGCAGTCAGTGAAACACATTAAACATGATTTATTCATTCATTCTTCAGAGTAAAAATGCACCTTAAAAGAACTCTGACAAGAATAGTTATAAAACAAGATTGAATTTGGATTAAGGGGTCAATCTTGTCACATGGAAATGCCACAATTACTAGACAAGCTGCACATGTGTCACAATAGGAACAGAACTCAGTAGCTATCTGCTCAAAAAATACAGGCCTCTGCTATTGGAGATAAAAAGGAGCATTTGGTCAATAGTATAGAATCTAACCTCTTGCAGTCTTTGCTAGGGACTAGAGGTCATAGAATGGACCCATTGGTTTTTTTTTTTCCAGCTATAGTTTCTTGCACACTGGAAAAATGACTGATCTAATTTTCCTTTTATACAGGAGACCTATTCAGTAGAAAATTACGTAAAACACCTTCAGGACGCTCTTGATATTCTACACCGGGAGGTAAGGTTTTAAGATACTCTAGCAGGCTGAATTCTTGGCAATCACACTCAGATATTTCTCACCTCTGACAGAGTATCTCTGATTATGTTTCATTCAAGGCCTTTCTCCAGATAGCTAGAGTAGCAAGGTGAACACTGACTAATAGTCCAATGACCTTGCTAGCTAATGGGCAGTAAAGTGGTGGGCTGCTGCTTTGGGGAAAACTACAGCATAGGGCTCCTTTTGGTACCAGGAGTAATTCCCACATGTGACTGGCATGAGCTGGGGAAAGAAAATAAAAAAAGAGAATGAGCAAAAATGTCATCAGATCGTGGACTACCTAGCTCAGTTGAATTTAGGAGATGTTTCCTGAGGAATCAGACTTCCCTGTATATGTCAGATAGTGCCTCCCTCACCTCTCCAGAGAGAAAGCACAGGAGCAGAGGAAGAACTGGCTGTTCTTGATTTTCACATTTCAGTGAGGGGAGGGAGGGAAAAGGCTACACTAACACTGCAGAAGCTGAACAGTAAAATTATGGGCCCTATACATGATGCAATCATGCAACCACAGGACTTCTACAGAATCCTTCTCTTGCCTACTCTTCGCCTTGGCATTTTGCTCCAGAATCTAAACCATTCTTTTAGGGTTTGGGTTTTTTTTAAATTGCATTTCTAGCCCTTGTGATTGTGAAAATAACCATGAGAGGACAGAAGAAGAGGTCAGTGGTTAGGGCACTAGCCTAGGACTTGGGAGAGATGGGTTCAATTTCTTACTCCATCCCAGACTTCCTGTGTGAACTCGGGCAAGTCACCTAGTCTCATGCCTCAGTTTCCCATCTGTAAAAAGGGGATAATAGCACGGCCCTGCCTCATAGTGGAGGGGGGAGTAGTGAGGATACTTTAAAGACTGTGAAGTGCTCAGCTACTATGGTCATGGGACCATCCAAGAACTGAAGAAAGATATATAATTGTTTGTTTGTGAGTATATACGTTCCCTGAAGAATATTTTGACTTAAAGGCAAGGCACTCATACACAAGCATATAATACATTCACAGACCTCTGCACACTGATCCCTACACACTCCACTACATATGAACCTATAACCCCATATTCTCACACACGTACCCACACATAATATTGCAGTGTCTAATAGATAGCATCGGAACCGACTGTAACACAATGGCACCTGATCTCTGCTACAAAGAGCAAGAGGTGACCATATGGCCTATCTGTACCATTCCTGGGTTTTTTAGTCCAAGAAAACACACTAAATTAGCTACTTAATATTTTGGCTAAGCCATGAGGGTGGAGTCAAGTTGCTGCAGCTAATCATGGGACACTATCCATATTCTCCATCATCAACATGAGGAAGAAACTTTCCCTTCTGACTCTGCCCTGGGCTTAATGCTTCAGAGTCAGAGGGTCTGGACTGGAATGCCTATTGCTAGTAATGATGCAGAATGCTGTGTGGGCAAGTCACACAGACAAATTCTGAATACCACAGTCAAAGGGTTAATAACATCAATGAACCATATATAGGGCCAGATTGTGATCCTTTTACATGGGTGTAATTTCTTGGACTTCAGCAGAGTGACTCCTAATTTACAATGATGTAACAGAGAGCAGGATCTGGTTTGTTGCTTTGTCCCTCAACACCAGCACTGGCCAGGCAGGTGAAGAGAGATGGTTTTAATCCTACTATGCCTAGGGCACAGAGGTGTGTGGGACCTTGGTTGAAATGCAGGTCAGTGCACCAAGCATTTCTTCTCTGGGCTGACTCCAACTTAACTTACAAATTATGTTTAAATGGTTTTCTCCATCAAGCCCCCAAGAGAGATTTATTCACATCAAAAATCTGGCACAGCTGGTGGTATCCACTCAATGATAGTTCAGGATTAGCACAGGAGGTGGTGTTGCTGGTCAGGTTGGAGATCCCTGGCAAAACCATGTCGTGGCACAGGGCAGGAGTGCTGCAAGTCAAGACTGAGCCTTACATAGATTCAGCACATACAGCACAGCCCTACGTACCATTCTGACTGCTAAACAAAGTGGGCAAGCCTCTATTTACTGTAGAGCAACAGAAATGCTCCAGTGAGTTAGGCTGCAGTGGCAGCCAGTGAATTTGTTGATTCATATCCACTGTACATCTTCCTCACTCCTCTACACTGCCCTTGTATGTTACTAATCTCTCTCAGTGCAGCCTGTACTCACTCTTTCCTACAAGTAGCCTCCCTGCCTTGTTATGTAACTGTATTGTGCTCTGTGCATTAACATGCCTGATTTTTTTGAACTCTGCAGCTCCCTCGAGCCTTTGTCAACCTGGTGGAGATCATGGAGATCGCTGGACTGCGTCAGATAGAAAAGGAAACTTCGAGGTGTGTCGTTCCAGGGACGTAAGTGCGCAAATCAAATATCTATTTCTACTGGATGCTATTTTTAGGCATAATCAATATCACTGGTATTAGTAAGGCAACCATACAGGGCTTAAAAGCCTCTACCTTGTTGGATTTTATTGAACCTGGGAATGATGATACTACAGATACTATACATCATAATGATGATATTGAGTCCAATTCTTCCCTCTCCCATTGACTTCAACAAAAGTAGCACGCACTTAAATGAGGGCAGCATCGCAGTTACCGGATTCCTGTTTATTCAACTATAAAGTTAGCTTTGGGCTGAAGCCACAGAAGATGAAACTGGATCTGAACATCATCAACATCCAGGAACATTTGGAACTGGAGTTCTGGCTCTGATCCATCTCTATATAACATTTTATTTTGGCAGAAACTAGATCCTCAATCCAGCAAAGCACAAACACTTTATCTTGTTGACTCAAGATCACTGAACTAGTCAGTATGGGAACACTAAAGGCTAAAGTAAGTCTAGGCTTACAGAAACCTACCTCACTGTTAAAAAGCTTCTGCACTCTAGTGAACATCAGCCAAACATCACCACCTCTCTCCCCGGTACTCAATGAAGCTGGGCAACATGCCACAAACACAGTATAATTTTCATATTGCTAAACTTCAAAGCCCTTTTGCACCTGCCCCAATTCCAGATCAGGGTCCTACAACAGTCAGTGGAATCCCCAATGCCTGAATCCACACTCAGCTTCATTCCTTACCCTGCTGGTAGGACCAACAATTGTAGTGCAAAACCCTGCACTCAGTTCTTTGCAGGCAAGTAAATAAGGAACTGGCTTTCAAATCAAAAAGAGTTTATCAAAAAAGATTGAGAGGTGACTTGATATATGTGTATCAAATATAGAAGTATAAGTAACTTCACGGGGAGAAAATACCTGGTACTGAGATGCTCTTTAATCATATGGAGAAAGGCATAACAAGGACCAATGGCTGGAAGCTGAAGAGAGACAGATTCAGATTAGGAATTCGGCACAAATTAACAGTGAGGGTGATTGACTTCAGGGGAAAAAACCCCAAGGTAAGTGGTATATTCTTCATTACTTGACGTCATCAAATCAAGACTGGGTGCTTTTCTGGAAGGTGTGTTTTAGTCAAACACAAGTTACTGGGTTCAATACAGGGATAATTTGGTGAAATTTACTGGCCTGTGATATACAGGAGGTCAGATTAGATGATCTAATGGTCCCTTCTCACCTTAAACTCTATGAATCTATGAAATGCTGCTTTAACACGTATTTGTAGATTTTTAAAGTCTAACACATGTTGTCTGCTACTGCTATGTCATGTTAAACAGTTTGGATCTGATTTTCAAAAGAGTTGAGCACCTGCAACTCCTGTTGACTGCAAGTGGAAGTTGTGGGTGTCCAAAGCTCTTCTATCTACCTTGAAACTAGTCTAGTGATTTAATTTCTGCATTTAATAATTTAAGCCATCTTGAGCTTCTTGGAACTACACCATGTTATTAATGAATACACAGGCTGTCTAGGGTTGGTGTTGATTTTGGTTTTTTTTTTCTTTCAAGGACTGTTTGCCCATGTTTCTTAACCCCCCAGGAAAGCTCTCCTGAACTACAAGAAATGAAAATAATTAACAGAGATTTTCAGGTATCACCTGGATTCTATTTCCTTAATTGTTCATCTCTGCCCTGCCCCGCCACATCTCCCCTTTTTGTCATGTGTCTCATCTTCCACATAGAACTGTAGCATATTTTCAGATGTGGTTGGTGATGGCGAAAGACCCCATTTTGATGTATGTGTAGACTGAAGACCCAGCTACTGTCTGGGCAGTGGTGATGCAAGTCTCCTCATGCTTCCCTACCATTGTATTTCAATGGGGGAAAGAACTGGCCTAATTAGACTTTGGCTCTTTTGTTTGGACTGCCAGACAAGGGCTAATTATTGCCAATGTAGTGGTGTTTATTTTGGGTTATGTTCATTTGTCCAGTATTAACTTAACTAAGATCTAGTCAGATTTCACACAGGCCACCCAATAGCTATTAGATGAGAAGAATTGTCAGTCATTATTATGAAAATAGGAATTACCATATCAGATCAGACCCAGGCTCCAACTAGTTCAGTATCATGTCTCCAAGAGTGAACAGTATCAGATGCTTCTGAGGAAGATGAATGAATCCCTATACCGGACGATTATTAAATAATCCACCCATAAGGGAAAATTCTCCCTAACCTCAGGAGAGGGGGAAGATACAGTTGATCTGTGACTGGAAGCATCAGGATTTATAACCATAAACTATTGTCCTATCTAACATAATAATGGATATTCTCACTTTCCATATAAGCATCTATGGCCAAAATTTTCATAAGTGACTACTAATTTTGGGTGCCCCAATTTTTGGGTGCCAAAATTGACACCGTTATGGGACCTGATTTAAAAAAAAATAACAACTGAGCATCGACCCTTTGAGAACCAGGTCTCTTTAGATGTGTCAGTTGTGTGAGTTGAGGCACTCAGACTTACTAGTCACTTTTGAAAATGTTGGCCCTAACCCTTTTTTAGAATCCTAGAATATCAGGGTTGGAAGGGACCTCAGGAGGTTACCTAGTCCAACCCCCTACTCCAAGCAGGACCAATCCCCAACTTTTGCAGACCGACCCCCCGGCCCCAGCCCTTTCCGTCCTCCCCTCGCAGAGCGTGGGGTGGGAGTCCGGGTGGAGGGGGCAGAGGCAAGACGGGCCCCGGCCTTTCAGCCCCAACACAGATGACTGATGTCATTTAGCGCTAAGTTGCACAAGTTAATTTATGCATTGTGTTTATTAATAGACATAAAATTTCTTTTTATCCACTTCAGAATCATTTATCTTTGCACATTTAATCTATTCACATTCTCCTTCTATGAAAGTCTCTCCACATGTTCAATAGTTTTCTTTGCTATCTAGGCTGGATTTATACTAATGATCTAGAGAGGTGAAAGGCTCATATTTTATAACCCTTGTTTGATGGGGGAGATAAATCTTGTAAATGACCTTTTTGTTTTGCATCTTGCAAACCCACATAGATCAAAAGCATGCTGACGGCTAACAGCGGTCGCTATGCACAGCGTGAGGATTTTACTGTTGTGGTGCAGCCTTTTTTCCGAAATACCATCATCCCCCTAGACAGCGTGAGTCCTGTTTCATTACCTACCTTTTTTTGAGGCCAACGTGAAGATTTATTTTGGACTGTAATATCTGTGGGGCAGGGACCATGTCTTCTTTTATGTTTGCACAGACTCTAGCATATTATGGGCACTGCAGAAATATAATAATGAAAAGATGAAAGTAGGAAAGAGTGTATTGCTTGTGAATCTGCTGGAGACATCAAGTGACTTCAGGAAATATGTGAGCTGGGAATGCACTGATTGACGCCTCTCTAAAAAGCCATCGACCAGCTCTCTTTCCATTCTTTAACCTTGTATCTTGCATGCAGTGGTAGTTAGGAATGCAAAAACTCAGCGTGAAACTCGGCACAAACCAACCAGTTTTGCATAATATCTACCCTTTTGCCTTATCCCCAAAGAACTCCAGCACATTTTAAGAAGTGATCTTAGGTTCTACTGAAAGGTGCAATATTGACATCTGGAGACCAAAGAATAGCTACCATGTTGGCAGTAGTAGGGCAAGCTTGCCCCACAAAACCTTTGTGCTTCCACTGTATCGATCCACAGTCTTGGGTGTTCACTTGAAAAGCAGCCCAAATTTGCCTGAAAGGTTTAAGAAACTGAAGCCGAGCTTCAAGAATTCAACAAACAATAATAAATAGTTGCAATCTTTCGAACTTGAATGAGATTCAGCATTTGGGTCGATACTGCAGTGATTGGTGCCCCTATGATCTCCTCGATAGTTAGATAGTTAGTTCAACCACAAGTTCTTGGGTTTTATGCAGAAATTACTGGATGAAATTCCATGGACTGTGTTATGCAGGAGATCAAACTAGATCTTTGGTTCCTGAGATGCAATCCATGAGCTGCGATGAGATGCTACTTAGGTTGGTTTACAGCATCAGAATAAGAATGCGTTATCTCCACACTGATTAGAATGACTAAATTGGTTTGCCAAGTATTTCTGGCTTTTAAGTGTGATATGCTGGGTCTCAAAGTCTGAGGAACCGCTCGGGTCAGTTATCATGATGAGCCCTTCTGGCTTTAAATATCTATGGATGTTACGCAAACAAGCACTGCCTTTTGATTGGTTGAAATTGTAGGTTCTGCTTTATATGGACTAATCATGTGGACTGTGGCCCCCTGGAGGTGGAATCAAGATGTGTGTTTGCCCCCAACTGCAGGAAGAAAGGAGCCCAATGAGGCTGAAATAACAGTCTCATTTACCAGGTGGAAAGGATCCTTTGGCGCTGGGGTGAATTATTACATTTTTTTGAATTGCAGAATGAGAAGCCAGACCTGAGTTTCTTTTCCATGGATTGCTTTCATTTAACTGAGAGAGGCCATGCTGAGATGGCCATAGCGCTCTGGAATAATATGGTAAGAGGTCGTAGAACAGATCCATATATATATATTTTACAGAGAAGCCCAGAAGGTGCATGTGAGAAAATGCTCAGATACAACGAGGATAAATGAGGTATAATTGGATAGATCAATAAGTGTTTAACTTCGTTAATGACCAGGACTCCTTTCTGCCTTTCTTGGCCTGCAGTCCTTGGCAATTGCCTGAGATAAAGCAACCTCATCCTAGCAGATGATCCTTCTTCTTTCTTCCAGAGGAAAATGAGAAATCCTTATAGTCCTGTTAATATGCCCGGCAGGAAAACGTCTTCCCAATTGGGCAACCAAGGTTCATTAAAGCAACATTGGTAAACATTTGGTTCTGTATATCTGCTAAGATTCTGTTTCTCTTTAATGGGTATTCCCTTCTTTCAGAGAATGGGATTTCCTAATGAATCTGTACAAAACCTCTTTAGCTCCCCAGCAGCCGGAGTCCTGCTTTCTGTAATAATAAGAACGTGTTCCACCTCACATTGCAGAGCTTATGCCCCAGCATCCTAGATACTGCTGCTATCCTGCTAGTCATGACAGCTACTACTTTGGAAGTTCGGATTTTACTTCCCTGCACTGCAGGGGCATTCACCCCTAGGGGACGCGCAGGAGATATTTATTCTTCTACCCTCCATCAGCCTAGTTTTGCTGGGGGAATGGCAGGTTTAGAATTCTGCGGGAGTCCCGTCAGCAGACACTGCAGAAGGAATGTGCTGAACGAGCCAGCGCATTCCCCGTTGCCCAGAAGGTTTGGGGCAGGGCTGTTCCCCAGGGGCCCTGGGCTGTGAAGAAAGCTGCGGACACTTTGTTCCACCCCCACATACCCCCGAGAAGACTTTATGCCTGCAGGGGTCCTGCACCCTTGTTTATGCCTACAGAAGCTGGGATAAATCAGGGATGAATCTAGGCCATTCTAAAATGAAGTTAGACTTGGGTTACATAATAAGTAACTGTGCAGGATCCTCTAGCATTGAAAGTAATAAATTGATTCTGGATGTTTGCTGCAATGTGGAAAACCCCTCTTTAGGGGCATTCGTAAGTTCCCACTGCCCCTTATTCATTACCCAGACATGATTGCCCTTTACTCCACACTACCAGGGTTTCTCATTCTGTCAAGGCTGCTACTCATCTCCTACACAAATTAGAACAAACCCTTCCACGGGGGACAATGAGCTCTTATTCTTTTTAAAAAGAACTGATCTGGGGGCTAGATCCTCAGCTACTGTGAATCAGTTCCCCTGATATCAACAGAGCTTTGTTGATTTATGCCAGCTGAGGATCTAGCCCTTTGTTGTTTTATATTAGTGGTGTTCTTGTAACCCCTTGTCCCTGCACTCCAGTGCGTGTCTGTGTACGGAGTGGCTGTGTGTGATTCTTGTAAGAGAGTATTGTTTTTCTGTTCTGCTTTGCTCAGCAGCCCTGTCTTGTTCCCTGAAAGAGCTCAGCACGCTGCTGGCCAAATGAGAGGAGTTCTCCTCAATACACATAAATGGCCAGATTGTCTCTAGCCCCACGTGTGAGTATGCAGGGATGGGGCAGGCACAAGAAGCCCTCCGCATCCCTTGTGTTCTGTCTCTCCTGCTCTGTGCAAGGGCTAAACTCGGTCCCAGTCCCTGTGGTTGCAGGGGAAATGTACAGGGGACTGCTCCTCCTTCACAGGGAGATGTAGGAGCCATAGTCCTAGGACTATTTCCCAGTGCCCATCCCCAGACTATAAGACTTTATACAGCTTTGGGATTTGTGAAAGTAGAATGAATTATATTGAAATTATAATTCATTAAAGAAATGCTACTTGAAGGGTTTGTTGAAATATAGTTGTCAGGAAGAGAAACATTAAGGCGCGTGAGACAATGGGTCCTCAAACTAATTAACTTAGGTTTCAGAGTAACAGCCGTGTTAGTCTGTATTTGCAAAAAGAAAAGGAGTACTTGTGGCACCTTAGAGACTAACGAATTTATTTGAGCATGAGCTTTCGTGAGCTACAGCTCACTTCATCGGATGCATACCGTGGAATACATACATACATACGGTATGCATCCGATGAAGTGAGCTGTAGCTCACGAAAGCTCATGCTCAAATAAATTCGTTAGTCTCTAAGGTGCCACAAGTACTCCTTTTCTTTTTTTAATTAACTTAGAGCTCCTTCTGAGCTAGGAGATTGGTGAACATTAGTATGCAAATAAGATATGTATGTATATTTGTCAGTTTTTGCTTCCTTTTGTCTCTTATGTTAAATTGGCTTTGGCTTAGCTGTATAAATAAGTTATCTTTAGCCTCAGAGAGGGGCTCACATCTGGGTGCATTGGCAAAGCGCTTTGCTAATAAACAGAGTGGTCTGACAAATTATGTGAGTCCTGAATCTGACTTTGACAGATATTTGTAACCATTTTGGAGGGGGTTGTATATTTTTCTTTTTATTCTCTCTCCTGATTAAATAAAGTACCTCAATTCTGTTATGGAGAGGTCAGTCCTAGAGCTGACAGGTTAGTTCAATTCAACCTTGGCTTGTACACTGCCAACGAAAGGAAACTAGTTAGTAGAAATAGCTTTGGTGATGCTGGTAGTCTTCAATGGATACACAGATACTTTGGGTGTGTCAGTGAAGGCAGAATGTATCCTTTCATTTGGAACTTTGTTTTACAAATCTGTGGCTAAAGCCACTTTTGAACCGTATGTACTGTCCATATGTACTTATATGGCCTCCAGTGAACTCAATGAGCTATACTTGTTTACATCAGCTGGGGAGCTGGTACTGTTAATCATATGGACAGGACAAATCCTGTGTGAATAGTAGGTGGCTGCATTTTGGTTTATAAATCAGGCTCTTAGTTACTGTGAACATGTTCGTTATATAATTGGCCTGCGTAAATAAAACTCAACCCCTATAGTCTCCAGCCCCAGAGGATTATGGGATAATGAAAAACTAAACTAAACCAATCAACTGAAGACATGGGGGAGGGAGAAAATGTAGGTCTGGGTTGGGTTTAAAAATAGTTGAGTACTAGTTTATGAGAACACAAACAGACTATGCTCTCTTCAGTGTTTCCATCAGGAAAATGAACTTTGGAACTACTTTAGAAATGGAAAACATGGTATTGACGTTGAAACAACAATAAGCAGCTGTTGCCTCTCTCCTGCACCTGCCTGTTACTCATAGAGAGTAACATCTTAGAAGGGCCGGCTGACAGCTGATAGAAGGTCATGAAGGAAGGGGGACAAGGGTAACCCTTATGGAAAAGTCCGATGGGGATGAGGGCTATATAAGAAGCAGACAGATCTCATCATAATCTATTACACCTTACACATTAACTCCTTTTCTTAAATTGCATGCCAGCTGTGCTTTAATCTACATCACAGAGCTGGAAAGAGTAAAACTTTGATGGTTATAGTTTACTAGATAATATTGCGCCATAGCTAGTGTGTTCTAATTGATTTTATCACCATGTGACAAATCGTGCACAAACAGGTTCAGGCAGTACATAATAAAGCAAGCAAATGGTCCCAAATGTAGCTGCCATCCCACAGTGTACAAGAAGACTGGCCTTATCCTCAAATATTAGGATGCCTTTGGAACGGTTTTTGGAAGACACAACATAGTTTTTTCTCCAAGTGGCTGAAGTTGCTGGCTGTGGCAGTGCACTAGATCAAGTCCCACAGGGAAATCATTCTGCTTCCTGACATTGGTGTCTTTCTCCAGCTAAAGAAGGGCCAAAACAAGTGGGAAAATGTCAGGAGCATTCAATCTACCGCTTTATTATCTGTCCTTTTTTTCTATTTGCAAAATATAGCAAAGTTAATATACTATATGTAAGGGGTGAGACAATAACTAACTTTTCACTGCTAATGGTACTGATTTGACTGTGTCTCACTAATGTAGAAGTTACCATGCCATTGCCAATCATTGATCTATCAGGTCTACAACCTCGCTCACCTCACCTCCACAAGCACACTGAGATGGCCAGTGGCATGGCAGAGAGCAGGCTGCTATCCAGAGGGTTTGTTCAGCATGTGCACTCTCTCTGCATGCTGAGGAACTCAATGGGAATTGTGCCTCTCCCACCCAGAGCACACCTGTAACATAGGCTGGGCCTTGGGAGTGCTATCAGGCCCCAGGTTAGCAGGCTGGAGCTCCAATTTCACAGTGAGTGACAAATGTGATATGGATCTGCTTGCTGAAAATCTCCACACGTGATCAGCCCTTGTTCTTGACTCCATGCCAGATTCTTTCCCACCCTGGCACAGGAAGTACCAGGTGTACAGATAGCCAGGGGACCGCAGACAGAACACCCACCATGTAGGTTACAGGGAACTCCCCTCGGGATGCTTGCTGCCCTCCCCCAAGGCACAGAAAAAATAACCTATGCTCCAAAGCATGCACCAGTAGGCAAGCCAGAGGGTTTAGACTCCTGTGTGATGCTGGCCTTTACCAGGCAGCAGAATTCCATGATAGTCAGCAAATCTTTGAATTCATTGGTTCGCTTCACATCATCTCTGCAGGGTTTTTGTCCATGTAGCTTTCTCCTCTGCTGTTGTCATCAACACATAAGGCACTATCTCCTGCACCTCACATGTTCCTTGGCTCACCTCTCTCATCTTGCCTTCAGTTTCTACTTTTACTTTTTCACAATACCATAGAGCCAGGAAGCACTCCCAGTATTAACATATCTGAATCTTATTACTGGAGTCCCTTTCCCTGTCTCCTCTCTGGGGCTATAATGATGTTATGTCTCTCTAGCATGCAATTGGCACTTTCTTCCCTCCCGCCTCTCTCATCACTTGAGGTCAATAGATGCAATACTAGGTGGTTTAAGGGAGTGGCACATTCACCCTGCGCTGGTTTTTATTCTCTCCAGAAACTGCTGCAAGAGAAAGTTCTGCCTCTCTTTATGGACCAAAGCCTGCAGTCATTACGTAAACAAAATTCCCAGTGAATTCCTTCTCTGAGTAAGGGCTGCAGAGATTGATCTATTCTATTCTATACCACTACTATCCCCTTGGTATCTGAGCACCTTCCAGTAGTGCATTGAATGAGGTAACTAACATCTGCCACAGATAGGACAGTAGTTAATTCTTTTGGTCCCGGACTTGAAAAATGGCAGAAAAATTGTCCTGTGACCCATCATATTCTAGAACCCCTTGAGGGTGCAAAGGAGTGTGTGATTTGATAGAACAGTATAACCCACCAAAATCAGGAGAGTTTTGGAGGAAAACATCACTTTTAGGTTTGCTATCCCTCTTCTCTCCCTCAGCTGGAGCCAGTTGGTCAAAAGCAGAGCTACAATAACTTCTCCCATGACAGATTCAAACTCAAGTGTCCAACCTCAGTAAGTAAACACCACACTATAGCCTCACCCATGTGGCCCTTTTGTTTTCCCTTTCCTTCTTGCCAGCAATATAATTCAAGCATATTAAAGATTGCATTTTGCGGGGGGAGGGGTTTAAATAGCACAAAAACATCTCTGGTTTTCTGACAAAAACAGGTTTTCAGGAAGGTCTGCTCATTGGGATGTAGTGAAAAACTGCATCATTGCCCCAGTGAGAACCTCTCATTTCAACCAGTTTTATTTTTTGCATTTGGTTATCTACAATAAATGGGTTCAGAAGCAATGCCAAAGCTGCAGTGATCTGAAATGTATAAAAAGGAACACTTGGGGGCGGGGGGAATATAAATCTGTTCAGGGAGGGGAGCTTTCACAACAGACAGAATGTAGAAATGGTCAATTTTTATTGCTAAAGAAATAAGGACTGTCCCGTCTCAATAGGGGATGGGTGACATATAGACTGAATGCTGCTCAGAAGTGTTTTGTGGCCAGTAAAGTCCTCTCTCCTTCCTTTGTAGGAGAATCCATTTCTTTTCACATCCAGAAACAGTGGATTGCAAAATACAGCTCCAGTACTGGGAGCAGGTGACCCATCGGTACCTTACTGGGCTGTGATTTTGGCAGCAGTAGGTGGAGTTCTGGCGGGTTCTGTACTCATTGGGGTTTTGATGTCAAGAAGACTCAAGAAACACCAGCCTGGGAGAAAGAAAGCAACAGAAGTGAATTTAACAGCTCTGTAAACCAGATGTATATAGAGAACTTACATCTTCCTCCACTGGGACTGAGGTGATGGGGAGAACAGGGGGAAGAGCAGCTTTTGAGATCTAACTTTTTTTTTTAAGCTAATCAAACTTGCCAATTTAAAAATGGAGGTACAGGTATTGGCCAATGATTCTCTACCCAGTCACCATGATGACAGAGGACAGTACAAGGTTTGCTTTACCTGGCAGTGTCTGCTGCACATTGGCCATGTCTAGGAAGGAAACAAACATTTCTTAATGCATGAAGTCTTCCTCCTTCGAGATGCACTAATTCTCTGTATGACTGATATTGCTTGGGATGCCAGTTCCCTGCATGGAGTGAGAAAACTATTCATGTATGCTTTAGCCTTATGAAGTTCATGCTCCCCACCTGTTTTGTGAGGGACACTGGGTTGAATATAATGGTTGGGCATCATTGTTAGGGACTGTTAACCATTCCCCCCAGTAGGGTAATACATTCAAAAAGAAAGGCAGCAACATCTTTTGTTGGAGTCAAGTGAGACCCCTGTGTTAATACAATAAGACTCGGTGTTAAGAAAAAGGAAGCTTTATTCAATCATTTTAACCTGGCTAAAGGTCCAAATAGAACTGACTAAACCTTTCTCAAAGGACCTGTTTCAACATGCGCAAACCCCAACCCGGAATCTTTGCAGTCTGTTCTTTATTGAAGTTGTCCAGAGATTCAGATCAGGAACATGGAGGAGATCTTCGGTGGACATTACAAAGATCACCTGTTTCACTGTCTTGTACTTTTCTAACATAAGGGAGATGACTGAGACAGACTGTCTGGGACCTTGTTTTCTGACATCCCTGTAATTTCCTGTTATCCGTTTTAATTAAGAAATTCTAATTTTATGGAAGCCAAAGAGCACTTTAATTTGCTGTGTTTTTGCAAGGGATGTATTGTTCCCATGCTAGGAATCATGAATACTGGGGGTGAGGTGTAACTGGAATGGTTCCCAGTGCAAAAGGTGTGCAGCTTTGGACACTCAGTCTGTTCATCATTCACCCAAAAGATACTTTTCCAGACACACACAGATGCCCTGATTTTCCCATCTCATCCCTGTGTGATCTTTGCAGGGATGGAGATAGGACATGAAACACACTGGGATAATCAGGTTTGCAGAATCACAGCTCCACTAACGCCTTCTTTTAGTCTGTTCTCAAAGCTCCTTATTGTGAATAAGATTTGTGTGTTTGTGAGTCTCCTTGCTAGGAATTTCATCTTCTTTGACAACCGTTTATGCAGCTTCGCAGCAGGAAGCATCAATGCATTTGAGATATAGACTAGAAGTAGTTGTGCCTCACTTGCACGAAACACAGAAACATTGTAAGTGATCAACCAGTGCTATGCAACATCACCCCTACCCTCTTGCTTGGTCACCAGTAGTCTGTCGAGTCCATTATCAGGGCTAGATCAGGGAACAAAATGGGGCCCTTAGTTTCTCTTTGGTGGAAATACTTCTTGCAGATTTCCCGTGTGGACTGAAGTAAATGAAGAGCTCTACTGACAGTTAAAAAACCCCAACGCTCATACAGTTTGCAGCTGTTTCGTGTGCAAAACTGTTTCGTTGCAAATATGAACGCAGAACATTCTCTCTGTCCTTGTTAAGCGGAGGTAACAGTCAGCTGCAATGAATGACAAATTGTTCATGTTTGGCTCTTAGTCTGACTGCACTTAGGGCAGGGGTGGGCAAACTTTTTGGCCCAAGGGCCACATTGGGGAATAGAAATTGTATGGTGGGTCATGAATGCTCACAAAATTGGGGTTGGGGTGCGGGAGGGGGTGAGGGCTCTGTTTGGGGTGCAGGCTCTGGGGTGGGGCTGGAGATGAGGAGTTTGGGGTGTAGGGGGGTGCTCTGGGCTGGGACCAAGGGGATCAGAGGGCTGGAGGGGGATCAGGGCTGGGGCAGGGAGTTGGAGAGAGGCTCAGGGGTGCAGGAATCGAGCGGTGCTTACCTCAAGTGGCTCCCGGAAGCAATGGCATGTCCCCTCTCCAGCTCCTACATGGAGGCGCGGCCAAGTGGCTCTGCACGCCTCCCCGTCTGCAGGCACCATCCCTGCAGCTCCCACTGGAGCACTGGAGGAGGCCATTGGAGCATGTAGGAGCCAGAGCAGGGCCATGCCGCGGCTTCCAGGAACTGTGTGGTGCAGCCCTGACCCTGCACCCCTACTGGAGCACCAGAGCGGGGCCGAGCCGCATGGTGTGGCCCCCAACCCAGCATCCTTGCTGGAGTGGGGCCAAACCGCGTGGTCTGGCCCCTGACCCAGCGCTCTGGCTGGAGCGCTGGAGCAGGGCCAAGCCGGCCCGAGCACCGGAGAGGGGCTGAGCTGCATGGTATGGCTCCCGACCTTGTTCCCCAGTGAGAGCTCATGGGCTGGCTTAAAACACTGGCCTGCGGGCCGTAGTTTACCCTCAGTGACTTAGGGTATAATCTCTGCTTGTGACATTTCTCCATTTACCACATCTCCTTCATTTTTCCTTTAATAATGGTCCATGTGTTTAGATTACCCTTTAGCATTTTACCTCATTGGATCAGCTAAGTAGACAGACTGGCCTAGTGAAGCAAAGTAGGATGAGAGACTTTGGACGGACGTCTGAGTTTCTAAACGGACCCACCAGAAATTAATGAAATTTTAGTTAATTCTGACCCATCAAGCCACTGAAATGTATTTCCTCATTTACAGTGCATTTTGAATTGTAATCTTATGAAGGACAAATTTTACAGATTCATTCCCTTTGGAGGGCCCTTAACATCCCGGTGCTGACTGCTTGTGCGTAGTAAAGATCCCAGGACGCTTTTTTGGGGCATGAACTTTGCTGTCTACATCAAATTCCAGTGTGGGTAATTATTATTTTCTGCTAATTTAAATTGTCTGTGCAGTTCAATTGGATATAGTATTTGTCATTTCCTGTCCTGAACTTTTGTGTAGGGTTGTTGAGTGCTGTTGACTTCTAGGATGCTGGCTAGCCTTGAGGAGTAGTCCCATCTCCAAAATGGAGATAATACTATTTATAAAGAAAAGTTGTGAAGCCTAATTAATATTTATAACATAGCTATGGGTAGTCAATGGCAGAGGTGGGAATGGAACTTAGGGATTCTAGACTCTGAGGTCTGTCTGTTCTGCTATAATAGCCGACATTTTGCTATATATGATCAGATGGTTCAGTGGAGTAACATTAGGGATAAATTTGGCCCAGAGTCCAAAGCAGGTGCTCATTTAAGTTGGGCAAAACACAAAAAGAAGGGAGAAGATTTAAAATAGTTGAATTTATAAGGGCACCGGGGATTGGTAGTGGATGTGGCCCTCTCACTTCCAGATCACTGGATCCGTGTAGATAGTGACTAAAAGTTACCACCTTCTAATGGCTGATAAATGGCCTACGTGAAATGTATAAAGGGTTGTGAGAAGCACATTGTTGTAGACTGGGAAATCTGAGAGGGTTTTGTGCAACTTTTGGGGAAAAGTTTGGCCAGAGGCCTGAGGTGAAACAAGACTCCTTTGGAGATAGGGAGCTTGGGAATCACATCATTCAGACATGGATGATATGTAGATTTTCACAGCTGTGTAATCAGGATTTAAAAGCCTTTGTAGGATAGCACATTTTCAGCAGTTGCTCGTTTTCAGCCTTTCCTGCATTGAGTCTGTTCCTGCCTACGCTCATTGAAGCCAAAGCGAGTTTTGGGTTTTAGCAGCAGCCGAGCCTGGATGAAACCCTTTCCAGAGGGTGATTCGTAGGTTACCTAAGGGAAATAGTGAGTTCTTGGGACAAGGTGATAAAAGTACAAGCACCATCCCACATTAAAACCACTCCCGTCACAAGTATGAATTGTGATGATCCAAAGAACTGAGAGGAGCTTCAAAGGGCTGCAAAAGATGAGGCTGTGTCAGCCCTGCACGTGAAAGGAAGGTGCACAGCAATGTCAGCAACTAAGCCTTCATCACCGCTTAATTTTCATGGGTACCAGATGTCATGCCATCTTTTCTCTGTGTAATGCATATCTTGATTCACTAGGCATCTGACACACTTTTTCCTCTAGTGCTTTTTATTTGAGGATCTCACAGCACTTTATAAATGTTAACAATACACTGATGAACAAACTATATATAGGGACTGCTGAAATGATCGTACATCATTGAAATGCAGCTATCTTGGCACTAGAATATGGCAGCTGTTTAACATCTCACAGACAAAAGACACCACAGTGCAGGATAAGAAGCAAAGGAAAAATCTATCTACCTGAAACTTCAGGGGGATTTTAAATCAGCAGAATTTTAGCCCTAGTTCCCCCTGAATCCACCAAGAGGCACAATGGAGACCCTAAAACAGGGTGGGAGGGAAAAATCGGGAATGAGCAAGAGGGCAAACAGCCATCAGCAAGGATCAAACCCACCATAAGCCCCTAACACTTGAGCAAAAAGAGTAACTATTAGGTGTGAACAATGAGCTGGCTTTCTCTTTCCTGGAACCAGCCACTAGAGGAAGAAATGCTCACACACTGAGCCGCTGAATTCGATATGGACACACCTAGATGGATTACATGGCCATGGCCAAGTTCTGAGGCAAACGAGGCAAGTGTCTATTTGGGGCTTTGCACTTGGAGGTGTAGTGGGCCAGAGCAAATACCGCAGCAATTCACGGTTCAGCACTCTGTTTGCCTCCCAACCTGCTGCTGGAGAGGGAGAAACTGCCACCAGACTCCCTCCCACATGGAGATAAGAGACCCCACTTGTTTGAGGGTCCTATGGTAGCTTGAAGACCTGGAACGCTCAAGGTTGGCCCTGTTCGTGGTCTCCTTAATCCTACTCAAAATGTTACCAAACACATTAAGCCGATTTTACCTCCTCCCTCTTGTCCCCAGGAGAGCAGCTGCCATGTCCTTCCAGGTGGAAGGCACGGGATTAGCATGATTGGGCCAAAGGCTTAAAAGCCTAGGAACCATCTCACTTTCACATGCACACATGAGTGCTATGAATAGGCTATGATTTTGTCATGGAAGTCACGCTTCCAGAGACCTCCGTGACTTGAGCCCCCAGCACCTGAGAGCTGCAGGGTCCCCCACCTCCCCTGGCAGCTGGGAACTGCAGGGGCGTGAGCTCCCAGCCTCAGAGGGAGGCAGGGTTGACCCGCAGGCAGCTCCCAGCCAGGGCAGAGGCAGTGGTGCCTGCAGCTCGGAGCCGCCACAGGCATCTGAGGTGCCCTGGGGCTTGGAGCCTCCGCGAGCACCCCAGAGCACAGAGCCTGCGTGGGCAGCACGGAGCTTGGAGCTGCCGGTGGCAGCCAGGGTGCCCCAGAGCTCAGAGCCCTGAGCTTGGAGCCATTGCGGCTGGTGGGGGAACCCTGCACCTCCAAGCCAGTCCCCCCTGGGTGATGTACAGAGCCTGCAGATCCCCATTCTGTCACACATATTTTTAGTACAAGTCACAGACAGGTCACGGGCTTCCATGAATTTTTCTTTATTGCCTGTAGGGTGACCAGATGACAAGAACAAAATATTGGGACATATGGGGGGGCAGCCACAGGCTCCCCTCCCCCACCCCCCACGAGGGCCGGCTCTAGGTTTTTGCCGCTCCAAGCAAAAAAAAAAAAAAAAAAGCCAGAGTCCCGCTGAAGCAAAATATTGGGACAAATGCCATCCCAACCATACATTGGTCAGGACACAGGACAAACAACTAAATATCGGGACATCTGGTCACCCTAATTGCCCGTAACCTGCCCGTGATTTTTAATAAAATATGCGTGACAGAATCTTAGCCTTAGCTATGAACCATGGCTATCTGTCTGTCTGTCTCTCTCTCAGACACACACACAAGTGCATGTCTCCTCACACTTTCCCTATGGCATGGGCTGAACGGTTTCTGCTGCTCTTGCTGCACCAATTGAACAACCTGTTCACCTCTTCGCCAGCTTAAGCTGCTTCCTCTGTGTAGCTGCCAATAATCTGTCTTGCAAAGTACATAAATACAGCAGTCTGCTAATTAGAACACGTAGCCAAGTCGCATTCCCAGAGCTGCCACTTGTTTATGCTCAACAATGACATACTCAGCTTTTCAATAACGCCGTTGTCTGAGGATCCCAAAGCACTTTGCAAATGCTAATGATTGTAATTATGCATCCCAACACCCCTCTGAGTTAGTATTTTGACATTCATTTTCCCGGTGATGAAATGTAAGCGCAGAGAGGTGAAGTGACTTGCCCAAGATTACACAGTGAGTCAATGGCAGAGCAGAAACTAGACCCCCCGCCAGCAGGCCTGATTCCACATGTGCACACAGCCCAACTTCCTGCTGAGTAACTACTGCACAACTTGCGTGACTAAACCAGGCAAGATACCAGTTTTAAGCATGTTTTTCTCTTAGCTGGTTAATGTAAATACAACAGAACATCCTTAGTCAGCAGCAGTAGAGAAGAAAGCAGGAAGCTGCACTCTATGAAGCTTGCACATGACTGAGAATCAGAGCAGTGCTGATGTCACATTCCCTGGGAGGGAGCATTCAGCACTCAGCAATGCTTTGGAAGAGGTCCAGCCTAATTACAATTATTGCAGGGTGGAGAGGAGAGACGCAGAGACATTCAGTGGCTGCTTGTCATGCTCCCACTTGCTTTACCCACACCCCAGCAGTTACTTAGCCAGCATCAGCCTCCTGTCAGCCAGAAGGCAAAGCTGCAAATGGCATCCTCATGGGGCTTACTCAGTGCTGGAGGGAGTGTGGACTGGTGTTTAGATCAAAGAACTGGGGACCAGGCACTAGTAGGGTCTGCACCTAGGTCTCACTGTGAGGCTAGAGTGGGATGAAAATGTTACAGGAAAAAAACGTTGCTGGTGGAAAATGTGGTTTTGTTGAAATATCCTATTGGAAAATGTCACTTTGTATTTTTTTTTCTAGTTTTCCAGTAGGGAGAGTCAAAATAAACCAAGTCATTTCAAAATGTCACTTCAAAAATTATCTTTGGAACAAAACTTGTTTAGATGTGCAAAATGTCCTGATGTGCTGACTCGCTTTGTTTTGACTGAAAATACGTTTTTAAAAGGTTTTGATATTGCCCAGTTGACACTGATCTTTTGACTTTCTGTGCTGCTTTGAAATGGAAAATTATTTTGAATTGTTAACATTTCCCCTCAGATGAAAATTCCATTTTCAGAACAGCTTTTAATTTCATTCCAGTGTGCAAAGCGCTTTGGGTGCATCCTCACTGCAGAGTTAACTTGAGTGATTTATAGTTGGGTGACTTTGTGTTGGCAACTCTCACTCATGCTAGGCTGCAATGACTTGTATCCACATTGGTGTTGCACTCCTTTGTGGGGTGCACAAAGACTTCTGAGGGGCATATCGCATGGTTCTTAGTGCTGCACTTAGCTGAGCCACTCTAGTCATTATTTCCCAGTATTGTGGGAGCACTTGACTTTCCTTTTTGAGTGTGTGGATGGAAGTGGTGTTAGCTTAATTCATTAAAGTCAACCAATTCCACCTCTGAATGCTCCAAATTTCTGTCCAGGGCCTTCGTTTTAATCAGTGGTAAAGCAGGGATCCTAGTCTGAGCAATGACCTGTGCCAAATGTTGGCATTCATGTCAATCTAATTTTGGAAAGAGGAGGCAGGTTCAGGGGTCTGAGGTATGAAAGACACATGGATTAGCTGTGGTAGGGGTATTGCCCTTTCACAGAACCAATTTCCCTACTTCCACCCAGGTTCCTGTTGCTGCTTCGGATGCACCGAATGGAACATATAGTAAGAAGCTATATATACATACAGAGAACGTGGAAGTTGCCATACAAAATGTAAGAATAGAGACTAGGAGTGGCTGGGTCATTACGCAAATTGAATCTATTTCCCCATGTTAAGTATCCTCACACCTTCTTGTCAACTGTCTAAATGGGCCATCTTGACTAGCACTACAAAAGTTTTTTTCTCCCGCTGATAATAGCTCATCTTAATTAATTAGCCTCTTACGGTTTGTATGGCAACTTCCACCTTCTCTGTATGTATATATATATATTCTTACTATATGCTCCATTCTATGCATCCGATGCAGTGGGCTGTAGCCCACGAAAGCTTATACTCTAATAAATGAGTTAGTCTCTAAGGTGCCACAAGTACTCCTTTTTGCGGCTACAGACCAACATGGCTGCTACTCTGAAACCTTACAGTATGTGGGTGTGTGAAACGGTGTTACTGGCCAAACATTTCACAGTGTGTCTCAGCTGCAGCCCAGAACAAATAAAGATGCCTTTCCATATAAGGCTGAGTCCCAGCTGCCTGTCTCATCAGGGAGCATCTAATCTCAGGGCTCCCATCTTCCGACAAGCCACCCCACGTGACCTAGTTAGCAGGGCCATCCTCAGCCCATAATCCTGCATTATGGAAGTAGGAAAGTATGAGGCATTCTGGTTGCTGGTCTGTTCAGAGGAAGGGAGATCTGCTTTAATGGTTACCATAATGCTCGTCCCGCCTAGCCTTTGACCTGAGAACGGAGGCTCAGTCAGGGAATTACTCCTGTGTTTTCTATAACCCCCCTGCTGCTGTGTGTTTGGTGGAAACCTGATACATCAAAGGCTTTTATTGTGTTAGATCAGACTTTAAAGGAAAGCACTCCTGAGATGGAGGGGATCCAGGCAAGGGCCCTGGAACAATTTTTACAGTGGGGATGCTGATGATAGAAACCACGTATTTGGTGTTTGTTAGCACTATTTCAAGCCGGGGGTGCAGCAGGACCCCTAGTTCCAGCACCATTGGATCTGAGTGACTGGAGTTATGCCTGCATCTATCAATTATTCAGTCATAAGCTTGCGTTATGCACCAGTGTCCTTTCATGCAATCATCTTTGGAGCCTTACCACACTCCCCTTCATTATTACATTCTAATTATAGCTTAGCTTGGCTGCTAGCAGAAGCGGCCTTTGGTTTCTTTTTTTAATTGAACTGGGTAATTGAAAGTTAGGTCACTCTGGAATCTTTCCCTGTATAAAGCCAGAGGAGTCCAGAAACCTATTCGAAAT
The DNA here is from genome assembly GCF_965140285.1 of Lepidochelys kempii. Lineage (NCBI taxonomy): Eukaryota > Metazoa > Chordata > Testudines > Cheloniidae > Lepidochelys > Lepidochelys kempii. Next base: position 155,598,754 of record NC_136382.1, read on the forward strand.
GCATTAGCTTCCTCCCCCTTCCGCCCACCCCTTGGAGCCCATCCAGATGGAACACAAACAAGGAGAGGACAGATGAGCAGCTCTCTCTGCCTCTCTGAAATGGCTGATGTCAGCTCCCATGAAGTGGCACTTTAATCAGCACACGAGGAATGGTTCTCCCGCTCTAGCCTTTCCCAGCAATTCTTGGTACAGAAAGGCTGGGAGGGAGGGTTTGTTTTTTTAATTGCTTTAAAAACAACAACAAAGTTGCGACTTTGTTAGTGCTTTTGTGAGATGCTAACCTGGCAGCCCTGGAGACTGAAATCCTCTTTTTTTATGCACAGAGCTGGTACAGCATGGGCAGCAGTAGGGCAAGCGCCTACCACATAGGCTCTGCCAATACATCCTCAGCCTGATCTGAGAGACCAACCTCAGAGGTGAGCTGCTGGATCAGTCACTTTAGTGTCTGGACAAACGAAAAGCGCTAAGTAATACAGTGCAGGGTACACTCCTGTGTTAGCCAGGGGATGGATGGACTAGATGGCTTAATAAAGCTTAATGAGACATGAAGGTAGCAGGAGGACTGAGCGTCATTGGACCTGAGTTCTGTTCCTAAGTAACGTAACAACTCTCTGCCTCAGTTTCCCCATCTGTGAAATTGGGCTAAAACACTTATATAGTTCATGGTGCTGGGGTGAAAAGGCTTAATTCATTCACGTTTGTAAAGCAGTCTGAGATCCTTGCATGAAGTCTGCAGTAGAAGAACTTGCGATGCTGTTGTTATATAGTTTTCTATTTAGATTTAGTCCAGACTCTTTCCTTTACAACATTTCAAAATGTTTTTAGTTTTTTAAATTTTCCCAGTGCAGTGAGAGAGCGCCTGGGAAGCAGGTGTATGATGCATCCAGCATCTCGTGGCTGTCTGCCCAGAGGTGTGCCTGCAGGTAAACTGCCCTACTGTTTGCTAGCTTAATGGCTGTGGTACTGGACAAGCTGGGGCAGATCTCAATGGTGTAATTTAAAGGCAAATTTTCAGTCTCCAGGTGCTGGTGGATTACCTCACCCCAGACATTTAGAAGCATCCCAGAAAAAAAAAAAAAGATCAATAATACTAGCAGGCTAGTGTCTGTGTAAAGGCAGTCAGCTGGCCTCATCAGCTGCTTTTAATGGGCAGCCTGCTTCACAGTTAAGTGGTTTCCTAATTACAGTCTACACTGTATATTCCCCATACTGCACAGCTATGCATCATCCGTTGCTGCTGCCGCCTTTATGGCTGCTGTGGCCCACTTCAGCATGGCACTGCCTCAGCTTTAATGCTTTACTCACCAGTGCAATTAAAGGAGGATTAGAAGTGGATTTGTGGCAGCTACCTTCCTAACTTCCTCAGGCCCTCTGCATCTGGCTGCTCATATGTCTCTTCTCACGAGGCCTGGAAGTGGCTATGGGCCTTGTGAGACTTTTTAAAAATAGCTCAGCGAGCGATGCGCTTCACAAATGCCTGCAGACAACGCCGGGGCATGTGTGAGAGAGCTCACAAAGCCTCAGGGGGATTTAAGGCTCAGGTAGGATCCACCCCACTCTTCCCCCTCTCACCCCAAAAATGAAAAACGTTGGGATACCTCAAACAGATTGTTTTGCACAGCTCAGTCACCACCTCCTCTTCCCTTCACTTCTTGCCAGCACAGACTTCCCTTCTCAGCCCCCTCAGTCTCATTCCCAAATGAAGAAATCTAGCCCAGGCAAGCTGCCAGCAGCAATCAGCTGCAGTATTGCCAAAATCAGGTATCCAAAAATCCTGAGTCTGGCCCCCCCAGAATCATGAGATTTAAAATTAATAATAAAACTGTTCAGATTTTTCTTATTTACCTTCTGGTGTTGGAGCCTTTGGTGTTCACATGTTCAAGCTTTTCTCCACAGTCATGAGGGGCAGAAACATTTTTATTTGGGGAGGGGGCACCGGTCTGTGATTGGTTCTCCTTCCCAAAGCTCCCAACTCATTGAAATCCACAATTTGGGGTATTTCTCTCGTGCGCCCTTCCCTCCAAATTTCTTTGATCATCAAGGAAGGAAGTCAGTGACCAGAAGTTGAAGGTGAGCAGTTGAAATGTCTTATTCAGGCAAGATTCCCCACCTCAGTCGGCTCCCACTTCCCTGAACTTCTGGGGAAATGAATGAACAGGCAACAGGGCTAGAGCAGTGCAAGGGAAAATTACCTATGCTGTACCTGTTCTGTGGATACAGCTGGCTTCACTCTTTCCTGCACCTCTTCTTCTGTGTATTCCCTATCCATTGGCTCAGAAAGTCCTGAGATCTCCCCATCAACCACCTCCTGGCACTGGTCAAGGTGGCCATCCATCTGTTCAGGAGGAGGAAGTTGGATGTGGGGGAAGGGTTTCTTCGCAACTCTGGGGCCTTTTGCCAATCCCTCGTTTGTGCACATATTGGGGCAAAGTTCCTCTGGGCAGCATCCACTGACTCCTTAGATTACTTCTCAGGGCAGTAGGTGTTGTTCAGGGTTCTCTGCTCAAGTCCCCGTCTGGATCCCTTGTTTTGACACAGTGACCTACACTCCTGTCTCTGTTTTTCATTTTTGTTCCCTGCAATCATTTATCTGCTGGATCCTTTGGCCCCTTCCAATGGGCCTTTTGTTGCTGATGTTCTAGTGGGCTCTGCCCATCATCCCCGAATTTAAATAGGCTGTTTTTCTTCTTTATTAAACAAAGATGAGGAGAAACCAGAACTGAAGCTAATGTCCATCTAGGCATCTCTACAGAGCCTGAAAGTCTTAATCCTTCCACAACCTTTTCTAATTGGAACGGTATGTAAAGGGCAGCTGAGTGAGACTTGACTTTCTGTAGAGGATCCCACCACAAAAAGCATGTCACAGACACTCTGGTGTGTTATTTTATTCCACCGTTGTAAGGTAGCTGTGCTGGAAATAAGCAGCAGCATTTCTATGCCCTGTTGTACAGTCCCATAGCTATACCCTGCTATCCAATGCCACTGCTATAATAAAACGTAGCCCATAAAGTGCTTCTCATCTTCAAAAATGCCTTACAAGCCCTTACAACCCTCACTCATGCATGGGGAAGCCCTATTTCACAGATTGGGCCCTGGGTCTGAGTTTCCCAATCTCTTTTTGCATTATTGACATGGGCCTGTTGCTGTATAAGGTCATACCACCGGTAGCCTACATTATATATGCAGAGACTACTTCTTGTCTGAATGGCTAAGAGCAAACGGTGAAGCTGCACTTCTCCAACCACTCTGCTGCTGCACAAAAAGCCACCATGTCAGAAATTTAAAAAAACCCTCTGACTGTGGCTGCTTAGCAAGAGCTGTAGTTCACATATGTTTTGCGTTACAGACTGTAGACTTTCTTCTAGCTGAAGCCAAACAAAGGGATCCCAGCTGTGACCAATTATGGTCAGAGAGGCATTTAGGTTAGAGTTTAAAACTGGTGTAAGATTTCAGGCTCTCACTCTAGCTCAGAGAAGTAGCTAAATCCCTGTTTGGGTTATACCAGGTTTGAAGACTTGGGGCCTGATTCTGATCTCACTTTCATTGGCTTTACCCTGTTGTCACTCCATTGACTTTAGTAGACCTACTCCTGATTTACATGGGTGAAGTCATTATCAGGCCCATTCAGTACAATATACCAAGGTAATCTGGAGGGATTGGAGCTCCCTTAACATTGCCCCTGTCTCGTGGCAGATACGAGTGGTAAGGCTTGAATCTGGATCCAGATCCAGCCTTTCTGAACTGTGGGGAAGTATTCACATCCAAGGACTTGAGTCAGAGTCCATCTCACCATCATTTTTCTGAGCCCTTTTGAGAGGCTTGAGGGAACACCTGCCCTTTGATCATCAAATCTCTCTTTCATGTACTTGAGGAGCTGTAGAAATAATGGTTCTGAAAATGTATTTTAATTGCACAATAGACTGTTTAACATGCCATTTTCAAAGGGGCTTTGATCCAGCCTCTATACCTAGGCCCTGATCCTGCAAATACTTACTACCCAGCAGAATTCTTACAGTCATGAATTGCCCCACTGAAGTCAGTTGAATGCACCCCATGGCAGAGACCACAAATTCCATTTGCAAAGGGTCTGCAAAGTACCCGCATAGATTCCCCCAGGGAATATCCAAGAGGCCTTCTGTGAGAGTTACTGAACTGGCTTTGTCCCCTTCCACCTTGGAGAAAGCCTTGGCACAGGAGCCAGTCTGGGACAGGCAGGAGAGTGTGTCGGGGAGGTGGGAGAGGGATTGGCTGGGGCATTCTTATGCTCAGGAAATTCTGTGCTGCTGCCATGGCCCCTGGGGCAGCAGGGTTGCAAGGTAAGGCAGCCCTAAAGGCTACTTTAGTCTACACTGGAGGACTGAGCCTGTCCCTGGCAGTCCCAAACCAAGGGCGACACAAGCTGCCTCCCCTCTATCTCTCTTTCTGCCCGAGACTTAGCACTGGTGCAGGGATGAATTTTGTCCCACATCACTTTCTAAAACTGCACCCCCATGTTGCTGCAGAAAATGCACAGCCAACTGTGACTTTCAAAAGGGACACAATCAACTTGCATTTATTGAAATGGACTAATTTTTAAAAATTCTAGTTTCTTATCAATCACCCTTTAAATAACCTGTTCTGATACTTTTTAAAGTTATATTTTAAACAGATGGTATAGGTTTACCTTTCCCCCTGTTGATGTTCATAATAGTATTTTCAAAAATGAAGCAAATTACTAATGATGTGATGATGCAAGGGGAGCAGTGAAAGTGACTATAAATGCTCTCAAAGTGTAAAAAATAAAGGACCCAAAAATAGAAACAAATCCTTTTGTACATACACACCTTTTTTTCCAGTCCAAAATGTGAGTTTTCCAAGCTGACTGTGCCTCCAAGAGTTTGTTCTGGTGTATTTCTTGAATACAATGCAAACACTGAAAAGCAAGGAAATTATAAGTTAGAGTGACATTCACACACAACACAATAGAAATCTCTAAGCATTAGCTCACTACCATCACAATACTCAACCACGTCAGCTCGCTGGGGACGCTGAACTTATCAAGCAAAGTACCTTAAGCACGAGAGTAGTCATAGATTCCTAGAGTTTAAAACCAGAAGATGTCCTTTTGATCATGTAGCCTGACTTCCTGCATAAGGCAGGCCCCTGATCAGTATTGAAGTCAGTGAGACTACTCATGCATAAGAGCTTTGTTGGATCAGGGCCACGTTGCAAAATCAAGCCCCAATACCCCCTGTAATATACTCACTTTCAGTTCAACAAGGCTGTTACTTACCCCCATGGCACGTATCAATGAACTGGCTGGGGGGCTAGTGGCCAAGGGAGTTTTCCAAGCTGTTCAGCAGGGTCAGTGCAGGAGCTTTCCTCCCATGGGCTTCCCAAGTTACAGGAGACAGATTTGGGGAACAGGTCTCTGCTTATAGTCTCAGAGCTTGTTGCCTTCTCCCTCAGCTTTCCCTGGCATATGCGAAAACAGCTGTGTTGAGTAACAGGAATAACTCTTTCCTTTTTTTGATGGTAGATTTTTTTTTTAATTACCCTGGGTGGGTGGGGGGGGGAATCTCATGAAAAGTGGTAATAAATGTTGAAAATCTGAAGTCTACATTGTGTTTCTTATGCTATAGGACTCTGAAAACATGTCAGAAAAGGAGTGATTTTTACAAGTGTGTAGAATAGGAAAAACATTGATTCATTTAATATAATTGTATAGGTAATTGAGTGTGGCTCTGCTAAGTAACTGTTGTATTTGGTGATTAAATGTGTTACAGTGAGATTTAAATTCCTTCATTTTTCATTAAAATTAAGAGAAAAAGTCTGTATAACAAGTGATGCGTCCATAATACATTTGTAGCTACAACTGTACTGACAGTTATATGACATCAGTGAGGGCAAGATCAGACTCTTTTTATTTGTTACATGTTGCACATACATCAAACACCCTGGTCCTGAACCTGCAACTCTTACTTGCGTGAGTTGGTCTCATGTGAATGGTTTCCTTGAAGAGAATGGAATCAATCATGTGAGTATGGACAGCTCGAGTAAGGACTGTAAGATTGGGCCACATTTAATGATTTTGTTTGCTGCGTATTTGGGCACATTAATTGATGGGATTACACTGGGGACAAATTGGGTCCTTTATGAGTTTATCTGAATTTATTGCAGGAATGTAAAACAGATTTGCCTGGTATATTCCTAAAGCATGCGCTCTCACGGCAGCATAACGTTTGTACTATTTTGCCAGTTAACCTTTGAATACTATGTTCTTGTTTTTTCTTCTGGAAGAAGCCTTTAGCCGCTGCCTGCAGTGTTTTTTAACGAACGACTTATCATTTGAAACACGCACCGTTTAACTTATGTGCTTCTGTCCCTGAAAGCATGGAATATTGATGTCCTGCTCTGCTTGTACATTGCAGACAAAACCAAAGTCATTATGGCTAAAGAGATATTAAATAAATATTTAGAAAGCAAACAAACCAACCTTGCATGCTACCCATGTTACATCATGTTGCTAAGAAATGTGTTGTATTCATATTTGCCTATATGAAGTCATTCTATTGGGCCATATTATGCAAGAGAAGCACAGCCAACATACTAATCAAGAGACAATGGCGTTGAATGGACTAATGAGAAGGCAGGAATAATAATGCTTGGCCTTTCTATAGCACTCTTCAGCCCTAGATCTCAAAGGAAGGTTAGCTGTCATATCCCCATTTTACAGATGGGGAAACTGAAGCACACAGAGGTGAAGTGATTTGCCAAAGCTCAGACAGCAGGTCAGTGGCAGAGCTAGGAATAGCACTTAGGTCTCTTGAGTCCCAGCCCAGTGCTCTATGCACTGAGCCATACTGACTCCTGCTCAGTTGTTGTCCCAGCTCTGACACTGGCTTCTTCCGTGTCTTCTTCCTGCATCTGCAAAATAGGGATAATATTTACTGTACTTGCCTCCCTCCCTCCTTCTCAGGGATGCTGTGGGGATGAACTCATCAGTGTCCAAAATGTTGTATGGATCTAAAGCCCAGTATAAGTGCTGAGTGTTATTAAATATGTTGATAATACATTTGTAAGTCTTACGTATATTTGGTATGTATAATTAATGACAGGTTGGAAATATAAAGGAGAATTTGCTTTTCTACAGCAGTTTTCTTTGTCAGGGTCGCTCAGTTTACATTTAGGGAGTTAGTACCAGATTCTTTAGTTTGCTAAGGTCACTTTGCAATACCTAAGTAACCCAAACTGACCTAAAAGACCTGGGGTGGTGATTAGGGGAGAATTTCCCCTGTGCTGGGTAACTCCACCCACAGAAAATCGGTGGAAACGGTTCTCTCCTCTGGTATGTCAGCCACCTCATCATCTTGATGTAAGCAAAGGGAGAAGGTGTGTGAGATTGTTCCTGGGGTACCCAGGACGGTGAGTCACCTTGTGACCATCTGCCTCTAGCAGGAGGGAATCTTGCTTGTGGTAACTGGGTATTAGCTCCCTAACACCACCAGACCTTCAGTCACTCAAACACTCTCTTCTGGGCTAAGCCAGCCTTGTCTTTGCTTTGCAGGTTAACAAGAAGTGCACCCTAGTTACCAAGTCCTTTTGAAGCATTCCCCTGTGATATTCAGCACCTCACACTGGCTACTCACAGAAATCCCAGATCCTGTGCCCCCAAAGTAACAGGGTGCCCCAGTTTACCAATTTTACTATAAACAATCATTTCTTATATCATACAGCACTTGTAACGAAACAAAGGAAGGTTAATTTAAGAAAGCATAGTGATTCCCCTAGAAACAAGAGAGAGTGATGGAAACAAATGGTTACAATGGAAAACAAAATCAGAAAACAAGAATTAGGGCCTACACTTATTAATAGTTACCATTCCTATCTAATACACTAGGCTTTCCCCTCAAAGTTCAGTCTGTTGCAGAGCTGGCTGGTTTCACAGGAACTAAGATGCAAACTTTCATGATGTCTCCTTGGTGAATGGATCCAGAGTACCTTTCCCCATTCTGTATTCTACGGAAACACTTGTTTGTCTCTATTCATAGGCAGGGCAATCCCCTGTCTATTGTAATGGTCCATTTTTACCTCCAAGTGGCTTGGACTGTTTGCAGGTGTCTTTGATGGTTTGTCATTGACTCTTCTGGGATGAGGCAATGGAAGACAACTGAGCCTGGCATTACCTCACCAGCTAACCAGGGAGGAGTGGCAACTCACTCCTGAATGAACAAGCTGTCACCGAGTAATATCGCTCTCTGGTGATGCCATTTAACCTTAAGACCGTAAGGGCATAAACCTCAATATAATTACATTATTCCTTACATACCACCTGTACCTACATCAGACCATGATAGTGAACATTGATAAGTTGCAAGCTTTCAACAGAGACCTTTCATGTTATTCTTTGTGGATAAATACCCTGTAAGCAATGTACTTGATGTAGTGAGTTTGTCAGGTCCGAGACAAGAGTTGTTTGCAAAGAACAGGGGACCCTTCCCCTGGGGGCCTGTGTCACAGCATGGCAAAGGCCAAAGCATAGGTCAAAGAGAGAAAGGTGGGGAGAGGAGGTGGGGGTGGCTTGGAGCTTTGCTACACTTGATTCCTCACAGCTGCAACCAATGATTCTCAAATCTACTTCTCTGTTCCACATCTGTCTCCCTCTGTCCAAATTAAAATCTTGGCCTCTTTTTCCGACAGCTCCTTGTGGAAGTCCAGCTACCAACCTAAGCTCAATAGGGCCAATACTAAGCTCTTGATTTTCCCCCACAATCCCTCTCTTCCCTCCTTTCTTTGTCACTATGGTCTACACTTCCACTCACCCAGGCCTCTAATCTACTCAAAATGCTACTGCCATAATAATTGTCCTGTATTGTCACTTTGACCACCCATCTCCTCATGCCTCCGCTGGCTACCCCTGCACCATTATCAAACACAAGCTTCATACCGTCACACTTACAGCCCTTCAAAATTTAGCTCTACCTAACTTAGTTGTTCTATTAATCATCATGATTCAAACACCACTCTCTCTCTCTGCCAGTGCTCCCAGGCTTCAGTGCCCACAAACACCTCCATGTTTTCTTCCAGACCTCGCTATATGCATCAGAAAAACTGTTACAAAATCCATCTAGCCACCACTGAATCTGACTTCAAATCCTTCCATAAAACACCTCTCCCATGATGGCCAAGACTTCACCCGCTGACAATGGTGAGCGCTGACTAATGCTCATTTAGCTCAAGTTATGCTTGATTTTACTGTTACCTCATCCTCAACCTCTCCTCCCACCCTGCCCCACATGCGTCTGTATTTGTTCATGTCATCCACTTGTTGTATTCTGTTGTAACCTAGTTCGTGATATGTTTGGGGCAGGGATTGTCTCTTTAATGTGTGTGTACAGTTTCTTGCACAATGGAGCACTAATTCATGGCAGAGGTTGCTAGGTGTGTTACCATGTACACATAAATTATTATTAATAATAATAATTAATAATTAATATATACAAGCATATTAACCAAAATTGGCAAATGAAGGTTCAATTAACTCCATCCAGGGGCTGTTTTCAGGGCAGTGCCCTTTCAGTAATCTTGTTGGGTCTGGCATTGCCCCATAAATTACTCTGGCACTTCCCTGTCAAAATCTGACTCAGTCCCAGTGCTCTAAGTTTGACCAGGGGCTGGATGCAGTGGTCCAGCCAAGCTGGCTCAGCATAGGATGAGGGACAGAGGAAAAGGTGGCTTTATGTTACCTTTCTACCTCCCTGATCTTGGGGCCTCAGGGCTGCCCTAAATTGTACCTGGTTGCCCACAGGCCCCATGGGCCATCCCAGCAGCCAGGGACAGCTGCAATGCAGTAGCCATGCACTCTTTTCCACAGCCTTGCACCTTATGCCACCCAGGGTTCCCCCTCCTCTGGATGAAAATTTAGGGGTCGCTAGGCCAGATTTATGGCTCCTTTGTGCTACCAAAGTGGTGTAAAAGAGCAGCAATAGGACCAGGGATCTGGCCCCACATATAAGTAGGAGTAATTCCACTGAAGCCAACTGAGCGGCACCTGCTGACACCTGGTCTGATCTTGGCCCAAAGCTTCTGATTCCAAGTCATGCACAGAGTGAAGGGAGCAAAATATCCTACAGCAAAAGGGTTTTACATGAGGACACAAGTGGGCTGCTGTATGGAATCGGGGGGACACTTTAGGATATCATGAATACCGATATTGTAAAATTGCAATGAGTTATGTCAGATATGCCGTGTAAGGTATCTGAAAAAATGTTATAATTTGCCAGGTATTATAATCTCGTTTATATCACCTTTGTATTGTAAGTAGTATGTATGATATGTCTGGAGTTCCAAACTTGTGCTGTGCATTTGGGTGACCCCTCAGACAGATTGCCATTAGCTCTGCCTAGCCTGCTTGATGGCGCATCAAGGGACATCAGCTACACAACTGACCCATTGAGAGAAGGCAAGGGATACACCTTATGACTCAGCAAGGTATGCAGGGACATGCCTATGGACAGAACTCTGAGACTTCCAGGCCATGGGCTGGGCAGCTTGTGTCTGGAACAAAGAAAATACAAGCTGCATGGAAAAAGAATATAAAAGGCAGCTGCATGTTCTCCATTTTGTCTTTAGTCCTGCTTCTTACCTCTGGACTAACCTTTCTACAAACAAAGCTCTGAACAAAGGACTGAATGACCTTTCCAAGCTTCTAAGGGGACTTTCAAGCCAGCAAACTCAAGCCAGCAAATATTTTCAAGCCAGCAAATATTGCTAAGAACCTGATATATGGACTTTGAAGTCTTTGTATGTATGTGACTGCTTTACCATCTAACAGCTGTTTTCTTGTTCTTTCTTTTTTCTTTATAATAAACTTTTCATTTTAGATGCTAAAGGTTTGTCTGGCCATATGGTATTTTGGGTACGATCCAACCTAATATTGACCTGGCAATGTGGCTGGCCCTTTGGGGTCAGAAGAACATTTTGTATATGTGAGAAGAGTTTTTTAAATAACTTCTCACTGTACTGGACCTAGGTGCTGACTGGCAGCCAGAGAACTGGAATGCAATTAAGGGGGCTGTGTGATTTCCTTTTTGCTTCTTGATAACCAGTGTGGGGATTAGAGGCACAGTTTGTGACTGGTTGGGGAATTTAACTTCAGAGTTACCCATTAGTCTTGGGAGGATTTGCTCTCCCTTTTGCAGCCTGCCCTGACCTTGGCATTTCCAGTGAGGGCTGCTCTAGGCACACCGGGTCACAACAAACTCATGCTATTTGACCCACAGGCAGGTGCTGCTCCATCACTGAAGGTTCATGGCTCTCCATTCCAAGGTGAGTCACAGAGAAATTAGGCTGTTGTATATGATAGACACTTAGAGCACTTAAGTGCTTAGTTTACTTATTGTCTCTACAGCTGGGAGACTATTGTAGAGACAAATTAAATAATTAATTGCTAATTGCCTCAGACAATGCACCCTAGTTATCTCAAGGAGCTCACTGCATCCTGGGCACCACAAGGAGTGGTTGAGACCTAAAAGCATAGCAGTAGAAGGTAGGAAAGACCAAGATCTACCGACTCCACTCCCACTGTAATTGCTCACATCAGGAGGAATTGGGTATGGTGTATGACAGGAGTGTGGGGGGAGGGGAAGGGTGTGTGCTGGGGGAGGGTGGAGAGGAAGAGGCATGGGGGGGATGGCATGTGCATATGGAAAGTGGAGGAAGGAGAGGTAAAGAGAAGAGAGTTTAGGGTAGGAAAATAGGGGTGTGTCATGGGAGGAGTCAGGACTTGTGTCTACACCGGGGATAGAAGAGGGCTGTGATGGCTAGTGAGGGAAAGGATGAAGGGCATTTGAGTAGTAGGTTGGGGGAGTGATGAGCATGTTCACCTAGGTATACTGGGCAAGGGTTAATATGGGCTTGAGAGGCCAATTTACCTGCCTGCTTGCACCTGGAGGGTGGGCCAGGCCTATATAGAAGTAAAGCCCAGCTGGGGGAAGAATAGAGCTTGGTTCCATAAAGAGCTGGGTGAGGTAGCTTGGGGGAAGGAGACCTAGTGGAGAGTTTCCTCTCTTTAATAAAGAGCTGAAAGAAGGCTGAGAAGGACCGCACAATAGCCAGGCTAATCTAGGGGAAAGTAGAAGTCTGAGTGGAGGCAGGGGCCCTGAGGAGCTGTCGCCTGCCTGGTCATTGGGACGGGTGTGCCAGCCTTAGGGTGTGGGGTTGAGGAGTAGAAGCCTGGGGTTAGACAGAAGGACATCCCAGAGCAACAGAGGTATGCCTAGGGGGAGATGGTTGCTAGTTGGGCTGAAGGTTTGGTTTGCAGGCAGTTCTGTTGGGCTTTGGGTAAAGGATTTGGGGGGGCAGGATGCCCAGGCCCTCTTGCCCAAGCTCTGATGGCTGCAGTAGGTCATAGGAAGTTGCTGGAATACTACTGGCAGCCAGGGGCCTTGAGGTAGCAACTTGTTCACAGGGAGACACCTCTTCATCGCAGCTGCTTCTGTCTCTACCTAGTGCTTACCTTGTGCCTTCCAAAATCACTTCAAGCATATGAGTGATCTTAGCCCTATGCATTTTACTGTTCTTCATTTGCCCAATGACAGCCTTCAAAAATAATTTTAATAAAAGGCAGGGTAGTAGGCAAGTGTTGCTGGTAGAAGCTGCACAGGTGGGTAGGTATATCAGTTGGGGAGAAAGAGAGAGAAGCATCCCAAGAAGTCTATAAACAGACTTGATCAGGCTGGTTTGCAGACTATAGTAATGATAATTAAGTCCTGATCCTGCAGACCTTTAATCACATGTGTAAACTTACTCATGTGGGTAGTCTGACTTCAAGAGGACTAATCACATGAGTAGCGTTATGAACACATTTACAGTATCAGGGCCCTAATAAATAATTTTCTGTACATGATCGGCATTTATTTCTCCCTGGCTCTGAGATTATTACTCTTCTGGGTAAATTGCAAAATATATCTGTTTAACATTGCTTTTTACTGTGGTGAGGGCTAAATGGGGAGAATCTTAATTTTTGTGACTGGGAGAATTTTTAGTGGACATCATGTCACTCAGATGTATTTGTAAAATGTTTCCTTAGGAACTGTAGATGGACCTAGTGCATCTTTGACAGGTGCATTATACAAACTGAAATAACAACCAGGGATCTAGGCAGTTGATTTGCTTTTATAGACAGATGTGATGCTGTCAGGTGGGTTACCCAAGAGGTAGTGCAAAAGGAAGGGGCTCTTGATCTGGAATGGGAAGTGGGGGACAATGGAAGTTCCCTTGGGTTGGAATGGTCTCTATAAGAGATGTAGATCAGCAGGAGAAGCAAGAACTCATGTTTTCCAAGTTTCCTAAGACCCTGTGGGCCCTTGTGTAAATGGTCATAGTTCAGCTGAAATCAAGGGCTCTGACACTTTACACTGGCTGGTGATCTGGACCAGTATTTATTACTTCTTGTTGGTGTGCATCTCTTAGTGTCATCAGAAACCAGTCTAGTCTGAAGCACAACGCTTAGCAAACAGGTTTGTAAGTCTTGTCTCTGCTGTAATCAGTGAATCTTCCATTGCAAGCCCCTGGGGCTGCATTTTCTTGCTGCCAGATACTGTAACTATGGAGATCTTTGGTACACAGTTTGATATTTAAAAATATGACCTGGGAGACACTTCTTTCAATTCTGAAAATGAGCATATGCCTTCTGTAGATTGGTGTGAGTCCACAATGTCTGAATTTCTTGATAATCCCAGGAGATGCATGTGTGATGTCCTATTTGGCTAGTAAACACTGGAGCTATTGGAGTGTCCCACCTGCAAAATCCTGAGAAACATTATTTTAATTCTCCCTGCATCACACAAGGAGGTAAGTAGTTAGTATTATTACCCTGTTTCCCATTGTCTCCCACCTGTAAAGTGAATGGCCTGAGGTCATGCAGCAATTCAGTGGCAGAACCAGGACTGGGGCTCAAAGGCTCCTGTGACGGATTCAGTCACAGAGAGCCCCTTGGGACTGTCACCTGATGTGCTGAAATTACCTCTGAGCCCGTTTTCTTTGCCAGCTTGGGACTCCCGAACCCTGTCTTGTTGTGCCAGACTCGCTAGCCTGCTGCAACACAGACCAGGGTCTGAACCACACCCCCAAAGCTGCAGAGTTAACTGAAAACAGCTCAGCAAGTACTCGTCTCCAGCACCCAGCTCCCAATGGGATCCAAACCCCAAATAAATCTGTTTTACCCTGTATAAGGCTTATACAGGGTAAACTCAAAAATTGTCTGCCGTCTATAACACTGAAAGAGAGAGATGCACAGCTGTTTGCTCCCCCAAGTATTAATCACTTACTCTGGGTTAAATAATAAACAAAAGTGATTTTATTAAGTATATGAAGTAGAATTTAAGTGGTTTCAAGAAATAACAGACAGAACAAAGAAAGTTACCAAGTAAAATAAAACAAAACATGCAAGTCTAAGCCTAATACATTAAGAAACTGAATACAGGTAAATCTCACCCTCAGGGATGTTCCAATAAGCTTCTTTCACAGTCCTTAATGTATTAGGCTTAGTCTGGGCCCAATCCTTTTCCCCAGTACACTCCTTGTTAGTTCCAGCTCAGGTGGGAACTAGGAGATTTCTCATGACTGGCAGCCCCCTTTGTTCTGTTCCGCCCCCTTTGATCGCTTTGGCACAAGGCGGGAATCTTTTGTCTCTCTGGGTCCCCACCCCTCCTTCTAAATGGGAAAGCACCACAAACCTGGATTTGTGCTGGAAATGGCCCACCTTGATTATCATACACATTGTAAGGAGAGTGATCACTTTAGATAAGCTATTACCAGCAGGAGAGTGGGGTGGGGGGATAGAAAACCTTTTGAAGTGATAAACACCCATTTTTTCATGGTCTGTGTGTATAAAAAATATCCTCACTGCATTTTCCACGTTTATGCATCCGATGAAGTGAGCTGTAGCTCACGAAAGCTTATGCTCAAATAATTTGGTTAGTCTCTAAGGTGCCACAAGTCCTCCTTTTTTTTTTGCGAATACAGACTAACACGGCTGCTACTCTGAAACCAGGTTTAAGATGGATTCCAGTACCTAGGTGACGTGGTCACATGTCCTGTGAGACCCCAAGCCTCCATTCTTCCCAGCCTGACTCACAGGATTGCAGGAAGGCTTGATGGAGCCATTTACAACCAACTCTGCTAGTCAATGGGAGCCATCAAGATTCCAAGCCATCATTAATGGCCCACACTTTGCATAATTACATTAGGACTTCAGAGTTATACTTCGTATTTCTAATTTTAGATACAAGAATGATACATACATACAAATAGGATGACCACACTCAGTAGATTATAAGCTTTGTGCATTACCTTACAAGAGACCTTTTCCATAAAGCATATTCCAGTTACACCATATTCACACTTATAAACATATTTTTATAAAGCATATGGAGTACAACGTTCACAGCTCCTGAATGGACTTCTCAGGAAATAGTCTCTTGAAAAGACCATCCCCTTTCTCACATAAATGACCTCTCTTGATGCATGGATGTGAAAAGCAGTGGGACTGCAAATCACTGGCTGTATTTTTAGTTCCAGTGACCCTCTCCCTCCACCCCCCAGACCACTGGCGTTCATATTAAAGCCTTGGAGGATTTTAAAGCCATTGACTCTGTGTGTGTGTTTCCTCTTCCTTAAAATGGAATAGTATGTCCCTGTCTCACAGGGAGTTCTGAGGCTTCATTCATCAATGTCTGCCAAGCCACTGAGCTCCTTGGATGAAAAGTGTTATAGGAGCGTGATGTCTTGCCATTAAACAAACAGTGACAGCTGAACAGTGGGGCAGCTGCTGCTTTACGTGTTGTCAGAATTAATTAATGGTTGCAAAGAACTCTGACGTTTGAAGCATTGTATAAAAGCTGCATGTTATCAGGTGCCAGTCATGAGTCTCAGACTGAATAAAACAGGCCTGGACGGTGAGGTGGAGGCAGTAACATACTCGCCCGTTCTGCAAGCGGTAGGCACAGCTGGCACTAGGCATTTGCAGTGCTAGTCACCAGTGTGAGACCTCCCCAACAATCGGAGTGGGATTGTCAACTAACTTGAAATTTGGCTTCTTCATGGCTCTGCCCTCCAAATCTAGGATTACATGTTGCAACCCCTAGTTCTGTTGATTTCATTGTTACTGCTCATGGAGTTAGATACAATGAGTAGCAGTGGCAGAATCTGCCCCTTCATTTATTCTGCAAACTAGATCCTAAATCGATTGTGGGTTTCAGCACATTGCATACGGGGATATGACCCCATCATGTAAACTTCCTGGTATATAACAACGGGGCTGAGTTAGAGGGGGCCCCAAAATCTTAAAGCCAGTGCTGCTGAGGGGTACACTGCCACCCATCTCCCGCACGCACTTAGAAGCACCGGAACATTTCCAAACCAACGTAGCTGTCTCCAATTGCTCATCTTAATGTTTTCAGTGAAATGTGAACTTTTCACAGTCGATGGTAATTCCAAGGTCACTTGTCTTTTGCATCTAAGCCTGTGTGATGACTCACTTTCTACTCCATTTACCACTGATGAATATGTCATTGTTAGGATTTTATTCTCCCTGGAGCTTTCTGGAAGCTGGGCCCCAGGTAATTAATTTTTATTAGGACAATAAATTAAAAAAGATGGACCATGTCATTCTTTTTTGGCAGTATTTTTTCCAGAGATGACAGAGCCATCACTTACAGGCATATGGAAAATTCGTAAACGTAATCAGTGGACTTGCTGTGCTGGGCGGATGGAACAATAATAGTGGTGCTAATAGATTTAATCAGTGGAGTAGCATGCAAGCTTTAACAAGCCCTTAAGTCAACATTAGGGGCTGTACTGTATATTGGATAGCCATTTGGACCTCGGAGCTCACACTGAAACCATAAGAGACTTTTAAAAGGGCTAGCTGCTCTGTGCACCATTGTAAAGGATCTCTCTTCATCTATTAACATATTTAAGGAAGATATGACTTGCCTTACTGGGTGGGACCTTTAGTCTGTCTAGTAACTGGACTTGAATACTGGTCAATTATGATAGATGAAACAACAACAAGCAAACAAAAAACCTCACCAACAATCTATAATTCCCCTAACAATTGTGGCTTGCTGTACGTGGGCAGGAAAAATTCCTTCCTGATCTCTCTGGTGATCAGTTTCCACCCTGAAGAATGAGATTTGATTACCCTTACTTTAGCTTATACAACTGCAGATGGCTCTGGTAATATTATCTAGCCTCTCTTTTTTTCCCCCTCTGTCTGTCTAGAAAGCTCTAATCACCCACCCCCATGTATCGAAATAGCATCATTTCTATAGTATCTTCCATCAGAGATGCGCAAGGAGTTAGAGACATTCACAAACATGGCCTCGTAACATTCAACTGCTTCACAGAAGTGTTACTTATTTCCTCATTTTTGCAGACTTTGAAACTGAGAGAAATAAATCAAATATTTGAATGTGTGTTTATTTTTTAAGACCAAAAGGGACCATGAGAGTCCTCTAGTCCGATTCATGCATAGCATAGGCCAGAAGATTTCACGTGGTAAGTGCTACATCAAGCCCAACAGCTTGAGGCTAAATAAGAGCATATGTATTTAAGACATCCAATCTTAATGTAACCATTTCAGGGAATGGAGAATCCCCTCCCCACCCCAAAAAAAAACCACTGGTAAACTGTTCCAGTGGTTAATTACCCTCACTATTAGGAATTTGGGAGAAATGAAGTGGTTTGCTTGAGGCCACAGGGTGAGTCATTAGCAGAACTAGGATCTGAACCCACATATTGTGATTCCAGTCCCATTCCTTATGTACACGAATATCCTTCCCCTTGAGACTCAACCATAGTATTCACTGAAGGTATGTCTATGCTGTAATTAAAAACCCACAGCTGTTCCATGCCAGCTGATGCGGACTCACAGGGCTCCGGCTAAGGGGCTGGTTAATTGAGGTGTAGATATTTGGGCTTGGGCTGCAGACTAAGCCCTGGGATTCTCCCTCCTTGCAGGGTCCTGGAGCCAGGCTCCAGCCTTAGCCCAAATGTCTACGCCTCAATTAAACAGCCCCTTGGCTAGAGCCCCGTGAGCATGAGGTCAGCTGGCATGGGCCAAAAGCAGATTTTTAATGGCAATGTAGACATACCCTCAGTCACAGTGAACTCCAAAGGTTCTTTTTGTTTGTTCTAAGAAACCTATTAATTTCATCCAGAGCTGCCTTTCTCCTCCGATTATGTGGCATTTGCATTGTGATATTTTGAAGCACGATGACTACATCACACTCGATCATATTGCTGTCACAAATAGACATGTGGTGATGTTGCTTTTAACCAACAGATGGTTCTTGTAAGACTCTTAAAGCGACAAGCCACTTAGTGTTGGGAACAGGAGAGCACCTTGTCCAAGATGAAGATTGTCCTTGCAAAATAGTAGAGGGCGAGGGGTACTGTGCTGCTCTTGTTAGCCTGGACTGAAGTCTAGTAGGCATGGCTACACTCTAGAAAACCAATGTCCACTAGCAGGGGCACAAGATAGAAGTTGTTCCCCTATTTTGTCTTCCTACAGTGCAGAGGCTGATTCACAGGCCTCCATGAGAGGAGGCATTCTGGAACATTGGGGCTGTGATTTGTCTGTTTATATGTGTGCCGCCCCTAATGTGGCCTCTAAGCACACACCCCCATATAGACAATTTGTGCTCCTGGCACTGATAGCCACATGGAGGGTGCTGTATGCATGGCACTGCTGGCCAGAAAACAGGAAAGCATTGGGTTCCATCCTGATCCTTTCATTCTTACTCAGGCAAAACTCCCACTGATTCAGGATTTAGCCTGTTAACACTGCTTTTGGTGCACATGTATTGTACCTACCCATTTTAAGGGACAATATGTGGTGTTCCAGAATTCGGGCCATAGGCTTTCAGGAGAAAAGCTGCTTAGTGGTTAAATTATTTCTAAAACTGCTAGTAAATGTATAGAGACAAAGTATGACAGATGCACACATGTGCCATTGAGTGAATCATTACACACACAGAAGAATCATCCATCACAGTCACATGTTCTCCAGTTCACATGACTCACTTGTGGCTTTTTTGGCACTGTCCTTGAGACATCTACCTTCAGTGTTTTCCTACTGTGATGCTCCTAGTTCTAATCTTTTCCCTGGCTGGTGTTGCAGTCTTCCTTTTACTGGTGCTGTGTTTAAATATCTGCCGCACGACCATGGTAAGGAACCACAGAAAGAGTCACTTTCTTCTAACAAAGAACTCGGATAGAATCAGGAAAACAACATATTCCCTAAAGATGTGCTCATGCTTGCTCTCTCTCTGCTTTGCTACAAAGCTTCTAGAACAGTGGTTCTCAAACTTCCATGCCCAGATCTCCCTTTCAAAGGGGTGGATTACTCCCCACTGCCGCATACCAGAGCTCTAGCTGGGACCTTCCCCTTCCCATTTACTTATATGGGTAGGGTAGACACAACCCCCTGACAGCTGGTTGTGACCTTCCAAAGGGGTTGCCACCCCCTGCTTGAGAGCCCATGACCTAGACTCTTCCCAGGCCCACTACAGCCTGGCTTCCTGCTACAGAGTTAAAGAAACAGCATACATATTATTGGAATTGTGGATGCTCCAGATGTCTAAGTTGGGCACCCAAAATTAGATGCAACTTTCAGAAATGTTGGCCTCAGCATTTAGACCCAAGGAGCAGAAATTCTGCTCTCAGCTACACGGAGGCTGGAGCCAGCACCTGTTTGGACCTGAGCAATCTGGACAGAGCTGAGATATCACTTACTTTCTGACTGTACTTTTTGCTGTAAGCGCCAGATGTTCCAACTTGGCACAACAGGTGCTGTACCAATGAGGGGCTTTGTGGGCCCTCATTTTCAACCTGAGGTAGAATAATTGTTCTCAGAAGTTAACTTATGGTACCAAATCCTGCACTCGTGCACCTAAAAGGAATCTGAGATTGGGCCTGCTGGAATATTACAGACAGACGCTGCAGGGTAGGCTAAGCATTATTATATAGCCTTCGCTTTCTCCAATAGGAAAACAGTGTCACCGTTGGAGAGCAAGCTGCACCTCTCTCCCCTTTATGGGCTCCCTCAGTTGTGCCCCTTCAGGTATCAGGTCTTGTGCCTTTACTTACCCCAGGGTGGAATTCCACCATTCCTCCACTCTTAGTCCAACCCGGGGTTACAGTACCCTGCATATCAACCATGCTTCCCCAGCATGTCTGAGTTCACGTACGCCCAGTTCTTCCCTTCGGGAGTCTGTGACGAGTGATTATAGAATGATCAGTCAGCCTGTATAAACCAAAGCACTGTTGATTTTGCAGTAGGGACAAAGCATGTAGAGAATGCCACAGGCTGATCTCTCTTACCCAAAAGTATACCATCTCCTTATGGCAATCTAGGCAGCCCTAACTCCTTCCAACACCTCAGTGGGTGTTTCCTCCTAGTTCCCCTAAACAGCTGCCTTCTCTCTTGAGCGCGTGTTCCTTCTTAAAACTGCCACAGTTCTTTGGATCTCGTGTGTCTGTGGACCTCTTCAAACTGTTTAGTAGGTTAGCTAGAAAGAAGGGAAACTCTTCAAAATTAATACTCCTGGAACTGTCCCCTAAATACGCTCTGAAGGGATGCTTACCCTGAGCCATTCTTTCTCCCTTCCACTTATTCCCTCCGCCCCTTCCCCCACCAACACATACACACACAATATCCCCTATTAAACTAAACCAATATATTCATATGGTAAACATCCCAGTAACCAGGTCAGCATGCAGTGTTCACAAATGAATGCACAGCAGCTCCAAATCCATCATAGCAAGGTATGTATAACTTCCCCCACAGAGGCAGCCTCCCCAGAGACAGTAAGGAATTCAATGTACTTTCTGAGCTCACCAGTCCCTCTAGGAACACACAATTAATTGTACTCCCTGGTATGGCCGGCTGACAACCATAGAAAATAGCGCTCAGAGGAAACTGGCACTCTGAAAAGCTGAGCTCTGGTGCTTTTTCCTGGCAGGGATGGAACATCAGTCCTTCTCCCTGTTCTTGTTTCTCTTGACCAAGAAAAATAGGGGATCATGATTGTGGAGGAAGTAAATGAGAAAGTTTGAAGAAATACAGTTAGAGTTTGAGCCACATCCCTATGAATTCAATGGGAAGATGTGCTGATTTCAAGAGTTTGGATATAAGAAGGCAAGGCAGGAAGGGAAGAGACCAAGTTGGGGACTGATCAGACTCTCTTCACTTCTCACTCCTCCTTTACTCTATCTATTCCCCCTTATTAGAATTATTTGTATTGAAGTAGCACTTCGGAGCCACGCTCCCATTATGCTAGGGACTGTACAAATTTTGAACAAATGAGATGGTCCTTCCCCTAATGGTTTACAATCTAAGGGCCTGTCTACACTTACATTTTATAGCTCTCTAACTTGGTGGCTCAGGGGTTTGAAAAATTACCCCCCTGAGCACAGCAAGGTTGAGCACTTTAAAGCTCTACTGTGGACAGGCTCCGAGAGCCGCGCTCCTAGTGCTCGGAGCTATTCCCCTCGTGGAGGTGTATAGCATTCATGCAAGGTTCATGCACTTGGCAACATTCAGGGCACACCCGGAGTGTTGTGTAGGAGCAGTGCACACATGGCTCCTCTCAAGGGCATGAACCTTGGAATCTCGCCCAGATGACATGAACCATGGGAAGCCTCCCAGGACTGGGCTCAAGGCCCGAGAGCAAGGAATACGGTAGATAGAAATTGGTAAATAAGAATGTTAAACAAAGCCAGTGTATTCCTTTTATCTGTTGGAGAATGTAATGCGCTGGGAGAGAGAAAGAATAAAGGAGAGGGTGGAAAGCTGACAGGAGCAGCCCGTTGGCAGACCAGCCTGCTTGCTTGCTTAAAGCTTGTCCTGTCTTGTATTTGAACTGCAACAACTGGCACCCAAACGTGGGGCCCTCAGCACTCACCTCGCCCAGCAAGGGTTTCAGATGCGTCACTCATCCGCTTCGCGGATCCCAGTGAGTATTTTTCGTTGTGGTAAGTATGGGAAGCTCCCTCTCTGCTTTGCAAGTGCAACACCGCAATGAGCTACAGTATTTGCTGCGTAAGGCTCAGCATGACTGCCCGGCTCGAGAACTCACTCTCCTGCTACAGGAGGTGAGTGCCCAATGCCCGTGGTACCCTGAAGCCGGAACCCTTAAGCTAGCGGACTGGGAGCGGTTGGGCCAGACATTGCACAAAGAGCCTCGGGTGCCTGTGTAGGCTTCACATGCCTGGCACCTCTGCCGTGACGCGATACAGTGTGTCGCCTCGGAAAGGCCCTCCCTCGCGCAATAGAGAGGCTGGTGATCTCGCCACTCCTGTCCACTCCTGCAGCCATCCCCCTCCTGGTGATGCGACACAGTGTGTCGCCTCGGAAAGACCCTCTCCAGCGCCAATAGAGGGGCTGCCGATCTTGCCACCCCCATCCACTCCTGCAGCCATCCCTCCCCCTGCTTCGCCCCCAGTGCCTCAATTACTGCTGCCTCCTTTGTCTTCCCCTCTGGAGCCAATGAGTGGTCACCATCCCCCTGTGGGGTCCCATGCTCCGGGGCCCCCCGGGGGTTGTCCGCGTCTGCTCAGGGGCTTTCGCTGGTGCAACAAATGGTTCACGCAGCGAAGACTCGCCCAGATCTTAGAGCAGAGGAATTAGCTGATCTGGTCTCAGTTTGCCCTGTGACCTGGCAGGATGATGGCCAGGGCAACCAGCTTGCAAACTGGGTCAGTTTGCCTTCTCGGTGATCAGAAAGGTAAAGAAAGCGATTCGCGAGTTCGGCCTCACTAGCACGTATGTACGTGGTCTCCTTGAAGGGCTAGGTACTGGGTACACCCTGGTCCCTGAAGATTGGAAGGCGCTGTTGTGCATGATGCTGACGCCCAGTCAGTATGTTATTTGGCTTAGTGAGTATCAGCAGATGGCAGAACGCCAAGCCCAGGTATATGTAGCGCACGGTGTCACTTATGAGCAGTTAGCAGGGGAGGGCCAGTTTGCTACCGTTCAGATGCAGTCTCAACTCCCTCAGGCCGTCTTCCCCATTATTTCCGCCTGCGCCCAGCATGCTTTCCGGAAGGTCCCGGATTCAGGCAAGCCTACCAAAAGCTTTGCCAGTATCCGTCAGGGTGCATCAGAGTCCTTTATGGATTTTACCAACAGATTGCAGGAGGCTATCCTCCGACAGGTGGATAACCCTGCGGCAGCTCAGGAGATTCTGTTAAAAATGGCGGTTGAAAATGCGAACGAGGATTGCCGCCGTGCTCTCCAGGCGGCACAAGCCGCTGGCGTTCTAGAGCTGTCGGACATGCTGCGGGCATGCCAAAACATCGGCACACAAGCACATAAAGCTGGGGCTCTGGCCACCGCCCTGCAGAAAAGCAGGAAGGAGGGGAAGCGTTGTTATTGCTGTGGTAAGGGGGGTCACTTTCAGCGGGAGTGCCGCTCATCGACGGCGCCCGCCCGCCGCTCAAAGAAGTGCCCCAAGTGTCGGAAGGGCTATCACTGGGCTAATCAGTGTCGTAGCGGGTCGGGAAACTGCATGACGGGTCTCCCCCGAACCCAGGGCCAAACGGGGGTGTTTCCCACTCAGACAACTGTTCCTCTGCCTTAAAATCCATAGATTCCATGAGGGCGGCGACTGCCGGAAGTGCAGGGCTTGATTTGATTATGCAGGAGGACGCTGATTTTCAGTTGCCGGGGGAGGTTTGCGCCATACCTACACAGGTGACGGGACCTCTCCCTGCCAGATTTGTGGGTCTGGTTCTCCCTCGCTCACACGCTGGGAAACAGGATTTTTTTGTCATCCCAGGGGTCATTGACGCCGATTACACCGGTGTTATTAAGGTTCAGGTGTGGACCCATCTTCCGCAGTCCCTCCCGTGTGGACGGTCAATTGCACAATTGATTTTAGTCCCCTATCAGGTGCCAGCCGCAGAGGATCGAGCCCAGGGCGGAGGCGGCTTTGGATCGACGCTGTCTCAGTTGCTGCCTCACGACATGTCCTCTCAATTTGTTGCTCTAACAATGTTGCTCCGCCCCTCGAAACCTCAGTTAACACTTCTCTTAAATAATTTTCCTTTTACAGGGCTGGTGGACACTGGAGCTGACGTTACGGTGATTCGTGATCAGGACTGGCCGGTCAGTTGGCCAACAGTTCCTTCTAAAGAGTTGTGGGGGATCGGGGGTAGTAAACCCAGGCGCCAAAGTTTGTCTTGGGTCACGGTCTCTAAACCAGGAGGCCGTGCCCTTGCTACGATCCGCCCTTTTGTGCTCCCTGTCCACCTCAATATTTGGGGCCGTGACTTATTTGTAAAGCTGGACACCACCCTCGATATTAATATATAATGGCCCAAAACCCTCCCCCACCCACCTTGCCCTCCGCATTACCATTGATATGGCAATCCTTAGAGCCCGTATGGATTGACCAGTGGCCCCTCCCCCTAGAAAAGCTGAAAGCGCTTCATTCGCTTGTGCACCAACATTTGCATGCACAGTGCTTGGAACGCTCCACTAGTCCTTGGAACACCCCGGTGTTCGTTATTAAGAAAAAATCGGGTGCATGGCGGCTGTTCCATGATTTAAGGGAAATCAATAAACGCATCCAACCCATGGGCCCCTTGCAGTTTGGGTTG
Source organism: Lepidochelys kempii (assembly GCF_965140285.1). Lineage (NCBI taxonomy): Eukaryota > Metazoa > Chordata > Testudines > Cheloniidae > Lepidochelys > Lepidochelys kempii. The sequence goes on from NC_136382.1 coordinate 155,623,402, forward strand.
CCAATCCTCAAACCGATCAGCTTTGTGTGTTAGATTTAAAAGACTGTTTTTTCACAATCCCCCTTTGCCCACAAGATCGTGAAAAATTTGCGTTTACGGTGCCAGAATATAATAATCAGTGACCCTCTCAAAGGTATCAGTGGAAGATCTTGCCCCAGGGAATGCAAAATAGTCCAACCTTGTGTCAATTTTTTGTGGATCGGGCCCCCGCCCCTTTTCGTGCCCGATACCCCACACTAAAGGTCTCTCATTATATGGATGATATTTTGCATAGCAGTCCCCAGGTCACAGCACAACAGCTTGAATATTTGTCTCAGATTCTTGGCCAAAATGGCCTGTTAGTGGCACCAGAAAAAATTCAACGCTCTTATCCCTACCAATATCTCGGGCATAAGGTTTTACAAACCTATGCTGCCCCTGTTCACCCGGAAGTGGTCCTACCCCAACCCCTAACCCTTGTTAAATTACAGCAAATTTTGGGTCATTTAAATTGGATTCAACCCTATTTCCGTCTCCCCACATTGATGCTGCAGCCGTTGTTCGAGCTCCTACGTGGAGCTCGGGCACCGGGCGCAGTTATTGCCATCACTGAGGAGCACATGACCTGCATTTGACAGATCAATGCAGTGTTGAGTCAGCAGTTTGTGGATAGACTCACTGAGGTTCGTCCCCTGCGGTTAGTTCTCCTTGCCACCCCTCATATGCCTACTGCGGCTCTGTTTGTACCTCGTACAGACGCAGCCGTCTCTATTATAGAGTGGCTATATTTGTCTTCCACTCCTCCTCGGAATATTTATCCTTATTTAGATGCCCTCTCCAACCTTGTTCGTAAAGCCCGCCACCGTGCAGTGCAACTCATGGGCACTGATTTAGTTGCCATTGTGTTCCCCTTGTCACGTAGTGAATTTGATTCCTTGTACCACACCTCCTTGGCCTGGCAGGTTGCTCTTTGTGATTATGTGGGAGAGATTTCTTATAATCCCCCAAAAGATCCTCAGTTGGTGATCACACAAAAGGTGCCACTAATCGTACATCGTCTTAGCCGCTCTCAACCTATTGTTTCAGCTATCACCTTTTTTACTGATGGCTCTTCACATCGCGGTGTTGTCACCTATCAATTAGGTGACCCCCCTCGCTGGCATTCTCGTTTTACGCTGCCTCAGCGTTCTGTGCAGCACTCAGAACTGGCTGCTGTTATTTTGGCCTTTCAATTTTTTGCTGATTGTCCCTTTAATTTAATTGTGGACACCCATTATGTTTATCAGGTAAGTGATCATTTACCCCTTGCCCTCATTACCCCTCAGGTCGATGCGGACCTTCTTCGCCTGTTTTTGTCCTTACAGTATCTCATCACCACTCGTAATTTCCCTTATTTTGTTGCTCATATTCGCAGTCATACCCCTCTGCCTGGGCTGCTCACTGAGGGCAATGCGCGCGCTGATCACACGTTACATGGTCAGGTAAATTCCCTTTTTTCTGACCCCATCGAAAGCCATTCCTTTTTTCATCAGTCTGCCTCTGTTTTGGCCCGACAGTTTCACATTCCTGCTGATCATGCACGTTCTATTGTTCGTTCCTGCCCCCACTGTGCCGCTGCTGCCCCTACCTTTTCTTATGCCATTAACCCCAGAGGTACCGCAGCAAATCAGCTGTGGCAAATGGATGTCACTCACGTGCCACAATTCCGCCCCTATTCGTTTTTACATGTTTCCATTGATACCTATTCGGGATTCCTCTGGGCGACCCCACAGCGTGGGGAAGCCACTCCCAAAGTTATTCACCATTTGCTAACCTGTTTTGCTGTTATGGGTCACCAGAGCCAGATAAAAACGGATAATGCCCCAGCCTATTGCGCCACAGCCCTCTCCACCTTTTGTGCCCAATGGGACGTCCATCTCAAACACAGGATCCCTTATAATTCCACAGGCCAAGCTATTGTTGAATGTGCAAATCGCACGCTAAAAACCTTGCTCGACAAACAATTAAAACAAGGGGAGCTGCGTCTCCGAACCTTAGGAGACATTCAGCAACAATTGCATGTCCTTTTGTTTACTTTAAATAATTTAACACTGAATACAGATCAGCAGACCCCCGCGGATTGGCATTTTCATAAGTCCGAGGTACTGGAAAGACCGTGTGTCTATTACCATCAGCTGCCCACTCCGCAATGGTTGGGCCCAGTACCTTTAATTACTTGGGGTCGGGGATATGCTGCTGTGTCTCTCCCTGCAGGACCATTGTGGGTTCCGGCCCAGTGTGTGCGACCGGCACTGAAACAGCATGGCGTGGCACCAGGGGCTATCGAACCCCATACCGGAGCTTCAGCTGACCTTGGAGGAGAACGCGGTGCCTCCCGGGTCGACAATGGCGGGACGGAGACGGAGGAGACGTAGCGTCCCAAGCCAGCCCGTGACATGGGGAGCAGTGAAAGCATTGGTCGCCGCGGCTCAACGAAGACTGGCAGCAAACCAACAGCCAGAGACTCCTGAGACTCTGTTTGTGGCCATTCTCGCCCAAATCACTGCTAATTCTGTATTGATTGCGTGCCCTATGTGCTTGCTATTTCCTGTAGGAGTTGACTCGGGAGCGTCTCCTCCGTTACGGGCCCGAATGACATATAACCTATGGGAAAGATTGGCTTCAATAGCAAATGTTACCCACTTTTGTTTATTTGATTTTGTAGCAGCTGAAGAATTGTTAGGTACGGGCCTTATTCCAGTATGTCATCACCCTGAGGAAATAGGGAAGGAGACGATGCTCGCTGCTTACGCGAATCTCTCTTCCCAGTACTCTAGCATGGCTAATTGGGGCCCAGTCAATTACACTTTACCTTCTTGGGCTTATTTTTTGCTGTTGCTGTGTGCAATGTATTTCCTTTTTGTTAAGGCTTTGTCGAGACCCACCCTGGCAGGCTCCATGAGTTATGACCTTGTCTGTCCGGGAGTTAATTGGCTTGCAAAAGCAAATTGTTGGCTACCATGAGATGGCCGAGCACAAATAAACAAAAAAGGAGGGGATGTAGCATTCATGCAAGGTTCATGCACTTGGCAACATTCAGGGCATACCTGGCGTGTTGTGTAGGAGCAGTGCACACACGGCTCCTCTCAAGGGCATGAACCTTGGAATCTCGCCCAGATGACATGAACCGTGGGAAACCTCCCAGGACTGTGTTCAAGGCCCGAGAGCAAGGAATGCGGTAGATAGAAATTGGTATAAGAATGTTAAACAAAGCCAGTGTATTCCTTTTATCTGTTGGAGAATGTAATGCGCAGAGGGAGAGAAAGAATAAAGGAGAGGGTGGAAAGCTGACAGGCGGAGCAGCCCGTCGGCAGACCAGCCTGCTTGCTTGCTTAAAGTTTGTCCTGTCTTGTATTTGAACCGCAACAGAGGTGGGTTACCAGGAGCGCGTGACCACATTCACTCTTCAAAGCCCTGCCACGGGAGCACTCCTGCCGCAGCACTTTGAAGTGTCTAGTGTAGATGTGCCTCAGTGTTGCGCTCTCCTGTTCACACGTGTGGCATAGGGTTGCCAACTTTCTGACCGAACAAAACCAAACACCCTTGCCCCACCCCTTCTCCGAGGCCCCGCCTTGCTCACTCTCCCCCACCCTAACTCACTCTCTCGTTTTCACCGGGCCCTTTGTGACTGGCTGTTTGGTTGAAAACTGGACATCGTGGCTCCTCACAAGAGGTGAGATGAAATCTCCCTCTCTCAGATCTCCCCTGCAACATTACAGGTAGTTGTCTAGGGCTTTGCCCTTTATCTCAGACCTTCTGGGCAGCATTACAGGAGCTACTCAGACCTATGCTGCTGTGTTACAGTCGTTCCCTCATGCCTTTCTTCCCGTTATGGACACTGTAGTTCCTCAGTAACACAGCCAGCCAACAGCAATGCCTTTCCCTGAAGATTCAGGACAAATTGGGACATAATCTGTTTGTATAAACAAATGAATTTCTTTTGGCTGAGATTGGATAAAAGTCTCCTTTGTTTTCTTATTCATGCAAACACTTTATCTGCTGGAGCAGCTTTCTTTGCCACAGAATAAGAAGTTTATCTTCAAGCCTATGAATACTTCACATTTTCCTTACTCCAAACTGAAATTTAGTCTAGGTGAAAATGTGTCCTGCTCTGTGTTATGATCGTCAAGTTTTTCAGTTGCATGAGCTGAACTGTTTTCTTTCTTGAGGCCAAAGACCATTCTGTGTTTCACCCGATTTCCTCCATGGTTTTGGGAGCACTGAAGCTTGCTAAAGCGTATAATTGCATAGCACTGCTGCCCGTGTGGCTAGTAAGCGTGGAGTCTCTAATCATAAAGATGGGTATTTACGGAAGAAAATGCTGCTTGAAAGCCCTGCACTTTACTTCAGTAAATCAGTCACTGGGAGCCATAGTTGCTAAGCTACAGGGAAAGTAGGGCCGTCCGCGATAAAGAAGCGTTTTAGGGTGATCAGTCAGATTACTTGACATTAAAGTCAGTAGATAAGTGGGTGCTCCCCCCAGAGAGAAGCATTTCTTTGCTGAAGAAAGGCCTGTACGTGACGTTAAACCATTTAACACTGTGGATCAGATGAGCTGCTTTGGGTTTTTTACGTCTTGTGTGTTAAAGACTCTTAGGAGATAAAAAGCTACCTGGCACCACATTAATATTAATGGGAGTTGCAGAAATGTGAAAGGGAGCCTGAAGCTTCTTGCTCAAGGATGCAAAAAGGCACATCTGGTTACTATTTACTACTCTGATTTTGGTTGTTGTTTGTTTAAAACACTAACAGTGGAAACTAGCCAGTTATCCTGGGACTGTGGAATATTAGTTCTTTGTTGTTCTGTTTTTCTTCTTCTGTGAGGAGGAGGGACCTTCCCTTTACTGACATTGTCTCTCCTCACCCTTCCTCAAATATCCTGCTGCACTGGAAGCTCCTATTCACTTCTTCCATTTGGCTTCAGTGGCATTATGCAGGCACATAATTTTGTCCATAATGCCTCCAACACGGTCAGACATAGGTTTCGTTCCTGCTTCCCTCGCCCACAACTCAAGCTATTGGAGGATTGTGCCCTGTCTCAGGCTGGGGAGATCTAGCACCCTAAAGGGAGGGGGAGATTAGGGAAACACTGAGTAATATTCAAGTTTAGATCAGTTTTTTAACCCCAGAAAATCTGTCTCCAAACTATGTATAAACCCAGACCCTACTAATTATGTATTATAACTTTAAATTACAGGTCAGTAGTTACAATACTCTGTTGCTTTGTAGTATTAAAAAAACCCTGCTGTGACTAACTGAATGATGAAGCAGGGCGTGAGAAGATTTTATTCGTTCATTTCATTAATCAAAAAAGCTATTTATTATGTGTGCCAAACAATAGAGATTATTGTTTTTCAACAAGACTACAATACCTTTCCTTTCCTTGAGAAGGTTAGAAAATTATCTTCTCCATATATCTCATAATGTATAGTGGCATATACGGCTTTTCTTTAGGCTTTTGGCTGACAATGAAGTGTAGTATAATATTGTTTAATACCGAGCAGTTATCTCATAGGGGACTATAACCTATGTGTCCAGTAGAATGGACTGCATGATCTTTCTAATAGGTCTCCTTCATCTATATATGGGAAATCCATAGAGTTTTAATTTAACTGTAAGATTGTGAATAGTGTGATAAATTCTTTTCATAGCTACCAAAGGGTGAAAAGTACAAAAGTAAAAGGACTTGTCCATGGATTTATGGAGACATACACACCCAGAACAAAACTTTAAAAGCATTAGTCAAGCAAAACTGACACAAAATCTAAAATACAAAACAAATTACTAAATCCATATACATTGTTCAAACACATGGAAACCTGAACAAATGTCTGAATTTGCGATATGGCATATCATCCGGGTGGAAAAAGACATTACATTCAGTCATTGTGGGGGGGAGGGGGAGTTTTAAACTATTTTATATAAATAGATCCACTTTTTTAAAAAAGTTATATTTAAGAAATATATGTAGCACTCATGAAAGTCCTCAAATTGACAGCTTGACACACCGGCATTGTGTGGCAGACTCCCTAGCTAATGCAAATGCTCATTGCTCCATTGAAGTCAGTGAAGTTATGACAATTTACGCCTGCTGAAGATCGGTCCCTGTCTTTTTATCCATAAAACAGGCAGTGGCAGAGCAAGCTTGCCCCACATTGCCATAACCTCTCAACCCTTATTGAAAGTCATTACCTCTAGGACAGGGTTGCAAGAGGTGTTCACTCTCCATGGCTCATTCAGTTCTTGCTTGGTGCCTCTGCTGAGACTGACAAAAGGTGTCCCTTAATGCTGACTACAGTGGCAATTTTCTCAGGTTGTCACCTGCCCACTAGAAACTGGACTGAGAAGCACCAATTCTCTACCTAGGCCATCTATCAGTCATCAGCTAACCTTCCGCCATTACTGACCTGCCCTGGATTCAAACATTACTGACTGGAGAGCAGAACTTTGGAATCTCATGACTAAGCAAAATGAGTCACCCCATCCCCCTGAAAATATGTTGCTTAAAAATATTCACAAAAATTACAGTGTTATTTTAATATAAGGTTTCTGCCTGTTCACATTCTTCATTCTTATTATGTCCCCTTTTAGAAAACATTTCATCATTACTATGATTATTATTTATTATCTCTACTGGGAAATCAATTTGTGCTGCAGTTGAAGATGCTCACATGAAAACTTACAGCAAAAGAGAAGGTTCCTCCCCTATGGTGATATAGGCTGGCACTGATAAGTGGTAAGTACATGGTCAGAGACATCCCCACAGTTAGCCTTTCAGGAATGACAGTAAGCAACTGTGCAGCTCTTTATATTATTTTCACTTCAGTCTGCCACCAAAGCAGAAACAGCTGGGTGCTGGAGATGTGTAAGGGGTTAGATGCATTAACGCCACTTCTGTTTGTTTTCATTAAAATGCTCTTGGGTCTGCTTGCTTAAGTAGCGAGGTAAGAATTTCATTGTTTAGTGTAAGACCCTTGGATTGAAGAAAGATACTAATACCAGTAACTCCTGTATTGTTCCCTGTTGTAGAAAGGAACTGTGACAGGATCCCCAGGGCGCAGCCTGGGAGTGTGGGACCGCTGTGCTCCCCTGAACTCTCTCCAGCCTGGGCTGTCTCTCACAATGCCTTGCTAGTGACCAGCAGCAAACCCCTCCGGGCGCTGTGATCACTCAGTACAACAGCATATGGAGCCCCACAGACCCAGCTAGATTGCATGAATGCTCCCAGAGCCATTCATGAATCTCACAGAGAAAGGCACCAGAGCCAAATCCCCCCAGCTCCCAGCACTGTACCTCAGGAATATACTGTCTTGCACTGCTCAAGATGAGCAGTGCAAATTTATTAATTGGTTCACCACTTCATCAATGGAAAATGGATATACACTAGACTTTGCAAACCTGAGCACATTTGCCATACACTTCAGGCAAATTCACTGGTAAAGATAAACAATAAAAGAAGTTTTTGACTACAAAATATAGATTTTAAGTGATATTAAGTGATAGGCAAAAAGTCAGAGTTAGTTACCAAAAGGAATAAAATATAAGCATGCAGGCTAAACTCTCAATCCTAATAGATTGGGCTACACTTATATTAAGCAGTTTTCCTCAGCCCACTGGATGTAGCAGTCCTTAATATACAGATTTGTCCCTTAAATCTGGGTCAGTTTCCTCTGTTGGAGTTTTCAGTCTTCTCAGTGTCTTTATTGCTTGCAGCATAGGTGGGGGCAGGAGAAAGGCCCTGCATGTGGCCTCTTTGTCTGTTTTATAACCTTAGTCCCATGTGCTTGGGGAACAGAAGTCCAGGAATATCTGGGGGCAATGCTGAGTCTCCAGGCAAGGTTGAGCAATTCCCCTGGTGTGGCCTCAGGTCTCAGGCAGCTCCCTTGCTGGACAATGGTTGTTGATGGGTTGATTGACACCCTCCCCAGGTGGCTACTTTCCTTGCTGTTGCCTCTGGGAAGGTAATATCTGGCTGATTCCTCAACTTACAGCGTGTTTCAGTGACAACTATACAACACAATTCTCATAACTTCATATGCATTAATGATACACATATATAGATAAATGACTTTCAGCAGATCATAACCTTTCCCCTGATACCTTACAAGGCATGCTTTATATGTAAGATCATGATTACATAAAAATGAGAAATATGGGGGTTCCAGGATGCTCCCCCAAGGTATAGGATGTCACAGGAATAATACTAGCATATGTAAGGCCCTACTTGAATTGCAGGATGATTGTCAAAACCTTGTGGCTGAGTTGCGAACAAGCCATGGAAAATTGCAGAAAAGAAATAACAAACCTTATTATTTATGATACTTCTCTGCGATTTTCCGCTGTTGACTGCCTGGGACTGAGAGTGAGGGTTCCTGCTGTCAAAACTTCAGTGGAAGCCTAATATTGCAGAATCTGCAATTTCCACAATATTGCAAGTTAAGTAGGGCCTTAAAAATATACCAGTCTGTCTGCACTCCCCATTCCTGGCAGGCCCATCTACTGTGTCTAGCATATATCCCATAATTTATGGTGACGTGCTAATGTTCCATCACAAGTCTGGTCAGTACTTGGACTTCAGACCTCCAAGGAAAACTTAAGTTGGTGCAAGAAATGGGACTGATGATTCAGGAAATGGCACTCTTCCCTCTGAATGATTCTGAATTCATGTCCTCACTGTGACAATTATGGTAATATCCTCAATTAAGTATTTTAGGAGTCCATTGTATTAAAAATGCAAATATTTATATATTGTGGGATTGCATGGGACTTCTTTAGGAGGACAACAGGTTGAATGCATTGTCTGGGAAGCATTGTGGGCTTCCAAAGACTATGATGAACAATGTAACCAACATGAATGACCTTTTGGGACTCTACATGGGAAGTGGAATTCCTGGGAAGTACTTGGGAGGAAGAGATTGCAAACTCCTGCCTGCAGACTCTGCCTTTGGAGCTTCACCCTGAGGGGGAATCTTTTGTCTGCTGATCGCTTGCTCCAGGAGGACAGTTCAAAGACAACCGGTATAAAGGCATAACTGACTTACTCATGAGTGTGCAGATTCTGAGCTGATGCTGTGAGGAACTTGTGACCACGGGGAAAGCCCTGTATGGGGTTTAAAGGACTGTTCACCAGCCAGAGTCCTTGTTGGAATTGGGGGTGATCGTTGGTAAGTCTATTAGCATGTATGTAGATTATTTTATTGTTTTTAATATGTTTTCTCTGTAATCTTTTTACCTTAAGAATACATGTGCTTGCTTAGGAAGAGCTGTGTGGTAGCTGAGCTGTGGCAATTGCTCTGTTTACCATCCCTGAGAAGAAAAATAAATCAGGCTGGCGTAGGCTGCCTAACTTTACTGCAGAGGTCACAGTATAGGCAGGGAGCTGTACAGTCTGGAAATACCTGATCAAGAGGGAGAGAGACGTGGGTCTCTGCCCAAGAGACTGACTGCTGCGAGGCCTTGAGGAGGGAAGACAGGTGCAGTTGCCCTGAACTGTGACACAGGCATTGTTTGGAAGACTTCCATGCTGCTGGAGGTGCCCTCTTTCAGGTAATTATTTTCTTTATTATTTGTACTGAGGTAGAACACAGAGGTCACAATCAGGGCCTGATTGTGCTAGGTGCTGTACAAACTCATAGTGCCCTCAAATGAGCCATAAAACCAAGAAACTGACCAGTGTGTGGGTCAGATCCCATAACACACTTCTACAATAATAGATATGGGATTCCCTGTCCTGTCTTAATTCAAGTTTGAGTAGTTACATTTTGCACATCCAAATTTTCCAGTAGTTTTAACTGGATGCATTATTCTTCTCTTACTGGTGCTGTACAACTGTTAAACGGTGCTTAAATACTCTGTGACACCTATTATAGAAATAGCTAACACAGGTAGATTTGATTAAACAGCTGCCACCTTCCACCCAGAACTCAATACAATTCAGTGATAGATAATTGCTTATGTATATTTAGAAATCCTGATTCTACTCCCTTTGAAGTGAATGACAAACTCCTGGAAGCAGGTGCTAGCCCATAGTTATTAAAGAAGAGTGTTGTGCTCCTTGTGGATGAAAGGTGGGTTTTTTTTAATGCAATATAAAATAACAATATTCTATGACTGCTTCAAGTCCTACCCCTGGCAAGTATAAGTCTTCTGTCCTTCATTTTCTAATGAACAAACAGTTGCATCCTGGAAGGGAACCTAGCAACAATCACGAAAGATAATATATGTTTCTACATCTCAGCATGCCCTGCAAAGAGTTATTGTTGACTTGGCTTCAAAGCAGAGGTGGTTAGTTCTAACAAACTTTACTGAGATGGCAGCAAAAATTAGATACAATGGGGACAAGTTTGGAGTGAATCCAAGGCCTGGTCTAAACCTAAAACTTAAGCTGACCTACTAACTTGGATCTTCTGGTACTCTGCATATGGTATATTTTATACCAACTTGACTTCTCTGTCTAGACTACAAAATTTGACTGTTTAAATATAACTATGAAAAATCAAGTTAGATGACCGTGATTATATGAATAGGTAACATGATGCTGAACATGGCTTTCCTGGCCTTTCACTGTTCCCTCCCACCTAGGGTGACCAGATGGCCTGATTTTATAGGGACAGTCCTGATTTTGGGGGCTTTTTCTTATATAGGCACCTATTACCCCCTACCCCCTGTCCTGATTGTTTACACTTGCTATCTAGCCACCCTAATCCCACCCCCCCACCCAGCCCAAGCCAGTGGCTCACCAGGCTGACACAAGGAAGTGATTGTAGCCAGCATGACATCCAACTGCTTTTGGCTCCCCTCAACCTTATATATGCCCTCTGAGTTTGGCCCACAGTATCTTGTGTTGAGATATTAATATTGCCATATACAGAATTTAAAGCAACTGCTAATATTGTGGTGTGGCTCCTCCACAGGAAAGCCACTCATGGTGTTACATTTGATAGGCTACTGTTTTCTAAATAAGTTTGTCTTCCTCAAAAAAAGTAATCCCCAATCTCTTTAATGTTCGAACAAATTCAGATAAATTCCATAGCTACGTACTTGCGCTGGAGCGAGAAGGGAAACGTCAAATTTTGGAGACCAAGTTGTGACAGAGGAAAAAGAAATGCTTGTGAATGCAGTGAAAGCACAGACAGGCATGTGTGTGCAAGCAAATCAGGTAATTACATGACATGGAAATGGCACTTAGGCCTGGTCTACACTAGAAAACGAGATCAGTTTAACTACATTGGGCAGGGGTGTGAAAAATCCACACCCCGGAGAGTCTCCATGGTGACAGCGCTAGATCAGCAGAAGAATTCTTCCATCAAACCTATACAGGGCCTCAGGGAGGTGGACTACCTACAACCACAGGAGAATCCCTCCCCTCGACAGTCTACGCTGAAGTGCTCCAGGGGTGCAGCTGTGCTGCTGTAGCTTTCTAATAGTGGACTCTCCCTGACCTCAGCGGCAGATGGACTGTTCACCTAGCTGGGGGATGTAGCCTTGGATGGTGTATGTGATATACTGCGTCAGCCTCTGTAAGGCAGGGATGGTGGGAGACAAAGGGTAAATGAAAATCTAATATAAAAAAGTGTGCTCATTATCCATTGGAAAATTCTAATTATCTTAGCAAAACTTGATTCAAAAATCTTCTGGATCTCTGTGAAGACATAAGGCTTAACTAAACACAGAAGTTACTCTAGTTTGTTTAACTACAGGAGTGATGTTGCACCAGTTTAGTTAAACCAGTGCAACTCTGTGTCTGGGTGGACACTATTACGCTGGGTTAACTTGCCTCTGTTAAATAAGGGCTTTGGGTGCAGTGGGTTAGTATGAGCCTCTTCTCTTCTGGAGCCTGAGGTCAAATCCTGACAAGCAGCAATGGGTTGGATGGTCTCCTCCTCGTCCCCATCTGTGCACTTCACTCAAGTCAATTTCATTGACAAGTCTCTTATTCCTGAGAGCGACAGGGTAACTAAGGTCAGGTTTAAAGTCCATTAGCAGAGCTGTGCAGTGGAGCTTGCACACTGTCTGCCTGCACTCTTCTTGGCTTTAGCCCCTGCTATGGCATGAGCTTTAAATTCATTCACACAAGTGTGTGTGTGTTTGTGTGTGGTGCGGGGGGGGGGGGAATATCTATTTTTGTGCTTCTTCCATGCTACCACATAGACATTTGGACTAAAGCAGGGAAGAAAAACAAAATACATCTTTGAGCCTAGATGCTATGGTGATTGGCATCATAGAAATCTACAGATTAAATGAGAGAGAAGATTGTTTTGATCAGTAGTAGGAGCCTGCGAAGAACGTGAAGGGAAAGTCCTTTATAAAGTTTCAAGTAAAGATAAACAAAATTTGAGGCAGAAAATTAACAAGGGAAAAATAAGTCTCTGTTCTTCTGACTAACACGAAGCAAATGTATCCAGTTGCTTCCAGAGTGGGCAAGGGAATTCTACATTTCTTAAACATGGGACTGCTTTGGAAAGAGATGGGTAATGGTGTATTGATGGGCATGCGCAAGGATAGAAAGTGTGCAAACTTTTTATTAAGGGGTAAGATCAGAGGTGCAAGTAGGGTGGTCTGGTCCGGTACACCGTACCAGCAAGATATTTATAGCTGGTACGGTGTACCGGAAAGACACAGGAGGAGCAGAACGTGGGGCTGCTAGCTGGCCCCATGCCGGCAATTCCTCTGGTGCAGCTGTACTGCCCTGAACCCTTCCACACAGGGTCTCCTCCGTCTGTACAGCAGCCAGCCCTGCTGGAGGACAGGGCTGTGTGGGGTGGTGTTGGGGGGTGGTACAGCCGTGCTGGAAGAGCTGCTGGCATTCTGCCCCTTTCCCCGCTGCGGTTCCCGGGAGAGCCCTGGGAGGAAAGGAGCAGAACGTGGGGCGGCCCCACACACTTGCACCACTGGTATGCCCACTGTTTGCCAGCTCTGACTAAAAGCTTTACATAGCAAAGCTGAATCTCCCAGGTGAGAAAGAGCGCTGATTGTGATCTGAGGATATCTTTTTTCTCCCCCTTGCACTTGTATTTTGTTCTTTAAATCTGTGTACAGCAAAAAATAAGGCATTAGTAGCTTAATCGTCTTCTGTTTGTCTTCAGTAAAATCCAGGCTCTGCAACAAGCTTTTCTCTGAAAGCTGTGACTAAGCTTGAAACAATTTTGCATTTCTTTATTTTTAATAGCATATTCCAATGTAGTGCTTGACCCCCTCCTTCTGCCTTATCTGTTGCCAGTCTGAATCAGACAATAAAATCTGCTGGCAAGGACCTTTCTCACTGCCCAAGGCTTTCCTATAGAACCACCCAGCAATATTAGCAATTGTTTTTTTAATTGCATATATGATGCTAATATACAAACACCAAATGCAGTGCATTTCTTTAACAAGCTCAGTGATGTTTATTTAAATGTCCCTTATTGGATTTTTGTATATCCCAAGGGACATTTTCTCAAACTACACCTCTTCTCAGGGCAAGCCGAAACAAAGAAATTTCTCACAGCCACACTGCTGATCATAATGTGCGAATGGAGACTCTTACTCACTGGTACTAAGTTTTAAAGCACCATCTCCCTAGATGTGTTTTGAAAGGTGTTTGCTCCAGCTGGTAGCCCTTGTGTAACAAGTGTGATGCTGACCTTAGGCAGAGTGAGCTGAGTGCCTATCACAAAAGTCAGAACAGCTGAGCAAATGTACATAGGTGCTGGAACTAGGGGAGCAGGGGGTGCTGCAGGACCCCCTGGCTTGAAGTGGTTTCCATTATATACAGGGTTTACAGTTTGGTTCAATGGCTCTCAGCACCCCCATGGTATATATTGTTCCAGCATCCCTGCAAATGTATGGACTTCTGCCATGAAAGAGCCTCTGGGAACATCTCTCTGGGAGAGAGAAGAGATTGTCCCTCCCACTCTGGCATACAGAGAGTCAGCTGATCTCTCTGCCTCCCAGTGGCAAAAGACAATGCTAGGCCTTGCCACTGATGCTGCAGTGGTGAATACGGCACTCATGAAACAATTAATCAGATCACTAATTGCAACCTAACAGTGTCTTGCCCTCGGGATCACTGTTAGCCAATGGCAGTTTTTTTCTGATGATGTAATGCTTGTATTTTGCCTTTCAATGGATGAATGGTGTGGGGGGACAGGTAGGGAGAGTTTTGGTGGATATATCTAACTGGACAAAACTGTCACTAGCGGTCTCTCCTGTTTATGTAATTTGAATTAAGTTACTTAATAAAGCAGTCAATTTTTTAGATTCTTAGCTACTACACCAAAAACAACTTCCCCCTCTATTTCAACCCCTATGAAAATCCTGAAAATGTGTTACAATCAAATTTCAGAGTCTCTGTTAATTAGCTGTATGCTCTAGATTCACAAGCTCTATCCCACTAGAGATGTGTTCCTAAATGTTAAATTTAGGCTAACTGGAGGCACTCTCCTTTAATTTAGGAAATTGAAGTTACTAATACAGATGGAAAGATAAAAATTAGCAGTGGAGATGAATACTGAGCCCTAAGTGATAGCGTAACCTATAATTACTCAAATTCTACTAATAGTGAATAATTCAAGTTTTAAGAGATTTCAATAGTCTAAGGGGCTGTAGTTATTTCCAATTTATATTACCGTTGCTAGGTTTCGTCAAGAAACCAGCTGTATAATGTAGCAGCAGAAAACTAGTGTTTTTAAGTTGTCAACTGGGATTCAAAATATAAAATTTAAATTAGAAAGCATCCAACACAAGGATACCAAAGCTAACTGAATACTAATATTTGTGTCTCTTAAATACTACACAGATCCTATCATACGATGATTCAGAATACTTTGCAAACACTAATTAAAGCTCCCAACATTCCTCTGAGGTTTCTAACTATTATCTCCAATTTCTAGGTGGGGGAAGGGGGACTGAGACACAAATACAATAAGTGGCTTCCTTGAGGTCATACACTGAGTCTGTGAAACTCAGGAGTCCTACCCTAGCCACTAGACCATACTCATCCACATCCTTATGGGGAGTTAGGCACCTAAATAACTTTGAGGATCTACATCTCGGTTACTGAAGATAGGCCTAACTATAGCAAAGCACTTACGCTCATGCTCAGTTTTAAGTTCTGATGAGTCAGAGGATCTACTCACATGCCTGAAGTTGAGTACATGCTTAGGTGCTTTGTTGATGTGTGGCTTGTTTCAGTATGAGAGGTATCAATCTTTAACAGTCAAAGGAATATGGTATATCCCAACTTCTGCTCTATTGTCCCCTGCAGCTTTATATTACAGAAAAATCCCCTGTTTTAGATGCATCTAGCATAAATTATATTAACTGATAATGAAATCAGTGGGTAAATACATAGGAATGATCTGTTACAGCTCTACAAATACCAAGTTATGTGATACATTGTGACTTTTAAAATTGGATGTTAATTTCTTGTGATTCTTCTCGTGTGCTTAGAATATACATGGAAACATCGCTTCTCATGAGCAGGTTTAAAGACTAAAATGTTCTTTATCTAAAAAAAAACAAACAGATAATCTTCTCTGCTCCAGTGATTAATTTTACTCCTCATATCATTTCAACTTTTGAATCTAAAGGGGATTTTTTCTAAACAGGCTAAAAATATTGTGATCTCTAGATTTCAATAGCTAAAAGCATTGCAGCCTGCATATTAATAAACCAAAGCAGGATCAAGAGATATAGGTAAACATTTCTTTTTTATATATATATTTTTTTCTAAACATTATATAAGTGTCTGTGCTTTCTCCCCACTTCCTTTTTATGTGAAATAACATATTACCTTTGACACTGAAATACATCAATATTGTAAATAAACATCTGCTGGTTAACCAATAGCAATACTCCATGCAAACATTGTACATGTTCCCCCAGATTATCATTATATAACTGTATACAATAGAAAGACGTAATTCAGACTTTTAAAATGCAGAATATGAAGAAGCTAGACCATTTCAGTAAAAGTGCCTTAAAGTTTTGTATGATTCATAATAGTTCAGATACCCCTATCCGTCTTCCAAACTTTTATATAAATCTTGTATTCTTTACAGTATACCTAACTTTTCTCTACAGACTGAAAATGTATTTCTAATGGTTGCTGCCCTGGTTTGCTCCTGGATTATTATTGTTCATTACAACACCTAAAAGTATGCTGGGCAGACTTTTGAATAGAGGCTTTCACTGAAAAGAGAGGAAATAGAAATTCCTCCCTCAAACCCCATTTGTATCCAGCAAAGAGGACTGTGATTCAGTATTCTTAGATTTGATACCCAACTCTGATGATTTGCACTGTGTGACCCTGCCAAGTCACATTACTCTCTGATATTTTTTCAGGAAAATATATATAGTTTATGTACCTCTCAGGGTTGTAAAGTTTAATTATCTACTATTTGTGAAGCCGTGTGAGAATTGCTATATTGGTAAAGAGTAAGTTTTTGTCAAGCATGAAAACACAAGTCACTAGGTATATAGACTCCTTCATGCACCTAGCACCTTTCACAACTGCCACTGGTGATTGGGTTTGAGGATTGCTTGCAAATCTCTTTCGTGCAGTATAAAACCTCTGAAAGGGAACTCAAATTGCCCAACTATGTTACCATGCTATTAAAAATAATGGCTTCACTTTCCAAAGTAATGGCCTGGGCACACAGATGAGGACAGGGCACACAAGGGATTAAGTAGCAAAGAATGGTTTAAAACAATACTAAAGAAAATTGCCTAGGGGTTAGTGCTGAGGACTCAGAATTGTGACACACTGTATAATGGTAGGTAACTCCCTTAACCTATCTGTGCTGCCTTATATCTTTCTTACAGCTGGATAAACTAATACTTAACTACTGTTAACTAATACTTAACTATAGGGCTGTTGGAAAGTTTGATTAATAATGTATATGAAGCACTGTGAGATCAAAGGATAAACATCGCTCACATCGCTGGAGCTTAGTCCCCAAATTTAAAGGATTTCTTTCAGAAGCTCACCGTACATTTAATTTTTGTGAAACTATAGCTGCTAGTGTCAAATGCCAGCAAATTTGCAGCGCATAAACCATCTGTTTTCCCTGAAATTGACTATTCTTACATTTACATAGGAAAATGAATGCAGACACTTTTTCGGTTCCCACAGCTGTTTGTTCCTAGGAGATACAGCAAGAACACTTTTCTCTGATGCAAAGGAGTGGTATATTTGAGTATCATGTCATGCCAGAGACTTGGTCTGAGGCCAGAATCATCTGTCATGTTTTGCTTCAAGAGCCCATCCCCCAGCCTGGGTTGTGGAATAATGCAGCAGCAGGTGTCCTTTATTTATGACAACCGGTGGGCAATAGGACAAGTTGGCAGAGGAACTCAGAGTGTATCATAGTCTAATAAAAACCCTCATCACACTTTTAAATAGTTCTGACACTGACAGCTGAAGTAGTCTGACACACATGCGGTTGTGTATGCCTTACATATGAGTTTTTCACTGTTTTTGTAGGGGACTCCTGAGAGACTTTATGGTCTCTTCAGGGCTGTGAGAGCCCTGCCCAATCTCTATGGGTATATTGGAAATACTGGGATATAAGGCTGCAGCTGATGCATGATTCAGTCATTGGCTTTTTCAAAGCGAGACTTACTGATGTGTTGCTTAGGGGAGCTCTACCTCTACCTTTTTTACTCTTTCATCGTTGGTCCTTCGTGGCTACTGTCATTCTGCGAATGTTCCATAGCAATTAATGGAATGTCTAGACATACCTGAGGCCTGTGATGGGTTTTTAGATGGGGTAAGATCCAAGTTACCCGGGAAAGAATTTTCTGTAGTATCTGGCTGATGAATCTTGCCCATATGCTCAGGGTTTAGCTGATCGCCATATTTGGGGTCGGGAAGGAATTTTCCTCCAGGGCAGATTGGAAGGCCCTGGAGGTTTTTCGCCTTCCTCTGTAGCATGGGGCATGGGTCACTTGCTGGAGGATTCTCTGCTCCTTGAGGTCTTCAAACTACAATTTGAGGACTTCAATAGCACAGATATAGGTGTGAGGTCTTTTTTAGGAGTGGTGGGTGAAGTTCTGTGGCCTGCATTGTGCAGGAGGTCAGACTAGATGATCATAATGGTCCCTTCTGACCTAAATATCTATGAATCTATGAATCTATGATTGACAGCAAAGTACGTGGCGCATGCAGTAGGAGTAAAGGGGCGATGATACACACCTCTACGACAGATAATGTCGTAACTCATGTTGTGGGGATAATAAATACTTGCCTTGTGTTTGAGGATGTCTGTTTTAAACACAACAGGAGATGCCAATGATAGAGGTGTATCCGAAGCACTGGCCTTCTCAGCCTAAAGCTGAACTGCAGGGAGGCACCTCTGCTAGCAATCCACAACTGGGAATCCTCTCCTGGAGTCCGGTCAGGAGGCTTATGTGCCTGAGGCCATGTCTACACTAGATAGCTTAGCCCTGGTCTACACTAGGACTTTAGGTCGAAGTTAGCAACGTTAAATCGATTTAAACCTGCACCCGTCCACACAGTGAAGCCCTTTATTTCGACTTAAAGGGCTCTTAAAATCGATTTCCTTACTCCACCCCTGACAAGTGGATTAGCACTTAAATCGACGTTCCCGGCTCGAATTTGGGGTACTGTGGACACAATTCGATGGTATTGGCCTCCGGGAGCTATCCCAGAGTGCTCCATTCTGACCGCTCTGGACAGCACTCTCAACTCAGATGCACTGGCCAGGTAGACAGGAAAAGAACCGCAAACTTTTGAATCTCATTTCCTGTTTGGCCAGTGTGGCAAGCTGCAGGTGACCATGCAGAGCTCATCAGCACAGGTGACCATGATGGAGTCCCAGAATCGCAAAAGAGCTCCAGCATGGACCGAACGGGAGGTACGGGATCTGATCGCTGTTTGGGGAGAGGAATCCGTGCTATCAGAACTCCGTTCCAGTTTTCGAAATGCCAAAACCTTTGTGAAAATCTCCCAGGGCATGAAGGACAGAGGCCATAACAGGGACCCGAAGCAGTGCCGCGTGAAACTGAAGGAGCTGAGGCAAGCCTACCAGAAAACCAGAGAGGCGAACAGCCGCTCTGGGTCAGAGCCCCAAACATGCCGCTTCTATGATGAGCTGCATGCCATTTTAGGGGGTTCAGCCACCACTACCCCAGCCGTGTTGTTTGACTCCTTCAATGGAGATGGAGGCAATACGGAAGCAGGTTTTGGGGACGAAGGAGATGATGATGAGGAGGAGGTTGTAGATAGCTCACAGCAAGCAAGCGGAGAAACCGGTTTTCCCGACAGCCAGGAACTGTTTCTCACCCTAGACCTGGAGCCAGTACCCCCCGAACCCACCCAAGGCTGCCTCCTGGACCCAGCAGGCGGAGAAGGGACCTCTGGTGAGTGTACCTTTTAAAATGCTATACATGGTTTAAAAGCAAGCATGTGAAAGGATTACTTTGCCCTGGCATTTGCGGTTCTCCTAGATGTAGTCCTAAAGCCTTTGCAAAAGGTTTCTGGGGAGGGCAGCCTTATTTCGTCCTTCATGGTAGAACACTTTACCACTCCAGGCCAGTAACACGTACTCGGGAATCACTGTAGAACAAAGCATTGCAGTGTATGTTTGCTGGCATTCAACCAAAATCCGTTCTTTATCTCTCTGTGTTATCCTCAGGAGAGTGAGATATAATTCATGGTCACCTGGTTGAAATAGAGCGCTTTTCTTCAGGGACACTCAGAGGTGCCCATTCCTGCTGGGCTGTTTGCCTGTGGCTGAACAGAAATGTTCCCCGCTGTTAGCCACAGGGAGGGGGGAAGGTTGAGGGGGTAGTCACGCGGTGGGAGGAGGCAAAATGCGACCTTGTAACGAAAGCACATGTGCTATGTATGTAATGTTAACAGCAAGGTTTACCCTGAAAGAGTGTAGCGACTGTTTTATAAAATGTGTCTTTTTAAATACCGCTGTCCCTTTTTTTTTCTCCACCAGCTGCATGTGTTTCAATGATCACAGGATCTTCTCCTTCCCAGAGGCTAGTGAAGCTTAGAAAGAAAAAAAAACGCACTCGCGATGAAATGTTCTCCGAGCTCATGCTGTCCTCCCACACTGACAGAGCACAGACGAATGCGTGGAGGCAAATAATGTCAGAGTGCAGGAAAGCACAAAATGACCGGGAGGAGAGGTGGAGGGCTGAAGAGAGTAAGTGGCGGGCTGAAGAGAGTAAGTGGCGGGCTGAAGACAGGGCTGAAGCTCAAATGTGGCGGCAGCGTGATGAGAGGAGGCAGGATTCAATGCTGAGGCTGCTGCAGGACCAAACCAGAATGCTCCAGTGTATGGTTGAGCTGCAGCAAAGGCAGCTGGAGCACAGACTGCCACTGCTGCCCCTCTGTAACCAACCGCCCTCCTCCCCAAGTTCCATAGCCTCCACACCCAGACGCCCAAGAACGCGATGGGGGGGCCTCCGGCCAACCAGCCACTCCACCACAGAGGATTGCCCAAAAAAAAGAAGGCTGTCATTCAATAAATTTTAAAGTTGTAAACTTTTAAAGTGCTGTGCTTAAAGTGCTGTGTGGCATTTTCCTTCCCTCCTCCACCACCCCTCCTGGGATACCTTGGTAGTCATCTCCCTATTTGTGTGATGAATGAATAACGAATGCATGACTGTGAAGCAGCAATGACTTTATTGCCTCTGCAAGCGGTGATTAAAGGGAGGAGGGGAGGGTGGTTAGCTTACAGGGAAGTAGAGTGAACCAAGGGGCGGGGGGTTTCATCAAGGAGAAACAAACAGAACTTTCACACCGTAGCCTGGCCAGTCATGAAACTGGTTTTCAAAGCTTCTCTGATGCGTACCGCGCCCTCCTGTGCTCTTCTAACCGCCCTGGTGTCTGGCTGCGCGTAACCAGCAGCTAGGCGATTTGCCTCAGCCTCCCACCCCGCCATAAATGTCTCCCCCTTACTCTCACAGATATTGTGGAGCACACAGCAAGCAGTAATAACAGTGGGAATATTGGTTTCGCTGAGGTCTAAGCGAGTCAGTAAACTGCGCCAGCGCGCCTTTAAATGTCCAAATGCACATTCTACCACCATTCTGCACTTGCTCAGCCTGTAGTTGAACAGCTCCTGACTACTGTCCAGGCTGCCTGTGTACGGCTTCATGAGCCATGGCATTAAGGGGTAGGCTGGGTCCCCAAGGATACATATAGGCATTTCAACATCCCCAACAGTTATTTTCTGGTCTGGGAATAAAGTCCCTTCCTGCAGCTTTTGAAACAGACCAGAGTTCCTGAAGATGCGAGCGTCATGCACCTTTCCCGGCCATCCCACGTTGATGTTGGTGAAACGTCCCTTGTGATCCACCAGAGCTTGCAGCACTATCGAAAAGTACCCCTTGCGGTTTATGTACTCGGCGGCTTGGTGCTCCGGTGCCAAGATAGGGATATGGGTTCCGTCTATAGCCCCACCACAGTTAGGGAATCCCATTGCAGCAAAGCCATCCACTATGACCTGCACATTTCCCAGGGTCACTACCCTTGATATCAGCAGATCTTTGATTGCGTGAGCTACTTGCATAACAGCAGCCCCCACAGTAGATTTGCCCACTCCAAATTGATTCCCAACTGACCGGTAGCTGTCTGGCGTTGCAAGCTTCCACAGGGCTATCGCCACTCGCTTCTCAACTGTGAGGGCTGCTCTCATCCTGGTATTCATGCGCTTCAGAGCAGGGGAAAGCAAGTCACAAAGTTCCATGAAAGTGCCCTTACGCATGCGAAAGTTTCGCAGCCACTGGGAATCGTCCCAGACCTGCAACACTATGTGGTCCCACCAGTCTGTGTTTGTTTCCCGAGCCCAGAATCGGCGTTCCACAGCATGAACCTGCCCCATTAGCACCATGATGCATGCATTGTCAGGGCCCATGCTTTCAGAGAAATCTGTGTCCATGTCCTGATCACTCACGGGACCGCGCTGACGTCGCCTCCTCGCCCGGTATCACGTTGCCATGTTCTGGTGCTGTATATACTGCTGGATAATGCGTGTGGTGGTTGATGTGCTCCTAATTGCCAAAATGAGCTCAGCGGCCTCCATGCTTGCCTTGGTATGGCGTCCGCACAGAAAAAAGGCGCGGAACGATTGTCTGCCGTTGCTCTGACGGAGGGAGGGGCGACTGACGACACGGCTTACAGGGTTGGCTTCAGGGAGCTAAAATCAACAAAGGGTGTGCCTGTACATCAAGGAGTATTTCAGGCAGGACTGCACGGAGGGTTCCAATAAGAAATGGTGCACCTAAGTTATCGTTGTTATTGGAACAAGGAGGTTAGCCTGCCCTCTGATTGATACATGGCTAGATTTACCTCGCTGCGCCTTCTCTGTGAGTGACTGCAGTGTGATCTAGACAGGGGAGGAGGAAAATGAGTACAAAACAAATCTGGTCTATTTCTTGTTCTGACCCACTCCATCTATCTTTTACATCTTTGGCTGGCAGCAGACGGTGCAGAAGGACTGCATGCCATCCACATCTCATGGCTGCTTGGCAGAAGATGGTACAGTACGACTGCTAGCCATCTTCATCTCTTGCCTGCCTGGCATAAGATGGTACAATACGACTGCTAGCAATCCTCATCTCTTGCCTGCCTGGCAGAAGATGGTACAGTACGACTGCTAGCAGTCCGTATCGCCTGCCCGCTCACCATAAGACGGTTCAATAGGACTGCAGGACTAAAGAGAATGACCTGGTCAAGTCACTCCAAATTTAGTCCCTGCGCCCATGTCTGCCCAGGCGCTCCCAGCCGACGTGGCCAGGAGCACCTCGGACACGACGAGGATGACTACCGATCGTACTGCACCGTCTGCTGCCAGAAGGCAATGGGTTGCTGCTACTGTGCAGCAAAGCCGTACCGCGTCTGCCAGCACCCAGGAGACATAGGGTGACGGTTACCTGAGCTGGCTCCATGCTTGCCGTGGTATGGTGTCTGCACAGGTAACTCATGAAAAAAGGCACGAAACGATTGTCTGCCCTTGCTTTCACGGAGGGAGGGAGGGAACGGGGGCCTGACGACACGTACTCAGAACCACCCGCGACAATGTTTTAGCCCCATCAGAGTGCTCCATTGTGAGTGCTCTGGACAGCACTCTCAGATGCCCGATTGTTTGCCATTGCTCTGACGCTGGGAGGGGCGCTTACAGGGTTGGCTTCAGGGAGCTAAAATCAACAAAGGGGGTGGCTTTACATCAAGGAGTATTTCAGGCAGGACTTCACGGAGGGTTCCAATAAGAAATGGTGCACCTAAGTTATCGTTGTTATTGGAACAAGGAGGTTAGCCTGGCCTCTGATTGATACATGGCTAGATTTACCTCGCTGCACCTTCTCTGTAAGTGACTGCAGTGTGATCTAGAAGAATGAGTCCCCTAGACAGGGGAGGAGGGGAAGCAAATCTGATCTATTTCTTGTTTTGATCCACTCCATCTATCTTTTACATCTTTGGCTGGCAGCAGACGGTGCAGAAGGACTGCATGCCATCCACATCTCATGGCTGCTCGGCAGAAGATGGTATAGTACGACTGCTAGCAGTCCGTATCGCCTGCCCGCTCACCATGAGACGGTTCAATAGGACTGACTGCAGGACTAAAGAGAATGACCTGCTCAAGTCACTCCAAATTTAGTCCCTGCGCCCATGTCTGCCCAGGCGCTCCTGATCGACCTCACAGAGGCGACCAGGAGCACCTCAGACATGACGATGACGGCTACCAGTCGTACTGTACCGTCTGCTGCCACAAGGCAAGGGGTTGCTGCTACTGTGTAGCAATGCCGTACCGCGTCTGCCAGCATCCAGGAGACATAGGGTGACAGTTACCTGAGCTGGCTCCATGCTTGCCGTGGTATGGCGTCTGCACAGGTAACTCAGGAAAAAAGGCGCGAAATGATTGTCTGCCCTTGCTTTCACGGGGGGGAGGGAGGGTGGGAACGGGGGCCTGACGATATGTACCCAGAACCACCCGCGACAATGTTTTAGCCCCATCAGGCACTGGGATATCAACCCAGAATTCCAATGGGCAGCGGAGACTGCGGGAACTGTGGGATAGCTACCCACAGTGCAACGCTCCGGAAGTCGACGCTTGCCTCGGTACTGTGGAAGCGCTCCGCCGAGTTAATGCACTTAGAGCATTTTCTGTGGGGACACACACACTCGAATATATAAAACCGATTTCAAAAAAACCGACTTCTATAAATTCGACCTAATTTCGTAGTGTAGACATACCCTTACAGAGGCACAGCTGTACCGATGCAGCTGCACTGCTGTAAGATCCTGTGGAGCCGCTCTATGCCAATGGCAGAGATATCCCATGTTGACGTAATTAAACCCCCACCAATGAGCGGTGGTAGGGTGGTCGGTGGGAGAGCATCACCCATCATAGCGCTGTGCAGACAAGTGCTTATGCTGGTAAAACTTTTGTCACTTAGGGGAGTGTATTTTTCACACCATTGAGTGACATAAGTTTTGCCGACATAAGTAGTAGTGTAGACATGGCCTGAGTCAGACACCTGTTTCACTCCACTCAAAATGGCCAGAGGAAGAGGAGGTGGTGGTGCCACTCCCACCACGCTTATAACTTTTATCATAGTGATTAGAGCATGAATGAGGGATGTGGGAAACTCAGGTCCATTTCTCCCTTTGTCTGATGGGGAGCAAGGGTCTTCTACCTCTCAGGAGAGCACTCTAACCACTGAATGATGGGATAGTCAGATGTGGGACTTGCTCAGTCTAGCCTGTTGAAGCCGTTCCACTGAATATTTAAAAATCCTTTGGAGCAGGGGCATTGTACTCTGGGGGTGGGGTATGTCTATACAGCAAAAAAAACCTGCAGCAGCAAGTCTCAGAGCCTGAGTCAGTTATCCTAGGCTTGCACCAGAGGGCTGAAAGTAGCAGTGCAGATGTTTAGGCTCAGGCTGGGAGCCAGACTCTGAAACACAGGGAGGGTCTCCGGGCTTGAGCCTGAAAGGCTGCACTGCTATCTTTAGCCCTGGTGCATGAGCCAGGGGCGATGGAGCCTTCCCAAAAGTGGGTGTGGGGGCCCCCATACTTTCTGTGGCCCTGCCCCTGCCCTGCCTCTTCCCCCAAGACCCTGCCCCTGGCCAAGACAGAAGCTGGAGCTGGAGCAGGGCTAGGGAGTCTGGCCCCCAAGCCCAGGGCACATGGGTCCAAGGCTCCCCACAGGTGCCTGCACAGCTCTTACCCCGACCTGGCTTCAGCTGGGGAGGCGGGGCCTCGGAGCCACAACCCAGGCATGGTAAGAACCATGCGGGCAGCTGTGGGGAGCTGAGGACCACCTGCCTTGGGCAGGAGGCCAGGGGGCAGGCATCTGGGCTGGGGGCTACTCTCAGGCCCCCTCACCCCAGGCACGTGGAGGGTCTGTGGCTCCCCACAGCTCCAGCTGCCAGCCTGGCTGGGCGGGGGGCCCGGGGGAGGGAAGAGGAGGGGCTGGGACGGAGCCCGTGACAAAAAGTGGATGGGCTGGGCCTGTCCACTTTCAAAAAGTGGGAGGGCCATGGCCTCCTGGTCCTCCCCTGTTTCGGTGCCAGTGGCGTGAGCCCTGTAGTCCTGAGTCAGCCCTGGCCCAAATTTACTTCTGTGTAACGACATCGCTCGGTGGGTGAATAATCAACTCCCTAACCGACATAGTTATACCAGCTTAGCCCCCCGTGTAGACAGTGCTATGTCAGCGGGAGAGCTTCTTCTGCTGACACAGCTCCCACCTCTCAGGAAGGTGGATTAACTAGGCCGACGGGAGAGCGCTCTTCCGTTGGCTTAGAGTGTCTGCATGAAAGGGCTACAGCGACGCAGCTTTGCTGATACAGCGTTTTAAGCGTAGACCTGCCCTCACTTGACACAGGCTCTGAGACTTGAGGAGGTGGCACCAGCGTGCGTGGGGTGTTGTGTGCTGTGTAGACATACTCTGAGTCTCCCATGAGGCTACAGAGTCAGTCTCTTTCTCAGGCCCATTCACTCTAAGTCTTTCTCCAAAGTGGAACAGATTTAACAGGAGAGATGGCGGGATATCCCATGGTTCAGTGGTTAATGCACTCTCCTGAGAGGTGGCAGAACCCTGTTCAAATCCTTTGTGCCCATCAGACAAAGGGAGGAATTGAACCTGGATGTCCCAGGTAAGTGCTCTAACCACCAGGCTAAAAGTTACAATGGAGACAGCACCACTACTTCCTCCTCCAGCCTGATTTTGAACAGGACCTGATCCAACATGTCTACTGGATTGGGCCCCATGGTAGTGGTGCTGAAACAATTTTTTAGTGGGGATGCTGAAGGCGGAAACCATGTATTTTGCGTTATTACTACTTCAAGCCAGGGAGAGTGGCAACGCCCCAGCACCCCTAGTTCCAGCACCTCTGCCCCATAAGTAAAATAAACTTCCCCAGTTTGAATTATGGATTGCACTGGGGTTTAGGCAGGAGATATCTATGAACAAAATCCGGAAAGTCTCAATCCCAATCATCTGCTGTAACCACTACACTGCCTCTTTAGCTCTTTGATGTGGATAACAGAAGTATAAAATGTAGGTAGAATATTTACGGTTTATTCTCCTACAGTAGTTTAATAGACTGCCACTAAATTCTTGAAAAAATCCTGACTTTAGCTGGGCATCTATAATCTCATGTAAGGTGTGCTTTCAGAATGAGATAGTGATGTAATGTATTCTGCAGTGCATCAGAACAATTCCAGAACAGCTCTCTGCTAATAAAAGCAGACTGAGGAGGAAAGGGAGGAGGGGGAGAGAGATGGGAATGGGAATACAGCTTGGTAGCTGGAGGGGGGGAAGAGCAATGCTTTACAGAAAGTCAAGGTTTAGGTGTTGTTTAGTTTAAAATAAAATACTACTGTAGCAAAAGGTGCTAATGGTCACTGATTTTTGAGCACCACCCAGGATGAAATGCTCCATAAAGGGAGTTAAGGATGTCATGTAGTAAATGCAGTCAAAGAGTCTTTAAGGGTAATATATAGCTTTAAAGGAATCCTCTTTGCCTCAGTCTTTAGCTTCTGAGCTTCCTTTCTGTTGCAGAACAGATATCTAGAAGATTAACAGTCAGGGCACCTTTCCACACCATTTGGCCTGAGCGGGAGCCTTGGACTAGGCATTTCCCAGTCCATATATAAAGTACAGGGGCTGAGGGAGGAAAAGGACAGAGTGGGTGGGTGGCTGTTCAGGTAAGCAGTTAGATCTGTTTTGAGTTTTGTGTTAACCCTGGACAGAGCTAGAAGCACAAAACAGGTGTTTCATTCTTGGACAGGGGAATGGTGCCATATCTGAGGTTTCTGCAAAAGGCATTGCCTGTTTGCAGTTTGTTACCACCTCTGTTCAAAGAAACAGGGCTTGTATACATAGTTTTATTTATTTACAAAAAGAAAGCAACTAACTCTGCATCACTGATTTGTGTTCCAAACAGGAAACTGACATACAAGGGCCCCAAAATCTCCTTTTGCTCAGCAAAGGGGAAACAATAGAGATAATCTGTAGAGTTTTGAACCAGCTAGTAGAATGCTGCTGTATATCCTTATAAGGCAGACAATAACAGACAGGGTTAAGGGAACAATGCTGCTGGGGCTGCTGCCTTTCAAGTAGCAACTGAGAGCCTGAGTAAATACAGTACCCTTAGAGAACTTGATCTTGGGGTGATTAATAACTGCTATGTCAATAAGATAGTGACTGACTGGGTGGGCCAGTGTAGTGTTGTTCCGAATGACTAGAAGTAGTTTGAGAGGTTGAAATAATGCTGTGAAGGTGGGAATGGGGTCAGTCTCATGCTATTTACAATAACATGGAAGCTTGAGTGTGTTGAGGACAATATTACTAAGACCCTGTCTACACTGACAAGTTTCTGCACAGTAAAGCAGCTTTCTGCATTCTAACTCCCAAGGTGTACACATTGCCAAGCCACTTAGTGCGCAGAAACTGTAAAAAAAAGCCATCCGGCCGAGAGGCGTACAGCTTTCTGTGCAGGGGGTACAGCACCCTGGTCGATTACAGCACTGCGATTAGCCTGCGGAAGGTGTCCCCAATGCCTGTTCTTGCCTCTCTGGTCATCGGTTTGAACTCTACTGCCCTGCCCTCAGGTGACCAATCGTCATCTCCACCCTGTAAATTCCTTTGGAATTTTGAAAGTCCCCTTCCTGTTTGCTCGGTGATGTGTGCACTGGTCTCAGCACATCTTTCCAGGTGGCCATGCCTGCTCCATGCACCAGGTGATCCCCCGCTTGGAGCAATGCAGTCTTTGAGAAGACCCTCCCTTGATTCCCTGTTCACCCTCAGAAGTGAGATATCTTCCATAATGAACACAGCTTGTGGAAAATGTGGGGACAGGAATGATTATCAGCCCCTCCTACAATGCTGGCTCTACCCAAGAGCCACGTGCCCAGTGTACAGTAGGGTCCAGAAACATTGATTTACTCTGCCCCTGCAGCTACTCACCATTTTGGGGGTCTTGTGGCTCATGTGTGCTGGCCTAGGGTCAGCCAGTTAGTGACAGGTATGTGAATACTGGCTATGTTTTAAATCACCGAATCAGTGTTCTGTGCGTTGCAACAATACTGCTTCTGTAAAATGTTGCGTTTTGGCTTCACAGAGATGACCTTGGGAGCCCAGCCTCCCTCTTTGTTATTGCTGGCTGAACAGCTGCACAGAATTAGAAAGTGGCCAAGAAGAACTAAGGAGGACTTTCTGCGTGAGGTTATGATGCACTCTGTGGCCAAAAAACAGGAATTGAAAGAGTGGTGGGACAACGGGGAGAGGGACCGAAAAGAGAACACGGCACGCCAGAATGAAGTCATGGAGCGGCTCTTAAATGTTATGGAGAGCCAAGTGGACATGCTCCAGGTGATACTAACACTGCAAACCAAGCAGCTCCGTGCCCGCACTCCGCTGCAGCCGTTGTCACAAAACTCTTTCCCATGATCCCGTCCAGGCACTGCCAACACACTCTTATCAACCTCCTGGCTCCAGTCTGTACCCGCTGCATTCCACTCCTGCCCCGTCACAGTCCAGCACTGCGGACTCCCAGTACCCACTGCACTCAACACCCGTCCCTCTGCAGTTTAGCCCTGTTGGAAGTACAGTACCCGCTGCACTGTACTCCAAAGCAGAAGGTTGGATATGATCCCTGGACATACACAAATCTTCAACCATCCAGGACCCCATCTCCTCCTGGGACCTTCCCTTCCCCCAATCCCCCGCAGTGTTGATATGTTTTTTTTGTTTGTCTCTCTCCTCCAGTTGTTGTTTTTTAATAAAAGAATTGTGTTCATTTGAAAGCAACCTGTATTCTATTAATTGAAAGCAAACAGAGCCCTGGAAAGCAACAGGCAATTTTCTTAAAGCTTCATATTGCATCATCTGCACCAATCACAATCACCTCCTAACATTACAAGCACTGCACTCCTGAGCATAGCAACAAATATTAGTGGCTTTCAGTTTCAAATTGCTGCCTCAAGGCATCCCTGATCCTTATGGCCCCTCTAATAGCCCTGGTCTCTGGATGTTCAAATTCAGCCTCCAGGCACTGAGTCTCAGCGTTCCAGTCCTGAGTGAAGCTTTCACCCTTCCCTTCACAAATATTATGGAGCATACAGCACGCAGCTATAAGCATAGGAATATTGTCATCGGTCAGGTCCAGCTTCCCACATAGGCAGCGCCAGTGGGCCTTTATATGGCCAAAAGCACACTCAACAGTCATTCTGCACTTGCTCAGCCTGTTGTTGAACTGCTCCTTGCTGCTGTCAAGGTGCCCTGTGTATGGCTTCATAAGCCACGGCATTAAGGATCACAATGGGCATTTCGACTTCCCCTACGGTGATCTTCTGCTCTGGGAAGAAAGTCCCTGCTTGCAGCTTCCTGAACAGGCCAGTGTTCCAAAAGATGCATGCGTCATGCACCTTTCCAAACCAGCCTGCGTTAATGTCCGTGAAATGCCCACGATGATCCACAAGTGCCAGGACAGCTATAGAGAAATACCCATTCCAATTAATGTACTTGGTGGCTAGGTGGTCTGGTGCCAGAATTGGAATATGCGTGCCATCTATCACCCCTCCGCAGTTAGGGAAGCCCATTTGTTCAAAGCCATCCACAATGTCACGCACATTGCCCAGAGTCACGGTCTTTTGGAGCAGGATGTGATTAATGGCCCTGCACATGTCTGTCAACACGAGTCCAACTGTGGAGTTTCCCACTCCTAACTGGTTAGCAATCGATCGGTAGCAGTCTGGAGTAGCCAGCTTCCACAGTGCAATCGCCACATGCTTCTCCAAGGGCAGGGCAGCTCTCATTCTCATGGCCTTGTGCCGCAGGGCTGGGGAGAGCTCCTCACACCGTCCCATGAATGTGACTTTCCTCATCCGAAAGTTCTGCAGCCACTGCTTGTCATCCCAGACGTGCATGATGATGTGATCCCACCACTCAGGCCTTGTTTCCCAAGGCAAAAAGTGGCGTTCCACTGTGGTCAGCACCTCCGTGAATGCCACAAGCAGTCTTGTGTCGTAGGTACTACACATGGCGAGATCAATATCTCACTCCTCTTGCTTTTGTAGCTTAAGGAATAATTCCACTGCCATTCATGATATGTTGGTCAGCGCGAGCAGCATACTGGTCAACAGTTCAGGATCCATTCCTGCAGACCGAAGAGGCAGAGTGCGCAGTGCAAAAACCATTGAAAGATGCCACCAAATGCGGACAGAAGCACAGGGATTGTTGGAATGCGAAGCAATGCATCACAGGGCATTGGGACAGGAACCAGGATGCCCCATGTCCCCCTCCCCCCCCGCCTTCCCACAACTCTTAGCAGCAGAAGAGGAAGAGATGCTCCATGGGATAGCTGCCCAGAGTGCACCGCTCCAAATACCGCTGCAAGTGCTGCAAGTGTGAACATGCTATTGTGCAGGCAGCTGTCAGTGTGAACACACAACAGCAATTTCCTTAAGCGCTCTCTGAATGGTGCTGTAACTGCCGGCACCATAACTCTGCCAGTGTAGACATACCCTTTGGAACACCATTTCCCCCTGAACCCTCTTTTGTCCATCTCCTTTAAAATATGAGTCTTTCGTAAGCTTATAAAGTCCCAAGTGCACCATGGCAAAACTATATGATACTACGGGGAAGTTTGCTGACCAGAAAGGAGAAGCAGGGGGAAAAATAGACTGTTTAGGGTCAGTGGTAATGAAGCTGAGAAGGGGAGAGTAAGGAACAAAGAGAAGTGTGGGATCAGTGCAGGCAATTTAAAAATAATAGGAAATTAACAAAGGGGAGAAAGATTAATGGGAATTTACATCAGTATATACTCAGTTCCTCCTTCCACACGAAAGACCAGTAAAATATCTCTGCTCTGCATCCTTGCTTGGCAGAAGTGGCTAAGCACATCTCCTTGATCAATGAGAGTTAGAATTGCATAAACTGCACCTATGGGCTTTTTTTTTTTATTGTTTAACCAAAATTAATAAACTTAATAGTATGCAAAGTGAACTCTGTGATTCACAAGATTTTTTGGCATATTACTGTTTAATTTTAAATGGTACGTCACAGTTACAAAGTTAGAGTTAAATAACTTTATTCTCTGAAATTAAAAAAATCTCAGTTTCATTGTACTGTGTAATAAATGCATAGAATTCTAACTTTCTCCCCTGTAAATTTAATTTCCTTAATTGAGCCATAATACCACCAGACAATTATTTTCTTTCAACAAGCAGATTGAATTTGTTTCCCTTTTAAGACCAAGCATTTTTTTTATGGAGTCCTTAATGAACCATGTCGCAAAATGCTTCCTGTATTGCAAAATGCTTCAAATTATTTCATGTAACTATATAATATACCATGATCTGTGCTGTGTTTGATATAACTTGAATTGTGGTTGCCAAGATTACGGTTTGTACAGTATGGATTTTTAATGTCCCTTGTACACACAGCTACCACACAGTTTTGCCCGGAGCAACAATCGTTTGCCATCTTTTGGAGTTTGTGATGCAAAACGATTTGTATCAGTGTCACAATGCAATATCACTACACACCTCCATCCTGTCGTCGTGCAACATTCTATCACTGTGCAACATCATCATGCCACTGCACAATGTTGTGTTGACTTTCAGGGCAGTTCAATAATGCGGGACTGATCCACTGAAACTGGGATAATGCTTTAAAATTCAGGATGGGTAGCATATCTACTACATTGGGCAGCGCTGAAAGTCCTATTTTTAAAAGCTGAATAGTTACTTTTTCTAACTTGACAAAAAAAACTAATGTCCAAGTGTCGTTTAGCTTTTCACTGTTTATGGAAAAGACTGATAATGAAGAGAGTTTGTATATGCATATAAACTTTTAGCAGATGAGTTGGAATTACATTTTGGTGTCTATCTCCAACTGGGAATACAAAGTCAAATTTTGAGCCTTTTTATGGGCTCTTCTTTTCTTTTAGTACAGCCAAGTGAAACTTTATCATCACCCCACACATTTTGAAAGAGCTCTTTCTCACTTTAGTTGCCAGGCCCCTTAACATAGATTCCCACATATTCATTGAATCATTCAAGAACTTTTAAAGCTTTGTTCATACTAGTTTTTCCCTGATCGTGACATGAAAATGAGTTCTTGAAAATCATGTAAGATTACATGGGCTGTGTGGACCTAGGCAAAAATTCAGACTTGGGCTCCTAGAGCTAGGAATCTAAATCTGCATCTATATTTAGGTATTTATGTGGCCTGATTTTTCTAGAGCAGCTGCAGTTTGCACAGCACCAGTGACAATCAGCTACCTTTTAGCATCCTACATACAATTGAACATATTGGCCCTACTCTTGAGAATTTTTAACTGTTGCTTTCAAAAGTATTTTATGTCCATTCGGGAAAAGCACCAGTTGGCAAAAGCACATACATTGAAATGGTCAGGAAGTAATGCTGAAAAATATTTCAGGAATGAGAAAAATAATAGTGTTAAAGATCCCATCCACACTGGAGCATAGACTAGCTGAGCTAGAAAATCATTCCTGACACCTGCATTAGAACATGGGTGTAGTGAACACAACTTGGTATTTCAGTGTGGACAGTTTGTTTAAATAAATTGGGACCTAAGACCGGTGTGGTTTCAGCAGGTGGATGCAGTGGTGAGCTGGATCCAGTTTGCACCGGTTCACTAGAACCGGTTGTTAAATTTAGAAGCTCTTTTAGAACTGGTTGTTCCGCGAGGGACAACCGGTTCTAAAAGGGCTTCTAAATTTAACTGGCCCAAAGTGGCGCCTTAGGCGCCGACTCCATGGGTGCTCCAGCCCTGGAGCACCCAAGAGGAAAACCAGCAGCTCCCCGCCCCACGCCCAGCCCCAGCTCACCTCCGCTCCGCCTCCTCCCCTGAACGCACTGCCCCACTCTGCTTCTCTGCCCCCCGCCCCAGCTTCCCGCAAATCAGCTGTTCACGCGGGAAGCCAGAGCAGGCTGAGACACAAGCGGCGGCTTCCTGCTCAGGCCCAGGGAGGCAGAGCGGAGGTGAGCTCGGGCGGGTGGGGGGCACGAGGAGGGCTGCCTGCGCTGCAGCAGGTAACCCGGGGGCGGGGGGGGCGCAGGGGAATCGCTCCCCGCCCCAGCTCACTTCCGCCACCCTCTGCCTGAGCGGGAAGCCACCGCCTGCTTCTCAGCCCTCCCCGGCTTCCCGACGAACAGCTGATTCGCGGAAAGCAGGGTTGGGGGCGGAGAAGCAGAGCGGGGCAGTCCGTTCAGGGGAGGAGGCGGAGGCGAAGAGGAGGTGAGCTGGGGCTGGGTGTGGGGCGGGGAGCTGCTGGTGGGTGCTCTGCACCCACCAATTTTCCCCATGGGTGCTCCAGCCCCAGAGCACCCACAGAGTCGGCGCCTAAGGTGCCACTTTTGATGTGATCAGTGGGAGAGCGGCCGCTCCCCCTGCTTCCCCCCCAGTTACGCCCCCCCGCCCCTAGGAGCCAGAGGGACCTGCCGGATGCTTCCTGGGAGCTGCCCCAGGTAAGCACCGCTGGGACTCCCCACCTTGCCCCCTGGCAGGTGCCTCTGGCTCTTAGGGGTGGGGTGAGCACTCACTACGGTGGCCCACGAGACCCTCCTGCCCGGTTCTGGGGGCAGTCAGGGCACAGGGGAGGGGCATGGATGGGGCAGGGGTTCTGGGGGGGCATCAAGGAATGCAGGGGGGTTGGATGGGGCAGGAGTTCTGGGGGGTGGGGGTGGGCAACGACCCCCTCGTGGGTTGAGGAGGGAACCCGTTGTTAAAATTTTGGCAGCTCATCATTGGGTGGATGTCTGGTGGGAGGCTGGGTCAGCCTATTTGAAACATACTTCTAATGAAAACTGAGCTTCTCAAACGTGGTCCCAGGAGCTGGGCCTTTCAGACAAGCATAAACGAATGTGATGCCACATCAGATCACAAGAGCTGCTAAGGGCAGGTGTGAGCACGTGAGTTACAGCTGGGAAAGCCTGGGGATGCCTGACAGATTCCCTGCCCGGGACCTGACTGCCAGTAGGTGCCTCTCTGACTACATGACACTCAATATTCTGGATTCAGAGTAGCAGCTGTATTAGTCTGTATCCACAAAAAGAAAAGGAGTACTTATGGCACCTTAGAGACTAAAAAATTTGTTTGATCATAAGTTTTCGTGAGCTACAGCTCACTTCATCGGATGCATGTAGTGGAAAATACAGTAGGGCGATTTCATATACACAAAGAATGTGAAACAATGGGTGTTACCATACACACTGTAAGGAGAGTGATCAGGTAAGGTGAGCTATTACCAGCAGGAGAGAAAAAAAGTCTTTTGTAGTGATAACCAAGGTGGGCCATTTCCAGCAGTTGACAAGAACATGTGAGGAACAGCAGAGGGGGAAATAAACAAGAGGAAATCGTTTTACTTTGTGTAATGACCCATCCATTCCCAGTCTTTATTCAAGCCTAGTGTAATGGTGTCCAGTTTGCAAATTAATTCCAATTCAGCTGTCTCTCGTTGGAGTCTGTTTTTGAAGTATTTTTGTTGTAATATTGCGACTTTTAGGTTTGTAATCAAGGTGACCAGAGAGACGGAAGTGTTCTCCGACTGGTTTTTGAATGTTATAATTTTTGACGTCTGATTTGTGTCCATTTAGTCTTTTACATAAAGACTGTCCGGTTTGGCCAATGTACATGGCAGAGGGAGAACCCGTCCCTGCCCCCACCGGACTCCAGCTCGGCCCGGCCCCGCTTCCAGCACTGGGAGGCCCAGTTGGTTACTAGACCCGGGGCGGGAGTGTTGTGGGGGAAGGAAAATCATCTCAAACCTATGCCCACCTACAGGAGGGCCTGAAGTGCAGCAAGACCACCCCGTTGCGCCTGCGCAGTAATATTGGCCTAGAGGAGTCCTTTGCGCCTGCGCAGTTGCTGAAGTTCCGAAGCGAAGCAGCCACGGCCGGGGGAGCGGGGTTGGCGCATGCGCAGTGGGGGTAGCCTGATCTCTGAGGCGGGGAGGAGGCGCGGGGGTTGATCTCCCCCATTTAACGGAGCGGGACCGAGGCCGGCGCTTTTGGGTGCCAGCGCTGGAGAAGCGAAGCGCCCGGCGGGTTTCTTGGGGCGAGTCGCCACCTCCTCTAGTCCGTGAAGCCCTCTCCACCCCGCCTATCCCCGCCCGGGACTACTGAGTCCGGTGCACACAAAATGGCGGACGGGGAGCTGAATGTGGATAGCCTCATCACCCGGCTGCTGGAAGGTGAGCGAGCCCCACCCCCCAGCACGTACACACGGCGGGGGGGGCGAGGCAAGAGATCCCCCCCCCCCCCCAGGCGAGCACACACACACCGGGGGCCGGCATCCTTCCCAACCCCACACCCGGGAGGGGCGGGAGAAGAAGGGGGTTAGGGGGCAAGGCGGGACCCTTCCCAACCACACGAGGGGGAGGGGGGCGCAAGGCGGGACCCTTCTCAACCCTATGCGCGCGCAGCGGGAGATGGGGCTGAGGCTCTTGGCCCCGTGGGGGAAGGGAGAGCAGCGGCGAAGGAAGGATGGGGGGGGGGGGGGTCACTCCCGCGGCGCTAGGTGCGCTAAGCTATTTCAGTGATGGGCTGAGGGGACACCTCGTACTGCTACATACTTCGCTGCTGAGACTGAGAGGGGTGGGGGAGGTAGGTAGGTGATGTCCTGGGTGCACTGGCCCCTTCGCCATCAGCGTGTGCTGTTCTGTTAGAGGGGCCATCAAGGGCTAGTGCTTTGAAACATTATATTTGCACCAATATGCAGGAGGGGTGTGTGTGTGTGTGTGTGTACACGCGCCCTCTTGGCGGGGTCTCTGTAATGCGAATGCCTGACTCGTATCAGTGTTTAAACCCCAGGATTGTCCTGCTAAAGCTGCCAGGGTGATGGGTGAGATAGAAAAGCCTAGCTAGTGGGAGGTCTCTCCCTCTTTCCCATCAGGTTAGTAGCACTTTTTCATGGCTTACAAAAATTGACAAATGTTAGGGATGGGTTTTTGGTGGGTGTGTGTAAGGGGAGGCAGAAGGAATTTTGTCTAATGCAGTTCCTCTGCCCAGCTCTGGGGTTATTTCTAATGTGGCTATAGTGTGAGAATAATCGGTGAAGGGGTCAATATGCCTTTTTTCAGTATTACCAAATATATTTTTTGTTAAGGTAGGGGAAAACAGTTGACTAACTTCCCATTTGCCAAGGAGCAGGATACTACTTCTATCCTTAGCATCATCATTTGATGATCTTGGATTGGGACTATCCAGTCTTCCCAGCCTCCTCCTCTTGCCCCCGACAAATATCTGGTCAGGGAAGAGAACGGGTACGGATGTGTGTGGTTCCTTTTTAAAATGGATGTAACTTCTGGATTTGGAAGGCTACCAATGTGACATTCATACAGGTTTTGTTTTGGAGTGGGGATTCTTGGCCTGGAAGAGAGAAACAGAAGTTTAATAAATCTGTTTGAATTTTGTATATCCTCTAATTTTTGGGTGGTATCTTGTTTAACTACATTGGTAATGTAATGTAATATATAGGTTTGTGAATATCCTATTGTAGTCATTCTTCCATCCTTCTGAGGGTGAAATGGAGTGGTAATGCATTACTAGGATGTTATCGAGTGTATAATGAGAACTTGCAGGCACCTGTATTTATAATGAAATGTAGGTAGATATTGTTGTCTGTTCGGCATTAGGCAAGAGTTCATTTCTGTGAGTGACTTGAAGCTTGAAACACTGCTAACAAGTTTTAACAAGTCACTTTTACCAGTGAAGGCCGTATTCTGTTTTGTTTTTACTCCTATAATTACAGATAGGCCCATTTGTGACCTAGTCAGCATTCACTTCCTACCATAAGCTCAATTGTGAGGGTGGGGTGTGTGGGGAAAATGCTCTGGCTCAGATCTTTGTCTGGGATAGCACTTTCTAATATGTTTTAATTGTTTTCACTTTATTCATCTATAAATTGTAGACTTGTGTTTTTAAAAAGTTGCTGTTAGTGTCTAAGCCTGCCTGTTACCATTTATCTTAAAATATTAGCCTATTAAAACAATAAAGCTAAAATCTTGTGTATATGTCCAGTAATTGTTTTAATTTATTTGAGCATGAGCTTTCGTGAGCTACAGCTCACTTCATCAGATGTTTACCGTGGAAACTGCAGCAGACTTTATATACACACAGAAATCATGAAACAATACCTCCTCCCACCCCACTGTCCTGCTGGTAATAGCTTAGATAAGCTATTACCAGCAGGACAGTGGGGTGGGAGGAGGTATTGTTTCATGATTTCTGTGTGTATATAAAGTCTGCTGCAGTTTCCACGGTAAACATCTGATGAAGTGAGCTGTAGCTCACGAAAGCTCATGCTCAAATAAATTGGTTAGTCTCTAAGGTGCCACAAGTACTCCTTTTCTTTTTGCGAATACAGACTAACACGGCTGTTCCTCTGAAACCAGTAATTGTTTTGTTTTTTATCTGAAGTTCATATCCATATTAAAGTAGTTTATAAAATAATACGAAGTGTTTCAAGGGTGTATGTGACTGTTAGTCACAGGTCACAGCCACCTTGTAGGTTACTTAGATTCACAGTCAAGACTGTATTGGGGAAATTCGTGCTTAAATCTTTTCACAATATTAAAATGTGTGTGATAAGGCAAATTTTAGACTTAACTGTTCAAATTTGTGCAAGTCTTTGTACAGACAACTTTTTCTAAACCATCTTTAAAATCTAAGATTTGGTTTACTTTTTGTTTGACTTGAGTGTAAACAAAACAGATTTTCCTTAACTTTGAACCAGAAAGATTTTTTTTTCTTCACTTACCTCCCACTAAGTTTAACAGAGAGCTTGTATAACCTCTCTCTGCATCAGAGGGAAAATAGATTCCTCTATCACTGCATTGTTCTTGTGTGTGTGTTTAAGTGTCTCCAAACAGGTGTGGGGTTTTTTGCTTTAATTTAAATTTTTGCTTATATTTCACATCTTCCAGTTTCTGCACTATGAATGTACCATAGGATGAATAAAAGCTTGAGTACTCCAGTTTTAACTTTAAAGTTTCTTATATGTAATCAGATACTTAGCAATTTATAATTTGTTATGGCATTGCTTCTGCTTTGGTAAAGTTGCAGTGTAGATTTCAAGCAAAAAGTAAGCCTGTTAATTCTCAATCTAGGAGCAGTATGTTACATATTGTCAATTGTCTTTGCCATTTCCACTTAGATGGCCAGAAATAGTGGTTTTATAGTGTAAAAATGTTATTAAAAGCTTTAAGAGAATCTTATTGCAGTGTGAAGAAAAGGAGTACTTGTGGCACCTTAGAGACTAACCAATTTATTTGAGCATGAGCTTTCGTGAGCTACAGCTCACTTCATCAGATGTTTACCGTGGAAACTGCAGCAGACTTTATATACACACAGAAATCATGAAACAATACATGTGTGTTGCAGTGTGTTGGTCCATAGCATGTTCTAGGACCTTCTGCTCCCTTTAAATGAAATGGATGGTTTTAACTCTGAACAGCAGTTACAGTAGTCTTTCAATAGCTGCTGCTTACAGCTCATTTTGCAATGTACTAACTCAGGGTTTCTCAAGTATCAGGGGGTAGCCGTGTTAGTCTGGTTTCAAAAAAACAACAGAGTCCAGTGGCACCTTAAAGACTAACAGATTTATATGAGCATAAGCTTTTGTGGGTAAAAACCCCACTTATTCAGATGCATGGAGTGAAAATTACAGATGTAGACATAAATATACTGACACATGAAGAGAAGGGAGTTTTTACCCACAAAAGCTTATGCTCATATACATCTTGGTCTTTAAGGTGCCACCGGACTCCTTGTTGTTTTTTTTCAGGGTTTCTTAAACTTCATTGCATTGCGTCCCCCTTCTGACAACAAAAATTACTACATGATCCTAGGAAGAGGGACTGAGCTCACCCAAGCCCTGTTGCCCTGGGGTGAGTGGGCCAAAGCCCGAGCCCTACTGCCACGGGAAGGGTGGGGAGGGGCAAAGCTGAAACCCAAAGGCTTCAGCCCCAGGCAGGGGCCATGTAACCTGAATCCCGCTGCCCAGGGCTAAAGTTGTTGGGCTTCGGCTTTGGCCCTGGACAGTTTGGCTCAAGCTTCAGATTCGTCCCTGGGCAGTGGGGCTCGGGGTTTGGCCCCTGGCCTCAGCAAATCTAAGCCAGCCCTGGTGACCCCATTAAAACGGGGCTGTGACCCACAGTTTGAGAGCTACTGTACTAACTACCGGTACTTATAAAAATAGCAGCAGTAGCTATTGAACCAAGAAACTTCTGCCCTCTTTAGGTTGCTGGATGACTACACCTGTTTTTGAACATTAACCTAGCAGTGATGATCCATGCACTTTAAGACTGGATTACAGTACTATAATTGCCTGTGCCTTAGTCAATCAAGGCCAATTAAACTCTGTCTTGTACAACACAGAGCAACCTGTCTCTCTTGATCAGAACTAGCTGCTGAGAGCACATCAGTTGATTCCACCCTCCACTTGCCTCCCTTTTGTTGCTAGGTCCTAGTTCTCAAAGATCAGAAGCATACTACCTCTGAGAATGCCTTACCATCTGAAGCTCATGGACACCTGCACTCATGACCACACACACACTCATTTCAGAGAATGGAAACTCTTGAGATCTGGAAGGCAAGCTTCTTAATGCTGGATTCTAGACTAAACACTCCTCTTGAAGAGATCAGAGCAATTCTTAGATTGGCTTGTCAGCGACCATTGCAAAAACCCACCTTTTCATAGCATTAGATTCCCATACATGCTAGAGAACTTAGATTCTTCGCTCCCCTTTTAAGTGGTGAACTCCAGGATGCAAAGAAGAGCCTATTTTGAATTCACTTTCTTTATTTGTAACTTGTCCAGAATATAAATGCTACGGTTGTTGGTGCCTTAAAACGGTGGTTCTCAACCAGGGGTATGTGTACCACTGGGGATATGCAGAGGTCGTCTTGAAGGTATATCAACTCATCTAGATATTTGCCTAGTTTTACAACAGGTACATAAAAAGCACTAGTGAAATCAGTACGAACTAAAATTTCATACAGACGACTTTATACTGCTCTATACGCTGAAATGTAAGTACAATATTTGTTACAATTGATTTATTTTATAATTGTATGGTAAAAATGAGAAAGTAAGCAATTTTTCAGCAGTAGTGTACTCTGATACTTTTTGCATTTTTGTCTTTTTTTATAAGCAAGTAGTTTGTAAGTGACATGTAACTTGGGGTATGCAAGACCAATCAGACCCCTGAAAGGGGTACAATAGTCTAGAAAGGTTGAGAACCACTGCCTTAGAAGTACCTATTATATAAAGAAAACAAGGAGAATGAATTCTGCATCCAATGAAGTGAGCTGTAGCTCATGAAAGCTTATGCTCAAATAAACTTGTTAGTCTCTAAGGTGCCACAAGTACTCCTTTTTTTTTTTTTTTTTTTTTTTTGCAAATACAGACTAACAGGGCTGCTACTCTGAAACGTGCATGCTATGAGTAAACTGACTGGTTTACAAATTATGCTGCTAGCACAGAACATAGCAGGCATGCCTTGTCCTTTGTCTTGTTTCCCTGCCCTCCAGCTCCTAAGAGCTGGCAGACGTACACCCCTATTCTTCTTGCACTGAGATGGGGAGAGAGACCCTCTGCTTTTTCACTTAATGCTTGCAGACATGTGCCATAAGTCTGGTCTTTGAACCTGGTGGCTGATATTGAGTTACAGCGACTAGATACAGGTTGTGTGTTGATTAGGGGGCTGCTGAGAATCAGGGCTGGTCTAGACACAGAAGTTGTGTTGGTCTAACTTAAAGCAGTTTAAAACTTAAGCCAGTACAAACCTCTCTGTGGACACACCTGTTTGAAATTGATTGTTTGTATTGTAGTAGCACTTGGGAGCCCCCATCATAGAACAGATCCCCTTTGTGTTAGATACTGTACAAACACAAAATAAAGACTGTTCCCTGCTTCACAGGTAGCTTCAGCCTGTAAATTTACTGAAGTAAACTAAACATAAGAGTTTCATAGATCATAAAGCCAGAAGAACATTGTAATCACGTTGTCTGCCATCCTGTGTAACACAGAGTATAGGACTTCCCTAGATTAATTTCTGTTCAAACTGGAGCATTGAGTATATCACTAAGGTATGCTTTTCAATCCTTTAATCCAGTGGTTCTCTGAGTGTGGGTCGGGACCCCATTTTAATGGGGTTACCAAGGCTAGCGTTAGACTTGCTGGGTCCTGAGGCTGAAGCAGATGCATGAGCCCCACCGCCCAGGGCTGAAGCCCTTAGGCTTCAGCTTTCTCTCCCACATCCCTTCAGGAGTGGCAGAGCTTGGGCAGGCCGAGGCTTCAGTCCCTCCTCCTGACAACAAAAATTACAATACGACTGGAAGGGGGTCGCGGTGCAGTAAAGTTTGAGAACCGCTGCTTTAATCATTCTTATGGCTCTCTTCTAGACCCTCTTCAATTTTCAACATCCTTCTTGAATTGTGGACACAAGTACTGGGCATAGTACTACAGCAGTGGTTGCCTCGGTGCCAAATACAGATGAATTGTAACTTCCTACCCCTGTTCGATATTTCCGTGTTTATGTATCCAAGGATTGCATTAGGCCTTTTGGCCAGAGCATCACCAAACAGTCTTAAATCAATATAAGGCCTGATCTACACTTAGGTTTGCTGGAATAGCTATATTGGTCGGGGTGTGAAAAATTACACCCTTGAGCTCTGTAGTGAAGCTGACCGAACCCTGGTCTAGACACGGCTAGGTCAGTGGAAGAATTCCTCTGTTGATCTAGCTAATGTTGCTCAGGAAGGCAGATTAACTACAGCGGTGGAAGAAAACCCTTTGTTGCTGTAGAAAGCATCTACAGTGTGGCGTTTACAGTGACACAGCTGCAGTGCTGTAGCTGTGAAACTGTAGAACCCATAATGTAGATCATAGGTAATCAAGAGGCGGATTGCAGGCCAAATCCAAACTGCCAGGTGCTTTTGCGTGGACCATGAAGTCTTTTTGTATACTTATTATTACCAATATTGATACTGTGGTATGAAAAATGTTTTTCTGGAGTCTGGACCTTAACTATAACTTGACCAAGAAATTTGGACCTTGACCGAAAAAATAAGACTGTTCCCTGGTATAGACATACTCTGTGTGACAATTTTTCTTTCTAAACTCTGATTTTTAGACTAGGCATAAGAAAGCTTACTAGTTCTGTTAATACTAATTCATCAAACTGTCGGTCACCTGATAAGTTGTGAAACCTTATTCCGTAAAGTCTGAGTGTCTCTTAACTTATTACCTTTGTTCAAAATTTATGTAACATTTCAGAAGCTTACAGTTTAAAGAAAGGTAATGGTCTCAGCTGGTTCCCTCTCTGGTAAAATCTGAGACGTTTGCTGATATAAGACTTGTTTCCATATTCAAGAAAAACTGCAAGTGCCCAATCAAGTGGAGAGAACTTACTTTAGCCTCCTATTTTAAAAATTGATTTTTTGGGAATTTGACTTCATTGGACAGTTGTAGCTACTTGAATGTAGAAGCAAGAAAGTCTGCCAGTAACATGAAACTCAAACAGCCTCTCATATAGTTCTGAGAGAGAATTGCAGCCAAGGTACATTCTTTAGAAACAGTGTCCTTTTCAGCAAAAAATTACAATTGTCTGTTTATCTAAAGGTTACTATAAGATTGGTGGTCAAAGGTCTCTTCAGCTTTACTTGGTGCATTTGCAACGCTCCAAGCATAGCCAGCTTCCAGAGCAGCAATGGGAAGAAACATTTTTTTAAAATAATAAATTGCATGTAAAAGCACTTACCTCCCAACCCCTTATGCCATGTAGCAGTAGTTTCAAATTCTTTGAAATAGGTGAAAATCTAGTTA
Source organism: Lepidochelys kempii (assembly GCF_965140285.1). NCBI lineage: Eukaryota > Metazoa > Chordata > Testudines > Cheloniidae > Lepidochelys > Lepidochelys kempii. Next base: position 155,666,740 of record NC_136382.1, read on the forward strand.
GTGATGTCCATTTGTTTTGTGGAACTGTTAACATTTTGTGTAATTAAGGTTCAATAACAAATATTGAAAAAACAAACTAGGTTACACATGGCTTTAAAATCATGTCATTTAGACTACTCCATCCTTTAACTACAGTTTCATCAAGACTCTAGGAGTTCATGAAGACACAAGTATAGAGAGAGACACAAATGTTTTACTATTGACAGAATACAAGTTTTTATACACTATACAACATTGGTTCTAGCTCAAACAATTTTTGAGGTAGAGGTCACTAAAATCAGTTAGGAATTGTAAATATGTAAGGGAGAGATTTTTAAGCTGTACATTACAAACCCCCATAGCTGAAACTAATCCTTGGAAAGATGCAACTCCAAACTTTCTAATTGCTGCTGTTAGTTTCCATCCCTGGTGGCGTGAGATAATTTACTTAAAATCACTGGTTCCTCTGACTAGATTTAAAAAAAGAAAAAAAAAAAATACAGGCAGTCTTCAGATTCTTAGTCATTCTTGTCTAGTCAGCCCTTGCTACACAGTACCAGTAACTTGAAAAAAAAACTTCTTGCTTGTCTAGATTTACACCTAAGCTGCCATATTCTGAAGTTGTTACATTTTTGTCTTTTATATTTGTCATAGTAAAATAGTGTGCATTGTGCAATATTTGTACTATGCAATGTTGGGACCTAACCCTACAAGGTACTAAACATCTTTAATTCTTGTTGATTTCAATAGGAGGTAGACACCTGGCACCTTGCAGGGTCAGGTTTTCGTGCAAAACTCAAACTAAAGGCTGAGATTGGAATAGTTCCAAAATGAAAACTAAGCTAAATTCAAACCATTCAGTATTATGGAAGAAAATGACAAACTGTTTTGGTGGTTTTGAAAGATCACTTTTCTTCCTTTTCACAAAGCACTTAAGCATAAAGGAGCCACCATGCTTTTTCACTCTCTTCTCTCGTACATTATTGCTCCAAAAATGTTTTATACTTGGCTTGTGGGGAAAATAATTTGGCAGTCTGGGATAATGCTGTTGTATGCCATATCACAGAATGGATCGTCATAGATGTGGGAAATGAGGGACATTCTCAGAAAAGAAAAAGAGAACTAGAAAAGTTCTATCACAAGGATACACAAACAAATTATGAAAAATAGACTGCAAGGAACAAACTGTCATTTTTGATTCAGACATAAAGTATCATAGATACAGCCGAGGGAGGGAGGGAGAGTATAACAAGGAAAAAAGAAGCAAGATACCAGTTTGCTTTATCTTCTCCCCCTGAAAAAGAAAACTTCAGAGACAATTGTAATAGTGTATTCAGTTTCAACTGATAATATTGGGAGGGCAGGCGTATCTTGAAATTAATATTGGGTGTGGAGGGTAACAAAAAGGTGGGAATCATATTGCATTTTAAACATCAGTCCTGAAGGGCATTAAAATCATAAACTAGCCTTTTTTTAGCAGTCTGTAAATCCTGGAAACGTTGAATTGGGGGGGAGAGAGCATGCTAAAAAGCTTGTCCATTTGGATGACCTCATTATTGTAAAATTAAGGAAAATTTCAGTTTGCTGGTTTTGTATCTCATTAAGGTTGTAACAAAGTATTGATCATTTAACATATCTTTCTGTTTATTTATTCTATGGCATGTAAATAAGTTTTAGCCTGAATCCTTCAACTTTCTTGCATTCAGAGTATAGCTACATTTTAATAGAGGTGAGGAAAAAGTAATTATTTAATTTTAATAGAATGTGCTTTTTAAGTGGACAATTGAGCTGAATTTTTTTATTTAAGTCAGTGACCTGGGATGTGGTTGTGGATTTTAGAAAAATTCAATCAATGCAGTTAGTACTGTGTGTTCTAGCTAATGTGAAGCATACTATATTTGGCAATTAGGGAGGTCAAGTTTCATATGAAACTGACCTCATGGAAGAACATCAGATCTTACTGATTAACAATGTAATGTGTAACATGTTCCTTCAGAATTTTTAGGGTATTTGAAAAACTTCATCTTAAGCTTGTCTCCAAAGCATAAGGGATTTTTTTGTGTTTTTTACTTTTGTAGTACAATTTCATGCTTTCCTAATGTAGACTAGTTCCTTTTAGTATTTCAACAAACCCCACAACTCCTAAAAATAAATAAATAGCAAGTTAAAGAAGTATGGGCTGGATGAATGGACTACAAGGTGGATAGAAAGCTGGCTAGATCAGTGGGTTCTACAGGTAGTGATCAATGGGCTCCATGTCTAGTTGGTAGCTGGTATCAAGTGGAGTGCCGCAAGGGTCAGTCCTGGGGCCGGTTTTGTTCAATATCTGTCTTCATTAATGATCTGGAGGATGGTGTGGATTGCACCCTCAGCAAGTTCGCAGATGACACTAATCTGGCAGTAGTGGTAGATGTGCTGGAGGGTAGGGACAGGGTACAGAGGGACCTAGACAAATTGGAGGATTGGGCCAAAAGAAATCTGATGAGGTTCAACAAGGACAAGTGCAGAGTCCTGCACTTAGGATGGAAGAATCCCATGCACTGCTACAGACTAGGGCAGGGGGTCTCAAACTCAAATGACCACAAGGGCCACATGAGGACTAGTACATTGGCTCGAGGGCCGCACCACTGACACCCACCCCTCTGCTGCCCCAGGCCCAGCCCCCACTCCACTCCTTCCATGAGGCCCCACCTCTTCCAACCCCTTCCCCAAAATCCCCACCCCCAACTCCTCCCCCTCCCTGCCCCCAGGGGGTGCAGGAGGTGTGGCAGGGGGCTCAGGACAGGGTGCGGGGTGCAGCAGGGGGCTCAGGGCAGGGGGTTGGGGGTGCAGGAAGGGTGCGGGGGGCGGGCTCCGGCCCGGCACACACCGGGGGCAGGGCAGGTTCCCTGCCCCTGGGCCACTCCGGGAAATGGCTGGAACCTGGGGGAGGGAGGGCAGAGGGCTATCTGTGTTGCCCTGGCTGCTCCTCCCAGGTACCTCCCCCGAAGCTCCCAATGGCCACGGTTCCCTGTTCCTGGCCAATGGGAGCTGCAGGGGATGGTGTCTGGAAGCAAGGCGCCGCCAGTGAGTGCCGGGCTGAAACCGCTCTAAGTAAGCGCGAGGGGGGGGGAGGTGCGGGGAGCTGGCAGGCCGCAGAAAATAATCCCGTGGGCCATGTGTTTGAGACCCCTGGACTAGGGACTGAGTGGTTAGACAGCAGTTCTACAGAAAAGGACCTAGGGGTTACCATGGAAGAGAAGTTGGACATGCGTCAACAATGTGCCATTGTTGCCAAGAAGGCTAACAGCATTTTGGTCTGTACAAGTAGGAGCATTGTCAGCAGATCAAGAGACGTGATCATTCCCCTCTATTCGGCATTGGTGAGGCCTCATCTGGAGTACTGTGTCCAGTTTTGGGCCCCACGCTACAAGAAGGATGTGGAAAAATTGGAAAGAGTTCAGTGGAGGGCAACAAAAATGTTTAGGGGGCTGGAGCAAATGACTTACGAGGAGAGGCTGAGGGAACTGGGATTGTTTGTCTGCAGAAGAGAAGAATGAGGGGGGTTTTGATAGCTGCTTTCAACTGTCTGAAAGGGGGTTCCAAAGAGGATGGATCTACGCTGTTCTCTGTGGTAGCAGATGACAGAACAAGGAGTAATGGTCTCAAGTTGCAGTGGGGGAGGTTTAGGTTGGATATTAGGAAAAACTTTTTCACTAGAAGGGTGGTAAAGCACTGGAATGGGTTACCTAGGGAGGTGGTGGAATCTCCTTCCTTTGAGGTTTTTAAGGTCAGGCTTGACAAAGCCCTGTCTGGGATGATTTAGTTGGGGATTAGTCCTGCTTTGAGCAGGGGGTTGGACCTCCTGAGGTCCCTTCCAACCTGACATTCTATGATTCCATGAAATCTTAACATTAAATAGTTAGCTCTGCACATAGTATGTATGCTTAGCTGACTTGCAAGCTACATATCAAACTAGCAGGTTACAGACAACTAAGTCAAAGAGCCACAGGAGAAAGTTTAACTAACAAACCTTAGCTTGTATTTAAAAGGTGTCAAGAATTTTTTCCCTTACTTTCTACCTTCTAAAAGATTAATAACTTTAATTGCTGTCTTTCTGTTTTGTAGGCATTGTACTCTCGCCATTCTCTAAAAATGGAGCTGCAATTATTTTTTTTTAAGCTTTGAATTTACATATTACTTGGTGAGCTTTTCATGCAGTAAGGTAATGGGGAGGGAAGTAAGCCAAAGCCAATAGTAATACAATTAAGAAAATAGAGTAAATGCAATCATAGAGCAAGCACTAGATTAGAAAGTTAGACTTCATAATTGAGTTTGTGTGGGGTTGGCCTTGAATGTGATGAACTTCTCCCATCTGGTGAATTAAGATTTTTGTTTTGATCACTAAAATCTTGATTATTGCATACCTGTCTCCAGTTTAGTTTTAGAAACTGTCAAACACTAGACTGCAGAATTGGGAGTGGCACATCATTGCTTTTACGCTAAAAGGCTGTGGTGTGTATGTGTAAGGGCCAGGGTCCATTTGCAGTATAACTGCATTAGCTTGACTCCAAAGTTGGAGATATAGTTATAAAAATGTTTTGATGCAGATGTATTCTAACAAGTTAAGTGGACTTGGGGCATGGGTGAGAATTTTTGATGCATTTACTAGCCAGTAATCCTAGAAAAGAAATGGTCAAAATCAGTCTTCAACACTTTGCCTGATGTCTCCAGAATTTGTATCCCCTTGCACTAAAATGGTAGCACCCATCAGAAGTCCCACAGATAACATTCTTGTTGAACTATAGAACCCACCCCCCCTTTTTTTTAAACCCCCCCAAAAAAATACTCCTTCCCTTTAAGAATTTCTTCTTTTTTGAAAACTAAAATGCCAAAACAGATCCCCCACTCCTCAGCATGTTGGCATAGAATCACAAAGAGTACTCCTTTCCATAGGATAAGAATACTTAGTGTACTCATGCTGTCTAACACATGTATGTTGCTGAGGTTGGGGTTAAAATTGTTGTTGTGTAATTGTGAAGAATTTATGTTTTGACTGTCCATGTTGGTGTACAGGATTTGTATAAGGACAAAGTCAGTCAAAGTGGTTAATATGGTGTGGAGGGGTTGTGGTATGTTAAAGGATATCTAGCTGGACATTTCTCTGCTTTTATGGGTTTGCTTGGGTGTGTGATTCCTTAAGCATCCTAAATTGGCTTTAAATGATTGTTCTTTGTAGGAATAAATGAGTTCTGACAGACAGATCCATTTTCTTAAAATTACAGACTTAAATTCTACTCATAAAGAACATCTTGCATTCTTTCAGTAAAACAATCTTGCTCTGAATGCCTTCCTTTTCTTTTTGATTGTGAGTTTACTGTAGGCTTGGATTCCATCCCTACCTCTTCCACAAATCTATTTAAATCACCTTTGTCCAACAGTGGCCACTTGGTTTTTCAGTAAAATGGGGATAATGCTATCACCTCACAAATCTCTTGTAAAGATTGATGTTTAGAGTACTTGGATACTATATTGTGGTGGTTCATAAATAAAGCCATAAGAACATTAATCTGCATTCAGTGTAGGGTATGGATGGTGTGCAGTAAATAAGGCATAGGGTCACATGGTATATAAACAAATGCTGGTTGACAGTTGTCAGTCCTGTGCTCTGAATGAGCCAAGAATTTTGAGAGGTGAGGTGGAGGGAAGAGAAAGTGGTATGTGATCATGTAATTAAAGACTCTGTCATGCCTACATGAAAGAGGGCCAAGTTAAGGTTGCTCAAGTCACCATATTTCTGGCAATCCTAATTTTTAACTGCTTGACTTTGCAGCTTTGACCCTTTATTAAAAGTTACATTAATATAGGCCAAGGACACTTAGGATGACAATTGTACAATTTGTTAAAATAACATAAAAATACTGATGTTTGGAGGAGAAGCTGTCATGCAGTAGGGAAAAACTCATGTTCTCAAGTGTCAAGTCCTGAGTAGTGAGGTGTAAAGCCACTGTAGATGCTGAAACTAATCTAGTGTTGGTCTCCATCCCAAGCCTGATTTCCCAACACTGCACCACTTTATATTCTTCTAAAACTAGAGGATGCAAGCATAATATAATCCGTTTTAACCCTCCTCCCAGTGACCTTTGTTTACTGTAGTTTTTTGCTGTTTAATGCAGATGAATCTCCTTGGGGGCAGGGATCTATTCTTAGCTGTCTAAACACCATGCACATGCATAGCATTACATAAATAGTAATCTGAGTCCCTATCCTTACCTAGGAACTTCTGAAATATAATCAGTGCCTTGGTACTGCACTGGTCATTATGTATAAAATAACACCTTTTTCTGATTCAAAACCATGTTGAAAAATGTTTGCTTAATCCTAAAGCTTTGTATTACAGTACACCTGGGAAAATGGCAATGGTGGATTACTGTTGTGGATTACTTTCCTAGTGTAGTTGGAGGTTTCTTGTGTGTTTTTATTTCAATTTAGAAGGCCTCTTCAAGATTTATAGTATGTAGAGCAATTTTAGTTTCGTATGGCTCTTTGAGAATGATTACATAGTTAACTATTTTTTGAATAAGTTTGAAACTTGTGTTTAAGTATAACGAAGCTTATACTCTTGATTTGGTTGTTTTTGGGCACTTTTTGAGGTTAGCAAAAAAAAACAAAACCAAACATTAAAACTGGATCAAAGCTTTTGTGGTCATATCTGGAATTCTTGAATTTCCTTGAATCCTGTCAGCGTGATATTGAATTGAAATTGCACTAGTACAGGGGTTCTCAAACTGGGGGTCAGGATCCCTCAAGAGGTCACAAGGCTATTACATGGGGGGTTGTGAGCTGTCAGCCTCCACCCCAAAGCCCGCTTTGCCTCAAACATTTATAAAGGTGTTAAATATATAAAAACATTTTTAATTTATAAGGGGGGGGTCACACTCAGAGGTTTGCTGTGTGAAAGGGGTCACCAGTAAAAAAGTTTGAGAACCACTGCACTAGACACACAGTTCCATTTCCTAGTGAAAGATGAGGCTAGTGTCCCTGTCCTGATAGACTAAGGGTAGGCCTTCACTGCAGAGTTAACTGTGGTAATCAGTACGCTGGGGCTTACCCTGCATTGGCCTAACTTGGGTGTGAGTGGCAGCTTCCACAGTGGTGCTGTACTTGTGTGAGGTGCTAGGACTTCTGGGGTCCTATTCATGATTCTTAGTTCTGCAGTGAGCTGTGCCACTTTGATTCCCCCCCCCCCCCCCTCGGTGAATTGTGGGAGAGCTTGTCAGTCTTTCCAGGCACATGAAGGGAATTGTGGGATGGCATTGGAGTACTATCAGCAGGGCCATCCTTAGGCATACACAGAATACGCAGCTGTATAGGGCACCATGAAATTTGGGGCACCAAATTTCATGGTGCCCTACACAGCTGCGTATTCTGTGTATGCGGCAGCGCCAGCAACCATCCCCATTCCCCAGCTGACCCACCTATGTGTTCCTACGGGAGTGTGGGCCCAGGGACAACTCCCTCCGCCCCTGCCCCTCCTCTTCTCTCTCCCCCACCTCTTCTCTCCCTCCCCTGCCCATTTTCCACCCCTTCTCCTAAGCCCCCTCCCCCAGCGCTGGCCTGGCACTGGCAGCTGGGGTCATGGCTACCCACACACTCACTGGCGGTGGCGGGAAGCAGAGAAACCCAGCTCGCTCTGCTGGTTCCCCGCGCTCCACTCTGCTGGCTCCCCACTGTGTCGTTCTGCTTCCCACCGCTGGTGAGTGCGGCAGGAGGCGGACCTCTTCCCCCGAGCAACACTGCTGGGGCAGGGGGAGCGTAGCGGTCTGGGCTCGGGTCGTTCTGCTTCCTGCTGCTGGTTCCAGGATCCCCGCTAATCCTCTGGCCTCTGGGCCCCAAAGTGACCCCCCCACAGCTTCTGCCTCTGCGGCCCTGCAGGCCTGGAGCACAGCCCAGACCCCCTGCAGGGGAGGGAAGTGGGGAGAGAAGAGCAGGTGTTTGGGCTGCATAGGGCACCATAATAGTTAGGGCTGTCCTTACCAGTCAGCATTTGAGTGGTTTAGGCTATGCTCACAGTGTAAAAGAAGGTTACCAGCCTGAGTATAAGTAGTGCTCAAGCTTTAGCCTGTATTCCAGGATTGGCCAGCTACTTTGACTATACAGCACCACAGTCTTGGGTGAGGTTTTGTGTGTGGATGACTGTAGCAATTGTACTGTAGATACAGCCGGAGTTAACTCTGCAGTGAAGACCACTCTTGGATGTGTCATCTGCTTTAAATTCCACTGCTTATGAGGTGTTGATGCAATTGTGGTCCTGGGTAGATTGGTCTCTGAAAAAGTCTCATCCTTTATTCTCTGAGTCCTACTTCTTCCAAAGAAAGAACAGTGATAAGTCTGTCCGAGAGCCCTTGTGCAGAGTTTCAGTCTATCCTCTAGCACTAGAAGCTGCTTTGAAGTAAGGCTACAATTTTGTCATGGAAATTTTAGTAAATTTCACAGCAGGAGTGCCAGATAAAAAGATAAGTAATTGAAAGGTCACCAAATGATGTAGCTTCACAACATTAGCTTACACGAGATTGTAGTGGGAGTGCTGAAAGGTGAGGCCAGGGGAAGGCAGGCGGGCAGAGTTTTGGAGAACGAGCCTATCCCCCACCTGTCTTGCAGTGGCAGCTCCTGTCTTTTAAGGCTGGGTACAGATCACCATTCCAGGCGTTGACCCTGTACTTCAGGTTGCAGTGCCACTCAGTTTGGGGCCTAATCAAAAGTGTTTTACAGATGTCACCAGACTTTATTCAAATTCATGATTTCAGTGACAAAACTAGCCTAGGTAAGGAGATAAAAGGAGGAGTCTTCAGTGTGCTGAAGATGCTCAGCTCCGTCTCCCCCTCATGTCTGACTCTGCATCTATACAGTGAAACAGATAGTGCAGTGCCCATATGAGGTCTGTATGTTTGGAAGGTTGCCAGATGGTTGAAGCCCAATCCTGCTAAAAACTGTGTTAATATTGGTAGGCTCTGAGAAGCAACAAGAAATGGTGAGAGTCATGCTGGTACCCAGTTGGATGGATTAGTGTGTAATTTATAACTGTCTAAATGGGCCATCTTGATTATCACTACAAAAGTTTTTTTTTCTCTTGCTGATAATAGCTCATCTTAATTAATTAGCCTCTTACAGCTTTTATGGCAACTTCTGCCTTCTCTGTATCTATCGATCCATTCCATTTTATGCATCCGATGAAGTGCACTATAGCCCACGAAAGCTTATGCTCTAATAAATGTGTTAGTCTCTAAGGTGCCACAAGTACTCCTGTTCTTTTTGCGGATACAGACTAACGCGGGTGTTACTCTAAACCAACCATTTATAACAGATGTACAGTTTAGGGGTATTAGATCCAAGATTGCTGTTAGATGTTAAGGTAACATGGATGGCAGTACCCCTTTTCATCTGCATCTGGTAAGGCAAATGCAACCACTTTTTTGGGAGTGGACTTTGCTACCGATATCTGTGTCTTTGAGCTTGTGTGTAGGGAAGTCTTATACTGGTATAAGGTATGAATTCAAACTGTTATACCAGTATAACTCTCCATGTGGGGGGACAAAGTATGAGTGCCTTTTTCCCAGTTAGCTTTTATCACTGGTGGAAGGTAGTTTACTTCAACCTGCTAACTTGAGTTGAACCTACAAAGCTGCCTTATCTTCACTAGGATTTAATTTCAGTTAATTAACTAGTTTGCTAACTTAAGTTAAGAATGCATCTTTTTTTTTGTAGAGCCAATGCCTGAGTGATTTGGTACCAGATGACCTCAGATTACATCTATCCATGCTTGTATTGCCTCACTTGGTCTCAAACTAAAGTTTTTCTCAACTGTAAATCCATGGAGGCTGCTGGCAGCATATTCTTCATGAAAAACCCTGTGGTTCTGAAGTTTGCTTTTTCCCCTTTCCAGTCTTCAAGAAGCCCAGACCTTGTAAAACTGATAGGCATTGGTCTGCTGGGCAGGTAATTAATGAGTTAAGAAGTTTGACATTGTATCTGGTTTGATACTGTGAATTACATAAAAGCTTACTGTGTTTACATATTTAAAAAACTCCTTTTTGTGGATGTAATAAGTGCCCAAAGAAATGGGCAGTAGATGTGCTTAATCTACAGAGGAGCATATTTTTCTGGTTAGGATATAGTCTCATGTGTTTTTGCTACATATCTGCTCTTTCAGTGTTATCTGTAGGATCATCAGCATCATCAGTAGATGAAGCAGTATACATTGAAAATGAGATAAGAACATGCCAAAACTCTTTTTACTCCCAAACTAGAAAAGGAAGGGAAAATTAGACTTTAACATTCTTGACCAGGCAAATTAAATCAAGAGAAACAACAGTTTGTTGAAGGAAAGTGCAGTTCAAGCTGTATGCAGCCTATGACTCAAACTATAGTCATTGATCTCATTCTTGGACAAGAGCCTTGTAGGTAGAGCTTCAAAATTAATTCTTAATAGCTTTTCTATTTAAAGCCAACCATACTTTATTGAAGCTTTATAACTTTGTAAATTCTTCAGGACAGGAACTCTTTTTTTGCTGTGTTTATACAGTAATTCCTTAGTACAGGTCAATACTGGCCCATGACTTGGGGTCCTATGTGCTACCACATAATACAAACTACTAAAACTACTTGCAAACTGAGCAAGCAACACAAGTGCAAGGGCTGTTAACTGCGAGACCTTTACCATTATTCATCACTTCCTTTGGCGGGAATACTTGCAGAATGTGTGTTTACATAAAATGCTAAAGGCAAACATACCAAAGAATACTATTCAGCAAGCATTCTTAATATGTTCAGAACTGGAAGCCCATACACCCCTGTGGCTCGTGACCCACCTCTTGTGTTTCGCCTCTGGCCTTGTCGTTACTAGGAAAAGGTGGTGTTAGCACATAAACTAACAGATTGGGTCATGTGCTAAAACACTTATTCCTAGTGAATGCAAGATCTGAGTTGCCTGTTTATATTTTATTTCTAATCTTAGTATGGTTATGTGACTAAAAATTCTAACTAACAAGATGTGTGACATGTTGGCATTGTTCTTGTCGATTAGTATAACAGCTGTCGTGCGTCAATAGAACAAAGCAATTTCTAGCTTGTGTTTGGGCCATAGCATATTTAATCAGTTTATTCAGCAGTTTTTTTTGACCCAGGAGCCTATTGTTGTAAACTTAACAGTCCAGTTGTCCTACTCCCAGTCCTGAGGTCTGAACTATCAGCAGTATAATACTATGGTTACATCTACACAGCTCCAATACCCAACCACCCCCATGGCAGTGACACTCAGAACCTGGCTCAAGTGTCTGGGCCTTGCATTACAAGACTGAATAGCAGTGTAGACATTCCTGCTCGGGCTGGAGCCCGGCTCTGAAATCCACCAAGAGGAGTGAGGTTCTTAGAGCCTGGGCTCCAGGCCAAGTTGGAATGTCTACTCTGCTATTTTTAGCCTTGTAGCTGAGTCCATGTCAGCTGATCTGGGCTCTGAGATTTGTTTCCTAGGATTTCTTTCTGTTGTATAGACATACCTTTTGATGATTTTCAAAACAGCAGCCAAATAGGAAAAATCTGTTCTTTTTAACCAAGTATTATATACTTAAATATTGCAACTTAAAAATATGCGTATGTCTATTATAGGAACATAATAGAAAACAAGTGCAGTGAAAATTAGTGTTTTGGTGTTCACGGAAGCACTGGACTTCACTAAATGTACAACATAGGAATACTGTTCTCCCAACTATACTTCAGGAAATTTTTGAAATCAAACTAAAAACCTGTTTTGAAAAGAATGAATTCCTTTTGGTACGTACTTGAAGAATAACAGCCTTGGTTTAACACTGGCCTAACTAATCTTATAAGACTTGGTGAATTGGTATTCTTTAATAGCTTGCTTCTGTAGCTGTATTCTTATGTGTAAGTTTATATACATATAGCTCTGTGTAACATAAAGGGACAGTGAGTCATTCATGGCCTGCGGTCTTTAGGTGTGATCCTGTAAGGGAAGGGCTCTCAGCAAATCAGAAAATTAAGTCCCATTAAAGAATGCCAAGACTGTAGCTTCAGTGGGGCAAAGGTATGGTTTTTAGCTAAATGTTAGCTAAAGTGTAAAATGCTAGTGGAAACAAGGTACAGACTAGTTTTACCTTGATGAAACTAGTAGAAGTGAAAACTGATATTTGGAGTGTGTGTGTGTTGGGGGCAAGGGGTGTCTAGGATTCACCTCATCTAACTACATCAAAGTAAAACTACCAGTGTCTTGTTTCCACTAGCATTTTGCTATAAATTAACTTTTTTTTTTTAAAGCACCTTATTTTTTAGTGTAGACCATTCCTGAGGAGGGAACACTTGTGAAGGTTAATGTAGACTGTCTCCCAAACACTTATTTCTGGCTACTTTAACTTGGGAATCCATTAACTAGACAGTCATGCCTGACCTTATTACACAGAGGACCACACAAACCTCAGCATGACCTTGTTCGATCCAGACAGATTCTACATATTTTAATAAGATTTAAAGTTAACTATTGATATTTTATATTCATCTTGTTTCATATGTATTAGGTTATTTCTATATGCAGTATTATCTATACACGTGTAAACTAAAATGATATAACATGACGACAAAACTCTAATGAATCTGCCATTAGTGTATTGTGCTGAAGCAAGTCATGGGCCTTACAAAATGCTCTGACAGGCCGTAGGTTAGGCACCTCTGAAACGTAGACATATGCTAGTAAAACTGTTAGAGTAGAACCTCAGAGTTATGAACAACTCGGGAATGGAGGTTGTTCATAACTCTGAACAGAACATCATGGTGGTTCTTTCTAAAGTTTATAACCATTGAAATAATACAGCTTTGAAACTTTACTATGCAGAAGAAGAATGCTGCTTTTAACCATCGTAATTTAAATGAAACAATCACAGAAACAGGGCTTTGGAGGACTTTTGGCATTCAGGGTTTGGTTTGGTTTGTGTGGGGTGTTTTGTTTTTGTTTTTTGGGCCTATGGCTTCACTGCAAAGTGGGTGCATTCCAGCCCTAGTTTAAACTGGAGGTGGGCTCTAATCTATACCCTCATCTTAAAGCACCTCTGAACCTGGGGCAGAGGCTAACCCTGGGCAAACTTCAGTGAAGACATACCCTCAGAAAGCCGGTGTTGCTCTTCCACTATCCCTTCCAGCAAGTGATAGTCTTTTGTCACCTTCCTCCCTGAGCTGTTAGAGAAAGAGGCCTTCAACTTTGTCCCTTCCAGCCCCTTTGATTCCACTTAAAAATAACCCCATCAGTATTGACCACCAGATATTAAGGGGCTTTCAGCCCCTATCTTTGTATTCCATATTCTTCATCAACTATAGGAATATCCTTTAGCCTTGTTTGCATCCACTTTTGATCTACCATTGAGTACTCTCTTACCCTACCTTACTAGAACAGCTATCAGTTTCCTCTGGTTTCTGGATCCTGCCCTTGAAGATAGGGTGAAATATTCCTTGTTCTAAACTACATATGGAACGCTCTGTAACCTGTCTGGTTAGTTGGTTGAACTTGCGAGGCCATAATGTCTTGATATTTTTCTGGCTAATGTGATAACTCTTTATTGGGCATGTGATCAATCCCAAAATGTATGGAATGTTCTAGGCATCAGTAGATAGAACCCTATTGATTTCTGGGGAAATCAAAACCCCAAAAGAGGGGAAGTAGGGGACATGAGTGCCTTTTCTCTGTTTAGTAAAGCCACAGCTTCAAGCTCCCTGCAATTGTCTGCAGATCAAAGAACTGGCTGATAGAACTCCTTATTGCCTTCTGCTATCTCACCTCTGCCCATTCTCCCAAGAGCTGACTATATGGGGAAGGGGCAATGGTGCTGCACACCCAATTGCTGGCATGGGTATTGAAAATTGGGGGGGCGTGTTGGTGGGCACAACACATGGTGAGGGGAGAATGGGGTTCACAGTAGTTCTCAGGCATCAGGGAGAGAACATGGGAGTTGCAGGGACTTGTGCGATAGAGAGAAATGGGAGGATGGCACTCCAAGGAGGATGGTGGGATGCAAGGAGCCCTGATGTGTACAGGAAAGAAGTTAAGTGTTAGACTTCTCCCCAGTAGATATTATTTCATAATAGCAGGAAATAAGCCAGCTCTTCAATAGGAAGTGGAGACTAGTCAGACATGTTTGTGTGATACACTTACTTTTTTTTTTTTTTAAAGGTGAGTCTTGGCCTCTTTATAGAAGTTCCTCCAATTAATCTTTCTAATGTTGCTTTAACACAAACCATGCTAGAACATAATTTGTTTCAGATAAAGGTTAAAATGAAAACTAAATTGTTAAAGTTCTCGATACAGTAAGGATGTGTGTACTCTAAATACTCATGTCCCCCCCACCACAATAGTCTAAACATATAATACATTTTATTCCTGTAATACACTGTAGTGATGAAAGTAGTATAAATGTGTGGATAAAAGGCCAGTCATATGGCAGCTAGGCGTCCACTGTGCAATCCTCCTAAACAAAAGTATGTTTTGGTGATATTTACATGCAAAAATTTTGTTTCAGTGCGAGGATGTCGTCCTGGCAAGATCGTGCAGATGACAGAAGCAGAAGTTCGGGGCTTGTGCATAAAATCGCGAGAAATCTTTCTTAGCCAGCCTATTCTCCTGGAACTGGAGGCACCCCTGAAAATTTGTGGTATGTAAATTAGGTATATCTTGTCTTATATCTCTAGTTGTATACTTCAAAATTGGCATTTTATTGGGGATGGTGGAAACATAATAAATTGAAGATGGTTTTGTGGTGGTTTTGCATCTTTGTCTGAGTGACATGCCAAATGGCCTTGGGTAATATGGATTGCAAAAACGGCGGTCTTCACTAGCTAGATAAGAAATTACGTTGATTGAATACTGAAGAGCTTATTGACAGTTGGTAGAGCATTTACTCTGAAAGACTGTCAGCATTTAGGGTGGAGTGTGGTTAAATCTAACCGTCTGTAGTGAAAATTGTGTGGCTCCACACCTAGAGGAGGAGAGCCACTAGGCTGGGGTGTTGATCTAATTTCAAGTGTATTTCTGTAAATTGTGAGTCACATTAAAACACAGAATAAACACTTATATCATAATACTAGAACATGTTCGTTTCAAAATATATGCAAAATGCAAAGTCTTTTAACCAACATTCATTGCCACATTTAATTAATTCAGTTGTATTCTCAGAATGGATTCCCATTCACTTCAAGCAATTTAAATGAAATTTTAAAATTCCCTGTCTTATGTAATTACACTGGATGTGTGTTTTTAAACCAGTTTGATTTTGTTCTACGTAATGAACTCTTCAAGCTTTGTAGAAGACTTTGGCAGGTCCTTTCAGATAAATATTGGTAAACCTAGAATCCATGTAATTCCTTATTTAACTCTTTATAAAATTAATGCTGGATATTTTCAAAAACAATACTTCAGTAATTATTTTTTTAAATGGGAGTCTTGCAGTAATTGTTGTACAAGCACAATATCGTTCCCAATGCTGGTTAGTAAACACTCCACAGTTTTTGTCAGCCTTTTACATAGGGCGGAAGCATTGCATGTAATGAAAAGGCAGCATCATAGTATTGTTCAAATCCTGAATTTCTTGAATTAGGTATTCAATACTGAAGTGTCATGGTTCAAATTTGCTCATGTGTGTGCCCAAAGACTTTCATGGGCCATCCCATCCCTTAGATTAGACCAGTCATGCAGAAACCATCAACTTTCGTAATTTGTGCTATATGATTACAGGGGTTTTTCTAATTACCAATATCCTAATATTAATGGCAAACTCATCTTAAATGGCTAGGTTTTTTTTCCAAAGCATGTCCTGTTATACGGATCTTAAAACTGAAGCTTAATCTAGTTTTGCTGTTAACCCTCTGTACTTCACTTGGTATGAACAATAAACTGAGTTAAAAAAAAAGCCAATGTGAAACTAATGAAATTATGTACGGGAATATTTTAAATCCAAACTGATTTTAATTGAAACAGAAGACACATTATACTAGGCAAATCTGCACCCATGCCCCTTTAAACTAAATTTTGGATCTGATTTTTCAGAGGATGTTCTATGTAGAAAATGATGAGGCAACAAATCTGAAGCTAAACTTTAGTAGTAACTTGCAGGAGAACATGAAATAAGCATTAGGATGTTTCTGATGTTTAGGGAGCTTGAGCCCTATGTATGGGGACTAAGAAAAGCTCTTGTCCAGGTAGAAATAATTTTTAAACTAGTCTTAAATAAAACAATGTGCAGCTACACTAATGATCTGGCCTAGTAATTTAATTTTATCTCAAGACAAATCAAAGGAGCTGCTATGGGATGAGATTTTATACTGTCAAATCAGATTAAAATGTAGAGCTAAATTAACTCATACGTTTGGGATTTATGTGGGTTACATAAGCCAATACCTTTCATATAACACACTTTCATTTTATGCCAGTTTTCTCTTTAAAAACAATGTAGTTCTTGTTCTGGCAGGCTTCAGATTTGACTTGCAGTTTAGCTCAAAACTTGTATCTATCAAGCATCTTGAACAGATTACTAAATGTGGAGTCATGGCCTACTTACAAAATGGTTTCTGCAAAATATTGTCCAGTTATCCTCTTTCAACACTTGACTGTGGGTCTAATCAGTGATGAGCTGCCAACAGCTGAAGAACCGGTTCCTTCAGTCACTCTGGGTCTTCAGTGGCACTGAAGGACATGCTGCCGAAGACCCAGAGCGAGTGAAGGACCCGCTGCTGAAGTGTCGCCGAAGACCCAGAGCGCCGCCGGGGGAGTAAAAATTAAAAAGGGATTCTCAGGGGAGCCTCGCCAGCCGAGAGCTCAGGTGGGCTGGACAGGATGGTCCCGTGGGCCGGAATTTGCCCACACCTTTAACAACCGGTTCTAAACCGGCTTCAAAATTTAACAACCGGTTCACACAAACCAGTGCCAACCGGCTCCAGCTCACCACTGGGTCTAATTCCAAACAAAATATAATGAAACGTTACCCAAATATTTTATTGATTATCCATGTAATATGCTTAGTTGGTGGCTGACAGTTAAGTTCCATATCCTTAGTTACGTTGTTAAATTAGGCTTATTGAAAGTATGGATAGAATATGTATACCCATTCACCTAATACTACTCTGCCCTAAATATTGGTCTGAAGGAGCGTTCTGCTCCAGTTTATGCCCTAGTGGCCTACAAACGTTGTCATCTTTGCAGCATCTTTGTGATCTTTGTCAGATGCTAGTTCTAGTTCAATATGCATCTAGGTATTTGTCTACAAGGTACCAGGCTGTAAAGGAAAACTTAAACAAACAAAATCCCTCTCTTCTTCTGTGACCATTGCCTTGTATATCTAAGGGAAAGACTAACTGTATCAGTATGCACTGTAAGAATTTGCTTACTTTGGCTTAACCATCTTTCTCTTTAAAGGAATCAGTAACTAAACTAGACACAAAGTCAAATAATAGAGTTTGTCTAGTATTATGACAGATCCAGGATAGCAAGTGTCCTCAAACACCAAATTGGCTTCTGGGCCCCTCTTCATACAAGCTACGTAACTTTCTCTGGAATAAGCAGCATAAATGTTTAACCTAGTGAATTGTGTACAGCAATAGCTTTAACTCCATACGCTAGTTGTTTTAAACCAGTGGTCCACGGACTCCGCAGGGTCCACAGACTAAGATTTCCTCCATTTGAATTTTTTTAGGAGTTTTTTTTGAATTTTTGAATTTGTGTCCGCAAATGAAAAAAGGTTGAAAACCACTGCCATACACCAAGCTAATAAGCTTGTATTCTATTACATTTTTTTTCTTCAGTGGACCAGGGACATGGCATGAAATAAATATAAATGACTATCTTTCTTATAGTGCTTCTTGAACATTTTAAGAGGAATAGCCAGACTGGAACTCATTTGAGGTCCATCTAGCCTGTCTGACAATGACCAGTACCAGATTCTACATTTCACAAAGATCTCTGAAGGTGTGGGATAATCTGCCTTCTGCATTAGGTCTCATCCTTATCTGTTGTTGTTAGAGACTGGCTTAAACCCTGAAGCATAAGGTTTAATGTCCCTTTAAAGAAAAATTATAATTCTAGGACAACGTTCCCTTTTTTAAATATCCATGTGCAGAATGAATTTTATTATGTGCATCACTGTGGAGGTGATGTGTGGTGGGGGTAGGTCAGAGGGGTTTGGAGTGTAGGAGGGGGCTCGGGGCTAGGGGAACAGGGATGAGGGTTTTGGGGTGCAGGAGGTGGCTCTTGGGTGTGTGGGGGTGGACCCAAGGGGTTTGGAGTATGAGAGGCAGCTCAGGGTGGGGATGCAGGTTCTGGGGTGGAGCCAGATATGAGGGGTTCAGGGTACAGGAGAGAGCTCTGGGCAGGGGTAGAGAGTTTGGATCGGGAGGGGGTGGGTGGGGTGTGGGAGGGAGTTTGGGTGTAGGAGGGGGCTCAGGGCTGGGATAGGGCATTGGGGTGCAGTCTCTGGTGGGGATAAGGGGTTTGGGGTGCAGGCTGCCCTAGGTTGTGGCGGGAAGAGAGGACTCCCCCCAGCTCTCACTGCAGCAGTGAGATATCCCATCATGATTCCCATACCTATCTGATCATGTTGTGGATCACTCCATAAAATATTATATTCTCTACCTCTTACATTATCCACCTTCTCTGTTGCAATTAGTGTTCTGATGCATGAAAAAGGAAGATTCTAAAGAGATGGGTGTGGTTCTGAAGTCCTGTTAGCTTCTGCACTTTTTGGGGGGAGGGATAGCTCAGTGGTTTGAGCATTGGCCTGCTAAACCCAGGGTTGTGAGTTCAATCCTTGAGGGGGCCATTTAGGAATCGGGGGCAAAAATTGGGGATTGGTCCTGCTTTGAGCAGGGGGTTGGACTAGATGACCTCCTGAGGTCCCTTCCAACCCTGATATTCTATGATTCTATAACTTAAAACAGAGAAGGCAAAAAGACATGGACCTAAGCATGTAGAGTATGGAGAGGAGCTTGGGCTTGTTTGTTCAAAAAGCCTCTGGAAACTGAGACTGGATTGCAGTTAGCAAGAAGCATCTTCGCTTGACCTCTGTAGGAGGTACTTCACCATTTTGCCAGCAGTCAAACTAGATCACATCGAAGTGTTCTACAAATCAGTTAAAACATAAATGGATCAAGAAGTATAAACTTACACTCTTTAAATCAGTCCGTAGTATGCTTATGTGATGAATGCTGCAAATAGCAAGGGTACATAGCTATTTTAACAGTAGGTCTCAAAGGACTCAAAACAGCAAAAATTAAGATGTTTGTACACTAATGCAAGGAGCCTAGGTAACAAAATGGAGGAACTAGAGTTACTGGTGCAGGAAGTGAAACCAGATATTATAGGTATAACAGAGACCTGGTGGAATAGTAGTCATGACTGGGCTACAGGTATTGAAGGGTATGTGCTGTTTAGGAAAGACTGAAATAAAGGTAAAGGTGGTGGAGTAGCACTGTATATCAATGATGAGATAGAATGTAAAGAAATAAGAAGCAATGAAATGGATATGACTGAGTCTGTCTGGGCAACAATTAAATTGGGGAAGAAAACTATTAGAGCCTCCCCTGGGATAGTGCTTGGGGTGTGCTATAGACTGCCGGGATCTAATCTGGATATGGATAGAGCCCTTTTTAATGTTTTTAATAAAGTAAATACTAATGGAAACTGTGTGATCATGGGAGACTTTAACTTCCCAGATATAGACTGGAGGACGAGTGCTAGTAATAATAATAGGGCTCAGATTTTCCTAGATGCGATAGCTGATGGATTCCTTCAGCAAGTAGTTGCTGAACCGACTAGAGGGGATGCCATTTTAGATTTGGTCTTGGTGAGTAATGAGGACCTCATAGAGGAAATGGTTGTAGGGGATAATCTTGGCTCAAGTGATCATGAGCTAATTCAGTTCAAATTGAATGGAAGGATTAACAAAAATAAATCTGCAACTAGGGTTTTTGATTTCAAAAGGGCTGACTTTCAAAAATTAAGGAAATTAGTTAGGGAAGTGGATTGGACTGAAGAATTTATGGGTTTAAAGGTAGAGGAGGCCTGGGATTATTTTAAATTAAAGCTGCAGAAGCTATCGGAAGCCTGCATCCCAAGAAAGGGGAAAAAATTCATAGGCAGGAGTTGTAGACCAAGCTGGATGAGCAAGCATCTTAGAGAGGTAATTAAGAAAAAGCAGAAAGCATATAGGGAGTGGAAGAAGGGAGGGATCAGTAAGGAAAGCTACCTTATTGAGGTCAGAATATGTAGGGATAAAGTGAGACAGGCTAAAAGTCAAGTAGAGTTGGACCTTGCAAAGGGAATTAAAACCAATAGTAAAAGGTTCTATAGTCATATAAATAGGAAGAAAACAAAGAAAGAAGTGGGACCGCTAAAAACTGAGGATGGAGTGGAGGTCAAGGATAATCTAGGCATGGCCCAATATCTAAACAAATACTTTGCCTCAGTCTTTAATAAGACTAAAGAGGATCTTAGGGATAATGGTAGCATGATAAATGGGAATGAGGATATGGAGGTAGACATCACCATATCTGAGGTAGAAGCGAAACTCAAACAGCTTAATGGGACTAAATCGGGGGGCCCAGATAATCTTCATCCAAGAATATTAAAAGAATTGGCACAAGAAATTGCAAGCCCATTAGCAAGAATTTTTAATGAATCTGTAAACTCAGGGGTTGTACCGTATGATTGGAGAATTGCTAACATAGTTCCTATTTTTAAGAAAGGGGAAAAAAAGTGATCCAAGTAATTATAGGCCTGTTAGTTTGACATCTGTAGTATGCAAGGTCTTGGAAAAAATTTTGAAGGAGAAAGTAGTTAAGGACATTGAAGTCAATGGTAAATGGGACAAAATACAACATGGTTTTACAAAAGGTAGATCGTGCCAAACCAACCTGATCTCCTTCTTTGAGAGAGTAACAGATTTTTTAGATAAAGGAAACGCAGTGGATCTAATTTACTTAGATTTTAGTAAGGCGTTTGATACTGTGCCACATGGGGAATTATTAAATTGGATAAGCTGGGCATCAATAGGAAAATTGAAAGGTGGATAGGGAATTGGTTAAAGGGGAGACTACAACGGGTCCTACTGAAAGGTGAACTGTCAAGTTGGAGGGAGGTTACCAGTGGAGTTCCTCAAGGATCAGTTTTGGGACCAATCTTATTTAATCTTTTTATTACTGACCTGGGCACAAAAAGTGGGAGTGTGCTAATAAAGTCTGCAGATGATACAAAGCTGGGAGGTATTGCTAATTTAGAGAAGGACAGGGATACCCTACAGGAGGATCTGGATGACCTTGTAAACTGGAGTAATAGGAATAGGATGAAATTTAATAGTGAGAAGTGTAAGGTCATGCATTTAGGGATTAATAACAAGAATTTTAGTTATAAGCTAGGGACGCATCAACTAGAAGTAACGGAGGAGGAAAAGGACCTTGGAGTATTGGTTGATCATAGGATGACTATGAGCTGCCAATGTGATATGGCTGTGAAAAAAGCTAATGTCGTCTTGGGATGCATCAGGAGAGGTATTTCCAGTAGGGATAAGGAGGTTTTAGTACCATTATATAAGGCACTGGTGAGACCTCACCTGGAATACTGTGTGCAGTTCTGGTCTCCCATGTTTAAGAAGGATGAATTCAAACTGGAACAGGTACAGAGAAGGGCTACTAGGATGATCTGAGGAATGGAAAACTTGTCTTATGAAAGGAGACTCAAGGAGCTTGGCTTGTTTAGCCTAACTAAAAGAAGGTTGAGGGGAGATATGATTGCTCTCTATAAATATATCAGAGGGATAAATACCAGAGAGGGAGAGGAATTATTTAAACTCAGTACCAATGTGGACACAAGAACAAATGGATATAAACTGGCCACTAGGAAATTTAGATTAGAAATTAGACGAAGGTTTCTAACCATCAGAGGAGTGAAGTTTTGGAATAGCCTTCCGAGGGAAGTAGTGGGGGCAAAAGATCTATCTTGCTTTAAGATTAAACTCGATAAGTTTATGGAGGAGATGGTATGATGGGATAACATGGTTTTGGTAATTAAATATTCATGGTAAATAGGCCCAATGGCCTGTGATGGGTTTTTAGATGGGGTAAGATCCAAGTTACCCGGGAAAGAATTTTCTGTAGTATCTGGCTGATGAATCTTGCCCATATGCTCAGGGTTTAGCTGATCGCCATATTTGGGGTCGGGAAGGAATTTTCCTCCAGGGCAGATTGGAAGGCCCTGGAGGTTTTTCGCCTTCCTCTGTAGCATGGGGCACGGGTCACTTGCTGGAGGATTCTCTGCTCCTTGAGGTCTTCAAACTACAATTTGAGGACTTAAATAGCACAGATATAGGTGTGAGGTCTTTTTTAGGAGTGGTGGGTGAAATTCTGTGGCCTGCATTGTGCAGGAGGTCAGACTAGATGATCATAATGGTCCCTTCTGACCTAAATATCTATGAATCTATGACTTTACAATGGGAGTATCATATTCCCATTTTACAGATGGGGAAACTGAAGCATAGCAAGATGAAGAGACTTACCCAAGGTCACCCAGTAGACCAGTGGCAAAGCCAGGAATAGAACCACAGTCCAGTGATCTATCTTGTAAGCCTCACTGCCTTCCTATACACAAGTAATTTTAGAGAATTCTTTAGTGTTTAAGTTTCTATTCTTCTTCCATCACACCCATCTACACAGTTATAGTTAGCCAGCCTCTGTGTGATATAGTATTCTGTGCCAACTAGTAACCATAGAACTGTTGCACCATGCAGCCTGCCTATTTTTTTTTTGGAAGTGGCCCGTTGTGGAATATATGGTAAGTGGTACGTGAATCTGGCTGAATAATTTGTCAAATAATACTTATTGTAGCAGTTTTTAATTAACTACTTGCAAGTTTGCTGGATATCTTTTGTATAGGATATGATTTTCAAGAGTTCTGCACCATGTGGTATAGCAAATTACACGCGCGCACACAATTCCATGAAGGAAGGCACTTAGCCAAGCTACCTTGTCCAATGACATTGTATAATAGCTGTAATATTGCCGGGGTGACCAGCAGGTCAACTGTTATGACTTTGTAGGGTATAAAACAAATTTAGAATAGCTTAATGCAGCACCTGCCTCTATTGATTTGTCCAGTTTCTTTACTGATTGCTTTTGGGAGGAGAGCAGAGTGTGTGGTAGTTGGCATACAAACCTACAAGTTGCTTTGCTTTTTAAAAATAGTTAGACTTGCCACCTTCTACTGTGTATTAGTTGCATCAAGCCAGCTTTCTTCTGAATTTAAGTTTTTAAATTTGTACAAATAAACTGGAATTTCCCATCTTTTCTGGGGACTACTTAGGTAAATTGAAAGGAAGATTCGGTACCCTTCAGAATGTTTCCAGAACTGACGCTGCAATTCTCTGTAAATCTTGTGGGCAATTTCCATAGATTGAGTGCTTCCATTTTGGCTTTCTTTATCCTTTCTCAACAGACCATCTGAAAGATCTTGCCAGAATATCAGTCCGTCAACTGCCTCTCAATTCTTAACTGACCCTCTAAAATGAGTACTAATTCAATGTCTTGGTTTCAGTAAGATATTTATAATATTGTACTAATCTTTATTTCTTTAAATTTACCTTACTCAGGTGACATTCATGGGCAATATACAGATTTACTTCGATTGTTTGAGTATGGAGGATTCCCACCAGAAGCCAACTATCTTTTCCTGGGAGATTACGTAGACAGAGGCAAGCAGTCTCTGGAAACCATCTGCTTATTACTGGCATACAAAATCAAGTATCCAGAAAACTTCTTTCTCCTAAGAGGAAACCATGAGTGTGCTAGCATTAATCGTATCTATGGATTCTATGATGAATGTAAGAAAACCTTCTAGTTCTCAAAAGTTGCTTCTATTTAACAATATATTGTAGGAGTAGAAAGTAGATTATTTTTAACCAAATAATGTCTGTTTTTCCTTGCAAGAATTTATCAAAGCAGTCTGTAGGAAAAGCTTTCCATAAATTATTTTGAAACATACCTTATGTCTCTTAATACTTAGTTTTACATGTGTGTTTTTACTTGAAGTAAACTTACTGTGAAATGCCTTAACAGGTGATCATCTTCACAGGTTTTGTGAAACTTGAATAGTTCAGCTTTCAGACTTTACCTACATCTTTGTGCAGGGTATAATACACATTGTAGGTTGGCTGTATAATTCCTTTCCTAATAGACTATTCTGTTCCTGCAGGCAAACGGCGATTTAATATTAAACTTTGGAAGACATTCACAGACTGCTTTAACTGTCTGCCTATTGCAGCCATTGTGGATGAGAAGATCTTCTGCTGTCATGGAGGTAAGATAATTACTTCAATCTGACGGTGAATGTAGTTATATTTTTCCTATCCATTGCATAATTAGCATAAATTTCCAGCCCAGGATCAGACTAAAACATTGTCCTATGTTTCATACAATAGCAATTAAATTATTATTGAGAGTAACTTTAATGGCACCATTAAGATAACTGTGGCTTATTCCTGTTCGGATCTTATCATCCTCACTCTCTGTTCTCCCTTATTGTTGTGCTCAGGAACAGGATCTTTGCATTTATCTTCCAATATGCCTAAGTCCTTGTGCAAAATAACAGAAAAGACAGACCAAAAATTGCACGTTTCTTCTTCAGAATCAGTCTGAAATTTAATGTGAGGTCAGCTTTAAAGAATTGACTTACATGCTGATTCCCTCCTCCCACTCCCAAAGAATTGCATAATAAATTGTCCAATTGTGGGATAACAAACTTGTTTGCCTCTGTATTTGACAAGTTTGTACAGCTTTTTGTTCCCCCCCCTGCTCCTGTGTCCAGTCGTATGGACCAGTGTATTTTTCTCATCTATATGAACATTCAATGGCTTACAAGGCTTTTTCTCCCTGCTCATATCCATTCCCTCCACAGCTAGCTTCTTTGCTTTCTTCACTTTTTCTCACTGGATCCTAGGCAGAATGTAACATATTTACCTCCTTGTAGAATGATCAGCCATCCAAGTGAGCACAGCCACGCCTGTAGTGTTTTGTGCCCAAACTGCTCCAGCTATGGGCGTCATGGTGCTGCAGTTATGCCTCCTGTACCTCCCTCAAGGCTGACTGGAGCAGGCCCGGGCTCTAAATTTCCTTCTGCTTTCTTGGTGAACAGGAATGCTTCTTACAGCAAGGCAGTGGTAACAAAGTAGGAGGCTTTGGCTCAGTTTTGCCTCAAGATTCAGGGAGTGAGCGTAGTAGCCCCTGTTTTGCCCAGCAACTGGAGGCTGCCTAAATTGGAGCTCAGACTTCCATTTTCCCAATCCAATGTGGGGCATGGGACCCGCAGCCTTTTGCAAGAGCTGCTGAGCAGTTGTCCAATCCTGTTTCTTAAGCACTTCCCCTCCCCTTCTTGGGTCAGTAGCATCTCAAAAGAGCCATCGCTCTACTGCCACCTGACTTTTAATGCCTTTGCTTACTTCAAGTCTCTACCCTTCTTCCCCTGATGGTGCAGAATAATAAAATGCTGCAGGACTGCAGCCATGGCACATCACAGCTGTTGGTGCTCCAGCCCTCTTCTAATAA
This sequence comes from Lepidochelys kempii, assembly GCF_965140285.1. Classification (NCBI taxonomy): domain Eukaryota; kingdom Metazoa; phylum Chordata; order Testudines; family Cheloniidae; genus Lepidochelys; species Lepidochelys kempii. Next base: position 155,692,330 of record NC_136382.1, read on the forward strand.
GGATTATCTTCTCTTTGCAGAAGCTGAAGACTCTGGCAACCTCCATAACTTTTGTTTCCCCTCACAAGAGCAGTAGGGGAATATTACTTATAGACCCTAACTCAAAAATATGGGTCTGTCATAAATATAAAGGGAAGGGTAAACCCCTTTAAAATCCCCCCTGGCCAGAGGAAAAATCCTCTCACCTGTAAAGGGTTAAGAAGCTAAAAGTAACCTCGCTGGCACCTGACCAAAATGACCAATGAGGAGACAAGATACTTACTTTCAAAAGCTGGGAGGAGGGAGAAAAACAAAGGGTCTGCGTCTGTCTGTGTGATGCTTTTGCTGGGGACAGAACAGGAATGGAGTCTTAGAATTTAGTAAGTAATCTAGCTAGGTATGTGTTAGATTATGATTTCTTTAAATGGCTGAGAAAATAGCTGTGCTGAATAGAATGAATATTCCTGTCTGTGTGTCTTTTTTTTGTAACTTAAGGTTTTGCCTAGAGGGATTCTATGTTTTGAATCTAATAACCCTGTAAGGTATTTACCATCCTGACTTTACAGGTGATTCTTTTTTACTTCTATTAAAAGTCGTCATCTTCCAAAAAAAAAAAAAATCAAAATCCTAAAAAACCCAAAAACTAACACTTTTGTCTTCATGCAGCTAGGTAGAAATCTCCTCTAGTTGCTCTTCGGTCTGTGAAGACTTGTGAATTTCCCTGCAGGAGGTTAACTACTCTGCCTTTAGGAAGAGAAACTGCAGCTCCCAAAGACAATTCCCTTTTGTCTCTGCTCTGGCCCCAAAGCAAAGCAAAATAAAAAAAACTTCCAACTATTGCCAGTTGGAGACCTGCTTTCTAGCAGCACAAAGGATTTTAAAAATTTCCTTTTAAAATCTGTTTTTCTGGATCAAAAAATCTCAGATTGATCTCAATGATTTCAAGTTAATCCCACCGCTCTGCCACCATGTCAAGGTTCCTTCCCCACTCTGAACTCTAGGGTACAGATGTGGGGACCTGCCTGAAAACCTCCTAAGCTTACTTTTACCAGCTTAGGTTAAAACTTTCCCAAGGTACAAACTATTTTACCCTTTGCCCTTGGACTTCCACTGCCACCACCAAACTTTATCTGGGTTCCTGAGAAACCGTTGTTTGGAAACATCTTTCCCCCCAAAATCCTCCCAACCCTTGCACCGCACTTCCTGGGGAAGGTTTGGTAAAAATCCTCACCAATTTGCATAGGTGACCACAGACCCAAACCGTTGGATCTTAGAACAATGAAAAAGCATTCAGTTTCCTTACAAGAAGACTTTTAATAGAAGTAAAAAAGAATCACCTCTGTAAAATCAGGATGGTAAATATCTTACAGGGTAATTAGATTCAAAACATAGAGAATCCCTCTAGGCAAAACCTTAAGTTACAAAAAAGACACACAGACAGGAATATTCATTCTATTCAGCACAGCTATTTTCTCAGCCATTTAAAGAAATCATAATCTAACACATACCTAGCTAGATTACTTACTAAATTCTAAGACTCCATTCCTGTTCTGTCCCCAGCAAAAGCATCACACAGACAGACGCAGACCCTTTGTTTTTCTCCCTCCTCCCAGCTTTTGAAAGTAAGTATCTTGTCTCCTCATTGGTCATTTTGGTCAGGTGCCAGCGAGGTTACTTTTAGCTTCTTAACCCTTTACAGGTGAAAGGATTTTTCCTCTGGCCAGGAGGGATTTTAAAGGGATTTACCCTTCCCTTTATATTTGACAGGGCCCTAACTCAAAAATATGCCAAAAGGGTAGTAAGGAATGCTTTCTGTGGGAGTTCACTCTAACTGCTGTCCTTAGTGGATCAGCTCCATATGCTTTACCTTCCCTCTGCTGCTCCCCTTCTTCGTCCTGTGATTATTCTTTCCAGAACCAGACAGTAAATGTAAATCAGGGTTGAAAAGGCAAAAACTCTGAAAGGTCAAGGGTCTGCCCCTAAGAGAAAGCCAAAGGCATTTGATAAGGAAAAGAACGTGGATTTTTTTAATTCTGATGACCTGATTAATAAGCAAATTAGTAGGGTCCAATGCCTTAGTACGATTTGCCCTTGAAGGGGATTGTTAGGACAAAGATTCCTAGGGGTTTGAAAGGGTGTGGCTTTGTCTCCATTGGGGATTTCAGCCAGCAGGGTAACTGCACTAGAGTAAATATCTGGTGTAGACAGGCAAGCAGCACTCATAAGTTGCAGTTTTGCTTCTACTTGAAACTGAGGTAGATAGTGCTACTTGTCTCTACACTTGGAGTTTATACTAAGTATAGGGACAAATCCCCCATATAGACAAGTCCTGCGAACATTTCCCTTCTCCAAGAAGTTGGCCAAGATATACTTGGAGAAATCCAGAATTGTCTGTTCTCCACAACTCCAGGCTGTACATTTCACAGTCTCCCACTGGTACTGCAGAAAAGTGATGGTCCTCACAAAGATTGGCCAAGTGGTCACAGTCTGTGGAGAGTCTTCCATCCCATTAGCCTTTTAACTTACCCCTATCATGGATATGGAAGACAGAATCTGGACTCCATCTTGAGGAAATATCATGAATTAGGACATCTATAAGTTCAGAAGGGACTATTAAATCATCTGTCTTACCTTTATAAGACAGACTACAGTACTTGACCCAGTATACAGCCTGATAACTTGTTTGACTAAGGTATTCCTTTCTAAAAGATGCTTAAAGACTCAAAAATGGGGATTCCACCACTCGGTAGTTTGTTTCAATGGCTAGTCACCCTCATTGTTAGAAACGAGACAAAATTTTTAACTTGATTTTGTCTGACTTCAGCTTCCAGACATTGGTTCCTCTTATGCCTTTTTCTGTTAGCTCAAAGGTCCCAGTAGTATAGAATCATAGAATATCAGGGTTGGAAGGGACCACAGGAGGTCATCTAGTCCAGCCCCCTGCTCAGAGCAGGACTGATCCCCAATTAAATCATCCCAGCCAGGGCTTTGTCAAACCTGACCTTAAAAACTTCTAAGGAAGGAGATTCCACCCGCTCCCTAGGTACCGCATTCCAGTGTTTCTCCACCCTCCTAGTGAAAAATTTTTTCCTAATATCCAACCTAAACCTCCCCCACTGCAACTTGAGACCATTACTCCTTGTTCTGTCATCAGCTACCACTGAGAACAGTCTAGAGCCATCCTCTTTGAAACCCCATTTAAACAGTTGAATGCAGCTATCAAATCCCCCTTCATTCTTCTCTTCCGCAGACTAAACAATCCCAGTTCCCTCAGCCTCTCCTCATAACTCGTGTTCCAGTCCCCTAATCATTTTTGTTGCCCTCCGCTGGACGTTTTCCAATTTTTCCACATCCTTCTAGTGTGGGGCCCAAAACTGGACACAGTACTCCGGATGAGGCCTCACCAGTGTTGAATAGAGGGGAACAATCATGTCCCTCGATCTGCTGGCAATGCCCCTACTTATACATCCCAAAATGCCATTGGTCGTATTAGCAACAATGGCACACTGTTGACTCATATCCAGCTTCTCGTCCACTGTAACCCCTATGTCCTTTTCTACAGAACTGCTGCCGAGCCATTCGGTCCCTAGTCTATAGCGGTGCACTGGATTCTTCTGTCCTAAGTGCAGGACTCTGCACTTGTCCTTGTTGAACCTCATCAGATTTCTTTTGGCCCAATCCTCCAATTTGTCTAGGGCCCTCTGTATCCTATCCCTACCCTCCAGCGTATCTACCTCTCCTCCCAGTTTAGTGTCATCTGCAAACTTGCTGAGGGTGCAATCAACACCATCCTCCAGATCATTTATGAAGATATTGAACAAAACTGGCCCCAGGACCGACCCTTGGCATGCTCCACTTGAAACCGGTTGCCAACTAGACATGGAGCCATTGATCACTACCTGTTGAGCCCAACAATCTAACCAGCTTTCTATCCACCTTATAGTCCATTCATCCAGCCCATACTTCTTTAACTTGCTGGCAAGAATACTGTGGGAAACAGTGTCAAAAGCTTTGCTAAAGTCAAGGAACAACACGTCCACTGCTTTCCCTTCATCCACAGAGCCAGTTATCTCGTCATAGAAGGCAATTAGATGAGTCAAGCATGACTTGCCCTTGGTGAATCCATGCTGACTGTTCCTGATCACTTTCCTCTAAGTGCTTCAGAATTGATTCCTTGAGGACCTGCTCCATGATTTTTCCAGGGACTGAGGTGAGGCTGACTGGCCTGTAGTTCCCAGGATCCTCCTCCTTCCCTTTTTTAAAGATGGGCACTACATTAGCCTTTTTCCAGTCGTCCGGGACTTCCCCCAATCGCCATGAGTTTTCAAAGATAATGGCCAATGGCTCTGCAACCACATCCGCCAACTCCTTTAGCACTCTCGGATGCAACGCATCTGGCCCCATGGACTTGTGCACGTCCAGCTTTTCTAAATAGTCCTGAACCACTTCTTTCTCCACAGAGGGCTGGTCACCTCCTCCACATGCTGTGCTGCCCAGTGTAGCAGTCTGGGAGCTGACCTTGTTCGTGAAGACATAGGCAAAAAAAGCATTGAGTACATTAGCTTTTTCCACATCCTCTGTCACTAGGTTGCCTCCCCCATTCAGTAAGGGGCCCACACTTTCCTTGACTTTCTTCTTGTTGCTAACATACCTGAAGAAACCCTTCTTGTTACTCTTAACATCTCTTGCTAGCTGCAACTCCAGGTGTGATTTGGCCTTCCTGATTTCACTCCTGCATGCCTGAGCAATATTTTTATACTCATCCCTGGTCATTTGTCCAATCTTCCATTTCTTGTAAGCTTCTTTTTTGTGTTTAAGATCAGCAAGGATTTCACTGTTAAGCCAAGCTGGTCGCCTACCATATTTACTATTCTTTCTATACGTTGGGATGGCTTGTCCCTGTAACCTCAATAAGGATTCTTTAAAATAGTAACTGGTGTTTTTTTCCCCCATAAAGGTACTTAATACCATAAACAAGTCACCTCTTGATCTTTTTGATAAGTTTAATAGACTTGAGCGCCTTAAGGCTCACTGTAAGGCCATTTTCCCAGTCTTCTAATTTTTTGTGGTGCTTCTCTGTACCCCATCCAGTTAAACATCTTTTTTTTTTTTTAAAGTGGATACCAGAACTGTACACAGTAATCCAGGATGTCTCCTCAGTGCCATGTGGAGGTGAAATCACCTCACTGTTTCTACTCAGTACTGATAATACATCCAAGGATCACATTAGCCCTTGCCATAGCATCATACTGGGAGATCATGTGGTCTTGTGCCTGTCTTTTGTGTCCCCATAATCTTCTTCAGATTCACTGCCTTCCTGAATACAGTCCTCCATTCTGTAGGTATAACGTGAAATCCTTGTTCCTAGATGTATGGCCTTGTAGTTGGCTCTAATAAATCTTAGTGTTTCTGTGTGTTCCTCACTGCTGATTATCTGTTGTCTTATAAGACTCTTGGAAGCTCATTTTTTGCCTGCCTAGAAAGTTAAATTAGACCTCTTTCTCCTTGCCAACCAACTTGGGATACATGTCCTGGTAATGACAAGGCAACACTGTTACCCATGGCCTTAGCCAGAGGAACGTGACTTATGACCCTATCCTGGTAGGGGCATCACCTCTTCAGAAAAAGTGTGGACCAAACCTTGAAAGTCCTGGCTGATTTCAAGATGTTGCTTCCTTGAGACTAGCCCCGAAAGCCTGACAGCACCTTACCGAAGTCTGCTAGGAATGGAGTGTCCTCTTGAAGGTCCCCTGAAGGATTTCATTCAGGTTTCAATATTCCAGATGCCCCATATTAACTTTTAAGCTAATAGGATCCACAGATCTCAAAGGGCTGCTGAGCCAGTACCCATCTTGCTCTAGAGGCTCCTTTGTTAGAGGGAATGAGAGGAAAGTGCTTCAGTCTGCAGTGGGTCCTGTCCATAATAGCTATATATTAATTTTCTCCACTTCATCTGGTTCAGTCCCTTCTTATCTTCACATTCTCCTTTCGATCTCCCAATAAAAAGCCACCAGAAGCATACTTTCTCTGATTGCCGTTAAGGCCGCGTGCATAGCTTTTCAACAAAAAACAAGAAGAGAATTCTGTAGTTATGGCCTAAAAGGTTCTCAAAAGTTCATTTCTAGATCATCCTAGCTAGATGGATAAAGGCCCCCTCAACCTCACAGTAGCCATTGGGAATTACCTGCATGCACTCCAGCTGCATTCAGTGTTTGCTATAGCTGTGCGGAATGGTGGGGGCATTAGTTGGAACAGCTTGGTAGAGGGATGATTATGATATGAGATCTGAATTCCCCCTCTTTCCCCGCCCCCGCACATATGTGAAAAAGATCAAATGAAAGAGATGCATGTGTACCTTGAGGGATCCAGTATGCATAATTTCAGTGCTAAGTTGTGTAGGTTGTCCATAGCAGTGCACAGGGGTCATCTCGTGGTGCTGATTGTTAGCAATGAGGTGGGATATGAGAGCATCTGCATGGGTAATGGTGAAGGATTTATAAAATGTAATGAGCGGTTTGTTTCTAGTGTGTGGGTTCAGTGTTTGGGTGTAGAACAGTACCTGTTCAGTACCGCTTGCCTGAAAACAAGTTTTTTGCCTTAGCAAAGAGAAGGTGTTACTCTCTTACAGATGTCAGTGCTTATCGCACACGGAATAGGCATATGTCTTCCAAGGTAGAGTGTGAGTATGTGTTCCTTTATCAACCGCAGGTGTTCAGCTTCTGTCAGCCCAAAGTGGAATCTGCTAAAGACTTGCATAACTTTCAATTAAAGCCCTTTTTCCTTTTTTAGCTCATGAAGCATCCATTGCTTTAGTAGTAGAGTGGCTGAGTCTTGCTAGGGTAAGACAACTCAGCAGCTTTATATGCTGAAATACTGGGCTCTCTCTCCCGAGTTGGGGAGCCCTTGCACACTGCTACTTGGCATTGGTCCAGGTTGTTAAATGAGTAGAAGCAGATTTCACTACCTATAGTACAGATTTTTTTCAGTGAAATCTTCAGGTTCTCCCAGCATTTTATTTTGATCCTGAGAATTACTAGCTTTTTAAAAAGCTACTCTCTGGGATCGTCTAATTTTTCATAAGTGTGTATGCCAACAGTGAATCCAAATGAAAGAGTAGAAGCAAGCCTGTAGAGCAGGGGTGGACAAACTTTTTGGCCTGAGGGCCACATCGGGGTTGCAAAACTATATGGAGGGCCAGGTAGGGAAGGCTGTGCCTTCCCAAACAGTCTGGTCCCCACCCCCTGACTGCCCCTCAGAACCCCTGACCCATCCAACCCCCACTGCTCCTTGTCCCCTGACCGCCACCTTCCAGGGACCCCACCCCCATCCCCCCCGGACTCCACCTCCATCCATCTCCTATGTCCCCTGACTGCCCTGACCCCTATCCATACCCCTTGCCCCCTGACAGGCCCCCCAGGACTCCACCCTCTATCTAACCCCCCTATTCCCCATCCCCTGACCAAGTGTCCCCTGACTATTGGGATCTCCTGCCCCTTATCCAACCCCCACCCCCATACCATGCTGCTCAGAGTGGCAGGAGCTTGCAAGTGTGCGGTCTGTATGGAGCCAGCCACGCCACCCAGAGTGCTGGCGGCGCAGTGAGCTGAGGCTGCGAGGGAGGGGGGAACAGCAGGGGAGGGGCCAGGGGCTAGCCTCCCCAGTCAGGGGCTCAAGGGCCAGGCAGGGCTGTCCCGCAGGCCAGATGTGGCCCATGGGCTGTACTTTGCCCACCTCTGCTGTAGAGGGAGTGCATCTGGGCAGAGTGATAAATTTGGAAGCTGGTCGCTTATGACTAGCAAGTTTGAACAACAGAAGGAAAACCATTGGTTCAGATTGTTGAATGCATTGTCAAAGAACCTTGATTTACAGGTATTGAATCTCTTCCAAATAGTTTAGGTATGATACTTAAAAGCTTCTTAAAACAGCATATAATTGAAGGTTTTTGCTAATCCCTTTAGGGGAGATAGCTACTCCAGATGACAAGATTTACTCTCCATAGAAATACTTTATAAATTGCATTGATACAGAAATATCATAATTTCTCTGTGAACTAGAATTCATAAGATGTGCAGAAATATTTCCCAAATCATGACACAGATATCAGTTAAACTCAGGAAATAGGCAGTAACCAGTGAGGTGGTGGTAGGGGTATGTGGCTTGTGCAGACCCTGTTACTGTTGACCTTAGACTAAAAAAAAAAAAAAAACTTAAGAGCTTGAAGTTCTGCATGTATTGTACTTGGGAACAGGGGCCCATGAGAGAATCCTGGAAGGTGATTTACTTCTGGAAAACAAATATAAGGTGTAAAGATGCTTCCCTTATAAACATAATTGCGGATTTAAAAACACATCTATTTTCTCTTTAAAAAGTAAGAAGACCCCAAATTCTGTGTACTGTTTAAAGGGTATTCTAAGAAACTTGACTAATCCAATAACTTTAAAAACAAATGCCCCTTAAGGGGGCCCCTTTAAGACTTGTAACGCTTCCAGAGAGAAGCAAAAGTATTACACTATTAAAGCTGATTTGCAGATATGAAAAGCTTAGCAAAATGTCCTGAATACTTCAAAATAACAAGCAGCTCAGGGTGGCACTTAGCACATTTGAATGGTAAACCTTGCCCTCTCTTCTCCTCCCCATCCCCTCCAAACTGCTTTTCAGGTCCCCGAAGCTATGGATTGTCAGCACCTACTCATGATGTTTGAGTCTGTGTGTACTGTACTGGTAATAACACAAACCTGCTGGAACTCGGAGCCAGCTTATAGGAGTATGGTATGTGCCTTTTTTACTATATTGCGTATTTTTGCATAGTTTATTTTTAAAACCTTGCCCTCTGGGATATACAATAAAAACTTTGCAAAACCGCATGACATAGTAAACAAAAGGCACCTCAGACTTCTCCAGTTAGGCAGCATGCTAAAATCCTGATTTCACACCCTTGTTCCTTTTCTGCTTTGACTTCTGCAGTCCTCTTCTCTTTGCCCCGCCCACATCTGATTATATAAACCAAATCTCCTCTGCTACAGTCTCTCCAATATGTTGCTGCTGAAATTATCTTCTGTCACTGACTCAGATGTTCCCCTCTTTGAATCCCTTCACTGGCTTTTTGACTGCACATGAAATTCAAGTCTCATCCTTGCTTTTAGGGTCTTCCATAGCTCTGTACTCACTTCTTCATTTTACCCTGTCTTTTTGCTTAAATTTAGCCTAGCTCTTAACCATCCCCAGTTTCCTCCTTTCACTCTTTTTTTCTTTGGGTCCTCTTCCATGCTGCTCGTTGCTTCACTCTTCTCCTCATGAGTGAAAGGGCTTTGCTGCTTCAGAGCCACTCTTTCAGGAGGCCTTCCAGTGATAACTGCTGTTCACCTTCTGCACTGCTAATTTCATATGGTCACCATGTCTACTGCCAGAATAGTTTGTCTGCCTGAATTAGATTTTCATCTCTTGAGGGAGGAAGCAAGATCTTCATGTGCAACACAAAGCATAGAAGTGGTGTTTCAATGGTGGGAATTCTGTGATTGGTGTGATACTGCTCAGCATAGCGTTGGGGCTTCCTGTGAGGGGAAGCATCAATATGGAAATGGTAAAAGATGACTTGAGAATACCTGTGGAGAGCCATGGGTTAAATTCCTAATTTGCAGAGTACCCCTTGTGCCCTTTTTATCGTATGATTCTATATGGGATGCACTTTTTCCTTGAGTAAAAATCTGAGACAGCCAGCAGGGCTTTCTCAGTGCTCTTCTTACTATTTATAATGTTCTTCCCTTTTTGATTCACCAGTGCTTGGATTTGATGAGGACAATCAGGCCCCTTAAGTTCCATGTTTTGATCTTGCTTTGGCTTAGACTGAACATGCACCTGTATAATCCTTTTAGTGCATTTAAATTTATAAAAACACTTGTCTGTATCTTGTTACCAGCAAATGGCTGCATCAGAGGACCAGGCTTGTAACTGTTGCCATGTCACAGGTTGCAGTCTGGAAACTACACTGTTGGATAAAGATGGTAAACTCTTAATGCACAAGGTATTGAAGTTTACAAGTTATCATTGTAGTGGGGCAGTTTGACAGTAGCTTTTCTAATTTGTATTAAATCCAGATAGTATATGGATCTTAACCCTTGACCACTCTATTGCTCAGAATAGGAGGAGGTGGGATAAGAGGCAATCTCAGCTTCTTGCAAAAGTGATCTTTATTTGCAGATGTTCAAATTGTATTTCAGCATTTAAAAAAATCCTTGTGCTGCTATATGCTGCTATCTTGCACAATCTTCAACCCTGCATCCACTGGACTTACAACACTCTGCTGATCCAGGTAGCACACTTGTTTTAAAGGCAATTTGTATTTGTTGATGGTGTTTTGAGTAGCTTTGGATGCTTTGAATATCTTTTTTTCCTAGGAGTCCACATTGACTAACCTCTGCACGTGACCCTGCCTTGTACCATATTGCACAATGATTTTGCTGGATAAGATTTACGAGACAAATCCAGAAGAGATTTTAAATTGATGTAACTTGCATGTCAGTAGGTCAAAAGAGGATTGTGGAAGGATAAGTAACTGACAGGAGGGTGTCAATTAAAGCTGACTAGGGCCTACTTTTACATGACTACTTCCTTCTTGATGTGTAGCTAACAGAAATTTAAACTTGTTTGGACCCAATTTCGAAGGTGTAATTTGCACCAGTTTACATATACCTCTTTCTTTATATTAAGCCAAAGAACCAGTTTTTCTTAAATAACAAGATAAAACTGTCTTATTAAATGCTTGGAATATTGAACAAAAATAATCAGTCTTAAAATAGATTGAAAATTAGTATTCATAATAGAAGGCTCTTACTGACATAAAGGGGTGTTCTTGAATAATACAGCTGCCACCATCTGTCAACTCTGAAATTTCAAGTGAAGTCAAAATTTAAGTGACTTTTATAGTGAAAGATTCTTCCTGCCATGTGAACTCTTTAGAACATTGGACTGAGCAAAATAGACTTTCTTTTAATGTTAAGCCTATGTAAGGGAAAGGAGTTTTATTCTGTTACAGCTCCTAGGTTCTGTTCTCAGCTTTGTGACTGATTTATGTGGTTTTGGACAAATCACTTAACTTCTGTAGATGAAACAATCCTTTGAGGGTTTTTCAAGGCCCTTTCATCCATCTTAAGCCTTGCTGTGGGGCTGTGTTAAAGTAAAGCAGCCTTGTAGGTACTCTTCTAAATCCCTGCATGTCAAGGAGAATGCTTCCATGTCTGCACTGCTTAGGCTAGTGTGGAGAGGGACAGTGGGAATCACAAACTGTGGCTGTAGTGACCCTAAGGGCTTGTACACACTACCACTTATGTCCGTATAAGGTGTGTGAATAAGGAACCCCCTGAGTGGTGTAAGTAGGGTGGATTGATTTAAATCAAATTGAGTTAAATCACTATTCAGGAAGATTTGATTTAATCATGGATTTCTACATAAAAGTGCATTCTTGTTGGTTGTTATAACCGTATTACATATTCTTCACAACTCAGAGATAGATGTAGGTTTCATTTTTAGAAGGTACACTATACATGTTTTAAGTGATTTATTTTGAAAACTTTTCAGATTGGTTTTACAGCTATATCAGAAAACAAATGATTGGTTATTTCATTTACCAAAGGTGATTGAAGCAGATATTTATGAAGTCATTGGGAGGTGAACTATTTCCAATTCAACAGGTTAATCATTAATATTTGGAGGATTTTCTTGCCATGCTGTATTAGGGAGGAGAATATCACCAGACATTTAAATTGTTTTATTTAACTAAAACAACAACATTATGTATTCTGGATTTTTTTCTTCAACAACAAACACATAATATTTTAACAAAACAAGCATATGAATTTTTGAATTTAGTTAAACATTCAAATTTTTTAAAATCAGGTTTGTTTTTGTTAACTAAAATGATTTAATTTTTGGGTTAAAAAAACGAAAAAAAAAAACAACTGTCAACCAGGTCAACATGAGAAACTTAAAATATTGACTTCTGCAGCTAACTCAGTCGTCTTCACCTTCATTTTCCTGTTCGTTCATAATCTGGAAAAGAAAAACAAGCTTTCCTGCTTTTTCAGGTCCCAAATAATTTCTCAATTTGGAATGAATTAGTCCAAAGGAAGAAAATATTCTTTCTACACTGGCAGAAGAAGCTACTGCTGTTCAAAGTGAGATAATCTCTTCAGCGGTGTCTGAATCCAAGTGCTTAAGTGATTTCTACCAGTTCACTGGTGTGACTTTCTTTAAAACATCAGCAAACATATATTTCTTGAATGGTTCTTATTCCCAAACTGTCTCTTTTATGACCTACTGCCATTATAGGTTTTCCCTTCTAGTGAGAATGGTATGGTAGATATCAAATCAATGAAGGCTACACTCAAAGACCTCAAGACTTCTGGAATATGCTGCTCAGACAGTTTCACTTTTGTTTCTACTGCCTGTGCCTCCCTTCTCACATTTATCTCTAGACTTCTTGTTCAGATCTATTCTGCCCCCAACAATCTTCTATTCACTGACATTTTTGAAACTTTGGGCTTTTAGAGAGGTAAGGGATTGACTCTCTGTACACAAATTTGCAGAGGGACAATAGGGTTGAGGCCTGTTTTTTCTCACATCTTTATTTATTTTATTTATAAACAACATGCTTGTTAACAGCAAAAATATCTCTGGAGACACAAATCCACAGTTTGAGAACTGCAAAACTAAGCATCTCTGATGGGATCTTCTAGACTGAGCACTGAGTCCCGGGGTAGATAGAAAGATTAATCTAAATAATCTATACAGAAGCCTGTGGAACCCCATAAGATTGGGTTCCTAATCCATGAACTGTTAGAATTCATTTACAAAACTTTTCTTAAACATTACATGAATATATTGTCTCATACTATAGAATTAGAATTTATAATCCCTATTCCATGATGAGATGCATTATAGCTCAAAGATATCTTAATTAAAACCATCTTTAGATAAGTTTTTTCCTCAAACATTTTATCAAAAAAATCAGATTTAAATTTAAAAAAAAAATACAACTAAAAAAAATCATTGATTTTTATCCACTCTGCTTGTAAGTTACGCTGACCTAAGCGCTGGTATGGACAGTTATTGCCTCTCTCAGAAGTGGTTTTATTATGGGAGAGCTCTCGCCTGTTGGCGTAGAGCATCTTCACCAGACACACTACAGCAATGCTGCTGTAGTGCTTCTAGTGGAGACTAGCCTTCATATTCTGCACAAGTGGTGTGCTGCAGCTTTGCATCCTGACTATAGCATGGAGTATGCTGTTTAAGTTAGTTTTCTCAATGAACTTTGCTTCACAAGTTACTTGTGCCTTATGCAGATGAAATAAAGTTCACCTGCCTAAGTTTACCTGTTTGTGTAATGGGTATGAGACTGACTTATTTTGCAGTTCAAAGTTCCTTGAATGAGAAGGTGGCATACAAATAAATAAGTACTACAGCATAACCTCAGAGTTACAAACATCTGAGTTACAAACTGACCAGTCAACCACACACCTCATTTGAACCACAAGTACGCAATCAGGCAGCAGAGACAGAAAAAAAAAATACTGCGTAGTACAGTACTGTGTTAAATGTAAACTATTAAAATAAAGAGTTTAAAAAAAATTAGACACGGTAAGGAAATGTTTCTGTACTTATTTCATTTAAATTAAGATGGCTGAAAAGCAGCATTTTTCTTCTGCATAAAGTTTCAAACCTCTGTCAATGTTCAGTTATAAACTTTTAGAACAACAACTAACTGTTTGTTCAGACTTACAAACATTTCAGAGTTACGAACAACCTCCGTTCCTGGGGTGTTTGTAACTCTGAGGTTCTACTGTAGTCCGCCCATTAAGTGCTGTTACAGTCCTAATGCACAAACCAGTTGTCTTTTAAGTGGTGTCTAGAAACCTCCTGATTTTTTCACTTTATCTTACAGTGAAAATGATGCATGCTCTATCACCTTGAGCCTCCAGTTACGCATTTCCTGGTACCCTTTTAAAAGTAAAAATACAGGAAGCTTAGTTTATCTATTTTATATATTTACAGGACTGTCACCAGATCTCCAGTCAATGGAGCAGATTCGGAGAATTATGAGACCCACAGATGTTCCTGACACAGGTAAGCCATACACAATTTATTGTATCTTTATATGTATCTTGCTGTGATGCCAAAGCAAACTTACCAGTGGCATTAGAATATCAGAACCAATTTCTATTTATGCAGTTCAGAGTCCTGAAACAGTCTAATTGTGCTTTAATTGTAATCTTCAGTACCCTATTCCTGTTCCTACCTAAGATCCCAAGGCTTTCCTGGTGCATACTGTGAATTGTGCTTTTTGTTAACTGAGTACTTGTTTTGACAGAGCACCTGGGTGTTTGTTTTGCACCCTTTGGCTGCTGCTTGGCAGAATTACGAAGTTTGTATTCCTTGTTTAAGAGACTGGACTGTAGTGAATTATCCCAAATAAATAAAACAAGGCTTTCTAGAAAATCAATAGAATATGAAAGTGAAATGAGAAACTAAACTGAAAATACAGGTTCTCTCTCCCTAACCTTGGTTAAATAGGGCCCAAACATTTACAATTATTCAAAATCTATTGAAAATAACCCACATTTCTAGAGTTCTCTTGGTTTCTCAGGCCTCTGCTTCTCATCATAGCATCAGAGTTTAAATTAATCTCAGGTTAGTAGTTATCTCCATGCTGTGCAGGCTTGTCAGTTTTTTATAACCTCTACTGCTACTTTTCTGCTGCCAGATGTTGAGCTTGTTTGTATTAATGTTGTAGCCCTAAAGTTCACTTTTCCACTATCCTATTAATATTGCATAAATACATTTTATGGGGGGAGCAAATTGATCTGTCCTTTTTACCACTACAATAGCCACTTCTGTATCATTTTTATTGAAAACTACCCCCTTCCCCAGAACTGTAGGAGATGGAATTAGTATTTTGTTCCCTAGTATCAAAGAAGATCCTTAGCCCTGCATAGGTGGTGTCTAGTAATGTATGATCTTGCTTTGAGTAGTTGGTTTGAAGTCAATTTGCGTGTTAAGGGAGGTCTTATGAGAGGGTTATCTTTTTCTATCAGTACACCATCTCCTTTAAGTCCAAGATTTTATTATAAAGCTCCTTTTTCACAGCTGACTTCAAATGTCAGTCTGTATTAATTTTATTGTGTCGATTTAGGAGTGGGTAGTGTCCTGTCCATCACCATAAGCAAAATATATTAGGGTGCAAGTTAATACCTATGTAATTTGCATCCAGATGCAGCATGAGGCAAGTAGTGAACTTTCACAACACAAGTGTAAATTACAACACTAATTCATACCTAAAATGTCTCCTTACATTGTATTCTTTAACTGGATTTTTAAAAAAACATGAAAAGAAGAAATTTAAACTTCAGTACTTGGCTTCCATCAGAAAGAGTCTTAAAAAAGGAGGGGTTTTTAACCAACGTGTCTGGTGTCATTGCTAGAGCCAATCCATCTTAAGACTGCCTGCAGAATTATTTGATTCTAGTTCACAAGGACACTTTCTTCTGAAAATCTTGTACCTGCTCTTGTTGCAAACGACCCCCAAAACTACTGTAAGTGGAAGATTAAAGAAACACTTTTTTCTTTTCAGTTTACTTGGTGCATTTGACAGCACTTGTTCAGTTTCACTGTTCTGTTGCTGGGGCTGCCCTTGCCAAGCTATAAGACAGTGTTGACCAGCAACAGTAAAATCAAAGCTGAAACTGAGGAGGTTGAAGAAAAAATATGTGAGTAGAGAGCGAGAAAAAGGAGGGTTGGTCTTCTAAGCATCAACAGGGAAAATCTACTTAAATTCCCCCCTTGCCTCCAAAAAAAAAAAAAATTATTTCAGATATCTCTGAAAAGTGTGGTAGATTCCTAATAACTTCTTTAAATCATGACCGGCTGTTTCTCCAATCTAGTTCAGTCACAAATTATTGGGCTTGATGCAGAAATCATTGGGAAAGATTCTGTAGTCTGTTGGTAGGAGGTTAGACTAGATTATTATAGTCCCTTCTAGCATTAAATTTTCTTCACAAAAGCCTATGAAATTGAATTTTAACATAAAGTTGCACACCTTTAAGTTGGCAATATTGTGGGGCTCTGGCTGTTAAGTCTTTTTTCCCTGCGGCCTACCTCTATACTCCTGTCTTCAGTAATTTTAAATAGTATTTTCACCTTCATACACTTGATGTGATAAAACTGAAGTGGCTGGTGTAGTCTGACTATGAATTGAGTGTTTGGTAATCAGAATGGTCATCGGAAAATTACCACTGTGCTTTCCTATTCCAATGTCTTCAGAATTGCGTGTATTAATTTTATTGAGTATACTAAGATTCAGTCTATATGCTGTTTTCGTGGTGTTGGGAGATCATGTTAGCATACCATTAAACATACAGTGCGGTAGTACGATTTAGTCTTAATTGTATAGATGAAACCAAAATATGTTGTGGAGTTTTGTTATAGCACTGTAAATATCATGGGCCATATTCATCTAACATATTCATGACACTTGTGTGGAGTCATAAAGGAAAGGTCATATGATCCCCTTCATCAGGGGACAAGTGCAGCCCAAAAAGTGAGAGCTCCAGAGTACTTTCTGTCAGCATGTTCCTATAGAAATCTTTCTGTCAGCATGTTCCTATAGAGAGAACCATCAGGGAGGGCAGTGATGCCACCTTCTGCCCCCTCTCAAGGTACGTCCAAACCTAGAATTGAGGGTCTCAATCTCTTGCAGGTTCTTTAATATTTTAAAATAGAGTACTAACCAAAAAGCAAGCTTTCCTGGTAGATACAAATTGCTGAATGCAGGCAGTACATTTTAGTATTTCAGGTGGACTAGATGTTTCCATGCAGTCTCTAGCTGTACCTTGTGTTTTGGATGACCTGTCAAAATAGACAAGTAAACTTTAATGTCTGTACTTCATTTGGTGGGGATGGGACAAGTTAGGACAGAGCACAGTGACTGTGAAAAGAAATTGAAGACACCTTCATGGAAGATTATTAAACACTTACCAGAAACTCTTTCAGACTCCTCCTTTTTCTGGTTCGTTTGTACTGTAAAACAGTTTTGTTGTGTTCATACATCTGTTATCTATCTAAGGGTACATCTACACTGGAATAAAAGACCCATGGCATGGCTGCTTTGGCCTGGGTCAGCTGACTTGGGCTCGGGCTGCAGGACTAAAAATTGTTTTGTAGATGTTCGGGCTTGGTCTGGAACCTGGCTCTGGAACCCTCCCCCCTCAGAGTCCCAGAGCTTGGGCTCCAGCCTGAGTCTGAAAATCTATACAGCAATTTTACAGCCCTGTGATCCCA
Source organism: Lepidochelys kempii (assembly GCF_965140285.1). NCBI lineage: Eukaryota > Metazoa > Chordata > Testudines > Cheloniidae > Lepidochelys > Lepidochelys kempii. Next base: position 155,709,637 of record NC_136382.1, read on the forward strand.
AGTCAGGCCAGCCACAGATGTTTAATTTCTGTGTAGATGTACCCTAAAAGCTCTAGTTAAAATGACAAATGTTAGACTTTCAGATTTGTCTATTTAGTTACATTTCAAGCAGGCAAGAATTGTTAAAACAAAGCCACTGTTTAGAAGTACAGATGAAAAGCGAATGGCTTACACACAGTGTGTGTCTACACAGGAGCCGGAAGGTATAAATTACAGCTTGGAGACATCTGATTGATGCTAGTGCTCTAAAAAAATAGAAGTGTGTCTGTGGTAGCATGAGTGATGGGAGAGGCTAATCACCCTGCATATAGTCCTATCTGAGACCTGTATGGCTCCTCAAATAGGAATTGACATTTTCCAGCTCTAGTGTAGACAACCTCAGATTTCAAAATGGTAAATGGGTTCTATGAAAAGTAGTACACCACAAAACTAGTGTTGCGGGGGGGGAGAAACAAATTGACTGAATCAGTATACCAAAATTTTGCCTCATAACATTTTATGGCAAAGTTGCATACCTGAAAAGGGTTTTGTCTGGGAAGAAATGAAGTAACTTTATTTTGGCAGAGTGAATAACTATTATGGGCACCAAACTGGAGTGCTGAATGCAGAACAAAAGGAAGAAGTGTGAACTGTTTTCTTTATAAATACAATGTTTTTTGGTATTTGATTAGTAGATTTATGAAGTAACATCCACACAAATAAGCTCATATGGCAAATTTTCAGCTTTAAAGTGTACAGTAGCATCACTTGCTTCAATCTAGATAAGACACTGAGCAGTAACTGATCATTTTAATACTGTCAATAGCTAGATTTATTTTACTTAATAGTGTGTTTTTCTATAACAGAAGACTAGCGCATTTTCATATTTGTAATTGAGTACCTACCTAGAATACCTGATTCACTTAATCCTACTATGTAGTTTTACTGTAACTACACTTGAAGCCTGACTATAAATGGAGGAGGTTTAAGAAGTTAAACATGTAAATTGAAATTATACATCTAGAGTCAAATGTCATGGCTGTTGTGGAACTCTCTGAAAAACTAATTGGGGCCTGGATGTAACCCATTTGACTGCAGCAATTTGTAACTAGGAGTACTAAAGTGGTGGTCTTGACTAGATACTATACAGTGTAATTAGATACATTTCTTGGTTTTTAGAGGTTTTGAGTCAATGATTCACAAAGATGAAATCCTTTTGACACTTCATATCAAAGAACGTACTTGCCAGCATGACTGCTGTACTACAATATTGTGGAGAGCCATCTGAGACTCTAGTTCAGAGACTGAACATTGATCTGTGGACCCCAATCAGAGTTGGTTGCTGCTCTGCAATTATGGATGTATAGCAGTACTCAAGAACTGCTCAGATAATCACAGTAAATGTGCTGATCTTACTATGTAGTTCATCTAAATGTTTTTCAATCATGTTCCACCCAAAAACCTCCATAAGCTTCTTACTAATCATATTCTATGATACTACAGCTTACCAGATCCCACAGGCCTTTAGCTGCAAAAGGTCACGGCCTGGCCCCAGTTCTACAATCTTGCTAGTTTGGGTGATAGCATTTGTGGATCTGTTGAGGCAAGGTTGGTTGGCTGATTTATTTATTTAAATAAATAAACTCAAATCAGCCATTTAAATCACCAAGCAGAAACCCGTGATGCAGTCTCATTGATATAACCATTAAAACGTGTTTGTTTACAACTAAATAGAGCCTTTATTCTAGATTTGGTTACATTTTTTTGATGTGTAGGAGGGTACACTATAAATACATACATTTATTTAAGCGATTATAGCATAGTCTTTTCAGATTCTTAATTGTACATTTTTAGTATGTTAGAAAATGTTATATTTCTTTACTGTATATAGTTTTTGCTCATGATTTGTGTCAAGCTGCTGTTTAATTAAACACAATAGCATATGTTAGCGTCTCTTATCAAAACATGTTTCATATCTACAACTAAATGATTTATTAAACAGATTAACTGTAGTCAGTGAATCAAGCTGATTATTTCAGCTCAAACTGGATAAATTTTTAAATATGCCTAAGTGAAACTGACTGGAATTTAAGTTCCCACTTGCCTATATCTCTCTTGAAAAAGAGTTTCCTAAGTTACTTAGGCTGACCTCCTTGTGCTGTAGTAATTAAGCTTGACCTCAAAAGTAAATTTTTTACCCTGAATTTCTTTATATAAAAAAGCAGCCTTTAACTCAAAGTTTTCGATAGGGGCTCATAGATGCAGCAAACTTTTTTAATGTAAATGTGGATAGAGATCAGAATAAGTTTAGGCCTTAACATATTTTGTGTTAAATTCAGATTTCACTTTAAACAGGTTTATTTTTAGAAAGAGACTTACTACAATCCTTTTTTCCCTCTCCCTCAAAATATTTTTTTATCCACCCTGTTTTGAGGAGAGCTTTTCATCATATTTGCATAAGTAATCACTGACTATTGATCCCCACAATTATAGGGTTTTTTTTAAAAGGGAATATTAGGACACTTTCTAAGATTACTGTCTTTCAAAGGCTTGCTATGTGACTTGCTGTGGTCGGATCCAGACAAAGATGTGCAAGGATGGGGCGAAAATGATCGTGGGGTCTCGTTCACTTTTGGTGCTGATGTGGTCAGTAAATTTCTCAACCGTCATGATCTGGATTTGATCTGTCGAGCTCATCAGGTACAAACTCTACTATCTTTGCTAATTTAAATCTCCACTTCTAGTCTTACTTTGAGGTATTAGGGATTGAAAGAATTATCTTCATTTATATTTAGAATATCACTTGCAGGTACCTTAATCTGCAGAATCCATTTCCCAATCTAGCATTTACAGTTTGACCGGATGTAGTTGTCTTGGTACTTCTAGAAGCATCAAATACAGGGGTGTTCCTCAAAAAACAATATCTAATTCCTGTCACCAATATTTTGTAAATACTTATTTCAGTTTCAACAACCATGAAGTCATGCCTACTCCGCACCCCCACATTATGTAATTGCTGTGACACTCTTGTTCAGTGGAGCATGTGAATATTTTACAAGAACAGTTTAGGTGCCTAGGCTTCAAGAATGGTGTAGACTAGTGGCTTAAAAACAGGACATGGAATCAGAGGCACTGAGCAATACAGCTTAAGCCAAAATTTAAGTGACACTGATTTGGGTGGTCTATGTTTTTGGGTCTCCAACTTAACACCTACATTTTCAGAGATACTGAGCCCCTTTAAATTGTGGAAATATAAACAAATGTAATGTGTTGAAATCCGCATTCCAGAGTTGCTAACTTTATTCTGGTTCCAGTACATAGATAAATTTTCCCATGGAAGAATCTATTTGTGCGATTTGTTAAAGATTCTGAAACTGCCTAATGTAATGCTTAAGTATGCAGATGACTTTAATGTTATATTCCTTTTGAATAGAAACATTTCATTAAGCTTCGTAGACTAAGAATTAACCTCTTGAGAGTGGTTCCCATCTTGGAGTTTAGGTTTCACTACTTGTACTGGTTTTTTTAATCAACTTTTTCTACTTCTGGAAAATAAAAGGATGCAAGTTTTTACTGTATGTCTTGCACTAACAACATTTTGCACAGGCACTTTGATTGGACACTCATGGATGTGTCCCCACTGATGCAAGTCACAGATCTTTTCTCCTGCAGCAATAATTGTGACGGACAGTAGGTGTTTTAAGATCTGTACCTTCAGATGGCACTGCTGCCAATGTATCAGTTATTCAGGCAGTCTCTTAAAAAACCTGCAGTGTAGTTATAGCTTTGTTGATCCTAGGATGTTAGACGCAAGATGGATAAGGTAATATCTTTTATTAGACTAACTTCTGTTGGTAAGAGAGAGAAGCTTTTGAGCCACACAGAGCTCTTTAGGTCTGGGAAAGATACTCCCAGCATAATAGCAAGATGCAAGGTGGAACAGATAGTTTAGTATAAGTAGCTGGCACATGCTGGAAGGGACCATTCAAAGTAAAGTAGTCAGTTAACACATGCAGTCATAGGACAAAAAGGTGTATTAAACTGTTGTAATGATCCATAAATCCAGTGACTATGTTCAGCCCATGATTTTTAGTGTCTAGCAGAGTAATGAATTTAAGCTCCCAGGCTTGTCGTCTGAAAATGTTGAGTAGTTTTCCAGTTAGTGATCAAACCATCAGACAAAGAGGTGCCTTTGTAGTCCTCAACCATGATTGTGTTAATGAGGCTCACTGACAACTTTCTGATACCACTTATTATAAAGAACTCGAAGATCCCACTCCACAGTTTACCCAGAAACATAAGCATATCCTCAAATCCTTCCCCAAACAATTCCAAGAGAAACTACAAATTCACCCCCCATGAACCCATCCCAGGGACCTTCTACATGCTTCCCAAGATACACAAACAAGGGAACCCAGGCAGAGCCATCAGTAAACATCCCATGGCTAGATATGAAGAAATACTGGGACCCATAAAAACTATCCTCAAAACATTCCCCACACAAAGGGCCACCTTCCTCCAGGACGCTGCAATATTAAAAGCCTCCCTCAGAACACCATCCGCACCACGATGGATATCACTTCTCGGTACACAGAATCTCTCACAATGATGGTATGGCTTCCTGCCTCAAATATTTACAAGACAATGGATGACCCTCAGATGCCCACCCCAAACACGTCACCAAACTCATCCATTTCATCCTCACCCATAACGATTTTATGTTCAACAAACTTTGTCCAAACCATGGGAACAGCCAGGGGTCCTAGGATGGCTTCCCAATATGCCAACCTCTTTATGGGCCACCTTGAAGCAGAATTTTTGGACAAATGCACCACAAAACAAATGATACCTGAGATACATCAATGAGATTTCCATCCTCTGGACAGACCGCTTAAACTCCCTCATAATTTCACCACAACTTCAACAACCACCACCCATCCATTAAACTCTATCTGGAACACTCCCACAGTAGCATCCACTTCAGCCCTACAGATCACTACAGCTACCTTCATAGATCCAGTAACCACCGCAAACATACCAAGAAATCTGTTAAATACAGCGAGACATTCAGATACCACAGTATATGCTCCAAGGGAAAAGTCTAGGATATACACCTTAACACATTTAAAACCGCCTTCACCAAAGACGGACACTCCACCAGAGAAGTAGATTGCATCATGGAACAGGCAACCCAAGTACCCTAAGAATAACCGCAAGTACTACTTCGATACAGAAATGAAACCCCCTTCTGACCACACTCCCCTAGTTATCACCTAGCTCGCCACGCCCATAGAGGGTCTCATCAGACTACAACCCATACTTGAAGGGGACCCCATCCTGAAAGAAATCTTTCAGGAACCCCCACTTCTCTTCAAACCATCCCCCAAGCTCTTCATCAAAAGCAAGCTCCACACAGACCAGGAAACACTAACTCAAAGCTGCACCAGACCCTGCCAGAAGAGATGCAAAATCTTGCAGATATATCTCCACTGCTGCAATGATCAACACCCCCTCGCCCCCAACACCTCTTTCATGATCCATGGATCCTACACATGCCTATCGCAACATATGGTATATCTCATCCAGTGCACTAAATGCCCCAATAACTCTGTGGGTGAAACCAGACTATCTCTGGGCTCTCGAATAAACTGTCATAGGAAAAATAAGACAAATAATATCATATCACCTGTGGGTGAACACTTATCACAAAGGAGTCACTCTATATCTGACCTATCAGTCCTCATCCTCAAAGGAAACCTACACAACATTTTTGAAATTCAAGTGTAGTAGCTTGAATTTATTATTCTTCTATACACTAAAAACCCATGGACTGAACAGACCCTGGATTTATGGCTGCTTATAACAATCTGTAACCCACTAACCCCCTTTTTTTGTCTTATGACTGCAGAGGTGTTAATGGGTCACTCTACCTTGAATGGCTCTTTTGGAGTATGTGACTCTACCTTGAATGGCTCTTTTGGAGTATGTGCCAACTACTTATGCTAAACTATCTGTTCCACCTTACATTTTGCTGTGATGCTGGGAGTACCTTTCCCAGATGTGAAGAAGAGCTCTGTGGTGTTCAAAAGCCCCCCCCCCCCCCCAACAGAACTTGGTCCAATAAAAGATATTACCTCACCTACCATATCTCCTTAACAACATCCTTCTAGGCATTATTGTTGCAAAATAACTTCAGTTTTATGTCTGGACTATTTTTATAGATTTTAGACAAACAATGATGTTAAGAGAGTACTTGTGGCACCTTAGAGACTAACAAATTTATTTGAGCATAAACTTTCATGAGCTACAGCTCACTTCATCGGATGCATTCAGTGGAAAATACAGTGGGGAGATTTTATATACACAGAGAACATGAAACAATGGGTGTTACCATACACACTGTAACAATAGTAATGGTAATACCCATTGTTTCATGTTCTCTGTGTATATAAAATCTCCCCACTGTATTTTCCACTTAATGCATCCGATGAAGTGAGCTATAGCTCACGAAAGCTTATGCTCAAATTTGTTAGTCTGTAAGGTGCCACAAGCACTCCTTTTCTTTTTGTGGATACAGACTAACATGGCTGCTACTCTGAAACCTGTCATTATGAAAGGTGTTAATGTAACCGTTACCCAGACAATGAGGATTAGCTGCCCATGGAAGCTCTTTTATTTTAGGCGTATATTACTTTGTCTTCCATTGCCCCATGGTATGTATGTGGTGGTGGTGGGATGCAGCATGGAGATCTGCCTTACCTGGGAACTGGTCATTCTTGCACTATAGTTTGAGCTGAATTACTGCTTTCTCTTTAGTAAAGAGAATCATCGATATCTCTGGCAGATGCTAATTCTTCTAAGTACAGTAGAATCATTTTCATGAAACCTCTCTTTAGAAAATGGGAATTGTAACATGTTACAGGAGTTTGTATGAATGGCACCGGAGTATAGTAAGAGAATATGAGATGCAGTAGTAATGTGGTGCCTTTTAAAAATATTAAACGTTTGAATTATAAAACTACTTTTGTACTCAGCATAAGGTTTCCAAATATTTATCAATTGAAAGCATCGTCACCAAACTTCAAGTTTGAAAATCTTAATCAAATGTATCCGCATGTTAGCAATAGTTGTTTTTAAGCTATTTCATTTCAGATATTAAATTTTTTTCTGATTTGGCACCACAGCCCAGTGTTCCGTGTAGTCACCTCTCAATCATTAAACGTTGTTCCTTTCACTGCCTACTTTTCACCACCATAAGATAAGCAATTGGTGCCTGCCTAAGAACTCGAGCTTAGGTGGTAGTATGAATCTAATTCCTACAGGGTTTATCATCTCAGTAGATCGCTGTATTGACTTAAAATTTTTCCCCCCCTCCCGTTGACAGGTGGTTGAAGATGGATATGAATTCTTTGCGAAACGACAGTTGGTCACCCTATTTTCAGCTCCAAATTACTGTGGAGAGTTTGATAATGCTGGAGGCATGATGAGTGTTGATGAAACTTTGATGTGTTCCTTTCAGGTATACTATGCTGCTAGATTAAAGTTTAGTCAGTGTTCTTTTTTTAGTAGATAGGTTTATAGAAACTATAAATTGGCACTGAACATGCACCACTAAGGGAAAATAAGCTCCAGAAGATAGTACTACACAGCAGGCTGGCATCAAACCAACTTTGCCACAGGGAGCTCTTTAAGAGGCCTGGAATTCCTGTAAATAAACTTGCCATATTCCATAGCTGCCATATGCTAGATTCTTGTCTGCATTCTCAGTGCACATTTAGAACTGGATTTAATCTTCCTTCTGAGTCCAATTCTGGGCAGCAGAACAAATCCTTATTCAGAGATGATGGGATCCTGTACTGTGACTCCTCTCCTCAACTAGTGTTTTCTTTGTGCTTCAGACGAGTCACATACTAGCAGATTCTGTTTTTTACCCAGCTAGAATGGACACAAAAGCAGTTGGAAATTAAGTCAGTCTAAAGAGTAATATGTGGAGACATGAGTGGGATAAGGAAATAATCAGGGTGGTGAGGTTTATATTTTTTGCTCATCAAAAGTAACCAAACTACAGTCAAATTTGAATTGTCACATTGATTCATAATATATGAAACGTATCTCAATTGTCATGGACTTACTAAAAATGTTTCCTTGTTTTTTCAAAGATATTGAAACCATCTGAAAAGAAAGCCAAGTACCAGTATGGTGGATTGAATTCTGGACGTCCAGTCACTCCACCTCGTACAGCTAATCCACCGAAGAAGAGGTGAAGAAAGGAACAATGTCAAAACACCATCAGATCTATCAAGGACAAAACTCCATATTACAGTATATAATAAGTGTGCACTGTAAAACCATCCAGCCATTTGACACCCTTTATGATGTCACACGTTTAACTTAAAGAGACGGGTAAAGGATCTTTACTAATTTTTTCTAGTAGAAAGATGTGCAACACTGTATTGTAACAAGTATAGCTCCAAGTTCTAATATCCAACGTAGAGTAAAATCCAGATTTCAAAAATATCTATTGAATTACATATTCACTTATCACGGTTTTTAAAGTTGACCAACATCCCAGTTAAAACTTGATGTAATAGTTAGACCAGATGAGAGCATGATGTTCTGTTTGTGTAATGTGGTCTTATAGTTGCTTGATTGCTTTTACTTTGGTTATTTTGTAGCTAGAATGATGCAAGTATGGTATCTAGTCATGTTCCCTGGCTTTTTTTTTATTTTTAACGAAATACGGAAGGGGCTTTTTAGGACAGCCACTGATTTTTTTTTCTTTTTTCCCCATTCTTTCTAATCTTGCTATTTAAATGTGTGCCCCATTGTAACAAAAAGGTGATAGGATGGTTGTGAATAAAAAAGGCAAACTGTCTAAACTAGTGACCCAATAAAGCGCCCTGACTGCCCACCCTGACGGTCAGCATTGTTTGAGGGACCGAAAACTGTCTTGGTTTTTAACTTAAATTGCCACAGAATGGATTTGCGCACTACACTGTTTTAAATTATTGACATTACACTGTGCAGTGGCACTTCACTTAGAACTAAAACGGTATTGCCTATTAGTTGGTAACGTGATTATGTGGTACCTTGGCTTTAGGTCTTATTAGCACAAAACACCTTTGGCATGCTTAGCTTCCCAGTAACATACTATTTGCATCAAAATGCATCTTGCGTAGCTCCACAAAACATGAAGATCCTTATTTGATAAGCCTTGGAAAGCTGAAGTTTTTTTTCGTAAGAGGGTGTATTTAAATGGGTGTTAACCTACTGTTCACTGATCAACTGACTAGTGATGGTCGAACTGTCTAATATTGCCATGTGAATGTTCTACATGATTGTAAGGCTTATGTCACTAAAGAGTATATCCTGGATTTTCATGATCAAAGTTCATATATTGTATAGACTTTTGCTTTGTAGTGTACTATAGTAGCAATAATTTCTGTACATGATCAAGAGTTATGCAGTATTTCTTTTCCTGTTCTCTCCTTTCTTAAAAAGGTTCATATTGACAAATGGCAAGGTGTAGGGGAAGTTATAAAGTTGTTAGTAGGGTAAAAATTGTAAGACACAGATTTGATGTTAGGATGTAACACTATTGCATATGATTATAAAAGTTTTTATTGAACATGGCAAATTTGCCAAGATTCTTTGGGGGGAAAGCTTCAGATTTATACCATTCTAAATGTGCAACAGTAGATGTAAAACTCTTGACTTTAATATTGTCTTTGAAAATGTTAAATTGAGGATTCTGGCAACTTACATTCTATGAACCGGCACAGTATATAATGCAAAATGATTTCTGACACAGTGGGAAAAGTTCTTTAAAATGGATTTAAGTCTTTTTTCTAATTCCATTTTGTTTTAAATGCATATTTTAAATGTAGTTTTTCATTTAGTAAAAGTTGTCTAATTGATTTTAGAAGTCTGTCTGGTTATTATAAAACTTTTCAGTTGCTACTTAGCAATTTATTTTGTTAATACTTATCTTTCGGTCCTTGGGGCAGACTGGATCAGCTGCTATTTGGACAGTGGCTTAGTCTTTTCTGAGGCGAGCGCTGATTACTTGGTTCATAATGTTACGGTATTGTAACATCAGGACAGCCATACTATGCTTTTCTGAGTTGATCAGTGATGACTGTATCAGTTCACGTTTGGAAAGGCTGAATTTCTGTCCAGGCATTGGTCTCCAAAATTTCCTCCTCCCTCTCCCACCCCCCCAAAAAAGGGGGGAAATCACAATATCAAGTAGTGAGATTAATACTTTCAGAATCTAAGCAAAATTAGGAAATGCTTTAGGTATTTTAGAATACCAGTGTCTAGAGTTGGATAGTATACATTGTGTGCTCACTTGCATTGCAAATGTTTCCTCAAGGTGATCTTCAGAAGAGAATTCAAGTGTCTTCAGAGAGTGTCTGGCTTAGGAATTTTTAAAAATTCCTATTTCCTTTTATAATAGAAATTGAGGTAATGTTTTTCCTGGAGAACTATCATCGTACACTGGCAATACCATACAAGTGAAATCTGACTGAGGAGAAGTGATTTTTAGACTGGGTAGGGGATGGACTTAACATCTGTAACTAAAATGCCAGAATAAATTGTCTTAGACCTGAATACCCTGCCCAGTCCAGGGCTGACAACTCCTCTTCCACATCTAAAACATTCAGCAAAACAAGGAAAGACCAGTATTGATACTCTCGATACTTTAAGGGCAAATACAAACCTAACTTAAAAAAAAGTGGTGAATACAGGCATTAGTTTTAAAACGAGCAATTAATATCTTAATGCATTCTATGATGATGCAATCGTGTGCTTACCAATGTTGAATACTACTTGTCAGTCTTTTTTTATCTTGACATGAATGGGGTGATGTGTAACAAATGAAATTTATCATAGATGTCCCCCCCTCTTATGCAAAAAGTAATAGTGAAAATAGAACGCTTAACCTTTTACTGCACTGAAGGGCAAAATTTACTGATGCAAAAGAGCTTTCAGATTTAGTCCATACATCAATGTCTCATAATTTCACTTGCTTAGAAATGCATTGGGTGGTTTACAGGTGTGGAGAATGAGTGGGATCCCAATTTTCTTGGAAGATCTGAAGATATTTGGTACCATAAAAGCACTGTCCTGACTCATGGTGAGATTTGAGGGAATTAAAGTTTCTGGGGCCTACATTAGGGGGCTTCTTAACATTGCTATAATGTGACATTTGAGTTAATCTACTAAGTATTGAATTTGGGGAGTTTATTATGGTTGCTCACTTTTTATATCTATATATTTTTAGATCTCAAAGCACTTTACAAAGGAATGGAAATAATCTCCATTTTACAGATGGACAGATTGAAGCACAGAATTCTCAAGTTTAAAAAAAGGGGGAGAAGTGGAAAGACTTATTTTTTTAAGTGTAACTGAAAAATAAGTCACTAAAGCAGTGTCTACACTACAGAAATTTGGCACGTTACCATGGTGGTTATAGCACACTTCTAATGTATATTTTGTCCACACAAGTGCTCATGATGCTATAATAAACTTTTACCACAGTGTGGTCCACCATTGTCAGTCTCCACTGGTGCAATGTTGGTATGGACAGATTGCTGGTGTAACTTCCCCATAATTGGCCTATAGAGTGCCATGCAGTACTTAGGTGGCCAGTCTGGTCTACTTTCTGCGTTTCACTTTCCAGGCATCAAGCTGGCAGCAGCCACCAACTATACAAAAAAATATTCACTGTGGAGCAAAGCTGCATGAAGCTTGTGCTGGGAAAACTGCAGTGATTAATTTGATTCAGATCACCTGCATGTCTCCAAAAAGGTGCTTTCAAGCATTCTTCCAGCTGGCCAAAGGCAGACATGTGGACACTGGTAGCTGAAGAGAGGTGATTTAGGATCAACTGAATTCTCTGCAGTATTTTAGTGCAGTGGTGTTCAGCTAAAGGGCCAGTCATACATTAGGGGAGATACTTTTGGCCTGCTCTGCTCCATTTGTCATATTCAGGTAATACAAGAAGAAGCAGAAACCATCCCCAAATCCCCCTCAGGGGATTCCATCAACGTGAATGAGGCCTTGGCAGAATATTCAGCCCCTTTTATCTTCCTCCCCACAGTGTTTGGTGCAGGGATCATGTTGAGGGCAGGAAAGGTGAGTGGCTAATGTGTACTACCCTCTGGCTATCCACAGCTGGTATATGGATCTTGGTAACCATTTCCAGCTGGGCAGAGAATCAGCCAGTTGTAACTGGTTTTTTGCCTACAGTTTTTTGTTCCTCCTTGAGTGCAGGGAGGAGGGGAAGCTGCCCATTGCTAGGGGATCCCCCTGAACTCAGGCAGAGCCACTCAAGCATCTGTCCTTCTCTCCTGGGGTTCTTACAGCTTTGCAGGTGATGGAGCAGCCAGAACCATCTTCTCCTCCCTCCCCAGCAAAGCAGCAGGGGAGCTGCTGATCAACTGCAGCAAGCAAGAGAGCAGCTTCTCAGTCCTCCAGGCTTTGCAGAGGAAGCAGTAAGAGGCAGTGTCCCCTCTGCCTTCTTGTGGTCACAGGGCTGATTGACACTTCAACTGAACTACTGAGTGCCATTCCAGGAGCACATTTTTCAATACATAATCATTACAAATTTTCTTAAGTTACCCTCAAGGGCTGCAAGTTTGTGAACTGCTGCTTTAATGCATTGGTTCTCAATCTGGTCCAAAGAGAATGTGCAAGTGGCTTGCAGAGCTCTGGCTTATCCTATAGTGCTAGCTTTCCTTGTTTCTAGCTGCTAAATTGCATAAAACCGCTGGAAATATTTCTTCCATATAAACAACTTACGTTGGTGGCACAAGGATATTCACAATTGCAAATGAAGCAAGGTGGTTCACAGGTTAATTCTAAAATACGGCCTACACTAGAAAAGATTTTAGATGCTCTTTTTGTGTGTGTGCAGGCATTACTTGGGGTGTCAAGCAGTAAAGCAAGAAAATTAAGAGATGGGTCTTGTATAGTAAGCCCTGGGACAATAAACTAGTCAGATTTACAGTGGAAAATTCACCCCTTTTGCAAAGAGCTGGCCCGAGTTTTCAGGACTTGCATTTCTATCTAGCCCAAAGTGTTTTTGGATAGCATGGAGGCATTATGGATTGTATTGGTAAGGGATGAGGAGGATATAGATACAAACAGGAGAGACAGATCTCCCAGTATCTGCAAAAGGTAGGTGAGATTCCTCCACAGTAAAGACTACACACTCCTTCAGGGTTGGATTGTGGCCATTTCTGATTTTGTTGGTAGATTGCTATATACCACATGCCATCTCTACCATCTTTCTCCGAGTGCAACAAGATGGGTGAGTTAATATCTTTTATTGGACCATCTTCTGTTAGTGAGAGAGAAGCTTTTGAGCTTTAAGACACTGATTCAAGTTTCAGCTCCAAGTCAGTAGTGAGTGAAAACTCTTACTATCTGATGGACACCTAATTGTCTGCATGCACTGATTTTATTGGTCTAACTCACTTTCCAGTGGACAGGTGTTTATATCACATTTAGCTTCCCTGCTGGTGGTTTCATTAGGGAGGGTTAAGACTGAAGGCTGGTATACAATACAACAGGGGTTTCAAACTTCATTGCACTGTGGTCCCTTCTGACAACAAAAATTACTACACTACTCTAGGAGGGAGGACTGAAGCCTGAGTCTGCCCAAGCCCCATCACCCTGGATGGGGGAACGAAAGTCAGAGCCCCGCTTCTCCAGCTGGGGAGAGGGCCCAAGGGCTTCAGCCCCACATGGGGGGGCCTGTAACCTGAGACCTTCCACCCCAGGCTGAAGTCCTTGGGCTTTGGCACTGGACAGTGGAGCTCAGGCTTCAGCTTTGGCCCTGGGCCGGAGCAAGTCTTAAGGCCAGCCCTGGCACCCCCATTAAAATGGGGTGGCAACCCACTTTGGGGTCTTGACCCACAGTTTGGAACTGCTGCACTAGAAAACTAGATTGACCCAGCTGCATTGCTCAGAGGCATGACAAATCCACATCCCTGAGTAACTTAAAAAGCTGCGACTTAAGTGTAGACCTGCCCTTAGACTAGACTGCTTTTTGCCTCCCAGTTTCCTATCCTTATTTGTCCCCAATTCTGAGTCTTAATTTTGCACACTTTCACTGCAGTGAGTTAATATGATAGTTCTGTGCAAGGATCCATAGTAGTCTTATTGTTTTTGGTTTGTTCTTCCGGTGACTTGTAATTTTCAGTTTGCATGGGATTGGTTGCACCACTGATGAGGAAGAGAAGGTTGCTGAGCCCCTGGAGTGATGATATATATGTGGCTCATTTTGTTTGGATTTAGTTTTTGATTTTCTAGTACTTGTTGTTTAATGTGTATCATAGTAACACCTAAACACTTCAGCTAGGGTGGCCCTATTGTGCTAGGTATATAAATGACAGTCTCTGTCCCAAAGACTGTTGCGGTGTTGGAAATGTTAGTGGCTTTGGTTGAGATCCCCTCAGAAGTTGAACATTTTGTTGATTAGCCAGAGGAATCTGCCTGGTTCTGCTCTTCAGCTGTTGCTACTAGTGTATGTGGATGATTTGTTTGCAGTATTGCAGATGTGGAGAATTCTGTTGGGGTTTTACCCCAATAGTGTGAAGTCAGTTGTTAAATTTTGACCCCAGATTTCACACACCTATATTAGAATGGGTTGGACTATTGCTGGGTTGAATAGTTCAAGCAGAAGCTTACCTACTGGGTTGTGTATCTCTAGTGGCTTTATTTTATGGTGTGGAAGGTCTGTAAAGCTTTTGATTTGTAATGGTTTAATAACTGATCTGAAGCTCTGATGCATGTTTTGTGAGGACTAGGTGTGTATAATTTTAGGGTGTGTTTAGGCTCTGTCTTTGTAATATTTTGGTTTTGATTTGATTCCTTCCCCCTAGTTCCCCAGTTGACCTTTAGAGTCCATGTACTGGAGTAGGTTTACCTGGAGACCATCTTGCATGGGTGATCGTATGTCTATCATCTATTGTGACAAAGTTCCTCCTCTACCTTGGTGGGTCTTGCGCTTATTGGCGGATTTGCTCGCCTTGGAGCTTCACAGCAGCCCACAGTTTGGCCATTTTCATGAACCCACAGTCCAGGACAACTCCTCCTGTGCCCGACCAGGAGTTGGGAGGTTTGGGGGGAACCCGGGCCCGCCCTCTACGCCGGGTTCCAGCCCAGAGCCCTGTGGTATGCAGCTGTTTAGAGTGCCTCGTGGAACAGCTGTGCAACAGCTACAACTCCCTGGGCTACTTCCCCTTGGCCTCCTCCCAACACCTTCTTTATCCTCTTATACTACAGGACCTTCCTCCTCGTGTCTGATAATGCTTGTACTCCTCAGACCTCCAACAGTCCGCGTTCTCACTCTCAGCTCCTAGTGCCTCTTGCTCCCAGCTCATCACATGCACACCACAAACTGAAGTGAGCTCTGTTTTAAAACCCAGGTGCCCTGATTAGCCTGTCTTAATTGATTCTAGCAGCTTTTTGATTGGCTGCAGGTGTTCTAATCAGCCTGTCTTAATGGTCTCCAGAAGGTTCCTGATTGTTCTGGGACCTACTTAGCCTGGGGCTAATATCTGCCTCCTATTACTCTCCTATAGCCATCTGGCCTGACCCTGTCACACTATGTACAGCAGGTATTTTAATCTAAGTCATTTAGTGGTGTCCTGGGCTTGAGGATTGCTGCAGTAGGGATGGTAGTTCACTGAAACACAGGTTGAACAAGATCTGGTAGAGATTGCCATCCCTGTTTTGCTCTTCCTTGAATATTCTTTCTATCCTCTTCTGCATATGATTTTTTTTTTTAGATTCATAGTTTCCAAGGCCAGAAGGGATCATTATGATCATCTGGTACAACAAAGGCTATAGAACTTCCCCAAAATAGTTCCTAGAGTATAGTGTTTAGAAAAATATCAAATCTTGTTTTAAAAGTTGTTGGTAATGAAGAATCCACCACAACCCTTGGTAAATTATTCTAGCTATTAATTACTCACTATTTTATTTATTTATTTAACAGTATGTCTTATTGCCAGTCTGAATTTGCCTAGTTTCAACTTTCAGCCATTGGATTAATATATCTCTCTGCTAGACTGAAGAGCCCAGTATTAAATTTTTGTTCCCCTTGTAGACACTTTGTGTAATCAAGTCACCTTTTTGTTAAACTAAAGAGACTCAAAGAGCTCAATCACTATAAAGCATGTTTTTCAGTTCTTCAGTCATTCTTGTGGCTCTTCTTTGAACCCTCTCCAATTGATCAAGATCCTTTTTGAATGGTGTACACCAGAAATGGACATAGTATTCCAGCAGTGGTCTCACCAGTGCCAAATACAGAGGTAAAATAAGCTTTCTACTCCTACTCAAGATTCCCCTTTTTATACATCATAGGATCATGTTAGCTCTTTTGACTACAGTGCCAAACTGGGAGCTCGTGTTCAGCTGATTATCCACTGCAACCCCCTGATCTTTCTCAGAAGCATGCTTCCTAGGAGAGTCACCCATCCTGTCAGTATGACCTGCATTCTTTGTTCCTCAATGTACTGCTTTATATTTAGCTATATTAAAACACATGGTTTGCTTGCACCCAGTTTACTAAGCAATCCAGATTGCTCTAAATCGGTGACCTGTCCTCTACTATTTATCACTCTCCCAATGTTTGTCATCTGCAAACTTTATCAGTGATTTTGTTTTCGTGCAGGTCATTGATAAAAATGTTAAATGGTGTAGGGGCAAGAACCGATCTCTGTGGAACCCGTCTGGAAACACACCCACTCGATGACATTTCTTGTCAGGTTAATTTTATGGAGACAAGGTGGGTGAACTAATCTCTTACTGGATCAACATCTGTTGGTGACAGAGACAAGCATTCGAGCTTCCACAGAGCTCTTCTTCAGGACCTGAAGCTTGAAAGCTTGTCTTTGTCACCAACTTCTGTTGGTCCACTAAAAGATAATACCTCACCCACCTTGTCTCGAATATCCTGGGATCAACATAGCTACAGCAACATGACATACATTATTTTATATCATTCTAATTTTGTAGTAGAAACTTATGGTACCAAGTCAAATGCCTTAGAGAAGTCTTTCACATCAACACTATTACTTTTATCAACCAAACCTGTAATCTTATAAAGAAAAATCATAATTCATGCAAATCAACATGGGTTTATGGAAAATAGTTAAACTAACATTACCCTCTAATTCTTTATTAATCAAGTCCTGTATCAGCTGCTCCATTAACTTGGCTGGGAGTGATGTCATGCTGACAGGCTTATAATTAGCAAAGTTTTTATCCAATGTTTGATTGGTAGATTGGTTTAATAAGGTCATATGTCTTCTGATCAGTTTTATTTAGCAGCAATTTAAGGTTCAAAAGGTTCAAAAAGGTACCTTTAAAGTCTATGAAACTGGCAAATATTTCCACGTTTTTGCTTTGTCTCCCCCCAATTGCTGCCCTTCATCTGTTTGTGTATATAGATAAATCTGTGTATTCTAGGTTTTGTGTAATCAGGGAATGATTTCATTAACAGTGGTAAAAGGGGGTAGGCAGGGTTACCCAGAATCAGGGTGACACACTTAATGTCAATATTGAGTTAGGCTTGCAACTGGACCACAGGATGAACATCCTGGGCAGAAACCAACATGGTCATCAGTCAGCTGCCCTTCCCCTCTTGGTACTATTCTACCCATTATCTGCTCACATAACTTTGGAGGTTGAGCAAAGCAATGATACTAGTCAGTAACTTTTTTCGGAGTTAGGGTTTTTATGTGGTTCGGTAGTACAACCGTTTCAGGCTGTCTTCACAGCCTGGGTATCTACTTTATCTCCATACAAGAATTTGTCAAGCAGCAACTTCTGTGCTCTTGTCCTGACATGTAGTAGTTCTTCAAAAAAGCAGGCACACAATGATTCAAGGCATCCACTGCTTGGACACATTCCAGCACCCAAAAGGCTGAAGTCTGGATAAAGCAGGAGTTCTCACCTTTTTCTCTAAGGCACCCCACCCCCAAACGTGCTATAAAAACTCCACAGCCTAGCTATGTCACAACTGTTTTTCTCCATATAAAAGCCAGTCCAGCATTAAGGGGTAGCAAGCAGGGCAATTGTCCGGGGCCCCACAAAGCTAAGTTGCTCAGGCTTCCGCTTCATCCCCAAGTGTTGGGACTTGGGGTTCTGGGCTGCTGTCCTACATGGTGGGGTTTTGGCTTTCTGTCCTGGGCCCTAGCAAGTCTAACACAGGCCATGCTTGCCAGCCCCCTGAAACCTGCTTGCGGCCCCCCACAGGTGCTCAGATCCCTGGTTGAGAATCACTGGGATAGAGCTCTGCCTCAGAAAATCCCTTACCCCAAAATACTAAAGCAAAAGGCTACAGAGAACAAAATGGAGGGAAATGCTGATGATCTTGAAGAACCTGGTTCCTTCGGAACTCCTCCCTCCAGGCACTGACCTCAAATGAAAACACTGGTGTATTCGAAATCAAGTGAATGCTGAAATGGCAAAAACTAGTGATGATATATGACCAAGTGAAAGCAAAGGAATGACTTCAAATGTGAAGAGCCTAGGGAAGCAGTTGCATTGCATCAGGCAGCGTTCCCCTGTCAATATCTTGTATTCCCACAGAACTATTCAAGATAAGTGATAACACCAGGTCTTGGCTGTGGTTTTGGAGCTGCTGCTGCTTATCAGGTGCAGAGCTTGCCTAGCCAATTTGTGGCAGCTTCATCAGTGAAGTGTAGAGTCCTCAGACCACCATCAAATCTGGTCCGAGGATGGTTGTCAATGACGTGTGATGTCTGTCTTTGGCCACAGTAGCATGTGGGATTCTCTTCTTGGCCTCAGGAGTGAAGGCTGACTGCACGTTGACCCTGGCCTGTTCTAAGTTGGTTCAGAAGGGCCAATGAGTGGTGTGGCAAATCAAAGCTGGGTCCATCCATGGTCGGGTCAGTTACAGGAGACTGGTTTCTGACATCAGCTGCAGACCATTCTTCACACCACGACATCACAGAGAAATCTGAGCTGGACAAGTGGCCTCACAACAGGTGCCTCGACAAGCGTGCCCGTGGGTGTCAGAGAGATCAGTGTATAGTGGTAGGCTTAGGTTTGCCCTGATCGTCTCAATCATTCTGGATGTAACATCCTCACGATGGAAGTCTGGAGAAGTGATTTTGCTTAACACAGGGAGCCAAGGTACTAGTGTGGGTCAAATCATCCCAGTTATAATGCTCATGGTTGAGTGTAGTTGTGTATTAATCAAATTGACATGAGATTGATCTGGCTCTGTTCGAGCACCGTATTGCTACAAAGTAACTGAGGGCTAAACCAGATTATTGGAGAGTTTGCTCCCCATGTTTGCTTAGAAGGTTGTTACATGACCTCACCTTAGCAGCAGTTTTCCTCAGGTGGTTAAGATATGAGAGAGATCTATCTAGCGTTACCCTGAGGTAGACTAGGTGGGATTTGTGTGTTCAAGCGATGACCACTGAGAAAAATATTGTTATTGGGCTGCTCTGGCCTTGTAAAGATGGAACACACTCAAAACTGTCTTGGTGGAATTTACAACTAAATGTGACCCACTATAGTATTTGGCCATCTTAAACAAGTGAGCATTTAGAGTGTCTTCAAGTTCTGGGAATGACCTTGCTTGGATGCCTAAGCAAACGTTATCTGTGTACATGAACCTGCAGGAGTGGATAAGTGGAAGGTCATTTGTGTGCAGGTTAAAAGAATTGGTGCCAGCACAGAACCTTGGGGTAGATCATGCCAATAAGCTATGATGAATGTCAATATTGCACAGTGGTAACATAGGACCCCAATGTCCACTCTTGAAAGTCAAAGCCTGGCCACCACCCTATGTCCAATAGTCTGCTACTATGCCTAGATCACTACTGAGTAGTACCTTTCTCTGCTAATGTAATCCTAGACTGCTGTTTTTGTAGTGTGGGGGGGAGGGGGAGGCGGTGGACACGGCTGGCTTGGGGAAGGAGAGAGAGAATGGGCATATGGGTTCCTTCCGCTGCTACAGCACAGGAAATGAATCCCAATTGTTTAAAGTTCTCAGTGATCTCTGCCAGCTAGTTCTCAAGTCCCTGCAACATATGAAGAGCATATGTTTGGGCACATCTCACCTAATCAGTTCCCTGCCACTGCAGGGGCCTCAAACATTGGTGGCAAGTCAGGCTCTTCTGTTCTCTGCCAGTGGCACACAACAGTTGATTCCCCATGGAGTTAAAATGTTTTAGTCTAACCCAATTTATTGGGCTGGATAACAGGGTGAAAGTTAATGGCCTGTTATATACAGGTCAGACTAGATGATCTAATGGTCCCTTCCAATTTAAAATTGGAACTCAAATTGCCACATAAACCTCCACAACAAAATGAACTTTCCTGACCTGTACTGGTGCTCTACTGACCAACAGTTATCTGGGATAACTAGGTTCCATAGGGTAATTCATGGAGAGTGGAACTTTCTTTCTGGTGGTGTGGTGTTGGGGCTAGCTCACTACAGAATTAGGAAGGAGCTTTTCTGTAACTCTGAAGTTCAGCAGCCGTTGCTGCTCATCCTAGAACTTAAAAACAATTTTGTTCTTCCAAGCTGCTCATGGTTCAGACCCAAAAGTTGTGCTCCTTCATCCTCAAGTTCCACACAGACCCAGTTTCTTTGGGGTAAGGGATATACAATCATTGCAGGAACACCTCCAACTATTGCCTGCCTGCAAGATCAAGAACAGCTTCCCCGTATTGCTGCAGTCACCATGCAACTGCTTTTCTCAAGCTCTGGCAGAAACCTTTCTTTCTGAACATTCACCTTGACCTCCATTTTGAGAAAAGTCCTAGAGGAAATGGTGCTGGTACCCGAGGATTCATGGGAGTTTCTCTCCTTCCATAATTCTGTCGGCCTCCTCAAAAGTTTCCAGAAGTCTCTCTGATAGGTACCCACAGGGCAATGCAACTGCAGTACTGTAATTCAATCCATGTGTCGATGTGGGGCAAAACTTAAACACGGATATGCTGTATTGTCGATACTCAACTGTGCTAACCAATCAGTTCAACTACCAATGATTCAGTTTTTCACTATAGACACAGCCTTTTTGAAAAACAGATAGATAGCATTGTTATGCTTGCTTTGGTGCAGCAGTGAGTTCAACATCATGGTTTTAAGAAGGAAATCATATTTTTAAAGGAGATACTTAAAATATAGGGCTTTTTATAAAGAGTACACACCTTTTTAGTGGCTCATTTTGTCAATGTTCTTAAATTATCTAGATTCGGATTCCAAGAGTTTCTGAAAATCCATCACTTTGTATAATCTGTGTTACATACTTAGGCCTGGCGATATTAAATATTTTCAGGCATAACATCTATCTTTCTTGTGCTTTTCCAACCATTTGCTGATCTACTGCATCTTTCTGACCGGATCCCCCTCGTGCTTCCTCTGTATACCTTTCCATTATAGAGAATCATTACAAGGTACTGTTCCAGTGCCACTTTGCCCTTCTCGAATCAAAAATATTCAAAAATGTAAATGTACAGACTGAGGGAGATATTGCCTTGCACAACTAGTGGAAATTTTGGAAGTGGCCAAATTTTCAATTTGTATCTTGGATTTAATCTTTAAAACCACTCAATCCAGATTGCCCTTGGATACTTCAGTGATATTTCTGGGTCTAACTGCAAGGAAATAATTAATTAAAAAGTTCTAAGCTTATTTTTCAACTCTTAGAAGTAGCAAACTTCTCCCTAGCCACCTATTTGGATACAAGTGCTTGGTTTAAAATCATCTGGGACTCATTTATTATGGAAAAGCTTACAGACAATACAGAAATAGTTCCTGCATAATTTGCCTCCCTTTTTTTAGAACAAACAAAATAACCATATTTATTCAGCTTGTTTTAATAGACGCTGAATAGGGATTACATGCAATGCTAAATCCAGTGTTTGACATTTAGTAGAAACTGGTTTCCTGCTCATGCTCAATTTAAATTGAAAGGAGTGCAACAGTGCCCCCTGGTGTCTCAGTCAAACACATGGTGAACAAACAAGAAAACTTCTTGAAATTATTTGGACTATTTTTTAAATTGTATTTTACAATATGTTTAAAGGACCAGTTGCATTGTATTGTGTGCAGGGCATGTAACTTGATTAGTGTTTTTGTTACTATGGAGTAACTTGAGTGTAACAGACCTTTGACTTATAGCTGAGAATGAGAAGAAAAAAAATCCTGTAACATCTTGTTGCAGAACCATCATCCCCTACAGTGGGTAAAAGACAAAAACAGGAGTGGTCCATTTGGGATATATGTGGGAACAAGGAACTGCTACTTGTTCTGTACCCCAGCCCTCTTAAGTTGATTTTTATAGGTGAGAGCTGTAAATTTGAAGCTGCAAAATAAATGGTGCCTTAATTTACAAATATCAATATGTATGTATTAAACTTTTAAAAAGCACTGTAAATACTAGAGAGGAATTATGCCTTCTGCATGGATTAAGGTATGAGATTAGATAAATTACTTAACCTCTCTGTGCCTGAGTTTCCAAGGGTAGTTTTTTTTAAGGGTAATTTTTAGCTGCCAATGTATGTGTGAGGATGAATTAATTGTTTTGTAAAGTGCTTCAAGGTCCTTGGATGAAAGGTGTCATAAGTGCAAAGTATACTGTACATTTTAAACACTTTTCTGGGCCACACAAACTGCAGGCAGGAACTGATGCAGATTGATTCAACTCAAATACAGGCATGAAAAATGTACAAGAGTAAACTTCTGCCCGGTTGACTTAGGCTTATACTGCCAGTATTCCCCATTTCAGCCTCTTCTATGCAGGTTTATAGCTAGCAATTTGCACACTGACTGACCCATTTGCCCCCTGCCTACAGTATACATATGATCTCCAGAAGCCCACATGCCCTTTCTCACAATGTGATCACTGTCTCCGTTTCTAAGTGTGTCAATCAAGTGTACTCCAGTTCCTCTGTGTTCAGTAATTTGTCTTCCCACTTTATTTTCAGGATCTTGTGCAGGCATCTCCTGTTCAATCTCCTGATGTCTAGCATATGTAGCCCGCATTTCTGAACCATAAAGCACGGATGACTGCATGCAAGTCTCACAAATTTGCATAGTCACCTTAGTCGATCATTTGCTGTTTATTCCAGGCATGTTTCTGTAATAGGCCAAAATTCTTAGCTGCTTTTCCAGTTCTGTTAGTTAATTAAATCTGAAGGGCAATCTGATCATAGAACCCAAGTAACAAAAGCTATCAATGATGCCAAGAGATTTACCTTGCAGAGGAATGTCAAACATTGGTTATTCCACCCCTTGGTACATGATTACAATCTTCTTGAAACTAATCATCAATCCAAAGTTCTTGAATGCTGCAGAAAATTTACCCAAGAGATTTTGCAGGGAAGATTCACTGTGGGCAATCAGGGCCATGGTATCCACAAACAGGAAATCTCTCAAAAGCTGGTTTCAGAGTAACAGCCGTGTTAGTCTGTATTCGCAAAAAGAAAAGGAGTACTTGTGGCACCTTAGAGACTAACCAATTTATTTGAGCAAAAGCTTTATTTATCAAAAGCTGCTCTTTCACTGTTTTTCACTCTAATCCTTGCAATGTTAAACAAGCTTCCATCTAGTCCAGTTCAAAGATAAATGCTATCATTGTTGCCCTTAAATGCATGAAAAAGCAAGAATGAAAAGCAGGTGTTAAAGCACAGGGGCTAAAACACCCGTTTCACCCCATTGTTGATATTAAAGGCATTTGATTCTACGTTCTCATGCACTATAGTTGCCCTCATACCTTGATGTAATGAACAAATGATGTTCAACAACCCAGTTTCTTCAGAATAAAAAGGCCATGTCTGTTGACCATATCGAAGGCTTTCCTCAGATCGATGAAGGCTATGTACAGTGGTATTTGTTTCTCTACACTTCACCAAAAATATCTATTAAAGTATTAATAAGACATGGGGAGAAAAGGACAAAACTCCTCCTTGTTGCCATAAGAAATGATGTCCCTGAAGGCATGCCTGACACCACCACTGCCTCTATTGGTCTGTACCGTGGAAAACAATGATGCCAAGTGTTTCTTTCCATACTCCAATAAATCTTAAGTTTTGCTATAAAACAGACAAGACAAGAATTTAAACCAGAGTTTTATTGCTCAATATTTCTTGTGGGATTTAATCTGTGAAGAAAAAAATTGAACTAGTGAGATTCAGCTTTATTAGGGGTTCACACTCTTGTATAGTGTGGACCACAACTCAATAGAGTGTCTTATGGACCTGCTTCCCTCTCATTTGCAATCAATATTTTTGGGGCAACTAAGGTAATTGCATGCATGGAACAGTAACATTAGGATATTGTTTATGTATTTTAACTTTTTTTTTTAAAGTGCACAGTGTCTTTCTTCTTTTCACCTCCCTCTCCCATCTGTTATTTTTCTCCTTGAAGAGGCAGTGCTTAAAAGTCTTTGCCCTGTCTACACTACTGCTTCTGTTAGGATTGGTGGAACTTGCACCACTATAGAAAAATACACATTTTCCCAGTGTAGACACACCCCTCATGGCTAGCACTCCTGTTCCACTGGGCCACCCTACTGACAATATTGTCAACCCCAAGTGTTCAAAAGACGTGAATTGGGCACCTCAAAGTTATTAGATTTATTTTCAAAATCTCACTATTTTTAAGCCAATTCAGGATTATTTTATTTTCCTTCTAGGTTTGTGTTTTCAAGCTTTTCCCTGCAACCCTGAAAACTACCGACTTGAAAACAAAACTGCTGAGTGTCTTATGTAATCACATGGCACCAGGAGCTTGGGCTTTTAGGAAAAAAAAAAAAAACACCAAATATTGTGAAACTCACTATTAGAGTTTGAAATTGTTTTTACAGATGGGAACACACAAGCACAGAGAAGTAAGATGTCAGTAGAACCCAAGTCGAAGAACAGAATCTACACAATGGGGAGTCAGGAGAGTTACTGTCCCAATGGGTGCTCTAAGTAAGGTGTGTGCACTCCTGTCCGCCTTTGATCAGAGATTTTTTTCATCAGAAGCGTCTGAGAGGCCATGTCTACACCCTTTTGCTCTGGACCGAGGATATAGGGAGGGGAGACCTGCTGCTGCTCTAGTTCCTTCTCAGCTGGCTGTGGCTAGAGTTGGAGCACTGCAGCATCCATTAGCAAAGCCTGCTATCTGACCCTTTACATTTCTATTTAATGTTCTTTATTTTTACAGTTGTTTATTTCTTTTCCTGGCAGTTTCATGCCATGGGGTCTCCACGCCTCACTCCTTGGTTTGCTACAGCTAGCTAGGGCATTTGCCATCTGAGCCTTTCTTCTGCTCAAAATTCCAGGCTTCAAACCCTGCCAGACCTGTCTCAGATCCTCCCCCTCCCTTAGGATCAGTGGAGCATTACTGAGAGGATCCAGGTCAATGGCGAGAGGGAAGGAGCAAAATTCATCCCCAAACCACACTGCCTCTTCTTCTTGCGGTTACATGAGCTTCATGTATAGACTGGGCTAACGGCATCCTTATTGGGAAATAGGGGATAAATTCTGCATATACCATTGGTCAGCAGCACGCTCTGTGTTGGGATTAACTTGCTAGTGCAGTCATGAAAGGGTTTTTTAAAATGTTTTTAATGGGATATTGAGGTAATAGTGTTAGTTGATGGAAAAGAATCCCAGTAGCTAGTCTGAATTTTATAATGTGTTTAACATGTTATTAAGTAGGCTGAGGTCTCCCTATCAAACCCTGGACCTTGTTTAACACTGTTTAATATTAGACAGTGACTGGATTATGTTAACACCTTTGGTCTATGTATTATATTTAAACTAATACAACAACTCACACAAGGTTTGTGTTGGGATCCCATTTTCATGTCCACCTCCCTCAAGGATCATCACAACAAATGCATCCTTACTAGGTTGGGGAGCTCACCTTAAGGACTCCCTAGGGCAGGGTAAATGGATCCCTCTAAGAATTGCTGCTCCACATCAACATTCTTGCCCTCAGGGCAGTCTGATACACATGCCTCCACTTCCTGCCCAGGATCAAGTGTCACAACTGACAACAGTGCAATGATGTACTAGATCAACTGCCAAGGAAGAGCAAGATCTCAATCTTCATACACAGAAGCGATGAAGCTCTGGAATTGGTGTCTGACCCACAAAATCAATATCTTAGCTGCCTACCTATTGGGTCTGCAGAACACCTTAGCAGACGCTCTGGACAGGCATTTTTACCAGGATCACAAGTGGGAGCTGGGCAATCCGAACTCTTGCAAGATCTGTGCCTCCCTACAGATAGAAATCTTTGACACCATCCAACATGAAATGCCAGCCTGCTGCCTCAAGGGGAGGACTCAGCTGCAACTCTCTGGGGAGATGCCTTCCTCACATCTTGGCCTTGGATTCTGTTTTATGCCTGTGTTCCAACACCACTCTTCCTCAGAGTCTTGAAGACACTGAAACAGGAGAAAGTGGTAAACTCATAGCCCCAACATAACAGACAGGTTGGGTTCCCGGACCTGATTTGTCTAGACCTCCTGACCCAGGAATCTGGCCATGTAACTCAGCCCATTCTCTTCTTGTTACATCTCCATGCGTGGCTTTCAGGCCTACAGCAGGATTGTTCTCTTGAGATGCAGTCTGTGCTGCTGAAGAGTAGAAAACCCACCACAAGGAAACCTACCTGCCAAAGTGGAAGCATTTCCAGCTTTGGTGTGCACAGCCGTCATCTCTATGTGAAGCTCACCTCTGTCATACTTGGCTACATGTTAAACTTAAAAACCCTTGGGTTATCATTCAGCTCTATCAAAGTCCACCTAGCTGCCATTTCAGCCTTTTACCAACCAGTTGAAGGGTTTTCAGTTTTTGTGCATCCTACTACAAGATTCATGAAGAGACTGATCAACCTCTTCCTCACGTAGGACAGCCCACTTCACCTTGGGATCTTCATTTAGTTCTCAATGCCAAGAGAGCCCCCATCCACCTTGAACCCTTGGAGTTGTTTCCTTCTGCACTTATCCTACAAAACCATGTTCCTGGTAGCCATTATTTCAGCCAGAAGGATTCGTGAATTGGGAGCTAGTGATGGGGTTGTGGAATTGCAATCTTTTTCCTGCTATTGGCACCTCCTGTAGGTTACCAATCTCACTAGGTGGGTCTTCAGTGACTCAGCCCTCTGGCCAAGTCAGACAGTCAAGAATGGACACTTCAAGGACAGCAAAGAGCTCACCTGTCTGCCCTCACCAGGGCCTTCAGTCCCATCTCTGGGCCGTTTAACCAGCCCTTTGCTCAGGTTTGTAAAGAAGCCTTGTCCTCTTCTCTGGGCTTAGTCCACTTTGCCAGTGGAGGGAACCTGGACCTGCTCACTACTCCAGGTTCCAGCCCAGGGACCCTATAAACAGCAGCCACATACTGCTTCCATCAATTGGTTGCTGCTGTGATCCCTAGGCCTCTTCCTACCTGGTCCCTTTGCCTTAGTCCATTACCTGGGTTATAGTTCTCAAGTCCCCTCCCCCTCCCAGATCAAGAGTATGCAGTCAGTCAAGCTCCTTTGGCCAGGGAGTAGAACCCTTCCTAGTCTTTCTGTTCCCAGCCAGGACTGCCTTGTAAAAGGCCTGCAGCTTTTTATCTGAGCCTGCTGGGCTCTGATTGGCTGTTTCTATCAGGCCTCTCTAGGCAGGCCTGGAGGACCCACCTCTGCTGCTCCCTCCTGGAGCAGGGTTTAGCAGGACTGCAGGGCCTCCAGCAGAGGACCCTGTCACAGGGCTTTTGTAGCTGATCCACTGGACATAGTATTCTATCAAGACAAGGTGACTCTTGTTCCTCATCCTCATTTTCTATCCAAAATTATGTGAAAAATAAACAAGAATCAGGACATTCATCTACTATTATTTTTACCCCAGACCTCATACTTTAATGGAAGAAACCAATCTACATACTCTAGGAGTGAGAAGACCACTTGCTTTCGATCTCAACAGGACCAAATCCTTCACATCCTCTCCTAGGCTCTTTGTCTCCATTGCAGAGAGAATGAAGGAGCTTCTCTTTCCACGCAAAGACTGTCTAAATGGGTCTTCAGGATGCAACTTAGCCTGTTACAAAGCTTCTGAGGTGCACCTTCCACCTAAGATGACAGCTTAATCCACTTCTGTAGCCCTGCTTATAAACATCCCCATTACAGACATTTGCAAACCTGTCATCTGTACACACCTTTTCCCAACATTATGCTGTCGTTCATGCCGCCAGATCAGATGTGGCCTTTGGTGAGGCCATTCTCCAAACTATTCTAAACTCAATTTCTCAGCACCCTCCTCCATAATTGAGATATTGCTCAGGAGTCATCTAACATAGAGCACTCACAGGGACAATAGCTCGAAAAAGGAGACTATTTATACGGACACTGGAGTTCTTGGAGATGTTTTCTCCCTATGAGTGCGCCACTAACTGCCCTTCTTTCTCCTCTGCTTCGGAGTTCTCTTCTTCAGACTGTGTTTAAGAAGGAACTGGAGCAGTGGTGGTTCCACCCTCCCTATATACTCTCGTTCTGGAGCATGAGGGTGTGTACGGCACAGACCTGTGGACACTGCTGATGAAAAAAATCTGATTGAAAGCTAAAACACATGGGCACTTCTAATATGGAGCAGCCAGAGGAACAAAACATCTTGAACTCCAGTTACTATACAAGTACCTGCTCCTTTTTTATCCTGGGCTCTCTCCTCTGTTTCTTTCTTGAGTGTAGTTGCTTGTCTTTCTCATCATTTTTCCAGTGTCTGATATCCTTCTGATTTAACTTTTATTTTTTTTACAGCCAACCTTCCTCTATAGAGTGGCTTGCCCCTTAAAGGCTAGAGATCTGGGATCAGCCAACTCTTATTTCCAAGTTGGCACACCTGAGCAGGAATCAAGTGATTCCCCTATGAGATCGACAGGAAGTTACAGAGAAGGGGTTGGAGTGTTGCACAGGGAGACTGGGAAGTGAGACTACAGGCAGAAAAGGCATGGGAGTGCCTCAATAAGAAGGTAAACAGATGGACTTTGAGTTTCATTTTAAGTTTACTTTCTGAATAAATCCAGACCCCAAGAAGCAGTGTTGTGAATAGACAAAACAGGTATGTGAAGTTTATTTGAAGAACCAAGAGGAGAAACTGAGGTGAGGGTCCACTTACAGGTCTGCTCTGAGGTCACCAGGGGGTGCTTGGGAGGATTCTACTCAATTACCATCTTTCTCTCCCTGTCTTGCTCCAACCCCCTGTCAAATTTCTGTACCTCCCCACCTTGGATCTGCTATCCCTCAGATTTCTTGTCCCCTTCATTCTCTTAGATCAGTGGTTTTCAACCTGTAGTCTGTGGACCCCTGGGGTTCAGCAGACTGTTTAAGATTTCCATAGGGGTCCACCCCTCCATTTGAAATTTTGTAGGGGTCTGCAAATGAAAAAAGGTTGAAAACTGCTGTCCTAGATGCTCTTTACCCTTTTTTGCTTTTCCCCTGTATGCTCTCTCTTCATCTTTTCAGTGGGTTCCTTCTTCCAACCCCTCTCTACACAGATTTCCATTCTTAGATCTCTTTCCTTTTCCCCCACATAACAAAAGGTCTCCCTCTCTCACCCCTCCTATTAAGTCTCAGTTCCCACACATCCTTTGTGTTTTCCCCAAACTGTAGTTCCCTACTTTACTCTGTTTGGACTCTCAACCTCACTCAAATCTCAATAGTGCCCTGCTCCCTTTTACATCAAATCCTCTGTCCCAGCACCTCCCCTCCCCCCCCGCCCAAACCTTATTGAACAGCAGCTTCTGCCCCTTGTATCCCAGCCTCTAACTCGCCCCTTCTGTCACTGGCACTTAGTCACTTCCCTGTTCTGCCCCACTATGCTGCACCATCTCTGTCTTAGTCCTTAACACCCAGCCTCCAACCTATTCTGCCTCTAGCACCTCCTCATTCCCCCTTGCACCCCTAACCAGTGGCACCCCAGTAACCCAGACTAGATGATCTAATGATCCCTTCTGGCTTTAAACTCTATAAACCCCCATCTTAGCCATTTTCACCTATTGCTCCTTGCAACCCCTAAGCACCAGCCACCTGTTCTCCCAAAGGTCCCTAAGTATTACACCCTCGACCTCCCATCCCCCTGCTCTGCCCCAGCCTCTCATCCGCGTATCCTCTGCTGTCACCCAACCTCCCTGCACAGGATCCTCGTGGCTGGTCCATTCTTCCCTGCCCCAGCGCCCATGAGCTGCCTTGGGCTGGAGAGGCTGAGCTGGGCAGGGGCAGAGCAGGAAAAGGGAGTGTCATGATGCCCCCTGTCTACTAGGAGGAGGAGCTGCAGAGAGTTGCCCAGAAGCCCCTGGGGCGGGCACTCTGGTGTGGGGGTCCCTAACTCTGTCTACAGCCAGGGCCTGGGAGACTGGCAAGGTGGGGCGGGACTTGACTGTGGCCTTTCCATCTGCAATCCTGCCTAGCAACAGGGCTCTCCCTTTTTTTGATTGGGTGACACTAGCCTCTGCCCCCCCCCCCCCAGGAAAGGGCCTGAGGGGAAACCAAACCGCCTGGCGCCTCGGGATGGCATGAGGCCGAGTCCCTCGTGTTCTGATTGGCCGAGGCTGCTCCTATCCTTGCCCGGATTGGCTATACAAGGGGTGGGCTGGGCAGCCTCCAGCCAGAACATCCTCGGGCTGGTCTCTGCGGTGAGGGTTGGAGGGAGGCTGGGAGGCAGCTGGGTTCCCCACCTCCCCCTCCCGCTTGGGGTGCCTAGCCTGAGGTAACTGTTTCAGCAATCTCCGCCCTGTCCCCACTCGGAACAACGCCCCCACCCCACAGTACCCCCGGGAGGGGGAGGGTCACCCCCGCCTCCTGCCCCTCCAGCAGGCAAACTCAGCCCTGGAGTCAGGCGGTCTGGGGCCTCGGGCACAGCACACGGCCAGGCCGCAGCTCACCCTGCACAGGGTCCTGGGGCTCTCGTGGGGCCCCTTTCTCCCGAGAGCAGCAGGGGCATGGGGCTCCTTTAGTGTGTATGTTGGCGAGGGCAGCTGGGCTGGGCCTGCTGCACTTTTCTCCTCCTGCTGCTGGAGTGGCTTTGGCAGGGCCCAGCAGAGCACTGGGTCTTGGTGGCTACGTCCCACTGAGCCGCACAGGGACATTCGCACCCTTCTGAGCCACTGTCTCAGGCCCTCTGTAGCCTCGAACATACGTCATCACATCAGTGAGACCTGGGCCCCAGGCTCCAACTTAATTTCATAACCACCAGGCTAGAAAGTTACTTTAAAAAAAAAAACACTCATATTCTGATGTAATCGCATGACTCCAGGAGCTGAGGCCCTGCCTGTGTCTTATTTTGGTTCTGCACAAACTGCTCTTCTAAGAAATCTCTGTATTTTGTGCAGGGATAAATCTGAGAGAAGAGGATTATGTTGGGGGTAAGGGAGAGATGGATAATTTCTCTTGGGTATTAACACCCTCTCTAAAGAACACTTCCCTCCCCTTGTGTTTGCTACCAAAGATTGCTCCTTTCTTTTCCTATAGATTAGCAGTCCCTTCTTCCTCCTATTGCGGTGATTAACAGACCATTTCACCTCTCCCACCCCCAATTTTTTTTTCTTCGCCAGGTTATTACACTTCTCTTTCTCTCCAACCCTCCACCCAAGAATATTCTGCTCACCTTCACTCTGGTATCTTCTTGAAGCTGAAATTGTATGCAACCTCACTTTATTGAAAAGCTTGACTTTCTTGATAATCTGTTTAAGGGGGAGTTTTCTCTGTCCAAGCTGTACTTGCAACACTTCAGAAACAAATGTTATAAAATAGTTCAGGACCTTACTGTTATTGTAACATTATGTGGTGCTTGAATTTAATAATAGTTTGTTAAAATTGCCAATAATTTAATTCCATTGGTATTATTTATGAGCACACAGTTAAGCTAAAGAACAATGTTGGGAAAAGAACAAATGGATATAAACTGGCAGTGAATAAATTTAGGTTGGAAATTAGAAGAATGTTTTTAACTGTCAGAGGAGTGAGGTTCGGGAACAATAGTCTTCCAATAGGAATTGTGGGAGCAAACGATTTAACTAGGTTTAGATGTTAAATCTAATTTCACCCCTACATCATTAATTTGAATTGGTACAGGTAGGTAGCATCCAGCTGAAATGTTTTAGTCCATACAAGTTAAATTGCTGATCTCAGTCCAAATTCTAGTTGCAAAATGTATTGACAAATCTGTATACAACTTAATATACCTCTAGCATTCATGAGCACATATTTATATTTACACGTAAAAACTCAAGTTTCAAATTCCAATCTTTAATACACACAATACTTATCTAGTACAGTCACATATTGTGCAGTTTAATACAGATGACTTACAGGGAAAATATTTATTACAAAACTTCATATAAAGTTGAGAGAATCTTTGACTATGGGCACTATAATGCCAACTATTATTTTATTTTCACAAGATGACCACACAATCTGCGTGGTACAGAAAAGCAAAAATAGAATGTGCATTATATTGCTCACTATACCACATTGTGGCCCCAATCATGCGAATGCTGACACCCGAGTAACGTTATGCATGTGAATTGCCACAGAGTTCAGTGGGACTACTCGTATGTAAAATTGTTTACATTAGTGTTGGCAGGATTGGGACTTATGTTATTAAAATACAACTATTTTGTATTTCATCTTCCATACAAACTATACATGAAAATGCTTAGGCTAAATAATACAGTTACAGAGAGGGAGTCTGCAAAGCAACTGTGTATGAATTTTTTGTTATATCTATGGTTTCTCATGACACCAAAATGGATATAGAAAAAAGATTTATTGATGCCTTTTATTTTGCAACTATTCTATATCATCTGTATTGTTAATATTGTCTTTTTTTATTTTAACAGGAATCTTCAATTACAAAAATGAGACATAATCTGGTCTGTCAGACACCTCGCACTGTCACTGTTCATATAAAGTCGAGTGCATCTAGATCACACCAGCAAAAAAAATCGATTAGTCTAAAACGTCCTATTTTTAAAGACAGCCAGGAAAATTGTGAAAAAGATGTGCACAGTAATAAGTCTAAACGTCCAAAAGGTGCATGTCTAGTTATTCAGCGTCAGGAAATGACTGCTTTCTTTAAACTATTTGGTAGGTTAACAGTTATATGTTTTGAGTAAAATGTGTTGATTGAACGCTAAAATACTTTTTATAAGCAACTATGTTTTCTAAATATAATAACTTGAGAGTGCTTCTCATGCATACATTAACAGCCACATCCTGGTCTGAATAAAATCTAAGGCCAGAGTGAGTACTCAGACCACTAAACTGAAATGGCTGAATATTATTCCTCAGTTAACTGAAAACACTTCCATTCCTCCACCACAACTGTTATATTTCAATGTATAAATATTTACATTTTAAATAAAATATAACTACAAAAGGATTGTCAAACTGCTGAAAATACGTTGCTTAAAGATAAAACAAAAATCATTTGACCCTTCCTACACATCTCCTTCCTTTTCCTTTTATTTCTTCCTTCATCCTGATCCCACCCTGCAGGTCAGCAAAGCTCTTTTTGCCAATATACATTTGTTTTACATTATGTTTCAAAACAGATTTGAAAGAGGCTAGATTTCCCACCACTGTAAGCAAATACATTATTGTGGGAAGAAAAGTCTTGTAGTTATGTATGGTGGAAAGTGGAATGAAGGTAGAAGGAAGAAAGGAGTTTGGAGAAGTTAGTATTTTTCTCTCTTCCATATAATTTTTGTTGTTTTTTCTGCTTCATCTGAAAAATGTGAGAAATAGAGGAAAGCTGTTTTGTTGCTGACTTGAAAATGTTGAGTATAGGAGTCAATCAGACCAGAGAATTTATAGTAGCCAATTACAGTAAATTTTCATATTTGTAGAATGGTTATTAAAAGTGGTACACTGATCGGGCAAACAATCAAACTTGTCTTGCTTATTAATGGTTGTCAGAGTGCAGAGATTCTCAAAACTGTATGGTTAATCAGAAATAATTGTAAATTATAGTGTAAATTATATACAACCCATTAAGAGTGCAGGGAATAAAATAAACAGAGACAAACACTGTACAGTGGCTTTCAGTTGAGTTGCACTCATTAATGTTAACACAGAATTTGGTTCTTTGTGTTCTCCGCTTTGCCTTTGTTATGGCTTCTCTTTTTGCTTTTGTTCAGATTTTTTTCTAAGCCTAACGTATCTCTTCTGTCAGCTGCTCTGCTCCCTACTGATCAGTCCAGCCGATATCCTTTTCTTTGGCTTGATAAAATCCCCATCTGTATCTATATCTGTAGAAACAAATGCTTCCTCCCCTCCCCCCCCAATAAAAAAAATCATTTTTTCTATTGAAATATCACCGCTGTTTTTTGTTACAGATGATGATCTCATTCAAGATTTCCTATGGATGGACTGCTGCTGTAAAATTGCAGATAAGGTAAATTTGGTATTGTTTTGGTTTGTAGGCCACTTTTTGCGTCTTTTACTTTTAATCACTTGATATTGTAATATGAACATAAACCATATTCTGCTTTCTAATGTATTCACATAGCTTCTGGCAAAGTAATACAGGAAACGATTTACACTTTTCTGAGGGTGGGAAATTAATAAAATATAATCTTATGGTGATGTCAGAAACAGATTTAAAAGATGCTACATCCTTTTAGGAAATTTTATACAGAAAACAAAAGAATACTAATGTTCTATTTTAATATTTTGTTTTTCTAACAGTATCTTTTGGCAATGACTTTTGTTTATTTCAAGAGGGCTAGCTTCAGTATAAATGAGCACACCAGACTTAATTTCTTTGTTGCTCTGTAAGTATTCTTGAAATATTTTTTTCATTTATTTAGTTCTGTGTTTATTCCATTAATGATTTTGATTTATAAACTAGGATTCTATAGGGGATAGGTTTCACATCACAACCCCTCCCCATATGAGCGGGCTAGAGAAAAATACATTTAATTTCCCCAGGTTAAAAACTTCTTGAAATCTTTTCTTTGAATAGCACCCCCAGGCTTTGGAGCAGGGACTTGAAATTTGGCAGGGGGATTGCCTTTGTATTAAGGGAGTGCCTTTTGCCATCCCTGTGAAAATCTGCTCAAATATGGCCAAATTATAAGCCTTTAAAAATTAGAGTTCATACATGTTGTTCAGTAGACACATCAATGTTAGCACCTGTAATCTCCAAAAATTCTGCTCTCATGAAGCAAGCTCAAGATTCTCACAGCTCCTAGCTGACAAGACTGCACCTGCATCTTCCCCACAGAGCAACTGAGCATGGTGCAGCATAGGGCTACAGAGCCTCAGAACAACTTTCCCTATAATGAAAAGGAGTACTTGTGGCACCTTAGAGACTAACAAATTTATTTGAGCATAAGCTTTCGTGAGCTACAGCTCACTTCATCGGATGAAGTGAGCTGTAACTCATGAAAGCTTATGTTCAAATAAATTTGTTAGTCTCTAAGGTACCACAAGTACTCCTTTTCTTTTTGCGAATACAGATTAACACGGCTGCTACTCTGAAACCTTTCCCTATAATGGCTCCTCCTGGCTTGGGGGTAGGACTGGGTGCTGGAACTGAGAGGAAGGGAGTCTGTCTCGCTCCTGTGCTCTTAGCGTGCTCTTCCCCACCACTGCGTCTTTATCACAGTGCCATTCAATCTGTTGGGACCCAGGCAGCCTGGAGAAAGATGTCTGATTCAAATGCAGAGGAGACAAACCAGACCTGGGAGAGGGAAGGAATAGATTGGGACAAGGAATGCGTGAGACTGGGATTGGAACGGGGAGAGAAACTGTGACTGAGAGTTGAAGGTGGGCAGTGAGGACTGGCTGGGCAAGGAGATTGGGAACCGAAGAGGAGAGAGCAGGCTCGGACTGGTTGAACTAGGAGGCTGGGATGGATTGGGCAAGCGGACTGGGAACAGGAGCCTTTGGGGGAAATGCTGGGGGACTCGGAGCCAGTTGGCTGGGGAAAACGCTGAGATCAGATGAGGAACTAGGGAAAGCGGGAGACTGGGACTGGCTGGACAAGGAGACTGGGACTAGGAACTAGTTGGAGGAGTGGGAGCAGGAGGTGGAAGAGAGACAGATCTGACAAGGAGCTGGGGTGTGGAAGGAGCATTAGGACTTGCTGGGCAAAGAAACTGGAAAAAGGAATCGGGGACAGGCAGAGAGAGAGACCAAGATTAGATGAGAATCCTTGGGAGGGAGACTGTAACTTGGATACAGCGGGGAGGAGGGACAGACTGGATGAGGAGCTGGAAGGGGGAACTTGTATTGCCAGGGCATGGGGGTTGGGGGTAAGGAGTTGGGGCTGGATGGGGGAGAGCTGGGACTGTCTGGGTAAGGAGACTAGGGTAAGAAGCCTGAGGAGTGGAGACTGGATTAGGTAGACAGGGTGAATGGCACTGCAACAAGGATCCAGTGGTGGGGAAGAGACAGACAGGGCAGAAGGGGTCAAATTTCAGGGAAATGGGCAGAACAGTCTGTATCTTCTGGAGCACACTCCCTTCCAGAGCCTGGAATGGAACCCATGATTCCTGTGTCTCTCCATGACTCTGCTGTCAGCAAACGTGTGAAACCAAGTGGCAAAGATGGCAACAGTTACTGGAGTAGGGGGACTCAATTCTGGGTCTCCCACAATAGTGCCTTATCCTCCAGGATATAGAATCATTCTCACTCTCTTTCTGGCCTAATGACTATTTAAATATTTATCCAAAATGGACAGCTTCAACAGGAGAAACTGCAAGCAACCCACATCAGAATATCCCCTAGGCTAGTGGCTAAGACACTCTTCTGAGAGATGGGAAATTCCTATTTAAATCCTTTCACCTGATCAGGCAGAGGGGAGAATTGAACCCAAGTCTCACATCCAGAGTGAGTGCTCTAATCCCACTGGCCCTGCAGTGAAATAGGCAGGGGAACACTTATCTTCACCTGGTTAGAGGATGTCACTGGGACTTAGGTGTCCGGACACCTAGAGTGAGGCAGCAGTGTGCATGTCCAGAGGCAGAAACTTAGGCACGTAGAGGACTTTTACAGTGAAAATTTACATGCTGAGTGAATTTAGGTGCTTATTGGGTTAAGTGGCTGCTGAACCAGGGGTTTTGAGGACCTCATTGGTGCCTAAATTTTCAACTTAAGCACCTAAAGTGAGGAGTTAAGTGCTTCGGTCCTTTTGTGGACCTGGATTTCTATATCTGGACTGCTAAACATTCATGACCCTTTAGCAAGCTGTACTGATAGCTGATTGTGGTGGTTTTGTGGCTCTAGATAGGAGGTAACAATATTTGCCTATGGTCTGGAGGGGATAGGAGGGAGAAAACCAAGGAACAAGATATATAATTTTCTGAAAGAATGGAGAAATGTGGATGTTAAAAAAGTGGGTTCCCCTTACAAATGGTGGTGTACCTATTGTATGTTTTTATTTATTTTGCTGCTTTCTTAATGTTTAATATTTTTTGCTGCCTGGTTTCTAAACAGATGTGGTTTAGGAAGTACAACTTTTACATGTAGACGAGGCCTGTAAGGCCTTAGTTTTGAAGCAGATCTATCACTGACATTTTCTTTAAACTTTTAAACCTCAGACAATGTATTTGTGCCTCATATCCTAAGGAGTCAATCAAAAACTATTCATTTTAATGTGAGGATGCCCTGTTGATTTGGCAAAAGCAGTGAAACGGGATTATATTTCATGTATGTGCCCATCTAGTGGACGTTAGTACAAAGCCAATTTTTATGACTTTCACATGCGTTTGTATTATATAGATTGAAGTAAACCAGAAAATTCCTCTCGTCCTGGGAGAAGTCTAAACTTTGGTAGCAAATTTCCCCAAACTAGTGGAAGTAAGGAATTATTTTAAAGGTGTATAAAGTTAAAATCGTGTGATGTGATGACTCAAGGTTGGAGATCCTTAATATATATTTTTGTAGGTATCTCGCAAATACAGTTGAAGAAGATGATGAAGAGTCAAAGTATGAAATTTTTCCATGGGCTTTGGGAAAAACCTGGCGGAAGCTTTTCCCTAATTTCTTAAAGTTAAGAGACCAGCTCTGGGGTAGAATTGACTACAGGGCTATTGTAAGCAGACGTTGCTGTGAAGAGGTAGGTAGGCTTTTCATGCATTCGATTCTTGAGCTATTTATACCAGTTGAGGATCTGGTCTGATATATATTAAATACATTTTCTTTAACAGAAATGTATTGATAAACCAGGGATTAAGGAGAACAAAGCAGTTGAAATTTAATGATTTGCCTATTCTGTTTTGAAACTGATTATTTTCCTTTGCATTTAATATGCATTCTTAGGAACTCTGGCCTGGCTTCAGAAAGGGACTTAGGCTTGCAACTATGAATATCATGGCACCTAACTTCTAGGTGCCTGTAAAATCACAGGAATAACACCATAATCCGCAAAACCTAAATTAGGTGACTAGGGTCCCTATATAATGAATAGGAAGAGATAGATACCTTAAAATACAATCGACAAAGCTAACATGTTAGATGGGGAGCTGCCTAAGCTAGCCAATGAGAGGGGTATGCAAAATGGTGTCATGGAGATAAGTGCCTAAATCTGGGCTTCAGGGAAGCGCCTATCTCTTCCTAGCAATCCACATGTAGGAACCTGTCTCCTAGGAGTCAGGTGGCTTAGGTGCCTAAATAGTTTTTGGGAGGAATGAGTTAGGCACCTGCCTCACTCTACACAAAATGGCCAGAGGAGGAGATGGTGCTGCTCACCTTATAACTTTTATCACAGTGGTTACATCACTCACCTGGGATGTGGGAAACCCAGGTTCAATCCCCCTCCCCCCCCCCGCAAGAAGGGAAGAGAGGATTTGAACAGGGCTCTCCCACATCTTTTCTCCCACTCTGGCAGAGGGAAGAATTGAACCTGAGTCTCCCACTGGGTGCTCTTACCACTGAGATAAATGTTATAAGCCAGGCACCACTACCACCTCCTCTGGTAGGTGGCCTATGAGCACACCTTCTAGATTGGGCCCCTCACATGATTTAGGGGGATGAATGTATATTTTCCCCTAGCTTGCAAATTGCTCTGGCACATAGGTAGGAAACAGGTGCCTGGATACCTAGTGTGAGACAGCAATGTGCATGCCCAGAGACAGAAACTTAGGCACCTCGGGAACTTTTACCCTGAAAACTTAGATGCTGAATGAGTATAGGCTCCTACAGGGCTTGGTGGGAGTTTTGTGGATCGCAGCGGAGCCAAAAACTGGGACTGAAGCCATTAGGTGCCTAAGTCTGGGGTTTTGTGCCTAACTACCTTTCAGGTTTCAGAGTAACAGCCGTGTTAGTCTGTATTCGCAAAAAGAAAAGGAGTACTTGTAGCACCTTAGAGACTAACCAATTTATTTGAGCATAAGCTTTCGTGAGCTACAGCTCACTTCATCGGATGCATACTGTGGAAAGTGGAGAAGATCTTTTTATATATGCTTTGTGTGTATATAAAAAGATCTTCTACACTTTCCACATACTTTCCACAGTATGCATCTGATGAAGTGAGCTGTAGCTCACGAAAACTTATGCTCAAATAAATTGGTTAGTCTCTAAGGTGCCACAAGTACTCCTTTTCTTTTTGCTAACTATCTTTGTGGATCTAGGCCTCTGTTAGGGTAAACTCCTGTTTCAAACTCCATATCCAAATTTTTAAAGATTTGCCCACATAGGCAGTCCACCTTGTACTTGGAAAGTTTTACGTTGTGCCATTGAGCATTCACTACCAAAGTTGCTGCATGAGTTTTTGCTGACCAGAGTGCTTGTGTTTTATATAAATACCCTATTTACTATTGGTCCTGAATGAAGGAATTTGCAGCAAAGAAGAAACTGATTATGGAAGTCACCTCATTCAGTTTAGAATTATTTCATTTTTCAAACTACTTGGAAAATTGTCAATTTTCATTATTCGATAAAAATCCAATACTTTGGGTGAAATCCGGGCCCAGGTGAACTCGACAGCAAAACTCCATTTGACTTCAGTGAGGCCAGGATTTTACCTTTTATTTCTAAAAATTAAAGCTGTTTTAACAACTGCTTAATTGCTTTTACATTATTTCATCCTGTTTTCCAAACCTGAGTTTAACAGAGAAAAAAAAAAGTCACCCTGAAAAATACTGTTTCTTAGTATTCTGTCTGGATTTATTCCTACTGCCAGGAAGGGCCCTGTTATGACATGGGGGATTGAACTGTAGAAAGCAGTGAAATACATTTTGTTTGGATCTGGAAAAGATGGGAGCTTATCTATTTCCACTAAATATTGTGAAACTGCACAGTTACACCCTAGCACAGCGAGAACTGATACCAGATTTAAGACTGAGGAAACAAAACAATTCCCCAAACTACCTACTTTTTCTGTTAGGAAGCTCCATATTGAAACTATGGCATCATCAATTGTTGGAAAGCATGATACAGGTCACACTGGATAAGTGGAATGGCAGAAGACTGTTAAACTGTAAAGTTAAGGGAATTTTAATTGTCATCCAGAGCGGTTCAGCCAGCAAAGTGCACTTCTAACTTCCCTACCACTCTAAACCAATGATGTGTATTTCTCAGACACAGATATGATGGAAACTGAGTGTGGCTTTTCTTCCCTGAATCCCTACATCAATTAGAAATTAGTGATTATTCGGTCACCAAAAATTTTTTTGCACAGAGGAGCTATTTTCAAACTTGTTCTTTCCACTGTAATGTTCAGTTTCATACAGAGGTACCATCTTCCAGGATAAACGTGTACTTAGAAACAGAAATAGGTTTTTCTCAGTTTCAGTTGTATAGTATTTGCTTGTTGTTTTTTCTGACACTGGTTCCATACATAAGTAAGATTTTCTAATCTAGGTAATGGCTATTGCTCCATCACATTATATATGGCAGCGAGAACGTTCCATGCATCACAGTGGGGCTGTCAGAAATTACAGCAGAGATGAAGTGCAGCTGCCCCGCGGACCAAGCGCCACACCAGCAGATTGTTCGCTCTGTGGTAAGAAAGGAAGATTTGTAGGACTGGGATTATCATCCTCATCATCTTCGTCCACTGGGACTTTGGCGATGATGGAGCAACATGGATCTCAAGAATTGAAGGGTATTTTCCCAGTTGAAAAAATGCTAGTTGATCCTTCTCCTTGCTGTTATTCCCAAGGTAGAGTTTAGTTTTGTAAGTCACTTTCATTTAGTTGGTTTAGGTATATATTTATTACCTTGGAATCTGCTTTATCTGTATAGTATAAGGGGCCTCAAACTAGGGGTTGTGACCCCTCAGGGGGTCCTGACGTTATTACATGGGGAGGGGGTCGCAAGCTGTCAGCCGCCACCCCAAACCCTGCTTTGCCTCCAGCATTTATAATGGTGTTAAATATATTTAAAAGTGTTTTTAATTTATAAGGGGGAGGGTTGCACCCAGGGGCTTGCTATGTGAAAGGGGTCACTGTACAAAAGTTTGAGAACCACTGGTATAGCACATTTAATATATCAGCATTTATAAAGCACACACCTCTGCTGCAGAGTTCTGTACAAAGTGGGACTAAATTCCTCTGCTTTTCCCTTCTTCTGTATGTAAGAGATCTATCACTTAACCAACAACTTGATATAAAGTGAGAAACAAACCACTTCATATTCCACTTGCATGTCAGTTTTGGAAAGTATGAAAGTAGTGCTTGTGAAAGGAGACTAGAATCTCAATCGCTTTATTTATCTACAGAACTGGGATAGCACAGATAGCAGCAATAAAAGCTTTTATCTGCCCTGCCAAGGTGGCTTATCTCTAACCTGGAAAAACGCTGGCAGAGCAGTGTGGTGAAGCTTTTGTACTAATAAGACCACAGAGTAGTCTTCATGCCTATTAAATCCTTGGACTCTCTATTAAGACTCAAATTTATGGGAATGGGGGCTATATAGGCATCTAGGCAGAGACTGCCAACAAATGTGCTAATTAGTGCCAAGCATGTTTTAGTTATGAACATTTATTAAATCAATTTTCTTGACGTCCAAGGATTTAGCAGTGTTGTGCAGCCAGTGAACAATCCCATTTGTAACCAGAACTCTATCCAGATTGTGTGCTATTCTTAGTAAAATAAATGAGTGTATTTTGAGTAAACCCTTGTTAGGAGACAGCTCTGAGACGTTTTACTATCAGAAAGCGCATCTGTCTGTTTGAACAACTAATGTTTTATCTTAAGGCATATTTTGCAAAAGTATTGAGTTCCTTCCATGGTTCTTTACATACTTGCAATAAAGAGCAGTATGTTTTGTTTCACCAAATTATTCTGAAGTCGTGTTAGACAAATTTACTATCACAATAATACTATTTTTATGATTTTTGTTGCAAATTACCCTTTCTTGTTAGTACTAATCTAAACACTCTGTGGCTGAATGAACTAAAGATGTTCTAGGTTTATTGAAATTATCCTTGTCTACTTAACTAGATGTTGAAGGGTTCTCAATTCTAACTCTTCTGGGAGTTGACAAATCCTGTTAACTTTTATTCATAACTACTCACTGACTTCAGCATACTGTTGATGAATATATACTACGATGAGCAAGAAGCTGTCCACTATTAATTTCTCAAATTAATTCTGAAAATTCCTTTCTAACATTTCCTGTTTGTTAGAAGCAACAATAAGAATAAATTATGCTTATCTGAGTTAAGATTACTGTTGTGAGCAACACAAGTTCAGGGTTTAAAAAAACAAAACAAAACAGTGCAGCCCTCTATCATATATATATTCTGAACTCGATCACTTGTGAAATCAATTGTGGTGTGTTTTCTAACCCACCTCCCACCCCAAAATATTGGATAGCTTTTATTGTATCTGAGAAGTCTCCAACATAAAGTAGGTATTTGTTCATTTTTAAATTAAGTATTAAGACTGGATCATGCCTTAGATGGTTATCTGTTGGTAGATTCATTTTATAAAAATGTATAAGGCCCAAATCTACCAAGATTTACACATGCGCTTAACCACTGGGCACTACTCACAGTGTGAAACATTAAATACATGCATATATCTTTGAAGGAGTGGAATTAATTTATCTAAATAAAAATTGGGGACATAATAAATTCTTTTTAATATCCATTTTTCCATTCGTGCAAATAGGATTGAAATTTGGCATTAGGACTCCTACAGAGTTTTATACTTACTGTTTTGATATTGTCCGTAAACTGCTCCAATTCTAAGGGGCTCTTTAAACCCGGAAAATTTTTCAATTGTGTGATATTTATAACAGAAAAGGAATTAGGCAGATGAGTCCAGTAGGACATATCACAGGTTCAGCTCACTATTAAAATACTTTGCACTTACACAGAGCCTTCAATCTGAGACTATAATCACACTTGTCCCAATTTTTTAAAATTTACTACTGTTACAGATAAGAGGTAAGATTACTAAATCTGAAAGATCAGGAAAAAATTTAGTTTATTTACTTCATGCATTTGATAGCACTTTGTATATAGTCAGGTTCACGGTGTCCCTGGAACAAGTAGTCCTTTTGCTCTGCTTGTGTGGGTTTTCCACACAGCTTCAAATGAGAAAAACGTTTTAAAAGAAATTATTTATATACCCACAACTGACAGAAGAACTGAGGAAGGTGGTAATACTTGAAACTATTTCTAATGTATTTTAAGTGGTCTAGACCCAGTGGATGGTTTTCCTTTCAACCTCACAATACCCCATAGGGTAGAAAAATTTTAGCCTATCCATTTTAAATAGGGAGAAACCCAGGCACTGATTTTTCCAAAACTACATAAGAAGTCTGTTTCAGGGGTGGGATTAAAACTAGAACTCCTGACTCTTCTGTCCTATGCTTTGTCCACAGTACCATCCCTCCACTTCTCCCTCTAACAAATAGTAGCCGTGCTTTCTGAAATGATGTTGAAAATGATCTGACCACTATCAGCCAAACAATCCATCTTCAGCCCTGATTGACAGAGGTATAGCAAGGAAAATCTTGTCAATAACTGGTCTTTTTCTTTGTGTAAACAGTGCCTTGTAGTAAATAAGTATAATAGGGCCAAAATTCCATTAATTGCATTTCTATTGACTCAATGTAGAGCAGTGCAAACATTTTGCTCCGAAAAAAGGCTATCAGTATTGATTGGTACATAACAATGCAAACAGGAATTGCACATGTAGCAGAGGTAAGAATACAATAGACCAAATTCTGCCCTTATGTAAACAAATTCCTTTCTTTTCTTTTTCTAAATTTCCGGTAGATTGCAACAGCCTATCCACCAAAGGGAGAACGAATAGCTGCATGAATCAAGACAAATCCATGGACTGGTTTACAGGAAATGAAGAGTGAAATGTTTGACCAGAGTTATTAGACATAGCTCAGAATACCAAACTCAGTGCCAGATCAATTAGAAAATGTTTAACAGTATTGTGTAGCTGTACCATAGTTCACTATTTCATTAGCATCCCTTCTTTAGATTGTACATTGAATATAAAAATGTACATTCACTATAAATCAAAGTAGTAATTTAAAAAAAATTCACAAGTCTACAAAATTCAACAGCCATTTACAACATTTAATTTTATTCTGGGAAAGTACAGTAACTCAAATTAGCAGCTGCCATCTGGAGTAGTGTCTGGATATGCCACTTTATATTTCCTCATCTTGATGAGAAATGCTAGTTGGAGGGGAAAAAAATATATATATATTATTGCCACAGCAACCTCAGTGTGCATTTAATAGATAACTACTATTAGTTATATCATTTCATTATGTCAATGATAAAATACTAGTTTACAAAGAGCGAGTGTTTGTGAAAAATACAATACTATTTAACAAGTCTTAGATTATAAAAACGTTTCCCAAACATTTCTTACCTGTGTGACCAGCTTGCCAAGGG
This sequence comes from Lepidochelys kempii, assembly GCF_965140285.1. Lineage (NCBI taxonomy): Eukaryota > Metazoa > Chordata > Testudines > Cheloniidae > Lepidochelys > Lepidochelys kempii. The sequence goes on from NC_136382.1 coordinate 155,754,471, forward strand.
TAAGGTCTCGCAATGTAAGGCACTGAACCATATGGTTCGACATAATCAGAAAGTGATTCTGTTGAATTAAAATAAAAATATATTTCCTGACGGGTAAAAAATAAATACATTTACATACATCAGATGAGAGTGTTTTAAGTCTAAATACTGATTTCCCTAATATCTTGCCTTTCTCTCTTTTGTTCATCTACTCCTGTCAGGCTGCTCTGCAGCCATCCATCAGTACAGACAACCTCTTTTGTTATATTCACAAATCTATAGCTAGAATGAGCTGTACTGTCTGAATTTGCCAGAGCTGCAGCTTGCAGAAATAGTATCCTGTTTTGGTTAATGTCTGCTATACACAGTCCTAAAAACACATCATAATCAAAAAGCAGCAATAGTCTGAACGTGGGAGCTACCCTAAGACAATAGTTCCTGAATTCAAGTTTAAAAAATTTCACTGACTAGCATGATTGGGCTGCCAATTAGAATTTATTTTTTATGTATTTAATTTGCAACTGGATTTATTAAAAGGCCATCTCGTTTACATTTATATTTACCATTAATATTGCTGCCAATCAAAATTTAGGAAAGAGCTTCCCAAAAAATATTGATTGTAGCCAGAAAAAATTAATTTGTAGGAGAAGAGGACTTGGGTGCTAAGCCTGTTCTCCACAACCCAGACTTTCAGCTTCACTACTCCTAGTACTTTTCATAGGAAGTAGTAAAAGAGCTAGGGGTGAGGAGATCAGGAAGTGTCTGAAAAACAGAAAATGGTATTTTACAGGATTAGATTTTAGCTCTCAAAAAACCCTCATGTTTATATGATAAAAGTAACAAAAAAGTGTCTGTTTATGTTTCATGCATAGAGACCCAGATTTGCAGCTTTCAGACTACAGAAAGAAGTTATACTGCAAGCCAACCACACCAACAGCAAGTCTCTGTCCATTAAACACGGGCTAATACTTTTGCATCATGCAACAGCAATGCTTCTGGAAAGGTGTTAGAAAACCAGCAGATGCTGGTATGGACCAATGGAGCTTGCATATATCACAAGCTGATAACTTTGGCTCATAAACGTGGATGATATTTGTACTTCTGAAGTGATGTAAGGAGATTTGGGAGTGGGAGAGGATGGGTATGTGAAATGGTGACAGACTTCTCAGTTATGTCTTGTTCAAAACAGATGTGGTGAGGGAGAATCTCTCTTCAAAGGGCGGGAAATTTACATTAGTCTCCTAGTGCAATACATATCTAATTCAGGGTAGCTCCTTACCAATATCGTCACTTTCTCCAACTACTGCTTGATCCTGAATAGGAAGTTCTTCACCTTCTTTTGGTTGCGGTTCCTCATCTACAATTTGTTGAGGTTCCACTCTTGGGGCTAACCTGCCATCCTTCCGCTTAGCAGGTAGTACCAACCAATCTCTGTGAGTCACCTCAATGATCCTTTCACATAAAAGAGAGAGATTGCAGGTCCGTATTCCTTCCAACAGATCAATAACCTGTGTGATACTTTCAGAGAAATGCAAGAGAGATAGTGTTACATTTTTCTTTGAGATCCTTTTATACAACTGCTAGTCCTGGACCTGTGCATTGCACTGTGGTCTTCACTTCTTGGTGAACTCAAAGCCATCAGCTTTAGTATAACCCAGCAACTGCATTGAAGAACATGGGCAATTATCCTGCAGACATTATTCAGGTAAAACTCCCCCTGACCCGAATGGGAATTTTGCCTAAGGTAAAGACTGCAGGACTTGTACTGAGTGCATCTCAAAGTATTACAGGAAAAACAAATATAGAAAACTGTTAAAAAAATAAACATTTTATATTTAAAATCTATTATGCATAAAGACATGCTTAACAAAACTACAGTTATCTGATGTCTGTATGAAACAAATTTATAAATGCCAGGTTTTAATACTTACTTGGCTAGGTATACAGCACATACACCACCCTGCTTAAGATTTGGATACACAACAGGCAAAGCAATCTGAGGGTTAAGCATATCCAAAGCTACCTATAGAAGAACAACTAATTATTAACCAAACTGAATAGACATAAATCAGTTTCTCCAAGTCAACAAAAGCAGAAAACAATGAATTAGTTAATGGAAAATTAATTTTATTCCAGCCTCTGAACAGATTATGCAGGCCTAAAATCCATGTGTTTAAAAATAAATAAATAAAATCTTGAACTCTTAGACCTTTCAGTTTTACTGCATTCCAAGTGAAGTGTTGAGATCTGGTAGTTTTTACTAAATGAACTATTCATATTTAACCAACATACAGTAGTCGTGGGTTAATGTCAAACCATCCAGCAGTTAAGCTATATCATGCTGGCAAAATAAAAAAAACTAATGCCTGAAACAGATTGCATGTAATTGATTTTTGCATATCTGCTTTAAAAAAAGTTAATATTCAAACCATATTTTGCAATGAAATAATCATACTATTAAATATTAAAATTCAGATGTTTAACTCATGAGACTTCTATCTCAGCAAACTCTGACAACCCCTCTTCAAGAACCTATTTAAACTTCAAATAAAGAATGAGTATGCAAATAAAGAATACCTGTTTTGTGGACTAAAACTGTTATATCCAAGATTCTGAGTCAGATTATATTTTTAGGTGCTGGCCATTTTGTATCTGTGCACATAAACTTGTCAACAAAATTTCATTTATTTGTTTAATCTAAAGATTTATGTTGAGCCAATAAGACTGATATAATATACTGCATTAACTAGCTTCCCACTGTTTATGTTGGAACAATATGCGTTCAAACAATTCTTGTAAAACACATCAATTTAAAAGAATAAGGATATAAAAACCAAAACTGTATTTTGTTTACATACTTTGCATGAAAATATTAAAAGTTACAGCCTTAAGACAGAGGAATTAACAATACCCTTCATTACTTCAGTTTAGACTGTAGTAACATTTTATTCAGGAGCACAGGTGATATAAAAGGATTTTTTTTAAACAACACATTCAAAGTACAAATAACTCTCCAATTTTTCTTGAACTTAATACATACAAAGCATGTGCCTAGTTCAGCAGTGGAAAAATCTATTTTCCCTCTCAACTGTACTATTGCAAATGGAGACTGACAAAGTGTGCTTTCTCCTATAAGACAGAAAGGAGTAAGTGTATAGACAGATCAGTGTTTCTTTTGAGCGTGATGCACCAGACCTTCAAAGACACTTGCTGACAATGGGATTTGTCCATCCCTGCTAATGGAGGCTTGGCTGTTTCTTTATGCTTAGGCTAGATGTGGGAAATCCCACAATGGAGAGGATAAGAAAATTGCTTTTTATTTAATCAGAAAAAAAATATCAGATGCCAATCTCTTTAAGGTACGGAGTTTTCTACTAAAGACTTACTGCATCGAATGTTATAGATTTCATATCCTCAGCAGCTGTTAAAATATCTTTATTAATGAAATCCACGTTATCTGGCCACTCTTCTGCATGTCCTATTTCCCATGCATCACGCCAGCGCCTGTAATTCTTCTTAGCTACCGCATGGTGATCTTTTCTGATTTCATAACTTATAACACGTCCTCGAGGCCCAACTTAAAGCAAATGAAAAACACACTAAATTTACTATTTTTTTTTCCTGATTCAAGTTAACAGGTTAAAAACATCAAAGTAAACAACAGCACGGGTTAGTCTAAAATGTCTCCCTTTCCTCACCCTAGCAAATTATATAAAAGTATCAACTACAATTTATTTTGGTTTAAATTTAAGAGATCCTGTGCATGTAAAAAGTGCCAAATTAATATCTTGGAGGCCGAGATTTGTCTACTCTATGAACAGGTACAGCAGAGGCTGGCAGAACCATTTGTCTCAACCCTGACCTGGAGAGAGCATCTCTAGTGAAAAGAGAGGAACTCAATCTCTATGGTCCTTTCGGTCTCTGATCTCTCTGCTAAAGCTGCCAACAATGGTATGAGCTCGTCTACACTGCTGCAATAAAGTTATGCACTGTATCTCTCCAGGGCAGATGCTGCAGGCACAAACTAAAAGGTTTCCAATGCACATTAATGTAGCCCTCTTCAGACAAGAGAACATTAATGAGAACTAGGAACCTTTTAGTTTATGCCCACAGCAACTGCAGGGCATAGCCTCAGTTATGCCTAACATTGGGGCAAGATTAAAGCAGTGGCCAAAGAGAGACTACAATGAAACCCAATGCACTAATTTTCACTTGTAACCCACATCAGAGTGCAAGTCTCCAGGAGTGAAACAGCAGCCTCACCCAGACACTCTGTCCTTCAGTTAACTCGCTCTGTAGTGGATACAGGAGTTCAGGAAAGATAAACATAGGCACTGGAAATGAAGGTGTGTCTAAGTCAGGGTTGGTTTTACATTCACAGTAACAGAAGCATGGCTCTCTTGCTGAAATTCACCTCTGTGCAGAAGGTCAACACAAGGTGTCTGTGGACTACTTAAGCGTTGTGCCAACATTGCACAACTTGGATCCCCTTTTCTCCCCACTCCTCTGCACAACTCTGACATCCCCTTTTCCATAGGAGCAGCAGCAATTGTGGGGGAAGGGGAACCTGGGGAGCTCATTTTCTACTATTGGAAGCAGAAGAGGGGAGGAGGGGAGTTCTAGGTTCCTTCCTCAAGTGAAGAATGGGGAGTAAAGGAGCTCCTTCTCTATGGCTGCTCCACCAGGCTGGGAGAAGAATTTGGGAGGAATATGGGGATATTTGTAGGGAAGGGGGCAGGAAGGGCGGAAAGCATCGATGGTTCCACTCTCTGGCCGTTATCAGATATGTCACTGGACGGGAAGGTGCCCAACCTTCCCCGCCCTTATGGTTCTATTCTGTCAGCGTGTCTGAGTTCCCAAAGATCAAAGACCACTTTGAAGATGATCCCTTATTCATTGAAATTGTAGAAAAAAAAAACTACATGCCCCTGGTAAATTTTGAGGCCAAAGGGAGGACAGAAGGTTGTGAGGAATGCAGACAGAAGGGGGAAGAGAGTGGAGGTCCAGAATCTGTACCTTACATCTGGGTCCACTGTATAGGGAAGAGGTTCTACATTTCCCTCTTCCTCACAGGAAGCTCATGGAGTTGTGAAGTAGCCCATTCAAGAAATGTTCTCAGCTGAATGAGAACACCCCATGGTGGAGATGATACAGCCTGAAACAATAGGTGTTTATCGGTCCATTCCTCTCAAAGCTTGTTCTTATCCTGCCCTCCTTATCTGGCAACTCCTGTGGGCCTATGTCAAGCTTGCTGGTTCTCAGCTCCTCGCCCTAGCCTCAGCATTGTAAGCACCAAGCATTCCTGTTCTCAGCTCCCCAGTACAGTCTCAGCATTGTGTACCATGCCATGCACTGACTATACCTCACCCTGATCTCAGTGAGTTTCTGTGCCACGCATACCTGTCCTCAGTGCCTAGCGCAGACTTGGTTTATCATTTCTAATGCAGGAGAATTCATCAAGCCTATCCCAGAAAATAAATGATCTGTTCTGGCTGGGACTCTTGTGCTGGCTCTGATGCCATTCGCAATGTGGCAACTAGTTCTTCCCATATCATCCTGGCCCCACCACTGCCATTTCGGCTTCATGGTCCTGCCCTGCGTGACATAGTTCGGCCAACCTAACCCCACACTGTCGATGCAGCTAGGTTGATGGAGGAATTCTTCCATGGACCTAGCTAGTGCCTCTCGAAGAGGTAGATTAACTACATCAATGGAAAAACCCCTTCTCATCAATGCAGGAAGCATCTATGCTACAGCACCATGGCTGCAGTGCAATAGCTGTACCACTGCAGTGTAGACATGGCCTAAGCAAGCCTTAACCTTAATAGCAGAGCTACTCCTCCCCTACGATCACGACTTCAGCGATGCCGTCTACTTACCTACACAAAATCAAAGAGGAGTGAGGAAAGAGTAACCCAAGAATAGCAAGAAAGAGGCTAGAAAGGCAATCCAAGGATACCAATGAAGCAATGATAAAAACATGGAGTGAAATTCAGCCCCATATAAGCATCAGCACAAGGCCTGTACACCTCATGACATCAAAATGCAGCTTAAATGGCTTATAGGCTATGTGCTGGCCCTCTGCACAGTGCTAAATTTCACTCTAGGTAAACAGTATATATAAATCTGAAAAGTCACAGCAAATCCTGAAAGTGGACATAGAGAGTGACTTCAAGTTTCTTTTATTAATGGAAAAGTAACACTTGTTATACTAGTATTATCTGTGTTCCTTCTCAAATAAACTCCTAAATTTGCTAAATCTAAATTACCTGCTCTTGATAGAAACAAGCTCATACCACCAGACCCAGTACCAGTTTCCACCACAGTGTCTCCTTGGTTGATATCCATCATCATCAGCATTGCATTAATATCCTAAGGGTTAAAAGAGAAGTAAAAAACCAATATTTTCTATACTGTATATTCAAACAGTAATATGTTGGAATATTGCTTAAATGGATGGCCTGATTTTCAGTGGTGCCCAGTACTCTTAGGTTCCATTGAAATCAATAGGAGGTGTGAGTATGTGGTGTCTCTGAAAATCACTATGCAATCGCATAAACCACCTGAAGCTCCTGCAGCTATTCAGCTCAACAGAGCAAATATTAATAGGAAGAAGTAATTCACTAATACAGGAATGACAGGACTCCTTAATATATTAAAACACAAGAGGCAAATCATGATTGTGAAAGCTAAAATATCCCACTGTAAAACACTGACTTTTTAGTAGTAAGGAAGCTGTCTAAATTGTATTGCTGTTTCCCTAAACTGAAAATGCTTGTATATGCAAATTAACATCAGAAGACTCTCCCTTAGAGACTGCATCTCTAACAAGGTTTTCAATTAGGACTACCCTCACTTTTATATGTGAAGGGCTGCTTAACAGACATCCAAAACATCTCCAGAGCCTGGAACTGTACCCTAATCAAAGTTCCCTAAACCCATGGCTCATCGGACCCTTCACCACCTTAGCCCAATGGCTCAGGCACCCATCTTGTAGCTGGGTGAACCGGGGGCGGTCCTGCCTTTTTAAAACCAATAATCACCACCGGCTGCTGTTTAAACCGGTTTTTAAGTTAAAATTGTTCAGTTGTGGCAACATCCATTGCAACAACTGACAACCCGCGCAACCGTGACTTACCTTTGGATATGAGATAGTAGGTCCTCTCTTCATCAACAGCACAAAATCTTCTAAGGCTGGTCTCCTGATCAGGAACTGACACCCACTAGAAGTCCTAAACATTTGGCCCGGTAGCTTGCCTATGATATCCAGGTGGCTAATAGCTCCCCAATTGCTATTCAATTTCCCGACAGCTGTCAGGTTACGCATATGTTTAAACTCCATGTAGGTTTTTCTGCGAAACTCTGCTAAGATCAAGTCCCCGACTTGGAAAGTCCCATCTTTCGCCGCCGTGTTATGGGTGTCAACAGGCGTATTGTCTTCATCCCTCTGCGGCTGTGCTGGGGGAGCCCTACTGGCAGCCGGCCGCTGGAGCGGGTGAGAGTCGCTGTTTTCACTGCCGTCCTCCTGCCTCGATTCCCCCTGGTCTGCGCGCCGTATGTCCCGGATCTCTTCCGAGAGCAACTCCTCCGGCAGCAGTCGGCTCACTCTTTCCAGGGGAGACAGGGCCCTTTCCCAAGCTGGCCTCCTCCGGCTCCTCAGCCCCTGACCCGGGTCCGCCGGCGAGGCAGCCGCCGGGGGGGAGTCCGCGACCCGCGACTCGGCCCCATCTCCCTGCCGGGGCGAGCCGGAACACAGCGCTCTGACCGCCCGGGGACGATGGGCCGAAGGCAGGGGCGGCGCACCCCCTGCCCCGGCGCGATCGCTAGCCCCACACCTGCAAGGCACAAACCCTCCCCTGCCCAGCAGCGCCCGCCTCCTCCCGCCCTGCGGCACCAGCGCGGTCTTCTCCGGGCCCGCACGCGCGGGCTGCTGCGCCCGACTCTCCCTTCCCAGCACTTGCAGGCTCAGCCGCCGCCTGGCACACTGCAGCATGGCTGCGCCCTCCGCACGGCGCCGGGGGCGCTGCACACAAAGCTGCCGCGGCCGGGAGAGGCCCGGGCGCTGCTTGCCGGCCCAGCCTGTCCTGCTGGCTGGCCTCCCGGGGCTGGGCTCACGCGCAGGCGGACTCGCCTTTGCCTTCCCCCTGCAGGGACCACGAGAGCCAACAGAGCGACTCACGTCTGTATTAAGCCTGCGACCGTCCGGATCCACGTGTTTGCCCACATGGCCCAGGCAGCGCCGATCGGATTGGGGTCCAGCAGCTGCTGTTCTGTTCACAGACAGCCCTGTGTTCCTTGGACCCCCTCACCCTAATAGCGTGAGCTTTTGAAAATGACCCATGAAAACCTTTAACCATGTAGGGGAAAGATTTTAAAACTGCTTTAAAATGGATACAGACTGCAAAGATGGTTCCTTCCAAGTAGGAACAAGTGGGCGACAAGGAGCGGATCACCTGAGGATTACCTGTTCTGTTCATTCCCTCTGGGGCACCTGGCATTGGCCACTGTCTGAAGACTCAGGTTTCAGAGTAGTAGCTGTGTTAGTCTGTATCCGCAAAAAGAAAAGGAGGACTTGTGGCACCTTAGAGACTAACACATTTATTTGAGCATAAGCTTTCCTGAGCTACAGCCCACTTCATTGGATGCGCATCCAATGAAGTGAGCTGTAGTTCAGGAAAGCTTATGCTCAAATAAATGTGTTAGTCTCTAAGGTGCCACAAGTCCTCCTTTTCTTTTTGTCTGAAGATAGGACACTGGGCTAGATGGACCTTTGGTCTGACCCAGTATGTCAGTTCTTATGTTCTTAAGTAAACGAGATTTGGAAGGATTTGAAATACAATCCCATAAACATTCCCATCTATAAAAAGGGGGAATAACTGACTCTCAAATCTGTCCTGAAGATTACAAACATTAATCAAAATCCAGTTAAAGTATTTTGATAAAAAATTGCTATATGAATGCTAAGATTATTATGTATTTTACCCTCTTATAGTTGCTGCCACACACCCCTTCCCCCCCAAAAACAAGAAAACAAAAAACATACCTTGGAAGTAACAACTAATTTGAATGAATATAGTTAAAATCTGGCTTCTTGTTCAGCCAGACAAAAACATGAAACATAACATTTTGATTTAAACAAACTATACTGTAAGTTTATTTTAGCAAAACAGTTTGGCACAAAACATAGGTAAGGCAGATATGCTGCTGCAATTTAATATTTTTCAAAAACATACAATCAAAAGAAAATTACAATATGTTGTAAATTTGAATATAACTTTGTCTAGAAGCTTGTTTACATTTACAATGCATAATGGTGAAGAAGGAACAACTGCAAAATCACTAGGCCGGAAGTCAGGGATTGACTACGTTTTCTGAAGATTTAAGGTTTTTGTTTATGCTGGAACATTGTCTTTATTTTTCAGAATGAATTATAAGGCCCCCATCTGCAATGAGCTCAGTGTGGATGGACCGTGGGACCACAGGGAGCTCACTGCAGGACTAGAGCCTAAAAGAGGGAAGACAATGGGAATCCACTGATGGCATGTGTCTATTTCAAAAAACAATAGCTGAAAACCTAAAACTAAGAGAAACTCGTTTAACAATCCATCCTCCCTCCTCCTCCCATCCTCTAAATCCTTCCGTAAAATTAATTTCTGCTGTGTTGTTTAGAAGTCAGTTACTTCACTGAGGAAAAAAATTCAAAGCTTTATTATTTGCATCAGAATCATAAGATGTACACAGGCCCAGAGTGAATTCTTATATTGTTACTGTAAACTATTATGTACTTTCTCATCCCTTGCCATCATCCCTATGGGACACAGACCTTGAGTAAAATTTTCAAAAGCACCTATGTGACTTATGAGCCCAAGTCCTGTTTTTAAAGGCACTTTTGAAAATGTTACTGGTTGTCTTTTCTCATGTTTCTGTAAAGTGACTACCATATTTCCATTGCTGTAAATCAAACAGATAATCATGTTAATAGCTCTTGAAGATCTTCTGGCTGTGAGATATGCATGGTTTTAATGCTGAACATAAGTCATTATACATTTATACTTACAGACTATAAATATGTTTACATTCAGAACAGGTTTCTGGGCTTTTCCTGCTCCCCTCTTCTGTGGAAAACTATTTATGATAGAGACACATTAGTCATTAGCAATATTTTCATTTTTTTTATCGTATTAATTTTCCCTACGTTAAAGGAAGTAGACAAGAATTATTAAATGAGAGGGTATGAAAAAATTTACATTTGCAAGGAAGTACTTCTCTTATGCTTCTTCTGACTGTATGTGCCACAAGGGGAATATAGAAGATATGTAATGGGTACAGTATAGAAAGGACTATGTATATATTTAATATGCATCCTGAAAATCTGGTGATGCATCTGAAATGTACTTTTAAAAAATAATTGTTTACAGTGTACTGAATTATGATAATCATAAATGAAAATTAATCAGGTTTACATTTGGAAAGCTTAACTGTAGTAGCGAAGTGCTCCTAGTGTGTTTGCAGCTTGAATCAGCAGCATTGTACTTTTGCAAGCATAGTTTATTCTAGCACCACCACTATGCATTCCCCCCACCCCCTCCAAAACAACACCAGGTGAAATAAATTAGACTAGCAAAAGCATAGTTTTACAGTTATAACTGTGTCTACATTAGGAGGCTTCTGCCAGCACAGCTATGTTGGTCAGGAATCACACCTTTTCACACCCCTGTTTATATGTAGACCTGGCCTGATACAACAATTTGCAATGCACTGCCCTAATAATCAGGGGAAATAAGCTAATTAGAGAAATTACAGAAGAAAAATCACTCAGATCATCTAGTCTGCCTCCCTGTAAGTAAAGGATTGATCTCTAGATTACACTTTCTAGTGCTTTTTCCATTCTTGCTTAAAATATCTTAACCACCGGGACTTCCACCACTACCTATGGGAAACTATGTTGCATTTTAATAGACCCCACTGCCCAAGACTTTTTTTCTGATATCCAGGCTGTATTTTCTATTTCCTATCACTCCCACAGGATAATGGAGCAGCTAATACAGAACTCAATTAATGCAGGAGAGTAATATAATTAATGCCAATCTACATGGGTTTATGGAAAACAGATCCTGTCAAACTAACTTGGTATCTTTTTTTTATAAGATTACAAGTTTGGTGTTGATGTAATATACTTAGACTTCTGTACCTTCCCCAGACCTGAAGCTCGAAAGCTTTGTACCTTCCACCAACATAAGTTGATCCAAAATAAAAAGACTTTGTCTCTCTCAACTTCTGTAAGGCATTTGACTTAGTACTGCATGACATTTTGATTAAAAAACTAGAACAATATAAAATTAGCATGGCACACATTAAATGGATTAAAAAATGGCAGATTGGTCTCAAAATGTAATTAAAAACAGGGAAACATCATAGACAGGTGTGTTTCTAGTGGGCTCCCACAGGGACCAGTTCTTTGCCTTATGCTATTTAACATTTTTACTAATGACCTGAACGAAAACATAAAAACATCACCGAAAGTTTGGTGATGACACAAAAGTTGGGGGAGTGTTAAATAATGAAGAGGACAGGTCACTGAATTGTTTGGTAAGCTATGTGCAAGAAAACAATATGTGTTTTGATTTAACTAAATGGGAATGTATATGTCTAGGAACAAATATTTAATACTTGGCTCAAGATTGGATGTTTTTCTAAAAGCTCCGCTCTAAGAATTACTTTGGAGACTTTCTATGGCCTGTGTTACACAAGAAGTCGCACTAGATCAGGGATTGGCAACCTTTGGCATGTGGCCCACCAGGAAAAGCCCCTAGTGTGCTGCCAGGCCAGCCGGTTTGTTTACCTGCAGCATCTGCAGTTTTGGCTAATCACAGGTCCCACTGGCTGCGGTTCACTGCTCCAGGCCGATGGGGGCTGCGGGAAGCGGCGCGGGTCGAGGGATGTGCTGGCTGCCCTTTCCACAGCCCCCATTGGCCTGGGATGCCAGTGGGAGCCACGATCGGCCAAACAAACCGGCCTGGCCCGCCAGGGGCTTTCTCTGGCGGGCCGCATGCCAAAGGCTGCTGATCCCTGCACTAGATGATCACACGGATACCTTCTGGCCTTGGAATCTATGAATCCTTTGATCAGTTCTGGCAGAGAGAAAGCAGATGTTTCTGCAGTATTTACTCTTTCCCAGTATCTAACAACGAGATGAATCTTAATAAAATTAATATGCAACAATGATGTCCCAGGCATTGCTTGGTACAGTCACATTATATCCTACATTTGACAGGCCTGCAAAATTAGAAGCCTTAAAAAACCTTTTTAAAAAAAGCTTGTCATACATCTCTTGACACCCCACCCCCCCAAAAAAAAGAAAAAACAAAAACAAAACAAAAACCCAGCACACAGAAAGTATCTCCCCAAGCTGTCATATATTCAGCCCCCAGGACACCATCTTTCACCCTTGATACTCTCATAACCCTCCCCCACCAGCCTCAAAATACTATTTGAACACACATCACACCCCCTCTCCTGCCACACTCAGCCTCCCCCCCCCCCACACTACTCCCTCTCCTGCCACGCTCACCTCCCGCCCCCAGACTCCCTCTCCTCCCGCACTCAGCCCTCCCCACCCCACCGCGCGCCGTGCAGCGGAGGGGAGGAGCGGCGCAGGGGGAGCCCGTCCCCGGCCAGTGCGCCTGCGCAGGGCGGAAACACGTGGCCGCGGCGCCGCTGGCCTGGAGCAGAGGCCGGGCCCAGAGCGCCATGGCGGCGGCCGGAGCAGCGTGTGGCGGGGACGCCCCGCGGGCCCCCTGCGCCTTCTCCCCGCGCGGCCGCCGCTCCCTGGCGCTGTGCGGCCCCGACGGGCGCCTGCGGGTGTGGGACACACCGAGCAGCCGCCTGCAGCACGAGTACGTGCCCTCCGCCCACCTCAGCGCCTCCTGCACCTGCCTGGCCTGGGCCCCACCGGGGGGCCGCCAGCCCCCGAGCAAGGTACCGGGGCGGGAGGGAACGTGGGGCCGCGCCGGGCCGGGGGGGCCGCCGCCCGCACCGCATGGCCCGCTCGCCCAGTGCGGGGCCGGGCCTGCGCCGCCCCGGCACCATGTGGCTTCCCCGGGGAGAGCAGCCAGCAGGCCCCGAGTGCCGGGGGGGGGGAAGGAGGAGCCCCCCCTACAGCCGGGAACAGCCCCCGTGTGACGGGGACGCGGTCACAGCCCCCTCCCCCCATTTCCTGCAGGCCTCCCGCCTCCTGCCCGCAGCACCCTGCCGGGCAGCGCGACGGCAGACGGGCCCCCGGCAGCGCACGTGGGGCACCCACCCCGCTCGGGCCGAGGCTAGGGGTGGTGGGGCCGACAGGGTCCCCTTCCGGTGGACCGCTCCAGCGAGGGGGGCCAGTGCGGGCAAGCCCGTGGGGGAAGGGAAGAATTACTGATGAGCCCAGGCTTGCGGGTGGGGAGAGCATGGGATGGGGGAATCTTACCTCCCATCGTGTGTGCACCTAGTGGTGAGGCAGTCCTTGGGTGGCCCAAGCTGGTGTTGTGTGTCCTCTTTACACAGAGTTTACAGTCGCTATGTGTATGGTGCTTTGTCTGTGCCTGTGGGTACTTTATATATGCCACAATAACACCTGTGGTGTCTTTCAGTAGCGAGCCAATAAGCACTTTAGAGGTGTTATTGCACTAAAAGAAAAGGAGTACTTGTGGCACCTTAGAGACTAACCAATTTATTTGAGCATGAGCTTTCCGATGAAGTGAGCTGTAGCTCACGAAAGCTCATGCTCAAATAAATTGGTTAGTCTCTAAGGTGCCACAAGTACTCATTTTCTTTTTGCGAATACAGACTAACACGGCTGCTACTCTGAAACGTGTCATTATTACACTAAGACTTCCAGCCCCTTTGTGATGTAGGTAAGCATTTTCTACTTTTACAGGTTGGGGAAACTGATGAAGGGAGTATGTGTCTTGCCCAAGGTCACCCAGTGTCCGAAGCTAGGAAAAGAACTCAGGAACAATGATTTATTGTATCTGCGGGACACTTTTGACATATACCTAGTACAGACCCATTTATCCAAAATGCTTGTGTAATCAGAAATATCTGATCCAGATAATTGGGGGTGGAGGGAAGCATTTGGGTAAGCCATTCTCATCTGTGGCTGTGACAGAATGATTTGGCTGACAGGTAGTTCTTCTGAAATAGGTTTGTATTAGCCAAGTAAATTAATTTGAACTGTGTGTATGTGTAATAGCTGTAAGTATGCCTTGCTCAAAGAATGAATCATATTTGCAACATGCTGTCCTTCGTATCCGCTCTATTGGTAAGATACTCTTAAGGAAAGAGTAATGGCATTAGGAATTCATACACTATTAATTTATGTAGAATTCAGTCTTCCCTTTTCGGATAATATCCGCCTCACCATTTTTGCTCTTTGCAAGTCGTTCGTGGAGGGAAATTTTTCCAGGATTCAGGAATGCTTTAAATAGGTATGAGTAACATTCAGTGATTTCACTCAGAGCAGTCATTCTGGAACTTGGAAATTCCAGTGTTGAATTTCAGAGCATTTGTCTATTTTTTACAGTTCATTACCAAACCAAAGGTGTGATCAGAATTCAAACAACAAGGCACTAGCTCAGTTAGGGCCTATCTATACTGAGATTTGAAGGCACCACCTCAGCCATTTTTTTTTTTAAAGGATAAAAACAGTATTTGAACCTTGTTCTTGTTCAGAAAGTACAGTTTCCCCTGGCTAGTAGTATAGACAGGGCGTAACAATATTATAGTGTGTATTTCTATAACATCTGTATAAGGATTTCAAAGTGCTTTACATACTTGTTTAATTTATTCTGAGAGTACTCCTGAGTATTATCCCATGTTACTGCTTGGGAAATCAGAGAGATTGTGAATTGCCCAAGGACACAGGATTTCTGTGGCAGAGAGAAGTAGTTCAGATCTCCTAACTTATTGTCCTGTACTTTAATTTGCTCAATTATAACACACTTTTGAAAACCATATTTATAATTTGGTATCTGTGCTGACTGAAGAAACTGCAGGGCTCTCTCACCTAGTATATTGTATGTTGGGACACCATTTCGTAGCACAGATTTGGTTTTGCCTGTGTGGATGGACCCAAAGTATGTTATAACCTGTAATATAGCTTTCAAACATTGTTATAACATGGTGTCCTGGCATGATACAATGTGTACATGAGCTTCTTAAGCAGCTTTCTAGCAAGATCTATGTTTGAAAATGGTTCTTCAGAAGAGGGCTAACATGTTTTTAAAATCTAGGTGTAGACGGGGCTTTTTATCTTGTGTGAGGAACTTTGTCGAACACTGGGTCACATCTTAGTGCTAATTATCTCTTAACATGTTAAACTCTGAGCATTACTTAGATTTCAGCATGTTCTCTTGTGGAATTGGTAACTTTTCATATCTTGCAGTATTTATTCTGTGTAGCTTTGCAACTTGTTGGTTTGGCTCAGATTGAATGAGCAGGGAAATAAAAAAAAGCTTAAAGCTCTGGTAGGTGAACCAACTAAAGGATGCTTGTAACATAAGTTTTGGTTTTTTTGCACTGGAAAGCTTGCTGTTTTCTGCTCATGTGTCATATGCTTTAAGAACAATCATATGCCCAACTTGATTATCACATGCATTGTAAGGAGAGTGATCACTTTAGATAAGCTATTACCAGCAGGAGAGTGGGGTGGGAGGAGGTATTTTTTCATGCTTTGTGTGTATATAAAAAGATCTTCTACATTTTCCACAGTATGCATCCGATGAAGTGAGCTGTAGCTCACGACAGCTTATGTTCAAATAAATTGGTTAGTCTCTAAGGTGCCACAAGTCCTCCTTTTCCATATGCCAGTAGATGCCTCTAGGTGGTGTTTGGCCAGGTTCCACTTACACAAAGGCAGAGTATGTTCTGGACTCTTGCCACTTCAATGATGACCACACGTTTTTTGGCCAGTATGGGGATGAGTTATAGAAATTGGTAGGATCTTGAACTCTAATCCTGGGAATTCCTAGCTCTGTGATAGCTGCTTGGAGCACACATCTCCCTAATCTCTGTATATGTGCTTGTAGTGTGGGAGGTATTTTAGCTTTTGTTATGGTGACACTATTTTCTTAAAGTGCTGGTCAGTAGAAAGTCTCCCTGAAACAGACCCTTATAAAAATCTACTTTTTATGTGAGGATATTAGGGAAAAGCATGCCCTCTTAAAAGAAACAAATCAAATTATTTTACCATAACTGCTTTAATTAAAATACTAATATTCCTCAGTCAAAATCATAAATTAATTCTAAATATTTCTTCAATCCCTAGCATCTGAAAAAACAGTAAGGCACTCGTACGTGGCAGGATCAAGTTCTGTGTCTTGCACGTGAAAGCCTAGATGTTGTCTGGTATCTTAAGGCCCTGATTCTGCAGTGAGCTCCGTGTTGGGTTGCAGTGAAGTTAATAAGAGATATTGCCATGTGGTGATCATTGCAGGACCAGGACCTAAGACTGGTTTGTATTTTAGTTCTATGGATTTTTTTTGGAAGGGTGTGAGTGAGGCACTTTCTAGATCAATATCTAATTCTCATGTTTGTTTAGCACCTTTTATTCCAAAGTCACCATACCCAAATGCCCTCATTAGCCAGGCTTTTGGGAGCATTTCAGCAAAGATATAAGGTAACTTAAAAACAAGTTCCCTTTGGAGAATCTTTGCTACTACCTGGCTTGCTCATTCTGTGACATCAGAAATGCTATGAGTTGGATGGACTTCGGTAAGACTTGCTTGTATTTGTAATGTGGTCTGGAATGGTGGGGGAGGGGGGAAGAGGTGATGGGAGGGAGGATAGATTAGTAGGTGCTTCTGTGCTGATGGCTGGTTGCTTGCTATTTCAAGGGGAAAGGGTTTTCAGCACCCATCTGTGTTTAACTGGTTTCATTTTTCCTTTGCAGTTCATCTTTAGTATGAAAGAGTATTAGTAAATGCAGATAGTGTTTAGGGTCTTCTGGTACTATCTGGGCATCCAGTGCAAACATAGGCCTGATCTTCACTGACCAAAGAACTGTGTTTAAACACAGCTTTAATGTGACTGTCTCCAAACAAGTTTAGTTAGTTGGTTTAATGTTCAGACCTAGTATTGATCATGACTTTAAACCTAGATTAACATGCATTAGACCTACTTTGAAATGTTTAGTTCCAGGTATGAACGTGCTTTGGGAGGTGTGTTATAGTTTTTGCTGCACTCATGTTTTTGATGCATTTTTTTAAAAACTCTTCCTTTGTCTCTGAAAATGAAGCCTGAAAGTATGTTCCTGACAAGCAAAGACCTCAGCTTTCTACTTAGGTTTGGCTTTATTTGAAAGCTTTTGGAATGGAGTTAGATATTTTTTAAACTGGCATAGAGTTAACTTCAGCTAAAATTATTCTATTTTTGCTTGCCAAATATCCTACATTTAGCCCTGCATCAAAAGTTTTTAAAGTACTGTATCTTCAAGGATCCAAAGTCTGTCTCTCTCTCTTTTTTTTTTTTTTTTTTTGGGGGGGGGTTGCATTGTTTAAAATTCAAAACTTAAATGTGTAAGCTTCCAGATGCCCTGCGGCTCTCATATCTTCGGGCTTGGGCACAAACTAATTACATGCTGCATGTCACCTATTGTAATGTAAGAATCACACCTATGTAGGTGGAGCAGCAAGGCTGTCACAGAGTTGGCTGCTCTTCTTTTAAGCCCACAAGGAGTCCTTTTTGCGCTTCCTGGCAGTGCATTAGTGCAGATACCCTGTTCTGTAGAGGAAACATCATTTTGTGTCTGTGGATAGAAAGTTTTTAAAAATGAAATCTGAGATGACCGAGTGTCTACATAAGGTACAACAAACTCGGCAGAAAAATGTTTTCCTTTTGCTTGCGGTTGGGGCTGCTTTGTTCTTCTGAAGCCCTTAAAGAGGTGAGTATGAACACAGTCTGACATTAAACCCTTGTGAGCAGAAGTGTGGTGGTGGTGGCGGCGGCCTTTCCTCCTCTATTCTTTATGGTTTGGCATCCTGAAAAACTGATTTCATTTACCTAACCTGGCCATCCCACCACACTTCTGGCCAAAGAGGACAGGCTGAAACTCTGTGTAGAGATTGTCAGTGGCTCTCAAACTGAGAGTGCAAGGGATTAAAGAATGGTCTGAGCGTGGGAGCCAGGAACTATGAGATATAATGCCTGTTCGGATACTGTGTTCCTTTGTGGCCTTGGGCAAATCACTGTGTTGTCCTAATTTTCCCCAACTGTAAAGTGGAAATAGCACTTTCCTCTCAGGAGAGTTGAAGATTTATTTAATGTTTGTAAAGTGCTTTTAAAAATGAAAAGTACTATAGAAATGCTAAATTCTGTTATGGTTTTGATCTTCCCCTTTGGGGATGAAGCATACTCCGTGTTCTACCTTTCAGCCTGGCTCTGGGAATAAAGCAAAGACTAGAAAATTACCTTGGGATTTTCTTCATGGAGCACCAGACTATCTTTGGGTTTGTGTACACTAAGATTTGTAACCCTTTTAGTTGACATATTAAAACATGATCGTGTCCTGTCTACACTAGAATTTACACACATTTGTTCCCAATTGTGTTTGAACTCTAGGGTTACGGAACCCTTATTTGGGGAAGCTGACCAGACTAACTTGTTACCTTTTTTTTTAACCCTGCTCCCAATCTCTTTTCAGGAGGGTCCTCAGAGGAAAAAAAGGAAATCTGAAGCTGCAGAAGCTGGTGAACAGTTTGACCTGTTGGCTATTGGTACAGCGGTTGGCAGTATTTTATTATACAGCACAGTTAAAGGAGAATTACAGAGCAAACTAGTAAGCATCACATCAATCTTTCTGCATATTTGTAAGGTCATATCTGTTGCTCAAAGGGGTGGGCTAAGCTAGTTTAACAAAGTTTTAAATTCTGCATGGTTATGTAGTTACACATATGAATGGGCATGTAGTATCCACAAGAATGTCAGAATGACTCTACTTCTAGTGTTGCTAGTATGTATAGGCTGAGGAATTACTTTTTCTAGGCTAGCACAACATCATACGATTACATGTACATTTGTAATTCTTGAGTTCCTTTTAACTCAAGAGAATAGTAAGGATTTAGACACCATGAAATTCGTCTTGGGTGTATTGCGTCTTCAACAATTAGACAATATTCTGTGTCTGAGAATTAAAAAAAAAAATTGCTTTGGCTAGCATGGAGATGCTACTTGTCCTGGCATGTTGGCTTTTGTATAAAAGCGTGAATCACAGACTTAGCTTTCCATATAAAGTCTTATGTGAGTCCTTATATTCTCAGCATATGGTTTTCCCAAACCCATCAAGTGATGGTTCCATCCTGCTGTCATTTTTCCTTCTTAACATCACCTCTTCTCTTCCTTTTCATTTAGCCTTGATTTGTAACAAAAGAAAGGAATATAATGGTTGATATCAGTGTTAATAATTTGGAATAGACATACAAGACTGATTTCCTGCTCCTGGTTCTAGACTATTAGTCATGTGGCATTGATGCACTGTGTGTATGTATTACATATGGGAAAGCATCTGTGTGCCTTGTTAAGTTGGGTACTGGTTTAACAACATTAGCTTAAAATTGATATGGTGAATGCTGAAACTTTGCTGGTGGCATGTCTTTATTTTAGCCACAAAGTTCATGTTTTTTGATGGGTCCACAGAAATGTTCACCATTTTTCTTTTGTTAGTAACAGAATAGTGGCTTGTATTTGGGGTGTCATTATTTAAAAAAAAGATATTTAGAATTGCAAGAACATTCCTCACTCTTTCATAACTGAAAAGTTATTTTTGGTTTTGAAATATATCAAATTAAAAATTTTCTCTGCCCATATTTAAGCATAATGTCTTGCTGTGATGATACTTACTTGGTTTCGCTCACTGCTGACTTGCAGTGAAGACATTTTCGTCTTGGCTGTCTGAGCAGGCTGGTGCTGAATTAAATAGTAAAATTCGGTAAATTTACAAGAAACTCAAATTATGACTACAAGTGGATTAGCGATGCTCTTACAAAACTTTTCTAGGCATGTGTTTCATCCCCTCATTCTGGTTAGAACAGTCTTAGTTAGATGCTGTTGTTGCTCCTTTGGTAGCCACTTGAGTTCTAATACGAGGTCTCAGATTAAGTATAATCCAGTGCATTTTTTCCCCACACTGATAAACTCCCATGTTTGGGACACATGATGCCAGGATTATTCAATGACTTGACTAATGAGCCCTGTGATGGGATCTCTGGGGTGCAGCCTGGGACTGTGGGACCACTGTGCCCCCTGAGCTCTCTCCAGCCTGGGCTGCCTCTCACAGTGCCTTGCTAGTGACCAGCAGCAAACACCTCCAGTTGCTGTTATCGTTCAGCACAACAGCATGTGGAGCCCCACACCCAGCTATATTGCATGAATGCTCCCAGAGCCACTCACGAATCACACAGAGAAAGGCACCAGAGCCAAATTCCCTCAGCTCCCAGCACTGCATCTTAGGAATATACCGTCTTGCACTGCTCAAGATGAGCAGTGCAAATTTATTAATCGGTTCACTACTTCATCAATGGAATGTGCATTTGCAAAACCTGAGCAGATTTGCCACACACTTTATACAAACTCATTGGTAAAGATAAACAATAAAACAGATTTATTGACTATAAAAGATTGATTTTAAGTCATAGGCAAAAAATTAGATTTAGTTACCAAAAGAAATAAAATATAAACACACAGTCTAAATTCTCACCCCTATTAGACTGAGCAACAGCTAGACTAAGTAGTTTTTCTCACCCCCCACTGGATATTGCAGTTCATAGTACACAGATTTCACCCTTGAAATCTGGGCAAGTCCTCTCAGTTGGAGTCTTCAGAGTGTCCTTGTTGCTTGCAGCATGGTTGGGTGAAGGAGAAAGGGGCCACATGCTGGGCCTGGGTCTGTTTTATACCCTGAGTCCTATGAGCCGGAGTCTCCAGGCAAGGGTCTGAGCAATTCCCCTGGTGTGGCGTCATGCAGGTGAGTCATTGCATTGTAGCTCCCTTGCTGGACAATGGTTGTTGATGGGTTGATTGACTACTTTCCTTGCTGTTGTCTCTGGGGAGCTAATATCTGGCTGATTTCCCAACTTACATTCTCTTACATATGAAGTTATGAGAATTGTGTTGTATGGTTGTCACTGAAGCAACCAGGTTTCAGTGACAACCATACAATACAATTCTCATAATTTCATATGCATTAATGATATACATATATGGATAGAGAAATTACTTTCAACTGATCATAACCTTTCCCCTGATACCTTACAATACATGCTTTATATGTAAGATCACAATTATATAAAAATGAATATGGGGGGTTACAGGACGCTCTCCTAAGGTATAGAATGTCACAACCCCAACCTTCTCTAAAATCTCAGAGCTGGAAACCCTTCTGCTAGTGCCTCTGGTTTTCATCCTCCTGCCTTTTCTCTTTCTTTTCTGCCCCTGATCAAAAAACTCCTTGTGTAGAGTATCAGATTTAGCTGCCTTTAAAGATTACATTGTGACAGTCCCCATTTTCTTCCTTGTTTGGTCTAGACTCTATTTAATGTTGAGATATTCATTAGAGTGTTTAGTTATGCCCATCCAGTTGTTTTCTAGGCCTGTGAGCTTGCAGCCATTTTGATCACTTGATGGACAAGAGAGGTGGCTGATGTTTCTTGCTGAGTCCTTGGGTCGGGTCGGGTCTGGTCTAGTGATGGCTCCTTCTGAAGTGCTCAATACAAGGAAATGGCACTTATTTAGCAGCTTGTTTGGACAGGCAGGCTCTGAGGTGTCCATCTGAGAGATATCTGTATGGTCAGGGAAGCAGGCAAGCAAGATGCATAGTTTATTCAGAAGGCTGTTTGGGCTGTATTTATGTTGATGTGATGAGGAGGGGGATGGTTTTCTTTATCTGTGACTTTAAAGTGCTAGCCAGCTTGAATTCTCTCACTAAACCTTACATTACTTAAAGACTTTTAAAGGTGTAACCACTTACATTTCTAGCATCTAGATGTATGTTTGTGAGACCAGCTTAAAACTGCAGTATAGTCCCGTCTCTCTGTTTGAGTGAATAACCCTTTTCATATTTTCCATAACCTGATTTAGCTTCCCAAAAGTGGCCTGTTCTGTATGCTAATTGCACAAAAACTCGTTAGCCAAGGCCCTCTTCATTTGCCCATTAACAATTAAACCTTTTGTTTCTCTTGTAGGATGGTGGTCACGACAATAGAATAAACTGTGTACGGTGGCACCAGGACAATGGTTGTTTATATAGTTGTTCAGAAGACAAACACATTGTGGAATGGAACACACAGACCTGCAAAGTGAAGTGGTGAGTGAGACTGGTCTGCAGTCAGTAGTGTCAGCATTTCTTTTACACATGCCCTTTTTCCCCTCATCAAAGCATTTTGGTCAGGTCTAGTTGGAGGTGCCATATTTTGCTATGCAAGGCGTTTGGACACTGAGCTTCATGCCAGTAGGGGCTGGTAGCCAGTCTTCTGTGCTGAAGGGAAAACTGTCACTCTGCTGGGCTTCGAAGGGGGGCTGTTGTGGCTCTGTTAAGGGCATAAAGGATGCTCTATGCCAAGAAAATGATTGGGTCTGGCATTTCTACAAAATCAATTATAAAAAATATCAGACATTCTTATCACAAGTCTCAGCAAAAATATACATTTGAATTCTTCGAGTGCTTGCTCATGTCCATTCCACATTTGGTGAACACCAGTTATGGAAAAGGTTTTGTCTGTCTTTTATTCAGAACTGTGTTTAGGCTGTCTTCACAAAACCAGATTTCACAAGCATTTAATTTAGAACATGTTCTTGTATTCTAAAGTAGGTCTGTTGAAACTCTAAAATGTGCTGTGCAGTACACTGTCTTCATCTAGTATTTCACAGTCACGTAGTTATGTAAATCCGTGTCAGCCTTTTGAAATGCAGGCCAAGATTTTCAAAAATATTGAATGCCCAGCATCTCCTGCTGACTTCATTGGGTGTGCGCTCATTGCTTCTGAAAGTCAGACCACTTGTTTGGATGTTTAAATACAGATTCAGAGCATAACCTCAGGCACCCATTTGGCACCCATTTTTTTTTTTTGAAGGTCTGAACTGAAAACTATTGAAGTGGTAAGACCATTGCAGAAAATTCATAGATTAAATTGCTAATATGTAACCACAACAAAACACATACGTTCTAGTATAAAAGGGCTAAATATTTAAACATCTCTGAAATATGCCCATGACAGCAATCTTAATTGGCTCTTGTTCTATTGTATGCTGTGTGGAAAGCAGCTGGGGTAGCAATATTGTCACAGATCATTTCCAGTAAGGTACAGTAGCTGGCAGCCTGTCAGATTGTCTGCATTATACACAACCATATGCTTGTACAGTTGTATGCCACAGTTAAGATTGTCGATGTTAGATTATGGATATCACTAACTGTCAGGCAACCATGCTAGTGCATAACCTGTCTGTAGTATACATAAGGAGTTGGTGCTTTTGTTCACGCTAGTGAGGGAAATGATGCTGAATGTCTGTTCTAGCTAGTGTAGACTGTATGCAACTGTGGCAGTCCATGGCAGATTTGTAAAATGGCTTACACTGCAGCTAGTGGTCACCCCAGGTAATATAGACAAGACAAGTTAACCTCATTTCTTGCTAGAACTGAAACCTTTGAAACAGAACCAGCTTTAAAAAGTAGGAAATCTTAAAAGGAGGCTTTTTCCTCTCTGATGAAACAGTAAGTATATTACACAGTTTTACAGAACATCATGGAACTTCACTATTGGCATAGTGTTCAATAGTTCATTGGTTGCTCTGACTTCAGCAGTATGTATGGTAGGATTGCTACATTGGTGTGGAATCTGGTTGTGGGAGACAGACATCACAAAATGTGAAAGGTTGTGTAAGCCTTTCTTTTAAGTAATGCACAAAAATGCCCTTTTAGCCTGACTACTGCTGAAAACATTCTCAGAACTAAATTTGATGGAATTCCTCAGTCCATGGGACAACTACTTTCTATAATCCAGCATCCTCTTGGTTTAATAGCCTCATGTGTGTTTGTTTCTGTTTCCTGTTGCACTGTTGTAACTCAGCCACCACGCAATGTAAGATTGAGAGGGTGAGTTCAGGTGCATGAGAAGGCTTTTTATCTGCTGCTGAAACTTTCTGTATAAAAGCTTGACCATTGTTAAAACTCTTGTTTTTATCTGTCTTGCGTTGTCTGTCTCAAGCCTTGTCTAATTGTGAAAGTTGTACTTACTGATAAATCCCCTTGAGTGTATACTCTTAAATTGGTTTGAGTGAATTATATTAATTTAACTTAAGAATATTCCTCACCAATGTAAACTTAAATTGATACGTCAGTAAGGAATTGACTTATATTAAATCAACATCAGTCACTCTTAAATGGATTAACAAGTGTTCATCAAAGGTGATTTGCATAGATTTGACCAAACATCTCAACTGTGTGTACACAGTGCCTCGGTTTACGGCTGCTACAAAACCGATGGAGTTCACTAATTTTTCTGAGTCCATAGAAATGTCTGTTGGCTTTCAGCAGCAGAATAGTAGACTCTTGTGAGATGTCTCTACAATAGCTATTTAGGGTAAAATTTTCAAGTGCCCTAAATGATTTAGGAGCTCAAATACTGTTTTCAGAAGTGACTTGGGCACTTAGGCTGCTACCTCATTTTGAAAATAGGACTTGAACTCCTAAATCAAAAATGTGTTTTGCCCTTAACCCCAAACAAACCTGATACTCTTTGAAACACACAATAGTCCTGTTTGCAATAAATTATTTGCAGTAAAACTTAATATCCAAAACTGATTGAGTTTCAGGCTCATGTGATCATGAGACAGTCAAGATGATATTCTTGTGCTATGGTTGGATGCTGATGCACATCCCGCTGAAGTGAATGGAAAGAGTTCTGTTCACTTCAGTGGGCATTGGCTAAAACCCATAGATTGGGCCACATTTTCTTTTGTGGTGAAGCAGCTTTGCACATCAGCACCAGAAGAAAGCAGTCTGAAAATGACTGACTAGCCATGGGAGAGTCACATCAGTTTATGGGAATCCTCTAGAGCCAGCATAGTGGGATATGGGTTTGGGTAAGGTAGAATACATGCATGAACCTGAGCAGCTTCATGAGCCTCTTACAGAAGTTAGCAGTCATTAAAGATTAGAGAAGTCTTCAGACAGTTCTAACCATACACCAGGGGGACTGACCAAGCCTTTTGCACAGCCAGAGCAGATCAGGGAATGCAAAGGTGGTTTAAATCCACATTTGCCATTCCTTCCTGAGCTGTATTGTGCAGTCCTCTCTCTGCTGCAGGTGATATTACTTGAAGGCTATTGTGTTCTTAGATGCTGAGCCATCCACAAACACCCTGCCATTCCAGACCCCTGACAGGGATGAGTGGTTGTATGGCTGGGGAAAAATGACCTATTTAACATGACCTGGTATCCAATTACCTACATGCTTAAGACACCCTCATTTGCCCTCCTGTAGTTTCTCAGGCACCACTTCTTTTCCCCCCATTCCACTATCGCTGCTGCGATTCGGTACAGAGCAGGGAGGGAGTGGTGAGCTGGCCATCTTGTGAATTCTCTCCAAGTGAAGTTCTTTTTGGAATGACTCGTTCTGCAGATGGTATTTTCTGGTTGACGTGGTAGTTCACATTGACCAAAAGTAGCACAATAAGACATCATATGAATCACAACATCATCATCATCACATGCACTCCAGCATATCCCAGGTACTTATCTATTGGATCAACCCCGCCTATTGTTGTGTTTGTATTTCATTTTGTTCAACATCAGTATCTATCTTCTAAGGACCACATCTATTCTCCTGTTACAGCACAGGAGGTATGTGACCACTGGAACCATGCTCAGCTACAGATGAGTGGGCTCCTGCCCTATGACCTGCCATTGTTGTGCTGGGTTCATCATTGTCCATGGCTTTCCTACCACTGCTGTTTGTGGCTGGCTGATTTGAAAATCTTATCAGGCACAAGAATGTGCAAATGATGCCGACAGCTATGCAGTCCTCACCACTGTTGGTTTGTTGTGTTTCATGGGCATGGCCTGTGGATTTTTTTTTTTTTTTCCCCAAGCACTCTTTTACTACTTGCTTTTTTGACATGCTAAGTCTGGAATCTTTGGAAAAGTGAGTGTGATGTTTAAACTGCTATGTCACTTACGCACTTTTGAAAATTTTACCTTCGGAATCCAAAGGGCGTTCTCGCACCATGGTGTAAAGTCAGGAACTGATATCCTGACACTGTAGCGTTTGTTAAATCAGTAGTCTTTGCCCATTCATTAAGCAGAATGCCTTGCTATGATGATACCCACTTGGTTTCGCTCACTACTGATGTGCAGTGGGGACAACTTCCTCTTGGCTGTCTGAGCAGGCTGGTGCTGATTGTAATAGTGTAAAACAAAAGCTGAAGGCAGCAATTGCTAGAGGGCCAGAGTAGCCATTTGTTTCTTTTTTAATTTTGCAAAATCTGCTTTGAAAATTAAAACACAAACCATATCCTCTTGACTTCGAAGTGCCGTCTTTGATAAAGCTAGCACTCAGTAGGACACTTGTAACATTGCATTATCGTTGGTGGAGCTCCACTGGTGGTGGCAAGGGTAGAAGTGCTAGTGCAGACTTGCCAGCAGCAGACTATTCTAGCGTTACCACCAGTGGGAATTGGAAGAAAAATGCATGTGTGGACACAGCCTTAGGTCGTGACAGGATGTCTCAGATTCTGCATCTCAGTCAGTGTAGTGCTGTATTGTCTTTAAAATCGCTCTGGTTCCTTTGTTTGACCACTGTTGTCGTCTTGTCAGCTGGTACGGTCATTCTTTCAATATCTAGCTCACAATTGTTTAGAGTACAGAAAATGATATAAAGGCTTTGCCAATGTGCTGGTGTGTGTTGGGAATTATGAAACTTATCTGGAATGGGGAGTGAGTCTCTGTGAAGTGATCTTAGTAAGAGAGGGTGGGACTGATTTGGCCTCTCTCCTTTTGCTGCTATATGCCGCTCTGACAACATGGCATCGGTGCAGGTAGCTCTGTACTACATATCCCAGTGTATAGGGGTGGGAGGAGGAGGTGTTCCCATAGTGCTGGGTGCTGCACAGATTCTAAGCTGCTGCATAGCACTTATTTAGCACTGGGGAGGCTGCCATAAGTTACAGAACCACCCAGGGCTGCTTGAGCCATTTCAGTCCTGCAGCAGCCCAGAATCTGAAAGAGACAAAGGTAGCATAAAGCAGCCTTTGCCCTCCTTTTCCCTGGTGTGCGCCTCGTGGGTGGTACTGCACAGAATCTAGCCAGGTGTGTTTTGAAAGGAAATTCTCAGGGTATGTCTGCATTGCAGCCAGGACAGTGAGTGCCAGCTTCTGTAGATCTACTGGCACTAGCTGTATTCGAGCTAGCTCACTGAAACTAGAAGGGAGGATGCCGTGGTGTGGGCTTCACAAGCCTGCCTGACTCCCCTGAGTACATATTTGCCTCTGCAGCTTGCATTGAAGCTCTCACCACTGTGTCCTCTCTTCTATTTTTAGCAAGCTAGCTAGAGTACAGCTGGTGTGGGTATGTCAACATAAGCTGCCATTCACATCCCTCACTGCAGTATAGATGTACACTCAAATATGGTGACCTGTAAATTTTATTCTTCTGTGCCATTTCCCTGAAATAATTGTCTTTAATAGTTTAAACAGAATAGTTGACTTCTTACAAAAGATTAAGAGAGTTCTGAGTAGACATAATTAAAAACCCTCAGTGTTGTGGTGAAAGAACTTAACAGTTATAAGTAAAAGTAGGTGGTTATAGAAGATTTTTTGTTCTCAGTAAGTCTCTCAGCCCATCTCTTCTCAGATAGTTCAGTTGTTAATGCAGCAGGAAGCCTGTATGTTTCTCCTAATTCTTTCACTGGAATCCACAACTATTGTTTTTGGGAATCTGCGAAAGCACCGCCATCTAATGATTGATTAGTACTGTGCGGATAGGTCTCTGCTTGGTTTAATGCTAAATTTAAAAAATCTTGTCAGAAGAGGAAGTTGTCTTTCTCTTCCCTGGATGACTTTTTGGCTCCCCCAGAAGGGGCTGGGTTGCTCATGCTCAGTGGGAACTGATCTGTATTCGTGTATTTGTTCCTTAAAGAATTTCCTTATGGTAGCATTGATCTCAGTGGATTGCCCTGAGTCTGTTTGTCACTGAGTTCTCAGTAGCTCACTAAGCCAAAATTACCACAGGATGTTTGATTTAGATGACTTGCATGGAAGCAATATTAGCTAAAGTCTTGTTTTTGTAGCTCCATCGCTGGAACCAACACAGTACTTTGATCAGTGCAACCTGTGGATTTGGAGATGCCTTGAAAAATCACCGCTAGGGGCCGGATTGTTCATCGGTGGGGTTTATCATGTGACCTGTATTCAGTGTCTCAGTAGCTGCTCAAAGCATTTAACAATGGTTGCCTTTAACGTTTGAAAGAAACCATGTTCCCTGCAGTTATCTGCCTTTGTAGATAACTACAGAAGAAATTTACTTAATTAGAATATATAAACTGAAGGCACACCAACCACATAAAAATCACAGTTCTGTCTGAAAATCCCTTACCTGCAGTTGTTACAAGTCACACTTAATGTTACTGTGATTGAAAACTGGAAAAAAATATTTTTCTTTATCCTGTTGTATTTACTTTGTGTAGTTGATAGCTCTAAGGTACAAGAATTTTCCCTGTTTCCCCTGGTTTTTTGGAGTATTTCACACAGTAACGGGGCAGAGAAACATTTTTTTTCAAGACCTAGAAAAAGGTGATTGTCAAACTGTCAAGGGTCCTCCTAGAATGATCTAGGGACAGGTATGGCACTTGAAACTACTTTAAACTTCTTAAAATGGAGTTCAAATTTCGTCCTTTTAAACAAAGATTGTGAAACTGTATTAAAACAACCCACTTGAAATATGTTTTGAAATCTCCACTGATATGAATATTGACTCTGTGATCCCGGTGGGTATCCATTTTACTAATTCCAAGGGGAAACACTGCCCAATAACACATCTTTCAAAATCGGAAAGATCAGACACAGAACAGCAGGAAACTTCCTCACTTCTTTTGGTAAGAAATTAAAGCATTGAATGGGTATATACACTGAAATGCTTTTTTTTGGGGGGGGGGGGGAGGAAGCAGTGTTAGAGAAGGGGGTTAAATACCAACCTACCCAAAAGAGCAGTGGAAAACTTCTGCTCTTCTGTCTCACCTGCTGTAGCTGCTTATTGTCTGACTGCATCTTTGCTATGTGTCATCAGTATCACAATATAGCTCTTCCTTGCTGTATAGTTTCATATCTAAATATTTTATATGGCAGGAATCTTTAAATAGTAACTTATGATTTTTAGACATATTTTATATTTATTGGTTTAAAATTTTTTACATGGGCCCAGAGCAGAATATTTAAATAGATAAGTGTCAATTTGGATGCTGTTTGCTTAGTCTTGTCCTTTTCCTCTTTGGAAGAGCATATGAAACCAAAGAACTCTGTTGAACATATCATTACCTGTGAAATATACAGGCAATGAAACCTGTTCCATTTAGACTTTTCTGTTGGATTGTCAAGGATAGTGTAGAATAAACTAGCATGGTTTTGAAGATATTCAATCTTGTGAATATTGCATTGAAGCATTTCAGAAAAAATGGTCTTAAAATTGTAACACTGAACCAAATGTTTATGATGGGTTGCATGGGTCACTTCTTACACTGAATGAACTCCTCTTGCAATTTAGTGGCCTGTGTGAAGCGTGTTGGTCACTAACTAGTTCCTGGTGGAGACAAGTGTACATGGCAACGTTTGACGCTTTTATAACACCTTTATTCACCTTAATGTGAAAATGTTAACAAAAGTCCTTTAATGAACTAAGCCTCAATAATGGCACACAGCAGAATTACACTGTTGGGAGAGTCTGTCCAGAACAAGTTGAGCACACTTTCTGGGGTCTAGTGCAGTAGGAATCATGTACTACTGTGCCCCATGCTACATCTGTTTTGGGTGTAGAGGACTTTGGGGCAGTCAGTTGATGCACATTAATAATTTTGTGTGTAAACGGCTTTGGTTGTGGGGGGAGAAACAACTAATTGCTGTGACACAACTTGTAGCTTCTTAAATCTATTGCATTTTTCTTAGCCTCTTCAACATTGCTGCTCTGAGTTTGAGATGTATTAACTGGTGTCCCTTTCCTTTCTCACCTTCCTCTGTTCCCTTGCAAACAAAAATCTAGCAAATGGAAAGGAGACAACAGCAGTGTTAGCTGCCTGTGCATCAGCCCAGATGGAAAGATGTTACTTTCAGCTGGTCGAACTATCAAATTGTGGGACCTGGAGACCAAAGAAGTCTACAGAGTAAGTGAATTTTTTTAATACTGGATCTAAAAAAATCCTTCCCTGATTAAACTGACCTTGTGTGGCTAGTATTTCCTGATGCAACATGTCCCAGTTGTGTTGAGTATAAAGAAATAATTGTCAGTCCAGGGGCTACTGGAAGTTGCTGCTATGATGATACCTTCACACTGTGGTTTGACTTGCTGACAGTTGAATGAGGACACTAAATTCCTTGGCTGTGTTTTAGTGTGCTGTCAGTAGCCCCTGTGCAAGCCAATATTAACATAAGCTTCATATGGTTCCTTTACACTGGATGCATTTTTTGCGTGTTCTCCTAATTCTGACTATAGAGATGTAAAAATAGACCGAACCAGCTCCTTTCAGATGTGACAATGGACTCTGCCAGCAGCATTCAGCAGAGACCCAGTGCTATTAGACTTCAGACAGCATCTTTCCAATCTTAATGTAGCCGGTTACATTATTAATCTGTTACCTAAACAGGTTGGGAGGCATAGTAGCAAACGTCCTGTTTGGTACACAGACAAAAACCTGGTCTAAACACATGGAACTTAATTATTCGCTGGTAATCTCCAATTAAAAATAGTAGGTGCATTGACTGACCAGAATGCTCAACTGTAGGCAGAAAATGAAAACGGGAGTCTGTTTTCTTGTAAGCCCCATGAGAAGATGAATAGACGGGGAAGTAACTTTGGGCAGTAACAGCACTGCCTGTGTAACACTGCCTCACTGGGTAGTCCCACAGGGGACTTTGTAAAATATAGAAGGTTGTTGGGGAGGATGACTTCTTTCTCTCTCAATTTTTTTCCCCAACCTGAAATTCCACCTATTAGTCTCTCTTTTCCTTGTGTAACCTCTTTCATTTCTCTCTCCATGAATATCATGATTTATAAACTCAAGGCAGCTGGATTCTAGTTCTAACTGAAAACACTGCAGAAATGTCTTGACTTATTCTGTAATACTTGGATTTGACCTGTGCAGCTTGCATAATGTTCCTCGTCGCAGCTTAAACATCAAAATTTTACTATATGACTGCTCCTCACCATCCCATCACAAGTAAAATTTCATTTCCTCTAGAATTTCACAGGCCATGCAACAGCAGTTTCATCATTAATGTTCACCACGGTACGACCTCCGAATGAAAGTCAGCCCTTCGATGGAATTACAGGACTCTATTTCTTGTCTGGAGCAGCACGTGACCGGTTACTCAGTGTATGGTATGTAGGCTTTTCTTGTGACAATCTGTTGATACTCAGTTTGAGCATAAACTTTTCACAAAAGTATTAATTGTATTCTGTTGCTCATAGATAAACAGAGGGTTATTCTGGTTTGATGCAATGATGATTCAACTGTGGTTTCAATTCACTGACAATCAAATGAGGATGTGAATTTCCTTGGCTGTGTCTGAGCATGCTACCTGTAGACCCTACTCAGGACTATAATACATGCTATGAGCATGTTACATGACTGACTTCTTTGCTCTTAGTGTCTTTTTAAAAAAGTGTGTGTTTAAAAATTCACATTTTCTTTGCACTTGGATAGTTTTGTACAAGAATCTTGCCTAAGTGTTTGGTGTTTGTTTTTTTTTTTTTTTAAAGTAGTTTACGGTTTGGGGCTAGAACACTTAGGAGTTTAAGAGAACTTAATATGATTGGCATGGTCAGCTTTGAATAGTTAAAACACTTTTTAATAGTTAAATTAATCCACATAGAGCTGGGTTGTAGATGGTCACTGTTTAGGGAATTTATAATATTGTGCTCTCCTTCAGTGATGATGCAGAGGGTAGCAGAGTAATTAATGTTTTTTCTTACTACACTAAATATGTGCTATTTGTGTCTCCAGGCAGATCAGATCAGATAGGAAAGACAAGAATGCTGTGATGTCTTTTACTGTTACAGATGAGCCAGTCTTTATTGACCTAACAGTGTCAGAAAGCAAAGAGGAGGTAAGAGAAGTAGTTTGCACTTGTACGTTTTGGTTTCAAGTTTTCAGTGCTGATTTCTTGTTAATGTTGGAAGAAAACACTTCGGTGTGTGGTAAGCAAGGATGAATGTTGAATGCGAATTAATGGGTTTGTTTGAGAACTGATGTTACAGACTAGGGAGCTACACAGTAACAGCATTCAGACTTCCCTCCCTTAAATGTTTTTCAGCATTCTTGTTAATAATGTGAAAATGTTAACTGACTTATAAAATTGAAACAATTTATTATCAATCAGTTACTTGCCACATCTTGTAGCACAAAATAAGCATGTTTCTTTCCGAAATAGGGTTCAGGTATTGCCATGGTTTTCCTGAAATGAGGAGGCAAGGACAATCCCACTGAATTTTGAATGAATTACAATTTAATATGTTGTATCAGATATGCATTCCATAAGTCAGATTTTTAGCACATTACGATGTTCTGCGGGAAACTTCTACATAAAAGAATCGGGGAGTTGAAACACATCTTATTCACAGATGACACATCTGAAGCAAGTTCAATAACATTTCAGTCTCTATTTAAGCCACAATGCTCTTTCCTACATCATTCACTTTCCTTCTTAAAATGCACTACGTCAAGCCAAGTTTTCTACTTTTTCACCCATTACTGTAGAGATCTCAGACAGAATATGATATATTATATGTATACCCGTTAATTGGCCAAAGAGGCATGTATGGCTGACTTGCTGCCTCGCATACATGTTCTTCTATAGAAACAGCCTCCATGTATATATGCTGAAAATCTTGCTTTATTAAACAGGTACCAAACCTATGCCTCTCCACTTGAGCCCAAGCCATTTTAGTAGGATTGCCCATATCCGTGGTACTTCAGTAGCTTTACTTTAAGTTCCTACCATAGTAGCATATGTTAATTTCTCATGATGTATCAATGACTGGAAGTTTGTTCTCTGATCTAATAAAAACCATATGTTGTGACTTTCAGCCGGTGAAGTTAGCAGTTGTATGCAGAGATGGACAGTTGCATTTATTTGAACACATCTTAAATGGGTAAGTTGGTATTTAAAAAATACACGATGCTTGTTTCTCAGAAATTGTGTTCTATAAAGTTGGCACCTTGCATATGTAACACTGGGAGACTGTTATCTAGTGGTTAGAGCAGAGGACTGTGAAAATTAGTTTCTTGCATTCTACACTTAGCTCTGCTATTGACTATCACATTAGACAAGTTGCTTAACCTCCTTGAGCCTCACTTAATCCACCTTTAAAATTATAAACTGTTGAGATTGAGTTGATTGGAGAGCTGACAGAAGGTGCTCTAGAAATGCAAAGTATTATTGTTTTTAGCTAAATCTGTTTTGATTAAATCATTTCTTTTCAGATACTGCAAAAAGCCCTTAACATCAAATTGTACTATCCAGATAGCAACGTCTGGAAAGGACAGTGATGCCACACCAAAACCAGTCCCTATTCTAGCAGCTGCATTTTGCTCCGACAAGCAGTCGTTACTGCTTGTGTATGGAAACACCTTACAACCCATCATTGAGAGAGTGGTATGTAAAGCCTACTTGATTTGGAACCTAATGTTTTGTAAGCATGTAACACAAACTCCCAACTACTCTCTGAATGGAGGAATTTTTAATTTGGACTTGCGTAGCGAGGTAAAGCCACTCTTTTCTGTGGTGTGTTCAGTGCCTTCAGTACAGCTGTCTGAAAGGAAATTTTGATCCTGCTTTCTTTTATTAAATACAATATAGCTAATGTTGGGGGTATTTCCTGCTGTTGTTCCAACAGGCATTGTTGAGCACTCCATTTCAGCAACGTGAAAACTGGTGTTTGTCATTTAAGCTTCAGTTGAAGGTCCTCCATTACCTGAACAAGTTCCCTTGAAAGGCATAGGAATCTGGTGACTTGGGGAAAAGCAAAGCAGCTGCTTTCCTGAAGTAACCGAAATTTCACTTTACTGATAATGCCTGCTGAGTTATTTCTAACCTGTTGAAGTAGCTTCATGAGTCACAGTGGTGTGTTAAAATGATGTGGACTGTTTCTTTTCTTCCCATGTTAGTCCTTGAACACCGCTGAATCTCATGTATGCTTGATAAGGGACGTTCAAAAGACCATGGCACTTCAAACAGAAATGTCTGTAACAAAGGTGAGTGGTCTATGAAACATCATCCTAGTCCCTGTTCCGGTTTTATATTTATCAATACTAAACCTTGCACTTTAGCAGGGAAGATAGGGTTCTACACTGGTTACTTCTGAGGAGAAATTCAATAACAAATAGCATTCCTTGAACAAAATGCATCTCATTAGCTTTTTACTGGTCCTAGCGCACAGTGCTTAGATGGAGATAGGGTATTGCATACTAGGACTAGGACTACTACTGCCTTCATCTCTGTATTTAAGAGGAGGTATCTCCAATTTTTGCCAGTTAGGTGCAGATCCTTGGGTCATGAGAAGTTGCTCTTGCAGCTCTCAGTTGGGCAAGGTTTGGGTGCTCTTGTTTTAGCATTTCTGTAAAATTAATCCTGCTTTTTTTGTAGATTCTTAAATCTGGTGTCCTGGCTTTTCTCTGCGGTGGCCTTCATATGTTCCAATTCCCCAGAGATACAGCACCTGGGAATATGAACTTGAAATCTTACACAACAATGTCTGTTGAGACCATTTTCCACCTCTGGCCCATGTGCAGGGTTCCCAGGGTGTTAAAAGGGGAGGCTACCTTGAGATACTTATCAGTAAGTGGCTTTTGGTGAAGGGTGTTGTCGCTGTATAATCCCTGCCACTGCCTTTGCAACTTTTGGAATCTCATCTTTCTTCAGGTTAAGAATTTCTGAATTAGTGGAAAGAACAAAAAGGCAGTTGAGGCTGCTCCCCATTTTATACCCTGGGAACCCTGTATTATGGTATGAGTTGGCCCAGTTGACGCTCTGCTCAGAAGATTCCTGGCTTGCAGACTCAGTGCACTTATCCCACAAGTGTAAATGTATAGAGGCGGCATTTTCTCAGACTACACTTACTGATAACTCTGAGTTGGCACACTTAATTTTGGTGTGTGAGTTGGCTTATTGGGTTTCGGACTACTACTACATCTATGGGTTTCTGTGAGCCAGATGTGGGCTTGTGTTCTTTTGTAGTCATGAAGCCAATGATAGATGCACCAAAGTGAAAGCTATAGGGAATCTTGGGCTTGCTGTGATGACCTTTGTCTTGGTTTCGCTTATTGCTGAATTCCATGAAGACACATTTCTCTTGGCTGTCTGAGCATGCCTTCTGGAGAAGAGTTCCATGCGTCATGCACTTGGCACTGCCCTACAAATATCTGTAGCTAGAGTAGGTTTCAAAACCACATCTGCTGTACTGTAACAACGTGAAATTGGAGTATCACATTTTGCCTACTACATCTAAACCTTACTAGAAGTGAGGTGATAAATGAAATTTGCTACAGTCGTTATAGTAGTCTGTATTGGTGTACTGACAGCTAGTGCTGCTGCTTACTGGGAACCGGTCATATCTCGAAGCAAGAAGGATTAGGTTGGGTCAGTGCTGGAATGGATGATCTCTAAGTAAACAGGTTTCTGCAATAAGTGATTATTGGAGTTTTGTATGTGTCACGCTTCCTTGCATCCGCACTGATCCAGCGTGATCACTGTGCTGCTGGAGGTGCTGACTTCCAATTGAGACTTACAACTTAGCTTCCTTGTGTTCATTAAAGATCCCATGGCTTTTCTTTGTGTGATAAAGGGTTGCTTATTCAAGCATTCTGGTCTGATTTAATTACTTGTATTCTGCCTCCCTAAATGAGAACCACTGCTCTAGAGTGCAAACTTACTTGATTGCACACACTCCTCCCCCCCCCCTTGTTATAATTTATGCCCTCTTTCCTGTTGCACAAGTACATATACAATAGCTCCTCGCTTAACGTTGTAATTATGTTCCTGAAAAACGCGACGTTAAGCGAATCCAATTTCCCCATAAGCATTAATGTAAATGGGGCGGGGGGGGGGGAGTTAGGTTCCAGGGGAATTTTTTTCACTGGACGAAAGACGTGTGTGTGTGTGTGTGTGTAAGTGTACATACTTATACTACACACACACGCAGTATAAGTTTTAAACAATTTAATACTGTACACGGCAATGATGATTGTGAAGCTTGGTTGAGGTGGTGGAGTCAGAGGGTGTGATATATCCCAGGGAATGTTTTGCTGCTAAATGATGAGCTAGCACTTGGCTGAGCCATCAAGGGCTAACACGTTGTTGTTAATGTAGCCTGACGCTCTACAAGGCAGCCCGAATGAAGGGAGGAGACATAATAGATGCATGGCAGTGGCTACAAACATTCCCTGCAGAAACTGAACATAATAATAAACGAACCCACACTATCCTACTAGAACACAACACTCCCTCCACTTTCGAAAGTGCTGGGGGGGTGGTGAGTGTGTGAGAGAGAGAGAGAGAGAGAGAGAGACGCACATTGCCCATTTAAGTACGCTGACCTCACTCTAAGTACACTGCCTTTTAAGGAGATCAGCTGGTGCTGCCAGCAAGCTCCCTCCATCCTAGTCCTGAGTGCCGTCATGTCCCCACCCTGCTCTGTGGAGATGGGGTGCAGGAGGAGGGGGACACCCTGACATCAACACCCCTCTTCCCCCACCCCCTGCACAGCAAGCAGGAGGCTCTTGGGAGCAGCTCCAAGGTAGAGGATAGGAGCAGCACATAGCAGTGGGGGGAGGGACGCCTGAACTGCCCGACAATTAATAGCCTGCTGGGAGGATGCCGCACAGGGAATGTAAGGGAGCTGATGGGGAGCTGCCGACCAACCCTGGTTCCAAGCCCCCACCAGCTAGCTCCAATGGGCTACTCTTCAGGCAAGCAGTGGACAAAGCAGGTAGCTGCCAAACAATGTTATAAGGGAGCATTGCGCAACTTTAAACAAGCATGTTCTCTAATAGATCAGCAATGTTACAATGTTGTCCCGGTTCACCTTGTTTCGTTGAGTGAAGAATTACTGTACCAATAAAAATAAATCAACATGCAACTCTCACTAAATATTAAAAACAGTAAATTATTGATTCAAACAGAGCCAACGAATGATCCATTGTAATAAGAGCAAAAGCAAAACTGCAGCTGTGGTTGATGCTTACAATTAAATGTGTACACCACATCGTAGCAAACATATTAACATACAGATGGCAACGACTTTGTATAATGCTTTGCAAGCTTAACAGAAACCCATCAAAATGCACACTGCCCTCTAGAGTCAAATGCACAGCGCCATCTAGGCCCTGATGTGTCTGGAGGAATCGGTGTCGCTAGTTATGCATTGCTGTGGGTAAAATGTGTGCAGGAAGTCTTTAAAAATTTTTTCCTCTAAAGCTTATCAGCCCCCTCCACCCCCCCAGCCCCCGCACTCCTTCCCCCCAGAATACACGTACCTCCCCAAGGGGTCCTGCCCCCAAGTTGGAGAACCTTTGCCCTAGAGATCCACTAATTTCCCTAAACTGTTGTATTGTGCTGCTGTTAAATGGTTGCTATCTTTCAGTGGTAGATAAGGCAATCCCTTTTTGAAGGTGTTAGATTTTCTACACTTACTATATATATTTCCAGCAAAGATGCAAGTGTTTCTGTTGTCAAGTGTAATTAGGAAACACTTTGTCTAGTTGAACATCCTGGAATATAAATAAATGAATCTCACTTGGTGTGTAATTTGCCCAGTTACAAATATTAACTGAGTTAGTTCAGCAAATGGTCTACTGAGATCAACCTTAAACTTCATTATAGGGCTTTCCTGTCTTAATACCAGACATGGATTCTGAGAAGAGATATTCACACGTAGCAGGGAATGGTTTTACCCTGTGTGGGTCTGAAACAATAAACCAGTGTTTTGGACTACAGAAAACAAACATGAACATGTTTCCTATTTTTGTGTATGTGGCTGTCTCTTTGTCACTAGGTAAAAACGCCCATTGTGAACAAAGAAGCCAAAGTTTTAGTGCCTGGAATTCCTGGACATAGTGCAACCATCAAATCTCAGTCCTCTGGAATGCAGAAAATGGAAAGCAAAAGAAAACCTGGAGATAAAGAGGTAATCAAAGTGCTCTTACCAAACAGTAATAAGCATGCCAGATTGGACTGTTTTCCCTTTTTGGCCAAAATAATCATCCAGAGCTAACTGTTGTACCATCACTTGGTATGAATTGGCTTCATCTGGGATGAGCTCCCCTGCAGCTGTGAATGATAGCAGTCTTGCATCCAAGTTCTAGATGTTGCCCACAAATCTACCATGTTGAAGAACTTTGTATTCTTGCCTTCTCTCTGCTAGAGCATGTTGCTGGGCTTTGAACCCCCACTTCTCAACACAGATGCCATATTCCCCTTCTCCAGGTCTGCTTGCTCCTTCCTTCCTGAATGTCTCTGCTATGCCATGAGAGATAAGAACTTGTCCTGCTTAAAAAATATAGCAAGATAGGACTCGACATCGAGAACTGTTGCAGAGGGTTCAGTACCCTGCTTCAGCTGGTGGCTCAAAAAACACCTCTGAGAAAACATAACTGATAGTCCAAGCCTTATATATTTGGTTACAAGTTGGTTTAAGTGACACTGCCCATATTTATTTCTTCTGCAGGATAGCATTGAAGACCGTCTTGGTGCAATGGATATTGACACTGTGAAAATAAAAACAAAAGGTGGCCTTCCACAAACTGACAGCTTTGCAGTGCTTTTGGTTCAGGGCTTGGAAAGCAATGATCCTGATATCTTAAATGTAAGTGTTATAAGAGCACCACGTGATGCTCAAGTTATTCTGCTTAGACTTGTGAAGTGGCTTCTTGTGCATGCTAGGCTGGATGACTAGTGTTTAAATTTGCCACTTCCTCTCTCCTGCTTTTTGCATTATCCCACTGCCTTGCAGCATAGAAACAGTAGTTCCATTATGTTTATCTGTCATATACATTGCTTTAATTGATAACATTTGCTATATTTTTTTCTATTTGATCTGCTTTGCAAGATGTCTTCTGGATCATCCCCCTAACTGAACCCCTGGATTTCAAAGCTAATCGGTTTGTTGTATATAACATAGAAATGTAGGGCTGGAAAGGACTTTGGAAGGTCTTTTTAGTTCATCTCACATTGAGGCAGGACCACATATGGTATACCTAGACCATCCCCAGCAGGTGTTTGTCTAAATTATACTTAAAAACCTCCAATGATGTGTATTCCACAGCCTCTCTAGGTAACATGTTTCAATACTTAACTTTCTAACTATAAGGGTAGTTTTTCCTAATATGTAACTTAAATTTCCCTTGCTACAGATTAAGCTGATTGAGTGCTTCTTGTCCTACCTTCAGTGAACATGGAGAACAATTGATTACCATCCTCTTTGTAATATATTTGAAGACTGTTATCAGATCCCCATCAGTCTTCTTTTCTCAAAAATAAACATAACCTTTCCTCACAGGTCAGGTTAAAAATGGTTATCTAACTGTATAAATTCTCTAATGTCACAGTTCACCTGTTCTTCCATTAATATTAATAATGTGTCACTTTTTCCTTTTGGGTTTGATTAGAGCATGGTTTCTGTTTAGACCCGACTTGAGATCTTCTGAGTGGATATGCTTTGGATAAATAAGTATTGGAGGGCCCACAAGTCAGTTGATGTAATAAACCTGCTGTTGGGGATGTGTAGGAATAGGAGGGTTAAATATTTAAGAGAACTTGGTGCTGCATTAGCAGTCCTGGGAGTCCTGAATCTGAAGTCCTTTATCCACAGGACAGATGGAACACCGACAGCAGCAAGGAAAAGTTCCTGCCTCCTCTAATGTGCCTCAACCTTAACATGGAGAGGCTACATGATGAATGAAATGAAGTTGTGTCCATGACCCAATCATTTCAGTATTTTTTTTCATGAGCACTAAATTTACTGAAAAAACAGAACACCTCTGTAATGTGCAAACATGCTAGCAGCTTTTTTGCATATCCCTCAAAGAACTTGCTTGTCTCTTTAGGAAGTGCCTCATTAAAGATGACTCTGTGCTCATCTTCTCTCTAGCACACATGTCCTCAGACTTTACATACAAGGTTGAGATGTGAGTGTCAGAGCTACAAACCTCATCTTTTTCTGTCTCCTGTTGTTCTGTGCCCTGTAGATATGTCTTTGGTGTCCTTGATTATATACATATGTATTTATTGATGAATTTTTCTCTGATCTCATATTTTCCCCCTCTTCACAGAAAGTACTTCAAACAAGGAAGGACGCTTTAATAAAGAACACAATAGCTAAAATACCTGTACATGCTGTCATTCCATTGCTGCATGAGGTAGGAGAATTACTGCTGTAGAACTTCCGCTGTTGTAGAACAAGTTAACTCTGGGAAGTCCAAATATACATCTGCTTTTACTCCATAGAATCGGTGTGGAGGTTATCCAGTATTGAAGCAGTTTTTGTCTTGACTCTGACAGTTGTCTCCTGAGGCAAACATATGGAAACCATGTCATTCCCAGAGTTGGGCTTAGCCTCCTGGTTGTGTTAACGAGGTATTGACCTCATACTAGTGTGGGCACTTAGCAGAGGCCAGCTTTGACTAGTCTGACTTGTTACTGAAACGTTTAATTCAGGAGAGCTGAGTCAGGTTCTGCGTTACTCTGAAACCATGCAAAATAACTGCACATTCATTGGACTTGTCTCACTGTCAGAGCTGCTAGGGATTAACTGTGGTGTTTTTTCACAATAAAAACTGGAAGATGGTTTTGTAAAGACACTGGCCTAGGACTCAGCACAACCAGGAACTGAACTCTGATCTCCTGTCCCTT
This sequence comes from Lepidochelys kempii, assembly GCF_965140285.1. Taxonomy (NCBI): domain Eukaryota; kingdom Metazoa; phylum Chordata; order Testudines; family Cheloniidae; genus Lepidochelys; species Lepidochelys kempii. The sequence continues at coordinate 155,795,583 of NC_136382.1, forward strand.
CTGTGACTTCCTTTGAGACTATTGGTGACTTAATGAATATCTGCACCTCAGATCCTCATGTATAAAATGGGGATAATGATCCTACCTAAGAGGGTGGTGTGAGAATAACTCCATTCGTACTCAGAGGCACTCAGCGATACTACAATGATGGGGACCTTATATGTACCTAGTTGGCATGGTAGCAACAGTGTTACATTGAACTTGTACTTCCAGTTGAGGGTGAAAATTTTGTTTGCAGTGCTTAAGTCCCATTGTCATAAGTGACTTAGGAGCCCAAGTCCCATTGAGTTCCAATGATACTTGGGTTCCTAAGTACCTTGAGTCACTTTTGAAAATGGGTCTTAGAGCCTAAATCAGTTAGGATAAATGTAACACGCTTAATTCTCTACATGTATTCAACTAGATTTGAAAAAAAAAAACACCTTGTATTTGGACTGAAAGTTCTCATGTGTAGCTTTACCCAGAAGTGGATTTCTGTTTTGAACTGATAACCCATTCAATCACTCGAGTTACCTGAATGTGAAATAAGTCCATTTTATTTAAAATTAAGGCGTGTTGTCTGCTTTTTAATACAAATGACTTAGGCTTGATGAAAGAAAAGGAGTACTTGTGGCACCTTAGACTAACCAATTTATTTGAGCATGAGCTTTCGTGAGCTACAGCTCACTTTGAATCCGATGAAGTGAGCTGTAGCTCACAAAAGCTCATGCTCAAATAAATTGGTTAGTCTCTAAGGTGCCACAAGTACTCCTTTTCTTTTTGCGAATACAGACTAACACGGCTGTTACTCTGAAACCTGTCATTTGGCTTGATGGTAACCCTGAATGAGGAATGCTGACTGCCTTGTTTTGAATGTTAAACTTGCACCAAGCATACGTGCTGATACATTGATTCTAAGTAGGTACGGAGATGCAGTGTTTCTAATATAGACCCCTCTTTATTTGAGTGATCACACTTTCTGATATGTGCATGTTCATTTGACAGTATTAATCGGCGAGAGGAAAAGACCTTCACTTAACAAGTATATCCTTTCCAGTACTTGAGACTTTTTACTTGGTGCTCAGCACTCTTTTCCTGCAACAGTGGCTTGTCTTATCAACGTATCACCTGTGCAGCAGGTGCTGTAATAGATACTAAATAGAGTGAGATTTTGCATGCACAGTAACAGAGGGATTCGGTTCTGGTTCTTGCTGCCATCTATGACTTGGTTTCCATGTGCACTTGTAACATATAGTTTGACTCCTGTTAGCTTCAGTACTGTTACTGTAATGAAGCTCTGCTTCCCCAAAAGCAGTCAGTGCGCTGAACAAGGACATAGTGCAACCAATATGAGCTTCAGAGTGTACATTTTATTTATCGCTGGTGATTTCTAGCAGACTTTAAATACCTGAAGATTTTTGTGCCCCGATTTCTGGGCTGATACACAGATGTAATGTCAGGATGAGAACTATCATGTATACCATACTTCTAAGTGACCTGATCTTTCTTTCTTCAGATTACAAAGAGGTTGCAAGGCCACCCGTACAGGTAAGAGAAATGATTCACAAGCAAGTTTCGCTGACTTTTAAAGGAATGGTGTTTTTTCATTTGTTTGGAGGAGGCCCACGGTAGTGGTTAAAAAAAAAACTATATAGCTTCATGAAAGGAAATATCTGACTTGACTGATGGAGGTTCCAGCTGTTTGCGGGTGTTTCTGTCTGAACTTATTCTGTTGAGAAATCATTGCATACATCAAAATGTAAGAGAAACGGAAAAGGACATCTGAGTATGGAAACAGTATTCCCATAACTCATTACCCACTGGAGCTCTGGCCGTATCAGCAGTTTATAATTAAAACAACTTCAGTAGGTGCCTTTATTGCCTTAGAGAGAAATGGCTAAAACGTAGGCACTCTCATTTTTGTTAAAGAAGCAAAATATATGGTAAACGCAGTGAGATTTTTGAATGAATATAATAGAGTAGTATCTCTGAATAAACTTTATACTGAAATTTTTTTGATTGTGCATTTTTATTGCGTTAATAGAAGAGACATTTTGCCCAGTGGACGGCTTCTAAAAATCTCAGTTGAGTTGACCAAAAATGTTTGTAACCCAGTGGCCTTTTAATGTTTCAGAGACTCAGTTAAAATGCTTAAATGAATAGGTCAGCCATTAAGAAAGATGTCTTTTTTATATATATATCTGAATTATGAAGCTGCTCTTAATAGTTGGGTTAAACAAGCTGCAGTTAGAATATACTTGTTCACTGGCTTTCCCAAATAGAACTTCCACTTATAACCTGGAGTGGGGGTGGAGAGGGGGGCAGAAGTGTGTGTGTGTGTGTGGGGGGGGGGGTGTTAAGTTATCTTGGATTTAGTTTCTGATTTCAGAATTAAAATCATATATACAGTGTGAATATTTGTATAGTTGTCATATTGGGACTTACTATGTATGGTTTACAAAGTTAAATATCATAGAGGATAATCTAATCTGAATTGTATATTCACCCATAAATCGCAAAATAGTAAAACTTGTTCATATTGAGAAAAGAATTGTTATATATTTACTACATTAGTCATCTCAGCACTGTGTAGAACCTGTTCTATCAGTACTGGGACCATTTTAGGACTCCCAGGGCTATCTACCCTGTTCTTATGTTGGGAGACAAGTTTACTCCATAATTTGAAGAAAAAAAAAAGAGAATGCTTTAGATCAGGGATCTCAAACTCAAATTACCAGGAGGGCCGCATGAAGACTAATACATTGGCCTGAGGGCTGCAACACTGACACTGTTCGCCTCCCCATGCTGCCCCTGGCCCTGCCTCTTTCCTGCCCCACCTCTTCTCCGACTCCTCCCCTGAGCAAGCAGCTCCCCGCTCCTCCCCCCTCCTTCCTGGAAACTGCCAAGGCTTGGTGGCGGGGGAGGGGAGCTTGGTGACCGCAGGAAATAACTTGGGGGGTGGGGTTTGCAGGGAGCTTGGTGGGCCGCAGCAAATATGCGGACCGCGTGTTTGAGACCCCGCTGTTAGATCTTTGATCAATCTAAACTTGGCAGGGAAGATATTGGAAGCAACCACAAAGAACAAATTTAGTATAACTCAGACACTTAAATGACTATTCCAGTTCTAATGGAACTGTTTAAGTCTCCTATCTGTGTAGATGAATTGTTTTTATTTCTAGCTTGGCTTCTCTTTTCTAAAACAAAACACTGAAGCATTTTGATTTAAACCATTTTAGTGGTAAAAACACAAGGTGTTCTCTTGGCTATGCTCATCTTTGATTTATTGTGTTCTTCTCTCCTCCAGTGCCTCTCAGATGGTCCGGTGGTTAAAGTCTGTTTTCACTATTCATGCATCCTACCTTTCCACAGTAAGTATCTTGCTCTACAGTTGATGCTTGTAGCTAACTAAAATTTACCTCTGTTCTTGTTTTGCTATTGCTCCCCCATTAAGTCAACCGTCCTAACATCCTAATATGGTGCTACTACTGTCTAAATGAATCTCCCCAAAAGGATGTTTCATGTCCTGTGCAACACTTTTTTTTGCCACAACATGCTATAAATTACCTGGTAGTGGGCATTATCTAGTACAACCATTGGTACTAATTCAAACTGAAGTTGATTAGCATGCCTCTGTTAGTTATGGACCCATGCACAGAGCTGGCTGAATATATGATGATCTAGCCTTTTTGGGTGAACTTCCTAAACAGAAATTGCCCAAGTACTTTCCTACTGCAGACTGACCTGAGGTTACTGCATAAAAGTATGCTGGAAGTGGAGTATTAGCTGGGTGTCATGGATAAGCTAATGCAGGAGCATTTAGCCTCTTAGCTTCTGACTTCAAAGCCTACCATCCTTCACAAGTGAAGGATGAATTTGGTCTTGACCTAGTGATAGAAACCACTAGTTTGGCACAGTTGGCTTTCTGTTCCAGAAAGGACCAGGTCTACAGTGTGGGAGTTTGTGGATTAGGATTGATGTGCATTGACATTCCCAGACTCTTGGCTGATACTTGTGCAGTTCAAATTCAAACTGGCCCTTCCCATTTGTACTCTTAATGCTGTAAACCACAATCAAGTGAAGAAGGAAAACTAGATCTGCATGAGCTGAAAGTGGATGAGAGTTCATGCCTTTTGCCTAGACAGGCATTGGTTTAACAGATTGCCTCTCGGACAAAATGAGAACTGAGATTTCACTATGTATGAACGATTATTACTTCAAGGACCCTCTACGCAGCCTAAAATGCAGTTTAGAATCTTCTTATGAAATGGAGGATGACAAAACAGCCTCATTCTTGTGCTTTTTCTCTCAAGTTGCCAGACCTGGTTCCCCAGTTGGGTATGCTATATCAGTTAATGGAGAGCAGAGTAAAAACATTGCAGAAGCTCTCTCGCCTCCATGGAAAACTCTATCTTATCATCACCCAGGTGAGTTCAAGCTATAAACATTGAGGTATAAGATGGAAATGTTGTTGGAAATGGTGGTTGTCTTCAAATTTGATGCGACCAAACCTGCCATCGACAGCTCAGTACAGTTGATGGATGGTCACACTGACAATGCTGAAGGCAGCACAGTTGATTAACAAGCATATTGCTACTGACCATATTCTTCTAAACTGACTTAATATTAATTGGGGATGTGTTTTCATTGAAGGGTCAGTCACATTTTTCCTTCTGATTTATATGCTGACCCTCAATCTTTTTAGACTGGAAATAAGCAGGAGAATTTTAAACCACTTAAGGTGCATCTCTCTTCTCTTTAGTATTGTAACTTTTCTGCACATCCTAAATACTCAGCTATTTTAAAACTACAGATATGGATGGAAGAATAAAATCCAGGCCTAATGGAGATTTCACTTAAATTGTGATGAGTTTTGTAAACACTTGGTAGGTTTTAAGGTTGCATTGCATGACTGCAGTTTGTTGTGATTTGCAAATCTCTTTCAGGTTGCAGCACTGGAAAAAATTCAGGATGCAACTAATATTAATCAGACTGCAAAACTAGTGTATGAGGAAGGTAAGCAGAAGACTTCCTGTAGGGTTACCTTAGGAACCGATCAAACCATTGTACACTTGGTGTAGCTCAGCTCGTTCACTAAGGTTACAGCTAGCTTTTGCCAGCCATCCACATTCCAATTCTGTGCCTCTCGCTGTGTGATCTGCCATGGAGGATTTGCTCGAAGTCAGTGGAGGGGAGAAGGTGGTAAGGAGTTGTCAAGTAGCATTTTGGTTGGTTGGATTTTTTTCCTCTCTAGTTATGAAAACCCTGGTGGTAACTGCAAGTCCGGCATACCGCTTAACTCTAGTGCCAGCAATCCAGATTTGTTGGCCCATGTCTCTAGTGCAGAATGCACCTTTCCTGAAAATGAAGTCACTAAAAGAAACTTCCAAATCTGTCCAGAATCCAGAGGATTTAAAATATCTGTACACCTGAGGTTTGGGTCTTATGTAGACTGAAATATTGTCCATAGGATGAAGATTGAGGAACAGTGCTTGATTTATACTGATCAAAATAACCTAAAGTTCAGTTCTGGTAGATGTCTTAAATGTCAAAGCCAGTTAATATGTAGTGGCACATGATCTTGGATTTCATTTGAGCAAAGACTGCATCAAACCTGTTGTGTTCTCCTGATTTATGCAGCATTTTCCATTTACAGAATCCTCTGAGGATGGTTCTGAAGATGAGATGATTGCAGATAAAGATTCTGATGTAAGTAAAATTCTCTGTCCGGGACTTCTGTCCTTCACTTGACTGATTACAGGAGTATAGGATTGTAGAAATGCTTGCACCAAATATTAAGCTGTTCCTGGTTTTTTTTTGGTTCCAGGAGAACTGGGATGAAGATGAAGAGAAAGGGGAGCAATCAGATGAAGAGAAAGGGGAGCAATCAGATGAAGAGAAAGGGGAGCAATCAGATGAAGAGAAAGGGGAGCAATCAGATGAACGAGAAATGGCTGTTGAAAAAGAAATCAATGGGGAATCTGATTTGGACCCAGAAAATGAAAGTGAAGAAGAATAACAGATGGTTTTAAACAAAAGTGAAACCCCTATTAAAAGAAGTGGGCTGCCAGAACTCTCAAATTCTGGATCACCTTGCTAAAAGTTGCTGTAGTCACATAGCCAGGCATGAGTCTGCACTCGCCATGTGCAGAGGCACTTCTGGGCACTGTGTGCATTACCGAATCCAGAATGTTTAACCATGCCAGCCTTCTCTTGCCCCATATCCCTGAGCTTATATATAACATTTCTGCCATCTCGTGATCAGATTGCACCCATCTCATGGACAAGCATATTTGTATTCAAGTGAAATAAACCTGCCACCGCCATTTGTGTGGTAAACTTGTTGCAGCTTTACATTGAATTTGTTTAAAATATAACAGATCAAAGATAGTCTATACCTTCTCTTCTCACTTCAGTTAGTGATAGCAAGTGGGCATCCTGCTGCATTTTTTCAAAAAAAAAAAAAAGAAAAGAAAAGAAAAAATATTTTTGTAATATTTAAATTCACTATTGAATTTCTTCATTTTCTCCTCATAGGTTCACCCATGCCTTGGCAATGTCTGAATGCCAACCTGGTTTAAAACAGCTTTTTCTTTTTTAAACAATATTGGACTCGACTTTTATATGTATGTATAAATCTATGGCTTTTTTTGTGCTTCAGAAGGACATTAGAACTATCAGTGGTTTCTAATTTGTTTTAATTGATCCTGTATATAAGTTTAACACTGACCCGTGGAGAGGCTTCATCTTGAAGGGGAGGGGGAATGGAAAAAAATTAGGGGAGAGGGAGGGGGAATGCTTGTGAATATGTAACGCAAAGTGTATACATTTATTACTGATTTTTAACCTCTCAGTGGCAGAACAAGGATTGCTATTTGCTCAGCTAATGGAAGCTGAAGTGGTATAAACACATTTTTAAGAGCAAGATATGGTAAAGGTTTGAGCCATTCACCAGTATAATGTACAGTATATTTGTCTATAAATGGAGCTGTTGCAACTAAATACTGCCCTCTTTGTAAAGTGAATAAATATACATCTCCTTTACCAAGTACTTGTTCTGTAATGTATGTGGGGATAGAAGAGGTTGTGTGCCTGAGGGAGTTGTCTCATAAGCAGGTATCCAGGGGAAAATGATGACCATGTTCTGAGCTTGAAGCACATCCAGTGGTAACTCAGATTCTCAGCTCCCTATGTCTTTAGCTGTGTCTGCTGGCTTCACTGACACAAACAGGCTTTCACTAAGCTTGGCTTCCAGGTGCTCAGAGGGAGAGCAAGTTGGATTCTCTCGTGTGCTGCATGGCATTGTCCGCCAAGTTCACTTCAAAATCTTATAGGTGAAGATGGAAAGCACAAGAAGCATGGCTTGGTTTTCCCAATCCTAGGTGGAGTTTGCAAGTATTGTCAATTGGAAAAGTCTCTTTGGTAGTGTAAACTAGGCGCATGTGATACCTGTGCCATGGAGAGAGGGTAAATACAGAAGCCCCGAGGCCTTGCCTCCACACGCTCCATTACCAAACTAAGCTAAATTGATATGACCATTGTTAACCAATGTGTGTTCCTATGGAGAGGTCTGTGCCATTTTAAATCAATTTAAAACAGATTTTAGTGAAACCATTGCAACTTTTGAGGGTTGGTAAATCCAAACTCAGAAAATCCAGTCCCATTTCAGAGCATAATGGCACTTTTACTGTTAGCTTTTCTTCATATCTGTTGCATTGAATGAGCAGTTTGTATTTAAAGCAAAAAAGGTAGTAGCAGAATGCTTATGGAGAGACACTTCCAAGAGTGGTGCATGCTTAATACATGACAACTGCCCACAGGTGGCTTTTAAAACTAAATGTGAAGTCTCTCCCTCCTTCCCTTTCCTACCCCCAATAATGGGACCATTTCACTATCGCTGCTGTTTGTGGTGCTGGCGGTAACTCAGGTGGTGGTGATCTGCCAACTGAGCAACTTGACTGGCTCCGTGATCAAATCTGATTTATGCTCTTTGTGTAATATGGGATTCTGAATGTATGAACCCCATCCAGGCTCCTAGGAACTGAATGTGCTGCCATAACTTACATGAAAGGTAATTTTCCTGAGATGTACTGTTGTCTCAGATTGGACCTATGACATATATCATAGGAGTTCAGTCTTAATGAGTTCATTGGCTGGGTGCCTTCACTAGCATCCCATATTTAAGCTTTGCAAAGTTGGATTGCATGTAATTGGTTTTCCTGCATTGTGATATATCTGTCTCTTACTTGTGTAGCTTTAGGGACCCTCTGTGGGAGTCCTGAGTTTGATACAGGGACAGGAAAACTCTGCTTCTCTGCAGTACCTTGCTGTAATTTTTGAATGAGTGCCAAAAAAAAATTGCTTGCCCAAATAATTAAAGGGCTAATACCTTGTGATCTGCCACAGCTAGAAACAAAGGCTGTAAACCATAGAGTCTCAACCTGGCGGGGGACACAGATCCAGAGGGATGACCATCCCTTTCTAGATGGAAGGAGGGTCCTGAATAGAAAAAGGAGTCCTGGTACGGAAAAGGCTGAGAACACTGCTGTAAACAACTGTAAAAGTAAGGCCTGGTCTACACGGGAAAAGATTAACTGCTATACCTATGCCGGCAAACCCTCTAGTGTAGACATAGTTATACTGATGAGAATGTTTTGGGGTTTTTTTGGTTTTTTTTGCAGTGTAGATTATACTGGTTCAGGGAACAAAATAAGCTATACTGCCAAAACACGTTTATGCCAGGACAATTATCTACACTAGAGTGCTTTACTGTTATAGCTATTTACTTAGCTATAAAAATAAACACCTGTTCCAGGCTCTAGGTGCCTTACGTAACTAAATTAAACCTCAGCAGCATTTAAATCAGTTCTACAGGGATTCCATCACCCTCCAGCTATCCACTTCAGCCTCTAGGAAGTGGTGCACCCTGAGCATTCTTCAGAGACCCGGTCAAAGAGATGCCTTTTGCAGCCTTCTCAAAGTCTCCAGATTTGGGTTATTATGGACCAACCTGTGTCCTAAAAAATCATATCCTTAACTAACATAGCTATGCTGGCAAAAAAACAAACCAAATCAAAACAAAAACAAAACACTCTCGAGTGTAGACCTGTCCTATGGTTCCAAGATTTCCTGAAACACACAGAACTAATACTTTGCGTTTTTAGAACACCCACCATTTGACAATCTCAGTGCTTTACAAACATTAATTAAGCCTCATATCCTGACAAGTTTTACTGTCCACCATAAAAAACGGAGGAAACCAAGGCGCACAAAGTGTTTTTAAGTGCCTGCCCCAGATTTGCCATGATTGAGCAAGGCACTAGAATAGAGCCTAGACTTTCCGATTCCCTGTTTCAACCACCAATAATGCTTAGCTCTTACACATTATTCATCAGTACATCTCAAAGTGCTTTCCAAAGAAGGTCAGTTCTCATTGGGGAAACTGAGGCACAGAGGTGCAGTGACTTGCCCATGGTCACCCACCATACTAGTGGCAGAGCCTTGAATAGATCCAAGGGGTGCTGAATGCCATTCCAGGGCTCTATCCACTAGGATACATTACTTTAAAAAAAAAAAAAAAACCTATTTAATTGACTTTTATAATGCTAGAATTGAAGTTGTGGAGAGTATGGGACTAATCCAAATAGCCTGATTTTAAAAATGCAGGGGTCACCTAACTTGGATTTGGGATTACTGACTTCAGCAGGAAAAATCATAGAGCCTGCACCTGCTTTTGTTTTCAAATGTGAAAAGGTGCTCTCAGCATGACCCACTGGCATCCAGAACAAAGAGCAGCTAGTTTTACAAAACGTAACCAGTCACTACTTGAATCTGCCTCCAAAGCCTCAGACTCCTGTTTTGCTGCTGAATTTATAAGCTGTCCCTGTTTCTGGAGGAGGAGCTCTGACATTCCAGTGAAGGGGTGGGGGAAATATCAGACTGAATGTATCCAGCTGACTCGGCTCTCCCCACTTGCTGTTGCTGCAGTGTCTGGACTCCTATTCCTCCCCCAAGTGCTGGCACTAGTTTGTTTGGGGTGGGGGAGATCAAATGCTAATTCTAAAATAGGCCTTATCTGAATGGGGGATTTGGCTGACAGTTTGTGCAGGTGTCTGATAGAACTGCCAAGATGAGGGCTTGCTAGAGGGTCGGACCCTTCATAGCTTGTGTAAGCTGTTTATTGCACACACCAGGAGTTCCTTGCATCCCTCCACTTTCCCTCCCCTACTCCACAAGGGCCTTGTGTACCTCCTTCCCATCCCCCTCTCTTTCAGGGATGCCTTGCAATTCCCCCCCAATCTCTTCCCTCCCAGGGTCTCCTTGTGCTCATTCTCCCATGCCATCAGCTTTGTGTGCACCCCCTTCCTCCGTGTGATCTTTGAATGCTGTAACAGTCAGTACCAAAGATGGCCAGTAGGTGTCAAAATTGCTCTATGAAAATACCCTGGGTTAGGCGGGCACAAAGCTATGAAAGGAGCTGATGAACTTCAGGCTGGCATAACCCCGCTGCCGCTGAGGCGTGCTGTTGGGCAGTGTGGCTCTGCAATTCATGTCGGCTGTCATGGCTGTGCTTACGCTTAGTTTTGCCAGGTACGCAAATCTCAGTGCGTGTCATTTCTTCCGCTGTGTGCTGCCAGGTCTTTCAAATGCTTTGTGACCTTGGAAAGCTCTGCTGGGGAATTACTACTTAAGCAGGCCGCTCACTGATTACAGTCTGCAGTTGCTGTCCTGCCGCTCTTCAAGGACTGGAAGCATTGAAGCTTCATTCTTAGCCCCCCTGTGCTCTGTGAAGTGACAGATCTGAGATGTTTTTTTATAAAGCTTTTCAGTTCACCTTTACATTTCCCTGTTCAGGGCTTATTTTCATCCAACATTAAACACAAGGACCCGAAATCGTTAGCAGAATGTGCAGATAAGAGATGGGGGAGAAGAAAATGCTTGATGGGGGCATTGGGGAGGGGTTGGGGAGACCAGAAGGGGAGTGGGAAAAGTTTGGGAGAAGTGTCTGTACACATGCTTGTTAGCCCTGAAAAAACAGTGTAGCAAACCTATTATTGCTGCTGTTCTCAGTAAAATGTTTGAAAACTGAATATGAACAATGTTGAGATATGGCGTGTGCCCCAGCACCCGAGCTCTAGGCTGCGCTGGGGTGTGAGGGAATGCTGGCGTTGTGCAATTTCCATCTTTTTACCTTCATTTCTTTCATTACATTTTCTCTGGGATGGCACGGTTTTGTGATGTCAGAAAACCGCTCTCCTTGTCTCTGCACAGTTCTATGTTGGTGTTGGGTTATGCATACGGACTCATTTATAGCCGATGTGTTAGTGGTTTCCCTATTCTCTAGGAGCAACGGGAAGGAAGGGGGCAGAGAGAGGCTTTCGTAATGGATGTTCTAGCTTGCCCATGTGAGCTTGGAGAAACTATGCAGAAAACCTGGATCAGTGACTCGAAAGCTGCCTAGAAGCTGGTTGACTTGGAGATTTTGTTCATTGTTGTGTCACAGTTAAGCATTTTGTGAATGAACGTGCAGTGGGTGTGTTGTGAATCTGCAGTTCTTCACTATGAACCAGATTGTATAATGTTGGCAGGGAAATAATTTCTTCCTACCACCCCAATCAGCCAAATAGGGCAATAACCACCTTGTTGGCAGCATGCAGGTTAATGTATATGTTCACAGCATGTTACAAATATTAAGTACTGTAGGAAAATGAATATTCTGCTGTAGAATCAGTTGAAAATTAGTTCCTCTTGCCGAGTCCTGAGTTCAGGGGTCTTGTGCATCCCCTGCAACAGTTGATAACCCCAGAACAGTGTGAAGAGGGCAGCCTCCTGTTCTGTTAATGATGTAGTTGACCAGAGGCAGTGCTAGCCCATTTCTCCCCCCCCCCCCCCCACCCCACCAACAACACAATAAAAAGCAAGTAGGGGGCCCCTTTGAGCTGCTTGGGGCCCTAAGTAATTGCTTAGTCTGCTTATGCCTAGTGCCGGCTCTCTGACCGTTATATAGATTGTAAGCTCCTGTATAGACCTTAAGCTCTCTAGGACAGGAGCTGTCTTGACTGTCTGTGTACATACAGCATGTAGTACAGTTCTGATTTTCAGAACCACTGCCTCTGGGCACTACCATAATACAAATAATGGTATCTCTACTGTTTTACTGCAGCAGAGATACCAGACCCCTGTGCTCAGGTTTTGGCAGCTTACTTTAAAGATCAAGAGGTTTTTAAGCCAGAGAGAGAAACTGGCTTCCAATTTAGGGTGGGTTAGTTCCAGAAATAATGGAAACTATGAAAAACAGCCCCTCTCTCAAACGGAGCATATAGCCACCAAAGTTTGTCCTTTTCACCTTGCCTGAGGGGTTTTAATGGCTCAGCTGCTGTCCAAAGCATAACCTTCTGAATTATTTGGAACACCTGGTCCACCCCTTGAGCAGCCTATCTGGTTGCACCCACTTTTTGCCACAACATCTAGAATTCCCAAAGCCTCCAAAAAATCTCTCTATTTAGAATGGAGCCTGAGGCTGTATAATAAGAGGTCCATGTGCCCCCATCGCTGCATCTGCATTGACAGTGATTTAGTGCTTCTCGCTACAGTGCTAACATTTGCACGTGTACATGACTCTCATAGAAGCTGGGAGTGGAAAGGAAGTCATGGTCAGATTCAAACTTTCCAGGGCTCTCGTAATCATGGAGATGGAATTAATTAGCTCACCTTAAGCAGCCTTAGTGGTGCCTTGTAAAGTTCTTAGGAATTGGAGATACATTGGTCCCTATAGGCTTGATATATTTTCATGTGTCTGTACATGTCCTCCTTATTTTCTCTGCACTTCCAATATGCTTGCATGTTGACACATTGGCTTCTGTGTGAACACGCACACTGTCTTTCCCTCTTTTCTTAATACGTGCGCTCATGAAAGCAGGAATTGTTTACTGGCATCAACAGAGAACACTTTTTTCTTCATTATTTTATTGACTTCCCAAAGTCTTGGCAATAAAGTTGTCTATAGTACCTCAGCATCCAGTGGCACGTTTCTGGAGGAATATTTGTGTGTGTGTCACGCTCTCTCACATAGTAAACTCACGGGTTATATTCAGCTGCTGACCCATGGGGGGCAATAAGAAATGATTTATAACCATGGCAACAGTTGCTGTAGGAAACTGGGATCAACAAGAATCTTTCATGTCCATGTCAATGAGTGTATTAAAAATCCTCCTACTCTGAGTCAAACAAGACCATTTGTGACACTTAAAAAAAAAAAAAATTTATAGAGGTAAGTGAAATTGAAATCATATCAAGCAAAATCTCTAGGTGTGGGACTGATGGCACCCTAAGTCTTCCTGAAATGGAGCTACTTGTTATCAGAACCTAACCCCCCTTCCCCCTCCAACCTTCCTACCCCAAAGTGAATGTGTCTGATGGATGATGTCAGCTAGAACTGGTAGGATTCTGCTGTTCCTTGTTTTACTCAATTTGTGTGTTTGTGTGTTCAGTGATTTCTGTAATGCAAAATGCTTTTGATTGAACTCTTGAATACAAGCTGTATGAACTTGGTTGGTATTTGTAGTAGCTGTTTCAGTTGATGGGGTTTCCAGTGTTTGCGGGTTTAAAAGAAAAAAAGTTTGGTGATCATCCAAACTTGTGCATATGTGAAGTTTTATAATTGTCTTACATACAAGTTTCTCAGAGCAATGTATGGTTAATGATATAATTAGACAATCAGTTGGGAATTTTATACATTGGATGAAAGGCATTGGAAAGAGACAGATCAAAAGTTTGGAAAAGAGAACTGCGAGGAGTGAGGGGAGGCCAGTTTGAAAAGAATTGATGAGACCAAATTCCTGAAGAGGCCCTAAAACAGATTTTCATCCCTATGGAGAGAGACCTTTTAAGTCAACTTGTGACTCTTATGCAAAATTCTCAATTTCAATTAAATTCTGTTTTAGGTGGTGGACAATTTTCTCTTTTTAGCTGTCAATATTTGTAACCATTTAAAGGAGGTCACTACACTGTGGTTTCCCTGTGTAAGGAGCTGAAAGCCGGAGGTGCTGCAGCTTCTGGAAGGAGTTTTCTGTGGAGATGGGGGTTCCATAGCACAGCTGATGCTCACCCCTCCCTGAGTGCTGGGGTGATGATTTTGCTTACACAGATCTGTTCATTCCGACCTGGTTGTGTCCACCTCTTGTCTGCTTGATCAAACTGTCCTTATGGATTGGAACATAGATTCTGCATTCTGATACTTCCTTCTACAGCAGTGGTTCTCAACCAGGGGTCTAGGGCCCCCTAGGGGGTCACGAGCAGGTTTCAGGGGGGCCGCTAGGGTGATAGACTCAGTAGGGTCCAGGGCAGAAAGCCGAAGCTCCACCGCATGGGGCTGAAGCCTGGGGCTCTGAGCTCCACCACCCGGGGGCAAAGCTGAAGCCTGAGCAATGTAGCTTCACGGGGGCCCCAGGCAGTTGCCCTGCTTGCTACCCCCTAAGGCCGGGCCCGACTTTTATGTGCAGAAAGCCAGTTATTGTGACACAGGTGGGCTGTGGAGTTTTTATAGCATGTTGGGGGGAGCCTCAGAAAGAAAAAGGTTGAGAACCCCTGTTCTAGAGAACATAAAGGAAAAAGACAGGCAAGAGCTGTTCAAGTCCATCAGCTGGCTTTTCCTCCAGGTGCTATGTGCTCATGAGCAAACACTGTCAGGAGGAAGAACAGGTTTTTGTGCTAAATTCTTGTGGCTTTTCTAGTGGGATTTTGCTACAGAAATAGGAGGCCAGCCTTGATACGTGATTCATTGAAACAATAACAGATCAGGAAAACTGCACTGCTTGCACTTCTATGCAATTAAGAGCCTTGATGGTTATGGAAAGGACTAGGTGGCTCCTAGGTTTTTCCTAATGCTGGGAGATTGGCCTGCTAACAAAAGGGGCTGATTTATACCATTCTCCTGTGTAATGGCAGGGCTGATCTCATTATCTCTAACCCATTCTTCATGGATGGGTCTCTGACAGAACAATGACTACCTCCAGTGCCAGCTTATTGTTAGTTTTTATCTGAATGTGTTTGTGGGCTGATAAATTGTCATGGGCATGGGGTTAATCCCTGCTGACTGGTTCTGGCTTGAAAATTCCTCCTCTTCAGAACCCACCTCTGTTACTGACCTGCTGGGTGACTTTGGGCAAGTCACTTCATGTTTGTGTGCCTCAGTTTCCCCATCTGTATCATGGGGATAACGATACTGATCTCCAAGAGCTTCAAGATCTACTGATGTAAAGTGGTTCCGCGGTCCGACTGCAGGCTGCTGCTCAACCCTGTGTGGCGGGGTCCCACGGTTCAGCCCCACGCAGTGCATCCAGGTCCCGGCTGCCCGGCCCATGCCCAGGGCTCCGCTCCTGGCCCTGCTTTGGATGGTCATGTTGGGCATAGGGGACTGTGGGTGGTTTTGAGGAGGGGGCACAGTGGTTTTCAACCTGCAGCCCACATAACACATGTTGGGCCGCATATGCAGGCCACAATGATAAACAGGTTGAGAACCACTGCAATACAGTGTGTGTGCAAGGCTTTGCAGCAAGACTTGGATATACCATCAGCACTAGCAGTGGTGGCCCAGCAGCCCACTCCCATAGGGAACAGAAGGTCCTTGGTGCTGCTGCCTCACCTGTAGGGGGCAGGAAATGAAGATTCTGGCATGTCTTAGCAGACAGTGTCCATCTTCCCTTTCACCTTTTTGCTTCAGAGTGGAAGGGACCCCAGGAGTGGGGTGACACAGAGCTGGAAGATGGCAGTGGTAAAGTGGCTGGAAAATCTATATCTTGGGGCTGAGGAGGGACAGTGGAGAAGGGGCAGAACAGGGTTCAACACATGTTTGGAGTGGGCCCAGGGACCCCTGCGTAATTCTTGCCCAGCAAAAAAAAGTCTGACTGGCAGTGAGATCTGAACAAAGCTTAGCAGAGCTGTTTCCCTCCACATGCACCCAGAAGCCAAAAGGTAAGTAGTATAAAAGTCCAAATGCTGATGACCGATGATGACTTCTTCCCACCCTACAGTTTAAGGAGAAGAGACCGACTCAGAAATTGTTCAACAGCGGGAATTGGCATCTGGTTTCCCTCTGCCACCCAAAAGTGGAATTGAACCAGTTTTTAAGTTGGAAGTTCAGTTGATGTTTTCAGCTCTCTTCCAGGGGTCTTTGTTTTCTGGTTCCACCAGGGGCTGGAAGGAAAAGTGCCAAAATAACCATCAAAGTATGTTCTGTAGATTTTGAGCCTAGCTCTGCAGTCATCAGGCTTTCAAAGATCCTTAGCTGATGTAAATTGCCATACATCCATGTCAGTTACACCAGCTGAGGATCTCCCCCCCGCCCCAGAACTTCAGGGTGCTCTGCACAGTTAAACCCCTTCCAATGCGGCTTTGGCTCCCACTCTTGTGCAACATAAATCTTTCTCCTCTGGGGGGAGGATGTTGCTATGTTCTCAGAAGCCTGGAATGTTAGAAAAACAAAAAAGGGAACATAACAAGAGTGTTCAAAAATGAAAGCAGTTTTGTGGATATTTATGTGCACTCTGGAGCCCAGGAAGCTAATCAACTTCCCACAAGAGTAGGTGGGGCAGGGCAGGGGTGACAAATGTATGGACTGGTAGCTGGATCCAGACCATAAGTCATATTTATGTGGTCCACAGGACATATCCAGACTGAGCAGAATCTCACTGTTTTCATTTTAAAACAAACAAAAACTCTTCCTGGCTGCAGAGAGCACTTTCCACACATGAACCAAGTTTTGCTTGAGTCTGCAGACAGCCTGAAACAGAGTCTCAGGGAGTGGACTTCAGTCAGCCTTGGAGGGGATGCGGAGTGTCAGCTCTAAAGCCCAGTGATGACACAAACAGCAATGAACTAGGTAAGTGTGTTTTAGCAGGGGGGTGAAGCTCTTGGGAACTGGGAGTTGCTGCAGTGAGGGCAATGCAGAGGAAAGAACAGATGTGACTGTTAAATAGGGCTGGGGGAATGAAACAGTGAAAGGAGGATGAGGAAGAAACAAGGGGCCGGAAGAGCAGTGGACCTAAAAAAGGGCGTGTGTTCTCAATGAGTGAAAGTATCAGTAAAGCATGGGACAAATAACTACATCTAGTTATTACATAAAGGCAATATTTCCCCATCCCCCAATCTCTGCACAAGTCTACCACTGCCATCAGTGAACATTCTGCTGTGCACTGGGAGGAGTGTGTATCACAGAGCTTATACCCTGGCCTACTAATTAAACATGGAATTCAGCCTGCCCTTTAAATGAGTTTGACACTCCTGCTGTAGGGTGCTCCTGTGACTTGCATGGCTAATCTTAATTCCACTGCAAGTAGCGGAGAGAGAAAACAGAGGCAGACAAAAGAATGAAATCCAACTGATCTGCATGATCAATGGCTGCTGGAAATCAGCCGTACTCCATTGAAGGCAATGGAGTCGCTGGAGGGGTGCTGATTCACAAAAGCTGAGGATCTGCTCAGAGACAGAAACAATCATGAGCGAGTGACACAGAAAAGAGGGGGAAATGGCAGATTAGGCAGTGAGCTCATTTAACTTTGAGGCTAAGGTTTTTTTTCTCTCAAGGATTTAAGATTAGAGCCCTAATTACAGTTGATGAGAGATGCACTGATCATCAGAAATAGGGCTCATTGGCTTGGGTTCCAAGTGTTGTTACATTATACCCGTTGAAGGATTAGATTAGAGTAGATCCACCTGTACAAATCTTCCTTCCATTAACTTCCCCAGTTAGCTTGACTCTCTGTTGCCAGATTAGCCTCTCTTAAGGATGCTCTCATTTCTCTTGGCATCAATTCCTTCGTCAGTCCTTGCTTTATTTATTGCTTCAGTGCCAGTAGCCAAGCTGCTGGCTTGGGGAGGCAGATAAATGGCACAGACTAGAAGCTAGCTTTTAGCAGCACTTTGTACTCTAAGGTGCTTTACAAAGTAATAACTTAAGAGCTAATCTATTGGGAAGGGGGAAGAGATTTGGATTCTGCTCAGTTCCAAGTGTCAGAGCCATGAAATTCAGATCTAAATCCAGATTTCCAGAGTTGGGGCTGGGGGGAGGTTAGCTCTGTGGTTTTGTTGGGAACCATTTCAGCTCAATACCTGAGAGCAGAGCTGGCTGGCAGAGTGAAGGGGAGATGTAAGCTGTATAAGACAAATTACCTTGGATGGTGGGGAACGCAGAGATGAGAAATAGCTTAGCTCCAGCTCCACTGAATGCCTCCGAGGACGTGCTCCCCACATGTAGCCCTGTTCTTCCCTTCCTTTCAGCAGGACTGTAAATATTGCTGGAGCTGATGAGAAGTCTTAAGCAGCTGCAGCTACCTGCCCATAATTTCAAGCTCTTGTCAACAGCACCTTATTTCACTTTGGTGTAGGGACACCTGCCTGTGAGCATGATTATTTATTTACTAGGACTTCCTCATGCACCCTAGCTCATCTACACCAGCCCTAATAGGATTCTGGTGACATGCTCTGTGCAGGGCAGACTGGTTCCCCTCAGCAGCGATTAAAGTTCTGACTCTGGACCCTTGCCTACTCTTTCTTTTTTCACGCTACCAAGTGCATAGAGTATGGGCCATATTCTGCTCTAGTTACCCTGTGACTTCCTCCTCCCCCCATTAGAGATCACAGAGTGAAGCTAACAATTGGCTCGGTGGCCCTGTGATGGCAGCAGCCCCCCAAAGCCTGGAGAAGCAAGCTGCTCCTCCCACTTCTTTCTTCAGAGTGTGACCGTAGGACCATTCTCCTCTTTTCAGCCCTGCCCCCGCTCTGTTTTTCGGTTGCTCCTTCGTTTATGTCAGGTGTGAAATGTCGATTGTACATTCTTAGGTCAGGGATCTTGGGATCTGTACTGAGAGTCACCTGGTCCACTTCTGGGCAGTCTAAGGAATTATAACTGTCTAGCTAAGCGTCTTGTGCTGCCACCCATCACCCTAGATGAGCATATCTCAAGGCAACTAGTTTGGCAACAGCTGAAGTTCCTAGCAGATTTCCTGGAGTCTTGCTCTTCTCCCTTTGTAGATTACAGTACAGATAGCTCCCAGCAATTTCACCCATGCTGGGATTTCCGTTACTGTCCCAAGTGCAGTCCCGCTAGTAACATTTTTTTTTACCTGTCCGGCCTTTGGCGGACTCCATGCACTTGGGGTAATTCATTAGTCCTTTCCAGCCAGTGCTTAATCCTGACTCCTAGAGGTTTATTCACCCTTATGGCTTTGCACCTAGAGATTGTGTTGGTGTTAGATATGGCAGCTGCCAGTCAGTAAATCCCCAGGACAGCTCTGGTTCATTGCACGAAGTGGACACTACAATTATCCTGCCCAAGGATGGGGAAGACATCCCTGTGTTTTTGTACTTGGTAAGAAACAGAGGGGACAGTTGTCTCTCTGATTGTAAACTCCTCAGGGCAGAGGCTGTTGCTTTTTAATGGGCCAAACATATTGTGTACTCTTAGCAAACAGTGTCTTGATTGTTACTTATGTAATGAATGGGCAATCACCGATAACTTTCTGTGTGCAGTCCTAGCTCTGCCTTCTCTTTTAATTAAGAATGAAGATGCCTCACTTTGCAGGACTCCAAGTTCACTGACCAGAAGAAGGGTGTCTTTAGCACTGAGTAGCCATGAGGGGTTCACATGAGGGAAAGACTGCTGTGCCCATGAACCTCTGTACAAGACAAACATTTATGCTTCCTGCTGGGAGAATGTGAACTTCTTATTTCATATTTGAATCGCCATAGCGCTCAGAGGCTCCAGTCAGGAGTGGGCCTCGTTTGTGCCAGACAGGAAGATCTGCTCCCTGCCCTGAAGAGTTTATAATCTAGGCACACTCCATATGGAGGGAACTTTCACTACTAGGCCCCCCCCACTAGAAACGGGGAGACATGAGGTCTCTGTCCAAGGTTTCTTCACCCTCCCGTTTAGACCTCCCTCCCCTGACATCTATGTGGAGGAGGAGCTTCCAGGAATCAGTTGGAGATGAATCCACCAACAGCCTTGACAGGAACAAGGTCCCTCTGGAATCCTTGGAGCCTGTATAGATGCCAGTTTTACAGAGCATATTCTAGTAAGAAGATCTGCATGAAGGGGCATCTTTGAACACACCAATATCCTGCCAGCCCCACCACTACAACCCTCTGGAGGAACAACATCTGGGAATTGAGGAAGAGATGGCAACTTCTAATAAGTCCTCTTCCTCCCTGGGTAAGGTGGTGATGCCCTCTCCCACATCCTATGAAGAGGGTAGCTGAGTCCTTATAAATCCCTTGGAGGAAGTAGATGAAATACCCACCGAGCTGTGTTGTATCCTCCATACTTCTTCTCAAGGCAGGGTTGCCTTACTGATAAATAAAGCCCTATTGACACCAGCCACGACAGCATGGCAAACACCAGCCATTATTCCTCCCACCTACAAAAGGGCTGACGCAAAGTACTGTGTCCCTCCTAAGTTCTCTTCTCCCACCCCCCACCGAATTCTCTCATGGTGGATGAAGTAAACAAGAAACACAGACAACATCGCTCCAAGTCTATGCCACATGAGAAGGCGCTCAAACAGTTAGGCTACCTTGGACACAAAAGTTACTCTTCAGCTTAGGGTAGCTGGGGCTTCCCTGACACAGACCTTTGCACAACCCCATCTAACATGAAATACTACAAATTTTGTTTGAGGGTATTTGGCTGTGATTCACTGGAAGATGCTCTGACCACCTCTCAACCATGAGCGCTGCTCTACACTGACAACGTAACTTTTCAAGATCCTGAGTAGAGTAAAATGAGAGAGTCAAAATAATCCTCATACACCAGCTTGACTGAGGAAGATATGGTTCCCAGACCTGATTTGCCTGTCCCTGAAGCCAGCTCTTCACCTGCCTCTAACTCTGGATCCTCTGACACAGGAATTGGGGAAACTGCAGCATCCCAACCTTTCCCAGCTACACCTCAAGGTCTGGCTACTGGATGGCTCAAGTTTAGCAATGGACTGCTTATCCAAGGTACTGAACATACTGCTGAATAGTACGAAATAGTCCACAAGAAAGACTTCTTTGCAAAAATGGAAGAAATTCCACTAATGGTTGGATTTCACGGTGGGTCCGCACTTCTCTGTATGCTCTAGTATTGGACAATGTGTAACATGCCAGCATGGACTGGACACATTGCTATCAAAAATCTCTAATTGAAGGCACAGTGGTGTGTGTGCACACCTGGAATGGAGCACCCATAGGGATAAAACATCTCAGAGAACTCCAATTACTGTACAAGTAAGTAACCTTTCCTTTCCAGATCTGAACTCGGCAGCTCAGCCCCATCTCTAAAAGTAGTTTACAGACTAAATTTACTTCAGACTAGTTTCCTGTTTCCTGTGATGTAATGCTTCCATCATGCCCCCTTTACCAGCATTAAAAGGAACACTTGGAAGATCTCACTCCCAGCAGCAAATGAATCCATGCTACAGTGGCAAGAGATATGCCATAAAGCTGGTTACCAGATCCAAAGTGAGAGGGATAGATGTAGAACAGGAGATATCTCCTTCTTTCACTTTTGTAAGTGACCATTAATGCTAGTGAAAGGTGTCAGGTTTGACAATTTTGGAGTCTGAGGTCCTCTATCCACTGAAGAGCTGCAGAACAGGGAAGGCAGTGAAAGATTCATCCATGTGTCCCTGCTCAGATGCACGATCTGTGACTGGGAGGAACAACTGCTAGGAGCAAGAGGAGAATGCAGACTCCATGGCCCATCTGAGCTTAACCTGCCTGACAACAAGAGACCCAGTGGTGCTGGTGATTTTGTGATAGGGATACTGGTTCACCAGCAGTTTGAGGCTAAAAACTCTTTTCATACAGGCCACTGAACAGCCATCAGATGATGATGACTTTGCTCAATCCCATGACAGTAGTGAAGAAATCTGGAGAAGGAAGGCTCTGCATGCTATCATTAACCCCCTGAGCCATCCAATCCTCTGGACAAACAATATTCAATTGTAAGTCCATAGTACATATCCTTGTCATTTAATACTCCAATATTTGTGGTTCCCCTCTCACTCCTTCCCTTCCAATTAGTCCTTGAATAGTCTCTGCCTGACACCTGGTGTTTTACACTCTGGGCCCGTAGTGATTTGTTGACCACACTGAAACACCCCTGTCTAATTCCTGGTAATATACTGTTGAGCTTGTTGTAACATGCTGTGTATTACTGATTGCAGCATAGGCTGGAATGTATATCTATCCATCTCTGTATTTGGGGTGTTTATCTGATCTTGGAGTCACTGCTGTTACATGTCAGTATTGTTTATGAAGCCTGAAGGAATTAAACACCTTATTGTTTACAAGGCCATGAGTGAATGTGAAATCAGCAAGTTGACTTTTCGATAAAAATTCTTCAAAGGAATGAAGTGCTGCTAAAGTTGCACTTAATTGGTTAGGTGATGGATCTGTCCCACAAAGACCAGACATTAGGTGTGCTGAATTAGGAATATAGGACTTGCCAATCCAGATCAGACCTGAGGTCCATTTAGTCCAGTATCTCATTTCTGACAGTGGCCAGCACCAGATACTTCAGAGGAAAGTGTAAGAACACTGCAGTAGGCAGATATGGGATAATCTGCTCCCATATTACATCTCATCCTGACCTCTGAGACTGGCTTAAGCCTTGAAGCATAAAGTTTAAAATCCCTTCCAAAACCTGTTAGTATTAACTATTGTAGGCAGTGTTGTTGTAGCCATGTCAGTCCCAGGATATTAGGGAGACCAAGGTGGGTGAGGTAATATCTTTTATTGGATCAACTTCTGTTAGTGAGAGAGACCAGCTTTTGACCTACACAGAACTCTTCTTTAGGTATGGGAAAGGTACACAGGGTGTCACACTTAAATACAAGATCAAATAGTTTAGCAGAAGAAGTTAGCACATATTCTAAGGAACCAAGGTGAAGTGGCCCGTTAACACCTCTGTAGTCATAGGACAAAAAGAGGGGGTTAGTGGGGTTCAGATTGTTGTACTAAGCCATAAATCCAGTGTCTTTCTGAAGACTGGTTTTTAGTGTCTAGCAGAATAATGAATTTAAGCTCCCAGTTCGTCTTTTGGAAGTATTGTGCATGTTTCCTTTGAGGATGAGGTCAGATATAGAGTGATTGTTCTGGCCACACACCCCTAGTTGTCACCTACCACCCCACTCTGATACCCCTACAGGGTATCATCAAACTAGATCCCATACTTGATGGGAACCCCAATCCTGAAAGAAGTCTTTCCTGACCCTCCTCTTCTGGCCTTCAAACAACCCCCCAACCCCTCTGAGCTCATCACCAGAAGCAAGCTCCCCACAGAACAGGACATACCAACTCAAAGCAGCACCAGACCCTGCCAGAACAACATAAGCAAAGCCTGCAGGCATATCTCCACTGCTACAATGATCAACAACCCCCCCACAACACACCTTTCAAGATCCATGGGTCCTACACGTGCCTATCACAACATGTGGTGTATCTCATCCCTTGCACCAGATACCTTAACAACAACTGTGGGTGAAACCAGGCAATCACCATGCTCTGGAATGAACTCTCACAGGAAAATGTGAAAAGTGTTCACCCTCCGGTGATAGTGTGTTTGTCTTTTTCAAAGTGATCACTATATCTGACCTATTCATCCTCAAAGGAATAATTATTAAAGGAGTATTAGCTATTATAATTTTTGAGAGTCAAACAAGGGCTTGTTTTCACCATAGAAACTGGCTAGAGGAAAATTAGTCATGTGATTAAGGCACCCCACTGGGCGTGGGTCTAGTTTTGTTGTATAGTAGCTGGAGACTGCCTTTGTTCTCTGAGTACTGTATCTTTATACTTTGAAGAACTCTCTGTCTGTACAGACAATGGCTCTTTTGTTCTCTGCTCTTTGCAAGGAGCCCATCACACCATGCTATCTCTCCTGAAGATGACAGGAGTTTTGCTTGTTGGCTTTCTAAAATAATGATTTTAGATGAGAGTATATGTTTCACCCTTTGTACAGGAAACACAACAGGTTGTATCTCCCAGTTATGGTTGTTCTGAATGCTGAATTTGACTGTGGTCAGTAAGAAGTCTGAAACTAGATTCTTTATTTCTGCTAACTCACACATTAACAGCTTTCACCACGGTCCTTTGTTCCCTTTCCTCATGGAAGGTCCCTCTACTGTTCTGAAGCACATGCTGCACCTTCTCTCTCCAGTTCTATTCCATCTGCCTCGGGTACAAAACTGAAAATAGCAGGTATTGGCCTTTTTGTGGTATTTCTCATGGAGATCAAGAAGGGCAGAGGTGTGACTTTTTTTCTAGTTAACCAAGGTATTTTCCAAACCTCTAAAAGGTTCAGGTTTGAGACTTTTTTGGTGTGTGTGTGTGTGGGGGGGGCACAAGAGGAGAAGATTCTGTTCTTTTCATCCAAACCCATTTGCCCAGTCCTAGGAAAATCATGTACTTATATACATGGGGGAGAAAAAAATCCCCAAGAAATTTGGTGTCCAGTTGGTGCTTTGGTTCAAGTCTTTTTTTATGCTTTTTAGAACTCCTGCTTGGAGTGTCAGATGCTTAAAGGAAACAAACCCAAATCCTGACCAGATGCTGCCCATTTGCCTTATTCTCGGTTGGGTCATCCAAAGGGCAGGCTTTTAAAAAATCAACTATATAAGCTTTTAATTACAAAGCTTATAAAAATGAAGAAAGGGCCAGGTGTGAGAACAGAGCTAGCTGCTGGGCTCAGCTCAAGGAGAGGTAGAAGGAGATTGTATATTAAAATGTACACACATGTATTGAATGACTGGGTTCCAGGCAAAAATCTGGAAGTTTCATGAACATCTGAGAGAAGGACTCAAAGTGTGGGTTAGGTTTCTCCAAGGGTTCTATACAGGTCAAACTGCCTCTGAAGCCAAATCCCAAAGAAGGAAAAATACAAGTGATCTGATGGTGCCACCCCATTCAGAATCCATCTCGTCTCCGTGCAACTCTCGTATTGTATGAAAGCCAACCAAAGCAACAATGAATAACTCAGTTTAATTACACCCTCTTTTATGAACTGACTAGCATGTGAACATTTCACTACCCTTTAGGGGCTCCTCTTGGGTGCTGTGGAGTACTTGCTGGTTTGGGGAGTTGATTGGCTTATTTGTGAATAACTTATCTGACAAATGTAGCTCATTTTGCTGTCCACAAACCAATTCCAACTTTAGTGAATGGATTGATTATTCACAAATAGGCACCTGATATTTTAGATAGATGATTTTCAGCCTGTGAATTATTCTCAGGTTCACTACAACTGCCTGTTTGTTGTTCATGGTGTATGATTGGTCCCATGAATGATGTTTCTGCTTCCTAACCGACTGACTGAAACTTCTGCAACGGAAGAATAACAAACAATTAAATATCATACTTGTGGGTAGAATTTTTTGAGCAAGTAATTATCTATAGAATAAGACTCCAGTATTGTCACACTGTGTAACCCTGAAGCCTAGACTGTCTGTACAGTCAGTTTGAAGTGACAGAAACTACTATGAGCATGATTAAGAGCTCTTTTTGTTAAGAATGTTATCAGGTTGAATTATCACTGGGATTCACAGTCTGTTACTCTCCAGTTTGTAAGTTCCCAGATATTTTGATTTTATGAATTATACCCATGTGGTGTATAATTACAGTAAGGCATATATCTGTGCCATGCAAAGGGTTCTAGGTCATAGTTACATCAGAGGTAATTCAACCAATTGCCACGCTTACTCTACAGCTAAGTTGTGTGCAACAATTACATTGGTTAAATGAGGGAGAGTAGTGGATTACTTAGCCCGTTTGCCACAGTTCTTCAAAAGCACCCACACAACACAGCCAGCACAAGCAACCCCAAAACACACAGAGCCTCTCACTGTAGCGCATGCCCTTCATTCACCACCTGCACAAACCAACACAACGCTTCCAGTGTGTCACAACAGAAATAGCTGGGAGCATGGCTGAGAGCTCTCTCTGTTCAGAACATCACCAGCTGGGCCCTATGGAACCAGATGGAATGTTGGCACACAAAGGTTCTGTGGCAGTTGGAATGTGACAGTTGATCAGAGGAGGTGGGAGTAACAGCTATTGGGGAGGTAAGGGGGGGAGGGACAAAGAGGTGGTGGTGCCTGCAGCCAGAGGGCAGCTCTGTCACAAACCATGGGGAACATGCTAACTCAGCAACATTGGTCAGTGCAACGCAGCACACGGAAATGAGCCCCGAAACGCTACCTACCTATGTGGCTGTACTGCTTCTATCATTTCCTGGTCTCTAGCACACACCGCTTTGTTACTGTGTTAGCGTGGTTACTGCTGCGGTGCTTTGTGACCGTGTTTGATGAAATAGTACACAGGCGCACTGGGGTGAAGGCCTGCCACAAAATAATCTGACTCCATGCCGTACCAAAATGGGCACAAGTGAAAACCCTTCCCATAGCTACTGGTATAGGGTGGCACCGTTACCAATATCACTCTAAGCTTTGACCACCCACCATGCCAAGAAAGAAAGCTCCCCACGCTGGCCAGAGAGAAGCTACAAGAAGAAGAACATTAAGGAAAAATAAATCCGATACAGCGCACAGATGATGGATTACTTGGCCCAACTACCACACCTGTGTAACGGCACGGGCTTTCATCCTCTATTTTGCACTAAACTTCTTGAAACTTTAGGCTTCGCCAGCGTTTTCATGAACATACCAATGGTTATCCAAATACTTGCAAACAAGGAATGACAGAACATAGCCCTTCTCCAGCAATGACATCAAAGTGAGCTCACCCTGTTTATTCACAAAATATAAACTGATCTCTCTTGGTACTGTTCAGCCAGCTCTGCTGGCTTGTTATGGTTTGGTTGCTAGTAAGTGTAAGGCCTTGTAAACTGGTTTATTGTTGTAGAGTTGCTTATGAGAGATGGGCAGTGTCAACTAGGTTTAATTAGGGTTGTTTGTGAGGCAGTGTGGGCTAGTGGCTAGAGCACTGGATTAGCAAGCAGGAGGACCTGGGTTTTATTCTTGCGTCTGCCACTGCTTTGCTGGATGATCTTGGGCAAGTCACTCTTCCCTCTGCCTCAGTTTCCCCAATCCAATAAGGATACAATATTGACCTCATGTCATGTGAGAACTAGGCACATTTATTATTTGTGGTGAGATTGCTCATGTATTAAGCTGTGCACGCTTATTTTGTATTGGAGAGTTAAATGTCAGCTAAGGGGTGTGCACACTGGTTTGTTGTTGGGTTTCATGGAACTGTGTGATTGGCATTGATGGGGGTTATTTTGAGAATTTAAACACAACCAAAGCCCCAACATAAAGAAATGAATTTTGTACAAAATATAAATGAAAAAATACAAAATAGTTGATTTATATATAAAAGGTTGTCATTTTGAAGAACCCCAAAGAGCTTCACAAATGATCTGTGCTATATGGAAAATTGCTGCACATTCCACATAAATGTTGCCACTTTTTAGGTGGAACATGGCGGTTGTAATCATTATCCAGCAACATATCACAACTGTTCAGCACAGAAACAGAAAATGAAGGATAATACAATAGTGCTTCCAGTGGAAACTGTTGGGGGTATGTAGGCCAGCAGAATGTAAAGAAACATATTTCTGTTTGACCAGATTCTGGGGCTAACCTCTTTATACTTGGGGAAAGGCCATGGGCTCTTTAATGGTCACAGCAAGTTAGTACCTTAATTCTACTTCCTCACCTAAAAGGGGACACTTTCAGCACCACAGGCCCCTCAAAACATTCTGCTGGGCTTATTGATTAAGCGTTGACTCCCAGAAGAGTGCTGCCTACTGAATCACCAGCACTGCTTTCTGCAGTACTCTGGTTTTTCCTTGGAGGATTCCCAGCCAAGTATTGACCCAGCTTGACCTTGCTTCGTTTGTGAAGTCACAGCCCAAAGCAGAAGCGCTAGAAGCAAATTGCCAGAAGGGTGGTCAGATTTTAGGCCTGCTAATCATGTCACTTTCCCTTTGTAGTATAAACCTTCTACACCTTGTGAAACATAACGTCGAAAAAACATAATTTTTCCATATGGCAAAGGCAGCTTCTGGCTTTACTGTATTGAAACAATGAGTGGGTTGTAAATTCTTTTGGCTCAGCCTTAGGGAACTGGAACTTTCTTTCCACCCTTTTAAGCAAGTAAATTGGCAGGTCGCCTGGTCTCCCCTGGTCCCGCAGATCAGTTTGCCTTCTGTTTGTCAAATGCCTAAAAAAAGGAACCAATCAGATCACATTTGCCTAATGGATTTATGAATCTCCTTAGGTGCCATCAGGTCTAATTTCTTAGTGAGCTGTGACAGTTTAACACCTGGGCAATGACTGCAGAGGGGTGATGGATGGCTAGGGGACTGCAGAAACCTGGAATCATTACTATGCTACAGTAAAAGCCATAACCAAGCCCTGTGAAAATCTTCCCCAAGTGTTAATGGAACCATGTAAATAAGGATGAAGGTAGGTTTCCCTTGTGATAGTTGCAGCAAAGTTATTTGCTTTGTGGTTCATTCATTTTGCCAGATGGCCTGGAACTGTTTGTCAAGCTGAACTTGAATAGGTTTTATTTACTACTGGGCTTTATTGAACTGTGGTTTCAACCATTTTTAAAGGGATCCTTTAAGGAGGAAGGAGCTGGAGTAAACTGTTACTTCACGCAGAGTGCACTTGAGTCACAGCAATTCACTATGTGCTATGGTGGTGCCTAAATACTGTGGGGACGGCGCATTAGAAATTCCTTAATTAAAGGTACTTATTTCCATGCTAACTTTGTAGCAGATTAGGTTTTGTGTGATCAAAGATTGGAAGGTGCGATTGCATCCCTGAACAAAGCTAGCGCTAAGCAATAGCACTGATCCTGTGTGAACTAATTTGCTATGGCTCTCTGTCACTAGGAGAGGACCATGTTGTTGGAATCTGGAACAGAAGCAGTTGCCATATGGCCAGGTTTCGGCATATCAATGGATCCTTTTGTGGTTCTGCTGGCAGTGGTAAGGATAGACTGGTTCAGGAAGTAATACTGATTTCATTTCTGCTGGCTTGACTGAACCTAGGATGGACTGAAATGTACTATAAGCAGGGCTTACCTGTTGGATGCTGCGCAAACATGGATAGCAGACACCTATGTAAGACTTGTAGGGTAAAACCTGCTAAGAGTGTTAGGGGTTTCTTTTTAGAGCTTTTTTATGTTCCAATAGGCGAAAAGAGCTTTATTTAAAATAAATTAATTTGCCATGCCCTTCATCTCTACTGTACAGTCAAGGTCTCGGTATGTTTTAAAACTATAGGTGAGGCTGAGATTTTGTCATGGTTATTTTTAGTAAAAGTCACCGATAGGTCACGGACAATAACCAAAAATTCACCGAAGCCCCTGACCTGTCTCTGACTTTTATTAAAAATAACTATGACAAAATGAGGAAGGAGGAGGATCCAGCACCCACTGCTACTGGGGCTCCAGGGTTCCCCCCACCCATGGTGACTGAAAGCACAGGGTCCCCCCGCCTGTCTGCCGGCAGCAGCTTGGAGCTGTGAGGTCTGCCCTGGCAAGTTGGGAGCTGCAGGGTCCCCCCACCCACCGCCCCTGGCAGTGGCTCAGAGCTGTGGTGATACCCCTGCTACCCGCAGTGCCAGCTGGGGCCTATGGAGGGGCTCCTGCCTCCAGCAATGGCTAGGAGTTGCAGGGGGGGGCCGCTGGCTGACAGCTCCAGCCCCATCGGCCCGGGGCTGAAGTGGATTCAGTGACTTCCATGACCTTTGTGACAAAATCTTAGCCTTAACTACAAGCACTTATCACTGCAGTGTTAGAGACACTTGGAAAATGGCAATTATTTTTAGTGGGGATTTTTTTCTATATTTCCTGCAAATATTTTTATTTTCTGATCTGAATCTGAAACTGAAAAATGTTTGGTTTTCAAAAACAGCTTTTCTTTACAAAATTAAATTTGCAGTGCAACTTTTCAAAAACCAAATCTTGAATTTTCTGTTACCAAATATTGTTTGGTTTTCAATTTGTTTTTATAGAAAAAATTTAAAACTTACTCCAAAATGAAAATGTTGATAGAAAATGTTTTCATTTTGATTGAAAGGCCCTTTGTCATCAAAAAAAGTTTTGACAATAAGTTTTCTAAATTTCTAGGGCTAAATTCCTCCCTGTTGTCACTTCACTTTCATTGGAACTGCACCAGGGATTAATTTTGTTCACTGTCTTTCAGACAAAATGGTAAAGGCCACCATCATCCACCACTGATGGTAGTGGAAGCTTTGCCATTGATTTCAGTGCCCATGCAGAGCGCTGGGTCTGATCATGTCTTGGCCAATATTTCCTCCTCTGGGTCTAATATCTGAGGCTGTGCATGAGCTGTTGTGAGAGCCAGTGGTGCCATAGTTAGCTTGTTGTCATATTCTTTGGGATTCCCAGATATAAATTCTGTTCTTTGTTTGGATGAACTAGCTATTGCTCCTAGACATAAAATTGCAGACCTATACTAACCTCAGCCATATCTCACTGACTGGCCGGGATCTACTTGATTTGACTGCTGATGGACGCAGTCAGGGATGTGCTGAAAAACACTTTCAGTGCTACAGAACAGCAGCTGCCCCATTACGATCCCTGACTTGACTCAGACAAAACTGATTTTCCTGAAACTTTGCTTGATCTTGTCAAGAAGTTTGGTAACTACTAGACAAAGCTTTTAAAGTTATGTGGTTAAATCCTGGCTCTATTGAAGTCAATGGCAAAACTCCTGTTGACTTGAATGGGTCTGGGATTTCATCCATGGGGTGTTGAAAATTCACCTCTAGTTGAATTTTGAATATTTTTCTAATTCTTCTTAGCTCATTGCTCCCAAATAATTTGATCCATGAACTACAATGTTTTTGTTTTGCTGGCAGGAGGTACCTCTTAGTATTTGTGGGAGATAACAATATTAAGAGTTATAAAGAGCAAAGCTTATAGAACAATCATTTACAAATATAAACTGAACTTCAGCTTCTGGCTGAGCCAGAGATTTATTGGGGATAGCTGGGTGCCGGAGCAGCAGGGTGGAGAGAAAGGAAGTATATATTATTATACTATTTTACAGATGGGGAACTGAGGCACAGAGAGCCTCAGTGACATTCCCAAGGTTACACAGAAAGTCACTGGAAGAGCTGGAAACAGAACCCAGCTTTCTTGCATCTCAGTTTAGTCCCATCATTCTAAGACCATTTGTCCTCTTGTATATGGGTGTGGGTTTTTTGTTTTTTTATTTGTTTTTGGGTTTTTTGCCTTTTAACATTTGAGTTTAACTTGAAGTTTACAACACATTTCTACCTGATTAGATAGACTTGTTCTTTAAAGGGGGTAGATTTTATGCATGATAATGTTGATTCATCCTAGAATAGGTGAAGTTAAAATGGACTAGATAAATTAGCCAGGGTAGACAGCAGCCCCTACCTGTTTATCCTTTGCTTTTTTTTCTGGAGCAAACCTAATTTATCTAAGCCACACGAGACAGATAGTTTAATAAAACAGCACACTGTTGAATGACCAATTCCCATTGCATACTGCCTTTTCCTTGCCAGCTACTTATGATGCGATTGTTGTTAATCTACATGGCCTCTTCAAAGCATTAATATAGCTCCAGAGTCCTACATGAGGATTTCCTGCTCTGAAGGGTAAATGCAACTGAAGAACATGGGCTCTTGCAAAACAACAACAAAACCTCACTTCCTGCAGGAGAGGTGGGATTTTAAAGCCCCAGAACTGTAATTCATGTTAATGCTCACTGGTGACTCTCACCTGGGCTTCAGTGCAGT
Organism: Lepidochelys kempii; assembly: GCF_965140285.1. NCBI lineage: Eukaryota > Metazoa > Chordata > Testudines > Cheloniidae > Lepidochelys > Lepidochelys kempii. The sequence continues at coordinate 155,827,361 of NC_136382.1, forward strand.
TCTACAGAAAAATAACTGACTTCACTCTGAGCAAAAAGAAAAGGAGTACTTGTGGCACCTTAGAGACTAACCAATTTATTTGAGCATGAGCTTTCGTGAGCAACAGCTCACTTCATCGGATGCGTACCGTGGAAACTGCAGCAGACTTTATATACACACAGAGATCATAAAACAATACCTCCTCCCACCCCACTGTCCTGCATATATATATATAAAGTCTGCTGCAGTTTCCACGGTATGCATCCGATGAAGTGAGCTGTAGCTCATGAAAGCTCATGCTCAAATAAATTGGTTAGTCTCTAAGATGCCACAAGTACTCCTTTTCTTTTTGCGAATACAGACTAACACGGCTGTTACTCTGAAACCGTTCACTCTGAGCAAGTTCCTCTGCATTCAGCACTTGTACTGCTGGACAGCAGCTTGCCCAGCCACCTCAAAGGACAGTCTCCAATGGCCCATCTACACTACAGAGCTGCCTAGGCAGGGGAGCTGGGTACAAGGCAGTTACAATTTGTAGGGTACATTGCACTATAACAGTGTTCCATAACCAGGCTAAATAGGCCCATGCACATAGGCAGTGCCTTGGTTAGTACTGTGCTTGTAGCTATGGCACCAGCCCTGAATCTGACTGTCAGAAGAGTATGCAATCAACCCAAGCTTGGCATTTAGGGGACTGAACATTCATATGCATCAAATGAAAACCAAAAGAACTAAATTCTGTTTTAGAAATTATTTGGAACCAAATCTTGGGAAACAGAGCCAAGCTTTGGCCTCCATAGTCCTCAGAATGAGCTGTGGGAAGTGAGAGTGTGTGTGAGAGACTACTGTTCCTCCCTTCCGCATGAGGTGTTGGCCTACTGGATCTGTGCTGTGTATACATGCACTGGCGAGGCTCTGGACAGGGCCGGCTCTAGGCACCAGCTAAGCTGAAGGGGCGGCACTCTGGCTGTTCTTGGGGCGGCACTCCTGCAGCAGCCACGGCTGCAATTCGGCAGCAGCTCCTCTCCGATGTTCTTGTTCTCTCCAGCGGCGGCGTATTTGGCAGGGATTTTTTTTGTTTGGCTGCTTGGGGCAGCAAAAAATGTGGAGCTGGCCCTGGCTCTGGACATGCTCATGTTCCCCCACTTATGAAGGTCTCCTCTGCTTTTGCTCCTAGATGGCCACATGTTTCAATTGTGATCAGACCTCAGACCCTTGTATAAGATGTCCTGGGATTTGTTCTATACGTCCATTAAAATCACGCCCACTATGATGGTTTTCAACATGAAAACCAGTTACTTTGAGACCCACTGATACTTCCCACTTATGCTAACCAGCATTCCTGTGTTCCCCAAACCAGATAAACACAAAATCTCATGTGGAATATAACTATTCTGTTATCCAGAGTGAATAAACCATGAGTAGCAGCATTTGGATCTCAATGCAGTTGACAGAGAGCTGAAGTATACAATTAGCTAATATGCAATTAACTGGATTAGCAGCCCAGGCAACCAAATGGGGTTTGCTCAAGACCATGTGATTTTCATGTATGTAAGTGGATTAGGTAGCAAAGCACTGAGCAGCTAGATAGAGTGCACTGAACCACTAAGTCTGTGATGGATGGCCACGTTCAGCGGGGCTCACATCTATCCTGGATTCACTCTCATCTCGCTGCCTCACTATTGCATCTGGTCTGTTTAGTGGTGAGTGACCTCTCCTTGGGTGTGATGGATGCTCACATGGTTGCCATTTGAAACACACACACATCTCAAAGCTGTATTCCTACTTGACTTCCCTTCCCCTTTACACCATGGTGTCCAAAGTATGGCCTGAAGGCCTATTACAGCCCAAAGGAGCATTTTAAAATGTTTGCCATGGCTGCCCTATATGATCAGGCAAAGCTCATTAACTTCAGGAACTCAAACAAGCACCATTTTCTGTTCATCTGCTGCATGAAGAGGAGAGAAGCACAAGGAAATAGGCTTATGTGCCTTCAGTGCCAGATCTTGCAGAGTGTCTAGGGCCTGCAGCGCCCATTGGCTTCAGAGGGCATGAGGGGCACTCAGCCTTTCTCAGGTTCAGACCCTTATTTTGGCAGAGAGCAAAATGGTGTAGCTTTGAGACAAATTAAGTGCAGGCCACCAAGTTCTTTGCATTTGCTAAACCAGCCCTCAGTATCACTAGTGCTAGGCACTATTGCTTGATGTGGCCAAATTAGTCTTTTACATTGTTCACCATTCAGGATTAGAGCTGGTCAGAACCCAGAATTCCCATTCTACAGGAAATTACACAATTTTGGATCTTTTTCATTCTAAATCAGAATGAAAAATTGAAACTTCCTGCAGAATGAACTCTGAGATTTTGTTTAGGGAAAAAAATCAAAATGACATTTCATTTCAACCTTATTGAAACATTTCAACTATAATATATTATAAATTATAATAAATATTTTTATTAAACATAAAAATCCAAATTGAATATTTTGACCTTATCACAATATTTCAATATTTTTTTCATCAAAAAATTCAAATAAGCCAACACTGTCTGCAGAAGATGACAATTTTGTGAAATTGAAATTTTCCTGATGGACAATATCAATCCGCTCCACTGAGCATACTGAATGGGATGCTCCTACAATTGTCCCAATCTTTGTAGCATAGAATAGATAGTGCAGACTCTGGGCCTTTTATCCCAGTACTCCTTTAAATAAGAGCAGTATCTATAAAATCTGTTTTACCTTAATCACAGCATGTTAGCATCTCTGCAGCTTCTCACCCTCCCAATCTGTCAGTTTGTGGACATTCCACAGAGAGGGAGTGTTGTCTAGTGGTTGGACGAAGAGGAATAAGGTGCGGGATGCCTAGGCTCTATTAAAACTAACTTGCTTTGTGACTTAAGGCAGGTCACTTAACTGCTCCATGCCTCAGTTTCCCATCCATATAATGCATACCGTGCATGATATCTCATGCAGGTATGGTGATTAATTATGATGATGTTTGTGAAGTGCTTCATGATAATGTTTGTAAAGTGCTTCAGCCCCACGGGAGGTGCTGGGGTTTGGGGCTTCTGCCCTGTGGGATTTAAAATATTTACCGGAGCACCACTCTGGACAGCTCTGGCTGAATTTAAGCCCCGCCTCAGGATTACTGAAAGCCACTCTTACAGATTATTGGATTATTTTGGTTTGTTCTTGAGGGTAGGGTTCAGAGAGGGAATAAATAGATGGTGGAATTCAGCTATAAACCTTCAGGGCAGGACTGAGCTGGGGAGCAGAGCATAGGGGAGACATGGACAGTGTTGTGAGCCAGCAGCCTTTTGCTCACTCTCTCCAATCACTGACAAATTCCCTCTCATTGCATAGAAGTGATCACTAGGATGATAATAGTGGAAATATTTTAAAAATAATATAAGGTTTCTTTAATCAGTTTTCCTTTTATTATTATTTCCACCAATATTTTTTCTCTTATTCTGTTTTAGCACTGGAGGCTGCTTTGGACCTCTGCTCCTACTTATTACAGAGATTGTGAGCTCTTTCCTATATGTCTGCAAAGCCCATTCACACCTACGATGCTGAATTAATAATATCATTCTGTTACTCTTGATTATATAACCGGGGGAGAGGGGGAAGGGGAAGGGGTGTCTGCATAAGCTAACCTGCTCTGGATGTGTCCACTGGGCTCTAATTAATGCAGATGTTGTGCATGCTCCCATTCCTCATGGACTCAGTTGCAGCGGCATTTTGATCACCCAGGCGCCTGTCCAATGCATAGCAGAAGTTGCTATGGGGAAAGCCCAAGGGTTCCCAATTCAGCAGAGCTTCTTGTGAACAAAAGATGCCTGTTAGAGTGCCAGGAGGTGGCTGCTCCAGCAGCGAATGGTTCTGCTGCCAAATGTGCCTTTTGTGTATGTGTGTAGGATGCAAACAATACGAATGCAAATGCAAACAATACAGTACAGCAATAGCTAAGCAGGTGTCGGGTTACAGCCATGGAAGCGGGTGTGGAGAAGGTGGTCTGTCTCCTTCACAACTGGAAAAGACCCCTCACACAGTGCCTCTGACCCAGAGCAGGCCTGTTTCCTAACAGCTCCCCCTTCTGCCTGTGAAAATGTAGCTCAGGGACTACCTGACGAGAACGTTCAAATGTTCAGTAAAAAGAAAAGGAGTACTTGTGGCACCTTAGAGACTAACCAATTTATTTGAGCATAAGCTTTCATGAGCTACAGCTCACTTCATTGGATGCATCACGAAAGCTTATGCTCAAATAAATTGGTTAGTCTCCAGGGTGCCACAAGTACTCTTTTCTTTTTGCAAATACAGACTAACACAGCTGTTACTCTGAAACCTGTCAAATGTTCAGTGGAACTTGTCCACATTGCCCACCATGAGGCGGAAGCAGTGTTCATCCATCACTGGAATCTGGATCAGGGAATATAAATGTAGCTGATCTCCTTAAACAGCGGAGGGATGTTCAGTTTGATTTTTCTGTCGGGTTGGGCTGAGGTCGATGGAGGCTGTACAAGTGGTAGAGCTAGGTGGACAGATTTGAGATTACTTTTGATCTCCTAACACTATTTGTTCATCTTATTATGAACCCTTTCTGTGGCTGCAGATATCACAGGACAGACTCCTAAGTAGCTCTCATCCATTTTCCTTCCCTTGATGTGCCAAAGGGCTATGGACGCAGGACCTTCCATGTGGAACTTAAATTCAGCATCTATAGGATCTCCTTTGTTAGGGTGTATCTATATGGGGGATTTAATACAAATCTTTTTGATACACATCAGGTATCTCACATCACACAAGTCATACCAACAGTGTGTACACACACCACCTGTTCCGTTTTCAATTCACCTTGTGTGGAGACACAATAGCAGTTTCCTACAAACTGAGAGCATAACATTCTCCCGGGGTATCCAATGGTCCTTTGCTTTGCTGTTGAGCAGTGTCCATCTTGGGACTGTTTTCACTGTGAATTGTGGGAAGCCAGTTGGGGTCAAATATTTTTTTTAAAATCCCATGATTCTGCTGTCTGCCCCATACTTTCTTTCTGGGTGGGTCACACCATTTTCAAGTTGCTGTTGGCCAGCATTGACCCAACGATGCTCCACAATGCTATGGTAACAAGTGTGAATACTCACAGGCATCTTGGGCTGTATTACCACATTTGAAACTGACGACTTCTGCACTGGCATTTGATTGTTGCATCAACAAACAGATGATGCAGGAGCAGGAGAATATTCTACAGCAGCAGCTCCTCTGGCAGCAGGAGGTTACTCTGAAGCAGTGGCAGCACGATGAGGCAGAACAGGAGGACGTTGAGTTGTTGGAACAAGAAGACGGGTTCCTGGCTCACTAGCAGAGCATGCAGCGCCATTTCTGGGCCCAGGAAACCAGCATGGGTTGGTGAGAGAGGATCATCCTACAAAGTGGGGATGACCAGCAGTGTGAAAAAACTTCGTGTTGGGAAGGGCTACCTTTCTGGAGATCTGTGGAGAAGTGACCCCTGGAGATTCAGCAACAGCAGACCAATGTGCGTGCCCCATACCCATGGAGAAACGGGTCACCATTGCCATCTGGAAGGTGGACAACCCAGAATGTTTCCATTCTTTAGCCAACCAATTCAGCATGCGGAGATCAACTGCTGGGGCAACTCTCATGCAGGTCTACTATGCTTTTGATAAGGCGCTGTCTAATGCGGTGATGAAGCTGGATAATGCCCAGGAGGCTATTGATGCCTTTGTATACATGGGGTTACCAGACTGTATGGGGGCAGCTGATGGAATTCATATGCCTGTCATTTGCTCTTCCCTCCCTCAAGCCCTTCACCAGGGTGCAGAACTTATAAATAGAAAGGGTTATCTCTCCATGGTGCTCCAAGGACTGGTGGATCACTGCAGTAGGCTAACAGACATAAATTCAGGGTGGTTTGGGAGGGTCCACGATGCTATGATTGTTCAGAACTCAGTGCTATTTAAATGAATGGCGAAAGGACTGTTTGCCCCCTGGGGTCTGTACTGGGACCAGTCCTATTCAACATATTCATAAATGATCTGGAAAAAGGGGTAAACAGTGAGATGGAAAAATTTGCAGATGATACAAAGAGATAGTTAAGTCCCAAGCAGACTGCAAAGACCTACAAAAGGATCTCACAAAACTGGGTAACTGGGCAACAAAATGGCAGATGAAATTCCATGTTGATAAAAGCAAAGAAATGCACATTGGAAAACATAATCCCAACTATACATATAAAATGCTGGAGTCTAAACTAGCTATTACCACTCAATAAAGAGATATTGAAGTCATTGTGGATAGTTCTCTGGAAAAAAAAATCCACCCAATGTGCAGTGGCAGTCAAAAAAGTGAACAGAACGTTGGGAATCATTAAGAAAGGGATAGATAATAAGACAGAAAATATCATATTGCCTCTATATAAATCTATGGTACGCCCACATCTTGAATACTGAGTGCAGATGTGGTTGCCCCATCCCAAAAAAGATATATTGGAATTGGAAAAGATTCAGAAAAGGGCAACAAAAACGATTAGGGGTATGGAACGGCTTCTGTATGAGGAGAGATTAATAAAACTGGGACTTTTCAACTTGGAAAAGAGACAACTAAGGAGGGATATGATAAAGGTCTATAAAATCATGACTGGTGTGGAGAAAGTAAATAAGGAAGTGTTATTTACTCCTTCTCATAATGCAAGAACTAGGGCTCACCAAATTCAATTAATAGGCAGCAGATTTGAAACAAACAAAAGGAAGTATTTTTTCACACAACGCACAGTCAGTCTTTGCCAGAGGATGTTGTGAAGGCCAAGACTATAACAAGGTTCAAAAAAGAATTAGATAAGTTCATGGAGGATAGATTCATCAATGACTATTAGCCAGGATGGGCAGGGATGGTGTCCCTAGCCTCTGTTTGTCAGAAGCTGGGAATGGGAGACGGGATGGATCACTTGATGATTACCTGTTCTGTTCATCCCCTCTGGGACATCTGACCCAGTATGGCCACTCTTACGTTCTTATGTGCACTGTGGACGTTACTGGTGTGGAGGTTTGTCTGGTAATTCTGGGACACTCAGCTTATCCCCTGATGCCCAGGCTAATGAAGCCATACACAGGCTGCTGCTTGAACAGAAGGAAGGAACATTTTAACTATCACCTGAATAGTTGCAGAATGGTGGTTGAGTGTGCATTTGGCCTTTGGAAAGCAGGTGGCACTGTTTATGGAATAGGTTGGTGTCATAAATGTAGAGGGAAGGGTAAATCCCTTTAAAATCCCTCCTGGCCAGAGGAAAAATCCTCTCACCTGTAAAGGGTTAAGAAGCTAAAGGTAAACTCGCTGGCACCCGACCAAAATGACCAATGAGGAGACAAGATACTTTCAAAAGCTGGGAGGAGGGAGAGAAAAAAAAGGGTCTGTCTGTTGGTATGCTGCTTTGCCGAGGATAGAACAGAAATGGAGTCTTAGAACTTTTAGTAAGTAATCTAGCTAGGTATGCGTTAGATTATGATTTCTTTAAATGGCTGAGAAAAGAATTGTGCTGAATAGAATAACTATTTCTGTCTGTATGTCTTTTTTGTAACTTAAGGTTTTGCCTAGAGGGATTCTCTATGTTTTGAATCTAATTACCCTGTAAGGTACCTACCATCCTGATTTTACAGGGGTGATTCCTTTACTCCTATTTACTTCTATTTCTATTAAAAGTCTTCTTGTAAGAAAACTGAATACTTTTTCATTGTTCTCAGATCCAAGGGTTTGGGTCTGTGGTCACCTATGCAAATTGGTGAGGATTTTTACCAAACCTTTCCCAGGAAGTGGGGTGCAAGGGTTGGGAGGATTTTGGGGGGAAAGACGTGTCCAAACTACGTTTCCCAGTAAACCCAGTTAGTTTGGTGGTGGCAGTGGTTATTCCAAGGACAAAGGATAAAATTAATTTGTACCTTGGGGAAGTTTTAACCTAAGCTGGTAAAAGTAAGCTTAGGAGGTTTTCATGCAGGTCCCCACATCTGTACCCTAGAGTTCAGAGTGGGGGAGGAACCTTGACAGTTGGAAGCAGCAGGAAAAAAGTTCCAACTGTTATAGCAGCATGTTGTGTTTTGCATAATATTTTTGAGAGCAAGGGGAAAAGCCTTACTGGTGGGTGGGAAGCTGAGGTGTGAGGACTTGCTCAAAGGTTCAGTCATCCAGTAAGGCATTCCACAGAGAACACAAACACCCATGGGCATCCTGTCAGGACTGCCTACTGTTCGTATTTTGAGTCACATGCCTGAACAGGTTAGCCTGTGGGGGTGTATTGGTATGTAGACATTGTGAAAGCTGGGGTTATTGTGTGTGGGTGGTTGAGGTTTAACATTCTCTACATGCTTTTGTAAAAGTCTGTGCATTATTTCCACTTTATTTAATGGATTTTCTGTGTTAAATGCAATGATGACCCATAAAGGTTTTACTATGAAAGAACAATTAAAAAAAAAGTTTTAATGAAACCAATAGAAAAATAATATCTTTGAATTTGGAAACACATTTAACAAACCAATCTTCTTAAGCAACCAGCTGTACACAGACCTTTAATTACTGCAACAGTGCAAACAAATCGCAAAGTGCAACTGTAAGAACATTTCAAATACAGCAATTTGGGGGGTGTGTGTGTGCATGCATAAAGTTCAAGGTGAGTATATGCCTTGCCTCTGGCTCTTGTCCACGTGGGTTCTGGGGACGAGTGCCTTGGCTCAAAATTCTCAGGGACACTGTAGGACTCTATAGAGCTGGCCTCCCAGGTGAAGGGTTCTTGGTGCCCAGAGGTTGGACCGGAGAGGTAAATGGGAGCTGCTGGGAGCCCTGTTGTGGGGATGTGGAGGTTAGGAGTTGCTGCTGATCCCAGAAGCCAGCATTGTCCAGAGGCTGAAGGACATGTCTGCATCCTAAATTACAGGACTGCAGGGCCAGCTGGCCTAGCCAGGAGGGCATTCTGGTTCAGGATAGCGTCCATAAGTTGCCTTTGCATCTCTGTCTTTTTCCATGCTCTCCTTTGCCATGGTGATGCTGTCCACGGCGCCAGCCATGTTTTCTCTGGTCATTGTGTTGCTGTCCTGGGCCACTGCCACGATCTCCTGGGAGATCTTTCTCTCTCTGGTCCTCATGTCCAGCATCCACCTCCCAGCAGCTTTGTTTTCCCTCTGTGTGACTCTGCCAAGAGCTCTGCAAACATCTGGTCCCAAGTCTTCCTTTTTCTCCCCTCAGGTTGGCCAGCCTGCCAGCAGTACATAGATGCCCCGTGCTTGAAGATCTTGCTGTTGCAGGTGCTGTGGCTTGGGAAGTAGGGAATAAAATTTGCTTTTTGTTTGTATCACAGACAAGTCATCATCGTTGGTTTTTTTTACTGTGTATATATGACTTTACCTCCCTTAAACTCTTTCTATTCTTGGGAGAACCTCAGAGCTGGTGAGTGGTCTGCATTTATGGAGGGTGCTGGGTACGTTTGGATTTCAGTCCACTGTATCTGCTTTCATGATGTTAAGAGTGAGGCGGGGTGTTTGGAGCTATATTCCAGGTTGGTTTTTGCAGTTATTTTTGTATGCTGGAGGTGCTACGATCACATTGGCATTGTAAAGTTGTGGGATTTGGGGGCAAGCTGGATAGTAATTCCCTCTACGTCCCCTTCAGGCTGTCCTGTCTTGATGACATTATGCTGAGGCAGGTGTCTAGGAGGCAGAGAATGGCCTTATTCCAAAAGACAAAGGCAGATCAGCAAGATATGCTGTGCAGTTATTCACCAGGTTGTCCCTCCAGCAGTGCTGCAGGAGTGGAAGGGGCTCTCAAGCTATGCTGGCGCACATGGGCATGTGGCTGTTCCTTATAACGTCTGAAACAAAATCAAGCTATTTCTCAGTTTTAAGTTCTGTCTCCCCTGCAGATGTGGAGAAAGTGCAGAGAAAAACAGATAAGGTCCTGCAATGATTGTCAGCTATGATGCATGTTACAGGGCATTTGCACCTCAGTGAGGAGCAGTAGAGTCTGTGCCTTGACCGGGTGTGTAGTGTGTGCACTGATATCTGATGCAAACTACGAAAACTAACCAAGTTTCTTTTCCTGTAAGCGCTGTCTCAATACACTGCTGAGTTTTGCAGAAATGAATGCTTTCCTCGTTTGAATCTACTAGTGGAGGGGGGCAAGCACAGACTGTGCCATGCTGGCAGGCGCGATTTTGAAGCATCACAAGGTGGGGGGGGGGTGGAGTTGGTGGCTCCCAGCTCACATCAGCCAATAATAATAATAATTAATAATAAAGAATAAATTGTAAAGATAGGTACTTACATACTAAAGATCCTTCCAGGGAATCTCTTTGGTCCTGACCTGGGTTTCTGGCTGTGACCTGGGCACAGCTGAGGCAGAGCAGGAATCAGGGTGTGTTGTAGCTGGGCAGGACTGGAGATGGCTTTCCAACTGGCTGTTGTCAGGGTCTTGAGTCACAAAAAAATCCTGGGCTTTAGGGAGTAGCTGTTTTCCAGCATCCTCCTGCTTCTCCCCTGATGGGTCATGCTACTCGTTCTAAGTGGTGTGGAGTGCAGGTCAGCAGGCTGCGAATAGTGTCTGAGGGGTTGTACTGTAATTGGGTAGAATCCTGTCCAGTTGATCAAAACATTGACAAGTCACATGTCTCCTTTTATTCCTCGTTTCAATATACTTTCTCCTGAGCTGTTTTCTCTTTATCCGGCACTGATCTGCATTCCAGTCTTGACCCCTCGCAGACGTCTGCTTTGCAATGTCCACAGTATGTCCCTATTCCTGTGGCTGGCCACAAGAGCTTTTTCCTGAACCAACGCTTCTCCCCAGATGGCAACGAGATCCAGGGTCTCGGCACAGCTCCAAGCAGCTATCTGAGACATGTTGTGGGGCTTCTGGGGTGCTATCATGGTTGTATAACCAGAATAGTGATACACTGGGATCCAGGAGCAAAATCTGGCTCTGCACTACCTAAGGGTCATTCTGGAAACTTGACATCAGGACGGGGGGGGACACAAGTAAACGGACAGGTTGGTAAAGGTTGACCTGCAAAGCGCTGTGGGATAGCTGTTAGAAACATGCAAAAGTGGTGGGCTGCAATTGTGTGCACATGAAAAATAGACCCAACTATTTCAATTAGAAGAAAACTTAGTCCACTTTGCAAGAGGACTCCAGAGTTAGTGTGCAGTGATGGGTTGCATGGTACATACGCAACTGTTTTAAAACTGGATTAGCTTGATTTGATCTGGTTTAAAACCTTCATGTAGACACGCCCTTAGTCTTAAGTAACACACAACAGCTAATACAAGAAGTGCTAGTTGCTGAGCCACTAAGTAATCGTGACTGCAATATGATTAGGTTCAAGGGACAAGGCAGGTACTTAAAAGTGACAGTAAACTTTAAAAAGGAAGATTTCAATAAAATGACATTAGTCAAAAAGCCTTAATGTTAAAAGAAAGGGAAGTAAAATCCTTGAAAGTGGCATGGGTGCTACTTAAACAATATTGGAGACTCAGAAGGCATTTGTGCCTGTGAGCAAAAAGGGAGTCAGGAAGACAAGGAGTAAATCAATATGGCTAAATGGCAAGGTTCGAGAGGCTATTTGAGTCAATGCAAATCCTTCAAAATCTGACCCTGGTGAAATCAATAAACAGGAGCATAAATTGCAGTAGACAGTGTGTAAGAAGGAAATTAGAAGGGCTGCAGTGGAATTCAAAGAACAAATAGCTAACGGTATAAAAGCAAACAACAAGAGATTCTTTAAGTCTATCAGAAGCAGGAAGCCTGTGAAAGAATCCGTGGATCTTCTGGATCACCAGGAATTCAAGAGAGAAATTAAGGCACAAAAGGACACTGCTGAGAAGTTTAACAATCAGTCTTCACTGCTTAAAATGTCAGGGAGATTCTTACCCTGGACCCATTCTTTTCTGCTAATGAAGATGAGGTACTATCAGAGATTGCTTCAGAACCTCATTTTCTGACACCGCAAACTGGTAACTTAAATAGTAGTAAATCACCAGGCCAGATGGTGCATCCGAGAGTTCTGGAGGCACTTACAAAAATATACAATATCTCACTCAAAACAGCCTCTGTTCCACAGGACTAGAGGGTAGCAGTTGTTGTACCTATATGTGACAAGTGCAAGTGAGATGGGGAAAAGAGAAGTAAGTTTTTCATCTGTACCGGGTAAATTGATTAAAATGATCATTAACACCCTCCCCCCATCCCCCCGCCAAAAGCTCATGATATGCTAAGGTCTAACCAGCATGGATTCTGCCAAGGTTAGCAGATGAAAGTAGGCCAAAAGACTTCTTATCACTGAGTATATGTGGGATTGGCACAAAATATTAAGAATTATTTTAATTCACCTTGTTGATTCCTTTGTTTTGAGGGAGTATACCCATGAAAAGCATTGGTCCTTTGAAGATCGGCTGTTGCTATCATTTTAATAGTATTACGGTACCACCCCTAACCAAGATCAAAGCCACAGGGTACAAAGCACTGCACATACATATAGCAAGAGACATGCCCTGCCCTGATGAGTTTATAGTCTAAATAGGACACACAGTCAAAGGATGGGATAGAGGAAGTATTGCTTTGCCCATTTTATAGTTGGGGAACTGAGGCACACTGTGAGATTAAATGACTTGCCCAAGGTCACACAACAAGTCTGGCAAAACTGGGAACTGAATTTAGGTCTTGTGAGGCTTACTGTAGTGTCTTAACCACAGAATGATCCTTCCTTTCTGTTCTATTTCAAACAGTGTGAATCTTATCGGGGGACTTACTTAGCTGGGTGATGTACCTAACAAAATACGTTTTGAGGTTAGTTTGGGGGGATCATCTAATTTTCTGGCATTCTACAATATAAGATTTTTTTTTTAAATATAGCTGGATACCAAACAATAGAGAAACTGTGGGACTTGGATGGTTTAGGGTGGTAATGTGAGATGGAACTTTTTACCTCTAGATCACTGGTTCAAACAAGTTTAGCAGTGAGAGGAAGATATTATTTGGTGTCTGTTTCATGTCCTATATCAAATGAGTTGGGGGTTGTCTCTCCAAAGCATAATAGGTAAGTGTTGTAATAGACGGGTTCTCCTGTTGCTGTATGTGATTGGAGAAGGGCTGGTAGCCCCAAGGGACAAATTAACTGTGTTGGTTTCCTCTGTTCTCCTTGTGGTGTGAATTATTGCACATCACAGAAATCACTACCACTATTCACCCCCTTGCTGGCAGTCTGAGCAGAGAAGCTAGGGACTGAATGAGCTATGGAGCCTGAATTCCCCTCTGACTCTTGGTGTAGTCCCTCCTGGTCCCAGACACGGTGGGAGAAGCTTGTACTGATGTTGCATGTATTTATACCTGGTCTGTGGATAGAGGGTTTCAGTGTCCAGGGGTGGCCAATCAGGTACCTTTCAAGAGCACTAAATTCAGCTACACATAAGTGTGTGTGTGCATGCATGTGTGTGTGTAAAAACCCAGCAGAGAAGCTATTTTGAAAACATTTCAAAGCTAGACACTGATGCGTTGCGCATGAATGAAAAAATCATTATTCTTTAGCATTAGTACTTGGCAGCACAGATGTGCCTGGCATTGTACAGAAAGAATAAAGACCCCAACTCTGATTCTGCTTTATACCTTGTGTAGCTACTGACAATCCTGCAACTGGGTGTAAAGTGCCATCGCAGGGCAAATGGAGGAGTCTGATTTAGTAGCACTTTGCAGAGGTGTCAGTAACTGTCCAAGGTGCAAACCACGGGGGAATCCAGCCCACAGTGATTAGTTAGTTCTACTCTTCCACTGATTTTTACCTTGGTGAGACTCCATTCAGTGGAGACATTCCTGATTTACACAGATGTAAGTGAGAGGAGAATCAAGCTCACAAGCCTTGTTCTAAAGAATTTACAACCTAGATAAGTCACTTGCAAATTGTATTCTGTAGTAAGTGGGGGTCTAAACCTTTCCCTCTCATTCATGAATTCTGAAGACTCCACTGCTTGACTGGGTATAACACAGCCTTTGTGTGTGTGTTTTTGGGAATCAATCACAGGCAGGCCAGGACTCTGAGCACACGTGGCTATTCAGAGCGTGTCCCTGTTCCAGAGTTTGGGTGCTGTCAAGGTCACTCAGGTACTCTCCATTCCAGCACCCTGGGAGACAGCCGACAAGCCCTGCAGGCAAAGCCTTTCCCTCACACCTCCTGCTCAAGACTACTTTAGAGAAGTCGTTGCTATGCAGCCTTGTTTGTTCACGGTATGTAACACTGTTTGCCTGCTGTGTGTGTAACCTGTAAGTGAGAGCCTGTTATCCTCACACAGAAGAGGGCTGGGCTACAGAGCTGCCATCCATACCCACAACTTTCAAAATCCCAGAGTCTGGAGCTGGCGGGGAGCTGGGATTCATTGTCGGAGGCAGTTGGGGTTTGTAGCTCCCTGAGGGATCACAAATTTAACAACATGGAAACTAGGCATCCAAAGTGAAAAGGCAACCCTGTTTGTGAAAGAGGTTAGTGAACTGCCCTGACTAATGCTTTGCTGCACTCGTGTGGGGGATGGGATGGACCATGCTGCTGATCTGTTGCATTGTGACCTGGGGTCGGGGGGGTGTGGGGTGGGGGAGCTTGCTTGGTGTGAGGGTTCTTTTCCCCGAAAGCAGCAGGTGCTCTGAAGTGAAAGAGAATTTGGGGGAAAAGTTTGGTTGATGATTTTTCCCAATAGCTTATTAATGTAACAGGAAAAAATGAGTGTCATGGAAATTTCTGGTGGGCGAATCCTTTTGGTTTAGCTGAGAGTGGGTGAAGCTAGGACACTTTTTAGGAGAGGGAGTCCTGAGATGAGTGGAAGAAGATCAGAGCTTGGATCACTTTGCAGCAGGAACTACTGTCTGATAAGCCAGGATATTTCATGCAACCTGCTGAATGAGAACAGGCTCTTCATAGCTTGGCATAGTTGTGGCTCCTGGCAGGCGGAGTCTAGCACTATCCAGAGAGGGGTAGGGAAACGCCATTAGAAGCAGGAGAATGCCCTCTTCCATTCACAAGCTGCAGAGTCAGGTCTCTTGACTAAGAGTTTTTTCGGTGGTGTTAGGTCATTATTGTGTGTAGGCAAATAGGAGAGCTTGTGTCTCCGCTTCTGACCCAACTTGATTGGTCTTTGTGGGGCCATGGAGCATCAACTGCATTTCAGACATTTGATAGAAGCATGCTGCTGTTTTCTCAATAGAACTGAGCCAGGCTCAAGCCAAATCCTCCCCCAAATCAGACCCTGGCTGAAATTCAGAGATATTTGGATCAAGATCAGGGCTCAGTGTATTTCTGGTCAATCCCAGGAAGACAGTATTAAAATCCTACCTGGCCAATAGTATAACTTGCTAGGTTTCAGTAACAGTAACCTTCATACCCCCAATGAGAAGCTGGAGGGGAGTGGGGCAAGAAAGAGGAAGCATTTTGTTTTTCCTCTGAATAAATAGATGATAGAAAATCTAGGTAAGCTTGCAGCATCTCTGGTATATAGGTGCCCACTCCAAGGCACAAGCTCTGTGTAGGAACTAGCCCAGCTCACGTTCAGCCTTTGTTTGCAAATGAGTGTATAATCAAGGAAATAAGGATCTGTAGAAACCAGAGCTGGGAAAGCTTCAGCAAATAGAAGAAGGGAAGAGACTTGCTCAAAAGCAGCTTCTTTTCCATTTGAAATCCAGAGATGTCAGCCTGTCAGAGATAGCAAATGAAGAGCCACTCAACCTCTCTAAGGGATAAGATGCAGGACTCCCTCTGCTCATTATTAGAGATGTTTGCCAGTTTCTCTCTCCCTCCCTCCCTCCCTCCCTCTCCAGAGAGAAATCTTTGCTTCATGTTTCTTTCCTTTCCTTCTTTGATAGTGTCTATGCCCCTTTCCTGCAAACTGCAGCTCTGAGCTAGGCAGTGTTGCTGGGATGATGACAGTATTACTTAGTACTTATCCAGAATCTTTCATCCAAGGATCTAAAAGCATTTTGCAAAGGTGCGTGAGTACCATTTCCATTATACAGATGGGGAAACAAGTCACAGGGATGAAGTGGCTTACCCAAATTCTACGGTCAATGTTATACAGGAGATCAGACTAGATGATCATAAAGGTCCCTTCTGGTCTTAAGATCTATGAATCTAGGAGACCATGGTGTGTCCCATGACAGAGTGGAAATTAGAACCCACTTCTGCTGTCTCCCAGCCCTGTGCTGTTAGCACTAGACAATGTTGCTTCCTTTGCCTTATCATTTGTTAGTTTTGATGCTGTGCAGTTTCAGATGACAATAGTTTGAATGTCTTTTTTTCCTGCAAAGTCTGTAAGTTGAATTGTTGAGAAGTCCAGCATTTGAAGCAAGAGCCTGATCCCTAACTTCTGCCACTGGGCCTTTCCCCTGCATTAGCTCCTGATGTAAGCTGAGACAGAGTTCAGGGATGACCCTAGGAATGTACAGAGCACATAGGGTGCAAGGTTCTGTGCTTTTGGGACTCTGACTTTCCAGGACCCCCATCCTCAGAGCGTGGGACGGAAAAGGTCTACCCTAGCTGTCAAACCTTCCCTATTCCTCACCACCACCCCCAGTGACAAGTGACCAAACTCTCCCTCCATGTTGTCAAACCTCCTCTCCTAAGTCCACCTAACAGAGGTTTCCATGGAGTCCTGGACACCAGACTTTGCAAGGTTCACTTGAGTGTTTAACTTTCTCCTGGAATTTTTGGGAACCTTGATTCCTATCATCGCATGAACTGCTTGTACCCTGTGTGATCTGTGTTGCTGAATTTCAGTGGCCAGCTGGTCGCTAAGGTGAAGAAAAGTTACCTTTGTGTCCTCCCCCTGCCCTCCAAACTTTTACTGAGTGCAGTTTGGCTGCTCTGGAAGTTCTGTGTCTTTATTCATTTTGTGTATCTTTTCAGAGGCCAATCAATACAACTAGCCACTAGTCAGTAAGGACTGCTTGTGTGAGCAAGGCTTGTAGGACCAGACCCTTAGACTGTAATTTCCTAAGGGAAGGAACTGTTTTCTTTTCTGATTTGTGCACCACTAAGCACAGTGTTGAGATGAACAAATCATATAATAGTAAGAAGGGCTACTGCACCTTCCTAATTACAGTAACATGAGGTCTGATAGACCTCTCGCTTACACTAGTGAGTGTAACTCTTGGCTGCTGATTTTACAATGGTGTAAGAGAGAGGAGAATCAGGCCCCATGCTTCACACCTGTTAACATATTGTTTGTAATAAGGAATCTCTGTTATGAAACTAAAATTTCACTTGGTTCTTTCTAACTGAATGAAATCTCTTCATGGGGATCATGGGGATTTCCCACACTTGATTATTGTTTAGGAAGGTGGAGAGCGCTTTGGGAAGTCACTTGAAGTTATCTTGAATTTACATGAGTAGTCAGAGCTTGAGAAAATACATTTAGGGACTGACTGACGAGATCGCTGAGCAAATATTAGCGACTCTCTGAGAACTCATGGAGGATGGGAGAGAGAACTGAGGACTGGAAAAGGGCAAATGTAGTACCTACCTATCTATAAAAAGGGGAATAAGGACAACCCAGGGAATTGTAGACAAGTCAGCTTAACTTCGGTGCCCAGAAAGATAATGGAGCAAATAATCAATTTGTAAGCATCTAGAAGATAATCGGATAATAAGTAACAATAAATATGGATTTGTTAAGAACAAATCATATCAAACTAATCTAATATCCTTCTTTGACAGAGTAACAAGCCTTGTGAATGGAGGGGAACCAGCAGATGTCATGTATTTTGACTTTAGTAAGGCTTTTGATATTCTCACATGACCATCTCATAAACAAACTAGAGAAATATAACCTAGATGAAGCTACTGTAAGATGGGTGCACAACTGGCTGGAAAACCATACTCGGAGAGTAGTTATCAATGGTTCACAATCAAACTGGAAAGGCATATTGAGTGGGATGCCACAGGGATCTGTCCTGTATCCAGTTCTATTATCTTCATAAATGATTTGGATAATGGCATAAAGAGTACACTTATAAAGTTTGCGGATGATACCAAGCTGGGAGGGGTGCAAGTGCTTTGGAGGACAGGATTAAAAATCAAAATGATCTTAAACTGGAGAAATGGTCTGAATTAAATAGGATAAAATTCATTAAGGACAAATGCAAAGTACTACACTTAAAGAAGAATAAGCAATTGCATAAATAAAAATGGGAACTGACTTCCTAGGAAGGAGTATTGCAGAAAAGGATCTGGGGGTTTTAGTGGCTCACAAACTAAATATGGGTCAACAATGTACTATTGTTGCAAAAAAAAACAAAACAAAAAACCAAACATCATTCTGGGATGTATTAGTAGGAGTGTTATAAGCAAGACACAAGAAGTAATTTTTCCACTCTACTCAGCACTAATAACGTCACAAATGTCCAGTTCTGGGCACCACACTTCAGGAAAGATGTGGATAAATTGGAGAAAGTCCAGAGGAGAGCAACAAAAATTATTAAAGTTCTAGAAAACATGAACTACAAGGCAAGATTGAAAAAACTGGGTTTGTTTAGTCTGGAGAAGAGAAGACTGAGAGGGGACATGGTAACCATCTTCAAGTACATAAAAGGGTGTTGTTAAAGAGGAGGATGATAAATTGTTCTCTTTAGCCACTGAGGACAGGACAAAATATAATGGGCTTAACTTGCAGCAAGGGAGATTTAGGTTAGAAACTAGGAAAAACTTCCTAACTATACAGGTGGTTAAGCATGGGAATAAATTGCCGAGCGAGGTTGTGGAATCTCCATCACTGGAAGTTTTTAAGAACAGGTTAGACAAACACCTGTCAGAGATGGTCTAGATAGTACTTAGGCTTGCCTCAGTGCAGGGGGCTGGACTAGATGAGCTATTGAGGTCCCTTCCACAGGGCCGTGCCTACCCATAAGCAAAGTACACAGCTGCATAGGGTACCAGGAAATTTGCGGCACCAAATTTCCTGGTGCCCTACACAGCTGTGTGCTGCTCCAGCCCCTGCTCCGCCCCAGCCCTTCCCCTGAGGACTGCAGCAGGGGTTGGGCGTCCTGCACTCACCGGGTGGAGGTAAGTGGAGTGACTTGGCCCCAGCCCACTCCACGCCGCCGGCTCCCAGCCGCGCCTCAGGTGAGTGCTGGGGGGCGGTTCCCCCTATCCCCCAAGGCTGGGAGCCAGGAGAACAGAGCAGAACGGGCTGGGGCTGGGTCGCTTCACTTCCCGCCACCCTGTGAGTGCAGGGTTGGGCATCCTGCACTCACTGGGCGGCAGGAAGTGGAGCGACCTGGTCCCAACCTGCTCCGCTCCGGCGGCTCGTGCTGGGGGGCGATTTCCCCCTTGCCCCCCAAGCCTGCTCCTCCCACTCCATGGAGGCCTGGGGCCAGCCTCCTTTTCCCCCACAGAGGCTTGGGGCCACACACAGCCCCCCTGCGGGGGGTGCTGCATAGGGTACCAAAATGGCTAGGGACGGCCCTGCCGTTCCAATCCTACATGTTTGTGATTCTATGAGTATAACTTAAATCAGAATCTGACCCAACATACAGAAATGGCTTAACTTTCAGGAAAGAGGCACAGCGCATTGTGTGTGATTCCACCCGCCAGGGAAAAATACACATGAAAGTTAAAGTACTTGATATTAGCACTACAACAAAATGGTTTCAGGCAAAAAGATATGGAAAAGGACACATTCTCTTCAGATCAATGAGTGTTTTGCATGAGTAGCGGTTGATGGGGTGGCCCCAAGCAGCAGGATTCCCTAAGAGATTGGTGCTGCTGCTCTCACTCGCACCACTCTTCCATGCCAGGGGAATCCCCAGCTAGGGAGTTATGGCCAATCTTTGTCCCCTTTGCACAAGGGGAGCTGAGCAGGCTGCACAACCTGGCCATGGGGTCTTCAGGCACAGGGTGTTGGTTTGATACCAGCAACGTGTCTGATACTGACCCTGGCCTTTCTTTCACACTGCAATCCATTCCCTTACACTTGAGTACATACCCACCGAGGCTCTCCTCCTGCACTCAACCATTGTGCGAATCCTTTAAAACCAAACGTAACCTTGTCCCCTTTTGGCATGTAAATGACCCAACCTCCCCCCCCCCCCCCCCCAAGATTTCACACATTCATTGTCTGTGCAGATATTTCTAGAACACCTTCCATTGTGGCTGCGCTATTATTTTGTATTATTATTTAATGTTCATAGCAGAGTAGCAGCCAGAGGCCCCAGTCAGGATCAGGGTACTGTCTCTCCCACAAAGAGCTCACAATGTACAAGAAACTACAATTTAGGGGCCCAATCCAAAGCCCACTGATGTCTCTGAGAGACTTTCCATTGATATCAATGGAGCTTGGATCAGGCCCTACGGAAAGAAAAGGTAAAATGTAATCTGTGTGCTTGTCTCTGTTGCCTCTTTGTTTCTTGCAGTCACAAAAGGTTGCAGAACAATCTGTCAGCCACCTTTGAGAAATGAATGTACTTGGCCACAGCTCTTAGTGGAAACAGTTACAGTATGTGTTATGAATACATCGTGTACAATACTCAAATAGCTCTGGTGTTCAACATCATACCTCATTAGGGCTGGCAGTCAGTACTGTTCTAACTGATGTTTGATTACCACTGAAGTAGCGGACAAGGTTTGGCTTGCAAACCAGGCTGCTCCTAACTCTTCATTTGTTGCACTGAACAAACTCCTGCTTGCAATCACTCTTGTTTCAGAGATGAGCAAACAGTTCTGCTGAAGTGAGCACAGCCCTTGCAAGGAGTCTTTTGTGCCATGTCTTTTGATGGGGGTACTGTACTCTTCAGTCTCTTGGGCTGAAAGAATTCCTCGGGACCCCTTCTGGGCATGTAACTGGGGTACCAGAACTTCAAGAAAGCCGGTTACATTTTAAATTGCATTTTCTTTGCTTGTGCTCCTTGCTGTGCTTGTGATCTGTGGATATTCTAGCAAACAAGTTTGCTAGCAGAAAAACTCCTGCAATCAGGGAATTTGATATCTGTGGAGAGCAAATTTCAAACATGTAATTTCAAGAATTTGTTCTAGAAACATTATCTTAAAGGTAGTGCTCATCCAGTCAGGGAACAGGAACATGTCATATATTCTGTGCATCTAATCAAAGCTGCTCAGATATTGACAACTTGCAATGATCTGCTTACTAACAATGACAAAGCCCGTGGGCAGAAATGATTCTGCAGATAAACTGGAAGGGTGAATGAGTTTGAAAAAAACACAAGCTGCTTATGGATAATTAGCAAACAGAAAAAAATGGTAAAACCAGCAGCTCAGCGATCTTTTTCTTTTCTTTTCTACATTGGGAGTTGGCCCTGATTCCAGTAATCGATGGCCAACCGCTTAAGCAACTGCACTGGTTCAACTCTGCAGTGTAGCTAGGGAATGCTTTTTGCTTATCCCTGCTTGAATCCAGAGTAAGCTTCAAATTGTGGGTTTGCTTGTGTCCCCATGGTCTTTGCCCCCATACAGATAAATCAGTGGCTGGCTGGCAGCTGTGAATTTGCCCTGATTTAGCAACAGCAACTAGGTTTGAGAACCTTTGAGTCATCTGTCCCTGTTGGTTTGTTGTCAGCCAGAGCTGTGACTGTCTACATTACAATGAGCAGCATTGCTATAGCTGCATTATTTCTGTTTAAGATGGGCTTCCCTGTCAGGGGAATGTCAGCAGCTGAGTCTTCATCAGATCCTCAGAGCTATCCTAATCCTACGGCCATTAACCTTTGGGGCCCAATTCAAGCCAATTCCAGTTCATAGAGAGCTTTATAGGGAGGTTAAAAGTCAAGTGTATTTTGCAACTGATCCTGTAGACTTGCAACACTGAAAAACCATCACAGAAATGGCTGGTGGGCTGAGAGAGATTTAAATAAAAATAATAACGAAAACATCTCCATTTTCATTTCATCCCAAGGAAACAAGAATCCCAGGAGGATGAACTTTTTAGGTTGTACATAGTTAGAAAGGAGTATAAATTCCTGTTTGTCCAAATGTTAGCAGGGCCTAGAAATGTTCAAATGCTGAATTTTCCTTATCTCTTTAGAAAAGGGATTTTTTAGCATTATTGTTTTGACGTCATGCAGTGCTGTTGCTGGTTGTGCGATGGAGAATGCCATGAAGTTGCTTTGTGTTCATTTTCTTCGTCCTGCTGGGATTGGTTTTATAATATCATAGACCCAAATCCTGGTCCCTGCAATGAGTCCAGTTTGAATGGATTTGAGGTGTGGGAGGTTTTTTCACATTGGACAGGTAAGGGCAGAATCCTACTCCCCGAGTCCTTTCTAAAGGCTGCAGGGCAGCAGTGGAGTCTCACCATAGCTACCGCTCTGGGTTACCCTGGCTTCTGTTGCAATTACCTAACCTCACCTTCACTCTGAAGGGAGGGGTGGATCTGTGTAATTGTGCATTGCCTGTGTAACCTTCACATTACACTAACAAAGTGGTTTGCATTTACTGAACCAGTCTTGCACACTGGTAAACTGGGGCACAGAGAGATTAAGTGACTGGCCCAAGGTTACACAACAAGACAGTGGCAGAGTTGGGTATACAAGCCAGGACCACACTCCTTTCCAGGATATTTTTCAGTCCCATTTTTAAATGCCTCAAGCTATGGGGCATCTTCTACTTCCTTTGGGAGATAATTACAGTCTAGCAGAACTTACCACTGGGACATTTCTCTCATATTCACCCTACATTTTCTTATGTTCCATTTCCGCCCACAACCCCTAGTTTATGCCCTTTGCACCACTAGAAATGATTGCTCTCATTCCTTACACACATTGCCTACACATGTTGGTCCAAAATAGCCTGAATTCTTTGATCTCATGGGCAAGCTGCAAAAGCCATGCATTTGGGTTTGTCTAGAATAGAAAAAGTGGTGGAGGTTAAGCCAGAGTTAGTTAAACATGTTTGTTAACTCTGACTTAAACTCAGGCACTTTTTCTAGTGTACACAAGTGCTTCAATAGTGCACTTAGAGAGAGCTCAGTGTCTGGGCGGGAGAGGGGCAGGGCCTTTGCTCCTGTGTTTATTGGCTGGTCTGTTTATTTTCTATTGTATTGGGCTGCAGGGTGCTATTTTAATTGATTGCAAGTTTAATTGATGGTAGGGCTCCTGGACCTCATGTACAGGCATTCTTTGTGCTATGTTTTCAATTGAAAGAATACGTTAATAAATAAATTACTTTGGCTATCCCCCACACTCCTCCTTTAGTCAGAGTTCAACCAAGCTATATGTATTTAGTTCTTTTAATGAATCGGTTTCTTTGGCTCCTTGCTGCAGTCGGCTTACTATGAGCAAAGATCTTTTCTCAATGCTTTTTTTTTTTTTAATATCATCTAAGGATGACATTTTCAAAAGCATTCGACATTGGCAAAATTCTGCTCCCATTGAAGTCAATGGGAGTTTTACCATCAACTTCAGTGGATAAAATTTAGGCCAATTTATCTTCATTTCACACTGCAATATATTGGCCAAAATGTCTAAAGAAGAGGCAGTAAAAAGTTCTGAGAGATGACAAAGTCTCTGTTATAAACTGGAGAGTACTGTCTGGATTACTGAAGCGATAGGGACCAAATAAGTAAGGAAACAGACTGGAGCAAGGCTAAATAAAATTGGAAAGTAAATCCTTTAAATTACACCACTCTTCCTGCTTCTACACAAACTACCCTTCACCCTGCTAGACTTTGAACACTATAATATTGGCTCCAAGGTGCATTAGCCCTTGGCAAGTGTGTGTATGTAAAGTGTGTGTATGTATTGGTGTGTGTGTGTGTATCTATCTCTCTATCTATCTCTATCTCTCTCTCTATATATAGAGAGAGTGTGAGTATGGTTTTGGTGAATGTGCACACAGAGGTCACCACTAAAATTCAACATGGACTGTGCAGTGGTGGTTGGCTTCACCATGCTATTTTCTACTCCGAAGTAAATACCACAAATACCAGTGGCGCAGCAAATGCTGGGTGGGACCAAGTGTGTGTTGGTCTGTTTTTCTGTCTGCTGTAGTCAGGATTGATGGATTCAGAAGAATTCAGGTTCTGGTTTGGGATCTAGCTGCAAAGTTCAGCACGAATGGGCCAAGAAGGCTGATCTAACCCCAGAGGCAGATCAGGATTGAAGCAGATTGGTGGGGGAGGGCAGGATACGGGCAGCTAGCACTGATGCTGCTCACGCTATAACTAGGTTGTGGATATACAGAAGACTCCAGCCTTCAGCTGTTAATCAGGCACCTTTCATTAATGTTCAAATTCAGTTGAATTAAAGAAAAAGAAAAGAAAATCTGCCACTCTGCCCCTTCTGCCCTACCTTATATTGGGTCACAGTCATTCCTGGTGTAACTCTACAATGGAGTTACACCAAGCATAAATTTGGCCCTTTGCCATCAAGAGTTTGAAAATGTAATTTCTGCTACACAGTCTGCTGCCTGGATGCTTCAGTGGCAACCCTTTCAGAGACAGTGCCCTACCTCTGTGCCCCCTTGCCTGCACACCTTTGGAGAGAATGGCTGCTGGAGGAATTGTACTCCCACCTGTGTGCTGGCTACCCTTTGTTTAGAAGCATTAAATGTTCTGGATTACTGAAGTGATAGGGACCAGAAAAGTAAGGGAATAGCCTGGAGCAAGGCTAAATAAAATTGGCAGGTTTGCACCAGGTGGAGATTGTGGCATTTGAATTTGGCATTGAGCCACTGTGTTAGTACTTTTAAGCTCTCCCTTGACTTTATCAGTTTTCTGATATGTTCCAGGCAAGAACACCATTAGAAAGGGAAATGTGAGGGAAAGACCGTTTGTCACCCATGTTAATGCTGCTGTTTTTCCATGCAGGCCTCTGGACGTTACAAGGAGAAGGTACCACCAGTCACAGCAGGTCAAGTGAAAATCGAAACAGGAAGTAGCCTCTCAGCTGAAAGGAGCCCTTTAGCTCATACGCATGGCAACACACGATGATTTCACAGCAGGTAAAGGACTGGATTAGATGCTAGCACTCTTTGCCTTTCGCAGCTCCACAACTGGGGATTGCTGCAATCCCATCCACTCGCTGGTTACCCAGAGGAAATTAACCGGAGTCTTGTGACTGTGCCGGTAATGCTGTCATGCTCTAGGACGGGCACCATGTGTGCGAGTGCTGTGTTCCAAACACTGTACAGTGAGCCAGATACCAGGGGGCGGTGACTGTGCTCGCAAATGTGGCAGCTCTTTTGCACTCTGCAAGAGTTTATGGTCTGTCTTTGATGCGCAAAGGTAGCGGAGGCTGGCCTGGATGAGGGAGGGGAAAAACTGCCTTACCTAATTTTGAATCTGTGTGAGTATCATGGATTAGAAAGTTTAACTCAAATATTATGGGTTTATGTAGTCTTTAGGAGCCTCTGGAAGAAGGAACAGAGAGGAGAAAGGAGAACCAAATCCAGTGAAAATATAGGGTGGAGTTGGAGCAAAGAGGGGCAAAGGAGGACATTTGAATCAAGAAATAGGTCTGCATTTGGTAGATAGGGTACCCACATGTGTTAGATGAGTTTTGGGGACTGCTAACCTGGAACACAGGCCCCCTCTAGCTAGAAACACAGAAGTTATTAATTGGTCTTGTGCTTTTCCTTTTTTTTTTAATTGTTTCTCTTGGAGGAAAAAAGCCGGGATTTGAATTACAAGGAAAGAAGGAATTTTGATCTAGTTTTGTGAACCTTCCAGATGGTTTGAGTTTTGCAAAAGCTCAACCTCCTTGACGTTCAGCAACCTTAGTCAGGCAGGGAGAGGAAATACGGGGTAGATCACTAACAAGGAATTGTGTAATTTTGCAAGGCAGTCAGATACCCGAGTAATGAGTGTCAGATTAGAGAGGCTGCAGACAATGAAGTTTTTGCCTGAGCCTGGAGTGCAGGGTTTAACCCACACTGTCTGATGTGTAATGTGTGAAAGGGGACAGCTGTTCTTTTTTTTCTTCTTTTCAAGCACCACACACTTGGGTCATTTGTACTGTTCTTAATTTAAAGCTAAGTACCGAGCCCCTGTCGCAGTGTATTGTGGGAGTGTCCCCAAAGTCAAACCCGGATACAGATCACTGCGAGGGGGAAGCATCGATTCAAACTTGCAGCTGTATGGAAGCAGATGGACGACAGCAGATGAAGGTAAGGATGGGGACAGAATGACTATGACCTGTGGCCTAGGCCGCATAGAAACGGAATGGGAGGCACTGTCTGAGCCTGGTGTCCAGATCTACCCTTTTGTTTTTCATTTACTGTGAGTGATGATTCCAGGAACTAGTTACAAGTCAGAGAATGCTGTTGGTAGAGTCCTGATCCCTTCCTCCTGTGGAATTTCCGCCATTAAGTAGATCTGAAGGTCACTGATTAGTAGCCGGGCTTTGACCTCTTGCTAATAGAATTCAGCTGCTTGTGACCATCTGAGGACTGTTTGTTGGTGCATGTTGCACAGTCCTGTTTCTAATGGCCAATATGGTCCATAGTCCTTTGAATAAAAACCACTGCCATTGGGATCCTTGAGGGCAGTCCCAGCAGAGAGGCCATGATGCTCCCTTCTCATTACTAGAGATGGGGCCCTCAGCTTCACTCTCCTGGTCAGTCAATGCAGCACTCTTCACAAGCACTAGGGTCATATTATTTTGATCCAAAATGAAAATAAAATTAAATTGATCTCTAAAACCAGAGAGAAATAAATGTCTCAAATTGACTAATGGATTCTTGATGAGTGAGGTTGACCTATTTGACTCTTGCCTTTAAATTGGCCTGCAGCCTCTCTTCACTCTGTACTGCAAGTCCAGATGAAGAAACAGTCATGCTTGTGGAGTGGAGATGGTGGCCCACCTTATCCCAGAGCTATTTCCTCTCTGGAGGGCTTGGACAGCCCCACCTTGAAACAGGATCTCAAAGAACTGGAGGTGAGCAGTGTGGCCATGGAAACTGCTCAGATCAAGGACAAGCTCAAGAAGAGGAGGATCTCTGAGGGCTTATTTGCATCACACAGAGGTAAAGCTGGGTGCCTACCTCCTGTCCCTGATGAAACAAAACCCTTCCAAGAATAGAGGGGTTAGACTGTGACACTGACAAATACTGAGTTCAATTGCCAGCAATGTCCAGGTTTTACCCAGAGTGTTGGGAGGACATATGTGGCTTGGCTGGACACAGATCCCATTTTATAAGGGGATCTGTATGTGGATGCAGGCGTCAAAACATTCTTCAAGGACAAAAATGAGGAGACTTTCCTTTCCTGTGGAGAAAAAATGACAAATTTCATCCTTGTTTATGTTACTGATTTTTGTAATAGAGCTTAACTATCTGGAGCCACTATTTTTGCTTGGTTTATATATTCATCTTGTCTATATTTCCTTTCCCCGCTTTCCTGTACCTGCTTTAATCTTTCTTTCACAGGGGTTTAAAAGTTTGTTTTCCTAATCCATATGAATCCAGATGTCAGTTTTCAAACAGTAAAGAGGAGCATAGAAAACCATCATGTTATCTGGGGTATTTCTGTGGAATTGGATGGATGTGACTGGCCCACTCAACTGCAGATGGCTGCAGCCTCTCTGTATTAATGTGTGTCTATGGGAACAGTTCTCACCATTTGGTTAACTACATGTTTAGAAGAAAGTTACCTGATTTGGAGTCACATCTCTGTTATCTTGGATCTAAAAGGTAGTATCCCTAGTTCTACATGTTTCTGATTTGCAGGCTTGCTTGACTCCAGTGGCCCCAAGGAGGTTGCCTTGAAGCCAGCTGTTTCCAGATCTGCCTCTCAAAGGCTGCTGATAACTTCCAAGCCCATGCCTCCCATTCAGAGCATCCCTACCTTCCCAGAGGTCAACGGCACAGATGAAAGGGAGAAGACGACCTTGGAGAATGGCATGGTCAGCTGGGGCTCTGGTGAGACCTACACTGAACTGACTCCAACTTCCCAAGAGGTAAATGGGCATAGAATAAGAAAACTGAACCAAACCAAATATAGTTCCTTTGCAGTTTATTTAGTGCCTGGCAGAGCTCTAAGAGATTCCTCTGATGTGGGTAAAGTCTAGGATCCTATTTGAAGTGTGGTTGTACTATGAAAAGTTACTCTGTAAAGGTGGCATCATGGAGGTGCTGTGGTTTTAGTGTCTGTACTGTATAGGAATTGGGTTGTATCTCTTTAAATAGTGCTTATCATGTTCTGTGTTTGAGGAGAAGCCACCAGAAACCAATCAGAGGCACCATATGTATGTAGTAATGTCTTGCATGTTTCAATATAGTTAGTAAACATGGGCATTTGTGACCCAACTGTGCTTCTGTGGTTTCTTATGGTTAATATTGTGTAAAGAGCAAAAGATGCAATCGTGTCTCAATGATTTTCATAGCAAAGCTGCTAAATTTAGAAGTATGAAGGTGTTTGCTTTAGCTGCCTGCCCTGCAAACTCAACCTGGAATCCAAAAGTCCATCATCAACTCAAATAAAGTTTCTAGAATTCAAGTAAGACCCTTCATTAGCTCAGTAGCTAATTCAGTAGCTGCATTGCCTTCAGTGGGATTGCACAGAGGTAACTGACTGGAACTTTGCAAACAATTCTACTAAGGATACCCTAGAAGAGATGCAATCCCGCAACCTTTCCATTAACTGTGTTGACTCTGCAAGGGTGACAGGAGTTATAGCTATGAGACCTCACTACACAGGAGAAGGAAGATGATTAGGAAATGCTTTTGGAAACAAAGGAAGCCTATCAAAAGGCCAGTGCATTGGATTTCAGTTATCTAGATACTGGGCCAGATTCATGCCTAGAGTAATTCTACTCGTTTCACTGGATTGTCATCAGGAATTAATTTGGCTCATTGGCAGTGAAGAAGATAATGGGAGAACTAAGAAAGGATTAATGTTTGCTCTCCATTCCTCCACTCTCCCAGTCACAATATCGATGACCCAGAAGGGGACCCATTCCAATAGAAATGTATGTCTGTTATGGAGATAGTACAGGATGGTTTCATACACAACACATTGCACTGTCATCAAGGTAGGCTGTTGTACTGGAGTTGATAGCTGACAATGAGCCAGATATGATAAATTAGATGAAAATCGGAGCGCACCTAGGATCCGGTGATCACATTATTGTCAGGGCTGAAAGGCTGATGAGGCTCTGTAGAAAGGGCAATAACAGGAAAAAAATGGACTTTAGAGAAGTATATTTTGACAGAATGTGAAATAAGCAGTAGAAAATTGGCTGGAGTTCAGTGGTGTATGGTAGGTGGTTTAGGTACAGCCATGGGACTGTAAGCCAAACTCATCCCAGTACAATCAGAAAGTCTCAGGGTATGTCTACACTACGAAATTAGGTCGAATTTATAGAAGTCGGTTTTTTTGAAATCGGTTTTATATATTCGAGTGTGTGTGTCCCCACAGAAAATGCTCTAAGTGCATTAACTCGGCGGAGCGCTTCCACAGTACCGAGGCAAGCGTCGACTTCCGGAGCGTTGCACTGTGGGTAGCTATCCCACAGTTCCCGCAGTCTCCGCTGCCCATTGGAATTCTGGGTTGATATCCCAATGCCTGATGGGGCTAAAACATTGTCGCGGGTGGTTCTGGGTACATATCGTCAGGACCCCGTTCCCACCCTCCCTCCCCCCGTGAAAGCAAGGGCAGACAATCATTTCGCGCCTTTTTTGTCTGCTGCCAGCCAAAGATGTAAAGGATAGATGGAGTGGGTCAGAACAAGAAATAGACCAGATTTGTTTTGGACTCATTTTCCTCCTCCCCTGTCTAGATCACACTGCAGTCAGTCACAGAGAAGGTGCAGCGAGGTTAATCTAGCCATGTATCAATCAGAGGCCAGGCTAACCTCCTTGTTCCAATAACAACGATAACTTTGGTGCACCATTTCTTATTGGAACCCTCCGTGCAGTCCTGCCTGAAATACTCCTTGATGTACAGGCACACCCTTTGTTGATTTTAGCTCCCTGAAGCCAACCCTGTAAGCCGTGTCGTCAGTCGCCCCTCCCTCCGTCAGAGCAACGGCAGACAATCGTTCCGCGCCTTTTTTCTGTGCGGACGCCGTACCAAGGCAAGCATGGAGGCCGCTGAGCTCATTTTGGCAATTAGGAGCACATCAACCACCACACGCATTATCCAGCAGTATATGCAGCACCAGAACATGGCAACGCGATACCGGGCGAGGAGGCGACGTCAGCGCGGTCCCGTGAGTGATCAGGACATGGACACAGATTTCTCTGAAAGCATGGGCCCTGCCAATGCATGCATCATGGTGCTAATGGGGCAGGTTCATGCTGTGGAACGCCGATTCTGGGCTCGGGAAACAAGCACAGACTGGTGGGACCGCATAGTGTTGCAGGTCTGGGACGATTCCCAGTGGCTGCGAAACTTTCGCATGCGTAAGGGCACTTTCATGGAACTTTGTGACTTGCTTTCCCCTGCCCTGAAGCGCATGAATACCAGGATGAGAGCAGCCCTCACAGTTGAGAAGCGAGTGGCGATAGCCCTGTGGAAGCTTGCAACGCCAGACAGCTACCGGTCAGTTGGGAATCAATTTGGAGTGGGCAAATCTACTGTGGGGGCTGCTGTGATCCAAGTAGCTCACGCAATCAAAGATCTGCTGATATCAAGGGTAGTGACCCTGGGAAATGTGCAGGTCATAGTGGATGGCTTTGCTGCAATGGGATTCCCTAACTGTGGTGGGGCCATAGACGGAACCCATATCCCTATCTTGGCACCAGAGCACCAAGCCGGCGAGTACATAAACCGCAAGGGGTACTTTTCGATAGTGCTGCAAGCTCTGGTGGATCACAAGGGACGTTTCACCAACATCAACGTGGGATGGCCGGGAAAGGTGCATGACGCTCGCATCTTCAGGAACTCTGGTCTGTTTCAAAAGCTGCAGGAAGGGACTTTATTCCCAGACCAGAAAATAACTGTTGGGGATGTTGAAATGCCTATATGTATCCTTGGGGACCCAGCCTACCCCTTAATGCCATGGCTCATGAAGCCGTACACAGGCAGCCTGGACAGTGGTCAGGAGCTGTTCAACTACAGGCTGAGCAAGTGCAGAATGGTGGTAGAATGTGCATTTGGACGTTTAAAGGCGCGCTGGCGCAGTTTACTGACTCGCTTAGACCTCAGCGAAACCAATATTCCCACTGTTATTACTGCTTGCTGTGTGCTCCACAATATCTGTGAGAGTAAGGGGGAGACGTTTATGGCGGGGTGGGAGGTTGAGGCAAATCGCCTAGCTGCTGGTTACGCGCAGCCAGACACCAGGGCGGTTAGAAGAGCTCAGGAGGGCGCGGTACGCATCAGAGAAGCTTTGAAAACCAGTTTCATGACTGGCCAGGCTACAGTGTGAAAGTTCTGTTTGTTTCTCCTTGATGAAACCCCCCGCCCCTTGGTTCACTCTACTTCCCTGTAAGCTAACCACCCTCCCCTCCTCCCTTTAATCACCGCTTGCAGAGGCAATAAAGTCATTGCTGCTTCACAGTCATGCATTCGTTATTCATTCATCACACAAATAGGGAGATGACTACCAAGGTATCCCAGGAGGGGTGGTGGAGGAGGGAAGGAAAATGCCACACAACACTTTAAGCACAGCACTTTAAAAGTTTACAACTTTAAAATTTATTGAATGACAGCCTTCTTTTTTTTGGGCAATCCTCTGTGGTGGAGTGGCTGGTTGGCCGGAGGCCCCCCCACCGCGTTCTTGGGCGTCTGGGTGTGGAGGCTATGGAACTTGGGGAGGAGGGCGGTTGGTTACAGAGGGGCAGCAGTGGCAGTCTGTGCTCCAGCTGCCTTTGCTGCAGCTCAACCATACACTGGAGCATTCTGGTTTGGTCCTGCAGCAGCCTCAGCATTGAATCCTGCCTCCTCTCATCACGCTGCCGCCACATTTGAGCTTCAGCCCTGTCTTCAGCCCGCCACTTACTCTCTTCAGCCCTCCACCTCTCCTCCCGGTCATTTTGTGCTTTCCTGCACTCTGACATTATTTGCCTCCACGCATTCGTCTGTGCTCTGTCAGTGTGGGAGGACAGCATGAGCTCGGAGAACATTTCATCGCGAGTGCGTTTTTTTTTCTTTCTAAGCTTCACTAGCCTCTGGGAAGGAGAAGATCCTGTGATCATTGAAACACATGCAGCTGGTGGAGAAAAAAAAAGGGACAGCGGTATTTAAAAAGACACATTTGATAAAACAGTCGCTACACTCTTTCAGGGTAAACCTTGCTGTTAACATTACATACATAGCACATGTGCTTTCGTTACAAGGTCGCATTTTGCCTCCTCCCACCGCGTGACTACCCCCTCAACCTTCCCCCCTCCCTGTGGCTAACAGCGGGGAACATTTCTGTTCAGCCACAGGCAAACAGCCCAGCAGGAATGGGCTATACTGAGTGTCCCTGAAGAAAAGCACCCTATTTCAACCAGGTGACCATGAATTATATCTCACTCTCCTGAGGATAACACAGAGAGAGAAAGAACGGATTTTGGTTGAATGCCAGCAAACATACACTGCAATGCTTTGTTCTACAGTGATTCCCGAGTACGTGTTACTGGCCTGGAGTGATAAAGTGTCCTACCATGAAGGACGAAATAAGGCTGCCCTCCCCAGAAACCTTTTGCAAAGGCTTTAGGACTACATCTAGGAGAACTGCAAATGCCAGGGCAAAGTAATCCTTTCACATGCTTGCTTTTAAACCATGTATAGCATTTTAAAAGGTACACTCACCAGAGGTCCCTTCTCCGCCTGCTGGGTCCAGGAGGCAGCCTTGGGTGGGTTCGGGGGGTACTGGCTCCAGGTCTAGGGTGAGAAACAGTTCCTGGCTGTCGGGAAAACCGGTTTCTCCGCTTGCTTGCTGTGAGCGATCTACAACCTCCTCCTCATCATCATCTTCTTCGTCCCCAAAACCTGCTTCCGTATTGCCTCCATCTCCATTGAAGGAGTCAAACAACACGGCTGGGGTAGTGGTGGCTGAACCCCCTAAAATGGCATGCAGCTCATCATAGAAGCGGCATGTTTGGGGCTCTGACCCAGAGCGGCTGTTCGCCTCTCTGGTTTTCTGGTAGGCTTGCCTCAGCTCCTTCAGTTTCACGCGGCACTGCTTCGGGTCCCTGTTATGGCCTCTGTCCTTCATGCCCTGGGAGATTTTCACAAAGGTTTTGGCATTTCGAAAACTGGAACGGAGTTCTGATAGCACGGATTCCTCTCCCCAAACAGCGATCAGATCCCGTACCTCCCGTTCGGTCCATGCTGGAGCTCTTTTGCGATTCTGGGACTCCATCATGGTCACCTGTGCTGATGAGCTCTGCATGGTCACCTGCAGCTTGCCACGCTGGCCAAACAGGAAATGAGATTCAAAAGTTCGCGGTTCTTTTCCTGTCTACCTGGCCAGTGCATCTGAGTTGAGAGTGCTGTCCGGAGCGGTCAGAATGGAGCACTCTGGGATAGCTCCCGGAGGCCAATACCATCGAATTGTGTCCACAGTACCCCAAATTCGAGCTGGGAACATCGATTTAAGCGCTAATCCACTTGTCAGGGGTGGAGTAAGGAAATCGATTTTAAGAGCCCTTTAAGTCGAAATAAAGGGCTTCACTGTGTGGACGGGTGCAGGTTTAAATCGATTTAACGTTGCTAAATTCGACCTAAAGTCCTAGTGTAGACCAGGGCTGAAAGAGCAACAGCTTCCCAGACTACACTGGCAAAGCAGGGGGATGACAGGAAGGATAGGCGGAGGGTGCATAGCTTCTGCAGTGATGAGCACAATAATATACCTAGATAGATGTCAAACTCTCCTCTCTCACACTCCACTGAAGCCCCAGTCAAGAGGGGAAATGAAGGGAAAGCAGTAAGAAAGGGGCCTTCATTTCCCCTCTCCCAGCTCGGGAGCATAGGGGTGCCATCAATTCTCCCTCCCTCAGATAGCTTCTTCCTCTTGACTGGGGCTTCAGTGGAGTGTGAGAGAGGGGAGTTTGACAGTGCTAGTCCACTATACAGAGCATGGAAGAAGGTGCACTTTCTTTTGTGATTAGAGTGGAATGCTGGCTGTTACACTCCCTCTAATCCCTATCTCTGCAGAGATCTTCTGCTCTGTAGCCTAACAATGAATTCCTGCCTGTGCTAACCCATGTTACCAGCCTTCCCTTCTAAACCTCACTTGCCTCTGCATAATCACTGAGCTGGATTGAACTGCTTTGTAAAGTTAGGGTGAAGGTTACTTGTTTCAGTTTGAACTTTAACCCTGTGGGCACTGGACTTTTCCAATTCCAGACTTCCCGGCAGTACTTGCATTGCAATGATGAGAAGATGAGGAAGTCATTAGGTTCTGCTTTGATTCCACCTATTCCCAAATCAGTGAGACCACCTGACAGAGACTCTGGCAATGCTCCAATGCCTCTTTCAAGCTCTCAGCAATTGGACCAGGCTGCTCTCACTATGCAGGAGTCTGCTGAGATAAGGTAAACTTCTTCCTGGCATCTTCTTCCCTTCCATTGTAGCCTCATCCTTACAGATCTCATAGATATTTCTACTGAGTTATGTGTATACTATAGATATGAACCAAAATCACTCCAGATATACGAGAGTATGTTCTAGTGGTTACGGTTTAGGAATAGGAGCCAGGATTCTTGAGTGTATGCAGATGTGGTCACGTGCAGATACTGTACCATCTCCAAAAACATATATTAGAATTGGAAAAGGTTCAGAAAAGGGCAACAAAAATGATTAAGGGTATAGAACAGCTTCCGTATGAGGAGCGATTAATAAAACTGGGACTTCTCAGCTTGGAAAAGAGGCAACTAAGGGAGGATATGATAGATGTCTATAAAATCATGAGTGGTATAGAGAAATTAAAGAAGGAAGTGTTATTTACTCCTTCTCATAATACAAGAACAAGGGGCCACCAAATGAAATTAATAGGTAGCAGGTTTAAAACACAAGAAAGTATTTTTTCATGCAATGCACTGTCAACCTCTGGAACTCCTTGCCAGAGGGTGTTGTGAAGGCCAATACTATAACGGGGTTCAAAAGGAAGCTAGATAGATTCCTGGAGGATAGGTCCATCAATGGCTATTAGCCAGGATGGGCAGGAATGGTGTCCCTAGTTCTGTTTGCCAGAAGCTGGGAATGGGCAACAGGGGATGGATCACTTGATGATTACCTGTTCTGTTCATTCCCTCTGGGACACCTGGCGTTGGCCAATGTCAGAAGACAGGATACTGGGCTAAAGGGATCTTTGTTCTGACCCAGTGTGGCCGTTCTCATGTTCTTATGTCTATTCCTGACTGCCACTGACTCACTAGACCTGAAGAAGAGCTCTTTGTAGCTTGAAAGCTTGCCTTTTTGACCAACAGAAGTTGGTCCAATAAAACCTATTACCTCACCCACCTTGTCTCTCTACTATCCTGGGACCAGCATGGCTACAAGTATACTGCAGACTGATTCACTATGTAATTTTTGGCAAATCATTTAAGACCCGCTCTTCAGCTGGACCTGAGTCTGGCCCCTCATTGTGAGGACAGAAGTTTGTATCTGCAAATACTTGTTTCTGTGACAATTTGCTGGTGCACAAATTATCAACTGGGTATCTAGTTACCAAAGTTAGAAGCCATTTCTGTAAATGTAGGCCTTGATCCCTTCTGTGCCTTGGTCTTCCCATCACAAAATGAGTCCCCAGATACCTACCAACTTCTCAGGAGGTTGTGAGGCTTAATTCACTAATATCTGTAAAATGCTTTGAGATCTTAGGTGAAAGACAACAAGTAGTATTGATATAGAAGAATACAGCTTGCTCAGGAAGGACAGGCAGAGAAAACAGGGAGGAGGTGTTGACTTATATATTAAAAATGTATATGCTTGGACTGAGGTTGGGATGGAAATAGGAGACAGACTTGTTGAAAGTCTCTGGGTAAGGATAAAAGGGGTAAAAAACAAGGGTGATGTCATGGTAGGGGTCTACTACAGACCACCTAACCAGGAAGAAGAGGTGGATGAGACTTTTTTAAAGCAATTAACAAACTTATCCAAAGCACAGGACTTGGTGGTAAATGGGGGACTTCAACTATCAAGACATCTATTGGGAAAATAACACAGCAGGGTTCAGATTATTCAACAAGTTCTTGGAATGTACTGGAGACAATTTTTTATTTCAGAAGGTAGAGAATGGTACTAGGGGAGAGACTGCTCTAGATTTGATTTTGACAAATAGGGAGGAACTGGTTTTGAAATTTTGAAAGTGGGAAGCAGCTTTGGGTGAAAGTGACCATGAAATGGTAGAGTTCATGATTTTAAAGAATGGTAGGAGGGAAAACAGCAAAATAAAGACAATGGATTTCAAGAAGGCAGACTTTAGCAAACTCAGAGTTGGTAGGTAAGATCCCACGGGAAGCAAGTCTAAGGGGAAAAACAATTGAAGACAGTTGGCAGTTTTTCAAAGAGACATTATTAAGGGCACAAGAGCAAACTATCCCACTGCATGGGAAAGATAGGAAGTATGGCAAGAGACCACCTTGGCTTAACCAGGAGATCTTAAATGATCTGAAACTCAAAAAAGAGTCCTACAAAAAGTAGAAACTAGGTCAAATTACAAAGGATGAATATAAAAAAATAACACAAGTATGTAGGGACAAAATTAGAAAGGCAAAGACACAAAATGAAATCAAACTAGCTAGAGACATAAAGGGTCACAAGAAAACATTCTACAAATACATTGAAGCAAGAGGAAGACCAAAGACAGGCTAGACCCATTATTCAGTGAGGAGGGGGGAAAACAATAACAGAAAATGTGGAAATGGCAGAGGTGCTTAATGACTTCTTTGTTCCGGTTTTTGCCAAAAAGGTTAGTGGTGATTGAATGTCTAACCTAGTGAATGCCAGTGAAAATGAGGTAGGCTCAGAGGTTAAAATAGGGAAAGAACAAGTTAAAAATTACTTAGATAAGTTTAAATGTCTTCAAGTTACCAGGGCCTGATGAAATGCATCCTAGAATATTCAAGGAGCTGACTGAGGAGATATCTGAGCCATTAGCGATTATCTTTGAAAAGTCATGGACGATGGGGGAGATGGAAAAGGAAAAATATAGTGCCAATCTATAAAAGGGGAACTAAGGACAACCCAGGGAATTACAGACTAGTCAGCTTAACTTCTGTACCCGGAAAGATAATGGAGCAAATAATAATGCAATCAATTTGCAAACATCTAGAAGATAATAAGGTGAAAAGTAACAGTCAGCATGGATTTGTCAAGAACAAATTGTGTCAAACCAATCTGATAGCTTTCTTTGACAGGTTAACAAGCTTTGTGGATGGGGGGGAAGTGGTAGATGTGTTATATCTTGACTTTAGTAAAGCTTTTGATACTGTCTTGCATGACCTCAGTCAAATGACATCTCCTTAGTCAAATGAAAAAAAGTTCCATTCAATTACGTCATGCAGTAGGGGACAGCCAAAAAATGACAAGTTTTTAAAATGCTTATATACCAATGCTAGAAGTCTAAATAATAAGATGGATGAACTAGAGTGCCTAGTATTAACTGAGGATATTGATATAATAGGCATCAGAGAAAGCTGGTGGAATGAGGATAATCAATGGGACACAATAATACCAGGGTACAAAATGAAAAGGAGTACTTGTGGCACCTTAGAGACTAACCAATTTATTTGAGCATGAGCTTTCATGAGCTACAGCTCACTTCATCGGATGCATACCGTGGAAACTGCAGCAGACTTTATATATACACAGAGAATATGAAACAATACCTCCTCCCACCCCACTGTCCTGCTGGTAATAGCTTATCTAATGGGCCATTTCCAGCACAAATCCAGGTTTTCTCACCCTCCACCCCCCCACACAAATTCACTCTCCTGCTGGTGATAGCCCATCCAAAGTGACAACTCTTTATACAATGTGCATGACAATCAAGTTGGGCTATTTCCTGCACAAATCCAGGTTTTCTCACATCCCCCCCACCCCCATACACACACAAACTCACTCTCCTGCTGGTAATAGCTCATCCAAACTGACCACTCTCCAAGTTTAAATCCAAGTTAAACCAGAACATCTGGGGGGGGGGTAGGAAAAAACAAGAGGAAGTAGGCTACCTTACATAATGACTTAGCCACTCCCAGTCTCTATTTAAGCCTAAATTAATAGTATCCAATTTGCAAATGAATTCCAATTCAGCAGTTTCTCGCTGGAGTCTGGATTTGAAGTTTTTTTGTTTTAAGATAGCGACCTTCATGTCTGTGATTGCGTGACCAGAGAGATTGAAGTGTTCTCCGACTGGTTTATGAATGTTATAATTCTTGACATCTGATTTGTGTCCATTTATTCTTTTACGTAGAGACTGTCCAGTTTGACCAATGTACATGGCAGAGGGGCATTGCTGGCACATGATGGCATATATCACATTGGTGGATGTGCAGGTGAACGAGCCTCTGATAGTGTGGCTGATGTTATTAGGCCCTGTGATGGTGTCCCCTGAATAGATATGTGGGCACAATTGGCAACGGGCTTTGTTGCAAGGATAAGTTCCTGGGTTAGTGGTTCTGTTGTGTGGTATGTGGTTGTTGGTGAGTATTTGCTTCAGGTTGCGGGGCTGTCTGTAGGCAAGGACTGGCCTGTCTCCCAAGATTTGTGAGAGTGTTGGGTCATCCTTTAGGATAGGTTGTAGATCCTTAATAATGCGTTGGAAGGGTTTTAGTTGGGGGCTGAAGGTGACGGCTAGTGGCATTCTGTTATTTTCTTTGTTAGGCCTGTCCTGTAGTAGGTTACTTCTGGGAACTCTTCTGGCTCTATCAATCTGTTTCTTTACTTCTGCAGGTGGGTATTGTAGTTGTAAGAAAGCTTGACAGAGATCTTGTAGGTGTTTGTCTCTGTCTGAGGGGTTGGAGCAAATGCGGTTGTATCGCAGAGCTTGGCTGTAGACGATGGATCGTGTGGTGTGGTCAGGGTGAAAGCTGGAGGCATGCAGGTAGGAATAGCGGTCAGTAGGTTTCCGGTATAGGGTGGTGTTTATGTGACCATTGTTTATTAGCACTGTAGTGTCCAGGAAGTGGATCTTTTGTGTGGACTGGACCAGGATGAGGTTGGTGGTGGGATGGAAATTGTTGAAATCCTGGTGGAATTCCTCAAGGGCTTCTTTTCCATGGGTCCAGATGATGAAGATGTCGTCAATATAGCGCAAGTAGAGTAGGGGCTTTAGGGGACGAGAGCTGAGGAAGCGTTATAAAATATATCGGAAGGACAGAACAGGTCGTGCTGGTGGGGGAGTGGCACTATATGTGAAAGAAAGCATAGAATCAAATGAAGTAAAAATCTTAAATGAACTAAATTGTACTATAGAATCTCTATGGATAGTAATTCCATGTTTGAAAAATAAGAATATAGCAGTAGAGCTATATTATGGACCACCTGACCAGGATGGTGTTTGTGACTCTGAAATGCTCAGGGAGATTAGAGAGGCTATTAAAATAAAAAAACTCAATAATAATAATAATTAATAATGGGGGATTTCAATTATCCCCATATTGACTGGGTAAATATCACCTCAGGAAGGGATGCTGAGATAAAGTTTCTTGATACCTTAAATGACTGCTTCTTGGAGCAGCTGGTCCTGGAACCCACAAAAGGAGAGGCAATTCTTGATTTAGTCCTAAGTGGAGCACAGGATCAGGTCTGAGAGGTGAATATAGCTGGACCGCTTGGTAAATAGTGACCATAATATAATTAAATTTAAACATCCCTGTGGCTGGGCAAAACTCCATAGCAGCCCAACACTGTAGCATTTAATTTCAGAAAGGGGAACTACACAAAAATGAGGCAATTAATGAAACAGAAATTAAAAGGTACAGTACCACAAGTAAAATCCCTGCAAGCTGTATGGAAACTTTTTAAAGACACCATTATAGAGGCTCAACTTAAATGTATACCCCAATTTAAAAAAACATAGGAAGAGAACCAAAAAAGAGCCACTGTGGCTAAACAACAAAGTAAAAGAAGCAGTGAGAGGCAAAAAGGCATCCTTTAAAAAGTGGAAGATAAATCCTAATGAGGAAAATAGAAAAGAGCATAAACTCTGGCATATTAAGTGTAAAAATATAATTAGAAAGACCAAAAAAGAATTTGAAGAACAGCTAGCCAAAGACTCCAAAAGTAATAGCAAACATTTTTTTAAATACATCAGAAGCAGAAAGCCTGCTAAACAACCAGCGGGGCCACTGGATGATCAAGATGCTAAAGGAGCACTGAAAGATAAGGCCACTGCGGAGAAACTAAATGAATTCTTTGCATCGGTCTTCACTGTTGAGGATGTGAGGGAGATTTTCAAACCTGAGCCATTCTTTTTAGGTGACAGATCTGAGGAACTGTCCCAAATTGAGGTGTCATTAGAGGACGTTTTGGAAGAAATTGATAAACTAAACAGTAATAAGTCTCCAGGACCTGATGGTATTCTCCCAAGAGTTCTGAAGGAACTCAGATGTGAAATTGCAGGACTACTAACTGTCATCTGTAACCTATCATTTAAATCAGCTTCTGTACCAAATGACTGGAGGATAGCTAATGTGACACCAATTTTTAAAAAGGGCTCCAGAGGTGACCCTGGCAACTACAGGCCAGTAAGCCTCACTTCAGTACCGGGCAAATTGGTTGAAACTATAGTAAAGAACAAAAGTGTCAGATGCATTGATGAACATAATTTGTTGGGAAATAGTCAAGATGGTTTTTGTAAAGGGAAATCATGCCTCACCAATCTACTAGAATTCTTTGAGGGGTCAACAAGCATGCAGACAAGGAGATCCAGTGGATATAGTGTATTTAGATTTTCAGAAAGCCTTTGACAAGGTCCCTCACCAAAGGCTTTTAAGCAAAATAAGAAGTCATGGGATAAGAGGGAAGACTCTCTTAGATTGGTAACTGGTTAAAAGATAGGAAACAAAGGGTAGGAATAAATGGTCAGTTTTCAGAATGGAGAGAGGTGATGTCCCCCAGGGATCTGTACTGAGCTCAGTCCTATTTAACATATTCATAAATGATCTGGAAAAAGGGGTAAACAGTGAGGTGGCAAAATTTGCAGACAATACAAAACTACTCAAGATAGTTAAGTCCCAGGCAGACTGTGAAGAGCTACAAAAGAATCTCACAAAACTGGGTGACTGGGCATCAAAATGGCAGACGAAATTTAATGTTGATAAATGCAAAGTAATGCACATTGGAAAACATAATCCTAACTATACATATACAGTGATGGGGTCTAAATTAGCTGTTACCACTCAAGAAAGAGATCTTGGAGTCATTGTGGATAGTTCTCTGAAATCATCCACTCAATGTACAGCGGCAGTCAAAAAAGTGAACAGAATGTTGGGAATCATCAAGAAAGGGATAGATAATAAGACAGAAAATATCATATTGCCTCTATATAAATCCATGGTACGCCCACACCTTGAATACTGCGTGCAGATGTGGTTGCCCCATCTTAAAAACGATATATTGGAATTGGAAAAGGTTCAGAAAAGGGCAACAAAAATGATTAGGGGTATAGAACAGCTTCCATATGAGGAGCGATTAATAAAACTGGGACTTCTCAGCTTGGAAAAGAGGCAACTAAGGAGGGATATGATAGACGTCTATAAAATCATGAGTGATATAGAGAAATTAAAGAAGGAAGTGTTATTTACTCCTTCTCATAATACAAGAACAAGGGGCCACCAAATGAAATTAATAGGTAGCAGGTTTAAAACACAAGAAAGTATTTTTTCATGCAATGCACTGTCAACCTCTGGAACTCCTTGCCAGAGGGTGGTGTGAAGGCCAATACTATAATGGGGTTCAAAAGGGAGCTAGATAGATTCCTGGAGGATAGGTCCAACAATGGCTATTAGCCAGGATGGACAGGAATGGTGTCCATAGCCTCTGTTTGCCAGAAGCTGGGATTGGGTGACAGGGCACAGATCACTTGATGATAATGTGTCTGTTCATTCCCTTTGGGACACCTGCCACTGGCCACTGTCAGAGGACAGGATACTGGGCTTGATGGACCTTTGGTCTGACCCAGTATGGCCGTTCTTATGACCTTCTCATAAACAAACTAGGGAAATGAAACCTAGATGGAGCTACTATAAGGTGGGTGCATAACTGATTGGAAAACGGTTCCCAGAGAGTAGATATCAGTGGCTCACAGTCATACTGGAGAGGCATAATGAGTGGGGTCCTGCAGGGATCAGTTCTGTTCAATAGCTTCATCAATGATTTAGATAATGACATAGAGAGTACGCTTATAAATTTTGCAGGCGGTACCAAGCTGGGAGGGGTTGCAAGTGCTTTGGAGGATAGGATTATACTTCAAAATGATCTGAACAACCTGGAGAAAAGGTCTCAACTAAATAGGATGAAATTCAATAAGGACAAATGCAAAGTATTCCACTTAAGAGAAACAATCCGCTGCACACATAGAAAATGGGAAATGACTGCCAAAAAGGGAGTACTGTGGAAAGGGATCTGAGGGTCATAGTGGACCACAAGCTAAATATGAGTCAACAATGTAACACTGTTGCAAAAAAAGCGAGCATCATTCTTGGTTGTATTAGCAGGAGTGTTGTAAACAAGACGCAAGAAGTAATTCTTCTACTCTACTCCATGCTTATTAGGCCTCAGCTGGAGTATCGTGTCCAGTTCTGGGCGCCACATTTCAGGGAAGATGTGGACAAATTGGAGAAAGTCCAGAGAAGAGCAACAAAAATGATTAAAGGTCTAGAAAACATGACCTATGAAGGATGATTGAAAAAATTGGGTTTGTTTAGTCTGCAAAAGAGAAGACATGATAAAAGTTTTCAAGTACATAAAAAATTCTTACAAGGAGGGAGAAAAAATGTTGTTCTTAACCTCTGAGGATAGAAGCAATGGGCTTAAATTGCAGCAAGGGAGATTTAGGTTGGACATTAGGAAAAACTTTCTAACTGTCAGGATGGTTAAGCATTCGAATAAATTGCCTAGGGAGATTGTGGAATCTCTGTCATTGGAGATTTTTAAGAGCAGGTTAAACAAACACCTGTCAAGGATGGTCTAGATCAATGGTTCCCAACCTTTGTGTGGGAATAGCATATTCCTATTCCCAGAAGAATGTGGCGGGTGCCAGACACCCCACCGCTGAGAAGCGGCAGCGACAAGACACCCTGCCTCCAAAATGCTGTAGAGAAACGGCAACGCTTCTCAGCAGCATGTCGGTGGCGACATTTCAGCGGCGTGGTGTCCTGCGGGCACACACAACTGGCTCGGCAGGCGCCATTGTGCCTGCAGGCACTGCGTTGGGGACCCCTGGTTTAGATAATACTTAGCCCTACCATGAATGCAGGTGACTGGACTAGATGACCTCTCGAAGTCCCTTCCAATCCTGTGATTCTATGATTCTATTAAGGCACTATGGGATGATTATAAAATTAATATACATTATAAGTATTATCCCCATTTATTAGTTTAACTTCTGTGCTTGTGAAAAACTAGCTGTCAGCCTTATGTTTGATATAATAATAAATAGTGTTAAGCTACAATTGCAATTTATATACTTCACTAAGATATTGTATATACATGTCTAGTTGCATCAGAATATACTTATTAGGTTCTTACTCACAAATTTATTTGAAGATAATTTATTTATTTATTTATTTATTTAAGAGCAGACGGGCCTAATTCTTTCCTGAGGGGAAGTTACATCAGTGGAACTGAGAATCAGGTGGATTCTCTGTCACTGGCAATTTTTAAATCAAGATTGGTTGTTTTTTAAAAAGATATGCCCTGGTTCAAACAGGAATTAATTCAAGGAAGTTCTATGACCTGTGTTATACAGGAGGTCAAACTAGATGATCACAATGGTCCTTGTTTATAATCTATGAATCCATGAATCTGTGAATCACAATCTGATCTAAAACTGGAACAGACAAAGCTTGATTCTTTTCTCTCTCACACTAGTATAAATGTGGCTGCTCTAATTTGAGCTGTAGGACCAGCCTAACATCTAGTGGAACCAAGACCATGGACTATAAAGATGTCTGAAAGTCACTAATGTGCCCCTCCCTCCTGAGCTGCATTGGGGGACACACTGCTTTCAGTCGGAGCAGGATTTGCCCTTCATGTGGCTTTACTTACTGATGGACCTAATGACCATTGTAAAGCAGTTGCCAGCAGACTGAGACCTGTGGGTTACATTTCCTGCTCTGTGATGGTGATTCTGACAAGGAACCCCTCCTCCATTAAAGTGCTCTCTCTTCCTCTATATTTCCTCATAAATTCTTTTCTCCTCAATTGTTTTAAGGTCAAGGCTAGACAGCAATGCTGAGGAGAAGATCCTTAAATCTCTGGGTATGTACAGGGCATGTATTTATTTTGTCATAAAATGAACACAGTGAGTTCTCCCCCTCACCCCCCCCATAGGTGAAATTATATAAATGTCTTACTAGAAAAACATTCCACAATCCTTCATTATTAGAGGGAGATACTTTAGAAAACTAACCCAGAGTCCAGACACTCAGGAGGAAGCAGTGAGGTGTCCTTGCCAAATGTGAATGGATCCAATAGATGACATCACATGTTTGATGGCACAGATTGAAAAGTTCACCCCCAACATCTCATAAATAAAATGGAAAGCATTTCCTCAGCTCCTTCATCTCATACACTTTACTAGATGTGAACTTGCCTCTCTATATGACCATGAGCAGTGCTTAATTTGTGCCTTAATGCTAAGCCCCAGCACCTTTGGCAGTTCGTATACCAGGCACCTCTGGGCTTGCTGCATCAGTTATGAAAGTAAAATATTGCTTGAGCCCTGGCACCTAATTGCGTGAGCGGTGTTACCTCTTTAATTACAAATTAAGCACTGGCTGTTAGTGCCACTGAAGGTTACAGACACATGAACCATTTCATACAAAATAAG
The DNA here is from genome assembly GCF_965140285.1 of Lepidochelys kempii. Taxonomy (NCBI): domain Eukaryota; kingdom Metazoa; phylum Chordata; order Testudines; family Cheloniidae; genus Lepidochelys; species Lepidochelys kempii. The sequence goes on from NC_136382.1 coordinate 155,872,236, forward strand.
AAATGCCCTCTAAACCTCCACTCTAAACTTGAACTGAACCCAGACTGAACCTTTTGTGAAATCTATACTAGTCTGAGCCACTTTGTTTATTTTTGCACTGGTAATTCCAAAACCCCATGACAGAGGTTGTTCTTGCAATCTTTCCAGCCCAGTTTTACTAGACCAAGAGGTTCAGATATGGATTCACACTGTGGAGTGATCATCTGAACTGAACTTTTCAACCTCCTAAAGTATAGTTCTAAAAATTTCATCTGTAAAAGAGGCATTTATTGTTTATTTTATCAAAGGCATTTATTAAGTCACCTCTCAGTTACTTCAGATCAAATGAGATCAGTTGACTCTTAAAAATGTTTTGTTCACCTAACTACCAACCCTGCAAACTCAACCTTGGTTGAGAGTCCTGCTGAGGTCGTTCTTTCTCATGCATCATCACTGAGAATATTCTGCGAGTTAAATTAGGGCCTCAGTTACAAGTGTGCAACCCCAGTATTTTTAGGTTGAGGCCTGAGTGACACCTTTGCTACCCCATTGCCTTCAGTGGATTTACACAGATATAACTACTGGCACTTAGTAAATAATTCTGTTGATAATGTTTGAAAAATAATAGAATCCAGCTTACCTCTCCCAGAGCTGTGTGGACTCTCCAGTGGTGCCAGGAGTAAAACATAGTAAACGCTTAATTTGGTTGCTGACATACAGCTATGACTATTAATGTAATCAGGGAGCAGATTTGCTGAGATACGAAGGTGATGTTTTTACATAACTGTTTTTCAGAGAAGAACTGCCCTTTAAAGTTAATCCATCTGTTTAGTTGATAAGACTTTGGCCTGACCAGTTAGTGAAAAAAAGTCCTGATTTTAAAAGATATCTTTTTTTTTTTAGTTTAGTTTATGGTATGATTTGATGACTTGTGAAGCAGTGCATGGAATTATTAGTTCTATGAGCCTTAGCAGCTCTGTAGGAGAGTAATTCAACATCAGGTGCCCTGTGCTATACATATAAAAGGAAACTTTGCAAAAAGAAAAGGAGTACTTGTGGCACCTTAGAGACTAACCAATTTATTAGAGCATAAGCTTTCGTGAGCTACAGCTCACTTCATCGGATGCATTCAGTGGAAAGTGTAGAAGATCTTTTTATACACACAAAGCATGAAAAAATACCTTCCCCCACCCCACTCTCCTGCTGGTTATAGCTTATCTAAAGTGATCACTCTCCTTTGTGCTGGAAATGGCCCAACGTGATTATCATACACATTGTAAGGAGAAAAGGAGTACTTGTGGCACCTTAGAGACTAACCAATTTATTAGAGCATAAGCTTTCGTGAGCTACAGCTCTGTAGCTCACGAAAGCTTATGCTCTAATAAATTGGTTAGTCTCTAAGGTGCCACAAGTACTCCTTTTCTTTTTGTGAATACAGACTAACACGGCTGTTACTCTGAAACCTGTCATTGTAAGGAGAGTGATCACTTTAGATAAGCTATTACCAGCAGGAGAGTGGGGTGGGGGGAGGTATTTTTTCATGCTTTGTGTGTATAAAAAGATCTTCTACACTTTCCACAGTATGCATCCGATGAAGTGAGCTGTAGCTCACGAAAGCTTATGCTCAAATAAATTGGTTAGTCTCTAAGGTGCCACAAGTACTCCTTTTCTTTTTGCAAATACAGACTAACACGCTGTTACTCTGAAAAGGAAACTTTCACACCCAGTCCCCTACAGTGTGTATCTGGACAGAGGTACTAATTTCAGGGGTTGAGCTGCTAGTTTTGATAATGAATCCACTTGTGGGAAATTCATTGCAGTAACCATTGTTTTATTGTTCATATTTCAACAATCCAAAACTTTTCTCTGAAAGCTTTTAATTTGCTAGTAGAGAGGAGGAATAATTGATTTTACCTAATACATGGGTGTCAGAAGGTGGAAGGGTCACATGAACACAAACTCTGTAAACTCGGGGAAGGAGGATGATTTACTCATGTCTGAATAGCTGGGAAGATATAGGAAAATGTTTCCTTTTTCACAGGGAAAATCTTAATTTTCATCCTTCTTTAGCAGTCACAGCTTCTCACCAATGGCTGTAGATTGAGCCTTCTCCCTCACTCAATAGATCTGTATTTCAAGAAATGTCATTTCTACAGCAGATGCAAAAAGCCAGAGTCCCATCAACCTGTTGGCACTGGTGTGCTGCTTGCTGCACTAATATATGGTATGTGTCTTTGGCTTATCAGAATTCAGAACTCTGGAACCCATTTTGCCTGCTCCCAAAAATGGCTTGACCAGTAGCATGAAGCCTGCTGAATATTTACTGCCATTAACAACCCTCTCCCTCAGCCAGGCCAAGGAGACAGGACCCCTATCGAGCCCTCACCTTTTAAAGGGTGATGATTGGAAGGAGAGCAATGGAAGGGTATGTATGTGTTAAGGTCATTGGAGCAGGGATGGCCTTTTTTGTTTGGTGATTGTACAGTACCTCCTACAATGGGGTCCTAGGTGCTACTGTGATACAAATAATAACTAACAATAAAAATAATGAACTTCCTCTGTCAGGGACCCTCTTCCCAGTTTGATTAGGTTAAAGAGTCAGGCATTCACAGTGTATTTTCTCTGAACAAAGGAGAAGCAGAAATTATTGTCTGGGAAATAGTGATAAGATTAAGTAGGATGAGTTCTCTGTTTCTTACGTGAATTCAGAGGTGGTGCAAGTTACCCACTGGTGAGTGTGAATTACATGTTGAGAAGGTGGAGGCAATTTCAACAATCCAAAATAATATTGGATTGTAATATCGGAAGGAACCGAGAGGGTGTGTAGGATACTGGCCTGTCTACCCAGTCCAGGAAGGAGTGGCTCCCCGGAGTCTGGGTCAGGTCCTTTTCTCAGGGCTTCAGCTTTATTTCCTCCAAATAACATAAATCCAGCATCTCAGTTGTCCCTTCCCTTCTAATGCAGGGGCCTATCCATTCTCCGCAGGTTCCCACTCTACCAGCCACCTTGTCTGAGAGTCACCGTGCTCCCGGGCCTGCAACAGGAACCAACCTGCTTCCTACAGCTCTCTCCTCTTTACTCATGGGCTTCCTGCCAGAATCTCCCTGCTCCTTGCAGCTCTCCACCCTAACGCAGCTACTTGCTGGCTTTTATAATCACCTAATCTCTAGCTTATCAGTCTGAGCTGAGAGGTAGCTGACTTCACCTGTTCCAGGTGATGCAAGGCCCAACAGCCCTTTGAGGGCCAGCGAGGATGTAAATTAAAACAGAGGAGCTTGCTTTTCCTGACATCTTCCTGTTAGCTGCTTGTCTTCCTGTGACCCCTAACCGTCCCACCCACTTGCTTTCCATCCACTCGCAGTAACTTAAAAACATGAAAATTACACCGCCTATGAATCTGGCCAAGTACCTTTTCTGTTTAATTATATGTGGGGAGGGCAATTGCTTCTGAAACTATTGGGGTGTATATTGAAGTGTATCAGTGTTTGTGATGTACCACAGTGTTTCCTGCTTTCTGTATCATTTGTGTACCTTGGTGTGTTTGTGTTGTGTCCAGATCCATGTCACAATATCGAAGTCAGCTCAGGAGAAAATGCGCCAGAAGCAAAAGAAAGAGATGGAGCTTTTGCACAGCGAGAGGGAGAAGGAAAAAGAGAGAGAGAAGGAAAGGTCCCTGCAGCTCCATGAGCAACTGCAGAACGTTGACCCAGGTGTTATTGCTCAGGAAGGTAAGTGGCTGCTAATGGCTATAGACCTGGTTCTCCACTGCCTCACACCTTGTTTGGGCATTGACACCTGTGCAAAGTGAGTGAAAAATTCTGCTCACTCCAACTGGTAGCATGTTAAACCTACTGTTCACAGGTGTAAATGAATAGTGTGTGAGGCACTGGTGTGTCTGACCCTATGAATTAGGGTCACTATATTCCATGCTTATAACCTGAGCTGCAGGGCAAGAAGATCCCTTTAGAGCAGGGGTAGGCAAACTTTTTGGCTGGAGGGCCACATCTGGGTATGGAAATTGTATGGCGGGCCATGAATGCTCATGAAATTGGCGGTTGGGGTGCTGGAGGGGGTGAGGGCTCCAGCTGGGGGTGCGGGCTCTGGGGTGGGGCCAGAAATGAGGAGTTCAGGGTGCAGGAGGGTGCTCTGGGCTGGGACCGAGGGGTTTGGAGGGTGGGAGTGGGTTCAGGGCTGGGGGTTGGGGCGTGGGATGGGGTCAGGGGTGCAGGCTCCAGATGGCTTTTACCTCACGCAGCTCCAGGAAGCAGCAGGATGTGCCCCCTCCAGCACCTATGCGGAGCACAGCCAGGCAACTCTGCACACTGCCCCGTTCGCAGGCGCCACCCCTGCAGCTCCTATTGGCTGCAGTTCTGGGCCAATGGGAGCGGTGGGGGCAGCGCTTGGGGCGGGGGCAATGTGCGGAGCCCCCTGGCTTCCCCTACGCGTAGGAGCCAGAGGGGGGACATGCCACTGCTTCTGGGAGCCATGCAGAGCCACGGCATGCTTGGAGCAGGACAAGCCCTGGACCCCGCTCCCCAGCGGGAGCTCATGGGCCAGATTAAAATGTCTGAAGGGCCAGATGTGGCCCCTGAGCCATAGTTTGCCCACCCCTGCTTTAGAGAAATAACCATAATTTCCACAGGGATTTTCTATAGAGAAATCCCACACAATTACCCCTCCCTCTAGACAACATTGCAAATTTCCCTATTGCTGAGGAGGCTGGATGAAACTCCGGTCAGATCCTGTCAGGACTGCTGGCTCAGTCAGCTGGAGACATCACTCTAAAGATATGGGAGACTGTCTCTCTACCAAGGTGTGGCTGACTATTTTCCTGACAAAGTGCTCCCAGTCTTGCTGCCTGAGCCAGCTTAGACACGATGATCTCAGGTACTTACATACCTCATCATTGTAGTATTTGAGCGCTTCACAGTCTTTAACAGTCTGAATAAAGACTGGGAGTGGATGGGTCATTACACAAACTAAAAACTAATTTCCCCATGCTAATTTCCCCCTACTATTACTCATACCCTGTCAACTGTTTGAAATGGGCCACTCTGATTACCACTACAAAAGTTGATAATAGCCCACTTCAACTGAATTTTTTTGTTAGAATTGGTAAGGCAACCCCCATCTTTTCATGTACTATCTCTGTCTCTCTCTCTCTCCTGTATTTTCCACTTCATGCATCTGATGAAGTGGGTTTTAGCCCATGAAAGCTTATGCCCAAAAAATTTGTTAGTCTCTAAGATGTCACAAGTACTCCTTGTTGTTTTTATTTATTTATTTATTTATTTATTTACTTATTTTATTTTCACTCCTATAAGGAGTTATTAGCCCCATTTGATATATGGGAGAGACTGAGGCACAGAAAAACTAAGTGACTTGCCTATGGTCATATAAGAAGCCTGTAGCAGGGCCAGGCATTGAATCCTGATCTCCCAAGACCCAGACTAGTGTCCTAACTACTGGACTATTCTTCCTTTCTAACAATAATGACAATGATACTACTAAGCACTTCTGTAGTGCCTTTCATCCAAGACTTCAGATCATTTTACAAAGGAAGGGGGAATATTATTATTATTCTTTTGCAGATGGATAAACTGATGCATGAGGTGACTTACCCAAAGCCACACAGTGAGTCAGTGGCAGAGTCAGGAACAGAATGTGGAGTTCCTGTCTCCACAGCCCCAAGGTCTATCCAATGCTGCCTTACAGATCAAACCTATGCCTATCATTGTAGCACAGCCTGCCATAATGAAGACAAACTAATTGTGTCCAAAAATGCTTTTAATCATGTTATGATCCGGAGGAGTTTTAATAGAATTGTTTCTAATTACAATACGAAGAAAGATCCTGCTCACGCAGTAACACAAATCACCCCCTACACGCACTCCTGAGAAGCTTATGTTTTAGAGGAGCACTGAAGCTGTTACAAAAGTAGTTCACGTTTTTAAAAAAATGTACTAGAGCATGGCTTACTGACTCTGATTTAATTGTATCTGATAGGCTCTGATTGTGCTGCGGCACAAACTCTAAAGAGTGCAGCAGCAGAGAAAGTTGCAAGTCAGCACTGAGCACAAGGGCATTATAAAGGTTATGTTTACTTTTTATTATTACTATTTGGTGGAGTGAATTTAATGCTGGTGAGAAGTGCTAGAATGACAGCCCCAGCGGCATAAATCCTCTATTCATCCCCAAAACAAGTGGAGGAGAAGAAATGGAAAGCTTAACTTCCCTCAGCTCTGGTAGAAGGTACTGCTGTATTTTAGTCATTGTTCCTAGTAATGCAGTTTTCAATCATGTTGTTTCTGCGTGGGGGGGCAATTAAGAACAGCGCTGTAGTACTTTTAAATAAGGGACACCCCTTCACCAATGCGCCTGCCCCCATTACCAATCCCTGGAGCCATCCAGTGCATCACTCTAGAAAAATGCTGACACCCCAAGTGCTCTTTCAGTCCCCACAGGTTTTGGCCCACTTAACACCAATGGGATCATCTCCATTACACCCAATGTGAGCAACCCATGCAGAGCCAGCGTTGGCATGGCCTTAAAGAAACGGGTCAACAGGCCATCTCTGCCTAGCATCCCCATCATCAATCATGACAGCAGCTTCATGCGGCACTCATCAGGTGAGACTTGCTGTGTCAGTGGGGTCACAAAGCTGTCATCACAATCTCAGGTGTTCTGTTCCCCTGGGAGTGAGGACTGGATACAGTTTAAAGCACAAATGGACTGAATTCTGCTCTGTTTCATTGGTATAAATCCATAGTAACCGCAGTCTAGTCACTCCAGACTGAGTGAAACTGAAGTGGGCATTACTTATGTAGCCAGTGGGAGTTTTGCGTGAAAACAAATTTAATAGGGGCCTCAGGATATGGCGCTTTACCCATTTTGAATTTCTAAAGTGTAACATTGTTTTTGGTTGTAAGATGACATCATAAAAGGGAGATGAATGTATAAATCCAGAAAAGCTGTTGTTCACTTCCTCCGAAATCACTGAGCTCAACTGCAGCCAGTCAGGATGAACTCATTTGCATATGTGATCTGATTGGTTGCTCATTGTCATTGACCTCTGAGCAGCTGCCTATCACACTGCATGACTTTTCAACCAATCATTATCCAATCACTCTCAGCGGTGGCAATATTGCCTAATACCATTGCAGCCAGAGGTGGTTGGAGACACTCAGCTTTGGCATCATGCCTAACGCACCACAAACTGCACAGTATTATTATGTCCTATAGCTTAAATATAACAGGTGATGTATGTGGGATGCTGCAGGGTGATACTGAAATTGTTTTTTCCCCCTGCAATTAATGGATAACAGACAGTGGGGGTACATAGTGACTCTGTTCTTTCTTTGTTTGATAGGAAGCTTTTATTTTATTTAGCCTACAACCATAGGACTCTATTGTGATTCTATTAAATCTTGCAAGCTAAGAAGGGATAGGCTGGGTTGGTACTTGGAAGGGAATCTTTTATAGAACACCTTTCTATGTAGGAGGGGATTTTTTAAAATGGTTGGCATTAAAGTTAATGGGGTTTTTACCGTTGACCAGTGGGAGCAGAGTTAGGCACAGAGTGCTTTTGAAATTCTCAACTTTAGTTTTTGTACCGTATATATCCTACAAACCCTAAGGACTACATATAAACTATGAGATCCTATATTTCATATATAGATATCCCCTTCAGAATCTACATTCCACCTAACCTCGACACAACATTTGCACTTTTAGAAGTCAAAAGTTTTCTCATATACAATTTAGAAGAGAAAATTTTGGCCTAAAGATATTTAGGCGTGAAATTTTTTTACTTCTAGCACTTCGGATGACAAATGGGCTTTGTGACAAAATACATTTATCATGTAAAATTTAAGATGACTAGTATATTCATCATCAACCACATTTGCTAACACTGAATCTTTTTACCTACAGTTCACATTTGGAAGGTTTTCTTTGAAACTGTAAGGGTTAGAAATTGTTTCCTATTAAAAGAAAGCTTAGATTCTGCACAGTCTATGAACAAATATATTTGATAAGACAAATGTATTCTACCCCACAATCCCTGATGTACAGTCAGTGGATAGCTCCTAAAGAACAGAAATATGTACAAGACTCAGACATTTATGAAAATCCCTGAATAATCACATTCCCAATGATATGTTAAAATATACATATATGTGAATTATCAGACTTCCATAACAAGCTGCTGTCCAGTGATAAGTTGTTGAAAAATCATTAGGATAGTATTATTTAATTTATTTGTATTACTATAGCACCCAAGAGCTCTAGTGATGGACCAGAATCCCACTGTGCTAGGGGCTAAACAAAATACTGTGAAAAACCATGGGCCAGGTCCTCCATTGAAATCAATGAAGCTATGCTGATTTATACCAGTTTAGGATGTGGCTCATATTTTTTGGTCTCCTTGTCATTAAAACAGTTATGATCCTAAGCTTCTGAAACTCATTAAAAATGAGACTGCCCATTTTAATGGTAGAAAAATTCAGACCAATAGCAATTTCAGCTAAGAAGTTAGAAGAGGCAGAAGACAAAATAAGCCCCACAATGGAACCTTGGTTGCGACCTTAACTGTGGACTTGTGACCAGCACCTGCCATATTGATATCTGTGTGTTTGATTTTTCCATACAGCTAACTCCCTGCCAGCAAACACTCTGGATCCTCCAGAGGGGGAGGAGGAGTCTGAAAGTGGGGAAGCCTTGGAGATGAGACCCTTCTCTCACCCAGAGCAAGGGCTGGTTGATGCTCTCAAGTGGCTCAATAGCAATGACTGGTAGGGAAACACTCCACCGTCAACTCCCTCCTTCCCCTCAACATAAAGGTGTGAGTGGTTGCCTCCTCCAGAGCTATGCTCAGTTTCTCTTTCAGGATCAGGAGCTTGGAGGGAACCAAGTAAAGCCAATCTTCACAATGCAATTGCTTTCCAGTAGATATAAGCAAGGGAAAGCTCTCCAGCCTGGTTCTCCTGCCCAGGCTGTAATGCTGCTATGGCTAACAGCAGGTTAACTTCATTCATTAACCTTCTCCTTTGGCCATTTGTGTAGCCACAAATAGTAATTACAGAGAAGAGATTAAAATTATAGGATAATCAGAAGATACTCCTGCCAGAAGCCTGTGTTCCCTATGTGTCAGATCCCTGCATTGACTCCCAGCCAAAGGAGATGGAGACCACTTCAGTAGTCATAAAGGCAGAAGTAGGGTTGGCCCTACAATTTGCAGGGCCTCAAGCTGCTGGGGGAGGTGGGATTGAGTCATCATGAGTTGCCTTCCACTCTGGTCTCATTGCTGGAAGCATAGGGAAGAGAACTGGGACTCTTCCCCTTAGCCTTGCTACTGGTAGCAGGGTGGGAGGGTGTTCATTTCAAAAACTGCATCCTCCCCTAGCTCTGCAAGTTATAGATCTGTGAGTAGGGCCCAAGCAATCAGTTGCATTGCTTGTGATTAAGGTAAACTCTAGGATTGCAATGCATACTGAGAAGGGAATTGCTCTGCCTATAGTCTCTCTAGGGCAAGATTTTTGGGGAGAGGAGCATGGGGTGAGAGGAGTCATTTATTAGGAAGCCAGGATCATCAGAATAAGAACTTTCCTCACTGACTAACAGGGGCACAAACAATGATATTTAACTGATGATCACACTATACTGGAATTAGCCATAGAGAGGGAAGAGGGGAGGGGAGAGGGAAGAGGGGAGGGATAGCTCAGTGGTTTGAGCATTGGCCTGTTAAACCCAGGGTTGTGAGTTCAATCCTTGAGGGGGCCATTTAGGGAGCTGAGGCAAACACTGGGGACTGCTTTGAGCAGGGGGTTGGACTAGATGACCTCCTGAGGTCCCTTCCAACTTTGATATTCTATGATTCTAAGAGAACATTCATGGATTCAGAAGCTATAGAACCAGATTCTGATCTCAGCTACGCCAGTGTAAATCCAGAGTGAATCCATTCAGTTCAGCGGAATTACTCCAGATTAACAATGGTGTAACTGAGGTCAAAATCTGCCACCCTGCATATGCTTGTATAAACACAGTTATTTGATTTTATTTTAAACCCCTTTACTTTAAACTTTCTCTTTCTCATCTGCTTCTCTTTCCTTCTCACCTCTAATCCTCCACTACTTTCTTCTTCTTTTCTTTAACAATTCCCCCCTATCCACACACAGAAAAAATGAAGGCTTTCTCTATTAAGTTAAATCCATGTACCCCATTTCTGCTGCGGCTGTCGGAGGAGGCTGTGCTTCTTGTCATTCACCAATAGGTGGCACTGTTAATTCAGTGAGCTGAGTCCTGAAACAAACTGGCAACATTAATAGGGGTTATAGAAGAAAAATGCAAGTTATGTCTCCTGAGTCTAAAGGGAGATGGAAAATCCATAGTCTGCCATGAAAATCTCTAGTTTTCTCCAGGATTGAGTCTATCATGTGGAACTAGTAAATCAATCGTACACCTTCCTCCGGCTTAGGTCACTGGGGAATTGCACACACAGGCTTCTGAAAGCATTTTTTTATTAGTAGTTTAAAAAATTAATAGGGAGTTTCTCAAAAATCCAGCACCTTTGCTTTTAGTGTCCTACTTGTGTGGGTTCAAGGGTCTATCCCCAGGTTGCAGGTGTGTGAAAGTGTGTTTAGCACAGTGCTATGCGAGACCAATGATTTGTCTCTTCTGTGTCTGTCTGTTTTGTAATTGCTTCTCAGGTCACTGAAGGAGAAAGGACTTTTCAGCATCAAATGCCTGGCTATCTGCCATTCAGAAGTCCTCTTTTGTCGACTTCATGATGTTTCCTTGGCAGTTACCAGAGAGGTAAGAAATTTGTTTTAAATGTATGTCCACACAGTGTATAGAATAAATGTGTGTGTGTGTTTTATCTTTATTTATAAATTTGCAGGAAACTGGACTAGATGTCCTCTTGAGCTCCCTTCCAGTTCTATGATTTGCTCTGTGTCTCTCTCTAGCTATTTTTATATCTATGTCTTTAGATCTCTGTCAGATATCTACATCTATATATACAACATCTATCTATCTCTATCTATGCCTACAACAGAATGCAGTGTCTCTCTCTCTCTCTCTGTCACCTCTTTGAATTAGGTATTACCATTATATATTGTACAAATGGGGAAACTGAGGCATGGAAAAGCTGATTTGCCAAAACCAGGCTGCATCATTGTCAGTCAGGATTATTAAACTCTGGCATTTTGGCTCCCAGGTTTATGCTCAGTCCACTAGACCATGTTTCTCTTTCTCTCTCTTTCTCTCTCTTTCTCTCTCTTTCTCTCTCTCTCTCTCTTTCTCTCTCTTTCTCTCTCTTTCTCTCTCTCTCTCTCTCTCTCTCTTTCTCTCTCTCTCTCTCTCTCTCTCTCTCTCTCTCTCTCTCTCTCTCTCTCTCTCTCTCTCTCTCTCTCTCTCTTTCTCTCTCTTTCTCTCTCTTTCTCTCTCTCCTCTCTCTCTCTCTCTCTCTCTCTCTCTCTCTCTCTCTCTCTCTCTTCTCTCTCTCTTCTCTCTCTTTCTCTCTCTCTCTCTCTCTCTCTCTCTCTCTCTCAGGGGTCCCTGCTGACCTTTTCTCCCTCTTCCTTCCAGTGCCTGTTTTTAGTGCCTTGCTCCATAGAAATGTTTCCCCTCCTGCTTAAGACACAAATATCTCCTTGCATATCTAGAGCTCTGGAGCATGTGTGTTGGACTCCATGAGCCAGCCAGCCTTGGGATTCCAGGGCAGTCATCCATGACTGCTCTGAACATCTTTACTTTTTATTTGATCAGTTAATTGAGAGATTTTATTGTGCTAGACTCTTCAATGAGTTAACAGCAGCTGCAAGTTCCAATTCAGCACTTGTTTGTGGCCTGCACAGCTGATTGTCCTATTACTAGGTATGGTTTGCCAAGCACACTAAACCTTCTTCCATCTGCAACAAACAATGAGAGTTGGTTCACTTCTGTAAACTCCAATCTCCATCTTCTGTCTGCAATACAAAGATCTAGCAGGCTTGAATAATAGGGGGTTAGAGGGCTACAGAGCTTATAGGTCACTGCGTTCAGATCCGCAGGATTCAAACCCCCTCCCCCCCCTTGAAATTCAGGGATGTGGGAGGCAGATGTTCAGACTATAATTTGCAGCTCAGGCTCTTCTCTGATTCTTACCTCACTGTTATCTTTAGGAAGAGGTACCTTTCTCTCTTCCTTGCAGAAGCTCATATGCAGAGATATGGGTTCATCTTTCATTTCACTCCTGTCCCAGATTTTACTTTCACAGTCCAGAAATTGCATTTTCTGGGGCTTGCATTGAACCCTTTATAGCAGGTGTGCACAAACTAATGGACCCTCCGAGCTGCATACAACAATCTTCAGAAGTTTGAAAGCTGAGGCATGCTACTGGGTCTTGGAGCTTCAGCCCTGCAGGAGGCGCCTGCCCAGGCTTGGGGTTTCAGCCCTGCTCCTGGTAAAGCCCCGGGCCCTGGCACGCATGCCCCGCGGGGCAGAAGCCCCAGCAGATGCTTTCCATAGGGCTGAAGTCTGAGATCCCCCCTTCCTGCTGGGCAGAAGCCAGAGGTGTGTGAGGGGGACACATAGGGGTCATGTTCCCCCCACCCCCAAATTTTTGGCAGGGTTTGCTGGCCTCATTTGGTCACATGGTGCCACCAGGGCCCCTCCATGCACAGTGGCTGCTGCATCTGGAAAGCTGGGATCTGTGCCTTGGCTGGAGGCAGTAACAAACAGCTGGGACCTGCAGGGAGAACTGCTGCTTTTGCTGCTGCCTCTCCCTAAGGAGCTAAAGCCAGAGGCCCTGCCCTGCAACTCCCAACTGTTTGCCGCTGCCTCACCATGCAGAGCTAACACCTGGGAGCTCAAGGGATGAGGCTGTTGAAGGAAAGAAGGGGTGTGTGCCTTGGGGCTGTAACTCAAGCTGTTGGGGGGGGGGCAAACCTTTACACTGTGCCAACCCACTCTCAGCTGGCACCAGTTGTCTTTGGCAGAAGCTTTGAGCTCCCCCCCCAGCTCCCCGCCCAAGTCTAGTAGGTGGAGAATGAGGGGGGAGGGGCCTCTGGGAGCCGCACTTTAACTATAAAAGAGTCCCATGCAGCTCACAAGTCGCAGTTTGGCCACCCCTGCTTTATAGAAATAACATAGGCTATTAAGATGGCTAGAACCATTGGACCATCCCCTGCCTTTGGGCAGCACCAATCTATCTTTCAAAAACAATGCTGTGAACTCTCAGCAGCTGATCCATTCCAGTCTATGGGATAAGGCTTTGTCATTGGGGCCCAATGCACAATAATGCTGAGCACCTGGATGCCCACTGACTTCAGAGGGAATTAAGGGTGCTCAGCATCTTGCAAGATCAGAACTTTATGAAGCTCATTTCTCCAAAGTGCTTTACCAATCCTAATGAATCCTCAAAACATGCCTGAGGGAAAAAGGGGTGGAGAGAGGGAGGGATTATTTTCTCCATTATGCAGATTGAGAAACCAAAGCAGAGACGTTAAGGGCTCAATACTGCCTTCTGTTGTGCTGAATGTTCCTTACTCCACAAGCAGTTCCATTGAATCAGGCCTTAAGTGATTTGCTCAAACCCACAGAAGGAGCTGGTGTCAGAGCCAGGGGTAGTTCTTTGCTTCCAGTCATATGCTTAGACCAATAGACTACATTTCACCTTTGATGTGGTATAAAAATCTGGTTTCCCCTTGGCCCCCTAGATACATGCAGGTGGATCTTCTTTCTAAGCTGACTCCTGTGTCCTACTCATAACTCTTCCTCCTCCAGGTTAGCAACCTCCGCTCAAAGGTGTCTCGCTTTGCTATTAGCACCCTTGGCGAGCTCTTCAGGACCATGAAGAAGCAGATGGACCAGGAGGTTGAGGAGATTGCCCGGGTCCTGCTCCACAAGACAGGGGATTCCAGCGAGTTCATTCAGAAAGCAGCTGATCGATCCCTGGGCATCATGGTGCGGAGTGTGACTCCCATGCGAGCAATGGCTGCCCTCATGGCCGGTGGAGTAAAGTATGTGACTCTTCCCTTGTCTGAGCTCTGCAATCTGACTACTTGCTTTGTGGGGAACGAGAATGGTGAAGAAGGAATTCCTTCTGCTCTGTGGTATTTCACTGCCGCTACCCATTTACATCTCCAATTATCAGGTCACCACATTGTGATGACCTACCTTCTAGCACAGTCCATCAACATTGCCCAGATGCTGTGGTGATGGGGATGTGATAGATCAGTGCAGAGCCCTGCGATGTGCTCCCTCCACTCTCCAGGTGGTGGGACCACAGCAGTTCTGGTGTGTGGCCAAAACCAAGTCTCCTGCTTAATGACCATAGAGCGCTAATCATGGGGCCACTGGGACAAACCACACATCATCAGGGCATTATTAACAAGAGAAGCAGGGACCAGACATATGTATGGCTAGAGTGTACCCACAGGAGAAACGGCATGGTTTGGCAGGGACCTGCCACACAGGGTCAATTCCTGAGAGTCTCCCATCATTGCCTTTAAAAACTTCACTTTCAGTTCAAAATGCACAGCTGAGCATCACCAAAATGCCAGCTTCAGTTCAGTGTGGCATATTTTCTTGGTCTTGAGATACAGACTTTTGTGGGAACCACTAAGCTGGCACCACTTCAAGGTGATGGTACCATACCTGGTGCTTTCAAACAAGTGCTATTCATTCCAGTAAATGAAGGTCTGGCTAAAACTGTTGGTGAGATACATGTCTGTATACCTTCTGCAGCCCTGAAAACATTAAAACACCAAATGCTCTAGGCATATCCAGGCAGAGGCTGTGTTGATGAATATACTATAGCACTGTCCCTCATTGTGGTTTTATGTCTCTGACCATTCAATGGGCTGCTGGATATGGTGAACTAAGTCTAAATGCTAGTGCACCAATATCTGTGTCAGAAAGGCATAATTGCACCTCCTCTCCCTTTCTGGGTTAATCTCAGCAGGAACCCCAAGGACCAAATGTGCCATGGAGACTTAATTCCCCTCTCATCCTTATAGGTGGTCCCTCTGTAACATAGTAGTTCTGTGTTTATAAATGGATACTGTGATCACTAATAGCAGGGTCCAAAGAGAGGATAAGAGACCTGCTACTACCAACAATTAAGGAGCTCTCTCTTGGTCAAGTGGCAGAGGCCTGTGGTTTTGGAGATGAAGGGCCATATAGACATGTACTGGTTTGATGTCTTGTCTTCAGCCATCGTAACCCCCCCGTTCGAAAGTGCGCCGCTGAACACTTATTGACTGTCATGGAACAGATTGGGGCCGAGAAACTTCTGTCAGGTACCAGAGACAACACAGAACTACTGGTCCAGACTCTGGTGAAGCTTGCTCAGGACTGCAATCAAGACACTAGGTAATGATGTTCCGTTCACCGCCAAGATGCAGTAACCTTTTGTGATCAGTAGCTGGCAAATAACAAACCATGACAATGCAAACTAAAGTAAAACAAATATAAGGAAAACAATGTAAAATAAGTATAAGGAAAGCATCCTTCCCAGCGTGTATATTGTTGGCTAAGGAAAGGTGCAGGATCCAGCTCGTATGGGTTATCAAGTAATAAAGATCCATTCAAGCATTTACATTGCATGAGGCATCCTTTATTCAAAAGGAATGCAATAGGACTAGTCCACCAATCAGTTTCATTTGGCTCCAATATGCACGTATGACTTTCTTGGGTATCTTTTGGGTGTTATGTAAAACTGAATCCCTGGCCACTTATGGTCATTGAAAGATCCCAGAGCATTTTTGTAAGATTAGGAGTGCTAGCATCCACTGTCCTGGTCAAATTCTGGTGGTATTGAATCAATGCATATTGCCTCCCTAAAGTCCCCTTGCAGTTTCTATTGGCTGTGATATTTATCACCTTCCACCCTAAACTATTGTGTGCTGTTGAACAGTTTCCATGTTCTACCACAATGGTAGCTGCTCTTTGGTCGTGAAAAACCCTCCTCTGCAATAATTTGTTAAAGCAGGTTAGACTCTTGCAAAATGAAAGCCTTTTTAAGGAACTAACTTGTTATGACCATTACACATCCTCATCAAAGGAAAATAGATTCCTTAATTATTTAGTAGATCTCCATAGAGTGAGAGGATATTTCCACATTGCTCTACTGCTCCATGACCTATTGTATGCAGCAGGCCATATTGTATAGTCATGACAATTTGAGGTAAATCTTATTCTTTATTTATATCTCTTCTGAGGGGATTAAAAATCCTTACAAAGTGCCACTAGCTTGTACTGAACATGGAGAGCATAAAATTTCAGTTTCTTTTTGTAATCCCTATCTGCCTCCTGGATAGATAAATGAAATGGTGATATTTTGAGATAAAATGTTCCTTCATTAATTTCTCCCCCTCCCCATGCTAGGTTTTACGGCCGGAAGATGCTGAATGTGCTGATGTCTCATCCGAAATTCGATGGGTATTTGAAACAGTCTCTCCCATCACATAATTTGCGGGATGTTATGGCAACAATAAAGCAGAAAGTAAGTGCTTAGTAGGAGGTATATCTCCTGTTTATATGTACTGAAAGAGCCTATACATGATCATGTACAACCTCTCTCTCTCTCTATCTCTTTCTCTGGCTCTTCTGGTTCATGGAAAGGAACTACAGATCCTGACCCAGTTTATCAGTTGGCAGTGAGGGAGGTAAAGTAGGTGGAATTATGGACACAAATAAGAAAAGAAAGTAGAAGAAAATGGTCTCCCTCACAGTTAGAAAGAAAAAGAGGGCAGGGGTGGGAGTAGTTCTCTTGAAAGTGTCAAACCTCTTTAATAGATAGGGAAGGAGATGTCCCTGGAAGATTTCCTAGAATAAGAGAGATGTGTCGCTGTCTTAATCGGAGCACATACCTACTCCAGTCAAAAAATACTAGCTCTGCACTCGTGCTGTGGAACGAGAAAGTGCTCCAAGAATCCCTACAGCCAGTAGAAAATCATCCTGATGAGCATGGGCTTTGTATTCATTTCTCTTCTAGAGAAGAACATAGGGTTGTCGAGGAGTTGGAAGAATGCCTCAGGTGGTATTCTCCCAGTATTCTGTAGGCCAGCGGTTCCCAGAGTTTCCTGCTCTTCAGCAGGCATCAGTTTGTGACTAGTTTTGCATGTGACCAGATCTAACTGACTGTCATAGGGTTTTATACTGCTGCCCATCACTGTAGCAGCTGAATGTCTCTCAGCTTGATTAGGATGGCAATGGTGAAGTCTCCAGTGGATTTCAGGGCATCTCTGGCTCTTCTCCCTGTTTGGGCTATAAAATTCTCTACACTCCCATCTGAAGAACACGGATCCTGGTTCTAAGCTGTGGTTTACACTGACTGTCATAAGAAATTATTTCCCATCTTCTCTCGCTTTTTATAGATGCATTTTTTATATATATATATATAGGGGATGGAAGACAATGTATCTGAACATCCTTCTGCCAAAGGCCGCAGGGAGTCTAGGAACAGCAGCTTGACTACTTCCCAGGACAGTCTGCCTTCCAATGAAGGGTACTGAACATTTCTTTGTTACCATTTCATTATCTTTGAGGATGATGTGCATGATGGAGTTTTCAGCCTTATTCATCAATAAACTATCTCTAGTCTAGTCTGAATTTTTTGTAGCTATTTATAAGGATCAGATCCAAAGAGAACATTCCGGAGTCAGGTGGCTGCTGCTAGTCCTGTGGCAATGCCGCACCTGCTGTACTGGGGATCAGTGTTCAAGACAGGAACTTGGTCCTTTGTGCCCAGGGCTGGCAGTGGAGCCACCAGTGTCTTTTTTCTTTTGATAACCCAATGGATTTGTTCCACTGGGTTCAACGATGGTAAGAAGAAAGAGAGCATAAGCCTCACCATTGTGTTTAGAATTTTTCCCAGGTACGTGCTGGAATTAATGAGCCCGACTTATAAGGGCCTAGTCCCCAGCCCATTAAAATCAATAGGAATCTTTCCATTAACTCGGTGGACTTTGTATCAAGCCCTGAGAGAGGAACAGTCTGAGCACAGGACTGGGAGCCAGCACTGCTGGCTTCTGTTCCCAGCTTTGCTACTGATTCTCTGGGTGGCCTTGGGTAGATCACTTTAACCCCCCTTTGCTTCACTTTCCTAATTATAAACTGGAGGTAATGTTAACTAGATGTTGCTTCCTGTAACAACAATAAGCTCTGAGGCTGAGTTATTAGAGCAGGCTCGCACTATAACCAAGTGAGCAGGAAGCACCCTGAGACTGTGTGTGTCATTGTTATACTGAAAACGTTGTTACCCAAAGGTGACATTTAGTTTTTCTGTCCCAACACCAGGTCCAGATCAGACACCCTAGCACCAGCACAGCCGGTGGTTCGTCGCTCATCTCTCCGTAGTGTGGAAGCGATGGAGCAACTCAAGGAGTTGAACAAACTCCTGATGGCCAAGGAGTTTCAGACACGAATGGAGGGAGTGACGCTGCTGGTGGAGCACTGCAGGAACAACCCCCAGTTTGTCTCCGCAAACATCGTCCAGGTCTCAAGAGCCTTTTCTCTTGTTCCCTTTCCCCATGTACCCTGCCCAGGCTGCCCCCAGTACAATCAATTCCAATCCAATTCACTCTCCATCCAATTAATTCAGGCAAGGCTGGCACACCCTTACTCAATACAGTTAATTCAGCCCCTGCCTCCAATACAGTTAATTTAAGCCTGGCCCTATCTTTCTGCAAGGTTCCACTGCTGCTGCCCCCAAGAAGGTCTTTGCAGCTGCTGCTGCTTATGGCCCTGCTGCTTTCTGCCTTCTCCTCCCCTCCAAAGAGCCAGTGAGAGGGAGCCCAGCTGTCCAGAGCTGCTCACTGTTTTCCAGGAGCCGAGTGGGGAGGTTGGAAGGAGTAGGGTGGGCTGCTATATTTTTTCGTAAGAGAGGGCTGGGAGATGGGTGTGGGACCTCCTAGCCATGAAGAGCCCACCTCCAGCTTTGTGCCCTCCCTTCCTCTTCGGTGGATAATGTAGTGGCTCAGCCTGATCACTTCCTCCTCACCTCTCCTCTACCTGAAAAAAACAGTCAGCTCCTGGGCTCCCATACTGGGACCCTCTCTCTGCCTCTTGAAGGGAAGGGGCACGGGGCTCAGAGCTGGAAGAGGAGGGTCTCCTCTCCTCTTCTGCCACCCCCACAGGGAGCTGCTGCTGCTCTCTGTCCCAGGGATCACTGCCTGAGCATGTGGTGGCAGCAGGACAGGGAATCAGAATCTGCTCTAATGAGGAGTGCATGATGCATTACACCTGGGAGGCCAGCCTGTTAGAGAGACTGATCAGACCCTGAACCACTTCTCAGACCCCTGCACTCCACCAACCCCAGGTTTTGTGAGGGTTGGATAAAACGAGACTTGGATCAGAACCAATCCTAGTTTGGTAAAGCCAAAGCTACCCCCAATTTGCCTCAGCTGTCTTCCCAAATGCTGCTGTTAACTGGTAATTGTGATTCTTCTACCCAAGCACTGAAATGACTCAAAGAAAGGCATATGTGGGGACCTTAAAGAGGTTGGCTGGCTCCCTTCAGTAAAAGGATTTCTGAACTTTATTGAGGAGAGATAAGTATTTTATCCCTCCCAGCCAACCCCACCCCAAATCCCCTTTCCCTAACACATTGGAAAATGAGAAGCTATTAAAGAAAGTAGAACCTGATTCTGCAAACAGTACTGTGCATACTGCTTACTATTGTGAGCAGTGCATGGAAGTCCGGGAGACTTCTCGCAGTAGTAAGTGCTGACTTGGAATGAAGTGTTGGCAGGATCTGGCCCATTTTTTCTGCTTGCTGGAAGCCTCTGTTTCTACATTCCCTGCCAGCCCCAACAGTGCTGTACATCCTGATTTTGCTTTTTTATTTTTGAACAGATTTTTGATACTTTTTCCCTGAGACTTCAGGACTCCAACAAGAAAGTGAACCAGCATGCGCTACAGTCAGCTGCCACCATGATCCCTATCCTCAAAGAGGGCTTACACCCAGTCGTGGTCTCCATGGTGACGGTTGTCACGGATAACTTGAACTCTAAGAATTCTGGGATTTATACTGCAGCAGTGAAGGTGTTGGACACAATGATCGCTAATCTAGGTAATATTTACTTCTTCCTGTTCCTACCGTGGGTATCCCATTGTGTGATACCTGTACAATTGCTGTTGCTCCATCTTGGAGTCAGTAAGCCACTTCTGGGCCTCAGATCAAACATTTCAGAGTAGTCCCTTAATTACCTCACTTGGCTGATGAACTCCACTCTGGTTTGAGAGAATGCGCAGCGGCTGTAGGGCTGTCCGTTAGCCTAGCAGCTTAAGTGTCCTGACTGAATTCTTCTAAATGGCTCTATAGATGGATGCTGTTTTTCACCAAAAACATGCATCTGGCTGCATTTCAGTGATTCTTCTCTCTTCTGTTTATGTTCTTAACCATACTCACACTCACAACCATAAACCACACTCACAATCATAACATCTGAGCTCTTTCCAGAAGTGCATGAAGTGATATGACTAACATCTATCATGTCTGCTTCTTTCCTTCTCCCCAGTGAGAAATTGTATAGGGATTTTTATTTTTATTTCATGTAATGTATTACATGTCTGCTGTGCTATGTCTATATTACCTCAGGCAAGATCAGAGAAGTATGTCTTGTGCTTGGAGTGGAAGATGGTGTGGTTTGTGGTGATTCTTAGTTTCTGCCTGACTTTGTTCCACTGTCTTGGAGCAGGCCCTGGAAAAGCTCCATCCTCTGTACTGGTGAGCTTTCCCCTTGCAGTGGACAGTTCAGCTGTACCTGAGGGTGGGAGTCCTGGAGTGGGGTCCTCCTCCCAGAATTTTATATGCTCTTTTAAGGTGTCCTAGGCCCACACCATTGAGTTAAAGATCAGGACTGAGATCTTGAGTTTGACATGTTACTGTATTTTGCAGCAAGCCAGCACAGTACACACAGATCAGGTGATGGATGCCTGGCACAGATTGTGCCTGGTCCTGCATGTGTGTACAAGAGTGGGGTGCATCTTTTGTGCATCTGTACAGGGTCCAAGCACAAGCCCCCTCTTCAAGTGCAAAGACCAGAGGTCTCTAGTGTAATCAGCAGTTCTAGAAACCCAAAACGGGATGGGCAGGACGTGAGGCCATGACACAAGCCCCTTCCCCACCAGTTAGTTAAGCTGGCCTATTGCACGGGATGCAGAGTGCACTTTACAACTTCCGAAGTTGCTCTAGCATTCCCAGCGATATTGCACCTGCCTCACTTTCATTTCCTCCAGGTGCTCCTGCTGGGGTGGTGCACCTCCACACTGCCCCTTACAGCACTCTTAAAGCCACAACGTGCCCCGTAGCTTGGAAAGTGCTGTGAGATCCCTGTACACGAATAAAGCCCTCACCCTATATACATGTAAATTGGTGTCGTCGTTGTTCTACATATTAACCTCTGAGTGTTGAGTTTTTGGGCCATGCATTGGGACTCAGTCTCTTGCACTCTTCCTCTCACAACTGATCTCAGATGTGCAGCCAGTATGTTCATCTTAGACAAACACAAACATCCATCTCATGCTGTCTCCCACCCACCACAGTTCTCAATCTGCCATGGTCCTAATTTTGGGATGAAAACCCAAAATGAAGGAGGAACAAAAGGAAAAACAGTAATATGGAATAATGTTTTAAAATGCTGTGAGATTAACTTTTCACCCTCTCAGCTAATATTTTCTCTCATCTCGGTTTTATAAGTCAGTGTTTCCTGATATTAATTATTCACAACAATAAATGTGAGCATGGAGGTCTGGATATCTGTTGGGGATGGGATATGGAGTTTTTGCCTCTAGGATACTAGTTCAAGTCAAGCCTGAGTCAGTAGTGAGTGAAAGTTGTTACTGTCAGATGGCTGCCTGATTGTCTGGACTGATTTGGCCAGTCTAACCCATTTGCCAGTGGATAGGTGTTTACATCACATTTGGCTTCACTGCTGGTAATTTCATTAGGGAGGGTTAAGACTGAGAGCTGGTGTACACTAGAAAATTAGATTGACCCAGCTTTGTCGCTCAGGGATGTGAAAAATCCACACCCCTGAGCAACGCAGTTATACTGACCTAACCCCTGGTGTAGACAGTGCTAGGTCGACAGGAGAGTTTCTCCTACTGACATAGCTACTGCCTGTTATGGACGTGGATCTTGTCAAGTGTAGAGTAGACCCGCCTGTAGTTAAGCAGACCTGAATCCCCATGTAAACTGTGCTAGGTCAACAGAAGAATTCTTCCATTGACTTGAGCTACCCTCTCTGAAGCAGGAGGATTTACTACAATAAGAGTACCCCTCATAGACTGAATGAGCCATAGAGACTGAATTACCCTCTCAACCGTCTGGGTTAGGGTTGAGACACCTTGCCAGTGGATGGGGGTGGGTTGGGATGACGTTTGTGCTAGCACTGTTTTTGTTGTGCCTG
The DNA here is from genome assembly GCF_965140285.1 of Lepidochelys kempii. NCBI lineage: Eukaryota > Metazoa > Chordata > Testudines > Cheloniidae > Lepidochelys > Lepidochelys kempii. The sequence continues at coordinate 155,894,613 of NC_136382.1, forward strand.
TTCTGTCAACAGAGGCTTTCAGTCTCCAAGTTTGTCACTATGGCATATTATTACCAGCACTAAATTCTCACATGAAAATAAATAAAATATGAGATCAGAGCAGATGTGTGTGTGATAAGAGACGAGTTTGGGTCTGAAATGAGGGATGCCCCTTGTAATGAGGGTCACTAAGAGTTTTATACATTAAAAATCAAGCTGTTTTCCTTCTGCAGAGGCACAGTCTTATACCCTGTACAGGACTCATCTTCACACCTTGGTGGACTGCAGTTTGAGTGAGCTAGGTTTGCAAATCACTCACTAGGTGATGTTCAGAGGTGCTAAGCACCCATATTTTCCATTGACTTCAACTGGAGTGATGGGTGCTCAGCTCTTCTAAAAATGAGGCCCTTAGGCACAGATCCTCAAAGGTATTTAGTCACCAGCTTCCTAGAAGAAAAAGGTCAGAGTGGCAAAGTTTGAATCTGCATCCAAATTTCCCCAACATGTTAGAATTAATTGGATCTGGACTCTTAGTTTGGTTTGTTATAAAAATGGGGTTGAGCAGTAAAACCTGGTACTGAACATCCCTAGAGTGTAGGGCCAAAGGGGTGCATGGATTTTGAGGTTATTTCTGGCCCATCTTGGCTTCCCAGGCAAGTTGCTTTGATGTTGATGTGAAGGGGACCTTGACCCAGCAGAGATTCTGCTGCACCACCTCCTAGGAAGCCCTAAATTATGGGCCTTGACTGGTTCCTTCTCCTCTCTTCAGTTCATAAATATCTTCAACCCTTTCTCTTCTTTTTTTAATCTGAAATTTATGATTTGCCAAGTTCCTTACTAGAACAAACAAGTATAAATTCAGACCTAAATGATGGCTTGTTCCAAATGTTGTTCTGTATAGGGCGAGATTACTATTGCCAATAACTACATAACCAAGGCCTGTTGTAAATTCCCTTGCCATACAGATTTATTTCAGCTATAGAAATACTGCACTGGGTGAATATGCCTGAAATATTTAGCATGTTCAAGAGGCAGGCCTTAGAATGGAATTATTAACTCTCTTTGCACCAGAGATCCAGAGCTCTTGTATAGCTATTAGGATTTGCTCACTGCTTGCCTGTCGCTGTTCCTTTGTGCATGGAAATTGTTTTTAAACCATAAGGACAAGATTGTGTCTGAGTGTAAAGCAGAGAGAATTGTGTGAGGTCAGCACCACTGTGTTCTGGGCTCTCCACAGTAGGTGGTGGACCTAGACCCCCTCTCCACACCAGCCAGCAGAATTGAGGTGAGCATATACCTCACCCTTGTATTGCGGTATCCAGCAGCCATGATCCCTGTTGGTCTTGTGTCAAGTTTAAGCATGTTGTCTCTAGGAGCTTCTCCTCTCCCCCCGCGCACCCCAGGCTATGTCTTAAATGCAACACTATAACCTGTAAGCACTGGCAAGTGTCAGTACTGGAGCTGTGCAATACACATTTGTCTATGTTCATGTAGGTTTCAACTAGAGATGGGTTCAAGCTGCAAAGTTTTTAGTATTTTAGATCCAGGGTTTTGGTTCTGCCCATCATAAAGATATGAGCTATTTGCAAAATTCAGATCCGGAACTGAATCTTATACACCCCAAAATTCAAGGATCGGGGTTTTGATTGGGATTAGGGCTGTCTGTCAATTAAAAAAATTAATTGTGATTAATTTTTTTAATTTACATTTGAAAATGTATTGATTTCAACTACGATACAGAATACAAAGCGTACAATGTTCACTTTATATATATTTTTAATTACAAGTATTTGTATTGTAAAAAAACAAAAGAAATAGTATTTTTCAATTCACCTAATATAAGTACAGTAGCGCAATCTCTTTATCACAAAAGTTGAACTTACAAATTTAGAATTATTTACAAAAAACCTGCATTCAAAAATAAAATAATGTAAAATTTTAGAGCCTGCAAGTCCACTCAATCCTACTTCTTGTTCAGCCAGTCGCTCAGACAAAGAAGTTTGTTTACATTTGCAGGAGATAATGCTGCCCGCTTCTTGTTTACCATGTCACCTGAAAGCGAGAACAGGCGTTCACATGGCACTGTTGTAGCCAGCGTTGCAAGATATTTACATGCCAGATGTACTAAAGATTCATATGTCACTTCATGCTTCAAACACCATTCCAGGCTACATGCGTCCATGCTGGTGATGGGTTCTGCTCTATAACAATCCAAAGCAGTGTGGACCGACTCATGTTCATTTTCATTATCTGAGTCAGATGCCACCAGCAGAAGGTTGATTTTCTTTTTTGGTGGTTCAGGTTCTGTAGTTTCTGCATCAGAGTGTTGGTCTCTTAAGACTTCTGAAAGCATGCTCCACACCTCATCCCTTTAGATATTGGAAGGCACTTCACAGTCTTAAACCTTGGGTCGAGTGCTGGAGCTATCTTTAGAAATCTCACATTGGTACCTTCTTTGCGTTTTGTGAAATCTGCAATGAAAGTGTTCTTAAAATGAACAACATGTACTGGACCATAATCCGAGACTGCTATAATATGAAATATATGGCAGAATGCAGGTATAACAGAGCAGGGGACATATAATTCTCTCCCAAGGAGTTCAGTCACAAATTTAATTTAATGCATTATTTTTTAACGAGCATCATTAGCATGGAAACATGTCCTCTGGAATGGTGGCCGAAGCATGAGGGGCATACGAATGTTTAGCATAGCTGTCACCTACATACCTTTAAGTGCCAGCTACAAAAGTGCCATGCAAATGCCTGTTCTCACTTTCAGGTGACATTGTAAACAAGAAACGAGCAGCATTATCGCCTGTAAATGTAAACAAACTTGTTTATCTTAGCAATTGGCTGAACAAGAAGTAGGACTGAATGGACTTGTAGGCTCAAAAGTTTTACATTGTTTTGTTTCTTGAGTAGAATCATAGAATCATAGAATATCAGAGTTGGAAGGGACCTCAGGAGGTCATCTAGTCCAACCCCCTGCTCAAAGTGCATTTATGTAACAAAAAAAATCTACATTTGTAGGTTGCACTTTCACGACAGAGATTGCACGACAGTATTTGTATGAGCTGAATTGAAAAATGTTTTTTTGATTACAAATATTTGCACTGTAAAAATGATAATCAAAAATAAAAGGAGTACTTGTGGCACCTTAGAGACTAACCAATTTATTTGAGCATAAGCTTTCGTGAGCTACAGCTCACTTCATCGGATGAAGCTCCATTGAAGATCTGATGAAGTGAGCTGTAGCTCACGAAAGCTTATGCTCAAATAAATTGGTTAGTCTCTAAGGTGCCACAAGTACTCCTTTTCTTTTTGCGAATACAGACTAACACGGCTGTTACTCTGAAACCAATCAAAAATAATATATACTTTGATTTCAATTATAACACAGAATACAATATATATGAAAATGTAGAAAAACATCCAAAATATTAATACATTTCAATTGGTATTCTAGTGTTTAACAGGGCAATTAAAACAGTGATTAATCGCAATTAATTTTTTTTAGTTAATCGCGTGAGTTAACTGCAATTAATCAACAGCCCTAATTGGGATTGTGGTGGCAAACCCTGTAGGGTGAATCAGGCCCCTTGTCTTTAAATATTGTCATCTTCACAGTTAAAAAATCGTGCTTTACAACTTTCGTAGCCTACAGGAGGTAAGTTGTGTGCATGCCCCAATCACGCTGCTAACTCCTATATCTTGGACCCTAGATGCAGTTGGGAAACTCTGGTTGTTCACAGGCATCAAAATATGAATTTTAGACAGGATTTTCCCATCTACCACCTTTGATGATCCTGGTAGCAATGCAAAGTGCTTACAAAATTGCTCAGTTGCCTATCGTAAAATCATTGCTCTTGAGACCAAAAATCCACCTGGAAACAAACTGAATTGGCTCTGAATAATCCCCAGCACCATTTATCTACCTTTACTTTGACATCTAGCTTGGAGAGTCCCCAGTTTTTGTCTGAAGGCCATAAGTGGCCCTGTACCTTTTCCTGTCTATTATCAGTGAACAGAACACAACATTCATCACCATTTAAGGACCCAGCATGATAGGTTGGGGGCTAATCAGGCCTTTATGGTGATGGGGCCTAGAAAATGGAATTTGATCTTCCCTGGCGTCCATCTCTCCCCACTTTTACAACACTTTAAACCTTTCTATTCCAGAGGATTTTTTTTGTGTTTGTTTTTTAATTTGATCCCCACTTTGTCCTGTAACCAAGAGACTGTTTTTCCTTATACATGCATTCCGATAGTGCTTAGATATGCTCCAGATGAACTCAGGGCCCCATTGTATTAGGTGCTGTGCAAACATAGCTAGAGACAGTCCCTGTCCCAAAAAGCTTACAGTATAAATAGACAAGACAGACAAACGGTGAGAGAAAGGGAGTATCATTATCTTCATTTTACAGGTGGGCAACTGAGGGCCTTTCTACACACCAGAATGCCCTGATTTAACTAAATCGGGTTCTAAATCGATGGAGTCAAACTGGGACAATTCCTTGGTGTGGACACTTAAATCGGTTTGAGTGGCTAACATTGATTTGGGCTTATTTCACTTTGTTACAGGACATTGGACTGGGGGAGAATTTCAAAGGCACAAATGACAGGTGACTAATTCCCATAGGAGGTCAATGGGAGTTGGGAGCCTAACTCTTCTCTGTGCCTTTGAAAACCTCATTCTAGATGGACCACTGGTCTGATCTGGTGTGGAAAGTCCAGTATATACCTATGATTTTTTTTAAACCCCTTGGCTGGTTTTACTTGTTAAGCTTTTACAGGGAGGCTTTTATATTTGTTTTATATATTTTATATTTGTTTTAAGTCATTTTTACTATGCTTTATATAGCGCCTTGAGCCCTTCTGCCAGGATAAATCACAGGGAAGGACTCCTCATTATACCAAAGAGTACTAATAAGCATCGTGTTAATGATATAACACCAGGTGTCCAAGGGAGATTCCTTCTAAGGAGGCTGGCACTGCTGTACTGAAAATGACATGAGAATGCAAAGGATTCATCTCATTGTGTTTACTACTGTGGCTAACACTGAGCTGCCGGTCTTGCAACCAGTAAACCAATCTAGCATTTATTGGACAGAGTCAAAGCTGAGTTACTGAAAATAGCATCACCTACTGCATTGCTTTCTCACTCCCAGCCTCCATTTAAAGGTGCCCTGTGCTGCAGACAGTTCTGAGGTAAAGCTTGTATAAATTGGTTGTTGACTCTTGCAAGCTTGCACTGTTTCAAAATATACAGCCTGTTCCAAATTTTTAATTCAAAAGAGAGCATTGCCTGTATACTGAGCACCTTACAAAATGAAGGGGTCCCAACAATAGTTTTGATGGTGAATGGAAAAGCTTTATTGAGATCAAAACTAATAACTAATATTTTGCAATGCTAGAACACCTTTCACATCAGGATTTCAAAGCAATTGTTTCAAAGCAGCAACTGACATGTAAACGTCTCTGAGTGGAACGTCGCAACTATTTAACAGCACATATCAATACCACACAACAGTTTAGGGCTGGAAGTGAAACATCTATTTGGAATTTTTGATGGACAAAATATAATTACCAGTGTTGGAATTTAGCCAGAGCTCCAGTGCCAATTACCCCAACTGTCTGCTTGCAAAAAGTACAGAGTGATCATTAATGACCGCGGTGTTATGTCTCATACAAAAGATGGCACCTAAACAATACTGTGCCCTTAAAACTGTGTTCGGGCTTTGGCTCAGTGCTAGGGTGGCCAGACAGCAAGTGTGAAAAATCGGGACAGGGTGGGGAGTAATAGGCACCTATATAAGACAAGGCCCCAAAAAATCGGGACTGTCCCTATAAAATTGGGACATCTGATCACCCTACTCAGTGCTAGGGTGACCAGCTTTCCCGATTTTATAGGGGCTGTCCCGATTTTGGGGTCTTTTTCTTAAATAAGCTCCTATTACCCCGCACCCCCGTCCCGATTTTTCACACTTGATGTCTGGTCACCCTACTCAGTGCTGATACAGAAGGAAACATGTTACCTACCGACCTATCCGCCTCACTTTCTATGGCATCTAGATATTCCATCGAGGTAGCTCATCCAAATACTACCATTCAAAAACAATTCTGCCTAGCTTGGCAGAACTAACTATTGTAGGTCACTTTGTGCAATAGTTTTAAAACAACAGCCAGGATTCTACATCAATCACAAGCTGTGGATAAAGAATTAAAAACACATTTGACAACCAAATATTGGGAAATCAGTTCTTTTAACCTCCCTGCCAAGATCTGAGTTATGGGGTCTTTTTTTCTCTCTTTCTGCAATGGCTCTTGATATCACAAGCACCTAAGACAGTTGCAGATGTCGGTGGTGATCAGATAATTTGTTCTTGCAGAGACAACACAGAATCTTGTGATGAGCTCTTGGCAGGTAAGTGAAGGAGGAACTGATTTTAAATTTTCACAGTTGTTCACTGAGTGTAAAAGTTACCTCTCTGCAGAAATACAACACGAGGCCTATGTGCCACTTACATCCCATTTAAACTGTGAGGGACTGATTTAGCTGTAGGGGGTTGGAGTTGTGCTAGCACTCTACACACTGGTGAATTTCACACATGCTGATGTGGGATCAGGATCTTTTGTTCTGAATTTGAAACCATCCCACGTTAACATCAAGAGAAGATTAAATGTCCCCCATATTCTCTTAAATTTGCTGTATTTTAGAAGGTGCAAATATTTTCTTTGCTTACAAGAAAGAGGAAACAAGGATCATGAATGTCTCTCTGTCCCTTTCAGATAATGCATTGCTTTTACAAGTATTTGCCAGCAGAGTGCATTTCATCAGTGGTCGAGCCATGCAGGACATCACGGAACACCTGTCAGGTAACAAACCGCTCAGCTGAACTGGACTTTTCATGGTTCATTTGGATTAAACTCAAAAAAGACTCTTGGGAAATGACAGATGTGAGGAAATCCCTATGCATTAACAAAGCTATAGCCCGTGGAACAGCAGGGGGCACTGGGTCTGTTCCTGTGCAGTCAATTACACCTGTGTAAAAAGTGCTTGTAAAATGCTCCTGCTCTGATCTGGTCATGTATCACATATGCTTTGCACAGGTGTAAATGACTGTACAAGATGCAAGGCAGTGGAGCATTGGGCTTTCAGAGTCTAGTTATGAATCATTGATGGGAGGTCTCAAAATTCTCTCCTAAGAAAGAGAAACTAAAAATATTCCGGCTGCCTCCTGAATGTTTTTGAAAGGGCAGCAGTGTCAGATCACAGCTAGGCCCACAGCTGCTGCTTCCTTAGGCAAATGTCTATCCCTGACAGTCTACAAACACCCACACCCAGCTATGGAACATTTTGTAGTCACTGATATTTTGCTATTCTCGGAGTCTGTTTTGCCTTTCTCACAAAGAGCTCTGGGGGAGGAGTTCTCTTGTGGCAAACATTTTGGGCTAGATCCCACAAAAGCTGGGACTACCAGCATGAGTGCAGACTGTTCATGTGAATAATGGTTGTTGCAAGGATGTACCTTGCTGGAGGTGTGAGCAGGCAATTCCTTCCTGACCCTGCAGGCTATCGGCTTCTACCCAGAAGCATGACATTGCATTTCCATTATTTCAATGTGTGTAAGTATAGTTTTATTTCCACATCAGCTGAATCCTACAAGCTAATAATGCTGCTATTTCTTGACCTATAGTCACAGCTTATGTCCAGTGGCAGCCAAGAAATGGTAAAATTGATCTTCTCAACATACACTGAAAGCAGCCTAATTATAGCCTTGCTTTAATTAGGGCTCAAACTACTGTTAATTATTCCAGCTTCTTTTAATCCAAGGTTTAATACGGTTTGCTTGTTCATTACGACTCTCTTAAGGGCATCCATATCCATGGCAAACCTAACAGGGCCTTTAAAGGTAATTTGCATAAAGTAAATCTCTCTACACACAGAATTGAATTCTACAGCAATTTAATCTCTTTTTGCAAATAAAGCATTTAAATATAAATTGGGGCCAGTTTAGAAAGAGCAGATGTTCCCTCTGGGATTTATTGGGAACAGGCAGTTCTCTTTTCTAAACTCCATGGTGGCCACTATATTTAATAGCATCTGTGCTCTAATTATCTCTTGTTTAATGAGGGACTGTAACCCTTTGCTGATTTATTACAGTTGTTTAAGTATTATTTAAGGCTGATTTTTTTAAAAAGTGAATTTTTATGCTGGTGAAAGGTGCCAGACTTATGATGCTGGGAATATGAAATCGCTTTAACCACAGAATAGCAATGTATGCTTCCCTCACACTATCACCAGATAATATGCCTCAATTTACCTCTATCAGACTGATGAGAATTCAGTCTCCAGGTCATATCAGTTCTTGGCCTCTCTGTGGAAACTGCCAGCAAAGATGCCAGGTAGTGTCAGGTTTTTGTTTGTTTTTAATGTTGCCATCTATCCAATTCGGAAAGTAAACTGAAATCTCATCTCAGGAAGGGTTAAAAGAAAATTGTCTAGTGGTTAGGGCTTTATCCTTGCATTTGGAAGACCTGGGTTTAATTCCCTGTTTCACTACAACCTTTGTGTGATCTGGGCAAGTCACTTATGCTCTATCTGTGCCTCAGTTTCCTCTCTGTAAAATGGGTATAATAGTACTTTCCTACATCACAGGTGTGTTGTGGGGATAAACCTATTAAAGATTATCAGGCATCCAGACACTGTGATCATGGTGGCTATATTAGTACCTTAGATAGCTAAACATCTTGAAACTTGGAACAGTCATTCATTATGAGTCACTAAGTACAAGAAAAATCTCAAATTAGACCTTCCCATCAGAAGCACCAATAGATCATCCATCTCTCTGATCAGATTTTAGTCCCCTGTAGGCTAGAATTTTGAAGTTTAGAGCAGACATTCATTATGGGCCACTGAGCACAAGGAAACTCCAAATTAGACCTTTGTTTTTTCATCAGAGTTCACCAAAAGGTCAACAGTGTCTCTTATTGGAGTTCAACCATTCAAGTGCCCTTTTGAACTATAATCTTGAAATTTGGTACAGCTATTTTAGACAGCTGATTACTGGAAATAGAAATTTGACACTTCTATCATATGTTATCAAAGGTTCATCTGTCCAACAGTTTACAAGAATTATATTAATTACTTCTTTAGGGCTGTCATGTTAAGAATGAGGCCTCTGATTTGGAGAAATTAAGGTAATTTGAGGTCAATAGTTCTATTTAATGGATAATATCATTTCAGTTTGCTTATAGAGAATTTTACCGTTTGCATTCAGATTCCAGACAGAACTCAGAAATAGATTTGAGGAACTAAAAATAAAGATGGGCTTCCACCTTGATTGTTAAGATGCTTTATCTTCTGTCCTGCAGCGCTTGTAGCTTCTGTATACCCTCGGAAACCCCAGGCTGTGGAACGTCACACCCTGCCTGTTCTCTGGTATTTCTTGAACAACATGATCGGAAATGGGGTGTTACCTGGTAGGAGTGGGAATGTCAGGACTGTGGTCTGCAAGCTTGCTAAAAGCCTGTACAAAGAGATGGGACGCAGCCTAGAGGATCATGCTTCCAGCCAACCACAACATGCAATAAAATCCCTCCGGGACCTTTTAGAACTCCAGTGAAGGAGGCCCAGTAGCCTTCAGGACAGTTTACAGTGTGGCACTTGATGGGGTGGATAAATGAAGTGGTGGACATTATACTGGCAATGATTTTATTCTATGTGTTTTTGGAGAAAGGAATAAGTTTATAGATCCAGATGTATATAGTATATTTTGCAGTAGAATTAAACAAATCATGTATTTTTATAAGGTTTTATTTCCTGAACTTTTGTTCCTGAGAGGTTTTACATAGATTTTTTAAAAACAAGAATTATGTATAAATGTTGTGATTTGTAATTGTGTAAAAAAGAAAATAATGTATTTATACACAGGCACATTTAGGAAGGCAGAGATGGGCCTTAGACACGGGGGGGGGTGGATGAGTGGGCCCCAGAAGCAAGAGTGAGAGGCAAATACTGCAGGCTGAGAAAATAAATTGAGTGAGGAAGAGAGAACTATGCTGCCCCTAGGACACAAAGGGTATGTCTACATTGGAGCTGGGAGATTTGCACTAGTGGGGCTCAAGCTAGCATGCTAAAAATAACAGTGTGGACCTTGCAGCTCAGGCTGGAGCTTGGGATCTGAAGCCTACCTGTCCCTCTAGGCTTGAGAGTCCAAGCTGCTACCCAAGCCACAATGTCAACACTTCTATTTTTAACACACTTGTTAGAGTGTCACTAGCATGAGTTTGCCTACCTGGGCTGAGAGGCTCGCTCTTAGCCATAGTATAGACATACCAATAAGCTTGTGGAAAGGGGGTAAAGGAGAGAGAGAGAGGTGGGGCTCTGGAAGCAGAAAAAGTGACCCGGGTGTATATCCAGATCTGAAAAATTGAGCACTCCTACACACATTCACACAACCTTGAAAGGCAGAGGGAAAGAAAGGAGGAGATATATGGGACCCTGAACACAGGCAGAGTGAGGCACATGGGGCCCATGAGAGCAGATAAATAGAAGGACCTTGAAAATGGGGCCTTGCCCATTAAGTCAGAAGGCCAAAGAGCAGCACAGAAGGACCCAGCCAATGAGGTCCATGAGTCTGAGAATTTTAAATTTCTTTATTTTTTTCATACAAGTTGTCTAACTTGTTGTTGCATTCTGTATTATCTTTCTGTGAATTACCCTTCATCCCCCATCACCGAGGTCTTTTATTACAGTAAAGAATGGGTGAAATGATTCAAACCTTCTGAAGTGTTTTAGATTAACTTAGAACTGCATATGAAATGTAGTGTAAATGTAATGTTCTAGAGCACCAGGAACTCAGAATCTTCTGGAACATTCTAGTGCACTCTCTGAGCCAGGAACCTAGTTCTGAAACATTACGGAGTGCCCTGGAACTGACCATCTTCAGAAAACTTCTAACAGCATCCAGGAATTTAGTATCTTCTGAGGTGTTCTACAGCACCTTAGAACTTGGAATTTTGGAAGATTGTTCAAAAAGTCAGGTGAAAATGGCATAGGCTTAGTGTGGTGTGTAATTGTTCTTTAGAGAAGGAGCAAGGCACTGCAGAGAACACCAAATGCCAAAATGTTGAACAGAGGCTTCTGTGGGGGAGGGATACTGTTAAAGAATGACCTGAGTTAAATAAGCAAAGCCTGCATTACATTTACTCCTTCAAGCAACTTGAGCTTGTTCACTACGCAGAGCTTATTTTAAAGTTTTGGGGGTTTTTTAGGGGTAGCATCTTCTGAGATCCCCTGTTTCTCCCTCCTTCAAACTCAAAGTGCTCTCTCCTCACAGTTCCCCTCCCTTTAGGCACACCTCCCTCTAGAGCCCTTCACTGCTGAATAAATGTTCTTTGTTTTAGCTTCTTCTTCAGCTTCTCTCTAGCCCCTGTGGATATAGTGGGAAGTTTTTGTACTTAAGAGAAAAGAAGCTTTTGTGTATAGCAAAAGAACCCCTCCCCCCCCCCCAGTCAGTTTTATTTGTTCAGTTGTAGGGTTCATGGAGTCCAATTAAAAGATAATTTATGTAACCAGCTCTTAATGTGCTACTGGCCTAGAGTGTTGCTTATGTGTATATTGTTTCACAGGGTTGATGGGAATAAAGTGTTTCCTGTCGGTATGTTGGTTCTGTCTGGTAGGGTTTTTGTGTCAGCTGTTTCACCATATGATGGGAACTCAGAACACAGAATGACCCAGTTTTGCCCCTGCTGACAAGGGGGCTCTGTGCCTTACAGAAGATGGAGCAGGGGTGCTCCCTGGTGAACAGTGGGCTAACTGCAGCTCCGCTTCTCCCTCCTCTTGAACAGGAGAACATGTGGAATACAACTGAAGTGGTTGCTTGGGAAACAGAAGAGACAAAATGCTTTTGGGAAAGTTGGGAATGGGATCCCCACCCAGGATACTAGGACTGGCACAAAGCTAAACGATGTGTTTCCTGTTTCCTTTCTGCATTTGTCAATTTATGCTTATTGTAATTTTATTACAGTAGCACCTAGAGGCCCCAACTAACATCAGAGGCCTATTGTGCTAGGTACAGCATGAACATGTGACATCCCTGGCTCACAATCTACATAATCAAGACCAAGGGTGGGGGAGTAGGAGGTACAAAGAGGTGAAGTGACTTGCCAGAGGTCAAACATCAGATCAGTGGCCAAACTGGTAACAGAACTGGAATCGCCTGATTCAGTGGCCAGGGGCCAATACACTAACCCACCCTACCTTTCTTGTTAGAACATTAATCCTTGAGGAGAAGATCCTGCTGACTGCAAATGCTTTTTCTGCTGAGTCGTTACACCAATTTACAGAACCCTCCCTGGGCTTTAGGGCCAACCTTGAGGCTCTCCCAGTCTATTTCACTGAGGTACATCACAGATGCTAATCCACTGTGGCTCCTGGAGGCTAGATGCAGACTGAATGCCCCACTTTCACCACCCTGCTAGTTCAGCAATGGAGTGATGCATTGACAGTGGCCACAGATAGCAACTTACATGCCATCCTGCTAGCCAAAGGTAAGAGCTGTTGTCATGATAAGGGAGTAAAATGGCTCTAAAAAATAGGGTGAGGAAAACTCCAGTACTCTGCTCTTTGGGTTGGGACCAAGCACAGGGAGGGGCAGGCTAATGTTCAGATGCCAGGGTGGGGATAGAGTTGTCTTGACTCTTTATTTTGTTTGTTTTCTTGTTTGGGGGAGTATTTTTACTCTGTAATAGGGATTTGAAAGACAAAGGTGAATGAATTGAAGACTGGGATCAAGGGATGCACAATATAGTAGTACATTGCTAATCCACTACAAACCTCATCATTCCTCCCAGAAATTGCTACTCTCTCCTTAGCAAACAGCAGCTATTTAGGGCCTGATTTTCAGACAGCTTAGGGTATGCAGTCACATGTCCAGTTTGTGTGCACAGTTACAGTGAAGCTTGTGCTATGCAATTAAGGTAGTGGTGCCCAAATCCATCCAACTGCTTATGAGCCCCGTTACCTGATTTGCACATGCAACTGCAGAATCCTCAGTGCATGTGAGATTTCAACAGTAGAACCTGCCAGAGCCAAGGGGACCTTTGGGGAGCAGAGGAGAAGGCAGATAGAGAGCAAAGTGAAGAACTGATAGGGGGAGGGAAATGAGAATAATGTGTCCAGGCTGGGAAGGATGGTGGGGCAGAGACACGCACTTGAGAGGGGAGTAAATATTGAGGATGTGGTTTGGGGACTTGAGAAGGCTGGGAAAAAGAGGAAAATTTTGAAAGTGTTGAAAGGAGAGAAATGGTAGGTGGGAAATGAGCGGAATGGAGGCTGGTGACCTCAGACAGAACATTTTCATGTCTTATTCAATCCAAATGACGTCTAGAGTGCAGGGAGAGGAGCACAGATGGGCAAGACCTGGGAAGTGGACTTATTTTCCAACTCTGCTGCTGAAGGTGAAGTAGCACCCTGTAAACAACCCCCTGTGCTGCCTCTCTGAAATGCTGCGAGAGCTGGAGCAAATGATTCTGGGGTGCATCAGAATGGGACTGGTTGCAAGTGGCTGAACATGCAGTATCTGTGGAATGGGGTATGTATATAGAATGTACTGGATCTGACTGAAAGCCAGCTGTTAGAAACTTGTCTCTCCACTTGGGGGAGAGACTGCATTGAGCGAGCTATTTTCATCCTTGTTATATAATGGCTGGAAATGAAGGTGCTGTTGTCTCTACCAAATTCCTGCCAGTTGACATTGAATTCTGATACTGCAATAAAGCCTTTGATGTCACTTGATTTAAGCAGAGGTAGGAAAACAGTGACAGATAAAATTAGAGCTGACTGGAATCTTGGAAACGTTTGCCGCATAGTTGAACGGTGCCCCTGTGTTCGGAGCCTCAGCTGAGAAGCCAATAACTCAGTGGGTTTGGACCATGAGCTCCCTCACCTCATCCTCCAAAGTAGTGCCCAAGGAACAGGGTTTGAGCCACAAAAGGGGGAAGTGGGTTATGGGAGGAGCCTGCATTGCCTGTGGTAATACCTTTTCTGTGGATAAATGGAGGCCTTCAGTCCCCCTGCTCCAGTCAGGCAGCACCTTTCACTTTTTAGTGAAGAAAAGAAAAACACTTCCCTGGGTTTTGCCCGTATTTGAAATAGCTGTGAATCTGCAGGCCATCTATTTTTGTTACTACCTGCCATCCCCTTCAGGAAGTGCATGCCAGCCAGTTTGTGGGGCACTTTGTGTTCAAAGCCCTGACATTCGAGTAATTGCAGCTCAGCAATGACAGCTCCATTATTATCATCTTCCCACAATTTACCTTAGCTACAGCCAAGCTGGAAACGTCTCTCTGCTAAGGAAAAAATAAAATCAGGCTTTTGACAATCTATTGACACCTCATAAAAATGAATCCCTAAGGTGTGTGATCCCAGTGTGACACTGTGGCCAAAAGAAATAACGCGATCCTGGGATGCATAAATGGAGGAATCTAAAGTAGGAGCAGAAAGATTATTTTATCTTTGTATTTGGCACTGTATTTGACCTGCACGCAGTATTAAAGGTGTGGGCATACCATGGATTTATATGGTGGCATTATGATATTTTCTGTTTTATTATCGATCCCTTTCCTAATGGTTCCTAACTTTCTGTTAGCTTTTTTTGACTGCTGCTGCACATTGAGCAGAAGTTTTCAGAGAACTATCCACGATGACTCCAACATCTTTCTTGAGTGGTAACAGCTTATTTAGATCCCATTATTTTGTATGTATAGTTGGAATTATGTTTTCCAAAGTGCATTACTATGCATTTATCAATGCTGAATTTTATCTGCCATTTCGTGGCCCAATCATGCAGTTTTGTGAAATCCCTTTATAACTCTTCACAGACAGCTTTGTACATAACTGTCTTAAATAATTTTGTATCTTCTGAAAACTTTGCCCCCTGACTGTTTACCCCTTTTTACCGATCATTTATGAATATATTGAACAGCACTGGTCACAGTACAGAACCTTAAGGGACTCCAATGTTTACCTCTCTCCCCTGTGAAAACTGACCATTTATTCCTACCCTTTCTTGCCTATCTTTTAAGCAGTTACTGATCCATGAGAGGACCATCCCTGTTATTCCACGACTATCTATTTTACTTTTGAGTCTTTGGTGAGGGACGTTGTCAAAGGCGTACTGAAAGTCCAAGAATACTATAGTCACTAGAATCACCCTTGTCCACATATTTGTTTAATGCCTCAAATCATTCTAATAGATTGTCGAGGCATGATTTCCCTTTAAGTAAGCCATCCTGACTCTTCCTCAACATATCATGTTCATTTGTGTGTCTGATAATTCTGTTCTTTAGTCCACTTTTAATCAATTTGCCCAGTACTAAGTTAGGCTTACTGGCCTGTAATTGCTAGAATTGCCTCTAGAGCTTTTTAAAAAAAATCTATCTGCCAGTCATCTGGTACAGAGGCTGAGTTGCATATCACAGTTAGTAGTAGTGCTACAGTTTCATATCTGAGCTCTTTCAGAACTCTTGGGTCCTGGGGATTTACTACTATTTAATTTATCAGTTTGTTCCAAAACCACCTCTATTGACACACCAAATCTAGGACAGTTCCTCAGATTTGTCACCTAAATGGAATGGCTCAGGTATGGAAATCTCCCTCTCATCCTCTGCAGTGAAGATCTATGCAAAGAATTCATTTAGCTTCTCTGCAACAGCCTTGTCTTCCTTGAGTGCTCCTTGAGTGCTCCTCAATCTTCCATTGTCCCCACTGATTGGTTGGTTGGCTTGCTGCTTCCAATGTGCTTACAAAAATTGCAGTGAGTTTGTGTCTTCTGCTAGTTGCTCTTCAAATTCTTTTTTTGGCCCTGCCTAATTATACTTTTATGCTTGACTTTTGAAGTTTGTGCCCTTCTGATGATGCTTTAGCTGAGGATGTTTCAGTGCAAATTACTAAATTGGTCTTTCATCAATAAATAATTTGCCAAATTCATCCCTGATGTAACTCCAGTGAGGTCAATTAATCTGACCCACTATCTCTTCGACTCATTGACTCTCCATCTTAAACTCTCTATCTCTCTCTTGTTTTGCCTATGCTTCTTTATTTCTATCCTCTAGGAATTATTTTAGAGACATTCTATAGCCTGAGTCATACAAGAGATCAGACTAGATGATCACATTGGTGCCTTCTGGCCTTCGAATCTATGAATTTATGTCTCTCTCTGCTATTATTCATTATTTAACCCTCTGACTGCATTATTTATTTGTGTCTTGGAAAAAGTGTACATGAAAGATCGTGCACTGAGTAAAACTATAAATATAGATAAAGATAGATATTTAAAATACCGGCATGTGTACTAGGTACCCAAACAAAATATTCAGATCTGAATCCCATAACATTGGGTGTCCTTCACCCAGTTCCGGATCACAGCCTACTCCTATTTGAATCTTGTACTTTGGGACTACCTCTGATGTGTACATACACAATAATAAACATTAAACATACATCAAAGGTAAAAGAGTATATCATCTATATGTGTGATACATAAAGGGGCGGTGGGAGCTCCCTTTTATGGACACCCAGCCAGCCAGTTAGCTATAAAATTCCTCTTAGTAGCTGTTCTCTATTTGCTTTACCTGTAAAGGGTTAACAAGCCCACAGGTAAAAGGAAAGGAATGGGCACCTGACCAAAAGAGCCAATGGGAGGCTCTTTTTATAATTGGGGGAAAAAACTTCCCTTTGTCTGTCTGTTGTGGCTCTCTGGGAAAAAGGGGAACCGGGAGCAGTTACGCTATGAGAAGCTTTAAGCCAGGTATGATCATAGAGCATCAGATCATACCTAGAACTACTATTTGGAACCCCCAAATGTGTGAGTAGATCATGAATGTTTAGAAAGACGTGATTAGGCTTATTTCTGTTTATTTCTTATGGCTAGTGAACTCCTCTGTGCTAACCCCAGATGCTTTGTTTGCTTGTAACCTTTAAGCTGAACCCCCAAGAAAGCTATTTTGGGTGCTTAATTTTTGGAATTGCTCTTTTAAAATCTAGCAAAAGCCTAAGTTCCAGATGTATTTTCTTTCTTTTTGTTTTTAATAAAATTTACCTTTTTAAAGAACAGGATTGGATTTTTAATTTCCTAGGAAGTTTGTGCATGTTGTTTAATTAGCTGGTGGCAACAGCTAATTTCCTTTGTTTTCTTTCTCAGCTCTTCCCCGGAGTGGTGGGGGTGGGGGTGAAAATGCTTGAGGGTACCCCACAGGGAGGAATTCCCAAGTGCGCCTTCCTGGGCTTCAAGGGGGTTTTGCATTTGGGTGGTGGCAGCCTTTACCAAGCCAAGGTCAGCTGGGCCGTAGTGGAGGGAAGCAGCTGGGCCAGTGGCTGGGTGTGTCTCTGCTCCCATCCCCAGCCTCGTCCCTGGGCTGGGGACAGAGCCGTGGCCCAGGGCCAAGAATGGGGATGGGGGCAGGAGTGGAACCACAGCCGGACTGCTGTGGGGGCCAGCAGCCAGGTGCATGGCCGGATGCAGAACAGCACCGAGGCGGGGGATGGGGCCAGGCACGGGGCCAGGAGCCAGGGCTGCAGCTGTGAGTGGGGCCAGAGCAGAGCTGGGTGGTGCTCCCTCCTTGCTCCCCCATGGGGACTGGCCCAGACCCGTCATGCTCCCCTCAGGGGGTGCGCCTGACAGTTTGGGGACCTCTGGTCTAGTTCCTTATTTTTAAAAAATTGTATTTGGTTTCATATTAGTTTAATTGGTAGCTATTGTTATCCGTATACCTTGGAAAAACCAGTTCATAACCCAGTGTGAACAATAACATCTTAATGCTAAAATCATGGCAGCCAGTTTCTGATGTTACAGGCAGGAGTGTGCCTGTGATATTTATAAATTAGGTTTTTTGAATCGCTCTGTTGAAACCTGTTGTATCTCCCATCAGTTATGGCCTTATCCTGACAGCTGCACACAGCCCAAGCAGGGATCGTTCATAGGTGGCAGAGAAGAATGGAATCCCCCATCCCAAATCCACACCGGTACTGACATGGTCAACATCACCAAGCTGGGAATTTATCTTCACAACAGCCCTCCGAGTCTTCCAGGAAAAACGGGAGTAGACAACACCTGCCCTTAAAAAAAAACAAACTAAGCAGGAAAAAGCCCCTTCAGGTCTTTATTTAATGTATCAGAGTAAAACAAAAATGAACATTTAAGGACTAGATTCTCAACTGGTATAAATGAGCGTAAGTCCGTTGACTTCAAGGCTTTTTTCCTCTCGCTGGGGATATGGCTTTTAGTTTTCAAAGGGGAAAGTGAAAGGCATTCATGGTGCATTGACCCCCTCCATCGATGATAGCATCATGAGTAGTGTTTGTGGAAATAGCAACATGGGTTGGGCTTTAGAGATGCAAAACTGAAAGCTGGGATGGTTTGGACCTGGGTCCTATTTTATGAGGAATGGGGAGAAAAAGAGGGCTTGGGAGGAATGGTTCCGGTGGCCAGTCTCTAGTCTTCAGGACTGTTATCTCTTGGCAGCACTTGTTTTAAGTCCTCTTAAATAGTAAGCCACAGAGCTGTAGCCCCATGCTATAGGGATGTCACCATCACCCCAGGTAGGCCGAGGAACAGTGCAGCCTGCATTAGGAGCAGCATCCCTATGCAGAAAGGGATCTAAATGGAGACCACAAAGGGATCCTGAATGTCTCCAGGATATTGTTATCTAACATTTAGTTAAAGATCAGGGAGCTGATTTTTGCTGGCCCCTTGGAGAGGTCCCTTAAAACAGGTTTTACTGTGTACTGGAGGGACACAGGGTGTCGGGGCACAACTACTCAGTCAAGGGGATTGGGAATTACAGCAACTGCCTAGATGTGCTTCCTGGCTTCCACGGTGCCTGAGATTTCCAATCTTCTTGTATGTCAAAGCCCAGTCCAACTATTTTGACCTTGTGAAGGTCGAGACAACGTGGCAGGGTTGGAAACTGAAAATCCGCTATTTCTCAGCAGAGCCAGTACAGTTCAGGCAGATGCAATCTGATCTTTTCCCACTCTCTCTTGCCAATAGTCGACAGCACAGACTTTTCATCCTTCCTCCTTGTTCAGAGACCCTCTGCTGAGGTGGTAACCTACAGATTACTCCCTTTTGCAGAATGGTTTCTGTGAAGTGAGACTGCTGCTGGGTAGGAGACAAAGCAATGAGGATGGGTTCAGCAAACCTATTTCGAGTAGGACTCTAGGTTAGGACCTAAACCAAGAAGTCTTTAAAATTATAACCACCATCCTTAATACTGGAATTTACTTAAAATATCAGGTGATCCTGGGAGACCATTTCAGTACCATGTGCATTGCATTGTTCCCTGGAGACACAAACCCATGCTTTTAATTGGTATTTACATGGGAGCACAGCTGTTCAGACCTGCCAAAAATATCTTGTATTTTTATATGTGGCACACAAAATGTTTGTATGAGTCATTGTACTTCAGAAGACATCCTTGCAGTGAAAACTGAGATTCCACTAATGTAGGGGAAACTGTTACAGGAGCAGATCACTTACCAGATCTCATAAGAGAAGACAATTTCCAGGAAAAATACTGAAGTTTTTCAATAAGAAGACTGTATTATCCAATTTTTTATTTGCCATATTCTTTTCTGGATTATTTTAGTTTGCCTCTACTAGATCCTCTGTAACAGGTGGCAATTTATTTGCTATGTGGATTGTTGTCCTAGCAGAAAGGTTTAATGATCAGAGTAGAGAACTTTTCTGTGCTTTTGTGTATCCCCTCTTTAAATTGGGGATAATGCTTACTTGCACCCCATCATTTTTGTGAAGTTTAGTATGTGTGTATTGTGATAGACCCCAGGCCAGTTGGGTACAGCAGAGTAGTAGAAGGCAGATATGCTGGCCACTGGATAAGCAGTTTTCTGTTCCCTGACTGACCAGAGAGGGGCTGCTCCAGGCTAGGGTGGACACATGCCTCCAAATAGCCTGCAAGGAGTTAGTTGAAGCCATTAGGCTAATGAGAACACCTGACTCCAATTAACCTGCAAAGAGTCAGGTGAGGCTGTTAAGCTAATGTGAACACCTGACTCTAATTAAGGCCCCTCTGATACTATAAAAGGGCTCACTCCAGTCAGGCCGAGGAGAGCTACAGGAGAGGCAGTGCAGCTGAAGGGCTGAGTAATGAAGACACCCTCAAGCCACTGGAAAGGGAGCCCTAAGGTAAGGGTGAAGAAGGCATTAAGAGAGCGAAGCGGGAGAGCTGTGGGGAAGTGGTCCAGGGAAATGTAGCAACTCTGGCAGTAAAAGGTCGGCTGCCAACAGCTGCTGCCATTAGGGTCTCTGAGCCGGAACCCAGAGTAGAGGGTGGGCCTGGGTTCCCCCCAACCTGCCACTACAGAAACACCTCCTGGGAGGGGGCGACAGGCCCCTGTCAGGACAGGAGGCTAAACTGGAAAAAGGCTAATGTAGTGCCAATCTTTAAAAAAGGGAAGAAGGAGGATCCTGGGAACTACAGGCCACTCAGCCTCACCTCAGTCCCTGGAAAAATCATGGAGCAGGTCCTCAAAGAATCAATCCTGATGCACTTGCATGAGAGGAAAGTGATCAGGTACAGCCAGCATGGATTCACCAAGGGAAGGTCATGCCTGACTAATCTAATTGCCTTTTATGATGAGATTACTGGTTCTGTGGATGAAGGGAAAGTAGTGGATGTATTGTTTCTTGACTTTAGCAAAGCTTTTGACACGGTCTCCCACCGTATTCTTGTCAGCAAGTTAAGGAAGTGTGGGCTGGATGAATGCACTATAGGGTGGGTAGAAAGCTGGCTAGATTGTCGGGCTCAACGGGTAGTGATCAATGGCTCCATGTCTAGTTGGCAGCCGGTATCAAGTGGAGTGCCCCAAGGGTCGGTCCTGGGGCCGGTTTTGTTCAATATCTTCATAAATGATCTGGAGGATGGTGTGGATTGCACTCTCAGCAAATTTGCGGATGATACTAAACTGGGAGGAGTGGTAGATACGCTGGAGGGGAGGGATAGGATACAGAAGGACCTAGACAAATTGGAGGATTGGGCCAAAAGAAATCTGATGAGGTTCAATAAGGATAAGTGCAGGGTCCTGCACTTAGGATGGAAGAATCCAATGCACCGCTACAGACTAGGGACCAAATGGCTAGGCAGCAGTTCTGTGGAAAAGGACCTAGGGGTGACAGTGGACGAGAAGCTGGATATGAGTCAGCAGTGTGCCCTTGTTGCCAAGAAGGCCAATGGCATTTTGGGATGTATAAGTAGGGGCATAGCGAGCAGATCGAGGGACGTGATCGTTCCCCTCTATTCGACATTGGTGAGGCCTCATCTGGAGTACTGTGTCCAGTTTTGGGCCCCACACTTCAAGAAGGATGTGGATAAATTGGAGAGAGTCCAGCGAAGGGCAACAAAAATGATTAGGGGTCTGGAACACATGAGTTATGAGGAGAGGCTGAGGGAGCTGGGATTGTTTAGCCTGCAGAAGAGAAGAATGAGGGGGGATTTGATAGTTGCTTTCAACTACCTGAAAGGGGATTCCAAAGAGGATGGCTCTAGACTGTTCTCAATGGTAGCAGATGACAGAACGAGGAGTAATGGTCTCAAGTTGCAGTGGGGGAGGTTTAGATTGGATATTAGGAAAAACTTTTTCACTAAGAGGGTGGTGAAACACTGGAATGCGTTACCTAGGGAGGTGGTACAATCTCCTTCCTTAGAGGTTTTTAAGGTCAGGCTTGACAAAGCCCTGGCTGGGATGATTTAACTGGGAATTGGTCCTGCTTCGAGCAGGGGGTTGGACTAGATGACCTTCAGGGGTCCCTTCCAACCCTGATATTCTATGATTCTATGAACTGTTCTGGAATAAGACTGTAGGGACAACAGAGACTGTGGGAGTTCTCTCACCAACTCCTTGCTGGCTTATGATGAAAAAGGCTCAGTAGACTGTATCCTGGACCTAGAGAAAGAAGGGCTATGTGGAGGGTTGCCGTGAGCCTCCGAGGCTAGCATAAACTGCCTGGAAGTGCAGGACCCACAGGGACAAGGTCGGAGCTCTGCCACAGTGTGTGTTTGTGTGCATGCGTATATACGCTGTGACAGAGCTCCGACCTTTTGTATATGTTAGAGCTATGTTAGAGCCAAAATATTATTAAAGTTTTATATTCAAAATAGTTAGGAGAGATGCATTCACCTCTTGCCTGGATTCCCCATCCTTATACTAACTATATTTCCAGGCATACACCAAAAGAAAGAAACTTTCAACAGACTCTTTGGGGGTAGAGACGGAAAACCTATTTGATCATTGTGTCCAGCCCTCTGCCATTGTAGGATTTAATTCCCAGTAGAGGATAGACCAGGTATTAAAGTGATATTATGCTTGGGAGGAAGTGAGGCTGCAAGATGGAAACGGTCCAATTAGATTAACTTCTTTGCCTCAGATTTAAAAGCTGTGCAGCTGGTAACATTTTTTAGTTGCAGGCTATACAGTAAATCTCAGCCCTGTTGTATGTAGGATCTTTTGCGTTGCTGGGGGAAAGTCAGGAAAGTTTGGTTCATAGCTTCATAATGATTGCTTTGGGGAAGGCTAGGATCATTATTAGCTGCCCTTTGCTTCAACTGGGGCTCCAGGTCCAATAGTAGTAATTAAGATTAAAAAATGATAGAACTGATGACATCTACAGTGTCCAAAGCCGTTATTTATACAATTGATTAAAGAGCAACTCAGGCCTCATAGAAAACTTTTAGAAAGCACCTTGTCTGCAGGCAGTGTTGCCTATATTTTAGCATACAGGCCCCGTATTGACAAAGCGGTAAAATAAATATGTATATATTCTGTATTGCATCTTTCATACCACTATCACCCAAAAGCCTTGACAGTGTTAAATAATTTGGTCACAGAATTAAATGTTAGCAAAGGGAGAGGAAAAATTAAGAGGCTGAAAGGTGGGAGAAGAGATTTTGAAATGAAGAGTGTCAATACAGTGGAGAGAGACAAGAAGGTTGTTCCAGGGGGCAGAAGCTGAGAGAAAGCTCTTGCACTAACAGTGGTGAGACTGTATGGAGGGACAGAGAGTAGGTAAGTGTGAGATGAGTGCTGGAGACTGGTTTTATTCTAGTATGGAAAAGTTGCAAGGTCCTTTGTCTTCGTCCCCTACTCCTGCCACCTATTCCCCAGCGGAAGTCACAACTTCTGTTTGTGACATTATTCTTATAAGTATTCATCATAAATGGTGGTGGGCCTATGATGAGTAGCTTGGATCCTGATCCAAAATGCTTGATGCTCCAATCCAGAGTTTTGGTTTGGCTGATTATATACTGTAGCTGAGGAGGACAGTGGGACAAGACCCTACTTGTACTAAAAGTGCTATGACAACTTCCATGTCTATGGAGAGGACACACAGGATCTTTTGGCTAGGTACAAAATGGTACTTAAGGACTTAACTGCGTCATTAGGTGCCCAAGTCCAATATTTAGGTACCACTGATGTTCTCAAAACCATTGCTCAGCTTCCGCCTAGCCCCAGAGGTGACTAAGTGTCCGCCAGTTGGCGTGCGCAAAGTTGCCTAAGCACAGAAGCCGCCCACAGCTGAAAAGCTGCTCAGGGCCCTCACTGAAGCCGAAGCACTGGCAGTCCCAAAACAGGATTCTCAAGGCAGTGTTCCCCCACCTAGCTTACCTGTGGGGTCAGCATTTTCAGCACATGCCTATAGGATCGGGCCGTACACAAACAATGGATGGCCAGAGTGAGTCAATTGGGTGCTTTCAGGCTCAGGTGTGTGTGTCCTAGTCCCTGTCCCAGCTTAGAACACTCACCTGGGCTGTGGGAGACCCAAGTTCACGTCTCTGCCCTAAGACTGCTTAATTGTTTATACCAACAGGAGCGCTTGAGACCCACCCCAGAATAACCCATAATCCAGTGGTCAGGACACTTACTTGAGACATGGGAGGCCCAGATTTAGGTGAGTGCTCTAATGGGGTGAATTTTTCTGTGAGACGGTGCTGCTGACCTGGCTTTGGAACCTAACTCCAGGAGAGGGTTCATGGCTGAGAATCCCAACCGGAGATAGGTGCTTCCCTCTAGCCCATCAGTCAGATGCTCAGATCAGTGGGAGTTAGGAGCCTAAGAACCTTTATGAATCTGGGGCCTTTCCTCTGAATTTCTCTCCTGTCTGGCTTAGACAGCTCCCTGGTCAGCATGCTGGCTTCTGTAAATCCCTTTTTTAGATGCCTAAGTCTCCCCATGCCTAATTCAGGGCTGAGATTCCACTAGGTAGCAGAATGCCTAGGGGTTAGCTGTTGCAACACTCAGTATTGCAATGTCGAAGTAGAATGTTGGATTTAGCGCTTCGTTTTTAAGGGCTTGTCTGGAAGGGGGGCACACACAGACATGGTAACGCTGGATGGAATTAAGTTTATCTGATGTGGAAAGAAAAATGGTTGAATCATCTCTAAACGGATTGTTTTTCAGGAAGTACTGGCGATTCCCTAACTGATGACACAGGATGGTTTGAGCAAGTCACTTGGGGTGGCATCCAGAGGGGACTTAGGCATTGCAATCCTGAGCGGCACAGCGCCTTGCTTTTAGGCACCTAGAAAATCACAAGAATACACTGCGATCCACAAAGCCGATTTAGGCACCTAGGCTCCCATACAATGAATGGGGAGAGACAGGCACCATCGACTGCGACCCACAAAACCCAGAATGCTAGACATGGAGCTGCCTACACTGGCCAATTGGAGGTGCTGGTGAGAGGAGTGTGGGCTAAGTCCTGCCTCTCTCTTGAAGATAGGTGCCTATCTCTGCTTGGCCGTTCATGAAAGGGAACCAGCTGCCTGGAGTCAGGTGGCTTAGGTACCTAAGGTGTTTTTTGCAGAAATTAGGTAGACTTCTGCCTCGCTCCACACAAAATAGTAGAGGAGGAGAAAGCTGCTGGGTGTCCACCTTATTTTTAGTCCAGTGGTTAGGGCACTCACCTGGCACGTGGGTAACCAGAGTTCAATTCCCTCCTCTCTGCCACAGGGGGGAGAAAAGGATTTGAGCAGGCGTCTCCCACCGCTCAGGAAGGTGCTCTAACCACTGAGCTTTGGGATATTCTGATGGTGGGGGGTTCCCTCAGTCTCTCCTGTTGAAGCTGATCCACCATAGACAAATAATGAGACAGTGACTGGAGCAGGGGAGCTGGATCCTGGTTCTCTCACCACCTCCCAAGTGGATGCCCTAATCACTGGGCTACAGAGTAAGTCTCTCTTTCTTACCTAATGACTATTTAGGTATTTATCGACATTGGAACAGTCATTGGGGAAGTGGAGGAGGGCGAGAGAAAGAGACAGTCTGTAGTCCACTGGTTAGGGCACACCCCCCATGCACATGTGGGAGATGTTGGGTCAAGTCCCCCTGCTCTGATCTAGGCGCTTAAATCTGGGATTTAGGCACCTAAGTACCTTTGTGGATCTGCGGCTTAATTGCTCTGTGCCTTAGTTTCTTCCCCTCTATAACATGGGGGATAACAACTGCGTCTCAGAATAACTGGCTCATAGGGATGACTTAATGATTATGAAATTCTTTGGACTCTCGGATGGAAGGAGCGCTAGAAATACTGTACAAGTACTGTTGTTATTACTATTTTATTTCATAGGGTATCACTAACTTGAGCAGTATTCACAAGTCTGTTTCTAAGAGGTGAGGTAGTTTTTGAAGCCAAAGGAAGCAATCAGCCTTGTCTATGGTGGTTTCAGGTTGTTGTCTGTAGATGCCAAGGGCCTTGTCATTTCACACTTTAAGATTTAAGCAGTGTCACTGGTTGTTGGCGCTGGACCAGCTCTCAGCCTGCTCAAGGTCAGCAGATGAAATGCTGCACAGAGCACTTACCTCATGGCTATGCAAACAGCAGCTCCCAGCTGGAAAGCTGATACTGTTTGACTCTTCTTGCAAGACAAGTGAAATATGATGAGAAGCACAGGTGCAACTTTACCTTGCATTTAGCTTCACAGAGTGTACAGGAGGGCATGGCGTGTGTCTAGAGTTAATATGGCTTCTTCTGCAATGAGGAGCCGCTTCACTGAACACATTCCGGTGTTAACGCTTTGGCTGCTGCCTCCACAAGGTGGTTGTGTTTGCAGTAACTTTACATAGAATCTCAACTGAAATTAATACAATGTTGTCAGCTGGTGCCAAACTAAGCTTAAATTAGAGAGCAAAGGGGCTAATAGGCCGGAACAGTTATTAGCTATGCCAATCCTCTCCACTCGGGATCTTTTAACCTAGGGGAACATATTTTTTGTTAATGAAGGTTCAATGTAAAATAATTGGTATAAGGGCCTTTTCCACTTAAAAAGAAACCAATATTAACTCACTGCACTTCAAAACATTTCCTTTATTTTTATAGCACAGAGTACATGTTTAACACTCTGGGTAAGAAATCAGCAAAAACCATTTTGAATAAGTATTTACACTCTTAGTATACACATATATACAGAGAGAGAGCGTATATTCACACCTATATACATATAAACTCTGGGTTACTTTACAGCAGTAAAAAATCTTACAAAAGCTAATACAATGTTATAAAACTCTTTGGTGCCAGGAATGTTGGATTTATGTGCAAAACAATAGCCAGGTAGGCTGTCAACACTGTTACTATACTGCACATCATGGCCACTCAGAACCTCATGCAGCAACAAGACTAAGAACATTAGAATGGCCATACTGGGTCAGATTAATGGTCCGTGTAGCCCAGTATCCTGTCTTCCAACTGTGGATGGTGCCACAGGGAGTGATGCTTCAGCTGGAGTGAACAGACAGGGCAATTATCGAATTGTCCAGTCCCAACTTCTGGCAGTCAGTGGCTTAGGGACACCCAGAGCATAGGATTGCTTCCCTGACCATCTTGGCTGAAGAGCCATTGATGGACCTATCTTCCATGACCTTATCTAATTTTTTTAACCCAGTTATATTTTGGCCTTCACAACATCCCCTGCCAGTGAGTTCCACAGGTTGACTGTGTTGTGTGAAGGAGTACTTCCTTATGTTTGTTTAAAACCTTCTGCCTATTAATTTCATTGGGTGACCCCTGGTTCTCATCTTATGTGAAGAGATAAATAACATTTCCTTATCACTTTCTCCATATCATTCATGATTTTATAGACCTCTATCATATCCCCATTCATCATGTCTTTTCTTAGAAGAACAGTCCCATTCTTTTTAATCTCTCCTCATATGGAAGCTGTTCCATACTCCTAATCATGTTTGCCCTTCTTTGTACTTTTTCCAATTCTAATTCATCTTTATTTGAGATGAGGTGACCAGAACTGCATGCAATATTCAAGATGTGGGCGTACCATGGATTTATATATTGGCATTACATATTTTATGTCATATTACCTATCCCTTTCCAAATGGTTCCTAACATTGTTAGCTTTTTTGACTACAGCTGCAGATGTTTTCAGAGAACTAGCCACAATGACTCCAACATCATCTTGAGCTAATTTTGACCCCTTCATTTTATATGTATAGTTGGGATTATGTTTTCCAATGTGCATTATTTTGCATTTATCAACACTGAATTTTATCTGCCATTTTGTCCAGTCACCCAGTTTAGTGAGATCCTTTTGTGATTCTTTGCTTTGGACTTAACTATCTTGAGTAATTTTGTATCATCTGCAACTTTATCACCTCATTGTTCACCCTTTTTTCGAGATCATTTATGAATATGTTGAACAGCAGTGGCCCCAATACAGATCCTTGGGGACTCCGCTATTTACCTCTCTCTATTGTGAAAACTGACTGTTTATTCCTACCCTTTGTTTCCGGTCTTTTAATTAGTTACTGATCCATGAGAGGACCTTCCCTCTTACCCCTTGATGAGAACATAGACTCTTCTTCTCCAAATGCTCATTACCCCACTACGTAAGCTAAAAGATAATCTCTTAGCTATAAGTAGTATAGGTTCTATGACACACACTTGAGCCATCAGATTCTATCCAATAGAGGGCAGTAGTATAAATACACACTAGTCAGTTCATGACAACGCATTCAGGCCAGCTCCAAAATTCTGCATAAGTTGTGTGTGTTTTCATTTGCCAGGGAGTTTCCTCCCTAATGTCCAAGACAGTGCTAGGAAAGCCCCTGAGTTAACATGTCAGCACATGCATCACATTCTCAAGGGTAAGTGGTTTTCAAGACAAAAGGCCTTATTGGTCTTCCTAGCCAGTTAGCACATACACTATACTGCCTCTAGCAGGACATGCATTGCTCCTGGTGAGTGGACTAGCAAAGTGCTCTTCCAGATCATTGGATTCCTGGACATTCTCTGCCAGCAGAAATCTTTTTGCAGAGGATATATCTACCAGCAACTTTTCTCCTCCTTGTTGTGCTATTAATCTTGGGCCAGGCCAGGACATGGTCCTTGGAAAACATAAGTAAACGCTTTTTGATAAACCTGCCATTTGTAGAATATCGATGACAGGAAATTTTAACATAAGGCCTTAAGTGAGAGAGGAAATGAAATTACTTAGTAATAACTGAATGGAATAAATGCTATTATTGAGGTCTTTTGCCTTGTCATTGGTGGAGAATGGCACGGTTTCAGTGTATTAAAAAGAAGACAGAGGAAGGATGTCTTGTGGTTAAGGCACTTGATTAGGACTCAATAGGTCAAGGTCCCATTCTCAGCTTTGCCACCGACTTCCTATGTGATCTTCTACAAGTCATCTAATTTCTCTGTGCCTCAGTTCCTCCTCTGTAAAACTGGTGGGTGAGGATAAAAATCATTTGTGTATGTGAAATGCTCAGATACCATAGTGTTGAGAGCCAGAGAAAAATCTATAAATAAGGGGTAGAATTTTACAGGGTTCTCTCCCCCTCCTCCCACCCCAGATATTACATTGTCCAAATCACAGTTGGAAAGAGGTCCAGTATTAGTTAAAAAGCTGCATACTAGTTATAAAGGGGACCCTAATCCTTTGATCAAAGATGAGTAAATACAGAATGTGTTACAAAACATGAACGAGCTTTTGTGTCAAAACCTAGAGGTCCAATAGTCTGAAAATACCCAATTGTTTTAAAAAATATACATATTGTGAAGGATTTTGGACGAAAGCTGTGGAGTCTTGGATCCAAAAAGAGTTGCTATTTCACTTGATCTAAGAAAGGGAATTCTCATACTTAGATGTTGGCGCTGCCTACCAATATCCTCTAGCTGCTTGACAGTGCCCAATCCAGCTGCCATTTAAGTCAACAGGGGTCCTTCCAGAATCTTCAGTGGAAGTGGGATAAATTCCATCTTAATTCATGGATCAAAAGGAGAACAGACCTTCCTGTGGGAGAATAGGATATGTAAAATGTGCAGTCATGTAGGTGCTCTTGGCTGATTAGGTATTACAATGTTTCTCTAAGAAGGATTAAGGTTCTTGTTCTGGGAACTAGAAGTGATGAGATTACACAATGGTTAAACGTATGTAATAAGATCAAAACCTCTCTGCAGGAGGAATGTATCTTCTTCTATTTTAAAAAAACAACAACTTTATTTTTTTATTAACTGGACTTGATTTTATTCCCTGCATGCCCATGGAACACAGAGGGTAAAGTCCTGGCTACACTTAGTCAGCGGGAGTTTTGATTCCAATGGCGTCAGGTTTGATTTAAAACAGAAGCTTTGAATAAATGTCATGTCACCTAATGTTAATTTCTGCACCTCTGGGACCATTTTAGTTAAATAGTGCAACAAAAGATTTGGCAGCAGGACCCTGTCTTTATAAAATAGTACTAATCTGACCTGTGTCTTTCCAATATTTTATTGTTTCTGGTACTAAATTTAAGTCTTTTAGTAAAATTGTAAAACACCATGAAAGAGAGAAGTAGCTGCCAAGCACCCTGCTGTTATTTAATTAGGAAGTCATGGCCAGTTTGGGTTTGCAGGTGCAATTATATTGTACTTATTTCTCTTTGATATGGTCTGAAGCCATACTTTGGAGCCTGGGACTAAGATATTTAATCACACGAGGATCCTCTGCCTTGAGCCATACCGTCCATCTTCCAAGCAGATTGTATTGTCACTCGCTGTGGAGCCCCTGGCCCACAATGTAGAGTTCAGGATGAGAAGCAGACCTGCTGGATCCCTTGAATTCAGAGAAGCATGTACTGTTCCAGGAATCACTCTCCTTTCTAGGACTCTCCTCCATGCTGCAGATAGAAAAGAGGATTAAGAAAAGAGGCTAATGAACCATGTCCTTTTTTAAAACGCTAAGGAGAGCATGTTAACCCATTAAAACGAAATGCAGCAAGGCATTCTGCAAAGACCTTCCTCCAATTCAGCTGTTTAGTACAGTACAGGTTTTCTTTCTGGTCCCTGTTTCCTGATGCCAAGTACATTGTAATCTCCTCCCACTGAAAATCTGTTGAGAGCCAAACATTGTAATATGTGACCGCATGAAAGCTACTGTGATGTGTTTGAATGTACAGATGGACAAACAGAGTCACTTACAATGAGAGAAGGGTCTGAGCTACAAAGCTGGGATCCAGATCCCCAAAAGGGAAGTTTCTATAGATATCTTATCATAGATACTTATTAGACCTCCCCCCCACCATTATTGTAGTAACTGATTGCCTCATGATCTTTAATGGTGTTTAACCTCTATGCAGCTGGAATTACTATCCTGATTTACATAGGGGGAACTGAGGCACAGGGAGGCTAAGTGATTTGTCCAAGGTCACATAGGAAGTCTGTGGTGAAGCAGGGACTTAGACCCAGGACTCCTGTGTCCTAGGCTAATGCTCTAACCACTGGATTGTCCTGCCTCTCTGTTGTGGTGGAACTAGTGCTAGATTGGTACTGGATGAATAGATTTAGCCAAGTGTATAAATAGAGGATTACGCATGAAGTTCTTATCCAGATCCAAACTTCCCCAAAGTCTGGGAGGATTCATATCCAAAGTTTTGCTTTTGGTCCTGTGTCACTGAATCAGTTCCTCTTCTTTTCTCTGAATTGAATGAAATCCAAATAGCTTTTATTTTAAGCTTCCTTCCATCTCAGCTGTTCCCATGGGGGAGGGTTTTAATCTGAGAGCAACAGTACAACCGAAATACTATTTTTTACTATACACACATGCAGACAAATCCTGCTAAGGATTAACAGGATTTGCCCGAGCAAAGTGTCATGCAAGGTATGCCTTGAAAACATGCCCACCAGGGTTGATTGTTACCCAAAGGTCAGGCTTAGAAAAGACCAAAGTAGCTCTGTACATCTACCTGTCCAAATCACATTGAGTTGTCGTGGCTTGGATACTGAAACCTAAACCCACGACTCTTGGTACTTATAAAGTAACAGTAGCTGTGCAGAGCTCTAGCTGCAGCTGTAACTGGGGCTAGTGACATGTTTAAGATTTTATCTTGATACCCTGCAGAGCTTTAAATGGGAGGTTTATACACTTGGAGGGAAGGCATTCATGGTTTTCTAATGCAACACTGGGAATGCAGGAAGACTAGCAGAGTTTCATATAAGAGTGGCCTACAATTTACAGGGCCCAAAGCTATTGATGCTCAGAATGCAATGGTGTAGAGGTAAAAAAAAGAAGTGAGTAAACTAATCGAAGCTAAACTCCCCATTCCCTAAATGAAAAGTGAGTACACTCCATTTACGTGTATTAACCCTCATCCTCATCTATATGACTGGCAGAATGTGATGAAAGTTACCTCTCCCTCTGGTCCTGCTGCTGAACAGGGAAACTGGGCTGTCGAGATGAATTGCTGGGTCACCACAGGATCCCATGTGGTTGTTTGTATTTGCTTCTGCCTAGGGCCAAGCCTGGCAGCCTAACTACAGCAAAAGGAAAATTACCAAAGTGCGGAGAAATGGAAGGAAAAATCCCCAAAAATGCATAGAGGTCTCAGAAATGGGGTAAATCATTGATTTTCCAACGCTTTTGTGTGGACTACTTAATAAGAGAGAAATCTTGTGGATCCATCTCCCCCTCTCCTACCTAGTTCACCAACTAATTAGTGATAGCAACCTCTAATAATGTAAAATATCTCTTCCCAACATAATAACATTGTGATTTTAATATCCTATGGGCTCTCCAGGACAAGAGGCATGCTCTTATTAGAAAACTGAGGCTCTCTCCTTTCGACAGTAAAAGTTCCCCCATTTCTGTCTCTCTACGATCTCAAGATTTCACATGTTAAGCCTGTTGCTGGTCCAGCACTTTACTGTCTGTCTGGGAATCAGGACAATGTAATTCTGGGGAGGAAAAAAAAAACACATTGCTCTGGAGGAGGGAAAGGAGGAACATTTTTGTGGCATGTTTCACTATAGAACCTGGCAATATGTAGCTGCCTTAAGGCTTTGGAATGTGAGAATACAGTATTATATATCCACTGAAATGTCTAATGGTTGAATGATTAACCCTTAGGCCCTTGTAAAATACCTGAGGTTTGATCAGTTTCCTAAATTCAGTGCAGTCAGTTTTTTTTGGTTAATAACAAGCTGGTAGGGGGTGCTGTACTGAAGAAGACAGAGTTTCTACTTGCTGAGAGGCAGGCTGGGTCAGGACTCTTGCCTACAGTGAGCCCTTGGTGGCTCCATTTCCTCCTGGAAAGTAACCCCTGTTCTGGTCTGCACTCCCAATGTGCCCTGCCTCCCTCTGCTGCCACTTCCTGTCCCTTCTCAGAGGCTGGCAGCCATCACAGGAGGTAGCTGTGCACATCAGGAGGCCATCCAGGTGTGGAGAGGAGCTGGCAGATCCCAGAATAAGTCCATGCAGAGAAGGAGGCTGGCAGCGAAAACAAGTCAGCCTGCTGGGAGAAGGCCACTGCTGGTTCTCATCAGGGAGAGGGTGGCCAGGGGTGTGGAAGGGCCCTTGTTAGGCTTGGTGAGGAGAGGAAATGGAAGGTGGAGGGAATGGAAAGGAGAGGTTTAAAAGAAATTTACCCGCAGCTGGGCCTGCAAAATGAACTTCCCCAGAATTTGAGGGTGTTGGGATCCAGGGTATGGTGCAGGCAGATGCCTAGTACTGACATTTGAAGGGTGAAGTTTTTTGAATTTTTTCTTCTGTTTGGGGAATGAAATGAGAAGCTGAGGCAGCCTTGTATGGCTAATGAGCTCTGAGGAGAGTGATGAATCAGAGCATACTGTACTGTTGATGAAAATGTGAGGGCTATGAGTCAGTACCTGTGCCTCAGCATGCCGAGGCTCTGATCAGTGGAACCCATTATATTTCAGTATCCTAGAGCATGAAGTGGTGGGCAGTGATACTGGGTACTTCAGCGGTGGGTAATATTCAGTGGGCAGATTCCTAAAACATCTGGCATCTGTCTGTGTCACCATGCATGCTATTATGGCTCTGATATGTATATTATGAAATTCAAAGCAGTGTCTATAAAGCTGGGGCTGGGCAATTTATTGTATTTATTTTAAACCTAGAAAAAACATTGCATCTTAAATCAGTCCAAGCTGTAAATAATGGGCTACCTCACCCTGGTATATATCTGTAGTAACTCAGTGGAATTACTCTGGATATACATTGATGTAAACGGAGAGCTGAACTGGGCTCAATAAATATTTCATTCTCCCAAAATGACTAAAGAAATTGATAGATAGTTCAGAGTCACAAAATATAAAATATTTCATGAAAAGGATGATTCTTTTAATGGTTTATTGCAGTGTCTTTTTATATTATCATTTGTGCTGTGGCAAACTGGAACACATAGATAATATGCAGTGCTGAAGCAGAAATTAACTAACAATTTATAATAGGCTGTTTTTAAAATTCATCTATAAAACTGCCAGCACTTTCTTCTCATGAGGTTTGACATAAAGCCTTTTTGAAAACATTCATTCCAGCTAACAGACATTGGAATAGACCATGCTGATTTCAAACTGTACATAAAAAAAAAAGGTGTCCTTTAGGAGATGAAATTTGCTTAGAATGTCAGCGTAGAATGTATAATAAAACAGAGTGTAGGATGCAAAACTATTAGCATTTGTGGAAGACTTCGTCATTGTTTTATTTTGGTAATGATAACCTGTGATATCATTCACAGTACAGGAGAGAAGTTGGGAGCTGACTCTGTTTTTCTGGGATCTATCTGGATTCAGTTGCCAAGCTCATTCCTGTGCTGATGACACAGTTGCGTACACACACACAAAATGCAGAGCTGGTCTTGCAAATATTTATTCAAATGAGTAGTCCAACTGACTTCAGGAGGACTGCTTGCATGAGTAAAAACTACTTGCATGAGAGGCTCAATTCTTTTGTGTATCTTAAAGCTTAATTAGCTTAAAGGTACTAAGATGGGGAAAATTAGAACAACATTTTGCACTTACATGCCATTTAATGATTGCAAAATATTTTGCCAAGAGTATATTTAGTGTCATAGGCCCTCTTGTGATTTCAGATAGAGGTTTACCCACTTTGTGGTTGAGTAAATTAAAGAGTAGGGAGGTTAAAGGCCAAATTTTTCAAAAGTTGCCACTGATTATGGGTGACTCAATTGTTGCGTGTCCATCATGTGACCTTTAGGGCCTGATGTTTTTCAGAACAGCTCAGCAATCAGAGCTCCAAGTCCTTGGTAGCCACAGGTGCCTTGTGCCTTTGAAAACCAAGCTCAAATGGTGCATCCATCAACTGAGTCACCCACAATCCGTGACCAGTTTTGAAAAATTAGATGTACATAACTAGCGCAAGGCTTCAAGTAACAATTTTATAAATAGATCTTTACAATTTAAGAGGTCCCCGCCTGCAAATCACCTGTGCTTACTGCTTTGAAATATTTAAACATAGAATTCAACTGCGGAACTGGCTAGTTCAGGGATTGATAATAGGTTGCCAATTCAAATCCAACCTAAATCCTTAGTAATCTAAAGCTGGTACCCTTTGAGGGTTATTTCATATCTTTTGTGAATTGAATATGGTGATCTGCAGTACCCTTCCAAATGGCATTCATTATTACCCTGCTTGCCAGTCTCAGCAGGCAGGACAAACAGGCTTGAATGAGCTGTGGAGAGTGACCTATCTTCTCCACCCTGACAGATGGTCTATTTAGGTCTTGGTTAAAGCAATATTGGTGGGGATGGTGGATGCATTGCTATTCTGCACATAAATAGGACAGTTTTGACTGTATTGAGCGCTCATCAAAAACTGAAAAAACCAAAGCATAAAATACAACCCAAAGTGCTTGACTTAAAGTAGAATGTTTCTCACCTTGCTTGGTTAAGTAGAGGTTCACTGCCAGCTGAGACAGGAGCTGGAAGTCGAAGGTAAACTCCTGGTCTGCGGTCAGAGAAACTTCTCTTTATGAAAGGCTGAGGGTTGGCAGCACTCATAGCCATCCTCCTCTGCTGATCCCCACACTGCCTGAGCAGCACACTGCTTTTCTGGACAAAAGCTGAAACTTCAGGCTGGCCTGCGACCTCTGTAGTGCAGTTGCTAGGTGGTGATGGAGGCTTGGCTTCAAATAAAGAAGGAGTTGCTGGGCAAAATATTGAACGTGCATTACTAGCAATCTTTGATGGAGGAAGCTGTTGCTCATCACCAGAATCCAAACTGTTTTGTCGTCCTTTGTGGGACCGCAATGGAGAGGCTGGTGGAGAAGGGGTAGTGCAGAATGGAGGTGGACTTGCCTCTCTGCGCTGAGCAGGTGGGCTTGACAACTTTCGCTGAGCTGGTGGGCTTTGTTTGCGCCCCACTGGAGGGCTAGGCAGTTTTCGTTGGTTTGGTGAAGAAGGCAGCTTCTTTTGCATTGGAGGGCTTGATACTCTGGGGTTAGCTGTGGGACTAGGTTGCCTGTGAGAAGGAGGAAAGCTTGGTTTTACGTGGTTAAAAGTCTGCACGATGTGTCTGGGATATGCAGGTGGACTTGAGAGTCGTTTCTCGGTGGGTGGAGAAGAAGGGGGTGTTCTTGTTGGGGAGATTCTTCTGACAAAAGCTAGACTTTTCTCATTTCTCCCGAGTGAATCAGGATAAATTTGATTTTGGTTTTGCACTGAT
The DNA here is from genome assembly GCF_965140285.1 of Lepidochelys kempii. Taxonomy (NCBI): domain Eukaryota; kingdom Metazoa; phylum Chordata; order Testudines; family Cheloniidae; genus Lepidochelys; species Lepidochelys kempii. The sequence goes on from NC_136382.1 coordinate 155,930,582, forward strand.
GCTAAATTTGTGCCAGGCTCTTTACTTTCTGAGCAGTTTCTGTTCTGTGTTGAAACTCCACTGGGATTTTGAAGAGGTATTATTTTATGCGATTGCTTATACAGATCTGCAGCCTCTTTCATTTCATGGTCCCTTTGGGATGCTAATTTACCCTCTTGGCTGTGGATGAACATGTTAGTAGGATTTAGCTCCAATGAATATTTTCTAAATTTGGGGGAGTCCACCCCAGTGTTTCTTAGTACTTTACTGGCAGTCATGTTGGGGCTGTTGATATTTTTACTTGGTAATAAGTCAATGGAATGTAGAGAGGCTTTTATCTTTGGAGAAATGTGCATTCTCTTTGTAGCATGAAGCTCTGTTTTAGCAGGCTTTTTGGCAACCTCTGAAGAGTTCCCTTCCATTATTGTACTTTCTTCAGACTCAGAGAAGTCAAAAGAACTGTCCATTAACATTTCAGGAGGTGGTGGTGGTAGGTTCTCCAAGTCTTCATCCGTTTCTTCATTTGTGTCAGTTCTGCTTAATTCTGCAACAGGTGGAAAGACAGTTGGAAAGTTACAGTGGGATGCACTTGTGTTTGGAAGGGTCATGTCTCCTACTGGTGAAACACGAGGCTTGTGAATTAAAGGTGCCAGTACTCTCTGAAGGGGAATGGTGGGAGGAATCACTGGAAGTCCAAACTTTCTGATGCATTTTATTGGTCCTAAAGTTCTTAAATGTGTAGGTTTCACAAGGCCTTCGGAAGGACTAAAAGTTTCAATAAGTGTCTTGACAGATTTCCGAGGGGCACAGCCACCACTATTCAATTTCTCTATCCCAGGTGGCTCATTTTCTTTCCTGTACGATAAATCCTGTGTGGATACAGAGGCTTTTATAGGCTTCCGTCCCCTTCTCTCATCTGGATGACTGACAGTGTTTTGCTCGGACTTACGTAAAGGGACCTTATCCTGATTAGGCAATATGCTGAAGTTTTTAGAGAGGGATGCCTTCAGTTTGTTGGTAGACAATCTGGGTGTAGCATGTTCAGTGCCCTGCAAGTAAGCTGCTGCTCTTGGCTTCAGGATCTCCTGCTTGCCATCTGTTTCTTTGTTCCCATTAAGCTTATAAAATGTTTCTAATCTTTTGTTGAGATCTTTTTGGGTCCTTTGAAGTTCTAAAAGGGTTGGGTCTTCTGCACGGCTCCTGAGGGATTCCTCTGACCTGGACCTTCTTTGTTTAACTGAGGTTTTCCGGCTACCACTTGCTGTACTGGGTCTTGCTGTTAGGGCTGCTTTTCCACCTTCATCTTCTGTCCACTCCTTTCGTCCACATTTAGCTGGGACAAACTTGATTTTTTCACTGATTGCATCTTTCATCTTAAGTATCATCTCTTCAGTCTCTGGATTTTCTATCCTTTTGATGGATGGCCTCCTGGTTTTATCTGTTACTGCAGGTGAAGACATTGGCCTTCTAGGCAGGGTATCCTTCCCCATTTCTGATAGACTTATATTATCACTGTCATCCTCCTCTGGTGTACTCTCTTCCTGTTCATTTGCAGAAGGAGAATCTATTGATTCACAGTCTTTGAAATTTTCACCTTCCTGGGTAGCATCAGACTGGAGGGAATTAAAAGGAGGACTTTTGGTCACATTTGAACATTGGAGCCTGGTAGAAACACTTTCTGGTGTTGCCCCCAGGGAAGAAGTTGCTTCTTTGCTGTGTACAGATGGGTAAAATATATCCTTAAAATGCCTTTCAAGTGCACAGTCATGGGATCTAGTTGTAACAGACAACAGTGTGCCATTACACAGATGTTCTCCTGGTATTCTAGTGTGTTTCTGAGATGGATGATCATGTGCACAAGAATCGCAGCTTGTTTGCCTTCCAAGTTTATCAAGGGAATTGAACTCTTTGATAGATTCATTGTCTGCACCAATGCCACTGTCTTCTGAATACAGAGTCCTATCATCATCATGGGCCTGAGAGGAGACCACTGCAGAGGCTTCAAGCAATTTTATTGCCTTTAGCAGGCGTTCATCAAAGCCTTGTTTTGCTTTCAGTTTTTCTTCCAAGTTGCTGGCCGCAGACTGTAAGTAGCTCCATGTCTCCTGCAGGGCACTGGAGGTAAGGGAAGCCACTGTTCCATTTAGCAGCTGCATTTTGTTGACTGTATACTGCAGTAACTGCTGCAACAGGTCTGGCTGCTCTTTTGGATCCCCTTTTCCAGCTGGCCAGGCCAGGTTTCCTCCCACCTCTTTGAGGAGCTCTTCCCCATCATTGGCAATTTCTTCCAAGAGCTGGTTGATTTTATCAAAGTGGAACACTAGAAAGCTCACCAGCTGCTGTAAAAGCAGCTGAGTTTCGGTAGCCTGATTGGCCATACATAGGATAGCTTCATATTTGGAGAGGTTGGGATTTAGGTAGGCATAAGCATTTTGATGAGCCTTAACAAGCTGATCTGGGAAATCTACCTTTTTCTCAGGCTTGCACATAGGTAGAGTGGATTTTTCTTTGGGTTTGCAAAGATGACCCTGTTTCACTGGTTTATGGCTTTTTTGCTTCCTCCTTTTCTTTGGGGTTTGCTTTGCATTGCTTTCATTCTTGTCATCCCAAGTGAAAGCTGTTGCCTCTGATTTGCAGGAGCTTTGCTTTTTGATCTGTATGTCTTCTGCTATATGTTTTTGAGACTCAATCAGTTCAGACATGGCTATTTCAGCCTCTGTGGCTGTCCTCTCAATTTTCTTCTCTTCCTCATAAATCTTGCAAAGAGAGAGATCCTCAGATGATAAATGGAAGTTAACATTTTTGATCAGCTCTGATGTTTTCTCCTCCTTTTCCAGCTGGTGATCTTTCCCCGGAGACCCTCTCTGAGGGAACTTGTCAATATCATAACAAGTGGAGCCTTTGACCAGCAATGGAATTGAGAATGCTTGGTCTCCAGGATCAACAGGCAGGATACCTTTGGGTTTATTCAAAGGATTAGTTCCGGTTTTTGCAACATGGTTAGCAATCTCACTGTGGGAAGGTGTACAGCCCATCCTGTGTCTCTGTCTGGATTTATTTTCTGTTAAAGATATCCAGATGATCAGGTAAAGAATAGAAGACAATAAAACTTACTGTTTCATCCTGTACTGGAACATGTAATTTTTCTCCCAAGGTTTCATCAAGAATTCTCCCAGTTTTGTAGATAGCCTGGTTAATTACAATGAACTTTTCCTACTTCCCAGGATCCTGTCTTAAAAGAGCTACACACTGTCCCGGTGTATTTTGTTTCCTTTAAAGCGTTCTTCTATTGGAAACAAACCATGTGAAAGCTGTGTTGGGTTAGTGCTAGTGGATTAAGGGGATGTGCGTACCTTGTTTCTGTCTTGACAGATGTCATGTATAAATAAGATTTTAAGCTCATTAGGTTAATCCGGCATCAGCACACATGCTGCATGTGTAACGGAAGACTTTTTAAAAATACTGTATTGGTAGGCAAATTTGTATTGACGTACTGCAATAGATAGAGTGGAGGGAAAGAAGCTTTCTCCCCTCTCAAATGTTCTCCCCCCACCCCCCAAACCCTCTACAACTGGAACTTTGAAATCCAAAGGAAGAGACTGTTTCAGATAATTTCTAGAAGAAACACACTTTAACGGGGGAAAATGCCAATGCACAGACCTTTGCCAGGAGGAAGGGTGACTTTGACAGAATACAGAAGAGCTGGGAGGCACAAGACATAGAATCAAAAAGGTTAGAGTTGAGATGCCTATTAGGTTATCTCATCCAGAAATTCTCAACATTCTTCTACCTGCAAGCCGCAAGACATATGTTCAGAAGTATAATTTGTATGTTCTTACAGAATTGTACATGCCACAATACTCAGTATTCACAGTGATGACCCCACAAGCTAGCAGCATGGCTAACTTCAAGCATTCAAAAATTATGAGTCAGGCCCAAACAATCAGGAGGTTGGCTTAAAAATTATGAGATCTTGAAAAATTAAGAAATGTGGGGACCTTTTAATTTACCTTCCAGTGTCTGAGTGTTTAGGGATCAAATTTTCAAACTTTTCTTTGCAATCATGATGGCTAGAAACTTACTTTTTTTTTTTTTTTTAAGTGAAGCCTGAGATTCTCATAATCACATTACTTCAGGAGACAAGGATTTAAGGAAAACAAACAAGCAAAACCAAATTTCAATACTGGTCTAGAAACATGAGGCCCAATTCTGCAACCCATTTGAGAACTATTGATCAAACCATCTCCCCGGACTGTTCCCTTTTCATTTGTTGATACAATTACAAATAAAATAAAATAAAATATAAAAAACTCCTCAAACTAACAGCCAACCACCACCGCCACCACCATCAGACGAACACCAACAATCCATTTCTTAAAGAGAAATCAAACCAAGAAAGAAGGAATTAAAACTCCATCATAAAACAGCAGATTGTTTAATTTTTTAAAGATGGTTTCTCAAGGGTGCTCTGTAAAGCATAATTTAGAAAGAAAATTCTCCCCAACCTTATGTTAAGACTAAGGCTAAATGGATTAAGATTATTTTTTTGTTTTTACCTTCCAAACACAGCTTTCCTAGAGAAGGCAGCCATCTCCCAGTGTAATAAGGAATGGAAAAGGCACTTGCCACCCACTCTAATTACTGTGTAGCATTAGGCTGCTTTATGCTGACAGAGCCAATCATCTCCCTCTAGCAGTGTGATCGCTAACCGTCTGGATGCAGCTATCTAATCTATCTGATTTCTAATAAAACTCTTCAAGTTGCCAGGTGCATGTAATGCTCTCAGACTTTAATGAATGAGTTGTATAGGATTCACTACTGTTAGGGACAAATGCTTTCAACGTTTGTATCCTTATGGACAGAGAAGACTTTAAAGAGCATGAGCTGTGTAAACAAGCTTTGTTGCAAAAGTCTAAGCTGACCCCTAAAGGGCATAGGAGAAAGGTTCAGGGAGTTCGGAAAAATGAGGGCATGACTTATGCTAAGGTTTCACTTCAAATTAGGGGTTATGTAAGAAAACTGGAAACTGGTTGGGGGTTACCATGGTTGATGAGGCCTATAAATTAATGAATTTAGAACAATTTTATAAACTGCCACCCTTACCTAAAATCAGGGTGAGCAGACAAAGATCCTAGGCATTTAACGATAACAGGGTAATTGGCAGACTGATATGTGCATAGTCAGCCAGGGTTTGATAGAAAACTAAATAGGGATGAAATGGAATCCGAGGACAGGGATCAGGCCCATGCAGAAACCCATGACTAGAGGGAGGGAAAACACCTCTAAGAAGCATTTTTTGATGGGGAGGAGAAAGCGGTGTTCCGTATGTGGCCGGTGGGGTTACTTTGCTCGGGATTGCCCTGTCCAGGCCTTGAGGCCCAATGCAGTGCTGGAAAGGTCAGCTTCTCCCGACCTCAAAGAGTTACCTGTGTGATTAAACCTCTGGAGGGAGGGAGCCACCCGCCCAGTGCACCTGCCCAGTGCACCCAGGGCATATAATGTTCCTGCTGACACATTCACACCCCAAACCACTGCCCACATGCCATGCTGCACCCTCCTGGGTACTGATCCCTCAGATGGCCAATGAGAGTGGAAGGTGGTGGTCAGTGGGGAAATGTTTATTGGATGGAGGGATACTGGCACTGCTAAGACTATGGTTAAGCCAAGCCCCATGTTGTAATACCCATCAAATGCTCTGTATGTGAAATCTGGGTTATAGTTCCTTGTGTAAAAGCCTTCACTTTACCTACAGCAGCACTTTCTATACAGACACAGGAAGGGTCAGAGGTGCTGGCTGTAGGTGTATTGTCAGATTTCCATATTATTTGCTATTATGGCTTTAAAAGCAGAATGGGTGAATCAATACCCCTTCGCTCCAGACCGGCAAGGGACTGTGTCAGCCAAAATGCAGATGGAGTAGCTGACAGGGAGGAGGGGGTGGGAGGCTGGGGTAGATTCCCCTGCCAGTATCCAAAAGGAAGAGTATGCAGACAAATACATGAGGAGAGAGGGGATGAGACTGCCTCCTTCTCCTGGGAAGTGCCAAGAGCTACTGACTTAAAGGGAAATTCTCTTGAATCCTGAAGCACAGGCCAGGGGTGTAAGTTTGCTGCCAGTGTCTACCCTTCCCAGAGAACTAAAGGCAGTATAGAGCATGGTGAGGACAATGTCTCCAGCCAAAAGTAGAGATGCTGAGGAAGCTGCGTTGCACTGCCAAATCTATGACACCCACCCCAAGATGGGAAATGCCCTAGTAAAGGGTACAACTGCTGCCTGGGAGATGACTAAGGTAACCACAGCCAGGAAGGAGCGGGGACGACTTCCCACAGTCTCTGACTGCCTGATAGCCTGCAAAAATGTAAAAGACCCTAATCCGAGTCAAGCCACACACCTTGACTCTGTGTGTGTGGAGCAAAAGGCCACCACAGTGGGGTGGGTGATCAATACTCTTCTTCCCCCAGAGAAGCTGGGATTAGGCCACCCTCTATCCACCCTCTGCCTTCCAGGCAGCCTTGAAAAACCCTGGTCTGTGTGGAGAGAGAAGCAGGTTTCCACCCAGGACAGGTGACTGCTGGGAGCCAAGGGTGGGTGCCCTTGCTGAACCACAGAGGGGAAATACAGGCGCCGTTGCCCTGAACTGTGACCACAACATCTATATTTAGGTGCCTAACACTTTCAGTTATAAAATCTGCTTGTAACCTTTCTTTGAGAAGCAGTAATGGCGCCATTGTTTGCAGCAGGCATTTGATATTTGGCAAGGAGAAAGCGCTGGGGCCAGAAAAGAACCTTTTCTTAATCTGGTGAAATTCCATTCAGATTTGGCCAAGATATAAACTTTTAAAAGTAAAAAGTTACTATTTCCCTTCCGTTGCTTACTTTCATGATAATTTTAGCAGCATGCTAAAATAAGAGCTGAAGGTGGACATTCTAATCTGGGCTCACGCTGAAACCGTGACTGCTATCACAGCAACACACAGTTCTTAGGTTTCAGAGTAACAGCCGTGTTAGTCTGTATTCGCAAAAAGAAAAGGAGTACTTGTGGCACCTTAGAGACTAACCAATTTATTAGAGCATAAGCTTTCGTGAGCTACAGCTCACTTCCTCAGATGCTATCGGAAGTGAGCTGTAGCTCACGAAAGCTTATGCTCTAATAAATTGGTTAGTCTCTAAGGTGCCACAAGTCCTCCTTTTCTTTTTACACACTTCTTAGTAAGGTAACACCAGGAGTGCAAGTAGGGTGGTACTCTCCAGTACACAGTACCAGCAAGAGATTTTTAGCAGGTACGGAGTACTGGAAAGAGTTGAGGGGAGGCTAATTGTCTCTCCCCACCCCTGGCCCGAGCTGGGGTGGAGCTGCACTCTGCTCCTTAAAGGAGCAGAACGTGCCTAGGGAGGGCATTCATTCTTTATATGGGTTTAACAGCACAATACCTAGGCTAACAAACTTAAACAAAGGCTTTGTTTATGTTTGTTAGCATATATATTGTGCTGTTAAGTTGATCAGGAGCCCTCAAGAGGGGGAGGGGGGACAGAAGGTGTTTATACAGTGTTTTTGATTCCTGCTCCAGCCTCTGAACTATGAACATATGCTGATGGCAGCATTCCAACCAAGGGACTGAGGACTTTAAGGTAATCTGGAGCCTTCATATTTTCTTGATCCTTTGCAGATGGACTTATGAGTTGGATATGGTACAAAGACTGTTCTAGCCTCATTGATTGCTCATTTCTCCCTTGCAATGGACAAAGATCAGATGTCTGCTGACTTTCTCACAAGAGTCAGCAGCCTTTGATATCTGTGATATAAGCAGTGTAGCCCTTGCTTGAGTGGTTTTGTTCTTTCCTCACCAAATGTCAAAGCCTGTTCCCATTGAACTCAATAGCAAAACTTCATTTGATTTCAATGGGAACAGGATTTGGCCCCAAGAGATCACAGCATGTGATTTTGGTCAATTGCTTATCTGTCCAGAGACAGTTCTCAGGCACGTTCTGCCAGGCTGATTTTGATTGCCCCTCCTGTATGTTATGCTGAGGAAAATAATAAAACACTTTGGGCTGTAGTTCTATCAAGATGCACATGGCACACACAGTTCTATGCCTCTTTTCCATCAAACCCAGATGGCGCAGCATCTTTGCTTTCCTAGTGCCTGGTGGAGAGCAATACTTAGGCCTTGTCTATGCTGCCACTTTACAGCACTGAAACTTCCTCGCTCGGGTGAGGGTAGCTAGTCCCCTCATGGGGGTGGTTTTTTACAGCGCTGGGAGAGCAGTCTCCCACCACTGGTGCCGTGACTATACAGCCACGTTAAAGCACTGCCGTGCTTGTGTCCCTCCCATGAGTGCAGTACCATCAAGAAATGATTTCTGCTTGCACCACTGGGTAACACCCAGGAGCTGACAGCTTCTCCAGTAGTGGGGCAGTAGGAATTCAGCCAGGTTACCCCTCAATAAGCTCTCTCCAAACCCTTCACCTGGTTGCAGTTGCCCATCCTCCACTGGAGGAGCACCACATGGAGAAGGAACTCTAGCCACCTACCAGAGAGGGAAGAAAGAGAGTGAACTGAGCCAGGCTGCCCTGATGGCCTTCCAGAGCGTATCCCAGTACAGGGAATGAGATGCTGGGGGCCAATAGTCTTTGGCCTTCTGACAGCTAGTGCTGCAGTGCTGAAGAGGGGGGGTGTGGACAGAAATGAGAATAGAAATGTTGGCAGAAGAGAGATTATGTAACACCTTGAAGATGAAGACGAGAAGCTTAAATGTGATTTTACTCTGAAATGTGTCTATGTAAAACAACTCCTTACTCAACAGAGCAGCTCACTCATATCTGCTGACTTTGGTGACAAGTGTTCACTGGTTTTTATTTCTAAAAGTCCTGTAGAGCCAACACAGCTCTGGGAGATGGAAATAGATTCTATTCTTTCTTGCACATCATCATCAGCATTGTTTATTAAGTTCCAATCCATTCCACCTGTGCAAACCCAGTTAAAGTGTAAGCAGTGTCAGGATGAGCTCCACCCTGACATCTGGTGGTGAGGTGTGGCAAGTTGTGGAAAAGAACTTCAGGGGCCGATCTCATTTGCATAGGCACACCCACCACGCCTAGAATGAGACCATAGCTGCCCAAATGGTCACTTTGGCTGCTGTGGGATCCCCAGTGTCTCTGTTATTGGGGCAGGAAGAATAAATTGTTATTACCCTGATTATGGGAACTGTGCTTGGAACTGTACGTGGCCTTTTGTTACGATGGAGGGATTCACCATCATCTAAGTAGCACTCGCTAGGCAAGGGTCATGGGTTCCAAAACTGTGTGAAGGGAGAGAGGCTGGGGACAAGTATTAATACTTGGTGGCATGGGCCCCTTGGTGAGGGCCTTACATGCTGATTGCACTTCCTCCTCTCTCCACTGTGGAATATCAGAGCTAATTTTGATTTCATTAGAAGTCTAGTTATAGGCTGCTGAGCTCACTTTGGGCTGACAGTGCACCAGCACTGGGGCTCCCCTACTATAAGCTGAATTCACCTAAGAGCTGAAATCACTGAGTGTTGTGTTAAGTAGTGGGGGAGCCTGAAGATATATTGTGGAGCAGTTTGCGGGACGGCTGGTGAAGCAGTTCGACACGGAGCAGTGTGTGGATGGCAGGAGCTGCTTGTGGGCCGTGGAGCTGAGTGAAGGAGTTCGTGGGGCGGCTGGCGGAGCGGAGCGCAGCTGAGCGAAGGAGTTCGTGGGGCGGCTGGCGGAGCGGAGCGCAGCTGAGCGAAGGAGTTCGTGGGGCGGCTGGCGGAGCGGAGCGCAGCTGAGCGAAGGAGTTCGTGGGGCGGCTGGCGGAGCGGAGCGCAGCTGAGCGAAGGAGTTCGTGGGGCGGCTGGCGGAGCGGAGCGCAGCTGAGCGAAGGAGTTCGTGGGGCGGCTGGCGGAGCGGAGTGCAGCTGCGCGAAGGAGTTTTGTGGGGCGGCTGGCGGAGCGGAGCGGAGCGCCGCTATGGAGCTATGGGGCGGTCAGCTTCAGATCACGTAAGGTGCCTCTTACCCCCGTCCCATTTCCACCCAGGTTGGGAGGTAGAGCTCCGCCGATAAACTTTCGAACTCTGGGGCTGCCCTGACCAGGGACAGAGACTTTTGGGGCATTGGACTTTTGGGGTTGCTGGACTCAAGAACCAAAGGGAAAAGGGCATGCCCCAATTTGCCTGGGGTGGGGTTGTTTTTGCTCATGGGTTGTGTTATGAATCCGGTTGGTGGTGTTTCCCCAACATAATGCCACATTGTTTCTCTCTGTTATTAAAAGACTTTTGCTACACTCAGACTATGTGCTTGCGAGAGGGGAAGTATTGCCTCTTGGAGGCGCCCAGCGGGGGTGGTATATATTTGTCCCAGGTCACTGGGTGGGGGCTCGAGCCGGTTTGCATTGTGTTATTGGAATGGAACCCCTAGATATTGAACCCGGCCCTTGTTGCTGCCAACTCTGACGGGCAGAAGGGTTACAAAAGCAATAGGATAGTAGAGGTACCATTGAGGGCATTATATGAAGAAAATGGAGTTGCACAGGTTTAACTGAAGACAGCTTGTCTGTACAGAATCTTTACTACTGGTGATGGTGCATGACAAAGAAATAATTCATCTTGACTCTCAGATCCTAGGGTGAATTTTCCAGGCTGGCAGCCTGAAACCCACCTCTATTTTTTTTACTTCTAAGCTGAGGAAATTTGATCAGGTACCATTTAGAGACCATAAAAAAGCACCCACTCTTCTATAGAGAATGGCATTTTAACAGATCTGCTCTTCAGAGTAGAACCCAACTTTAAAAAGTTAAGAGAAGGGCATCAGAAAACTTTTAAGAAATCTTTCTCTCTCTCATCAGTAATGTTTTATGACCTTTTTAGGGAATTAATTGCAAAGGAAAGACAGTGGTATATAGTGGAGCTTATGTGATTTGCTTGCAGAAACTTAAAGGCTACATCAAATACATCTTTATTAAAATAATAGGTTAACAAAATTAGTAAGCATACTCCAAATTTATTTGGTAAATCTACAGAACTGTTGCTTCTTTCCCTTTTGCTCTTCAACTTTTGTAGCAATGTAAATGTGGGGCCTGATCATAGGAGGTATCAAGCACGCATATATCCTATCGTCGTCAAGTGGAATTGCAGGACGATAGCCTCCACTCAGAATCCAGCTTTGCACTTTGCTACCTAGGAGGTAGAATTGCAACCTCGGGCAGTTAGAGAGCTGCAGTACAGCGAAGGTATCACGTTCTGTGGAAGGTGAGTTAAACATCAAAATTGAAAATAATTTACATGTATCTTTATTACCTTTGGATTGTTCATTCTGTTTTCTTTCTCAGAGCTTCTGGTTGCTAAGCCACCTCTGTGTATTTAAAACCTCCCGTCTATCATAACTAATCTACGCTTTCTGCTTGTTCCAATAGTTAAAACAGTAAATGATGATGGTGGCAGAAACGGAAGTTTCAGGTATTAATTGCATGGAATTGCAAGAAGAGATTAGCTTTACAGATAGACTTCCATGTTCATGCAAATTAAAAAATAAATAAATAAAAGGGCACATCCATATCACCTTTGGTTGTGATTGCATCAGCTCTCACAAACCTAAGCAGGTTTGGGAATCGGAATGTAAGGCGGAAGATTTCCAAGGAAAACCCAGGTTCTGTAGGAAGAGATATTGGTGATTCAACAAATAGCATTCTTCTAAGTACTAAACCAGTGTCCTAGCATGAAGTTAGGGAACACAGTTCTGGTGATGGTGCCATCTTTTGAATATGGTGTAAAAATAAGGTCCTGACTTCATGTGGCTGTGAAGGATCCCAGAGGTCTGTTTACTCTTACGTCTTCACCAAATTCCAGTATGAACAATTACCTATTGCTTCCCTAAGTTCCCCTGGAGTTTCAAATAAGTTCAATGTTGTTCTTCATTTCCTATCCTAAACTTCTATGGAGAGTGGCTGTGCTTGGTTAAAGTTACCATATTTTACCCCATATAAAGGTATGTTTCTGTAATTTAAGTTTTTCTTTCACGTAGATACTAGCATTCATGGGAGCAAGGAGTTCGGGGTAGAAATACCCAGATTCTGCACTGTGAGAAGTAAAGTAATATTTTAATTAACAAAATGCAGTGGTAAACAGAATCTCTCCTTTATATTCCCAGCCTGTTCCTTCTCCTCTCTGATGATCAATGATTCTGCACTCCATTGTTTACAACATCACAATTCACCAAGTGGTAAGCAATTATGATGCTCCAAGCATCAGTCCATAACATCACTAAATGAGCGAGGCAGGAGGAGGCAAGATTGAGAGGGCTTTTATTTGACTACACATCCTGATGATAAGCAGTGACTGGAAAAGATATCCTGAAAAGGTACATATAGCTAAATAATATTTTTAAAATTATTTAAAATCTTGCTTCTTTTTGCCTGGCTCATATAGTGATGCTATGGCCTGATGCTTGGAGCATCATAATTGTTTACCACTTGGTGAATTGTGATGTTGTAAACAATATATATATATATATATATATATATATATATATATAGTGCTGGCCCAAGTTAAGCGTGGATTCTGTAAGGACTTTATCCTGCTCCTCTTCAGGTCTATGGAAAGATTCCCATTGACTTGAATGGTGCAGGATCAAGAGCTAAGAAAGTAGGTTTCTTGTTGCATATGTAATTTAGAGATGACCCAGGATTTAGACTGAGTAGGTTTACAGTGCTGGGTAAGCACCCTTATTCTCCTACTTTCTCTCTTCCAGCTGGTGTAGTGATTAGCAAATGATGTGGAGTCAGGATTCCTGCCTTCTACTCTCATCTCTGCCACTAATTCCTGAGCAATCTTGGGCAAATCACTTTACTTCCCTGTGCTTCATCTTACCCATTTAAAAGTGGTTATAATAATGTTTATGTACCTCACCAGGATGTTGAAGCTTAATTCATTTATGTGTGTAAAGTGCTTGAGATCCTTGCTTTTAAAGTATGATCTAAGTGCATTCTCTCTTCTCCCTTCCCTTTTCCTGTCTCTTTACTTCCTGCTTGCCCCTATTATCCATCTGTCCATGTCTTTTTCTGACTCTTGATATTTATTTTTTTAGGTCTTTAAATATAGAACATTGGTATCAATTCCCGACTTGTCCACAGCTCCAAGCTGTCTAATATGTAGTTATTTAGTGGCTTGTAATTTTCCACTGGCTTTACTTCTCAGCACCAGATCACTGCCGTATACAGTAAGCTCCTTGGTGCCAAAGTACTGGGTGAACCCAGGCAGGTGCAGTTGATTAAACTGACTGAAATGTCCTCGAAGCAATTTTGGATGGTTTCCAACCAATCCATGTCTAGTGTAAACAAGAGACATAATCTGTCTGCGTGTGGAACAGGCCAACAACATTCTAGTGCAGGCTCACACAAACGCAGTAGATGAAACAGTATCTCACGTCATATTCAGGAGAGCATATTTGCAGATGTGACTTCCAACACACAGTGATATGAAGAGTTGTCTGTAAATATCTTTCCTTTTAAAAAATACACATGGGTATATTTTGCAAATGTTAATACTGTTGAAAGATACAGGCTGAAGACACTGTATACAGCATGTCCTCATGCCATGTATTCTAGGTTAGTGCACATCAGTTCTAGTTAGCAACACTAGTCTTTTAGTAGCTACAGATTAAAAAGGATGCTAACAGTGCAGAAGTTGTGTAATGTGAACAAATGTACATTATAGGTTGATTCAAGATATCAGCAAACTAATTTAACTTGTGACTGCTTGTAAACCAGGCTTGAATTTAGGACAGCAGAGGAAGAAAGCAACTCCACTTACCTAGTCTAACATAAAGTATGGTGCTTTTTTCACTTAGTAATAAATCAAAGACTTAATTTTAATGTAGATTATGCATAACAAGAAAATCAACTGTATTTTGTAACTTCTTTCCCCCCTTCTAGCTATATCTCTAGTCTATAATTATCTGAATCATCATGGCTCACAGGACATGTTGACAAAGGAGCTGTAGCAATTTTTGTAATACTAACAGTGTTGCCTGTTAATATAAAAGGGAGTCAGGTTTAAAGAACAATTTTGGCATTGTTACTGCAAAAAGCAAGATTTAGTCCATAATAAAGAACATAAGCAGTTTGTGGTGCCAAACAATATCCCCCTGAGCCCACAAATTTAATATTTTACATTTATACTGACTTCCACCCATGTATGTCAAGGCACTTTTACAAATATTGAGTCATGCACTTGGGAGGAAAGAAGGGTGAGATGAGAGGTATTATACCTTTCTTTACAGATGGAGAAACAAACACAAAAAGTTGTTTCTTGACCAAGATAACAGGCTTCCTAGGTATATGTCACAACCAAAAATTGTAGCCCATTTCCTGGGTCTAGTGCTGTGATGTAAGTCATTCCTCTTTGCATCAACACAACCACACTGGTGTTGGCCTTAGGACCTAACAATCTTCCTACTGATGTTTGACTTCTTAGGGCTAGGTTTTAAAAGAGCTCAGCATAATGGGAGATGCTGGGTACTTTAAAAAAAAATCTAATCTCAGTTGTGTGTACTGAGCACTTGAAAAACTGGCCCTTAGTTTTGCTATCAAGGAAACCTCCAAGTAAGTCTTTGTGTATACACTGGACCACAGGTGCCAATATCCACCTCTTCCTTTTTTTAATATCTTTCCTTTCATACAGTGCCACCAATCTTGTCTGAGTTAACCTCTTGCTTCCTCCCCAAACCTGGAAGGATCATAAGCCAGGTGTGACTTTGGTTTAGCAGTGTTTATATTACAAAGACAGTGCTTTCTAAAATGTGAGATCTCACAGTACAAGGCTGCATCTTATCTGTGTTTCTTAAATATGTGAATCACCAGGCTCGTCATACCCGCCCCCCAATACAAATCTTTGACGTGCCACACTACACTCGCAGCTCTAGCACGTTTATGATTTTCTTCTAGCCTCTGTCAGCTGCAGATAAAATTCCAGCTGGGCAAATGATTTTAAAATCAGCCTGGGATGAAAAAGCTTGCCCCATGCACGGCAGCTAGTTCAGGCTTCGGAAAGGTGTCCCGTAGTTACTTGGTCTTAACATCAACTTTGTGTGTGCGTGAAAGCAGGGTCTCGTTGTGTAGCGTTTCCATGACTTCTTGTCATTCAGCGAGGAGGAGGAAGGCAGCACTTGGAAAACACATGTATGTGATGGGCATTTCAAAACCTAGAGCCAGGGCAGGGACTCCCCGCTGTGTAGGCACCGCACTGCGCCAATGGTCCAGCAGGCTCCAGCCAGCACAAACCCTTAACGCTGGAGTTCAGTAACGCCAGCTGCCGCTCCTGCCTCCGCCGTACCCCACTATCACTCCCCCGAGACTCAGGGGCACCCAGCTATCCCCCCAGCCCCCTACATAGCCCCCCCCCGTTGGAGGCGCCCAGCTCGCCCCCCCCCCCTTGGGGGTGCCCAGCTATCCCTCCCCCCCCTCCACAGCCCCCCCACCCTTGGGGACGCCCAGCTACTCCCCCCACCCCCTCCACAGCCCCACCCCAGGGACGGAGACGGGGCGGGGCGAGGGCACGTTGGCGGGCGGGGCTGAGCGTCGTGGCGCAGGGGGCGGGGCGAGGGCACGTTCGGGGGGGCGGGGCCTGTGGCGCCGGCGTCGGGCGGCCGGGGGCGGTGCGGTGCGGGGGCGCGCCGAGCGGGCTGGAGCCGAGCGAGCCGGCCGGGGTGCTCCCCTCTCCCGGTGGCGAGGGTGCGGGCCGCTGCCCGCGCGCGGCGGGGTGAGCCCCGGGCTGCGAGTGGGAGCAGGGAGACGGGGCGGGCGGCGGGCTGGTGCGTGTGTAGACGCGCTGGGGGGCGGCCGGGGGGCGTGTGGGAGGTCGGGTCCCTCCGGGTCGGTCCTGCGGGTGGTGGGGGGAGTTTACTGCTCCTCGTGGCAGCAGTTCAGTGACCAGCTGGACAAGTGTCCCCAAAGCGGGGGGTGGGGGCAGGCAGAGGTAGGTCCAGTTTCCCTGGTCGCAGTAATTCCTTGCCCGCGTAGCTCACCGCAGGTGCGGAACAGGAGGGGACAGGCGCTGGACATGCCTGGTCTCTGGCTGGGTCAAAGCGGGGCAAGGTGGATTTCCCTGACGCTGCGGTGGGCTCGCCTCCTCTGCATTCTGCTGCTGGGCTGTCTCTCCAGTTAGGTTTATTGATGAATTGCTGAGCCACGTTATTTAAAAAATGAACACCCCGCGAACACTCTCTCCTCTCGTTGTCCTCCCACCCTATGCAAGAGACTGGGCCGTGAAATGGGCTACCCGGCGTGTGTCGGGTCACAGCCCCGGAGTCCCCGTGCACTTCGGTTTCCGTAATTTTACGGGCGTGCTGGGTAGAGCTGGGGGAAAGGTTTTGGGAAAATTGTTTATTGAATGAAAAACGACGTTTTGGTCAATGTGAAGCTGATTGTCCATGAATTCCACACACACAGTTTTGGCTGTTCAAAGCAGCCAGAGGAGAAGGAAGTGGCGGTGGTGGTGATGCTGCAGTCCCTTTCTAACATTCGGACCTTTTAGTCGAGAAGTTAGGGCACACATCTGGGATGTTGGAGACCCAGGTTCAAATATCAGTTCTGGAACAGGCCCAAAACCAATACATTGAAAATTCTGAAAAAGTTCAGATTTGGTATGACCCAAACGAAACTTTTTTTTTGTTTTTGGAGCTGCCACTAAACACAAACAAACAAACAAAAACAAAAAATCAGTTATTTGTTTAGCTTTAATAGTGAGACATACAAGTATTAATATATTAAATTCCACTAAGTATCTTTCTAAGACAGGACTCACTCTGATAATGAGGTTTTATACAGTGTGTCTAGTCATATTGTTAGAGCAGCAGATTGTGTGGGCAACCCTGCCTCCTGTGGTCTCATTTTCCTTTGGTTGCAGGCTGTAAAACAGGTTAAGAATAGCTGAACTTATTCTAATTTGATTGTAGAGTTGCCATTTATGAAGGGATACATACATGTGTGTGGGAGAGGTTGGTGGGAATTTACTAAGGCAGAAAGTGTGGTATTAGAGTGATCAGGGTTTTTTTACTTGGTGGTCTGTATTTCAGCTCACTTTAGAGACCATCCAAGAAACAGTGACTTATTTCTAGGAAACAAAGTAGGCAAACTCTCTTCCTTTATAAAAAGAAAAGGAATACTAGTGGCACCTTAGAGACTAGCCAATTTATTTGAGCATAAGCTTTCGTGAGCTACAGCTCACTTCATTGGATGGTTAGTCTCTAATGTGCCACAAGTACTCCTTTTCTTTTTGCGAATACAGATTAACACGGCTGCTACTCTGAAACCTCTCTTCCTTTATAATTAATCTCTTCTCTAGCTCTAAATGGCCAATAACTTTCGACCTAAGGAATATTGTTTCCCTTATATAATGTGGCTTGCATTTTGGGGTAAATATATTACAACGTGCTCTGTTTACGTCAGTGTATGCATTTTGAGATCTTTGCGTAGCTTCCCCCAATTTATACAAATTTTACAAATTGCTAAAGTGAAGGGATTGGGGGAGTTTCAGGGAACATGTCATACTGTAGGTAAAGTAGTAGGTTTAAAGCATCAGGCTGGATTTCATATTAAAGAGGACACTTTTTAAATTTGAGAAAGTATTATTCCTTGCTACTTTATAAACCCTTTCAGGCTGCATAGATTTCGCCTTCCCATGTTTACATTGAGTATGTAGTAATGTAACATAAGATACTACTATGACAGGTTTCAGAGTAACAGCCGTGTTAGTCTGTATTTGCAAAAAGAAAAGGAGTACTTGTGGCACCTTAGAAACTAACCAATTTATTTGAGCATAAGCTTTTGTGAGTTACAGCTCACTTCATCGGATGTTCCGATGACAATGGCTGTAACTCACGAAAGCTTATGCTCAAATAAATTGGTTAGTCTCTAAGGTGCCACAAGTACTCCTTTTCTTTTTGAAGATACTACTATGTAATTCTTATACTTTATTGGATTTGATATGCACTTGGCTCTTGAAACATTATCATGTGTCTGACCTCTGCTACGTAGAAACTGCTGGCTGCTGTTACTTAAAATATTTGCTGTGTACAATACTGTTATCTAACTCTAGAGACCTATGTGTAGCAGCATTTAAATATTACTTGTGTGCATTTTCTTTGCCCAACTGATTTCTGTTGGATTTTTGAGAGGAGGAGATGAACGGCAGTTTAAAGCAACATTGTTAAGGTTGGCAGGCCCAAAGCTTACAAAATTTTTCTGAACTTCTCAGCTACCCAAAATGAAATATTTTATTAAGATTTTTTAAAAAAAGTGAATGGTACAGAGTTTAAGTGTAGAAGTTTCTGATTATCAGGGAATAATATAAAGATTATCAAGAGGTGAGAAGTTCTGTTTAAAAGTGGATGGTGTAAGGAATACATAATCTCCAATACCCCGATTGGGGGTAAAAGGTTAACGGGTCAAAGTACAGACATTGAGATATGAGGTACTACATTGCAAGAAGGCCCAGCTTCTTGGCTTGGAAACCAGTTAACATCCAAGGTGTTGAGTTTTCACATGATGGCTTTCTGCACTGTACTTTTCCCTCTATTCTTCAGAGAGCAGGCAGGATTTTCAAGAATCTTGCTCCCTGAAGTGCTTGGATATCCTGCCTGCTCACAATAGAAGAATTCTTAGGCAAAGGGATGGTTCATTGTGTACACTTGCCATCACAAATAAAAGCACATGTAGTAAGTTTTGCCTGAAAAATCTCTAGCACCATTCTAATGTATCTCCTAACCAATTTCCCCCTTATAAATGCTTTCAGTTACCCACCTTTCCAGAGGCCCACATCCAACAGGTACTTTTGAACCTTTAGGATAAAAGATTGTCAACTACAGAAGCACTGGTGCACCAAAAATCTCACTCTTCAGTGTAAAGACAAGGTCTTCTACCTGACCCTCCTTTGATTTGCAAAGACACTGTTCTTATTCTTAACCTGCAAAGGTTAGGAAATCCATGCTTGCTTTTCAACGTTCAAGGCTCTCCTGTAGCCACCTGATGACTCCTTAATTCTTCCTATCATATGCAATGATATTTCCCATTGTCCTTTGAAAACTTTCTTCAGCCACAACTTACATTGTGACAGCAGTTCTTTCCTCATTTCCTCAACTGTCCCTCAGAGTCTTTAAACCACGATTTGAGGACTTCAGTAGCTCAGACATAGGTTAGAGGTTTGTTACCGGAGTGGGTGGGTGAGATTCTGTGTCCTGCGTTGTGCAGGAGGTCAGACTAGATGATCATAATTGTCCCTTCTGACCTTAAAGTCCACGATTCTACAGACCCCCAACTTTCTGATCCTACCAACATCTTTCACTCCAGACTTTATAGGCCATCATGATGATGTAAATATGAGATTTGCTTTTCTATCATGTTCTTGATGGTTATAAAGCAGCCTCCCTCTTAAAATGTGTTCTGACTTATTTGCCCTTATTGGCTGCTGATAAATGTCTTTAATGGTGAGTCCACTTCAGATCTAAGTTGAGAACATGGCAGCCAGCAATGAACTGTGCTTGGTGCTGAAGGAGAAAAGGTTTTTACTTGGTTTAAGGTCAACATCTTCAATCCATTTTAAAAACTTACAATTTAATATTTTAGAAGGTGGATTGGTCTGAGAACATTCTGGCAGTGTGGGCCTCTCAAACAAGGCAGTGACTTTATTTAGGGAGTCATCAAAAGAAGCCCGACTAGCCTGATGCATGTGTGGTATGCATAAAACAACAATAGATACATTAATAAATAATACATTGTCAAAAGTGACCCCCCACTTGTTCCTTCTCCATTCATTCAGGAAAAAGCCTAGATAAATAGATGAATCTTAATAATAACAAATGGGCCCGGAAGCTCAACAAATTCTAGCTCTGTCAGACAAACTGAATAAGTGAATTTCTGAGTCCAGTGCCCTACAACCAGTCTTCATAGTAGAGATTGCATTAGAAGGTGCACAAACATCAGTGATGAATACATTATAAATAAGGCTATGATTTAATCACGGGTATTTTTAGCAAAAGTCATGGACAGGTCAGGGGCTAGAAACAAAAAATCCCATGACCTGTCCACGACTTATACCATAAATACCCCTGATTGAATCGTGGGGGGCCCACAGCACCAGCGGCAGTGGTGGGAAGCTCCGGAGGCCCCGCTGCCACTCTGGCTGCAGCAGAGGCGGGAGCCCCGGCCACCCCAGGACTCCTGCTCTGGGATCACTGTCCTGGCCGCCCCGGGATTGCTGCTGGGAGCCACCAAGTTGCTCCTGCTACCCCTGGGACTGCTGCTCAGGTGTTTCCCGGGGCAAGCTGCACAGGCTGCTGCTTAGGTAGTCTCCGGGGCCAGCTGCCTGGGGCTGCCAGAGCAGTGGCCAATACAGCTGGCCCTGGGGCCAGCCACACTGGCCACTGAAGAAGTTACGGAGGTCACAGGAAGTCACAGAATCCATGACTTCCTCAACCTCTGTGACAAATATGGAGCCCTTATCATAAATTCCTATATAAGAGGTATACACATTGACTTCCAAAAATGCATAGAATACTCACGGAGCTGACTGAGGAGATCGGAGCTGACTGAGGAGATATCTGAGCCGTTAGTGATTATCTTCAAAAAGCATGGAAGACGGGAGAGATTTCAGAGGACTGGAAAAGGGCAAATATACTTCCAGTCTATATAAAGGGAAATAAGGACAACCTGGGGAATTACATACTGGTGAACTTAACTTCAGTACCTGGAAAGATAATGGAACAAATAATTAAGCAATCAGTTTGCAAACACCTGTAAGATAATAAGGTGATAAGTAACAGTCAGTGTGGATTTGTCAAGAACAAATCATGTCAAACCAACCTAATAGCTTTCTTTGGGAGGGTAACAAGCCTTGTGGCTGCGGGGGAAGCAGTAGATGTGGTATATCTTGACTTTAGTAAAGCTTTTGATACTGTCTCGCATGACCTCATAAACAAACTAGGGAAATACAACTTAGATGGAGCTACTATAAGGGGGTGCATAACTCGTTGGAAAACAGTTCGCAGAGAGTAGTTATCAGTGGTTCATAGTCAAGCTGGAAGGGCATACAAAGTGGGGTCCCACCGGGCTCAGTTCTGAGTCCAGTTCTGTTCAGATTTTCATCAGTGATTTAGATAATGTCATAGAGAGAACACTTATAAAGTTTGCGGATGATACCAAGCTGGGAGGGGTTGCAAGTGCTTTGGAGGATAGGATTAAAAGTCAAAATGATCTGGACAAACTGGATAAATGGTTTGAAGTAAATAGGATGCAATTCAGTAAGGACAAATGCAAACTACTCCACTTCGGAAGGAACAGTCAGTTGCGCGCACACACACAAAATGGGAAATGACTGCCTATGAAGGAGTGCTGGAGAAAGGGATCTAGGGGTCATAGTGGATCACAAGCTAAATATGAGTGAATAGTGTAACACTGTTGCAAAAAAAGCAAACGTCATTCTGGGATGTATTTGCAGTTTTGTAAGCAAGACATGAGAAGTTTCAGAGTAACAGCCGTGTTAGTCTGTATTCGCAAAAAGAAAAGGAGTACTTGTGGCACCTTAGAGACTAACCAATTTGTTTGAGCATGAGCTTTCGTGAGCTACAGCTCACTTCATCGGATGCATACCGTGGAAACTGCAGAAGACATTATATACACACAGAGACCATGAAACAATACCTCCTCCCACCCCACTGTCCTGCTGGTAATAGCTTATCTAAAGTGATCATCAAGTTGGGCCATTTCCAGCACAAATCCAGGTTTTCTCACCCCCCCCTACCCCCATACACACACAAACTCACTCTCCTGCTGGTAATAGCCCATCCAAAGTGACCACTCTCCCTACAATGTGCATGATAATCAAGGTGGGCCATTTCCAGCACAAATCCAGGTTTTCTCACCCCGCCACCCCCATACACACACAAACTCACTCTCCTGCTGGTAATAGCCCATCCAAAGTGACCACTCTCCCTACAATGTGCATGATAATCAAGGTGGGCCATTTCCAGCACAAATCCAGGTTTTCTCACCCCGCCACCCCCATACACACACAAACTCACTCTCCTGCTGGTAATAGCCCATCCAAAGTGACCACTCTCTTCACCTGCGGAAGTGAAGAAACAGATTGATAGAGCCAGAAGAGTTCCCAGAAGTCACCTACTACAGGACAGGCCTAACAAAATAACAGAACGCCACTAGCCGTCACCTTCAGCCCCCAACTAAAACCCCTCCAACGCATTATTAAGGATCTACAACCTATCCTGAAGGATGACCCAACACTCTCACAAATCTTGGGAGACAGGCCAGTCCTTGCCTACAGACAGCCCCGCAACCTGAAGCAAATACTCACCAACAATCACATACCACACAACAGAACCACTAACCCAGGAACCTATCCTTGCAACAAAGCCCGTTGCCAACTGTGTCCACATATCTATTCAGGGGACACCATCACAGGGCCTAATAACATCAGCCACACTATCAGAGGCTCGTTCACCTGCACATCCACCAATGTGATATATGCCATCATGTGCCAGCAATGCCCCTCTGCCATGTACATTGGTCAAACTGGACAGTCTCTACGTAAAAGAATAAATGGACACAAATCAGATGTCAAGAATTATAACATTCATAAACCAGTCGGAGAACACTTCAATCTCTCTGGTCACGCAATCACAGACGTGAAGGTCGCTATCTTACAACAAAAAATCTTCAAATCCAGACTCCAGCGAGAAACTGCTGAATTGGAATTCATTTGCAAATTGGATACTATTAATTTAGGCTTAAATAGAGACTGGGAGTGGCTAAGTCATTATGCAAGGTAGCCTATTTCCCCTTGTTTTTTCCTACCCCCCCCCCCCCCGACGTTCTGGTTAAACTTGGATTTAAACTTGGAGAGTGGTCAGTTTGGATGAGCTATTGCCAGCAGGAGAGTGAGTTTGTGTGTGTGTGTGTGTGTGCATGGGGGTGGGGGGGTGAGAAAACCTGGATTTGTGCTGGAAATGGCCCACCTTGATTATCATGCACATTGTAGGGAGAGTGGTAACTTTGGATAAGCTATTACCAGCAGGAGAGTGAGTTTGTGTGTGTGGTTTTTGGAGGGGGGTGAGGGGGTGAGAGAACCTGGATTTGTGCAGGAAACGGCCCACCTTGATTATCATACACATTGTGAAGAGAGTGGTAACTTTGGATGGGCTATTACCAGCAGGAGAGTGAGTTTGTGTGTGTATGGGGGTGGGGGGGGGTGAGAAAACCTGGATTTGTGCTGGAAATGGCCCAACTTGATGATCACTTTAGATAAGCTCTTACCAGCAGGACAGTGGGGTGGGAGGAGGTATTGTTTCATGGTCTCTGTGTGTATATAATGTCTTCTGCAGTTTCCACGGTATGCATCCGATGAAGTGAGCTGTAGCTCACGAAAGCTCATGCTCAAATTAATTGGTTAGTCTCTAAGGTGCCACAAGTACTCCTTTTCTTTTTGCGAAGACATGAGAAGTAATTCTTCCACTCTACTGTGCACTGATACGATCTCAACTGGAGTATTGTGCCCAGTTCCAGGCACCACATGTCAGGAAAGATATAGACAAATTGGAGAAAGTCCAGAGAAGAGCAACAAAAATGATTAAAGGTCTAGAAGACATGAGCTATGACGGAAGATTAAAAAAATTGGGTTTGTTTAATCTGGAGAAGAGAAGATTGAGAGGGGACATAATCAGTGATGAGCTGCCAAAATCTTAACAACTGGTTCCCTCCTCTCCCCACGAGGGGGTCGTTGCCCACTCCCGCCCCCCCAGTACTCCTGCCCCATCCAACCCCCTGCATTCCTTGACGCTCCCCCCTCCCCGGGACTCCTGTTCCATCCACCTCCCTCCCCTGTCCCCTGACTGCCCCCAGAACTGGGCAGAAGGGTCTCGTGGGCCACCGTAGTGGGTGCCCACCACGCCCCGCCTCTAAGAGCCAGAGAGACCTGCGGGGAGGCGAGGTGGGGAGCCCTGGCAGTGCTTACCTGAGGTGGCTCCCAGGAAGCATCCGGCAGGTCCCTCTTGCTCCTAGAGGCCGGGTAGCATAGCTGCGGGGGAGTGGGGGGAGCGGCCACTACCCCATTGATCACATCAAAAGTGGTGCCTTCGGCACCGACTTGCTGGGTGCTCCGGGGCTGGAGCCCCCACAGGGAAAATTTGGTGGGTGCAGAGCACCCACCAGCAGCTCCTCGCCCCAGCTCACCTCTGCCTCCTCCCCTGAACGCGCTGCCCCACTCTGCTTCTCCACCCTTCCTGGCTTCCCGCGAATTAGCTGTTCTCGTGGGAAGCTGGGGAAGGCTGAGAAGCAAGCAGTGGCTTCGCGCTCAGGCCCAGGGAGGTGGAGGCAAGCTGGGGCGGGAAGCGGTTCCCCTGCGTGCCCCCCGAGTTACCTGCTGCGGTGCGAGCGGCCCACCTCGCGCCTCCCCCCCTCCGCCCCAGCTCACCTCCTGTCCGCCTCCCTGGGCCTGAGTGCTAAGCCACCGCCTGCTTCTCAGCCCTCCCAGGCTGCCTGCGCAAACAGCTGATTCGCAGGAAACCTAGGAGGGGGCGCGGAGAAGCAGAGCGGGGCAGTGCGTTCAGAGGAGGAGGTGGAGCAGAGGTGAGGTGAGGTGAGCTGGGGCTGGGCGGGGAGCTGCCGCTGGGTGCTCTACACCCACCAAATTTTCCCCGTGGGTGCTCCAGCCCTGGAGCACCCATGGAGCTGGCGCCTAAGGCGCCACTTTTGGCCGGTTGTTAAATTTAGAAGCCCTTTTAGAACCCTCGCGGGACAACCAATTCTAAAAGGGCTTCTAAATTTAACAACCAGTTCCAGTGAACCGGTGCGAACCGGCTCCAGCTCACCACTGGACGTGATAGTTTTCAAGTACATAAAAGTTTGTTACAAGGAGGAGGATGAAAAATTGTTCTCCTTAACCTCTGAGCATAGGACAAGAAGCAGTGAGCTTAAATTGCAGCAAGGGCGGTTTAGGTTGGACATTAGGAAAAACTTCCTAACTGTCAGGGTGATTAAGCACTAGAATAAGTTGCCTAGGGAAGTTTTGGAATCTTCATTATTGGAGATTTTAAAGAGGAGGTTGGACAAACACCTGTCAGGGATGGTCTAGATAATACTTAGTCTTGCCATGAGTGCAGGGGACTAGACTAGAAGACCTCTCAAGGTCCTTTCCAGTCTTACAATTCTATGATTCTGTGATTGTGATCTACTAACTTTATGTAGAATCTACCCTGTTTAAACTTCACACCTAACTATTTAGGCCTTAGTGTTCTTTTGATTGGTATATGTGACAGAACTATATAACTGATGATTATGTTACTCTTTCTGTGAATAGAAGTTTACAGAGTCACTAGCTAGATGTTTTTACTCAATAGCCAGAAGTAAGTGTAGTGATCCATAGGGATGGGATGTCTCTGTGGGTTTTTTTGTTTTTGGAGAAAACACTTTGAAATTGTGGTATTTTAGTAATATATCTAACTTTTCAGGAAGTAAACATGATTGGAAACCATTTCATTTGCATGAGAAGTTTAGGGAAGCAGAAAGTAGTAACCCTTGTGTTATGGCACCTGAATTCTTGTAAAAAGTGTTATGGTACCTTTAAGTGTGAGTGCCCAGGACCTAGGTTTTCAGTTTCTCATCCAAAAGATAGTATTTCCAGTAGCACAGTTACCCTAGCAGAATGATGGTTGTTTTGACTCAGTTCGGAGAATTAGTGCCAGCTCCTATGGTGCTTGCTAAGGTGGGTATTCTCTTCTACATTTACTGACCAAGTCTCATTTGATCCTGTTCAGTTTATAAGATTGGACTAGATTGCAGCCTGGCTAATAGAAACTGTAATTAATCATGCTGTTGACTATTTCTGTATGGCCATTTGATTTTAATCTGAGGAAGTGAGCTGTAGCTCACGAAAGCTTATGCTCTAATAAATTGGTTAGTCTCTAAGGTGCCACAAGTACTCCTTTTCTTTTTCTTTTTACTAGGTTATTCTGGGTTTAGAAAGTTGGCTGGAAGTACTGGAGGTTACAGCACGGTAAGTACACTGTTTTAAAATTTGGGGCAGGCAAGTTGGGAAGGGAACTGATATGGAGGCAGGCAGGGCAGGGAGGGGCACAGGGAAATTTAGGCAAGGCTCAGGAATGAATCAGTCCATGAGAGTTGGCGCTGTCCGTGGGAAGATTAACATGGTGAGAACACTTCCCATATTTGGGAGAGGGAGCAGGTAGATTGACTGGTTTCTTGTTTGTGGGGGCAGGAAAGGGAGGTGAAGCTTGAGATGAGAATGCTGAAGATGAGTAATAATTAGCACTTCACATTTTCATAAGGGTGTACAGACATTACACATTACAGCATGCCTGTGAACTATGGCAATATCTCTTCGACCATTTCACAGATGGAGAAACTGAGACAAGGATTTTAAATGACTTCCCTAAAACAATAAAGCCAATCCATGACAGACAGGATTACAACTTGGGTGTGGTGTTCCCAGGAGCATGCTCAAGCTACTAGTTTGTACTTATTATCACAAAACTTTAATAATTACAATCTTTTGCATGTTTCAAAAAGGAAAGAGATGAACTTCAGTGTAAATCACTGTTTATAGTTGTGTATTGTAATAGAATGTAGCCTACAGTATTTGGAGTGGGTTTTTTCTCTTTGTTTAAGGTGGCTTTCTAGAAGATGACCATAGAGGATCTCCCAGAACCTTCCCAAGAAGGAGATTCATTGATTGAAAGATATCAGTTTTTATTCCCAGGCTCTGAAACATCAGTTACTTTTTCAGTTGCAGCAGCACCAATGCCTTCGGACTGTGGTATGTATATTTATAGAAGGCAAGAGTTTGTGGAACTACTTTGAGATCATGTGCAGTGCCTGAGTTTAAGAGAGGGAAGTGAGATAAAAAGAATACCATCAATATAAAAATTATATTTCTCTTTGAAAATGTATCTACAGTTTATTACAAGTAATACCTGAAATTTCTACAAGTTAAATTAGTGGAAAAAATTATTTTCTAGTTTGTGCATTTCAAAGCACTTTGTTTTCAGTTGGTTTTGCTATTTCTTCTGTACATTCAGTCAGCGTGACCTTTCCCTGGTTTTTGTAGGCTCCTCCCCCATCAACACGGAAGTGAAAGTTGTCAAAATTTAAAAAAAAAAAGTGCTGTAAATCCACAAAAATTGGCAGGTTGACTCGGGTGCAGTGCCTGAAAATATTTTAAAATCACTTTTAAGAATTGACCAGTTTTCTAGTGAATGAGGCCCCATAACTACTCCATTTTCGAAACACACAGTGGGACTTTGTGGGAAAGAAAACTTCCATTGGAAATATTGTGCTCATTACTAAGGAGAACAGTATCACTTACATCAAGATAGTATCTCAAAAAGGCAAATTCCACTATTAAATTGTCTTTATATTCATCCTTTGAAAATAGAGTTATATATTTGAAACAGGTTAAATAAATATCATCCCATTTGATTTAGTGATTAATTGGAAATATTTAAGAAAATCTCTACCCTCCCTTCAGATATCAAGGGTGCTTGGGAGGTGTGAAAAGCTATCTTTCAATTCTGGTTTCCCCAGACATTGATTCCATATAACATCTTTATTTTACTTCCATGCTGCTGAACACTGTAGTATTCTATGTTCAGGAGAATTAATGTTCTTGAGACCAACCTCTGTTGCTGGTGTGAGGATCTGGGATTTAAGGTTTGAAGGATTGAACGTGTTGTATTTTAATATGTGAATATATATCTTTCAATACTTAGTCCCACCCTTTTTGATAGATTTACTTACTCAATGAGCCAATCATTTGTGCGAGTGATGCTGGCCTAGATTGCCTGTTTTTCCACTTCTCCCTCAAGTACCTCCCTGGTCTCTCCCATTCTGCACCCGGTATGTGGGGGGAAAAACTTCCCATCTGAATATGTAAAGGCAGGCACCACTCTATCCTACATCTTTCCTTAGAATCTTCTTGTGATATGGAGGCAGGCAGAGCAGGGAAAGGACACAAGTCACCACCATCTGGCACTAGTTAGGCAAGTGGTCAGAAGCGGGACTTCTGTTGTTCTGCTGAACTTTGTTTAAATGTAACCTCATCTGATCTCCCATACCACCTTGTTTCTGTTTTGTCCACCTGTTGAAGTCTGTCTGTCAAACCCAAATTGTGAGCTCTCTGGGTCAGGAACTGTTTTCTTTGTTACTTTGCACAATGAGGCTGGATCCATGTTTGGGGTTCTAGGCAATTCCCTAATGTAAACAATATGGAGGTTTGCTCTGTTATTTATAGATCCCTATATACGACTTGGTGTTCAAAGTTTTGTTTTTTTGTTATTTAAAGTGCAGTTACATGCTGAAAGGACTCTGTAAAAATTGAGTCGTGGGGTTCATATTTGTTCTCTAACTTTCCATAGACAAGTTGCTCAGTTTACCGGTCAAAAACATAATTTCTTTTTACTACCAGCACCACAAACTCAGTCTGGGATCTGAAAGTTTAACTTGTACCCTTTCTGGTTTGTACATTATTTAACTCTAATGCTTCTACATTCAGATAACAATTTCATCGTGCTTCCAGAGCTGTATGAAGCTATCAGGAATAAAAAGTAATAACTTTTATTTGTATCAAAATAATAAACAGATTTGAATACACACAGTGAGTCTGAACTCTACCGTACCAGCTTTATTCCAGCTTCACTCTGAAACACTGTTTTTAACCTATTATAAAACTGTAATGAAGAGAATCAGGACCAGTGAGCAGAACTGTCAATAATATAGTTATAACTTCTTCTGTCAGAGGATCTCAAAGCATTTAACAAATATTTATTTATTCCTCAACTCTATTGGAGATTTAAGTGTGGCATGTGGTATTTTCATTTTAGATTTTGGGGAAACTGAGGTAGGGGACGATGAAGGGCATTATCCTCTTTTCATTGAATGTGAAGAGACTTTCAAAAAGTCTCACAGGGCATTAGTAGTAAAAACCCAGCCCTGTTGACTTGCAGTCCCATGCTTTAGCCATTAGATTATGTAGCCTCTGTGATGAGTACAATGATACCATTTTACAGTCACCTGTTTAACCATAACCATACCAAAATGATAGTTATTGCTGCTCAGCTTGGGTACTCTCTCTGATTACCTCATTATGGTATCTAGATCTTAGCTTCAGCAATGTGTGTGTGCCTTGAGAGAGCAGGTATTGGGTAAGAACCAAGGGTATTGGATCTGCTTTTTTAGCCTCCTATCAGATCCTTTCTTCCTGAATATGGTGGTGGTTGTGCTGTTTATCTGTCAGGATTATAAAACCTTTTACTGTTTACTGGCATGGATATCATAGTTGGTGAACTGGTATACGCTTTTTATTAGTTTCTCTCCTCAGTATTTGTTTAGAATACTATAGCTTTTTTTTACCCAAATGGTTATTACGTTATATTAAAAAGTTGCCTTCCAGTACATAATAGAGAAACAACTTCCTAGCAGGTTTCAGAGTAACAGCCGTGTTAGTCTGTATCCGCAAAAAGAACGGGAGTACTTGTGGCACCTTAGAGACTAACACATTTATTTGAGCATAAGCTTTTGTGGGCAAAAACCCACTTCACCGGATGCATGCAGTGGAAAAAACGGAAGGAAGATATATATGTACACAGAGAACATGAAACAATGGGTGTTATCATACACACTATAACGAGAGTGATCAGTTAAGGTGAGCTATTACCAGCAGGAGGGGAAAAAAAAACAAACCTTTTGTAGTGATAATCAAGATGGGCCATTTCCAGAAGGTGACAAGAACGTGTGAGGAACAGTCGGGGGGGGGGGGGGGGGGAATAAACATGGGGAAATAGTTTTACTTTGTGTAATGACACATCCATTCCCAGTCTTTATTCAAGCCTAATTTAATGGTGTCTAGTTTGCAAATTAATTCCAATTCAACAGTCTCTCGTTGGAGTCTGTTTTTGAAGTTTTTTTGTTGAAGAATTGAGAGATCTGTACTTGAGTGACCAGGGAGGTTGAAGTGTTCTCCGACTGGTTTTTGAATGTTACTATTCTTGACGTCTGATTTGTGTCCATTTATTCTTTTACGTAGAGATTGTCCGGGTTGGCCAATGTACATGACAGAGGGGCATTGCTGGTACATGATGGCATATATCACATTGGTAGATGTGCAGGTGAACGAGCCTCTGATCGTGTGGCTGATGTGATTAGGCCCTATGATGATGTCCCCTGAATAGATATGTGGACACAGTTGGCAACGGGCTTTGTTTCAAGGATAGGTTCCTGGGTTAGTGTTTTTGTTGTGTGGTGTGTGGTTGCTGGTGAGTATTTGCTTTCTTGCAGTTTAGAGATCTGGAGGAGATGCATGGGAGATAATCATGGCTAACCCACTGCCTGCTTGTGACTTGCTGTGGTAGCTTTCAGCATGAGATTTTCTTGGGCCTAGAAAGAGGATAAATATAATGCGTACATTCTATTTATTCCCAAAGCTATCTGATTTGTTGGTGCAGGGTGGCTTGTGTTAAGAAGCAAGGCTTGAGTGGTGCTGAGAGTTGAGATTTTTGACAGAATTTGGGTTTGAATTAGAATTCCTAAGTGATAAACAGCTTTGAAGCTCTACTCTATTTTCTTCCCTTTGGAGTCAAGGGGACATGTGATGAAAGAAGCTTTAGAATATTGATGTGTGCGCGCCTCATTTGCTTGATCTCTTGACCCAATTGAAGTTGTGATTCTTGCTTTGTGGGGAAAAGTCGTGGCAATGCATCCAGAGGTAGTTTATACCATTTCAACTCCTCCAGTGTCACGCTGTCAGCCCTGTCTCAGAAGTGTGAGACCTGTATTTACTCGGAGTAATATCTATGTCCAGCTAGCCCTATATCTGCAACTGATGGAAGACAAGTTGACATTTGGTGCTTTCATTATAAACCTTTTAGAAGGCAGCACCATAGTAGCCTTTGGGGTGATAAAAGTTCAGTGATTTCCAGTTTCCAATCACTGGCTGAGTAAGACACATCTCGCTTCCATTCCTCCTGCAAATAATCATAGCTATCCAAATTCTTCTTTTCAGGGTTTAAAATTTTTCCCTAATAAACAGCATATTACTACCTTGTGTGCGTCGAGGACATACATTGCCATGCATAGGTTTTTAATCTGGAAGGCTGTATCTTTGATGCCTGCATTTTGGGTTGTATTATAAGTGAGTTTCAAGTTTGCAAAAGAGAATTCTTTCTGAAGTTGGTGGTTGATGGCCAGATTTTTCAAAGGTTCTGGGTACCTGCAGCCCCCATCGATTTCAGTAGAATTTCTGAACATCATGTAATGAATGCCTTTCCCTTATTATCCTGATTATTCTTTATTTCTGTGCTTCTGGATGTCATGTATATGTGTGCATGGTTTTTCTGTGATTTATTTTTTTTTGAGGAGGAAGAGGGCGGGGCGGGGAAGATTCATAACATTGAATAAGCAGGTGCAAGTTCCATCACTGTAGTTGACTCTACTAAGGGCTTGTCTGCACCCAAAAATAGCTTTGATTCAGCAGTCTGTGACCAGCCTGAAGCATGGGTAAATTTTTGTTAGCATAATTGTTGCAAACACTTGCATGTCCTTGTCTAAACTTAAAACTCGGCCCCAGAGCACCAACACAGCTATACTGATTGCTGAATCGTGGCTTTCACAAAGTGTAGACCAGGCCTCCATGAGAAGAAAAGATAAAAAGTTAAGGGAAGAGGCTGAATTTGCTTGTGATTCTGAATTTCAAATCTGCGCATCTCCTCCCTACTTCTTGCCTCAAAAAAGTTTTGAAAAGTAGATGCATTGTTGAAGCATTGTAATACCCAAATGTGCATATAATGCTTCATATCTTTTCTTAAAAAACAGAGTTCTCCTTCTTCGATCCTAATGATGCAGCATGCCAAGAAATTCTTTTCAACCCTAAAACATCAGTTTCTGAATTGTTCGCCATCTTACGGCAATGGGTCCCACAGGTCCAGCAGAACATTGATATAATTGGAAATGAGGTGAGGAATGAAGGAGGATTCCTGAACAGTTTCAGGGTTAAAGAAAAATGGTATAGTGTTGATAATGTTCAGAACTGATCTTATTCAACAGCCGAAATAATAGGTTCAAGAGATTGTTTTTGCCTTATAGCACGTAGCTACTGATCAGCATACCAGTGATACAGGCACCAATCACAGTAGAGGTGACGTTCAGCTATCTTTGCAAAAGAGAAGGAAGATCAGTATATAACTATTCAAGAAAATTGTGAGAAGGAAGCAAGGGAGGGTTGAAGAAACAAATAGAGAAGTTCTTTTTGGAACTAAAATGATTAGGATTTCCCATCTTCCACTTTTCTGTTTCCAGTAACTTTTAAAATTCTGACAAACTAAATTAAAACTAAGTCAGAAGTTAAAGGTAGGACTTCCAAAAGCATCTAAGTCACTTGGAAGCTGAAGCCTTTTTTCTTATTTCATCAGGTTTTGTAGGCTTTTCCAGATATTCCCGACTGCATTCTTCTTACAACATTATAACTACAGGTTTTAACAGGGTACTGGGGGACCAAAGGATTAAAGTGTGGGCGAGGAAGTGAAATTAGTGTTTTAAATAGATTTAGTTTTCCTGGGCTGCATTGCATCTGAACTGGAAAAGTTAACTCTTCAACACATTAAAGCCAAGCTGTTGCTAATGATGGAAAAATTATTTAAAACCTGTAAGCACTAAAGGTTAATAATGATATTTAGTCATTTGTTTCTATCCATTTTGCTGAGTTATGTATAGCCACAGTAGAACCTCAGAGTTACGAACACCTTGGGAATGGAGGTTGTTTGTAACTTTGAACAAAACGTCATGGTTGTTCTTTCAAAAGTTTACAACTGAACATTGACTTAGTAGAACTTTGAAACTTTACTATGCAGAAGAAAAATGCTGCTTTTAACCATCTTAATTTAAATCAAACAATCACAGAAACACTTTCCTTACTTTGTTAAATGTTTTTTAAACTTTCCTTGTATTTTTTTTTTTAGTAGTTTACATTTAACATAGTACTGTGCTGTATAGTGTTTGCTCTTTTTGGGGCGGGGGGGGGTCTCTGCTGCCTGATTGTGTACTTGCTGTTCCAAATGAGATGTGTGGTTGACTGGTCAATTTGTAACTCTGGTGTTTGTTACTCTGAGGTTCTACTGTACATTGCACTGGTAGTCCACTTTAGCAAACTGCTTTGCTAGTCTCCACACAACAAATGCATAAGTCCATGTGTGAAAGCAGAATTTATTCAATAATTACACCAGTCATGTGCTGTTTTTCTGCAGATCATTAATAGAGGCTGCAGTGTGAATGATAGAGATGGACTGACTGATATGACTCTCTTACATTACACCTGCAAGTCAGGGGCTCATGGTATTGGTGAGTAAAGAAAAACAGAAATTAGAAATGGAACTGTTTGCCTCGATAAATCACAGAGTCTACCCCTCTTCCGTTTCAAAATTGTTCCTTATAGTAAATTTGCTAGTGCTTGGCCTTAACTTTTGTAAACATTTTATTTGTATAGTGCCTTAATGGCTATTAGAAGGGATGATGCAGTAATTATTGTATGTATTAATACCAATTAAAAAACCTAAACATAACTGAGAGGTTTCTCACTTGGTAATATTGAAATCTCAGGCTCCTTGGGAGAGAAAAGGAATCTTTGGTTGCATTTCATGCACGTTTATAGGAAATAAGAGTGCCTTTAGCCCTCTCTTTCTTGATGACTCCTATTGGCTTCTATCAAAGTACCTTTTTACACTGATACTGAACCCAGTTCTCCACTCTGCTCCAGCAAAAGGGTGTGGGGTGGCTGATGGAGCTTTAACTTTGCTGGCAGAAGGTTTGAAAATTAGGCATTGTGGAGCCTCACTCCACCACATCCCTGGCCTGCCTCTGATGCCCATGATTCCTTTCTTGCCTAATCCGCAAGAGAGCCTTTTTGTAGCAAAATGTCTTTCTCTAGGCTTTGCTCTGTGTAGCCATAATTTGGAATACAAATGTTTTCTAATGCATTATATGTGATATCTAGGCTGGTATATTTATACCACACTATTAAACTCTTACCTAACATTTAAAACAACTTCTAAAAAAAGCTGCTTTGCAGGTGATGTTGAGACTGCTGCCAAATTCGCCTCTCACCTTATTGATCTGGGTGCAGATACTAGTTTGCGTAGTCGCTGGACAAATATGAATGCTTTGCATTATGCTGCCTACTTTGATGTTCCAGAACTTATTAGAGTTATTTTGAAAAATGCAAAGCCCAAAGGTAGGTATTATCAAGTATCAGTTTTCTTAGATAATATGCCATTCTGTCCTTCTGTTAACCCCACTGATCCATCCAGTAAATGGGGTTGTGTAGGCATAGATGAAGCTGCACTTTCCCATAATTTTTTTTTTAAAGTTATTTCTCATTCTCTTTAGTTTGCTTTTTCGGTCCATTTTCTCTGAACTGAGTTTATGCTGTAGTGCATAGGCCAGGTTGTTTTTAAAGAAGAGAGAGTATGATGGGATCAGACTTCGTAAATAGTGAATGAGAAGTAAGGGAATGGCTGGGGGGAAGGGGGGAGCGGAGGCGGAGAAAGGGTAATAGAGCGTCAGTTTACTCACCTCTAAACATTTGCTGGCAGAGTGAAAGAGCAGATGTGGAGAAACGAGCACAACTGTTCTATTTGTGAAATCTGAGGCTTTCTGAGGTGCCCTTGTGATCAAGATTCAGAAAGGAAGAAGCAGGCTATGGGGTAGATCAGTTCTGGTGAACATAACAGAAGGTGAAAAAGATGCATGCTGCTAGCAATTGGAGCCGCTATTGACGTGTTCATATGTCTCACCTCTACTGCCCATTTAAAAACGAAGCAACTAAAGTGTCATATCTGAGATAGTAGAATGGGTACAGATTGGGATGGGAGACCTCACTGGTAGTTATAAATGCATTTAAAGTTCTGCAAATAATAGTATAAATTAATAATTAAAGTCTAACCCATTATATTAATGCAAAAGGTAACTGACACTGGTTTCTGAAGCAGAAGCCAATATTACTGTGTTCCTAATCTGCGTGAGTATCTACACCAATAAACAGTTTGCGCATTGTACTAAATAAACATCCTTCTGGTTGTGCTGTCTTGTGGAATTGTCAGATGCTTCTTTTTAACTAGCTGTAATTAAAAAGACTTCATTTTAAACACTGAAAAGGTATCCTTTTATAAATATTGACAACTCAGTACCCCATTTCATCTCTTAAAACGTCATGTAGACACACAGGGTTTGTTTACCCGATCTTGTATAAGGAATTGTCAGAGTATTAATCCATAAGCATAGATGCTAGTGACTGCTTTAGCATTTCTCAAAAACAAATGGAGGGTGGGCAGGCACTCATATCTAGGGGTGCAATTAAAAGGCAAAATCCTGACTTCTGTTGTTGTAGGGAGCTCCTTTCTCGCTGAATCCCTGATGCTGCTTGAGGAAAGCCTGGATCTTTCCACAGTGCTTGAACACTAGCCAGAAGTCTCCCTTCTAATGTGCCATATCTCCTGAGAGTGTAAGGGCCACAAACTGTAGCCAGCAACAAGAGACAAACCACTATTGCTCATGTTCAGAAGAGCAGTCAGCATCATGTTGCAACAGCCACCCTCCCCCTGTCTCTTCATGACCTGCAGCATCAGAATGGCTCTTGTGCCAAACACCTGGCCTCATACTTGTTCAGTTCTCCTGCACAGCGGTTCCAAGGAAGGTCAGGGTTTTGTCCAAATAAAGAAAACATATAAACAAATAAATAACTTGCACCTCATCAGCTCCCACATGCGTAACACCCACAACCTAAGAATAATGTGATTGCCCTAAGATGTTTATAAAACAACCTGTCTGATACAGTTTATATTAGTTGACGTAATGTGTCAGGAGGTTTGGATTAGTGTAAGAGATACTCTTAACATTTTGGGAACAAGACTTAATTGGGCAGACTGTTCCATAAGAATGTGGTTGCTCTTTCATTTCAGATCTTGCAGAGAAACAAGTGTGCATGTACAAACAAAACATTTTTTTTTGTTTGTTTGCCGTGAGCTGTATGGAGGGACCCAAGTGTACCTTGGAGGGGTCCCTACTTTACCTGTTCTGGAAAAAAAAGTCACAAGATATATGTAACCTTTCAAGCAAAAGGTGTAATGAGTATGGCATGAATTTAGAGACACTCTTCCAAAGAAGAGCCAGTTACCACATGAGCTTGATTTACTGCAGCAGTAAAATGCCCTGCATGCCTCCACATAACATTCTCAATTCTAAGAATTTTAGAGTGAACCTATATAGAGAACTGGTTTATCCTCAAATTGACAAACGTATTCAGATATGAGAACTGTTTCATTCCTTGGGAATGAAATAATGTTTTTATGTGTCATACTTCTGGTATATAATCCCATATACATCATTCACAACAAACTGTATTGCTACATATTTCTTTCCCTTCAGATAGTTCCCAAGTAATGGTACAGGGCACCCAGTTAAGCTGGAAATGTGTTTAAACATGCCTTCAGGTTTTGTCTATGTACTTTTGTTTTCATATATGTTGTGACAGGTTTCAGAGTAGCAGCCTTGTTAGTCTGTATCCGCAAAAAGAAAAGGAGTACGTGTGGCACCTTAGAGACTAACAAAGTTATTTGAGCATAAGCTTTCTTGAGCTACAGCTCACATCATTGGATGCATGTAGTAGAAAATACAATGGGGAGATTTTATATACACAGAGAACATGAAACAATGGGTGTTACATACACACTGTAACAAGAGTGATCAGGTAAGGTGAGCTATTACCAGCAGGAGAGCGGGGAGGAGGGGGTGGGAAAAACTTTTGTAGTGATAATCAAGGTGGGCCATTTCCAGAAGTTGACAAGAACGTCTGAGGAATGGGGGTGGGGGTGGGGAATAGTTTTACTT
The DNA here is from genome assembly GCF_965140285.1 of Lepidochelys kempii. Lineage (NCBI taxonomy): Eukaryota > Metazoa > Chordata > Testudines > Cheloniidae > Lepidochelys > Lepidochelys kempii. The sequence continues at coordinate 155,967,515 of NC_136382.1, forward strand.
TGTGTAATGACCCATCCACTCCCAGTCTCTATTCAAGCCTAAGTTCATTGTATCCAGTTTGCAAATTAATTCCAATTCATCAGTCTCTCTTTGGAGTCTCTTTTTGAAGTTTTTTTTTTTTGAAGAATTGCGACTTTTAGGTCTGTACTTGATTGACCAGGGAGGTTGAAGTGTTCTCCGACTGGTTTTTGAATGTTACTATTCTTGACGTCTGATTTGTGTCCATTTATTCTTTTACGTAGAGACTGTCCGGTTTGGCCAATGTACATGGCAGAGGAGCATTGCTGGCACATGATGGTATATATCACATTGGTAGATGTGCAGGTGAACGAGCCTCTGATCGTGTGGCTGATGTGATTAGGCCCTATGATGGTGTCCCCTGAATAGATATGTGGACACAGTTGGCAACGGGCTTTGTTTGAAGGATAGGTTCCTGGGTTAGTGTTTTTGTTGTGTGGTGTGTGGTTGCTGGTGAGTATTTGCTTCAGGTTTGGGGGCTGTCTGTAAACAAGGACTGGTTTGTCTCCCAAGATCTGTGAGAGTGAGGGATCGTCCTTCAGAATAGGTTGTAGATCCTTGATGATGCATTGGAGAGGTTTTAGTTGGGGGCTGAAGGTGATGGCTAGTGGCGTTCTGTTATTTTCTTTGTTGGGCCTGTCCTGTAGTAGGTGACTTCTGGGTACTCTTCTGGTTCTGTCAGTCTGTTTTTTCACTTCAGCAGGTGGATATTGTAGTTGTAAGAACGCTTCATAGAGATCTTGTAGGTGTTTGTCTCTGTCTGAGGGGTTGGAGCAAATGCGGTTGTATTGTAGAGCTTGGCTGTAGGCAATGGGTCTTGTGGTGTGGTCTGGATGAAAGCTGGAGGCATGTAGGTAAGCATAGCGGTCAGTAGGTTTCCAGTATAAGGTGGTGTTTATGTGGCCATTGCTTATTAGCACCGTAGTGTCCAGGAAGTGGATCTCTTGTGTGGACTGGTCCAGGCTGAGGTTGATGGTGGAAAATTGTTGAAATCCTGGTGGAATTCCTTAAGGGCTTCTTTTCCACGAGTCCAGATGATGAAGATGTCATCAATGTAGCGCAAGTAGAGTAGGGGCATTAGGGGACGAGAGCTGAGGAAGCGTTGTTCTAAGTCAGCCATAAAAACGTTGGCATACTGTGGGGCCATGCGGGTACCCATAGCAGTGTCGCTGACTTGAAGGTATACATTGTCCCCAAATGTGAAATAGTTATGGGTGAGGACAAAGTCACAAAGTTCAGGCACCAGGTTTGCCATGACATTACTGGGGATACTGTTCCTGACGGCTTGTAGTCCATCTTTGTGTGGAATGTTGGTGTAGAGGGCTTCTACATTCATAGTGGCTAGGATGGTGTTTTCAGGAAGATCACCGATGGATTGTAGTTTCCTCAGAAAGTCAGTGGTGTCTTGAAGATAGCTGGGAGTGCTGGTAACGTAGGGCCTGAGGAGGGAGTCTACATAGCCAGACAATTCTGCTGTCAGGGTGCCAATGCCTGAGATGATGGGGAGTCCAGGATTTCCAGGTTTATGGATCTTGGGTAGCAGATAGAAAACCGCTGGTCGCGGTTCTAGTGGTGTGTCTGTGCGGATTTGTTCTTGTGCTTTTTCAGGGAGTTTCTTGAGCAGATGGTGTAGTTTCTTTTGGAAACCCTCAGTGGGATCAGAGGGTAATGGCTTGTAGAAAGTGGTGTTGGAGAACTGCCTAGCAGCTTCTTGTTCATATTCTGACCTATTCATGATGACGACAGCACCTCCTTTGTCAGCCTTTTTGATTATGATGTGAGAGTTGTTTCTGAGGCAGCGGATGGCATTGTGTTCTGCACGGCTGAGGTTATGGGGCAAGTGATGCTGCTTTTCCACAATTTCAGCCTGTGCACATCAGCGGAAGCACTCTATGTAGAAGTCCAGTCTGTTGTTTCGACCTTCAGGAGGAGTCCACCCAGAATCCTTCTTTTTGTAGTGTTGGTAGGAAGGTCTCTGTGAGTTAGTATGTTGTTCAGAGGTGTGTTGGAAATACTCCTTGAGTCAGAGATGTCGAAAAGAGGATTCAAGGTCACCACAGAACTGTACCATGTTCGTGGGAGTGGAGGGGCAGAAGGAGAGGCCCCGAGATAGGACAGATTCTTCTGCTGGGCTAAGAGTATAGTTGGATAGATTAACAATATTGCTGGGTGGGTTAAGGGACCTACTGTTGTGGCCCCTTGTGGCATGTAGTAGTTTAGTGTCCTTTTTCTTTTGTAGAGAAGCAAAGTGTGTGTTGTAAATGGCTTGTCTAGTTTTTGTAAAGTCCAGCCACGAGGAAGTTTGTGTGGAAGGTTGGTTGTTTATGAGAGTATCCAGTTTTGAGAGCTCAGTCTTAATCTTTCCCTGTTTGCTGTAGAGGATGTTGATCAGGTGGTTCCACAGTTTCTTTGAGAGTGTGTGGCACAAGCCGTCAGCATAGTCTGTGTGGTATGTAGATTGTAATGGATTTTTTACCTTCAGTCCTTTTGGTATGATGTCCATCTGTTTGCATTTGGAAAGGAAGATTCTGTCTGTCTGTATCTGTATGAGATTTTCATGAAGTTGATAGAACAAGAGTGATCAGGTAAGGCGAGCTATTACCAGCAGGAGAGCGGGGCGGGGGTCAGAGGAATCTTTTGTAGTGATAATCAAGGTGGGCCATTTCCAGCAGTTGACAAGAACGTGTGAGGAACGGTAGGGGGGTGGGGGGATAAACATGGAAAAATAGTTTTATTTTGTGTAACGACACATCCACTCCCAGTCTTTATTCAAGCCTAAGTTAATTGCATCCAGTTTGCAAATTAATTCCAATTCAGCAGTCTCTCATTGGAGTCTGTTTCTGAAATTTTTTTGTTGAAGAACTGCCACTTTTAGGTCTGTAATCGAGTGACCAAAGAGATTGAAGTGTTCTCTGACAGGTTTTTGAATATTATAATTTAGTCAGTGTAAAATGCAATAAAGGGGTAATGCTAATAACCTCAACATGTGTCACTAAGTTTCGAGGACATGATGGTGGTCTACTAGATATATTTGAAGGCTTTCATTTAAAAAAAAAAAAAAGACTGGATTTTCAGAGGTGCTGAACACCTGTAGGTCTCATTGACTTTCGTTGGTGATATCGGTATTCAGCAACTCTGAAAATCAGGCCATATATGGACATGGAAATGTCTGGTTGATAGCCTAACTAGGCATGCAAATTTGCCTGGTCTTATAGATGGATTATCTTAGATATTTTACTGATAATTTCAAGCTTATATATAAAGGTACATAGTTCACATTGGTGTAGTCCCATTTCAAACAGGACTATGTTAATGCAAAATAGATACCTTTTAAAGTATGTCAGCAGGGTCTAGATGGGACAGTTAGACTGCAACACATTAGAGCACTGGTGTGCTTTGGTGTGCCATGTACACAACCTTTTTGAAGTTAGATAGCTCAGAGTTGAAAAGTTCTGTGTCCATTTTCATGGCTACTGATTCAAATTTGAACTAGATTAGTAATATCTGAAAGTCATATGAAGGTTGCTTGGTACCATAAGTGAAATGAATTGGCGTTGTGGACAAATGTCCACATCCTGAACTGGCACCCATTTTGTTAGCCTCTGTGTTGATGCCAAAGATAGATTGGATATTGAGACTGAACTCTTTTCTATTAGCTAAAAGTTATTGCTCCAAAAGGAGGTTGAGGCACATTGGGGTAATCTAGGGGAATTTGTATTATACTGTACCTGTTCTTGATTGGATTATAACATTTCATTCTGTAATCTGTCAATCTAAGACCCTTTACTATCACTAATTCATTTGCTTTTTATGAAGTAAATAAGGGAAGTGGAGGTGCAATCAGTGTTTGTCCAATAAAAAAGAACACAGTTGGCTGGAAAATACAGCTTTTTCCAAGTTTTTACCTGTTTAAACAATGAATAGAAATATAAATGTACAAGCATTTTTTTACTTACCCAGAATGCTCAGTCTTATGTGCTATCTGCTACTTAGCTATTAGCAGTTAGCGTTATGCAATGACAGGAGTTAACTAAGTTAGAAGACGGTAGTTTGTAAAGAATATATATATATGTGTGTGTGTATATATATATATGATTAAGGAGGGGTGCTACATAAAATCACCATTCATCAGCATCTGGGTTACAGAAGATAGTGCTTATTTATATGTTGAAATGTTTCAAGTAACACCTCTTCCATTCTCACTCGTGATGTTTAATTGCAGATGTGGATGCCACCTGCAGTGACTTCGATTTTGGAACAGCTTTGCATATTGCTGCGTTTAACTTGTGTACTGCAGCAGTGAAGTGTTTACTGGAACATGGAGCGAATCCTGCCTTTAGGGTAAGGTGTAAGATTTCAGATGAACCAAAAGGATGAAAAGTAATTATTTTGACTGTTTAATGTTGCTGTAGCCAGGTTGGTCTCAGGATATGAGAGACAAAGTAGGTGGGGTATCTTTTATTGGACCAACTTCTGTTGGTGATGGGTTCAAGCTTTCAAACTACCCAGAGTTCTTCATGTCTGGGGAAAGAAATCAGCGTTTCTGTGCTAAATACAAATTGGGACACAGTTAAGCATAATGGGTAACTTTAGGAGGTCCCTTGAAATAAAGTGGGCAATAAGGGATAGATTGTTTGTGCAAAAGGGGTTTGATGTGGGCCATTGAGGGTTAGCAGGCTGGTGTGTGTTAGGTTGTTGTAATTAGCCATGTCCTTGGTTTTAGTGCCTAGCAGTGTTACGAATTTAAGTTTCCTGGCTTGCCTTTTGAAGGTGCAAATTTGTCAAGTTTTCTTCAAGGATATAGTGCTGAAAGATCAGATATGCAGTGATCGCTTGTGAAAAGTGGTCCATAGGTGTTAGGGATTTTTTGTCTTTTATGATTTTCCTGTGTGAGTTCATTCGAGAGTGTAGTGATTAATTTGACTGTCATTTAAGAAAACTTGTATGCAGTGGTGTTGTAGCCGTGTTGGTCCCAGAATGTAAGAAAGACAAGGTGGTTGGTGAGAGAGACAAGCTTACACAGAGCTCTCCTTCAGGTCTGGGAAGTGTATTTAGCGTGACACTCTGAATACAAGGCTGAACAGATTGTTTAGCATAAGTAGTTAACACATATTTCAAGGGACCATTCAAGGTGAAGTGTCCAGTTAACACCTCTCCAGTCATAGGGAGGAAACAAAGGGCGGGGAGGAAGCTGGAGAGTGTGGTTATCTGAATTCTCTGTCCTCATTGGAAACCTGCATAACACCTTCAAAGGATGAGTCTGGGAGCTTACATTTGTAATTTTGCTAGATACTAAAAATCATGAACTAAACACATACATTGAATTCATGGCTTTTTACAACAATCTATAATGACCTCCTCTCCTCCCAGCTTTTCTTTTTCTTCCTTTCCCACTACGATTTGAGAGGTGTTAGCTGGTCACTTCACCTTGAATGGTCCCTTGAAAGGTTCTTTGTAAGATGTAAAAAGAACAGGAGTACTTGTGGCACCTTAGAGACTAACAAATTTATTTGAGCATAAGCTTTCGTGTGCTACAGCCCACTTCATCAGATGCACAGAATGGAACATATATAGTAAGAAGATATATATATACATACAGAGAACATGAAAAGGTGGAAGTTGACATACCATCTCTAAGAGGCTAATTAATTAAGATGATCTATTATCAGCAGGAGAAAAAAAACTTCTGTAATGATAATCAGGTTAGCCCATTTCAGATAGTTGAATGTGTGAGGATACTTAACATGGGGAAATAGATTCAATTTGTGTAATGACCCAGCCACTCCCAGTCTCTATTCAAGCCCAAGTTAATGGTATCTAGTTTGCAAATTAATTTCAGTTCAGCAGTTTCTCATTGGAGTCTGTTTTTGAAGCTTTTCTGTTGCAAAATTGCCACCTTTAAGTCTTTTACTGAGTGACCAGAGAGGCTGAAGTGTTCTCCTACTGGTTTTTAAATGTTATGATTCCTGATGTCAGATTTGTGTCCATTTATTCTTTTGCGTAGAGACTGTCCGGTTTGGCCAATGTACATGGCAGAGAGGCGTTGCTGGCACATGATGGCATATATCACATTGGTAGATGTGAAGGTGAATGAGCCGCTGATGGCATGGCTGATGTGATTAGGTACTACGATGGTGTCACTTGAATAGATATGTGGACAGAGTTGGCATCGGGCTTTGTTGCAAGGATAGGTTCCTGGGTTAATGTTTTTGTTGTGTGGTTGCTGGAGAGTATTTGCTTCAGGTTGCAGGGGCTGTCTGTAAGCGAGGACTGGTCTGTCTCCCAAGATCTGTGAGAGTGAGGGATCATCTTTCAGGATAGGTTGTAGATCTGAAGAGGTTTTAGTTGGGGGCTGAAGGTGACGGCTAGTGGTGTTCTGTTATTTTCTTTGTTGGGCCTGTCCTGTAGTAGATTCATAGATTCATAGATATTTAGGTCAGAAGGGACCATTATGATCATCTAGTAGGTGACTTCTGGGTACTCTTCTGGCTCTGTCAATCTGTTTTTTCACTTCATCAGGTGGGTATTGCAGTTTTAAGAATGCTTGATAGAGATCTTGTAGGTGTTTGTCTCTGTCTGAGGGGTTGGAGCAAATGCGGTTGTATCTTAGAGTTTGGCTGTAGACAATGGATCGTGTGGTGTGATCTGGATGAAAGCTGGAGGCATGTAGGTAAGTATAGTGGTCAGTAGGTTTCCGGTATAGGGTGGTGTTTATGTGACCATCACGTATTAGCACAGTAGTGTCCAGGAAATGGACTGCTTGTGTGGACTGGTCTAGGCTGAGGTTGATGGTGGGATGGAAAAAGGTGCCACAAGTACTCCTGTTCTTTTTGCGGATACAGACTAACACGGCTGCTACTCTGTCATTTGTGAGATGTGTATAACTACTTATGCTAAATAATCTCTTTCACAGCTAAATACAAGGTGACACTCTGCATATGCCTACACAGCAATTAAAAACCCATGGCTGGCCTGTATCACCTGACTTGGCTTGCAGGGCTTGGGTAACTGTGAGCCCCAATGTCTACACTACACCATAATTGAACAGTCCCTTAGCCTGCGCCCCATGAGCCTGAGTCAACTGACACGGGCCAGCCATTGGTTTGTAATTGCAGCATAGACATACCCACTGAATACATTTACCAGACCTGAAGAAGAGCTCTGTGTAAGCTCAAAAGTTTGTCTCTCTCACCAGCAGACCTACCTTGTCTCGTTACACTTAAGAAAAATAGCCAAACACACACACACAAAAACAAAAGTAACAACCAGTCCTGGATTTTGGTCAGTTGAAAATGTATTATATTGAGTGGTACTGCCTGAAAATCGTTGGTAATTAATTTTGGAAGATTTTCCTTTTTGGGCAGCTGTGATCTGTTATGTATCCAACCTTAGATTTCTGTCAAGATCCAGTTCTGTCTAAAGGTCAGTTTAGTCACATTCCTCAGATTTTCCCATTACTGTATGTATGCCTGTCTTTTTATTGTTTAGTGCTCCTTTGTCCCCTAAAGTAGCCATTATCACACAGCTGTACCTCTGTTCAGAAACACAGGAATGCAACCTAAGATCATCACAAATGCTGTGTATTAATCGTCTTGCCCTAATCACATGAGCCCAAACACAGTCTCTCTGACAGATCTGAATGCCGCTCGCGTATGGGGAAAGAGTCTTGTGGTGGCTGCTGAACCTGAATCTCCCATATTGCAGATTAGTAACTCTGACTTTGTCCTGAAGGAAACCAGAGTGGCTTCTGCTACAGCGGCTCCTAAGAAAGAAAAGATTTAGAGTTATGGAAATATTAGTGTGGGATTTTGGTATATTTGATATATTTATCAATGTGTACATTAAGAATAGTGCCTTGTTTGCCCTTATACTTCCAATTGTATGGCTTTAAAACAGTTTAATGGGTACCTCCTCAACTCGTGATCCCTGGAAAAAAGGAGAGATTTTGGCCACACCTATCATAGTTAATGGTCTACCACAAGCTCTTGCGTGTTTTCCTTCTACAGCTGTTCTGCTAAAAACAATAGGTCTGTGGCAAAGTATGGGTGTGCCTGGACCACGTTACTAAAGAGAGAAAATGAAAGAGCTGCTGTATTATCTTAAAATAATTCCATAAGCTCTTTGATTTGCTCATCTTAAGAATTGCATAGTGGGTCAATCTTCATACCCCATCAGTTGATAGTGTGTATACTTAAGCCTTGGCTACGCTTGAGCGTTATAGCACAATAAAGCTGCCAAGAGCTCTCCACCTTCCGACCCGTCCACGCTGGCAAGGCACGTAGAGTGCTCTGACTCCGCGGCTGGAGCGCTCCTGGTACTCCACCTCCCCAGAAGGAATAACGTTTGTTGCGCTCTTGCTGGAGCGCAACGGCGCCAGCGTGGACTCCTAATGCGCTCTGATTGGCCTCCGGAAGTGTCCCACAATGCCTGTTCTAGCCACTCTGGTCATCACTTTTGAACTCTGCTGCCCTGTTCTCAGGTGAGCAACTGTCAGACCTGCCCTTTACATTTCCTGGGAATTTTGAAAATCCCCTTCCTGTTTTCTCAGCCAGGCGTGGAGTGCTCTCATCGCGTCCTTCCAGGCAACCATGCCTCCACGCATCAGGCGATCCCCAGTATGGAGCAATGGCGAGGTGCTGGACCTCATCAGTGTTTGGGGGGAGGAAGCTGTGCAGTCCCAGCTGCGCTCCAGCCATAGGAATTACGATACCTTTGGGCAGATATCAAGGGCCCTGATGGAAAGGGGCCATGACCGGGACGCAGTGCAGTGCAGTGCAGGGTTAAAGTGAAGGAGCTGTGGAATGCCTACCGCAAAGCCCACGAGGCAAACGGCTGCTCCGGTGCTGCCCCCGTGACCTGCCGTTTCTACAAAGAGCTGGACGCGATACTTGGGGGCGACCCCACCTCTACTCCAATGACCACCATGGACACTTCCGAGCCCAGCACAGCAAGGGGGGGGAGGAGGAGGTGGAGGAGGATGAGGATGAGGGAAATGCTAGTAAGGGTGCTGAGGCGGGGAGAGACACCCCGGAATCCCTAGATGCATGCAGCCAGGAGCTCTTCTCGAGCCAGGAGGAAGGCAGCCAATCACGGCGGCCGGTGCTTGGGGAAGGACAAACACCAGAGGAGGTTCCTGGTAAGCGGCTTTTTTTTCCGGGAAGGAAGCTCTTTGGGCAAGGAGGGTTTGGGATGTTTGCATGCCTAGATGCAGAATAGCGCATTGATGTGGTCTATCACATCACGGTAATCGGCATCAGTGATCTCTTCAAAAGTCTCAGACAGAACGTGGGCAATGCACCTGCACAGGTTTATTGGGAGAGCCAGCGTGGTTCTTGTCCCAGTCAGGCTATTGTGCTATACTGTACGCTCGCTTTGGGACAGGCAAAGTATGGTTTTGTATGGACTGTGATTGCCCTCCATAAGTACGGGGGAATCATTGCTCTGTCTGGTGTGTACAATGCTTCCTCTGTTAAGTGTTGCATTTTGCCTGTATAGGTGCAACCTTGAGATCTCAGCCACTGGTGTTATCACTGGCCGACAGACTGAGAGCACTCAGGAAGAGGCCCCGTAAAAGCAAAGAAGACATGCTGCAGGAAGTGATGCAGCAGTCTGTGGAAGAGAATCGAAAGGCACAGAAGTGGAGGGAGAGTGAAAGGAGGATCCGCCAGAAGAATGGGGATTGCCAGCAGCAAAACGCGGTGCTCCGGCAGCAAAGCACAGATTGGCTGATCAGCATAATGGAGCGCCGAGCAGACTCTATCCAGGCGCTCGTCGCCATGCAGGCAGAGCACAACTACGCTCGCCACCCCCTGCAGCCCTTGTCCCAAAACTCTTTCCCTTGTGCCCCCATATCCCCTCCAACCCACTTTGCCCCACATCTGGGTTCTTACTGCTCCCAGCTGCCTCCTACACCCCTAGCTTCACCATCCACCCATGAAAACTACGACCCTTATCCACTGCACTCAACCCCCCTCAACATGCCTTATAGCCATCCTGAAGTGCAGCACTCAGTGCACAGCACTCCAGACAGGATTCCAGAGTATGAAATCAGGACATATTCAAGTCTGTGGGTGAACCGGTCCCCACCCCACCCCCTTGCCATTGTGGTATTGCTGTGTTACTTTGTTTTTATTTCAAGAAATGAATTTTCTTTGCAATAAATGGAGTTTTTCACTTTGAAAACATACTTTATTAGTGCATAAAGCAAAATATACCTTAGCCCAGGAAAGCAAAAAGCACTACAATTCAGTGTACCAAACACAGCCACTGCACTTAACTCCCGTGCAGAGCAACAGACATAACTGGTGGCTTTCAGCCTCAGATTGCTCCCTCAAGGCATCCCTAATCCTTGCAGCCCCACGCTGGGCCCCTCTAATAGCACTGCTCTCTGGCTGTACAAATTCAGCCTCCAGGTGTTGAACCTCCGAGGCCCATGCCTGAGTGAAGCTTTCACCCTTCCCTTCACAAATATTTTGGAAGGTACAGCACGTGGATATAACCGTGGGGATGCTACCTTTGGCCAAGTCCAGCTTTCCATAAAGAGAGCGCCAGTGGCCCTTCAAACGGCCAAAAGCATGCTCGACAGTCATTCGGCACTGGCTGAGACTGTAGTTGAACCTTTCCTGGCTGCTGACCAGGATCCCTGTGTAGGGTTTCATGAGCCACGGCATTAAGGGGTAAGCGGGGTCTCCAAGGATCACAATGGGCATTTCGGCTTCCCCTATGGTGATCCTCTGGTCTGGGAAAAAAGTCCCGGCTTGCAGCTTCCTGAACAGTCCAGTGTTCCGAAAGATGCGTGTGTCATGCACCTTTCCGGGCCAGCCTGCGTTAATGTCAGTGAAACGCCTAGGGTGATCCACAAGCTCCTGGAGAACCATGGAGAAATACCCCTTCCAATTAACCTACTCGGAGGCTAGGTGGTCTGGTGCCAGAATAGGAACATGCGTCCCATCTATCGCCCCTCCGCAGTTAGGGAAACCCATTTGTTGAAAGCCAGCCACAAGGTCATGCACGTTACCCGGAGTCACGGTTCTTCTGAGCAGGATGAGATTAATGGCCCTGTAAACTTGCATCAACACAATTCCAGCGGTTGACTTTCCCACTCCAAAATGGTTAGTGACCAATCGGTAGCTGTCTGGAGTTGCCAGCTTCCAGATTGCAATAGCCACCCACTTCTCCACCGTCAGGGCAGCTCTCAATCTTGTGTCCTTGCGCCGCAGGGTGGGGGCGAGCTCATCACACAGTCCCATGAAAGTGGCTTTTCTCATCCGAAAGTTCTGCAGCCACTGCTCATCATCCCAGACTTGCAGAACGATGTGATCCCACCACTCAGTGCTTGTTTCCCGAGCCCAAAAGCGGCGTTCCACGGTGGAGAGCATGTCCGTGAATGAGACAAGCAATTTTATGTCATATGCGTTACACGACTCAATATCCTCGTCCGACTCCTCACTGTCACTTTGGATCATAAGGAATAACTCGACTGCCAAACGTGACGTGCTGGTGAGACTCGTCAGCATCCTCCTCAGCAGTTCGGGCTCCATTCCCACAGACAGAAAGGGAAGACAGAGTGCACCGCACAGAAACCGTTGAAAGATGGCGCCAAATGTGGACGGAAACACAGGGATTGTTGGGATGCGAAGCGATGCATCACGGGGCGTTGGGGCAGGATCCAGAATGCCCCGCACCCCACCCCCTTCCCACAAGCCACAGTGCCAGAATGGGAAGAGGTGCTCTGTGGGATAGCTGCCCATCATGCACCGCTCCTAATGCTGCTGCAAGTGCCGCGAATGTGGCCACAGCAGTGCACTTGTAGCTGTCAGTGTGGACAGACGGCAGCGCTTTCCTTACTGCGCTCTCCAAAGGCTGGTTTAACTCAAAGCGCTCTACAGCTGCAAATGTAGCCCAGCCCTTAGATTTCATTGTCCATTTGGAACTAGACTAAGAGCATCAATGTTTTTCCATGCATAGAACGTCCTGTATTCTAAGGCCTGTCAATACTAAAGTACAGCCATGTATTTGAAGCCAGTTCATGATGCTCTCATTTGCACTTTGGGGCAGGGACTGTCATTTATCATGCTTTTTACAGTGAGTCTCAACCTGGATCTCAACCTGGTATCCTTTAGATGCTCGCATAATATAAATGCTAAATAATAATCTGACCTGGATTACCACAAGCATAGCTAAATTGTCCATGGGGCAACTGTTTTCACATACAGCCATGGCTACCTTGTTGGTGTCTGCTGTAGCTACCAAACAGTCTTTGTATCCTACCTTCTAGGAAAGTCTAGGTAGCCTTTTCATATTGCTTTGAAATAAAGTTTCCAGGCTGCATGCATGCAGCACGTGGACAGTGTGCTTTGGGATGCACCAGCACATAACTGAGAGACAGGAGGACCAGGTAACTGGGCTACAACTATGTGGGCAACTTAACCACTGAGAATGAAGCCTTGCTAGCTCCTTAGTTACGAACCAAATACTAGGCATCCGATGTTGTGAGGAGACACGAGCCATGTTCGAGCCAAGCATATCACAACCTAGTTAAAAACCTCGTCAAAAATTGTAGCATAGACCATGGTTTGGCTCACCATATCAGATTTGGTGCAAGTTGGTAATGATGGAAAGCCATTGCCAGCTAGTAGCTTTTTAGTGGGCTGCTTTTGGTCAACTAGTTCCAGGGACTGTATACGATATACTACTTTTTTAACGAGCAAATATCAATTGTATTAAGGCCACCTGGAGAATCCTTAGTTCGTGTGCCAGCGATGGCGTGGAAACTTTCAGAACATCATTGCAGTCTATTTTCTTAGTCCTTCATAACATGCACTTTAAAATGCTGTATTTTGTCTCAGTCAAATGCCTATTTAATATTTTTATATATGCATGTTTGAAAATTTTGCCTGCTGGTTACTAACAACAACAACAAAAATGGTAGCAAGGGGATTTTAAATCTTATACGTGGACTCTACTTCTGCACAGCCAAGTTTTGGCCTGTCTTTATGTTAAGTCTTTTAATTATTCTACCTTGTTTATATAGAATGATAAAGGACAGATTCCAGCAGACGTGGTTCCTGATCCGGTAGACATGCCATTGGAGATGGCAGATGCTGCAGCAAGTGCAAAAGAAATCAAGCAGATGCTGTTGGATGCAGTGCCTCTGTCATGTGACATCTCAAAGGCCATGCTTCCAAACTATGATCATGTCACTGGCAAGGCCATGCTTATGTCACTTGGCTTGAAACTAGGAGATCGTGTTGTTATTGCAGGACAAAAGGTACGTGAGCAAATTTGAAACTGCACAAGTAATCTCCTGTGAATGGGGCATTTGTAGTATGTTTGAAACTGATTTCTTATTTGTAAATGTAAAATAACTTCTGGAAGGTATGAGATGTGGATGACAGTAGAGATGCGAAAATATTTCCATTGCTGGAAAATAGGTGGAAAGGAAAATCTCCTCATGAGAAGCTGAAAGCTTATGTAGTAGTGAAACTTTTTCACTGTTGTGAAAAGCAGGTTTTGGCAGGCAAAATCTTTTTTTTTTTTTTTTTACCTGCAAACCCTTCCTTAACAGTCCATCATAATAAATAAGTGGGTCTTAGTCTTTATGGGGTATGGATCCAAAATGCTGCCAGGGCTCACAAATACCATCCTGATCTTGTGACAGGAATTTATATTGCTTAGAATTAATCTAGTTTCCATTTCCAGAAACTGGTAAAAGGTACATTTAATTCTACTTAGCAGGTTAGTTGTTTAATTTCATTGGTGCAATGCAGCTAACATCTCCTTTGATGAAACACTGCCGTGTTATAGAGGTAGGAATATAATCTAAGGAGCAATGAGTAGTACTTTAGTTAAATAACTGCAGCTCAAATTTTAATGGCTTTAAACTAGATAAGTTTGGAAACTTGTTGTTCTGCTGGTAGCTATATTGGTATATATGAAGTCATATACTTTTTCCTCTTCTTGTAGGTAGCAAGGACTTAGAAATGATTTAAAAGCAATAGGATGTTTTTAAAGATTGCCATAAGCACACATGCAAAGTTTGCTGAAACATCTATTTATAAGAGCAGAATTCAGCATTTGGGTTTTCATGCACCTGTGACAACAGTACTTGCATATTTGATTTTTCTGATATTAACTTTAGATTTATAATTTGTTCTTTTCAATTCAAAATCTTTCCCTCGCAATGTATGAAGCAGCTTCCATTTTGAATTTGCATTTGACATGTTACTGAAATTGGGTCAGGAAAGGTGACACAATCATTAGCTATACAAAAGGTATGGTAACTGAAATATATACAAGAAACTGCTTGTTCTGACAAGAGAATTAACATATGAAAGTTGTTTAGCCAGAAACTATTACACAATGAAAGCGAAGAAGAAAATAACAGCCATCAAAAATGCTCGAGCTGCAAGTCAGTAAAAGCTTCAGAACAAGAAGAAAGAAGTTTGTACTTATTTCAGTTACATACATAGAATGCTAGTTTTTATTTTGACATTGCACCAGAGCACTGAACATCTTCTGCAGAAAAGGACCTAGAGGTTACAGTGCACGAGAAGCTGGATATGAGTCAATGGTGTGCTGTTGTTGCTAAGAAGGCCAATGGCATTTTGGGATGTATAAATTGGGGCATTGCCAGCAGATCGAGGGACGTGATCGTTCCCCTCTATTCGACACTGGTGAGGCCTCATCTGGAGTACTGTGTCCAGTTTTGGGCCCCACACTAGAAGAAGGATGTGGAAAAATTGGAAAACGTCCAGCGGAGGGCAACAAAAATGATTAGGGGACTGGAACACATGACTTATGAGGAGAGGCTGAGGGAACTGGGATTGTTTAGTCTGCAGAAGAGAAGAATGAGGGGGGATTTGATAGCTGCTTTCAACTGTCTGAAAGGGGGTTCCAAAGAGGATGGCTCTAGACTGTTCTCAGTGGTAGCAGATGACAGAACAAGGAGTAATGGTCTCAAGTTGCAGTGGGGGAGGTGTAGGTTGGATATTAGGAAAAACTTTTTCACTAGGAGGGTGGTGAAACACTGGAATGCGTTACCTAGGGAGCTGGTGAAATCTCCTTCCTTAGAAGTTTTTAAGGTCAGGCTTGACAAAGCCCTGTCTGGGATGATTTAGTTGGGGATTGGTCCTGCTTTGAGCAGGGGGTTGGACTAGATGACCTCCTGAGGTCCCTTCCAACCCTAATATTCAATGGTTCTGTAAACTGTAACACTTTCACTGTCTATATGGATGGAGTTTTCTAGACTTGGAGCCCTTTAGTCTGAAAAGATGCGACTAAAGTGCTGCACCTCCAATAGGCTGTCAGAGGCCAGAGTTTGTGGATATAGATTGTCAGTGGTCCCCAAACTTTCTACCTCACACCCCCTGTCAAGGTTCCTTCCCCACTCTTAACTCTAGGGTACAGATGTGGGGACCTGCATGAAAACCTCCTAAGCTTACTTTTACCAGCTTAGGTTAAAACTTTCCCAAGGTACAAATTAATTTTACCCTTTGCCCTTGGAATTTCCACTGCCACCACCAAACTTTAACTGGGTTTACTGGGAAACATAGTTTGGACATGTCTTTCCCCCCAAAATCCTCCCAACCCTTGTACCCCACTTCCTGGGGAAGGTTTAGTAAAAATCCTCACCAATTTGCATAGGTGACCACAGACCCAAACCCTTAGATCTTAGAACAATGAAAAAGCATTCAGTTTCCTTACAAGAAGACTTTTAATAGAAGTAAAAAAGAATCACCTCTGTAAAGTCAGGATGGTAAATACCTTACAGGGTAATTAGATTCAAAACATAGAGAATCCCCTCTAGACAAAACCTTAAATTACAAAAAAGACACACAGACAGGAATAGTCATTCTATTCAGCACAGTTCTTTTCTCAGCCATTTAAAGAAATCATAATCTAACACATACCTAGCTAGATTACTTACTAAAAGTTCTAAGACTCCATTCCTGTTCTGTCCCTGGCAAAAGCAGCATACGGACAGACACAGACCCCTTGTTTCTCTCCCTCCTCTCAGCTTTTGAAAGTAAGTATCTTGTCTCCTCATTGGTCATTTTGGTCAGGTGCCAGCAAGGTTACCTTTAGCTTCTTAACCCTTTACAGGTGAGAGGATTTTTCCTCTGGCCAGGAGGGATTTTAAAGGGGTTTACCCTTCCCTTTATATTTATGACACCCCCCATTTGCCCCTGTCAGGCTTGCAGCCGGGGCCGGGAGCGGGGTTGTGGCTCCGGGAGAGGGGGACATGGACAAGAGTAAGGGGGCTGGGGCCACAGCTGGGGGCAGGTGTGGAGGGGGGGCAGCTGCTGTGTGTCGCTCCCTCCCCGCCTCCCCGTGAGGGTGGGCCTGGGCCTCAGTCACGCTTCCCCAAGCGTTCCTCCTCATCCCTCTTGGGGAGCATGCCCCACAGTTTGGGGACCTCTGGATTAAGTAATCCTATAATAGTCAAACTTAAAGGGGACAGGTAAAACGGGGGGAGAGAGGAAGGAGGCTCTCTCCCTTTCTTGCTGCTTTCTGATATATAAAGAAGGTTAGTCTGAACAGTTCTGTTTAAATACATTTTTTAAAAGGGGGAGTGGGGAGGCTTCTGTTTGCTGAATTTCTAATGTTAACACTCCCTTCCCCTCCACCCCAATGCCTTATCTGCCCTTGAAATTATAGTGATAAACTAGCAACACAAAAGATTGAAAGCTGAGTAATTGAAAGAGGGAGATTTTTTTATTTTTAGTAAGACTAATTAAAAAACCGTAAGTTTTAAAACTGATTTAAATCCGCCATCTAAAACTGTTGGGAGAAAGGACATCTTTGTTGATGAGTCAGCGCCCTGCCCCTTAAAGTAAGGCTTGTGGGCTTGTAATACACATCTGCTGAGACCAGAAGAAGTCCACTGGCAAAATCAAAGAAGACGGTCTCAATGCTCCTGATCCTTTTTTTAAAAAAAAGCAGGATCTAGATTCAAAACCAAAACAATTTTTTAGGCTTTTTTTTTTTTTTTTTTGCATCAGCAAGAAGGAATAAAGGTCATGGACTCTTTGAAAATAAATTCCTTTGCAGCTTATCTTTAAATTTTAGGGGTAGTCTGAATGTGGTGGTTTGTTTTATTTTATAATCTCCCTCCCTCATTCGGTAGAGGCCTGTATTCTTCAGGATACTTAAGCATGTGCCTAACTTTAAGCAGGTGGGTTACCCTTTGAAGTCAAAATGAATGAACCCTGCTTAGTAAGACGTGCACTGCAGTATTTTGCTGAAGTGATGTCATTGTCTAATGGTACATGTTGTCTGTGACTCATTTCTGTTGTGATAACTGCCAATAAATACTGCTTTTGTTCAATCTGAGGTGACTTAGTCCTGTCTCTTATATCTTACAACACTCACTGGCTGGCATTCTTGAAGGAAAAGGATCTCTGCCCTCAAGGAACGCAAAGGAATGTGAAAGTGGCAATCATAGAATACCAGGGTTTGGAAGGGACCTCAGGAGGTCATCTAGTCCAACCCCCTGCTCAAAGCAGGACCAATCCCCAACTAAATCAGTCAGTGTGTATAGTGATAATGGATCTGGAGATGACTTACTATCTTACATAGTATCTAATGGAAATGGTATTTATTTATTATTCACAAAGTCATTCTGTGTTGATTCTTTTCTTTAGGTTGGTACATTAAGGTTTTGTGGCACAACAGAATTTGCCAGCGGGCAATGGGCTGGTGTAGAACTGGATGAACCAGAAGGAAAGAATGACGGAAGTGTTGGAAAAGTCCAGTACTTCAAGTGTGCACCAAGATGTGGTATAACTTTATTTTCTAGATGTTTTAGAGATACTTTGAAACCTTAATTAAAAAAAAAGAAAAACATTGGTTTGATTAGATGAGGCATCTTTGGGTCGAAAAATACAAATTATTTGTCCCAGATTTTTCTATTTTGTAAATTCCTTTAATTGGTCCTAACTTTATCAGTTCTAAGTGTTGCAAAAGAAGTCACTTCTGATTACTTCCTTGAAACTGCAGTGTAGTATCTTTCCAGTTTTGCCATCTTCATTGGTTATTTGCTTTTCTCACAGCCATATTGTAATTGTTTCGTTTCTATTTGACATTTTCTCTCATAGCTTACCTGGCTTTCCACTTTGAAAGAGATTTGTTTGAGCATTCATACAGTTATGCCCTTCTTAAAATTTCTCTCCAGCATAACCCTCAAAGGAATGTGATGTAGTCTCTTTTCTTTGTTTGTCAAATTGAGGTGTGTGTGTGTTGTAAATTTGCTTGGCATTTCATTTCCACCTGTGGGATGATGCAGGAGTTTGTGCTGAGGGATGATCTGTCTCAGTTTCCAGATCAGCCACAAGCATTCTGTGTGATGCTGGGCAGAGCACTGAGGCACAGGATAGAGCAAATGATTTTCCCATCTATAAAATAGGAATAGTACTTCCCTACCTCACCAGGTGTGAGTATAACAATCCATTAATGATTGAGGCACTGAGGTACTATGTTAAACAGAGTAATCTAAGAGAGAATAGCTAGATTTTTTTTTTTGCACTACTGCTTCTCTTGTTTTACATATTGCATACAGAAAGAGATGCATGTCTTTTTTTTTAATTCTCTAGGTATCTTTGCACCTCTTTCTAAAATAAGTAAGGCTTCAGATCACAAGAAGAATTTTGTCAGAAGTCCTTCCACACGATCTACTTTGGTCAAGTCCAAGAAAATCGATGTAACGCATATAACTTCAAAAGTGAATACTGGTAAATAATTTTTTTTATAAAGCTAGTATCTCCAAAAATCAGACAGTAATTTTGCATATCTTTATGTTAAAATCCTAGCTTGTAGTTAATTCATCCTCTTGGGATAAGAAAGTAGTATGGCATTTATTAATTATGCCTTCTCATTAACTGAAGTTGTTGGTGCTGAGAGGTGTTGAGCATCTGTCACTCGCATTGAAGTAGTTTAAACTGCAGGTGCTTATTGCTCAGGATCAGGCCCTATGGCTCAATCACAGTAAAAATTAATGTTCTACCATTTGGTATGTCATTGTACTATAGCACTGGTGTGTTATGCCTTTTTACAGTCCCCTGCAGCATTATGTAACATTGATTGCTGGAAGGTAAGATATGGGACTAGTTATACCGTTGCCCAATTCTGGTAAGACAATTGTTATGTCTTTTTCTAGGGCTGAGCCAGGGGAAGCTGTAAAGTGACTAAAGGTTCTGTTCTCAGTTAATGGTCACTTTGGTGGTATAATATACTAAGGGGATCTAACATTACATATTGACATACTGTTTGGGAAAGGCTTACCATAGCACACGCTCTGAAGCTTTTAAAGCTGTTTCTGATTGGAGATGATCTCTGAAAATGTCTAAAATTGCTTTGCTTTAATTATGTGGATTTTATTTGACTTGACCAGCAGGCTGTCAAACTGTCGAGGAAAACACATTTATATGCTAGTGTATATACAGCTGTATATAAGTATTAAAATATTGTAAAAAGTATTAACACAATTTCTTCAATAAAAACCCTTCTGGCAAAAATAATTAGAAGCTATTTTAATAACTACATTATGTGTCAAGGCAATGAATTCGTTCACCTGAGAAACAAAGAACACATCTGGAAGGGAGAGATATTCTTGTGTTTAAGTCCATGGGTGGGGGCTTAGGAGATCTGGGTTTAATTCCTGGCTCTGCCACAGACTTCCTGTGTGACCTTAGTTTAGGCAAATAACTTACTCTCTCTGTGCTTCAGGTCCCCATCTGTAAAGTCAAGATAATATTCCTTTTCCTCCACCCTTTGCCTTTCTTGTCAATTTAGCTTCTAAGCTCTTGGGGCAGGGACTCTCTTACGTGTTTGTACAGTGCCTAGCATATACAAATGGGCCCTGATCTTGATTAAATGATGTAAAAATAATGCTATTAAATGGATTGTTCTATAATTTCCTCTCTCTCTCAGTCCTGCCCAGTTGGACCCTTAATAGTAAAGCAGCATGACTTTACAGGTGGAGGGGTATAAATATATTCCTACAAAATTATTAAAATCCTCTAAAACTGTTAGCCGACGGCCAAGGATGTTTGGTGAGGTGCCAGCTATGCCCGTTTATACCATCCGTGACTTTAACCGCTAGGACGCACTGTCCCTTCGCGGCGGGCAGCCCGGGCTAGGCTGACGGATGCCCCAAGGTCCTAACCACCCGTGACTTTAACTGCTAGAGCTCAGAGCTCCTTCGCAGCGGGCAGCCAGGATTGACTGACAGGTGCCCCAAGAGTTTGCCCCGTGGAGGCGGCACAACTCAACGCTAGGCTCTTAGTACTCTCACCTAATGGCCAGGCTTTAGAGCCAAAACGGCTGAGGTTCTTTAATTGTGTTGGCTGCTTTACAGTAAACCAGAGAAAACAAGTCAGGCTTATGCATAAATGGTTACCAAAATTTATTAAGCTAGATTCTAATCATGTGGTTACAAAATTGCTAGTGCCTACTTATTTAAATGTAGAGATGTTACACACACAAACAAGTTACAAAACTGAAGCCACAATCCCAAAGAAAGAAAACAAAGTATAGAGCTCTATTTCAAAATATGTGTACACTAAAGATAGGAGATCAGGTGTGGGTGCTTCTTACCCTCCTTGCATCTCTCGATTCCAGCGGTGCCAAGCCAGGATCGGTCACTCAATTCCGCGGAAAGACGAATAAGGGACAAGGCGTAGGGACCCTCTTAGCTGCAGAAGCCTTGGGAGGCTGTCACTTATCTGACCAGCAGATAGATAGTGAAAAGCACTCAAAAATCATGGTGCTGTAGGTCCCCTACTTATACCTCTGTACTCCTTTATTCTCTTTCTCCTTTCTTATGCCAAATTGAGGCTGGTCTGTCGGGGTGACGCCAGCTTTCGCAAGAGTAGTTTACACTTGCAAAGGAGAGAAACAATAAGTGTCGACTACTGGACATTTCTTTTATCAGGGTAAATATTTTCCCAACTAGGATGTTGGTGTGTGTGCATCACGCTATTTAGTAGGGGCTAAGAGCCATGTCTGTCACAGGGCCTCTGCCTGCTGTGAGCTTAATCGTTGTATCTGTTCCCAGAGGCACATTGTAGCAGCACACCTGTGCTTTCACAGCTTCAAAGGCTGTGCTGGAATATATGTTAAGTGCCCTGTTCCTGTTTCCTCCTGTGTTTCCAGCAATGCTGGTCTGAGAGGGGGGGCTGGCTGTCTGGCTACATTCCACCCCCTGATGCACCAGACTACATCCCAGATTGCAAGGTGGCGGTGATGCCAGCACCTCTTGCCCTCCTTGGGGAAATATAGAAATACCCAACAACCAAATTAGAGGATGAGGGTTCGCGGAATTGGTTAGGATCCCTTTTTAGCTCTAGGTATCTGATTTGCGTGGAGGAAAGAGTAGTTTGAATCAAACGCTTCATAATACATAAAGTTACACAAAAAACAATTACAATAATTAAAATGGTTAAAACAGTTTTCACAACCGAATGTAAAACGGGGAGAGGGAGAATCCCAAGTGTTGAGCTAACCATTGCATCCATGAGGTTTGTCCATTCTCAGCCACTGCATGTAGTGGTACCAATTCAAGTCCCAGTCCATTGGTTGAATCTAGCAAGGTGCACATCCAGCAATTGGTAGCACCAGCAGCTGAGGCGATGGTTTGGATTGCTCCCCGAAGAGGATGTTCTGGTATTGCCAAGGTGACTGGAGCCAACAGAAGGATCATGAGGGCTTGCAGGAACATATCTCTGGTGGGTCGTGTTCTAGCTAAAAAACTTATTTTAAAACCAAAAGCAAAAATTACACCTGCTATTATAAGTAATGGCAAATATATCAACAGTCCATAGTAGTCTCTAGTGATCAAACAGGTCTGCTGCATGATCCATTTTGCTGACAGGTTAGCTGGCAGGTTGCTCGGAACGATGGGACCATTCCTGCAATAAATCACATGGTCAGCCGGTCTTGGATGTGATCCAAGCCTCTGTAATGGTTATTAGCCTTTTATCAGCATTTAAGGCACTCCATACACCTTTCTCTTTATAGGCGTGCAAAACGCAGGTAAAGGTTCCCAGGGCTGGGTGTTTAATCACAACAGTATCTCCGGGAGCATACTTGGAACTGTGCAGTGGTGTTCTGGCAGGGGAGATAGATTTCCCTGTAGGGAAGAATCCCCTGCTGATTGGACTTCCTGTAGGAGTCTGTCTGTTGTTTAATCTCTGCACCACTTCGTCCAGTCTGTCTCCCCATGTGCCATCAGTAGGCTTCAAATGATTCTTTAGCAACCCATTCCAGCGCTCGACCATGCCATTAGATTGAGGTCGATATGGAAGGTGGAAGGTCCATTGGACTCCATGGTTAAGGGTCCATTCCCTTACAAGTTTATTCTTAAAATGCGAACCATTATCTGATTGGATTTCTTGAGGCATTGGGACAATTGCTGTTAAGCGGTTTAGTCCCATAACTGTGGACAACCCTGTTGCCAATCGGGTTGGATATGCAAAACCAATCCCTGAAACAATTTCTACTCCAGTCAAGATGTATTTCCACCTCTGCCTTGTAGTGGGCAGTGGTCCGACATAGTCGACCTGCCAGGTTGCCCATAGTGTTTTTCCATCTCTTAGCCTGGCAAACCTTTGTCCTTCTCCTATATGTTTTCTAGTCTCAGCACAAATAGTGCAGGCTTGTACCAGGTCTCTAGCCTGTCTGTGGGTGATAGGCCACCCCCTGATATGTGCTTGCCGCACTAACTCATCACTTCCTGTGTGTCCTAAATTATCATGTAACCATGAATATAAGCGTTCCCATTCTACTTGTGTGGTAAAGAGCTGGGCAGCTGCATCAGCTAAATTGTTTAACTGTGCAGCTGGGGTATTATTCTTCTGATGAGCTGAGACATGTCCTATAGACAGGGGTTGTTGCAGGGCATGCTGATATAACCACTTCCAGTATTCCAGTCCCCAGACTGGTTTACCTCCTATTTCCCAGTGGTTATTTTTCCAGTTAGTGATCCACTGAGTGGCACCTGCCCATACTGCATAGGAGTCCGTATATACTGCGGTGGCTCCTGCTTCACAGGCCAGTTTAATTGCAGCCAATTCTGCAAGTTGTGCTGACCCATCAATTTCAGCAGTTAGGGGTGCTGCAGAGGTGTCTGCAGGCACTGCTGCAGCTTTTCCCTTCCATTTTCCTTTTACCAGCCTGGCACTGCCATCAGTGAACCATACTCCCTCAGGCTTAGAAGGATCAAATGGGGCAGCATCCTTAATGGGAGACTGCTGTGGAGGCAGGCGGTATTCATCAGGCATTCCTACTTTCCATAGGGATTCCTGAATCATAGTGGGGTTTTGTGCAGTGTCTGCACTCCCTACCCTGTGGTGTATGTAAAGTGCCCATCTTTGGATAGTCATCTTTTGTGCTACACCAGGTGGTAACTCTTTCCCTTCCAATATAGGTTTAATGATTGGAAGAGGAGTGTGAATTGTGATGTCCTTATCCTGAGTTAATTCCTCAGTTTCTCTCAAGGCTGTGTAAGCTGCCAGAAGCACCTTCTCATAAGGCGTGTAGTTAGCCTGTGACCCTTGCCATGACTTGGAACCAAACTGAATTGGTCGTCTGGGAGCAGTGTCACTTTCTTGCCAGAGAGCATAAGACATTCCAGTGGCTCCCACAGTTAGGTACAAATGGAATGGGGCTTCAGGATGTATGGGACCCAGAGCCTGATAGGTGTGTATCTCCCCTATCAGTTGTCTGAGGGCTTCCTCATGGGCAGGAGCCCATTCCCAGGCAGCACTTTTCTTTAACAAATTGTACAATGGTCTGGCTATAATGGCAAAGCCAGGTACATGTTTTCTCCAAAACCCCAGGGTTCCCAAAATCTGTCTCAATTGATCTTTACTTTCAGGGGAGGGTGCCTGATTTAGCTCTTGCACAGTGTCATTAGACACAGACCTCCTACCTCCCATCCATACAGTACCTAAGAATTTTATCTCTTGGGAGGGACCTTGGCATTTCTCAGCTGGTAACTCTAAATTAAGGGCTTCTAGTGCTCCTTTGATTTGATTCATAGCCTCCTGTACCTCTTCTGAGGTTTTCCCACCTATTAAGATGTCATCAATGTATTGCACAGTTTGTACATTGTGTGGCAGTATAAGGTCATCTAGGACCTTTGCCAGTGCCCCATGGCAAATAGTGGGTGAGTGTTTAAACCCTTGTGGCATTCGGGTAAAAGTGTATTGTACACCTTTCCAAGTAAAAGCAAATCTTTCCTGGTCAGCTGGTTGCAAAGGGACCATGAAGAACATGTCCTTTACATCTAATACTGCTAGCCAGGGTTTATCCCAGGTTTGTATGGTGTTTACAATATCTGTTATGCTAGGGACTGCTGCAGTTAATGGTCCAGTGTTACTGTTTAGCTTCCTATAGTCTATAGTGAGTCTCCATTTGCCATTTGGTTTCTTGATGGGCCACACAGGAGAATTAAAGCGAGAGTGGGTACGAATTAAAATTCCTCGCTGTTCCAAATCTTTGATCAGGTCAGTAACAGGGCTTATGGCCTCAGCTGGGACATTATACTGCTTTGTGTTTGTTACTGTTGAGGGCGGGAGAGCAGGCGCGCTGCTAAGTAAGTTTACAGAATAGTGGGGAGGGCTTTCCTCTTCCAGGTGGGTGGCATGAGGAACAGAACTGACTCCAAAAGCCCATCTTTCCCCATTAATCCTTCCCTTCTTTCCTCTTAAAACATCCATGCCCAGTATGTTGGCATTGCCCAAAATCACCTCATATTTTCGGGGCTGATGGTGGGGTTGCAATGGGATATCCAGTTTTATCTTAACTAATGGGTAAGTTATGGTACTGCCATTTACCCCTGTAACAAGTACCTGTTTTCCGCCAGTAGGTGGCGAGCCCTGAAAACTTTCTCGCTTAATCATGGACCTTTGAGCCCCTGTGTCCATTAAGAAAGGAATAATGTGTTTGTCATTTACAGTTACATGTATCCGGGGGTCTTTTGCTGTTGTTTTCTCCTCTTTGGATTTAAGCTGGTTTATTAGGAGAGGAGATTGGCCCCCGCAAGCTAGTTTCCCTGCTCTGGTAACTCTTGTAGTTGCTGCAGCAATGGAGTATACCGGGTGTCTGCAGGTGGGGAAAGAGGAGAGAGCTGCAGAGGTGCACTGGGAGTAGCATTAGTTGTCTCCCAGTCAGCTCTTTTAAAGGTGGTGAATAATTTTAGCCGCTCTGTGGGCAGTCCATTTATCACATCTCTGGGATAACCTAAAGCCAGACATTGTCTCCACAACTTGGCTCTCGCTTGTTTTTATGTCCTTTAGATGGTGCCCCCTTGTTTCCCTGAAGGGAACGCATCTTAGCTTTGCCTGTCAGTGCTCTGATGTCTCCGAATTCTCTAAAGTATGACACCAGAAGGTTTAGCAGTGCCCGAAAGGTACTGTTATGTGCTGCAGCTTCTGATCTAAGGGACAGTGCCATAGCCCTGTGGTTACTCGGAACTCCCTTAAGCAGGGGTCTGAGATCATCTACATCTACCTGACCCTCCCATGGGCTTTCATAGGCTAACTCTTGAGGGTTTTGGCCAAGCATGCTAATAACAGCCACAGTTAATAGAGCTGTTTTTACCTCATCTATGTTGGTCCAGTGCATTACTGTGGGTTCATCTCGGTCTGCTGGGTAAATACCTCTTGCCCATCGACAAGCCAGAGACCAAAGTGTTTTAGGGGTGTTCCCCTCTGAGTGTTCCAGGAATATTCCTGCACCTAAGTTAAGGCGCTCAGTTTCTTGGGCTGTCAGGCGTATATATCCACCCCCAGTGTCCCAGAGGCGGACCAGCCACTCTATTATACCTTCCTCAGGCTTTTTAGCAAAATCTCCCTGGATTGTTTTTAACTCCATGGGAGTATATTGGCGGGTGGTAATTTTGGTAAAGTGTGTTGGAGCTTTACTCCCTTTTCCCTTTTTACCTCCCTTCTTTGTTTTTGAAGAGGTGGATGGATAATTGTCATCCCCTTCTTCATCCAGCTCTGCCCCACTCAAATTTTCCTCATGTTCTTCTGATTTGTGATGTGTGATAGCTGGTCTTAATTTTACAGAGGGACCTTCCTCCTCAGAGGAGGGGGACTCATTTGCTGAATCCCAAATGTCTCCATCCCATTCCTCAGGGTCTAGCCAGAGAGCAGTCTCAACTTTAGCCCGGTTGATACTGCGTGTTTTAGTCTCCAGTTTTTCCCTTCGTTCTATCCCTTCTTTCTCAATTAAGGGAAGTAATCTTTTCTGAAGATGTTCCATATCCCTATTCAGTGTTCTTACTCTGGTATCTAAATTCTGGCATTCCTTGCGCAGTGTGTCCCTTTCCTGTTGCAGCCTATTAAATTCTATTGCCAGACTATGATAATCCTTACAGGCAGCTTGCCAAACGTTAGTAAGCAGCCATATACAAGCACCTTTTCCTTTCCCTTTCTTCATCTTGCAGGCAGTTCTCCAGTTACAGAAATGCTGCCAGATCTCTGCTGGTTTTCCCCAATATTTCTCCAGCAGTTCTTTGCTCCACAGAGGATTTCCCCATCCCTCTTGGGTCAAACTTTTCTCTAGCTCAGGGAATTCTGTGGTGTTTATCATGACTGGTTTCATTGTGTTACTGTAGTGCAGCCTATATCACAATCCTGTTCGTGACGCCAATTTCTGTTAGCCGACGGCCAAGGATGTTTGGTGAGGTGCCAGCTATGCCCGTTTATACCATCCGTGACTTTAACCGCTAGGACGCACTGTCCCTTCGCGGCGGGCAGCCCGGGCTAGGCTGACGGATGCCCCAAGGTCCTAACCACCCGTGACTTTAACTGCTAGAGCTCAGAGCTCCTTCGCAGCGGGCAGCCAGGATTGACTGACAGGTGCCCCAAGAGTTTGCCCCGTGGAGGCGGCACAACTCAACGCTAGGCTCTTAGTACTCTCACCTAATGGCCAGGCTTTAGAGCCAAAACGGCTGAGGTTCTTTAATTGTGTTGGCTGCTTTACAGTAAACCAGAGAAAACAAGTCAGGCTTATGCATAAATGGTTACCAAAATTTATTAAGCTAGATTCTAATCATGTGGTTACAAAATTGCTAGTGCCTACTTATTTAAATGTAGAGATGTTACACACACAAACAAGTTACAAAACTGAAGCCACAATCCCAAAGAAAGAAAACAAAGTATAGAGCTCTATTTCAAAATATGTGTACACTAAAGATAGGAGATCAGGTGTGGGTGCTTCTTACCCTCCTTGCATCTCTCGATTCCAGCGGTGCCAAGCCAGGATCGGTCACTCAATTCCGCGGAAAGACGAATAAGGGACAAGGCGTAGGGACCCTCTTAGCTGCAGAAGCCTTGGGAGGCTGTCACTTATCTGACCAGCAGATAGATAGTGAAAAGCACTCAAAAATCATGGTGCTGTAGGTCCCCTACTTATACCTCTGTACTCCTTTATTCTCTTTCTCCTTTCTTATGCCAAATTGAGGCTGGTCTGTCGGGGTGACGCCAGCTTTCGCAAGAGTAGTTTACACTTGCAAAGGAGAGAAACAATAAGTGTCGACTACTGGACATTTCTTTTATCAGGGTAAATATTTTCCCAACTAGGATGTTGGTGTGTGTGCATCACGCTATTTAGTAGGGGCTAAGAGCCATGTCTGTCACAGGGCCTCTGCCTGCTGTGAGCTTAATCGTATCTGTTCCCAGAGGCACATTGTAGCAGCACACCTGTGCTTTCACAGCTTCAAAGGCTGTGCTGGAATATATGTTAAGTGCCCTGTTCCTGCTTCCTCCTGTGTTTCCAGCAATGCTGGTCTGAGAGGGGGGGGCTGGCTGTCTGGCTACAAAAACATTCCTTTTTTAACTGTAAAATATGCAGCATATACAGACAACATGATGGGATGGTGGAATAAATTTTTTTGGCAGTGATTTGGGATGACCTGCAAAAGTCATTTGACTCTTGCTGTCATGTCCATGTGGTAGACTTGCTGCTCTGTGACCATTAAAAATAATTGAACAGCCAGAATTTTCTACACACTGACATATTTCAGAAAGTTTGAAGTTCTCTGTCTGACCTTTGCTAGAAATGGGGCATTTGTATAGTATAAGTTGCATGGTTATGACTTGATCTGAAAAAGGATATGTTCCACGGAGCTCATCTTTTTTTGAAATGCCTTGTCCTAATCATATCAACTTAGACAATTAACTTAACATCCAGGCAGTTTAACATGATGTGGAAAAACTGACACCTTGCATAAAATGCTACACTTCAGTAAAATAATTACATTTGTTAGCTTAGGCCACCCACTTTACAGTTTTGCTATCTCTTTCTATAAAACAGTCTTCACTTTGGCTGTTTGGTCCACTCATAGTATTGTGAGCTATAAGACAGTTGTTTGTTAAGATTGAGCTCTGATTTATTTTCAAAAGATCTTGACTAAAATGGAAAAGGATTGTTTTCCTCTGAGGCGATGCATTCGTGACAGCAGTTTGTGATTAATCTGTTTTTTGACACAGCTGTGCCTAGCCGTCTATATAAATCCAAAAATTTGACATTTGCTTTAAGACAAAATCAGAGTAAGTTACACCTGGTGCACCGCTAGGGCTTACATGTGTAAGCAGTATGTAGTGAGCTGCCATTGTAAGATATTCTTATGCCAAAGGGCCATTTATCTTAATGTGCCTGGTGGAGTCACTTGGTAGGGTGGGAGGATAAAGTTGCAAATACAGAGCTTTCTTCTGAAACATTTCCTTACATTACTGGAGTAAATTTCTTCATTGCCTTAACCACCAATAAATTATTTGCGTTATAGGCCGTGCAAAATAATTAGTACATCTTCTATAAATATTGTAGATAGACTGCAGAGTTCTGTCAAACCTTACCTTTAATATTGTATATAGATATTTTAATGCTTTTTTTTTATTTGTACTTTTTGATATTTATATTTGTGATAAAAATATTTCCTCTTTAAATAGTCCATTAGATTTCATTAGTAATGGTCACATTAGTCCTGGTACTTATTGTGATCATCAAGGATTTTCTGTTCTAAAACGTATCTCCAGCCATGAACAATGTTCTCACGTGTCTGACTTTTAACGCTGAAATATAAAACACCTTAAAATAGAATACAGTAATAAATAATACCAAAATAATATATCATCTGGGCTAAGCCAATAAATATAATTAAATAAAAAGTCCACTTTGCCCTCATCACTAGTACCAGCAAAATTGTTCGGAAGGTTCTGTTCTCTTTGCCTAGCCTAGTGGCAGACAACCACTTATGAATACAAAATAGCTTGTCCATGAAGCATGTATTTAAGCAGCAATATTAGTTCATACATATGTTATTACATTGTTGCTATGTAGTGTAATAGGCTCTTTAATTAGATTAATATTGGCATATTCAATCCGTTTTCATAGGCTTGAAAACAAAAGTTATGAGGTTGAAACTCAGATTTGTATAAATACGTGCATACATTGAAATTATAGATTTAACAGTTGGTACTCTTATTCCAATAGTAAAAGCAAAAAAGTTTGGTTTTGAGTGTGTTTAAGGAAATCAGATGTTTGTGATTTTAAAGGATTTTTTTGTTCACTTGTGTTAACTCAGATTGCTTCAATATAAACATTTGGCAAGCAATTTGTTTATAATATCGCTTGATTGCTTTGGAGCGTTTTTTAAGTGTCAGTGGTTTAACATGATTGGTAAATTATTTTACAACTAGAAGTTTTATATAAAAATACTGTGGTTTTGTAGTACTTATATTTGAAGAATCCAACGCATTTTACGAGTACTAAATAAGCATCCTGGGCAGACCTTGGCCCCATTTCACAGATTGGTGAAGAGAGGGACGGGAGAGAGCACAGAGAAGTTGCGGCTTGCCAGTGGTCACAGAGGAAACTAGTATCAGTCAGGATTAGGACATTTTGCCAGTACTGTACCGTGTTCTGAATACTAGATATCATACCCTTCTGTAAAGATTACTAGTGTCTATAGTATGTATGTAGATTGAAATGATGGACTTGGAGGTATCATGGTTGGTTCAGGGGTCTACAAACCCAGTACTGTATCTGTTTGCATATGTGGTTTTTTTTGTAAAATTATTTATAGGTAATTGGCAGGGTATTTGTTGACCCTATTTGTTTTTTTGTCTTTTTTTGTCTCCTAGGCTTAGCTACATTAAAAAAAGATAGTAGTGCTGAATCCACCTTTTTGGCTACTGAAGAAGGAATGAAAACTATGCCTGGTAAAGAAGGTAACTAAATTCCCCTTGTTGATTCATTTTGAGCCAATTCTGGGAAGGGCAAAGGAAGTATCACGTCTCTTCCCTTCCCCTACCCCTCTTTATAGTTACTCAGATATGCTGCAAAAGCAGTGCTAATGTATACCTGCATTCTAGTTCCAAGCAGCCCTGTACACCAGTCCGCTAGGAGCAGGATTAATCTGAGTGGGACCAATGTGATGCCATTGTGAAAAAGGCTAATGCAGTCCAAGGATGAGTCAAGCGAGGTATTCCCAGTAGAGTTAGGGAAGAGTTATTACCATTATACAAGGCCCTGGTGAGACCTCATCTGGAATAGTGAGTGCAGTTCTGATCTCCCATGTTCAAGAAAGATGAATTCAAACTGGAACAGGTGCAGAGAAGGACTAGTAGGGTCATCAGTGGAATGGAGAACCTACCTTACGAGAAGAGACAAGGAGGTTGGCTTGTTAGGCGTAACAAAACAAAGGCTGAAGGGAGATATGATTCCTCTCTGTAAGTACACCAAGGGGATAACACTAGCAAGGGGAGGAGTTGTTTCAAGTAGAGGGCTGATACTGACACAAGAACAAATGGACATAAACTGGCAATCAGTAAGCTTAGGCTTAAAATTAAACAAAGGTTTCTAACCAGCAGAGGAGTGAAGTTCTGGAACAGTCTTTCAAAGGGAGTACTGGGGGCAAAAAAACTAACGTTTTCGGAGGCTGAGCTTGATAAGTTTGCTTACAATGGCATATGGCCCATTGTGACTGCTAGTAGCAAATATCTCCAGTTGCTTGAGATTGGACACTAGATGGGGAGTGTTCTGAGTTACTGCAGAGAATTCTCTCCCAGGTGTCTGGCTGTTGGCTCTTGCGCATATGCTTGGGATCTAATCGCCATATTGAGGGTTGGGAAGGATTTGAGTCGTCCCCGCCCCCCGGTCAGATTGTCAGAGACCTTGGGTTGGTTGGTTCATTTTTTTTTTTTTTGGTCTACCTCTGCAGTGTGGTGTCTGGGTCATTTGCTTGTTTGAACTAGAGTGAACGGTGGATTCTCTATAACTTGAACTCTTCAGATCAAGATTTGAGGCCTTCAGTAACTCAGTCAGAGGCTGTGGGCCTATTACTGGGGTGTGTGGGTGAGGCTGTGGCCTGTGATGTACATGAGGTCAGGCTAGATCATGATTAAGGCTGTGTGTCTGTCACGGAAGTCACGGATTCCGTGGGCCAGCTGCACTGGCCGCTGCTGGGGCAGTCTCGGGCCACTACCCCCCATGCCCCAGCAGCAGCAGTAGTTTGGGTGTGGGAGGGGGCTCAGCGTGGCAGGCACCACCCCCGCAGCTCCCACTGGCTGTTGTTCTCGGCCAATGGGAGCTGCAGAGTTGGACCTCGTGGCAGGAGCAGCGCACAGAGCCTCCCTGGCTTTCCCTCCCTCAAGGAGCTGCAGGGACATGCCGGCTGCTTCTGGGGAGCCATGCGGAGCTGAGTAGGGAGCCTGCCAGCCCCGCCAACCCTCACCCCCAGCACCAGCAGGAGTCCTGGGCTGCGCAGTGCCCCGTGGCCCCCTGGCTCAAATTTTAGTTGGGGGTATACAGTACAAGTCATGGACAGGTCACGGGCCATGAATTTTTGTTTACTGCCCGTGACCTGTCCATGACTTTTACTAAAAATAGCCATGACTAAACCGTAGCTTTAATCATGATGGTCCCTTCAGGTCTTAGTCTGAGTGATATGGTCCACTGCCAGGGCAGCATGGCATGGCAGATGCATGTATAACTCTGGAGCCCAGCCCCCTATGCCTGAGGTTCTGTCTAAGAAAACCACATCATGTTGCAGATCGTCTGTAGAACAACCTTTCTGTTGGTTTTGGTGGATCTTTTTCCCCTGTGTTCCTGCTGCTGGTTGCATGTATTCCAGTGGGAACTGTGTTCAACAAGTATCAGAATTTTGACCCTTTTATTACTTGTACGTTTGAGTGTTGAGTAACAAATTATAATGGTGTAACAGCATTTTTAGATTTGTCTTCTGTAATGTAATCATTTCAAAACCATGTTAAGTCTGTAAAAATATTATTTTTTCTTTTAAAATTGGAATCCAGTCTCTAATGATCTGTAGGTTTATAATTGGCTAGTGACTTCTGATGCTTCAGTTTTTGGGTGCTCAACCTGACAATGCAAAGGGGTCTGATTATCAGAGGGTGGATGCTCAGCACTTTATAAAAATCCAGCCCCCATCTAAGGTTTCACAACACGTATTCTATTACTATTTGCCTTTGAAGATTTTGAGTATATGCAATTATTTAAAACAAAACAGAAACCTACCCTTCATCTGACTGAGTATATTTTTTCTTGAGAAAAAAACATCCTTTTTTTTTTCCTCCCAAACGTTTCAGTTCATGAACAGTTACTAGTTTGAGACAGGGTTTCAAGATGTAGGAGCCTAACTTTAGGCATCCGTATTCCTAATGAGGCACCTAAATAATTGGCTTAATTTTCAAAAAGTGCTGAAAACCCAGCCACTTCTGACTTCAGTGGGAGGTGCTTGGTGCTCAGCACTTTCGAAAATTGGGCTACCTAATTGGGTGCCTAAATACGGACTTTAGGCATCCACCTTTTAAAATCTTGAGCTTTGAATGTTACCTTTGCACACTCAGAACCACTATTTTTATACTTTTTTAGGACTTACTATTTTTAGTTCATATTGAGACCGCCAGTATCTTAACTTCGGAGCCTTTGGTTTCTTGTACGCTTTCCTTAGGTACCCCATTCTTTAATCTGTGCTCTGGCTCTGGCTCTCAACAGTTGCACTTCATATTTTTTGACACCCCCGCTTCCCCAAGATAGAGAATTTAATTATATGAATACTGAATGTGTCCTAGCTCCAATCATCTCAAACACTGAATGAATAGAGCCTCACAACATTCCTGTGAGTCAGATAAGCAGTATTATCTCTAACTTCATAGATAGGAAAACTGAGGCACAAAGAGGGTAAAATTTTTCTTCACATTCAGTTGGTACATCTATACTTCGAGCTGGTGGGATCATTTCCAGCTTGAGGAGACATACCCATGCTAGCTCTGATCAAGCTAACATATTAAAAATAGTGTGTACCCTCAGTGTCAGGAGCTGCCCCGTGTATGATCAGAGCTAGCATGGGTATGCCTCCATGAGCTGGGAATTATATCTCCAGCTTGAGGTGTAGACATACCTGGTGTTTCTTTTGGGCAGAAAAGAAGAGCTGAAAAAGAGAGAGAGAGCTAAAAGAAAAAGTTAAAACCAGATAAATCTTATTAAATATGTTCACAAATGGGGATAAAAGTGATTTATCTCCCATTCTTATTTTATTTTAAGGATTTGAATATTAATACAGTATATAATGCATACATTAGGCGCTAGTTCACACACCATTACTCACCCACAAAAATGTCACTTTCCCTACTTCTCATCTGTTTAATAAACTGGATACTGAGTGTGAGGTGATGAGGGCTTATGTTACTAATCCTTCATTCGTTTAACAAATGTACACTAGAACGTTTACCAGCACATCAAGAAGTATTATAAAGATCTAAAAATAATCTACCGATGTGAAAATAAATGGCTAAAGTTCATGCTGTGAAGTATCAACTTTGCCTTTTAATTGGTTGCTCCCTTGCTTGCTTTGTAAATTAATGAGGTTCTTCTGTATCATGCATGCTCGTTTGATCTAGTTGACTTGTCCTTTCCTGCATACCATCTCTGGATAATTATTTGCATTACCTCTGTCAGCTTTCCTTGGATCCAGCAGTTCTTCCTCTTCTACTACCTCTTTAGAGAGCAAACAGAATCATCCCAAGAAATGGAACTCAACTAACAGCAATAAAAAGGCAGTGCCTAAAGTAGCTCCTACCTCAACTAAAAGCAGTGCGGGTACTGTATCTGTTGTATTATTAAAGAACACCTTCACAGGCTGGGAGTAGGGATGGCAGGTCAGTTAACTGTTTGGTCAAATATTCGTATAAATGTATTTGCTTTTACTTTGTCACTATTTGGGGTGATAACTTAAAGGAGGCACTTGTCAGATAGTTAGTCCTTAAATTTAAGTTTTGTATTTTTGTAACATTTTACTATTAGAAAATTTGCAGAAGAAGGTGCTGTTCTTAGTTTCACTTACAGATGAACTGCACTTCAGACTATTACTGCAACTTCTAACAACTAAGTAAACCTTAAATCCAGCATTTTTTAATTAGACTGAATACCCACTGAAGCAAAGGAATGTTTTCTCTAAGCAGCGTGTGTGGAACAGGACCTTTTGTTAAGAGCATATATGAATATTTGACCGGTCGGTTGGCTGACTCCCTGCTGAGCCATCATGATGTACGCCTCTTTTCATTTCAAAACTGCTGTTCTGCTTATTTCAGTTTTTCCCCTTCATTAAACAGGACTGAATAATGCTTCTCCGTCTACAAGAAAAAACCCTTTTGATGAAGGAGAAATTCAGCTTGGAGACAAAGTGTTAGTGGTAGGGCAGAGAACTGGCACTGTTAGATTCTATGGGACAACAAAGTTTGCACCAGGTATTTTATCTGTTCTTAAACTACACTGTAGAATCAGCGAAATGTCCTAGGAACAATATAAATGTTTGGAGCTTAATATTTAAAATAGAAATCCAGCAATTTAAGTGTTTTATCTCAATTTCACTTCATTATAATGGAATATTTGACTTTGACATGGAGCTGCCTAGCGAAATGGAGAAGATGGTACTTTAAATTGTGACTGTCACTTGACATTGCAGTCTTTAGTATTCTTACTATACTTTCTGACATTCATTTTCTTAAGGCTGCACACCTTTTTTCCCCCTGGGCTTTTATATGCCGCTGTTTTTGACCACATTGATGTCTTGCGTTACTGACGCTCTGCTAGAACATTTAGTGCTCTTCCCTTTTTAGATGTGTCATGGTGGTATATTGAGTTTTTGTTTGAATTCAGTTACTTGTCAGGACCGTTTTTTGTATTTTTATGCCCAATGAGGAGTTACCGATAACTAGAGAACTTAGGTGCTGGAAATTCCCCCCAGTATTATATAGTTAGGTGTTTTCAGATGGAGGTGGGTTGTTCTGAAGCCATAGGAACTATAACTTTTGAAAATGTATCCTTTCCAGCCAGGTTATTCTTACGCTTTCCTGTCATTTTTGAGCTCTTTCATAATCCAAACCTCTGCCTAGAACATAGCCATAAGATTGATGCAAAGAAGGTTCAATTACGCAATGTCTGCACTTAGGGTAACTGGTATATTTGTACCTCCCCTAGTTTAAATGGAGGCCCTCTTGCTTGAGATTTAAAGTGGCAATACTCTGTCTTGACACTTGGTGATATCAATATTTTTAAAAAATTGCTTAAGATAAAATGTCAGAATGAACCATCAGCAGGCACAAGCCACATTCATCATCTCAAGAAATATGTTAGGGTAAGCAATCCCCATTTAAGATGTCATTATTCTTTAACTTGACAGACTAATATAGATTCGATAGAACTTAATGGAAAAGCCAAAAGAGTCTGTTAACCTCAAATGATTATGTTCCTGTATTTAACTTGTATTGGGTGAATGGATTTCCTGACTAGCTGAGTGGTCACCATGTAAGGTGTGTTTTTTTTTTTTTTTTTTTTTAAAGAAAACATCACCATTGCAACTCTTCGCCTTTGAAACAGCCATATTTAAAATGGCAAAAAGTAGGCAACGATACAGAACGCTGCTTTCTGAGCAATTGGCAAAAACTTGATTTTTCTCTCCCTGTTTATTTTTGGTGGCAATGCAGATCTTTTTCAAATAGTTTTGTGTCACCTGCCTTTGGTGGACAGGAAAGAAGGAACTTTTGACATACTGATCCCTTGTGAATCATAGGTCACTGTTCTTATTTCTTCAGCTGATAATTAGTATTGCTCTTAAACCTATAGCACCAAATTACTTGTATTTAATTTTGAGTCTTTTGGGGCTGGACAGCATAAGGATTGCTAATAGGATACAGAATTTCTCACCTTTACATAATTAGCTGACACTTTTCACAGGTCGGTAGTGATCAAACTTATTACCATCTGATGGCTGTTCAGTAGCCTGTGTGAAATGAATTGCTGGCCAGTCCTAGTTCCTTATACACTTGTATTTGCATCACAAAATCTGCCTTGCAATTGGTAATAATTACTTCTGATTTTAGAGAGGGAAAAGGACTGAATGAGCATTGAGTGACATTCGAATCTTAGTAGTGGTCATTTGAGCTCAGGATTAAGGCATAAGTGCAGAGGAATGGCCAGTACAGCTTTGTCAATCTGCTGCTTTCAGCAGCCTTAAATTCACTTAAATAAGATGCAAAGCTTTTTTTCTTTTCTGTTTGTATCTAAATAGGCCATTTTTCTTAAAATAGGTTTAAAAGTTTTGAGTAATCAACAGTATTTCTAGGGCTATTTTTAATATAGCACTCGTATCTCAGTGTATTTTAATATAATTTAGTTAACTGTTCTTATTTTTCTTCTGTATTTTGGTGGTGGCATACATTTTGATTTGACTTAATGAGATCACTTCTGGGTAAGGGAAAACCTGTCCTGGGTTTGGTTATGTATAAATTAGTCATATGCGCAACAATTTGAGCATCTGTTAACTATTCCAAGTACAAAATTTTAATGTTACCCCGGGTAAAAGTAATATTGAAATTCCAAATCCCAACTGTAGGCTTTTGGTGTGGCATTGAACTGAACAAACCTCAGGGCAAGAATGATGGTTCAGTTGGAGGGGTCCAGTACTTCAGTTGTCTCCCCAGATATGGCATATTTGCCCCACCAACCAGAGTGCAGAGGTGAGTAATGATATCGTTTTATGTCTGTCACAAAACGTTTTCTCACTTCCTCTCCAACGGGAAACAAAATTCTGAACGAACCAAAGAGGAAAAACAATTATTCCTGCTGCTGGGGAGGTAGTAGATCCCCTTGGCTCTGAGACTAGCTTATTGAAAGAGCACTAGTATGTCACATCACCAGTGCTACATAAACAGGAAGCATACCCAGGTGGCTGTTCCAGCAACCTCACAAATTTAAAAACATTTCATTCCATCCCATTGCCTCTGTATCTAAGTGATTAAATTTAAGGACATAACTAATTAAGTAGGTGCTTTTGAAAGTTCTCATTTTAGGGCCAAATCCTGATACTGTGAGCAGAATTCAAATACAAGGATTCTGCCTGTGGATGCTACATAGCTTCCTGGTGGGTATAGATCTCTCAAACTGCAAACAGGAGCCAGAACACCCACACAGTTGGATCGCAGCCACTACCATTGGGCTTGGGGGAAGGAATACCAGAGATAAACCTGTGCTCTCTAGCCATGTGTGCTTGTGACCAGTGGATGAGCACAATGCCTGTGTCTAGTTACCACGACTGACATACCCATTCTCTTCTCCACTTCCCCTTTTTCTTCTCTTCCAGTCTTCTAGTATGGCAGACCATCACAGTGCGATGCCACACAGCATAACAAGATGATATACAGTTTCCCCCTTTCTACTGTTGAGTTATAGCACGCAGAGGAATCAGCTCTCTATCTGTAGCCTTTAGATATATGTGTGTGTGTGTATATATATATATATAGCATTTCTGTTGCTGCATATGCTCTCAGGCAAACTTTCATCCTGCACCTCAGTAAGACTTAAGATGTCTCCTCTGAGTTTTCTTGATCTTGAGCATACTGTACCTATTTCTGTATCCTTAGATACACACGTACAATTTTATAATACTAGCTGTCTGTTGACAAAAGACTTTCTGTAGTTATGTATACAAGGCAGAGGTAAGGCCTCTGTGGGACTCTGAACTCTGCATTTACTGACTTGTGGGCAACTAAAAGCTCAATCTATTTGGGATTGAAAATTTAACCAGCATGGTGGGGAGGATTCAACTCTAAATTAATCCAACATATTAAGTCTTTTGAAAAACCTTGCAACGGCTCTTCAGACAAAATAGCCCAGCAATATATTTCTTAAAGTTGAAATTGAACAATTTTAATTTGTGAGACTTAACCTATTATCTCACTTTAGATTAACAGGTTCCTTAGACTCCCTCACAGAAGTTTCATCAGGTAAAATGAATCATCCTTTCCCAGGTAAGAGTCTGCGATGTGGGTCTGGATTTGTTTGGATAGCCTGTAGAACATTTCGAGAAATTGCAGCTTCCTGGACATGCCACCCAGGTTCTTTGAATGGCCAAAGCAAAACAGACTTTTAGAGCAACCCAGATGCCCCAAGATGCATTGCTACTTGACTTCTCCCTCCTTTACAAAGCAGCCAGCAGTCACTGTCTGCAAGCAGGATTGGAGTTAGGAGACTGATATGGTATCAGTTCCTTCAGTTGCAGAAATGGAGGAAATAATTGCCTCGGGTGTCGGAATGCAACCCATCAATCCAGTGAATAAAAGTGAATTCACTTCCTTGAACAGTTCCTTTGATCCCTATTGATATATACTGGGGTTTTTGCTTGTACTTAAACAAAACAAAACCCCCCCCCCCCCCCCCAACCCTGGCTTCAGAATGGACTTACTGCAATAAATGGATATTTCCCCCTTTGTCTACTGTTGACTTAAAAAGATGTTTTGTAAAGCTCTGTGTACTCTTTATGCACTCAGTTTTATTATATAAAATACAAGGCATTTTGGCCCATCGGATAGGGTTCTAGGCTGGGACTCAAGAGCCAGGAGTTATTTTCCTGTCATGGCCCCGGACCTGCTGTGTGCCCTTGAGCAAGTGAACTTCCCCTCTTTCTGCATCTGTTTAAGCTGTAAGCAATTTGGGGCAGGAACTGTGCCTTAATATGTATTTTTACAGTGCTTGGTACGATAGGGCCCTGTGCTCAATTGCTACCATAGTACTCTTTTTACTGATGATGATTAAAGTTCTTGCCCAAAATTTTACCATCTAATACAAAAAGAAAACAAAACAGAGGGCAGTGGTTCAGACACAGAAGGGATTGTTGAGGAGATCAGAATAGGGATGATTCACAGATAATTTGGGTTTGATACAAGAGCTAGTGAATTATTTTGGCATTTTTTTCAAGGATGTTTGTTTCAAATTTTTGATTTATTTATTTTTACCTACCCCTTGTTCCTCTTCCTCCTCAAAATTCTTGAAGATTTTTTTGTTCTTATGGAATTTTTCACAACAAAATACTTACCATTTCCCAAGCACCTGTAGTTAGGTGTGGTGGGGAGGGTACTTAGCAAATGAGATGGGAGCAAAGCAAGTGGTTGTGCAAGTTTTATTTTTAAATCAAGCAGCTTAGTCACCTTATTTATTCACTTTCTCATGTAGGTTTTAGACGAAGTTTAAGTACAACTTCTGCATCTTCACAGAAGGAGATAAACAGGAAAAACTCCTTTGTCAAGTGAGTGTTTGTTTAAATATGTAGTAACTGTGCAAAACTGGCAAGCTGTAGTTTAGAATCACAGGAAGAAAGCTCAGAACTTTCTTCTCTTGACATGTGCATGTAATTGCACTGAATGGTGTGGGTTCCTTTTGATTCACATGTGTAATTTCCATTAATGCACAGGACCAGTTCTTGCAGTCTTCTTTCAGACAAAACTCCCACAGAGTTCTGGCTGAGAGGGAACGACTGCAGGACCAGTCTAGGAGAAGTGAGCCACTTTTGCTTGTCCTTGGATCTCGTGCCACCAAAATAGAACAGGGAGTGAAATTTTCAACTGTGAACTCTTCCAACTCCAGTTGACAAACTATAGCTTAAAAGAAATATATCTATCATGGAAAAAAATTGCATTCTGTCCTGTTTCTGAGGTGGCTTTTCACATTTTTTGCTTGTCTTGTTACTTTGCTTCAAATATACCATGTTAATCTAATCTGATCTGATATTTTAAAAATGAAATCTATTTTCTCCTTGGCTGTATATAATTAGATTAATTGACACTTAGATTATGGATTTTTGCAGTGGGTTTTATTATCTTTCATTGTATGAGTCTCCCAGCATCTAAATGAAAATGATCTATTTCTCATGTAGAGGTATAAATGCAGAGTGGGCTGTCATTTTGCACATTTGATCACGTCGCTTTTGTTGAAACAGTTTTCAGGGAGTTTCAGCACTTAAGTCCTAGTTCTGCATTGCAAAGCGCTATGGCCCTGTACCACTTAAATTCATTGGACAGAGCCAAATTTCTCAGTGTATTAACTATTTGTTCAGTTTTTGCACACTGAGCTTTCTGATCTCTGTTGCCATATTATACTTAGACTTACATAAGGAAAAAAGAATATGGGAACATTTCCGTTTGAGAAGGAGAATTCTCTTCAGGTACGGTACCTCACTGGATTCAGTGGAGAATTTGTGTTCTGTTCGAGTAGTTCATTCATTATTCCAAGTGTTTTACACAATTCAATATTAATGTGTTTCTATCGCCAGCATGTGCTATAACCCAGTTTTGACCTGTTAATACTGGCTGGCCCTGCTGTGTCACAACTTGATTTGGCTTAACCTGTTCATAAGCACAGCAAGTTGTTTATGCCGCTCTCTGTTAGTGATACGATTGTCTACTATAAAGAAAAGGTTGATCTTAACATATTGAAAATCAGTTCCCCTTTCACTTAGCTGATGTTATGATGTGCTGGTTCTATTTGTAAATAACCACATACACATCCTACTACTGACATAGTCTATTAAAAAGGTAAATTAAAATGCCTTTCAGAAACAGTGCACAATATAATCGTAGGAAAAAAATGCCCTTGTGTGCTCACTGAAAGAAGCCCAATTTCTTTCTCTAACTAGATCTAGAAGCTCGCTGCTGCGGCGTAGTTGGAGCAACACCACTACGACTAACACGGAGGGATCTGTGAAACTACATGAGGGGTCTCAGGTCCTTCTGACCAGCTCTAATGAGATGGGCACAATTAGGTACATTGGCCCTGCTGACTTTGCACCTGGAATATGGCTTGGACTTGAACTCAGAAGTGCCAAGGGAAAGAATGATGGATCTGTGGGTGACAAGCGCTACTTCACCTGTAAGACAAACCATGGAGTCTTAGTTCGGCCTAGTAGAGTAACCTATCGTGGGATTAATGGAGCAAAACTTGTGGATGATATTTGTTGAACCAGAATGCTTACAACCTGTGCATCAAGCGCGAGTGCAATGATCTATAAGCATTAAACCACATCCAATAACCCCAACATCATCTGCACGGAATGCTGACTTAAATTTTATCTGAACTATGAAACCTGCTTTTTTTGGTAATCTCTCTCTCTAGGCTCTAACCACCTCAAAGTCATATTCAGGAGTGGAAATCATATACTCCTATTTGGACACAGTCCCTGCCTGTGAGTTTCTTGTAAAAGCATTCTGGGTTTGATACTGCATTATTTGAATAATGTCCCACTCCCAGAAGGCCAGTATATTTGACATTCTTTTAAGTTGCTTTGTGATTCAAAGTATTTGGAAGATTTTCTTCCCTGTACTAATGAACTGATAAATCATGCTGCTGCCTTTTCATAACAAAGGAGATTGTTAAATGAGACACATTAGTCTATGCAGTATTGGTCCCAGGATATTAGAGACAAGGGTGAATGCCTGAATATATCTTTTATTGGACCAACTTCTGTTGGTGAGGGAAACAAGCTTTTGAGTATGCAGAGCTCTTTTTTTTTTCTTCTTCTTCTTCTCAGACCTGAAGAAGAACGCTGTATAGCGTGAAAGGTATTCCTCCTCCACCTTGTTTCTCACATTAGTCTGTTTACTAGACACTTTGTCCATCTCCCTGTGAGCTAGTAGTAATAAGCAGGAGAAATGACTTTTTTTTTTTCAAATCAGTTGTGAAACAATTAAGAATTTTATCATTCAGAAAAAAAACCCATCCCCAAAAAACGGTAATTGGAAGAATTTGCTGCTACAGTGCTATGCCTGTGAACAGCATAAATGAAACAGAAAAAAGACTGTAAAAAGCACAAATACACTGTTTCCGGTTTGCACTTTTCTCTGTGTGGATTTGTAAAAAGACAGCCGCATGCACTTTTCAAAATATAATGCACTTTCATCTCTCTCCTTGGGAGAGCTTTCCCCCACTGTTTGAAGATGTTCTTTTGTTTGCTGTTGTTGCAGGCTACAAGCATCATGTTCCAATGCTTATAGAACTTAGGTGGCACCACACATAGATATTGGTGACCTTATTACGTATGGTCTGCCGGAGGTACAATGCAGTATATATATGTTTTTTAAGCAAAGGTTTTTACTTTGCATTTGATATATTTCTTCATTGTCCTTCAGAGCACAGTTTCTTCTTTGCTACATTTGCCATTTATAAAATTCGTAAATTGCCTGTGAATCTTCTTAGATGTAGCATGGTAACACTTATTTAGATGCAACATGATTTATCTCAGTCTTTTAAAATAAACGCAGTGCTTTCAGAATTTTCCATGTACATCTTGAACAGCTAAAATGCAGAACATGTTTAGCATGTATTAACAATACCTTTCTTAGTGCAAGTATACAGGTTTCAGAATATCTCACAGTAAAATGGTTTGCCACTTCTGAATGAGCTGTTTCACTTAGTTGAGAAGTGTACAGCGCTTTAAATTACATTTGTAGTATCCTGTTTTTAGACTGACTTTGTGCAGCTTTTACAATGTATTTTAAATATGGCTATTTTTTCTGGGCTATTAAAAAAGGCTGCATAGTGTATTCTCATCTATGGAAGTTTTTAACTGAAGACAAAAATTGTAAATTTTGAATGTACACATTTTATTGTAAACTGTCTAAATTATAGCTTTGTATTTGAAGTTAGCAAGGTTCTGAACATCTGTATCTTCCATGTTTTATATCTATAGATATCTTTTTTCTATAATTAACAATATTCACTGATCCTTGATCTATTAATACCCATTCTTTTAAAGATAATTTGCTTTTGGGGGGAGTGTGTCACAAAACGATTGTCCTTTTTTTCCCCTTACAAATTATGTAAATAGAACAGGGAAATGGCAGCTCTAATATATAAACAGGTTTTATATCTTCATGTAGTTTATCATAATGCTGTATGGTATAGAATTGCAAGCTGGTAAACAAAGTGTATACAACTGGTCTTGTTTTTCTCCTCCCCCAATTTTGGGTAGTGCAATGTCTGTAATAACTTTAGGGCCTAGGCCACTGCTGAGACCAGAGACATTCCTGCTTTTTAATTCAAGATCTGCCTTAACCTGCCTGAGCACACTTATCTGTCCACTCTTTTCATGGCTAATGAGGATAATGCTCTTTGCACAGCTGAACTATGGCACCTGAGGTAAAGGCACAGCTACTCCTGGTTCCCACTGTTGGAGGGCCTTGCTTTCCTGTTCTTTATGCCAAAAATGATCAGCAGTGGTGATAGTTAACCTTGACACTGCAGTGAGATTAAAGAACAGTGATGACAGGAAGACTGAGATCGAACCTGGCTCTGTGATTTTTAGGCATGTCACGTTCCCTGTCTTGCTCTAGTTCCCAGGCTCTACAATCAGGGGATGATGTTTAACCTTTTCTAAAGCAATAGGTGATCTTCAGCCAAGGCTCTCAAGATCTTCCAATATGACCTTGGGTGAGTCATTTAACCTCACTATCTGTTTGGCTTGTATAGCTTTTTCCACAGCTCATTGATGACTGAGATTGAACCTGGCTCTGATTTTGTCAGTCCTGTTGCCATTAGAAAAGAAACACCATGAACTTTAAAACACATTTACTTTGCTAAATAGCCACTGCAGCTCATCTGAAAGGAGATTAACAGGACTTGCTCTTATTTTTAGGTAGGAGTTGAAATATTATATGAAATTACTTCTACAGCTTAGTGATGTAATAGTTCGCCTCAGACTACAGGCCAGGTGTGATGTCCTGCAAAGGAATTGATGATGAGATAATTATTGCAAAGATTTCAATATATAACCCAACAGCTGGAATTAGTCAGTCATTTTATTTATCTTCATGCCTTTTGATTCACTACACTTGTTTACAATACAAGTACACTATTCAATACAAAATACTCAATGACCATATATTATGTTTTTAATATCCCTGAAGTGCATAGGCCCTTCCTTTATACATAATGTTGCATAAGCTGCTGTACCTGTGATAGACAGTCGAATGAAGCATTGTTACAGACCAGAAAAGCTGGATGCAGATACTTTCCTTTGGGGAATATGGGGTAGGCAACATGTGATGTCTTTACAGGGATAAAAGGATTTTTATACGATTAGTTTTTCAAGGTTCTTTTACCAAGATGATGGTGGCAGCTCTAGGGCCCAGTTTGCAAAATTAAACTCTTCTTAACGTACAATCGACTAGTCCTGGCGTGCATTGTAGAAAGAGACCACAGAGGCTTCTGTGACAATGCACCACCTGTGCCCAGACGCAGCAAGGGAAGCAGGTGCTGCTACAGTTGGATGCGCCACTTGACTGGTTCATTACAGGCTGAAAACATCACCATTTTTAAACTGAAGACAGCTACCTTCAAGTAACCCTACCCATGAGCTCCGTGCCAGTCCCAGCAGGAAGTGGAACAACCTAAACTCAGATGGAGGCCACTGCCTTATGCTTCCTGGCCCACGTCCCCCTCTCACACAGCCACAGCCACAGCCACTTCCTT
This sequence comes from Lepidochelys kempii, assembly GCF_965140285.1. NCBI lineage: Eukaryota > Metazoa > Chordata > Testudines > Cheloniidae > Lepidochelys > Lepidochelys kempii. The sequence goes on from NC_136382.1 coordinate 156,012,362, forward strand.
TCTCTGTTGTAATTCACCTTATAGCTGCCTGAACCTACAACACTGATGAGGTACATGGGCGGGGGTGGGCAGGGGTAAGGCTGAGCAGGTGTCCTCTCATTCCCCCTTACACACACAGCTTAGCACCCACCTAGCACCTACTGAAATTCACCAAGGAACCACTCCTTCCTAGGTCTAGTCCACATGGGAATTAGCCAGTTTCAGTGTTAAATGACTTACAGCTATGCCATAGTTATTTTTCCATTAGACTGGGTGTCTTACAGGCCCTCATGCTACCCACATTTCATTGTAGCATAAAGGTAGCTACGTATGAAGACATCTACAATGAGATAGTTTATAGTAGAATCACAAGGCCCACAATGGGGGGAATACTATGTACATGAACATTTTATATAAAACTTACTCCAAGACACACTGACTTTTAAAATACCAGTTCTGGACAAAAGTTTGTTACAAGCTTAAAATAGCATCTAGTGTTTTAGTTAGGACTCTCTGGAGACATGATGTGTCAAAGTGTTACGTAGGCTCACATGATCAGGCATTTAAAACTGAGCCTGTTTGAAGCAAGCCCTCAATTTCCTCTTCTACACACACTAGTGCTTTTGTTATTGGTATACAGCTGGAGGAACTTCAGTGAAAATACTGTGGAATTACACTGATCCTACTGCATTAGGCTTATGAACACTGAATAGCTTCAGATCCTCCAAGGGAGACTGGGGGTGCAAATAGCTAAAATAAAAGACTTGATAAATAAAAAACCTGAATATCCATCTATCAATCACTGCATGACCATGCAGATACGGAGCTCTCCACCTGTTTTTCATCCCATTCACTTGTTCTGCTAACTTCATCCCTGCTCCTTTGTAGTGCTATGTGGTGACAAAGGCAACAAACCAAGCAGCTGTTAAGTTGCCCTTCCCACCCGCTTTTAGGAAAAACTTGTTATGCATCTCTTGATCCATCGCATTTTTAATTCCTTGTCTGAACTGATTTCTGCAGAGCATTTCACAAAGCATAGCAGTGATAATCCAAGTGAAGCAGCGCTCTTACCACAGCATCTCTCAACCCCTTTAGACAAGACTATTATTAAACATTTAAAGTGACCAGGCACTGTGCAATACTGGGAGTGTGAAATGCTATTTTAGTCACAGCACAAACAGGCAGCAGCAGGGAGAAGTTTCCTTTCGTTACCCCACTACTGGGGTTAGTGTGCAGGGAAAAAAAGCCTCTTATTAAAGCCCTGATCCTGCAAGGACATTGTCAGCGGGACTACTCAGACGCTTACAATTAAGCAACAGGCTAAAAAGCATGCGTATGACTCTGATGGGGTGGGGGTAGTATATGTGTAGCAGAGGGCAGAATGTGGTCCACACAGTACTAAGCTGGAGGTCACTATAACTGGTAACAGGCACTGCTCCATGCAGAATACTGCAGTGCATCAGAGGGCTCCCAAAGACGATGATTTGGTAAATGCCTTTATACACACTGGAACAGAGAAATAGAGCAATGCCCAGAGTTTTCACTAACCCAGCAAGGGGGTGGGAAGTGAGCACAGACACACTGAAATGGGGTCTGCTGGTGTAACAATCATAATAGGAGTGGGTGGGGGGCTCAGATGGGTTGCATTGTGTATTAGCAATAAGCCACAACTCCATGTTCTGAACTCTGAATTCCAGGAGAAGTATGTCAGGAGCTGAATTCAGACCTACCTCTGTGGTTCCATGTCTTCATTGGCTCCAAAAGCAGCTCATTTCGGGTCATGTTTTGGATGTGGCTGAAACCGCTTATGGAAACTGCATGAGAAATGCTGACTCAGATTTCTGACGTTTGGGCCAAAATCTCATGCTAAAATCTTGCTCCACCCCATTCAGCCTCAGCCCTAACCCTAGCCTTGATTCAACAGATCCCAACCTCCTCCGCCTAAGCCCAGTGCCAATCTGAACATCACTGTTCTAGCCCAAAGCACTTTGCACAGAGACTATCAAGAGGAAGATTTCATTTGAGGTTTGTGCGTCTTTGAAGATCTCATCCTACCCTACAGTCTCTCCAAGAATGGTAGAAGAAAATATTGTCAGGAACTTTAAATTACAATTCCCCATTTTCCACTGACCAAAACATGCTGTTCATGTGGGCCAGCTGTAAATGGTAGTAATGGTTTTAGCTCTCATTGTGAGACTCACACATATAAGGTGATGCCCCTCCCGCAATAAAATTATAGATGCACACCACAAGCGAGAGGCAGAAAAGAAATCAGTATGTCTCCTTGCTCTTCCCCTGAATGGGGAGGAGGGAAAAAGGCTAGTCAGGCATCTGTTCATCTTCCTTTGCTGATGTTCTAAAGCATCTTTAAAAAAAATGCTACTTTTAACAGAAGCAATTGGAAAACTGTCAATAACTGGAGTTGCAGGGTCAGGCAGTCCCAGGCCTGTAGATCAATATGCTTGAAACGGACAGTCACAGTTTATTAAAATTTCAGCGACGCTCCTTTAAGGCCATACAACTACACAGACTAGGTTCTTCCCTCATCTATACACGCTGGTAGAGCAGTAAAAACTCAGAGTGGTTTCTTGTCTTGAAAGGAGTGAAAGAAAGCAGTAAGATCATATAGCTTTCCCTTGGGGTCTGCTTGAAAAAAATTCATCTGGACCCTTTTTGAAAAAGGAAAAGAAAGCTGACATGTCTAAAGAAAATTTCAGTTCCATGTGGATAATATTGCAGTGCAAACAGCCTTGATGGTACAAAGTAAAGCTCAGTCATTGGAACACATGGTCTTTCCTGAGACAGTAGAAGAATTCTTCACTTCTTGTAGTAGCAAGAGTAGTGTGAATGCAACAGTGCTAAGCTAGATGTTCCAGTGTCTGTAAGCAAGTCACTCCTCTAGTGGCTGGTCCACAGAAAGGATTAGAAACCCCAATACTCTTATAGCTCAGAAACATCCTTTTAGCTCAAGTGGAAGAGGCCTCTGTATTTGCCACCGACGGTCCTGAGTTCTGGCCCCCACTACAGCCATGACATCCATGCAGCCATGACATGCGACAGACCAGTAGCAGATGAGTGAAGTCCAAAGCACCCACAGAATCATTACAGTTCACAACTCAAACCTGCTAACATAAGCTTCATTTAAAAAAAAATTGATGCACAATTTCAACATTACACTACTAAGACTTCAGCATTATTTACCAGAGGGGTGGGGGAAGGCAGAGCAGGGACAAGAACTTCACTGCACCCATACTTTAAAGGGGGAGGTGTGTCTCAGGTCACAGTCCTCAGATATGGATCCTTTTCTGACACCCCAAAGACTGGGGTGTTTTGATCTGGGGCTCTGGTTTCTTTTGTTAGAGAATTTACTGCAAAGTGTGGATCCAAGATTGGATGCTGAACCACTCCCCCAAAGTTAAAGGTCTTGGATCGAGATCCATCTCTTCTATATTCCTTTGCTGCTGCTCCCATAGACCTATTTCTATGGAAATAGGCACCATGTATTTTAGGCAGCACGGCTGCTTCAGCAGCCCCATCGGAGTATATTGTAAATTGTTAATGTACATCTTTACAAATTAATTCAATTCTTATGTGTATCTTGTAACCACACACGTTTCATGCACAAGGTGTACAGAATGCATCAGTGCAGCTTTGGGCTTTTAACAGACTAGCAGACAAGAATTCTGTTAAAGGAACAAGGGTAACGAACCCGTGAAATGCAGACACTGCCTAGAATCCCGATGGGGGTACAAAGTCAAGCCTTCTGGTTGGAGTCGTTAGTAAAGGGCATGTCAAAGGGCATTTCAGACCTTTGTATTTCCATCTACTGGTGACTTCTCACTGCAAAGGCCTTTTCAACTTCTCTCTCACACAAGCCTGGCCCTGTAAAATTCCACCTGAATTCCACTGAACAACAAGAAGTTCCTGTAGAACACAATGCTTCCTTTCTGTAGCACAGAAAGAATTTTAAAGGGCCAGTACCGTCCTTGGCTTTGGGTCTGAAAAAAATATAAACCATCCTCCTTTTGCAGTTCATTCTCTTCCTCTACAGTTAGTTAACTTCCCATCTTACTCACAAACCAGACAGTGTGACTGGCATCTTTCCATTGCTCTGCCAATGATACTGTAATTACCGCATATTCAAGGGCTGCTGCAGACTATGTTACAGCTGTAATGCAACTTGGGAATGTTCCCCAGTGTCTTCATTCAAAGACGTTTTATCCTTTTTGTTTTGAATAAATGGTTCTTTCCCTACCATTGCCATCCGTAGGGGATTTCAAGTGTCCCATTCCACAGCAACCGGCAGCTTGGCAAGGAAAACCCCAAACATGAAACACTCAGGCAGTGAATCCTGACCATACATTTAAGCGGAGCGTACACAATTGAGAAGAAGCGCACACGGAAGGGCACGACACGACAATGACCATGCATATAAGTTTATGCAACCGAAAGCTGGGCCTTATAGTTAACGTTAATATCCCCCCTTTTTCTTAGTAGTAGTAGAGGCTCCGATGAGTTGAAGCTTCTGGGTTATCTGAAAACACAGCTTCAAAGGGTGGCACTTCAGAGCTAGTTGGCACATAATGAAAGTTAGCGCTGTCTGCTCTCTCTTGGATGACAAGGACAATACTCTCCAAGCTCAAGAGCCACACAGAATGAGAGTCAGAGTGCAGAGGGCTCTCAAGGCCCCTGATGGGCTACGTGGCTCTTGTTTCTAAGGACAGAGTCCTCATAATTGCTAGCGCAAGGTGGGGCAGAGGCTTCCAGGGGTAAGCCCTGCTGTTGGTATCCATAGTTGACGTTCCCACAGGGGAAGTGGCGGAGCCTGAAGAGAGGCACTTCCTTCACGCTGGCTGTTAGTGAAGACGGTTCTAAGAGCAGAGAGGAGCCTGGCAGCCTGCTAGTCACAACACTGGGCCCCACAGTACAGTTTCCTTCATGCCCCAAATTCTCCCTCTCGGACACCTCTTTCTCCAGCAGAGAATTGTTTTTGACGACAGGCTTCTCTGCAAACCAGGAGCCGTATGTTGGATTCCAGAGATTGGTGGGCTTATTTCTGGACCCCCTGCCTTTCTGAAGCTCAGAAGCTAGGGTGGATTGCGCATATGCCATGTTGATGTGTCCCCCTTCCAGGGCTGGTCGCACATTAACAGGGACCGGAGGCTCGGGGGCTGCCACTTTTGCCAAAGGTTTTCCAGCTGTGACGGCTGAGGGCAGAGGGGGTGGAGAAGGCAGGGCCTGCTTGTCACCCTCTCTCTTTTGGTGTGGGGAGACCACCAGAGGAGGGATTGCTTTGGGGTCTTCTGGGCGCATTGGAACCTTCTCCTCCTCCTCAATGGATGGTCCATATTCCACAGGTAAAGCGGTGGTGATAACATCGGGATCCTACAGGGGAGAACAATGAGATTCTTTCAAACTCTTTTGCCACTGCTGATATTCAGGCATTGTCGCCAATTGCCTCCTGTTTATAAGAATTGTCCTGTATCCATAGAGCATCTTTTGCCACAGAGGAGCGCAAACTTTATAAAAGGAATCTCAGGGAAATGCAACTACCACTGGGGTGGAACGTGATAGCTTTTTTTACCAGCACAGAGAAACATGGCACATGGACTTTAGTGAAGGAGGATTCCCAGGTGCAACTGAAACTGCAAGGAGAATGTTGGGATGACACAGATTGGAACACAGAATTCATACCATTCGCTTGTAATGCAGAAGCAGTTACAGCTGTGAAAATGTAGCAGCAATGTGGAGGAAGGTGGGGACTCTAGGCATGCAGGATAACATTTTCAAAAGGACCTAAGCCACTTAGGAGCCTAAGCCTCCATGGAGTCGGGCCCCTAAGTAATTTAGGCATTTCAATGGGACTTAGGCACTTTTGAAAATGTTTTGAAAATGAAGCTGTAAAAGTGTGAGAAGCTGGGTCAACTGCTTACTATTAATAGACAACCAAAAAACAAAAACGAGTTAACATCTCCACCTAATGATCTAAAAGCACCTTTCAAAAATTAATGGATTAAACCTCACAATGATCCCTCTAATTTTTCCCATCCATGTGCAGAATGAATTTTGTTATGTGCACCAATATGAAGGTGATGTGTGGCGGGGGTGGGGCCAAGGGGTTTGCAGTGTGGGAGGAGGCTCAGGGCTAGGGCAGAGGGTTGGAGTACAGGGGGTGAGGGCTCTGGGGTGGGGCCGGGGGGATGAAGGATTCAGGGTGTGGGAGGGAGCTCCAGGCTGGGGCAGGGAGGTGGGAGGGGGTGAGGGTTCTGGCTGGGGGTGCGGGCTCTGGGGTGGGGCTGGAAATGAGAGGTTTGGGGTGCAGGTTGCCCTAGAGCTGCGATGAGGAGGGAGGACTTCTCCCAGCCCTCTCTTGCTGCAGCAGCTCCATGGCTGGGGCCAGGGCCGGAGCTGGAGGAGAGGCGTCTCACTCCACCACAGCCCCGGAGTTGGGAGGGGGAGGCACCTCGCCCCGCCGCAGCCCCAGGGTTGGGAGAGAGAGGCACCTCGCCCCGTCACAGCCCCTGGGTAGGGAGGGAGAGGCGTCTCGGGCTGGGGAAGATGTGTCTCAGCCCGTCACAGCCCTGGAGCTGGGAGGGAGAAGCGTCTCGGGCCGGGGGAGAGGAGTCTCTCCCCACCACAGCCCCCGGGCTGGGGGGCAGAGATGTCGCTATTGGCCATGCCACAGCCCCACACGCCCCAAGCTTCCCTATCACCATCCCACACCTCACCCCACTGCCCCCACCTACCCCCTATTCCCCACCTCACCCCACTGCCATCTTCCATCCCACACCTCACCTCACTGCCCGCACCTCACCCCACTGCCATCTTCCATCCCACACCTCACCTCACTGCCCGCACCTCACCCCACTGCCATCTTCCAGGCCCACCTGTGTGCAGTGTGCACACCTGTGTGGCTCTGCTAATTAAGTGTGTGGCCTTTGATGGCCTCTTGCACAGCCGCGAAGGAGTGCACCTTCGAGGGAACGTAGCTCACAACACCCCAGCGGGTGGATCAGTACCAGCCCTATTTTACACATGGGGAAACTGAAGCTCAGAGTGGTGAAATGACATGCTGCCTGGCCTTGTGCAGGTCTGTGCCAAAGCTTGCAAGCCAACAGTTTCTTGACGGCTTCATTTGCGAGACCACTAGACTGGAAGAGCTGGGTTAATGAGCTGTGTACTAAAAAGGGAAATCAGGTTCAAGTCAGGAGACCCAATCCCTCTGCTTGACCTTAGAGCTCCTATAGCACTGCAGTACCCAAGAAATGTAATCTGAATCTAGATCCAGACTGCCCCAGAGTTCATCACTGCATCCAGTGTTCCAGTTCAGATCCATCTTGGCTCTAACCAAGAAATTTCGGTCTGGATCCAAATCTCTCCACAGTTCAAGGGGTCTACTGGAACTGGTGCCCTGGGTCAGATCCATCCCAGCTCAGTACTGGTCAACGTCTTAAGAATTAAAATGTGCAAAGTGGCTGTTACCTGGCAATCCTCTTGTAGCACAGCTAGGGAAGAAAGGAGTGAAAGTGCTAGAGTGCAACCTGGTGGAGTGGCTCAGGCCTTTGGCTTGCTGAGGAACTGTACCTTGATGTAGAAACAGCAGTCACAGAGTTGCTATGCCTGTGTACAGCCTCTCCTCCTGTGGGGTGTGTGCATGGGCAGTGAGGGGCACCCCGCTCTTTGGGCAGTGAGATGGAAGCATGTGTTTCTGAAGGGCAGAGAGAATCCATCACCTCCGTTTACTACATGACACTGATTTCGGGCTAACACAACATACATGTTTAGAGCTCACTGAGGTAGTGCAGTACTGCCCACTGGTTGTCTTATGCTGCAAGATGAAAAAGCAAATACCTGCGTGCAGTATTCAATCCTCTCCAGTATTATGGCAAAGTTTGGCCTGTCTTCAGGCTGGTGCTGCCAGCACTGGGTCATTATACGATACCTACAACAGCAGAAGGAGAGAAATCATGACAAGCAGGAAGGCAAAAGGAAGATTCGTTTGGTAGTTAATGAACTTCAGTTCACCATGGTCCATCAGTACCCACCCGCCCACCAAGTGTTCATTGTCACCTTCCACGAAAATTGAAAAAGTCCATCCTGCTGTGGCTTCAAGTGTAGGGGCCTATACCACTCTCCATCTGCACGCAGATAGTGCACCTCAAGGGCCAAATAGACCCTTAAATGCTGCTGGTAGGAACATGTCGTGAAATTGACACCACTGGTGAAAAAATCAGGCCTTTGCTACATATGGGGAAGACCTAACAAAGTGGCTATTTCCATCCAATCCCCTCCTCACTTCCCACAAACTTGAAACATTATGTCTGGTCCTGGGGGGAAAAACACCTTTATGGAGAGGGAAGCTGCTCTAACTGCCATTTAGAAATCAAACTGATACGAATGGGGGTATGGATTCAAAGAAGTGGTTTGGGAATTCCCACAGAGGTGCCTTGCCAGGAGTCTCTTCTACCATACATCCTTTGAAAATATTCCTGCCAAACCATGATGTTCCTTTTCCACACAGCCTTAGGTGGACCATTCAGATGAAGACAGGATGTTACTCGATGTCATACACTGCCCTTGGTGGCTAGTCAGGGAAGTATCGCCTTGAGAAACTAAATTGGAAGCCATGCTGTACTGCAGGAGATCTAGTGATAATTGTGTGCTACCTTTTATTCCAAAGGGTCCCAACACCATTGAACTGATTTTCAAAGGCACCGAGCCCCTACAGCATATTTGAAAATCAGGCCATCCAGGTAGATGTACTGCTTCACCCACCACCTGTGGGGTGGAATCTAGTGACACTTCAGAAAAATGACCTGCCCCAACTGAAACCATACAAGGAATTCACTGTAGGCAGGTTAGAACATAATTAACTGAGCCAAGGTTTTGCTACTTGTGAGCAACATCAGGGATCTTTCATGGCCACAGGTGGTCAGAACTTGCAGTTTTACATCTAATCTGAAGGACAGAGCTATTGACCAATATTTGTTAATACACTAGCCAATGGTCAATACTTCCCAAGAAGGCATCGACTACTAACCTAAAAGGGCTGACAGATAACATTACCAGTAGGGAAAAAGTCTTTGGAACTTGAGTTCATTAAGGAAGGTCATTAAATATATGGTAATAAAGCTAATAATCTTCTGGCCAGAGCAGAGTGTTCATGCACAAAATGAATTAGTCTCATACACAGGGCCAGGGCAGTTTTTGGGTGGATCCATCCTTCCTCCATTAGTTACGAACTCCAGAACTTCCTGGTTACTTTTGCTAGGATAAGGCATGTATCCAAGAGAGAATATCTCCCACAGCAACACACCAAAGGACCTGGACACAGAACAGAAGGAAAGAAGGTCAAGGACACAAGCACAAAATAGTATTGCAATTCAACGGCTATGCACTTAGAGCCATTAAAACCAGTATTTGCTTTGTGCACCCTACAGTCAGTCAACCTGCAGAATTCTCAGCTGCAGGAGAACATGAAGACAAAGTGGCTGATGTAAAAGAAGGGCTGGATGATTTTATGGGCATCAGTAACAACAGTTATTAAGCAAGCCAAGACTGTGATGTGGGTAATTAAATGTCATGCTTCAGAGTACAACTACACTGTTTGCCCAGCAGGGTCAGGAAATAATCATACATACTTTGTGTCTAGCATGTCATAATTTGATACAACAGGTGTATTATTGTGAGAGGACTTACATTCTTTTGAGGCATTGGGTATTAGCCGCTGCCGGAGGCAGGACTGTGGTTTGATCCTTTATGGCAAATCCTGTGTTCCTGAATAAACAACAATGTACTTTGCTCTTGTACAGATGACACAAGTGACCCCTAGCTGCAGAGTCCTAGCCCCATATGTTTCAGGGAATTAAAATTAGAATATTCCCTGGGTTACATCACAAGCTGTGGTCTTTGTGGCTGGGCATGGAACACTCTGAAGATTGAGAATACAACCTCCTCAGCGTTCATTTGACTGGCAGCTTGGAAAATGCCAACATTTTATGAGTTAAACACTGCAGTGTGGTTGGGAACAGAATAAAACAGCCCAAGGATCACCACATTGGTGCTGATGGACAGCATACAAGGCTACTGTGTCCTTGGGAGGATTTAACTTGTTCCATCAGCTGAGAAACAGGCTTTATACTCTCACTCCACATCCTGGGAAGGCAGCTGGTGAACATTAGTACTGGTGGCTTCACAGTCGCCTCCTCTCCCCAAACATTCTCCTGCACTCCGGGCTTCCTGACCCAGCTTCGCCTGAGCGTTTCTTTCCCAATCAGCAGTACCCCTGCTCTGTCAACACTGGCCCTCTGCTTCCTGACACGAGAGACTGCCAGCCACAGCAGAGTGAGCAGGGCTAGGCTCAGACACAAACAGTTCAAGTGACTGCTCAAGACCCTGCACTTTTGGGGGTATCCACAGCCCTTCATTGACTTGGCCAGCCCAATCTCCCTCCCACCTTCCCCTGGGACCTGGAAACACATGGCTTAATGTGCTGCATTGGGCCACGGGGAGGTGGCAATTCAGGGCGTTTCCACTTGCTCCTCTGACACTGGCTGTGTCTGTCCCTGCCACTGAAAGATGGTTTGCTCCTACAAAGAGGCTAGACTCCTTTCAATAGCATACAGCTGACACCTTCCTTCCTAGATCACCTGTTCATAACCAATACAGCATCTAAGCCAGTTCCATTGCTCTCAGGAGAAAGTCTTCATGTTGCAAGGATCCGGCTATTCGCTCCTTCATCCCCTCCACTAGATCCCTGGGTTTCAAACCTCCATCTCTTCTTCTTTTTTTTTTTTTTTTGGGGGGGGGCGGGAAGGACGGGAAAGTGTTCCTTTTACAGTGGGAAGTAGACAGTGAGTCATTTGTAAAAACAAATTATGAGAAAAAGAAGCCCACCATGTATCAGTTTTTGATGTAAATATTCCTTCCATAAAGGCCTCGGGTGGCATCCATTTGACTGGCAGCATTGCACACCCTCCCTTTCGATAATAGCTGGCCCTGCAGAGGAAAAACAAAGTGAACAGTCGGCCCAGGATTCAGAAAGAAAGTGGCATTACTATAGTACTTTTCTAATTAAAGGATTACAGTTACCAGTCTGGGGACTGGCTCGTTTAGTAAAGAGCTTGAATCGGGGCTTTTCTTATAGACAAAGGAGCATGGCAGAGATTATACTGACAAGATCTTTTTCTATTCATAGTAACAGTGGGAACAGGCATTTAATGTAGGGACAGTTCTGTGCTGTCCCTCACTTTGTGCCTGATCCCGCAACTTGTGAGTAATCCTGTGGATAGTTCCACTGGAATTACTCACACGCGTAAGTGTCTCAGAGCAAAACCTTCCTCTTTGGAAAAGCTTTTTCACTGTAGCAGGAATGACATTTCACAGCATTGATACCCACATCCAATTAAGCACCCCCCTCAAAAATAATAAAAACCTATAACAAACAAATCAACCACCAGAAAACAACTCTGCTAGGTCAGATTGGCCTGGAGTTTTTCACCTTCCTCTGCAGCATGGGGCCTGGGTCACTTGCAGGTTTAAACTAGTGTAAATGGTGGAGTCTCTGTCACTGGAAGTCTTTAAACCATGATTTGAGGACTTCAGTAACTCAGCCAGAGATTAAGGGTCTATTACAGGAGTGGGTGGGTGAGGTTCTGTGGCCTGAAATGTGCCGGAGGTCAGACCATGGTGGTCCCTTCTGGCCTTAAAGTTTATGAGTCTATGAGAATACCCCAGGCAGCATTCTTAGCATGGTAAGGGAGAAAAGCCAGAGTGCACATGAAATCCACTAGGAATTTTGCTATTACCATCAATTTTATGTAGATGGTACCCAGACACTGCGGTGATGGCTGCCAGCATAAAATCCTAACAATCTTAGCTAGACATCAGGCCCTTTGTGTCAATATCATTTAAAATTAAATCCATCAAGATCAAACCCTTGTACTGGCAGTCACAAATGGGAGCTGGTGCATGCAAACTACAGTGTGCACACAAAGTGAATGTCTGTGCATGGAGAAGTGTGTAAATTTCATAGGCTCCTTTGAAGAGGAGTAAAGAGTACTAGCAGTTAGTTGTGCCAAGTGTGCATGTGTGACAGAGGCTGTTTTGCCATATCAGAGTCCTCTTGTATTGCAGGGCTTCATGGTAGTAGGGTCTTGTTTGGTAACAAAAACCTAAGAGCTCAAATGCACTCACATCTCTAAGGGAGTGCTACAGTCCCATCACCTCAGGCTGTGAGATTCCCAGAACTCAAGATAAATAGGGTCAGCCCTGCTCAGTACTTGCATGGGTGACCTCTTAACAGAAAAACCCCAAGGTACTATAAGAAATTGTGTTGGTGATTCAGTAAGTGGCTTTCTTTCCACTGAGTCAGGAGTGAATCAATTCTCCAGCACTGTGTTAGGGGGCGCTAAGGTTCTGAGTTGCAGATGAGCTGTAAACTGATGTCCTGACCACTTGTGATCATTAAAGATTTCCTGGCACTTCTTGCAAGCGCAGCATCATTAACCCTAGTGGCCTGGCTAAATTCCAGTTTGGGTAATTACAGTCTCCTGATCTTTCCTACTTTATATGCAGTCAGTTGAGTAGATTTACTAATGACAAAAAAACGGAAGGGAACAGGGTCAATACCAAGGAGGAGGGAGATTAAACTCAAAGTGATTTGGAGCCACAGAACAAAAGGGCACACCAATGACTTATGCCAGTTAGTGCTGAGAAAGTGAAAGGAAAACAACTAGGGATGGAATCCAAGAGAAGGGGAAAATGTTCTCTGGCCATATGGAAAACTCCTCCCAGGAGAAGGCTCTGAGAAAGCAGTGAGCAGCCTGTCAATCCACAGCTTGAAAGCAAAAATTGCATCAGACAGGGAGTCATATGGGAAGGATTTCAGAAATATCCCTTTACTGGGGTTAAACAGAGCAGCACATGATGACACTTAACTAGGCACATAATCTCCCGTTCTGGTAAATTTCTGCTTAGTGACGCCATAGACTGCGTTCTATTACCTGTATATGTCCCGGGCCATTCCAAAGTCTCCAATTTTAGCTACTCTCCCAGACCCTTGACAAGTAAGGAGACAGTTCCTGGCAGCAATGTCCCTGAGAAAGAGAGAAGGAAAGCAGCAGAGAGAGAGGGAGAGAGAAAAGAAAAAAATCATTTAACCTTTCAACAGTTTTGCAAAAGCCCAAGGAAATGACAAGAAAACATGGCCTGCTTTTCTGAAGGGCTGAGACCCTTCAAATCCCAGTAAAGTCAATATCTGCAGATAACAAGCTATGTCCCACTGTTTTAGAAAAAATCTTTTGCATTTAAACATTCCATTTGCTACTTGTAATAATTCTTTAATGCCTTTTATCATCACACACACATTACTCAGTATGGCAGGAGCTGCCTGCTAACACCCCATCCTCGCAAGTGTTGTTGAGACTCTAGAAAGTTGGCAGTAAAAGATCTGAGTTGGACAATCCACCTCTTCCAACAACACACCGTCCCAATCATGAGTACTGCCCCTATATCTAGTACATCTTTGTCATGCGTAGTCACTTCTATGCCAGAGGCAGGCAGAACAGTCAGTGCTACAAGGAAAATGCTCAAACTTGGATTTCAGAAACTAGACAGACACTTGAATTACTAGAATGAAAACCGAGAGCACAAGCCTGGCAAAATCACCTCAGAGAAGTGAACTAAAAAATTGCAGCAATAAGTTTGTGGCTCCCCTGCAAAGCCATGCAACTCTGCTCCATGTGGCTGCTGAACTTTTCCAATGACCGTTCATGACAGTGGGGAGAGATAAGGGACTAACATGGCTGTTACTCTGAAACCTGAGATAATGGGAAAGCACTGATGGTTAGCACCTCGGACTTTTCAGCCAGAAGGACCACAGATTTGGCTATTCTTAATCATGCTGGATGCTACAAAACTCTCAAATTATTTCCTTAAAACTAGAACTACTGAAGATATTGAAAAGGTCTGAAGAATGTGGACTAGATTTGCATTATTTTTATGAATATTTTGTGTACCTCTATATGTTTGAGTATTGTTGTGGGGCTTGCTGTATAGAACACTATGGGTTAATTCTTAATGTACCTCTCAACACACACACAGGAACCAGGCAATGACTCTAACTCAGCTACTGGTGCCTAATGGACAGTACAGTGCTGGAATTCTACTTCCAACCCCTCTGGCGAGATGCATAAACCAGACCGACCAGGTTCAGGTGTCCCAGGACAAACAAAGGGACTTTTAAATGAATAAAAGAGTGCCTGTGAGCTCTAGGAGGAGACTGAAGGTCAGACTGACACAGAGGCAGATGCTGCAGTCTATCTCATCCAGGCCCAATGCCAGCGGAGCCTGGGAAAAGTGGGACCTATCTAAACTGACAAGGAAAGATTAAGGCATAGGTATGATAACATGCGTACAGGCCTTTTATTGTTGTAACCCTTTTAGAACATAAGAGCGACCATACTGGGTCAGACCAAAGGTCCATCTAGCCCAGTATCCTGTCTTCCGACAGCGGTCAATGCCAGGTGCCCCAGAGGGAATAAACAGAACAGGTATTCACCAAGTGATCCATCTCCTGTCGTCCATTCTCAGCTTCTGGCAAACAGAGGCTAGGGACACCATCCCTGCCTGTCCAATAGATATTGATGATCTATCCTCCATGAACTTATCTAGTTCTTTTTTGAACCCTAGTCTTGTTCTAGTCTTGGCCATCACAACATCCTTTCCCTCACTGTTTGTTGTGTTCCTTCGGTTAAATAAATAATACTTTGTTTGGAACAAGCTGTTCTCCATCACTACACTTTCATACTGGTCACAAGTGCCAAAGAGAAATCTACAGCAGCGGGCAAAACACAGCTGGAGCTGCTGACGATTCCCAGTTGGTGAATAGGGGACCCAGTGTAATAGTGGGGTGAATGGTGGAATTTCATCCTGAGAGAAGTGCAGCTGCTGGGCCTGTCTCTTGGAAAGGTACCCAGGGGGAAACTGAGCAAAGGGTCAAAGGTACAGCTGACCCTGGAACCATAACAGAGGGGATTTAAGAAATACTCCTGGAAAGAGAAACTCTGGGCCTTCAGGTCATCATTAAATTATTGATGTTTGGAAAATGTGGAGAGAGTATTGCTGTCTTAACCACATATCTGAGGCCTGGATGGGAACAACCCCTACTGAAAAGGGGACAGGTGAGTGGCTCTCTAGCCTTGCTTGACTTTGTGGCTAGAATCAGGCCCATCTCAAACATCTTACACACTGGGAGCAGTCAGTCATATGGTGCCATTTTTCATTCCAGGTCTGAACTTTAACGTGTGTGTGTCCAGGGCCAGGATGAGAACAGTGAGGAAGCACAGGATGCAAGAATGAACAGAAGGGCAATAATCAAAGCTTGCTGGAGGGAAGGCCTGCAACCTACTGTAACAAATTCCAGGTTGCTTTTGTGCAGATGACAAATAAACTGCATGCATATTGTGGCCCTGGGGATAGAGCTCAGGTTCTTTGGCACCAGGAATACAGGCCTTCCTCACTTGAGATAAAGTAGAGTCCCTGTGAATTATTACTATTTGTTGGGCTTTTGGCTCTTATATTCTAAAAACATCCAACCACTAGAGGGCAGTGGTACACAAACATATTCACTACAAGAATTACCCATACATGCTAGCCAATATATTACAATACAATACACACCCACACATACAAAGGGCAATGGTAAATAGTCCTTAATAGCAAATGGTCTTACTCACCTGTGAATGAAGTGGTTTTCTTCCAAATACTGACAGCCACATGCAATGTCGTGAGCCACATGGAGCAAGTCCAGCATGCAAAGGGAAGAAGGTTGGCTCTACCAAAAGACAAGGTACAAAGTGGAGTTAAAGCAGAAATGCTGCATGGTTCATCTTCAGAGCTATGAGTCACCACTGAGTTAGGGAGATCTCAAATGAGGGACGTGAATCAAATGCTAACACAAATACACAAGGGGATGTAAATTACTTCATACATGGCTTTCCAACTAGCATAAATGTTTCATATATGGTGCTGGCACTTAATCATACGCACAAATTGCACTAATAGAATCAGAATCACTAAATCTGATGCCTTACTGTAGTAGGTCACCTAATTCCCCTCACAGCTGCGGTAGGATTTTTTCTTACAGTGTATTCTCCACTGCTTTATGCAGTTTAGCTTTAAATGCGCTTATACTTCCTCTCGTGGGAGACTATTCCATGGTCTCAGTATTATAAGTATTTGGGTGATATTTAACCTGAATTTATCTTTGCTCAGTTTCATCCCATTATTCATACTCCCTTAAATCACCCTAAACAATCAGCCCATCCTCTTCTACTGCCCCCACATATTATCTGAGTTTCTGAGTCCCATCTTGGTACTTGCATCCTTCACATATGTGTAGATTTTTATCAATTGCCCCTTTAGTTATTTAACTTAATCTCCAGGAGCTCATCAGTGCAGGGAGCTGATGTCCTGTGATAGGAAAGGGAGCATACATTCATGCAGAACAACATGATGTACTTTGGAGAGGAAGAATTGCCTTTAAGTGACATGACTGATAGGCGGGCATGCCACCACTCTCCACACCAATCAAGCAGTTCATCTTCATGGCACCTATTAAAGAGCAGCATCTTTTAATGCTGTATACCCCACTCACTGATACACACAGCAGTACTGGTTCATCAGCACCTAGGACTCTAAACGCCCCACTCCCTTAATGAGGAAAGGTCACTAGGGTCCTGGTATGCTGCTTCCTGCCACCCTCCAGCTCTGAGCCATAGTGGACTTTAGCCTAACCAGCTCCTAGCCTCCCTGCAGTTTGCAGAATGCACAATTGAACAAGAAACAGCGAGCACTGGCTGTTAATACAGAGGTCTTAGTCTTGGCTGAAAGGGTTGGGGTAAACCCAGCCCCAAGGTACCTGAGTCTAATGAAGGCAGCACCAAAGAACTGTAAAGCACCCGGCATTATATATTGTCTGAGCAGAGGCTTACCTGCACAGCATCACGCACACAGTTAAGCAAAAGGGACAGTGTAGACTCATCTATCCTGTCTGTGTTTTTACTATACACATGGTTTGTTTAACATGCACATGTAATCACTGAAGTGCCCTAATACATAGGAGAAAAGGGCTGGGCTTTTATTTATTTGTGCATAGTGTTGTTCCCTGAAGCCTTACTTTTTGATGGAGGATCTCTTTTAGTCTTACACTGCTGATTACTGAGTGATTCATCAGCACTGAATATATGGCTAAAATGATCAACAAAAGGGTGCTGGTGTCTTTTCTTAGGGGTTTGAGCAGGGGCTGCTTCAAACCTTTCAACCCATTTAATGGCCTTTCTCCTGTGATCACGGTTCAGGAGCCAGTAGCCAACTCAATGGCTACACAGTGAATAAAAAGTCCAGTTCTTCAGGGTGCAGAAACTGACCCCTGGGCTGAATTGAGCTAAGACACAAGGCAAAGGGATGAAGGATGAAGGACGAGGGATGAAGCCACAAGCTGATTCTAATTGTGACGCTTTTCCTTCCTTGGTCAACTTTTGGCTAAATTGAAATTGTAAAGCAGATGTGACTTATCAGCCAATGACAATTTATCTGAGTAATTTGTCTGAAAGACAGAGTTTTCAGACCGTTTTGTGCAGTGAGCAATCTTGACACACTAGAGAATCCGCTTTACAGCTGTTTACCACTTTTGCTCCCCAGAGGAGAGAAAGAAACCAGCTGGAAACTGTAGCTCACGATCAGCCTTTAGAGCGAGGGGTGCATTGGAAGCGCTAAAGCGACATCTTCTGTCCCCCCGCCCCTCCCCTTTAAGTCCAACCTCTCTAAAGGTGAAGGTGACGGCAAAACAAACTCTGACTATTGTTCAGTATAATCACTACTCTGAACAACAAGCTTCAGGATACAAAGGAAAGGAAATTACTGCTTATCTTCTAAAGCCATCCTCTGATTGCTTTGCCACGTGAGAAAAGGACCAAACAGATAGGGCTTTGAACTCCACAGAAAGGAGAATTTTGCAATGTTCTCAAAAAAAGAAAAGAAGGACTTGTGGCACCTTAGAGACTAACAAATTTATTTGAGCATGAGCTTTCGGGAGCTACAGCTCAGTTCATTGGATGCATTCAGTGGAAAATACAGTGGGGAGATTTTATATACACAGAGAACATGAAACAATGGGTGTTACCATACACACTGTAAGGAGAGTGATCAAGTAAGGTGAGCTATTACCCGCAGGAGAGTGGGGTGGGTGGCGGGGAACCTTTTGTAGTGATAATCAAGGTGGGCCATTTCCAGCTGTTGACAGGAACGTCTGAGGAACAGTGTGTGTGTTTGTGTGTGTGTGTGGGGGGGGGAAATAAACATGGGGAAATAGTTTTACTCTGTGTAATGACCCATCAACTCCCAGTCTTTATTCCAGCCTAAGTTAATTGTATCCAGTTTGCAAATTAATTCCAATTCAGCAGTCTCTCGTTGGAGTCTGTTTTTGAAGTTTTTTTGTTGAAGAATTGCCGCTTTTAGGTCTCAGAGTAACAGCCGTGTTAGTCTGTATTCGCAAAAAGAAAAGGAGTACTTGTGGCACCTTAGAGACCAACCAATTTAAGCTGTAGCTCACGAAAGCTCATGCTCAAATAAATTGGTTAGTCGCTAAGGTGCCACAAGTACTCCTTTTCTTTTTGCACTTTTAGGTCTGTAATCAAAGTGACCAGAGACACTGAAGTGTTCTCTGACTAGTTTTTGAATGTAATAATTCTTGACGTCTGATTTGTGTCCATTTATTCTTTTACGTAAAGACTGTCCAGTTTGGCCAATGTACATGGCAGAGGGGCATTGCTGGCACATGATGGCATATATCACATTGGTAGACCCCACTGTATTTTCCACTGCATGCATCCGATGAAGTGAGCTGTAGCTCACGAAAGCTTATGCTCAAATAAATTTGTTAGTCTCTAAGGTGTCACAAGTACTCCTTTTCTTTTTGCAGATACAGACTAACATGGCTACTACTCTGAAACCTGGCAATGCTCTCAGTATTTTCCTGGCATTTGAGCAGCTAAGTACCACCCAAATCTATTGAGCTTATCTTACTGCTGAGAAGCAGGGAAGTACAGCCCCTAAATAGACACTGATCTTCATTAGAGGTGGGACAGAACATCCCTGGGACATCACAGACATCCTTGGGTCCATGAATCCCTGAAATTTGGGAGAATTTGGATCTGAACTTTCTGGCTTGGGCTCACCTCTGATCTTGATAACCCTCAGCTAGTATAAATTGGTAATGCTCCACAGAAGTCAATGGATTTATTCTTATTTATTATAGGCTATTTTTCACCAGCTGAGGATTTGGCCTATGTGTATAAATGTTACATTTCTTGTTTAGAGTCCAATGGAATGCTTATTTTGTTCAGCCCAGTTGAATGTTTCTTTTATTGTATGTGGTACCTTGATGCGATAGTGACAGGCAAATTGTAAATGATAACAATAAGGGAAGGACAGGGAAAGTAGGAAAAAAGGTGAAGAATGGAGAGAAAGAGTGAGGAGGAAAAGCAAGAAGGGAGAGACAAAAGGGGTAGTTATGCAGTAGGCAGTAAAGCATTACCACTGTACCTGCCAAAGCTGATTTCTCTTTGTACTTAATTTTACCTAGGAAGCTAAACTCCCTTTTCTCCGTCAGTGTTTTTTTAAAAAAACATCATTGTCTGGCTGGGTACGACATGGTTGGTGAGACTAGAAATCTGCGTGATCAAAGGGAAAGTCACTTTTGCTACAGCCTGCCCTCTGAGGGCTGGTCTACACTGAAAAAATCACACCCTGAGAGAGATAGTTAAGACGACCTAACTCCTGGTGTAGATAGTGCTAGGTTTACGGAAGAATTCCTCTGTTGACCTAGCTCTTGCCTTTTGGGGAGGTGGATTAACTACAGCAACGGGAGAACCTCTGCAGTCGCTGTAGTGAGTGTCTACATTGAAGTGCTGCAGCCATGCCGCTGCAGCCTTTAAGTGAGGACATACCCTCAGATTGTCTACTTTGAACTTCAGTTTGGGGTCACGAGGAGCAGGATTGAGTAGATACAAGCTGCATAGCTGCAGGCCAGAGCAGTTGTGCACAGGATTGGTCAAACTCCAGCATATGGGAGGGAGCCTACCAGCCAAATAAGTGAGCATCCATATTTCCAGCCCAATATTCCCAACTTTAGCATGATAACTGTTAGCCATTTGAGCACAGCACACTGCCCATCTCTGATATCACCCCAATGAGTGCAATCCCTGGCTTTGTACTTCCCGAGCCAGCAAGTACAGGGTGAACAACGGAGGCAGCATTCTCAGACCCAGCGGGTGTCTCCGGTCACCCGAAAACCACTCTGACAGCTAAAGAATGAGCTGCACTGGGACTCTTGCCTGGCAGTCCTCAAACAGGATGGTGACAGTGATACATGGCCCCAAGGGTGAGGATGGGTTCAAAGTAGAGCTGGAATGTTTGGATCCAACGTTTGGAACTTGCCCAAAGTTTAGGGATGTTGAGAACTGGAGTTCTGGTTCGGCCCAAGCCACCAAGTTCAAGTCAGTGTTTGAGCCTCCTCTTTCTCAGAGTTTGGTGGGGGGTGAGATGCAGTATTAGTGGAGGGTCTCTAGTTCAGGGGGACATGGGAGCTCCTGAAGTTGCCAGCTGGGCTACCCTCTCAAAACAATAATCCCCTACATAATATCTGATGATGTTATTCCTGAACCACCTAATGGAGCCCAGGAAGGGCAGAAGGAAGGTCAAGGAAGAGATTGGGAAGGAAGGAGAGGGGTAAAGGGAGAAGTAACTAGGAAAGAATACTTGTTACATAGAGCACAGGCACACAGAAGCTTTCCACATTTCCTCATTTGTGTGTACATCACTCTTAACTCTGTGTTTGCCACTAGCTGTCAGAGAGACTGAGCAGAACAGCTGCTGACATGGGGAGATGAAAGCACTGATGCATGGGGTGGTACTTACAAACAGTAGAAGGGCAAAAAAAAAAAAAAAAAAGAGAAAACCCTCAGCTCAAGCAATGTCAGTGATTTCATTCTATGAAGATAAAGGACCTTTTATCCTCAAAAGTGTCTGGTTTATTTTCCTGTAAGAAATAGGTCAAAATGTCTGCAGTTCACAATGAATATCCTGGGTGCTTCTCCACTAGGGCCCAGGGCATTGCAGTCTTGGCTTCTCTCTCTCATTTAATGAGCTGAAACAAGCACTACATTGTGGAGCGATGGTGGGCCCGGCCACACACCATTCCTCAGTTTCCTCTGACAGTCAGCACCTCCAGCAGCCTGGCTTGCTCTGGCGTTAGGGCTGTGGATCTGTACCGACTCAGCGGGAAACCACAACCTGCTGCTCCACTATGCTGCTTCCTGTGGCACCATATCAAGAGCAGAGCCCAGGTTGTAAAGTCTAAGATACCTGGCCTTGGTTCTGAATTACCCCTGCGCCCGGCTCTTCTTTGAGTCGAGTGCTCCAGTGTGGGCACACCTCCAGCCAGACGCCGCTTCATTGTGATGTCTGACAGGACCACAACACAAGGTGTTGCAAAGAACCAAACTCGATTCTATCCTAGAAATTGTCTGTTGAGATGTGTATTTCAAACCCGCACAGTTCTGGGTGTTTGGCCCCATAGTGTGGTCAGCAGAGACTTTCATGAGCGCTTAATCCAGGCCATGGTTTAGAGAGACCCCTTCTAGTGAGATTAAACAGCACAGGCTGTTTTTAGTCACCACAGAGTCTGTTTGAGTCCAGCAGTCTCCATAAGGAATCCCCTTTGTATGCATTACAGCCAACTCCTCTCTCTTCTCTACTGCAAGGGTCCTACAAGATCCAGAGTTTTGCTCTGGGCTCAAAGAAAGAGACAGACAATCTGACAAGTTTGGTGCTAAGCTTCCCCAACATCTAGACCTTTGCTGATCCAGTGGTTTGGCTGGACTCGAATCTATTTTGCTTAGCATCAGTAAACTTTGGCAGGCACTTTCTAGTTATCATTATACAGCATTTCCTGGTGGTTCTGGTTTCACCGGGAAAGGCTCTAAGAACACAGGACATTTTAAATAACATAGCAGCTTCTTGAACCCACCAATTCAAGGAATGAGTCTCCTCTAGCTTACATCAGTTTTATGCTTGTGTAACTCCACTGACTTAAATGGAGCTACTCCTGATTTACACCAGTGCAAACAAATCAGCTCCAGCTCACCAATGTCTTCTTTTTGGAGTGAGCGCAGGCCTAAATTTCTCCTCCCCCTTTTCAGCACACCGCTTAATCCCCTCCTTTTCCAGAAAGGGGCTGAGGGCTTTGGGACCTATTCATACTCTTTCATCCAAACTGTCTTTAGTTCTTTTTTTTTTTTTTTACTAATGTTACCAGTGGTCTGATAAAGACCTCCAGATTTTATGGGTGCTGGGATTTTAGAAACAGTTGCCATAGGCAATGAAAAAGCCACCACATTTTTAAAGGGGGTAAACACGGAGGAAAGCTCACAAGTGAAACTACTGACTCTTTCCACCTCAGCCACTGAACTCTGCTTAAATTTGTCAGCTTATTGGGGCAGGACCATCTTTTTGTTCTGTGTTTATACAGCACGTAGAACAGTGGGGTCCTGGTCCATGACTGGCGCTCCGAGGGGCTACTGCAGTTCAAATAAATAAAACAACAACAACAGCTTTTAGTCCCTACTAAGTGGTATTTGAACTAGTGATCCAGCGATGAAAGGCTCTGCTCCCTTAACCAACCCTCTACACAAGAGGGTTGGAGACTTTTTAGCGAGATTATCTGGTGGACACCTCGCCTCCCATTTGCTGTCACATTGTAGCCTTGTGGCAATTGCGGACATGGCAAAGTGCCATTGGGGAAGTATTTATGTGATTTAAGGGACTCTGGTGTGATAAATGTTACATATTTTAAAAAAACAGTAAACCCTACTCTCTGCTTTTCTTCCCCCTTCCCATCTGATCTGTTCCTCTTCCTCCCCCTCCTCCACGGACATGCTGCTCCTTCACCAATTGGCCCATCTCCCCGGTCCCATGGGTATATTATCTGGCTGCCTTGTGTCCCCCTCTTCCTTACATGTTCCTCTCCTGGAGTTGTCTGGCAGCTTCAGACCCACTGGTGGCTCAGGTTCCTGACTCAGGGTGGCTTCTCTTTCTCCTCCTTTCATAGAGCAATGGGCTTTATCAAAGGCTAGCTAGACTGGCTCTGCCTCCTAGTACTCAGAGAGCCTGGAGACCTGTAGAAGTGACTGGAAACTAGGAGAAGGATTCAGCACGATGTGACCAGCCAGCTCTCTGCAGGCCACCAGCAAGTGCTCTGTGGATCACACATGTCCCTGGAATACAGTTTGGGAACTGCTGCTCTAAAGCATCCAGTCTCTCAGAAAATAAACAGGTTCTAATTATGTGGACACAGCATGTTATTAGGGAAAAATTACTGGTGGCCATTCCCAATTATTAATAGATCAGTGGTGTGAGCGTGCTTTAGTTTAGCTACTTGTAATGCTTGGAGAGCTCTTAGGAGAGGAGCCAGGAAGAACACCAGTGCAGTTAAACAAGGAAGAAATGGCAGGGAGAGCAAGGCACAGGTTGCAAAACTAGTGGAGAAAGATAATTTCCCCCATCCCACCTTACCGGTCGAGGCCGCGTTTCCCTCAGGAAGGATTTCAGGTCCCCTCCAGCCATAAGCTCCAGGAGGATGAAGCGTGGCAGTGCCTGCAAGCTGACCCCCACGCAGCGCACAATGTTCTGGTGGTTGAACTTGCTGCGGAGAAAGCGAGACTCAACGGAAGGGCAGCTTTGAACCAAAAGGCACCTTGATGTGGAGAGTCAACTTGCCCTCCCACAGAGAAGCTGGTTATCCAGAGGAAACAATGTAGCTGAAGGGGTGCTGAGTCAGTCAAATGCAGGTATGGTCTGTGATGCTGCCAAGTCTAAGGTATCACCGTTGGTAGACCTAATTAGCAACGCTACTGGTTTGAAGACACTGGCCCCAGGTCTCTGTTAGCCTGCCTCTGTTCTTGGAGTGGGAACGGAGCATGGGAAGGATGCCCCCTTTCAGTCCCCTTTGCACTCCCTATATTCTGGGTCTGGCACAGCCTATGGGCCCTGGGAAGCAGAGAACAGCCACAATTCACTGTGCTGTGGGCATGCGCCCTCCTCACCCACGTCTTCTACCTCCCCTCTGACTTCCCTATGCCTGGACTGGGAGTAGGGTTGTTCCAGCAGCAATACACAGACATGGGAGTCAGTTATGTAGGGGGTATTACCCAGGGTCCTAATACCACCGTTTTCAATGCCGCTTTGTGTCCCCAGCTCTTAGTGGAATGGAAAATTGGCTGTCTGGGATCTGTGACTCTGCCACTGACTCTGTGTGGTCTCTGTGTGGCCCAACCTAAGACAAACAGGGCTGGATCTTCTCGTGTGCTGAGCTCCAGGTGAATGGGGGAGGTAATTATGCTTGAAAACTAGGGCCTTGGTGTTCCAGGTTGGGCACCCAGACCTTAAAGCATCTAAATTCAATGGACCGTTTTAAGAACATTAGCGTCAACCTTTCTGAGCCTCAGTTTCACAATCTGATTTTTAAAAAAGAGAGAATAGTGCCCACCTGCCATTGTCAAGCACTTTGATAGCTTTGGGTGAAAAGTGCAGTATGAATGTTTTAACATCATTATACATCACAGAACACTTTTCATCTTATAGGACCCGTGCTTTGCCATGCATAGCCCACATAAGCCCTTGGTTACCTTTTATTAACACACCTGATAATAAGAGCTTCCATGAGGAAATCCAGCTCATCTTGCTCTGAACACATCTCTGGCAATGTCTGGAAAAGACCGGATAAGAAGGGAGAGAGAGGTTTTAGTCTCATGATTGTAGAATCCCAGAAACATACACAGTCTGCAGCGATCCCCTTCTCCTCACAACAAACTCTCACACCAAGCTAACTAACATGCCATTTTCAGACTGGGTTGTGAAGCCCTGTTGGCAGGCATGGGGGATTGGCCATCAGATCAGAACATTGGTCCATCAAGCCCAGTATCCTCCTCCTGGCAGTGGCCTATAGCCAGATACTTCAGATGAAGAAGAAACACCGCATAATGCAAACAGTTAATTGCACAATGTTGTATATATTGGGGACTCTATTGTGTTGAGTGTGATATAATGCCTAAACAGATTCTTTCCCGACCACTACAATCAGCTACTGCTGTACTGGAAATCTGCATTTGATGCTAGTCACCTTGATTTCAAGGATGACGTCAACAATCATAGTTTGTACTAACGGGTCTTCGGGTGACTCCACAGACCAATTTGGGAAGAACAACATTTACCACACTGGCCACAGAGCCATTTGCCTAGTTGTGCTGCTTGCTGTTTCCGTGCTTGGTACTATGCTTCCAGCTACGCAAAGTGATTCTTCTCAAAATTGTGAACACCCACCCTTATGGCTGTGGCACCATGCAATATGATCAATTGCCAGTTGCTCAAAGGTTGAGTCAGAAATGTTTGTTTTGGGGCAGATTTGGTTTGAGGGTGACTTTGAAGCGTTTCATCTGCCCTCCATGCTTACAATTCCTGGAGCTTAACTGGGGATATGCAACTTGTTATAATAAATGGGTCTCAGGCATATGAATTACATGGACAGTCCATCTCAAGTGTGTGCAGATCAAATGAGCTCAATACCAGCCGAACCAGCTTTTGCCAGGAATTCTATATTAGAAACCCAGTCCTGCCATTTGATGCCCAGCAATCCTCACTGGTGTCATAAATGGAAACTGTCAAGATTTTTATGTGCCATTGATAACAGGTCCATGTTTTTCAATCGTAGCGCAAAGTTTTGAGGACAACAGCATTATAGACTTTGATTTTTATCTGTAGTCATGCTAGCGAGATAAGTAAACTGCTTGATGGCTTGGAGTGTGGCACCTTCCAAGATCATTGATGGGGCGTGGTAAGGTTGTTGAGGAGCTGGCTAGTATATAACCTCGCTTTTCGTTCTCTGACAGTGAGGCCAAAGTTACAAGCCACCCCAGCAAAGTGCACTGGGCTCTAGTAACCCCGCTGCTGGAGCTCATCATTACCAGCTATGTGTTAGCTTCATTTACAGCTATGTCAGACATCACACAGAACATGGTCAGATGGTAATAGATGCAAGCTGACAGCTTGGAAATAAAGTTCTCTGTAATGCAATTTCTCATTTGGATAAGGTTGAATCAGCTGGATTAATTTCTCTGAGATTCTAAAATAAACAATCTTGTTGATGGACATGATGAGCATGGCTAGTGGTCGGGGCAGGGGATTGTGAACGATGCAACATGGCCCAAGGCAAAGATAGGGCATTGGACAAGGGAGTCAGTAGATCATGTACAACAGGCACAGTGATACCTACTGTCCTTTGTAAAGGGCTTTGAGATGTATGGATGAAAAACGCTATGTAAAAGCTAGGTATTATTACTCTGCCCAAGTGACCCAACAGAAATCATCTCACCTGTTCTGTGCCTTAGTGTCCCCATCTGCAAAACAGGGACAATACACACCTATCTTCTAGAGGTGTTGTAAGGCTTAATTTATCAATGTTTTTATAATGCTTTGGGGCCCCTGGATGAAAGGTGCACAAAGTGTTATTATTGTGATTACTCACATATTGTCGCTTACCTTCACAGCCACCTGTAAGGGACTGGGGTCACTCGGGATCCCCACCACCTGACCTTCATATACTTCGCCAAAGGCTCCATGGCCCAAACCCCTGGATAAACCAGAAAAGATAAGGAGGTTTTAATGCAGAGCATGCACACTGTAATGTTCTGATCACAGGAAACGGAACATGGGTATAGCTTCTATGACAGTAAAATATGAAGAACTGAAACTTCATTCTTGGCCAGGCTATTGGTAGCACCCTGCACAGCCATTTGTGGGAACATGGCTTGATTTCCAGTCTCGATTTTGTCTATCTTTGACCTACACTGTAAAAACTGCTAGGGGAGGTGGCCCTCAGAAGTAACAGCTTGTGGATCCTTAATGTATAATAACCCATTTCCAAGTCACTTATAACTCAGAGGAAAATAATTTTGAATGCTTATGGATCAATGTCCTAAAAGATAAAGCACAAGATGGGGTATTAGTAAGTGTCTGCTACTGAGCACCAAATCACACCAGGGCTTCTTATATACCATTCTACATTGTGTAGGAAAAAATTCTACATGATCACGAGAGATTTCAATGTGAGTGACATATGCTGGAGGAATTCTTTATTAGACTTTGTCTTAACAGATGAAGAAGAACTGATCACAAAATTAAAATTAATGGTAGCTTAGGTACAAGTGATCATGATTTGATCACATTTATCATGTACAAGCAGAAAAAAGTCCAGACTAGTAATATAATATAATATATATAAACACACACACCTACAAACACTATCTATGTGTGTGTGTGCGCACGGGCGCATGTGCTCTTTAATAGGATCAGTTTTATAAAGGTGAAAAGAATACTAAATCAAATTAGCTGGGAGGAAGAATTTAATTTGAAAAACATGAATTATAATAAAGAACACCTTACACTAGATGCCAAAATAGCCAAAATCACACAATTGAGGAAGAAAGCTGTACTGGTAAAAATTTTGACCTGGTTTAGAAAGGAAGTGAAGGCAGCTATAAAAAAATAAATATAATATATATAATTACAAATGGAAGAAGGAGGAAGTTGGTAGTAATGAATATACATCTGAAGTTAGAAATTGTAGAAAATTGACAAGGGAAGCCAAGGGACACAAGGTGAAATCTGTGGCCTGCAGAGTTAAGGACAATAAGGATTTAAAAAAATATTAGGAATAAAAAGAATCCTGACAATGATATTGGTCCATTACTAGATGGAAATGGTACAATTACCAATAATAATTCAGAAAAGGCAGAAGTGTTTAATAAATATTTCTGTTCTGTATTTGGAGAAAAAACAGATGATATAGTCTCATCATATAGTGATGATAACACTCTTTCTATTCTACTAGTGTCTGAGAAGATCATTGAACAGAAGCTACTAAAGTTGGACATTTTAAAGTCAGCAGCTCTGGATAACTTGCATCCAAGAGTTTTAAAAGAGATGGCTGAAGAGCTTCCTGGACCATTAACATTGATTTTCAAGAAGTCTTGGAACACTGGGGAAGTTCCAGAAGACTGGAAGAAAGCTAATGTTGCACCAATTTTTAAAAAGGTTAAAAAGGATAGGTCTGTCAGCCTGACATCGATCCTGGGCAAGATAATGGAGTGGCTGATGCGGGACTTGATTAATAAAGAATTAAAAAATTAAAGGGAGGTAATGTAATTAATGCAAATCAACATTGGTTTATGGAAAATAGATCCTGTCCAACTCACTTGATATCTTTTTTTTTTAAATTTGTTATGCTCAAATAAATTTGTTAGTCTCAAAGGTGCCACAAGTACTCCTCTTTCTTTTTTTTTATCAGATTACAAGTTGGTTGATAAAGGTAATAATTCTGATGTAATATACTTAGACTTCTGTGAAGTTTTTGACCTGGTACCACACAACATTTTGATTAAAAATTAGAATGATGTAAAATTAACATGGCATACATTAAAGGGATTAAACACTGGCTAACTGAGAGGTCTCAAAATATAACTGTAAAAGGGACATCATAATTGAAAGGGTTTGTTTCCAGTGGGGTACCACAGGGCCCTATACTATTTATGTTTTTTGGCCCTATACTATTTAACATTTTTATCAAGAACCTGGGGGAAAAAAAATAAAATCATCACTGATAAAGTTTGCAGATGACACAAAAATTGGGGGAGTGGTAGATGATGAAGAGGACAGGTCACTGATTCAGAGCAATCCAGCTCAGTTGGGAAACTGGGCGCAAGCAAACAATATGCATTTTAACATGGCTATACAGTATGTAAATGTGCACATCTATGAACAAAGAATGTAAGCTGGGGAACTCTATCCTGGGAAGCAGTGACTCTGAAAAAGATTTAGGGGGTCATGGTGGGTAATCAGCTGAACACAAACTGCCAGTGTCACACTGTGGCCAAAAGAGCTAATACAATTCTGGGATGCATAAATAGGGAAATCTCAAGAGGTGTGTTTTACCTCTGTATTTGGCACTGGTGCAACCACTGCTGGAATAGTGTGTCTGGTTCTGGTGGCCACAGTTTAAGAAGGATGTTGATAAATTTGAGAGGATTCAGAGAAGAGCCACGAGACTAATTAAAGGGTTATAAGACAGGTTTTCTAGTGATAGACTCAGAGAGCTCTCTCAAACAAAGAGAAAGTTAAAGGTTGACTTGATTACAGTCTATAAGTACCTACCTGGGGAACAAATATTTAATACTGGGCTCCTCAATCTAGCAGAGAAAGGTATGACATGATACAGTGGGTGGAAGTTGAAGCTAGACAAATTCAATCTGGAAATAAGGCATACATTTTTGACAGTGAGGTTAATTAACCACTGGAACAAGTTACCAAGGGTCATCTCCATCACTGACAATTTTAAAATCAAGATTGGATGTTTTTCTGAAAGCTCTGCTCTAGGAATTACTTTGGGGGCAGTTCTATGGCTTATGCTATACAGGCGGTCAGACTAGATGACCACAATAGTCCCCTTCTGGCCTTGGAAACTACGAACTATGCCCAATGAAGCCAATCTACTGGAGTTAAAGTGTTGGCACAGTAGTACATAGCATTGTCCTCTTACGCTAGTACAAGAACAGGTTTTAATTTCAGTTTACTTGCTGTGTATCTCAAAAGTGAGCTAGAAAAGATGGGCCTATCACGGATACACTGTTCATTTGATAGTCATACTCTAAATCTGCTAACAACTCCTCATACAATTATATATCTCACTTAAAGAAAGCATCAAACGAGAAGCTGTGTAGTACAGCGCGCTATGTAAGTGCTAAAAACGATTACTATAGATGTTAACAAATTATGAAGAAGGTTTGAAGTTTAATTATGAAACAAGATAGAGAAAAAAGCAAATAAATAAATATTACACTCCACTCATGCACATTTTCTCCATTGTGCTCATTATAGAAGTTTTGTGTCACCGCTTATTCTGGTTTTCAGTTAATGAAAGTTAAAGCACTAAGTGCAACAGCCGCCACATCACGTGGGCATTATGGGCTCAGCTACACAGCATAACAACACCACGGTGAATGTAGCGGAGATGGAAGCTGCTGGACTGACAGCGCTGGAATCCCCTCTTCAACCACGGAGGGGTTCAGCTTTGGCAGAGGCAGTGCAAGCCCTCCCCCGATACTCCTGTTCCTCAAAGCTGACATGGAGGGGGCTTTCTAGGGGTGCTGTCTTGCAGTGGGATGCCGAGTCATTCACTTATATGGCACTGGCTTGAACCAGGCCCAGACTGATGGCCAGTTCGAATGGCTGCTGGGTGGTCTGCATTCCATTAAGCAGGTGGCCTCATTCCAGTTCTAAATGACACCTCTGTGGATGGTCTCAGCAGATCATAGAGAGTGAACTCCCCAGATCATGGTCCCTACTAGATAAGGTGACGGTACATGCCTTGTGGGCGAGGGTGGGAAGCTTATGCTATTGTTGTCCATGCTGTACCTGTTCTGTAGATACAGTTCAACTTAGAGTGGCTTTACTCTTTGCCAGGATAAAGAACATTACATTCTCTGACTATCAGGTGTCAGCCCTGGCAGCTCACCCACACTGCAGAGTCAAATTGCCTGTGGCTTGACTGAAAATATCAATTATTCCCAATAAGTGTCAGCCTGAAACATTGTTCTCTGCAACACTTACTCACCCTTTGTAAAATGGGGATATAAAACCGAGCTCTATGGCTCATAAACCTATCCCTCCTCCCCCATCAATTCCCAGCTGCTTCCTTTACCCTCTGTGGCTTGATACAAACTCAGTGATCCCATCACAGCCTGTGTGACAAAAGCATTTGGCAGCACACAGTGCACTGGGAAGTCCTAACTTGTGAACAGTGAGATATTAGATATGACAGAAGAGCCCTGCAGTACCTGACAACACAGTGAGGGTGGTAGTGGATGTTGTGGGCTTCATCTGTTGTATCTCAGGGAGGATTTTGGAAATACAAGCTCCTGAATCTCCCACACCCTCCTGCTTCTTAATCCTGTCTTTTGGCTTTGTGTCTAGGATCATGTAATATCAGAGTCACATCATATCCTCTATGGGGGAGGACTATCCTGCAATAGCAGCGGGGTTGGACTCGATGATTCTGCAGGTCTTTCCTAGAGATGATCCCCAACCCAAGTCCCCCTAATCTTTTTAAAAGTTCTGTTCCAGATCTTAATGTGGCCCAGGCCCATGGATAGACTTCCCCATCTCTGGCTTTTATAGTCCAAATGCCACTGTCGGGTAGCATCTAGATTCTCATCACTCACTGCCAGGAATACAGTCACAGGCTTCTAAGGAACCTCCTCCAAACCTCATGCTCCCTATATTACATCAGTTAATATTTGGTCTAAACACCAGGGGTATGCCACAAAGTGTTTGAGAGCCTGGAAGAAAGATGTCTGGGGTCTGAATTACTGGGCTTCATGGTTATAGCTCTTCAGTTCCTTCTAAAAGACAGAAGATGAACAATGAGCCTATGAAAGGCTAAGGAGACCAGTCCCCACAATGGTCATGGAATACCCTACCCGCCATAGCTCTTTTGTGTGTCCAAGAGTAGGGACAGGTGTGTGAATGTATAGAAAGAATGAGAATGTGAGAGAGAGATATTGTGTGTGTGTGTGTGTGTGTGTGTGTAAGAGACAGAGTGTATACGAGTGTATGGGGTGAAGTATGGGGAAGGCAAACAGATGAGCTTACCTTATGAGGGAGATATTTTTCCGAGACACCTCTTTGAGATCACTGATGGAGGTGGTCTTTCCTGCAAAGCAGTAGTTAGGATTGTAGTCCGTCATAATAGTGGAGGTGCGCAGCCTGCTCAGTTTGTACTCAGGGCTCTGTAATTCCAACTGCATAGCTTGCAGCTCTTGATGTTTCCGGCGATACACTAGAAATAGAGCACAGTGAATCAGAGAGGCAGACTGCCCTGTGAACATGAAGGCAACCAATACAGAACATATGTGCTGAGGAACTGGTCTAGTGTTTAGACTCCAATAAATCAAAATAAATGGGGGCATTGTCAACCATCTGTACTTCGCGTACATGCAGAAGTCTAGGTGCTTCTCCAAAGCTCAGGCTGAATTTATCCAACTTGTTCAGTTTAGAAATTAGGCTAAGAACAAGCTCACTTATGAGTCTTCCAGTATTTCTTGATTTGAAGAATAGGGTGAAATCCACAAACAGTGAACTCTGAAGTAACAAATCTGTTTTGTTAGAGATTGTCTGGGCTTCAAAGTATCCAGATCCAACTTTCCCAAAGTTCAAGGGCATTTGGATGCAGGGTTTTGGTTAAGAGCCTAGCTTATGAGGAAGTTGAATAAAAGTCCATGCTTAGTTGCGTCGTATCACAATGTTCACACTGAAATCTCTTTAGAAGTAAAATCTCTCCCCTCACAATGAAGTTATGTAAATAAAATGACTTCAGTTTATGAAACTCCCTCTTGATTCCCATAAGCATGAAGAGAATCTAGCGTGTAAGTGTAAAATTTTTAAAGACATCCATCCACTTGATCAAATGTTTCTAAACCTCAGGCATGGTTCAAATTTGGGGGAAAGCTGAAATCAGTTCTTATAGTCTCAGAATCAACTCACTTAGCTGTTACGTTAGCTTTCCATGCCTGTGAAATACAGCATTTCTTAGGAAATCACAGACCAAAGCTAGTCTTGCTGTGAAAGTAATTCGAGTTGCACATGTAAGTTTACAAAGTAGGGCCCAAGCATGGACAGGCCCAATAGTAATTTTGCCACTGACTTCAATGGGAGCGAGACTGGGCCCAAAGACTGTGGCTGTACTGGGTCCTATGTCGGCTCTGATAGATAAGTCACTGAGAGGAAGAGTTTAAGGGGAAAACATCCACTAACAAAGGGGGATGGGTTTAATGACTTATTATCAAGCCCTCCTAGTTCTCCTTTCACCTTATCATTGCTCTTGCTTTGATTGCTTGTGCTCTCATTCTGCTCATGAGAATGATAGGAATGGCCAGAAAGAATTTGGTTATTCTTCTATTCATTGAAAAGTAATTAGATCCTTAAGGGGATACTGTCAGAACAGAAATTGTACATCTGAAACCATGTGTATGTATTAATAGCAACATCTGAAATTCTTAAACTGAAATAACTACACAAATCTAATTTACTAGTCACCATCTGACCTTCTCTGTGTGTGTATTTTTAAAAAGCATTTCCCTCAGTGTGGACAATGGAAAGACTGGCTAGTTTGAATAACTGGTTCTCACGCATTAGCACAATAATCCTGGTAAGTTTAGAGTAGGAATATAGGCATGGGATTGTTTAAATAAAAATTTAAAAAAAGATGTAATCAAAATTCTAACAAAGGCCATGAACATCCATGTCTTACTAAACCATAATTTGTAAAATTGGAATCTAGGCCAAGGTTTTCAAACTTGGGTAACTAAATGTAAGTACCTAAATACATATTGTCGATACCCTAAACTAAAAGAGGACTGATTTTTTTTGAAAGTGCTGAGCACTCACAGCTCCCTTTAAAATTAGTGAAAATTGGATATTGTGGTCTGACATTTTTACACCCCCAAACCACACAACAGTCTCTCTTTAAGGATGCAATCATGAGAAGTATTACAATGCTGCAGTCAGTCACTGGAAGGACCTTGCCACTAGCTAGTAAAGAAAAGGAAGACAAAGATGGTATTTTAATTATACCTGGATATCCATTTGCTGCCTGGTGAAATATAAAGTGTAAAACTATTGCTCAAACTAAATCCCCCCCCGACACACACTTTTTCAACTTTCCCTTCACAAGGAAAAATGTCCCTAAATTGGTTGTTTTGCTTAAAAACATTTATCAAAAAAGAAAACAGATAAGTTTTCATTAAAAAAAAACCCAACACAGCTTAAAGCCTGAGTCCTCATGCCAATGTTCTTGGCTCTGCTAGAAATGGCTCAGGTGAGAAGCACAATATGCTGCAACTTTTGCTGCTCTATGCACATTTCGCTTTATGAGAAACTCACCTATCATGATCCCGGAAAAAGCCAGAATGAGGGCAGCAACCAGTGCTGAAGTCACGACAGACAAAACCAAGGAGAGGGGGAGATGAGCCACGGGGTCAGCTGAAAGAGATGCATAAGGAAGGGGGAGTTACTTGTTTTAACTGATCTCCCTATGGTCAGGCCAGCCGACAGCAATTCCGGGCCTCAGGGCAGGACAGTCAATGGGCCCCCATGGATGCACAAGCCCCAGATGCGGTCCGCTTTGGGCGCTGCTGCTCCTGCGCCGGCTGGTGCCCAGCAAGCTGCCGCAAACACTGCTATGCGCGCTCTTCCGGCACGGCCAGGGATTGCACATGCCTGCCTGGTAGGGCCGCCAACTGTCTAATTGTGCAAACCCAAAGAACCTTGCCCCACCCCCTAGCCCGCCCCTTCCCTGAGGCCATGCTCCTGTCCTGCCCCTTCTGAAGCCCCACCTCTTGCTCACTGCATCCCCCCTCTCTCTGTCGCTCGCTCTCCCACAGCCTCACTCACTTTCACCAGGCAGGGGGTTGGGGTAAGGGCTCTGAGAGGGAGTTTGAGTGCAGGAGGAGGTGAGGGGTCAGGCTCCGAGAGAGAGTTTGCGTGCGGGAGGGGGTACAGGTTCTGGGAGGGAGTTTGCGTGTGGGAGGGGATGTGGGGTGCGGGCTCTGGGAGGGAGTTTGGGTACAGGGTGCTGGCTCTGGGCTGGGACAGGGGGTTGGGGTGCAGGATGGGGTCAGGGGGTTGGTGCTTACCTCGGGTGGCTCCCAAAAGTGACCTGCACACCCCTCTGGCAGTGGCTCCTAGACTGAGGGGTCGGGGGGTCTCTGCGTGCTGCTGCCTGCAGTTCCCGGCCAATGCGAGCTGCGGAATCAGCGCTCAGGGCGGGGGCAGCGCGCGGAGACCCCCTGTCCCCCCAGGGGCCGTAGGGCCGTTCCATCTGTTTCCGGGAGTGGTGCAGAGTGAGGGCGGGCAGAAAGCCTGCCTTAGCTCCGCTGTGCTGAACTGCTGGCCGCGGCTGGGGGCCTCTGGGCCCTTTTAAATCGCCCAGGCCCCTGGGCAATTGCCCCCTTTGCCCCCCCGCCCCGTCAGTGGGCCTCCTATTGTCATTTTTTAATGTAATATTTTTTTCTGTCCCTCCTCCCATTCACTCCATCTGTCGCTCTTGCACTGTGGGAAACAGAGGAGAACCTCTGCTGCAATCAAATTCCAGATCTCTGACTTCCAATGGCTCATTGTTTCACTTTCCTCAGTTAAGTTTGAACCATAAAAACAGATGGTTTCCTATCAGGAAATTAACACACACACTCACTGGATATGAAAGCAAGGCCATAAAAATAGGGCCAGGGTAGTGGTGCGGGGGTAAAGTTAAATTGTCGAGCGGCCTGAGTGGCACCATCAATGCGAAGTCATAGGGAAAGCAGGATGAGGACGAGTGCAGTATATCATCTGCTAAATGCACCCATTCTTAGGCAGAAAGAACAGCTGACTATTGGTGGGGAAAATCCTACTACATGGATGCAGTGTTAGATGGTTTGTAACACCCCCCCGCAATATCTACCATTTAATAATACTTATGGAGCACTTTCCAATCAGGGATCACAAAGGCAAATGATGACCATCACCACACCCATATAAATACATCTGACTATCCCCATTTTACAACTGCAACATAAAGGAGGCTGCAACATAAAGAGGATGAACAATTTCCCCAACTCAGTGGCAGAACTAGGAATAGGACCAAGAACCCTGGCTTAGAGTTCCTCGCTCTACCTGCTGGACTCAGTACCTCTTCTGAACGTACATATGTGGGGAAAGCCCAGAACTGGAGCTCTGAGTGTAAGCAGGGCAAATATACTCCACTCTGCTTACCTATGCTTTGCATTCAGCTCTCAAATGAAGCACTGACTGGGACTCTCCTCATTGCTTTCCCCTCTCCCATGATGTTTGCTCCTCCCTCTGCCTCATGCCTGTGACATGTCATCTTTGGCTCTTGGGAAACCAAAGCTTAGGGTTGAGTTTGACTGGAAAATTCAGGAGTGCCATTTCAGATTTCAATGGCGACGGGGCAACTTTCAGCAGAGGCCATGGGGCCACTTAGACCCCTGGAAGTTCTTGGGATTTTTGAAGGATAAAAAGTAAAAATCCAAAATCAGTAAGTTCCCTTCACAGTTGCAAGGGTAGAGACCTCACTATTCTTTTCCTAGGAAAAGCTGAGACTCTGAAGCACAAGACAGCAGCCCCCAATGCACCGTTGGGCCAGGGGCACTTCAACACCCCTCTAGGAGCCGATGTTCTGGCCACCTTCACCAATCACAGCATCTAGCCCAAGCACTGGGGCCAATCAGCAGTGAGGGCGTGTAGCACCACATGAGGTTGGAGCAGAGCTGCAGTTGCTTCAGCCCAGGGGACAGGTGGGTCCCTGGAGCTGGGTTGGGTAGGTCAGGGAGCAAGCTCTAAGCTGCCTGTGGGTCTCTGGCTGCTGAAGGTTTCAGGGAACAGAGCAGGTCTCTGGGCCTGGAGCCCGAGCTACTCTCCAGGGCAGCCCCAGGTGCAGCCCACAGGACAGGCCCTAGGGGGCTCCAGCCCCCTGCAGGTACTTGCCTTCCTCCTGGGCCATGGGCAGCACCTTGAAATTAACACGTGGCATGAAGCATAGGTGGGGAAAAAGAGCAACTCTCCCCCCACCCCCATACACCCCTAAATAGCAAACTTGGGGAAATTCCTTCTTTGTTTGGGGTGAGTGAGTGAGAGTTAATTTCAGATCAGGGCTTCTTTCTCTGATCTGTGCCAGACACAGTGTCAATGTAACCAAAGGCTCTTTAAGGGGCACTCACACCCCCAGATCACATATCTTGCCCCTTCAGTGCAAAATATCACTTAACTGCTTTGAGCGCTGCCCAGTGACCCAGGTATATAAGGCAAAACACATCAGCAGTGCTGCCCCATGTGCCAGCTTCCTCGCCACTGAAGTGCACTGCATTTTCACTGCAAATGCCAGCAACAAAGGGGATAATTAACCAGGTTGCCTTGCAGTCCAGGTCATTAAAGAGACTTTCACTATGTATTCACTCATAGACCTACCCATCCCAAAGGAGCCCCTTCCTCCCTGCACCTTCTTACCTACACAAGAGACGCCATCGTCAGCCAGGTCTGTCCCAGGCTCACAGAAGCAAATGACCTTTTGAGTCTCCAGATCAACACGGCACTCATCAAGCTCACAGTGGCTGCAGTTGAGGTGCAGCTTAATAGCCACCTCTCCATGCCCCTCTGTCACTAGGGAACAGATGAAAGAGGCTGAGTTGTTATTGTAGAGATGACCCAAGAGCTTTCCGCAGACAGCGACAGGAGAACTGCCGCATTATGGGATGGGAAATGCACAAGTGTATGGTGCCCACGTGCCCCATATCGGGTGGAATGGGCCCTGTGTGAAAAACCTTTCCTGACTGCCATTCACCCCTCTCTGCTGACTGTATTCCCACTTCTCACTGGTACCTGCATTAGGGGAGAGGAGACTGAAGGAATCTCAGCTAATAGTTTTCATTTACAGAAAAAATCCCTCCGCTAAGCTGTCTTGGACACCTGCACTGTAGCCATGTTGAAGCAGCTACGCTGGTGCAATGTGGCCACACAGCCCCACCCCCTTCAGTGAATCCTGCAATGCAGCAAGGCGTCCCGCCAGCTTTGTATTGCCTCTACAGAGCACAAGGGGCATTGTGGGGGCAGGCCCAGGGCATGCTGAGGCCAGGAGGAAGTGTTGCTGGAGCAGTCCTGTGCTCTCCATGCTACAGCAAGCCCCACTGGGGTTATGGGAGTGGGGGGGAGGAGATACAAGTTAGGTCAGTCCTCAGAGTTTTCTAGTCTGTGCTGGGGCTTAACCATCCACAGCATCCCCTATTGACCCACTGGGGAAATCAAGTTCACATCTCAACTCTTGGGGCCAGCACAGACTGGGAAAGCTGCCACGGTAGCACACTCCATCTGCAGGAACTGGGGGAAGTGCCTCACTGCCCTCTCCAGCAACTCTCTCAGTCTGACCTAGGAGAAGCTTTAGTGAGGGAAGAGCTGAGCACCGAAACATTTCTCATAAGCTCGCTCTCAGCTTCCAGCACTAGCAGAAGCACAACATATAAATCACAGGCTGACGGCTGGGGGAGAGGGGCCTGCTGGATCATCTCGTCCGTGCTCCATCCAGGACTGGAATGTGGTTGTAGATTGTTGTACACCAGACATACTCCAACTTCTTTGACTAACACTCTTTTATTTCAGGCAGCACACCTATCCTGGCAGTAGCTCCACAGACCCACACTTGCCAACAGCATACAACGCAACACTGGAAAGCCAACAAGTGTCCTTGTTTAACTTTCTGCCTACTCCCCCTACTGGCTGCCTTATTACACACCTTATAACAATTTGTTCCCTACAGTATTTCTTGGGTTCATTGTCCAGTCCAGTTTTAAACGACTTAAGAAACGAAGCTTCCACCACTTCTCACTATTAGGAAATGTTTCCCCAACAGCCTTCATTTTTTTCTTCACTCCCTTTCATCTCCTTTTTCCTCATTGGACTACACTAAACAACTTCTCTCCTTCCTTGGTGTTCACAACCACACTAATCTACATTTTCTACCTAAGGATCTCAAAGCTTTTCCAGACACAGCCTACTCCAAACAGGAAGGAAACTCACGAGAACTGACTCCTGATTGATATCAATACCTTTTAGTGCAGGGGTGTATAAAGTACCCAGTGAACTAATAAAGGACACACCATCCTCCCCATCCATCTCTGGGTCATTGTCCGCTGCAGCATTGCCACCTATGTCAAATCAGAAGGTACCTTAACATACAAGTGGTTCATTAGATCTAAAATACAGTTAAGAATTGCAACATGCAACAAAATTCACAGTATGAAGCATCCAAATGAAAAAGGGCAATTAATCAGTCAAAATATCCAGCTGGGATGTTTAATGGATGGTGGAAAGGTTTAGCGGATAGTGGTATGGACTACTGGCCTTTCACTTCTAGGATTTCAGCTTAATAACGTTTGTGGATCTTAATTAAGCAAATTAATCTTTCACCTCAGTCCCAAGGAGACCATTGCCCACTAAGCCCAAATATCACCTTTAATCATTCAGATGCTGTGAAAAACATACAAACAGATCGTCCTATGCATTCATTGGGCTAGCAGCCTGGACTATGCCAGTGCATAAGGGTTAATTCATCGCAGTTGCTGATCAGGCTGTGTACTCCACCAGCACTGGGAGTAACAATCATCTGATCTGCTCTCTCTCCTCTACACCCTCGGGCCAGGGTGGTCCACCAGCAATGGGGGACAGAAGGAGCTTGGATGGGAAATGTTCAAGTGTGCCTTGGACAAGCAGAGGGTCTCAGAAGTGGAGCGGTAGACCAATATTTTGATCTGTTAACATGCACAGATGCCCTTCCTCCACCCCAAAAAGAGATGGTTGTTTTTCCACTTTCATCACCTTTGGCAGGAGAGAAAATAGCAAACTGCAAACAAAAGTATCTCACATAAGGCATTCTGTTGAAAAAATCGTTACACATA
Source organism: Lepidochelys kempii (assembly GCF_965140285.1). Classification (NCBI taxonomy): domain Eukaryota; kingdom Metazoa; phylum Chordata; order Testudines; family Cheloniidae; genus Lepidochelys; species Lepidochelys kempii. Next base: position 156,052,012 of record NC_136382.1, read on the forward strand.
ATATCATCACAATCCAGGTGGTCAAGCTAGAAATTCAGGCTAATTACTTCCTTGCAGTATTTTGACTCTACCGCAGCCCTGATTTCACACCACAGTGGTGGATAACCAGGAGTAAGAAGTCCACCACCACTGAAGGGATGGGTGGCCACAGGGACCGATTATGGGTTGTGGAGCTGTTCACCCTCTGATGATGGCTTTCAGTCTGGCCCATATCGGTAGTAATTCTGTGTCGTTACCATCTGGTGGCTGATCTGGAGCCTACTGGAAAGGAATTAGGGGCCTCCGTTCAGTTCCTTGTTGACGAAAGCCACCATCATAGCTGTCATTAATTGGCCTCCCTTGTGGCAGACTTAGCACAAGAGCCAAGGATTGGACTATGGAGACCGAAACACCTGCCTTGCCCTTCGAGGTGATTCCTCTAGGGTTGAGGCATGCTGGTCTTAGGGCAGTGTGGAAGAAGTTTAGATTGCCACTGCTCATGCTGAATCTCCTTTAAGGCTATGTCTACACTGCACTGTTAACCCGGTAATTGGCACCAGGGTCTGAGCGTCTGGGTTAGCCCTGCTTGGGTGAGAGCACCTCCACAGCAAAGCCATATCTGGCTATTTCCACACTTGTCTGTGTGTGTCTGGGGGAATACCCCATGGTTTTTCATGCTGAGACACTCTAGGATTTCTTTCTCAGCCAATTGTGGGAGAATCTGTCTCTCCCTCAGAGGGAATGGTGAGAAGGGCATTAGAGGACTCAAATGATTTAGCCTGTGTCCTCACTGAACAGTATGTGGGTTTCAGCCTGAGTTAAAGTGGAGTCATGGCTCTCACCACCCCTCAAGCTGGGTCAGCTAGCCTGGGCTTAAAGCACCTCCAGACCTGGATAAAGGGTGTTTTTCCCCCCTACATGGATAGTAAGTGGGGTGAAGACTAAAACCCGGGTTAACTCTGCAATGTAGGCATACCCTAAGTGTAAACACTGGCCATCAGACTCCATGGCAAAAGCCCTCAGATGCTGGTTTTGACCACAGGAATGCAAAGCTTATGGCTCCTGCTTCTTCAGCATCATGGCCAAGAAATGAAAAGCTCAATATACAGTTATGAGTCAAGAATCACAGCAGGATCTTGATGGCATAGTTTTCCACAATGCAAAGCCAGAATTCCAGCTGAAGAACTGACATCCGGCTATTTGCTTAAAGGCTAAACAACATAAGTTCATCCAGAGCTAAAAAGGCAACACACAGACATCCTATTACATAACAATCATATATGCTAGCTATAGGAGAATTTCTGATCAGTGTTTTGCTGACTATTAGCACTAAAGGAGGGGAAGGGACACCTTGAACATGAAGCCACTTTACCTATATATCCTCCGCCTCCTCCACCTGAGGAGCACCCCCCTCCACCCCCTCCGAAACCCCCTCTTGTCTCCCACCCCCACTTCTTCATGGCCTGGGGGCAGGATTTTCCTCCAGTAGCACCTTCCAGCAAGGACTTTCCTGACCACAGGAAGGAAGTGTTATCATTCCAGCCACCTCCACCACCTGCAGTTAAGAAAAGAGAAAGCATCCCACGTAAGTTTCTGTTACATCCAAAATATATATATCAGCAGAATGAATGCTCATTCCAAACATGTCAGCTGCAAGGGAGATCACCATATAGTGGTTAGAGAATGGGACGGGAGTCAGGACTGCTGGGTACTAATCCCAGTCTGCCACTAACTGGCTGTGTATGACTTGTGACCACAAACTCTCTGTGCCTCTTTTCATTCATCTATAAAAGAAGTGCAATACTGTAATGAGATCTGGTCAGGAAATGGTATTTTTCCATGAAAAATTTAAAGAGATGAAAAATTTGAGATGGAGGGTGTAGGGGGAAATAGGATTTTTAAAATTTTTTTTGGAGGAAATTTTCCAGTATTTTCATGAAAAACGAACCCAAAAATTTTTTGGTTTTCAAAAGGTTATTGGTTTTCAAAAAATACTGAAATAATTTTTTCACTAACCCCCCCCCCCCGAAAATGTTAAAAGAAACATTTTTCTGCAAATAAATTAATTAAAAATGCAATTTTTCTTCACCACTTTTTTTGACTAGCTCTAACTGTAATGGGCCATTTTCAGAGTAGCAGCCGTGTTAGTCTGTATCCGTAAAAAGAAAAGAAGTACTTGTGGCACCTTAGAGACTAACAAATTTATTAGAGCATAAGCTTTCGTGAGCTATAGCTCACTACTGTGTAAGTGCTCTATTGCCCTCTACAGGATGAAATCAGATATTCTCAAGTGTGTGTCTTTGGTCTCATATTGGTGACAGCTAACACAGAATCTCCTTTAGGTTGACTCTAGTTGCTAGCACTTTTTGAAGCTGGAGGAAATCATTTAAGCATATCCTTGCTGTTGTTGTAAAGTTCCTGGTGGCCAGAGTGTGCAGCACAGTGAAAATGGGGAAGTTGGACTGACACCACTACAACTCTTTAGTTCGCTATACAAAGCCGGAATAACTTGAGTTTGTGTAGTGGTGGGGGTGAATAGCTTCCTCAACACTGAGAAGTTATATGCAGAAACCTGAGCTCAGGCTATGGGAAGTAGAGTGGATGAAGAAGGAACTAACTTTCTATTACTCCGTCACCAACCTGGGATCTGAAATAGGTTTTTAAAACAAACATTTAATTATCTTTTAAATGAATGGACCACCCAACACAAACCATTTTTCTTGAAATCATTTTTCTTGAAATTCTGACTCACATTTCTACTACCTTGAGATATCTAATTTTCTGATATCAAAGAGTTTGTGCTTATACTCTTTAATAGTCTAAAATACTACAGCGATTCTTACTAGCGCTACTGGTGCCTTTCATTTGAGGAGCTCAATGTACTTAACAAATAGTAAATAGTTAAAGCTCACAACAGCCCTGGAGGTAGAGAAGCATTATCCCCATTTTATAGGTGGCCAAACTGAGGCCTAGAGAGGTTAAGTGACTTGCCACAGGCCACAAAGTAAGTGGATGTCAAGAAGAGAATTAAGAGTCCTGACTTCCAGCCCTCTGCTCTCTAAGCAGTCCCCACTATATAGCATTCAGTTTGGAACATTAAAAAACGCATTTCAGTGCCTCAATTCCCCATCTGTAAATTGGGGATACTAATACTTCTCTCTTTCAGACAAGGATTGGGGTGAGTTAGTTTGAAATTGTACAAACTACCACATCCATAAGCACTCAATATTGTTAATTGTGATTTTGTTTATTTTTGCAGGGTTCATGATGATTGAAGGTTCAAGATTCAAAGTGCTGGACATTACAGAGCTATGGAAGAGGCTTTTCAGTCTCAGGAAACAAAACAAACAAACATATGTAAATTAAAGTGAATTTCATGCTTGGGAAAGGTGCCAGACTGACAGTCTGTAAGACTGAAGTCCACTAACCACAGAATAGTACAATCCGAGAACAAAACTAGACAATGCTCTGAAGGGAACAATCCGGCCTTGGCAAGGAGATGTACTGGATGACAATAGGTCCTGTCTATCTCTGTTTTTTATGATTCTGTAAGCAGAGACCATAGAAGCACAAACTACTCATAGACAGAGAATGCACTTGCCCTGACGTGAGATGGTGGTCCCCACCTCTGTGGCTCATTCAGCTCTTTTTGCAGGGACTGCTATCCAGGCTGCAATATAGCCTTGTCTGCATTAGCCTGGGAATCTGTATTAGCAGCTATGCTGTAGAAATTCTACATGATTTCCATGTCTACAGGGATGTCTTCCCTGTGGTGACAAGTCTCACATTTTCGCAACTTATGTTCTGTCCCTCAATGATTTCCTGAGACAAGGTGGGTGAGGTAATATCTTTTCCTGGAGCAACTTCTGTTGGTGAGAGAAACAAGCTTTGGAGTTTACACAGAGCTCTTCTTCAGGTCTGGGAAAGATTTTCTGAACGGAGTAAATGTTCCTTACCTGCAGCTCCTGAATTTCCATTCAGCCCTGGAACAGATGAATCATTCTCCAGCCTTTCTGGATGAAAAGTATCTGTTTTGGCCCTGTAGGCCCTGCCACCACCTCCTGCTGCAATTATCAAGGGGACTGGCTCTCCATTCTCCATCTTAACAGGGTGAATTGAGAAATGAAGCTGGGGTTTACGTTGTGTCAGACATGCAAATACAAGTTCATCTCACATGCTAGTTACTTTATGTTGCACTAAGCAAGCCCCTAGGACTGCTGAGCAGTCCAAATTACAATTGCATTATTCACGTACCTGCATCCAAAGATAAATGGATACTACTAATCGTACCATGTTCAGTGGAGAACAGCTGCTCCGATGGCTATATGTATTGTGCACGCCAGTACTCATGGCTCTTGTAAAGCACGTAATGTTACCCTGTATGATGTAGTATATCAATTACGAGAGCTCTAAGGTACGCTGCTCTTGTAGTGCAGTACAGCGGCTCCACTTTGCAGGGGATTACCACTTTGGGAGTTACTTGAGTATGCAGAGTTACTATGATATAGTGCAAGTCTATTGATTTGAAGCATATTGAGAACACACAAAATTGGGATTTGGAATGAATGCTGATTGTAGCCAACTTTTGATAAAATGTAAATGATCTGTAGTGGAGATCAATGGCCTTTGACTGAAAAGCTACATCTACAGCAGAGCATAAAGGCTGATCCCAGTTGTTCATATGCCATAGCACAGCAGAAGTCAAAGGCTACAGGGCCTTGTGTATTTTGTAATTCCACAGCTCAAGAAACTGCCATGGAATTTACCCCTTGGTCGGAACTGTGCTCCAGAATCTCAGGTCACGTTAAGAAAATTATATTTATAATCCTCGTGGGTGCAAGGTAAACCTTAAAATGGGAACAGAATGTAAACTGATGCAGAGACCCTGCCTGAGTCAGCAGACAGCCTTAGCAAAAGCTCGAAGAGGTATGAACAGGGTCATTCAGTTCAATCAGGGCTCAGGACCTCTGTGCATATACAGCCATACCTTGTAAATATAAGTTATATTTAAGCTCACTTTAAGGCTTGTTTACACTGTCGGAGCGATTTAAAGGGTCCTTAGTGTAAGTAAAAATCAGGCCCAGAGAGTTCTTGGTGCTCCAGGTACGTTGTAGGGGGCACTTACTAAACCAAGGGTGGCATTCACGTAAAAGTCTAGGCAGTGTGCAGCATTTTTATGTAATAGGATATAATGGCTAAGTTCCCATACCTTAAATATATACGTTGCTCCTCCCCCTCCACCACCTCCTCCTGCCCATTCATGGACACTCCTGTTCACTCGAATCTCCTCTTCAATCACATTATTCTCTCCAATGCATACTTTCTGTATAACATGGTTAGTCTGCAGATAGAACAGCAAGTCTGAGTTCAGACAAGTAGCCCCGCTACACACACAAAGTAAGCTCATCAGCTACAAAGGCCTCATATTCTTCCCTCCCCTGCATTTGCAAACCAATGGCCTAAATGTGCTTCCACCAAAACCAAAGGGAATTTTGCTACTGACTCCAAAGGGAGCAGAAGCAGGCTCACAGTCTCCTACAAGAGTGTCGCCTTTTGCTCTGCTACTGGCCAGAGGAATCTGTGGCTTTTTAAAATTGAGTCCTTTTAAAATGAATCCAGTGCTGTCACAGACGCCAACCTTCCAAAATGCTGGGGGGTGCTCAACCCCCGGCTCTATCCCAGGTCCTGCCCCCACTCCATCCTTTCTCCCAAGGCCCCCGCTCCACTTCCTGCCCCTGTTTTGCCCCGCCTCTTCCCACGCAGTTCCACCCCCTCCCCCGAATACGTGGCATCTTCACTCCCCTCTCCTAGCCTCCTGCACGCCACGAAAGAGCTGTTTGCGGTGGGCGGGAGGTGCGGGGAGGGAGGAGGGGGCGCTGATCTGCAGGGCCCACCAGCGGGCGGGAGGTGCTGGGGGAAGGGGGCGGTGCTGATCGGGGGGCTGCCAGTGGTGCTCAGCACCCACCATTTTTTCCCCTGTGGGTGCTCCAGCCCCGGAGCTCCCATGGAGTCGGCGCCTACGAGTGCTGATCAAAAGAGGCAAATAGACATCCCTAGAAACTGGTGTCCTATATTTATCCACAGGAGAGGTATGGCATAACCTAAGGGCGACTCTACTCTAGTGCTAGGGGGTATGATTTCTCTACTCGTGTGCACGTACTCAGGGATGCTGGAACAATTTGTACAGTGGGGGGTGCTAAGAGCCCTTGAACCACACTGCAAACCCTGTATAGGATGGAAGCCACTTCAAGCCAGGGGGTGCGGTAGCACCCTTAGCACCCCTGCTTCCAGCACCGATGCACAGGTGCATGCCAGCTCCCATCGAGCTAGCTTAAGTCTAAATGGCAGCATAGCTGTGCTAGCCTGGGAAGCGGCTGAGCTGTGCAGAGAAGAAACCTGCCGGAGACCTGGGGGTATGTATTCGGCACAGCTCAGCCACCCTTCCATTGCTGCTGCTACCATAGCCACACAATGCTACTCATGCTAGCTCAAGTACGTGTACACAAGGAGGGGAATCACACCCCTAGTGTGTAACATAGTGCAGATGTAGCCAGTGCGAACCCCTCCCACTTCCTCCTACGCGTAACAACAATAACTTGGTTTTCACCGAGCACTTTTAACCCACAGATTTCCATAGGCTTTACAAAGGCAGGTAAATATTATTACTATCTGCATTTTACAAATGGGGAAACTGAGGCACTTAGCAATGACATGACTTGCTCCAAGTGACGCAGCAAGTCAGTGGCAACCAGGAATAGAACCCAGGTCTCCTGACTCTAAAGTCCAGTGCCCTAGCCACTGAGCCCGACTGCCAACATGTTTCAGTCCTTTGAGGGACCAGCTACCAATCAGTGCCAAATGCCATGACAAGTTTTGTGGTGGACACTTGTTCATTAGGCAATCAGCTGAGTCCACACCAACTCATTTCATACAGACCAACTGAGAGCCATAATGACCATCCTTAACGTAGGAGAAAGAACAGTAATTTGGTGACTAATTATGCATCTGTGGTTCACACCTGTTGTCCCGCTAAAGTCAATCAGAACACTGTTGTGTGTGTCCAGTGAGCATGACTTAGCTCTGGGGATTTACACTAGCTGGAGCTCAGCCATTAGTTATTTTACTTTCTGGTTGTCATGTAAGTATCTGTCTCTCAATTTCAATCTTGTTATTTATACTGGGCTCAACACTGGGGTAATGAGCCTTAATGGAAATATTTACAGATAATATTTGTCTAAATATAATCCTCCCTCTGTATCTTCCAACTCTCGCACACAAGTATTTTATTGCGGGAGAAGAACTTGATGCATGCATCTTTCCAATTTAGAACTGAAGTGTTTTGTTTACCATAAAGTGGACGCAAAACTTGGCTGCCGAGTACCATAGGCACAATTAAAAATCCACTGCAGGCAAGAATTTGATTCAGAGTTGGAAGGGGATGATTAATAAAATGACAAAGTGCAATGATCCAGAGAGACCAGTAAATTACAATTGGATTAAAAAAAACCACACCTTCATTTGCAAAGACATAACTGATTACAATCCAATCAAGTAAAAGTCCCTTCCACAAGTCAATGCAATATCTTTGCTTCGATGAAAGAATTACATTAGCACTCAATAAATCCTCGCTAAGATTACAGTGGCCTGTAATTTAATGACTCCATATATTATATTGCACTGGAATGATCTGATTATACATGCTAAATGAAAGTCTGAGTTAGGACACATCTGATTCTAAAGGGCTCTTACATTAACCGTGTGTGTAAGTAAGTGCATGTGTGTGTGGGAACATTATTCCAGTTTTAGCATTTTCTGCAATATTTGGCTTTGGGGCCCCCAGACCCTTTCACTTTCCTGCCTGTATCTTCCTTCCCTTCCCTGCTCAAAGTTTGTAATGGGCAGCAATGCTTTGGTTTCGTGAACCCCAGCCGCATAACAAGTGCCATCGCCAAGAATCCTGCAGACTACTAAATGCCCAGATCAAAAGCTGTGGTGAAATTTCACAGGATAATGCTTAATTTTCCTCCATCAGGGCTTCCATCTAAAGAAAAGAATTCTCAAAAGTATCTTCGCTACTGCAGCTCTTAGCAGTAGTAATGGAAAGTGATCATCTTGTAAGCAATTTGTAGTGATTCGTAGTAACAGTGGAAGTTGGATTGATTCAGTAGTAATGCATTCAGCCCCCCCCCCCCATGCACAAACAAAGCCTGAGCAAATGGGGTTTGTGTGGTGATCCGTGTAGGATTTGAGGGGCCCATATCAAAGATGGAGATGAGTTTGGAAGGAAGGGAAAACCCCATGAGGCCAAACTTGCAGAGTTTCTCCCAATTAGTCTGTTGGGGAAAGCACGGGTGAGGTTGTCCCATCCTTTCTATAGAATGAGAAAGGGATTTGGTACTTAAAACCAAAGATTACCTGAGATGCACGCAGATCCACTGGGGGCCCCACTATTTCATGGTAGGACTGCAACATCAGGCCCTTACGGGTATGTCTACACAACAATGAAACACCCACAGCTGGCCCAGGTCAGCTGACTTGGACTCAGGCTACAGGGCTGTACAGTTGTAATGTAGATGTTCGGGCTTGGGATGGACCCTGGGCTCTGAGACCCTCTCCCCCCACAGAGACCCAGGGCTCAGGCCCCATAGCCCGAGCCTCATGAACCTGACATGGGCCAGCTACAGGTGTTTAACTGCAGTATAGATATACCATTAATATTAAAGTCACTACCAGAAATCTTGTATCTGTAGTTTGAACTACTCAAACCAAAATCCCTAACTTCAGACAGTGGTAATATTAAAGATCCCAGTGCTGGAAAAAATTCAACACAGGCAGAAATGGCAATCACTTACACTAGGGCAGGCATCTTCTCCTTGCTGGCCCACCAAAATGTATAAGGCATCATCCTTCTGGAGGTCAAAAATCCCCAATACGGACACACCATGGGACCTCACCATAGTATTTTTCCCTCCTTTCCCACCGGCTGCTCCATAGCCTGAGATGCTGCAATGAAAAGAAAAGATAAAAGCCTGATACCAAATTGCTCCAAATGGGTGAAAGCAGTGTAATGGAATGCTAAACCATATTACACTGTTCAGCCAGGAGGTGGTGATGTGTGTAACATACCTTATTTAAGCTAATGTCAGTACATTAGAGCTTACAGTGAACACATCTGGCATGTATCTTTCTGAGAAAGGAAAGGCTCTGTGGCTAGACTGTATCTGGTGCAGATAGTAGCAGCCCTGTAAACCTACTGTGTACCAGGTGTGCATGGCATGGTGTCAGGAGTAAACTAGTGCCAGAGGAGAATAGAAACAGAAGGAAAGCAGCAACAAAAGTTGCAAACAGAAGGAACAAAGCACCAAAGATTGCAGGATCTCATCTACATCCTGCTCTTCGATGCCCAAGAGAACTTCAGCTTTGAGAAACCTTCACAACTGACAGACTAGAAGCAGTATTTTGCAAGGTTTGGAATTGCTACCAAACCCCACAAGGAAACCGAAGACTACGAATATGCTCTTTAATTTATCCTATGGGAAAGCAGGCAGAGCATATCTTTAAATCCTTTGATTTTACTAAAGACAGTCACAAAGAAGACTATGAAAGGATTCTGGCTATATTTGATGCATACTTTATACCCCAGAGATATGTGGTTTATAAAAGAACATGTTTTCACCAGAGAATTCAAGGTCCAGGGAAAGCATTGAATGTTTTATAAGAACTCTGCATGCATTGGCTGAAAACTGCAATTTTGGAACTGCAAAACATGAAAATATCAGGGCTTGTCTCCACTTACTGGGGGGATCGATGCATAGCAATCGATCCACTGGGGGGGTCAATTTAGGACGTCTACTGAAGACCCGCTAAATCGACCCCTGATTGCTCTCTCGTCAACTCTGGTACTCCAGCGAAACGAGAAGCATAAGGTAAGTTGATGGGAGAGTTTCTCCCATCGACCCAGTGTTGTATAGACCCTGCAATAAGTCGACCTAAGGTATGTCAAATCCAGCTATGTTATTCACATAGCTGGAGTTGCATAATTTAGGTCGACTTAGCCCCGTAGTGTAGACCTGCCCTCACAGACAGGATGGTTATTAACAGATAAAAACCGTTCATAGCAGCCACAAGTTAAGAGATTTAACCCTAAGCACAGCTATCCAGATAGCAAAGCAGTCTGAGCAGTGAGACAGCAAAACCAAGAGCAACTTGCCAGACTTGAAAAACAAGAAACTAGCTTCGAAGCAGTTAACAGATGCAGCCTGAGTGCTACAAGTCTTTACCATAAGACTGCTGAGACAAAGAGAGAATTCCCAGCTAAGAGGCACAAATTACCGCCAAACACCAAAGTCTGACAGCCTTAATGCACAAGATGTGGAAAAATTCACATCTCTACAGATGATGCATGTCCAGCCAAAGGCATAAGGTGTGATAAATGCACAAAATTATGGACATTCTGCAGTTGTTTGCTGCATCAAAGGAGTTAGGGAATTCACTCGTATTACAATCAAAAGCCATTATTTCTGGGATCTATCCCTTGTGATAACATAGAGCCTTCCTGGAGAGTGAAACTGAATAGTCCAGTAAAGACTGTTGACTTTAAAAGTGACAATTTTTCATCGATGACAGACACTCAGTTAGAAAAAGGATGGACAACTCCAGCTGTCAAAAAGAGAAGAATTCAAAACAATCAACAAAAAACAATCAACAGAGCAAACTCTATAGATGGCAGATGCAGAACAAGATGGTGACTCAAGGATTCCAGACCAACTACTGCCAGTCATTGCAACTAATGCACAACCAGAATCACGTAATTAGAAAACCAGTGAGATTCACAGACACTTAACAGACTGATCGGATCTGAACTTCAAAGACAGTGTAAATTTGGTAAATGGTAGGAATCTAGAACTTAAAGGGGGAGAAGTAAGGGAATGCTAAACTGTATTATACTGTTAAGCCACTAGATGGTGCTGTGTGTAACATACCTTATTTAAACTAACCTCTGATTTACATGGCAGAACATTAAAGGCATTTATAGTGAACACATCTGGTGTCTCTCTCTCTCTAGGAGAGGAAAGCTTAGGGTTGCCAACTTTCTAATCACACAAAACTGAACACCCCTTCCCCGAGGCCTCTCCCCTACCCTGTCCCTTCTCTGAGGCCCCTCTCTCACTTACTCCATCCCACCTCCCTCTGTCGCTCACTCTCCCCCACCCTCACTGGGCTGGGACAGGGATTTGGGGTGCTGGAGGAGGGTGAGAGCTCCGGGGTGGGGCTGGGGATGAGGGGCTTGGGGCGCGGGAGAGGCCTCCAGGCTGGGGCAGGAGGGGTATGAGGTCTGGGCTGGGGTAGCAGGCTCCAGGCAGGGCCAGAAATAAGGGGTTCAGGATTTGGGAGAGGGTTCTGGGCTGGGGCAGGGGGTTGGGGTGTGTGGAGGGGTGAGGATTCTGTCTGGGGGTACAGGCTCTGGGGAGGGGATGAGGAGTTTGGGGTGCAGGAGGGGACTCCAGGCAGGGATGAGGGCTCCGGCTGGGGGTGTGGGATCTGCGGTGGGTTGGGGATGAGGGGCTTGGGATGCAGGAGAGGATGGGGCAGGGTGTTTGGGTATTGGGGGGTATGGGCTCCAGGAGGGAGTTTGGGTGTGGGAGGGGACTCTGGGCTGGGCAGGGGGTTTGGGTGCTGGAGAGGGTTCGGGGTGTGGGGTCCCAGCAGTGCTTACCGAGGCTCCCAGGAAGCGGCCGCAGGTCCCTGCAGCCCCTAGATTCATGAGTGGCCAGGGAAGCTTCACGCGCTGCCCTAGTACCTGCAGGCACCGCCCCTACAGCTCCCATTGGTCATGGTTCTTGGCTAATGGGAGCTGCGGAGCCGGCCGCAGGGCGGGGACAGCACGTGGAGCCTCCCTGACCACTCATTCATCTAGGGGTTGCAGGGACTTGGCGGCCGCTTCCAGGAGCCACACGGTGCTAGGGCAGGCAGGAAGCCTGTCTTAGCTCCGGGCCCCTGTTGTGGTGCCCACCAGACTTTTAATGGCCTAGTCGGCAGTGCCAACTGTAGCTGCCAGGGTCCCTTTTCGACTGGGCGTTCCGGTCAAAAACCGGGTGCCTGGCAACCCTAGGAAAGCTCTGTGGCCGTCCATATTGGGTACAGAAGCCTGAGCTGCTAGTAGCAGCTCTGCAACCTACTGTGAACAAGAAATACATGACAAGCAGCTTCTAAGAAGAATCACAGGAACTACAGATGGAACAGAATTGATCCCTTCCCCAGTCAATAGCAGACTCCGTGATTACACTTGTAAAGAACATCAGCCAATTATTATTATTTATTTGTACTGCTGTAGCACTTAGGAGCCTCAGTCAGGGAATCAGGGCTTCGTCGTGGTAGGCACTATACGAACACATAACAAAAAGATGGAGTCTGCTCCAGAGAGCTTACAGTCCAAGTAAATCAAGATCCAAAACCTCCTTGGAAAAGCTGGATTGTGAACTCTGAAGATTCATGTTCTCTGCGTATCCACAGAACAAGTCCAGCCAGAGCAACAGCAGTGCAAGCGTCTCTCACTTCTACTCCACAGTAAGAACAACTGATGCCGAGCAAGGGCTCGAAAACACAACTTCGTTGTGTAGAGAGAGTCCTCTCTGGACTGCACACTCCTTGCTAGCTTTAGAGTTGAACACAGGGAGAGAGAGGGCGACGAGGGGCTATAAATATGAGATTCAACAGGAGGAGTCTCGAGGAAGCAGACAAAGAAACTGTTCCAGATGGCAGGGGCTGCAAGGGAGAAGGCTCTTGCACCAACAGTGGCAAGACTGTGTGAAGGGACTGAAGGAGCATAGAGAGAGACTGTGGCTGGAGCAAGTTCAAGTGTATTTTGACAAACAAGGCAGGCAGAGTCATCTGACCTTTATATTTAGTTTGTAATGCACCTTCTCAAGGTGGTGCTCTGTCCCCCTTGAGTGGTGTCTGCTCCACGTATAAAGGGTAAGGAGTAGAGTTGGTCAGGAATTTTTTGATAGTATATTTTTGGCCATTCATTGAAAGTGAAAATTTTTCATGGGAAAGGGTTGGTGTCAAAGAATTTCCTGTTTCGAATTTTTTTTCAGAAAAAGTTTCAAAATCATCAAGACACCCTGATTGGCATTTCCACAATGAAATGTCCCTTTTTTGACTGTAAGAAAAGGCTTTTCATTATGAAATTAAAATTAATTTATGTAAAAATATATTTTTTTTACACAAAAAAGGGTTGAAACAAATGAAATGTTTCAAAATGATCAAAACAAAATGTTTTGATTGACCCAAACCAGGGTTGGTTTTGTTTGTGTCATAAATATAAAGGGAAGGGTAAACACCTTTAAAATCCCTCCTGGACAGAGGAAAAATCCTTTCACCTGTAAAGGGTTAAAAAACTAGGATAACCTCGCTGGCACCTGACCAATATGACCAATGAGGAGACAAGATACTTTCAAAAGCTGCGGGGGAGAGAGAAAACAAAGCTCTCTCCATCTGTCTGTGTGATGCTTTTGCCGGGGACAGAACAGGAATGGAGTCTTAGAATTTAGTAGGTAATCTAGCTAGATCTGCATTAGATTATGATTTCTTTAAATGGCTGAGAAAATAAACTGTGCTGAATTGAATGGATATTCCTGTCTGTGTGTCTTTTTGTAACTTAAGGTTTTGCCTAGAGGGATTCTCTATGTTTTGAATCTAATTACCCTGTAAGGTATTTACCATCCTGATTTTACAGAGGTGATTCTTTTTATTGTTACTTCTATTAAAATTCTTCTTTTCAAGAACTGAATGCTTTTTTTCTTTGTTCTTAAGATCCAAGAGTTTGGGTCTGTGGTCACCTATGCAAATTGGTGAGGATTTTTACCAAACCTTCCCCAGGAAGTGGGGTGCAAGGGTTGGGAGGCTGTTGGGGGGGAAAGACGTTTCCAAACGGGCTCTTTCCTAATAAAATAAACCTGGATAAACGTTTGGTGGTGGCAGTGGAAGTCCATGGGCAAAGGGTAAAATAGTTTGTACCTTGGGGAAGTTTTAACCTAAGCTGGTAAAAGTAAGCTTAGGAGGTTTTCATGCAGGTCCCCACATCTGTACCCTAGAGTTCAGAGTGGGGAAGGAATATTGACAGTTTGGATGATCAGATGGCAATTTTTTTTTTGAGATTCTGGCTTTTTGTCCCATTTCAAAATGGGAAAAAATATTGAATTTTCAGATTAGAGGAAACCTATTTCCCACCCAGTCCTAGGGAAGAGCCTGCTACAGCCTTGGGCTTTTAACTCAATGAGTAGAGCCTCACATTTTGAAAACCAGATGTTCCAGATACAATCCCCACTGCAGACAGCCCACCCAAAAATGTCACATTACAATTATATCCCTCAAATCCTCCCTCTTTTATGCAAAATAATAATAATAAATATGCTCCTCCAGAGCAGCATTCATCCAAGGACCTCAAAGTACTTCAGAAACATTGAACTAAGTCAGGCAACTTCCACTGTGAGACAGATATGAATTATTATCCTCATTTTACCAGTGGGGAGATTGGGACACAGAGAGCCAAATTTCAACCCAGTGTACACAGATGAGTCTCCACGGACTTTAGTGGCATTACAACCACTTACATCAGGGTGGAATTTGGCCCAGCGAGGATAAGTCAACTGTCCAGAGTGACAGCTGATCCTCAAGCAGAGTCAGGAATGCAACCCAGGGGGAGCTCATTCCCTACTCCAACCACTAGATGTATCTTCTTCTAATAAAACTAATCTAATTACTTTATTTAAGAAGGAGAACCGGCTTTCCTTTAATCCCCATTCCTTCAATTTGGGCTCTGAACTTTGCCTGACATGGCACCACATGTAAATGGAGTACAAACAGCACCATACATGGCACAGGACTGCTCTGTACTAGGACTGCTTCCCCAAAGGGCCTTAAGCAGCTTGTGCAGCCAAGCTTCACGTGCTAGTTACTAGTGTGAAAAAATGAGGCTTTGAGATTTTGCTCCGAGGCAGCCAGCATGAAGTGAGCATGATGCTGGAGCAACTGTGGTGCGCCAAGTGCCTCAGAAAAAAGATGAGATCCTTGGAATGTGACATAATTATGTTGGTGCCACTTTTTGTAACCAAACCAACCATTCCTCAACAAGGCCAGGAGAGAAAGTGAGGGACACTCCCTGGGGTCCCCTGAACAGATGCTGCACAGACCAGGAGATTACTGAGCTGATTTGCAGCAGGACATTGTAATGGCTAATGAGATGCACCATGAAGCAAGGCAGACTGGCAGGACTAATCAGCTGCAATTAGAAGCCATATTTTTCTACATCTGAATAGATTTTGCATACAAGCAATAAAGTCAGGAAGTGCGAGAGACCCCATTAGTGGCTCATCCACAGGCTGCAGGCGAATGTGAGCAGCAGATGCATCACCACGGCTGCTCCCCATTCATCAAAGGAGCCAATTGCTGTTCAAATAAACAGGTTTCAGAGTAGCAGCCCTGTTAGTCTCTAAGGTGCCACTGGTACTCCTTTTCTTTTTATTTAAATAAACAGAATGTTTAGTCTTTATAGTATGGATCCCTGCACCAATACAGAGATCACAGGTGCATGACGGGGTGGGTGTTGGCTTGCAGTATAGAGGCCGAAAAGAGACAGACAACAGCCCAGGAAATCCAGAGGAGGGAATAATTTACATTTCCTTCCTGCCTTCCTTTCTTTTGGCTTTTATTATATCATGACTTGTGCACATTGAGGAAGATGTGAGTCTTTAGGGGGATCTGCATGAAAGGACAGGACAGTGGATAAGCAAACTGGGGATGGAGATGCCATTCCACACAAAAGCAGCAGTGTGGAGAAAGAAATGGAGATGATTTGGGGAGAGGAAAAATGATCAGGATGTCAAGGCTGGACCACTGCATGATCAAGAATAGCCTCTGTCATAGGATTCCAGTCCCACATGGGACTTGGAAGTGCCAGGCACCAGTTAAAATGACAGAGTGGGAAATACAGTGAACCTGACTGAAAGGATCTTTTAGGGTGTGGTTCTAAAAATGGGTGAACATGCATGGAGGATGGGAGTGGGTCTTATTTTTTCCTCATCCACTCCCCCATCTTTGATCATAGCCCTGGGTGTGAAGGGATGGAAGATTTCATAGTAAGCTCCAGAAGGAAATTGGATGATAAAATACATATTGTCTTGTTTTGCCTGATGCTGCTGGTCTTTGCAGTGTAAAATCCAACAGGGGCCAAATCCAGCTCTCCTTGCTCACATGGGCAGCCCATTAGGGCCTTGAACTGAAATAGCTCAGGTCTGTTGACCTTCAGGGCAGGCTGCAAGGCTTAGCTGTCTATTCAGAACTTTGGTGAGGGTGGGTTTTGCTGGGGGCTGCTGTTCATGTCAGAGGGGAGTTTTGCTGGGGAATGAACTATCCTTCTGCTACTGTTTTTATTCTGGTAAGTTGTGACCCTGGAAATGCCTCAATGCCAAAGGGCAGAGGGCCCACTATACCGTAACTCACATCAGGCCTGACACACTCACCACTCCCAACACAGTTATCGTAATATGTATCCAAAATATGTCATGGAAACTATCATATGTCAACTGGTGACACGCTGGTCCTTGAAAATCATTTTGTGACGTAAGTACAGGTTGTGTGCAAAGAATTATATCTGTGTTGGAAATATGGTCTTAAAATGTGGTTTGGGAGGCAATGCGTACAGCCAACCTGCCCTAGCCAAAGGAATGTGGGTTTACTTATCTGGCTGGCTTGATTACAGGCAGAGGACAACAAAAGTATGTTTACATATAAGGTAAACAAAGCTATCAAGCCAATGAGCGAGGAAGGAGACAACTTAGTAAGCCCAGCAGGGGATAGAGTCTGCTCTGCAGGACACCTTCCTGGCTCTTGAGGCAGAGACAATGGACTTTGGGTAATATAAGGAGACCAAAAAGACATTCTAGTTATCTATCATGCAGGGAACCTCTGAGCCTGTGAAAGTTGGATCCCCTAGTCTGAGGGCTAGAGATCCTGGGAACTTGATGTAAGTGAGAAAAATGCTTAGGAAAAGATTGTAACTTGCTAAAGCTAAGTTTGTCACTAGAAAGAAAAGGAGTACTTGTGGCACCTTAGAGGCTAACCAACTTATTTGGTTAGTCTCTAAGGTGCCACAAGTACTCCTTTTCTTTTTGCAAATACAGACTAACACAGCTGTTACTCTGAAACCTGTCACTAGAAAGTGTGCTTTGTTTGTAACTATACCTGTCTCTTCTTCTCTTGCTTAATATCACTTAAATCTCTGTTCTTTGTTAATGAACTTATTTTTGTTTTATTATTAATTTATCTTAGTGCTGCTATAATGAACTGAGTTCGTGTTTTCAGCTAGCTTAACAGACAGGTGTATACACTGTCTCTTTGTAGGCAGCGAACTTAACTTCTGTAAGCGTCCTGTGAGAGGGACTGGACACGGCAGGGAGACGTCTCTGGGGAACACAGGAACTGGGGTTCAGTGACAGTGACTATTCCCTGCAAGGCAAGGTTTAGACTGGCAGAGTGTTGAGAATTGGCTGGTGAAGCAGACAGACTGATGTGGCAGGGAGCTGTCTCAGAGTCTAAACTCCAGCAAAGTTCACTCTTATTGGTGCTGAGAGGAAACACAGTTGTTTAGGTCTGGGTGTCTTGAGAACAGAATGTCACAAAAGTATATTTTAACTTGTGTCCAAAGTGCTGAGCGGATTAGATACACCCTTTTTAATATCTATTAGATAGATCAATATCAGGATTGAGGGCCTCAACCCTGCTCCGGCTCCTTCACACTGGGTGAAAGGGCTGGAGTGACAGAAAGTGGCTGTAAAAGCCCCAAATCCAGCAGCCTTTTCTCCCTTGGTGCAGGCTGTGTGCAGACAGCTGTAAGGCTAACTTCTACAGATCCTCCTTGCACAGCGGGCATGCTGGGGGCTAGGAGCAGGAGGGATAAATCAGGGGCAGGGATGTAGCATGCAGTGCTATTCTGGGCAGCCTTGGGAAGCTGTTGTAACTTGACATGTCCCCAGGGCTGTCTAGGTTATGCTGGGGGCCTGTCCAGCTCCTGCAGAAGTCCAGGATCAGAAGGGCACAAAGATGGTTTGAACCACAATCGCACCCCCCACCCCACCAATCCAACTGGCTGCGAGTTCTGTGCTGCATCTTTAAGGGGTGCGGAACAACATCTGACTCCAGTTGTAGATCAGGAACTAAGCTAGTCTGTTAGCCATTAATTACTTACACAGACCCTAAAAGTGTGCCAGGGGTTTTACAGACATGGAAGAAGACAGGTACCTACACTGAAGAGTTGGAATTTTAAATCTACTTGCAATCTGTACTATGCGGCAAAATCAGCCTGTAGTTGCTGCAGACTTTTGGATCTTCCTTGGGCTGTGTGATATTAAAGAAATGTCAGGTTTATGTGTTTAATTTATTGCCTCACCTCTTTGGGGTTATATTTTATATGCATATTCACTGTATGCCAGCCTTGAAAAATTCTACTCACCCACGCACTCAAGGCAAGTCATTTTTTTTGATGGGTGAGTAAAACATCATTAGTTTTTTTTTTCCCCATTATCATCAATCCTCAGGGTAATAGGTGTGCAAACAGATTTTGTGCCTGGCCCAGTCAATTTCACAAGGCTGCCCTCTTGTTATTTTGTTGGTGTCCCCTGACATTGAGGATTGAGATGCGTCCCCAATACTGAAATTCCTTTTCAATAAAAACAAAGAAGTTTAAAAAATAATAAAAGATCTGAATGTGTCAATGAGTGTCAAGCAGAACTCTACCCTTGTCTTCAGAGGGGAGTTCTGCTTAAAAATCCACTGCAGAATAATTGATTTGAATGGAGAGTTCTGCTTAAAAAAAAAAAATCGACAGCACAATATGGCCCAATGTTATTGTTTAGTTACAGTAGGTTCAATTTTGACTGTGCCCTTTTATCAAGGGCCAACAACTTTTTTTTTTCCAGTCGCAGCAGCCTGATTAAATTATTTTGAACCATGTCTGACTATCTCTATTTGTTGACTAGAGTGTCGCCAATTAAACAGGCCTCTGTTAAATTTAAACTGCTAATTTTAGCACTTCTGTAGCAGAATTGCCTGTTGGATAAGCCTGGAAAGGTCAGGCTAACAAGCACAATTTGTTCAGGATAGCAAATACCCATATCAATAAAAATTCACAGAAGAAAAAGAAAGGGACCCAGTTATTAAAAGTATCTGGTAGTAAGTCACTTAAGTTTAAAAAAATTGTCTTTACATTATAAGCTACATCGTAGATTATTAAAATGAAAAAAATATATATTTCTGGCCCCACACCATTGGATATGTTTATTTACCAGTTTGCACTTCTCTCAGCTCTTGCAATGAAAGAAGGAAACTAGATAAGTCAGTTTCACTTTTGTTTCTACTCAATGTCACTTTTGGGATCTCATCCACTAGCACAAACCTGCCATTGCACACATTGCAGGAGAATTATTACTTGTTAAAAAATGTGTGGAAACATTTCTTAAATTGTACATTTCATAAAAACTTGTTTCTAGCAATCAAAAAATTCAGGGCCAAATTTCATCAGTTAGTGTATCGATGTACCTGTTGTGCTGCCCATCATTCCACTGAAATTAGTGGGATGTGCATGTGCTTTGGGTTATTGAGCAGCAGTTCAGGTTTGGTGGAGGCTAGTTATGGGCTCCTGACCTCTGCACACACATTACTGCTCTCAAGTGGATGGGATGTCAGACCTAATCCAGGGTTTATAGGTCTGCTCTACTCACTGAACTAATGGAGCAGTTCCGTTACTTCAGGAAGTGCTACAGAAATCAATGTGAAATTAATGTCATTTAGCTGGCAATGGCAGAGTTTGCATATGTGGTTAGAGCACATGTATGTCAAATGCTTGAGCTGTCAATCTCGCTTTCTCATTTTCTTTTTTATCATCATTGTTTTTACAGGACTCAGAGGTGGACAGACACTTCGCAGATCAACAGACAAACAAACATATGTTTCCTGCCCTGAAGAGTTTATTTAATTTTGGTATGTGCACATCTCGATGATTCTATTAAATTAAAGGTAGAACAGACAGTGATCCATATAGCTAAGGGAAAGGAGGACTTGTGGCACCTTAGAGACTAACAAATTTATTTGAGCATAAGCTTTCGTGAATTACAGCTCACTTCATCTTATATCTAAGGTTGCTCATCACTTCCCATATAAAACCCCTGTTGTCAGTTGCTTATAACTTTACCAGACTGTAATAATTTGAGCTGAAATTTCCCATGCTTGGTCTCTGCCTCAGGCTGATTTTTAAGTTTCAGCAAAACAGTTCAGCTCTTCCTCAGAACAAAGCAGGGAAAACAGACAATTTTGCCGTTATTATTTTTTTTCCAACCATTTATTTGAAGCACTCTTGTGTCTCCATTCTTTGGATCACAAACTTGAAATTTGGCAGGGAAGTACCCCTTGGGTCAGAGATGTGCCTTTTGCTGTCCCCATGAAAATCCATCCACATTTGGCCAAGTTCTACTATTCTGAGAATAGTCATCTGATGTGCTCAGGACATATTTGGAGCTGGGGGAAAATTTCAATCTTGTCAGTGACATGTCATGAAAATGACAGAGTCTCTCACCTGTAGGTATTGGTTGCTGGCACTCTCCAGATCTGCACACCTTGAAGAATTCCTTCAGCCCCCACTATAACACTGAGATTGGAGTTCCTGTAGGCGTCATTGCACTGGGTCTGAGTGGGTCCCTGCGGTCCACTGGCACCACATGTGGTGAACAACCACTGATCTAAAATAAAGATACATGTAAAATACACTTTGAATATATGACAGTCTCACTGTCATTCCCTTTACTTGCTCCTGCTTGGACTGGAACCAAGAGGAGAATCGCGGAATCTGTTTTTAAGGGAGAAAGGATAGTCATTCACAAGACTCCGCATAATCTAGTACATCATAACAATACTTAGCACTTATGCAGTGATTTTCTTCTGTAGACCTCAGCCTCATAATGAGGATTATTACCTCTGTTTTACAGAGGCACAGGAAGGTAAAGTAATTTGTTCGAAGTCACACTACAAGTCAACAGCAGAATGAGGAACAGAACCCAAGTCTAGTGCACTGTCCCCTGGACCATGAATAATGTGTGACCCATAAATAACTAGACCATTGCAATTTACCCCCTGCTACCCTACTGTAGTTTACTAAATAAGGATATACAGTACTCAGTTACTGGGACCTGAATGAGAAGACTGAATAATTCTGGATAACTGAGATTTTGGATAATTGGGGAATTTTCACTGTAATTAATACAAAAGCAATCATAACTCAGTTTCAGCTAACAGAGAGTTTGAGATAACTGAGATTTATATAACCAGACCCTCAGGCACAAATCAACATAGCTCCACAGTAATTATTTTCACCAGCTGGGGATTTGGCCCTGTGTGAATAGATTTGTGCATAGATTTGTACAGTAGAATCTTGCTAATCTTCACATCTCATAATTCACGCAGATGAAATTGCAGTACCTCCCCATTTCTCTGCAAAGTTTCACCACCAGAGCCAGCACTGTTATGCGGCCTCATATTATTAAGACCTCATTAGTTTTGCAAATTATATATGCAACATTCGCTAATGTACTCCAAAGCATTATATATAATCAAAACTAAGTGGACAAACTGCATTTGATGCATGTATCTTTGGTTTCTCGGGGGTGGGGTGTCTTTACGTATATGCTAATTCACAAAATTCAGTAAATTCCATTAGTAAGATTCTACTGTCATTAAAAATGAAAGATTTAAAATATTTTTTCAAAATATCTGCCACTGTGACTTTGGGCAAGCCAATTCACCCTTCTACTGTGTCTGCAGTGTCATTACTTTTCAACATTTCCACCAATTCATTACAACATATGCAGCTGCACTGGTGGTAGCAACAGAGGAAGTGTTAGCTTAGACCGGCTGCTGGCATTTTAACCACTCTGGATCTAAGTCAGAGCTGGACTAGACAGGATAGTCAAAACACCATTAGGTGGTTTATGCCAGCCATTTCACTCTTGCTATTACTGGTGGAGTTTCACTGGGGGCTTGGGGAGGGGGGTGTTTGAAGAAAATGCCAGCATAGACAAGGCATAAGTGCCTCGACTTCCCCCTTGTAAAATGAGGATAATAATAATACTATGGTGAGGCTAAATTGATTAACGTTTGTAAAGCTGTGAGATTCCCTCAGTGAAATAGAGCAACAATTATTTCTTATCACAACAACTGTTTGGGATTTGACATAGAAAGGATCAAGATATATAGCGCAGAAGAGCTATCTACAAATATGGCTTTTTTCAGGAGCACATCACAATTAACAGAATTTATCCTCACACCACCCATATGAGATAGGGAGGTATTATCCCCATTTTACAGATGGGGAACTGAGGCACAGGATAGATTAAGTGACTTGCCCATGCTCTCACAGGAAGTCTGTGACAAAATCTGGAAGTGAATCCAGGTCTCTTGAGCTCCAGTGGTCTATCCACCTGACTATCTTTTCTAGGCTTAAGACCTGTTCCAAACACATTGAAGTCAAATGGAAGTTTTCTATTGACTTCAATAGGCTTTGGACCAGGGCCTTAAGAATAAAGTATCCTTTTTCTTGATGACTTTCTTAATCCAGAGCCTGAGCATCTTCAGGAAACATTGCAAAGCCATCTCTTTGAGAAAGCCTTTCCACCATATGTGGTGCTCACAATATAAACATCCCCTTCTATTCCCAACCTCCTCCCAATTATCCCACCTCCCAAAAAATCCCTATCTCAAGAAGTTTTGACCCTGGAAAGGGAGAAGTGCCAGAGACACCACGAAGTCTGCTGGGGACTTAGCACCTTCCATGCAAAGTCAATAGCAAAGATACTACAGCTATGGGAAGCAGCATAAAACACTTTAAATAGATTAGATAGATCAGAAGATTATATGGATAATGGGGGGAAAACAAAAAACAAAAACTGGGGAAGAGAACCTCAGAAAATACGATCTCAGGGACTAATGGTTTCTAAACAGAATGTTTATCAGAATTTTCACACAATGTTTCTGTGGATCTGATCCTTCAAATACTGACAGTCTTACACCAGAAATTTGTTATGTTCATTTGCTTCATTGCCAGAAAGAAAGCTGAGGCCTCTCCTTCCAAGTATCGTAGTGACTTAACATTATAATATCCCAGTGGGCTAAGCCAGCTGCACTGAAGCATATGCTTAGGAAAATGGGTAGGTGAGCATCTTAGTTTGGAATAATAAGAAACAGCTCTTATCTTGCTGGTGAAAATCTGTCTGCACATGGAATTATTCAGGAACAGGGTAGACAAGCCCTAAAGGTGGTGATTAATGCTATTATGGGAGTGACTCTGGTAATACCTGTGTTCAGTATGGACTAGAGGTTACCAGAGCCCTGAGCAAACTCAGATGGAACTGAGCACTTGTGCAGTTAACTAAGCATTGTGTTTTCTCTCCTGTGAGCCTCCTATTATATCAGTCTCCAAAAAGCTGATGGACTGGGGAATGCTAGATCACAAGAAGTTTGTTTTACAAACCCGATGAATTTTTAAAAACCAGAGACTCAAAAGTTTGGATTTCCGATAAGAAGCCAAAGGTCTGGTGGCTTCTCTGAACTGAGTGGAAGTTCCTCTCTTCTCTTCCATAGTTTGGACGAATATGGATGAAGCCCAAGAAGATACAGTGGAGGCACCAAGCCTGCACTGGCCCCTGAGGGTAGGCTGCTTGGGACAGTATAGGTCTTTTTGCATCTCTAATTTCTATGAATCTTTTCTCTTTCTGAAGAAACCTACACATATGAAGATGAGTTGCACATCAAACATAATGGGTGGCATCCTGGCTCCCTTGAAGTCAGTGGAGGCTTTTTACCATTAACTTCAAAGGGGCCCGGGTTTCTCCTAATATTCACTGCCAGGTGTTTTCAGTATTCCCTCTTAATCACTACCGTCGTGACTTACGAACCACATGCTTCCTCCTAGTTCAGAATCTCCTTCGTGTTTGATACTGAAGGCCAGTCCAATATATTACAATTTTACTGCTGGATCAAACAGGAACAGAATATAGCCGGGGGGGGAGGTAAAGAGTCAATCCTGGTTTAAAAAGAATTAAAAAGATGATGGGTCTCAGAAAGTTTGGATCTAGCCTAAACTCAGACTTTTTCCCCACGAAACCCACACTGATCTAAAAATTTATTAAATATAGCACTTGCCCGAAGTCTTAAATAACAAAACAAGCACCCAAGGTTCTCTCAATGTCTATACAACCTCAGAAATGGTCTTTTTCCAGTAAAAGTGGCTATTTCCTCCCTGTGTGTTACTGATTTCCTCCAGTACCAGAAACAACTGCAACATACTACATGAGCCATTAAAAACTCTCAGAAACCTATTTCCACAGGTTGTTGCATGTCATGGCAATTTAGAGTAATTCAATTTTGAGCACAACTTTGATCTCCACAGATGAAACAGCAACACTGAAACACAACCCTTTAAGCAACTGGGATAACAGCGTAACATTTTCTACCTGCATGCAACCATAACGCGGTCATGTAACATACAGTATAGTTCTCTTTTGTTCTGCAGTGCATGATGGGGTAGTTCCTTCAGCACACCATAATTTTCCAGTCTGTGGCTGCCAAAAAGTAACATATTCTGGTCTAAATTTTCCAAAGTGACTAAGGATTTTGGGTCCCACTTTGGATACTTTAAAGAGGCCTGATGTCCAGAAGGTGCTGAGTACCAATATGTTGAAAGTCAGGACACCCAATAACAGAGGCATGCAAAATCACTAGTCACTTTGGAAGATTTAGGCCTATATTTTTAGGACCTTCTGTTGTACCCTCTGGACCTGATTCAAAAATCTTGGATCAGACCGCTAATTGGGTTAATAATCTGAAACTTTCAATTTAAGAAAAAAATGAAATAAAAAACTGCACTGAGAATCAGAGCCAAGATAATAAATTATAATGAATAATTTATACAATCATTAATCTCTTTTTCCTGTCTGAGACTGGACTTGTCATTTCTCAGACTTATTTATTGTTCAAAATTATTTGCCAAGTAGTTTCTGGGAATAATTCTTGGCCTGTAGCTTGTTTGCTAGCATTAAAATGAATTTTTTGATTGCATGCAAAGGCCACGTGGTATGTTTTTTGGTATACTTGTTTTTTGATTGGATGAGCATTAACTCTTTGAATCAGGTTTCCATTATGATTAATCATGATTACAAATTAAAAAATCTTTTTCTGGAGGACATGATTTTGCTCTACAAAATGGCATCCTCCATGCTCTCTGGACTCCTGAGAGGAAATTTTATTAAAAAGGGATTGTGCCAGGAAGAAGTTTAGGAACCCCTGATATAAACAGATGGCTGGGGGCAGAGGCTAAAAAGATTCTTGACCTGATTTTACAGTGGTGTCTTAGTCTCTCACCAGCTTGGTGTGCATATACACTTTTGGTGTGCTAAAGCAGGGGTGGGCAAACTTTTTGGCCTGAGGGCCACATCGGGTTTCTGAAATTCTATGGAGGGCCGGTTACGGGAGGCTGTGCCAGGTCCCCCACCCCTTATCCGACCCCCCTGCTTCTCGCCTCCTGACGGCCCCCCCGGGACTCCTGCCCCATCCAACCCCCCCAGTTCCCTGTCCCCTGAAGGCCCTCCCGGGACCCCGCCTCATCCACACACACCCCACTCCCTGTCTGCCACCAGACTCCCCGCCCCTGACTTCCCCCAGCCACCCCATCCAACCCCTCCTCTCATTCCTGACTGCTCCCCCTGGGACCCTGGCGGCACAGTGAGTGGAGGCTGCGGGGGAGGGGGGAATAGTTGGGGAGGGGCCGTGGGCTAGCCTCCCGGGCCAGGAGCTCAGGGGCCAGGCAGGAGGGTCCCGCAGGCCGGATGAGGCCCGTGGGCTGTAGTTTGCCCACCTCTGCGCTAAAGCCTGCATACACAGTTGAACTATTCTAATCCTAGCATGTGCAGGCAATAGAATTTTCACAGGCCAAGAACTATTTATCCAAATGGGCCTTGGGTATGAAGCTTCTGTCACCTGCAAATGGAGGGGTGACAGTCTATGACTTGCATATACCAGGGTTAGTGCTCCCAAGTAGATGCACATGTGTGTGCAGGGCAGTCCCTAGACCAAATGGCGTTCCAGGCAAGGTATGTCTTCCGCGGCCCCCTATATTTGTTAAATCTTTGAATACCTTATTTTTTATTGCATTTGTAGCCCATTTCACAACTTTGACGTACGATTTGCATGCATGATTTATAAAAGACATATAAGACAATAATTCATACAAGACAATAAATTTGCAAGCTAGGATCTGTAAATCTGTATTTGTTCATGCCATATATAAGCAAATAAAACAATCATTTCCTCTAAGCTGATAGAAACTTTTTAAATTTTAAGAATAACTGAAATATACTAACATCAAGAAATTGAACTGTGCACCAACACTGGGTGGACCAGTATTAAATAGTGAGTGTTACCGTAGGTGACAGCCTTAGAATGTTAAACC
Source organism: Lepidochelys kempii (assembly GCF_965140285.1). Lineage (NCBI taxonomy): Eukaryota > Metazoa > Chordata > Testudines > Cheloniidae > Lepidochelys > Lepidochelys kempii. The sequence goes on from NC_136382.1 coordinate 156,078,542, forward strand.
TAGTCCTTTAGTTCAAAAGGTTGCTTTTCCTGCCTTTGACCTTGCCAACTCAAGTCAGTGATCTAGTTTGTCAGGCTTTGCACCTCGTGTCAGATTCCAGTCTCAGCTTTATTCAATTGCTCCAGTTCCCTCAGGGCGTCGTGAACCTCAGTCACTTGGTACCTCCCTGGCCTTACTCTGTCAATGTGGCTCTGCCAGCGAGTGTCGCTTAGCGGCTTCACAGTCAGATTTATAACATTGTCCATGAGGATCTTCCACCTGATAGCTGATGCTGAAAATATGACGTATGTCCTTTGCAGTACTCCGAAGAGAGGTACTGAATCTAAAGATGATGACTCTGCATCTGACAATAACTAGGCTGAGGGAATGGCAGCCACATGGCACGAAGAAAACTCATGGATTCAGCATCAGAATCTTTGCCGGGATGCCACAGTTTCTTCCTTTCATGTTCGCACCATTGTCGTAGCCTTGGTTGCGGCCATCCTGAAGCTTTATTTTACTCTCATTCGAAACATTCATAAACAGTTCTGTTAGGCCTTTTCCAGTAGAGTTGTCCACAGACTGGAAACAGATAAAATGTTCCTGTACTTGGATACAGTCATCCTCGTCATCAATAAATCTTATTGTAAATGACATCTTTTCACTGTGACTCATGTCGGGATTTCAGTCCATTATTACAGCATAGTCCTTTGCTTTGCCAAGCCATATCAATATGTTATCAAGCACCTTCCTTGCCATAAGATCAATCAATTTGTTTTGAATTGCTTTGCTCCAGGAATGGTCCATAGCTTCCTTACGAACTGCTTGACGTAGGTGCTCACGTGTGACTTCATCATATCTCCCAAGGAAATTACCATTATGTTCAGTGAACAACTTATCCAACGAACCCGGAAAACCAAATTATTCTTTGCGAGAAAGAGGAAAATTGAGATCAGACATTCAAGCACATTCCTCCAGTGCTGGGTTTCTACATTAACAATGCTCTGGCTTTCTGCTTCTATGTATTTATTCAGCTTGAGCCTGGACTCGACCTCCATCCATTTGGAGTAGGCCATAAAATGGCCAGGTGACTTTTCATGTTGCTTCAGAACACCAGTTAAGTTATGCCAGTAATTGTACCCAGAAAATGCAAGCAACGATTTGGTATTCTTGTCAAATACTTAGCAACAAAAAACTGAACACTTTGTCAGTTGATTTTGAGTAAACTAGCCAATGCTGATTCAGTTTCTCACCATTTTTGAGCACTCTTTTGCAGTGTGACTTTGAGAAGTGTTACTTCTGCTCATTTACTGGAAACATCATATTCTCAGTTTTGCCTGGCCTGTTCAAAACTGTACAATCAATACTGGCAGAGTTTAGGATTGCTGGCCATAAAGCAGGATCTGATATATCAATTTGTGGTGTGCAATTTTTCTCATTGCTGTTTCTGTCATCATGCAAGGCTGATTCTTATAGTTTCTCTCCTTTTCATGTAAACCAGGTTTTTCTTTGTCATTACTCTCCTTTTCCTGTGAGCCACATTCTTCTTTATCATCACTCTTCTTTATGCTGCCAGAAGAACTGGATGATTCTCCATCACTTTCCTCTCATTCCCATTCCTTATCGTCCAGTAAATCTGCTAATTCCTTAGTAATAGGACTTCCATCATTTACGCTTCGCTCCTCAATTTCTTCTGCACTGGGATGATCGCTACTGCCTAAAGCCCGGTCTACGTTGTTCTGTTTCAGATACTTTCCCATCAATTTTGCCCCTTGCTGCAAAGTAGATTACAATTGAGATTTTTGCTTCCTATACTGAGCTCCTGAAGGCTTCTTCACGGGCATCTTTTATTTTCTCTGGGAGAAACAGACAGCATTAGGGAGAGCAAAAGTCTATGTTCCGTAGCCTTAGAAAGTCATCATACATTACATGTTAAGCATGATAAGAAAAGTAACAGTATTTCTTTTATATTGTTGCATTCGATAGATCTCTGGTATTTCATTAAATATGTCCTTTATTAGTCGCAACTTACACTCTTCAAGTATTAAAACACAAGTACACTTTCACAATTACACAATAAAACAAGGTTCACAATATCCCAGCTGGGCTCTCACTTGGTTTTTATATCTCACTGACTGACTGGTGAAGCCGCGCCCCTTATATACGTGTGTGGGCATGGCTGACAAAGTTCTAGGAGATTCAAGGAAAATGCAGTTCTCAGAAAGTATGGAAGGTTCCAAGAGATTCTACAAAGGTCCAGAACATTTTAGGAAGTTAATGAAAAATGAATCCCCTAACCCTGAAATATGTTACTTCAAACATTCTATTTTCCCTTTTGTCACTAACAACAAAAATCAGTTGCCTGGGTCACCTGCCCCTAAATGCGGACCTGTATGTGCATATGTGCATACATGTGCAGAAAGTGCGCTCACAAGGTGAGGAAAACATTTCAACATCCGTAGGTATATTTGTTTCAATATTTTTAATTTTACATGGCAACAAATATAGCATTTATAATCCCATTTTCTGTCTCTAACAATTCCCGAGTGCTCACTTATGTTTCCATTGGTGTTTGAGTCAGCAACATCCCTAACAATAATGATATATTCCAAGTCTATAGTGCTTTTCATCCACCAGGACCCCCAAATATTGTACCAGTTATTATATGTTATATGCACAGAAATCAAACATGAACCAATGAAATGCAGCCATTCCAGAAATGAAACACTGCAGCTGGTTAAAGGCTCACAGCAAATCCATGCAACTGTTTAGTACAAGAAGTGAAGAAGAATATTGAAAATAAATTGAAACTGCGCAGGGAATGTCTAGGTACTAGAGCTGGTAGAAAATTTTCCAACTGAACAGGTTTTGGACAGAAAACGCTGGTTTGACAGAATCCCCATATTCCGTAGGACTTGAAACTTTCAATGGAAACCTGGCAGGCCTGCCTAGTTTCCTGACAGCTCCCCGACCTCTCCAGGAACCTGCCTGATGGGCTACTGTGGACCTAGGCTCCCTGGGTTTCCAGGCTCCTCAAGAGCCCACTTGGTGAGCTGCTGGGGAGCTAGGACCGGAAAGTTTTGAAAAATTCCTGTTTGGTTCTTTGGAAATGGATTTTTTTTTTGAAAATGTCCTTCCCATGGACAATTTCACATATCTGATTTGTCCAAATTTAAAACTTTTTTGGGGGAGCAAGTAGGGGAATGCAAAATTTTCCACAGGAGGGAAATTCTGGTTCCCACACAACTCTAATAGGTAATGTACTGTAATTAACCAAACTGGAATTCAGCCAGGCTGTGGAGGGTAGCACCCCTGACGCTGGCAAAAAATGTGATGGGATTTTCAATGTTCAGAATTTGTAGGTCGGGCACAATCACAGCTCAAGGTAGCACAGACACAGGCATTCTAAAGAGTAACTTTATCAAAGAACGGGACTCAGAGGAAGAAAGAACAAGGCATATTTGCTCTGCTGGAGTGGAAAGCAATTTCACTGCTCACAAATATGCCAAACAAGTGTAACAAAAATGGCAATAAGCATCTTAGCCATTCCTCAAAGGCATAAATACATTAACTGGCATCTGTTGGCTCAAACCAGCTAAAGTTAAGGGTAAATAGATTTATTCAGCCTTGAGATGATCACAAACTCACTGTTCCCACATGCTCCATATCCTTATTGTAAGGGGACTGTTGCCCCCTTACTAACATTCAGTGGGGTGTTTTGGTTGGCTAGCTCCCAGTACTAAAAGGGGAAGGGTCTATGGGAAATCAGGACCCTGAGACTGATAGTCCCCAGGAACAATGGGAAGAGGCCAATGCTCCAGGTCAGCCTGAATGACAGGGCGGGCAAGCTAATCAGGGAGTCAGGAGGCCAGGGAGGTCCCATCCTCCGTGTGAGCTGGATTTGCCTGGGTCAGACAGACCAGGGCCGAGCTAATGAGAAAGCAGGTGCCCCAGCTAAGCTGGGGAGCAGAGCTGTGCCAGATCCAGAGGGACCAGAAAAGCAGCCCAGAGAGAGCAGACCCTGTCCTGGGAGCAGAGCTGCAGCCCCAAAACCAGAGGCACAGTCCAGAGAGAGCAGCAACCAGAGCCAGAGGGGCCAGAAAAGCAGCCCAGGAAGCAGGTCAGTACTGGGAGCAGAGTCACAGAAGCAGCCTGCAGAGCTGACTTGCCCTGGGAGGAGAGCTGTAGCAACCAGAGGCAGAGGGGCCAAAGAAACAGCCCAGGGAGCTGGAGGCAGAGCAGCAGCAGCAGCTCTGAGGCGGAGTGGTAGAGCTGGGGCTGGAGCAGTCCGGAGCTGGGTGTGGTGAGCAGCTGGGGAGAGTGAGGGAGACCCTGGGCAGCGGGCCCAGCACAGGGAAATGCCTCAGCCAAGAGGGTCTGCAGGCTAGGCTTGTATCGTAACCCCGACAGCGCGGGGCGACACTGGGAAGAAGGGTCCTACCACTTAGAGCCTGAGAGCGTGTGGCCACCACCAGAGCAAGTGTCCAACCCACAGCATCCCTGCAGCACAGCCAGGGCCTGAGAAGGAGGCCTGGGACTTACAAGGAACAGACTGTGAACTGCCCTGACGTTCCAGAGACACTGTTTGTGATGTTCCCTGCCACAGAGCGGGGTGATGTGTTTCCTTTAATCTTCCCCATTTTTTCTTACTCTTTTTAAAATTAATTGTTGATTAAATACGTTACATTTGCTTTAAATTGTATGTAATGATCAGTGGGTCAGAGAAGTGCCCAGTGCAGAGAGAGTACCCCGGAGTGGGGACACCCTAGCCCCTGTCCTAGGTGACCACAGCAGGGTTGGGGGTCGAGCCCCCCAGGAATCCTGGGCCCAGCCTTGTTGGGGTTACAAGGACTTTGCCAGACAGGAGAGCGGAAGGGGAGTCCTCAAGGGCAGGGAGGCCTCTAGGTAAAGGAAGTGGGAGCGAGGACTCAGATCCTTTCGCTAGCCTACTTCACTGAGGTAGTGCAGAAGCCAGGAAAGTTCCCCACAATAGCAGGACTACTCCCCCGCTTACATTATCTGTATTTCAGAATTCAGGTGTAATGCATTACTGAAAGATTTCAATTCTTTTCACACAGTGCATAAGCAGTCCATGGAACTCACTGTTACAACATATCAAGGCCAAGAGACCATCCACACTTAATGTTAGATAGAATAAACACATATAAGGAGTATAAGCTCTCATGCTTCAGGGCACGTCTACATTGCAATGAGGCATTTGCGGCTGGCCAGTGCCAGCTGACGGGCTTGTGCGGCTCCACGGTTGTTTAATTGCAGTGTAGACACTCAGATCCTCCCACCTTGCAGGGTCCTTGAGCCCAGGCTCCAGCACCAGCCTGAACGTCTACACTGCAATTAAACAGCCCCCTACCCTGCATCAGCTGGGATGGGCCAGCCGTGGGTTTTTAAATGCAGTGTAGATATACCCTAACTGAGAAGGGCTAGAAAAGAATTTCACCTGTGGACAGGTAATTTTGTAATTGTCTTTCAGAGATCTTCTTGCATCTTCCTCTGAAACAGCTGTTGCTCAACAAATAACACAATGCCACAAACCACAGAACAACTAATATGCCCCAAGTATTTGTGAAAACATTCACAAATCCCCTCTGATATTTCACCAAGCAACTGAAGGAGGGACTTACAGCGGAGCTGGATTGCCTATCTCAATCTTAACTAACATTTTGCAGCCAGTGACATACCATAAAACATGGAGCGATACATCCTCACCTCAGTGCATGAGAGATTTTTGCTACTCACTCCCATTAATTCCAGTGGTCATTCTGCGCTGAAAGCATCCAGATAAAATATACTGCATCAATTCATAAGAAACATATTTAATACTGTGAAAAGAGGAAGCTTTTCAATTTTGCTTTACATTAAGTGGTTTAATAGTGACTTGGTGACTGGTAATGTGAGACCTGCGGCCATTACCTTTTCTAGCATTAAGAGTGACACGGTTAACATTGGGGGCAAGACGTGAAAAAATGGTGTTAAAGAGCAGTGTTGGCTTTGCTCACATTTTTAGGTTCCTGTATCATTAAGTATGTCTGTCTACTAGCACGTTTGTCGGTAAGACTTTTGTTGATCGGGGTGTGAAAAAACCACCCCTCTGACCAACATAAGTTTCGCTGACAAGAGTGCCGGCGTGGACAGCACTATGTCAGCAGGAGAAGCTGTCCCACCGACACAGTTACCGCCGCTCATTGGGGGTGGTTTAATTATGTCGTCAGGAGAGCTCTCTCCCGTTAGCATAGAGCGGCTACGGGGGAGACCTTACAGCCGAAAGCCAAAGCTGAGCCACTATAAGTTCTCTAGTGCCGACAGAGCCTAAGTAGTGATACATTATTGGGACATAAAAAGACAAGCGAATACTGTGTTTTGCATTACGGGGAAGTAAGCAAATCTTGCGAGTGATGTTGGTATCAGTACAGGAAAGTCTAGACAGCCCTCTTCTTAGACTCTCTCTCTCAACTATTTATATAGCATCAATCTCTATCCATCCATCCATCCATCCATCCATCCACCCTCACCAACCACTCCTCTTCAATCTATCAGTCCTCTGAGGAAGGAGAACAAGGCAGAGGAAGACCTGAAAATACTTCTCAAATCAACAGAGTGGACAGCGTTAAATCATAGGTCTAAAAAGTGTGAACTGCCCAATTCATCTCAGCTGCGTGGGTAACTCTGGAGAGTAGTAATTTCAATTTAACTGCACAGTGATATGTTTTGATCTTTTCAACAGAAGCATCCTGCTGAACTGGCATTGTGGGTGTTGTCTGAGTACAGTGCCTCTACTGTTTCTCCTCAGTTTAACCCCTGGGGGAAAGCAAATGTGAAGGACGAGATAGTGTAAAAGTTTTGTGTCTACAGAGGGTCGGACCACCACCCCCACTATTACTTTCAACACACTTTCCATCACTACTTTGCTACTATTTTCGGGGCGGGGGGAGGCTGCTTGTTCACTGAGTTTACTTCTGCTTAATATGGAAATGCAATTCTGCAGACATCTTTATTGCATTATACCAATGGTGCAGTTGGTATAATTGCATGTGAAGAGCCAACAAATGTAATTTTCTTCTGCTTAATACTTGCTCCGTTGCTCCTTTCAGCTCCTTCATCTGATTAACTAATATGACTCAGAGTTCTTCCGAGAAACACCAGAGCAGTATCCTATGCAGAACTTTCCTCTGATGCAAACTGCAAAATCCCTGTAAACATCAGCTGTCATGGGAAAGACTGAAGCTGAAGGAAAAAGACAATCCAGCTCAAATCACAATACAACCCATTGACATTAGCCAGGGGCGAAAATTGGATCATGCAGTTGCTGATGGACACACAAGTAGTGTGACTTGAAAAAAAGTTCACTTTTTTGTTGTTCAGTGATCTGTCATTTGTGTCTGTGTGCCATGGCACTTCTGAACTGTGATTGGGACCAAAAGAGAGGCTGAAATATTGGAAGAGAGGCTATTTGTATGGTATTTGCAACCTGTCCAGGAGCACCAGAAATCTCGTGATGAAAACCTAACCACTGTCAGTTCTGCCATCAAGCCCTTTTCCTTCTGTCTCTTTTTGCCTACCCAGAGGCCCATTTCTGTTTCTTCCTGTTTCTGGTCATTTGTTTACTGTGCTAATAATTCATCACTGGCCTTTTGCAACCTTCTGCCACTTTCAACTTTGTGTCTCCTCCTATGCCTGAAATTCCCACAATCTGGCCTTGTCTACACAATAAAGTTGCAATGGTTTAATTTAAATTGGCTTTTAGCTGGACACCGATTACAGTTTAAGAGTGATATATTTCAATTTTGCTTAAACTGGTACCTAACTGATTTTAAAGCAATCCAGAATAAATCTGTTTTAAACAAAAATAAGTGTCCACACTGACACAAGTTGAATTAAATTCGTTTAAAATGACACTTTTAGTTAAATCAGTGCAACCTTCTCATGTAGACAAGCTTGCTCTTGGCACCACCCTCTCCTCCTGAGAATTCCTTCTCAAAAAAGCTTCTGCCACAAAGCCTTTCAACAAGAATCTGCCACACAAACAGTGGCCACTTCTTAAATTAAAAATAAAAGGATCTACACTGCTGTGTGATCAACCAACCTTATCTGGTGCTTTGTGTCTGGACTGGACTGTTTGCCTGTGTAGACTATGTGATCTTAGTGATAGGGATTATGTCTCCGTTATATAGAGCTCTGAGCAGACAATCACCATTCATCTAATAACCACCTCAGAAGTACCTGAGGGAGATGAAGCAACAACTCTGACAAGTTCTCTATGAACTTTGTGTCATAAACCTGCCTCCCCCAGGATCATCAGCCATCACAGAACTCTGGGACTTTCAGCACCAAAACAGCCCTTCAACACTTGAGGAAGAGGAGTAACTGCACTAGCTGGTAGCAGTACGGGGTTCTCATCATTTATGTGAACCAGATGCTAGGGTAGGATGCAATGCACTTAGTCAGTGTGTTCACATGATATTGCTGTCATAGACAATGACTGGGTGCTTCAATATCATTTATAGTAATTCTGTGCTACTACCATCACACCCTTGCCAACCCACAGGGTCTAAGGCATGGAGAGGCTCCAGCCATGCTGAACAGGAGTAGGAATTGAGAAGGTCTTTTGCTGTGTACTAGTCTGAGAATGGATAGGGATGGTTTGTGGTGATGAACATTCACTAATTCTGCTGGAACAGGTTTTCCTGAACAAGATCAGAATCAGCAAAGAGTGTGGGCTAGAGGCCGCTCTGAGTTACCCAGGTGTAATCCAGAATAGTGTTGGTGAAGTCAATGGAGTTACTCCGGATTTATATTCATGTAACTGAGTAGCAGCACCTCTTACACTGAGCTTCCTGCTATATGAGCTGGGTCAGTTCAGGGAGTTGAGACTGTAGTTTTATTGTCTCTCTAGCTACAGAAACATAGTTCTTTGTTTTAATCTGACTGGTTAAAAAGGAAATATTACAGTCTGTGATCCATCATACAAGCCAAAGATCACATTAGCTTTAACTACTTTTGGCTGGGCTCATCTTGATCAATGCACTCTTAGGGATGTCACGGTGGTGCTGATGCTGTGGGTTCACTTGCACAACTGTAAACATGCAGTCATCAAACTAATGGCCCCTGACAGGCTCAACCTGAGGTTTCTTAAATGTATTACTGGGATGCAGGAAGCAAGAGATAAAAGCCAGGTAAAATGTAGAGGTCAGGGACCTGCTTCTCTTATTGAACAATGGGACACAGACACTGGAAAGTTCACCCAGAGCAGAGGCTCTGTAACACAAGAAGCTCAAAGTGGCTGATGTTGGGGCACCTGGGAGATGTACTGACTTAGTGCATCTGTGTAAAAATGGTTCCTGTGAAGTTCCTTCAAGAAGTTATTTCTGTTCTCTCCTGGAGGAGCCCTTATAGAAGAAGGGGGTAGTACCACTGTCTACCCTCTCCTGGGTATGAATTCCAGCTCTGGGATAGCTGTTCCCACAGGTGCAAAGAGGTGAAGATTGCCACCTCTCTGCACATAGGAGCTATTCAAGGTCCAGGTGCCAGAAGCCATTGTAAAAAGGGCCAGGAATAGCAATGTTGGTAAAAAGTAGGGACAGGCAAACTGGCTTGGATAACATAAGTGACCTGAACCTGCAGCCAAGACTCAAAACAAACCTTTTCTGAGGTTCAAAGCAGCATGGGTACCCTTCCCCCACCCTCCCCCAGGCTTTCTCCCATTATTTTGAGTTTCCAGGTACCTCTCTGAATTTCAAGATATCAGATGGATCAAGAAGTTGAAGAGTAAGAAGGTCCTATTCTCACAGTATCTTCAGCCCAGAAAGAAGCTGGAAGTAATGGAATTTTTATAGGGAAGCCTGTTGTCATGAGATTCCCGGCTCTATTTTCCAGACTCAAGAGGCTCAGATTAACTCTGGATGCAAATTTTGGACACTTACCTAACTGAACCCGAGCGCCAAACGTTCTGAGGTTCATCCATTGCTAATAAAAAGAACAACAGGCCTTATTGTTGTATTTGTGGAATTGGTTCTTCATGAAGCAGCTCTTTGAGGGCAAGCTTGACTCTCCCCAAAAGGGAGATTGGTAAGAGAGTGGCGATACGGTGGCTGAAATGGCTCCATTCAGAATGGATTGAGTTTTTAACAGTAGGGTACTTGGGCTTTACAGATGAGATCTTGATGTGGCTCATTACAAAGGGAAGTGAGAGGAAAGAACAAAGTGATTATAATACTTGAAATTCTTCTGTACCATAACATCGAATAGTTTCAGTCTTACCTAAAGCACTGGGTACCTGGGGACAAAATGCAGCACCATGTGCCAGCTATATTACCATGCAAGCACTGATATTCCTATGGACAGTCAACCCTGTTGATTCTTATATGGTTTCTATCAGCATAGAATCTGGACACCTCACAAACATTAGTAAGTTATTCTCACAACACCTCTGTGCTGTAGGATAGTAGAATTATCCCCACTTATACATGGGAAACTGAGGCACAGAGAAATTAAAGGTAAAATTTTCAAAGCACCTAAGTGGATTAAGAATCTAAGTCACCTTTTCAAAAGTTCATTTTAGGCTCCTAAGTACCATTGATTTCCATAAGACTTCGTTTAATAAGTGATTAAGTCACTTTGGAAATGCAGCTTAGGCTCCTAAATTGCTTAGGAGCTGCTGAAAATGTTCCCCTTAGTGACTTGCCCAAGATCACACAGGAAGTCTGTGCCAGCCCCAGAAACTGAACTTAGATCTTGAGTCCTAGTCCAATTCCTTAACTCTCAGCCTTTGTTCTTGCATTCTGCTGCTGTACAGTGCTTGCTATAGAGAATAGCAACACATTCCTTCTGTTGATACTACTCTAGCGTACATGAGCTGCCTGCTGGGAAGGAGGAGGTGTGAACAAATCCCAGGGCTTGTTAACAGGGTTTATGAATCGTGTACCAGCTAGGGCCCTGTGTTCCCCAACCTGCATGGGGAAGGGTATCTGGCAGCAGAAAGGATGGCATTTCAAGTTGGCAGATAAATAACTTGTTAATAACTCTGATAGTCAGGGAAGTCAGCTGCCCATGCAATGGACTATAGAAACTCAAATGAATCCCTGAGAGCTTGTCTCTCCTGGGATCTCCATGACCCCTCTGCCAGTGCTCAGGAAGAGCAGGGATCTGTCTGATTTGAATGCAGAGGGGACAAAAGATGGTGAGAGGGGAAAAGGAGTCTGCTGAGACTGAGAATGGAGATAGAGGAGGAGAGAAACTGTGACTATAACAGGCTGGGTTATAAGGAGACTGGGAATGGGAACTGGGAGGAGTGGAGACTGGGATTGGAAGTCAGTGATGGAAATGTGGGGGAATAGAAGCAAGTTGGTGGGCTGTGGTGGGGGGGACACTGAGATTGGACAAGGAACTGTGGAGAAAGGGGAAGACTAGGTCTGGCTGAGTAAGGAAACTGGCACTAGGAACAGGTCTTGGGGGGAACAGGAGTGGGGGGAAGGGAGATAGATCTCACAAGCAGCTGGGGTGTGGAGGGAGAACTGGGCAAAGAGATTGGAACATGGAGCCGGGAAGGGGGTGGGAAGGACAGATGGTGTTTGAATGGAGAGATGGGAGGGACCAGGAGACTGGGACTGGGTTTGGGGAATGGGAGAGACTAAGAGTAGGAGGGAGAGACGGGGCCTCAGTGAGCCTGGAGAAGGAGACTAGGACTTGCTGGGCAAGGAGTCTGGGAGAAGAAGCCTGAGGAGTGGAGACTGGGACTGGGTATGTAATGAAAATGGGACTGGGACCAAGGGACAGGGGCAGAGAAGAGACGGGACAGGGACAGGTTGGAGGGGACAAGGCAAGAGAAATTAGCAGGAGACTACACTCCCTTCCAGAATCTAAAATTGAGCCAGAGATTCCTGAGACTCACCATGCCTCTGCTATCAGCAAATATCGGGGAACCTCACTGGCAAAGTGCATCTCATCCCTCTCTGGTGCTGGTATCAGTACTTGGTTAGCTCAAATGACAGAGGTTAGTGTGGTGGACTTAAAGGTTCCAGACCTACTGAGGGTCCACGTGCATGTCAAGGTGATGCCACATAAAGGAATTAATTTTCTTCCAGTTTGTTTTTTTAAAAAAACTAGCAAATTACGTCGAAAAAAAAATTACCATAAAAGAATATTGTTCTGGTTGCAAAATCAAGAACTCAGAAGTTAGGAAATGCCAGAATTAAGGTTGCCTGTGCAATTTCAGTTACAGTGTCTCATGAGTAAGATACGTTTCCCATTCATTGTACATTTTTCTCCCCCACACAACATAGCCAAGTAGATGAGAAGAATTTGGACCCAACATACCTAACCAACCATGAGAACTGCTGCATCTTAAAACTAGCCTGAGATGATGTCTTTAAAAAATCTCTCACTTTTATTTTAATCTAGTGCCAAAAAGAGGGGAAGTGAAATGAGCTGATGCAGATACATTAACTAGTGAGGTGTGTGACTAGACCAGGATGGATTGGACTAGCGATGTGGACTTCGCTGTATATTTTGCTTTGAGTATGGCTTTTTTCCCCAAACGATCAAGAGTCCAGACAAATGTACAGTTTCAAAGTGACCATTATTCGAGTTTGAGAAGAACCTCCCCCCACCCACGTTCCTTTCTTTTGCAGCTCACAAACCAAATTAATTATAATTAACAACCTAATGATGCTTGATTTCCTCTGATCTGTTCGATTTGCCAGGGGCTTATAAAAGGCTTTATTGTTTTCTTTGATAATAAACTATACTGGATTCCATTGTGTTTAAAATCATAGAATCATAGAATCTCAGGGTTGGAAGGGACCTCAGGAGGTCATCTAGTCCAACGCCCTGCTTAAAGCAGGACCAATCCCCAATTAAATCATCCCAGCCAGGGCTTTGTCAAGCCTGACCTTAAAAACTTTAAGGAAGCAGATTCTACCACCTCCCTAGGTAATGCATTCCAGTGTTTCACCACCCTCCTAGTGAAGAAGTTTTTCCTAATATCCAACCTAAACCTCCCCCACTGCAACTTGAGACCATTACTCCTTGTCCTGTCCTCTTCTACCACTGAGAATAGTCTAGAACCATCCTCTCTGGAACCACCTCTAAGGTAGTTGAAAGCAGCTATCAAATCCCCTCTCATTCTTCTCTTCTGCAGCCTAAACAATCCCAGTTCCCTCAGCCTCTCCTCATAAGTCATGCGTTCCAGACCCCTAATCATTTTTGTTGCCCTTCGCTGGACTCTCTCCAATTTATCCACATCCTTCTTGTAGTGCGGGGCCCAAAACTGGACACAGTACTCCAGATGAGGCCTCACCAATGTCGCATAGAGGGGAACGATCACGTCCCTCGATCTGCTCGCTATGCCCCTACTTATACATCCCAAAATACCATTAGCCTTCTTGGCAACAAGGGCACACTGCTGACTCATATCCAGCTTCTCGTCCACTGTCACCCCTAGGTCCTTTTCCGCAGAACTGCTGCCTAGCCATTCGGTCCCTAGTCTGTAGCTGTGCATTGGGTTCTTCCATCCTAAGTGCAGGACCCTGCATTTATCCTTATTGAACCTCATCAGATTTCTTTTGGCCCAATCCTCCAATTTGTCTAGGTCCCTCTGTATCCTATCCCTGCCCTCCAGCGTATCTACCACTCCTCCCAGTTTAGTATCATCCGCAAATTTGCTGAGAGTGCAATCCACACCATCCTCCAGATCATTTATGAAGATATTGAACAAAACTGGCCCCAGGACCGACCCCTGGGGCACTCCACTTGACACCGGCTGCCAACTAGACATGGAGCCATTGATCACTACCCGTTGAGCCCGACAATCTAGCCAACTTTCTACCCACCTTATAGTGCATTCATCCAGCCTGTACTTCTTTAACTTGCTGACATTTAGCTGAAATCTGCACGACTGTGAAAGCTGAGTGCCCTGGAATGATTCTCAGCCAGAGAAACTCCCTACCTGCAGGACCAGAGATGGGAACAGTGCTGATTTGGAGGCTCTCCAGAATCTTTTGTTCCAATCTGATCCTTTTCTGGCTGTCTCCTTTGGTGAATAGATTGCTCGAGTCTGGAGCCGCATCTCGAGATGTCTTCTCTCCATCGACTAGAACACAAAAAAGCCACAGTCTGGTTTATGACTGCACAAAAAAGCCACACTCTGGTTTATGACTGCACTCCATATCTCGGCAAATGGAGGTAAGATACAGCTGGTGGCCACTCTGCCTGGGTCAAGAGTCTGCCAGCCACAGGGCAAAACAATATTAAAGGGAGGGCAGAAGGGCATTTTATTGCTGCTGTGGGAGTTGAAACAAACGAAGGAGAAAAGGAAGTGGGAGGAAAGCATGCTGAACAAAAAAGCAAAGCAAATGAAGCTAATAAGCTGAAATAGAGAACTGAAAGGGACACAGTCTAACAGAGTGGGTCTTACCAAGATTTAGGTGCTAAAATGGTAGATAGGTAACAATATATATTTGCTATTTAAAGTCTGGCAATCTCATTGTCACATCAGTTCCTGTTCTAGATTGCAGGAAGATACTGGGATAATTTAACACACTTACATATTAAATAATTAGCCACATATGAGGCTAGAGATGGGCCAGTCATAAACGCTGAATCCAAATCTGAACTTACCCAGAGCATGGGGTGATTCTGTAACCTGGTGTTTTGGCTGGGCAAGCTATAGATATTGGGCCAGCCATGAAGTTTGGGTCTAGATCCAAACTTTCTTTGAAGTTTGGAGGACAGCTTAGATCCTGGGTTTTGATTCAGACCTATCTTTGTGTGAGTCAAATGAAACTGCCCTATTCCAATAAGAACACTTCACTTGATGGTCTTACGAAATTAGGGTCAATCACAGAATACCTAGGTTTACCTCTTTTCCCAGGCAGCATCCAATTTCTATTCATTTAGTCAAGTTTATTGTCACAGATAACAAACCAGCTAAGGAGGAATGTTTTGCATCCACAAATTGGCATTTGAGCCATATTGTGTAGACAGGTGATGCCACCATCTGGATTTGTAATGGACACTTCTCCACCGTATGTCTCATTATCAATTCAAATGCAAAGTCAACGCTCAAGAAAACTGATAAAACGTAGTGAAAGAGTCTCTTTCATCTGCACACAGGTACAATTTCAGGGATTTACCCTGATATTTCTGGAAAGATTTAGAAAACAACTGTACCCCTTCACCCGATCACAAATAAAGGCTAACAAGAGGCACACTTACTTGTTAGATAACAGTCCAGGCTAAGAGACACATTGTCAAAAGCAATAATGGCATCGGATTCTTCTTCCCATGAAGTGATGATCTGAAGCCAAAACCTGTACAGATGGGGGTAAAGAAAAGGGATCTAGTTAAGTTAAGGAGATGCGATTCCAGAGTTATCCAAAAATAAAAGGATAAGTTTTAGAAAAGAGAAAACTTCTCCTTTGACATAGGATCATGCAATCTTATAGTAATGGAGAAAGAATAGTGAACCCTGCCTTGCAAAGGTCAATTGGGTACTATGTTGATGGCGACTGTAGAAATACCTAGATAGATACAAAGGGGAGTATGCTTATACTTTTGTTGCAGAAGGCAAAACTGAGGCACAAGGAGAATAAGTGTCTTGTCCAAGCTCAGACAGCAAGTTGGGGAAGAACCATGAACAGAACCCAGTTCTCTTGATTCGCAGTGTAAAATTTTCAAAAGCACTGGAGTGACTTCAGAGCATAGGTTCTCTTTTCAAAAGTGACTTAGGCACTTTGGGCTGGATCCACCATGATGACTTAGGCTCAGCAATGAACTGCCTAATGTTTAGGGGCCCTGCTGCCTACTGGGATTCACAGCCCTAAGTTAGGCTCCCTATTCAATACATGTGGAGAGTTAGGTGCCCAAGAAGGGGATTCACAAAAGCCAGCATGCCACGTGGGGAGCTGCCCACGCTAGTAAATAGGTAATGCTGAGGAGAGGAGTGTGGTATAAATCCCACCCTTCAAAGGCGGTTAGATGTCTAACTTCAGGCCAGAGGGAGGCTTATCCCTCTATTCGAGATTCACAGCTGTGAACCCTTTCCTGGAGATAGGTGCCTAAGCCAGGTCAGGCCTTTCGTTCAAAGAAACCAAGGAGGATGTGATCCAAACCCCTCCTCTGCCAGATGAGGGATTTAAACCCAGGTCTCCCACCTCCGAGGGGGTGTGCCCTAACTGCTGGGCTTATGTACAGTGACTTCCATTCTCTCTCTGGCCCAATCCATATTTGTTATATCTGACCCAAATTCACAAGCAGTTTTGGTTCCCTAAGAAATGCATTTTTCAGCAACTTAACTATTCACTTAAAAAAAAATCATCATTTCTAAACCTGGGTGAGTGCTCTAACCACAGGGCTAACGGGTATAAAAGGAGAACCTCCACCACCGCTCCCTCTGACCATGTTTTGTGAGAGGCCCCATCCAATAGGGGACTTCTGAGAAAGCCTTCTGCTTTGGGCCCCATAGGTACGACAGGCAGGAGGAGGTCTACTTTGAGGAACATGCCGGGGCTTAAACATGAGTTAGCCACTGGGCGTCAAGACTTGGGCTGTCCTCTAAACTGGAATATACATTTACCACTGATTCATCACAAAAGGAAATTCAGAATCTCTAACTCAGATCTTGCAAGACAAATGACAGAAGAATTTGCCACTTGCAGACTATAGGAACCGTAGAACTGTTTATTTTAGTGCAAAAGAGACTGAGCATACATTTGCATTAAATCCTTTCATGCTCCCAGCTGGCCTTCAGAGGGGAGATAGGAAGAAATATCATGGCAAATTCATTTTCAATTATTTTTCAAGCCAACTGATATAGCAAAAATATTAATTTACAATAAATATTTCCAGTTCTATAATATATAGCCAGTGTAATGATATAGGGTACTCATGGGCTTAAACGGACTCTTAGAATCTAAGCTGTGCAATTTCATCTGTTCCTGCTGCTTATCTGCCACCTGGAGTCATAAGCCTTTCCTTAGGACACAAGAATAATTTCTAACGGTAACCAACCATGACACTGGGACAAGATGTTGGTCTCAAAGGTTGTATCAAGGCCACAAAAAATGATACCTTCAGGTGAAGACCGAGTAGCAAGAGAATATGAAATCTGAAAAACAGGAAAGATCTTGAGCCAAATTCTCTGCCACTTCCTGATTCTCTGCCTTATCCCCAGCCCAGGGTAGAACAGTCATAGGGCTGGTCTACCTTGTGCCACTTGTCTATGGTCTCCGAGGGTATATGTACAATGCAATTAAAACCCCATAGCTGGCCAGAGCCAATTGACTCTGGCTCCTGGGGCTCAGCCCAAGGGGCTGTGTAACCACAGTGTAGATGTTTGGTCTTGGGCTGCAGTCAGAGCTCTAGGACCCTCCCACCTTGCAGGGCACTAGAGCGCAGGCTCCAGCCTGAGCCCAAACTTCGACACTGTAATTAAACAGCCCCTTAACTCAAGCCCTGCGAGCATGAGTCATCTGACATGGGCCAGCTGCGGGTTTTTAATTGCAGTGTAGACATACTCAAAGAGACTATTTGCCAAGCTGGGTTTAGCTGGGGTGAAGCCCACTCCACCTACTTCCAGTCCCCACCACTGTCATCCTTCCTGTGCTAGGGACCCTGGGGACAGAGGCAAAGGATCTGGCACAGCCAGGAATCCACAAGCAGCAAAGTTGCTGGTGGTCTCTTTGCACCACCTGAGTGACACAAAGGGAGTGAAACAGAGTAGAAATATCAGCCCCCTTATCTCCAGGCAAATGCCCTGATCAGAGAAGAGTCTATTTATTTCTGTACTCTTTATTCCTGCAAATGCAAAAACTGTAATGCTGAAGTTTCTCCCCTCAGCATGAAGGGGGCGATATGAGCTGTACAGAGAATGTATCAAAAATAGACTTATTTTTAAAATGTTCTGAAAAACCAGAAGCAGCAGCTGTTTAGAAGAGGCTGATTGACACTGGGAATGGCATATATTCTGAAGGAAAAACATTGCTAACAATCAGAGGGAACTCAATCAGATGTCAAAACACAAACATGTTTTCTGAACTGAACTACCTTTATCACCTAGGAAGCAACCGCTCGACCTAAATAACTCCTGAGAGAAATCACAGAAGCATATTCCTTTCCCACCCCATCTTCTGTGCTGCAACAACCTGGTACTGCCAGAAGCTCTGGAGGTTTTTAGTCAATCGCCTGAAGCCCTAATTAATACAGGCACGGGGGTAAATCAAGGGAAAGCCTTGCCCAACATGTTTTGCTTTTGCAGTCCACAGTGATGCAAGCACACACACATAGACACACACACACACACAGGCCTCTCTCTGCCCACCCATCCATATCTTTCTGTTTGTTCCAAAGCTGAAACCCCAACATGCTTTGAATAAAATAATCAAAGTATTCCAGGTACTGGTGTAAAAATGAACACAGTGACACTAGGCATCCCAAATGGCTCACATTCCCCTCACTCAATACTTGGCACAACACATATAGCATTTAGGGCACAGGACTGAGTGGCTGGAGACTTGGGTTATATTACAGGCTGCAGCATTGACTCACTATGTGTCCTTGGGAAAGTCACTTAGAGCTGATCTAAATGGCATGGTAAAATGTTCTAAAGGGGTGTGATTTGGAAAGCACTTTAATGTGTTGTGCTCTAAAAGGTATCTAGTCTGCATTAATGAGCCCACCAGCAGGGTCTACATGGGGACAACTAAAGCACAACGGGTTAGAGCATTTTGTAAATCACACCTCTCTAGAGCACTTTGCTGCATCACATAGACAAGTCCTTTATCATGTACAAATCATCCTCAGTTTTAGATAAGAACACTGCACATCTCTCAAAGGGGGAAGTCCTTAGCTGTCTGTTGCACAGCCACAGGAATCTGCGAGGACTACAATCAGGAGGAATGGAGCATACTCACCACCATTACTGTTGCCTTGGCTGCAGAATCTGCTGCACCCAAAGAAGCCTGCAAAGCTGATTGAGAAATGAGGCAGCTCTCTGTGATGAGTGAGTAACCTTGTTCTCTGGAACCTTCTGGTAGCTTGCTCACAGACTGAGATATTGCCACCTAGCTACAGAAGTCCTACCTTGACAATGGATGGTAATTGCAATGTGAAGTTGTACATTTGCTGAAGAATAAAAGTCTTTCTACCAAAACAGTCAAGCTTTTGGGCACCTTTGTCTCTGAGTTAGCCTTAGCCCAGCCCTGCTGGCTCTCTTCATTCACCACGGCCACTACCAAAGAGTCAGGGGTAGACGGAAATAGTTTTCCGTATTTTCAGTTTTTACCAATTTCCACTGATAAATTACCAATTTCTTTATTAAAAGGAGTTTGGTTTTTACTGATTTACACCCGTTTATCAATCCACTTGGTATTTTTGTGGGTACTTATTTTTGTTAAACACTAGTGCTTTACGCGACTGTTGTTTCCTGCAGTGCTAGGATTGAAGCAGTTCCACAGTGTAAAACGCAGAACACCCACACAGGAGAGGTCGGCAAATCAAACAACATGAATATCGTGCTATGATTTGCTCACAAGGAGATGCTGCCCACCTATTTCTCTTGAGTCCATTTAGTGCGGCACTGAATTGAAACAATCCTCCCCAGAGAAATAATTCTAATGCCCCATATCCACCTAGTTACCTCCTTTAGTGCCAGTCTCCTTACAGGTTTGGATGGACAGGCCTGGGTTCTTCTGCATCCCCACACAGCTAATTCTGCCCTCTCTGTGGCTGGCTCCAGACTACCCCAAAATGGCTTCTCCCCACTGCAGGGTTCCCAGGGGAGGGTCGCGCACTCCCTAGTGGTCAGACTAGTGGTCGAGTTCAGGATCCTGACACAGGGAAGAAAGGAGAGCAGCAGAATACGGACCCTGGACTTCAGAAAAGCAGACTTTGACTCCCTCAGGGAACTGATGGGCAGGATCCCCTGGGAGAATAACATGAGGGGGAAAGGAGTCCAGGAGAGCTGGCTGTATTTTAAAGAATCCTAATTGAGGTTACAGGGACAAACCATCCCGATGTGTAGAAAGAATAGTAAATACGGCAGACGACCAGCTTGGCTTAACAGTGAAATCCTTGCTGATCTTGAACACAAAAAAGAATCTTACAAGAAGTGGAAGATTGGACAAGTGACCAGGGAAGAGTATAAAAATATTGCTCGGGGATTCAGGAGTGAAATCAGGAAGACCAAATCACACCTGGTGTTGCAGCTAGCAAGAGATGTTAAGAGTAACAAGAATGGTTTCTTCAGGTATGTTAGCAACAGGAAGAAAGTCAAGGAAAGTGTGGGCCCCTTACTGAATGAGAGAGGCAACCTAGTGACAGAGGATGTGGAAAAAGCTAATGTACTCATTGCTTTTTTTGCCTGTCTTCATGAACAAGGTCAGCTCCCAGACTACTGCACTGGGCAGCACAGCATGGGAAGGAGGTGACCAGCCCTTTGTGGAGAAAGAAGTGGTTCGGGACTATATAGAAAAGCTGGACGAGCACAAGTCCATGGGGCCGGATGCGCTGCACCCGAGAGTGCTAAAGGAGTTGGCGGATGTGATTGCAGAGCCATTGGCCATTATCTTTGAAAACTCATGGAGATTGGGGGAAGTCCCGGACGACTGGAAAAAGGCTAATGTAGTGCCCATCTTTAAAAAAGGGAAGAAGGAGGATCCTGGGAACTACAGGCCAGTCAGCCTCACCTCAGTCCCTGGAAAAATCATGGAGCAGGTCCTCAAGGAATCAATTCTGAAGCACTTAGAGGAGAGGAAAGTGATCAGGAACAGTCAGCATGGATTCACCAAGGGCAAGTCATGCCTGACTAATCTAATTGCCTTCTATGTTGAGATAACTGGCTCTGTAGATGAGGGGAAAGCGGTGGACATGTTGTTCCTTGATTTTAGCAAAGCTTTTGACATGGTCTCCCACAGTATTCTTGCCAGTAAGTTAAAGAAGTATGGGCTGGATGAATGGACTATAAGGTGGATAGAAAGTTGGCTAGATTGTTGGGCTCAACGGGTAGTGATCAATGGCTCCATGTCTAGTTGGCAGCCGGTATCAAGTGGAGTGCCCCAAGGGTCGGTTCTCGGGCCAGTTTTGTTCAATATCTTCATAAATGATCTGGAGGATGGTGTGGATTGCACCCTCAGCAAGTTTGCAGATGACACTAAACTGGGAGGAGTGGTAGATACGCTGGAGGGTAGGGATAGGATACAGAGGGCCCTAGACAATTTAGAGGATTGGGCCAAAAGAAATCTGATGAGGTTCAACAAGGACAAATGCAGAGTCCTGCACTTAGGACGGAAGAATCCCATGCACCGCTACAGACTAGGGACCGAATGGCTCGGCAGCAGTTCTGCAGAAAAGGACCTAGGAGTTACGGTGGACGAGAAGCTGGATATGAGTCAGCAGTGTACCCTTGTTGTCAAGAAGGCCAATGCCATTTTGGGATGTATATGTAGGGGCATTGCCAGCAGATGGAGCGGCGTGATCGTTCCCCTCTATTCGACTTTGGTGAGGCCTCATCTGGAGTACTGTGTCCAGTTTTGGGCCCCACACTACAAGGAGGATGTGGAAAAATTGGAAAGAGTCCAGTCTGCGGAAGAGAAGAATGAGGGGGGATTTGATAGCTGCTTTCAACTACCTGAAAGGGGGTTCCAAAGAGGATGGCTCTAGACTGTTCTCAGTGGTAGCTGATGACAGAACAAGGAGTAATGGTCTCAAGTTGCAGTGGGGGAGGTTTAGGTTGGATATTAGGAAAAACTTTTTCACTAGGAGGGTGGTGAAACACTGGAATGGGTTACCTAGGGAGGTGTTGGAATCTCCTTCCTTAGATATTTTTAAGGTCAGGCTTGACAAAGCCCTGGCTGGGATGATTTAGTTGGGGATTGGTCCTGCTTCGAGCAGGGGGTTGGACTAGATGACCTCCTGAGGTCCCTTCCAACCCTGAGATTCTATGATTCTATGATTAGCTCTTCTTCTCAGGCTTTCCCTTGTCAATCATTTGACTCTACCCCTTCCCCCAAGCAGGCATACCTGCAATCCTTCCCCAATCAACAGGGGCCCCTGTTGTTCTATATGGTGCCTCTCCTCTCTCCCTCTTGGTTGCTTAGCAGACTCGGGATCTGCCCTTGGCTTCCCCTACCAACCTGGGACAGTGCGCCTTTCCCTGAACGGCCACCACACAGAGTCCCAGGAAACTAGCTAAGCTCCTTGGGAGTTACAGATAGAAAAGGTAAACATGGGGCAAAACCGCAAATCTGTGCCTGAATACGAACAGGAAAATCAGTGCTTAGAAATTTTCAAGAAAAGTAAAGCCGAGAGCGAAGAGGATGCCTTGCGCTGCAAGTACGGTAGCATTGAGGTCAGTGCTCGCGTTGACAGACTAAAGGAGCATGTTGAACGCAAGCAACACAGGAAGCTTAAAGAAGCGAGTGAGCTTCGGGATAAACAGTCAATATCAGGAGCTTTCACCAGGGCTTTAAGGAAAGAGAGGACACAGCACAACTGTGTCAATGAATTTGCACGTACTCTCTGTTTCACTGGACAACCACTGTTAATAGCTGAGGGGCCTACTGATAACTTTGTACGACAATACTGTCCAGCAACAAAAACCCGTGCTAATGCAGACAACCGCACTCGTAAGTATCTGAAAGAAAATGATGCTTTAATATCTAAACTGATGGAACAATTTGATGGAAATATGGTGTCTACTCAGATTTTTGACGAGTCTCTTGAAGCTTTGGACTGCCAATTCTTGGCCTTTTTTTTTCTTTTGCTTTTTGATTTCAAAGAGAATAAACCCTGCATTGTTTTGTGCTGATGTGACATTCATCTCCTCTGCTGATACCTGTTTCATCAATGTAATAACTGATATGTTTGAGATGTACCAGCTAACTTGGGAAAACGTGGCCACAACTAACACAGATTCTGCTTCCTACATGGCTAAATTTGCAAGGGAGATTAAACTCAATCAGAAATTGGAGCTGCCACATATTACCTGTCCAGCTCATCTGATTAACGTTGAGCAGTCAGCAGCTACTGCTACGGAAGAAATGAAAGATGTGAAATCTTGACTAACTGGATTCAGAGCCATTTTCAAGGACTCAGACAAGTTGAAGGCTTTGTTTTACACAGTGTGAGACAAGCACAGAGCCGACTGCCAATTACCTACCCCTGTTGTGCCACAACGGTGCATGAGCTTGTACTTCGCTACCTGTCATGTAAATAACACGTGGACAGTGCTAATGCATCTCATAAATCATCCTGAGTTTATTGGTTCTAAAGCAGAAATTCTGAAGAGACTGGCAAATAACCAAAATGACTGCCAGCTTCTGTGCACCAAGCTAATGTTCATTGTTGAAAATTTGGAATAACTGTGTGTTGCACAGAAAACATAGTTTTCTCTGACCACTGCCAACAGGTTTCCAATACAGATATTTACCGGATCCTGACAATCAGAATCTCAGCTGAATTGAGCACAAAAGCTGCAGGAGAAATATATGGCGAGAAAACCCAGCTGTTTCTGGCAATCCTTCTGACCCCAGAACACAAGAAAACCAAAAAAGCGTTCAAAACCTTCAACCCAATGCTCAACAAGCAATGGGAGATGACTGTGACCCACAGTCTGAACCCTGAAGTGTTTGGTGCCAAAGATTATTTTTGGAATGTCATCCAGATGTTGCACCCCTTTCTCAAAGTGAATTTTGCAATAGACTATGACTGTTATGCCAGAGGGTTTCAACCATTTGCCACTAAAGATGAAATTTCAAATCTGAAAGGCACATTTACTACTTACATGAACATGCCTAACACTGACAATATGAAACTGGATGTGCTGGCTTTTTGGAACAGCCATCAAGACACACTTCCCAACTTCAGCAAAGTGGCATGGTGAGCTTTGAGTGAACCCCCTGGATCTATAGATGCAGAGCACATAATTTCCAACTTGGACTACCTCCAAGACAGCAAGAGGCTCAACATGAGTGAGGATACTGTGAAGAAATTCATGTGGATTTCTGGAAAAATGACTACCTCTGAGAGACAAAAAAAATACTTTTGTACATAAAAAAAGTTTCAATTATATTGTATATTATAAAAGTTTTTTTGGTTCTTTTTTCACCCTAATTTTTCCCAATATTTTTATTTTTAACCTGATTTCATCCTGGTTTTAATTTGGAAAATAAACACTGAAAAATTCCTGGATTATTATTATTATTATTTTACAAATAAAAACTGAAAACACAGAACTCTAGATGTAATAAAACTATTCAAATCCCTGAGATGGAACTTGGTATTTATGTTTCATTTGTTTGGCCACATGGGGAATGGAGGATGGGGTTTGCCAGAGTGTTTTGGCTGGCTGCATAATAGCCTCATTGATAGGTAAGGACTATCTTTCCTTCTGAAGTGGGGTGGAAAATGTTGATCAGTTTGTGGGTATTCGCCTCCACTAGAATACCCAGATAAGCTGCCATTCTCCTGAGGAGCCCCTGATATACCTTGAAGTCATCTAGTACCAGAGCCTCATCAGGCAATGAGGAGGATATCTGAAGGGAAGACAAAAGAAAGAGCTCCTGAGGCTGTTCCTGTGCTACCGTGGCAGGCTGCAGCTCCAAAGTAGGTTGAAGTAAGTCCTGAGCTTGAGAGTCCAAAGGCTGTTCTGTACAGACTTTCACTCCTCAGTACTGTCTGTATGGGTGATGTATGACACCTCCAGCATCCAGATCTACAATAGGGCCACTGAGGGGGCTGGTGCGGTATCAGGCCCCAGGCATATCTGGCCCTAGCATCACAACCCCTGGCTGAAATCTTCTGAAACCCATACCAGGGATTACGAGAATGGGATCAGGAGGAAGTTCTGGACTCTCAGCATTGAGATACCTGAGAGCCTACCTTGGGGTCCAATGGACACTCTGAGTATTCCAAGACCCATGGTGGCACAGTACTAAAAGGGGTCCTAGGTGACCAAGATCTGGATCTGGCTTCCTGGCTGCTGGTAACATACGCTGTGTGGGAGCTGGTACCGGACCACAAGAGGTGAAAGGAGCTGGTACCAAGCCTGAAGCTGGTGGCCCCACAACAAAGCATTCAGGTGCCAATGGTCTTGGCAGCTGTGCTGGTGTTGGAAGAGGGACTTCACTCTGAAGGAATGGGGATGGTGGTACTGACAGGCATAACAAATCCCTGGCCATGGCATAAGCCTCTGGCGTAGTCATACAAACACAGGGTGCTGACCCACAGTGATCAGGAATGATTACTCCATTGCCGCCAAAGAGGTCTTGACAGTCCCAAGAAGGGCACTGCAGTTGATGGTTCAGATCTCTCTGTATGCACTGGTACCAGGAAGTGGCAAGACAAAAGGCACACTGTGGGTATCGGCATGACATTCTGCAGAGGAGTCTGATCTCTGGACTTCAAAAAAGCTGATGCCGACGTCTCCTTATGTTTCCGAAGCTGGGACGGCTCTGAAGTCTTGGGCCTTGAAGAAGACTGTCCCGGTGAAGGGGCTCTACTGCAGCTCCCTCCTGCAGGCAAAGCTGGGCGAACACTTTGAGAAGGAGTCATTTAAGAACTTCCCTTGAATGACCAAGTGGGGTCCGATGCCCATCTAAGAGTGGTCTCCATCAGGATGTAATAGACACATTCCTCCCTCAGCTTCTTTCTCTTGGTCTCAAAACCAAAACAAATAGAGTGCCCTATCTCTAACATGACCCTCACCCAAGCATTTGAGACAGTGCAAACAAGGGTCACTGACGGAGTTGAAAAGCTTTTGTTCAAAGAGAACACAATTGCTCCGACCTTGGATGGTACAAAGGAACTAAAGGTGTGGGTGGGAAGGCTCTGATCTTTATATACTCATTTCAGAGCATGAGGAGTTTGACAATAGTTCGGGCTGCCCCTTCAAGTATCGCTAGGAAAAATATCTCTGGCACCAGTGCCTGGGACATGCACACACCTACAGTGTAATGGGCATATGCAATCACTCGAAGAAGAACTGAACTCTTTTCACTCAGTCCTACAGGAAATATCTGGGCTACCTACCCAATATGTATTTCTATCAGGAAAATGTGTGCGTTAATATGGTCTGCAGTTTGTGTGGAGTTTTCACAAACGTTTAAAAACATTTTGGCATGAACTGAATGCAGGTGAAAGATGTTATATTGACAGTTGTGAGGTGTTCTGCTTGTCTACAGAATAGACATCGCTTAGGAAATGGCAGTACAATCCTCCTCCACAGCACCCCAACATGCCTTGGTACTAAACTAGAGGACTATCTGGAATTCAGTCGCTGTGGCCCTTCACCTTTCTTCTCAGCCTGCCAAATGAATGCCAGTTAGAGAGGTGACTTTTCATTTCACAGAGGAGACAGAAAGGCTCTTCATGCCAGTTTTCAAGCCAACTTTTGCAGACTCAAGAATATTCAGATAGGCCCTTAGGGCCACATTTCAAAGGTATTTAGATCCCTAAAGAGGGAAACTGAAAATCCCACTGAGAGCCTCTCTCCTTCTTTAGGCACCTTTGAATTCTGACCCTTACTGTTTCTGGAGTTTTGGGTGATTGGCAGGGCTGAATCCAAGTTCTTCATCCTTTGAAGTCTGCTCTTCACTGCCTGTTATAGTCATGTCTCATCAGTTTCTCCTGGCAGTACAGAATTGTTCTGATTATGGAGAGAGAACGATCATCTAAGCTGGCCACATCAGAATTCCAGTAAATGCAATAAGTTAATGTCTTTTGTTACACTTCACTGGAGTTAATGCTAACCATCATTGCTAGAACTTGGGCTTCATAGATTTAACAGATGGCAGAATTTGTCCCATTGTGTTCACCAGACTTCCTGTATGTTCCTGTAAATAGGTTGATCGTCTGGTCTCTATTTGTCAGTGATAGAAACACTGAACTTCTTTTATTCACCTGTTCTAGGCCCAGAACTCTTATTTTCTTAACTACATAAGGAGATATGAACAAGACCGGAATTTGTCTCAATTCAAAGGGGGTCTGTGACAGATAGCTGGGAAACAGTAATCGATATA
Organism: Lepidochelys kempii; assembly: GCF_965140285.1. NCBI lineage: Eukaryota > Metazoa > Chordata > Testudines > Cheloniidae > Lepidochelys > Lepidochelys kempii. The sequence goes on from NC_136382.1 coordinate 156,105,547, forward strand.
GTACTCTGGTCACTGCAACAACAAGGAGTTGCTTGGAAGTAGCCCTGATTAGGAAGAGCTGTGCCTAACTGCTGGATGGGGAGGGGCTGAGGAGAGCCCAAAAGGCTAATTAGCCCATTACCCACGAGATAAAAAAGACACAGGAAGGGAAGTGCTTGTGGGGAAGACAGAGACTGGCAGGCTTTTGAAAGGCAGAGCAGGACAGATGTCTCAGGGGGGAAGATACTTGGCCAAGGAGGGGGGGAAATGAAGGTGAGCTAAGGATTGTAGGATACGGTCAATACAGAGCTGCTTGAGTTTGTACAGATTGCTGGGCAAACATAATGGAAAAACACATGCAGTGTTTGACCAGAAGGTGATCTCCAAGCAGTTTGTAGCTTGAAAAGAGACAAGAATGGGACCCCACACTTTCACATTTAGGAGCTTGTCCAGGATCTATAGCTGGCTTGAGGGTTTTGAAGCCTTGACCAGGAGAAGACTGCAGTGGCTGGGAAACTGCAAGAAGTGCTGCAGAAGACTCTGTAAAGCTTCCAACAATCCCACTACATAGAGAGCCAGGCCTTGTTTGCAGGCAGAATAGCAAAAAAATCTGCAGGACATTATGAGAGATCAAGCCCAAAGGGCAACAGCAACTTCTAGAGAAGGTGGTGAGTCCTGTGGAAGGGGTGCTAGACCAAGCAAGAGATGATTCCCAGATCCAGATGCAAGGAGTGTGAGTGTATAGGGTCCCAAATGGAAGAACCATGCAAATGTCAGACACCTTCAGATCCACCATGATTACTGTGGGATTATGTTAATCTCATTTATTTCTTTTCTAAAACAAATGGAGCTTCAGTGAAAACTTTGTCCCCTGAGACCAGCATGTCTGCAACAAATAGTTCATCTTTTTTTCTCTCTGATTTAATGTCACTATTCATTTAGAAATATGATGTCTCTCAAATTCCATTGAAACCCATTCATTAGTCAATCAACATTTCAATCATTAGCTTCAGTGGTTTTAGCTTAATGGGCTAATTAAGAGAAATGTAATCAAAACTGAAGACGGAGATGTCATATTAGTGAGAAAAAAATATGGATGACTTTTCTCTCCCCTTTCTGCACAGGAACATTGTCACTAATGTAATACACTCTGAGCCCGATCCAATGTCCATTGAACTCAACGGTAAGGCTCCCATTAACTTTAATAGGCATTGGGATTAAGTCCTAAAGGCAGTGACTGTTGGCATGCTCAAAGGTTGTGGATTAACATGGACTTGTAAAAAGAAAAGGAGAACTTGTGGCACCTTAGAGACTGTATTTGTAACAAATGTATTTGAGCATAAGCTTTTGTGAGCTATAGCTCACTTCATCAGATGCATTCAGTGGAAAATACAGTGGGGAGATTTATATACACAGAGAACATGAAACAATGGATGTTACCATACACACTGTAAGGAGAGTGATCAGGTAAGGTGAGCTATTACCAGCAGGAGAGCGGGGGGGGGAAAAAGCCTTTTGTAGTGATAATCAAAGTGGGCCATTTCCAGCAGTTGACAAGAAAGTCTGAGGAACAGCGGGGGTGGGGGTGGGGGGGGAAATGGGGGAATAAACATGGGGAAATAGTTTTACTTTGTGTAATGACCCATCCACTCCCAGTCTTTATTCAAGCCTAAGTTAATTGTATCCAGTTTGCAAATTAATTCCAATTCGCCAGTCTCTCGTTGGAGTCTGTTTTTGAAGTTTTTTTGTTGAAGAATTGCCACTTTTAGGTCTGTAATCGAGTGACCAAAGAGATTGAAGTGTTCTCTGACTGGTTTTTGAATGTTATAATTCTTGAAGTCTGATTTGTGTCCATTTATTCTTTTATGTAGAGACTGTAAGTGAATTAATGTTCACATTGTGCCTTACAAACAGAGATGCTTTTGAACAGAGATTGCAGATGATATTTGAAAAAAAAAACTAACAACAAAAAAATCAATGCTGACAATTGTGCCATGAGTTTGCTGCTTATTAAACCTGCCTTGGCAGCATCTGCACATGAATTGCAAATGCTAGTCAGACAGTTTTATGTTTGCATGCTGAGTTCCATTACAGGAACAACATGATGGTCGTTAGTGGTTTTAATGGCTTGAGTCCTGGAAAATCTTAGCTTGAGAACAAGAGGAACTTCTTCGTTTCATTAAAGTGCTGGTGTCCTTCTTGTCACTGCTTTTGTCCTGTTCAACCCTAAGGCTATGTTTAAAATGGTTCCTCTGATGCATGGCAGGTGGTGGAGTGTTGGATAAAGATAAATTAATCTTAGCTGATTTATGGGAATATCTGATGATATTCCATGGGATTTGCTTTCTTTCTGAAGCAGACGGGAAATGTTTCACTAGGTGGACAGGAAGACTAGTTCAAATCTCCCTTTTGGGCATGGGCAGCCACCCTGAGCCTGAGAAGGAGCCAGAATTTACCAGTGTATATTGCCAAAGAGTCACACTAATATGTCAGCAGCCCCCCATCAGCTTCCCCCACTCCAACCTGCAGCGCCTCCTGTCTGCCGGCAGCCCCACCAATCAGTGACTCCCACTCTCTCCCCATGCCTTCTGCCTGCCATGATCAGCTGTTTCACAGTGCGCAGGAGGCTCCGGTGGAGAGGGGGGAAAAGTGAGGGCAAAGCAAGCTAGGGGGAAGGGGTGGAGTGGGGGCAGGGCCCGGGGCAGAGCAGGGGGTTGAGCACTGAGCATTCCCCGGCACACTGGAAAGTTAGCATCTATAGCTCCAGCCCTGGAGTCAGTGCCTATGCAAGGAGCCGCATATTAACCTATGAAGAGCTGCATGCGGCTCTGGAGCCACAGGTTGGCCATCCGTGCTTTTGAGCAACATCAGTTGATCTGACTGTAGGGTAACGCTTTATTTAAACTTAAACCACACTCACAGGAGACGATGGTGATAGCTCAAATACTTGAGGGTAAGAGATGAGAAAGGCGATCCAAGACCAAGCTGAATTCATTTTCTTTGGCCTGAGTCAGAAAGTATGGATTCAGAGAATATTTCCCCAAATAGTAGGAGAGTTTGGATCTGAGTTTGGCTGAGCCTATTATAGAAACAGGCACCCATCTATGATCTGGATCCCAATTCCTCCCAAACTCAGGATCTTTAAATCAGGGGTTTCACTTCAGACCCATCAGTATTTGATCTTAATCTTACCTTCTTACTTCCTCCAACCCTGACTGAGTAGTTTAAGGATTCTGTTGAAATCATTTAGACCTTATTTATACAGGGAAGTTTATCAGCACAGCTATGCACGTATAATTATACTGGTATAGCCACGCTGGTAAATTTCCCTGTACAGAATAGCCCTAATTCTCTTTTGCTTCCATCATCTAAATTGAGATCATATTCCACAGGTTTGTTATTTTTTGTGTATAGTAGTTCTGCTCCTCTTTGGGGAGAAGCAGAGAACATTTTATCTGGAGTGGAGAGCTCAGAAAGCCTGCGTTTATATTAAGTCCCCACAGCTCCCTCCTTTTAATAACAACTCAGAATCCCAACAGTGCTTTTAATGTCAGCTCACAGATACAGTACAGGTAACCAACAGCCAGTCTCCTGCAGCTCTCTTCATGCTATAGCCTGGAATGGTTCATAATCATTACTACCAAAAATCCATTCCAGTCAAGGATGTCCGAGAAAAGGAACACATGAAAGTCACTACACGTACAAACATACATTCAGAGATAGAGACACAGAGAGTCAGAACGTACAGATAATGTTTCTTACTTAAGAATGGTATTTCTCTGAAGGCCAAGGTCTCTCTCTAAGTAGAATAATTATTGTTTGTCCTGCACAGAACTGAAGTACCAATGGAATAGCAAACTTTCTTACCACTGACCCCAGTTGCCTTAATAGCTTCCATAGCACAAATGTCACACTGGTAGCACTTACCACAGAGAGAAATACTGGGAAAATGAGGAAAGAGATACCCCCTGGTTGGAATGAACTTGTTTGGAGAAATAGAGGCATCTCAGTAAAGCAAAGCTAAAAAGAATTTTCATTCAGAAAGATTTCAGAGTAACAGCCGTGTTAGTCTGTATTCACAAAAAGAAAAGGAGTACTTGTGGCACCTTAGAGACTAACCAATTTATTTGAGCATGAGCTTTCGTGAGCTACAGCAAGTGAGCTGTAGCTCACGAAAGCTCATGCTCAAATAAATTGGTTAGTCTCTAAGGTGCCACAAGTACTCCTTTTCTTTCATTCAGAAAGTTACCTATGAGCCAACAATAAAAGGGCAGCTGGGATTCAAAATTGTTATTAAAGGGGAAGGTGCTGTAGGGAATAAACATACATGCACCATTTCTATCACAGGCATTGTTAATACACCTATTACCAACTGTGTTTCAAAAGTAGGGCATTAGGATGAGTGAAGAACATTACAAAACAGCAGTGGGTGGGCATTAGAGACTGTCCTTCCTGCCACAAAATATACTGTTCTATATTGAGGAAAAAAAAAGATGTTTCACACCCTGTGCAATAACTGCAGTTCTTGGAGATGTGTCCTCTATGGGTGCTCCACTTTGGTTACTTCAGGGGCATGTGCACCACCATGTGCCTCTGATCGGAGATCTTCATTAGCAGCGTCCGTTTGGCCTGCACATGTGCTGTTGAGATCCTCATACCCCTCGCTGAGGTTATATCAGGCTGTGTGGGTAACCTGCCCTCAGTTGTTTCTGCCCTCAGTTGTCTCAGAAGGAAGCTTCGAAGCAGAGGGGAAGGAGGGTGGGTCGTGGAGCACCCATACGGACACACATCTCAAAGAACTGCAGTTACTGCACAGGGTGAGTAACCTCTCTTTCTTTTTTGAGTAACATCTGTGTTGGTGCTCCCATAAGGAAGAGAGCGCTTTGGAGTTGAGTCCATTACAGAGGAAAGAACTGCATTGCCAACTGCTGCCTCAGATAAAGAGGCATTAACTAAGGAATAGTGTCTGGAGAAGGTATGTTCCGAAGACCACATAAGCAGCCCTGCAGATCTCAGAAACCGGGACATCTTTAAGGAGAGCCATATATGTAGATTGTGACCTCATCGAATGAACTGACATGCCAGCAGGATATGCTGAACACCTACCTGCATGAATGGTTCTTTTACTGTAGAGCTCTCTTCCTCATCATCTAAATTTGACGCTGAGGAGAGGCTGAATGTGTTAGGCATCTAAGAGGCTGTATGGAACAACGGATGTGGGCTTGTCTACACTTGAAATGCTGCAGCGCTGCAAATTGAACAGCTGTAGCGCATCGGTGTACACACAACCTATGCTGCCAGGAGGGGCTCTCCCATCAGTTTAGGTCAGTGGTTGGCAACCTGTGGCCCATCACGGTAATCGGCTTGCGGGCCGCAAGACATTTTGCTGACGTTGACGGTCTGCAGGCACGCCCCCCCCGCCACTCTCAGTGGTCGTGGTTCGCTGTTCCTGGCTAATGGGAGCTGCAGGAAGCAGTGGGCCGCTTCCCGCATCTCCCATTGGCTGCAGGGGGCTGTGCCTGTGGACAGTCAATGTCAGCAAAATGTCTCTCGCCCACAAGCAGATTACCCTGATGGGCTGCTTGCGGCCCATGGGCCACAGGTTGCTCACCACTGGTTTAGGTAATCCACCTCCCTGAGAGGAGTCTTCTGTCTACCTCATGCTGTTTACACTGTTAAGTCAGCTTAATTATGTTGCTGAGGGGTGTGTGTGGATTTTTGACACTTGAGTGATGTAGCTTGACTAACCTAACTTTTTAGTGTAGACAAGGCCTGTGAGTGGCATGAGAAGCTGAACGACCCAGTCAGACAGAGTGACATGAGCTTGCCACAAAAAAGAAATTATGAGCTTTCCTTGTGTTGTTTGGGCTTCCCCCCGACCATTTTCTAAACCCTCTTGAAGAGGCTGAATTAAATTGAGGGAATACCTACTAGACTCAGGAAAATCTGGACAGCAAGAATCAGTGTGAAACATAATAGAATAGCTGGGTGAGCTAACAGGAGCTTTGAGATAATCCCAGTATTGCCAACCCTAAATATTCAAAATCATTAATCAGACGCCCCCCCCCCCAAATCATGGGATTGACTTAAAAATCATGAGATTAAACCCCCTACATTTTGGGGGTTTTTATTTGCCATCTGGCTTCCGAGACTCCAAGATGCACTCTAGTTATATTTTACAGCTTCTCTCAGTAACTCTGAGGTCTAGAAACTTAAAAAAAAGAAAAGAAAGAAAGAAAGTAGAGATTCTCATTTGATCACTTGTCTCCAGAAGTGGAAGCTGTAAATAAAACACCAAATATTGTGAAACTGGTGATAAAATCACAAGAGTTGGCAACACTGTCATTGGTGCTCCAAAATGCCACAATATCCCTGCTCAGCTGCTGGAAACAGGGGTGCTGGAATGTGGGGGGGGGGGGCAGGGCAGGGGGTGATGGCCCCATTACTGGCAGTAAGGGCAAGCAACAGGGGCAGGGGGCAGAAAGGAGCGAGCAGAGGATGGAGTCTTGGGGGAAAGAGGCAGCATGGGGGCAGGGCCTTGGGGAGAAGGGGCCGCACAGGGGGTGGGGCCACGGTTTGGGCACCAGTAGTTCCCCGACTTTTAGGGACCTTCTGTTGCCCCCGGCTGGAAAGACATCCCTTCCAAAGCTGTTGCTCGCAGATTGATTTCTGACAGACAGCCCAATCCAACACCCAATGTTAAACTTACCAGCCTTGCTAATGGCTTTTATCTCTTTGTAATAAACTGAACCGTAAGCCTGGATCCTGACACTAAATATTAGATGGTTAAATCTAGATGACAATTTTGTGGCTTGAACCCATGTCTAATTCTGACAAATTACCTTTAACTCCAATGAAAAAAAGCACATTTTATTTGCCTTAAGGGTAATAAGAATGGGGATATGTCTCAGCCCCTGATAGTTTCATGCTACATTAGGCCTTTAATGGAAAACAGTTATTCCGCCTTCCCCCATTCCCAATCACTTCCTAGCCTTCGATGTGGGGTTAAGGGATAGGCTGTGGCACTGATCTTCTCTAGGAAGGGAAGACAAAGCACCAGTTAGATGATATGCTTCAGTGTAGTTTAATTAAATCCATCTGGGCTGGTGGCACTAGAGTGGTAAATAACCCAGTTTAATGAAAGGTGATAGATTGATTTGGGATGTAGGGTGCTTCTATCTGTAACAAGGAGAGTGCTACTATTATTACTGATAGCTCTGCAGCTTTGCTGCTGGGGAATCAGAAATGAACCCCTCCTTTCCAGAGTCACAGCCACTTAAAACTGACCCCAAATGTAGGTTTTGTAACCCTAAATAATAAGCGATGGTCACATAAACACCACCCTATACTGGAAACCTACTGACTGCTATACTTACCTACATGCCTCCAGCTTTCATCCAGATCACACCACACGATCCATTGCCTACAGCCAAGCTCTACGATACACCCGCATTTGCTCCAACCCCTCAGACAGAGACAAACACCTACAAGATCTCTACCAAGCGTTTTTACAACTACAATACCCACCTGCTGAAGTGAAGAAACAGATTGACAGAGCCAGAAAAGTACCCAGAAGTCATCTACTACAGGACAGGCCCAACAAAGAAAATAACAGAACGCCACTAACCATCACCTTCAGCCCCCAACTAAAACCTCTCCAGCGCATCATCAAGGATCTACAACCTATCCTGAAGGACAACCCATCACTCTCACGGATCTTGGGAGACAGGCCAGTCCTTGATACAGACAGGCCCCCAACCTGAAGCAAATACTCACCAGCAACCACACACCACACAACAAAAACACTATCCCAGGAACCTATCCTTGCATCAAAGCCCGCTGACAACTGTGTCCACATATCTATTCAGGGGACACCATCACATCAGCCATACCATCAGGGGCTCCTTCACCTGCACATCTACCAATGTGATATATGTCATCATGTGCTAGCAATGCCCCTCTGCCATGTACATAATAAATGGACAAAAATCAGACGTCAAGAATTATAACATTCAAAAACCAGTTGGAGAACACTTCAATCTCTCTGGTCACTCGATTACAGACCTAAAAGTGGTAATTCTTCAACAAAAAAACTTCAGAAACAGACTCCGACAAGAGACTGCTGAATTGGAATTAATTTGCAAACGGATACCATTACATTAGGCTTGAATAAAGACAGGGAGTGGATGGGTCATTACACAAAGGAAAACTATTTCCCCATGTTTATTTCCACCCCCTACTGTTGCTCAGAGGTTCTTGTCAACTGCTGGAAATGGCCCACCTTGATTATCACTACAAAAGGATTTCCCCCTCTGCTCTCCTGCTGGTAATAGCTCACCTTACCTGATCACTCTCGTTACAGTGTGTATGGTAACACCCATTGTTTCATGTCCTCTGTGTATATAAAATCTCCCCACTGTGTTTTCCACTGCATGCATCCGATGAAGTGAGCTGTAGCTCACGAAAGCTTAGGCTCAAATAAATTTGTTAGTCTCTAAGGTGCCATAAGTCCTCCTTTTCTTTTTGCGGATACAGACTAACACGGCTGCTACTCTGAAACCTGATGAAAGGATTCAAATTTAAAAAAGCCCCATACCAAGATATGTTCCTATTTTTTATTTTTCCTATTGCCAATGGAAATAATTTAAATAAAACATTTCCCAGCACTGCTTGCAACCCAAATGTTTTAGACTGTGCTAATGCATAAGAGCCAGAATGTGGAAATGACTTGAAACTCACAAAAAAAACAAAACCTTAAATGACTAGTCTTGTCTGATTGGCTGGATCCACAAAGATATTTAGGTGCCTAAATCCCCACCCTTTTTTTGGCACCACTGTAATCCACAAAACTCCTGCTTGGCTGCTGCCTGAATTTGTAGGTGACTAAACCTACTCAGCACTTATGTTTTTGCAGTAAAAATTCCCAGGGTGCCTACTTTTCTACCTCTGAGCATTTCTATCTCTCTCTAGGCATCTGCCTGCTTATCTCCTGCTTAAGACCCAGAGTGGTACACTAATTATGGGAAGATAGGTGGAGGGGAGCCTAAGTCACATGTGGAGTTCAATCTAGTAGGAGTGCGTAGATGCCACCTAACTCCAGACATGACAGCTGGGGAGAGGAGGACCACCACTCTTATAATTGTTAGCCCAGTGGTTAGGGTATATTCATGTGGGAGATCCTCAGTTCAAGTCCCCGCTCTGCACGAGGAGGAGAAGGGATTTGAACAGGGATCTGCCACCTCTCAAGTGAGTGCCCTAACCACTGGGTGACAGAGTGATTCTCATTCTCTCTCACCTAATTAATAAAGTGGAACAACTTAAACTAGAAAGACTGAAGAAGCTGCACATCAGAATATCCAATAGCCCCATGATTAAGGCACTCACCTGCGAGGTGACAGATCCCTGTTCAAATCCCTTCTCCTCCTCAGGCAGAGGGGGCACTTGAACCGAGGATCTCCCATATCCCAGGTGAGTATCCTTAACTACTGGACCAACAGTTATAAGGGAGGTTGGTTGTTCCCCTTCCTAGCTGTTTTGCGTGGAGCTAGATAGTTGCTGAGTGCACCCACTGGACTGGGCCCTACACGTGAGTTAGGCAGCTGAACTCCTCTCTTCCCCAGTTTGTGGATTGCAAGCAGAGATAGGCACCTCTCTGCAGCCCACACTTAGGAATCTATCTCAGAGAGGAGCAGGACTTAGAACATTGTTGACGTCTCCCATTGGCTGGCTTGGGCTGCTCCTTGCCTACCTAATGTGCTGGGTTTTGTAGATTGTATTCTAAGTGGCCATCTCTCCCCATTCATTGAATAGGGAGCGTAGGTGCCAAACTCAGGCTTTTTGGGTTGCAGTATTGTTCCTCATTTTGACACCTCCTTATCTATTGTTCGGAGTGGACTACATCCACCCTGATTGAACTGGCCCTGTCAACACTGGTTCTCCATTTGTAATGTAACTCCCTTCTCTTCATGTGTCAGTATATTTATGTCTGCATCTGTAATTTTCACTCCATGCATCTGAAGAAGTGGGGTTTTTACCCACGAAACTTATGCTCAAATAAATCTGTTAGTCTTTAAGGTGTCACCAGACTCCTTGTTAGTATTGTTCCTGTGATTTTCTAGGTGCCTAAAAGTTAGGTGTTACTATGCTCTGTCCCTTTGTAGATCCAGGCCACTGTCACAGTCAAATGAAATGCAAAAGGCAAACAAAAATCATAAGCACTGAAAAGTAGATTGGATTTTAAACATTATTTCACTTCTTATGAAAAGGTGAAATTTGTAACGTAAGAGATTATATAATTATTTTTAACCTGACAGTCACCCTTTAAATAGTGGGACAGCACATGTGAAAGTTAGTAGGGTTTGCCTCCTTGCAAGGGAAACTGAAGAGGATGGTTGATATTTGGACAATGGAGAGAAGGAAATTCAGACATTTCCCCCATACAACAAGAGGTTTTTGCCACAACCTGTTTCTTTTATTTTTATCATAACTAGGTTGGTAGCATGTATTTCACTAGGACCTTTATTTCCTTTTCTCACACCCAACAGAAGTATCACAGGCTGTGGAAATGCATTTCAGTCCCTCTAGTGCCAATACCATTCTAGCTACTTCTCATACTGTTTGGCCTTGATGTGCCTGACATTCCTCTGCCACAGCGCTTTGCAGCATGAGTGGGGAGGGCAAACTTTGGCTTTATGTCCTTGTCCAATCTCCTATTCTTATGGATAGAGTTCCAGGATTTTTAATGTCCACATGGAATAGATAGGACTTCAGCTGTGAAGGCCTCAACTGGATGATTCCTTAAAATCTAAAAAGATAAGACAAACAAAGGATGGGAGAAAGGAAGTACTATATTCCCATTTTACTCCAGAGATTAAATGTTTTGTCCAGGGTCACACAAGCTGTGGCAGTCTGGGAATGTAAACTAAATCTCTTGAGTCCCAATTCAGTGTCTTCTCTGTAAAACCACTCTTCCTAGCCCAACCAAACCACTGAAATGTCACAGTTATGGTCCTGTGCCAAAGTATATATTTTTTCTGAGGCAGTGTGAGACAGATCAGGCATTTAGTAGATACCTGGATCCAAAGACGGACGTGACCTAACTTCTTGGACACTTTCTTAATGCTTCTTTGAACACCATAAGCCTAACTTTGAGTTTCTTGACTAAGCAATTTTTGAGTAAACATGTTGTCCCTGGTGAGAATTCATGCCTCTGAGCAGTTTTAGGTAGGTATTGTTTAGTTATCAGTAGAAATTTCCATGCAGGTTTCCACACACAGCATGCTCGCTCATGTCTCCTGTACAAGAGGTATACTGGCCTGGTGTGTGCTATTAAAGAAGTAAGCTTCAGTTGGATGTTTAAAGGTGCTGCACCTCCTGAACGATACTATAGGGTGTCACATTTTCAGGTATTCAATACAGACTCCCTCATAGAGACAAACCAGTTAAAGAGACTGAAGATATGTTTACACTTCGTGGTGGGAGGTGTGATTCCCAGCTCAAGGAGATATACTTGTGCTACAGCTGATCAAGCTAGCACGCTAAAAAGCCAGAAGTGTAGCCATGGCAGCACAAGTGATGGGAGGGCTAACTACCCCGAGTACAATCCCGTCTGAGACGCTAGTACGTACTTGGGCAGCTAACCCCTCCTGCCACTGGTGCTGCTGCAGTTAGACTCTATTTGCTGTATCAGAAGTAGCACAGATTTATCTTCTTGAGCTGAAAATTAAACCTCCAGATCAGAGTGTTGACTTTGACATACCATCAGCCAGAGGATGCAGACAGGTTAGATTTCAGCATCAGTTATGGGTTTGTTTCATCAGGTACTTCTTCTGGTTCATTAAATACATAAGTTATACTAAAACCTTCCTCAATCACCATTAAAATACTATATACTGCAGTTTCCTTTAGCAGCACATCTGTATCTTCAGCTGTGCACTTCCTAAACTGTGAGTCTCTAAGCACTTCAGACTTCCTGAGAAGCAGGTCTCAGGTGCTGGGAAAGAAGAGGCCTGCAGGAATTTCTGCAGTCTTTCCAAGCCTCACAGGAACCTTGCATCCTTCCCAAACAAGACTTGCACTGATTTATACTACATCCATTTTAAAAATTGATTTTAATTAGCACAGTATAACTTCTGGGTGTATACAAGGCCTAAGACTTTCTAAGATGCATCAAAACTCTGAAGCCTCCTCAGAGCCCTTGATCTTCCTCTTCTAACCCCTCCCCTCCCATCCCTTCAATGGACTCAACAGTGTTTCCATCTGAACACTGGGATTTGAGGGTGCTCAGCACCTCACAGGAAAAGCTCAGAATTTTGCAAGGACTTATTGACTTACCACTGGACCTGGTTCCCAAGATCAAAATATCCTATCTTATTCCATCTGCCATGAGAGAAAGTTTAAAGCGCACATAGACATAACAGGAGGGTAGAGGTACAGATTAACTCAAGTGGGAGGCATTTCCATGGCAGCACTTAAGTAAATAATAATTCACAGGAATAATAATGGGAAAATACATTCCTTCTTCAAAGGAAAACATAGCTTAAGGGAAGGAAGCAGCCAGGTGTGCCACCAGTGGTGGCTGCACAATAAGGCTAATGTTGATGTTTTAAAAATCTTTAATGCATCCATATTAATTATGCATTTGATGATAAAGTAATGGCTGCGCACTTTTGTACTGGCACCCTACACACATTCCCAAGACCCAGCTAGATAAAAAGACACAACTGCATCATGTTTTTCAAGCTAACCCTTTAATGAAATCTATTTTTCCTAGGGCAGAGAGCTTCAGAAAGGGCAGAGAGTTCCAGAAAGATCAAAGACTTTGATCCTTACCACATAAAAAAGAGATCTATATTGTGTCCTAAAGATCAGAGCAATGGAAGGTGACTATATAGGTGTCTCCTCTATGAACAGCACACGTTGCAGTGCATTTGAAATAAAAGTAAACAAATCAGACAGCATCCCTTTGAAGGAGATCTGCAGTCGACTGATAAAACAATACTCTGTGTCAGGGCCTGCAACTAGCCTGCTTACCTGCTAGCTTAAGCCTCAGACAGTCTAACAAGTGTAACTGGGCCCCAACTGAGCCACCTGAATGACCCATCTGCTCAATAGGCTGAGACGATAAGGAGACCTGCTCTTAAGATCAGCAACAGAGCACTGGCTGCTGAAAGCGTTTGCAAATATTGCCTCAGACCCAGTCCTGCTTCTGTCTTGTCTCATTCCAGCTAATTCAGCTCTGACCCTCAGCTCCGATTCCTGACCTCTGGGTCTCACCCTCGGCTCCAGCCACTAGGCCTGACTCCAACCACTTGTCACAACCCGCCTGTGTCCTAGTCACATGACACTCTGCAATTTAGCACAGGTTGTCATGTGGACATTTTACGGTATAAACGTCCTATTGGTGAGAGAACCAATATGTGAAAGTTAAGCAGAACTAACACCACTGCCAGGAATGAGATGACGCCTTATTAGAAGTAGACTGCTATTGTTTGGTGCAGGGGGGTAGAATTCTCAGTCACATCCAGGTTCTAGTTTTGTGACTGGCCCTTCCACGTTGGACTGAATTAAATCCCAGATCCAAACATGCCCTGAAATTTGGGGAGTTTGAAATCTGGAACTAGAACTGAATTATACAGCCCAGGCCCAACTCTAGTACAATGTCAATAGGGTCTTTCGTCTGAGGATCTAAACATGCTTTGCAAACAGTAATGAACGTGAAATATTACATCCGGTCAGGGAAACCAAGGCACAATTTAAGTGGCTTGCTCAGGGCCACACACTGATTCAGTGGCAGAGCCAGGAATGGAACCCAGGAGTGCTGACACCTAGGACTCTGTATGCAGTGGTGTTGTAGTCATGTCGGTCCCAGGAAATTGAAGAGACAATATCTTTTACTGGACCAACTTCTGTTGGTGAGAGAGACCAACTTTTGAGCTTATGCAGAGTGCTCTGCTCTAATCTCTCACTGATGCATACTCCCTACCCATAACAGAATGTCCCAATGGGAGGCAAAGCACCTCCCTCCCTCTCAGAGCTGAATACTCTGTTTCTAAGAGTTGTCAGGCAATTTTGGATGCTAACCAGCTGCTGCTGAAGTGCCTTCTCATTGGGAGGGAAGCAAAGGATGAGAAGAAAGAGGAGAGGCTCCCACCTGTCTGACACGTCAGGAAGAGATAAAACCATCCACTGCCAGGCTCCCAAACCTTCACTGTTAGTGAAGTGCCAGAACGTCCTGCTCTGTTCCTTCCCCGTTTTGTTCTCGACAAGGACCAGGGAAATATTTCCAAACAAGAAGCCGTGGATGAGCCATGACATTCGGAGCTGCAAGGAAGAGAACATATAAGAAAGCAAGCAAGATACGTTAGTTATCCATAAATAAACTAAATCCCCAATTCTTCTCTTTCAGTTCCTTCTTTCCCTCCCTCCAAATCCTTAATCCTTCTTCCCTGATGTTCTTCTCCCCCTCTTGGCAAAGGGGTATATATATTTGGGGCAATATTGTTGTGCAGAGGTATTTGGTGCAATATGCTAGTAAAGATACAAGAAGTTAATGGAAAATTTGTGGGCCTGATTCACATTTACACTAAGGCCCCTTGTACACCATTCTGATAGTGCAAAGGGGTCTAAAAAGTGGGTTCACATGTAATTTATACCCGTTTTAAGGTCCCTTTACAGTGTGTGGTATAAATAGCGATAGTTTAAATGAAAGTCAGGCCCTTTATACCCATCTATATATCTTAGAATACATGGGTACTTGGTGCAGGATTCTTACACTCAGGTAAGTATTCAGGTGTTTTATATTCAGTTAAAAAATTAGAGCTCAGTAATTCTCAAACCACATTTGGCTCTTTACATGGTTATTTCTCTTATCTCCTCCAGTCTGGCTCTTTGTCCCATGTTTTGGCTTATGAACTATGGTAAAATTTAGTGGTTTAGCTGGAGCCTATGGGTGAAAGCCTGGCCCCACCAAAGTCAATTGCAAAACTCCCATTCACTTTAATGGGCGCCAGTTTTCACCACATCAACTGCTGGTGACGGGGCACTAAATGGGGAGGGTTCCGAATTACTACAGAGAATTATTTCCCAGGTGTCTGGCCGGTGCATCTTGTCCACATGCCCAGGGTCTAACTGATCACCATATTTGGGATTGGGAAGGAATTTTCCACCGGGTCAGATTGGCAGAGACCCTGAGAGTTTTTCCCCTTCCTCTGCAGCCTGGGCCATAGGTTATTTGCAGGTTTAAACTCATGTAAATGGTGGATTCTCTGTAATTTGAAGTCTTTAAACCATGATTTGAGGACTTCAATAACGCAGCCACGGCACGGGTCAGGGGTCTATTCCAGGAGTGGGTGGGTGAGGTTCTGTGGCCTGCAATGTGCAGGAGGTCAGTCTAGATGATCACAGAATCATAGGACTGGAAGGGACCTCAAGAGGTCATCTAAGTCCAGTCTGCTGCACTCATGACAGGACTAAGTATTATCTAGACCATCCCAACAGGTGTTTGTCTAACCTGCTATTAAAAATCTCCAACAATGGAAATTCCCCAACCTCCCTAGGCAATTTATTCCAGTGCTTAACCACCCTGACAGTCAGGAATTTTTTCCTAATGTCCAACCTAAACCTCCCTTGTTGCAATTTAACCCCATTGCTTCTTGTCCTACCCTCAGAAGATGTTAAGGAGAACAATTTTTCTTCCTTCTCCTTGCAACAACTTTGTATGTACTTGAAAATTGTTATGTCCTCCCTCTGTCTTCTCTTCTTCAGACTAAACAAACCCAACTTTTTTCAATCTTCCCTCATAGGTTGTGTTTTCTAGAACTTTCATCATTTTTGTTGCTTTTCTCTGGACTTTCTCCAAATCTTTCCTGAAATGTGGCACCTAGAACTGGACACAATACTCCAGTTGAGGCTGTATCAGCGCAGAGTAGAGTGGAAGAATTATGTCTCGTGTTTTGCTTACAACACTCCTGCTAATACATCCCAGAATGATGTTTACTTTTCTTGCAACAGTCTTACATTGGTTTCAGAGTAACAGCCGTGTTAGTCTGTATTCGCAAAAAGAAAAGGAGTACTTGTGGCACCTTAGAGACTAACCAATTTATTTGAGCATAAGCTTTCGTGAGCTACAGCTGTAAATTGGTTAGTAAATTGGTGAGCTACAGCTGTAAATTGGTTAGTCTCTAAGGTGCCACAAGTACTCCTAGTCTTACATTGCTGACTCATATTTAGTTTGTGATCCACTATGACCCCAGATCCCTTTCTGCAGTATTCTTTCCTAGGCAGTCAGTTCCCATTTTGTATGTGCACAACTGATTGTTCCTTCCTAATTGGAGTACTTTGCATTCATCTTTACTGAACTGGTATCATCTGCAAACTTTATAAGTGTACTCTCTATGCCATTATTTAAATCATTGATGAAGACATTGAACAGAACTGGAACCAGAACTGATCCCTGTGGGACCCTATTCGATATGCCCTTCCAGCATGACTGTGAACCACTGATAACTACTCTCTGGGAACAGTTTTCCAATCAGTTATGCACCTATCTTATAGTAACTCCATTTAGGTTGTATTTTCCTAGCTTGTTTCTGAGAAGATCATGCGAGAGAGTATCAAAAGCCTTACTAAAGTTAAGATATGCTACATCTACTGCTTTTCCCTTATCCATAAGGCTTGTTACCTTGTCAAAGAAAGCAATTAGGTTGGTTTGACTTGACTTGTTTTTGACAAATCCATGCTGACTGTTACTTATCACCTTATTATCTTCTAGGTGTTTGTAAATTGATTGCTTAATTATTTACTCCATCTTGCCGGGTGCAGAAATTAAGCTGACTGGTCTGTAATTCCCTGGGTTGTCCTTATTCCCCCTTTTATAGATTGACACTATATTTTCCCTTTTCCAATGCTCTGGAATCTCTGCTGTCTTCCATAACTTTTCAAAGATAATCGCTAATGGCTCAGATGTCTCCTCAGTCAGCTCCTTGAGTATTCTAGGATGCATTTCATCAGACGCTGGTGACCCAAAGACATCTAACTTGTCTAAGTAATTTTTAACTTAGTCTTTCCTTATTTTCGACTCTGATCCTACCTCATTTTCACTGGCATTCACTATTTTAGATGACCAATCACTACTAACCTTTCTGGTGAAAACCAAAACAAAAAAGTCATTTAGCACTTCTGCCATTTCCACATTTTCTGTTATTGTTTCCCCCCCTCATTGAGTGATGGGTCTACCTTGTCCTTGTCCTTCCTTTTGCTTCTAATGTATTTGTAGAATGTTTTCTCGTTATCTTTTATGTCTTTTGCTAGTTTAATCTCATTTTGCATCTTGGCCTTTCTAATTTTGTCCCTACATACGTGTGCTATTTGTTTATATTCATACTTTGTCATTTGACCTAGTTTCCACTTTGTGTAGGACTCTTTTTTTGAGTTTCAGATCATTGAAGATCTCTTGTTTAAGCCAGGGTGGTCTCTTGCCATACTTCCTATCTCTTCTACACAGTGGGATAGTTTTCTCTTCTGCCCTTAATCATGATGGTCCCTTCTGACCTTAATCTATGAGTGTATGTATGTGGAAACCCCCAGTACCTCATATATGCCGTTGGAGCAGTGCCTTTTTAAAAAAAACAACCCAAAACAACAGATAAGTTTAAAACATGGACCGTTTTCTTATCACTTTTATGTTCAGTGCACATGTACTTTATTATAAAAGGACGACTTTAGTACTTGTGTGATCCATAACTCTAAGGCTCACTCTCCCTTTAGACATGATCTAATAGATACAAGTTAAACCTGACAGCTTTTTCAGTGATGAACTCTCCTATATTCAGGCAGCAGCAGAAACAAGTGCAGAATGACTGCAATAAGAGGGTGTCGCTAGCAATTACATGCTTGTCCCCTAGATATTCCTTTCAAAAATTAGTTTTTCCCTCCTTCTCTTCAGGTTTTTATGGACTTTCCAATTATGATCCAGTGATATTTTGCTTTTTATTAATTAAAGTACTGTATGGAGAACAGTCTCAAGCATTTTGGTTACATCTAATGTAACAAAGTCCCTTAGTGGCTCTTTATCTCTGTAGATAAAATTATTTCCTGGCATTTTCTCGTTTTAGGACTCATTTTCTCTCATTGTCAGGAATGAAATATAAATCTTTGCAATTTGGTCTGGTCTCAAAATCTCTAACATGAACACTGCTGTCTAATTTTCTTTGAAATAACCCCCTCAAACTCTCTGCTTATAAAGAGCTTAATAAGAAAAAAAAATACTGCATGCAGGGGCTGGATTTATGCAGCCATCACAATAATCAACAAATGTGAGGCTGCCCAAGGAATGAGTTTACTGAGGCTACGTTAATGATGGATTTCTGGACACAAGAGAGTATTCACAGCACTGAGTCCTGATTCAACTCTCATAAAAAAAACCCTTCATAATTTTGTAATGCTTCAAATCCAGCACAGAACCTAACTAGGGAGGTTAGGTAATTGCACCTATATTTTTATATGGTAATACTATTTGTTGTCTTGATAATATACATTTTCTCCATTCTCTATTTAGCTAGGTTACAGAATTAGAAAGGCTAGCAGTTATCATGCTTCAGGGAAAAAGCTGGTCAGTAGTTGTTTTACCCCTCCCCATGACTTGACACTGTACAATTAGCTAAGATGGGGTTTGTATGTGTGCATTATGAGAGCATCTTTGCCTGAGGCATCAAGTCTATGCAGAGGTCAGATTTGGGCATGGGGAGGATGAAGTGGTGATGCTGATGATGCTGAATTGAACCTCTGGCCACAGTCCCAGAGCGTGAGGTATTTCACTGCTGATCATCCCAAGGGACCATGAGATCACAGAATCATAGAATATCAGGGTTGGAAGGGACCTCAGGAGGTCATCTAGTCCAACCCCCTGCTCAAAGCAGGACCAATCCCCAACTAAATCATCCCAGCCAGGGCTTTATCAAGCCTGACCTTAAAAACCTCAAAGGAAGGAGATTCCACCACCTCCCTAGGTAATGCATTCCAGTGCTTCACCACCTTCCTAGTGAAAATGTTTTTCCTAATATCCAACCTAAACCTCCCCCACTGCAACTTGAGACCATTACTCCTTGTTCTGTCATCTGCTACCACTGAGAACAGTCTAGAGCCATCCTTTTTGGAACCCCCTTTAGGTAGTTGAAAGCAGCTATCAAATCCCCCCCTTATTCTTCTCTTCCGCAGACTAAACAATCCCAGCTCCCTCAGCCTCTCCTCATAAGTCATGTGTTCCAGTCCCCTAATCATTTTTGTTGCTCTCTGCTGGATGCTTTCCAGTTTTTCCACACCCTTCTTGTAGTGTGGGGCCCAAAACTGGACACAGTACTCCAGATGTGGCCTCACCAAAGTCGAATAGAAGGGAATGATCATGTCCCTTGATCTGCTGGCAACGCCCCTACTTATACAGCCCAAAATGCCGTTAACCTTCTTGGCAACAAGGGCACACTGTTGACTCATATCTAGCTTCTCATCCACTGTAACCCCTAGGTCCTTTTCTGCAGAACTGCTGCCGAGCCATTCGGTCCCTACTCTGTAGCAATGCATGGGATTCTTCCGTCCTAAGTGCAGGACTCTGCACTTGTCTTTGTTGAACCTCATCAGATTTCTTTTGGCCCAATCCTCTAATTTGTCTAGGTCCTTCTGTATCCTATGGCTACCCTCCAGCGATCATCTAGTCTGGCTTCCTGCATATCCCAGGTCCTTAAATTTCACTCAGTTACCCCAATAACTTTGTGTTTGGCTTCAAAATTAACACCTCATTTAAATGAATGGGGGCAGCTCATTTCTTTTACAGCTACCGGGTTTTCAGGCCTCTTGTCTCCACACTTAGGAAGAGGACCACACTGAGAAGACTTCTGTTTGCAATTGTAAGGACCAAAGCCCCAAGGCCCTGTTCTTCTTTCATGCCAATACAGTGCCAAACCTTGGACTTCACATACAAGGTCACTGCCAATCTGACCTGGGGGGAAATTCCTTCTTGATCCCGCATACAGTGATCAGTTAGACCCTGTGCATCCATCTCAGGGGATGTTGTGGCTATTTCCTATTCTGTGATGATTCCAATGGGTTGGCATCACAAAGTGATCTGAATCATGGGTATAGGCCACTGCCAGTGGCAGCACACACCACCGGGCTAGATACCATTATTAATTTTTATTCATAGTTTGTACTACAGTAATGCCCAGAGGTACAGTCAAGATCAGGAACTCATTGTTGTACAGTGTGTAGGACAAAGAAGCAAGAACAGAGTCCCTGTCCCCAGAGAGTTCACAACTTAGAAGCGTGACAAGATGTGATAGGTGGATTAAACTAGAGCTGGGCGAAATATTTTGGATGAATAGTTTATTCACCCAAAAATGAAGTTTGGAGTTGGCCAAAGCTATTCACGAATGTGTGTCAAGTTTGCCAATTAGTTTTGACCAAACAGAAAATGTAAAAATGTTTCAATAATATCGAAAATATTTTTTTGCTAAATGAAACCAAATGTTTTTTAGGCATAACAAAATGTTTCAACTCAGATTTTTTTTAAAACTCTTCTATTCGCTGAAATTTTGCAAAATGTCATTTTCATTCAACCCAAAACAATTTAAGTTTTTTTTAAATGCCAGTGAACCAAAAGGGACGCAGTGTTTTTGTAGTCATATTGGTCGCAGGATGTTAAAGAGACAGGGTGGGTGAGGTAATATCTTTTATTGGACCAACTTCTGTTGGTGAGAAAGACAAGCTTTTGAACTTACACTGCGCTCTTCTTCAGGTGTGGGAAACCAGTGAACTACCTATCCATTATTTGCCCAGTTCCAGATGAAACAGACAAGTGGGGATGAAGGGAGGAGCATGAAGACAAGGTAGCATAAATCAAACATCTCTTTGCATAGGATGTAGTGGCTTCCAGCTTGCCACCTGCCCAGATACTTTTAGCTCTCTAGAGCAAGGCAGGATGTAACACTTCCTGGTGTGGTGGCTGTACTGTTGCTGGAGACGTAATGCCTGTTTCAGGGAGGGATGCTGCAGGAGAGAGGGGCTTTATGTTGGTGTCCTGTTGTAGAAGCCCTGCTGCCATTCCAGTGAAATACAATCATCTCTCTTCTGCTGCATCTTAGTGTCAGGTGAAATGATCCTGCTGCTGTGAAGTACTTAACATTCCTTCAGGTGATTAGAAACTTCAGATTATTATACTACGAAATTGTAATGATAGCTTTCTCTTGCAGCCCATTGGATTGGAGTTTGGCGGTGATGTAAACCACTTCCTTCTTGGCTCATCAGAAGTAAAACTTCTGTGTTGATATTTTTGCATATTAAATGAAAGAGGTGAATTTGAAACTGAATTGATCAACCTTTCCAAGCCAATGATTTTAATCTATAATGGGGAAAAGAGTGTATCTTTGTGATGCAAAGACCAGTTCCTCTGCAAAATACCTTGAGACTTCAAATATGAACTTGTGAAGCCACTTCATTGTGCCATTCTGACTACAACAGTTTCAGGCTCATACACAAAGTCTTGAGTAGCCCAATATACCACCACAGGAGCCTTCTAGCTTCCACATTCTCTGAGGACCAGCCCGGCAACAAGAGTCTGTAGAATCTGAAGTGATGAAAGAGAGCACCTTTGGCTATAGCAAAACTGAAAGCTGAAGCAGTCAGTGAATTGGAATGGATGCACATGTCAGCTGTTTGAACGAAAGGAGTAGTTGGAATCAGATGTGAGAGAAACTCATTGTCGAAGTGCATCATGCAGACTGTAATGGACTGGCTCTGAATGAATTGACTGGCATGGTGCTCAAATGGGAAACTTTGGCTGTGATTTTTATGGTTTCTAAGCTTCACAGCAGGATATTCCAGGTACTTTCACACCTGCTGAAATGAAATGGAGCAGATGATCAGATGGATGCCCTAGTTAAGACTTCTGAATGAGGCTGGCAATCATTTTATGGAGTAAGGCATCAATGATGGCAGATGAGTCCTGACAACAGAATGGTGGCACATTTTGAAAGAGCTGAATCCGTGCTCTTGGTAGCATATCCCTGCATTATTCATCAAATGGCTCCTTGGGTCCTGGACTGGCAGCAAAATATGCTGAAGCCAGAAACACCATTAAGGAACTAATTAACCATCTCCGGTCGACGCTGGCTCATCAGTGTCTTGTATTCTGGATTTTGGAGCCCTGCTTCAGATGCAGATTAGCTGCTCATATGCAACCTCACTGACTCAGTAAATGGAAAGCTCTGAAATGATTAGGAGGAATTAAAAGAACAAGTCTGAGGTTAAAATTTAGTATATTGAGGCAAAATAACTATGCTGCATTGCAGACAACAGGCCACCAGGCAAAAGGATGTCATCAGATAGTCCACAAGTTTCGTTAGAGACAAGGGGGACCTTCAAAATGGTCACGGTAGACACTCATTTCACCTGAGCAATTGCGCAAGATTTATTCCTGTTGATACTAACATGTCCTGGGCCATTACGTAGGAAGACAAAAAGAAACATTGACGGTAGGTTTTGTAAAACCAGATGGTTAATCAGTCCAGGCCAACCAGGAATTACTGATCATGAGGCATGTGCAATGTATTAGCTTCTTAAATGCAGAAGAAACAAACATATTGAGAGTCACTTGGGTCCTCACCAAGACTGTGTCCGCTTACATCTGCGAGACTCTGGTACAAACTACTTCCCAGACAAACTTCTGGAAGACCATGAGAGACAATGCTACATGCTCACAGCACCAGGCTTCTAAAGGGAAGATGGCTCAATGGCAATCTGGAGTGTTGCAGCCCCTTTTTCCATTCTAACTTGCAATGACCTTCAATATCAGCATTATGGCTCCACCAATCAGGGAGGCAAGGCCTGGCATCAGCAAAGATTGTTGAAGAATGGGAGAAAAGAGGGATATACAATGATAGCTAGCAACAAAAGTAGCTCAAAGGCAGACCGAAAGGAATCTACCCATGCCTCCCCTTGGAACTGCAGGAGTTTAATCCCATTGGATGCCACCCCCTCTAACCTCAACCAGCACATACATGCTAGAGGTTGACATATTGTGAAAAAGCAGCATGACTTTGACAGTTGCTGGCAGGGTTTTTCGCTGCCTACAATGTTTAGTGCAGGTATCCTTGAATGTTAGCTATCCTGCACAAATCAACTGCCGATTCTTGCATTTCAACTCTGTGTTGCCATGGCTCTTCTTTTGTGGGCAGGGAACCATGAAAGTTGCCTTCAGATGTGAATGTACTAGCTCACTAACTGGAAGCTAGGTATTAAGGAAGCTCAGAAGAAATTTTATCATGCTCAGGGTGGAGTGGACTTACTGAAGCAAAAATTGAAGCTACAGGCTGAACACATTTAACACAGCCATAGATGAGTATAATCCCATGTGGCAGACACAGCTCTATAAAATCTGAGCAATTTTTGTGCGTGAATGTGAAGCATCACATTGCTAGCATTGGCAATGACAACACTTTTTTGCATACTAGAAATGGAACATATAGAAAGAAGCACATTTCAAGCTATGAGCTTTAGAAAGATAACTATTTGGACCTCAGCACAAATTCTGCTGGGCCTCTTGTGAGTATCATGCAAGTATCATGAAATTCCTGGACTATCATGCTTCTGGTCAGGCCAGTGACTCCGTGAGAGTAGTTTCTTTTGCAACATGTTGGCACTTCTGCTTTCAGTCTTAGATTGGATGTGCAAGCAAAGAGGCTCATGGAAATGACAAAATGATAATCCACCTGCTTTGATTGTTCAATTCTAGTGGGGTTGAGTGGGTCCCCCCCCTTCATTTTATCTCGATCATCATCATTGTTTAAAATACTCCTCAACTTTCATCATTTCATCTCCATGCTCTGGTTTCATAATGGCAAAAATGAAAGCACAAGTTGCATTTGTCCTTGGGAGAGAGAAAGGGGCCTCATTCCACTGAAAACCAAAATGAACAGGGGGAACAATTCCTCTACCAGATCACAGGGCACCCATCTTGTCCTTCGGAAATCCCAGAGATACTGGAGATCACCTGATGAAACAGGGAACAGGCAGCGATGGAAGCAACAAAAGAAGGAAAATGAAGCGTGTATTCACCACTTCCAGGTATTTAAAAATAACACCCTCAAGATTAGAAAGGACTTGGGCAATGTTCTGCAAAATGAAACATGTTAAAGGAAAGCCAGAAGTGCTGGAGACATCTCCCTGTAGCATTTTTCACACTCAAGTGTTCAGAGTCAATGTTATTAACACGTGTCCTGACTTATTTAAAACTCCAGGAGCAAGGGAAAAAGAGAAAAATGCACGATTGGTGCTTCCAATACAGCTGCTCTGGGAAATTCAATAGGAGCTCCCATTATTTATTTACATATCAAAGAAACAGGCTGAAAATGAATTTAGTGCTGGTGAAAGAAGCTGGATCAATGGCATTGGAGGATGGAGCCTTCTTTGTAGCCAGGGAGGATGGATAAAATCAGCACAAACTTCTTCACCAATGTGCCACAGTTCTTCTCTGGACAGTCCACATTTGGGTGTAAGAGGAAAGTTGAGACTTTCTAAAACAAGTTTGGTTAACTCTGGCACCTAAAATTGGCTTCCAGCTTCCACCTCCAGGGAAGGTACCAAAACAGCCTCAGAAAAGGGTTCTCACTACATTACAGACATGCAGGAATCTGTTCTCACTGTCCCACAGCACAATTTTGCTACTTCAAAAGGTTTAGCTCAAAATCAAATGAACAACTAAATTAGTGGGTGCTTATCTGAAGAGACTGGCCCCACTTACTCAGCCTCAGCTTCCTGTAAGAGAAAGTCAGATCTCTTTATGGGACTGGAATACATTTTTCGTACTGCACAGGATGACGCAGTGAGCACAGCAAAGGGAGAGCAAGCAGGACTCTGGAATGTGAGCTGCACTGACAATGGGACAGTGAGCAAGAGCTCCACCTATGGGAGCAAGCAGGACTCTATGGGAGTTTTCTGGGATCTATTGTCCCTCATGTATCATGAATAAATTTGTCAGAGAAATTCTGGTTGCGAAAGAACCCAACCTGGTTGAGGCATGCCAGGTTGAGCTGTCAGCACTGACCCGTAGAACAATTATATCTAATGCCTGAACTTGAGCCAGCCCCATTGGGAAGTGACTGAGAGGGAAAAAATAGGAAATGCATTATGTTATTTCACAGCCACTTTTCTGACTAAAACTCCATTATGAGAAAGATCATTTGCACCTATTGGCGGGATAAATAGGAGGGAACGTCTCCTTCCTCTCCTTATGTTAGGCTGAGAAGTGGCACTAAATTATTCTGATCGCAGAAAGATTGTTCCAGTAAAATAGAATTTGAAGCTCCCAGGGACGTGTTGAGAACAGAGGCTTTTACACGATTTAAAAAGGCAAGAGACAAAACCCCTCGTCAAACTCCTTCACTCTTTATTACCAACAGCTGCAATGCTGCATGTGTCCGGATGCCTTGTAAGTGCCAAGGGGAGTAATGGAGGTGGGACAGCATGTGAGCAGATACAATAGATGGTAGCTTCCCCTCAGCAGCAAGTTTAATTATTTGCACTATCGTAGGCTCAAGAAAAAAAATTATATATATGGGGAAATGATTTCCCCCAGCTTCCTGCAGCAGGCAGGTTATGAAAAATATTCACTCTTGCTGGTTTATGACAAAAGGAGGCCTTTAAATATTCAGATCCCGTACATGCCTTTGGAATGGGGGAAGAAAAGGCAGAAGGAGTCTCCTACAAAAGCAAGAGTGCAAGAGCATGCAGGGAACGAACTAGCGTTCATTTCTCTGCATGAAGTAAGATGCCTTCAAGAAGTGAACCAAATCAAACATTAAATCAAAGAAAACCCCTTCCTCTGGGTGTCCCAGAACATCCCGTCTTCTTTCTTCCTGTATAGGGACTGGAGCACACACAGTCTTTGTTTCATGTCTTACACAATACTTAGTACATTATTAGTGCTTAACAAATACAGAATGATCTATATTTTCAAACATGACAAATGATTTTGGGTGTCCCAGATTTTTGGGTGACCGGCCTGAGATACTTTAAAGGAGTCTGATTTTCCAAAAGTAGAGTGTCAAACCCTTGGAAAATCAGAACCTTTTGTGGTGTCTCGTTGTGCAAGGCACCCTAAATCACTAACTACTGTTAAAAATGTAGAACAATAAATAAACATCACTGCTACTATCATGCACTATATGAGTGCAGACCACTGGACATGTGATGTCTCCAATCTACACGCATCCCTTGGACGTATCATTATCTAAACCACAATTTGAGGTTATACACGATTTACTCAGCAATGCTAGTTACTCTGTGTGACCAAATCCTGCAGTTCTCACTCACTCCTGGCTCAGGAAAGTCTCCCACCGACATTAATGCCACTTTCACCCGAGTGAGGGCTCAGCTCTGAAGTGCAGAGCAACCTCAGCTTCTGTTAACTTAGCACTTGCAAGAACAGGGCCTAAGCAAGGAGTAGTGGGATTGCGGTGGGGCACGATAAAGCCCCGGTTGCCTGAATACTGGATGGCGATTAGGAAAGTGCATTCTGCACCTTCTGAATAGATTAGGAGCCAGTCTTGAACACACTCCTAATGCATATGCATCACTACAGCTGCCTCTGATTTCTGAAGACAGAATGTCTTTGGGTGGTGTTGCTGGCACAGTGCACCTCTCGATCCCCCTTCTCGTTGTTACTTTGGCTGCTTAAGCCACAATATAGCCCTTCATCTCTGTATTAACAAAACACTGGCTGATCAATGCATTAGTGTAAATACATTATACTGGGTTACATCCACAATGTAAGCTAGTCAGGCTTCATTTTTCATAGAGTCCAGTTTGTGGGTGCTTTAAGAGAGCATCCAGATCTCAACGGTGCACACAGATCCACAAAATGGGCATTTGCATGTCTGTGCGCCAATCTGAGCCTCCAAATGGGAGATTTGGATGATCTGCCAGTAGTGGTGTTTGAAAACAAAGTTTGGAAAACATTGTGGGAGAAAGAAGAGATTTTAGGACTTGCCTCACAAGGAGAATTCCTAATTGGAGCTGGAAACACAGCGCTGGTCATGATGGTTGTTTCTGCCACTGGGACCTCACTGGTGTTTAGCAAGAATGCACAACCTAGATAAAAAACAAAAGAGAAGAGCAGACATGCTGTTGCCACTAACTTCTGGATGCAAGGTTTGTAAAAGGCCCATCAGAACATTCCTCTAAGAACCTTATCTAGTCTGGTTCCAATTGTGTTAACTGGTCCCTGTTTCAGGGGGATAACATATGACAAAAGGCATTTTTCAATTTAGTTTGGATGCAGTCAATACAGCTTCCCATACTCTGGGGCCCTATTCGGGAAACATATTTAAGTGATCTGGCTATCTTCTTCACACACATTATTTTTCTGCGTAATTTGGGATTCATTTTCTTTGCTGGATCCACAACAAAATGCATGTTAAAAAAATTAATTTTAAGTGAATCTTCATGTTGGTGAAATATACCAGATTAATAGCAATGCAGTTGGAGTCCTGTCTGTTCCTTTAGGCTAAAGGTCACTCATCGTAACAAGGACTGCAGGAGGAACTGGAAACACAGATACTTTCTTGCAGAGGGCATAGGGAGTGGAGGAAAACGCAAAGGGAAATTCTTTGCTCTCTCTCTACACAGAGCCAGAGAGGGCTGAGTCTGTGGGAACGATCAGTGGGTCAAAAATGCGGACAATGCAGCGGCTGCAAGCTTCCACATAAGCTTTGCTCCCCCTGCCTTGGGACAGGAGTACTTGTGAAAGACGAGAGATTAGGCTGCACTGAACCCTGCCTACATGGTGTGGAGAGGATTCCAGTTCTGTCCTCACCCTCCCAACTCCTATATGCTTCCCCTACAAAGAAACCTAGTTATGTGGCTTGGGTTGAATTTCACCATTGCAGAATAGAGAAATCATGAAGCAGCAACACTTTACTGTTCGCTCCCCAGGGTGCCCTCTCTAGCTCTCAGTTATCTTACTTAGCCATGCCTCTTAATTTCTTTGTTCTCTGCAATATTGTGGGGCAGGTCATCCACTGGTAATGAACTGGCATAGCACCACTGCAGTCAATGACTCTACCCCAGCAAAAGAGCTGGCCCTTAACATTTCACTTTGTCGGTGTATTATTCAACTCTGAACAGCGTTTTTGGGATAGTGTGTACGGCAGACACTACTCTGTCTTATTACTGTTTTCCTTTAGTGGCTCTGCATCTAAGCAATAAATGTCTCCTCTGATTTATACTATTGTATGAGGGAAAATGTTCATGGAGGCAGGTAGTTCGTATGCCACATTTCAGCCTGGTCATAGTTCAATGCCCAGGATATAAACCACTGAATACTGTGGGTTTATGAGAGCAATGTTGAAATTGTAGGGGGAGTGGAGGGGAGTGTTTGTGTGTGTGTGTATTGGGGGGGGGATTGAGAGATGATGGGGCAAAGAGGACACGGGATGAAAAGGAAAGAAAGGGATGGTGGGGAGGAAGGAAGCAGAGGCAGGATTAAGAGAAAGTAAATAAGGAATTGTGGAAGGGTGAAGGATCTGGCTGGCTTGGCAGGGTGGAGGCAGGAGGATGTGAAGAGGATAAAAAGGAATAAGGACTTATCTGAAGTAAAGTACAGAAGCTTGGGACACCAATCTCTAGTGACAAGACAGACAGGACAATGACAGCTCCAGTGGTCTCATGCTCAGTGTTTAAGGTGGAAAGATAGGTTTTGTTTCACTGAAAGCTGAATATAAAGGACTTATGAAAACAAGACAAGTGCAAATCCTGTGTTCTGCACCGAAAAAACCCTCCCTCTCTGTCTTTAGCATATCTCCACCCTCTTTGTTACCTGCCATTCATTCCCTGAATCTCCTGGTACACCCTCATACCTTCTAGTGAAGGGAAGTGGCTGTACTCCAGGTTTCCGATCTGCCATGAAGGAGTGAGAGAGGCGAGAGAGCCCTGGGTCCAGCCGCAATCCCCTTCTTCAAAAGAACAGTAAAAGCCAGGGGGGAGCTTTTCTGCAAGAGGGAGAATCCAAAAAAACACAGGAGAGCTGATGAGTGGATTCCTGGGCACAGCAGAAGGAAAGCAGTGAATGTTCTCCCAGGGTTATTTTGGAGCAGGCTGACTCTTCCCATCTCCAAGTGGCCATTTGCTGTTGCCCATCATGCCATGGGTGACAAGGTGACAACACTTCAAGGTGTGACTGTTGGCTGAAAGAGAGGGGCAAATCCCTGAGAGTCTGGACACTCAGGTTCTAGTTTCAACTCCACCCCTTATTCTGCTCTGATCTCAAGCAAGTCATTGCACTTCTTTGTGCCTCAGGTTCCGCATCTGTGAAAGGGGGATAGTAATACCTCCCCGACTTTGGAATGCACTTAGGGATGAAATGTGAACATTTTATTTGCAACCCTATTTGCAGTTTTGAAGCTCCCTCTTTCATTTTGTTACTGGCTTGTGCTTTTTAACAGAGTTCTGCATTGTAAGTCCCAATGTTTTATTAGTCACTGGCTTCCTGTCTCTATGGTCTGGTCTACGCTACAGAGTTAGATGGATGCAAGGTAGCTTACGTTGACCTAACTGTAGTAGTGTCTACACTTAAATTTCGCACCTGCCACTGTATCTTCCCCGGTACGCTGACCTAATACCTCTACCTCCATGAGCGGCATAGAATCAAGGTTGATGTAGTTAGGTCAATGCAGTGTCAGTGTAGACACTGCCTTACTTATGTCAACAGTTACTGGCTTTCAGGAGCAGTCCACAATACCCCACATTGACAGTATAATTGGTACAAGCACTCCTGGTGAGAGGACAGACAGTCCCTTAGCCCATGCCTTGTGAGTCCGAGTCAGTTGGCACCGGCCATCGCGGGGTGTCTAATTGCAGGGTAGACAAGATATTAGACTACACACACACACACACAAAGGTGAGTAAAGCAGAGTAATAACCCCTTTTAGCAGGAGTGAGAGTGAATAGCAACTACACTTCAAAACAGCACTGGGGTTACACAGGGTGGTTTGATTAGCGGCACAGAATGACCGGATTAGTTGAGTGATTGAATTAGCTGCTGACAAGTTGCTGTGACTCAAGCTGTTGCACCTCCACTTCTTTACTTCAGCCCAGCCCCTGGATAGGCCAGCTAGCTCAATCTTAAAGCACCACTTTGCGTAGCCAATAAGTTCATTTTATCATCCATTATCATTGCATAGCTTTGAGATCTGGGACCTGTGTCTTGGGTTGTTCCTTTACTGCTCCCACTGGGACCATTAGGTCTGAAATTACAACTTGTGATTTTTGTGTGTGGAGACGAATTAGGGGTAATACTCGAGTTACAACTCCAGCCAATTGTGCTAGGAAGACACACCCACAGACACTGAATGCGGAGCAAGGAGTCAGAGGGAAGTGATTTGGTAAAGGTCACTGGCAGTGCCATTAACTCTTGCAGGAGAAACACAGGATCCTGAACATGTATCTTGGCCAGAAAGTGAAGGAAGGATGGATTCTCCATTATGTTGTTTGAAAATGTGATTTCAATATAGCTCACATAATCCTGCTAGCGACTGGGGAGCTGTGAAGGGCAATTGAAAAAACCAAAAGTGAATGCAGTGGTGACTGACAGCCCTGAAACCAAAACTACCTATCTTCTCATGTATATTTATTTAAAGTATCTATGGCCCTCATCACTGCAGTATCTGAGTTCCACAAGATTTAATAAAATGCTTCCTTCTCCCACTTCTTCATTTGCAGGAGTAGTTTAAAAGATCATTTCCTCAATCCACCCCCGAAGTTTTCTGTTTATACAAGAAGTATCATCTTGTCAGAAACTGTACAAGAGGCCTATCATCAAGATGCTGAGCACTATCAATACCCATTCACTCCATAAGGATCACAGGACACAGCTCCTCACAGGATTAGGCCTTAAACTTCTCTGCTCTCCCAAAGTGCCTCACTGCTGACATAGATATGTTAAGAGGGTAGTTCAGAGTCCATGGCCTATTCAGTTTTTGGTCTCTCTCCAGGAGGCCAGTTAGTCAATGCTGTGATGATTGTGTCTGTGATGTGAACATCTGATTTTCTAGGTAGGAATTGGACTGAGAATCACCAACTCATTCCACGTTGGCCACCAACAGTCATCACATGTCCATGGCTTTCAAGAGGGACTGCTCGGGCTAGCTTTGAACTTGGGACCTACAGTGGAAGTGAAAATCTCCTTATCCCATAGCCATCCAATCTACCATAAATCAAACCTTTAAAAGTACATTTTTGGTTTTGCCTTTTAAAGTCTCCAGATTTGTGCAGCCTTCCCTACACTCTCTAACTAAGAGGACAGAAGCTTCACTTGATTATTTCACCATCTCGGCCTCAGGCTGGGATCTAGATAACATGACAGAACCAGGTGTGCCCTGAATTCCTATTGTAACAGCTCAGTGTGGTGTCTGATTGAATGCATTTTCCTGTCTGGGAGACTGTAAACAAGCCCAAGCAGCGGGGGAGACATCTAAGCAACAAACCCTGCCTAGAGGCTAGAAAAAGCTGTAGCTCAGCTCGTGATGCACAATAGCAATAGAGATGTGTAATAAAAGCTATTACTACCACAGTGCATAACTGTCCTCCTCCTCAAATATGTCATTATGAATTGCTGAATGTCCTGCACTCTAGATGTGCTGCATTCTCAACTAATATTGTTTAATGCTTGGTATATGTAGAAAAGCGATGGCACCCATTTATTGCCATTCCAAGGAAAGCTTTCAGGATAGAGCCATTCTAAACACGTTACCCTGATTCTTGGGATTTACACACAGCAGGCTCTCGTTAGCATTACACAGATTAGTGAGGGCTATATGCACTGCGCAGAGGGAAAAAAAAACCTGGATTGAAAAGGTAATATCCACATACACATTGCATGTTTCTGAAGTCCTTAGCTAGGCATAACTCACATTGTCTTCAATGAGAGTTCTGCTTGATTAAGGAGAACAGGAGTTTTATGAGGGTTGGTGAAACCTACTGTATTTGATAGCATTAGAGACAGGCAAACCTCAAAAGGTTCAAACGACAGTGGGTATGTCTACATCACAACGTAAACTTGAGCTTAACCTCGGGCTCAAACCTAGCCCCCCTTGTTTCTACACTGAAATTGTGCTAACTCAGGGCTTGGTCCCAGTGTCTCAGGACGTGCAGGGTTCAAGCACGAGTCAAGCCAGAACCCAGGGTTCAAGCCCTATTGCTTTACAGTGTAGACACACCCCACTTGACTCATGTCCCGGGAGTCCACCAGAAGTATCCCACAATTTCATGGACTGACTTCCTTAGTTCTCTCTATCCCAACAATCTCCACTTGACAACTGAAAACAGAAGCCACCGCCCTTGGCATGGGTGGGGGGTATCGTAGGCCAGGGGAGGCCAAGTCTTCCCAAACAGCAAGGTGTGGCCCCGCCTATGCACCACCCTGAGTCCGCCTCCTGCATCTTGCTCTTTCCCTGTAGCCCTAGCCCAGACTGCTCCTCTTCCCATCTTTGCTAAGATTCTCCCCCGAAGAGGGTTGGGGCGAGAGTGGGCCATCTGGCTGGCCCGGGGCTGCCCAGTGCTCTGACTAGCCAGCCCGGGCGGGATGGCCTGGAACTCGGGGCAGCAGGGGTGGGGCTCTTCTGGCTATGAGTGGGGAGAGGAGGGCAAGGCCAGGGGCTAGCCTCCCCACAGGGGGGGTTCATGCACCACCTATGTCCCTTGGCGTACAGCAGCAACTCAGTGAGTCAGCATTAATCCACTGTCTTCTGATCAGCGAGCTGCAAGCACACCACTGGAGAACCTCCTGGGTTTGCAGTGGAGACCAGACTGAACAAGCCTTTTACAAAGCGTGCTGCTTCATGGTCTTGGGCACACAGCCAGATTTTGGTGAATCTCTGGTGCAAGGCCAATAAAACTGTGGCCTTCAGCAAAAGCACCAGGAATGATCATGTGTACCAGCAGATAGCTAAGAAGCTGGCAGTTTTTCCAGACTGGTGATCAGTGCAGGGAGTGTATTAAGAAGCTGAAAAGCGAGTACCAGACAACCAGGGACAAGAACCGCACCTCGGGCAATTCGCGATCATCATGCCCATTTTATGAGGAGTTGACCAGGTCCTAGGCACTGCACCCAACCATTCATGACGACCTAGTCAGTCTGGATGGTGCTGGGCTAGCCCCTGAATCCAGGCAGGAGACTGATGGGAGCCAGCAGCAGGCTCCAGTGAGGAATATGAAGTGACTCTGTTTATGAAACCAGTCCCAGAGTAGGCTGTGGATCAGGACCAATAGTAAATTCTAGGTCCCTACTTGGAAGAGCTGTTTGACGCATCTCATCCTGAAGAACACTCTGCTAGTGAGCCTGCAGCAAACCCAGTGGAGACAGAAGCTGCTTCAGAGCCCGGTAACTTTCTGACTCCAATATAGTTTATTACTACAGTAATGTGAGAGATTTCTGCTCTAAGAAGCACTGCAATAGTTATGAGAAGCCCTGGCTACCAGCATGTATCTGCTAAAGGTGGATTATATCACACCACCTTAGCACCCTCTTCCCCCACCTCCCCTCTACCATATAGAGTTCAAAATGGCACCTGGGAATTTGAAACATTAAAAAACAGCGTTAAAGAGTATTTTCACTGCAGAGTCACAGATGTTTGCTAGGGTCATTCATGTTTTCCTTGCAGTAGTAAGGGCTTGAAATTGGCAGCTTTGTAATCAGTCCACAGTCTGTGGAGCAGCCTGGAAACAGTGAATTCAGTGTGTGCATTTGGGAAACCGTTTTCTACTTCCTAATCTAGTCCATTTCAGTTAGAGGTAGTCCATGAAGTCTGCAGGTCACAAAATCACTTCTCCCAAGTGTGAGTGGGGTGTCTGTTTTTGTCCAGAACTGTGCTGGGTGTGAAGAGGAGGCAAGCTATAGAGTTTGGAGTGTTTGCATGCAGCAATAACAAGCTAGGCATGTGGAAGCTAACAGAGCATCCTGTTAATTCCCTCATGGATTCTGACACAATCGTGGTTGCGGATAGCTGCAAACTTTTCCTGAAGCTGGAACTCCAGATCGTCAGCCACACTGTAGGGAAGGGCATATTTTCCAGGCCCTCCTCTATAGCTGACTAGCCCACTCCACCCATACAGGAATTACTGGTGAAATCTTATATCACGTGCTATGCACAAGGTCAGACTAGATGATCATTATTGTCCCTTCTGGCCCTCAATAAAATTTATGAATCTTTACTGGCTATGGAAGGAAGTTTCAGATCTGGGTCAAAGAAGCCTCTAAATGTGATAACACTTAAAGCATCCAATAGATCTTTAACACTGTCGCCTACATATTTTTTCCCCGTTACTACTTGGTCTGCCAAGTTCCATCAGAAATGAAGTGCAAAAAGGGACTATCCATTTCACCACAATAAAGAAAAAAAAGATTTTCTTGTAATGCCAAATGGCTTTTTTGGTGGAGATCGGAATTCTGTCAGATGCAACCCTTTCAATGTAAAGAGGGGGAGAAAGGTTTGTAACTTAGCAAAGGTTTATGCAAGACAGGAGAAGGCAGGGCACTTTTACAGAGAGCATTGCATGGCAACATGCCAACTCACCATTTCTTCTCTGGGTAGCTTCTGTTGAGTCATATCCATCACCAATGCACAGATAAATCAGCTGGTTTTCCTCACAGAATTTCAGTTGGATAGCATATGGGGCCCAGTAGAATTACCTATGCTTTGCAGTCATTTGGTCACTCTGACTGAAACCTGAAATACACATTTCTAGTCCTGATGCTAGGAACACTCATTCCCCCACAGACATAAATGCACATTCCTCCACCCACACACAGAGTGGAGTTTGAGTCACCAGAGCCTGAAATGGGACTTGAGCCCTATAACAAACTTTCCCTATTCTTTTATTTAGCAACACAGGAATGTTAATTTAAAAGAATGTCTTTCCCTTATCTCCAACTCCTCTCCTGCTTCTCCTAGAACAGCTGCTTTTCAAACTTCAGAGTGACTCCCTCTTCAGGTATGAGGGCTACATTGTGAATGGGGGAGAGTTTTGATCAGTCACAGGGGTGATGTTACCCTTGGGAGTTGTTTCCCCCACCCCAGGGTTTTCAGGTGTGTAACTGCAGTCCATACATCATAATCCATAGCACACGTAACTGGGTTAGCTCATCTGGCATCAGAGAATCTTCAGCCTTTGATTTGCTATTCCCTCACCCGTGGAACCACGCATAGACAGCACTCTGAGATGAAGGATGCTCTTGAACCAAAACCCCAACACCTCCTGCACCAGAAAAGTACAGATCTAAACTACTGGGGGTAAATTCTTTGCTTTCGTAAAACAAAGTTGTGCCAATTTATGCCAGAAGAGAATCTGGCCTTTCATCTCTGTCTTGCATCATAGCAGCCACATTACCTAACTGGCTGTATTACATCAGGGGGCCAGTGGCTGCCTTTACAGCAATTTCCAATCCTTGTGTATGAATTTGTCAGAGAAGACATAGGATGATCCACTCCCTGAAATCTTAATTTGTTCTACTTCTTTCACTCCCCCATCATGATCCCTGTGATGACCACAAATGCAGAGCTTCAGCCCCCCCCCCCGCCACAATACTATCAAAATAGAGAGAACAAAAGACATAAACCAGCTTGATTAGATGCCTCCAGGTTCCCTATAATCACAGGAAGTTGGTCTTGTAGGATCCCTCTGGCTCAAGTGATCCTAACATGATCACAGGATGACTGGGGGAGAAACCAAGTTTCCTGCCCATATTCAGTAGGGGAAATTCCTTTACAAGCACACTGTTGCCAATCTGTTACATCTATACATATGACCCCAAACCACCATGGTTTGGCATCTGATTCCATTTTGATTCTTTGAGGGGGTGGGGTGGGTCTCTTTTCCCCGAAAGACTGTTTGATTAAAAATCAAACACCAACATTTCTTTTCTCCAGGGGTCCCTAATTCTACTTACTCTACAAAGACTAGTTGGCTGTATGCAGAAGAACCACCATGACATTTTCTTTGGCCATTAATAAGTAAAGAGGTGTTAACAGACAGCAGGCTTTAGGGCTCATTTTGAAAAAAGCAAAGAGCAAAACAAAACACAAAAGAAAAACAAGAAAAGGCAAAATGAGTATCTTCAAAACCAAAAGAAACGGTAGAAAATCACAAGACCTTGAACTTCATAAAGAGAGACACCATCAGTTAATAATTTGGCTTGACCCTTTCTGACAGTTCTTTTGTGTATGTGGCAGCAATGCCCAGGGAAAACATAAAACAAAAACCCCAACAACCTACAACAATGATTCATTTTTTTCCATGCTTGAAAACATTGATGAAAATGTTTAAGTTGTCAGGACTAAATGACAACCTTAATGATGAAAAAGATTTGGTACTTTGTGTGTTGGTCTGATAAACCGATGTAATTGATGTGTAAAATGTTTGATCGTTTTTTGTTCTGCAAAAGAACCTTATGCCAACAATAGGCATTGCCCCATATGGTCAGGGCAGCTCTGCAACAGCAGAGAATTTAATAATAGAACTGAATGGGCTAGTACTCATGAGCTAAGCAGTGAGTCAGTACTTAGATTGGAGAACCCAGTTGTGATGGGGTATACAAAGCCTACATTTGGCCTGAAGGGGCTAAAAGGCAATAGGGGGTTCAGGTAGCCTCCTGAACATGCTTTAACTGGAGGAGTGGGTTAAAAGGCACCGAGAAGCCCAGGCACAGGGGGCGGACAGGTAGCAGGAGAGAGAAATCCTTCTTCAGGAAGCCAGACAGCAGGCTGAGTCTCGAAGAGAACCACAGAGTGGGTAAGGCCCACAGGCAGTACCTTCTCCAACCATTGCCCGCTTTGAGAACCAGCAAATCCTTGGTCCTTTTGACTCTTTAAGTGACTGACTGGACTTCAGGGGCCATGCCCCAAACTGAAGGGTCATATAAGTAGGCAGTAGCCCAGAGCAGCAATCAGACTCGCTGCTTGGAGGACCCTTCCAGTGTTGGTTCCCACCTGGCCCTGGACTGGGACCTGGTGGAGAGGGAAGGCATCATTCCCCATACCACAACCCTTTTGGGGGTCAAGGCCAAGCTACAGGTGAAAGGCCAAAGATTCCCAGCTTACAGTCAGGGACAGGCACATCTAGTGCTCTTTTAGAGAGGGCAAAGAGCTGGAAGTCAATTGCGCTAACCACTAGGTTTTTCCGAAGGCCGGGCAGCCTATCACACCAATGGAAACCTAGGTACTGGAGGAAGTGACTCTAGAGGTGGCACTCTTCTCACACCCTAGAATGAAGGGTCACAGTATTATTGAGGATGCTGTCTTTCAGAGGAGAATACCTGTGTTATGTTGTTGTGGTCAAACCCAAAATTGTCTATTATTCCCTCCCCAAGAGCTGGAAATGGGAACTCAGACATCTTGGCTAAAGTCTAAGGTAGTTAATTATATTCTGCTCATGTTTTACTCTCATGGTATTTTCAGCTGGTCATAGTGGGCCAAATTCTCCGCCTGCATAACCCCATTGACTATAGATGTCGACATTTCAATGGTGGGTGAAATGAGCCATATATGGTGTATGCATTTCATGTCACTGGGAGAGGGGCATTGGCTGCTTGGCCCGCTGACCCACCATGGTGTGGGATCTGGCAGCTAGAGGCACAACCCACCCCCTAGCCAGTTAGTGTGTGCATGCTGTGGCTGGCCAGAGTCGCTAGCCAGAGGTGCATCCTCCTTGCCAGAGAAACAATAAACATAGAATCATAGAATATCAGGGTTGGAAGGGACCCCAGAAGGTCATCTAGTCCAACCCCCTGCTCAAAGCAGGACCAATTCCCATGTTCCCATAGGTCTGTCCTATTCCAGAAGGATGGTTCTTGGATCGGAATAACAGTCGGTACAGCTCTACTTCCCATACTACAATGCTCCTAACAGTACAGACAGGATTTCATGCACAGCAGATACAAGACATAAAACACATACATAGATGATCCATTTATTGGGCTGGGTAAGTAATGTAACATCCTGCTAGAAATGAAGTGAAATATAGTCAATGGTAAAAAGAATTCTAGTAGGCACCATTTATTGTTTTTAATTAAATATTAAAATACAATAAAAATCCCATTACATTTTTTTAAAGCTACACTTGAAGGTTTTTAGACAAAAGGGGGATTTTTTGAGATCTGTAAGTGAGAAATTTTTAGGTGCATTTTAATTTTAATGCAGTGTTTCAGAGAAGGGACTGGATGGCTCAGGAGACTGGTAATGTGAAACACAGCTTTATTTAGGTTGCCAGTTCAAATCTGCTTGAGGTCAGCAGTGATGCTACATACAATGTTATCATGAAGACCTGTTTGCTGTGAACCAGTGGGTATGTGAACAGTGCAGCTGGGTGTGAGCCTCCCAACCCGGGAAGACAGACTCAAGCTAGCATGCTAAAAATTGTGTGGATGTTGCAGTTTGGAGGGCAGCTCAGGCTCTCAAGCCCACCTGACCCCCTAGGTCAGAGCTCGGGTGGCTAGCCCAGGTCTCTGCTGGATCTATAATATCTATACACTGCTATTTTTAGGGCCCTAGCCTGAACTGAACTAGTGCAAGGCTGGTACGCTCACTAACAAATTCCACCTCACATGGTAAAAACTCTAGTGGTCATGTCAAAAGTTAACCATTTAAAAGCTGTTTGGTAGCCTATAAGAGCTATGTTGGTGATCCTAGTTCAGATGCCAGTTATCCATTGCATAAAACTTATGATACCATTGATTTGACTGGCACGCTTGCTAGCAGTAAAGAGGGTGGAATTCTCCATGGTCTCCCATGTTACTCCTAGGCTAGATATACAGTAGGATCACTTTGCCAGTGTAGGAATACCAGTATACTATACCGGCAAAGCATGCCAAGTGTGGACAGAGTTTATATGGGCAAAGTTTCACTTTTGCCGGCATAACTTAGTCTAGTTCTCCAGAAGAGAAGTGAGCTATACTGGCAAACGTGCAGTTTCATCACTATATCTGCAACTACACTAGAGACTTCGACCAACACAGCTATATTGGTCAGGGATCACACCTCATCACACCCTGACTGACCTAGTTATGCCAGCAAAAGTCTGTAGTTCAACCTGGCCCTAGAGCTGGTCCCACCAAGTCAGGATTGAGGTACACAGAGGGCAGCACAGGAGAAGCTTCCCCAGGTTGCTGTCCTTGATGTACCTGTTTTGTGGAGAAACAGAAGAATTCAGTCTCCACGACTGTCAATCCAGCACCTTTCATTAGCACTGAATTCACTTTAAAAGGTTGAGAAGAGTCAGTGTGAAGTAGATACAATGCATGAGGTCACATATTTATCTAGGACTTGTCTTACTACAGTAACAACTAAAAAAAAGACCATGTATGGCAAAGCCCATTATATAGATGTCTCTGGAACAGTACAACCATTGATGAAATATGCAGGAGTGCAGAAATTGTCATCAAAGGCTATGACTATACTGTGAGCTAAGGGTGTGATTCCCCATCTCACATACACATTCTTGCACTGGCTCTCATTGAGCTAGCACAAGTATAAATAGCAGCACAGACACAGCAGCCTAGGTAGGAGCAAGGGAGGCATGGCTAAGCTGTGCCGAGTACATAACCGCTGGTTTTCAAGTTGGTTTCCACTTGGCATGGCTCAGCTATGCCTCTGCTGCCTCTACCCGTGCTACCGTGACTACACTGCTATTTCTATTGTGTTCGCTCGAGGAGCGCCACTGCGAGTATGTGGACAGGAGCAGGGGAATCCCACCCTTAGGTTGTAGCATAGACATAGCCTTAGACTACAGACTGCCCAGGAATGGGGAGGAAGGATTGACTAGTGGTCAAAGCATAGGACTAGGAGTCAGGAAACGTAGGTTCTTTCCCAGACTCACTCTGTGACCTCAGACAGGTCACTTCCTCAGTTATAAAGTGGGGTTAATATGCACTTTTCACGCCTGTATAGCTATTTCCCACCCCCAGTTTTGTGATAGACTTTGAGATCCTTGGATGGCAGGTGCTATCAGAGAGCAGCTTTATGATTCTGTGGGCAACTGGTATAAAAACCAGAATTACCCTGTATTTCTAATCAGGATTTTGGGACTGCCAAAGTAGTGAGAGTGCCTGAGGAATCCATCTCAGGTTTTACATGAGACCTTGTGCATGCCAGTGAAGAGACACTTGCCCAAATAAATTTGTTAGTCTCTAAGGTGCCACAAGTACTCCTTGTTGTTTTTACTTTGAATGCGGATAGTCAATTCTAGGTAGACATCTAGATGTGTCCTACAAGACTGTTGTTTCTCTGCCTATTAGCCTTCATGTGTTCATTCAAAGCTCCTGTGATTTGGGAAGCAACATCTAGCTCCCATTTTCCAGAATGGAGGTGAAAGGATGTAAACTGGGGGTCAGAATTTACTCACTGCACATATCTCCCTCGTCCTCTCCCTCTGCGCAGTCCCTGATGAAATCACATGCCTGTCCCAGTTTGATTACTGTTCCATTCCAGCAGTTGAAGGAACCCTGTAGGGCCATTTTGGAGCCAGAAGGAGATCCTAGAGAGAAGTAAAATTAGTCAATTAAGATTGCTGCACCCTCTTTTCCAGAGTACCCTCTTTTCCATATCCCTACTGCAGTGTCTGCTGGGATCCCAACCACATGGCCACAGAATCATGAAAGTTAGAGATGCAGAAGACTTAATGGATTACCCACTCCACCCCTCTGCAAATACAAGAACGTTCCCAGCAGTGCATATCATCATGACAGAGGATTAGCAGTTCTGCCCTTTCTTACCTTCTCAGTCTTGGTCACCATAGTGTGTTCATTATGTTAGAGCAGCTTCTCATTTGTCCTTATGCCCAACAGTCCGTGTTAAGTACTAGATAGGTACAGTTCTCAAGGCATTTTCAGTGTTTTTATGTGGGGCGGCAGAGCTGATACTTTAGAAAAACGGTTGAATTCCTACTGTCTGTGTTGCTGTACTTCTGAAGAACGTGGTATGTCAAACAATACATGTCATGGATTTTTAATTGTGTGAAAATTTCCTGCTAGCCTGACAGCCCTGAAGATTGAGGTGCTTTCTCTGAAGCTCAGGAACAGCAAAGGGTTGCAAACAGTGCGAGCTTCTTCTACACCATCCTGCCAGTATGCCTAACCTATGACATGGAGGCATCATACTTCTAGGAGTTAGAAGATAATTTAGCATCTGTTGTCCTGATCAATCCTTGCCTCTCTCTTCCCTCCCCCCGACAGCAGAGAGTACCAACAAGGAGGCCAGCTGTGATGTGAACCACCATTTACTGGGATGTGAAAATCATCAGCTCATTTCATATAGGCTAAACAGTGTTTAGCCTATATGAACTAAAGCTTTTTAGTTAGTGCTGAGCTAAGCTGCAAGATTTTATAGCCTAATGATAATTCCCCTTCTGACATCTAGACAATGTATGTTCTGATGTGGGCAACTTGGCCACCACAAGGTAGAACTGATAGTAATGGTGGAACTGGAGTTGCGCATTAACGTACATTCCTTGTTTAAGACTTTAGTTACCATATACCCTACATCCTAGTCAGCAAGCATGTCAAATTATTCTAAAGAAACATATCTCAATCTTCTAGCCTGCTTTAAGTACCCTTACTTTACTGTATCAGTTATAACACCTTGCAAGCAGAAGGGCTCAAAGAGAAGGCCAGACTGTGGGTCAAATTTTGCTCTCATTTATACTAGTGAGTACCTCCAAAATATTACTAGTAAATCCAGAACTACACCTGCAGTTACATTCTATTAACTTCCATGGAAATAATCCTGATTTACACAGGTGGGTGAGAGCAGAACTTGGCCTGCTGTCTATTGGATTCACTTCACTCATTGCTGCAAAGCAGGAACATAGCATGGATGGGCCTGGGGCAACGGACTGGGAGTCAGAAGACCAGGGTGCCATTCCTGTATCTGTTGCTAATTTGCTTTGTGACTTTAAGAAAGTCATTTCCCATCTCTGTGCTTCAGTTTCACCATCTGTAAAATGAGGGTATACTGACCTCCTTTGTAAAGTGCTTTGAGATCTAGAGATGAAATCAGAAAGGCTAAGGCACAAAATGAGTTACAGCTAGCAAGGGACATAACAGGCAAGAAGAGGAGGTTTGTTAAATACATTAGGACGAAGAGAAAGATGAAGGAAACTGTAGGTTCTCTACTCAGAGGGGAAGGAGAGCTAATAAGTGATGACAAATAAAAAAGGCTGATGTGGCCAATGCCTATTGTGCTTCCGTCCTCACTAAAAAGATGAATGGTGACCAGAAACTCAACACAATTAATATTAACAACAAGGGCGAATGAACGTAAGCAAAAATAGGGAAGAATAGGCTAAAGAATATTTAGATAAGTTACACATATTCAAGTCAGTATGGCCTGGTGACATGCAGCCTTGGGTACTTACGAAACTAGCTGAAGCAATCTCAGAACTGCTAGCAATTATCTGTGAGAACTCATGGAGCATGGGAGAGGTTGCAGAGGACTGGGAAAGAGCAAACATATCACCTATCTTTAAAAAGGGGAATGAAGAGGGCTAGGGAATTATAGACCAGTCAGCCTAACTTTGATATGTGGAAAAATACTGGATTAAATTATTAAACACTGAATGTGTAAGAATGTAGAGGATAATAGGGTTATAAGGAATAGCCAGCACAGATGTGTCAAGAACAAATCATGTCAAACCAACTTAATTTCCTTACTGGCCTAGTGGATTGGGAAGCAGTAGATGTGATATCTTGATTTAAGTAAAGCTTTTGCACAGTCCCACATGACATTCTCATGAGTCACCTAGGGAAATATATTGTAGATGGAATTACTATAAAATGGTTGCACAACTGGTTGAAAAACTATATTCAAAGAGTAGTTATCAGTGCAATGGCTTGTTGTCAAACTGGTAGGGCATACCTAGTGGGGTCTTGAATAGGACAATCCTGGGTCTAATGCAATTCACTATTTTCATTAATGGCTTGGATAATGGAGTGGAGAGTATGCTTATAAAATTTGCAGATGACACCAAGCTGGGGGTTGGGGGTTTGCAAGCACTGTGGAGGACAGGATCAGAATTCAAAACAACTTTGACAAATTAGGGAATTGGTCAGAAATCAACAAGATGAAAGTCAATAAAAACAAGTGCAAAGTACTTCACTTAGGAAAGAAAAATCAAATGCAAAACTACAAAATAGGAACAAACAGGCTAGGTGGTAGTACTGCTGAAAAGGACCTGGGGGTTATAGTGGATCACAAACTGACTGCGTGTCAACAATGTGATGCAGTTGCAAAAATGGCTAATATCATTCTGGCATGTTTTAACAGAAGTGCCATACATAAGACACAGGAGGTAACTGTCCCATGCTACTCGGCAATGTTGAGGCCTCAGTTGGAATACTGTGTCCAATTCTGGGCACAGCGTTTCAGGAAAGAAGTGAATAAACTGGGAAGAGCCCAGAGGAGAGCAAAAAATGTTAGGACAGATTTTCTAAATATCTTATGAGCAAAAATTCAGAAATGCTGGGCACGTTTAATTTTCAGAAAAAAAGATTGAGAGGTGACCTGATAATCGCCTTCAAATATGTTAAGAACTATTATAAAGAGAACCGTGATCAATTGTTCTCCATTTCCACTGAAAGGAGAACAAGTAGTAATGGGCTTAATCTGCACCAAGGGAGATTTAGGTTAGATATTAGGGAAAACTTTCTAACCATAAGGATAGTTAAGTTCTGGAACAGGTTTCCAAGGGAGGCTGTGGAATCTCCATCCTTGGAGACTTTTAAGAACAGGCTGGACAAATACCTGTCAGGGATAGTTGAGACCACTTGGTCCTGCTTCAGTGCAGGGGGCTGGACTTGATGACATCTCCAGGTCCCTTCCAGCCCTTCATTACTATGAAATAAGGTATATAAGAACAAAGGAGTATTATTCTGTATTGTAATGAAGCAGCTGTATGTACTGCTATGCTGTAAAACAACAGCTTTCAGAGGACTGAATAACTTCTTCTGCAACTACAAGGGGAACGGATGTTGGCAGGACATTTATTTACCAAAGTGAAAATCTGGCCAGGACACCAAGATCAATACCTCAACTGTTGCAAACGTGCAGTGAGTTCTTTAATGGACTAGAAGTGACCATAACCTATTGTGCCCCTATTAGTACAAGCTCAGAGGGGAAAAACAACCTACTGAGTTAGTTCTTGTAGCACTTGCATTTGGTTGTTGGTTTTTTGTTTTTGTTTTTTTGGTGCGGGGTTGGGAATTTCTACCCAAGAACTGTCTAACCTTAAGCTTCTTGGCATTTGAGAGCTGGCTACCTCATCTGGGTGTTCTGGCTAAAAACACAGTATGCTTATCATGGCTGTTTAACAAATCAATTTATTTCTCATTATTATACAGTATACAACACACACCACCTTGTCCTCCTGTGGCCCTTTTAAA
The DNA here is from genome assembly GCF_965140285.1 of Lepidochelys kempii. Classification (NCBI taxonomy): domain Eukaryota; kingdom Metazoa; phylum Chordata; order Testudines; family Cheloniidae; genus Lepidochelys; species Lepidochelys kempii. Next base: position 156,149,993 of record NC_136382.1, read on the forward strand.
AGAAGCTTCAGATACCATTTCTGTGCATCTTCTTTGGAATCTAAATCTGAAGCCCAGGTCTCCTACCTCCTAAAGAAATACAAGTCTGCAGTTTGTGCTCTCTATGAGTGAAACGTGCAACCCATTTTCCAACTTCAAATACTAGTAGCTCAAAACATACTGGTGCTTCTTTCTGTAAAGGGATACACCTAGACACTTGTATCATACATTTTTTACAAGGACCTCAAAGAGCTTTAAAAAAAAATGGTTACCTAGATGTACTTAGATTTTCAGAAAGCCTTTGACAAGGTCCCTCATGAAAGTCTCCTAAGCAAAGCAAGCAAAGCAAAGCAAAGCAAAGCAAGAGGGAAGGTCCTCTTATGGATTAGTAACTGGTTAAAAGATAGGAAATGAAGTGTAGGAATAAATGGTCAGTTTTCAGAAAGGAGAGAAGTAAATAATGGTGTTCCCAAGGGGTCTGTCCTGGGAATAATGCAGTTCAACATATTCATAAATGATCTGGAAAAGATGGCAAAGTTTACAGATTACCCAAAATTATTCAAGATAGTTATGTCCGAAGCTGACTGTGAAGAGTTACAAAGGGATCTCACAAAACTGAGTGATGAGACAAGAAAATGGCAGATGAAATTCAATGCTGATAAATGCAAAGTAATGCACACTGGAAAAAATAATCCCAACTATACAGGTAAAATGACGGGATCTAAATTAGCTATTACCACTCAAGAAAGATCTCATTGTGGATATTTCTCTGAAAACATCCACTCAATGTGCAGCCACAGTCAAAATAGCGAACGGTATGTTAGCATCCATTAAGAAATGGAAAGATAAGACATAAAATATCATAATGCCACATATAAATCCATGGTAGGCCCACACCTCGAATACTGCATGCAGTTCTGGTTGTCCTATCTCAAAAGATATTTTAGAATTGGAAAAAAGTACAGAAAAGGGCAACAAAACTGATTAGGGGTATAGAATCACTTCCATGCGAGGAGAGATTAAAAAGACTGACTTTTCAGCTTAGAAAAGATATGACTAAAGGGTGATATGATAGAGGTTTATAAAATCATGAATGGTGTGGACAAAGTGAATAGGGAAGTATTATTTACCCCTTCACATAACACAAGAGCCAGGGTCACCCAATGAAATTAATAGACAGCAGGTTTATTAACAAGCAAAAATAAGTACTTCTTCACACAACACAGTTAGCCTCTGGAACTTGTTGCCAGGGGATGTTGTGAAGACCAAAAGTGAAAGTGGGTTCCAAAAAGAATTAGATAAATTCATGGAGGATAGGTCCATCAATGGCTATTAACCAACATGGTCAGGGACGCAACCCCATGCTCTGGGTGTCGCTAAACCTCTGACTGCCAGAAACTCAGACTGGATGATAGAAGATGAATCATTCAGTAATTGCCCTGTTCTGTTCATTCCCTCTGAAGCATCTGTCACTGGCCACTGTCAAAAGACAGAATACAGGTTTAAATGCACCACTGGTCTGACCCAGCATAGCCATTCTTGGGTTTAATGAGAAGGGGTAGAATAAGCTGTTATATGTTAAAGTGGAACAGATCTCTGCTTGTACTGCACTGTCAGTCTTAGGTACGGAGAAAGGGGCAGCATATGTAATTCAATGTACAAGCATGTGATGTGGAAGGCTATGAATTTGAGAAGCTTCTATAAAACAAGGACTGTTCAAATGTTTGTGACTCCCTTACACTCCCAAGGAAAAGGCCTTATACTGTGTTGAAGCATCAATTAATTTCCTACCAATGTTATCGGCAGTTGTGCTATGTAGCCAACAATTACAGCTCAGTCACCAACAGTTCTTACATCTGACAGATGTTGTTATCTTCTGTGACATGGACTGGTGGGTCTCAGTCTAGTTCCTGGTGGATAAGTGCCCATCTGATTTACCGTCTCACTCTTGCAGTTGCTCTGCACATCAGGGTTGGGGCAGTGGTTACAGGAAGCTCACACTGCTGCTTTCTGTGCCTCTCCTATTCTGTGGATAAAGAGACTTCAGTCTCCAGGGCTCTCAATCCTGCACGAGGACTATATTCCTGTATAATGTCTCTAAACAAAAGCTAACTGTTGTAATGATTATATTGTTTCTGATTTTGACTTGACAAGGATTTGTAAACTTGTTAAAACTTCCTAAATAAATCACTAAAAAAACCAACCCAGCAGTGAAGATGTGGTAGCACAGGCTTTAGCATGGGCTGTACACGCCCACCCAGAATCCTATCAGACAGACATTGCTTGCCTGTGCCAGGGTCTACACCCATGCATCTTCACTGGTATTTTTAGCTGTGCTAGGTGGATTAAAGCTAACATGGGTATGCCTACCCGAGCTGCAATCTCACCTCTGATTGCAATATAGACACACTCTAAAAATGGCTGGACCTGGGCCATTTGCTTTTTGCTTCAGCTCTGCCTTCTTTACCCCTGCTCCTCCTGTCTCTGCACAACCTATCCTGCCTTCGAAAAGAGCTGTGTGGAAAGTAAGCCCTGATCCTGCCTGGGGAAAGTCCTATTCTAGTTAAACTACAGTATTAAACAATTACGTAAACTGGAGCTGTGCCCCCAAAAATGAAAAACCAGCTTGAAGCAGCCATGTATGAGTTTAGCAGGCTCGAACAACTCACCACAATTGTTACAGTGAGAGGTCACCTCGAAAGAGCCTACTCTCCAGAAGCACTATGATGGGCAGTTGCTTCCACAGCATAGGAGGGCTGGCTGCTTTCCCAAGAGGCTAACTCTCTCCTGCTACGTGGATTCCAGCCCCAGAGCTGGAATTTACTAGGCTCCTATCACAATGCAATGGCATTAACAGTGAATGGGGTTAGGAATAGAGTGATGCACATAACTGGCTTTTTTGGTTCGCTGGCTGGTCAAAAAATTTAAATGATCAGGGAAAAAAGTTAGTTTCAGGTCAACCCCAAACAAAGTTTTTCAGTGTTTCAATTGAATCCAAACGTTTTTTAAAAAGTAGTTTGGTGTAGAACAAAATGTTTTGTTTGACCCTGTAAATGGACATGCCTATTTTGGAGAACCTCTCTGGCCAGTTATGGCTCTACTGAAACTTACCTCAGTTTCCCCTTCTATAAGGTAACAATGATGTCACTTTAACAGCCCAGTCAAGGAGAAGCCAAAGTCTAATTAACTTAATTGCACCTCCATTTAATAAACCACTCTGAAAAGAGCACTTGAACTGTGGGTTAAGCTCTTACCTTGGAGCCCAGACAAAACTTAAATGTCCCAAAACCACAGTCTCTGAGTCTGGACAGATCAATCCTCAGGAGCTGGGGCCAGGATTCTCCCTTGCCAGTTGTGCAGCTTCTTCCCAGCCCACCCTGCTTGTCTTTACTGGCTTTCAGCTTCCTCTACCAGTGGCTCATTCAGCTGTAAGGTCCCAGGCTTCTCTGCTGCCTGGAGAGCTTTGCAGTCCCTCTCCCTCTCCTTGCAGCTTCCTTTGTTGGGTTTTTGTTTGTTTTTTTTTTTTTTTGGTAATAGGGAATCAGCCCTCTTTAGCCAGCTAATTAAGACCCACACCACCCTCTCAGGTGTGGTGGGCAGGGCTAATGGATTGGGGCAGGGCTGGCCAGCTGCAGCCCTCAGGCCCATAAGGGGCAGGCCACCCCTTTACAGACCTAAAATGAAACATTTCATTTCATTTCATTTTAAAAAACTTTTTACTCTATTTTTTAAGGAAATTGCAGAAATTTCAAAATGAATCATCATTCCAAATAGAAAAAACAAAAAGCTGTTTTTCAAAAATGTTGAAACTAAATTATTCAAAGATTTTTTTCTGATTAAAACCATTTGGTGAATTTGACACATTCTAAATGTTTTGGTTGACCTGAATCTGGATTTTTGGTGGAAAAAGTTTTGCCCAGCTCTAATTAGATTACCAAATATTGCAGCTAAACCCAGAGCCAGGCCTTTTGCAGGTTCTCCCTCTCTTTGAGTGGTTTTAAGATATCAGAAGCCGTCCACGGAGGGGTGAACTGGAGTCTCTCATTTCTTGGCAGAGTCCCTTGTTGGAGTCCCCTTTGATCTCTTTGACAGCTAAGTGGCCATAAGTTATGCAGCATGATAAGCCTGACTTTGCATACTGTAACTCTTCTGGGGAGCTAGCCTCTTGGATTCTGCCTTGGATCAAGGCTGGATGTTTTTCGGAAGATACACTTTAGTTCAACCACAGCTTGTGGGCCTGAAGCAATAATCAATTCAAGGAAGTCCTATGGCCTGTGTTATGCAGGGGGTCAAACTGGATGTTCACAATGGTCCCTTCTGGTCTTAAAATGTCTGAATCTATGAAAGTGGATAGATTTATAGAAGAATGCACCTGCTCTCCAGCGTCTCTGCTTCCTACTTACAACCAGAGACCCTCCCTCCCCTGTAATACCATGCATCACGGACCTGCCTTTCAAGAATGTCACATCCAAAGCAGGCCATTGTTGCAAATTCCCTATTACAATTCCTACCCACTTTTATATAACAAACATAAAATCAGAGACTGAACCCAAAGCCCCTTGGCAGAATGAGCCATTGTTTGCCTGACTCATCCACGCTTGCTAAACAACAAAGCTACATCATGTTCCTTGATACTACAGGGAGTTGAGAGTCGCTGGTGATTCAATTAGATGTGCGCTTGATACTTCTATTTATATTGCCTGCCAAAACTAAAAATTAATGAAGCATGTAGAAAAACAACCCCTACTTCTTGTCAAGCTCATTTTATGGTGCAAATAAATTCAGAAGGGGAAAACAAACAAATGCCAAACCTTTTTAATAAAGGGTCCCAGCTCCTAAACAGGGTGCTCTGTGTTATTGACAGCTCATAGTTTTTGATTGCCTTACAGCAATTCCGGCTTGCAGCACGCAAGCTATGCACTGCACTTGTATGTCTGTCAGAATCAAGACATTCCTACAGACCAGAACTGTACATACAGGAACAAGACAAGTGGGTGGAACTGGACAGCCCTGCGGGTCTATCAGCAAGGACTCCATTTCTACAGTGCATCTTCCTTTTTGCAACATGCTATCCCCTGCAGAATCTACAGTTTGGAAGTTCCTACAGACACAGCTTAGAGCCTTTCCCATGTCTGAATCGAACCCCATCAGATTTCACAGGCTACACTGGCAAGTTTCTGCACCACAAGTTATACCACTTTTATTAAAATGCTGGAATTAAACCGCTGTTGTGTGTCCACACTGTGCTCCTTGTGACGCTGGAGCGCATCCACATTAGCAGCTCTTGCAACGGCAAAGACAGCAGTGCATTGTGGTAGCTATCCATCCCACTGTGCAACTGGCTGCCGGGTGCTTTGGGAAAGGGTTTGCAATGCCTCCTGGGGCAGGCACAGCATCACAGGATGCAGGTTTCTCAATCCCAGTGTTCCATGGGCATCCTACTACATTACCAGCTGCTTTTCAACTGAAGGGGTGTGTGGGTGTGTGTGTGTGTGAGAGAGAGAGTATGGAGCCAGGGAGAGAGAGAGTGTGTTTTGGGGGACAGAGAGCGTGTCCGCATGCTGTCTTGTAAGTTCAGACAGAGACAGGAAGCAACCAGTCCTGAGGCAGGGGGAGGGGAAAACCCTGACAACACACACACACACACACACACACACGTCTCTATGTTCAACAGCACGAGCATTCCACATTCATGGTTTGCTTTGTGTCCCGGAGCAGATCAGCACAGCACACAAAGGCTGACAGAAACGGTACTTCGAAAGCAGAGGGGCACATGTTTCCAGGGCAGCTGAGATCAAAACAATGAGCAGAGCAGTCACTTGAGGCATTATGGGACAGCTCCAGAGGCCAAAGGCAGCGCAGAAAGCAATCAAGTGTCTACACTGGCAATAGATTGCTGGAGCCTCGGCGCAAATAGCCTTATGACTCTCATCAAGGTGGATTTTTTTGCAGCACTGCACCTGAGGAGTTTCTGCGCACAAAGGGGCTTGGCAGTGTGTACAAGTCTGCAGTTTGAGCACAAAAAGCTGCTTTACTGCGCAGAAACTTGCCAGCGTAGACAAGCCCCAAGTGTTGGACTAGGTCAGTATGGAGATCTCTAGGGGAAAACCAAGGTGTTGCAGGAAGTGACTTTGGTGACTCAGTAGGTGGTTCTTCCTGTCAAGTAAATATTAAATCAATGTCCCAGGATGGTGTTATGGAGCATTGTGTTGCTATCTAACTAACACATAAGATGAAACACCAGGCCCTAAGCACTTGCAGCAGCATTAATATTATCTGTTCACATGAGATTTGAATTAGCTCAGATTTGCATTATGTGCAGATACCTGGGCTTGTAGCATAGGTCACAGAACAGAAATAGCATGATCACAGCGGGGTGAGTTATTAGACTCAGTTCAGTGGCACTGCATGAATTATTCCCTTCTGCTATTTGCATATTCAGTGTCTACACGCACAAGGGATGATTGGACGAAGGAGGAGAAGATTTAGGTACCTAGAAAAATATGTACCAAAAAGCATCCCTCCCAAAATTATACCTTAAATGATCTTTTTGTTTGTTTTTTTAAATGGAGGCATTTTTATTTATGTTAAGGGGGGTTAACTAACTTTTAATTAAAATGTCTATTTGATATTAAAAAAGACATTAATTTGGCTTTTCATTTTCCAGCCCCAGTCGCTTCATCCCAGGAGAGCCTTCGAGACAAGGATTGCTGAGTCTTGTGCAGACCCCGACTAACATACAAAAGATGACTGGGGGAAGAAAAATGAATGATATCAAATAGGCATCAAAGTAAAATTTGTGGGAGACATCCTTTATATTATACAGCAATGTTTGTGTAGCTGTTGGTATCCATAAATTATACTAGTCATTAAGCTGTACAACAGCCGGCTTGGTGCCTTATAAATTATTATTTAATCAGCAACATTAAAAAAATGGCACATTTCAAGGAAAGGAGAAAACAAACAATGGCTTGGGGGCCCTGCACAGACTTAGAACCTCACAGGTCCTGCTTCCAATCACTTCCTAATTTGGTAAATATTGGAATCCACTGCCAGGCTCTGGACATGAATGACATGATTTGAACTCATCCCTGATCATACAAATTTGACCTAATCTCTGTGAAGCTGGGCAAGTGAGAATTTCCTTGCCATCTTGGTCATGGGAGTAAAAAAGGAGATGCTGAAATGTATCCAGACATTTATGAAGATGCCCTGAAGTTTATATATCTACCATGGTGCTGCTGCAGGATAAATCCAAGGGCAGCAGAGTCATATAACATGTGGATGTAACACCAACAGAAACTCTTGAACCATCAGTTCCCATTGCTGCCAATCTCTTTTTGGACCAGCACATCCATATGCAGTAGGGAAAGGATTAAATGCAGAAGAGTCTGGATGAGTGCACAGAGTAATAACTATCAGCCAATGGGACCTGCAGATATTCAGTCCTTCTGAAAAGCAGGCCCTTACTTCTCTGCAAACATGAGTAAAGTGTGCAAGAACCCAAAGTGAAGGAACACACTGCTGAACTTTTATGGATGAGCAAGTGCTTGTGTAACGCCGACAAACCCCGGTTGTCGTCAGGCAGGATCGAACCTGGGGCCTCTGGAGCTTAGAGCATGAGCCTCTACTGCATGAGCTAAAAGCCAACTAAAAGCAGACTCATTAATTGCTCTCTCTTTAAGTGGTCTCAGTGCCACTAGATGGGACAGAATACTACACCCAGAAGGTGTGTGGGTTACATACTTCCCCTAGCTGAGGGAGCACGTCCCAAGCTTCAGAGACTTCCCAGTTGAAATCCCAGATGAGCTCCCACTTGTAACGCCAACAGATTCTGGTTGTCGGCAGGCAGGATCGAACCAGGGACCGCTAGAGCTTACTGCATGAGCCTCTACCGCATGAGCTAAAAGCCAGCCACTTGTCTTTTGGCTCATGCACTAAACTCCAGAGGTCCCCGGTTCAATCCCGCCCACTGACGCCCAGGGTCTGTCGGCGTTACACTTGCTAAGATACTCCTCAGCGGGAGCCCCATACTATCCATTTAAGGCAGTGGGAACATAACCATTGGTTTCAGTGGAAGCAGGAATGGGCCCAGCACTTGTTACTGCTTCCATTCTAAGAGGCAGGAGCACAGCTCTGTATCAACCCATTCCATTGTGCATTAATGTGTCCTGGGTAAAAGTTTTAAATTTTATTTGTACGTGTAAGTGGCTTCTGAAACTACCTACATGTGAAGCTTTCCTTGATTAGCTTTCCCCACACTCTTCCCAAATAAAAAGAGAGATTTGTATGATATTTAATTAACGTGTCTTCAAAAATATTTTAACAGGCTAGCTCTGCACTCTAATTTACTTCTCCTCAGCTAAGACATGCCACTTAAAAAGATTTCTGGATTTTGAAGCCCCTACTCTGGTAAGTAAAACTGAAGCCCTCCTTGATTCTCCTTGTGTCTTAGGAGAATTCATCACTGGCTTTTCAATTTCATTTGCTTCTTTCTTTGGCAGTTCAGAGATCTCTGAATCAGAGGTGTTTAAAAACAGAGCATATACGGATTTAATGTTGGCATTAGACATGGAGAGAGTGTGTACTGTCTAGTGCTTCGACTAAATATGGTGTCAGGACTCTTTTCTCTTATCCAGTTCTGCCACAGACTCATTGTCTACACTGTCTACACTCACTGTCTACACTGTGTCACTCACTGTCTACAATGCAGCTGGGTGGTATGATTCCCAGCATGGGTAGACATTCATGCATGATTCTGCTTGAGCTATCACCTAAAAATAGCAGTTTGGCCATGATAACCGTGGCTCGAGCTAGCCATCTGAGCACATACCTAGGGGTTGAGCAGAACTGTACTCTGGCAGCCAGTCACCCGTGCTGCTGCAGCCAACACAGCTAAGTTTAGTACACTAGCTCAAGCAGAGCTAGCCTGTGTACCTGTACCTGAACTGGGTACTCTCAACTACTGTGTAGAAATACCTTGGGTGACTTTGGACCTGTCACTTTATCACTCTGGGCCTCCAATTCTCAACCTCTAAAAATTAAAGATAATTAGTAAAGTCTGGTGGCTGGAGACAGCACATTTGCAATGGCAGGCTCCAAATGCTGGGAAGCCCTAACTGAAGAGATCAGGAGGAGCCCTACTTAAACTATGGTCAAGGCAGAATACAAGACACACCTTGGTACAAACACCCAATGACAAGAGAGAAGAATGACCTGGCAATGTCTCAAAGAAAAGAAAAGGAAAGTGAGGAAAGTAATAGAGAGTGTAGAGGAAAGAATGGATTAGGGAAATAATTATAACCCCCCCCCCCCACACACACACACACTAAGCAATGTCATCAAATCAAATGGCAGAAAGTGGGATGGGAAAAGGGAAGGACGGGGGCAGGAGCTGTGATGAGAGGTATAGGAACAGGCCAGGGAATACATAGGTACAAGAGTCTATAACCACTAAAGAACACAACTCTCCAGAACTTGGAATTGAACCCATCATTGCTGAGTCTCAGCCTTCCTTTGCTGTATAGTAATTATCTGTGAAGACCACTGTTAGAGAGTGCATCTCCCTCATCCTCTAGTGGAAGGTCCACACAGAAGATAACTTCCTACTGCTACCAGTTGTTAAATTAGCTAAAGAAATAGAGGACTGTGCTGTGGATATGAAACTCCTAACCCCGCTGATGATCTATGATTCAATTTTTGTTCATGCAATTTTTAAGTTTTTAAAAAGACGAGGAAATTATACCCCAACCCCTCCCACACCATACAAACAAAACGCCCCACCCAAAACCAGGTTAAAAGATCATTAAATTTGCAAAGTCAAGCACTCAGAAGTTAAGAAATGCCAGAATTAAGGATGCCTGTGCAATCTTAATTTGACCCCTTTGAGCATATGTATTGTGACAGAGTTTTAAATTACACATTTTTTTCCCCACAGGACCCCTGCCTCATTCAGTGAACAGGCTGGACCTACTCTTGGGGTAGAACAAGGCTGTGCAGTAAAGGAGACTGTTGTCTGTAGAACTCCTGCCTTTTTTGTTGCAGAGTTGGAAGGTGTATAGTTAATGAGGCAGGGAACTGCAGGAAGAGAAAGGGCAATTTCATGGTGAAGGCAATTGATTGATACCCTGAAGAACTGGATTCTATCCCCTTCCTCTGCCAAAGAGTTCCTGTGTGCTACTGGGCAAGTCACCTAAGCCAAACTCTTCCCAGGTGATTACTAATTCTGTGTTCTTCATTTTCTGGGTGCCCAACTGGAGACCCCGGGGCTGATTTGCAGAAGTGCTGAGCACTCACAGCTGCAACTGAGATCAATGAGGGCTGGGCTTTGAACATATAAAGTGCTATACAAATGCTTTCAAAAAATCAGGCTTTCGGTCTCTAGAACTGGGCATACAAAATCTGACGATTTGGCATGAATTTGTGAGTCTCAGTTCAGAGTAAAATGGGGAAAGCAATACCATATCAACTCAGAGGGGTGTTGTGAAAAATCAATTCATTATTGTTTGTAAAGAATGAAGTAAGAAACTACAATGAGAGCACCATTAAAGTTCTTTAGATGAAGTTTTTCTGGATGTAATAACACGTAGCTTTCTTAAAATTATAATTAAATAAGGAACTATAACATATAAGTACCTATACTTTACACTTTTCCCTTTTTCAATTAGGAAATTTGGCTGACAGGCTAAATTTATCTTCATTGTTCTTGAGAAAACAAATAATTGAATCTAAAACCACTTCAGAGCATACTTTCCTTTTAATCTTGCACAAAAACTAAGTGGTTTTATTATTTTTCTTAGGGCTCCCCATAAAATACTTCATTTTCTTTTGTCATTTGCTTACTAATCACTGAACTCAAACACCACATTGGAGAATTAATAGTAATCAGCAGCAAACAACAGCAACTGCAACAGAGAGTTCTGCAAAGAAAGCAATGTCCCCCTCTAGCATGTATAACCATTTATTCACTGGCACCTACACAGTTTACAGCTGTGGAGAAATGAATGCTGCTCACACCCACACTCCTGGTGAAATATGGTGTGTGTAGATCTTTTAGAGGAAAGTGAAAGAACCCCATAACAAACAGTTTGGAATTATGGAATTCTAATTATGGAACAGGAAAAGAACGGAAATTATGGAAAAGAACAAACTGGAGTCTTGAATATGACCCACCTGGAACTGTGAACTTTGGTGTTCAGGTTCAAATGCCCAGATCACCTTCCTACAGATTGTTTCTCATTTCAGAGGGAAACAGTTGTCTGATTCCCTCTTCTCTGTAGGACCACTGGAACCCAATTAGCTAACACTAAACACCTTGAATGCCACCAGGCAACTCAGTGCTAACCAAAACAAATCACAGAGCTCCATATTATATAACAAAGGAATATCCTAAAAAAAGTTGGTAAAGCATACTTTTCCCCCTTTACTTTTCCAAAATAGAAACTCCAAAAGATTGGTCCAACTTTCATTAACACCCCTGCCATCCTCTCAGACCTCTCCAGTTCTCCAATCTATTTTACACAGCTGTTAATTTAGCATGGGGTTAGCTCTAATTGAAGTGGTTAATAATCACTGGAAGATAAATGCTGCTTGCAGCGTGGGGCTGATGCTTACAGAAGCATGAAGTGGCCAACTAAGATCTCCAGATTTATTTATAGAAAGCAGTGACAGGCTTGAACACTGGTTTTGTCTCAATGTCAACCAAAGATATGGAATTGCACACAAAATAAAATAGAGCCATGAAGAAAGAAAGCATGAAGCGAACGCTTCAGAAAAGAATAATACAGGCCAACCTACAACTGGAACTAGTAAGGATCTGAATGAACAGTCTGACTGCAGTTGCCTTTGACTCCAAGAGACCTTGTTCAAGTCCTGCTCAGATCATTAATGAAAGTGAGTTTTGTCGATCTTATCCTGGTTGACTGGGGCATCATAATGCAAACAGCAACAACACTAAAAGCTATGTAAGTGCTAAGTAGAAATATCATCCATGGGTCTCAAAGCCTTGTAGAAAGATATTCTAATTTTACAGATGGGGAAATGGAGGCATGAACTGGTTAAATAACTTACTTCAGACAACACACCAAGACAGTGGTTTAACAGTTGCCAGGTCCCTTGACTCCTATTCCAGTGATCCATGCACTGGATCGCAGCTGTCCCGGAAATAAAATAAATTCATAGATAGCAAAGGTCAGCTAAGATTGCTTGTCTCTCACAGTCCTACCCCTGTATTATTCCCTCTATTAATGTCTTTCCCACCTTTTTCTGAACCTTGTAATAATGGCTCCTCAGCCACCTCCCTCAATCATGTTTTTAGTGGTTTCCCATATTGGGACTGAGGTGCATTTTAAGACATGATGTAACAAAATCTACAGACACAGAGAAGCATCTCCATAACTAGCTACATTGAATACAAGCATCTTCATAGATAGAACTCAGCATCTTTTGCTCATAAAATGCAACCTTCTTCTAGCATAATTAAAAGCACCAGCTCTCCATTAGCTCTCAATAGTACTGCATTAAGGTATGCCCTTTGTGCAGATCAGCCCCTAGGGAGCAACGTAATCACAGAAGCTAAAGCATATGCAATTCCATGCAACAGACAGGAGTGGTGTATTTACACAGCATGCAAGGGATTGGCCCTGGAATGGAATACCAGAGGGTGTTACTGGTAAGGACTGATGTGCACCATATAAAACTGTGGAAAGGAAGTTTCCTTCCTCTATGTCTGTATAAACCACCTTCATGGACCCAATTTCCACCTCTCTCTAAAATGGAGTGACAACAGTTAGAGACTCAGGCATGAGTGAAATGAAATCACATATGACCATTTGCTATTAGGGAAGAGGAATGTCTTTGGTCACAGATGGTAGGTTTGCGGCTGGAAGGATGTCTGTCTGTTCTTGCAGGCTGTTCAGCTTTCAGCTCCGTTAATGAAAAAGGAAATCATTGTAGCACATGCCGCCGCTTCTCTGCACTGGAGAATATTGATGCTGTGGGTGGATGCTATCGCTCACTAGTTACACTACCTGTGCCTCTACAATCCAAAGCCAACTGTCAAGGTTCCTCCCCCACTCTGAACTCTAGGGTACAGATGTGGGGACCTGCATGAAAAACCTCCTAAGCTTATCTTTACCAGCTTAGGTCAAAACTTCCCCAAGGTACAAAATATTCCACCCGTTGTCCTTGGACTGGCCGCTACCACCACCAAACTAATACTGGTTACTGGGGAAGAGCTGTTTGGACGCGTCCTTCCCCCCAAAATACTTCCCAAAACCTTGCACCCCACTTCCTGGACAAGGTTTGGTAAAAAGCCTCACCAATTTGCCTAGGTGACTACAGACCCAGACCCTTGGATCTTAAGAACAATGAACAATCCTCCCAACACTTGCACCCCCCCTTTTCTGGGAAATGTTGGATAAAAAGCCTCACCAATTTGCATAGGTGACCACAGACCCAAACCCTTGGATCTGAGAACAATGAAAAAGCATTCAGTTTTTTACAAGAAGACTTTTAATAAAAAAATAGAAGTAAATAGAAATAAAGAAATCCCCCCTGTAAAATCAGGATGGTAGATATCTTACAGGGTAATTAGATTCAAAAACATAGAGAACCCCTCTAGGCAAAACCTTAAGTTACAAAAAAGATACACAGACAGAAATAGTTATTCTATTCAGCACAATTCTTTTCTCAGCCATTTAAAGAAATCATAATCTAACACATACCTAGCTAGATTACTTACTAAAAGTTCTAAGACTCCATTCCTGGTCTATCCCCGGTAAAGACCAGCATATAGACCGACACAGACCCTTTGTTTCTCTCCCTCCTCCCAGCTTTTGAAAGTATCTTGTCTCCTCATTGGTCATTTTGGTCAGGTGCCAGCGAGGTTACCTTTAGCTTCTTAACCCTTTACAGGTGAGAGGAGCTTTCCCCTGGCCAGGAGGGATTTCAAAGGGGTTTACCCTTCCCTTTATATTTATGACACACCCCCCAAATCTCAGCTAGGGTGAAACACTGGCTGGGATTTCTTCCTGGAGCTCTAGGAAAAACAGAGTTAATAAGACACATGCATCTCTAAATATACTACCAAGTACATAAAGACTAACAATATTTTCCACATCTCAAGGACGATTTTAACCAGTTGATTCTGGGAAACTTTCACGGGAGAGTGCATCAGCCACTTTGTTAGAAGCTCCTGAGATGTGTTGGATGTCGAAATCAAAATCTTGGAGAGCTAAACTCCACCGAAGAAGTTTTTTGTTAGTTTCCTTGACGGTGTGAAGCCACTTCAGTGCAGCATGGTCGGTTTGCAGGTGGAAACGCCGTCCCCAAACATATGGGCGTAGCTTTTCCAGAGCATAGACAATGGCGTAACATTCTTTTTCAGTGACTGACCAGTTGCTTTCCCTCTCAGACAGTTTTTGGCTGAGAAACACTACAGGGTGGAATTCTTGATCAGGTCCTTTCTGCATTAAAACTGCTCCCACACCACGCTCGGACGCATCTGTGGTTACTAGGAACGGTTTGTCAAAGTCTGGGGCCCTTAGTACAGGGTCAGACATGAGTGTCGCTTTAAGCTTGTTAAAGGCCTTCTGACACTTTTCGGTCCACTGAACAGCATTTGGCTGTTTCTTTTTGGTTAGGTCTGTCAGTGGGGCAGCGATTTGGCTGCAGTGCGGTACAAATCGTCTGTAATAACCGGCCAAGCCTAAGAAGGATTGAACCTGTTTCTTTGACTTTGGGACAGGCCACTTTTGGATAGCATCCACTTTGGCCTGTAGGGGGCTGATAGTTCCTTGACCCACCTGGTGTCCAAGGTAAGTCACTCTGTTTAGGCCTATTTGACACTTCTTAGCCTTAACAGTTAGTCCTGCCTCCCTTATGCACTCAAGGACTTTTTGTAGATGTTCCAGGTGGTCTGCCCAGGAATCCGAAAATATGGCCACGTCATCAAGGTAGGCGACTGCATATTCTCCTAATCCCGCTAGGAGACCATCTACAAGTCTTTGGAAAGTGGCGGGTGCATTTCGCAGCCCGAAAGGGAGTACATTAAATTCATACAGCCCGAGATGTGTGATGAAGGCTGACCTTTCCTTGGCAGATTCATCTAGCGGTACCTGCCAGTACCCCTTGGTTAAGTCCAAGGTAGAGATGAACTGGGCCCGTCCCAGTTTCTCTAATAGTTCATCTGTGCGTGGCATTGGATAGTTGTCTGGGCGAGTTACAGCATTTAGCTTACGGTAGTCCACGCAAAAACGTATTTCCCCATCTGGTTTGGGAACTAGAACCACTGGAGATGCCCATGCACTTTCAGAGGGGCGGATTACACCCATCTGTAACATATCCTGGATCTCCTGTTCTATAGCAGTTTTAGCTTGAGGAGACACCCGGTAAGGTTGGACCCTAATTGGGTGAGCATTACCTGTGTCAATGGAGTGGTATGCCCGTTCAGTCAGTCCTGGGGTGGCTGAGAATGTTGGCGCGTAGCTAGTGCACAGCTCCTGGATCTGCTGTCGCTGCATACGCCCAAGGGTCATGGAGAGGTTCACCTCTTCCACACCACCAGCACATTTCCCTTCGTAGTAGACACCTTCAGGCCACTCAGCATCGTCTCCTCCCTGGGCTGTAAACTGACAAACCTTTAATTCTCTGGAATAAAAGGGCTTTAGAGAATTAATATGGTACACCTTAGGCTTTCGGTTGGAGGTGGGGAATGCTATGAGATAATTAACAGCTCCCAGGCGCTCCTGGACCATGAATGGCCCTTCCCACGATGCTTCCATTTTATGGGCCTGGAGCGCCTTTAAGGCCATGACCTGGTCTCCTACTTTGAAGGAACGCTCTCTGGCATGTTTATCATACCAGACTTTTTGCTCTTTTGAGCATCCTGTAAGTTTTCTCTAGCAAGGGCTAAAGAGGTTCGGAGGGTGTTTTGTAGGTTGGTTACAAAGTCCAGAATATTAGTTCCTGGAGAAGGTGTAAATCCCTCCCATTGCTGCTTCACCAACTGCAATGGCCCCTTAACCTCACGGCCATATACAAGTTCAAATGGGGAAAACCCTAAACTGGGATGTGGTACAGCTCTGTAGGCAAAGAGCAACTGCTGCAACACTAGGTCCTAATCATTGGAGTGCTCATTTACGAATTTACGTATCATGGCCCCCAAAGTTCCATTAAACTTCTCCACCATGCCATTTGTTTGATGATGGTAAGGAGTGGCAACCAAGTGATTTACCCCATGAGCTTCCCAAAGGTTTTTCATAGTTCCTGCCAGGAAATTAGTCCCTGCATCTGTGAGGATGTCGGAGGGCCAACCTACCCTGGCAAAAATGTCTGCTAGTGCCTGGCACACACTTTTAGCCCTGGTGTTGCTTAGAGCTACTGCTTCCGGCCATCGGGTAGCAAAATCCATGAAAGTCAGTATGTACTGCTTTCCTCTGGGTGTCTTTTTCGGAAAAGGACCCAGAATATACACAGCTACTCGCTGAAATGGAACTTCAATGATGGGGAGTGGTTGTAGAGGGGCTTTGACCTGGTCTTGGGGTTTTCCCACTCTTTGGCACACCTCACAAGACTGGACATAGGTAGAAACATCCTTGCCCATTCCCTCCCAGTGGAATGACCCCCCGAAACGGTCTTTGGTCCTGTTCACCCCAGCATGGCCACTAGGGTGATCATGGGCTAAGCTCAAGAGCTTGGCCCGATATTTAGTTGGAACTACCAACTGTCTCTGAGGATGCCAGTCTTCCTGGTGTCCACCAGAAAGAGTTTCCTTGTATAAAAGTCCTCTTTCTAAAACAAACCTGGATCGATTAGAAGAGCTGAGAGGCGGTGGGTTGCTCCGTGCCGCCGTCCAAGCTCTCTGGAGGCTTTCATCTGCTTCCTGTTCGGTCTGGAACTGTTCCCTTGATGCTGGAGATATCAGTTCCTCATTGGATTGGGGACATAGGCTTGGTCCCTCTGGAAGCGATATAGGGGATGGAGCTGTTTCTGTTGACTGTGAACCGCTCTCCGCTGGTGCACTATGTTGGGATTCAGGCTCCGGCTGAGCCTCTTGTGTAGGGTTATCGGCTGCTGCCAGTTCAGGTTCGGTGGGGCCCTCTGGTGTTGAGGTTGCAAGTACTGGATTCAGTGCTGACACGGGGTCTGGTGTTGGTTGTTCGGCTGGTTCCGGTTCTGGGACTGGATCCACTACTGCTGTTGCAGACATTGGCCTGGGGTCCAGGTCCATCACCTCTGACCGGGTCCTGATAGAAGTTTCCGGAACAGAGCTAGGCCTCACGGCTTGTTTAGCCTGGCTGCGGGTGACCGTTCCCACCCTCTTGGCCTGCTTCACATGATTGGCCAAGTCTTCCCCCAACAGCATGGGGATGGGATAATCATCATAGACTGCAAAAGTCCACATTCCTGACCAGCCCTTGTACTGGACAGGCAACTTGGCTGTAGGCAAATTGAAAGAGTTGGACTTGAAGGGTTGAATCGTCACTTGGATCTCTGGGTTGATTAAATTGGGGTCCACTAAGGAAGCATGGATAGCTGACACTTGTGCTCCGGTGTCCCTCCACGCGGTGACCTTCTTCCCGCCCACACTCACAGTTTCCCTCCGCTCCAAGGGTATCTGGGAGGTATCTGGGCCTGCAGACCTCTGGGGTGATTCTGGTGCAATGAACTGTAATCTGTTGGGGTTCTTGGGGCAGTTGGCCTTTACATGCCCCAGCTCGTTACATTTAAAACATCGTCCAGCTGACGGGTCACTGGGGCGAGGTGGGTTGCTGGAGAACGGGGTGGTGAGACGATAAGGGGTCTGGAGGGTTCTTTGGGAGGTAGGTGGGGCTTTGGGCGGCCCCCGGTAATAGGGTGTGGTCTGGGGTGGTCCCTTCTGGTCTCCGCTCCAACTGCGACCAGTTTTCTTCTTCTCTGCCACCTCCACCCATCTGGCTCCAATCTCTCCTGCCTCGATTACAGTTTTGGGTTTCCCATCTAGGATGTATCTTTCTATTTCCTCAGGAACACCCTCTAAGAACTGTTCCATTTGCATTAGGAAGGGCAAATTTACTGGAGATTCAACACTTGCTCCTGATATCCAGGCATCCCAATGTTTCACAATGTGGTAGGCATGTCGGGTAAATGACATGTCTGGTTTCCACCTTAGGGCTCTGAACCTCCAACGAGACTGCTCGGGTGTTATCCCTATTCTGACTCTCGCCTTGGATTTAAACAGTTCATACTTGTTCATGTGTTCTTTAGGCATTTCAGCTGCCACCTCAGCTAAGGGTCCACTGAGCTGCGGCCTCAGCTCTACCATGTATTGGTCAGTAGAGATGTTGTACCCAAGGCAGGCCCTTTCGAAGTTTTCTAAGAAGGCCTCAGTATTGTCACCTGCCTTGTAGGTGGGGAACTTTCTGGGATGGGAAGTGGTACCTGGAGAAGGATTGCTAGGGTTTGTTGGTATATTCTGCTGGGCCTTTATCCTCTCCACTTCCTCCACATGCTTCCTCTCTTTTTCCTTCTCCTCCTCCACATGCTTCCTTGCCTCCATTTCCCTCTTGTGGGCAGCCTCCTGTACCTCCTTCTCCAGCCGCATGAGTTCTATCTGTCTTTCATGTTCCCTTTGTTTTTCCTCAGCCTGAAATTTGGCTAATTCCAGCTGTAGTCGAGCTGAGGATTTGGTCATTCTAACCTCTCTGTTTTTAACTAACTTTACACCCGAGGTTTAGAAATAAACAAACAAAACGTGGCTGTAAAATTTTGCTGTGCTGGAATAGAATACCTATTCTCTGATAGTGACTGTCAGCCTACAGAAAAAGACAATTCCCTTGTCTCTGCTCTGGGCCCAAATCAAAGCAAAAAACCTCCAACTACTTGGAAACCTGCTTACCAGCAGCCCAAAGGAAAAAAAAATCCTTTTCAAACCTGTGCTCCTTGTAAAACAAACAAAATCCAAATCCTAAAAAAAACCCCTGCCTCTTTTGTCTCCAGGCAAATGGGTAGAACACACACCCCCTATTTACTTTTAGGAAGAAAAGAAAAAAAAAAACCTCTGGGTTGGAAGACTGTGAATTTCGCTGCAGGAGTTAAGTACCCTGCCTCCAGGCAAAGAAAACCTGCAATTCACGAAGATAATCCCCTTTTGTCTCTGCTTGGCCACAAAGCAGAGAAAAACCAAGCTGCTTTCAGTTTCAAAGCTGCTTTCTGGACTTCCTTTCCACAGGGAAAAAAAAATTCCTTTTTAAAAGCTGTATTTCTAGTTCAAAAAATCTCAACTGGATCTCAAAATGATTTCAGGTTAATCCCACCACTATGCCACCATGTCAAGGTTCCTCCCCCACTCTGAACTCTAGGGTACAGATGTGGGGACCTGCATGAAAAACCTCCTAAGCTTATCTTTACCAGCTTAGGTCAAAACTTCCCCAAGGTACAAAATATTCCACCCGTTGTCCTTGGACTGGCCGCTACCACCACCAAACTAATACTGGTTACTGGGGAAGAGCTGTTTGGACGCGTCCTTCCCCCCAAAATACTTCCCAAAACCTTGCACCCCACTTCCTGGACAAGGTTTGGTAAAAAGCCTCACCAATTTGCCTAGGTGACTACAGACCCAGACCCTTGGATCTTAAGAACAATGAACAATCCTCCCAACACTTGCACCCCCCCTTTTCTGGGAAATGTTGGATAAAAAGCCTCACCAATTTGCATAGGTGACCACAGACCCAAACCCTTGGATCTGAGAACAATGAAAAAGCATTCAGTTTTTTACAAGAAGACTTTTAATAAAAAATAGAAGGAAATAGAAATAAAGAAATCCCCCCTGTAAAATCAGGATGGTAGATATCTTACAGGGTAATTAGATTCAAAAACATAAAGAACCCCTCTAGGCAAAACCTTAAGTTACAAAAAAGATACACAGACAGAAATAGTTATTCTATTCAGCACAATTCTTTTCTCAGCCATTTAAAGAAATCATAATCTAACACATACCTAGCTAGATTACTTACTAAAAGTTCTAAGACTCCATTCCTGGTCTATCCCCGGTAAAGACCAGCATATAGACCGACACAGACCCTTTGTTTCTCTCCCTCCTCCCAGCTTTTGAAAGTATCTTGTCTCCTCATTGGTCATTTTGGTCAGGTGCCAGCGAGGTTACCTTTAGCTTCTTAACCCTTTACAGGTGAGAGGAGCTTTCCCCTGGCCAGGAGGGATTTCAAAGGGGTTTACCCTTCCCTTTATATTTATGACACCAACCCATGGTGGGAGCAGCTCTTCATTCTTCTGTGTCATGCTGTGCAGCTGGGGCTTGCTTTGCCCGAACGAAATTCCAGAGGCAAGACCACTGATGGGTTGGTGACCTCAGACATCAAACAAAGTCAAGAAGAAGGGCCCTTTCCTGCACATATGCTCTACATTAAACCTTGAACACCCCTGAAGGACACATAGATCTGGAATGTTTACAGAAAAAAACAAAGTTATTGGCCAACAAAGTGGCAATCAGGTCTGTGTAGTTTTATGCTGAGGTTTGGAGAAAAGACTAAAGGAACTAATTAGGTCTAGTTTGGCTAAGAGACAGCATTAAGTGAGATGAGATGAAGCCTGCAAATATTTGAAGGATCATCAAAGAGGGAGAGGGATCTACCTACCTATATTTATAAAGTACCTATCGCCAAGAGTATCTGGGAGAACTAGGATGAAGCTAAGAGAGAGAGCATTTAGGCTGAGTTTCAAAAAGTACTCCCTGATACAGACCTCTATTAGGCTGTGCAATGGATTCCCAAAGCTGTGGTGGAAACCTCATTGCTTAGAACATTGAGAACTAGACTGGGGAAAGTCAGGGAAGAAAACACTGTAAGGAACATCCCTGCCTTGGGCAGGAAGTGGACCAGATATGATCTCATAGGTCTTTTCAATGTATTTATTCAGTTCAAGACCAAGTCAGGGCTAGGGTTCATTGGCACAAAGATCTCATGAGTTGTTCGGGATTCCAGCCCTGAATAATAGAAATCTTGTGAGATCAGCCATCTTGGGGAACACAGGTCTTTCCTGGTTTAAAATCTGATCCCTAAATGACATCCCTTCTTAAACTGCCCATGTTCCCTCCTCTGGCGTAGTTCACTTATGCTGTGTCCAACAGCAGCAAATACCTGTTATATATTCTATAAAGACAGTAGTTAAAATACCTGACTTCTAGCTCTCCTGTGGTGTTAATTTAATAGGATGGAGATGCAGTTCACTAGCTATAATGAAGGTCTAAAGATAAGTATTCACACACCTGCAATATCTCAAAGCCTTGGAACTTTATCTATAATTCATAGAGATTTTACATTCAGAAAGTTCAGTGAAATATTGGCAAGAAAATTAACTGCCCTGAATTTTGTACTTAACCAAAGAAATGACACTGGCCTCATCATCCCACTTTGTGAGATTACTTTATGAGCAGCAGCAGGATTCTTATGAAGGTGGAGTTGTATTAAAAGCCGTCAGCTGTGTGTCAACTAAACCCTCCCACTCCAACCCCAGTGTAATTACTGTTCCTTTTTCGTGAGCAATATAGTTTAAACATCCGGTCACTGCAGTGTCCCAAAGAAGATAGAAGTGCCTCCTCCTAGCATCTAGTAGGGATAAAATCAGTGAGCCACAGTCCCAAAGCATTAACACATCACAAAGCCCACTGAGCTCAGTGCCAGCAAGTTCTTAATGGGTAATGGTCATTACATTCACTAAAGAGACAAGCTTCCAATGGACCTGTACAAAACCAGCAAATTTAGAGCTTGCAAAAAGCACCGGATTTACAGTCCTGCTGACCAAATCCCTGTCTACAAGGCAGCTACAGTACAGGCAGCAGCAGTGCAAGCTTTCTCTGCACTGAACTCCTCGACTCTGCTTTTAATGAATGCAAAAGCACAGATGCAATGCCCATTTCCATTCAGTCCAGTTTTAGTGCCAGTTGTGACAGCAGTTTCTGTAAACTACTCTTAGAAACTGGATTGAAATGTATAAACTTATTTCATGAAGGCCACTCAACAGCCTGCAGATAAGTCATGGCTTTCAGTCACCACCCGTTTTACAGTCGGTGAGATGCATGCTGGAAATGGGGAAGTGAAAGACTTAGCATCCCACTTCCAGTCCCTTAAGCAATCCATTTTCGTTCTTTGGTAAAACTAAAGCATTAAATATGAAAAGAAGAGAGACAGTGAAAGGGAGTCAACTGCAGCAAGTCTCCATCGCTTCTCTTAGGCACTTCACCAAATTAGCCACCATATATTTTCTCAGCTTGTAATAGGTCAGCTTGTAATAGGTTCTTGAATTGTCACCAAGAGGCATAACTACCGGTTAGGGCATCTGAGAGTCAGAAGTCCTAAATTCAGTCACTTACTTGCTCTGTGACCTTGAGTAAATCAGTTTGCCTCTCTCTGTGCCTCCATTTCTTTGTCTGTAAAAGGGAGATGATATCACCTCACAGGGGGTGATGGGGGGGGGAAGGGCGGGGGTGTTGTTGTGAGGTTTCATTATTGTTTGTAACACAGAGAGACACTCAGATGAAAGGTGTTCTTCTAAAGACTGCAAATGCAAACAATCAGTGCTCAGTATGACATTGTCACCTGAATCCTTGCCACATGCTTACACAGCATCTGTTTGATTAAGTCTCTGGGTCCTTCTTGTTATTGCGTCTTTTGTTTGTAAGAAACACCCTTCCTCCCAAAATCACTCCCACACACACTGACTCAAACACTGCACCAAAAATGCAATTGGTGTACATGTGTCAGCCACCAGCATGACTATGATGTCATTCTCCAAATTACACAAATGTCTCAAAAGTGTAAATATTCACAAACCACTAGTTCAACCGATGGCACCCCCAGGCTTCCATGGCAGAGCAAAACACTGATTATTATTTGTACAGTGCTATGTAAGTGCTGAGTTATTGCTTTCTCAGCAAGCAATGGTATGGAAATTAGAGTTAATGTCAAGTTTACATTAAAAATTACATTGACAATTATTTGACAGATTAAATTGATTTACATGCATTTTGTAAACTGATTTGGTGCTCACTGATTAATGCAATAAATTAGAGGCTTACAAATCCCATGTGTGATTATATAAATCACTGCCATCAGCAATGTATACTGTGTCAAACTTCTTGTTTGTGCATCAAAGAGACAATGACTTGTACAACATCAAAACTGGAATCAAACATCAGAGCCTTTCTATGGAATAATGGACAGAACCCTTGATATGTGATCAGAATTATCCCTAGACTTTGTCATTGGAGCACATGGTGATATGACAATTGCTGAGTTCTGCTCAAATTTTCAGTGAAAATTGCTTTTCATAACAGGAAAATGTAGTGCTGTGGGACCACCAAGGTCAAATCTGGAAACAAGCTTCTCCCAAGATTGTGTGTTTGTATCCAGAGATTTGCTTTGGGATTATCTCTAGAAAAAAGTTATTTCATCTAGAAAGTTCATGTAACAAAAGTGTCCCTCTCTGTGATCACTTTGATGCACAGTACAATACAGGTCAGCTCGCAAAAGCAAGAAGGAACACTGCAGATGTAGGCTAAAAGCTTTTATAAATCATCAGCACAAACACTAGGAGAACTAAGAGGGACATATTTCCCCAGCCTTTTGCCATCCTTTGGATGTCTCCCTCAGTGCAGCTGCAGATCTCATGTATTTTCACACTTGTTCCCTGCAATGTACATGGCTATATCTGTTATAAACACAAGAGCTGTACAAAAGTTGCATGACAAAGCTGAAATTATGCAATGCTCGCCCTGTTCAGAGGTCATATTACAAATTCCGCCAGGCGTCATCCAAAGATCTGATAATGTTCATTTACCTTTCAGGAGAACCTGGTCGGATTTAGTTTTCACACTGGAACTCACAGTTTTGAAACTCCAAACCAGGTGCAAACCTCTGGTTTCACCCATAAACATGGTTATTGGTTTAATTCAAACCCAGAACTCAAAAAAGAACCTCAAAGGGTCTAAATACACATGAATTGAGTTTGATACAAATCCCTGAGAACCAAAACTACTGAGTTTTGCTTGCCTCTGGTAAGCAGCACACAGTATCAGCGATGGCCTAAAGCATACACTAGGTGGCAGTATAGCAAACCATAACAATTTGGCAAAATCTTCTCCCACCTGTAACAGCCCAATCTGCTGCCACCCACCTTCTGTATTTGGTTACAATTTCTCCTTTTCCTGAAATCAATGGCAAACAACAGGCGGTGAAGGACAGGAGGCTAAATGAAGGCAGGAATGTGATCATCCATCATTAATGCACGCTTCTAGCATGTTTATCTCTTGTTAACACACCACCCATGCAGAAACAGCGATCATCATGGTTTACAAATTAAGGACCAGATCTAAAGCTCATTGAAGTCAATGGAAAGACTCCCACTGACTTCAGTAAGCACTGGATCAGGCCTTAAGTGAGGAGGGATCAGATGGCGACAGTCCTTTTGCTTAACATTCTAAATATCTTTGTGAGTAAAACTTAGCATTGTAGGGTACAAATTAGTAACAGGTGACCCTCAAAAAGGGTCCAGAGGTTTCATCATAATGTCTGAATGCTCTTCAAACTGTGACTAGATACCCTGCAATGTAAGGTTTCCCCCTTGGAGATTTCTATAGCTCAGGACTTCTGCTTCCTCATGAAAAAAAACAAAACAAAACTAATTTTAAACAAATTAACAGGTCTTATTTTTTTGCATTAAAAAAGGTCCACAAGGTTTTGCTTGGATTTGACTTTGGGCCCAAAATCTGGGTTGGCTCTTTTATGTAAATTGGTTCACATTTCCTAGTCACGAGTTAATTACACTGAAATCTAAGTATAATTAGGCTTTAAGAAGGAGAAGCATTTAGTTGTTGGCCCCACCTATGTTACAACTATAACTTTGTCAGGGAAACTGATTACAGTACAGGTGCCCCATGGTCTGTTACAGCACAGTTAAAAGTTGTATTCTCGATGGGACATAATGTGTTTCTGTAAGCTGGTTACAAACTGGGCAGCTCAAGACCTTAGTCAGGTTATAAGGACACAATTTGCTTTAGTTAGCACTACAAATTTTAACCAGATTGTAACTGAATCCCTGACTTGGTTATAGCTGTAGCACTGATGGTTCCATTATATATTTATATGGGGAAATGTGCAGCAATCTTTACAGAGTTGGAGCATAGCAGCAAGCTAGCATTTGTGCTCTGTTTCTTAAACTATCACTTTTACATGTCTGATTCCATATTAATTACTTCTCCAAAGTAACTAGCACAGCAGTGGTTCAAGGTCTCCCCCAACCCCTTACTTGAGATGGGCATAGATCAGACCCGAAAACCACCCCCATTCCCTCAGGCTTTGGGAATATTTGTAAGCAGAGCCAACTCTGGACCTGAACTATGTATCTTGAGTCTCCCTCTAAAATGGGCAGAACTGGAATATCTAACCCAAATGCCCTTAAGCTTTGGGGAAATTCTGATAGTGAATCAGAACTTCACAAATGAGGCCCATCTCTGATTAAAGCTAGAGATAAGAAAAGAGCCCAGTTGTATGAAGCAAAGGGTGGCAGCTTTTCTGCAGAGAAGTATTTAAAATTATTAAAGTGTGACTGAGCCTATAAATAAGACACTTGTGACAATTTTATATTTAGATAAACAACGTCCTGCTTTAACTACTACTAATAAAGATGCCACATCAACTGCCACAATGTAGTATAATATAATTTCCCTGTCTGACTCTTAATGGCATATTATAACTAAAATGTCCTGCCAGTTGAAATTTAGGCTAGAACTCAATGATCTTAAACAACTGGATTTGAAATGACTAACTCCTGAATGTAATCAGATATCCACGCAGAAGGAGCACCAATTAATGTCCTCAGCAAAGGCTGCGTATAATAATATAGGTCTTAACATCACTTAGAGACAATGTTGTTAAAGGCTGTATTAGGGGATGAAGTTACAGTCCCCACTTAAACAAAAATGACAGGGTCATTCACAGGGGTATAAAAATAAGCACGATAATGGGAGTGAGTGAACTGCACCTCCCGGTAATGGAGTAATTGGAAAGTGATACAGCTCTTCTCAATGTTCTTTGAAAAGGAGCAAGGGATTGGATATCCAAAGTGTAATTCAATTTATGTAGATTTTTCAAAAAGACTGACAAAGGCTCCCATAAGGGAATATAGTTAACAGAAACCAAAGCTTTTTAGGAGCTTAGTGCTTTTAGGGCTTTCGAGAGGCAGCATAAGCTATGAGACTCGGTGTCAGACATGCCTGAGTCCCTTGGTGGCCTTGGGCAAGTCACCTGTCAGGATTCTGACACAGGCAGTCAGGACCAATGGTCAGAGCAGGGTCCAGCCTGAGGCTGGGAGTAGCTGAACAGTTTGTAGTGAGGTTCCAAACCAGAGCCATACCAAGTGTCAGAGTCCAAGTCAGGGTCTGGGTCAGGAGGCAAAATCCAAATCAAGCGGAGGTCGAAGCCAGAAGTTCAGGAGCAGGAATGATGTGGCAGTTACAGGAAAGCCGCGCTGTTGCCAGGACACATCCTGGAACATCCCTTGGGTTTATATAGGGCGTGGAGCTAATCAGGAGTTATGAAACTGCTGCCTGTGAGACGCCTTGAGGTGGGGCTTCCCATGGCCTTTGTCTGCAGCAGGTCGTGTGCAGGGGAGCACAAGCTGGTTACACCTGCTGCTGGATGGCAGCATGGAGATGCCAGCTGCCAGGCAGGTTTTCAGGCCTGGGTTCTAAACCCTTGGGGCCTTACACTAAGCTATTTATGCCTGAGCAGTCTCATCTGTGAAATGGGAATGTTGCCAGCTCAGTAAAACACTTATGCACATGCTTAAATTCCACTGAAGTCACCCTCCTCACTTGTAGGCCCCTTTCATCTCTGATTTTGTGAGCGGATACCCCAGCTGGAGATCGGGATTCAGTTTCTGGATAGCAGCTGAAATGAGTTCAACAGGTCTAGTTCTTAGACCCCATTTGCACACATTGCCAAACCACCACATCATGGCGCATAGGTAGTGATGTTTAACTCAGGAAAGGTTACAGACTGGAACTGAAGGGTGCGTTGCAGGGCACAACAGAGGTGATCTGCCAGAGGTGTGTGGGACAACCTTGCACAGATCCTGCCATTACTATATGGTGTTCTAAACCAGCACTATTAGTCCTGTACTAAAAAATCATTCACAAAGATTTTATGGCCTTACCCTCAGAGGCTCTGAACACCTCCTGCAAGGTTTATTACTATAAATTACGTATGTAGCACCCAACATGGGGCACAATCACTTTGTTCAAAACTTGGTGCCTGATGTTGTCTATTAAAAGCAGAGAAGTGATGGGCAGGTTTTTTATTCATTCTGAGTATAAAACACCATTGACTTCAATAACAGCAGAACATGGGCAGCGGGTAATGGAGGCTGGGGGTGGCTAAGCCTCCCCAAACCTTGGGCTGCTGCGGGGGGGGCGGGGCGTGCGGTGGATTGACTACTGCACAAGCACACAGGACCCGTGCCCAGGGCTCTGTAAAAATCTCCCCCAGCCATGGCCCCAGGGCTGGAAGAACTCTTGCTCCCTGCTGTGGCCACAAAGCTTTGGGGGTGGGGGGCTGGAAAAGAGTGAGAAGAGGGACAGGGCCTTGGGAGGAAGAGGCGCTGTGGGG
This sequence comes from Lepidochelys kempii, assembly GCF_965140285.1. Taxonomy (NCBI): domain Eukaryota; kingdom Metazoa; phylum Chordata; order Testudines; family Cheloniidae; genus Lepidochelys; species Lepidochelys kempii. Next base: position 156,177,631 of record NC_136382.1, read on the forward strand.
ATGGGATGGGGGCAGGGCCACGGGGGAAGGGGCAGAATGGGGGAGGGGCTTCGGGCTCTCAGCCCCCCTCTGTGGGCTGGACCAAGCTCTGACTCCCCCACCCCACCCCAGAACAGGGGGCTGAGAGAAGCGAGCGGAGGAATTGCTTCAGCCAGAAGAGGTGGGGCAGGGGGCTAGCCTTCCCAAGAGGAAGCTCCACCCACCACCCAGGGAGCAGAATTAAACCATCCCTGAACACTATTCGAAATTCCACTCTACAGTTCTTCAGCACAATTCTCCTACTCCTCCTGGCTCTCCTTTTGATGGATGTTCAAGGGTGTTTAGGTGCCTAATTCCCAATCATTTAAATGGGTGTTAGGTGCCTAAATACCTTTAAAATCTGGTCCTTAGTCTCTCTGTGCCTCAGTTCTGCATTTTCAAAATAGTATTTCCAAACCTTGTAGTTTTGGAAGAGTAAATATAGTAAAGACTGTGAGGTGCTTAATTAGGGGGCCTATAAGTATCTAAGATGAGATAGATCTAATCTAAGGAGCTCAAAAGCCATAAGTGTGAATGAGATAAATGTCCTTCTATGCAGTTTGGGGTTTATTCCTTGGTAGTTTAGTCCAGGCTAACACTTGTGGTGACACTAAGCCCTATGGACTGTGTTAGCTTCTTTGAGAGTTAGATCCACAGGTGTCCAGCAGGCTATAATTTGACACTGATCTTTGCTCAAGTGCAAACAAACAAAACCCAACTCATTGTGTCAGCAGAATTTGTCCCTGAGCTGATCAAAATGAGGAAGCCTCTGCATGAGGTAAAGATGAATAAATAAGGAGAAAGAGACATCTCTGTTGCCTGGCTGTGTTAGCTGGAGAAGAGATTGTCCTTGTTTCATTTATTAACTCTCACATGCACATTATATGAACACCTGCAGCAATGAAACCCACACAGGTCTGAGGGAAGATGCCTTCACTGGATGATGTAGCTGCTGCTGTGACCAGCTTTACTACTTTGGTGAGCAAATCTGAAAGAGAGCAATTTTCAAATGATGTGTGATGAGTCCCAGAGGTGAGGCATCCGATTATACTTAAACACACTCTTAGCTTAGCCAACGTTTAGTATTAACCTAAGACTCAAACTATTCTTTCCCATTACTTGAGTCAAATCCCTCAACTCATACTTGCTACCTATTCCTTATTAAGGTGTCATTCATTTTTACTGCTGAGAAAAGGCTCAGTTCTGTACTTGTTTCATTTAGTCCCCAAAACAGATGCAAATCAGTGTGGAAAGCCAGGATAAATTTGCACCCACATTGTGGCTATCCATGACCCTAGTATGCATGCACGCACACATGCAGTCCCCTTAAATGACTCCTGCTTCTAGAGGAATAGTCTATAGAGTGTGCCAGTACTAAAACATCTTTGGAATTTCTAAACCTAATAGATGACAATTTCCTAACTCAAGAAGTATTGCAGCCAACACAGGGAAATGGTATATTAGACCAGTGTTTCTCAAACGTGGCCACCAGGGGGTTTTCCTGCAGCCAGGGCAGTTTCCTGTGCAGCATCAGCCCCTCACCTTCCTTCCTGCCTCTCTGGAGACATAGGTGGGACACACAACGCTTAAGGAGCAAGGTGAGGCGGCAAGGATGGGGTGAGAACAGCGGGCGGGAGGGATGAGGAGGCAAGAGGTGTGTGGCGGAGGAGTAAGGACGCGAGCAGTGAGGCAAGCGGCAGGCGTGGCGGGGGCAGATGGGGGAGCGAGGAGGCGAATGGTGAGGTGAGAGGGTGTTGAGGAGACGAGCTGCGAGAATCATAGAATATCAAGGTTGGAAGGGACCTCAGGAGGTCATCTAGTCCAATCCCTTGCTCAAAGCAGGACTGATCCCCAATTAAATCACCCCAGCCAGGGCTTTGTCAAGCCTGACCTTAAAAACCTCTAAGGAAGGAGATTCCAACACCTCCCTAGGTAACCCATTCCAGTATTTCACCACCCTCCTAGTGAAAAAGTTTTTCCTAATATCCAACCTAAATCTCCCCCACTGCAACTTGAGACCATTACTCCTCGTTCTGTCATCTGCTACCATTGAGAACAATCTAGAGAACATCCTCTTTGGAACCCCCTTTCAGGTAGTTGAAAGCAGCTATCAAATCCCCCCTCATTCTTCTCTTCCGTAGACTAAACATCCCAGTTCCCTCAGCCTCTCCTCATAACTCATGTGTTCCAGTCCCCTAACCATTTAGGAGGCAAGTGGACCCTGGCAGAGGAATAAGGAGGCGAGCGGTGAGGCGAGTGGCAGGCATGGGAGGGACAAGGAGGTGGACGGGGGTGTAAGAAGGCGAGGGGGGCCCCTGGCGGAGGAGTAAGGAGGCAAGCGGTGAGCCAGCAGCAGGGTGAGAAGGGCAAGTGGGGGTCTGGCTGCGAGCAGGGGAGTGAGGAGGTGAGCGGTGAACCACCAGCGAGTGGGAGTTTTTGCGATGGGGTGTCTGTGGCAAGGGAGTGAGGAGGCAAGTAGTGGGTGGGGGAGCGAGAAGGGACACAGGAGGAGAGCAGGGGGTGAAGAGGTGAGCGGTGGGCGCATGGGCAGTGAGTGGAGCCCCCCTTTGGGGAGGCTAGTCCCTGACTGCACCCTTCTGCCTGCGCTCCCACCCTTGGCAGCTGGAGCCCTGAGACAACCCCGTGCCCGGAGCCAGAAGCCCCCTGCCTGGGAAAGCCCAGAGTGCCCCCCACAGCCAGAGGATCCCTGGGCTGGCTGAAGCCCTGAGACCTGCCCCCCGCCACCTCTCCGGAGGAGCCCCAGGTTGGCCGAAGCACCCCTCATCCAGAGGAACTCTGGGCTGGCCAAAGCCCCAAGACCCCCCTCCCCCCGCCACCTGCCCGAAGGAGCCCTGGGCCAGCCGCAGCCGTGACTCCTTTCTCCTCCCCTCCCCAGACTCAAGCCTCCCAGATATGTTTTTCATTATTATTTGGACTTCTATTATGTGAAAGCATTTTTAAACTTACTTCAGAATCGTTATACAGAAGACCACTTTTACCAGAAAAGCAAAAGAAATAAAAATAAAAAAAGACAAGAAAGTGCAAAGCATCTTATTTGTGTTTCTATTCCATTAGTTTCAGAATAGAGATAACTGTGCATGACTTTTATTACTGAGTCTACAAAAAAAAAAAAAACCCAAAACCTTACATAAATAAATTACAATGATTTGGATGTATATATGTGCATATTACTTTATTAACTTTAGGAAAAATAAATAATTTTAGGAAATGTGTAAGCACGGCCACCACCACCACATTTGTTGTGAGAACCCCTGTATTAGACCATGTCCTAACAGATATAGAAGAACTGATGACAGAACTAAAAGTTAACGGTAGCTTAGGTACAAGTAATCATGACTTGATCACAATCTCATTTACATGGGGAAGTGAAGGTAGCTATAATATATATAAAATGGAAGAAAGGAGAAGTTGATCGTAATGAATATAAATCAGAAGTTAGGAACTGTAGAAAACCGATAAGGGAAGCCAAGGGACACAAGCAGATATCTATGGCCTGCAGAGTTAAGGATAAGAAGAAGATTTTAAAATATATTAGGGACAAAAAGAATCCTGACTATGGTATTGATCCATTATTAGATGGAAATGATATAATTATCAATAATAATGCAGAAAAGGCAGAAGTGTTCAATAAATATTTCTATTCTGAATTTGGGGGAAAACACAATATAATACCATATGGTGATGATAATACTCTTTCCATTCCACTAGTATCTGAATGGATCAGATACTGAAGTTAGACATTTTAAAATCAGTATGTCCAGATAACTTGCATTCAAGACTTTTAAAAGAGCTGACTAAGAAGCTCACTGGACTGTTAATGTTGATTTTCAATAACTGTTGGAGCACTGGAGAAGTTCCAGAAGGTTGGAAGAAAGTTATTGTTGTGCAAATTTTTAAACGGGTAAATGGGATGACCTGAGTAATTATAGGCCTGTCAGTCTGACATCGATACTGGGGAAGATAATAGAGTAGCTGATACAGAACTCAATTAATAAAGAACTAAAAGAGGGTAATGTAATTAGCGCAAATCAACATGAATGTATGGAAAATAGAGCCTGTTAAGCTAACTCAGTAGCTTTTTTTGATGAGATTACCAATTTGGTTGATAAAGGTAATAGTGTTCACATAACATACTTAGATATCTGTAAGGCATTTGACTTGGAAGCTCACAGCATTTTGATTAAAAACTAGAATGTAAAATTAACATGGCTCACATTAAATGAGTTAAAAAGTGGCTAAGTGATAGGTCTCAAAAATATAAGTGTAAATGCGGAATCATCATCGAGCAGGTGTGTTTCCAGTGGGGATCCATTCTTGGCCCTATGCTATTCAACATTTTTATCAATGACCTGGAAGAAAGCATAAAATAATCACTGAGAAAGTTTACAGATGACACAAAAATTGGGGGAGTGGTAAATAACGAAGACGACAGGTCACTGATTCAGAGCAATCTGAACCAGTTGGTAAACTGGGCACAAGCAAACAATTTGCTTGCTAATACAGCTAAACGTAAATGTATACATCTAGGAACAAAGAATACAGACCATGCTTACAGGATGGAGGACTCTATTCTTGGAAGCAATGACTCTGAAAAAGATTTGGAGGTTGTGGCGGATAATCAGCTGAACACAAGCTCCCCGTGTGCCGCTGTCATCAAAAGAGCTAATGTGATCTTGGGATGCATAAACAGGGGATTCTTGAGTAGGAGAAGAGAGGTTATTTTACTTCTGTAAAGATTCTCTGCAGATCCTTGGTGATGTGAATGGTTAGAGTTCCAGTGACTTAAATGGAGTTATGACTGTTTTCACCCACAGAAGATCTACCCAATCAGCTTTACAGTATGTCCTCAAGGTTAACCAGTTCAAGCTCTTTCAAAACAAAAGACAGTAAGCTCCAAAGCTGAAGTCCCTTTATAGAGAATGCTCTGCATGTAGCGCCCTCTCTTTTATAGAGGGTGCTGCAGCTCAAACACCTTCAATGATCAAAACCGTGGCAATCTGGTCACTCTTCAAAACTTCATGGTTTTGCCTCAACTAAATAAAGTTACTTTAAGTTCAATATTACCTACACTCCCCTAAAATTACTGTGGGGAATAGTTTGCATACTGTAAATACTGGGGTTAAGTCACTTCACTATCTAAGCCATTTGGCTAGTTTCTAAATGGGTTTGGCTATGGTATCACTGTTTATTACCACTGCATATAATAAAAACATCAGATGAGTTAACATTGGGAAGAAAATTTAATCTTGATTTTCCTGATCTTTCAGTGCTTGCTTTCTCAACCTTCATGTTTCATTAATGCTAGTATACATATATCTCCCCCTCTCCCCGCCACCCCACAGACTTATGCAATAAAGGGCTTCAAGGCTTTGCCAGTGGCTCTATATCAATCAATATAACTAACAGTGATAATACTACCGAACTACTGAACTTTAATATTTCATCCTCTATTATTTACTGTATGTTACGACCTCTGTGCTGGTGGAATTATTGCTTGCAGCTGTAAATGACATCTGAACATTTCAGTACACAATTTGTGCCTGAGTGCATGTGTAGTCATGGTTGTGACCTCTGTGAAAATGGTTACTCCAGGTTGTGGCATACACAAAAAAAACAAACAAGGGCAGCTCAAACCTCTTCAGAAATATGACAAAGCTGAAGTATCAGCCATCACCTCCCAAATGCAACCATGCTGCAAACAAATAGCATTTATCCTGTATGTATGTTTATGCACCTCCACTCTCCAAGAATGTGACTACCTCAACTACAACCTTTACAAGATAACTGATTTGTCCACCCCTAGCAGCTTCATCTGTATAAACTAGTGTCCACTACACCTCATAATTTCTTAAGGCAGATAATCATCTCCACAAGTGTTAACTAATGTATCCTAGCAAGACTCTCATCCTTTTATTCTTGTTATGAAGATGATGATGCACCACCAGTTACGTCCCTGTGCACAATCCACTTACATTAGAAATGCCTAATGAATTGGACTCTTACTCCAGCTGAGTCATTCAATTGCACAAGACCTCCTGATTGTGGAAAAATTTGGGTGTTTCAACTGGAATTTAAAAAAGGATTCTTAAGAGCTCTTTCATGTAATAATAGCTGACTGGTAAAGTAAATATCTTTCCACCCAAGTGTGAGTTTTGGATCAATATGCAACACTAGTTGGGGCTTTCAAAGGCTGAATACATAAAAGCACTGTACACATCATTTATGGAGGTGCTCTGTCACAGTACTTCAAGAAAGTATAGCATACACTTTTCTCCCTTCTTACCTCCACAAAAAGGTGTGTGTCATATCGCTATTCAGTAATGATGGAATTTTTAAAAGCTTCTTAGTCAATTAGGAGCTTTCAGAGATCCACTGCACCCCTAAATTTCTTATCTCTTGTGCAGGTTGGTTGCTCTTCCTTTGGGCAGCCATCTCTAAAACCAAAACAAACCCATAGCACAATACATCTCTGATACTAACCAAGATTTTCAAAATTAACAAGTGATTTTGGGTGACCAACTTATGACACCTTAAAGGGGTTTGATTTGCAGAAAGCACTGAGCACTCACCCTCTGAAAGTCTCAGGTTCATCACCCCAAAATCTAGGCATCCTGTCAGTCACTTTTGAAAATCTTGGCTATCTCCCTAATTTCAGAATGCAAAATGAACATATTCATTGAAAACAATGAAAGTGTATGTGTGTGTGTGTGTGGGGGGGATTTAAAGAGCTCAAATTCTACATAGAAAAAATGGACATGGATTTTTACTCATTATTTGTACTGGCACTGAATTCATATTATTTCAGGCAATTTTACATATAGCGCCACAAATGATGTTGTGCCTGAATTGTAGCTCACTGTAATTGCATGTCCTAGATTAACTTGACAGTCTTTGGGGAAAGGATATTGTGAGGATTTTTTGAAAACATTTTGTAAATATCTGTGTACATATATGCTACTTGTGTAACCCTTCTTCCCGTCAGAGTTGGCAGCAACAAGGGCCGGGTTCAGTATCTAGGGGTTCCATTCCAATAACACAATGCAAAACCGGCTCAAGCCCCCACCCAGTGAGTGACCTTGGACAATTATATACCACGCCCACCGGGTGCCTCCAAGAGGCAATACTTCTCCTCTCGCAAGCACAGAGTCTGAGAGTAGCAAAAGCCTTTTAATAACAGAGAGAAACAATGTGGCATTATGTTGGGGAAACACCACCAACAGGATTCATAACACAACCCATGAGCAAAAAACCCACCCCAAGCAAATTGGGGCATGTCCTTTCCCTTTGGTTCTTAAGTCCCAAAAGTCCAACAACCCAAAAGTCTCTGTCCCTGGTCAGTGCAGCCCCAGAGTTCGAAAGTTTATCTGCAGAGTTTTACCTCCCAACCTGGGTGGATATGGGGGCGGGAGGGGTAAGGAACACCTTACGTGGTCCAAAGCCAATTGCCCCACCTCTCCATGGGGCTCCACTCTGCTCTGCCAGCCATCCCACAAATCGCTCTGCTCTGCCAGCCACCCCATGAGCTGTTCCAGCCATCCCGCAAACTGCTCCGCTCCACCAGCCTCTCTGCTCTGCTAACCATCCCATGAGCTGCTCCAGCTGTCCCACGCGCTGCTCCTCAATATATCTTCAGCCCCCATCACTACTTAACACAACACTCAGCAATTTCAGCTCTTAGTAAGTTTAGCTCTTTTGTGATTTCAGTTTGTAGTAGGGGAGCTTCAGTGCTGGTGCACCATTGGCCCAAAGTGATTTCAGCTCAGCAGCCTGTAACTAGACTCCTAATGGAATCAAAATTAGCTCTGATATTCCACAGTGAAGAGAGGAGGGGGTGCAATTAGCATGTAGGGCCCTCACCAGGGGCCCATACAAACAATTATTAATACCTGCCCCCAGCCTCTCTCAATTCACTGAGTTTTGAAACCCATGTCCCTTGCCTAGCCAATGCTACTTAGTTGATGGCGAGTCCCTCCATCATAACAAAATGCCAAGTACAGTTCCAATTCACATAATCAGAATAACACCAATTTATTCTTTCTGCCCCAATAACAGAGAAACTAGGGATCCCACAGCAGCCAAAGTGACCACTTGGGCAGCTATGGGCTCATGCTAGGCGGGGTGGGTGTGCCTATGCAAATGAGATCAGCCCCTGAAGGTCTTTTCCACAACTTGCCACAACTCACCACCAGATGTCAGGGTGGAGCTCATCCTGAGTCTGCTTACACTTGGAAATAAGTAATGATGGTAATCACAGGTAACAACGCTTCGGTTGTAAAAGCAGTGGACTGGATTTTTAGTAAAATTAGTATTAAAGATGGGCCTATATCAGAAATTAGCGCTGAATGCTCCTGAACATCAGAGAAATTTCTGGGTATAATGGTCCAGCAGGTAGCATACAACACTGGAAGGCAGATAACCTAGGTTCTATTCCTGACTCTGTTCCAGATTTACTGAGGTACATTGGGTGAGTCATGCCACCAATTTGGGCCTCAGTTTCTATCTGTCTGTCATATGGGAATAGTTATCTTTACCCCTCTTTTGTAAAACCATGTGTGATTTATTGATGAAAAGTGCCATACAGGCTTAAGGCTGATCTGAACCTTACGACTCAGGTCCAGATTTAGCCATCCATACTCCGGCTGACTAGCGCCTTATTTCACAAGTAATCAGACTGAACTAACAAGGCTACTATGCAGAGTAAGGTACTATTCAGCCTAAATACAGGTAGTGGACTCTGGCCTTTAGTATCTTTTTAGTATTTTAAAGATGGTAATTTTCATAAGGGTCATCTTGTTACTTCTAAGGGCTGTCAAGGATAAAGATATTAATTTAGGAACAGAACCAAAGGGCTCTGAGATACCTTATGAAATTACCTTTTTGACCTATGACCCCGGGTAAGGGTATTGTGGCCCTTCTTGCTATTTTTGAAAGAAAAACAAGATGTACAATTTCAATGGGTTTTGTTACAACTTAATAAAGCGAACTTAAAAATTAAACAAACTTCACTAAAGATAGCTATAAATCCTACTAATTCTAATTCTAAATACTAATTGTGTTTACTAATTGTTAAACACAATTATATCTAAGTTATAACTGACACTCAATTAATAAATCAACAAATTGATAATATGGAATGGAGTCACCAATGGACCAGATCACTGAATGAACACAACTGAGATTTGAATTATGAAGTTAACATATCATATAGCCAATTATTGTACATACTTAAGCCTGGAAACTTAAAGAGACATGGTCTGCTTTGTAGCCCTTTAAAGCAGTACCTAGACTTCTTCAAAGTTGCCACTTTCTGAATGATTTCTACTAGGGCTGTCATATGTCTGTTTATGCTTCAACCACTATTCCAGAGGACATGTATCCATGCTGATGACGGGTTCTGCTCGATAATGATTCAAAGCAGTGCAGACCAACGCATGTTCATTTTCATCATCTGAGTCAGATGTCACCAGAAGAAGGTTGATTTTCTTTTTTGGTGGTTCAAGTTCTGTAGTTTCTGCATCGGAGTGTTAGTCTTTTAAGACTTTTAAAAGCCTGCCCCACACCCCGTCCCACTCAGATTTTGGAAGGCACTTCAGATTCTTAACACTTGGGTTGAGTGCTGTAGCTATCTTTAGAAATCTCACATTGGTACCTTCTTTGTGCTTTGTCAAATCTGCTGTGAAAGTGTTCTTAAAATGAACATGCTGGGTCATCATCTGAGACCGCTATAAACATGCAATAGATGGCAGAATGCAAGTAAAACACAGAGCAGGAGACATAAAGTTCTCCCCCAAGGAGTTCAGGCACAAATTTAATTAACACTTTTTTTTCTTTTTTTTACGAGTGTCATCAGCATGGAAGAATGTCCTCTGGAATGGTGGCCAAAGCATGAACTAGCATACGAATCTTTAACACATCTGGCATGTAAATACATTGCAATGACGGCTACAAAAGTGCCATGTGAACATCTGTTCTCACTTTCAGGTGATATGGTAAATAAGAAGCGTACAGCATTATTTCTCATAAATGTAAACAAACTTGTTTCTTTTAGCGATGGGCTGCACAAGAAGTAGGACTGAGTGGACTTGCAGGCTTTAAAGTTTTATATTGTTTTCTTTTTGAATGCAGTTATTTGTACATGACTCAACATTTGTAAGTTCAACTTTCATGTTAAAGAGATTGCACTACAGTACTTGTATTGAGTGAACTGAAAAGTACAATTTCTTTTATTTTTATAATGCAAATATTTATAATAAAAACAAATATAAAGTGGGCACTGTACACTTCGTATTCTGTGTTGTAATTTAAATCAATATATTTGAAAATGTGAAAAACATCCAAAATATTTATTTTAATGGTATTCTATTATTGTTTAATCATGCGATTAATAATGGGGAAGAGATGGCCAGCCCTCTGTGGAGATAGAGGTGGTTAGGGACTATTTAGAAAAGCTGGACGTGCACAAGTCCATGGGGCCGGACGAGTTGCATCCGAGAGTGCTGAAGGAATTGGCGGCTGTGATTGCAGAGCCATTGGCCATTATCTTTGAAAACTCATGGCGAACCGGGGAAGTCCCGGATGACTGGAAAAAGGCTAATGTAGTGCCAATCTTTAAAAAAGGGAAGAAGGAGGATCCTGGGAACTACAGGCCAGTCAGCCTCACCTCAGTCCCTGGAAAAATCATGGAGCAGGTCCTCAAAGAATCAATCCTGAAGCACTTGCATGAGAGGAAAGTGATCAGGAACAGCCAGCATGGATTCAACAAGGGAAGGTCATGCCTGACTAATCTAATCGCCTTTTATGATGAGATTACTGGTTCTGTGGATGAAGGGAAAGCAGTGGATGTATTGTTTCTTGACTTTAGCAAAGCTTTTGACACGGTCTCCCACAGTATTCTTGTCAGCAAGTTAAGGAAGTATGGGCTGGATGAATGCACTATAAGGTGGGTAGAAAGCTGGCTAGATTGTCGGGCTCAACGGGTAGTGATCAATGGCTCCATGTCTAGTTGGCAGCCGGTGTCAAGTGGAGTGCCCCAAGGGTCGGTCCTGGGGCCGGTTTTGTTCAATATCTTCATAAATGATCTGGAGGATGGTGTGGATTGCACTCTCAGCAAATTTGCGGATGATACTAAACTGGGAGGAGTGGTAGATACGCTGGAGGGGAGGGATAGGATACAGAAGGACCTAGACAAATTGGAGGATTGGGCCAAAAGAAATCTGATGAGGTTCAATAAGGATAAGTGCAGGGTCCTGCACTTAGGATGGAAGAATCCAATGCACCGCTACAGACTAGGGACCGAATGGCTAGGCAGCAGTTCTGCGGAAAAGGACCTAGGGGTGACAGTGGACGAGAAGCTGGATATGAGTCAGCAGTGTGCCCTTGTTGCCAAGAAGGCCAATGGCATTTTGGGATGTATAAGTAGGGGCATAGCGAGCAGATCGATGGACGTGATCGTTCCCCTCTATTCGACATTGGTGAGGCCTCATCTAGAGTACTGTGTCCAGTTTTGGGCCCCACACTACAAGAAGGATGTGGATAAATTGGAGAGAGTCCAGCGAAGGGCAACAAAAATGATTAGGGGTCTGGAACACATGAGTTATGAGGAGAGGCTGAGGGAGCTGGGATTGTTTAGCCTGCAGAAGAGAAGAATGAGGGGGGATTTGATAGCTGCTTTCAACTACCTGAAAGGGGGTTCCAAAGAGGATGGCTCTAGACTGTTCTCAATGGTAGCAGATGACAGAACGAGGAGTAATGGTCTCAAGTTGCAGTGCGGGAGGTTTAGATTGGATATTAGGAAAAACTTTTTCACTAAGAGGGTGGTGAAACACTGGAATGCGTTACCTAGGGAGGTGGTAGAATCTCCTTCCTTAGAGGTTTTTAAGGTCAGGCTTGACAAAGCCCTGGCTGGGATGATTTAACTGGGAATTGGTCCTGCTTCGAGCAGGGGGTTGGACTAGATGACCTTCTGGGGTCCCTTCCAACCCTGATATTCTATGATTCTATGATTAACCTCAATTAATTTTTTTAATCACTTGATATCCCTAATTTCTACAGTTATTTTTTTCCCCACCTCATCTCTCTGTCTCTCTGATCGTATGTCTACACTGCAGTCAGTATGTGTCATTGCAGCACATGCAGGCATACCTGTGCTAGATTTAATCTAGCTAGTGTGAGTGCCAGGAGCGGTGAGGCTGCAGAAGCATGGGCTTCAGCATGGGCCAGGCCACCTGAGGAAGCACCAGGGCCAATGGTGAGCTGGAGCCGGTTCCCACCGATTCGCTAGAATCGGTGGTTAAATTTAGAAGCCCTTTTAGAACTGGTTGTTCTGTGAGGAACAACCAGTTGTAAAAGGGCTTCTAAATTTAACTGGCCAAAAGGGGCGCCTTAGGCGCCGACTCCATGGGTGCTCCAGGGCTGGAGCATGCAAGGGGAAAATTTGGTGGGTGCAGAGCACCCACCGGCAGCTACCCACCCCGCCCCGCCCCACCCCCAGCCCAACTCCGCTCCACCTCGTCCCCTGAACGCGCCGCCCTACTCTGCTTCTCCGCCCCCCCCCCCCCGCCCCTCTCCCAGGCTTCCTACAAATCAGCTGTTCGTGCGGGAAGCTGGGGCGGGCTGAGAAGCAGGCGGTAGCTTCGCACTCAGGCCCAGGGAGGCGGAGTGGGTGGGGGCGGGGGGCGCGAGGAGGGCCGCCAGCACCACAGCAGGTAACTGTGGGGGGGGGCGCGCAGGGGAACCGCCCCCCACCCCAGCTCACCTCCACCACACTTGGCCTGAGTGTGAAGCGGCCGCCTGCTTCTCAGCCCTCCCAGGCTTCCCGCCAAACAGCTGATTCGTGGGAAGTGTGTGGGGGGGGGAGCAGAGCGGGGCAGTGCGTTCAGGGGAGGCGGCAGAGCGGAGGTGATCTGGGGCTGGGCACGGGGTGGGGAGCTGCCAGTGGGTGCTCTGCACCCACCAAATTTTCCCAGCCCTGGAGCACCCACGGAGTCAGCACCTAAGGCACCACTTCTGATGTGATCAGTGGGGGGAGCGGCTGCTCCCCCTGCTTCCCCCCAGCTATGCTCCCCCGCCCCTAGGAGCCAAAGGGACCTGCTAGATGCTTCCTGGGAGCTGCCCCCAGGTAAGCACTGCTGGGATTCCCCACCTTGCCCCCCGGCAGGTCCCTCTGGCTCTTAGGGGTGGGGTGGGCACCCACTACGGTGGCCCACGAGACCCTCCTGCTCAGTTCTGGGGGCAGTCAGGGGACAAGAGAGGGGAGTGGATGGGGCAGGGGTCCTGGGAGCGGGGCGTCAAGGAACATGAAGCGTTGGATGGGGCAGGAGTCCCGGGGGAGGGGCAACGACCCCCTTGTGGGGTGAGGAGGGAACCAGTTGTTAAGATTTTGGCAGCTCATCACTGCCCAGGGCCCTTGGCAGGGCTGTACAGTCCGTGCTGAAGCCAGTGCTGCCGCAGTTTCACTCCTAGCAGTACTTGTGCTAGCTAAATTAAAACTAGCGTAGATGCGTGCCTGCGTATGCACATCACACAGTGTAGACATACCCTACGATGCAACAACCCATAATTTCTCCTGTCAGTACAGTGGTTTGTGCAAACCACTTTTGACACCTCAGGGTTACACAAAGTGATACAGCTAGGATTTATGAGAATTAGGATAAGCACTTGCTGTTTCTTTGACATGCATATGCACATGCACGTGCCCTCTGTCTCATTCACACCTTAAAAAGTGATGGGGAGAGATCTTGCCAGGCAGTCTTTTAAAAAAAAAAACGGGGGGGGGGACACAAAAATGTAGAAAGTTGCTTAGACAAAAACACTGTCTCTTTAGCTTGCCTGGTCTTCAAAGCAAGACCGCAGTTCAGGGATCAGGTGATGTCATTGCTAGCCTGGGTACCTTACATTGGCTCTTGGGCTTCCTCAAGCACTTGGGTTTCATCCTTTCTGTGGGAAGTAGGACTGCAGCCCTCGTTGGTGTTGTGGTGGCCTGGAAGGATCACACCTTCTTCTGCATGTACCTGGATTTTTAAGGTTGCAATTCCAATTTGCTTTATCCAGTGGCACCTCCCTGGAGATCTTCTGAGCAATACATGTCACCAACCACATGTGCTCCAAAAACATAGGATCTACAGAAGATTACTTCATGGATGCGATTTTCAGACCCCTCTTCCTGTGTGTGTGTGTGTGTTGGGGTGGGGGAGCAGTACAGATGGTCAAGTCCTTCTGGTCTCCCACACATTTTGAATGTCTACAATAACCTAGTGATCATTTATGGTTACTTATACATTATCCGTACTTCTAATCCTACATTTAATATCATTCAGCACATTTAAAAATATGTTTTATTTTGTTTTTAACTGGTAATAGAATTGGGAAACCAGAATTTTATCTAGGCTGATGGGATGAAGCAAAAGTGCTCTCTTAAGCTTGATTAGTATAAACCTTATTTGAGCTGAAGATGAGCTAAGAGTTTGCAAAACCAAATTGAAATTTATGCACTAAGCCCAACTCCCCCAAACTGAGGTGATTATTATATACTAAAGTTTAAGAACTAAACAGGAAGAAATTTCTGTCAGATACTATTACATTTCTATTTACCCATACATTACTATTAAGGAGCTAAGATTCTTTGGCCAATCTGATCATTTGATTGCTTGAACATTTGGATACTGACATTTTCCAAGAGTTGTTTCATTCACTGAGTTATCCTCATCCATTTTCAGTGCCTGTTTGTAAGGGACAGCATCATTCTCAGATTCAAGGAGAAAAAGGGCATAAGGCCACTCTGGCAGCTTTTTTTAATCTCAGCTGCTGACATTGCTCTATTTCTGCATCATCCCCTGACACCTGAATTGTGCCTAATAACTCTCTCTTCTGACACATACCCCCTTTCATGTTTGTTTGCCAGCCTGCCAACCTGGTTTAGTAACTTTCTTCACTGATTCATCTTGGATCTAACTGAAACATTCCTGGCATTAGGGACTAACTTTCATCCAAACACCTCATTTATCGTTGCCCTTGATCATCTTACAAACTGACTGATTATCCCTTGTGTGTGTAATCATTTTGCTTAATTAACTTCCCATTGTTATGTATGTGCTTTCCTCTGCATTTTTAATATGGCTGAATGGAAAACAACAATTCCATTTCTCTAAAATTTTTGAGGGTTCAAATATGTTTTCCAAAATCAGGCAGTGCAGGGACTTCAACCTTGTTCTCTCTCATGCCGGGTGAGAGCCCTAGCCACTAGGCTACTGGCTATTCTAGTGTGTCTTTCTTTCCCTGCCACCCAAAACTCCATCTGGACCTGAGAAAATTTCATTGAAGCCAATGCATGAGTCCAAAAAAAAATTAGGTTTTGAAAAATAGACATTTTAAAAAAATTGTCAAAAAATCCCTGACCAACTACTATTTAACCAATAAGCTGCTTATTCACCATGTCTCTCACTGATTAGTCCTGATCAATTTGCTTAATTAATTGCATTTAAAAAGAATTATTGCTGCCTGTGAAGGGGGACTTGCCACTGGAGTGCCTCCTTGTGGCTGAGTGTTGCTCTCCATATCTACCAGTGCCACTTTGGTTCTCTTCCTGGCCGGAAGGCTGAGTCACAGGTCACGATTTAAGTTCTCCCCTTCTAGGGCAATCAGATAACCATCATTGAACATCATTGTGTGGCTCATTAGGAAGGCGATATGATGACACATCATAAGCCATAAGTTACTTGTAATAAAGCAATACACGTTGACAGCAAGGCTTTTATGGAAACCAAAGCCATTGCACTCGAGGAAGCTTCTGCTAGGAATGATGTCGGCTCCTGACAAACACTTGTGCGACCTCACTGACAGAAAACTCATTCGCTCTGTGCAGTGTACTTCAGTTCTGCTCAGGTAATCAATACAGAGGGGGAGTGCACAGCAAACTGGAGTGAACATTTCAGCCAGCCGCTAAATGCACCCCCAATTTCTGTGGATCCTGACATTAAGGCTGCTGCAAAGTTGACCCATTCTGCACATAATGATCCTGGAAAATTCACAGTCAACAAAATCCACAGAGATGTAAGGAAGCTTCAGGGAAATAAGGCAACAGGAATCTGTGGAAATCCTGCAGAACTGGACCAGCTATTTTTCTGTGGCTGCAGATACTGTTCAATATTATCTGGAGAATGGAGTTGATCCCGTCCAACTGGCAAACAGGCATTATTTTACCTCGTTGGGAACTCAAAGGCAGTAAATAAGACTGTTGTTAACTAATAATTGCAGTATTACTCTTCTAATGGCCCTAGGGAAAGTTTTTGCTTCTGTCTTGTTGGCCTGAGCTGCTGATATCTGAAGAAGCAAGAGAAGAACACAACATACTGGCTTCACTCCTGGCCATCCAACAATTGAGCAAATCTTCACAGTGTGTCAGCTTACTGAGAAGGCACGAGATTTCAAGCATCCCTGTCACACTGCATTTATGGACATTAAAGCCACATCTGACTTCGTTGTCAGGGAATTGCTTTGGCTGATCTTGAAACTCATAGGCCTCTCTGACAAGCTCTTTAGAATGTTTCATCTCTTATATGATGATTCCTTAAGCTGTGTTCTCTTAAATGGGGGGGCGGGGGAGGGAGCATCTTCTTCCGAATTAAATCAGGCATTCAGCAAGTATGTGTTGCCACACCAGACCTCTTCAATAGCATTAGAGTACATGCTTGATCAGACACTACTTCAAAGTATTTTAGGCATATGCCGTGATGATAAAAACCTCACTGATGTCAATTTTGCTGATGACATACCTCTAGTCGTCAAATCAATGGATGAGCTAATTGTGGCACTTAAAGCCCTGGAAAGCTCAGTGGCAAAAATGGGCCTGAAAATTTGGATAAAACCAAAAGTCTTCCCATCAGTCACTTCAAATATGTTGTTGGTTCTAGTATCTTAGTGAGAGACCATCCAGTCAAGATTGTTGGTGATTCCACCTACTTCAGCTCTGTTGTCAATAACATGGGTGGCATCAAGAAAGCATTTGAAATCTGCACTGGAAAAGTGACATCAGTAACGTTTTGAACAAACCCAACAGCCTGATAAGTCAAGAAACAACACTGAGGACATAGAATGTTTCAGTGGTCAGTATTCTGATGTATGGGACTGAAACATGGCCCCTCACTGTCAAGATTGAAAAGAAGTTGGACGCCATTCAGATGAAGCATCTCTGAATGATCAAAAACATCAAATGGTACAAATTGAAGTTGAAAGAAGAGCTCTATTTTCTACATAGGTCCCACTCTCTCTCACTCACTCAGTGCTCTCTAAGGTGGTACAGTAATCTGCTCTGAATGCCTATCAACTTACCAGAGAAAAATCATCTTCCACTTGAACCCAATGAAAGCAGGATGTAAAAGACCCCTTGAAGATTTAAAACATGATGGCTGGATGGTGTCAGGCACCTGTCCCTCACCAGCATAGTACACTATAATGTGCCAGATTTTGCTCAGGATAGAATATTTGTGGAGGTGCATAATATGTTTGCTGGCCTCTAAGCTGTCCAACTGACAGCATGAGAACTAACCAACCAACCAACCAACCTAACCCTAACCTTCTATGGTAATGGAGTCCAACAAACCCAAGTCCAAGACCTTGTTTCAGGTTTTCAGCCCTGATTCTGTACCCCAGGGTTCTCACTCCATTTTCTCAGGGCTCTCAGCATTTCTTGTCCCCTTCTCTAGCCTCACTCTAACTAGTCAGTGGCTGGTAGGAGAACCTAGCGCCCTGCCCGCCCCCCCGCACTGGATTCCAGCCCAGGGATCCTGTAACCAGCAGCCAAGACTGTTCCTTCCGACTAGTTGCTGCTGCTTCCCAGCTTCTTCCTACCATGGCCTCTCTCAGGCCTTCTCCTCCACAACCTCTCTAGGTTCATCCAGGACTCTCAAGGGGTCTCCCCTTGAGTCCCTCAACCAAATCTCAAACGAAATGTACAGACACAAATCCATCTTCTGCCCTCCTTAGGCTTGACTTTTCATCCCCCTATAGCTTCCTTTACATTGTTCCTTAGCTAAGCACCTCCCAGGGCTCTCTCCCTGGAAGTCCAAATCCTGCCCTTCTTTCAGGAGACATCACTAGAGTCTGCTCCACCACAGTGGCTGTTCTATGCCTTCCTTGGCTGCTTGCCAGCCTTCTCCACCCAGGTGAGGTCCCATGGCTTACCTGCCTCTGGGTTTTCTCCTCTCTTTAGTCCCATAGAGTGACTGCAGAGTTCATTACTCTCTACCTGAAGTCCTTTTCTGCTTCAGACTTCCTTTCTTTATCCTAACTACCAGTCTCACCTCTGCAGCGCTTCATCAGTTAAGCCTGACCCACTCTCCAGGTGCAGCCAGGTAACACAACTGGCCTCTCAAGTCCAAATTACACTTTTGCAGCCTGTGTGGTGTATGCACCCAATCACTGCCCCATCCCAATCACCTCCTAACTTGTCTACCATCAACTATCTAATCACTCTATGACCGGTTGGATCACAGAAACCCCATTGGGAGTGCCAACTGATGCTCTGGGACTACTTCTGAGCCTGCTTTCCCTGACATCTTGGGACTCCAGAACCTTGCCCGTTTGAGCCAGACATGTTTGCCTGCTGCAAACACAGACCCAGGTCTGAACCACATCCCCTAAAAGCTGCAGGTTTATCTGAAAACAGCTTAAGAAGTGTTCCTGTCTCCAACACTCAGATGCCCAGTTCTCAATGGGGTCCAAACCCAAATAAATTCTTTTTACCCTGTATAAAGCTTATACAGGATAAACTCAAATTGTTCGCCCTCTATAACACTAATAGAGAGGTATGCACAGCTTCCCCCCCACTCCGAGGTATTAATACATACTCTGGGTTAATTAATAAGTAAAAAGTGATTTTATTAAATACAAAAAGTAGGATTCAAGTGGTTCCAAGTAATAACAGGCAGAACAAAGTGAATTCCCAAGCAAAATAAAATAAAACATGAAAGTCTAAACCTAATACAGTAAGAAAGTGATTACAGACAAAACCTCACCCTCAGAGACGTTCCAATAAGCTTCTTTTACAGACTAATCTCCTTCTAGTCTGGGTCCGGCAATCACGCACACCCCTTTGGTTACTGTCCTTTGTTCCATTTTCTTTCAGTTATCCTTTTGGGGTGGAGAGGCTAACTCTTGAGCCAGCTGAAGACAAAATGGAGGGGTTTCCAGGGGCTTAAATAGACTCTCTCGTGAGTGGTCTCCCTTCCTCCCCCTGTGTAGAATCCCAGCTACAAGATGGAGTTTTGGAGTCACATGGGCAAGTCACATGTCCACGCATAACTCAGAATTTTACAGGTGGTAGCCATTGTTCACATGCTACCTTGAACATCTTCAGGTAGACTTCTTATGTGGATTGGAGTCTTCCAAGATCCATTGTCCATTAAGTGTCTCTTGACTGGGCACTTAACTTGCAAATTCCTTTCTAAAGAAGCTGACCAAATCCCTTACTAAGGCTACTTAAAATCAAAGAAGCACACAGCCAATATTCATAACTTTGAATACAAAAATGATACATGCATACAAATAGGATGAATATATTCAGTAGATCCTAACCTTTGTAGAGATGTGTTACATGGCATATGTAGCATAAAACATATTCCAGTTATGTCATATTTACATTCATAAGCATATTTCCATAAAGCATTATGGGGTGCAACATCACACACTCCCCCCTCCAAACCTATTACTCATGCCCCAAGATTCACATTCACTCCCCATTATCTACCTCTGTGCCTCTGGTTTTATTATCCTCTTTCTCCTTCTCTATCTCACCTGTCCTCTTACTTGAGTCAGTTCCCTCCTTTCCCTTTTTCATGTTGCTGTCATCAACTGTTTATATGATCACCATCCAACTTCCATTCTGACTTGGACTCCTGGCTCTCCCCCTTCCTAGCATCACAATCACCACCCTCTTCCTCAGTAACTTCACCTTTCT
This sequence comes from Lepidochelys kempii, assembly GCF_965140285.1. Classification (NCBI taxonomy): domain Eukaryota; kingdom Metazoa; phylum Chordata; order Testudines; family Cheloniidae; genus Lepidochelys; species Lepidochelys kempii. The sequence continues at coordinate 156,197,621 of NC_136382.1, forward strand.
CCACTGACACATGCAAGCCCACTCAATGCCCACATTCAGCCCCACTGAAGCCAATGGGGGTCCATAAGAAACAGGGTCCATCTGCTTGTACCAGAGTGCAGGGCCAGGGTATATATCATTTTAAAAACCAAGGCTTGCTTGAACTAATCCTTTTATCCAGCCCATTGAGCACTTTGGAGATTTGGATGAAATGAAACAGCTGAAATCTATCCCTGATTTTGGTTTTGCAAAGTCTAAAATCAGGCTTCTTGTCCCACTCTCTGTTTAAAACTAGTAGACTTTTCTGCAAACGTAATGGTTAAAAAGAATAAAAGAATAAAAAAGTGAACTAGATTGTCATCTATTTGTGCAACAGAGCAGATCATATAATTCTTCTTTTGAATGTGGGGCAACATCAGCTTGAAATAAGGGCTTCATCAGCAAGGCATCTCTCTGCTTCCCCATTTCCCAAGTGAGAATGGAGAATCCTACGACCATGTTAATAAATCTGAACAGTTAAAACATCACAGGAACTAAGTGGCAGCAATTAATAGTGATAAAAATAAGTTCAATGTGGGGAAAGCAAATTACAGAGTTAATTTTCTTTCACTGAATCAACAGCTTCTGTGTTAGAGTAAGCTTTACTTAAGGGTGAAAGGTCAAGATAAAATCATATAAACTGTTAAAAAATAGTGTAAGAGGCAATTGTTTAACATGCTAATAAGTACTGAGCACTAACAACTGCCATCAAATACACAGTGGGAGCGGAGGGTCACTCAGTGCTTCTCAGGGAGCTTTCAGTACCTCCCAAGATCAGGAACTATCTTCTTAGGTCATTGAAACAGAATGTTTAGGGTTAGATTCTCAAGAGGGGGGAAGCCAAGGATCCAGTTGTGTTTCCCTGATCCCAAGCCAACTGACCCCAGTGCATGTCAGATGAGAAACCTTACACCAGCTACACCATACCTGGCTTCTGCCCCCAGAATACCCGACTCTCAGCCTTCCCCGTATATGCTGTGGATAAGGAAAGCATTTGGCATAGGAGGGTTACACCAGCATAGAGTTCCCCACATACTGTAGTGATAGGTGCCTGAACACCCATTGTTTCATGTTCTCTATGTATATAAATCTCCCCACTGTATTTTCTACTGAATGCATCCGATGAAGTGAGCTGTAGCTCATGAAAGCTTATGCTCAAATAAATTTGTTAGTCTCTAAGGTGCCACAAGTACTCCTTTTCTTTTTGTGAATACAGACTAACATGGCTACTACTCTGAAACCTGAAAAATAGATGCCTTTTATATACACATTCATAAAACTTCCCCTCTCCAGTGAGCTCAGAAATGTTTTATTTTTTTCTGGTCAATAGATAATTATATTACATAACCATCACTGCAGCCACTAGTTGATTTATAGGGCTGCAGAATCTTTACAATGGTTATTATATGAAATGATGGACCCCTAATTGAGCTATTGTGTTTCCTCTGGCAGTCCATGGAAAAATGTTTTAAGACTGAACTTACGTTTTTTATTGTTCTGGTCATTAAAATTTAACAATATGGAAACAAAAAAGAAAAAGGAAAGGACCACCGGTGTTGTGGATTTACTTTATTTAGCCTAAAGAGACTCAGAAACCACAGTGGAAACTATTCAACAGTTGCAGCTTCATTCCAAATGGCCACTGCATTCTCACAACTACAGAGTAGCTCTGTCCACAGCATGACATCCCTAATGGATCAAAATTCTAGAGTGCTCGAAATTATTACCGGCACAGGACATAGAATCAGAATAATCAGTACTGCTATACTTGGGAGTGAAGGTGAGCAGAGAAGAAGTTGACTGCCAATGCTTTAGAAAGCAAACAAACAGCAAAGACTTTCCAAAGACGTACTTAGGCAAATTAGATCCACAGGAGATCCACTCAATAGAACTATAAGAATAGCTCAGCCCACTATAAGGAAAAAACAGCCAATCTGCCAAATTTCTGTTTTAAATGCAGGAGACCTACAACTCGAACCAAAGTCCATTGAATGCCACAGAAAGACTCCCACTGACTTCACTAAGCTTTGGGTCAAGCCCTTAACTTGATAGTACCTCAGTAGTAAGGGTGAACATCCAGTTAATTCTTTGCTCTGAAAATCCCTTATTACAAAAGGGATGCCACTTTCTCACTTCAAGATTTAGGGCAACTGGATGACACTGGGCAAGGCCAATTCTTCCCATCTTCACACCCATGCAATTCTTTTTGTTTCAGTGGAGCTGCATGGCTGTAAATATGAAGGCAGAATTTGATTTTGGGTCTGTAATAATACATGGACAGAGATGCTGTTCTCAGATGCAGGATTCCCCCTTTCTTCACTCAGCAGTTTGTATAAAAGGCTCACAATATGGTCTGTGCTCATTTGCTCTGTTCCTTATCAATTCTCCTGTCAGATGGGCCTTGAGCAATGGATCTACAGACCATACCAAAAGGGTGTGTCTGCTTCCACTGGAAGCAGGAATCTTCTCTCTCTGTCATATAATTAGAGTTGAGGAAATCATTCACAGCGCATAATTTGATTAATTTAGACTCTCTCCATAAATTTTCTGCAAGCAACTTATAATACTCTCAAGTGAAATTGTTACTAGAAAACAATTCACTAGACACTTTCTATGAATAATTATTGACCCCTAGATTTGTTGCCAGCATTTTGTTGTGAGGCTTTAATATTTACAATTCACACAGTGTAAGTTCTGATCAGACACATTTGTCACATGGTATTGCTTCAGTTCCTGACTGGATAAGGGTAACTCTTACAAGCAGATTTTTCCGGTAGGCATACTCCCATTTATGAGTTAGAATTAACTTTTGAAAAAATGCTCACCGTCATTCGCTTCAATTCACTGACTCCACAAACACCCCTGCCAACATATTCATTTGCTAGAAAATTTGTAGAAAGTGAATGCAAACAGGGCATAAACGCAAGTGAAACAAACTCAGTTTTTATTTGAATGAATATTCATGGAATATACATTGACTTAATAACTCAGATCTGTACTCAATCCTGATTGGATCCAGCCATTATAAGATTATTGTTACTCCCCTTTGTGCTAGACATCCAGCAAAATCCATTTGCCAATTACAGTTTATTCAGAAACCCAGCTGTCAGATTACTTATCAGGGGAAGCATGGATAGTCCCTTCACTGGCTGCTTGTAGTTTTTCATATTGATTTCAAAATTGTTCTCTTGGTTCTTTATTTTGCCATCCTTTTTTCCCCACAGGAATGTCATTCCCTGGGGTCAAATGCTTTTTCTCCTTCCTCTCTCATCTTAAGGTTTTCTACACTGATTTTTTTAGATATATAACAACTTTCATCTTAATTTTTAGAAAGTTTTATTTAATTTAACCTGGAGATCCCTATTTGCTAAGCGGCTGAAGATGTTAACTGAACCACTCTCTTTCCCCCGCGCAACAACAAAAATATATTAATATATTTTTCCAGGTTGATTTCTAAGCATGAAAACTGGAAAGCTAAGTGTTTCCTCCTCTCAGACATGCCATGTATCTGAGGAACTACTTTTAACTGACACTGAATAGAACTAAACATTGCACACGTTTCATAAGCATTTCATCTCCTTCTGTTCTTAAATAAAAATAATTAATAATGTTCAGTTTCCCTGATTAAGAAAAATGTCTTCTCATTTACTTACAATTAAGTACTTTAAATTCATTAAGTTTTTAACTTACCAAATTAATTACTTACCAAATGCAATAAAATATTAGTAGAAAATCATTAAATACCATTAATACATCAATACATTACTCAGGAAATTAACTTTTTTTTATTACTAGAAATTGCCATTAATTACAAAATATTGCTATACCAATTACAGTACACTGTACTCAGAGAACGGACAAGTTCTTTCAGTAGATTTAATGTCAGCTGCTACTTTTCTGCAATTGTAATAGGTAAGTAATTTTTATTTATTTGTTCATGCGTGTGTGCTTTGGAGGCATCTACTGTTCTAAATGGTAAATGTTACTTTTTTAAGATTAAGGGACTGCTTATTTTGCTCTACACACTACCACAATCTGCTTCATATTTAATACAGGATATGGCAGCCATTCATTATTATGGAGAATGCTACCAGTTTCAGGACCTGATCCAAAAGCCACTGAAGCAATGGGCATTGTCTTTCCATTGATGTCTATGGGCTTTAGATCAGAACCTGACACCCTAATTCAGGAAAGCATCCGTAATCAGGAATAGTACTTAACCACGTGCTTAAATCTCACTATAGTCAATGAGACTTAAACATGCTTCAGAGCTCTTCATGAATTGAAGTCAATGGGACTGAAGTGATACATGAGAGAAGTGGTAGTGGTAGTAATAAATACAGGTTAGAACAACAAGATGACATAGTGAAATAGATTTGTTATGTGCACTTCTGGATGGTATGACATAGCAAACTTAAAAAGCCCCCAAACTGTTAGATTTATCCTCTCCCTTGTTATTGTGACTTGAACAAAGCCAGTTAAGTATCTGCATTCTGAGGCTTGAAGGACCTCAAATGCAGTTAAGTGAAAATGCTTGTGGTTTTCTAATGCGTTCTAGGACTGGAGGAGAAGGAGGGTAGGGAGATCCAGAGCACAGTGAAGACATAGTACTAACACAATATGATCCCGTGGGACATCATTAAACTTGAGTTAAACATAGGGTGACCAGATGTTGCGTTTTTAAAGGGACAGTCCCGGTTTTGGGGACTTTTTCTTAAATAGGCACCTATTACTCCCCACCCCCGTCCCGTTTTTTCACAGTTGCTATCTGGTAACCCTAGTTAAACAGGAGTTTTAGTTGATCAGTTTAGAAAACTGGGGTTGTACTCTAATAACCTACTATTGCATTGCTTGCCTCTCCCCATCAATGGTAAAAATGTTGTTCTCTGTTCTGCTAGTGCAAAGCTGGAGTAACTCTTTTGGCTTGCGCCATCTTTTCACCAGTGGAACACAGATCAGAATTTGGTCTGTGTTTCTCTTTTTTTCAATTCTTTTTCTGCCCTTTATCATCTTATTTATCCACTGGACCAGGGGGATGAGGTGGACGAGGCTTTCTTCCGGCAGCTACTAGATCGCATGCCCTGGTTCTCATGGGTGACTATAATTTTCCTGATATCTGCTGGGAGAGCAATACAGCGGTGCATAGACAATCCAGGAAGTTTTTGGAAAGCGTAGGGGACAATTTCCTGGCGCAAGTGCTAGAGGAGCCAACTAGGGGGGGCGCTTTTCTTGACCTGCTGCTCACAAACTGGGAAGAATTAGTAGGGGAAGCAAAAGTGGATGGGAATCTGGGAGGCAGTGACCATGAGTTGGTTGAGTTCAGGATCCTGACACAGGGAAGAAAGGTAAGCAGCAGGATACGGACCCTGGACTTCAGGAAAGCAGACTTCGACTCCCTCAGGGAACGGATGGGTAGGATCCCCTGGGGGACTAACATGAAGGGGAAAGGAGTCCAGGAGAGCTGGCTGTATTTCAAGGAATCCCTGTTGAGGTTACAGGGACAAACCATCCCGATGTGTCGAAAGAATAGTAAGTATGGCAGGCGACCAGCTTGGCTTAATGGTGAAATCCTAGCAGATCTTAAGCATAAAAAAGAAGCTTACAAGAAGTGGAAGGTTGGACATATGACCAGGGAAGAGTATAAAAATATTGCTCGGGCATGTAGAAGTGAAATTAGGAGGGCCAAATCGCACCTGGAGCTGCAGCTAGCGAGAGATGTTAAGAGTAACAAGAAGGGTTTCTTCAGGTATGTTGGCAACAAGAAGAAAGCCAAGGAAAGTGTGGGCCCCTTAATGAATGAGGGAGGCAACCTAGTGACGGAGGATGTGGAAAAAGCTAATGTACTCAATGCTTTTTTTGCCTCTGTCTTCACGAACAAGGTCAGCTCCCAGACTGTTGTGCTGGGCATCACAACATGGGGAATAGATGGCCGGCCCTCGGTGGAGAAAGAGGTGGTTAGGGACTATTTTGAAAAACTGGACGTGCACAAGTCCATGGGGCCGGATGAATTGCATCCGAGAGTGCTAAAGGAACTGGTGGCTGTGATTGCAGAGCCATTGGCCATTATCTTTGAAAACTCGTGGCGAACGGGGGAAGTCCTGGATGACTGGAAAAAGGCTAATGTAGTGCCAATCTTTAAAAAAGGGAAGAAGGAGGATCCTGGGAACTACAGGCCAGTAAGCCTCACTTCAGTCCCCGGAAAAATCATGGAGCAGGTCCTCAAAGAATCAATCCTGAAGCACTTACATGAGAGGAAAGTGATCAGGAACAGTCAGCATGGATTCACCAAGGGAAGGTCATGCCTGACTAATCTAATCGCCTTTTATGATGAGATTACTGGTTCTGTGGATGAAGGGAAAGCAGTGGATGTATTGTATCTTGACTTTAGCAAAGCTTTTGACACGGTCTCCCACAGTATTCTTGTCAACAAGTTAAGGAAGTATGGGCTGGATGAATGCACTATAAGGTGGGTAGAAAGTTGGCTAGATTGTCGGGCTCAATGGGTAGTGATCAATGGCTCCATGTCTAGTTGGCAGCCGGTGTCAAGTGGAGTGCCTCAGGGGTCGGTCCTGGAGCCAGTTTTGTTCAATATCTTCATAAATGACCTGGAGGATGGTGTGGATTGCACTCTCAGCAAATTTGCGGATGGTACTAAACTGGGAGGAGTGGTAGATATGCTGGAGGGCAGGGATAGGATACAGAGGGACCTAGACAAATTGGAGGATTGGGCCAAAAGAAATCTGATGAGGTTCAATAAGGATAAGTGCAGGGTCCTGCACTTAGGATGGAAGAACCCAATGCACAGCTACAGACTAGGGACCGAATGGCTAGGCAGCAGTTCTGCGGAAAAGGACCTAGGGGCGACAGTGGACGAGAAGCTGGATATGAGTCAGCAGTGTGCCCTTGTTGCCAAGAAGGCCAATGGCATTTTGGGATGTATAAGTAGGGGCATAGCGAGCAGATCGAGGGACTTGATCGTCCCCCTCTATTCGACATTGGTGAGGCCTCATCTGGAGTACTGTGTCCAGTTTTGGGCCCCACACTACAAGAAGGATGTGGATAAATTGGAGAGAGTCCAGCGAAGGGCAACAAAAATGATTAGGGGTCTGGAACACATGACTTATGAAGAGAGGCTGAGGGAACTGGGATTGTTTAGTCTGCAGAAGAGAAGAATGAGGGGGGATTTGATAGCTGCTTTCAACTACCTGAGAGGTAGTTCCAGGGAGGATGGTTCTAGACTATTCTCAGTGGTGGAAGAGGACAGGACAAGGAGTAATGGTCTCAAGTTGCAGGGGGGGAGGTTTAGGTTGGATATTAGGAAAAACTTTTTCACTAGGAGGGTGGTGGAACACTGGAATGCGTTGCCTAGGGAGGTGGTGGAATCTCCTTCCTTAGAAGTTTTTAAGGTCAGGCTTGACAAAGCCCTGGCTGGGATGATTTAATTGGGTATAGGTCCTGCTTTTGAGCAGGGGGTTGGACTAGATGACCTCCTGAGGTCCCTTCCAACCCTGATATTCTATGATTCTATGATTTATTTTCAGCTCTCCATACCAAAATTATCCCTAGGACAAGAGATAGACAAGCTATTTTTAAAAGTACTTGCCATGTCATCAATTTGCAGAGATGGGACTGAGCCAGACAGGTCTATCCAAAATCTCTTCAAATTTCAGAGATCCAGCTTCAGTTCTGAAGATTTGGCTCTCAAATGGGAAGGGATATTTTCCAATTCAGGTGCAACCAAAATCTCAGTTCTAGTGATGTTTTTGTCCAAGACTGGAGAAATTATTATTTATATTATCAGAGCACCTTGGAGTCCTAGTCATAGACCAGGACCCCATTGCGTTAGTCTCGTGAGTTGAGATTTGACATTCAAAATGACAGAAACTTCGCAGGAGAAGCATCTCTCTCAAAATATCACTTATTTTGTGGATCAAATTGTTGAGAGATCTCTCTACCATTAAACCCCAAACCCCTACCTTGAGTCAAACCTCACCTTAAGTCTAATTCAGATCCAGATCTTTATCTTCCTCAGTACTCTTCTTAAAAATGGTTTTTGTTTCTTTATGTTTAAATATATGCAATTAAAAAATTATTCTTTAGGGAAAAAGAGACTCATTTAAGTCATTGGACAATTGCTTGTTAATAGTTTTTCTCAGAATGTTATTTTCGAAACACTTCTATCTATAAAGCACACTACAATGGTCATTGTGGCATCTAAGCACCTAAGCTGCTGATTGGATCCAAACAGCTGCAGAAAGATTATATTTAGGTTTATCCTTTCTTATTGCTTTTCCCGTTTCCCCCTTGCCCCAACGTCATCACCCTCTACTGTTCATTGCTGTTTTCTCTCTAGTAAATGGATATGGTAGCAAATGTTAAGCTGCCTATGAAAGACTTAATTACAAGCAAATGAAAAAGAACAAGTGGTCTTATTCCTGGTGGATTGTATACAGTACAGTGTATGTTTAATGAGTAGGGTTGTAGTCAGCCATTCAAAATCCATGCATATAATTGCAGATTCATTCCCCTTCTGGCTCACAATATATATTGATAGCCCCAATGGTAGAAATCAGTCACCTTAAGAAAGGTATCAATCCCCCTTCAAAGCAATTGAAAATGTTTCCTTTGGGTAATACTGTATGTCCACTGCCACTGATATTAATAATTCAGAGGGTCACAATGCCTTCTATTGCCTGATTAGGGCTAAGCTAAGGCTACTTTGCAGTTGTTGCATGGACTGTTAGCTCCAGGAAAGGACAGCTTGTGAAAATATAATCTGAATCAGTACCAGCAGGTTATCATAAAATCATAGACAGATAGGACTAGAAGGGACTTTGAGAGGTCATCAAGTCCAGCCCCCAATGCTGAGGCAAGATCAAGTAAACCTCCTAGACCATCCCTGACAGGGGTTTGTCTAACCCAGTGGTTCTCAACCTATTTACAATTGTGGGCAGCAACATGTTATGTGGGCTGTTCAAAAACCCAGTAATGGGGATTCCACAACCTCTCTTGGAAGCCTATTCCAGTGCTCAACTATCTTTATAATTAGAAAGTTTTCCCTAGTAGCTAACCTAAATCTCCCTTGCTGCAGATTAAGCCCATTACTTCTTGTCCTACTGTCAGTAGACATGAAGAACAGTTGATCACTGTCCTCTGTTTAACAGCCCTTACTATATTTGAAGACTTATCAGGTCCCCCCTCAGACTTCTTTTCTCACAACTAAATATGCCCTTCCTCATAGGACAGGTTTTGTAAACCTTTTATCATTTTTGTTGCTCTCCTGTAGAATCTCTCCAGTTCATCTACATCTTTCCAAAAGGATGGTGCCCAGAACTGGACATAGTATTATGGCTGAGGCCTCACCAATGCTGAGTACAGTGGAACAATTACCTCCCATGTCTTGCATACGTCACGCCCGTTAATATACCTGTGACAGTCTACATTACTCTGGTCACCACTTTTACAAAATTATGATAAACCTTGTACAAAATATGCCTCCTGAGTAACAATTGAGCATCATTTTCCTGTTAAAATGTGTGTATCAACATTGTATATGGTGATATTAGATTTTGCTATATGTTTGTAACTGGAGCAGGTTGTAATTCTGGAGAACACCCACAGTCTAGCTCTTCAGAGACAACAAAGGGGTGGCCATCACCCAGCCAGGTGCTAAGAGACCATTGAGTGCTTAACTTGTCATTCATCAGCAGGAGAGTTGTAAACAAGAAATGTACAGTTCACCTGAAGGACAGCCGGCAGGTCACACATGCTATGGAACTGCCTGACCACATAACCCAGCAAGGACTTTTCCAGTAAAAAGTGTCAGGATATAAAAAGGGGGAACAAAGGCCTCTGGCCACCTCTCTCTCTCCTCCCCCCCGCCTTCTCCCCCTCCCCCCGCCATCTCTAATGCAACAAGAATGCGTGAAAGACTTTGAACTGGGGAGATTGGTTCCAGGCAGGGAAGCGAATCCAGCCTGTGTACTAATAACCAAGAACTGCTTGCAACATTCAAAGTGGTGAAAAAAGCTGTTCACTTAAAATTTTTCTTAGCTTGGTAAAGGTTTAGGAATAAGACTATTTCTTTTGTAATCAGTTCTGACCTTTTATGGCTGTATCACTTATCCTCACTTAAAATCTAGCTAGCTTGCTTCAGTTAATAAATTTGCTTTATTCTTTCATCTAAACCAGTGTGTTTTGATTGAAGTGATTGGGGGAACCTCTGCTCAGTTTAAAAAGGGCTGGTGCATATTCATTTTCTTTGATAAAATGATAGACTTATGAGCTTACACTGTCCAAGGGGGTCTTGAGCAGTGTAAGCAGCACATTTCTGGTTTGCAAGGCTGGGGCTGAGGGATATGCATGTGTTGCCATGTATCTGTTCATGATTGGCTGAGAAAGCATTCATGTAACTTTGGGTGTGCCTTTACATGCTGACGGCTGTATGGGAGCAAAGCCTGGAGAGGCTGCTTTTCACTAGCAAAGCAGTGTGAGAGACACCTTAGTCTGGAGAATTAAGAGGGCACCACTGTTCAAAAGTCCAGTTTGTATCCTGGGGAGGTCACAATACCCCAGAATTATATTAGCATTTTTTGTAGCTGCATCACATTGTTGACTGATATTCAATTTGTGATCCATTATAACCCCCAGATCCTTTTCTGCAGTACTACTGCCTAGCCAGTTATTCCCAATTTTGTAGTTTTGCATTTGATTTTTCCTTCTCAAATGTAATACTTTGCACTTGTCTTTGTTGAATTTCATCTTGTTTATTTCAGACCAAGCTCATTTTGAATTCTAAACATGACCTCCAAAGTGCTTTCAACCCCTCCCAGCTTGGCATCATTCATAAATTTTAGAAGTATATTCTCCACTCTATTATTGAAGTCATTAATAAACACATTGAACAGTATCAGACCCAGGACTGATCCTTGCAGGACTTCACTAGATGCATGCTCCCAGTTTGACAGTGAACTACTGATAATGACTCTTGGAGCACAGGTTTCAGAGTAGCAGCCGTGTTAGTCTGTATTCGCAAAAAGAAAAGGAGTATTTGTGGTACCTTAGAGACTAACAAATTTATTTGAGCATAAGCTTTTGTGACCTACAGCTCACGCACGAAAGCTTATGCTCAAATAAATTTGTTAGTCTCTAAGGTGCCACAAGTACTCCTTTTCTTGTTGGAGCACAGTCTTTCAACCAGTTTTGCACCAATCTTACAGTAATTAAATCTAAACCATATTTCTCTAGTTTGCTTATGGGAATGTCAGGGGGGACTGTGTCTAAAGCATTATTAAAATCAAGATATATCACATTTACAGCTTCCCCCATCCACTAGGCTAGTAAACCTGTCAAAGGGGGAAATTAGGTTGGTTTGGCATGATTTATACTTGACAAATCCATGTTGGCTATTACTAACAACCCTATTACCCTCTTGCTGCTTACAAACAGATTATTTAATAATTTGTTCCAGTATCTTTCCAGGTATTGAAGTTAGACAGCTGGTCACCATTATTTCCCTTTTTTAAAGATAGGTACTATGTTTGCCCTTCTCCAGTCTCACCCGTCGTCAAGGAGTTCTCAAAAGATGACCGCTAATGGGTCTAAGATTGCTTTAGCTAGTTCCTAAAGTACCCTAGGATGAATTTCATCAAGCCCTACCTACTTCAATACATCTACCATATCTAAATATTCTTTAACTTGTTCTTTCCCTATTTTGGCTTGTGTTTCTCCCCCCTTGTTGTTAATATTAATTGTGTTAAGGACATCGCCACAGTTTACCTTCGTGTCATGAAATCATGGGGTAGCTTTTCTTGTTGAAACTAATTATTGAAGCACCTAGGTGTTTGATTGAGCATCAGCCCCCTCTTATTTTGTCTTCGGTGCCTAAAAACACATTCTTTTTAACCTTGACACTGCTGAGCACAGTCCTCTACTTGAACCAGCTGTGCTGCGGTTCTCCATTATCTTCATTGGGATATAGAGTCTATACAGTACTACACATTCAGCAGCACAGCAGGACCATTCCGCCCGGATGTACCTTGCATGTTCAGCACCACGGGTTTGCTCTGCCTGGAACTGATAGCAGTTTACTATGTATTTGTACAGCGCTAACACAACAAGGCTCTAATTATAACTGCGCTTTTGGGCATGGCCATACAAATAATAACCAAAATTATGTACAGTCATAAATAGATTTCTCTGTCCTGGAGAGTTTGAAAAAGGAAGATGTTTAAATCAACTTTCACCAATTTTCCTAATACTTATTTTCTAGACATATTTTAATAAAATCCACAAAGACCAATAGGCTAAGTACTACCACTAATAATACTCCTCATTTACATAGAATGCCTGAGGATTCCAACATGACTCACAAACCGCATACATACAGCTAAATTGAAATGTGGCCACCTCTGGGGTGAAACACTGAAGTGAAGGGCTTGAATTAATGATACGTATTTAATGGAAGTGCTATCATTAAACTTTCCAGAAAACTAAAATATCTTGTACTGCACTGAATGCTTAGGGGTGACTTAGTTAGCTGCAATAGAACTTTCTACTATATAAAGAAGATTTGTATTACTGACAAAAACTTTTTTGCCTAAAAAGGTAACAAGACACAAGTTAGAAAGAATGGAATACTCTACATTACCTGCACTGCAGTTCCTCATTGCAAAGGAGTCCATGGCTGCTACGCTCCTGTTCCCACTAGCAACATATTCCAGAGAGATTCGAAAAGGTTTCTTAAGGTGTCCAACTCTCTTCTGCAGAAGCACCCATCTGGTCTCGTCACAAAGCAAAAGGAAACAACACAGGACAAGAGTGGTAAGAAAGGAGGCTATTTTACAAGAAGCACATGTCCAAACATAGCAGGTCCACCCATGCCTTATCATACTGTCCCCCTATGATGCCCCACCACTGGCCTTTGCTTCCTTCGACTGCAAAAATAAACCTCTAAGAAAAAAATTTCCACAAAGCGGAGATGTCATGACATATGAACATCATCTGCTAATGATGGGTTCTCTCTCTCTCTCATCTGCCACACTTCGCAGCTCTGACATCACTTGCAGATGTCTTGCGGCTGTTTAAAAGGAGCCCAACTTCCTTTGCAAAGTGAGCTGTGAAATCTGTCACACACATGCACGCCTTCTCTAAATACCACTTCTTCCTGCCTTCCACCAACAAAGTCTGTTATACAGATTCAGGCAATAAGTTATTCTCAGGGGCTTGCTGAATAGCTGTATTTCCCAGACTTTATATCTGTTTGATGTAATGCATTTTGCTTCTGTGTGGCTGGTTGGAACTCCAAATGTGTATGAGTTTTAAAATTAAAATGGCCCATTTCCCTGTCTGTACTGTTCCCTTAGTTTGTTCTTTTAACTAGGCTATGGCCCTGGAGACTATGGGTCAAATAGTCTATGTGTAAGGCAATGTAAGTTACATGTTGCTAAGCAAGTGTAAGTGGGAACAGTGGAGTCTGAGTCTATCTTGGCATAATGTATTCACTGAAAGGCTGGAAGAAAATTAAAGACCAACCCCTTACATGCATACCTCTCACCCTTCTACTTGTTGTTTTTGCTCCTGCACCCCACTTTCCCAGCCACTCAGCATCAAAGTTACACTTACTTAGATACCGTGGCACTTACTGAACATGTAACTTTCAGCACCTTAGCACATGACCCCATATTTGGTCCTGATATTGTATGTCTACAGGACAGGTATAAACACCCTTGGTCACTGTGTAGAACAGGGGTGGGCAAACGTTTTGGACCGAGGGCCACATCTGGGTATGGAAATTGTATGGACGACCATGAATGCACACGAAATTGGGGTGCGGGAGGGTTCTGCCTGGGGGTGCAGGCTCTGAGGTGGGGCCAGAAATGAGGAGTTCAGGGTGTGGGAGGGGGCTCTGGGATGGGGCAGCATCAGCAGAGGTGCGGCCTCTGGGTTGAGCTGGGGATGAGGGGTTTTGGGTGCGGGAGGGTGCTTCAGGCTGGGACTGAGGGGTCTGGAGGGTCGGTGGGGGGTCAGGGTGCAAGCTCTGGGTGGTGCTTAACTCAAGTGACTCCCAGCAGCAGCAGCATGTCCTCGTTCCGGCTCCTACACGAAGGTGCAGCCAGGCAGCTCTTCTGCATGCTGCCCTGTCCACAGGCTGAGAACCACGGCCAATGGGAGCTGCGGAGGCGGCGCTCGGGGCGGGGGCAGCATGCGGAGTAGAGCCCCCGGCTGCCCCTACGCGTAGGAGCCATAGGGGAGACATGCCACTTCTTCCGGGAGCCTTGCAGATCTGCCGCTGACCCTGATCCCTGGCAGGAGCACCGGAGTCGGGCAAGCCCCAGATCCTGCTCCCCAGTGGGAGCTCAAGGGCCGGATTAAAATGACTGGCAGGCCGGATGCAGCCTGTAGTTTGCCCACCCCTGGTGTAGAGGTTGCCAATAAAGACACCAATTAATGCCAGTTGCAAAGGATGTTTTGTGACATGAATATCCATACTCTAGGAGCTAGATTGGACCCACCAACTCATTTCATGTGAGTCTGTTCAGTGCCCTCGATGATGGTAACTTTTGGTCACTACCCATTTGGCCATATTCAGACCATTAATACAGATGAGAAACTTTGTAGCCCTGCTGTTTAGGCCTCTAAGCCATCCAGTTTCCCTGGTTCCTTAAATCTCCTTTCACAGATTATTCCAGGATACCAAAACAAAAAATGGATAAAAGCATATAAGATTTTCTTTTAAGCTTATTGTAATTGGTCATCTGGAGACAATCAGAACAGGTGTCCCATAAAGCCTGTTAGAAAATTCCCAATACACTGCAGCTGCAATTGTTTTTGTTTTTTTAAAAAAAGAACAAAAACATATTGTGCTTCTTTAGATCACTTTGAAACAGCAATATTAGGCATTTTTGAGGAACATTATAACTATTTCAGATTAACTTAATGGGGTCAGTGGCAAGAAAGTTTAGAAGCAGTTGCTCTTTTCTAACTGCCTCTTGAAACAGAGAAGTTTCCGTATCAAGATCCCGAATTGCTCCATTGCATGTTGGTTTGTTATTATGGTGTTGTCAAGTGGGCTGGACACAGGAATTTATCTCTCTTTAGTAAAAAGAGAATCAGAGCAGATGGTTTTGAGAAAAGAAACAACGCAATTTACATGCATTCTGCAACCAGATAAGAACTTGCCCAAATGCTGATGTACTTTTCAAGAGACATTACCAGCTTGACAGTATCCCTAAAAGGAAATAAAACCATCTCTCTCTCTCTCTCTGTTACAGTCTTTATTTTAATGAACTCATAATAATGCATGTGTGCAGCACTGCCCCATGTTGTGTAGAATTAGATTAATGGATTAACTGTGTATCACAGGTCCTACATTGTTAATAACTAAAATAAATTTGCCTTTAATTCCAATAGTTATAGCCAGTGCTTTTGGAGCAAGAAGATATGAGTTCTATCTCCCATTGTCACTATAAGGTTCCAGATGGCCATGGAAAGCTGCACAACGACAACTGCAAAGTTCTCAGGAGGTCTTGGGTCTGCTAGAACATCTTAAATTCTTTCCCCTTTTTACTAACACCACTTTAGATTACTGAACTCTGATTTTTTTTTAAATAAGAAAAATCTATTTTTAAGCATTAATGCCATTTAAGTCCTTTTTTGCTCGTCACAGCATGAATAGTGACACTAGACTGGTCAGTTATATTTCTTGTTTATGATCAGTTTCACTTTCTGGTTATCATGCTCCAGCCCAATAGTTTTGTTTTGAGGCTTCTACTATAAGATGACATTTACATCAAACTAATCTTCATTTATTCTCCTGCTTCTGGAATGTAGAGTACACACTTCGGATCACCCATTTCCAGAGAGCCCAGTCTCCTGCCAGGATTGCGTCCTGCTCTATATTAAGGCTGAGGGGGGCAAAGTTGGAAGCCATGACATCCGTCCAGCAAGGCTGTGTGCAAGTTTTCTCCATCCAGCTTTTGTTGGATCAAACATAAAGCTAGAGAATTTGTATGGACTCCGACATATGGAGCAGATGGCCAAACTACCTGAGCCAACACCATCACTTTGGGAGACGCTGGAGGCTGGTTGGTCTGATGCCTGACCTCCTCATTTATAATGTGATGAAGCCACCATATGCCTTCAATACATCATTGCTGCTTCATTTTGAAAGTGCCCAGCTGGTGCATTTGCATCCCTATGGTGGCCCAGAGCCATACAAAAGGACAAAAGCCACTGCTGCTTGATAGATACACATCTTAGTCTGAGCTGATATGTGGTGTTGACACTACACAGGCTCCCAAAAGTGTGCATAACACCCATAGCCTTGCTGATTTGATGTTTCATGTCAGCAAGGCAACTTCCCTCCTTGGTGTCAACAGAGCCAAGATGTTCAAATGAATTGATTAATTCAACTTCTTGTCCATCAATTACGACGGGTAGGATAGAGGTCCATCAGCCACCTTCATCAGTTTATTGTAGAAGACCAGTTGACTTGAAGACCAAGCTTACTTGCTTCTTCCACATATAAATTCAGGGCATTGATCAGATTAATTCATGAGGATGCAAATATAGCCATGTCATTCTCATATTCCAGGTCTATTATGCAGAAGTCATGCAGTACCACCCGGGTATGCAGCTAGTGATGGCTTCCATCGTTTGGTCAATAATGGGGTTGAACAGATCATTTGGGGGCAGCCACACACATTGGACGGATGCTACTGCTGTGCTCAAACCAATTGGACATTCTACAATCTAAGCAGTCACAGCTCTCACTTTGGCAATGCATTTCTACAAGAAGATTGAGGAGCTTTCCAGGTACACCAATAGCTTTTCAGGCACAGCCAAAGGAGTGACAATCAAAAGAGTCAAAGGCAGCTTTTAAATCAATAAAAGCTATATACATCTTATCCTTCCTCCTACTATTCCCTGCAAAATGAATCCTGTGTTCACTGAAATTAAAGAAAATCAAATCAAATAATGGAAGCATTTTTATTCATATGCAGTTTTTTAAACCACCTCTTTTCCCACCCATCCCTTTTTAAAAAAAATATGGAGACTAAAGCCATCTCACCGGTGTCCCTTTAATCTCTAAAAGATAACTAATTTCTCTACAAGCAGGATGAACCAGCTTTGGACATAATTTACTCTGAAAAATGCAGGAACATCTGTATGTCATGAAAAACATTCCTCACCGTTTCAAAAGACTGATGGATTTTAATTCCAAGTACACAGTGGCCTTCAACAATGATTTCCATTTCTGGGCTACTGCTAACCCTCCGGATAAATGTGTCAAGAGTTTTAGGAATTGCTTTTCTGAGTTACTGGTGCAATAACTTCAGTTTGAAATTCTCAGGCCTCCCATAGTTTACCACTGAAACTTTATTAACTTTCAGAGCTGTGGCCAAGCAGGTATTTTATGTCACTGGAATTCAAGACAGGGGAAGGGCAGGCTCACTTGAAGCCAGATTCATTACAAACTGCTTCAGAGTTTGTAGTGCAACTTCCTAGAAATGGATTTTTGAGGTTCAAGTAATCTGTGTAAAAATTGGGTAATTCTCAGTCCACTTCCTAGTAGAGAGGTGGGCACATCACAAAAAAACACTATAAATATGGCAGTAACTAGCAGATTTATCAGAGACATCAAACAAGGAGTGAATGACCCAATGGAAAGAAGTTGTCCTCATGCCTAGAAGTGGATCGTTATAAAGGAACGTTGGCGGATCAGAATGGGAGAAGATTCACTGTCCACAGTGTAGTTGTTCTATAAATACAGGCGAGACATCAGGCTCCAGATCTATCACACTGGTATGTTTTTACAGCACTACATTTGCTCTAAAATCTAAAAAAAAAAATCCCAAACAAATAACCTTCACCCCCACCCTTAACCTGCAGCAGGCTATGCTGTAGGGTAATTTATATCTGCTAGTAGGTTAACTATTTGCATTTCTATTACAGCAGCCTATATTTTTGTGACACTTTAGAAATCATTTTATCAAGGTAGCAGTAAGGGGCTTAAACTATTATTTAGGCAAGAAGAGGGGAAATATCCAAGGTGGAGTCATGCTCAATAACTGTTGGACATGTAACTCTCTCCGCTCCTACAAACAGGATACAGTAAAACAAGATGCAGATTCACATAACACCTTTTATTTGAAGGATATCCTCTGAAGTGCTTTACAAAACAATGAATTCAATACTGGCAAGTCTACAGCTGTATGGACAAAGGCCTCAGCTGCTGGGCACACAGCAATAACTCACATGCAGCAATGAGTATTAAAACCTGTTTTATCAAGAGAGGACACCAGGAGTATCTCCCTAATCTTTATCCTATGAGCTCTTTAGTGTCTACCTTGACACATATCAAATAGCAGAAGAGACCACAATTTAATGTCTTCTAATCTGAATGACGGCACTGTTCACAGGACAGTGGCTCCCTCTCCCTGTCCCGCTATTGCATTGGGAAAAATCCCAAGTCCTGGTCCAGGCTTGGGCTCTGAACATTGTTGCTCAAAGATGGCCAAGCAAGACTGACATTGAGCAATGACTGCTATCCCTCCTTAGACACAGTGGGGCCAAATTCAACACTTTTGTAATTCCAGTAGAGTCATTAGAGTTACACCAGGGATGAATTTGCTTCAGTGGTTTTAATATTTAGAATATACACAAGAGCTCAACGTGCAGATTAAGAGTGTCATGATTTTCTGACATTGCCCAAGAATTTGAGCAGAGCAAAACCCTTGATCCAAATATTCTCAAACTTTGGAAAACTTCAGACCCAGATCCAAACTCTGCCACCTAGGCCCATGTCACAGTTTGAGAGGAGCAAGTACTTGTAGAAGGGCTGGACTGGACTCCACTCCCTTAGAGTTCATTAGTGCCGGTTTTCCATAGTCAGAAGGATCACTGCAGGACTAAAAGAGAACCTCAGTCCTCCACATGAGCCAAACACATTGCCTTCTCTACACTCTTTAGGAAGAAGAGAACAGGCCTGGGAAAAGAATGCTGGGCACTTTCATGGCATTGGTTGCACAGCACCAACCACAGCGTTAAGTCTTTATGGTCACCCCCCAAACTATCCTAAGCGTTCCCACAATCCCAACTGTCCCCAAACCTCACAGTTACAATCCAGCTCTTTTTTAGCTCCCAAGCACTAGTTTTGCTTATACACAGCATCAGTTTCAGTGGACATAGTAAGATTTTTTTTTTGTAAGAACTTGACTTTTGGGAGATATTTATAATTTTAGACTCCCTACAATTGGTTCACAAAGTATTTAATTTGGGGAGGTACATTACTCATTAATTATGACTAGTGCATTAAATGTCATTTTGCTTGCTTCTTTGGATAACATCAGCATCAGGCTGTTTGAGGGCAAGCAGTCACGATACTTTCTGGGAGGCAGAGTGTTCTGAAAAAATGATCAGCTAGAGCCAGAAATGGAATCTCAAGCTAAAAAATGCATGTCCTACATATGCCAGGCTGACTGCATGGTTAGAGAATTTTGATAATCCCTGCCCCAGATGTATGTGCACACACTGGTTTGTTGGGGTATCTGTCCCTCAGTTTGGAGGTGTAATAAAATACTGAACTCTATCAATGATTTTATCCTCAATCCCCCATATATCTGCTCTTCTTGCACAATCACTTCGTGACTCTTCCCAAGACTTCTGTGCATGAAGGGTGAAATTCACTCTTTTTCAGAAAGCCAGCACATAGCCCATGTCACTACTTATGCCCTCAAAAAAGGGGCTTAAGCGTTGCATCGTCCTTGTACTGGCCATTTGAAGTGGATGAGTTTCAACCAGAATGCCCTTCCAGTTTGGGTCTGGCAAGTCACAACTTTGTCATTATCCAGGATAGCATCCCTATTGAGGAAAGCACTTAAGCATGTGCTTAAATGTTTAAGTGAGAAGCACAGGTTTAAGTGCCTCCCTGAATCAAGGCCTCAGATCTCTGCTTATGGCTCAACTCTTCTACCTTGATCACAAAATAAACAAAAATTTCTAAAAAAAATAAAAATCTCCACAGCTAAACTGAATATCAGCAGAATCTTATTTCTGAAACCCATGTCCTTCCTCACCTCAACCCCCACTCTTGTTTTTTAGCCTATTATGTCATGCCTATTAATAGAACCTATGATTTTCAGGACAGGGACTTCACCCATTTCTTTTTCTTTGGTTTTGTTTTGTTAAACTGTTCTGCACACTTTTGAGAGCTGTAAAATTAAACGCAACAACAATACCTGCAGTTAGAGTATTTCAAATCAAAACACACATACAGCATCATGAAGGTACTTTGAAAAAGTTAAAACTTGCTACTTAAAAATGATATCTTGTGAAGGAGAGGATTAAAAAGACAAAATTCTCACCAGGATCACTAAAGAGATTTTTCTTCCCACCTTCTACTAGGGGAATTTGGGAAAGAGATTAACTATGCCCTTCCAACACATGGTTCCATGAACAAAAGTGGTTTATAGCAGTCAATAATCCTCCAGACTCAAGTCAAGCTGTGTCTGCCAACAGATATTGCATTAGGTATGAACAAATTAGATCTATTTGGGCTGCAGCTGAAAGAAAATGAAAAATATTTGCAAGTGATTCCTCTTAAAATTCCAGGAAAGAAAAAATAATATGAATGAACCACAGAAAATTCTGTAGACATTTTTCCCATTAGCTCAAACTGTATGCTAATGTTACCCTGCATTGCCCTGAGATTATTTTAAATGATCCGCATTACATTTATTTCAATGAATTGATCTTAAAACTACTTAAAATACAAGAACCTGTACATTGGTTAGCTATTTTTGGAAAAGAGCTATTTTCTAAAGAGGCAGTTAGTAATATATTGCTGCCTACAGATGCAACATTAACACAGAAGGACTCCCTCCTCCGCAAATCAGAAATAGTGTATCGAACTCTTCCATTTGGAGAACACTTGGATAAGGAAAGGAGGAAAATGGGCATTTATTTCACTATGTTTCAGTTAAAACGACTTGTCTCACTAGCCCCTGTTCCATCAACCTTTTACATTTAAAAAAAGTCATAATGGATAGTGATACCAATTTAATATAGGATTTAATAGCAGGTGATAACATTTTGTAGAGAATTTAAGCCATCCTATAGGATTCTATAGAAGGAATCCTGCTGTCTTCTAGATAATTTTTAGAATATTATCTATAGAGCCCTGCTTAGGCCCTGATCCAAAGCCCATAGAAGTCAATGGAAAGATTCCCACTGACTTTAACAGGCATTGGTTCAGACCATTAGTTTCCATAGGAATCTTTTGTTAGCCCTATTAATTTCTACAGGACTTTTTGCTAAGGGATGTGCTGGAAGGGGTTCTTGGAACCTTCTAGGAGACCTCTGTTAAAATTCTGCCACAAAACTGAAGGAATGGCTGCAGAGATATCCTTGCTTTTGTTCCTTCAAGGAGAAGTCCTATATTATTTTTATAGAGATTAAACTACTAGGGTTCTACAGAAATATAATAGGGCCCGACAGAAATTACTCTATACTCTTTGCTCCTGGTTTACAATCTAGGCCTAGTGCATAGCTCCTTTGCTTTAGAAACTGGGCATGAACAAGATTGTGACTGAGTTGCAATCTAATATTTCCTTGCTTGTGGCAAGGAGGAAATAATTTGAACCATCCCTTTGGAGCTGTCACATTAGACTATTGCCTATAGTCACCTACATGCAAGGAAAGGGGTTCAGCAGTCTGGCAGTAGCTGCTTTCCTTCCCCATGTATGCTCTCATGTTGTGGGGGATCCTTACACCCCAGCCTTGCATGGCTAGGGAGGAGGGCTCACAGTTAAGCCCACAGAATTTAATAGAGAATGACATCCCTTCCACAGGGTTTGTGAACCATCCCAAATGATTATATAGTAAATATAGAATTTTTTTTGTAAATTCTATATGATGACACAAAACAAACAAAGTTCACCTGTAGGAGAACTATCCTTCTCTATTCAATTGTATAGGGCCTTTTTTCACTCCTTTTTTCATGGAGTTTACCCCTTTCTTGAGAGGCTGATGAAGAATCCCTGCCAGAGAGATTACACTAATTATTTTTATTAAAATTACCTACACAGCACCTGGAACTCTACAAAACAGTCTCCTTGCTCTGGAGAGTTTACAAACTATGGCCTCACTACTGCAGAGACTTAATCACATGAGTAACTGAAGAAATAGAGCCTCAGAGTTTAACTCTCATTGAAGTAATTAGGAATATTTTAATGGACTTCAATGGGCAGTGGATCAGATCTGGAGTTAAGATGAGAACAACAAGAAAAGAGAAATCAGGGAGAGAATGAGAGGCCAGAGGGATACGGGTGAAGATAATAGTGGTTGTTCAGATGAGGAACAAACTGATTTTCAAGAAAATAGTTTGGTGCCATTGGAATGGAACAGATTTCACTAAAGGGAAGGTATTTCTAGAAAATGTCCTTGACGAATATTTCAAGACGCCCATACAAGGTCTTTGTCTATGAGCATTCCAGTTTATACAAATTCAATATTGTGCTGCACTAAGCAGAGTACATACATGTCTAGCAAATGTGTTATGTTGGCCAAGTGTGATTGCCTCCTTCTTTGGTTATGAGAAAATATTTTTTTCAAATTCATGAGATTTTAGTGTGTTTCTCTAATGCATGAGGGCTCTTCAGCTCCACCTCCTCTTGCACTCTTCCTCCCATTTACTGGTTATATTTGCTTTAATGAAACAAACACAGAGATCAAACTGAATTCTGTAAACAGACTGCAACAAATTGCTGGCGGTATGTAAGCCAAGACTACTAGGAGCCACACTTCATTTCTATAACCTCTTACATCTTCAGAGTACTGTACAGACATCAGCCAATGATTCCTGACAACTCCTCTATGGAAGGAAGCAAGTATTATCCTCATTTTACATGTAAGAAAATGAGGCATAGAAGGTTGATGGCAAAGATGGGATGAGTATTCAGGAATTCACAATTCCTAGTCCTATGCCTTGGATAAGAGTAATTACATTTCATGCTTCAGGAAATAATTTAATTGCCCTTGTGGTGTCAGAAAAAAATTCCATCCCCTCAAACTAATGGACAGCATTGCATAATTTTCTAGGAGCATTTTTGGCAGGAGTTACACTTTCCTCTGATTCAACATACATTAGACACTAGCAGGACCCTGGACTAGATGGGCTACTGACCTTATCCAGTCTATAAATTCCTATGTTCCTCTACAAAGAATAATTTAGAACCAAGGTTATGCAAAGTATGAGCAGAACAGCCTTCCCTATCTTCCTAGACAGAACAAGGAAATGGGACTATGTTCACATACAAACCATTTTTCCCCATGAGCAGTTAGTCTGGACAGATATTGAAGGGTGTATTTCGGAGAGTGTCCTACTGTTCAGGGCGATCTCATGCTGTCCAAGAATCTAACAGAGTCTTATTTCCATTGATGTAAAAAACAATCTTGCTTTCATTACAGACATGGACCAAAAGCCAATATCAAGGCTTCAGAATGGAGTAACATGAGTCAGACTCCAGAAGAGAAGACCAATGGCAGGGCTATTTTGAAATAATTGAACTCGCGCAGCATCTGGATGACCAATTAAAAGGAAATTGTCATTATTGAGTGCAGAGGTGAAATTTCAGACTGGGGCTAAAGTGGAGTTTAAATGTCACATTAGCTCAGAGTTTATGGGCCAAACACTATAATAAAATATTTTAGTGCTGGAAAGCTGAATGAATGAGAGCAAAGGTTTTTCTTCAGAGAATAGATATTGCACATACCTACTTTGGGTATCCCTTTGGATACATCAGTGTGCAGAGGTTAGTGGTTTTAATAATATAGATTTCAGAACAGTATATCAATGAATTGGATCAGTGATGAAGTGGAGAACTGCTTGGCCCAGAGAATGAGTAAGAGGATAGAGAGTCGTTCATCTCCAGATGACTCACTGAAATCCAGCCCAGATCTGTAAAGAACTCTTGACAAAGCCATTACCGTCTGATGCCATCCCTCCCCAACCCATTACTTTAGATATCTCCCAATGCATAGTTACAACACATTGGCTCTTCTTATGATCTGAAGAAGCACCTTCTGCCAATTATTATTTGTATCATGCTCAGAGATATGCTAGGTATGGTACAAAGAATAAATAAGTTAGACAAAGTCCCTCACAATTGAGAATGTAGATATGATGCAAAGTGAGAGTAAGCACCAACAAGAGAGACCTGGTGGTGGGTGGAGGATGTATATTTAGTATGAACAAACAGTTTTCTTTTTTTAATTGAATTTATTTAGTTTTTGCAGGCTTTGGGGCAGAATTTAGTCTTTAGCATGGCTTTGAATGAAGTGAGGGTTATGGCTTAGAAAGCTGTACATCTTCTTACTTATGTAGAAACCATGCTTTCTATCCTGTTGTTATAGATGACTTTTGTTCGTGTTACATATCTTATAGGAACAAAACTTCAATAAAAATTCTTGGGGAAAGAAAAAGAGGAAATGAGAGAGATGATTGTATAAAATGTCCAAGTGACTCATTCTAAGAGGTAGAGCTAGGGAAGTCAACACCTACTAACCATAGCAATTGGCACACTGGAGATTAGACAGGGCCACCCAGAAAAAGTGAAAATTGGACTCAGATTCCAAATTAAATGCAGAGAGAGAGAGAGAGTGTGTGTGCATGCAAGGCTCTCTGTATCATCCATTCTTCACGGGAGAGAATGTTCTTGTAACTGGCAGTGAGAATATTTGTGATGACAAGACTAAATATTTTAGGCCCAAATTGAAAAATGGCTATTGGTTTTCAGTGCCTCAATTTCTGAGTTCTTAATATGAGACGTGATGGGTTTGATTGTTCAGATGCATTGTTCCTGTTGTGTTGACTTCATCTGGAATTCTGGATGCTTCTAAAATGCAGTCTCAACAAACCTCAAGGTGCATATCCAAAAAACAGAAGGCAGACAAAATCAGGGACCACTTTTGAAAATGTGGGCCAAATTTTTGAGATGTTTCCAAGCCACAAATCTGAGATCTGGCTTTCTCCTGAGTTTGAGAACGTTTGGATCTGGGGTTTTGGTTTGGCCCCATATTTTTTAGTTGATACTTGCTCTGCACACTGTTTTCAGAGTAAACAATATAACCTCTAACTAGTACTATGCCCTGAAAACAGATTCAAAGATGTGAAAGTGCCATTTATTGGCCAATGAAAGTCAGATATAAAGATGTCTGAACTGAGAGACTCATTTCCTCAGGTTAATATTGCAGCTGAAATTTAAGGTTGTTTGGATGGTGATTTTAAAACAACATGAAAAGGTTACGATTGTCCTTAGTGTTTAATGCTAAACCAAACCATTTCCATTCATGCATACCCCCAATGTAGTCATTCCATCAACACTATTTCCTCCTCAGTATTACATCTAGTACTTTTTCAGTTATAATAAATCATTTATTATTACTGAAGTACTTACAACACACAACTGAACACACTGATTGGGATAGTTTGCGTCTTTAAGCACAGCCCTGAGAAGGGATGGTGAATAAGTTACGCTATCCCAGGAGTATCCCCAGAAGGCACTGTGATTACAGAGATACTTCTGATTCCTGGTTCCTCCTCTACTTTCTGCTACCTGCAGCTGTGAGGGATGGCAAGCTAGCCTATATCAGCAGCAAAGTACAACACAGCATACCTTATGCCAGTTCAGCAGCACTAGCCAGCAGGTAGAAGGGATGGAGATACCCATCCTCTGCCCCTTACTCAGGGTGCAGGGAGAGGTGGAAAAAGGAGGCTCTGCCACTGCCGACCTGCGTGAAATTTGAACAAATCATATCACCTCTCTGTACCTCGGCTTGCTATACCATCTGTAAAATGGGGATAATACTAACTACTTACCGTACATGGGTATTGTAAGGGTTTGTCTATACAACATTTGGAGTGAGCCTCCCAGCCCAGGTCAACAGAGATAGGTTAGCAAGGCTCACACTAATGCTCTAAACAATAGCTCTATAGACAGCACGTTGAAGTTTCAGCCCCCATATCCCTTGGTTTCAGACTGAAACCAAGATGCAACTTCAAAGCCCCATCTATACAACTCTTTTTAGAGTACTAGTGTGAGCCCTGCTAGCCCAAGTCTGTTGACCTGGACTGGGAGGCTCTCTCTAAAATGCTGTGTAGACATATCCTAAAGGTTATTCACCGATGGGTAAAATTCACCCCTGTGCAGAGGGCCAGCAAAAGGGCTAGGCAACATTTAATTCCCACTCAAACCCTATTTTGAGTGCTTCAGTGGAATGGTTTGTCTGCATAGCGATGAAGTGCTTCAAGCTCCTAGGATGGAAGATGTCACAGAGATCCAGAACATCAGTGGTGCAAGTAGGGCAGTATGCTCTGGTACGCTGTACCAGTAAGATATTTATACTGGAAAGACACAGGAGGAGCAGAATGTCCCCCTCCAGCGCTGCTGTATTACCCCCAGCCCCACCCCCAGCCTTTCCATGCAGCTGCATCTTCTGAGTCCTGCTTGGGGTCTGTACAGCAGCCCTGCAGGAGGACAGGACTGGGTGTGGTACAGCCGCGCCGAAGGAGCTGCCAGCGTAGGGCCACCCAGTGGCCCCATGTTCTGTTCCTTTCGCCGCTGCGGTTCTGGAGAGCCTTGTGGTTCAGAAGTCTGGTGCAGCAGGAGGAGGACAGAGCACCCCCCCACCCCAAGTAACATGGGATGGATCATGGGGAGGGAAGAGGGAGAGCGCAGGCTCCCGGGCTGGGGTCACGTGGGAGGTCACGTGCCCCTCTCTTTAGCTCGTGCAGCATACCAGTAAGAAATGAATTCTACTTGCATCACTACAAAACATCATGCAGCATGTACTACTGGCTTAACTAAGGATGATATAAAGACAGAGTAATAGCTTCAACTGTGAATTTCCTAACATTTTATCAGCCCCTTCATGTTATCACTAAGATACTTTTGTTTACTATTTCCCAGAATTGCTTCCTTGCAGGTAAGATTCTCTAACTTATTGCTCCCCTCCAGCATAAAGCTACCATACCCTGGATGATCTAGTCTGAAGTGAAACACATCTAATTTAATCTAACACATTAATCTCTGCAGCTCCCCCACCTTATCTCCCACACATTGCTTGCTCAGTACATAGAGGGGTTTTGCCTTTTTCATCAATATTAAAATTTATATTGACTCTAAAAGTCTCATGCTGACCTCTAGTTTTCCTTAACAAACATAACCACAAAGCGCTCAGGTTCTGAGTCTGCCAGGAAGAACAATCAATACTGCTGAATAAAAATTCACCTATGGCTCACAGTAGCCCTTGCCTCTGCCCAACTCAAAGGTTTCATGCATTTTCAGCTCGTTAGCAATTCCTAGATGATGGAAAGTTCAGCAGCCTCTGCACCAATCTGAATACATTTTGGATGGCTACTCTGTGCTGAGAAATACCTCTAGCTATATAGACAGCACTTTGAAGTTTCAGCCCCCCTGCTGCACCTTGGCTTCAGAGCATGAGCCACAATCATAAGGAGCTTTATGCTGACTGAGTCTGAAGGGTGTGGTGGTTTGAGGAAAGGGCCAGGAACAAAAAGACCCTTAGGCCATATCAACATCAGAGCACTGGACTGATTGTTTTGCACTCATAGACGCACCACAAACTGAGTGCATCCCCATCAGCCACCTCTAACTGGATTAGGATTTTGCCTTGTGTCCATGCCAGGGCTGCCTTACACTGATTAAAGTGCATGTAGCTATCATCATGATGGTCAAATTGTTATTTGCAGCCAGCAATCCACAGCTGGCAGGGTGAACAATGGCTAGGGTGGATTTAGTGGTAAGGGTTATGGGGGTAGGGAGGGCAGTTGACTGGCTGAGGACTTCTGAGACTGATGTTCACCAGCTGAGGGAATTGACTGCTCCAATTATGCCAGTGGGATACGTCCACACTGGCACTCAGTCAATTGATGATTTACCTCTGTAAGTTATCATCAGGGTACCTGCCATGGATTGTAGCCTCTTTGACAATCCCAACCCCTGTGCAAATAGCAGTGAGAGGTATAGCCTCTGTTTCCACTCACAAGCTATAGAAGCTGGCAGGGGACCAAGGGAGCCTGCACGACAGCCACACAGCCTGACCCTGTGTTAGGTAGATTTTACCTCCTCAACTATTCTGCTCCACCTACATCCAGCGCTGAACCTTGTGCAATCACTTACATTCATGCAAAGTGAGAGTCAAACACTACTCATCCAATCTAGTACCATTTTACACCCACTTTGCACTAGTGTAGATGACAGCAGATGATGCAGGGCAATGGAGAATCATGCCCTCAGGTTTTGCAGGTGAAGTGAGTTTCTCCCAAAGTGCATAAAGAGGAACTTTCTGGTTTAAGAACAGCATTTTGTTTAAAAAACAAACAAAACGTATAACACATTTAAAACCAGAGCCAAATTCCCCTGGTCAGGTCTATCGTGCAGCAAGTGGCTGTGTTTGAGAATCACATCTATAGAAAGACCACACAGCACACAATGGATCCATCAACATTTTTGAAAGGTGAATGAATAAAGGATTTAGGAACTAGAACAGTTGTTTCAATTATGGCATGGGGAGCACAAGCCCTGGGCATTCAGTACTGCTGAAAGCTCATGAGCTGTGGGGAAGAGAGCTATCTTTATGGATCATAATGAAAAGAGCAAGGCCCTTCATATATTCAAAGCAAACAGATAGCAAATGCTTTGGTGGCAGTGGGTTGTTTTCTAATTCAAGCTTCCAGAGTTTTATTTCTGCTTTGCAAAGATGAGCAAACCCTCTTTCTGTGGATTGCAAAAGAAATCAGCCACCCTAATACTGCGTTTGGCTGTTCCTAAGAAGATTTTGACTTCCTGCTTAGCAAATATGATTTTAAACATGACCTTCTCTGCTTCCTCAGTTGGTAACTTGAAGGGGTTAGTGGATGTGATATAGCTGTCTCCAGCAGGCAATGTCCGGTGTTAATAGTCCCATCATCACATCTAGAGCAATCATGAACCTCTGTAACTTATGAAATATTACATTTCATGCTTACCAATGTAGACCATGTCAATTCAAAAAGTGGCCTTGGAAATTTTGGTTCAGTCAGATATCTAAGCTCCTTAATAGGAAAAATTATACAGAGAATAATGAAGGTGGCTGTACTGAGATACAGGGAAATTATTCCATTGAGGGATTCTGGCTAAATCAAAGCACAAAATATACATTATATACAGAGTAGGTAGATAGATCAACCTCAGTTCACTAAACTTTGGTTCAATAAAGTTTGGTTACCTTCATCAGGTTGCACTGATAAAACTTAACTTACCAGTCAGCCATCTCTGGGATGAAATGTAACAGCTATTAACAGATAGGGTTACCGCCTCTGAGGTACAAAAAAAGGCATCATCCAGGATGATCCAGAGCTCATAAAACTGGACAACTGGCAGTGTGTGCTGAGCACCATTACGGATTTTCTGGCACAGCTCTCTCAAAAAAAGGATGATCCTGGGAAAACCTGGATAGGTGCTAACCCTATTAACAGAGCACAGCAACACTACACAGCACTTAAGGTCAAGTAGTGAAACAGAAGTGGGGAAATTCAGGGAGGGAGACTTTGATTCCCCAACCTATAATTTGGCCAGAAAAAAGGCCTTAGCTCTCCTAAAACTGGCACGGGATCTTTAATTCTCATAAATTATCATATCATAGGGAGGATCTAGTTTTATGCCTCTTCTGATGGATGTTGTCATCCCATTTTTGGGATGACTGTTTGAAGCCCTCAACACACAGCACATCCAAACTCCACAGTGATTGTCTGCAAAGAAGGTGGGGGTTCAGAAGGGCGAGCAGTGGAGTCTATGAACATCACAGGTGCTCTCGCCAAAAAACATGCTTAAGGGGTCACAGCTATTACAGGCTGGGGCGGATGTAGTAAGTGTAGCGATTTGTCTGTGCAGTTGCCTTGTCTCTGGAATGGGAGGGGCAGATCCCATATTCACACAATGCCCCTGCATTGTACCTCCATGCAAATCCCACTTACTCTGGCTCCACACAAGGGATGAGAATTTCCCGCTTAGAGGGACCCTCTGATTCCCTGCAGCAGTGCCATGAGGAACAGCTGCCAGGTACCCTGCTGAGTACATGCTAGATCAATAGCTTAATTAGTTAATGGCTACACAGTACTCTGAAGATGAAAAGTACAATATCATTATTAGAGGTAACTCCTTTGGTCAAAGCACTTTCACCTCCACTGCTTCATTCTTTCATGCACCTTGTTGAATTATGGATATTTCTGGATCAATGGTACTGAAGGTTCTGCAGTATCCACCTCTTGAATCTTTATTCTTGAGCTATGTACTCGCTACTCCAAATAAAATCAACCCCCTGTATGCTGGGAAGCTGACACAGTAATACAAATGCAGAATATTTGAACAATTTATTATAATAATCTATTCTTTGCCCCTTCTCCATGATCAATCCTATTTGTGCAGCCCTTTGAAAATGCAAAGGGCTATGGACTGTTATTAAAATTTCAGTCTAAATGATTCAATCCTTGCTCCTCTCTCTCAAATTAATCTCAAAATGGAAGAACCACTTTCATTGTTAAATGTGCCAAGTTTGTAATGAAGTATCTTGCAGCCTTTGGAATCTCCCCAGAGACATACCCTTCAGACTCAGCCTACTGCTAT
Organism: Lepidochelys kempii; assembly: GCF_965140285.1. Lineage (NCBI taxonomy): Eukaryota > Metazoa > Chordata > Testudines > Cheloniidae > Lepidochelys > Lepidochelys kempii. The sequence goes on from NC_136382.1 coordinate 156,228,325, forward strand.
GTGCATGGTTTATCTCAGAGATTTTATGGATTTAGGCTAGAATTTTGCAGATTTTTTTTATAGCCACTAATGAAGGACAAAACTCAAAATGTTTTTCAAAGCTTTGGTTAAACATCCCAGTGTTTGGATGTTGCTTATCTGAAATTTGTCTGTGACTGGGACATCAGAGAGTAGAATGGCAGATCACACACAAGCCAGAAAGTGTGTGAGATAGCAAGTGAGTGAAAGAACATGAACCAGGGAGAAAGCAAGAGCAAAAGCACAAGAGAGCAAGTGAGCCAGAGAGAGCTTGTGTGGGAGAAAACAAATGAGAGTAGGAGGCCAGAGAGCACACCACAGAGCCAATGGGTCAGAGTACACCAGAGGAAGTGAGTCAGAGTGTGACAGCACGAGTGCACTTGTGAACTGTACAACGTGCTCATAAGCCAGCAAAAGACATGGCAGTGTTCCATCTGGGTCAAAAATACCCCATGTCTACCCTCACTTACTGTATTTGAATACTTCCACTACCAGATGAAACTATGAATTGCAAAGATCTGGGAAAGTGAAAGGACGCAGGCAAATTAAACCAAACATTTTTGAACTTCTGAAATGGTCTGAGGTTCAGTCTGGGCTGGCTCTCTCTTCATCCAAACTCGTTCACTCATCCCTACATCCCCCACCCCCACTCCCTCAACTCTTGAGCATTGGGTTCAGCATTGCAGCAAGGTGAGCCCAAAGCAGGGAAAACTCCTGTGATACTTCACATTCTGTGAAGGGCACTAGAGAACATATGTAGTCGATCATCATGAATAAAGCCATTTAGAAAAAGGCCTGGTGACCCTTCTATGTGGGTGAATAATCAAACTGAGCGAATTATCAGCCAGAGGAGACTGCAGCTATTCTTCTTCTGCCTAGTCTTTATGAGCAGCCTTACACTTACTTGTGACCTTCATGGAAACATCTCTTGTTTTATACCAGAAAGAGAAAATAACCACAGAGTTTCAAGGTCCAAGCCAGAAATCCAATATAAAAACCTATGGGAAAGCAAACACTAAACAAACAGGACTTTTAATAATTCAACATCATCAGTGACTCTGTGGATCCAGTACAGAAATTTCTGGCAAAAATGGAATAAGCAAGCAGGAGATCTTGTCCTGAAATATAATGCATGTCTAGGAGTGGGCAGAACTGCAAAAGCTTTCATTCATTTGGTTAAAGCACCCTGTAGTTGAGAGACCAGACAGCTAGAGGGTAGGGAGGTGCCTTACTTCTAGATCACTTGTTTTAATCCCGTGAAGAGTTGGTATTGAACAAAAATTGTTGACATATGATAGCTCTTTGATGGAAAGAGCAGTGGTCAGAGCCTGTTACTGCCAGATCTCCACATTATTAAAACTGGCATTAGTTTTCACCCTCTTTGAGCAGTGAATGGTCATGAAGGTTGAACTATGCTCTCCCCCCTACAGACAAGTGTTTAAATGCTTTCAAAAGTAAATGCCTTAGAAAACTACTAAACATTGAATGAAATGAAAGTATAACACTTGCCGAGATTCATCAGCTAATCCAACCACCCCTTATCTCTAAAGTTATCCAGAAAAGAATGTGGAAATATTTGGGACATAGGTGATGAATGAAGCCGGTGTTTCTACCATAGCAGGCACGGATAGCTGGACGAACATACAGAAAGGTCCACCTGAAAGAACTGAACATTATTCTGATACAGAAAACATATGGGACTTAACATACAGAACATGTGAAGAGAGGCCCAGGATAGACTGAGTGCAAGCGGGTTTGGGCTTTGTTGGTGCCCTACACACCATCTGAAAGCACACGAAGGATTGAGGTTCAGATCAGGGGTGCTGGAACAATTTTTATAGTGATGGTGCTGAGAGCCATTGAATCAAGCTGTAAACCCTGTATATAATAGAAGCCACTTCAAGTGAGGGGGTGCAGCAGCACCCCCAGCACCTCCTGTGTTACCCGAAATTGGGCCAGCTAGTAAGCTTAGGGAGGACTAATGACCCACCAGAGTTTGGCAGAAAGCAGCACATTTATTATACTGATAGCTAAGCTCAAAAGAAGGGGGTAGGGGTCACACTGCACACACTCATGCTCCCAGGACAGACACAGCACTGGAGATGTCAGGATCCTTCAAGGTAAGTGTCCCACAGCACAGCGATGGACGGTGCGATGAAGGTAAGTTTTCCCGAGGCACGATGGAATGCAACGCGGTGAACCACTGGCCAGGCTGTCCGGGCGAAGGGCCTTCATGGGAGGTACAATCTTGTGAGTGCACTCCTGAGCACATGGCCCCTTCCCCTTTTAAGGACCTGCTCCTTATGGCCTGCGACTAGAGATGACTTGGCCAATGTCTGGTTGGTCACACTCCACCTCGGACAGTGTCCATGCATTGGGTGTGTGATCGCTGCCCAATCAGAGTGCCAGACACCTTGTCTACCTGAGAGCTCTTCTGATCTTCCAGCTGCTTAAGCAGCCCATTCATCCCACAAGCATTCCAGGAGGGAGGGGGAGGGGGAAACCCACTTTACAGGTATTTAAAGAGGGAGAGGAGACAAAAGCTGGGGGAGGGGGAGAAGGAGGTGTAACAGACCCTTTGAGCATACAGGTTATACATAGCATACAGATCACTGCTCAGATTCTCCCCACTAAATATTTTCCCCTCAAATCAGGGTGGAGCCATATTGGCAACCTCATAGGCAGTCTCAACAGAGGTCTGAATGGCTGAATTGACTAACCCACTTTCTTGCCACTAAAAGTAGAAGACTTCAGTCTCTAAAGCAATCAATTCCATGATATTTCAACCACACTAATAATACATAAAAAAAAATAAAGCAGCAGCTAAAGCTTCAGATGTGTATTGGAAGCTCTGAAACCTACAGAACTGTACTTGAAAAGTAAGGAGAACAAAGTGTTGCTTCTGGCGAGAAATACTGTGCTGGGTTGGCCCTTTCACTGACAGCTGCAACCAGGAAGTGCAGAGCCATATGACCATGACAAATTATTAAACAAGTATTAATAATTTTTCAAATTTCCAATTTTTTTTTCAAATTTCCAAGCCTTGAGTGGACCCTTCTCATATTTGAACCAATTCCTCCCTCCTAGTCCAGACCCAGAAAAGTAGATTCTTGATGGGGCCTCTTACTCCTGTGATCTACAATGCTTTCTCCTACAGCATTCTCTCTACGGAGATTCAATTCCCATCTCTTCCATTACAGAGAGCATGGAAAAGCAGCTGATTCATTCACATTCACAAGAGGTGGGTTTTTGTGGGAACAACACATGAAAGCAACAGGCAGCCAAAAATGTTTTTCCAGGGCTTTGGCAAATTCTTTCAGTTAAGCCTGTTAAAAGAAATAATAAGTGCAAGTTGATAGTGCACACCGAAACATTTGGCTTAGTTGACAACTACAGCTGCTGGCAGATCTTAATGTGATGAACACTTAAAGGCTTCCTCTAAAATGCCACCAATGAGCCACTGGAGTTTCCATTGGCCAGTCAGTGAGGGAAAAGTCTTCAGAGGCACCATTAACCTTTACTCTCTGATGTGGAATAAAGACTTTAAGTCATCATTACTAGCAGTCTTTAAGCTTTCAAGGAAAAAAAAAAAATATATATATATATTTAGTTACATGTTAGAAACAGGTTTTCCTTTCAGGGAAAGAAAAAAAAAAGGAGGGAAATTCAGATGAAATAAACACTCCTAGGACACCACAGAAGCGCACACAGGAGCTGAAGGGTGAATTTTCTCACACTCCAAACTTCACTGTGCAACTACTTTAGAATCATAGAATCATAGATAAAGGAGTTGGAGGCGCAAGTGGTGTTCTCGTCCATCCTCCCCGTGGAAGGAAAAGGCCTAGGTAGGGACCGTCGAATCGTCAAAGTCAACGAATGGCTACGCAGGTGGTGTCGGAGAGAAGGCTTTGGTTTCTTTGACCATGGGATGGTGTTCCATGAAGGAGGAGTGCTGGGCAGGGACGGGCTCCATCTTACGAAGAGAGGGAAGAGCATCTTTGCCAGCAGGCTGGCTAACCTAGTGAGGAGGGCTTTAAACTAGGTTCACAGGGGGAAGGAGACCAAAGCCCTGAGGTAAGTGGGAAAGCGGGATACCGGGAGGAAGCACAGGCAGGAATGTCTGTGAGGGGAGGGCTCCTGCCTCATACTGGGAATGAGGGGCGATCAACAGGTTATCTCAAGTGCTTATATACAAATGCACAAAGCCTTGGAAACAAGCAGGGAGAACTGGAGGTCCTGGTGATGTCAAGGAACTATGACGTGATCGGAATAACAGAGACTTGGTGGGATAACTCACATGACTGGAGTACTGTCATGGATGGTTATAAACTGTTCAGGAAGGACAGGCAGGGCAGAAAAGGTGGGGGAGTAGCACTGTATGTAAGGGAGCAGTATGACTGCTCAGAGCTCCGGTACGAAACTGCAGAAAAACCTGAGTGTCTCTGGATTAAGTTTAGAAGTGTGTGCAACAAGAGTGATGTAGTGGTGGGAGTCTGCTATAGACCACCGGACCAGGGGGATGAGGTAGATGAGGCTTTCTTCCGGCAGCTCACGGAAGCTACAAGATCGCATGCCCTGATTCTCATGGGTGACTTTAATTTTCCTGATATCTGCTGGGAGAGCAATACAGCGGTGCATAGACAATCCAGGAAGTTTTTGGAAAGCGTAGGGGACAATTTCCTGGCGCAAGTGCTAGAGGAGCCAACTAGGGGGGGCGCTTTTCTTGACCTGCTGCTCACAAACCGGGTAGAATTAGTGGGGGAAGCAAAAGTGGATGGGAATCTGGGAGGCAGTGACCATGAGTTGGTTAAGTTCAGGATCCTGACACAGGGAAGAAAGGTAAGCAGCAGGATACGGACCCTGGACTTCAGGAAAGCAGACTTCGACTCCCTCAGGGAACGGATGGCCAGGATCCCCTGGGGGACTAACTTGAAGGGGAAAGGAGTCCAGGAGAGCTGGCTGTATTTCAAGGAATCCCTGTTGAGGTTACAGGGACAAACCATCCCAGTGAGTCGAAAGAATAGTAAATATGGCAGGCGACCAGCTTGGCTTAATGGTGAAATCCTAGCGGATCTTAAACATAAAAAAGGAGCTTACAAGAAGTGGAAGGTTGGACATATGACCAGGGAAGAGTATAAAAATATTGCTCGGGCATGTAGGAATGAAATCAGGAGGGCCAAATCACACCTGGAGCTGCAGCTAGCCAGAGATGTTCAGAGTAACAAGAAGGGTTTCTTCAGATATGTTGGCAACAAGAAGAAAGCCAAGGAAAGTGTGGGCCCCTTAATGAATGAGGGAGCTAACCTAGTGACAGAGGATGTGGAAAAAGCTAATGTACTCAATGCTTTTTTTGCCTCTGTTTTCACTAACAAGGTCAGCTCCCAGACTGCTGCGCTGGGCATCACAAAATGGGGAAGAGATGGCCAGCCCTCTGTGGAGATAGAGGTGGTTAGGGACTATTTAGAAAAGCTGGACGTGCACAAGTCCATGGGGCCGGACGAGTTGCATCCGAGAGTGCTGAAGGCATTGGCGGCTGTGATTGCAGAGCCATTGGCCATTATCTTTGAAAACTCGTGGCGAACCGGGGAAGTCCCGGATGACTGGAAAAAGGCTAATGTAGTGCCAATCTTTAAAAAAGGGAAGAAGGAGGATCCTGGGAACTACAGGCCAGTCAGCCTCACCTCAGTCCCTGGAAAAATCATGGAGCAGGTCCTCAAAGAATCAATCCTGAAGCACTTGCATGAGAGGAAAGTGATCAGGAACAGCCAGCATGGATTCACCAAGGGAAGGTCATGCCTGACTAATCTAATCACCTTTTATGATGAGATTACTGGTTCTGTGGATGAAGGGAAAGCAGTGGATGTACTGTTTCTTGACTTTAGCAAAGCTTTTGACACGGTCTCCCACAGTATTCTTGTCAGCAAGTTAAGGAAGTATGGGCTGGATGAATGCACTATAAGGTGGGTAGAAAGCTGGCTAGATTGTCGGGCTCAACGGGTAGTGATCAATGGCTCCATGTCTAGTTGGCAGCCGGTGTCAAGTGGAGTGCCCCAAGGGTCGGTCCCGGGGCCGGTTTTGTTCAATATCTTCATAAATGATCTGGAGGATGGTGTGGATTGCACTCTCAGGAAATTTGCGGATGATACTAAACTGGGAGGAGTGGTAGATACGCTGGAGGGGAGGGATAGGATACAGAAGGACCTAGACAAATTGGAGGATTGGGCCAAAAGAAATCTGATGAGGTTCAATAAGGATAAGTGCAGGGTCCTGCACTTAGGACGGAAGAACCCAATGCACAGCTACAGACTAGGGACCGAATGGCTAGGCAGCAGTTCTGCGGAAAAGGACCTAGGGGTGACAGTGGACGAGAAGCTGGATATGAGTCAGCAGTGTGCCCTTGTTGCCAAGAAGGCCAATGGCATTTTGGGCTGTATAAGTAGGGGCATAGCGAGCAGATCGAGGGACGTGATCGTTCCCCTCTATTCGACATTGGTGAGGCCTCATCTGGAGTACTGTGTCCAGTTTTGGGCCCCACACTTCAAGAAGGATGTGGATAAATTGGAGAGAGTCCAGCGAAGGGCAACAAAAATGATTAGGGGACTGGAACACATGAGTTATGAGGAGAGGCTGAGGGAGCTGGGATTGTTTAGCCTGCAGAAGAGAAGAATGAGGGGGGATTTGATAGCTGCTTTCAACTACCTGAAAGGGGGTTCCAAAGAGGATGGCTCTAGACTGTTCTCAATGGTAGCAGATGACAGAACGAGGAGTAATGGTCTCAAGTTGCAGTGGGGGAGGTTTAGATTGGATATTAGGAAAAACTTTTTCACTAAGAGGGTGGTGAAACACTGGAATGCGTTACCTAGGGAGGTGGTAGAATCTCCTTCCTTAGAGGTTTTTAAGGTCAGGCTTGACAAAGCCCTGGCTGGGATGATTTAACTGGGAATTGGTCCTGCTTCGAGCAGGGGGTTGGACTAGATGACCTTCTGGGGTCCCTTCCAACCCTGATATTCTATGATTCTATGATTAGTGAAAGGGTTAGCACATCCCAGGGGTTTCACACATCTTAGCACAAATGATCTGGCTGAAAATTATTTGCTGTTTCCTGTTTTAAAATGGGTCAGTCATTAAATAAGAGAAAAGAAACAATATGTCAGTGACTTAGGTGACCAAAACAATGACACAAACGGTCATTAGTCAAAGAAAACAGTTTGCAAACAAGCCAATGTGAAAATTATCTGTCCAACTTGTCAGCAAATATTTAGGAATAGCCAATGAGAGCTAACTGAAAAGGAGCTATATATATAATTAATATTAATTATGGCAAATAGGGAAGGTCTCTGAGGGCCAGTCTACACTAAAAGTGCTACATTGGCACAGCTGCACGATGCAGTTGTGCAGCTGTAGCACATCTGGTGAAGACGCTCTATGCCAATGGGAGAGAGCTCTCCTGTTGGCATAATTACTCCAACCTCCACAAGAGGCATTAGCTTTATCAGAGGGAGAGCATCTCCTGCTGACACAGCGCAGTCCACATCGGCACTTAGGTCAGTGTAACTTGCGTCACTCAGGGGGCTGGCTTTTTCACACCCCTGAATGATGTCAGTTATATTGACATAAGCAGTCATGTAGATCTGCTCTTACTCACTTTAGCAGTTTGAGCTCCCATATAGAAATTAACTCAAGCTGCTAATCTGAGTTAAAAGCAGAACCGTCATGTCTCCATTGATATTTTAACCAGGGTTAGCTAATTTGAGTTAAAAAAATCTCAGTTTTTGCGGTGTAGACATACCCTATGTTTTTGTACAGCAGCATCTAGCACAATGGGATTCTAGATGCTACTTCAGGGCAAACAGTAGCCAACAACTAAAAGAACAAAATGTAAGAATTGAACTCTATCAAGGCTGCTTCTTTGGGTGTAGTAGATTAAGGATGCTTCAAAACATAATTAGTTCCATGAACCAAGATTATATGATCCAGAATACAAGGGAGCAGTAAGCAGATATGAGCCTTGCAATTATAAAATGTATTCTGTATAGAAGGTAAAAAGAATGTTACAGAGAACTAACCAAAAGGGTAAAAAATTAATTTAAAATGATTCATTAAGATATTAGTATACAAAGGGCCACAAGAGCACAGGAAATAGACTGAAATGAAAATAGAAAAGGATAAGGTTACTCACACAAAAATAGAAATATTCCAAGTAATACAAAAATATTAAACTTTCTTAAAGCCAAGAGGTTTAAGATATCTTTCTGGGGCAGAGTGGCAACTGGTGACGTGATTAGTAAAATGAGTGAGAACACAGGAGTTTTAATTCAGTTTTTAATTAAGAAAAAGTTGGCTCTGTTGCCAATTTCAGGTCAATTATGGGAAAAAATGATGTTCACTTATGAAATGATACTGGGCCTTAAATATGTATGTATGAAACAGAATGTAATAATGGGGACCTTAGAGTTTGAGAAAGATGGCTAAAGATCCTTGCTCATTTACAGGCCTGTTAATTTGATAACTGTAGTATGCAAGATCTTGGAAAAAATTTTGAAGGAGAAAGTAGTTAAGGACATTGAGGTCAATGGTAATTGGGACAAAATACAACATGGTTTTACAAAAAGTAGATTGTGCCAAACCAACCTGACCTCCTCCTTTGAGAAAGTAACAGATTTTTTAGACAAAGGAAACGCAGTGGATCTAATTTACCTAGATTTCAGTAAGGCGTTTGATATCGTGCTACATGGGGAATTATTAGTTAAATTGGAAAAGATGGGGATCAAATATGAAAATTGAAAGGTGGATAAGGACATGGTCAGGGAGACTACAGCGGGTCCTACTGAAAGGTGAACTGTCAGGCTGGAGGGAGGTTACCAGGGGAGTTCATCAGGGATCAGTTTTGGGACCAATCTTATTATTACTGACCTCAGCACAAAAAGTGGGAGTGTGCTAATAAAGTTTGTGGATGATACAAAGCTGGGAGGTATTGCCAATTTAGAGAGAAGATTTGGATAACCTTGTAAACTGGAGTAATAGTAATAGGATGAAATTTAATAGTGAGAAGTGTAAGGTCATGCATTTAGGGGTTAATAACAAGAATTTTAGTTATAAGCTGGGGACACATCAATTAGAAGTAACGGAGGAGGAGAAGGACCTTGGAGTATTGGTTGATCATAGGATGACTATGAGCCGCCAATGTTATATGGCTGTGAAAAAAGCTAACACGGTCTTGGGATGCATCAGGCGAGGTATTTCCAGTAGAGATAAGGAAGTTTTAGTACCATTATACAAGGCACTGGTCAGACCTCACCTGGAATACTGTGTGCAGTTCTGGTCTCCCATGTTTAAGAAGGATGAATTCAAACTGGAACAGGTACAGAGAAGGGCTACTAGGATGATCCGAGGAATGGAAAACCTGTCTTATGAAAGGAGACTCAAGGAGCTTGGCTTGTTTAGCCTAACTAAAAAAAAGTTGAGGGGAGATATGATTGCTCTCTATAAATATATCTGAGGGATAAATACCAGAGAGGAAGAGCAATTATTTAAGCTCAGTACCAATGTGGACCCAAGAACAAATGGACATAAACTGGTCATCGGGAATTTTAGACTTGAAATTAGATGAAGGTTTCTAACCATCAGAGGAGTGAAGTTTTGGAATAGCCTTCCAAGGGAAGCAGTGGGGGCAAAAGACCTATCTGGCTTTAAGATTAAACTCGATAAGTTTATGGAGGAGATGGTATGATGGGATAACATGATTTTGTCAATTAATTGATCTTTAAATATTCATGGTAAATAGGCCCAATGGCCTGTGATGGGATGTTGGATGGGGTGGGATCTGAATTACTACAGAAAATTCTTTCCTGGGTATCTGGCTGGTGAATCTTGCCCATACGCTCAGGGTTTAGCTGATCGCCATAGTTGGGGTCGGGAAGGAATTTTCCTCCAGGGCAGATTGGAAGAGGCCCTGGAGGTTTTCTGCTTTCCTCTGTATCATGGGGCACGGTTCACTTGCTGGAGGATTCTCTGCTCCTTGAAGTCTTTAAACCACGATTTGAGGACTTCAATAGCTCAGACATAGGTGAGAGGTTTTTCGCAGGAGTGGGTGGGTGAGATTCTGTGGCCTGCGTTGTGCAGGAGTTCAGACTAGATGATCATAATGGTCCCTTCTGACCTTAATATCTATGAATCTATGAATTTAAGGAGACAATCAATTGAATGAGAAATACACAGAGGGCATGTCAATTTCTCAATATATTTCCTACTTTTTTTTTTTAATCTTTTCTGTCGGCAACTAGATATAATTACATGTATAGGTCGTAAAGCTCCCTGGGGCAGGAACTGTGTGTAAGCTGATTCCCAACTGTTCTAACAGAAATAAATAAATACATTAAAATAAATAATAAAATACAAATTAAATATGGTGCCCAGCACTTTAGAAATACCTGGATACCTAGTTATGACTAGAGCTGGCTGGGAATTTTCCACTAAAACAGAATTTTGTCAGAAAATGCCAATTTGCCAAAACTGAAATGATTTGTGGCACCATATCAGGGTTGATGAATCACCAGCAAGTTTCCCTATGAAACCTTCCTAGCTTCCTGACAGCTCACTTGGTGGGCTGCTGGGGAGATCAGGCTTCCAGGATCTGCTGCTTCAGGGACAAGCCCTACATGTGGACGACACTGTGGTTGGGGACTCCAGGCTCTCTGCTGTGGAACCAAAAGCCTGAAAGCCTGGGGATGGCGTTGCCACAGAGCTGAGGAATGAAAGCCCTGGCAGCCTCTGACTGAAATTGACATGATTTTGTTAATTTTGCTGCTGCCCACCATTCATATTTTATTTGGTACAGCACATTTTAATTACAATTAATATGACACACATTAAATGGTTAAAACTAGGTCAATAGGTCCCAAAGTGTAATTGTAAACAGGGAATCGTCACTGAGTGGGTTGTTTCTAGTGGGGTCCTTCAGAAATCAGTTCTCCCCCCTACACAATTTAACATTTTTATTAATGACTTGGAAGAAAACAAAATCATCACTGATAAAATTTGCAGATGATACAAAAATTGGGGGAGTGGTAAATAATGAAGAGGATAGGTCACCGACACAGAGTAATCCGGATAGGTTGGTGAACTGGGCACAAGCAAAAAATATGCATTTTAATATGGCTCAGTGTACATGTATACATCTGGGAACAAAGAACATAGGCCGTACTTACAGGATTGGGGGGACTCTATCCCGGGAAGCAGTGGTTCTGAAAAGGATTTGGGTGTTGTGGTGGATAATCAGCTAAACATGAGCTCCTAGTGCAAAGCTGTGGCCAAAAGGGCTAATGCAATCCTTGGATGCACAAATGGGAATCTGAAGTAGGAATAGAGAGGGGTTTTTACCTCTATATTGGGCACTCATGCAAGTGCTGTGAAATACAGTATCCAGTTCTGGTATCCACAATTTAAGAATGATGCTGATAAATTGAAGAGGGTTCAGAGAAGAGCCATGAGACAGATTAAAGGATTAGAAAACATGCCTTATAGTCACAGACTTAAGGTGCTCAATCTATTTAGTTTAAGAAACAGAAGGTTAAGGGGTGACTGAATTACAGGATATATGTACTTGCATGGGGAACAAATATTTGATAATGGGCTCTTCAATCTAGCAGAGAAAGCAACAACATGATCCAATGGCTAGAAGTGGAAGCTAGACAAATTCAGACTGGAAATAAAACATGAATTCGTAGTGAGGGTAATTAACCACTGGACCAATTTACCAAGAATCATGGTGGATTCTCCATCACAGGCAATTTTAAAATCAAGATTGGATGTTTTTTCCTAAAAGCACTGCTGTAGGAATTATTTTGGGGAAGTTCTCCAGCCTGTGTTATACAGGAGACCAGACTAGATGACCACAATGGTCCCTTTGCTTTGGAATCTATGAATGTATGAACAGAAAGCCAAGAAAACTGTAGGGTATAGACTAGATACAGTTAGAGAGGGAGACTATAATTATCTGGTTTGGAATTTAGTCAGGACAGCAGAAGTAACTCTTCAGATAAGCCTTACACTTGACTTTGACCCTGACCTTCCAATGAGCTCTATGAGCAAACGTGTTTATTCACACAGACTCATTATCTTCAATGGGGTTTTATATGGGTGTATGGGTCCACCCCTGTGGAGCTCATTGCAGAATTGGGGATCTTGTTTATGTCTCACTTGCAAGCTGTGTATTTATCTGTGCATGCTCGCCATGTTTAGAGGTGCTCAAAGTTTGACACAGCTGCTCATCATTTCAGAAGAGGAAATATGATTGTTTCATTAATTGAAGGTTGTTTAAAAAAATATCTAATTTTATGTATCATGGAAACAGATGCAATTCCACTTGTAATAAAAAGGGTAGAGAAAAAGTTGATGGTAACTGTAATCGTGCCTGGTGAAGAATGGGAGAAATTACAATTCTCAGCTCATCATGCAGGAAAATGTGTTTAGAGAAATATGAGATCTCTGATCTACTGAAAATGAAATTAATATTGATTATATTTGTGTTTCATGATTTAATTGAATGAAATCATAGAATGCTCATAATTTAAACTTGGTTTTTAATGTTTTTCATTTCTTGCCTCATGTGTATAAGTGTGCAGGGGTTGAAAGCAGTACAGATGCAACATAAATATTTCAAGCATCAATGTTCATGACCTGTCTTTTTGGCCTGGTTCTAAATCAGTCAGGAAGTTACAAGAGGTTTAGATCATTAAAGTTTGCAAAGTACTGGCAGAAAAGAATATTTAAAAATATTAAACGAATATTTATCAAAGCACCACTTAGAATACACAGGAAATGCATTGGTTGGGTCCAGTCACATGCAATGCACCCAGAGGTCAAAGCTACCGAACATACAGCAAGAGATATTTTACATGGAGTTCAGAGCTAAAATAGAGTGGAATAGATAAAAATACTGTCATCATTATTATTTATTGTTCATAGAACTGCCATGATCAAGACTGGGGCTCCATTGTGACAGACATGTAAAATCATAGCAAGAGACAGTCCATGCCCCTAAAGAATTTACAATCAGACAGACAAGACAAAGGTTGGGAAACAGAGATATTGGGAGGGGGAGTGTCTTGCCAAAAGGCACACAGCAGGTCAATGGGAGAACTGGGAATAGAATCAAAGTCTGCTCTCTTTCAATCCAGTATTTCTCAACAGTATTTATCAGCATTAATCTGCCATTTCTTGTCACATTTTTCTCAGCATTTCTCCCTCCTTTAATCTTTAAATCTATTAAGCTTGTTGTTCTATTTTTCTTAATTTTTAATTAAAGATGGGGCCACATTACAGATTTTCTACTGAAATTGGAATTTTCTCAATTGTCAGTAGTCTTCACAATACAGGTTCCACTTCAGCCTCCTGTGCCAATACACTCAAAGCTGCTAAATTCTGGTCCAAACCTCAACAAAGTACCAGGGGGTTTGGTTCTAGGGTTCTGGCCCATTTCTGCTAACATTTTTAGTTCAATTTGGTGTCAGACTGAGAACTCTGGAGCCTGACACTCTAATCATCTACAAAGCAAGTATAGCACGAGCAGCAGTACTGCAAGTGTTCCCATGTTACCCCATTAAGCTGCCTCAACCGTAACCCTGGAGGGAACTATTCTAGGGTGAGAAGGTAGGTCAATTTCCAAGACCCCTTCAGAGCATGACCCCTCTGCTCAGATTGCCAACAAAGGTGCCAACTAACACCAACACTGATGGTGTTTTTTGGACCTGGACACTAGTGTGTGTTTTTATATTCTTTTGATCAAAACTCTATTAAAATATATGAGTTATAATGAATACATCTCCCTTAAATGACTTCATCTGGCCCCTTCAGCTAACAGTAAAAAGTTATGGTAGAGAGAGAAAAAAAATCAACAACTTTCAGTTATGCTGCATTGCACCAGCACAAATCATTTCTAAACAAACTAAATTAGTTCTAATTGAGCAGCAGATGTCCAATCCTTGGTCTGGAGCTGGTGTACACTAATTCTTTTAATCATGAAAATCACCAGGACAGACTCACTTATAAGGACTCTAGAACTAGCCTAGTATATTGCGCTGTCAAGTGAGGAATAAAACAAATACATCCCATTAAAACCTTCATAATTTATCTTTTGCATGAGGGTGGTCACCTGTTGGGAGAGTGCTTCAAATAGTAAAATTCTGTCCTCTTGTGAGCTCTAGGTTGCTAATCAGTATTAATTAGCAAATCTTTTGTTAACTTATTTCCCTAGGATAAATGAAGAGGCTGTATATTGGTACTATTAAGCTTCATACAATAGAAACATAGAAGATGCCCCACCAGAACATAGGAACGGCCCATCTAGCAACAAGGGATACTGTGGACTTTCACATCATGAAAGTGAAGTTTGCCCCTGTCAAGGTTCCTCCCCCACTCTGAACGCTAGGGTACAGATGTGGGGACCTGCATGAAAACCTCCTAAGCTTATCTTTACCAGCTTAGGTCAAAAAGTTCCCCAAGGTACAAAATATTCCACCCTTTGTCCTTGGATTGGCCGCTACCACCACCAAACAAATACTGGTTACTGGGGAAGAGCTGTTTGGAAACGTCTTTCCCCCCAAATACTTCCCAAAACCTTGCACCCCACTTCCTGGACAAGGTTTGGTAAAAAGCCTCACCAATTTGCCTAGGTGACTACAGACCCAGACCCTTGGATCTTAAGAACAATGAACAATCCTCCCAACACTTGCACCCCCCCCTTCCTGGGAAATGTTGGATAAAAAGCCTCACCAATTTGCATAGGTGACCACAGACCCAAACCCTTGGATCTGAGAACAATGAAAAAGCATTCAGTTTTCTTACAAGAAGACTTTTAATAGAAATAGGAGTAAATAGAAGTAAAAAAATCCCCTCTGTAAAATCAGGATAGTAGATACCTTACAGGGTAATTAGATTCAAAACATAGAGAACCCCTCTAGGCAAAAACTTAAGTTACAAAAAAGATACACAGACAGAAATAGTTATTCTATTCAGCACAATTCTTTTCTCAGCCATTTAAAGAAATCATAATCTAACACGTACCCAGCTAGATTACGTACTAAAAGTTCTAAGACTCCATTCCTGGTCTATCCCCGGCAAAGGCAGCATAAAGACAGACCCACAGACCCTTTGTTTCTCTCCCTCCTCCCAGCTTTTGAAAGTATCTTGTCTCCTCATTGGTCATTTTGGTCAGGTGCCAGCGAGGTTACCTTTAGCTCCTTAACCCTTTACAGGTGAGAGGATTTTTCCTCTGGCCAGGAGGGATTTTAAAGGGGTTTACCCTTCCCTTTATATTTATGACACGCCCCCCAAATCTCAGCTAAGGTGAAACACTGGCTGGGATTTCTTCCTGGAGAAGGTGTAAATCCCTCCCATTGCTGCTTCACCAACTGCAATGGCCCCTTAACCTCACGGCCATATAAAAGTTCAAATGGGGAAAACCCTAAACTGGGGTGTGGTACAGCTCTGTAGGCAAAGAGCAACTGCTGCAACACTAGGTCCCAATCATTGGAGTGCTCATTTACGAATTTACGTATCATGGCCCCCAAAGTCCCATTAAACTTCTCCACCATGCCATTTGTTTGATGGTGGTAAGGAATGGCAACCAAGTGATTTACCCCATGAGCTTCCCAAAGGTTTTCCATAGTTCCTGCCAGGAAATTAGTCCCTGCATCTGTGAGGATGTCGGAGGGCCAACCCACCCTGGCAAAAATGTCTGCTAGTGCCTGGCACACACTTTTAGCCCTGGTGTTGCTTAGAGCTACTGCTTCCGGCCATCGGGTGGCAAAATCCATGAAAGTCAGTATGTACTGCTTTCCTCTGGGTGTCTTTTTCAGAAAAGGACCCAGAATATCCACAGCTACTTGCTGAAATGGAACTTCAATGATGGGGAGTGGCTGGAGAGGGGCTTTGACCTGGTCTTGGGGTTTTCCCACTCTTTGGCACACCTCACAAGACCGGACATAGGTAGAAACATCCTTGCCCATTCTCTCCCAGTGGAATGACCCCCCGAAACGGTCTTTGGTCCTGTTCACCCCAGCATGGCTACTAGGGTGATCATGGGCTAAGCTCAAGAGCTTGGTCCGGTATTTAGTTGGAACTACCAACTGTCTCTGAGGATGCCAGTCTTCCTGGTGTCCACCAGAAAGAGTTTCCTTGTATAAAAGTCCTCTTTCTACAAAAAACCTGGATCGATTAGAAGAGCTGAGAGGCGGTGGGTTGCTCCGTGTCACTGTCCAAGCTCTCTGGAGGCTTTCATCTGCTTCCTGTTCAGTCTGGAACTGTTCCCTTGATGTTGGAGACATCAGTTCCTTATGGGATTGTGGACCTAGGCTTGGTCCCTCTGGAAGCGATGTAGGGGATGGAGCTGTTTCTGTTGACGGTGAACCGCTTGCCACGGGTGCACTATGTTGGGATTCAGGCTCCGGCTGAGCCTCTTGTGTAGGGTTATCGGCTGCTGCCAGTTCAGGTTCGGTGGGGCCCTCTGGTGTTGAGGTTGCAAGTACTGGATTCAGTGCTAGCAATGGGTCTGGTGTTGGTTGTTTGGCTGGTTCCGGTTCTGGGACTGGTTCCATCTGGGTCTCTGGGACTGGATCCACTACTGCTGTTGCAGACATTGGCCTGGGGTCCGGGTCCATCACCTCTGACCGGGTCCTGATAGAAGTTTCCGGAACAGAGCTAGGCCTCATGGCTTGTTTAGCCTGGCTGTGGGTGACCGTTCCCACCCTCTTGGCCTGCTTCACATGATTGGCCAAGTCCTCCTCCAACAGCATGGGGATGGAATAATCATCATAGACTGCAAAAGTCCACGTTCCTGACCAGCCCTTGTACTGGACAGGCAACTTGGCTGTAGACAAATTGAAAGAGTTGGACTTGAAGGGTTGAATCGTTACTTGGATCTCTGGGTTGATTAAATTGGAGCCCACTAAGGAAGCATGGATAGCTGACACTTGTGCTCCGGTGTCCCTCCACGCGGTGACCTTCTTCCCACCCACACTCACAGTTTCCCTCCGCTCCAAGGGTATCTGGGAGGTATCTGGGCCTGCGGACCTCTGGTGTGATTCCGGTGCAATGAACTGTAATCTGTTGGGGTTCTTGGGGCAGTTGGTCTTTACATGCCCCAGCTCGTTACATTTAAAACATCGTCCAGCTGATGGGTCACTGGGGCGAGGTGGGTTGCTGGAGAATGGGGTGGTGGGACGATAAGGTGTCTGGAGGGTTCTTTGGGACGTAGGTGGGGCCTTGGGTGGCCCCCGGTAATAGGGTGTGGTCTGGGATTGTCCCTTCTGGTCTCCGCTCCAACTGTGACCGGTTTTCTTCTTTTCTGCCACCTCCACCCATCTGGCTCCAATCTCTCCTGCCTCGATTACAGTTTTGGGCTTCCCATCTAGGATGTATCTTTCTATTTCCTCAGGAACCCCCTCTAAGAATTGTTCCATTTGCATTAGGAAGGGCAAATTTACTGGAGATTCAACACTTGCTCCTGATATCCAGGCATCCCAATGTTTCACAATGTGGTAGGCATGTCGGGTAAATGACAAGTCTGGTTTCCACCTTAGGGCTCTGAACCTCCGACGAGAATGCTTGGGTGTTATCCCCATTCTGATTCTGGCCTTGGATTTAAACATTTCATACTTGTTCATGTGTTCTTTAGGCATTTCAGCTGCCACCTCAGCTAAGGGTCCACTGAGCTGCGGCCTCAGCTCTACCATGTACTGGTCAGTAGAGATGTTGTACCCAAGGCAGGCCCTTTCGAAGTTTTCTAGGAAGGCCTCAGTATCATCACCTGCCTTGTAGGTGGGGAACTTTCTGGGATGGGAAGTGGTACTTGGAGAAGGATTGCTAGGGTTTGTTGGGATATTCTGCTGAGCCTTTATCTTCTCCATCTCCTCCACATGCTTCCTCTCTTTTTCCTTCTCCTCCAGTTCTTTGGCCCTTGCCTCCATTTCTTTGTCCCTTGCTTCCATAGCTCTCCTCTGAGCAGCCGCTTGGTGTTGTTCTGCCTCTTTCGCTGCCTCCCTTTCTTGTTCCTTCTCCTCCTTCTTCAGCCGCATGAGTTCTTTATATTTATGACAGCCCCTGTTCAGAGAGCCAGCACAAGACCTATGCACTTAAGGTGTTACCTAGAGTGCAGGAATGCGCTCTAAAGAGGTATGAAGTCTAAAGCAAATCAATACTGTGCTGGTCAATTTCTCCAGGTAGAAAAGCCTTCAGTATAGACAAAGCCTATGTCATCTAAAACATGTTAGTTAATAGGTTTTCTAACATGGTGGATTTTCCCAGTGTAGACAGAGAATAAGCAAAAGGATCTTTTTTCTATATACCTTAGAATTTTGAATACTGTGTAGAATTTATATTTATATATTTTTTCTTGATGTTAACAGAATAAATTAAAGTAATTTTTAAAAATAATTTTGGATTCCTTAAGGGAGAAAATGTGCCTTTATCTTTATTTTCATTAAAAAAAATTAAAACAGGAAAAATAAAATGCTGAAATATGCAATGTAAAGAAAACATCTTTTCTTTTTAATGACAGCTTCCCAAACACACACACAAATAGGAACATAATGCAGAAAAATTAAACAGGTTATTATTGGCTTTTTAGATTTTGGGGACCAGTTGCTCTGATTTAATGTTTATTATCTTTTCCTATGCCTGCTAAAAATTGCAAAGCCAGATGGATACTGAATTGTGTTTTGTGTTTCACTGTGAAGCGGCAGGGAAAATACAAAGCATGAATCAAATATCTAACAAAGAGAATGCCCTGGGAAAAAGCTGCTGGTTTCAAAAGTAACTTATTGGATTATGAAGTTACTGGATGAAGAGAATCCTACTGCCTGTGGATTTAACGTGTCAATTTTTGGTGAAAAAATAATTCAGAGGAAAGGCAGGTTTAGCGCAGTTTGCAATTAGTGTTAATTTACCATTCTATTTTCTTAGCGGACTTGAAAATTGCAGAGGGATGCACATGGAGAAGGTGTGTTTGAGAGCCTGAGGAAAAAAGGGGTGAGTCTCAGATGATTTAAACATTCAAACACCACCACTACAAAATGAAAATTTCCATGCTAACTCAGCAAAGGTCAACCTTTTCAAAACTGAAATGTGTGAACCTCCATTTTGGGGTTCAGCATGAGATACCTTGGGTCTGATTTGCACAGAAGCACCCGCAATACCCATTGACTGATTAAATCATAGGGGACAGCTCTCTCCCCCTCCCCAGTTTTCACTATCCTGTTTATCCCCCTCAATGCTGCTGTAGGACTAATGCACTCCAATTCATGGTCCCACTCTCAGTTTGATTTATGTGGCTTCGCAATGCCACCTAGGTGCTTTGACTGTAAAGTTCTGATGGGGAAGACACTAGACTGCCTTGCACTTATGAAAGTGTCAACAGATTGGTGGAATTGGAACTGCATTTTCTCCTCCCTCTCCCCATTTTCTCTCTCTTCTTCATTCCTTCCTCCTCTCTCACTGCCAATGGTCTAGGAGCAGAGCATTGAGTGGATTAACTTTAATTTAAAGTTACTGGGTAGGTGTATTGTTTAAGTTACATCCTAAAATACCCCCAAGCACTAAATGCAATTCCAGCGCCTCTGTTATTAAAAAACCATTAAGATGCTGATTTTGTCGGACTCTTGAGTGGTAGCATAAAGGTCAAGAGCAAAAGAAAAAAGAAAAGTTTATGAACTTTCCTGCCTCTTTGTTAGGCATAAAGAGGCCACAAACTGTTTTCAATAAACTAACAGGAAGAACAATAGAAACCTCTTTTATTCCAGAAATATTAGGTCCCAGCTTTTGATGGAATATTGGCAGCCTAGTATGTTATGACATCACAAGAGACCAGAGTGATAGATTTTCAAGCCCACAGCTGAGTGGGGAAGGGATATTTAGTCAGGTACACTTTTTGTTTATTTTAGCAAACCCCATTTATTTTAAACTCCTGGCAAATAGCAGTGGGGAGAAAGCTCTTGGTATGAGATTTAGGGCCCCACCCCGACTCATTTAAAGGCTGAGGAAGCTACAGTTCAGGTGACTACTGAGATATTGGAAGGTCCTCTAGCCAAAAAATAGAGGGAGGGAAATAAGGGAATTATTTTTCTAAGGCAGTGGTTCTCAACCTTTCCAGACTACTGCACCCCTTTCAGGAGTCTGATTTGTCTTGTATATCCCCAAGTTTCACCTCACTTAAAAACTACTTGCTTACAAAATCAGACAAAAATACAAAAGTGTCACAACACACTAATACTGAAAAATTACTTACTTTCTCATTTTTACAATACAATTATAAAATAAATCAATTGGAATATAAATATTATATAGTATATACAGCAGTTTAAACAAGTCATTGTCTGTCTGTAGTGTTTTTATATAGCCTGTTGTAGAATTAGACAAATATCTAGAGGAGCTGATGTACCACGTGGATGCGCGTACCTAGTGTTGCCAGGCATTCATTTTTTTCCCAGAATGCCCAGACGAAAAGGGACCCTGGCAGCTCTGATCAGCATCACTGGACAGGCTGCAAAAAGTCCAGTCGGCAGCACAGCAGGGCTAAGGCAGGCTTCCTGCCTGCGCTGGCTCCAGGCAGCTCCTGGAAGTGGCAGGCATGTCCCTGAGGGCTGTAAGCGCAGGGATGGCCGGGAAGCTCTGCGTGCTACCCCGTCCTGAGCACCGGCCCTGTTGCTCCCATTGGCCAGGAACTGCAGCCAATAGGAGCTCCAGGGGCAGTGCCTGCAGGTGGGGGCAGCGTGCACCATGTGGAGCCACCTGACTACACCTCTGCCTAGGGGTTGGACATACCGGCTGCTTCTGGGAACAGTGCAGAGCCAGGGCAGGCAGGGAGCCTCCCAACCGGAAGCTGCTTGACATAAGGGCCTCCCGGCTGGAGCCTACACCCAGGTCAGATCCCCCTCCTGCACCCTAACTCCCTCCCAGATCCCGCATCCCAACCCCCTCCCCCAGGTCAACCCCAACCCCCTGCCCCTCTCCCATGCCCAAACTCCCTCTCAGAGGCCTCACCCGCTCCCACACCCCAACCCCAGCCCTAAGCCCCCTCCCGCACCCAAACTCCCTCTCAGAGCCCACATCCCTAACCCCCTCCTGCACCCCAACCCTCTGACTCAGCTCCCGTATCCCTTGGCCCCAGCCCAGAGCCCCCTGATGTATCCCAAACCATTCATCCCCATTCCCAGCCCACACCCATAACCGGAGCCCTCACCCCCTCCCACACCGCAACCTCTGCCCCAGCCCAGAGCCTTCTCCCACACCCTTAACCCCTCATTTCTGGCCCCATCCCAGAGCCTGTACCCCCAGCTGAAGCCCTCACCCCCACCTGGGCCCCAACCCCCTGCCCCAGCCCAGTGAAAGTGAGGGTTGGGGAGAGCAAGTGACAGAGGGGAGCTGGAGTGAGTGGGGGTGGCCTCAGAGAAGGGACTGGTCAGGGGTGGGGCCTCGGGGAAGGGGCGGGGCAAGGGAGTTGAGTTTTGTGTAGTTAGGGAGTTGGCAACTCTACGCGTACCCCTGGTTGAGAACCACTATTCTCAGCTTCTTTGTTTAAAAAAAAAATCCTGGGGTGGAGGACAACTTTGAGGCTGTGCTTAAGGGAACAGTAAGTGACACATACAAATCCATGCTTCCCTTTATTACAGTTCCCATATTCTGGCTCCTACTAGATCTAAGTGAAAGTTTTCATCTGAAACTTTTTTTTGGCAAAAATATTAGATTTGGCAACACAGAAACATTACACAAATTCATATCAGTTTTGCAGAATTATTCATGTTGGAAAAGTCCCCCAAAATTCTGAAAAAAATGCACAAAACATTGTGTTTCATGAGTTTCAAAAGGAAACATTTTGATTGTTTGGTTTGAAATTACTTTTCATTTCAAGATTTCCTTGAATTTTATATTAAAAAATTCAAAGACATTAAAAATGGTCACAATCAAATCAAAATGTTTCGTTCAACCTAAAGTGATTTTTGTGTTTACCTATTCATTTTACCAAATATTTTGGTTTTGGTGCAACCCAAAACTACATCTCCCCTCCAATGTTCTGAAATTGCCAGTGACCTGCAAAATCCATTATTTGCACAACCTTTGCCCCTACCCAGGTGTTTATGTGTTTCTCTAATGGAGAATAAGGGATTTAAAAGAGCCATAACATGCTAGGAGTGGGTTCTCTCGTGCAGTAGTAGTGAAAGGTCAAGGTAAGGAGAGAGACGGACTGAGCAAGAGAGGGGCATGCCTCTATCAGCACAGCCTGTAGACAGCCATGGGTAGGCTACTGTAAATTAGAGCAGCCCCCCCAAGACAGCCCTAGCTTGCATTAGTCTTGGTTTTGTCCATGCAATAATCCAGAATCTTGGTGTTGCAAAAATGGCTAAAAGCCCTCCCCCAAACGGTCCAGATAGCACCTTCTATGCCGTGCCACTCAGGAAGGACAGCACAGATTCTGCCCCATGTTTCATTGTACAATCTTTATTTTCTTCTCTAATGTTTCTAATGTCTTCTCTAATGTCTGAGTGAGAATGAGAAGACAATATGGATGATGTCTGTGAAGCCATTACAGTTTCTGCTTTGATCTACTTCAAGGCTTTTATACCTTCAGTGACACTCACTTTGGCATTTCCTCAAGTTTACATTGATTTCTTGTTTGTTAGTTTTTCTTGTTTTCTTACTGAGAGCTCTGCAGGGCAAATTCAGGCACTCATTTTTTTGGAGTCTTGACACAATCTAACATGCCTAAAGCATTAGCTCAATGGGATTCTAATTTTTTCTATACATAATAATGCAAGAGCAAGAGGATCCATCCTATGTTATGTGCTTTTATATGTACAGAGAAAGTGATCCTATTTCATTCTCTTTCTGAACTTTTCAACTCTGCTTCTAGCTCAACAAAAAGAAAATAGTGTCATCTTGTCTTGTCTTGTGCCGATTGCCAGATTATCTGGGGGTTATAGACTGTTGGAAGGTGCAAATGGGTTCCTCTTGAATGGATGATCTTTAATTGTTTAGGTTTCGTTTGCACAAAAAGACTGAGTTCCAAGAAAGGATGGTCTTTGGGGGGAGCAGAGGCAAGTTAAGAAGTTGATGTAAATGATTTTAAGAAAATCTAAAGGGAATCTAAATCAGAGTAATTTACACCATCCTCTCACTCCCTCAATCTGCACATTATCCCAACTCCGATTCCCTTGGACTCTTACTGATGTGTAACTTACATACTCTGATACTCATTATCACTGAATTTGACCAACTGAGTAAGCTGGTAAAACTCCTATAACAAAGAGCAAGAGGAGAGGAGCGTAGCAAGGAAAGCAACTAACAAGAGGTTATAAGGATGTGTCAATCTCAATTTACACCTTATTACATGTACTGCTCCTTAACATGTAAGTCATACAAACTTACACCCAGTTACCAATGTGTAAGAGAGTCTAAGTTGATCTAAGATAGTCTAAGTTACCATTTTACACCTTACCTCTGGATTTGGCCCTCTGGTACAGATACAAATTATACGATCTGATCCTGCAAGGAGCTGTGTCTTCCACTCCCACTAAGGATGCTCAAAACCTCACCAAATCAGGGCCAGGAGGCATAAAGATTAATCATCAAAACTCTGTGTTCTTAAGAGTTGTTAGTAATTTTTGGATGTCAAGACAGATTTTGATAATGCTGAGGCAGGTCTGTGTAGGTAGGGCCTGGCCTAACAGCAGTAATTAAACACATGCAGGGAGGCCTTATTCTTGGAAGGTAGGATGATGGGGAGAAATGAATTAAGCTGAAAACAGAACATTCGTGCTAAATAAGAAAGTAAATAGGTCAGTAGGCTAAGAAGACAATGTCTGAGCCGGTGTAAGATAAGAGGGAGGATATCCAGGGAACCGTTTACTACGAACAATAGAACAGTGGCCAAGTGTGCAAATGTGTGCAGTATTACTGATGATCTTTCTGTGAAGATAAAGGATATAATACTCTGATCAAGTCATTCATACATTATATAAGAAATTCAAAAACAGAGCAATAATTCACAATGACGCTCTGATTCAATCTAAACCAACTAGGCTAATCAACTTGTTAATTGATCACTTAAAAAAGGTTCTGTTGGCAGGACTAGCAGACTCAGAGGACTGGTATGGAAATAAGGAGACCTGTGTTCTTGGTCACTCGTTCAAATTGTGGTCCAGATTGTTCTCCCCTATGTGGAAAGCTATAGGAGGGGACTTCAAATTCTACATGGAATTCACAGTAGAGATTAAGGGCATGTCTACACACAGACATTATACCAATGTAAGTATTCCCACATAGTTAAAGCCATACATCCCCCCCTACTGTGGATGCAGTTAGACAGGTATAAAAGGGAAGGGGAGTTGTATCTAATATACTGAT
Organism: Lepidochelys kempii; assembly: GCF_965140285.1. Classification (NCBI taxonomy): domain Eukaryota; kingdom Metazoa; phylum Chordata; order Testudines; family Cheloniidae; genus Lepidochelys; species Lepidochelys kempii. The sequence continues at coordinate 156,252,739 of NC_136382.1, forward strand.
ACAGCTGTGTCCTCACTAGGGATGTTGATCTGGTATAATTATTTCAGTATAAAATCATATGTCTAAATTATATCAATACAAAATCTGTATGCAGATCAGGTCTTAATTGTAGCATAACACTTCTTCCCACACTGCGGCAGATTCTGCTCTCAGTTTTTCTGGTGTAAATACAGAGTCAATAAAATGAAGTCAGTAGTTTTACTCTAGATATAAGCTTGTGTAAACAAGAGCAGAATTGGGCCCAGTTTCTATATAGTTTTGCTTGAGAGTACACACTTGCCGAAGTTAAAATTACATTGTGCAATAAATAAAGTTGCTAAATTGTCTGCCTCTGTCCTTATGATTTAATATTTTAATTCTGTATCTCTCACTTTACAAAACAAACAGGTCATTTATCTCAAATGAGAAGATATGAGATCCAGACTTTGCATTCCTTACTCCAGTAGAATACCAGTTCATCTCAGTAGGATTCCACAGGGCTTACGTGGGAGTTTTGCCTGAGTAGGAACTGCAGGATTTGGCCCATAATGATATAGAAATGGAAAAAGAACATTGCTTTCCAGGCAGCCTAAGGGAAAACCCTTGTTGCCTGTGACATTATGGAATAAAAGGTCAAAATCCATTTGCATGGCCGGTAGCAGTGCCAGAAATAATAAAGCAAATCCATTTAATTTTCAAGACTGACATTCTTAGCTTATACCAAAAGCCAAGGTAGTAATGAATGTTCTTTCTTTTTAGCTATTTCTTGACTTTTGGTGGTTTTTTAAAAATCAGAATACACTGGATTAGGCTGGGGTATTTTTAGTGCTATTACAACTAGAATGTTAGCAACTTCCACAGCAGTAGTTGAAGTTAGCGAAGCACTTCCATTACCAACACCTGTTTTCATTTGGTCACAGCACTGGCTATACTGCCTGAACCATAGGCACTGACTTCCTCTCTACCTGGGGGGTGCTCAATCCCCCGCCCTGTCCCAGGCCCCACCCCCACTCCACCTCTTCCCCCAGACTCCACTCTCACCCCGCCTCTTCCCGCCCCCTTCCCGCCTCTTTCTGCCCCCTCCCCAAGCGCACCCCATCCCTGCTCTTCCCCCTCCCTCCCAGCGCCTCTCTGCATGCTGTAGAACAGCTGATCATGGTAGTTGGGAGGCGCTGGGAGGCCATGGAGGGGAGCTTGGCTGCCAGTGAGTGCTAAGCACCCGCTAATTTTTTTCTGTGGGTGCTCCAGCCCTGGAGTACCCATGGAGTCGGCACCCATGGCCTAAACTACAGAGCGGGCAACTCACTGAAACAGCCTCAGTGGGTTCACACACAGGAAAGGTAGTGCTTGTCCTGGCCCAAGCTAGTCAAAGCTGTATTCATTTGAGATGCCAAAGTGAGATTCCATTCAAAGTGGAGTGTACACATCTCCAGAGCAGATTTTCCTCATGGAAAATTTTGATTTTGCAGAAATTGCATTTTTGGTGGAAAATTTCTGATCACCTTTATTAATTACATTCTGATCCTTCAAAATTACTTGTGTAGTTTAAATGGATACCATTTTCTTCACTTCCTTTCAAACTGTTGCACAGTGTTGCATGTAATTACAGACTGTGTCATAAGGCAAATACACAAGGGGGCTAAATGTACATTGCACAGCCACTCTTAATTCTGACATTTCCTAATGGTTAAGTGCTTGACTTTGCAACCTTAGTCACGGAGGTGAGTGGGAGTGAGAGAGTGTAATGAAATCACAGATAAAGAGAGGAGGGTTCAGAGGTTTGGGGCTGACTCAAGATAATAGGTTTCAAGTTTGGATTAAGTGGTTATGAAATCTCATGAGATTTTGGCCCAAAATGATGAAAATCTCATAAGACTGGGTGACTGCATGAAATACTTGCCACCTTGGGTTGAATTCTAATGAGATCTACTGTTCTCATAAGATTCTGGCTATATCTAAAAGTGGAAAGTATCCCCCTTCTGTGTTTGGATCCGATTCAGAACCAGAATTGTAGAGCTGGGTTGGATTTAGTGATTCTAATACCATCCAGTTAGAGAAGAAACTCTGTTAGCTTATAACAAAGAACTATCTGTTCTAAATAGGGCACAGGACCATAAGGGAAACTGTAAGGTTGACATATTTATATTTCACCTGTCATCCCAAATGATCACAAAGTGCCTTACAGTCTATCTACATGGATCACTTCACTTGCCAGTGAAATACAGCCACCCTGAGTGAAGCAGCAGCCATTCTGCTCCAGAAACACTACACAGCTTCAAAGAAAGTGAAAGATAATTTATTCAACTGAAATCACAGAGTGGATTTTAGGTAGGTCAGAATGTAATTGAGTTTGGAATTTAACCAGGTCATCAGGGACCAAGAGCCTCCTTGGAGCATGCCTACTCTTGAGAAGGGCATCATGGGATCTCTTACCTTCACATATGCTAAAGGCCTCAATTTCATGACTCATCTGAGAAACAGATCATTCCTTCACTGAGAAGCTTCTACCACAAGCGTTGTGAACCATCTGTCACAGCAAACACCACAGCTTTCCAGTGGAAATAAAGGAACCATTGCATAACTAAGATGTGCTTTATAAAAATAACTCAAATGTCTACCTATCAACTAAAATCTCAGAAGCACTTGCTATGATTGCACTAACCAAAGCCTGCTTTTAGAAAGTGTTTCCTTAATCCTTAGAAGATGGTCATCATCAGGCAACTCTGCAGGATCCCTGGTCATTTAGGATCTCGTTCAAATCCTCCTCCTTGTTCTTCAAATCCCATGCAGACTTGCCACAGCCCACCTCTCAGGCTTTGTTTTTCTCTACTCCTTTTCTTGCTTCCCCCATCAACCTAGAACCTCCCAATTCTCTATCCCTCCACCAATAGCGGTACAAGAGCCTTCTTCTGTGCAGTTCCTGCCATCTGGAACGGCTTTCATATTCCAGGACCTCATCAACTCTGCTTCTCATTTGAACTGGCATCCTTTTTCCTTCACATAACCCTTTTGTTACTGCATCACTTAATGCTGTGAAATAGTTTGGAATATAGACGATACTAAGTTAAATAAAGATGTATCAGACAATGAAAACTAGAAAATAGGAGCAATTTCTAAGAAAATATTCATGAGATATGTATTCCTTTATTCTGATAAAATTCAAGATTTCACTGAAATTGTTAATTACATTTTTTTTCTTTCTTTCTTTTTTTTTTTTACCAGCTCCAGTAAAAACTAAAACTCTGGGCAAAACAAGTTTGTCACCCTCTTAAATAAATAAATAAAGCAAGATTCAAGAGCAGATAGCAGGAACAAAAGACCAGAGTCTTAGACAAAACATTCCAAAGAACTCCCTGTTTTTCTTAATGAGCATAACATTTCTGATGTCTTCAATTCTCTGCTCATTGAGGTATTTAACCGTATATGGTATGAGGTATCTGAGCGATCCCCTGAGAGGAGCTGAAGTCAGTGGGAGCTGTGGCTGCTCAGCACCTTACAGGATCAGGCCTAAACCAAATAATATATTATGACTGGACAGGTTGTGGCTAGCTTATGTTGCAAAGTAGGTGTTTGGGGTGAAGGGAAGAAGTAGGAGATTCAATAACTCTGGTTCTTGTACAACCTTGTGGAAATCCCTTCAAGGGTTTGGTTCATGATCTGAAGAATAAATAGTGTAAACGGATATTATCCCTTAAAACGCTGACCTTTTCCTCATTGCTATCTCTGAACAGACGGCGTATTTCCAGAGTCTCCAAATGGTTAACAAGATGCTGCCAACAGACCTCCTCACTCCTTTATGAATGATGTACTGTATATCTAGATGAATAGTTCAATATTTAAATGTGTCCCATAAACATGGAATATAGGTACCATGGTATCTTTGGGGAATGCCAATACAGGCAATCTTCCAGAGACCAAGAGCATTGGGTTGGTGAGAGCTGGGAGTACTTCCTTTGTGTTGTTTGATAGTTGAATAAATTGTGCACATCTGAGGTACACACATAAACCCCCTCAGACAGGATATGGAAGCAACATAGGAAACAGCTTATATTTCCAGCTTTTTTCTATTATTTGTCAATGGTGAGAGGCAGGAACAAGTTAAGCCAATATATCCCAGAACAATGTGATGTTTTGATGCCGTATCACAATGTTGTGCCACTTGCATGCTAGCAACTTCATGCTCTGGAAGTCCCTTCAGAGTGAAGGTCTCAGATCAATAAATCAGCCCTCATTTTCTAACATTTAAAAGGCAGGCCTTCTTGATTGTGCTTCATTCAACTCCAATACCAGCAAAGCACTTTTAATTTCATGGACATGTGTTGTGTATACAGTTGGAGAATACCATCTTCCAAAAATACCAAGAAGTTTTGGTTGGGGTGAACTGCTGGTAAAAAGAATTGAAAAGACTGAAAGGTTTGTGTGTGGAAGGCGGGGGTTGGGTGAGAGACAGATAAAGAACTGACATTTAATTTGCAGAGGCTACTGAAAAACTACAGTGTTGTTTTCAGCTGCTGGAAAAGACAGACGAGCTCATTAGCTGTATTCCCAAGTCAAACATTTGTCTCTTTCCATCAGGCTGGTAACATTATCAACTATGTCAAGAATCTAATAGACATCACATGCAGCAAGGGAAATTAATCACAAGACAGAATGGGACAGATTCAGATCTCAATTACTCTGGTGTAAACCCAAGGGGACTCCATTTAGTTGAATGAAATCACTCTGGATTTATACCAGCGTAACTGAGAACAGAATCTGGCAGGGACGCCGGAACAATTTGTGTAGTGGGGGTGCTCAGAGCCATTGAGCCAAACTGTAAACCCTGTATATAATGGAATCCACTTCAAGTCAGGGGTGCAGCAGCAGCCGCAGCACCTCTAGTTTCAGCACCTATGGAATCTGGCCCATGTCACACTTTTTTTCTCTTTATATCTCTACACTTCACAGAATAATTCTAAACAAGGCTAAAAATTGACTTGAAAAAAATAACATTTTTTCTTCATATTTGTATTTTGCCTGGGACATATTTATCCTTGAAATAGGGGGGAAATGGTGCTTTGCTTTTGATCCAAGTTTATTTAAGAATACAACACCAAGCAAGACTAGGCACTAATGGACGATGATATGGAAATATTCTCTGCACTTGATGATTAATTGTCCTCCAATTTAAAAGATTAATTGTGAAAATCCACAATCTTCCCTAGAAAATTTAAAATGTGTAAATAAGTGAGTCACAAGACATTTTACATTATAAAGCTCTTTCCCAGATAGATATGTGGCTACACAAGTTGCATAAACCCTCGTTGTCAATTTAATATCATATAAGAACACAGAACATAAAAATGCCAGACAAATGATCTATCTAGCCTAGTATCCTGTCTCTGACAGTAGCCAGTGCCAGATGCTTCAGAGGGAATGAACAGAACAGGGAAATTTCAAGTGATCTATACCCTGTCATCCAGCCACAGCTTCTGGCAGTTGGAGATTTAGGGGCACCTGGAGCTGGTGTATTCCTAACCATCTTGGCTAATAGCCATTGATGGAGCTTTCCTCCATGAACTTATCTAAATTCTTTTTTGAATCTAGTTATACCTTTGGCCTTCACCACATTCCCTGGCACCCAGTCTTTTATGGAAGCTGTTCCATACCCCTTATCATTTTCGTTGCCCTTCTCTGCACCTTTTCCAATTCTAATGTGTCTTTTTTGAGAGGGGGTGACCAAAACTGCACACGGTATTCAAGCTCTGGGCATACCATGGATGGATATCGTGGCATTATGATATTTTCTGTTTTAATACCTATCCCTTGGTTCATGGTTCCTAACATTGTTAGGGTTTTTATTTTTTGACTGCCACTGCACACTGAGTGGATGTTTTCAGAGAACAATCCGTGATGACTCCAAGATCTCTTTCTTGAGTAGTAACAGCTCATTTAGACCAAATCATTGTGTAAGTACTGTTGGGATTAGGTTTTCCAGTGTGTATTACTTTGCATATATCAACATGGATTTTCATATGCTGTTTTGTTGTCAAGTTATCCAGTTTTGTGAGATCCCTTTGTAACTCCTCACAGTCAACTTTGGTCTTAACTATCTTGAGCAATTTTGTATTGTCTGCAAATTTTGCCACCTCACGGTTTACTCTCCATTTCCAGATCATTGATGAATACATTGAACAGCACAAGGCCTTGTACAGATGATTTGGGGGTCCCACTACTTACATCTTTAAATGGTGAAAACTGACCATTTATTCGTAGCCTTTGTTTCCTATCTTTTAACCAGTTACTGATCCATGAGAAGACCTCCCCGCTTACCTTTATCCAAGGAAAAATGAACAGGTTTATTCATTTTTCTTTCAAGAAGGATGGTCTTGTGATTAAGGCACTGGACTGGGACTGAGGAGAACTAGGTTCACTTCCCAGCTCTGATACAGACTTCCTATGTGACCTTGGGCAAGTCACTTCATCTCTGTATGTCTCAGTTCCTTGACTGTAAGATACCTCCCTTTCCCCTTCCTTTGCCTAACTTGTTTGTTTATATTGTGAATTCTCTGGGTCAGGGCCTGTCTTATTTTGTGGATGGTCAGCACCTGGCACAATAAGACCCAGTCTCAGGTGGTGCCTCTGGAACTACTGTAATAACGTATATATTATTACACGATGAAATGTCAAAGACTGAAGAGAGAAATTCTCATTCAGTTCAGCTCCTGTAGTCCTTGTTCTAAAGCATCACAATTACCCCACAAATAGAAGAGTAATCTCATTAGTTAGTATGCCCAGGGAGCTCCAAGATTCTTCTACTAATTAATTTTACCAGTATTTGGACAGCTCCTATTACCCGTTTTTCATGACATACTTAAACTCAAAGGCTGCATACATAAGGAAGAAAAGCTGCAGCAATATCTCTCCCTCTCAATCTTTGCAGGGGCTATTCACAATTCCAGTTCTTTTTCTCCTGGAACAAACATTCAACTCCAGGCTAGCTCCACGAGTAGCACTTACCTCCCCAAAGGAAGCTGGAAGAGGCAAGGGTGGGGCCATACCCCAGTGCCACCTCTTTCTCACTTATCAGCAGAAGTGCCTTTTGCAAAGTGTGTTGCAAGAATCACTCGTCTGTTCCCCATTCTGTCCTGCAGTGTTCCTGGAGACAGTGCACCCAAAACCAAGCTTCATTCAGTTCTTAGCGATTATAGGAACTCTCCATGGGGAAGCTTAACCTTCAAGTTGCCCCTTACTATCGCCAGTGGCTTAAAGCCACATTATGGCCTACAGTTTTCATAATGGGGGCTTCTGAGAAGGATCCAAACCATCTGAACTACTAGAGTCTGCAAAACTGAGATGGAATTTTATGAGAAGAGGCTCTCTAATGGGACCCTGTTTCTGAAAGGACCCAAAATATCCCCAAGTACAGTTCTAACAATTTCAACTTCATGTCACAGAGGGACCCAGGTGTCCAAAAATGAAAAAAGTAACTTCTTTAAAAAAATTTAACAAAATATTCTCAAACCTCCATATTGTGGTTTGAGTTTGGAGTTAAGTTTCAAGTCAGTTCTTATTTTACTCGAAACTGTTCAATCATTCCTCCCAATCATGGATCATAATTGCTCTCAATACACTTGTCAAGAATAGAAAAAGAGATTAGTTAAATCACCCGGTGCTTACTTCTCCAGTTACCAAGTTGGTCTCTCTTGTGCAAGACCATCTCCCTTACTACCATTGTTAGAGAACAACTGGGCATAAGGGACATATGAAGATTCAGGCTTAAAACGCTTTAATTTGTTAGTGATTTTGAAAGTAACTAAACATTCCATCTTCCTAAAGCCTTGGGGAGTTGTTGCTCTAGAAATCCCCTTTCTCTCTCAACTAAATTGAAGAGCGTAGATGAGGAATATGGGATGTGGAACATTTTGATGTCCCCCCATAAATCCTTTTTGGCACTTTGATATATCTTAGTACAATCGTACACAAAAATGCATTTCATTGCCTCCAGGCTCTGTAGATTTTCAGTCACTGAGGCTTTTTGTGTCACTTCATAGAAGGGAAAAAGAAAAGGAGGACTTGTGGCACCTTAGAGACTAACCAATTTATTAGAGCATAAGCTTTCGTGAGCTACAGCTCACTTCATCGGATGCATACTAGAAGGAGAAGATCAGCAATATAGAAGAGCCAAATTTTCAGCCACAAATTTTAATGTTGTGCCTGAAAAAGTTCATGTGCTTTGTGGGCACAAATGGAGTTTTCAGAAACAAACATTTTGCATGGACTTCTCTGGGTGCAAACTCAAAATCTGGTCCTAAGACTCGGAAACAATTTAGGTCCTATTCTCGCAAAGACTTAGATACATGTTTAGAATTAAGCACATGAGAAATTCCATTGACTTCAATGGAAGTTGGACCAAGACCTTATAAAAGAGTAATCAGTGGATCTCTTGCAGTTTTTATTATGTGATTTACAATCGCATTTGCTTGGGGCAACCTTACAAGACAGGAGGAACTATAACAAACAGTGAGCCCGGTAGGTCAAGCTTGTCTTAATTATTTATTAAATACAAAGTAAATCATCAAGATCCTGCTCTGAAGGGGCTTAAAAACCTCCACAGAGATGCTGAAATGGGGCATTTTCAACTCCCATTGACTTCGATGGCAGCAGAGGGTGCATATCACATAGCAGGATTGGGCCCCAAATTTGGTGAAGACCCATTTTACATTTTTGGGCCACAATAACCTGGTTTGTTACTAGTGCACCTTCTATAGACAATATTTTGAAAAGTTTACCCACAATCTCTAAGGAACCATTAAAAATTATTGCTGTTCCAAACCTTGTTACAGCCTGGTCCAGTGCAGTAAAACATTATTTTTGTGCTGAGAATTTGTGCCATTTCTGCCTAGAAAATCAAATGAATATTGTATCCTAAAGTTACAGCACCAGGAAGCCTTTGTATATTGCTTTAGTTTAATTAGAAGGCAGTTTACATATTCCTCAGCCTCAAAAAAAATTGGTCCCCATGAAAAATTTAAACACGGCTAAAGTGCCCACTTCCATTTTTATTTCCCCTTTCTTTAAGTTACTGTTTAAAGAAATTACAACAAACTCAGGCATTTTTGTAACCAGAACCTTTCATTCAAAGATCACAGAGCTCTTTACAACCATCAATTAATTCTCAACACCCCTTTTGAGATGGGCGTTGTTATCCCCATTTTCTGGAAAGACAAATCTGAGATACAGTGAGTTGCTCACACCACAAATCACTGGCAGAACTGGGAATAGACCACAAGAATCATGACTTTTAGCCCTTTGCTCTTGCTACACTCCTCCTCTAAACTACCAATCCACTTGATAGGAAGATGGACTTTTATTCTGACTTCCAGCTATGGCCAGTATGACTTTTCTCTTTATTTGGTTCACAGCTTACCTTTAAGAAAAGCTGGTAGGTGAATGAACAATTGATAACACAGCAAAGTAGCAGAAAGAAGCTGCTGAAAAGGCAGAGTCAATTAGGAACTGCGTCTACTTCACCTCCACTCCTTGTCTCCCCCCTCCCCAAACCTTAGGCAATTAAAGGGGCAGATCTCTCTGTCACAAGTCCAACTATCCAAACTCACTCTCAGATAAGCTATTACCAGCAGGAGAGTGAGTTTGGGGTGGGGGGGGCGGAGGGTGAGAAAACCTGGATTTGTGCTGGAAATGGCCCAACTTGATTATCATACACATTGTAAGGAGAGTGATCACTTTAGATAAGCTATTACCAGCAGGAGAGTGGGGTGGGAGGAGGTATTGTTTCATGGTCTCTGTGTATATAATGTCTTCTGCAGCTTCCACAGTATGCATCCGATGAAGTGAACTGTAGCTCACGAAAGCTTATGCTCAAATAAATTGGTTAGTCTCTAAGGTGCCACAAGTACTCCTTTTCTTTTTGCGAATACAGACTAACACGGCTGTTACTTTGAAACCAGAAGAGTAGAGAGTTGCACTGATTTCTGGTACCAGTTATATCTCAAAATGATGCATACAAGGGGAGAGGGGGAGGTTCTCAAGAGAATTAGGATTACTAGATGACTTTACGGATGCTCAAAACATTGTGGCTAGTTACTATATGCTGAATACGTTCCCCCGCCCCTGCCGCCCACTCCAGTAATACATTTAGGTACTCTACTTCCCTTTCAGATCAACTTCAACTGAAGATGGACTCAAACCACAAATCAGATCCGGATGCAGGGTAAAAGTTTGGGCATGTTTAGATCCAGTTTGCTGCTTCCAGCTGCTAAAGTGAGAAAGTCTGTATCTTCATCCAAACTTGCTCAAAGTACAGATGTGTTTGGATCCCAGAGTTTTGCTCTGAGTCCATCTCTGCGTTCAGCAAATTACTTCTGCATAAATAAACTGCTGTGACATTTTCGGTCAAAAGGAAAAATAACTACAAAGAGATCCAGTACAGTCCAATAGAAAGGGCAGGGAACCTGGGCTCTGCCCCCGGCTCTGCCACTTGGTCGTTATGTGACCTCAAGCAAGGTATTTCACGTTTGTGCTTCAGTTTCCCCATCTTTAAAATGGGATTAAAATGCTTATGTACCATAGTCAAACTGCTTTGGGATCCAAGGATGAAAAGTGCTATAGAAAAGTTTTAGGAGCACTTCAGTGATTATTTGAAGAAAGTTAAACTTGGACTTGTGACAGGGAGATCTGCCCCTTTAATTGCCTAAGGTTTGGGGAGTGGGGAGACAAGAAGCTGCCCACCTTGCCCCAGAGAGAAGCCCAGCAGGCAGGTGCTGAGAATCAGCTGATCAGCACTGCATAATTGGCCCACACTCAGCTGGGCTACACAAAGGGGGAAAACAGGAAAGGGGGGTTGGTAACCAGAGCAGGAGGCTGCATGCAGGCAGACCCTGTGAGGCCCCTGCGCAGGGTCAGAGAGGAGTGTCCCCAGTAGCTGCCAGAGGACTCCAGTCTGAACCCCTAACCAGAGTGGTGTTTATGTTACTTTTTGAATACTTTTCTCTCTCGTTTGTGAATAGAGTAGATAGAGCCCTGAAGAAAGGGACAGAAAACTAACCTTGGCATGGCTGATTGTCTATTCCCAGCTAGTGCCCTAGGACACCAATGTACGTGACTTCAACTAGTACTCTTAAATCACACACCTTTTGCATTCGTAACCGAAGTCAGCACATTTTTAGATGGCATCCTAAAACAAACCATTAGAGCACAAAGCAGTTTGAGCTGTTTGAAAGAGATACTGCAGAGATAAGTTTAGCTCACAGAATGAAAATGCAGACATTTCTCTGTTGAACTATCCAAATACCATATTAAAACCAATAAGCAAAGATCTCTAAAGGTTTCATTCAGAATAAATGGCTTTCATAGAACATTTCTCTTGTACACGGATATTCTTTACAGTGGATAATTTACTTTGTCTAATACAGGACAGCAACTTACTAGCCACAATTATACATTGTATATTAAAAACAATATATAGTGGGGAATAATGGACATTTAATTAAAATATAAGTGCTGCAACTGAAATCCAAATAATATAATAAAATAATGAGCTTAAATTTTATTTCCATTTCATTGTAGCCCAAGGTCCAGTGTGCATCAGCAGCCATGGTGGGAGCTAAAAGTTGTGGACTACAAACTGCTGCTTCTTCCCCTCCCCCCGCAAGCCAAACGAGATTTTTTATTGTTCTTTGCCCTCCTAGGCCAGCAGGAAGTTTTAGCACTGAAGCTGGGAGGATGAGGCAAGCAGAGAGGAAGCTGCTGGACTGTAATCTTGTTCTGTGTTTCCTTACAAAATAACACTTTGTTCCTGGTGGTTTGTCTGAGTGCGTCTGGTACGAGGTGAACATGCTCTGGCACACGACGCAGAGCACATTGAGGAACCTTTGGCCTGGTCCCCTCAAGCTGTGTAAAAAGTCGCAAAGGGAGACCTACCCTATCTTGAACAACCACAAACTGGGATGGTGAACATGAGGGGGCAGGGTTATATAATGTTAACAGAAACTAAGGGCAACAGATTTTTATTTAAACTTAAACTGAAAAAAAACAACCTCTCCCCACCTCATATGTATAGACTGATTCATTTCCATACTACAGCGATGCTACGAGAAACAACTCTGACAATTCTTAGATTCCAAAGCCAGAAGGGACCATTGTGATCATCTATTCTAACCTCCTCTATAATACAAGGCATAGACTTTACCCAAAATAATTTTAGAGCATACCTTTTAGAAAAGCCTCCAATTTTGATTTAAGAATGGTCAGTGATGGAAAATCCACCATGAGCTTTGGTGACTGTTCCAATGTTTAATTACTCTCACCATTAAAATTTGATGCCTTATATCTAGCCTGGGTTTGTCTAGCTTCAGTTTCCAACCATTGAATTGTGTTATACCTTTCTCTGCTAGATAGAAGAGCCCATTATTAAATATTGGTTCCCCTATAGGTACTTGTAGACTGTAATACATTCACCACTTCAACCTTCTCTTTCTTAAGCAAAATAGATGGAGCTCCTTGTGTCTATCACTATAATGCATATTCTCTAATCCTTTAATCATTCTCTTGGCAATTCTCTAAACTATCTCCCAATTATAAATATCATTCTTCAACTGTGAACATCAGAACTGGAAACAACATTCTAGTAGCCACCACACTACTGCCAAATATAGAGATGTAAAATAACTTCTTTATTCCTGCTTGAGATTCCCGTTTAAGAATCTATAAATTGCATTAACCAGTGTTGCAGTAGGAGCTCATCATGTTCAGCTGATTATTCACTGCCACCCCCAAATCTTTTTCAGATTCACTACTTTCAAAAATAGAATTCCCCATTGTGTAAATGTAGCCTACATTCTTTATTCTGAGATGTGCACATTTACATTTAGCCATATTAGAACACATTGCTGGTTCCACCCAGCTTACTAAACATTCCAGATTGCTCCGTATCAATGACTTGTCCTCTTTATTATTTACCACTCCCCCAATTTTTGGGTCATCTGCAAACTTTATCTGCAAAAGTGATGCTTTTATATTTTCTTCTTCCAGATCATTGATAAAAATGTGGAATAGTGTAGAGCCAAGAACTGATCCTTGCAGGACCTCATAAGAAACACACCCATTCGATGATGATTCCCCGTTTACAATTCTATTTTGAGACCTATTAGGTTTGTCAGATTTTGATTAATTTCATGTGTGCCATGTTCATTTTATATCTTTCTAGTTTTTTAATCAAAATGTCATGTGGTACCAAGTCAAATGCCCTGCAGAAGGCAAAGTATATTACCTTAACACTATTACCTTTATCAACTGAACTTGTAATCTCATAAAAAAATCAAGTTAGTTTGACAGGATCTATTTTCAATAAACACATGTTGATTGGCATTAATTATATTACCCTCTTTTAGTTCTTATTAATATAGTCCTGTATCAGATGCTCCACTGTCTTGCCCGGGATTGATGTCAGATTGAAAGGCCTACAATTACCTGGGTTATCCCATTTACCCTTTTTAAATACTGGCACAAAATTAGGTTTCTTCCAGTCTTCTGGAACTTCTCCATTGTTCCAAGACATTGCAAATTAACAGTCCAGTGAACTCCTCAGCCAGCTCTTGATGGCAAGTTATATGGACCTGCTGATTTAAAAATGTCCAACATTAAGAGCTGCTGTTTAACATCATTCTGAAATATTAGTGGAATGGAAAGTGTTCAGATGGCTTCATCATCTGTTTTTTACTTACATACAGAACAGAAATATTTATTGAACAGATCTGCCTTTTTGGTATTATTATTTGTATAATTCTACTATTTCCATTTAGAATTTAGAACTATGGAAACTTACCATTCATTGACAAGCAATGTTCAGATTGTTCCTAAATTTAAGCCTCTTACAAAGCAGATGAACCCAAAGTTAGCTAGATGAAAATGCTTCAAGGGTCAGTCTGATACAAGTGTGATTATTAAAAAATTATTATTTGTATTGTACTAGTGCCTATGAGCTCCAGTCATGGAGCAGGACCCGCTTTGTGCTAGGTGGTGGAGTTAAGGGGTTGAGAACCAGTAGTATCAACAGCTTCAGGGATGCCCCACCTTCCATTGTTACATTACACATGAGGAAGCAAAATGCACCGTCAGTGCTGCCCTGTACAAAATCTTTCAGGTATATCCATGTATTGAGAATGATGGAACTAAAGTGCATATCCACCTCTGCTCTATATAGCAGTTAAATAAAAACCAGTGTTTTTGAGAATACTGTTCAGCTACTGCACATGAGGGTATAACCATTGCTTTGGTGATTGTTTAATGAGGCCAGTTTTCTACCCTAAAGGTACAGATAACTTCTGTTAACGTCAATGGCAGTTATCTGCATTTATCATAAGTAATACAGATTGCTCAGGATTTCACATGAATGGATTTCAGCCATAATTGCAAACTTGGATGCCTAAATTGTGCCTGCACCAGATCCCAAGGACCACATTCAAAATTTAAATTTGCATATGCAAATGAATGGCAAACAGATGCTCATGTGTATGACTACTTGTTTATTATGCATTTACAAAGTAGGTTTAATAGGCATAACATAGTTATCCAGGTCTTAAAATTGTATTTGCTGCCACCTCTTGTGATTTTATCACGAGTCTTGCAGTATTTGGTGTTTTTCTCCAAGCTCCATCTTCCAAGTAATTATGTCAGAATCTCAGCTTTCACTTAAAGTAGTATGTGTCCAGTCCTCAGAGTCATGGAGAAAAGCTTGAAAATGTGACCAGAGCTCAGAAACCAGAGACAAATAAAAAGGAGAGGTTATTCACCTCTGACTATAGTTATTTTAGATGTGTGTCCCTGTGGGTGCTCCACTGTAGGTGCACATGTGCCTCGTGCCTTCAGTCGGAGATTTTAGGTAGCAGTGGCATTCAACCCACACATGCATTCTGCACTGCCTCATTCTCTGCACCGTGGCTAGCTAGAACTGCATAGGTGAACTGCCCTCAGTTCCTTCTCTGCTGGAAAGTTCCATAACAATTAACTCCAAAGCAGAGCAGAAATAGGACAGGAAGCGGAACACACAAACAGACACATGCCTCAAAGAACTACAGTTATTATACATGGTGAATACCTTCTTGTTCTTTGAGTAGTGTCCCTATGGATGCTCCACTTCAGGTACTCCTGAGCACTATCCTCAAAGATGGGGGGGCTTCGGAGTCAAGTCCAAAACTTAAAACATTAAGGTAGAGCCAAACACAGAATCAGAAGCCAAGTCATGAATCACTGCATAATGTTCAAAAAGGCATGTATGGAGGTCCAACTTGCAGCTTCGCATATCTCAGCAATGGGAATGTTCTTAAGAAGAGCTACTGAAGTAGAAAGAGAGCTCATTGAATGGGTTAGTACTCTAGAAGGGGTTGGAGATCATGAGACTGATAACAAAAACTAACAGCTGGATTTCCATCTACTTTGTATGGCATTGGAGATCCCTTAGACCTGTCCTCAATAGACACAAACAACCTGGAAGATTTTCGAAGGGCATGTCTGCTCTGCAATTAAAAAGCCACAGCTGGCCTGTTCCAGCTGACTCAAACAGCCCCTTAGCCTGAACCCCACAAGCCTAACTGCAGTGTAGACATTTGGGCTCAGGCTGCAGCCCAAGCTCTGGGAACTCCCACCACACAGGGTCCTAGAACCCAGGCTCCAGCCCAAGCCCAAACATCTACACTGCAATTAAACCACCCCTTCGCCTGAACCCCACGAGCCCCAGTCAGTTGGCACGGGTCAGCAATGGGTTTTTAATTGAAGTGTAGACATACCCCAAAAGGCTTAGTCTTTCTGACATGAAGTCTACGTAACTCCTGATCTTCCTTATTCAGGTGTGGTTTAGGAAAGAAAACCGGAAGGTGAATAGACTGGTTAACGTGGAAATCCAACACCACCTTCAGTAAGAATTTGGAAAGTTATCACAATGTAACCTTGTCCTTGAAAAATACGGTGAAGGAGGAATATGCCATCAGAGCCCCTATCTCCCCAGCTCTTTGAGCAGAAGTAATGGCTACCAAGAAGGCCGTTTTCATAGATAAGTCAAGAAAGGAACAGGTTGCCATTGGCTCAAAGAGATCTCTCATAAGGCATCGAAGCTCCAAGATGAAGTTCCAAAAATGGGCTAGAATGTTTGATTCATGGAAAAAATTCCCCAACACCTTGAGAAACCACACAGTCATTGGATGCGTGAACAATGAAAAATCCTCCGCTGGGAAATGGAAGGCCGTAAGGGCTGCCAAATGTACCTTAATGTAATTCAAAGACAAACCTGTCTTTTTCAGTTTTAGGATATACTCTTGTATATTTGATAGTGAAAAGGATGCAGATGAAAGATGTCTCAGGTCACACCAATGGCTGATCTTGTCCATCTTTTGTAGGTAAGTATTATGAGTAGACTGCTTTGTGCTATGTAATATTACTCTTCTCACTTCCTCAAAATAGGTTGTTTCTAATCCCACGAACCATTGATCAGCCATGCTTTGAGGCAAAGAACCCTACGGTTGGGGTGAAGAATTTGACTGGCATCCTGAGAAAGAAGATGGAGAGTCTGGAGGATGATTGGCTGATGAGCAGCCAACTGGATGAGATAAGGAAACCATGTCTACCTTGGCCATAGTGGAACCAGCAGAATAACTCTTGCCTTGACTTTCCTTATTATCTTGATCAACACCATAGATATTAGAGGAGTTGGCAGAAATGCATAAAACAGACCCAACATCCAACAAAGGAAAAAGGCATCTCCCAAAGGATGGCATCCCAGTCCACCTCTTAGCACAACTGGAAGCACTTCTTGTTTTGGTGAACAGGTCTATCTGCAGGATGCCCCAACACTAAAATTCCATTATACTCCAATGCATATTTATCTCCTATTTGTGATCCTAAGAGAAGTGTCTGCTGAGGGTGTCTGCGGTGATGTTTTGAATGCCCAAAAGATAAGCTATCACGATGATACTGAGACACTGAAATGATTTTGTATGCACGATTCCAGAGTCTCATGGCTTTGGTGCAGGGGGAGGGTGATTTCGCTTCCCTTTGATGGTTGATATAAAACATGCATGACATATTGTCTGTCATGATCTTCACAATTGCCCCTGCCCAATGGCATCAAATGGAGAGAGGCATTTCTGACTGCCATGAGTTTCAGCAAGTTGATGTGTAGAGTGCTTTTGTGAGATGACCACGAATGTGAATGTCAAGATGTGCTCCCCATCCCAACAGAGATGCATCTGTCATTACTACCATTGGAGATGGTTGAGCAAAGGGGACTCCTATGCAAATGTTGTGAGGATCTTTCCACCAGTTGAGGGACTTCTTCACAACAGTAGGAACTGACAGTAGTTTGTTCAAACTTTCTTTGCTTGGCGAATAAACAGTTTTGAGCCACTCCTGGAGGCAGTGCATGTGCAACCTTTTGCGGTTTATCACTTACATACCAACTGCCATATGTCCCAACAACTGAAGATAGCTTTTGACCAATGTCTGGGGGCTGATTTGGACCATAGTGATTAAATTCAATCAGATTGTAAACCTGTGCACTGGGAGGTAGGCTTTGGCCATTACCACATCAAGCCACGCTCCTATGAATGCCAATCTTTGCACTGGGGCCAAGGTGGACTTCTGAATTTTTAACTGAAGCTGGATGCAACCACCGCTGCAGCCCCTGTGTAATCAACCACCCTCCTCCCCAAGTTCCATAGCCTCTCACCCAGACACCCAAGAACACGGTTCAGGGGACCTCCGGGCACACAACCACTCCACCCCAGAGGACTGCCCAAGCAACAGAAAGCTGGCATTCAATAAGTTTTGAAGTGCAGTGTGGCCTTGTCCTTCCCTCCTCCCGCACCCCACCCGGTGCTTCCCTCCTGCCCCACCCCTCCTGGGCTACCTTGGCAGTTATCTCCCCATTTGTGTGACAAATTAATAAAGAATGCATGAATTTGAAACAACAATGACTTTATTAAGAAAAGGAGTACTTGTGGCACCTTAGAGACTAACCAATTTATTTGAGCATAAGCTTTCGTGAGCTACAGCTCACTTCATCAGATGCATATCGTGGAAACTGCAGCAGACTTTATATATACACAGAGAATATGAAACAAAACCTCCTCCCACCCCACTGTCCTGCTGGTAATAGCTTATCTAAAGTGATCATTAGGTGGGCCATTTCCAGCACAAATCCAGGTTTTCTCACCCTCCACCCCCCCACACAAATTCACTCTCCTGCTGGTGATAGCCCATCCAAAGTGACAACTCTTTACACAATGTGCATGACAATCAAGTTGGGCTATTTCCTGCACAAATCCAGGTTTTCTCACATCCCCCCCACCCCCATACACACACAAACTCACTCTCCTGCTGGTAATAGCTCATCCAAACTGACCACTCTTCAAGTTTAAATCCAAGTTAAACCAGAACATCTGGGGGGGGGGGGTAGGAAAAAACAAGAGGAAACAGGCTACCTTGCATAATGACTTAGCCACTTCCAGTCTCTATTTAAGCCTAAATTAATAGTATCCAATTTGCAAATGAATTCCAATTCAGCAGTTTCTCACTGGAGTCTGGATTTGAAGTTTTTTTGTTTTAAGATAGCGACCTTCATGTCTGTGATTGCGTGACCAAAGAGATTGAAGTGTTCTCCGACTGGTTTATGAATGTTATAATTCTTGACATCTGATTTGTGTCCATTTATTCTTTTACGTAGAGACTGTCCAGTTTGACCAATGTACATGGCAGAGGGGCCTCTTGTTTTTTCTTATCCCCCCTCCCCCAGATGTTCTGGTTTAACTTGGATTTAAACTTGAAGAGTGGTCACTTTGGATGGGCTATCACCAGCAGGAGAGTGAATTTGTGTGTGGGGTGGGGGTGGAGGGTGATGTGAGAAAACCTGGATTTGTGCTGGAAATGGCCCACCTAATGATCACTTTAGATAAGCTATTACCAGCAGGACAGTGGGGTGGGAGGAGGTTTTGTTTCATATTCTCTGTGTATATATAAAGTCTGCTGCAGTTTCCACGATATGCATCTGATGAAGTGAGCTGTAGCTCACGAAAGCTTATGCTCAAATAAATTGGTTAGTCTCTAAGGTGCCACAAGTACTCCTTTTCTTTTTGCGAATATAGACTAACACGGCTGTTACTCTGAATGACTTTATTGCCTCTGCAAGTGGTGATCAAAGAGGGGAGTGGAGGGCGGCTGGCTTACAGGGAAGTAGAATGAACCAAGGGGATGGGTTTTCATCAAGAAACAAACAGAACTTTCATACCGAAGCCTGGTCAGCCATGAAACTGGTTTTCAGAGCTTCCCTGATGCGCAGCGTGCCCTGCTGTGCTCTTCTAACCGCCCTGGTGTCTGGCTGCATGTAACCAGCAGCCAGGCGATTTGCCTCAACCTCCCACCCCTCCATAAACATCTCCCCTTTACTCTCACAGATATTGTCGAGAACACAGCAAGCAGTAGTAACAATGGGAATATTGGTTTCACTGAGGTCTAACCGAGTCAGTAAACTGCACCAGCAAGCTTTTAAACATCCAAATGCACATTCTACCACCATTCTGCACTTGCTCAACCTGTAGTTGAACAGCTCCTGACTACTGACCAGGCTGCCTGTGTACGGCTTCATGAGCCATGGCATTAAGGGGTAGGCTGGGTCCCCAAGGATAACTATAGGCATTTCAACATCCCCAATGGTTATTTTCTGGTCTGGAAAGTAAGTCTCTTGCTGCAGCTGTTCCCACAGACCAGAGTTCCTGAAGATGTGAGCGTCATGTACCTTTCCCGGCCATCCCATGTTGATGCTGGTGAAATGTCCCTTGTGATCGCGCAGTGCTTGCAGCAGCATGGAAAAGTACCCCTTTCGGTTTATGTACTGGCTGCCTTGGTGGTCCAGTCCCAAGACAGGGATATGCGTTCCGTCTATCGCCCCACCACAGTTAGGGAATCCCATTGCAGCAAAGCCATCCACTATGACCTGCACATTTTCTAGAGTCACTACCCTTGATAGCAGCAGCTCAGTGATCGCGTTGGTTACTTGCATCACAGCAGCCCCAACAGTAGATTTGCCCACTCCAAATTGATTCCCGACTGACCAGTAGCTGTCTGGCGTTGCAAGCTCCCACAGGGCTATGGCCACTCGCTTGTGAACTGTGAGGGCTGCTCTCATCTTGGTATTCTGGTGCTTCAGGGAAGGGGAAAGCAAGTCACTAAGTTCCATGAAAGTGCCCTTACACATGTGAAAGTTTCGCAGCCATTGGGAATCATCCCAGACCTGCAACACTATGCGGTCCCACCAGTCTGTGCTTGTTTTCCAGGCCCAGAATTGGCGTTCCACAGCATGAGCCTGCCCCATTGCCACCAGGATGGCCAAATTGTCGGGGCCCGTACTTTGAGATAAGTCTGTGTCCATGTCCTCATCACTCTCCTCACTGCGCTGCTGTCGCCTACTCGCCTGCTTTTGCAGGTTCTGGTTCTGCATATAGTGCATGATAATGCGCATGGTGTTTAGGGCAATCACAACTGCCGCGGTGATCTGAGCGGGCTCCATGCTTGCCGTGGTATGGCGTGAGCAGGAAAACACAGTGGCAGTGGAAGCGGCAGGTGGATGACAATGCTGACAGCAATATGGTGCCCGCACGGAAAAAGAAGCAAAACAATTGTCGGCCGTTGCTTTCACAGAGGGAGGGAGCGGGGAGCAAGGGGTAGGCTGGCAGCAGACAGTGCTGCTGCCTGGGAGAGCAGCCTGAGGCAGAATGGCCCCCTCAAGGATTGAGCTCACAACCCTGGGTTTAGAAGGTCAATGCTCAAACCACTGAACTATCCCTCTGCCAATATTCCAGGCAAGACTGACTCTCCATTAGACAAAACTTAAAGAAGAGAATGACCTGAGTCACTCCCATCTATGTGCAGGTGCCCCTGACAGACTTTACCGAGGTCTGCCAGGAGCACGCACGTCAACCCAGGCACCCCTGACAGACTTCACCGAGGTCCACCAGGAGCACCCATGTCTGCCCAGATGCCCCGACCGACCTGACCAAGGCCAGCCAAGAGCACCCAGGAGACGACGAGGATGGCTACTAGTCGTACTGCACTATCTGCTGCCACAAGGCAATGAGCTGCTGCTGTGTAGCAATGCAGTCCCACGTCTGCCATCACCCAGCAGACGTACGGTGACGGTGAGCTGAGCAGGCTCCATGCTTGCTGTGGTACGGTGTTTGCATGGGTAACCCATGAAAAAAGGTGCAAAATGATTGTCTGCCGTTCCTTTCATGGAGGGAGGGAGGGAATGGGGGCCTGACGACATGTACCAGAACCACCCGTGACAATGTTTTTTGCCCCATCAGGCATTGGGATCTCAACCCAGAATTCCAATGGGCAGCAGAGACTGCGGGAACTGTGGCATAGCTACCCACAGTGCAGCGCTCCAGAAGTCGACGCTAGCCTCAGAACTGTGGACGCACTCTGCCAACTAAATGGTCTTAAGTGGGGACACACACACAATCAACTGTATAAAATCGCTTTCTAAAAATTCGACTTCTATAAATTCAACCTACTTTTGTAGTGTAGACATACCCTTAATGTTTTTCATCAGCCCTTTTAATGGTGGGCAGTATTGTTGCTGGAGTATACCAGTTTACTTTTGCAGGATCCAGTAGAGCCTCTTTAATAGATAAGACAATTCAGGCAGATGACTCTCTATGCAAAATATCTAGCAGTTTATGTTAGGATTCCTTAAGCTCCTCAAGTGGTATTTGTAAGGAGTCTGGTATCTTTTTAATAAGATCCTGGAACTGCTTGTTGTCATCAGTCAGGTATGATGGGAGAGACATGATTGCTTCATTTGGTTGGCAGAGAAAGATTTTTGAGGAACACGAGGCTCCTGCTCCTCAAAAATCTCTTCTTGTGGTTCAGGCTTTTTAGAGACAGGATGCGGGAGGGAGGAAATGTCTACCCCATCATGGCAATGAGTGATGCTAAGGGTTCTAGAGAATTGTTGATGGTAGCCCGCCCATGGATCCCAGTACAGCCAATGAGGGGGCCCATATAGAATAGGTGAGGGCATCCAAGAGTGCTCATACACCTGGGATGGAGCTTGAAGGTGTCTCTCTAAAATATGTTCCATCTCCCTAAAAGTGACTGGAAAAATACTCCTGATTGTGAGGAGGAGAGCCCTGAACAGAAATTTAAGAGACCGATGAGAAAGCCCCATCATCTTCAATGTCACTTTGTAGAAAAAAGGTAGTGATTCTGTCGGTAATGGTTCTATGTCTGAAGACCTGGAGGTGCATGGTACCAAGAACGGATTGTTACTTAAAGAGGAGTCAGACATCTCTGTCACAACAAGGTCTCATGAAAATCTGAACTCCTGTAGTACTGACTTGGTGGTTGGTAGCAAGGCAGCAGCCTGAGCAGAGGTTACTGAGGCAGAGAGAGTGGATGGTACTGTAGGCTTTATGTGCTCTTTATGTGTGTCTGCTAAATGATAGTCTGGTCTTCTGTAGTACCAAAATGGTAGGTACCAAGGGCCTGGCTGATTCTACCAGAACCAGCTTAGAAGAGGTAGTCTTCTCCTTGCCACCTCAATCCCCTGATGATACCAATGATCTTATGAAGCCAGAACCCTTAAATTCTTTCGGTAAAATGGTGCTTGCAGTACCTAAGGAACCTGTAGCCTCATGGGTACCAAGTTGGGAACTGACGGGTGCCGAAGTATTTCTCTCAATCAGTGATGAGGGTTTCTTTGAAGTAGATTACCTACCTGGGGAACCTGAGCTCCATTTCCTACAGTCATTTTGAAAGGATTCTTGAGTCTTCCACTTAGAAGCTCTAGGGAAATGCTGCACTGAAGAGGTTGAGGTGGTCAACTTGCTCATAGACCAGTATATGGGAGGGATCCCACTGGCCTGGGTCAGAAGCTAGATGAAGGGTAGGAGGTGCAACTTAGTCTCCTGGTTCTTTTTTGGTGCTCGATAGGAAGGCCAGGCAAAAGTTACACTTCTGGGGAATGTGCGACTCCCCAAGATAACAGAAACACTGGGAGTGCCCATCACTCACTAGGATGGCCTCCCTGCATGAAAAGGCACAGGGAAAAAAACGAAGAGACAACAGTCTTTACAACCATTTTTTAAATGATTTAACTACTGTTAACTACTACTCAAACTGACTAAGCTAAGAAAAACTAAGAAAAAAACTACAGTTGAGATAAGCTCAACTCAGACACTGTTGCAGCTCCATCTTGGATGGAAGCAGTTAAGAAAGAACTGAGGGCGGTTCACCCGTGCAGCTCTATCTAGCCATAGTGCATAGCGCATGTGTGGGCTGAATGGGCACTGCTACTTAAAATCTCCGATCAAAGGTGCAGGCGCAGCGAAGTGAAGCATCCATGGGGACACTACTTGAAGAACCCAACATTTGTTATTTTTAACTAGTCAATATTTTTAAGCCAACATCATGATTCTAAGGGTTTGATTCATGATTTTTTTAATGCCTAGGATTGGCTGTATTGCTAAAATGAGTTTTTTAAAACTAAGAGACACTGCTGTGCTAATCCATAATGAGAAAGTCCCTGTCCTGTACAGCTTACAATCTAATTACTATTAATGGTTAGGTTGTTAGTCATTACAGAATTTGGCACAGGAACACAAGGTGCAGATACCAGCTATTGCAAGGAGCCCTTTTTTACAAAGTCAATTTCCTATTTATACCTACTTTAAAGAACTGAAACTTTTCAAACCATTTTGACTAAGGAAGCAACCTGACAATTAACCTCCAGTTCAATTGTACACATTGAGCAATAGTTACCGGTATTCAGATAGATTTTTTTTTCTTTTTCCTGAGCTACCTAGTTTTCATCAAGTTCACTTTGAGTTTTAACACACGTGTGGCACTTTGTGTGTGGGGATTAATGGTGCGCTTGATTTTACTTCTTGTTGGTTGGACTTTCCCATTCTGCAGCATTTCTTGCATGACACAAAACAGCTTTGAAATGATCTGTTAGACGGTTAGCCAGTACTCAGTGCTGGGGGAATCCACTGACCTACACCTCTGGAACAGATGGGTAACTTTTAACATCTCCCCAAAGCATTTTAATCAACAAAGAGCATTAGTAAATCAAGTCAGATATTTCCTGAAGCCATGGCTGATCAGGCTGGCATCTTGTCCCTCTGGTCAATGAGAACACGGTGAGGTTAGCAGTTGCTCAACCATATTTGCTGGCATGCCAGCATCTTTATATGGCTCATTTTACCACCATTGATGAGGGGACCCCCAGGCATTCTCCTCCTCAGGTTTACCCTCACAGATCACGGTGGTTTATGAATGGGGCTCAATAAATGAGGCAGAAGAGAAGATAAATACACTGCTAGGGGCAGATGTCTTGTGCTGAAGCTGATCAGTCACAACAGAGTTTACACACCCTTATGCCATAGCTTTGCAGGAGGTAAAGAAACAGGTCTTTGCTTCTCCTACATCATATTTGTTTCAAGATCTATAGAGTCTGGTTAATCCCCAGTGCAGGGGGATTCTCTGGTGGCAGAGAGTCAGTGTACAGGGTACGGGCAGAGCATCCAAGAGCTAGTGTAGCAGCTTCTATGCCACACTCTCCCCGAGCTAACAGAGTAGGTGCCATGACCAGAGCTTTCCACAATGACTTCCATCACTCCATGATGATATACCTACGGTTCTGGGGGAGAAAGACAGGCAGGGAGTGTAAGAAAGGGAGCTGGGGAACTGGAAGGTGAAAGCACTCATTTTCTTAATCTATTGAATGAAAGAAACTAAACTTGAGAGAGAATATTCATGACAGGTTAGTGCTCTGAACTAATCATATTTAATTTAATTACCTTAAAGGTGAATTTCAGTCTAGGATCATTTACATAAAACACTAGTACTAATATTTGCAAATTGCAGTCTATTAAAATCTCCTGTATAATCAGATGAAAGTATAATCAGACTAAACACCTATATCTTATGATTAATCCAAAGTGTATAATAAAGGGGAAAAACCATCATCCTTAATTAAACTAGGAAACCCTTCTCCATTGCACAACAACAAGAGTCTAAGGATACATTGGAATATTGAATTGTTACATGAAATTGACAACATTAAACCCACCATGTTCCTCTGTCTCAGGGTGTGAAGTGAGCTTGCCCTCTGTATTGAGCTGCCAGTGTATGTGTTTTAACTTACAGCTCTTTTGGAAATAACTAACATATCAAATAGACATAGATTTTGCCAGGTCATTCATCCAATTAGTCCAGCATTTTGCCTGTAGCACTGACTAATGCATGATGCTTCAAAGTGAGGGAAAAAACCCAAATCTTACAATGCACTAGGCAATTTGTGCATTACTGTAAATGGATAAGAAAAAATCCTTCCTGACACCTGTAGGGTATGAGTTTATACCTTCAAACATGATGTTTATATATCACTATATCTATCCCCTTCACGGTGCCTTGAGAACCTAAATTCTGAATTTCTTGACTTCAGGGGGATCACATTTATGGATGGTGATTTATTAAGTATAATGTTATAAAATAGAGATTGATGCAAACTACAAAACTGGGATTCCGATCTGGATGAAACTTATCCAAAGTTCAGGGGAGTTTGGCTCTAGAATGTTGGTTTGGACCCATCATCAATATAAAATAAAATATCACCTAACAGAAGAACACTGTGCTAAAAAAAGGTGGAGGGGGATGTAGTGAAGTTGTCATCAAGGGATTAGCTGGGTTACTCAGAGTATTTTGTGTGAGAGATACGCTTCACTCCTCCCTTACTTCCTGTGTAGTTTGGAGGGCACTTGACTCCCCTAACCCCGCAGTTTGGGCTGGTCTACACTGGTAATGTTAAAGCGCTGCTGTGGCAGAACGTGGTTTGTGTCGTCACGGCAGAGCACTGGGAGAGAGCTGGTGCATTGTCTACACTGGAGCTTTACAGCACTGAAACTTGCTGCACTCAGGGAAGTGTTTTTTCACACTGCTGAGCGAGAAAGTTGCAGCGCTGTAAAGTGCCAGTGTAGACAAGCCCTCAGTTATGTAGTTTAATAAAGCAACATGTTCCTTGCCTGCAGTACTATAAGTAGTGTTTTTTGCACACTGAACAGTCTCTTTACAAAAAGGACTCACAGTATAGTTGTGGTTAAAACCAAAGATCTAGAATTCAAGAGGTCTGGATTCTGTTTTCAGATTTGCCATGGATTCATTGTGGGACTTTTGCTGAGGTATTTAGGAGAATCTGAATTTGCAGAACTAGCATGGAAAAATCAATGAGATTTCCAGTCCTTTCTGGCTTGGTCAGAGGCCATGCATAACCATTCCTGTAGTATGTCACCACCTCAAATCTTCACCTCTGTTCAGAACCCATGAATGAAAATAATATTTGAGGAAATAATCTAATCCAAACTTTTCTGAATCTCAGTAAAGTATCAGTTCAGTTTTCAGCTGAGGTACATGCATAGGTCAGGTTTCGTTTTCTGTGAACAGGTTTATCTGTTTGTTTTCCAATGAACTCCAAAAGGAATCTGAAAAAAGCATGTCTGCTTTGGTTAAGAGTTTATCACCCTTTTTGCGAATGAAGAAAAAAACAAAAAAGTGAGAAGATTCTAAAAGTGAACTGTTGGCTAGGTAGAGGTATAAGGTAGAGGGTTTTAGTTTTGTAGAGCATTGGTCCATCTTTTATGGGAAAAGAGGGTTGTACAGTTTGGATGGCAGCCATCTCAGTAGGATGGGGACAGATTGGCTGGAGTAGTCAGGGAGGTGTTAAGTTAATAATAAAAGGAAAGGATGAACAGAAGGAAGACATCAGCCCTCATTTAGAACAAAATCAAGATATTGAGAACAAAATTAATCAAGTAACCAAAGGACATGAAGGGAAGAGAGTCTTTAGTTACCTATATACCAAGGAGCCTGGGTAACAAACAAGAGGAATTGGAAGTGCTCATTTATGAGCATAAATTCAATCTAATTGACATAACTGAAGCTTGGTGGGATGATTCACATGACTGGAATGTTAAAAAACAATTGTTTTAACTTAATTAGGAAGGACTGAGTAAGCAAAGAGGGAGATTTGCACTCAGTAACAAAAATAACATTACCTGTTTCACAGTCACTGACAACTTGGAAGAAAATTATGTTGAAATGCTTAAGGATCAATATCCTAACAATATCAGCTACAGACCACCAAATCACACTAGGAACAGGATGGCTGGCTTCTAAGCATCTACCTACCATATAGTGTAGGGAAAAAAAAGAAGTGATCATGGAGGACTTCAATCTGAATGATACATGCTGGAATGCTAAAACATTCACAGAATTTTTAAATATTATATATGACAATTTCTGAACTCAAAAAGAGTTGCATCCAACATGGGAAAATTCTATACTGGATCTTTTCTTGACAGATTAAAAGAAATTGATCACAAACTAAAAATTAGTGGTAGCTAAGGTATAAGTAATGTGACTTGATCACATTTCAAATGGGCAAACATAATTAAGTTTAACCCAGAAATATTTACACTGGGGACTTTAAGAGAGCCATTTCACAAAGCTGAAAACAATAATGAGTTAAATCAGCTGGGATGAAGACATTAAATAGAAAAGTGTTAATGATCACTGGGTATTATTTAAAAAAAATTATATTAAGTGCCCCAAAAAACACAATCGAATAAGGCTGCACTTATTAAAAAACAACCAGGCTTAAACGGGAAGTGAACACAGCTAAAACATAATTAAAAAAACAAAATATAACTAATGGAAGAAAGATGAGGTTAATAGTAATGTTAAATCACATGCTAGGCATTGTAGAAAATTGATCAGGGAAACAAAAGGACACGAGAGAAATCTATGGCCAGCAGAGTTAAGGACAATAAGGAGGAGGGTTTCTTTTAAGTTTATTAGGAACAAAAAATCGTAAAAATGGTTTTGGTCTATTGCTAGATGGAAATGGTAGAACTGTCAACAATAATGCAGAAAAGGCAAAATTGTTCAGTACATACTTCTGTATGTGGGGGAGGGAATATGATGATGTAGTTGTAGCATCATGGTAAGTATGAAACACTTTCCTTTCCAACAGTAACACAAGAGAATATTAAATAGCAACTACTAAAGTTACATATTTTAAAATCAGGTCTACATAACTTGCATTTGATAGAGCTGGCCAAGGAGCTTGCTGGACTGTTAATGCTGACTTTCAGTAATTCTTGAGACACTAAGAAAGTTCCATAAGGCAGGAAGAAAGCTAATGTTGTGCCAATATTTGAAAAGGATAAATGTTATTACGGTTGTACAGATCCCAAGGGCCAAAAGAGTTAAAGGTGTTATACACTTTTTCAATGTCGAACATTATAACAGGGATACAAACGTTTGAGGGATTTTCTACACCAAAAAGCAGTCATTCTAACATTGAAAGAATATTGATCCAACACAAGAACGAAAAAAACCAAAAATCAAAACAAGTATTTATTCTGAAACTGAAATTGAGCGATTATGCAAAATAATCTGGGAGCGGAGATGAGCTGCCAAGATTTTTCAAAGACTCTTTTCAAGAACCCCAAAAAGGGGAAAAAATGGGTGGCATAGTTCATTACCTCATTATTTTGTCCACCAATTAGGCCTAATATCCGCCACACCGATTTTAGTCCATTAATTTCTTGCCCCACATCTTCTTGTTTATTAATTCCAATCTCATCACAGTCCTTGAATCATATGAGTAGGTCTTCTTTGTTTGGAATAATTGAGCCTCTCGGTCTGATTTTCTTGTACTACTTCTTTACATTCTTAATTGAAAAT
This sequence comes from Lepidochelys kempii, assembly GCF_965140285.1. NCBI lineage: Eukaryota > Metazoa > Chordata > Testudines > Cheloniidae > Lepidochelys > Lepidochelys kempii. The sequence continues at coordinate 156,281,512 of NC_136382.1, forward strand.
AATTTGACCTATTTTCCATGCTTAATTCCCAAACAGGCAAAACATAGGCTATTGTGACATTTCATATACTTTTTACTGTTGAGCTTACAGTTAAAGATAAAAATTTTAAGCCCAATAATCATAACATGACCAGGATAATTATAGACCTGTCAGCCTGACATTGATCGTGGGCAAAATAACGGAGTCCCATATAAGCCACCCCATTAATAAAGAATTAAAGAGGTTAATATAAGTAATGCTAATCAATATTGGTTTATGGAAAATAGGTCCTGTCAAACAAACTTGACATTAACTTCTTTTATTTAAATGAGATTACAAGTTTGGTTGATAAAAAATAATAGTGTTGATGCATTATTATTTAAACTTCTGTAAGGCATTTGACTTGGTATTGCATGACATTTTGATTAAAAAGGATGACGCAAGCTTACCAAGGCACACTGATTAAAAACTGGATAACGGATAGGTTTCAAAATGTAACTGTAAACAGGGAATCATCATGGAGTGGGTGTGCTTCTAATGGGATCCCATACGGATCATTACTTGACCCTAGGCTATTTAACATTTTTATCAGTGACTTGAAAGAAAACAAAATCATCACTGATAAAGTTTGCAGATGACCCAAAGACTGGAAGACTGGTAAATAATGCAGAAGATAGGCCACTGATACAGAGTGATCTGGAGTGCTTGGTAAGCTGAGTGCAAGCAAACAATGTTTCAATATGGCTCAATGTAAATGTATACATCTGGGAACAAAGAACGTAGACCATACTTACAGGATGGGAGACTTTATCCTGGGAAGCAGAGACTCTGAAAAAGACTTGGGGGTTATAGTAGATAATTAGTTGCACATGAGCTCTCAGTGCAAAACTGTGGCCAAAAGGGCTAATGAGATTCTTGGATGCATATACAGATGAATATGCTGTGTTGCTGTAGCCCTGCCTGTCCCAAGATATTAGCGAGACAAGGTGGGTGGGGTAAAATCTTTTATTGGACCAAGTTCTCAAGCTTACACAGAGCTTGAGAACTTCTCTCACCAACAGAAGTTACTCCAGTAAAAGATATTACCTCACCCACCTTGTCTCTCTGAACAGGGGAATACTGAGTAGGAGTAGAAAGGTTATATTACCCCTGTATTTGGCACTGATGTGACCACTGCTGGAGTACAGTTTTGGTGTCCTCAATTCAAGAAGAATATTGATAAATTGGAGAAAGTTCAGGGAAGAGCCATAAGAATGATTAAAGGATTAGAAACCATGACTTATTGTGATAGACTCAAGAAGCTGAATCTATTTAGCTTAACAAAGAGAGGTTATGGGGTGACTTGATTCCAGTCTGTAAGTATCTATGTGGGAAATAAATATCTGGTAATAGACTCTGTAGTTGTAGCTGTGTCAGTCCCAGGATATTAGAGAGATAAGGTGGGTGAGGTAATATCTTTTAGAGAATGGGCTCTTCTGTCTAGCAGATAAAGGTATTACAATATCCAGTGGCGGGAAGCTGAAGCCAGACAAATTCAGACTGGAAATAAGGCTTAATTTAATAGCAAGGGTAATTAACCATTGGGTCAACTTACCTGGTGGACTCTCCATCACTGGCAACTTTTAAATCCACTTTGGATGTTTTTCTGAAAGATCTGCTACTACAGTTCAAACAGGAATTATTCTGGGCAAGTTCTATAGCCTGTGTTATGGAGGAGGTCAGATTAGTGATCACAGCAGTCCCTTCTGGCCTTACAAATTATGAATTTCAGGATCCTGTTTCATACTTTTGGGAGTGTTGGAGCAACCGCATCTTATCTGCTTAAAGTATTCATTTACAGCTAACACAAAAAATAGAACTACCAAGTTTAGTCTTGGTATTCAAGGGCAGAGCAGCTGTCAGGAAGCTGAAATATCTGGTCTTTGATCATATAAATCTGATTCAGGTGTGGTGATCACAATGAAATCTGGTGTAAAGAAACAACGTAATGTTACAACACCCCCCCCCCAAAAGAACCACCTCAGGGTCCAGAAAAGTTCCACAGAACAAACATCCAGCTAATGTAACTGTAAACTGAGGGAGTTACCTATGGGTTAGAGCTGAAAAGTCCTACTCAAGTACCTTAAAGCACTAATTATGTATGAATTAAACCCTCTGCCACTAATAACTTTTCTACTGCTCTAATTTTACACTTTCAATGCACACAAACTTCCTCTATCTCTGCTATTGCCCCCAAGACAACTTCTGTCAGCAGCCGTGCCTCTGAAATTAACACATACAATTTTATTTTATTAAGTCCATGATTTAGTGATTTTACCATAGCTGTTGAAAATGTACATGATAAAATGTACTTTCTGGTGGTTTCATTTAGAAAAACCTGATAGAAACTGCAGTAAGCCTGGGCACAGTTTCATGTTTCTCTTAAAAATGGGGACAGGGGAAGGAAGGGTTCATATTTAGGTGAAATATCTCTATATTCATCTCCCCCTGAACCTCCATCTGCCACATGCTGTTTACATCAGGGGATGTAAGGATATTACAATACTGGCTTCACATAGTCCCTCATTCCACATATTTCACAGCACATTAGGAAAATGAAATATAAAAAAAGAGGACTGCTCTTCTAGCTGATGACTTGGGGCCTAATTCCAAAGCTACTCAAGTCAATGGAAAGACTATCAAATTAAACAGGTTTTGGATTGAGTCCTGAAAAAGCAGGAAGAAAATCAGATAATAGACCATTTATTTCTATATATTAGTAATTTATGGGCTTTATGTCCGTTGCACCACTCTTCTCGGCACCTCTAAGTGCTTCATAAACATTTCTGACTCAACCTCACAACACCCATATTAATAACTTAAGTATTATCTAGTACTGGGTGGATACATTCATTTGTTTTGACTCTGTTTGCACACTCTTTGCGTTTGCTTTCTCAGAATTTTCTGGCAAATTAGTTAAGTGGCAGGAATGTTCATGGAAATAATTTTAAAGCAAACATTGGAGCACATACATGGAAAGTGAATTTTAAGGCCTATATTTTCAAGACTGAATAGTCCCGTGGGAAAATCCAATATTTTGACATTAATTTTCATCCTGATTTGGGATGAAAGATCAAAATATTGAATGTTTTCATGAATAAAAAGTTCTGAAAATTTTTGATTTGGAAAAGTCAAAGCATTTCTTTTTGGTTTGTTGAATCAAATCCAAACATTTTGTTTAGAGTCTGACATAAAACTCCATCTGCCTAAGAAGCTGAAGTGTCTTAGGGGAGTTGTAGTTCGTGTGTCATGCCCCAGCTCTCTCCTGTGGGACTGGCCCCAGGGCTGGACTACATCTCATGATGCACCTCAGCCACAAGACTCCTATGATAACCTGATCGAGCTGTATGTCTTCATTCAGAGTTAACCCTGGTAATTGACACCTGGGTCTGAACACTCAGATTAGCCTAGCTTGTGTGTGAATGACCACACAGTAAAGCCATACTGAAGTTACTGAGTCCGCACTGGTGTTGTGTGCAGCTATGCATAACTTGAGGACTTCTGGAGTCATATCCCATGCTTCTTAGTGCTACAGTAAGTTGAGCTGCTCTATGACTCTTTCCTGGTCAATTGTGGGAGAACTTGTCTGCGCTTGTGGGAACACAAGGGAATTGTGGGAAGGCACTGGAGGACTATTAGCACTCAAATGATTTAGCCTGCATCCTCACTGCAAAGTTGAGTGTTACCAGCCTGATTGAGAACAGCACTGTTTTAAGCCTATAGCCCCAGATAAGCTGGCTAGGCCAGGTCAAAAACATCACAAAACATGGGTCAGAGGTTTGTGCATGTGGATGGCAGGTAGGTTAGAACACCAACACCACCAGTCATGAGAGGTGAAGTCCATCTAAGGAGCCCAGCCCAGCCCATAGGAAAGAATGGGGGTATGAAGCATCCAAATTACCATACCCAGGAGACACTACAGCACCTTAGGCTAACAAAGTTAAGTGAGAAAGCAACCTGAAGCTGAACATTTTGGTTCAGTTTCCCCTGCAAGAAAAAAAACAATTTTAGCAAAAAATAAATAAATCAAAAATCAAAATGTCTATTTTACAAAAAATCCCCAACCAGCTTTACTAGCTATTTCAAGTGCCTCAAGTTTTGGGTGCCCAGTGTGAGACACCTTAAAGGGTTCTGAATTTCGGAGGACAGATTCTCTGTAATTTTTGAAAACTGGACCCCCTTAGGGGCTCGGAAGTTGGGCACTCAACTGAGATGCAGCAAAATTAATAGCCACTTTTAAAAATTTAAGGCCAAATTTATAAATGCAAGTGATACTATCCGTAATTTGATTTTAAGAATTATCCTCATCCAGTCTCGAAACAGAAACATACCACACAAATTAGGTGCCCAATAAAATTCAACAAATCCGGCTTGAAGAACAAGCCCACTGTTGATTCACAGCGGCATGGAGAGAGGCATGAACATATAACACTCCTGTTCCTTCAAAGCAGCCAGGAGAAGGGTAAAGTGGGTGGGAATGCTGCCAGTGCTGCCTCCTCCTTCCAGCACAGTGACAGTATCCTAAGGCTTTCTGATTGGCCAAGCACACTATTTAGCCCTGGAAGCTGTCTGGGCAACCACTCAGACTTCCAGACTCCAGACCTCACCTTGTCTTCTGATCTGTGGTCTCCAATTCCAGCCTAAATCTGATCCTGACTCTTGCCTCCTGATTCCAGCCTGGTACTACCTCTCATCTCCAGTCTGAACCCGGGCCTGACCCTGACTCTTGTTTATTAAGCCGAGCTCTAGCAGTTTCTTCAACCCCTGCTCACTGACTACTATCCTTGACGCGTGGACCCCAGCCAGCCTCTAACCGCTGCCCCGGTCCCTTACATCAGTTAGTCAAGGTTGACTATCAGCACTCCAAATGGCTGGAAATTCAGTTTAGATAATCACCCAAAAGAGAAGATGCTTGCCAAAGCTCAGCTGAACCCCAGACAAAATTGGGCTTCAAATCTCCCACAGAGAGACTCTGAGAAGGTCTCTCAGCATTTTTGCTTCCTACTTTTTCAACTCAACCTCTTCTTCTCCAGTAAGGAATCCTACAGAAATGTGGGTTCCTCTTCAGCTTGTAAGTCCATAATTACTGTAAAACTGCCATTTGGTCAACAAGATTTACATTTGAATAGTTCTTAGCTAATCGTAAGTAATGGCAAATATACCATGAGGAAAAGAGTATTTTTTTGAATATACGCTACCTCCTGTATTGTAAAAGGGGCTATTCACATAGCCAGCATGATTGGCTGAAGACCAGAGCTGAGCAAATAACTGATTCTTCAGTTCTCTGCAGTTCCAATAGAAAAACAATTGGTTGGGGTCAAAACAAATTTAAAATTTTCAAAAAAAAATTCAGTGAATCAAAGAAATCTGTTTGGGGTCAAACAAAACATTACAAATGATTTTATTGCCACTATGAAGAACAAGCCCACTGTTCTTACAACACCAGAGGACAACAGGGTGATAACTAATATAGATCTGTCAAGAACAAATGATACCAAACCAATCTAATTTCCTTCTTTGACAGGATGACTGGCCTAGTGTATAGGTAGGAAGCAGTACAAATGATATATCTTGATTTTAGTAAAGCTTTTCACACTGTTCCACACGACATTCTCATAAGCAAACTAGGAAAACGTAGTCAAGATTAAAATTATTAAAGATGAGTGCACAATGGATTGAAAAACTGTACTCAGAGAGTAGCTCTTAATGGCTTGCTATCAACAGGGCATATCCAGAGGGGTCCCACAGAGGTCTATCCTGGGTCTGGTACTATTCAATATTTTCATTAATGACTTGGCTGATAGGCTAGAAAGTATGCTTATAAAATTTGTAAATGACACCAAGCTGTGGTTGCAGCCACAAAACACCTCTCAGGGATAGTGTAGGTATACTTGATTCTGCTTCAGCATAGGGGTGTGGACTAGATGACCTCTCAAGGTCCATTTTCCACCCTACATTTCCATGATTCGATAAATGACAACGCATAGTCATCGGGCCTGTGAAAAAGAGCAAGAATGACTCTAGACCTGTGGGTGGTTAGGACATTCCCCTAGAATGAGGTAGTCCCAGATTCAAAGCTGTGATTCCCTCTGAAACCTTTTTCACTTGGCTTACCTACAACACTTTGTCCAGTTCTGGGAGAACCCTCAATACAGTTCTCTGGTCAAGCTCAGTTTGACCACAGCTTGTCACTCAGATTATTTTATTAAGCATGTAACAACTCTTTGCCCACACTGGCCGTGCTCAGAGGTAGGGGGTTTAGGCATAGGGTGATACCACAATTCCAAACCATTTCACACTCCACATAGTTTACATACATCTTTCTTAGCTACTGGTACCTGTACTACTTGAATGTAAAGCTCACTCACTTTGCCCATTGCATAAAACAAGGTTATCAGTTCAAGGTATTTCTGCCTACTTTGTTTACTATAAACATGCCACAATACTTAGTTTAGTTAGTTTCTGCTTCCCTTCTTTACTAAAACATATTCACAAGAGGAGGTTACTCACCCTGTGCAGTAACTGACGTTCTTCGAGATGAGTGTCCCTGTGGGTGCTCCACTCCAGGTGTTGGTGCAACCCTGCGCCTTCACCGAGAGATTTTCACAGCAGTACTCATAGCATGGTTGTATGGGCCATAACAGGGCAATCATAATTACCATGGCATGATCTGTTCGTATCTTTGTCAAAACTCTATGGAGAACCGGTATTGGGGAAAAAGCATACATTAAGCGTTAAGCCCATGAGATCTGGAACACATCTTCTAGGGAATGTTTGCCCAATCCTGCTCTGCAGCAAAATTCAGGACATTTCTCGTTCTTCACAGTTGCGAAGAGGTCCAGGGTTGGATAGCTCCAAACACGGACTATATTGCGTACGATCATGTCATTTATCTCCCATTCATGATCCCAGGGAAAACATCTGCTTAGTTCATTCGCAATGGTATTCAGGGCTCCAGGAAGATAGGTGGCTGATATCTGGATGTTGTTCGCGAGGCACCAGTTCCAGAGCTTCATGGCTTCTGTGCACAGCAAGTGAGATTGAGCACCTCCCTGCCTGTTGACGTACATGCATGCAGTGTTGTCTGTTATTATCCGAACATGTTGGTTCTGAATGAATGGGAGGAAGTGATGGCAGGCATTGCGTATGGCTCGCAGTTCTAGGACGTTTATGTGCAGGGAGGCTTTGGTGGAAGACCATAGGCCCTGGGCCGTGCGGTGGGACATATGTGCTCCCCATCCCGTGAGGGACGCATCGGTAGTCATTATGAGTGATGGGGAGTCCTGAGCAGAGGTTGGAGGGAACTGTCCACCATCGGAGGGAGTCTTTGACTGTGACGGGTCTGGATAGAGGCTTGTTTAGAGCGTGTACACTTGGGTATGTAAACTGTGGCCAACTAAGCTTGGAAGCACCTCATGTATAGGCGTGTGTGTTTGACTACGAAAGTTCACAAGGCCATGGGCATAATAGTTGCAGGCAGTCTCGTGCAGTGACCTGGGGACTGTTGAGAAGTTTTGTAAGCAGGAGTTTTATGGTGTTGAAACGATCGAACGGGAGAGACACTACTCCCGTTCGGGAATTGAGGTGCGCTCCTATGAACTCCAGTTGTTGGGTAGGAGATAGGGTGGATTTGTTTTTGTTTATTTGTAGGCCAAGGGAAAGGAAGCAAGCGAGGGTAAGATGCATGGATCGAAGAGCTTCTTCGAGTGTTGAGGTTTTGAGGAGACAATCGTCGAGGTAAGGAAATATTGTAATTGCCCATTTCCTGAGGTGGGCAGTAACCATGGCTAGGAGTTTGGAAAAAAAGTCTGGGGGCAGTATATAGGCCAAAGGGCAACACCCTGTATTGAAAATGTGTCGAACCGAGGGTAAAACGAAGAAAACGTCTGTGGGACAGATGCATAGTCACATGAAAATAGCCGTCTAGGTCGAGGGCTGAAAACCAATTGCCCTGCTCCAGCACTGGGATTATGGTGGTGAGGGTCACCATTTTGAACTTTTGCTTTTTGATAAATTTGTTTAGCTGCCTGAGGTCGAGGATTGATCGCCATCCCCCGATTTTTTTTTTTCTGTTAAGAAGTAATGGGAGTAGAAACCTTTCCCTCTGTGTTGTTTGGGCATGATTTCCACTGCCCCCAAATGAAGGAGATGATGTACTTCTTGGAGAAGCAGTTGCTCGTGAGAGGGGTCCCTGAAGAGGGTTAGGGAGGGTGGGTGGGTGGGAGGCAGGTAGAAGGATAGCCAACAGCGACGACCTCTAAAGCCCACTGTCGGTCGTAATATTTTGCCATTGATGGGAGAATGGGCGTAGGCGGTGACCAAAAATAGGGGCAGGCGGTGTAAGCCCTGAAGTGGGAATATTGTTTTCTATACCCTCGACCAAGACTTCAAATTTACTTATTGGTCCGAGTGGGTTGAGACGCTGCTGAGGAGTTGGGATGGCGGCATTGGTATCTGGGTCTCTAGCGTTGCTGTTGCTTATGAGATTATGGAATTGCTGGGTGTATGTGGGCTAGCATGGTCACTGGTAAGGCCGGAATCTATATTGTCGCCTTCTGGTCAGAGGGGGTTTGAATTCCTAGAGACCGGAGAGTTGCCCTGGAGTCCTTCATGGAGTGGAGTATGTCATTTGTGATGGAGGCATATAGTTTGTCACCATCGAAGGGGAGATCCTCAATGTTACTCTGGACCTCTCAGGGAAAGGAAGAGGACGAGAGCCATGATTCTCGGCGCATCATGACTGCTGTGGCAGTGGACCGTGCTGCAGTATTGGCCATATCAAGGACAGCTTGAAGAGCAGTGTGGGAGATGATTTGTCCCTCGGAAACTATGGCTGTAAATTGTTGTTTCTTTTCTTCTGGAACGTGATCAATAAAGTCCATGAATTTATTGTAATTTTTGTGGTCGTACTTTGCTAGAATGGCTGTATAATTAGCAATGTGAAACTGCAACATGGAAGCAGCTGATCTTACTTCCGAGCAGATCTAATCACTTACTGTCCTTGTTGGAAGGAGTGGAGTGGGGAAACTGATATTTGTTCTTTTGGTTAACAGCATCTACTACCAGCGAGTTTGGCGCTGGGTGAGTAAAAAGGAATTCCGAGCCCTTGGATGGAATAAAGTATTTTCAGTCTGCTCTCTTACAGGTAGGCAGGCTTGCAGCCAGGGTTTGCCAAATGGACTTGGAAGATTCTAAAAGGGCTGCATTGATAGATAATGCAATTCTAGAAGAAGAGGGCTGCAGGATGTCAGTTAGCTCATGCTGCTGTTTAGGGACTTCCTCCAAGTTAATTCGTAACTCATTGGCAACTCTTTTAAACAGGTCTTGAAATTGAGAAGTCATCCGAACATGTCACGGGAGGAGGAAGCAATGCTTCATCAGGTGGAACAACTGGTTCTACTGAGTTAGAGGCAGGCCATGCTTGCTCTTGCAGTTGTGACAGGGCTGCCTGGTGTCTGGAGTCAGTGGCAGGATCGTCAGCTGGTGGTACCAAGCAGGTCTCACTCCTAGCTGCAGTGGTATAATGAGTGTGGTCCTGAGTATAAGGAGCCCAATACTGCCCTGTGGCAGGAAGGGCATAGATGGTGCCATCCAGGGGTTCATGCACCATGGGGCAGGACCCTCGGGGTAGGACAAGGCAGCTTTTCTATGACCTCTCTTGATTGGGGTCTGTGGACGGGAGATCTGATAAGATGAAAATTCTCCCTGCAGCCCAGATTCCTCATCACTGGAGGAAAGTTGTGCGGACCTTGCCTGAGTGTCCAGAGAGAAGTAGGTGTTAAGTAGGGGTGATTGCAAGATAGGGGACACCAGGAGGTCCCTTGAGTGTGTGAATTGCAGTGCTGCAGTGCCTCTGTGAGGGGAGGGCTGAGCGAGAGGAATTTGTTGTGAGGAGGGATTCCTCTGCACCAGTGTCCTGAGCGTTCTGTCACTGCCGGCTAGTTCAAAGGCTGACGGTGCCGGGAGAGTGAGAGGAGCCTGCGTGGGGTCAGACAAGCTAGTATGCATCGGCACCACTTCTATTGCGGTGCCAAACGGTGAAGTGAGAGAGGCAGGCCACTGAAAGCCTGAAGCCTCGGTACCGGAGGTTAGTGGGGCCACCGCAGCCGCAGGCAGGTTGAGCCCAGTGCATCAAAGGTACTCAGCCAAGGGGGCGAAGCAGTACCCGGAGAAGGCTTCTCCCTGCGAATAGCCTTTGCGGATGAGAGAGATTGATGTTTTTTTGAGGTTTTCCTTTGTCTCTTTGAAGCGGGGGGCAGGGGGCTGTGGTGTACAGCAGAGTCAGAGCCTCGGTCTGAGGCTGGTCTGAGAGATTTTTGCAGCAGGAGTAGTTTTAGCTGCAGCTCCCTGTCTTTGTGTGCCCTGGATTTCAACTTGCTGCAGTGGGTGCATTTTTGGGGGATGTGGGATTCCCCCCACACATTTACTACATTTAGAATGGCCATCTGAAAGAGGGATGGCATCATTACAGTAAGAGCAGTGCTTAAAACCTGGAAAGCCAGGCATGTCGGAAGCGGCTGCACTGACAGGAACAAAAAGGTGTTGTTTTTTTTTAAACTGAAGAGAAGAGAAGGGAAAAAGGGTATCTAACTATTACTGGTAAGCTAAATTAAGAGGGAAAAATGTTGAACAAGGGAGAGAAGAAATTCTCTAACGAGTCTGCTGCACTCCGTCTCAGGCCGGGGACGGTAGAGAAGGAACTGAGTTCAGCAGTACTCATACTGGTCGTGCACTCCTACTATTAAGGTACACTCGGGGGGGGGCGGGGAGGGGGAGGCACAGGCGCTGCGCGTGCATGACCGGTACAAGTACTGCTGTAAAAATCTCCGAGCAAAGGCGCAGGGACTCACCAACACGTGGAGTGGAGCACCCACAGGGACATCTCTCGAAGAAGAACAGGTAGTTCTTTCAGCAATTACTTGTTCAGACTTGTCTTGTCTTAACTTGGGCCTGCTCCTGTCAGCTAAGCCAGCCCCATATTCCACTTCTTTTCATTTTCTTTTATGTTAGCATTTATTTCATTTCCATCATAGTTCTCTTTCTGTGCTTGTTTTTTTTCATTTTATTATCCAGCAACACAATTCCCATGATCACAACAGTTATTATCTGAACTCCCATTAAGACTAAACATGAGGTATACACAAGGGGGTGCTAGCTCACCCCCTCTGGTGTGGCCCACCAGGGTGTTTCCACAGCCTATACAGCATCATGCCCAATTTGTTGTTGCTCGGCTATCAATCAGGTAATGGGCACCAATGGCTGTATGTTTCTCTTTACTAAACCGGTTGTGTTAATGGACAAGGGAGATATGGGTACAAAGAGATTAGTCACTAATGATTCCCATTCAGTGTTGGCCATCACTTTCTCCATCATGTTCTCCTCAATCCATATGCTTGGCCATAGGGCATGGGTCCCAATCTGAGTCAGAAAGGTGAGGTTTAGACAAAACCCATCCAGTTTACCATGGCATGGCTCTGTCCCAACTGAAAAGTGGTAGTGATACCATGTGTGCATTGGGATACCGAGTCATACCAACTCTTTCATTCTCTCCTTGGTGACCAGTTGAGCCCAACCTCCCTCTGAGGTAGATGTTCTTGTATTGAACATTCACAGAACTATCTATGCTAGATTCTTTGACAACATGCAGTGTTTATCTCTCCACTGTCCCTGGTCGCCAACTTAACATTAGGATAGTGCTGTCTATATGGTCCATTCTCAATAGTACCCATACTGTTATCATATAGGTTTCAGAGTAGCAGCCGTGTTAGTCTGTATCTGCAAAAAGAACAGGAGTACTTGTGGCACCTTAGAGACTAACAAATTTATTAGAGCATAAGCTTTAGTGGGCTACAGCCCACTTCACTGGATGCATAGAATGGAACATATAGTAAAATACATACACATACAGATAAACTGGAAGTTACCATAGAAACTGTGAGAGGCTAATTAGTTAAGATGAGCTATTATCAGCAGGAGAAAAAAAACTTTTGTAGTGATAATCAAGATGGCCCATTTAGACAGTTGACAAGAAGGTGTGAGGATACTTAACTTAAGGAAATAGATTCAATATGTGTAATGACCCAGCCACTCCCAGTCTCTATTCAAACCCAAGTTAATGGTATCTAGCTTGTATATTAATTCAAGCTCAGCAGTTTCTCTCTGGAGTCTGTTTTTGAAGTTCTTCTCTTGCAAAATTGCCACCCTTAAATCTTTTACTGAGTGGCCAGAGAGGCTGAAGTGTTCTCCTACTGGTTTTTGAATGTTATGATTCCTGATGCAGATATGTGTCCATTTATTCTTTTGTGTTGAGACTGTCCGGTTTGGCCAATGTAAATGGCAGATGTTAAGGAAAAGTTAGCACATGTGACTCCATTTTGGTTTGGGGCCCATCATTGTTTAAATGCCAGCACATCATACACCAGGAGGAGTAATTCTTAGATACTGAATCCCTGTGAAAATCCTCCTCCTTGTCTCCAGCCTGCCTTGACTCCCAGTATCTGGTTTTTGTCAGTCTCTAACTCCCTGTCTCTTGGCCTTGATGTGAGGCCTCCCATCCTGATAATAAAAGTTACTGATGCATAGCTTTAGGACCATGCTGTGTAATTAACATACTGGTATAGCACGAGGAATGCACCAAGCAGGGATAGGTGGTAGATAAGACAAGGGTTTGTTTATTGGCTAAGGTTTCCGATGCACGAGGGCAACATGCTTTGCTAAAAAGTATATAACCTTTGTATAATTTGCATTCAGGGTCCCCTCCTGGCTAGCAGGGGGGCACCACGCTCGAACGTAATAAACTTAGTGTCTTTTGGGAACTCTGCAGTTGTGGACTTTGTTTCTGTGCCTCAGCCTAGATTCGAACTGTGCGTGTCCTACCAGGTGTAATTCGTAGCACTTGTGTGCGTGTCCTACCAGGTGTAATTCGTAACACAGAGGGGCATTGCTGGCACATGATGGCATATATGACATTGGCAGATGTGCAGGTGAATGAGCCCCTGATGGCGTGGCCAATGTAATTAGGTCCTATGATGGTGTCACTTGAATAAATACGTGGACAGAGTTGGTATCGGACTTTGTTGCAAGGATAGTTTCCTGGTTAAGTGTTTTTGTTGTGTGGTTGCTGGTGAGTATTTCCTTCAGGTTGGGGGGCTGTCTGGTAAGCGAGGACTGGTCTGTCTCCCAAGATCTGTGAGAGTGAGGGATCATTTTTCAGGATAGGTTGTAAATCTTTGATGATGCACTGGAGAGGTTTTCGTTGGGGGCTGAAGGTGACAGCTAGTGACGTTCTGTTATTTTCTTTGTTGGGCCTGTCCTGTAGTAGGTGACTTCTGGGTACTATACTAATTCTCTAAGACTCCCTAGTCATCTGGGAATAGCAATGGCACAGTACCATTATTAATTTTTCATGTTGCTCAAGGACCAGGACCTTCTAGCCTTACAAATTGCAAGTGCTCTTCACAAATATTATACATTCCCTTTTCTACTAGTGTGGTACAGATCAGTGTGCCGTTTAACAATCTTGACCACTCGCACCCCCCCCCACACGCTTTATTTTTCTATTCCTTGAGTTAAATGCATAACACGTTTAGTACCAAATATGATGCAAGCAATTGCTTGAGAAACATTATTAGTCAATGAGTCAATAATAGTAATTACAGATATATTAATCCATTTCAAAATGTGTGCAATGGAGTGCATATTACTAATAGTCAATACCTTCGGCTGAAAGGTTAAAGTACTAATTCCTTCTCCTTTTTTAATGGTTTGCCCAAATCCATCAGTTCACGAGTTAATTTTAAAGTTTAATCCCTCAGTGTCTGCAGAATTCCATAAGGAGACCCCAATTCCTGTTCTACTCAATATAGTTGCCAAAGTATTTCTCTTCTTTCTATTATTTGTAAGCCCTTGTTGTGTGAACGTTCACAATAGGTAGTTTCAGCAATTATTTGTTTGGGCTTGTCTTGTCTTAACTTAGGCCTGCACCTGAAAGCTAAACCAGCCCTATATTCAAATCCCTACTCCAGAACAGGGTTTTTGGGGTTTGTTTGTTTTTTTTGGCCAAAACAATTTGGTGAATGCGTACCAGATTTGTGAACAGTTTTGGCTAAAAACTACATTTTTCAGCTAATAAGTTTCACCCAGCTCTACTGAGGATTATTAAGGGGATATTTCAAACCTTTTTGAGCCCCAAATTATATGAAAAAACCAAAAACAACAAAGAGAAGAGGGGGCAAATGGTAGAAAGAGGAGAAGGTTATAAATCCCAGTAAATTCAGAAAGGTTTCCATGACATTAACATTTTAATATAAACATTCGCTTGCATTGTTGTGAACATAAATGGTAGACATTGCTAGTGCTAGAGAACAAGAAAATAAAAATTACTAGAGCATAAACAGGAAGTGAAACTAACCAGTCTTGATTCACTGTCCAAGCTGAGAAATAAAAAACAGAATAATAATAATAAAATGAAAAGTGTTTAAAACGGTTTCAGTAATCTAAGTTAGTAATACACACACAGTATGCCTCACCTGTATGTGTACGTACATGTACATACACACACAGTGATTTTTATATTTGATAGTCTCCCACTTCTATACCATCAGGGCTATAAATCAAACACATCCAAGTAGAATCTTAAACAAAGATGCCCGGCAAACCTGCTATTTGAATTTCAGACATAGGGATGTATTCTTCCATCCCCACACAGACGGGAAAGGAGAAAGATTTATGCATTTGACTGCTGTTAGAGTTAATGGTAATTACACATGTAAATCCCCTATGTATCCCAAGGACAATAGACTCCTCCATCTGTAAAAGTATGCATTTAAATTTATAGGGTAGAACTGAAATATCCAGACACATAAAATCTTAATTATGGTTACAGAAGAAATACTAAATACATCATTTCCCCCATTATATATACAATTATCATTTGGAATATTAGCTAAATATGTAATACTAATTTGTAACTTGAAATATTGTTAATGCTCTTCCTTTGAGAGCCCTAGTTTTTTAAAATACAGTAAAAAGTACTTTTATTACTCAAGTTTTCATTAAAGAAATGCAATAGCACATATCCCCGATGCACATTGCCATTCAGTGTGGCAGGTTAATGACATGGACTTTTTTTTTTTAAATCAGTGCACTGATATTAAGACAGATTTACTTTGCAGCGAATAGTAGATGACTGGGAAGCTGTTCCCATTTCTCATTTTGATTAATGAAACTGAGACAGTCTCCCCGCCACTCCCCCTTCTTCTGTGGTTGAAAACATATTGAGTTTATGCTTCTTCCACTCTGTTAAAGATTATTTTAAAATTCCATTCTCTAATAGATGGATGGACCCCCTGTACCATTGATGGCTTTTTCAAAGTGGAACACGGATCAACAAAGCCATTTTTCAGCAGTGATTTCAGCATGGAGGAGGTATAAGGGCTCTCAGATACAGCACCAAATTCTCTGCTTATAAAGAATCTGAAAGCAATAGTAAAACTCAAGAGAAGAGACTGTAACAGAGTTGTGAAGGGGGGTGAGGATGAGAGAGAAAGATCTAATTCCTGAAGTCCTTTATTTGAGCAAAACCGCCACTGCCTTCAGTGGGAGTTTTGCCAAATCAGCACTTCAGGATTGGCAAGGGAATATTAAAAGTTGTGAACCCCAGCTCTGAGGTACTGGACCAGATGCTGACCTTACTCCATTTCTACACTGATGTAACTCCACTAATTTATTGGAGTTGTTCCTGATTTAGATTGGTGTACCCTAACAGAACAAGGCCCAATAAGCAGTACAATTTTTTTGCATTTATGTAGTGCTTAAAAAAAAAAAAACTTTACAAAGCATTATTCTTCCAATACTGATGCACAGAGAAGTGAAGTGACATTCTCAAGGTCACACTGCAAGTCAGTGGTCATAGAGTCAGGCTCCTGTTAGCCCACCTTGTACTTTGTCCACCAGACCACAGCTGCACCAATCTGCAATGTTTCCACAAAACGCAGCCTGAACCTTTTGTGGATTTTAACACAGTTGGTGTCTTTCTACATTCTCTTGTCCACCTCCACTTCCTGTGGTCTCTATCAGGATCATCAAAATACTGCAAGAAAGGCTACTTCTGAGCCAGAGTTAAAAATCCAGAGGTAAGACTCTGTGCTCTGATTAAGAGGAATAGCACAGAACCCACAGCCCAAGGAAGGAAGTGTCTTAAGTGGCTTTAAGCCACCTTCGTACTCTCCGGATCCATGGCTGCTTTTCGGGGGCTGGAGAAGGCCCCAGGCATAGCTTAGACAGTCCTGGGAGCCTCTCTAAGATACACCAGGACCAGGAGGTTGATGTATGGGCTGCAGCACTGCCCAGAATCTCTTCAGTGCTATGTTTCATGTCCCTGTCCCCTCTTGCCCTGGGACACCTCCTATGCCAGAGTTTGCAAAGGAGTCCTCTGAGGGCAACCTTACAGGTGTCTTCCACAGTGCCTGTGGTTTGTGGGGGGGGGCAGGAAGAGCTATCTGGCTGGATAAAGAACTTTTAGATCCCATTTACACCACTCCAATTCTTTTACTCGGCTTAAAAAGGAGCTGGAGCATGAGTGAGGCCCTCACCCTAAATCTAATGAACTGCAAAACATGGGCTCTTCAAAACCCAGATCTGAATGAAAACTTTACAACTTGCATCCATCTCTGCTTAAAAAGTTTTAATTAGAGCCTGAAAACTACTGAGGTTTTGAGTGTGTCAGGCAGTTAGAAGGAAGAATTTTATCCTTTTTTAAAGCCACTCGATCCTTAATGCTACTATCCTGTATATGTAAACACCATTTTAAAATAATTCTGTGACTCTCTGGGCCAGACCCTGTCTTCCTGTTCTTTGTACAGTGCCTGGCACAGTGGGGATCCCAGACTAGGTCTGACGGGCACTATGATAAAACTACTAAACAACATTCTACATAGCTGGAGATAGATGAGGATGGGCAGGCTGTGGCCACCAGGGGGAAGATGACTGGGAGGAATTCCACACAGCTAGAAGTTTCAAATCTATACCAGATCCACAGTGTGAAAATGCTGGAAGATACCTCACCAAATGCAGTAGGTGCAAGGGAATAGAGAGATGTCCGGGACACATGAGGGTTGCCAGGCGTCCAGTTTTTGACTGGAACGCCCAGTCGAAAAGGGACCCTGGCAGCGCCGGTCGGCACCAGTGAGCGGGCCGTTGAAAGTCCGGTCGGAGGCGCAGCGGGAGCCCAGGGTTAAGGCAGGCTCCCTAAATGCCCTGGCTCTGTGCTTCTCCCAGAAGTGACTACCGGGTCCCTACGGCCCCTAGGTGCTGGGATGGCCAGGGAGGACTGTGCACTGTCCCCATCCTGAGTGCTGTCTCCACAGCTTCCATTGGCTGAGAACCGCAACCAATGGGAGCTGTGAGGGGCAGCACCTGCAGGCAGAAGGGCAACATGCACCGCGCAGAGCCACCTGGCAGCTCATGCGCCTAGGGGCCATAGAGACCTGGTGGGTCGCTTCTTCGGAGCATTGGTAAGCGCCACAGGGATCCCGCACCCCCCCCCCCCCACAGCCCAGAGTCTCCTTCTGCACCCCAACCCCCTGGCCCAGCCTGGAGCCCTCAGCCTCCCCACACCTCAACCCCGTGCCCAGAGCCCCCTCCTGCACCCCAAACCTTTCATTCCCAGCCCCACCCCAGAGCCCACACCCCCAGCTGGAGCCCACCCCCCCTTCCTGCACTCCAAACCCCTTGGTCTCAGCCCAGAGTCCCCTCCTGCACCCCAAACCCCACATCCTTGGCCCCACCCCAGAGCCTGTGTCCTCAGCCCAGAACCCATACTCCCTCCTGCACCCCAACCTCCTGCCTCAACCCAATGAAAGTGAGTGAGCGAGTGAGGGTGGGGAAGAGCGAGCGATGGAGGGAGTGGGGATGGGGCGAGCGGTTGTGTGTGATTAGACAGCTGGCAACCCTAGACACATGTGGATGGCATTTCAGACCAATCTATAAGAAAATCAAGCTTGCCCATGAAGAGTTCTACAGCCACCCAGGAAGAGAGATGATCCTTGCTGAAGATCCAATATTCAGAATTGTGAGAACATTCTGCAAGAGACAGGTAAACAACAGGACAGTGTGGTGCCTTCCCAGAGCCAAGATATGAGACTTCATTCTAAGATTAGATAGGCAAAGATCCATAGGTGATCATTTATACTGGCACTAATGACCATGCATTTTAGGTTATCTTGCAGAAAGTAGATGACTTCAGGGAACTCGGAAGCATGGTGAAGAAGAATATAAAAGAAATCCTCTCTGATATCCTTCCTGTCCTACAAGCAATGGAAGACAGAAGTCAAAAGATACTGGAAGTGAACTGCTGACAAGGTAAGTGGTGTAGGATTTTGGTTTATAGAACATTGGTCCACCTTTATGGGGAGACCAGACTGGACAGTTTGGATAGTCTCCATTTCATGAGGAGATTGGTCCCCCTTCTATTGGGCAGGTAGGCTAGAGTAGTCAGGAGAAGATTAAACTAAT
The DNA here is from genome assembly GCF_965140285.1 of Lepidochelys kempii. Lineage (NCBI taxonomy): Eukaryota > Metazoa > Chordata > Testudines > Cheloniidae > Lepidochelys > Lepidochelys kempii. The sequence continues at coordinate 156,300,043 of NC_136382.1, forward strand.
AGCATTAGGGGAGGATGAAAAAGCATGAAGGTATGAGCATTCAGCACAAAATCAAGATGTTGAGAACAAAATTAATCAAAGAACCAAAAGACAGAAGAAAATTTTTTGAATTGCCTATACACCAATGCTAGGAGCCAGGGTAACAAAAAGGAATTGGAATTGCTTATTTATTAGCATAAATTTGATCTCGTTGCTATTACTGAAACCTGGTGGAATGATTTGTGTGACTGGAATGTCAAAAAAATCCGTGGTTATAACCTATTTAGGAAGGATCAAGTGGGCAAAAGAGGAGGGAGAATGACAGTGTCAAAAATGATAACTTGAAAGAAAGTGAACGTTTAGGTATCAATGTCCTAACAGTTAAAGCACAAGATGGGGTAGTAGTCCATGTCTGTTACAGACCACCAAATCACACTAGGAAACAGGATGACTGCCTCCTTACACACTTCTCTATAATGTGTAGGGAAAAAAGCTGCATGATCGTGGGGGAATTCAATTTAAGTGACGCATGCCAGAGGTCTCATGCTACCAGTAGTAAAAATTCTTAGAATTTCTGAACATTATAGAAAACAATTTCCTAACTCAAAAAGTGCTGCAGCCAACACTACTACTAGGACTACGTCCTAACAGATAAAGAGAAATTAGAAATTAATGGTAGCTTAGGTACAAGTGGTCATGACTAAGGCTACGAGTTTGTCACAGACGTCATGGATTCCGCACCCTCCATGACTTCTGCAGCGGTCACTGTGCCTGGCTCAGGGCAGCTCAGACAGCCCCTGCATCAGGTGCACCGGCCGCTGCTGCGGCAGTCTCGGACCACTGCACCCCTGTACCCACTTCAGCAGAGTTTGAGTGTGGGAGGGAGCTGGGGCACGGGACAGGGTGAGGTGGGCTCTGGGTGGCGCTTACCTGGGGAGCTCCCCAGGAGTGGTGACATCCCCCTCGCTCAGCTGCTAGGCAGAGGCGTGTCCAGGCAGCTCTGCGCACTGTCGCAGGCACTGGCCCTGCATTTCCTGGCCAATGGGAGCTGCGAAGCCTCTGCCGTGAATTTTTGTTTACTGCCTGTAACCTGTCCATGACTTTTACTAAAAATACCTGTGACTAAAATGTAGCCTTAATCATGACTTTATCACATTTATAACGTGCAAGCGGAATAAATTCCAGACCAGTTGTGTGTGTGTGTCTGTCTCTATATCTGCACACACAGCACTTTTATAGGGCCAATTTCAAAGCTGAAAATAATTGAAAGCAAAATCAACTTGTGTGTGTGTGGGGGTGGTGGTGGTGGTGGTGGTGATAGACTTTAATCAGAAAATGTGAATGGTAATTGGAAATCATTTAAGGACCCCTTACTAAATGCCCAAAAAGCCACATCAAGGAAGGCGGCCATGCAGGTTAAAAAAAGATCTGATTTAAAGGGGACATGAAAGCAGCTATAAAAATAAAAATACATAACACAAATGGAGAAAGGGGAAGTTGATAGTAATGAATATAAAATCAGAAGTTCGGAACTGTAAAAAATTGGTAAGGGAAGCCAAGGGACACAAGGCAACATCTATGACCAGCAGAGTAAAGAACACGAAGGAGATTTTTAAATATATTTGGAACAAATAGAATCCTAACAATGGTATTGGTCTGTTACTAGATGGAAATGGTAGAATTGTTAATAATAATGCAGAAAAGACAGAAGTGTTCAATAAATATTTCTGTTCTGTATTTTGGGGAAAAAAATCATCTCATCATATGGTGATGATGACACTCTTTCCATTCCACTAGTATTTCTGGAGGATGTTATACAAAAGCTACTAAAGCTAGACGTTTTTAAAATCAGCAGGTCCAGACAACTTGCATGTAAGAGTTGTAAAAGAACTGTCTGAAAAGCTCACTGGACTGTTAATGTTGATTTTCTATAAGTCTTGGAGCATTGAGGAAGTTCCAGGAGACTGGAATAAAGTGAATATTGTGCCAATTTTTAAAAAGGGTAAACAGGATGACCCAGGTAATTACAGACCTGTCAGTCTGACATCGATCCGCAGCAAGATAATGGAACAGCTGATACGGGACTTGATTAATAAAGAATTAAAGGAGCATAATATAAATTTAAGCCAATAAACACGAGGTTTATGGAAAACAGATCCTGTCAAACTAACTTGAAATTTTTTCTTTGATCAAGTTTGATTTATAAAGTCAATAGTGTTGATGTAATGCCTTACAGAAGTTGAAGTACTTTTCACTTGGTACTGCATAGCATTTTTATTAAAAACTACAAGAATATAAAATTAACATGGAATACTTTAAATGGACTAAAAGTTGGCTAACTGATAGGTCTCAAATGTCATTGTAAATGGGGAATTGTTGAGTGGGTGTGTTTCCAGTGGGGTCTTGCATTCATCAGTTCATGCTATGCTATTTCACATTTTTGTTAATGACCCGGAAGAAAACAAAATCATCACTGACAAAGTTTACAGACAAAACAAAGATTGGGAGTGATAAATAATGAAGAGGATAGGTCATTGTCATAGAGTCCTATCCAGGACCAGTTGGTAAACTAGGTTCAAGCAAACAATATGCATTTTAATATTGCTAAATGTAAAATGTTTACATCTAGGAACAAAGAATGCAGGTCATATTTACATGATGGGAGACTCTGAAAAAGATTTAGGAATTGTGATGGATAATCAGTTGAACAGGAGCTCCCCCCATGAGATCCTAGGATGCATAAACAAGGGAATGTTGAGTAGGATTAGAAAGGTTATTTTACCTCTTTATTTGGCACTGGCACGACCACTGCTGGACTACAGTGACCAGTTTGGATAGCCACAATCCAAGAAGTATAATTATAAATTGAACAGGGTTCAAGAGAAGAGCCACTAGAATGATTAGATAAAAACATGTCTTCTAGTGATATATAGATTGAGCTCCTTGAGCCTATCTTAAAGAGATGTTTAAGGCATGACTTGATTACAGTCTGTAAGTACCTACTTGGGGAACAAATATTTAATACTGGGCTCCTCAATGTAGCAGAGGAAGGTCTAATACAATCCAACGGCTAGAAGTTGAAGCTAAACAAATTGAGAGTGGAAATAAGGTGCACATTTTTCATGTTGAGAGTAATTAACCCTTGGAACAATTTAACGAGAGTCATGGTGGATTCTCCATCACTGACAAATTTTAAATCAAGATTGGATGTTTGTCTAAAAGCTCTGCTCTAGGAATTATTTTGGGGAAGCTCCATGGCTTGTGTTAACAGGAGGTCAGAGTACATGATCACAATGGTCCCTTCTATCCTTGGAATCTATGAATAATCATCATTAATAATGTGCCATTGAGAAAACGTTCTGGGAATTTAGAGTGTGTAAAACTCTTCCAAACTCTAGCAATCCATCAAAATCTGTTTTGAAATACAAGGCTTAGTCACACCAAAAACAAAGCAAGGAAATCTCCCAGCAGTGAACTCATGCATGTGGCAACAATGGAGCAGCTAACACAACATTCTTTATTATAAGTAATTAAGAAACACCACAGTAAAGGATGACATTAACCTGCAGAGGTCATTAGTGTGGCAGGCCATGCCTGTACAGTACTCTTATGTTAAAATGAATACAGCTTGTAAAGCACATTATATTATGAGTCAGAGGCTCCTTATTCAAGCATAACCATAGGGTAAATTATTGTTATAAAAGACAAAGGACAAAAGCCATTAAAAAAGTCAGTTCTGTGTGAAAGCAATTGCATTAGTCCTAGAAACAAACAACATTAGGAGATGCAGTAAATTTAATTCTTGAAACCAGGATATTTTATGGACAGCTTTTGTTTGACTCATCAGAAAATATAATGAGGTCCTTTTATAGCAAAATCAGTCATCGTCCCCCCCACCCCACAGAGTAACTTTGCAGGATCTGAAACAACCTGGGACTTTCATTCTTTCCCATAGTGTTTCACTGTATCCAAGTTAATTAAAATAAGCAATTTGCAAAGTAATATCAATGCCAGGCAAATTAATCATACAGCAGATATACCCCAATTTTCCAACATATTCTATCCCTAAGTACAGGAGACGTACACAGACCATTGCTAATGTCTATGGAACATACTGCTTAAAGGTATTTCTACACTAGCAACTGTACATGTATGCATGCTCATGGCTGTGTCATAACCCCCTATTGTCCACATCTAAACTGCAGAAGCACATGCCTGAAGGTGAGCAGAGGGTCAGTAAGATAGCATGCTGTGGGGTGTTGGTAAGTACATGCCTCAGGCTCTGGCACAGCCCCATACTCATGTTAGTTTGCAGTGCAGACGGAGGCAAAAGAGCTCCAACCCTCTAGTTTCAGTAGTCCTCACCTCCCACCCCCACCATCCTACAAAGCACTCAACCCTTTTCTTCCTGACACTTACCCAAACTATAAAGGACCCTGTGATGTTGCACTACATATGCTTTATGAAAATATGCTTATGAATGTGAATATAATTTAACTGGAATATGCTTTATACAAAAGGTCTCTTGTAAGGTATCATTATGAAGCTTATAGTCTACCGAGTGTGTTCATCCTATTCGTATGCATGTATCATTCTTGTATCTGAAGCTAGAAATATGAAGTATAACTCCGAGGTCCTACTGTAACTATGCAAAGTGGGGGCCATTAATGGTGGCTTAGAATCTTGATGGCTCCCATGGACTAGGAAAATTGGTTGTAAATTGTTTATTTACTTGCAAGCCTTCCTATGTACATGTGGGCCAGACAGTGGGTAATGAAGAATGAGGTCTCACAGGGACATGTGACCATGCTACCTGATAATGAAATCCATCTTAAATCTGGTACTTTTCCATTTAGAAGGAGGGGTGGGGATGCAGAGAGACAAAAGATCCCTGCCTTGTGCAAAAGCCATAAAGAGGGGGTGGAGCAGGACAAAGGGGCTGCCAGTCATGAGAAAACCCTTAGTCACCACCTGAGATGGCTGCTGGAACTAATAAGGACTGTATCAGGGGAAAGGATTGGGCCCAGACTAAAAAGGAGTCTAGTCTGTGAAAGAAGCTTATGGGAACATCTCTGACAGTGAGACATTACCTGTAATCAGTTTCTTAATGTATTAGGCTAAGACTTGCGTGTTTTGTTTTATTTTGCTTGGTGACTTATTTTGTTCTGTCTGTTATTACTTGAAACCACTTAAACCCTACTTTTTATACTTAATAAAATCACTTGTTGTTTATTAATGAACCCAGAGTAAGCGATTAATACCGGGGGAGCAAACAGCTGTGCATCTCTCTCTATCAGTGTTCTAGAGAGCAGACAATTTATGAGCTTACCTTGTGTAAGCGTTACACACAAGAAAATGGACTTATTTGGGGTTTGGATCTCATTGGGAGCTGGGTGTCTGGGTGCTGGAGTCAGGTAACCTGCAGAGCTGTTTTCACTTGAAGCCTGCAGCTTTGGGAGCGTGGCCCGGACCCTGGGTCTGTGTTGCAGCAGGCTAGTGTGTCTGGCTCAACAAGACAGGGTTCTGGAAGTCCCAAGCTGGCAGGGAAAACAGGCTCTGAGGTAATTTCAGCACATCGGCTGACATCCCAAGGGGGTCCCTGTGACCGAACCCATCACAGTCCCTGTTACACCGTTTTTACTGAGTAGCAATGAACTGCACAAACCACATCAGAATAGCTTTCCACTGTACTGTCTTGATTAATACAGGTGAACACGGATCCTGCTTGGAAAGCAGCTTCCTGGGCTGCCAATCATTCCGGGGTGCTGATCAATGGGTGGTTGGAGTGCCCCATCCTCCATGACTATGTCTAGAGTGACAAGAACATACACCTGCACCAGGAAATTTCACTGAGGCTGCAGCAGGTGAGCGCTGAGCAGACTCTGGTCCAGTACCAGGAACACAAAGCACTTAAGGTTCCTGGAGGGCAAAAGACTTGAACAATCACTCCAGGAGGACTCATCATACATGCCCTTTCTACAGCAAGCTGGAACAGATGCTCTCAAGGGCTCCCAGTACAGAGCCTGAAGTAGCTCACAACCACCACCCTTAACCCTGCCATCTGGTTGTCTGACAGGATGCAAATGAGGGTGAAGCAGCAGCAAGGACCATGGGTGATGCCCCAACCTGGAGCATGAGATTTTGCACCTATACCCAAAACGAACCCAAGGAGGGCCCTGAGCCTCAGCAGGAGCAAGAGCCTGAGGCTGGTAAATTACAATGGATCTCCATCCTTTCTGCCAATATCCTCTCATTACAGATTTTAAGCCCAGGCCCTGCTCTGCTCCAGCCTGAAATGGTCCCAAAGCTAGACACAGATATAAAAAAAATAAATAAAAAAAAAATCAATGATTTTATTGAGTTCCAGTTAACTATTCTGATGACCCTGGCTGAACCTATGTCTTAAAAACAGATTATTAATGAACAATCATTGTGCCCGTGTGTCTGTGCATTTCTTGGCCAGCAGTCAGGCAGCACAGGCCCAGCACCACACAGTCTCAGGGAAGGTAGGTAGGGAGTTTAGAAAAAAGTCCTGGCTGGGAATGGGACAGTTGTAGAAAACTTGTAGTTTGTCTAAAGTTTCTAAGAGCTGTCTTTTGTCCCTTGGAAGATTACACAGTTTCAGTGCTTCTCTCCCTCGCCCCACTCCACCCTCCATACCCTGACAAATGGGAGCTGCACAGAACAGGGATGTGGGTAGGTCTGGGAAGTGAACATTTTAGTTGTTTGAGGAAAAGTTACTCACAGCAGTCCTTTGTCCCTTCCCCCCCAAAAACCATCACTATCTCTGGTGTCTGGACTCTCCTGCACTGAGCCATGCTGCACAAGCCAGGGGAAATGAGGGTGGGAGAAGGGTCTGGTCTGGAGTGTGGCTAAACAACTAACTGCACTTTATGGCTCTTATGGAACACTAATCCCAGTACTGAAACTGGTCAAGTTTTCAATTAGATACAGTATTCCTCACTTCCTTTCAAACTGTCCCATGGTGTTGCTGTAGTTCATAATCCATTGGAGTTTTCAACCTTTCCAATTTGCAATTCAGTCATAGCTTGTGATTGAATCCCTACAGGAAGAGAGCTTCCAAAACAAGGGAAGAATTTGTTCTACTCCAACCTGTAGATAAAAAAACCACACTGGCTAAGTGCAGGAGGAGATCTATACATTTGATATTCACAGTCTAAGCTTGTAGCAAGAAAAACTAATCAGATATTCACCAATTTAAAAAAATGATTAAATTGAGTACAGATGAAAATAAGTAAAAAAGGCAGCAGGGTTTTGTAACTTCTAATTTCCCTGCTCACTGAAGCTTCCTGTTTTAAAGCAATTACATGCAGGCATCAAAAAGCAGATGAAATTGGTGGTGGGGGATGTGTGTGTGATTAATTTGAGAAGAGAGGCATTCCCCAATTCATTTAAAGGCTGATGTCTGGAGTGGGGAGGGATAAATCCTTCAGAGAGCATTTTTTGGGGAAAAAGGGCAAGTGCAAGGCTGACCAACCTGTGAGGAAGGGAGCGCCATCTAGTGGTTAGAATAAGAAACAGAATTAAGAACTAATGAGTTCTATTGCTGACTTTGCCAATGATTCGCAGTGAACTCGGGCAAGTCACTTTATCTCTGTATGTTTTGATTTATCCTTCTGTGATATCTGTATAACACCTGTCTATCTCAGTAGGGTATTCATGTTTCTAAAAGACTTTGAGATCATTCGATGAAAGCTGCTACTGCATATTACAGGCAGGGCAAATAACACTGCCTGGTAAGATTGCCCAACACTTCCTATTATGAGACCCTGCTTTCAGTTGCTTATAATATTGGCAAACTTTAACCATTTGGGTTGACATTTTCCATGTTAGTTGCCTGCCTTAGGATGATTTTTTGTGGAAAATGTCAGCCTAAATGCTTCAGCAGTTTCTGAGAGTGAGGCTAAGGAAAATATGCATTGGTTTATCCAGGTTAAAAAAAAATGCTGGCAACCTTTTCTTTGAAAAGTTTCCCCCCGTGTTTCAGAGTAGGAACTTGAAATGTAGCAGAGGGGTGGCCTTTGTATCAGGAAAGTGCCTTTTATGTCCCTGTGAAAGTCTGCTCAAATGTGGCCAATTTACAAGCCTTGGGGAAAAGAGGAAATTGCAGTTTGCACATACACAGTAGAAACTTCTCAGCTTTTAGCAGCTAAAAATCTCCAAAGATTCTATGCTCATTGAACATCCTCCATCCTCTCTCAGCATCTAGCAGGGCTTAATTTGTGCCAGGGCTGAAGAGGAGCTGAGGTGTGGTGTAGAGGGGAGTGGGACTGGCTGAGCAAAGAGAAAGACAAGGAATTAGTGGGGAAGCAGAGGTCAGAGATGGGATGAGGAACTTGAAAAAGGAGATTGGGATTGGGGCAACTGGAGGCCAGGGTGGATGAGAGACACAGAACAGATAAGCAGATGGAAGATGTGGAACTAGGATTGGCTGGGCAAGCAGACTTGGGACAATCTGTGGGAGGGAGGGGAAACCTGAGAATGACTGGGAGTCGGGGGAAAGACTGGGCATGGAAAAGGGAGTCTGGAAAGGTGACACTAGGACTTGCTGGGCAAGGAGACGAGGACTGGAATGAGATGCCTGAGGTGTGGAGATTGGGACTGGATAGGTGAGAAGAATGCAATTGGAATAAGGAGCCAGGAGTGGGGAAGAGGCAGGACTGGGACAGGGCCAGTTTGGAAGGGTTGTGGGAAAAGGGGTCACCCTTGGAGGGAACAGGCAGAAGAGTCTTGTGCCCATTACAGAACATGCCTCTCTGGAGCCTGAAATAGAACCCAAGTTTCCCAAGCCCTCACCAGTCCTCTGCTGTCAGAAAATACCTGTGAAAGTGTCCCGTTCATCTTCAGGTGCTGGTCCTCAGAGCTTTCCACACAAATATTAACAAATCTTATTCATAATCTGTCCCAGTTACTTTTAGTAGACCCATTTGTGTTAAGTCAACCTTTTACTACCTGTATATTTATTATGTGAAGTTTCAAAAATGGTAACCACTCAGTATAAAATCTACTGGATTCTCAGATAAGATGGTTTGTGATTTTTTTTCCATTAAAAGGATTCCCCATACGTTATAACACTAATGTTGGAGATCTAGCTCAACAACCACACACCTGGCTGCTAGTAATATTTGGATACATAAATTCTTGGCTTAAAGCTAAATATCCAAATGATACCACCTTTAGCAGCATCTATGATATTCAGGGGAGAAAAACGACAAGGACAGACCAAAGTATAGACATTTAAGTACACAAACTGCTTCCAGAGGGAAGAACCACATCAATTTATTTAACAAAATAACAACACCTAACTCTCATAGATAGTGCTTTAGACATACAAGAATGCTAAAAAGGCTACCTGTTTATATGCTCTAGGTACTCCTGACATGACTCAGAAATACACTCTAAAAGTAGCAGTACAACTCAAGATAAGCTTCACCACTGAGCCACCCAACTGAAAAAGTCAATTCCCTCTCCCTCTTGAACAATTCCCCACTCTGACCATTCCCCTCTCCCCACTTTCAAATGCCCTAGGAAAAAAGATGAACTTATCTACAGTTCTCTGATAATAGAACACTGTGGGGACAAGGAAAGGGAAAAGAAGATGCCCCACAAGCAAACCATTTCAAAGTGATATAGGGTGAAATCCTGGCCCCAGATCTCCCATTGAATTCAACAGGGTCAAGATTTCATCTTTAGTGTTGATGCTGGCTTAACCCTGGAAACTGAAATCTTCTCTTTACCCATGAGCAGGTATAGCAGGGACAGTGTCAGCTTCCCCTCAGACTGCCCAGCCGTGCACCTTAACACTGACGCACAGGGTAGGAATGAAAAGGGACTTCAGACTGTACGGCCCATTGAGTCTTTGGCATCCTTTGTGAGTAGGCCAACAAGGAGGCCAGTTAATGCCAGTTTAAGGTGGATACTGGTCGGTTAAGAACTGAGACTCCTACCATCTTGCTTGACACTGGATGTTAAATGATAACTTTTGGTCATCACTGCCTTTGGATGGTTTTGAACTCCTGACACATGGATGACATTAGTGGAGCCTATCATCAATCCACTGACCCCTTTAGTCTCCTAAAGTAAGTAACTTAAAGGGGACACTGTAGAAAGTTGTTAGATGTGAGAGGACTGTCCTTCTGTTCCTCACAGTCCTGCCGCATTAAGCTTATGTCCAGATGGATCATCTCACATGAATGTTATATATTCCTTATAAACTGTACATTTGGCTAGAGACCCTTAGGATAATCAGTCCCTTAAAATAGTAATCACTCATCCAATTCACTTTGAATACAGGTAGCAATCGTATAATTGAAATAATCTTATAAAATCAGCCAATCACCTTGCACTGAGTTTTTGGATTTTTCCATCTTTTTCTCCAGTGAAAAGGATGAAAATTGTTTTATTCAGGTCAGTTCATTAAAAAAAAGTTCTTAAAATCATTTCTCTCTTTTAGTATAATTTTACTCCACCAAAGAGGTAAGTTAAAACTGGTCACTGTGATCTGTGAGTGGTTGTATCATTTAAAATAGACCATCTGCAACACTATGCTATGCTTTTCTACTGTGTTTCTTACTAGACTCAACAAAGATGTAGAAACTTTTTACAATCTCAGTCAATGTTTAGGTTTGGGGCTGATATCCTGTAGGCTCTCCCTCATGCAGAACTCAGCAAGGACCACATGATGGTACGCAACTGGTTCAAATGCTGGATAAGAATTGTTTTTTTCTAGTTCCAAAAAGTCAAGTTTAGTCTCTTTGTGATCTCAATCCACTAGCATGACTGACACACGATAAATTCAAGGATGATCAGAAAGAGCTCCAGTTATTCTCAATCAGCTAAACATTTATTGCTTCTTTCTCAGATGGAAAATTAGGTTTAATCAAGCTATTACTGAAGGGGACTAAAACAGCTACATTCAAGCGCTCTCTGCTGAGAAAAAAGTCAGAATACTAATTGCTTCTTGTAAATAATGGCAACTATAGTTAGGATTCAGAAAACTAGATACCCATAGAGAAACGATCCTTAGAGATCCTATGTGATCCGTGCAAACAGCTAGTACAGAGGCATATACTTCAGAATGCTAAGGGGATGGACTTCACAATCTCTTACGTTGTTCCTATTTAGATAATGCATCATAAATGCTACTATGCTTTTGCCATACCGATCTATTCTTTGAATAAGCATAATGCAATTTACGGAGCAGAAACGCTTCTATAAATGGTGCAGGGCTCAGAAACTCAACTCACAGGGGAAAAAAGCTAGTGTATAGAGTCAGAGGTTGCTGGGATTTTATCAGCAAAAAAGAAACTCCTGTGCAGTAGCCCTACACAGTTTTAGGACTCTTCATGGCAAACAAAAACAAAACAGTCATTTGACAAAATGTTAGAAAGTCTGTTAACTACAATAATATTGATTTGCAAGCACCCCGTACACATAGTTTTTCATGTTTAGCTCTGAAAACACCTTATAAAAAGGTGTTAAGTATCATTGTCTGCATTCATAGATGGCGAAAGAGTCACAGAGGTTAACAACTTGCCCAACATCATAAAACAAACCAGTAGCAGAGTCTGAAATGGAACTCCAGGTCTCTTTCATAATAGGCTGAATCAAATCCCTGGATTCAAATATTCCTGAACTTTGGGCTGTTCCACTTCCAGGTCAGAACTTTGAAACTTTTGCAAGTCTCTGTTGCAAACTCCCTGCTTCATTTTTTATTCTTTTAAGGATTGAAATTGAATTCTGACCTCTTAAGTATATTTAGTGCTTTCATTACAAAAGATCTCAAAGCCCCTTTCTGAGTCATGTCAGGAGCACCTAGAGCATAAAGTATGTATAAAACAAAAACACTGAATTAACAGCACACTAATTCTTTCAGAGCCACTGCAAGGGGTGCAGGACTTCATGTTTGTCTATTGTCCAGCAGGCAGCATTAACTGGATTATAGTTTCTTGGCTGACTCACAGGGAAGAGTGGTACTTGGTAAATCCTGTACTGTACTCCTTGCAGCATTCCTGGTTTACCTAGGATATGTAGGAGATTTCTATGCATTCAGCAGCCTTGGCCCTGCTAAGATTGAGAGCGCTGTCAAAACCAGAACCCAGGGTTGCACAGCTGCAGAGTTGATTCCAGAGAACCCGGGAGCATATTCTTAAAGAAAAGCTTAGCTAGGAGATAGAGAGCAATTATACTACAGCTGATTATAAAACTTTGCTAATGGTAGAATAAGAAAGAGCTTACTTAAAAAGACAGGAAAAATAATGTGGGAAAAGATTGGCAGTATTAATGAGGAATGTTGCCTAATCTGCAGAACGAAATGCTGGAAGTTGTTTGGCTGTAGGAAGCCAGACTGAGTGTCCTAGAGTTACTGATTGGAATTTTATATGGCAAAGGAACATTTAATGCAGGAACCATTAAAGAAAATGCAACTGAAAATAATCCTAGCTTGTCTAAACAGATATAAGCACAAAAGGGGCCAGTGCAGGGATGTAAAGATTAGTACAGGATGAAAGGAGGAGGGTTTTTTTGGTGTTTTTTTTTTTAAAACCAAAATATAACCCTCAGATAGAAAGGGAGATCTATACAACAGGAAGAATTGAGTTTAAAAAATAATCTTAGAAGAAAAAAAGATACTGGAAAGTCAGAAATATTGCAGTCAAACAGAACTCTGCAAATAATTTTGCTGGACACAAACATTTTTAAAAGGTTAATGAGGGGAACATTTTCATGCACAGTATTTGAAAGTGGGAAAGAAATCGTTTAGAGTGATCTAAGGAGGTATCATTAGGAGTAACAGGATAAAATTAAGCAAAGAAATTTTGGGGCTGAACAGAAAGGACAATTTCCTAGTGGTCAGATCCATTAGAGTATGCTATAGCACAGGGGCTCTCAACCTTTCCAGACTGGACAAATAGATCAATCATGTTTGGTTTGACTGGACAAATAGATCATATGCTATACTTTCTGTTGCCTCATTGGACGAGATACCATAGTGATGAATGCCATACCTATGCAGACAGATTCTCAGAATCATGTTTCCAGAGCAAATCCTCAAATTAATGAGTTCAAAAACTTATTTTCCACTAATATTATTCATTTAAAATTTGCTGTTTCCACAAGCATTCCTGCCAGCAGACTCATTAGCTAAAAAATCCACAGAAAACTAAAACAAACAGTGCAAATACAACCAGCACAAATTCTTTTTTATGCAAGCGAATCATTATGGAACACTGAGGTATATGCTGAGTTCTAGTTAAGGTTAATTGACCAGGTAGGAGGGGAGGACCTTCATGAGCAGTCCCATGCTGTACCAGTTCGAGGAATAAACTGGGATTCTGCCTGCAGGAATGACAATCCAGCATTTTACTTCACCAGCAGTAAAAGAAATAACATATTTAAAGACATAGTTCCAATACTGAAGTGACAACTTAATCTACACAATCTAGTGCTTGAGTCTCATTGGAATTTAATTCTTTCATGGCTTGAGGCATTTGCACATGAGGTTTATGATTTCACACAAAGCTTTGAAGGAGTGCATTTCAACCTAGCAGCTCTCACAGGACTATGAATTCAATCACTTTAGCCACTAAAATAAGCAAGCAGGTAATACTTCCAGGTGCCTCATTAGACATAGTTGTGTCTTTTCCTTTACTAAGGCTGGGATTTTGATAAAAAAATGTTAGATGGAGATGAACAGAGTTTCCAAATCTAAGAATAGGTTATAAAGAGGGTGGATTCCCTAACAATGCCAAGGATTGTTTCTCCTGGAAGGAGAACAAAGTCTCATGATTTTCCTTGGCATTTCATTTCTGAGAGATTGGCTGAGTCTCTGCATAGCCGGTGGGAGGAGACTAGAACTGGAAAAGTTACAGGACTTCCAGTTTTCTGTCTGCAATTGATTGGAATTCACCCATCCCTTTTTAAATCACAAATTAGTAGTGGGTAAACAGGTTAAATTCAACAAACACCCAAATATCTGGATTCTTATCTGAACCTCTTGGTTTGGCAAAATTGAGCTGAGCTTTAAAATCCCAGACTTTAAAACAGATTCGATTGGGGGCTCTGAAAACCACGTTACTTATTTTGGGGTCAAAATACAGATTTGGGTGCTAAAATGGGCACCTAAGTGTGAAAAATTTGATCTTAACCTCTCTGTGGCTCAGTTTAATCATCTGCAAAATACAGAAAATGCTACCTTCCTTCTTCACGGAGTGCTGTAAGGCTCAGTGCTTGTATACAAGGTGCAGCAATGAGCACTACAGGAGTATGATTTCTAAAGCACACTAGTGTTCTAAAGCACAGTCTCCATGGGCCAATAAATGCACAATACGTTAGTGTAGACAAGCCCTTAGTGTGGGGCTGTAAAGTGGTTTGAGATATTTGTGGGAAGAGAGAGGGTGAGACACCAAATAGGTTCGTATTACCACCAATAAAAAAAGGAACTAGCAAGGGGACGTTTCTTTTAAGCTGAAGGGCTTCAAGAATGTAAATTTCTTTCTTCTCAGCTTGTGGAGCTATCAAAGAGACCAGTACAGCTTTTTTTTAAAAAAAGCAAAAAAACTACTACAAGAAATAACCTTCAGACTTCAAGGCTCTAAGGTCAAATCTGGCAGATGCTGGTGGTTCCTTCATTTATTGCTCTTGACATCAGTGAAATCCATTTCAAGTGAAGTTATATGCACCAGAAAGGGAACAGGGGTCGGCAACCTTTCAGAAGTGGTGTGCTGAGCCTTCATTTATTCCCTCTAATTTAAGGTTTCGCATGCCAGTAATACATTTTAACGTTTTTAGAAGGTCTCTCTCTCTAAATCTATATTACGTAACTAAACTATTGTTGTATGTAAAGTAAACAAGGTTTTTAAAATGTTTAAGAAGTTTCATTTAAACTTAAATTAAAATACAGATCTTATCAGTTTAGTGCAGTGGTTCTTGCAAGGTGCCCTTTCTGGGGGTGCGAGACATGCGAGATTTTTTTTTTTAGAAGGTAAATCATCGAAAACACAAATTAAGCACAGGCACATAAGTACAACTACTTTGTTTCATCAAACCTATGTATTTATTAACATTATACTATAACGATTACTGTAATATACAAACCATGTTTTTAAGCTAAGTTTTTAAGCTAATTGTAGTGTAATTTTTGATAAGGGGTGAGAACATATTTTGAGAACTCCAGACTGAGTGGGCTGAGCAGGCCCAGGTGTAGTGTGTTAAATTGCTCTCCAGAGGAATGTGCTACGTACCGTGTACTACTTACAGCTGCCAGTCCTGATGCTCTGAGCAACATGGTAAGGGGACAGGAAACGGGGGTGGGGTCCCAGGAGAGGGCAGTCAGGAGACAAGGAGCGGGGGGGGGGGGTTGGATGGATGGAGGGTTCTGAGGGGGCCAGTCAGGGGGCAGGGGGTCCCGGGAGGGGGTGGTCAGTGGACAAGGGGGGGGGAGGGGGTTGTATGGGTCAGGGGTTATGAGGGGGGCAGGAAGTGGGCTGGCTGTTTGGGGAGGCACAGCCTTCCCTACCCTGGTGTGTGTATTACATTTCTCCCCGTAGGAATGTGCTACTTACAGTGCACTACTTACAGCTGCCAGTCCTGGTGCTCTGCAAGTAGCACATTCCTATGGGGAGAAATTTTACACACTAGACTGGCAGACAGAACCCCCAGACCGGCGGAGGGCTGAGTGGCTCAGCCCACCGCTGGTCTGGGGTTCCGTCTACCGTCCCTGCTCAGCCCACTGCCGGCCTGGGGTTCTGTTCACCCATGCCGGCAGTGGGCTGAGCGGGGGCAGTGGCCGGGACCCCGGCTGGCAGCAGCGTGCCAGTAAAAATCTGCTCGTGTGTCGCCTTTGGCATGCGTGACGCAGGTTGCCGATCCCTGTCCTAGGCTTTTTCAGGCAAGATGAGAAGAGAGGGGAGGAAAGGACGGTTAAATGAAGTTAAGTGAGAGATGGGAGGTGACTGTTGGGGAGATTTATGCAGCAGTTTTCCGTGTGTTTGTGCAAGTCTGTTTAATGTATTTTATTAAATTCTGTGCTTTTTATCATGGGTACACAGAGAGAGAGATCAAATGACTTGTCTAAATCCGCAGAGTGAGTCGGCAGACAAAGCCAGAATTAGAACCCAGAAGTTCTTCACTTGCAGGAGATTCTCACATTGCTAGAATATACTGCTTCGCTAAATATGCTAATATGATTTGAAAGCATAAATGCCATCTTCTCACCTGCAGTATTTAAGAGAAGAAATCCCTCTTTGAAAAAGTTAATGAGAAAGGATTGCCTATAGTATTATGCAAGCAGAAAAAGAATACAGTACCTATGGCTAGTGGCATTTGATACAATCAGAAGCCACAGGGTACCCTGGGGAGGAATTGCATCAGCAAGATGGAATAATGGATTTCTTTATTACAAAGGATCAATAAGTACTGCACAGATTCTCCTTCCCTTACCTTTTGAAGCTGCTTCTTTACCATCAGAGAGACAACAGAGCAGTACAACAGAAGACAGAATAGACTGACATCAAAAAATGAATCCACAAAGTCAAATCAACTAGCTCTCTTACTGCACAACAAATCCAATTCCAACAGTGTACAGTAATGTATCACTCCCATAGAAACTTCCTATAGAATTCAGCCAATACTGTTCTACTAAAGTTACTTCAAAAACCTACAGAATTTAGTGGAGAATGAGAGCCTTTCACTATATGGCATAAACACACACATCCTAGAGTTATGGAACAGGGACGTAATCTCCATTAATTTATAAAGGATGTTACAAACATTCTATAGTGAAGTTATCTACTATTATATTGCATAAGGCTTTTGCATAAAAGGTGAAGAGGCTTCCTTATTCTCAGCCTATTCCCAGCCTCAGAAGCCAAGCTCCATTATCCATGCACTGTTCAAAGTGTCTATCATTCTTGACCCATTCTTCCCACAGGGGCTCTTCCACCCTCCTCGTCCCATCAAAATGCATTGCTATACAAATCTGTTTAGTTTTCTTCCTATGAAAAGGATGACAACTTCAGTCAAACAAAACAAATAAGCAAGAAATACAACAGGCAACACGCATGATAATCGGTGTAATGTAGTGACTCTTATTCTGTGATCCAGCAGTTTGTATGACTCCGCAGTCCCCGGAAGTACACAATCCACGCTAAAGGCAGTGAAAGGAGGTGAGAAGAGCATAATTTACCCTGTCCAGCAGTCTTTATGCACACAGAATACCCATCAAATTCAATGGGAGCATTGTGCATGAGGACTGCAAGGCTGGGATCTTGTTTGCAAACTGCACATTGGATGCAGTGAAGAGGGCAGTTCCTCCCATATAGCGTTAAAAAGGTTTCATGGTTTAACACTTCTACTGTTTAATGCCTACTCCACAACCTGCCAACAAGCAGCTTTGGTTGGTTGGCTCGCCCCCTAATCAAAGAGTAGTATCTGACAGTACTTTCTTCTCCCTCCTGTAAATTTACATGAACTGTGAAGACTTTATCAGATATTAATGTGTGTAATTCAGGCTACAGGGGGGAAAAAAGAAACTAGCTGACATTATGAGTTGCTTGAGAGATAGAAAATCTGACTTGAAATTAATCTATCATCAGGCTGCCCTTCAAGTGCATTAAAACTTGTTTTCTCTACCTATTATGGGGCCCGATTTTCAGGTAATCTGGGGGTGCAGACAGGTAGACAGACACCTAATTACCATCATTTGGTGGTTATCTGTGGGTGAAAAAAACTGGAGGTTGACTACTGGAAGTGAGTGAGCTTTTCCCACTGGTGCTGGAGGATTCACGGTCACTTATAGAGCTGAGATCCTGGCAGCTCATCTCCTTTCTACCCTTGAGGAAAGCAGAGGGGAAATCAGTGCTCACCTACAATGGTGATGAGTAAGGATATGATTTGGTCACGGATTCCATGACTTTAACAGACCTCTGTGACCCAGCTTCAGCCCCCCAGAGCTCGGACAGCCAGCTTCTCTTCCCGCCCCACCATGGGCTTTGGTTTCAGCCTTGCACTGCAGGGCTCCAGCTTCCATGACTTGTGGTTTATTGTTTGTGTCCAGCCTGTGAATTTTAATAAAAATCCCTGCGACAAAATCTTAACCTTAGTGATGAGCATGGTATAAGAACCTACACAGAACAGAAAATCTTAATAGAGCCTGTCCTAATTACTCAGTGCTCCTTGCTCCATTTGATACCAAGGCAATAGGTACTTCACAAACATGAAAGGTAGGTTATTTGATAGCTGTATTAGGAAGAGTGGGAATTTGCTCTGCCTGACGCTCGGGAAAAGGGAGTGGACGGTCAGATACACACACCTTGGGAAAGCTATCTGCGGGGCCGCGCTGGGCTGGCTTCAGCTCATGAAGAGAGGTTTGAGTGAAGAATTGCTGTACTGCTAGCACAGACAAGTATATTATGCTAATACAGTTTAATAAATTGGTAGCCATCTAGGATGCATAACTTGGCAATTTGGAACTTCTCAGCAACAGCCAAGATACTATTCAGATCCTCCTGCTCTAAAGGGACCGTTCCCCATCACTTCAGCAAGATGATGTTCCATTAGCTGTTAGCAGTATAGTGCCTAGGGTACGTAGTTGAGCAGTTCTGATAGTCTCCAGTAGATGCCAGTGACACACACACACATATGGTTCGTTTCACTAGTTCAGACATGCTTTTCCTACCACCCCCAAATTTAATTATTCTCAACATTTTCTTAATTTAAACGGTGAAAATTGAAAGTTAGAGAGCCTACGTGCAGTACCGCAAAGCGCCGTAACACAACAGTATACCTTACAGACGGGGAGCACTAGTGGCATTGCCAACACAGGCTGTACTTCTGCACAAAGCATGTTTATTAGCCATGACGCAGAATAAAAGCATCTTCAAAGAGCCGGGGAAGAAGACAGCTGCTGCAGCTCCCCTAGTTACATTTCCCCAGACATCAGGAGTAATTTAGAAGTTGGATAATATTGCTGGAACTAAGCACGATCTAGATCTGCACACTAGCTCTCCTCCTCAGTTTTAAAGACCATGTATAATAGTAGAAATATAACCATTCAGCCCACTCCTGAGAGTCAGGTTGTCTCCAGTTAGATTTTTTATTGCAAATTCTCCTTTTCTTACGGAAAAGCATTGAGTTTGTTTTACCCAGTAATCAGGCAACCACCATGTCTTGTTACTGGCATAAGCCAGCAGGACTGGATATAATAATCACTCTCTCTAATCTATTACATTAAACAAAGATAGTTTAAGATGCTTGGTACAAATTATGTTTCTTAATGCACGTTCTGGGGCACAGAGGTGAAAATCAATAACTAGAACAGAGGGAATGTTAGCTTCATATATATTCCGATTACATTCTAAATTAAACAATCACCAGCGCATTTAACCATTCAGAATACATTTGTTCAGCTACGGTCCTGCTGTTTTGGTGCTAGCTGCAGCCTAAGAAAATGCATATACAAAGTCTGACAAATTGAGACGTCACTGACAATTAATCTTAATTACACCAGGAGGAAATATTTCAGCCAATTGTAGTCCAGAAAGATCTAAAGCTCTCCTTGACAAATGGCACTGAAATCCCTGGTGTCGCAAGAGCTCATTTTTTTTTTTTAAAGAGACAATTAACGGGTGTATAAAAAATACGCACGTGCACACAATCAAGGGACCAAAAGTGAAAGCAGTCTATGGAAGGCCCTCTGCACAGTCTAAGCACAGTAGTGAAGGGAACGGGGAAAGAAGGGAATAGGTATGGGAGAATGATTGTGCAGGTAGCTCTGAACCTTGGAGTGAGGGAGTCTCCTTGTGTCTCTGCATAGGCCTACTATTACCTGGAACTACGGCACAATGGGTGAAATTCACCCCATACAGAGAACCGGCATTAGGCCTTTGTGTGACCCACAACCACTGAGCGTGGTGCTCTGTCCCGCTCTAGTGGTGGTTGAGCCATCTACAGGGGCTAATCAGCATGGATACAATTGTGTCATGGTAAAATTATGCATAATTCATGACAACAAATAGATAAATTTCAGGCTATGGTCATGACAACGAAAAATTGCATAACAACTGAATGTTACCATAAATAAGCATTTATTGACACAAACTTTATAATGGTTCTACTAAACAAAATGTAGTGCTTGTCTGCAGGAACATTTAGTTCGTCATAAGCTGGGGTGTGAATCTACCCTACAGTAGCCTGCCGCAGACCAACTGTTCCTGTGCATCAGGCTGAAGGCGATTTAGTCCTCTTTGAAATAGGAGGCGATCCAAGCACATTAACAGTTTTTATGTTGGAGCATGGTGTGACATAAGTACCAATTAAGTGCACAGACCTTGTACTGCAATACAACGTTCTTTTGATAATGTAGTATCAAAACCAGCAAAAGCAATATTCCAGTTTAGAAAGGGGACCTACCCATGTTTCTCTTGACTTGGGGCCAACAGGATTTCACGGCTACTTTCGTCAGCAGGGAGAAGCCGAGCAATATAGTTCCCGCTTTGTTGGAGATGCCTGTACACAGACACCTGCATAGTGCATTGCTCACTGTTGCTCCTCAGCCAGGGGCTCAAGATGATGGGGCTCATGCTTTCTGATGTATTGAGGAACAGGAATGAACCTAGGGGAAAAAAAGGGAAGAAGAGTTTAAAAAACAGTGCCTTTCACACCCCACGATAGTCCACACAGCATCTTACAAACTGCTTCCTCTGAAAAAAGAAAAGGAGTACTTGTGGCACCTTAGAGACTGACAAATTTATTTGAGCATAAGCTTTCATGAGCTACAGCTCACTTCATCGGATGCATGCCATCCGATGAAGTGAGCTGTAGCTCACAAAAGCTTATGCTCAAATAAATTTGTCAGTCTCTAAGGTGCCACAAGTACTTCTTTTCTTTTTGTGGATACAGACTAACACGGCTGCTACTCTGCTTCCTCTGAAAATCAGTACTGAATTGAAGCAATGATTGACCCATTGCTTGACATTTAAAATGTATGTAGAGTGGACAACACCATAGAAAATTTTGCAGGGAAAACACTACATTTGCAGGTAATTGGACTAGATTAGGATTTATCAAACATTTGAGAGTTTTCCTAATAGAGAGACTCTCTTGTGGACTTCCCCCCTTCAAATTTCTCATGCATGTGATTTAGATCCAAAGTTTGTGGCTCTGATCTTTCTAGATTATATTAATTATATTATTATATTAATCTTTCTCGGTTATATTAGAGCTCTGTCAGTGGCCCCATTTGTATTCACACCCTAAACAAAGCTTACAGTGATTATGTTTCCTGTATAAATAGAAAGCACAAATTCATCAGCTGTGCTCTTATAAACCATACAGTATATTCAAAGCTATTCATGTCAGGATAAATGCTTGGTATTTTTATTGCTTCAGCCATTTATTCTGACATATTAACTTTATATGCACTTAATCCACATGAAAGGTTTGATTATTATCTGGTACATCAACTACCTTCATTTAATCCTATTTCAATAACATCTCAGACTTACCCAGGGGGACAGAGCTAAATGAACTCTCTGCAGATTAAAGCTCACCTTGAGTAAGCAAAATTACCCTCTTTTGGCAGATACCAAGTTACCAAATATTCCATAGAACAAGCACTAGTCAAATAGAAAAGGGAGCCAGTCTTTGACATAGAATATTTTCTGATTTACCATATGCACTCATTATCCTGTGAGACAACATGGAAATTCTACTTTGCACTAGAGAAGACTCGTATCTCCTGGCAGTGGTGGGGCAGAGCAAGGGCAGCAGCTTCAGCAGATGTAACTGAGCATGCTCAGTCCATGTGAGCATACTCAATACAAGCCAAGCAGCGAATATGGGGGTGGGCACATGACCTCACATGTTCCCCCTGCATTGCCTCTGCTTTGCATTCCCATAAGGCTTTACATCACAGACATCAAAAAGCTTTCTAAAGTAGGCATTAATGTTCACAATAACTCTGCAAGTTCTGTATTCCCATTTAACAGATGGAAGAAACTGAGGCACAAAGAGGCTGAAGTCCTATCGAAAGTGCTCACTAATGTTAGGTCCTTTACTTTCTCAGATGCCCAGAGTGTGACAAGGGCATGATTTTCCAAATGCTAACCACCCATAATACAGGTAAGTACCTCTGAAAATCAGATCCTAACTATCTAAAGTTAGGCACCCAATATCAGTGAGCACTTCTGAAAATTTTCAACTGAACAACTTGCCTAAGGTGACACAGTACATCAATGGAAGAGTTGGGAATAGAACCCAGCTGTCCTGACTCCCAGTTCATTGCTCTGACAACTAGACAACACTGTCTCCAGAGGTAGATTAGCTAGCATATACTTGACATCGATTTTAGCTAGCAAATATCTGTCTTGAAAGCAGCATTGGGCAGTAAAATGTCAGAAATAGTTTCCTCATGACAGAAGATTCCATGGGCAGCAAGTAGAGAGAGAGTGAATCCGTGAATTACTGTTATTCCTTTAGTGTCAGATAGTGTTGTCTAAGGAGGTTCAAGTCTTCTCACTACCTAGACCAAATACATTTCCTAAAGTTTAAGGGAGTTTATTTGGCTGATCAGTAAAGAGATGGTAACTGTATACATCACCCTTGTGCTTCCCCATCTCTCTCTATAGTTGAGAGCAACAAGAATTACAGCATTAAATCTCATAGCTTTATTTTTCCACCCCCACAAGAACACTGGGATCACAGTGACATGAAAGAGAGCAGAGATTTCTACTCATGGCAGAAAGACACTAAACCCTGCAATAATTGCTGATAACTTGCCAGATTCAGGGAGCCATTTGCTAATCTTATTGCCTTGGGATGGGGAGTAGGATTTTAAAGCTATCACAAATTAGAAGGCAATTTTGGTTCCCTCACTGCCTACTTGCAGTAGGTATGGGAAAAGTTCTTCCAAGCAAGCATCACTCTTGTGCCCAGGCTCAAGGCTAGACTTAGAATGTCAATGAGACTCTCAAATAGGAAAAGATACTTACTGGTTGCTCTGAGGTAGATGTTAGGCAGTCACTACTCTCCTTCGTTTGTGCTGTTAACAACAGGAGTTTCTCCCCCAAAGCACTTGCTTATTGTTTCACCTATGCTCAATTCTACCTATTAACTGAAGTGTGCAGTTCTGTTGACATGAAGGTTACAGAGCCGTACCGATGGAGCAGTCCATACACAGCACTATGCGGCGACTGCACTGAATGATCCCATGCTGCACTGTTCCCAAGTGAGGGCTTGAGAGTCATGCTGGAGGACCTCCCCATCCTCCCCAAAGCAGTGCTCTTCTGACCAGTACATAAACGCACTAGGGAAAGCCTCTTAATGTGCTTTTGTGGAGGCTACCCAACAAACAGAGCACAGGAGCTGTAATGTACCATTTTTAGAGGATGTAAACATATCTTGGTTTCTGAAAGCACAATTCCCTCAAGGGAAACAGTGTCTGCTGCACTTACTTTAGTGCTGCTCTTACTGCTATTCTACTACATAAACACTCAGAGAAGCACTCTCAGAATTCTGTTTGGCTGTGGTGCTTTTGGAATTTCCAGAAGGTGAGAAGTGATGGATTTGCTGTGAACACATAGCAGATTCTGGAAGCAAAACGTGTATCCCACTGTAGATTTTAAAGATCCCTGATAACAGACTATACATAAGATTTCTCCATTCGGAACAAAGCATTTGGTCCATCAGCTCCCACTTCCTGCAGTGACTAATACCCAATGTCTCAGAGGAAGACCCCATCTCCCCATAATACATCTAGCCAATTAAGTCTACCCCTTGCTAAGGTTATGTCTACACTAGAAACACAACTGTAGCGTAGACACTTACTACTACAATGAAAGAGGTTCTTCCATCACTTTAGTAAATCCAGCTCTGAGAGGCAGTAGCTAGGCCAACTGAAGAATTCTTCCATAGAGCTAGCAGAGTCTACACTGGGGCTTAGGTCAACTTAATTACATCACACAGGGAGTGAAATTTTTCAAAGCCCTAAGCAATGCAGTCAAGCCAACCTAACTTTGTAGCATATACCAGCCCTTAGACTTCACAATTTTATTATTTATTAATATTATGCAGATCCTTTTCAAAGCCACATTAACACACATGAAGGATAGGTCCAAAAGTTCAGACCAGTACGATTCCAGGTAAATTCAGTAAATCAGTAGGAATGTGTCTAAAATCCTTCTTAGGTTACGGATTATAACTTTTCTGAGGAGCCATTATATAGCAGTGATGTTTTCCTATTAATTGGGAATGAGAGGGAAATATACTGTTTTCCACCTGGTGGGTTCCCAGGCAAAACTGGGTTCTAATCTGTTTATCAGTTTTCCAGTAAGAGGAAGTCCATGTGGCAAGCTGTATCTCAGATTATCGTGTAGGTCTTTAGGGTTGTAAGATTTCATCAGTAATTTTCTTGGACTGCTATTTTCCTTTATCAGCTTACAGCTCTAATGAGGCTCTCGGGGATCTTGCAGGGGGAATTACTAAGAAAGAGCACTGCAGCTTCAAACAAACTTCTACTGACAGTTGGGCACCTAGGGAATATAAACTGAGATGAAAGGCCCCTTCATAGAACAAGTTGTCAGTATCATGGTCTACCACTTGTAGGATTTTAAAAAATTAATAAAGCATGGTATATTGCAGTAACCCATATTTAATACTCAGGGGGTGATGTGAAGAGTTTGCAACTGGTGAAGATGATTAAAACACTAATGCTTCAGAATCTTAGGATACGGTATACTCACTAGTGAAACATTGCAGAAGCATGCATAACTAGTCACCACTTAAACTAGAGTTGACACTAGTTATCATGCCAGCTGAGTGCTGGGATTGAATAGATGTAATCCCCTAAAGAAATATAGCAAATACAGTGTCTCAAATCCAGGGCCACTTAGCTCTGCATGACTCTCACCATGCTGCTCAGTCACTAGGATCACTCAGAACTACCTGGGGGCAGTGGGGACAGAAAGTCTCCTGCACCAAAAGAATGAGCCACAACCACTCGAGCTAACCGAAAATCTCCTCTAGCTGTTGCAATTTAAGGATTTTGACACTTGGTTGAGCCATTCTAATTCTATCCAGCAGAGGGCAGTAGTAGACATCTCACACACTTTCACTACAATACTTTATTATTTAATTGTGCCTTTCATCCAGACAAATTCCAAAGTGCTTCACAGCCTATATCCTACAATCACACACCCACTGCTGAAACAGTGCAATTTTTGAGTTAGAATGATTATATGCTAGTAATATTACTCAGCCGGGTTTCTCTCTTTTGTTTTAAATAGTGAGGGGTCTGCATTGTAATACCAGCTCCTAAACTTCCCCATCTCCAGCATGTCCCTCCCCCTGAGACACATTATCGGAAAGTCCTAAATATCAATTTGCTCAGGCTTCTGATTTGTATCTGCACTATTTCTCCATCTTTCTAATATTTGCAGTCAACCCATAATGGGTTTCTCCATCTTTGTTGGTTATTTCCTTTTACAGTGTCTGTATTAATTGTCTGTCACTCCACACCTTGCAAAAAAAGATATTTAAGAATAAGCACAAGAGAATTATTGCAACTGACATTAAAGTGTATTTATAGCACCCTAATGATTGCAACATTCAATAGAGGAATAAATCTTGCACTAAGAATTACTGCCTAATGGTTGGAGGTTTGTTTTCAGCATTTTAAAATTCATATTGTGAGAAGGAAATGACAGCTCAAGGGATTAGTAATGGCATATTGTTGTCTTCACTGGTTCAAATTCAGCCAGGATTATTTGGGACTGAAAGTAATATTTATTTGTTAAGAATCATCACCGGAGTGTTCAGTGCAATATAGGACACAAACGTTGTATAAACCACAGTACTTATCCCCAGGAGCGTACAAATGAAAAGACTTACACCGATTAGACAAGAATGCACTAGAAGATACAGACCAAATCGTTACCACCTGGCAGTTGTTTGATGGCCTGTGTGAACTGAACTGTTGGAACAGACCTAATCTACCGGACAGAAATTCCACTTTTCCTTTAGAGATACCAATGAGTGATTGTGCAAGGAGTGTGAATTCATTTCTCAAAACTGGTCCCTTCAGAACAGGATTGAGGCACATTGGTAGATAAGTATACACCGTGAGATTTTTTTTTTTAATCTGTAAATATGCGAGAGAGAGAGAGAGAACGAGAACAAACACTCCAGGACTGGGCATTGGGAATCTAACAGTGAGCACGAAATTCATTTTTATCCATGAAGTCTGAAGAGTGCACAGGCTCAGGAGAGCAGAGCAGACTCACAGGCAAATTACTGTTTGGAGCTCTTTTTGCTCACTATTTTGAAGGCATATTGCTCATTGTACAACCGAAATTTACCTAGACCCCATGCTAACCTTCAGGTATTTCGCAGTACTTCATCTTTGCCACTAAAAGGCAACATCAATGAAGCAAAGTTACAGACAACTTTATTTGTGCTAGAGACATTAATCCCACCCCATTGAAAGTGAAATCTTAGTTGGAAAAGTAAATTTTTCCAAAAGGCATTGCAGAGCTCCCCCTCGGTGATTTCTGTATCAAATGTGCACAGGTTGGACAGAAGACATCTGCAAGGTTTGAAGTTAGAAAGACATCTTCTGTCCAACGTGTGCACATGTAGATGGAAGCATTGACATCAGAATCACCTCCTGCAACTCTGACCCCTGCCCTTTCTGGCTGGTAGAAGAGTGTAGAGAACGTTTAGTATCCCTTCTAATTGTTAACACCACCTTTGATGAGGAGAATTACCATCCATTGTAAAAAAAAGCACTGTGGGTGGACTAAAGTAACCATCACTACGCACTTTGCCAGCTGCCACTTAGTCTTCAATCTTTTTTAAAGCAAGCTAATTGAAAACAAACAAACAAACACCAGTCATCAATCCGTCCTCTCAGTTGCTTGTATCCTGGATTCCTCCCAGTCAGTCTTCAAACCAGGATACAGTAGTGGCATACTGGTTGCTCTGGTGAATGATCTCATGTCCATAAACAAGGGAAATATATCCATACCTTCTCTGAGGGACCTCTCTGAAGCAGACACCAAGCATGGAAGATTTCAGCCCAAACAGAAAAAGTTACAGTGGAAAACAAGGGGGTTATAATGAGAAGCGTTATCATAGGGGATGCGAGTTCTCCTTACAATGTATCTGTGGGGCCAGATCCTCAGCTGGTGTAAACAGATATGGCTTCACTGAAGTCAATACTCCATGATGTTTTAAAACTCTTCAGGATGAAGGGGGTTATACTAAATTTACATTTTTAGTTATGTACTTAGGGGACTAAAAACAAGAATTTTTGATATAAGGTGGGGACTTAGTTGGAAGAGACAGGGGAGGAGAATAGGGTGACCAGATAGCAAGTGTGAAAAATTGGGACGGGGGCTGGGGTAATAGGTAACTATATAAGAAAGCCCCACATATTGGGACTGTCCCTATAAAATCAGGACATCTGGTCACCCTAGAGACGAAAGAGTTGGGTGTATTGGTGGATCACAGGATGACTATGAGCTGTCAATGTGATGCGGCTGTGAAAAAGGTTAATGCAGTCCTAGGATGCATCAGGCAAGGTATTTCAAGTAGAGGTAGGGAAGCGTTAGTACCATTATGCAAGGGAATGGGGTGAGACCTTATCTGGAATATTATGTACAATTCTGGAGTCCTATGTTTAAGAAAGATGAATTCAAACTGGAACAGGTGCGGAGAAGAGCTACTCAAATGATCAGAGGAATGGAGAACATACCCTATGAAGGGAGACTCAAGGAGCTTGACTTGTTTACTTAAGCTAAAGAAGGCAGAGGAGAGATAGGATTGCTCTCTATAAATGCATCAGAGGGATAAATATCAGCAAGGGAAAGAAGTTATTTAAGTTCAGCACCAACGTGGACACGAGAACAAATGGATATAAACGCCATCAACAAGTTTAGGCTCAAATTAGGTGAAGGTTTTTAACCATCAGAGAAGTGAAGAACTGGAACAGCCTTCCAAGGGGAGCAGTGGGGGCAAAAAAACCTAACTGACTTAAAGACTGAACTTGATAAGTTTACGGGGAGGAAGATATGATGAGACTGCCTACAATGGCATGTAGACAATCTGTGACTGCTAGTTGTAAACAACCCCAACCACCAGTGATAGGACACTAAATGGGGAAGGCTCTGAGTTACTAAAGAGAATTCTTTCCCAGGTGTCTAGTTGTTGGGTCTTGCCAAAATGCTTAGAGTTCAAATGATCACCATATTTGGGGTCGGGAAGGAATTTTCCCCTGGGTCAGACTGGCAGAGACCCTGGGTTTTTGCCTTCCTCTTCAGCATGAGGCATGGGTCACTTGCAGGTTTAAACTAGAGTAAGTGGTGGATTCTCTGCTACTTGAGGTCGTTAAATCAAGATTTGAGGAATTCACTAACGCAGGCAGGGGTTATGGATCTGCTACAGGAGTGGGTGGGCGAGTTTCTATGGCCAGCAATGCGCAAGAGGTCAGACTAGATGATCATGATGGTCCCTTGTGGCCTTAAAATCTATGAGTCTATTATCATACAGTGATAGCCACTAAACAGGCCAGTGAGCTCAAGGGCAAAAGTAAAAAATAATGGCAAGCATGAGAATTTATAATGAAGTGGGCAGATTGCGTTACTTGAAGAAAATAACTAAACCAATACACCAAAGCCAAATTATATATACACCCAGTGAGTCTCCTTAGACTCAAGTTACATTAAAGTGTCCCAAGTAGCAATTCAGAGACATTTCCTCTCTAATTACCAGAGGCCAGAGTTTTGTTAGTTTAACTTATCGTCTGGAAAAGCAAAGCCCAAAACAAAGAGACTAACTTAATCTGATCACCATTATAAAGCAGCAGTTTTATAACCTTTTGCAAAATTGATAGATTTTTATTCTGAACAAACTCCACCTTACTGCTAAAAGGATTTTATTACCTTTCACATATTAGTGCAATACTACACCAGATTAAATTAAAGCCTTAAAAACCTATTAACAGTCAATGTTTATTGGGGGCTGTACAGAAAAAAAAAATGTCAAGCCAATGAATGGAGCTCTATAAAACAACAGCTTTGAAAAGCAGGGACATGGGAGCAGGCAACAGACATGGAAGAGGTGGAGGCAAAAAAAATCATCTGGGTTGCACCATTGAGAAAAGGCATCGGTATGGATCTCTGTAGTTCTTGATTGTCTAAGGTTAGCTGTGGGAT
The DNA here is from genome assembly GCF_965140285.1 of Lepidochelys kempii. Classification (NCBI taxonomy): domain Eukaryota; kingdom Metazoa; phylum Chordata; order Testudines; family Cheloniidae; genus Lepidochelys; species Lepidochelys kempii. Next base: position 156,329,247 of record NC_136382.1, read on the forward strand.
ATTTCAGTCACTAAAGCAAACCACTGAAATGTGCTTAACTATAAGTATGTGAATATCCCCACCAACATCAGTGTGATTCCACATACTGTGACAAAGCTCTGTCCTTGCCTCCATGGGTCCCGCATTTCCTGGTGGATTTTGCTAGCCTCAGAGGTTCACTGTGACCCTGCACGTAACCCTTCTTTCTCTAGAGACAAGGGTCACAGTCTACTGAGCCATTTTCATCATAAGCTAGCAAGGGAGGTGAGGAGAAGTTATCCTTCCTTGCACAGTCTCTGTTGTCTCCCAGTCTCAGTGATTAATCAGGGGGCAAAGGTGCAGGGGGGAGCCCAGGCCCACCCTCTACTCCGGGCTTCAGCCCAGGGACCCTAACAGTATCAGCTATGGTAGCTGACTTTTTAGAAACTTGACAGGTACAATTCCCTGGGCTACTTCCCCCACAGCAGCCCTCACTTCCTCAAGCTCCACTTCACCCTTACCTCAGGGCCTCCTTCCTTGTGCCTGATAATGGTGTCTGCTACTCAGCCTCTCCAACAGCACAACTTCCTCCCACAGCTCCTGACATGCACACCCACCTGACTGGCTGGGAGGCTTTTAACTAGTTTCAGCCAGCCCCTGATTGGCTTCAGGTGTCCCAATCAACCTAGCATTCTCCCTGCCTTCTGGAAAGTTCTTAATTGGCCCCAGGTGTCTTAATTGACCTGGAGCAGCTTCCATTTCACTTAACCTGGTACCAGGGATTTGTTTAGCCTGGAGCTAATATATCTCCCACTACTTTTCTATAGCCATCTGGCCTTGCCCCATCACAATACTAAAAGATATGCATGTGCCTACATGTTTTGCTGCATTAGGACCTAAAACACATGATGAAAGCTTGCTATGAATTATTACAAACCACTGAGCAGAGCTATTCCTATTCTTTGAGTAATGGTGAAATCCTGAACCTAATGAAGTCAATGAGGCCTGATGTTACCCATAATACAGTGCTTTGTAGGCATTTACCATGTTTCACATAATGTCAGAGCAATTAATGAATGCCATCACAAATTCATACCAGGTGTAGTATTATACCCATTTTACAAATAGGTATCGTGAGGCACTGAGAGGTTCAGTAAGGTGTTGTATGATTCAAATGAGCCTGAGACTAAAAGTGGAAATGAAATCCTAGAGCCCCAACTGTTAGGCTCTTGCTTTGACTAGATCTCACGCTGACTCTCAGTGAGTCATTTCTAATTATCTAAAGATAAAGATAAAGATTCAGGAATTATTTAAAGCAAAATGAAGATATAAAATCAAGGAGGGCTCTCTTCTCCCATTGACCTTGCAGGGAAATTTCCCTATGTAACATTCCTTTTGTGTACAAGGCAGCTACTCATATAAATCCCTTCATGCATTTGACAACCTATTTGCCATGACCCTTGCAAACTTTGGCAGTGCTCCAGGAACATCAGCTTGAAAAAGTGAGGGGGGGGGGAGAAAATACACTCCAATCTCTATTAAGGCCCCCACCTATCCCCCAAAAGTGAGCCTAAAGCTTGTATACATAAGTGAGAAGCATCAAAACTCAGACACACACACAGCTTCATTCACAGCTTTCCCGTGTTGCCATGCAGTTAAAGAGTAGTGCATGAACTGAATATGAACTCAATATAAAAGCCTGTTTTTACATCCTTACTATTCATGCATTTATGGTTTGTATTGCAGTAGTACCTAGAGTCAGAGACTGAGGTGCTGTACATACATAAAAGAAAGACCACCCTTGCCCCAAAGAGCTTACAATCTGAAAAACGGACTTTAAGACTAAGATTTCTAAAGCAGAGAGAAAGAAAAGGGGAAAATTTAAATTTCCAGCTATTGCCTTCAGTAATAGGAACTAGAACCAGATGCTGTTGTGGCCCAATTCCTAAATAATTCAGTAGCGAGTTTGCTCCCAGCTGAGAAGCAGTGAACTGAAAAAAGTAGTCAGTTAATTAAAAACTTAAAATTCAACACTGAAATTAAACCTTCCTAGTGACTGATAAAAAAGAATTTAAAGAGTTCAGTCTTGCACAGCAGATCAGCTATCATGCATTTTCTGCTTTGTTATGGACAAAGGTAAACACCAAGTCACTCTCAGGTCTGCCTTTCAGAGAACAGATGAGAGGAGAGGTTGCTTCATCTTGCATTGGGAAGAAGAGGCAACAGAGAAAGCTAAGTAGTATGTGTATGTTCTGTCAATACAAACAAAGAGGCAGCAAATACATTTTCTAAAGCAGTGGTTCTCAAACTTTTGTCCTGGTGACCCCTTTTTCACATTGCAAGCCTCTGAGTGTGACCCTCCTTAAAATTAAAAACACTTAAATATATTGAACACTATTATAAATGCTGGAGGCAAAGCAGGGTTTGGGGTGGAGGCTGACAGCTCGAGACATACACCCCCCCCCATGTAATAACCTTGCGACCCCCTGATGGATCCCAACCCCCACTTTGAGAACCTGTTTTAAAGGCTTCACCGTCCCTGTGTGCATGTTAATGGGAGAATAAGAAAGGAAGTCTAACGCTGTACCTCTAGTTATCACTTTTCCTTTGAGAGTGGTTAGTCATTATGCTCAGCAGGCTAAGAGCTTTAAAATTAAGGAGGCTGATGGCAAACCAACACACAGTTTCTGAACTGACTCATTGCTGGAACAGACTGAGCATTGCAACAAGTCGGACTGTGCAGCAATGTCACTATCCTCCTCATCTAATAAGGAGCCGTTATTGTGAGTTATTCCCTTGGAGAATGAGACGTGCAGCAGGAGAGGAGTAAAAATCAATACCATATACTCATCCGCATAGCCTCCTATTTTGTGTTAGGATTTGGCTGTACAAGTAAAGGCTGCAGTATTGTCAACCCCAAGAATTAAAAAATCATGAGTCAGACCTCCTTAAATAATCATGAGGTTGGCCCTAAAATTCAGGTTTTTAAAAAAATCCCTTTTTTGGCCTCTCCTTGTTTTTTGAACTGCCCTATCTACCTCCAGAGCATGTGCACATGCATGCCTCTCTCTCAGTTACAATTACCAAGTTCCCAAGATGTGTACAGTGAGGTGATTCTGTACTCTACTGCAGGCACACTTCGCTACCCTCTTCCATCCCTAGGGGTCAGCCACTGCAGGGTCCCCTTCTCCCCCTTCCCAGGCCTGATGAGGGTACTTCCAGGGGGTTCATCACGCCCTTCCCCAGGCCTAGTGTTACAGGGAGGGAGAGGAGCAAATAGCAGATTGCAGGGCCGCCCAGAGGGGGGGCCAAGTGGGGCAATTTGCTCGAGGCCCCCCATACAGGGTGGGGGGCAATTTCGACAGAGGGTCTTTCAGTCCCTCTCTTCCTCATCGGCGGCACTTCGGCAGCAGCTCAATTGCTTTGCTTCAGTCTTCTGCAGCAATTTTCTTTCTTCGGCGGCATGACTTGGATTTTTCTTTTTTTTTTTCCTTCGCCACTTGGGACGGCAAAACTAACTTTTTTTAAAATGGAAGGGCTCCCCGAAATTGCTTTGCCCCAGGCCCCCTGAATCCTCTGGGCAGCACTGGCAGATTGACCCATTGTCCATGGGGGCTGAGTGTGTCAACTCAAATTGATATTCTAAACATTTAATTTAACCCAAACAAAAGTTGTTTTTCATTTGTTTCAGAGAGAAACACACAAACAAACAAAAAAATCAATTTGGGTTTGAAATGAACCAAATGTTTAGGGAATTTTTCAGTTTGGCTATCAAACTGAAAAAACAATTATTCACTCAGCTCTAGCTGGCAACTCCATATCCACCCTCTCCTACCCAAAACCCCCCAGAGAGCTCTCAACTGCTTTCTGCAGATGCTCCAGTTGGTTGCTCTTCTCCAGGATGCAGGGAGAGCAGCCAGAGTGATTTTCCTCAGCAGGGCTGAAATTCATGAAGCTTTTCCCATTGTTGCGAGCCAGCCTCCGGCCCTGACCAAAATTGTGTTACGCTTGGGAGGGTTGGCAACACTGGGGTTGGGTGTCCACTTTCAGATATAGTAGGATGTGCCTGATGCAAGTCCCCTGCCAAACTTTGGGGGTGTTCAAAGCAGTGATTCTGAAATGAATCTTTGCAGTGAGCAGAACAAAAACAATGGGTCAAAACATACCTGAGACTGTGGGGACTTCTAAATCTATATCTGAATTTTACAGGATGTGCTTATCTTTAGAGAAGACATGACCCAAACCCTCTTCTCAAATTAAACATCCATACTTTTCTGGATATTTGAAAAATCCACACCCCGCTGGTTTTTTTCATGCCATGATATATGGAATCATAGTTCTTCTTAACCAGGAGTTGTTCATTAAAGAAAACAACTACTTCTACAGACAGGTAAGTAGGCCCCACACAGCTTTCTTTCCAGGTTTGTTTCCTTAATTTACCAGGGTCCACGTCCTGTTGGTCACCCTATACAGCATAAATAGATATCTAGTGTCTCTATAATAATCTCTTCAGTTTATCCAAGAGATTTCAGAGAGGAGTTGATCATAGTCTACAAGTATCTACATAGGGAAGAAATTTCTGATAGGTTAAAGTGATGTCTACTAGCAGAAAAAGGCACAATGAGATCCAGTGTTGGAAGCTGCTGTTTGACATATTAAGAGTAGAAAAAAAGGAACTTTTTAACAGTGAGGGTAATTAACCATTGGAACAATTTACACAGGGATGTGGTGGATTATCCGTTATTTGTGGTCTTTAAATCAAGAGTGGATCTCTTTCCAAAAGATCCACTCTAGCGCAGTGGTTCCCAAACTTGTTCAGCCGCTTATGCGGGGAAAGCCCCTGGAAGGCCGGGCCGGTTTGTTTACCTGCCACGTCTGTAGGTTTGGCCAATTGTGGCTCCCAGTGGCCGTGGTTTGCTGCGCCTGGCCAATGGAAGCTGCTAGAAGTGGCGGCCAGTACGTCCAGCAGCTCCCATTGGCCTGGAGCTGCGATCGGCCAAACCTGCAGATGCAGTAGGTAAACAAACCGGCCTGGCCCACCAGGGGCTTTTCCTGCACAAGCTTGGGAACTACTGCTCTAGCGCAAACAGAAATTATGGGCTTGATGCAGAAATTACTAGGTGAGGTTCTATGGCCAATGGTATGTAGGAGGTCAGACTAGATCAGGGGTGGGGGAGACTTTTTGGCCTGAAGGCTGCATCTGGATGTAACCCTTCTGCCTGTCAGAGTTGGCAGCAACAAGGGCCGGGTTCAGTATCTAGGGGTTCCATTCCAATAACACAATGCAAAACTGGCTCGAGCCCCCACCCAGTGACCTGGGACAAATATATACCATTCCTGCTGGGCACCTCCAAGAGGCAATACTTCCCCTCTCGCAAGCACGTAGTCTGAGTGTAGCAAAAAGCCTTTTAATAACAGAGAAACAATGTGGCATTATGTTGGGGAAACACCACCAACAGGATTCATAACACAACCCACGAGCAAAACCCACCCCAAGCAAATTGGGGCCTGTCCTTTCCCTTTGGTTCTTGAGTCCAGCAACCCCAAATCACCCAAAGTCCCAAAAGTCCAACAACCCAAAAGTCTCTGTCCTTGGTCAGGACAGCCCCAGAGTTCAAACGTTTATCTGCAGAGTTTTTACCTCCCAACCTGGGTGGAGATTGGGGGTGGGGAGGTGTTAAAGGGCACCTTACGTGGTCCAACACTGATGGCCCCACCTCTCCATGGGGCTCTGCTCCATCAGCCACTCTGCTCTGCTCGCTGTCCCGCAAACTGCTCTGCTCCGCCAGCCGCTCCGCTTGCTGTCCCGCAAACTGCTCCGCCAGCCGCTCCACTCACCGTGCTGCAAACGGCTCTACCATATAGCTTCAGGCTCCCCCACTACTTAACACAACACTCAGTGATTTCAGCTTGTAGTAGGGGAGCCACAGTGCTGCTGCACCATTAGCCCAAAGTGACTTCAGCTCAGCATCCTGTAACTAGACTCCTAATGGAATCAAAATTAGCTCTGATACTCCAGAGTGGAGAGAGGAGGAAGTGCAATTAGCATGTAAGGCCCTCAACAGGGGGCCCATGCCACCAGGTATTAACACCTGTTCCCAGCCTCTCTCAATTCACAGAGTTTTGGAACCCATGTCCCTTGCCTAGCGAGTGCTACTTAGTTGATGGTGAGTCCCTCCATCATAAAAGGCCAGTTCCCTATCCTTGATTCCCATAATCAGGGTAATAACAATTTATTCTTCCTGCCCCAATAACAGAGACACTGGGGATCCCACAGCAGCCAAAGTGACCATTTGGGCAGCTATGGCCTTATTCTAGGCAGGGTGGGTGTGCCTATGCAAATGAGATCAGCCCCGGAAGTTTTTCCACAACTTGCCACACCTCCCCACCAGATGTCAGGGTGGAGCTCATCCTGACTCTGCTTACATGGGTATGAAAATTGTATGGTGGGCCATGAATGCCCGGTGGGGGAGGAGGACTCTACAGGGTGTAGCATGGGATGCTCTATAAGGGATGTTATCGAGGTGGGGGGAGGAGGGACTCATGGGTGTGACACAGGGGAGGGGAAGGGGGGCTCTACAGGAGGGATACTGGGAACTCTTAGGGGCCCTACCAGCAGTGACACCAAGGCAGCCATACCAGTACTGCCACGGGTGGAGGCAGCCTAGCTGGGACGGGTGTGGCCCCGGGTGGTTTTGAGGTTCTCGAGTGTGGAGCCATAGGATATCGGGAGGGGATTGGGCATCCTGCCACATGGGGGCGGGGATGGGGGTTGCCGCATGGGGGCAGGGTTCCAATCCCAGAAACAACACAGGGAAGTCACACCTGCGCAGTGTGGCTCTGCATGCCGGAAGATGGGGCTCATCAAGGGAATTGTGAGTCGGGTGCTGGGGACTGCCGGACGGGTGGAGCAAGCCCCCTACCCTGCTCCCCGGTGGGAGCTTGAGGGCCAGACAAAAACGTTTAACAGGCCAGAAGCAGCCCGCAGTTTGTCCACCCCGACTAGATGATCATAAGAGTACATTCTGGCTTTAAAATTTAGGAATAATCACAAACAGATAATCACAATGGACTAGGCCAATGCTGAAAATGAAAGACCTTGCCCTTTGAATGTTTTCTAGATTCACCTACCAGAATTTGGAAGTATCAGAAACCCACATGACACCAAGTTCTCTTAGGATTTTCAACTTAATTTTTCTGAGAAACTGTTTGAACTAAATATGAAATACTGGGTAGGTGTGAAGGGGAAAGTTTTTCAGTTTCACTTAACTCATCAACATTTAACCTTAAGGAACCAAAATTAGTCCAAGATAACTGCAAAAAGAACAATGTGATCATGGAGCATTGGTGAAGGGAAGAATGTGGAGAAGGACACTTGCAAATGTTGGGTAGAAGAACTGTATAGGAAAAATTTTCAAAAGCCTCAAAGTGCCATAGGATCCTAAGACCAGACTTTCAAAAGACCTTAGGTGCCTAACTCACTGAGGCACTTAGCCTTTTTAACAGTCAAAATATTATACAATCATTGACAGATTAATCCTCAGAACATACCAAATCCATTTTACAGAGGGGACCACAGACACACAGGTGCAGTGACTGCCTAAAGTCATGCAGTAACAGTAGCACAGCCAGGATTAGTAACAAACCTGGCTCCCAATATTGTGGTTATTCATTCACACAATGTACATCATTTGAGTTGATTAGTTTCACATAGTTCTTGTTGGCTAGCTAGCTAATTAATATGTGTTTTAATTCTCTATGTAGTGGACTGGGGTTGGAAAACCCTACAGAAATTGCACATATGAAGGAAGGGTTGAAAAAGACATCCAATTTACATTTCCATACTGTAGGAGCCTCAGTTATGGACCAAGACCCCTTTGTTCTAGGCACTGTACAAACAGAACAAAAAGACAGTCCCTGTTCCAAAGAACTTGCAATGTAAGTATAAGATGAGAGGTGATACAGACAGATGAGGGAGTACAAGGCACAACCAGACAATATTGGCCATATCAATACTGAATTTTACAGCAAGAGGAATCAGTTCCACAAATCAAAATGTTTGCCCTGTAATACAAAGCTGTATTTCCTGCCCATCAGACTGAGAACCCTGAGCCTATCTTGTCATTGTTCGTTACCCTTATTTGGGATATATCATGACTAAATTAGAAAATAAAATCATTGGGGAAGGGACCACTTTAAAATTCCTAGCACACTTTTGAACTCTGAGTAAAACTAATAACCTCACTAAAATATCAAGGCCACTACTCTTCCATCACAGGACACCACATCCTGCTCTCTTGACACAGGCAAACCCCCTGGGGTTCAATGTGGGTTTTGCATGAGTAAGGACTGCAGTTGCTCAGACCTTTGATGAACACTCTGGATTAAAGACTGTATCTCTTTCACTCTGAAACATAAAAATTTAGCCTTGGGGAGATTTGGCCACCAAATGGGACATGCTGTTCATTTGTATCTGCTATAATCGTGCCTTTAGGATGCTCTTTAAATCAATTCCACTTTTACAAAGTGATTTTTTTCCCCCAATAATGAACTTGGGGGTCATGCAGCCCTGAATGAAAGGACAACCTTCCCCTAGAATCCAATTAAGTAGAATTGATTGTAGTCAGTCCAAACTTTTTTTCCCCCTCCCCTTCTTCCTTTAAATCTATAAAAAGAATATGAAAAAGGAGACACACAGGAAGTCTCCCCACACCAAAGTAGAAAAGACCACTAAGAGTCAAAACTAGAAAGCTGTGGACATTATGTTTGTTTTAAAGATACTGACTCTTCTAACTATACTTAGATAATTTCAGTAAGAATGGAAAGTGACTAAGGAGATACATTCATGTGTCCAGACTCTTCATTCTGCTAGCTTATCTTTCGCTCACTGACATTCTAAGTTTGGCCTCAGGTGATTCAAGATAACAAGAACTGCTGTCTCATTCAAAGGGCCCCTTTAGAAGGGGCATTGCCACCTCCCGAGCACCCCCTTACACCTAAGTGTGGGTCTGCTGTGGCCTGCCTCAGTTCCACCCCCTCCTCAAGTAGGTAACAGTGATGCCACTTGAGCAGCCAGACAAGAAGCCAAGCACTCTACTTTACAGGGGTATCTCTCCCTTTAATTAAGCCTTCTGAATGGAGCACTTGTACAAGGGTTTAAAGACTCTTACCTCAGAGAACCAGAGAAAAAAAGTCCCACAACAAAAGTCTTTTAAGTTCCAGCAGCAGCTCTTTCAGCTGTAAGGCCTCAGGCTTCTCCCCTGCTGGAGAGCTCTGTAATCTTTCCCCCACTTGTTCAGGGTCTCTCCGTCTCCCTGCCTGGAGAACATTTTGCAGGCTTTCCCTTGCTTGTTCAGGGTCTCTCAAGATGTGTCTGCCCAGAGAGCTTTTGCCTAGTACAGGCCACTCCCTAGGAGCTCCCCTCCTCTGGAGATTCTTTTCTCCTCAAGTGCCTTTTTCAACTGAGTTTCTAAGCCTTTTATTAAGCTCCTTACTTAATTAACTGCCTTCCTTCCAGCTGTGTAGGCAGTTAACTATCCCCAGGTGGACCTGGGTTGGCTCATTCCCTTCAGTGAAGCCTGTTCATAGGTAGGCTGGGCATCTGACACCCCTGTGACAGACTCTTACCAAATGGTAGTTCTATACCCCAACTCAGTAATTGTAACCAGCAGATAACAGGACTGACACAAGGTGACTGGATGACAGAGTGGCTTAGACATAGGAGATGAAACCTTTCGCTACTGGTTCAAATCCAGGCCAGTACCTGGTAGAGTTTGAAAGTTGTTTCTATCTGAAAATTATTTTCAGTTAGTGGTCCCATGCCACCTCCATTACCACTGTTGGTACAGGAGCAAGATGCATTGGCAAGGCAGCATAAGTGAAGCTTGCACTACTGCTGCTGTGCTGTTGTTCTGTAGATACACACACAACTTCACCGCCAGATTAGCACCTTTCACCAGGATTAAACTTGCCAACTCCTGTCCTTGTACATAAGGAACACAAACCTGAAGAGTGACTCCTTGGAAATTTAAAGAGACACAGGGTAAAATTTTCAAAAGCAAAGTCACTTAGGAACCTAAATCCCACTGATTTACAGTGCCTAAGGAGTTTAAGTCTCTCTGAATGACAATGAGAATTAAGCTCCTAAATCACCTAGGAGCTTTTGAAAATGTTACCCAGTGTCTTTATTTTTTTAAATAATGTTGTTACTAGCATGATCGATTATTAAAATAGAAGGGATTTTACAATCTAATTTACTTTTACACCATGTATGCTGTTTGTTTACTTTTTGCATTTCATTCAGAAGATGTATTTCCTTTGTCTCTCTAGCCCAATTCACTTTCCTGTTCTGATGCACTAGCACAAGACTACAAAGACTTGGAGCACAATGAGGACATTTAGATCCAAACAAAATGCTATTTTTATTGGCTTTCAAACAAAAAACTTCATGGCAACATTTCTATCAATCATACATTTGCTAAAACCTTGTTTATACAAAGCCTCATTTCTGGGGCTAAATCAATCTGACAGTCTCCCTTTGAGGGTGGAAGAATAAACTGCCATAGGAATAAGCAAGTAGTGGCAGCAGTGATGTAAACTTAAAACACAGCAATGAAGAGTAAATACTGAGTTCTCCTATTTCTTACAATATCTAACCCTGTGGGATTTACCACAATTGCTCCTCGATAAACTCCACTCCGCAGAGTCACATGTTATAGGCTGTTATGCAATTACTGGTAGTGATTCCAGAAAGGATGTCTCCTGCAACCTCTTTCATCTCTGCCCCTTTTTTGCTTTCAATGTAAATGTTACAAGGTCTTATGCAGTAGTCACTCAGTGCTGACACCATGTCACCACTAAGGCACTCAAAACTCAAGAAAGACATTGATCAATTGGAATTATATTGGGGAAGTTTATGGCCTGTGCTATACAGGAGGTGAGACTAGATTATCACAATTGTCTCTTTTGGCCTTAGAATCTATGAACAGGTTTACATCAGCGCACATATGCCATGCATGTCAGCGTGCACATTTTACAGTTCCTGTGGACAACATTTCTTATGGCAACTGGAAGCTTTTCGAGATACTCCATAAGTCCTTTTTTAACAGCATAAGGACAGATCTTGCTGGCTAACTACAACTGCTGTATTAGTGTTCATGTGTGCTGCAGCGTAGTATTAGGTGCACCTATTATCTCTCGAGTGCTCTCCGTTGCTTATTTATGTGTTATTAGTACTATTTCAAACAGGAAAGGCCAATTTGACCAGAATATAGGCCAGAATCCTTAATGGACATGAATGAATGCTAAATAAATAATAGTGGGTGTAGGGAGCCAGGGTGTCTCCCCTCCGAACCAGAGGGTAAAGAGCCACCCTTGCAGCCTGAGTGGGCGGGGCCAGGCCAAGCTTCCGCCAATCCCTGGAAGGGGAAGGGTGGGACAGGAAGTACAAAGGGCGGGGCCCTCTGCCCAGTGAGGACAGCACCAGGGAGGGAGGGAGACACAGGCTGCTGGTGGCTCCCTCGTGATCCTGCTGCTGACCCAGGCGAAGCCCTGGTCAAGGAGGAGCCTGACCGGGAGGAAGGCCTGTGGCAACCAGGGCTGCCAGCCGCTGAATACCCAGAGGACCTGGAGGGGCCTGACGGCAGCTCGGTCCAGCGTGAGTCCGATACCGGTGGGGAGCGGGAGTGGCCCGCAGCGGAATACCCGGACAAGATGGAGGGACTGGAGCTGCCCGCAGTGGAATACCCAGAGAAGATGGAGCGACCCACCTGAGAGACCGGGTAGGAAGTAGCCCAGGGGCCGAACTACACCGTGGGGTGGGAGTGTTTGGTCAGCGGGCGCGGATGGCCCCGCTGACCCAGCGGCGGGACTTTCGCCTCTCGCCACTGCCAGGGCCCTGGGCTGGAACGCAGTGGAGTTGGGTGGGCCTGTGTTCCCCTACCCCGGCGCTCCCCTGCCGGAGGGGCGCGCTACTGACTCGTGCTGGCGCTCCCCTGCCGGAGGGGCGCACTACTGACTCGTGCCGGCACACCTTCCCCGCTAATTCCCCAATGCCCGGAAGGTGTGGCTGAGGCCTGCCATGGAGACCATAGCTCTCCATCGCCCCTAGGGGCTCAGAGGACCGACACCTGTCACAAGTGGTGGAGAATTCAGGCAGGCGATCCTAACCCCTGCCGAAAGGGGTTAGTGCGAGGGCGCCTCTGAAGCTCCCCTACTGGAAAGATGGAGATGGAAAGGCTTATCAAGTTCCTGGCTGAGAGCCAGCAACAGCAGCAGCACCAACTCATGCAGCAGCTGGGCGCCCACCAGCAGCAGTTGCTTCAAACCCTGGGGGCCCAGCACCAGGAACAGCAAACCCAGTGCTTCTAGCAGCTTGCAACCCTGTGGTCGGGCCATGGTGGTGCTCAACCAGAGGGGGCAGCCACCCCGACCCCTCCCGCCCCACCGATCCGTCTGGCCAAGATGGGGCCAGAGGATGACCCGGAAGCCTACCTAGTGACCTTCGAGCAGGTTGCCTCAGTGGCTGGTTGGGCGCCTGACCAATGGACGACACTCCTCGCCCCATATCTGACGGGGCTAGCCCAGAAGGCTTACCGTGGGCTCCCAGATGATGAGGCCCACATTTATGCTCGAGTGAAAGCGGCTATCTTGGATGCCTTCGACATTACCCCGGAAACCTTTCGGCGACGGTTTCGGGAAAAGGTCTACCCACGGGGCGCCAGACCCCGGGCGGTGGCCCAGGAAGTGAAGGACGCGGGTACCCGATGGCTCCAACCCGAGCGTCGAACCGCAGCTGAGGTGACGGAACAGGTCATCCTCGAACAATTCGTGCACATCCTCCCACCCCAGGGGAGGGCTTGGGTGTTACGGCACTGGCCACAAAGTCTAAGCTCAGCCGTCGCGCTTATGGAGGACTTTCTTGAGGCTGAGGCCCCGATAGGACCGGCCGCCCGCCCCCCAAACCCGGTACCCAATGCACAGAAACTTGAAGGAGAGGGCCCACCTCCCAAACCAACGCACCCCACCGTACCTGATGACCAGAAGGCAGCAGGACCGAGTTTTCCCGACGGCCCGAGTCAACACCACTCTCCGGCCCTGGATGCTTAACCCGACCACCAGGCCCCGGCCCACTCTGCGGCCCCACTGGTGCCCCCACGCGGCCGGCGTGCCCAGAGGTAGGACCTTGTTTCCGATGTGGCGAGTATGGGCATCTGCAACGGGGCTGTCCTGCAATGGACTGCAACTTTGGCCTGGTGTGCGCCGGGGAGCGACGGGCCCGTCTGCCCTCCGTGGCCAAACTGACAGCTCCCATGGAAGTCGCCGGGGTCCCTGTGGTGGGTCTAGTCGATTCGGGCTGTGGGCAGACCCTTGTCTGCCAGGCGCTCTTCTCTGACACCAAGCGGACCATCGGGGAAGTACGGATTCAGTGCATCCACAGAGATGTAAAATCGTACCCCACAGTGTGGGTCCCCATCACGGTGCACGGAGTGACTCAGTTGATGAATGTGGCGGTAGCGTCATCCCTCGCCTATCCAGTGATCCTGGGCCGTGACTGGCCAGACTTCGTCGAGGTGCTCCAATCCCTACCCACCAAAGAGGCGTTCGAGGGAGCCCCGCCTGAGAAGAAGACAGGACCTGACTCAAGCTCCGACCCTGGAGCTGAACCAGGCCCCACCCCCGGGCAGGATGGCCGGGAAATGGTGGGTCCCCCTCCTGACCTGGTGGACTTTAGCCAAGATCAAAGGGAGGATCCTATGCTCTGGTTTGCCTATGAGCAGCTGGCCCGGGTGGATGGTGAGGTCGTGGAGGCACAGCGCATCACCCAGTGGCCCAGGTTTGAACTCAACCACGAGCGGCTCTACTGCCTTGACCGAGACCCCCAGACCCAAGAGGTCCGGACCCAGTTCGTGGTCCCCTGCATCCATCGTCAGGCTGTCCTGAAGCTTGCACATGACATCCCGGCTGCCGGCCATTTAGGACAGGAAAAAACTGCGGCCAGGGTCCTGGCCAGGTTCTTCTGGCCTGGCATCCACCATGAGGTGAAGGAGTATTGTGCGTCGTGCCCGGACTGCCAACATGCAGCCCCGGCCGGGGTACGGAAGGGCCCCCTGGTCCCGTTACCAGTTGTAGGTGTCCCATTTGAGTGGGTAGCAATGGACCTGGTCGGGCCGTTCTCAAAAAGCAAGGCAGACCATCAATACATCCTCGTCCTGATGGACTACGCCAACCGCTTCCCGGAGGCCATCCCCTTAAGAAGTATCACAGCCCGCACTATTTCTGTGGAGCTCGTGAAGATCTTCGCAAGGGTGGGCCTCCCACAGGAGATACTCACTGATCAAGGGACCAACTTCACGTCTAAGCTGTTCCGCCAGGTATGTGCCCTATTGGGGATTAAGAAATTGCAGACCTTGGTCTACCATCCCCAGACTGACAGGTTGGCCGAACGGTTCAACCGGACCCTGAAGGGGATGTTGCGGCATTTCCCCACCCAGGACCTCCACCAGTGGGACCAGCTGCTCCCTCCTTTATTACTGGCGATTCGAGAAGTCCCACAGGCGTCCCCGAAGTTCTCCCCGTTCGAGCTCCTCTATGGGCGGTGACCCCGCAGGGTGTTGGGCCTCTTGAGGGAGACTTGGGAACACAACCCGTCCGCAACACAGGGTCTCTTGCAATATGTCTTACAACTGCAGGGGCGGCTGGCGCGGGCAGGCGAGCTTGGGAGGGAGAACTTAAACACCGCCCAAAGAGCCCAGGAGCAACACTACAATCGGGGCGCCCAGGCTCGATCCTTCGGGCCAGGGGACCAAGTACTCCTCCTGCTCCCCTTGGAGGAATCAAAGCTTTTTGCCCGCTGGCAGGGTCCGTATGAGGTCCTCTGCCAGGTTGGGCCAGTAACTTATGAGATTCGGCAACCTGGTCACCGTAAGGAAAAGCAGATTTATCATGTAAACCTCTTAAAACCTTGGTGGGAGCAGGAAGGGCTCCTAGTGGCCCCATATCCCCCGAACTGGAACTGGGGCCCCAACCACCCGAGGAATCGGATAATGGTGAACCCCACCTAGCAGAGACACTCACAGTCGAGCAGCGAGAACAGGCACTCTGCGTAGTGAGGGCATTCCCCAAGACATTCACCACGAAACCCGGGCGGACTACGCTCACCTACCACGTGATCCAGACGGAACCTGGGGTGGTGGTCAGAGAGACAACCCGGCCATTGCCTAGGCGAATGCGGGAGGCCGTAGAGGAGGAAGTCCAGGCGATGTTGGAGCTGGGTGTTATTGAGCCCTCCCAGAGCGAGTGGCGGAGCCCCGTCGTCCTCGTACCGAAGCCTGATGGGAGCCGGCAGTTTTGCATTGACTTCTGGAGGGTCAACGCCATCTCAAAATTTGATGCCTATCCAATGCCCCATGTCGATGAGCTCCTCGACCGGCTCGGGGAGGCCTGTTATATCACCGCTTTAGATCTCACCAAAGGGTACTGGCAGATCGCCTTGGATCCCAGGTCCAAGGAGAAGACCGTGTTTGCCACCCCTTCAGGGTTATACCATTTCACCCGGATGCCTTTCGGCCTACATGGGGCCCCGGCAACCTTCCAGCGTTTGATGGACCGGGTGTTGCAACCACACATGAAATACGTGGCGGCCTACATGGACGATGTGGTCATCTATGGCAATAACTGGGAAGAACATCTTAACCAAGTAGCAGCAGTCCTCTGGGACCTCCGCGCAGCTGGGCTGACGGCCAACCCGAAAAAATGCTGAATCGGGTGGGAGGAAACCACTACCTGGGGTACACCTTGGGCCGGGGACAGGTCCTCCCCCTCATCGGGAAGGTCCAAGCACTCCAGGAATGTCTGGTGCCGACCACGAAGAGGCAAGTACGTCAATTTTTGGGCTTAGCTGGTTATTACCGGTGGTTTGTACCCCACTTCGCAAGCATTTCGGCCCCGCTAACGGAGCTCTTGACCAAGGACAGTCCCTGCCGGGTGCATTGGTCCAACGAGTGCGAGACGGCCTTTCGAACTATCAAAGACCGGCTGTGTAGCGATCCAATACTCTTCAGCCCCGACTTTCATCGTGACTTTATTGTCCAGACAGATGCCTCAGGCGTTGGGCTTGGGGCGGTCCTCTCGCAGGAGGTGGACAGGGAGGAACACCCGATTGTTTACCTCAGTCGAAAGCTGTTCCCCAGAGAACGGAACTACTCCGTCGTGGAGAAAGAGGCCCTAGCCGTTAAGTAGGCAGTCAATGCTCTCCACTACTACCTCCTCAGGGCCCCCTTCATACTGGTTACGGACCACAAACCCCTGAAGTGGCTTAATAAGATGAAGGACAATAATGCCAGGCTGATGCGATGGTATCTCGCTCTGCAGCCCTATGCCTTCACGATTCACCATCGGGCGGGATGAGATGCCAATGCGGATTTCCTATCCCGCCTCGGAGAAGGTGAGGACGCCAGCTCTGAAGAGCGGGAGCTGGATTTGAGGGGTGGGGTATGTAGGGAGCCAGGGTGTCTCCCCTCCGAACCAGAGGGTAAAGAGCCACCCTTGCAGCCTGAGTGGGAGGGGCCAGGCCAACCTTCCGCCAATCCCCGGAAGGGGAAGGGTGGGACAGGAAGTACAAAGGGCGGGGCCCTTTGCCCAGTGAGGAGAGCACCAGGGTGGGAGACAGACACAGGCTGCTGGTGGCTCCCTCGCAATCCTGCTGCTGACCCAGGCGAAGCCCTGGTCAAGGAGGAGCCTGACCGGGAGGAAGGCCTGTGGCAACCAGGGCTGCCAGCTGCTGAATACCCAGAGAACCTGGAGGGGCCTGACGGGAGCCCAGGCCAGCGTGAGTCTGATACCGAGGGGGAGCGGGAGCAGCCCACAGTGGAGTACCCGGAGGAAATGGAGGGACCGGAGCGGCCCGCCTCAGAGACTGGGTAGGAAGTAGCCCAGGGGCTGAACTACACCATGGGGTGGGTGTGTTTGGTCAGCGGGCGCGGACAGCCCTGCTGACCCAGCGGCGGGACTTTCGCCTCCCACCACTGCCAGGGCCCTGGGCTGGAACGCAGTGGAGTTGGGTGGGCCTGCGTTCCCCTAGCCCGGTGCTCCCCTGCTGGAGGGGCACGCTACTGACTCGTGCCGGCGCTCCCCTGCCGGAGGGGCGCGCTACTGACTCCGGCCAGCACACCTTCCCCGCTAATTCCCCATCGCCTGGAAGGTGTGGCTGAGGCCTGCCACGGAGACCATAGCTCTCCATCGCCCCTAGGGGCTCGGAGGACCGACACCTGTCACAGTGGGTTATTAGCAAAGCTCAAGGTCTCAGTCCTTCCTTACAATAAATAAATACTACATAAAATATACGAGCAAGCATTTGTCATGCTGACCCTTGGTCTTTAAGGATGCACTACGAGCGAGGGTACACTTTTCTGATTGGTAGCTACACTGCAGAACTAGTTCTGCATTTCAGCACCCCATGGGCAAACTTTTTCCATCTCCACAAATCAGATGGAACTATCAGGCCAATAAATTTGGTCAACCCAATCGGCTGGCATCTAAATATTGCTGCAGCCCTCATTTTGGACAGTTGATAGACTTTATTCCCTTTCCACAGCTCGGGCAGTTTCCCTTTAAATGCTTGCCTTGAAGGGAAACAGCCTTCCTCTTCTAGCAGCATTAGGCATTGAACAGCGAGAATGGATACGATTCCCACAAGTAAAACAACATAGTTATCCTTGATTCCTGGCATTCTTACAAGAGAATCAGCTGAATGGGCAGCAGAGAAGGATAGTGGCAGATGGAGACAACCTAAGCACTGATAGAACATAAAAGGCACGTTCTATTAGCTGGTTTCCATCTCTTCAGAATTCTATTTGGAATTGGAGGCGAGACCAGGATTTTTATAGATGCCATGGAGGATGGAGAAATCTGGCTGAGATCCTAATAACCCCCACTGAAAAACTGACTGAGGCAAAAATTCAAGCACTCCTGAATGCCAAGCCAAAGATTCTGGCCCTGATGCAGAGTGACCAACTCTTGATATCCTATACTGTTACAACACTGGGATTTCTGAGACTGTAAGCAAAAAGAAGTATGTTTTATATATGTCTACTCTACAGTCATTTTAATAAGCATGCACAGGAGATTGTATTGAGACAAGCAGGGGCTTTTAACCAAATACTCGGAAGGGACATGGGCACATTGTTTAAAATGAGTAAGTCCTCAGAGTTCTCTTCACTAACTGGAAGCCTTGTTGCCAATGTCAGTAGAAAGACCAAGACCTGAATGTACTATAGAGATCTGACCTCCAGATCAGGTTTGAGGCACAATGGCAGGACAGTGTAGGGAAGCATGCACTGTTGCTTCCTATTTTGTATCTGTCTGGTGCACAAACAGATGACTTTGGTTTGCAGAGCTGTCAGTTTGGACTCCCGAGCCCAAGTCATGCATGCACACACCAAAGGAATAACAGCACCAAACACTCTCAGCACCACCCAGAAGGTAAGGCAATGGTGTATATGCTCATTTTTTTTCATATTAGTACATTCTTTTAATCTTAAAAAATGAATTTTATAGTCCTTTGCAAATTAATCACAAACCATGGAAAGCTCTGAAATGAGTGAATGATTTCCCTTAGTCTGGAATAGTAAACAGCTATAATGTGGTAACTGTCTTTCGTCACCATCCAGCATGACAGGCCAAGAAAATTGTGTTCCTTGCTCTCTAAGGAAATACTGTGAGCCAGCCACATACAGCTGGATGGAAATCTGATCACAGGATAGTTCTCATTTCACATAGAAGCAATGACACACTGGAATGACTATTCTATATAAGTATCAACTGCCTGCTTGGCATTGTACAGAATACAGGCAGTGCTTCAGATGCAGTGATGCTGCATAACAGAGGAAGCCAAAGATAGAAGATGGGAATCTTGTCCTGAAGTACTTACAATGTAGACACCCAACACAAAGTGTGCCAGGAAACCCACAGGGAAAAAAAAGCTATCTTGGACCCTCTTTTTGAGGGGGGAAGAAATGAGTTTTGAGGAGGGATCTGAGTGACTGGGCTACCTGAGACAGGAAGAGAGTTCAAGGTGTAAGACAAGAGCGAGAGAATAGTGGGAGGTGAAGAGGGATTCACCAGCAGGAACAAGGTGGACTAAATATTTTGTTTGCTTTATGATGCCGAATTATATCTGGACAGCGAAGGCAAACATCAACAACTAATAACTATGCAGTTAAGGGACTGGGCTTAGCTTGTCACAATGTAAAGTTCTGAGAAATCTGAAGAGACACTTTTTGTCAAGATTGAGCAGTCCAACACAAAGTAAAATTCTAACACTGCATGATCAAACATTGAGTAAGGGATAAGTATTTTTGCGCTCAACCACACGCACAGAAAGTAACAAATGCAGTGGAACCCCAGTTTGACTAAGCTCTTGTAGAACACAAAGTTTGTAAAATTGGGGCAGGGAAAAGGTGGAATGTAAAATAAACCACAAAGATGACAATAGTGGAAGTATTGTAAATTCATTCAGTTAATATCAAGCACAATTCATTCAAATATTCTGTATTTCATCTTGTCAAAATGTATCTCAGCCTAATTAAAATCTAATGAATTAATCTAGTTCAATTAAAATCTAATGGTTCTCTACATGATTGTATATAACTAAAATATGAAATCCATAACAGATGTTGGCTTCTTTTGATCATTTATTTTCTCTGCTGCCTTCAAACAGAGTTGCTTTAATCAGAGAAGCTGTCCCTTTGATTCTTTAGCCAAGAAAAGCATTTCCCAGCATTCAAGGGCATACTCCAGCACCTGCTGAGGTGTCAGTGGCAAACTTCCAGTTCTCGTCAATAAAAGTAGGATCAGCTCTTGATAGTGGTCACCGCACTTAGGATTGTATTCAGCCTATGGTTCTCAAACTTTTTCATACTGTAAACACGCCCTCCCCAATCCCGATCCCAGTGTCTCCCTGCAGCTTCTCAAAATAAAGCACCACTGTGAAACAGTGTTAAGGAGAGGTTTCAGAGTAGCAGCCATGTTAGTCTGTATTCGCAAAAAGAAAAGGCGTACTAGTGGCACCTTAGAGACTAACCCATTTATTTAAGCATAAGCTTTCGTGAGCTACAGCTCACTTCATCGGATGCATGAAGCTCACGAAAGCTTATGCTTAAATAAATGGATTAGTCTCTAAGGTGCCACGAGTACTCCTTTTCTTAGTGTTAAGGAGACAAGATGATATAGTCAGTGTAATGCAATGGGTGGGGCTGGTCAAAAACTGTCAAAACTTTCTCAAGGGAAAGTGAGGTGATTTTTTTTTCCTGAAAGGTGTTTCCTTTCCATGGAAAGTTTGTCTATTTATGTTTGAAAAACTGAACAGCCAAAATCAAAACAGTGGCTGTGATGACTGTGATGCAACTCCCGTGATACAAAGCCTTTCCTCGCCAAGAGAGGAGACCATGTATTTGAGAAGAGATGTAGTTTGACTAGGGAGCCTAGTCTATAGGGGAGAATGGGCAAATGGAACACCTGAGCTACAAATCCCATGGAACACCACAGTGCATTCTGGAATAAAAATATTTTAGATTTAGATTTTTCATTCAAGAGTCAACATTTTCTATGAAAAAAAAAAAACAGAACAGTTCTAGCAATGGGTCACTTGCTTGGTTATGTCCTCACTGTAGTGCCTGCAATACTGTTGGTACTATACAAATAATGCCACAATTCAGTCCTTGGCCTCTTGAGACTTCTGTTAAGGGTGTCAATTATGGTAGTGTGTTTTTGTCATGTGGACACTTATCCATTAGCAACTGGGTTGCAACCACAATTTATTTCACACCATTTTAAAGCCAGCAACTAGCAGATTTGGGTCCTTGTAATTCAGGTTCTCTTCATTTAATCTGTCTCTTTCTCCCCTGTTGCTTCATATCCTACCCACCTTTCCTTTATAACCAGGCTGCAAAAGCCCATGACTTTTAGCTTGATGCTGCTGCTTCAGGAACACAAGCAGCAAGAAATGTCTCTGCCCAGGTGCCAGTGGACACTTCTTTAATTCTGCCAGGTACAGAGAACAATCACGAGGTGCCATCAAAATGTAAAGGGAAAATTGCCATTACCATTTTACCACTCTTCCTTAATGGGACATTTACCGAGGATTCCACATAGAAATCTCTTAGACAATTTGAAAAAATAAAAGACCCCTTCAATCCCTATCGGCCCCCCTTCTCACTCTCTACAATGAACACACCACTCTCCTTCCAACATGAATATGGATCCCTGCTTTTCCATCAGTAAAAGAACTATCTAGACGGCTCCCTCCCTCTCTTCTAACACACAATTTCTCTCTCTCTCTCTCTCTCTCTCTCTCACACACACACACACACACACACACACACACACACACACACACACACACACACACACACCACTCCCTACCTGCCTCTCAGTTAGTTCTCCTCTTGGCCTTCCACTCCCACAACACAACACCCAGTAGCAAGAGACTAACTGAAGCAGGTTCAGATGGGGAGTCTAGTAAAAGGAAGAGTTTTCAGCAGCACACAGACAAGTTGGGGATAGGAAAAAACTCCCTCTAGACCACAGACCTGACCCTCCTACTTCCAGAATAGCACCTCCTGGGGCCATAATTCCAAACTCTTAAATAAAATCATTCCCAGGTATTCCCCTGACAACTAGCCAGTTTTCTAAGGGTTAAACCTTCTCAGTCATATGCATCTTCGTTTAGTTCTCCTCCAGTCTATGGATCTTACACAAACACTGCATTTTAGGCCTTAGGCAAAGGCATTACTTTACCAAGCTATTTGTCAATGTATCTTATTCTATGCAAGCATATACAGATGGTCTATATTAAAAACACCCTCAGGTTTTTCAAGCAAGCTACTGTCTTGCCAGTCAGCTCCTGTTATCTTACTATGCTTGGTACACTCACGTCAACAGGCGATTACTTTGTGCTACCTTGATAACAAGCTGATTATCCAAACATCTGAAAAAATGGCCTTCTGTAAAATTACATTGCAGCTAATGAAGAACAGATGCTTCCCTTAAAGGAAAAAGAATACAGAAACCTGGCTATCAGGCATGCGCTGCTATCTGGCTGGTATCTGGCTACTACTGTGAAATTAAAAGGATTGAAGTCCCAGAAATTATGAGTGTCTTCTTTGGCTGTTGGGAAATTACTCACATAGAAGTCACCTCAAATCCAATAAGCTTTCCTCAAAGTTTGATTGTAATTGAGATTATAACTCTTACTTTAATCACTGCAGGAAAAAATACAAAAACACATGCACCAGACAAAACCCTAATTGGGGATAATAAGAAAGATGAATAACATATGGCTGTTTGTGTAGGTGCAAAGACTTTGTAATTTCTAAATTAAATTAAAGGGGGAAAAAAACACAGAGAGGTGGTCATGAACAGAATACCCAAATTGTGGCAAAAACAAACAAAACCTTTTTAAATTTAGACTAAACTAAAGTCAAGCCTATGACTTTGAACAGCAGCAATTATTTACACAAGATGTCCGATGATTTGGGGAATCTGTACAGTTTAGGAATTCTGGTTGACATTGTGAAGCTATTATGAAATTGCTGCATCATGGAAAGCCCCCGTTTCTATGTGTGTCCACCATCGTTGACAAGATTTAAGTACATCACAACCAGACCAGGGACAATAGCCCATTGTTAAGGACTATCAGCCCCTGGGTATGCCTTACCTGGGGCGAACAAGAGAGTAACTGCATCCTAGGAGAAAACACTTCTCTCCAACTTCCCTCAAGAGGAGGGGTTGGGGATTGAAGAGTGGAAAGTTAGCAGCAGCAGAACAAAACTAAGACATCAATGTGGTGATGCTAGCCTTTAAGAAAGGCTTACAGAGAGAAGACAATAATACACAGGAAGTTTTGGGCAACGGAGGGAGAAAGGCGAGATCAGTCAAGGTCAGAGATGGTGAGGGACTGAAGACTCCATGTTTCAGAATACAAGTCAGACACTGAAGCAGCAGGACTGTGGACAGCCCCAGATGATCCTGTCCCAGTCCAAAGGATGCTACAGGCAGGGACATGCATGTAGGGTGTGTGTGTGTATCATATGATTCAATAAAGAGCAATGAGTTTAGAATACTGTGCAACATCTCTGTGTATTATGTTACACTATTCACGTGCCCCTTGAAGAAGTAAACTGTGGGCCCAGAATAGCCATGTAGCTGGAGGTGTAGGACAGTGTGTTTAAGCTATGAGGGGTAAGGAAGTCTGAGGGTACTCCACTGGTTCTCAGAGCTGAGCAATGGGCTGTGTGGTTGCAGCTCTCAGGAGGAGGTACTAAACAGAGAATCTGCACCCCAAGAGTGTGCTTAGAAGTCCCAAAATAGCTCTGTTCAGACTCTGGAGGCTTAAAAAATCTGGGGATTCAGCAGTTGGATCCACTCACCACAGCCTCATCAGTAGGGCTCAATCAAATTCACAGCCTTGAAAAATGCATCATGGACCGTGAAATCTGGTCTCCCCTGTGAAATCTGGCTATTGAAGGGGGTTGCAGGATTGCCACCCGTACTTCTGAGCTGCCTTCAGAGCTGGGCAGCCAGAAAGTGGACAGCAGTGGCTGCTGGCTGGGTGCCCAGTGCTGAAGACAGTGCGAGCAGCAGCACAGAAGAGAGGGTGGCACGGCATGGAGGTGGAGTTGTCATACCAAGGGGCCAGCCTTATGGGTGGGTGACATGGGCACCCACCCAGGGCACCATGGGCAACCCCCCCACACACACACATACAGCCAGCCCAAGGCCCCTTTAACCTCCAAGTGCTGGGCCCAGAGCCAGAGGTGCCCCAGTCAGGGGCTTCTACTGTGCGCCGGGCTCCAGCTGCTAGTCCTGGCTGGACTGGGGAGGGATGGGACTTCCACTTTCCCTGCATTAGCTGATCCTGGAAACAGGTCAAACCCACCTCTGGGAACTTCCCCCGGCTGCAGGAAACTCCACGGAGGCTGTCTGGAAGCCTACTCTGAAGGCCGCACTGCTGCCAACAGCAGCACAGAAGTAGGGTAGCAATATCACATCCCCACTGCAGCAGCCTTGTGACCACCCCCCACAGTTACACCACCATGAAATTTCAGATTTAAATATCTGAAACTGTGAAATTTAAGATTTTAAAAATCCTATGATTGTGAAATTTACCAAAATGGACTGTGAATTTAGTCAGACCCTACTCATAAGTGACCAAGAGGGAGCATTCAACTGGACCAATGACAGCATAAACCTGAGAAAATTGGGTAATATATAACATAAGAATTAACATTTTGCTCTTCTGTAGCACCCTACATCCAAGAATCTTAAGGAGTGCTTTATAAAACATTAATTCCTCAATACCTCTGTGATGCAGGTGAGTGTTATATAGGGATTTACTTCACCTAGCACTAAAAGGCAGCCATCTCTGAAGTGGAAAGCAGTAGCTAATTAATAGTCCTCAGTAATACTACACAATAGTTTAGGATGTGAAGAGAAGAAGAATTTTGTCTCGAACTGAAATAGAGGATTTACTGGAGATGGGGGAATAAAACTGGCTCCCACTCCAGGATCTTAACTTCTTGCTTCTGGCATGACGGAATAATCTACTGCACAGGGAAAGTTTGTCTGCATGAGAGACAGAGCCTTCTTGGGGGCTGGTCCATGATTGGAAATCAAATACTCAGAAACTAAGAATGACATCGTACTTCATCACTCTACACTCCAAATGCAAAGCCCACCTCTTGTACTGTGCCTCCACAAATAACATGTATTACACTAGCTTTACACATATGCGTCTTTCCCTCTATGGAGAGGATTAGAGAACAAACCACAACAGATGCTCACCACTTTGTGTAGTTTAGCTTCGGAAGGAGCTCAGACACTGTGGTGATGCAGTGCAATGTAAGTACCTGAGCAGAACAAAGGAGAATGAACATCACTAAATTTAAATATAATCTGAATCTAATCACAGAAAACTGAAGTTTGCCTGTTGCTGAGCTCCCCATTCAACAAATCCTAAACAATCCTAATTGTTTAAAGAAGCTTAAACAAATAAGTAACCTGAAATTAATCTTTATGAAACAAAACTGAGATTATTAACAGGTAAACAGCAGCATGCCTCTAGGGCACCATACCGCTGCCAGTAAAAATCTCATTATCCTTCTAAATTCTGTTTACTAAATAAATGAAATTAAATATATGTTAAATAAATAAGTAAAGAACCAATTTATTTATTCCATGTTCATCGATATCATCAGTCACAAACGCACGTGTACTCCAACCAGAGGTAAAAGGGGATGATGGATGAACCTTGCAGGCCTGGCTCTGTTGGGTACATTGGGGAGTTCTTATAGTGGATGCCGTTACTACATTGATCTCACCCTCTATTCTAGCCATTACTGCCCATCTGCTTCTCTTGCTGCATCTACACTCTCCCACACTGCTCATCTACCATCTTACAATTCCTCTATCTCCACCATGAGATTTTCCCAGCCTCCATTTGACCTGGTTTCCCTGTTGCTATTTCTCTATCTACTGATGCTGCTATTTCCTCATTACATCCAACTGCTCAAATTCCTTCATACATCCATTCTCCCTCCTGTTGCTATTTTCCCCATCTATCCTCTCTTTTCATTCCTGCTTCCTGACCTTCTGCGACCCTAATAGCAAAGGGCACACTCTGCACATACTGTTGTTAGAGTATTTAGCCAAACAGCATCTTCTGAGGTATCATATAAAAACCGGCGACACACTGGTCATTAATATTATTGCATGATGTATGTACAGTGGGTGTGTGAAGAATTATGTATGTGTGCTGGAAATATGGTCTTAAAATAGGTTTCAGAAGCAGTGAATAAAAGAAGCTTGTCTTAGAGAAAAGAATGTGGGTTTACCTGTCTGGGTCAAGCTTTGTAAGTTGAGAGGACAATGAAAGTACATTTACATATAAGTCAAACAAAACACTCAAGCTAACAGGTAGAGGAGGAAACAGTTTAGCGAGCACACCAGGATACAGATTCTGCACCTCATGGAAGATTTCTTGGCTCTTAAGCAAAGGCAATGGGTTTTGGAAAATAGAAGGGAAGCAAAAAGACATTGTAGTTATCTGTTCCTTAGGGATAGGGCCCCCATATGTCCCGTTTTGGAGCCCTGTCCCAGCCATCTCAACATTTTTGGCAAAAGCGGGCATTTGTCCCATTTACTGTTGCTGATTTGATCAGTTGGCAAGAGCAAATGGGACAAAATGCTCACTTTGTCAAAAAATTAGGATGCAGAAAAACGTGGGGGGGGAGCAGTGACGCCAGCCCCAGCCTCGCGGGGAGGGAGTGGGGAGAAGGCCTGGGCCAGCCCTGCACAGGGTGGGGCCTTGGGCGAACAGCTGGGGCCAGCCCCACAGGGCAGGGCGGGGGCACTTGGATTAGTCCCACTTTGTGTCCTGTTTTCCCTTTTGGGAAATATGGTCACCTTACATAGGGAACCAAGGGGACAGCACCCTCGGATTCCTGTGAAAATTGGATCTCCTGGCCTTGAGGACTAAAAACACTGGTAACTAGATGTAATTGAGAAAACTGCTTAGGCAAAGACTGTACCTTACACTTCTGAAATGTCCCTAGCCTCTGTTTGCCAGAAACTGGCAAAGGGTGACATAGAACGGATCACCTGATGTTTATCTGGCATGAACCACTGTCTGAAGACAGCATACTGGGCTAGATGGACCATTGGTCTGACCCAGTATGGCCGTTCTTATGTAAATAGATATTCTAGACCACTTGGTCCTCGAATGAGTCCCTCACTCTAAGATCAAGAAGAAGAAACCCTCCACAATTTATGTGACTCTTGGAATTTGAGGGGCAGATGTTCGCTTGGTGTAAATCTGTGATGTTTCATTGATGGAGTTACACTGATTACAGTAGTTGAGGCTCTCTCCCCAGATATCTAAAAACATCTTACATACTGAAGCAACAAGAAAGAGGAGACATCTTTACTACAGAAGATGACCGCAGAGTTGGAAAGATATAATGCTCACAACAAACCCAAAAATATTCAAAATCTGGGCATTTTCCCATATTTCATTGTGAAATCAACACTATTCTCTTCACATGCTAAAATAGCACTATTTCGAAACAAAAATTATTCACACTGTGCAATTCTGCTATTTCACACATTTTTGCAGGCATTTTCAATATTTTTCCTAAAAACAAACGTTGGGGGACAGTGGCAGCAAAAACAAGAGAAAGCAATTTGGAAATAATGGTTCCTACAAATATCTCTAATTTCAGTTTGTTTCCTTCTACAGAAATGGTCTCATGTCCTGTAGTCAAATTATTGTGTGTTAAAATGGTATACAAATTATTGTAGAACCCTATAGTAATTTTTTAAAAAGCTTAGCAGGAAGGTAAACTATAGATAAAGACAGCAATTACATTTCCAGCAAGAAGGCCATTAAATTGAAACAATCAATCCCAACACAGGGTTAGAGTTACACGTGAACTCCAGCCCTCAAGAACAAAACAGACATTAAGGTTGACAAAAGACAACACAATAAAAAACAGATTATTAGAGTCAGACAAGTTGGGAATTGAAAGCTCCTTCAGCAACACCTCAAAATCATGGAACGCTAATGCAGAAGGGATGTAAGAACAGGAATATAAAGGTGCACTTAACAGAACAGAGGTACAGGGGATGGAAAGTGAAGAGACGGAAGAGTACTAAACAAAACAATATTCCAGTGAGCCATCCTTGAGACTCAGTTCTAAAGCAGTTTTCATGATCGCGCACAAACAGGGACAATAAAAGTCTCCAGGGAATTTCTCCCCATCCTCTGATCTGCAGAATGTTTGAACAGGGTAAATTGCTTAATTAATTTTTTTAATAGCAATCATCACTGTAGGACACAAGGAGGTTATAGAAGAAACATGCTCCAATGTTTAAAATTAGGTTCAAGGCCTGACCCAAAGTCTACTGAAGTCAGTGGGAGTCTAACACACATGCACCCCCTCATTTCCTGAAGTCACTCTACGGCACCCTGCCTCTGTTTGCCCCCCTTTGAAAGCCCTCTAAGAACTCACTCATTTCAAAGTTAGTTCAAACATTCCCCTCCTGGGGTCCAATATTGAAGTCAAGAGGCTTTGGATCAGGCCCTTCCAATAGTATCTCTATGTGAAGGGCTGTGCTTCAATGTGCTTGTACAGTGCTCAGTACTATGGATCCCCAGACTCCAATTGTGCCTCCTGGACACTACTGTAATATAAATATGAATAAATATTTCTGGCTCTGCCAGCAACCTGCTCTGCAGCCTCTGTTTTTCATGTATTTCTAAGGTGCACATCACAGGGATGGAATGAATAATGCATAACAATTTATTCCATTAATTTAGCCACGAATTGTCTGCAAACAGATGGAAGATTTTACAAGTATATTCAATGTTGGAAATTATTTGAAGAGTGTTTTGTGTGAACATATAGATTACTCCTCAGTTGTTTGGATAGAGTACGGCTTAGAGAACTCAGTATTCTTAATTCACTGTTTGAGCTGTGATGTTTGGACTTTACTGCATATCTGCACCATGACTGGAGGGAGTATTAACTCTTGGAAGGAAGCACTTCTGTGCCAGGAGCAAACAAATGAAGCCAGCACTGTTTTCTGCTGACCAAGAGAAAAATAAAGACGGCAACTCGCTCTAAAGAGGAGTTGGGCGTGAACAACAGGAGGCAACAAGAGCAGGAGAAATTTTGCACCACTTTACTAAACAGTTTTAGTTAGAAATAAGTAAGTGAGCAGCCAGCAGTCTGAGGGTACATTTTGCAGCAGCACCCTGACTATACAGCCCAGGTGCAAGACAGATCACTCAGCCTGTATGTGAGGATTTCTATTTATTAGGTGTGGCTTTCCCTTTTGTTCTCCGCACAGACACCCCTACAATCCATCTGGACTAAGGGTATGCCTACACTACCTGCCGGATTGGCGGGCAGCGATCAATCCAGCGGGGGTCGATTTATGACGTCTAGACTAGACGCAATAAATCAACCCCCAAGCGCTCTCCCGTCGACTCCTGTACTCCACTGCCACGAGAAGCACAGGTGGAGTCGACGGGGGAGCAGCAGGAGTCGACTCACCATGGTGAAGACACCACAGTAAGTCAATCTAAGTACGTTGACTTCAGCTACATTATTCACGTAGCTGAAGTTGCGTAACTTGGATTGATCCCACCCCCCAAGTGTAGACCAGGCCTAAGACTATAAGGTTCCTTTTAAAACCCATCTTCACTGTGTCCCTAGTTAATAACATGGCATAAGCAAGCATTGATTTAATTTCATTGACTGATAGTAGCTGGGGAGGTGGGGTAGGGGTGGTGATGGCAGGAGCCAACTCTCTCAATTGTTTTTAAAATTTTCGGAAAAGGACTGAAAATCTTGAAGGGTGGTCACCTATATCTAGCTGGTAGGAGGCATTCTGGAGTGAATGTAGCATACATAAAAGATGCCCAACTGCCAGTCCTGAAGATTGAAATTCACTCCTATTCCTCAGAACACACACATGGCAGAGGTAGCAACAATGCTTAACAAAGCCTTCCCACCCACTGCTTTGCCAGCCATTGCAAATGGAGTTTGTGGTAGAGGGATGACAGGGTAGCTTGAAGTACATGACCCATCCAAATCCTTGGCCTCTCTGCTCAGACTGCCAATATGGCAGCCAATTAATACCAACTTAGGATGTGGACAAATGTCCATTGGAAACTAGACTGAGCCCTCCAACTCATTCCACATTGTCTATCAAACATCCTACCAATGGTAATGACACTCAGCCGCTAATGACTGGCTAGATTTGAACCAGCGACCTTGAGCTGAAAGATTCCAAATCCCATTACCTATCTCTTGTCTTGCAAATGCTTTTACTGCTAGGAAGACCGAATGCTTCTCTGATCAGTTTGTCATTCCATTCTCAAGTGCACATCCTTTTTCTGAGGGGGCGGGGAGGAATAAGAGGGGTGCATTCTCTAAGGGCTTTGTTTTCTTTTATGAACCCTACTTGGGAAACGATGGAGGTATCAAATGGAAGCACTGGCTGATCACATAAATCAGACTTCACTTAAGTAGTTAATGTCCACCACGACTGGTGGGAGGGAGGAGAAAGAGGGGATACAAAATTAAGTGTTCATTCCCCGAGCCCAGCACATCTTTTGTGGTCCAGAAGCATTTGAAAGAATATCAATCAACACAGAATATGAACTGACAAAGTTAATTCAGTGACTAGCTGTTTCATTTCAGTTGTGCCTTTCTCAATCTCCTCAGCCAGGTAACATGGCCTTTCCTTGAAAGTTACACAACAAATCAAATAAGTGTGTGTCTTGGGGGGGAGGGTACAAAATTTATTACTGCCTAAAAGGGAAGGTGACTCATAAGAGAGTGACGTTAACAAAATGACAGCATGAGAGAGGGCTCTGAACTGGTTCTAATGATCTAATGACTAATATCGTCCATTAAGGAAAGCAAGGCCAAGATCTCTCTTGCTGATTAACGTCATATCTTATCCATGTTTTTAATAAAAGTTTTAATATATACTGCTCCACAGCAATCTACATGTTTAATTAAAACCCTGAAAGCTCCCAGAGAATGTTCATTTCACTTCACCAGATGAAATACTGAACTGTCTAATGCATACTAGGGTTCTGGCTGCAGCCAGAGGAAGAAGAAAAGAGAATATTACTGTACTAAATATAGGAACAGCACCTGTTTTAAACCTGACATCTGTTAAATATGGAGTGTGAAACCTCTAGACAAGTAAGTAGATGACAAGAATTTTTAATAGTAATATTTTGTGATGTAGATGTTTTATTAATGCTTGATAAAAGTACATTATGCAAAATACAGATTTTAAAATTGCTTTCGGATCTTACTGGTTGCAAAGGTGCTATATAAATATTGAAGGCCAAGTTCTGCTCTTACAGCTAAACAGGTGTAAATCCAGAGTAACACCATTCAATTTAATGGAGATACACCAGTGTAAATTTAATGTAATTGAGAACATAATTTGACCATCAGTTATTCTATATACTGTATATTTATTATTAAAATTTCTTTTTAAACCCTTCAACTCTAAACCAAGGTGGTGAAGAACCTACCTTTTTGGTGTCTGACCAAACAATACACATCATCAATACAACAATACTAGTAACTAGAAATAACTCAGGCCAGCACTCTATCAATGCCTTAGGTAAGGAGATAGTATGCAAGCCATCATAAAATTTATTGTAGCCTAATTACAAAATCTATTTTCAATTAAACCCACTCATAACCTCCTGCACAAATTGAAAATGGAGGCCACTTGCCGAATGCTGTGTGACTGACTTATTTGAATGCTGACAGGCCAGTCAATGCATTCAGAAACATGCCATGACTGTTTTACTGCTACAACGATAACTACACTCTGGTATCTGAGATACAACATTTATTTTCTTATATTATAGGGAAATAGTGTGGTAACAAAAATCATTGTTTGGTAACTGTGATCAAATATTAACATTGCAGTGCTAACCACTGTACAGGACTTTATAAACAGTGGGGGTGAGAAGGTTAGACAATAGGGGTACAGTTTGGGGCAGATCAATATTAACCTAATTCAAATAGGTTTCTTTCCCCACAAACTGAATACAAATCCAAGATTCTACACATCCATAACTAACTAAAACACTAAGGGTTAGTTTCATCAATCCTCCAAGTCCACTTTGTGATACTTAAATAATGTCAAGTCAATGGAAATGGGCCACAAATGGCCAAAGAATTCCCCCTACATAGGGGAGCTTTCTGCTAGTATAAGGCTAAAGGTGGTGGCAGAGGCAGTTCCTAGTCCAGCAGCCCCTCTGGTATAGGTGGAGGGAAAGTGTGCGCTAATGGTGAGGTGGGGGTGTTCCAAGGATGTGGCAGAGCAGAGCTCTGCTGTGCACAATCATCCCCTGGCGAATGGTCTTTGAGGGACTTTATGCCAGTGGCATAACTTAGAGCTGCTCCTCTGTTGTATGCAGGGAAAGAGCTTCCTGAGCTTCTATGCAAGGCCCTCATCCCCATTTTCATGTTCAAGTCCCTCCTGAAGACCCATCTCTGTTGTGATGTCTATAAGAAACTTAATGACAGTGTCATCCTTGCGGTGTAACTAGGGCACATTTTATATATCCTACTTATATATGTACATTATCACAGTTGTGTATTTGTTGCTTCCCTTCCATCTAGTACCTTCCATCTGTGTTTACACTGTGAACTCCTCAGGACTTGGGGCTTCTTCTTCTCTTCGAAAGCTCCTAGCGCATCACAGGTACTACCAGAATTAAATAGTAATAGTAGAAGAGCAAGTCTACGGTAGACATGACTGTGATGCTTCCCATGGTACCCAGGGTTGTGAGGCACCCCACTTTGCTATTGCCTGCCCTTAGCATGAAGAAATCTTGTCCATGCCTGCCATGTATCAGCTCCCTGACTACACCAGCATCTGGCAATGCAAGCATTCCTCCCCCACATTCAGGCCACGGCAGGCCTCACCTCCTCTCTACAAGTTAGTGAGTCCTCCGAGCATTTCATGTACTGTCCAGCCCCTTATCTACCAAATGCTCAGAATTACCAGGCCTGCTGTTCCCAAAGGAACAGTACACACCAGCTTACTAGTTATACCTTAGAATGCAGCTTTGCTGTACAAACAGAACTTAGATATATTTATAGGGAAAACAAGAATAAGTTTATTATCAAAGAAAGAGATTAAAGAGATTTTGACTAAGAATACATATAAAACAAAATCATAACACTTTCTAGAGACTAAACTTAACTAATAAATTATTCTCCTGTCTAAAGAAGCTTACATAACACGAAGTTCTCTCCAGTGTTTTCAACCAAGATTAGCTGAGATCCCTTTTCCATGAAGTAAACTTGCAATTCATTTACTTCCTAGGTGAAGGATGCCACCATGTCTACTTTGCTCCTCAAATATATCAGAACAAACATTTGATGTATACCTTACCGTAGAGATCTCCTCTCCCTCACTGCTTACCTCTGCCTGTTCTGAAGTTCCCTCCAGCTCTACATTAGCATTTGAATTAGAATGTTAATTGTTGCCCATTGTGAACCAGACAATACTCGATTTACTTGTAAACAGATAAATGGATAAACATCTCTTGCCTAGAGAAAAACCTGCTATTCACCTCTCCTGGTTACCAACCCCCACAGTTGCATATCTCCAGAATATAATTCTCAGTATATATACACATAACTCCTTACCCAATATCTATACAGACATACATTTCACCATCTGACAGGTTTCAGAGTGGTAGCCATGTTAGTCTGTATCAGCAAAAAGAAAAGGAGTACTTGTGGCACCTTAGAGACTAACAAATTTATTTGAGCATAAGCTTTCATGGGCTAAAACCCAGTTTCATCGGATGCATGCAGTGGAAAATACAGTAGGAAAATGGGTGTTGCCGTACACACTATAATGAGAGTGATCAATTGAGGTGAGCTATTATCAGCAGGAAAGAAAAACCTTAGCTCACCTTAATTGATCACTCTCATTTCGTGGGTATGGCAACACCCATTTTTTCATGTTGTGTGCGTGTGTGTATGTGTATTATATATATATATATATATATCTTCCTACTGTATTTTCCACTGCATGCATCCGATGAAGTGGGTTATAGCCCACGAAAGCTTATGCTCAAATAAATTTGTTAGTCTCTAAGGTGCCACAAGTACTCCTCGTTCTTTTTACATTTCACAATGATATTGATGACCAGTGACACAGGCTTTTATTAGAGACCTCACATGACACCCTTTGGTGAAACAGACTATAAATACCAGACCCAGGGGATTCCCAGAACCCTTAAACATCTCTTATGCCCTCTGCCAGTTGGTATCAAGAGATCTGTGGGTAAAAGTTAGTTTTCCTGATGTCCTTTCAAAATTACACCAGGGGAGCAGACCAGCCTCTCTGATAGGAAGTGCTGCAAATCTCCCATTAAGAGACACAGGAATGGGGCTAATTGTCTGTCTGGTTCTTGAAACAGGAAGCACTGACATTGTTATAATTTGGTGATGTGCTAAAAGTAAACTCTACAATCAACCTTTGCACTTTGATTTTGGCACCTGAATTTTGTTTCTGCAAAAGCAGACAGAACAGTCTCAAAGGTTGGTTATGTGGTGGCAAATCCAAGAAATGCTATTTTGTTCAATGGCCGGGTACCAAAGGGAAAGATAATTTGGGGAAAGTTGCCTGTGACTGGCTAAGAGGATTTTTTTTTTTTTAAGAGTAGGAGTATTCCATTTGGTGTAGCTCAATTGACTGTATGTCAATAACGGCTGTTTTTTTTGTTTATGTAACATGTCTTTTCAGACTAACTGATACAATGGGTAGGCTTTAAGAGCTTTTATACCTGCCATATCATGCTTTGAGCCCTGGATGAAATAACAAATTTATGTGCAAAGTATTTGTAAGTAATGTAATTGCCACACATTTTAGTCCTGTCTCTGTTTAACTGACTGGATAAATTGTGGATCTCAGGCATTGTTCTCTTCATAGGGAGTGCTTTTCAAGCAATAGAAAATACTCCATTTCCCCAACAAAAAATAAAAATTAGTGTTAGTGAAAGGGTCTGGGTGGACAAGTCCAGGTAACAGAATTCTCTGCCCACTGAAAATATCTCGTGTTGGCACTGGACAGCACCATTACAATCTCCCCCCATGCTGTCCCACCAATGTGTCTCAACACTGATCTTGGCCAACTTCTGGGGACAGGAGTGGAAGTCATTCTCTCTGCTCATTCAAATCCTTGACCTCACTACTGTCGCTGCCTACATGGATGGCAAACAGCAACAATTATGGCAATGGTGTTGCTGTTCTGGACACCATCCCTCACTAACAATTGGAAAGAGACCAAAGACGGATGCTGTCATAAAAATAAAGGGAAGGGTAACCGCCTTTCTGTATACAGTGCTATAAAATCCCTCCTGGCCAGAGGCAAAACCCTTTCACCTGTAAAGGGTTAAGAAGTTAAGACAACCTCGCTGGCACCTGACCAAAATGACCAATGAGGAGACAAGATACTTTCAAATCCTCACCAATTTGTACAGGTGAACACAGACCCAAACCCTTGGATCTTAAGAACAACGAAAAATCAATCAGGTTCTGAAAAGAAGAATTCTAATTAAAGAAAAGGTAAGAGGATCACCTCTGTAAAACCAGGATGGTAAATACGTTACAGGGTAATAAGATTCAAAACATAGAGAATCCCTCTAGGCAAAACCTTAAGTTACAAAAAGACACAAAAACAGGAATATACATTCCATCCAGCACAGCTATTTTACCAGCCATTAAACAAAAGGAAATCTAACACATTTCTAACTAGATTACTTACTAACACAAGTTCTGAGACTGGCAAGAGCATCACACAGACAGACAGACCCTTTGTTCCCCCCCCCCCCCCCGATTTGAAAGTATCTTGTCTCCTCATTGGTCGTTTTGGTCAAGTGCCAGCAAGGTTATCTTAGCTTCTTAACCCTTTACAAGTGAAAGGGTTTTGCCTCTGGCCAGGAGGGATTTTATAGCACTGTATACAGAAAGGTGGTTACCTTTTTGGAAGATATGCTTTTGTCAAACAAGTTATGGGGCTCAATGCAAAGGTAACTGGATGAACTTCAGTGGCCTGTGTTATACAGAAGGTCAGACTAGATGATCTAATGGTTCCTTCTGGCCTTAAAATCTATGAACTAATTCATATTATACAGGCCACCAAGCAGAACTCATTGTCCTCTGATGTTCAACCACTACCAACATGGTTTGGGAGAGAAAAGACCTATTTACTCCCTGCCAGGGCAGCATTGATCGCTAGAGTACATTGAATACCAACTCCATTCACAGGAGCAGTTTGTAAGTAAAACCCTGGGTATGATAGGCAATATCCAATAGAGTACTGCATTACTGACCTCTTAAAAAACATGATGGATGCCCTTGCAAAGATCTGGAAGTGCATTTCAGACAAGCACTCAAAAGGTGTGGTACTTATATAAACCATCTGACCCTTCATAATCTACAATACTGGGTCAGAAACACTCAGAAATGCTCTAAGGCTTAATCATTTCAGCACTTCCACTACTGGTGCTGTCTGGAACCAGAAAGAATAAAGATATGTTAAAAATTTGGGGGAGGAGGCAGGGAGGGGAACCAATCAACACAGGAATGTGAAATTACAATACATGATCTGATCATAGGTCCAGCACTTTTGATGTCTTGCCTTTGGCAGTAGCCAATAATACAAGATGCTTCACAGGAAGGCCAAACACCACCACCACATATAACCCAGCAATAGAATATTGATCATGGGGAAAGAATTCCTTCCTGATCTTAATGAACACCTATTGCCACAAAGTTTGAGACTGACTTGCCCTGATACGACTGTCCAAAAAAAAAAAAAAAGTCATCTTGCATATTGGATCTGATCCTGGACTTCTTATTCAGCAAAACACCCACAGACGCCAATGGGAATGTTGAAGGCACAGGGGCAAGGTCTAGTCCTTTATCTGAGTGAGTTCACCCATTTGTTGCATTTAGTCCCTACATAAACTGCCCTGCTGCTACTATACATAAAGGGATTTATTTAGATTTATTGTGCCTATCAATCCTTAAGCTCTTACAACTGTTTCTAAAATTTTATACACTAAATCAAATATATCAAGACAGTTAGAATGATCTCACTCACAGGCCCTTCCCAACCTTAAAGCAAGGCATCAAAATGAAACATTTACAATATGTCAAGAATATACTCTGCCCAGCTGTAGAACAAGAACTCCCCTCCAACACATCCAGTCTAGATTAACCCCCAACAAGTTCCTTGCCTCTGGAGAACAGGAAGCTAGTGCAGCATGCTATGGTATGCCTAGGTGGTCAGTGAATCTGAGCTCTGGCAAACCAAGAAAAGAAGGGAATGTTAGAGTGAAGGACATCGTACGCAGAACACCCTGCCAAAAATACCCCTTCCTTTCAAACCCAGGGGTTAGCACAGTCCTCTTATGGTCACAGCTGCTGCAGTGTCAAATGTGGGAAAGACACAATCTCTCCAATAGACAGAAACTGAATCACTTGAGATTTTATAGGTCAACAATGATCCAATAAAGTTAACATGGAAATCAACTGGCAACCAGAGCAGAAGTGCAATGTGCTCTCTGGGTGAAATGGCATTTTATGAGTACTCCACCAAATTCTGCACTAGCTGCAATTTCAAGATGTTTTTAAGGTGCAGAGGACAGCAATTATCTAACCTGAAGGGGGACAAAAATGGTGGGGAAAATAGTATGGGATTATGTAATTAAAGACTGTATCACTATGTATATACACCAGGGGCCAAATTAAGGGTGCACAGACTACTGCCATATGCACACATACAGCACTTTCCAACTGAGAACCTCAATGTTCTTAACAAGCATTTAATTTAGCCTCACCGAGTATATAGAGTATTATTTCCTTTTAACGATGAGGAAACTGAGGCACAGCAAAGTTAAAATGACTTGCCAAAGTTCAGTCTGTGGCACACCAAGCAGAACTGGGGTTAGAATTTAGACATTTCTGACCAGCCCTTCCTCTGCCATATTGCTTTCTGTGTACAATAATTGAATCATAAACAGGGTGCTAAGTAAAGAGAACTATACGATATGGTGGACACTATTTTTAAGTAGTGTGATATCTTTCTTCTAAACCAGTTTAGCGTTTGTTTCGGAAAAAGCCTTTCTTACAGCAAACAGAGTCAAAGAATTTTGGTTTTATAAACAGAAAATTGTATTGTGCAAGTATTAGAGAAAATTAAGTCTTTAGATTATGCTTATTTTGTAAGCATTTAAGTTTCAGACTTTATTGTTCTTAGGGAGGGAAATGATGACAAAAGAATAAATAAGGACACAGTTCACTGGGGGAGAAAATATCCCTTCGGCCTCCACAGAATGGGTGAGCAAGCCTGAAAACTTTCACTTTGCAGTTAAGATGCACAGTCTGACCATCTCTAAAACAGATGGCAGCCCATGAAAGTATATCATTTAAGGAGGAAGTGCTGCTGATAGAAGAGGGCTGGGTGTATGGAGACATGGGAACCTTCTTGCTCTGCTGCAGTGATTGGTTTGGAGAGTCTTTGTTGGTTACTTCCCTGTGTGTCTAGCTCACAATAGTCCAGGGATGTGATCCCAGAGTGTGGGTTTTCTGGGTTAGTGCTAGAGCTGATTGAAACATTTTTTGACAAAAACCCCTTTCCCTTGAAAAATGCCAGTTTGTCAAAATCAAAATGTTTTGCACAAATGTATAGGTTTCAATGAAAATTTCATTGGGAAGGTTTCTCAGATCCAGGATATGATTTCTGGTCAAAACCAAAGAGAGAGAGAGAGAGACAGACAGACAGACAGACACCCTGCTCTGCTCCTGGGACAGTGCAACTACTGCTGTACCCATTGCCCAAGGTAAATTACAAGGTGCCAACCTAACCCTGTGGGATTTCATAGAGAATGATATCTCTGCTGTAGAATTGCATACAATCCCATACAGAAGAAAGATGATCATTCTTTGTTAAACTCTAGAAGATTTTCATAAGGTAAATAAATAAAAGAAGATTCTGTTTAAAGTATCAAACTAGCCACATGCAGATTGTGCTACTTCAATGTATTTCACTTGCACCAAAAATAAATCAATCTTGCTGACTGTGCTGTTTTTGTGACTCCATTGAAGAATTTTTTAGAAGTTGCTGCCACTCTATATTGATTTTATATAAAGTCATTTAGAATCTCTATCTTGCTGTATCCAGTAAGAAAAGGATTTAAAAAAAAAACAACCAAAACCACAAACAGGAAGGAATCAAACTTTTTAAAAAGAGACACTGACAAGATGAAAGTTACATGTTAATAGTTACACAGGCATAGATTTTTTTCCCAACACTTTTATTAATTTAAAGAAAAACTAGAATTGAGATCATTTTTCATCATTTATGCCACTTAATCTTTGCACTTCTTTCCCCAGAGTCAGTGAATGTAGACTAAGCAGTTTCACTTTCCCATTAATAATGTGTTTCATCTTTTAGTTCTTTTTGCCCTAGTAAAATGATACTGTACGTGGGTTCCCAAGCCTTGCAGAGTCATGTTTCAATTATTTAAAAATGTTTGTTGAATTAAAAAAATTTTAGATACAGACACACTCTCTCTCATATATAAAATATGTTCTCATACCTACACATGACCTACATCACCCCTGCTGTACTAACCCCCCGCCATTTTATCCTACTGTGGGAAGGGCTTGCACTTGATAGCCAAGTAATGCCCCTAAACCTGGCAGATCCACAGGTATCTATGGATGCCATGTGAAAAACTAGTGTCGCTGTACTTGCTCTTGTCACCAGAATCCCCTTCCCAGCTCCCTTGCAGCCTGACTCCATTGGGATAGCAGATGAGATAATGTGCATCCCCCAGCCCCACCCCACTCATTTCTCCCTTGGCTCTCTGAGGCTCCACCCCCTTGATGCACATACTTCAGGAGGAATGTCTGGTCCTATATTAGGGCTTGGAACTGAGCCCCATCAATTCTCCTACAAAACCTAATTTTTGAGCACAGATCTGTTTGTATGTTAAAATAAAGACAAAGCAACCTCTGCACTGGAGAAAGTGAGCTTTCTGGGAAACAGGCTCTGTATACTGGCATGATTTCTTTCCAAAATAAAGTTTACCAGCAATGATTTTGGCTTTATATCAACATTATATATTGCAAACTAGTGCATCTGTATTGGAAAAACAAATGGTTTTACTTTAGCAGTCTACAACATTTACTAGAAAACAAAATTATCAGAAGTAATTTCCCTCCTTCCCTAGTAACTCAGTTGCTTATTTCTTGTAAACCTGGAGTGTAGACTCTTTCCTTTCTATAAGCCCCATCTTACTGAGCAGCTCCATGGCTCTGAGTAAACACCCAGGTGAAATTCTGGCCCCATTGAAGACAATGGCAAAACTCTCACTGATGCCAGTGGGGCCAGGATTTCACTCCATTTAATTAAGGTCTAGGGCCAGGTTTTTAGAGGTGTGTAGGTGCCTTTGAAAATCCCACTAGCCATCTATCTGTATATTTAGATGCCTAAGTACCATTAAATGTCTGGTTCCTAGTCTATAGCAGAAGTCTGTGCTATAACTTGATCTTGTTTTTCAAACCTACCAGACTGCAGTATAAAATATTTAGCAGAATGTTCTCTTACAACATTCAAATTAAAGCTTTTCTCTAACTTGAATGGAGTGTTACACAATTGCAGTATACATTGTGCTTTTCTTCTGAGGAAAGATTAACTAATGTGATGTAACTCAATGTTACTCAAATATGGGTATAGGCATTTTGTAGCATAAACTATGTATCTGTTTATGAAAGTATTATATATGGGGTAGTTAGATTCACTTTTCAGTTGAAATAATGTACTACTCCTGTTTGATCCCTTTTATCTGTGTTCCCTGAAAGTGGGGCAATAAAAACCTTTAACTGTTTTGTTCTCCAGAAACCTTAGGGCTTGTCTACACATACTGCATTGCAGGATGTCTGGTAAAGATGCTCTATGACAATGGGAGAGAGTTCTCCCATCAGCATAATAAAACCACCTCCGCGAGCAGCGGTAGTTATGTTGGCAAGAGAACGTCTCCCACTGATATAACATTGTTCACACCAGCACTTATGTCGGTGTAACTTATGTCACTGGGGGGGAGTATTCACACCCCTGAGCAACATAAGTTATGCCAACGTAAGCTGTAGTGTAGACACAGCTTCAGATTTCTTGTTCGGAAAGTCTAATAGTGATATGTATGCCATTATAAAAGGTGTCAACCTTTGAGTAATGTGTGCCATAATGAAAGCTGTTGTACTTAAATATAGTTCTAACAAGTACATAAAACATCACAGTAATTAATAAAACTGGGATGCAAATGAAAGGCTTCTTTCAGTTACAGAATTTATCCCACACCTCACAGAGATTTGGAGATTACTGCAAGAGAAACTGGTAGCTTCTCACTATTCCAGATTGGACCTAGAATGAAGGGGCAAGAGGAACAGGAAGCTGCATCTAAAAGGACACTGTCAAATAGTTTTAAATATAAAGGGTAAAACATGCTCTTGAAGGTGCAATGGTGGAGAATCCCCTGGCAATGGAGCTAACTTTGTTCTGCAGAGTAAGGTTGGGGGGGGGGGGGCGGAGAGGCAGGACTGAGTGGTGACATGTAGAGAGTGTTGCCCCGCATACCTGATAGGCAGTTTTGCTGTGTGCTTCAGAAAGTGGGGAACGGACATGTAAAGGGAAGGGTGAAGCAGAGTCCCGAGGATCTGCTACTACTATAGACATCATAAAAAAAAATCCTCATGGTATTTGCAGCCTGTCTGCAAGTGATTACAAAAAAAACCCCACAACACAAGTTTCAAGATTTGTGGGTTCTACACATGCTTACCACAAGATGTTGTGTACCCCATGCAGGTGATCAAATGCCCCATCAACAACTATGTGGGTGAAACCAGACAATCACTATGCTCTGGAATGAATCCACACAGAAAAAATGATAAGACAAAAAGATACCATATCATCTGTAGTTGAACACTTTTCACAAAGCAATCATTCCATATTGTATCTTTCAATACTTTTCCTTAAAGGAAACCTGCACAACACCTTCAAAAGGCAAGCCTGGGAACTTAAAAACTCATAACTCTGTTAAGTTGGTGGGTTTTGGCATCTAACAGGGACGCTGATTTTACGGCTCATTACAACAATTTGTAACACACCACACTGCCTGCTACCCTTAATTGCCCACTTCAAATCCTTCATGCATAACAATCTAATCCCCACCTGCCCACTTCAGGTCAAGTGACTTAATTGAATGCTCCTTACTCCTTTTTGCTTAACAATTTGTTCCAACTTGTATTTAGCTCAGAAACTCTGCTTGCTTCTTTCCCTCAAGCTGAAGAAGAGCTCTGTGTCACTCGAAAGCTTGTACCTTCCAGCCATAGAAGTTGGTCCAACAAAAGATATTACCTTGATTGTCTGATTTCAGAGTAGCGGCTGTGTTAGTCTGTATCGGCAAAAAGAAAAAGGAGTACTTGTGGCACCCTAGAGACTAACAAATTTATTTGAGCATAAGCTTTCGTGAGCTAGAGCTCACTTCATCGGAGGCATTCAGTGGAAAATACAGTGGGGAGATGTTATATACACACAGAACATGAAACAATGGGTGTTACCATACACACTGTAAGTAGAGTGATCAGGTAAGGTGAGCTATTGCCAGCAGGAGAAAAAAAAAACCTTTTGTAGTGATAATCAAGGTGGGCCATTTCCAGCAGTTGAGAAGAACGTCTGAGGAACAGTGGCGGGGGGGGGGCGGGAGGGGAACATAAACATGGGGAAATAGTTTTACTTTGTGTAATGACCCATCCACTCCCAGTCTTTATTCAAACCTAATGTAATGGTGTCCAGTTTGCAAATTAATTCCAATTCAGCTGTCTCTCGTTGGAGTCTGTTTTGGAAGTTTTTTTGTTGAAGAATTGCCACTTTTAGGTCTGTAAACGAGTGACCAGAGAGATTGAAGAGTTCTCTGACTGGCTTTTGAATGTTATAATTCTTGATGTCTGATTTGTGTCCATTTATTCTTTTATGTAGAGACTGTCCAGTTTGGCCAATGTACATGGCAGAGGGGCATTGCTGGCACATGATGACATATATCATGTTGGTAGATGTGCAGGTGAACGAGCCTCTGATCGTGTGGCTGATGAGATTAGGCCCTATGATGGTGTCCCCTGAATCGATATGTGGACACAGTTAGCAAAGGGCTTTGTCGCAAGGATAGGTTCCTGGGTTAGTGTTTTTGTTGTGTGGTGTGTGGTTGC
This sequence comes from Lepidochelys kempii, assembly GCF_965140285.1. Lineage (NCBI taxonomy): Eukaryota > Metazoa > Chordata > Testudines > Cheloniidae > Lepidochelys > Lepidochelys kempii. Next base: position 156,372,098 of record NC_136382.1, read on the forward strand.
TGGCAAGTATTTGCTTCAGGTTGGGGGGCTGTCTGTAAGCAAGGATTGGCCTGTCTCCCAAGATCTGTGAGAATGATGGGTCGTCCTTCAGGATAGGTTGTAGATCCTTGATGATGCATTGGAGAGGTTTTAGTTGGGGGCTGAAGGTGATGGCTAGTGGCGTTCTGTAATTTTCTTTGTTGGACCTCTCCTGTAGTAAGTAACTTCTGGGTAGTCTTCTGGCTCTGTCAATCTGTTTCTTCACTTCAGCAGGGGGGTATTGTAGTTGTAAGAATGCTTGATAGAGATCTTGTAGGTGTTTGTCTCTGTCTGAGCGGTTGGAGCAAATTCGGTTGTGTCGTAAAGCTTGGCTTATGCTTATGCTCAAATAAATTTGTTAGTCTCTAAGGTGCCACAAGTCCTCCTTTTCTTTTTACCTTGTCAGAGATTTTCAGCCCAATTCTGAAGCCTCAAGAGGGATGGAAAGTTCAGAAATGTGTCAAGGTCAGGTATGTACAATGCACCAGATCTTTAGAGGTACTAATAATGAGGGGTTGGTACCATTTGCTTCTGATTAGCAGAACATCTGAGCATATAACTGTGATCACCATCATAAAGTCCACTAAGGACTTTGCTATTGTAATTAATTTTATGTGACAGGTGCTAAGTCTAGACTCACAAAGGGATTTAGGCACCACTGGCATTTACAAAACCACTGCTCAGCTGCTGCCTAACCCTGTAGACACTTAAGTTTCAGCTAGTAAAATCCCCATGGCATCTAAGTTTCCGCCAGCGGGCATGCACAAAGCAGCCTAAACTTTGACACTGCAGAGTTGCTTGGCACTGTAAGTCACTCCTAAACCCCAGTGGGATTCTCAGAATAGGCCTTATCCTGGCCATTTCACCTATGGGAGTCCAATCTGGTAGTCTTCACTCAGAGCACACTTAACCTGCACAAAGGTCAGAATTTGGGGAGCTGGCTCATGGGGTGAATGTCCCCCTCAGAATAGCCTATAGCCCAGTGGTTAGGTCTGAGAATTGGTGGGAGAACTTTTTTCTTGGTTATAACTGAGGTTTGCACTGGAAAAAAACAGCCCAGAAAATGGCTTCCAGATATACATATGAAAATTTTAACAAACAAACAAAGGGAAAAAAGCCAGCTTTTCTCCCGACGCTGTTAACAACCATTAAACACAATAGTTGTTAGAAAGTATCCTCCTATCACAAATAAACTCAGAACCCAAGTCTGTTCTCCCTTCAATTTTCTGTGCAATGTAATAAAATCTCTCTTATTAATTATCAGCTTCATCATCAACGGACAGTCTTAATCATGAGTGTCTGCAGTTCAGAACACTGTGGCAGTGTTGACAGGGAATTTTGCATTTCATGTAATTGGCCAGGTAATTAGAATACAACATCCTTAATTGCACAATTACCAAAAGCAAACTGCATAGCTCACAACACAAGATTGTTGGGAGGAGCCGGGGGAAACAAGCCAGGCTGCTGAGTGCCTGTTTTCACCTCATCACAACATATTTAAATAAATACTACAAGTGGCTTGCTGCCACTGCATTCTGCTGTGAGATTACTGAACACAAACCACAGCTCCCTTCATTCTAGCTTGTAAAAATATATTCAGGAGAATTGCACAGACTTCAGGACATTAAAATCCATTAAAAAAGAAGCCAATCCCCATAAAAGGATTTTGGAAAGTGAAAAGAGCCCAGCAGCCTGCCAGCAACACAGAGGGCCAGAGCCTCAGTTGGTGTCAATCAGCAGTGCTCCACTGAATTCAATGGAGCTACACGGATTTACAGAAAGCTGAGGCTCTGGCTCATCAAGCTCAGGTTGGGAAGCGACGGCAGGTTGAGCATACCCCAGACCTGAGGAGGAGTTAGACACATTGTAAAATAATAATCACAATAATACAAATTAAAGCACTCAATCTTAAAGGAAAAGGGAAGGAGGCTGTCTGAACACGGGCCTCCCAACTCATCAGTTTAGATACTAGAGTGATGGATGCACTAGAAATACTGAGGAGATCTATATACCAATGTGCAGTGGCAGTCAAAAAAGCTAACAGAATGTAGAAACCATCAGGAAAGGGATCGATAATAAGCCAGAAAGTATCATAATGCCGCTATATAAATCCACAGTACACACCTTGAATACTGTGTGCCGTTCTGGTCGCCTCATCTCAAAAAACAAAGATATACAGTATTAGAATTGGAAAAGGCACAGAAGAGGGCAACAAAAATGATTAGGGTTATGGAACAGCTTCCATATGAGGAGAGGTTAAAAAGACGAGGTCTATTCAGCTTAGAAAAGAGACAACTAAGGGGTGGATCTGAGAGAGGTCTGTAAAATCATGAATGGCGTGGAGAAAGTGAATAAGAAAGTACTGTTTGTCCCTTCACAGAACACAAGATCTAGGGGTCAGCCGATTAAATTAATAGGTATCAGGTTTAAAACAAACAAAAGGAAGTGCTTTTTCACACAAGGCACAGTCAACCTGTGCAACTTGTTGCCAGTGGATCTTGTGAAAGCAAAGTATATCTGGGTTCAAAAAAGAACTAGATAAGTTCATGGGGATAGGTCCATCAATGGCTATTAGCCAAGATGGTCAGGGATGCAACCTCATATTCCGGGTGTCCCTAAACTTCCACCTGCCAGAAACTGGGACTGGATGACAAGGGATGGATCTCTTGAAATTGCCCTGTTCTGTTCATTCTCTCTGAAGCATCTTGCACTGGCTGTTGTCCAAAGTCAGAATACTGGGGTAGACAGAGCATTGATCTGACTCAGTATGTCTGTTCTTATGTTCTTCTAAAGAGCAAGCCTTAGTCTATATTACAAACTCTTCCACCCCCCTGTGCAATGTAGTTATACCGACCTAACCCCTGTTGTAGACAATGCTGTATCTATGGGACAGCCTCTCCTGTTGACATAGCTCCACCTCTTGGGGAGGTCAAGTACCTACACTGACAGGAGAAGCTCTCTCATCAGCATAGGTGACATCTCCACTAAGCACCACTGCAGTGCTGTAAGTGTAGACAAGCCCTCAATCTACAATGAAGCAATGTCAGTAGAGACTATTTATCTGCCTCTCTCTTCCCGTGGCCTGGAGAAAGATTAAGAGCCACAGCAATTATCCTCTACAGGGAAGAGGCCACATGTGGGGTTGATAATCTACTGTTCATGTAAGGAATTGCAGCAAGAACAGGCAGCAAACAAAAGTCATGAAACCAACAAATTGCCTACTAAATTGCACTATTCAGTCATGCTGTTTTTGTTTCTTCCCTTCCCATGTCTTCAGACCTATCTGTACAGAAACCAGCATACTGTGATCACTATACAGAAAGTAAATAATTAGAGGGAGCCTTGGGATCCCAAACAGAACAACATTCAACCAGGATCAAAAATAATATCCACCTAGTGGAAGGGGGGAAAACACTACACATCACAGTTAGTCACCTGTTCTACAGCAGTAAGGTTTCTCTTCACCCAAGAAGTGTGGTGAGTGAAGCAACTCATTTATATGTAGTTTGGAAACCACATGTTAAGGCCATTTGTTATCACTGCAGGTCAGTGGTTAGAGCAGGGAACTGAAAGCCAAGACTCCTATCCTCAGCTCTGTCCACAGCTCACTGTGTGCCTTTGGACAAGTCACTTGGCCTTTCTGTCTCAAGTTTCTTGTATGTAGAATGAGTCTAATACATTTGCACATCTCACTGGAGCATAATGAAGATTAATTCATGCTTGTAAAGCACTAAGATCTTTGGATGAGAAGCACTATTCTAGTACAAATTATTATTCATCTGGATGAAAGGTTTTCTGTCAATGGAACATTATCTTTTGTTCTGCCAAGCTAACTGCCTTACACTCTCTCTGCTGGCATTACTCAAGTTGAACTTTTCCTTTTCATGTCATTTGGCTACTGCTTTTTTTGTGGATCACAGTTTAACACTGATTACTGCATGCTACTGAGAGAATTTTTAAAATTTGTCTTCATTTTAACCCTCTCTCTGAATCAGGATGAACCCTGGATGTGAACAACTCTAAACTTCTGTCCTTTGAAATCGACCTCTAGATCCAAGCTTTACAGCTTGTTTCCATTCCTATCAAACCAAAGAAAATGTTCATAAGAACCTGTGACAACCTTATTTTCAGGAGTACTGTGCGCTCCCAAATACAGATGAATTTAACGAGAGCAGCAGATGCTCTGCACCTCTGAAAAACCAGTCCCTCTGCATGCTAAACACAGTGGGTCTGATTCTGACTTTACATGGGTTTTACACAAGTAGAATTCTACTGACACCAATGGAATTGCTCTTGATTTACACAAGGATGAGAGAAGAATCAGGCCTACTGAATTTCACATAAAGCTAGTCAGAAAGTTCTCCAGGCAAGACTACCGAGTGGTGCCCCATCTGTCAAAAAGTCTCCTTAATCCAACTCACCCTCTTAAAAATTTGAATGGCTTGTTGCTGGATACTATTCAACTGGAAACTGGCGCAATATCCAAAGTGATAGGATAGGAAGAAGACTATGACTATGTTTACATCATAGCTTCTGGGCCTGCTCACTGGGGCAATTGCTGGTAAATCCAAGTAGCAGTAGATCCTATGGTCCTGCTCTGTTTCTTTTATGACCCCCGCTCCCAAAGTCCTGTCTAGTGAGGAGACCCTTTGTAGCTGGGCTCTGTAACATGTTATGGATGTGCATCTGTCTGCATGGGCTCCCTAGATCCTGCCACTTGCAGTGGAAGTACAATGGATAATTTCTGTGGGGCACCCTCTCTGCCCCTGGAACAGAGGAGACTAGGGGTGGGTAAAGCCCTCCCCCTCTTTTTTTTTTTTTTTTTTAATTAAAACTATAATGTTGGGGCTTGTCTATGTCCCTGGAAGGCAGTCAAATTTGGGGACAAAATAATGATATTTAAATCCTTTAACAAACAAGCACTGCAGAAATCTGCTTCCCTCTTTGGCTGGGCAGAACAAACAAAGGGAACTTTCACAAGGAGAAACTAATTCAATTGCTTGTTGCCTTAGTGTTCTGGGTACATTAAACTTGCACAATATGATTCCCTCTGGAAGAAGAAGAAACCCTGAGCCAGACATAATCATTAGGCAAAAGCAGTCATGTTTATATTGTTCAGATATAATCAGAGTCTATTTGTCCTCCTCAAACTAATGTTTGAATAATAGTAGTTCAAAAGATACAGTTTTTCCATCTTTTTGTGAGACTAGAAAGATAAATACTGAACTCCTCACTTCTGCAGAAGGCTCAGTTTAGCAGAACGGAAATTCCTGTACTACATCATAAACAAGTAACAACATGATAATAAATATACTGTACAAAAACCACAAGCCACTTTAGAGGATTGTGCTGGTTCTTGCATACACTGTGTCACACACAGAGCACACAAACCTAAAGCCTTTCAAATGCATTAAAGATATAAACACTGGGTAATCAGCAGTCTGTTTCAATTCCAAGTTCACATAAATTCACCAACACAGATATTTGGAACCTCCACAGTTTATTTAATAGATTAGGATCAAAATATCCAACTGCTGTTTTGTTCTTAAGCACAACTCCATGAACTTCTATGGGGCTAATTTGACTTACACCAGTTGAGGATCGGGTCTCAGCTACATTTAAAATGTTTAGCACACATGATCAGTCAATGAATTTGCTACAAGCCAAGGACTACAACTTTATTTGACTGTGTATTTATAATGGCAAAAGGATAGAAATGTCTTGATGCTCAGAGATGCTGAGCACCAGAAGCACCCATTGACTTCAGTGGGATTTATGGATCTCAGCACTCAGTCCACTTCTATTTTGGTGCCTAAATATGAATTCAGCTGCTTTACACTATGCACCTATGTTATCTGGCCATTTTTTAAAAACAAAAATATATTTAACAATAGCATTTGCTTGTACTTTCCTTGGTAGAGAAACAGAAATTGCTTGACATTTGAATTAGAGAAGTAGTAAAACCATGAAATAATGATTAACACTTCACATTTATAGATGTCTCAAAGCACTTTACAAAGGAAGATATTATTATCCCCAATCTACAGATGGAGTAATTGAAGGTCAGAGAGGTTAGGTAACTGGCCCAAAGGTTATACAGCAAGTCACTGGCAAAGCTGGGAATAGAATCCATGTTTTGTGAGCCTCATGTCCTATTCCTACCCCTATATCAAGTTCTAAAACTGCCTCTCAGTTGGTCGGCTTTGGTTTCACACTACACGAACAGAGAAAGCATTTTAGAATATCATGGATTGTGTTTTGGGCATCTCTGACCATAATACTTTGCTTCCATAGAAAACGTGGAACTGGGGCCTCTGCACAGACTGTACTATTCTCATTAGAATCTAATCATCCATCTAAAAAGAAAAGGAAACCCAGAATTTCTCTCTCCACCACCTCACAGAGATAGCCTTGATAATGTAAACCAATACCCTGATGGCTGGCTAATCAATTTCTGCTGAGAACAACAGAATTTAAGATGGGGCCAACTTACAAAGTTCAGATCTCCCAAAAGTTCCAGGAGATTCAGCTCCAGGATTTTGGTACAAGACCATCTTTAAATAGGACCAAAATTAGAGCAAAAACTCCCTCACACATATTAATTGTATATTAACATTGTAGCACAGTTCTTCAGTAACACAGGAAGATGCTGAGTGGCATTCAAAATTGTGCATTAGCAGCATTCTGGCATCTACTGGAAAGATCCATTGCCAGCCTGCTGACTTCCCAGCCTGCCCATGCCCACTGCCAATGTGAACTTTCTGGACCCACAGACTTCAGCTGCTTGCTGAGATGAAAAAAATTTGTAAGTACATTCAGGGTGGCTTTAGTTTCTTCAGTTTCCTAATGATCTTCCTCCTCCAGGAGGGCCCTACTAATCCTAACCCCATGAGACCCTCAATGCTCTTACCCCTTCCATCTTCTATTCCAATGATGAAATACGACTTGTTCTCAGCTGTAATGCTTGGCAACCCCCATGCCAAGGGGTGCCACATTCACATGAACCTAGGACTTGCTCTGTACATAGGACCTTGCACTGTAAAGAATCATGCCCAATGCATACTTATTTTTCATTCTGTATGGAAAAACAGGGGCATCTGTGTAGCTATTTCCATTGTCCCATTGTTTGTATAGCTACAAAAAAGCTTGTGACTTACAATCATAATTATAACACAACTAACCCTATTTATCCTCAGTCTCCAAGCCATAGCCATCAGGCTTAACAGACCCTGGCATGTCTCCGTTAATCTTTGCATTTGAACATGCCTATCTTTCAGTTCTATTACTGTAAACCTATTTACTGTGAATGAGATTGGTCTGCGACAGCAGGTGCCAAATGCTACTAGTCCACAGGCTCTTTCACAACAAGATTCAACAGACTTGGAAACGAGAAGCGAAAGTTTAGTCCAGAAGTGAGCTGGGTTTTAATTACTTTCTGAAATCATTGTAACAGGGCTACTCTAATGCATTTACCAACAATTAGCTCTCAAAGCCCCAACAGCTGCACATTGCTGATGCTCTCCAGATGCAGGCAAAGGAATTAAATCATGGGATAATTCAATTGGAAAATTGGGTGTAATTATGGAGAATGCAGAGTCTACTAGACTCCTTGTGCTGATTGGTAGTTACTTTAAAAATAGTGAGGTGGTCTGCACAGTACACACTGTATATAAATAGGTAGCTATGTTTGGAGAAATCTCATTTAGTTTCATGAAGATATGGATTTAACATTGTTAAAAATGTATTTGATGACATTAATATGAATCTATCCTCACTACCCAATTCCGGGCAAGGAACAGAATGGTCCAGTATCATTTTCAGATGGGATAGTATACTATTCACTTATAGCACCTTCCATTTGGAGGAACTCAAAGCACTTTCCAATATTCAAGTGAGGTTCTGCTGTAAAAACAATGTAAACATGGCCTTTACTTTCAACTGATTGCAATGAGGTGTGCATCCAATCAAGTCCGTCTGCTTTGTTAACTAACAATTTTTTAACTCCTAGCTTTTGAGAGAGTAGCTAGATTCCATTTAGCTCATGAATTACCTGTAGAATTGTTAAGTTACAATTAGCAATAGAATTGATGACTGCAGAAGTTCCAGTCACAGAATATTCATTAGTGTTGATGATGCAAAAACCAGAAAACTTGACTTAGCTTTTAGATTCCACATTAAGGTTGCAGGGCTAGCAGTTAAGAAAACCATCTTTTCACTTGTAAACTGAGCAGATTTACTCTTGAATCATTGACACACAATAATCATGTAAGCTGACAACACATTTGGCCACCCTCCTTTAACAAAAGTTATTTTTCTGAGTGAAACCCTTTAGTTTCACAGTATCTGACTGAGGCTTGATCTACACTAGCAACTTATGTCAGTATAACTATGCTGCTCAGGGGTGTGGAAAATGCAAACCCAGGGGCCCTGAGTGACACAGTTATACTAACCTGACTCCCCATGTGAACAGCACTATGTCATCAGGAGGGCTTCTCGGGCAGATGGAGTACCTACTCAGATGGGAGAAGCCCTCCTGTGGGCATAGATAGCATTGTCCCTGAAGCACTGCAGCCACATCACTTCAGCCTTTTAAGCCCTGAGCTTGCTAAACATGATCACAGTTTTACTCATGGGTAAACACACAAAGATGAGTTAACACACACACAAAGATTCCACAATCATCCCGAATCAGTGGCAGAGATAGGAAGACAACCTAGAAATTCTGAATTTCAGTCTCCTGCTCTAACCACAAGAAATACTGTCTTAGTAATAGTTCTTATGTCCATTTATGATCATAGTAGTATAAATAAAATTATACTATATTCTGTATGGTAAGCCAAAGAAATATTTTCCAGAAAGTCTTCATTTTATTCCTTTAAAAATAAAGAGTAAATAAAAAGTATCTTTAGGCAATAAAGCATCAATTATTCTTAAATGGTTCCAGTAATCAATCACCCAACAGCAAATCTGGAGTTATTTTTGGCACTATTAGCAACACAATGATAATGAAAATTGATTACAAAGTCACAACCACTCATTAAGTTGCTGTCAATTGGCCAAAAAAGTACATTGCTCGATTTTATTTTTAAAATAGTGGTGGTAAAAAAAAAATCATCAATTAAAGTGACATCTGGTAAGAGAAAGATGACAAACTGCTCACTTCTTTCACTGCTAGCCTTTAAGCCAATGAAGAGGGGAAAAAATCTTTATGGGGTCTTTTGTCACTTTTCAAGCAGAAAAACTCCATCCTGTCTAATCGCTGGGAACACGTCACTAGCCTCCAGGAACAGTGTCCAGAGAAGGGTAGGATTCAAACTGCAGAGCACAGGAGCTAAAAAGACACAACTTAACAGATGAAATGTGCTCTAAGGGCTTAACCATTGAAGCTGCTGAGCACTCCGCTCCAAACCAGCAAAACTCTAAAGCACATTCTTAATGATAAACATAGAAAATGGCCCCACCAAATTCAATGGGCCTACTCGCATGCTTAAAGTTTAAAGACATGCTTAAATATGGCCTATCCGAAGAGGAAATGAAAAAAAAAAGTACACTTGGGCCCTTTTTTGTTTTTATATCACAAAAATCCAAGGCCTGAATTAGTTTTTTTTTTTACTTTCAGAAAGAAATTTATGGACTTCCCTGTTTTGTTGAAATCACTCTAAGGGAATCAGATATGTGGACTAAGAGCTCTTTCAGCTGTCAAGGGAAGGGATATTGATATTTTATCTTTAATGGGAAAACTTTCCGCCCAACTCTTTGTCCGGCATTTGAGTTGAATAGTTATTAACAAAAAAGAAACCAGACTTTTAGACACTCTGGACAAAAAATATTTCCCTTTTCAATTACTCTTGGCAATTACTTTCAATTACTTGCTTGGTACCTAAGATGTAATAGACCTGCTAGGTCTCTGGTCACCCACAGAATCCTCTCTGAGGGAAAAATGTTTAGACAAGACCTGAATTTCTAATATAACTGTGGTGTATTGAAAAGTATTAAAATTGTGATCACTTTAAATTCTCAGGGATTTTCCTGGTCCTGCTTGCAGGCAGCGGGCTCTGTAGGGAAGAGCGTGATTGTAGGCAGGTAGCTCAGAGTAAGGTGAGGTGAGTTGTCTCTCTCCATTTTAGGGAGCAGACTGCTTTATCTCTCTCACTTTTGGGGTACTGTGTGTTCTCTGAATTCAAAGAAAAAAAGTAGTTACATTGCAACCCTCCATCAAGAGTATTTTATGTTTGTCTAACTTCCATTTGTATGTTATGAACATAAGCAGCAAGCAGCCTTTCAGACCACATTCATACATCTTAAAGAAGCAAAGAGAGCACTAAACCTGTTGTTTCCCCCTCTCTCCCAACTTTGTAGCTCACTCTCAATGATGAGTGCCTGTTGTGCAGCATTAGCCAAATACACAGTATATATTTGTAATGTGCATGGCACATCACACTGTTCTATATTACATGCACAATATTAATATTGTACACATCATATATGAAGATTAGGTAGTTAACGTAAGTAGTATAACTGTGGACGGTGTTATGTTCCTTGGAATAGACAAATAAAAACATGTCAGAAATAAAGTGTATGAATGTACAGCTAGGAGGTACCTCCAAGGCTCCCCGACACGTGGAATGTGGTATTGAAAACAAAGATAAGGAAGGTACAAGAAAACAAGATAAGAAACTATTACATACTGGCAGGTTGAGTCTTGGCTGACATATAGAAAGCTTTTATCGTATAAATACAGGATAAACAAACACAGGTGGTCTGCTTTGAAAGTGTGCTCTCAAGACTACGTAAGGTGAATATTGTGAGATTGCTTCCCTGCTATGTGTATCTCCTTTTCGTGCTGCACTCCTTTGTCTTCAATAAACTGAATACACTTGGCTATTTGGTGTCTCAGGTATTTTTGATATTGAACCACTAGTGTAGTCAAGCATTTGGCCAGACCTAGTCAATAACAGGTGCTCTGCCAGGCCTGCCTCCTATTTACCTGGACACTCTCTGAATCTCTATAATGCTTGAATTAGGAGACTGGGATTTGGAGCAGCCCATGCTTTACTGTGGTAGGAGTGAGCATATCTAAATGAGAGGTGGTGGACAACTGAAGCCTTTGGCCCATATTATGTCTGGCTTGCACGAGAGAGTCAGAGACGTTAAGAGGCTCACACCCAGTAAGTCTCTGTGCAGGCACCAGACATAGTCCAGTATTTTTGCTGCTCCACTCCGCAAAGGGCTGATTCATGCTTAAACGGACAGTGGAGTTAATCTTCCCAAACTGAAGAGAGGAGAGGCTATGGTATCATGACAATTCCTCCACAGCCAGCCATCTGAGCTGGCTCTACTTTGTGGAGAGGGAAGTGCCCGGCACACCCAGCAGAAAGATGAAGCAAGGGCCACTCTTGTTATTAACCCAGTGTAGGCAGACACAGTGGAGCAGTGCCTCTCCATAGTATCCCACCATACTATCTACCTGAAAGCTATAACCTCCTCCTCCTTAGTCTGATGACTTGAAGCAGCTGCCTTCCCCCACCTCCAAAATTGGGAATCACTGAACTAAGCTAACAAACAGGCCCATTTTGGAGGGGGTAGGTTACTTCAGTGTGATTAGCAGAATGACTTCCTGCCAACCACTTTGGTTCAGCCAGTGTGCTCAACATGGCTGCTCTTAAAGGAGAGAGGAGACTGTTAGAGTTCAGTGCCACAGAGTTCAGTTAGAGTTCAGTGCCACAGAGGGGAAAAGAAAATGGGATGGTGCTTTTTTGGAAAGTAAAGGAAAATGAAGATTTTGGTCATTTTCACTGGAAAGAAGAAAAGGAGTGATTTGTTGTCCACTGCTCTTTCCAAAGTTTGTATTGTGACTAATGAGGTTCTTCTGGCTATAAAGGAGTGTTCAATAACTCAGCCCAAAAAACATTTGGCTACAGTGATAAAAATGGCATATCAATTACACAGCAAGTTAATTTATTTTTGCCAGTCCCCTTCTCATCAAGTCATTCTCACCATATTGAGCATTTGTTTCCATTAACTGAACACTTGGGATATGTTCTCTTTCTAGTCACCCCCACTCAACGTAATGCCCCCAGAAGTCATAGTGGCATACTCAGAGGAGTGCAGTACCAGTAAGGACACACTAATTTGAGTTTGGATGCTTGTACACACCCAGGCACTGATCACCTGAGTTAACTCTTCACTGAAGACATACCTGGAGTCCGTGGCAGAGCTGGGAAGCAAGTTGGTCCCCCTTCCCTTACCCCTAGAGCTCATTCTTTGTGACACTAAGGACTACATTAGAAATTTGCCAGGAATCCAAATCCAATTATACACACACATAGCCACAGTCCCCCACGCCCTCCAGTGTTTAAGATAAATAAATAAGTAAACCCACACCCTCAATGTATTTCTTGTTCCTGAATCTGCTTTGATCCTAGAGATAAACTTGAACCAAAATCCTGGATTTGAACAATCATGAACTCTGAGGAAGTTCATATTCAAATTCCACAGTGAGTCAGACTCATCTCAATTTGATATAGAAACTGAAATTGCTTGAGCTTTTTGGCAGGAAAAAGCAACTGTTAACCAGCTTTGTCCTACACCCTGCCTGCAAAATAAATGCTAGTTGCGGGATGCATTTTCAGACTCTGTGAGCCACAATTACACTTTGGCTTATTCTTTGGTCTCACCTTGCCTCAGAGTTTTAAAGTACTGTATATCTTAATGATTAGGATGTGGTTCAAGTAGATGACAGGGAGCCAGGCATTCTGGAGTCTATTCTCATTTCTACCACTGACTCACTATGGGATTGCTTAATTTGTACCTCAGTTTACTTAACTGTAAAGTGGGCATAAGACCTACCTATCTCAAAGCAGTATTATGAAGCTTAATAAATAAGTGTCCATAAAGAAACTTGATATGAAGAGTGCCAAGTATTATTCATTCAGATGCTGCCATTGATTAGTAAACAACCTCATTTATGATGCACGTGTACTAAGCAGTATTTAATAGGATCTGTCCTTGTTTAACAGATACTCCTTTTACTACACAAGCCAAAGGAGAAAGTCAATAAATTTAATAGAATCTACAGTTTCTAAATAAAGACATAGAATATCTCATTGTATTTGTTCCAAGGCTCTTTCCTTTAATCATTAGTTTGTCACAGAATAAATTGAAGAGGAATTAAATTATCTAAATCATCACCTCTTTGGAAGCTTTGAGCTTAGTTTAGGAAGACACATGTCTGTCTGTCCATCTGAAAAATGGAACAGTGTCTTCAGGGTTGAAGTGCTTCTGTTTTATTTTGTAGCTAGATACCAGAGTCTGACAACATGGCCTGTTGTTCCCAAATGTACAGAGTTCAGTATGGAAAATTCCAAATTGTGTATGTCATAGCAACTTCCATCTGTGATGAAATGACCTTACGGCAGCACATGAATTTGTTCAGGCAGAGCCTGACCTTGCAGTATCAAAAGCTGTCACCTCTTAGGAGGAGTCAGAAACAAAACTCCAGTTCCATTCACAGCTAAAAACTTTGAGTGACACCCAAACCTGGAATTGGATCTGAATCAGATTTTTAAAATGAGGCCAATTATCTTTACAGTGAGCTGAACCAAAAATCTCAACTTGGAACATCCTTGAACTTTGGGGTGTTTAAGACCCAGATCAGAATTCCAGGTCAGCTTAGGCCCGTCTCTTTGATAAATGAAATTACTGTGATACACGTGAAAAGGATTTGCAAACTGACCTCCATTATACTTTTAACACACCTTGCAAGGCTCCAAACCTCAAGAGATTGGAATCTGTGGCATATAGCAAAATGCTTCACTTCATTTTCCTGACTTTTCCACTTCCTTGCTGGAAGAACAATGAAAGCAAGTTGGCCGGTGCTACAAGAACCATATAGAGGAAGTTATTGTAGTTGCTTGTCCAGCACTTGATCACAACTAATGGCAAACACCAGAGGTTTCAGAGGGTCCGTTTGTATACTTCTGAGTCTGCAAAGTTGGGCTAGCTGTCTTACTTGTGGTTGAGCCAAAGATCCTACGAGAACAGCTTTTCATAGGATGTTGGAGATTTCTGCTTCCAACCAGACATGGAAAGAGCAAAGATGTGAAACAATGAGAACAAAAGGGTAACTGAACTTTTTGAAAATCACAAGAGAAATGTCATTTTGGGTACAGTTTGAATTCATGGGTTCCTGGCTCACTCATCCTTCCTTTGATGCCTGAATGTTTGTAAATCAGAAAAATGACTGTTTCTGGATTAACATATCAAAGGATTTTGTTTTGAGTGTCTTTTCTTTATTTCAGCCAGAAAGGGGACAGAATGGCGACTTAGCCTCAAGATTTATTCTCTGTGTCTGTGGTTCAGAGAGGAGCCTTGAGGACAAGATGAGTCAACACCAGCTCTACGATGTCGATTGACCTACATTTCCGTGAGGAAGACCAGGCTGAGTGACTCATTTGCAATAAGATAGTGGTAAAGATCTCAATGACTACAGATTTTGCACTGATCAGCATAAAAATAAGGTCCTGCTACTTTGTTTTTTTGAGCATGTGTGGGCTGGACTGGATATTGATCAAATAATGACCTCTTTTCTAGGCAGTGGTCGGCATTCCAGAACAAAGTTTGGTGTACCATGGCCTGTCAGAGATCCCACAGAAGACCTACAAATACACAGTGGTGGGAAGAGACCTAGAACTACTTAACTCCCCATGCTATAAGGAGAGGTGAGTTGATGTCTTGTTCTGTAGTAGTTTACAACAGTTTTCTTTGATGGTTCCTGTACAGATGTGTATGTAGGGAATAGGGCTGACAATGGAACTTAGAGGCCAAAGGGGTTTTGAGTTCCTTATGGAGAGCTGGGTGCCTAACACAATATGCTAAATAAAGGGCAACATGGCCCAACCTAGGGATGGGGTAAACCTTTAAATATCCATGCGTCAGTAACAGGACATTGCAACATTTGTGTCACTACATGGAAGGAGAAGATCCCCTTCCTAGATCCCAGCCTGAGTCCAAGACCCCCAAGGCACTACCTTTAATCCACTCTGGAACCCTTGGAATGTAGCTGACGCACTGATACATGTAAAGATGGCTGCTGTTGGGAAAAAGTTGGTCAGTGGATCTTATTCTATCACAGTTACTCTCAAAATAAATAAGTAAAAGAAGAACAGACTCATCTGAAGGGCCAAATCCCGCTCATGTGAAGCCAGATTCATTGACTGATTTCAGTGGAGTTAGCATTCTGGATGAATTTGGTCCATTAGTTACAAATCAATTTAAAGAATGGGATTACTCACATGAATAAAGTAAACAGGATTTGGCCCGATGCCTATATATTCTCCATTCAACTAGCATTTTATACAACAAGATGAGACCAAACTTTAGGAATAGTTTATAAATCACAACTTACAATGTACTTATTCTTGCACCCATGGAAATGGCTCTGAGTGATGCAGTGCACGCCTCTCACAGTATTAAGAAAAATATAAAAAGACATCTCAAAAGACAGAATACAGATGCCTCAATTACACTAACCTCAGCATCTTACCTTTACTTTGCAGTCTTCATTAGTCACTTAAACGGGATTAAAATAAACATAATTGGTCTACAGTGTAAAACGAATACATATTTTAAGGCAAAAACCCAAGGACCAAATAATTACTTTGGTGGTTCCCTCACCCCCTGCTCATTACTTAAAATATATGAAACTGGAGATATTAGCTATAACCACATTAACAATTTCCCCAAGGAAGATTTAACCTCAAAAGGCATATACATGATGTCTTGGGTAATATTTTTGGTGATGCACTGCTTCCCAGAGGCACTGAAGTATGTAAACTCCAATTGGAAAGATATATTATGAAGCATCTATATTGGCTTTTGCTTTATGGATGCATTAATGGAAAGAGCAATAATTTGCCCAGAAAGCATCTGGTATGATACCATATGTAGAAACATTCAGAATATGTCAAATGCACAGTCTTCCTTTACCCCAGTGGGCTTCTTTAGATTAGGGAAAGAGATTAAATTGAAGTTAGCTAACACACACTGACCTAATCACAACCTTTTCCCTACTGTAGACGCAGGTTAACACCCTTTGCCTGAATTTATCAGGTCAAGTTCACCCTAGGTGGGAGTCTGGCCTGCTATCACATGCATCTTACCTTTTGGAGTTCTGGGACTCTGCCTTACCCTTATGCCTATGCCTGAATGGACATTTAAATGTACTTGGTATAACACAATAGAAAAGAATCTGTTTTCACTTGCCATTAAAAGCAATAAAGAATAGATTCTAATCCAACCTCCCTTGTCAATTTACTAATGCTTTTACTAGCCTCAAAAAAACAGGGCTGGAGAAAATCCCTTTGATATTCTGTACATGCTAAGACCATCAAGGGTGCAATATGATGCTAAAATACTCCATGGTCACAGAAGTTCTAGGTGTTAAACCCCTCATGATTTTATAGCTAAGGCATAGGAGATGCAAGCTCTACTCTCTGCTTTGTCATATTTAATTATGTACTTTATTAAATGTTGCATTTTGTTGACACTTTGATATGTAGTAGCTGGTGTCAGCACAGCAAAACAATCTAAAATAAGTACTTGGAATAGTAGTAAAGCAATTGCTAATAATTCAATGATCATTAATTCATTTACTCAGTGTTCTGCTTCCTTATGTAATGTATGGGTGTTCTTTTTGCTTATAAATAGTGCATTACGTAAAGAAAAAAGTGTGCATGTGTGCAAATGCAGTGTTGGATAAAAGGGACTGATTTGATAGCTATGCAGAATGAATCCTACACCATCGAAGCCAATTGCTAAAATCTCATTAGCTTCAGTGGTGTGAGATCAAGCCCATAATCTCTATTTAGAAAAAGAAAGCACAGACGGCAGTAAGGCAAGCTTGCTCTATGCTGCCCCTCTAATGTCTCTGTCAACCTTGACCATGCGGGTCCACCTCTAGATGAGAGAGAGAGAGAGGAGTTAACTTTTCATAGCCATTCAACCCTCATTCTCTTCCGAGACTGCCCACAACAATGCCAAATCCAGCAGTGGTCAAGTACTATTTCCATCCATTCAAATCTGCTAAGTAGTTTCTATAACTACTTTGTAAATTATTGTGTAGTCACAGGTAATGAGCAAATCATTAATTTTACTGTGCATCAGAAATTAATATATCCTGTAATTTTTCTCTTCAGTTTTGGCAGTAGAAGATGCTTCATTTCAGATGAATTCCTTGTAAACCTTAACTGAATTAAGCAATAAATGAGCAAACAAATAAGATTTCCAAGCCAACAAACCCACACCCCCATTCATATTCAGTATAAATATATATACCTATTATATAATACTCACATTTAGAAACAAACACATAGCTCTACAATGAGATAATTTAGCCTCTTTAAAGCAGGCTCATTAAAATGAAATAATGTTGCAATAACAAAGCACAAGTGTATCACTAACTAGGAGGGTAGGCTGCAGAATGCCAAGAATATCCAGTCCATTTTGTCTGTGAAGAGGGAGCATGAGCTGGGGATCTGACAGTTATGAAAAGTGGCATCTTTTCTTCATTGCACTTTGGGGGTTTGGCATCAGGAGTTTGTGTTTTTAAAATCAGATGCATTTTAGTATTTTAATATTGCATATGTTCCTATGGGGCTGTCAGATAGTATTTGATATGTATATGCTGTCATGTTCAGTCTCCGAACAAAATCTGATCTGATGTAGAGCTGGTGGAGCTATTCATTACAAGCAATATCCATTATAAAAATCTAACCTCTTCTGTTTATGAGGAGCTTGTGCATCAACCCGGTGAATATCTTTTCTTTGCAATAGTATGGATGACTGATTTTCAAACTATGGGTTGTTTGCAAACAGTTTGCCTCATCCATTCACTATTTGTGGTGTGTGGTTGATCCATTTAAGTCATACAATAATATTTCTGCTTCCTGATTGAATGACTAAATCTTTTAAGCAGAAGAATACTTAATAGTGAAAAATTCACTCCTGGCTGGATCACCATTTGGGCTCACATTTGTTAAAGATTAGGATTTGCATACGTTTTCATGAATACCTGATGCCATCCTAATGTTTACAAATAACTAACACTGACCTCACAGATCAAATGTAGCACTTATTCACAAAAATATTCATAAACCATTTTTTAAACTGTTTGACCATCTGGATTAAGTCCTAACAAACAAAGTTGACCTTCGTTTTTCCCTTCAGTTAGGAAGGGTGGTGCAATATGCACTCAGAGGTAAAAGGTCTTTTGTTTGGTTTTTAAAGCAAAGCCTTTCTCTGATGAAAAATGCCTTTTCAACAAAATCCAAAATTTTGATTCTGTCAAAGTTTTTCTATTTTTGACATAAATCAATTGTATTGCATTTACAAATAAAATATTTCATGTTGGTTCTCAAAAATGAAGAAATGTTTTTTCAGCACTAAAAAGATTACTCATACAGTCCATTTCTATCAGTTCAAGCCTCATGTCAAAGCAGGAGGTTGTGGACCAAAGTCAGTTGTTACTTCACCCATTAATATCTCTTCTTCATTTGTCTATCTGGCACAAGTCCACCTGGTTCCTTGGGTATTCATCCTTTATTTTTTTCCCATTGATGAATGTGCTGATATTTCTGATTGTATTTACACTGGAAAAATGTTGTACTACTTAAAAACCCTGCAAAGGGGGGGGAAACTAATTTCTTGCTAGCACATACTTTGATGTATACCATCCCGTTTGGTTAATATATAATATTTTGTTCCATATCATCACTTTTTCATCTCATAGCATCTTCCTCATTTTTCTCTCCCCTAGGGGCAATAAATTAAAGGCAGTAGGCATTTATACTCCAGTAGTTCATTATCTTTGATTGCTAATATTCTCACTGCCTGGGTCTCATTCCACACCTTCTAGATCCTTTGCTCTCCATTTTTTCGACAACATTGACAAAGAAGATCATTCAACTAATAAAATGTGTGTGTGTTTAATTCTTATTTTACCTCTAATTCAAGGTAGCCTCAAGCTAAAAGCCATAAGTTAGGGTATTACCCTCATTTGTCTTCCTCTGATAGAAGTATAATCACATTTACATGGAAGAACTTTTGCAAGTACTGTTCAGTCTTCCAATATGGTATAACCTTGATATGAAACACTCATCTAAAAGGGGTTGTCTCCCCCAAATCTATTCATATAAAAGACAGATCTCCAAGTTCTGTGGCTTAAGCCTGTTAAAGATCTGAATCTGAAGACCTGGAGATTTGAAAAAGATTTGGATTTGGATCCAGTTTGCATTCTGTCTGTTTGAATTTAACTGTTGATCCTTCTTCCACAGGTAGATGAGCAGGAGGGAAGGCTCAGGGGTGGTACCGGGAGTGCAAGGAATCTTTGCTTTCTCCTTGTACACCTGACTCATGGGCCAGCCATAATTGTAGTCTTTGAACTCTGAGCACACAGTTATTGCTCCCTGCAAGTGCACCAGGATATACACCCTCCCTCTCTTCAAATAGTGTTGGAAAAAGGCAGAGCCTTGATCCCGTCTGGATCTGGAGAGCGCATGCAGCATCTTCTTATGAGGTGGTACCAATGGCACACAGAAGGATTCTGCCTTTCTGGGAGGCACTGTACATTCCTGAGGCACAGTGTTTCCTGGAGCTCTTGATGTGGTGGCCCAGTACCAATCCCCCTCCCCATCAACCCTCCCACATATACACACCTCAGGGCTGTCTCTGAATGGCATTCTCAGGCATAGGAAGCTTGGATCTGGATCCAGAGTTCAGACACAGAGGTTCTGGTCTGGCCACAACTTGATTTTTGATGGAGAGAGAAATCTCTCTGTCTTACTTGGGATATAACAAAACAGATACAGTAGAACTTCACTGATCTGCAAACCCAGTCATTTTAACCAAAAATCTAGTTGTCTCATGTGCCTTCTTAGCAAGGATTTAACAGCATGGATAGCACTGCAGCAAGATCTATTACTAATATTTCACTACAAAATATATTGCTGTACATTTGCTGGTAGAGTATATTATAAAGTATAATAAATAATTAAATATTAATCATACTTGTCAAAATAAATGAATACTTTCTGTGATACAGTATTCCTGAATATTTTATGGCATTTGCTTATTCATGAATTACAAAAAATGTGGTAACCCACAAAGGGTTACCTAGTCACTAATATGCATATGGGCCTGATCCTGAGCCCTACAAAGTCAGTGCAAGTCTTTCCCATTGCCTTCAGTGGACTTTGAATCAGGCTCCTACTGAAATTTAAATATAATAAGGCTCTGAACCTGCAAAGACTTACACATAAGCTTTAAGAATGTGAACATCCCATTGACTTCAATGGAGCTATCTGCTTGCGAGAAATTAAGCATATATATATAAAACTCTTTGCAGGATCGGGACCTAAGCTTGTAGATTCACAACTGATTGCATGGTCTTGGACATGGCTGGCTGATCCACTAACTGGGGGGAAAATCCTTTAGTGAAAAGCTTGCTGTATAACTGTAAATACAAAGCAATGAACCACTGGTATTCCCTAATACATACACTGAAAGGTGCCTCGTTTACAAATATCCACTAATTTTCTGTAGCAAGAGTGTACCTTCAGAAGGTTTTAATAATGTAATAACTAATAACACAATAATTACTAGCACCTTTCTTCTGTGAATCTCAAAAGTGTTTTAAAAATGTATATAAATGCTATTACCTCCATTTTTCAAAAGGGGATACTAGGGTTGACAGAAGTTTGTCCAAATTCATACATTGAGTTTAAGTCACAGCTGGGAATATTGCTTCTCAGTGTCAAATATTATCAGTGAATTTCTACTAATCTTTATACATAAAGGGAGGATAATGGAAGGAGGCTTGGGATATTTGTCTTGATTAACAGGAAATTCACTTGACATGACTTGATAGTCAAGTGACAAGGATGAGTTAAAATGACTCAAAATTGGGTTATGCTATCTGCTTATTTACTTCTGTTCATTACAGCTCATGAATGGAGATGAAATGGGACTCACATAATTGGAAGTATGTTGTGCAGAAAACAAACAGTGGGGGTTGGAATTACTGTGCTTAGTTATTTCAGATTGAAACAGACCACACAAAATGTCTCTGTGCCAAGCAGCTGTAATTAAAGTGATATAAAATAGAAAGCTGGGAGTGTAGAATTTTCAAATCCATCTTCATATGCAAAAGAAGTTACAGTCATTTGGGAACTGCAAGGAACCTCAGGAGGTTCTGCAAGGGCTTGAGTCACCACAAAATGAATGATTGACTATCCTCAATTTGTCTATTTGTTTAAAAACCCCAAACAAATCCAAGTCTGACTCCATCAACTGCACAGGCTCTTACTCTAGTCCCCTCCCCAAATCAACCACATGACTTAATTCCCCCTCTAGCACGGGTTGGACTTTAAATCTCAGTCCAACTCTGAAACATTTACACCAACTTGAAAACAAATCCTTCAAAGACAAATGTCTAATTATTCAAAACTTAATAATCACAGAAGCAGGATCCAGAACACATTCATAGATAGAGAATTTACTCCCTTGAAAACTACACCGATGACACGAGGGCCAGGATTTCACCCAAGTGTACGTCTATGGGTACGTCTACGTTGCAATTAGATACCTGTGGCTGGCCTGCGCCAGCTAGCTTAGGCTTCTGGGGCTTGGACTAAGGGGCTGCTCAACTGTGGTATAGACGTTGAAGCTCGGGTCCTGAGCTCTGGTACCCTCCCATCTCGCTGGGTCCTGGAGCCCAGGCTGCAGCCCAAGCCCGAACTGCAATTAAGTCTACGCTGCAATTAAGCAGACCTTTAGCCCAAGTCAGCTGGCACAGGCCAGCCAAGAGTTTTTAATTGCAGTGTAGACATACCCTAAAAAGGCCAGGATTTCACCCACTGAGTTAAACTCTTTTTCCATGCCTTCAAGGCCCTCTCTATATCTTGAGCTTCTTATCCTATTGGGTTCCTTCATTCTCTCTCTACTCCACCAACTATTCCAGCCTCATCACACCTCCCATTTCTGTCTCCATGTCTTCCTCCCCACTGCCTGTTTGGTGTGGAACTTCCTCTCAAAGCAGTTCACTGAGCAACCACCCTTCTCATACTAATCCTCCTTAAAGTCCCATTCAGCCAGAATTTCCATTAGAAGTTAAAGGAGAAGACTTTAAATATTTAACACCTTCATCTAAAGCATCCCATCTCTGGTTTACCCAATGCATCCTGCTTTCTGTGTATCTCTCTTTGATGCAGGACTCTATTTTGTGCATTGCACTTAGCTAGGCTACTTAAATTCCTCTCATTACTGCTATTCTTCCTTCTCTTCTCCCCCCCCCTTCCTTCCTATTGTTTGTTACAATCCAATTTAAGACAAGATGCAATGAATATAAGCTTCATCATCCTATGTGTTTGTATAGTCTCTAGCACAATAGGGTCCCAATCCTGACATTTCTTTCATCAGTCCAGTCTTTCTACCCATCCAAGATAAATCTCTTAAATCAATCTGATAACTCAACACAAGTAAGGTTGAAGGAATGGGCACTAAAAGCTGATGCATAAAGAATACTTTTTGGGAAGCACATGGGAAAGCATAGTACACGGTGAAGATAGAACAAACAAACATGTCTTTCTGAGACTAATACAAAGGAAGGTTTCAGAGGAAAAACTTTCCCCAACATTTGTTTGGATGTGTCCCTACTTTCCTCTCCCATTTGTAGTTCCAGCCACTTAAATGACACCCTGACTTTTAGCAGTGGCAGTTTTCAAGCAGGTACCCACAACAGGTTGAAGGGGGGTGGGATTTTCCTCTACTCTTTTAGGATTAAGAAGGCAAAGTGCATCTTGCTGATCCTTTTGTCATTTATAATCGGAATGAAATATGCTGCTGGTGTCAGGTTTGATTAAAAGCAAAATTAAAAAAAATACCCAAGAGAGGTCAAAGAAGCCATCTTTGATTCAAAAGAGCGAGAAAAGAAAATTTATAGACTTTTTACTTTTCCTACTTCTAGATCTCTTTATTTAAATGTACATTGCTTTATTGATGATAATGTCAAATGCTTAGTATTTATTTTCTCTCTAAATAGCTTCAATGGAAAAAGCTTAAATCCTAACAAGAAAATTGTCTGCACTGGCTTGCAAGAAAGACAATAATGCAGAACACATGGATTTTATTCTCTGCTCTTCCACTGACTCACAGAATGACTTTGAGCACGTCGAACTCCATGTGCCTCAGTGTACCCCGAGTGATGTGAAGTAGAATTCATCTTTCTCCCCCATCCCCATCAATAACCTCAGAGGAAAGGTGCTATAGACGTGTAAAATATTATTATTCAACTCCAAGTGCAATGTCCCGAGTCCAGTCTGGTTCAGATTTTTACAATCCCAAAGCGGATTTCAATCCAGTCTTATTTTGCTTCCTGTAGACAGAGCAATTCCCTTAAGTTCACGTGCTGCTTGCCACAGAGAAAGGAACAGAATTGTACATTGTATAGGGTGTGGTATCTAGAAGCACACCACCATTATTTTAAGGAGACTAAATATACTTGCTCATCCTACCTCTTGGTGAATCCTCGGAGTGATCTCTCTCTGGTCCACGCAAAAGGTTTAGCTCCTCTGCACTCACTCTGTGCCAGGTCCTGTTGTGGTTTTCTTTGTCCTTCAGTGGAGGAGAATATTCCAGCTCACAAGGCAATTCAAAATTGCAGTCAAATACTGTTACAGGAAAACAGACAGTATATACAGGGTTAATAAAACCTAACTTCTCCCCTCCTAATCAGTCATATTTCTTACATGAGTTAGGACTTATTTTTATTCATGTTTCTCCTTGTATTTTCTCCCTTTCCAAGTAAAAAAGGACACAGGAAAGGACAGATCAGATCAAATGATAGATAGGAGAGGAGTTCAGAATGAACCAAACTCTAAAGGTGCCTTGTGGGGTGAACAGAGCAGAAGCAAACTAAGAGGAAGGGCCAGAGGCCACCACATCTCTTAGGGGGAAAAGAGGGCCAGCAAAAATTTTCAAGCAGGAAAAAAAATTATCTACAGTGGGGTAGTCAACAGACTGACTGTGGGCCAAATCCAGACCACCACATACTTTTGAAGAGACCCCAAGATTATTTACTTATCATTATTGTTGTTATATTTTATTATTTGCTCTGGAGTCTGGACCTTGACTATACCTTGACCAAGAAATTTGGACTTCGAAAAAAATAATTGGACTACCCCTGATTAGAGAACGGTGACTGGATATCTCAGAGATTGAGGAAAATTGGATATAGAGCTTTTCTATTATAGGATGTCAGTTCAAATTCCACCCAAGTCAAGAGAAACTCATTACAATCTGAAGATTGTTCAGTGGTCTATGAATTGCTGGTCTCAGACCAGCTCCTGGAGGACCGGGGTTCTGCAACACACCAACCGTGAGCACAACTGGTATATTGTATGGCAGTCTGTGGTTAAATGATTCATGAGTGTCTGAAGTGACCTTTCACTCACAAAAGTGGTCCTTCCAGGTGAGGCACATTTGTGCAGCAGTGGAGGCTTGATTTGCTGATGAGTGTCCTTTGGGACTTAACCACCAAAGCTCGCTACCCACACCTTTCACCAGCACTAAGCTCTCTTTTAAGAACAGACTTTTCTAAGGATGCTTAAAACTGTTGGTGCAATTAAGATTCCTTTCTCTGAATACAGTATTTTCACCATCACATTATGGAGTAAAGTTGTCCAAGACAACATCGTAAAGTGTGGAATTCATCTCCAAGTACTATGTCCAATGATTTTTCCTCCTTTATTTTTTGAAAGCCCCTCGTATGTTGACTTCCCCAGACTTGGTCTGCAGTTAACAGTCCAAGATTTTGGGTGAGACTTGTGCTTCTAAATAACTCAGCACCAGATTTGTAAAGATGTGTATGTGCCTAAAGATAGAGACAAGCACCTAATGGGATTTTCCAAGCATCCAAGCACCTAACTCCCTTTTGAAAAATCCCATGAGGCACTTATCTGCATGTTTAGATGCCTAAATACCTTTAAAAACTGGCCCTTAGATATTTTTGAAAAGCCTACTCTTAAGGCCCTTTAGGAGGAAAATGCTGTTCTCTGGAGATTTTCTTTAGTATCCACTCTCATGCCACTATTGTGAGATTAAAACAAATCATTTAAATTGACATTAGTCAAACTAAGATTTTTTTTTAGACTTCAATTATGTTCTCTATTAAGCATCTAATTTCTTCCCAGACTGCATATATTTATGCAGTTCAGACAATTTTCCTGCTGGTATAACATCTTTTAATCCTAAAGTTAATAGTATTGTCTTTTCTCTATACTTTCAGATAATCCACCTCCTTAATGAGGAAATGGAATCAGTGAGGTCTAATGTTTGTTTTTTTGTTTTTTTACATTCTTCTTTCTGAATCATGTGTTTTGTCAATTCCTTTGTCACACCACTGAGATAATAAATGTAACAAATCCATGGACATGCACAACACACAATAGCCGCAAGAATAGAACTCAAGTCCTTCTGTTCCAAATGTGTTGGCTCTATCTCTAGAGTTAGACGATAACATTTTAGCAATATAAAGGTTATGATTAAGGCTACAATTTAGTCACGGAGATCGTGGAAGTCACGGAATATGTGACTTCCGCGATCTCCATGACTTCAGCCTGCGGTGGTCGGGATCTGCAGGGTCCCCCACTATCCACGGGGACAAGGAGCTGAGAAGTTTCACAATAAAATGCCCCCCTGTGGGGTCCCCTGGGTAAGCAACAGCACTGTATATTGCCAACACCTTCATATGCGTGGAAGGAAGGAAAGGGTTAACTCGATGATCCAGCTAGGCCCAAAGATAAGGAACGAAACTGCAGCCCAAGGCCAGCACACACAAACAAGCTCTCTGCTGCCAAACCACCAGAAGCCTTTGTCTCAACCCCGGCCAGCTGTGAGCAAGGATACCTGAGCCAGATAGAACTGAAGGGGTTGCAAAACCAGTAAGATTGCGAAGGCCAGTGAGTTAAAAAACAACCGCCTCGCGACCCTGAAACCGGTGTGTTTTGGGGAAACTAAGGGAGCCACGGAAGACCGGTTCAGACTGGTACCGAGAGCATGGGTGGGGTGAATGTCCCTGGACGAAAATGCCCCCTAAAGAACCCAGGGCTTAAAACCCTCCCGAGAGCTGAAGCAAGTCAGAGATTTACAGCGAACCCTCGATGACCTGTGCACAGGACAGAACTCTCGTCTACCCTTCCCCCTCTTCTTCTTACATTACACCCAGGCTTGACCAGCCTTGGGTTGTGCATGTGTAAGTATGAAAGTGGGTTAGGGCTCAGGCACTAATGCTTTCTTCCTCTCTGAGTGACATGGGGCACACCCAGCACTCACCGCTGTTATTTGGTTAATAAAGCTTTAAACTTAGTCACTTGGTGTGCTCCTTCATCTCCTTCCCTAAAGATCCTGTGGCCTCAGCCTGATCACCTGAAGCCCCAGGCAGATTGGTAACATAAATCTGTCAAAGTGAACCCCCACTGCCTCTGGCATCCTCCAGAGCTCCAAGCCACTGTGGGGTACCCCTGAGCTCCCATCTGCAACAGGTGGCGGGGCTGCCAGTGGTGGGGGAACCCCCAGAGCTCCTGGCAGCCACAGGCTCCACAGCCTCCAGCTGCTGCAGGCGGCTCCTAACCCCTGCGCAGCTGCCCACTTCAGACAATGTGGGGACCCGCAGATTCACATTTCATCACGGATATTTTTAGTAAAAGTCACGGCTAGGTCATCACTTCTGATAATTTTTCTTTTTTGCCCAGGACCTGTCCATGACTTTTACTAAAAATATCCATGACAAAATCTGAGCCTTAGTTATGATATAGTAGAGCAGATTTGATTCCATCCAGCAGGGGATGCTGTTGTACATGCATGCTGTTAGGGGGCTTATTCCTTCACCCACTTACTTCCCTGGTCCTTCTCGCATGAACATAGAGCAACAATACCTGAAGTCCAAAGGTGCAAACAATTTGATGTTTATTGGGGTGAACTTCCAGCAAGCGTGATTACAGTTTCCTTCATTAGTATCCCCCTTCCCAGCTCTGACACCATAGAGCCTTACTTGTGTCCCTCTGCCCATTCCCCCCCTTAGCAAAACATGATTCCAATTCCCCCACCCCCCACTTCCTGATTGACTGCAGACTATATAGTAAAACTTGAGTTCTGCTTAGCTATACCTTAACCAATCATTTTACTGAAATTTAACTAACCAGTCCTAACATATTGTAACATGATTATTTAACAAATTATATCCCACCACCTTAATTAGTTTACACCCAGCAAAATTAATTATACAGCAGACAGAAACAATCACAGAACCAGACAGAGATTATACAGACAAACAACAGGGAAATGGGGACTACAGTGACAGAACAACAGAGAAATGAGGATTTCACATCCCAGCTATTGATAAGTGAGTTATTGCCAGACAGGATGCTATCCAACTAGGTTTCCTTTTACATCTTCTAGGCACTTCCCTTTCTCTGGAGGTGACAGGCATTATCAAGACAGGATTGTATTCCTAACAGCCCAATAGCACCTTATTTCAATGTGACTAGTTTGGAATGTGAGGATGTGACTGTTTGCTTCTGAGCTTATGGCTGCCTCTGCTGCTTAGCCAAAGGCCTTAGCCTAAGAACAGGGCCTCAGACCGTCACAGTAAGAGAAGGCCCTTACACCAGAAGACAGTGATTTGATTCTTTCTTTTATACCTCTGTAACTAGCTAAGTGATAAGAATACACCTAAATTAGAGTATAGGCCTTTACAGACAGGCCTGAATATCTATATCCTAACACATGCGACCCAGTTTTTACAACACTGCCACCAAACTTCCTTAATTTCCTGACATTTTTAGTAAATCCTGGAGAATGGAAAACGATCTATAAAATACAAGAGTCTCTTCAGTTTTGTGCCAACACACAAAAAGACATGAGAAGAGCCAAACAGCTTTGATTTAATATTAGTCCTGCCTATGCCAACACGAATGAAAGGAGAGAGATTTAAAAGCATGTGACTTTTTTGGTGAGCTGGTTCTGAACTCCTGTCCTTTTCCATCAATCTAAACTATTTATCACTACCAACATTTATATATGCCCCATACCATAGTTTCTGGGGGCACCATACTTATTTGCGATACCATATACATTTATAATTTGTATTATGGCATCTTCAAAAGCCCCAACCAGAATCAAGGCCCTATTGTGCTAAGTGCTGTACAAAACATTGCAAGAGTCCTGCTCTTTAGAGTTTACAGTAAGGCTCCAATCATGAAAAGCACATACATAAGTATTAACTGTACATATAAACAGTCCCATTGAACTTTAATGGGACTTCTCACATGTGTGAGAAGTTACCCTCCTGTCTAAATGTTTCCAGGCTCAGTGCCAAATTTGAGACAAAATGCAAGGTATAAGCACAGGAAACAATAGGCGGAAGGAGGACATGGATGACACTATTACATATGGATTTTGTATGTCTTGCATATTTTGTGTAATATCATCTGCTTTTTCCATTCCCCACTTCCCAGCATTTACATTATAAATCTCCCTTTATCAGCATGCACAGCTTGGCCAACAACTGTAAAGAAAAGGAGTAAAGAGCTGACCCATGACTGAAACTCATCATGAAATGAAAAAACTTTGGCTTTCTAATGTTAGAAGGTCAAAACTGACCCCCTTGGGTGGCCCAGGCCAGAAAGGATGCATGGAAAGGATCCTGACACAAGGAAGAAAGGAGAGCAGCAGAATACAGACCCTGGACTTCAGAAAAGCAGACTTTGACTCCCTCAGGGAACTGATGTGCAGGATCCCCTGGGAGAATAACATGAAGGGGGGGGGTGGTTTTTAAGAGGTTTCCTTAGAGGTTTTTGAGGTCAGGTTTGACAAAGCCCTGGCTGGACTGATTTAGTTGGGGATTGGTCCTGCTTTGAGCAGGGGGTTGGACTAGACTGAAGTCCCTTCCAACCCTGATATTCTATGAAAGGACAGCCATTAAATTAACTGGCCCATGCCCCCTCACCCATCTTCTCTTACACACTATCAAGACATCACCACCTGCTTCCACTGTGCTAGTGATGCCACCCTTCATCTCTCATTTGTTACAATTTTCAAACAGGACCTCTGTGTTTTCTCTCATGCCACCCCTTAAGCATAGAAGCTGCTCCCTGTAAATATCCACAAAGCCACCTCATTGTCCTCCTTCAAACCCTCCCCTACTGGGATGCCTACAGAAACTTGACAGCAGCTAGGCTGCTGGTGTGCTGAGACCTCTGCTTATGCTGTTCAGTTTTATCTCACTGTTTCCTTATGCTCCCCTTCGGTTTGTAATCATCTGTTGCCTTCTGTTTTATAATTAGACTGTAAATGCCTCAGGACCGAAACTGCCTTTGCTTTGTGATGGTAAAGTACCTAGCACAGTGAAACCCTGGTCTATGACTGGGGTATCCAAGCGCTCCAGTAATACAATTCAACAATCAATCAATCAATCTCCCCAGTAGTGTGCCCCCTCATGGCAATTAAAGCTGCCTGTCAGCAATGGGAACCCAGAGGAAGGGCTGGGGATGACAATCACATCGGTCTTCCCTTGTGTGGAATCCTATGGGGCGCAGGGATGTGTATAACATATACCTCCTTGGATCAGCCTGGCTGAATGCAGCTCAGAACAAGATTTAAAATAGATCATTTTGCATAGTAAGATGCTGTGTTTGACTCATATGCACCTTTAAAAAGTTTCTGATTTGATTAAGCATTCATATCTATTTAGGGGACTTATACACGCATTATCACGATAGTATCCGACCATTTCACAAGCTTTAATGAATTTATTCTCACAATGCTCTTGTGCCCTAGGGAAGTACTAACTCTTCTGCAGGTTAGGAAATGAGGCACACAGGGATTAAGTGATTTGTCTTCACACAGGAAGACAGTGGTATTGAAATTAAAACCCGAGTACTGAGGAAATTGAAACCAAATCTCCCAAGTCCCAAGCCAACAACCTAATCACAGGACCATTCTTCCTCTCAAACCAAGTTAATGATCAGTCCACAATGTAGAGTAAATGCTTTTCATATAGACTATATGTAAGCTCATTTACAAACTGTTCTTGAGTTGTAAGGAACCTTCTTTGGTAGCTGCTGCAGGACTATACCACATCTACAAGCATAGCGTTCCTTATAACATCTAAGAATCCGTTCCTTCCACAAATTACTTCCTTCCACAAATACAAATTACTGGTCAATTTTTAATGCGCCCACAACAGGTCTTTCACCTCTCTTTTCTGATCTTTGTATTATGTTTAAATCCTACACAATGCTGTGTGTGTGTTGAGCAGTGTAGGAAACAAATTGTTTGTTTTTGGAGTTTATTTGACTAAATAAGCCATCATTTCCCTTTTTCAAACACACACACACTGTAGGAAGTAATTAAATTTAGTAGAACCTACAAAGATTTTTTTTTCCAAACTCCCCTTCCATCTCCTCCTCCAGCCACTCCCCAAATAAGACTAGATATTGAGCTTTAGAAGGTGGCAATTGTGCATACTCAGGTTTTTTTGCAATGAGACTTTCACAAAGATTTATATCCACAGGTATCAGTTTATCCATGCAGTAGTTATATGGATACTATGGATCATAAAGGCTCTAAAGGAGATGCTAAGTCCAGTAAATCACAAAGCCACTTTTAAAATATAGCGTAGAAGTTGAAGGCTCACTATATCTTCCAGTTTCTTGAATGCCCAGGCATTTTATAATAAATCTGTTATATTATTATAGTTTTAAAATGGAAAATAAATAACCTTGGTTGCTTACAATCAAATAAAGGTAAACACCCACCTGTTTAAGGTTTTGGTTGTAGCCATCAGTGTGTATATCACAACTTGCTGGCTATATAAGGAAATGCCAACTTACCAAATCTGGCTAAGAAGATAAAGCAAGTCACTACCTGATTGAGAAGGTAGGAAATTGTAATTGAGAAGTGATGTTAAGACCTTGTGTATATGTTTTATATCTGAACAGTACCTAGCAAATGGGGCCCTGGTCCATGACTGGGGCTCCTAGGTTCTACGATAATACAAATAAATACACAGCAGATAGATGTCATCTATTCATCTCAAAAGATGATGGTGAAAACGCCAAAGCAGTTTTGTTGCTACGTGTCATGCTGCAGCATCACAAGTTATTAAAAAGTCCAGTTCTTGAGTGGCAGTCCTTGTCACAGATGGTGCAGGGCCAGAAGATGAATCTGGTGCACTACTGCGGCTAGGACACCTGCTGTAATTTCCTCTTTGTTCTTTTCACGTTTCTCTTTCTTGACCACCTCTCTCCAGCCTCTGACTCCTTCCAGCCCTTGTATAGTACAGCCCTCCAGCACCACCCTCCAGTGTAGCCTGTTGCTAGCTGCCTCTTTGGAGCTTGTAATGTTGATGTTGGAAGTTTTCAAATCACTATTGCAAAACGTCTTTGAACCTGAGCCTACAACAGCCCAGTGACCTTAGATCAGCCACACTTTTTCCATGCAGTAGGTCCTTTAGAACGTGTCCATCATCCATCCAGTACAGATAACTAAACCAATGAAGATACCTGTGTTTAAGAACAGTAATTAGGTTTGGCAATTTTGCTTTCTCAAATACTATGGTATCAGGAACTTAAGTTTCTCACTTGATATTTAAAATATGAAAATGACAGCGGGTTTGAAATGTGTTTAGCCTTCTCTCATGCCTGCTATACAGCAGCGTGCTCAGGACCATATTGAAGTGTTCTCAGGACACACGTCTGGTAAACTCATATTTTAATGTTCAATTTCAATTTCCTGTTATCCCACATGTGCTTGGTCCATTGACTAAATGTGGTGGCTGCCTTTCTGAAGTGAGCATTAAAACTTTTCTCCTAGAGATAGGTTAACCAATATAGTTGCTTCAAAATAGAATTTGTGCATAACTTGCAGCACACTGCCAACTATTAAAACTTCTGGTATAGTCAACTTATGTTTGCTATAATCATGGTCTTCTTTAAACTGGTAGTTAGTCCAGTATCATTACAAACTAACACAAAGTTATTGCAAAGCTTCTGGAGCTCCTGTTAACTATGCATGATGAACAGAAATAAATAAATAAAAATAATTCGGGATTTGCACTGGCATAACTATATCTATGTTAGTTATGTTGGTGTACATTTTCCAATATGAATGGCAACTACCGCCATTTTAGTTATGCTAGTGAAAGTTTTCTATTAAACAAAAAAAGCCTAGTAAAAAGAAAATATAAACCAGATCTCAAGACCACCACCTTAAAAGTAAGATCTACTGGAAAATATCCTTCTATATGGCAGCTCCCTTTCCTTCACTATCCAGCACACACACACGTTCATTATGGGGCAGCTAGTGTAAGGGAAACCAGAGTTGGCTCTTTGGAAAGAACAAGGATTTATACAAGTAAGTTTTCATGTTCCAACTCCCCCGAAGAAAGGTCTTTTTCCATCTCCTCTCTTTCTGACTTTCAGGATCAGAGCCCCCCCTTGGATCACCATGTTTTGAAATGGTATGATCAAGGATTGGTTTATCCCTTCTCTGACTAGGGTAATCAATAAGTGTGAATGCTATACACACTCAGCCCTATGCTTATGCACAAATATATCAACTGGGTATTTAAACATCTGTCCCATACATCATACTTTCAGATATAGGCATCTAAATCAAAGATCTTGCCTACACTGGCAAAAATTTGACTAATTCATGTCCAACACCCAACAAGTGTGGCTCTATTAGTTGTAGTAATGGCAGAAGCTAGAGAATGGATAGGGATCAAACATTCTTACCACGGTAGGTTTCTTTTAAAATAAATACTGTATTGACATTTATTCATTGGGGAAGAGATATAATTTAAATTGTATAGTGGAGAAACGCTCTGCTGAGTGAGCTCTGGGACCTCCATTAACACCCACTAACCTCTATATTCTCAGTATCTAAGGCCTATAAAGCTTTTAAATTCATGATAGGGAAACAAACAATTAAGTTTTCAGTTACTAATCTAAGAGAAAAAGGAAGTTCCTAAAGCTTTCCCAGTTCCTCTAGGTATAGATGGCATGGTTCAGCCAGTTTTAGGAGTCTGGGGGCCTCCTATAAGGTTAGTCTTGAATCCCATTTTCACTCATCTACACCAGAAGAAGAAGAATCACCCCATGATTCTTCAGTCATGTTGTCACAGTGCAGGGAGATGTCAGGTTAAGACAGTGGTGTGTGGCAGTGGGCTGTGTAGTGGGCCTAGGGTGAAGGAACTTCCATGATTACTGCCCATTTGCTGAGAAAATGCTAGACTTTGTTCTCCATGGCTATCAATTTGACAGCTTGTAGGAGCACTAGATGCACTCAGAATTAACATTACGCCTTCAGAATTAACCTTACGCCTTACAGGAAAAAACAGCATTGGTTGTAGGACAGACCCATGGGAATTAGGCCTGTCCCATAAATGTGTTGGGATGGATGGCAAACCCCCTCTAGCCAAAGTCCCATCTCCACATCTTAGGGAGGGCTGGTATTGCAAATGTCTTGCAAAAAAGTTAGCATTGTCTTGGGGTATGTCTGCACTGCAATTAAAAAATGGTGGCTGGACCATGCCAGCTGATTTGGGCTCATGGGCATGTTTAATTGCAGTGTAGGTACTCCTGCTTGGCCTGGAGCCTGGACTCCAATCCCTGTGACAGGGAGGGTCTCAGAACTTGGGCTGCAGCCTGAGCCCAAATATCTACTCAGCAATTAGTCTCCTCGCTTGAGCCCCACAAGCCTGAGTCAGCTGGAATGGGCCAGCTGTGGGTGTCTAACTGCAGGGTAGACATACACCTTTAGGGTTATGGGAAAGCCATCCCATAAACGAAGGATACTCAAAAAACAGAGTCAAGGTGAGCCTCTCTATTTCCTTCTCCTTCCTAGCCTGCAGCAACATAGTTGTGTTGCTGTAATATCTGTAGCGTAGACATAGCCTCAGTCACAGGTAGGCCCCATAAAGGGCCAGCTACCTTGTGACATCATCCACCCTCACAACCCCCCTCCCCATTTTTAAAATGAGAGAAACTCTTATCCCCTACCTCAATGGATTTGAGCACACTCTGAACATGTTAAGTGCTAGATCTAAAATGCCATATGAGTTTAGAATAATAAGATCCATCTGTTTTACAAATTTCAGAGTAGCAGCCGTGTTAGTCTGTATTCGCAAAAAGAAAAGGAGTACTAGTGGCACCTTAGAGACTAACCAATTTATTTGAGTACAAGCTTTCGTGAGCTACAGCTCACTTCATCGGATGCAACACAAAATGCTCAAATAAATTGGTTAGTCTCTAAGGTGCCAGTAGTACTCCTTTTCTGTTCTACAAAAACACTGTAAACTGCTGGCAATAAAATTCAGAAGTCCTGACTTTAAGCCTGTGCACTAATCACTAGGACATGTTGCCTCTATCTTTGCAGAAGTAAAGATAGAGAACTCAACTCTGCAAAAAAGTCTTTAAATTAATCCAACAGTAGCAAATAACATGAGTGCCCACTTCTTAGATTAAACAACACAGCCACTAATTTGTTTGTTACGACGATCTCTAAACTGACAGCAGTCACTTTATCTCTTCCCTATTCCTTTACGTGCATTGGAGACTCAGTCACCAAAATCTGTGACAGCTACTTTGTTCATTCAAAATCAGACTACAAAGAAAAGGAATCAGGATTCCTTCATCAATCAGCTATAAGCACAGTCTGTCAAGACATCTCATGGGGGAATGAAACAGCCAACACAGATCTCATTTCTATTCCTCCAGCCATAAGAAAGTGACAGATTAGGTATGTCCAGCTATGGTGCATGTGCTCAGAGCTGGAAATATTTGTCCACCAAATCTCTCATGCATACAAGACAAACATCTCTATGAAAGGGAATTTCTAATGCACGTTCCGTATAAATGTCTAAAGAACTGATGCTAAAGAGGTTTGTTAGGAAACTTATATTCCAGTTGACTCAACAAAGTAGCAAGATGTGAACTGTCATATTTTGACAAGCCCTAAAAGTGGATTCCTTGCCAAAAAAATTAGGGTGGTCTCTAGGGAAAATGAATACCAAAGGAAAAAAGAAAAAGGCAATTTGTTATCTTACTGTATAGTACTTCATACTTATATAAGTCATTGCATAAATTGCATATTGTCATTGGAATATTGTCTGCAGATGAAGGAGAACAAAGGGACAAGGAGAGAAAGATTGTTTTCCTGGATTTTGGTCCTCCTATCCTGAACAAAAGGAACATCTAATCCCAGTGTGTGACCAAAGAGCCTCTTAATGACAATTGGCAAGGGAGTGCAGAGGGGTTACCAGAATCTCCTGATTCTGGTATATACAAAAAGGGTCTCAACCGGGCTTGGTTGAAAACACTGAAGAGAATGTTGAGTAAGATAAACTTCTTTAGATAAGAGAGAAACTTGTTAGTTAAGTCTAGTCTCTAGAAAGCATATTTGATTTTTTCTACATGTAATATTAGTTTCCAATATTCTTACTCACTATCACTTGCATCTATTCTTTACGAATAAATATATTTATAGTGAAAACAAGATTTAGTATAAGTGCTGTGGTATTAAGCAAAGTGCTGGTCTGGAGTTGAATGTTACAGGCTAGTTTGTACCTTTGGGAACAGCAGATCTGGTAATACTATGAGTGTTCGGTGGATAAGGAGCTGAACACTTCACAGAGTTCTCCGAGTACTTTCATTTGGTGTGTGCCCATTGCCACCTGTACAGAGAGAGCAAGGCCTGCAAGGGCCTGGAAGATAGTGCTTCTGCTGCCAGAGGCTAGTGGTTTCAGGGAGCTGATCACAGCAGGCTCAGACAAGGTTGCTGCATGTTAAGGACAGGTGCTAGCAAGGTGCCAGCCAATTTGTGTACCTCTGGGGAGCTTAATATGCTAGACAACATATGCTTAAGAATGCTTGCTGATCCCATATTCTTCAGCCCCTGCCATGTGGGAGGGAGAGAGAGCATCTTGACAAGGAGAAAGAATAAAGGAAAGCCTAAAAATCTAGACGCTTAAAAATTATTCCTGTCCCTTAAACAACATTGGGCTCCTATAAAATAAAATTAAAAAAAAAATCTCACTTCTCTGTAGGACAGGTGAAATTTTGTATCTCCAGGGTGGTAGGTGAATAATCAATGCTCACATACAGCAGCAAATCTGGAAAACTGCTAGTACTGATGAGACACAGAAGGAAGAGTATTGTAAAAGCTTCCTATTGAAGTAACCTCTCCAACAGCCTGAGTGGATGACCACCTCTAGGGACAGTTGAATGTAATTTCACAAATGTGATGAAACATTTGCTTGCAAGAACTATTGCAGCCAATTCAACAGTGTTTTTTGTTTTTTGTTTTGTTTTTTGTTTTGTTTTTTGAGGGGAGGGGAGTTTAGTTTTGTTTAGGGGTTTTTTGTGTGGTAAAAAAATTAATTTACTCAGTCTTTCAATCTAAGAAATTGATCCATTAACAGGAGCAACAGGAAAAAAGTAATTAAGAAAACTAATATTTCTCCACCTCAGCAATGCCAGTCACTTAATTAGATGGATCCCATCAGACTATTAGACAAACAAAATTTTAATAGAAGTTTTATTAAACATTCACTAGTAATCTTAAATTGTGCCACAATGCTGCAAACAGTGGCACTTTTTTCTAGGAGAGGGAAGGACAATGCTCTAGCCACTAGTGAAAGAGGACGGTTAGGTTTTATTTCACACTCAGTAATTTACTATGTGACCTGGGATGGCTCACTTAACCTAGGAGGAAGGATGTGTCAGTGGTTAGGCCACTACACTAGCACTCAGGAGATTTGAGTTGAATTCCTTGCCCTGCCCCAGCCATCTTATGTGACCTTCTCTAAGTCATTTAGACATTGCGGCACCTAGAAAAATCACAGGAACAATATTGCAATCCACAACACCTGAGTTAGGTGCCCAAGGGTACTTCTACATTGCACTTAAACATCCGCGGCAGGCCCATGCCAGCTGACCTGGGCTCAGGCTAAGCGGCTATTTAATTGCAGTGTAGATGTTTAGGCTCGGGCTGGAGCCCAGGTTCTAGGACCCCCTAGCCCAAGCAAGTTACAGCCACAGGTGTTTAATTGCAGTGTAGAGATACACTAAATTCCCTACACAATGCATGGGAAGAGATAGGTGTGTCTTAAGCCCCACACTTCTCACAGAGATAGGCACCTAAGTCCGGGCTTCAGGGTGGCACCTATCTCTGCTAGCAATCCACACAACTGGGGGGACATAGCTGCTCTGACTAAGTCATGTGCGGGGCTTGATCTGATTGGTGTGGTTAGAGTCCACTTAGATTTACATAAAACAACTGGGGGAGGGGAGGCCCTCCCTTTAATCATTAGCCCTGTGGTTAGGGAACTCAGTTAGGAAAGAGAACAACTTCAACAGCAGAGATTGAGGGAGCACTACCTCAGAATATCACATAGCCCAGCAGTTTAGGCACTCACCTGAGAGGGGACAAACCCCGTTCAAATCCCATCTCCTCATCAGACAGAGTAGGGGATTGCACTGGTGGTCTCCCACTTCTCCGGTGAGTACTCAACCACTGAACTAACAGTTATAAGGAAAATTGTCTCTTTCTCCCTCACCTACAAAGGTGCTCTATGTAGATCTAGGCAGCCCCTGAGTTCACCGACTAGATCAGGCCCTGCACATGACTTAGGTGGGGGAACGCCTGTCTTCCCCCAGTTCGTGGATTGCACTGGGGCTTAGGCATCCTAGGACCTAGAGCGAGGCAGCAGTGTACATGCCCAGAGAGGCAGAAACATAGGCACGTAGGAAACTTTTACTGCAAACATTCAGGCACTGAGTGAGTTTAGCAGCTTAGGCAGCAGCCGAGCAGTTTTGTGAATCACAGTGCTGCCTAAAAACGGGACTCAGGTGCTTGAGTCTCAGAGTTAGGCACTTAAGTACCTTTGTGGAGCCAGTCCTTTGAGGAGCTCTGTGCCTGAGCTCCTCATCTTTAAAATGGGGATAACACTTCCCTCACTCACAGGGGTGTTCTGAGGATAAATATATTGAAGATTGTAGTATCTGAGCATCGCACAGTGATGCAGAGCATATGAAGCAGATTAACCACTCTGTCCCTCAGTTTTCCCACCTGTAAAATGGAGGTGCTTACTCATTTCATATGAGTGAGGTGAGACTTAATGATTTGCAAAGTGCTTTGAAATCATAGAAGGTCAAAGTATTTCTCCCTTTGAATGCTATCTGAATAAACCACTAGGTGTTATAGTGCAAACCCATCCTGAGCAAACAGCTAATCAAAGGGAGCCAGTGAAGGACACCAGCATACTGAGATTTGGGGTAACTTCCAAAGGAGACAGAGTTGGGGGCAAGAAGGACCTGGTGATATTCAACATTTTCTCTTTTACATTTAAAAAAAACAACCTTCAAGTTTGGATAGATGGATGGATTGGCTCTGTCAAAATGGAGATTTGGCTGAGACCACCTCCTCACATCTGGACTCAGTGACACTTTGCCATTTCAGAGAGCAAAGGAACTGGGACTGTGAAGAGCTGGGTTCTGTTCCCATCTTTGATAATGATTTCCTTTGTGACTTGGTGCCCTTTAGACAAATAGAGAGGGGTGTGTGGGTCATAACACAGAATACCAAAGGCTTCCCTCTCCCTCTGGCAGGGAGAAACTATACTAAAGTCTCCAGCCAGGGAGATTCAGATGAACAATAAATAGGGCCCTGACTAGGCTGCTTTCAGTCCCTTTACACCTCAATTCCTCTTGTTTTGTTCCCCGGGGGCTGGTGTAGTGGCTCAACTTCACACAGAAACATGGACCACCCAGTCCCCAAAATATAGTGATCCTGGGTTACATGGGTGTAGCCAAACCAACTGTCCTATAGGTATTCCAGGTTGCTAGATAGTGCCTTGGGGTCCACTGCAGTCCAGGTGTAAATTAAAGCAGACCCATAGGACAGAGCAACCTCTGGAAATTCCAGAGCTCCCCAGGTGCAATGGTGACAAAAAGCGATCGGCCCCTCTTCAAGACTCCTCCTACTCTTCTGAACTGCACATCCTGAAAGTGATAGGAAATACTTGACCCAAATTCAGAACTATCTTCAAATACTATCAGTAAATTAGTTGAGATTTTTAAGAGCTTTGAAAATATAAAGCATTATAAATGTAAGCAGAGTCTGAATAAGCTCTCCCCAGACCTCTAGTGGTGAGCTATGGAAAAGGACTTCAGGAGCTGATCTCATTTGCATTAACACACCCACCCTGGCTAGGTGCTCAGCATGATGGGATTGCTCGCCCAAATGACCACTTGTGGCTGGTGTT
The DNA here is from genome assembly GCF_965140285.1 of Lepidochelys kempii. Lineage (NCBI taxonomy): Eukaryota > Metazoa > Chordata > Testudines > Cheloniidae > Lepidochelys > Lepidochelys kempii. The sequence goes on from NC_136382.1 coordinate 156,411,495, forward strand.
GGATCCCCAGTCTCCTTGTTATTGGGATAGGAATGATAAAGAGTTGTTATCCTTGTTGTGTGAACCGAGGGCAGCAGAACTGTATTTGGCATACCCCGATGAGGGACTCACCCTCAACTGAAAATAGCACTTGCAAGGCAGGTTCCAAAGCCCAATAAATTGAGATAGGGTGGGGATAGGATTTGTACCCGATGGTGCAGGCCCTGTTTAAGGGTCCTAGACCCCATTAGACCCTTCTCCTCTGCACTGTATAATAAAAGAGCTAATTTAGACTCAATTGAGAGTCCTGTTACATGCTACAAAGCTGAAATCACCGATACTTAAGTCTAAATATTAGACGTACTATTACAAGAGACTGCCTAGTGTGCACCAGCAATGAGGTTTCCCACTAACAGCTGAAATCACAGAGCTGAAATCACTGAGAGCTGTGTTAAGTGGGGTGCCCTGAAGACATCTTGGCAAGTGGCCAGGCGGGCAGCTGGTGGAGAGGTGCAGTCAGCAGGGTGGCTGGCAGAGAGGCACAGCCAGTGGCCAGCTGGAAGGGAGGTGCACAGCCATCAGGACAGCTGGCGGGGAGGGCCAGATCACAGTGGCAATCGGCCGGCAGGGCAACACATATAAGGTGCCTCCTTGTCCCCCCTTCCACACGGGGTGGGAGGTGAACTGTGCAGATGAACCTCTGAACTCTGGGGCTGTACTGGCCAAGGACGGTAACTGTGAGTGGGGTGGGACAGGCACATTAAAAGGACTTTGGAGTTGCTGGACGTAAGACCCTGAGGGGAAAAGGACACTGCCCAACTTACTTGGGAATGGGTCTTTTGCTTATGGTTTATATTTATGAACCCTAGTTGTGGGGTTTTCCCAAATTAATGCTGAGTTACTTCCCTCCTTTTATTAAAAGTTTTTTGCTACATTCAGACTCTGTGCTTGTGAGAGGGGAAGTATTGCCTCTTAGAGGCGCCCAGGGTGTGGTGTGTAATTGTCCCAGGTCCCTGGGGTTGGGGCTCAAACTGGTTTTGTGTTCTACTGTTGAAAAGGAACCCCTAGATACCGAAGCCGGCCCTTGTTGCTGCTGGCTCCACCTGGCAGAAGGGTTATATACGAAAATATTGTTCTCTGCCAATTCTGGAGCACTGAGGAGGAATCATCTTTGTGTAACATATACAATTGATTTCCTGCCATTCATTGCAGAATGGTGGGTTGGGCATTGATAGAACTTCATCCAGACAGATTATATAATCAGCCAAAAGCCATTTTAAGCCATTTTAAACTTAGATACAGTACATTTATCTACATGTGATTCCATTAGATGGAACCAATCCACATGATTTTAGGTTCTTAGAACAAACCCTTCTCTTGGAATGATATTTCTGAGAAATTTAAAGAGGTTAGGATGAAGTAATAAAGGATAAATGAGAAATCCTCCTTGAAGCCTCTGTGAAAGCCAAGGTGGGGAAAATTTGCTACTGTCCCTTCTAAAATGAAATTGGTGCGTTCTCATCAGTCACGCAGATACAACAGCTAGAAGCAGATATTGTATGCCAGTACAAATAATATATATTGCACAGCATAAAAGGCTGCAACATAAATTTGAAGATATATGGAACTCCTTCATATAGGTCGGTCAAACTTTTCCCTCAAGCAGATAATTACAGGCTTATGGTGAGTAAATCTTATTAGCCTCTCTCCACCTTATCTCTTCTCATGAGAAACTGCTGGTGGATATATCCTCCTTCAGTCCCTTTACTAAATTGCATGCTGGATATATCTTTACTCAGTCCTGCCCTGACTAGGAAAACACTGGCATATCATTCTACTGTATGACGACTGTGGTTTTACATCATCGTTAATTAGGTCATATGAGAGAACAGTCTGAACCATAATCCCAGATCTGTCCCATTCCAATCCTGCCAAGTCAATTAAAAGTGTAGTGGTTATGACCAAGCAATCTGACCTGCTAGTGTGGATCCTTCAGTTCATGCAGAGCCTCTCTGATAGCAGGGGGACCATGGCTATTTTAACATGAAGAGTCTTACTTTAAATGTTTTGAACTACTGATACAGTATTTATGTAAAGTTGCATGGGAATAGAAAATAAGCCTACTTACCATGCTGTCCTCTGTGAGGGAAGAAAGGGGAAGCATCTTTCATGACCCAAGTTAAATTCCAGGCAGAGAAATCAGGGGGGAGAAAAGGAATATTCATGGGAGATTCCAAAGTGCTCAGACCTTTAAATAAAAGAATAAATGCAAATAAATACAAAATAAACAACAGGCTGAAGGATCCTAAAGTGTTTTAGAGACTATATGTAATAAGTGCTGATATGCACAGGACATAAAGAATACCATATCCATTGAAAACTGAAAATTCAATTATATATAGTTATGTTTCAATCTGAGGCAGATTCATAGTAGGATTTAATAGTTTCAGTGGCTGAAAGGATATCTTTTACCCATTTATGTGCACAGGGAGAGTCAGGATAAATTGTTTGTTTTACATATGGAAAATGAGAATTGTTGCTCAGCAGAATTGTCAACACTACCCCTCTATATTTCCAAGCTTTGCTTTTACCTCAGAGTGCTTTAAGCTTTGTGTGTGCATGTGTATTTGGTACCTGGAATCTTGCACATAAAGCAGGTGAATTCATGTTCTATTGAGTTCTTGCTGCATAAATTAAAATGTTTGAAACAAGTCTGCAGGGATTTAGACTCTTAAAATGAACAAGAACAGGTTACGATGGTCAATTTTATCCATAGTACTCTGCAAGACCAGGATGACTCTACGCATGTGAGAAATGGTGCCTGAATTATAAGGCAAGCCTGACAGGTGCAACAGAATTCCAGGGGTATGGAAATGTGTCAATTCAAGGGATTCAGAGTTTCCCTGTCACAATTTTTATGTTTTCTGAAGATTGCAAGGACTTGATTTGATCTCACTCACACTGGTATAAATTGGGAGTAACAATGGCATAAGCAAGAGGAGAATCAAGTGCTAACCTTTCATATAAAGACACAGTGTGTGCTAACTAACTCTATTGATTGCAACAATAACCTTTAGGATATAAACTGGCTTCAACACAGTATTTTTTTTGTCACTCATACTGGAATTGTAGACAAAAGTTTAGTTTCCTTGATGGCTGAATTATATCTTGACCCTTTGCGAATTTATGGTAAAATAACTGAATACTATATATTATTGGGTGGAATTTAGCAACATAGATATTGCCAGAGTAGATCAGACCCGTGGACCATCAAGTCTAGTATCCCATATTTAACTGTAAATAAAGGAGTAATCTCCCTACATACAAACATAATACACAACTATGCAATGACTTAGCTCAGGATAAGGGGGCTTGTGTCTCTATCTAACCCCAGGTGGTTAGTGGTTGACTTATGCCCTTCATTGAGACTTTATCTTGGTGGTAATGTAATGAAATCCCTGAAATCTGACAACAGGCCTGTTTGTTGCTAGGGTCTGACTATTTCAACAATTTTACTGTCATTAGACTAGTATTGCTGAATTTAAGAGTATAATATATTGAACAAATTAAGTTCTTGAAGTGGCTGACTCCACTAAACAAACAGCCAAACAAATAAACGTAATAAGAGTGTGTCACTTGATCTGGGACTGGGTGATCAATAACTATACTCCCTGTCACATAATAGGGTAAGCAACCATCGACGCTAAAAAATGTGGAGAGATTTAGCATCCTACTTCCAAATCATCTGCTTCATAAGGACAAGATCTTTGAGGCCTCTTGATCTCTAAAAGCCTTAAATGAGTGCAATTTTTGTATACATGTTCATGATAGATAGAACAGTGGTTGTGAATCCCTCTGAATTCTCAAAAAGATCAGATGTTGATCTGAAATTTGTAGCAGGCCTCCATCTCTCTCTCTCTCATACACACACACACACACACACCTCCCTCTTACAGTGAACATCATTCAGCTGCATTTCCTACCAGCAGAGTTAAGTCACTGTTAACATCCTGACCAAACTCATTTGGCATACTATACTTTACCAACCCAAAATCATAACACCCAAACATTCCCCCAGACTCCTCACCTTCACAACAACCTCCCTGTCAGTTATAACCCACCACTGCACATATCCCCTTCTTCAGATTCATGCCACTCTAACTCCAACCTCACCTCGATTGAAATATATCTTACTAATGCACTTACTTTTACAGTAAAAGTGTGTAATGAGTTTTTTCCTATCCTAATTCTGGAGTCAGAATTAAAATGGTCTCTGAGCAGGGCTAGATGACAGTACCAGGAGGCGTGAGCTGGATCAACATCGTGCATCGACTAAAAGGGACAGAGAGACTTTTTCCATTGGACCATATGAACTGGAACCATAAACTCACTGAATGTTAAATCTCACCAAATAAGGGTCAATCCATCCTCATCATCATATCCATTCCACACCTGAACATAGCTATTATATGAACAACATACAGACATTGAGATAGGAGGGTACTTTGACCCATTAACCTATTACCCCCAATTGGGGATATTGCAGATTATGTATTCCTTATGCCATCCAATCTTAAACTGAACTTCGCACCCCTTGATAATCTGTACGTTATTCCCAGATAACCAGAAATTTCTATGCTTAAACTCTGTACCATTCACATTTTTTTTAAACATCATCTTAATAAAATTTTTAAGCCTAAAGATACCTGAGCCCTTCTACACTAGCTCTTCTACTATTGCAAAACTGAAGAGAGTTATGCCAATGGTAGTACAATAATTCAGGATTTTATACAAAATTATATAGTGTAGACACAGCCTTGAGATTCAGTTCAACTCATCTTACCCTAATGATCTTTTTGTTTCCCTGTACCCTTTATAATCCTTTATACAACTTTATCTCAAAGTCTTTGCTTGGATTATAGGCCTTAGTACAAAGGCAAGAAGATTCTATCAGAAGTTATGAATCCTTCCCAATTAAGTCATCTTCAGAGAAAGATGATAGGTAAAAGGTTTTTGTATAGACAAGAGGCCATGCTCCTCAATGAGGAATTAATGATTTGATTTCAGGTAAGAGTCACAGGTCAGGAGAAAGAAAGGCCTTTCCTCTTCTACTTTATTGCATCTCCAAGGTATTTCATGTCCTGAAAGGTAATTACAATAAGACCTACAAATCAAATAAACAAATTTCTCATGCTTTTATGAGTCTCTCGAGAATAATCCATAAATAAATTATTTTACTGTCATTTTAAAGAATAAAATGTTTTTGCTTCCTTAAGGGAGCAGAATCTGAGCCAAAATGATTTGAGGAATCTTCCTCTAACTCTTACAGAACATGCCAACTATCCTTTCTGGTTCATTGTGCCATGGTGCTTTACCACTTTTCTATAGCACCAACACTAAGCTTTTAAATAAATAAATGAATTAGCAACTGGAAGCTGACAGCACCATTTTTAGTAGCCAGAAGCTTGGCAGGATATAATCAACTATAGAGAGGAGGCACATTTCAATACAGAGGTTTAACATTCAAATTCTTCATTTGCATCTTTGGCTATCTTTAACATGTCTGCCTAAAGGAGCTTTCAGGGCCAAATTCTGACTTTGGACACTTGAAGGGAATTTGAATTTTATTCAGCTAACTGAGAGTTTGGATTTAAAAGGGTTGTAGTTTACATTTGCTGAAGTCAGGACTTGATCATGTAAGTCTATATGCAATGATATGTACATTATATTTTAAACATACATATATACAGGGAGCAAGACAGCTGTTCAAAATTATTCATTCAATGCTTTTTTTTAATTAAAAATGGCTTTTTAATATAAATTTTCTAATTTTCCAATTCAATAAAATGAAAAATTAAAATTGTTTTCCATTTTTGTTTTTCTTCCCCCTTTAACGCACAGACACTCCCCCCCCCCGACTTTTAGAAAGAAAGTGGGGGGACAAAACCAGTAAATACATTTTAAAAAATTGAGGGGAGTTGTCAAAGTTGGCAGGGGCGGATTTACCATGAAACGTACTGTGCCCTGGCATAGGACCCCCCCAATGACAGGGGGCCCCAGGGCCGGGCACTCAGGAAGCCTGCTCCATGGTGGAGGCTGGCTTTCAGCACCCCACTATTAAAAGTGTTCTAGCGCCATTGGCGTTAAACCTAATTGGGTGGTCCATGGCCCACCCAGGCCCACCTGTAGCTACGCCCCTGCTCTTTCAGACATTTTTAAATCTGCCTAAAATCAAGATCAGTTTTTTAAGCAATAATGAAGTGACACTATGAGTCTGGCAATCAAAAATGCAAAAAAATGAAGGCGAGGCAAGATGACAAATCTAAGCAAAAAGACAGTTTGTCATCTTATTTTAAAAAGCTTGACGTATTGAATAGCGGATATTCATCAAAAAGTATGGGCGAGGAAACATCTGAATTGTCTGATCACTTGCCGAGTTCTGGGGATACCACGACGTCTGCAAAAGTTGAACAAGTGGACTCTGACGCGTCAATGAAACTACAAAATATTGGTAATTTTGTCGAAGTAAGGGAAGAAACCTACCCTGAAGACATTGCATTATGGCCAAAATCTGTTTAATTGGATATGATAGAATTTTTCTTAGTAAATAAACCGAAAAACATAGGTAATATGGAAAATTTGAGAAAAGAGTATGAGGTTGGAGGACAAAAGCAATTTAGAGGTCTTCATGAGTCCCATTTTCTGAGGAAGAAGAAAAAGGAGACGACAGAAATGAGAAATTGGTTGATTTTTTTGGAAACCACCAAGGCAGTCTATTGTTATGTTTGCAAATTATTCCCTGACCATAGTAAAGGGAAACAAACATTTGTCAACAGGCACTCTAATTGGAGAAATATTGCAAGACATATTGCTGATCATGAAACTTCCAAAACTCATATTAATGCTATGTGTAAGTTTGTTCAAAGGTGTAAAGTATCTGGAAGAATTGATTCTGTGTTATCGGCTCAGTTTGAAAAGGAGTGTTCTTATTGGAGGAAAGTGCTGAGATCTGTTGTTGCCACGGTCAAACTCCTGTCTTCTTTGGGACTACCTCTAAGACGACATGATGAGTCATCACTGTCAAATCGAAAAGGTAATTTTTTTTAACATGCCTTGAATATCTTAGTGAATTTGACAATTTTCTCAATGAACATTTGAAAAATTATCAGAATTGTGGCTCAGGGAAGACCAACTTTTTAACGCATCAAACTTACAATGAATTCATCACCATAATGGCAGAGCAGCTCAGAAACCAATTCACTGATGAACTAAAGGATGGCAAGTACTATTCCATAATAGTCGATTCAACACCAGATGTGAGTCATGTAGACCAATTAACATTAATTTTAAGATATGTGACTGGCAATGGTGAAGTTGTAGAGCGATTTCTTTGTTTTGTCCCACTAAAATCACACACTTCTGAATGTCTAGTGACAACTGCTTTGGAAATCATTGCAAATTTAGGTTTGGACATCAAAAATTGTTATGGGCAGAGTTTTGATAACGCCGCAAATATGGCAGGAAAATATTCAGGTCTACAGGCAAGACTGAACAACGCAAATCTCTCTGCTTTATTTATACCATGTTCCAGCCATTCCTTAAATTTAATCTGTGGTGCTGTAGCCAAATCTTGTGAGGGAGCTACCCATTTTTTTTTACTTCATTCAAAACACGTATGCATTTTTTTAACCTGTTTCCACTCATCGATGTAGTCTACAATCAGGCTTGGAGCAGGCAAATGGAACAGATTTGACAGTCAAAAGAATTTGTGACACCAGGTGGTCTGCTCGTTAGATGCTGTTTGGCTTTGAAAATGAGCTATGATGTTATAAAGAAAACCTTATACATAGCCACATCAAATTCTACAAAACCACATGCGAAAACTGAAGCAAAATCCTTAGCAGAAAAGTTTGAAAAGTACGATATTGCTGCTTTTACTCTTTTGTGGAACCATTTACTTCAAAGAATTAATGCTGTCAGCAAATCGCTGCAAAAGGTTGATACAAATTTATTGAATGCTGCACAATTGTTAGCCTCAGAGGCAAGTTTTGTCATGGAAGTTCGAAATGACTATAGCGCGGTGGAAGCAGAGGCACTAACATTAACAGAAAATATAGGTTCCTCTGATATATCTGATGAGAGGTGTAAAAAAACCAGGAAGTTATTTTTTGATGAAACTAGAGACAATGAAATCAATTTAGAAGGTAAAGAGAAGATCATCATTGAGACAGTCAGTGTTATTTGTGACACAGTAATAGTGTAATTGCAGAGTAGAGGTGTGTTCTAAAGAAAACTGTTGATTTATTTTGTGTGTTTTTTGACAGAAGTATGGACGAAAATGCTAAAAGCCACTACAGTAAGAAATTAAGTGAATTCTACTGAGAGGATATAGACATAAATCTTTTTGAAGATGAAGTGAAACATTCCATTCATTTTATCAAAAATGATGAGGTCTGTGCTTCGAGATCACCAGTTGATTTGTATAGACTTGTACATGACTGTTTGCAGGCAACCTTTCCAAATGTAGAAACCATTCTGAACATATTTTTAACAATACCTGTCACAAAAGCTTCTGGCGAACATTCTTTTTCTGTATTGAAACGAGTTAAAAATTATTTGACAAGTTCAGCAATATTGGCAATTGAAAGTGCCTCTTTACAAAATATTACTTATAACGACGTAATTGATGATTTTGTAAAGAAAAAGTGTAGAAAAAAAGCTATCTGAATAAATATTTTTTTTCAGATTGAATAAGTTTCTTCAGAGGAAGTTAACTTTTATTTTTCCATTCATGCGTCATCTATACTTTCTATTTTACACATTTTTCATGTTAGCATAATTCAAATACAAGCTTTCATCTAGACCAGATGTTCTCAAACTGTGGTCCGAGAACTCCATTCAGGAGGATTGAGGAAAGGTTATGATTTTTTTTTAATAAAGCGCTCTTATCCAAAGCACTTTACAATAGTTAGCTAATGGTATGAACAATATTTGGAAAGATCATTAAGTGGTCCGCCAAGACCCTCAGCACTTTTCGAGCGGTCTGTGGAAAAAAAAGTTATACTACAAAAACAGTCAAGGTACCTCACTTTATTTTCATTTACTTCCTATTACTTATAATATAGGAGGAGGATGAAGAAAAAAAGAATGAAAAACAGGGGGCGGGGGAGATAGCCAAGAAAAAGAACATTTTCTCTTGTGTCCCATGGGGGCAGCCCCAAAAATGAAGCTGAGCACAGGGACCCACTAACTCTAAATCTGCCATTGAAAGTTGAAAAGTTTAGAATATTTCTTTAATGTTTAACAATATTAAAATCTTGAATTTTTAACAAAACACCCTGCCTATTTTTTGACCAGTGCACTCTCTCTCTTTCACACACACAGTTAGTAAAAGTCTCCATAGAAATACCTGCTTAGTGCTACCTGTTGATACTGCCTTATTACTCTACCTGTGATTGTAGTTATCTCAGATTGCTAAAACTTATTTACAGTGATGACTCTTATAAAACTTAGATTCTAGAATCAGCCAAACTCCACATTTAGAATGTTTCAAGGACGTTGTGGAAAACATACTGAGAAAAAATGAAGGTATCAAAATATCTCTCGGCCTTGGAATAGACAGGTACTATCGTGTTTCCTGCTACACAAATTTGACAAGAGCTAGGTCTCACCTTAATTCTAACTTACATATTGTATTCACCCTTAAGTTACTGGCTAGTTCCAGCTGACATACTAGTAAGAAGCTGGTTTTTTAGGCTTCTGGAGGGGTGTACCAATCATATTTTAAATGCTCTGGGTCAAATTCCCCTCTTAGCTACACCTACAACTTAGAGTAATAGAGTTTAAGGCCCTTTAGTCTGACTTCCTATAAATCACAGGCCACGAACACCCACCACTAAACCCAATATTACAAATTAGACCGAAGTATTACAGCCCACAGGACTCTAGACTATTATGTGCTACAGGGAGAGAGTAGGAGGTACCGAGGTGCACCAATGCCCGAGTCTCCTACAGCTGCAGGGAAATGATTAAATGGCATATACGCAGATAGTCATGGCAATCCCTGAACCGTCAAGCTGCAAACAAAGGTGAAATCTTCTCAAAGGTCACTGCCTATCTGACCTGGGGGAAAAATTCTTTCCAAACCCCATATATGGTGATCAGTTAGACCCAGGCACGTGAGCAAATAGTAGTCAACCAAGCACCTAACAGAGAGAATGCACAGTGCCACACAAGACCAACAGCCACCCTGCCCCATGTCCCATCTCCAGCCATAACCATATTTGATGTGTCAGAAGGAGGCAGCTATCACATTCGAGGGTGCAATTCATACTAATAAGGGATTGTATCACCACCTGTCCTGCAACCTAGGGTGCCTCACAATGCTCTGCAGCTGTAGCTCCCAACTTGGGCCTCTCACAAACAGCATAAAGGTCTCGCCTTGAGTATCTGCATATAGCTGCAGCCAGCCAGCAACAGTTCAGTCACACTCTGGCTTCCACCAGCCTTGGTCACCACTTGCTGGGTGACCCCAACAACCCCTTCCCCTCAAAAACTATACTGGGGGAAAATCCCCTTCCTGACTGCAACAGGTGGCTGGCAGAAACCCTGAAGCATGAGCTTTTAGGAACCTAACACAAAAACCAGAAGTGATGCCCAGTGTCCCCTGCCATCACAAGCAACCCCATCATATAATCACACTCAAATTTGTCCATCACTCTCTTAAAACTAAAGTTGTTTATGCACCCCCACCCCAACTCCTTTTGGGAGGCTTTTGCAGAACCTGACTCCTTTGATGGTTAGCAACCTTCTTCTAAATTCCATCCTGAATTTGTTCATGGCCAGTTTACACCCATTTGTTCTTGTCCACCATTTTTCTTCACCTTAAATAGCTCTTTACCCTCCCTGGTGTTTACCCTCCTGATGTATTTATAGAAAAAAATTATATCCCCTCTCAGCCTTCTTGCTAGACTCAGCAAGCCAAGCTCTTCTAGTCTTCTCTCATAAGATAGGCCCTCTGTTCCCTTTATCATTCAAGTAGCTCTTCTCTGCACCTGTTCTAGTTTGAAATAATCTTTCTTGAACATGGGTGGCCAGCACTGTACACAGTATTCCAAATAAGGTCTCACCAGTGTCTTTTACAATGGCATGAGTACTTCTCTGTCTCTACTGGATATTCCTTGCCTAATGCATGCTGGGATCACATTTGCCTTCCCCACCCCCCACAGTTACATCACATTGGTGGCTCTTAGTCATCCTGTGATCAACCCGTACACCTAGTCTCCTGTGTCGCTTCCTACTATGAGCCCTTAACCTGTAGCAGAAACTCTTATTATTAGATCCTAAGTGCATGACCTTGCATTTTGTACTCCTGGATTTCATCCATTTCTGTCACACCAGTCTTCCAGGCCATCTAGATCTTCTTATGTAATATTCCCACCCTCCACGGTATTGATGATGCCTCCCAACCTTGTATAATCAGCAAATTTCATTAGCGCACTCCTACTTTTTCTGCCAAGGTCATTAATAAAAATATTGAGTAAGATTGGTGTTAAGACTGATCGTTGAGCAACTTCACTCGCAACCTCCCACTCATCTGATAATTAATTTTCCAGCACAACCCATTGCCTTCTCCTGTTTAGCCAGTTCCTTACCCACTTTGCAATTCTTGTAGTAATCCCCACTTTTCTAATTTAACTAATAATTTCCCATGTCAAATGCTTTACTGAAGTATATTAGATCTAATGCATATTCCTTATTTAAAGATCATCAGTTATTTTTTTCAAAGACGGAAAACAAGTTAATCGGCATGATCTACCTTTGCTAAAACCATGTTTCATGGAAGTAAAGGTGAAGTAACGTATGTAATTATTCTTTCCTTCACAATTCATTCTAAAGCCTTGCATACTACTGAGGTCAGAGTAACAGATCTACAATTGCTTGATCAGTCCCCCTCTTTTTTAAATATAAATACAAAATTAGCTATTCTCCAGTTATATGGAACTACCCCTGAAGAGATAGAATAAAAATCCTTCTTGCCAGACGAGCAATCTCATGTGCCAGTTATTTCAGTATTCTGGGAAGGAAGTTATTCTCTCACCCCCAACTCTTTTGATGAGGTAATTTCCCTTTCCATACACTCAGTTCCATCAGCCTTCCCGACTTCATGCCCATGTTCCATATCATCATCCTTATAGAAAACCAAGACAAAGTATTAGTTAGTATTTGAGCCTTAACTAGATTATCTTCAATCTCCTTGCCATTCACCCTGCATAGCTGTCTACCCTCATCCTTCCTTAGTCTCTTTTTATTTCTATAACTGAAAACCCTGTTTATTTTAATTTCCTTGGCAAGAGCTAATTTAACTGGACTTTTGGCAATTCTCACTTTATTCCTACATTTTCTAATTTCCAAGTTATGGCTTTCTTTGCTGATCAATCCTTTTTCCAGTCCCCATAGGTTCTGTGCTTAATCCTAATCATCTTTTTGAGGTCATTATTCAGGCATCTGGGTCTGGAGCTTTTCCCCATACATTTTTACCTTTTCTTGGGATGAAAATTTCAGGCAGTTTTTATATTGTTGATTGGAAGAAATTGCAAGCCTCCTCCACATTTAAATCCTTGAGTTTTCCTGTTCAGTTGACTTCTTTAATTCCCTTAATTTCCCAAAATACGCCCTGGGGGAATATTACAAAATTATTCATATGTTTAAATGAAGCAGAGGATGACTTTGGTGGCATACATAACTCTGTTTTCCATATGATTGATCACAATAATGTTTGTAGAAAGTGGAGGTCTTATAATTGTGTAAAAAGAAAATGAAGTGAGCTGTAGCTCACGAAAGCTTATGTTCAAATAAATTGGTTAGTCTCTAAGGTGCCACAAGTACTCCTTTTCTTTTTGCGAATACAGACTAACACAGCTGCTACTCTGAAACTTATAATTGTGTGTTCGCAAATATGTAAATAGAGCCTAATTCATCCTAATGTTCACGCTGCCATCTTGAAATCTCCAATTTTTCTCCTCCTGCTGATAAACATTTCAGTCGTCCATAAAAGTAGAGAGAGAATATCATGTGACCAAGGTGACCAATCAATCACACACTGTGAACAATAGTGAATAGTCAGAGTGAGATCACGAATAAACCACAGATTGAAATATATTAATATAAATTATCTGTCAAACCCTTTTGAACGGCAAACAAAATCACTAAACTCACGATCTGTTTGTGGTTAAATCACAAAACAAGGAAAGGCACAAAATTCTTAAGATAAATGATTTGCTCTGAATAGTTGGCCAGCTCTACTTACACCCACGGATGGGTATAACACCAGTCAGCGTGTATTCCTTAATTTTACAAACCTTTCTAAAGTGAAAAAAATGTTCAGTGACAGCCTGTCAGCTCATCTTGTTCAGTTGGAAAACATGTTTAATAATGTATTATGTTATAATGATTTTGTGTCACACTCTACAAGACTGACATGCACAAACAAATAGTGTGTCAGATAATCTGTGCTGGATTGTTGTTTAAAAGAAGGAATGTGCAGGTAGCATTCAGTGGGCGATAGCAGATGTATACAGATTTTGGGAGTTCACTGGAACACACTGAATGAAGCACAGACAATACTGACTGACAACCATAAACTGATGAGAAACCTGGGAATAGTTTACATGTCTTATTTAAAATATATTCTGTTAAATTAACTGCTTGTAACACTACAAATATACTGTAACTCTCTCCCCTTAAATGTTGATTTTTGTTGGTTTTTTCCCCCCACTTATTTGTAAGGCTGATGAAACTTTTCTGTCAAAAAAAATTTTAACTGAAAATTTAGGTTTTCATAAAACAAGATGTCTGCTTTACATAGAGCATTTGGGTTTTCTTTATTGAAAAACCAGAATACCCCAAAACTGAAATATTTTGATTTGGAAATGCTGCCATTGTGTCTCATGGGAATTATAGTTTTAGTTGTCTCATATCCCCATTATCCTGTATGGTCCAGGCTTCCCATCTAATCTATATCTCTCCTGATGCATTGCCAGAGACTCCCATGATGCACTGGCTCCTCTCTCCAAGAAGGGAGACCATGGTGCATTGTGGGAGGTTATAGTCCAACCAGGAAGCCAGGCCTACAGAGGAGAATGTGAGCACAAGGCACCTGAACTGTAATGCTCATGAAGAATTGTGGCAATGTTTCCAAATTAAAAGGTTTTGGGATTTGTCAGATATTTTTTTTATTTCTGCTCCCCCCTCCCCAAAGAAAATTTAGATGGAAAGAAATTTTGTTTGTTTGAAAAAAAAAATTGTGGATTTTTTTTCCTCCTCAGCCAGTTCTACTTAACTGTCTCTAGATTATGAATTATTTGGAATGGGGGAATCATGTCTTTTTCTGAATGGAAAGCATCTAGTACACTGTAGTTGCTACCAAAATAAAGTAGTGAACACGTATCCTACCCAGCTCAGTCTAAGGGCTTAAAAATATAGTACCAGATCCTCAACTGGTCCAAATCAGCATAGCTCCAGTAACTTCATTCATTTTTGCTAGCTGAGAATTTGTTCCATAGTGTGTCTGGGAAGTGGTCATGGGATGTACATCCTTACATCAGTGAGTCAGATCCAGCCTAAGTTAGCAGTGGCTGAAAATTGTTACCATTCCATGTTTGATGAATGGCCTTTTTAAATAAACTGATAATCTCTATACACTTCCTAGTGGACAAAGGCCCACATCTAACACCCTTGTTGGTGATCTCAGCAAAGAGGCCAAGCACTAAATGATGAAGATTGAAGACCTCTCTCAACTAAAGATTATCCTCCAGGTGGATGTTGAGATATACTGGCATGGCAATGTGGGAAACTTGCACTCCTGTTGACTATTCTGTACCAGCTCAATCTACGGATTCATTGATCTGGCACCTTTTCACCAGCACTGAATTATTTGAGGGGAGAAAGCCTGTGAGAGCCAAGTTTAACATTTCTAAATTTGGAGGAGGAGCACTTAGCATCAGCTTTTAGATGTTATAGAATCATAATTAAAGATAGAAAGGATTTACTAGGTCATATTGAGCAAAAGTAGTTCTACAGTTTGGGTTAGGCTGTTATTCTGCATGGGCAAATTGGTAAGGGGTTATTTAAAAAATGAGGGGGGGGGAAATGGCCTTATTAACTAAAAAATGAACCAGACCCAACCTTTAAACACATAAAGGTGAAATCTTGGCTTCATTGAAGTCAAAGGGAGTTTTGCCCTTGACTTCAATGGAGCTGGGTTTTCACCCATAAACTTGTAACCTGATACATAGGCCAGAGAAAAAGCTTCCCATAAGCATCTGTGCTTTTGGTTTCTTAACAAAACTGCCCAACATCTTAGGATTCATATCCCATGTCATGCCAATGGGACTTAAAATTGTAATCAAAGCACTTTCTTCCAGTTTTACGTGATTAAAAAAATTAAATGTTTTGATTTACTATCACTAGCACTATCACCGCCCCCTCCTTTTATTTTTTTTAAAAGGAGACTTTATTAGAGTTTAATCTATTCATTTATCACCCACCACTATATAAACTGAGCACCACACACATCCCTGTGAGTAAAGATAGTGTTAATATATCAGTTTTACAGATGGGGAAACAAACTGGAGATTAACCCATCACACAAGAAGTCTGTAGCGGAGCTGGGAATAAAACCAGATCTCCGAAGTCCCAGTTCAGTGTCTTAGCCATAAAACTATACTTTCTTTCCTCTGTTACTAATACTGTTGCAGGCAAATACTGAAAGAAATGTTCAAGCTTCATTACTTATAATGTTCATTTACTTTTGTCTGCAGTCAGCTTCACTTTCAGGTCTCTAGCAGCTGTACAAGGCAGCAGTGTTTGGGTTACAAGTAGTGCAGAGAAATTTTTGTTTTATTTTTAAACTTTTTTTCCCACTGGGATTTGTAAGACTTCTCAAAACACGTCTGTTAGTCTCTAACTTTTTTTAACCTAGAGATTTTACAAAATCTAGATGAAATTTGACATGACAACATCCCTTTAAGCATATACAGCCATATCAATTATTCATGCTAGGCATGATTTTTACTACACTACATTCTCAGGGGAAAAGTGCACAGAGGAAAAAAGTGTGGCAGCTTTGAGGGTTCCTGAGCCATTCTGTCAGCACAGGGATGGAGGACTCCAGGAGCCTGGTGGAGAACAAGTTCTGTATTGTACCTTTCAAATGAATCTTTGTGCACTCTCCCTAACAAATACTGTCACCCAAGGGGTTGGAGAAAAAACAGTTACTTACCTTTGGAAATGGTTGTTCTTTAAGATGCATTGCTCGTGTTCATTACATGCTAGGTTTGTGCACGCTCACGTACACATTTGTTTGAATTTTTTGCCTTAGCGGTATCTGTAGGGCCGGCTCTGGCACCCTCTGGAGTACTGCACTCATGCACAGGTATATGAGGCTCCGCCAGCCCTATGCCCTTTGGTTCCTTCTTGCTGGCAACTCCGACAGAGGAGGCAGATAATGGAATGAACATGTGCAACACAGCTCAAAGAACAACAGTTACAAGAGGTAGGTAACCGTTTTTTCTTCTGCGAGTGCTTGCTCATGCAGATTCCATTCTAGGTCACTCACAGGCAGTATCCCCGGAGGTGGGCTCAGAGTTCACGGTCATGTGGCTTGCAATACTGCTCTACTGAAGCTGGCATTGTTCCGGGCCTCCTGGGTGCTGGCATAATAGGATATGAATGGATGATGTTTATCTGAAGAGAGCGATCTTCCAGTGACCTGCAACCTTACATGATGAGGTTGCAAACATGAGCTCCCTAACCCAGGTCTGAAGCACTGAAGACCAGAGTCACTGAAAGGGACAGGACCACAAAAGGAATTCCTTCCAACACTAAGCTGGGGTCTGACCACCATTCCAGGGATGACCTGATGTGTTCCGGTACCATGACCATCTGGTCCAGATCATGTCTGTTGGGGATGTAGACTGATGCCAGTGACTCTTGAAGGGGTCTGAGATGAAGCCACGCGTGCCAGACCATGTAATTACAAGCCACCATGTGGCCCAAGAGCTTGAGGCACATGCGGACAGTTGAGAGAGGGTGGGCTCTCACGTGGGAGATCAGGTCTGACATGGTCTGGAAATGGGTCTCTGTCAGAAAGGCACTGGCCTGTGTAATTGAATATTGCTCCTGTGAACTCAATACGCTGAATGGGGGTCAGAGTTGATTTCTTCTAGTTTATTAGCAGACCCAGGTCACGACAGGTGGAGTGCACCAAGTCAAGGCTCTTTGCACCTGGGCCTGCAACCTTCCCTTGATGAGCCAGTCATCGAGATAACGATAAAGCAGTACTCCTCAACACCTCAGGTAAGCAGCCACTGGAGCCAGGCACTTCATGAATAATCTCGGGGCAGATGAGAGGCTGAAGAGTAGCACCATGAATTGGAAATGGCGTTGGTCCACCATGAAACAGAGAAACTATCTGTGCCCCTGGAAAATGGAAATATGAAAATGTGTCCTTCAAGTCGAGGGTGGCATACCAGTCTCCTGGATCCAGGGAGGGGATGATGGAGGCCAGGGAGACCGTGCGAAACTTCAACTTCTTGAGATATTTCTTGAGGCAACGCAGGTCCAGAATGGGTCTGAGGCTCCCTTTGGCCTTTGGGATTAGGAAGTGTCAGGAATAGAACCCTTTCCCCCTCATGTCTTGAGGGACCTCCTCTACTGACCCTAGTCGGAGAAGAGTTCCTACCTGCTGAATGAGGAGTCGCTCGTGAGAAGGGTCCCGGAAGAGGGATAGGGAAGGAAGGGTGGGATGGTTGAAAACGTCAAGGCGTAGCCCAAAGATATCGTGTTGAACACCCTGTGGTCCGAGGTTACTCGAGCCCATGCAAATCGGGATGTAATCGGTTCAAAAATAAATTGCGGGGTGGATCCTGGAACTCAACCGGGACACCGTCCTCATGAGCACCATCAAAATGTCTGCCATGATCCTCCCTGATGCCTTGCAGGACCAGACTGGGAAGGTGAGTGAGAGGAAGAGGGACGACATCACTATCTTTTCCCTTGCAGCGCCTTACCGTGGAGGCCCCAAAGACTTTGATGGTGGAAGCAGCCAGAACTGCTTCCTTGCAGCCTGCAGTGTGTAAAGGCCCAGAAAGTGGAAGGTGTCATAAATATAAAGGGAAGGGTAAACACCTTTAAAATCCCTCCTGGACAGAGGAAAAATCCTTTCACCTGTAAAGGGTTAAGAAGCTGGGATAACCTCGCTGGCACCTGACCAAAATGACCAATGAGGAGACAAGATACTTTCAAAAGCTGGGAGGAGGGAGAAAAACAAAGGGTCTGTGTCTGTGTGATGCTTTTGCCGGGGACAGAACAGGAATGGAGTCTTAGAACTTAGTAAGTAATCTAGCTAGATATGCGTTAGATTATGATTTCTTTAAATGGCTGAGAAATTAAGTTGTGCTGAATAGAATGGATATTCCTGTCTGTGTGCCTTTTTGTAACTTAAGATTTTGCCTAGAGGGATTCTCTGTGTTTTGAATCTAATTACCCTGTAAGGTATTTACCATCCTGATTTTACAGAGGTGATTCTTTTTACTTCAATTAAAATCCTCCTTTTCAGAAACTGAATTTTTTTCATTGTTCTTAAGATCCAAGGGTTTGGGTCTGTGGTCACCTATGCAAATTGGTGAGGATTTTTACCAAACCTTCCCCAGGAAGTGGGGTGCAAGGGTTGGGAGGATTTGGGGGGGGAAAGACGTTTCCAAACAGCGCTTTCCTAATAAAAATAAACCCAGATAAACGTTTGGTGGTGGCAGTGGAAGTCCAAGGGCAAAGGGTAAAATAGTTTGTACCTTGGGGAAGTTTTAACCTAAGCTGGTAAAAGTAAGTTTAGGAGGTTTTCATGCAGGTCCCCACATCTGTACCCTAGAGTTCAGAGTGGGTAAGGAACCTTGACAGAAGGTAACCCAAGAGTCCTTCAGGCCATGCAGCCTCACATCAGTCCTGCTCCGAAAAGAACATTCCTTTTGAATGGAAGATCCTGATTGGACAACTGCATTACCTAGGAGAGACTGGCGGATTGCAGCCACGAACTGCACCTCATGACCATGGCCATGGCCATGGCTACGGCTACATCCTGGCTGCCGAATCAGCCACATCCCATACCATCATGAGAGAACCCCTCACAATCACCTTGTATTTCCCCAACCTTGTATTTCCCCAACAGGGCTTGGTGAATAGAAACCTGGGGCTGGAAACTGGCTGTTGAATAAACTTTTCTTCCAAAAAGGTCCAATCTCTTTGCTTTCTTATTTTTAGGCATGGCACTTGCCTGACCTTGCCTATCCCTTTCATTAGCTGCAGATACCACTAGTGACCCAAGGGGTGGATGGGTGTATAGATAGTTGAATCCTTTGGCAGGGACATAGTACTTCTTTTCCTCCTGTTTTGGTGTTGGCAGAATAGAGGAAGGGGTTTGCCAAAGGGCCTGAGCTATATTCAAGACCCCTTCATGCACCGGCAGTGCGACCCTCATTATGGCTGCTGCTGTTAAAACATCAAATAGGGTGTCGGCTGGCTCTGCCAGCTCCTCAGCCTCCAAGCCCAAGATGGATGCCACCCTCTTAAGTAGAGCATGGTGTGCCCTAAAGTCATCTGGAGGGGCCGAGTGTGAGGGGCCCATCACAGCCTGATCTGGGGATGAGGATGGCACCATCAGAGATGGGGCTGGGGCACTCTCCCCACATTGGGGCGGATTCTCGTGGTGTTGGCACCGTTTCTCTGCCCCGGCATCAGATCTGTGCTATGATCTGAACTCGGCGCCTACATCGCGGTGGGTTGTTTCTCCAAGGTGGTCAGAGAGGAGTGGTGTGAGTATGGCACCGGCATAATTGGAAGAACCCACGGGTTCCAATTGCGCCATCAAGCTGGTCAGTGGCCCTGTTGCCACACGGCCACCACAGGTTCCATGCTGATCTCCAGTACCTAGGGTAATCGCTGCTTGCACAGCGAAGGGCTGAATTCCTGATCCAACTTAGATGAGTCTCCTCTCAGGGACCATGGAGGCATGGGTGGTGGGTAGCTCTGCCTCCCCTGGAACTGCTGCGCCAGACACCCAGTTGCGGGTTTGGTGGAGGAAGTTTTTGCTTTATGTCCCATGCAGGTTCCAGGGTGGCTGAGGAGATGGCATGTGCTATTCAGCTTCCTGGGTTCATCAGTAATTTCCCAGGACTCCAGAGAGATTACTGATGAACCCAGGAAGCTGAGTAGTACATACTGCCTCCTCAACCACCCCGGAATCTGCATGGGGCATATCTAAAGCTCAGGTTCTTCTTCAGAAAGAGATGCTATCATGCTATAGTTTTCCCCAGGCGGCTTGGTGTCCGAGAAGGGGAGGAAAGGACGGGGAGGTGCCACATGGCTGCGGCTGGCCCAGGGCTCCTCCAGGCAAGTGGTGGGGAGGTGTTCGGCCGGGGCTCCTCTGGGCAGGTGCAGGGGGGCAGGGCGCCCAGGGCTCCTCCGGGTGGGGGGCGGGCTCATTGCTCTGGCCGCAGGTGGAAGGGGCGAAGCCAGTGGCTAGCCTCTCCAAAAGAGGGGCTCCATGCACAGAGGAGCCATGGAAGCGTGAATCTGGCAGCTGATGCCAGGAGCAGGAGACCAGTGCTGAACAGGCGGTGACTGATGCCACTCCGGAGAGCAGTGCCAGGTCAATAGGGATTGATGGCGCAATGGTGGGGAGTGGCCCTGGAGAGTTGGTCACTGGTGCACTGAAGACCTCTTGTGGGATGGTGACTTGTGCCGGGGCATTGGTTGCCAAGAGGAAGGTCGGTACTGGGAAGGCAGAGAGCAGTATCTAGAGGCAAGTGATCCCCACCACATCAGCGGAGACCGTAATCGCAGTACTGGAGACATGGGTTGTCTGGCCGGAGACCACGGCTGCGGAGCCAGAGATCAAGGTTGCAGTGTAAGGGAACGGTGCCTCTGCTCTGGAAACTGGTGACCGCTCTATTGCCCTTTGAGGCAGACCCCTGGCTGGCTTACCCTTGGATGAGGGAGCCTTAGCGGTGTCTGCTGCCAGACGCGCTGCAGGCGATGCCTGGAGGGCCATAAGGTCCCTAGTCGCCTGAAAGGCCTTGGGCATCAAAGGCACTAACAAGTACTGGGGACCCCTGCCGCTCCCTGGAGTCGGGCTGATGGGTCCTGCCAGGGAGGTGCCCCCTTGGAGCTCCGGGGTGGGCAGGCAGCCCGAACATGGTCCTTTACTCGACACCCTTTTCCCCTCTTTACTGGGTGTCGGGGAGTGGCCACACTGTTTCTTCTGGCACTTTTCAGGCACTGGTGAGGGGGAATGGTGACAGGAGGAATGCTCCACATTGACGCTGATGTGCTTGAAGTTGAATTGGAGGAGGATAGCTCCAACACCAGGCAAAGTGCAGCCTCCATGAGGAGGTTCTTTTTGGGTCCTTGGCCTAAAAGTTTTACAAATCCTGCCCTTCTCCGTCACGTGCAACTCCCCCAAACACTTTAGGCAGCTGCTATGAGGATCATTAACAGGCATGGGCTTGTTGCAAACTAAGCACGGTTTGAAGCTGGGGGATTGGGGTATGCCCCATCCCTGGGAAAAGATCGCTAACAGGGACTCTAACTACTAAACACTATACAACACTATACAAGGCTAGCTAACTAATGAGAACTACATACAGACAGTCCCCGACTTACGCAATCATTCCATTCTGGAAAGCTTTGCATAACTCGAATTTTGCGTAAGTTGGAAATGTATACCCGAACGTTACGCAAAAATTTCCACAACTCAAAAATCCTATTTTTGGCTTACGGAGCTTTTTCTATAAGCGCGAATTTGCATAAGTCGGGTCTTGCGTAATCTGGGGAGCGTCTGTACAGCAAAGCACAGAACAGAACCGCTACTGCACTTGCAGATGCAAGAAGAAAGGCTCTGACAAACTGTCATGGACAATAAGAAGGAACTGAGGGCGGAGGGCCGGCAGCACCTCATATCAGTGCATAAGCACGGGACTCCAATGGGTGCCAAGGCCAGCCCTTCAGATACCGCTAAGGCAAAAAATTCCGACAATGGTGCACATGGGCGCTCACACACCTAGAATAGAATGGACATGAGCAAGCACTCGAAGAATTATAGAATCACAGAAGGATTAAATAATAATATAATAGAGACCTAAACAATCTGTAGCCAACAGACCATATCCCTTTGGACACGTGTATACCTGCTCAATGCAGGCAAGTATTTTAACCCCAACTATGTTATTATTCATTAAGAGCTTAATCTACAACCCACAGATATCAATGGGAGTCCTTCCAACCAACTTCACAGTGGGCACTGGATAAGGCCCTAAAGGACTTGGCATTTATGTCTTTCATCTGAGGATCTCAAAGCACTTTTCCAATATTAGCTAGTGAATTGTTCTCTAAATCACACACACTAGGATCCAGCAGGACAGTGGGGTGGGAGGAGGTATTGTTTCATATTCTCTGTGTATATATAAAGTCTGCTGCAGTTTCCACGGTATGCATCCGATGAAGTGAGCTGTAGCTCATGAAAGCTCATGCTCAAATAAATTGGTTAGTCTCTAAGGTGCCACAAGTACTCCTTTTCTTTTTGCGAATACAGACTAACACGGCTGTTACTCTGAATCCTGCATTTGCTCACCTATTTACATGCATAAAGTTACTCATGTGTGAGGATGTTTGCTAGATGGAGATCCAGCTATGTAACCTCTAGAAAGAGCAAATAAAAATCTACCCATTTTACAAGGCTGGGACTTTCAAAAAACCAAAATAGCAGGCATCTTGACATAGGCTTAATAATTTGTTATGCTTGCTAACTTCAAACTACACAGTGTCTGTATCTTTGAATTAAGCACAGCTATTTCCATGATTAAAGCTTACTCCTTTCTGGAGTCTATCTCAAAAAAAGACTTTTATCCTTGTTTCATCCGTTTCTAAAAATGGGATCAAGACGGTATGTCTACCAAAAAAGCCAAACAACTCTTTCCCCCACCTGCCCCCAACATTTAGGGCCACCTTTTATATTCAAAGCAAAGACTTGCTAAAATGAACACACGCCCACACTTGTGGGTGCAGTTACCATGAGTGCTTATGCACGTGGGGTATTTGTACACTGAAATGGACAGATGGTTTAATGGCCATTTGCATGCCATTTGCATAAATGATCTGGAGGATGGTGTGGATTGCACCCTCAGCAAATTTGCGGACAATACTAAACTAGGAGGAGTGGTAGATACGCTGGAGGGCAGGGATAGGATACAGAAAGACCTAGACAAATTGGAGGATTGGGCCAAAAGAAATCTGATGAGGTTCAATAAGGATAAGTGCAGGGTCCTGCACTTAGGATGGAAGAATCCAATGCACAGCTACAGACTAGGGACCGAATGGCTAGGCAGCAGTTCTGCGGAAAAGGACCTAGGGGTGACAGTGGACGAGAAGCTGGATATGAGTCAGCAGTGTGCCCTTGTTGCCAAGAAGGCCAATGGCATTTTGGGATGTATAAGTAGGGGCATAGCGAGCAGATCGAGGGACGTGATCGTTCCCCTCTATTCGACATTGGTGAGGCCTCATCTGGAGTACTGTGTCCAGTTTTGGGCCCCACACTACAAGAAGGATATGGATAAATTGGAGAGAGTCCCGCGAAGGCAACAAAAATGATTAGGGGTCTGGAACAAATGACTTATGAGGAGAGGCTGAGGGAACTGGGATTGTTTAGTCTGCAGAAGAGAAGAATGAGGGGAGATTTGATAGCTGCTTTCAACTACCTGAGAGGTGGTTCCAGAGAGGATGGTTCTAGACTATTCTCAGTGGTAGATGAGGACAGGACAAGGAGTAATGGTCTCAAGTTGCAGTGGGGGAGGTTTAGGTTGGATATTAGGAAAAACTTTTTCACTAGGAGGGTGGTGAAACACTGGAATGCGTTACCTAGGGAGGTGGTAGAATCTCCTTCCTTAGAAGTTTTTAAGGTCAGGCTTGACAAAGCCCTGGCTGGGATGATTTAATTGGGGATTGGTCCTGCTTTGAGCAGGGGGGTGGACTAGATGACCTCCTGAGGTCCCTTCCAACCCTGATATTCTATGATTCTATGCAATATCACAGTTTCTGACCATGCAAATAGAAATAGACATTTATATTCTTGGATCGGGGGAAGTGGGGGCTATAGTGCTCAGACGATTTCCTCTCAATGCTAATGCAACTCCTTTTTACCAGCACACCAATTCCTGTTGACCCCCTTCCACATTTATGAATTTTCCTTAGAACAAGGATCTTGTTAACCAGTACTTATAATACCAAGGGAAAAAAATGGCAGATCTGAAGTTGAGTGATACAAGAGCACAGCTATTCAAAAAAAAAATTTTCAGGAAAAACTTCCAGAAAATTTACCTCCTCACACTGATTTTTGGTCAAGAGAAAAAAAGTTTTGATGAACATTTCCTGACAAGCTGAGCGTGAAAGAATCTCAGAAGTTTCAAAGGTTCAGTGAGGATGATCACCAACAAATACAGATGTTCATCTGAATCTTTCTGGTCTGCAAAAAAAAAAGTTCAAATTCCATGAGACCAGAGTGTCTATGGGACCTTTTTAGTACTTATATTTCTATCCTGATCGGCAACAAGACAGCAAGTATTGCCTTTCCCATGGAATTTCATCACTTCTGGTTTGGTCTAAATCAGGAAGGGTTGAAACAAACACATTTTATCATATATCCATCTAAACTGATATAGATGCACATTCTGTCATCCCCTCCCCTCATCTCTCTACATTTACTTGGACCAAACCTGACCTTTTAAAGTTTCTCTCTCCCCCTCTAGTACTACATTAAGCTTAGCTTAAAAGAAAAAGAATACATATTTTAGAAAAAAAATTTTCTACTAGTTCTAATACAGAACTTGAGAGACTTTAAAAGGTTCAGGTTTGGCCTGAATGAATGTCTGAGAAGAGTCTTTACTTCATCCCAGGTGATTCATTCAGTACCTGTGCAAACGCAGACTAAAAGATTACTTTGTCTCTTCATTATTTTCCTTCCTAAACTCATTTTCAGCATATTCCATGTTACTGCTATGTATTTTTCTCTCTTAAGCAAAGTAACAGCATTCTCTCCCCTACCCCTTTCTTCTTCTTCTACAGTATGTGGAAAAAGAAAAGGAGTACTTGTGGCACCTTAGAGACTAACCAATTTATTTGAGCATAAGCTTTCGTGAGCTACAGCTCACTTCATCGGATGCATACCGTGGAAACTGCAGCAGACTTTATATACATACAGAGAATATGAAACAATACCTCCTCCCACCCCACTGTCCTGCTGGTAATAGCTTATCTAAAGTGATCATCAGGTGGGCCATTTCCAGCACAAATCCAGGTTTTCTCACCCTCCACCCCCCCACACAAATTCACTCTCCTGCTGGTGATAGCCCATCCAAAGTGACAACTCTTTATACAATGTGCATGACAATCAAGTTGGGCTATTTCCTGCACAAATCCAGGTTTTCTCACATCCCCCCCACCCCCATACACACACAAACTCACTCTCCTGCTGGTAATAGCTCATCCAAACTGACCACTCTCCAAGTTTAAATCCAAGTTAAACCAGAACATCTGGGGGTGGGGGTAGGAAAAAACAAGAGGACACAGGCTACCTTGCATAATCGGAATATGAACAAAAGGCTGCTCGGCAGCTCTCCAACACGAGTTTCTACAAGCCATTACCCTATGATCCCACTGAGAGTTACCAAAAGCAACTACAGCATTTGCTCAAGAAACTTCCTGAAAAGGCACAAGATCAAATCCGCACAGACACACCCCTGGAACCCCGACCTGGGATATTCTATCTACTACCCAAGATCCATAAACCTGGAAATCCTGGGCGCCACATCATCTCAGGCATTGGCACCCTGACAGCAGGATTGTCTGGCTATGTAGACTCCCTCCTCAGGCCCTACGCTACCAGCACTCCCAGCTACCTTCGAGACACCACTGACTTCCTGAGGAAACTTCAATCCATCGGTGATCTTCCTGATAACACCATCCTGGCCACTATGGATGTAGAAGCCCTCTACACCAACATTCCACACAAAGATGGACTACAAGCCGTCAAGAACACTATCCCCGATAATGTCACGGCTAACCTGGTGGCTGAACTTTGTCCTTACCCATAACTATTTCACATTTGGGGACAATGTATACCTTCAGATCAGCGGCACTGCTATGGGTACCCGCATGGCCCCACAGTATGCCAACATTTTTATGGCTGATTTAGAACAACGCTTCCTCAGCTCTCGTCCCCTAAAGCCCCTACTCTACTTGCGCTATATTGATGACATCTTCATCATCTGAACCCATGGAAAAGAAGCCCTTGAGGAATTCCACCATGATTTCAACAATTTCCATCCCACCACCAACCTCAGCCTGGTCCAGTCCACACAAGAGATCCACTTCCTGGACACTACAGTGCTAATAAACAATGGTCCCATAAACACCACCCTATACCGGAAACCTACTGACTGCTATTCCTACCTGCATGCCTCCAGCTTTCACCCTGACCACACCACACGATCCATCGTCTACAGCCAAGCTCTGTGATACAACCGCATTTGCTCCAACCCCTCAGACAGAGACAAACACCTACAAGATCTCTGTCAAGCTTTCTTACAACTACAATACCCACCTGCAGAAGTAAAGAAACAGATTGATAGAGCCAGAAGAGTTCCCAGAAGTTACCTACTACAGGACAGGCCTAACAAAAAAAATAACAGAACGCCACTAGCCGTCACCTTCAGCCCCCAACTAATTCAGCCTCCAACGCATTATTAAGGATCTACAACCTATCCTAAAGGATGACCCAGCACTCTCACAAATCTTGGGAGACAGGCCAGTCCTTGCCTACAGACAGCCCCGCAACCTGAAGCAAATACTCACCAACAACCACATACCACACAACAGAGCCACTAACCCAGGAACTTATCCTTGCAACAAAGCCCGTTGCCAACTGTGTCCACATATCTATTCAGGGGACACCATCACAGGGCCTAATAACAACATCAGCCACACTATCAGAGGCTCGTTCACCTGCACATCCACCAATGTGATATATGCCATCATGTGCCAGCAATGCCCCTCTGCCATGTACATTGGTCAAACTGGACAGTCTCTACGTAAAAGAATAAATGGACACAAATCAGATGTCAAGAATTATAACATTCATAAACCAGTCGGAGAACACTTCAATCTCTCTGGTCACGCAATCACAGACATGAAGGTCGCTATCTTAAAACAAAAAAACTTCAAATCCAGACTCCAGCGAGAAACTGCTGAATTGGAATTCATTTGCAAATTGGATACTATTAATTTAGGCTTAAATAGAGACTGGGAGTGGCTAAGTCATTATGCAAGGTAGCCTGTGTCCTCTTGTTTTTTCCTACCCCCCCCCCCAGATGTTCTGGTTTAACTTGGATTTAAACTTGGAGAGTGGTCAGTTTGGATGAGCTATTACCAGCAGGAGAGTGAGTTTGTGTGTGTATGGGGGTGATGTGAGAAAACCTGGATTTGTGCAGGAAATAGCCCAACTTGATTGTCATGCACATTGTATAAAGAGTTGTCACTTTGGATGGGCTATCACCAGCAGGAGAGTGAATTTGTGTGGGGGGGTGGAGGGTGAGAAAACCTGGATTTGTGCTGGAAATGGCCCACCTGATGATCACTTTAGATAAGCTATTACCAGCAGGACAGTGGGGTGGGAGGAGGTATTGTTTCATATTCTCTGTATGTATATAAAGTCTGCTGCAGTTTCCACGGTATGCATCCGATGAAGTGAGCTGTAGCTCACGAAAGCTTATGCTCAAATAAATTGGTTAGTCTCTAAGGTGCCACAAGTACTCCTTTTCTTTTTGCGAATACAGACTAACACGGCTGTTACTCTGAAACCTGTCAGTATGTGGAAAATGTACCTTTTTACAATGCACACAATCCTTCTTGCTCCCAGAGTGTAGGATAATAATCAGAACAGTAATGTATGAGACACCAGGTATTTTTCAATGAACTAAAGCCCTCATATTTACCATACCTGCAACTGTGCTCCACCAATCATGGCTCCTAAAGGAGGCCAGGTGCATAAATATAGTGATTTTTTTTTAAAAAAACAAACTCTCCCACTTGTATACACCATCCTTAATTACTACTACTACTGAGACAGGAGGTGGAATCTATGCTTATAACACATGCTCAAGCTACAGATATTTTTATTTTATTTTATTTCAGAAGGTGGAGAAAGCTACTAGGGGAGAGGCTGTTCTAGATTTGATTTCGACAAATAGGGAAGAACTGGTTGAGAATTTGAAAGTCAAAGGCAACTTGGGTGAAAGTAATCATGAAATGGTAGAGTTCATGATTCTAAGGAATGGTAAGAGGGAGAACAGCACAATAAAGATAATGGATTTCAAGAAGGCAGACTTTAGCAAACTCAGGGAGTTGGTAGGTAAAATCCCATGGGAAGCAAGTCTAAGGGGAAAAACAATTTACGACAGTTGGCAGTTTTTCAAAGAGACATTATTAAGGGCACAAGAGCAAACTATCCCACTGCATAGGAAAGTATGGCAAGAGACCACCCTGGCTTAACCAGGAGATCTTCAATGATCTAAAACTCAAAAAAGGAGTCCTACAAAAAGTGGAAATGCGGTCAAATTACAAAAGATGAATATAAACAAATTACACAAGTATGTAGGGACAAAATTAGAAAAGCCAAGGCACAAAACAATATCAAACTAGCTAAGAACATAAAAGGAAACAAGAAAACATTCTACCAATACATTAGAAGCAAGAGGAAGACCTAGGACAGAGTAGGTCCATTACTCAATGAGGGGAGAAAAGACAACAACAGAAAATGTGGAAATGGCAGAGGTGCTTAACGACTTCTTTGTTTCAGTTTTCACCAAGAAGGTTGGTGGTGATTGGACATCTAACATAGTGAATGCCAGTGAAAATGAGGTAGGATCAGAGTCTAAAATAGGGAAAGAACAAGTCAAAAATTACTTAGACAACTTAAATGTCTTCATGGCCTGATGAAATGCATCCTAGAATACTTATGGAGCTGACTCAGGAGATATCTAACCCATTAGCAATTATCTTTGAAAACTCATGGAAGACAGGAGACATTCCAGAAGACGGGAAAAGGGGCAAATATAGTGCCCATCTATAAAAAGGGAAATAAGGACAACCCAGGGAATTACAGACCAGTCAGCTTAACTTCTGTACCCGGAAAGATAATGGGGCAAATAATTAAGCAATCAATTTGCAAACACCTAAAAGATAATAAGGTGATAAATAACAGTCAGCATGGACTTGTCAAGAACAAATCATGTCAAACTAACCTGATAGCTTTCTTTGACAGGGTAACAAGCCTTGTGGATAGGGGGAAGTGGTAGATGTGGTATATCTTGACTTCAGTAAGACTTTTGATACTGTCTCGGATGACCTTCTCATAAACAAACTAGGGAAATACAACCTAGATGGAGCTAATATAAGGTGGGTGTATAACTGGTTGGAAAATAGTTTCCAGAGAGTACTTATCACTGGTTCACAGTCATGCTGGAAGGGCATAATGAGTGTGGTCCCACAGGGATTGGTTCTGAGTCCAGTTCTGTTCAATATCTTCATAAATGATTTAGATAATGGCATAGAGAGTACACTTATAAAGTTTGTGGACGATACCAAGCTGGGAGGGGTTGCAAGTGCTTTGAAGGATGGGATTAAAATTCAAAATGATCTAGACAAACTGGAGAAATGGTCTGAAGTAAATAGGATGAAATTCAATAAGGACAGATGTAAAGTACTCCACTGAGGAAGGAACAATCAGTTGCACACATTCAAAATGAGAAATGACTGCCTAGGAAGGAGTACTGTAGAAAGGGATCTGGGGGTCATAGTGGACCACAAGCTAAATATGAGTCAACAATGTAACACTGTTGTAAAAAAAGCAAACATCGTTCTGGGAATGTATTAGCAGGAGTATTGTAAGCAAGATACGAGAAGTAATTCTTCTGCTGTACTCTGCGCTGATTAGGCCTCAACTGGAGTATTGTGTCCAGGTATGGGCGCCACATTTCAGGAAATATGTGGACAAATTGGAAAAAGTCCAGAGAAGAGCAACAAAAATGATTAAAGATCTAGAAAACATGACCTATAAGGGAAGATTGAAAAAATTGGGTTTGTTTAGTCTGGAGAAGAGAAGACAGAGGGGACATGATAACAGTTTTCAAGTACATGAAATGTTGTTACTAGGAGGAGGGAGAAAAATTGTTGTTCTTAACCTCTGGGGATAGAACAAGAAGCAATGGGCTTAAATTGCAGCAAGGGCAGTATAGGTTGGACATTAGGAAAAACTTCCTAACTGTCAAGGTGGTTAAGCACTGGAATAAATTGCCTAGGGAGGTGGTGGAATCTCCATCACTGGGGATTTTTAAAAGCAGTTTGGACAAACACCTGTCAGGGACAGTCTAGATAATACTTAGTCCTGCCTTGAGTGCAGGGGACTGGACTAGATGACCTCTCGAGGTCCCTTCCAGTTCCGTGATTCTATGATAACACAGGCAGAATATCTGACCTGCAAAATCTTAATATTGTATTTTTTGGTACTAAAGATACAGGTGAGAATTCAGTGGCTTTTTTTTTTTTAAAGCTCACATTTGAAATTCTTTATTTTCTTAAAACACCCCCTGCCCCACCCCACCCCCCACACATGGGAAATAAAATGCAAAAAGCAGCATTAAGGTGGAGTTGTCAAATTACACAAGAGCTACCAAACTTGGAGCGTCTCCAATAGAAACTGTGACTTAGCCATACTGCATATACAGTCCATATGCTTAAAAAGACATCCTGGCTCTAGAAATATTGCCCATTTTAAGTACGGGAATATCTCCAAAACCTGTCATCTCTCTAAAACTGGAATGCACTTTTAAAACGTACCCACTGTGTGAAGGCACTAATGGTAATGCTCTATAGAATTATATGAAGCACTACATATACACAATGGAAACAAATTATGATTGCTGGAAGGAAGCAGAATTATGAATTTCCTGCCTTGTGTGTATTTAATATAATTTATTTGCAGCATTAGACTTTTCTGTTGAGAAGTACCGTTGCAAAGAGACAATGAACTTACAAGATGTTTCTGCAGCAGAGAAAATACAGGCCATTTATTATTGGTAGGAAAGTTGCTTTATCTCTAGAAATAGCAAAAGGCTGAAAAGACTATTTCAATCTAAAATCCAGCTGTCTCGGCAGTAACAATAAAATTTCATTCATATTCCATTTACCGGGAAGGATGCCAATGTGCTTATATTGTCTATTTTCACTGCAATATTTTATGTTTCTTGAGGTAAAGGATATCATCTCTGGCTACATCTGTGGGGTATTTAAATATGTGGAAGCATTTCTCAGGAAAAAGTTTTGCAAGTGCTACTGAAATGAAGGCCATAAAACACCTGAGTAAAACATGAAAAGCTCTTATCTTTACTCAGATAGGCATCTTCGAATTGACTACAAATGGCAGTTGTAGAAGGGAAAAGTACCTCATCATTTTGTTTTTCAATTGGAAAAGAAAAAAAAAAGAGAGGCACTCTAAAGTATATAGGAGATATGCATTTTTGTAGTATGATATAGTTTTGCTCCGTACAACACCTTTTATCACAAGATTTTAAGCTCTAACTAATCCTCAGCAATTCTGAAAAACTAGTGAGTGTTATAATGAACAGCTACCACTGCCCTCTACTGCATGGAATCAGAACTGCTCACTTCTGTGACATGCTATATTGGTACCAGCTCATGGAGGTCATGCTTTAGCTCAAGCAGCAGAAGTTACACCTAAATTGTCAATTATCATCATCATCTGTATTCTGGTAGAGCCCAGAATGTGCTAAGAGCTGTCCATGCACCCAAGAAGACAAACTACACAAGATGTGAGAGGGTGGTGGTCAAAATATATACATTGTTTAAATGGGGTGAGGGGTGTGTTCTTTAGTGAATATCCCTGACTTGTGCCAACTTTTATTAGTTAGGTCAAAGCTAGCAGTGCTGGCTGGAAGAAGAGGTGGGGGAGAATTTAAGTGACAAGAGCACATAAGTAAGGAAGGGTAGAGTTGTGAAGAGCTTTATGGGTGAGAACCTGAACTTGATGGGATGAAGCAGCTTGTGAGGGGAAATTGTTATAGTATTGGATACATTTTACAGATGATAGGGAAACTGAGCCACAAAGAGATTTGCTCAAGTTCTCACAGCAAGCCAGTAGCAGAGCTGAGAATAGATGCAAGTATTCTTGCCCCCCTCCCCAAGTCTCCTGCTCTGGCCATCCATCCAGACATGACGGGTGACTTTAATGTGCCTTACCGAGAAGAAAATGCTGTTAATCTGGAATAGAGGCAGAACACGGAAAGTGCTTTCACTATTCAAAAAATAAATGGCCTTGCAGGAATATCCAGAAGGGCAATATGGTATTTTATTCTGAGCTGTTTTTTCCCCCTGAGTTTATGACTGTCTAAATCCTTTCCTGCATAAGTGAAATATCTTAGCTCCTTTTTCCCCTTAGATCCTGCACTGTTTGAAAAGAATTTCCCAAAGTGATTACCTAAAGTTCTGAAAGAGAAATGATTACAAATGGTTGAGTTAACTGCTCTGGACAGCCTCATCAGTCATCATAATGTGGTCTCAGCACAA
Organism: Lepidochelys kempii; assembly: GCF_965140285.1. Lineage (NCBI taxonomy): Eukaryota > Metazoa > Chordata > Testudines > Cheloniidae > Lepidochelys > Lepidochelys kempii. The sequence continues at coordinate 156,444,219 of NC_136382.1, forward strand.
CTCTCGTCAGGACCAGCAACTTGTCATGACAGATGACACCTCTTTAAGGAGACTTCCTCCCTTGGTTTTTCCATCTAGCAAACCCTCCAGGCATAAGGTGCTTGCAAATAAAGGCTCTTAAGGAATAATCAGGGAGGAATCATTGCTAGCCGTCACGAGTGAGTTGGTTAGTTGTTTTCTTTAGTGGTACCTTATTTTGGATTCTTGGAGTGTTTTTATTTACATGTATGTCTTGCAAAGTGCTTTTGCTTTTAAGATGAATTCAGTGCCGATTAAAGGTACCCAGATAAGAGCAATGAGACTGAACTGTGTAAAACAAAGATAATATGGATCTACCTCATGAGGGTGTTGTGAGGATTGGTTCATTAATGTTTGTGAGTTGCACAAACTATAGACATGAGCACCAGAGAATTGTCTATTAATAAATAAATGCCAACTTGTTTATGGTTCAATTGGTAGGTCAAGGGACTGGGACTCAGGATACCTCAATTCTATTCCCAGCTCTGCCACTTATCTCCAGTGGGATCTTGGACAAGTTACATCATCATTCTGTGCCTCAGTTTTCCTACCTGTAAAATGGGAATGATGACATTTACTGTGCATTGAGATCCTAGGATGAAAAGAACTAAATGTTTATCTGAAGGAATGACAGAGGAGAAAATTCAAAATCTCATTCTCACTATGCCATCTACTTTCACCCTTCCTGCACTGATTTCAGCAATAAGAAAAAAAGCCAAATATTTTAACTTTACAAGAAGAGCAACTGCCTTTCTAATGCCATAGATCCTATCCCTATGGTAGAACAGAACAAACAGTTTGTCAGACTCAGTCCTTGTTTTCCGTTTGTGAATTGTCCATGGACAGATCACAATTTTGATTAACATATTCGTTTTTTGAAATTACTCACCACATGTTTTACACGAACATAGCCAGTGGGGCGGGGGGAGGTTGTGACTAAGTATTGCTTCAGCTATTCACCATCCGGCCCTGGGTTACACTTAAAATTTAGATTAAACTAACCACATTTCTTAGAGGGTGAAAAATTCACAGCTCTGATCACTGTAATTAAGCTAAAAACTTACCCTGGTGGGGAAATATCTACATCGGCGGAGGTGGATTACACAAATCAACAGAAAAACCTCTTCTGTTGCTGTAGCAAACATCTATAGCTATGCTGCTATAGCTCTGCAACTGTGCCTCTGTAGCCCTGGTAGCATAGACAATCTCCTGGTCTTTGAAATGCATACTGTTTGGAATGGTTACTAGAGCCGTGTGGGAACCGGAATTTCCATTTTGTGGGAAATTCTGTGATTCTAAATTTGTTTCTGTTGGGAATCAGAAGGAAACCAAAGAATTTCAGAATTTCCTGTAAGACAAGATTTTCAACAAAAAATTCATTTTAGGTCAATTAAAACATTCTGTTTCAATAAACATCAAAACATTTCATTCTGATTTTGACTTTTTAAACTTATATATTATAATTTAGAATATAAAACAAATTTCATAACAGTTTAAACATTGCATTAGAGTAAGGTCTAAATGCTTCATTTTGGAAAATGAAATTTTGTTAAAATTGATGCATTCCTGTGGAAAATTTCAATCTTGATGAAATGGTCCATCAGAAAAATGTTGACCAGTTCTAATGGTATGTCTCTGTTCCACAATTGCCTAAACATGACTTTTGGGATCGTGTTTCCAGTCTGAATACTTAGTCAAAACTAGCACTTCCTATGAATACTGTATTCTCCAATAGTCGCTTAGCATTAGCTGTTTTGGAGAACATCCCTATCAATAAATTTGCTCCCCTAGAGTAATTAGCAAAAGTGAACACCAAAAGGAAAGCAAACACAGCCAGTGAATTCACTTGAAAATTCAGATGAAAACTACACTGTTGGCCACAGACTACACATGAACAAATTTGAAATGAAAATTATATTTTTGATTATTTTAGAGGATGAGAGGAACCATCCATAATATATCCTGGCACTACCACATAAAATATTTAATACTAGTACTAATAATTAGGGCTGTTGATTAAACTCAAAAAAATTAATTGCAATTTTAAAAAATCACGATTAATTGCACTGTTGAACAATAGAATACCAGTTTAAATTTGTTAAATATTTTTGGATGTTTTTCTACATTTTCAAATATATTGATTTCAGTTACAACACAGAATACAAAGTGTACAGTGCCCACTTTATATTATTTTTATTACAAATATTTGCACTGTAAAAATGATAAAAAAAAGAAATAGTATTTTTCAATCCACCTCATACAAGTACTGTTGTGCAATCTCTTTATAGTGAAAGCGCAACTTACAAATCTAGATATTTTTTTGTTACGGAACTGCACTCGGAAACAAAACAATTTAAAACTATAGAGCCTAGAAGTCCACTCAGTCCTACGTCTTATTCAGCCAACAGCTAAAACAAACAAGTTTGTTTACATTTATGGGTGACATTGTAAATAAGAAGCAGGCAAAAGTGTCACCTGAGAGTGAGAACAGACATTTGCATGACACTTTTGTGGCCAGCATTGCAAGGTATTTACATGCCAGATATGCTAAACATTCATATGCCCCTTCACGTTTTGGCCACCATTCCAGAGGATATGCTTCCATTCTGATGACGCTTGTTAAAAAAATAATGCATTAATTAAATTTGTGCCTGAACTCCTTGGAGGAGAATTGTATGTCCCCGCTCTGTGTTTTACCTGCATTCTGCCATATATTTCATGTTTATAGCAGTCTCAGATGATGACCCAGCATGTTGTTCATTTTAAGAACACTTTCACTGCAGATTTGACAAAAGGCAAAGATGGTACCAATATGAGATTTCTAAAGATAGCTACAGCACTTGACCCAAGGTTTAAGAATCTGAAGTGTCTTCCAAAATCTGAGAGGGATGGGGTGCGAAGCATGCTTTCAGAAGTCTTAAAAGAGCAACACACTGATGCAGAAACTATAGAACCCGAACCACCAAAAAAAAAGAAAATCAGCCTTCTGCTGGGGGCATCTGACTCATATGATGAAAATGAACATGTGTTGGTCTGCACTGTTTGGACTGTTATCGAGCAGAACCAGTCATCAGCATGGATGCTTGTCCTCTGGAATGGTGGTTGCAACATGAAGGGACACATGAATCTTTAGTGCATCTGTCACAAATATCTTACAATGCCAGCTACAACAGTGCCATGCAAATGCCTGTTCTCACATTAGGGTGACGTAAACAAGAAGCGGGCAGCAGTATCTCCTGCAAATGAAAACTTGTTTGAGCAATTGGCTGAACAAGAAGTAGGACTGAGTAGACTTGTAGGCTCTAAAGTTTTACATTGTTTTATTTTTGAATGCATTTACTTTTTGTATATAATTCTACATTTGTAAGTTCAACTTTCATGATAAAGAGATTGCACTACAATACTTGTATTAAGTGAACTGAAAAATACTATTTCTTTTGTTTTACAGTGCAAATATTTATAATAAAAATAAATATAAAGTGAGCACTGTACACTTTGTATTCTGTGTTGTAATTGAATATTTTTGAAAATGTGGAAAACATCAAAAAATATTGATATCAATAGCATTCTGTTTTTAACAGAGTGCTTAATTTTTTGTTGCTTGACAGCCCTACTAATAATAAAAACAATTGGGCTTATATTTGAAAGTTTCCACCTACATCTACGAAGGAGCTACTAACTCCCATGTCTGTAGAATCCACTGATACCTTTGAATGAAAGGCATTCGAGGAACATAACATATTATTTTATCCCCCTTTTGACTGTGTGTTGTTTGAAAAAAAACCAAAACACTTCCTTTTGTTTGCTTTAAACCTGCTGCCTATTCATTTCATTTGGTGACCCCTAGTTCCTGTGTTATGAGAAGGCATAAATAACACTTCCTTATTTACTTTCTCCAGTCATGATTTTATAGACCTCTATCCTATCTCCCCTTAGTCATCTCTTTTCCAAGCTGAAAAGTCCCAGTCTTATTAATCTCTCCTCATAGGGCAGCCATTCCATACCCCTAATCATTTTTGTTGCCCTTTTCTGAACCTTTTCCAATTCCAGTACCATTTTTGAGATGGGATGACCACATCTGCACGCAGTATTCAAGATGTGGGAATACCATGGATTTATATAGCAGCAACATGATATTTTCTGTCTTCTCATCTATCCCTTTCTTAATGATTCCCAACATTCTGTTTGCTTTTTTGACTGCCACTGCACATTGAGTGGATGTTTTCAGAGAACTATCCACAAGGACTCCAAGATCTCTTTCTTGACATAACAGCCAATTTAGACCCCATCATTTTATATGTATAGTTGGGATTATGTTTTCCAACATAATTTTATTTTGTTGCCCAGTCACCCAATTCAAACCTGCTATATTGGATTACAGCACAGTAAACCCCACATAATGGTATAGGGTGACCAGGCAGCAAATGTGAAAAATCGGGACAGGTGGCGGGGGGTAATAGGAGGCAATACAAGAAAAAGACCCAAAAATCGGGACTGTCCCTATAAAATCAGGACACCTGGTCACCCTATAATAGTATCATAGCATCCTTTCTCCCCCTAATTTACCTGCAGTAGAGAAAATCGTGTTGGCTCCCAGATACATTTTGAAAGTGTTGGGTTTTGCACAAAAATCCCTCCGAAACTTAAAAACACTAATATAAGGTACTGCAGTTCTTAGAAACAGCCCCTCAGACTTGCACTCAAGCAAAAGTACTTTGCTGCAAATAAGTAACTTGGACATTTTTAAGGACATTGATAAAATGAGATCCAGGCAAGGTTAAAAAAAAAAAGGCAGTATATTTTTTTCCTTACCATCTCAAGAAAAAGAATCTGTTTTTCAGCCAAGGTGTCTTACAAAAGCCTTTGACAAAAATTGAAGCATATAATAACCACACTGATGCATTGTGGCTTGTAAAGAGAGAGAGACAAGCAATTTGGGAAACTTTTTAAAATCACAGCTACAGGAAGATCAGATGGCTCAAGGGAATGTAACAGATTCTGGAGCTTTTCACTTCTTGGTCACTAGTTTAATGCAGCTTCACAAGGGAACAACCAGAACATAATTGCCAGCTAATAGCATTTGGTGATCTCTGTGGACCACTGTCCCCATCACATAAACCACCTTCATAATTGGAAGATCTGTTATTAGTCTCAGCAGAGAAGCCAAGGATTGAACGAGCCATGGAGAATGGCTTACTCTTTTCCCCCTAGAAATGAAGTCCTTCCAGGTCAGGACTGAAGCACACAGATGGCGAAGCTTGCACCACCACTGCCCGTGCTATAGCTGTTCCAGGGAAGGAGGGAGGATTTCATTCTTTAGAGAATAATCAGCCAGGTACCTTTCACCAGAACTAAATTTACTTTAGAATATCTAAGGGAAATAACTGTGGTTTTGAGAAGGGTGAACATCAGAGGTGGAAATTACTAATCTGAAGTTCTACATTGCTGAGCAAGCAAGACAGCAGCAGATTTCTGCTTTTCATGGAAGGAAAAGCATACTCTGTCCTTGCTCATAAGAATCTCCCTGTTCTCACCCCCAACACCCACAATCTAGTTATCAAGAGAACTAGTGCACAATTTCCAATGTCTTCTCCTGTCATCAAGTTGCAAAAAAAAATTTGGACCTGGTCTTCTGTTTGTCACTATCTCAGTAGCACACCTCTTCACACAGATAGGTTGATCAGAAATCCATCTCACTTGTCTCAGGAATTCACATGATTATCTTCCAGCGCAGACTGCATGAATTGCAAATTCAGTTTCTCTACTTTGGGCTTCAAGCTTCCAGCAGTTCTTTTGCTTTCTGACCATTTTGTTCGGGGGGGGGGGGGGTTGGAAATTTACCCTCCAAGGATTCTACCCTCTTCACTATTCTGAAATGCAACTGACCCTGCTTCTCAGGCCATGTCTACACTAGCACTTCAGTTGGCAAAACTTTTGTTACTCTGAGGTATGCAAAAGCATGCCTGAGCATGAGTGCTTATGCCAGCAAAATTTATGTGCACAGCACTATGTCAGTGGGAGATGCTCTCCCATTGACACAGATGCTGCCGCTCATTGAGCTGCTTTTATTATGTCGACAGGAGAGCTCTCTCCCATCAGCATAATGCGGTTACACAAGAGCTCTTACAGCAGTGCAGCTGTATTAGTACAATTGTGCTGCTGTACGCTTCTAAGTATAGACAAGACATCAGTGTGTTGGTCTCTTTACTGTCGCCAACCTGATTTAACTTGTTGTTTATGTCAAAAGCAGCTGGAGTTTGGAACCTTCTACATTTACTAGAGGTGGGCCTGAACCGCAACCCTAGCTCTGAACACCCTTGATTTTTGAGGTATGTACAATTAAAATCCAGGATGGAACCCTGTAGTTTGGATGGCTCTGTAGTGTTTCAGAGCCAATTGTTATATGGCACAATGTCATTCTTATTTTAGTCAGAAATGGGTTTGCCACAAATCTACCACTGCTGGCAGGTCATTCACAATGCAGTAATCAAAACCCAACCTGTCATTTTCAAGTCCATTTTTGTGAGGCCTTATGAATGGACAATCAGATGTATTTGGGATAAAATAAGAAACAATCTTAACTTTTAATGAGATCTGAAAAAAGCTTGTTTAATTTTCCCCCCTTTTCTCCCCCACGCCGCATTGCTTTTCGTTTGTGCTGCACCGATGTACATTTAGATTTTGATCAGTAACAAAAGCAGAAGTGCCAGAACACGGAAAGAAATGTTAACATTTCTAGTCCAATTTTGCAGACATTAGCAGTTCAGAGCAGTCGCCAAATGATCACTTCTGTAGCCAAATTGAATGAAATCTCCAAACCTTTTAAAAGCAGTTCCACTCTGAAAAGGAGCTCCAAAAAATGGGGCATGATGGGGTTATCTATTTATGCTCTTAATGATTTCCAGATGAGATGTGCACAGTTTGCAAATCAACATTTTTTTCTTTAACTGTCAACCCTGCAAACTTAACCCAGGATTCTAGAGTCAAACTGGGCTGTTACTATCTTGTACACCATAACCAATAAAAAAGATTCTGCAGGCCAAATTATGCTTTTAGTGAAACCATGGGGTTGCACAGGTACATAACCGACTGGAACTTGAACAAAATTCTACTTATGTTGTGTAAGAAGGAAAAGCATCCAGCTCACTCTCCCATAGTTGAAGTCAAAAGAAATAAAAATATATTATATTGCGACTAACGTTAGCAGAAATTAGTCTGATTGCACACACAAAGCAGATCTATTGGCTAAGAAAGTACCATTTTTGGATAGTCACTCTTGAGAGCTGAACAGCATTTTAACATCATTAGTAAACTACATTGAGTCAAAAATCAGAATTTATTAGCCTTCTACAATGTTTGGCAGGTAAACAGGGAAACAAAAATATTATGCCCATTGTGTCCTAAACCTGTGCAGCAAAAACAAAGCATTCCACATTCCCAGCAATGTTAGGGCAAGTAGGCTGGCCTGGAGCAGAAGCTGAATTCACCACTACCTATAGCTACCACAGGGGAGAAAGCCAGATTTTTCTAATGAATATAGCCCTTAATGTATTGGCAAAACATCAAGGAGATACTTTACTAAATAAAAAAAAATCCTCTTTGTAATATAAGCAATATCTCTGCCAGTATCACACTAATGGCTCAGCTCCAGGCAATAAAGATTTAGTATAAAACCCAGTACTACTGGGACATACTCCAATGCTTGCACCCTCTAACAGATTCAGAAAAAAAACACCACACTTTCCTTGTTCCAAAGTCTGGAAAAATCAATATGTGGGTTTTGGCCTAGATCTCATCATATAAAACATAAACAACAAACACACACAAACAAAAAACCCACAATGTTAACTTTTATTCCCTGATGTTACAACTTCACTGGCTAAAATTTCAAAATGTATGAACCTCAAAACTTACTCAACTTCATATTTAATCCAGTGTCCTCCTCTTTCTTTTCTTTAGACTGAAACAAGGATGCATTCAAGATCTCAAGAGGTTGTCTACCCTCAGCCATTGATAAGGATAAGGACAGTCAGAGTGGTGGATTTCTCTAATTCCAAGGACAACTCTAACTGTGAAATTTTCACAAGGATATACCAGGCTAAATTCATTTCTGCAGTGACTACCACCAAGCCCATGGAGTTACACAGTGGATGAACTTGAATTTATTTTTTCAGCTCAGACTATGTTCATTAAAAGATTTGTGAACTTGTGAATCAGGGTGATATGGGAAGAATTATGTTTTTGCATTTAAAAAATTGTTTTATATTAAAACAGCAAAAATCACAAAATTATTTTGGGAACAAAAATTTCAGTTGGACGCTGAAAGCAATACCCTAATACTACCAACCATAAAACGTAACTTAATACAATCAATACCATTTGCTCGTTAATTTCTTATTTGGATCATATTTACAGGAAAACATTAGTAACTGAAGTAATGGTAAATTAAATGGAAACCACTCGCACAAGGAATTGATGAAACCCATACAGTTAGACAAAAGACTGATGATAATAAGTAGTGCCTTTTATCTTGACATCTTAAAATGCTTTATAAAAGGTGGGCAAGTGTCATCAGCCCTATTATCCCAGTCCAATGCACTAGTCACTAAGACATAGTGCCTCTCTCTATTCTGAGAGCAATGGAATCAAATCAAATTCATTTCTGGTGAGCATGAGTGGGGACAGGCCTGTCCTCCATTTTGTATGCCTGTTTCCATTTTGGTATTCTGTGTTGAAAACCAGTTTGATCTTGTATATGCACAGCCAATTGGGAAACCTTTCCTACCTACGTGGGGTACTTGACACTCCTTGAGAGCTATTAGGAAAAAAAAGAGACACCAAGATGGAGGGCCACTGATTTAAGAATGACTCAACTGCTGGCCCACCCTTTATGATACAATGGGTCTCTGAAAGTGAAGCCTGTGTGGAATGGGATGTGGTGCCTCTGAGTGGAGCACATGGCATAGAGAGACACACACCCTATTTAAGCGCTGAGTTCTGTCATATAGGTCTGACCAACACCAGATGCAAGATGACTAGCACCAGAAGAAAGCCCGGGCTCCTGGCTCGAAGGACCCTGACCAGACCCTGGACTCACACGATTGGTGAGTTGAGACCAGGGGAATTATGTTCAGGACTGTTGTGTTGTTTTCCAAAGATCTGTAATACTACAGTGCTGTTTAAGAATAAAAGGTGTTTGTAGTTAAGCAACTCTGTCCTAAATTCTTGTATGTTCCTTGCCTGCCTGCACGTTGTCCCTGAAGGAATTAATTGGGAACCCAACGCTCCCACAGCCATAGGGAACTCTGGGGAAATGTGTCTTAGATACCTAGGGCTGTGGCACTGATTCTAGGGTCAAAGGCAGCCAGACTCTGGTATCCCGCTGTCCAAGAAGAGTACCAGACAGGGGGTTTGCACCCATCCTCGAGCATGCCTAAGAGACCCAAAGCTAGGAAGCGTGATCAGCCACTACCCAGACCTGGGGGCTTAAAAACATGTGGCAGCCAGGATTTTGGTCTCATTACAGCCAACTGCTGTCTAGAGCCAGGTTGCAGGAGGAGGGAGTATCAGCAAATTTCAGTTTGCTGCCTTCTGTGTCCTGTGACCACAGACCCTTTTGCTGAGTACACTCCTATGTGTGGCATCTATTATTTTTTGTTTGTTTAGCACCTGTGTACTCATGAATGATGTAGCTTAAGCCCTGACCCAGCAAAGTACTTAAGCCCCTGAGTAGCCGCACAGGGGATGGTTCGCATGCTTAAAATTAAAATTGTATTTAAATATTTTATCTTGGGGCCACAATGTATAAATTAATAGCAGTAATTTAGTTATCTAAATAGGGATTATCCTCTTTAGTAACATGAAGGTTGGCTAATTGTGGAAAAAAATTGACTGTTGTGATACAGCGTGGCCAGATGGTAGCAGGAGAGTGTTTGGGTTTTTTTGAAGCAAAAATTTTAAAAACATGACACTTTATACATTCTATAGTAAGATTTAAAAAGTCAGTGTTTAGTCAACTGAGAACAAAGCTAGTAGCCAAATTCCCGTGTTTTATTCCCAGCTCTGCTATAGTCCCGTGTGGCCTTGGTCAAGTCACTTCCTCATCTGTAAAGTAAGGATAATTATTTTGATTTACCACACAGGAGTGTTGGGAGGGTTACTGGGTATAAAGCACTGTGAAAGTGTAAAGTATTATCATACAATTCAAAACAAATTTATAAACTTAATAGCAAAAAATAAAAAATTTAAAAAAATTTAAAAAGAAAGAGTCCCAGTTGTTAAACACCAAGGTACAAAGACCAATCTGAACTGCCTAGATGCATTTGCTTTTAATGGAGAGAATAACTTTTCCTTCTCTCAGTAATGAATGTATCTGCAGTGCTAGCATACCTCGGGGAATAGATGTTTGGCTGGGTACTTTGGGATACATAATATTCCTATTTACAGGTGGGGAAAACAATTTAAATGATGTGCCCAAGTTCAAACAGAGTCAGTATCAGAGCCAGCACTAGAATGCAAGATTTCCTGTTTCTCAGAACGATGCCCCAGTCAGACTTCTCATAGCTTTGGAAAAACACCTTAAGCTCTTTGGGTGTTACAAGTGTAAGATATTATGTTCTTTTTAAGCAAGCATTCAGTTAACCTTAGAGAAATACAATACTCCATAGTCACTCCTGAAGAGAGCAAAACCTGAATCCTAAAACAACCTTAAAACCACAATAAGCTGAATTTCTCATTTGTTTTTACTACTTTGGCATTATTAGGTTGGTCCCAAAAAATCAAAAGTAATTCCACACCTGGAGCTTAAACTCAAATAATAATAATAAATGAGTTTCATTTGATCTGTGCAAGCCTGCAGTGTGTTCGAGGAAAGCGTCAGGGCCTCAGGCATTATTGGGATATTGGCAGAGGCTGTTCCCTGAATTATAGAAAGAAGAAAAAAAGATCACTGTTAGCATTTGCTGAGGGCTGTTGCAGCAGATTACGTTTGGATCAATGAGTTGCTTGATTATCCTACTTCACTCCTGAGCCTCTTTCAAGGCCTCAGTGTTACCAACTGTGAAAATAAAAAGACAGCTTACAAAGCCGAAATTACATTCTGCAAAAGCGTATGCTTAGTTTAGAGACAAGGTGTAAAATTTTCAAAAGTGCTTAAGTGGCACAGGAGCCCACACCTGATTTTCAAAAGAGATTTAGGCTCTCAGAACTATAGTCACATTGAAAGTCAATGGGACTTAAGCGCCTAACGTTCAGATTTACAAAGGTATTTAGGTATCTGAAGATGCAGATAGCACCTTTAGAATATCCCACTAGGTGCCTAAGTGAGTTAGGTGCCTAACGTACTTAGGCCCTTTTGAAATTTCCAGTAGGTGCCTATCTGCGTCTTCAGGTGCCTAAATACCTTTGTAAATCTGACCCTCATCTCTTAAATCACTTTGGTGGCAGCTTTGAAAATTTTACCCAAGAAGACTGATTCTCATCTGTGACCCTGCCCCTGTGCACCACTTCAGTGGTGCGCAGAGGCCAGAAACAGCCACATCTCCCAAATTGGGGAATCCCCAGCGTTTTGGGAAGGAAATCTCCTGCTGACTTAGATGACAAAGATGGTTCCTCCACAGCCACTGATATTGGGTGCAGGAGAAGGCATGGCCTGAGTATTACAGCAGTTCACTGATCCTGAGCTGGTGACCCGACCCTGAGGGGCCATAGCCAATCAGTGTAGCTTAGAGCAGCCCAGAGGCTTTTCTAACATGCACTACAGAAGCAACTATACATTAGCAGAGCTCTGCAAATTTGCAGATCTCTCTTCCGCGGGTGCGAGATATCTGCAGCCCATTTTTGCGGATCATGGATTGGATGCAGATACAAATTTTGTATCTGCAAAGGGCTCTGCTCATTAGGATTAGGACATAGTTATAAGCTTATTTGAAGCCCATTTTTCAGCTGCACCCAACAGATACTGAGCATAGCTAAAAATTTGACCCTATAAAAGTTGAACAGCAATGAAGATATGCCCTCCAATTTTGGAAATGTTCTGAAACAACCACAACACTAGCTACTTGAGACCCCAATTTCACTATCATGTCTTTTGTTACAATATGGTGATATCTTGAATTTTAAACTCCAGTAAACTATACCCTGGATGACCATCCCACAACACAGAAAACCTCATCTTGTTCTGATGTTGGACAGAAAATACTCTTGAGTTTTACCTGATGGATTTTTTTAATATAATTTTATTTTTTTAAACCAGATTCTGCCAAGCAGTTAACATATTCAGGACTATTGGATTTGCAGATCAGATCCATGCTGCATCAATTCTGATATCCCTTTCCCCAAGAGAGGCCACTCCTGAGGAATCTGGGGAAAAATAAAATAAGAATTTACCAGGCCAGAATGCTGTACATGGGGGGAAATATTCCTCTCCAACCCCAAGACAAATTTATGCCCTGCATCTTTTTTCTTTAAGAGATAAACCCTTTTTGGTTTTGTAACAGATTCCTAATAAGAGTGTTCTAGGATCACTCTCTTATTTGGCAAAGCTCTCCCTTTTTGATTGCATGAGGCAATGGAATCTGTAGTTGTATAAACACATTACAGTTGGATGACATGATGAACAGACCCATATATTTGTATAACATTACAAATGAAGATCGTAATATTTTACTGCTTTGTGACTAAGAAGCCATTGTTACATCCATACATTTGTCTCTCTGCACAAGATGTCCATTGCTCCTAAGGGTGCAAATAAAAAGTTTGCCAAACTAATAAAAAAATAGTAACAGCTGTTATCAACAGCACTTTCTTCTACACAAAAAGCAAGAACAAAAAACCCTTACATATTGCAAGATATGTATCTTGACTATACTCAAGACACAACTAAGTGAACTAGGACATAGGACTCCAGGGTTCTATTTTACTGCCAGTTCTGCTGCCCACCATCTCTAGTTCCACCTCTGTGATGTTTTACAAGTCATTTAACCAGATTCTTTCTAGTTCAGCACCTTGTGTAGATATTTAAACCAATGCAAACAAATATACAATGGGTGTAAAATGCTACCATTCCGATTTGGGAGCATTTTACACCAATGCAAAGCTCATGCACAGAGGGTGTAAGTGACCACATAATGTGTGGGTCCAAAATGCATTTAGCCATCTGTAAAAGTTAAACATCCAAGCTCACAGGGGCACTGTGAAGCGGTTACGATCATCAAATGAAAGGCATTTTTTTTAAACAATACTACTACTAATGGCACTATGCAGGGATAGATTAACTAGAGCTAATAAAGGACTCAGCCCAGCCACAAACAATGCCCCACCTTTATTTATAGATTAGTAAGTATGCAACTGATTTCCTGTCGTCTTCCTTCATCTGCAAAACACACAAACACATTGTCATACACCTCTGTGCTGGTTCCTGGTTCCAGCTGGGCCAGAATCTCATAAACAGAGCTGGATGAATAATATACACAAGCCATGTGATCTTTTTTCCAATCAATTGACAAACAAGGCTTGGATTTCCAAAGGACACTACAGAAATGAGGTTCCCACATGCCACTGAATTCCCTGTACCCAGGTGACCTATACTATTAATTATTATGATTTTTTAGCATTTGACCAGCTCTACAGTTAATCTAACGATATTATCACATCAATTATCCATGGCTTTTTCTATTTTTCAGCAATTTTGGGTGTGGGGGGAGAGGAAGAGGGTAGTTCCATCCAATTATTCAACCAGCTTGACACAAATAGAGTAGTAGGCTGTTTCAGACACCAGCCCAGTTTTCCAGACCAAACTATTCTGGGTTATTCAGATTAGGGTTAAATAAATAACAGTACTTGAACATTTTAGCATTGATTCTGCAATCCAATTTGCACAGCTGAACCCCTTGTAGAGTCACCAAGCTCCTTATGGACATAGAGTCCAGCTGCAGAATGAGAATGGAAATTTGTGCCCAATGTTGCTAGGTAATTTCCAACAAGTCTAAATTGGCCCTGTGAGTAAAATTTACCTTACACTGTGTGCAACCCAAATGCTGCAGCAGTATGCTAGTGCATGAGAGCCTGAAAGTGAAACTTGTGTAGTTCCACAGTCCAAGCTGAACAGAGCGCAAAAAGTAAACAAATAGCATAAAGAGTGAAAACTAAATGAGATTTTTAAGACATGTTTCAGATGGAATAATCTAAACTGCGATGTGCCCTACAGGTAAGGAATTAGGTGGATCCATCAAGTGAGGAGATGGAGGCTAGGCAGATTGGGCTTCATCTATTAAGGGGAAATTGGGAGCTGACGCAGGCCCCAGTGCAGGCTCAGACATCCCTGAAAGCTGCCCTTATTTGAATCCCTGTTCAGTGGCCTCTATGGATAGGTCTACCTTGTAGCTAGGAGCATGGCTCCCAGTGCTGTTATATATACTTGTGCTAGATCTACTTGAGTTAGTGTGTTAAAAATAGCAGTGTGGATGTTGTGGCACAGGCAGCAGCTCAGGTTAGAAGCACACAAGTCCGGCTTGCCTGACCCCGTGGGTCCAAGATGGGGTGGCTAGCCCAAGCCATTGCCCGAGTGGCAAGGTCCACAATGCTATTTTTAGTATGCAAGCTTGAACAGAGCTAGTGCAAGTCTATCTACATGGGCTGGGAGGCTCACTTAAGGCTGCAGTGTAGATAAAGCCTATGAGCCATTGCACAGGTACTGAATCACCAGATGGTGATTCTCCTCAGACCATTCTCCTCCCATCCCTGCTGTGCCCTCTTCATGGCAGGGGGACTCTTGAGGAGGCAGCACAGTGTCCCCTGCATGGATGATATTCATTAGGAAAAGGGGGCTTTACATCTGCCCTACAGCCCCTTTGCACCTACTATCATTACGATAATGATAAATAAGGCCCCTTCTTTAACTACATTATTTTTAAACCTGACAAGATCCGTTGAAGAGACTCAAATACGGAGCCCATCTCTTGTACGTCCCGGTGCCAGTCACAGATCATAGACCCCATCCTGAAACACATTCAAACCTTCATGGTGTTTCCAACCCCATCCACAACAGGAGTGGAAAGTAAAGAACAAAGGCTTTTTAGGTGATTTTTCATTGTGCTTTAGTGTCTAGCCTTCTTTTGTGAGGCTCTGACTGAAGCTAAAGCAGACAAAGGATTATATGAGCTAAGAACATTTGGCATCCTTAACATGAGCTACAGCTGCCTGCACACTGCCAAGGAGTATGCTGCTGTTGGCTCTCCGTGGAGTGCATGTCAGATCTGTGGAGCAGCCAACTGAGCCCTCCAACAAAATATACTAATAATGTATGAAGAGAAAGTAATTCTTGCAGACGAGGAAGGCTATGTGCAAGAAAGGGAGAGACAAGGAACTGAAAATAGATGAGACTGGAGAGAAAAATACAGTTCTCTTAGGCTGCTGTGAAACACCCACATGCACACACACTTTAAAGAGAATGAGAGAGAAAAATGTATGGCCTGATTTTCTGGAAGTACAGCACAGTATTCCCCAGAATCCAAGGGAAGGTGCAGGGACTCAGCAATTCTGAAAATCAGACCAATGCTCTCCAACATTTGGGGTGGGCAGGGGGAGGTAGCTGCCCCAAATAGTGGGGTTCTGAACTCTTTCTAGTGCCTTCGAAGGGCCAAGGAGGAAAAGGAATAAGAAATGAAGGGAAAGGAGGAAAAAAGAGACTCTGGGAGGGAGATAGAGTGGGAGAGGACTAAGCAGCCTGAAAAACAGGTATATTTACTAATAAAATCCTTGATACAAGTCCTAGAAAAGAATCAGCATTGTATCATCCAAAAAAAACCACACCTGCTATGGAGTATACAAAATTAAGGGTCTGATTCTCCATTGCCTTCCACTTTCTATAGTCAGTTATGCATGCATAAAGTGGGTGTAAGAGGCCACAATGGACCAGCAAGTTAAATCAAACTATTTCCACTTCTTGCTGTGTTTGAAACAACTGTAGTTAAGAGCCTAACAGTGAAACAGAATAATTAATGGCTTTTGTTAGGAGTTAAATTCAATGACATGAGCAGGAAGGCTGAAGCAAGGAACATTCAGGCTGATTCCAGACCTCTACCTGCATAGTTCCCCTAACTCCAAATTCAGTGATGAGAGGACAGAAACATTAAATCTTCAAAATGCCCATTGAGTATGTCTATATTGCACTCTAGATCACAATCAGCTCAGGCTCGCCTCTATGAGATGCAATTGCACCTCCTGAGGCAGTGTAGACATACCTACCAGCAGAGGTTAGCCTGTGGGCACTTACTAGCAACTTATGGGGACAGCTGTTCTCATTCCCTCTCTCCTCCTGTTAAAGGAGGGATGGAGACTCTTGACTGTTTCTCTTCAGTTCCTACCTGTACTTGATCAACTTCTAGCCTCTCCTCTCTATTAGTATGTAAAGTATCCCATTTAATAAATTCTCCCCTAAGGGATGTATCTGTCCAAACTGTGTGTTCCGCTGCACCTGTCAGCTTTCCCCAGCTATTAGTTTAAAAACGCCTCTATGACCTTTTTAATTTTACATGCCAGCAATCTGGTTCCATTTTGATTCAAGTGGAGCCCATCCTCTATAGACTTCTCTTTTCCCAAAAGGTGTATGTGTACACACACACACACACACACTCACTCTACATTAGCAGTTCCCACTAATCCTATTTGCCCGGGTTAATTTTCTATTCGCCTTCATTTAGTAGGTTTTTCAAGCCCTGGCAAATTTGAACCCTTAATTATACGTTAACTATTCACTGTATACCAATTGACTTTGAATTGCTAGTGTATAAAGGGAAAAAGTCAATTGCTTTTGGCATTCAGTCAAATTATTTTCCAAAGCATATTTTCCCTGTACAGATATTTCACTTTCATTGGGATAAAAATCAGATGGTCTGAAAATCTCCAGTTTAAAAAAATATTTAATTCTAACACTTAAAAGTTAATTCTCCTTTCACCATGCTGAGTACTTTCATAAAAGCAAAAATTATTAGCAGCATTATGTGACCCTTCAGAAATAGGCCTATTGTTCAATAAAACTGACCTCAGCAACAATTGACCTTAACATTGCTCAACCGTTGGACAGTCATTTATCTTCTGATCTCCCTTCAATGAGCCCTGTTGCTGAAACAGCTAATTCATCAACCTGGAAGTTTAGTTTAACAGCATGATGCAGGCATTTCTTTTCTACTTATGCCATAAGGGCACACAGTTTTAGAATGACTCAAGAAAATGCGTCTCATTCCTACTGAATGGGGTTTGAAGAGCAGCCATGTACCAATAAGTGACTCACATTTGGCACTTCCCTTGAAACACACATTGAGAACCCTGCTGAAACAAAGCCAAAATACGTCTTCTTTAAACAAACAAAACCCCTATGCATTTAAAAACTACGGGCACAGTTACAGTTTTGCAAATTAATGTACAAATGTAAGACATTATATATAAACTCCATCCATCCATCCTCACTCTCTTGCAACAGAAGCCAACCATCCCTACATCATGCACATTTCCAGTGTAGGCTACAACCTTTACAAAATTAACAGGCTCTGTGGAATTATGAAATTACTAGTGGCTGAAAGCTTGTGTTGTCACAAGGGTGCAATGTGTTTAAAAAGCCAGAAATGGGGGCTCTTATTTCCATGTTGCTGTGTTAACATGTTCACCATTGTTGATGCACAGAGCAGCCCCCTGGCTGCAGGCACCACCACCTCTTTGTCCCCCCTAGTAGCTGTTACTCCCACCCCCTCTGAACAACTGTCACATTCCAACTGCCACAGAACCTTTGTGTGCCAACATTCCATGTGGTTCCCACAGATCCCATCGATGGTTGAACCTGGTGATGTTCTGAACAGAGAGCTCTCAGCTATGCTCCAAGCTGCTTCCAGCACGTCACACTGACTCAATAGATATTCTAAGCTTCAGAGTGACATGCAGACAGAATGAGAACATTGCAAGACGTGCATTGATTTGTGGGGGTGGCAAATCAGGGGTTGTGTATTGCAGTGAAGGGCTATGTATGTTTGGGGGTTTTGTGTATGCTGGTCGTGTAGTTGCATGCATAGTTGTGTTGATTTGTTTCTTGGAGGTTTGTGCTGGAAAATGTGAGATGCGTGCAGGTGGGTGCATGGATATGCCAAGCAACTCACCATCTGTGCAGTCTCCCTCATACATCAAATTAAACTGTTGCATACAAATTATCTGTAGAGGGAGAGTGACAATTGGATGAGTTATGTCTGATAACAGTTGAACACATTTGGCATGACATAGCTACATGCCTTACTGCAGATTTACACCGCATGGGTGGAATTTGTGAAGTCAAAATGGTAGCAGACTGAAACCCAGTGGTGATTGAACCTGGAAACGTGAACAAAGAGAGCCCCCATCCATGCTTGTAGCTGTTTCCATGGTTTCACACTGACTGTGCAGACAGTTTAGGCTTTATTGTGACATTCCTGGAATCTTATCCTAGAGACTAAGCCCATTGAAGTTACTATTTGGCTCGCCTGTGGAGTGAAGAGAGGAATTGGGACACTTTTGGGGAGTTGTTCATGTATCTTGTCAAAGGGGAAGGTACAATGGGTAGGAGGGTGATAAGAAGCTGAGCAGCACGGTTTATTGATCTTCAGCTCAACATTCAAAGTTACTAACTCAAGTGCAATAAGCAGTGCCCCCAGCCCCTCCAACCTTGCAGGTCTCCAAGGATCTGCATGGAAGTCCCTTGCCTTCATACTAGCTCTGGACCCCAGTGACACCCCCAGCCTGTCTCCATGGCAACTCTGCTCCAGTAGATCATGGGGAGAGATGCTAGGTTAGAGGGTGGGGGATTCTGAGGAAGAGCTAATACAGCCCAATGGTAGTTTATCTTTCTTGGGTAATTTCTAAGGGGCCAGAGAGGGGACAATTAGCACCTCTCCCACTAGCCTGTTTCATTCACAAAGAATGAAGCTCATTGCAAGTTAAGTTGAAAAAGTGAAATTTCCCTGTGCACTGCTCTGTCCATCTGACTGAATTGCTTTCAGCCTAATATCCTTACTCCAGTTCCACTGATAAGAATACATCTCCCCTATTTTAATATAAATATTAATAATAAATAATGTATGCTCATCGGGAATCCCAGAGCATACAGACAAGTCCCCACTGGGTCCACAATGTGCAGGCAAGGGGAAGGGAATGTCATTAAAGAATTGCATTGTTTTTAACAGGATAACATTTAGCAAATGAGGAAAGGTGGTGGTAGAAGCGGCCTTGTGGATAAAAAAGGAAGGGACAGATGAGAAAGTAGTAGTACATGTGCACTCTCCCTCAAGAAAAGGGTAAAAGGATTTTGAAAATACGAAGTGTAAGATATACTCTGGAACTCGGAGCTCAGCTATCTTTGCTCTTAAATTTATGAAGGGAATATTGTCTCATGACAGTAGTAGGGGTTAGTCCTGCATTATTCTTAGTCACATACCTGAAAATAAGCCATTTGATGGAAACAATTTTGATAGTGTTATGTGCCCATCCATTTCTGCTGTTATTTTCTAAAAAATAATAATCCCTGTTGATTACAACGAGACAAAGTATATGCAATGGGATGGTATATGACTGACCACCATAACCACAACCACTGACATGGATATTTGGTCCTGAAAACACCAGATGTCTCTATTTTTCAGAGCTGCTGAACACCTACAACGCCAACGAAAGTCAATGGGAGCTGCAGCTGCATAGTACCTCTGAAAAGCCCCAAAGCCAAGGCCTTGATTCAAACTAAAGCTCCCCAACTCATGTGGGACCAATAGTTCCAATGGATGCTGAGCCACCATCTGCAATCTGCCCTTTTCTAGGGAAAGGAAAATTCAAAAGGACTGTATGCAGCTGCTCTTGCTTGCTTCATCCAAACTGTTCCAGCACCATGGAACAGAAGCTGAAGTGGAGATGGCTTGAGATAACAGTGTAATGGGAATGCTCCATTCTCTGACAGCTGCACAAGATGTTGAAAACACTAAACAAATGACACTGGTCTTGTCTTTTGACTTTATGGTTTATGTCATTAACTCTAATTATTAACCATATTTTTAAATTCCATAGCTCCTCCCACCCAAGGGTTTCAAAACACTTTACGGACATTAGTTGATCCTCACAACACTTTTGTGAGACAAATAAATATAATCATTCCTGTTTTATTGATGGATAATGTGGTTTGTCCAAGGTCACACAAGAGTCAAGGGCAGAGCTGCAAATAAAAAACAGAAGTCTTAATGTCTAGTGCCCGTTATAACTATTAGACCATACGACCTTGCTACAGTAAAGTCAAGAAGGGTTTTAAGCCTTGCCACTTGCAAAAAAAAAAAAAAAAAAAAAAAAAGCTGCTACCTATTCACATATTAATTAAACAGGATGAAACTGATGAAATCATTAAACTCTGAAATAAGTCAAGTCTTCCATTTATCATGTTTCCCACACCTGACCGAGGACCAGGCTCTCTGCTGTGATGTTCACTCATAATGTAAATCTGACAGACACCTATTCTTTCCAAAAGAGTTCTACTTGGTCTCTCCTTGTGCCAATTATGAAAGTGCTGTCTGCTTTCCCATGCAAATACTAACATTTCTGCTACTAGTGCGTCGTGCCCCGAAAACCAGCTGGTGAAATCAGAGTGCACCTGAAAGAAGGTTGGTAAAAAGGCTGCAGCCCTGATGAATTGTCTGTGTATATTTATTCCAATGTGTGATCAGCTGCACAGGGTGGAGATGCGGCGTCTTTGTTGCCTCTACTTCTATTTTACAACAACAGCCTTAGTAGCTAGCTTAGAAATCCTATTACAGAAATGAGAAACCAGCGCAATGTGTGCGCTTAGCACTGAAGCTTAGCAGTTCACCAAGTCATACAGGCAAGTGGCTCAGGTATCTTGTCAATTTAGTTTAGTTTTCCCCCAGCTCTGCCATTAGCAGCCACTCTCCAAAAGGAGATTCATTTTGTATACAAAACAGCCAAGAGGGACAGTATATATGAGAGTACTAATATTGCTGAGCTTGCACACAAGTTATTATAATCCTAGTCAGCCATAGCTGCGGGGAAGCTGTACCATTCTCTATGATGTCGTACAACCTTGAAGGAAAATTAGATGACTTGTTATAATTATGTATCATTTCTATTAGGAGAGTGACCTATCGAGAGTGCTCCTATCAGGACTCAGGCTCCACTGTGTCAAGCACTATACACACATGTAAGTCACATGGCCCCTGCCCTAAATGGTTTACAATCTAAGAGAAGCAACATGCAGGAAGTGGGAGGGGATACATCCAAAGGAATACTTAAGTACCACAGGCAGTAGTCATTTTGGTGGTTCACTAGGTGGCATTTTTTTCTCTGTATTGCTGCCTAACTAAAATCCCAGCATGGCATAAGGGGTAGTGTGATGTAGGAAATGTCACCTTTCAGAGGAGAAGATAAACTGAGTTCCTGACCATTAAAGAAATGCCACAGCACTTATTTTTAAAACTGTAGTATTAACCCTAGTCCCCCAGCCAAATTCCACTTTCAGTAATTATCTACTATCTCCGATCATTGTGTATCATAGCCTAATAACGTATGGCAATGGCTACACTAGAGAGCCACTCTAAGCTGATAGGAGAACTCTTCTGTTTGCTTAATTACTCCAGCTCCCCCGAATGGCAGTAGCTATGGATTTGTCTACACTAGCACTTTTGTTGGCAAAACTTTTGTCGGTCAGGGATGTGAAAAAAACACCCCCTGCCGACAAGTTACACCAACAAAAAAGTGCTAGTGTGGAAAGCGCTGTGACAGCAGGAGAGCGTCTTCCTCCAGTATAGCTACCGCTGCTCATTGGGGATGGTTTAATTATGCTGGCAGGAGAGCTCTCTCCCGTTCATATAGAGTAGCTACACAGGAGACCTTATAGCAGTGCTGTACCACTGTAAGGTCTGTAGCGTAGACTACTTCTCCCACCGACATAAGCTCTCCAGCCAACAGTGCTGTCCACACCAGTGCTTCTGTCAGTGTAACTTGCATCAGTCGGGGGATAGGGGGTATTCATACCCCTGAGAGACATAAGTAATGCCGACCTAACCTGAAGTGTAGACAGAGCCTTAGCAGCTGCTGCATTCCACTCCACAGGTGGCTGCTTTTCAATGGTGGTGGGGGAAAAAGGATTCTTGATTATGCATAGTTTGTAAGGAGCTTAGATGTTGCTTAGAAATGCAAGCTGTATTGCTATTAAGGTATGTGGTTTGTCATAGGAAAGAAATGGGGAAAAAAATTAAAGGTTGCCAAAAGAATGCAAAAAAATCTTGAGTTAAATTGAATCACTCCTCACCAATGGTGTACATTTTAAAATAGAGAGATAATACCTATATATTAGTGGGGTTTTAAAAAACAATGTTAAACTCAAATAGGAAAAAATCAGTAATATATGTTTATGATATTAATAAATTGTAAAAATGATAGTACGTCGTTTTGATCAAGCTTGTTATTCATTTCTTAAATTACATGATTTTAGATCTTTCTTGTCATCTTTAATTATATCTACATATAAAGAAAAGGAATACTTTGTAGAAGTGCTGTATGTTGCTATGGCTTAGGAAGACAGTCCTGTATCAGTTACACTTGAGTCATGGTTGGAAGTGTTCTAGCTCTTATGGTTATAAAAACCTAAATTTCTCTCCCCACCTGTCCTCGTCCCCCCATGAAAGCTAAAAGTGTTGTAGAGGATTGTTGAACAGTCATGACTTTTTATTTGAATTGCAAAACTAAAGGAATCTCACAATCCATGACAGTGTAGGGGAAAAGACCAGCCTTAGTTACTAGCAGCTTCCATCTGTGGATACCCACAGAGAATTATGAGAAACGGTAGAGGAAAAGAACACTCTACCATAATTTAAATTCATAACAGAAAATATGAACACATTTGATTGTTTTATGCAGTCTTTAGTGCCTGGAAGCACAACTCATAATAATTTA
This sequence comes from Lepidochelys kempii, assembly GCF_965140285.1. Taxonomy (NCBI): domain Eukaryota; kingdom Metazoa; phylum Chordata; order Testudines; family Cheloniidae; genus Lepidochelys; species Lepidochelys kempii. The sequence goes on from NC_136382.1 coordinate 156,467,202, forward strand.
ACGGCAAACAATATAAGATTTATGGTAATAATTTAGCATCTCTTAAGCAAGAATTTGGCTTACCTATCTTGTATGTATGTAAAACTAAAACCTGAAACTACAAAGACAAGACAAGATGAAACTACAGATGTGTTTACTAGTGCCTTCAAGAGATATCAGCTTTGTTCAAGCCCAAATGCAGGGATTTACCAACTCTAATAAGAATCACTTTAAAAACATTTGTACAGTGCTGTATTTTACATGACTATTCAGAAAATGAATAAAAACGCTTACACATTTGTTTTAATGCACACAGTTTTTTGGAATGGCGACAGTTTTTTTTAACGTACCTTGTTTTATTAGACCAACTTCTGTTAATGAAAGAGACAAGCTTTTGAACTACAAAGAGCTCTTTATCTCTCTGTAGCTCGAAAGCTGGTCTCTTTCACCAACAGAAGTTGGTCCAATAAAAGAGATTACCTCACCTACCTTGTCTCCCTAATATCCTGGGACCAACATGGCTACACCACCACTACAAACAACCTTGTTTTATTGTAAATCCAAACACCAGAGCACTGCATGTAATCTCATCTGATTCTGAAGGACTATACTAGGGAACAACCCTAATTCAGCAATCAGCAAACCCCAGCTTGTCTGTGTGTACACTTGGGGGGGGTCTATACTGGTGTGGTTACACCAATTGCTGAATCAGGGCATTTCCCAAATTAAGACAAGGCCTAATTGTAAGTGAAAATGACCAATCATTTAATGCAAAGCTGAAGAAATGGGTTTCCTGTAACTTTAAAACCGCTCTTAAGTGATAATTTTACAGGATTTGATTCTGAACTCAGATTGCTGATCCCATCAGTGACAGTGCAAACATCACCCCGTCTTCTCTGCCAAAAGAGCTTCAACTCTGTTTTTAGGGGCCACTACAGAAGTTGAGAGGTGATGAGGGGACTTCAGTCTTCATGGTTCATTCAGGCCTTGACCCAAAGCCCAGTGAAATCAATGTAACAATCCTTATTGATCCAGAGCCCATAGAAGTCACTCTCAAGTCCTTGGCCTGTCTTTCAAGACTAAACAAGAGGGTCAATTAGTATCTATTTGATAATAGGAACTAGGCTAAGACCACCAATTCATTTTACATAGACCGCAAAAGTCAAAGGGTAATAAAGACTTTTGAACATTTCTACTGTGACTGAATAAACGTTTTGTGCTCTCCACTAATGACTAGTCTGCATCGAGGATAAGAGCCTCCTACCAGTACCACCTAATTGAATTATTTCTTTCTTTCAAGTGGTAGAGACATGCTTTAGCACTGAATGCCCAGGGTTCCGTACCAGTTGATGACCCATAGAGTGGAGACAAGGGCTGTTTCAAATCTGGCCTTCAAGAGTGTAACAGTGCCTTATTGGTAAAAAGTTCTAAGTATCATTATCAGTCCCCTCTGCTATCCAGTCCCTCTCACCTAACGTCTATTTTATGGTGAACAGATAAATGATAAATCTCCATGTTCATGCTAACTCACCCCCTTTGTTCTTGTTCTGTCCCTGTTCTTCAACCTGCTGTGCAAGGACAAACCAATGATGGCAAATATCACATGAAAGTGAGTTATGCAGCAGAGACAGTTTTTCCGGTGCAACTGACATGAATATTTGAATCCAAGGTCAGGGATTAATCATTAGTCAGTAAAGATCCTCACAGTTTGCTGTTTGTTTCAGAAAGCCAAAAGCTTATGAACCTTGTATTTGTTTTACCTTTGAAACATGCAAAGTGAGAGTTTTAAAAAAAGCAAATTATTCAGAAGTTTTTGCCTAAGCACAAAGATTTCACTTTCTTCATTTGCTTGCAATCATGTCACTCCCTGCTGCCCTCCTTGACACTTTTGACAATATTGCTCTCAATGAAAAGGCACATGCCTCCAAAACATTTTTATCTGCTATATTATAAGGTCCTGAGCAATGTTCCCTCTAATTTTTGACAGGCCGTGTGTGCAAAAAATTTCTTATGTGCAAATTGTTGTGCATGCAGTGTTTTGCCATGTGCGTGGGGTTTAGGATCTGTGCTTAGAGGGAACAGCTTAGAGGGAACAGTGGTCCTGAGCTATGATCTTCAATTGTGCATGAAACCACAGCATTTACTACATTACTCAGAAAAGAAAAGGATGCAACCCATTTAGCGGACAAAATGTTACACTCAAATCAAAAGCAAGTTCAACAAACATCAACCTCTCTTGCACTAGAAATACATCTATCTTTTAAGGAGTCAGACACATACAAAATTACATTCTTTTTAAATTTGTGTTCAACTGTCTGCATTGAATAATTTCACATAGGACTTTTCATGCAGTCAAGTGTCCTTATACTACTATATACACAACAATAACTCTTTCAAAGAAATTTTCTCAATAAATTTAAGTTCAATTCAGCTATCCCAAACAAACAGTATTTGTATTTCCTGATTTACTCAAGATCTGTGATAAACACACTGTTTTGTTAAAAAGAAAAAAATGATCCCAAACATGAAGGCTTCAGGGGGGACATATAGGCTAACCCAAAATTCATTGAAATCATTGTTAGTCATTCTATCAACTTCAGCGGGCTTTGGTTCAGGGCCCTGGTGAGGGGAACTAAGTGACTCAGAGAACTTGTAATTATTTCTTCCCTTCATCATGGTTTCCTATTTGGCCCAAGCTGAGAGATACATAGTCATCATTCTTTGAGAAGTATTTAATCTGTGCAGGCATGCAACAAGTTCATTGCTATGATGTCTGAGTGTTTAGTCAGTGGCCACAAGGCTTAGCATTCATAAAATGCTTTAGTTTTTCAAAGTGCTACAGAAATATTAATTGATCCCCACAATATCCCTATGTGGTAGGTGTTAATTTCACTTTACAGGTGTGGAGATTAAAACAGCGATTAAGCAGTTGCTCAAGGGCTCACATAAAGTCAGGGGCACACCTAGAGATATTTTTCAGAGTAACAGCCATGTTAGTCTGTATTCGCAAAAAGAAAAGGAGTACTTGTGGCACCTTAGAGACTAACCAATTTATTTGAGCATAAGCTTTCGTGAGCTACATTAGTTAGTCTCTACGGTGCCCACAAGTACTCTTTTTCTTTTTACCTAGAGATATTGTATTTCCCCACTGAAATACAGAGAGTGATGTAGTGCTGCAATCTATTATGATTTATGGACAAATAGGAAGGACAAAAATAAAGGAACAGTTTAGGTCATTTAAATAAAAATATTAGAGGACTTGTGGGATCTTTTCAGATGATGATGCCAGTTATGGCCCAGTAGAAAGCAAGGTGGACATCAAAACGTACCCATTAGGTAGGAAATAATTCCAATAATTCTTGCTTCTTAGAGTCAGTTTTGTATGGCTAGTAATTCAGTTTTATCCATGTGACCATGTTTTCCACTCGTACCAGCAACTGTAACACCTTACTACTTATTCATAGCTAAAATAGTTCTCTTTTAGCTCAAGTGGTACCTCCCGTCTTTTTTGTGCTCTTAGCCTCAAGCCTCACTGGCAAGCATGGTGTCTGAATACGAATGGGGCCATGGTGTATTACAAATGAAAGATAACTCCAAGCAAAACACATCATCAGTATGACACATTCTTTGTAGTAGGAAACTAGACTGATTCTGGAAATGCTGATTTCAATTACGCCAATTTTCTGGTGGGAAAATTTTTCTGTGAAAAAATTTCAACCAGCTCTATAAGAAACATGGAAGGAATAATGGACTTGGCTTCTTTAGACCGAGGTAGAAGGTTGCAAAGCTTCCCCATTCGGTTGCTCAATATAATGTTTTTCCTCTCCGTATTTAGACACAAACTTGAAAATAGGATTGTTTTCACTGGAAAATGTAGCTTGGTTGTGTATGAAATGAGCCTATCTACAAATAAAAGGTAACTTCCAATTTTTTAAAAAATTGGAGTTTTCAATGATTGTGAATATAAAGTTAGCCATTCCATGAAATCAGGGGAAACTTGCATATGAATGGGATAGAATTGCCCAAAATAAAACAAGGGACATTTCAGAGAGAGATTTCAGGGATTCATTTTCACCACTTTTGCACAGTTCTCTGGATCCCATCCTGGAAAGCCCTTAAGCATCTGTGAATTCATCCCTATTCAAGACACTTAAGCACATGCTCAAGTGCTATCTTGAACAGGTACGCTTTCTGAATTGGGGCATCAGACAGCAACAATGAGAAACTCACTAAGAAATTGCTAGCTCTCCTGTTTAATTGTGATGGATATTACATTAACTCATTAAAGTCAGATGATCTAATGTGGCATTAATACAAATACAATATGTATAGGGGAAATCTATTGTCATTTAGTCATTCATTGATTTGCCATTAAAGTGTACCACTTATAATTTATTTAAATGATTTGCTGCATTTTTTTTAACAAGCGGAAATAATATGCAATTCATACTCTGCCAGACTCCTATGGTCTACAGAAGCAATGCCAGCAAGAAGCATTTCTTAGATTAGGTTGAACATAGTGATTTGTTGTCCTTGGAAAGACAAAGGCCATGGGGTTCAAAACTGGGTGCCTAAAACAGGCATCTAAATTAATATCTAGATGCCTAAATAAATGGCCTGATCACAAGTGCCAGTTTCCTCCTTGCCTTGGGGGTGATCAACCCCCACCCCACCCCATCCCTGCTTGGCCTCTTCCCACCCCTGTGCTCTGCCCAAAGCCCCATCTCTTCCCACCCAGTTCCGCCCCCTCCCCGCTCCTCCCACTCCCCCCCACCTCCTGCACACTGCGAAATAGCTGATCATAGCAGGCAGGAGGTGCTGGGAGGGAGGGGGAAGTGTTGATCGGCAGGGCCGCTGGCAGGCAGGAGGCGCTGACTGCCGGTGGGTGCTAAAGCACCCACTAATTTTTTTCTAGAAGTGCTAAGCACCCATAGCTTTCACTAATATCAACAGGAATTGTAGGTGCTCAGTGCTTCTGAAAAAAATCAGGCCACTTAGTCCCCAGTCTTACAAACATATGTGCATGTGCTTAACTCTTACTACTGTAAGTAGTCTCATTAAATTCAAGGGGAGCATTCACAGCTGTCAAGTTTAGCATGTGTGTAAGTGTTGCATGATCAGGCGTTATTTAGGTGTCTAAGGTTGGGTACCCAAGTTTGAAAATTTTGGAGGCAGTGTCACAATAGTACTACTATACAGTAGTAAGTGTAGATCTGATGTAGTTCAAGTTCCAAACCAAACTAGCTAACAAATCAATAGACTGGATCATCAGCCTAACAAAACTATCTGAACCTTTCAAGTTCGCCAACTTCGAGCCACACAATCTCCTCCCACATGAAAATATTTGCAAGGGAATGGAAAAAACAAAGCCACAAAGCCATAGTCATAATAATTACTAGCCCGTGTATATAGGATATGGTAAAGGCTCTCAACATAACAGTAAATAAAATACTGGTACAGAACAGATTTTCCCTCCATACTTCTCTTCAAACCTTCTTTCCCTATCTCTTAGGTAAAGACATACAAACACAAACACACACAGGTGGCAGGACCTATAGGCCTCCAATCAGGGACCTGTCATGTTAGCCATTGTACACACACACCCCAACACCATGAAAAGGCTGTGTCTCACTCAGAGAGTTTACAATCCAAGTTACATGTACACACAGTGTTGCCACATGCTCTGTTGCCAGTTCTTCTTGTTTTATCTTGAGTTTCTTGATATTTAATTAAAGCCCCTGGACCTCGAGTCATGTGATTACACAAAAATCTCAACTTTCACTTAAAAAAAGTTTCTAGCTCATGATTGTAGAGAAAAATCATGGAAGTGTGACCCAGTTCCACGTTAACGGTTCAGAAGCTAGCAGGGAATAGAAATAGCCCCCATTTTTGGTTTAGATCTCATGATTATGGGGGCCTGACCAAGATTTTTTGAATGTTTGAGGTTGGCAACACTGTTATAATCTGGCCAAGTAAACACCAGCAAGTCAAAAAGCAAATGCAAGATCCAGCAAACAGATCAGAGTTCAAGGATCCTGACTCTCTTGCAGAATCCCACTGAACTCAATGGAATTCCATACAGAAGCCATGTTTCAGAGATTTTTATTTTAATGCCTGGTAGTACCATGATGACTATCAAGTTTAATTCCTTCAAAACACCATAGAACATTACCCAGTCATTTCAGCATCAAGCCCATAAACTTCTTTAAGCTACAGCATATATTTTAGAAATACATCCAGTCTTCATTTACAGGCAAAGTGCTGGAAAATCCACCACATCTCTAACTATTGGAACAATTTACCTAATTACCCTGTTAAAAACCATGTACCTTTTTTCTACTCTAAATATGTCTAGCTTCAGCTTCTAACAACTGGGATTTCATCATGCCTTTTCTTATTAGGTTTAAGATCCAACTACTACAAGAAATCCTTCTCATGTAGATGTGATCAAGTCACCGCTACACCCCATCTCAGATAAATTTTTGAGCTACTTACTTCTGTCACTATAAGATATCTTTTCCAGATATCACATCTTTCTTGCAGCAGTTTTCTGAACCCTTTCCTAGTTTTCTACATTCTTCTTGAAGTGTGGATGCCAGAACTGGACACAGTGTTGCAGTAACCTTAGGGTGACCAGACTGCAGGTGTGAAAAATCGGGATGGGGAGTAATAGGCGCCTATAGAAGAAAAAGCCCCAAATATCGGGACTGTCCCTATAAAATAGGGACATCTGGTCACTCTAAGTAACCGTCTCACTAATACCTTATATAGGGGTAATACCACCTTCTTATTCCTACTTGGTATTCCCCTGCTTATGCATCCAAAGATAGCATTCACTCTCCAATTTACAGCATTAAACTGGAAGCTTATGTTACAATGATTATTTACCATGATCCCCGAATCTTTTTCAGTGTCACCTCATTCCAGGATATTGTCTCCCATCATGTCAGTGTGACCAACATTCTTTGTTGCTAAATGCATGATCTTGTATTTGGCTGTATTAAAATTCAGATTGTTCAAATGAGTCCTCCCTACCAAGCAATCCAGGTTGGTCTGTGTAATTGGCCAGTCCCCATTGTTATTTCCCACTCCACAAATTGGTGTGTCATCTGCAACTGTTACCAGCAATGGTTTTATATTTTCTTCCAGACCAGATCATTGATAGAAATATTGAATAGAATTAGGCAGAGAACAGATCTCTGTGGAACCCCACAAGAAATCCCACAAGATGATTATGCCCCATGGACAATTACTTTTTGACATTTATCAGTTCCCAGCTTTTTAATATGTGTTACACTGATTTTGTATAGTGTTAATATTACACACACCTCAGAATGGCTTGTTGGACTAGACCAAATGCCTTTCAGAAGTCTAAATTCATAATCAAAAAGTGATATCAAGTTTGATTGAAGAGACCTACTTACCATAAAACCATATTGACTGGCATTAATTATATTACCATCAGTACCTACTGATCTGTTGAAATACTGAACCACAACTAGTAGCATAGTGTGAGATTTTCAGAAGTTCCTAAGTGATTTAGTAGTGCAAGTCTAATGGATATTCAGTGGTACTTACATTCCTAAATCACTCAGGGGCTTTTGAAAAAATCCCACACTTATTTGTTTATGCACCCAATCAACTAAGAAAATCTGCTCTAAATACAGAATTCAAGCACTTCTATATCAAATAAGATTAACAATGTAAATCTCTACTTGTGACTAACATAAGGATAAACAACTCAGTGTAGTAGGCTCTTTCCTAACAGGATCATGAAACAAATTTACCACCATCTACTAGGAAATGATCAAGCAAAACTAAGAACACCCATGCAACCAGTGCAGATTTCATCAGTTTCAGCTGCCAATTTCATTCAGGGTGGAAAAAAATTACTAGAATAGACAAGCCAATATTAAGCAAAAAGCTCACTGAATATACCAAGAGCCAATTTAGAGCCTATCAGCCAAGCAAATGACAAGATTGCAGTCTTAAAATTATAGTAAGAATGAATTGATTGTGCCTCCCTGGGTTTCACGATGACCTACAACAAAAGAATGGGTTCATTTAGCACCGTTTTCTTTTTAGCCGTACTTTTTTTTTTTTTGGTTGTCATAAGAATTTAGTTTCAGGAGTGGACACATTTACTCTTCACATGCATTGCCTCAACGCTGTGTGCAGAAACCAAAGCTGCAGACCTTGATTTTCAATATTCATAGCCATTCACCTCTGTCTTTTCACAATTCAGTCCAGATGTAAGAAAAGAAAGGAAGCAGCTATTGTGGACTACGATATTCTGAGGCATTGTAAAAAACAAGTGATGCTCTGTGCACTGGTGAGGAGGGATGATGTGATATTGCTTGAGATTCCATAGAAGTGGGTAGCGTTGTAAATCTAAAGCCAGGCCCTGCATGAGTACTCACATGAGCTGACCCACTGAGGTCAGTGGAACCATTTGCCTGAGTTAATGGTTTGCAGGATGAGGCCCCTACAAACTGCTTTATACAAAATTTAGGCATGTGTAGGACTCAGTCCAAATCCTGGTGAAGTGAAATGAAGGACTCCATTGCGGAGAAGGGATAGTTTAGTGATTTGAGCATTGGCCTGCTAAACCCAGGGTTGTGAGTTCAATCCTTGAGGGGGCCATTTGGGATCTGGGGCAAAAATTGGGGATTGGTCCTGCTTTGAGCAGGGGGTTGGACTAGATGACCTCCTGAGGTCCCTTCCAACCCTGATATTCTATGACTTCAATAGCAGTCAGATCAGGCCCTTGAGCACTTACACAATATACCAAGTGGCAGACATGGAGGTTTAAATGCACTATTTGTCCACAGAACAGGTAGTGTAATGACAGCAGCAGAGCGCTTTGAAACACCAGTGATGTAATTCAGCTTCGTTGTGGCAGTTGCACCTTGTGATGCGAACTAACCATTCTCTCTTCACATGTTAGATTTTTTACCCCTTTTTTGGAGACTGCTAAGAAGAATATTATAGTGCCAGCTGTTGTGATAGCTTATGGGATGATTAAGACACAAAACTAGGCATGGAAAGACCTATGTTATCATCCCAATTCTGCCACAAACAGATTATTTAGGGCCTGATTCAAAGTCCAAAGTCAATGGGAGTCATGAAAAGACTTCAACGGGCTTTGGATCAAGACCTTAGGTCTGGTTTACACTTAAAAATTAGATTGACCAAGCTACATCACTCAGGGCTGTGAAAATAATTGCACCCTGAGCACCACAGTTAGATTGACATAACTACTGGGATAGATGAGGCTTGGTCAATGAAGGAAATCTTGCATCATCCTAGCTCCCACCTCTCAGGCGTGGTGGATTAACTACACCGATGGAAAAAACACTATGTGCCACGGCAGCACAGCTTCAGTGCTGTGGCTGTCCTGTTGTAGCAGATGTAGTGTACACGTGGCCTTACTAACTGATCTATCTTCCAGTGAAGTCAGCAGAAAGGCTCCCAATTAACTTCAGCAGGAGTTGAATTGGGCCTTTAACCTCTCTGTGCCTCATTTCTCTTGGGTTCCACCTGTAAAATAGGAACATACCAAGTCCAACCACACTGTACTTGAACGCCTAATATTTTAGGTGTGGCATGTCCACTAGCCACTAGACTGAGTGGCAGCTCTTTTTACACAGGCTACTGAACAGCCACCAGACAGTAATGATTTCCATTCACTATTGGCCTGGTGTGGTTTCCTAGCATACTAACAACTTAGAAGTGAAAGTATCTGGATTTTATTACCAATAGACTGAGGCATCCAGCCTTCCTAAATGCATATTTCTACTTTGGATTCGAATATTCTTCTTGATTTATTCAACAATTGGTATTGTTTTATTTCCATCCTCCCTGTGCATTTACTGGTGGGAAGTTATCATGCTGTTATCAAATTGCAAATAAAGTCAGGATATTGGATCACAGCCTGCAGAACTCATCAGATGTAACAATTCAGGGAGAACTCTGTAGCACAGATTGGAAAAAGATGACAGAATTTTGATGAAAAATATAGCAAATACAATGTATCCCTAGCACAATACCATAATCTTTCATAAAGAACCAATCATACTTAGAATACAGTCCACAGAAGTGATTCTCAGCATTTTTAAGCAATTGTACCAGTCCATCAGACTAACAGCTTGGCTGCACCAGCCAGCATTTAAGTTTAAAGTTTCACCTATGTTGTACTCAATGGGATATTTCAGTGGACAGAGACTGCAAAATCAGGTCAAAAATACACTTTCAGATGAACCTAACCTGTCACTTATGTAATTTTCCTGACAATTAAAAAAAAAAAAAAAAAGACAGCCTAAAGATGTGAATTGTTAGCGTTGAATTTACATCTCTGGAAGTAGAAATTATCTATTGAACCCCATAAAAGTTAGACAATGGGAAGCAGCAGTGCAAGCTTCCTCCCCTTCCCCAACCTGTTCTTATACTGCTTCTAAACCAGTATCACCATTTTACAAAAAAGAGGGAAACTGAGGCCTACAGAAATAAAGTAACTTGAGTTAGTAGCAGAGATGGGAACAGAATGCAGGACTTCTGGTTGCCAACTTGAGTGCCTTATCCACTGGTCCATATAGGCAGCTATCCTGCTAAGGTACCTCAGTCCTGACCATGTGTGGCAAGAGTTCTGAAAGAACTCAAATATGAAATAGCAAAACTACTATCAGTAATTTATCACTTAAATCAGACTCTACCAGATGACTGGAGGACAGATAATGTGATGTTGATTTTTTTTAAAAAAAGGCTCCAGAGGTGATCCTGCCAATCACAGGCCAGTAAGCCTAACTTCAGTACCAGGCAAACTGATTGAAACTACAGGAAAGAACAGAATTATCAGGCACCTAGATGAACACAACATGTTGGGCAGGGCTGTTCTGAGCTATTCTGGGGCCCTCCGCAGCCCCTCTGCGGGGGGCGAGCCTCAATGGGGGGGAGGGGGGAGGGAAGGGCTGGCTCCACGCCTCCGCGGGGGGGCTGGCTTGGGGGGCAGGGGAAACTGGCCCCAGCACTCACCGGCAGCACAGCTGGGGCTGGGTCGCTGCACTTCCTGCCGCCGGTGAGTGCAGGCCCAGCCCTGCTGCAGGCCTCACAGGAGAGGGGGCAGGGTTGGGGCGGAGGAGGGGCGGGAATGGAGCAGGGGCAGGGGCCATGCGGAAGAGGCAGGGCAGAGGCTGGAGCGGCCACCACTGTGCAGGGCAGCGAATTTCCTGGTGCCCTACATAGCTACATACTTTGTGTATGGGTAGGGACGGCCCTGATGTTGGGAACAAGTCAACACAGCTTTTGTAAATAGAAATCACGCCTAACAAAACTATTAGAATTCTTTGAGGGTGTCAACAAGCATGTGGTCCAGGGGACATAATGAATATGGACTTTCAGAAAGCCTTTGACATGGTCCTATACCAAAAGCTCTTAAGCAAAGTAAGTAATCATGGGATTAGCAACTGGTTAAAAAGACAGGAAACAAAGGGTAGGAATAAATAATCAGTTTTCATAGTGGAAAGAGGTAAATGGTGGGGTCCCCCCAAAGAATGGGACCTGTTCAGTGCTGTTCAACATATTCATAAATGATCTGGAAAAAATGGTAAACAGTGAGGTAGCAAAGTTAACTATCTTGAGTAATTTTGTATCATCCACTAAGTCCACAGCTGACTGAAGACTTACAAAAGGATCTCAAAGAACTGGGTAACAAAATGGCAGATGAAATTTAATGTTGATAAATGTAAAGTAATGCACCTTGGAAAACATAATCCCAACTATGCATACAAAATGATGGAATCTAAATAAGCTGTTACCACTCAAGAAAGATGTTGGAGTCATCGTGGATAGTTCTCTGAAAATATCCGCTCAATGTGCAGCAGCAGTAAAAAAAAAAGCTAATAGAAAGTTAGGAACCATTAGAAAAGGGATAGATAATAAGACAATAAATATCACAACGCCATTATTATAAAGCTATAGTATGCCCACACCTTGAATACTGTGCACAGTTCTGCTCACCCCCATCTTAAAAAAAAAAAAGATTGGAAATTGGATTAGAATTGGAAAAGATGCAGAGAAGGGCAACAAAAATGATTAAGGGTATGGAACACCTTCTATATGGAGAGAGAGATTAAAAAGAGATGACTGTGGGGCAATATGATAGAGGTCTATAAAATCATGAATGGCGTGGAGAGCGTGAATAAGGAAGGGTTATTTACCCATAACACAGGAAACCGGGGTCACTCAATAAACATAACAGGCAGCACGTTTAAAACAAACATAAGGAAGTACTTCTTCACACAATGCACAGTCAACCTGTAGAACTCACTGTGAGGGGATGTTGTGAATGCCAAAAGTACAAATGGGTTCAGAAAAGTATTAGATAAACTCATGGAGGATAGGTCCATCAATGGCTATTAGCCAAGATGCTCACAGATGCAACACCATGCTCTAGATGTCACTAGGCCTCTGACTGCCAGAAGCTGGGGCCACTGTTCATTCCCTCCAAAGCATCTGGCACCAGCCCCTGCTGGAAGGCCCAGTATGGCTATTCTTATTTTCTTTTGTTCTTTACAGATGAGCTAATAGGGCTTATGCTAGCACTAAATTGGGCTTTAGCTGTGTGGCCAACCGCCATGACCATCCTGATGGACTCCTTATCAGGGCTGTGGGCAATTTACAGTGGTAAGTCTGACAGCAGAAATGATATTCTTAATGAAGTATTGCTGCTAACAACTGAATTTGCACAATTAGATATAACCATAGTGATGGCATGAATCCCAGTGTATGTAGGGATAGCAGGCAACAAATTGGTGGACAAATAGGCAATTAATATGAACAAGTAAACTGGAATTTAAACACCTAATAAAAAATGAACTAAGGAAGGAATGGAAAGAACTGTGGGCAAATGAAACAAATGGGAAAAAAATCCAAGAAATATGCCCAACAGTTGACAAAATTAATATAATCAAAGGCCCTGAAAACAAGAGTGAAGTGGCTAGTTAGAATTCTAATAGGGTACTGTGGATTAAATAGTAATTTATTCTTACTTTATTTCTCATAACACAAGAACTGGGGGTCACCAAATGAAATTAATAGACAGCAGATTTAAAACAAATAAAAGGAAGTATTTCTTCACACAACGCACAGTTAACCTGTGGAACTCCTTGCCAAGGGATGTTGTGAAGGCCAAGACCATAACATGGTTCAAAGAAGAACTAAATAAATTCATGGAGGATAGGTCCATCAATGGCTATTAGCCAGGATGGGCAGGAATGGTGTCCCTAGCCTCTGTTTGCCAGAGGCTGGGAATGAGCAACAGGGGATGGATCACTTGATGATTACCTGTTCTGTTCATTCCCTCTGGGGCACCTGGTACTGACCACTGTTGGAAGACAGGATACTGGGCTAGATGGACCTTTGGTCTGACCTAGTACGGCCATTCTTATGTTCTCTTATGTAATTAACATGCACAAAAATGTATTATGAGCAACACATAAGGTCCAGGAAATGATAGATCATATCCTTTGATATTGTAAAGGCTGTACCTGTGAAAGGAGGTGTTTCTACAGAAAACTCAGAGGCCTTAAAGTAACCGAATTTTCTTTATTATATATATCAAAAAAAAAAAAAAAAGAGGAAAATGAGCCCTACCCCCAACAAAAGGCTTTTTAAAAACACCAGGAAGGTGAGACTCTAAATCATGAAAAAGTACAGTGGATGGCGGTCTTAGAATCAGGAAGCGAGACAGCTAAGCCAAAAAAGGAAGAAGAAAGGGGCTGCAGGAAAAGAGTCTGCAGTCACTATGAGAACAGAGAGGTGTGGAGGAAGAAAACCTGGGGGAGGAGCAGGAGAATAAGCACTTGGCTCCTAGCCCTGAAAGAAGGGTCAACCCAGAGAAATTACAGGGAAGAGAGCCTGACAAAGGCCAGAAAGGAAGAAGCCCAGGGAAACAGCAACAAGGAGTGGGACAGTGAAGCCCTTGGCTGCTGGTTATAGGGTCCCTAGGCTGGAACCCATTGTAGCAGGAGGGCCCAGGTTTCCCTCCCAGCCACTGGCAGGAGTCCAGAGAAGTGGACAAGGACATTAGAAAGCCCTGAGGCAAGTGTGTGAGAACAGAGACCTGGAATTGGGGCCAAAGACCCTCTTGTGAAGACATTGAACTGTTTTGCATTGGGCTGTTACCTCAGAAGGGGTAGACATTAATATTGCGAGCTAGCCAGAAGGAAGAGTTACGGAAGAGAGGCCACCACAGCAAAGGAGCAACTGTCAGCACGGGGAAAGAGAATGAAAAACAACTGCTACCCCACACCTGGCCAGGAGGAGGTGCTCCTGCAGTGACTGAGCTCTGTAACAGTTTATTAAAAGATTTTTCTTGCATTCCAGTTATAAACAGGGGAACCAAAGAATGGAGGAACATGACAATATTCTGTAGTGTAACAGGGTGCTTCCCAAATTTGCAGTTTCGTCTGTTTAAGATTTTACCCCTTTTTCTTCCAGTGGGGGAAAAAAATGCAAATAATTCAAATAATCCACAGCAGCACTGGAGATCCAGACATGCAATCTAGTTCCTAGTGCACAAGAATCAAAATGAAACTGACCAGTTTATTTTCATAGTACACTGAAAGAAATATAAAAAAGTAAACAGATAGTGGAAATAAAAGTTATTGTATTTTTATAGCATCCTACCTTTAAAAAAAATCAAAATAAACTTTTTAAAATGCGTTCACTTACTAAAATAATATAGTAAATTATTGAAACTGAAAATTTTCATTTTTCAAATATATTACTTCGAGCTTGACAGTCTCTCATTAATACTACAAATGAGCTAGGCACAAACAATGAGCGGTAACTCCAGGGAAGTGAAATTAGCCTAGGTTAAGTAATAAGCAGTAATGGCAAATACATAAATGGATCAAGATGCATAATAAGCACATGTAGCAGAAATAGAAAGAACAAAGTGGATCATATTTCAAGGGGAAGGAGAATTAGAGAGTAAGGAGAGGAAAGCCAGGAAAAATATAGTATTTTTCCCATTACCACAGGACCATATCTAGAGGTTGTATATCAACGAAGAAGGCTGTTAGAATATTACAGAATGGAAATAAAATCTGTAAAATATATGCAGCGTTACTCAAAGGCATTTTCAAGGAGGATATTAGCTGTATGTGTTCTGGCTATAGAGTCATGATTTAGATAACCTCAGGACTGATGAGACAAACATACTAGGGAGCAAACAGAGAAAAAAGTAGATTCCCAGCATGTGTCAAGAATTGCGAGTAACGTCATCTCCAAATAAAGTCAACAGATTATAACCGAGGACACTGTGCTGGAGGTCAGTGTCAGATTATTAACACCATCACCACATACTAGGAAATACCTAATGGTGGTATAAACAAGTGTCTTTCCCAACCTGCTCTAAAACATGATCCACACATTGCATTTAGTCTAAACTTACCCCCTTCCTAGTATTTATTGTTAATTTTTTCCCCCAAAGGCAACAACATTCATCTTAGGATCTCCTACGGTTGCTCCCTCAGGACTGCTCAGTCCAGACAATAGGTTTCTCCCTGCCTCAGATCCACACCCTTTCTCCCCCCCGCCCCCTTTATATATAAGGTGGCATTAATGAGCCACTTTCTGCAGTTAACCAGCAGAACCAACATGAGCTAATAAGGCAGGTTCATAGGAGCATTGCCTCTGTTTTACACATGGGGTAGTGGTTCTCAACCTGTGGCCCATGGGTCGCTTGCAACCCAATCAGCACAGAGCTGTAGCCCATGTGACATCCTCAGGGCCATACAGGTAGTATTGGATGCAGCCCATATAATACATTGTGAGCCACATATGCGGCCCACAATGGTAAATAGGTTGACAACCACTGGGTTAGAAACTAAGGACTCAGTCCTGCCACCCTTACTCTCATTTAATAGTATGTACTCTGAGTATTCCAATTGATACTATTATTATTTATTGCAAGGGTGACCCATAGTTATTAACACAAGTGCCTTGAGGCACTTTAGGTGACTATTCACCAAGCAGTCTGGCCACAGAAGTGACAAACACAAGCCCAAAAAGGACAAATCCTTCCTAAGCCAAGCACAAGTTAATTGGGTTAAGGCAGTGATACTCAGACTGAGGCTCTCAAGCTACAAGTGACTCTTTAATGCGTCTCCTGCAGCTCTTTGCAGCACATGGATATTAAAACACTGTGTGATTTAACTATTAACCAATCTAACTTATTAAATCAATCAAGATGCTTTTAGTATGTTATTAGCCAATTGTAGTTGATAAAATAATGTTTGGTCAGATACTGAGAGATATTTATTTTATATATAACTAAATATTTCCCCATCATACTGTTTAAATATGAATATATAGCACTATAGTAAATGAAAATGAATTCACACTACTGTGGCTCTTTTGGGTAATGTTTGATCACTAATTTGGCTCCTGAACCACTGAGGTCTGAGTATCATTGGATTAAGGGACAAGCCCTCTCGTCTGAAAATTCAAACAAACATTCTTCAAAACTACTTACAGTGTAATTTCAACACTTAAAAAAGTGACTCTGAAGAAGAAGTGACACCATGGGGTTTCATATTAATTGTGCCTCATTCATTTTCAGGTCTCATTTGCTCATTTTGCAGATAAATGTTTGCAGGGGCTTTAAGCCTTACCTGTCAGCTCCACAAGCTAATTCTGGGTTCTTTTCATCTTGCACACCACAATCACTAACTGGGGTTCTGCTGCCCATATTAGACCCTCACCTGTTCCTGTGCAACCTAAAGTCTTTACATTATGCCCTCTGTGACACAGTCACACAGCCAGTACTGGTTAACAGGGTTGCATAGTTATCTTCAAATTTTGCCTTCAGTGTGATAACTGTGTATCTCCATTAGCCTTACGTGGATGTATGCAGGTGTCACTGAGGGCATAATACAAGACAATGGAGTTGCACAGGTATAACGGAGTGCTTAGCGTGCGTCTAAAACTGAAGCTGATCCACACAAAGGAAAAAAGCCAGTTTGACTGTTGGGATCCCAGGGTAAAGTATGTGGAGCTGGCAGATGCGAAAGGAAGGAGAATTGCCATCTTATTTACAAAAAGTGAGCTTATTTAAGATGGAAAAAGTAGTGAGACGCTACGAATAAGGAGCCCCACAGTGCTATTTCTACCGGGTAAAATTGCATTTTAATGGCCACATAAATTGTAAAAATAATAAGCAGGTATTTTTCCACTGCACATTCTTTAAAGTGCGGCTATGAAGGATGGGCTACATACAGAAGGTGCCCATGAAAACTCAATATTTGCTGCTCCGCACTAACTGAAATACAACAAGATCTCATTTTCTAAAGATAGGAAGAGATCACATGTTCTGCAGGCAGATACTCTATCTGCAGTGGTGAATGTGGAGGTTTTAATGGCACCCACAATTTGACTCAAAACTCTGCCCATCCCTTGATCCAAACATCAAACAAATAGATGCTGAGGATTAAAAAAAGGTTCGGTTAGTTGTTTTTTCAATTTCATGAGCCTCCATACTTCCTGGCCTCAGTAGGGAGCATGATAAAAAAAAAAAGTAAGTGTTCAAATAGCCCTGCGAAGATTGATGTATTTCTGACCTGCTCAGAAGCAGAAACTAACGAGTCTCATGCAAAGCCTTTTTTCCTGAGATTTTCAGTCTGATCTGGCACAAATGAGCATCTCTGATTAGTGCTGGGAAAATACTTCCAAAAATCATTTGCGACAAATTCATGTTCACTGCAGATTCGCTTCCCTTTTTGTGGTCTCTTTCTGTGACTATTCTAGCATGCACATTTACTGGCAGGAATGGTCACTGGAACAATAATTTTTAAGTGAATAGTGGGATGGAAAATTGAGGTAAAACTAATTTGTAATCACAAACATTTGCACACTGGAAACCTGAACCTGCTGGGAAAATACCATGTGACCGGTGTTTGCAGTCAAAACAGAACTATACCTTCACATCATCAAATATTTCACCAATACATGCAGTGAAGAGCTCAGTCTGAAACATATTTGGATAAAACAGTCAACAAATAATTTTGAAAGAACAAGTTTATGGTAGTTCCAACTGCTTGAGGATAAGTAGTGGACATCAAAAGAGATTGGATTCCACAAATAAGTGTTTGCTGTGAACAGTTAAGCCCAAATTTAATCCTGATTATATGGAAATAATTCAGATGAGCATCAGAATTTATGGATGATTTCTGACAGCTTCTGAGTTTTGTCTATTGTTCACTGCAGCTATCACCAGAAATAAAAAAAAATCAATTGTGAAAGAACCTTTGGAACTTTACTACTGCCCTTATCGGATCCCCGTGCATCTTCTGGGTCATCTTAACGTTCTGACCACATTTTATTTTTTATATAAAGTGACTTACCATTTTCAGCCTTTCAAACTCAGCACAGGTGTGGATGAGTGAGCTGAGTGCTGTTTTGCCTCATGCAGCACTAATAAAATTGTCAAGTTCACATTTTAAGTTCTTTACCATGGGCAATTATGTGTGAAACAGGAAAAAAAAACAACAATTTGATTTTCCAACAGCATGAGTTCACCATGCTGGCAATTAGAAAAACATATCTTGTTTTGACTTGCTATGCTGAACAAATTTGATAAGTCACTGACTGAGAATTGATATAGAGTTCCAAGTTGTTATAGAATACATTCTTTTCAACACAGCACTAAGATTCTTGACAGGGAACTTGCCTGTCCTTCCAAACTCTGATTACATATCCAATTTCAAGTAAGAGACAATCTGCTTCTGATTTGCCCATCCACCTAAGTATCTAGGCATTACATACAAGAATTAGTAGAAGCATCACTGCAGTCCCATTTGGACCATTTTCTCTATCCTTCCCCAAGATACCATATCTTTTTGATGGATCACATTAGAGAGGACATACCACTGAGTACTTCAGCAGCTCTCTTTAGACAAAGAAGATTACTGTATGCAGTGTTGTTGTAGCGATGTTGGTCCCAGAATATGAGAGGGACAAGGTGGATGAGCTAATATCCTTTATTGGGCCACTTTCTGATGATATGAGAGAGGCTTTCAAGCTTACACAGAACTGCTCTTCAGGTCTGGGAAATGTACTCAGGCTACGTCTACACTAGAAACTTCAAAAGCGCTGGTGCGGGAGCACTCCCACAACAGCTGTCAAGGTTCCTTCCCTACTCTGAATTCTAGGGTACAGATGTGGGGACCTGCATGCAAGACTCCCTAAGCTTATTCTTACCAGCTTAGGATAAAAACTTCCCCAAGGTACAAACTTTGCCTTGTCCTTGAACAGTATGCTGCCACCACCAAGCGTTTTAAACAAAGAATAGGGAAAGAGACCACTGGGAGACATCTTCCCCCAAAATATCCCCCCAAGCCCTACACCCCCTTTCCTGGGGAAGGCTCGATAATAATCCTCACCAACTGGTACAGGTGAACACAGACCCAAACCCTTGGATCTTAAGAACAATGAAAAATCAATCAGGTGCTTAAAAGAAGAATTTTAATTAAAGAAAAGGTAAAAGAATCACCTCTGTAAAATCAGGATGGTAAATATCTTACAGGGTAATCAGATTCAAAACAGAGAATCCCTCTAGGCAAAACCTTAAGTTACAAAAAGACACAAAAACAGGAATATACATTTCCTCCAGCACAGCTTATTTTACCAGCCATTAAACAAAAAGAAAATCTAATGCATTTTCTAGCTAGATTACTTACTAACTTAACAGGAGTCGGAAGGCTTGCATTTCTGATCTGTTCCTGGCAAAAGCACCACACAGACAGATAGAACCCTTTGTTCCCCCCCACTCCAGATTTGAAAGTATCTTGTCCCCGCATTGGTCATTTTGGGTCAGGTGCAAGCGAGGTTACCTTAGCTTCTTAACCCTTAAGGGTTTTGCCTCTGGCCAGGAGGGATTTTATAGCACTTTATACAGAAAGGTGGTTACCCTTCCCTTTATATTTATGACAACGGCACTTTGAAGTGTGCGTGTGGTCTCCCAGCACTCCTGGTAATCCACCTCCATGAGGGGATTAGCGCAGCTCCCAGCACACGGAGCCTGTCCACACTAGAGCTTTAGAGCACTCAGACTTACTGTGCTCAGAGGGATGATTTTTCACACCCCTGAGCCAGCAAGTTAGAGCGCTATAAAATGTAAGTGTAGACAGGCCTGTCAGTGTCACAGCAAAATACAAGGAGGAAAAGACTAGTTAGCATAAGTAGTTAACACACATTTCCAGGGACCATTCAAGGTGAAGTGGCCTTTTAACTCTTCAAAAGATCAGATACCAAATATGGGTCCTACAATAGAAGACATTTTTAATAAAGTGAACTTGAATCCATATATGTAGCAGACCTATACATACATATACCACTCCGCCTAGTGGGAAGATTTTCTAAGGCTACTTTAGATCACTCTGCCAGTGTAAAGGAGCCTTAAGGAGAAAGTAAGCTATATTTACGTACAATTTATATTATTATAGCATTGTTAATCAGCTTCAGTGTAAGTGAGAGACTCAGATGCAGTGTCTCTTCCCAAGCATTGAAAATGTGTCTTTTTTTCTTTTGTAGCTATCTAATCTATAATAGTCTATTTTTAATAGCTATTATGCTGTCATTCCCCACAAATCACTTAATCTTAAATTCACCTCTATAATTCATAGTTTGAGCTAATAGAATTTTAGTGAATTGAATACCATCCCTCAAGACTGACTCACATGAATAATGAAAGCCTGAATAAATACAGACAAATGAAACTGTTTGTATAAAATTGTGGCGATATTGGGCCAAACTCCTTTCTCTGTTGCAAACCTATTGAACAAAGATACTGGAGCTGTGGTAAGGTACACAGGCCTGGTAAATAGTTCGTTACAGTATTACTCTTAGTGTCAACACACTTGCAGTATGTCCTACACTGCAAAAAAACCCAAAAACCAAATCTGTGGCCGAGAGTCTTAGAGCCCAGCTCTGCAGGCTCATGGGGTTGTGCTATGACGCTAAAAATAGCTGTGTAGATGTTCTGGCACAGGCAGAAGCCTGGGCTCTGAAACCCACCCCTCTGCCTGCCTAGTATTCAAAGGCCAAGATTCAGCCTCATCCAGAACATTTACAAGCTATTTTTAGTGCCTTAGCATGAGCCCAAGTCTGTACAACCTCGGCTCTGAGGCTCACTGCCATGGGTTTTTTGTTTGTTTGTTTCATGTTGCACTGTAGACAAAGTTCCCATAAATCCTGGTACAAATTAACCACACATTGACTGGACTGTGGACCACTTCCCACATTCCCAAAGGCAGTAGATCTAGCATTAAACCCATGGGATGACCTCAGGGATGCGAGCTCCTTCACAAGTTCAAACTTTGGTGATAACCTCAGAAGATAACAGGCATGATTAAAGAACCACGGACTCTCACCAAAATGCATTGGCGTGGTGATTGCCAAAGCCTTCAGCAGGAGAACCTTAAGCAAGATCAGCGCCAGAGATATCTTCACCCAACCATTACTTAAGAATAGGGGACACGGAAGCTGGATAAAAAGAAGCCTGTGGAACAGATCAAAAATTATCCAAAGGAGAAAGGCTTAGCTAAAAACATATCCTCAAAAATACTTATTCATGATTTTTCTTCCCAAAGCTGTAAGCCTTAAATGTAAGCCTTTTCCTTCATTCCTTGTTCCTTTTCCTTCTGTAAGTACCAAATCTTCTTCTGTGCCTGTCACTGAGAGATGCAATGTTAAATGAATTGCTGCAAACTAAAGAAAACAGGTTTTTTTTTAAAAATTCTCCCAATTATTCATTAAAGCACTTTAGTACCACCTTTTCTGATGGTATAATCCATTTTTAATTAGCCAGGGTGTAAGGCATCCTTTGTCAATCACTGATAAAATGTGAGAAATTCTCTCATACCATCACCTGAATGCAGTTAATGCCTCATCTGTTGTAACAAGCAGGTCTACCCACTATACTCTAGTTGTATCTGGTTTCAGAGTAGCAGCCGTGTTCGTCTGTATTTGCAAAAAGAAAAGGAGTGCTTGTGGCACCTTAGAGACTAACAAATTTATTTGAGCATAAGCTTTCGTGAGCTACAGCTCACATGGTAACAACCATTGTTTCATGTTCTCTGTGTATATAAAATCTCCCCACTGTATTTTCCACTGCATGCATCCAATGAAGTGAGCTGTAGCTCACGAAAGCTTATGCTCAAAAAAATGTGTTAGTCTCTAAGGTACCACAAGTCCTCCTTTTCTTTTTGTTGTATCTGAACAGCCTTCAACAGTTCTCTAGTACTTCATAAGCATTTGGATGCTGCCTTAACTACAGTGGGTATTTGAAGCCATGTTAGCATCTATCCAGAAAGCTATGGCTAAACATACTTCTTGTTTGAAAGGTGCAAACATGGTTTCAATTCTTAGTGTAGAGGGGTCTTAGAACCCTGAAACCCAGTTTTAATACAATTGTAGAGTTTTAATACAATATTTAATACAATATTTACAATTGTAAATACAATGAATTTAAAGACTTTTCTACACAAACATTTAGTTCACAGAAACCTGGGATATGAATCTACGCCACACTAGCTTGTCCCTGTGGACGTGCTGACAAACATTAACAGTTCATTAGGGCACTTTGATCTTTGGGAGTAGATCAAAGCACACTAACAAACTGTTAGTGCCCGTCAGCAAGGTCCACGTGAACAGTTAGTGTGCAGCAGATTCACACCCCAGCATGCAGTGAACTAAACATTTGTGCAGACAAGCCCTAAGGCAGTGGCAAGCACATTATTTATTTAGGCGAGTTCCACCAAATGCCCAGATCAGAAGAAGCTTGTCTCAAATGTGGATGTCAATTAGTTCCACTTAATTTACACACTGCTTTTATGACAAGTAAATGTAAAGCTATGGGTAAACTACTCAGGGGCGTACGTGATAGCTGCCCTCTTGGCCAACACAGACATTCTAGCTGGCACTGTAACAGACTCAGATCCCCTGCAGATAGGACATAGAAGGGGACCCATAACTAGAGCTGTGCAAATTACATGTTTTTCAGGTCACTGACAATTCTGAAGAAAGTCCAAAAAAAGATTTGTTGTGGATCAAACAAAACGTCTTGTTCAAACCAAAATAAAATTTTGTTTAGATAATCTAATTTTTTTTAAATCAGATATTTAAAAATGGTTAAGGAAATTTTGAAATGAAGTCAGAGAATTGAAGGCCAGAGGGATCACTGGATCATCTAGTCTGACCTGCTATAGATCATGGGCCACCACCACCTAGCAGCCACACACTAAAGCTCACAATAGCACAGAATTGATTAAGTGAGATATACCCACGCCACATGTTGCACAGGAAGGGAACACACCCCTCCTGCAGTCCCTGGCAATTTGATCAGGAGAAAAATTCCTTCCTGTCCCTAAATATAGTGATCAGTTAGAACCTGACGATGTGAGCAAGAACCAGCCAGCCAAGAACCCAAGCGTTTGTGCTTGGTATCACCTCAGAAGCCGACCTTCCCCATCCAGTGTCCCATCTCCAGCTGCAGCCATCTGTGATGCTTCAGAGGAAAGACAGCCCCACACACACACCCCTCAGAATACAATGGGGAAGAAAAAGGCCCTTCCTGACCTCTGCAGGTGACCACTCTGAAAATGCAACAAAACATTCTGTCTAAAAACAGAGAAAACAAAGTGTTCCGATCTTTCAGGGTTTTGTTTTGAGGATTGTTAGTTATTTGACAAACAATTGAGTGAAAATTTACATGAACTTGTAATCTGTATTTTTGCCGTCCCACAAAGTTTAGTGAAAAAGTTTCACCTAGTTCAACCTGTAACACACACACACACACACACTTTATTCTCCCTCTGTTCTCTGTGGCTGCAGAGAAGTAGCTGGCACCCCACAGGCACCCTCTCTTCCAAACCATCTGCAGCAGCAGCAGGAGAACTTCTACAGTTTGTGAATGTTATAAAGTGCTTTATTTATGTTTTGCTGGATGAAAGGTGCTATAAACATGCAAGTGAGTTACCCTATTAGTAAAGAATTAAAGCATGGGCCTAGGTTTTCAAAAATGGGCACCTAAACTTCCAAATCCGAAGTCCTATTTAGGCACCTAAAAAAATGACCTGATTTTCAGAGATGCTGAGCACCATCAGCTTCCATAGCCATCAGTTTGGTTCCCATCTCTAATATTTACATTCACAAATAGTTGCTCTACTTTTTAAATTTTAAAGAAACAAGTTTCAAGAAGTCAGTCTCTGTAGTGTAATGGCTTGCAAATGCTATCTGAGATAGCAGGCGTCCCCTCTATATATAGTATAGAAAGTAACTGTGGCAGCTATGGCTAAGTGTTGGGTGTTTAATAGCAGCTACTATTTTTAAAATAGCTTCTTGTAATTAGAATAAAGTTTATTCAAATGTATGTCTGGTGTGACAGATACTACCGGGGTGGGGAGAAGAGCAAAACCTCGATGGATAGATTTACCCATCTTTGCTTTGAGTGCCATTAGAATAATTTGTCCATCTTAACCATGTTTCCTGAGTGCATTGTAATTAGGCAGAATGCAGATAAAGAAATGTTGTGCAACGTGAGATTGAGGGGAAAGTGTAAGGTAGACAGCAGTTCCTTCCTATCATTGCTTAATCCAAGCCAGGATCTAAGGAAAAAACACTTTTTGGCAGAAAAGTGAAAACATAGATAAAAACCAAAATTTTCACCCCAAATATTAATGAAAATGATTTTTTTTTTGTTTTCATTGAAATTTGTGAGGCCATTTTGCTAACAGCTCTACTAACGTCGTTAGGCTGAGCAGATGGGTGAGGTAATATCTTTTATTGGACCACATTCAGCAAAAAGATATTACCTCACACACCTTGTCTCTCTAATATCCCGGGTCTGGGACCAACACACTTACAACAGTGAATACATTAGGCAGAGCAGGCTGTTTCACTGTTGGCCTGAGTGAGAATGACAGGATTGGTCAGGGACCTCACTTAAGAGCCCCTTCTATACTCATTACAGCCTACTCCTGTCTTGTCTCTGCCATGAGGGACCATAGTAACTATGAAAACTGAACAGTGATGGTAGCAACTTTGTGCTGGGCTGAGACAATATTGTTCACAAAAGAATCACAAGTGTGTCTAATCTGTGAGATGCTCAACACCCTCAACCTTCCCAATGAGAAGCAAGGTACTCAGCATTTTGAAATATGACTGACTTACAGGTGCCTTAAACAACGTACTGTGCATGTCTTCCAAAGAAGAGCAACAACATGCATCATTAACACCTGACAAATATGGAGCTGCTCAAACAGTTTTATCAATGGGCAATTTTTCTTTATTTCCTGTTTTAAAGTGCCTAACCTTGCTTTATAGTTTTTAGACCAGTGTGAAATAATTCACACAGACTGGGATCCAACAGCCAAGGAGATATTCACAGAAAGAGACGCTACTGCTAAAATGATATAATTCCTGACCTTAGTACATGAATACTGTTGCAGTGATATCTGTTTCTGAGCCCACTGTCGGCTGGGAGACAAAAAAAAGGGGGGGGAACCAAACCCAAAAACTAAGCAACCAAGAAAGTTCACGAATTATTATTCATCTCATTAAACTGTTTGTATAAAATTGTGGCGATATTCATCTCATTAAATGGCAAGATAATTATTTCGACCTAAGGGGAAAAACATTTTCCCTAAGCAAATATGGAAATTGTTACAGACACCATACCCCACATTCTGATCTTAGTTACACTTGTCAATCCAGAGAAATTCCACTTCAGAGTCCGCTCAGAGTTTACGTTCAAAGTGTGCAGAGGCATCTCTGCGTGGCCGCTTAGCCCACCACCGTCTGCACACAAACACTTTGCACAAGTAAAGGCTACAAATATGTTGAAGACCATGGCTGACAACTTTGCTTCTCAAGCACAATGGAACTCTCCACAGTAAGGGTAAAACTCTTGTGTGCAGGAGACAGAACTTTCTCAAGGGCTGGCCTGAAACTGTTGAATGAACTCCCACAAGTAGTAAGGACTATCATAAACCTCTCCACCTTCCAATCTATGTGCAAGGCACATTTCTTTGATCTTGCCTTTTCTAACACATACACACACACACACCCTGTATATTTTAAAAAATAAACACACCTAAAACAAATAACTTGACTGCACACACTTTTCCCCCTGGGGAGAGGATAAGAGAACAAATGTGAGATGCATAGTCACGCTGCTTAATTCACTTCTGGAAGACACTCACATAGTACTATGGTCATGAGCATGGAATAAGAATCTGTATAGAATAGAACCAGATCAGTTACTCAGAATTCAGATGAATATTAGTGACTCATTATAGCACTATTCCTCTATATCTGCTCATGAGGTGACTTTTCCAAAGCCTGACCTTGTCTTTACACTAGCAAGCAAGAAATGCAGGATTAGCTGGAGAAAAGAAAAGGCAAAAAATAAAGTGGCAGGTGATGGATGTTATTTTACTGACGATTGTGTTTAAGGCCTGCTCCCTCCAACGCCGTGACTCTCCAGATAAGAAAACTGCTAAAGGGAGATGGAGGCTTTTCACCTGCAAATCACCAGTTTGAATCCAGTGCATGACAGCAATGACTGAAAACAGTTGCCAACTGAGGACTGTTCAGTGCCCTATGTAAAATAAACTGGCGGGTCCCAGTCCTGTTCTTGGATGGATCAAATATCCACATCAGAAGAGCCCAATACCATAATTGGCCATCTGCAAATTTTGAACAGGGCACAGAGCCATTACTCACATCTCACTCCTTAGGGGTGGCACCTCCAGGGCAGGGCTGAGGCACAATGGTGGTATGTGGGAAATTTGCCCTTCTTGTGCCTGTACTAGTCCATCTGTGGATAATTAGGAGATCTGGAACCTTTTACAAACACTTTATTTTCACAAAGACCAGGTAAGGATAGTGCCACTTAACAAGAAATTGCTAGAGAGGCAGGATAATCTAGAGGTTAGGATCTCATCCTAAGCTCTGAGACACCCAGGTTCAGCTCCATACTCTGCCATTCCTCAGGTCCTTATGTCTTTCATAGGGATAATAGTACTTCCTTAACTTACATGGGTGTTGTGAGGATAAGTACATTGTGAAGTACTTCGATACTATGGTAATTGGGAGCCATACAAGTACCTTAGATAGAAAAAAATTGCTTATTTTCTTCCCCATGGTCTTGATTATTTGTAAGTAGCTCAGGATTTGTTTACACTTCATTTCTGAATGAGGATGAAACTAATCTGAAAACATTTGCCTAATTGAACCATACTAAGGTTCCTCGATTATTCCTAATTCTCTAGCAACCCTCCACTCTTCCCACTGCAAATCCCCTCTAACTAAACCAGCTATAACTCCAGAAAATAGACAAGATCACTCATCTACACCATTCCTAAATTTATCTTTATCGCAACTGCTGCAGAGTACAGGAGGTTACATGGGGAGGAATAAAGACTGTAGGCACTCAGGTACTAAGGTGATGAGCCAGATAAGTTCTCTGGACAGACACAAACCAAAAGCAGAGTGTTTCCATTAGTTCATTGGTCAAACACCAAATATTAAGCCTTTTTAGGAAGTAAAATAAAGCTGAAAGGTTTCTCAGTCTCATTTCAGACTTTTTGATCAGACTAGGGCAAATGACTTAATAGATTTTAAAGGCTAGAAAGGACCATTATGATCATCTAATCTGACCTCCTGCATAGCCCAGGCCATAAAGTCACTCAGGAAATTTTGTTTGAACTATAGCAACTTAAGACCTCCTATCTTGATTTCAAGATTGCAAGTGGTGGAGAATCCACCATGTCCCTACATAAGTTGTTCAAATGGTTAATTACCCTCACGGTTAAAAATTTGCACCATCAGACGCTGGAATAATTTTTCTAGCTTTGCTCTTCAGCAGTTTCTACGGTGTGGTTCTGCCATTTCCCTTAACCGAGGCTACTGTTGTATATTAGGACCACAGCAACAATGATAGGTGAAGTGACTCTTCAGCACTGTGTTTAGAGGTCGCTAATAAAGTCTGGAGGTGCTCTACAAATTTATCCAAATGGAAGACCCCCCTCACACGATGAATCTGAGATCATTCCCTATGGTGGAATAGTTGGCTGGATGTAATGATCCATAAGTGCCTACTGACAAGGGGTAAGTTATAAGGCGACTTTAAAAATGGGAAGCAGTATATTTGTTTTTAATGTTAAGTTTGTGAAATAGCCCAGGAGGGGGAACAAACAGTTATACTAACAAGCCACACACAACGGTTTATCCAGTTGAGAACACTGGACAATCTCAGCTGGTTGTTCTCACTTGTGCTTTTATATTACAATTTTAGCATTCACACGATCATTCAGGCTTACACAAACCTCATGCAATATTAAAATGTTTATGCTACTCCTTTCTGCACTTGAAGCAGCAGCAGCAACACTGTTCCAGTGTGCAATGAATGAGAAAAATAAGGTTCTGAGTCTCAGGAGAAAACTGCACCCCAGTCGAACAATGGTCTCCAAACCATCCCACAGTTCAGAGCAATAAATTCTGTAGTGGTTCATACTGGTCACATTGCACCATTCCTGCCCTTTGCAGCTGCATTTTGAAGCTTGTTTAGCACACTGATGCATCAATAAAAGCAGAGACTGTGCTTTTATATTTCAAAAAAGTATCTTTTAATGCATCCTATTCCTAAAACAACAGGATTCATCTGCATATTGCAAGACCAAGGTTAAGAAAGGCATGTGACTGAAGAAGCATGCCTTTTGGACAGAAGCAGAGCTCTACAGAGCCTCTTGATACTTCATGAAATCCCAGTCTTATACGCAGCCAGCCTTTG
Organism: Lepidochelys kempii; assembly: GCF_965140285.1. NCBI lineage: Eukaryota > Metazoa > Chordata > Testudines > Cheloniidae > Lepidochelys > Lepidochelys kempii. Next base: position 156,496,033 of record NC_136382.1, read on the forward strand.
GATGAGGATCTAGACATGAACTCCACTTCATTGCATGTTGGCTTAGCTTTGCTAATGTGCTTACAGGTAAACAAAGGTCGAGTCTGCCGTAAAGTGTAACTGGGCCATGATGAAGAAAGATGATCTTCAGCCCCCACCATGCTAGATATGCCACTGGACTGGGGTTGCTTCTGAGATGCATAGATATGGGAGGCAACTAGGGGAGTGTAGAAGCATGGAGAGGAGTGGCTGCTGTGGCCCACTGCATCCCTTATATGGGTTTCAAGCCAGTGAATCTGTGCTGTTTGCATAGCCACCGGACACCTACTTCCCCCTGATGTTACCCCAATCCTGCCGGCATTCTGGCACAAAGAATAAGAGAAACAGAGCTCTGTTCCATGGCACATGCAGAGAGATCCAGTCTGCCTTAGTGGGCCACTTCGTAGCCCCCTATAACTGCAGAAATGTAGCATTTCCATTGTGTTAAAAGCTCAAGCTTCTATTCCTTACTTATTGAAGTCAGTGGGAGCTTTTCAGGAGTAAAGGATTCAGGACTGAGCCCATAAAAAAACCACATGGCCCCATTACCAAACTTGTGCTGCTAGCTCCGTGCAGTTGCATATCGATTAGCTCCATAATTAATCTGCCCAGCAAAATGACATCCACACATTGCTCTGGACAGTAGAGGTGCTCCACCTAAGTGAGTAACTGGGATTCACAGGAAATTCTCTCTCTTTGTCAATTATTTTCATGTGGTGTTTTCTCATTAACTATTTAATTCAACGTCTAAATGTTTTTGTTTTCTTTAAAAAAAAAAAGCAAGTTTAACACTGATATCTTGCAGTCATCTGACAGAGGCCCATTTAAGTGATCAGTTACATTCCATAATTACAACGAGGAGTCCGGTGGCACCTTGAAGACGAACTGATTTATTTGGGCATAAGCTTTCGTGGGTAAAAAGCCCACTTCTTCAGATACAGAAGTGGGTTTTTTACCCATGAAAGCTTATGCCCAAATAAATCTGTTAGTCTTTAAGGTGCCACTAGACTCCTTGTTGTTTTTGTGGATGCAGACTAACACGGCTACCCCCGATACTTGATACCACAGTTAGTAGTTCTGCCATTTCATATTTGAGTTCCTTCAGCATTCTTGGGGGAATACTGTCTGGTTCTGGTCACTTATTACTGTTAAATTTATCAATTTGTTCAAAACCTCCTCTACTGACACCTCAATCTGGGACAGTTCCTCAGATTTGTCATCTGCCCTACACTGAGGTGGCAGTAGAGGAGGTTTTGAACAAATTGATAAATTTAACAGTACCATCTGATCATGGTAACTTACTATTCACCCAAGAGTGTTGAAGGAATTCAAATATGAAATGGCAGAACTACCAACTGTGGTATGTAACTGATTGCTTAAATGGGCCTCAGTATCAGAAGACTGGAGGCTAGCAAATTTAATAAAAAAGTTTCCAGAAGTGGTCCTGGCAATTACAAGCCAGTAAGCCTAACTTCAGTGCTAGGCAAATTGGTTGAAACTATAGTAAAGACCAGAATTACCAAACACCTAGATGAACATGATATGTTGGGGAAGAGTCAGCATGACTTTTGTAAAGGGGAATCATGCCTCACTAATCTATTAGAATACTTGGGTGGTGGAGTCATCCACAAACATGTGGACAAGGGTGATCCACTTGATATAATGTACTTGGACTTTCAGAAAGCCTTTGACAAGGTTCCAAACCAAAGGCTTTTAAGCAAAGTAAGAAGTCATGGGAGAAGAGGGAAGTCATGGGATCAGCAACTGATTAAAAGACAGGAAACAAAGGGTAGGAATAAATGGTCAGCTTTCCCAATGGAAAGTGGCAAATAGTGGGGTACCCAAAGGATCTCTACTGGGACCTGTGTTGTTCAACATATTCATAAATTATTTGAAAAAGGTAGTAAACAGTGAGATGGCAAAGTTTGTAGATTATACAAAATTACTCAAAATAGTTAAATCCAAATCTGACTGAAGACTTGCAAAGGGATCTCACAAAACTGGGTGACTGGCAACAAAATAGCAGATGAAATGCCATGTTGATAAATGCAAAGTAATGCACAGTGGGAAACAATTCCAACTATACATACAAAATGATGGGGTCAATTAACTGTTACCACTCACGAAAGATCTTGGGGTCATCGTGGATAGTTCTCTGAAAACATCTGCTCACTATGCAGCAGCAGCCAAAAAATGTTAGGAACCATTAGAAAAGGGATAGATAAGACAGTAAATATCACAACACCACTATATAAATCCTTGGTTTGTCCGCACCTTGAATAGTTTGCGCAGTACTGGGCACTCCATCTCAAAAAAGGTATTAGCAGTGGAAAAAGTACAGAAAAGGGCAACAAAAATAGAGGTGTGGAACAGTTTCCATATGAGGAGAGATTAAAGAGAGACAACTGAGGGGTGACATGATAGAGATCTATAAAATCATGAATGGTGTGGAGGGAGAGAGAGAGAGAGAGAGAGTTATTTACTCCTTCCCATGACACAGGACCCATGGGCCACCCAATGAAATTAATAGGCAGCAGGTTTAAAAACAAACATAAGGAAGTACTTCACACAATGCATGGTCAACCTGTGGAACTCATTGCCAGCGGATGTTGTGAAGGCCAAAACTGTAAGTGGGTTCAGAAAAGAATTAGCTACTGTCACAGACAGATCCATCAATGGCTGTTAGCTAAGATGGTGAGGGACGCATGCTCCAGGTGTCTCTAAACCTCTGATTGCCAGAAGCTGTGACTGGATGACAGAGTATGGATCACTAAAAAAAATGTCTCTGTTCTCTTCATTCCTTCTGAAGCATCTGTCACTGACCACTGTTGCAATAGGATCCTGGGCTAGACAGACCACTAGTCTGACCCAGTATGGCCATTCTTATGTTCTTGTCATGCGCTAAAGATTTAAATCACAAATAAAACCAAGCTAAACATTATATAGTGGGCATTTGAAACAAAAGCTTATGCTCAAATAAATTGGTTAGTCTCTAAGGTGCCACAAGTACTCCTTTTCTTTATGCAACTACTTGTGTGCTTGAACAGAGGTAAGGCACATAAGCATGATGCAGAGTATACCCTTAGCGGATGCCCTTCAGATATCTCTGTGTCTAACATTAATGCAAGAGAACACTTTTTAAAAAGACACTCTCAAACTAGTTAACCTGCTCCCCTCATACCAGTCCAAAATAATAATAGGTAACTTTCCTAGAAGATACCTCTTATATTATTTTCAAAATCTATAAAAAGAAACACAATGCTAGGGTCCTTGTTAATGTTTTAGAATATTTGGGTTGCTGAGCACCCAAACAATGTAATTCTTGTTAAAAAAAAAATCTATTAAGAAAAACGTGGGTATCTTTGATTTTAATAACCATACGTAACAAATCAGCAGCCCCTTAGGTCTTTGCTCTTGTCATTGTGCTGCCCACTATTGGCCATGTGGAACTTCATGATGACATTGGAGATAGTTTTAAAACAGCAGGCTCTGAGTTCTAAGCAAAGACTCCTTCACGTGTGCTAACAAAATCTCCCAGGCTAGCCAGCAATACAGGGCCAGATGCACATTTCCATCCAGGAAAGGGCAGCAGTGAATTTTTTCAAACGAATAATTTGACTGAAAAATGCAGTTGCGTTTGACCCAAAATCTGTACGTGAATTTGATACAAATTTCAGCAAAAAATAAAAAAGCAAGGCAAAGGAGGAGGCAGCTTCATTATAATTATTAGTCCAGTTAGAGCACTCACCTGCGATGTGGAAGACACAGGTTCAATTCCCCCTCTGCCTGATGCGGCAAAGGGATTTGGGCATCCCATGACGCAGGAGAGTACACTAACCAGTAGGCCCAAAGATATTTTGGGGGCAGGGCTCAATCTCTCTTGTTGAAACTGTTCCACTGTGTACAAATAGTCAGTGGAGCAGGCACCTGAATGTGGGTTTCCCACATATAAAAGTGCCCTAACTACCAGACTATCGAGTCTGTCACACTCTTTTCCTTGCCCAGTGACGATGAATAGTGGCAAATTATAATGAACAACCAGACAGGTGTTTTGATTCACTGAAGTTCTCTTTTTCGGGGGAGCAATTTTTGGATTAAGTTTAAGCCAAAGCAATGACAATACTCCTTCCTCCTCCTCCCTCCACCAATGATTTTTGGAACAGCCTACAGACTGAGAAGTCATTCACCCAGCTCTGGTTTGAAAGCAGAAGATTCCACAAAAGGAAAGAATGAAATGCATGACAAGACAATATGCAACATTCCTGGGTCATTCAGCCCAACAAACAGAAGAGAACAGTTACAGAAATCCAGCAATGGTTTTTCACTGGTTCTAGGTATATTGCAACCTTATTTAAATTTTCCACAGATGATTAAAAATCATTAGAAATACCATGCTGTCTTCAGACCTCAAAATGTTTACTTTTCTGTTTCTTTATATTTGACCCATTAGATAGTCCTGTTCAACTCAGCCTTATTCAGCATCCACAATTTAATAGTCCAAAATTATTATTTGTGAGTAGCACATGCAAGATAAAATAAGGAGTATGAAGCCCCTCTTGTATACTGGGCCTCAAGAGTACTAAGGGATAAAGAATGCCTGAAAAAAATAAAACCCAGATTCACAAAAATTTAAGATACAAACTCAATCCATTAATCCATCTGCGAAAAATGCCTTTTAATCCTGTGCGCCTTGAGTTGTAGAAGTAGTTAGATTAAATGAGAATGCTTTTATTAAAAAGCACATTTTATAGTCCCCAGATCATTAACAGAATGTAAATGAAGACTTAAAATTCACATTTCGATTGGAACCATGTTACCAGGTGATCCACCTAGCCCAGGGGTGGCCAACCTGAGCCCGAGAAGGAGCCAGAATTTACCAATGTACATTGCCAAAGAGCCACAGTAATACGTCAGCAGCCCGCCATCAGCTCCTTCCCCCCACCCTCCCAGCGCCTCCCCCTCTCTCCCCACACCTCCCAATCAGCAGTTTTGTGGCGTGCAAGAGGCTGGGGGGGGGGAGAGGGAGGAGCGAGCAGGAAGGGGGGGCATGGGGGCAGGGCCTGTGGCAGAGCCAGAGGTTGAGCAGTGAACACCCCCCGGCACATTGGAAAGTTGGCACCTGTAGCTCCAGCCCTGGAGTCTGTGCCGATACAAGGAGCCACATATTAAACTTCTGAAGAGCCGCATGTGGCTCCAGAGCCACAGATTGGCAACCCCTGAGCTAGCCCAAAAGCTGGTACAGGAGGGCACAGGATATCTCATGTGGATGGTCCTGACCTCATGTAAATCCCTGGGGATACACCAGGCATTGGGGAAGCCTATAACCACTTTTCTGCAGGGAGCAAACCCTCACTCACCCCCAGAGATGGGCTATGGTAGAGAATCTCTCCGAGGGAGTGCTAGTGGGCATTCCCCCCCCCCACACACACACACACTGATTTTACTGTGGCAGAGGATGATCTGGCTTTTCACAGCATTGACAACCTCAAGCTTTCAAAAATAATGAGTCAGATCCCCAATCATCATGAGAACAACAATCATGAGATTCAAAATCCAACTGGATAAAAAAAAATTACTTAAAGACCTCCCCACCCCAAAATATCAGTTTCTTTATTTAAACCTTATTTTTAATTTAAATAAAATACAGCTTGTTTTTTTTAAATACATCTACTGAAAACTTACTATAATCTATTACAACAAATGTTAAATAAAATTTAAAAATATTAAACAGGACTGGTTTGCTGCCAAGTTTTAAAGAAAGTCAAGCCACTGAACTGGTGGAAGTCACTGGCTAAGCACCTGGAACTAGATTTTTGTCAAGATGCCAAACCTCTTTTTGACAGCAGTAGCCTCTTCTGCAAGAGCAGAGAGAATATTTTCTTCATTTCAGTTTGTTTAGCTATTTCAGTTCTATTACTATAGTTCATTCAAAAGTTAAGAAACCAATTGGGAGTTGAAAAAGCAGGAAAACTTGTTTTCCTCTTCCAATCTATGAATAAAAATTAGGTGTGAGAATAAGCTCTATTTCCTTTTTTGAATACATCAGTTTTAAATGCAAAAGCACGTTTTGATGAACTATTTTCCCACCATATTTAAAAGATCATTTTATTTAACTAAACTAAATACAAAAAATTAAAATGCTTTTCTTTGGATTTTTAATTCAATTTCCATCCAAATTGTGCTTGGCACAAATCATAAGTAAAATGTTAATTTTGCAAGTAGAAAATGTATCATTCACCATTTTCTAATATAATGAAATATGTAAAAATTAAGAATCTGAATAAATGCAAGTTAAGCTAAAATAAATGTGTCTAGATATAGTGTGTACACCTGTTTAGCAAAAAGGAGCACCAAATTTAGTGTAAAGGCTACCTTTTTTTTTTTTCCCCCCCAAATCAACATGTTTTAATGGTTACCAACCAGGGAGAATTTACCTCTCTTTACGAAAAATAACTAAAAAAGGACAAATATACAAGATTAAATGTGATGATTTAAATCAAGGTTTCCCTGTTTGCTGATTTACAGCATGATTAAAATCAGTCATTTAAATTGCTTTGATTTAAAAGTCAATCCATCCAGTTTAAAACTAATACAGTTTGGGTTTGTTTTGGGTGTCTTCCAATCCCTCAGGATTTTCATCAGCCTTTTCTCTGCATGTATGAGGACTAAAAACTTATTTTTATTTTTAATCACAGTCAGGACTCTCACATGGTCACACCACACCAGGGACCTGGGACTTTAAGAAAAAGAGCAAATATTGCAAGACCCATGATAAATTCATGACACTTGTCAGCCTAGCTAGAGCAGTGCCACCCAATCCACTCTATAGCTTTTGGTCACCAGCTGACAGATGCAACCCATGACACTCCAAGAACATGAGTTGCTTCAAGGCATTGGCATTTGACACAGTATCACTAGGATGGCATTCAGAAGGCCTTAATGTCTCTCTAAATTCAACCCTAGGAAAGTGCTATAATACTTGTAACTAAAACATCCATGCATTTATATTGCCTCGGCTTGTCTACACTTACTGGGGGATCGACACATGGCAATCAACTCCTGTACTCTACTGGATCGAGAAGAGTAAGTGGAGTCAACAGGAGAGCATCTCCCGTTGAGATCACATAGTATGGATCCCGCAGTAAGTAGATCTAAGCTACTCAAATTGCGTAGCTTAGATTGACTTTTCCCTGTAGCGTAGACAAGGTCTGGAGGCAAAGCGGCGCAGGCTTCCTGCAGCTCCCATTGGCCAGGAACAGTGAACCGCAGCCACTGGGAGCTGCGAGCAGTCGTACCTGCGGATGCCCAGGTAAACAAAGCGTCTCATGGCCCGCCAGGGGCTTACTCTGAACAAGCCGTGAACCAAGTCTGGGAACCCCTGGACTAGATCATCATAATGATCCCTTCTGGGCGTTGGAATGTATGGAACCTTAGTTAAGGCTCTCTCTCATCAATAAACTAAACCATAAAAAAAAAATACAGAAGACAAAATTAAGGATTAAAAGGCTGAAAAGCCAAGCACTCAAGTTAGGAAATGACAGAATGAAGGTGGCCCATGCGACCCTAATTCACCTCCCTTGTGAGTATGTATTATGATAAAACTTTTAACTACACACAAAAAGTTTGGTTTAAGTGACTTGTATAACATCACATAGGAACTCTGTGCCAGAAATAGGGATAATACCAAGTCCCCAGAGTAGCAGTAGTTAGTGACTACCATTATGCATATACACAAGGGGGCCAAATTAAGGTTGCATGTTCATTTCATAAAGTGCAAGTGCTTGACTGTGCAACCTTTTAATCCTTAATTTTGTATTTTCTAATTTTTTTTATTGTTTTGGTCATTGATAAAAGCAACCTTAACTAATGTTATGTGTAGGTTTTGTTTGTGAATTTTCTTTAATAGAAAGATATTTTATGATTTATATATAAAACATCTTTAAACTACAGCAATATAGTTCATTGAATGTTGACACACCTATATCACATAAACAAGTAATCATTCATTCAATATATATGTTTCAGTATTGGATGGGGGAGAGAGAAGAAAGTTTTCATGTCATGGAAAGTAAGAAGTACTTGAAAAGTACTTCACAGTAGTATGGAAAAAATAGATACACCTTTTAAAATAAAGTCATTTAGAAGCTGCAGTAAAACATAACAGAAAACTGAGCAGGGAATCAACTATCGTTTCCCCACTGTTTTTTAAAGATAAATATTCAGAGAGACAAAGCCCCTCCCCACCCCCAATTGTAAGAAGCAGATAAACAATATCCATGGAAAAGGAGGCCTTAGTTTTATGTAACCTTTTTTTGAAGAAAGTCACAAACAATTATCCTTTGGAAGGAAGCTGTGTAATTTACCCCATTACAATTCCAAAGGAGCACAGCAGGAGCATACCCAAACCCATTCTGCTTTCATTACAGCTCCCCCTGGGGACCCTTCTCTGTAATAATATTAGGACAGTGAGAGAAATCAGTTATCAAAGGCAGCTGTTGCTAGAACAGCCAGGGCAACAGTGACTCCCCCCAGGTCTGCAAATCAACTGAGGGAGGGAGTGATGAGTGGCTGCTTACCTGTGATGTCACAATGTTACTAGTTAGGCAGCAGCAGGGGGCAACAAGTGTGCATAGGGAGCAAGGGGTGAGGTGATCTGGAATTCTGGTTTTCTCAAGTTCCCCCAAAAAACCACCAACCACTCACAAACACAAAAAATGCACATTGGAAACCATTTCACATGCATTAATAGTAGCTGAAATTTGGTTCAAACCCTCCCTGACATGTTGACAAAGATAAAAGTTGGGGGTGGAAAAAAGGCGACACTAACGTGTAGATCCTGTAAAACTGAGTTCTGAGGCAATCGCAACTATGATCTCAGTAGTGAGACCATACTATAGGAAAACAGTATAATCCCTAACACCACTCTGCTTCCTTTCTCATCTCTAAAGGGTGTCTGCTCAGACCCTTCCCCAGACACACACACAGAGCTTGCATTCCTACAACAATTTTTTTAAACATCATACATATCCTCACACATTGTTAGAGCTGTCCTATAGATATCCATGGTACTTGCATTTGAGAAAGGAAGTTAGAAACATGAACATGTGAATTTCAAACTAACCTTCAAACATAAGAAAATTATGAATCAGCATTTGCAAATCAAGTAGGACAAACTCAGCAGTGGAAGATATTTTATTTTCAAGCTCTTTTTTTTATTTTAAAGCAGCATAAAATATATCATAATAGTAAATATGTTATCCTTTTTAGAAGCTGGAAAATAAAGTCTCTTCAACTGGTAAGTTTGTCCTATTTGCTTTGGAAAGCAATATTTTCTCTTTCACTTTTAAATATAAATGAATATATACTACTTCCTTACAAACAAATCTATTTGTTAATGGCATGGTAGCTAAGCTCTAAGCTGCTAGGGCAGCTGACAAAAATAGAACTGCAATGCAAAACTATAAACATTCCCTTGTGTGGATGATGATGAAATTTACCAGACATCCACAGTTTGTGAAGATATCCAGCCATTCTTCTACGTAAACAAACATGAATATCCAATTAAAGTCTCTCCATGTCACATTTTTTTCCCTTCGTGAATTTTCTGTATCTTGATCAAAAAAATATTTATGTACTTTGGATGCTGCAGGAAGTTTCTAAGCAAACAAAGAGTGACCAAACCCAACATGCATTTTTCCATCCCCTTTCACAGCAACTGGCAAAAAAAAAAAAAAAAAAAAAAGGTTATCATCCCCCACTGAATCTTTTGAGTTTTTGGCACAAATTCAAATATTTTTCCCTCCAAAACCCAAAATATTTCAATTTGAAAAAGCTACTGTGGTGCCTCACGGGAGTTGTAGTTCAGATGAGTCATGCTCCCATTCTTCTCTGTAAATTGGGCTCCAGGGTCTGACTACATCTCCCATTATGCATCACACCTCTTTAGTCAAGGAAGGCAGTACATCATGGGAGATGTAATCTGGCAGGGGGCCCCGTCCATAGAGAAGAATGGGAACATGTTGCTACTTAACTAGCAAATCCATGAGGCACCATGGCAGAATTTCCAAATCAAAAAATATTTCAGTTTCGGGGCATTTGGTTTTTCTGTGAAAAATAATGTTTTCTACAAAGTAGACGATCCTGTGAAAAATTGTGTTTACTTAAACAAAATTCCATCAACAAACAGTTTTAATGGAAAATTTTTGACCAGCCCTATACTGAGCTAATGCAACCCATAAGAGTCACCTTGGGAGGTTTAAGCCTTTCGTAAGATGATGCCACATAAGCTACATACAGTAGGTTTCACAGTGCAGCGTATAGTTATCAAACTTTGTTCTCCATGTACCACACCTTTAAGTTTCTCACAAATGCCTCCTCTGTGCAGCAACAGCTGACATTTTGTTCTCAGAGCTGCTATAGCCTGATAGACAAAGGAGAGAGACTGTGCCCTCTTACTGAGCTTTCCTCCCGACCCCTTGCTACTTCATGGTTTCTTGTTAATCTAAAATAAGAAGTCCTTCAGACTCAAGGTATATGGTGGCTCTTTAAGTATGTAATAACATAGCATCCATCACTGTTGCCTTACAACACCCACATCCAGCATTAATAAGATACAACAGTAAAAATAAACTTGTGTGCTCTGGAATACTGGACACATTGACATCCACACCTATGTCAAGTTACAGACCAAGATTCTTGGAAGTTAAACCACAAGGGGGCAGGGTGTGTTTGTTGTTTAACTTATGAGGAAATCCAGAACAAAAAAAAATCAACATTTTGGCTTTGGGGCCTTAATCTGAAGTGGATACTTGTCCCATATTTCCTGTGTTTAGAGAAGGAAAGTTTGCTTTAATCGTAGATGTGGCTTCCTGACCCAAACATCAAATGCATTCCAAATCTAAATTTGGATCTGAATTCTTTTGCTGGGACCTCTCTCCAGTATTGCCAACCACAAGTGTTAAAAAAATTATGAATGAGCAAGGGACCCCCAAAATCATGAGATTTTGTAAATTATAAATGTTGGGTTCTTTTAAAACACCTGGTTTCTGAGCTTTTCAGGTGCACTCATTACACTTTTTCAAGTATTTTGCTGAAACCATGAAGGCCAGTGACTATTTTATGTCTTTTAAAATAAAAGCTGAGATTCTGATGCCATCTCTTGATTCCAGCACTTGGGGCTTTAAGAAAAATAAAACCCACCAAATAATGCAAGACTTGCAATAAAATTGGAGGAGTTGGCAACACTGTGACCTGTAACTGTTAAAAGTTATTCTTCTTGGTGAAGCTTCAAAGTACTAACTTGTATCTGGGCTGCTGCTACCTACTAACATGGGCATAGTTTTGGGGCAGAAGGCATTGCCCCCCGCCCTCCAAGACTGGAAGCCTCAGTCAGGCACAGAATTTGCCCCCACATATACAGCCCCATTGTCTTGACTGGAGCTTTCCCCCACCCCCAAATATAGAAGTCAAACTAGGCCTATGCCTACTAGATGGCATCAGACCAGCTCAAATGTGACCATTTTGCCATCTAGTGACTCAGTTATAGAGCACATATAAACCCTACAGTTACTGAGACTGTACACAAAAGAAGATGACTCAAGTGGGAGAAGCCTGGGTTCGGAGAACGGAGGATTGTGGATATCATCTCTAGATATCATCTATCCCAAATTTTGCAGATTCTTCCTTCGGGTTTTACCAAAGTCATCCCTCATGCTTTCCAAAGATATGGGAGGGCCACTTTGAGGCATTACTTTGAACATAACTTTGGGGACCTCGTTCTGAGAGGTGATCCTGTTTTTCTGCATTATAAAGTGAAGCTATTAAATCATAATATTGAGACAATGAGTGCTCTACAGAACAAAATGTAATAGGGGATAAACCCAAGTTCTAGCCTCACTGCTATATGTATGCAGCTTGGCTAGCAAATATGGGTATACAGAATCATTATGAAGAGCCGAGAACCTCACAGAACACACACACAAAAAAACCCACAATGGTACAGCACATTCAGATTGCTAGAAAGCAAAACCTAGATTATAATTAGATCTAGGTACATGTTTTAATGTTCTAATTACACAACGATGACAGTGTGGCAAAATATGAAAAATTGAGAACCACTGACCAAGCAATTTTAAAGGCTGGATAATGTTTTCCATTTTTCATTTAAAAAAAATAAATAAAAAAAGACTTGAGCTTTTTGTTTCCAAGGAATAATGAAATGGGGATCATGACAGACTAATCCCCATTACAAATAAATCAGTGAAACTATCTAAAGAACATACAAAGGCTCTGTTCCTACAAAAGGCTCAGTGCCCACACACTGAAGTTTTTCCATAACCTGGCTTCAAATTACACTTAGATTACAAGTATAATGCTGCTGTATTCTCTGGAAATGGAGTTTGCAGCCTGCCTTCAATATAGACTCCTTGCGGGAAAACTGCCCACATCACTAACATACCGTACACCAGGGGTCTCAAACATGTGGCCGGCAGAGTTATTTGCTGCGGCCCACCAAGCTGCCCCCCCCACCCCGAGTTATTTCCTGCAGCCACCAAGCTCCCCTCCCCTGCCGCCTCCCCTCCCCTGCAGCGTGCTGCATCCCCGCTCCTCTGCCTACCTCCAGGCACTTCCTGCTGCCAAACAACTGTTTGGTGGCTCTTAGTGCTTTTCAGGGAGGAGGAGCAGGGACCCACGCGCTCAGGGAAGGAGGCGGAGATTTGGGGAAGGGGTTGGAATGGGGGGCAGGGAAAGGGTAGAGTGGGGAGGGGTGTCAGTGATGCCGCCCTCTGGCCAATGCACTAGTCCTCATGTGGCCCTCGTGGTGATTTGAGTTTGAGATCTCTGCCATACACCATATGACTTTCTATACATCTGGCAGCTTCTACTCAGGAGGGACCAGGACTGGGCAAACAGGGAAAGACTATTGGAATGTAACTTTTTCTTCCGAGATATGAAATTCCCCTTGGAATTAATTTATTTGTATTTAAATAATTTATTGACCGTTATGAAGGAGCAGAGACAAGTGTTATTCCATACAGAGTTAGACACAAATAGAAATGTACGTACAGAATACTGCCCACAAGCCAAATTTATAACACACAGTCTTTGCTTTGGGCCACAATAAAATAAGTAGAGATGAGCAAAGGAGGGGCAGTCTGGGTTTTGGCAAAGCCAACCCCCCAAATGGCATGTTGAGGAATGGTTCATGTGCGCATTCCCCTTGGTTCTCACTCTTTTTGATAGAAAGGAAGAAATAGTTCAGCTAAAAAGGTTTGGTTAGACCCCCCCACACACACACCTCTCTCTCTTTTTTTTTTTTATTAAAGGTTTGATAAGAAGCAAGAAAGATGCATACAAGGCATATAAGATCAAAACTACCAGATGTGTTGATTTTAAGCACATACTTAGGTGTTTTGCTTTATAGGGTCCTTACTGAGTATCTTAAAGGATCTTACGGTAAACGTTGTCCCTCCTCGCCCCTTCTTTGTTTATTACCCTCACTTGAGGGCTACTTCTGCTCCTAATGAAGTCAGTGAAAAGACTTCCATTGACTTCAGTGACATTGGATTGGGCATTTGATGTCGTGTGAGGCCTTCTCTAATTAAGCTTTACTGAAGCTTTCGGTGAAGCAAAATAAGTTATACTGATATAAAGTGTCATATATGGATATACCTGCAATGACACTAGGGCTTACTGGCATAAGTATACAAAGAATTAAACAAAAAATAACCCTACCACCCAAATGAAACACCTATACCCCTTGCAGACAACATTCTGCTGATCAATCTTTTTAAGTGTAGATCAGGCCTTAAACTAGAAGCTCTTTGGGGTAGGGGCCATGTCTTTACTTGTTTCTGTGAAGTGCCTAGCAACATTTTGGGTGCTCAAAAATGCAAAAACATCATCAAGAAACTTCAGTGTTCTAAAAGAAGTTCTATGTATTTTATGGAAAAAATATTGAAAACAGCACAAAAGCTCCTAATCATCAATATTTACTTTATACCAAGCACTCTCTTCAAAAGGACACAGCACTGCCTTGCTCTTCAAAGCCATAATCACAGCACCAGACAGCCAATGGAAAGTGACACCAAAAAAGCAGCACCCAATGTTATACCAGCATTAGTCAGTCATGTCTGCTTCCTGTGGGCTCATTTCCTCGTTGTGTGAGCAGACAGAATCGATACAGCTCCTACTTATATACTTCACTGTTGCATCTCAGTGCTTTGATTTAAGGAGCACCTGAGGAATAACCTGAGGCATAACACTGACAATGTAAGACCTCACCCTTGGGTTATGCCATGTGAACTGAGATCTCCTTACCATCAGGGCTCACAATGCCTTAGCTTAGCTTTACTTTATGCCACATGGGTTTAGCTATGGTCTGATGAACCCTGAAGATAAGGATATCTCAGTGCATTCAGCACAGTCTAAAGCTAAGCTGTGGCATGGTGAACATCAGTGAGTTTTATCCATGGTCAGTGAAACCATTGATCATAATTTATTGTTTGAAGGTGGGGAGAAGTTAATTTGACCTCAGAATTCTTGACCCTTTTATTCTTAGAGAGGATCAGGATGTGTTGTAAAGCAGACTTAATAATGTGAGGGACTTCTGCATTCAGTCATTCTCTAGCTCTCTGAAGAAATATCCATTCTGTCTCAGATCCCACAGCACGGAAGGAGATTTGGGAGGGAAAGGAGAATTAGCACAAGAGCACTTGATTATTTTAAGTCCACATTTCCCCAAGGGTCTGAGAGGGCACTTACTGCCTACCAATTGACAGTGAAGACCAAATAAATTGTATGCACATTAGTTTAGGCTTTGTCTGTTAACACAACCTACCAAGCACTAAGATCTATTTTAAACAAGCTAATATTGTTACTACTTATCACTGACGTATATATTGCTTACAGTATTTGAGACGCTGGATTTCACAAGAAATCCTTGATTAATAACCAACATGTAACCTTTGATTAATTAGCAGATATCCCAGTATAACATCCTTGAACTTTCAGGTGAATTAGTGTAAGAGCTCCTAAAAATTAATTACTGTATATCAAATCAGACAAATATGTGAAAGAAAAAAAAGTGTCAGTAAGAGGGAACAAGGCATAAATCTTTACTCCATGCAAAAGGCTATGAAAAAGTAAAAGTAGTTGTGGTTCTATCAACCTTCAGATTTCTGGTTAATACCCAAAATATTAGAGATGCTTGAATCTCAGTTGATTTGGCAGTTCACTTCAGTTCCAAGAGACTCTTACCCATACTTCTTTGATCTGGAAATTAGCCTGTAAATCTGGCAATAGGATCTGTCTTGCAAGTTTTCTATTATTCTGAGTTTTGGCTTAGCCAGAAATCCTATGAGACCAGCAGCCAGTGTGTTCATGGACTTGGACTGAATAGGAAGTCAGAATCACCAGGTTCTCTTCTCTACTGCTTGTCTTGTCCTGCATTCCACATCTATGCAACCTACCTAGCTCATGGGAGCGTTCTGAGGCTTTGTGAATTTGTAAAGCATTGTGAGATCCTCAGATAAAAGAGTGAAGTATTACTTTCCTGCAATATTTTTGCATTTCCAGTTCCAGTCTGGATCAAAATTAGAAAGGGTAGAGACATAAAAAGGTCACAAGTTTCAAACCTCAAAAGAGCTTACATTAGGTTTAGTGTGGATGAACTAACTGATGTGTGAAAGGGAAGGTAAGTAACTTCCACTATATGGAGATCCACTCTCACTCTGAACTGATTTTAATGAAATTCTTCATATCATTTGTTGATCCATTTGATGCAAATGTAGGATTTTGATCAAACCAAGGCCATACTTAAGGACAGGAACCTGAATGAAAATCCAAGGAATCAGTATATAGGAAGCTTATTTCTTGAGGATTATCTCATTTCTAATTTTAGATTCACAACATGCCTGGGGCACCAGATTCTGTCATATTCAAAGAATGCTGTTTAGCCAAAGTCTGACCTTGGTTCAAGGAGCCCAGTGTATCCATTCATTGACTATATGTTGGTCTAGTCAAACCTCAACATCATTTTGTGGCAAATGCACAGTTATTTGACCTAGTGAAGAATGTTAATTGCTTCCCCTCATAGTGCCTCGATACCCTGTTCATTTCCTTCTATCATTGTCTTTTGCCATGCTGCATGGAAAAACTGTCCACGCTCTATTTAGTAATCCACCATCCTCGCCTCTTTAAATGCTTCTTAAATCCCCACTTCTTCCATGTCACTTTTAATTTAGATTATAGGTTCTTCAGAGCAGGAATCTAGCATACATTTTTCAAAAGTGCAGTCTTTATTTGTTCACTTAGGCACCTAGTAGACATTTGTACAGCATCCAAACAAATAAAAATAAAGGGGGGAGGGGGAGGGATAGCTCAGTGGTTTGAGCATTGGCCGGCTAAACCCAGGGTTGTGAGTTCAATCCTTGAGGGGGCCATTTAGGGGATCTGGGGCAAAAATTGGGGATTGGTCTTGCTTTGAGCAGGGGGTTGGACTAGATGACCTCCTGAGGTCCCTTCCAGCCCTGATATTCTATGACAACTGCTTGTTCCTAGTGCCATAAAAACAAACACATAGTCCCTTAGGAAAAGCACCAGTTCCCCAAAGCTTCTGTGGGACTAGAACAGTAAACTCCCTAAAAGAAATGCCTTTTAAGCCTAATTTTCAAACAATGAGACCTGCATACAAAAATGTGTGCTGGCAATTGCATATTTACATTTGCCACCACAATTATGCACTCATACAAATGGCTAGCAAGGTCCCTAATTTAAACATTTTCAGGCACAAATGTAGGTGTAGACCTGCAGATGCATTTTTACCTGAAGACCTGAAGTCTTAGTTTTTCCTTAACCATGAAAATAATGCCAAAAATAAAAAGATCTGGAAAGGTATTTGTGGGACAAAGTTACTAGTGCAAACACCCAAAACTGAGAAATAGAAGCATTTTTCTTGGGTGACATTTCCTAACCTGTTATAAGATACTTTGGCATGGTATTGAAGAGTGTGTGGATCAGCAAGTACCAGTTTTCTTGTTGAGAAGCAGCTGGAAGCAACCAGGGGTGCTGAGAGCCATTGAACTAAACTCCAAACCCTGTATATGATGGAAACTACTTCAAGCCAGAGGCTACTGCAGCACCCCCAGTTCCAGCACCTATGGAAGTAACTAATAAAATATAACTCATTATCTTGAAACAAGAGCTTGATAAAGCATGGTGGATAATAAACTTGTAAATGCCAAGTAGGGGAGTTTATGAACAGAGGAGACTGCATTGCACCCTTAAACATGGAGTTTAGCATAAATCTATAATAGGCCCAAAATGTAATTAAAAAAAACTGAACTATTACCTGAAAATAAGACAATGAGCAAGTGTTAAAAATTAAGGAAGTGGCATGGCATTTTTTCCCCCTCCATATAACTTGAAATTTCTGGAAAATGCTAGTGAACAAAATTTCTCTCTCATTTTTCTGGAATTTTCCATTGTGAAAACAAAACTGATTTTCTGACCAGCTCTACATAAAACGGATAATGCAGATCATGTAGTGTATTGAATATATATTGTAGTGGATACTACTACTACTCCTGTGGTATAGTTCCTTTCCTCAGGACATGCTTTAAAAATATTAATCACAACACCTTAGTGACATAGTTATTGTATTGTATCTATTTCATAAGTGAGGCACAGAGACACTAAGTGGCTTACTCAAGGTCACACAGTGAGGCAGAGGGTCATGATCCCCAATTCTCTGCTCTATACAGACAACACAGCCCCTGAATTACCTCATCAGGTGGCCACATCCCAGAATTGTTCACTCAGTTCTTACACCCCAGGCAAAAATTCTCCCACAGAGTCAAAGAAACTTCAGGATGTGGCTCAAGCATACCACTATCAGGCAGGGAGATGTATCACATGTTCCAATAGGTCTGTTTCATCTCTAATTTCTATGGTTCCCTAGCCAGATGCTGGATAAAACACATTCTATGTGTACCACTTAATGAGATGGCAGCTTGATTCTATGCCTGAGAACATACACAAGCATATACAAAATCAGAAGTCTCTTACAATGGCCCGATCCTAAAAAAAAAAAAAAAAAAAAAAAGGGGGGGGGGACACAGCCAGTGGGGCTCCATTCAGGCATAGAGGGCTGCCTGTGCACATCCCTTTCCAGGATTGGGGCTTGTTTTAAATAATTAAATTGCTGATTTTAATCATGTTCTGTGTTTATACTTTTTACCTATTTTTCTAAAGAATGCCAACCATGAAGAATCTGTCTATCATTATAAACATGTTGTTTTTGCCTTTATTCTATATTTGGTGTTTCTTTTTGCTTATCAGGAGGATACACAATATCTATACATATTTATATAGCGTACATTTATTGAGATTCTTAATGTTTACATTATGTTAGAAAATGGTAAATTATGCCTCATTTATTACATAATTTTTGTTGTGATGTGTGCCAAACTCTATTTGGATGGAAAAATCAAATTCATTTAAAAATGCACAAAAACAATGTTTTGGGTTTTTTATTAAATAAAATATCTTAAAATGTGCTGGTTACATAAAAAGTTTAGTTTTAAATGTAAAACATGTTTTGATAAACTGATATATTAAATAAAGAAGTTTTGTTAGTTAATGAATTGATCTCACTGTTTCTGGTCACCATGTCCTTCATAATTTTGGAACTAGTAGATCTTATCCTCTCACGCCTAGTTTTTGTTCACATATTAGAAGAGGAGAAAAAGCAGGAAAGCTTGTTTAAGTCCAAATTGGTTTCTTAATTTTGAATGAATCAGTCACTGAACTGAATTAAATAAATGAAAAAAGCTATGGCTTTCAAAAGCAGGTTTAGAATTTCAGTGAACTCTAGTTATAGGTGTTTAGCCAGAGACTTCCACAAGTTCAGTAGTATGACTTTCTTTAAAACTTTGCTGCAAACCATGTACTGCTTAATTTAATTTAAATTTTAATAGTTTATGCTTAAAAACAGGTTGTCAATTTCAAATTTAATTTTAAGTAGGAAACCTGTACTTCATTTATTTAAATAAGAATTCAGTTTTAAAAAAAAAAAAAAAAAAAAAACACACCATTGATTCTAACCACTTTGATTGGCAGGGTTTACCCTTCAGCCCTGAAAGAGAAGGGAATAAATGGACAGACACACGCCAAGAGAAGTACTCTTAGGACCTAGATTGACAATGGGATACTGCCATAGAGGCCGGGCCAGCCTTTTCGGCAAGCGAGGAAGTTTAAACAGAAAATGTCCTGCTTTTCAGAAATGCTATTAGCTCTTGTACAAGAGGGAAACTTCTACAGATTCAGAAAATAGCCACCACAGATGTGTAGAACAGTTAGAAAAGAAACCTAAAGGCAGGCTGAAAGAATCAGGAATTTTAACCTTCTTTTACAGAAGCTCAGTAAATGTTAAGTTATGCTTTTCCTGTACCCCACTCTCTTTAGTCTATTTTAGGACATGTTTAAGCATTTTAAAGTACAAAGAAAAGGAGAGCAGAAGAACAGAGTGGAATAGTCCTTTGTACACTGCAACATTTTCACAAAAATATACATGCCAAAACAATATATTTGAATGGTAATTTTGTAACACCATGTCCATATGCATATCAACTCACATCCCTTGAGACTTGCTGTATTTCTGTTGCCAATTCAGAAATGATTCATTTGATTAATAAATTATATACTTTATAAAGTATAAATTATACTTTGAGGCCTGAATAGCTCTTGGAGTAATTAATTATTAAAAAGCACATAAGAACAGTGGAAACTGGGTTAGTTGACTAGCATCTAAATATGTTAAAGAATCAGGCCCTAAGTTAATGTCTCACATGGACATCAACTTCTAGATGCTTTGGTTATAGAGCAAACACCTTTCACGTTCCAAAATGGTTGAACCATGCTTGTCCAAAACTTAAAAATAAAATAAAATCACTTTTCAGGTACGGCCTCTGCCCAGAGGCAGAACTTTCTGAAACAAAGCAGTTGGAATAAAAAACATTTCGCATCTTAATAGCAGAAGTGGCAAGAGATACAATTGCCTAGTCTTTTGAGATCTTGAGAGAAAAACTATACACTCTGTGCATGCGTGTGCGCACACACCACTATTCAGAAAGAGAGACACCACAATAATCAGTTCTTCCAGAAAAATGCATCCACCTCTGGCTTGTGTGCGCGCACAGATAAACAACTGCTGCACTCCATTAGCACAAAACAGTTTATGGCAGGAATCGAATACCATTTCAAATTGAAATCCAGCCCATTTCCAAAAGCAAGGGTATTTGTATACTTGATTCTCAATAAGTTTAGTGAACTGAATATGCCCTTGACTAAGATGTTTTCTCAATTCCCTTTCATTCCAACTTTCTAAAAGCCAGGCATGTTCCAATGATTGATTAAATTGATGCTGTCTAACTTGTTGGCTTTGTCTCCATCACACTTCTCCATAAATACATACAAATCATGAGCATGCAATGATTTAGCAATCACTGAATGATGAAGAAATCTGACACACATGGTTTATAGATCAGTGGTATAGCTCTGGAAACAATTGCTTGTTCAATGAATCAATCAATGGCTTGATTTAGAATCAGTGACAACCCTTCAGAAATCCCAATTGTGGCTCTGCGAACACTGCCACACACCCCTTAACATTCACTGAGTTGGCTTCAGCTCTTTGTTATTACAGGGGTCCTCAGCTATAATTGACAGTGCTCATTAATCCTTCCATCAGTGTCTTATAGCACGGATCCTGTCTTGGGAAAGAGTGCAGAGAACTGGTTATTCAACTGCTCTAGAAATCAGTCTCTCCAAAAGAAAAAAGGAAGCACTTTATCATGAGTGACTTCCTGTTACAAAGCAGGCATAAAGCTTAAATATAGTATTTGATGGAAAATCCATCATCCTTTGAATACTTCTAGAAATATAAACATTAAATCCTATCTGAATCTCATGTACTTCTAAAGTGTCTGTTACCAGAGTCTCCAGGTACTGAAAAAGGCAAGTAAGATTTGCACTGCAATGTTAATACAACAGATTTCTTAGTACATTCTGTTCTTCAATTCTCCCATATTTGCTGGCTGGTTGTGAGGAGGTGTATACCTGCGTGGGCATGTATGTGTATGCAAGCACAGGCTCTTTCACTGCACACTTACATTTACTCGTCTGCAGTTACTACAGGAAGTCTTTCACCTTTTTGCTAATTTTGCAGAATGCTCTGAAAATCGTCAAGCTTGACCTTCTTACAGTATCTTGTTCTCTTAACAAGTCTCTACCAATCATGTGCAAACAGATTGTCCAGAGGCTCATAACATGGACAGATTAGGGTAGGTTTTCACAAGGATGGCAAAGGCATGTCCCTGATGCAAAGGCCACCCCTCTGCCAAATTTCAACCTCCTGCTCCATAGCGCATAGGAACTTGAACTTCTCAACTAAATGGCAGTCAGAGTTAAAAATACATGTATATCTTGGCAAGACTATATTTTTTTCTAATCTCATTCTTGGAAGTGTCAACCATTTTAGCTGAAACTCTCCAAAAGGCAGCCTTAGGCAGACACCCACCATAGGAAATTTCAGCCCAAACTGTTAAAATTTAGCAAAGTATAAGAAACTAAAAACAGGGTCTTATGATGAGAAGCATTGGGCAACTTCAGCTGTGGGCAATGCTGCCCACAACTCCTATAAATATATATATTAAAGCACTACTACCATATACTGCATTTAAGTGAACAAAGTTGGTTCTCATTGGGCAAGTTTGGCAACTTGGGCTATGCTGGAGGTTTGGACTGTCACATACTTTATATTCAAGACATGCTGCACTAAACTAATGGCTCAATTCTTTCATTTTATGGATCACTATGCAAAAGAATAAGATTCTTTCATGGACCGCTACCCACCACTCAAAAATGGTCCTTGGTGGTCCACAGAGAGACGTGCTCGAGCACAACTGGAGATCTTCAAACTTAAGTCCAGGAACCACTGCACTGGTTTACTCGCTAAGCTCTGCATGAAAGGAACTCTTTCACTTCAGGGTTTAACACGATCACACAATTGCTTCCATTTTATCTCTGTCAAATATTCCTTGAAATTTCATGAGCCCTGTATTTCAGGATACTGTAGCATGAAAGAAGCAAGAAAGAAAAAACGTATTTCTGCAGTCTGGGACCATAGTGAGCTGTTCAGCCAACTGTAAATATTTTGAATTCAATTGCCCCTATGCAAGAAAGGGTAGGAGAAAAATTAAATAAAAATCAATGGTCATGCTTTATAATACTAGATGTTTTACTTTTTCCAGGGCTTTGATTATAAAATGCAGCACATCTGCTCAGTCAGTGCATCTCGTGCTTTATAGTAGTTCTTCCACTTTGCTGCCCTCCACCTTTCTTCCATAGTGCTAGGACATTCTGGGGCAAAACCGCATGGAAGCCTGACAGCTGGCGGTGTAGTTGCAGCATGACAATCTTTGTTGGAAAGTGACACTGTATGGGCTCTTCTCTTTAAAGGAAGAGTGGACAGGAAATGGAATACAGAGCATAAGCTTGAATCTAACAGAGGTCAATAGCACCGACAGGCAATTGACCTCTGGCGGCTGTTCAGTGGGCTGTGTAATGTTTAATGGTGGGTTCAGCCAAATGCTTTACGGACAAGCATTTACACCGTAACACGAGCACTGCAACTCAGAGGACAAAGAGTGCATGAGCTAAGGGGAATGAATTTCCTTCTCACTCCAAAGGATAGTCCCTCCACAGCAAAAGTGGCACACAACAGTCAGGAAGCGTGCATTGCCAGTGCCTGGGTTGTAGCGCCCAACTTTGATTGGAAAAGATTCATAAATACAAGCAGTAACTGTCGCTCCTATCACAGGTTCACAAAGTAGGGTCATACTACCTGTGTATCAGGAAATGTTGACAGCTGCTGGGTATTTGTGAATATTTTCATGCATCATAAAAGTTTCAGGACTTTTGACACATGATTATTTAGCTAAATAATCCATTTGCTACTCTTCTGTTTAAGACGTTTCACAGAAGGAGCAGGCACACTATGATAGAAAAAAAATTACCTAAACAATAAGTGATTTAGGAGCCTTGGCACCACTGAAAATCAATGGGAGATAGGAACCTGCCAGCTGTTTCCAAAAGCACCCAAGTCACTTTGGAGCTTTTGAAAATTGTACCCTATGTGACATAGGTGACCAATCGTGCATCAAGAGTGACAAATAGCTAATGCACACAGTTCCCAAACAATCCATCGGCTGAAATTTGTTCAACTCTTTGGCTAATATTAGTGAATTAAAGCTTCTATCAACAACAAATGACAATGACCTGGTGTGACTGGCTGCTTCACTCACCGCTAGGCTACGCTGGCACCTCCCCCTGCCTGTTCTGGGAATAGTTCACCAGGTCGATGCCCCTTCCTGCAGCCCCTCTCTCACTCCCTGAGCTGCTGCTGCCGCCCCTTTGTGACAGAGCCCTCCAGCCAGGTATCCACATATTTTCCCCTTCTGGGGTACCAAAGGGTTCCTTCAGTGGTCCCAGGCAGTCTTCCCGTTCACCACTACATAATACCACTGCCTCAGTGGCTGGCAAGAGAACCCAGGTCCACCCTCTACTCTAGGTTCCGGCTCAGGGACCCTCTAGCCAGCAGTCAAGATCTGTTCCCCTTTAAACCTTACTGCCTTTCCCTGAGCTCTCTCTCTACCATCTGCCATTCCCCACTCTGTGGGGTTTGCCAGCCACCTAACTCCCCACCGAGTAACTGTGGGCTACCTGTTCCTGTAGCCTCCAAATTCTCCTCCCTTCTCCCAGAGGGTGACTGCGGACTTTTACAGAAGCCCCCTCAGCTGCCAATTTCCTGTCCAGCCCAGCTCATTCCTCCTCAGCTGGGCTCCCTCCCTCAGTCATGGGATTGCTTAGCCACCTGATTCTCCTCAGCTGTGGCTTCTTGGGTTAATTAGCCCCACTTCTCAATCTGCCTTAACCCTTTCAGAGCAAGTGTGGGTGAACATCCCATCACATCTGGAAGAATTTGTTACAGAGTGACCCCTGTTTTAAACCACCGAATACTTGGCTAATACAATACTTCAGACAAGCCCACAACAATAGCCTGGAGGCACATAAAGCAATGATGCGTGAAATAATAATCTTGTACTCCTCTCATAAAAAAAGAAATTGCCCAAATGAGGGCCAGTTCACAAACACCCTTCACACACAGAAATAGGGGCTAAATTCACAATGAATAATTCAATCAACTCTAATCAAATGACTTCTATTAGCACGACAGCCCAGTGCCTTGCAGAAGCCCCCTCATTTACATAACTTTTCATCTAGAGCTAATGTAGGGACAAAGAATAATGACAATATATATTCATTAATGTAAAATGAGTTTTAGTTCACATAAAAGGTCCTGGATTGACAGCACTGATTCAGTATCCTGAACATTTACTTTTTATCCTAAGTCATGTTCCTCTCATTCTCAAACAGATTACAACATTTTTGGTTTAACACACAATATGTTAATATTTCCCACTGAGCAGTGATTCTTTGACTTGCATTTTTTACTGAATGGAATATCAAAACACAAGATAGTTTACATAAATCTGCTGCAATTATGCCTTTTTAATTATGTACATAACCATCACTGTTTTGAAAGATGCCATCGCATTCCAAATGCATGAGCTCTGGTACCTGTCACTGTCACTTAAGTGTCAGACCTGTAACATTCCCATCAGTCCAGCTGAGATGCAGGAGAGGAGGCAACCTTACCAGACAAAATATGCAGGGTCCTCATCGCTTGCATTTTTCAAACTGCCATTTATCTACCTTCATGCTCCCCCTCCCCCTCATGTCAATCCTTTTTTTGCACTATATTCAAAAATCACAAGTTAATTAACAATTCATTATGGTACTCCATAAACATCCCTCATTCACTACAATACTGAGTAGCATAGTCTGTAAGGACTTGTCTACATGCAGAGTTGCACCAATTTAAACTTAGGGTATGATATTAATTTACTTAAACTGGTGCAAAAACCTATGTGGGCATGCTTATCTTGGTTTAAGCCAGGTTTATTTCAGTTCGTCTTAAATTGATTAGGAAAAGATTTAAGCTAAACCCAAGTAAGACACACACGGAAATAGTGTCCATGCAGTGGTTTGTGCTCTTTTGACTGGTGTAGAAAAGAGCTGAGTGTTTGGGGGACAAGAGCTTGTTATTAAGACAACCAGAAGTCCAACTTTTCAACAAGCTGGTTTACAGAGTACCTGTCCAGGAGTAGGGTGACCAAACATCTTGTTGAATTTTCCCTATAGCAGTTCAGGCATGCTCTCTTTACCCATACAAACTGGGCAGAAAATCTTCCCTGTCACAAATGTGCTTAAGGCTGGTATACCTGAAGAGACTGTTTTCAAATTCTCCCCCTATCCTCCCCTGTACAAATATACATCTTAATATCCATAATGTTATGTCCTCAAGACATCCCTCCTCAGATTCCTCCAGTGCCTGGAAAGAGTCTTGCTCTTGTTTTAATAGCGTGCTTAATAAATAAATAAATACTTAGCTCTTCTAGAATGCTTTCTAGCCACTGATCTCGAAAGCTTTACAAAGGAGGTGGGTATCATTATCCCCATTTTACAGATGGAGAAACAAAGCAAAAAGGGAAAGTTATTTACTCAAGATCATACAGGATGCCAATGGCAGAGCTTGCTAAGGAGGTTTTCCAATGTACTGGTCTCCTGACTCCCCATCCAGTGCTGCCTTCACAGGAATTAGTTAAAAGACAGGGAACAAAGGGTAGAAATAAATGGTAAATTTTCAGAATGGAGAGGAATCAGTCCTAGGACCAATCCTATTCAACTTATTCATAAATGATCTGAAGAAAGGGATAAACAGTGAGGTAGCAAAGTTTGCAGATGATACTAAACTGCTTAAGATAGTTAAGACCAAAGCAGACTGTGAAGAACTTCAAAAGGATCTCACAAAACTAAGTGATTGGGCAACAAAATGGCAAATGAAATTTAATGTGGATAAATGTAAAGTAATGCACATTGGAAAAAATAACCCCAACTATACATACAATATGATAGGGGCTAATTTAGCTACAACTAATCAGGAGAAAGATCTTGGAGTCATCGTGGATAGTTCTCTGAAGACGTCCACGCAGTGTTCGGCGGCAGTCAAAAAAGCAAACGGGATGTTAGGAATCATTAAAAAAGGGATAGAGAATAAGATGGAGAATATCTTATTGCCCTTATATAAATCCATGGTACACCCCCATCTTGAATTCTGAGAACAGATGTGGTCCCCTCATCTCAAAAAAGATATACTGGCATTAGAAAAGGTTCGGGAAAGGGCAACTAAAATGATTAGGGGTTTGGAATGGGTCCCATATGAGGAGAGATTAAAGAGGCTAGGACTTTTCAGCTTGGACAAGAGGAGACTAAGGGGGGATATGATAGAGGTCTATAAAATCATGAGTGGTGTGGAGAAAGTGAATAAGGAAAAGTTATTTACTTGTTCCCATAATATAAGAACAAGGGGCCACCAAATGAAATTAATGGGTATCAGGTTTAAAACAAATAAAAGGAAGTTCTTCTTCACTCAGTGCACAGTCAACCTGTGGAACTCCTTGCCTGAGGAGGTTGTGAAGGCTAGGACTATAACAGGGTTTAAAACAGAATTGGATAAATTCATGGAGGTTAAGTCCATTAATGGCTATTAGCCAGGACGGGTAAGGAATGGTGTCCCTAGCCTCTGTTTGTCAGAGGGTGGAGATGGATGGCAGAAGAGAGAGAGAGAGACCAAACTGTCTCCCAGTAGATAGAGATTAGAATCCTGACCAGGATGGTGGAGGTCCCCTCCTTTTTAGATGTTCTAAAGAGCCCATTCCAGGTTCTACATGCCAAGATGAGGCTTGTAGCATTTACAAAGTGCTATGTAATGCAGACTTGCAGCCAGGTTCTTAGGGTATGTCTACACTACGGAATAAGGTCGAATTTATAGAAGTCGTTTTTTTGGAAATCGGTTTTATATATTCGAGTGTGTGTGTCCCCACAGAAAATGCTCTAAGTGCATTAAGTGCATTAACTCGGCAGAGCGCTTCCACAGTACCGAGGCTAGAGTCGACTTCCGGAGCGTTGCACTGTGGGTAGCTATCCCACAGTTCCCGCAGTCTCCGCTGCCCATTGGAATTCTGGGTTGAGATCCCAATGCCTGATGGGGCTAAAACATTGTCGCGGGTGGTTCTGGGTACATATCGTCAGGCCCCCGTTCCCTCCCTCCCTCTGTGAAAGCAAGGGCAGACTATCATTTCGCGCCTTTTTTCCTGAGTTACCTGTGCAGACGCCATACCACGGCAAGCATGGAGCCCGCTCAGGTAACCGTCACCCTATGTCTCCTGGGTGCTGGCAGACGCGGTACGGCTTTGCTACACAGAAGCAGCAACCCATTGCCTTCTGGCAGCAGACGGTGCAATACGACTGGTAGTCGTCCTCGTCGTGTCCGAGGTGCTCCTGGCCACGTTGGCTGGGAGCGCCTGGGCAGACATGGGCGCAGGGACTAAATTTGGAGTGACTTGACCAGGTCATTCTCTTTAGTCCTGCAGTCAGTCCTATTGAACCATCTTATGGTGAGCAGGCAGGCGATACGGATTGCTAGTAGTCGTATTGTACCATCTTCTGCCAGGCAGGCAAGAAATGAGGATGGCTAGCAGTCGTACTGTACCATCTTCTGCCGAGCAGCCATGAGATGTGGATGGCATGCAGTCCTTCTGCACCGTCTGCTGCCAGCCAAAGATGTAAAAGATAGATGGAGTGGGTCAAAACAAGAAATAGACCAGATTTGTTTTGTACTCATTTGCTTCCCCCCGTCCCCTGTCTAGGGGACTCATTCCTCTAGGTCACACTGCAGTCACTCACAGAGAAGGTGCAGTGAGGTAAATCTAGCCATGTATCAATCAGAGGCCAGGCTAACCTCCTTGTTCCAATAAGAACGATAACTTAGGTGCACCATTTCTTATTGGAACCCTCCGTGAAGTCCTGCCTGAAATACTCCTTGATGTAAAGACACCCCCTTTGTTGATTTTAGCTCCCTGAAGCCAACCCTGTAAGCCTTGTCGTCAGTCGCCCCTCCCTCCATCAGAACAACGGCAGACAATCATTCCGCGCCTTTTTTCTGTGCGGACGCCATACCAAGGCAAGCATGGAGGCCGCTCAGCTCACTTTGGCAATTAGGAGCACATTAAACACCACACGCATTATCCAGCAGTATATGCAGCACCAGAACCTGGCAAAGCGATACCGGGCGAGGAGGCGACGTCAGCGCGGTCACGTGAGTGATCAGGACATGGACACAGATTTCTCTGAAAGCATGGGCCCTGCCAATGCATGCATCATGGTGCTAATGGGGCAGGTTCATGCTGTGGAACGCCGATTCTGGGCTCGGGAAACAAGCACAGACTGGTGGGACCGCATAGTGTTGCAGGTCTGGGACGATTCCCAGTGGCTGCAAAACTTTCGCATGCATAAGGGCACTTTCATGGAACTTTGTGACTTGCTTTCCCCTGCCCTGAGGCGCATGAATACCAAGATGAGAGCAGCCCTCACAGTTGAGAAGCGAGTGGTGATAGCCCTGTGGAAGCTTGCAATGCCAGACAGCTACCGGTCAGTTGGGAATCAATTTGGAGTGGGCAAATCTACTGTGGGGGCTGCTGTGATGCAAGTAGCCCATGCAATCAAAGATCTGCTGATATCAAGGGTAGTGACCCTGGGAAATGTGCAGGTCATAGTGGATGGCTTTGCTGCAATGGGATTCCCTAACTGTGGTGGGGCTATAGACGGAACCCATATCCCTATCTTGGCACCGGAGCACCAAGCCGCCGAGTACATAAACCACAAGGGGTACTTTTCGATAGTGCTGCAAGCTCTGGTGGATCACAAGGGACGTTTCACCAACATCAACGTGGGATGGCCGGGAAAGGTGCATGATGCTCGCATCTTCAGGAACTCTGGTCTGTTTCAAAAGCTGCAGGAAGGGACTTTATTCCCAGACCAGAAAATAACTGTTGGGGATGTTGAAATGCCTATATGTATCCTTGGGGACCCAGCCTACCCCTTAATGCCATGGCTCATGAAGCCGTACACAGGCAGCCTGGACAGTAGTCAGGAGCTGTTCAACTACAGGCTGAGCAAGTGCAGAATGGTGGTAGAATGTGCATTTGGACGTTTAAAGGCGCGCTGGCGCAGTTTACTGACTCGCTTAGACCTCAGCGAAACCAATATTGCCACTGTTATTACTGCTTGCTGTGTGCTCCACAATATCTGTGAGAGTAAGGGGGAGACGTTTATGGCGGGGTGGGAGGTTGAGGCAAATCGCCTGGCTGCTGGTTACATGCAGCCAGACACCAGGGTGGTTAAAAGAGCACAGGAGGGTGCGGTACGCATCAGAGAAGCTTTGAAAACCAGTTTCATGACTGGCCAGGCTACGGTGTGAAAGTTCTGTTTGTTTCTCCTTGATGAAACCCCCCGCCCCTTGGTTCACTCTACTTCCCTGTAAGCTAACCACCCGCCCCTCCTCCCTTCAATCACCGCTTGCAGAGGCAATAAAGTCATTGTTGCTTCACATTCATGCATTCTTTATTCATTCATCACACAAATAGGGGGATGACTACCAAGGTAGCCCAGGAGGGGTGGTGGAGGAGGGAAGGAAAATGCCACACAGCACTTTAAAAGTTTACAACTTTAATATTTATTGAATGACAGCCTTCTTTTTTTGGGCAATCCTCTGTGGTGGAGTGGCTGGTTGGCTGGAGGCCCCCCCACCGCGTTCTTGGGCGTCTGGGTGTGGAGGATATGGAACTTGGGGAGGAGGGCGGTTGGTTACAGAGGGGCTGCAGTGGCAGTCTGTGCTCCAGCTGCCTTTGCTGCAGCTCAACCATACACTGGAGCATACTGGTTTGGTCCTGCAGCAGCCTCAGCATTGAATCCTGCCTCCTCTCATCACGCTGCCGCCACATTTGAGCTTCAGCCCTGTCTTCAGCCCGCCACTTACTCTCTTCAGCCCGCCACCTCTCCTCCCGGTCATTTTGTGCTTTCCTGCACTCTGACATTATTTGCCTCCACGCATTCGTCTGTGCTCTGTCAGTGTGGGAGGACAGCATGAGCTCAGAGAACATTTCATCGCGAGTGCGTTTTTTTTTCTTTCTAAGCTTCACTAGCCTCTGGGAAGGAGAAGATCCTGTGATCATTGAAACACATGCAGCGGGTGGAGAAAAAAAAAGGGACAGCGGTATTTAAAAAGACACATTTGATAAAACAGTCGCTACACTCTTTCAGGGTAAACCTTGCTGTTAACATTACATACATAGCACATGTGCTTTCGTTACAAGGTCGCATTTTGCCTCCTCCCACTGCGTGACTACCCCCTCAACCTTCCCCCCTCCCTGTGGCTAACAGCGGGGAACATTTCTGTTTAGCCACAGGCAAACAGCCCAGCAGGAATGGGCTCCTCTGAGTGTCCCCTGAAGAAAAGCACTCTATTTCAACCAGGTGACCATGAATTATATCTCACTCTCCTGGGGATAACACAGAGAGATAAAGAACGGATGTTGTTTGAATGCCAGCAAACATACACTGCAATGCTTTGTTGTACAATGATTCCCGAGTACGTGTTACTGGCCTGGAGTGGTAAAGTGTCCTACCATGAAGGACGCAATAAGGCTGCCCTCCCCAGAAACCTTTTGCAAAGGCTTTAGGACTACATCTAGGAGAACCGCAAATGCCAGGGCAAAGTAATCCTTTCACATGCTTGCTTTTAAACCATGTATAGTATTTTAAAAGGTACACTCACCAGAGGTCCCTTCTCCGCCTGCTGGGTCCAGGAGGCAGCCTTGGGTGGGTTCGGAGGGTACTGGCTCCAGGTCTAGGGTGAGAAACAGTTCCTGGCTGACGGGAAAACTGGTTTCTCCACTTGCTTGCTGTGAGCTATCTACAACCTCATCATCATCATCTTCTTCGTCCCCAAAACCTGCTTCCGTGTTGCCTCCATCTCCATTGAAGGAGTCAAACAACACGGCTGGGGTAGTGGTGGTTGAACCCCCTAAAATGGCATGCAGCTCATCATAGAAGCGGCATGTTTGGGGCTCTGACCCAGAGCGGCTGTTCGCCTCTCTGGTTTTCTGGTAGGCTTGCCTCAGCTCCTTCAGTTTCACGCGGCACTGCTTCGGGTCCCTGTTACGGCCTCTGTCCTTCATGCCCTGGGAGATTTTGACAAAGGTTTTGGCATTTCGAAAACTGGAACGGAGTTCTGATAGCATGGATTCCTCTCCCCAAACAGCGATCAGATCCCGTACCTCCCGTTCGGTCCATGCTGGAGCTCTTTTGCAATTCTGGGACTCCATCATGGTCACCTGTGCTGATGAGCTCTGCATGGTCACCTGCAGCTTGCCACGCTGGCCAAACAGGAAATGAGATTCAAAAGTTCGCGGTTCTTTTCCTGTCTACCTGGCCAGTGCATCTGAGTTGAGAGTGCTGTCCAGAGCGGTCATAATGGAGCACTCTGGGATAGCTCCCGGAGGCCAATACCATCGAATTGTGTCCACAGTACCCCAAATTCGAGCCGGCAATGTCGATTTAAGTGCTAATCCACTTGTCAGGGGTGGAGTAAGGAAATCAATTTTAAGAGTCCTTTAAGTCGAAATAAAGGGCTTTATTGTGTGGACGGGTGCAGGTTTACATCGATTTAACGCTGCTAAATTCAACCTAAAGTCCTAGTGTAGACCAGGGCTTAGAGGGCTTAGCACCATTGAATTCAATGGAGTTATGCAGGTGTGGGGGGCGGGAGGGCTGTGTGCTCTTGCTACAGTTCTTGGCTTTATTTAAGCAATTTTGAAATACTACCAGCCAAAAAAAATGGCTTCCTATTTTTGGCTCCAAGTACTTCCTCTGCTCATGGAAGTGATCCCTGGCTTCTTTTGGGAATGCATGTCTACCATAATCCCTCTCCACAATCCCTACAACTATCTTCAATGATTTGCATCATCTGTATTTAGCTGCACCCATAGATTCTTCATCCTTCTGAGCCTGCAGTAAGCCTCAGGTGTTTGTCTATGGACTCTTCAGGAATGAACTATAAGTAACTGGCATTGCTGACTGCTATCTAGTACTCCTCTGTGAAGGGAAGAGCCAGATTGGAGCAGGGCAGTGCAGGCTGCAATTGTATCTGCCAGAGAGCAGAAACCTACTTTTTTGATACACGTACTCAGACACCAGAAAGTAAAGTAAGCAGCCAGCAGGTGGTTGCTAGACAGGGAAGTAGGTAAACGTAGGAAGATCATGCAAACTACACATGCTGGGACAATGTATTAACAGCCTCACAGCCATTAATCTAAAGCATCCCCTAAAACACCTTGGGATCAGAAAGTCTCATAATGCAATGAGGCCATTTGTACGGCCTGTTCTCCACCCCTACTGCTGATTTAGTGGCATTCATAAGCCTATATTGTTTCCCACCTCAGCCACTGAAATAGGCTGACATGAAGTAGTGAATGACTTCAGCATATATCCACTTCTGGAAATATATTGTTCTGTATAGGAACAAGTCATCAACACTACCCTTGTAAAGATCTGTAACGTTCTTTAGCTTCAAACAGACAATAGTGTTTTTCCCACACTCTGCTGAACTCATCAGCTGATTTAGCATTGCATGGCGCCTTTCAGGGCCTCAGAGAATTCTGCTTCTTACTTAAGTGTGCTGTGCCAGTTTGTTACTTACATACTGCTCGATCTGCTGACCTCATCCTGGTTTGGTTCAGGCTCTCAGGAAAGCTAAACATGAATATTTCTCTTACATATGAAATTAATTCAGTTAGACCCAGTTACGCTGCTGACTTGCAGTTCTCACACTACTCACAGATGCCTTTTTAGCATTCTGGGACTTATCAGTGTGCTCGGCAAATGTTCACTCCTTGATATCCATAGGCAGCAATCCAGTATACGTGTGAAACAAGAGTCAGACCCAATGACTATCCCAGAAGATGATTTTTAAAAAATAATAATAATAAAAAAATAAGACACCAGTTCTACCTTGACTGGCTGAATATTAATCTCATATTAGCTGCAAAACTGTATGGGTCACATTGCACTTACTTTATGGGGCAAATTTTCAAAGCATCCTGAGCTCCTATTAAAGTCAATTGGAAATGGCATGGCTAAAAGCCTGCATAATATTTTGAATGTTTGGACACTATAAATTTTACTATTTCCCTCATTGCCCTTCTGAGTCCTCTGCTCTGTCAACCCCCTATTTTAAAGGTCAAATATAATTGGAAATTGTGTTTCATTTGTTCCTGGAATTTGAAAATCTTAATGATGTAGGTTTGTAAAGCTTATTCCCTCTTTGTTTTTACATCAGAGCTGAAATTGTAGCCCTATCATATGCTCAGATACCATAGCAATGGGCACAGTATGCAATCCTAAAAAGAATCTTTTCTTTGGTTACATGCCAAGTAAGATTTCATTTACTTTTGAATTTCCCCGACTCCGGGATGATTATGTGCAAGGTGCCATATACACATTTTGTATCATATCCTAAAGTGAAATATTAGAACAAGAGTTTGATAGTACACCCATCTAGAATAAATTTATTTACATCACCCATTAATGAACCATACAGGCACCATACAGAACAACCAATGTTGTGGTATCCACTATAGCATGCCAGTTTGGGGGTATAAAAACTGGTTTGAGGTTATGGAAAAACAATAAACAGCTCTATAAAATGTCTCATTTCAGCAGTTGTGTTGGAGACAGAGTATATCCATTAGGGTTCAGTTGGTTATGAAACCATCCAAAAATCAGTTCACCCGCAGAGACAAAATTTATTAAATGGTCATGACATATTCCTCTGGTCCTTTTGATATCTCATAATGACACTGACATATGGAAGACTCATATGGCTGGTTCCTTAGCCTATAACACCACTAATACTTCAAAGTTTGTTAAAGTGACAATTCAAAGCCATTTGCTTCCACTTATGACAGGAGGAAAAGTCTTTTTTTTAGACACAACTCATCTTACATGATGGATGAAAGACTGAAAAACTGCTCACTGCTTTCCAGGTATCTCTCCGTGCATCAAGGGACTCTGAAAGTTGCTCAATGTTAAGTGTTGAAAGACACTTTAGAATTCAATAACAGTTTCATTAAAATAGATCTAATAAAGTAATGGTGTCTGGAAAGCAGGATTTGGGATGTTACTCTAGTAACAATAAGCGTTGATATGAAAATTAAATGTATCCATGAGATCATCTGAGGAGGTGGGGTTTGATTAGACATCAGGGTAAGGCCAGGTCTCAAGGCAGAATCAGGAGACAGGTTGTTCAGCATGGAAGGAGTGTAAACTCTTTTCCTGACATCAATACAAAATGGTGAACATCTTGTAAGGATCATTTGTCTTGTAAGATCTGACATGCAAAATTACATAAAAGGCCATTGACAAGATTATCGCCATATCTGAAGCAGAAAATAGGATCCTGCAGATTTTAAATCCAATTTAAAATCACAACTGTAAAGACCTAGTTTGACTCTAGAGATTAGAAACAACTCCTCCCCCTGAAATTTGGGGGGGGAGGGTGGGAGATTTTTAGCTTCCCAGTTGCGGCCATCACTGTATAACAAACATTATGGCATAGATCCTTGGATGCATCCAAGGAGCCAACAGCACAGATCAGAAGGGCAAGTACCAATGTGGTCTTTGCACTCCACCATCTTGAGCAGGCAGTGCACCAGTCCAGTCCCCTGGCATAACAGAGGCTATGTCTCCACTGCGCACCTTACAGCGGCACAGCAGTGCCACTGTAAGGTATGCAGGGTAGTCACTCTTTGTTGGCAGGAGAGAGCTCTCCTGCCGACAAAATAAAACCACCCCCAACAAGGGGTGGTAGCTTTGTCGGCAGGAGAGAATCTCCCACCGACAAAGCGCTGTCCACACCAGCGCTTTTCCTTGGTAAAACTGTTGTCGGTCAGGGATGTGGTTTTTTCACACCCCTGACTAATGAAAGTTTTAACGATGGAAGTGTAGTGTAGACATAGCCTTAGAGTAGAAGGTCTATACCATACCTGGAGTGCCAGTCACATTAGGGTTCCCAATGTTACTAAGCTGAGCCTCAACAAGGCTCCCTCCCCCACAGACAAGGTTTAAATCTCTTAAAAAATCTCTGTCTGTTTCTTTAGGCTAATCATAACAAAGGATACTTCAACCAAACTGCTTCCTAGCCTGCTTCATCTCACTCTCTCTAACATGCACACACGCAAACCCAACAGAAGCAGATACTTTATAAATATCAATATGCCCCAGGAGGCCCTCTTTTCTTATTTTCCTGCAATTTATATTTTTCAAAACTCACTCCATAATTTTTCTGGCATCAAAGAAGATAACAGAATTATTTCCTCCTCCTTCCCAAGAGGAGCAATATTTTTAACCAGCCAATTCAAGCTGGCTAGAAGCAGGTCCAACTGATGCTAGCTGGAAGAAAAATTTCTGGAAAATGCACCCAGGAAATGCAACCTCAAGGTGGCTGAGTTTGTTTGTAAGG
This sequence comes from Lepidochelys kempii, assembly GCF_965140285.1. NCBI lineage: Eukaryota > Metazoa > Chordata > Testudines > Cheloniidae > Lepidochelys > Lepidochelys kempii. Next base: position 156,531,650 of record NC_136382.1, read on the forward strand.
AGTGGAGTAGAAAATAGAACGAGTTAGGACCATCATCGTTCTCTTTTCTACAGATGTTACATTTCTCAGCTTTCTAAATAAATACTTTTCTAAAGGGCTACCATACTTGTTAATTGTCGGGCTGCCATTATGTATTCCACAGGTGTCTGAGAAGGATGCAACTGCAACACGTCCCATGAACAGCCTATCCATCTCTCATCCTAATTATCTCACTTACCTTGCATTCCCCTGGTCTTTCTGTTGGATCCACCTGTTGGCTCATTCTATACTTATATTGTAAGTTCTATGGCACTGGAATCATGTTCAGGTTATAGTTATGTAAAGTGCCTAGTACCATACAGCCCCAATCCTTAACTAGAGTCTCCAGATGCTAATGCAACACAATTATTAAACAATTTCACTGGGCTGTTAATGGAGGATGACAGCAAAGAAGTGTTAAAGGGTTAACATGCTGGCCTTGTAAGTGCTAAACTAGTCTGGTTTAGCAACCAAACACCTGAGCTCTTCTTTAAAGTACTTTGAGAACTCATGTGTGACTCAGGACTCAATGATCTTGTCAAAAGTCTTCAGAGACTATCCTAATGAGTCCCTTGCTTTGAACATTGCTTTATTCTGCAGACCCACATGGTGAGCAGCCAGGTATATGGGAACACAATAAATCTGAGCATGACATTCCAAGCTACAGAGATTTCCAAATAGATGGACTATACAAAAAAAAGGAGGGGGACATTAAGAAAGTGTAGACCATGAAGGGAAACAGAGCACAACTTTGTCTGCCCCAGAAGAGCAGCCCAAAGAATTTATTGTAAGTGGAAAGGCGATGTTCATTACTGTCTTCAGTGGAGCTGGAAATTGGGTTGTGGCCTCTTCAAATTAAATCCCACAACTATAGGCAGAAGTGATTTTGTAAAATCACACGTGACATTTGTTCCAGTTTGAGAGGGGATGGGTCAGGCTTCATGGATACCTCAGAACTTCATACCTGTCATTATGCAGCAAACCATGGCCATTTGAAACATCACATGATAGCAGGACTGAACTCAGCAGCATCTGCTTCAAGATAACAGGCCCCCCAATAACTAGTCTAAAAGGAAAAACTCTTAGTGGGATGAGACCTATGACACACAGCTGATCCTGTCACGTCGAGGGCAGCATGCACATTCATTCAAACTATCTAATACATCGCAGCACGTACAAAAAGAGGGAGAGGGAACAAACTAAACTGTGTAAAGTGTTAAGAGATGAAAGACTGGAAGGATTAAAATCTATAGGAGGTCAGAGCTTGTTACCTAACCCGAAATATCAACACAGAGATATTCCCCAGCTATGTAGATAAGATAACTCATTCAGTTCATCCATAGCACTACAGGCTAGACCAGGGGTAGTCAATTATTTTTTGTCAAGGTCCAAATTTCTTGGTCAAGGTATAGTCAAGGTCCAGACTCCAGAGAAAATAATAAGCAAATAAAAAGATTTCGGAGTCCATTCAAAAGCATCAGGTAGTCTGGATTTGGCCCATGGTCCGCTTATTGACTATCCCTGGGTTAGACCCACATTTACCTCCATCCCACACAAATTTAGGGTGATCTTAACTTTGATTAATGTGACTATTGCACATGAAAATGCAGGTTCATGAGAGCATGGAAATGCGAGTGCTGCCAAAAGAGTGTCACCTTCCAGAACTCAGCTCCTGGCACAAAGTTTTCTTTGGCCCCTCATTTTGGGTTTATGTCCTTCTCCTTTCAGCTCCAGTAGAGCACGCAATATTAAGTAAAACAAAAATATATTTATGGGATGGAATGGTGGCAACTAAATATCTTGGTATATGTCTCCATTTACTGAAAAACACAGCACCACATAAACTGGCAAACACAAAACAGGAAATCAGTTATTGGTTCATATTTTTAGTGTGACATTTTTCTCTGCATGTTAGTTAGAAAATAGGCTTCTTTGTAGTTTTGTCGCTTTTCGAGGTCAACTTTTCCAAGTGCTGAAATATTCATCTCCCTCCCTCTAAAATTACAAGCCACTTCCCTGTATAGCCAACACACTGCTCATCCAGTAGTTTGTCCCCTTGCTATTGATCATCTTTCAGGTTTGCCGTAGATATAGAACTAGTCAGAATACCTATTACCTGGCAGCTTTTCCTTGAGTATCTCCTAAAAAGGGGTTATATGTTCACAAAAGGCCTACAGAAACAGCCCTTAGTTAAGCCACATATTCCTCCTGCCAAGGTAGATCTGCTTAGGGCCAGAATCTGCCACTTTCTCATGCTGAAGAGTACCTTACGCTACAAGTGCTCTCATTAAAGTCACCCTGTACTCAATGAAGCTACTTTTGGGATAAATTCCTATTCACTAAGAGTTAGTGTATCACAATTTGGATTCTTATCACTCAATCCAAACATGTCCTTAGGGTTTTTGTCCCAGGTCAAATCCAAAACTGGAAAGATGCTGTTTTTCTGGATCCAGTTCAGAAAAGGATGATGTAGCAGAAGATCTTCCAAGACTTCTGAATCTTGGCGAGTTCTTAGCACCACAGTCAAGCCCCATTCCGATCATGACTCTCTGAGGGCAGTTTGAGAGAAACACTTAAAGCAATCTCAGTGTGATCGGATGAACCCTGCAACTTGTCTGAGGTGAGACAGCAAAATTCTAAGATTAACTTTGTTAGATGCTGCAGAGAGTCAATGGATGGATGGCACTTGTCCACAAACAAGAGGAAATCATTCATCAGTGCCACCAGTTCCATCTGTCCTATATCCTGCCCCAGAGCCAGATTGGAATAGTTCCAGGATATTGGCAGTAGCTATGTAGGGTTGGCAACGTCCCTTAGTGAGCTTGCATATTGGCTTGCTCAGGAATGGGACTTAAGATGTGTCAGCACCAAATTCACTTGCAAATTCAGATGTAAACTAGGCTTTAGTTTCTTGCCTAAGGAAACAAATAGATACCTTAGAGATCACATTATTTAGCCCTGGTCTATATACGACAACGCATGTTGGTATGACTATGTTGCTCCGGGATGTGGAAAATCCCCAACCCAAAGAGAGACAAACTGACCTAACTTCCGGTATAGACAGCGCTGTTGACTGGATGGCTTCTCCCATTGATATAGCTACCACCTCTCAGGGAGGTGGAGTAGCTCCACCCACGGGAGCAGCTCTCCCACCAGCGTAGGGAATGTCTTTACTAAGCGCTACAGCTGTGCTGCTGAAGCACTGTAAGTGTACACAAGCCCAAAGTCCCTCGGCTTACTCAGAGGATCAGACTTGCAAAGTTCAAGGCATGTGCACAGATGAATACTGCCTATCTTTATATATGAAGATCATGCTTCAGCTGAGACACAGGACTCCGTATTGTACATTGAATGGAAGCTATTGATAAAGTTACTGGAAAGCTCCATGTGAAGCTGACCCAAAGGAGTAATGGGATGAAAGTGAAGAAGTTTAAGATCTCAGTAAAAGATCTCCCTTATTCTAGCAACCAGAACAAATCGCCTCTAAATTATCGCAAGCCTTAACCAATAGGTCCATGAGCTTTGATCTTTCCCCAGAATATCAATATGTGATAGATTCTTCTGGTTGTCTGTACTGCAAGCTCTAAGGAACTTTGCAAGGATAAAGTTAACCCACATCTTTTTATTTTACCAGAAGACAGAATCTGAACCTCTGTCTTCAGAGGTATAAAGCTTAAGTGGAGGCTAGAATGTTATCAACAGGATTATGTGACTATCAATGCCCCTACATTTCCTTTTTATTACTATTATTGTACTGTAAGTCCTGTCCCCCACCCCACACCCCTGCTAGACAAACTACTTCCTCCCAACACCAGACCCTAGGGCTCTGGCACTTCTCCCTTTGTTTGTGCCAGGATCATCTCCCTTCTCCTTTAGGGAACTTTTTATGGGAATGCAGCTCCCCTCACATATGACCCAAATCTCTGCCATGAGAGGCCTCAGATCCAACAGAAGACCGGCTTAGGAGAACAGCAAAAGCTAACCCTCTAGACTGCAGCAAGCCAGACTAAGCCCAAGCCCTTCCCCCAAGTCAGTGACTAAGCATTTAAGAACAAGGGCTTTCATTATCCCCGATGCACATTTGACAAGCGCAAGGACATTACAGGGTCAAACACAAACCCAGCACCAGTGTTTTCTCTGTTTACTAAGTGCTGGAGAAAGGTGCTGGATTTGACACCTTGAACTCAGTTTATCCACGCAAAAGATACGCACAATATGCCCAAACCCTCATTCACTGGGGGGCTAGCGGTAGGGCTCAGAAGATGGTTCCCTTCAATCTTTTGGCTGGTGACATCTGAAAACGGGTGGGGAAAACACACTCAGAGGCATCAGCAGGGCCAGTTTACAGGAGAAGGCCATTATTATTGTCTGATAGAAAACACACCAGGCAATGCTTGTGTGCCCTGTCTCCCGCAAGAAGCATCCACCTCTCTCTGCTGAGACTCAGTTATTTTATGCAGATACCCATTTCCTGGGAACTTGGCTGAAACCCATCAACTCATTTCACACAAGCTTCCCAGCAACCATGAGAGAGAAACAGCATTCACATGCTAACTGGTAATTTGAAGATAAAAAGGCTTTATAAATTCCTTAGTCATCTAAGACCTGTTGAAGTAAATGGACAAATTTCTGTTGACTTCAGTGGGCTCCAGACCAGGCCCCTAGTGTGGTCCTTCATACAAACTCAAGACACTTAGGAGCCCTGATTCTCAAGTTTACTTTAAGGATGATATAGGGAACAGAAATTCCATTTACATAATGTAGCTTGAATTTGGGACTTGGGTCCTGTCTGATTCTGTCCCTTCCATCATTCCTCTAGTATCATGACCACTACTTTATTCACAGGACTCTACACATCATATTGAAGTGAAATAGTGCCTATCAGAGGAAATGATGCCATCCCCTTTGATTTCACTTTCTCAGTTCAGTCCCGATCCCAGTGAGTAGTCTAGTCACCAGCTGCACATCTGCCTGATAGCTTTAGGGAACTTTCTCAAGTAATATCTCCTGAATTTCTTTCCAGGTACTATGCTCCAGCTCTTTACAGTTTAGAGGATATTGCTCTATTTATTCTCAGTTTCATATCCCTCTTTATGGTTATCTACCATCATTGCCATCTTTCAAGTCATTGTACTTTAGGATAAGCCCTTCTGCATCTGATTACTGCTCTGCTGCTTATTACTGGCTGTTTTCCCCTCTAAAGTCAGAATTATTTTACCTGCTTGCAGACTTCACTTCCACTACACAATTACCCTAGCCACAGAATCCTAACAATGATCTCTGAGCCATCACTAGTTAGATTTCACCAATACCGTTGCCCACCATCACCCTGGCGAAACCCTTCAGAGCTACCACCACCCTGTAACCTTAAAAGTTATTTGCAAAGGAAAAAAATATTGGATTGTGCCTTTTATTTGCTTTGTTAGGATATATAAAGACCTGGATTTTTTTATTCCCTACCAAAATATTAGTTATTCTGCTTTTTATTGTTGTTTATTTAACCGTAGAGAGGAGTTACATATGTGTTAACAAAAGACAATTTCAAGCTAATTGAGAGGGGAATTGATTTTTATTTAATCAAAAAGAAAAGGAGTACTTGTGGCACCTTAGAGACTAACCAATTTAATCCATCTTTATTTCCTTTTCTATTTGTTCTTTTTGTCTGTAGCTTTCTCGTGCCCTCCATTGTCTGAAATCAGTTGTGTTTCTATTTTATTCTAGTTCTGTTGCTTCCAAATGTTTTGCTTTCCCATACTCTAACAGTTATATGTCATCAAGACTCCAGGGTTTTAGTCTCAGCCCTATCACTGAGTCAATGTGTGGCCTTGAAGAGGTCACTTAACCTCTATGTACCTAAGTTTGTTTCCATGTCACAGAAGAATAATCATTTAGCTACCTCACCAGGCTGTCAGGAGACCTACAGTCTTCCAAGCACTTTAAGGACCTCAAAGGGAAGGCGCTCCAGGATTGCTTAGTACCCATCTTCCACAAATGATTCCACTCTGAGTCCCTGGGACTCTTAATCCAGTGTTGCATTGTTTATTTCCTAGCCAGCATTGTGTATTTCATCAGACTAGAAATCTCCCTTCTCATTAATCTTGCTGAACAGCTCTCCTCTCCAAGCTCTACTACACACGATTTGGGATTCCTCAGTCCTGAATACCCTTCACGTGGAAAATCGGTTTTAAGTGTCCCCATTACTCACATATTTAAAGATGTCAAAGCAAGGCCACCATGCAACTCCCAATGCATTTTAGAACTCTGTGTTCACACCAAAAAAGGCAAAGAGAGACAAGCAGGCAGCATCTTACTAGGATAGTTACCACTCAGGCAGGCCTAATACAGAAAGCTATGGAAAGGGCCAGCACAGGCAGGAAGAAAAAGCTGACTAGAAAACCTGATAAGTTTAAAGCTGGGTGAATATCAAAAGGTTCCATTTGAATAAGTAGTCGGGTTTAGAACTGGATTCTTCATCTGAGGTTTTAATGATGTTGAGAAGAGAACTTTGTGCATTGCCCATGCATGGAATCTAAGTTATGTTTCCTCCCTCCAGCCACCACGATTTGTATTAGACCATTTTACCCTTAAGCTGTAGGGCTTCCATAGCATAAGAACTCAACTCCCTGAAGCTTTGCCTGGAATTTTTCTGAAGTTAGAAAAAGTCACCTTTACGTTCTCACACAAACATATTTTCATGCCCTTCCATGTCCCAGATGAGCCCAAACATGCCAAATTGCAAGAAATGGAGGGTGGAGATGCTTGGATCCAGGCACATCTTCACAAAATCCCATGAACAATGTGCTTCCTTTATTTCCATCTGGACCAGAATCAGGCCATACTGAAAAGCTCTGGAGAAAGTTTGTGCACATGGGATATCCTGACTAGTTTTGTAGATTCAAGAACTTCCGATAATTTGGATAAGCTTTAGATTCAAGTGTTGAATTTTTCTTTATATAGAATCTCTAAAAACTCTGACTCCACCCATCATTAGAAAAGATATGTATGACCAAATTAGCTTCAGGGACTATCCCTTGGCCATTAGATAATTTATTATATCCCCTTTGCCAGGACAGGATTGTTCCCTGTAGCATATTCATTTATGCACTGCTTTGTCCAATCCAGTTTAAATGAATCAACCGATCTGCCTCTCTCAAGAGAAATTGACATTCTTGACAAACTCCTTAAACACTAGCGATGTAGAGGGAACTAGAGAAGACCAGTTCCTTTAAATTGCTTTTTCTTCAAGTCAGTATATTTTATATTGTTTTATAGCCAATACAAAAAACCTGCCACTCCAAATAGGTTACACTGGTGATAAACTTCAATACATTAAGTCTTATGCATAGGCTGTTTTTTGAAGACTTAATATAAGCCATACTCATTATCCATAAAGTAGTATTGAATCAGGTCTTAAAACTTTATGCAGCTTTTGTGTGTGGAAATAAGAAAGGATTTTCTATTGGCAAGGCAGGGGAGGAAAAGTCATGCCCTGTGGCTGATCCAGAAATGCTCAGATGATTTAAAACCTTAATTACTCCTGGAAAGTTAGCACTTCAAATGTTATCATTTGCACTTCACTCTGAACTCAGCAGAGTGGAATGAATGGGGATGCAGTTATAAACTGAAAAGAACCTTTTTTATTATTATTATTTTTGGAGAGGACACCATTAGGAGGAGCGTGAGACATAGGATGCTACTTTTCAAGTGAATTCAGTGCTGGTGAATGGTGTCCTATTGATGGAGCGAGAAATTGGAGGTCTAGCCTTATAACAGGTACAGCATCGCAGGCTCTCTCGCAGAGCTCTATTAATGAGGCTCATCCCCAGTTCAACCTTGCATAATGCTTACTGCACGCCTGGGGGCTTCCAAGAACATAGTACAATGCACACAACAAAAGATGCCAGCTTCAGCCTCACAAAAAAAGCCTCTTTTCAAAAGGAAATAGGAGGGCCTTGTTCAGATGGATCCCCTAGATATTCTTTAGGCACTAATAAGAGACAAAGTCTTGCAAAAATTGCAGGTCCTTGACAGCAACAAAAAAGCTTTGCTTCCTTTCACACTCAAGACTGGAACAGGGCTTTTCACAAGTACAGCCCTTTCAATCTCTGTAGGTTTGGCAGCAGAGAGGCCTGATATCAATTAACAACAACTATCTACCTACATATACATTACACACACTACTGTAGAGAGGGAACTCTTGTTCCTGAGGGCAAAACAGCAACCTCCAGGGTGCTCTAAAGCCTGACGCCTGTGTGGAGCCACTGTTGATGTCAGGATGTGGGTGCAGAGGTCAAAAGGGCACCTTCCACATTGAAGGTGAGGTTCTGGCCTGCAGGGACAGAGAAGGAGCTGCTGTTTGTAGTCAACAACGAGCGGTGCCTGTATTTGTGTTATGTGTTCTTTCAGTATAAATAACCAAGTTGTTCAATACAAGCTCTTGTTGCTTTAATGCATAGATCACCACATCTCTCCCTGCCTCCAGATCCCACTGCCTAGTTCTATTGTCCCATAGCCCCACCTCTAAATCAGCAACTGAAGCCACACCTTCTCATTCCTAAACAGGAGGAAAAATCTGAAGAGTGTTACAACCTTACAAGCGTGGCAGGAGTCATCCCTTGCCACTGATCCAAGCACAGTATTCCACGCTGCAGTCAATAAGGAGCTCAGTGGAAAACCTGATGGTAGGCTGTGTTTATCTTGTAATGAAAGAGGTGCCAGGGCTCAAATAATATTTTTATTTTAATAACTGATGCAGCAAGCCCAGAGGTGCTGGGACTCAGGCCTGGCAAGCCGCAGCACAAATTAAGCACTGATGGTAGGATAGAATGCCAAATATATAAACCCTTTAAGGTAACCTTCAAAAGGGAAATAAAAAGTTGGTTTGTAGTTTTAGGCTTTTGTTTGTTCGCTCCTTTGTGTATTCTAATAAACACCTGATTTTTTGGTTTAAGCTTTGCTTGCCTTTTATATCAGGTAAGAACAGGATCGTGCCTATCTTGCTTCTCCCAAAAGACTGTACAAACAGCTGGAGGAGTTTTCAAATGACCTCAGAGGTACCCTGAAATTAAACTTCATTAAAAGGGAAGGCAAGAGAATTTTTTCAGACTGTTCAAAACTCATTTGCCTGTTTGGCTTTGTTGATATCGATTTAATTCAAACAGCTGGGAGAACAGTTGGATTTTCTCAAGACATGAATACTCCTGCCTCTCTGTTAAGGGCTGAGACAACTTGGAATACACATATGAAATCCAAAACAAGTCCTCCAATAAAATTAGGGAATACCAGGCAGAGAAGGAGAGGAGCAAAGTGAGAGGTTGTCTGTGAATGAAGCAGGGAAGAGGGTTAGAGTAGCATGGGGTTTCTAGGAGGCCTTTGGGGCTGGAGTTATGCTGTGTTTTGGGAGCATACCCATCAGCCTTCAAATCCGTCAGCCAAGACTTCAAAGTATGACAAATGGCTGAAATGTGGGATAGCTGGGTTTTATTACACACATCATAACTGACAGATAATGGGATTATTTTTGGAAATCTAAAACCTATTTTCAAGGGTCTTTCTTCACTGTGTGAAAGAAATAGACCTGTTTTGTGTTTTGAAAGAAATAGACCTGCTACTGGTGGGAGAGTTGAGCAGGAGGGCTGTTCCTGTCCAGGAACCTGGGTTATGTGTTTCTGTTAAGCTTATATAAAATCATTAAATTGTTTTTATTTAAATGTTACATAACACCATAATGAGAGGCTGCTGTAAGCTGCCACCTGCCACTATCTGACTGTCTCTCTGCAGTCCAGAGTACCACCTTCCCAAATAGACAATAGCCTTTGACCTGTGCAGTCACATCCCGAATTATAACATGACAACAGCAGATGCTCCACACAGATGTGGGGTTGCAAAGAGGGTCCCCTGCCAGGGATTCTCATGGGATACCAAGAGAGGATATTTGGGGATCCAGGCTGCCTCCCTTACAGTTAAGACTGATAGTCTTCCCACTTCCCCACACATTTAATTCAGCCCTTCCACCCCTAATACAGAGAATTAAGCCACCCCACACCAACACGGAGAATTAAGGCCCAGCCCTACCTCTCTACACAGTTCCATTGCTGCTGTCCTAGGCCCTTGCTGGTCTCTTCAAGGAACAGAGAGGAAGCCTAGCTGCCAAAAGCAGTTTTCCAGCAGTAGGGGCAAAGTTGGAGGGAGCAGGGTGAGCCAGTACATCTTCCACAAGAAGGAAGGGATGGAACCTCCCAGCCTGTAAAAGCCCTCTTCTCTTGTGAGCAGACCAGCTGCCTACCCCTTCGTCTGCTTAAAACCAACTGTGGTCTCCCACCTCTCTTCTGCTTGTACAGGAGTGAGAGAGGATTGGGGGCCTAAAGTTGCTCTAAGGGAGTCTCCTCAGACTTCCCCTACCCCCACAAGCAGGCTGCTGCTGCTCCTCCTCCTCCTGTAGCACACCACCATTGCTTGTGGTGCAGGGCATGAAAGTCTACTGCGATGAAGAAGGTCTCTCATTAGGTGATACACCTGGGAAGCATGAGGGACAAGCAGGACCATGTGGGTGGCAACCTAGGGGAGAAGTGAGGTTTCTGGCAGGAGAGCCCTGAAGGGGGAGAAGAGCTGCCCCCTGATAAGCCACCTATAGTTTCTCAGAGTAACAGCTCTCATGTGAGAAACTAGAGGTGGGAGCATGTGTCTCTCCCCTACAAGTAAGTAAATATGAAAGGGAGCCATGCCAATTGTTAAGGCTGAACTCAGTCTCTGTGTAAAACAGAGGGAGCTGAGACCATCTTGACGTGCAAGTCTCCAAACAATCTTATCTATGGACTAACTATCAGACTCTCCATGATGTGGCAGTTTGGAGAGCAACCACTACATCTTTGGGCTTTGAAGAATTCTATACTTTTCAAAGTTAAAAAGGTACACTAAGGAAATCAAGCAGAGGATTATCAGGAAATATTTGCCAGGAGACATATTCTGAACTGTCCATATGTAGAGGATACGTGGGATTCCTTTTCTTAAGCATTGTATTAACCTTTTGCTGATGGAAAGAGATTGCTGATCAAGAGCTAGATGAGGTCAGTGCTGCAATTATATTTCATATCCCCTTCAAACACGTCTTTTTCAGTATGAAAGAAAAGAGTTGATAAAATGATTTGTTGCTGAAATTGAGTCTTTTAGAAGAATAATTAACCTATAATAACTATTCTGGCCTCGTCTTAAGACCCGAAAAGTAATCCTTTCTCATTAGCTTCAAGTTTAATTAGCATCAATAACGAAACCTCCCTCAGAAATAACCATACCATCATGCTCCCTAATGACTACATAGTTTAATACACAGTGCTACTAACAAAGGCCATAGGGCAGTTTCTGAAGACAGAATTTGAGGCCCCCAACAGAGCAAAGTTATCTTAGTTCCTCTTGAGAACACAATTTAAATCACAAAAAAATAAATCTGATGCGGAACATACCCAAAAGAAGATTTGTCTAAGAGGTAGGAGCTGAGAAACAAGGTTTTTTGAGGGGAGGGGTGTAGGATCTAGGCAGGCATAGTTTGGTGTTTAGAGAACAAGATGGTGGGGTTCTATTCCTGACTTGCTATATAATCCTGGGCAAATTACAGAGACATTCTATGGTTTAATTCTCACTTCTTGGCTGGTTGGTGAGAGTAGAGTGTAACAGTATTTGACATTCTCTATGAGAAGACTATCCTGCACTTGCAGGCTGGTTTAATTATCTAACAAAGTTTTTTCCATCCTTAAATTTTATGAGCAGTCTGTAAAATGGGTATAAATACTCAGTATTGTCACAGGGCTTCTGAGGCTTAATTAGCACCTGCAAAGCATTTAGAGATTCTCAGATGAAAGGCATTCTAAAATGCAAGGCATTTTGGTCCATGCAATTATGCCTTTATTTAATGGGAGTTGGTAGAAGTGAGAGAACCCAAGTGCATGGATTCTAATCTAAGTTCTTTAAAAAAGTCAGAACTTCCATATGCTCAAGTGTGTCATAAACCTTATAGTGCTTACGGCTAAGAGATTGGAAAAAAGTGACAAAAAACATTTGAAGACATAACAGCACTAAAAATAGTGTGAAAAGAAGGGGGGGGGATCTATATTTGCCAATGCACATGGCATTGACAACTCCACAGGAACTTTGCCTTCTACTTTGCAATATATATATATATATATATATATATATATATATATATATATATATATATGAAGTATAGATTTACCTCTCTACAATTAAAACAAAAGGAACAAGTACATGGGGCCCCCCTATAGCACTCAGCAATGACAACTTATGCATCTGTTCTATACAGGGGGCAGGCCTTAGGGAAAATGGTACCCTGGGCAAACTTGCCCCTGACTCCTGTAGGTATGGCACCCCCCTGGGCTCCCCACCCTCCCTTCCCATCTAACCCCTGCACGGTGGTCCCTTCACCCTAATGCCTGCTCCCCCTCCTTCACTCCTAATCCCTACACCCCCTTGACTGCTCCCCCCCCCCGAGCCCCTAACCCCTGCATTGTGCCCCCTTTGCCCAGAACCTTGCATCCCCCTCCTGCACCCACGTGGAGAAACTGACCTGGATACACAAAGCAGCTGGCATTGCTGCTCACTCGCCCACTGGACTACTGCTCCTCTGCCCCACGCAGCCCTAGGGGACTGTGGGGGTGTGGGGGAGAGAGCAACGAGCGATGTCGGGGCTCCCTGTATCCAGGTCACTTTCCCTGCGGGCTGTGTAAAGGGAGGGCAGGAGAGCAGCAGCTCCTGATGCCTCCACACAGCCCAGGTGGGGAAGTGACCTGGATGCAGGGAGCCCTGGTGTGGTGTTGGGGGGAGTGTGTGTGCCTGAGTGAGTGAGAGTGCGCTGTCTCTTTATGCAAAAAGAACAGGAGGACTTGTGGCACCTTAGAGACTAACCAATTTATTTGAGCATGAGCTTTCGTGAGCTACAGCTCACTTCATCGGATGCATCGGATCCTTTTCTTTTTGCGAATACAGACTAACACGGCTGTTACTCTGAAACCTCTCTCTTTATGGAAGCACTCAGGGTCAGGAGCCTGAGCCAGGCTCGTTAAGACACAAGCAGCTGCCAGCAGCTCCGGCCCCGGAGAGTACATCCACATTCCCCCCGTCCCGTCACCCCAGCTTAGTGGAGATCGGGTACACGGGGAGGGGGCCAATTCACCATCAGCCCCCCCTTTCAGAGCAGACAGGAGGACGCTCCCAATCTGGAGTGGCCAGGGGCAACTGCAGGGATGAGCCCGGGGGAGGGGACAGGAAGAGCAGTGACTCCGGAGCACCTGGCTCTGGCGGCTGGTCGTCCAGCTGCCCCCTCCCCCGTGCTGCTGCTCACCTGCCAATAGTGACGTGTCTCTGCAGCAGGTCCCATAGGAACCCAAAGCGGCGCACAGCGCCCCCTTCGGCAAGCCACCCTGGGTGGGGGGGCCCATACAGCCTACCCCAAAGGCCGGCCCTACACATCACCTTAGCAAGAGACTATCCTCACCTACTCAGTGTGATTAGAAGCTCTCTATCCATGGTCTACTTCCTGGTCACCTGCTGCAGAATCACATCCTTCCCGCAGGCCCAGCCCATGAGTTAAAAATGAGATTGCAGTTTTCTCCAGGTGCATAAAGTTGCAGGTGTGAAATCTGAGAGCTGCTTGTTACAGGGAAGATGTGTGCGGGAGGCGGCTGCAGCTGTTCACTTGACTACAATATGTTAAGGCATGGGAAATCCAAGTCTGAAACAGACTTAGCACACCTCTCCTTCTTGGACCAGCATGGAAGTGCAGCCCCCTTTCCCTTACTCACAGCTTATGGGTTGCTTGATTTTGCTGGGACCAGAACGGGAAATATCAGTGGGAACCTATTCTCATGGTGTTTCCAGCAATTACCAGAAGTCTCATGTAAAAAGTCTATTTTCTGAGATTGCCAGCTCAGTTTTGCCCTCAAGTGGTTCTGATGGTTTGAAGCCTTCAAATACCACTTCTCAGATGGGCCATGGAATCTCAATCTCTCCTATTTAAATTGTTCCAGTTTAAATCAGTAATTAAATATTACTTGGCCCAGAGAAAGAATGATATTCAGGTGACCTAACCACTGAGCTGTAGTGGTGCCAGATCCCTGGTCAAATCCCTTCTCCTAAACAAACAGAGGAGAACTTAAACTAGTTGTCTCCCATACCCCAGGTGAGCACTCTAACCATGGCGCTGAAGATTAAACATTTGCCAAAGTCCCACACATAGAAGTCAGACAATATATCCAAGGCCCAGCTCCACAGACGGCTCTTAGGTGTGGCAATGGTGACCACTGCAAAGCCAAACAGTTAAGTGCCTAGAAAAATCACACCAAACACCACCTCAGCAGATTTGTGTAGCTAAAAGGTGGCCTCTGAGCATACCCACTGGATTAGGCTCCACATGAGTTAGGCAGAGGAACACCTATATTCGCCTGGTTAATGGATCACTCTGGGGCTTAGGTGGGAGATAGGCATCCAGATGTCGAGAGTGAGGCAGCAGTGTGAGGTAGAAATACAGGTGCCTAGGGAACTGTTACTGCAAAAATTTGGGCACTGAGCAAAATTGTGTGCCTACAGGGTCTTATTGGAAAACCCGGGAGATGTTTTCAAAGGCCCCTCCCCCAGCCAAGCAGGAGGACCACTGGACCCAGGGACCAAATGAATGCAGGGGACGACTAATGAGAAAAACAAGGACTGAGGTGAAGGTCATAGGTCCAAAACGAGGGTACCGGCTGGGGACACCTAGCAGAGAATCCCGGACAGCGCCCACTGCTCCTCAAAGCTGTCAAGGGAGCCAGCGGATGCTGCGCAGTGGAACACTGCCCGGATGTGTAAAGGGTGAGGCAGCAGCCCAGTGGGAGTTTCAGGGATTGCAGTGGTACCTAAAAACATGACAGGGGTGTTGTGCCGAAATACCTCTGTGGAGCCAGGACTGAATGCTTCAGTTTGGTCCTAAAACAGGGTGAAATTTCAGAGGATTGACTTCCCCCACCCCAAAAGAAGAAATATGAATTTGTTATGCCACAGCAGGCATGGTAGACAAAAAAACTGAGATTACACTGAAGTTTCTGAGGTTTCCTATCACACAAAAGTTAGGTGTGGGGAAGATGTATTCTGATTAGCACTGGAAGACTGTACATCTGACTGGTTTTTTCTACTTAGAACTTACAAAACCTTGGAGTTCAGACTGTAAGATTCATGCTTTCTCTGTAACAGCCTCATGAACAATAAGGCTTTGTGCCAATATGATGGCAGCTTTCCTTTAAGGATTTCAAAAGGTGATTAAAAGTTATCCCCACTTTACTTATGGGGAAGGTAACACACAGATAGATGCCGGACTTACAGATTTGCCCAGTGTCACACAGCAAGTCAATGGCACAACTGCATACAGAAAACCCACCTATCCTGACTCAAGTTGAATGCTCTAGCCACTAAACAATACTGCCTCCAGCATGATCTGTCTTTGTCACACACTCCATGATGACCCACACCCCCAGTTAATATAGTTGCATGCAGAGTAAGTTAGCACAGAATTTGATTCTTAGTTTCCCCTCTGTGCAGCACCTTGACATTCTCTGGCAAATATGTGCTATGTCAATGCAAAGTATTATTCAGTAATCTGTTCTTGAAAATCAAGGATCATTTTCACCTTCAATAAATAGATTTTCCCAAGCTTGCCACCACCTCTGTACAGTACTTTGTTTCTTTACAGTGCCTATTCTATGGTAATAAATTGGCTAATTTAGTATACCACTCCCATCTACTGGATGCAATCAGAAATACTTAGTGTGTCAGAAGCCCTATATTGCTAGCAGCTAAAGGGGATTCTCTTTTAGTACAGTTGACAGGGGTTATAGCTTCAGGAAGATCTAAGGTCTGGCCATGCAGTCACAGTGAATTTCTGAGCAACCATGGTGTGCAGCATAGTGACAGCCATGAAATTTCTAGACAGACACTGTCATAAATCAAAATCCTTATGTATATGAGACTTTATTCTCAAAATGTGTTTCTTGCCTAAATATTTAAACACATAAATAACCTCCAGCCATTCCAACTTGTCATTTTAAGCTTCCTGACATTTATTGTTTGGAAGAGAAGAAAGGTCAGACTTATCAAATCTGCATTTATGCTTCCATGACATTTTTCTCCAACCAAATTTTTCTGAATTAGAGAAACAAGACAAATGTGGCACATTTCAGAAAGGACCTTTCTGAGCTAGGCACTTCAGTCTGTACAGAGGTACTTATCTCTGAAGATGATTCAGAAGGACAGTACTGTGATCCAGGAGATAGAGAAGGATTTAGAAGTCAAGAGACCTGGGTTCCAGCTCCGCCATTGAATTGCCATGTGCCTGGTCACTGTGCCATGGTCACTGAAGCCAAAAAATTTTAAAAAGTGTCTAAGTTTGGGTGCCTTAAATTTTGAGTGACCAGCCTGGGGCAGTTGGACCCTGATAATCAGAGATGCTGAGCCTCTTTGCTTCAGTTGGAGTTGTTGCAACTCAGCAGTTCTGAAAGAAACCAAGCCCAAGGTGTCTCAGTTTGGGCATGCAACAATGGAGGCACCCAACATTAGCCAACACTTTGAAAAATATTGATCTTAGCAACTGAAGCAAACAGATGTTATCTATACCAAGTGTGACGGGGCAAGGCCAGATGGCTATAGAAAAGTAGTGGGAGCTAGATATATTAGCTCCAGGCTAAACAAATCCCTGGTACCAGGATAAGTGAAATGGCAGCTGCTCCAGGTCAATTAAGACACCTGGGGCCAATCAAGAACTTTCCAGACAGCAGGGAGAATGCTAGGTTGATTGGGACACCTGAAGCCAATCAGGGGCTGGCTGAAACTAGTTAAAAGCCTCTCAGCCAGTCAGGTGCATGTGCATGTCAGGAGCTGTGGAAGGAAGTTGTGCTGTTGGATAGGCTGAGTAGTAGACACCATATCAGGCACAAGGAAGGAGGCCCTGAGGTAAGGGTGAAGTGGAGCTTGAGGAAGTGAGGGCTGCTGTGGGGGAAGTAGCCCAGGGAATTGTACATGTCATGTTTCTAAAAGGTCAGCTACCATAGCCGATACTATTAGGGTCCCTGGGCTGGAGCCCAGAGTAGAGAGTGGTCCTGGGCTCCCCCCACCTTTGCCCCCTGATTAATCACTGAGACTGGGAGACAACAGAGACTGTGCAAGGAAGGATAACTTCTCCTCACCTCTCTCGGTGGCTTATGATGAAAATGGCTCAGTAGACTGTGACCCTTGTCTCTAGAGAGAAGGGTTACGTGGAAGGTCACAATGAGCCTCTGAGGCTAGCGAACTCTGCCAGGAAATGTGGGACCCACGGAGGCAAGAACAGAGCTTTTTCACACAAGATATAGATAACATGGAGATAATGATGCTGATCTTCCTATGAACTCTGTGGATAAGTGCAAAATACCATTAGTCTTTTCTCACCTCTTCTTTCTATAGCTGATTCACATGTGTACAGCTCACAGGCAGATCATGATTTCTCAAATAATGTTCACACAAGATGCACTGTGAACCAAGTGACCTGACTAAGTTCCGATACAATTCAAACACACTATGCAAAACAGATTTATCAATTGACTCTGATTTTTGAGCAATGTCTTTGCATTTGTAGAATAAAGTGTTCAAGTCTCCCACCACCCCTGGTGAAGGAGATATTTATTCCCCATTTTTACAGCTGGAAGAAATAGAGCCACAGCAAGGCAAGCAGGGAAAATGTATTAAGAGCATGCTGTGAATATTCATGCAAATAAAAAACCGAATGTGCTTTATCTATATTTGTGCCCCTTTTGTGTTTGCTTGCCATAATTTTAGTGCATGAGTTCACTGGCAGGAATGTTCATAGGAGCTGTGAGTTTTAAGCAATAGCAAAAGGAAATTTGCAGAAAGCAAAACTGAAATCAAACACATATATTTGCATCAGAAACTGATTTTAATGAGTGCTGCCCCAAGTGCAGACAAGAAAAGCCCCCATTTGCACTGGTTGAGCTTACTTTGGCTTTAAGCACTGGTAAATCCAACTGGTGCAAATTGTGGCTTTCCTTGGGGTTTGCACTGGTGCAGTTACAATGCCTGCCAGCCACTGACTACTGAACCCCAAGTCTAGACAAAGAGTCAGGAACTAGGGACGAACCACTTGCTCTACAAGGAAGCACTTCAGAAGCTGTGCTGCAAGGGGTTGATCCACTGAAGTTAATGGGCGTTTTACCATTGACTTAAGTGGGAACAAAATCAGGTCCCAGGTACCTCGCTGGGATTTAGGAGAATGACTGACAGACACTAATGAGAAGGTGATTGAACCCCCCTACCTCCTCCCTGCCCTTAGGGCAGCTGAATTCACTATTGCCCAACCCCAGATTTGTTGTTGGGAAGCAAATAGCAACAAATAGTAAAGTAAAGACAAAGGTACAAATATGAGTGAACTCCTGACACCACTGAAATCCTTGGCAAAACTCCTATTAACTTCAATAGGGACAGTATTATACCCACACAGTCCAGTTTTCATTCACACAAAGGCCAATTTAAAAAAATAATTTTGCATCCCTTTCTCTCTGCCAAAATGATGTAAAGGGCCTTAGTGTAAATGAGAATCAGGCCCATGGCAGCAGCACCCCGCAGCAGTACAGTTTAGTTGCTTGGAAAGTGTCAGTATTTCAATAGCTCTGCTAGGGACACCGCTATGTAGTGAATGCTGAGAAGACAGCTGTTGTTTCAGACATGACATGTGGCAAGTTAGTATAATTCCATGTGAAGACCACAGAGCAGGAGAAATGTGTCTCCCGGCCAGGGAGGGATAAGTTATGCATGTTATTTAAAAAAATATAATTGGAATTTTAAATCTATTTTATGAATGGAAGTACTTTGGCCTTTTGAGGAAGGCATGAGTCATTTTCATCCCACTGTGCCCCCTTTTTAATGAACATTTCCCACCTTAGCATATGTAAGTAGTAATTAATCACAGGAAGTTATTTTACAGGCATCACAGCTTATTAAATCTTCTGACTAGACTCCCAAGAAACCCACTTAACATTTGTAGACCAGGTGTCCTACTGTAAGTGTGCTGACTACCTGTGATGTTAATATGTGAGAGAATGTCTGCTCTAGTAATTAGAGCATAGTGGATTACCTGCGTAGCTGTAGATCCATTGGTCATGCTACTAGACCTCCTCTAAACTACCCTGCTCCATGCTGCCACCATGGTGTCTTCATGTCTGTTCACTGCATGTAGGGGGACATTCACTCCCTGCAAAGAGAGCCAGCACAAGGCCTATACACTACTTAAATCCCACTTATGTCCAGGCGTGTATTCACCCCAATTGCAGTGGAACTGACATGGATCAATCTTACACACAACCTGCATAAGTAATCTGTGGCCAGTCTCTGTGGCACCACAGAGCAGATGATTTAGGGTTGATTCAAGGAAGGGTTAGTAGCATGGCCAATGCATTCACAGCTATGCAGATCCACTCTAACTTCTAGACCACATACCCTATCATGACTACAGAAGGCATAAGTAGGTCTTTAGTGATGCATAGGTGATAAATAGACCTTCTATTAAGGGTGAAATTTCCATGTCCATGGAAGTGGGGCAGTAATTTAGCCCTGAGAATTTTTGCAGGCATATTTTGTGGAAGTTCCTGTAAACTTTATGGTTTGTCTACTGAACAACAATGGTTCTCTTAGTACCATCCTTTATTAATTTTTTCTCTCCCACCCCCACCACAATTCTGTGTGGAAACATCTCTTGGCAAGACTTGTTAAAAAGGGGGAGGGCTAACTCACTAAATAGCCTTGAGTGGGTGGGACAGTTAAAGAATAAAGCAAAGCCAAACACAGTTTAGCCACATCTGGCTCCCTCCCCATCTAATCAAAATTTAATCTCTGACCATTTGGCAAAAATATTTAATTATGTCTGTACAGGTGTGTCTACACTGCAATTATACCTGTGGTTGGCCCATGGCAGCTGACTCGAGCTTGCAGAGCTCCGGCTAAGGGGCTGTTTAGCTGCAGTGTAGATATTTGAGCTCAGGCTGGAGCTCAGGCTCGAGGACCCTGCAAAATGGGAGGGTCCCAGAGTTCAGGCTGCAGCCCAAGGCCAAATGTCTGCACCACAGTTAAACAGCTCTTTAGCCAGGGGTGACAAATTCTTCCTAAAAGTGGGGGGGGGCGAGGACCCCCCCTTCCATGACCATGCCCCTACCCCTTCTCTTCCCCCAAGGCCATGCCCCCCAGAGCAACTGGAAGCCAGAGCCAGGTTGGGGGGCCCAAGAGAAGCCCCCAGCCTGTGGCCCTGCCCCTGGGTCCCTCACCCAGGGCAGATGGAGGGTCCTCGGCTCCCTACAGCTGCCTGCACAGCTCTTACCAGTCTGGCCTGGGGTTGAGGCCCTGGGAGATGAACAGCTGCAGCTGGACCATGGAAAAAGCCACCCAGGCAACTCTGGAGATCCAGGGATCCTCCATCTGTCCTGTGGGATGGGGACATGGGTCAGGGACTGCTCTTGGGTGCCCCACCCCAGGCAGGTGGAGAGTCTGATGCAGCTCCCCGGGCTTCTTGGGCTGCTCCTACCTGTGTAGTGGTAGGAGTGGGAGGGCCATGACCTCTTAGCCCCCTGTGTTCCAGTGCCCCCACCTTTAGCCCGAGCCCCACAAGCTTGAGTCAACTGGGTGTCTAATTGCAGCATAGATATACCCTATATGAACTACAGTCCTGGGCATCTCCGTATTACGGTGAGGTAATGAAAACACATGAGCTATCTTGGTATAAAATCCAAGTGGAGCCAAGGCTCTGTAGTTTTTAACCATGGTCAACACTTTCCCATCACCTGGCAGGGACCTTGCCAAGCCACATCATGGTAAAAGCCTTTTCTTTGCTAGGCTTTCACACTGAGATCACTAATACATATTGATCTCCAGTAAAAACAAACAAAAAAAAACCCCACACCTTCCTATGGCCTTTTGTATTGTAAAACTTCTTAGGGTTTGCCACCTAACAGGGGCTAAACCTTCAGCTGCCTTTTCTTCACTAGGAGTGTAACACCAGTTAGCTAACATGGATTCGCTTAACACAGGTTAAAAATAACTTTATTCCTACTGAAGACAAGCCCAGACACTGCAGCTCCCATCACTGCTCAAATCAGTGGAGCAAAATTGTGGCGAAACCATGTCCCCAGTTTCAGGTAGGATCTTGGCCACAGCAACACTGAGCTGTGTAAGAAACTGCAAACAGGCAGCTGGGCAGAGGGGAGGAGGGAGCTGAGCAGAGGGAGATTGATAGTTTATTTCGGGTTAGGGGTTACTGGAATGGATTGAAGGACCAACAAGCCTTAATTGTTGAGACTAATATCTCGGGGCTTGCCCTCTAGCTCAGGCAGTGGTGGGTACCTCACCATGTAGCACAGAAACAGTCATTTTGTTGCATGAATGTGGAGCATGTTAACTCAGGCTCAACCAGGGCTTTCTTCTTAACCAGTGAAGACAACTCCTTTAGCAATCTCTTCACTGAGGGGAAAAAAGTTAACAAAACCAGCAAGATAACTAATCTGGGCTAGTTGTAACACTGTTAGGTCTCAGTGGAGACAGCAGAGAGTTTTACTATGATGTAGCTATGTGAGGTCAGCCACAGTGGGAGGGGGAGAGAATCCTAGCTAGCTACATCATAGTAAAAGCTACCTGTGTTTGGTCTCCATTAGGATTTTACAGCCAGATCAATGACCTGTTTTAGTTATCTCGCTGTAAGGAAAAGCTCCCTTTTTTTGGCAGGTCCGTTCAGACCAGGCTTTGAAAGCCCAGTCTGATTTCACTTATACCAGTGGAAATCTGAAGAGGGTCCCCTGAAGTTAGTTTCAACAGATTTAAACTGCTGGCCCATTTTTTCAGTTTATGAGCTCAGAGCTGGCTGCTTCAGCATTGCGCTTCAAGTCCCAGTAGTGACTTGTCTTTTCAGACTCTACACAAGTATAGTCTGCGGTCCATTAAATAAGCTGCCCAACTACTCTCCCTGGGACAAAGTCTTTGGCTGTGCTGCCCATTGGGGCTTATGTTCTTTCTGTAGACGACAATGAAAGAAAGCTAATATTGGGGCTTAAATAATTGTGGGTAATAAGAAGAAATCTCCTTTACTGAGGCAGAACAAAGAGCTTTTATCTGAGGGAGTGAGTTGCCCTTACCTAGCTTGCTTTCAGAGAACTGAGAGGTGGACGCAAGAATTTATGCTGCACTGTTTCATTAGAGCAGTATGAGTGCTAACAGAGCTGTTGTCCTCCCTACTGCTTTGACCTTTGCAATGCCAGTTCACGTTAGACTCCTTGGATTCAAAAGGATGAAGTTAATTAAGCCCCACTTTATATCCAACTGAAGGAGAATCAACGGCATGCTCATGCCTTATAGTTGTTCTGGGCATTTGCTCTCACTCTGTGTCCCTTCATCATATTAATGCCTCATTGTATTGGTATCAAGTGTATCAATGTTTTTGCTTCGTTGTGGTTGGTGATAGAAGAGAACCTGGAAACCACTTGTTTCACTCCATTGAGTTTTGCCTCCGTTATTACCAAATACATACCCTATTTCTCCACTTTATAGACCCGGATCCTGCACTGTTTAGGTCAGTGGCAGCATTGCCATTGACTTCCAGGAGATCAGGACTACACTATGGGTGAGTCGCTGGACTTCGAGTCCTTGTGTCTGAATGAAATAAACAAACTCAACCTGTTTAACAAAACAGCTGGATGCTTTCTACATAATCTTCCCCACCGCGATCATCCCCTGACACATTCTGTTCTACTTAAGCGTCCCAAAAATCAGACAAGAGGAAAAAGCTCCAACTCGGATTGATTTTTCTTTACAAACAATCAGGTGGGTGGAAAAGTGAGGAATGTAGCATTTTGCGCCCTACTGCTTCTTAGAGGGATACAGCCCATTCGTCAAAACCAGGATTAACCCCACAGCAAGTCTCTAGTTTCTTTCCCCTCTTACTTAATAGAAGGCGGCATTCTCTGGCCACTAGTCCCACTGGAGCTGGGGGAGATAGGAGAGCAGGGAAATCTCGAGCGAAGATGTTTAAGCAAGGCTATATTATTGAATCAGCAGGAAACCTCTCGTAGGGCTCCCGGGGTGTTCTGGGGCCAGCAGAGCGTGTGGTGGGAGACTTCCAGGGAGGATGCCCCAGGTATTTATTTTTGACCAAGGCCATTTGATGCAATCTAGTGCGGTCCCAACACAACACGCTCTTCAGACGTGTCTTTGAGGAACCAGAGCGACAGGTCCCCTTTGCAGAGCTAGTTTAGTCGTGCCCAGAGGGATGGTACTCTGGAGGCGCAAGGAAGCCCCCCCCCTGCCAACTCAGAAGGTGTAAACACGGGCTGTGGGGAGAGAACAAGGACTTGGATCCCGTCATGTTTTCCAAACTTTCCCTAGCCTCAGTGTAAGGGAGACGCTAAATGGGCAGAATAACTGTGGCCCGATCAGCCCCCAGCTCAAGGGGAAGTTCTCAGGGCTAGGTGGAAACATTGAGCTTATACGGGTGCAAGTCATAACGCCAGGGTCTGCGACGCAACTGCTTACCTCTCCTGGAGATCTGAAAGAGAAGGCGGGGCTGGGAGGCTCTGATCGCCGCGGATAAGCTGGTCTCCCTGCCCAGGAATGCCGCCTTCCTCTCGGGCATCAGCCGGATTCTCAGCCTTCCTTCTCCGGAGCGGATCCACCAGCTGAACAGCTCCGTGAGGTTAAACTCCAGCTCGCCCGCAGCTGGCTCTGCTTCTTCGCCCGCTGCCTGGGCCGGGTCCCAGGCGCAGCCATCCCGCAGGCTCCCCTCTCCCACCTCCAGCACCAGCTGCTTGGCTCGGCGGAGCTTCCGCACCGAGCCCCCTTTCAGCACCTTGGACAGGGCTCGAGCCCGGGCTGGCTGCTGCGGGGATCCGGCCCCGGGAAGCCAGGAGTTCGCCGCCCGAAGAAGGGGCGAGCACTCCAGCACCAGGCTGCAGCGCGCCCGGAGCCAGCCCACTGCTTCCCCTCCGCCCAGCAGCAGGTCCCGCAGGTAGGTCCGGAACAGGGAAGGGACGATGAAATCTACCGCCAGGCTCTTCCTCTGGAGCCGGGAGAAGCTGGGGGGTTCTCGCTGCAACGGCTGCCCAGACCGGGAGCCGGCGAGAGGGGTCCTCTCTTCCAAGCTCAGGGCTGGGGGGAAGGAGAGGAGAACGGTGGCCACAAAGAAGGGGGAAAGGCTGGCAGCTTTCATGTTAGCATGTGATGGGGGGAGAAGTCACTGGGTTCTAGGGGATCCCCCCGACTCAGTCACCAGCTGGATTCACGGGGGTTCCCGGGTGATCCTCCGACTTTCTCACTTGCAAGAGCTCAGGGGAGCCACTGGATCCCTCTACTCCGTCACCAGCAGGAGCTGCAGGGAGCCAGGGGAATCCCTGGATCGCCTCCCCTTCCAGGAGGTGCTGGGACTGCTCCCTCCCGCTCGGGCACCCCCGGGACCCACTGGATTCCTAGCAATGCCTCCTAGTGGATCACCAGCCAGATCCAGGTGAGCCGCTGTCCTCTCTCACTGGAGCCCGCCGCTGGCCGGATGCGTGTGTCCGAGCCCGATGTGCAGACGCGAAGGGACGGGTGTCTCTTCTCACACTCCTCCGCACATCTGCACTACACGGCCATTCACAAGGGCGGCTGAGCGACAGGCGTGTGGGCTGGCCCGCTCCCCACCCCCTCAGCAGCGCACACCTTCCCCAGCGGGCAGCCCCAGCTCGGCTGCTCCCCTGGAAGGCAGGGCTGTGTCTGGGGCCGGAGCTGTTCCCATCCCCGGCTAGTTGCAGGGAGTCTCTCGCGCGCCTCGGCTGCTCGCTGCGACACTTCTTCTTGCCCGACCCTTTGCAGGAGCAAACCCCAGGCTGCACTTCAGGAGCTGCCCAGCTCCTGTTCCCCGTTCCCCTCCCCTGTCACTGGCCGGAGACACCCTGCTCCAGCCCGGCGGGCTGCGCCTGCAGCGCTGAGCTGGCCCTGGCCTTGGACGGCTCCTGGTGGCTTTCTGGAGTGGCTGGCTGCTGGGGGGGAGACGGGACCGCAGTTTGCGGGGGTCCCTCTCAGTCTCAGCCCGGCTCTCCAGTGCCTCCCCTCAGCTCCCTTGGCCAGCTCCTGCTGGTTTTCTGGAGTAGCTGTAGCGGCTGGTGGGGCGGACGGGCTCAGCTACTGGGTCCCTCGGCCGGGTCCCTACGTCTCACTCCTCTGGGCACCTTGAACCATCCCATTGGTGGAGCCGCTGCGAGCGTCCGTGGAGGGAGGGGGCGGGAGGCTGGGTGAGGGGCTCAGCAGCTTCAGGCCCCTCCGGCAAGCTGCAGCCGCCCGGCGGTCTAGCGTGGCCGCCGCCGCCACTCCTGGCAGTCCCTGGTTCACAGCTGCCTGGCCCGCTCGCGGCTGCTGCGAGGGTTTTTTACAGGCTCCAACTACCCGCCACAAGCCAGGTATTACCCTGCCACCGCTGACGTCACGCCGGAGTCCTGCTCCCACCAGCCAATGGCGTGTCCAGGGGACATTATTATTCAAATGATCTGAGAGAGGGAGGAGGCTCAGGAGGGCGGGGGAGCGCCTTCATTGAGAAAAGCACTACGACCCCCGCTCCGTGTGACTGCTGGCGGGCTGTTGGAGGCAAACGAGGGCCTTTGGCGGGGAATTGGCAATAATGCACTTTCCCTGCCTATGCATCAAAAGATTGAGCGGATCAAGTACAAGCACAGCAAGTTCACGACTCGAAAGGAGGAGATCGGCGAGAAGAGGCGTTTAGTTCACCACCTCTGTGATCCGCACCGTTGCATTTCATCTGCGGAAATGACTTTTAATGACAAGAAATTGTACTGGGGTGGGAGGCGAACAGATTCCTCTAGTGCAGTGGTTCCCAAACTTTAACAAGCTGTGAACCCCTTCCGCTAAAATGTCAAGTCTGGCAAACCCTCTCCTAAAAATGAATATTTCCAGGGATTTTCTTCTTCACCTGAGTATAAATTATAAAAGCAGTAATCTTGGAAATATAGAATTTGTTTTTTATGACATGCTTATTACACACTAGGACAGCTCTGTCCACCATTAGGGAATTTTTTTCCCTAGAACCCCCTGTAACATTTCATGAACCCCAGTTTGGGAACCACTGCTCTAGTGAAGAAAGCAGTGCCATGTGGTCTACTGGAGCGAGTATGGGACTGGGGGTGGGAGGAGATCTGGGCTCTCTTCTCACTACTGCTACTAATTTCCTGTGTGACTTTAGGCAAGTGTCAGGTTGAGATTTTAAGGCAGGTGTTTTCAAAGGAGCCTAACCTCTGTGTCCCCATTTCCACACCTGTCAATAGAGTGCAAGCTCTTACTTTTCAGTCTTTAAAACATCTGTAAATGTAGCATTCATGCCTCCATAGCAGAGGGGCCCCCTATAAGACCCTCTATGCATCATGTGATGAGTAATAGCCTCTTCAATGGGCTGAATTTCACAGTGATGGTTATTTAGATTTATAAACAAGAGGGATTATTTGTAATTCACTTTGAGATCCTGGAAAGATTTAAATGTTGGAAAGAGGCTACTGGTCTTGTTTTGTAGGTTGACCCCTACATTGAAAGTAAGAGTTAAAAAAAGTTACTCACATCCACCCTAATTGAATTGGCCTCATTAGCACTGACCCTCCCCCCCCACACACACTTGGTAAGGCAACTCCCATCTTTTCATGTGCTGTATATTTATACCTGCCTACTGAATTTTCACTCCATGCATCTGATGAAGTGGGTTTTAGCCCACACCCAAATAAACTTGTTAGTCTCTAAGGTGCCACAAGGACTCCTCATTGTTTTTTTTATTAAATGTGTTTTTCAAAACTAGAAATGTCAGAATTTGACATTGTTTGGCTTCTTTTCTTTTCAGTTATTCCCCCACACACTTCATCTCCTATTTGTCCCCTTCCTCTCCTATTCCCCCCTCCCCCACCATGTTATTAAATGCAATAGAATGAATGATGTCCAGGGCTGTTTGAAAGAAAAGTGAAATATCCCTCCCCCACCTTCCATTCTCCTTTTTCCTACTCTAACTCCTCAAAAGTTGAAGACGTTTCCCATTGCATTCAGAAGGAAACACTGAAAAAAATTGGGGGGGAATCAGTTTGGAATTAAAATAATTTCAAAGATTTATGAAGCTATTTTCCTTTTTTTGGCCAGCTCTAAGTGTTATACTGTAAATAGCGTAATTATGTTTTTTGATAACCAAGTATTACTCATTTTACTGGAAGTTGTCTGCATGAATTACTTATTGCCCTGTGTTTCATACTTAATGCATGTAATTTTATAATCCAGGTATTACATAGTAGTTACAGTGTAATTATTCTGTCACATAGTTAGTTCTTTTGGCAATTTAAAAAAAAAAGTGTTAGTTACAGGTATTGCAAAGCATAATCACAGATTAACCATGCTATAATTGTAGCGCAAATAGAGGCTGTAATTTACAGCCACAGTATTATAAAAATATAATAAGCATCTTTTCTACACATGAGCTGAAGAACTAGGATCAGTCAGCATAGTAACACTCAGTTATATAATATTTTTAATACAAAAAGCATACTGGTGCCATATTCCAGTCTTAAGCCTTTAAACTCCCTTAACCAAAGCCTATTAAAGACAATGGCGGTCTTTCCATTGACCTCAGTGGGCCCTACAATCCCCACAGCTTGTAACTTTCACTGTTTTAGGTTTCATTAGACTCACCCAACATGTGACTTACAATTGCTTACCCATCACTTCTGAATTTGGCTTGTAGTATTTTAGGGCCTGATGATGCATCCATTAGAGTAATTAGCAAAGCTCATATCAGGCTTTTGCCATAAAAAGATTTTTTTAAAAAATGTGTACCTTAATACATTCAAAAAGATGCAAGCACATAAAACTATTCTGGTTGGGTTTCCCCCTCCCCCACCCCCTATTCAGCATCCTCTTATAAAGTAGCTGCTAGAATCACTTTAATGTCTGCATTAGTGAGACTTGAAAAATCGATCCTCAAACTTGTCCCATTCCACCAAATTATTTTAGTCACCTGTCATCTTAGTCACACCGAGTGCTATACACTAGCAAGTTTCTTACAAAAATGGCAATTGGAGAAAATGAAATACAATGCAGTGGAAGAAAATGTTCTAAAAGTCTCGTTGACTAGTTTATTATAGGCTGTTTGCTTGCTTGCGTGAATCAGATTTCCATCAAATAAAGATTCCACTAGGGGACTTTTATAGCTTTCATTCCGCATGTGACAGATATGGAAATTTCCTGTCATGTCCTGCACAAGCCTTATTGAATTAAGTTAATCTTAAGAGTTGATTATATTAAAAAATGCAAATATTTATGCATTATTGGGGGATTGCATCTAGCATCTCTAAGGGGGTTACATGGCCCATGTAAACCATGGGAAGCAGTATGAGCTCAAAAGGAATATTTGAAACAATGGGCCAGATAAGAATGAACTTATATACTTAAATAGGTTCCCAGGAAATATCTGGGGGGATGAATATGCAAATGTACCCCATCCAATTATGCAAGAGCTCTGCCTTTTGAAGCATCATCCTGAGGAGGGGACCTTTGTCTGCTGATTGCCTGTTAGGAGAGGACAAGATCAAAGGCCCAAATCATATAAAGGAGGGACTCTAAGGTTCATGAGGGTTCTTGTTCTGAAAAAGATGTAATGAATTTATAACCACAAACGAAAATCCTGCGTAGGGTCTGAAGGACTGACTCCTACCAGATCCCTTGTTGCAGTTGGGGGTGATAGCTTGTAAGCTTATTAGCACACATGTAGTTTCTTTTATTGTTTTAATGTTTTCTCTGCAATACTTATGTGTTCAGAATTGTGCAGCCTGGAAAAATCCCAGTCAGGAGGGAGAGAGATTCGCTTCTCTGCCCAAGAAAAATGACAGCTGAGAGACTGGGAGCCTAGAAGTGGGTACCCTCACTGGATGATGGAACGAGAATACAGGTGCAGTTGCCCTGAACTATGACACCTCAGGTTTCAGAGTAGCAGCCGTCTTAGTCTGTATCCAGAAAAAGAAAAGGAGGATTTGTGGCACCTTAGAGACTAAAATTTATTTGAGCATAAGCTTTCGTGAGCTACAGTGAATGCATCCAATGAAGTGAGCTGTAGCTCACGAAAGCTTATGCTCCAATAAATTTGTTAGTCTCTAAGGTGCCACAAGTCCTCCTTTTCTTTTTATGACCCCTCAGTGTTTCCAGTTATTGATCATCAAGCACAGGACTTGATCCTATGCTCATTGAAGTCAATGGCAAATTCCCATTGGTTATAATAGTTCAGGATCTGGGCCATAATGCAGATTTTCAACACAGCCAATAAGTATTTACAGAAAAAAATGGATTAATTCGATTATTCTAACTTCCCATTAAGCAAGATCATGTCTCCCAAAGTCTATTGTTTACTCTGTTACATAGAGACCATTCATCACTACTCACCGCCTTTTGGTCAGGTGTGGTGTCGGCAGGGGCGGCTCTACCAATTTTGCCGCCACAAGCTATTGCCGCCGAATTGCTGCCGCAACAGCGGCGGAGCTGCCGGACTGCTGCCCCATTCTCAATGCTGCCCCAGGCACCTACCTGGAAAGCTGGTGCCTGGAGCCGGCCCTGGGTGGTCCGAGCTCTCTTGCTGGGCTAGCACCCCTTGCCAGTGGTCACTTGTGATGCATGGCCAGAAAGGGTTAAGCATCCTATGGGATAAATGACTCAAATTCAACCCTTAAAAACATATGGGGAGATAATGTTTATGTTTTTGTGTATTTACATATATTGTTAGAGGTCAATGTAATCAAACAGTCCCTGTCTATGCTGTATTCTGTTAATTCAGAGATCAAAAGAACATCTTAGCATTTAAATTAACTGTAAACATAGGCCAGTGGTGTATTCATCTCTCCTTGAAATGTATAGCAAATCATCTGTGAATGGTGGAAAACCAAGCAATTGCCTTACGTTCATCTCCGAGTGGTGGTCACAAGAAGGCCTGAAACTGTATAAAAAATGGCTTGGGTCCTGATCCTGTCATCTCAGATCTGCTTGAGGTTTCATGCAGGGGAAGCCTAAGCCACAAGGACGGAGATCCCAGTTCTGACTGGACCACCCTGAATACAAACATTGGACTATAACCTTTGAACTAGAGCTGTCAAGCAATTAAAAAAATTAATTGTGATTAATTGCACTGTTAAACAATAATAGAATACCAACTATTTAAGTATTTTTGGATGTTTTCTACATTTTCAAATATATTGATTTCAATTACAACACGAATACAAAGTGCACGGTGTCCACTTAATATTTAGTTTTGATAACAAGTATTTGCACTGTAAAAAAACCAAAAGAAATAGTATTTTTCAATTCACCTCATACAAGTACTGTAGTGCAATCTCTTTATCATGGAAGTTGAACTTACAAATATAGAATTACATACAAAAAACCTGCATTCAAAAATAAAACAATGTAAAATTTTAGAGCCTGCAAGTCCACTCAGTCCTACTTCTTGTTCAGCCAATCACTCAGACAAACAAGTTTGTTTACATTTGCAGGAGATAATGCTGCCTGCTTCTTGTTTACAATGTCATCTGAAAGTGAGAACTGGCATTAGCATGGCACTGTTGTAGCTGGCATCACAAGATATTGTGATACAGCATGGCCAGAGGGCAGCAGGAGAGTGTTTGCAGCAGGACTATTTAGAAAAGCTGGACGTGCACAAGTCCATGGGGCCGGACGAGTTGCATCCGAGAGTGCTAAAGGAATTGGCGGCTGTGATTGCAGAGCCATTGGCCATTATCTTTGAAAACTCGTGACGAACCGGGGAAGTCCCGGATGACTGGAAAAAGGCTAATGTAGTGCCAATCTTTAAAAAAGGGAAGAAGGAGGATCCTGGGAACTACAGGCCAGTCAGCCTCACCTCAGTCCCTGGAAAAATCATGGAGCAGGTCCTCAAAGAATCAATCCTGACGCACTTGCATGAGAGGAAAGTGATCAGGAACAGCCAGCATGGATTCACCAAGGGAAGGTCATGCCTGACTAATCTAATCGCCTTTTATGATGAGATTACTGGTTCTGTGGATGAAGGGAAAGCAGTGGATGTATTGTTTCTTGACTTTAGCAAAGCTTTTGACACGGTCTCCCACAGTATTCTTGTCAGCAAGTTAAGGAAGTATGGGCTGGATGAATGCACTATAAGGTGGGTAGAAAGCTGGCTAGATTGTCGGGCTCAACGGGTAGTGATCAATGGCTCCATGTCTAGTTGGCAGCCGGTATCAAGTGGAGTACCCCAAGGGTCAGTCCTGGGGCCGGTTTTGTTCAATATCTTCATAAATGATCTGGAGGATGGTGTGGATTGCACTCTCAGCAAATTTGCGGATGATACTAAACTGGGAGGAGTGGTAGATACGCTGGAGGGGAGGGATAGGATACAGAAGGACCTAGACAAATTGGAGGATTGGGCCAAAAGAAATCTGATGAGGTTCAATAAGGATAAGTGCAGGGTCCTGCACTTAGGACGGAAGAACCCAATGCACAGCTACAGACTAGGGACTGAATGGCTAGGCAGCAGTTCTGCGGAAAAGGACCTAGGGGTGACAGTGGACGAGAAGCTGGATATGAGTCAGCAGTGTGCCCTTGTTGCCAAGAAGGCCAATGGCATTTTGGGATGTATAAGTAGGGGCATAGCGAGCAGATCGAGGGACGTGATCGTTCCCCTCTATTTGACATTGGTGAGGCCTCATCTGGAGTACTGTGTCCAGTTTTGGGCCCCACAATTCAAGAAGGATGTGGATAAATTGGAGAGAGTCCAGCGAAGGGCAACAAAAATGATTAGGGGTCTGGAACACATGAGTTATGAGGAGAGGCTGAGGGAGCTGGGATTGTTTAGCCTGCAGAAGAGAAGAATGAGGGGGGATTTGATAGCTGCTTTCAACTACCTGAAAGGGGGTTCCAAAGAGGATGGCTCTAGACTGTTCTCAGTGGTAGCAGATGACAGAACGAGGAGTAATGGTCTCAAGTTGCAGTGGGGGAGGTTTAGATTGGATATTAGGAAAAACTTTTTCACTAAGAGGGTGGTGAAACACTGGAATGCGTTACCTAGGGAGGTGGTAGAATCTCCTTCCTTAGAGGTTTTTAAGGTCAGGCTTGACAAAGCGCTGGCTGGGATGATTTAGTTGGGGATTGGTCCTGCTTTGAGCAGGGGGTTGGACTAGATGACCTTCTGGGGTCCCTTCCAACCCTGATATTCTATGATTCTATGTTAGAAGGGAGCCTTAGAGGGAAGAAAGTTTGCTATAAATTAATTAAAGACCCTGAAGCCAGTCACATGATAAAACCCCCCTGCTTCAGTCAGACAAGAGGAGGAGTTGAAGCAGAGTGGATTGGTGTTGGAGTAGAGAGCAGTTTGGAGGGAAGCAGAGGAGAGTTTGGAGAAGTGCTGTGGTGGGCTAAGAAGACCAAGACCCTAGGTAAAGGGACACCTGGTTTGTGCAGAGGGAGGGCAGGAAGCCCCACAAGCTGAAGGGCAGGAGAGGGAAGTAGCCCAGGGGAAGGAACTGCTAGTTCTAGTGGTTTACCGCTATCCCTAGGGCCTCTGGGCTGGGATCCGGAGTAGAGGGGGGTCCGGGTCCCTCCCTCTCCACTCCCCTCCTCTAGGACACTAGTGGGGTAGTTAATACCCCAGTTCAGGGGCAAGAAACAGTGCCCTGAAACCCCCCCCCCACACACACACACAAGAAGAGAAAGTGCGAGGCCCATCATAGTAGTGCTGGCAATTTGCCACAATATTTATGTGCCAGGGTGCTAAAGATTCATATGTCCCTTCATGCTTCAACCACCATTTCAGAGGACACATGTCCATGCTGATGATGGATTCTGCTCAGTAACGATCCAGAGCAGTGCAGACCAATGCACGTTCATTTTCCTTATCTGAGTCAGATGCCACCAGCAGAAGGTTGATTTTCTTTTTTGGTGGTTTGGGTTCTGTAGTTTCCGCATCAGTGTTGCTCTTTTAAGACCTTTGAAAGCATGCTCCACACCTCGTCCCTCTCAGATTTTGGAAGGCACTTCAGATTCTTAAACCTTGGGTTGAATGCTGTATCCATCCTTAGAAATTTCACATTAGTACCTTCTTTTCATTTAGTCAAATCTGCAGTGAAAGTGTTCTTAAAATGAACAACATGTCCTGGGTCATCATCAGAGACTGCCTGTAGTAAGAGGAGGCCCTGAAACATAAACTCTTGTATCAGAGGCCCAGTCTGAGGCCTGAAGCCTGAACCAAAGTACTTCCAAGCAGTGTTAAGCAGAGCTGGGCTGTGAGCCAGAGGTAGGTCCCACTCACAGAAGTTGATAAGAAAAGGTTGTTAGAAGCACGTGCATACACACATAAGTGCTAATGAGAGGAACTTGCACCAAGATGGCATCAGAATACTCCACAGACATAACAAGGAACAGGCAGGTGCATCTTAAAGACAGGGTCAAAAGGACAACATGATGGATAGATTCGTTTGAACTATGATGAGTAATAAAAGTAGGTCCGGGAGTGCACATCTTTGTCCAGCCTATGGGGCAGTGGAGAGTCCCACCACTGACTGAGCTGTATCCATTGCCAGGGAGCACAAATTTGTAGTATGCCCTGTAGAGTCTATAGGGAACTATTGCTGTGCTTCATTTGACAATAAACCTGGCTCAGGTTCCTTCGTACCTTACTAGAGTCTGTGGTTTTGGGGGGTTCTCTCGGGGTCTGCTGTGTTAGCTATCTGCGCAGAGCTGGGGCAGCACACAGAAGGAACACGCACGCAGCTGACTGTTATCATCGAACAAGAGCAGAGCACCACACCGGTAGCTACCGACAACACTGCCGTAGCACAAAATATATGGCAGAATGCGGGGACATACAAGTCTCCCCCAAGAAGTTCAGTCACAAATTTAATTAACACCTTATTTTTTTAACAAGCGCCATCAGCATGGAAGCATGTCTTCTGGAATGGTGGCCGAAGCATGAAGGGGCATATAGATGTTTAGCATATCTGGCACATAAATACCTTGCAATCCCGGCTAGAAAAGTGCCATGCAAATGCCTTTTCTCACTTTCTAGTGACACTGCAAATAAGAATAGGGCAGCATTATCTCCTGCAAATGTAAACAAACTTCTTTGTCTGAGCAACTGGCTGAACAAGAAGTAGGACTGAGTGGACTTGCAGGCTCTGAAGTTTTACATCATTTTGTTTTTGAGTGCAGTTATGTAACAAAAAAAAAATCTACATTTGTAAGTTGCACTTTCATGACAAAGAGTTTGCACTACAGTACTTGTATGAGATGAATTGAAAAATACTATTTATTTTATAATTTTTACAGTGCAAATATTTATAATCAAAAATAATACACACTTTGATTTCAATTACAACACAAATATATATGAAAAGATCGAAAAACATCCAAAATATTTAATACATTTCAATTGGTATTCTTTTGTTTAACTGTGCAATTAAAACTGCGATTAATCACAATTAATTTTTTAGTTAATCACGTGAGTTAACTGTGATTAATCGACAGCCCTACTTTGAACTATTTCTGAAAGAACTCTTGCATCCACAAAGCTCACCATCTCTGCTATGAATGAATCTTAACACTGACTCATGTCTGTATGTATGCTGTTCTTTTAACCAACTCTCTCTCCATCTTCTTTTTTAATAAATTTTAGTTTAGTTCATAAGAATTGGCTGTAAGCATGTATTTGGAAAAGGTCTGTAATATCATTAACCTGGGAGGTAATGTGTCCAATCATTTGGGATTGGTAGAACCTTTTTTATATGATGAAATAAGATTTTTAGAAATCCTCATCGCACCTGACTTGGGTGTCTAGGTGGAGGCCTGAGGCTGGGTTACTTTAAGGGAACTGTGTTTTTGACTTCTGAGTAACCAGTGAGGTATAATAGAAGCTGCTTTGTGCTGGCTTGGTAAATCTAAGTATTGGAATATCCACCAGCTTTGGGGATTGTCTGCCCCATTCTTTGCAGCTCACCCTAATTGAGTGATCTCAGCTGGCTCTCCTGGGATTCTGGCCACACCACTCCAGCAGTGCGGCAGTTTCTTGGTCAATAACTCAGCCCTCCAGCCAGACCACCACCATCTTCACTCCACCCCTTCTGCAACTCCAGTTGTCCCAAATAAAGTGTCCAAAAACATCTTTAACAAACACAAAAGTCCTTCTGCCCTCTTTGGGGCTCATCCTAGGCCAGTCTTTGGCTCAGTTTGCTGTCTCCTTGCCAGGCAGGACAACCCTTACAATGGGCCTGTACCCACCCTCCCCTTTCTTGGGGCTGGTAGGGGAGCCCAGTTCCACCCTCTACTTCAGGTTCAGCCCAGGGCCCTATACTACACAGCTAGGTTTGCTCCTTTATCTCTGTTGCAGTTTTTCCTGAGCCACTTCCTACCTCATCTCTTGCTTACCCTGTGGGTCTTTTCCCTGGTCAGTTAGGGTCTCTCCCAGGCCTCTCTGCCTAGAAAGATTTCTTACTCTCTCCCTGCTTGGAACTTCCTGCCTGGCTCTCCTTCCACACAGGCTTTGTCATCACTTAGGGCTGGCTCCCTGTCTTTACTACAGCCACCTCTTAGGGGAATTTTCTGATTTCCCTCAGGTGGGGCTCATTCTGTGATCAAATTGGCTTAGCCCCAGGCTCTGTAGCTCACAAAGCAAGCCACACTGTTATTCTCTGAAAAATATTCAAACTATTCAATGATCTCCACAACAGCTGGGAAGTCAAGGTTGTGTGAAAGGTGTCAGTTTCACCTCACTGGAAACAGCAGTCTATTTATCCACATAATTAGTATAGCATGTGGCAGTCCAAGCTTCCTCCCACACTGCCTCAGTCTCATTCTGGGGGCACCACATCTAGAATTCAGAGGCTAGCTCAGACACCATACCAGGGGCACCAGAATGGGGATGGGCAAGGGGGCCATGGCCCCACCACTTTTTACTGGCCGTAAGGGCAAGTGATGGGGGAGGGGGTGGAGAGAAGTGAGTTCTTGGGGGAAGAGGTGGCATGGGAGCAGGGCCTCAGGGGAAGGCTCAGCGTGGGGGCAGGGCAAGGCCATGGTTCAGGTGCCAGTGGCTCCCCTACATTTAGGAAACTTTCGCCACTCTTACCCATTCCAGCTCTGACCTCTCATAGCAGCCATCTATTATCTTTTGGAACTTGACTGACAACAGCCACTTATTTCACACAAGTCCAATGAACAACTGTTAAACTTCTGGTCAATACCACCCTGGGATAGATTTGAACTTGTTATCTCGACGTCTTACTGAGCCATCCAGCCTTCACTTCCTCCCCACAATGGGGGTATTTATATTTTGAGAATTCACTGAAAATTACCAAGAGAGAGTTCTATCTATTTGAAATCAAGACAGTCATGCTGTGCATGCATGTGTTTGGAGGGAGCAGTTTCTGCATAGGATAAAGGAGGAAAGAGTTCATAAGTTCTAAGGCAAGAAGGGACCATTGTGATCATCTAGTCTGACCTCCTGCATAACACAGGCCATAGAACTTCCCTGAAATAACTCCTGGGAGGAAGAATTCAAACAGAATATGGAGTGTCTTCATTACCATCACTGTGCAGGCCTAAAACCACAAGAGTCCTTGATGTTTATATGTCCCTGCTTCACAGGGAGTTGGATTGGATTTGTGTGACTGGGAGTTTCTTGCCAATCTTGGCTCTATGGCACACCCGGGAACATTGACTCCCCTGCATATGAACTTCAAGCCTGCAGTTCCACCTCCTCCCAGCACAGTGAAACCACACCAATTCTGCTGCTCGTAGGGTCTTCTGCACCTACAGTTGAAGAGCCGGAATTTCCCACATTAAGTCCAATATTCTGGCAACAAGTAGCCAAAAATTCTGACACGATATACCTGAGAATTTTGCTCTCAATAAATCCTTTTTGTTCCTCTCTTTTATCTTTGGCATATAGGATATTAAGGGAAGCCTTACACTAACATAATCAGGTTTCAGAGTAGCTGCCATGTTAGTCTGTATCCGCAAAAAGAACAGGAGTACTTGTGGCACCTTAGAGACTAACAAATTTATTTGAGCATAAGCTTTTGTGGGCTACAGCCCACTTCATCGGATGCATAGAATAGAACATATAGTAAGAAGATATATACAGAGAACATGAAAAGGTAGAAGAAGAGGCTAATTAATTAAGATGAGCTATTATCAGCAGGAGAAAAAAAATTTTGTAGTGATAATCAAGATGGCCCATTTAGACAGTTGACAAGAAGGTGTGAGGATACTTAACATGGGGAAATAGATTCAATATGTGTAATGACCCTGCCATTCCCAATCTCTATTTAAACCCAAGTTAATGGTATCTAGTTTGCATATTAATTCAAGCTCAGCAGTTTCTCGTTGGAGTCTGTTTCTGAAGTTTTTCTGTTGCAAAATTGCCACCTTTAAATCTATTACTGAGTGGCCAGAGAGGTTGAAGTGTTCTCCTGCCAGTTTTTGAATGTTATGATTCCTGATATCAGATTTGCATCCATTTATTCTTTTGCATAGAGGCTGTCCGGTTTGGCCAATGTATATGGCAGAGGGGCATTGCTGGCACATGATGGCATATATCACATTGATAGATGTGCAGGTGAAGGAGCCCCTGATGGCATGGCTAATGTGATTAGGTCCAATGATGGTGTCACTTGAATAAATATGTGGACAGAGTTGGCATCGGGCTTTGTTGCAAGGAAAGGTTCCTGGGTTAGTGTTTTTGTTGTGTGGTGTGTGGTTGCTTGAAAGTATTTGATTCAGGTTGGGGGGCTGTCTGTAAGCAAGGACTGGCCTGTCTCCCAAGATCTGTGAGAGTGAGGGATCATTTTTCAGATAGGTTGTAAATCTTTGATGATGAGTTGGAGAGGTTTTAGTTGGGGGCTGAGGGTGACGGCTAGTGGCATTCTGTTATTTTCTTTGTTGGGCCTGTCCTGTAGTAGGTGACTTCTGGGTACTCTTCTGGCTCTGTCAATCTGTTTTTTCACTTCAGCAGGTGAGTATTGTAGTTGTAAGAATGCTTGATAGAGATCTTGTAGGTGTTTGTCTCTGTCTGAAGGATTGGAGAGCCAACAATCAATGATGGCTCAACAATGTCTGAGCTGCTTTTTCACTCTTTTTTTAAATTGATCTTTAACTCAAAAAGTGATATGGACAATTGGGAAGTAATGAAGACCCTGTCCCCACAGCTGCTAACAAAAGCTATGTTAGGAAATACTTGGAAAAAATATGAGAGATCTATATCAGCAGGGCTGGATGATACACATCCCAGGGTTTTAATTTAGCTAATGAATTGACTGTATCACTGGCA
Organism: Lepidochelys kempii; assembly: GCF_965140285.1. NCBI lineage: Eukaryota > Metazoa > Chordata > Testudines > Cheloniidae > Lepidochelys > Lepidochelys kempii. The sequence continues at coordinate 156,570,069 of NC_136382.1, forward strand.
GTTGGTTCTGAAAAGTCAAGGGGAACCTAGGAGATCTTGGAGGATGGAGAAAAAATTAAATGTGGTGCTGATCTTTATCAAGAGGGGCAAAAAGTCACCTTGGTTAGGCTACATTCTAGCTCTAAAAAACTGGAATAAAATGGAAGAGACAGTGGGCCAACGCCTGAGATGACTTCAGTGGAACCACCCCAGTTAACACCAGAGTCTGGACCACTGAGAACAAATATGCTGCAAGTCCAGAGGATAAAGGAACCACAGGTGCTAAAGAGCACAGGCTTTATCAGGTTGTACCAGACAAACATGATTACTCTTCTAGGCTCAAATGACTATTGTACAGTGGTTGGAGGGGATGCAGTAGATTTTTAATATACCTTGACTTTAGTAAACATTTGTCACAATAAAGCAAGAAGTATTACTAGATCTGAGTCCTGTCATGCAGACAGGACCATAGCAAATTGTAATGTGTTGAGGAGAGGGTTGAGTTATGTCTACACTGCAATAAAACACCTACAGTTGGCCCATGTCAGCTGACTTGGGCTGCAGGGCTGTAAAATAGCAGTGTAGATGTTCAGGCTTGGGCTGGAGACTGGGCTTTGTGACCCATGACGGGGAAGGAGCCCCAGGCCCTTTAAATCACCGCCAGAGCTCTGGGCGGTGCAGGCCGGGAAGCACAGAAGGGTTGGCTGGGGGAGTCTGACCCCAGCCCCGCCCTTTCTGCCTGAGGCCCCACCCCTTCTGGGGGCCCAGAGCCGCCCCCTCCCCACCTTGCCCAGGAGCCCAGCTGCCCTGTGTACCAGTAAGTCCTTTAAGTTACTTTCACCCCAGGATTAATAGGACTGGGACTTTCAGTGTGGAAAAGAGAAGACTAAGGGGGATATGATAGAGGGCTATAAAATCATGACTTGTGTGGAGAAAGTAAATAAGGAATTGTTATTTACGCCGCATAACACAAGAACTAGGGGTCACCAAATGAAATTAATATGCAGCAGGTTTACAAAAAAAAAAAGGCAGGATTTTTTCACACAATGCACAGTCAACCTGTGGAACTTTCTGCCAGAGGATTTTGTGAAGGCCAAGACTATAACAGGGTTAAAAAAAAACCTAGAAAAATTCATGGAGAATAGGTCCATCAGTGGCTATTAGCCAGGATGGGCAGGGATGGTGTCCCTAGCCTCTGTTTGCCAGAAGCTGGGAATGAGCTACAGGGGATGGATCACTTGATGATTACCTGTTCGGGTCATTCCCTCTGGGGCACCTGGCATTGGCCACTGTCGGATGACAGGATACCGGGCTAGATGGACCTTTGGTCTGACCCAGTACGGCCATTCTTATGTTGTGATGTTCAGTGTTAAATTCACAGATGGTACTAACTTGGGAAAGGTTACATACACAAGTAAGAACAGAAAAATAATACCAAGACTGTGACGCTGGCAAACCAGGTGCCAGCTCTTGCCAAGACTAAAAGCATTAGGTAAGAATGGACAGATTCATACCTGAAGAGCAGACCAGTTCACCTATGTGTTAGTTTTGCTTAAAATGGGTATTAGTATTATAAGAATGTATTTAGTGTTTAGACTCTATGAAAAGCTTGTAAATTGTTCCATGCATTAATCTCACTTGCAATGTCTGTATTCCATGCTACAAGATAGTATGTATGTTTTGCATTACAACTTTGAAAATGTTTGCTCTGAACTTGTGAACCCATGCACAGGAATCATCCCTTCCCCAATCAACCCCGAAAAATAATCAGATGGGCCATCAAGGAACATCGCAATACAAAGGATTGGTTAATGACTTGCACCTTGAAAACTCTACATGCAAGGAAGCTTCCTGTGGGCTTGGAGGCTGAATGAAAGGAAATAAAACAAAGACACTAGAAAATTTTCCATCTTTTTGGCTGTTTGAACTCTGACAGAGCTAGAGACACCAAACTGAAACCAGAGATCCCCAGGACTGCCCTGAAAGACAGTTTGAATTAACAGATCACTACAACTCTGTCACATTTAGGATTTAGACGGGAACTCATTTGTGTGTATATGTTTCCTTGCTTTAACCTATAAATAACTCCCTTTTTCTTAAAAAGAAAAGGAGGACTTGTGGCACCTTAGAGACTAACCAATTTATTTGAGCATGCTCAAATAAATTGGTTAGTCTCTAAGGTGCCACAAGTCCTCCTTTTCTTTTTGCGAATACAGACTAACACGGCTGTTCCTCTGTTCCCTTTTTCTTAGTTACTAAACCTTTAAATAGTTATTACAGGATTGGCTACAGCCATTGTCTTTGGTGTAACATCTAGTGTACCAAGTGATCTGGGGTAAGTGACTGGTCTCTTGGGACTGGAAGCAAACTGAATATGGTGTGATTTTTTTGATGTAAGTGACCATTTATAACTGAGACCAGTTTGTCTGGGTGGCAAGATAGAGGAGAGTCTAAGGGGACTATCTGACTCCATAGGTAAGACTGGTATAGTGATCCAGAAGTTCACATTTGTTACTGGCTTGCTGAAATCTAATTACAGAACACACCACCAGTTTGGGGTGTCCCTGCCCTGAGGTAGGCACCATCAGTCATGAGCCACTCCAGACAGTGTGACAAAGACTAATAATATGGGCAGAAGTAATAAAATGAAAATCAGCCTTGGAAAGTGTAAGACGGTTCAGGTGAAATAACCCAGACCAGAGAAGAGTTGAAGAATGGTCATTGTGAGCTAGGTTTAGGGAAGAAATTGGTATTATTTGAGTGCCATTACTGTGCACGGTGCTGTACAAATGGGGAGGTTCCCCCTCCCCCCCGCAAGGCATTCACAACTCAGATTGTGGACAGGTCATGATGATTTGTGCCACAGTCATACCTCAGGGCCCCAGTCAACATAATATACAAAAATAGTCCCTGCTACAGAGAGTTCACAGTCTAGGGCAGGGGTTCTCAAACTGAGAGTCAGGACCCCTCAGGGGGTCACAACGTTATTACATGGGGGGTTGCAAGCTGTCAGCCTCCACTCCAAACCTGCTTTGTCTCCAGCATTTATAATGGTGTTAAATATATAAACAAGTGTTTCTAATTTATAAGGGGGGGGTTGCACTCAGAGGCTTGCTATGTGAAAGGGGTCACCAGTACAGTAGTTTGAGAACCACTGGTCTAGGGGCTCGTCTACAATAGAAGTGCTACAGCGGTGCAGCTACACCCATATAGAGGGCTCTCCCGTTAGCATAATAAAACCACTTCCGCAAGAGGCGGTAGCTATGTCGTCAGGCTTATTCACTCCCCTGAGCGACATAAGTTATACTGACGTAACCTGTAGCATGGACAAGCCCTAATGGTGACAAGATGCAACAGGTGGATGAAAAGACGAGGAGCCCGGGAGACAAAGGTAAGAGTAAAATGAGCTTCTTTTTATGTAATAAGCAGTAGCTTAGCCATTTCGGGAGGGCAGTTTTCTGTAGGCCTCACAGCAGAAGTTAGGCTTACGGAGGGATCTGAAGGAGGATAAGGTGGATGCTTCATGGATTCCCTGGCCTCTGACACACACACACACACAATAGAATAATCAGAGAATGTGCTCATTTCAAAGCAGCATAGCGATCACCTTTTTTAGTACCAAGCATAGGGGGCAAGTAGGCAGACAACAGCACCCAACAAACTGGACAAGAGCTTACAATGGGATATGGCATTATGAATTGTTCTAGGGGCTATAGAAGCAAAGATATAACCTCATGGAGCTGACAGCTAACAGTCCCTCTGTATGTGGCACGTAAAACACTGCATACATTCAGTCCTTACTGGTTGCTGAAGCTGAAATGCCTGTTCAGGTGTGTTGGACTGAGAAGGAACAAATTAAGGGCCAAATTCTACATTTTCTTATTCAGGCAAATCTCTCATCCTTTCAAGAGCATTTGCTGTCTACTAAAATTTGATTTATAACAGGCCCAGCTCATTTTATTATTAGTCCCCCTATCAGTGTTCAGAAGAGTGAGACTTCTGAAGAAGAGTGAGAGAAGTCTGTTTATCAAGGTCTTGTACTTTGGGGGTGAAATTTACACTGATGCACCTCCACTGATTTCAGTGGAGGTACTCTGAATTTACACTGTTGTAATAGAAAGCAGAATCTGGCTTCGCAATGTTTTTTGTAGCTATTCTAACTCCCAGAGACAGAAGCAGTGAATTAACAATGCACATTATTTCTTTCACTGCTCTGCATAAAACACCTACCTTTTCACTGGATCTACAGTAGATTTTCATGCACTGGGATAAAGTATAATAGCCTCTCTCACTACATTCATTCTTTCATCTATCTCATTATGGCAATTAGTGTATTTCCATTTTGAACAAAGATCCTGCCTGAAAGCAATCCAGCTGCTAATGTCACAATTACTGTTTCTTTCTGTTGGACCAATTATAGGTGATAATGTTACTATTTGACAACGTTTGTGTTCTAATTAAGAGCATGACTGCAAACTGGGTGCTCAGTTCCAGCCAAGCTGCTGCTCTTTCATCTGCTGTTGCATTTAATCACTGTTTTTTATACATCCCTGGCATAGTGCAAGGAAAATAAGAATAGATTGGTCATTCTTTGTATAAAAGATTGCTTCACCTTCATCCAGACTCATCCCTTCTCTTCCTAAATGACTCAAGCATTCTTTTGTTGTATGTTTGGTATCTTTGCCAAGGACAGAGCCAGTCAGAGATGTAAGAAGGTGCCTTTGATTGACAATTTTAATCCCCCACTTAATGCCCAGATTTTCAAGTGTCAGCAGTAAACCACTGATTGTTAATATCACCCAGCAGCAGGGTGCATCAGCACAATAGTTTGCTCATTAAGGAAAAACAAATAAATGATGAACATGCCTCAGGCTGTTAAATAAGACACACTAGCCTAGAAGCAGGATCTGGGGCAAAAAAAAAAAAAAAACTGAGTAAGAGAGACTAGCCCATTCAGAATTGAAAAATGCCACCATTGTTTGTGTTTCAAATCTTTCATTGTTTTATCTTTGGTGTGATGTAAAATAGGGTAGGAATATTTGATAATTTTAACTCTTCTGTAAGGTCTGATCTACACAACAGACCTATATCAGTATAACTACATCACCCAGGGGTGTGAAAAATCCATACCCCTGAGTGATGTAGTTATACTGACCTAACTCCCCACATAGAGAGTACTTTGTTGGCAGGAGAGCGTCTTCCACTAACATAATTCACCTCCCTGAGAGGCAGAAGCTAACTGTACCAGGGGGAGCACTCTCTCCTGTCAGCTTAGTGCATCTTCACTAAAGTGCAACAGTGGCATTTTAAGTGTAGAATTGCCCTTAAATCTCCTCCCTTCAGTGGGCCATAGTGCAGTTGGTCAGATTTAAAGCCAGAGCAGGTGTGTGGATCTATTTGGAGGTAGGCATGCTCCAAGAGAGGGTAGAGAGAATATGGATAGGAAGTGAATTTAGGGGACAGATTTGGTGTGGATGAAGAGTTCTGTAACCCAACTAAAGACACATTGAAACTGCACTTGTCTGTGTTGCAGACTTTGTTTTTGTAGGCTTGGTCTCATCATCAATAAGGAAAATCATCATCAGTAGGATAGTTTCTCTGAGTGTGCATAGATCAATATCTGGGCACAAACATTTACTTGCCCTGCTCTTCTGACCTGGAATGAGATGTTTGTGTGGGAGGAAAGGGAGCCATTTCATGGTATTTTCAGAGCTGGCCAAAATATCAAGACCACTGGTCAAATTAGGAACATTCCAGTTTCACAGATCCTAGAGAGGTATTCATCAGAGGATATTGTTTCTTAAAGAGCACCCAGTGATCCAGATTTGACTGAGTTATACCAGAAAGTCAAAGAAGTTACACCAGGGATGAATTTGGTCCAACATTAGGGTCTGATCCTACCCTTACTGACATGAACAATGGCTTAAAGAATCAGTCCATCCTTGACCTACTTCTGCTCTACAGTAAAGCAGCACAGCGCATAATGAATAAGACAAGTCAGTTCTTTTTTCCAGGACTGTGAAGCAAGTCAGCAGTGGATGGAACAATTTCTGGATTCCATACAGGCTGTGATACTCAAACCTCTCACGCTCTTAGAGTGGAACAAGTACACTGAGACGACACAAACAATTTCTATACGGGTGTCCGAGATCACATCTGTTCTTAAAGCAAATTGAGTGAACATCACCTTTGGGTACTACAAGCCGCAACTCAGGCAAGTAGGCACATCTGACCGTCCTGCTGCAATTTTTTTGGTCAAACGATCACAGACCCATCCATGATTTTTCCCCACTTTCCACCCAAAAACCAGTCACGGGGTCTCACCTGCTGTCCACAGAGCTATTGTACTCCGGCGTCAAGCAGTGCAGTGAAAGGCTGAGTCGCAAGGGTTCAGGCCCACAAATGTAGGGAGGAGACTTTAGAAACTGTTGGTGAGTGGGGTGCAGAGCTAGGGCATTAGTGCTTAAGTGGGGCTGAAAAAGGCAAGACATCTATCCCATTTGCCCAGCCCTCATCCCACTTTCTGTTCTGCCCCGTAGCCACACTTCTGCTTTTCCTGAAACTCCTGGGGCTTTGCACCTCCCCCACCCCAGCCTGAGAGGGCTGAACGGAGGGCCTCTTCCCCTTCCCAGGCTAGGTTTTGCAGCAAGGCACAGGGGAGGAGGACAAGAGCCACCCCTTTGCTCTCACCACAGGGTGGAGGGGCCCTGAGCAACTGGGGTCCTTTCACTCCCACTCAACCGGTGTTGGCTCCTGAAGGGATGGGGTCCAGGGAATACTGCCTGCTTCCTGCAGCAGCTTTTTAGTGACTGCTGTTCTCCCAAGAGGCGGGGCAATAGGGGAAAACAGCCAGTCAGAAGACATGTCTCCCTCCTCCATTAGGGCTGACACTGTAAGCTTCTCGGTGCCCTGGCTCCCCTTATAGAGATGCTGTGACCTATCTCCATGAGGCGCATTCTAGGGGCATGCAGCATAATCAGCAGGTTGGCTACAGAACATGACTACACTGAATGTAGGGGGTGTCTCTGGTTTCTCTCTGTTGGACTGCCTATGCTCCACCCCCCACAGCTCAGTGACTCCACAAGAGAAGGTGTCTGCAGGCTCTTACCTGCATCGTTAGGGAGCGGTGAGTCACTCCCAAGCACTTTGACAGGGAGTAGTAGTGACATTGGCTGTCCACTTAATAGATCAACCAAACATCTGGAAAGCAGGGCCGGACTAGTGCAGGGGCTTTAGGGGCTGCAGCCCAGGGCCTTGGGCTAAGGGGCGGGCCAGAAAAAATAAATCCATAATTATATACAATTCAGTGGTCACCAACCTGTCCATCGTGATCAACTGGTCAATCCTGGAGCCTCTGCCAGTCAATCGTGATCTCTGGGCCGCTAAAAGTTCAGTGGTGCAGCAGGGTTCAGGCAGGCTGTCTGCATGCCATGGCCCCACGCTGCTCCTGGAAGCAGCCAGCTGTTGGTATGTCTCTATGGCCCCTGGCAGGGGTGGGGAGGCAGCTCCGTGTGCTGCCCCCACCTCCAGCACCATCCCTATAGCTTTCCATTGGCTAGGAACACTGCAGAGGCAGCGCTTGCAGGTGTAGGCAGCGCATGGAGACACGCTATCCTCTTCCCCGCCAGGGGTAGAGACGGGCCAGCAGCTGGCTGCTTCCGGGAGCATCATGGGGCCACAGCATGCAGGCAGCCTGCCTGAGCCCTGCTGCACTGCCGGCCAGGAGCCACCAGTGGTAAGCGCCTCCCAGCTGGAGCCTGCACATCACACCTCCTCCTGCACGCAACCCCCTGCCGCAGGTCAGAATTCCCTCCTGCACCCAGACTCTCTCCCAGAGCCCACACCCCTCACCCTCTCCTGCACCCCAACATTCTGCCCCAGCCTGGAGCCCTCTCCTGGACCCAAACTCCCTCCCGGAAAGAAACTAATATAATAGCTATTCTAAGGTAAGAAGTAGGCTATTTTGAATTAACTTAACTATATTCTACATGTTTTAAGACTGAAATGTAACCACAGAACGGCTTTATGTTAATTAAAAGGCAAGTTTAGTATAGCGTTAATAGCCTCCATGCCATAATTGTGATCATTTTGTTTTAAATTAGGAAAAAGACTTGTATACAGGAGCCCCACAAAATCTAATAGCCCAGGGCCCACAGAAGAGTTAATCCGGCCCTGCTGGAAAGCAATGTAAAAGAAACTGGGTTTAGTCCCATACCTTGTCAAATGAAAATTCTGTATTTGCCAGCACTTTTTGAGACCCGCCAACTCAGATAGCAAGAACAGGTTGGTTGACTGCAGAGGACTTTCTTTCCTATGTGATAAAACAACTGAAGTTGTGGACAGATATATGTGGAATGTGCTTGTGGTACTTAGTGTTGATTGCAGTGATGACTGTTAACTACTTGGAGTCCAACTAACTTACATAACTCTGTGATGCTTGAACCTGTTAATTTTAATCCTGTAAGTAAAGCTGTAATAGAAGCCCTTGGCAAGTTCAGGTAATCAAGATAATGTATCCGGTTTTTATTCCTGACAGTGCTACATACCTGTTTAAAGCATTCCAAAGATACTTGAAACGTGATCAACACTGTCAAACTTAGGTGCCTAAAGTTAGACACTTATGTCAATGGTCTGATTTTTCCAAGATTTGTCACCAGCAAACTTCCTCTGACTTCAGTGGAAGCTGTGAATGATCAGCACCTTGGTCGATTGGGCCACTCTTATTTAGCTGCCTAATTTTATTAGCCTAGGGCCTGACTGTCAGAAATGCTGAACATGTGTCACTGCTCCCATTGACTTCAAATAAAGATTTGATTGCTCAGCAGCTTGGAAAATGAGAACCCTATGCTCCCAAATCCTGTCCATGCCAAGTACACAGTACAGCTACTCATTCCTGCTGGTGACCAATGGAGAAAAACTTTTTTTCAAAAGCAAGTGATCTAGAATAAGTATTATATTATACAGGCATGCATCTGATGAAGTGAGCTGTAGCTCACAAAAGCTTATGCTCAAATAAATTTGTTAGTCTCTAAGGTGCCACAAGTACTCCTGTTCTTTTTGTTATATGTTGCTTCACTGCATGCCTAGCAAAAAAAAAAGGGAAGGTTCTGTGTGTTTCTAGATGAAACAGGAAGTGTCCTCAGATGTACTCCCAACACTTGCCATGTGTGCTGGAACAGTTGATTTCAGGCAATACTCCTGACCATTACAGACAATACCTTGAAGTCAACACAGGGGTTGATTCTCTCTTGCACCTTGTGCAGTCATTTATATCTGTACAAAGCATGACTACATTTCTACATTCTGACTTGGTAGTGTTTACAGCCAGTTTACAGAGGGATAAATGCCTGCACAAGATGCAGAGCAGTGGAAAATCAGGCCCATAGGGTGCTGAAAAAGCACAAAACTAAATTCAACAGTTCTACATTCCCAAGAGCATTGGTGGGATGGGACCAAGAACTTAGAGAAAACCGTGAAGTTCTATAACTATATGTTAGAAAAGTTATGGACACCTTAACAAAGTCCTTAAAATGTCAATCACACCTTGCTTTGATTATCTGCAAGACCTTGCTGCTTGTACACCCACAGAAACTGAAAACACCCCATACACACTTATTAAAAAAAAAAATAAGCAAAAGTTCACTAATGATGTGGATGAATCTGCCAGAAATGTTTAATCAGCCCTGCAACTGTTTTTTTTCCAAATCTCATGGAGGTTTTGATCCACAGAAAGCCAAAACTTTTATGGTGGGGAACAGAGATATATTTGAATTGTTCTCAGTGTTTGAAGATAACAGACCTGCACAGGGAGTGTTTGCAGCCCACATGCATACTTTGTCCGAACTAACTCACATTAGTCCAGTGCTGGCGAGGTGTGAACTGAATTTTAAGATTTACAGATCTTTCATCTGTTGAATGAAAATGCCTTTTTACCAGCAAACTATGCTTCTGCAGAGCGTGCCTTTGCTTTGTATAAAGATGTCCATAGAGATGACAGGAGAACTTTAAAAGTATGTAATCAGGCAATGTATAACAAGCAAGACACTGGTTGTTATGTTTTATACAAATATTGTATTTAGTGTTATGTGCTGCTTTCAAATTATGAAATAATTTTTTTAAAAAACCACTTCGTCATGTGATGATAAAGAATTACATAAAAGGGTCACAAACTCTAAACAAGGAACTTCATTTAAATAATGAATGCAGCATTATGCCTAAAGCTACTGTTTATCTCAGTTTCATTAGGAAAACTTCCCCAGCCATCTTCAGTCTGCATGTTTACAACAGATATAAAGAAACAGTACACATTTACTCAGATTTTTCTAAGTGACGATAAACTTTATGTAAATGAAAAATATTTTTAAAGCAAGTGTTATAATTTTTACACCTTTACACCACCACCTCCATATTTGCCCCATGACGAACAGCTTTGTTCAGACAGACAGAATGGCCAACTTCTATGGTCAGATTTTGTAATGTCTGTACATATCAACGAACATACACACACAAGTCCTCGCAAATACCTCGCTATGGGGTGTGAGGCTCAGCAGTTACCAGACAGAGAACACTACAGACATATTCTTGACTATTAGATCTAGTATTTCCTCTTTTTTATTCTTACTAAAAGTAAATGGTGCCTAAAATTGTGTTTTCCCCATGTTATTCCCCACCCCCCAAGAAGTGTTTAATAACAGAATAGCAAACAATATTGGTAATGCATAATTTATTAAGTGAACACAGTAATAAAACTCTCCCTTAAGAATACGGTGCTCATGTCAAGCTTTTTCAAGGTTTCCCTTTTAATCTGTATGAATCTGCTGATAGCCATCTCCATACCCGCACCCGACAAAGGGACCAATTGTACTGTAAGAAAAGCATGGCCACTTAGCCCTTCATTTTTGTCACTGTGCTGTACAGCTGAGCCATTCAGAATTACATGGCATCAGTAGGCAGAGAGTCCAGATCCTCCTGCTCCAGGGTAGAACATGTCCAAGCTCCAGTCCCAAAAACCTAATATCTGATACCTGTTTGAGCAATTTTGATTCTTCCCACTTGAAAGCAGTTTTATACAACATATAATATTACCTCTTATAGACGTTACATACAGCGACATATACATCCATACAGACAGCACATTGTCTCTGTCAATGTTCTCAACGGGGAATCAGGTAAAACTCAGTATTGATGCTGGGCTGAGTCCCTCTGCGTTGTAGCTCAGATATATACTGCTTGAGTGCTGGGTATATGTAATGTAGCCAATTCTTCTGCCGGATGTGGCGGTGGGAGGGGTGGATGGTCATGCAGTAATACCTAGTAATACCTCCTGATTTCCAGGCCAGTGTCAAATCCACTGGATCACTCTGCTTTCCTGGTCAAAGTCAAAGGGAGCTGCAATAGGTGCTCAACATCTCTGAAAATCAGGCCCCATGAATTAAAAAGTGGGCACCTAAAAATTGAAGCACCAAAATTAGAGGCCACTTTTGACTCTCAATTATTTATCTATAGCCCTACAGGAAACCTGTGACAGAGCAAGACACAGAAGCAAGCCTCCTCATTCCTCTGGTACTTTGACCACCAATTCATCCTTTTAATCTTATTTACACGCAGAAGATTCTACACTCGGCCATAGCCTGCAATGCAGCTTTCACTAACATCCTTCAGGCTCTGTGGAAGGCATAGACACAAATATAAATGTGCCAATGTAACCACTGACTTTACTATTATTAATAGGGTCCAATCCGCTGCAACATCAACCTTGTCTCTCCAGATAGGCAATTACAGCTGTTTTTCTGTCATTAAACCAGTTTTAATGGGTGCAGCCAATGGACCATCTATTATCATGAATGCAATTACTATCTCTGTCATGATCAATATTTGCTTACACTGAGTTAGGAAAGATATTGAAAGCTTATAGTGCATTTAAATGGCTGTTGATGCTAAGACAATGGGGAAGCTTGAGAGCAGTGAGAAATGTTACCTAAAATAAGTACAGCCTCTCTTGACATTCCTCAAGTCATCCGTGAGATGAAATGCGAGTTGATGATCCTCTTCTCTGGCACTGATACCTTGAACTCACATCAAGGAGGCAGAGGCTCGGCTAATCTCTCAGTGGGGTAAGGTTAAATATGAGAGAGGTTAATTGACTGGTTCTCCAATATCATGAGGAATGTATTAGAAGAGGCAAGTCCACTGGGAATTGGACTGAGCATATCCTCTCCTCCCCGCCACCTATACACACATACTTTATTCACAGGGGCTGTGGAACAGCCGTCATTAGGTAATAACTTTTGGGCTACTGACAACCTGTGTTGAATTTAAACTAGTAAAATAGAGCAGGAAGGCTCTGAATCATATCACTGGGCCCCTAAGCCATAAGTGAAGAAGCTTGGCAACATGTGACCTCCAAAAGAAGAAGGGGGAATGTCCGGGTTCCAGCAATGCAGACACAGGTAACTAACCGCTTTCATCTTCTCTCCACAGGTACCATTGAAGAGAGTGGACCAGATGATATGTCTGGGGGGAGAAAGCAGAAGGAGACTCCCCTGGTTAGAAGGCACGAGATGCACTGTCCTGAGATTGGGGGTTCCACGACCACCACTCCCAAGAGAAGGAGGCGGGTGGTGGTGGTCAGGGACTCTCTCCTCCGGGGGACTGAGTCATCTATCTGCCGCCCTGACCGGGAAAACCGAGAAGTCTGTTGCTTGCCAGGGACTAAGATTCGCGATGTGACGGAGAGACTGCTGAGACTCATCAAGCCCTCGGATCGCTACCCCTTCCTGCTTCTCCACGTGGGCACCAATGACACTGCCAAGAATGACCTTGAGCGGATCACTGCGGACTACGTGGCTCTGGGAAGAAGGATAAAGGAGTTTGAGGCGCAAGTGGTGTTCTCGTCCATCCTCCCTGTGGAAGGAAAAGGCCGGGGTAGGGACTGTCGAATCATGGAAGTCAACGAATGGCTACACAGGTGGTGTTGGAGAGAAGGCTTTGGATTCTTTGACCATGGGATGGTGTTCCATGAAGGAGGAGTGCTGGGCAGAGACGGGCTCCATCTTACGAAGAGAGGGAAGAGCATCTTTGCGAGCAGGCTAGCTAACCTAGTGAGGGGGGCTTTAAACTAGGTTCACCGGGGGAAGGAGACCAAAGCCCTGAGGTAAGTGGGAAAGCGGGATATCGGGAGGAAACACAGGCAGGAACGTCTGTGAGGGGAGGGCTCCTGCCTCATACTGAGAATGAAGGGCGATCAGCAGGTTATCTTAAGTGCTTATATACGAATGCACAAAGCCTTGGAAACAAGCAGGGAGAACTGGAGGTCCTGGTGATGTCAAGGAATTATGACGTGATTGGAATAACAGAGACTTGGTGGGATAACTCACATGACTGGAGTACTGTCATGGATGGTTATAAACTGTTCAGGAAGGACAGGCAGGGCAGAAAAGGTGGGGGAGTAGCACTGTATGTAAGGGAGCAGTGTGACTGCTCAGAGCTCCGGTACGAAACTGCAGAAAAACCTGAGTGTCTCTGGATTAAGTTTAGAAGTGTGAGCAACAAGAGTGATGTAGTGGTGGGAGTCTGCTATAGACCACCGGACCAGGGGGATGAGGTGGATGAGGCTTTCTTCCGGCAGCTCGCAGAAGCTACTAGATCGCACGCCCTGGTTCTCATGGGTGACTTTAATTTTCCTGATGTCTGCTGGGAGAGCAATACAGCGGTGCATAGACAATCCAGGAAGTTTTTGGAAAGCGTAGGGGACAATTTCCTGGTGCAAGTGCTAGAGGAGCCAACTGGGGGGGGGGGGAGCTTTTCTTGACCTGATGCTCACAAACCGGGAAGAATTAGTGGGGGAAGCAAAAGTGGATGGGAATCTGGGAGGCAGTGACCATGAGTTGGTTGAGTTCAGGATCCTGACACAGGGAAGAAAGGTAAGCAGCAGGATACGGACCCTGGACTTCAGGAAAGCAGACTTCGACTCCCTCAGGGAACGGATGGGTAGGATCCCCTGGGGGACTAACATGAAGGGGAAAGGAGTCCAGGAGAGCTGGCTGTATTTCAAGGAATCCCTGTTGAGGTTACAGGGACAAACCATCCCGATGAGTCGAAAGAATAGTAAATATGGAAGGCGACCAGCTTGGCTTAACGGTGAAATCCCTAGCAGATCTTAAACATAAAAAAGAAGCTTACAAGAAGTGGAAGGTTGGACATATGACCAGGGAAGAGTATAAAAATATTGCTCGGGCATGTAGGAATGAAATCAGGAGGGCCAAATCGCACCTGGAGCTGCAGCTAGCAAGAGATGTCAAGAGTAACAAGAAGGGTTTCTTCAGGTATGTTGGCAACAAGAAGAAAGCCAAGGAAAGTGTGGGCCCCTTAATGAATGAGGGAGCTAACCTAGTGACAGAGGATGTGGAAAAAGCTAATGTACTCAATGCTTTTTTTGTCTCTGTCTTCACTAACAAGGTCAGCTCCCAGACTGCTGCGCTGGGCATCACAACATGGGGAATAGATGGCCAGCCCTCTGTGGAGAAAGAGGTGGTTAGGGACTATTTAGAAAAGCTAGACGTGCACAAGTCCATGGGGCCGGACGAGTTGCATCCAAGAGTGCTAAAGGAATTGGCGGCTGTGATTGCAGAGCCATTGGCCATTATCTTTGAAAACTCATGGCGAACGGGGGAAGTCCCAGATGACTGGAAAAAGGCTAATGTAGTGCCAATCTTTAAAAAAGGGAAGAAGGAGGATCCTGGGAACTACAGGCCAGTCAGCCTCACCTCAGTCCCTGGAAAAATCATGGAGCAGGTCCTCAAAGAATCAATCCTGAAAGACTTACATGAGAGGAAAGTGATCAGGAACAGTCAGCATGGATTCACCAAGGGAAGGTCATGCCTGACTAATCTAATCGCCTTCTATGATGAGATTACTGGTTCTGTGGATGAAGGGAAAGCAGTGGATGTATTGTTTCTTGACTTTAGCAAAGCTTTTGACACGGTCTCCCACAGTATTCTTGTCAGCAAGTTAAAGAAGTATGGGCTGGATGAATGCACTATAAGGTGGGTAGAAAGTTGGCTAGATTGTCGGGCTCAACGGGTAGTGATCAATGGCTCCATGTCTAGTTGGCAGCCGGTGTCAAGTGGAGTGCCCCAGGGGTCGGTCCTGGGGCCGGTTTTGTTCAATATTTTCATAAATGATCTGGAGGATGGTGTGGATTGCACTCTCAGCAAATTTGCGGATGATACTAAACTAGGAGGAGTGGTAGATACGCTGGAGGGCAGGGATAGGATACAGAGGGACCTAGACAAATTGGAGGATTGGGCCAAAAGAAATCTGATGAGGTTCATTAAGGATAAGTGCAGGGTCCTGCACTTAGGACGGAAGAACCCAATGCACAGCTACAGACTAGGGACCGAATGGCTAGGCAGCAGTTCTGCGGAAAAAGACCTAGGGGTGACTGTGGACGAGAAGCTGGATATGAGTCAGCAGTGTGCCCTTGTTGCCAAGAAGGCCAATGGCATTTTGGGATGTATAAGTAGGGGCATAGCGAGCAGATCGAGGGACGTGATCGTCCCCCTCTATTCGACATTGGTGAGGCCTCATCTGGAGTACTGTGTCCAGTTTAGGGCCCCACACTACAAGAAGGATGCGGATAAATTGGAGAGAGTCCAGCGAAGGGCAACAAAAATGATTAGGGGTCTGGAACACATGACTTATGAGGAGAGGCTGAGGGAACTGGGATTGTTTAGTCTGCAGAAGAGAAGAATGAGGGGGGATTTGATAGCTGCTTTCAACTACCTGAGAGGTGGTTCCAGAGAGGAACTACCTGAGAGGCTGTTCAGTGGTGGCAGATGACAGAACAAGAAACAATCAGCTCAAGTTGCAGTGAGGGAGGTCTAGGTTGGATATTAGGAAAAACTATTTCACTAGGAGGGTGATAAAGCACTGGAATGGGTTACCTAGGGAGGTGGTGGAATCTCCATCCTTAGAGGTTTTTAAGGTCAGGCTTGACAAAGCCCTGGCTGGGATGATTTAGTTGGGGTTGGTCCTGCTTTGAGCAAGGGTTGGACTAGATGACCTCCTGAGGTCTCTTCCAACCCTGATCTTCTATGATTCTATCCCTGTCCCAAGTGCCTGAATAGAGTAATGGATAGGCCTATTCTCCCTTTCCCAAACACACAAAATAACTTATAGGGACAGTTAATCAAGTTCCTAGTGTGGAAGCAACTATGCTAGTGCCCATGTTAAGCCTTAGTGAATCCGCGGTGAAAAAGAGTATTTTCAGAAGCCTGAGCAGGTGGAGAGAGACTGAGCAGGATGTTCATACAATTATCAAGAGTACTGTGGCTTCTTTTGGGGGCTTATTAATCACCACACCCAGTAGTTAGCAGGATTCCACTGTAAGTTCTGCTCTTGGACTGATAGCCACAGTTTAAAATATATATATATATATATATATATATATATATATATATATAGGAAGCTTTGTTTCAGACCCTTGTTGAACAGCATTGCTCCAATGTTTCCTGGCTTTACAACCTTAACAAAAGACAAATGGGGACCTTCAGCACTAGATGATTATCTCCGTTAATATGCAGTGTAATGCTCTCACCACTTTTTTATATTCACCAATTTAAAAACAATTTAAGCTGCTGTTGCCTTCAGCGCTTTGGCAAGAAATAGCCTCCCTTCCACCCCCTCACCCCCCCACACACACTGACCTAGTCAGCAAAAAGTCAGTGCAGTTTACTCAGGGCCTGATCCTGTGAGATGCTGAGTAAACTCTGCTCCCAGGAAGGCAGGAGTGGCCCTTAGAGATTAACTGTTAGATTACTTCAATTTTCCTTTACTTCAGACACACAAATCTTTTTGTTTCATCTTTTTCTTAAGTAATCATTAATTAACACCCCTACCCCAACAGCACATTTAAACAAAACAACCCGCTCCCCTCTCCCCCCGAGTCCTTTTGCATTTGAGTTACTGGGAGCCATTGGAGTTAAATATCCAATATAAAAGCCGGTTATATCCAGGGGTGCGGGAACAATTTTTATAGGGGGGTGCTGAGAGCCATTGAACCAAACTGTAAACCCTGTATTTAATGGAAACCACTACAAGCCAGGGGGTGCTGTAGCCAAGCCCCCTCAACCCTGCTGGGCATGCTTCAACTGCCACTGCAGTATAAAAGGGAGCAGCCCAACTCAGTCAGTCTAGGTAGACTACTGAGGAGGAAAGCCTCACCTTGCTTGCTCCAGCCAAGGAGCAGCTGGGATCCCAGACCATGGGAGCAGGAGATGCTGAGGCCCAGACAGGCACCTGCGGATGACCCAGGGAAATTGTAATCATTGCCTGAGGAGCCCAGAACCCTGACTTCAACTGCAGGAGTCACAGTCGGAAGTAGCCCAGGAAGGGACTAGCCAGTGTCCCTTCAGCAGTTGGAGTGTTGTGGGCAGATTCCCTGCCGACTTAGTGGTGAACCCATTCGCCACTACCAGGGCCCTGAGCTGGGACCTGGTGGAGCAGGGAGGGCCTGGGTTCCCCTCCCATCCCTGCCCTGCTGACCCTGGCCATTGGAGCGTGCTTCCCTGCAGCTGAGGGGCATCCTGCTGACCCTGGCCATTTGCCTTTTAGTGCTGACCATTGGACCATGTAGCCCTGAGGCGGAGGACAGCCATATAGACTAAATATGGGGCTACCACGCCTTTATCCCAGCCCCAGGGTGATGGGGTGTGCTTGCCCCATGACACCTGCCTACACTGTGAGTTCCCCAGCAAGTCAGACTGCCTAAAGGGGCCTGCTGTGCTTTCTCCTCAGAGGCTATAAACAGTGTAATTGCCTATAAGTATAAAGTACCACACAGCCCTTTCTGAGCAAGCACATTTATGCTTAAAGTAAAAACATTACAGAGAAAGCAGCCAAACAATAGAAGAACATAAATGCATATGAATAAGCTTACCAGAGATCACTCCCAACTCCAACAATGGCTCCAACCAGTAAACTGTTCTTCAGACCCCTCCAAGGAGATTTTCAGTGCTCACAAGTTCATAACAGCTGTTATCTCAGAACAAGCATGCTCATGAATCTGAGAATCATTCCTTTATGCAGTTAGGGCCTCTGATCTGCAGAGACCATGAACAGGTAATCAGCCAGACAGTGGCTCCCTCCCCAGAGCAAAGCTTCAAAAGGTTGCATCTTTGCATAGACAGAGGGTGTAATTTGAATTCAGTTTGCCCCAGGTATTTCCTAGGGACCCCACTTAGCTTTGTTCTTTCTGACACATCATTTAAAATAGTCCTTGGGAGCTCCTAACATTTCCTATGGTCTCAATTGGCCACATCTTTTCCCCCAGCGATGTAAAATACAATCCCTCAGTAATCCATAAACTTTGTATTTCTAATACAATGAACTCCCAAGATACCTAAACTTAATTCAATAAGGTTTGCCCACAATACTGCAGGAAATTGCCATATCTGTCATACTCTAACATGGAAGAGGCCAGGCATTCAGTCCCTCAGACCACAGATCACCTGAAATTCTTGCAGGTCATAGGAGATTCATGGGCCTTACGCACAGAGAACCTGTGCCTCTGTGCTACTGTCTGGTTCCCTCAGCTCCCTGTGGCACCTTGACAGCAGGGACTGAGAGTCCAGTGCATCCCCTCTACGGCAGTTGCTGCATGAATGCCTCTCCAGGATGGAGATCCACAGCATGAAGGGGGGAAACCTTAGACTTGTCCAGCAGTAATTTAATCCTCTTTGCCTTGTGGGCTTTTGCACCTGCTGCCAAGTGCAACTTACTCCTCACCCCTCACACCCAAACCTTAAATCTGGATCCCAGAGGAAGGGCTTCAGAGGGGGACAGGGGTGTCAGGGAAAGGGGGGACATTTTGTGGAGGCAATACTCTGCTTGCTGTGTCTCTCCAGGCCAAGTGGGTGGGTGCATGTGCAATGCTGACAGATCCCCAGTCGTCGGCGCACGGGATCGAATCGGGGACCTCTGGCGCTTGGTGCATGAGCCTCGACTGCATGAGCTAAAAGCCAACTGGCTCTTAGCTAAGGCTGTAGAGCAGATTCATTTTCTCTCTCTCTCTAAGTGGTCTCGGTGCCACTAAATGGGACAGAAGCCCACACCCAGATGGGTTACATATGCTTCCCTACAGGCACAGAAGCAAAGTCTCTAATGCAAGAAGTGCCATCATACATATTTAGCGGTTGTCTGAACACTCATTTCTCCATACTGGGGATGGAAACTAATTTCACCCCTCAGGGTCTGTGGAGCTCCCAAGTGCTTTGGACTTGAGGTGAGTATTTAACATTAGGAAGGCCATAATGAAACTGATCACTCTTCATTTTAACCTCTTCCTTAAGAAAGCACAGCTGATCTGGCAACCCTTGCTCGCACAAGTAGTCCCATTGACTTCAAAAGAGATGCTCACATGAGTAAGAGCTAAAGAAACTGGCCTTTATTTTGTATTCCAACTGTCAGGCAAACGTCATCTCTAAAATGCTCAGCAGAACTCAGTGGTGCAGCTACAGAGATAAATAAGAGCAGAGAAAGAGGGGAAGAGATAGAGGTAAGGGGAAAGGAGAAGCTTTCAGATGAGATGGAGAACTAATGAAGCAGAGAGATACAGGAAAGGCTGTTCCAGGTGGCAGGAGCCATAGAGGAGAAGGCTCTTATCCCAGAGTGTGTGGCAGGACAGAGAGAACAAGCAGTCGCTTGATGAAATTAAAGGGCAATAGATTTAGAAAAAATAAAATGAAATACTTCTCGGCACAGCATGAAGTCAGTCTGTGGAATATGTTGAAGAGAAGGTCATGGAGTTAAATACTGAGGCTGGAGTTTTATAAGGGTGTTTTTGATCATGTTATGACTACTACTAACATGCAGTGCTATGCCCCCTAAAGTAAGAGTAATCGAATCTCAAAGCTTCAGAGCATAAACCTATCATTTGCTGGGGTCAGCAAGTAATGTCCACCCCATGGTAGAAATGCTCTGCTTGGATTCCATAATTAGCTAGGACCATTATGGGAGTTAGTCACCTTCTTCTGAAGAACTGAATATTGACCCCTGCTGGAGGCAGGATCCCAGAATGGACTGACCATTGGCCTAATCCAGTGTCAAATCCTATCTATATTTTATTTGGATGCTATTCCTCTTTGCCAAATGTTCCCCTCCCTGTTCAAATTTGTTCAGTTCTTCCTGTACACAGTCAGAAAGGGAAGTTACCGGGTCCCTACTGGAAAAGCTGCACTCCTCAATGATGTGGTTGCTAAAGCCAAGAGCTGAGCAAACCATGCAGGGTTCATTTCATGCTGGGTTTTGTGAGTTGAGCCCTGCAGGTCAGTTTGTCTGGGACAGGCACGAAGCCAATTACTGCAGTCTGGAGTCTGATAAGTGCCACCTTTAATTTCTTTCCCTAGTGGTGCTTACTGGAGCTCCTCTTTTCTCTCGAACAGCCCCGGAACCCACCCTATCTTTAATATCTTAAGGGTTCCTGGTGGGTGGCTCCCACTTCTTCCTTTTTCCTTGCAGGTGTCCCATGAAAGTTTCACAAATTGAAGATGGTGCGGGTTGGCTTTTTTTTATTTTTAAATTTGAATTTTTGAAAAAAATGGGAGGGAAAATTTTAAAAAGTTCATAAAATGTCCTTCTTTTAAAAAACCAGCTACATAAACATCCTTTACTCATGTCAGACTTTGCACCTGTCTTTGACTCTGACTAAGGATGAATGCAAGTGTTTCTTTCACACAGCCCTAGCTCTGACCAAACATTGACTGAAGGAAATTTTTGATGAATAAATGTTGTACATACACTATTCCTATACTGCAAGCTCATAACACCTAGAGGGGAAAATCTTCTTTGGATACATAAACAGGGGAAACTCCAGTAGGAGTGGAGAGGTGATTTTACCTCTGTATTTGGCACTGGTGTGACTGCTGCTGGAATACTGTGTCCTGTTCTGATGTCCATAATTCAAGAAGGATGTTGATAAATTGGAGACCTTTCAGAGAAGAGCCATGAGAATTATTAACAGATTAGAAAACATGCCTTATAGTGATAGATTCAAGGAGCTCAATCTACTTATCTTAACAAAGGGAACGTTAAGGGGTGTCTTGATTAGTCTATAAATACCCACATAGGGAACAAATATTTAATAATGGGTTCTTCAGTCTAGTAGAGAAATGTGTAACATGATCCAATGGCTGAAAGTTGAAGCGAGACAAATAGACATAAATTTTTAAGAGGAAGGGTAACTACCTGAAACAATTTGCCAAGGGTCATGGTGGATTCTCCATCACTGACCATTTTTAAATCCAGATGGGATGTTTTCTAAAAGCTCTGCTGTCGGAATTATTTTGGGGAAGTTCTATGGCCTGTGCTGTATAGGAGATTAGACTATCACAATGATCCCTTGTGGCGTTGGAATCTATGACTCTATCAACACAACCATCTGTTAGTGACTTTTAATTAATCAAATATTTTTAATCTTTCTTGATAATATTATGAAATATAACAGGGTTTCTACTGTTTTTTCCCCCACCTGTCTGGAGATTAAAATAGTTCCTGTGTATTCTCTTTCTGTGATAACTCTGCTTTGTGGTGCATATTAATGGTACATCTTACTTTTAGCAAGTATAAACATGTAGCTGCATAGTACTGTGTTCACGACCTTCATGCTTGAGACAGTAGGGAAAGTAGCTCATTAGTTGTCCAACATTCTGCTGGAGTGTTGTGTTCTCAACATCAAGGAAGCAAAACAAAAATGTAAAATGGGAGAATATGAAACTAAAAACCATATTAAAAAGATCCTTTCCTAGTGTGTGATGCTATGACATGGGCCTGCATTTCCAAAAGTGACTAGTGATAATGAGTGCCTCAGGCCCAACTTGCGACTCCTTAAAGGGGCCTGGATTTGAGGCTTTGGCTACACTGGAACTTCATCGGTAAACCTTTTGTTGTTCAGGGGTGTTAAAAAAACACACACCCCTGAACGACAAAAGTTTCGCAGATGAAAAGCGCCGGTGTGAACAGGCTGGGGTGGAAGTTTTTTGTCGGCAGGAGATCTCTCTCCTGCTGACAAACAGCAGCTACACTGCATACCTTTTAGCAGCACGGCTGTAGCGGCATGGAAAGGTGTGTAGTGTCGACAAAGTCTAAGAGGGTGGAGAGCCCAGTTGTCAGTCCCTCTCTACAGGCCTCACCGCTCATACAGTATCTTGGGGGAGGGGGGGCGAGGCGGTGCGAAAGAGGATGGCGCTTCTTCCCTTCCAAGGACTGGTTGCCCCACACCTGGATAGTTCAGTGGGTAGCCTCTGAGATGCCTAACCTCAGGGTTACAGAAGTTAGTCCTGTAAAAGATACTACCTCACCCACTTTGTCTCCCTAATATTCTGGGACCAACATGGCTACAGCAACACTGCAAACTAAGCTCAGGGTTGTGGGCTTGAGCCCTATGGTGGTTGCTTTGCTTTCTTCGACCGTCTTTTTGTTCTGTGTTTGTACAGAGCCTCACAGTGGGGTCCTGGTCCATGACGGCTGCTAGGCTCTATGATAATAAATAATTATAACAACAATGCACACAATTTTTGTACTGCTATAATTATATCAGTTTGAAACTGGTGTAAAGTGGTACAACATCCTACTGTGGAGGACGTTACATAGGGATAAAGGCGCTGATACTGGTGCAGCTTATTACTGTATGTCTAGGGCAATAAACTGTAACCAGTACACTTATGCTGGTACAAATCTGTGTGTAGACCAGCCCCCAAAAGTTTAACTCTATTTGCCTTGCACACGGCAGAGTAATAGGTCCCATCACAGGCCCCTCCCTGCAGAATAATTTGAAAATGCCAACTGAATAAAAATAAAATTTAAAAGAAAAAAGAACAATCTTCCTGTGAAGGAACAAGAGAGAGTCATTGTCTCTCTCTGCCACTCCATGGATTTATTTTGTTCCTCAGATTATAGTATCCTCATCAGTGAAACTTCCAGTTGCTGATCACCTCTCCGGCTCTAGTCTACAAACACCCAGATTTGCAACAATAGTTTTATGGCTGAGGCACTGGACTAGCGCTCAAGAAAGAGGGTCAGTTCTTGGCTGTGCCACAGACTCTCTACATGGCCTTGGGAAAGTCACTTAGGGCTTGTCTACATGAACATTTAGTTTGTAACAAGATAGGGGAGGGTGAAACTACCATGCACTAGACTGCCTGGACTGACTTTCCGTGGGGACCAGGCTGACCGGTGTTAACAGTTCATTAATGTACTTTGATCTAGTCCCGTTTCAAAGAGGACTGAAGTGAACAAATGAACTGTAAATGTGTATCAGCAAGGTCCACAGGGATGGTTAGACCACAGCAAGCTAGTGCAGGGTAGGTTCACACCCCCGCTTGCCACAAATTAAACGTTCCTGTAGACAAGCCCTAAATCTCTCTTTGTGCGTCAATTCCTCATCTGCAAAATAGGGATAATAAAGTGCCTTTTCTCTCTCTCACCTATTTAGATCATACCCCTGAGTGACATAGTTTTACCGATACAAGTTGGTAGTGTAGACCAAGCCTCAGAGGGGACTGGCCTGGGTATTTCAACAACCAGAGCCAGCCAGAACACTTTGGTGCAAGCTGTGGAGTAATATTTTTCTCCTTTCCCCCCACATGTAACCACTTCTGACCATGATGATCACAACACTGAGCACAAGGCCATCCTAAAGATAGTGGGGTGGGCCAGTGAGGTTATTCTTTGCCAAATTGTACTGACTCATGTTACACACTGTGTGTGTGTGTATAGGGCAGGGGCAGAATCTGTACAGTAGGTTCCCCCCACCCAAGTGTGCTGCCCTAGAAATGAAGCTCCAATCAGTTTGCATGACTTATCAGTTTACTTTTTGAAGGAAAAGGGCTAGAGTCTTGGGGTCAAATTCACTGCTGGTGTAAATTGGCCAATCTCTGAGATCAATAGAGTTGCACCCATTTACATTAGTACAGTGTTTAGCCCTTGATTTAAAAAAAAAAGTTAGCCAAGAATCCCCTACATAGGACTAAAAGGCTAGCTCTGTTAAAAGGGAGGGGTGTCAAGTGAAGTTCTGGTTTCCAGAAATCTGAGTTTGAGATGGCTCTCAATTTCACCCAAACTGGTTCACCCTCCCCTACTAAGTGGGCCTTCATGAAGCCAGAAATGGGATCAAAATTGGCCATGTAAGAACATTCCCCAATGCAAACTAACAAAACAACTATAAAAAGAAGTCTTGTTTTACGACATGCTCCAATGGTACTGCAGCATTCTGCCGATGTGGGCATATTTTCTAACACATTATGCAAAAACAAGTCAGGGAAGATGCTGAGGATTGTAATTTTCTAATTTAATTCTGCCATTTCCAGTAATGGAAAGCTATACTCCGCCTATTTATCTTCATAAGTGACAGATGCATTTCATTAAAACTTCCTTAAATAATTTCTCATGGCATTCAAGAGGGGGGGGGAAAAAGGCGCGAGAAGATATCTATTTTGTGAGCACACACACACTGATGTTTTGAGAACTGTTAAACACGCAAATGATCTATGACATCGCCTTAAACAAGTCAGCTAAAAAGACATTTGTCTCGTATTTTTAGAAATGTTGATGCCTGTTGAACAAGTTGTGAAACAATACGACTTTTCCTGTGACTGGGTAATAATATATTTATAATAGCAGCCTACATTTGTATAATACCTTCCATCCTGAAGGATCCCAGAGTGCTCTGCAATGTAGAGACACAGGCAGATGCTTCACCTGCTACTGAAATGCAGCCACTTTTGGGGTAGCATATGGCAGCTGTACAGCCACTCTGTAGCATAGGTTAAGCCAGGACATGAAGAATTCTATATTCAACTGACATGGAGTTTAAATAAGTTCAAAACACTATTACAGTGGAAGCAAATACACATCTTATTCTAAGGACATGCCAGAAGCTTGATCCTGGAGAACCAGAACCTCTTCCAAAGAGGTCACCATTTTGAATCAGCGCAGTTCAGTGTGGATGGCTCTTATGTGGCCTAAGTATTGTAGAATGAATGTGAGGCCTTAGGCTGGAGCTGAATACATGCAGAGAAAGCACTGGGAGCAGCTGAGGAGCAGGAGCTGGAAAAGAGACATCTGTGACTTTTTTGCTATTCCCATCCCAGCCTTTAGGGCTGTTTCAAACTATGCAAGCTTGTAACAACCCCCAATGGGCCATTAGGCCAGTGGAAAAGTGCAGCTCATGCCAGCTATGTCTCTGATCCCCTCTAGCATGCCTCCTGCACTGGGAGGGCTGGGAGAGCATGGCTTAGAGCCATCTGTGTCAGAGGGGACTGCTCATCTGCCCACTTAGGGGAACATACAACCTGCTTCACATTGCCAGAGTGGCACAGAGGTGCTGGAGTGGCAGTAGGGTGACCAGATAGAAAGTGTAAAAAATCGGGACAGGGATTGGGGTAATAGGTGCCTATATAAGAAAAAGCCCTAAATATTGGGACTGTCCCTATAAAATCAGGACATCTGGTCAGTCTAAGGGGCAGCCAGGGTCTGACCGTAGGCATCCACATCACAAAACCCACCATCACAATTGGCATTCTTTTGTTGCATGGTCAGTTGGGTCAGTAGAAAGGCCCAGGACCACGTGGGCCATGGAGAATGAATTGGCCTCTAGAACAAGAGAGAGAACCCTTTCTGATATAGGGGTGGAGTGCATGGGGCAGGTTTCAGTGCCTCTGCTGATGCTGCTTGTGCTCTGAGGTCATCTCCTTCAATCCCTAGGGCTGTCAGGCTGGCAATTTTCACCAGCACTACATTTACTTAAGAGAAACTAGAGCGAAGCGAATAAATCCCAGTGAAGAATTTATTCAACAAACTGCTTCCTTTTCTGTTTGTGAATCACTGAGTCAGTCATGATTTCCTCAGACTGTTGTTCAGAATTATTCTCTGAAAACTTTCTATGAATTATTCTTGCTCTGTAGCTTGTTGCTGAACAAGCCTTGGTGAATATTTGAAACTGATTTTGTATTTGAAGCTAATCTTGGACTAGACACATGGCATTGTTTCTGTTCTCTGATTCGAGGACTGCAACTCTTACAACCAACTTTCTGGTGCAAAAATTCATGTTTAGGAGTCAAAATTCACTTTTTCGCAATATTTGTGGTTCCTGTGAACATGATTCCTGCCATGAATGGGTTTGGGATGTACACCACCTGGGGTCAGTAAGATGTCATCCCCCACTGCATTGTATGGCATGACACAATTAGACTTTATAGCTTGGCTCACAGCCAGAGCTGGGGTTGAGGCATGCTTGGTGAAACTGAGAATGGGGTGTCAGGGGTGCAGTACAAAGGTGACCACCTTAAGGCATCTCTGTGTTACTCTGATCCTGGTACCATAAATGTTGGGCTATACCATAAACAAATGTTGGGCTATACCATAGCATAAATTACATTAGCCTGATGGCTGCTTTAAACTACATTGGCTGGCAATGGCCCCAGGCACCCTTCAAGCAGCAGGGGGATTAAAACCTAGTTTAGACACCCACCAACCATCAGCAACTGGGAAGAAGGGGGCCTAAGATCCACTTCAGCAGCTCCACACCACCAGACGAGGGGGTGGGGGGAATCTTCAAGAGAGTGGAGCTACTGGGTTTACAGAAGTTTTGCACACTGGCCCAATGCAAACCTGCACAGGGAAGGATCTACTCTGCCCATTTAGGCTGGGAGTTTCAAAGGACCTTAAGGGAGCAAGTGCCCAAATCTCATTGAGATCCATTAGGAATTGGGCATCTAACTTCCAATCTCCTTTGAAAATTCCAGCCATAGGTATTCTCTGCCACGCACACCACCATGCTATCTGAAGCCTCTCAAATACAGGACACTAGCACTGAGATTGCTGTGTGCAGAGTGCTAGCAGCACAGTGGTTGCATTTAAAACTTCCCAATTTTGTCTTAAAGATCATTACCTGAGTGTTTGTTTATATATTAATACAGGGGATACCTAATGGAATGGGGCAAACTTGTTGTCAGTCACTCTACATTCAGGAATAACTACTGCTGATGCTGAATCATATGAGATTTGGGGTAATTGAGTCCTGATGAGTCCAATTAACTCTGACCAAAAGAGGGTGCGAATATTCGTTTGGACCACAGAGAACCAGGACCTCCTCTTCCTTAGAGGCAAATGTTCAGAGCAGCCAAGCTTGGAGGTTTGGAAGACTATGGTGTGAAGTTACCAGAAAAGCTAAGCTTCAGGAAAAGGAAAAATTTGGCCCATCGCATAGGATCTGATGTTCTGCTGAGGGTGGGGTGGGGACTTGGCCCTTTGACATTGAGGCAATTCTTGTATGGGTTAGCACAGACTGAGCATCTTCCATCCATTGTAACCAGTTTGTGATGATCACTGCTTCCTCCCCTATCCTTGTGACATTGCACAGATGACTAAGGGCTGTTGTTCAACAAAGCCATTGCATATCCTAACAGCTACCAAAAAATATGGAGTAAGCACAGTTAAAGAAGGGAAGAAGAGATCCACGTTGCAGTTTATCACTCAGCAGTGTTGCTCCTGTGTTGTGTTGTCATGTAAGACCAAGAGACCCCTTCAGAGGAAAGCCTTCAAATTAAAGGAAAAAAGAACTGCCAGCTTTTTTGTTTGTTTTGAAATAATTTCTGTGCTGCCTCTGATTCATCAAGGCACTCTTGATGCAACTCAGGAAACGCCTTTAAGGGGAGGTAAGCAGCCGTGAAGACCACATGATGCACTGCTCTAGTAGTGGCATATGCAGGATGTGGGTTCATGGTGGGGAGGGAAAACTAGTTTCCCTGTGACTCTAAAATGCACTATAGAAAGAACACTCTTTAGGACAGAACCTGCTTTCATGCAGGAAGGCATATTCCACCATGTCTCTTGTAAAGAAAGTACAGGAAGAGGATAGGAAGAGCTCAGGTATGCTTTTGCCAAATGTATGCAATAGACAGTATCATAGCTGAGAGCAGTGGGTCAGTTAAGATTTGCCATCTGATCCCCTGAACATTGCGCCTGTTTCTCAGCCCTGTTAGGGCCCCAGTCTGTGCTCCATAAGGAGGCTATAAAATAGGTTAATTGGCCAACTGAGGATCCCCCCAGTATGACTGATCCTCAAGGTGGTCCCCTGGCAGGGGAGGAGAAAAGAAGCATGCCCTATGCTCCTGCAATCCATAGTTGTTAGAATGCCCCTTTGGGGATGGTGGTAGCTAAGTACAAGGTCGAACAGTTACTTCTCAGCCAAACTGGGCAGTAGCCAGCCTTAGGATCAGAGGTAGGTGGGGCATAAAGGTGGTGTAAACACCATTTGTCCCTGCTCTTCCTGGGTCCTGAGCCAAGTGTAGATCAGCCAAACTAAGAATTTAGCCCATAATCTTATCTCCGTCCTGATTTCTAAATAACTGCCAGGCACAGCAATAACTCTTCTCCATGCCAATGAACAGATGCATGTAGTAATATCTTACATTGCCAGTGTGACTTTCATCCCAAAGGAACCCAAAGTACTTTACAAACTCCGTGCAAGACACCTACCGCTAAAACGCAACCACCTTGAGGTGGAATATGGCAATTTTTAACAGAATAGTAATGTACTGGGCCAGATCCTCAGCTAATATAAATCAGAGTAGCTTCATTGGCTTCTAACTTTTTGTGATTTAAAATCTGTATTGTTATGAACCCTTTGGAGGAGCAAAAAAATGGCCAAGTTTCTGTTCTCCTTGCTGTTAATGACACTGTAATAGATTCAGGGCCCTCCTTTCAGTCTCAGTACAAGGGTAACTAACTTTAGTCAGTATGATGCACTTTGTACACTGATTTGAGGCTGTATATTTCCCCTCCAAAGTGAGGTTAGACAAATTAATGCTATTTCATGGTGATTTTTCTTTTTTAAAATACTTCATTTTTTTTTAACTAACAGGAATGGAAAAGGGAAGGATAGAGAATTCAACAGCAACTATGGCAAAAAGTCAGATTTTCCTTTGCTAATACAGTTTTAGCAAGATTCCAAATTCTTATTATCACCTTATGTAGTATTAGGCCTGATCTAGATGCTCAGAATCTGTGGGATGAGGGTCATAAGTAAATAGATAGATCAGGCCCGCGTCATTATAGGATCTACGTGCCTGCTTCCATGAAAGTCAGGGGAGCACTACTCACATTGTGATATAAATGTGTGAACAGGATCCAAGGACACAATTGCAAAGTACAAAATCTGAGCTGATTTGTTTTTGTTAAGATACAATATCGTTTTACAATCCTGGTAACAATGCTCCACAAGGCTTAGCATTAATTTTCTTGGTAGCAGAATCCAGAGTCACATTCATATGTCACATGAAACACCAGAGTAAAATGTCAATAAATAAATTCTTACATTAAGGTTATGGGCCAAGTTCTGCTCTCATTTACGAATTGTAAATCCAGAGTACCTCAACTGACATAGGTGGTCTCATTCTGGATTTTCACTGGTGTGAACTGAGAGCAGAATTTGACTCTGTAGGTTAAGAATTCTGTGCCATGTTTTGTCCTCTTACATATTTCTTTGTCTATCCTGATTTATCGGCCTCATCCTCAGCTGGTGTGAATGGATACAGCTCTATTGAAATTGGCATTCATTTAAAGCAATTAATGATCTAGCCCCATATCTGTAATTTGTTTTTGTGTTATGTCTGTCATTTTCATGTTTAAGTTATTAACAACATATAATGGATGAGAGATTGTTGTACCAATAAAATAAAAACCAGCAGGATCTTATTAAAGGGAAAAAGGCAAAATACCACATTTACTGTGAATACAGAAAGAATCATAGTAAGCAGTTAGTTATAGTTATAACATTCCATTCAATCTCAAATTTATTCTCACATTCATTCATACAAACATACACACACACACACACACAGGTTCTGCAAGGTTGTTATCATAGTTACCAGCCTTAGAGTTGCTCATGCCAAGCCACTGGCCAGGTGGCCTGGACATGAGGAGGGAGCAGGGCCTTGTCAGATGCTCATCTGATGCTCCTGGAAGTTGGTTTACAGAATCAGACCCCAAAGTTCTCACTTTTTAGAGTCTATTTTTATAGGAATTTCTTCCTATGCCAGTCTATGGGAATTGCTTCATCATGCTGTTGCTGAATCAATCAGCAGATAGCACATTCCTGACGGCTCCAAGATGTTATCTTGTTCTTTGGTTCTCCCATTCTTGAGGCTGTTGGGTGGATTCCAGTCTGCCCTCTGGGGGGTCCTCTGGTTATTTCCACTTGACGCCTTCTTCAGCCGATGGACACTGGATTCTTAGGCTGGCACCTCCCTGATCATTCAGTTATTATCCACACCAAGCATCCATCCACATACATCCTCTATCTCTATTTTAATCACAATTGTTAATACAACAAAAGGGTGGGGAGTCTCTGGGTGCTGTTTCTGTTGTTAGAGTATTGCTTTGAGTCTCTCTCTCTGTGAATTGCTTTGAGAACAGACTCTGTCTTAGAATGTACTAACACAATTAGCAGCTTGCAAGTTTCACACATAGAGGGAGAGAAACAGTACCAAAAACCAAGAGACCTCTTAATTAGTAATACCCTGGAATTTGAACTATGGGGAATCAAACTCATTTGTGATTTTAATACAGAACTTCTTTAATATGATCCAACAAGATCTTTAAAAAAAAAAAAAAAAGCTTCTCTCTATTTTCATTGCCATATAAGCCCACTTTTAAAGTCCTGTTCTGGAGTCTCTCTCAATAAGTGCCCTTCCCCTTCTTTTGCTTCCTGGCGCTTTTAAATTGGGCTCCATATTTTCTCCAGTGTTGCTATGCAACCTTGTAGTTTGCATACTGACCTTTCATATGCTGCGGTTTGGATCACCAGCTCCAGCCAATACATTATGAACACACAGTTACACCCTCAAGGTATCAGAGTAGCAGTCATGTTAGTCTGTGTCCGCAAAAAGAAAAGAAGGACTTGTGGCACCTTAGAGACTAACAAATTTGTTTGAGCATAAGCTTTCGTGAGCTACAGCTCACTTCATCGGATGCATGCAGTGGAAAATACAGTGGGGAGATTTTATATATACAGAGAACATGAAACAATGGGTGTTACCATACACACTGTAACGAGAGTGATCAGGTAAGGTGAGCTATTACCAGTAGGAGAGAAAAAAAAAAACCCTTTTGTAGTGATAATCAAGGTGGGCCATTTCCAGAAGTTGACAAGAATGTGTGAGGAACAGTAGGGGGGGAGAATAAACATGGGGAAATAATTTTACTTTGTGTAATGACACATCCACTCCCAGTCTTTATTCAAGCCTAATGTAATGGTGTCCAGTTTGCAAATTAATTCCAATTCAGCAGTCATAGAATCATAGAATATCAGGGTTGGGAGGGACCCCAGAAGGTCATCTAGTCTAACCCCCTGCTCGAAGCAGGACCAATTCCCAGTTAAATCATCCCAGCCAGGGCTTTGTCAAGCCTGACCTTAAAAACCTCTAAGGAAGGAGATTCTACCACCTCCCTAGGTAACGCATTCCAGTGTTTCACCACCCTCTTAGTGAAAAAGTTTTTCCTAATATCCAATCTAAACCTCCCCCACTGCAACAGTCTCTCGTTGGAGTCTGTTTCTGAAGTTTTTTTGTTGAAAAATTGCCACTTTTAGGTCTGTAATCGAGTGACCAAAGAGACTGAAGTGTTCTCCGACTGGTTTTTGAATGTTATAATTCTTGACATCTGATTTGTGTCCATTTATTCTTTTACGTAGAGACTGTCCAGTTTGGCCAATGTACATGGCAGAGGGGCATTGCTGGCACATATCACAATGGTAGATGTGCAGGCAAACGAGCCTCTGATAGTGTGGCTGATGTGATTAGGCCTATGATGGTGTCCCATGAATAGATATGTGGACACAGTTGGCAACGGGCTTTGTTGCAAGGATAGGTTCCTAGGTTAGTGTTTTTGTTGTGTGGTGTGTGGTTGCTGGTGAGTATTTGTTTCAGGTTGGGGGTCTGTCTGGAAGCAAGGATGGGCCTGTCTCCCAAGATTTGTGAGAGTGATAGGTCGTCCTTCAGGATAGGTTGTAGATCCTTGATGATGCGCAGGAGAGGTTTTAGCTGGGGGCTGAAGGTGACGGCTAGTGGCATTCTGTTATTTTCTTTGTTGGGCCTGTCCTGTAGTAGGTAACTTCTGGGTACTCTTCTGGCTCTGTCAATCTCTTTCTCCACTTCAGCAGGTGGGTATTGTAGTTGTAAGAATGCTTGATAGAGATCTTGTAGCTATTTGTCTCTGTCTGAGGGGTTGGAGCAAATGCGGTTGTATTGTAGAGCTTGGCTGTAGACAATGGATTGTGTGGTGTGGTCTGGATGAAAGCTGGAAGCATGTAGGTAAGTAGGCTCAAGTGCAGATCCTACCTCTCCATAAATAGTTTAATGAGTAGAAAATAATGCAAAACTTCTCAGTCATTCAACACAAGAGTTTGATGTATTACAACAGCTATGTTTTCAGCTCACATACTATAGAGGAAAAACTTTTACTGGGATTAGAGATTGTGATTAGTATGGAAATATTTTCTGAATGTTTCCATTCCAACAGTCTGGCCTGGATGGTGCTATTTTCTCCAGCAGCACATATTACATTTATTTCTAGACTATCTTGCCAAAGCTATACCCACTACATGCGGTGCTATTGCCAGATCTTAACTGCTCAGTGGGGTTGGAGTTGTTCGGTTGCTATATGGATGGGAGACTTTCCAAAGAAGTTCAGTGGGTGACTTGAGAGTTGGTGCTTCTGTCTGCCACACTCACTATCCTGGAATGTGCCAGGGTTGCTGAAGGTCTCTTTGGGTTGAGATGTCAAATAAGGGGTTGTTAAAGATCCCATGGTTTAGTTTTTGAGGGATAAATGGAATCAGACACCTACCACTGGTGATTCATGATTATATAAATAGGTTTAAACTGGCGGGGGGGGGGGTTTGAAGGAGTTCACTCCCTAGATAAACATAGTGACCTTATGTATGTGTGAGCCAGATATTAATCAGATATTTTCTGTCTGGGTCCTATAGCTGTTACTATCTCATTGTTGTGTGAACTGAATTGGTAGGTTTCTCTCCAGTTCCCAATGGACCCATGTCCAAATCTCACAAACACAAAAAAATCACCATTGATGTTTCCTAGCAGTTTCAAGAGAAAGTTCAGTCTCCATAGTCTTAATCACCCCTTAGCCTCTCTTCTCTATATTGGAGGGAATCTCTCCATGTCAGGAGAAACGCTAGGGGAATCTTGTAAGCCTTCTGTTCATGCTGTACCTGCTCTATGTATAAAGAGAAGACATCAGTCTCCAGGGCTGTCACTGACGCATGTTGCACCAGTGCTAACAGTGAAATTCACTCCTGGGCAAAAATCCAGCACAGGGTCTATGGCAGGGGTTCTCAAACTGGGGGTTGGGACCCCATGGAGGGGAGGGGGGGGTCGCAAGGTTATTACATGGGGGGGATCATGAGCGGTCAGCCTCCACCCCAAACCTCGCTTTACCTCCAGCCGTGGGGTGGGGGAGGTGTCACACTCAGAGGCTTGCTATCTGAAAGGGCTCACCAGTACAAAAGTTTGAGAGCCACCGGGCTATGCTACACGTTATTTAAGTCCTCCTTAAGCCATCAAAATAGTCTAAGTATTCTATGAAGTGCCACACATGCCTTATGCTGGCCCTCTGCGAAAGGGTGAATTTCACTCAAAGTTCACATTAATAGCAGCAGCCTGACTCACCACTCTGTTATGCCAGTTTTACATTAGTGTGACAGATTAGCATAGACAGAATCGGGCCCCCAAAGTCTAAGTGCTTCTCGGCTTTGCTGTATATCGTAAATACTTCCGGATCAGCATAGAAGAAAACCAGTTTAACTTCGCTGAACCTGCTTCTCTTCAGTCCAGCGCATATGGAATTACATTAATACATTCAAAATGGGCTAATGCAATTGTTGGGTTCCTGCGTCATGGGTCAAATTTCACCTCACTGTGCGTCATTCAATTTAAACCAATTAAAATCATTTTTACCAACAAAAGAAACATTTCTTAAGCAAGGTCCTGCTCAGAAATGGAAAAGTTGGCTCAGACACTCACTGGCACAATGGCTCGCACATCAGGTCATAGTTCCTATGTGTTACACTGCCGCGTGTGGGTCAAGGCAGCTGGCGTGAGCTATCGCTACCTCAGCAGCGATCTTGAGACAGAAGCAGCCACAGCAAGAAGTAGCTGTACTGACAGCATGTGATCTGTGGGGAGAAAATGACTGCAGGGGTCTGCAGGACTTGCAAAGGAGCAGAGATGTGGTGTCCCTTCCTTTGTTAGATTCAGCACATAAGGTGAATTCTTGGTACTTACCTGCATGGGACATACAGTACTAAGGGTCTCTGGGTTTGCCATGGGATGGTTGCTCATTAGGGTCACAGCTAATGACATTTAAAGTTCTTACTCTATTTGCAGATCCTCACTGTGGTTGGTTTCACAGCCCAATAATAATACTGCACTGGAATTGTACAGCACCTTAAATATAAGCCTCTCAAGGCACCTAGGGCCTGATCCAAAGGTTGACTGACTTCAGGGGGATTTGAACAAGGCTCATAATAAACATTCATTAATGTAGGTAGCTTCACAGCACCCAAGCACATACTAACATCAGTCTTACAAAGCTTGGAGTAAAGCAGTTTTGGTGGCACATTTCTGAAGAGGCAACCAGAGAGGCTGACAGTAGCAGCATCTTCAATGGAGCTACACTGATTTAGACTAGCTGAGAATCTGGCCCTTGCTCTTTGGCAGTTGGTCTAGAGCCAAAAAAAAGCTTAATTTTCAAATAATGAAATTCTGCAGGGACCTAGAGAACTTTTCAATGGGTCTTCATCCATGATCACACCTAAAAACCTTCTGTTGTGCCTACAAATGGCGATCTGGGTACGTCTGCTGGTGACCCTTTCTACCCAGAAAAGCAAACTGACACTCACACAAATGGCTACATGCACACCCCTTCCATGTACATTTCTGGAGGCCTGTCATAAGTGTAAACGGAAGGGTAAACCCCTTTAAAATCCCTCCTGGCCAGAGGAAAAGTCCTCTCACCTGTAAAGGGTTAAGAAGCTAAAGGTAACCTCGCTGGCACCTGACCAAAATGACCAATGAGGAGACAAGATACTTTCAAAAGCTGGGAGGAGGGAGAGAAACAAAGGGTCTGTCTTTGTGCTGCCTTGCTGGGGATAGACCAGGAATGGAGTCTTAGAACTTTTAGTAAGTAATCTAGCTGGGTACGTGTTAGATTATGATTTCTTTAAATGGTTGAGAAAAGAATTGTGCTGAATAGAATAACTATTTCTGTCTGTGTATCTTTTTTGTAACTTAAGTTTTTGCCTAGAGGGATTCTCTATGTTTTGAATCTAATTACCCTGTAAGGTATCTACTATCCTGATTTTACAGAGGGATTTTTTTACTTCTATTTCTATTAAAAGTCTTCTTGTAAGAAAACTGAATGCTTTTTCATTGTTCTCCGATCCAAGGGTTTGGGTCTGTGGTCACCTATGCAAACTATTGAGGCTTTTTATCCAACATTTCCCAGGAAAGGGGGGAGCGGTGCAAGTGTTGGGAGGATTGTTCATTGTTCTTAAGATCCAAAGGTCTGGGTCTGTAGTCACCTAGGCAAATTGGTGAGGCTTTTTACCAAACCTTGTCCAGGAAGTGGGGTGCAAGGTTTTGGGAAGTATTTGGGGGGGAAAGACGTTTCCAAACAGCTCTTCCCCAGTAACCAGTATTTGTTTGGTGGTGGTAGCGGCCAATCCAAGGACAAAGGGTGGAATATTTTGTACCTTGGGGAACTTTTTGACCTAAGCTGGTAAAGATAAGCTTAGGAGGTTTTCATGCAGGTCCCCACATCTGTACCCTAGCGTTCAGAGTGGGGGAGGAACCTTGACAAGGCCCATTCATAATGTGGCTTTTAATGTTTAAACCTGAGCCTGGTGTGGTCACAGTGAAGATACAAGGAGAGGGTGCCCCTGTAAAATCAGGATGGGACAGTGCTTGGAGTCCACAGGGGAGACAGCTTTATTTTATGTATGGAACTAAGCTACAAAGCTTGGATCTGGATTCTGAGCACCTCAAAGTTCAGATCCAGATTTTGGTTTCACCCATTATAATAAAGGCAAATCTGATCTGGATCAAAGTTCAGATTCAAACACCTCAGTGTTCAGATCCAAGGTTTTGTTTATTGGCCCATCTCTACTTATTCACGTTAAAAGCTTATTATAGTACAATTCTTGAACATTCTTCTATATGGAGAATTTATAGGGCCAGATCCTCTTCTGGTGTAAATCAAAGTTACTTCATCACTTTCTATGGACCAACTTCAATTTAGGTCAGCTGAGGATCTCCGAAGGCTCCCTAAGTCTCTTAATTATGCAACTCTACCTTCTTTTCTGTAATCTGCTTTGCAACAAAGCACCCTCTAGCTCCTTCCTAGTGGCAAATTTTTATCATTACAACATGCTTCCAAAATTAGCCTAATCAGTGAGCAGGTTTTGGTGGAACGCATGGAGTTTGCCATCAGCACACATTCCCATGGACATACTTTTAATGCACTGCATAAAAATATGAAATGTAAGGATTTAAGCAAAAGCTGAAGAGTGAGCTGTGAGCTCTCTGAATAAATGTCTGTTTTCAGCTGAAAAGCTGTTTGAGCAGTTTTTAATTACACTTTGGCAAGTTTTAGACGAATAAAAAGACAAATAGGTAACTATTGATGATATATGTATCTACATTAAAGCAGTAAGTCCTCTAATCATCCATTCTACAGCTGCCAAGACAATTATGTACATTTAGATGAGGTGCAGACAGGACCCTTATAGCAAAGATCATAAGGAAACTGGGCCAGCTTTCAGAATTATTCATACAATAGCTATCTGATACAGCTCCTTGCTTGGGAAGGCTCTGCGAAGACTCTCAACTCACAGACTGGGACAGTTGGTTTCATTAAAGTTGAGAAAAGATGATTAAGGGGAGGGACCTAACAAGTCTCCAAATAAGTCAAGAGCTGTTGCAGAGAGGATGGTGATCTACTGTTCTCCATGTCCCCTGGAGGTAGGACAAGAAGCAATCTGCAGCAAGGGAGATTTAGGTTAGATATTAGGAAACCTTTCTAACTGTAAGGATACTTAAATTGTGGAATAGGCTTCCAAAGGAGGTGGAATCCCCATCACTGGGGATTTTTAAGAACAGGTTAGACAAAGATCTGTCAGGGATGGTCTAGATATATTTGGTCCTGCCTCGGTGCAGGGGGATGGACTAGATGAGCTCTCAAGATCCCTTCTAGCCATATGTTTCTATGATTAACAATAAGCAATAAAGCAGGCAGGCAGAATTGTAGGAAACAGATCTTCACTGAGCATGTATTGTTACATACTAAGAGGCCCATGTTTGTCTAGTAGCACACTGGCGCAGCTTGCTTTTCTGAGCCCCTGGTGTCACACCACACTTGGTCCCTCCTGGAAAACTGACCCTTTTTCTCCAGTTCCACTCACACTGTATTTTCCCCTACAAAAGTGGGACTGCATGGGGAAGCACTTGCTCCTACTGGCAGCAGAAGCTGAGAGGGAGATCACGCTCTGCCTCACACTGGATGCTTAGAATCCCCTTCTCATATGGGGTCTCACACAGCCTAAGGTCAACTCCACAAGGCAGCAGAGCACAGTCCAACCTTTATTATCCAAAGGTCTTTCCAAATTGAACCACGTGAGACTGACGGAACTCCTTCCCATAAAGATTATGGAAGAACTCCTCTGCTCTGTAACCAGTATGGTGACCTCTTACCCTCATATATCTGGCGGGTCAAGTTATCTGACTGAGCTCCTGATAGGACCCATCCTTTTATAGACATTTGTAAAATACCTTGTAATCATGAGAGCGATGCCAGCTGAAATCTTAAGAACATAAGAGCAGCCATAGGGGGTAAAACCAAAGGTTCATCTAGCCCAGTATCCTGTCTTCTGACAGTGGCCAATGCCAGGTGCCCCAGAGGGAATGAACAGAACAGGTAATCATCAAGTGATCCATCCCCTGTTGCCCATTCCCAGCTTCTGGCAAATGCTACATGTGCTTGAATCATTGTCTAGTGAGGTTTGGATAGCTGGCACACAACAGCTATGTTAAAATAATTCAGTATTCCTATCTTCCTGGACACAAAAATAGTTCTCTAGGGGCTAATAATTTGTTTACTGGCCTGTGAAAAAAATTGCCACACTTCCCTTTGCTTAATAAAAAGCTTAAAGATTAGCATATTCCTGGGATCAATATGGCTACAACATTGCAAAAAATAAAACATTGAACATTTTGAAACTTTTTCACATTTTTTCAATACAAGAAGTTTGTCACCCTTTCCTGGGAAAAGTTTTGGATTCAACAAATCAGCACCTTGCAATAAAAAAAAAGTTTGTTGAAGAGTTCTCAACCATCTCTAGTCCTGGATGCACTATATCAGACCCTAACAGAGCCCAGTGGCAGAGAGGGAGGGACACAAAAAAGCAGGAGCAAGAGGTTCTTTTAAAAGTCTCTCAAGCATTTGTGAAATAGTTTTTTCAGGAACATATGTGCCATAAACAAAAGATGAGATGGTGTGGAGTGGTATGGTATAAAGGTTTTATCATCATTTGTTTGCAAAGACCTGCATAATGCATGCGAAGTACACTCATTTTGCAAACCCATATTTTAGTTCAAGTGATAGTAAGGCGGTAGTGCTAAAAGTCCTGCAACCAATCACATCTAAAGACTCATTCAGGGGGATGTTACAAAAGACAGAAATGCTGTCTGTAGGCTCAGTTGCTGGGAATGAGCCCTCGTAACAGGAAGAATATGTAACCCAGCGGCGTATTAACGCCTAGGCTGACAAGGCCTAGGCCTAGGGCAGCAAATTTGCAGGGGCGGCAAATTTATAATAGCAGCCAGAGGCTGCTTCCCCCAGTGCCGGTTCGCCCCCTCCGCCCCCGGCCCCGCCCCAACTCCACCCCTTCCCCGCCCCCATTGCTCCCCTTCTCCAAATCCCCGCTCTGGCCCCGCCTCCTCTCCTGAGCGCACTGCATTCCACCTCTTCCCCCCTCCTTCGCGGAGCTGTTTCGCGCACAAGCACTGGCAGGGAGCAGGGAGAAGCAGGACCCGGCGGCGCGCTCAGGGGAGGAGGCGGAGCGGAGTTGAGCTGTGGCGGGGGGGGCTGGGAGCTGCTGGGGGGGGGCAGCAATTATTTCAGGGCCTGGGGGCTGCAAAATCATTAATCCGCCACTAATGTAACCCACTGGTTTAGTAGGTTATATGCTGCCCCAAAGAGGAGAACAGCTGCAATGGAGATAGTCCTTTAGCTCAAGTGGCAAAGGTCTGTGCTGCAGATCTGAAGGGCCCAATTTCAAATGCTGCTGACCACTTGGGTGGTGGTGATCATTACAGTGGCTTATGATAGATTCCTCCTCCCCCCCAGATTTCGTTCATGTGCATTGAATGAGCCGGGGTTCTTTGCAAAAATAGTATGCAATCTTGTAATTAAAGACTACATACAGACAAGAGGTGGAGGCGGAAATTTTAAGGTTGCACAGGCAACCTGGAATGCTGGCATTTCCTAATTTGTAAGGGCTTGACTTTGCAACTTCAATAACTAACTGTCTTTTAGCATAGGTTATTTATTTTTAGTGAAATCATATAAAATTCCTTATGCTACTAGCGTCTTCAGTTATTGCTGCTGAAAGATTTTTTAAGGAATCAAGTTCTCCTACCACCTTTGATGCCTTCTGCACTTCAACACAACTTTGATCTTCAAACTAGCTTGGCTAGTTTTCCTTCCCATTGGAGTGGCACAATGTCATTGGGTTTGGTGTCACAGGCCCTACAAAATGTTGTCACTGCCATTTTAAAAAATAAAATATTTTTCAAAATTCGTAAAGACATTTGCGTGATCAGTAGGTTTGACAGATCACTCTTTAAATATTGGTCCTGAAATTACATGAAAATTTCATTTCAATTATGCTAAAAACACCCTGAGATCATGTTAATCCCTAAGGCCATCATTTCAGTCCTATGGGGACATACACACAAGCTGGCTATGTCTATTATACTGACTAATTCCTTCTATGCTCCTTCTGTGCATAGCTGTGACTGACACAAGACTGGTGCTGCTTTCAAATGTCCATGGAGCATGACCTCAAGTTAATATGTTGAATGATGAAAGAAAAAGGATTCATTTAGCATGTGAACTCTGCATCAAGACTGCCAGAAGCACTGGGCACATACAAATTGCTATTTTGTCAGCAAGTAGCGCTTGGCTGAGCTTTTAAATATTCCACTTATTCCAAACCTTCATCCTCGAAGCTGTGACAATTGAAAGAATAGGAGAATTGAAAATAGGATTTCATTATTTTCTGATCTTAACTCCATTGTTTAGATAAGAGGTTTGGACCAGGATGTTCAGAGCAGTTCATGACCTCCTAGCAGTTCTAGCCCACACTGCATTCTCTAAAGTATTTGTCTAGCCTTTTCAGAAAGTCTTTTATAAAAGAGGATTGGATGGCTCAGAAGATTGACTGCCAGATACACTGCTACTGACTTATAGGTCGCTGGTTCAAATCTCACCTGGACCAGCAATGTTAGGAAGCTAAAGTATCTGCAGGCTGTGTGATGTCCTAAAAGCTAGTTGATTTGCCAGTCTTGTTCCAGGAAAGGAATCTCCAGTCCAGAAACCACCTCTGTAATTGGCATTAGTTGGTAGAACGTGTATAGAATTTCTATGTGGGTCAGAAAGCTGGATCCTCTTACAGGAAGACTTGGAGGGGATAAGGCACTCCATATGCCCTGGCAGTGCCAAATCCTGAGCATAAAGTGGTTTGACTTTGTGCAAAACGTTAGTCTTGCCAAGATCTAGCCTTCCTTCAA
The DNA here is from genome assembly GCF_965140285.1 of Lepidochelys kempii. Lineage (NCBI taxonomy): Eukaryota > Metazoa > Chordata > Testudines > Cheloniidae > Lepidochelys > Lepidochelys kempii. The sequence continues at coordinate 156,610,970 of NC_136382.1, forward strand.
TTGTTCATTACATTAAAAAACAGTGTGTTCTTCAGCTACGTTGCTAGGCTGCACAAAAACACCCCAGCATACTGTGCTCTCCAATCAACATGCAAAGGGTTGCATGCCTGATCCTACCTGGGGCCACCCCAGAGATTTGTGAATTCCCAGGACTGAGCCAGATTTGGGAACTTCATTACATAATGCTTGGTGTAATGCCATGAACTGAGGTCATTCTGGTGGCACAGCCATCCCCAAAGACTATACGTGTTTGATAATAGGTAGAATGGCTAAGAATTACACAGGGCATAGAGACTGAGCTCCTTTCTCATCCAAGCAGCTGTTGCAGCTGTCTCCAGAGCAAAGCTTAGGTCTCTCAGCAGGGCAGTGTTTGCCTCTGGTGCAATCTGTGCTATAGAACATAGCTAATCAGAAGACGTCAACTTTCAGAGATGCTGAGCTAGAAAAAAATCTGAAAAAAGTTTTGTTAAATTTGTGCGAGATTTCAGCCCTGCCAATTTTTCTATTAACTAGTTGGTCACATTATTTGAAAAATTGGGAGAAAAGTGCATTTTTTTCTTTCTAACACCACCTTTTATAAGAGACAAGTTTGCTAAAAAGATATTTTAGATCTTTTCAGCAGTCACTCTTATTGTTGCCTTTGATGTGTTTTCCCCAGTTAGGGTTGATTCTGAACCTGCATTCCTGCCTTGAAGCTTCTATGCAGTGTAAGTGTTGCCGTATAGGTCCCAGGACACTAGCAGCAGTGCAAGTAGGGCAGTATGGTACACCATACCAGCAAGATATTTATAGTTGGTGTGGGGTACTGGAAAGAGGAGCAGCAAAGCATGCTTTCCACGTTCTGCTCCTTTCCCCACTGCGGTTCCCAGGAGAGCCCTGAACTGCAGGGCTCTCCTGGGAACTGCAACAGTGAAAGGAACAGAACGTGGGGCCACCAGACAGCTCCATCCCAGCAGCTCCTCCGGCATGGCTGCTGTACGGCCCCCATCCCGGTTCTCCGGCGGGGCTGGCTCCCATACAGATAGAAGAGACCCTTCCCAGAAGGACTGGTGGCGGCACAGCCATGCTGGACATGCCGCGGGTGTGGCATCCCCATGTTCTGTTTCTTTCACCGTTGCAGTTCCGAAGTCTCCAGTGCAGCAGGAAGAGGAAAGAGCCCTCCCCCGGCTCCGGTAAGGGGGGTGGAGTCCCGTGGAGGGTCAGGTGAAGAGGTCATGGGCCCTCCCCCCCTGGTAAGAAATGGATTTCTCTTGCACCACTGGATATTAGACAAGGTGGGTGAGGTGATATCCTTTACTGTTGGTGAGAGAGACAAGCTTCGAGCAGAAGTTGGCCCAATAAAAGACATGACTTCACCCACCTTGTCTCTTGAAGTCTGTAGACATTTGGAGTATGCAAAAAATGCAGGATTAGACATAACTACCATATTTTCTGTGCAAAGAAACTTAGTAATATTACCATCTGCCCAGATCCTCAAAGATATTTGGGCAGCCAACTCCTATTGATTCCCAGGGGCTTACTGTTCACCCCCCATTTACTCCATACCAGGGGCCCCTTTTCTCCCCCATGCTGGGGCTGTGTGCATGATCCCATTTTTCTTCCATTCCCACTATTATTCTTCTGTCTGGGAGACAGTTAAACATGCTGGCACACTAGATGTCCTATCAGGAAGCTGTGCAGAGATGAGATGGAATATTCTTATGCCAGAAGGCATTAATGGGAGACATCAACCATGTTTTTTTGGTCTACCAACAATTGCAGAGGTGTTTGAAACTGTGGCTGTGCTAATCAGATGGCAGAGGTTCCACAGGCCTCCTGCTTTTTCCTTTTGTTTTTCTAGTTTTCCTCAAAAAAATCAATACAATTCTGGCCACTGATAACTAGGACATTCCTTGACATTTTGGAGTTTATCAGATGCAGTGTCCAAAATCTATAAGATTACAAACAGAAATGCTGTTCAGCTGAGTGTATGGCTTTCACAGGCTCAGCCAGGGATGTTGACTGGAAATCTTCATACCATTCAGCAACCCTAGTAGGGATGAACATTGACTAATCCTCCATAATCATACACAGAGCAGCTATTCCTGTGTATATTTTTCCTAAGGGAATGTGTTCCTTCCAAGAGTGTCAAGCAGCAACGGCCTCTTGGATGGAAAACACAATATTTGAAAAATCCCAATGTGCAAGAGATTTAAATGCACAGTTGCAGTGATACACTTGCATTTATTTGCGGCTGTGCGTGAAAGCCTACGTCATCTGATTCCAATATGCAGCAGTGACATACCACACACAAAGAGTCATGAATGTCTCATAAGGGGTAGATTAGCCTTTGAGATAAAAAACAGCTCGTACATATTTTATAATGGAACTACAGAGTGTTAAAGTCAGCAGCAGAGAAAAGAGAGAACAGGAAGTATGTCCTAGAGGGCTTTGCAAATTGGATGGGATCTTCCTAATGGCTTTGCAGGTGCCACAAACAGTTTGCAGTCAGATGCAGCTAAATGGTATGAATGGGAGAAGGGAATGGCAGCTCAGCAGCCCAGGAGAAAGACTAGATTTGTGGAAATCAAAGAATCTGCTGCTGTAAACTTGACTCACACTGCCATCTTCTGGCTGTGCTGGTCCCTGTACTTCTGAGACACAGACTCCAGCATTCTTAATACAAAATAATTTGCTGTGTTTTCTGCCTATATTGGTTATGGGCCCAATTCAGAGTTCGTTGATATGAATAGGAGTATTTCTGGTGATAAAGGGTTTGGGATCAGAACCTATAAGTATAAGCAAGAGGAGTGGTCCCACACACATCAACCACTGGAATATAAACATGAGCAAAAGGTTTGCCAGGGGTATGTTGCATTATGGACATATATTTTAATAAATCCTAATATTAACTTTGTTAAAAATCCTCCACTACAAAGTCACTCCCTCTGTAGACAAGTGGGCTCCCCTCTGGTTTTCCCCCTTGTGGCTGAGTGTGGCACAGCAGGCTTTCCTCATCTAACACCCCCCTTCCCACAGTCACTTTTCTCCTCTGCTGCTTCTTGTGATTCAACCCCCCCAGCCAGGTCATTTACAATCCCCACCCTCACCTCCTTCCAGGCAGGGCCAGATATAGGGGCAGGCGACCACCTTGGGTGCCAGGCTTGGAGGGGCACTGAGCTCAGGGTGCTGTTTTTGTTGTTAGTGACAAAAGGGAAAATAAGACATCTAAGGTAAAATGTTTCAGGTATTCTGTATGTGGATTCATTTTTCACTAATCTCCTAGAATGTTCTGGACCTTTGTAAAATCCCATGGAACCTTCTAACAGTACTCAAAATGGAGGGGGGCATGCTGAAGACGCTCCTTGCCTCAGGTGCCATTTGGTCTAGGGCTGGCCCTGCTTCAAGGGTAATGGAGAGTCCAACAAATAGTTGCAAGAGCTTGTGTCAGACTGGCCCTTAGCCCAGCAGTCCTACACCCCTTGGGTCAGAGTTTCAGAACCTCTCTGCCTCTCTAGGTTTATCCTTCTTTCAGGGTAAGATCTTACAGGGTTCTGCCTGGAGTCCTCCAACAAATCATATCTGAAAATATAAACTTAAGCCACTTCTACCCTCCTCAAGCTTGAATTTTTGTCCTCCAAGTTTCCCCTGTGCTCTATTTCTCAGTTGAATACTTCCCTGGGCTTCTTCTCTGGAGGTAAAGGACCTGCCCTTGTCAGAGCTCGCTCCTCCAGTGACTTTGCTGTCTCACTCATTCCGTCTTGTGAGAATTCTCTACTCAGGTGAGGATCCCAGAACTAACTCCCCCCAGGGATTCCTCTGTGACCCTGTCACTCTCTCCGCACTCTACTGCCAAGATAGGGACTTCAGAGTTCTCTCCCTGCAGCCCCCTTCTACTCTGGGCTTCATCTCCTCATAGTAATAGAATCATAGAAGATTAGGGTTGGAAGAGACCTCAGGAGATCATCTAGTCCAATCCCATGCTCAAAGCAGGACCAACACCAACTAAATCATCCCAGCCAGGGCTTTGTCAAGCCGGGCCTTAAAAACCTCTAAGGATGGAGATTCCACCACCTCCCTAGGTAACCCATTCCAGTGCTTCACCATCCTTCTGGTGAAATAGTTTTTCCTAATATCCATTCTAGACCTCCCCCTCTGCAGCTTGAGACCACTGCTTCTTGTTCTGTCATCTGCCACCACTGAGAACAGCCGAGCTCCATCCCCTTCAGGTAGTTGAAAGCTGCTATCAAATCCCCCCCTCACTCTTCTCTTCTGCAGACTAAATAACCCCAGTTCCCTCAGCCTCTCCTCGTAACTCATATGCCCCAGCCCCCTGATCATTTTCATTGCCCTCTGCTGGACTCTCTCCAATTTGTCCACATCCCTTCTGTCGTGGGAGGACCAAAGCTGGACACCATACTCCAGGTGTGGCTTCACCAGTGCCGAACAGAGGGGAATAATCACTTCCCTCGATCTGCTGGCAATGCTCCTACTAATACAGCCCAATATGCCATTGGCCTTCTTGGCAACAAGGGCACACTATTGACTCAGATCCAGCTTCATGTCCACTGTAATCCCCAGGTCCTTTTCTGCAGATCTGCTGCTTAGCCAGTTGGTCCCCAGCCTGTAGCGGTGCATGGGATTCTTCCTTCCTAAGTGCAGGGCTCTGCACTTGTTCTTGTTGAACCTCAGATTTCTTTTGGCCCAATCCTTCAATTTATCTAGGTCACTCTGGACTCTATCCCTACCCTCCAGTGTATCCTACCTTTCCCTCCAGTTTAGTGTCATCTGTGACCTTGATGAGGGTGCAATTAATTCCATCATCCAGATCATTAATAAAAATAAAGATGTTGAACAAAACCAGCCCCAGGACCAACCCCTGGGGTACTCCGCTTGATACCAGCTGCTAACTAGACATTGAGCTGTTGATCACTACCTGCTCAGCCCAAACTAGCCAGCTTTCTATCCACCTTATAGTCCTTTCATCTAATCCATACTTTAACTTGCTGGCAAGAAGGGGGGCATGCTGAATACTGTGGGAGACTGTATCAAAAGGTTTGATAAAGTCAAGATATATCACATCCACTGCTTTCCCCATATCCACAGAGTCAGTTATCTCATCATAGAAGGCAATCAGGTTGGTCAGGCATGACTTGCCCTTGGTGAATCCATGTTGACTGTTTCTGATCACCTTCCTCTCCTCCAAGTGCTTCAAAATGGATTCCTTGGGGACCTGCTACATGATTTTGTCGGGGACTGAAATGACCCTTTTTCAAATATGGGCACTATATTTGCCTTTTTCCAATCATCCAGGACCAACCCCGATCATCATGAATTTTCAAAGATAATGGCCAGTGGCTCTGCAATCACATCAGCCAACTCCCTCAGCACCCTTAGATGCATTACATCCGGCCCCATGGACTTGTGCATGTCCAGCTTTTCTAAATAGTCCTTAACCTGTTCTTTCACCACTGAAGGCTGCTCACCTCCTCTCCATACTGTGTTGTCCAATGCAGTAGTCTGGGAGCTGACCTTGTCTGTGAAGACAGAGGCAAAAAAAACATTGACTACTTCAGCTTTTTCCACATCTGTCACTATGTGGCCTCCCCCATTCAGTAAGGGTCCCACACTTTCCCTGACCACCTTCTTGTTGCTAACATACCTGTAGAAACCCTTCACATAGCTTGCTTGCTGCAACTCCAGTTGTGCCTTGGCCTTCCCGATTACACCCCTGCATGCTCTAGCAATATTTTTATACTCCTCCCTAGTAATTCCTAATAACCAGCCAGCTCCTCCCCAAGTTGTGACTTATATTTAAGTGGGCCTGTCCAAACCTGTGAGGCAACTAGGTGCCATAACTGAGAGCTCCACATCCAGTTAGCTCTTGCTGAGCCAGTGTGGGGTACACACCCAATCATACCCTATTGCAGGTTCTCAAGCTGTGGGGGAGGAGCAATTCCCAGGGGGATCCCAGACAGGTTTCAGGGGGCCATAGTTCCCCCACCCTCCCATGTGTTTATTGCCTCTTCTGTATTGCTAGGTGAGAAGAGAAGTCCCTAAACATATAGCATGTGTGCATGTGGATGCTTCTTCCTGTTGGAGCATGGGGTCCCAGGACAGCAAAGTTCATATTCTTTTTTCCTTCCTGGACTGCTATGTGTAACAATATTTTCTACTAATGCGCTTGCTGGGCTGGAGACCAATATTTGTTTTCATCTGTGTACACAGTGCTGTGTTCATTGATCTGTAAATTGGTCCAAAAGAATAATGTGATTTTAAAATATTGCTTTTATAAATCACAACATGTTTTATACAATTTCCAAATAGAATTTGCTTTTAGAGTTTCCTCCTCTGAACTTCTACTGAATGGTGCTTCAGAGAACATCTCAAGGAGGCCATCAGCCCCTAAATACATTATAATCCTTAGGCTACTGCAGCAAGTATGAACTCAGAACTTCTGGGTTCTAGTCCCAGGTCTGCCACTAAATCATTAATTGATCTCGGGCCAGTTGCTAACTTCTGTATGACTCAGTTTTCCCCTTTGTAAAATGGGGATACTAATACGGCTCTGCCACATGATGGAAGGGAGTTTACAAGGCTTAATTCTTCAATGTTTGGTAAGGGTTTTGAGATCCTCAGATGAAAAGCTTTAAGAGTTATTACCTACAAGGATCCTGCAGTCTATGCCATCATAAATGCAAACAGCGGGTGGGGGGGGGAGGCATATTTTGAAAATTACAATGCCTTTGTGGCACAGCAGGAGAATGCCAAATCCTCCTGTTTGGAATATAGTCTAGCCTTTGTGTGTGTCTGTTTGACATAGGAGAACATTAGCTTCAAGGTGTAACTTCGCTTACACCTTCAATGTGAACTGAAGTAAGCAAAGTGACATGTTGACTAATCCACGTAGCTGTTTCCCATTTGTCTCCTTTAATTTATCTATAATACTCCGTTAGTTTTGGGGGATTAGGCTGTGTCTGAAACCATCTGTAACATCTAAGTTGCTCTTCCATATCCATATGCAATAGGTGTGATCATCCCATTTTCTGTTTGTCAACCCTTTGAGGGCTTTGAACAGGCAACTCGTAAAAAAAACACACACACCAATACAGCAAGTACAGCTTGGTCAGATGATGAGTAAGAGGGGATATGATAGTCATTTGCATAAGGACAGATGTGAATCCCAAGGGCCAGACAGTTCTGAGATTCATGGGTGAATCTCAGTCCCTCTGTGTAGGAGGGGATAATCACCTCACTGGCCCTTTGGAGGGCTCTCTGGGGGGCATGGACTCCATGCAGCAGGAGGGGAATAGAGTTGGGGAAGGATCCAAAGGGAAGCCCCTTATCCTCCCTCAAAAACAAATGAATATGGCCCCAGGCCGGATGAACATTTCTGCACATCTGCCCTGCAGGAAACCCACCCTCCTGCCAACATCAGGAGCCATTTCAACCAGGGAAGAGGGAGATGCCTTGGTATTATGGCTCCAACAGAGTCATGCCACCAGGGAACAGAGGTGCCACATGTGGACCAGAGCCACTGTTGGGGTAGAGAGCCTCCATGTGGGCTCTCCTGGTGTCTGCAGGCTACTTTTCAGTGGGGAGGGAGGGAGGGACAAACCCTACCTCCTGGTGTGACAACGAGCGGGAATCGCTACCAAGCAATCATAACTGACATTTCTCACTAAAAAGTCTCCTCCCGTGGCACTCCACATGGGGATGATCTGGCCCCAAGGAGAGAGGAGCTGTTTAGGCAGTGCTACAGAGAACAGGAGGAGAAGAGCAAGATAAATAGCAAGTTAGAAATCCTACTAGCTGATCCCGCACCATTGAAATTGGTGGTAATTTTGCCAAAAACTTCAATGGGAGTAGTATCAAGCACTGAAACTGTGTAGCTATCTCCAGAGAAGGCAACAAGGACACCCCAGCCATGGACTGGCTAACCTAAAAATCCACCTCCCTTTTCTCCAATTGTATTACTATACACCCACACATCCCCTGAATTTTATAAAGTACTGTGCAGCTGCCAGCCTACTAAGGCTTAAACATCCACCCCTGCTGCTTAGCAGAGCGAGAACATGAGGGAAAAGAGTTAAGCCCGTTTTCAAGTAGGTGTTGTGCAGATCTAATTTCTTCCCTGCAGTTTAGGCTAATGCTGCATCAATTTTCTGATACTCTGCAGCCTCCTTGCTTCTGCCTACTTGACTTTTTTACATGTTTTGCTCAATGTTTAGACTTTACTTTCAATTGTTTTCCTGGGTCCTGTGCAAACCAAATTAGGGAGCGGATATGTTTCAGGACGGACATCTGTGGCTAAGATCAGCCTCGCATTGCTCTTAATACAAGCCCTAGCTAAGCTTGAAGAGTAGTTATAAGTAGTCTCTCAAGATTCCCACTCTGCAACATGCCCATTAAAGATGCTCTCTAATAGCTTCCAAATCAGTATATTTCATGTACTAGTACATCCAGACCACCATATTAAGAGAACATTAAGGTTGCAAATGGAACACTCAAAAGTTAGGAAACATCAGAACTAAAGTTGCCGGTGCATCCCGAATTCAAGCCCCTTGTCATAATCCATATGCACATGGTATTTACTTACATTGATCACACTTCTTTTTCCACAGGTTCCCCTCCCTCAGTCAGTGCACAGGAGGGACAGGGCTTAGTGAATGGGCAGCTGTCCAATACTTTTTAATCCTTATTCAGTGTGTGGCCCCAGGACTATTTTCCTCACATCTAAATCCTGCTCGGAATGCAGAACTATTGATTTCCCTGGAGGCTTTTAGATGGCGCTCATCACTAGAGTGTGCAAACAAACATTAATGATCTTCCCCGCAAATGCCCATTTTATAAACAGATGTGGGAACTGAGGCACAGAGAGATTAAGGCTAACTTTGTCAAAAGTATCCACTGACTTTGGGTGCCCAGCTTGAGGTGCCTAGGGCCGAATTTTTCAGAGAACTTAGTATTTCCATAGCACTGTGTATGTTCAAAGCACAGCTCCCACCTCCTATTGTTTTTAGCTGCAGCTGAGAGCAATCACACTTCAAACCCTGCGGAGGTCACGTTGGGCACCCAGTGGACGAAGAACTCAGTTAGTGGCCAACTAAACATTTTGACTTTCCCCAGCACCACATAGGAACTCTGTGGCAGGGAGAGAGACAGAATCCAGTTCTCCAGGGCAGCACTGAACTGCTTTACCCATTAGACCACCTTTTCTCTTTGTTCAGTTCTCTGCTTCATTCACTACACATCTCCCAGATCCCCTCCCTGCCCTTCACTTATTTCTCCCCTTTTCTACAGCTCCTGCCCGTCACCCTTCTCAGCTCCTGTCCTGTCAGCTAGCTCCTGCACCCGCAAACACAACTACCTCAGCCCCCCTTCCCACAGTTCCTGCCCTTCCCCCCGCCCCCAGTTCTCATCCCACCAAATTCCAGTCATACTGTGTACTCCTCCTCCATGCTGTATGGTAGCCAACAGCAGAGACTTGGAGAGCTCAGGAGAGGCAGTCAGCCCTGCATAAGCATGCTCTGTCAGATGATGCTTGCACAGTCTAGTCAGCACTGTGGGTAGGAGCTGTGTGGGGATGGAGCATGCTCAGTCATTCTGTGGGGAGGGCACATGTTCAATCTGGTTGGCACATAGAATCTGTGAGGGGACAGGGTGTGCTTAGTGAAGTTAGAGTCTTTCCAGAACAAGCCAGCCTGAAGCAGACATCCAGCTTGGCAAATTTCAGCCCAAACAGTGGAAATCTGGCAAAGTTACAAACAACCTACAAAGGTTCTTAAAATAGAAAAAGTGTTCTGCAACTTTAACTTATAGGCATTGCTACTAGCTCTACCTATAATATTTGCATATAGGGCCTGAGCCAAACCTCACTACAGCTAATGCAAGGACTCCCATGGACTTCAATGGGCAATGAATCAGGCCCAGAGTGTGATGTGGATAGGTGGCATCTTAAGCTTTTCTTTCCACACTCAACTAAAAATGCCTGAGAAACAACAGTCATCTAATATTCCTTAGTCACCCTGGTTGGAGCTCTCCATGGTCACCTCATTGTGTGTATATGGAGTTGGCCTTTGTATCTCCCTTCTTCCTTTGAGCTTTAGTGGACACATGAGCTGACAACTTTGTTGCTGTTGTATGTGCCAGGAATGTCAAGCAAAATGCCCCGTTAGTTTGAGTGCATGTAGCAACTACATACCTCCAGTGTGGTTCTTCAAAGGACCTTCCAGGTCCTACTCTTCAGGAATCTAATCAGTACCACTGGCATCTGAGGACTGGATGGCAAGAAACAAAAGAACGTACACTTCAGGCCAAGGCTAGAAAAGGAGCCAGTGCGTCATCACATAAATTAGTTATGACCCCTTTGGGAGGGTGTGACCCACAGGCTGAGATCCACTGCTCTGGTGATACTGTTGTCCCCCAACAGAACAAGCTGTGAAAGTCAAACTTCCCTGCTTAGAAAAGCATTCCCAAAAGGTGAGGGAGGGGCACAGAGGTCATCTTTCTACAGCCTTCTGCTGTAGAGACCAGAAAGTACAAAGCATGAAGTGGGACATTTTGCCAAAGAACAAACGTGAGGAACTTGCTGGATTACTCAGAGGACTGAGTAAATGACTAACATCTTTACTTGTTTTCATTTAATTCTCTCAAGACATCTTGGCAAGGTGTGGAGAAGCATTTACAATACAGAGGTTGTGATGCTGGGAGGTGGGGCAGAAGTGACTAACACTGTCACAGGGTGCACTCACTGCTAGGAGTGCCTCCTCCTGGCCACTCTGGGAATTAGCTTCTTCCAGATCCAGGTCCCCCTTACACTTCTCACTTCATATCCTACTGCTGCCATGTCTCTGGGTGCACCTTCTTTGTGACATGACCCTCTGGCCTGGTCACTATACATGTTGCCCCTTCCATGGTACCAAAGTCTTACAGGGAGGCTGTCCCAGGAAGTCTGCCACTTCCTCAGTGGCTAGTAGGGGAACCCAGACCCACTCTACTCCAGGCTCCAGCTCTCAGATCTACCCTCTACTCCAGGCTCTAGCTCAGAGACCCACAAGTCAGCAACCAAAGTCAGCACCCTCCTGAATCTTGCTGCGTTTTCCCTGAGCCTTACCTTACCTTCTGGCTCTCCCCACTCCTCCAAGGAGTAGTTAAGGCTACTTACTTCTGCAGCCCCAAACATACCTCCCAGAGAGTGACTGCAGACTACTTCCCCCGAAACCTCCCCTTATGGCCAACTTCTTGTCTTTATAAACCCAGCCCAGCTCCGTCCTCCTCAGCTGGGCATCCTCACTCAGTTTAGGGATTACTTAAACCACCTGAGTCCCCTCAGCTGTGGCCTATCTGGTTAATTGGCCCCCTGCTTAGCTTACCTTGCCTTTCAGGGTAAGCGTGGAGTCAGACCTCCTGACAGCAATTCCAGGCCCCAGGGCAGAACAGTCAATAGCCCCCCTAGAAAGGGATGGCTGAGATTTACAACACTACTTTTTATCCTATTGATAACACATTAGAACCCACTATGCATAAGTTGTGGTGTTGCTTGATCTAGTTAACTATTTTTGTTTTCAGTTACAGTATTAAACACATTGTGAGCCTAAATATAAGAAGTAGAATTTGTTAATTTTGAATTATATATTTAAACACATTATAGAATGAAATTTTAAATTAATCAATCGTGATTCATGTGTAATCTAAAGACAAGGAAAAAAGCTGCTATTCAAGATGTAACTGAATATCGCCAACAAAGTTAAAGTATACAATAATAAAGCAAATATTTAAAAAGATTTTTTTAAAAAACACTCTAATAATATCTGAATGCAGAAGGGGTCCTAAAATGCTCCAGGAGGCCAAGGGGACGAATGTCTCTGACCCAGGCTTTATCTCCTGGCCGGCCGCAGACCTGTTCCCAGCCGGAACGCATGGCCGGTTGGAGGACACTTGGCCATTGCACAGCTGTGAGGTGTGGCTCATGGCGCCCCCATGAGCCACACGCCCCTTCTGGGCTCAGATCCCAGTGCAGGCTGCAGAAAAACAGGAGGGCAGCATATTGAACCCCTGGCCACTGAGGAACCTGTGTGGGCGCCTGGCAGAGCGAAGGAGCTGCAGTCCTGGCCCCGCACCTCAAGGAAGCCAGGCTCCTCTCCAGTCTGCACTTGCTGCCCAGAGGACGGGCAGGACGTGACGTCATGAGCCAGAACTAGTACCCAATTGATGGATCATGGGAGTAACACCCAGACACTGTTCCCTCTAAGCTGTGCGCATGTGCGCGCGCACTCAGATCCTAAACGCCGTGCTCATGGCAAAACACCGCACACATCAAAATTTGCATAGAAGCACAATAATTTGCAAAGATGACATTTTCTGAGCACACGGTCTGTCAAAAATTTGCACAGAAGAAATTTTTTATGCACACAGCCTGCCAAAAATTAGAGGGAACATTGCACCCGGATGCCACCCGGGCTCTTTTAAATTGCCAGGCCCCTGGGCAAATGACCCCTTTGCTCCCCCCTTCCCCGGTTGATGAGCCTGTGTATGGTGAACACCAATGCACAAAGAGCTTGAACCTGACAAGCATTATCAGCTAACAAGACAAGAGAAATTTGGAGCTGGAGATTGACTTGAGGAAATATGAAGAGAACTTACTTACAGCGTACGGGTGAGGGAAGAGCTCTTAAAACTGTCTACTAGAGTCTAAACACCAAAGAGAAATGGGAGGAATACTGTATGTCCAGTGGGCTATCACTAGGAGAGCACAAGGGTGAACTGAAGCAAAGAGAAAATTTAGGCTGAATTTCAGAAAAGATTTCCAGACAACGAGGTCTGTTAGGCTATCGAACAATTTCCCCATGACAGCCCCATTGCATGATTCATTAAAAAAAATCAGACTGAAGACAAGAGAAACTAGAGAACAACTCTACATTGGCAGTGTGAAGATGCTTCTAGTAAAGGCCAATCTGAGTGAATTTTAACCCTGAAGCTTAAATCTGGAGTCAAACTTTGGGAGTGCTTGGAACCAAGGTTTTGGTCTCCCCCCACCATCCAACCCGATCTCCAGAATATCAAGGGCAGTGAAGAAGTGGCTGCACTGGGGCCCTCCAACTCTTGGGAAAAGTCAGAGCAAACAAGTTTTTGGTGTTTTTGGTGTTTTACTAAACAGACAGTGAAGTATAACATTTTAACACTTTGGAGTCACTGAGCCCGTTTTCAGGCATTTGTGCTTCCTATTTGCATGTTCACTCTGAGTAGATACACCACTAGAAACCAAGGTCTGAAGTATATTATATGGTCAAAAACAGTTTGAAAAATGTCAATGTGGTTTTCATCCTGCAAAGGCAAAACAGAGCCTTTTTGCAAAATAAATCCAATTTTTAAATTTTCCTTTCCCCTTATGTTCCCCAAATTTTTCCAATGAGGGTAATAAAATCAGTGATGTCCAGGGTTTGGGATTCCTCCCCGGCTTTTCCTCCCCCCTGCCCTTTCTCTCTATTTTTCCATTAGCCATTCTGTAATTTTTCAAAAGTTGAGGAAGTTTGAGGTCAAAACCTATAACCTTGCAAAGGGAGACTTAGGGATCGGAGCAGAGCAGAAAGGGCTTCCTGCTCATTTCCAATAAGTGGATTAGTGGTGGGAAAGACAACACAGGAGTTATTGTGGAGGACAGAATTTATTTCCTTAGGCAGGAAGAGCCTCAAATTGTTCAGCTGGTTGGTTGATTTTATTTGGGAGATGCGAAATGAAAGTGTGTGAGGAGAGAGGGTCACTACTTATTTTGGGCATCAGCCATCACTATCATGACCATAACTGGTCAGGACCTCAGTCTGACAACTCATTCAGCTAAAGCTCTCCAATACATCGCTACGCTGGGGTTTTTGGATTAGTACTGGTGACAGATTGGATCACAGAAACTACCGTGGGAACTGATGTGCTGAGACTACTTCTAACCCATTTTTCCTGCCAGCTTGGAACTCCAGAAACTTGTCTTGTTTGAGCCAGACATGTCTGCCTGCTGCAAACACAGACCCAGGTCTGAACCACATCCCCCAAAAGCTGCAGGCTTAACTGAAAATGGCTTAAGAAGTATTCCTGTCTCCAACACTCAGATGCCCAACTCTCAATGGGGTCCAAATCCCAAATAAATCCATTTTACCCTATATAAAACTTATACAGGATAAACTCATAAATTGTTCCTCCTCTATAACATTGATAGAGAGATATGCACAGCTGTTTCCCCACCCCCCTCCAGGTATTAATACATACTCTGGATTAATTAAGAAGTAAAAAGTAATATTATTAAATACAAAAAGTAGGATTTAAGTGGTTCCAAGTAGTAACAGATAGAACAAAGTGAATTACCAAGCAAAATAAAATAAAACATGCAAGTCCATGCCTAACACAGTAAGAAACTGAATACAGATAAAATCTCACCATCAGAGATGTTCCAATAAGCTTACAGCTTTACAGAGTAGCCTCCTTCTAGTCTGGGTCCAGCAATTAATTGCACCCCCACGGTAACTGTCCTTTGTTCCAGTTTCTTTCAGGCATCCTTTGGGGGTGGAGAGGCAATCTCTTGAGCCAGCTGAAGACAAAATGGAGGGGTCTCCCAGGGGTTTAAATAGACTTTCTCTTGTGGGTGGACACCCCTCCCTTCCCCCAGCTACCAGATGGAGTTTTGGAGTCACATGGGCAAGTCACATGTCCATGCATGACTCAGAACTTACAGGTAGCAGCCATGGTTCACATGCTACCTTGAACTTCCTCAAGTAGACTTCTTATGTGGACTGGAGTCCTCCAAGATCCATTGTTTGTTAAGTGTTTCTTGACTGGGTACTTAATTTGCACATTCCTTTCTCAAGAAGCTGAACAAATGTTTGACTAAGGCTACTTAAAATCAAACCATTACACAGACAATATTCATAACTTCAAATACAAAAATGATAAATGCATACAAATATGATGAATAGATTCAATAGATCATAACCTTTACAGAGATATGTTACATGTCATATGTAGCATAAAACATATTCCTGTTATGTCATATATACATTCATAAGCATATTTCCATAAAGCCTTGTGGGGTGCAATGTCACAACTGGCTCAAAGGAAAAAGCAACACTTATTGATCACCATCAGCACTTCATGCAACCCCTAACTATTTCTTGAAGATCCACAAGCCAAGCAGGCCTACCTCAACCCCACTTAGTTTGTGAGCTCAGATGAGCACTTAGATAATATGGTAAGGGGTGCTAAAGAAACCCCTTTGCTAGATCTACAGCTCAAGTATGGCTTCAATTAAGAGGGAGCCTCTGGAGAAAAATTATCAAAGAAACAGAGGAAGGAGTTAGTTAAATTAAAATAAAATGGTAAAGATCCAGTTTTGTAATTATTATTAAGCTACAAGGGGAACCCCATTCAAGCAGTTCAGATCATCCAATTAAGATGGCTCCATGGATTGACCATGTTGGAGGTGAAGAGAGTCCACGATAGGATAGGAAGAAGTGATACTCTGTTGAAATCCAAATCCACAGGAGCAATTACACAAAATCTCTTAGTAGGCAAATTTTAGGGGAAACTTAAAAGCGAATTGTAAAAACAGCCTGACCAAGCATGAGGCAGCAGTTTATAGAATATCAGTTGCTATGCCTGGGGGACAAGATGAGAGAAACATGCCCAGAACATCATACAGCCCTGATAAAAAAAATAGTGAATTTCCCCAATGAATGCAGCAAGGTTACCAGCAACATCAGGTCACCAGCAACACAGCCAAATAAAAGGATTTACCCAGCCCCTTCCCTCAGGCAGAGGGTGGTGGTGAAGAAGACTCACATTCCAGAGGCCAACGAGAGTTCAAGTAGGGGAGGGGTGGATTCTTGTTGAGCATGTGCTTGAGGATTGATGCCTTATTGTCATAGCCACATAATATACTACCAAAAGGGGATCTGGCCTCCCACCTTCCCAGAACTCAGTCTCTTCCTGCCTTTGGCCTAGGGAGAATGATTAGTCCCCATTTTAGGTTTTCCTAGGCAAGTTCTCTCATGGGTTGGATGGCCAATGGCTGGGATCCACAGGGGGACTTAAGCACTGGGACACTGAGCTTTACGGTACCTCACCGTTAGGTGCCTAGAAAACCACAGGAACAACCCTGCAACCCACAAAGCTGAGTGAGGTGCCTAGGCCTAGGCTCCCTCCACAATGAATGTGGGGGAGAGAAAAGCACCTTAGAATGTGATCCCCAAAACACCCATGCTAGGCCCGGAGCTGCCTAAGCTAGCCAATGAGAGATGCCAATGAGATGGGGTTGTTTTAAGCCCTGGCCCTCTCATGGAGATTGGTGCCTAAATCCGGGTTTCAGGAAGGTGCCTCTCTCTCCATAATGGCAGGTTTCAGAGTAGCAGCCGTGTTAGTCTGTATTCACAAAAAGAAAAGGAGGACATGTGGCACCTTAGAGACTAACAAATTTATTGGAGCATAAGTTTTCGTGAGCTACAGCTCACTTCATCTGAATGCATCCAATTAAGTGAGCTGTAACTCATGAAAGCTTATGCTCAAATAAATTTGTTAGTCTCTAAGGTGCCACAAGTACTCCTTTTCTCTCTCGATAGCGGTCTACAATTGGGGACTAGGAGTCAGGTGACTTAGGTGCCTCTTGTGGGAATGAGTTAGGCACCTGCCTTGCTCCACACCAGGTAGCTTGCTGAAAAGGTGGTGCCCACCTTATCAATTTTAATCCAGTGGCTAGAACACTCACCTGGAATGTGGGAGACTCCGGTTCAATTTCCCCTGCTGGAAGAAAGGATTTGAGCAGGGAGGGCTTCCACCTCTCAGGAACTTGCTCTAACCACTGAGCTGGAGCACCCTCCATCTCCAAACTCTTCCACTGTAGATAAATACTTAAGTAGTCACTGGATTAGAGAGAGAGAATGACTCTGTAGCCCAGTGGTTAGGTCACCCATGGGTGAGACCCAGGTTCCAGTCCCCCTGCTCCAAACACTCTTTCATTATTTAATCCACAGTGGAACATCTTCAGCAGGAGAGACTGAGGCATCTCCACATCGGAATAGCCCTAGCCCAGTGGTTAGCACACCATCCTGAGTGGTGGGAGACCTCTGTTTAAATCGTCTCTACCTTTTCTAGCAGAGAGGGGGAGGTCTCTGTCTTCCACAGCTCAGCTGAATGCTCTATAAGTTATAAGGTGAGCACCACTTCCTCCTCTGGCAGGATTTTGAATGGGACCTGATCCACTAGGTGGCCCCTAAACACCCCTAGTGGATTGGGACCTGCATGCAACATAGGTGGCTGAACACGTCTTGTGCTGGTTCGTGACTTGCTCTGGGGCTTAGGCAGGGGATAGGCACTCAGACACTTAGAGGGAGGCAGCAGTGCACATGCCAAGAGGCAGAAACATAGGCATCAAGGAAATTTTACTCTGAAAACATAGGCAACAAGTGAGTTTAGGTTAAGCAGGAGTATAGTGGATCGCAGGGGAGCCAAAACTGGGAGTTAGGCACCTAAACACTGTAGTGCATCTAAGCCTATGTGCTTAGGAGAATGGGTACAAATCACTCCTTTGGAAAGGGGGCTGTTGGAATTCTGTGTAGACAGATAATTCAGGGAGGCCCAAATCAATTAGCAATCTGCCAAAAACCTAGCCCTGGTATTTGTATATACATTTACCTACATGTGTTTGATCAGAATTAAATAGACATATGTATAAGTAGGACCACAACTCAGCATACCCCCTCCTGGCTAGGATTGGCATTGCAGGACCTTCTCTCTCAGTCACTTACTTCCAACAGTGGTTCATGTCCTTTGTTGGTCTGGTTCTTTTAGTGACTCGGCTCTCCAGACAGCATCACATACAGCCTCACCCCTTCCAGGGTTTCAGTGTCTCAAACACTGTCCAATACAATACTGGTCATCAATACTACATCTCCCACCCCTGCTAAAATGCTCTTTAATTCCACTCTTCTATCACAGCAAGGGGTCCCCAGGTTACTTCCCAGAAGAGTTTAACCAGCCCAAACACAACTTAAAGCACTTCTGCACATTCTGGGCTTATAGTTCATCAAGCTCTCCCCGGATGCCTGTTCCACATCCAGAACACCAAGACATAGGGCTGATAGGGTTGCAAACCCTCCAGGATTGCCCTGGAGTCTCCAGGAAGTAAAGCTTAATCTTTAATTAAAGATTATGTCATGTGATGAAACCCCCAGGAATACATTCAACCAAAATTGGCAACCCTAAGGGCAGGCTGCATATCTGTGCCTACCCCATAGGTTTTTCCACAAAGAGAGGGAACTTTAGCTTATAACTGTAGTCCTCCCTTCTAGATGCCCACTCTTTCCTTTGTGAAGCACCCCAGGAAGGGTTTAATAAGGAATTGAATCGGACACCCCTCCAGGTACAACAAGTGGGCTAAATGAGCTTTCAGGCTCTTGTTAACCCTTGTCTACCAAGGTAGGATTTACACACTCCATCATAGCATAACTGTGCGTTTTGCCATTACCTTTCTGACAGATGTGGCTTGTTAGTTGTGTTTTCTTGCAATGAATAAAGAGGGCCAGATTCTTTCCTGTACCTAGATCCACTAAGCGGAGGAAAGAGTGTGGCGAGTCAGGAAACTGGTAACAGTTCCCTAATGGTTATCATTCATTTTGGCTGGTTTGGCCCTTGCATAGGTTAGAGCAGCCAAAAGCCAAGGTCCGTTTGAAACATTCCGTAAGGGACTGAACACTAGCTGTGAATAGGCAGAGGACAGTGAGCCAAGCCCTGCCTACTCCCTATCTTGATCCCCCCCTTCCCCAATTTGTCCCCTAGGCGAGGGCCTAGAAGAGGGTGGAACAGCGACTGGGTATGCTGGCAGTGAACAAGCCGAGAGCTCCCAACACCATGAGGATTCTCAGCAGGCTAGAATTAGCTGCTGTACTTCCTTATTGAACACAGAGATCTGGCGGTTATTTGTGTGTGTGCAGGGGGAGGGGGGGAAGGGGAGGGAGGTTGCACTTTGGACAGCCCTGCTGTAATACATGAGCCAAAAGTCTCCTCACAGTTCCACCCATGCAACCCTATTGACTGCAGTGGGCTAGAAGTAGGGAGGCAGCGTGGCCAGTGGACAGAGCATAGAGCTAGAAAACCAGTGTACTTTTACCAGCTCTTCTTCTTGGCTGGGTCATTTAGCCCCTCTTTGGCTCAGTTTCCCTATCTGTAAAATGGGATAACAGTGCTTATTTATCTTTGCAGCATGCTTAGAGATCTATAGATTAAGTAAAGAACAAAAGGAGAGTTTGTGTCTGTAGCTAAATAAATACATGCCGATCTGTGATGGGGTTTTCGCCCCACACCAGCCCTGAAAGGGTTAAGGAAGTTCAGAAAGGGCCAGTTAAAGTAGGCCCCACATGAGTGGACTAGGCTGGAGGAGAAACCCCTGATTAGAGGGTGAAGCTCACCTGAGCAGGTGTGAGCTGGGCTAATATAAAGCCAGGAAGCTGGCAAGTTACTTTGCAACAGAAAGGGGGCTGGTAGAGAATTCTTTGACCCCAAATGAAGTCACTCTAGAAACTGCAGAAGCATGTATTAGAGAAGGAGAATGGATACAAAGGCGGTGGGGGAAGATAAAGGAGTAGGAGAAGATGATGATGATATCAGCAAGAAAGAAAACCCAAGAAAGGAAATAAACCAAAATGTTATAATTGTAAGATTCCTATTCAAAGAAATAAGATTAGATTATGTTAACCCTATGAAAATAGCTGACTGGATTTTTTTTTAAAAAAGCGTAGGGGATATTGTAAGAGCTAGGAGGCTGTGAAAGGGTGATCTTTTCTTTTTTCATTCGATTAAAGAGCAAACTGATAAACTCCTAAAAATTAAAATATCAAAAGTTAAAATAAATTGTCAGCTCCCAAAGTATTTTCCTGGAATATAGGGGGTAATATGTAGTGTGCCATTATAGCTGATAACCAATAGCATAGGAGAAGATGAAGTGTTTAGTAAGTGACTAATTAGTAAAGGAGGAGGAGAAACCAAACCAGCAGCAGCTGTACTGATTACATTTAAGGGAGGGACTCTTCCTGAAAGAGTAACACTAGGGCTTCAGATATTCAGAATCAAGCCATATATCCTCCTGCCCATGGTATGGGCATTTAGCAGCTGTTTATAAAGGGAAAATAAGATGCAGTAAATGTGGGGGAGAGTATTCCTATGAAAACTGTAGAGAAGCAACAAAGATCAAATGTAGTAACTGGGGTGGTAATCACAGCCCAACGTATAGAGGGTGAGTTGCAGCAAGGCAAGCTAAAGAGATACAAAAATTGTGAATAACCTGTCTTATGCAGAAGCTGTAAGGAGATTCTCAAAGCGTCAAATGGAGAGGGAAGAGACAATCGGCACAGGAAAAGGTGAACTGTCAGCACAGCCTCATTCTACAAAGAACACTGTGGAAGGAATAAAAGCTATACTAGTAATGAAAAAAGAAATGTTTATTGCATTTATGATAGAAGTGATACAACATACATCACAAACTGGAAAAAATGAATAACAGCAAGTGTGGTGGAAAATACTTTTGAATTAGCAACTTGTCAATGGACTGCATTTGTGCAAGTTTGAATTAAATGAATGAAGAAATATGACTAGTATGGGGATCTCAATCTTTTGCTGGAATGTGCACAGTCTGATAGCACATGGTCAAGAACTAAAAGAAAATATCCTGGAAATGAAAACTAAACCAGACATCTTATGTATCCAGGAAACATGGCTGGTTGAAAAGCTTGCTTTTAAATTCCCAGGGTATATTGCCTTTAGGCAAGACTGAAAACTAGGAAGAGGAGGAGGCATTTGCACTTTCATCAGGGAAAGATTAAACTAAATAGCAGAGAAGGAAGAAGAAGCCTAGACTATAATGCTGTTGAGATCCCAATGCAGAAGAGTAATATTTCTTTACAGATTTATAATGTATATAACCCATGTGGAAAATTAGAAAGCTCAGAGCTACAAGAAATAGTGAAGAATGAAAACACCATATATTATATGCTGTGACCTAAATAATCATAATAAATTGTGGGGAAGTAAGACAACTGATAAAAATGATGCATTCTTAGAAAAGTTCATAGATGGAAATAATCTAGTGGTTTTAAACAATAGCACTTCAGCTAGATTTAATACAACAGATGCTACATTTTCCTGCTTAGACCCGGGAATTATAACAACCTATATTGCAAGTAAATGCAACTGGGAAATAAATAAGGAAGAAGGAATGGGAAGCAATCATTTCCCTATGCTTATTGCTTTTCAAGGGCAAGGTAAGGTTGAAGGTAATGGAAAATTACGCACTTGGAATTTTCCAAAAGCTAATTGGGAGATATTTACAAGTGAATGTACTGAATTTTGTTAACCATTGTGAGTGATAAGAGAGAATCTCAAAGACAATGTAACAAGTGATTAATAGCAGGAGTTACTGTAGCCATACCCTAGGATATTGAAATACCCCAAAAATAAAAGCTCACTTCCATGGTGGAATGAGGAGTGCAAAATGGCAGTTAAAGAAAGGAACATAGTCTATAAAAACACAAAAAATACAATGAATAGTGAAGACTTAATGACATATAAAAGAAGTAAGGCAATAGGACAAAGAATTGGAAAAGGATCAAAGAAAGAATTGAAGAAAATACTGTGGACGGATAAACAAAGATATCAAGACATCAAAAATATAAAGGCAAATAAGAGAGAATTGAATTCAGACTAAAAGTAGCCACATATTGGGACTGACAACACAGATAGAAGTTGTGATAATGAGAAAGTAGAAGTTTTAGCAGAAACTTTCCGAGTGGTGAATAATGATGAAACCTAAGTGAGGATTTCTACCAGATTAAAAGACAATGCATTGAAGAGAATCATGATTTATTATGTAATTGGGGTAAACATGAAGATACTCTATTGAAAGAATGATTTTGTGTGTGTGAATTTGAGAAAGCTATTGATATCAGCAATAATACATCCCCAGGTAAAGATGATATATGTAACATAATGTTTAAATATCTCTGAAAGCAGTTTGAGGGTTATCTTGGAATTGTTTATCACTATAGGGGAAAAAGGAGTGATACAGGTAGGTGAAAATATGAAGTAGTGATTCCAATATGAAAATCAGGCAAACTATCCACAAAAGTGGATGCCTATAGACCAATTGCTGTTACATCCTGTCTGCATAAAATTACAGGGGGAATGAAAGATTGGCTGCCTATTCGGAAAACAATGGCATTATAGATAAGGTGCAGAATGGTTTTAGGAGAGGAAGATGTACCATTGATCAGATTGCTAAATGAGAAACTGAAATACAAAAGTAGTATGAGACACAAGGGTTTCATGATAGCTGCCTTTCTAGATAGTGGAAAAAATGTATGACACGCTCTGGAGGGAAGGCTTATTGTACAAAGTAGGTGTACTGGGATAAGGGGAAGAATGTGCAGGTAGATTAGAGAAGTTTTCAGTAAAAGTATTATGTAGGTTAGAGTGGGGAAAGTTATGTTGAATACATCATATCAAAAATGGTTCATCATGAGGAAGTGTTATCAACCCAACATTATTTAATATTATGATAAATGATCCCCCAAACAAGTAAGTGTCATTCTAGGTTGGAGTCATTTTATTAGCAAATGATTGTGCTTGGTGGGTTAGGACCAGGAATATTGAAGTGGCAGAAAGGAGAATCAACATGTATTACGAGAGACCTCTGACTAGAGAAATGCATGGGGTTTCATGTTCTGCATTGCTAATACCCAAGGATTGCTCTTTACAAAAAGGAAAGTTACAAAGTAACAAATAGATGTAGTGTTAAGGTTTGTATTCTTAGGGGTACTATTTGATACTAAATTACTTTTAAAAGATCATATAAACTGTGTTAAAGATAAATGTACAGGAAGAATTAACCTGCTTAAAAGTCTTGCTGGGAGTAATGGGGGGAGAGGAAATAAGAAAACACTGCTGATGGTACACAGAGCCTTAATCAGATCAGTTATTGAGTATGGCTGCCAAGCTTTTGGGTCAGCATTAAATGCAGAACTAATAGAAGTCCATGCACTATGAATTGCATGTAGTGTATTTGTTACATAGAATATCAGGGTTGGAAGGGACCTCAGGAGATCATCTAGTCCAACCCCCTGCTCAAAGCAGGACCAATCCCCAATTTTTGCCCCAGATGGCCCCCTCAAGGATTGAACTCACAACCCTGGGTTTAGCAGGCCAATGCTCAAACCACTGAGCTATCCCTCTCCCCTACATATAGCATCTAGTGACATGCCAGTTACACTATGAATGGAACTACTGGCTCTAACTTTCTGGGCCAAAGTTAATGGGAACTGCAATGATGAAGGTACCAAACAAATGTATGTGGGCTGTTGGGAATTGGATAGCCAAACGGTAGCACATGGTGTTAGAACTCCACATGCCGTTAGAGGTAAAGTGTGGGTGCAGGAGTGGAAAGACAAGGAAAAATTGAACAAAGTCAAAACTTTTAGTTATGTGAAAATTAGTTATGGATGGAAAGTCTCATGTCCCAACTTGGATTTAGATTTATTTTATAAATTTATGGCTAAAAAAGAGACAATAGGCATTAAATATGAAGTGTACCAGTCTATGGAGGAGAAGTGGAATCAGTTTTGTTAAATATATACACATGGGTCCAAAGAAGAAAAAACAGGAAGAGGTGGGGATGGCATATTGTACACAAAAAATTGGAATTAGTACATCTAAAAGAATATCTGACTATTTAGGTGTCATGATAACCAGACTAGTAGCAATAATGCTAGCATTGGATTGGAGCTGGAATGTGTGCTCAGCAGGAGCGGTCATTTTTTCAGATTCAATCTCAGCCCTGATTGGGGTGATCAGATGTCATGATTTTATAGGGACAGTCCCGATATTCTGGGCTTTGTCTTATATAGGTGCCTATTACCCCTCCACCCCTGTCCTGATTTATCACACTTGCTATCTGGTCACCCTAGGCCTGATAGCAATAAAAAAAGGGTGTCTCCATATGTAGAAGTGATTTAATTAATGAAATCATATGTCTACTAACAGAGTTAGTACAACTGGGCATACATGTAGCATTAGCTTGGATCCCAGTGCATATTGGGGATAACAGAATGAAATGTGTGGACAAAGGAGCTAAAAACTCTGTAAGAAATGGAAGGACTAACATAGAAATACCCTTAAACAGGAATTCATAAGTTTAGTTCAGAAAAAATTACAAGAGGAAGGGCAAATTTGGATTAATGAAAAGAGAGAGGATGATTTTTTTTAATTGTGCCCTAGAATTGAGTACGACGACATACTTCAGGGCTTGGCCAGGACTAATGAAGGGCTTTTGTTTAAGGTACTAACTAGTTGAAAGAAAAATCTGTTTGGAATAACTAGACACAAAGATGGACTATGTGCACTCTACTCTAATGTGGAAGAAACAATTGATCACCTTCTATGGGTATGTAAGGGCTTTGATAAAGAAAGGGAAAAGCTTTCTGAGAGATTTAAATGACTTAAGGTAAAAAAACACATTACATTGTGTGATTTAAAACATCAGGGAAATGGAGTATTATCAAAAGGTGCTGTTACATTATCTGAAAGACACAGGCAGAGTGAGAAGATATAAACCGCTGAGTAGTGAGGAATTATAGTTAGTGATGGCTATAGACTATTCATTCAAGTCTGCTTTGCCACAAAAAAAGGGGAGGAAGAAAGAAAGAGGGTTGCAGTGAGGAAGTGGGGAAGGAGAGAACCGAGGCAAAGAGTGGGTGCTGGAAGACTAGTCCTGAAAGAAGGGAGGAGGAAAAAAGCCTATGGGAGGTGGAGTAGGACACAGCCCAGGGAGAGAGTAGTAAGGCTGAAGTCTAAGAAGACCTTGGCTGTGTGTTATAGGCTCCCTGAGCTGGAATCATAGAACCATAGGGTTAGAAGGGACCACAAGGGTCACCTAGTCCAGCCCCCTGCCAAGATGCAGGATTTGTTGTGTCTAAACCCGGAGTAATGGGTGGGACTGGGTTCCCCCAACCAGGCACTGAGGTAGTCCCAGTGAATGAGAAGACTGCCTAAGACAGTGGGTCCCGAGAGACTTTGAGAACTCACACCCCCAAGAAGGGGAAACTACAGTGACCAGGCCGGAGGGCCAAACGACGATAAGGGAGCATTTAAGTCCCAAGACGGAGAGAATCAGAAAGTGACAGAGTGCAACTGCAGGAAGGGGTGTTGGCCTGACAGAGCTAATCCCCAGACATGGTCAGAAGGAGGCACTCTAGTGGTGAGTAGAGAACCCCATGACTCTCCCACAAAAAACCTACATGCTTGTGATGTTATGCACATTTAATCTCTGAAAATCAGCAACTGGCACAATTAAGGTTACAGGTGCAACCTTAACTCTGCCCCTGGTGTGTGTGTGTGTGTGTTATTTTTAATGACATGATTACATACCATTTCATAAATAATATATCAGGCAATTTTTGTTGTACAACCTTAATTATTACTTCTGAGTCTGTTGTCTCCAATTAATCTATTCCAGTGTGGAAGAACATCACTCCATCCATGAATCAGCAACTCCAGAGGGGAAACTAAATACAGCCACATTCTTAATGTACGGCAAATCGCTGTCTTAACACTCGGTTAGTGTTCCACAGCGCATTGAGTTATTGTCCTCTGATTTCAGATTAGTCCAGATCTAGTGCCCCGGTAGAAGAATTAAGGAGTAGATGAAATAAGATGTGTGCCATCAAGCTTCCAGAACAGTGCAGGAGCATGTTGCCATCACAGCCACTAAGGCAGGAACATGAGAAGCAGTCGGTGTCTCATAACCTGCTTCCCTTTTCATGGGGAGCTACATAAGAGGAGGGGACCAATTTGCATATAGCGGAAGGGTTCCGAGATGTTCCTAGAAAGAAAGCAAAGGAAAACCATTATTTCACTGTGATTTTTAATGTGTGATCATGATCAGAAATAGAACAGAGGCCAGCATCATCCTACTCTACATGTTATTCATGGAATTTAACACCAGAAGGGACCACCGGATCATCTAGTCTGACCTCCTGTATATGACAGGCTATCAACACCACCCAGCATCCATGCCCAAAGTAGGACAGCCCTCAAGAGAGTAAACTATTATGTGCCACAGGCAGGGAACTGGGGGACTGAGGTGCCACCAATGCAACAATGGATCTTCTCATCTAAATATTTCACGGCTTGACTAGTGATGGGAATTCCCCAAACAACTGAAGGGCCACATCCTGAAATCCTTCTTTAGTCCTTACTCATGGAAAATTCTCCACTGAAGAAAATAAGTTGGATATAAAGGGAAGGGTAAACCCCTTTAAAATCCCTCCTGGCCAGAGGAAAAATCCTCTCACCTGTAAAGGGTTAAGAAGCTAAAGGTAACCTCGCTGGCACCTGACCAAAATGACCAATGAGGAGACAAGAATCTTTCAAAAGCTGTGAGGAGGGAGAGAAACAAAGGGTCTGTGTCTGTCGGTACACTGCTTTTGCCGGGGATAGATCAGGAATGGAGTCTTAGAACTTTTAGTAAGTAATCTAGCTAGGTACGTGTTAGATCATGATTTCTTTAAATGTCTGAGAAAAGAATTGTGCTGAATAGAAGGACTATTTCTGTCTGTATGTCTCTTTTGTAACCTAAGGTTTTGCCTAGAGGGATTCTCTATGTTTTGAATCTAATTACCCTGTAAGGTATCTACCATCCTGATTTTACAGAGGTGATTCCTTTACTTCTACTTACTTCTATTTCTATTAGAAAAGTTGTCTTGTAAGAAAACTGAATGCTTTTTCATTGTTCTCAGATCCAAGGGTTTGGGTCTGTGGTCACCTATGCAAATTGGTGAGGATTTTTACCAAACCTTTCCCAGGAAGTGGGGTGCAAGGGTTGGGAGGATTTTGGGGGGAAAGACATGTCCAAACTACGTTTCCCAGTAAACCCAGTTAGTTTGGTGGTGGCAGTGGATATTCCAAGGACAAAGGATAAAATTAATTTGTATCTTGGGGAAGTTTTAACCTAAGCTGGTAAAAGTAAGCTTAGGAGGTTTTCATGCAGGTCCCCACATCTGTACCCTAGAGTTCAGAGTGAGGGAGGAACCTTGACATGGTGGCAGAATGGTGGGATTAACCTGAAATCATTTTGAGATAAATTTGAGATTTTTTGAACTAGAAATAGATTTTAAAAAGGATTTTTTTTTCCTTTGGAGCTGCTGGAAAGCAGCTTGTTTTTTCTCTGCTTTGGGGCCAGAGTGGAGACAAAAGGGGATTATCTTTGTGAACTGCAGGTTTTCTTTGCCTGGAGGCAGGGTACTTAACCTCCTGCAGGGAAATTCACAGTCTTGGTAAACCAGAAGTGTTTTTTTTTCTAAAAGTAAATAGGAGGGGTGTTCTATCCATTTGCCTGGAGACAAAAATGGCAGGGGCTTTTTTTTTTTTTTTTTTTTTACAAAGAGCACAAGTTTGAAAAGGAATTTTTTTTCCCTTTGGGCTGCTGGTAAGAAGGTTTCCAAGTAGTTGGAGGTTTTTTGCTTTGATTTGGGGCCAGAGCAGAGACAAAGGGAATTATCTTTTTCTGTAGGCTGACGATCACTATCAGAGAATAGGTATTCTATTCCAGCACAGCAAAATTTTACAGCCAAGTTTTGTTTGTTTATTTCTAAACCTCAGGTGTAAAGTTAGTTAAAAACAGAGAGGTTAGGATGACAAAATCCACGGCTCGACAAAAGCTGGAATTAGCCAGATTTCAGGCTGAGGAAAAACAAAGGGAACATGAAAGACAGAACTCATGCGGCAGGAGGAGAGGGGAAAAGAGAGGAAGCATGCACTGGAGATGGAGACGGTGAAGGCTCAGCAGAATATACCAACAAATCCTAGCAATCCTTCTCCAGCCATTCCCCATCATTGAAGTTCCATTTCAGCGAGTAGCTGTGGATATTCTGGGTCCTTTTCCGAAAAAGACACCCAGAGGAAAGCAGTACATACTGACTTTCACGGATTTTGGCACCCGACGGCCAGAAGCAGTAGCTCTAAGCAACACCAGGGCTAAAAGTGTGTGCCAGGCACTAGCAGACATTTTTGCCAGGGTAGGTTGGCCTTCTGACATCCTCACAGATGCAGGGTCTAATTTCCTGGCAAGAACTATGGAAAACCCTTGGGAAGCTCATGGGGTAAATCACTTGGTTGCCACTCCTTACCACCATCAAACAAATGGCATGGTGGAGAAGTTTAATGGAACTTTGGGGGCCATGATATGTAAATTCATAAATGAGCACTCCACTGATTGGGACCTAGTGTTGCAGCAGTTGCTCTTTGCCTACAGAGCTGTACCACATCCCAGTTTAGGGTTTTCCCCATTTGAACTTGTATATGGCCGTGAGGTTAAGGGGCCATTACAGTTGGTGAAGCAGCAATGGGAGGGATTTACACCTTCTCCAGGAACTAACATTCTGGACTTTGTAACCAACCTACAAAACACCCTCCGAACCTCTTTAGCCCTTGCTAAAGAAAACTTATGGGATGCTCAAAAAGAGCAAAAAGCCTGGTATGATAAACATGCCAGAGAGCATTCCTTCAAAGTAGGGGACCAGGTCATGGTCTTAAAGGTGCTCCAGGCCCATAAAATGGAAGCATCGTGGGAAGGGCCATTTACAGTCCAGGAGCGCCTGGGAGCTGTTAATTATCCATAGCATTCCCCACCTCCAACCGAAAGCCTAAGGTGTACCATATTAATTCTCTAAAGCCCTTTTATTCCAGAGAATTAAAGGTTTGTCAGTTTACAGCCCAGGGAGGAGAGGACGCTGAGTGGCCTGCAGGTGTGTCTTATGAAGGGAAAAGTGCTGGTGGTGTGGAAGAAGTGAACCTCTCCATGACCCTTGGGTGTATGCAGCGACAGCAGATCAAGGAGCTGTTCACTAGGTACGCGCCAACGTTCTCAGCCACCCCAGGACTGACTGAACCGGCGTACCACTCCATTGACACAGGTAATGCTCACCCAATTAGAGTCCAACCTTACCGGGTGTCTCCTCAAGCTAAAACTGCTATAGAACGGGAGATCCAGGATATGTTACAGATGGGTGTAATCCACCCCTCTGGAAGTGCATGGGAATCTCCAGTGGTTCTAGTTCCCAAACCAGATGGGGAAATACTTTTTTGCGTGGACTACCGTAAGCTAAATGCTGTAACTCGCCCAGACAGCTATCCAATGCCATGCACAGATGAACTATTAGAGAAACTGGGACAGGCCCAGTTCATCTCTACCTTGAACTTAACCAAGGGGTATTGGCAGGTACCGCTAGATGAATCTGCCAAGGAAAGGTCAGCCTTCACCACACATCTCGGGCTGTATGAATTTAACATACTCCCTTTCGGGCTGCAAAATGTACCCGCCACCTTCTAAAGACTTGTAGATGGTCTCCTAGTGGGATTAGGAGAATATGCAGTCGCCTACGTTGACTATGTGGCCATATTTTCAGATTCCTGGGCAGACCACCTGGAACATCTACAAAAAGTCCTTGAGCGCATAAAGGGAGGCAGGACTAACTGTTAAGGCTAAGAAGTGTCAAATAGGTCTAAACAGAGTGACTTACCTTGGACACCAGGTGGGTCAAGGAACTATCAGCCCCCTACAGGCCAAAATGGATGCTATCCAAAAGTGGCCTGTCCCAAAGTCAAAGAAACAGGTTCAATCCTTCTTAGGCTTGGCCGGTTATTACAGATGATTTGTATCGCAATACAGCCAAATTGCCGCCCCACTGACAGACCTAACCAAAAAGAAACAGCCAAATGCTGTTTAGTGGACCGAAAAGTGTCAGAAGGCCTTTAACAAGATTAAAGCGACACCCATGTCTGACCCTGTACTAAGGGCCCCAGACTTTGACAAACCATTCCTAGTAACCACAGATGCGTCCAAGCGTGGTGTGGGAGCAGTTTTAATGCAGAAAGGACCTGATCAAGAATTCCACCCTGTAGTGTTTCTCAGCAAAAAACTGTCTGAGAGGGAAAGCAACTGGTCAGTCAGTGAAAAAGAATGTTACGCCATTGTCTACGCTCTGGAAAAGCTATGCCCATATGTTTGGGGACGGCGTTTCCACCTGCAAACAGACCATGCTACACTGAAGTGGCTTCACACCGTCAAAGAAAATAACAAAAAACTTCTTTGGTGGAGTTTAGCTCTCCAAGATTTTGATTTCGACATCCAACACATCTCAGGAGCTTCTAACAAAGTGGCTGATGCACTCTCCCGTGAAAGTTTCCCAGAATCAACTGGTTAAAATAGTCCTTGAGATGTGGAAAATATTGTTAGTCTTTATGTACTTGGTAGTATATTTAGAGATGCATGTGTCTTATTAACTCTGTTTTTCCTAGAGCTCCAGGAAGAAATCCCAGCCAGTGTCTCACCCTAGCTGAGATTTGGGGGGGGGGGGGGGCGGGGGTGTCATAAATATAAAGGGAAGGGTAAACCCCTTTAAAATCCCTCCTGGCCAGAGGAAAAATCCTCTCACCTGTAAAGGGTTAAGAAGCTAAAGGTAACCTCGCTGGCACCTGACCAAAATGACCAATGAGGAGACAAGAATCTTTCAAAAGCTGTGAGGAGGGAGAGAAACAAAGGGTCTGTGTCTGTCGGTACACTGCTTTTGCCGGGGATAGATCAGGAATGGAGTCTTAGAACTTTTAGTAAGTAATCTAGCTAGGTACGTGTTAGATCATGATTTCTTTAAATGGCTGAGAAAAGAATTGTGCTGAATAGAATGACTATTTGTCTGTATGTCTCTTTTGTAACCTAAGGTTTTGCCTAGAGGGATTCTCTATGTTTTGAATCTAATTACCCTGTAAGGTATCTACCATCCTGATTTTACAGAGGTGATTCCTTTACTTCTACTTACTTCTATTTCTATTAGAAAAGTTGTCTTGTAAGAAAACTGAATGCTTTTTCATTGTTCTCAGATCCAAGGGTTTGGGTCTGTGGTCACCTATGCAAATTGGTGAGGATTTTTACCAAACCTTTCCCAGGAAGTGGGGTGCAAGGGTTGGGAGGATTTTGGGGGGAAAGACATGTCCAAACTACGTTTCCCAGTAAACCCAGTTAGAGTTTGGTGGTGGCAGTGGATATTCCAAGGACAGAGGATAAAATTAATTTGTACCTTGGGGAAGTTTTAACCTAAGCTGGTAAAAGTAAGCTTAGGAGGTTTTCATGCAGGTCCCCACATCTGTACCCTAGAGTTCAGATTGGGGGAGGAACCTTGACACCTTCTTTAGTCCTTACTCATGGAAAATTCTCCACTGAAGAAAATAAGTTGGATCCTTAGAGTAACCCATCTCCTAACTCCAATGGAAGTTTTCCCTGAGTAAGAGGATTTTCACCCCCAACTTAAACTTAGTTCCCAGAGTTCTAGTAAACAGCCTTATTTATTACCCTGTCATCCTCTTTCACCTGTCTCCAATCAATCACATTCCTACAATTAAAGGCTTCACATTGTTTTCCTAATGGCTCCACATCTGTGAATCAAAAGCATCTCAATATCTTGAGCGAGTAGCAGAGCAATAGCTACCTGCTTCTCCTCGACTGAGGGATAGTCCTTGCTCAGCAGTTGGTCTGCTTGCTTTCTCTTCTAGCATTTGACTAAAAGTCATATCCACTTAAAGATATATGCATACTCATCCCGATATTGTCCTTATTACTCCTCCTGGCTGAGGACTTTAATCATGTACTGTAGAGCCACAAAGGAAGGCAAATCATCATACCTTACTATGGGAGGAAAAGGTTCTGTTGTTTTACCCTGTCTGGGATAAACTTGATTGCATAGCATCTGGACCATTCACCCTTGTATATCCTTATCTGCATTCCTGGTGGATTTTCCTGCATCTCGTATTCATGGCTCTCCATTC
This sequence comes from Lepidochelys kempii, assembly GCF_965140285.1. Lineage (NCBI taxonomy): Eukaryota > Metazoa > Chordata > Testudines > Cheloniidae > Lepidochelys > Lepidochelys kempii. The sequence continues at coordinate 156,642,848 of NC_136382.1, forward strand.
CATTTGTTTTCCTCCACCTCCTCTTCCATGGCCTGCCTATTGGCTTGTTCGTAGGTCCCTGCTTTCATGTGCTCTTCCCCTTCCTTCTCTTCTATGTGGTCAGGAAACATCTTTCTATTTGCTGCTTTTGTAATGGCCAGTCACAAAGCACTGCAAAAGTGCTTCTGTGGCATATTCCCTTCCTGTGACTAAAATAAAGGGGAAAGCACAGGCCTTTTTGGGTCCCGGGGCAGACCTCATTCTGGCTTGAGTTGTGCACAAGAATATAAGCAAAAAATAGATCAAGATGCATGTTGAACTGGCATCTCTCCTATGCACCTACATGAACTGCCCCTGCATTCTGAAATGCCATCAAAGGGATGGCTTTGATTCTGTGGGTTTTCCATGGGTCCTTCCCATAGTAATAGAGAAAGAAACATAGCCAGGGAAAAGGGAATGGGATGTTCAAAACCTAATCTCTCCATATGAAGACTTCAGAATCATGCCTAAATAATTTATTAGGGAAGCAAATGTTATCCTGGCCATCAAGTGGAATAACTTGTGCCCACCTCCGCAGATGTTGTTAGTGTCCGTGGGAACACAAGAATAATTCTGTGATGCAGGCAAAGCTTTCAAGCTCATTGTCACTCTGTACAACATTAGCAGTAATCTGCTTTCCTCCGTTCTCAAAAAGCCGCCCCCCAACCCTTGCTCCCACCTGCCTCTCACCAGCCTCTGCCCCATCTCCCTTGAGTTCCAGTCTTATAGAAAGTGCCATATACAACTGCTGCCTTGGGTTCCCCTCCTCCAGCTCCATACCAGATCCCCTCCAGCCTGGCTTCTGCTCTCTCCACTGCATTGACAGTGCTCTCACTTAGGTCTCTAAATGGCTGGGGGTGTTTGACATTTTTCATATTTCGATGAAATTCCAGGATCCAGACAGGAAAAAAAAATCAGGAAAAATTGTCCCTTTACAGCCTTTCCTTGGGTCATCCTAACTGCTCACATGGCTCCAACTACCAGTGTTATACCAATGGGTTGCAGGTCTACCTATCAGCTCTTGACCTGTGTCCCTCAATCAAACCTCTCTCACCTCAGCCTCACCTCAGAAGTGGCACTGCCTTCAGGATGTCTCCTAATCTTTCCTCTGAACCTTCCTCCCCTGCCACTCCCTCCATTTATTGTGACTGAGAACATCGCCACGCGCACCATCTTGCTACTTAGATTCTGGAAAGGAAAATAGGGTTTGCAGGACTGGATTAGACCACTGGTCCCTCATGTCCAGTATTGGCCTCTAGCAGCGTCCAATACTTATTGTATGGTGAAAACATCACAATGCACCTGACCATAGCACTCTGCTGTACAGCCGAGTCAGAGAAACATCCTCCCCCATGGAGATGGATAATCTTGTTAAAACTGAATCAGATGCCAGTGGGCAGCTTGGCCTGCATCTTCCACCCTTAATGGTCTATGACTCATCTAATTAAGGTGATCAGTTGTTTGGAAAAAACAAAGCAATTTCGTGCCTCTAGTCATTAGTCGGACGTGAGCGAGGATTTCTTTCCCTTCTTGGCTGTCTTCATTTTCTGTACAGCCATGCCTCATGATTCAGTGCAGCTCCGGAAGGACCAGTGACTGTGTGGGCTGTCTTTAGAAAATACATAGGTTTGAAAATAAGTGTCTGTTTGTCTAACTTTCATTTCTCTTTGTTAAAAAAAAAATGCACAGTAACAACAAAACCCCTGTTCCTTGGCAGGTTGACTCAACCACCATTATGCTCTTTGCCACGCTACAAAATTATTAACCCACCTCTATGCAGTTTATTACTTAGAGCATACACAGAGGGGGCACACAGCGTTTTCAGACATGGTGCCACCAAAAGGAATTTTTATGGACCATGAAGAACAAGCAGCTTTTTGCAGGGCTAGGAAGAAAAGTTATTTCATGCACACAAATAAAACAGGATTTTGCTAAGGCTGCTGGAATACGGATATATATATGTTTCATGCAGCGTATATGCTGTTGATTTTTACACTTGTTTTATTGTTGGCTTGCAAGGTCTGTTGATTAGTGTAGAGGCAAACAAAGGGACAGATCCTCAGCTGGTGTAAATCAATGGAACTCCAGAGAGCTATATCCATTAATGCCAGCTGAGGCCCTGGTCTAGTGTGCCTGTTGTTAATATCTCATGTGTGTTGGCTTTTGTTGTTGAAGAGTACTTAGAAATTACAAATTAAAGGCGCCGAGAGTTTTGGCCTGGCCGGTTACCTGGGGTTATTTTAAAATTCAACCAGTTGTGTCAAATGCACATTTCAAAGGATCTCCATCACAAAAGCCCTCCAGACTTAAAATAAAACAGCCATCCCAGAACCCCTTCTATCTTTAAGAAATAAACACATCTATAACATATCCATCCTAACCCTCAGCAGATCTTCAGCCATAGTATACATCCTTTCCCTAACTTCCACCCCAAAATAATCTCTACCAAAATCTTCCCCAGGAAAAGCCTGGGAGAACAGGTGACTCTTGCAGCTTATCCTGAAGGCCACCAATGCCCTGATCAGTAAAACCCGTAAGTCTGAGCTTAGCTTTAAGCATAGCAATAGTGTCCTATGCTATTGTTACTATTACTTATTATTTGTTACCGTAGTGACTAGGATGCCCATGGACCACCACACTGTGGTTCATATGCCTTGGGTTCTCCTCCTGCCTTAACTGTCTGATGGCCGATGGCATGAGTGTTTGTGTTTTTTCAACCCAGATCCTAGTGGCCAGATAACAACATTATTAAATCTACTGTCACAATAAGCAAAAAATGTTCCTTTATCAGTAGCTTCAGCAGAGGAGCCAATGAATGGGCCAGGGAGACTGAACTACTCTCTCCTTCTAGGTTAGGGTTCTGCCATATTGATGACTATGGGAAACCATCATAGGGTATTTAACAGGAGAAACAGTATGAGAACTTGAGTAGTGAAATGAACCATTGGGTTCATCATGTGATTTGCTAGCTACTTGTTTTCAGACCCAAATCGCCATCCTGTCCTGCTCCCAGCCACAGACTTCAGGAATATTTCACAAGTCAAACTCCAAGGAAAATAGAACTGAGATTGTAATATGAGTTATTTTCTTTTTCTATTTTAAAAATAGGGTTGTTTTTTTTAATATGTTCCAGGGAATACAGGAAAAGCATTATTGTAATAACACAAGGGAAGCAGCTGGGCTGAGTGAATGTTTATATGTTTCAGAAGGGAAACAAAATGAATGAAGTGTATTCCTGGCAATGAAGCAGAATGATAGACAAATACTAAGGTGCCCTCTGCCCCCCAGCCTGCTTTGAAAGAGAAGAGAGGGAAGAGTTGGTAAAGGAGGGAAGATGGTCTGGTGGGCAAGGCACTGAACTGGGATACAAGGGGTAAGGTTCCCAGCTGTATCACAGATTTCCTGTGGGACCCTGGGCAAGTCATTTATACTTCAATTGCCTATAGTGTTCAATGATTTGGGGTCCCCAGACCGAGATGGCCAGGGCCTGACTTTTCAGAGATGCTGAGCAGCTGGACATTTTTGAAAATTTAGACTGGGATTTGAGTGCCTACTGTTACAGAAGCGTGTGCGTGCTCTCTTTCTCTCTAATGTATATATGTAAATAGTTAATATATAAGGGGTCAGTAGATGGCACTCAGAAATATGTAGCATAGTGCCTGGGTTTTGTAGGAGCAATACAAAACCATGTTATGCATTGTAGATCACTCCCCCGGCAGCTCTTAACAAGTAGTTTTTAACACCTAACTCCCTTAGGTTCCTTTAAGCTTTAAGAACAGAAGAATGGCTACACTGGCTCAGACCAATGGTTTGTCTAGTCCAGCATCCTCTTTTCTGACAGTGGTTGATGACAGATGCTTCCAAGGGAATGAACAGAACAGGGCAATTATCGAGTGATCCATCCCCTGTCATCCAGTCTCAGCTTCTGGCAGTCAGAGGTTTAAGGACACCCTGAGCATATGATTGTGTCCCTGACCATCTTGGCTATTGACAGACCTATCCTCCATGAACTTATGTAATTCTTTTTAGAACCCATTTATATTTTTGACCTTCACAACATCCACTGGTAACGAGTTCCACAGGTTGACTGTGTTTTGTATGAAGGACTTTGGTGCCTCAAGTCCTCCTTTTCTTTTTGCAGATACAGACTAACACGGCTGCTACTCTGAAACCTTTCTTATGTTTGTTTTTAAAACCTGTTGCCTAATAATTTCATTGGGTGGCCCCTAGTTCTTGTGTTAGATGACGGTGTCAATAACACTTCCTTATTCACTTTCTCCACACCATTCATGATTTTAGAGATCTCTATCACATCGCCCCTTTTCTAAGATTAACAGTCCCAGTCTTTTTAATATCTCCTCATGTGGAAGCTGTTCCATACCTCTAATTTTTGTCTCCCTTTTCTGTGCTTTTTCCAGTTCTATCTTTGTTGAGATGTGGCAACCAGAGCTGCATGCAATTTTTAAAGTGTGGGCATTCCATAGATTTATATAGTGACATTATGATATTTTCTGTCATCTTATCTGTCTGATTCCTAATGGCTCCTAACATTTTGTTAGCTTTTTTGACTGCCGCTGCACATTAAGCAGTATTTAGGGAGAACTACCATGATGAGTCCAAGATCTTTCTTGAGAGGTAACAGTTAATTTAGATCCCAACATTTTGTCTGTAGAGTTGGGATTTTTTTTTTCTAATGTGCAGTACTTTGCATTTATCAACATTGAATTTCATCTGCCATTTTCTTATCCAGTCACCCAGTTTTATGAGAGCTCTTTGTAACCAGGGGCAGTCAACTTTGGACTTAACTATTGTGAGTAATTTGTATTGTCTGCAAACTTTGCCACCTCACTGTATACCCCTTTTTTCCAGGCCGTTTATGAATATGCTGAACAACTCAGGTCCCAGTAGAGATCCTTGGAGAACCCCACTATTTACTTCCCTCCAATGTGAAAACTGACCATTTATTCCTACTCTTTGTTTCCTATTTTTAACCAGTTACCAGTCCATGAGATGACTTCCCTCTTATGCCATGACTGCTTACTTTGCATAAGAGTCTTTGGTGAGGGACCTTGTAGTCACAGCCGGCTCTAGGCACCAGCAAAACAAGCAAATGCTTGAGACGGCACATTTCTAGGGGTGGCATTCCGGCGCCAGCCATGCCGCCCCTAGAAGTGTGCCCCCGCCACCCCAGCTCGCCTCCGCTCCGCCGCCTCCTCTGAGCGCACCCCCCGCCGCTCCGCTTCTCCCCCTCCCTCCCAGGCTTGCTGTGCACGAAACAGCTTCTTTCACACGGCAAGTCTGGGAGGGAGGGAGAAGCAGAGCAGCGGCGCCCCCGGGGGAGGTGGCGGTGGTGGAGCGGAGGTGAGCTGGGGTGGGGAGCTGCAGGAAGCAAATGGGGGGGGGGATGCAGCATGTCCAGGGAGGAGGCGGGACCAGCCCCTGAACGCGCTGCCTCTCCCTCGCCTGAGAGGGATGGGGGGGGAAGCGGAGCAGCGGCATGTTCAAGGAAGCAGGCGGAGCAGAGGTGAGCTGGGGCGGGGGAGCTGCAGGAAGCAAATGGGGGGGGGGATGCAGCATGCCCAGGGAGGAGGCGGGACCAGGGATTTGGGGAAGGGGTTGGGAAGGGGCAGAGTTAGGGCAGGGAAAAAAAAAAAGCAGGGGCAGCCAAAATCTTAGAGCTGGCCCTGCTTGTACTTGTACTCAGAAAGCCTTTGACACATTATCCACTGGATCACCTTAGTCCACATGTTTGTTGACCCCCTCAAAAAATTCTAATAGATTGGTGAGGCATGACTGCCCTTTACAAAACCCATGTTCACTCTCCCCCAACATACCATATTCATCTGTGTGTCTATAATTCTGTCCTTTACTATAGTTTTAACCATTTTGCCTGGTACTGAAGTTAGGCTTACTGGCCTGTACTTGCCAGGATCTTCTCTGGAGCCTTTTTAAAAAACCTGCATTAAGTTAGCTATCTGCCAGTCATCTGGTACAGAGGCTGATTTAAGTGATATGTTACATGTCACAGTTAGTAGTTCTGCAATTGCATATTTGAGTGCCTTCAGAACTCTTGGTTGAATACCATCTGGTCCTGGTGACTTACTACTATTTGTTTAATCAGTTTGTTTCAAAACCTCCTCTATTTACCCCTCAATCTGGGACAGTTCCTCAGATTTGTCACCTAAAAAATGGCTCAGGTGGGGGAATCTCCCTCACATCCTTTGCAGTGAAGACCAATGCAAAGAATCCATTTAGCTTCTCCGCAACAGCCTTGTCTTCCTTGAATGCTCATTTTAGCACCTTGACTATCCACAGAGATTCTATGGTACTCTTTGAATCATTTAATATTTTTACGATATTTGATTCTATGCTTTCTTTCATGTATAGTGCCACGCACGCCCCCATCAGCATGGCCTCGTCTGTCATTCCTATATATTTTGTACCCTGGACTTACTGTGTCCAATTGATTATTATTCCACCAAGTTTCTGTATTGCCTACTATATCAATCTCCTCATTTAATACCAGGCGCTCAAGTTCACCAATTTTAGTGGTTAGACTAACATTTGTCAATATTTAGTTGTCTGCCTTTATGGGACTCTTTCATTTGACTGTTTCTCTTCAGTTCTTACCTGTACTTTACTAACTTCAATCCTCACCTCTACTAGGATCTAGAGTATCACCTTTAATAAATCCTCCCCTAAGGGATGTGTCTGTCCGAACTGTGTGCTCCTCTGCACGTCAGCTTTCCCCCAGCTCTTAGTTTAAAACTCCCCTATGACTTTTTTAATTTTACATGCCAGCAATCCGATTCCAGTTTGGTTTAGATAGAACATGTACAGACTTCCAGTACAGGGTCCTCCTTTCCCAAAAGATTCCCCAGTTCCTAATAAACCTAACTCCCGCCTCCGGACACCATTGTCTCATTCACTCTGTAAGACCCTGCAGTTCGGCCTGTGTAAGTGGCCCTGCATGTGGAACTGGAAGCATTTCAGAGAATGCTACCATGGACATTCTAGACTTTAATCTCTTATCTAGCAGCCTACTTTTGGCCTCCTATCTTTTCCTATGATTTAATCTCTCTAATCTTCAATTCCCCATCTATAAAATGGAAAGAATGCTTCTTTTCCTCACAACGGTGTTGTGGAGATGACTTCATTGTTTGAGATGCTCAGATATGAGGATGATGAATGCCATCAGAGTTACCAAAATAGACAGACACCATTCAAAGAGACGGTGTGACCGTCCCAGGCTGCCAATGTTGTGTATGTGTCATACAGGGCAAAAATAACCATAACGGAATTAGAGAGGAGTGATCCAGTACAGATAAATTAATGCACACATATCCTGTTAAACTTTTATCCAAAATCCAAACTCAAGGGGAACATTCATGGAGTTCAGAAAAAGTTAGGTAAAAACCTTACTTTTCAGTTTTGTGCACCTTTGTGCAACTCACAACAGGGGCCATAAGAAGGGATGCAGAGATTCCATGAAACAGGCCAATTCTCCAGTATTGATATAGTGGAAGGGAAGTACTGTACATCACACAAGGAAGAGTCAAGAGTTGTGACTGTGCAAGAAACTTCCATATTTCTAGGTGCTTCTTCACTGTCTTTAGTGGAGCTACTCCAATTTACACCATCTGAGAATCTGTCCCAGTGAGGCTGGATTATACTGGCTTGCTGAGAACCCTTCTGCTCTTCCCCCTCATGGAGCAAGAGATCCATTGCCTGCTTTTGAGAGAATAGAGTCTTTCTTCCTGTGATTACTCAGCTCGGAACTAGAACAGGCTGATTGGGATGGGTCAGTGCCTGGACTCCAAAGTAAAAGCAATAGGCTGCCCAAAAATATAGTGGATGCACCACAAAACATAATTCTGCATTCAATAAAAAGGAAATTGTGCTGTTTGCATGAATCCCCTGGATCATGTTTTTATCTGGTTAAACAGGAGGCCAGATGATGGCTGTACTCAGACTGTCCTACACCCCAACTAAGGGCTCAGAGTGAAAGCGAAGAATAGAAAGCAACACACTTCTCTAGGGAACCGCTGAGGTTGCTAGATTTCTTGCCTTACCAATGTTTATAGAAAGGAAAGAGTGACACCTGGTGGTTAGAGGCCTGAGCTACCTTTCTATTGTGCTCTGTTAAAACATTTTTATCTGGAATTAACTGCAGCAACTCCAGGTCATCTTTAAAAGTAGGTAGGGAGGTACTTCCTATGTTGCTAAAGAAAATCCACAAGAACAATGCTGATTTGTCTGTGTATGATAGAGGATGTTTCTTATCTTGGTTGGTCCCACTGCATGCTCTAGGCTGAGCTAATGCATCTGCATTTCTGCTTCCGTCATCTTTAAAGGTTTGGGTTTTTTTTTCTAAAATGTTAAGTAAATTGGGGGACCCATGAAGTGTTCCAGATTAAATACTCTAGAGCCTTAAGGCCTCTGTGTATCCTCAGGATGATTAGAGCCCAGGCATTTGTAGCTCAAGCTTCCTCAACACTGCTTCTTTTGGCAGTGTGTCTCAATGACTAGAGGTGATTGGAATTGCTTGTATCTTCCTAGTGATTATGGAACCCATTGGTGAATGTGTGTTACAAGTCCATTCTGTGCTGAATCCACAGAGAGTATGAGTCCGGTACAGCCCCACTTAACTAGCCCCATGTTAGTAAATATTAACTTTTTATGATTTTGTATATTTTGCAATCCTTCTGCCAGGTGAAGCCAGAAGCAACAAGGGCCAGATTCAGTATCTAGGGGGTTCCTTTTCAACAATACGAAACCAGCTTGAGCCCCCACCCAGTGACCTGGGACAATTACACACCACCCCCTGGGCACCTCTAAGAGTCAATACTTCCCCTCTCGCAAGCAAAGAGTCTGAGTGTAGCAAAAACTTAATAAAAGGAGGGAATTAACTCAGCATTAATTTGGGAAAATACCTCAAGTAGGGTTCACAAACACAAATCATGAGCAAAAGATCCACCCCCAAGTAAGTTGGGTAGTGTCCTTTTCCCCTCAGGGTCTTAAGTCCAGCAACCCAAAAGTCCCTTTAATATGCCTGTCCCTTCTCTGCACCCCACTCACAGTTGCTGTAATTGGCCAGTGCAGCCCCAGCATTCATAGGTTCATCCACAGATTTCACCTCCCACCCTGTGTGGAAGGCGGGGTGGGGTAGGGTGGGGGTTAAGGAGGCACCTTATATGCTGCACTGCTCAGGCACTCACTCATCACCCCAATTGCCGATTGCTATGCCTTTGCAGGGCTCTGCTCTGGCCCTCTCCAGCAGCCACCCTGCGAGCCACACCTCTCCAACAGCTCACCAAGGTGTCTTCAGCTCCCCCCCCTACACACACACACACAAACACAACACAGCTCTCAGTGATTTCAGCTGTGAGTGGGGGAGCCTCACTCCTGATGCACACTGGGCAGTCTCTTGCAATAGAGACACTGTCCCAAAGAAAAAATTCAGCTCTGCAGTCTGTAACAAGACTCTCAATTGAGTCTAAATTAGCTCTTTTATTATATCATGGAGAGAGAAAAGATCAAATGGTGTCTAGGACCCTTACACAGGGCCCACACCACCAGGTACAAGTACCTGTCTCCACTCTCTTTCAACTCACTGGGCTTTGGAACCCATGTCTCCTGCTTAGCAGAGTGCTGTTCCATTGAGGGTGAGTCCCTCCATTGGGGTATGCCAGGTACAGTTCTGCTGCCCTTAGTTCACACAACAAGGTCAGCACCCTTTATTACTCCTGCCCCAATAACAAGTGATCATTTGGGCAACCAGTCCCATCATGCTGAGCATCTAGGCAGGGTGGGTGTGTCCATGTAAATGAGATCAGCTCCTGAAGTCTTTTTCCACAGCTCACCACTGGATGTCAGGGGAGAGCTCATCCAGACTCTGCTTACATCTTAAAATTAGTTATTCTTTTATGGGCTAACCAAAATCCTTTTTATATTGTGCATTTAGTCCCCTGTACCTAGGAAGCTGAAAGTTCTGCCCTTAACCCGAACTTAGTACTTGAGCAACACTCAGGAATTTATGTAATTATATATTAACTATAGCTAATTATTGCCCATGCCTCTAAATCCAGATGTCCAGGAAAAAGGACCTCTCAAAATGAATGAAAGGTGTCTATGGAAGTATGTTATCATAAAAAAGACTGGGTAATCAATAAGGGTGCCTTATGATCCAGTTATGTTCTGTGATTGATAACTGGTATTTGTTACAGATGTTTTCTGTGACGAATGAAATAATGACCCATTGAAAGATGTTTAACTCACTAGGAAGTACTTGTTGCAACGGGTGTTCTTAATAATTAGGTTAGAAATCCCTTTAGCTTAGCAATCATGTAAACAATAAGTTTAAAGAAATGCCATAAGTAACTAGATAAGATGAGATACTGAAAACAGAACACATAGTGAAATTAATTGTGGGATAATAATTTTCCCCTCTTTCACTCTATAAAAGGAAAGGTTTGTGGAATTAGACAGGGATGAACCCTGCCAGCATTGGGGTGCCATCCTTTCACTTTTACAAAGAATGGGATAGTATGTTTCCTTTCTGTAATTCTGTATACTGCTATATTAATCTTTGACAGATAATCTTTTATTCGATTATTCCATTTGAGCCTGTTTTTGACAATTTTGTATTATTAAATTCAAACATGCAACACCTGAAATGTTTTGATGGGTCTGAATCTGATTTTTTAATTTTTTTATAGTTTTCATTCTGGGGGAAATATGAAAATTTCAATGTTTGTTCCAATTATGAAATGTTGGAATTTGCCATGGAACGGAAATTCTATTTTCTGACCAGTTCCGTTCTTAGCGCTTGTCTCACTATACTTCTGCCTCCTTTATGTTCATTCATTGTAAAAGGCTTCCTCCTGTATTCCTACCAGATGTATGCTGTCCCGTGTTCAGTGTTTCTCTTGCATACTGAGTGTTCACTCTCCAGGATGGGTCCTCACAATGGGAATCAAACCTGTTATCTCTGGACCGAAAAACATGAGCCTCCTGAACTAAAAGACCCAACTCAATTGGCCCAGGCTGTAGCAGGCTCATCAGCCCCTGTATGTTGCCCAGCCACCTCTAGAGGGGGCAGAGCACCATACTGGGTGGATATGGGTAACACACAGACTCCACTGCTCACCACTGCCTTTGGCTCTCTAGGTTGGCTGGGCCCCTAATTTCCTCTATCATTGTTGAATAAAACTCAATAGATTTTTCCTCTGACCGATATGGACACAAAAGACACCAATAAGTCTGGTCACCTGCGCCTGTTTTACAGAAAGCAATTACCATTGAATGCCATCAGAGGTGGGAAAGATGTAGATGGAAGGGCATGACAGGCAGGTAAGACAGACACCTCCTTATCTTTAAGAATTGAAACTGACATGAAGTTAGGGCAACCCAGCTCCACTCAGAAAGGCTGGTGCTAGTCACAGCAATGTAAGGACTGCAATACTCCAGCAACATCCAGTCAGATGACAGGATCAGCATGTGGAAAGCAACCTTCTGTTGGTCGTGGGTGGAACATGAAAGGTTGGGGTTCAGTACTGATAAATACCCACATGCTTGGATGCAAGTGGGACTAGCTCCTGGGTTCTCATTTTTGTTTTCCCTCCTTTCCATTATCATGCACAAGGCAGTGCTCACCTGTGGTGCAGGGGAGCTGAGCAGAAAAATTGACACCATCCCCCACCCTGATTCATTAGCTGCTTGTGTGTGGGGCAATGCACCCAAGTTGGCTGTAGACTCGTCAGTCACAGCAGTACCCAGAGACTCAGCAGCCTCTACATGGATCTATTTGTGTGGTGGAGGATTGTGCTGGATTGGGAGGGGTGGGGGGGTGCTTACTGGGAGAATGCATGGAAGGTGAAGTGGCAACATTATTATGGAATATAACATATGCTGGTAAATCTGAAGGTGGAAAGGAATTGGGATGACAATCATGTAATGAGGGATTTCATGATTCTAAGGAAAGGAAGAAGTGAACGCAGCAGAATAAGGACAATAGACTTCAAAAAAGTAGACTTTAACAAACTCAGAGAACAGGTAGGTAATGGCCCCTGGGAGGTAAATTGTAAGGGGTAAACTAGTTTAAGAGAGCTGGCAATTTCTCAAGCAGATGCTACTAAAGGCACAACTGCAAACTATCCCAATGCTGAAGAAAGATAGGAAGACTAGTAAGAAGCCAATATGGCTCCATCAGGAGCTCTTTAATGACCTGAAAATCAAAAAGGAATCCCACAAAAAAGCAGAAACATGGATGAATTGCTATGGATGAATATAAAAGAGTAGCACAAGCATGTGGGGACAAAATCAGAAAGGGTAATCCACAAAATGAGTTTCACCTAGCAAGGGACAGAAAAGGCAGTAAGAAGAGTTCTCTAAATACATTAGGAGCAAGAGAAAGACAAAGGAAAGTGTTGGTCCTCTACTTAGAGGGGAAACAGAGCTAATAACTGATGACCTCAAGAAGACTGAGATGCTTAAGGCCTATTTTGCTTCAGTGTTCACTAAAAAGGTAAATTGTGACCAGACACTTAACACAATTAATTAATAGTAACAGAGGGAAGGATCACAAACCAAAATAGAGAAGAGCAGGTTAAAGAATATTTAGGTAAGTTAGATGTAATTAAGTTGGTAGGGCATGAAGCAACCTCAGAACTGTTAGTGAATATCTTCGAGAACTCATGAAGGACAGGTGAGGTCCCAGAGGTCTGGAGAAAGGCAAACATAGTACCTAACCTGAAAAAGGAGGAACAAAGAGAACCCAGGGAATTATAGACCAGCCAGCCTCACTTCCATACCTGGAAAGATATAGGAACAAATTTTTAAACAAGCATAGAGGCAACATACCAGCAGAGAAGGGATTAGAGAGTGCCTTTGGGCCCAGCTAGCCCCAGCCCACTATGCCTGCAGCCAATGCCGAGTCTGGAGAAAGGATAAAAGGGGACAGCCTGTCTCAGCTCTGGGCTGACTGGCCAGGAAGGACGGTGGAGCTCTGCCTCTTTGCACAAGGAAGCTTCCCTTACAGAATTGTGGAGACAGACCTGCCAGCCACAGCAGCCATTGGGGAAGAACTGCTAGATCCCAAGGATCAAGTAACACTTAAATCAGAGACTGGTTGGAGAGCCAACCTAAAGAAAAGAGCAGGGATGCCCTTCTCCTGGAAGACTGGGGATATGACCCAGTATTGAGTATTTCAGTATCTTTATTTACTTATTTTTGTTATATAACATTTTGGGGCTGAGCCCCTCAACCCTGCCCAGAAGGGGAATGAGACTGAAGGGACAATTAGCTGATGGGTTAGAGCCTGCCTCAGTGGACACCACTGATATAAGCTTCTTTCCTCTCAGGAAGACCACAGCCATGTCTGGGCTCCCAGAAGGTCTCCTAGGGGATGCTGCTCTAGCCACACCACTACAAATCCATTTATAAGCACCTATCGGTAATAGCCAATATAGATTTGTCAAGAACAAATCTTGCTAAACCATATTGGCCTAGTGGGTAGCAGGGAAGCCATAGATATGCTATAGCTTGATTTTAGTAAAGCTTTTGATGCAGTCCCACATGACATAAGTAAACTAAGGAAATGTGCTCTAGATGAAATTACTATAAAGTGGGTGCACAACTTACTGAAAGACTGTACTCAGAGAGTAGTTATCAGTGATTTGCTGTAAGACTAGGAAGGCCTATCTAGTAGGGTCTCAGAGGTCTGTCCTGGGTCTGGGTACTAGTCAATATTTTTATTAATGACTTGGATAATAGAGTAGAGGGTATGCTTACATAGTTTATGGATGACATCAAACAGGAAAGGGTTGCAAGAATTTTGGAGAATAGGATTAGAATTCCAAAGGACTTTGACAAATTGAAGAATAACTGGCTAGGTGGTCGTATTGCTGAAAAGGATCTGCAGGTTATAGTGGATCACAACTTGAATATGAGCCAACACTGTGATGCAGTTGTTTCCTGCTGGGGTGTATTAACAGGTGTGGCACATGTAAAATTTGGTAGGCAATTGTCTTGATCTACTCAGCATTGGTGAGGCCTCAGCTGGAGTACCATGCCCAATTCTGGGGAGATTTTAGGTTAAATTTAGGAAAAAACTTTCTAACTGTAAGGATAGTTAAGCTCTGAAATAGGCTGCGGAATCCTTCTCATTGTCTAACTTGTACTTAATCTCCAATCACCTCTCCAGGATGATGTAGCTATACATGGTTCTGCCTCACTGCAGGAGGCTGGACTAGATGACCTCATGAGGTCCTTCCAGCCCCACATTTCTATGATTGTCACTTGACAGATATGGGCTCTTACAATCTGCTGTGAATTTCATCAGCTCAGCTGGTTGGCAGCTCCTTCAGGTGGCCACACTGCAGGGGTTTACATAAACCAGGGTGTAGCAATGCAAGACTCACAACCTCTCCTGCTGGTCATCTCAGGAATTAGCTCTTTCCAGCCTTCAGAGCACCCTCTGCAGGCCAGAGTCTCACCTGCCACTGGCATCCATGTCCCCTCCCAGACCCCAGTGCCCTTTACCCTCAGGTGCTGCCCTATCACTCTGGGTCTCCCCTCCCTGGGGAACCCCATGCTCTAAACCCACCTTGCCTCAGTGGCTACTGCCAGTCATCATTTAGCCCCCACTCACTGGGGCAGACTGCAGTCTATAACGGCCACTCATTATTGGCAAGGGTTTAGGACCTACTGCCTTTGCCTAACTCTGGCCTGTCCCTTTGCAACTCCAGTACCTTTTCATAGGCCTTTATCAAGGCCTGCAGCCTGAGTTCCCCAGCACTGCTCCACCTCAGGTACCTTGCTCCCAGGCAGCTAGGCCTTCCCACTCCAGTGCTAGAGTAAGACTCCTCCAGTTCCTGCCCCACAGCCCTCTTATGAGGGCCAGCTGGGCCCTGATTAAGCCAGCCACACCTGTGGTCAGCTACATAGTCAGCTTCCCCCAGCTGTTCTTAATCCCCTTTCCCAGCCGCAGCCCTCTCCGGGGCTGCTTTTACTATTGGTTCTCCCAAGGCTGTTTTAACCCCTACAGGGACTTGCCCTGAAAACAGAGGCATTCCTGACTTTCAGGGACACACGGTTATTACCCAAATTCTTTACAAAATCTGAGATTGTGTTATCTATTCACATGAATGCCCACTGAGGTGTGAGCATGGGGTACTGGAGTCACCTTGTGGTGGCTGGAACCTGAAATAACAATGTTGGGGGCAGTGGAGTGGAGAGGAGTTAATCAGTGGCAAAATGTTTTGCCGGCCTAGCAAAAAAACTGCTAAGACTGGTGATAGGCATCAGCTCTCGCTTGAATAAAATCTCCAGTCAGTTGACCGGGCTACACTTTGCTCAGCACTGGCGACCGCACAATGTTGAGTCTCCCCCTGAAATTTCAGTTTGTAAATATGGGTTCCCTGGCACTCAACAGGGAAGTTTCGTCTCCATCCATCGCTCCACTGCAGGCAGCTTTGGTGCTATTCAGAAGAGTTCAGTCTTTCAACCTCGAGTGCCAGTGGCCAGTCACGTTGGTGGATTCTGGCAAGCTGGTCTGACTCTCCAAGGCCTGATCTAGGCCACACCTAGTATGGACACATTTATACTGGAGTAAAGGTGCCGTGTACCAGTATAGTTTATTCCCCTAAACCTTTATACCAGTGCAGCTATGTCCACACGAGGGGGGTGCTTTAACTGTACCTGTGTGGTACAAGTATTGTGTGTAGACAAGCTCTAAGAGGTAAGTTTATTTTTATTTTTTCTTTATCTGGGGAAGCTGCATGACACAGGGATTCTTGCCATACTCTCCTTTTTTCACATTTTGTTTTGGGACCCTTGTGGGCAGAGCTTTGGAAAGCAGGATGGGAGCCCCCCTCTTTTGCCTCTGAGATCCCCTAGGGGTGTGCCCTTCTCATTCTGTGTGTGTGTGAATGTGAAATTTTTAACGCTCTGCTCTCTCTAAACATCAAATCCAGCAAAGGTGGTTCACCCCGAAACGGATCTCTACTCCATGAAGGACCCATGCCAGAAGAGGAGAGCAGGCTTTACCAAAAGAAGTTACTCACTGTGGAAGCAGGATGCATCTGGGGCCTATTCTGGGAAATTATACTAGGTTTCTGAATCCTGGAGGAATTATGGAATAGCCCCCAGAGAATCTTGAGAATTTCCCAAAGTAGGATTGTGGGAGTTTTGAGAGTTTGACTTCTTCTCCCACAATCCCCAGGAACATGCCGGAGATCTCTGTGTGTGCTTATTCATCTACAGTGTACTGCAGTTTGAAGCAGTGCTAGGAATTCTGGGATACGTGCCTAGAAGAACAAGATGGAGTCACGTCAGCTCCATTGGAGCTAGCTAACTTGAGTAAATAACAATTTAGCTAACTGTAGCGTACACATGGTTCCTATCAGTGAAGCACTTGATCTTGCCAACATTTTCCCAGAGCACAAAGGCATCTAACCTTTGTATTCATCATTTCTCAAGAGTTCTCTTGCTGAAGATGTAGTATAGTGTAGCTACAGCTCAGCTAAAGTCGTGGAAAAGGCTCCTATATAAAGGCAGCAATTCGTGATTGGACTGTTTCACTAGATGGATCCAGAGACAATTTCCTTTCAGTGACTCTGTGCTAATAGGCTGCCATTAGTCCCAGCTAGCCTAGAAGAGTCTAGTTAAAGGAAGTCAAAGCTAAAGTAGCAGTCTGCCTAGGGTGCCCAATTTTGGCTGGGAAAGTCCCTTTTTTAAGCCCTGTCATGGCTGCCCCAACTTTTTTGACAAAACTGGGCATTTGTCCCATTTGCTCTTGGCAACTTGATCAATTGGCAAGAGTAAGTGGGACAAATGCCCACTGTTTTCAAAAAGATGGGGTGCAGAAGAATGTGCAGGGTGGGGAGTGGCAATGCCAGCCCCGGGCAGTGGGGAGGCCAGGCTCAGGCGGGGGGCAGGCAGGGCTCAGGCGAGCAGCAATGCCAGGCCCAGCCTTGTGCGGGGAGGCGAAGGCAGGGCATGGGCCAGCCCTGCACGATGTCCAGTTTTCCCTTTGGGAAATATGGTCACCCTAAATCAGCCAGTGAGTCAGGAGCAGGGTTAAGCTGTATAAAAACCATGAAGCAGAAGCTCCAAGGAGGTATGTTAGGGCCTAAAAAAAACTGGAGCTCGTAAAAAAAGAAAAGAAAAATAAAGAAATAAAAAACCCACAACTTGTTTCATTGAAATGAAAAATTGCAACCAGCTGTACATTTGGTCAAAAATAAAAGGGGCGGGGGAACCACAAGATTTCATCAAAAATTATTCCCCTTTTTAATTGAAATGTGGAATTCTTATTCTATTTTTGTAACAGCTCTGGATGTGCTCTGCCAATGGGAAGCTGTAACTCCATGCACAGGGTTGGTTTGCTGAAGATTTTGTTTCCATTTTATTTGGCTGGTGACCTTGTTCTCCACTTTGTTCAATGCAAATGCATAAGAGAGGTGCAACCCTTTTCTGGCCTTGTTATAGGCCCCGATTCCGCAAAGCATTTATGAACATATTTAACGTTAAGTATGTTCTTAAGTCCCATTGAAATTAGTGACTTTCCATTGACTTCAATGGGATATAAGCATGTGTTTAAATGCTTTGCTGAGTAGGGATGGGACTATGCAGATGTTTAAAACTGAGCGTTGCCTTAAATCCTGTGCTGAATCAGGGTCTTAATTAGCAGCCCTGAAGAATTATAGACGAGTCAACCTAACTTTGATATCCAGAAAGATACTGGAACAAATTGTTACACAATCCACTTGTGAGCTCCTAGGAGATAAAGTGATAAGGAATAGCCAGCATGGATTTGTCAAGCATAAATCATGCCAAACCAGTCTATTTCCCTTCTTTGCCAGGATAACCAAACTAGTGAATAATGGGGAAGATGTAATATATCTTGATTTTTGTATGACTTTGAATGGTCCCCCATAACATTCTCATAAGCAAAGTAGGAGCGTATTTTCTAGATCATAAGTTTTTAAACTGGAGGGCACAACAAGGTTATCAGGGGAGTGCAAGATGGGATGGAGGAGCTGCAGCTGGCTGGGTGCCCAGGCCATGGCAGGGCAGCAATAGGGAGAATGCATAGGGAGTCCTCAGCGGTGTGGGGGGTCCCTGCCCAGCCCAGCCCCGCCCCGCCCCAGTAGCAACCTGCTGCTTTCCCTCCGACCTCTGTGTGTGCTGTCCCACCCTGCTGCCTGCTGGGGCCTGGACACCAGGCTGCCTGCAGCCCCCCATATTTTAAACTCTCCAGAGCTTGTGGGAGCGAGAAGCTCTGGGTAGTCGGGAGGGAAGGTGAAGAGCCCTGGTCCGCACTGTGCTGCACTTCCATGGGCTTCACGTAGGATTGAGCCAGCCTGGTCCTGACACTACCCCAGATGTGAGCAGCCCACTTTCTCCATGAGCCACTTTCTGCCCCACACAGGCGACAGTTGGCAATGGGGGGCGGTAATGCAGGGCAGGGAATAGGACTGTTATGTGGCTCCAATGGAGAAGGGGGAGTGCAGCAAAAAAAGTTTGGGAACCTCTAGTCTAGGTGAAATTACTGAAAGGTGGGTGCACAACTTTTGAAAAACTGTCCTCAAAGAGTAGTTATCAACAATTCATTGACAAAGTGAAAGGATGTCCTGGGGCATGTGGGGTCCTGCAGGATCTGTCCTGCTTCCAGTACTGTTCAATATGATCATTAACAACTTGGATAATGGAACGGAGAGTATGCTTACAAAATCTGTTGGCTGACACCAAGCTAGGAGAAATTGCAAGCACATTAGAGGAGGACATTAGAATTCAAAATGATCTTGACAAATTGGAGAATTGGTCTGAAGCTAACAAGATGACATTCAGTAAAGACAAGTACAAAGTACTTCATATTAGGAAGGAAACATTAAATGCAAAATTTCAGAATGGGAACTAACTTGCTAGACAGTAGTATTGCAGAAAAGGATCTGGGGATTATAGTGGATCACAAATTGAATATGAGACAACAATGTGATGTTGTTGCAAAAAACGCAAATGCCATTCTGGGATGTATTAACAGGAATGTTGTATGTAAGCCATGGGAGGTAATTATCCTGCTCTATTCAGCCCTGGTGAAGCCTCAGCTGCTGGTGTCCAGTTCTGGGTGCCACACTTTAACAAAGATGTGAACAAATTGGAAAGAGTCTAGCACAACAAAAATGAGAAACGGTTTAGTAAACCTGATATATGAGGAAAGGTTGAAAACAAATGGACATGTTTAGTTTGGGGAAGAGAAGACTGATGGGATACCTAATAAATCTTCATATAGGTATACAGGTTGTTATAAAGAGAATGGTGATCAATTGTTCTCCATGTATGAGGGAAGGACAAGAAGAAACTGGCTTAGTTTGCACCACGAAGATTTAGGTTAGCTACTAGGGGAAAAATTCTTACTATAAGGATAGTTGAGCTGTGGAACTGGTTACCTAGGGAGGTCATGGAATCCCAGTCATTGGAGGTTTTCAAGAACAGGTTAGACAAACACTTGTCATGGATGAACTAGGTATACTTGGCCCTGCCTCAACATAGAGGGATGGCGTGGATGACCTCTTGAGGTCCCTTCTAGCCCTACATTTCTATGATTCTGCATTAGCTGGTATCTTGTCATTTGCACCTGGGACTAAACCAAATCAGAATGGTAGTGTCACCCCCTTTGCACAATTCTGAATGACTACTCAAGGTGCAAGGCACGAGAGAGTCCAATCCTGAGTCCCTTCTGGAAGATGGTCTGTCTGGAAGAGTCATCTTTTTTGTCTCTAGCCCTCAGACATAACTGTTGACTTAGTAATATAAGAATGTTACTAGCCCTGCCTAAAGGAGATAAGCGTGACTCAAATCCACCCTGGCCTGTGTGGTAATTTTCACCATGTTACAAGTGTCTCTGTCATAGGGTGGCTGGCCTCTGGGAATGAAGCTGGTCCAGACCCTCGTGCCAGAACAGGTGCTCCCAGTTTGGCCAAATAAGAGAGGAGGGCAGCTTCTGAGGCTATAAAGGACCAAGGAGAATCTGAGAGAGAGAGGGAAGGAGACTTTGTGTGTCTGGGACCTGGGGAGACAGGGCTGCCTGGGAGTAGTAGCTTGGCGGGAGATGAGAGCTGCTAGAGCCAGAAGGTGGTTCCTGGGGGAAGGCTGAAGGCAAGAAGAGCAGCAAGAGGGGTTTGCTGGCTGATCTCCCCAAACCAGAGGGGCTTCAGACAGCTGAAGGCAAGAGGAGCAGAAGAGGGAAGCGCCTGCTGGCTCTAAGCCAGAGAACCAAAGCCGAGGGCCAGAGAGGGCTGAAGTTGAGAACCAGTGGAGAAGCTTACCCACTGATGTCTCCACATCAGACAGCTGGACCCAGGGGGTTAGTGAGAGGACAAGGGGGAGTAAAGGATGCTCCCTGGTGAGGATGGTCTTCCCAGCTGGGAAGAGCAGGGTTGCATGCCAGCTGAAAGGGCTGGAGTGGCTGTCCCAGGACAGAAAAGGACCAATAAGGATCCTGGATGTGGTGGAAGACCCCAGAATATGGTATGGAAGGAGTCTCAACAGAGAGACTGGGGAGGGTAGGTGGGTCACTCTCGGTAGAGCAGGGTTTTAAGGACTACATGGATTGGGGGTGAAATGTAGTATGTTTGGGACTTTTTGTTGGGGATTAATTGATCAATATTTTTGACATAAATGAACCCTAAGGAGGGTATTATTGGGCCTGGCATAGAGTCCTTGGGTTACATGAGAGGGGAAACTGAGGCAGACATCTCGGTTGTGTCATGGTCGGTTGCAGAGATTACTCCAGTTGGAGCTGCCCTTTGACAATCCGGAGTGAAGGTGATACAATGCTGACTTCATTTCTCCTGCTTCTCTAGTTTCTGTTCCCCTTGGCAGCCAATTCTTTATCCCAGCAGAAAGATAGGTCATGCAAGTAACAGAATCAAGAAGGGGCAGTAGTTAACAGCATGCAGCTTTTCAGTTCTAGGTCACAAGTTCAAATCTAGTCTTGATCAGTAGTGCTCAGAAGTTGTTGCAGTTTGATGGCTGTTGAGTGGCCTACAGAAAATCAGTTGGTGGTGTCAGTCCAGTTTCTGGTGGACAAAGGTCCACATCATCAGTCTCACTAATTACGCCAATTAATGGCAATCTCAGCAGAGTGGCCAGTGAACCAACTTCTGTATCACTACAGCCCATGTCGGAGCATCTTTTGCATTCCCATTCTCAGAGTACTATCATGCAAGACTACATCTTCCTCTACAATGGCTCCTGCCACACCTGGAGCACTGATCTTAGTCTTTTTGGGTCAGTAAATCAATTTTTTTGCTCACCTCTCCCCGACAGATAAACAGTTCCTGTCATACTCACTATGCCCAGGGCCAGCTGAGGAACTGATTATTTGAAATATACCTCAAATGTAAATATTGTGTGTGCCGGGGATCTCCAGGTACCTCCTGCTGAAGAAGTCCAGCTCTGGTACTTGTTCCTGTCAATCCTGGGGACTGTCTTTGGTTTCAGAGGGAATAGGACCAGGAACTTAATTTAAAAATAAAAAGCTGAAATTCCCCTTTACATTTTGGTTTCCCCCTACTCAGGGAACTAGGGACCACAGGTTTGTGCAAGGCCACCTGGGGCAACCAGAAACTTACAGTTTGCAATCCTGTAGAAGTCAGACACTGTTTGCCTAAAACACTCCAGTCAGCAGGTCCTGATCCTGCTGGGAAAGGGTTAAGTGGATTTTAGAGACTCATACTGGTTACTTCCCCTGTATAGAAGGAAGGTGGGAGTGACTCTTTGGGGAGAGAAGACATGGGCTGGGGGCTGAGCAGTCCCGAAGGAGGAACTCCAGGAGCAGCCAAGCCTGTGAAGGAGATGTGAGCTGAATTTATTGTCTTATTGTTGATTGCTTGGTTAGTGAAGCCAAATCCCAGGAAGGGGATAAGTTTGTGGACTGCAGATTGGGAAAGCAGCCTGTCTGCATCATTATACTCCCATCAGATGAAAACAACTGTCATAACCAAGCTGAGCTGAACTCAAACCAGTGACCTAAAGGTGAAAGATTTCACATCCCATTGCCAATTCCCTGAGTCATCCACTTACCTTCCCTCTGCATTCATTTTGTGTTGATCCGCCTTCAGCTGGTGGTGATGCTGTGATGGGTGGTTACATGACATCACACAGGATCATCATCTCATGACACATCCAGGTGTTACAAGGCCATGTAGAAATGACTTTGTTCCTGAGATTACATTCAAGGGGATCTAATATTCAGCATAAGATAATCAAAGACCAAAAGTAGCTAAAACAATAGGAACAGCTCCTGCCAGATATTCCTCACCTAATAGGCAATAAAAGACACATTCAGTTTATACTGCAAGTTTATTACAGTAATACAGTCAGATTAAATAATCTTCGTAGTTGATATAATTATATCAGAGAGAATATAAATATTTTAGTTTCAATACAGGCAATCATTTCATTTTTCCGTGCAGAGAGTAATATACAAACAATCATATGGAATAAAATTAAACAAAAGAGAGAAACCTAAATTACAAAGTATGGCTTTAATCTATAAGAAAGTTGTTTCATATGATGAACATTCATTTGTATTTAAGCTTGGCTGGATTCAGTTCAATCAGTAAACATCAGCATTTGTCAGTTTCACACTGAACCCAAAAACGGACAGAGGAAAACAAATGGCCATCAATGCTAATGAACATTTAGAGACATTAAAAATATTTTTTAGACAAAAACATAAGAAGTCCTCAGGGGACCTGGCCCTTTCCTGTTAGTGGCTGTACAACGGTATCTAGAAGCAGGAGTTCTCAGGCCACTGAATTTCTCTGGCAGCACAGAAACAGGAGCCTGCTTGTTCGGCTACATAGCAATAGAAATAAAAGCTGGGGATGTCTGTTTAAAAGATTTTATTTCGGTAAAAAATTGATTCAAAAATAGATGGTGATGCAATAACAAATCCATTGCTGCCCAATTACACCTGTCACTGTGCTCTAACCCAGGGGTAGGCAAACTATGGTCCGGGGGCCAATCTGGCCCTTCAGACACTTTAATTCGGCCCTCGAGCTCCCGCTGGGGAGCGGGGTCCAGGGCTTGCCTTGCTCCATGTGTGCCATGGCTCTGCACAGCTCTGAACAGCGGCATGTTCCCCCTTCGGCACCTACACAAAGTACGGCCAATGGGAGCTGCAGGAGCGGCGCCTGTGGATGGGGCAGCGTGCAGAGCCGCCTGGCCACGCTCCATGTAGGTGCTGGAGGGGGGACATGCCGCTGCTTCCGGGAGCTGCTTGAGGTAAGAACCCCCTGGAACCTGCACCCCTGACCCCCTCCAGCGCCCCAACCCCCAGCTCTGATCCCCCTCCTGCCTGCCAAACACCTTGGTCCCAGCCTGGAGCACCTTCCTGCACCTCCAACCCCTCATGCCCAGCCCCAGCCGGGAGCCCACACCCCCAGCTGGAGCCCCCGCATCCCACACCCCAACTCCTGCCCCAGCTGGGAGCCCCCTCCTGCACCCTGAACTCCTCATTTTTGGTCCCACTCCAGAGCCTGCACCCCCAGCTGGAGCCCTCACCCGCTCCTGCACCCCAACCTCCAATTTCATGAGCATTCATGGCCTGCCATACAATTTCCATAGCCAGATGTGGCCCTTGGGCTAAAAAGTTTGTCCACCCCTGCTGTAACCCATTGCCACTTGGTATTCAGAGACAGAGCTCCCTCTTCAAGAGCACAGGCCACTTTAGCTGATGAAGAAACTTCCTTAGCTGCAAGCAGTAACTTAGCAGGGCTTACGAGACACTGTTTTCTTGATTTAAATAATTTATAGGCTTTCTTAAGGTATCGATCACTGTAGGATCCAACTATCTCACAAACACTGATGAATTTATCCCAGAAACTCCTCTGTCAAGAGCAGCTCAGGCCATGAAAGGGCAGTGATCTATATACACACACACACAAACACAAGCTAGGCCTTTCCAACTATATTCATAGAAACTGAAATAAGTTAAAAATCCTGTTGAGCCTACTGATAATCCAGAGCGTGGTACAAATTTCTCCCCCCTCCCCCTCCTCTTCTCTGTCTCTTTTATTCTTTTGCCAAAGTTTAAAAATAAAGACCTTAAACTACACTCATTCAATGCATTTTTAATGCCAAATGAAAACTTTGCTACATGGCACCAAGTGCCCTTTTTGTTGTTGTTTGTTAAAAAAAAAAAAAATACGATCACTAATGTACTTGTCATGCAAGTGCAGGGATTTTTTCCTCTGGAAAGCTTCAAGGCTACGGGCTGATGGGTTGGAGGGATTGTTTAACAGATCTAGAATTTAGTTTTGCTCGTGAGCAGGCTTAAGGAGAACAATGAATAGGGAACCTGATTTTCTGTCCTATGTCAATGAAAATTGTGATGAAGTTGAGGTAGATTTGGCTGTGTAAGGTGTAATATCCTACAGAGAACGAAGACACACAGGAGATCAAACAGATAGATCAATGCAAAGGATAGGCAAACGAGCAGGGGGAAAAAATCCCCGCCCTTCCATCAAAAAGAAATCCCATCCAGGATTGTTCCCTTGTCATGTCCTGCCTAGTTAGCAACACTACAAGCTTCTCCCCTTGGCCCGTCAGTGTCCATTAACCCTGGCCCAAAGAAACCCCCTCTAGAGGTCAAATGGTGAATCAGGCTCCAGGGCCCACCCAGTTCTTGATCACTCTGCTAAGACTACCAACAAAGGGGCAAATTGGAGGCAACGGTAATGATTTCTTTGATGTGGATAGCTGCCCATCAAGAACTGGGCTGAGAACACCAAACTCATTGCACACAGGGCAATGAACACACATCAGATGGTAGCGACTTTCAACCAGTACTGACCTAGGCTGCTGTAACACCATAGTATGAGCTACAGGAGAATTCCTTTCGCTGCTGAAAGGAGGCGTCTTCTCCTTGCTGCAGGCCACACACAAGCATCACAATGCCCTTGAACCTCCTGCCCCGGCCAGTTTGGCGAACTGAAGATATCTGCATAGACTGGAGCAGTGGGGAACCTAAGCTCTGACCCTGCAGTGTGTGAAATTGATGCCTGTTCACAGGGCCTGTGCACCATTTAAAGCTCACATGTGCCCAAAGCATTTGTTCTAGCCCTCTGCCAAGGGGTAACTTTCCCTCTGTGTTACTGGAAAATATCATATTGCGCACACCATCAATCCCTACAATCTGTGTTTTGTGTAGAAACAACCCACCCACCCACACCAGCTGGAGTGGATTTTCTGAAACTCTGTTCTGCACGGAAGGTCTAATGCTATCAGAGAGCATGAACATACCTAATGAATTCCCTTCCACTGTTCTTAATATGGAATTTCTGCTACTGGAGTTTAATTAGCATCTTAATAATATTCCCACCCTCCGCCTCTCCCCCACTGACATCCAAATTAGCTGCTGCAGCTCCAGCGTGGATGAGCTGGATGGATCTGGCTCCCACTGACTCCAGAGGCAGCAGGACACAGCCAGCTCTTAACAGCTGTGCTATTGTTCTGTCAGTTCAGCAGCCTTGGAGGGGGAACATCAGTTTTGTCTCCTCCCCTCCCTCCCTGTGACACTGGGGGCTGATGACGCCTTAAGGCTGGAGGTGCCTGCACACTGTCCATGGACTGGCAGGATTGGCAGGGCAAGTGCTTATTATGCTAATCTGCCTTCAGCTTGGCTCCCACTTCCTGGGAAAAATACCCCGGAGCTGTGACAGCCTTCAACTCTGCCAGCATGTGCTGCAGGGGCAGTGTCTCTGCAAAAATAAAAAAGGGGGGTTGAGGTTTACACTGAATTCCACTCCCACCAGTCACCCTGCCCAGCAAGGAATACATCGAAAAGGAACTGTTTGTCCTTGGAGATGCCATTGAGGCACAATGTAACAGGAGGAGAGAGGCAGGGAAATAGATTAACCCTTTCACTGCTGGT
Source organism: Lepidochelys kempii (assembly GCF_965140285.1). Classification (NCBI taxonomy): domain Eukaryota; kingdom Metazoa; phylum Chordata; order Testudines; family Cheloniidae; genus Lepidochelys; species Lepidochelys kempii. Next base: position 156,668,811 of record NC_136382.1, read on the forward strand.
CTGCCATTGAAAATGCTGTGCTGGTATTTTCTCCGCATACCAGTGACGATAAAGGGGTGTTAAGCTGCACGTATCACACTCAGCAGCACAGAAGGTGCCATGCCCTGGAAACAGTACGTTCAGTAGCAGAACCTGAGCATTCTATCCGGATGTGCCTGATACATACAACAGGGACACTCCATGTGAACATATCCTGTACAGTCAGCAGCCCATCAGGGGCACCTCACCTGGGCGTAGCCAGTACGTTCAGTATCAGGCTGCCCAGATACCCAGAGCATTATAGCAGTGGTGCCCTCAGGACATTCACTGCCAGTGTCAATGGGGCTGCATCCATTGACGCCAACAGAGAACATGGCTCAGCATTTTACTGTCTGAGATGTAGGTCATCTATAAACGTAACAAGTGGTCTATTCAGTGTGCTAGGTGGCACAACACTCTATTGCACACCATTTCTTGTTCACAACCTCGTGAATCATGAGGTAATGTGTAATCATGCCCTTTGCTTACCACTGCATATATTTTAAAGAGCTCAACCATGCACTCTCTATCACACCCTACAAATATGTGGGAATGTGTTCCTTTTGCGGGCTGGGGACTCGAGCAAAGGGTTAAATTGAAAATGAGACCACTTTGACTAAAATAACGTTATTGTATAGCTAATTAAGGACTATGCTGCGAAGGGCGTCGGAGTGGCCTGCTGCTAGGCCATGATTTCACTAGTCTGCTTTGATTGTGGCTAGGGGTGTGGGGAGTAGCATTCCACACCGACAGCAAGATACTGACTGATTAATAAGGGGAGTCCTGCCTGTGCTTTTGGGAATTCAAGGCAGCCGACATCAGCTTCCGGGCCCAATCCTGTGAACACCACCTGTCTTCAGCTCCCATAGCACGACTGGGCCCTATATCTGCGGCTTGGAGGATGAATGACCTAATCTGCCACGCTGGTGATTTATAGCAGCAAAATACCACCTCCCATCTTCAAGTAATTAGCAAATGCAGGTGGCTTTGATATAAATCTCCAAATCAAGGCACAGCTGTAACTCTCTTGGGGACACCATCACTCCTGAAAACAAAAGTCCTGGGGAACTAATGTCACGCATTAAAGATGGACTTCCACTCACTGGTATTGCCAAGATTTGCATTTTTTCACTGAACAGCATGAAAGACGGATCCCGCCCCACTGCACAATTCTATAGAAGCTTCAGCACGGGGATAGCCTTTAACCCTCTCACTCCCAAATAAAAAAAAGGCTGCCTTCTCATCAGTATGCTGCCTGTCTTTATCCTCTGAGCAAGAACACAGACTCCCTGACTCTAATTGAGGAAATGCAATAGTATTCTGCAGCACTGACTCAACACCACTGCAGTAAGAGTATTGTGAGCCACAGGATTCCTGATCTTCACTGGAGCAGAAAGGAAACCTGACATCTCAACCCCGTTGGTGGTTTTTACAGGGCTGGTTGAGTACAGTTCCATCGTTTGCAAATCACAATGGACAGGCCATTCTTTTTCACCGGCAGAATTTACACAGGATACTGTTAATATGTTGGGAATTCAGATACACTGATTTCAGCTGGCCGTTAAAAAAACTGCTTCAATTAAACTTAACCCTTCACATGCACCACAACAGAAAAAGAAGAATTTTGCTTTCAAAAGTGCTGTGCCTGCAATCAATTAGAAAAACACTGAAAATCTTCTCATAAAATATTGGATTTTCAAATGGGGTCTATGGGAGGTAGGTACCAAAATCTCATTGAAATTCTAGGGGTGGTAGGTGCCTAACTCCCTTAGGAGCCTTTGAAAATCCATTCCCCCCCACCCCCCGCACACAAAAAAATATAGTCAAGGAAAAACATTTACCACATTTTTTGTCTGTAGTTTTTTGCCATAGGAAGGTAGGGGCTTTAGTGCCTGAGGTATAGGTAGTTCCTGGATGCTTTTAGGAAAGTGTGAAGGTGGGAGAGACTGGAGAATAGTTTGCATAGCTTGCAGGTATAAAGAACCAGGTGTGTTCCCCACCAGGCTGTTGAATTTGTCTTCCCCGAGCAAAGCTGTCCAGTGGTCTGGATGATCCTGCAGAACTTTCCGCATCTTAAACTGTGGGTTAGGCATGAAGAGCAAGAGGTAGTCGAGGCAGAGCTTTTTTGATGCCACGTTGACTTTGGAGTCCCACATCTGCTCCAGGATGACATCCAATGGGGTGAGCCCCTTGCTGTCCTCGATCCTGGGAGAAGCCCCATTTCCTAGGAGGATGAGGACGGTCTCTGACCTCAGCAGTTCGCAGGCAAGGTGCAGCGGGGTCTTGCCATCTTCCAGATGAAAGCAGCCAGTCCTGTTGATGTAGGAATTTAGGCTGGGTAGCTTGTGTGCAATCTTGATGATCAGCGCCAAAATGTCCCTCCTGTCGTATGTGACTGCCATGGCCAAATGAGGGGCAGAGGACGGGCAATAGCAGAAATGCTCTCCAGGCACCTTGAGAGCATCCTCTGGAAAATGAGACAGCAGATACTGGGCATAAGGCAGGTGATTATGCACCACTGCATAGAGAAGGGCTTCCGAAGGTGAATATGTTCTCAGGCTTGCATTTTCCTCCCAGTAAAAATATTCCATAGTTCTCATATCTTCCAGCATCCACACCGGTTTGTGGTCTCTCACAGCCTGGTAGAACATATAGGATAAGAATTTACAATGCCTGCTCTGTTCATCCTGCAGGCTGGCCTGGTTACTGGCCATGTCTCAGCAAATAAACAAGACCTGCACACAAGCTCGCTCCAGAATGTAAGATTCACTCACTTTGAATGCAGATCCCGATGCTGCTGCAACCTTCAGCCTGTCATTGCAGCCCAGACTGCACTAGCTGGAATGCCTTGGCTTGAACATCTCCACCCATTCATTGTTTTTTCCCCTCATTGCAGTGGTTTTGTTTAGGTAAGCACAATCCCACAGGCTCAGTTAACCCATGCCATGCAATAGATGGTTAGTCAGTGCATTCTGCTCCATGCACAGCACAGGTTAGAACGCTGTCAGACTAGCAGTGATTTTTATAGATGCAGAGCTACATAGGAGAGACTAAAATTAGCTTTAGAGGTGAGGCAATTTTCTGTCTGTGTTTGATGCCTACCCAGATCAGCTGATATAGTGCAGTAAGCACAATATGCATTTATTCATTTGTCTTTGTCCCTCGTACTTCTACAATTCCGTATATAATAAATGTATATTGATACTATATAATCAATATTGAGTACCATATATAATTTCCATATACTGATTGCTAGCTATATGGTTATAAAGTGACTTCTATTTACTAAATACTGTTATGGGTGACGCATTAGGGGACACTGATAATGGTTTGTCTATTAGAGGTCATCAATCCTTGAGGGGGCCATTTAGGGATCTGGGGCAAAAATTGGGGATTGGTCCTGCTTTGAGCAGGGGGTTGGACTAGATGATCTCCTGAGGTCCCTTCCAACCCTGATATTCTATGATTCTATGATGCATAAGCCCATAGGCTGAAACTCTACATAGAATGAGTTGAAGACACCATGCAGTAACCCCATCCAGAGTCATGAAGGATATTGGATAGTTAAAGCACTTCCCTTTGTCCGGCAGTTAAAGCTCTGAGGTTCCTTTGTGTTGCAAAGCAGATGCATGAAGAAAGGATTAATGTCCAAGCCACCTTTCTGTCTAGACCAGCTAATCTGAGGGGGATCCTTGCACTTGGGGTTTCCCAGATGTCCATGCAGGGGAGTTTGGGGCTGTGTGAGACTTGGGTGAGGTCCTGGGAAGAGACAGAGGCCCAAGGCAGATGCTTCTGGGACAAGACAGAGGTGCCTGACCGGAGGTTTCTGCAAGAGAGTGTGACCTGTGTGCTGTTTGTTACCACCTGTGTTCAAGGAAACAGGATTTACACGCATTGGAAATAAACAAATTATACTGAGAAAATACCTGACTCTGCTTCGTTGATTTCTGCTTTAAACAGGACCTGACCTGCAAGGTCCTGAATTCTGTTATAACTTGGCAAAGGGGCAACAATCTACACTGTGTCCATATTGGGAGACTCAACACACAACGTTCAGATCTGGATTTTGAATAGCCCAAAGTTGCAAGGTGTTCAGGTCCAGGGATTTGGATCATCATAGGATAAAATTAGGTCCATTTGCAAAGTTTGGGTCTGGATCTGGGTACAGACTGCAACCTCCCAGCCCACAAAATTCAGGGACATTTAGATCCTGGGGTTTGGTTCAAGCCCATCTCCTGTACAGTGTATACATTTAATGTTTTGGGTCAGGTTTACACATTTTGAGTGAGCAATTGCATGCCCAGTTTGTGTTCACAATTAATGTGACTGTGCATGCAAATACAGCTAATTAGATATTTGCATGCGCCATTATCCAGTTTGTATGTGTAACCCACACACCTTCTAGGTGTGGTGTTCTGTCCCATTTAGTGGCACCGAGACCACTTAGAGAGAGAGAGAAAATGAGTCTGCTCTACACCCGTAGCTAACAACGAGTTGGCTTTTAGCTCATGCAGTAGAGGCTCATGCACTAAGCTCCAGAGGTTCCCAGTTCAATCCTGCCCGCCGACATCCAGGGTCTGTCGGCGTTACAAGTGGGGGCTCATCTGGGATTTCAACTGGAAAGACTCCGAAGCTCGGGACACACTTCCTCAGCTAGGGGAAGTATGTCACCCACACACCTTCTGGGTGTGGGGTTCTGTCCCATTTAGTGGCACCGAGACCGCTTAGAAAGAGAGAGAAAATGAGTCTGCTCTACAGCCTTAGCTCACAGCCAGTTGGCTTTTAGCTCATGTGGTAGAGGCTCATGCTTTAAGCTCCAGAGACCCCAGGTTCAATCCTGCCCGCTGATGACCAGGGTCTGTTGGTATGGTATGTTGGACGTAGGTGCATGATGGAGCAAACATATTTTGTGTGTCCAGTTGTTTACCCAAACAGTCTGAAAAATCAGGCCATTAGCATACAAGCCCCGTGTAACAAACTGGTCTGGTTAAAAGTTAAAGTGTTAATACATTACATGTTTATAGCATCTTTCATTCAACGATCTCAAAAGACTTTGCAATCATTAATTCATTATGTCTACAACACCCCAGTGAGATAGGTAAGTATTGCCAGCCACATTTTATAGAGGAGGAAACAGAGGTATGTGCACAAATGTTTTATGACTTGCTCAGGTTTACACAGTAAGCCAGTGGCAGAACTGGGAGTAAAGCCATGAACTCCTGAGTCTTTTCTCCATGCTCTGACCACTGGACAACCCTCCCTCTCTGAAACTCAGGCAGAAGTCTGGAGCTAAAGACAAAGTACAATGTTTGTAGTCTCTTCTATTATGTGGGTTATTATAGGGTGTTCAAATGTGTTCACCGGGTGAAAAACATCTAAACAAAAACTATTCTGCAAATAGTATTGTCCCTTCCCATATAAAATACCAGGAGAAGGAATAATTAGTCTCTGAACTCTGTGGCTTATGAATAGACACTGTTGTGCCATCAGGGTGAGGGAAGAGATGCCCAGGGGACAGAGGCATGTCCTGGGAAGGAACACTGGGGAGAAATGGGGCCAATTCTGTGGCAGAGAGATTATATATTGGGCCCACCTCCGCGCTTCCTTAAGCTGCTCATCTATTTTCCCCGCCATCCTGCTGTCTGCTATAGGCAAGCTCTCTGCATGTTGCATGCTCCTATCTCATCCAATAGTCTATGCGAGCTAGAGCTGGGTGGACTGTTTGATAATGCATCTGTTTTGAGGTTGCAAAATAAAAAATGTTTGCAAAACAGAAGTAAATCTCTAAAACAAAAACATGCAAGGTTTCTTACAACAAATTTGAGTGCAAAAACTTGGGCTACTATCCATGAGTGCAAACCAAACCAACCACAAGATTCAAGGGAGGTGGCGGGGATGAAGTAGAGTTGTTTTTTGCCTTTTGAGCTGGGATTGGTTGATCAAGCAAGACGTGTCACATGGTGTTGTTTCTGGTTTCCTGATTGGCTGAGCTGTATTCCACAGGGTTAGCAGAAGGCCATTCTGACTCAATTTCACAGAGGGCGCAGCAGCAGAAAGGAGTTTTATGCACCTCTGTATGTCGAAGGGGACAGGGGAAGATTTTTTATCCTCACCTCCTAAAGACCAGCTAAGATTTCAGTTAGAACATGGCAGCCACCCTTGAGAACTCCAGATAGGAGAATGGTCTTCCAATTAAAGCTGATAGTCATCGAGATATGTGGATACTGTAGTGTACAGGAATTGGCAGAATCCTTTAAATTGTCTTGTCTGTTTTAGAAACCAGCCAGAGCTGCAGCATGTGTCCATACCCAGGCCTGGCATGTTGTATATAATTAGTATACATGGTTGTACAGACCCCACCATGCCATTGTGGTTTCTTTGTGCTATTATTGTTGGGTAAAGGCCAAAAGATACAGCAGGTGAAGATTCCTTAATCCAGGAATACAGTGGTACAGAGAGTGGCAGAAGAGGCCAAGTGAAACGGAAAGAGTAACTGCAGGCCATAAGCACTGGGACCGTGAGTAACCTACTCACTTGGCCAGGAGCATTGCTCACGTGTATATTGATTCACAGGGTCAACGGGAATAAATTGCTTCCTGCCATTATGGTGTTTCTGTCTGGTTGTGTTTTTGTTTAGTCTGTTCGGCTGAGACAGTTTCATGATGCAGACATGCCAACTCTCAGGAAATAATCGTGAGAGCCGTGATTTCTAAGTAAAAATTAAGCCTGACTCATGATCTCACAATAGAACTGTCAACAGTCAGGAAACTTCAGCCACGAAAAGGAATTTATGTAGGTAGCTAGTTCTTGTGTGCCTATGTATAGTTACCAAACACGGTTATGCAGAACCCAGCTGCGCCTCTGTGGTTTTTTTTATAGTATTGTTATTGTGTAAAGAGCAAAAGGGAAAACAACTGGGGATGAAGAAGCAGCCACTAGGACTGTGTGTCAACTGCTTTTTTAAATGAAGCCGTATCTACGGAGGGGCTTAGGTCGATCTAACTACATTGCACACGCACAATTTTTTTCACAGTGTGAGTGATGTAGCTAGGTCAATCTAATTTTTACGTGTAGACCTGGCCTAAGGCTCAATTGACCCTAAATCGTGCACTAGAAGCTGCATCAATGGAAACAGCTACTAACAACGTCAGGGAGCTGCGACAGCATTGTGCAATCTGTGCAACACACAAACTGTGGGTCACACAGAAAGCACTACCAGAAGACTACTCAAGGACTTTCATTGTGGGAAACAGTCTCATAATACAGATGGTTGGTTCAAGAACAAGTCCTTTATGAACTTCCAGATATTGGGACACATATGGAAAATGTGCACATTAGTGAAAAAAACACAACCACCACCTTGTAAGGATCAAAGCAGAGGACTGTATAATCATCAGCTTGCAGATGACAACATCGAGTCCACTGAGAATGTTGTAGCATCTCTACAGCTGTTCAGTTTCGACAAACAATGCTATTTGGATTTCTTCACAAGTGGAAGGAATGAGCTTGAAACAGGGTCTGCTGTTTCTGTAATTTCATAGCAGGATTATCAGACACTGTGTAAAAAGGTGAAGTTACAGAAAACCTCTGTCTTGGAAAAAACATATACAGTACAGGGAAATTCTTGCTATCTTGGTTGTTATTACAGGAACTGGCCAGCATACTAAATCTCTGTGTTGTGTCCCGCATTATTTGGCAGAGAATGGCTGAGAAATTCAGCTGGCAAAGCATAAAATGGCTGCAAGTTTAAAAAAATAATATATATGATCCCTGGCCCAATACAAAAAACAGCTGAACTGAACAGTTTCCTGAGTCCTAGTCAAGTGCTCTATCCACTAGACTGTCTTTCTGGCCTTAGGACTAATCAATATAAAATGCAGGACAGATCCCTATGCTTGCGCTGGAAGTAAAAAAAGACTGCCGGACCATTCCTGTCCTTTCTTGACCTGTGTATATGAGGTGCTGGAACAATGTTTAATTGTGGAGATGCTGAAGGCAGAAACCATGTATTTGGGTTGTTATTAATACTTCAAGCCAGGGGGTGCGGTAGCACCCCTAGTTCCAGCACCTATGTGTGTGTCTATAACAATAGCATACTATCAACGTGTACATATGACTATCTGTACCTCACTCTATTCCTCCCTGTGTATACCTCCACGGAGGGCCGCCCTGATATGTTCATGAAATCATGAATTTTTGAAGGGTAGTGGATCTGGGAGACATTGTGCAGAATGTTGAGGTCCATAAATTTCACTAGACATAGTAAGGGTTTACAACGGGAGAGTTAACGCTGAAGCTCTCAGTGTTAAATTTTGCTGCATGCAGTAAGTATCATCAGTTATGGTGGATTTCCATGAGAGCATGCCACATGGAGCCGCTACTCCGCAATTCTACTGTCCTCTGCTAGCCTGGTTTGCATATCTGCATGCGTGTGTTATTAGCACAACAGTTTGCATATCTGCATGCGTGTGTTATTAGCACAACAGAGTTGCCAGCAGCGCTGCAGTGTGACAGACCACATCACAGCAGTTCTCCTCCATGGCTTATTCAAAGATTTAATGCCGTGGAGCTATATCAATATTTCCAAAATTGGCCATGATGCTGACTTTGTTGCAGTAAATTATTAATAATAATCTTAAACACTTATTGCACTCTAAAGGATCCCATACAAACATAATCCCTGATCTCACAAAGGGATCTATATAGGAAGACCCTTACACCTGCACAGAGTCCCACTAACTTTGCAATGATGCAGAATCAGGGTTTTTAATTGATATGCAGAGGGATCACTTCATCCACCAAACCTGTCTGAAATGCAGCAACCTTTGGTGGGGGGTGAGGGGAAAGGAGAGTAGCCATCAAACAGTGAACAACAATGACACACAACAGCTCAAGACAGTAGGTGAAGAAGAATCTTCAAACAACTTGTAACTGTAGAGGCAATTAAAGGAGCGAGAATGCCATTGCCAAAGTTTGGAATCTGGCCAGGACACAGGGGCCAATACTCCCACTCTGATTAAAAGGTCATGGTGCCTTTAAGGACCACAAGTGGTCAGGACCATTGCTTCAGAACTCATCAATAATGGGATTTTTGTTGTTGTTGCCTGTGTTGTATTTCCCAGGATTCAAGTAAAGCGTGGGAGGCAGGGCACAGCTCCCCCTCACCTGCTGAAAGCGAAGTGGGTCTCCCTTCTCTCCCTGGCTTAGATAAGCAGTGCTCCCACACAGCTCTCCCTCCTCCTTGATATGGTCAGACTTCCCCCTCCTTTTTCAACCGCCTTTAACCACAGTTCCAGCTGCATTGTGGTGTAGAATGCTGGCCCCCTTACACTTCTCTCAGGGTGTTTTTCCTTCTGCTTATTCTTCCCTATCAAATCTCAAATTCCCTGTGTTGTATGGAGGTCAGAGAATGAGACTGGGAGAATGACATCATAATAGGCTGACACCTGAGCTACAGCATCCAGCCCTCAAAGAAGTGAGGTGGAGACGCTGAATCTTTCACAAAGAGCTCTTCTCTCCTAACCGTTTGTCAGGAGTATGAGTTAAATGTGTTTTGTCTGTTGCTCCAGTGAGAGGGCCCAGTGCTAAGGGCACGCACCCAATAAATATCTAAAATAACTCCAAAGGGAGAGTTAAAAGCACTGCTAACTCTAATTGAATGAACGCATGTCATGTATCCCTCAGATACAGTCTAGACAAGTCACAGTCTATATCTGGAGAATAAGATGCCAGCTTGGTTCAGTCAGCTACAAAAAACAAGCCTGATTTTATTACAGCCTTTTAAAATGCTTTTGAGACCTGATTTACACAGCGTCTGCCCAAGATGTACTGAAGTTATGATCAGGTGACTTTCCTCCCACTTCACGGTGGCCTGTTTGCTTACAGTCCTGGTACCTAACCTATCTGGAGGATACTTTCCCCACAAATGATGTGTAAATGTCCAGAATACCCTGCTCAACCCAAGAGCATAAAACCCTGAATGTTAAGTTGTGGCAATACTTTGATGATTTATGACTACAAATAAATTAAATCACCCAGTAGCTCTTTCTGTCATGAAGGGAAGGGGCCATGCTGCAGCTCTGCTTTGATGTGGGCTCCTCCCCGTCTAACAAGATAAAACATGGGGTGACTAGTAGCATAGATCCCTTGCTCTGCTAATCTGCATGCCACTTCCAAGGCTGAAGATTGAGAATCCAGCAAGACACAAACTCATTTTGTCTTAACACAAACATAATTAACCCTGTGGAACTCACTGCCATGTGATATCAAGGACGGAAGTTTATAGGATTCAAAACAGATTAGATACTTTTTCTTTTTAAGCTCTTTGGGGGTAAGAACTGTCTTTGTTACGTCTTTGTACAGCACCTAGCGGCCCTGGTCTGGGACTGGGGCTCTTAAATGCTACAACAATATAAATAAAGTAATAATATTAAACTATAGGTTTGTACAGTTCCTATCACAATGGGGCCCTACCTGGTTGATACTTTTTAGTGCTACCACAATTTAAATACTAAATCAACTCTCCATGTTAACACAAGGCAACTACCAAATGCTGAGCATTAGAAAACACAACCTCCTATAGCGCTATGATTTTACAATTGCCCATTAAGAATCTTCTTGCACCATCCTCTCAAGCACTAGATGCTGGCCACTGTCAGAGATAGGATACAAGGCTGAGTGGACTATTGGACTGAGCCAGTGCAGCAATTCCTAGTTTCCTATGCCTCACTTTGAACATTGCCGTGTTTCAGACCCCATAGGTGGCTCCCTCAAGGCAAAAAATTTCATTCCAATTGTCAGTACAGAAAATGGTCAGTGTATATCCCAGACAGCAATAAGAACGACAGAAATGCCTAGAAATTAAGCTTGTCCAGGATCCTTCCAGAAGTGATTGACTTTATTATCTCCAGCATTGGGCCAAAAGAACTGTGCCGGGATAATAATTCATTCCCTGAGCAGAACACTTGTCATTCCTTAGCCAGGGACAAGGACAACCTGCTGCTGCTGCTACTACCAGCGGCTGATTTAATATTTAAGTGAGCTGTAGCTCACGAAAGCTCATGCTCAAATAAAATTGGTTAGTCTCTAAGGTGCCACAAGTACTCCTTTTCTTTTTGCGAATACAGACTAACACGGCTGTTACTCTGAAACCTGCTAGCGGACAGCTGATCATCTCAAGCTCCTTCTTATCTATGGCTTAGTGTGCTTCTGCAGCTGGGCAGTTAAACTCACTCAATAGGTGCATTAGTGGCAGAACCAGCTGATGTAAGAGCAAGGAATTCAAAATGCAGCTGAAAAATAAATGTATTACGGAGAAGCCTTTAGAAGTTTCAGACATGCTAAGTATCCGAGAGTTGGCAGGTTGTTTCCAACTCATTCTCGTGGCTAGGGGGTGGCCTAGGAGTCAGGAAATCAGGGGTCTAGTCCTGACTGCCATGGTGACTCAGACTTTAAGGCTGAAAGGACCATTGTAATTATCTAGTCTGACCTGCAAATTGCAGGCCACAGAACCTCACCCACCCAGTCCTCTAATAGACCCCTAACCTCTGGCTGAGTTACTGAAGTCCTCAAAGCTTGATTTAGAGACTTCAGAGAATTTAGTTACAGAGAATCCACCATTTATTCCAGTTTAAACCAGCAAGTGACCCATGCTGCAGAGGAAGGCTAGGTATGTGTTAGATTATGATTTCTTTAAATGGCTGAGAAAAGAATTGTGCTGAATAGAATAACTATTTCTGTCTGTGTATCTTTTAGGTAACTTAAGGTTTTGCCTAGAGGGGTTCTCTATGTTTTTGAATCTAATTACCCTGTAAGATATCTACCATCCTGATTTTACAGGGGGGATTTCTTTATTTCTATTTACTTCTATTTTTATTAAAAGTCTTCTTGTAAGAAAACTGAACGCTTTTTCATTGTTCTCAGATCCAAGGGTTTGGGTCTGTGGTCACCTATGCAAATTGGTGAGGCTTTTATTCCAACATTTCCCAGGAAAAGGGGGGTGCAAGTGTTGGGAGGATTGTTCATTGTTCTTAAGATCCAAGGGTCTGGGTCTGTAGTCACCTAGGCAAATTGGTGAGGCTTTTTACCAAACCTTGTCCAGGAAGTGGGGTGCAAGGTTTTGGGAAGTATTTTGGGGGGAAGGACGCGTCCAAACAGCTCTTCCCCAGTAACCAGTATTAGTTTGGTGGTGGTAGCGGCCAGTCCAAGGACAACGGGTGGAATATTTTGTACCTTGGGGAAGTTTTGACCTAAGCTGGTAAAGATAAGCTTAGGAGGTTTTTCATGCAGGTCCCCACATCTGTACCCTAGAGTTCAGAGTGGGGGAGGAACCTTGACAGTCCCTGAGTGTACATTCAGAGTCACCTATTTACTGGCAAAAGTATGTTTTTACTGCAGATAGCACAGCAGTGCCAATGCAACTATGGGAGAGCGAACTGAATTCTATTTTTGTATTCTAAAAAACCAAAATATTCTGCAGTAAATCACCCAAACTGTGCAGCATCCCTATTGTAAACGGTCCGATTTTCGACAATGACTGTTGTGCTTTTTTTTTTTTTAAATGCCTCTCTCGCTCTCATGTATGGCATCTGCAGAGTAACAGTCTATAGCTGCAGTTGGAGGTCCATAAGCCAATTCAAGGCCTCCTCAGTGACATGGTGGATATCATCCAATTCACCTTTGAATCCCTATTTGGGGCACTAAATGGCACTGCATATCATGAACAAATCTTCCCTACATTTTGATAGTAGAATCTCTATTACTAGCAATTAGACCTGTGTAGGAACCAGAATGTCCATTTCATGGGAAATTCCATTATTTTGAAATTGTGTTCTGAATCAGAATGAAAATGAGGAATTTCAAAATTTTCCACAAAACTAATTTTTCACATTTTTTCAAGTTTTCGATTTTGACCTTTTAAAAAAATTTATAATAGAAAATAAAAAACGTTTTTCAAAATGAAAAGTTGTTTTGAAACGTAAAAATGAAACATTATATTGCCAAAATCTGAAAAAGGAATGTTTCAACCTTGCTTACATGCTTTTTTTTTTTTCCTTTTTCATTTTTTCTCCTCTAAATTTCTCAAAAGCAACATGTTCCCATGGAAAGTTTTGGTTTAGATAAAATAGCATTTTCTATTGTATAAGAAAACATCTGTTCCGCAACAACACATTTCATCAGAAAACTTTCAACCAGCTCTACAGGCAAATGATGAAAAAGGCAGAAAGAACCCATCCTGAGTCAGATCTTAGGCTTCATCTATGCTTAAAATTAAGATTGACATAGCTACATCTCTCATGGGGTGTGAAAAATCCACACCTGTGCACAGTAGCTATTAATGTCACCAACATTGTATTTCAAAAATACAGGACTCTTTCCTTAGCACTCCTATAGGTACCCACAGGGGACAGAGGTGGGGTCCTCAATGCCACAGGGGGCAGGTGTACTAACCATGTGGCAGTTCAGGAAACCTTCTGCTCCTTGCAGCAGTCAGGCAGTCTTGGCTGCAGGGATCCAGCTCCGGAAGTGAACAGGGCAGCACTGAAGGGCCAGGGTCAGGAGGGGAATGGAAAGATGCACCCATGAGTACTGGCCCCCTGCTGACTCCAGCCCTTGAGCATGGCCCCATCTGTTTTCCCTGTGCAAGCTCTGTCTGTCAGGGCAAGTGCATGGGGCTATGTGCCCTGGAGCTGTGCTGAAGGGTGAAAGTCGGGAAGAGGCTCTGTCTGGCAGGGCAGTCAGTACTTCTGTTGTGTAGCCTTCCATTCCCCACTCACAGAGTCTCTGCCAACCGCCCCAGCAGAAGAGCATAACTGCTGGTTGGTGGCAATTGCTGCAGCAGGGGAGCGAGGCAGGCAGGGACCCTGGTCTGGTAGCTGAGACCTCTGGCACAGAGCCCTGTCCACTTCCCGTGCTGGGCAGAGTGCTCTCCTGACTCCAGCCTTTCAGCATGGCCCCATCAAGTCTTCGTGCCCCCCAATAACCTTATCGCACCCCATAGTTTGGAAACCTCTTTGATATAGGTACATTGGTTCAGGGACCAATTCTGCATTATTACAATCGTCTAATTTTACAAACCTTATATCCTTGGAAGGTAAAGTAATAATAAAACTGGCTTTGCATAATGATTTTTAAACATTTTTAATATGTTGAAATACGGGATAAAAGCCATCCCATACTGATTTAGTGCGGGACAGGCAATTTTCTATTTAAATAAGGGCCGTCCCTTGTAATATGGGCCTGTTGTCAACCCTAGTAACTATGCCAACCCAATCCCCAGTGTAGAGTTAGCTAAGCGGATGTAAGACAGCTTCAGCTAAAGTAGCTCCCATTGCTCAAGGAGGTGGAGTTTACACTGATGGAAAAACCTCTTCTGTCACTGTAGGAAGCACACTATGGTACTGAAGCAGCATAGCTATAGCATCTGTAGTGTAGACGAGCCCTTAGAGTTTACAGGGCTGGCAATTAGAAAAACCTTTCTAAGCGTGAGCTTCTTCATTTAGAAGTTTAAACTGGTCTTCTGAAATGAGAGAAATGGAAACCATACAGAAAACCAAAATGTGGAACCCCAGAAATTCATTTTTACAGTCACTTTTCTGAGCATTTCCTCAGGGTGTCTCATTTCCTCAGAGAATCTAATAAACATTCCAAGCACAGTGAGTTACTGTACCTTACTGCAAGGGGCTGAAACCAGTCCAAAACATCAGTATGGACTGTGTTCCTTAATGGACCATTAGAGAATCCACAGTGGGACAGATACAGCCCTGCCAGAGGAAACCAATTAGGCGTCATTCTTCCACACCAGCTGTAATGCAGACAAATGAAGGGACGTGCCCTGCATTAATATCCCAAAGCTAAAAGCACTCCCTTCTTCCATTAGCACATAGTGTATTCCTCTCTGAGTCTGCCCTGTGGCTTGAATGTATAAAAATAAAGGTGTGATTGATTCGGTTGGGGAGGAATGCTGTGCATTCAGACTCTCCCTGCTCATTCTCTTACCATTAATGGTTCCAGATGATTCCTCCTTCCCCATATACCTTTTCAAACAGGGAACAGATTGGAAAAAGAAGTACTGGTATTCCCCACTCTCCATCCATGACCTATGTTCCATCCTCTCATGACACCAAAATGATATACCACTCCCAGTCCATTATGCAGATCTTCATTAGATAATTGTCCTCCTCCTTGCTTTGATCAGCAGTGGAATGGCTAACAGTGTTGAATTTTAAATTCTAAATCACTGGGCTCCAGAGTTAACACCACTGAAACAAATAGGGATCATTCCCACCTCTCAAAACTATTGGTTCAGATGGTCTGCAGACTCTGGCAAGTATCACTGCATTGGTTTACAAACAGTTTATGTTCTGAAGGTTACCTCTGCTGGAGATTTAGGGTGGGATTTTCAAAAGCATTCCATATTGGCCTGACTCTTCTCCAATAGAAGTTTATTGGGATTGATAATGTTCAGGCCCACTGAAAATGAGGCCATTTATCATGAATTTAGATACTTAATTTTAGACTCTGAGATTTGAAATTGTTGGCCTTGGTGGTTGTGTCAAACACCTGACAAACCTCCATCTGTTCTCAGGCTTAGACAGAGCTATTGCATCTGTTAACAGTAAAATCTGAATGTACATGAGTCACCCATCAACACGCCCTGTGGAAAAACATTGTAAAAGCCATGCCAAAAATGTGCCATCTGTGTGCCAGAACACAATCACATTTATGTTCTAGCCTGTTAAATACAGCCTGAAAATCATTACATAAATAGGTAGAAATATTTAACACACTGTTGCTTCACAAAATTCAGTGTTAACTATTGTATGCGACCCATATGTTTACCTTACTCATCTGTAAAATGAGGATTTCTCTTCATAGGGGACAAAGATACGCTTTCTTTCCAAAGTTCAGTGATCCTCCAAAGGCTAGATTGAATGCCCTGTACCCATGTTGTCTTCCCACACAGCTCTGCTAGGGTACATCAATCCAGCTGAGCAGCTAGGTAAGTACTATTACAGGACACACTGACGACACAAACATTAGATGTAAGAATATTTTAGGCCAAATTCTATTTAGGAACTTATTTGGCCTCCTGGCCCCATAGTATATTAGCACTTCAGAGACATTCATGGATCGTTGCACACAAAACCATCCTGCGGTAGAGCAGTACCATTATCCGCATTTTATAGACAGGGAGCTGAGGCACAGCAGCCTGGATTCACAAAGACACTTAGGCATTGCAACACTGAGTGTCACAGCAGCTAATTTTCAGCCGCTAGAAAATCACAGGAACAACATTGATCCACAAAACCCCTGTTGGGCATCAGGGTCCCTCTACAATGCCTGAGGGGAGAGAGGCACCTTAGAATGAGGTCCACAAAAGCCAGCATGCTAGGTAGGGAGCCCTGTAAGCTAGCTAATGAGAAATGCCGGAGAATGTGGGGGGGTGCTAAACCCTGCTACTCTCAGGAAGATAGATGCCTATCTCTGTTTAGCAATCCACAAATAAGAACCTGTCACCTGGAGTCCAGCAGCTTTGATGCCTAAGTGCTTTCTTTTGGGAATGGGTTAGGCATGTGCCTCACTCCTCACAAAATGGTGATGTGGGGGTGCCCAGTGGTTACAGCACTCCCCTGGGATGTGGGTGACTCAAGTTCAATTCCCTCCTTTATGCTAGAGGGGGAGAAGGGATTTGAATGGGAATCTCCCACTTCTGAGGAGAGTGGTCTAACCACGGAGCCATGGGATATTGGGCAGAGGAGGGGCTCAGTTTCTCCTGTTGAAGTTGTTCCACTGTGGAAAAATAATGAAAGAGAGAGTGATTGGAGCAGGGGAGCTGGACCCTGTGTCTCTCACTTTGTAGGTAGTAGTCTCTCTCTCTCTCTCTCTCACACACACACACACACACACACACACACTCTCATACACACACACAAAATGAGAATGACTTTGTAGCCCAGTGCTTAGGGAACCCACATGGGAGGTAGGAGATCCTGGATCCCATTCCCTGCTCTGGTCACTTTCACTTTTAAATCCACAGTGGCACAGTTTCAACAGGAGAGACTAAAGGAGGCCCACATGATAATATCCCACAGCTCAGTGGTCAGAGCACCCTCCTTAGAGGTGAGAGACCCCAGTTCCAATCCCCTCTCCCTCTGTAGCAGGGAGGGAACAAACTGAACCTGGTTCTCCCACATACTAAGTAAGCGCTCTACCTACTGGGCTAAGGTTATAAGGTGGGCCCCACCTCCTTCTCCAGCCAGATTTTGAATGGAACTCGGTACAATAGGCAGCCTCTGAGTGCACCTACTGGACTGGGCCCCACACATAACTTAGGTGGGCCGAGCACCTGCCTTACCTCGGGCTTTTGAATTGCTCTCCGTTTTGAGGGAGGAGATAGGTGTCTAGGTGTGTAGAGGGAAGCAGCAGTGCTTATGCCGAGAGGCACAAATATAGGCATCAAGGGAATTTTTAGTCTGCAACCTTAGGAGCTGAGTGAATAAACACCTGCAGAGTTCAGTGGATCACAGCAGAGCCAAAACTGGGACTTAGGCATCTAAAGCCAAGACTTCGGTGCCTAAGTACCTTAATGGATCTGGGCCAGAGAGACTGAGTTGCCCAAGATTAGAGGTGGCCAAACATTCATAAACAATTAAATAAAAAAAAAAGTTAAGGGGCCAAATGTTACCAATCCGTTTTGACCAGCTCTGCTGGCCAAGGACAAAGTTCATGTCAGAGCCAGGACCTCTTGAGTCCCCATCCACTGGCTTAATTACAAAACCTCCTTCTGCCTTATGCCAGTAAGTAAGTTAAACAGATGTGAAATTCACTCCTCTGCAGATGGTTAGCAGAATGCCCCAGCATTTCTACTAACCCCATGGGCTTAAGTGGCATATAGGTCTCTTTGCTGGCCCTCTGCATGGGGGTAGGAAACAAATGACATGGTATCTGCTATGGATTTAGTTTTTCTTCATTTGAATCACTTTTCTGAGACCAGCCAATGCAAAGTTGCATCATTTAGTTCCCATCTGTTGCATTTTTGGTAACAAAATATCAGTGTCACCATGACTTTTCCCAACACCTAGTAAATGATGTGGTGAAGAACACAGTTTTCCAGAGTTAAGGTGAAAGGTTTTTAAGCATTTCACATGGTGTGCATGGTATCTGTTGGCAGCCTGCACCCAGAAGAGTTTATACACACACTGCAGGGGAAACAGGATGTCTCTGTCCCCAGAGTCTTCCCAGAATGGGGGACCCTGCATCACCCTCTTTGAGAGGGAACCAGGGAGGATATCCTGCCCAATTATATCTCCCCGTCTCCCTCCTGGCAACAAACCAAAAGGGGTGGAGGCAGGCAGGTGACTATCACTCCACTCCTCAGTGGGAGTAGAAGAGGCAGCTTATTTCAGCCCAGCCAGACCTGAGCTTCCAGGGACAATCTTTCTTCCCCTTGCAGCAGCCTGCTTTCATCCCTTTGAGAGTAGGAGTTCCTGCCTTCTCCCCCGTGTGGCGCGACAATGGTAAAGAATCACAGAAAGAGTCGCTTTCTTCTAACTCTGAACAAGGAACCCGATTAGAATTTAAAACAAACTGTATTATTACTAATACTACTCGCTCTCTTTCTGCTTTGTTGCACTGCTTCTGTCTGTAACTTTCCCCAGTTCCTCTCTTACCTAGCTTCGTGCTACAACCTGAAAGAAACAATACAAATAGCCTCACAAACTGCAAGTCTTCTTAGGATTTGTCTTCACTGTGGTGTTAGCTCAAGGTATAACTCAAGTGCTGTCCCTAATCCAATTTCTGTCCACACACAAAAATCTCTAGCTTAAGTTCAGTGGCATTTAGCAGCATGGACATTGTGGCTTCAGCGGAGTCTTGGGCTAGCCACCTTATCTCAAGCCTGGGAGGGATTGGATGAGCTTGAGCTCAGGTGACTAGTCAAGTCTCTGCCCAAGCCACAACATCCACCCTGTTATTATTAGCAGGCTAGCTTGAGCCCCACTTAGGGTTGCCAACTTTCTACTCACACAAAACCTAACACACTTGCCCAACCCCCTACCCCATCTCTCCTCCAAGGCCCCACTCCCGCTCACTCCATTCCCCCTTCCCTCTGTTGCTCACTCTCCCCCACCCTCACCCGCTCGCTTATTTTTACCGGGCTGGCTCAGGGGTTTGGGGTGCAGGAGGTGGTGAGGGCTCCGGATGGGGGTGTGGGCTCTGGGGTGGGGCTGGAAATTAGAAGTTCAGGGTACAGGAGGGGGCTCTGGGCTGAGGTAGTGGGTTGGGATATGGGAGGGGGTGAGGGCTCTGGCTGGGGGTGCAGGCTCTGGTGTGGGGCTGGGGATGACGGATTTGGGGTGCAGGAGGGTGCTCTGGGCTGGGGATGAGGGGTTCAGAGGGCGGGAGGGGGATCAGGGCTGTGGCAGAAAGTCGGGGCATGGGAGGGAGTGAGGGGTTCAGGCTCTTGGCAGTGCTTACTGCAGGCGGCTCTCAGAAGCAGCGGCATGTCCCCTCTCTGGCTCCTATGCGGAGGTGCGGCCAGGTTGCTCTGCATGCTGCCCCATCTGCAGGCACTGCTCCTGCAGCTCCCACTGGCAGCAGTTCCCAGCCAATGGGAGCTGCGGAAGTGGCTCTTGGGCAGTGCGCAGAGCCCCCTGGCTGCCCCAATACCTAGGAGCCAGAGCGTGGACACGCCACTGCTTCCAGGAGCCAGGCAGAGCCTGCAGGGAGCCTGCCTCAGCCTCACTGCGCTGCCGACCAGACTTTTAACCGCCCGGTCACCTGGGCGTTCCAGTCAAAAACAGGACGCCTGGCAACCTTAGCCCCACTAGCGCCAGTCTGTCTGCCCAGGCTGGGAGGCTTGCTCCGAGCTGCAATGTACACATGCTCTCAGGCCCCAGGGGGTAGTTCAGGTTGAATCTCAAGTGCTGCTGACACTTGAGTTAGTAATGCTGTGGGGATGCAGCTATAGGCTACAGTTCCAATTAGCAAAACTCCTCATCTGCTAATCCAATCCAATCCCCCTGTGTAGCTCCAGTGTTCTTTTGCACTGTGGTCACTCTTACTTGAGCTAGGGTCACTTGAGTGGAGTAACTAAAATTAACTGTGTCAGCGAAAACCACCCCTTAGGCTGCCACTGCTATTGGAAGCAGCAGTGGCCCCACTGTCTTCAATGTAAAAGGTAACTTCTGAAGATGCGAAAAAAGGAGAAAGTCCCATAAAAGCTCAAGTCGATTCATATTTACTTCTAAGACCAAGACTGGCGTTTACTCTCTTCAGCCGTTACTCTGTAACTATGGACAGTCAGTAAAGACAAAGCGTGAAGCCACTGTTACCAATCATATCGTGGATTATTTAAAAGAATTTTAGGAGCCCAGATTTTCAAACCGGCCCAACTTTGCACCTCTGGTGAACGGTGTTTGTAATTTTATGACTAAAAAAAATTCATGAACAAACCTACGCAGGCAACACTGTGCCCTCAAAGCTGGAGGCCCGGTTTGAAAATCAGGCCCTACAAATTTAATTTGCTTTTTCACCATTTATCCCATTGGTTTACTTTGCGGTAAATCCCTCATCATGGACAGGGAAACTGGGTGGGTTAGTTTTATCATCTATTTATGGTCAGTTTTAATTTCTAAAATTTCTAAAAATTCTAAAATCCAAAGTTTCCCTTTGGGTGAAATTCATTCCTGTGCAGATGGCAGAACAAGGCCTGTGCATCAATTAAGACATATTTACACTTTATTTTGATGAGTTAAGGACACATAGCGGTGTCCAGGCTGCCTACTGGCCATCAAGGAGAATTTCACCTCGAGGAGATATAATCTAGAAAGAATAAAAAAGCTTCATAAAGCAAAGTTGCCTTTTTCCTTAACATATATGTGATGGGTTTATTTTTCCCATGTCATCTATGATCTTGAATTATTTGCTTGTTAAATCTCTCTGTATAAGGTTTTCCTATAAACATACATAAACAAACACCCAACAATCATCAAGCCATGAAATCTGTTTCTGTCACTTGACAGAAGGGATATGCAGAGGGCTGACTTCCAAGTCTTGATTATCACATTATCCCTGGCTAAGAAAAACAATGAACCAACTTTATCTCTGTAAAAAAACCCCAAACAAATGGCATCACTATTCAAATGTGGGTAAATATTTGTAGAAGAATGTATGAAAGCTGTCACTCCCTCCAAATATCCACAAGGTGGTGCTATGTAATAAAATTTAGGTGCAGAGGCTCTTACAGGACTTGAGGGTAGTCAGCAAACCAGATCCAACCTTGCTTTTCAGTATCTATTGTATCCCTATGCCAAATAACTTAGTCTTACAAAAACTAATCCATCTTCTTTCTTCTTCCGGGAGTCACTCCTCCAGCAGCCCCTAGCAATTCAGTCCACAGAACCTTAAAACTCAGAGTTGGAAAAGACTGTATTCCGGTCTCCTAGCCAATGAAAGATTGTTCCTTATTGAATGTCCCAAGCAATGGGTCTTCTACTACTTTCCTTCAGGTAGGATTCCACAGTCAATAGAGCTCAGTCTCAGCCTGGAGTCATCCACCATCAGGATATTGCTAAATTATATTTGTCAGAGACAACTTTTATCTCTGGGACTTCATAAAATACTTCCAAAAAGCTAGTTTGTTTCCTTTGGAATGGACTAGATTGCATCAAGTGGCAGCGATCTAATAAAATGCTTTTCTGTCAAGGATACCTTTCCTGCCTGCCCCAACTTCATATGCAAGATGAACACTGTGCTGTTATCAATAGACTCAGGACACTTGTCAAGAATTAAGTCCATCTACACATTTCCAGCAAATGCACTTAATAAAGATTTGTTTGCCGGGGATGCGGCTTTTTGACTTGGTTAAACAAATGAATCAGTTCTCTAGCAGAGGTGTAGTGATGCTGGGGAGATCGGGAGCGTCACTCTGGCACCTGAAATTCAGGACAGTGGTGCTCCAGCACTTCAGAATTTCCCCCTCCCTGAGCTCACTATATCCCTTCAAGGTTTGCGCTCCTCTCCAAATCATCTGTTGCACAGTTGCCCTAGGAGATCCTGTGGGTGGGCAGGATCTGAGGGGCATAGGTGGTGGGTAGCTAGGGCTAGAGGGGCTTAGCCCCTCCCCCAAATCTGAATCACCCCGCCACTCATACACACAGCCCATCTCTGCCAGCAAAGCCCCGCCTCTTTCCATGACAGCCCCAGCTTCACATTGAGCCGCCTGATTGCCCAGCAGCAGGAAAGTCAATTTCTGAAAGCACATGTATACAGAGCAAAGAGGAGAGGGGGATTTTTGTGGGAACCCCTACTTCAAATATTGGCTGGACATCACAGGTTATATTCCGTTTTAATTTTCCCACTAGAACCGAGGCTACCAACTAACTTCACAACATAACACTCCACTGGCCCAGTTGTGAACTCCTTGTGACAGTGCTCCCCATATTCTTCGGAGTGATATTATTATGATATGATTATGGCATAATTATGATGTATTTTATGCAAGATAAGTCATATGAGGTGTCATTGGAAAGGTTATGATTTACTGGATACGATTATCCTATTTGTATGCATGTATCATTTTTGTATCTGAAGTTAGGAATATTGATTATACATCTGTATTACAAATGTGTTTACACCTGGGGAACACCCACTAGGCAAAAAGATCACAGTCTAGATGGCTGGCTGGGAAGGGCCCATTTACTCTGAGCGGCCATTAGAGAAAACAGTAGGCTTTAGAAGAAGCTTATCTCCCACCTGGGGGCCTTCCTCACCATACTGCAGACAACCACAGACTGCTGTAACACTACAGGGACATGTGACCAGGTCACCTGGTGCTGCGCTCCATCTTGGGATATCAGTGTTTTTCCACTGACTGGCGTGGGAATCAAGCTTGGAAACAAATGGTTCCTGCCATATGCAAAAGCTATTTAAGGCAGGGGAGTGACATGATCAATATTCTTCCCTGACTCCCCACCCAAAGAGACTCCTGGAAACATCTGAGGAACAAAGGCTGAACTGGGGGAAGTGCTGGACCCAGGCTAAAGGGATATTTAGTCTGTGAATGGAACACCCAGGGATTCCAAGCTGTAAACCAGTGCGGCTTGCCCTTTAAGAATCTGCAGCCCGCTTGTATCATCACTTAGGGTGAGGGTTTGCTAGTCATATCCAATCTATGTAGTATATTAAGCTTAGTTTGCCTGTTTTGTTTCTTTGCTAGGTAATCTGCTTTGATCTGCAGATTTGCTCTCACTTATAATCACTTAAAATATTTATTTTTGTAGTTAATAAAATTATGTTACGTTTTAATCCAAAGCAGTGTGCATTTGATTAAGAGCTTTGGGGAAAATCTCAGCTTGGTTACCACAAGTGTGCATGGTCCTCTTCACATTGAGGGAGGGGCAGTCAGGGTGTTAAATCCATATACTGGCCAGATTTGACCAGGTAGGATGGTACTGCTCTGGGATCCTAAGCTGGGAGGCTGCTGGTTAGAGAGCCTGCATGTAACTGCAACTGGGTGTGCCCCTATCTGTGTGAATGCTGGTGAAAGTGCAAGGTTGAGAGGGCTTTGCAACTTGTCACCGCAGCACAGTGTGAGAGGGAGCCCAGGCTTGTGGGTCAGAGGACTCAGTGGTACTCCAGTTCCAGGTGGGAACCTGTCACACTCCTTACTCTGGCAAAGCCCTCACTGATATCGGTGAAAGTTTTGCTAGAATTCGGTTGTGTGCTGATGGTCTGTGACCAGTCTCCAGAATCCTCCAATTCTCTTTAGGTTCTGTGCTCTACGGGTCATGCTACAGAATGTCTACTAAATGCCAGATCATCTGTGAAACTAGTGACTCCTAAATCATGCAAAAAGAAAAGGAGTACTTGTGGCACCTTAGAGACTAACCAATTTATTTGAGCATGAGCTTTCGTGAGCTACAGCTCACTTCATCGGATGCATGCCGTTGCATGCATCCGATGAAGTGAGCTGTAGCTCACGAAAGCTCATGCTCAAATAAATTGGTTAGTCTCTAAGGTGCCACAAGTACTCCTTTTCTTTTTGCGAATACAGACTAACACGGCTGTTACTCTGAAACCTAACTAAATCATGCAAATATCTTGTGTCAACAACACATTAATAACATTAGGTAAGGATGCATGCTGTACTCATAAAAGAAAACGCTGTTCAGCAGAGCAAGGAGTCAAAGCCATCAGATAGAATTAAAGCTCTTTTATTAGTTTAAGTTGTTCTTCTCAGGCAACGCTATCTGGGGAACTATTCATAATTCTAATGAAATTCATAGAATAATCCAATTGGAACACCTGATAGCACCTGAGCCATTGGCAGTTCCTGACCTTGTGGCCTGGAGAAACGCAGAAAAAAAATTGTGTTAACTTATCCTTTGGATACAGTGGGCTCAGTTTGCAAATGTTGGTGTCTAAATTGTATCTGTAAATCAGAAGCTTGCCAACAGGCAATTGCATGCACAAAACAGCTAAATAAGCATGCAAATGGATACTTATAGCCCCATTTATTACTAATTTCTATCTGTTGATGGAGTGCCAGCAATGTAGTAGGCAAGACAAACAGGAAGAAGAAAGTTCACTGCCTCAAGACTACAGCCTGCGTGCCTCATCCTGCAGGCTGTTCTGTAGAGGCAGAGCCCTGAGTCCATGCATCGCTCCAAATGGCCTCATGCAGGCTGTACACAGGTTTGTGGGTCCATTTGTGCAGAACAGCTTGCAGGATCAGGGCCTAGCTGGTCAACATTCCGATGAAGCATGGCAATCGGGGTACAGCAGAGCGACAGAATGGTGGAGTCAGCCCTGGTCTTTTTGCTTCCACCTTTTTGTCAGGATTTTGTTTCTCATTCTTTGTCATCTTGTTTTATGAAGACATGCCTGAGAGAAATACACGGGGTTATCAACCCAGTGGGAAAAGCCTCTTTAAGGAGGGACTCAAAGGAGGAGAGAAAGTGGAGGCATGTCAGATGAGGGGAGTTCAGGCATAGCAGGGCCATGCAGAAAGAGCCAAGACCAGAGTGTTGACAAGGACAAAGGGGGGATCCATTTTCCTGGCTCCGCACTTTGATCTCCTTCCTTGCATCCCTCTACTGGCCCCCCTTTTCCACAGCATCACTTTTTTTTTTTAAGTCCCTTCCTGACTTACCTCCACGAAACCTCTCTCTCCTATGCTATCAAGACATTATTATCACTGTATGTGTAATGAGCCCAGCCAGTTGATGGTGTCATCATCAGCCAGGTAGCAAGCCAGTAGCCCACCATCAAAATAAGTCAATGGGCACTGGTCAAGGATATGTGACAGTCTGAAATTGACCGCAGCTGCACTGTGGGTCATTAGAAAAACCGCATTTAAAGAGAGTGGCTGCACAGCTGCCCTGTCCTGTTTGATACTGTTCAGAGATGACCACAGGTGCCTTGGTAGATCAAAACCTGGTGGACAGATGGTTGGTCAGTGACGAGAGAGTGATTAACGACTGTCATCACTGAGCACTCATTGTGCCAAGCAGATTCCACCGTCATGTCCTGTGGTGGCATAAATGACCATAAAAGGCGTCTAGAAGACAGGCAAGCTGCTGGCGGGGGAAGACAGGGGAGGGTTTGAAGAGATCTGCATACAAAAGCAGGTCGCTATTCTCTCAGATCTTAGGCAATAGCATATGGCACGAAGTATTGGTAGCCATGGCAATGGAGTAGCTCATAAAGTCCCGGTAACAATAGGCATAGCTTTGTTAAGCTCTACATCCACCAGCCTTGTGTGAGAGGACATGAAATCCTGTCTCTGCTCTGCAAATGATGCCAGGCTCCATTGCTCGTTATTTAAATTTACCAACCAGCACCTTCACTTTTTCTCATGCTGCCCCTTACGCATGTAAGTAGCATCTCATAAACATCTGCAAAGCCATCCCACTGGCCGCCTTCAAATCCCTCCTGAAAATGCCTCTGCCACCATGCCTATAAACATCAGTTATTCGGCTGGTGTGCTGAGACCACTGCCTGTCACACTGACCAATATTCCCTCACTGTCTCCTAGTTCACCCTGTTGGTCAGTCGGTATCCATCTGTTGTCTCTTGTTTTATACTTAGATTGCAAACTCTTTGGGTGAAAAACCATCTTTCACTGTTTGTACGGTGCCTAGCACAATGGGGTCCTGGACTGTGACTGGGGCTCCTGGTCCATAACTGGGGCTCCCAGCTACTACAGTAATACAAATAATAATGAAGGAGGGCAGTGAGTCATGTGGCTTGGGTAGAGTGGAGAGGGAAAAGAAGTTAAAAAGCTCTTGAAGATTTGTTAGTATTATTCTGTCTGGAACAATTCTACTTTGACCAAGGTGACCTATTAGATTCCCCCCCTTCCCATCTCTAATTGTATTATGATTTTATAATATGGATCTATTTGGTGTGGAAACATCGACCAGGAAGGTTAAAGGGGTCAGTCCCTCAGATTTAAAGCATCCATTTGTTAGATATCTAAATGAACGGGCTAAGCACTGGAGCATTTGTTGGGGGGCTATTATAGCTGAATTGTTTTCTGGGCTGCTTATGAGCTGTTGGCTAATAGGGTGGAATTTGATTTTTTACAGAAGTCTGTGCAGATGATTTTCTTGGAAAAGATTCTGAAGTGTCTGCCTGTCCAGCAAATGGGACGTGATGTCCCTGCAGTGTCTGATTAATCCCTTGCCAGGCAGCAGCGTTGGGACTGAAAGTGGAAGCCTGTGGCTCTTCTATTAATGTTTTCAGTGCTAGCATGAAAGAGTCAGAATAAGAAGCAATGGCACATTCATATTAGAGACAGACTCAAACCGAAGTCCCCAGATGTGAATGTCATTGAGCTTTGGGGTATCTGAAATCCAAACGTGGATCCAGATCTGAAATTCAACAATGGTCATGGTTATTAGGCTCAAATAAAAACTTCATAGCCAGAAACCATCAAGCTGAATTGTTCAAATTTCAGGCCCAGATTTTCTGACCGAGGCACATTTGTATTAACAGCTGGGAATAATGTGATGAAACTGAGCAAAGGAAAACTTCTTTCCAGTGTGATCTCCAAGAACATGGAATAATCTCAAAAGGGAAATGATGGAAGCCAAACCACCTTAATTATATAAAACTTGACTGGTCAAAGCACTGTGAGATAAACCATAGGTAACAATGGTGCCCTTGAAAGGGCAGAAATGGGGATGGACTAGAAGATTAAGAAGTATTCTCCATATCAAGTTTCTATGAATCTGTGAATAGTTCATTCTGAAGCAAGATGTTTACCCTTCCCATCTATTAACAGTTCCTGTGCCCTCTCTCCATTCTCAGGCTATGAGAAAGATCTATGGGGAGACTGCTGGGAAGTTGAAGGGATACAGTCTTTCATCTCTAGGACGTGATCGTTCCCCTCTATTCGACATTGGTGAGGCCTCATCTGGAGTACTGTGTCCAGTTTTGGGCCCCACAATTCAAGAAGGATGTGGATAAATTGGAGAGAGTCCAGCGAAGGGCAACAAAAATGATTAGGGGACTGGAACACATGAGTTATGAGGAGAGGCTGAGGGAGCTGGGATTGTTTAGCCTGCAGAAGAGAAGAATGAGGGGGGATTTGATAGCTGCTTTCAACTACCTGAAAGGGGGTTCCAAAGAGGATGGCTCTAGACTGTTCTCAAGGGTAGCAGATGACAGAACGAGGAGTAATGGTCTCAAGTTGCAGTGGGGGAGGTTTAGATTGGATATTAGGAAAAACTTTTTCACTAAGAGGGTGGTGAAACACTGGAATGCGTTACCTAGGGAGGTGGTAGAATCTCCTTCCTTAGAGGTTTTTAAGGTCAGGCTTGACAAAGCCCTGGCTGGGATGATTTAACTGGGAATTGGTCCTGCTTTGAGCAGGGGGTTGGACTAGATGACCTTCTGGGGTCCCTTCCAACCCTGATATTCTATGATTCTATGATTCTCTAGGTCACCACTGTTTGAAGTTGGCTCAGTTTGCCAGTGCAAAGCAACAGTTTTCACTTCCCATCTTGACAGATGGCCCATGTGAAAAGAATCTGTGGTCTCTCTCCAGTCAATAGTGGACAGGGGTCCACATTAAAAAAAAAAAAAGCACACCGCCACCAGAATCAATATATATTGGCATTAATTAGCACCAGCAGTAAGGACAAGGACAGAACAGACCATAAAAATGTATGGGCATTGAAGGGGCAGAGGCAATGGGCCAACCTCCAATACAATCAGAGTCCAGGGCCTGAAAGAGTTTGCTCTCATTATGAAAAAAAGGAATGGGCCAGTAGAGGGCACCTCAGTATCAGGGAACTCAACTAGTCTGTTAACACTGTGCAGGCAGGGGCTGAGGTGGCAGAGGTTCACTCTGTCCTAGAGGGGTCTGAGACAGTGGGAACCCCACTTCGACATCAGGGGTTCATTTCAAAGGCACCTGTTGTTCTGTGCCCGTCCCTGTTCTGCTGGAACAGTGTGCCTGGATCATTCCTGTTCAAATGCTGAGTAGAGAGCAGTGTCACTCTGGTGTCAATGAGATGCTTCATTTAATGAGCTGCATTAAAAAGAGCCAGTCTCTCTGGAAACTGTGTCTGCCCAGACACCAGGGGCCGTGAAAGGAGCAGCTGTCTCCCCGCTGCCATTCAGCACCAGCTGGCTTTGTTTGGGCTGGGGTTCTGAGAATGGCCACAGAACCTTTCAGGCAATGGGAAAAGCACATTTTGTTTTTCAAACCAAAACCATACAGTGGCACTTACGGCTCAGACAAACCAGCTCTTCCACCCAAATACTGTGCTGTATCTACAGTGTTGCTTGGGCTCCAGAACCTGCTAAGAGGACAATAATTGATTTGCTAAGGCCATCCCAATCCCAATGATATAACAAAGCAACAATGGCTAGCATTTGTGGTGGGTGTTCCCATCTGATGGCTGTTTGGGGATTTATGTGAAGTGAGTTGACGGTTCTCAATCCAGTTGCTAGGGACAGTGTCCAGATTACATCTTTACATTGGCACCATCATTGGCTGTTTTAGTACAAAGGACAAGGACTGAATAGAGATGGAGAATAATAACACTTTCTGTACCAGCCAACCTGCCATGTTCATGCAACAGCTCGGTGACACAGCCAGGAACAAAATCTTTTTCTTTTTATCCTGCCAACTATGCCACACTGCTTTCCATTGCCATATAACATGTAAGAAGTTACCATCACCTGGAAGCAAAAATAACTGACCCACTGGACAGTGACATATTCAAACATATTGAGGAAATCAGACATATTATCTGGCAGAGGTCAGTAGTACACATACATACTAGCCAGCACATTACATTCACTGAGCCCTACTCATTGATGCTCTAAAACTAATCAGACCAGTTCCAGAAGGTATTCCAGATTTACTTCAGAATATCTGAGAGCAGAATTTGTCCCATAACTCTTAAAAAGAGGGATATATTCAAGTAAAACTTCCTGTGTCATCATCAGGTCAATTAAAAAATGAACTGGATCTTTTTCAGGGTATCTTAATAGCTTATAAAGAAAA
Source organism: Lepidochelys kempii (assembly GCF_965140285.1). Lineage (NCBI taxonomy): Eukaryota > Metazoa > Chordata > Testudines > Cheloniidae > Lepidochelys > Lepidochelys kempii. Next base: position 156,698,353 of record NC_136382.1, read on the forward strand.
GGAGTACTTGTGGCACCTTAGAGACTAACAAATTTATTTGAGCATAAGCTTTCGTGAGCTGCAGCTCACTTCATCTGATGCATGCAGTGGAAAATACAGTGGGGAGATTTTATATACACAGAGAACATGAAACAATGGGTGTTACCATACACACTGTAACAAGAGTGATCAGGTAAGGTGAGCTATTACCCGCAGGAGAGCGGGGGGGCGGACGGGGGGGGGACCTTTTGTAGTGATAATCAAGGTGGGCCATATCCAGCAGTTGACAAGAACGTGGGGGGGGGGAATAAACATGGGGAAATAGTTTTACTTTGTGTAATGACACATCCACTCCCAGTCTTTATTCAAGCATAAATTAATTATATCCAGTTTGCAAATTAATTCCAATTCAGCAGTCTCTCGTTGGAGTCTGTTTTTGAAGTTTTTTTGTTGAAGAATTGCCACTTTTAGATCTGTAATCGAGTGACCAAAGAGACTGAAGTGTTCTCTGGCTGGTTTTTGAATGTTATAATTCTTGACATCTGATTTGTGTCCATTTATTCTTTTACGTAAAGACTGTCCAGTCTGGCCAATGTACATGGCAGAGGGGCATTGCTGGTACATGATGGCATATATCACATTGGTAGATGTGCAGGTGAACAAGCCTCTGGTAGTGTGGCTGATGTGATTAGGCCCTACGATGGTGTCCTCTGAATAGATATGTGGACACAGTTGGCAACGGGCTTTGTTGCAAGGATAAGTTCCTGGGTTAGTGTTTTTGTTGTGTGGAGTGTGGTTGCTGGTGAGTATTTGCTTCAGGTTGGGAAGCTGTCTGTAAGCAAGGACTGGCCTGTCTCCCAAGATCTGTGAGAGTGATGGGTCGTCCTTCAGATGCTTGATGTAGATGCTTGATGATGCGTTGGAGTACTCCTTTTCTTTTTGCGGATACAGACCAACAAGGCTGCTACTCTGAAACCTGTTAATAGCTTATGACATCTAAAGTCAAAGCATTTTTATCAGTCAGTTGCAAGGATTTGGGATTAGCCGTTGGAATATAAAATGACCTCAGTAAAGGGTGGACTCATACATACATTTTGCAGACACATATCTACCTGGGGCAAACCACTATAGAAGCCAACTTCTCAATCATTTACAGCTCAGTAGCACAGGCAAGCTGCATGCTGCTCGTCTTAGGACAGTCACTCCCTTTCAGGCTCACATATTAGCTAGCAGTGACTTCCAAAATGCTAATGTGCATTTGCCAAAAGATCATTTTGTGCAACGCATCACTGTTGCTTGGTGTATAGCAGCCCCACAGCCATTTGTCTGTCAGGCCCATTTATCAGATGATGTGATGCCAAATCCAAGAAGTGATAAGGATGTTTGTTTGGCAATCACAATCTTTTTGTTTGTTAAAATAATTCTTTTAAAGCAGTTCTTTAAAATAGTTTGGGGCCAAAATATAAGTTTTGAGAAAAACAAGGATTTAAATAAAAGAAAAGGAGTACTTGTGGCACCTTAGAGACTAACCAATTTATTTGAGCATAAGCTTTCATGAGCTACAGCTCACTTCATCGGATGCATACTGTGGAAAGTACAGAAGATCTTTTTATACTCACAAATCATGAAAAAATGGGTGTTTACCACTACAAAAGGTTTTCTTTCCCCCCAAACCCCACTCTCCTGCTGGTAATAGCTAATCTAAAGTGATCACTCTCCTTACAATGTGTATGATAATCAAGGTGGGCCATTTCCAGCACAAATCCAGGGTTTAAGAAGAATGTCTGGGGGGGTGGGTAGGAAAAAACAAGGGGAAATAGGTTAAATAAATCTCATTATGGAGGCACTGATGGTGACCCAAAACAAAATAGCTGTCTCTTCAGATAGAAGATTCCTTAGACTACTAAAGATAATCACATCTCATTTTTGAAGGTGCAAACTGATTTCCTTCCTGACAGCAATGTTCCTTTTTATGTGCCAATAGTACATGTGGGCAGTGGTCTGACCTAGTATGTCAATCTTGTGTTCTTACAGTATGAAGCACATGTTTTTTGGAAAAGATTAGTGCTCAGAATATTGCTGTATCCTTAGCTGTGCTAATGAAATGGGTCATAGATTTTAAGGCCACAGGGACCATTATGATCCTATAGTCTGTCCTCCTGCATAACACAACCCATAGACTCTCACACAGTACTTTCTGCATCAAGCCCATCATTTCTATTTGAGCTACAGCATCTCTTAGGTTATGTCTACACTGCAATTAAAAACCCACAGTTGGCCATGCCAGCTGGCTCAGGCTTGCAGGGCTCAGGATACAGGGCTATTTAACTGCAGTGTAGACGTTTGGGCTCAGGCTGGCCCTGGGCTCTAGGACCCTGTGAAAGGGGAGGGTCCCAGATCCCGGGCTCCAGACAGAGCCCAAATGTTTATACTGCAACTGAACAGCCCCTTATCCTGAGCTCTGCAAGCCAGAGTCACAGGTGTTTAATTGAGGTGTAGACACGCCCTTAAAATCAAGTGTCACTGTCTGGGACAAAAGCTATGAAAAATACTTGATTGCCTCTTTAAAGGGAGACAACCTGGATCCCTCCTGATAAAAACTATCCTGTTCTAACGTCTTTCATTTTTAATACATTTCTGTGTTTTGTGAGAGTAGCAACTACAGACTCAAGTGTAATAGCAATGGTTCTCTACAGCCTGTTGTCTCTATATTTTGGTCTCAACATGTGTGAAGGCATTGAGTAAAGCTCTGGGCCCTAAGGAATCATTGCAGTAACTGTGCCCAGTGCCAGCAGTGGTTACTGAGCTGCCCTCCTCCATGAATAGCCAGTCACTCTACTCTGCTTCAGAGTCACACTGAGCAAATAAATGCTGGGAGAACATACATTAATTGTACCAGGGCCAAGACTGTGAATTATGTGATGGCTGCTGCTATATATGTGCCAAGCACCATGGCTGTTATAGTGATGCACATTAACCCTGCAGAACTACAGTTGATAGAAAGACAAATCTAAATGAATGGCCCTCTTACTCTACAGTGCACAATGTGGGGGATGATCCCAAGCTACTACATTCAGATCCAGACCAGGATTTCGAACAACCCCAAATTTGTCTGGTATTGGTTTACCTAATATAGAGAGCTCTCCATATCCTGGTTTGCATTCTGAAGCCCCCTCCAAAGAACAGGGTGTTCCTATCTGGGATTTTGGCTTGGGCCCATCTCAGACTCTAGCACAAATTGAGGAGAATTGTTAGAGAATTTGGTTAGCCCTCCTCTGCAGATTAAAGCAGGATTCTTGTATCAATAGGATCCTGGCCCTATGAGTAGTCCATACTGATCAGTGACTCAGAGGCAGCATAGCAGATAAGGGCAATTGCTTCTCATCAGCTACCAGCTGAGTGGTTTCACTTGGGCAGCAAGATCAAGTACTGAGGAATGGGAGAAGGACAGGTCTACTGATGGGGTAGAAAGGCTAGGAGAAGAGGCTGTCAAGGAACAGGAACATTTTTTTGGGTGGAGGCTTGTGTCGGGTGGTAGACTGGCTTAAATTCAGGTGGATCTGAGCCCAAATTTAAGCTTAATCTGTTCATAGTTCCTTTACTGTAACCACACAAAAACAATTGCAGAGGTGTTATACAATGAAACCTTCTCTTTGTGAAAAGCCCTTAAGAGCAGCTGCTTTCCTGTCTCTATACAATGTGCACTCTGTTCACCAAAAGTTTCCTACCTAAGCTCTGGAGGGATTATTAACTGACTGTACTTGGACTAGTCACTACAATTCATCTCTGACACTTCCAGAACAAATATATGAGTAGTAACACATGTACCTTCAGACTGAAGACACCTCAATTGCCCCAGGTAGAGTGAGTCTAATTGGAAGCAATGAATGTATTGATACTAGCAAGGTCCTCCTCTAAAATGAAAGGGAGGAGTCCCCTGACCAGCTGAAAATGGAAGAAGTCATTATTCACTGGAGTTTCACTCTTTGTATCTTGGAGCAATGCAAAGTCCATCATAACCCCGAGGAACGGACTACTTCACTGATGAGGAAGTTCTCACCTGATCAGCTCCTCAAAGTGTATCAGCCAGCTCCTCAAAGTGTTTCCCTCTTCCATTCTGCCTTCCTTTAACATCCAACATCAGTTCAGACTGGAGTCTTTGGAGGTCCCCTGCATAGCTTTTGAGAGCTAAATAACTCACACAATGGGTGTGACTAGTGGCCAGAGACTAATCTGGTTGCACAACTGTTTGAGAACCAGACTCCTGTACAACCACAAAAAGTGTTTATTATCTGTTCTATAAGGCAGGGTAGCATCAAAAAACAAAACTACCTAGAGTTTTCTGGGACTGGAGGTCCCCACCCCCTAGCACTTTGTTTAAATGAAATTCACTCCCAATTTGTGTTGTTCCCTGCTATCAGATCTTAGCCAGGCTTCTCTTTCTTCCCTAGCTTACAAAATATTATAGTTTAATTTTTACTAGTCGTCCAACATGCTGGGCAGATGTGATGGAGGGTATCACTCTGTGTGTCAGCAAACGCTTTTACAATAGGTAGCCAGCTAAGGAGATCTGCCACTGTGTTTATTTTTCACGAGCCCCTGCTGAGCAATTTGTGCAGGCAACAGCCTGCTCTCCAGTTAGCAAGAGCAGCATGAACATTAATTGCATACCTGTCTGCTGCAGCAATGTCACAAGCAAGATGGGAGGGAGGGCATCTGGCATTATACTGAGCTTCAAGCTTCTATACTCCACCCCCAGCTTTTAACTGTTACCCACAGGTTATCATATGCATCCCTCGTGAAGGCATTATCAGCGGGGGCACTCTGTCCTGACTGGATACATTTTCAGTTAGGTCCAGACCCACCAAAGGGACTTAGCTGTTGTGATGCTCAGCATTACAGCACCTATCTTTTAGGTGCCTAGAAAAAAAAAAATCACAGGAACAATACTGCTAGCCACAAAGCCTGCATTAGGCATCTAGGCTCCCTGAACAAGGACTGGGGAGAGATGGGGCCTTAGAATGCCATCCACAAATCCAGCATGGGAGCCGCCTAAATTAGCCAATGGGAGATGCTAGTGACAGGGGTGTGCTATGTCCCACCCCTAAATCCAGGCTGCAAGGGAGGCGCCTATCTCTGCTTATGAGTCACAATCCAAAGGAAGATAGATGTTTGGCCTCCTAGGTTGCATGCAGGGGCCCATCATGAACTGCCAATGCCACACAAAATAGCTGGGAGTGGGAAAGAGGAGGAGGCCCACTTCCAAGGGCACTGGAGCCTTCCCAAAAGTGGGGGTGGGGAGGGGTAGGGGCTCCCTGTCCCAAGCCTCACGCCTGTCCTGCACCAAAGGCCCTGTCCCCAGCCAAGCTGCAAGTCAGAGCTGCCTGTGTCCCCACCCCCAGGCCTCCCACCCAGGGCAGGTGGAGGGATCCAGGCTCCCCCACAGCTGCCCGCATGGCTCTCCCCGACCCAGCTTCAGCCAGGGGTGGGGCGTGGAGCTGCAGCCCGGCCATGGTAAGAGCTGTGCAGGCAGCTGTGGGGCACCATGGTGAACCCACAACCTGCCCATGGTGCAGGGGTCCCGAGCAGCCCCCAGCCCAAGTCCCTGCCCCCTGCACCCCTGCCCCTGTGGTTCTTACCATTGCCGGGCTGTGGCTCAGAGGCCCCCACCCCTGGCCGGAGTTGGGTCAGGGAGAGCTGTGCGGGCAACTGTGGGGAGCTGGTATGGAGTCACAGACCCTCCACCTCCACCTGCCCTGAGCTGGGCAGGGAGCCTGGGGGCGGGGACATTGGTCAGGGGCTGCTCTCAGCTCCCCAACACTGTGGAGGGTCTGCATGGCTCCCCAGCCAGGCTCCACGCTGGCCTGGATAGGGCATTGGGCCCTGCGGGGGAACAGGAGGGAAAGGGGCCAGGTCTGCTCGGGAAAAGTGGACGGGCCAGGCCCAGGGCTGGCTCCAGGCATCAGCTTTCCAAGCATGTGCTTGGGGTGACATTGAGAATGGGGCTGCAGTCCGTGTCCTGCAGCAGGAATTCGGTGGCACCTCCACCGCTGTTGCGGCGGCGGCGGCCAATTCGGCAGCAACTGCTTGGGGCGGCCAAATTGGTAGAGCCGCCCCTGACCAGGCCCATCCACTTCATAAAAGTGGGAGGGCAACGGCCCCTTGGTCCCCCCCGGTTCCAGCACCACTGCCCACTTCCCTCATAGCCTTTAGTCTACTGGCTAGGGTACTTACCCAGGATGTGGAAGATCCCCTCAGTTCAAGTCCTTTCTCCTCTTCAGGAGAACTAAGATCTACCCTCTCTTAGATAAGTGCCCTAATCACTAAGCTATAGAATATTCTGAGGTAGGGCCTCCTTGGTCTCTCCAATCAAAGCTGTTTCACTTTCAACAATTAAATATTAGTTGACCAGAGAGAGCTGGACTCACTTTCAATACCTGTGTGAACCCCTGCTCCTCATCAAGCAGAGGGGGACTTGAACCAGCAGTTTCCCACATCCTGGGTGAGACTCCTAACCGCTGCATCTTGAACAGTCATTTACCCCATGCAAAATGAGTGTGAAATGCTACTGGATCAGAGAGGTAGCATTTTACACTCATTTCACACCGTGATTGCACAAAGTGCAAAGCCCTGGAGAATCAGGATATATAGTGAGGGTTCATCTTGCATAAAAACTCCCACACCTTGTTTGAGGGAACAATGCCAGTGGGCTATGATACTATTTTACAGTGAAATCTGTACAAGAGATCTTTCTTATTAGGCAACATCCTATCTTAGAAAAGTGTCCCAAATTACCCTCAAATGGACTAAGTACAGTTCTGCTTCATCTTTAGTAGGAGGCCACCTTCATTAAGCAACCAATTATTGTCAATCCCTTAAGCCGTTGTGTAAGAAAAGTTTCTCCAAGATGGCATACGTATTTCCAAGATGCATCCCTGCAGTACCTGGACCTGCTCTGTTAAACTAACTGAAGCTTGGAACACAAAACTGCTTGCATCCAAAGGTAGAATCATACATTAGGCCAAAGAACAGAGAAATAGATAGTACTAAGAAGTTGTGTAGGATTAGCCCAGGGCCACAAAATAGGTGGCTAGGGATGGTTTATTCAAAAGTGTGATAATCAAAATGGAAAGAGTTATGCTACCCGAAAGAAAAATAGGAATAAGGGACCATAATTAAGGAAGCCCTATAACCTGAATTGATCTAGCAACACGTACAGGCAATAACACAACTGTGTTTGTTCACGGGCATGTACAGTGAGTCACTGCACACAACCCCCTCTTGAGATCCACCCTAATAACTCGGCAGAGAGGCTGATGACAACTATTAGTAACAGGGATCTGTGCATGTGGGTTGCTTGTGGAGGACTCTATGGCAAATTTCCATGACTTATGTATGCATCACTGTCCTAAAAGTTAGGTATGTAGGAAGTAATGTTATGCCTCATGTGTTATCAGTAGGCTTTAATGGCACCCTCAAGTAACTGGGAGCTAATTAAGGATGCTGTGGAACTCACCTGCTTTATATATGGCCCGTCTCTACTTTCACTGACTGACGTGGTGCTGGACAGCGTACACTAGCACGGCTTTTTGACATGGTTTCAGACAGGTTTGGGTTTGGAGGCATTTTTTAATCCAGGCCATCTGTTGGTTCAACACATCAGGCCTGTTCTGTTTGTTCCTTACTCTCCTGTTCTGCTGTGCACATCTGGATTTAACCTGCTTACTTCCTCTTTTAGGGGACAAGGGATTTGAACGAGATCAGTCAAACAAAATTCACTTGTTAGCCAACTCAGATATGAATCCAGGTTTCCTACAGCTGACATGCCAATGCATTTGCTCCCCTTACAGAACTCCCCTTAAAATGGAATTAAATGACTATTGAGGAATCTCAGTTTAAAGGCATATTCAATTTTTTGAGTACTTCATTGGGAAACATTCAATCCAAGCTCATCTATCTGTTAGTATAGTGATGCTATTTTTATTACATTGCTTCCTAAAGTTTGATTCAATCCTGGACATTAGCTTTAGCATCAACTTATATACAAGTAGGATCTGGCCTTATTTTGCTCTAAGTCCCCGCTGTGGGCAAGTTTCCAAAGAATTAGGCTCCATTGCTCATCCCCTGTGAAGTACTGTGCAATTTTCCTCGCACTCCCAATTACTTCAGCGTGTTTTTTGCCATGTCAGTCTGACGTTCCAGAAGAGCTGCCTCCACAGAAATAGCTCTGGGTAGAACCCAACACAAGTGCCAGATGCTCCCATGTCATTTCACGTCATGCTTGCCCATGTATGGTTATTTCCCCTGACCTTGGGAAATGGTTCCAATGGCTGAGTCAGTTCTTCATTTTAAGGCTAGGTTTGAGTGAGATTTGTTTCTTATCGGTTGTTGACTACGATTTCTTTAGAGCCTTTCCAGGTACAGGCGGGATCTATCCTTATGGTGTTTGCTTTGAGTTGTTGCTTGGTTAGTTGGCCAAAGTTTGAATGGCACTTTGAACATGAAAGCACCTCAGATGTGCTAAGTATTAGCACAATCTCTTCATGTGATGTGCAATGGCAGCTAATATCAACAGGTGGCTTGATCATCCTGATATACTGTGCCCCTGTTGGTGCATGCAGGGCACAGTTCAAGCACCAAAGCTGTGCACTCAGGTTCTTTCAGTGCTATGCACTGGTAAATTATTCAGAGACTGGGGGCAAGGATAGTGAAGTGGCTTGAGTAGCTTCTGCCAAGCCTGCGCACCATATGCTGCTGGGCTATTTTCTGCTTGGCTAAAAGGGATCACCCCGGAGAATAGCCAAGTGGCAGGAGAAGGGATGAAGGGCTTATCCCAGAGAATAGCCACACAGTGGGGTGGGAGGTGGTGTATGCTGCACATCCACCTGAAAACCGCAGCCCTTCCTTTTAAATGTGAAACCCAACCCATTGCTTGCTATAGGAAAGGATGGATCTGCAGTTTGAAACCATTCCCACATGTTATGCAGAAGAAACCAACCCCACGTACCCTGTACCTTACCATGGCTGCCTGGAAACCGAATTCTGTTGCCCAGCCACATGTGATGTGTCACCATACTGGCAGGCACTCAATATAAAAGGCAAAATGCAACTGTGTACCTAAAGCACATGTGCTGTCTGCTGTGAATTGCTTGATTCACTGTGAAAGAGTATCCCTTTTGTTCTCAGAAATATATCATCTTAAATTTTACTCTCCCTTTTTATTCCCCCCACAGGTGCAAATGTTTCTACACTCCCCCTATCATCTCCATCCCTGAGGTTCTCGCAGATTAGAAGGCGAATAAAATGCACTTGCGATGACATGTTTTCCAAGCTCATGCAGTCCTCCCGCACTGACAGGGCACAGCTTAATGCGTGGGGGAATTCAGTGTTAGAAGCCAGGAAAGCATTAAGTGAGCGCGAAGAGCAGAGGCAGGAGTGCAAAGAGCGGAGGCAAGAGTGCGATGAATGGAGGCAGGAGGCGAAGCTGAGGCTAATGGGAGAGCAAACGGACATGATGAAAGAAAAGGAGTACTTGTGGCACCTTAGAGACTAACCAATTTATTTGAGCATGAGCTTTCGTGAGCTACAGCTCACTTCATCGGATGCATACCGTATGGAGTGGAAATCTATTAAAGTCTGCTGCAGTTTCCACGGTATGCAGCCGATGAAGTGAGCTGTAGCTCACGAAAGCTCATGCTCAAATAAATTGGTTAGTCTCTAAGGTGCCACAAGTACTCCTTTTCTTTTTGCGAATACAGACTAACACGGCTGTTACTCTGAAACCGGACATGATGAAGCGTCTGGTGGAGCTGCAGGAAAGCCAACAGGAGCACAGACCCCTGCAGCACCCATTGTACAACTGTCTGACCTTCTCCCCAAATTCCATATCCTCCTCACCCAGACGCCCAAGATGTGGAGGGGAGGCTCCGGGCACCCAGCCACTGCACTCCAGAGGATGGCCCAAACAACAGAAGGCTATCCTTCAAACAGTTTGATTTGTAGTATAGCTTCAAAAAGCAATGTGGCCTTGTCCTTCCCTCCTCCCCCACCCCACCCCACCCCACCTGGACTACCTTGTCAGTTATCTCACTTTTTTTTTTAATTAATAAAGAAAGAATGCATGGTTTCAAAAGAATAGTTACTTTATTTCGAAGGGGGGAGGGAGGGTGGTTTGGTTACAGGGAATTAAAATCAACCAAGAGGGGTGGGTTTGCATCAAGGAGAAACACACACAATGGTCACAGCGTAGCCTGGCCAGTCATGAAACTCGTTTTCAAAGCCTCTCTGATGCATAGCGCGCCTAGCTGTGCTCTTCTAATCACCCTGGTGTCTGGCTGCTCAAAATCGGACGCTAGGCAATTTGCCTCAACCTCCCACCCCGCTGTAAACGTCTCCCCCTTACTCTCACAGATAATACGGAGCACACAGCAAGCAGCAATAACAATGGGAATGTTAGTTGCGCTGAGGTCTGACTTAGTCAGCAAACAGCACCAGCAAGCTTTTAAATGCCCAAAGGCACATTCTACCACCATTCTGCACTTGCTCAGCCTATAGTTGAACTGCTCCTTCCTACTGTCAAGGCTGCCTGTGTATGGCTTCATGGCTTCATGCCTGGGAGCAAGGGGTAGGTTGGGTCCCCAAGGATAACTATTGGCATTTCAACATCCCCAATAGTAATTTTGTGGTCTGGGAAGTAAGTCCCTTCTTGCAACTGCTCGAACAGCCCGAAGTTCCTAAATATGTGAGCGTCATGCACCTTTCCTGGCCATCCCACGCTGATGTTGGTGAAACGTCCCTTGTGATCCACCACTGCTTGCAGCGCCATTGAGAAGTACCCCTTGCAGTTTATGTACTGGTTGGCAAGGTGGTCTGGTGCCAAGATGGGGATATGCGTTCTGTCTATCGTCCCACCACAATTAGGGTACCCCATTGCAGCAAAGCCATCCACTATGACCTGCACATTTCCCAGAGTCACTACCCTTGATAACAGAATGTCAGTGATTGCAGTGGCTACTTGGATCACAGCAGCCCCCACAGTAGACTTGCCCACTCCAAATTAATTCCCGACTGATCGGTAGCAGTCAGGCATTGCAAGCTTCCACAGGGCTATCGCCAATCGCTTCTCAACTGTCAGGGCAGCTCTCATCTTGGTATTCCTGCGCTTCATGGTGGGGGAAAGCAACTCACAGAGTTCCAGGAAAGTGGCCTTACACATATGAAAGTTTCGCAGCCACCGTGAATCATCCCATACTTGCAACACTGTGCAGTCCCACCAGTCTGTGCTTGTTTGCCTGGCCCAGAATCGGCGTTCCACTGTATCAACCAGCCCCACTGCTGCCATGATGTCCCAATTGCCACAGTCCATGTTTTCAGGAACGTCTGTGTCCATGTCCTCATCAAAATTCTCCTCGTGCTGGCATCTCTTAGCCCGGTTCTGCATATACTTCAGGATAATGCGCGAGGTGTTTACAATGCTGACAACAGCTGTGATGACGGTGAACAGAGCAGGCTCCATCCTTGCCATGGTATGGCATCTGCAGGAGAGCAGAGTTGCCGCGGAAGTGGTGGATGACGGCAGTTAGCAGACCTACTGCAACGTCTGCTGACAGCAGCACCCAGGACACAACAGCCGCAGTGACAGTGAGCTGAGCTGAGCCGGCTCAATGGTTGCCGTGGTCTGGCATCTGCACAGAAAAAAGGCGCGAAATGATTGTCTGCTGTTGCTTTCATGGAGGGAGGGGCGACGGACGACATGTACCCAAAACCACCCACGACAATGTTTTTGCCCCATCAAGCATTGGGAGCTTAACCCAGAATTCCAGTGGGCAGTGGAGACTGCGGGAACTGTGGGATAGCTACCCACAGTGCACCGCTCTGTAAATCGACGCTAGCCACGGTAGTGAGGATGCACTCCACCGACTTAATGCGCTTAGTGTGGACATACGCAATCGAGTGTATAAAATCGATTTCTAAACATCCACTTCTATAAAACTGACCTAATTTCATGGTGTAGACATAACCTTAAATCCAGCTCATGATAATTAACTCTCTTCAGACCACTCTAGATTTTAAGTGGACCAGTTTAGTATGGACTAAAGTACAATTGCTTTGTTCTGACTAGAGGTTTGGAAGGTGTTAAATAGATCTAGCTAGGTAACTCCATCTAACATCATGTTTACATCTTAGTCTGGACAAGGTCTGTGTGTAGAGTGCCTAGGCACAATGGGGCCCTGATTGTGACTTGGACCTATAGGCACTAGCATAACACTGTACTACTAATAAATAACTAGCAATTTTTTACACGTGTCACAACAACAGATGTCCAGGAAAATGACTAACACTGATGTAATATCAGTAGTGACGGATTAGCTAAAGGGAAATATTGATCAAAGGAATTCTTGTGCTGATTTTTTTTAATGTTTATGTCTTCCTTCCTATCCCGACACCTCAGAGATAAAAAATTTACCCCACTCCAGGGTGGGGTAAATGGTGGCAGTTACATAAGTTTCATTTATTACTGTATATTATATTTGTTAATTGATTTTATTCCACTGCCCCTGTGGATTTAAATTAGCAGTGACATTTAATCTTAGTCTGTTATACCTACCCTGTTTCTTTAAATTGTTAAGTAAATGAGGGTTGGCTCTAATTTAAGTGTCTTGGATGAATATTATTTATAATTGGTATGTTTGAGTTAGACTCATGCCACATATTATTATTATTAGAATAGGTTTATTTCTGGAGGTTCCCAAGGCACGCCATTGAGTGTGTACAGGGGCCAGCAGGTGGAGGCATTGCCAATTTTAACTTCCTTGAGGAGTAAAGGGACTGCAGCAGAGGGCTGGATATAGAGTTTCCACTTATCTAACATCACCACTGGGATACTCAGGATCTCCTTTAATGTCAACAACATCAGGCACCCAGGCACAGAGGTGAGTGTTGCCTGCTCCCAAGTAACCCAGGGAAGAAAGGGGGGTTACATGAGCATCCTATGCACAGAGCCACTGTGAAATAAGAGAAGTGAGCCAACCGTTAACGTGAGCTCATGCTGTGCAAGCTCCCCACCTGTACACCTCAATTTAAACCTGTAACGCTCCCTGCTATTCTGGCTCCAAACTATCATGTAACTCAAACCTGGACTGCCACATCCCTGCTTATCCTGCTCTGGGCCTGTCCTGAACATAGCCAATCACACATGCTGAATGATGCTATGTCCTATTCTTTGTGATACAGACACCTGAATACACTGGATGTTAAACTGAACCCACCACACACATTTCCCTTGGCACATCTGCCAAATTTGAGCCTGGAGATCTCCATAAATGAGAGGCCCAGTATCAACCCCCTGACCCAACATATGATCTTACCTCTTCCACTGGCTCAGTGGTCAACTCTGAGAGGGTCACCGTGACTTGCCTAATTTCCTCATGAAAGTGGGGATAATCCTGACCCTGCTTTGTAAAGTGCTTTGAGATCTTCAGATGAAAAGTGCTATGTAAGTGCAAAGTACCATTGTTATAACTAATTTCAGTTGGAGGAAGTTTGTCCGGTTTCAGCTTATCATACCTAGAAAAAATTCCTTCCAGATCCCCTGTGGTGATCAGCTTTTTGCAGTTTATTATCACTATTACTTTGTCACGTAGGCTGACAAATATTAGTGCTGCTCATACAGTCATACAGCTAGCCTCTGACCTGATAGCAACCAAGTGCGTGTTAAACATTTTCTATCACTAGCTTAAGACTTCTCACTGGATTTCTACAGCCTCCATTTTGAAATTAATTATTATGTAAAGATGATGGTCCCACTGGGATTTGATTGTGCCTGGTTAGAGAATGGAAGGGGGCGATGGGGGCTCCAGCTGTCAAGGAGCTTTTTTCATTCTATTGATTGATTCTGATTATAGACACTAGCAGTCCCATGTCTTCCCTTCCATAATGCTTGAAAAAGCACGGTGAGGACATTATTAATCAGACAAAGGTAAATTCACCTTCATGCAATGAGAAAAGGAGTACTTGTGGCACCTTAGAGACTAACCAATTTATTTGAGCATAAGCTTTCGTGGGCTACAGCTCACTTCATTGGATGCATGTTCCCCAGCATGCATGCCATTTTGTCTGCTGGGTGCAGGACTTCATACAGAGTACTACTGAATCTCCCCCTGTTGCCTTTATACTCTGTGTCCCTCACAGCAGGTAGCTCCACTCAGACCTTTCCATCTGGCTAGCATGGCAAGCTCCTTCCCCGGTTCTAACCTTTGCTCTCCTGCAGGAGCCACTCTGTGCACATCTAGCCCTTGACTGAGCTCAGGCCCCCATATAGTCCCCTGCAGGCTTGGTTCCTAGTCACATGTATCCACTACCTGACCTCTGGACTGAAAGGTAAACTAGCCACAGGTGAGGCTGAAAACCCAGGACTCCCTTAAAGGGCCAGCTGACCCTACACCTAGCTACAGAATGAACCAAGCAATCCGGACCTTGCTGGGTAGGGTCACCTCTGCCTGACAAGCTTTAACTCAACACCCCTAGGGCCTGATTTTCAGTGGTACTAACTATTTAGCAGTTAGCAACCAATTTCATCTGGAGATGTAGGCACTTAGCACCTCTGAAAATTGAGCCCAGAGTCTGTCAGTTGGGACCCTACAAATTGGAAGCACCCAGAATTAGGTGAGACTTTTGGAAACGTTAGTCGGTGCTGCTCTCTGCCTCGGTTTCCCCCATCTGTCAAATGGGGATATACGTACCTTTCTTTATAAAATACATTGAGATTGGAGGATGATAAGATCTATAGACATGTTAAGTATTATTAATGAAATAATCATAATCAGTACTTACTAAAACAAAATCCTTTCCTTTCATTGTATTCCTCCCCTGAATGACAGTATTTCTAGCATAGACACCGTAAACACTGTTCAGTGGAAAACATTACATCTGCTCTATTTTCTGTCTTCCGTCCTTATCAGAATTGTTATCTTCTTGTCCAGACAGTGTCCTACAGCAATTTGTCAATCCCTTTTTATCCAGCACTTCATACACCTCCTGATTCAAAACAATTTCTGAACAGTATATCTCTGTCACTATTGTTTAGAAATTCCTTCCCTCCTCCTTCTCTTGTCTCGGTTATAATGCAATCCATGAATAAGGGACTTTTTTGTCCCTACAACTTTTTGTATTTAAATGTTGATCCAATAGGAGATCACATAATCTTTCTTTACTTCTATCATAACAGCCACCACCTCACCACCATGCCACTACTATCTCAGCGGATGTTAGAAAGGAGCTACTAAATTTACAGGGGCGGCGAGTTATATGGGCCCATGGTGCCCAGGCTTCAGCAAATTCAGGGTCCTGGGGGGCTCATCTCCACCAATGTTTGGGACCGGGTCTCTCCCCCGGTCCCACCTTCCGCCCCCACGTGCCTCCCCCGGAGCATCCCCCAGCCCAACCTGCTGCCCCGGCACGCCTCCCCCGAGCATCCCTGCCTGCCGTGGGCAGCGGGCAGCTGCCCCTTGCAGCTCCGCACTGCTCTCCCTCACCAGCCGCTGCCAGCTACAAGGGAGCGACACGGGGGGCAGGCTGAGGCGGCGGCTGCATCTGCGGAGGGAGGAGGTGCACGGCAGCCATCTCCCCCCCCACCCCCACAGCAGGTGACTCAGAGTCGACTCCGAGGGGGGGCTTATCCTGGCTGGACATCCTGAGCAGCAGCCTGGGGGGCCTTGGGTGAGTGTCATGCTAAGTGCCCCCCCCCCTTGGAGCTCACTGCTGCCATCAGGGAGAGGGCTGGGGGAGTCCTCCTTTCTGGCCCCCTGCCCCAATCTTGGGGCAGCCTGCCTGCTGCACCCCAAACTCCTCATCCCCGGCCCAGCTCCACACCCCACACCCCCTCCTGCAGCCCAAACCTCTGCCCCAGCCCAGAGCCCGCACCCAGCACCCAAACTCCCTCACAGAGCCTGGACCCCACACCCCCTCCTGCACTCAAACTCATTCCCAGAACCTACCCCCCCTCCTGTACCCCAACCCCCTGCACCAGCCCAGAGCCTGCACCCAAACTCTCTCCCAGAGCCCACACCACTCCCGCACCCAAACTCCCTCCCAGAGCCCAGACCCCCTCCTGCATCCCAACCCCCTGCTCCAGCCAGAGCCTGCACCCAAACTCCATCCCCAAGCCCGCACCCCTCCTGCACCCAAACTTCTTCCCAAAGCCTGCACCCCAAGCCCCCTCCCACACCCAAACTCCCTCTCAGAGCCTTAGGCAGGTGTGTGTGTGTGTGTGTGTGTGTGTGTGTGTGTGTGTGTGTGTGTGTGTGTGTGTGTGTGTGTGTGTGTGTGTGTGTGTGTGTGTGTGGCGGGGAGACCTGGACCCGTTCTGGGTACCACCAAAAATTATACAAACCTGCCGCCCTTGTAAAGTTAGACACATTTAAATCAGCAACTCTGGAGAACTTGCATCCAAAGTTTTAAAAGAGCTTGTTGAGGAGCTTGCTGGACTGTTGTTATTGTAGATTTGCAATATGTCTTGAAACAACAGGAAAGTTCCAGAACAGATAACGTTGGGCCATTATTTAAAAAGGGTAAATGGGGTGACTCAGGCAATTATAGGCCAGTCAGTCTGACATCAATCTCAGATAAGATAATGACGTGGCTGATACAGGACTCAATTTATAAAGAACTAAAGGAGGGTAATCTAATTAAAGCCAATCAATATTGGTTTATGGAAAACAGATCCTGTCAAACTAACTTGATATCTTTCGCAATCTCATTTAAAAAGTTTGGTTGGAAAAGGTAATAGTGTGATGTAATATACTTAAATGACTGTAAGGCATTTCACTTGGTATCGCACAACATTTTGATTAAAAAACTAGAATGATATACAGTTAACATGGCATGCATTAAATGGATTAATTAAAAGCTAGCTAACTGATAAGTCTCAACATGTAATTGTAAATGGGTAATCATCATCACACAGGTGTGTTTCCATTGGGGTCCCAAAGGGACTAGTTTTGGCCCTATGCTATTTAACATTTTTATTAATGACCTGGAAGAAAACAAAATCACTGATAATGTTTTCAGATAACAAAAATCAGTGGAGTGGTAAATAATGAAGAGGACAGGTCACTCACAGGGTGATATGGATTGCTTGGTAAATTGGGAGCAAACAAACAATATGTATTTTACATCTAGGAACAAAGAATGCAGGCCATACTTATGTGATGGGGAATTTTATCCTGGGAAGCAGTGACTCTGGAAAAGAAGGATGTTGATAAATTGGAGAGAGTTCAGAGTCAAGAAAAGCCACAAGAATGATAAAAGGATTAGAAAACATGATAGATTCAAGGAGCTGAATGTATTTAGCTTAAACAAAGAGAAGGCTAATGGGTGACTTGATTATAGTCTATAACACCTACAAGAGGAACAAATATTTAAAAATGGGCCCTTCAGTCGAGCAGAGAAAGATATAACACAATCCAATGGCTGGAAACTGAAGCTAGACAAATTCAGAGTGGAAATAAGTCATACATTTGTAATGGTGAGTAATTATTACTCATTGGAACAGTTTACCAAGAGTCATGATGGATTTTCCATAACTGGCCATTTTTAAATCAAGATTGGATGTTTTTCTAACACACCTGCTCTAGGAATTACTTTGGGGAAGTTCTATGGCTCATTTTATATAGGAGGTGAGACTAGATTATTACAATGGTCCCTTCTGGCGTTGGAATCTATTAATAGCATCATTCTAAATTACTACCAGGAATATTTTCCATATTAACTGGATCAGTACTGCACTGTTAATGATAATAAAATATATTTATACTGCACCTGTCCATCTAGAAGGCTCCCAAAGCAATTTATAAACTAGAGAGAGAAATTTCCTCACACATCACTGAGAAGCAGCCTCTTCTGCAGTGGAACATAGCAGCAGTTTAGCTACACAATGCTACACAACAGTATAAGATGGGGACTGAAGGATTCCATATACAAAACAAAAAGGGAAATTTTAAATATACAGTTTAATTAATCAAATTAGAAGGTAATGAATCATTAAAAGTAAATGAGACTTATGCTCCTACTAAGTGCCTAAATCACTTTTGAAAATGGGATCTAGCCTCCCAAATCAATTAGGTATTTTTTAAAATTTTACCCAACACCTCTGTTTTTGCAAAAAGTGCCATGGATTTTAATGATCACAAGGTGGTTAGAACTTCACTTTTTCACCTCATCTAAAATACATTTTGGGTCAAAAGAAATGTTTCATACAGTCAAAGAAAAGTAGGACAGGAAGGGACAAGCCCACCATGCACCCTGGGTATGCATACTGAACCCCATGCCACCACATCTACTTTACAGCTCTTGTAGCCCATGCTGGCTAGATTAAAGTTACAATCACACCTTCCACAGTATAAACATATCCCAGACTTCACTTGCAGTGTAAATGTATCCCAGATGCCACCACTTCCTGCCTGCCAGTGATCAGCTGTTCAGCAATATTTAGGAGGTGATGGTAGAGAGGGGAAGGAATGGGGGGGAGGGGACAGAACGGGGCAGGAAGAGGTGGGGCAGGGCCAGAGTAGGGCAGGAAGAGGTGAGGTGAGCAGGGACATCCTTAGGAATTATGGGGCCCTACGCAGTATTATTAAACTGGTGTGCCTACGCCCAATGGCAGCCCAGGTTCGCAGCCCGGGGCGGGGCGCAGGGCGGAGGGGGACGAGGCAGCAAAGGATACCAAGCCACTCGGCCCGCTTCACAAGTCACAGTTCCCCTCAGAGACCCCCGTACCCTCTCCCTCAAGCAGAATGCGCGGCACCGGCACATTCAGCTCTGTGAATACGGCCCCTGCATAAGGAGGCTGCAGTGCGCACTGGGTGTGCGGGAGCCGACCCACTCTTACCTGCTGTCATGGGCAGTGGGTGAAGCTGCCGCTTTGGGAGGATAGCTCCCCAGCCCACCTCTTCTGCCTGTAGCCCGCCCATACTCCACCCCTGCTCTGCCCCAGGGCCTTGCCCCCACTCTGCCCAGGCCCTGCCTTCTCCCCACTGTCTCCCTTCCCCTGTCTGATCACCTCCTTCCAGCCAAATCCCTGAACCCAAATGAAGCAAATGACATTTGAAAAAAACACTCTTCTGCAATTTCTTTCTAAAGAAAATGCAGCATGTTTTCCACTTCCTGCCAGAAGGTGAAGACTGGACATGTAGAAGGTACCTAATTAAAAGCACTAAATTTGGGAATAAAAAATGTTAGTCACAGGTTTTTTGATATACTCTGAAGTTTGTCAGAGATTTATTTGCAAAAACTTTGTGGTAAGGGCAAGTCAGCTGCCCTGCTGAATACAACATTAACTATTATAGAATACATGACGCAGCTCTTCTCTGTTTTACATTTTCTCCATCAGTATTTCTAAGCTGATTTTATATTTTATGTGTACTCTTAAGCCTTCATAAAGTAATCATTCCAGATTACTACATATTTAACTCACTGAAACAAAGACATTTTTTTAAATTAATCAGTCACAGAGGTTTAGTGTGTTCATAACAATGTTCATTGCTTTTAGAAAAAGGGAACACTAATTTACTTTGTGTGATCTCCATAACAATAGACATGTTTATGAAATTTCACCAACTTTAAAAAATATGTTTCCAAAGATTTTAGGCATAACAAAGGATTTTATATCTTACTAATGTACTGATTTGGCTAGAGGGTTCTCTTAAAACTAGTTCATCAAACAGAAGTAAAGAAAGGGAAACTCATTTGTCCAACTATCCAGCAGGAAAGGGGTCTTGTTCCTTTAAGGGCTCCCTTCAACAGGGGGTGAAGGGAGAAAGGGATGGACAGAAAGGACAGGAAGACTTGAGAAGCAAGTTTTTTGTACTATAGTAATTAAAATTAAAATGTGTATTTTAGATGAGGGTAGTCTTTTGAAGGATTTATTTTAAAAAACTATATGGCTGAAGATCCAAGCATTTAGAGCTAAAGATGAATACTCAGATTGTGCATCTAAAAATCTATGCAAGGTTTTTTTTAGAGATGTGATTTTATCATCTTCAGCAACACACTTATGAAATATTTTTAAAGCAAGCTTTAAACTAAGGTCCTGTAGACTAACACGTTCTGAGTAAATATTACAATAATGCACAACTGTTCTTGTCAGTAAATTCAGAAACAGACAGTATATATCTGGGGGTTGGCAAATGCCTGTTAAATGGCTTCATTACCACTTGAATGGCTCTTTAACAGATTCAATGTTGTGCTAATAGTCTGGCAGGCTGGAAGGCTTTTTCACTTTTAAGTACTAGATCCCCTCCGGAGGAAGACTCACCAGGCTGCAGCAGCCAGCTGTAGTGGGACCCTGCAGGAAGGGTCAGAAGAGGGATAGGTAGAAGCAGAAGGGTGGACACTAAGACCCAGGAGTGCCCCACATTTTCAGGTGCCCTGCGCAGCCGCCTATGCTGTGTATGCCTAAGGACAGCCCTGGAGGTGAGGGCGTGGGGGAAGGAGTGGAGTGGGGCGGGGTGGAACAGGGGTGGGGTGGGGACGGGGCCTGGGGCAGAGGGTGGTCGAGCAGCGCTCGGGAACTATCAAGGTCGGCACCTCTGCACTGCAGCGCACAGCTTCCTTCTAATAAATGCTCCCTTCTTCCGCCCTCCCCATATCCACCCTTCTTTCTAAGCTCCTTTCCAAAGCAATGTAAAAACCCCAGTCCCTGGTGCCATCTGTCAAGCTACGCTAATCTGTCCTCTGCTCAGCTCATGGTCAGTTTGGCTCATCTCTGATTGATGCAACGATCCTTTATGTTACGGAACACAAGGAATTTACTTGCGGTACCATTCGTGGATTGATACTTTGATTTTCATAAAATAATGTAATAATTATAAACATTACATTGTTCTCAGAGATGCTTTTCATCTGCAGGTGTCAAAGAATTTTACTGAGGATTAATTAATTGAACCCTATAACAGAAGTGTGAGGCAGGTTAGCTTTAGTTTCCTCATTTTACAGATGGGTAAATGAGGCACAGCAATATCAAATGACTTGCCCAAGGACATACAGTGAGTCAGGAGCAGAGCTGGGAATAGAATCCAGGAGGCTTGGGAATAAAAACTTAGTCATCAGCTCTAAAACACGAGATCACACAGCCTCTCACTTTGCCATGCCAGCTCTTCTTTTGTCTTTGTTTACATTGATTTCCATGGCAAGTTTTCCAAGACTGTGCAGCATCAGCTATGGCTCAGAGAAAGGAGAGACTTTTTTATGATTAAGGCATTGGACTTAATATAGCTCCAGGCTCCATCCCTGTGAGAATCTGGAACAAAAGCCCAGATACAAAGCTCACATCCATTTTGTGATACACAATAGTGGAGGCTCAGACCAGCCTGTTAATTAACACAGGAGCTTAGACCACTTATTTCCTCCAGCTGCAGGAGGTAAATGGGACCCCTTGCAGCCTCTTAATAAAGGGACACCGAAAAGGAGAAAATATTAGAAGGGAGCAATTGCATCAGCACTTTTGTTGTCCCCATGCCACTAACTGGCCGATTTTGACAGCTTGATCCACTCCCTCACCCCGCTTATATAATCTAAATAGTGCAAAGAACAGACAGGTAAACAGAGATGAATATGCTCAACACCCTTCTGGGAGAAGTTGTCCAGACTCTAAAAGTTTGAACAAACGCGGGGTGAAAGTAAGGCAGTACGGGCTGGTACGGCGTACTGGGGAAAAGTGGCTGCCAGTACCGGCCTGTACCTAGCTGACTTTAAAGCCCTGCCGCAGCAGCGCTATAAGTACCCTGCGTAAAGCGCTGCACCCCCCCCACCCATTGGCGGCAATGGGGCCCAGCAGGGACACCAACGAGGGGGCGCAAAAGGGGCAGCGACGTTAATGCACTGCCACGACAAAGGACCCTGCTTAAAGCCCTGCTGTAGCAGCGCTTTAATGTCATTGCCGTCAGCCGGGGGTGGGGTGGGGGGGCGAAGTGGCACAAGAGGAACACCTGCCCAGGGGCCACGATTTAAAAGGGCCTGGGGCTCCAGCTGCCGCTGCTGCTACTGCTGGAGCCCTGGGCAGCGCGGGGCCAGGCAGCACGGATGAATGTAAATCACAAGATTTAAAATTATTTTTCCCCCTTGAGTAGCTTGGGAATGTTGGAGACCTTTTAGGTCTTATCTACACAAAAAGTTGGACTGCTTTATTTATACCAGTGTAGTTAAAGTGATACAATTGCCTTAGTATGAAAGCAGTTATACCAATATAAGAGTGCTTGTATTGCTAAAACTTCTTCCCATGTGGGAAGAGAAATAAGCTATACCTGTATAAGGTACCTCTGTAACATTGTCCACAGTAGAGACTGTACTCATATAATGATTTCAGTTTTAAAAAATCACACCCCTCGCCAAAATAGTTACACCTGCACAAAATCTTTGAGTAGACAAGGCCTTAGAACTGGCAGAGAAATAATAGATGCTACAATAGTTTGCCTAAATTCATAGCAGAGCTGGGGAGGGAAAGGACTTGGAACTACTTCTGTATGATGTCTGTGATAAATACAGTGTTGTAACTGAGGCAGCATGGTCTAGTGCAGTGGTTTTGAAACTTTTTTTCTGGGGACCCAGCTGAAGAAAATTGTTGATGTCCGTGACCCAACGGAGCTGGGGATGAGGGGTTTGGCATGTGGGAGGGGCTCAGGGTAGAGGGTTGCAGTGAGGGCAGCAGGGTGGGGCTGGGAAGGAGGGGTTCAGGGTGTGGGAGGGGGCTCTGGGCTGGAGCATGGGGCTGGGGTGTGGGAGGGTGTCAGGGCTCTGGGCTGGGGGTGCAGGCTCTGGGGTGGAGCTGAGGACTGGGGTGCGGAGTTGGGGTGCAGACTTACCTCCGGCAGCTCCTGGTCAGCGGCACAGCTGGGGTGCAGAGGCAGACTTCCTGCCTGTCCCAGCACCGTGGACCATGCTGCTCCCCAGAAGCAGCCAGCAGCAGGTCCGGCTCCTAGGCGGAGGCACACAAGCAGCTCTGTGTGGCTCTCGCCCACAGGTACCGCCCCCAGCTCCCATTGGCCGGTTCATGTGTGGAGCCGGTGCTCAGGGAGGGGGCAGCATGCAGAGCCCTGTGGGCCCCCTGCCTAGACGCCAGACCCACTGCTGGCCGCTTCCAGGGCACAGCACGGTGTCAGAACAGGTAGACACTAGCCTGCCTTAGCTGAGCAGCACTGCCGATGGGACTTTTAATATCCCGGTCAGTGGTGCTGACCAGAGTCGCGAGAGTCCCTGGGTGCCATGCTTTGAAAAACACTGGTCTAGTGGTTAAAGTACTGCAGTTAGGACTCTTGTGTTCTGTTCCCAGTCTGTACCGCAAGCTCTCGCTGTGCACTCGGAAAATTCACCTATTGTATTGGGTTAGCTTAACTTTATTCAAATACTTTACAATGGTTATTAAGGTGCAGGCTAGCAGATCTGAAGCCCTGTTGGCTGGCCATGTTTTATCTCAGGAGGGGAGCCTAAGGCTAAAGGCCTTGTCTGTGGCATAAAAAAGGGATATTTTTCAGTCAAGTTAGCTCTGTTGAGTTAAGTTAACTTCTTTGAGAACCCTCCTCGCCACTAGCCTTAATGTGGATGTATTTTATTTATGTTTTAAAACTTTTAAAAATGCAGTTTTTAAAAGACACCCACCCATCCAGTGCTCACACAGTTTAACACCTTTAGAAATGCTTGAGCTGACCATAGTAGCCTAGGCTCCCATCTTAATTAGTGTTAAGAGGGCTTTTCGTTTGGGTTAAGCTAACTTGATTGAGCATATAAGATTAAAACAAAACACAGTAGGCTGGTGCAACCTCAGGGCACTCCCTCATGGGCTAAGATGGCCCTGTAGGCACCCTGCCTCAAGTCCCCAAATAATTCACATACACCTGGAATCTTTAAAAGAATATTTCTCCTTTTGAAGGAGGGTGGTGGTAGAAGGGGTGTGTTTAATTTGTTCAGAGTGTTCAGATCCTCTTTTAGTGTCAGAGATTGCACAGCCCTCCCTCTTGGGCCTTTTTTTGCCCCGTCCACACCTCCCTGTCCTTTAGAATTTCTCCTTAGGTTCCTGTGGTTTCACAGCCATCCCTCCTGAGGTCTGTTTGTTTCAGGTTCAGTCTTAGCCTCCCGAGCCTGTAGCTCACCCCTCAAATCTAAGGTGTCACAGTCCTCCTTGCTAGGACTGTGGCTTTAAGGTCTGGCCTCCCTGGCCCATAACTCACCCCTCAAACTTAGGGGTTGCACAACCCTTCTTCCTAGAGCTATGTGCTGATTCCATTCTTTTCTCTTGTTTTCCTCTCCCAGCAGCCACTGGCTTCAGAAGCTCCTCTTCTAACTGGCTTGGAGCCTCCCTTTGACGCCCCTGCTCAGTTATCTCTAATCAGTCTGTTAATCTTTCCCCAATACCTGTCTGTTCTTGGCTGGGAGAGAGGGGAGCCTTATCGCTCCCTCCCGTAACTCTACAAGGTTCCTGGTCCTGGGCCCCTTAATTAAAGGAACAGTGGTCAAGGTTCTTCCTGCAGCTTCCCTTTCCCAGTCACTGACTGTCCCTGGTACCAACTTCCTCTCTTCAAATTACTACTTCAAAGCCTTCATCCGCTTTCACTGGACAGTTGGTGTAGGGTAATTAGCTACTCTGGCCTTATATACACACACCCATTTTGCCTGACAAGCCTCAGTGCCTTGGCTTTTCCATCTCTAAAATGGGGTTAATGTTTCTCACCCACTTTTCAGCCTCCAATGAAAAGATGCTATAAAAACATAGTGTTATTCTTTAATCTACTAACAAAGTGACAGTTTGTTTTCAAACCTGTTGGCTTCTCAAGGTCCTTAACTGCGGGGGACGAGGGTGTAAAGATTACCTCCTTCCACTACATCTTGATGGGTAACTGTCCGTTGATACCACCTGGCCTTTATGGTGCCATCATCACCTTTGGAGGCACTTCCCATAAACATCCACAGGGCTACTCATAATCTACCTTCAAACCCCTCCTCAAAACTCACCTGTGCTATGAGGCCTAGAAAAAACTTGACAACAGTTAGGCTGCTGGTGTGCTATGGCCTCTGAGCTCTGCGTATCACCAGTATGGTTTCACTGATTCCTTGTACTTCCCCATCTGTCTGTATCCATTTATTGTCTCGTCTTTTATTTAGATTGTAAGCCTTGGAGCTACAATCTAAAGGTGTTAAACTGTATTTGTTTTGTGTTTGTACAGGGCTTTTAGGGGCAATGGTAATACAAATAAATCATCAATCATCATCATGCCACTGATGCATAGCCAAGGCTTTGCCTGGTGGTCTGGCACTTTTGCCCAGTGGATGTCCACCCCTTTCTCTTTGCCATTGCTTTGAATTATGGGACACTATTTGACTTTTAAATGTTTTTAGCTATATTATACATTTTATGTTTTATGTTCACGCAGCAGTCAGCTGTGCAGAGGGGAGAATTGGTGGCTTCATTTTGGCATTTTTCTTGTCAAGTAAAAATTGTCCAATTTTGAAAAGAACTACAAGATCTAATAAAAAAGGGGTTTGGACTTCAAAGGAGAATTGTGAAGTTGGCGAGTACTATGGTTTTTGTGCAAAAAGGATGCACAGTGTGGTGACACAGTCCAAACACAGTTTCTGAAAAGTGTGATTTTTAATTATTTGGATCTTTTTCCAAGAACAGGTGAATACTTTCAAAAAGTCAGACTCCTCCAGCGGAACTTTCCACTTTTCTTTATTTCAAGCATACTATTTTGGCTGCAGAGAGGTTTTAAGGACATGTCAAAGGCAAAAGCCTTAGGCAAAGTTATCTATGGATCTGCTATTAGTGCCTCGATAGTAGAGTAAAAATCCATGGCCACCTAGGACTTCACAGGTGCTGCTATGCTGCATACCAGGGCTCCTTAGGACTTTTAGGTCCTTCTTCTCCAAAAGTGCAGGTCCCTACCATGTGTGGTAAAGGAAAAGCTCTGATAGCTGTAAACAGCATAGGATCTATGCCATATTCTGATTCTATCCAGATTTATTCCAGTGATTATAAAATAGTGCCCCCTCTCTAGCCCCTGTAGGCTGCTGTACTATACTGACCTCCTCTCTGTACCATGGGCAGAGCCAGGGATGGGAGTTGGTGATGCTGTAGAATGGAACACTATGGGAGATTCTGTTCCCTACATCTGGAACAGCCCATAAGCAGCTCTCTGGAGGATGCCCTAATTTATGCCAGAAGCCGCATCATTCCTCAAAGCAGCCTAGGATTTTGAGAATGCAAAGATGGCTACCTGGCTAAAAACCTTCTTTGCCCCACTCCCAACATGGATTACCCCTCAATCTGTATTTTCTAAAACATTATTACAAAGATCTGTCATTGTTTCAGTCTCTCCATATGCAGTGAATGAGGCTGGTGTCCCCATCTCTCTCCCGTTGATCTGCAAGTCCCTGCACAATGCACAGCAGAAGTGCAAGTTTATAGTGCTCCAGCAGAATTGTGAGCAGAGGCTATGCCAGGGCATAAATACATCACTAAGCCTTCTCCTCCACAGCAAACTATAGTAAATCTCAAGCCCCTCACTCACCCACTCCCATATTTGCAAGCGTGCCGGGTAAAAGGGGGTAGGGTGTCCGGAGAGAATGAGAGTAGACAAAGACTTAAGCATCATCCTTGTCTATACTGAGGCACTGTATAGGCTGTCCTCCTAGGCCTCATTTCTGCTACTCAGCAGGAGTAACCTGGTGATCAATGCTCTCATTAATGTGGACTGGATTGCCATGCATGCCTTGTGTTGCATAGATGTTTAATTTATGTGCAACACTTTTCATCTGTGCCTGGCAGGACGATGTGCTCTGAGGATCAGCCATTTTGCAGACAGTACATCCTGTTGGGAAACACACAGGAAATGCATCTCACAATACAATTCATATCCCTTATTATAAGATGGGAGAACTAGAGTGTCCCAAATTAAATGAGGATATTGATATAATAGGCATCACAGAAATGTGGGGGAATGAGGATAATAAATGGAACACAGTAATGCTAGGGTACAAAATATATCACAAGGACAGAACAGGTCATGCTGATGGGGGAGTGGCTCTATATGTGAAAGAAAACGTAGAATCAAATGAAATAAAAATCTTAAATGAACCAAACTGTACCATAGAATCTCTATGGATAGTAATTCCATGCTCCAATAATAAGAATATAGCAGTAGGGATATATTACCGACCACCTGACCAGGATGGTGATAGTGACTGTGAAATTCTCAGGGAGATTAGAGAGGCTATTAAAATTAAAAACTCAATAATAATGGGGGATTTCAACTGTCCCCATATTGACTGGGTAAATATCACCTCAGGATGGGATGCAGAAATAAAGTTTCTTGACACCTTAAATGACTGCTTCTTGGAGCAGCTAGAACCCTGGAACCCAAAAGAGGAGAGGCAATTCTTGATTTAGTCCTAAGTGGAGCACAGGAACTTGTCCAAGAGGAGAATATAGCTGAACCGCTTGGTAATAGTGACCATAATATAATTAGATGTAGCATCCCTGTGGTGGGGAAAACATCACAGCAGCCCAATACTGTAGCATTTAATTTCAGAAAGGAGGACTACACAAAAATAAGGAAGTTAGTTAAACAGAAATTAAAAGGTACAGTGCAAAGTATGAAATTCCTGCAAGCTGCATGGAAACTTTTTAAAGACATCATAATAGAAGCTCAACTTAAATGTATACCCCAAATTAAAAAACATAGTAAGAGAACCAAAAAAGCACCACCGTGGCTAAACAACAAAGTAAAAGAAGCAGTGAGAGGCAAAAAGGCATCCTTTAAAACAAGGGTGGCCAACCTGAGCCTGAGAAGGAGCCAGAATTTACTAACGTACATTGCCAGGGAGCCACAGTAATATGTCAGCAGCCCCGCATCAGCTCCCCCACCCTGCTCCCAGCGCCTCCCACCCACCAGCAGCCCCGCCGATCAGTGCCTCCCACTCCCTCCCCACACTTCCCAATCAGCTGTTTCATGGTGTGCAGGAGGCTCTGGGAGGGATGAAGGAGGAGCGAGGGCACTGCAGGCTCAGGGGAGGGGGCAGGAAGGGGCGGAGTGGGGGAAGAGCCTGTGGCAGAGCCAGGGGTTGAGCAGTGAGCACCCCCCGGCACATTGGAAAGTTGGCACCTGTAGCTCCAGCCCCGGAGTCGGTCTACACAAGGAGCCGCATATTAACTTCTGAAGGGCCGCATGTGGCTCTGGAGCCACAGGTTGGCCACCCTTGCTTTAAAAAGTGGAAGCTAAATCCTAGTGAGGAAAATAGACAGGAGCATAAACTGTGGCAAATGAAGTGTAAAAATATAAGTAGGAAAGCCAAAAAAGAATCTGAAGAACAGCTAGCCAAAGAGTCAAAAAGTAATACCTAAAACAATTTTAACAACATCAGAAGCAGGAAGCTTGCTAAACAACCAGTGGGGTCACTGGATGATCGAGATGCTAAAGGAGCACTCAAGGACGATAAGGTCATTGCGAAGAAACTAAATGAATTCTTTGCATCGGTCTTCACGGCTGAGGATGTGAGGGAGATTCCCAAACCTGAGCCATTCTTTATAGGTGACAAATCTGAGAAACTGTCTCAGACTGAGGTGTCATTAGAGGAGGTTTTGGAACAAATTGATAAACTAAACTGTAATAAGTTACCAGGACTAGATGGTATTCACCCAAGAGTTCTGAAGGAATTCAAATGTGAAATTGCAGAACTACTAACTGTAGTTTATAACCTAGCATTTAAATCAGCTTCTGTATCAAATGACTGGAGGATAGCTAATGTGATGCTGATTTTTAAAAAGGGCTCCAGAGGTGACCCTGATAATTACAGGCTGGTAAGCCTGACTTCAGTACCAGGCAAACTGGTTGAAACTATAATAAAAAACAAAATTGTCAGACACATCGCTGAACATAATTTGTTGGGGAAGAGTCAACATGGTTTTTGTAAAGGGAAATCATGCCTCACCAATCTACTAGAATTCTTTGAGGGGGTCAACAAGCATGTGGACAAGGGGGATCCAGTGGATATAGTGTATTTAGATTTTCAGAAAGCCTTTGACAAGGTCCCTCACCAAAGGCTCTTAAGCAAAGTAAGCTGTCATGGGATAACAGGGAAGGTCCTCTCATGGATTGGTAACTAGTTAAAAGATAGGAAACAAATGGTAGGAATAAATGGTCAGTTTTCAGAGTGAAGAGAGGTGTAAATAGTGGTGTCCCCCAGAGGTTTGTACTGGGACCAGTCCTATTCAACATATTCATAAGTGATCTGGCAAAACAGTGAGGTGGCAAAATTTGCAGATGATACAAAACTACTCAAGATAGTTAAGTCCCAAGCAGACTGTGAAGAGCAACAAAAGGATCTCTCAAAACTGGGTGACTGGGCAACGAAATGGCAGATTAAATTCAATGATGATAAATGCAAAGTAATGCACATTGGAAAAAACAATCCCAACTATACATATAAAATGATGGTGTTTACATTAGCTGTTACCACTCAAGAAAGAGATCTTGGAGTCCTTGTGGATAGTTCTCTGAAAACATCCATTCAATGTGCAACAGCAGTCAAAAAAGCTAATAGAATGTTGAGAATCATTAAGAAAGGGATAGATAATAAGACAGAAAATACCATATTGCCGCTATATAAATCCATGATATGCCCACATCTTGAATACTGCATGCAGATGTGGACACCCCATCTCAAAAGTTATATTGGAATTGGAAAAGGTTTAGAAAAGTGCAACAAAAATTATTAGAGGTATGGAGCAGCTTCCGTATGAAGAGAGATTAATAAGATTGGGACTTTTCAGCTTGGAAAAGAGATGACTAAGGGGGGATATGATAGAGGTCTATAAAATCATGACTGGTGTGGAGAAAGTAAATAAGGAAGTATTATTTACTCCTCATAACACAAGAACTAGGGGTCACCAAATGAAATTAATAGGCAGCAGGTTTAAAACAAACAAAAGCAAGTATTTTTTCACACAATGCACAGTCAGTCTGTGGAACTCTTTGCCAGAGGATGTTGTGAAGGCAAAGACTATAACAGGATTCAAAAAAGAACTAGATAAATTCGTGGAGGATAGGTCCATCAATAGCTATTAGCCAGGATGGGCAGAGATGGTGTCCCTAGCCTCTGTTTGCCAGAAGCTGGTAATGGGCAACTGGATGGATCACTTGATGATTATCTGCTCTGTTTATTCTCTCTGGAGCACCTGGCATTGGCCACTGTCAGAAGACAGGATACTGGGTTAGATGGACCTTTGGTCTGACCCAGTATGGCCATTCATGTTCTTATGCTCTTATCCCTTGGGAAACTAAACTCAATTTCATTATTTTAAATTCAGTAATTCAACTACTGCTAAATTTACCATTTTAAAACAAATTACATCATCTTTGAAAATAATTGACACTTCACACCTAAACTGTACATCCTTTCTGAGCAGTACATAACGCACTGAAACACTGGTCTTCAGCCAAATCTCTGCACTTACTTAATTCTGAGAGCTGTCTTTCCCACACAAATATACAATAGGTTGTTTGTAGTTCTTTCATATTTCGATAGTTATTTGGAAGATTAATACAATTATATCAATGTCTCCACCCTAGTTAGAACTCTTTGGTAGTTTAGTTTAAAAGTAATATGTGGTTTTATAACACTGATATGAGCCATGTTTGTGCCAAATGAATTGATGTACCTTTCACTCGACAATGTTACCAACTTTGATTCCTTTATTTAAAATGCTGTTCTCACCACATTTTCTCCTTGACTACTTTGCAGAAATAAGAAGCTCTTGTACTGATGATGTAACTGCTGATTTGTGTCAGCAAGTTCCAGCATTATAGCTAAATAAATGCAAAATGATTTTAATAATTTTTCATTTGTCTTTCTACGCTTCTTTCCATTGGAGGATTTCAAAGTTCTTTACAAATATTAATTAATTAATTGTCAAACCCCCCCCCCCCACCCCACAATGAGGTAGGAAATTATTATTATCCTCACTTTACAGATAGGGATCTGAGATACAGCTAGTTTAAGTCACTTCCTGAAGGTCACATGAGAAATCAAAGCTGGGAATTGAACCCAGATTGCCTGACTTCTAGTTCTAGAGCCTCCAAAGTATGTAGGCACCTAAATATCTCAGAGAATCTGGGCCCTAGCACTTTAACTGCTGCCAGGGGACCATGCTGCCCTCACAACCCCAATCAGGACAAATTATTTCTATTTGTTCCAAAGTTTAGATCCAAAATGTTTTAATTTTAAAAACATGAGTTTGACCCTAAAAAACTCTGAAATAGCTTTTGTAGTATAGTGGAGACCCCTGTATCTAAAGAGAACAAATTGGGTGGGGGAGGCATGCAATTTATTTGGGCGATCAAAGGATTTTTAGGGTGACTGATACCACTGGAGAAAGAAGGGACCACCCCTATTTTCAGATGTCCAGGGTTTTCAGATACAAGTAATTTGGATGATGGGAGATTTCAGATGTCAAGGTTTAGATGATGGGGGATATTGACCAATGAGGGATTGCAGCCAAGAGGGGATTTTGGATCAGAGGATTTCAGGCGGTGCAGTGGGATTTAGGGGAAGAGCGGTGTGGGTGACGAGGACTGGGGATGAGAGGGATCTGGGCTATATGGGGGGATTTGGGGGTAAAAGGGATGTGGGTGACAAGGAAGGGTTCGGGTGGTGACGGGGTGGGGGTGACAGGGAGGGGTTTGGGTGGTGACGGGGGTAAGAAGGGTGTGGGTTATGAGGAGGGATTCAGACAGGGTTGGGGGCAAGAGGAGTGTGGGTGATGAAAAGGGGTTCAGACAGTGAAAGGAGATTGGTGTAACAGAGGTGTGGGTGACAGGGAGGGGTTCAGGCCGTGATGGGGATTGGGGGTAAGAGAGGTGTGGGTGATAAGGAGGCATTTGGGTGGTGTTGGAAGTAAGAGGGGTGTGGGTGATGGGGAGGGGTACACGTGGTGATGGGAGGTTGGGTGTAAGAGGGATGCGGGTGACGGGGAGCTGTTCACATGCTGATGGGGGGTTGGGTGTTAGAGGGGTGTGGGTGACAAGGGGGTGTTTGGGCAGTGACAGGTGTAACAGGGATATGGTGAAGGGGTGTACGGGCGGTAACGGGGGTGTTTGGGCGGTGATGGGGGTAAAAGTGGTGTGGGTGACGGGGTGTTCGGGCGGTGACGGGGGCAAGAGGGCTGTGGGTGACGGGTTGTTAGGGCGGTGACGGGGGTAAGAGGGATGTGGGTGACGGGGCTGTTCGGGCGGTGACGGGGGTAACAGGGACTGTGGGTGACAGTTTGGGTGACGCAATGAGTTTTTCAAGCGGATTTTTATAAATTATACGAGGAGTGAAAGCCCTGAGCGCGGCCCCGTGACCGCACCGCCTCTACCCCCGCCCGGCCACCGGCGGCAGCGTCACACAGCGAACGCCCCGCCTCCAATTGACCTCCCCCCAACGTGGCCTCACTCCGCGTTGTGAGTGGCCCGGGCCAGCAGGGGGCGTGGCCCTTGGCCCAGGGGAACGGTCATAGCGGCCGTGGGCGTGTCTCTGGCGGGGACTGACAGGGCAGGGGCGGGGCTTCTGGGGCGGAGTCAGATGGACCGAGACCGAGCGGTAGCGCTCAGCTGAGGGGAGACGCCAGACGCCGACCCGCTCCGGCCGCCCGCCCGCCTGCCAGGTAACCGCCCCACGGGAGGGGGGCGAGGCCCGTCCAGCCCTCGAGAGCGCGGTGGGCTCCGGTGTGAGGCGGCCCCGGGCCCTGACTCCCTCGGTCCGGGTGTGGGGCCCCGCTTCCCTCCTCCCAACGGCGCTCTCCGTCCGTCCAGCGGCGCAGGGCCCCCAACCCAGCCACAGCGACCCCCGCCCTTCCCTAGCAACCTCCCGTCTCCCCGGCGGCACCGTCACAGCAGCCCCCCCCCCCCCACCGCCGGGTACTGCCACAGCAACCCCCACGTACCCCCGCCAACAACCCCCTCCCCGTACCGCTGCAGCAACTCCCTCGTCCTCCTGTACCCCCGCCGAGCACCACCACAACCCGCCGCCCAACAGTTCCCGACCCCTGTACGGTCCCCCCCCCCTCCCCAGCACAACAATCACCCCGGCACCACAAAGCGCAACACAACTTCCTCCCCTGCCCCAACCGGCGCCACAGCAACCCTCCGCCTCAGCACGCACCAACCTCCCTCCGCCAACAGCCCCCTTCGCCTTCACTATCCATAACAGCTAAATAATTATCCCCCATTCCCAGCAGAGCAATACGGTGTCCTACAGCACAGTACACCCCGCACAAACAGAGGTTGGCTGTGGCTATTAGGGGAAGCTGGCTTGCGCCACGGGGGTAGCTTCATTTCCTGTAGTGAATGTGGTTTAACTTTATTACTATTCTATCCACACACACACACAGGCACATATATATAACAGACAAACTACCCCGCCAACAAGAATCACTCCTAACCCCCCCCCCCCAACCCCGCAAGATAAATAGTACCTGGAGAATCATTCCTAGGATTTATCATTCCCTGGCCCCAAATTTAAGAGGTATAGAGAACTCTCTTGGACCAGTTACCCCTTTGTTCCTCCAGCTCAGCAGTAACACATTTCCTCCTCCAGCAAACCCTCTAATACACCTTTCAATTAAAAAAAAAAAAAAAAGTGGTGCAGAGTGAAGTGTTTGGATCAACTCATCCTCCCCAGTGTAAATAGTTTCAGCTACATAGTCTCTTGGGTTAATAATCTTCCTGTCCAGCAGCAATTGCCTCTGTTCATGACCAATCCGCCCATAAAGTAAATATAGGGAGCACCAGACCTGGGATCTGTACAAACACAATAATACTGCTGAGTGTCTAAATGATGGGTGGGGACAAGAACGACTGCCTGTGGGATTGCTACTGAGGGGGTTGTTCCTGCTGCCTCCCCCTTGGTAGTATGGTACCTGTGACTCAGGCCCACAGGACTTTTGTGTTTCATGTCAGCTGTTTCCTCTTATTTGTTGTCAAATTGCCTGTGCTTCTGGTAGAGCCTCATTCTCAAACCAGACATAGGCTGAGCCTTTACTTATTGGCTCCCAGCAGCCCACATGACCAGTATCAGCTGTTGGACTGCTCTCTTGCTCTCCCCCGCCCCCCTTTTGGTTTTCTTTGTGTACAGTTTAGGTTTAGATAATAGAGGCTGTGCACTGTATGTTCTGGGGATTGGGGCTATGAGCGAAGACAGTAGCGCATGCTCTTGCAATCTGCAGTGGCTGCTCGGTGAGGAGGATTCTAGTGCTGCAGTAGTTATGCTGTTGCTCTAGCCAGAGCATAGCTCACTGCCAAATATAGCAGCAGCCTGAGTGACTAAAAACATTTATCAGAGGGGAGCAGGTTCTGTGCCTTTTTTTTGGTCTTCTAGGGTTTGGTTCTCTAATAGACATCACTCGAACAGTCCATATTCAGTAAACTGTATATGAAACAGGAAGAACTGAAACAGAATAATCTTAACTTGCTTTTGAAAAGTATTGTGGCAAGTGCAACTGCAAACCTTGTGTATAAAACATGCCTTATTTCAAAACTCCCTTCCGTGTGTGTGTGTGTATATATACATACATACATACATACACACACACAGTTTTACCATTGGGGGAAATTCTGAGGTAGTTTACATCCACAGTTTAGGTTTTCTTTTAAACAAACAAAGTTAATAGAAATAATGTAATGATTTAAAAAAATTGTAAAACTTTATTGTGATTCTATGTGCAAATACAGTTTTTAGGAACAAAGTGACAGTTTACATTCTTTAAGGGAAAAACACATGTGTGCGGGAGGGGATTTAAACAATACCTATAGTCTTTGCAAGCCAAAGGTGGGACCCTGACAGTATCATTGACTAAAAACAATTCTGAAATTGTTCTGTTCTTCACTGTCTAAACTGAGTGAAGTGAAAATACCAAAAAAGTAATTTTATTCTCCAACTTCTCTAACGTTCTTTGATCTGATGAGTTATGTATTAGTACCACAATTAAGGAAACTTATTTAAGAAGATTGTCAAACATTAATCCCTTTTATGCAGGCACTACAAATGGCAAACAGAAAAATACATATTTTTATAGCATCCAGGAGGGCTTATCATGCATGTTATCACTTCTGTAGCTTCAGGTGATGCTCCCATCTGTTTAATCATTAATATAGTTGTTTTCTTTGGTTATTGTGACCATGTATTATCTAATGTGGATATAAACTTGCTGATTTCCCTTTTCCCCTTCTTTCCTCCCATGTCCCTTGCCCTCCTGTCATGTGACCCTGTGTAGCTTGCTTATGATACAACATTCAGATGCAGGAAGTCGTGGAAGGCTGTTATGAACAACAATCATGTTGAAACAAAGTGCTGTCTTGCAGGCAAACCTATTTCCTGACCTTTCAAACTTTAGATAGTATCTTGTGGCTATGTGAGGCCTCATACAATCCAAAAAGACCTCAATCCTGGAAATGGTTCTGCATGAGTAAATCCAGTTGTCTGCACAGAGCCCTATTGAAGTCAAAACAGCTCTGTGTGGGTCTAACATTTACCTACACAGAGCCATTTTTAACATTAGGGCCTTAATGATGTGCGGCTTTATGTTTCTGCTTCTCCTGTTCCCCCACCCCACCACTTTATAAAAACCATTATTTGTTTAAAAGCATCTTTTTTCTGTTTATGCCTTTCTGAAGCCTCATTCCATCTGTCATGGGAGATGTTGAATCAGCCTTAAGTAAACCCCGTGTCCTTATTTGACAGCTGACTCTTTTTTTTTTTATATGAAACATTCCGTTTCCTCAGTGCTAGAATGATCTTGGTCATCTGATTATTAAGGATTTCACTGCAGTCATATTAAAAGCCAGTTTTATCTAACAAATTTTATATTTGGATCTCTTTCGTCTGACCTGGATTCTCAAGAAACTAAAATATTTATTCCAAGTGTTTTAATTCTGGAAGAGATTTTAATTGAGGCAGTGAGGGAATCAAAAGCAATGTCTGTATATAAACACAATTTATAATGCCTAAACTAGTATGAGAAAACCGATATGGTTTTGAGTAATATATGGCATGCTTGTTTCTTTTTTTTTAAAGGGTCTATTTTAAAACAGTATAGTGCTAGAATTTTAAAAATGCTTTTGTTGCATCCTCCATACACAGAGCAAAATGCAATATCAAGATTAGATTAAGGAAATAACAAAGGAAATAAAACATGCATAGTGTGAATGACATAGACATGTACAAGATATTGTCCTGTAGTTTGTCTTCTAGTGGTGATTACTGGAAATTAAAATGTTATCTTTTAACCATTAATCATCTTTTCTAATGTTATGTGTCTACAGAAATATCCTTTGTAAACTTCTGTTACCCATTACTTCCCCTCTTCTAGTTTTCAAAATATTGAAACATAAACTACAAATTTAATTCACCATAGATTGACTTTTTCATAAGTGGCTTCAGCCATTGTGTGGGGTGAGAAATGTAGGGTGTGCCTGAAAGCTCCATCAGACAGGTAGGATAGCAAGACCAGAAATGTTACTAGTAGTCTCAGACAAACTTGCCAAATATTGTACTTCCCTTTTCAGTCTTTATTGGGAGCCACTACAATTTTACAGCAATATTTTTAAAGTTAGACAAGTTTCCTCTCTAAAATAATCAATTTGTGTGATTTTTTGGGATTTTTTTTTCTTGCATTGGGGACCTAGTTAGCATGGTATTATTTAAGAATGACTTTAGGTGTACAGGTGAAATATTACACGATGAAGTTTTGATTACATGACTCCTTTAAATTTTAGTGTCTTTATCTACCCTAAAATCTTCCAGTGCATAAGTGAATTTTTAGTGGAGATACACTGTAGAAATATCTAAGTCCCCTTCCTGCCAGTGGATGTCATTTTTGCATGTTTATATGTGAATACAGTTCATCTTTTTACCGTTTTAACTAAATGCTTATTTTAAACATGTCTAATAAAACATTGGTGTTTTCAGAGTGAAGATTAGTACTATTTGAACACTGAAGTTGATTAAATATAATTCAGATGTCTATTTTTATTTAAAATGTGTAATACTTTGTGAAAGTTGCTGAGGGGTTGCTTCTGGAGACTAAAGTTCACTATTCTTTTTCCTTAAATTATTTTCAAACTGAATACAAAATAATAATGTTTGTACACTTAATTTTTGCTCATCAAAGGCACTTGAAAAATCAGGGAGGAAAGGCCATCTTGTGGTCAAGTGGGATGAGACTTAGGTAATTTCTGGCTATGGACTTGCTGTGTCACATTGGGAAAGTCACTTCATCTCTGTGTCTCCATTACACATCTGTAAAATGGAAGAAATATCTCTACCTTGCCTGGGATATTGTGAGGACACATACGTTAATGTCTGTGATGTTGTGCTGGTGTGGGGGGCGATAGAGAAAATGGTACTACAAATAATAATGCAAGTCAGCTGAGCTATCTTCTAAGTTCTTTGATACAGGCTGTCTTGTTTGCAACATCGAACACTATATTGATGCACTAGGGCTATGTCTACGCTTACTAGTAGATTAGCACTGCTCCAATCGATGCAGTGGGTGTCAATTTAGCGGGTCTGGTAAAGACCCGCTAAATCGATGGGAGAGCGCGCTCCCATCGATGATGTACTCTGCCTCCTCAAGAAGAGTAAAGGAAGTTGGCGGGAGAGCATCTCCTATCAGCCCAGCACAGTGTAGACACCGTGATAAGTCGGTCTAAGCTATGTCAACTTCAGTTACACTACTTTGGTTACGTGAATAACGTAACTTGGGTCGACTTGCTGCAGTAGTATATACCAGCCCTCAGATAAAAATGCGAGAATACTCGTGCTACCCTGTCAAAATAACCTGGAGAAATTACCTGTTAGGCCTGTCTGCAATAGGGAATTGTACTATTGAAATTTGCACCAGTGCTGTTGAATAAGTGCAAGTTGCAATTGTACAGAGCATCCACGTTAGCCATCCTGTTCCAGGAGGTTACAGTGCAATGCTTCTGGATGCAGTGCTCCCTGCAGACGTTGGAGGGCCTTTGGATCATGGCCTCTACCTTAAAATTCCTGGCTCAGCTTTCTAGAGCACGTGCATAATGTCTAATAAGTCTGTTATAATGTTCCACTGCCTGCTTCAGCTTGTTCTGTCCGGCATAAGGATGCATGCATCATGAGGAGCAGGGTTTATACCCTGCTAGCTGTAGCCAATGATTTTAGTTTATTATCCACTTATTGTGTGATGTTATGATTAATCAATATGTTATAAGAATATGAGAACAGCCATACTTGGTCAGACCAAAGATCCATCTAGCCCAGTATCCTGTCTTCTGACGGTGGCCAGTGCCAGGTGCCCCAGAGGGAATGTACGGAACAGGTAATCAAGTGATCCATCCCGTCACCCATTCCCAGCTTCTGGCAAACAGAGGCTAGGGACACCATCCCTGCCCATCCTGGCTAATAGCCATTGATGGACCTATCCTCCATGAATTTATCTAGTTTTTTTAATCCTGTTATAGTCTTGGCCTTCACAACATTCTCTGGCAAGGAGTTCCACATGTTGACTGTGCATTGTGTGAAAAAATACTTCTTTTTGTTTGTTTTTAAACCTGCTGCCTATTGATTTCATTTGGTGACCCCCTAGTTCTTGCATTATGAGAAGGAGTAACACTTCCTTATTTACTTTTTCCACACCAGTCATGATTTTATAGACCTCTATCATATCCCCTCTTAGTAGTCTCTTTTCTAATATTCATTGTATGTTAAATAGAGTTAATTGATTGATCCGTATTTAGATGGAATCATGTATTAGATATAAGTAAGAAAAGCTGAAATGCAAGAACTTGTAGGTTGAGGCCTGCAAGACTGTAGCTTAGCTATTTTAGGCCTTGGAGATAATAGAAATGCTGATATAAGTAAATGACTGAAAAAGAATCCAGTGCCCTAAGATTATGGGAAAAGAGGTACCAAGTGGTGGTAATGCAAAAATCTAGCTGGAAGATTAATTCTAAATTATAAAAATTCTGTAAAAGCACATCTTGTCTCCAACATTTGTCTTAACCACAGGATACAGGGGGTAGGTCAATGTTAATGAGACTAAAGAGAACCTAAACAGCCTATAGAATTCTGGGTCCCTTATGTTTCTAGGGGACACGCACCAATAAGAAAAGAGAGGGTTGACACTTCCATGTACGTGCACAGAATGTAGGTATAGACAGAATCACATTATAAGAAAGGGTGCCTGGAGCTGGGAAAATTGAGCTTCCAATGGGAAAACTCCAGCAGGGACTACCCTATATTGGTGATCAATCCATGAGACCCATCAGACTCTTACTCACATCCTCCTAGATGGTGTTATGTCTGTAGTTATAATGGGTGCATGGATATTTTTAGGAATTTTATATGCTGTGACATTCCTAACTTTGTTGGCAACTTTAATGAAACTGCTAAAATATAGGTTTCAGAGTAGCAGCCGTGTTAGTCTGTATTCACCAAAAGAAAAGGAGGACTTGTGGCACCTTAGAGACTAACAAATTTATTTGAGCATAAATTTGTTAGTCTCTAAGGTGCCACAAGTACTCCTTTTCTTTTTGCTAAAATATAGTGGACCTTGTTCTTGCGATTGTATGTTACTTGCCTATGGTTTCATGTGTTCCTATTCTAGATCTAGAACAAACAGATAACTCTGTTGAACTTGAAACTGTAGCCACCAGAGCCGAACCCATTGTGGTATAATATAACCATGCTAAAATTAACATTAAATAAAAGATTACATAGCTCATTCACTCTCAGATGTCATGATGGAGGATTACTCGCTCCCACTGTACTTGCTGTTAGCCTGACTGGGCCTGGAGTGTATTTTGATGAGCTTTGGCACCTTTGGGTGGCAGTGTTAAGAAGGTAAGGAATTGTCTTTATTTTCTTTCATTTATCCAGTAATTCTTGTTTGTTTCTCTGTACTCTTTTGTGTTGCTTTGTTTTGTAGCTTACCTGCTAGTTTCCTTCTCACTTGTATTTTTCTCTAGGATACAGAGGTGAAATGATCTGGGCTTGATTCCAGAGTGAATACATCTTTTGAGCCTCTTCGTGTGGCTCAGGGAGTTTCTCCCCCACCTAAGGGAATGTGGCTCCTGTCGTATGCACCACTTCTCCTCAAGGGAATGATTGAGTGCTGGAGGGCCACGGGAAGGTAAATGAATTACTTGGGAATATGAAGACAGAAGGTCTGTTATTATTGCATCTCCTTTAATTAGCAGTCTTTCGGTTTTCTCTCTCAGATTTCAAGAGTGGTTGGAGATGGTGCTGAGACAGCATCCAGACTGCTGGAACAAGCCCTGGTAAAGTGAGTTTCTGTGTTCAGGTGTCTGCTGTCAAATCAAACATCAGAAGTTGGTGTATTTTCTGGGGATTCTCTGTGTGACCAAAAATCTCTCAGTTGTTACCACGCTTTTAAAAGATTAATAAAGTTTTATTTTGCATTATCTCTTTCTGTCATCTCTTGGTTGTGTGGGTGGAATGGGTAGAGCAAACATCTGTGAAGTACCCCCTTAGGTACTCTTGAGTCAGTGTGCGTCCAGAAGGTGAATAGCTTGATGAGTGACTATTTGCTCTGAGCTGATACTTGCAATTCACTTCATAAAAGTTGCTATCAACTGCTACTTTGATCAAGCGATTAAAAGTTTCATATTTGATTACTGACTCTGAATCACTTGATTCAGAATACTGATATTCACTTGAATATTGTCCAAGTAGTTGTTTTTTCTGTTAAAATTTGTAAACTTTTCCATAAGGATGTTGCATCTCTTGTGCACATTTATTAGAAGGTGAGGAACGACTGGAGGCTGCATAGCTGCTTTGAGGAAGGGCTTGGGGATAAGAAGTCTCTACCTATTCCTTAGCGTCTGCATTTTGGGTCCTTCCCTGTAAATGTCTCTGATACCTGTCTCTGGTGCTATTTATAGCTTCCTCAAGAACAGCATGGAACTGGCATGATTTTTGATAGCTCTACTGCTGCCTCCGGGGTTATGAATATCAGCAGAGAACTTGAACTACTATGAGAAGTCCACTGCAGCTGTTTGTATATAGATGCAGGGAGACAATGCTGGACTGGTTTATACTCTTCTGTCATTGGAACCTTGGCTTTTGTAACTGGAGGTCTAAACTTTTTTCAACAAAGGCATTTAGTTTCTGCAGAATTAAAGCCTTAGTCTCTCTTTCACTGGAGAGAGGCGTCCCACTCCCACCGGTGAGTGGATTTTTCAGACCCTATGTGTGCATGAGACAGTGAATAAATATACACCCATACCTCTTACATGGGATGTGAAATCTGAAAAAAATAAAATTTTAGACCAATTATCTTGGGTGATATTGTACCTTCCATTTAGGGACACTGGATGCTAGTCTGGAAGGTATAAAGGCAGCTTTTTGCCTCTGCTGTATGGGTTCAAGACATACTTGACTATACTCCAGACAAATTCCTTTGCAGGGCTCAGCATCAGTATGTATGAAAGGGCAGCTAGCCTTTGTCCACAGCAAAATATCCCCTCAACTTGTGTGTTCTGCAGGTAAGTTAGTGCTAAACTGGTGCTTACCTTAATTTTTTCAGGGAAGCGTCTCAAGTCCAAATTCAGAGTTTTCCTAGGGTTTTCCTGCTCCTTGATAGCAATACAGCTTGTCCAGGATACTCAAGATCAAATCAGCTTTTTAAGGCCTTTCTTTTAGCATTCATTTTGTAATTACTACTGTATTTCACGTTAATTTCTAGATTTATATATAACCTAAAGAACTGTGCATGAGGTAAACTTTAGAGCGGTTCAACTAGACCTCATTTACTTACTAAAATAATTGGATTTTTATCAAGTAGTTATAAAATCCGGAGCCCAAATAAGTATTCCAGATCTTTATCCTTGCAATAAGGCTAAAATTTGTAATGGGGAAGATAGGTGTGTGGATTTTTAAAATGTTAGAAACTGTAGTAAGGATTACATTAATTGCTAGTCATAGATTTTTAGGGACCCTTATGGTTATCTAGCCTGACCTCTTGCATAACAGGCCATAAAACCTCACGCAGTAATTTCAGCATGAAGTCCAAAACTTTTGTCTAAGTTACAGCATTTCTTCAAGAAAGACATCCTGTCTTGACCAAAACTTGGTGATGGAGAACCGCATCTCTAGGTAAATTGTTCTTTTGGTTTAATTACCCTTGCAGTTAAAACTGGGTGCCTTATTTCTAGTCTGAATTTGCTTAACTTTACCTTCCAACTGTTTGTATATCATTATGCCTTTTTTCTGTTGTATTAAAAAGTAGTCCATCAGAAATCTCTTCCCCGAGTAGGCACTTGTACAACATGAACAAATCACTTCTGAACCTTCTTTTGGATAAACTTTAAATAGGTTGAGTTTCTAACTATAAGGTGTGTTTTCTAGAGCTCAGATCATTCTTGTAATTCTTTTCTGAGCCCTTTCCAATTATTCAACATCCTTAAGTTCTGGAACATGGTGTCTATTTCACTAATGCTGTGTGTAGAGGTAATATCAACTCCCTACACTAGCTGATATTTTCTGTTTATATTTCCAGGGATTACATTAGCCCTGTTAGCTACAGCATTGCAATGGAGGTTCATGTTTAGTTGGTTGTCTCCGCCAAGTCCTTTTCAGTGTCTGTTTTCAGGATGCAGTCTCCCATTTCCTTTTGTTCCAAGACTTTTTTTTCCATAAAGCCATGTTGATTAGCATTCGTTATGCTATCATCTTGAATTCTTTACTGATTACATCCTGTATCCACCTTTCCATGCTTTTGACCAGGATCAATGTCAGGTTAACTGGCCTGTAGCTTCCTAGGATATCCCATTTGCCCTTTTCAGAATATTGACACAGCGTTAGCTTTTTTTCAGGTCCTCTGGAACTTCCTCAGTATTGCAGGATATGTTCAGAGAGCTCATTGGTCAATTATTTTAATGCTCTTGGATACAAGTTATCCATTTTTGCAGACTTAAAAATGTTTAACATTAGTTGCTCTTTTACATGGTTTTTAGTTACCATTCGACTAGAGCATTTCATTATCATTGTAAGATATGAATATACCATCCAGCTTCTTTCCAAATACAGAAGAAAAATATTTACTGAATACTTCTGCCTTTTCATGATGATTTTGTCATTCTTGTTCAATGTTAGGCCTATACCATTTGTGGGATTTCATTTGTTCCTGATTATATTTAAAGAATTCCTTCTTGTTGTCATTTTTAAGCTTACTGGCTATGGATTTTTTCACAGCTTCCTTTAGTTTACTTTATCAATTGTCTTCATTTCCTGAGTACTGGCTTGTACTCTTTGCTATCAGCTTCACCATTTTTCCATTTGTTACAAAAATTTTAAACTCTTTTATTGCTGCTTTTACCTCCCTTCTTTTACCAAGTAAGATAAAACCGTGCTAGAAAGGGATATCTTGCCACTTAAAATTCAACTGTAATGTTGAAATTGTTTTATCAAGTAGAGACCTGCTTTATTTACTCTTTAAAAGAAGCACAGTACATGCTGACTGAAAAGGAGATGCAGAATCTAACGCTGTTACCTTGAAGTTATATATACTTAAATACTGAATAAGATTTTTGAGCAACATGTAATTCAAACAAAATTTTAATACATAAAACCTGTGGTAAAATAATTCTGTTCAATAATAGGCTGCTTATTTCATTACCAAACAAACCACATTACCATACAAATTGGCAATACAAAGCAACAAGAAAATCACTGCCATCTACTTTAAAAGTATGTTTTAGGTGAGAATGGATGAGATTTTTGTGTTTAATTAGTTTGTTTCATGACTGTGAAGCAAATTATTTCAGTTTAGGAGATAGAACCTTTAGAAATGGAAATCTGAAGTGGGAAAATATTTATCTTTAGATTCACTATATCAGATCAGACTAAGTGTCCAAGTTGGGTGTCCTGTCTCTGGTTGTCCAATGTATGATCTTCACAAGAAAACCAAACACCATTCCTCACACAGAATGAATTTGGTGCATTATGTACGATGCAGTAATAGGGGAAGAGAAGGTAGATATTCTCTTCTGATTCTTCTTGGTAACTGCTTCTTGACCTGAAACATAAAGAAAGCAGTACTTTAACTGAGCTTCTAGAAACAAAAGTTGTTTGGTTGTAAAGCTTCTTTAAGAGAGAAATGGAAATAAGATAAATGATTCAGTAACAGTCCACTTTAAAATGTATTCCTCTGTTTAATGCAGGTTATCCTTCATTATCTGCTTTTGCTGTTTGGGTATCTTCTATGCATAATTAATAGCTAACTTTCAATAT
Organism: Lepidochelys kempii; assembly: GCF_965140285.1. Classification (NCBI taxonomy): domain Eukaryota; kingdom Metazoa; phylum Chordata; order Testudines; family Cheloniidae; genus Lepidochelys; species Lepidochelys kempii. The sequence goes on from NC_136382.1 coordinate 156,742,642, forward strand.
CTTGGCAACATCAACACAACTAACTTACTTTAGCTCCTTTTTGCAGGTTAGGAGAATTGCTCAGCTGCTTTGGTGATGGTGCCTAGAAATACCCAGGGTAGACACAAACATTTTAAGCTATCCATTTTTATTTAAATAGAAAATGTTTATATACAAGCTGTCTACTTCTAAAGCCTCTGGAAGGTGGGTTGTTTATGTGAAATAGCATCTGAAGCTTAACTACACTATTATGTATACGAAGCTATAGTGTTGCCAGGTTCTGCAACAGGCAGCGAAGTATTGCAGCCCAATCTGCTTTACTAGAGGAACTAAAGCATCCTGGATGATTTTTAGCATTGTGTGTAATAGTGAAGCATTACTACATGGTTGTATGTGACAAATTGTGACAAGCTTGGTACATGACTAAGAATTAAAGTAACTTAGAAAAATTTATCTGTAACCATCCTGCTGATTCACTATATTATCTGTGGTAATACTAAGTGATGTATCCAAGTGTTGACTAAGATGGATGAGTTTTATTGGAATGGCATGTCAGGGATTCAGTAGAGAGAATACATTCTAAAATGGGGAGGGAGCATACGGTTTTGAATACAGGAGCCACAATCATTACAGCCTGAGGCTGTGGTTCGCAGTTGTAAGTTACTGCTCTTCAGGCTCACTCACTTAGTACATCTGATTGTACTTCCATTCCCTCCTGGTTCAGAGCACTCCAATATGTCCTGCTGTGCTCATCTCCTGCTGTTGTCCTACTAGCATATGGCAACAAAAGGAGGAAACGGCCACAGGCAATTGTGTGTAGAGAGGCTATGCTGTGGAATAGCTGTTTTGCAGAAGACTGCAGCTGTGAAAATGTCTATTACAGTATTGAGTACTTTTCCAGGACTGTACTACAAGTGTTGAAGGGGCACATTGTGATGACTCTTATTTGTATTACAGTAGGGCCCAGAGCTCTACTGCAATCAGATTGGGGCTTCACTGTATAAGGTACTGTATAAACACCAGTACAAGGACAGTCTCTACCCTGAGGTGGTTTCTCTTGCACTGTCTGAATGGTGCTTCACAGCTTTGTTTGGCTTTGGAGACTGCCCAGGGCTCTGATCCTGCAAATAGTCTTGATGTTGCTAACTTTACAATTGTGAGTAGTACTGTTGAAATCAATAGAATGAGAGACTAGTCCAGTGCTTAGTGCTTGATCTGCAACAGGCATCCTGTGTGACCTTGAGCAAGTCACACATGTCTACCCAGCAATAAAACACCCATAGCTGGTCTGGCTCAGATGACTCAGGCTGCAGAGCTATGACATTGCAGTGTAGCTGTTTCGGCTTGGGTGATCCCTCTAAGTAAAGTTTATGCAAGATGTGAGGAAAGTGACATGGAGTCTGTTAATGAAGAAAGCTCTATGCTGTTTCTTCCCCCACTTGGTAGCTTAATAGCTTTGTTTACCAAATAAGTAAAAATGGACCTTCCTGAAGACCGGGCTAGTCAGAGAATCAAACACATGTTCCTTTGTCTAAGGCAGACCTGTTCACCAGCTCCCTGATTTAAACACATTTTAAACATGCCTGGTTTAATCATACTTTAGTCATAATCCTAGCCTATATCCATACTTTTAATACACATTGTGTATATGCATCGTGCAAAAATATTAATGATTAGGCAGTTATGAGTTTTCAAATGATACCTCACAAAGCATGTTTTGTGCAAAGATTATTACAATAGTGTGTAGGGTGTGAATATAGGGATTCTTAGGGTCACAATAGGCATTCACTGTTTTGGTATAGAATTGATCATATACTCCCACATTTGATCCGACTTGGCTAGAGACTAGTCAATTTCAAAAGACAATAGTTGCAGCAGTATTAGATTTAGGATTCCTACAAGCAAAACAACGTTATTCTAAAATTAACTTTAGAGCTCCATCCACCTCATATTGAAGACAAAGGAGGTTTTGGTAGCGACTTCAGTGGAAATTGGATTGGGCCCTTACATACATTACCCAGAGTACTTTACCATCTCACAAATGCAGTATTGGCTGATCTGGATTTGGAGTCTGGAAACAAAGTTAAAACTCTATGAAAATGCACAGATCCCATTTTCAAAAGCCGTTTTTTGACTTGCATGCAATAGACTTAAGCAGACATTTAAACAAACAGGGCTCACATGCTTTGTACTACAAGGGCATTTTAGAGAAGAGGTTCTCAAACAGTAGTGACTGAAGCATTGATAGGCTGTGTAGTGCTGTCATATAGTGCTAGTTCTTTACTTCTGCTGCTAAATACAGCTAAAAATACATTTTTCCTAATATTACTGTTCTATATAAATTGCTGTAGATCATATAATAATCAGTGGGCTGACCACTTCCTTCCATATTGATAGGTTTCAGAGTAACAGCCGTGTTAGTCTGTATTCGCAAAAAGAAAAGGAGTACTTGTGGCACCTTAAAGACTAACCAGACCTGGTTAGTCTCTAAGGTGCCACAAGTACTCCTTTTCTTTTTCCATATTGATGCCAGTCATGTACTTAATGGGAGGTGAGGTGTCTGAGACAATCTTAGGTTACCTTCCATACTATGAAAATGTTTGAGAACCAATGACTTTTTCTTTCCAGTTTTGTTAGGTAACTGTACACACTATCTTCTTCTTTTTAATATAGTAAACATGTATGGTTGGATAGTCATGGAAATTTTCTATTTAATGCTACCTTTCCCTGTTAATTGCTTATTCTTAAGGAAGAAAGTGTATTTGCTTTTAAAACATAACTGCATCATTGATCAAAATGCAACAAAACAGTGTCAGCATTTGTCTAATAACAAAACAGTATAAAAGTGCAGTGAAGGGCATTTTTTCTTTTTTAATGAACAGATTTGTTGCAGGCTTCCAAGGAGATTTATAAATGCTAATGAGAATAACTTCAGTATTATGATAAATATCTTGACTTATTATTTATTTGTATTACCATAGCACCTAGGAGCTCTAGTTATGAACCAGGACCCCATTGTACTAGGTGCTGTACAAACACAGGACAAAAAAACAGTCCCCACCTCAAATATGAGACGAACAACAGATGGATACAGACAGACCTATGGGGGAGTACAGAGAAACAGTGAGACAATACTGGTCAGCATAACAGTGGCCTATATAAGAGGTCAATACCCTTTGATATGCTGTTTACATTAAGATATCACATATTTATATAATGAATTTACATGTACTAGAAGAGAACCTTAAAATCAAATAAATGCTTCATCTAGACTTGAAGTACTGATGATTTTTCTTTGGACTTAAAACAAATACATCCTTGTTACTTTCTAAGGTTCAGGTAAACATTTTATTTTTTTGATAGGTCATGGTACCTCTCAGTGAATAGAGTGAAAACCTCTACTTTAAGTTCTTACATCATCTTATTGGAGTGCCTTACAAGTTTAAACATTTTTCCCAATTATCTTGGGTATCTGAAGTTGCTCTGCCATCTAACATTTCCTTACTAAATGAATAAAATAAAGACACACTAAGTTAAAAGAAGTTTGCATGTTATTTTGAAGTTAATGAGATTTGTGCTCCTTCTAATGAGCTCAGAGAGAATTCCACTATTGTAGGCCAGCTGCTGAGGAAAATGTCCTCCCATGCTCATGAATCCCACATGTCTGATAGTTCCTGAGTAATTGTGTGAAATCATGTTTGCATATTGAGAAAGCAGTTTTTCAGGTAATTGAGGCCAGTTTGTGGAGGACTTGGAATATCAGGATTTGATTTCTCCCCTCACTCATGGGTAGCAAATGTAGAGAGCAGAGTATGATCTGCTTTCCAGCACTCTGTGTTGCTGAGTAGCTGCTGTGTTCTCAACTGACTGAAGCTGTTGACCCTGGTAAAGCTCCACTCATAGGTATGATAAATTGCAGTAATCGGGAGATAATGAATGCTTGTATCACTGTGGCCAAATCAGTTTGGCAGACAAGGGTGCAGTCTTCAGGCTACCCATAGATGGAAGATGGCACTTTTAAACAATTTAGTTATTTGAAGTATCAAGGAGTCCAGAAGGACCCCAAGACTTAACTATCTTAAGGATTGGAGGGCTGATTCTTTTGCTGGAGGAGGATGGTACGGATGTGGCAAATCCTTTCAAGCATCTCCTTCCCCCTACCAGCATAACCTCAATCTTGCCTGAATTCAGCTTCAGCCTACTATGTTAAACGCCCAGGCTACCTATGTTAAACACTGTTATGCACACTTTCTTGGTCCTCCTTGAAGTGTCTCGGGCAACTGACTGTGTGGGATTTTCATACCCAGTGCAGAGACAACTCAGTTATCAAATCAGTTGAATTGGCCATGTATCAAGTCTGATCAAACTCAGAAATGCTTTTTTATAATGGAAGTGTCAAATACCTGTACTGACATGATGGTGTAGCTATGACAACACAAATGTCACTGTAATGACTGTGATGGTCACCTTCTTAAAAACAAACTCTTATTTTTGTTCTACTAAAAATCTGAAGGAAATGAGATTAAAAAATCTGGTTTTAAAATTAAGGGTTAAGGATTCAGCTCGAGCCACATACAAGTAAGGAAATTAAGACCTGAGGTTGCTCTGGGTTTCTGTGCTTCTCCCCGCCCCCTTCAAATATTGTGTGGGGGTGTAAGCTGCACGATATTGATTTAAGTCAAAGGGAGAGATTTAGTTAAAAGCTGCCCACCACTTGGAAATTTTAGAGTTCTGATCTGCCAGCTGTATATTTACTGGTTTCTTCATAACGCATTCCTGAAAATTATAACATTCTGCTGGGACAAAGAAGAAAATTTAGGAGAGCCCCTCCTGATTTTGGTTAGGTTCTTAGTCGCTATTTCCATCAGGGTTAAGGAATAAAGGATGAACACAAACTGTAAGTTCAATATTTTATAGATCATAAAGAGTTTGTGTATTCATCAGCTGAATTGCCCTGCAATGTGTTCTGGCTGTATGTTAGAGGAAGTCTTATGTTAATTTGCTGTATGGATGAAATATCTCTGTTTGCTTTCAGGTCTTGAGTCTAAATTTAAGAACTCATAAAAATGGGCAGAATTTTCTTGGACCATATTGGTGGCACTCGTCTGTTCTCTTGTGCAAACTGTGATACAATCCTGACCAACCGCTCTGAGCTCATATCAACTCGATTTACAGGGGCCACAGGGAGAGCCTTCCTTTTTAATAAGGTTGGTAAGAAATTAGATGCTGAGAGAGAGATCTTCTTGCTTTTGAAAATCAAGTTTGTGGGGGGCTAAGAATCCATCATGTTAACTGTTAAATCTTCTTGGATTCAGTCGACATCCTGCTGTTGTGATTTTTTGTTTAAAGGGTGTTTGGGGGTGGGGGGTGTTGGTGTTTTTTTTCCTTTCTAAGTTGCTCTTTAGGTCATTGAAATTTCACCATAAACTGCCTAAACTATTGCAGTTAGTGCTTAAAAGGCTACAGGGAGGATTGTGAATTTAGTATCTTGCCAAAGTGCATGCAGTTAAACTCAAAGTATTCTGAATTCTATAATGTAAAGTTCAGGTTCATTGTAATAATACTTTTACGCAGGGTTCCAAAGAGATTTACATTTATTTTTTGTCTAATCTATTCCAGATTTTTATACTGTGCCCATTGCTATATCTTTAAACTTCACAACACCATTGCAAGTGTGTAGATAAATACTGTCCCCATTTTACAGGCATGTATAGTGATGTAGAAGTTGGTATCTTGACTAAGGGTATGTCTACACTGCCCACCGGATCGGCGAGCAGCAATCGATCCAGTGGGGGTTGATTTATCGCGTCTAGTCTAGACGCGATAAATCAGCCCCCAAGTGCTCTCCTGTGGACTCCTGTACTCCACCACCGCAAGAGGTGCAGGTGGAGTGACGGGGGAGCGGCCGCAGTCGACTCTCTGCGGTGAAGACCCCACAGTAAGTCGATCTAAGTACGTCAACTTCAGCTATGTTGTTCACGTAGCTGGAGTTGGGTAACTTAGATCAATTTCCACACCCCCACACCTCCCCCAGTGTAGACCAGGGCTAAGATTGGCAGAGTTGGGAATGAGAATAGAATATGGCTCGGGGGGGGGGGGGGGGGATATTTATGTAGAGACCAGATTTTTTTAGGCTGACTCTGACTTAACACAAATTTTCTGTGCTTTCTCAACAAACATGGCCAGGTGATCGGGGATGTATTTTCTTGAAATTGACCATCAGCAACCAGACCTTGGTAACGCTTTTTTGTCAGCATAGTCCTCCCAGGTACAGGCAGAAGTGTCTTCAGTTAGTTATGCGTGGTTTCAGAAAGCACTACTGTGGTATGTGTTGAGTTCTGTCAGTAGGTCATATATGCAAGTCGTCTTCCGTATACTGCACATGTGTAAGGAAAGACAGCAGTAAATCTGTCCTCATACTAGTCCAAAAAGTGTTGGATCTTTGGGTCCAAATTCTGTTTGAGAAACAGTGAGTTTTGGCTAAGGCTTTGATTGTTGTTCTCTGCAACCCCAATTTGCATCATTGTAAAGTATCAGATTATTTAAATGGAATCTCCATTACAGTTGTCATAGACATTGCTTTTTTAACAAATTATTTACACTATTTCCACATGTTTAGTTACCTAAACAAGTTACAGGTGGATTTTTTTAACTGCTAGGATTAGGGAAGGGAAGGCATGCATTTGTACCAGCCCTAAAAGGCATATGCTTGTCAGCTCACTCAGTTTCTTTCTCAGGAGGTGGGATTTTCAAAACTACCAAAGGGATTTAAGAGCCCAAGTCCCATTGAACTTTGTTGAAAGTCAATGGGATTTATACTCTTAAATCTCATCTTAATTTTTTCCCTGAAAAACAGCTTTTAACTCTAATATTCCAGTGACTAAATTGACCGATCCATTCCTGTCACCACACCCATTGCTAATAATGAGTTTGGTATCAAGAAATTACTTCTGACATCAAGGGGTTACTAAACTATCGGATTGTGAGTAGCTTTATCTAATTGCTATGCCTTAGTTGGGCAAACTAAATACTTGTGCTTTTTGTAGCAGGATCTCGCTGTGCTTGAAAAACAAAGTAGGCTCAGAACACCCTTGTGAGGTTGATCTTTGCAAGCTCTGCCCGCACAGGCAGCAGAACTTCGATAGTTGCATCTGTTACGTTTCAGCTCCCAATATGCACAGTGCCACAGGCTCTTCACTTAGACGTTTTGTACTTCAACAGAGGTGCCTTGGATTTCCTAGTAACTGGAATATGGCTTTAAGAGTCTTGCCTTCGATAGGCTTAACCCTTCTCATCCCCTTTATATTTTTCTCAGGTGGTAAATCTGCAATATAGTGAAGTTCAAGATCGGGTCATGCTCACTGGCCGCCACATGGTTCGAGATGTGAGCTGCAAGAACTGCAACAGCAAACTGGGTTGGATCTATGAATTTGCCACTGAAGACAGCCAGCGCTACAAGGAAGGCCGTGTTATTCTGGAAAGAGCTTTGGTCCGAGAGAGTGAGGGATTTGAAGAGCATGTTCCATCCGATAATTCCTGAAGAGACTTCGGCCTCTTTCCTGGTTTTCTTCAGTGAAACTCAAAAAATAAAAAATAAAATAAAAAAATAACAAAAAAATTCTACTTATATACACTGTCACCTTAGCATCAGAGTTGGATTCATTGAACTATGGACTGGGAAAGATTGTGAGAGTATTTCAGATGGAAACTTCCTTTCTTTATTCCTTTAATTTTTACTTTTCTCCCAACAGGTGTTTGTAGAGAATGTCGAACAGATGCTGTAATTTTTTTCTCCTTTGTGTTTCAATCTCTTAGATCTGAGATTGTATCTGCAGCTAACAGTGGGGTGAAAGGAAAATAATCTGGTTATACCTTTTGTTAGAGAAATCAGTGGTTTTTAGTTCATATAAACTGATACATCAATAGAAAATTATTTTATGTCCAAAGGTGTCTTTTAATTTACTTTCCAATTTTTGACCTAAGTTTTTAACTTTTTTTTACCCAGTCATTTCACCAGATATACTAGTTTAAGAAAAGAGATCTGAATTTGTGATGAGTGTGAAAGGTTCAGTGTTGGTACGGCTTGTGCTGGCCATTGTGCCATATTCTTGTTGAGGTTGATCGGTAGCACAGAGCCCATACTTTCTTGTCATTCTTGACCCAAAGATGTCACCAGTCTTCATTTATTTGTAAAGTCCCTTTCACCATGTAACTGCTGATTGGAAGCTATTTTTGAAATAGGGCAAAACTGCTTGGCTTTTTTTCTTTTAACTGATGTAATTTATAAGCATAGTAATAATCTAAAGTAGTAATTGTCTGTTTAGTCTTGTTGCTTTAAAAGTCAGAAGCTGTTTGTAATGATGGAGTTTACTGAGTAACTACTGTTCCAGTAGTGAATGTGGTTTTTTCCTTTTCATCTCTTTACTAACCTCATTAAGTAGACAAAGCTATTGCAAATCTTAATTCTTGTTCATATGGTTTTTTTTTTTTTTAAACCCAAGACTTTGTGTTTTAAAACACAGCTACAGGGTAGGAGGAGGAGAATGCTAGCATGTGCATTCATGCGTACAATCTGCAACTTCTTTAAACAGCTTGTTTTCAAATGCTGCTTCTGGTATTGAAACTTGTATCTCTCAATTTTATTGCATCTTTCTATTGTGATGTTAGACCTTTTTTTGTCTTTCCAACCAGCAGAACAGGCTTGCCTGGTTGTAATTACTGACTTGATTCCTGCTTCCTTCCTGTAGAAGTCAACTATTTTAAGATATTGAAATCTTTCTTATCTCTTGGTGAAAATGTTCTCCATTACCTTTCTTAAGGGTGCCCAAACATTGTGACTTGGAACCACACTGACAACTTGCTAAGAGCCCAATGGCTGCACCTAATTTGAATGTTATGTACTGTTCTTTATCAGAAATAAATATGCATAGATATAGTTTCTGCCTGAACTTATATTTTTTGTTAACCAGCAACTAATATTTGTTTACATAGTTTGTTAGTGGAGTTAAACAGAACAAGGAATCCATAGGCCCTATCTCTGTATCTGAAACAGCAGACAGATGAGTTGCGGGGGGGGAGGGTAATATTCCAGAGGGTTCCTTTGGACATTGGGCTGTGCTTTGGCCACCCCATGGCTTAAATCTGTCACCTATTAACTTAAAAGTAGCTTTACTATAGAACTATGTCACTTAGAGGGAACACAGTGTAGATTCACATACCAGAACTCTTTGAATCAAGGTACATAAACAGTAGTGTAACTTGTGCCTCAAGTGAGCCAGCTCTTCATGAACCCAAAAATCCCCATTGGAGTGATTCTCTGCAGTACTGTGTCCTTTTAGTGTTACAGTACAATAAAATGTGTTTCGTCCTGAATTGTCTCCCACCAGTGTGGTGTTTTTGCCTTTGATTATTTGCAAAATTCAGTGCTTCATAGAATCAGTCAATTGAGCAAATGACTGCAGTTCCACAATATAAGATAACAAGAAATGGTTCAACCTCTCATGTTGTCTGAGCAGGTGGCAATGAGAGCACAGCCAAGGAGTACTCAGGATTTAGCACGGTGGTTCTCAATGCAGCACAATCAGCACCCATCTGTGGCCCATGTGACATCCTCCGGGCCATAACTAGGATGGAGTGGGAGGAGCACCAGCCCAGGATGCAGAGCAGGCCAGGGGCCAGGGGGGAGGGGAATGGGGCAGTGCAGGATCAGGCCTAGCAGCAGCAGTGCCCCCCAGCAGAATTGGGAGGAGGCTAGGGTGCTCAGCACCCCGCTGTGCAGGATTGCAGGTCCAGTTACCCCAGCTGGAGCAGGCTCCCTGGCCCTAGGACCCTGGTGGGCAGGGCATGCTGTATCGTTGAGGTAGGAAACTAATGAGCACGGGGAGGTGGTGCAGGGACTAGGGCTGCAGGATGCAGCCCATGCATGAGGGACAGATTCTACATGGGAGGACTGGTAGCTGGGGGCAATCCCTGGATGGAGGGGTTGAATGCAATGAGGGTAGTCCTTAGGGGTGCTGGGTGAGGTTGCTGCGGGGGGGGGGCGTACCTAGGTGGGGGATTGGGTGCATGGGGGGCAGGCCTAAGTTGGGGGTGCATGCTACACTGGGCAGGGCTCCCCATCGTCACCAGCAGCCTCTGCAGCCCTGCTCTCCAGTTACTCGGTCCAGTTGCAGCACAGAAGTGAGGGTGACAATTTACCATGCTGTGCCACCCTGACAAATATTTTTTCAATGTTTTGACTTATTTTGCTAATGCTTTTGGTAGACATTTGCCATTGTTGAAGTGAAAAGTACTGTATCAATTTGAATCCAGTATGCTGCTCATATGCAAAACTCAAATAATAAAGCTTCCCTCAAATGGCTAAATTACAGTTCAAATTGGTTGGCTCTTAACTTTCTAGGCCAGTGGAATTAGGAATGTGTTTTAGAAAGAGTGGATGCATATTTGTTACCTCCAGGCATGGATGATTGCAATGTTCTATACAGTAGGTAGGGCTGACACCAAAGAGGCATTCACTACTAACGGGGAAATTTGAGACCACCTCAACCTGATGATTCCTATGCTGCACTGGCTCCCAGTCCAATGTAGGATCCCATTTAAGGCCACAAATGTACCAGGTCTCTCTTCTGTTGGGTGATTTACCTCAATTGCTGTGATTCTCAGGGATACCAGGAAATAAGTGTGTTTGCTGCTCTGAAACTCGCAGCAGCTGGCCCATGCCTTTTGGCTCTCAAACACAGTGTGCTGCTTCAGCCCTGAATGAGAAAGCAACTACAAAGAGGAAGCAATTAGCTAGTCGTCTTCAAGTAGGATCCCTAGGGGTGCTCCACCTGTGCCTTTGGTGATTTTTCATAGTAGTGTCCATTCAGCATGCGTGTCACTCAGTCTCGTGCCCTGTGCCATTGTTATATAGCACTGCATGGGCAAACTGCCCTCAGTTCTTTTTCAGCTGCCTCAGTCATTAAGATCTCTAGAAATTTGCCCAGGACCGACAACTTCACCTCCGTTTTCTTCTGATGCTCCACCATTTCATGGTGAATTGGAGGAAGAGGATTCTGAAACTTTGCCTTGGGTCTCCCAAATATCAGTACAGGGCTCTCCTACTTATTCTATAGACTAGAGGCCCTTTTCCAGGAGTCATCCAAATACTTCTGACCTGGCCCAGATAAACATGGTTTCCTTACCTGATACAGCTGGCTGTTTACTCACTCACTGATCATTCTCCAGGCCATTCCACATCTACTCTCCCAGGAAGACAGGAAGATTCTTCACCCCAATCTCAGAGTTCTTTATCTCAAAGCATGTCTGGTCAATGGTTCACTGGATGAGAAACAACCGGCCCAGAAGAGTAAAAAGAATATTGTTACACAGTAGAAAATGGTCTGTTCTTCGAGTGATTGCTCATGTCAATTCCAATCTGGTGTGCGCATGCTCCCTGCATAGCAGCGGGAAAATTTTTCCCCTTGCAGTATCTGTTGGGTTGGCCTGGGTGCCCCCTAGGGTCGTGCCTTCATGGCACTCAATATAGGGCCCTGCTGACCCACCACTAACTCCCCTAGGTTTAAAGCCTGCAAGGACTGTGGCAAGTCTATGCCCAGGAGCGAAACCGCATGCTTCGTGTCTGAAGTGTTTGGGGGAGAGCCACCTGAAGGAGTGCTGCAGGATCTGCAGGGGGTTTCTCCAGAGAACCCTTAAAGACTGGGAGTAGCGCCTTAAGATCCTTCTGATGGAGGCCGTGCGCAGTCCACAATTGGACCCTGGCTCAGCAGAGCCGACTCAAAGTACCTCCTCCTTGATGTGAAGTGCACCAGTGGCATGCAAGCCAGTGCCGAGAAGGACTCCTCTACAGACCCTCGGCACCGCCACAGCTCTGCCGGCAAGATACAGGCCACAGGGAGACTCCAGTCTCACTCTAGTGCCCCAAAGGAAAAGGAGGCTGGAGAGCGTCCGTTCTTGCCCAGCCAAACCTAAAGAGCCTGCTGCCGTGAGACCCGAGTCAGGCCACACCGCTGCCCCACTGCCTACCAGGGTCATGTCGACTCCTCCTCCTGCTCCCACAAAGGTTCAGTCGAGACCGGACCCCCCTGCTTTCTGGCCTGACACAGCCGAGAGCTGCAGCTGCCCTCCATGCCAGAGGCATTTGAGCTGCTCGGGACTTGCTGGAGCTCACGCTGCCGTCTTCCTCCATAAGGTCTGACAAGTCTCTGGTGCAGATTCATCCACCGGTGCCAGCAATGATGGTATGGCACTCCCCATCGCCTGTGCATCATTCCCCAGCACGGGCCGCCCATACAGGGGACCTACACCTGTCCCCCAGTCCACGGCGCCGCTCACCAACACCTATGAGCACTGCTCCTCCATGATCATCCTATTCGGAGTCATCGGAGGCAGACTTGTATCCTCCAGCAGAAGCAGGAGGACCAGGTCCCGGTGTGACCGCCAGCCCTACCCTGTGCCATGCCAGGCCCTGACCCAGTGGCCCTTCTGGACGCCCAGGGCATTTCACCAGACTCGGGGGTTGCACTCCACATCAGTGTCGGTGGCCTCGGCATCCTTTGTGCCACCACAGGCGGTGGCGGCCTCAGGAGCATCGGCGTTAGCGCTGCCCCAGTCAGCAGCTGGGGCTCCGACACCAGCGGCCCCCTCAGTGCCGATGTTTCTGGCACCGATGTCCACAGTATCCACAGCACCAGCACGAGTGGCCTCGGTGCCATTGGCCTTGGCCCTGGCGGCTCCCGCTCCACCTGCGGTGTCTGCACCATTCCTCCCAGTGCTGGCGACACGGGGGCATTGGGCACCGCGAGACCGCCTCGGACCAAGGACAGTGAGCAGGGCCCGCTTCCTGCAGGGCTCTCATCTTCGTCCTCCCCAGACGAGGCGGTGGTGGGCAAGTCAATGGCCTCGGCTTTGGAAGTCAGCAGGATCTTGCTGCAATGGGTGGCACAGAACCTGGACATCAAAGGCAAAGGAAGTGGTGGAGGATGCCGACTCTCTGCCCTCCTCGCCCCCTCCGGACCTGCCTGCAATGCCTTGTCACTGATCAAGACCATCAGTGATACAACCAAGACATCATGGCAGACACCAGCCTCTTTTCCTACCTCGGCAAAGAGGAATGAGAGGCGGAACTTCATCCCTTCCAAGGAGTACAAACATTTATATACCCACCCTCTGCCAGACTCCCTGGTCATGCAGCCAACCAATGCAAGTGCCAGGGCTACCAGGAGCCCTCCCTGAAAAACCGAGAGGCTAAAAAACTAGATCTGTTCAGGAGGAAGATGTATTCAACTGGGGAGTTGCAGCTCTGCATCTCAAACCAGCAGGCCATTGTTAGCAGGTATAGCTACAACACCTCCGGAGCAATGGCCAAGTTTGTGGAGCTGCTGCTGCAGGACTCACACGCAGTGTTTTCTGTACTGGTAGAAGAGGGCAAGCTCATCGCCCGTGCCTCCCTGCAAGCGGCCCTGGATGGAGCGGACGCAGCCACCTGCACTATGGCTACAGGGATAGCCATGAGGAGGAGCTCCAGGCTCTGGCCTCCCCTACAAGCAAACCATACAGGACCTCCCCTTTGAGGGTTTGGCCCTCTTTTCTGAAAAAACTAACACGAGGCTTCATCGCCTGAAGGACTTGAGGGCGATGAAGTCCATTGGCCTCCATGCCCCCGCTACACAGCAGAAACGTTTTTGGCCACAGTCTCTGCCATGGTTCTACCAGCCACACAGTAGGCAGGATAGTTCCTAGCAGAGGAACAGAAACAACAGGAAGAGGCCTCACCCTTCCTCAGTCCAGGGCTCTGGTCAGTCAAAGCTGTCTTCAGGCCAAAAGTAGGCCTTTTGAAGGCATGCTTGAGGACGGCGTACCAGCACAGACACTGGATCCAACCAGCCTTACGTTCTTGTCCAGACTGTCCCCTTTCTACCCTGAATGGGCTTGTATTACATCAGACCACTGGGTACTCTGCATAGTAGAAAGGGGATACTCCCTCCAATTCTCTGCCCTCCCTCCCTTCCACCCCCCCTTCCCTGTCCCTCTTCAGGGACCCTTCTCATGAGCAACTCCTAATAGAGGAGGTGCACTCACTCCTAGCACTGGGAGCAGTAGAAGAGGTTCTTCAGGAGCTGAAAGGCAAGGGCTCCTATGCCCAGTATTTCCTATTACCGAAAGCCAAAGGCGGCCTCAGGCCTATCCTAGACCTGCAAGAGCTCAACAGGTTCATGAAGAAACTGAAATTTCACATGGTCTCTTTGGCCTCCTTTATCCCTTCCGTGGATCCAGAGGACTGGTATGCTGCCCTTGACTTGAAAGACACATACTTTCATGTTGCAATCACACCACCCCAAAGAAGGTACCTCAGGTTTGTGGTGAACCGCAATAACTATCAGTTCACAGTCCTCCCATTCGGCCTCTCAGCGGTGCCTCAAGTATTTACCAAATGCATGGCAGTCATGGCCGTGTTCCCCTGCAGGCAACAGGTTCAGGTGTTTCCGTACCTCGACGACTGACTGATCAAAGGCCGCTACAGGGAGCAAGTGGAGGCACAAGTCGGATTCGTAACACCAACTTTCAACAAACTGGGCCTTCTCTTGAACATGCAGAAGTCAACTCTGTCCCCGGTTCAGCAGATAGAGTTTATCAGGGCAGTCCTGGACTCCATGCAGGCCAGGGCGTACCTCCCAGAATCGCGGTTCCGGGCCCTGGGTGACATTGTTCGAAGTCTCAGGCAGTTCCCTACCACAACTGCAAGGAATTGCCTGAAGCTTTTGGGACACATGGCTGCTTGTACCTATGTGGTACAGCATGCCAGGCTCAGACTCCAGCTGCTTCAATCATGGCTAGCCTCTGTGTATTGACCAGTTTGGGACAGTCTGGACAAGGTCGTCACCCTGCCTCGCCTGACCCCCATCTCCCTCCTGTGGTGGCTCGACCCGCAAGTGGTATGTATGGGAGTTCCTTTCACCAGACCTCAACTGTTCCTCTCATTGGTGACAGACACGTCAGCCTTGGGGTGGGGTGCACATCTTGGAGACCTCAGGACACAAGTCTGTCTGGTTTCAGGCAGAGCTTGCTCTCCACATCAACGTCCGAGAGCTGAGAGCAATCCACCTAGCACGCCAGACCTTCCAAGTTCATCTGGAAGGGAAATGTGTATCGGTTATGACGGACAACACCACAGCGATCTTTTATATAAATAAAGAGGGGGGTGCACACTCCTCTCCTCTGTGCCAGGAAGCCCTTGAGCTGTGGAACTTCTGTGTAGCTCATTCGATACACCTGGAAGCATCCTACCTCCCCAGAATACTGAATGAGTTAGTGGATTATCTCAGCAGGTCGTTCCATGGCCACGAGTGGTCCCTGCTCCCAGATGTCACAAACTCAATCTTCCCACAGTGGGGCTCTCCCTAGATAGACCTGTTTTCTGCACGACGCAACAGGAAGTGCCAGCAATTTTGCTCCTTCCTGATTCACAGCCCGCGATCCGTCACGGACGCATTCTTCCTTCCCTGGGAGGGCCACCTCTTGTATGTGTTCCCTCCCCTCCCTCTCATTCACAAGGTGCTCCTCGATGTTTGAAGGGATGAGGCCTTGGTGATATTGATAGTTCCAGCTTGGCCCCATCAATACTGGTACACATCTCTCCTCGGCATGTCTGTGGAAGCCCCAATCACCTTGCCGCTCTTCCCGGACTTCATAACACAGGATCACAGCCATCTCCAGCACCCGAACCTCGAGTCGTTGCACCTCACAGCACGGAAGCTCCATGGCTGAACCCAAGGGAGCTCGCTTGTTCGGACCCAGTCAGGCAAGTCCTCCTGGGCAGTAGAAAACCTCTACCAGGGCTACCTACTTGGCCAAATGGAAGAGATTTTCAGTCTGGTTGGCGCAACGCTGTCCGTGACTGACATTCGTGTCCATACCCCTTATACTGGACTACCTTCTCCACCTTAAGCAGCAGGGGCTGTCCATGTCATTAATAAAGGGTCACTTGGCCGCCATTTCTGCCTTCCATCTAGGCACAGAGGGCCAGTCAGTCTTTTCCGACCCTATGCTCAGCCGTTTCCTGAAATGTCTTGACAGGCTATACACATGTCCCACAACCGGTCCCAGCCTGGGACCTCAATCTGGTCCTTCCTAGAATAATGGGGCCACCTTTTGAACCACTGGTGACATGTTCTCTACTGTACCTCTCATACAAGGTGGTTTTTCTGCTAGCAATAACTTCAGCCAGGAGGATGTGCACGGCTGTAACATCGGAGCCTCCTTACACTGTGTTCTATAAGGACAAGGTTCAACTCAGGCTGCATCCAGCTTTCCTCCCTAAGGTTGTTTCCCATTTTCACATATACCAGGACATCTTTCTCCCAGTTTTTTATCCTAAGCCGCACTCAAGCAGCAGGGAGCAAAAACTTCACTCGCTGGACGTTTGTGGGGCGTCCGCTTTCTACGCTGAGTGAACCAAACTGTTCTGGAAGTCCATTCAGCTGTTTGTCATGGTCGCGGACAGAATTAAAGGGCTTCCAGGCTCCTCCCAAAGGATTTTGTCATGGATCATGTCTTGCATCCAGGTGTGCTACGACCTGGCGAAGGTACCAGCCCCTCCGCTTACAGCTCACTCCACCAGGGCGCAGGCTTCATCAGTGGTGGTCCTGGCACACCAGGAAATATGCAGAGCAGCGACGTGGTCCTCCATTCATACTTTCACATTGCATTATGCAGTTGCCCAGCGGGCCAGAGATGATGCAACCTTTGGCAGAGCGGTGCTCCAGTCAGCAAACATTTAAGCTTCAACCCCACCTCCAAAATTTAGGCTTGGGAATCATCTGATTGGAATGGACATGAGCAATCACTCGAAAAAGAAAAAATGGTTACTAACCTTCTCGTAACACTTGTTCTTCGAGATGTGTTGCTCATGTTCTTCCAATACCCACCCTCCTTACCCCTCTGTCGGAGTAGCTGGCAACAAAGAACTGAGGGGGTGGTGGGTCAGCAACGCCTTATATTCAGCACCACGAAGGCACGACCCCAGGCCGACCTGATGAATACCACAAGGTGAACATTTTTCCAGTTGCCATGCATGCGGCGTGAGCACGCACCTGATTGGAATGGACTTAAGCAACACATCCTCAAGAACACGAGTTACAAGAAGGTTAGTAATCATTTTTTCACTTTACATACTCTCAGAAATGGATAAGATTTGTCTGCCGGTGTGATCACAAACATACTCCACCGACAACCTCATCGCTGCCAGAGATACAGGGCTGTATTCTATCACTCAAAAGCTCCGGGCTGTTGCAAAGCTCCATTAGAGTCCTCATAGTAGCCATCATGGCTTTCCATGCTCCAAGAGAGTTACCCCATTTTGCTCACCTAAGAACAAGGGAGGTTCCTCAAGGGGCTTGGAAATCTCTTTCTACCAATCAAGTGTCATAGGCCAGTTTTGGACCTCAATCTGGTTGTTAAATGTGTTACAAGACTACAATTTGAACCACTCCTCCCTTTATCAATGAAAACAGCATTCCTGACAGCCATCACATCGGTGTGATGGGTTGGGAAAATAAGGCCCCTTATAGCATATCCCCCTTTTGCAATATTTGTTAAGGATAAGGTCACGTTACGACCACACCCCAAATTTCTAACAAATTTCCTATGAATTCTGTATTAACGAACCTATTCATCTGCCAATTTTCCATCCTAAATCTCACCTATATAGATGAGGCACTGTTACACACCCTTGACATCAGGAGAGCCCTGGTTTTCTATCTTGATAGGACTAAACCCTTCAGAAAGACTCCCAAATTGTTTCTCTTGCTCGCAGATAGAACAAAAGATTCTGCAATCTCTAAACAAAGACTTTCCAAGTGGCTATCTGACTGCATTAGTTTTTGCTACGAATCTTGTAATCAGAGATGACGTGGGGGGGAGCGGGCAGGGTCGGCCCTCCCCCCAGATTTGCTGCTTGGCTTGTACTGAGCATGCTCACACAGACTGAGCATGCTGAGTAACACTGCTAAAGCAGCTGCCCTCGCTCCGGCCCCCCCACCCCCTCCCTCACACACTCTATCCAGGTCACCTCTGCTTGTAATATTCAAGCACCTTCTGACTTAGGAACTCATTCTGCGAGGTCCATTTCCATCTCTACAGCCTTTCTCGGAAGTGTTCCCAGCATTGAAATATGTAAAGCCGCAACTTGGGCTTCTGTACATATATTTGAACGCTATGCAGTAGCTCACGACTCTGCTTCCAATACTGTGTTCAAATTGGCTGTACTTTCTTCCATACCGGACTCAGCTCCAAAGCCGTCTCCACCTTAGAGGGAACTGCTCAGTAGTCACCTAGAGTGGAGCACTCATGGGGACACTACTCAAAGAAGTGGTTACTCACCCTGTGTAGTAACTATTGTCCTTTGATGAGTCCCCATGGATGCTCCCTAACCATCCTCCTTCCCCTCTCCTTCGGATGTTTCTGTTATAGGGCTTCGCTGTAGAGAAGGAAGTGAGGGCAGTTCACCCGTGCAGTGCTATATAGCAATGTGATGGGGTACAAGACTGAGTAACGTGCACTGGCAGAACAGACACTGCTATGAGAAATCTCTGATCAAAGGCGCAAGTCGCACAAGCGCACCTAGAATGACGCACCCACGGGGAGTGGCGGACGACACATCTCAAAGAACCATAGTTACTGCACAAGGTGAGTAACACTTCTGCGCTTATTTGTCTCAGCTTCCTTCGTGACACTGCCCTAGTAAGGAGTTTTGTAATCTTGAAACCTGTTCAGTGGGAATTGGGCTAAGACTATTAACTTTTCTCCTCGAAACAAGCCAGCAGCCTGGAGCTAGTTTTCCTGTTTGTGCCCATTTTGTATCAGTAGTGCCCTAGCTTATATGGGTATTGTGACGGTTTGGGACATCTGTTTACAATTGATGAATTCTGATTAATTTAATGACCTTTATGTATAACTATAATCCTCAGTGTATTGAATCAGACACTAGCCAGCAAAGACTGGCCACAGAACAATTAAGAGTAGTTAACATTGAATGACTCTGCCATGGCAGAACAATGTATATGTTAAAGAGACTGGCCAAGCTAACGGAAGTTGGTTCTGCCCAGGTTGCCTGTGTAGTAGCATAAACTGCTCCCTGGCAGAATTTCCTAATGTGACGGCTGCAGTTTGTGCCACTACACTGGCAGAGAGTTTGGGTTGGAGGAGCCTGGGGAAAGGGGAACAAAGAGAGGTGTTAGACACTGCTGTTGAAAAAGGGCCTTGCTCTTTGAGCTGGGGTGAACCTGTTGAGTGCTACCTGAGCAAACCAAGGAGAGATCAGCATGGATTAAACAGCTGAGGAATCAATGCAGGTAGCATTCATTTCAGTTTCATGGCACAGTTGCAAGATCGGAGGAGGAGGAAGAGTGAGAGTCTGTGTGTGGCTGGCTAAAGGGTGACTTTGCCCTGAGGAAACACTGACTAGATATCCCTCCTGGACAGAAAACCACAATGTGGTGTTTTCCTAACTGCACCCTGCAAAGATGAGAATAGAGAGAAGGGGCCCTTGTGTCTTGTGCTCATTTACAAAAAAATCCTGGCAAGAGAAAATAACTCTGTTTTGTTTGTTCAGTGGGCTACTCTTACTCACTGCTGCCCTGTGATGGTAGCTTACCCATAAATATGCTCTGAATCCCTCTTGGATTCCAGGTGCCATATTCATTTGGGGGTGCATTATTTATAATTGGTACAGCTCTGAGGCATGGCAGGGTTGGATTAACCTTTTGTGGGCCCCAGCACCAAACATATTTGTGCGCCCCTATGTCGTCAGTGTGGGCCTGGTGTGGAGGTGCCATAGTATACCTGGTACTGAATCTCAGAGACATTTTTCATTTTGATCACACTCCTCTACATGACTATATGCCTTGCCATACCCAGCTCCCTCAGCCCCCAGTTTTTCTCATTGAGCTGTACACCCATGTGGGTATACCAGTGGCCACAGTGAGCAGAACTTCCAAAGTGATCAGGGAAACTCTCCACAGATTTATCTCCTTCCTCATTCAGACCTTCTGTAGCCATGTCTGCAGTACCACCCTATGTCACCAGTTATCGTGTGTGGTCTTAGTCTCAGCTCAAAGTTCCAAAGCCAGCAGATACCTGATCAATTCTGACAAATCCCTCCCTCAGCACCCATCCTGCCATTTAAGCAAGCCACTTGCAAACCCATGTCCCCGAAGTGAGGACTTAGGCTGGTGTCTTCAGATTCCCAAGGGCTTTCTCCCTCTGCTCCCATCTACATGATAGTCTACTACCTGATCACCACTACCTCTCCCCATACTTTTTTCCTTTCTACTTTGGACATGCTCCCTAACTAGCTGGGACAATTCTCCTGCTGCAAGCCTGACCTGCTTCCTCTTTCTCTGCTTCCCTTGACATTCCTTTCCTACTGGTGACCTCTGTTCCTTGAGGTTAACTCCAGTTTCTTTATCTGCTTTAGCTTAATGGCCCCAGTAGTCAGAGCCACCTGCCGCTTCTCTGGCTATAGCTATAGGGCCAGTTGCCAGAGGCCAGCCTTAGATAGCTACAGCTACTAGTCAAGGGAGGGGTGGCTATTCCAAGGCTGAGCATGCTTGAACCTTGCAACGGCAGCACAAGGGACTCTAAATCCTCAGCGCTGGCCCTAGGCAGCTGTAGACTCTGCAGTTATGCACTTCTCTCCTCTAGGCCATGGCATTAAGTACCTGAGATGCCCATCACTTGCAGCAGAGGCCACCAATTCCCATGCACCCCTCAGCTAGCACACAGTCATGCAGAAAGTGCAGCCTGAATGATTTTGGAGGCTGGGGTGCCAGGAGTTCCCCATCGCTGAGCAGCAGCTCTGCAACAAGCTCACATGCCCCCCCTCCGCTGTGGGACCAGGACCCTGTGTATAACCAGTTCTGTCCAAAGCCTCTTGAAGTGAGTGGAAGTCTTTTCGTTGTCTTTAATGGGCTGTGTATAGAAGCAAAGGACCTTATTCTAGACTCTAGGAGCAAAGTGCATTCTATGCTGCACTGGTTTACTATTGTAACAGGAAGGTCTCACATGACCGAGTGAATAAACAACACCTCCTACAGCACCTAACTTTTTCAGAGAGGCTTCCCACCCAATTACTAAATGTAAACCTGCTTCTCTTACCAGGGCTGAAAAGATTAGGACGTATGGTCACAAAAGCCAGGCACTTCTGAATTCAGCAGGAATTTTGGATATGCACAGAACACAGACAGGACTGGTTTGCGCATGGTTATAGAACTGCAGTAAAGTGGAGGAGCAATGTTCAGTTTGTGTGATTGGAGGATATCTGGATCCATATTATAAGACTATCCTACATAAATGTGGAAAAGCTGAGGTGTCTTTTTTATTCTTTTGTTCCACTCTGCGTTTCTATGGGGAATTTGCCAATGTAATATTACTGTCTTCCTTTTAAACAAACAAAATGAAAAAAAAATGGTAATAGCTGTTGAAAATAGCAATTCCAGTCCTAGTTAGTACTGGGAAGACCCCAGCATTTGTTGCTCAATTTTATCCTACTTTTTCTACAGCAAATTACAGTGGATCAGCAGATTTGATTTGGGAGAAATGAAGTAACAGCTGCCCAAATTGAGCTTGAGCACTCCTGAATTTTGAGGGTGTTCAAATCTGGAAGTCAGGTGCTAGATTCCCTTTCTGAATATTAGGTACATCTGGAAAGGAAAAGTCAATTTCTACTTGCATTGCTCAGAAGTGGAAATCCTCCTGTACTGTATCTGAAGCTGCCTGGGTCCTCCTCCCCTCCCTTACTTTTCATTTTAACGTCTGGTGGGATCCACATACCTCCCTTGACAGATTTCAGAGTAGAAGCTGTGTTAGTCTGTATCCGCAAAAAGAAAAGGAGTACTTGTGGCACCTTAGAGACTAACCAATTTATTTGAGCATAAGCCTCCCTTGCTAGGCTTCAGAGAGAGAGGTGCACTGTCCATTTAGTCCACCCAATTCCTTCTTTGGGGGCAGCCAGGCGAGGTCACACCAGCATCCCTAATTCAGTCTGGGGAAGTCTTCTGAGGGTAATATCTGGGCCAAAGCCTTCTACTCCTTGTTCCCCATTCACAGTGCCACCCCCTTCTAGCAGCCAGCTCTCCATTCACAGCAAGCTGCAGTGCATAGGGTCTCACAGCTACCCCACTCCCTACCCCGCCCTTTCCTGTTGCTAGCGCCCAAAGGAATGCTGGGAAATGTAGTTCCTTCCCTGCTCCAGGGCCAGCACTATAGGCAGGGAGCTGGCCAAGAAACTACAGTTCCCAGGGCCCCATGGGTTCTCAGCTCCCAGGCTGGATCCCTGCAGCTCCGAAGCTCCATTTCTGCAGCACTGCAAAGGGGGGAGGAAGTGAGTGTTATGGGCTCCCTTCTGAGCTTGGGCCCGGCGCTATGGCGTCATGGTAAATCCAGGACTGAGGCACGGTTGTTATATAGGGAACCTATGTCATGTAACCAAGGTTGCTGATTGGTCTAGTCTTCACAACAACCTCAGATGTTGAAGCAGTTCACGACCTCACCCCTCTCCCCCATCCTGTCACACAGGGTTTCCCGGGGGAGACGACACATACCCTAACCTTGCCTACCTACCTTTTGCTGTTTGCAAGTAAGATTGCTCATAGCCTTACCTGCCTCCTGATACCTTCCCTCCCAGGGATCTTCAGGAGGAGGGTATTTCTTGGTGTCCCACCCCCAGTCTATTAAACTGTAGGATCTTCAGGGAAGTGTACTAGGCCCAACCCCCAATGTTAAGCTGCAGGGTTGTTGAAGAACTCAGATACTATGGTAAAATGGGGGGCCCTAAGTACCGTAGTTATTCTATAGATCGGGGTGGCCAAACTGCAGCTCAAGAGCCACATGTGGCTCTTCTACAGGTAGAATGCAGCTCACGGAGCTCCCCACTTCCCACCCCCCTATTCTCTGCCTACCAGACTGCGGGGGGGGGGAGGGCAGAGCTTGGGGCTTCTGCCCTGTGGTGGGCTGGTGGGGCTAGGGGCTTTTAAGAACGGCCATACTGGGTCAGACCAAAGGTCCATCTAGCCCAGTATCCTGTCCTCCAACAAGCAGGGGAGAGGTTCATGGCATAGGCTCCAGCTTCCCCTATACACGGGGGGGGGGGGTACTTGACCTCCACCCAGGCCCTGCCCCCACTCCACCCCTGCCCCCAAGACCCCGCCCCTCCTTTCCACCCCCTCCCCCGAGCACACTGCATTCCCGCTTCTCCCTCTCAGAGCTGACCTGCATGCTGCAAAACAGCTGTTTGTGGCAGGTGGGAGGCGCTGTGAGGGAGGGGGTAGAGTGATCAGTGGGGCCATCGGTGCAGGGGAGAGGGAGGAGCTTGGCTACCAGTGAGTGCTGAGAACCTGCTAATTTTTCTGCGTGGGTGCTCCAGCCCTGGAACACCCATTGAGTTCACAAACTATGGTTCACGGGGCTTCAGCAGGAGTGGGGCTGAAGCCCTGGGCCCCAGCAGGCGCCTCCCATGTGGCTGAAGCCCCGGCAGGTGTGCCCCGGCTCTCGAACGTCTGAAGATTGTCATATGCGGCTCAGAGGGTCAGTAAGTTTGGCCACCTCTGCTATAGATAGATTGCATCTCTTCCCATGTAGTGCTGCCACAGATGTGATCGGCAGGGGCTCCCAGGCTGCAGCCCCTAGATTTTGAAAGACAGGTGACTGCTGGCACAGCAGTTTTTACACTGACCCTTCGGCTTTTAAATTCACTCTCCCACTTGGCCCAAAATAGCTAAAATTTGTAGCCAGCCACAAAATACATTTGAAATAAGCAAAAAGAAAAGGAGTACTTGTGGCACCTTAGAGACTAACCAATTTATTTGAGCAAGAGCTTTCATAAGCTACAGCTCACTTCATCGGATGCATACCGTGGAAACTGCAGCAGACTTTATATACACACAGAGAATATGAAACAATACCTCCTCCCACCCCACTGTCCTGCTGGTAATAGCTTATCTAAAGTGATCATCAGGTTGGGCCATTTCCAGCGCAAATCCAGGTTTTCTCACCCTCCACCCCCCCACACAAATTCACTCTCCTGCTGGTGATAGCCCATCCAAAGTGACAACTCTTTACACAATGTGCATGATAATCAAGTTGGGCCATTTCCTGCACAAATCCAGGTTCTCTCACCCCCTCACCCCCCTCCCAAAAACCACACACACAAACTCACTCTCCTGCTGGTAATAGCTCATCCAAACTGACCACTCTCCAAGTTTAAATCCAAGTTAAACCAGAACATCTGGGGGGGGGGGTAGGAAAAAACAAGGGGAAATAGGCTCCAACCCCTCAGACAGAGACAAACACCTACAAGATCTCTGTCGAGCTTTCTTACAACTACAATACCCACCTGCGGAAGTAAAGAAACAGATTGATAGAGCCAGAAGAGTTCCCAGAAGTTACCTACTACAGGACAGGCCTAACAAAGAAAATAACAGAACGCCACTAGCCGTCACCTTCAGCCCCCAACTAATTCAGCCTCCAACGCATTATTAAGGATCTACAACCTATCCTAAAGGATGACCCAGCACTCTCACAAATCTTGGGAGACAGGCCAGTCCTTGCCTACAGACAGCCCCGCAACCTGAAGCAAATACTCACCAACAACCACATACCACACAACAGAACCACTAACCCAGGAACTTATCCTTGCAACAAAGCCCGTTGCCAATTGTGCCCACATATCTATTCAGGGGACACCATCACAGGGCCTAATAACATCAGCCACACTATCAGAGGCTCGTTCACCTGCACATCCACCAATGTGATATATGCCATCATGTGCCAGCAATGCCCCTCTGCCATTTACATTGGTCAAACTGGACAGTCTCTACGTAAAAGAATAAATGGACACAAATCAGATGTCAAGAATTATAACATTCATAAACCAGTCGGAGAACACTTATCTCTCTGGTCACGCAATCACAGACATGAAGGTCGCTATCTTAAAACAAAAAAACTTCAAATTCAGACTCCAGCGAGAAATTGCTGAATTGGAATTCATTTGCAAATTGGATACTATTAATTTAGGCTTAAATAGAGACTGGGAGTGGCTAAGTCATTATGCAAGGTAGCCTATTTCCCCTTGTTTTTTCCTACCCCCCCCCCCAGATGTTCTGGTTTAACTTGGATTTAAACTTGGAGAGTGGTCAGTTTGGATGAGCTATTACCAGCGGGAGAGTGAGTTTGTGTGTGTGGTTTTTGGGAGGGGGCTGAGGGGGTGAAAGAACCTGGATTTGTGCAGGAAATGGCCCAACTTGATTATCATGCACATTGTGTAAAGAGTTGTCACTTTGGATGGGCTATCACCAGCAGGAGAGTGAATTTGTGTTGGGGGGTGGAGGGTGAGAAAACCTGGATTTGTGCTGGAAATGGCCCAACCTGATGATCACTTTAGATAAGCTATTACCAGCAGGACAGTGGGGTGGGAGGAGGTATTGTTTCATATTCTCTGTGTATATATAAAGTCTGCTGCAGTTTCCACGGTATGCATCCGATGAAGTGAGCTGTAGCTCACGAAAGCTCATGCTCAAATAAATTGGTTAGTCTCTAAGGCGCCACAAGTACTCCTTTTCTTTTTGCGAATACAGACTAACACGGCTGTTACTCTGAAACTTGAAATAAGCAGACTTCCTGGTGTTCAGCTGACAAGAGGCTCTGCAATGTGGCAGAAGCCAGCCAGCAGATGGTGCAAGGGTTGAAAGTGAAACAACTGAAAGAGAAAGGAAAACAGGCTTCTAAAGAGGGGGGAGGGGGGAGCATAAAAAAACTTACTGATGTGGACAGACGGACAGGGAAATCTTTGTTTGTTTGGGCTGGGTGAGGATTTCACACATGAGTCGCTTGTTCTTCCCATGCTGAAGGAAGTTCGAAAGGTAAATTTTCTGTCTGGCTTGTGCAGAAGTGAGATTATATCCAAGCAAAGCAGGGTGTCATCTTTTTCTTAAAATGCTTCTAACAGCCTTAAGGTCCTTCACAGAAGCAGAGCTTGATCATTTCCAGTTCCGGTTAGACTCCTCATTCCATTGAGAAGGTAGGGAATGTAGAATGAGAACTATGTTTCTGGCTTTGGTGCATTTCAGTGAAGATGCGGCTTTTCCAAGATGTAGTACGTTTGTGCTTTTCAAAATGTGCTGTTCTTTCTGTGTTTAACAGCATCAGTAACTTGCGTAAGAGAAGGTAAAAACTGGAGCCGGGTTTGAGCTACAAAGTTCAGCTGCAGATCCAAACCTCGTCAGAGTATGGGGGTGTTCAGATCCAGGGTTTTGATTCAGTCCAGGGTAGAGACAAGAGGCTTATCATGACATTCAGCTATGGGGGTGTTGGATCTGGGCTTTTGCTCTGGGACTGTCTCTATCCTCTGCATTAAATAAGGTAAAAGTTTTTAAGTCTCTAAGGCAGTAAGTCTGTTCAGTTTCTCGGCTTTCGCTATACAGATTGGATGTCACAGTTCTTCTGATTTCATGACAAATATTGCAGCAGGCATGTAAAACTGAAGAGGGCTGCTCCTTTCCTATTCAGAGAATATACAGCCCAACAGCAATCACTAATCTATCCTGGTGACAGTGACTGTAACAATTATTCTGAAATCGGCTTGGGGATGCCCTATTCTAATTCTTTCAAGAGTCTGAAGATTGTATTCCAAGCAGAATCTTAGGGTCATCCCAGACGGAGAGTGCAGAGGGAAGGTGGGGAGGGAGAATATTATGTTTCACAGATATATCTTGGTCCCTGTGCACAGCCCAAACAAATGGGATTGTTCAGAGGAGCTGTGCAGGGTGATGCCCGTATCACCTCCAACCCGTAGGCAGGGCCTTTGCTGTAGTGTCCTTGGTCTGTTAAACTACCCCTAGGTGGGTTTTGGCCAATATATCCTTCTCCACTAGGGTGACCAGATAGCCAGAAAAATCGGGGAGGGGGGGAGTATAATAGGAGCCCATGTTAAAAAAAGTCCCAAATATCGGGACTATCGCTATAAAATTGGGACATCTGGTCACCCTATTCTCCACCCTCATACTCCCTCCCCCCCCCCCCCCCCCCCCCCGGCCTGCTTTGGAGGCCTGTGCCCTAGCTGCTAGGCTTTATAATAGTGCATGCTCTGAATACTTTTCTAGAATACAAGTACAAAGATACAGCTTGGCTGCTGAGGAACTCATCAGAGGTGGGGTGGCTAGATGGAAAACAAAGTGATTTATTTAACGTTTTTATTCTTTCATTTGCTCTGTATTAAGATCCCTTTTCAGTATAAATGAATATAATTATTCTTATTGCTACTAGCATTAATTCTACTAACCATATGAAATCTAGGAAATGATCATGTTTATCCATCTTTCAATAACTCTGTAGAATTAAGGATTTGTTGTTTTGCCTTCGAAATATGATAAACTGTCTTTTGACCTTTCCCAGCACTGAGCCAGCTGCCTGAAACGCTTTGGGCCTGACTCTTCTCTCGCCCCCACTGGTTTAACACTCACATAACCCATTGACTTCAGTGGAATTATTCCTGATTGCCAGCAGCATGAGAGGAGAATGCATCTTCAGCTTTGTTATTCTGAGGAAATAAAACTCAGTGGTTGCTGAGCTGGCAAATTTCATTTTCATTTGGAGTTCTTTCCAGTGATGAAAACACGCATCTCGTGACCTGTACAGTAAGTGGCTGTTTCTTGGATGCACCCCCTGGTTCTCTCCAGTGAGTTGTGTGTGAATCTTGCTGTATTATCTCAGCTGTAATTTCCCCCTCCAGCCCCAATCAGATTTTTAAAGGAGCGACTGAGGTTCCCCATGGATTATAAGAATTCAGCACAGCCTCTTTTCTTTCTTATAGAAACAGGACAAAATCAGAACCTGATCTGAGGCCGTAGGAGTAGTGGTTCAGATAAAATAAACCCTGAACCCAAAGCACTCATGATTTATTTTTTGGGCATACAACCTAAAGTAAAACCAGGTTTCTCTGTTCACTCTGACCATAGAGTCATACAAATGAAGGGTTGGAAGGGACCTCAAGAGGCCGTCAAGTCCAGCCCCCCTGTGCTGAGGAAGTTTGAACATCTCTCATGGGTGTTTGAACAACCTGTTCTTAAAAATCTCCAAGGAAGGCGATTCCACAACTTCTCTTGGAAGTGTATTCCAGAACTTACTATCCTTATTGTTAGAAAGTTCTTCCTAACAGCTAACCTAAATCTCCCTTGCCCCACCACTACTCCAGCCCAAAGGAGGCTGACCCAACCCCAGCTACTGCTTCATCCCTGGGGCCACTGCTCCAGGAGTCTGGGGCCAACCAGCTGCTCTGGTGGTCCAAGGGTCGCTGCTCTGCTGGCCCTGGGGCTGACCACTGGACATCTGCTCCAGCCTTGCCACTGCTCTTGTGGCAGGGGCTGACAGCCGCTGCTCCAGCGCTATGGGGGCTGACCCAATGCTGGTTGCTGCTTCAGCCCTGGGGCTACTCCTCCCTCAGCCCTGAGGCTGACAGTTGCTCTGGCCCTGCCCCGGAAGAAGTCCCAGAGGTCTCAGAAAGTCACGGAATCCGTGACTTTCATGACAGAATCGTATCCTTAGTAATCATACTTAGCGCTTATATACAGAGCTTCTCAACCAAAGATCTCACAGCACTTTACAAAGGTAGGTAAGGATTATTATCCCCATTTTACACACAGAGGTACAGCGTTTAGCTGACTGGCCCAGACTCCCATGTTAAACCAGTAGCAGAATCTCAACTAAAAGTCAGGTCTCCTGACTCCCCAACCCATCCTCTAACCATTAGATCACACTGCCATCCCCAAAAGGAGGTATAAGCCAATTGATTTGGATAGTATGAGAACCAGCTGAACCTGGTGCAGTAAATCAGTTCTCCCTTTGAAACAGTCCCCTACAGGCTTGACTCTCTTTGCAGGCTGGGGCCTAGCAGGTATTGTTGGATCATAGAATCATAGATGATTAGGGTTGGAAGAGACCTCAGGAGGTCATCTAGTCCAACTCCCTACTCAATGCAGGATCTAATCCCCAACTAAATCATCCCAGCCAGGGCTTTGTCAAGCCAGGCCTTAAAAATCTCTAAGGATGGAGATTCCACATCATGCTTTTGCTCCCTTTCTAATGTTTCTGGGCTTCCCCATTTTGTTGTGCCCCGGGGTATGTGACAAACCACTGAGCCTCCAGAACCATTCAGATCTCCCATGTGTTATGGCACCATTTGGATGATTGTGTATACTGCACTTTGTGGTGCATTCCATGCATTCAGAGACAGTCCCTGACTGGTGTAAATGGGCATAGCTACACTAAAGTCCACAGAGATTTAGGCCAGCTGAGGAACTGTTTATTTCTAGTGTGACTCATCAGGATGACTGTAGCCTTCATCAGCTTGCTAGGTCCACACTATTATGTGGGGGGTTTTTTTTGTTTTTTTTTCAATTACCTTATTTTCTTTAAGGCAACTGACCTTCATTGGGTGCAATGACGGAAACGTACCAAGACATCCTGCTGATGATCTTGGAGGAGCTGGTAGAGGAACAGAGAAAGAAGTTTAAATTGAAACTCGGTGACGCTGAACTGAGGAAGGGCTATGCAAACATTCCCAAGGGACGTCTGGAGAAAGCTGACGTAACAGACATGGTTGATCTGCTGATTAGATACTACCAAGAGGAGTATGCTGTGGAGGTGGTGATAAACGTGCTGGATCACATCAATGATAAGGATCTGGCTGAAAGGTTGAGAAGAAAGTCAGCTGAAGGTGGGTGGTGATTAGGATGATATCTAGCCCCTGTCTGTAAGTATAGATAGAGATGAAAGGTAGGAGCTGGATTCTGTGGCAGCCCCATGACATTGCAGTCCTGGTGCAAGCTGGCCCTAAAGCCACAGGAGATTGTCCTGGTGTAGGGTGATCCTTCAGGGGCACAGAGCCTTGCCTTCTCCAATATAAACACATAGCAATGTCTATGTTTAAAAAACAAATCCCCCAAAACAAGACACTCCACTGCACATCCAGCTTCCCCCTGGAGAGAAGATGAGAGAGAGAATGAACCACACATGGGAGATGTTAGCCATCTCAATGCACTACTGGAAGATGCTCTGATGCTGTAATGATGAGGGAGGTATTAGAACCTAGACAGAATGCAATAGTGGCTCCTAGGCTACCTCTGCTGGCTGCTAACGAACATTTTGGCTGGGGCTTCCTTGAACCCTAACAATCCCTAATTGAAGATGGCCTTAAGGGCCAGCATGACAAACTCCTTGCTGGATTGCACCGTGTATTTTTTAGACACAGCTGCGGCTCTGAGCCCATATGTCTGTATCATTATAGAGTTATCATAGATATGACATATATACTCTGTTGAGAGCATGTCCAGGAATCAAGACATGATAAAGTGTGTCTTTTCTTTCAGTATGGAAAACCAGACCTGTTTCTGTAAAGCCCCCTGACATCGGTAAGTCACTGCCCCAGCAGTTTGTGCACTATCCTATTTTTGTTTTAACACCAAGAACCAACAAAGTGATATGAAATGCAGTGGCACTTGTGTGAATGTGCTTGAATTCAGTGCAACTCCATTTACAGTAAAGTAAAATGGAAGGTCAGAATACATTAAAATGTGCAGCTCCCAAGTCTGCTTAAACTGAAACTTCCTCTTAGACTGAAGTGGTTCAGTGGAAACAAAATGGATTTTCTCTAAGAGAGTTCTACTGGACCCAAACGTGCCAGGTATTTGCACAGTACAGTTTGTCTAGGTGTAAATCTGAAATGGATTTTGGGAAGATCTCTGGTAAGGAAATTGGATCCACGTCTGAGCTTTGCAGATTAAGCCATCTTTACTGTAAAATGTCCTCTAAAAATGACTGTTTCTGTCATATTGATATATTTAGGGATATGTTCTTAAATAGACTAGAATACCGATAAACTGTTCTCTTCTCTTTTCCAGACCACAGAGCAAACTATGTGGCCTCCGTGAAGGAAAAATTTAGAAGAGTGAAGGATTATAATTCCAGGCCAGGAGAATGGGTGTCTTTGGAAGACCGCTACACAAAGCTCTTTATAGTAAAAAAACACCGTCAAGCAGAAGATAAAGAACATGAGCTACTGTCTAGAGGAAAAAGACACATGGAGATCATGAGGAAGCCGAGCAACTTTGCGGACTCCCATGTTAATGTGGAAGATCTTTTTGACACATTATCAGATGGCACAATAACGAGAAAAGTGATCTTACAAGGAATAGCAGGGATTGGAAAGACTGCTACAGTTAGCAAAATTATGTACGATTGGTCATCTGGCAGGCTTTACCAGGGCAGATTTGATTATATTTTTCATTGGAGCTGCAGGGAGCTGAACCAAAGAACAGAAAACCTGAGCTTAGCTCAATTAATTTTACAAAACTGGGGACATCCAAAGCCAGAGATAGGGGAAATTTTGTCTTGCCCAGATAAAGTCTTGTTTGTCATCGATGGCTTTGATGAACTCAGGTTTCCTGAGGATTATGATAAAAGTAAAAGCTTATCCTGTGATTTGAACACACCTCACTCAACAGCAGCAGCTGTGGTAGAAAGTCTCCTCAGCAGCAAGAGCCTTTCAGAAGCATGCCTTCTTGTCACAACAAGACCCTTAGCCGTAGGAATGCTGGAGACCCATATGCAAAGTGACCTCTGGGCAGAGATTGTGGGCTTCTTGGAGGAAGACAGAAAGGAGTTTTTCAAGAAGTTTTTCAAAGATGAAGAGAAAGCAGCCTCTGCCTACAGTTATATCCAAGAAAATGATGTAGTGTTCACCATGTGTTTCATCCCCCTCATCTGCTGGATTGTCTGTACAACCCTGAGCCTTCAATTGAGGCATAGTGAAGTGCTCGATCAGAAGGTGAGCACAACCACCGAAATATTTACCTATTTTGTGGACAGTTTATTGCAGTCCCATGGTCGTGCACAGACATCCACACAAGACCTTTTTCACAACCTTGGATCATTGGCCTATGCCGGTGTGAGGGACCAGAAAGTGCTGTTTGATGAGAGCATGCTGAAAAAGTGTAACTTGGAGGTGTCAAAAGGTCCATCAACTTTCCTCACGGAATTGCTGCAGGCAGATATTTTTGTGGAAACTATCTATAGCTTTGTCCATTTGACAGTTCAGGAGCTGTTTGCCGCCTTGTTCACCTTCTGGAACAAGGAGAAAGCTTCTGAGCTCCTGAAAGAAGCCTTTGTGGAGAATAAAAGCCATTTGATCTTAACTGTTCGCTTTCTGTTTGGATTGAACAATGACAAGTCACTAAAGCCTTTGAAAAGGTACTATGAAACCTGCATGGGCATTTCAAAGGATGAGCTTCTGAAATGGACTAAGAAGGCGCTTCTTATTTGCCAGGAACAGGGCGAGCAGAACCATCTCCTCCTGGAGCTGTTGCATTGTTTGTTTGAGATTCAGGATGAGGAGTTTGTCATAAGTGCTTTGGAGGAGATCAAGGAAGTGGTCTTCTTGGAAAACAATCTAGGGCAGGATGACCAACAGGTGATACTGTACAGTCTGCAGCATGCCAAGGAATTCAGTCAGCTGAAATTGGCCAGTCTGAAAGAGAGAGACATGATCAAACTGGTTCCGTTGCTAGGGAAATGCAAACAGATCCAGTAAGTACCATCAATGTGACCAAACTTTAGCGGAGTTCACAATATTCTGATCTCACTTGTCTCAGTGTGAACAAGGAGTAACTTCACAGAAGCCAGTGGAGTTACACTGCTATAAGTGAGGTCAGAATCAGGCCCAATAACGTTGTGAAGGTGAAACACACAGCAAAATTTGGCCTGAAAAATCCTTGTTACTTGCCGTTATATATGAGCCAGCAAGTAACCTCACAGCATAAGCTGAGTTTTCAGGGTTTGCAGTTAAAGAGCGCCTCCCCGCATCTGAACTCCTTGGGTATGTCCACTTTGGAGTTGGAAACATCCAGACAATACACCAGCTCTGTTCGTGCTCCTGCGCTAATATTAGCAAAGTATCCAAGCCCGCTGCCTCTCTGGGCCCATTCTTGGGGGACTAGCTCATGCCGCCACCTATGTCCCAATGTCCACATTGCTATTTTTGGCATGCTAGCTTGAGAAAAGCTAGCATGTGTCTGTCTACTGGGCAGAGGGACACACTCCCAGGTGCAGTGTAGACATATTCATTGAGAGACAGTAAGCATGGAAAGCCTCAGTTTCATTTTTAGTCTCTCTTCAGAGAGCTTCAT
Source organism: Lepidochelys kempii (assembly GCF_965140285.1). Classification (NCBI taxonomy): domain Eukaryota; kingdom Metazoa; phylum Chordata; order Testudines; family Cheloniidae; genus Lepidochelys; species Lepidochelys kempii. The sequence continues at coordinate 156,775,851 of NC_136382.1, forward strand.
ATTAAGACCCTTATCCAAACATATTCAAATATCTGCTGTCTTCTTCTCTTCACTTGTCTGCACTGCACGTCCTTCATCCCAGCCCAACCAAATCCTCCTCCTTTCCTTCCCAGCCTTACCCTTCTCTCTTCCCAAATAGCGCTGCAGCTCCAATGCCTAGCCTCCTGTTCCTTTTCTGTAACCCCCAAGTTCCATGTCCTCCTCCTCCCAATCCCTTACCCCGACCAGGACTCCTGCCTCTTCTGGTCCCATCATGGGGTATCATCGGCTCCTCAGTCTCTCTACTCAGCCCAGATCCAATTGTTAATTAATAAACTAAATACTGTGCAGTGCTCCTTCACTCTGATATTTTCTGTATCTAATATAAGACTACTACATATTGTACTCTAGACCAAAACTCCATGGGAGTCTATTGCAATCATTCCTGTGATAACATCCGTCTCCGTGCTGAATGGTCTTCCTGATTAGCAGAGCATCTACTCCTGTAGCCTCCGGTATAGATACTAACACTGCTAAATCTGTTTTTCTCCCTATAGTTTGAATGCCTCTGGAATCTCATTGTCTACGGTATACAAAGTGTGTGCTTACCTTTCACAAAAGCTTAGAATGACCAGACTGCACGTGGAGCACGAAGAAGAAGATGAAATGTATTTTACAGTGGAAGCAAGCTGTGAAAGGGACCCTTGCACGTAAATAGAACTATTTGTCTTGCTCACTCCAAGAGACAATCTAGAGAGAGAAATCATTAGCGGCAAACACTGCAGTATGGCTTTGGACAGTGAAGGTAGAATCATATGCTATTTTTATAAAAGGCAGCCAGAGCAGGATAGTTGTGCTCCTTTGATATCTGATGGCAAGAGAGTTGAAAGAGAGGCCAACAATAGTGTACTTTCCAGTTCAGCAGTGGATAGTAGGACCTAGCCTTTCCATATGTTGTCCCTTTCACACTCATGTGGGATAAAAGTGATCATGAAATTAAATTCATGATTCTCAGAATGGTAGGAGGGCAAACACCTCAGCATTATGTCAACGGGATAGCTTCTCCTGTTGACATAGCTACCGCCTCTCGGGCAGGTGGGTTAACGACACCAACGGGAGAAGCTCTCCTGTTGGCATAGTAGCATCTTCACTAAAATGCTACATCAGTGCAGCTGCTCCGCTGTAGCACTGTATGTGAAGACAAGCCCTTAAATGGCTTCGAGTTGAAAGGGCCTGATGAAATACGTCCTACAGCGCTAAAGAGATCTCTGAGCCATTAGCGATTATCTTTGAGAACTTGTGGAAGACAGAATAGATCCCAGAGGACTGGAAAAGGGCAAATATAGTGCTAATCCACAAAAAGGGGAATAAGGACAACCCAGGGGATTTTAGACCAGTCATCTTAACTTCAGTACCCAGAAAGATGAGCAAATAATCAATTTGTAAACACCTAGAAAATAACGTGATAAGTAACAGTCAACATGGATTTGTCAAGAGCAAATCATGTCAAACTAACCTAATATCCTTCTTTGACAGGGTAACAAACCTTGTGGATGGGGGAGAGCCATAGATGTGGTATATCTTGACTTTAATAAGTCTTTTGATGCTGTCTCACATGACTTTCTCATAAACAAACTAGGGAAATACAATCTAGATGGAGCTATAAGGTGGGCGCACAACTGGTTAGAAAAGCGTACTCATTCGTCAGTGGTTCACAGTCAAGCTGGAAGGGCGTATCAAGTAGGGTCCTGCAGGGATTTGTCCTAGGTCTGGTTCTATTCAATATCTTCATAACTGATTTGGATAATGGAGTACACTTATCAAGTTTATGGACAATTCCAAGCTGGGAGGGGTTGCAAGAGCTTTGGAGGACAGGTTTAGAATTCAAATTAATCTTGACAAACTGAAGTAATGGTCTGAAATAAATAGGATGAAATTCAATAAGGACAAATGCAAAGTACTGCACTTAGGCAGGAATAATCAGTTGCATAAATATAGGGGAAATGATTGCCTAGGAAGAAAGACTGCAAAAAAGGATCTGGGGAATATAGTGGATCACAAATTAAATACGAGTCAACAATGTAATACTGCTGCAAAAAAAGTGAACATAATTCTGGGATGTATTTGCAGGACTGTTGTAAGCAAGACACAAAAAATAATTCTTTCACTCTACTCAGCACTGATAAAGACTCAATTGTCGTATTGTGTCCAGTTCTGGTCACCATACTTTGGGAAAGATGTGGACAAATTGGAGAAAGTCCAGAGGAGAGCAACAAAAACGATTCAGGGTCTAGAAAACATGGCCTATGAGGAAAGATTGAAAAAGAAATGGGCTTGTTTAGTCTCAAGAAGAGAAGGCTGAGGGGGGACATAACACCCTTCAAGTATGTAAAGGTGTTATAAAGAGGAGGGTGATAAATTGTTCTCCTTTACCACTAAGGACAGGACAAGAAGTAATGGGCTTAAATTGCAGCAGGGGAGATTTAGGTTAAACATTACGAAAACCTTGCCAACTGTCGGGTAGTTGAGCTCTGGAATAAATTGCCTAGGGAGGATGTGGAATTTCCATCATTGGAGATTTTTAAGAACAGGTTAGACAAACACTTGTCATGGATGGTCTAGATAAGACTTAGTCCTTCCTCAGTGCAGGGGACTGGACTTGGTGACCTATTGAGGTCCCTTCCAGTCCTCCATTTCTATGATAAACTCACCTCTGTATGCAAAGGGACAGCCCTAGATTAGTGCACCATGTAATTCCACTGAAGCCTTATTTTGGTGGGTTTAGATAGGATTTACTTGACGTGTAGACCTTATGCTGGCCCTCTGCACAGGGGAGAATTTCACCCAGTGAACTCCTGAGTTCTGATCCCAGCGCTGCTGAATCACTGCAAGGGGCCCTGGGCAAGTTGCTTAACCTCACTGTCGCCATTTTGATTTGTCCATAACATGAGATGGATCTGTCATGAAGATTAATGCCCGTGAAGTGTGTTCATGATGGAAAGCTCCATATATGTATGTGATACATGTTATCATCATCTCTGTATTTTAATGAGATGCCTAGTTCATGACAAAGTTTATCAGGCACTAGTCCCAGTGGACAACCCCATCTTAATTCTGCCAATGCATCACAACTTGATAAGGCTCAGCGCTTCTAATGGCCTTCCTCAAATGCAACATACCCTGGTGGGGTACAGTTGCTGTGTCATAGCTTGCTGCATGTTCACTCAGTCAGTGAAATTCCCACCCCATGCAGGGAGCCAGCATGAATCCTGTGCACCTCCTCATTCCTATGCACAGGGGTGAATGTCATGCCTAGCTAGTGTTGGTCTCATCAAGATCACAGAGCTGTTTTGAATAGCAGAGCAACGTAAAGAATCATAGAACTGTAGGTTTAGAAGGGACCTCAAGCTGCCAAGATGCAGGATTTGTTGTGTCTAAAAGAAGTGGTATTCTAAGTCATCATTTTGTTTTATTTGTCTTTGTAGTGAATGCATATGATGATGTTAGAGGTGACCTTCTTGAAAAGGAAAAGAAAAATTGGACTTGTGCCCTTTTTTGCCCACTATTTTTCCAAAAAAGTGCATTTGGATTTTTGTCCTATGCTTGCATTTATTTTGGAAATATCCAGATATCAAATCTAGTTCTTCTCAGGTTTTGGTGGATGGACCCATTGGAGGTCTCAGAGATATGGATAGTGATTCCTTTCAGCCCTTGCTTGGTGGGACTGGGGTATTAACAAAGAGAAGTTTGCTTGCGCATGTGTCTCTGGGTTTGAATTAAATAGCTGTTAGTTAAAAGTCTGTACTTTTATTAACCTGAATTTTAAAAAAAGTCACTTCCTCTCTCAGTGAGTTTTCACTTGCATGGTGTCTTTAATGGCATAAGGCTAACAGCACTCCAATTGACCATAGATCTTAGAGGAAGAATTGGGTAGACAAGATCTAAATTTTGATGTCATGAAAAAACATGAAAAAAACATTTTTCATTTCAAAACACTATATGGGTCTCTTTCATATATAAAAAAATTTTTTTTGAAGGCCACTAGCCCAATTCTCCTCCCCTCCACCCCTTCCTATTCCTTTGCTGGTCACCTCTGAGCAGTAAAACCATTCAGTTTTGTATTAGCCAAGTGGAGATCAGACTGGTTTTGTCCTGACATCTCATTTTATTTTCCTACTCTGTTAAAACCTCTAAGTAAGGTGATCTCATTCTGCTTACAGAATAACTTTAGATAACCTTCCTGAAGACACTGCCATTGCAATTTGTGACCACGTTATTCCAGCTCACCCTGGCATTGTCGCCCTTGATGTGAATAGGATTCAGGGAAGTGAGGAATTTGTAAAAAGCCTGAAGAATAGTCTTCTGGACTCGGACTGCAGACTGGAATCAGTGGGGTAAATGGACATTTGTCATTTCAAGTTATCAAACAGACTCACCATATCCTTCCTCTCATAGAAACTGAGCCAGGTTCTTCCTGATGATAAGCATCCATTTATTTTAATTTCATACTTAAGGACCGAGGCAGGTCATCTTGTGACGGTCAGGAAGGTGTTTACAGATGGTTTGATTCAATTTTATTTTCTGCCAAGCTTCAACATTGAGAACCCCAGACTCCAGGCTTTCCAGGACATCTGCCAACATCTTGCTACTCACCGTAGCCCGAGAAAATTCCTCTTATTCCGAAGGTATGAGGAGGATGAAATACACTTTGGATACGAGGCAAAGGATGAGGAGAAGAGTGGCAAAAGGTATGTTTTAATTGATTCATCTTCCTTTGTCTCTTGTTGAAATAATATGTACCGGGGGGAGTGTCACTGGGACAGCAAGAAGTGGATCTAGCTTTAATAAAACATCACAGGGGCTTTCTTTATAGAGGGTTTACATGTATTTTCATCCTTCCCTGAACTAAGACAGTACGTAGCCAAAGCCTAAAAAAAATGGAGAGATTGAAATTTGGATTTCACAGCCAGGCGTTTCAGTGTGCAATCATCTCAGATTTGGTCTCAGAACATGAGGGTTAACAGTCGCAGCATCCAGATTCAGAATGCGTGTAGCATTCAGCATGAAAATGGACTGCCTAAAAGTTCCAGTATCCTGCTCTCAACTTCCTGGTCTGATTATCCTGGTTTTAGTTCATAAGGTAGCAGTCCCAGTTCACAGACTTCAGCCTGACCCTCATACATAAGGCACCCCTGTTTCAGACTACAACATACCCCTACCCTGATTGGCCCAGACGCCACTTTCCTCACCAAGCCTCGTGTATTTTTTTCAGGATCAAATCAGGGCAATTAATTCCTGCTTTTCCTGGCTAATTGTTGTCATGGCAACCCCCCATTTATTTCCAGGTCTCAGCACTCTCAGTCTCTGGAACTCATTTAATTCCCAAAGAAAGGGGAAAAAGAACTAGCACAGGAAAATGCTGCAGAATAAATAGATATAAAGAACAGGGGATGAGGGAGGGAGAGATCAGACAGTCTCTCAAACTCCATTTGTATCCATTTACTCAGGCCTTGTCTACATTACACAGTTCTTTCAACACAAGTTATGCCAACATAAAGCCACTACTTTAATTAAACCGCTGTTGCATGTCCACACTATGCTCTTTGTGGAGGCGGAGTGCATCCACACTAGCAGCTCTTGCATCAACACAGAAAGCAGCATGCTGTGGGTAGCTATCCCACTGTGCATCTGGCTGCAGGGTGCTTTGGGAAGGATTTCTCCCCCTCCCCCCGCAGCAATAGCCTGCCCTGCCTTCCTTGCCACAGCGTTCCTAGTGCTGGGGAGAGCAGGATTCCACATTAATGATTCTGTGATTCCCTCCAAGTTCTCCCACAGCTTCCTCTTCCCACAGACCAAGATGATCTACCCCTGTCCTGTAGTCCAGGCATGAATGCGTTTGCTGCCAGGAGCCAGAATGCCCAGCTGCTGGACAGTAGCTATGAGAGCTCTCCACACTGAGGAATGTCAACACGTCCCAACACTTCCCCAGGGTTTTGAAAGGGGAGGGGCGCATGCCTGTGTAGCTGGATACAGGGCAGCGGCATTCAAAACAGTGAGCAGAGTGGTCACGGCGGGTATTGTGGGATACTTCCTGGAGATCAGTTACAGTGACTTAACAAATGCAGAGTCTACACTGTTGCTTTGTCGCCCTAACTTTTCTGCAAAAAGCTCTATGCCAACAAGAACAAATGGATATAAACTGGTCATCGGGAAGTTTAGACTTGAAATTAGACAAAGGTTTCTAACCATCAGAGGAGTGAAGTTTTGGAATAGCCTTCCAAGGGAAGCAGTGGGGGCAAAAGACCTATCTGGCTTCAAGATTAAACTCAATAAGTTTATGGAGGAGATGGTATGATGGGATAATATGATTTTGTCAATTAATTGATCTTTAATTATTCATGGTAAATAGGCCCAATATCCTGTGATGGGATGTTAGATGGGGTGGGATCTGAGTTCCTACAGAGAATTCTTTCCTGGGTATCTGGCTGGTGAATCTTGCCCATATGCTCAGAGTTCAGCTGATCACCATATTTGGGGTCGGGAAGGAATTTTCCTCCAGGGCAGATTGGAAGAGGCCCTGGAGTTTTTTCGCCTTCCTCTGTAGCATGGGGCACGGGTCACTTGCTGGAGGATTCTCTGCCCCTTGAAATCTTTAAACCATGATTTGAGGACTTCAATAGCTTAGACATAGGTGAGAGGTTTATCGCAGGAATTGGTTGGGTGAGATTCTGTGGCCTGCATTGTGCAGGAGGTCAGACGAGATGATCATAGTGGTCCCTTCTGACCTTGATATCTATGAATAAGGTGGTTTTATTTTGTTTGCTGCCAAAAGTAGCATTGTTGTATGTCCACCTCTAGCTTGAGAACATCAAGTGGGGGGCAGTTATGTTTTTTGGAGTCATCTAGTTGAGGTGTGGTGCATAGAACCAGATTTCTGAACTTACAGTCACGTCTGAAAGGTTGTTTAACATTAAAGTAAAAATACCTGACCAGGACGATTGGTCTGCAATAATCTTTGTTAGGATCTTCAGAAGCTCTAAATAATGATCTTTAGTTCAACGCAGTGCTGATGAACTTTGCCAGACAGTACCCCAATACAACCACCAAACAGTGCAAAGTAAATTCTTCATGAACTGGACTCCTTTCCCGTTGACCTTCTGTAGCATTAGCATGTCTCCTAAGGCAGTATATAACCCAGGCCCATTCAGTGAGGTGATTTGTCACCTTTTAGTGATGACTGACCCACATAGCCAGGTTGATAAGCCTGCTTCATCTTGGGCTAACAGAGCGAGATCTTTTAGCTCCGGCGCCAGAGCTTATATTTGTAAGATCCAGAGGTTGTTGATTTGATCCTTGCTTATGATGATCCACCCAGGGGCACAGCATTACCACTGGTGTGTCTTCCCAGACACCAGAGGTGCAGATTACGCCCCTAAAGCACTTGAGGCATTGACACATTTAACGAGGATCTTATATGTACTTCCAGCTTTAACTTCATCTGAGCAATACGGGGTTGGTTGGTTGGTATTTGGTATAGTGATACATAAATGTAGACCTAGAGAGATTAGAAACATGGACAAAATATAATCAAGTGAGATTCTATTTGAAAACATGCAAATGAATACATCTGGGGGAAATAATCTGAAACAGAGATATTCAGTGGGTGGGAAATGGTAATGCTAAAAGAGACTTGAGAGGGAAAGGAGAGCAATTTAGACATGAGTTTGTGATGTGATAGAAAAGGGCAGTGTGATTTTGGGGCTGCGTACGCAGAAGCATCATACCCTAGGATTTGCAGACGCTGCACTTGTTTAGATTTGTAACTTGAGTCAAAGTAACGTTATTGTTATGAATAATAGTTATAAAATGATGTCATTTCTACTGCCTCTTTCGCCAGATTATCTCAGAGCGGTTAATTGAAATGGAAACCGCTGTGGAAGAAGAAATGGAAAAGCCATGCAGTAATTCTTTTAGCACCTTTTTTCTATAGTTATAATGTAATCTTGTTCACTTTCTTTTATCCAGACTCCAAAAGAAAAAGAAGAATGAAAAGAGAAAGGGAAAGAATGAGGCACAGAAAAAGTGTTTTCCCTGGCCATGTTTAATAAGGAAAACGGGAGAGAAAAAGCAAAAGAAAAAGGACTGCATGTAAATATTCCCTTCCCCTTTTTCATGACTCTTTCTTGAAATATTTTCAGTAGTTCACTGTAATAAGATAGAAGCCCCTGAATATATTTACCCACAAAGGGACAGATACCAGATCCAAATGAGAATAAACGATATACTGTTGTAAGGAAAAAATAAACCGTAGAAGGACTCGAATCAAACCCATGAATGAACTTCAGGGAATTTCAAACCTGGTTCCAAACTTCATGATTTGTGCCCATCACTATATTAAGTAAACCTGAATCCAGGATCAGGAATGCCACAAACTTTGGCAACATCTAGATCCAAATTTTGCAGTTCAGTCCCATCTCTGAAATAATGGCAGAGAAGAAAGGAAAAATGTTTGTTTAGTTATTTTCCTTGGTCAGATTATTATTATTATTTATTTACAAGTGTGCCCATGATGTGCTAGGTAGAGCTGGGAGAAATTGTTTGAACAAAACTTTTTTTTGGCAGAAAACACAGATTTGGAGAGACAGAAACATTTCATCAATTCATTTTGACATATTTTGTTTCAACATTTTCTAAACAAAATGTTTAATTTTTTTCGTTTAAAACAGCTTTTCAATTCAAATTTCCTTTTAGTATTATTTTTTAAAATATGTTAAATGCTCAAAAACTAAACAAAATGTTTCATTTTGGGTTGAATGAAACCTGAAATAATTGTTCAACCTGAAATAATTTTTTCCAGCTTTTCAATTTGCTAAAAATTTTATTTTTGGCTCTATCTGAAACTACTTTTTCCCCAGTTCTTTGGAAATGCCAGTGAACCAGAAAATCCATTATTCTCTCACCTCTTGTGCTAGGTGCTTTCTAGACGTACAAGAGGAGCTCACAGACTAAGGTCAGACAAACAAGTAGACAGAGGTCAGGGACTGGGGACAACAAAATGGATTTTCTGTACAAATCAATAAGATTTGCTAAAAGCAGTGTGGCTGGTGTGTTGTAAGAGGGACTTGAAAATGGAGACGGCAGGGGCCTAGCATGAGTTCAAGGGAACTGAATGGCATGGAGGTGATTGTTTGAGGTGGATGGACAAAGGCAGTTTAACTGGTGAAGTGGAGGGAAAGGAGATGATGCATATCTTGACAAGGGAGGGCCACTCTATACAGATCCTTGAAGGAGGATCATGCATCATGTTGGCTCTTCCTCTGTGGGTTCTCTTCCTGACTCTGCTATACTATCTGTGTGACTATGGGTTTTCACTTATGACAAGATTTTCAGAAGTGTCCTATAATTTTTGGATGCTCAGTTTTTGGGTGCTCAGATTGAGACCCCCGAAGGGCCTGATTTTCAGAGGAGCCAAGTGCCTATAACTCCAGTTGACGTGAATAAGAGGCTGCGGGTGCATGGCTGCTCTGAAAATCCGGCCCCAAGTGTTCTAAGTTGGGCATCCAAAACAAGTGGCCAATTTTGAATATTTTGGCCTTTACTGCTTTGTGCCTCTGTTTCCCCAGCTAGTACGCACTTTGGCAGAGTGTTTAGAAATCCTCAGATGGGAAGTGCTACTGGTGGGAAAAGAGTTGTTGTTTCTATTTATTGTTATAACTTTTAGTGTTAAAATCTGCTTTTTCCACTAGTGCTGTCCTCACCTGTCTCCCTGAAGAGTATTTTCTTGAGCTCACCATGTGGGTCACCTCCACGTTCACTCCGCTAGCCCTGTGCCTGGATGAAAATTCCATCAATGATGAGCTGATGAAAACAATATGTGAAAATCTGAACAGTACTGATTATCAGCTTCAGTCACTGAGGTGATCAGAATCTTCTAAGGTATCTTCCTGGTATCCAGGATAGGAACATAGGAATCTGCCAGAATTGCCAGAACCAGACCAGTACTCCATTTGGTTCAGTAGCCTATCCCTGGCAGTGACCCGTACTAGATGTTTCTGAGGGCTGAAGTTTATACCAGCTAAGGATCTAGCCCCCAGTTTGACTTTCATGAAGGTCTTACACAGTAAATACTCGCCAGTGGGAATTACTCTTGAGTTGTTCATAATGAGAAATCCAGGGGTTGGTAGGGGGTCTAAAAAATAGATGTTCATGTAAGTTCAAAATATCTGTTACAGCAGTCATCCCTCTCCAGTTTGAAGTCTGGACTATCTCTGTCTATAGCTGTCTTTCAGTCCAGGGCTTGTTTAATCTTTCCTCTTTGTATGTTTCTTTTTAAAGCCTTCGCTCTTGCAGCATAACTCAGGAGAGCATGGCTAATATCTGCTCACTATTCCTCTGCAACACGGCAGTCTCCTTGGACCTTCAGAGCAACTCTGTGGGGGATGAAGGAGTTAAACTACTTGCAGTGTGCCTGAAGAGTAAAGGTTGCTGCCTAGAAAAACTGAGGTACAGTTGGAGAGAGATGCTCTGGTGTAACTGTTGATATGGAAAATGAGGCACTGTAACTAGCGCGTAAGGTGGTATCCATTGGCTTCAAAGCATAGTTACTAATATAGGCCCTGGTCCTGCAAATATTTATTCATGTGCTTAACTTTACCATCCATTTAAATGGGACTGCTCTTGGTAGGCCAGATAAGCATGTGCCTGTGGCCTGGTCTACACTAGAAAATAGTTGGCTTAACTATGTCTCTCAGGGGTGTGAAAAATCCCGCCCCCCAACCCTGAGCAATATAGTTAAGGTGACCTAACCCCCAGTGTAGACAGCGCTAGGTCGATGGGAGAATTTTTCCATCAACCTCGCTACTGCCTATCGGGGAGGTGGATTAACTACAGCGACAGGAGAATCCCTTAGTGGCTACCCTGAGTGTTTGCAGGATTGGGGCCATAGTCTAAGAAATGAAGAGCCGGATGATGGCCGGCAGAGAATTTGCTGTGTGGACAGGAGATCTTTTGCTGGCCAAGGCTGCCTCCCTCCTGGCAGAAGGATTCTGGGGATAGGGCATGGGCGGGATAGTGTGGGGGAGGCAGGGCGGAGTGAAGGCCTTCTGCACCCATTCCTCTGAGAGCTGAGTAGAAGACACACATCAGTCCAACTTTTCTTTCATGGTTATTTCAGCTTATCAAGTGCTGCCCTCACAGAAGACTGTGTTCCTGCCATCACCTCTCTGTTTTCCCGGAAGAACACCCTGATTTGGCTTGACCTGAGCTTTAATCACCTCGGAGATGGTGGAGTGAAAGCCTTGTGCTCTGCCCTGAAAGATAAGGAGAGCCATCTTGAGAAGCTAATGTATGTCCAGGCTCCATTCTTTTTCCTTTTGATTTTGTTGATGCCATAAAGAGTCCCGGGTGGGTTGTTTACAAAACTGTAATGCACTCCGTAATTCTTCATTTTCATGATGGTTTCAGTGATTTCAGGCAGCAATTAGGTTTTCAAACTCTCTGATTCCGAGTTTTTCCTCTTTCTTCCTATTGCGTAGCCTTGAACACAATGGCATCACTAACAACTGTGAGCAGGAGCTCATCCAACTCATTGAAAACACCCTGTCTCTGAAATATCTGTGCTTGGATGATAATGAGTTTACATCCACCTCCAAAGCCCACATCTGTGGCGTGTGGAACAAGTATCATGATGAGGAGGAGGTGGAGGAAGACTGACTGTGAGTCGCAGGTGCTGCACTCAATTCTCCCTTCTTGGCTGTGAAGGTAGGTGCAGATCTCAGGAACTTCAGTATGTTACACAAACATGGTGCTAAGGAAAGGTACCAAAATGAAACCACTGGGATGTTTACAGTATATTCTTTACACACTGAACAAAGTACAATACAGGGTGCAGCAGTGCAACCATTTCCTATACAGCTCTGCCCATGAGCCTCAACCCTGGCATGGATGGAGCACCTCTAAGGATGAGATGGTTACAGTGTCCGTGCTCACCCAGCCCTTGGCTTTTCTGATGTGACTGGCATAAATGGTGCCAAGCGGAGGTGATGGAAGAGAGAACAAAGGGGGCAAGAGGAAACCCACCTATACAAACCCAGAAATTAAAAACTGAATTTCAGAAATGACCTTATCAAGTGTTCTGACATTTATAGAAGGCAACTTTGAAAACTACAATCTCCTCAGAGCTGCAACCTGGTGGTTGTTCACTACACTAAAAGAAACTAGGGCAAATAACTCTTGCCTGTGAGTAAATGTTTACTGGTTCTTGTGTAATACTGAGCAGTACAGTGTAGTACAAATAGTTCCAAAATTAAAGGATAATGCAAGACATCACCTGTTTCATGTCCAATTTCCAGATTGTGAGCTGGCTGGGGCAGGGACTGTCTTTATGTCATTTGTTTATACTGTGCCTATTACAAAGGGGCCTGATTCCTCACATGGGAGTTTAGGAGCTACTGCACTAGAAATAATAGTATAGCCATGCAATAATCAGTTATTCAGTGTTTTAATGCAAGGATCAGGCCTGGATTAGGTCTCTCTTGTATATTCCATGCATGATCCTAGCACTCCGCTATTTCCCACAGAGGGGGCCAAAGGAGTGGAAAATCTGGTCCTTTGGGACTGAGATAATGAGGCCTCATCTTCCCCTCCCTCTGACCTCACAAAATCCTGTGAACAAATCTTGTGGGGCATATGGCATCCAGGGGTTTTAGGTGGATGTTGCTGGGGCGTGAGTTGTGGGCTCTTTGCAGCTTTGTTCCTTAGAAGCCCACGGAGATTTCCCACAGTAAATTAATTCTGCCACTCTCAGGGTTAGTTCATGCAAACACCTGGTCTGTACTTTTGGCCATTCCCCCATGTCTCCATGAGGGCACTGAGCCAGGAATGAGCAGCAGGGCTCTTTAGAGATCCATGCTGCCACAGGGATCAGGGTCTCACTTCCCAAGGCTGCCCAGAAACCAATGGGATTATCATACATCCATATGGTAAGAAGGCCACTCTGAAGGTGCCTCACCTTGAACTCATGTTGCAGAATAAACTCTGTGACTAGCATGGTTGCGGATCTTTCTCACTATGTGTGGCCTGGTAGTTGTGTTTTCTCAGTACGGCCTGGTCTAGACATGGATTTTTTTTGTCAGTTATGCACATTAGAAAAAACTGCCTTGAAAATTGGTATATCTTAGGTCATTTTTAGATTCCCTGGGATTCTATATTGTGTGAGCATTTCGTGTACCGTGTGCTGAATAATAACATGAGGATTCCGTTCTTATTAAACTAACCTGGCTCTTCATTAAAGCAACTGTTTATAGAATTACTCCAGCCACACCTTAACATTTCTAGCCGTGTGCACACAGACTGACTTCCCAGTTTCTCCTCCAAACTCTTCTCTCCTGCAACCTATTCACCTCTCTCCATGGTCCATGTACGTTGCTACAATGAGAATGATAGATTCCAAGTCCAGAAGAGACCATTGTGATCATCTAGTCTGACCTTCCATATAACATAGGCCATAGAACTTCACCCAGTCATTCCTGCAACGAAGACAATCCTACAAAGAATCAAACCCAAGAATATTTACAATAAAAATAAATTCCTTAATGTTTTGCTTTTGACTGTAACTCACAGCTCATAAAACAGCATAGTCTATAACCTCTGCAGATCAATACAGTCTGAGACCTCTAATGCCTTGTAAACTGGAACATTTAATGGGATTAGGACTAAAATGTACCAAGGCAGCTAATTTTTCATTAACTATTAATATTAATAGGCTCTTCTAAATGTATTTCACAAGTTTCAGTAACAACCTAGTAACTTGGTATGGCATTTTAGCAATTTATAATCCCCTCCTGTAACAGGGATCTGAATTAATCTTTATACATCTCATTAGTTTAGCCATCACAGATCTTTTACAAGGCAATTGGCTTTCAGCAGCCTTCATTTAATTTAATTTATTAATATCTCATTTATATTTCATATATGTTGTTTTAATTATTAAATCGCTTCATCTCAGAAACATAATTCTGTTATACAGCACCTACTCTATGCTTTTAGAGCCTGAAAAAATTTTAAAGGCATTTTTGAAACAAGAGAAGGTTTTTGTTTGTAAAATCAGATCTTAATTTTGAGCCAGAGGTTCATGAAGTTTTTCTTAGCAAATGAAATTGATTTTTGTTCTTTTTTAAAAAAATTTTCTCTATTCTATATATAAAATTTTATAATAGAATTACAAAAGTGCAAACTATACAGGGCAGAATTATCATTTGTAGAAGTACCATTAAACAGCAAATACAGATATTTGGGTGTTTGGGGCGTGGGGGTGGGGGAGGGGAGTGACCAGTAAATAGTCTTCTCCGATAGCACTATAGCAATATTCATATCTGCTATCCAGTGTAATAATTATTATTATTCATTTCAGTGAATAATCTGAAGTACATGCCATTAAGAAGAATAATTCATGTTCATAGAGCAGCCTTCATCCCAAGAATGCCAAAGCAATTACAAACAATGCACCATGAGTCCTGCTCATCCTCTTCTTCCCATTAGTTCCACTAACCTCAATGGAACTAATCACGTGAATAGAGGCTGTGGAACTGGACAGGATGCTGGGACAGGCATATAGGGTTCAGCTGCCTTATTCTGGTGTCCTGTTGTAGAACCCCACTGAAAGATGTAGAGCTGTTTGCTAACAGATGTTGGCAACCAGACCAGGTGGGGTCCCATCAGCTCTAATTATGGAGCATAAGTACTGTAATTCCAGAGTGTCTCTGAGGCAGAAGAGAATTAAGGATAGGAACAAAGTGGTCCTGCAGAGACAGGAACAGCCAAGCTCATCTTGAGATTATATTGTCAGTTAAATGAACAATAAAGACAAAGCCAAGGAAAGGGGTATGTTTGGACAATACCCAGGGCGATTGCTGTGTTAGGAGCAGGATGGGAATGCCGTCCACTTAAACAGATGCTACACACAGTACCGCTGAAATGAGTCCATCTCGGGGTCAGGGGGGATGCAAGATAGGGTATCAAACAGCACACACAACATTGCACAACAGGGCAGAGAGGGAAAGTTGTGACCATAGAGAACCAGGGAAGCGCCATTCCAAAAAATGTCATGAGATCTGGAGGGTCTGTTTGTTGTACCAATAAAATAAAAACCAGCAGGATCTTATTAAAGGGAAAAAGGCAAAATACCACATTTATTGTGAATACAGAAAGAATCATAGTAAGCAGTTAGTTATAGCTATAACATTCCATTCAATCTCAAATTTATTCTCACATTCATTCATTCACACACACACACACACACAGGTTCTGCAAGGTTGTTATCATAGTTACCAGCCTTAGAGTTGCTCATGCCAAGTCACTGGCCAGGTGGCCTGGACATGAGGAGGGAGCAGGGCCTTGTCAGATGCTCATCTGATGCTCCTGGAAGTTGGTTTGCAGAATCAGACCCCAAAATTCTCACTTTTTAGAGTCTATTTTTATAGGAATTTCTTCCTATGCCAGTCTATGGGAATTGCTTCATCATGCTGTTGCTGACTCAATCAGCAGATAGCACATTCCTGACGGCTCCAAGATGTTATCTTGTTCTTTGGTTCTCCCATTCTTGAGGCTGTTGGGTGGATTCCAGTCTGCCCTCCGGGTGGGGTCCTCTGGTTATTTCCACTTGACACCTTCTTCAGCCGATGGACACTGGATTCTTAGGCTGGCACCTCCCTGATCATTCAGTTATTATCCACACCAAGCATCCATCCACATGCATCCTCTATCTCTATTTTAATCACAATGGTTAATACAACAAAAGGGCGGGGAGTCTCTGGGTGCTGTTTCTGTTGTTAGAGTATTGCTTTGAGTCTCTCTCTCTGTGAATTGCTTTGAGAACAGACTCTGTCTTAGAATGTACTAACACAATTAGCAGCTTGCAAGTTTCACACATAGAGGGAGAGAAACAGCACCAAAAACCAAGAGACCTCTTAATTAGTAATACCCTGGAATTGAAACTCTGGGGAATCAAACTCATTTGTGATTTTAATACAGAACTTCTTTAATATGATCCAACATAATCCCCCTTTTGACACTAAGATTTATAATCGTCAGTGTCACTTTCTATGTAGCCTATTCAAGAGAAAGTACTGTGAGGCAATTTGAGTTTGTGATTCCAATTCATGCCACATACATGATCCTGGTGATGTATCTTTACTACAAGGTTCTGGGGCAACAGGCAAGGTGAGGCACACCCACTTTTGAGGAGTCCATTCGGTACAACCTCTAGTGTCCAATAGCTTCCCTCCCTCCCCAGCCCACTGGCTCAAGGTCCAGGGTAGCCAAAAGGATCCCATGTGTAATATGGGTAGTGGGTTAACCTTCAATACCTTTGCCTCCAGGGACTGTTGGTGTGCAATTTTGACAACAATTTCTCCCATTAACAAGTCTGGTTTACAATAGTGGAAACATATTGCATCCATTCATATTGATAAGTGTCAAACAATGATCTCTTTCTTTTTTAACAAATGCATCAAACCCTTAATATTTCCCAATATGACCCAGAACATTTTGTGTTCCAAAGTAGCTAGTGCAAGTATCTGCATTTCAGTGCATCCCATAGCTATGGCTGTGTAGTTTCCTATTTCTAATATTTTTTTTTTCTTATGGATAAGCCATGTGGTAGTATTAAGCCATTACTAAAGATTCCATTGGCCGTTTAGGTTACCCAGACCAATTTGGACTAAGTCTACATTGGCATGTACTTGTTTTTGTATCAGGCTGTCCTGTAGCTGGGACAGAAAGCTTAATTTATTTTTAAGTTCCTGCAGGTCTTCAGTATTTTTTTTTTAAACACACAACAGTGCTAGCAACAACACAAAACACAAGACAAAACATAGAACACAGAACACAGAACACAATTTCTATTGTGACAGTAGATTCATGGTATTGGGTTGCTTTTCAGCTGGCATCAGCTTTTCCTGATTTTCTGAAAGACAAAAAGAACATGTTTCTACCCCTTTTGGGGTGGCAGATTATTGCTTAAAATATTTCTTTTACAAATACCCTTGCTGATTGCAGGCAAAACAGAGAAATTGCCCCCATATTTTCCTGTTTTTGTTCTATAGGCAGGCCAGGTTTCAAAGGCTTTTATCTTTTAAGGGTTATGGGGAAATTATCCCACTGTTTAGTCATTAAATCCCTGAGTTTTCCTTCTTATACAGCAGACCAAGTTTATAATGTTTTTCCTGCTGTGTTAAGCTTTAAGTTTTATTTACAGGTAATAACTGAGAAGCATCATTACCATACGACCTTAAAGGATTTTTTGTTACAGGGATACTTATTATCATTATTATCCCATGCCTTTTATTTAGACAATTTGTTTGCTGACCAGGTATGTCCTTTATCTGCAGCTCCTTTGTGCTGCTAGTTCTTTCCTTCCTTTATCATTTAGGTCATTTGCATTTTCACAGAAACTTCCTGCTTTTGGATTTAAAGCCATCAGCAGCTCAGAGACTCTATCTTAAAAGGGACACAATCAACTTTCACCAGAGTTTTGATTACTTTTAACTTCTGCTTCCAAAACACACAGCAATCTGAAAAAGAAAACCCAACCTATTGTGGCTCCCTTTGGAGCCCTAATAGCATTTTAATTAAGTAGCATGGTATGTTTGCATTTCTTTTGCCCCTTCTACAATATACCCTGCACATGTTCTGGGGCAAATGCACATTCCTTCCATAGTTTAACTTCTATAACATTATCCAGATCCATTTTTACATAAGGTGTCACTATTTCTTTTTTTGCTTACAGAGTTTTCATGTACCTTTATCAAAGTGACAGTCTGATTACTCAGTGTTTCTAACATTGCTCCTTTTTGTTTTGTGCACCTCACCCCTGCTGTTGCTTCAGAGAGGCACTGTCTTTTTTAATTTTTTTTTTTTTACTACAACTCTCATCTGCTATTTTGTTACAAAAACAAACAAACAAAAAACAAACAAAAAGAATCCAAAAATTTTTTTTTTTATATTCTCCTGATTTTGACTGCCCTGCTGCAGCCACAACTTAAAAACATTTTAAATTTTGTAAAGCATTGAGTTACCTTTTAAGGGTTAAATGCCAAATCCCAAAGCCAAACAACACTAATTACCTGTGTCTAGCAAAAAGGTCTGTCAGTTTTGCAACTTTGAATTAAAGAGTCAAATGGATTTTTAGTGGCATTATTTAAAACAAAAACAAAACTAACTGGTCCTTAGAACTTTACATATTTACACACACACAGACAGATACATACACATTTTCTTTTCCTTAACATCCCTTCCACACTGCTCTGTTTTTTACATCTTACATTCCCTTTATACATTTGAGGCAGTTAAGTTCCAATAGAACCCTCTTATGTTCTTTTAGCAAATTTGACTAAATTGTCCAGTCAAATGATTTTAATCAGATAGTTTATTTTTGCCTGGCTAATTTACAGACATTCCTTTGGAAAAGGGCCCATTTTTCTTTCAGAATGGCTGCAAAGAAACCAAGAATGCTCTTTCTCTAACACTTTTCCTTTTTAACATTTTCGGTTAAAAGTTGTTTGGGTGAAATACAAAGTTTAACTGCTTAATTCCCTCCAGCCTCTGCAGAGTTAGAACTTTTTTTTTTTTACTCTCTTTTCTCTTTGTAATTATGCCTGGGGGTGCCATACATAGGACCTTCTCCCCCTTTACCTGCCTCCCTCCAGCCTCTGCAGAGTTAACTTTTTCACTCTTTTTGTATTCCTGGAGTGCCTCTTTCACTATTTTCAGCTGGCTTTGGATATTTGTAGGCAGCACCTTCCAATTGTCTGCTCCCTTTTCCATTTGTGCCTTTTCCTCTTTACATGAAGACAAGCGGAGGGAAGAATCCTTACATGCCTCCCACAACAACCAAATTGCTGCTGCATCTCTTTTGGCAGCACTAGAAGGTTTGTATATGAGGATATACTGAGCCAATCTATCCTCTAGGTCCGAAATAGTGCAGACATCAGCTAGGGCTTGTTTAGTCCAAGGACTGTGCCCAAATTTTTGAAGGATTTGTTTAAAAGGTGTAATTTCTTTAACAAAAGGTGAGGTTGGAGTTCCTTCTGACTCCATTCCTCCCTCTAGTACTGGCTTACCCTGTTTTCTTTTAAACATCTTAACATGGATATTTCAATCTCTTTGTCACTGCTGGTATTACTTAGCAAGTGACACAGCCTAGATTCTGAAATCATAGCTTAATCTATGCGTTTTTCCCCTGCTACCTTCCCGGAGGCCAGCAGGTCCCCTGCTACCTTCCCAGAGGCCAGCAGGTCCAGTTAACCTATTTCTCCCTGCTACCTTCTCGGAGGCCAGCAGGTCTGGTTAACCTGTTTCTCCCTGCTACCTTCTCGGAGGCCAGCAGGTCTGGTTTAATCTGTTTTCCCTACTACCTTCTCGGAGGCCAGCAGGTCCCCTGCTACCTTCTCGGAGGCCAGCAGGTCTGGTTTAATCTGTTTTTCCTGCTACCTTCTCGGAGGCCAGCAGGTCCCCTGCTACCTTCTCGGAGGCCAGCAGGTCTGGTTTAATCTGTTTTTCCTGCTACCTTCTCGGAGGCCAGCAGGTCTGGTTAACCTAATAGAAATGCCTAGCTCACTAGAGCTGGCGGTGTGCACACCAATATTTACAATAACTGAGGTTTTTTACCAATATTCCCCCTTTCGCAATTCTCCACCAAAATGTTGTACCAATAAAATAAAAACCAGCAGGATCTTATTAAAGGGAAAAAGGCAAAATACCACATTTATTGTGAATACAGAAAGAATCATAGTAAGCAGTTAGTTATAGCTATAACATTCCATTCAATCTCAAATTTATTCTCACATTCATTCATTCATACAAACATACACACACACACACACACACACACACAGGTTCTGCAAGGTTGTTATCATAGTTACCAGCCTTAGAGTTGCTCATGCCAAGTCACTGGCCAGGTGGCCTGGACATGAGGAGGGAGCAGGGCCTTGTCAGATGCTCATCTGATGCTCCTGGAAGTTGGTTTGCAGAATCAGACCCCAAAATTCTCACTTTTTAGAGTCTATTTTTATAGGAATTTCTTCCTATGCCAGTCTATGGGAATTGCTTCATCATGCTGTTGCTGACTCAATCAGCAGATAGCACATTCCTGACGGCTCCAAGATGTTATCTTGTTCTTTGGTTCTCCCATTCTTGAGGCTGTTGGGTGGATTCTAGTCTGCCCTCTGGGGGGTCCTCTGGTTATTTCCACTTGACACCTTCTTCAGCCGATGGACACTGGATTCTTAGGCTGGCACCTCCCTGATCATTCAGTTATTATCCACACCAAGCATCCATCCACATACATCCTCTATCTCTATTTTAATCACAATGGTTAATACAACAAAAGGGTGGGGAGTCTCTGGGTGCTGTTTCTGTTGTTAGAGTATTGCTTTGAGTCTCTCTCTCTGTGAATTGCTTTGAGAACAGACTCTGTCTTAGAATGTACTAACACAATTAGCAGCTTGCAAGTTTCACACATAGAGGGAGAGAAACAGCACCAAAAACCAAGAGACCTCTTAATTAGTAATACCCTGGAATTGAAACTCTGGGGAATCAAACTCATTTGTGATTTTAATACAGAACTTCTTTAATATGATCCAACATGTTTTTTGGCACGGAGAGTGGCAAGCAAAGACCTAATCTGTGTGTAACCACTGTGACTGCCTGCGTGTATTTGGGGATTTGAAGGTGCAATAGCAGGAAGCGTGCCTCCGGTTGCACGTATTCCAAGCCACCTAAGCATTGAAAATCAGGCCTTTGGTGTCCATGTAGCGGAGAAAAGACTTGATATTTTTAAATATCCCATCTGAAAAATCCACAGGGCGTGCACTCAACTTACTGTATCTACTTCAGGCCAAGAACGGGCTGAGTCCCCCTGCTGTGATTGGTGCCTGAGGTTTCATGGAGTCTAGGGATTCCAGCTCTGATGCTGAGACCACCAAGCTCCATCCTGGAGAAAGATCTTCCTCCTCTCTCAGGAGTAATGTTCAGGCAAGAAGCCCAATCCTGCACCCATTGAGGTCAATGGGTATTTTGCCATTGACTTTCAATGAGAGCAGTATGGGACCTGCGGTACTGCGTGAGAGACAACAGCAAATGAATACATCTCTGTAACAATGATAGGGTCAGCTCCTCCTCTCCTGCAGGAAAACCAGGTGGGAGGAATTCTCAGTAAGGGTCCCCTTACAGCGTTTCCTGTCAAATTGCTCCATTGTGGGTTTCTATCCTCCCTCCTCCTACAGAATAGGCAGGTGGTTCCACCCTTGGGACCAGCAAATCCCTTGACAGTCACCAGACATAAAGAGCCACTGCTGCAGTCTTTGTTCCTCTACACTGCCTCCTGGCCCCCGGCTGCTCTTCCCTGACTCCCTGTCAGCAGCTTCCTCTAGCACCCTCATCAGAAGGCGTCCCATTCAGAAAGGAATGTTGTCCTAGCTGTGTCATGTTCTGAGCAGAGTTCCCACGAGATTGGGGGACGGGTGTGTGTGTGTTTCTCGCCACCCTACTTCCCCTCCCACTGTGTACAGATCCTCAGACCTAAGAAGGGTTCTCTGCAGGGCCCGGGGCAGTGTGGGGACAGGTGTGGTGATCCATGCCAGAGATTCCCTCTGTATGGAGAGCTGGGGTGCCTAATTGTCTTAACCCCTGCTAACAGGCTGTACTTGCTAATCATGAGCGTGTCACTGTGCATTAAATCAGCTAGGGATGTGAGTCTCCCTTGGGAGCTATTTGCCATGATGTGAGTAACCTCTGTCAGCTAAAGCCCTCCTGGAGGGAAAGTTTTTAAACAATGCTGTGTGTTCTATCCTCCAGTAGCAAGCAGGGCAATGAGCATGTTCTTCCCACGGTCACTTGCTGCTGTAGACCAGCAGTTCTCAAACTTCATTGCACCGTGACCCCCTTCTGACAACAAAAATTACTACAGGACCCCAGGAGGGTCATGGGGGACCAAAGCCCGAGCCCCACTGCCCTGGGCAGTGGGGGCAAAGCCAAAGGGCTTCAGCTCTGGGCAGTGGGCATTTAACCTGAGTCCTGCCACTCAGGGCTGAAGCCCTCGGGCCTCAGCTTAAACCCCGGGCCACAGCAAGTCTAATGCCAGCCCTGGCAACCCCATTAAAACACGGTCATGACCCGCTTTGGGGTCCCGACCCACAGTTTTAGAACCACTGCTCTAGATAAAGGTTAGTATCAATGAATAATATAAAGAGAGAGAATCAGGGCAGCAAGAAAATAACACACAAAGGACCAAGTTCAACTCCCAGTGAGATGGGTGTAAGTCTGAAATGATTCCAGAGTGACTGAGCATTGAATGAATGGAACAAGCAGTGGGGTGACTCCAGAATTACAGCAGTGTGACAAGAACGTGATCGGGCCTACAAGTGGTGAATGATGTTAGCGCTCTCTGTGCTGAACTGCTTCTGGCTGTATTTTGGCACTTGGGTTGTCCTGAGCAGGGTGGTGAGAGGCAGTGTCAGGGAAAGCAGCCATCTACAGTGTTTTATTTAAAGGGACATTATCAGTTTAGTTTAGGCCCCAAGTTTTAAATTTTGTTTGGGGAAAAAATGGGGAAGAGGGTGGCAGGGTTACAAAGGCTGACAAAAGTCACAGCTTGAGTTGGCATGGCTCCACTTCTAGGGGTAGCCTCTGGCATAGCTGTGCTAGGCAGGCAGCAGTCTAGGCCATCATATCTACTAGGACATCATGTCTACAAGGACACCACCAGAATAGACTGAGTGTGTTACTCACCTGCCAACAAGCCACCTCCTGCTTGAACTGTCCCCTGGAGTTTCTGCCCACCTGGAGTTCCCCTGTTTCTGTTGGTACCTCTGGCCTTAAAGTCTATATGTGCCTAACATTATGATCATCTAGGTTGACTTCCTAAATGTCACAGGCCATGGAACCTCACGCACCCACTCGTTGAATAGCCCCTAATCTCTGGCTGAGTTACTGAACTCTTCAAATCATGGTTTAGAGACTTCACAATTTATTCTAGTTCAAACCAGCAAGTGATCTATGCCCCAGGCTGCAGAGGAAGGTGAAAACCCTCCAGGGTCTCTGCCAATCTCACTTGGGGTAAAATTCCTTGCCAATCCCAAATATGGCGATCAGTTAGACCCTGAGCATGTGGGCAAGACCCACCAGCCAGACACCTGCTAAAAAGAAAAGGAGGACTTGTGGCACCTTAGAGACTAACAACTTTATTTGAGCATAAGCTTTCGTGAGCTACAGTGAATGCATCCAATGAAGTGAGCTGTAGCTCACGAAAGCTTATGCTCAAATAAATTGGTTAGTCTCTAAGGTGCCACAAGTCCTCCTTTTCTTTTTGCGGATACAGACTAACACAGCTGCTACTCTGACATCTGGTAAAGAATTCCAATAACACAGAGCCCTCTCCATGTAGTGTCTCCTTTCCAGCCGTTGGACATATTTGCCAATAGCAGATGTGGCTGTGCAATATAGGCAACCTGGTCACCTGTGACAGGTGCCTTTGAGTATTAAATACACTGCAGAATCCTTGGGCTTGAACTACATTGGCACCTCCTTTGATCACCACTACAGCCAGCACAAAGGACCTGGGAGTTAAAAACACCTGCTGTACCCAAGTGATGAGGGGATCCCTTTAGAACTGGTTTCAGAGTGGTAGCCGTGTTAGTCTGTATCAGCAAAAACAACGAAGAGTCCTTGTGGCACCTTTGTTAGTCTCTAAGGTGCCACAAGTTCTCCTCGTTTTTTCTTTAGAACTGAGGACATGACAATAACAGGGCTGCTGAATTGGGTGGGTGACAGGGAAGAAGGGAGCAGGGGCTGATTGATCTGGGGAAGGCATCAAATCCCATCTTCACCTAGGAAACCGTGGGTCATCCACATCGAGCCCCCACGTCCATTAGGCACACCAAGCCATGACACAGACCTGCAGGCAATGAGAACGAGCCCATGTGCACTGCTACTTGGTGGCTTCTGCAGCAACCTCAGCTCCCACGCTTGAGACTTTTCTAGTGCCAATGACGTAAGTTGTAGATTCCCCAGGGAGCGACAGCAGTGAGCTCTTAAAATAAGCGGGATTGAAGGCCTTTATGATCCAGAGTGAGGTAAACTCTTGAGGTAAACAGGTCACAGCCATGATAGCTTTGCTTTTGCATGGCAATGTCATACCAAAAGCAAAGCTGGGTGAAAGAAGCCCAACTGCTCCCTCTGCTGCTCATACCCAATATCTCATGGAGTCATGGCAAGAGTTTTTTTCATGCAACATACCTGGCTTTAAAAGAGGCACTTTTAATCCATGTGCCTTTTAAATGCAGCTGTCTGAATATCATTTGTAATACCTGGGAAATACATTCTGGAATAAGATTAAATTAAATTAGAAAAAAAAAGTGATCTATGCCCCAGGCTGCACTTGTGGACAGTGTCATTCTAGCAAGAATTATAGCAACACCTTCCAAAAAATAAAAATAATAAAAGAAAATACTTGAAAAATGTTTGTGCTTCTTTTGAGGGGTTTTCAGCCAACTCCATTCTTCAGTCCTTGCTCTTTGCTGAGGAAGGTGCCAACCAGTGCCAACTGAGGTTGTTTTGGTGATGAGTAGGCTCTTGGCATAGACTCTAAGTAACATAGTGACACCACCAAATTCTGACGTGTAGGCCCCTGAACAATCTTCTGATGGTTGGGCAGATCTTTGGGTCTGGCCTAGCTCTGCTCAGCGCTGAACTCTGGGGGGGCATAAGGGTTGCCATATGATACCTTTATGTTCTTCCAATCCAAGGGGCTCCCATAGGCCAGTTCAGCACCCCGCCCCCCCATGCAAGGCAGCTCTAACCTTCAATAGCTAGTAAACCCCCCAAAGCGTGGTTACACCAGCAAGCAATTACTAGATGCTACTGCCATGCCCTCTTCCAACCCTAGCACCACACTTCTATTCCAGGGAGGCTGGGAGAGGGTTTCTATGGATACTTTTCCATTAGGAACAGGACTGAGATCCAATCAACTCATTTCACACAAGCACTGAGCCAGTGATGGCTTTACCCTGTAAAAGTCAGAGCTACCATTTGTTAGTGAAAACTTCCCCCCTCCCTCTCCTCTTCCCAAGATGGAGGTTTCTCTCCATTAACAATTTCATCTATGCATTACAGTTCTGCAGTCCAGGTCTTCCCTCTACAGCAGAGGTTCTCAAACTGTGGCCATTGGACCACCATCGGTCCGCAAGCTCCATTCAGGCGGTCCGTGGATAGTTCCCTCTAAGGTGCACGCCTGGGTGGCAGCACATGAGAGAATGAAGGGCCACCCACCTAACTAGTGGAGCAGTGCAGGCCTGGCTCCACTAATTAGGTGCCTGGACCCTGGAGAAGACGCACATGTAAGATGAGGTGGTGGCCTTGAGGGGAATGTGGGGTAGGTAGGAAGGGCCAGTGGGGTGAGAACAGGGGGTGGGGGGAATTTGGGACATGCAGGGCTGCAGAGGCCAGAGAAAAGTGACTTTCCCTAGCTCCAGGGCTGCGCCTGCCAGGGAGAGACCAACCTCCTTCCCAGCCTCAGCTCTGTGGCTGCTATGGTGGCAGGGAGACCCCCCCTCCTTCCTAGCCCCAGCTCAGGGACTGCCGCAGTGGGGGAGAGAGGGCACATCCATCGCATTAGAAAGGTAAGCCTACTGATATTAAAATACGAGTTGTGTGCTTTTATTTGTAGAACAAAAAAAGTTATTATTATTAAGTTTTTTAATGTAGTGCTTTTATCCAAAGCACTTTATAATAGTTAGCTAATGATACAAACAACATTTGGAAGGATCATTAAGTGGTCCTCTGAGACCGTCAGCAATTTTCAAGTGGTCCGCGGGAAAAAAAAAAGTGAGAACCACTGCCTTACAAGACACCAACATTGCTATTGATTTCAATGGGATCAGGTTCAAACCATTTAACCAAATGCCAGGGACTAGCATCCCTCTCTGAGATTCTGGGTATTCCTCCCACCTCCAGGATACAGGTGATCAGGCCCCAGGACAGCACAGTCCTGGCTATGCTGTATGTAGAGCATGTTGCCGCTTGTCCTGCAAGAGGCTGCTTTGTTATAAATGGTTCAGAGCCCCTTGGATTGGTGTAAACAGCTCTTTTGCCAGCCAGCCCAAGCAGAGTGGAGACCACTGTTGAGCAGAGGGCTGTACTCTGTCCAAGGTAACAAAAGCCAGCTCAAACTATTGCATAAAATTATTCAGAAAACGGTACAAAAGGGAGAGGGGAAGATGGGATTGGTCCAAACGACAAAGGCTGTTGATGCCGCCCAGTGACTGTGTTAAGGTAAATGAAAAGATAATGAACCCAAATTGCGGTGTTGGAAATTAGACCTAACTGGTGGGTAAAATAATGAGGTTATTCTACTCACCACTCCCTTTTGGGGTCCTTTAAAAAAGACTTTGTGGGGGGATCAGAACACCAGAGACAGCTGGACTGAAAGGAGCAAGTTTCACCCTCATGGCTGCCATCCCCATTATCTCCTGGGATCCATCACAACATGGTTGGGCTGTCATCATATGGTTCCTGAGAAATGTTCTGCGCGGGCCAGACCAGAGAGAGGGAACCGCTGGCATTGCCACCTCCATCAGCTTTGGCTAAGTCCCGAACAAGCCTGAAATGTGAGACTTGGGTTCCTGCTGTCTCCATCCGCCCCTCCCCCTCTTCCTCCTGCCATCATTTCCTTTCCCCACCTTACTTCTGCTCTATCCTCTCTCTCTTTTTGCCTCTTGTTTAATAAGACTCTGGGTTCGCCAGCCAACACGGTCTCGTTCGCGACACTGCTGTGAACTAGAACTTGGCAGCCTGAGACTGGTGTAGGTTTGCCAGGTCTCAGCGTGGCTGAGAAGACCGCGTGCCACGCCCGTGTTTCTCCAGCAGTGAGGCTGCAAGTACAAGCCAACACCAGAGACGCAAGCGGCACTGTCTTCCTTTGCTGCTCTTCTCTCTTCCCTTTTCATAGAATCATAGAATACCAGGGTTGGAAGGGACCTCAGGAGGTCATCTAGTCCCACCCCCTGCTCAAAGCAGGACCAATCCCCAGTTTTTGCCCCAGATCCCTAAATGGCCCCCTCAAGGATTGAACTCACAACCCTGGGTCTAGCAGGCCAAAGGTCAAACCACTGAGCTGTCCCTCAGTGGGTTTGTCTCATTTTGTCATCGAGGAAATGGGTTCAGGCTTTAACAACAGCACCAGCCCATTGCAACTACATTTTTCTCCGAAAAAAGGAAGTTAGGAGCCTGAATACCTTTGACGATCTGGGTCGTATTGCCAGCCGCCATTTAAAGACTGTTTTTTCCTTATAAAAAACTCTCGCCAGTTAAAGGGAAAGGGATGCTGTTTAAATAAAAGCCTTAATTAATACTTTACATTTCAAATGCCACAGCTGTTTTCCCTTCTTTTTTTGTATCTTTAATAAAGGGTTATCAAAAATGTAACAGTGGATGTTGCCATGGGAATAAGCAGGCTAAGAGCTCTGTACCGGAAACCCTGTTTCACTGTTCAGTGTTGCACAGTGACCGGGTCACGTTAACATCTTCGACCTGCTAGGTCCATTTATTCTATTTATCTAAATTAACACAACAGCACTGACAATGGATGCCTGCCTAATATGGCTCCGTGGTTTTGCAATAGCTGTAAAACAACTGAATAAGAATTAGGAAGTAAACATGACTGGATATTTGTGTGAATTCCTCTTAGCTGCCCATCACCTCTTCCCTAGCACATGCAGAGAATTTAATTTTGAAGGCTGAATCTTTCTTTCCTCCGCCCTGCAAGTATTTTACTTTCTACGTCACCAAAGTGTCTCAACACTCCTCTACCAACTGCACCATTCTCTCCCTTCTGGAACCAATAATGTTTAAATGCTGGACATTCCAAACCGCATTCCCCCGAATCCTCCAGCTACTAGCTCTTTGCCGGCATTGGATTTCCCCTTGAGGCTCTAAGGAGACCAGTTCTAAGGCAAGCATTTTTAGCTAAACAGGATTGTTTCTGGTTACTAAAACTCAGGGGGGAAATCACAGACTGACAGATGTTGCAGAGTCCTTAAACCGTCCTGGAATGTGGTGGTTTTGAGTAAATGTTATTACTGGTAATGACTAGTTGATGTGAGGTTATGGTATAATTTATAGTCGCCTTATTTTAACTTTGATCACAGCTGAACTAAATCTCTGAAGTCAGCTCTGTGCCTTAATATTAAGGCCCAGCGGATACAAATCTTTCTGCTGAAAGATGCAGTGGGGCTACTTGTTTAGCTCAGTTTCAGAGCTCACTTAAGAAGAGCTGTCTCGTGGCTAGCACAGGAGGTGGGGAGTCTGTTCTGGGGTCTAGTCCCAGCTCTGCCACTGACTTTCGACGTATTCCTGAGCAAGTACTTAATTTCTAGGTATCACTTTCCCCAGGTGTAAAATAAATCTAATACTGGGTCACAAGGGTTTGGGGAGTGAATTATCATTATTAGTACTAGTTAGATAAAGCCCATTGTCCTAATAATGTTCTAGTGACTCTGCTGAGCCACTGAAAATGTCTTGCAGTGTAATTCATGCTGCTAGGGGGCTGGTGAGGAGCCAGCGCTCACAAATCACTGGCTGGTTCTACCCACTCCCAAACTAATACAGCTACAGCCACAGGAAAATAACCTTTCTGTTCCAACCCTTAGGAGGAGACTGTGACATGAAGTGTGGCTGGGCCAAACTCTGGTCCTACTGAAATTAGTGAAATCAATTTACCACTGACTTCAGTGCAGGTAGGATCTGGCCCCGGCCTTTTGAATACAATCCAGTCTGGTGACAAAGGCCTCTGCAAAGGTGAAGGTGTGATAAGATAAGGGCTAGCTTTTCTTCCTCTCTTTCTCTCTCTGTTCTGCTGAGTTGATTCGAGCAGGATCAAGCCCCTGTGATAGTGAGCTCATGTGTTGTGCGACTGGGATCTGGCTGGCAACACACATAATGCTGGCTGGCAGGTGACTATGTTAAATCCAACAAGCTCTGCAAGCTTGGATCAGTCTAAGTCTCCCAAGATGCGTCACTAAGACACTTAGGGTCAAATTTATCTCTGCATTTAACTGCTGAAGCCAAGATCATTATGCCCAGGATGACCTTGGCCCACTGTTCCAGATCAACATGCAATGTCCAAAAACCTGATAACTCTGCTGCTTTCGATGTCTGGATTTCTAACTCTATTTGTTGAATAGCTTGTCATGAGCCTTCCTTAACTGGAGGGACTTTACCTTTAAACAGCCCAGAGAAAGCTGTGCTCTACATAAGCCACACCCAGAAAGAAGGTAACCAGAGCTCACACTGCTGCTGGCTGGATTTAGGAGAGAGATCTCCATGGAGGAGGCCAGATACTGTTATATGGGAGGCCCTTTGAATAAGAATCAGTTAATTATCCTGTTCATCATCCTACAAGGAAGCAGCCCTTGTGGTATATACTGAATATATGCTCGTCTCATCTTCACGTCAGGAGGCAGCAGACAATTTAAGAGGTAGCTCTGCATTACCCACATACCCCCAAGCACTGTGTTTACAGTCTCTCTTCTGGGCTATATGTACAATATATTGGAATTTCCTGTCCCAGGATTTCTTGAATGGAGCTGTCAGATGGGGGCACACCAGGCTTGGTGAAGGAGCTCCCAACTCCCCCATCATGTACCTCTGATTTCTCACTAGGAGCTGAGGGCCCTGTCTACACTACAGAATTAACTATGCTTGAATGTGGTTGTGAAACATGTTTACAGCCCAACTGTTATAACATGGTCTCTTTTATCTTATGCAATGAGAAAAATCTCTGTTATAACCATGTTGAAGGACCATGTTTTAGCCTGAATATTTACCGGGACTAATCACTGTTCCAATCACATGGATTTTTCAGTCCACACAGGCAAGAACAAAATATTCCCTTGTTTTAATAAACCACTTAGCCTGCAACCATGTTTAAAGATGGTTGGTATTGCAGGATAGAGAAGAGATTCTGACTACGTACACAGTGGGAACACAACCCTGCTAGTCATGTTTAAATGATCTGCAGGATTTAACTGGTATCCAAGACGCAATGTGGACTGGACCAAGGCCCAGGCATCAGGAACCTCTCAGTTCTAATCAGCTCTGCCACTGTGTTGTTGGGCAAGCCACTTAATATCTCTGTGCTGAGTCCTCTGTGGGTTCATTAGTTTAGGTTGCTTAGTGGTTTGAGAACATGGAGGGCTACGTATTATTGTCCAGCATGTTTCTCTTGACCAGTCAGACCTATGCTAGGTAGGCTGTCCTGCACAGATCCCGCCACATAAGACTGGTTGACAACATGGTTCTCCAAACAATAACCCTGTCCAAACTGACCAGGGAAAGCATGCCAGCAGCCTGCTAGCAACAGCCACGTTGACATGCTGCTGCAGCTAACGCTGTTCTGATCCAGGGCAGGGGCTTGGGGCATCTTCTGGTCAACTGATCTGAACCTGAGCCTTCTGCCTGAAGACAAACTTCACTAGGATAAAACAGCTGAAGTGAGCAAGAAAAGAAATGTAAAGAAACAAAGACCGCACAGTCCCTGAAGAGCTGCCCCGTCAGAAACAGAGTCACTCCCAGAGGTCTGAAAAGTAGGTTGAGCTGTGACATTTCAATAATAATAATGATGATAATGATAAATTATTATTATTCTCAGCTCCTATATATCAGTAGGTCTCAAACCCCTTTATGAAGCAGATTAGTATAATTATCTCCAATTTACAGACATAGGAAAGCAAGGCACAGGGAGGAAGTGACTTAACTAAGGTCACCCATTGACCGAGCCGAGAATAGCACCCAGGCCTCCGATAGGCTAGTCCAGTGTGCTAGTCACTAGGCCATGTACACTCACTCAAGCTAGCAGCAACTCCAAACCAAACTCTCCAAGTAGCTCAGCTCAAGGTTGCAGGTTCAGTGCCTCCTGGAGATGAGCCCAAGCATTGAAGCTAGGAGCCAGAGCCAGAGCCAAGCCCACGCTTCTCCAGCCTGTGGGGAGGTTTGGATTCAGGGTTCCAGTTAAACCCATTATAGAGATGGCCCATGCTGTGTAGTTGGGATCCTGAGTCAAACTTCCTCAGGGCTTCAGGGAGGTTTCAGATCAGGTGTCCTGATCTGCACTCCTGGCTAGCCCTAACTGGCGACAGGCACAAATCCAGCACCATTCCAAGCTTTTGTGGCTTTGATTTCTTTGCCTGCCAAATCCAAGACAACTGGCCAGCTCAGATTCCTTCCTCCCTATTCTGGAATCAGGTCTCTGCTAGACTAAGGCTGCCAGCCCCAATCACAGAACACACTGAGCTCACTGCATATTGAGCCAGGTAGCTGCTCATGTGATTGGCCCTCCCTGCTGCCCCTCATATGGAGAGGAATTATCCTGCTTCTTCCCAGAGAAAAAGACTCCCTATCCCCTAAGAATGAGGGCAGAGATCTCCCTGCTCCCCCAGAGAGGAGGGGAGAGGCCATCCACATGCCCTTCCAAAGGACAGAAGGTAAGTCAAATGGCAGCCCTGCAAACCAGGCCAGTGTCACTTTAATGAAGTTTCCCTGGCATACATGCAGAGATGAGCAGCTGCTTTGGAAACACTTCATCTCCCCATTTAGTAATTAGCACTAGAGTCATTAAAAAGCTGAGCATGTTACCGAAACTGCTCATTAACTCTCAGGTCCCCACAGGACCAGCCACTTAGTGCCTCACTGGTTCCCCCACAGGATAGGTTTGAGCATACACAAGTCTCTGACGTACTGTACTCTCAGCTATAGAGACAGAAGAGCTGTGTAACTAATAACACCTGTTTGAACCTGCTTGCTACAGCGCAGTTTGCAGTCCATGGTGTGACAGTGAATGTTTAGAGATGGGCCTGTTCTCCATGTGTAATAATAAGGAAGCGTTGCCCTTTCCAGCTGAAGATTTTAACATAATTTTACACCAGTGCATAAGTATTATCACCCTCATTTTAGAGACTGGGAGTCCAAGGGATTTGGCCCAAGTGGCACAGTGAGCAATGCTAGGAATACAACCAAAAGCACTGTCTTCAAGTGATGGGCTTTAACCACTAAACAACACTGCCTCCCAGCATACAAGGTCTTTGTTTGATGTCAGTGGCAAGGCTGGCGTTTGGTTTTGCAGGCCCTTGTAAGAAGCAGGTGCTTGTCACATTTCCCCACACATCAGGCTCCGATCTGCTCTCATCCTTCCCCTTCCCTGCCTCCCACCCTGACAGCCTTCTGTAATGTGTACATGGACCCAGCTATTTACCTAACAAGCAAGCAGCTGAGGAATGGTAGTGGACAGTGCGAGGCAAGAGGGGCATGGCTGAAGCTCACTCTGGATAATATGCGCCTACCATAGGATGGGGAAAGTAGCTGGAAGATGTGGTGAAGACTATATCTGCCCTTTTAACTGAGCAGGTGTGTCCACCAGGTGTTACTTGAGCTCACTGTTGGTGGGGAGGGGAGTTTTTGCTGTTAGACAATGGGCTAGCAGCAGTGACCAGACTGACTTTTCAATCCCTTAGGCCAGCTACCTGCGTACGGTCAGCTGTCTACTCCCCACTTTTCTTCTATGTGCCCCACACTGAGATGACTCTGATCAGCACAGAGTGGTGGCTGGAGGGAAGATAGCAGCACTTTAAGCCTTTTTTCAATCAAAAAACATTTTATATAGTGTTCTTGAATTATCTAATGGAACTCATTGCCACAGGAAATTATCAGAGTCAACATATAGAATGCCCTGCTGTAGGATACTAATAAAGTTAGCCCATGGAACACACTCTTAGAGACCAATTAGGGCTCATAGTAAAGGATATTACTGAGATTAACCCATAGAACTCACTGTTGCAGCATGTTTTGAAGTTACCTTGTGGAATTCATTTCAACATCATATTACTGAGGTTAACTTGTGGCACTCACTGATGCAGGATATTACTGAAGTTAACCTATGGTGCTCATTGAAATGGGATAGCACTGAGGCTAACCTATGGAACTCCCTGCCACAGGATATGTATAAATGCAGCTTGGAACTCAACTTTCACAGTGCTTAAGACTCTTACATTTTATGGAAGTGCAAATCTGACCTGGATTCACACACTACATCTTGTGCCTGTGATTTCCACAAATTAACTTCAGTTTGACTCTCAGATCAGAAGTTTTGATTCTTCCCAGTATATAGATAGGAGTCAGCTAATATATTGTGACATAGATCGAGTCCTGGATTGAGGGCTTGGAGGAAGGATGTTTTGGTTTGGGTCCATCCCTGCTGTCAAACACCCTTGACATTTATGGATGTTCCGCTCCAGATGTTCACCCTGTGTCCATCTCCAGTATTTAGATCTCACATGAGAGAAAGAGGGACAGAAAGGCAAATGTGCCTAGTCTTTTAGCCAGCTGTGATGAAAACATAGTGCTTATTCATCTCACCATAAGAAACCCATTAAAAAGGGAAAGGGGGCAACTCTCTGGGTCCATCTTAAAGTCTTTACATGGGCTGTGGCACCTTTTCACTTCTACACCACAGGAAAGCACAACAACACTTTAGGTTCAGAGGAGGGCAGGGGATGCGAGAGGTAATATCACATCCAGTTTTCTCTTTTAAACACATGGCAACTGACCAAGCTTCCTGTTCCATTTGGTATGAGCACACTAAACACCAGTGACCCTCCAATACGGCTGACCATATTTTCCAAAGAGAAAACAGGAGACCCCCAACCGCTCACCTGAGGCCTTCCCTCCCCCCGCAATGTGAGGCTGTTGCCCGTGGCTGAAACCCTGCTTCTCCCCGCTGGTTGCCTGTGGCTAGAACCCTGCGGGGGAGGCCCTCAGCGGCCTGTCGGCCATCACTGGAACCCTGCCGCCCCCAGGCTGGAACACTGTCTCCCCTCCCCAGCTTTGCCTCCCGTGCTGCGGAGGGCTGGCACCTCGTTCCTCCACACTGCATGTGTCCCGTTTGCTCTTGCCAACTGATCATGTCAACAAGAGCAAACGGGACAAATGCCTCCTTTTGGAAAAAAAAGGCAGGACGGCCAGGACAGGGCTCAACAAAGGGACTGCCCCGGCCAAAACAGGCCATATGGTCACCCTATCCAATAGCCATCTGCACACTGCGGCTACCTTTTCCCATCAGGCCGTGGTACCCAATAGCAGGACACGCTGAGAACCTGGGCACCCTTTAAAGGCTTTAGACATAGGGAATGGCACAAAATGATCTATTCCAAATGGCCCCAAAGTAAGAACCCCACCAAACAACAGCTGGTCAAGCTACAGAATCAGGACATGAGAGCTTTTCAATTTCCTATTTGTGGATGCACAGATTTGTTTATCTTGGGTCCCCCTGTGTTGGCCTTCTAGGATCAGCAGCCAGATTTTTGCAGCCCTTGATGAGAAGTTGTGCCGTACTGTTTTCTTTATCAGGAATGGCCACCCATTTCCTCTTCTCTCTGCCTCCTTCCTCCTCCCCTGCCCCCAACTGACATGGGAATTCCACTTCTGTGTATTAGACACGCTCTTTGTCTTTGTGTCATGTAGTGCTGTGATCTAATCAGATCTCACAAGCTGAGCAAGGTCGGGCCAGGCCATAGCATCAAATGCCCTCAGAGAACACCAGATACTACAAGAAATGGTGGTGATGCTGGTGCTCTCCCCTCTGAGTCAGTACAGGACCCGGTGTCCCAGTGTGGTGTCAGTGGTCATTATGCTAACAAAGGGACCGATTTTCGGGTGAGATGTAAAACGAAGGTCCCGTAAAGATCCCATGACTATTTGCACAAGAGTACGGATGGCAGGCCTGGTGCCCTGGCCAAATGCCAATAAGGTAATTACTATTTATTTGGCTTCCCTAAATTCCTCTAAGAGTTTCAACTGGAGGAACTACTCCCCCACCTACCAAATTTATTCTCAGAGGTGGCTTCACTTCATTGGTGG
Organism: Lepidochelys kempii; assembly: GCF_965140285.1. Taxonomy (NCBI): domain Eukaryota; kingdom Metazoa; phylum Chordata; order Testudines; family Cheloniidae; genus Lepidochelys; species Lepidochelys kempii. The sequence goes on from NC_136382.1 coordinate 156,810,789, forward strand.
GTGAGAAAGGAGCATGTACACAATCCATACATCACTTTTACAGTGCATCCTGTGGGATGAATGGTTTTATATCCGTGTCAACTGTTGTTACTATACGTTCACAGCCCACTTTTTCAACTTCCAGCCCCAAATGCTCTTTTCAGGAGAAGAATGCAGGTGGTTTTCCTTTTAGCCTAAAATTATCTACTTTAGTTCTAAGACATCACTGAAAATGGACTTTGAGCCACAGGTGCGGGCACCTTCCCACAACCACAATCCTTCTGTTCCCCTTTTGGTCAAAAAAACTGTGTATCTTTTGTACAAAAAGAAAAGGAGTACTTGTGGCACCCTAGAGACTAACAAATTTATTTGAGCATAAGCTTTCGTGAGCTACAGCTCACTTCATCGGATGCATTCCTGGCACATGATGGCATATATCACATTGGTAGATGTGCAGGTGAACGAGCCTCTGATTGTGTGGCTGATGTGATCAGGCCCTATGATGGTGTCCCCTGAATAGATACGTGGACACAGTTGGCAACGGGCTTTGTTGCAAGGATAGGTTCCTGGGTTAGTGGTTCTGTTGTGTGGTGTGTGGTTGCTGGTGAGTATTTGCTTCAGGTTGGGGGGTTGTCTGTAAGCAAGGACTGGCCTGTCTTCCAAGATCTGTGAGAGTGATGGGTCGTCCTTCAGGATAGGTTGTAGGTCCTTGATGATGCGTTGGATACTCTCAACTTGTCCATCACTGTGAAATGGCCAACCTGCTCTGTTGGTGAGGTGCGTAACGCACTTCTGCTGTAGCACCAAAATGTAATTGGTCTGTCCTTTAGATTAAAAAAACAAGGCAGGAGGGCTGGTGAATGGATTATATAGTGAAACTCTAACTAAACCAAATCATCCTAGTTGTTGCAAAGCCACATGTTCCCCAGGAGGGGGCACACACTTGCCATCCAAGGCTGCTGCAGCAAAATGTTAGAATGCACCAATGTTTGCAAAGAGAAGATAAACTGGTAAAAGAGCCAAATTTTATGCTGGCATAATTCCACTGGAGTCAGTGGAGTTATGTTAGTAGAGAATTTGACCCATTATATGTACCGGGGAAAGGCTTGATCGGTCTATCTTAAGCAGAATTTCTCAACAGCAGTTATAGCTCTAAGGGCCTGATCCTGATCTTACTAACACCAAACTAATCAAGGGAAAAGTTTGTTGGCTTTCAGTGACGTTAATTTGATGTCCAGCTTGTGTAAATGGGACAAGAGGCAGCCCCCCAAAGCTGCATTTCAAGGGAAGAATCATGTGTTATTTTCCTCACTGCGTGCCCTAGACCCATGGCAGCCCCGGAGGGGAACTAGAGGGAAGCAATGCAGCTCCCAGCTGTCTCACTCCCCACCTAGGCTCCCACAGAGAAATCCCCAGACTTTGCAGGGGAGGGTGCTGACAAGAGCAGCACCTTTTCTGCTTTGTACCCCCCTCCTCCCCACCCTGTCCTCTGACCTCAGCAAAGCTCCATCCACATGAAACCCAGGAAAGGGGCGTCTGCACAGTGCAAAGAAAGTGCCATTGAGGAGGCACACTGCTCCCCTGCCCTGCACAAGCAAGGGGAGAGCTGCGCCTGGTGTACCCAGCCCAGCTTAATGATCTGCATCCTTGCATTGTTTTCAAGAAGGAGCCATTTGAGAACATCTTTATTCTAGTGTTTTGAGTAACAACACAGATAATGAAATGTTCTCACCACTAGAGGGAGCTTTTGTACTAATGTAATCCATGTAGGTTATGCAAAAAGAAAAGGAGTACTTGTGGCACCTTAGAGACTAACCACTTCATCTGATGAAGTGAGCTGTAGCTCACAAAAGCTTATGCTCAAATAAATTGGTTAGTCTCTAAGGTGCCACAAGTACTCCTTTTCTTTTTGCGAATACAGACTAACACGGCTGTTACTCTGAAACATGTAGGTTATGTCTACACTGCAATAAAACACCTGCGGCTGGCCCAGAGCTTGGGTTGTGGGGCTATAGAATTGCAGTGCAGACGTTCGAGCTCAGACTGGAGCCCTGGCTCTGAGATCCCACAAGGGGGGAGGGCCCCAGAGCTAGAGCTCCAGCCGGAGCCCAAACATCTATAGTGCGATTGTATAGCCCTGCAGCCTGAGCCCCATGAGCCCAAGTCAGCTGACATTGGCCTGCTGTGGGTGTTTCATTGCCATGTAGACACACCCATAGTGGCTGGTGTACACAAGAGGTTTTATGGGTCCTGAATAGCCCTCCTGCCCCAACTCCCTCCTTAGAGAAGATAGTTGGCTAGCTCAAGGAGTTGAAATGCATGCATTTAACACTGGTGATTTCAGGTTCAAAACCCTCATGTCAGCCAAAGCAGCATGCGTTCTCTTTATAGAATAGTACTTGATGATACTCATCATTGCACTTTACACAGCAAAAGAGACAATTTTCTGGGGGTGGGAGGAGGAAAAACAGCAATCCCCAGAACGATGGGTGCCGAATTTCCAGGGCTCCATTGGCCAGATAGTTAGAGCGGCTGTTGACTTTCTGATAGCCATTACGTTGATGGAACTCATAAGCTGCTCCCTATTTTCTGGGACTTGAAGATTGTGGGCGTGAAAGGCTGACACGAGCACAGAAGTAAGTGTGAGGCCAGGTCTACAGTAAAACGTTAGGTATATCCAGCTATGTCGCTCAGGGGTGTGAAAAATCCTCACCCCTGAGCAATGTAGTTAAGCCGACCTAACTCCCAGTGTAGACAGCGCTAGGTCGACAGAAGAATCTTCTGTCAACCTTGCTACCACCTCTTGGGGAGGTGGATTACCTGAGCCAATAGGAGAACCACTTCTCTTGAGCAGGTAGTGTCTATATTGAAGTGCTACAACTGTGCCACTGTAGCCTTCCAAGTGCAGACAAGCCCTCAGTTAGCTGTGGTTGGTAGAGCTAAATCAAGGTTAGAGAATGGCCCCAGTCACAGCATACAAATCCAGACCTGCAAAGAGGAAGGGTTTTGGTGCACTTCCATCCCTGGTAAAGATGTTACATATGCAGCATGCCTTTCTCATCTCTTCTGGACAGGCAGATTCGGTATTTATGCCACAGTCATCATCACTATGGTATCAGAGCGCACTTCTCCCAGCTGGGTATGCAGTTAACTGGCCTATTCTTTTAAGCAGGAAGCTGAGGATTTTACTGGATTACTTCTTGCCTCCCTGACAAAGGTAGATCCCTCTACATTAGGCTGAAGGTCATTGTTAGGCATCATAGTTCCCATTAATTGACCCCAGCAAGAACCTTTCACTAAGTGTGGAGGGAACTTTAGCCTCTGTCACTATTGGCCTCGTTGCCAGTGCATGCATGAACACACATACATGAGATGGGACCCCACCAAACCCCAGGATCCCAAACTCTGGGATCCAATCGTTGCCTCTGGTCCCTACTTCTATAATGGGCTGAACAAAAACCTCCAAATCTAAAGATACCAAAACTTTGGAGGAATTTGAGTCCAGATTTGGATCAAAATTTCCCAGCCTAGAACCATCCCTGCCACTCACTCGCTCACTGGCTGGGCGGAAGCAGCTGACTAACGCTCCCCAGTGTCAGAACCGTGCTGCTGCAAACATTATTCATATCGTGCTTGTCCATGGACAATAAAGTGTGTCCACTGATGGGTGGGGAAAGGCTGTTTTATTCTCCATCATCCCAGCCAACGGGTCGCAAAGGAAAAATATATGTATTGAAAATCGTTAACTGCAGCTGCCACGTGCTCCTTATCTGCTTCTCAGCTTTTGTTTTCTTCCAACCCTCCCCCTTGGGCTCTACGCTCTGCCTTCTCTTCTCTGTGTAACACGCCCTTTGGCTTCTTCTGCTGCTACTGGCAACTTGGCACTACATTTCCACTGTTCCCTAGTCCTGGAAGAGCTTCTCTCCTCCAGTTTCCTTGGGGATCTCTGTCTCCTCCTTCAGGTCCCTTCTTGAGACCCATTTCTTTCGGCACCACCCCCTCCCTGCTCTCAGCTCCAGTGCGCTCTCTCTCTTCCTTCCTCCTCCTAATTAATAAACGGAGACCAGGAAATAGAGAATGACTCAATGGTCTGAATTCTTTGTGTGCTGCAACTCCCCAGAGCCACTTTACCTTTTCCCCAGGTTTGCCCTCCTCCATGGCTGGTTGCCATCTCTCCTTATATTTTGTGTGTCATTTAGGACCCAGTCTGGCTAGCATTGACCTCCTGCTAGCTCAGGGATTGGGACCTTTCCTTGTTATCTCTCAAGTTCTCACCATACTATTGATGCTATCCAAGTGCTAAGTATTATGTGACTTACAGTCAAGTGAAATCAGCAGCAAAATGTCCATTTATTTCATTGGGATCAGGACTGGGACTTTAAACTGTAAGCTTTATGGGACAGACATGCTGATCTTTGGTCCATTCTCCATTATGCAGCAGATTATCTGCTGTGGTCAAGATCTGTCTGGGGCAGCAGAGGATGGGGGGACCTCAGGGAGCCAGTTATACCAACTAGAACAATTTACCAAGGGTTATGGTGGATTCTCCATCACTGACAGGTTTTAAATCAAGACAGGACATTTTTCTAGGAATTATTTTGGGGAAGTTCTCTGGCCTGTGCTATACAGGAGGTCAGACTAGATGATCACAATGGTCCCTTCTGGCCTAAGACTATAGATCTATGAAGAGCTCTCTGCTCAGTCCTGCTCCAGCACCAGCTTTGGCATCTGGCAATGTTCCCAAAGGACTGCAGCCACGGGTAGCCCTCCCCTGAGACGCTCTCTTCCCTGGCGCAGCACAGGAGGGGTGGCACAGCAGACAGCTCTGCAGGCTCTGAATCCTGCTGGGGACTCCTCTATGCCAGGCAATCACCAGCTGGGGAAAAGGTGGTTTCTTCTCCCTTTCTACCAGCTGAGTGGCACACAGGGAGCAGAGAAGTAGGTTTGCTCCAATATAAAGCAGTTTTTACACTTACAATACTATAGTAACTAAACCAATAATAAGATGACTAGATAGACACAAGCAGTAACCCGGACATTGCTGCAGCACTTTGGGGGCTTAAACCTTCTGGAGGCTGCCGCCATAAGAGAGTGATGCAATCCCACACAGTCTAGATATGTCAGCAGTGCAGCTTGCGTAGATATACTGTAACACACGGAAAAGTGATGTGATGATGCATGTTTGAGTAAGCCTGGTGACACATACTGAGGGAGGACAAATACACACACACAAAGGTAGGCAGATAGTATATAGTGAGTTAACTGTAAGTACGAGTGTATAAAGTCCCAGTCAAAGAGTGTGTAATATTTCTTGTGCTCCAGGCCTGATTCTCACACTGCGAGTCATCATTTGCACTCGTGGAAGGTGGGTGTGAAATGCTGCCGTTCTGATCTGGCCCTGTGCCTTCCCCATGTGCTGGTGCAAATGACCACAGTATTTTCCAGGCAACCAGGAATCAGGCTCTTTGTGTTTCAATCCACCATCCTTGGCCTCCAAGAAATCAATAAACCCCCAAGAAACAGTTATTTTATAGTGTAGAAAATAAATCCATGTGTTGCTCTTAAGCCCCCTCTGCTGGATCTGAAAGTAGCAGGTAAGTAACACACACCCTTGCCGGGGATCCGTGCTGCTGACTTCCTCGGTAACGGTCTGGCACTTGCAAGGGAACAAATCAAAAGAGCCGTGTTTGGTTTCGGCTTTCTTTGAAACGCTGGAGGAGATAGAGCTTCCCACAGGGAGCAAAACTAACATGTTTAAACTTGTTTGACAATCAAGATGGAACAAAAGGAAAATCAATTTAAAAAACGGACGAGCACAGGGTTATTTTAGGTTTCAAGACGAGGGGCCTGATCCTGCACATACATCTATCGGTCATCTCTCTTGGGTTTTCTATAGTAACTATCGCTGTGGTGTGTATGGCCTCAATTCAGCAAAGCATTTCTGCACATGCCTAACTTTCAACATGTGCTTAAGTGCTTCACTGAATCAGGGTTTTGTTGAAGGGACTTTATTGGTCTGCATAGCCAGTAGTATTAATCACATCTGCAAGGGCTACAGAATCAGCCTCCAGCCTTGTATTCTTCACTTACTGTGAAACAAAGCAAAGGGGTTGGTTACAAAAGTGGCTCTTATTTCTGTCCCCTTAGTAGCATCTCTAGCTACTACAGATGCTGCCACCAAATAGCACCAAGGCACTCTGGTTTGCCAGAATTACGTTCCTTGCCTTATTCCTCACCCAGGCCATGAAATAACACTCTCTCTATCCACCTTTTGATTCTGTTCCCGCGTGATCGCCGGCTGAAATACAACAAGGATGTCCAAACGCTGATCTTGTTTTAAATTTCTGCAGGCTGCAGTGACACTCAAGCAGCATCTGGAAGTCACTGGGAAACATGATGCACTCCAAGCCACAAGACCCGCTTTTCCAGGGAGATATATAGCTTGACGCACTCTGCAGTTGAGGAGCTTTACAAGAAGGGGAACGTTTGCCTTGGGACAAACTCAGGTAGGGCAAACCGTGAATATTGTAATGTGTGGAGACAGTAAACATGCTATATGCTTTCTTCAAAGTGCCAGTTGCAACTTGCATGACAGGGTTATGGTTATTTTCTCCCATGATACTAGAGAAATGAGTAAAAGAGAAGCAGATGATCCATGGTCTGATCAGAGAGGATCTAACAGTCTGAACACAAGAATGGGAGTTAGGAACTCCTCTTGAGTTCTAATCCCAGTCCTGATGCGGCCTCTTTCTGTGGCCTTAATTCAACTATTCAGAAGGACACTGGCAAGTCCAATCTGGCCCCAAATTTAAATTTGTTAAAATAACTTTGTACAAAAGACCCAGACTCATGATTTTGTTTCTAAACTCCACTGAAGGGTTTATTTTTTCACTAAGAAATTTTCCCTGCAGTATTTGCAACCCTGACTGGGAGACACAAATGCCAAGTTCCATTCCCAAGTCTGGGGAGCCCTCTGGGCCTTGTTCACCCCATCTCTAAAATGGAGCTTGTAAAGTGTACCTTCATAAAGCGTTTGCAATCTAAGCTTTAATGTTTGAGTTCCCAGTAATATATTCATTATGATCATTTGTCATTTCCTGGTCAATGCACTTTCTGGCTACCACGGACTTACATATTGCTGCATTAGAAGAACAGTTAAATCCAAAAAGTCTGTTTCCATTAACATTTTAACTGTAAATGTCATGAAAACACTTGGAATAGTATAAGGTGTGATAAAGTTTTGGATTTTATTTTAACAAATCCTAAACTTGAAGTCTGAATAAACTACCTGACCTTGCCCCTTTTATTTCTCAGCTCTACAAATGCTCTACACAGGAATACTATTAGCCATTGTTTTCTGGCATGTTTCTCATGATCCTTTTATTGGCCAATTGTTACTGATTTGTAACATCACGGGGAATTCCTGTTTGTATTTGCTTGTGTCTTGTTGCATTATATTTTCCTGAAAAACAAAATATTGTAAAGATTGATCAAATTAAATTAAATTATCAAAGCAGCAACAGTAGGGACTAGAGCTTACTGGTATAAATCAATAGAGTTACATTAAAAATCAATTTACACTGACTGAGGATTTGAGCAGCATTGATTTGCACTGGCTAAGGATCTGGCCCCATGGGTTTAAAGGAGTGCAACAATGAGATGAAGGAATCTGGGAGCCGATGATTAGACAAAGAATAAAGAACTGAAAATGTTTCTATGTCAGGCTCCCTTTACTTGAACTGCCTGTCCACCAAAGTCAAATCATGGAACTGTTAAGGTGTATTCCATGTTTATCACTGGGACATGGGAGGTGGACTGTGTTTAGTTCTCATTTTCATGTAAATCAAAATTCTTTGAGCCTGGTTCTTCTCTCCCTGAATACTATTTTACTCCTGTGCAATGGCATGGCATTCACTGGAGCGCCTCCTGTTTTACACTAGCGTAAGTGGGAGGAGAATCATATTCAAGGATGTAATAAAAAGTGAGGAAATTACTGAGCAATGGAAGGGTTAAAGGCCTTTCTTTTTTTTTAATTGATGTGTTACGGCTTGTCTACACAGGGAGTTATTGTGGAATTAGTTTAATTCACTTTAACTTTCATTCAGAATTACAATGGTCTTAATATGGTTTAGTTTAATTCAACTGAATTAAAACTAAACTGAAGGAAGGCCACTTTAATGAAGAATGAGAGTGTTCACACAGAGGTTTAATGAATTTGCTTTAAATTCACACCTTTAGTTAATTTGGATTCATTTTCCTAAGAGGTTCCACGTAGAGAACCCTAAGGATATATATGGCTTTTAATATCTATGCAGGATTTTTCTACCTACTGATTATATGGGGCCAAATCCTGAAGTCAGTACTCAGACAAAACTCCTGATGGTGTCAGTGCAAGGGCTTGTCTACCCTTGGAAATTTACGCAGATTAAAGTAGGGTGTGAATCTAATGTGCAATAGCTATTCCTGAATAACTTCATGTGTTGACACGAACTTTTAAGTATCTGTTTTCATCAAGCAACACAAATATATATTTTTAGTGGTCCATGCTCTCTTAGACCCAGCCCCTGGCAACCCCCTTAGAACCAAACGCTACCTAAAGATCCCTGTACCTATGGCGTGGAACAGGCCCAGTCTAATCTGACTTAAGGCCTGGGGTTCCCTGCTCTGCTTTTTCTATTAAAAAAACAAAAACAAAAAAACCAACCCAGCCAATGAGAGGAGAAACTGCTTTCTAAAAAGTCAGGGCTGGATTGAATTATTTGTTCCAGCCTTGTCCTCTGTCTAGAGTCAATCAGTTAGATTAATCACAAAACAGCCCTCAGTCAGCTTGGTACTTGAGAAATCAAGAACAAAAGACCTCAATCAGATGCTGCCATGGGAGCTAGGCCCAGAAGGATTAGGGGGAAGCCACAGAACTGAAGTGCTGCTAACTAAAGAAGCATTATTGACACAGAAAATTCAGTGTGTCTGGTTTAAATGGGACACTTTCTTTTTCTTCTTTTCTTCTTTTGTTATGTATGGACAACTCCATACAAATGGACAAAACCAGACTCTACATGTGTGCATGAGAGAGGCAGGGAGAAATTTCTGACGATCCATTAGAGGCAATTGAGAAAGGGCCCGATATGGAGAGTCCTCAGCTCCTGCTGGAGGCCAGGGTAGATCAGGGCACTTAGGGCCTGATTTTTAATGGTATTTAGATGCCTAAAGGGTCAGGCACCCAACGGGATTTTCTAAAGCACCTAGGCACCTAACTCTTATTATAGTTACCTCAGTACTTTTGAAAATCCCACTAGGCCATCTCCCTGAATCTTTATGTACCTAGTGCCCTTAAAAATCTGGCCCTTAGAATCTCACTAGATTGGGTCCTGGGTGTACAAAGTCAGTGACTATAGAATTGCATCTGTCTATCAGACCATTTGGTTAGGAGCAATTGGAGCGTGGGCCTGATCCTGAGCACCACTGATTTGAATGGGAATTGCTCGCCTGCACTGATTGCATAATCAGACCTTTTGATTGTTTTAGACCTGTTTTAGTCGGCTCAACTCATTGGCTCCAACATTTAAAAAACAAACAAGGCCCAAAATCTTATTCATTGTTCATGAAATCAGTTGGATTCCTATTGCTGACCTTCACTGGTGCCCATATGTTCTGGGGGTGGTGATAAAGGTTAAACTGATTATATTCACTTCAGGGTGAAATTCACCTGTGTGGAGACAGGCAGCATGAGGTCTATGCACTGCTTAAGTCCCATTTAATTAAGTTAAGCCTAGTGCTACCCTTTTGCACAGGGGTGATTTTTCACCCACCAGAACTTAAATCTGTTTGGGATGGTTTGATCAGTTCCTCATAATTTTCTTTAACCTGGCACAAAGGAGAGATTGCTGGCTCCTGATGCAAAAAGACCATTATATAATATTAAACTAGGCTATTCAGCTGTCTGTCGGGCCCAGTGGAAAACACGCACACGTATGGTTTTGGGGTGAATGGGTGGGGCAACATTTGGTTTTAAACCCAGCTTTCAAAAATTAGAGTTTTTAGGCTTGTTTAGTCACAGGGGGTAAAATTAGGCTTGTTTAGTCACAGGGGGTAAAATTCACCCCTGTGCAGAGCCACTTCAACCCTATTTAATATCTCCTTTTATGGTTCGAGGGAGATTAAGTGGTGCACAGGCAATGTGATGGCCCTCTGTTTTGGGGTGAAGTTCACCAAAAGTGAGATGATGTGTTATGGACAGAGTGCCAGCCCTACCTCAGACTCCTGTTACCTTAAAACAGTCACATTGCTCCTGGAAACTAGTGGGCAGATGGCACTCTCAGCACACTGGTGTAAATGCAGTAACTCCATTAGCGCCTGTGGATTGGTACCCAGGTAACCAAGAGCGGAGTCTGGCCCAGCCTTTGTGTTTGTGTGTGTATGAGTGAGGGAGTGTCATTGACGTGGAGCGGAAAAAACCCAGCACCAGCAACGATTCCTTCCGCCAACAAAGAAGCATAACACATTAAAAATAAGATCCAACATGAAGAGCCAGGGTGAAAAAAACAAAAACTCAGCCCAGCAATTTGTGATCACGCAGCTCTTCCTCCTCCCACCTTCCCATGGATTATTTTAAACCTTGCTCCTATCCAGATTAGGCAGCCCAAAATAGAAACCAATAGTGCTCTCTTCTCTTCAGCGTCTACTTGGAGGCAGCAAGGTAAAGAAAGCAGGGGAGTAAGGCAGAAAGCTGAAAGGCGGTGGAGTGGCCGCTGTGATTGGTTCTAACAGCTCAGTCTGGGGGAGAGCCAGGCGGATGGACCGGACAGAGATGATGGCGCTGTGCTTGACTAGCTCGTGGGCCTGTGCTGCCAGCCACCCTTTCAATGAATGGGATTTTTTTTTTTAAAGGAGTGAGAGTGTAAACGCCGCACGCAGACTCACTACCAAAGCACTTAGCACATGCGGAGCCGCCCCGATCTCTGGTTTCCGTGCAGAGCTGCACGCTTGCAAACCCAAAGACGCCGCCCAGGGGAGAGGGGCTCGGTCGCATCCCGAGCGAGAGCGGGGCTGGGCTGGGTAACAAGCTGCGGCGGCGGCGGCAGCCCGAGCCCCGCTGCGTCCAATCGGCGCTCGCCAGCCCGGGCTCCCAGAGCGGCCGCTCGCCGCGGGGCTGGAAGCTCGAAACCATTCATGATTTTGGTGACGTCACCCAAGGGAGGGGGCGGGCGCTCTGGGCAAAGCCACGCCCCTTCCTCTATATAAGCGCCTTCCCGGGCCGCTGGGGCGGCTCAGGGCTGTAGAGGCGGCTGGCAGCGCGTCCTTTGTCTTGTGGGTTAAAAGCCGATCGGCGCGTAGCCTCCCCGCCGGGCTGCTCTGCCCCTGGCCGTCTCGCACTGCTCTCAGGGAAAGCCGCTGGGCCCTTACGCGCTCCCTGCTTTCGCATCCCAAGGACGCGTGTCAGCCTTGGCGGTAGGACTTCATGTCTGTATTTTTCCCCATTCACTGGTGAGTACCCTCCGGCGCGGGTCCCGGGGGCGCTTGGCTAAGGCTTTGGAAGGGGGGCGGGGGACATTCGTCCTGCAATGGCTTTGCAGGCAGAAGTCCCAGTCAAGGTTGTGACGGGAGGGGGAGGTGTGAGGGAAAGGAAACAAAGGACGTGGGCTTGGGGGCCGCAGTAAAGCGTGCAGAAGGGCTAGGGGAGGTTGGCTAGAAGACGTGGCCTGATCTTGCTCCTACCCGCCCCAGTCACGAAAATCTAGGGGGTCTGGGAGCTTGTGCTGGGGTGGGGTGGGGTGGGGGGGGCGTTGGCTGGTTTGGAAGCCCCCTTGAGAGCGGATGCGTGAGCTGCCGCCAGGGCTGTGCCGGGGAGAGGGGTTTTATTCACGGAGGGAGTCTCTGGGGCTGCAACAGGCGCTAGCAGGGGCCTGAGCCTGGCAGGGGCGTGGGAAGGGAAGGGGTGTTGCAGAAGCGATCTGGCTGCCGTGGATCGCACATGCTGTAGCGGCTGCAGTGTCCCATCCTTACACGCGCACACACCCCGCGGTGGCTCGCTAGCTCCTCTTCATCCTCTCCCTGGCTTGGGAGAAGAGCGCGGGCGGGACCGTGCGGGGATCACGCCGGGGAAGGCAGGTGGAAATGCTTTCCCGGTGTGTGTTTGTCCAGCAGCTGGAACTTGCTAGGCGGTTTGCAAATCCCGCACCCGGTTACCATCTTCCTTGCGCTGAGCCTGGCCAGCGTCAGCCGCTGGGACCAGCAGCGAGGGCAGAGGCGATCAGGTCAGCTGCAGAAAGTGACCAACACCTTGGCTGCAGCTGCTCATCCTAACTCCCATTTCCTTCCCTAGGGAGACAGTGTAGCAGCCTTGCCCTTGCCCTGCATCCTCCCCTCACTCCCACCTCAATAAATCCACAAGGCCAGACTGTGCTCTGTTATGCCAGAGTAAACCACTGAATTCAGCAGTTACTCCTGTGATGAATTTAGGCCATTGGCCTCACTGCGGGTTCCTCTGGATTTACACCTATATAACTGCGGGCACAGGCTGGGCCAGGCTCCCGTATTGCCTGTACACTCCTTTTCAAGTGCATCCTTTGAACAATCAGTGTGCAAGTCCATTTGAGGACTGAAATCCGAATAGCCCTGGACTAGAGCTAAAGCAGATTGTGTGGGAACTTTAGTGAGCTTGTCACTTTTAGCTGCCCCATGGCTACCTCACAGTAGTACGTTGAAGTTGAGGTCCTAAAACCCTGCTTTTCAGTTGCTTATGGCTTTCTTCTCCTCCATTTGGGCTGAATTGGAGGGGTTGCTCAGGTCAGAACACTGGCACTTATGTTGCCCCTCCAACCTTTCTTTCCAAATTAAAAATCACCCTACTTAATATCCTTAATGTTGCTTCTGGGAGTTGTAAAAGGACACTGAGTTAAGAAGCCTTCCTCCCCTGTTAATACCTTGTATTCTTAGAGCTGAGAGTTCTAAACATCTGACTACATTTCACCAACACTCTTGTTCACTTCCTTTCTTTTTGATTCCCTCGATGAAAATAGACACTGTGGCTCTTGCAGTAGTTTGGATTGCAAACGCTTTGGGGGAATGGTTGCAGGCAAATGTTGTTGTTTTAGTGCAGTTTAAGACAGTCCTAGAAACATGCATGTAGATACTGGATTTTGCAAAAACCCTTGTTTTTACTAATCCTGTGCTGACTAGCTAGTATCCTTCTAACCCATTTAGAGTTGGAAAATAGAGAGCTCCAGCTCATCAAACAAATGGCTCTGTGTAACTTCTCTCACTCCCAGGGCTGGTGTGTTGCCGCAGAGGCTAGGAAATACACAAGCTACTATTAGCTTAGGCTAGGGAGGTTGTATACTAATCTGCAGTGCACTTGCAGAGATCTCCCATCAGCAAGGTTCTTGTGTGCCGCTTAGTGAAAGTTTGGAAAAGAACACGGTCTTTTCCAGCTCTCTACCAGTTACTGTATGGGTGACACCTATGGTGGTGCAGCTTCACAAGTTGTCATGACTGAGTGGGGTATATGATATAGTGAAACCTGCATCAACTCTAATGCTACAGCTTTCACTGCTGCTACTTCCAAGAGCTGGTGCATCATATGGTCTCACTTTGCCAATGTGAACAAAGCCCTTGTCTGTGCTTATCATTCTAGATCTGTTATCTGTGTATCTTGTGCTTTGGGATGCTTTTGAAAGCCTTAGGTCTGCTGGTTCATGTATAGTAAGCTGGAGTGGCATTGGGAGGGCAATGTGAACTAGTCTGAAGTGACTTCATAGGAGCAAGGTGCAACAGATGGCCAGTATTTTGGTGACAAATGTGAGTTGACTTGTGTGCGCAGATACAAAGTACTGCGGTTATAAATAGGCTTAAAGAATAGCATAACGTAAAATAGAGGAACCACAAGCTGTGAAAATCAACTTCACTTTCTCAAATTGTCGAACTGGAAACTTCATTATGACTGCAAAAGCAGAGCTGGAATTGGCATATCTCCTACTCAGCCAGTGTGGAACTAAATACCTGAGGTAGCAAAATAAGTCAGTAGGGGTTAAAATGGATTAATTTTTAAAGCTGGGTGGGGGAAAACAGGAAGTGCTAGTGCTTGGTGTGATGGGTGTTGGTTTGTTTTTTTGTTTTTTTTTTAAACCTACACTTAAGGATAGGCTTGGAGGAAGTGGAGTTAAACTTTATCAGTCTTGGTGAAATCTTGTGTTGCTCAAAGTGAGAGATCCTGCAAACTACTTTTTGGGTGCATGATATCGTGTACTGATTCTTTAGGTGAATAATTTTAGATCCCTTATGAAGAAGGGGATGGGGGAAGAACAGAAATAGGATTCAGTGGTTTAGCACTTAGGTTCTTATATCTGTGACTAGCTCTGCAGCAATATAAAGCTTTAGTTCTTTAGATACCACATAATTTTGTTCAAGGACAACTGTGATCTAATGGCTCCATAAGAGCTGAAAAAATATCTCTATCTTTGTTTCCAGCCCTGATTATCTGAGATCAGCTGAAATGACTGAGGTGATGATGAATACTACATCTATGGATGAAATCGGGCTAAGCCCCCGCAAGGATGGCCTATCATATCAGGTAAGGTCTCTATTGACTGGACAGCATTGTTGGCTGGTTAGGTAAGAACTGTCCAAGCTAGGTTGAAAATTTCTAGCCTAATGTACCTTTCCATATCTGAGCTAATAAATCTTGCCGTAGTGAGAACAAGTCAGTGGTCTAGAATGTTTGCTTGGCAGCAATTTATCAAAATTTAATTTCAATCTTAATATCTGATTGTATTAACCGAGTACCTCTTTGTTTTTTACATAATCCTGATCATGTAGCATTCTTGGAGGGGGAGGGGTTATGCCAGGGGGAAGTTTCCTAATCAGGAATTTGGATAGCCCTAGTGGACAATCTAACCCTGGAGTTTCTTTTGACAGAGCTGCAACTTGGCACACAAGCAGTCTGCCTAGAGCAGATGGGAGGAGTTATTTGTGGCACTTCAGTCTTTCAAGATAATTCTTTGTTTATACTGAGCAGATAAGGCTATTTTAAGCTGTTTGCATGTGCCCTATGAGACAGTCTATTTCCCCATTCTCCCCAAAAACCCTTAATATGAATACTCAGTGATATAAGTTCCTGGCACTTCAATAACCTTTGGTAGGAGGCTATAACTTAAAATGACTGCGTTAGTAGAACTAGCTGGAAACTGGATTTTTCCATCCCACAAAAATTGCAAAAGCCAAAATAGTGAAGTGTTTTGTGTAAAATAATTAATAAAAAAACCTCCAAATAACAGGGTTCTAAAAAAATTTTATTAGAAAATAAAGCAAATTTTAAAAATCAAACTATGTTATGGAAAATCTAAACTTTTTGTTCCAAAAATATCAACATCCTGCTTCACTGTTTCTGGAAACTTCAGTTTTTCAAAGCAAAGTTTCATCAAAATTGATATAATTTTGCAAAATGTTTTGGTTCCGCTTAAGCAGCATCTTCAGATGTGAAACTTTTTTGACAAAACTTTCAACCGGCTCTAGTGACTAGCTCTGATATATGAGCCATTAAGACAATATTGGTGGGGTGGTGAGCTCTTGTATGACTCTTGATATTAGCCTATTGATTGACCAACATTTCAATGCTTGTCTCAATCTATTTTCTGCATCACCTTACATGTGCAAAGGATGAGCATTTGGATAATTGTACCTTCCCAGTCCTCTCAAATGGAGATTATTCACCCTTTAACTACCCTGTGGGAAACTTACTATTAAAGTTTGATATGTGAGCTTGTGCATGCAAGTGGCTGGCTTATGTGTGTGCCTGATCTGTGCATAACAGGGCAGTTTATAAAAAATAACTTTGCACTTGCAGATGCTGTTACAGCTACTGTATGTGTAGGTTTTAAGTATGCATGCAAATTGGTGCACCGTTGCACGCCTAGCTCTTGAAAAGGGCCTTAAATATACTAGCATAGAGTGCATCAACATGTTGGATCCAACCTAAACCAACCCTCTGGACAGGGAAAACGTGGCGTGTTTGGTTTGGTTCCACGTGCTGTGCTCTGTTTACATGTCTGTATGTGAAATAGCTGTTTGAGTGGCTCTAAAGGTTGTAAGGATGCTCATGAGTGAGTTGGGGCTTCTAGAGAGTAGGCACACTTCAACAAGAAGAGTCTTCAAACCCCACTTCATCATGGTAGCACACAACCAGCCATGGCAATAATGATGTTAATAGGTCACCACAGGAAACCAAACAGCCAATCAGGCCAATAACTCCCTTCCTCTAGGCTCCTCTTAAACTGTCCAGACAGATCTGGAGGTTTTGGAGAACTAGTCAGAATCTAGGTGCCCTGTTTGTCCTAACCATATTGCGTGAGCATTAGCAATACTAGGACCCAGGTCTACACTCCACACTTACTTCAGTTTTCAGAGTAACAGCTGTGTTAGTCTGTATTCGCAAAAAGAAAAGGAGTACTTGTGGCACCTTAGAGACTAACCAATTTATTTGAGCATAAGCTTTCGTGAGCTACAGCTCACTTCATCGGATGCATACCGTGGAAACACGGTATGCATCCGATGAAGTGAGCTGTAACTCACGAAAGCTCATGCTCAAATAAATTGGTTAGTCTCTAAGGTGCCACAAGTACTCCTTTTCTTTTTACTTCAGTATAACTGTTCCTTTGGGGTGTGAAATATCCACACCTTTGAGCGGTGTCCTTATGCTGACCTAACCCACAAATAGACAGGACTGTCTCAGCGGGAGAGCTTCTCCCGTCAACATAGCTACTACCTCTTGTGGAGTTGGCATTATTAAGCCGACTGGAGAGCAATCTCCTGTCAACTTAGCATCTTCATCAGAAGCTGTGCAGTTGTGCTGATGCAAGTTTGTAGTGTAGACCTGCTCTAGTAAGTGTCTCTATTTAGACCCTAACATGGGGGGGGTGGAAACTGGTTGGATGCAGCATTCAAGTTGCTGGGAGTTCCACTCACATTTGCAAGTTGCATTTAGTACTAAGCATTGCAAATTACTGTAACAGCAAAGTGTTGTTGGCTCTCAGAGCTCTTGCTTCTCTGTAGTGGTCTGGTCCTATTCAAATGCCTGCAAGCTTCTTATTCGTGTGTCTACACTTGCTTGGCCTAACTGACAGCCTAGTTGACTGTAAGAAGCTACTTTCTCCCTCTGTTAGCGTACAGTCCTTGGCTGGCTGGGTTGAGTGAAAAGTGGGTGGTCACCTTTTAGTAGGACACTAGCGACATGCTGGCAATCTTCAGAAGCAAATTGTTATATGAACAATGTACACAAGTGTCCTGCTTTATTTACATTCCCTGTAAATCAGGTTACAATGGGGAATGAAGGTCTAGATTGTAGCCCTCCCACTAATGCACTGGCATGGAAACTATTTGTCATATTGTGGTTTGGATTACTGAATGTGAACAGTGATAGAAAATAAAACAGCCTTGTACAGTTTAAAGTAAAATCAAACACTAAGAATGAAAGAGAAACCCCCCTAACAGGATGCAAACAAAACCACTAGGCTCACTGCTTTCTGTGACTGGCACGGCTGACCCACCCCTCCTGCTGATTGTGAAAGATTTTCTATATGGGAAACTGTACACTAGTCTATTGAGTGCCTGAGCTTAGTATTTTACAAGTGGACAGGGCTAATGAAGCATGAATGCTCCTGCAATACAAGCAACATTGTTCTAAGCTACAAAATCTTCTTCTACCCATCTTGCAGAGTTGAATTCCAATTATAAGAACCGCAGCACTTGGACATAAGAGGCAAGGACTTGTAAAACCAGAATTGGAGCTCTGTTGGTTTTAGTATTTTCTTGGCTGGTGGACGTATGCAGTCCCTTAATTTCAGCATGACTCTTCTGTACCAGTGTTCAACTTAGTTTTGGATTGTGGTGATGAGCTTGACATGGAGTTGTAAATCTAACCATGGGTCTCTAGATCCCTGAGCATTTAAACTGGTCCCTAGTTGGATCCTGATCCTAGAAGGGGACTGTTCTTTGGAAGGTGGCCCTTACCAGTAGAAAACTCATGAACTAACTTGCAAGATTTTAGTGCCCTTAAATCAGAACCTTGGTCCTAAAGTAAATGAGCATAGATTTGGTACTCAGCTCTGTTTTGAAATGCTCTTGTGATCACTGGAAAACTATAAAAGGCTCTGTGCTAAGAGAATGTAAACCTAGAGTTCAGCAGAACTTTGCAGGAAAGATTAACCAGTGATTTCTAAACTTTATTGTAAGACTCCTGCTTCTGTCCCGCACCAGCTGTTGTGCTCTGTAGACTTAAAACACTGATCTCTTCTGTACTCCTGGCAATAGAGTATCGCTTCTGTCTAGATATACAACTGAACTAATGTACCTCATGAGTCCAGTGCATGTCAGGAAAACTAACGTATCCTGGTAAGTTTGCTCTTAAATTAGCAATGTGAAGGCCTGACTTCCAGAAGGATGAGGCAAGCATGGTCTTTTTGTAGATGTCTATACCTACTTTGCATGTGCTGTTGTACTCACATTGGCCCAAATTCTCCATTTGTATGCAATTATATGTACACAAACGCATCTCAGTTGTCAACTTTCTGTTCCTTTGGCTTTAATGATAGCTAGCATGGAACTATACTTAAATGCAGCCAATAGACTGTCTTGGAGAGTTTTAAGCTAATGCACTTAAAACTCTTTCCTTGTAGGACAAAGTTTTTATTAATACATTACCTAGTCAGGAAGATGGCTCAGCCGCCAGGTTTGAAGGGCCAGAATAGAAGCAGGTGGTGAAAGCAGAGCAGGAGTCTGGCACAATAAAAGCATATCCCTATGGGAAGCCTGGGCAAAATATATCTGAAAAAATGAAGTCAGACTGGGTCTTGTGACTGCAGTGAAGAGCTATTTTTGGATCTCTAATGGCTGTCCCATAATTCCTGTGGGAATATTAACACAGTAACTCATTCAAATGCAGCTGATGGAGCAAGATGCCCCTCCTACGGAGACAAATGTGCACATGAAGAGTTTCATTCATTTCCAGTCTGGCAGCCTTGTGCGAGTCCTGTCTCTTTACAGCCAGTTGGAGCTAATGTACGGTGCCCCTTCTTCTCTCTCTCCCTGCCCCGAGAAGGGCTGGTTATCTGAAAAAGCCTAATAGCCACCTCTCTGCTGGCTCACCGTCGCCTAATGTCATTCCACAGCAGCGCAAATGATGTGGGTGAGAACAAGGCTCTCAAGACTAAATTAATCATTTTTGCTGCACTGTTGTCAAAACAGTGCCTTGACCTGAATCGCTCTTAATTTCTTGGAATGGTAGCTGGGGTTGAGCACAGTGAAAACATCTTGATGCCTGAGGCAGCTGTACTGAGCAAGGAGTGTGCCAAACTCTGAGCCAAGAGTTCTTTCCTGTGGACTAACTGCCCTGGACAGGTGACTGATTTATGTCTAAATGGGATAGGCATGCAATGACTGAGCTGGCTTAGTCACATCAGCCCTGCTCTGGTGGTCCTGGGAAGCTCGAACCCCTTCAGTCATGGTATTTTCATGGTGGGATCCTAGCACTGGCTAGGGATCTGATCTGTCTGATATGTGTAACCCTCACGCACATGGCAGAGACTTAGAGGTTTCTTCCCCTCATTGAGACTAGGGCTTCTCACAGCACTGTCTACCCATGGAAGCCAGCTCCTCTTTTGTTCTGCTGGAACAAAGTTGATTTTCAATAGGAAAAGGCAATATTGGGTGTTGCTAGCTGACTCCATATAGGGAGTCACACTAGTATTACAGATTGGGTTGTAAATCCAGAGTAACTCCACTGACTTCAGTGGAGTTGAACTGATGTTGCTGAAACTAGATGAGTAATGAGTCAGATGTGAGGGGTTGTAACCCATGGACAAAGACACATGTATTGCCAACCTGATGGCTAATGGGGAACTTAGTATGCCTTCATATTCATCTCTTGTGTCTTATAAGACACCTTTATACTAAAGTAAGGAGGGCCATATCTGTACTGAGGCAATCCTGTGTTGGAACTGATATCCGTGCACTGTGTAAAACTGTCCCCGGAAGGGATTCATTCCACTGTATAAAATGAAAGCCTGGATGAAAGAACTTCACCTGTTACTCAAATCCAGCTGTGCATAGTACAGGCAGTGGCTCAGGAAGTTGCACTGGCATGTGCTGACACATGTCTACTGCATAGATCAGGCTAAACACTTAGGCCTAGGAGCACAGTAGTGCTTCAAATGTTAACGAATATGATCAGAGCTAAAAAGGATAGAGATGGAATTGTTAGAACTAAAGGTAACTTTCTTGTAAACCAAGGAACAGCATTAAACTGAAACCCAGGATGATAAAGGGACCATCTGATCTCAAGACCTCCATGTAGAATTTCTTACCCTCCCCTATGCAGCTTTTGCAAGGGGAGATCTGTTCTCCTGATTGGCAACGTCACCCACAAACACCACTTTCCTTACCACTTTTCATCAGTCTGGACACTTGTCTATGCTATCCTGAGTAGTCATGGCAGTAACAGGTGCCCTAGCGTTTCTTACCACTTACCTCTAAAGAGAAGGATAATCCAATGTGAACTTTCATCCTGTCTCTCAGAAGGGCTATTGTATGTTCTGCTTCTGGGGATGGGAGAGTGGGTTAACTTTTCCCTTGACCGCTGTCCATTCAGGTTTGAAATAAGATGTAGTTGGTCTCGGGCTTCTTCAAGAACATCTAGCTTCTAGTATCATAGATACTACCATCCTTAGAGGTAGAGCCGTGTGCACCCTTGAATTCCATTAGACTGGGTTCTCTGCTGTGACAGTAGTGAAGGATATCCCACTGGATGCAGACTGAAGTGCCAACGTCAGAACATAAGTCTCCTAGAACTGGTGTCCATACCCATATAACATAGGTGGTTAGACATGTATGGCTCTGTCCAAGGCAGCAACTGGCTTCATTTGGGAGTATCTTTTGTGTCTGGAGGGAGCTATATTCTCCCACCAGTGCATTCTTGCTAACAACAATTTTCAGGGTGTCTGGGGAAGAAAAGACCCAGCAGCTGGAGTCTGATCTCTGTTACACCAGTGTTGATCCGAAGTTAACTCCCTCTAAGTCAATGGATGTTGCTCTGGATTTACACCAGCGTAACTTTGACTGGAATATGGGCCTCTGTATCTAATGTTGTGATCCTTCCAAGTCTCCCATTCGCCTCCCAGAAAGCAGGATGTTCATGCTGCTGTCTCGTTTTGTACTGACAATAATTAGCCCATCGTGTACTGTTAACGACACTGCATCTTACTGTCCAGTAGTATCTGGTTTCTTTATTAGCATTTCTCAGCTTCTTGCAGTCCTGCATGAAGTTAGCAGCCAAAGGTTAGTTTAATTATGGCAAAGCTCTGCTGCTCTAGGGTGCTGGGAAAGGGCTCTGGCACCATCTGCCTTTCCGGGGTGTTAAATATTTTCCATTCTCTGTGCCAAGCTCTCAATCTAGGAAGTCACTTTTGGGTCACCTGGCATGGAGATCTACATGGATGACCTTAAGTTTGGGGCTTCAATTTCTGGTATTGCCTTTCAGTTCACCTTCTAGGCGAAAGGTGAGAACTCGGGTTGCATGTACCTGAGCTGGTGCTGAATCTACTGTGGAACAGAATGGGATTGCCAAAAGACCTCTGAACAAAGTCTGGATTTGAGAAGGCAAAGTATGCTGCATGTCATAGTTAAGGCAGCAAACCTATTACTTGCCCTCTGCAGCCTGCAAAGATGTGTCCCAGAGTTCTTTGCATAAAGCTTGGAAGCCAAGACTTGTGATTCAGTGACCACAGTTGCTGTGATTGCATATTCAAAGTTGTATGCAGTCATGTAGATGGCAGGGGAAAGTTAGCCCATCACAAACGCTCTTCTGTAGCATTTTTGGATGGTGGAAGGTGCCAAAAGCTCATGTCCTACGCTGATCTTAGCTCTTTAACTCCAAGACTCTCTAGTGAAGCATGTAAGTACAAGCTTTAATATCCACACTGTATGAGCATTCACACTGCATTTCAGGACAGGATTTTGAGTGCCATGAGCTCAACATAAAACCTGCAGTGAGTTATGTGGGTGCAGATTTCCCTTTTCGTTTCCCATTCCTGCTCTGGAGGGACATCCCCCTCAGGCTATTTCAGCCTATGCTGTATTTCAGATCATACAGAGTTCTGGCTGAGGAGGGTGGGTAAAGAAGTGATTCTTCTCTTCTGTACAGTGACTGGGAATCTGCCTCTCATTTTGGAGTGGCTAGGGGTCAGAGTGCATGGGGTAATTTGCCTGATCTGTTCCCTAAATGTAAGTGGCAGTCTTATTATGACAAACCTTTTTCTTTAGTTCCCACAATAAGGGCAATAAGCGAGGCTATCTGTCACATGCTAGGAAATCTGGCTTCATACGCTTTTTCCATTGACTGTCCACACCCTTGGAAAGGGTAATTGCGACATCTCCTTTTTTGTGCTGCCTCTGATTAAAAAGCATGACTTAGTGGAAAAAAAGCTTGACCTCCTTGAGTTCAGCCTCTCGTGCAGCTGTTCAAGATAAGATTGTGCTAGTAAGAAAATAAAGCTGAACACCACATTTGGGGATGTTTGTTTGTGAGGAAATGACTCGCTCCTTGGCCTCTGAGAGACCCAATCTGTCAGTCTATTTTCAAAACTACTCCATTTGATCTAATGCAGCTAAAATGATAGCAGCCAAAGGTTAGCAGTATAATAATTAAGCTGTTTTCCTACAGTGTAGGCTATTTTAGTGGCATTATCAGCATATATAACCTACTATAATACACTTTCTTTCCATTGCAGCCCTCTAAACAATACAGTGTCAAGGTTCTCTGTATTCCAAGTCTGGGGAGTTAATACTGAAAGTTCAGTTCTGTCTACAGCTCTTAAGCAATGAATTGGATGTCTGGGATTGGCCTGGCTGAAGCCACTAAATTGTATGAGACCCAGTTGCTGTATGGCTTGCTCTGGGAATGAGTAATAGCACAAAGCACACACCTGCAACTGCAACACACCTGTTAACATCACAGCATTCATAGGCCTTGTCCATACTATACTCCTCTTAGCTTCCTAGCAGTGCACTGAAGGACCTGGCTAAGGTGCCCTGGAGCAGTGTGGGAGAGCTGGAATTAGACGCCCCTCTGCCTTCCTGCCTACTGCTCGCCTAGGCTGCCTGTCTGAAATGTGGCTTTTTGTTTTGATCCATCCCTGACTGGCAGTCTCTAGTGGCCATACTGAGGCTGTTACTTCACTATCTTCTCCCAAAGTTAGTCTTTCCTTTCCCTCCCTTCTTTAGTAGCCATTTAACTGCTACTAAACTGGCAGGAACTCAGGATTAGGTCCCAAAAAGTTTTCCATTATCTAAAAAATAACACAGCTTAAATCCTGTGAAACCCTGAGTATTCTGAACTATGCTTCCTTTGGCTCTTGAGTCCTGGCAGTGAATCTCAGAATACTCAATGGAAACTGATCTGCAGAAGGGGTTAATTGACTGCCATGTTACAGCATATCTCTAGTAGCGCCATTGAAGAGGTTAGGCCAAATTTTCCAAGAATGTCTACTGGGTATGGGTGCCCAAGATAGGACTGGAAGGGGACTTGTTGGATCACTTTGTCCAGCCCCCTTCCATTGCAGGCAACACCATCTTATAGTCCCTTTCATAAATTTATCAAGCTCCATCTTAAAATTAGGTAGATTGTTTGCTCCTGCTCCAAACTCACAAGAAACACCTCAGGCTTCTGACTTGAGCATTTGCAGTTCCAATTGTAGTGGCAAATGCTAAGTGTTATTAAAAAAACACAAACAGGCCTTGCCTCTCAAAAAATGAGGCATTCCAAACTAGTGGATGCTTCTGAAAATGTAGGCATTGGTCTAAGTGAGGCACTATTCTAATCTCCTCTGAAAGCCTCAGGAAAATGGAGTAGCAGTAGTGACTGCTGTATCATATTTTGAAGACTAGGTTTTATATTTAATGATGCGCAAGTAAATGCTTAGTTGTAAACAGGACAGGAATTTTTGATAAATGGCTAATTGTTTAATTATCCACTGGATAATCAGAGTTGGTAGCTGTCCCTCTTTTTCTACTACAAATTCTTGTCTGTGTGAACTGGGGGGTATTAAAGACATCCATTGGTAACCCCCAATTGCACTGTATTGCTCACAAGCAATAGTACTTTCTTGCCTCTTTCCTGCTTTGAAGGTTCAGTAAACTTGCCATTTGGTCTCTAACTTCAAGTACTCCTGCAACACACTACTACAAAAGCAGGGTGCTTTTCCTAGGTTGAGTTTCTGCCTTGACACCTAGCACTGACAGTATATTCTGCTCTAGAAAACCACCTGGGTGCTCTCCCATCTCCAGCATTATCCTACCAAAATGGCACCAGTATTTGGGCTTGAGTGGTCTGCTGGGGTTATCAAAGGGTGGGATCCAAATGGAAGACAGCAGGAGGTCCAAATCAGCTTTAGGACTGGGAAATGCATCTCAGGAACTTTCAGAGCAATAGAAAATACTGGCCTTGTAGGACAATCTGAAACAAACCCCATAAACATTGAGGGATAGTTTATTCTAGCCTCTAAATTTCATCCTATGACTCCTGCATACTGTCTCCTAATCCTGGAAATGTTCTCTAGGTGGACTTATCTTTACATTTCAGTAAAAGAGCCACTTTCTCCATGTTGACTCTGAACAAGCAGTCTTAAATAGCAGGTCCAAACCCTTGAGGCAAAAAGACCAAGAAGCAGAAGAGCTAAAATAGCAGAGCCTGTTTTCACAATATTTCTGGCCTGACCAAAAGCAGGAAATGCAGACATCAGATTCTCATAGCAAGGTTTTTAGCTCTGGCTGCAAATTCATGAGCATTGGCAGTAAGCAGTGAATCTCTGGGAGGCTTACTTGATATAAGTATCTGAAAGTATAGAGATGTCCATCTTGAACTTTACTCCAGCAGCCTGTCCAGTTTGGAATCCCTCAGACAGCTGCCCTGGCCCGTGTTTTTTTTTTGTTTTTTTTTTGGGCAGCATTCTGGTTTTTCAGGTCCTAGCCTGGCTCATGAGTTTTTCTGAAGCTAACCTGCAAGTTCAGGAGTTTTCAGAATTTCATTTATGGTTGACTCTGTCCCTTGGAACCTGACCTCTTGAGATTTGGCTCTTGATAGTTGTGATGCTCTGTAAGCTGCTAGCCAATATCAAAACGCTAAAAGGTACTAATGAGGCATTCCTTTTTTTGTTTCAGATTTTCCCTGACCCCTCAGACTTTGACCGTTACTGTAAGCTGAAGGACCGCCTGCCTTCCATTGTGGTGGAGCCAACAGAGGGGGACGTGGAGAGCGGTGAGCTGAGATGGCCACCTGAGGAATTCCTTGTCCAGGAGGAGGAGGAAGAAAACTGTGAAGAGGCAAAGAAAGAGAACAAAGAGCAATAAATGGCAGCTGAAGAAAATACAAGGGATTGTATTGTCTTGAGGGAAGCGCCACACCTGTTCTGAAGGTCTTTTTTTCTTAAGAAAAGACAAAGTTCAATTTTGCACCTGCAAGATCTTAGGTTTTTTCATATTCTCTGTGTCGAGAACTGAAGCCCTCGATGTGACAGACTCTCCAGACCTTCTGAGGAAGGAAGTCATGCAGAGAAAAATGTTTGCTGTTCTCAAGATCACTCTCTGATTATATTTTTTTTTTAAATTTTTTTGTTAAGACTGAGAGGCGGCAGTGAAATTCCAAGGCCCTTGGTGGCTGGTGAACAAGCAGGGTTGTTTAATGAGTTGTGGGGAGGGTGGGAATAAAGCGAAATGTAAACTGCAGTAGTGTTGAGCAAGGAATTGCCTCTGGCTACAAAAGCATGAGACTAAAGTCTTCATCTCTTAAATTTTCCTTTCTTATAAGCTTCTGTTTGTGTATCTGGAGTGGAGGGGAAATG
This sequence comes from Lepidochelys kempii, assembly GCF_965140285.1. Classification (NCBI taxonomy): domain Eukaryota; kingdom Metazoa; phylum Chordata; order Testudines; family Cheloniidae; genus Lepidochelys; species Lepidochelys kempii. The sequence continues at coordinate 156,836,651 of NC_136382.1, forward strand.
TATGGTGACATGTCCCAAATGGATGCTCTGCTGACAATTGCTGGGTGGCATAGAGAGGCAAAGGGGCTTGTAGTCTTTGCCCAGTTGCACATCTCCTGAAGTTACACAAGCATGTGTAAGAGTAATGAATTTCTTGTGTTAACTATCAAACCTGATCCCAGTCTTTGCCCAGAAGATATTTTCTCTCCTTCTCTTCTCTGTCTGCATTTAATCCTTGTAATGCTGAACAACTCAGCTGGCAGGGTCAGTGTGTTCTGCTACTCTCCATCTGTTCTGCAAGATCCTCATTCCTCTTGCAGATTAGCATGAGGTAACAAAGAAATTTCGCAACATCTAAATCTACCCGAGATCTTGTTCTAGAAGTAGTTAGGATGTTTCTCTCCTGCTAGCTGAGCCTGCTGTAGGAAGAGACAACTCATGGTGCATGAAGCTTGCAAGGTGAAGGGGCCACCTGCCTTCTAGATGATTCTGGGGCTGCATGGTTTCAATCTCAAACATGCTGGGTCAACAGTCTGATCAAAACTGGCTGAGTAGAGGGACATGAGGAGAATCTGCAGGGAATTGGTAGGTTTGGGTTTTCTTTATCAGCAGTGCTTTACCAGAGTTCCAAGACCTGGCAATGCTGGCAGACCAAGATGCTTGCAAAAATCAACTCCATAAGAATGGATGAAATTGAAAATTTGCACAAAGTCAGAGAAGAATGTTGCCAAAAGTGAAATCAAAGAGGCAGTCCTAAATCAAATAGCTGACTTGAAAGGATAAGATGGGGGTGGGGAAATGATTCCTCTCTTCACAGTATTTCATGGCTTTGGAGTGTTTTGGACAAAAGGATGTGCTTCTGATTGCAACAAAGTATTAGTAGGGTTTAATAAAGGGCAAGCTGGTTTGTAAGGTCTAAGGTATCCCATGCAACTTGTTCAGTGCTGAGTTCTGTCTGTCTTACCTGACCTTTGTCTACTAGGGGAACTGGTTGAAAGGCAGGCTGATTTGCCACTTTCCACAAAAGTGGCAATCCAGCAACTTTATGGAAAAGCTCCAGGGGGCTCCAAGGCATCTGTTGGGGAGCTGACAAGTCTAAGAATAAAGTGCTGGTAGTTTCCACCTTAAAACAAGTCTGGAGACATTAAAGGAAGAAAGACCGATGTTAAGGCCTTAACCAGACATTTTGATAAAACCCAGTGCATCCCATCTGCTAATAACTGGTTCAATTAAAAATATATTTGGACTGTGTGTGTATATGTGTGTGTGTGTATATATATATATATATATTTGTATCTAATACCTCATGAGTAGTTTAAACGCTGGTGGGGGTTGGGGGATTGCTTTTAACATATCGGCAGGATTGTTTTAGTCTTTGTCTTGCTTGTGATTAAAGATAATGGCAATAACTTACCAGCTCTGTTACAATTTCAGACAGACCTGAGGGATTGGAGACTGATTCTTTTTTGCATTGTTCGGACTAGTACCTATGTAGAATGCAGCTTGTCTCTTCCTCCTTTTTAGCCGCAAAGAACCAGTCTGTCTGTCTGTCTCTCTTGTCCCCCCCTCCCCCAAGGTTTGGTGGATGCTTTGTCATCACTGACCTCTCATCATGATCTAGTGATATCATTTTTAAACTGATGGATCCAGCTGTTTGTATCTGAACATCTGTTCTAGTCTTGCTGTCTAATGGAATGAACTTGTACACCTGTATACCAGCCAGTCTCCTTTTTTTTAAAACTGTTACTAGTCTCCAATCTGTGCCATCATGCTGAGACTTGTTAACAGAGGTTACTACGTGGGTAAAAGGATGGAAATCCTTATCCCCCAGATGTGAGCAGAAGTGTCTGCCGTAAAGACTGGCATATTCCTGTCTGCATCCTCTTCTTTTTTTATGGTATTGTGTATTTCTATTTGTCAAATGTATTTGAAGAACAAAGCACTCCAGTAAAACTCCTGTTGTCTGATGTACATTCTATTTCTGTAATTCTTTTTTGAGCCTCAGGGAGAAGCTAGCTTTTTTTTTTTCAAACTACTTTTTTGTCACTGTGACAGTTGTAAATAAAGTTTGAAAATGCTTTCCAACTTGGTGGCTTTTTTAAATTCTGCTTACAGAAAAGTGGGTTGGGATTTCAGGTTTCCCAGGAAGCAACCTTTCACTTTAAAAGCAAGGCCATATTATGCAAAGCACTTAGGCATGTGTCCCAGTAAAGCTGATACAATTTAAGCATATGTTTAGACTTACCCGGTAATTATAGTTCTTAAGGGGCTTGTTGAGCTAGCACCTAAATCACTTAAAAGGATGAAATCAAGGGACTTGACTCTTCTTTGCCTTGCACCTCTGCAAAGAACTAAGGGGTGGGGGAATTTGCAAAGGGACTTGGGCATTGCAAGTTGGGCACCTAGGAAATCACAGGAACACTGCGATCTACAAAACTGAGTTGGGCACCTAGTGTCCCAATCCAACAAATGGGGAGAGAGACAGGAGCCTAAGAACATGATCCACAGTCTAGAAGCCAGTATACTAGGTCTCTCCATGTCTAAGTTAACCAATGGGAGATGCCCATGTGCTAAGCCCTGCCCCTTTCTCAGAGATGGATGTCAAGGTGTAAGCAGGTGCCTAGCTCTGCTAACAATCCATGAATGGGTGTGTAATTTCTTGTGGGAACAAGTTAGGTACCTGCCTCACTCCCAAGGAGGTGGTGGTGATGGTCCTACTGCACCCGAACTTTAACATGGTGGTTAAGCACTCTCCTGGGATGTGAGAGATCCAGGTTCAATTTCCACCTGCCTCTACCAGAGCGGGGAAGAGGATTGCAACTGAAGTCTCTCACCTCTCAGGGCAGTGTTCTAATCACTATGGGATATTCTGATGTGGGGCTCCTTCAGTATCTCCTGTTGAGGCTGTTCCCCTGTGGATAAATGAGTGACTGGAGCAGGGGGCCTGGACTTGGGGTCTCCCCCTTCCAAATGGTGTCCTAATCACTCAACTACAGCTTCTCTCTCACCCAATGAGTGTTCCTCTGTGGATAAACAAGTGTGTGCTCATGGAAGACACTCTGTAGTCTGGTGGTCAAGGCACCCAGCTGGGCTAAAAGTTCCCAGGTGTGGGCACCACCAGTCTTCTCCAGGCTTTTTAATGGGACTCAGTTTGGTAAGCATGCTCAGAGTACCTACTGGATTGGGCTGTTTGTGTTCACCCCCTTAAGTCACCCAATCTTCCCCAGGGTTTGTGGATTGTTCTGGGGCTTGGTGGGGAGACAGGTGTCTGGGTGCTTAGAGTGAGCCAGCAGTGCTTGTGCTGAGGCAGAAACGTAGGTGTTGGCCTGAGGGAACTGTGGCCTCTAGCTGGTTTGACATGACTTTTGTGGACCATAGTGGGGGACTCGGGTGCCTAAGTAGTCTTGTGGATTCTACCCTAGATTTTTTTTTTCAGAGGCACAAATGGCACTTGAAAGTCTGAGTTGAACCCCACACTCTTGGGACATCCACCCCAAAGTAGTGAGAGTCGAGAACTGGGCACAATCTGAAGTGCTCTTACTGACTGACAAATTGCTTGTAAGTGTAAAAGCCAAATCCATCTCCTTACCCAAGTCTGTCCTGATACCTGTATGTTACACTTTCACCCCTGCTGCTTAGTTCAAAGCACAGCAACACTACCCTAAGAAGGCCACAGAACACACACACACACATGGACTACAGAGACAGTAATCAAGGAAGGCATTGGTTGAAGATTAGGGCTGTCAGCTGTGCTGACCCTTCAAATTCAACAGGCCTGCTATATTACTATATGGTTGTTACTGACCCAGCTACAACACCATTAAAACGTGTAGCACAGACTCCACCTTAATCATTCTGTGACCAGACTAAAGCCTTGGTCATATCCAAAAATGTTAGCTGTCTGACTTTGTTGAGCTGGGACCCTTAAATGGAATCTCTCTCTTTTAGACAGCTTTTCTTGTATCGGAACATTTTAATTGCAGGTAGGTTACAACCAGATTGCCAGGCTCAATTAACTGAGAAGGCCCTCTGTGCTTAATGGGGCTAAACTTTGCACTAGGAAATCCAGGTGTTAAGGGCCAAACACCCTCTGAAGTCTAATTCCTCCAAGAAGAGGGAATTTGTAGTTTTATTGGCTGGGTATATAATGGACTACAACCAAATCTCCTCAGACTAATTGGCCTGTGACTGGAGCATTAACTTTACACTAGACTGGTTTAAAGATACTAACTTGGGACCTGACACTAAAATTAAATGCTTAGGAATTAAGGACACACTTAGAACTAAACCCCAGTTTAGAGATGCTTAATGCTTTCTTGCTCCTGTGATGTGGATATTTGCGTGAGTGCTTCTAGTGGAAAAATGTCAAGTTTGCTCTTTCCTGATGGGACTGTGGTTTAAGCCTCTTTCCGAAGTGCCCCATTTTAATTTAGTTTTTCACCTCTCCTTAGGCCTTCAAATTCTCTCCATTATAGCAATGTTGCAGCAATCTCTGAGATTACTTGGGAAGCTGTATTTTCTGCACCAGAATATTGGTTCTCTGATGGCAAAGCACAGAGCTGGTAAGGATTAGAAATGAGGGAGGAAGGAGCTGGGAGCAAATGAATGTGCTTGCCTGCCACGTTGGTGCACGTGAGCTGAAATTGTTCTCTGGCTCAGATTAGAACACCCCGGATTGTGTGTTGTTCCATAAGGGTGCATTTTAATTCTTTACCAGCACCGAAAAGGTGGCCTGTCAATCTGATCGGGTGAACATCATTTGGAGTAGAAGAACTGACCTGGCGGAAGTCAAAACTAAAATGGGCCTAGCAGAACTATGCTGGGGGGGAGGAAGTCTATTATATGGTGCTTGGCTTTAGCCAGTGTAGTCACTGTCCTCCTTGTGCGAGCACCACCAAATGGAAACAGAATTGGCCTGCTGTCAAATAGGTGGCCCTTATCATGCTGGTGCTTTCTTACAAATAGAGTGCATGTTCTAAAGCTACTCAGTGATTGCTTCTCCCTCTTCCCTTTTGTTTAAAGGTTTAATTCCTTCTGGAGGGAAGGGGAAACAATGGGTAGGTCTACCTAGCAATTAAACACCTGTGTCTGCTGACTCAGGCTCAGAGGATTTGGGCTGCAGGCCTGCAAAATTGCACTGTGGGCCTGGGCTCTGGGATCCTCCCCTCTCGCCGGTTCCTAGAGATCAGTCTCCAGTCTGAACCCAAATGTCTACACAGCAATTTTACAGCCCCGTGGCCCAAGTCAGCTGACTCAGGCCAACCACAGGTGTTTAATTTCTGTGTAAATATGCCCTGTGTGGCTACCATTTCCACTTGAAGCATTAATTCTTCTGAGGGTAGTGCATTTAACTGTAAGGCAATGCAAGCAAATAGCTATATACCACTGAGTTAACAAACACTATTCCTTGTCTTGGCCTTTATCATGCATTCATTTTGCCCCATCTTTGAAATTAGTGGCATGTGCATTTCCAATGTGGTGCTGAGCAGATGAACTTCCACTAGATTTGCTCCCTTTTGTGTGCACCTGGCCCCTGCAAAGTGCTTGGGTCAGTAAAGTGAAGCAGTTTTGCTTCACCACCATCCAGGGGTTCATAGCCTGCTAGTGCAGGTAACGATATCTGCTGTGGTATAGAAGAAGCATTGAATCAGGCTTCTACTTAGCAGCACTTAAAGAGCTAATACCCTCTCTTTGGTAATGAGTAGGGGATAACCCCAAATTCCTGTCCTTGACAAAAAGTTCATAATGGTCTAAAGTTTGTATTTGAGCTATTGAGAAGCACATCCCCATACTGCCTTGGCATTGCTTTGGCAGATCTTGAAGCACAATTAAAAAAAATACTTTAGTCTAATAATCTGCAACTAAATGAAAGCCAAGGAGCAATGCATTTTAATAGACATGCTTCAAGCTCTCCAAAGCAATCGAACAAACCCAACTTGTATACGTAAACTGGAGCAACTACTAAACCCTCAATCCTTTTCAGAGTTTTTATTTTCAGCTCTGGCATGTTCCAGATTTGGACTGGGTGATTGCTTTCTGTTTATGTTTGGCAGGATGGGAAAGGAACAACAGTGAGAAAATAAAAAGTTTAAAAGCTGAAACTGGCTCCCTTAACTGAAGTTTAATTATGCACAAATCTGATCCGAACCATCCCACCACAGCTGTGCATGATATTTCAGAGTAATTTTGCTTGTCAAGGATAAATATTAGCTGACACTTATGTAATATTTATCACCCCTCCCAGTTTAGAGATATGTATCCATGTTTTACAGTTTAAAAAACAAGCATAGCTGTCTTTCTGTGCTGTCGCTAAGTCGGGTGTATGGTGCTGCCATCATATATGAGATAGATCTCTAAGTTTCTATAAGGACATCACCTTGGTGTCTGAGAGATTCTCCTAGATAAAGACCAGGACTTGAGGGGCAGGAGATGAGAGCTCTGTTCCCAGCTCTGACACTGCCATCCTGTATGATCTTCAGCAAGTCACTTAGGCCAAGAGCCACAAAGGTATTTAGGTTCCTAACTTCCAGTGATTACAATGGAAGCGATGACCCTAACTATTGTGTGGATCTCAGCCTTACCTTCCTTTGCTCAAAACCAAGCTCAAAGGGGTCTTTAGGGTAAACCAACAAATAACTGTGACAGGTATTGAGATGCTCAGGTGGGAAGGTGCCACTGATGGGCCAGGTACTGTGGTACATCATGAATACCACATGCTTGAACCCCTGATGGAATTGCTGCCCCAAGAGAGCTTTGGGAGGCAGCATGCCCTGGAAGCATCAGCTGTAGACAGAGAAACAGGTGATCTGGGTTCTTCTCCCAGCTAGGCCACCGCCTTCCTGTGTGAACTTGGATTAGTCACTCTGCTGGAAGGTATTCTAAGAGTCCACTCACTACACTCAGAAGTGTAGGGCACTGACCCTTCTGTGGCATTTCCAGGTCATTGCTAATAAAGCATTTACCTTGTGCTGCTACCACCTGGGCCTGCCTGTGCTCATTATCCTTGCCTACATCCCAACACTAGTCTCTCTGATCTTTCTGTGCTTCATTTTTCTTGTCGTGAAGCTATGGATAATACCTACCTTTGTAAGGAAGTTTGAGATCCTGGCATGAAAGGGACCAGGTGTAGGTAAGTGCAAATTTGTAATAACAGAAGTGAAAGTTTGTGAGTGCTCCTTTGAGGGTATAAAGATTTTGTGCTCAACCTGGTGTAAGGCAGAACAGCTGGGGAGTGAGATGAGTTCAGAGGCTAGTTTTGCAAATGGTGGCTAGAGTCTGTTAGTTTACAAATCTAGAGATCATGTTAATGTAATTTGTCTTGAGTACTTTATGAAGACAATTGTGTCCAGACTTACTGTGGAGGGAGGCTGAGAGCTGCCCTAGAACAATAAAGTGGGAAATGAGTGTTGTTTTATACATACAGCATCAGGAATGAATGTCAAAAGGTTTGGTGGTTCAGTTTGGGTGCTTCTTTGAACTTTCTTATATCCCTATGCTTTGGAAATGGAGCTGGCAAGGCAAGGAGATTGTCCGGACTTGTTGGGCTTTTCTTTGGGGGAAAGGAGACATTGGGGATGGAAGGCAGGGCTATATATCAGAAGTGACACACACACTTTGATCTTTCTCATGTTGTTTCAGTTTTACCTTAGCACCTGGAAAAACTAAAAAAAGCCCTAGCAGCGTTAATGTTTTAAATCCTCCACAGAAAGTTCTAACCTTGATTCAGTGCAAATGTGAGTGAAGGTCCAGATAGGTTCTTATTGTATCTGACCAGATTCATCCAACCCTAATCAGGGGTATGTCATGTCAGTGATCCAGTGCACACAGAGGCTACAAAGTATTGTTCAGGACAATTTATTTAGTCTTTCCAATGTTCTTTTTAGTTAAGCTGAAAGTTTGTGTGGAGGGGATGGAGGAAGGGGTCAATTAGCCCTGGTTTCAGATGCAAGTGCAGTTCATAATGCTGCATGGTCACTTGTGGTGATACTTGAAACAATTCAGAAAATACTAACAGCTGTTTTTTAACTCTCTGATGTGGTTAGAAAGCTCAAAACCAGAAGATTGACCAGCTTGAGTGTGGGATGTGGGGGTTTATTTGAGGGAGAAACTGAAAGACTATAATGGGCCAAGTTCATGCTGGGTGAAACTCCACTGAAATAAATGAATTGCGTTGAATGGGGCGTCTGTTAAGGCTCGGTGCTGAGCTCTTGACTTCCTGATGTTTGCTACAACGTGCCACAGTGGTGGAGAGCTTTCTAGTGAAGTAGAATAGCTGTTCACTGAAAAATTGGGAGGGGTCCATACCACAGATGTTTGAGAAGAAGCATTCACCACAATGAGGATGTTTTTTTCCAGAAAGATTTAAGGAAGAGGGTGATAGGCTCCAGAGCCTCTCCCCATTAGGTCACCAGTTTCATGGCAGGGCAGGGCACGGCAGTAGTAACTGAGTGACTTTATCACCTGATGGTTGTTTGATGACCCTTGTGAAATAAATGGGCAATTTCACCACAGTTTCCAGTGGATGGAAGTGCGCCCCAGTCTTTATTCTCTAAGCCAGCACCTCTCACTGGCAAGAAATCCAAATAAACAGAACCACCAATCTACAAGGGGAAGGGATGGGTATTGTTTTTACGGTTGTGAATCAGGCTTCATCCCACCAGTGCAAATATTCTCCACTACCCCATTGTTGTAAGTGCCTTGCTAGCTTTGGCTGTGGTGTGGTTTTTTCCATGTACAAAGAGCAGCAATAGTCTTCGGGTCAGAATTACCTCTATTTTGCACTAAGAAAACAGTGAAAGAGTACAAAGCTAAGGTCCCTGTGTGTGTGAGAGAGAGAGAGCACAGTGTGTACGTCTCCTCTGAAGCAGGTGGCCTCTGAATACACAAAGTCAGCAAGGAGAAGGGACCACCTCATCCCGAAAAGGTTCAGAAGGCAGAAAAAAGTCATAAAAAGATACAAGCTTCATAAACCCGTTTGTGAGACAGTGGAGTGGGAGCAGTATAAGGAACATGGTGGTGGGGAGAGGAAAGCCACAAAGGAAGTGTATGCTGAGCACTTGCTCTCTACCAGAGCTGTAACTACACAGTGTTACCGTAGCAGCGACCACCAGCTTCATCTGATAAATATAACCAAGGAAGTAAAGAGCATAAGAGGAGAGCATGTCATAAGCCAAGCATGAAAATGTCACAGCAGCTTTGGTTTTATTTTCAATACTTCCTTCTTTCTTCTGCACTTGACTTGTTTATGAAGCCCGATATTTCCTGCAGAATCGGTCTGTACGTGTGTAATGCTATCATTCTCCTTCTCCCAAACATTGGTATGACCTACGTGCTTCCCTGACTCCAGGCATTCATGAAAAATACCCTGTTGGAGTTGGTGGGACTCTCATGAGCAGGGAATGCCCCCAGAACGAGGGCTGCAGCCTGCTTGCTTGAAGGAAGAGAAACACCAGGGGCCAGATCCTCAGCTGGGGGTAGGCAGCACAGTTGCATTGACTTCAGTGGGGTAGCATCAGTTGATATCAGCTGCGGTTCTGCCCCCTTCCTCCCCCCCACCCGATGTACAGAGGTGCCCAGAACTGAACCAGGAAGGTGCAGTCAAATTGGAAGGAAGGAAGGAAGGAATCTGATTACAAAACTCACTTATGGCCCAGTCTACACTTCCAACTCGAGCTATGTTGCAGCTGGACTAGTGGACAACAAAACTGCAATCACCTGCTCTGTCATGACGGGTTGTTGTTCCTCAAGAACCCTGATTGGCCACTCTTTTCCATCATGGTTGATGCCAGCACAGCTGCATTATGGTTGCCATGTCATCTCTGGACATGCTACAGAGGGGCAAGACCCCATCTATACTTCAAGAGGCCCATTATATCCATTTTGCAGTTAGCAGGGGGAAGGCCTTGAATATGCTGACAAATTGAATGACACGGTACCTGGTGCACTGTAGCTGCAGTGCAGGGAGTGCCTCGTTCGGCCGGCAACAGAGTGCCTTGTGGGTCCAAACTGTGTTTCTTTGGAAACCCCTTCAAACAGGGTCACAAGCCCCACTCTGCAGAGGGCCTGTCTCTCATGTTCCAACTCTGAGGCAGCTCTTTACCCTTCCCCTGGCCTCTTAAGTAACTGGACACATTTTTAATGGGTCAGTTTAATCCATTAATGCTCCAGCCGATGCTGTTTGTGACACTCTTGTGAGGAGGGGAATTAATGACAGAATTAGAGCAGGATTTAGACTGTTAAACGTGGCCTGATGGAAAGGGAGGACGGGGTAGGAGGTGGAACACAGTGTGAGCTACGTATGTCATAGAGTGCAGCTCTTCTCATAGGACACGCGGGGGCTTGTCGCTCCAGCCAAACCTTGATTTATTATCCCTATGTCTGAGTGGGAAGGAATTTAAATAGTTACCATTCTTGTGACCAGGCTCTTCCAACCCCCCTCCCCCCACCTTGTTAATCTGAATTAAAATGGAGTTTGCCAAATAATTCAGAAGTCTTGAAGTCTTGACAGAGATTCATGGGATTCATCATAGCTGGGTGTACAATCTGGGGGTACATGGGGGAGGGGGAATTTGGGCCTGTGATCTTGGTCTGCAAAGTAGGTAATATGGATGGGAGTTATACAAACCACCCCCTTCAAAACTAAACATGCAAGGGGTGACCTTCTCTGCAGAAGGTCAGGGGTTCCTCAGGACATACCTCCACTTGTGCTTTGTTGAATTGGTGCCTTGGCTTCATCCCATCTTGCAGATGGCGATCAACATTGTCAGCAGTGTGCTGGGCAAACCCATCTAGCCGAAGCCTGAACACACCCTTGTGTTTTGCGTCCAAAAGTTCGACTCATGCTCAAAAGCTGTCAGATTCATTTTCCACTGTGGAAAAAGGGGAAGGGTTAAACAGCTCGGGGTAGAGGATGTGGGTGGGGAGGGGGGAAATGGAGCAGGGAAGTGTCTGAAATAAAGACCAGAGAGGGGGGATGAGAGAAAATCCAATGACAAAATACACATGGCATGTACCTTCCTGTGCCATCTTCAGTTTGGTGGGGAGGGAGAATCCCTCATACAGGCCTGATTCAGGAAAACACTTAATCACATGCATAACTTAAAGCATGTGCTTAGATTGCATTGACTTCACCGTGTGCTTGAATGCTGTCCTGAATAGGTATGTTTTCCTGAACTGGAGCCATGTAGCAAAGGCCTCCCTCTAGCTAGGAAAACATATGTTTTAAATATAAATTCCCTCGGGGATAAATTAGTTTTAAGTACAAGAAAGAAAAGGTTCATGAACTCAGGTTCATTTAGTGAACCTCTGATCCCAACAAGAGCTGGAAAGATTTGTGAACCCTTGAACTTTGTGAGGTTCTCCCTTCCCAAGCTGTGAAGATCAGTTAGGTCCATGAAGATTAAAAATACTCCCCTCCTTCCAGATACAGTAGGTTTGAAGGGCTCAATCCTGCAAACTAAATCCTGCAAGTCTAAACCATTGCATGGGCACACACATGACTTGACTCACTTGAATAGTCCTATTGAGGCCTATGGGTGTATGTGGGCTTGAGTGGAGCAAATACCATTTGTCGACCCTCCACACACAGGTGAGTTTCACTTCTAACAAATGGCAGAATGGCACAAATCTATTGAGAGGAAATTCACTGAATAAATTATTCACTAGGAATTATCCTCTCTGCTCTTATTCTGAATACATAAATGCTGCAGCCTTAAGTAAATATTTCTCTTTAGTATTAATCCACCATCAATAGATTCCCCTCTGGATTATTAATTATACCTGACACTTATATGGGGGCCTGATCCAAAACCCACTGAGGTCAGTCAGAGTCTTTCCTTTGCAGCAGGTCTTGTTGGATCATTCTCATAGAGCAGAGGTGGGCAAACTACAGCCCGTGGGCCACATCCGGCCCGCGGGACCGTCCTGCCTGGCCCCTGAGCTCCTGGCCCGGGAGGTTCACCCATGGCCCCTCCCCCACTGTTCACCCCCCTCCCCCACTTAGTTACGCCGCTGTGCGGGCAGCAGGGCTGTGAGTTCCTGCCGCTCTGAGTGGCATGGTAAGGGGGCGGCGGTGGCATGGATGCACGGCAGTCAGGGGGTTGGGTAGGGGGTTCCAGGGGGTAGTCAGGGGACAGGGAGCAGGGGGTGGTTGGATGGGGCAGAGGTTCTGGGGCCGTCGGAGAGCAGGGGGGGGTTGGGTAGGGTGTGGGAGTCCCAGGGCCTGTCAGGGGGTAGGGGTGCGGATAGGGGTCAGGGCAGCCAGGGGACAGGGAGCAGAGTGGGTTGGATGGGTCAGGGGTTCTGACGGGGGCAGTCAGGGGGCGGGAAGTGGGAGGGGATGAATAGGGGGCAGGGGCCAGGCTGTTTGGGGAGGCACAGCCTTTCCTACCTGGCCCTCCATACAGTTTTGCACTCCGATGTGGCCCTTGGGCCAAAAAGTTTGCCCACCCCTGTCATAGAGCCTATTGCCAGATGATCTTCAAGCCAGATCCTCCACCAATGAAGAAAACAGGAGTACTGTTATTGTCTTAATGAGAACAGGATTTAGCCCTTAATTAATGTAAGCTTTGCAATACCACCTGGAGGTAGGTAAAGAACTGGTAAAACAAGTATCTGTGTTTGTATAATGCCTAGCACAGTGGGGTCCCAGTCTATAACTTGGTCCCCTAGGGGCAATGGTAATATAAATAAATAATAAACAACTTCTTTTCATTCACTCTTCAGCTGGCTGCAGATTCAGGAGTGGAAACTAAAGTCCTTGTGTGTGGTGTGTAAAGCAGTTTGCTCTCATACAATATGAAAGGCACTATAGCAAGGCGGTAGCATCATTAATGGGAGGGGCACTTCATATATCAGTAACTAGAAAGAGAGGTAATAACAGTGCTTCTGAAATTTTATTTCACCTCTTTCTATCTAGCTTCCTTCCCAAGTGCCGGATCCTGCAGATACTTCAGTGAAACTACTCACATGCTTAAAGTTACTCTGTGTGTGTATGCAGGATTGGGGCCTATTTGTTTCAATCCGCTGTCACATTCATGCAGAGAAAAGCAAACTCTGGGAACTGACTGCCAAATTTTTGGCTGTGACCAAAACAGAGCAAGGCCTGGCATGAGAAGAGGTTACTGACAAGAGCTGATAACAAGCTGACTTTGCTAATTACTGTTTTTAAGGCCAAAGTCATCGGAAAAAATGACTAAAATTACTTTTCGCACACCAACAACAAGAGAAAAGCTTACTGGAATGTCTGAGTCATTATTCCAACTACTCTTAATTATATAGAAATGCATATTTTATACACTATATTACTTATTATGAATGTACATAGATGCTTCGGAAAGCGCAACAGTTATTATTATAGACCCAGCTGACTCTGGGTTTGGTGAACCGGCTGAACTGAGATGGTGGTGGTTGTGTTTTGAGGGTGTAAGGCTTAAATTGCAGCAAAGTTTCAAATGAGTAAACGGAACTTTTTGCAGATACAGACTAACACAGCTGCTACCCTGGAACTTTGAATGTGTCTCAGTTTCTGGCTGGGCTGGTTCACAGCGCGGGGTGAGCAGATTGGGGTCAGTCCGTCTGTCTGACTCATTCACCCCTCACAGTGTGTCTCTTTGTTCTGCATTTGTATCGCACCTATCACAATGGGGTCCTGGTCCATGACTGGGCCTTTTAGTGCTACCAAAATGCAGTACAATTGTATATATATTCTGGGCATAAAAGAAATGTTCTAACTGGGTGAAAATCTTCTCTGTGCAGAGGACCAGCACAAGACCTATGCACCAAATATGGGTTTAGGTGGGACTGAGGCCAGGTCTACAGTAGAAACTTTTGCCAGTCTAGTAATGTTGGTTAGGTGTGTAATTTTTCTGCAACATTCTTACATCAGCAAGGTAGAATAAGACACAGTTGTACTGGAATAAAGGTGTTTCTGCTGGTATAGCACAGGGCTGACTGTCCTTAACCATGAATAACAACCATTTAAACATTCGAATCAATAGTAAAGAGAAACCATGATCAAAGGAAAGTGAAACTAAACCTATAAACCCCAATTTCCCCTTGAAAAGAAGCATCAACAAACTAGCCAGTGCAAAATATCAAAGAGCAAAAATCAAACAAGATGTTTAGCTGGAGCATTCAGCCACTTTTCTTTCTATTGCTTCCTTGTTCCCATTAAGGGCCTGATCCTGCAAACACACGTAAGGTGCCACAAGTACTCCTTTTCTTTTTGTGAGTAACTTCGTTCATGTGAGTGGTCTGACTGAAGCCAGTGTGGAAGCATTTGCAGGACTGGGATTTAGATGATAAATTCTTCAGGGCAGGGACCTTGATATCTTAGGGCTTGTCTATATGACAGAACCAGACTGATATAATTAAACCACTCTAATTATACCACTATAACTTCCCATGCAGGTACTCTTATTTAAGTGTAGCATATACCGTTTTTAAAGTGAAATAAACTACACTAGAAACAGGCCCTTTTATACTGGAATAAGGGTGTCTAGGGGTATGTCTACACTTAAACTGCTACAACGGCACAGCTGCAGCACTTCAGTGTTCACACTGCCTACTCAACAGCAGAGAGGGGCCTCTCATCACCTCCCCGAGAAGCAGTAGCTATGTCAAAGAAAGAATTCTTCCCTCCACCTAGTGCTGGCTATCCCGAGGGTTAGGTTGGCATAGCAATCTCACTCAGGGGCATGGATTTTTCACACCCCTGAGAGACACAGCTATGCTAATGTAATTTCCCAGTGTAGACCAGTCCTAGATGGGGAGCTGTACTGGAATAACTACAGCATAACTCATTCCAGTGTAGTTCTGCCAGTAAATTTCCCTGTGTAGGCAAGCACTCCTTGTCTTTAAAGCCCCCGGCACATTGATGACAATATACAATCATAGGGCCAGATCCTAAGCTGGTGTAAATTGATGTACTTCCACTGAAGACAACTTACAAGCCACTTTGCAACAGCGCGGATGTGGCCTGGGATATTTAGGACTTATATTGCACATCCCATTTTCAAGGCACTTTACAAACCTTGATGCAGGGAAGCCCTTCAGTATGTCCTCTAGTGCCATTGGCACCGGTCAATGCCTCTTGCTCCCCACTTCTCTTGTAAAGGACTCACACTTCAGTGCACGTGCCTGATGTTTATCAGCAAGGGATACAGGGAGCTGAATCCTTTCACCAGCAGAACTTTCGGAGGCCAGAGATGATGGCCCAGAGCCAGTGCATTGCTAGCTCCCAGGAACAGCCCCATGTAACTGGTGTCATTTATATTCTTGTTTTTCCTGGGTTATTTTTGCATCTATGTGACTGGGCTTTCACAATAAAGCAATAAAGATGCTGAGGCCCTGGTTAAGAAAAGAGCCATGTGAGTAAAGTAATGTAGCTAGTATCTTGAGTGCAGTTACAGATCGCTGCGAGGCACAAGACTGTGGAAAACTCCAGCATAGAAAGGGTTAGGAACGCAATTGCATAATTCCTTTAATGGGTTGTTTTGTCATAGGCCATATCATAAACAGGCAGGCACAGAGGAGAGGGGGAGGAAGAAAGATTCCTTAGTCAGACTGAAGCAGGACTGGGGCTGTAATTCACTGCTGGGTGACTAACTTAATTACCTGCTTTTTGCAAATTCTCCCGCTCCCCCTCCCAAAGTGGTTTGTTTCTTTTGTGGTTTGACCTCTTTTACTCTTCCTTTGTTCTAACCACCCCTCCCTGTCCTGATTATAGACACTCGCCCCCTCCTACCCAGAGCCAACGCTTCCACACTGTTCTGCAAAGCAGGAAAAAGAAGGAGCTCCCTGTATGCACCCAGGGCTCCAGCTGCATTGATAAGAAGAGGTGGGTTTAAGATGCTGGAATGGAATGTCTGGGCGTGTCTGGATTTGCAGGGCCTGTTTCTCAAGGTCAACGTTGGAGCTGGATCCAAGCTTTTCCAGGACCATTGCCTTTTAAAACATACCTGTAGTATTTATGGTAACGGTCCCAAGCCATGCAACTAAGCCCTGGTCTACACTAGGACTTTAGGTCGAATTTAGCAGCATTAAATTGATGTAAACCTGCACCCGTCCACACGATGAAGCCCTTTATTTTGACTTAAAGGGCTCTTAAAATCGATTTCCTTACTCCACCCCTGACAAGTGGATTAGCGCTTAAATCGGCCTTGCCGGCTCGAATTTGGGGTACTGTGGACACAATTCGACGGTATTGGCCTCCGGGAGCTATCCCAGAGTGCTCCATTGTGACCGCTCTGGACAGCACTCTCAACTCAGGTGCACTGGCCAGGTAGACAGGAAAAGAACCGCGAACTTTTGAATCTCATTTCCTGTTTGGCCAGCGTGGCAAGCTGCAGGTGACCATGCAGAGCTCATCAGCAGAGGTGACCATGATGGAGTCCCAGAATCGCAAAAGAGCTCCAGCATGGACCGAACGGGAGGTACGGGATCTGATCGCTGTATGGGGAGAGGAATCCGTGCAATCAGAACTCCGTTCCAGTTTTCGAAATGCCAAAACCTTTGTCAAAATCTCCCAGGGCATGAAGGACAGAGGCCATAACAGGGACCTGAAGCAGTGCCGCGTGAAACTGAAGGAGCTGAGGCAAGCCTACCAGAAAACCAGAGAGGCGAACGGCCGCTCCGGGTCAGAGCCCCAAAGATGCCGCTTCTATGATGAGCTGCATGCCATTTTAGGGGGTTCAGCCACCACTACCCCAGCCGTGTTGTTTGACTTCTTCAATGGAGATGGAGGCAATACGGAAGCAGGTTTTGGGGACGAAGAAGATGATGATGATGATGATGATGAGGTTGTAGATAGCTCACAGCAAGCAAGCGGAGAAACCGGTTTTCCCGACAACCAGGAACTGTTTCTCACCCTGGACCTGGAGCCAGTACCCCCCGAACCCACCCAAGGCTGCCTCCTGGACCCAGCAGGCAGAGAAGGGACCTCCGGTGAGTGTACCTTTTAAAATACTATACATGGTTTAAAAGCAAGCATGTGAAAGGATTCCTTTGCCCTGGCATTCGCAGCTCTCCTGGATGTACTGCCAAAGCCTTTGCAAAAGGTTTCTGGGGAGGGCAACCTTATTGCGTCCTTCATGGTAGGACACTTTACCACTCCAGGCCAGTAACACGTACTCGGGAATCATTGTACAACAAAGCATTGCAGTGTATGTTTGCTGGCGTTCAAACAACATCCGTTCTTTATCTCTCTGTGTTATCCTCAGGAGAGTGAGATATAATTCATGGTCACCTGGTTGAAATAGAGTGCTTTTCTTCAGGGGACACTCAGAGGAGCCCATTCCTGCTGGGCTGTTTGCCTGTGGCTAAACAGAAATGTTCCCCGCTGTTAGCCACAGGGAGGGGGGAGGGTTGAGGGGGTAGCCACGCGGTGGGGGGAGGCAAAATGCGACCTTGTAACGAAAGCACATGTGCTATGTATGTAACGTTAACAGCAAGGTTTACCCTGAAAGAGTGTAGCCACTGTTTTATAAAATGTGTCATTTTATATACCGCTGTCCCCTTTTTTTTCTCCACCAGCTGCATGTGTTTCAATGATCACAGGATCTTCTCCTTCCCAGAGGCTAGTGAAGCTTAGAAAGAAAAAAAAACGCACTCGAGATGAAATGTTCTCCGAGCTCATGCTGTCCTCCCACACTGACAGAGCACAGACGAATGCATGGAGGCAAATAATGTCAGAGTGCAGGAAAGCACAAAATGACCGGGAGGAGAGGTGGCGGGCTGAAGAGAGTAAGTGGCGGGCTGAAGAGAGTAAGTGGTGGGCTGAAGACAGGGCTGAAGCTCAAATGTGGCGGCAGCGTGATGAGAGGAGGCAGGATTCAATGCTGAGGCTGCTGGAGGACCAAACCAGTATGCTCCAGTGTATGGTTGAGCTGCAGCAAAGGGAGCTGGAGCACAGACTGCTGCTACAGCCCTTGTGTAACCAACCACCCTCCTCCCCAAGTTCCATAGCCTCCATACCCAGACGCCCAAGAACGCGGTGGGGGGACCTCCGGCCAACCAGCCACTCCACCACAGAGGATTGCCCAAAAAAAAGAAGGCTGGCATTCAATAAATTTTAAAGTTGTAAACTTTTAAAGTGCTGTGTGGCATTTTCCTTCCCTCCTCCACCACCCCTCCTGGGCTACCTTGGTAGTCATCCCCCTATTTGTGTGATGAATGAATAAAGAATGCATGAATGTGAAGCAACAATAATTTTATTGCCTCTGCAAGCGGTGATTGAAGGGAGGAGGGGAGGGTGGTTAGCTTACAGGGAAGTAGAGTGAACCAAGGGGTGGGGGGTTTCATCAAGGAGAAACAAAGAGAACTTTCACACCATAGCCTGGCCAGTCATGAAACTGGTTTTCAAAGCTTCTCTGATGCGTACCGCACCCTCCTGTGCTCTTTTAACCACCCTGGTGTCTGGCTGCGCGTAACCAGCAGCCAGACGATTTGCCTCAACCTCCCACCCCGCCATAAACGTCTCCCCCTTACTCTCACAGATATTGTGGCGCACACAGCAAGCAGTAATAACAGTGGGAATATTGGTTTCACTGAGGTCTAAGCGAGTCAGTAAACTGCGCCAGCGCGCCTTTAAACGTCCAAATGCACATTCTACCACCATTCTGCACTTGCTCAGCCTGTTGTTGAACAGCTCCTGACTACTGTCCAGGCTGCCTGTGTACAGCTTCATGAGCCATGGCATTAAGGGGTAGGCTGGGTCCCCAAGGATACATATAGGCATTTCAACATCCCCAACAGTTATTTTCTGGTCTGGGAATAAAGTCCCTTCCTGCAGCTTTTGAAACAGACCAGAGTTCCTGAAGATCCGAGCGTTATGTACCTTTCCCGGCCATCCCACGTTGATGTTGGTGAAACGTCCCTTGTGATCCACCAGAGCTTGCAGCACTATTGAAAAGTACCCCTTGCGGTTTATGTACTCGGCGGCTTGGTGCTCCGGTGCCAAGATAGGGATATGGGTTCCGTCTATGGCCCCACCACAGTTAGGGAATCCCATTGCAGCAAAGCCATCCACTATGACCTGCACATTTCCCAGGGTCACTACCCTTGATATCAGCAGATCTTTGATTGCATGGGCTACTTGCATCACAGCAGCCCCAACAGTAGATTTGCCCACTCCAAATTGATTCCCAACTGACCGGTAGCTGTCTGGCGTTGCAAGCTTCCACAGGGCTATCGCCACTCACTTCTCAACTGTGAGGGCTGCTCTCATCTTGGTATTCATGCGCCTCAGGGCAGGGGAAAGCAAGTCACAAAGTTCCATGAAAGTGCCCTTACGCATGCGAAAGTTTCGCAGCCACTGGGAATCGTCCCAGACCTGCAACACTATGCGGTCCCACCAGTCTGTGCTTGTTTCCTGAGCCCAGAATCGGCGTTCCACAGCATGAACCTGCCCCATTAGCACCATGATGCATGCATTGTCAGGAATGTTCCCCGCTGTTAGCCACAGGGAGGGGGGAGGGTTGAGGGGGTAGCCACACGGTGGGAGGAGGCAAAATGCGACCTTGTAACTTTCAGAGAAATCTGTGTCCATGTCCTGATCACTCACGTGACCGTGCTGACGTCGCCTCCTCGCCCGGTATCGCTTTGCCAGGTTCTGGTGCTGCATATACTGCTGGATAATGCGTGTGGTGTTTAATGTGCTCCTAACTGCCAAAGTGAGCTGAGCGGCCTCCATGCTTGCCTTGGTATGGCGTCCGCACAGAAAAAAGGTGCGGAACGATTGTCTGCCGTTGCTCTGATGGAGGGAGGGGCGACTGACGACACGGCTTACAGGGTTGGCTTCAGGGAGCTAAAATCAACAAAGGGGGTGGCTTTACATCAAGGAGTATTTCAGGCAGGACTTCACGGTGGGTTCCAATAAGAAATGGTGCACCTAAGTTATTGTTCTTATTGGAACAAGGAAGTTAGCCTGGCCTCTGATTGATACATGGCTAGATTTACCTCGCTGCACCTTCTCTGTGAGTGACTGCAGTGTGACCTAGAGGAATGAGTCCCCTAGACGGGGGAGGAGGCAAATGAGTACAAAACAAATCTGGTCTATTTCTTGTTTTGATCCACTCCATCTATCTTTTACATCTTTAGCTGGCAGCAGACGGTGCAGAAGGACTGCATGCCATCCACATCTCATGGCTGCTCAGCAGAAGATGGTACAATATGACTGCTAGCCATCCTCATCTCTTGCCTGCCCGGCAGAAGATGGTACAGTGTGACTGCTAGCAATCCGTATCGCCTGCCTGCTCACCATAAGATGGTTCAATAGGACTGACTGCAGGACTAAAGAGAATGACCTGGTCAAGTCACTCCAAATTTAGTCCCTGCACCCATGTCTGCCCAGGTGCTCCCAGCCGACGTGGCCAGGAGCACCTTGGACACGACGAGGACGGCTACCAGTCGTACTGCACCATCTGCTGCCAGAAGGCAATGGGTTGCTGCTACTGTGTAGCAATGCCGTACCGCGTCTGCCAGCACCCAGGAGACATAGGGTGACGGTTACCTGAGCGGGCTCCATGCTTGCCGTGGTATGGCGTCTGCACAGGTAACTCAGGAAAAAAGGCGCGAAACAATTGTCTGCCCTTGCTTTCACGGAGGGAGGGAGGGAAGGGCGGGCCTGACGATATGTACCCAGAACCACCCGCGACAATGTTTTAGCCCCATCAGGCATTGGGATCTCAACCCAGAATTCCAATGGGCAGCGGAGACTGCGGGAACTGTGGGATAGCTACCCACAGTGCAACGCTCCGGAAGTCGACTCTAGCCTCGGTACTGTGGAAGCACTCCGCTGAGTTAATGCACTTAATGCACTTAGAGCATTTTCTGTGTGGACACACACACTCGAATATATAAAACCGATTTCTAAAAAACCGACTTCTATAAATTCGACCTTATTCCGTAGTGTAGACAGACCCTAAGGGCTTGTCAATGGAGGGGAGGGGGAAGAGACTGGAATAGCTATTGCTGAATAACAACTCCTCACTAGCTCACAGGGCGGATACCCTTATTCCACATGGAAAAGTGCCTTTCTGCAGTTTAGCTTAATTCACTTTTGATGTGAACTAACAGAACCCGCACACAGGCACTCTGCTGGGGTATGTCTACACAGCAAGTGAAGGTGTCCCTGTAGCACAGGTCGGCATACCCACACTAGCTTTAATCTACCTAGTTCAGGTAACCGTTGTAGTACAGACGTGGTGGCATGGGCTAGCTGCCCAAGTACAAACCCGCTAGGGACCCTGGGTATGTACTCTGACAGCTAACTTGCACTGAAGCCTTTGCCGTCACATCTACACTCCTATTGTTACTGATGCTAGCTAGAATAAAGCTAGCACAAGGTTCTACAATCACAGCATCACTTGCAGTGCAGACATACCCTGACTATAGAATAAGAGTGTCCACATGGGTCACTACCAGTGGTGCTGGAACCCTTTTAATAGTGGGGGTGCTGAAACCCAGCCCCCTTACCCCTGTTAGCCCCCCGCCCCCCTAGCTGGGGCTGGGAGCAGTGCTGTGTCTCCGAGGTGGGGGTGGGACCCAGACAGAGGCAAGGGGGCAAAGGCTGGGGGCGGGCACAGGGCCAGGAGCAGAGCCCCGGACAGGGGACCTGCAGCTGGGACCCCAAGAGCAGAGCCCCAGGAGTGGGAAGCCAGATGCACGGCCCTGGGCACAGGGCCAGTGGCCGGGAAGCAGGGCCGGCAGCTGGGACCCAAGCCCTGGACACAGAGCCAGTAGCCGGGGTGCAGGGCCAGTGGCTGGGACCCAAGTCCTGGGCGTAGGGCTGGGGAGCGGAGTCCCAGGCATGGGGCCAGGGAGCAGGGCCGGTGGCCGGGACCCAAGCTCCAGGCTGGGGAGGGGAGGCCTGGGCATGGGCCCAGCAACCCCGCATAAAATCTGGAGTGCTGCCGCACCTCCTGCCCCCTAGTTCCCACACCTATGGTGACTACTGTGGAATAGTTATTGCACTTTAAATTCACACCCTAGCTATTTTGCACTAACTTCCCCATGAATTCCCTGTGTAATCAAGCTCCTGCAAGAGTGACCTGGCAGTGTTTGGCACTGTAAGTCTTTCTACACCTCTGTATCTTGTGCGATTTCCAGCCCAGTTCTGCATGCCCAAGATTCAGATAATTTGGAGCATTTTAGGGAAACAAACAAATGTCTGGGTCCTTAGCCAATCCAAGCTGCCAGAAATCTGAGAGTTGCTCATTCCCAGTCATTTTATTGTCCTGTTTCTGAGGCATGGGAATAAAATCTGAAGGATAGAGACTACAGAGGGGGCAACCCATAACATTGCTAACGAGGTTGAGCAGATTAGAAGATAAGTATCAGTACTTTGAAATCCTCAGACAGAAGACACTTCACACTCATAAATTAATTATTTAAGCCTCCCAGCACCTCTGAGAGGCAGGCATTATTATCCCAATTTTACAGATGGGGAAACTGAGTGATGGAGCAGTCAAGTAATTTCCCCATGGCCACACAGTGAGTCTGTAGCACAGCCCAGAAGAGCATCCAGGTGTCCTGATTAGAGTGGTGTGAAATGTTTTGTTACAAAGTGAAACTCAAGCCATAGGAAACTATTTTCATGTGGGGCATAAGCTGGCTTGTCTGTCCCTACCAGAACCAAGCCCAGCAGTGAGATTCTTACCGCGTACGTAGGCTATTGAGATCGCTGCTATTCACACTCACTCCACTTAGGCCACCCTCCCAGCCGCTCTCCCTGCACTTGCTGACAATATCATTAGCAGGGAAAAGTTCAAACTGGGTCAATTTGCTGCTGACATACTTGGTGGTTCAATGTAAGGTGCTCCGCCTAACATCCTGCAGCCACCCACTCCAGATTCCTGGCCAGGATGTTAGAATACCTGATGGAGAGACTGCCTCATAGACTCCATTCCAGGTGCTACACTGAGCCCAGTGCACGCTGGGACAGGACTTTAAAAGTTTAACCGGTGCTGTGTGTAATATCCATGCACTGTTCTGGCAGGCTCATTAGAGCTCCTAGTTATGTACTTGACTATTCAAGACCCGGTGCTTTGATGTAAAGATGTTCCCCCAAGTGACTGGGAACCCCTGAAGAATCTGACACAGAGGGATGAAAAATTCTGATAGCCAGAATAAGCAGATTACAAATTCTAGGTAGGGTTTAGCCACACAGCTCTATTACTGCCCATCCACCACTGATGGATAGGAAGCTAAATGCTCTGCAGGAGAAATAAGCAGCTGAAATCTGTCCATTGGAACAAGACAATGGATGATGAGCCATGGAGACCAGCAAAAATTCCCCAAGCTGCATAAAACGTGCAGGGGAAGGAAGATGATGCATCACAAGGTGGTATTTCTTTTCAATTTAGTCTCCTAGTAAAATGATAGCTATTTGGTGGGCTGGATTCTTCCCTCACTGATGCCATTGTAAACTCCACGTAACACCACTGAATTCAAACCTTCATTGCAACACGTGTATTGTTATTGTTACCGGCAAGAGGAGCCCGATTGGAGTTCAAGAGGGTTACTCTAGGTTTGCACTGGTGTAACTGAGAGAGAAGAAGGTGGCCCTGGGAGAGAGAGAGTTTGCAGATGCCATTAGTGTCATAGACTAGACGTGCTGACAAGACGTCAATGAGCCCATTCTGATGTGGGCAGGAACCTAGGGAAGCACTTTTTGAAGAATGGCTCTTTTTGATGTCAGAGAGAGAAATGACATGACCCTTGCGATACAGATGTCAAGTACGCTGAGCTGAACTCACATCAAAGATCCTTACTGCGAGTGGGGTGGGGTGCGGTGGGGGAGGGGATAATTTGTCTGACTAATACCACCTGTTCCATGGGGCTGTATGGCTTAACAGATCCATCTGCCAGAAGTGGGTCTGAAGTGGAGGAAGAGAGAATTAGCTGGGGCCAGCAGCCTAGCTCTGTCATCTAGTAGAAAAACACTTCTGTTCTGAAGAAAGGAATGAGAAATACAACTGATCTCCCCAATGATGCAGGATTTCTGTGTGTTGTGTGGACTTCTGCTAGGCCTGTGTGACTGGAGGGGGAGGAAGAAGGAGGGAGGCCTGAGCAGTGGGTGAATGTATCTGAGCATAAGGGACTGCGGGGCTGCAGATATTTCAGTGCCACTTCTGGCTGAATCTGAGTGACACTTGCAGTGTGGCTAACTATCATGAGTACTGTGGTGATTGGTGTTTTTGGTTTTTTTTTTCTTTAAGCCTTGCCTTGAGGAGTCATGTCATTACATGAGACTCTCATCTTTCATTGAAAAATAAAAGCATTTTTAGCCGGTGTATTTGCAGAGAAAAGCTTGACAAATGACCCCAGAAGGCGAACAAAAAGAACCCCCAATAATTGGCTTAAAAATCATGAGTGTTTGGTTTTGTTTTGTTTTTTAATAATCTCATGGTTTTTGAACACTTGGGGCTGGCAAAGGCCTAACAGGTGGGGCCGGATGTGAATGAAGCACACACTGGTTGTGTATATCTTCTTTGGTCTGAGGGGGATCAGCTGGGTTTCCTTGAAGGACAGAACGGTTGTTTATAATTTGCATTGTGACAGAGGCTGGAGGTACCAGTCAGTTAGATTTTTGACCCATTGTGCTTGACACTACACACACCTGACAAAAAGATGGTCTCTGCCCGAAATGCTTACAATCAAAGTGCTCTGGAAGGCTGACTCTGGGCATGCAGTCCTAGGCAGGCCAGCAGTGTCCTCCCCCACTAGCTTACACTCACTTGCAAAAGCAGGTACCAAGAACACTCTGCTGGCCTTAATATTTTGCTGTCCTGAGTGACCTCTGGTGTGTGCCTGTAAGGCTGTGTAGAACTGGTGTGTGCATGTATCATTCTGATTGAAGATGGCAGGGATGCCCTGAAGGTACCAGGATCTGGAGCTGACGTGTCATTTCGGCATGCTGTAGTGACCTCAGAGAAGCCTGCCATGTGTGTGTAATGAGGGGAGAGGTGTGTGGAGGGCAGGGTGTGTGGGGCAGATGTCTGTGTGTATCATGTGAAGCACATTCAGCTGCTGCCCTGAAGGAAAATCCCGAGCTCCTGACCTGGAAAGATTAGAGGCTGAGAACACGATGAATGAATAAGAGAACGGCTAGCTTATTGACGGTTAAGACTATGAACCAAATCCTCTGCGTCTGTGGGCCCAGTCCTGGCCCCATTAAAGCTGGCCAGAGTGGGGAGTGCTGAGCCCCTCCAGGATTGGCCCTTCTGTGTGACCTGGTAAAAGAAGAGAGAAAATGGGGTGAGGTACGGCTTGGGCTTGACTCTCGTGTTTTGGATGGGGGCAGGCTGTGACTGTTACTCTTGTTCGGACCATTGTGGGTTTTAATCCATGCAGGCAGTGCCCTGAGCCTCGGAGAGGTACTTTCCTGGTGGTACCACTACAAATCAAACTGAACGATTAAAATAATCAGCCCAAGGGGGTAAGGGTAAGGGGGCAGGGGAAGGACAAGGTTCACATAAAAGCAGGACACGGGTGTACTGCCTTGTGTAACACACACGTTGTGCAGGTTCCACGCCAGTAGCCGATCCCTCACTCTCAGCACTGCTGTGTGGTGTTCTAACCTCTGGGAGAGAGGGAGTGACGCTGTGATGATAGTTATGGACGGGAGCTGAAGACACAGGCAGTTAGTAACTGCAGGGTAACTAAACACTATTGAATTTGCTGAGTGAGTGTGTGTGTGTGTGTCTTTCTCCCACCTCCCCTTTTCCCCTTCCCCCCCGACCCCTTAGTGCAGTCACCTTCTGTTTGACTCTCTATCAAGTGTTTCTTTTTATTTTTATATCATTATATTTTCCATCATATGGCAGGGCAGGAGCCTCCTTATTCGCTTTGCTTCTTTCCCTGAGAAGCATCATTATCACCCCGAGAGAGATGTGCACTCAGCCCTGGCCACAAACAAGGCTATAGGTGAATCATCAACGTTTCTGCTTTTCAGCAAAGTCCTAGAAAAGCCTGTGCAAATGGGGGCAGAGGGGCCTACTTGCATTTCTGGGTGTGTGCATGTGCAGCAGTGCTTAATGTGTAATGAAAGAGGTGCCAGGCATGGGCGGCAGGCGAACCCTCTCTTTGGGGAAGCTAGTCTGCTGGCCCCACCCCTTCTGTCTGAGGCTCCACCACCCACATGCCGGAGCTCCGAAACCCGCCCCCTATAACAAGGGGAGCCCTGAGGCAGCCCCTGAGATAGAGGAGCCCCGGCTCACCCACCCTAGCCACCCTGTGCCAGCCCCCCATCCCAGGCCGAGCCGAGCGCTGTGTCAGGCCACTCCCTCCATGCCAGGTCGAGCTGCACCCCTCCCCCCAGTGCACCACACCAGGCCGAGCCACTCCACCCACCGAGTGCCGAGCCGGGCCTCCTGCCCCCGAGTGTCGAGCTGAGCCAGCTGCCCCAGTGCCCGACCGAGCCGCCTCACTCCGCACCCACCACTTGCTCACAGTGTCCCTTCTCACTCCCCCACCCCTGAGGAGAAGCCACGCAGCAAGCAGCATGGACCTGGGGGGAGGTGAAGTGCAGGTAGGCAGGTGGCAGCCGCAGCAGGCGGTGGGTGGGGGGGCCTGGGGAAGGCGCGGGGCTACTGCAGCCTAGGTGTCCCTTGGAGGCAGCTGCACCAGGGAAAGCTTAGCCTTCTTTGGCCTATTATACCCGCCGTCCATGGTTTCAAGGCTCAAGCAATTTTTTTACATTCATAACCGAAGCAGCAAGCCCAGAGGTGCCGGGGCTATGAACTGCCACGCCCAGAGGTGCCGGGGCTATGAACTGCCACGCCCAGAGGTGCCGGGGCTAACCCCGGCAAGCCCTGGGATGGATTAAGCACTGATGTGCACATATGAGCATGTGTGTTCAGAGGCACATTAGTGAGTGAGTGCACGTGCATCAGTGTGTTTATGAAGCTATTTATTTCTAAAGTGCCTTTCCCCATAGTATGCAGGGCTCAGACCGCAAGGGTATTTAGGTGTCCAAACCCCACGAGGAGTTCACTGCCTGATGACCTTTGAGGATCAGGGCCTAGGTGCCAGGTGGGTGCATATGGACATGTTTGGTTTTGTGCAAATGTGTTTGAGCCCATAGAGTATTCAGGCTGATGCATGTGTTTACATGCATATACAAGTGTGTGTGCATTTCTTTGGGCGCATCTGTGCTTATGTGCATCATGCGTGTACCTGCTTGTGCAGTTGCTAATGGATCTCAGAATTTGCACGCACTCTCGGAGAATGTTAGAGTAGGTGAGGCCTGGATTCTATTAGAGACTCGCAAACCATTTGGATAATATAAGAACTGACCTGAACTTTTGCCCTAAACTCTAACTTGGACCACATTTACGGATCAAAAAAGGTTTTGTTCATCTCAACTTCTGGGTTCAGAGTGGAGACCATCAGACTTCCTGGGAAAACCTGTCCTGGTGAGATTCCCAGCCCTGCTGTGCAGCTCTGAGAGGTTCCCAACCCAGAGAGGCTGAGAGAGCCTCACCCAGCACAAGGAAGGAGAGTTCCCTAAGATTATTGCTTGAAATCTCTATTGTCCCTCTCCCCCATCCCCATCCCCCGGAGGTGCTTTGTGTTTCTGACAGCTCAGTTGTTTGGACCCCTCTGCCAGCTTAGCTTACTATAGCTTTTACCACAGGTTGGCCCTGCAGAGGATCAGCTGAAGACGCATGGTAACCAAACACTGATGAATTTGCTCGGGAGAGAGAATAATAATAGTTAGCATATTATGGCTTCAGCGCATGGTGCACACACCAGCTAAGTGATCCACACAACATCTCCAGAAAGTAGGTCAGTATTATCCCCGTTTTATGGATGGAAAAACAGACACAGAGAGGCTGCGTGACGTGCCAGAGGCAACATGCTGCTTCAGTGGCAGACCCAAGATGAGAACAGAGTTGTTTCTGGCCTACTTCAGGCAGTTTGTACAAACGTTCCACACCCCGCCCTGCCACTCCCCTTCACTCCTAATCTACAGCTCCCCCTGCTTTGCCAGTCCTTCCTCACCCAGGTTGGCAGAACTAATGGATCTCAGGTCTACAGCTCCCCCCTATTAGTCAAGTCCTACTCCAAACACCAGCTCTGTCAACACACCTCAGTTCTGACCTCCAGCATCCCTGCTGTTCCACTCTTGGGCTCATCACCACCCAGCTCTGCAAATGTACCTGGGCTCTGAAAGCGATCCACTCCTCCTTTGGGTAGTTCATTCCGACCCCCGACAAACCTGGCAATGTGTCTCTGCTACCCTGCACCTCCTTCTGCTTACTCCGCTCCTGGGCCTGGTGAGCAGAGTCTAGCGATCAGCTGCTGAATTGTGACAGGTTTGGGTGGCAGTTTTGTGATGTGAGCAGGAGGCAGGATGGTCTCTCCCCCACTTATTTTCCGTTCGGAGGCATCATTTTATAACTAGGTATGAAGCCCTCTTACGCTCCACATCCTAGGCTCTGGCTGTATCACTCCTTTCCCATCTCATTACCTGCCCAGAAGCAAAGGAAACAGACTTTACCATGGGGAATGAGGGCTGAGCTATGAAATCAGGCTTCAGTGCATGGGTATAGATCCTGCCTCTGCCGTGCATGAGCTGCCATGAGTCCAGGGAACTC
This sequence comes from Lepidochelys kempii, assembly GCF_965140285.1. Classification (NCBI taxonomy): domain Eukaryota; kingdom Metazoa; phylum Chordata; order Testudines; family Cheloniidae; genus Lepidochelys; species Lepidochelys kempii. Next base: position 156,865,231 of record NC_136382.1, read on the forward strand.
TGCAGCAGCCATTGCTGTTACAGGCAGCAGATTCAGGCACCAAAGGCGGCGGCTCTCTTCACTTGCAAGCCCTTCATTCCGGTGTCTGCTGTCTGTCCTTCTGCAGTTCCCGGAGGTGTGAAGACATGCTGCAGTAGCAGGGGAGTAGCAGACTGCAATGGTGGCCTCTTTTGTTGTCTGCCCACACAAGCTGGTGGCTGTTGGGGAGGGAGGATGTTTGAGCCATCAAGGATTGTGGGTGCAGGAAGGGGAACAGCATAGGAGCCACTAGGGACTGGTGTGGTGGTGGGGAAGGGGAAGAGGGCTTGAGTGGATGACAATGGGTGGGAGGGGGGAGGAAGATGGGATTGTGTGTACTTTAAATCTAGGCAGAGGGAAACCGCATTTTGAAAAAAGTGCTTAAGGGCTCATCTGCCACAGCACTGCCAATTCCACGCCCTACAACAAAGGGCTTGTTGAAAAGAGGTGGAAGGAAAAAGGAATTAAAAGAACTTGGAAATTCTTAAGATTCTTTCCACTGGAAAATATGTCTCCACTTATCAGTCAGTGTCAACAACAACAACAGACACCTGCCTTTAAACGCTGAACAGCGAGAATCAGGACAAAGGTAATTTAAGGCCTCAGCTAGCTTATAATTGGCCAGGTTTCAGTTCTGGCTCATAGCTAGGAGCAGGAGAGCTGCCTGTCATTAGTGTATGTATATGCATAAGAGATGGCCCTGAGCTGGAAGACTAGATCAAGACACCTCTGAACCGATGTGTGGTCTGAATTTTGTGACTTGGGCACTCTGGCCCATTTCTTACAGCTGTCTCTCTGCATAGATACAGTGTGCAGAGGCACATATGACTGCGTGAGTGAGGTGTATGCATTTTAGCTGTTTAACAAAAATAAATAAATAAATGATGTTAAAAGAACACTAAGTTTGCAATCTCGAGCTCTCAAAAGTTAGGAAATACCAGAATTAAGGTTGCCCGTGCCACCTTAATTCAGCTCCATTGTGCATATGCATTATAATATAGTCTTCAATTACATGATCACATACTATTATTTCCTCATTCAGTGCTTTGTGCATTTAATAAGCAGCTATTCAGTATTTTGTTTTCTTCTCACTGTTCAATGTGTGGCCCTTTGCCTTATTTACTACACATCATCCTGGTGTGAAGATAGAATTGTTAATTCCTGATGGGCTTTTCTGTGCTGCTCATCACTGTGGTATCTGAGAGCTTCCCAGACAATTTATTTTCACAAAACCCTTGTGAGGTGAGGGGTTGTGTGATCCCCATTTTACAGATGGGGAACTGAGGCACAGAGAAACTAAGGTCCAAATTATCCACTAATTTTGGATGCTCAGTTTGAGATGCCTAAAACCTGATTTTCAAGAGTACTTAGTATTTTATAGCACTTAATATGTTCAAAGCACAGCTTCTATTGACTGCAGTTGCAGTTGTGACTCCTCAGTACTTTTGCAAATCATACCCTAGGGGCTCAAGTTGGGAATTGCAGAAAAAAAGGAACATAAGTGGCCACCTGGAAAAAAATTGGTTTAAGTGACTTGCTCAGCAGTACATAGGAACTCAGCAGCAGAGGCAGGGATAGAATCCAACTCTCTAGGGCAGCATTCAGCTGCCTTAAGCATGAAACTGTCCTTTCTCTTCCAGAATTCATTTGCTACACACCTTCCAACTTCTGCAACAAATAAAGCACAGGTCCTACAGACAACAGTCTCCTTTGCTACACAATGCCGAGTCATCCCCAGAGCAGGTCCATCCTGTGCAGTGAACTAGGTCATTTCTAGAATGATGTGCGCGTATGTATTTATGTCTTTAAGGCACAGCCCTGCGTTGAATGCCTTGCCAAGAGAAATTGCCCCACAGGAGCTCCAGGAGACATTGGGCACGGCTACCCTAGAGAGTTTACAGCGGCACAGCTGCACCGATGCCGCTGAACTGCTCTATATTGATGAGTGAGAGCTCTCCCACGGGCTCAACTACACCAGCCCCCGCAAGCAGCAGGGAGAAGCTCTCCCGCCCATGTAGCACGGGCCACACCAGTGCTTATGTCGGTGTAACTTATGTCACTCGGGGAGCGTGTGTGATTTGTTCACACCTCTAAGCGGCAAATGTTATGCCAATGTACGTTGTAACATAGACGTAGCCATTGTGTCTCCTCAGATAGACAAATCTGGCCAATGCCCGGGCTCCTTTGGAGACTCTAACATTGTTGTAGGCACTAGCTTCACTTTGGGCTTGAGCCGATGCCCTTTGAAATCAATGGCAAAGTTCCCACAGATTCAGTAGAGCAGGATCAGGCCCTTAGTCCTTGTGCTCAAGAACTGGGCCTCGTCCTGGCTCTTTGCACCCCATCTTCCAGCTGCTCAGCACGGTCTGGCCTTTTAGTATGTAAATTACTAGACAAGCATCTGTGTAACTCTGCGTGCTGTGTGTGTATTAATACAATTGTGTGCTTTGTGTTCAAGGCGCTGTACAGACATTAATCAATCTTTGCAACGTTACTGAGTTAGGTAGGCAATGTGCTTGTAACCAAGTTGGTCCCAGGATATTAGCGAGACAAGGTGGGTGAGGTAATATCTTTTATTGCACCAGCTTCTGCTGGAGGCAGAGACAGGCTTTCGAGCCATCCGCAGCTCTTCTTCAGGTCTGGGAAAGGCACTCCCAGTGTCACAGCAGCATGCAAGGTGGAACGCATTGTTCAGCATAAGTAGTTAGTACATATTGGAAAGGACCATTCAAGTTAGAGTTGTCCATTAGGTAGGCAGGCAGGCAAGTGTTATTCCCATTTTATAGATGGGGAAATTTAGGCAGCAAGGTGAAGTGACTTGCTCAAAAGTCCATGCAGCAAGGAAAGGATACAACCTGCTGACTTAAGCCCCTGTGCTCATTCCTCCTGAATAACCCATGCCCCACTTGGATTCTGTGTTCTGATACAGTCGTGATGATCCCAGGCATAATGATTCCCTGAGAACGACGGAGCTATTTTCTATTGTTCGCATAAACAGCGTGGTTGTTGAAACTTTCTCTCTCCTACGTAATGTGTCCACTCCAAACTCATGCCAACAAAGTCTGGGCATGCCTGGCCTACGTTGGCCACCAGCTCCTCCTTTTGGATCCTAATCCCTAGGAAATGCCTTGCCTTCTAAACCTTAATGCTTATGTAGAATTTCTTTATGGGACTTTTCCACTCAGCTCACATTCAACCCAACAAAGCCCTGCCCAGGGCTGCTTGGATTACTTCACATCCTTCACTTCTGCCAGTCCTTCCAGTTCTTCTTCATTGCCAGGTCCCCCACCCACTTTCCTTCTTGCATCTTGGTATCCATATACTAATATCAAAGGCCAGAGGACAAATCCAGATGTGAGAGTAAATTTATTCTCTCCCACCTCCCCTCAACTATCTGATTACTGCACAGCTAACTTTAGCAGAAGTGGGCAGGAAGATAGGGTTGCTAGTGATGAGAGCAGAAGACCAATAGGCAGAACTCCTAGATTCTATTCCTGGCTCTGCCTCACTGAGTGACCTAGGGAAAGCTGCTTCCTTTCTTTCTAGCTCATTTTCCCCATCTGTAGAATGGAGACAGTGAATCACCTTCGTAAAGCACAAGGAGAACATCAGATGAAAGGCTCTGGATAAATGCAATGTGATTATTATAATGAACATTTATGCTGACCGCATTCTTTCTACTGCTGTTGCTTTTCCTTAAAAGTGTTTAGTAATAAGGTCAATGGGAGTGAGACCTTTATTTACATCCTGTTCAATTCTGAAGCAAGAAAATCCCTGTTGAAATCAATAGAAGTTCACAAGGCCGTCGCTTCTGAAGTCCTTGCTCAGGTGATTAACACACTGGACTGGTATGCAGGAGGTCTGGGTTCCTTTTCTGGCTCTGCCAGAGACTGCCTGTGTGACCGGGGGGCAAGTCACTTCCCCTCTCTATGCCTCAATTCCCCATCGGGAAAATGATACTGGCCTCCTCTGTGAAGTGCTTTGAGATCTGTGGCTGAACAGCACTATGAAAGAGCTAGAGAGACAAGGTGGGTGAGGTAATCTCTTTTATTGGACCAACTTCTGTTGGGGAGAGAGACAGGCTTTCAGAAGGAAAACTCTGTGCAGCTCAAAAGCCTGTCTCTCTCACCAACAGCAGGTGGACCAGTAAAAGCATGGGCAGTGGGTATAATAGGCCAGGGGAGGCTAAGCCTCTCCAAACAGGATACAGCACACCTCCCTTTGGAGGCACGCCGCCAGCCTGCTGCCTTTGGAGTGCTGCCGTCGCTCTGCCCCGCGGCCCCGCTCCTGCGTCCTGCTCTTCCCCTGTGACTCTGCCCACGCTGCTCCTCTTCCTGCCCTCGGTCCACCTTTTCCCCCAAGCTTCCCCTGCCCCGTTTGTTACTCACACTTCTCCGCAGCTTTACACATCAAGTTAATTCACATTTAAACACTAACACACATTTCAATCTAAGGCTAATTAAGTACAGGACATGGACAGATGAAAACAATGCAATCAACATCTCTCTTCATTTCTATCAGCACAAGTGAATTGCCCTGAATACATGCTGACCCACTCAGCCCTTCTTGGATACTCAGGGCATGGGTACACTTGCAGATGTAGAGCACTTTGAGTTAAACCAGCCTTTGGAGAGTGCAGTAGGGAAAGCGCTGCCGTCTGATCACACCGACACCTGCAAGTACACTGGCATGGCCACATTTGCAGCACTTGCCACGGCATTGGGAGCAGTGCATTATGGGCAGCTATCCCACAGAGCACCTCTTCCCATTCTGGTGCTGTGGCTTGTGGGAAGGGGGCGGGGATTGCAGGGCATTCTGGGTCCTGTCCCAATGCCCCGTGATGCATCGGTTCGCATCCCAGCAATCCCTGTGCTTCCGTCCACATTTGGCGCCATCTTTCAACGTTTTTTATACTGCGTGCTCTGTCTTCCCTTTCAGTCTGTGGGAATGGAGCCCGAAGTGCTGAGGAGGATGCTGATGAGTTTTGCCAGCATGTCACATTTGGCAGTCGAGTTATTCCTTATGATCCAAAGTGACAGTGAGGGCTCAGATGATGATATCGACTTGAGTAACGCATATGACACGAGTTTGCTTTTTGGCATTCAGAGACATGCTTACCACTGTAGAACGCCGCTTTTGGGCTCGGGAAAAAAAGCACTGAGTAGTAGGATCACATCGTCATGCAAGTCTGGGATGACGAGCAGTGGCTGCAGAACTTTTGGATGAGAAAAGCCACTTTCATGGGACGAAAGCTTATGCTCAAATAAATTGGTTAGTCTCTAAGGTGCCACAAGTACTCCTTTTCTTTTTACGAATACAGACTAACACGGCTGTTACTCTGAAACCTTTCATGGGACTGTGTGAGGAGCTCGTCCCCACCCTGCACCTCAAGGACACGAGATTGAGAGCTGCCCTGAAGGTGGAGAAGCGGGTGGCTGTTGCAATCTGGAAGCTGGCAACTCCAGACAGCTACCGATTGGTCGCTAACCAGTTTGGAACAGGGAAGTTGACCGCTGGAATCGTGTTGATGCAAGTTTGCAGGGCCATTAATTGCATCCTGCTCAGAAGAACCGTGACACTGGGTAACATGTGTGACATTGTGGATGGCTTTGCACAAATGGGACAAGGAGCACAGTGGCTCTCCCCAGAAACCTGCGCAAGCACATTTCCCACATTCTGAGACCTTTGAAGAGATCACTGAGGCCGATTACCATGATGTGAGAGAGCACATCAACGTCCTATTAAGTATCTAGGCATGCATGCAGCCCTAAGCCTCCTCACCCCAAGCACCCGCACCGAATAACTTCCTTCCCAAAATAAAAGCTGCTTACCAGGAACCTCCTCTGGTGTTTGTCCTTCCCCAAGCACCAGGCGCCGCGACTGGCTGCCTTCTTCCTGGCTTGAGAGCATCTAGGGATTCCAGGGTGTCTTCCTCCACCTCAGCACCCTCGCTCCCGCTTTGCTCCTTCTCCTCCTGCCTTGTTGGACTGGCCTTGGAAGTGTCCGTGGTGGTCGTTGGAGTGGAGGTGGGGTTGCCCCCAAGTATCACGTCCAGCTCTTTGTAGAAACAGCAGGTCGTGGGGGCAGCACCAGAACAGCCGTTTGCCTTGTGGGTTTTGCAGTAGGCGTTCCGCAGCTCCTTCACTTTAATCCTGCGCTGCACTGCACTGCATCCCGGTCATGGCCCCTTTCCATCATGGCCCTTGATCTCTGCCCAAAGGTAGTGGTAGCGCAGCTGGGACTGGACAGCTTCCTCCCCCTAAACACTGATGAGGTCCAGCACCTCGCCATTGCTCCATGCTGGGGATCGCCTGGCGCGTGGAGGCATGGTCACCTGGAATGATGCCCTGAGAGCACTCCACGCCTGGCTGAGCAAACAGGAAGGGGATTTTCAGAATTCCCAGAGAATTTAAAGGGCGGGTCTGACGGTTGGTCACCGGAGGGCCAGGCAGTAGATTTCAAAGTGGTGACTAGAGTGACTAGAATAGGCAACACTTCTGGAGGGCGATCAGAGCACACTAACAGACCAGGGCATCCACACTGGCACCACGGCGCTCCAGCGGGGGCGCAGGAAACATTATTCCACTCGCCAAGGTGGAGTACCAGGAGCGCTCTAGCCACGGAGTCGGAGCGCTCTACGTGCCTTGCCTGTGTGGACGGGTCGTGAGCTAGTGCACCCGGGGCTCGTTTAATGCACACTAACTCGCAAGTGTAGCCAAGCCCTCAGATACAAATGAATCACCCTGGTGCTCTGGTCTGAGCTGGTCTGTCTGCGACACCGAGCTGGTAACCTCTTTAGACAGCATCACAGTATTCTTATTCTTTCTCCCACCGTTTGTCTACTTGGACTGAAAGGCTCAGATCCTCATAGGTATTTAGGCACTTAACTCCTATTTCAGTGAGGCTTAAGCGCCTCAGTAGCTTTGAGGATCTGAGCCCAAGCGATTTAAGGCAAGCTCTATCTCTCACTGTGTGTACGGACAGTGCCCCATTCAAAGGGGCCCAGTCTCAGCTGTGGCCTCTACTGCAATACAAATATTTAATGACGAAGGACTTCTGCATTTGGCACTTAATGTAATCAGTTGACTGATAAACCTACAGAAAACTGAGACCACTGCCTGAATCTCCATCCTTATTTCATGTTACATTGCTATATTGAGGACAGAGGGCTATATCCTAAAACTTTGCATTCCTTCCTCTCAACTGATGTCACCATACTGTTATTTAAAATGTTTTTTTTTATTCACTAATCAAACAATCATTCCCAGACCCCTCCATTGAACAGCTCCTGCTAAAAGCTGTAACATAATTCAGCATCACCTGGTCCCTGTAATGTTACAATCATTTGTCAAGGCTCATTTGTTTCAAGGTCTTCAAGTTGTAAAGCCTGGGAGGGTTTTCACTTGGTCTTCAGGAATGTTGGCCCTGTGTCAAGGCTGAAGGAAAGGAAAAAAGAAGAACCACAGAGAAACAAAGGCAAATGTAGTTCCATGCAAAGGGGCATATTAAATAGTTAGTGTTAAAAACAATGAAACCCACAGGGGGAAAAAAAACAAACAAACTCATGACCACTCACCACTTCAGTGTTGCCAATTCAAGGAAAACACTAAAAATCGAGTGGGGGAATCAGTCTGTTGCTTTCCATTTTAAAAGGAAAAGTTCTAGCTCTCATGGTAGCCTAGAAGAGTTTGAAAAGGTGAGCTGAGTACATGCTGAAGGCTCGGGAACCAGAAACCAAATAGAAAGAATCCAATATTTACTGATCTTTTAAAAAAATCATTATTTTTAAAACAGTTTCTGGGGGCCAGGCTCATGTCTGTTGCATGTTTGGGATTGACAACACCGGACCCTTGCCCCAATAATGATCCACTAGAGAGGGCAGCCTTCAAGTGTAGCCATTGCTCCAGAGGTAGAATAGGCCTTTCAATCTTGTGTTCCAAACCTGTTGGTTTGCCCTGCCTACTCTGTCTATTTGAACCAGTAATTTAATTCTTCATCGTAGTGACATGGTTGACCCTATGGATGATTTGAGTCTACACACAACATGCATGTTGCTTGGTTAGCAGCCTTGGCAACTGTGTGTTTTGCCTCTGTCAGTGCCCTAAGCCCCTACTTGGTTGTCTTTCCATCCAGCCCACTATTATTGCTCAGTGTAGAAACTGTTACACAAGCCTGAGTAACCTGGTTTTCCTTCCATCTGTCTGTGAAGTAGGACATCACAGAGTGCGTGTGCTGAAGGTGCTGTTCTGGGCCACATTTTAGGTACAGAGTTCTTTGGAGAATCTGACCATAGATATCACAGTGGGGAATGATGTTGAGACCGCAGCTCTTTTGAAAGTCTGGCCCTTATTTAGGTGGCTGAATGGGAGCTCAGCTCCAAGATCTGCCCCCACTTGTTACTGCTGAGCACTTTCAATCTGTCTGATCTGTGCACATACCCTCTGGGAACCCCTGCTGAAACACTATGGCAGAGCCCCAAAGCACAGGTAAAAACATGCTCACGCAGCATTGCAGACATGGATGCACGAACACTGAGATGGGGCATATTGTGAAAAACTGCATTGTGGATGCCACTCCATTGTGGATGTTGGTTATAACTGCGTATAACTTCCCAGGGATATCCAGGGTTGTGTGGCACCTCACCACCACCTGCCCTTAGCATGCAGCAGTCTTGTCTGAACCTGCTGTGGATCAGTTCCCCGAAACCACCAGCCTCTGGTAGCACAAGCATGATTTTCCAGGGCCTTGCAGCCCCTTATCCACTGAAAACTCACAGAATTACCAGGCCTCAAAGAATACAGATTCAAGGAATGGTGAGTAAGAATATTGGAAACCAACAGTTACATACAAAAACATTTCCCACCAAAAGTTTTCTCCAGGGTTTTCAGTCAAGCCTGGTTAAGACCCTTTTTCATAAAGCAAATGTGCTGTTTACTTCCTCAGTGAAGGGTGCCAGGGTATCGTCTTTGCCTCCCCCAACTCTAGTGGAGCAAGCCTTGAAAGTGCACCTCAAGATTAAGTTCTCTCCCCCTTTCTTTCTCTTCCTGTTAGTTTCTTTTGGAAGTTCTGACAATCCTCCATTTGTATTCAGGTCAGGCTGGTGCTAGGAGCCCCCTTCTAATGGGACAATACTCAGTTTACACATAAACAGACAATGGCAAAACCTCTCTTCTGACAGAAAACCTGATTTTCACCTTTGCTGCAGATTTGTACCTGGACGCAGACTTTAAGAACATACTATGTGTGCATATGCATACACGCACATGCCTGTTTCACAAAGACATTGATGACCAATGACACGCTGGCTTTCATTTGAGAAATCACATGATATTGTTTGGTAAACTCCAAAATACGTACCAGACTCAGGAGATTCCTGTAGCCCCTGGGCACTTGATCTGCGCCCCTGGCCAGTTGGCGCTAAGAGGCTCCTGGGTCACACTAGCTCAGACTAGAGCACCACATTGTGGTTACAAAAACACAGGTATGCTAGTAGAATAGCGAAGACTTTAGTCACATGAGTAATCCTACTGAATTCAATAACACTTTGTATAGGTATTACTCATGTGAGTCAGGGTTCCAGGATCTGGAGTCAGCAAGGAACTGATTCTCCAGGGCCAGGCAGGAACCTGTGTTCTGGTTTAGTGGAGAAGGAGAAAGGTAAGCGAGGAACAGGGACGGGGGCAGAGAGAGAATACTCCTCATAGTAATTAATGCCTAGCTGTTATGTAATGCTTTTATCCATAGGTCTCCAAGTGCTTTACAGAGGAGGTCTGCAGTACAGAGCAGTGAAGTGACTTGGCAGATGCTTTGGAGACCTGGATTCTATTCCCAGTTTTGTCACTGGCCTGCTGCGTAACTATGGCCAAGTGCCCTGTCCCAACCACAACGTGGATCTAGTTGTATTATCTAAAGCAGAAAAAACAGATTATTTTGAATTGCGAAGCTGCAAACTCACCTGTAGGTTGTTAGTGACTCAAACTCCACCAGGACCCCTAGATGGGAGTACAGTCCCATAACTCAGTTAGTAGTTATTCTATGAACAAAGCCCCCTTTGCCCCTCAGAAAATGTCACAGGGTTTTTATAAGGCCCATAAATCTTCACAATAGCTGATAGGGCTGGGCTGACACATCAAGGATCCTATGGCTTCCAGTTAGCCTTTGTTCAATCACATGAATGAAGCAATTGTACCAGTCCTCATTTCTCAGAGCTATGGCTCTCCTAGGGCTGGGCTGACACATCAAGGATCCTGTATCCTATGGCTTCCAGTTAGCCTTTGTTCAATCACATGAATGAAGCAATTGTACCAGTCCTCTCATTTCTCAGAGCTATGGCTCTCCTAGGGCTATGGACGGACTGAAGATAATTTTGTCTAAGGATGGATAAACTATGGAAAGTTTAGGTTTGGTTTAGAATTGGATAAGGATCTAAAGCTTATACTGTTTATTTGAACCTTACTTAGCTTTAACCAAATCTTCAAAAGACTGATTTCCAGAGGAAGAATAAGCTTCGTCACAAAGTTTCTTGTCCTCCTTGCTTTAGGTTTCTGTCTATGAAATTGTGATGCATCAGTTTTCCTGTGTACTGCCTCTTTAAAAACCTAAGCACCTCCCTCATGCACACAGAGCTTGACAGTCGTTTTGTTTCTCGGAGTGCCTGTAGCATGTTACAGTGGAGATGTATACACTGTGCTCTCTCCGGGAGACTTTTTAATTTTGTTCTTAAACCAAAGTAATTTTAGACTGAAAGAATGTGTTTTGCTCTTTGTGTATGGAAATATAACAGGGTTGGAAAGGAAATACAATGCCATTAAAACATCTGTTCTAATAGTGTTTTGCCGCATGAGCTTTGATACCTGGAAAGCTAAGAGCAGCAGTACCTCAATACAAATACTAAATAATTATCATCATCATGATGCAAGCAAGGTACTATTCAGCGTACATAAGGGTATTACAATCTGGTCCTTAGTTTGTAAGCTCTTTGGGAGGCAAAGGGGGCCTTTGTTTTGCATACATAGCACCTAGCATAGAAGAGCCCTGATCAGGGCATTTACCCACTATCTCAATATAAATAAAAAACAATCAGCTGGTGCGGTTTGTTTTGCTTTTCACTGAAACTAAATGGTCAGTTTCCCTTTTTGGGTCTCATGCACTTTTGCAATGCTGTTGTGTATTTGTGTTTACAACATCAAAAATGTTTTTAATGAAATTTTAAAGAAGTGAAAATATTTCTATTCCTACTGGGACAAAATCTTCAGTTCACATTGAGTACACTTCTGTTTCTGCAGACCCACATCAAAACAAATACTCTAAAGTGGCATTAATGTTAGGTCAAAGAAAACAAACCAAAAAAAGAACAAGAGTCAAGTTTCCAGGACAGAGCACAGTGTGTTTGTCTTCTTTGTAAAAGACTAAAACAACAATCAGAACAAAGTGACTGCTGGCTCTGCTTACAGGCAGGGTTCTTAGAATTTAATAGGGCAGCACACAAAGAATAAAAGCTTCACAGTTCCAAGCTACCTAGTCCTCAGAAGTCATCTGAGTCAGTGGCAAAATTCCCATTGTCTTTGATGAGGCCAGGATTTCACCCTCTAGCCCTTAATACAGCCACCATTTGTTTGGTTCGTTTCCTAGACTTCAAGCCTAACTGCCTGTGTCCCTTTCACTGGCAGAGGCTTAGGGTATGTCTACACGACGGAATAAGGTCGAATTTATAGAAGTCGGTTTTTTAAAAATCGGTTTTATATATTCAAGTGTGTGTGTCCCCACAGAAAATGCTCTAAGTGCATTAAGTGCATTAACTCAGCGGAGTGCTTCCACAGTACCAAGGCTAGAGTCGACTTCCAGAGTGTTGCACTGTGGATGTCTCCGCTGCCCATTGGAATTCTGGGTTGAGATCCCAATGCCTGATGGGGCTAAAACATTGTCGCGGGTGGTTCTGGGTACATATCGTCAGGCCCCCCTTCCCTCCCTCCCTCCATGAAAGCAAGGGCAGACAATTGTTTCGCGCCTTTTTTCCTGAGTTACCTGTGCAGACGCCATACCACGGCAAGCATGGAGCCCGCTCAGGTAACTGTCACCCTATGTCTCCTGGGTGCTGGCAGACGCGGTACGGCATTGCTACACAGTAGCAGCAACCCATTGCCTTCTGGCAGCAGATGGTGCAGTACGACTGGTAGCCATCCTCGTCATGTCCAAGGTGCTCCTGGCCACGTCGGCTGGGAGCACCTGGGCAGACATGGGCGCAGGGACTAAATTTGGAGTGACTTGACCAGGTCATTCTCTTTAGTCCTGCAGTCAGTCCTATTGAACCGTCTTATGGTGAGCAGGCAGGCGATACGGATTGCTAGCAGTCGTACTGTACCATCTTCTACCGGGCAGGCAAGAGATGAGGATGGCTAGCACTCATACTGTACCATCTTCTGCCGAGCAGCCATGAGATGTGGATGGCATGCAGTCCTTCTGCACCGTCTGCTGCCAGCCAAAGATGTAAAAGATAGATGGAGTGGATCAAAACAAGAAATAGACCAGATTTGTTTTGTATTCATTTGCTTCCCCCCCTCCCCCGTCTAGGGGACTCATTCCTCTAGGTCACACTGCAGTCACTCACAGAGAAGGTGCAGCGAGGTAAATCTAGCCATGTATCAATCAGAGGCCAGGCTAACCTCCTTGTTCCAATAAGAACAATAACTTAGGTGCACCATTTCTTATTGGAACCCTCCGTGAAGTCCTGCCTGAAATACTCCTTGATGTAAAGCCACCCTCTTTGTTGATTTTAGCTCCCTGAAGCCAACCCTGTAAGCCGTGTCCTCATTCACCCCTCCCTCCGTCAGAGCAACGGCAAACAATAGTGCATCTGAGAGTGCTGTCCAGAGCAGTCACAATGGAGCACTCTGATGGGGCTAAAACATTGTCGTGGGTGGTTTCTGGTTACATATTGTCAGGCCCCCGTTCCCTCCCTCCCTCCCTGAAAGCAAGGGCAGACAATCGTTTCGCGCCTTTTTTCCTGAGTTACCTGTGCAGACGCCATACCATGGCAAGCATGGAGCCCACTCAGGTAACTGTCACCCTATGTCTCCTGGGTGCTGACGCGGTACGGCATTGCTACACAGTAGCAGCAACCCATTGCCTTCTGGCAGCAGACGGTACAGTACGACTGGTAGCCATCCTCATCATGTCCAAGGTGCTCCTGGCCACGTCAGCTGGGAGTGCCTGGGCAGACATGGGCGCAGGGACTAAATTTGGAGTGACTTGACCGGGTCATTCTCTTTAGTCTTGCAGTCAGTCCTATTGAACTGTCTTATGGTGAGCAGGCAGGCGATATGGATGGCTAGCAGTCCTATTACATCATCTTCTGCTGAGCAGCCATGAGATGTGGATGGCGTGCAGTCCTTCTGCACCGTCTGCTGCTAGCCAAAGATGTAAAAGATAGATGGAGTGGATCAAAACAAGAAATAGACCAGATTTGTTTTGTACTCATTTGCCTCCTCCCCTGTCTAGGGGACTCATTCCTCTAGGTCACACTGCAGTCACTCACAGAGAAGGTGCAGCGAGGTAAATCTAGCCATGTATCAATCAGAGGCCAGGTTAACTTCCTTGTTCCAATAAGAACAATAACTTAGGTGCACCATTTCTTATTGGAACCCTCCATGAAGTCCTGCCTGAAATACTCCTTGATGTAAAGCCACCCCCTTTGTTGATTTTAGCTCCCTGAAGCCAACCCTGTAAGCCGTGTCGTCAGTCGCCCCTCCCTCCATCAGAGCAACGGCAGACAATCGTTCCGCACCTTTTTTCTGTGCGGACGCCATACCAAGGCAAGCATGGAGGTCACTCAGCTCACTTTGGCAATTAGGAGCACATTAAACACCACATGCATTATCCAGCAGTATATGCAGCATCTGAACCTGGCAAAGCGATACCGGGCGAGGAGGCGACGTGAGCGCGGTCACGTGAGTGATCAGGACATGGACACAGATTTCTCTGAAAGCATGGGCCCTGCCAATGCATGCATCATGGAGCTAATGGGGCAGGTTCATGCTGTGGAACGCCGATTCTGGGCTCGGGAAACAAGCACAGACTGGTGGGACCGCATAGTGTTGCAGGTCTGGGATGATTCCCAGTGGCTGCGAAACTTTCGCATGCGTAAGGGCACTTTCATGGAACTTTGTGACTTGCTTTCCCCTGCCCTGAGGCGCATGAATACCAAGATGAGAGCAGCCCTCACAGTTGAGAAGCGAGTGGCGATAGCCCTGTGGAAGCTTGCAATGCCAGACAGCTACCGGTCAGTTGGGAATCAATTTGGAGTGGGCAAATCTACTGTTGGGGCTGCTGTGATGCAAGTAGCCCACGCAATCAAAGATCTGCTGATATCAAGGGTAGTGACCCTGGGAAATGTGCAGGTCATGTGGATGGCTTTGCTGCAATGGGATTCCCTAACTGCGGTGGGGCCATAGACGGAACCCATATCCCTATCTTGGCACCGGAGCACCAAGCCGCCGAGTACATAAACCTCAAGGGGTACTTTTCAATAGTGCTGCAAGCTCTGGTGGATCACAAGGGACGTTTCACCAACATCAACGTGGGAAGGCTGGGAAAGGTACATGACGTTCGCATCTTCAGGAACTCTGGTCTGTTTCAAAAGCTGCAGGAAGGGACTTTATTCCCAGACCAGAAAATAACTGTTGGGGATGTTGAAATGCCTATATGTATCCTTGGGGACCCAGCCTACCCCTTAATGCCATGGCTCATGAAGCTGTACACAGGCAGCCTGGACAGTAGTCAGGAGCTGTTCAACTACAGGCTGAGCAAGTGCAGAATGGTGGTAGAATGTGCATTTGGACATTTAAAGGCGCGCTGGCGCAGTTTACTGACTCGCTTAGACCTCAGCGAAACCAATATTCCCACTGTTATTACTGCTTGCTGTGTGCTCCACAATATCTGTGAGAATAAGGGGGAGACGTTTATGGCGGGGTGGGAGGTTGAGGCAAATCGTCTGGCTGCTGGTTATGCGCAGCCAGACACCAGGGCGGTTAGAAGAGCACAGGAGGGCGCGGTACGCATCAGAGAAGCTTTGAAAACCAGTTTCATGACTGGCCAGGCTACGGTGTGAAAGTTCTGTTTGTTTCTCCTTGATGAAACCCCCCGCCCCTTGGTTCACTCTACTTCCCTGTAAGCTAACCACCCTCGCCTCCTCCCTTCAATCACCGCTTGCAGAGGCAATAAAGTCATTGTTGCTTCACATTCATGCATTCTTTATTCATTCATCACACAAATAGGGGGATGACTACCAAGGTACCCCAGGAGGCGTGGTGGAGGAGGGAAGGAAAATGCCACACAGCACTTTAAAAGTTTACAACTTTAAAATTTATTGAATGCCAGCCTTCTTTTTTTTGGGCAATCCTCTGTGGTGGAGTGGCTGGTTGGCCGGAGGTCCCCCCACCGCGTTCTTGGGCGTCTGGGTATGGAGGCTATGGAACTTGGGGAGGAGGGTGGTTGGTTACACAAGGGCTGTAGCAGCAGTCTGTGCTCCAGCTCCCTTTGCTGCAGCTCAACCATACACTGCAGCATACTGGTTTGGTCCTCCAGCAGCCTCAGCATTGAATCCTGCTTCCTCTCATCACGCTGCTGCCACATTTGAGCTTCAGCCCTGTCTTCAGCCCGCCACTTACTCTCTTCAGCCCGCCACCTCTCCTCCCGGTCATTTTGTGCTTTCCTGCACTCTGACATTATTTGCCTCCATGCATTCGTCTGTGCTCTGTCAGTGTGGGAGGACAGCATGAGCTCGGAGAACATTTCATCGCGAGTGCGTTTTTTTTTCTTTCTAAGCTTCACTAGCCTCTGGGAAGGAGAAGATCCTGTGATCATTGAAACACATGCAGCTGGTGGAGAAAAATAAAGGGACAGTGGTATTTTAAAAGACACATTTTATAAAACAGTGGCTACACTCTTTCAGGGTAAACCTTGCTGTTAACATTACATACATAGCACAAGTGCTTTCGTTACAAGGTCGCATTTTGCCTCCCCCCACCGCGTGGCTACCCCCTCAACCCTCCCCCCTCCCTGTGGCTAACAGCGGGGAACATTTCTGTTTAGCCACAGGCAAACAGCCCAGCAGGAATGGGCTCCTCTGAGTGTCCCCTGAAGAAAAGCACTCTATTTCAACCAGGTGACCATGAATTATATCTCACTCTCCTGAGGATAACACAGAGAGATAAAAAACGGATGTTGTTTGAATGCCAGCAAACATACACTGCAATGCTTTGTTGTACAATGATTCCCGAGTACGTGTTACTGGCCTGGAGTGGTAAAGTGTCCTACCATGAAGGACGCAATAAGGCTGCCCTCCCCAGAAACCTTTTGCAAAGGCTTTAGGACTACATCTAGGAGAACCGCGAATGCCAGGGCAAAGTAATCCTTTCACATGCTTGCTTTTAAACCATGTATAGTATTTTAAAAGGTACACTCACCGGAGGTCCCTTCTCCGCCTGCTGGGTCCAGGAGGCAGCCTTGGGTGGGTTCGGGGGGTACTGGCTCCAGGTCCAGGGTGAGAAACAGTTCCTGGCTGTCGGGAAAACCGGTTTCTCCGCTTGCTTGCTGTGAACTATCTACAACCTCATCATCATCATCATCTTCTTCGTCCCCAAAACCTGCTTCCGTATTGCCTCCATCTCCATTGAAGGAGTCAAACAACACGGCTGGGGTAGTGGTGGCTGAACCCCCTAAAATGGCATGCAGCTCATCATAGAAGCGGCATCTTTGGGGCTCTGACCCGGAGCGGCCGTTCGCCTCTCTGGTTTTCTGGTAGGCTTGCCTCAGCTCCTTCAGTTTCACGCGGCACTGCTTCAGGTCCCTGTTATGGCCTCTGTCCTTCATGCCCTGGGAGATTTTGACAAAGGTTTTGGCATTTCGAAAACTGGAACGGAGTTCTGATTGCACGGATTCCTCTCCCCATACAGCGATCAGATCCCGTACCTCCCGTTCGGTCCATGCTGGAGCTCTTTTGCGATTCTGGGACTCCATCATGGTCACCTCTGCTGATGAGCTCTGCATGGTCACCTGCAGCTTGCCACGCTGGCCAAACAGGAAATGAGATTCAAAAGTTCGCGGTTCTTTTCCTGTCTACCTGGCCAGTGCACCTGAGTTAAGAGTGCTGTCCAGAGCGGTCACAATGGAGCACTCTGGGATAGCTCCCGGAGGCCAATACCGTCGAATTGTGTCCACAGTACCCCAAATTCGAGCCGGCAAGGCCGATTTAAGCGCTAATCCACTTGTCAGGGGTGGAGTAAGGAAATCGATTTTAAGAGCCCTTTAAGTCAAAATAAAGGGCTTCATCATATGGAAGGGTGCAGGTTTACATCAATTTAATGCTGCTAAATTCAACCTAAAGTCCTAGTGTAGACCAGGGCCAAGGCTTAATCCAAAGAGAAATAGTCCTGGCAGCCACTACAGCACACAAACTGGAGATAACAGCTAGAGCACAAATTGGAAGGGCTTTCAAAATCCATTGTCAGAGTAAACTGGCCAGAAAGATCTCCTCTCCCACTATTAACCAGCTTGACCCAAGACTGCAGAAGGACCACACTGTTCTATCTTATCTGCTTTGCATACAAACCAAATCTTCAGTCCCACTAGGCTCCAGGCAGTCACCTCAGCACAGCTGCGCTGCTGCTCCTCCTCCTCTTCCTTCCTGGTTCAATCAACCCCCAATCCAGGGACTGGCATTCATGGTTTCTGGCAGGTTTCCAGTTTGCCCCTATCAAACCCTATCTGATCTTTTCCCCCTTGCTCCTTCTCAGCCTTCTTGTCAGGCAGCTTCCCTTCTCTTCTCCTCTGGGTCTCTTTTCCCCAACTGGGTGCACCCAGCTATTTATAGAGACAACCCTGCTATCCTCTAGCTAGGCTTTATTTCTAATTAGGCCTGCCCCATCCTCCAAGTGCACCCAACCTGGTTAATTGGCCTCTAAGGCCCATATTAACCCTTTTGCAAGATGTGTGGGGTAAACACCCTCTCACGGTTACAATGACTCTTCATGGGTTTGCAGGGGAGTGGTCTCCTTCTCTCACGAGTGACTCCTTACCTTTCCTCAGTCTCCCCATGAAAAGCCTGGCATGTCTGCTCAGATTGATATGCCTGGCATGTGGTCCCAGATTCCAGGTCTACCATGAAATCTCTTTTCAAGACTCACTCCTCTCAGCCTCTCAGCGCTGACCTCTGCTGCACCATTCCTGCACCCTTTGGGACTCCATCAAACATTATATATATAACCTGAAAGATGTGTATGCCACAAAACCCTGATTATCATGGATCTTTCCTTTTGTACCCACCACACATCCCTTTGTCCATCTTTCCTTGCTGTAGCTTTAAGCTCCCTGGAGATTGTTTGTAAAGCACTGCACTCTCCTCTGGTGTGATCGTTAGGATCATTAGGCATTAGGAAGCCTGGTTGCTGTGGATGGGAGATTGTGGGAGCTGTCCATGCCCTGTTTGCCCTTTGGATGAATAGAAAAGCTGACTTTCCACAGACTCAAAGCATTCTGCGCCAGCTCTGTAAAGGTCATGGAATGTGGCTATGCTACCAAGAGACTCCAGTGGAAAGCTCCCTCTCTGCTTCCTCCCCTCCTCCATGCTGAAAGGAAACCCAGGGGAGTAAGAAACTACCTTTGAAGTGTTCGATAAGCTCTCTATCTCTCTAAGTGACTAGTTGGGAAGGTAGGGGTGGAAAGGGTGGAGACAGTGACTGTTATCCCTTTGGCTTTGCCTCCCAGCACAGCCCCATCCTAGGTAAGGTGCCTGAGGCAATGTGGTCTGGTGGGATGCTTTGTGCTCTCTTCATCTCCCCCCCCGAACAGATTAGAACAATGTAATAAGGTGATGAGCGCTGCCACGACAAAAAAAAAATAATTCCCCTTTGATGCACACTAAAAGAGAGGTGGAAACCACCCCGGAATAGAAATGCAATTCTCATGTTCCTCCTAAATGGAGGCTGGTAACAAAGAACTGAATCTTTGAAATCCAAGTGGCCTAGCTTAACTCTTCCCCTGCTTTTTGATTTTTTTTTTAAACGAGTGAGTCATACACGCTCAAATGTGGGAGAAAACAACTGGGTGCAAGAATGCAGGGATGGAAGGAGCATTGCCACAGAGCAGCGTGGGAGCACGGGACTGAAACAGCAGGGGACGGCGTGAGGCAGGGGCATTGGCAGAGCTGCCCGGGGGCCGAGGGCTGACGAAGCAGCCGGGTTTGTGAGACAGTCTGGAGATGCGTTGGCAGAGCTGGGAAGAAAGGAGAATTGGAACAGCAGGGTAAAGGCTGAGGTGCCTCAGTAGGACTGTGTGGGAACTGAGAAACGAACACAGCCAGGAATATTGGGGGACATGGGGCAGAGCTGTCTGACAGGAGGTCGTACAGGGCCTGCCTGGCCTGTACCTAGCTCTAGCCATAGCTCCTCATTCGCACTTTCATGAGTGTTACATTAACCTGCAGATAGCCCCCCTCCCAAAATGTGTTTTCCTTTGCATACTGAACAGTGGGCTATTGTCACGTGAACTCTTCCTTCCTGCTGGACCCCGATTGCCTCAGAACAATTGTACTGGAGCAACTACTAAAGTCAATAGAACATTAGATTAGGAAGCACCTTGCATGTTAGTGAAGTGCTGTTCCTGGCTTCTGGTGGAGTATTCTGAAGCACATCTGGATGTGTTGGGTGTCTCACGGCTGTACTCATTGGAACAGGCCTTGACTTAAAGCAGGACTGTCAGTTGGGATTTTAGCTTTCAAATACCTTGTGCATTCAGGGAAATCCATTCGCTCTTCACTTGTTTTTCATACCTGTTTGTGATTAAACAAAGGCTTCATTCCTCGTGGACCATCTGTTCTTTTTCTTTCTATCCAGCAGTGAAGTTTTAGTGTTTGAATTTTGGCCATCAAGTGGCTCAGTGAATTGCTGAGTCTGTGTCAGTCAGTGGTACGGTGAAGGGATGGTGCTGAGTGTTTGAAAACCAGTGCTGCAGAGAGGAGGGGTGAGCTTGGGGTTTAGGCCTGGGACTGGGATTGAGGAGATCTGGGTTTAATTCCTGTCTCTGCCACAAACTTCCTGTGTGACCCTGGGTAGATCACTTCATTTCTCTGAGCCTCGGTTCCCCATCTATAACATGGGGATAATAGCAGTTAATTTATCCCATGCGTGTCTGTCTTGTCAATTAGAATGTAAGCTATTTGCGGCAGGAACTGTCTCTTAATCTGTGTTGCGCAATAATAATAAATTGTATAATAAACCATAAGAAAATCACTTATGCTTGACAGAGAGCTCCAGCTATAGACAGGGACTGTGTCCAAAACTGAAGCCAGCTGCCTGTGACATTCACTCCCAAGTGGAAAGCATATGGATTGGAAAGAGGTCCCTGAAGAGTGAAGACTAGGGCACTAATGAGGTGGTTAGACAGCTCAGGCAATGCGACTGCTTGCCTGCTGTGTTTTGACGCAAAGAGCCTGAGGGAGAGAGCTTGGCAGCCCCCTGGCCAGAGCAAGGAGAGCAATGATAATGACGTCAGAACAGTGCGTTCCTGTCTGTAGGACTTCCCAGTGCAGGCAGCTCATCTTTCAGGCACCAGCATATAAGTAGCTGCATAGTTTCCATTGAGACTGTGATGGGCTGCAGCGTCACATTCACATGCACATACCTCCCGGGTGTGACTGTTCTCCAGGGTGTTCATGAGGCAGCAGCTCTCCGGGTTTGCCTAGATTAGGCAAGGAGGTCGGGGTTAGCAGCTAACCAGGACCTATTCCTTAGTATAGGTGTGTAGATTGATATCTTTTACCTTGACATAACTGGCTTCTCCTAGAGTTGACTTTGACCAGCTAAGCAGAAGTAAAATGTGGTACCCTACATTGATGGAAAAGGTCAGGGTTAGCTAACACATGTTTAACTAACCTCAACCTTCTTTCCCGAACTAGACAAACCCTCCAAGCACTCACTATCAACAGAGAAACCATGACTTGTGTTGTCCCTTGAAATTCAGAGGGTGCAGAACTATGGCTTGTTTTCAGAACCGTCACAGTGGAAGGCTGTGTGGTCTAGAGGGCAGGGCACTGCATAGGGAGTTGGAGATTTGGGTTCTAGTTCCATTTCTGCTGTTGCTCTATGACCTTCAAGTATATGATGTTACCTTTCTGCACCTCAGTTTCCCCATCTGTAAAGTGGGGATTGTGACACTTTCCTTCCTTTGTAAAGCACTTTGGGGTCAATTGATGGCAACCACTATATAAGAGAGAAGCATTGTGATTACTTCTATTGTATTGTTGGTAATACCAGGATCTTTTCCTCGCTACATGCTTAAAATGAGCTCCGTCCCGCCAAACCTGCCTTTGGTATTAAACCAGTGAGCATCATCTGAGCAGAGGCAGAGACAAAGCTTCCTGGAAGTTGCATTCCTGAAATTATTGTTTTACATGGAGATACAGGGGTGGCACTTGGACTTGCCACTTTTTAAACTTTGAGCTTCTGGTTGTGTGGAACATCTCTTGTGTATGGCTGTAGGGTGCAACTGCAGAGATCAGAGGTTCTCCTCCATGTTGGAAGGCCGTGCTTGGGACTCTAGGGGGCAGATCAGAGAGTCATAGGCTGCAGCAGACACTAGGATCAGGACCCTGAGCAAAGACAGTCACTCTGGAGTTCAGACCAGTGCTTCACCCATGTCACTAACAGATAGTGGCATGCCGGATCTCAAACCTTCCCGCTGGGGCAGGCAACACTGTGACCTCTGACATCTGCCCTCGGTAGCGGGGTCAGTGTCATCTGGAGTTGCTGTGCTAATACCATCAATGGAAATCAACTGCTAGAACTCTGCAGCAGGGGACCAGTTCAACTTAGCTTGACAACCCATCAAGAGGTTCCATGGGCATCTTCTTGACCTACTGAGGCTGTTTATTCACTCTGGCCCCGCATCATCATCACAAGTACCAGAGCTCCTCTCTTGAATTGTTGTAGGGCTCATCAATGTCATCATTCCAAACCTGGCCATCTGAGAAGTGGATCATTTACTGCTTTCTACCTTGTATGCAGGGCAGTAGTAACTGTGCCGGTCCCAGGACCTTAGAGAGATGGGGTGGGTGAGGTAATATCTTTTATTGGACCAACTTCTGTGGAGCACATGCAAGAAAGAAAACATCATCCCCAGAGGTCTCACCATCTGTAACACTCTCACCGCTACATACAACTCCAAATACGCTGAACACAGAAGTTGGTCCAATAAAAGATTATTACCTCACCCACCTTGCTTCCTACCTTGACAAGCAAGTGGTAGCTAATGAGAGTGTGAACCAAACCCCAGGCCCATTAGCTGCAGCAGACTCCCTTCAAGTAAGACAGGGAGAAAAGTGAGACTCGGTGCCCCTTTTCTCCAGGGCTAAGTGAGGGTTAGCTATACCAGGAGTGCTTGTTTTTCCACTGTACTCTGCTTCTGAGATACATATTAACCTCACTAATGTCCCTGGAGGGGAAGGAGCAGGGTTTAGCAAACAAAGTCTTGTGAAAAGGGAGAGCCAGAAATAGAAAGGGTTGAGAATATAGAAGGCCCCTGGCAATGTCTTCCTCTGTCGTGGAAGAAAGATTTTTTTTTAACGATAAAAGACACATTCTGACTGGCTTCACCATAGCCCCAAGCAATCAGAGGGATGTGCAGGCCCATCAGCTAGGCATTTTCCCATTACATAATAAAGACCTGCTCAGAAAAGAACCAGAAAGGGGAGAGAGGAAAACAAACAAAACCCCCAGCAGCTACAACTAGACTCTTCCCCTCTTCCCCGCCCCGCCGCAATATTAACACTTCAGCAGCACCTTTCATCTGCAGATCTCAAAGCACGGGAAAAACCCTAATTAACTGAGCCTCACAATATCACAAGTTAAGTAATTTGTTCAAGGTCAGTAGCAGTGCTGGGAACTGAATGCCCAAGACTTCTGGTCAGTTACCCATCTTTATTCTGATGCCTCCTTGTTTTCTCCAGGATGGTGTAGCATACAGCAGGCATACAACCTCATTAGAAAACAGGCACACCTCTGGTATGCAAGGATTCAGAGCAATTGCATGATGTTTGCAAGGAAACCCAGAACTTCCCTGCTTTTGGGTTTCGTTCCCAACTTGAAATTCGTCTCAGGATTGTGAACTTTCTGAAAGTCCCACAGGTTGGATTATGGGTTTGCATTGAAACTTATTCTTTCAGTGCGAAACCAGCTGAAATTGTGGTGGTTTGGGCTGAGTTTTGCCTCGAGGGGTTTTTGATTTATTTGAACCTGAAACTCAGTGAGAACCTTTGGAGAGAGGGAAGGTTTGAGGGGAAATGCAGGATGACTGAAAGGGAA
This sequence comes from Lepidochelys kempii, assembly GCF_965140285.1. Lineage (NCBI taxonomy): Eukaryota > Metazoa > Chordata > Testudines > Cheloniidae > Lepidochelys > Lepidochelys kempii. The sequence continues at coordinate 156,888,603 of NC_136382.1, forward strand.
TAAAATGTGGGATGCTCACATGAGCCTCTGCAATCCACGAGGGCTGGATTTGACACAGCTGTGAAAGGAATGCAAACATGCAGTTTGATCTGCAATGAGCTCCCTTACAAGTTTTAAAGGATTATGAGACCTGTGGAGTTCTGTAATGATTAGTTCTGTGCTTGTAACAATATGGGTCACTTTGTTTTTTTCTCATGTTACCTGATATCCCATATGCAGTGGTTTTTGGTAAACGGAACAGGTCAATAACCATTTCGAGAATGTTTGTGATTTAAAAAAAAAAAAATGGGTGGGGGTGGGGGTGAGAGGAATTAATGAAAAATGGCTCCATTACTCTGAAATGGAAACTTCTTTGAAATTTCAAAACCTTTTATGAAAATAGCCTTTCAGTTTTCAGCCAGCTGTAGTCTAACATAATATTTAGAAATCCTTGTGCTAACTTCACCCAGCCTTCTCTGAATACATCACTCAAGTGTTGCCTTAACATGGTGGCATTTGCAGGATCCGGCCCTAAACCTTTACTCCTGTGAGTAGACCTCATTGGGATTACTCAACCAAGTAAGCAATATGTCTGCGAGTACGTGTCTGCAAGATCAGACTGTGACATTGTATGCTTTTTGGGTCCAGGACCCTGGATTAAAGTCTCACATCCTTTTCACCACTGTAACTTCACCCAGCTACATGAAAGCAGTATTCATACCATACTTTTTATTTGCCTATTAAGCACATATCTTTCAACCAGCCAAGGCTCAAATGTGGAGCACAGTGTGTGACTGAGATCCAAAATGAGAGACACAAAACAAATGATTCATGCAGGAAATTCAAAATGCTGTGTGATTCACTCTTTTAGTGTAAATGGCTCTTTAGGTATCCTCAGTTCTATGATTTTGCATTTCTGAGGTAACTAATTTTCAGCAGTAAAGTGGTAGGACACCAGATGCATATGGCACATAGATAACTTTGGAACTAAGAAAAGGAGTACTTGTGGCACCTTAGAGACTAACCAATTTATTTGAGCATAAGCTTTCGTGAGCTACAGCTCACTTCTTCGGATGCATCCGATGAAGTGAGCTGTAGCTCACGAAAGCTTATGCTCAAATAAATTGGTTAATCTCTAAGGTGCCACAAGTCCTCCTTTTCTTTTTGCGGATACAGACTAACACGGCTGCTACTCTGAAACCTGTCATTATGTTCGGAACTAAGGCCTCTTCTACACCTAAAATTTAGGTCAACCTAATTATGTTGCTCAGGTGTGTGAAAATTTTATATACCTGAGAAAGGTAGTTAAGCTAACCTAAGCCCCTGTGTAGAATGCTTTAGGTCCACTGAAGAATTCCATTAACCTGTCTAGTGCTTCTCGGAGAAGTGGGTTTACTACACCAACAGAGGTACCCCTTTTGTCACTGTACCAAGTGTCTGTGCTACAGAACTACAGTCAGGTAGCTGTGCCGCTGTAGAGTTTCTGGTGTAGACAAACCCTAAGAAATGAGGGACACTTGAGTGGTACCTGTGTAACCATTATGTGCACTAATGAGGCTATGTAAATAATAGCTAATAGTGCTATATAAATAGTAGAACCTTTGATCTTGAAGTATTTAGCAATGTATATATCAGCAATTTGCAGGGAGCACTTAGCAAGAGAACAGACCCCTTGAGGAAGGGATCACTAGGAACAGTGGGATAAAACTGAGCAAGGGGAAATGTAGGCTGAATACCAGGAAAACATTCTTAACAATATGATCACTTAGACTGTGAAATGGGGAAATGGCAGAATCCCCTGCACTGGTTTACTCAGGCTTGGGATGGACAAAACACTTGGGAATGTTCTGTAGAGAACAATTCCATTCAACATTGTCAGGGAACTGGGCTGCAAAATCATTCTAGTGAGTCTTTTCTAGTTCTAATCCTATGGGGATCTGTGCAGGGGGCAGGCAAAAATCTCTGTTTTGTCCTCCCGCATACAAATGTAAGGGCTTGAATATACTGAGAAATTATTTCGGCTTAAGGGAGTGCGTGAAGGTAAAGTGGAATGGGTATTCTTTGATTAATTCCCTCTTATCCCAGAATAAAAGCATCAACACATGGAGTTGATCAGGACTAGTTAATGATGAATAGCCATTCTGGAATAATTTAGACAAGTCTAAGCCATATGCTTTTCTACTGCAATATGTTATTATTTAAGGAAAGAAGGAAGAGCAGCAGCAGCAGGCTAGAGAAGGATGGAAACATCTGTACTTCCATTCGCATGCAGAGAGCTGAGCTGGGGACACAACTCCAAGGACCCAGAAAAATTCAGAAGCTAGGTGGTGATAACTGCTGAGCATGCTCAGTAGCTGTTTGAAGCCTGTGTGGAAGTCACTGTTCAGCCCAGTTCTGCTTGACTCAGTGTGTCCCTAGACCAAGAACTGAGCTAAGCACAGCTCACTGTGGGGAAGTAGAGGCAAGGCAAGATTTTAGGCCTGGTCTGCACACAGATTTTGTACTGATAGAACTGATTTGGTTTGGGGTGTGATATTTGCCGAAAATAGTTTTATAGGTATAACGTCTGCATGCACACCGCTATAAAGATGCCTAATATACTGGTATAGTTTATTCCTCTTCCTGCATGGGAATAGCTATACTTGCATAAGCCCACTTATACCTATATAAGTATTAGGGTTGCCAATTTTGTTTGGCTGTATTCCTGGAGGTTTTATCACATGACCTAATCTTTAATTACAGATTAATCTTTATTTCCTGGAGGCCCCAGGACAACCCTGGAGGGTTGGCAACCCTAATATCTATAAAAAGAAAAGGAGTACCTGTGGCACCTTAGAGACGAACCAGAAGAAGGCTGAGGGGAGATAGGATTGCTCTCTTTAAAAGCTTATGCTCAAATAAATTGGTTAGTCTCTAAGGTGCCACAAGTACTCCTTTTCTTTTTGCGAATACAGACTAACACGGTTGTTACTCTGAAACCTAATATCTATGTCTATACTACACCAGCATAGTTAAAATGGTACAACTTTTGTGTATAGACAAGGCCTCTGAGAGACAGAGGAGGAATGGGAATTCTCAGGGGACTCATCTGAATGACAGATGGTGCAAAGCATCCAGAAGAGCATGGTTGCTTTCATTGTAAAGTTGTGGCTACAGAATCATAGAATCATAGATTTTAAGGTCAGAAGTGACCATTATGATCCTCTAGTCTGACCTCCTGCACAATGCAGGCCACAGAATCTCACCCACCCACTCCTGTGAAAAACCTCTCACCTATGTCTGAGCTATTGAAGTCCCCAAATTGTGGTTTAAAGCCTTCAAGGTGTAGAGAATCCTCCAGCAAGTGACCCATGCCCCAGGCTGCAGAGGAAGGTGAAAAACCCCCAGGGCCTCTGCCAATCTGCCCTGGAGGAAAATTCCTTCCTGACCCCAAATATGGCGATCAGCTAAACCCTGAGCATCTGGGCAAGACTCACCAGCCAGACACCCAGGAAAGAATTCTCTGTAGTAATTCAGATCCCACTCCATCTAACATCCTATCACAGGCCATTGGGCATATATACCACTAATAGTCCAAGATCAGTTAGTTGCCAAAATTAGGCTATCCCATCATACCATCTCCTCCATAAATTTATCAAGCTTAGTCTTGAATCCAGATATGTCTTTTGCCCTCACTGCTCCCCTTGGAAGGCTGTTCCAGAACTTCACTCCTCTGATGGTTAGAAACCTTTGTCTAATTTCCAAGTCTAAACTTCCTGGTGGCCAGTTTATATCCATTTGTTCTTATGTCCACATTGGTACTGAGTTTAAATAATTCCTCTCCCTCCCTGGTATTTATCCCTCTGATATATTTATAGAGAGCAATCCTATCTCCCCTCAGCCTTCTTTTGGTTAGGCTAAACAAGCCAAGCTCTTTGAGTCTCCTTTCATAAGACAGGTTTCAGAGTGACAGCCATGTTAGTCTGAAGTGAGCTGTAGCTCACGAAAGCTCATGCTCAAATAAATTGGTTAGTCTCTAAGGTGCCACAAGTACTCCTTTTCTTTTTTCATAAGACAGGTTTTCCATTCCTCGGATCATCCCAGTAGCCCTTCTCTGTACCTGTTCCAGTTTGGATTCCTCCTTCTTAAACATGGGAGACCAGAACTGCACACAGTATTCCAGATGAGGTCTCACCAGTGCCTTGTATAATGGTACTAACACCTCCTTATCTTTACTGGAAATACCTCGCTGGATGCACCCCAAGGCCACATTAGCTTTTTTCACGGCCATATCACATTGTCGGCTCATAGTCATCCTGTGATCAATCAATACTCCAAGGTCCTTCTCCTCTTCTGTTACTTCCAAGTGATGCGTCCCCAGCTTACAACAAAATTTTTTGTTTTTAATCCCTAAATGCATGACCTTGCACTTTTCACTATTAAATTTCATCCTATTACTATTACTCCAGTTTATAAGGTCATCCAGATCTTTCTGTATGATATCCCGGTCCTTCTCTGTTTGGCAATACCTCCCAGCTTTGTGTCATCCGCAGACTTTATTAGCACATTCCCACTTTTTGTGCCAAGGTCAGTAATAAAAAGATTAAATAAGAGTGGTCCCCAAACCAATCCCTGAGGAACTTCACTAGTAACCTCCTTCTAGCCTGACAGTTCACCTTTCAGTGTGATACGTTGTAGTCTCCCCTTTAACCAGTTCCTTATCCACCTTTCAATTTTCATGTTGGTCCCCATCTTTTCCAATTTAGCTAATAATTTCACATGTGGAACCGTATCAAATGCCTTACTGAAATCAAGGTAAATTAGATCCACTGCATTTCCTTTGTGTAAAAAATCTGTTACCTTCTCAAAGAAGGAGATCAGGTTGGTTTGGCACAATCTACCTTTTGTAAAACCATGTTGTATTTTGTCCCAATTACCATTGACCTCAATGTCCTTAACTACTTTCTCCTTCAAAATTTTTTCTAAGACCTTGCATACTACAGATGTCAAACTAACAGGCCTGTAGTTACCCGGATCACTTTTTTCCCCTTTCTTAAAAATAGGAACTGTGTTAGCAATTCTCCAATCGTACGGTACAATGCCTGAGTTTACAGATTCATTAAATATTCTTGCTAATGGGTTTGCAATTTCGTGTGCCAGTTCCTTTAATATTCTTGGATGAAGTTTATCAGGGCCCTCCAATTTAGTCCCATTCAGCCGTTCGAGTTTGGCTTCTACCTTGGATGTGGTAATATCAACTTCCATATCCTCATTCCCATTTGTCATCCTACCATTATCCCTAAGCTCCTCATTAAAGACTGAGGCAAAGTATTTGTTTAGATATTGGGCCATGCCTAGATTATCCTTAACCTCCACTCCATCCTCAGGGTTTAGCGGTCCCACTTCTTCTTTCTTTGTTTTCTTCTTATTTACATGACTATAGAACCTTTTACTATTGGTTTTAATTCCCTTTGCAAGGTCCAACTCTATATGGCTTTTGGCCTTTCTCACTTTATTCCTACATATTCTGACCCCAGTAAGGTAGCTTTCCTTGCTAGTCCCTCCCATCTTCCACTCCTTGTAGGCTTTCTGCTTTTTCTTAATCACCTCTCTGAGATGCTTGCTCATCCAGCTTGGTCTACAACTCCTGCCTATAAATTTTTTCCCCTTTCTTGGGATGCAGGCTGCTGATAGCTTCTGCAACTTTGACTTGAAGTAATTCCAGGCCTCCTCCGCCTTTAGATCCACAAGTTCTTCAGTCCAATCTACTTCCCTAACTAATTTCCTTAATTTTTTAAAGTTAGTCCTTTTGAAATAAAAAACCCTAGTCACAGATCTGTTTTTGTTTATCCTTCCATTTAGTTTGAACTGAATTAGCTCATGATCGCTTGAACCAAGGTTGTCCCCTACAACCATTTCTTCTATGAGGTCCTCACTACTCACCAAAACCAAATCTAAAATGGCATCTCCTCTTGTTGTTTCAGCAACCACTTGGTGAAGGAATCCATCAGCTATCGCATCCAGGAAAATCTGAGCCCTATTATTATTACTAGCACTCGTCCTCCAGTCTATATTTGGGAAGTTAAAGTCTCCCATGATCACACAATTCCCATTAGTATTTACTTCATTAAAAACATTAAAGAGGGCTCTATCCATATCCAAATCAGATCCCGGCGGTCTATAGCACACCCCAAGCACTATCCCAGGGGAGGCTCTAGTAGCTTTCTTCCCCAATGTGATTTTTGCTGAGACAGACTCTGTCTTATCCATTCCATCACTTCTTATTTCTTTACAGTCTATCTCATCATTGATATACAATGCTACTCCACCACCTTTGCCTTTATTTCCATCTTTCCTAAACAGCACATACCCTTCAGTACCCGTAGTCCGGTCATGACGACTATTCCACCATGTTTCTGTTACCCCGAAAATATCTGGTTTCACTTCCTGCACCAGTAGCTCTAGTTCCTCCATTTTGTTACCGAGGCTCCTCGCATTAGTGTACAAACATCTTAATTTTTGCTGTTTGGCCTCGCTCACATTCTGTGCCCGATTAGACACAGACATTCTACCGCCAGTATCACCTATGAGACTGGTATCTACACTGCCCTTCCTCCTTACGTCCATTCTCCTACCCACGGCTGTATCCTTTCTTACTTTGTTTTCTTCCCTCTCAATGTTAAAATCCGGGGTGGAGATTACTTGGACCTCTCCCAACCATCTCCCCCATATTCCTAGTTTAAAGCTCTCTTAATCAGTTGTGCCAGCCTCCATCCTAGAAGTTTATTTCCCTCCCTACTCAGGTGAAGTCCGTCCCGAGAGAACAGTCCTCTGTCCATGAATGCTTCCTAGTGGCCATACATCCCCAAACCCTCCTTATAGCACCACTGCCTAAGCCACCTGTTGATCATCATAATCTTGTCACACCTTTGTTGCCCTTCTCTAGGAACAGGCAGAATCCCAATGAAGATCACCTGAGCCTCGATTTCCTTAAGCATCTTCCCCAGCCTGACATAGTCTCCCTCGATACGTTCCAGTGAGAATCTAGCTGTATCATTTGTTCCCACATGAAGGACAATCAGTGGATTCTTTCCCGCTCCCGTTAGGAGCCGCTTCAGGTCCACATCCCGTATCTTAGCACCCAGCAGACAGCACACCCATCTGTTCTCTGGATCAGCTTTGGTTACAGACCTGTCTATTCTTCTAAGTAAGGAGTCCCCAATCACATAGACCTGCCTTTTCCTGACGATGGTGCGATTCTCCGGTCTATCCCCTGTTCCCTCTGGCTGCAAATCCTCTCGTTTCCTATTATCCCTTACAATTCTCTGCAACCCACCCCGTATCCTCCTGGGGCTCATATTTGGCATTGTTATCTTCATTGACTCTTCCCCTCTTCCTGTAGGACTAGCTGCTTTTCTCTTCTTCCTTGCCCTCTCACCTTCAGTGACCACCTGCTGTGCCCCTTCTTCATTTTTCAACTCTGCAAACCTGTTCCTGAGCTCTGTTTTTCCTTCACTAGCCCGTCTTTTCCTCGGAACAGACAGAATGAGGAGAGTATCCATTTGCAGACGACTGAGGCCTTGTACATGAGTGAGAACATAGTACTAAATGAACTAAATCTGTTTAGAAAGTGATAATCTATTGAGTTAGTTGTTGAGAAATCAATTAAACTGACACTCTTCAGCTGAAATAAGAGCGTCCTGCAAAGGAGTGGCATCAATGTAACTAAATCCGTTTCTAACCCTATACTGTCTCAACTCTGCAGTATTCCTTTAACTTTTGTATTTGTCACTTTCCCTTTTAATATTTGGGTAAAAACAATTGTACTGTCAACAATTTTGTTTAGCTTTAATAAAAACTTAGTAAGTAAATCTCTGAATCATGGTCTGTAAAGCAGAATACATTCTTCCCTTACCAAGAGGAAATTAATAAGGTGAATTGCTGCGTGCAGGTACAAAGGAGCAAATATTTTTAGCTTTTCCATTTAACACAAAAGTGAATCTGGATTTAAAATCCACGGAATAAATATAGAATCAGAGAACGGATCAGGTGGTCTTTGGAAGTCCTGAATCCTTTGTGTGATGTCTTGGTTTAGAGTTTGTGGATAACGAGAAGACAGTTATCTGATGAGACATGAGTGCTCTGATCTTCCTGTATTGCATCCACTTAGCTGAAAAAGGAGGGCTTGGAAAATTGGTTATATCTGGCCCTTAAACTGTAGCAAGAAAGTGCAAGTTCTTAGATCAGGCCTTCGACTTCGATGGTCGATTGATCTGGTGGCAGCAGCAGTCTTGTTCGCGTGCCTAAGACTAAGTATAAACACAGTCTGATTCCTGAAATGGTTAAAGTTACAGCGTGGGAGGCTGTTGCAAGTCCTTCGCTACTTCAGAACACATATAGCTCTTGATGATACTGGAAACGTGTCCACAATAACACATCATCCCTCGACCACTCAGTCCACTGATCATTCTGTGTGCACCTGGCCTAGTAGACCTCAAGCCAATTGTTAGAAGTGGGTTTTTAATTTTGTAAACATCTTTTACACTTCTTAGACACTGGTTCACACATTTACTAAAGCTGCATTCAAAGAAAATATGCAGGCTAAGAACCATTCCCTGAAGTCGTGTCTTAGGAGAATTGCCCAAGGTATATTTATAGCATATGTGCATAGCTGCTGAAACACTGAAATAGTCTCATTACCATGAGAGACATGACTACGGAGGCACAGGATACCACAGAGTCATGTATGCACTTCATGATCAGCTAGAGGGGACCAGCTGGCTCAGGAGTTTGTGATGGCATCTAGAGACTTTCACCTCTAAATTGCCAGTTTGAATCCAGTCTAGGTATAAAAAGAGTGAAAGTCAACACCATTTGAAGGCTGTTTGGTGGCCAATGTGGAATCGTGCAATGACATTGTCAGGGTTCTCTCCCCACTCTGAAATTTAGGGTACAGATGCAGGGACCCACATGAAAGACCCCCTGAGCTTATTTTTACCAGCTTAGGGTAAAAACTCCCCAAGGCACAAATTTCCCTTTGTACTTTGTATTAGGTAAATGCTGCAACCACCAAGTGATTCAAACAAACATTTAGGAAGGGCCATTTGGAACCCTATCTCCCCCCTAATATCCCCAACAAGCCATACACCTCCTTTCCTGGGGGGGCTTGAGAATAAACAAGATGAGCACAGACCAACCTTGGGTTTTTAGGGACACTAAAAACCCCAATCAGATTCTTAAAGAAAACAGAACTTTATTAAAAAGAAAAATAAAGGAAACACCTCTGTAAAGTTAGGATGGAAAATAATCTCACAGGGCAATCAGATTCAAAACACAGAGGGTTTCCCCTCTAGGTAAAACTTTAAGGTTACAAAAACAGGGATAAACCTCCCTCTTAGCACAGGGAAAATTCACAAGCTGAAACAAAAGACAATCTAACGCATTTCCTTGCTATTACTTACTATTTCTGTAAGATTAGATGCTTAGTTCAGATATGGCTTAGGGAGATGTATTTTCCCTGTCCTAGTTCCTCACTGACCCCAGAGTGAACAACGAAGAGAACAAAAGCAAACCCCCGCCCCCACAGATTTTGAAAGTATCTTCTCCTCTCATTGGTCCCTTTGGTCAGGTGCCAACCAGGTTACCTGAGTTTCTTAACCTTTTACAGGTAAAGGAGGGATTTTATGCTACCCTTAGCTATATGTTTATGACAGACATCAATCCAGTTTCTATTGGAGACTTGTTCCCATCCTAGCAACCACTCTCATAACTTTAAATCAGCCATAAAAAGGATGCCAAAGATTGAATGGGCATGGTGGCTGAACTATCCCGTCACTCCTAGAAATGATCTCTCTAGATCATTGTGGAGTCATGCTGGTGATGAACTGTCCAGGGATAGATAGAAAATTTCATCTCCAGGCACAGCGATGGCATTTTTCCCATTATAATGAGAGATGATAGTTGCATTCAGTCCTTGGCTTACCTATTAAGTCTGCTGCGGTGATGTCAATGGAGCATCTGTTCATTCCCAGCTGGACTGAGTCAACTAACTCATTGCACATAGGTCACTGAACAGTAACTTCTGGTCCCCAGTGATAAGAATTTCCTTTGTTAGAAGGCTGCTTACCAAAACACAGAAATACAAAATGAGGGTACTCGTGTCACATTTTAACCTATCATGCTGGATGTCTTAGGTGTCATGGGTTTCACAGCAATGCCAACAGGGTGGTAACAGTATGATGACCATTATTGTGAGGTACTGTCATCAGCTATGAAAATATTGCCACAAAATTAGACTTCATGTTTTCTACACTGGGGACACCAAAGTAACAATAAAACCAGCCAGCCATCACTTAGATTCCTTGCAGCCTGCCAGAAACCTTTAGAAGCTCAAATTTTCTGATGGGAACAGACTACGACAGGAGGCACCAATTGAAAAGAATGAGTGTAGCATACACACAGGAAACTTGAGGTGGTGATGCTCATCCATTCGTCGCATTCTGAATTGGTGGCAGGGAACTGACAAACGTTGGCAGAGCCAAACCATCTGGTCTTGGTCCCTATGTGAGTCAGTGGGGCAAGGATTTTATAGTGGTTTAACAAACAGTAAATGGGATTTGCTTTTACAAGCTAGGCAATGAATTATTTGCCCTAAAGTAGTTATACCTTTTGCTGGAAATTCTCCTGCTTTCTCAACACCATCTTGCCCACCTCGCAAATGCACTCTCCCTTTCCTCTCCAGGTTCTAGTAACACTTTACAGGTAGACACTTAATTTCATTTTATTTTGTTGACTACTAAAACTACCAAATAGTGTTGATCTTGGGATTGAATCAACTGACCAAGTCCTAAAAGTGAATGCCCAACTCAGAGACACTCAAAAGCCACCCAGAACTACTGACCAAAAGAGCGTAGGGTGGGAAAGTGGGGAATCAACCCAAAAATAACTTGATCATTCTAGTCATAAAGGGGTCAAGCACTGGTGTTAAAAACCTTTGTGGAAATGCACAGAAATCTAGGTTAGTTTGGCTTTTGCTGCCTTAGAAAGTTCTGGCTTTGATATGGTGTTTCTTCGGACAATGATAGAAGTGCATTGTGATGTTTGTAGAAGGATGCAGAGAGGGAGAGAGACTGGGGTGATGGGAAATTAGAATCACATTTGCCTATATCAGCAATTGATAGTTACAGAGATCCATAGGCTGATGTACACCGGGCACGTACGTCAGCATAGGAAAAATCCACACCCCTGCAAGACATAGCTATGTTGATGTAACCCCGTGTAGACAACACTACGCTGACGGAAGAACTCTTCTGTTGACCGAGCTGCTGCCTGTCAGGGAGGTGGATTTCCTATACCAATGGGAGACCCCCTCTCATCAGTATAGGTAATGTCTACACTGAAGTGCTGCAGCTGTGCCAGGGTTGCATTCCAAGTGTAGACAAGCCCTAAGTGTCAAACTTATATGGAGGGTGGGGGCCCAAGAGCAGATCCTAGGCTGGTGTAAATTGTCATAGCTCGACTGACTTACTTCAACTGAGACCAGCCTAGAATCTGTCCCCAGGACTCTACAGTAGCAGTCCAAGACCTGTAGTGAATGGCAGGGTTACTGCAGGGCTTGAGATCATGTCTGTAGAATATGGTTGCATAGGGCTTTTTAAAGGAATGACTGCATTGTGTTTTGTTTTCCTTTTAAAAAGAATTTTCCCTTCCTCCCCTTATACCCTTAAGGCTAAGTTCTACTTTAACTTACATCCGTGCAACCATAATGACATCCGTCTCAAAAAAGAATTTAGTCTTTCACCTGTAAGCACCATTACACTCAAGACCTATCAGTCCTGGCCTACCCCAGCCAATGATTAAGTGACCTAAGGGTTCAACCCGGGTAAGGGTGAGAAATGGGGTTTCTGAGACTTTCCCTCAGCCCTTCATTCATTATTCACTTACTATCCAGTCACCTCTTCTTCTCTTTGCTCCCTTTGGAGCAGATGCATCTGTGCACTGCACATCAACATTTCAGCTGGCTGCTTGGATTCCAACACGCCGGCATCACCCAGGGCAGGAGTCATCTCTAGCACAGACGTCCTGTGTGACCTTGGGAGAAATTCAGGCCCCATTGAAGGCAATGGCAAAAACTCTTATTGACTTCAACAGGGCGAGAATTTCAGCAAATACATCCAAAGTTATGTTGTTGTTTTTCTGCGTTTTCTCATTTTCAGTGGTTTCCACTGAAAGCTCCTTCCATGTATGTGCCTGATGGCTCCTTATGAAACCCAGCTCTCTTCCCTGCCTCCTCCCTACACCCCTTTCTTGGTGTATCTGTCTGTTCCTAATGAAAATGGCTTGACACGCACCAAACAAATCCCAGGCTCTTCTCTTCTGTCTGCCTTCCTAGACAGTGCGCCAGCTTTGGGAGTTACGTCATAAACTGGAACAAAGATGGCTCCCTGGGTTTTGGGCCTGATCCACATAAATTGACCTCTGGGTGCTTGGGGAGTATTTAAAGCAGCATGTGAGAGAGGTTTTTAGCTCAGTATTGACATTCCTCCATTATCAGCTTCCAGAGCATGTTGCTTATGCACCCATCTCGAGCTGTCAACAGTACTGGCAAGTGAAGTTCCTATCTCTTATCAGTATGGACAATAACATGCAGGCTATAGTCTGTCTTGCAGGGATGTTCTGCTGCCTTTAGCTGCTTGTCTCTGCTCCCTAGACCACCTTGCCTTGATTATTCCCCAGCTGTTGCCTTCCCCTGTCTGCAATTGCATACGCTTCACTCTCCTTTCTTAAAAACTCCTCCTAGGAGCAGCTATTGGAGTCTAAAATCCTTTCCCTTGCCTACGTTATTCCACCTCTTTATGAGGGGATTTGGGTGAATTTTCCTTGCCGTCTAATAACTTCCAGAGACAGGCTTACAGTGGAGCGCTCTATCTGAACAGGTGCAAGGGCTTCTGGCATTTGTTGTTTCAGTGGCCGTGCTGGCTCCGGGGAATGGTCTATGCTGCCACTTCTCATTGCCCCACCTGTGTGGAGAACTCTGGCTGGCTACCATTCCTCAAAGGTGAGGATAGAACTTGGAATTGCTGGACTGAAATACATAAGCCTCTACTGCTTGAGCTAAAGGCCCCAGTTCCCTTAGGCAAAGCTGCACCAGGCTCATGGACCTGTAGCTAACGCCCAGCCACCACTTGAGGGTGACAGAGTGCCACACTGAATGGGTTTTACTTTCCCGCTGACCAGGGAAGCTCATGCTGACCTTCAAAGGAGGAGGAGCTTCAGAGGAAGCTCTGCCATCCTTGGAGATGAGGGATATCCCAGTTGTTGCACCACTTTAACTATATATGTGTGTATATAGCTTTAGTTAAAGTGACACAACCCCCTAAGTGTGGACAGTTATACGGTACAAAGGGCCTTACACTGGTGTAGCTTATTTCTCTAAATTTAGGGAAATTCTGCCACCTTTACTCACAGTGAGTAGTGTCGTGCTCCAAGAATAGTCCCACTGAAATCAGTGGGTCTATTCACACAGTGAGGCACCAAGAACTCCCAGGTTTGATGCACTTGCTTAATTTCACATAGTGTATGTAACCCCATTGACTTCACTGGGATTCCCGTCAGTGTATGAAGTTAAATGCAGGTGTCAGTTTTTACAGGATAAGGGCCTAAGGAACTACTCCAAGGGCCAGATTTTTCCGAAGTGCTCAGCTCCGATGGACACTTACAACGAGGACTTTCTGAGATGTTTTGAAAATCTGGCAACACGTGAGTAAGGATGGCAGAACCTGACCCTTATGGAACCCTTTGGAGAGACTGATTGAAATGACTAAGCTGTTAAAAGAGCTTTGGGATTTGTTGTAGAGATTAGAGAAGCCAAAGTAAATGTGGAAGATAACACATGTTTACACACACGCACTTTCATAAGTTTTTTTCCCCGAAATAGCCACTTGCATTTTATTTATAGCTATTCTCTCATTTCCTCTGTGACTGAGCTGAATATTTACATAAAGGAAAAAAGGAGAGCCAATGAATAACCATGGCATGTGCAGGCTGGAATCATCATTAGACCTGCCACTGTGGATAGATATCTGGACCAAACAGAGCACCAGAATTAGCAAGTATCATTTAACTTTGTGAAGTTTTTAACTCATGCTGGGCAAACCTCAAAAAGTTCAGAGGTTGATTTCCAAGCATTGAAAAAATACAGGGCCCACAGTCCTTATGCAATGATTACTCAGTCCTAAGTTTCTTTGGCCCATGTAGACTCACAAGGCTAGATTGTGACGTAGTTGTACCTTATACATGGGCCATATTACTGTAGTATCTGGTCATCTCACAATATTTAATGCATCTATTTGCACAAGACCTCTGTGAGGCAGGGCAGTACTGTTATCCCTTTGTTACAGATGGAGAACTTAGGCATGGAGACGCCAAGTGACTTGCTCAAGATCTCAGGCAGAGTCTGCTGTGGAGCAGGGAACTGAACACGTCTCCGGGTTGCACTCAAACCAGGGACCATCTTTCCTCTCTTGGACTTGGACTATATGCCAACACAGAGAACTAAGAGAAAAGAAGCACTTACACTCCTGCATGGGCTTTCTGGAGCTTGTCCAGGTGCCCAGGAGCTTGTGCTGCATGATGCCCCGCTACTCTCCTCCCAGAAAGGGTGGCCAAGGAATGGTGGGGAACGGGAGCCAGCAGTGGAGACTGGCAGGAAGTGGGAAGAATGGAGGGGATTATGCCTTAGAGGTTCAGTTGGAATTTTGGACTAAGATTCCCTGCAAGCTCTTATGGGCCTGTAGCGGGGTGGTCACCCCACTTCTGCCTGGAAGGACTTAAAGCAGCCAGGAGAGGGCTGTGCCAGAGAAAAGCTGGGCTGATGGGGAAAGCAGCCACAGCTGTAGTCAGTGCAATCATGGCCCAGCTGGCCCTTATAAGAGGGCAGTGGGCCAGAAGCAAAGAGAGTCTCCTCTAGCTGTGGAGATGGGCCTGGCTGCTGGGGAGTGTACCAGAGGTAGAGCAGGGCTGGGGGAAGGCCAGAGGAGCCGGGGAGCTCCAGCCTGGAAACCCCCAGGCTGCAGGCCTAGTAGAAGGCCAAATAGGTACTGGGGTTGCAGAGGGCAGCCCAAGGGGTAGGCAGAGGCAGCAGGTACAAACCCCCCTTGCCTGTGATGATTGGCTTATATACTGCAGTCTGCCCCAGTGAACGGGGGCTAGATGGTGACTGGGCAGTAGCCATATACTGAGGCGAGGTGGGGATAGTGGGTGAGGGTTCCCCTGGGAGGGGGAGACCCAGATCTGTGGGGGGTACTGCAGGGGGCAGCACCCCAGGTAAAGGGGCACCGTGGTCTGGGAGGGACATGGGGACCAGTGGCAAGCGAGACACTGGCCTGCAGAGGGCGCTCTGGGAGCTGAAAGAGCTAATTCCCAAGGATGACCAGCAGGAGGTGCCACAGGGGTGAGTCCTGACCGCTACAGGGCCCCTGAGAGAGGCAGGGTGGTCTACTGGGCTGAGCATGGAGCCAGTCCTGAGACACATGTGTAGAGGTTACTTTAGAGTCACAGGATGTTCTGCACAGAAAGGGCTTTGCAAAACTGAACCCCCCCCTAGTTCAAATCCTGGATTTTCCACTCTTGCTTTATGGCCTGGAGCAAGTCACTTCACCCCTCTGTTGTAACTCCCTCAGAATGGGAATGACAACATTTACTCACCTCACAAGGATGTGGTGAGGACTGATTAATGTTTGTAGGGTAAGATGCACCCCGCCATGCCGCCTACATAATGCTGACAATGCTTACTTGCACGCATTCGGTTAAATCCTCAATGGAATTGAGTGAGGCCTCGCCTGCCAGCGAGCTTTACTAGCACAAATGCTGGTGGAAAGTGAAATTAAAAACTAATTTCAGTATTCTCACCAGAAGTGCTTGTGTAACCGAATGGAAAGTGTGAGTTGCTGACCCCTCTCTGCATCGATTCACTGATGATGAGGCTGGTACAGCCCCAAGTAGGGCCTGTTGCTGCTTTAGCTCAAGCTGTAGCAGCTCATGCTTTCCCCTGTTTCACCTCCAGTGTGTGGCCCATGAAGGCAGCTATTACACTCGTATATTTATACACTGAGGGAACAGAAACGACCATGTGGTTTATCTGACCAATCAGAACTAAGGACCATGGCTCCAATTTCGAATAGTCAGTCTGTATTTTGTCTGTGTTTTAATTCAAACAGATATTCACCCAACTGATTTGAGTAACAAATTATTTTGAAGAAATGGTGATCTCCTCATGGATATTCTCATGCAGAAGATGGGGATAAATTTTGTCAAATAGTTTGTTGGTTGGGAATTATTTGCTCTCCTGCTTATTCTTATTCTCATTTTGATATTTATTACATGTGAGAGCATCTCTAATTGCTGCTACGAGACAATGGTAAAGGATCACAGAAAAGGTCACTTTCTTTAAACACTGTACAAGGAATTTTATGAGAATAAAGAAAACAATATATCTCAAGCTTCCTTGCTTTCCTCCCCATTTGCTTAGATCCTTCCCTCAGCTCCACCCTCTCCTGGCTTCCTGGTACAATTTTAAAGAATCAGTACAGCTATCCTCAAGAGTGTTACATGAGGACACACTATCACCTTGTTGCAGTGTCACACCGAGAAGACTTCATGACAATCAATTTGGGGCTCTTCACCTGTCCCGCCAAGGAGGACTCTAGTGGGCTCTGGGTGTGTTTCTGTTTTACGGTGAGTGGCAGTAATCCTTATTCTCCTCCTTTACGACTAATTCAGTCACCACCCCCTCTGCCTCTAGGGTTGGGAACATTACATTTCATCATGATGGAAGTGGTGACGGTGGTGTCACAAGCTCTGGATTGCAGTGTCACAAGGGTTAAAGAGAGAGGCGAAGAGGCAGCTAGCTATAAAAGAGAAGCCTTGTTCTCTTTAGTGCACATAAAAACCTTGGCAATTGCCAATGATGGAAAAGGAAACAGAGGGGAAAGGACACGACAGTTTAATGTGGTCTTAGAAAAATAACAAGTTTTTTTAACTTTTTATTCTCGCATTTTTAGTCTTATGTAACACAGCCCTAAACCTTGGACAGAAATAGCGATCCAGTTTCTTAACAGCCTGGTTTACAAAACTCCCACGTTTTAAACTCTCCAGGCTCCTCTGGAGCAGAGGGCTGTCAATCAGATCAGACACTGCTTGCATTAAAGCCAAGTTTCTCTTTGTTTACGCAGAACTCGCTGCACTTGGTAAATGGCGTTAACTGCAGACCAGTGGCCTAGCTCTGAAGAGCTGACGGTCAAAATAACATGAATGGGTCTGGTAAAGTCCAAAGCAATGTATCTGGGTCACACATAAGCAAACTAAGTGGTGTAGAGCTAACATTATGCTTCCCAATTGTCCACTGCTCATAGGCAGGGAGCGAGGGGAGTAGATTACTATTATTTACTATGATCGGCTCTTCCCCAACCAGAATCAGTGCCCAAACATACAAAACCCAATCCCTGTTCCTCTGCGGCCTTCGGTGCTGGCCATGTCATGCATCCTGGTTCCCAAACAAGGCCTGTCCGCATTACCAGTGTAATTACCAGTCTCTGCCATAAGCCCAGGAGCTGAATGGTATGGAGGTTCAACCCCCTTCCCAGCTGGGTAGGTAGGACTGAGGCCTACTTGTCCCCATGCTGCTCACAGCTTGCACTGGCAGAGCCTGCACTGGATTTGTTCTGTAGATAAAGAGGGAACTTTAGGTTGAATGGCGTTCATTTTTTCCCCCTTTGCACTTTGAGCAGTGGTGGTTGGAGATGAATGTCAGACCATCCCCTCTCTCTCCAGCTCTCCCTTGGCAGCAGAGCTGTGTGTGGTTGAGGACAAGCCTGGGCAGGTAGGCAATACAAATTTGTTTGCCAAAGGTAACACTGTGTTGCAGTAGCACAGGTTTGCTCTGCTTGGCCCTGATCCACTGAACACCTTTGTTTTCTCAATACAGTGCAAGATGGAAAGGGACCACAATAAAAAATAACACATACTCCTCAACAAAACTGTGCATACAAGTTTCTTCCTGAAGCTGGCCACCAGACACAGTAATTATTGAAGTAGTTCAAAGTTCAGACCCATCATGGGATGCGCTTTATTCTTTCCTTGTTCCATTGGGCCTCGGTGCTCAGAGCACCTCTTTATCTGTCCTCTGGTGACAGGGGCAATGTCAGCTTGGCTGGAATACACATGGCAATCAGCAAGTCCATGAAATATGCAATGGTGGGTGGTGGTATTGGCAGCAGGTGTGGGGGGAGGGAGAGGGGGGCACCTAGGAACAAATGTTCTGTTGAGATGCTGATTAATTCTGAGAAAGCCAGGGCTAACTTGCTTGTCTCTGAATAACTCATGAAAACAAGCAGCTTCATAATGCCTCTGTATTGGTGATCCATGTCCACAAAATGTATTCATTAAGCAATCTTTTCAAACAGTTAAACTCTGGAGACTTCAAAGCCTCAGAGAGAAAAAACAACTGCCTGGAACTGACTTTCCACTGTCAGATAAATGGGAAATTGTATTCTGAAAGCCTACAAATTATTCTATTAGGAGTCGTCTTCAGCCACAGGAGACTACAGCAGTGTGTTTATGAAAAGATTTATTTTCAATGCAGAGGACAACATGCCTGGCCATGGCTGGAACTGTCATACAGCTAGAGACATGAAAGACAATGAGTGGAAAATTTTCAAGTTCTCTATCCCTTCAGGACATCTCCTTAGTATGTGATCATATGTCACATCTCTCTCTCTTACACCCACATATGTATCTTTCATGTCTTTAGCCATATGGGTGTTCCAGCCCTGGACAGGCATGTTATCCTCTGCATTGCTCAAATAAAAATAATCTGTCCACAAACATATGATATATGAAGTATCACCACGTAATATTGGAGAGGAAGGAAGAGCTAGTGATTAGGACACTGGACTGGGATTCTAGAAACCTGGGTTCAGTTCCCAATTCAGACACACGCTTCCCGTGTGACCTTGGGCAAGTCACATAATCTACCCTGTGCCTCTGTTCCCTATCTCTAAAATGGAGATAGCACTGCTTTCCCTCACAGGCATGTTGCAAGGACTGAATCCATTAAAGATTGTGAGGTAATGTGGGCTGTCACAGGGTGACACTGGCTCTTTAAGAATAAGCCACCTCACTGAGTGACATAAGTTACACCTTCCTAAGCACTGGTGTGGACAGCCCAATATCCATGGAAGAGCTTCTCCCTCTAATATAGCTACCACCACTCATTGGAGGTGGATTAATTAAGTCGATGGGAGAGCTCTCTCCTGTCAGCTTAGAGTGGCTACACTAGAGAGTTTACAGCAGCATAGCTACATCGGTGCAGTTGTATCGCTGTAAGTTCTCTAGTGTAGCCATAGCCATTCTATTTTTTCCACAGAACCCTACTCATTCATTGCACAGGATGGACCTGCTCTGGGGATGAAGCATGGTTGCATAGCGAAGCGGACCATGGTATGCAGGGACCCCTGCCACCTTTGCTGCAAAAGTTGGATGGGGCGTTGTTTGAGTGAATGAGACAGAAGGACTGCAGAAAGAGAGGATGGTTTTTAGACAGTTGAATACCACAGTGTCGAACTGGATTCTATCCCTGCCTCTGCCATAGAGTTCTTTGTGGTTAAACAAAACTTTTTCCCAGGTGATCACTTATTGTGTGTTCCTCATTTTCTGGGTGCCCAACTTGCAACCGTGGGGTTTTATTTTAAGAAGTGCTGAGTACTCACAGCTGCAACTGAAATTAATGGGAGCTGTACTTTGAACATATAAAGTGCTAGGTGACTGAAATGAGGCACCCCAAATTAGTGGGTAATTTTGACCTTAATCCCTCTGTGCCTCAGTTTCCTACCTGCAATATGAGGGTAATACCACCCTCTCACTTCACAGAGGTGTTGTGAAGATAAACCCATTACTGTTTGTGAAGCAATCAGAGACTATAATTGTGAGCATTATAGAAAAGCCTATGAAGAAATTAATAATTGTCTTCAGAGCAGGGTTGAATGGTGAGTAGTAAACAAGGCATTTGGCCACATGTTGAACAATAAGGAGAAAACAAAATATTGAATAGCTGCTCATTACATGTACAGTGCACTCAATGAGGCAGGGGTCCAGTGGAAAAATTCATATGCAATCATGTAATTAAAGACTGTCTCATAAACATACACACAAGGGGGCCAAATTAAGGTTGCACAGGTTACCTTAATTCTTGCATCTCCTAACTTTTGAATGCTTGACTTCATAACCTCAATAATATTTTTAATGTTGTTTTTGGGTGTAATATGATATGTATAATATCATAACATGATACCTTACATAGAGGTTTGATTATATGCACCACATAAATGACATCCATGAACATAATTGTACACACATGTATCTATTTGGATGGGTATATTTTAGGTACATGTGTGCATGTATAAACAATATAGATGTATGAATTTTTTAAAGTGTATCTTCGCTCTATGTGTGCTTGTGTATAAATTGCTGGATTTACAAGGATCTGCGCCTTCCTGGGAGCTCAGGTCATATGCTCAAAATTTCATGCCATTCCATGCATCACTGAATGTGTTTTTAGGCCTTGCTTGCAAGGAAGCAAGACAAAGAGTAAAGGAGGCAAATCTTCTGTAAAGTCTTTCATTGGTGATCTCTCCCAGATGTCACTATTGCTTTGAGCTTGCACCATCACCAAGTACATACATGTCTGTCTTTTGAATTAGATTGTAATCTTGTGTGCGTAGCACCGATCACATTGCCAGTGCTCAAAAATAATCTCTCTCCACTGGAGTCCTATAGTGCACCAATTACTAAGCCTGTCCCTATGACACACGCTGACAGAAGACTTCCCCACAGGAAAGGAAGATGCTCCATGTGATTGGGGTCTTGTCTCAGGCTGGCTGGCCCTTTAGGCAAACTGGGCCTAGGACCTAGCAGTTATCTCTCAACCAATCTCAATCTGCTCTGTAGACAACTGCTGAGGTACCATTCAGCAAACTTGTTTTTAAAAGCCCCGTGTAACTGAGCTTTTTCTCAGCAAGGGAAAAATCTACGTGCTTGGTCACATTTCGTCCCACAATGCACTGCACACGTTCTAAACTTTTTATAGAAACACTTTTGGGTTGTTTTTTGTTTGTTTGTTTTATTTTCATCTGTGGGGATTTATCCCACCAGTTGGTCTAATCAGCTCCCAAAATTGACTGATTATGGGAAGCTGTGCAGAAAAAATAACTCGTGAGAACCGGGAAAATAGAAGCTTGGGACAGGCAGGCTATTAATAAAAGCTCATTCTGCAAAGCCCTGCAGTTTGAGTTGGATGCATTGAACAAGCAGAAGGAGCTCCTCCATTTGGGTTAAGCTCCTATAAAAATGATGGCAATGATTACTAAGCTTCCTCCCCCCAGGTTGGCTTTGTGGGCATCCAGTAGCACTGAGTCCCAAAGAGCCTCAAGACTGCAGGTTGATTTGACAGTCTGAGGTCGATGCCCTTGATAATAGGGGAGGTTACTGAGGAGACCAGTTCCTTCCAAGCCTGCGCCTCATCTTACAACCCCTCAGTCTTGCCGGCTTTAAGCTTTAGCCAGTTGCAGTTCATCAAGGTGATGGTCTCAGCTAGGTATTGAGAGATCCGGCAGATGGGGCTTTTGCTGTGTGATGGAAAGGCAAGAGAGAGAGAGCAGAGTCATCCCCAGGGTGCGGTCCGTGTGTTTCCTAGATGGCTATTAGTATGATTTTCCTGACCACTGTGAAGATGGGCTATCTTGCCTGTGATCTGTGCTAACCAAAGTGTGCTCCAGATTCTCCCTCTGTGCAATTTATCATGCCATGCTTTAATAGCGCAATCCCGCCTGGAGGAAGGAAAGCGGTACTAAAGCCCCACTAGCATCAAGAGTGTTCAACCCAGTTTGAAATTAGCACCATTCTGGTCCCAATGTGGACAGGACCTAAACATAATTTAAAAAAAGAGAACCTGTGGGTGGGTCAGAACCCCATGTGCAGCTGAACAGCCCTGCCCCGTAAGAGGTTTTCTGCTTTCCCAGTCCGGGGTCACCTCGAGTCCATCTTGGGACCTAGCATAATTTAGAGTTGCCAAAGGTTCACTGGCTGGAACAGTTCCATAGGGATTGCCAGAGTGTAGAGGCATGTTCCTTCCCACATCGACACCCACCCACCCACACATAGGGGGCCTAACAGAAATCATGTCATATGTCCCCTATGGATTCTTCTGCTCCAGCTTCACACTGCCTGAGCATCAGGGGCACTGGAACAATTTGCATTGTGGGGGCGCTGAGAGCCATTGAACCAAACTGTAAACCCTGTACATAATAGCGGCAAAGAGTCCTGTGGCACCTCATAGACTAACAGACGTAGTGGAGCGTAAGCTTTCGTGGATGAATACCCACTTTGTCAGATGCATGCAGTAGAAATTTCCAGAGGCAGGCATAAATATGCAAGAATGAATCAGGCTAGGGATAATGAGGTTAGTTCAATCAGGGAGGATGAGACCCTCTTCTAGTAGTGGAGTTGTGTACACCAAGGGAGGAGAAACTGCTTTTGTAGTTGGCTAGCCGTTCATAGTCTTTGTTTAATCCTGAGCTGGAACAACACTTCCTCAGCTCTCGTCCGCTCACGCCCCTTCTCTACCTACGCTACATTGATGACATCTTCATTATCTGGACCCAAGGGAAGGAAACCCTGGAAGAATTCCGCCACAATTTCAACAGCTTCCACCCCACCATCAACCTCAGCCTGGACCAATCTACATGGGAGGTCCACTTCCTAGACACCATGGTGCAAATAAGTGACAGTCACGTTAACACCACCCTATACCGAAAACCCACCAACCGCTATGCCTACCTTCATGCCTCCAGCTTCCATCCCGGACACACCACATGATCCATTGTCTACAGCCAAGCGCTGAGGTACAACCGCATTTGCTCCAACCCCTCAGACAGAGATCAACATCTACAAGATTTTCACCAAGCATTCTCAAAACTATGATACCCGCATGAGGAAATAAGGAAACAGATCAACAGAGCCAGACATGTACCCAGAAGCCTCCTGCTGTGAGACAAGCCCAAGAAAGAAACCAACAGAACTCCACTGGCCATCACATACAGTCCTCAGCTAAAACCTCTCCAACACATCATCAGTGATCTACAACCCATCCTGGACAACGATCCCTCACTTTCACAGGCCTTGGGAGACAGGCCAGGCCTTGCCCACAGGCAACCTGCCAACCTTAAGCATATTCTCACCAGCAACGACACACCGCACCAGAGAAACTCTAACTCAGGAACCAATCCATGCAACAAACCTCGATGCCAACTCTGCCCACATATCTACATCAGTGACACCATCACAGGATCTAACCAGATCAGCCACACCATCACCGGTTCATTCACCTGCACATCCACCAATGTAATCTACGCCATCATGTGCCAGCAATGCCCCTCTGCTATGTACGTTGGCCAAACTGGACAGTCCCTACTTAAAAGGATAAATGGACACAGATCAGATATTAGGAATGGCAATATACAAAAACCTGTAGGAGAACACTTCAAACACACAATAGCAGATTTAAAAGTAGCCGTCCTGCAGCAAAAAAACTTCAGGACCAGACTTCAAAGAGAAACTGCTGAGCTTCTGTTCATTTGCAAATTTGACACCATCAGCTCAGGATTAAACAAAGACTGTGAATTAAACAAAGACTGCTAGCCTACTACAAAAACAGTTTCTCCTCCCTTGGTGTTCACACCTCAACTGCTAGAAGAGGGCCTCATCCTCCCTGATTGAACTAACCTCATTATCCCTAGCCTGATTCTTGCTTGCATATTTATACCTGCCTCTGGAAATTTCCACTACATGCATCTGATGAAGTGGGTAATCACCCAAGAAAAATTATGCTCCAATATGTCTGTTAGTCTATAAGGTGCCACAGGACTCTTTGCCACTTTTACAGATCCAGACTAACACGGCTACCCCTCTGATACCTGTATATAATGGAAACCACATCAAGAAAGGGGTTGCGGCAGCATCTCCAGCATCCCTAGTTCCAGCACCTGTGCTGAGCAGCACAAAGCAGCTGTACATAGCTGCTGGAACTAGGGGTGTGGGGGTGCTGCAGCACCCCCTGACTTGAAATGGTTTCTCTTATATACATGGTTTACAGTTTAGTTCAATGTCTCTCAGCACTCCCACTATAAAAACTGTTCCAGTGTCCCTGCATTGTATGATAGGCTGAGAATCTGGCCCCTCTTGGAATGTGGGCTTCCTGAAGAGACGTCCCTGATCAGTAATGGAATGTTGTAACGTTTTCCCTTTCATATCTATCTTTCCATGTATGGCGTGTCATTCCCACAGCTGCTTTTAAATTCTTTGAGGAATAAAACCGAGTGCCTTGGAAATGCACACGTGAAATATACCTTTAGTAAAGGCAACCCATTCAAAACAATGCATTCTCTATACCATCATCTTGAAGACCAGCCTGTGAATGAATTTCCTCCCTTCTGACATCAGGATGCTATAAATATAGCAAAAGGCTATGCTTACTGTGCCCCACAGCTTCCAGTCTGATTTAAAAAGAAAATTGTACTACTGCCAAATCAGAGAAACCTAGCAGTAAACTAGCAATGGAGTCTTGTGTGACTTTTTCATGGTGAAGACCAGAGCATGTCCCACTGTGAATTACACTGGACTCAGATAATAAATGGATCAGACAAATATATATGGGGGCATATAGTGAGTAGGGGTCTGGGTATTTAATTTCCCTTCCTCAAACCAAGATCTATAATATACTTCCTGATCTGTGTGTGTCTTTCAATAGCTTTGTGGGGGTTTTTTTCCCCCCTGCTGGATACTTTTGGATGTGGTTGTACTAGCCAAACATTTCACAGTAGCTACAGCAGAGATTGTTTTACAACTCTGAGATGAGAGCACAGAAGGTGCCATAAACTATCCAGCAAGTTTGTTCTGTCAGCGGGTGAATATGTTAGCAACACTTCTCTGCAAGCTGAAACAGCATCAGAGAAAAGCACATTTCTTCACAGCTGGAACGTGGCAGAACAGGAGTGGGTGGGTGTGGCTTGCTTTTATTTTATTTGGACCTGTTATGAAAGAAAGTAAGGGAGCTTCTTAAACTGCTGGGGCTTAATCCAAGTGGACCTAGCACAAATCCAGCACAGGGTCTTACCCACTTTTCAGAGTTCTCTCCTTTAGGCTTCAGTGTACCCCATCGATATGCTGACAACCTAAGCAGCTGCAGAATTAAAGGGCTAGGCAGAGGTTAGACCAGAAAGTATATGCGCAATTACACTTTCTCTCCCGCTGAGAGAAAAACAGAGTTAGACCCTTGAGCTTTTCCCAAGCAGAACCCAACTGTTCACTTAAGACTTGCTGACTCTGAACTGGACACTTTGCTTACACAGTCCCAAGAGTGAAGATGAGCTAATTAAGCCTCATAGTTAAGAGCAGTATCCATTTTACAAGGGAAAATGCCTCTGGAGAAGCATGCTGTGTGTCACATGGTGTCACAGTCGCTGCCTGTGGAGGCAGTGGGTTCTTTTTAATCCCCCGGGGTGAAATTTCCCTGTGGCACGAGGCGTAGGCCCCATCTAAACCCTCAGGGCTTAAGCAGGACTTACGTGGTGCCTAGGCCTTGGACTGGCCTTCACAGTGCCGCCAACTCACATGATTTTATTGTGAGTCCTGCCATAATTGTTGTGTTTCTTAAAGACTCAGCTCCTGGAGTCATGTTACAAGGTGGCCACCCTCCAGCCGGATTAGGGATGGGACCCAATCTGGTAGGTGTGCACAGGGGCCCTGCATGCAGTTTAGGCAGATGAACACCTGTCTTCCCAGATGTGTATAGTACTGGGGCTTAGGTGGGAGATAGGCAGCTGGATACTAAACTGGGAGGAGTGGTAGATACGCTGGAGGGCAGGGATAGGATACAGAGGGACCTAGACAAATTGGAGGATTGGGCCAAAAGAAATCTGATGAGGTTCAATAAGGATAAGTGCAGGGTCCTGCACTTAGGACGGAAGAATCCAATGCACAGCTACAGACTAGGGACCGAATGGCTAGGCAGCAGTTCTGCAGAAAAGGACCTAGGGGTGACAGTGGACGAGAAGCTGGATATGAGCCAGCAGTGTGCCCTTGTTGCCAAGAAGGCCAATGGCATTTTGGGATGTATAAGTAGGGGCATAGCGAGCAGATCGAGGGACGTGATCGTCCCCCTCTATTCGACATTGGTGAGGCCTCATCTGGAGTACTGTGTCCAGTTTTGGGCCCCACACTACAAGAAGGATGTGGATAAATTGGAGAGAGTCCAGCGAAGGGCAACAAAAATGATTAGGGGTCTGGAACACATGACTTATGAAGAGAGGCTGAGGGAACTGGGATTGTTTAGTCTGCAGAAGAGAAGAATGAGGGGGGATTTGATAGCTGCTTTCAGCTACCTGAGAGGTAGTTCCAGGGAGGATGGTTCTAGACTATTCTCAGTGGTGGAAGAGGACAGGACAAGGAGTAATGGTCTCAAGTTGCAGGGGGGGAGGTTTAGGTTGGATATTAGGAAAAACTTTTTCACTAGGAGGGTGGTGAAACACTGGAATGCGTTGCCTAGGGAGGTGGTGGAATCTCCTTCCTTAGAAGTTTTTAAGGTCAGGCTTGACAAAGCCCTGGCTGGGATGATTTAATTGGGTATAGGTCCTGCTTTTGAGCAGGGGGTTGGACTAGATGACCTCCTGAGGTCCCTTCCAACCCTGATATTCTATGATTCTATGCTTAGAGGGTTGCAGCAATATGCATACTTAGAGGCAGAAACGTAGGTGCCGAGGGAGTTTGGGCACCTACAGTGTTAGGCAGGAGTTCTGTGGATCGTAGTGGAGCCTCTGTGCCTCAGTTCCCTGCCTGTAAAATGGGGCTAATAGCACTGCCATGCCTCACATACACTAAAGATTGTGAGGTGCTCAGGTCAGATACTATAGTAATGGGCAGCAGCTAAACACCTAAAATATCTATCTAGATAGACTCCAATGGACTCAGGGTCCAGGCTTAGCAATCACGTTAGGAGGAGTCAGTCACAGTGTGGGCTCTTTCCTGTGTTAGCTAGGGAGAGAAATGATGTGTCAGCTTTAGTTATTTCCCTCTGGAGACAACAATGAACAACTGCCGGAGCAATTGGTCAACAGGTGACTAGCTCACAGAGTAGGAAAATATGATTTGATACAAGTTTCATACAGGGATATAATTCATGGCAGCAGCTTAAATACCAGCCCAAGTTATGCGTCTGCCACTAAATCAACAGTTTGATTCTCACCTCGTAATAGCTCTAGCCATATGAGCTGTAACTGACTTTTTCGCTAGATGCGTTTGCAGGACAGTATGTGTGAACTCAGCTTTACAAAGGACTTCTGTTTGCTGAAGGATTTTCTTTCTTCTCCATATTTGCAGCCCACGCTCCAGCGTGACTCCCAGCAGCTGCTGGGACAATGAAAGCGCTGACCAACTGCAAGGGCACAGCTGCATCACGGAGCACGCACACTTGTCTACTGCTTTCAGATGGGCATTTAAGGGCTACTGGAGAAAGCAAACAGCAACAGAGAGGAGGCATTTTGATAATTAAGGGTGAGGGCTTTCTGAGGCTTCCTACGATCTTAAATCTCCATTAAAACACCAGTGTACACTTTCATTAGTAATATGCAAATACAGTGACTGCTTTGTGTACAGGGTCTACGGCTCACAGGACAAATCTTCCATTTTGGGGCTAGACGGCTGTAGGTTCAAGTCCCTCGCTAGTGCATAGGCTCATATGCACTATAGCCATTGCTGTAAATTTAGAGGGTAGTGTCACTAGCAAAAGCCCTGTCCTTAAGGGTGACACCTTGAGCTGCATTGTCCTCTGTTCACCCCCAGAAAGCAAATGAGGCATATGATGTCCTATTTATAGCTGTATAAAACCTGTCCAGGTGCCATGGTTACTGATGCTGCCATCAGGACAAATCTTCTTGAATTCCATCATCCGTATATTAAGGAACTTTTCTGGGTTTCCCAAACCTGCTAGAGCCCCAGGCTCCTCAATCTGTGTTTCACCTTTGGGCTGAAATATGCCAGGTCTAACTTTACCGCTCTGGCTGTCACTAGATTATTTAGATCCCTCAATTGATTTATCATAACTTCAGCCATTGCATCTGTCCCCATTTATTATCCTATATATAACCAGATGGAACTACCAGACTGTCTCCATGGCAAGAATGCATTCTAGGCCACAGGTGCCTCTTTGTCCTGATTAAAAAAAAAAGTTAGAAGCAAGTGTCAATTTGAAAAGCAGAACATTGAAACTCTTTCAAAACATGCTGGCATACTTTTGACATTGAGAAGAGTACACCTCGTGGTTCATTGCCTGGATCGAATCAGGAGAATCATAGATAGCAGGAAACTGAACCTTTGCTGTTTGGACCTGGAAAAGACAATGCTGGACACTTTAGAAACTTATACTTATAAATTCCACCCCCGCCCCCACCAGATATAACAACAGCACTTCGAATTCTTATAGCACCCTTCATCCAAAGGTTTTTGAAGAGCTTCCTCAGTGCTTTGTAAAAGACTCAAACACTCCAGGGAGACTATTATCCCCATCTTAAAATGGGTAACCTGAGGCACAACAATTTTCATTTGCTCCAGCTCACACAGTGAGTCAGAGATAGAGGTGAGCCTAGAAGCGAGGAATCCTGTCTCTTGGCACATGGCTAAAATATGAAGAAAGGAACCCTTCCCATCTATGATGGTATAAATCCTTGGTAATGTAAATCCCCCTTAAATGTGGTGTTGCTAGTAATCCTACCAAGGTGGCACATGCTGCTGATGAGGTTGTGAAGGAGGCTGAGATGAAAACTACTAATGAATTGTTATGATTAGCAAGGTAAAACTCTCCAAAAGGGAGCAAGTATGGGCCAGCGATTAGGACACTGGACTGGTGACCAGGACAGCTAGGTTCACTTCACCTCTTAGTGCATGTGTTTTCTCTCCCTCCCCTTGTCTTGTCTATTTAGATTGTTAGTTCTGCAGGCCAGGTACCCTTTTGCTCTGTATGTGTTCAGGGTCTGGCAGAATGATCTCAGTTGAAGCCTCTAGGGGCTAATATAATGCTAACAATAACCCAAAAAGCATTTTGTAAAGAGTAGGGTTGGGAATAAGCAAGAAAAGTTGTGTTAGCCTCATCAGTGTCACAGCTGGGTTGTAGGCGGTCAGACTGAGTGTCCATGGTCACAAGACAAGAGTTTAGGAGTCCGCTGGGTCAGGATACCAGGAGGGCAGAGTCTGGAGACAGCCTGGAGGTCAGAACCACAAAACAGATGCTGGGAGTCACGCCAAGTCAGAATGCCAAGAAATCAAGGAGCAGGGTGCATAGGGCATGCAGTCCAGAACAGGGTGGAGCCCAGTCATTCAGATAGCTTCCTGGTTCTGCTGCTGGCTTAAGTAGGGCCAGTCATCTAGTCAGCTGCTCTGGGACTCCGCCAATAGGACTGTAGGGGTGGAGCCTCAAACTAGGACTGGGCTTCATAGGTTCCCAGGTAGGTGAACGTCAGCAGGCTGCCAAGCAGAGGGCTAAAGCCTTGCTGTGCCTGCAGACACAGGTTCAAGACTGGAGGGTCATGCCAATCAGGGGCTGGGTTCATGAATGCTATTCTACATCGATGGGTTCTTTGGATTCATAAGCTGTTTTATAGTTCTGGGCTAAAACACAGCTAGAACCTTCCCAGGAAGTCACTGAAAAAGAGATTTGAGACCCCATCCAAACTTCATGTGTGATGCCGTATCCTAAAGGGTTGCTATGGGACTGCCATCCTAGGACTTTTGGATGGGGGAGGACATCACTCTTCGTGCATCTTTGAACTGATGTTGGATTTCCTCCCCTTACTTTTATACTTGTATGTTTTTTTTGCATTTACAGACACCCACTGGCTTGTGGCTGAAATTTACAAGCACTTTGTGGTCTGATGGAGTTGAGTTTAAAGTAGCAGGGCATGTAGCAGATAGCAATGGGCTGACTGTGAAAAGTGCACAGATTCAGTTCAGCTAACCACCCAAAGGTTTTCATGTTTATCCAAACCTACTGATTCTGACCTCCGGCAGAGTTATGGCAAAGCAAGTAGCTCCTGAGAGGATGGTCCAAATTTAGAGTTGTCTAATCTGGTGGAGCTCTTTTTGGGCCACTATGTGGGCATGTTACAACAACTTAGACTCTCCTAGCCCCAGACTTATGTCCTCTTGCATCATCTCTAAATCTGGCACAATCTGCGTGAATATAAATCTTCTTCAACGTATAGAAACCTCTTCCCTTTGAGATGATCCTGGGCTTCGGATCTACAGGTGTAATCCTAGTGCAGAATATAGCCTGGGTGACCACTTCATCTCTCTGTCCAGATCTACCATCACATCTTCCTGTTAGAAATGTTGGGCCTGCTTCTTCTCACACTTCTGTGGATGTAAATCAGGTGTTATGCTTGTATAAAACTGGTGTATGGGGTGAGGCAAGTCAACCCCTTTTGAGTAGGTCCTCACTTCTGTCTGTTACTCACATCCAAATAAACGCACACCTGATTTCCTTCTTCTGTTACCAGCTTATGCTGAATGATGTCTTTCCACTTGCCCAAATTGTATTCCTCTGTATTCATCCTTAAAATTAATCCTTTGATCAAGTCAAAGGCATGAGTCCATTGTGCCTGTCAAGCTCTGAACACAAACACCTTGCATAAAAGGTAATAAGCCCCCATGATTACCTCTAAAACCTTTGGTGGAATCAGTCCCTTTTAATATGTTAATTACAAATTCACTCTAGGGGATCCTTTGTTTTCTGAGAGGTTATAATGCTTTGATTAGAGGTGATATACGTGGAATATAGAATATCGCATGAATAAACCATTCCTACATTGACATAGGGCTGAACCTAAATGAGGGTAGAGAGGTTATAATGTGGTAGGGAATCATAGAATATCAGAGTTGGAAGGGACCTCAGGAGATCATCTAGTCCAACCCCCTGCTCAAAGCAGGCACAATCCCCAATTTTTTTTTTTTTTTTTTTTTGCCCCAGATCCCTAAACGGCCCCCTCAAGGATTGAACTCACAACCGTGGGTTTAGCAGGCCAATGCTCAAACCACTGAGCTATCCCCTCTCCTCTGGGTGGAAGCTCCCCTGGGTGCATTTTTCACATTGTTGTAATCTTTCTTGCATTGCTTAGGGACTATGGGACTGGCCTCCAAGCAGTGATGTATTCAACTATGTTCTGTCCTGGCCAAGGATCAGGACAACATTGGTCAAAAGAGAGAAAAGGGCTCTATAGAGTTTAATAGAAAAGATTTTTCTGTGTGACTCGGTCATGTATTTCAGAGCTGCTCCCTAGTTTTGACTTCAATATCCACCAGGCCTTCTTGAATGTACTCCATTTATCTATTTGCTGCCAGTATCCTATGCTGACTAAAGGGGTGGAGGCTAACTTTACTTGAGGCCCTTAGGCGGAGGGGGTTAGGTCTCAGCCCATGGCAACAGAAATGAGTTAATCCATTGCTGCCCCCAAGTGCGACAGTGTTTCCACTGGTGATGTTTATGCGAGGTAGTGCGCATGCTCAGCAGAGAGCGATTATGTAGAAAGGAATGGTGACCCAGTGAGGTGTAATTAGTGTAGCCGTCACATAGGAAAAGAACATGTTTGTACAGATTATTTCCAATTTTCAGCGACACCTGCTCACTTGCTTTAACCAGATTTCTCAGACAGGGACTAATTAGCACTACCTTGGAAGCTCAGCTCTCTCTAGGCAGTAGCTTCGCCTCTGGACTGGTATTTCTTCTGAGGGAAGCTGCAATAAATGCTATATCAGAAACTGATAAAAAGCAAGGAAGGATTTTAATGCCCTAAAACTAAAAGAAGGAGAAGAAGTTCATCTGCTCTGGTTTGGAACTGTGCTTTGCTCTTCCCTACAGCAGCAAGAGCTATGGTGTGAATTTTCTATCCTGCTTCCTGCACTTACTGTAATGGGAAAAAAATAAGAATAAGTATTTTACATTCATATAGGCCTTTTGGACTAATATACAAACAGGAGGGAGAGATCACTTCGCTTGCTGCTGAAATGCAGCCACCTCTGGGTTCAAATCCAGGAGCTGTTTAACAGCACAGAGCAACACTACAGAATACTTAATACCATATTTACAGTGCCAGAAGTTAATAATTCACTTAATTACATGCAAAATGAAAGGTGCCACTAGTATTCTGAGCATTAGATTCCTCTTGCTAAGTGAATAAAGGGCAAGAGGATGCATGAGTTTTCATCTTTCAAAGCTCACGTACATGCAGGCCTATG
Source organism: Lepidochelys kempii (assembly GCF_965140285.1). Lineage (NCBI taxonomy): Eukaryota > Metazoa > Chordata > Testudines > Cheloniidae > Lepidochelys > Lepidochelys kempii. Next base: position 156,920,952 of record NC_136382.1, read on the forward strand.
ATCACAATGGTGAGTTATCAGCTAGTTTATGGAAGTTAATTATGATGATACAGCCCACAAATCTAACTAATCACTGTATTAATCTGTTTCAGAGTAGCAGCTGTGTTAAAGCCGCAAAAAGAAAAGGAGTACTTATGGCACATTAGAGACTAAGAAATTTATTTGAGCATAAGCTTTCGTGAGCTACAGCCCACTTCTTCGGATGCATGCAGTAGAAAATACAGTGAGGAGATTGTATATACACAGAGAACATGAAACAATGGGTGTTACCATACACGCTGTAACAAGAGTGATCAGGTAAGGTGAGCTGTTACCAGCAAGGGGGGGACCTTTTGTAGTGATAATCAAGGTGCGCCATTTCCAGCAGTTGACAAGAACATGTGAGGAACAGGAGGGCGGGAGTGGGGAATAAACATGGGGAAATAGTTTTACTTTGTGTAATGACACATCCACTCCCAGTCTTTATTCAAGCCTAAATTAATTGTGTCCAGTTTGCAAATTAATTCCAATTCAGCAGTCTCTCGTTGGAGTCTCTTTTTGAAGTTTTTTTGTTGAAAAATTGCCACTTTTAGGTCTGTAATCGAGTGACCAAAGAGATTGAAGTGTTCTCCAAGAACTTTAATAACACCTTAATTAAACCTTTCAGGATCCTGTGAAGTAGGCAAACAGTGTTATGATACTACAGATGGGTAAATTTGAAGCACAGAAAGTTTAAATGAGCTGTCCAGGGATGCAGAGCCAGGCAGTGGTTGAACCTACAAACCTCGACCCTCCATCCCTGGCTGTAAACACTAGACAACTGCACTTTTTGTAAAGAAAACCCACTTTAAACAGACCTTTTGTTGGAAGTAATTCTCAAGAAGTTGATTCAGATTTACTGTGATGACTGTTTGTTTCCACACAAGCATTCTTTTATTACTGCAAAATTCCATGTGGTGTTGGTCACACCCAAAATGTCAATGTAAGCATAAACACCTTTTTATGCTGTAGCCTAGCAACAATGCAGTTATAAGCATTGGCTGAATTCTCTCAACAGGTTCAGGCCTGGGAGATGCCTCCCCATCGCGGCATGACTCCAGAGAGGTAAGGAAAAGCTCTGATAAAGAACCCCGAGAAACCCTCGCTTTTTTTATAGGCTATAACAAGCAAGTGGTGTCATTGCTGATTCTTGGACCTTAGCTAAAGCCAGCTGAAGCCATTTAGAGCTACACTCTGCTCTCTTAGCCATATTTTTTCCCAAAGACTGGACTAAGCATTTCTAACCAATTATTTACTGAACCTGCGGCCCAAGTAACCATGTTTTCTTTATTTCCCAAATATGACAACACTGCTATTCCAAAGGGTCTCTACAAGTTTCACATAAACCATCCTTTTTTTCCCCTCAGGAATTCATTTTTTGGTCACTTCTTTTGACCTATTGCTCATGCTAATCTCCGATAGTTCACTCATGTCTAACGTGGGCCTATACTCCTATACCTTTCGTTTTCCTGGGGTGCGTATGGCGATTGTCTTTGAGTGAGTAACTAGCAGGCTCCCTGCAGTTTGATTATTATGTCTATGCACTGTGAATATCACTGGATATTTCTAGGGGGTCAAACTTAAGGGTCAGAGATGGACCCATGCTGCAAACTTCCACCCCTAACCCTACCGTTCAGACATGTTCAGATCCTGACTTTGGTTTGGGGGCCATCTTTACACACCAGGGCTCAGAGTAATGAGAAGAAATCACACACAGGGTGCCTCCCATATTTTAGTGAATAGAAGTAACATTTCTTAGTTTCTGAAACATTATAAATATCTTTCCTTTTAAAGACTGATCTCCTTTAGTTTCTAGTCAGTAGTTTCTAGCACTGCAGATCTGAAGAAATGGTTTGTCTTTATAAAAAGTTGGGGGTTTTTTGGAGGGGGGGGTTGACTGATAATATAAGCTTAGATGAGTCATTTTAATTTTGTCAGTAACGAGAATTATTCATGGTTTCATAGTTTATGGCCAGAAGGGGCCATTAGGTCATTCAGTCTCCCCTATATAGCTAAGCCCATTACTTTTCATCCAGTCACTCTTGTATTGAGCCCAATAATTTATATTTTACTAAATGTAACTTCCAGAAAAGCATCCAGTCGTGATTTGAAGACATTAAAAGAGGGAGACTCCACCACTATTTTTCCATAATTGCATTCCAGCTCCTGTACCCTAGAGACTTGATCCTGCTCCCACTGAAGTGAATGGGACTCTCCCCCGGGGCTTAAATGGGAGCAGGATGAGACCTTGGCAGAATGTCCCCCTGTTGGGGATGCTAACCCTTGAAGGGATAGGAGGACTTGTGACACCTTAGAGACTAACAAATTTATTTGAGCATAAGCTTTCGTGGGCTACAGCTCACTTCATCGGATGCATAGAATGGAACATCTAGTAAGAAGATATATATATGCATACAGAGAGCATGAAAACGTGGAGTAAGAGGCTAATTACTAAAAAAGCCAGTTGAAACTTTAAAAGGACACCCTGGAAACCTTTCTGTTGTAGTAAGTTCAGGAAAAGTTTATTTTTACAAAACTTATATTTTGCCACAAATTAACATCTCCTTTTAACAGACCCTTTCCATCTTTAGTGTCTATGATTTGTATGTAACAATTTGATTCCTGTAATTATGATTGAATATTAACTGTATACATTATCAGCAGGGCACATGTTAATGGATTAAGAGCTGGCTACCTGACAGTCTCCCCCCCCACAAAAAAAAAAAAAAAAAAAGAAAAAAAAGGGGGAATTATCATTAATTGGGAGGTTGCCTGTGGAGTTCTGCAGGGATCAGTACTAGGCCCAACACGGGTCAGCATTTTCATCAGGGATCTGGAAGTAAATATAAAATCACTGTTGATAAAATCTGCAGATGACACAAAGATTGGTGCAGTGGAAAATGATGATTAGGAGGACAGAGCAGTCATTCAGAGCAAGTCTCTTTCCCTCAACAGCAAACACAACCAGTTTCCCCTATGTTCATTTTAAGTCGTGGAATAATACATTTTAAAGATCTTCAGCTGTAACTACCCAAGGTGGTGTTTGTAATATAGTCAGCGAAAATTGTTTCCTTATTTTGTATTGTACTAAACGTGGTTAATCTGACACAGTCACCTTAAATCAAGCAGTCAGTCCCCAAGAGCCCATGCAGATTGGTTCTCTAGGCTGTATTCTCAATCTGTCCAGGCTAGTTTAAGTGACTCCATTTACTGGTTACCACCCCTCTTTCTCTGAGCTAGGGTTCTGAACTCCTCCATGATTTTATACATTGAGCCAAAAATCTCTTTGCTCAGTTTCATCCCATTGTCCTTAGTTATACCCCCATGGTGCTTGTATTCGTCAAAACTTAGCATTATTCTATTTAGATCCTTATACCACCCTCATCACCGTAGTATGCCAGCACCTTCCAGGAGTGCATTAAGCAACGTGATGCTCTCCTCAGGGGAAGTACACACTTTCCATACTCCCCTTTCCTTGCCTCTGGCCTTGGCCACACTACTAGGTTTTTTATTTTTTTTATTTTAAGAACAAAGATAATAGAAATAGAGGCGTTCAGACATGGCTCACAAGAATGATGAGGAATATGATAAAACTCATATGAACAGAGATGGAAAGATTGGTACTGTTTAACTTAGAGTGGAGATAAATAAGAGGGGTCTTGATAAAAGCATGCAAAATAGAGAGAAGGCACATTGGGAGCATTTGTTCTCCCTGTCTCAAGAACAAGGTGACTTACAAGGAAATTGAAAGGTGGTCAATTCAAACTAATAAAAGGAAATATCTTTTCACCCCATGCATGGTTAGTATGTGGAACTCATTGCCACAAGAGTGAGCCAAGCAGGATTCCAAAAAGGATTAAATATTTATGAGTAATAAGAACAACCAGAGTTATAGCAGTAAACATTTTAAGAGCTTTCAAAGGGGTATAAATCCTTAAACTGTGGGGCATAAGCAAACCTTAATTACTGGCAATTTGGGGGAAAGTTAGCCAGAACTGCCTTCAACAAGATTTCTTCCTCTGAAGCATCTGGAATTGGCCAGTGTCAGAGACAGGTACTGAAATAGGTGGACCACTCATCTGAGCCAGTGTGGCAATTCTTACATATCCAGGTTTGATAATCTGTCCCCATAAACCCTAATATCTCTGACCTTTTAGGAAGTAGAAATCTTTATTCCACAACTGACTTCATTTACTTTGAAGTGTTAATTTAACATACAGAAATGAATCTCTAATCTTGTAAAGCAAAGTAACAGTAAGTTGTTATTTAACCAAACAATCCCCAGGAGGGACTTTAGAAGAACTAATTGCATTTAAAAAGTTCTGGAAAAAAACCTGCAGGTAGCCTCACAAATGCTTAAGAAAACAAAGTAATAGGCTTGATTCTGATCTTGCAGAGGTGTAAACCAGGAGTAATTCTGTTGAAATCACTGGAGTTACACTGGCATATAATCAATAAACTGACAGCCACTGATACACTGATTTTATATTTTTAAAATGCCCTATAACTATTTAACCAACTTTTATTTTTCTGTATAATCTATGGCATATGTACTAAAGAAATACCCAAAAAGTGACTGGAATGGGGGCAGAAATTCAAGAAAGATCCTATGGAATTATGTCTGAGCCTTGATTAAGGCAGTGCGAATATTGTGGAGAAGGAAGAATCCTTGTCCGTTTCCCCTCCTCCCCCCATGGACCCAGGCTAGAGCCAGGCATAATCTGATATTTTAAAATTTCTCCATGGAGCTATTTTATTCTATTGGGTGCCTGCACTGTCTTTAAAGTTGCATTACAGAGTTCTGTCTTTAACAGGAGCTTTAAACCTTTATTTTGTGGAAATCTCACTGAGATGGCAAAAACCTAAATAGAGAACACCAACTGTGAGCACTATTTGAGTTTTTCGTGGTGATTTGATTTACAAAAATGCATTGAGACAGAGAAAATAAAAGGCAAAACCTTGACAGTCACATTAGCAGCATTAAGGCAAAATAAAGCTTGGTCTACGCTACAGAGTTACAGGTTTCAGAGTAACAGCCGTGTTAGTCTGTATTCGCAAAAAGAAAAGGAGTACTTGTGGCACCTTAGAGACTAACCAATTTATTTGAGCATGAGCTTTCATGAGCTACAGCTCACTTCATCGGATGCATACCGTGGAAACTGCAGAAGACATTATATACACACAGAGACCATGAAACAATACCTCCTCCCACCCCACTGTCCTGCTGGTAATAGCTTATCTAAAGTGATCATCAAGTTGGGTCATTTCCAGCACAAATCCAGGTTTTCTCACCCTCCGCCCCTCCACACACAAACTCACTCTCCTGCTGGTAATAGCCCATCCAAAGTGACCACTCTCTTCACAATGTGTATGATAATCAAGGTGGGCCATTTCCTGCACAAATCCAGGTTCTCTCACCCCCTCACCCCCCTCCAAAAACCACACACACAAACTCATTCTCCTGCTGGTAATAGCTTATCCAAAGTGACCACTCTCCCTACAATGTGCATGGTAATCAAGGTGGGCCATTTCCAGCACAAATCCAGGCTCTCTCATCCCCACCCCCCACACACACCCCCGGAACACACACACACACACACACAAACTCACTCTCCTGCTGGCAATAGCTCATCCAAACTGACCACTGTCCAAGTTTAAATCCAAGTTTAACCAGAACATCTGGGGCGGGGGGTAGGAAAAAACAAGGGGAAATAGGGTACCTTGTATAATGACTTAGCCACTCCCAGTCTCTATTTAAGCCTAAATTAATAGTATCCAATTTGCAAATGAATTCCAATTCAGCAGTTTCTCGCTGGAGTCTGGATTTGAAGTTTTTTTGTTGTAAGATAGCGACCTTCATGTCTGTGATTGCGTGACCAGAGAGATTGAAGTGTTCTCTGACTGGTCTATGAATGTTATAATTCTTGACATCTGATTTGTGTCCATTTATTCTTTTACGTAGAGACTGTCCAGTTTGACCAATGTACATGGCAGAGGGGCATTGCTGGCACATGATGGCATATATCACATTGGTGGATGTACAAGTGAACGAGCCTCTGATAGTGTGACTGATGTTATTAGGCCCTGTGATGGTGTCCCCTGAATAGATATGTGGGCACAGTTGGCAACGGGCTTTGTTGCAAGGATAGGTTCCTGGGTTAGTGGTTCTGTTGTGTGGTATGTGGTTGTTGGTGAGTATTTGCTTCAGGTTGCGGGGCTGTCTGTAGGCAAGGACTGGCCTGTCTCCCAAGATTTGTGAGAGTGTTGGGTCATCCTTCAGGATAGGTTGTAGATCCTTAATAATGCGTTGGAGGGGTTTTAGTTGGGGGCTGAAGGTGACGGCTAGTGGCGTTCTGTTATTTTCTTTGTTAGGCCTGTCCTGTAGTAGGTGACTTCTGGGAACTCTTCTGGCTTTATCAATCTGTTTCTTCACTTCCGCAGGTGGGTATTGTAGTTGTAAGAAAGCTTGACAGAGATCTTGTAGGTGTTTGTCTCTGTCTGAGGGGTTGGAGCAAATGCGGTTGTATCGCAGAGCTTGGCTGTAGACAATGGATCGTGTGGTGTGGTCAGGGTGAAAGCTGGAGGCATGTAGGTAGGAATAGCGGTCAGTAGGTTTCCGGTATAGGGTGGTGTTTATGTGACCATTGTTTATTAGCACTGTAGTGTCCAGGAAGTGGATCTCTTGTGTGGACTGGACCAGGCTGAGGTTGATGGTGGGATGGAAATTGTTGAAATCATGGTGGAATTCCTCAAGGGCTTCTTTTCCATGGGTCCAGATGATGAAGATGTCATCAATATAGCGCAAGTAGAGTAGGGGCTTTCGGGGACGAGAGCTGAGGAAGCGTTGTTCTAAGTCAGCCATAAAAATGTTGGCATACTGTGGGGCAATGCGGGTACCCATAGCAGTGCCGCTGATCTGAAGGTATACATTGTCCTCAAATGTAAAATAGTTATGGGTAAGGACAAAGTCACAAAGTTCAGGCACCAGGTTAGCCGTGACATTATCGGGGATAGTGTTCTTGTCGGCTTGTAGTCCATCTTTGTGTGGAATGTTGGTGTAGAGGGCTTCTACATCCATAGTGGCCAGGATGATGTTATCAGGAAGATCACCGATGGATTGAAGTTTCCTCAGGAAGTCAGTGGTGTCCCGAAGGTAGCTGGGAATGCTGGTAGCGTAGGGCCTGAGTCTACATAGCCAGAGTCTACATAGCCAGACAATCCTGCTGTCAGGGTGCCAATGCCTGAGATGATGGGGCGTCCAGGATTTCCAGGTTTATGGATCTTGGGTAGTAGATAGAATATCCCAGGTCGGGGTTCCAGGGGTGTGTCTGTGCGGATTTGATCTTGTGCTTTTTCAGGAAGTTTCTTGAGCAAATGCTGTAGTTGCTTTTGGTAACTCTCAGTGGGATCAGAGGGTAATGGCTTGTAGAAAGTGGTGTTGGAGAGCTGCCGAGCAGCCTCTTGTTCATATTCCAACCTATTCATGATGACAACAGCACCTCCTTTGTCAGCCTTTTTTATTATGATGTCAGAGTTGTTTCTGAGGCTGTGGATGGCATTGCGTTCCGCATGGCTGAGGTTATGGGGCAAGTGATGCTGCTTTTCCACAATTTCAGCCCGTGCACGTCGTTTACCAGCAGGAGAGTGAGTTTGTGTGTGGAGGGGCGGAGGGTGAGAAAACCTGGATTTGTGCTGGAAATGGCCAAACTTGATGATCACTTTAGATAAACTATTACCAGCAGGACAGTGGGGTGGGAGGAGGTATTGTTTCACGGTCTCTGTGTGTATATAATGTCTTCTGCAGTTTCCACGGTATGCATCCGATGAAGTGAGCTGTAGCTCACGAAAGCTCATGCTCAGATAAATTGGTTAGTCTCTAAGGTGCCACAAGTCCTCCTTTTCTTTTTGCTACAGAGTTAGGTTGACATAAGGGAATTTATGTCAACCTATGTCAGGGCACATCTACACTTGTCATTTAAAGGGCAAAAAGTCTCTTTTTTGCGCAAAAACCATGGGAGTGTCTACACTTGCCAATGACTTTTTGCGGTGAAACTCAGAAGTTTCACCACCAACAGAAAACCACCTCCGCGAGAGGCGTACAGCTCTTACCGAAGATCCTTTTGCAGTGATGTGCAAGTGATGTACATTCTTCCTGTGTAAACAGCTTTTAGCCTCCGGAGGATATCCCACAATGCCTAGGTGACCACTCTGGCCAGCAGCTCTGCTGCTCTGATGCCAGGCAAACAGACATCCCCCCCCCGCTCCAAAGCTCTGGGAACTTTGAAACTCCCTTTCCTGTTTTGTTTGCAAGTACTCATCTGGCCAAGTGACCATGGCTGCTCTATGGAGCAAATGATCCCCCGCTTGGACACCCCCCCTTCCCACAAGACCTATTGTCACAATGGAGAGAGCTGCACTGTGGGATAGCTGCCCTCCGTGAGCTGCTGTCATCAGCGATGGAAATGCTGCAAATGTAAACAGTCTCTGACGCTCCGGTGCTTTTCTTTCACCTGTTCCCTATCACCTGTGAAATTGACAGCGCACAAACTCTGCAAGTGTAGGCATAGCCTCAGTGTCTATAGCCTTGCTCACGCCAATGTAAGTGCCCTGCTACACTGATATAATAACTCCACCTCCACAAGAGGCGTAGGGCTTATGTCAGTGTAGTTAGGGTGATGCAGTGTCTCTGCAGACACTGCGTTCCTTATGGCTGTTGACATAAATTGACAAGAAAGCTCGCTCCCAGCTCCCCAGCCGGGCTGCTTCCTGGTCTCTGCTCCAAGTTGGGCTGCCACCTGGACTCTCCGCTTGCAGCCAGGGCCAGCTCTAGGTTTTTTGCCACCCCAAGCTCCGAGAGTGCAATTGCCCAATCCAAAAAAAAAAAAAAAAAAAAGATGGCTGGAATACCACCCCTGGAACTGTGCTGCCCTAAGCATATGCTTGCTTTGCTGGTGCTTAGAGCCGGTCCTGCTTGCACCATCTTGCAGCTTCCAGGAGGCGAGAAGCCCTGGGCGGCTGCCCCACCGTTCCTGCTGGAGCGATTGGAGAGGCGAGAAACCCTGAGGGCGGCAGGAGCTGGGAAAACCCAAACGGACTTTTTTCAGCTTTCCTGCTAGAGGGCAGTTGTCAGTTTCACAAGGGAACACACCAGGTCACTTCACCTCCCCTCCAGCTCTAGCCAAGGTGGAGAGGCACTGAGCCCAGGTACTGAGTCTCCCTGCCTGTCCCCACACCTTTTCCTCTCTGTCCCTGACGCTGGTGGGGAGGTAGGGATTCTCCAACCTTGCAGCTGGTGGGGGGCTGAGAGACCCAGAGTTGGGGTGCGCAGTCTGAAGGGCCCTCCAGACAAGCATTTGTCAATTATACTGACTGAAAGGCAGGCAGCCGAGAGCTGTCATTTCGATATTCCCAGGAGAAAATCAAGTGTGTTTTATTTCCAAAACTGAATTTTTTCAAAGAAAATTTGCTTTTGCCAAATGGCCATTTTTTCACTGGAAAATCATTCCTATTGAAACTTTTTTCAACTAGCTCTTCCTAAGTGCTGTATGCACGTACTTAACTGCTTTGCAGATTCTGGCCTCATGCAATGTGACTAGCAGCTGTTAGTCTCTTCTGTCATCATTATAATATAGATGGTTCCATACAAATGGCTCTTTGAATGCAATGTGTTTTCTGAGAAGCCACTCCACACACGCATACATTGATGCTTATATCCTTCCATGTGCTTTTGAGATGTGCACTTGCTTTCTCGACTGGATGGCACAATGGGGAGAGATAAATATAATAGCTTTTGAATAGGTGCAGGGCTTTCAGGCAGACGTGGCTCATTCAAAGCTACACTAAGCATTTTACTTTGCAAGGTTCCAGAGAATGACAACCCAGCGAGATAATAAAAAGTGAAGCAAACTCTAACAGAAAGGAATGGGATGAGCTGTGTGAGTAATTAAAGGTTACACGATACAGTTGCCTGATTTGCACAGATTAATACAGTCACATTTGCATTATGTAAAGGATAATTAATATGCTGCCTGCTTACTATTGATTATACCCATCGCCTGGCATGTGTAACAAAGCAACAATGGGTGAAACAGGCAAACCTCAAAAAAGCAGCTCTGTAAGCTCTCGCTGTCACTGCATCTTAAGGACACTGGGAATTGGGACTCCTGAGTTCTATTCCCATGTGGGTCACACATTCTGTGCCTCAGTTTCTCCATTTGTACAATTGAGAAACTACCTCCTTCCAAGGGCATCATTAATGGTTTATGAAATTCTTCCAGACTTGAATGAAAATGGACTATAGAAGTGAAAAGTAGTAAAACTACTCTAAGAAATCATGCCTTCCATTATTGTAATGTAAAAAATTGCAAGATTGACTTAATATCAATAATATTAAACCTACACAGATCCAAAGAAAAGCTTAGGATGGGATAGTTTAGATATGGTCTGGAGGCTAAGGATCATTACCTCTTGAAGTTGCTGGCTCAAAACCAATGAGGCTGGAATATGACCAAGAGTCCTCATTAACTGACAGGAAAGTGAGTTGATCTTTATAGTCCACTTTCTTCTGGACAAGCATCTAAGTTGTTGGCACCAGTCAGTGACCTTGTTGGAAGGAATTCAAGGATAGCAGAGAATTCAAGGACAGTATTGTATATATGGAGACTAAATTCCTCTTTCAACCCCAGAACTAGTTCCTACAGAAGAACACTGCGGCAGCGTGGAGTAAATTTACATTGGCCCTCTGACATGTCATTCCATATTCTTTATGAAAATATGCTTATGATATCAATATGACATAACTGAGATGTACTGTATGCAAGATGGCTCGTGTGAACTATCATTGGCAAGGTTATGATTTACTGAATGTGATTATCCAATTTGTATGCCTGTACCATTTCTGTATCTGAAGTTAGGAATATGGACTATGTATCTGTATTTCAACTATGCTACTTTGGGAGGCGCCCACTGCTAACACTTCAGGTACAACAATGGAAAAGCCAGACAGGGCGGATTGGCCATCAGCGAGGACATTGAGCTGTGAAAAGCTTGGCCTTCCTGTGGACGCTCCATACTGCCACTGACTCATGGACGCTGTGATACTACAGGGTCAGGTGGTCCTGTTACCTGATACTAAAACGTTACCTGGAACTTCTTGTAACTTTCCACTGTAAGGGAAGGGGGAGTCAAGTTTGGGAAACAAAGGATTCCCACCTTATGTAAATCCCTATTTAAGGGTGGTGAGGAAGGCAAACAAGACTTTTCCTCTCCATGGCCTGTCTGCCCAAGAAGAAAGACTGCAAAAGGGAAGGCAAGGGGGGAGTCCAGACTGAGACGGGGTCCAGTCTGAAAAGGAATATAACTGGAACTCTGAACCACAGAAACTTTGCAAACTGCCTGCAACAATATCTAGGGAGAGAAATACTATTTGTAACCAATTTTTTTAATGAAACTTAGTTTGCATGTTTGATTCCATTTGCTTAGTAATCTGCTTTGTTCTGTTTGTTACCCCTTTTACCACTTAAAAATCTGCCTTTTTTAGTTAATTTGTTTTGTTTGTTATTAAACCCAGTTTCTGTAATTTCTAACAGGGGGAGTGGGAGCGGACAAGAAGTGTGCATACCTCTCTCCACTTTGAGGGAGGGAGTGAATTTCATAGTATATCTTTGGGTCTGCAGTCCAAGGGAGGTGGACATCTGAATGCTGGAGCAAAGCCCTTAAGCTGAGTCCTCCCAGAGCTGATCCTCAGTTGGGTGTTGCCCTGCCTGTCTGTGTGTTAGAGGAGCTTTTAAGAGCCTGGCTCAGCAAGACAGGTTAAAGTGGACCCATACTGGCAGAATAGGAAGACTCAATGGTATCTCAGCACCTCAGGTGGCTTCCCAAGGGGTCCAACCCATCACAGGCCCTCTCCCTATTCAGTGGTCAGAGGATGGGCTGTCAGTCTGGCACCTTTCCCTAGCCCCTAAATTCACTATCAATCTGAAAATGAGTGAAATAAGACTCCTGTCTTCCTGAATTCACATGGTGACTGCTGAGTCTTGTAATAGCCTGGTATTGAAGATTACGGTTAGCATAACTTCCATTACCATCCACGCACAAGAGCTGTCCAACATGATGTTGAATTGATATATCAGTTGTTCGAAGAGAAAAAGACAGCACTGTACTTTCAGTTGTGGCTGCTGTGATTGATATGCTGCCTGCGTGTTTCTGATCTTTGCACAAGAGGATTTAGAGGTTGAGCAAACAACAAATCTGACTCATTTAGTTAAGAGGAAAGGGAGAGAGAACATTTTTGCAAATGTTAAGTGACCAGGTTGCATGTTAAATAGGGCTATTGGCTCTGAAGAAGAGAAATGCACAATGGTCCAGCTCCACGAGATGCAATACAATTGACTACTTTTTAACCTGAGTGTTTTTGATATGTTCAGTGTACCTAATTTTACATATGTTATATCAAGTTTGCCATGGCAAACTTACAAGTATTGTTTCAGAGACTGGAATTTCAAACCTGTTTTCATTAGTTGCTGGGGTCTGAGCCTCCGTTAGATTATCAGCTTTCTTTATTAAATGAGAGGTGCTAGATTGTCCTCGCTGAAGACTGAAATCCTCTATTTGTGAGTCAGGTACAGAATATGCCATGACAGTGGAACTTTCCACATCCACCACCCCACAATGTTGCCTTAGACCTGCACCAGAGGTCATTGTCCACGTCCCTTGAATCAATAAGGGAATGCATTAGATAATGCCAATTGTGCGGGGGGGCTGAAGTGGTAGTTCTAATAGATTGGGAGAGAGATGCTGTCCCTGTGGTATTTCCAGCCCAAGTGGAAGGAAGAAGGAGCAGCAATCTCCCAAGAAAAGCCCCTTCTTGTACAACCTCCAGGCCAGTTGTCGAGATTCAAGAGATTGGAATAAGTATTCAACTGTTGGCTGCTTATTCAAAGTTTCAAACTTCTTGAGGTTCATCCATCACTAATCTCTCACCTTATCAAGGGAATATTATACATGTGGTGACTTCTTGAATTGATCATTGTTGCCTTCCTATTTCTGTGTCTTTTTCAAAAAGCTTTCCCTGTTGCACCTGGGTACCCTTTGGAAGATCTCCCCAGGTTTTTGTACTATATATTTATTGTTAACTTGACTGTGATACACCATAAGTTTCAGACACACTATGTGCTGGAGGTGGCTATTGGGATGCACAAGCAACCCTACCAGTGGCAGGAAATAGATTCTCTGTTAACCTTCTGCAACATTTGGCAGGCATCAGTTATTGACTATAATGGTGGAATGAGGGATGCACAATAAAGGGCCTGATTCTGCAGTCCTTTCACAGGCAAGGCTCCCATTGAAATCAATAGGATTTTTGCCACAGATTGGGCCAAAATCTGAGCCAACCTGAATCACCCAAAATGAGAATATATTTAGTGCTCTTTGTTGAGGTTCAAACAACTCCTTTCTAAAGGTTGTTTTCTTACATTTTCATTCTCCTCTGCACTTTCAAGTTGTTGCCAGGCTTGCAAACAGAAATGCCAAAGTACCCCACAAAAGGTTGTTGCAACTCAGTAGTTATGTAAGTATAATGCAGCTATGTTGTGATTTTATTTCTATATACTGCACTCTGAAATGTAGAGGAGTTCTCTAGTCGCCTGCAGGGACAGTGCCTTGGAGGCAGCTCAAGATAAGAGTGTATTTTAGAGTGAGTTGTACATGGTGCTCTCTCTCTCTCCTGGGGAACTTATTTCTGACTCTGCTCTTACACTAATGTAATTCCTCTGACGCCAATAGTGATGCCCCCCCCAAAAAAAGCTTGTGTAAATGAGATCACAATCAGGTTCTTAATGCTTTTTTCTTTGCTGGTATTTTTTTAAATCACAAATGAAGCTTGTCTAGATTGAAGATACATGTTTGGACTGGTAAGTACATTGTCATAATGACAGCTGGTTGGATCAGCCCTGTATACCTTGGATTCAGCCCTCTTTTGTATTTCAACTCTCCACAAGCTGATCACAATTTCATTGTTCGTATAATTTTTACAAACAGGTTTCATCCTATTGGATTTTTCAAGAAGTAGTCATAGCAAGTGATACATGCAGAATTCGATGTCCAGAATTGGAGCTCGGTGATTGGTTAACTAAGTCACATGGCATGGTTTCTGTTCCCAAGTTGAATGACCTAAAGTAAATATGTCTGGCATGAATATTCTCAGTTGTGAGCAGGCACCCATGTTCTTACGAACAGAGGGACAGATCCTCAGCTGATGTAAATCAAGTAGCGTCATTGACTTCAATGAAGTTTTGTTGACTTACCAGCTCAGGATCCATCTCTGAAGCCACTCCCCAGAAGTCCATGAAAGCACAATACACCTGTGTGAATGTCCGGGGAAAAGAGAGCAAGAAAGCATATGAACAAACAGCAGAGGCACTTGTGGATGCTTTTCCCCACCATCCCCTTCATGGCTGTAAGATCATTTTAAGCCAGTCTAATGCTTTACAGGTAAAAGCTAACTTGATATAATACTGACTCTCTGGGTTCAAGAGAATTTTTGAAATATGGCGCTGGTAAGTGACAGAATTAAAAGACTGAGTATGAGTTTCTTCAGAAGTAACTTTCTGCTTCAAACTGCCATTGGGTTAACTAATTAGAACTAGAATTCCTGGTGCTGACAACTTGCAGCCTTGAGGGGCTTCAGTCTGCGCTTAAGCCACTGCTGCCAAGCCAACCATTTGTCTGTTGATGAATTGTTTTTTAAATGTGTTGCTGTTCCTATTAAATCATTAAGGGGCAGACATTTAAAGGTATTTAGGCTCCTACAGATGCAGTTAAGTGCCTAGCGGGATTGTGAAAACTACATAGGCGCCTAACTGTAGGCACTTCAGAAATCCTACTAGGCACCTAACTGCATCTTTAGGAGCCTAAATGCCTTTTAGAAATCTGGCCCTACCATTTAGGTTAGATATTAGTAAAAAAAACTTGCTAGCTGTACAGGTAGTTAAGCTCTGGAATAGGCTTCCGAGGAACGTCATGGAGTCCCCATCATTAGAAGCTGTTAAAAACAAGTTGAACAAACACCTGTCAGGGAGGGTCTAGGTTTACTCGGTCCTGCCACAGCGCAGGGGGGATGAACTGGATGACTTCTTCTAGAGGTCCCTTCCAGCCTTACCTTTCTGTGATTCATCAGTTTTCTCCCCATTTTAGAGCAATTGCCAAATAGTCTCTCATAGTCGGGTAGCATTACCTGAGCTGTGAGGAAAAGTTCCCTTTGTTGGACTCTTAAAAAAACTACATGTTAAGCAAAAAAACCAAACAACCCCACCGTGTGTAGGCTTTCCCGCTGACTTTCAACAAGACCTAGGCTCCTGCACGCCTATGTCATTTTCGAAAATGGGAGTTAGGCCCTAAGTTACTTCAGGACTTTTGAAGATTTTTACCTGGGATCCTAGTATCCTTGGGAAAAGAGTCATTTTAACAAGGAAACTCTCCTTTGGAAGAACAATCTTGTGGTTGAGGCACAAGCTTGGTATTCATGAGATCTTGGCTGCATTCCCAGCTTTAACACCATTTACTGAGTGAACTTGGGCAAGTCACTTGAGGCCCAGTTCCTCAAAGGTTCTTAATCTCTCCGTGCCTCCGTTCTCCATCTGTAAAAGGGGGATACTAATGATTCCATTCTCACCTCTTCTGTCTTGTCTATTTAGATTACAAGGTCTGTAAGGCAGGGCTGTCACCTACCATATGTCTGTACTATACTCGGCACAATAAAGTTTCAAATTCAGTCTCACCCTGCAAGTGCTGCTACTAAATATAGTCTATCAAAAAGTTGATTCCCCCCCGCCCCATCCCAATCTGAGGGCAAAAAGTGGCCCTTTTGTTGTAAAGGGCTTCTCTCTGCACTCCCTCCCCCCACGCTCCAGTTACGCTGGGGGAAAGAGCAATGTATTCAGCTTGGTGCTTAGTCCCCCCCTTTTGGTAAAACGTATATAAAAAAAAACATTAAAATCTCAAATGTCCAAAACATCCCCCAAGCCAAAATCCACCATTTGTTGCATTGCTTTGTCCCTCCAGCTGCTGCCCTCCACTGCAGGCTTTGTGTCAGAAGGCAACCACATTCAAGGGCTGCCCTGCCTACCAGGCACATCACTTTGAAGGTCCAGCGTTGCGGTGGAAATTCAGATGCGTGGGGCAGAATCTGAAGTGTCGTTTGGTTTTATACCCCCTTCCAAAGGCTGCACCTGCAGTAGCAAAGTGTGGCCCACACATTCACTATGTTGGTTCAGTGAGTACTGATTCTGGTTGCTGAGTCACTCCTGACACTTCTTACAGGCCCTCTACGGTCTCTCTTCCAAGTGCTGATCGAGACCAGCTCTGCTTAACAAGCGGAGAAAATCCCAATCCAAACGGGTACAGCAGCACTTTTTCCTTTTCTTTTCTTTTTTTTTTTTTTGGCACATGGATTTTTTCATGGGGACCAGTTACCCTACAGTCTAAACAGAGCCTCGCTGGAACTGGATATCCTGTAACTTTGCCAGAATACATTCTCTGGTTACTTAAGTGGACAAACACAAGTGGTTTTGTTTAATGGTATTAAACAGAAGAGGATAATGTTACCTTAGGGATCAAGTTGTAGGTTTTGTACTTGGTGACCTGAGCTGCAGGAGCCCCTCACAGCCAGGCCTCACGTGGCATTTCAAGGTGGATGATGATGTATGGACTTGTCTGGTATGGGAGAAATTTACAAGGGAGGAAAGTTAAGAACAGAGAAGGGATGGATGAAACATTTAAAATAAAAACCATCTATTCACAGCTTCCTATCAGACTTTAACCCACCTTCCTCCTGTTTCAGCTTAAGCCCTTTTTTTTGCACTAGAGAACAAAAATTCACCTTTCTGATCTTCCAAGCGTGAACTGATCCCATTCCAGCTTTGGCACCCAGTCCAAAGCATGCAAACCCACTCAAAGATAGGAAAGGCTTTAGTGAAAAAGCAGAAAAACCAGGCTGGTTGCTATACACTTCCTCATACTGATCCCCTTCTAACCCATTATGGATTATAGAGTTATTATGAAGGTCCCAAGGTTCGTAAGAAGCATTATTTATGTGAAATTAGAATGAATGAATCCCAGGCTCTGTCTTTGCAGAAGTGAATCAGGAGCTGGTAAGACAGAGAACACCAAGAAGGTCATTCAATATTTGGCTCATGTTGCTTCTTCACATAAGAGTAAAAAAGACCAGGTAAGTGCCTGTGTTCACTACAAGGATGCTGCACTGCCATGCTGAGCACCTACAAGCTACGGTACGCTAGGAGATACCTTGATTAATACTGGCTGAATAAAACATTAGGTACCAACTTGTGCACAGGGGAGTGGGGAGATGATGAACTATGGAGGGGCCATGATGCTTTTGATTCAAGAAGTAACTGGGTAAAGAAGCCAGCAAGGCTGACTTTTAGCCCTTTTAGGAATGGGAATGGGAATGTGTATGTATGTGTATATATATATATATATATATATATATATATATATATATATATATATATATATATACACACACTATATATAGTATAATTCATGCATATTCTGTGTGACTTGGTGCAACAGGCTTGTAAGCTACAGTTTTAGGAGGCTACATAGACAACTTTTATTCCAGCATTTCATATCTTTTGAATGCTTGATTTTGCAACTTTAATGTGCTTTTAACTTTGCTTTTTTATCATTTAATTTCCTAGGTTTTCTGAAAATGTACATATCTAAAAAAACAAAAATTCCATTACGTGGAACCACATTGGTCTTCCACTTGGGTCATCAGCAAGTTGGGATCTTCAGATACACAGCACAGTCCTCTACTATTTGAAATAACAGAGTTTTTGGTGGCAGTAGAAGGCTGTTATCTATGTGAACCTGCCCCTAGAGGGGCATGGGGGCACTTTGCTAGTTGGTTTCATATACATGTTTGCTGACAACAAGGATAGTTGAGGCTCAGGAATCCTTGGTTCAGTTCCAGATTCTGTAGGGGAGTACTCTCTAGTGATTAAAAACTCTTCTATTCCTGTCCCTCCTTCCTTCCCTCCCCAACTCCTGCCCTTGAATGTAACAGAAACCGCATCACAAGACTTAGGTCATCATCCTCTAGCTTATCACTTCAAAACTGCAACCAAGACCTGATGTTGTCACTTACAGACATATAGGACTAGAAGGGACTTCGATAGGTCATCTAGTCCAGTCCCCTGCACTGAGGCAGGACTATCTATTATCTAGACCATCCCTGACAGGTGTTTGTCTAACCTGCTCTTAAAAAGCTCCAATTATGGATATTCCACAACCTCCCTAGGCAATTTGTTCCAGTGCTTAACTACCCTGACAGGAAGTCTTTCCTAATGTCCAACAAACCACCCTTGCCGCAGTTTAAGCCCATTGCTTCTTGTCCTTTCCTTAGTAGATACGAAAAACAATTAATTACCCTCCTCTTTATAACAACCTTTTACGTACTTGAAGGCTGTCCTCATGTCACCCCTTAGTTTTCTCTTCTCCAGACCAAAACCACCCAGTTTTTCCAATCCTTCCTCAGAGGTCAGGTTTTCTAGACCTTTAATCATTTTTGTTACTCTCCTCTGGACTTTTTCCAATTTGTCCACATCCTTCCTGAAGTGTGGTGCCCAGAACTGGATACAATATTCCGGCTGAAACCTTATCAGTGCTGAGTGAATTGGAAGAATTACTTCTTGCATCTTGCTTACAACACTCCCGCTAATACATCCCAGAATGATGATTGCTTTTTTCACAGTGTTAAATTGTTGACTCATAGTTAGTTTGTGATCAACTATAATGCCCAGATCCTTTTCTGCCTATTCTGTCCTAGGCAGTCCTTTCCCATTTTGTATGTGTGCAATTGATTATTCTTTTCTAAGTGGAGTACTTCGCATTTGTCCTATTGAATTTCATCCTATTTACTTCAGACCATTTTGCCAGTTTGTTCAGATCATTTTTAATTTTAATCTTATCCTCCAAAGCACTTGCAACTCCTTCCAGCATGGTATCGTATGCAAACTTTATGTATTCTCTATGCCATTATTCCAACCATTTATGAAGATATTGAACAGAAGTGGAACCAGGACAGATCTCTGCAGAACCCCACTCAATATACCCTTCCAGCTTGATTGTGAGCAATCAATGATGACTCTGAGTACACTTTTCCAGCACTTCTGCACCCACATTATACTGGTTCACGCAGGCTGCATTTCTCTAGTTTGTTTATGAGAAGGTTATGTAAGACAGTATCAAAAGTCTTACTAAAGTCAAGATATGACATCTACTATTTTCCCCCATCCATAAGGCTTGTTACGCTGTTAAAGAAGAAGATTAGGTTGGTTTGACATGATTTGACTAATCCATGTTGATTGTACTTATCACCTTATCTTCTAGGTGCTTACAAATTGATTGTTTGATTATTTGCTCCATTATCTTTCCAGGTAGAGAAGTTAAGCTGACTGGTCTGCAATTCCCTGGGTTGTCCTTATTCCTTTTTATAGAGTTACTATATTCACCTTTTTCCAGTCCTCTGGGATCTCTCACATCCTCCACGAGTTCTCAGAGATAATTGCTAATGGCTCAGATATCTCCTCAGCCAGTTCCTTAAGTATTTTGGAGATATTTCATCAACCCTACCAACTTGAAAACATCTAACTTATCTAAAGAATGAGGAGTACTTGTGGCACCTTAGAGACTAATTTCAGAGTAGCAGCCATGTTAGTCTGTATCCGCAAAAAGAAAAGGAGGACTTGTGGCACCTTCGAGACTAACAAGTTTATTTGAGCATAAGCTTTCATGAGTTACAGCTCACTTAATCATGAAAGCTTTTGCTCAAATAAATTTGTTAGATGCATCCGATGAAGTGAGCTGTAGCTCATGAAAGCTTATGCTCAAATAAATTTGTTAGTCTCTAAGGTGCCACAAGTACTCCTTTTCTTAGAGACTAACAAATTTATTTGGGCATAAGCTTTTGTGAGCTAAAACCCACTTCATCAGATGCATGCAATGGAAAATACAGTAGGAAGATATATATACACACACACAGAGAACATGAAAAGTAGGTGTTGCCATACCAACTATAACTAGACTAATCAATTAAGGTGGGATCAATCTAAGTTACGCAACTTCAGCAGGAGAAAAAAACTTTTGTAGTGATAATCAGGATGGCCCATTTCCAACAGTTGACAAGAAGGTGTGAGTAACAGTTGAGGAAAAATTAGCACAGGGAAATAGTTTTTACTTTTACCCATCCACTCCCAGTCTTTATTCAAGCCTAATTTAATGGTGTCCAGTTTGCAAATTAATTCCAATTCTGCACTCTCTCATTGGAGTCTGTTTCTGAAGTTTTCTTGTTGGAGTATTGTGACTTTCAGGTCTGTAATTGAGTGACCAGGGAGGTTGAAGTGTTCTCCGACTGATTTTTGAACATTATAATTCTTGACTTCTGATCTGTGTCCATTTATTCTTTTGTGTAGAGACTGTCCGGTTTAGCCAATGTACATGGCAGAGGGGCATTGCTGGCACATGATGGCATAGATCACATTGGTAGATGTGCAGATGAACAAGCCTCTGATGGTGTGACTGATGTGATTAGATCCTATGATGGTGTCCCTTGAATAGATATGTGGACAGATTTGGCAATGGGCTTTGTGGAAAGGCAGTCAGACTTGATGGTATATCTAATGAACTATTATTACACTTCAGGACAAGAGCACAAAAGTGGCTGCTTGACTTCGCACTGCATCCGTGCAAGAGTTGATACCGAGGCTGTTGAGACAGGCCCAAGTGGTTGCACTACTCAAACCACATAAAAGCCCTAACTCTGCGAAGAGTTTCTGACCAGTATCTTTACTCCACTCTGCTTACAACCAATGTGAGTACATGATAATGGGTAGAACAGTGCCATTAGCAGACAGGCAGCTGACTGATGACTGAGCTCATTTCCCTCCAAGATGTTTATGCTGTGGCTAAGTTGTAAACCTAACTCAGTACATCAAAGACGGTTTCAAAACCTACAAAGTTGCAGGGGCTGTGTTTTTTTGATCTGTCAGCTGCTTATGACATGGTGAACCATTGTGCACTTCTACTGAAAGTGGCAAGAATTCAGAGAAATAGCAAGATAATCCAGGACTCCTCCTTCCTGTCTGAGAATCAACATTTCTGTGTTGAGATGGATGGTGGGAAAAAATTGATGGAAAAAGTGGAATGGATTGCCCCAAGACTCAGTGCCATCACCCTTGCTGTTTAATGTACGCACAAATGACCAACCAGAATTCCTTGGTGTGTGAAGATTCAGTTATGCAGATGATCTTTGCATTGCCACAAGACTTAGGTTCCATGTCACATGTAGCCAATGCCGAAGTTTGAATAGTTCTAGTGATAATCACAAATTTCCAACATGGCTTCATATTGTTTCAGTGAGGGCTGAAGTGATCCCAAAGTATTGTAAAGTTTAGCAACTTCTGAGGTGGAATGCAGCAGTGATTTAAGGCTCATCCAAAGCCCTCACTGTCAATGGAAAGAGTCTCTTTGACTTCAGTTTGCTTTGGATAAAGCCCTAAGAGTACAGTATCGTGCAGTAATTCAGGCCACAGTGTGAAGAAGAATATCATTCCCACGGAACCTGTTAGATCTCGCATGGCTCATTATGGATATATTTTAGGTATGGGGGTAGTGAGTACAAATTTCAGGTGTGTGTGTGTGTG
This sequence comes from Lepidochelys kempii, assembly GCF_965140285.1. Lineage (NCBI taxonomy): Eukaryota > Metazoa > Chordata > Testudines > Cheloniidae > Lepidochelys > Lepidochelys kempii. The sequence continues at coordinate 156,942,692 of NC_136382.1, forward strand.
TGTGTGTGTATGTATGTACACATACACTCAGATAGCCAAGCTGAAATGTCTGGTCAAGGTACTCACTGGAATCCAGAACACTGCAGCAATGCAAAAGGAGGCTTTGATTGATTAGCTAACAGAAATAAAGCAAAGGACCAGATCCTCAGCTGGCAGGAGCTCCATGGACTCTCATAAGGTCATACCAGTTTGCAGCAGTAGGGAGTCTGGCATAAGTCTCTCTATAGAGGAGCATAATGAGCGTGGAGGGCTGCTGAACTGCACTGTCAACCTAGCAAATGGCACTGTCAAGGGCATTAAACCATTAAATGAGATGTCTCCTTGACTTCTAAAAGAGCTCAGCTCAGAATTAAACGCTGCACTCCCAGAGCAGAAACCTAATGAACTTTTGATGAACTGGGATAGAGGCAGACAGTTGCCTCTATTGAATCAGTGTCCTAGAAGGCTGGCTTTATTAATGAATGTTTTATAGACAGAGAGACTGGCTGAATCAGAGATTTCAGACATGAGCTGTGTGGTTTTTAAATTTTATTTTAATTGCATTTTCAAGAGTTCACAGGAGAAATCTGTGAAGGGTCAGAAATGGCGAGGCTTAGGAAAGAATTTCAGGCATCTTTGACCATCTCAGTCTTAGACTCAGTCATGACCGTTCAAGAAATGCTGATAATGGGATCTTGGAATTGCCTTACAGGATTAGAAGCTGCCCCTTTTATTTGCTGAAGAGGATCCATATGTACATACGGAGGGGACTGTACAAGCTCTTTTGGGGGTCAGCAGAAGCAGCTCACCCAGTTTCCATGCTGTGGCAAACCACCGTGAGCCTTAAACAAGTGCTGAGGTGGTTTACAGGGGCTGCTGTAGGAGATGCACAATTACCCCACTGCTGTTCCTGTCTGATTGGTGGGATTTATATTTAATCTGGAGCCTAGTCAAGTCTTGTGAATCCCTCGGAGTAGATGGAAATTGCTTCCTTTTTGTCTGGAGATGAGGGTGGAGAAAAGCTGAGCTGCTTTGCTGACTCAGGCCTGGTCTCCACCGAGGGGGGTGATCGATCTAAGTTACGTAACTTCAGCTACGTGAATAACATAGCTGAAGTTGATGTACTTAGATCTACTCACTGTGGTGTCTTCACTGAGGTGAGTCGACAGCTGACACACCCCCATTAACTCCACCTGCGCCTCTTGCTCCGGTGGAGTACCAGAGTCGACGGGAGAGCGCTCGGTCAACCCCCGCTGGATCAATCGCTGCCCGTCGATCCAGCGGGTAATGTAGACAAGCCCTCAGTTAGACAGGACAGCTGGCCTAGTTAACCTTAAGTGAGACCCATTAAGGTTGCATGTTAGAGAGCTGTCTCCAGGAGGGTTTTACCTAAATGAGGACTTAAAGATTTGGTCTCTAATGCCTAAGATCTAAGTAGAATGATCCCTATCTAATAAGAATGCCAGGCAACTTCTGGGGCTATGGGAAGTTAGGAGCCTAAAAATCTTTGAGGATTTGCACCTTTGTTTGTATTTAATCAGACTTACTAGAGAGAGAATGAATAGGACAGGGAACCTAGGAAGCTGGGACAGAGACCTCCTGAGGCAAAGATATTGGGGGCCTAACTAGGAAACAGAGCTTTGCACTCTGCCAGCCTCAGTCTCGTTATCAATAATGTCAGCACTTTTAAGAGAGCAGGGGAGAAATATATGACAGCATATTTATCATACAGGATCAAAACATTAGTTCATCTAATCTGATATTACAAAAGGAAGGCAACAAAACACAAAACCCCATCATGCATCTTATTATATATGTCATATTGTACACGGGGAAAAGGAGTTGGGAGGAATTTCCTTCCTGACCCCTGCAGGCAACTAGTTTACACCCTGAAGCATGGAATTTAGTTACCCTCACTTTAGCAGCATAACCACAAATGGTCTTCTTGTTCACATAATTGCAGACAATGGATCTTGAGATAAACTTGGAGAAAATCTCAACAAGTATTTAGTGGTACATCATGATGACCACTTTGTCTTAGGTTGGCTGTTAACTGTTTTAGGCACCTTACACAAAACACAGTAGAAACAAACAAGTTCTGCTCTCAGTAATACTGGCATAAAGCCAGAGTGACTTCACTATATTCATTGGAATGGTAGTGTGAATGGTACTGAGAGTGGAATTTGGCCCTAAGTGTCTAACTGGCCTTTTCAGCATGTAAATATTTGCTTTGCTTTACCTTCACCTTCAGGTACTCAGTTCAGTAACCCACCAAATAGCAACAATGAACACAATGATTGTTCACGATCACCTTATGTATTGTTTTACTGCCATTAATCACATGCTTCTGTCATGCTGCTTTTTATCCTGCTGCTATGTTGAGTGATTTGTTGTTTGTGTACACAGTAGTGGCAATTGTACCTCCAAATTAGGTGCTCTCTTGCCACTAGGTTTTTTCCACCTCTCTCTGCATGCATCTGGCCTCATTTTTCACAAATGTGTGAGAGTCATTAAGCGTGTAAAAACGAGCTCTTGATTTGCAGCTGCAATTACACCCACTGTACCCACAAACTAAAAATCACTCCAGCTACTGTCAGCATAAAAAAGGGCATGATGTAAGCAAAAGTTCACTGACATTAACACAAGAGACAAGGTAATTGTGTCCCACGCTATTTACTCTTTGTTCTTTAGTACTATTTGATGGGCTGCTTCAGAAAGTTCCTGAAGATTAAGGAAAAGCAAATCAGGTATTTGCATGCACAAACTACACAGAACCAGATCCTGAGGTGCTATAACTAACTCAAGCCATGCAGCTGAGAATTTGGTCCATAGGCCCAAGGTTTTTTTTATACTACACCAGTATTAATCCAGTCACATCATTCTAGAGTCCAAACTCCCATCAGTGAAATGACTGGATTTTCCCTGGTGTAACAGTGAACAAGATCAGGCCCATAGCTGTCTATTTGCACATGCCAACAGCCAGTAGGTGCATGCTATCTCAGTAATTTGCACACACATAGCGGAGGTGCACAATTGTGCATTTGTGTTTGCATGCCTGGCTTTGAAAATTGGGCCCCCAAAATCTAAAATCAGATCAAACATGCTGTGCTTTCTAAAATGAACATGGGGGAAGGTTAGATGCAATTTAAAAGGGGCAAACTCTGATTTCCTTTTAAAGTCAGAAATGAATGAAATGCTTCCCCAAAATTGAGACCACAGAGCCATATCCCGAGGATCCCTTCTGTCTATGTAACTCCCAGGCTCCAGAAGGCCCAGTCCTGTAGATCGAACAGGTAAGATGGCATGTAGGGGCCCAGACACGCACTAAGAAGCTGCACTTAAAATATGAGAGGTGTGTGAGGTCTTTAAAAAAAAAAAACTTCCTTCAAATAATAGCACCCGCTAACCCACTATTTTATGACTTCAACAAGAAGCTAAAGGGGAAAAAAAAAAAGGTATAAAAGAGGCAGCAGCGAGTCTAAATGAAACAAACAGAATGAGGTTTCCTAAGGTGAGCTTTGCTAGAGGAGGAGGCTGTAAATCATCATTCTACAAGGCTGGCTCAGGGGCTGCTGCAGCAGCAGAAGGAGGGAAGGATGACTCGTGGGATATCAAGGAGGGACCAGACTCAGGCTCTTGCTTTCCTAGCCAGCAGGTCTGAGAGCTTGGCAGAGGAGGCAGAATGCTCTCCGCTCCTGGGGCATGAGAGGAGAGTGGGATTTGCATCACTCAGCTGCAAAACCTGCTGCCTAGCCAGAAGCCCTTTCAGAGACGTGCTAACAGAAGTATGACGTGGCTCCGTGAGGGCTGGGTATGTGGAGGTTGTGTTTGTGCATGTTCTCATATTAGAGGGGGCCCTAGACAAAGCCCAGAGCTGAATACTCCTGAATTGAAAAGGACAGGAATTTTCCAACCCTGTTTTTCAAAGGAAAATGATGATTCATTGATTCAGCTCAAACTTTTTATGGGAATGTACTAGTTACAATGAAACTTCTTCCTGGACAGGTTCTCTAATCCAGGTGAGAAAGAGAGAGATCCATATCCATCACAGTATAGTCACATCTCTGAGTTGGAGTGGTACATCGTGGATCCCAGATGAGTACCCTAATCACTTGGGTATTAGCTATGCTGGAATGTGTCTCTGGTGTGGGTTTTATTTTATTTTTTTAAATAAAATAATCTCAAAAGGTCTCAGTTTTGTCCAGTGTCAAATGGACTATTTCCTGCTCAGCTGTACTCCCAAAGCTTTGGGAGGATTGGGAATATGGATCAAATTTCCTGGCTTTCAGCGCCACAGGGCCAAGGGGAGCATGTTGCTGAGGTAAAACTCCCTCTGTGTGCATAAATTGAAAGGATCGTGGGGCCTTTAAAATTGGAAGCTTAGATGTTGCAGATTACTATAAAATGCAGAAAAAGCGTGGAGAGAAACTAAAATCCTGGGATCTGCAGTTTTTCCTATGCCCCAATTTCTACCTATTCCTGACATAAAAGTATCTCCCCCATGGAGGATTTGGCTGTGTTGCCAGGAGACACTTTCATAATCTCTGTGCAAATTGTCCCAGCAGCAGCCAGTGTCTGTCTCTGCCCTTTAATCAGGTCTGGCAGGAAGTATATGCAGTGATGTTCCGAAGGGGCAGGCTTTATTCTGTTGAAGAAACTTTAGCAGATGCCCACTGAGCATGCTTGTGTAACAAACCTTGTTCATGAACACTACAGGCTTGTCTACATTACCCACTGGATTGGCAGGCAGCGATTGATCCCGGGGGGGCTTGGGGGGGTGATTTATTGCATTGAGTCTAGACATGATAAATCGACTGCTGAGTGCTCTCCTGTCAACTCCGGTACTCCATCAGGGCAAGAGGCACAGGAGGAGGTCACAGGAGAGCATCAGCTGTTGACTTATGGCAGTGAAGACACCGTGGTAAGTAGATCTAAGTACATTGACTTCAACTACATTATTCACGTAGCTGAAGCTGCGCAACTTAGATCGCTCCCCCACCCCCGCATGTAGACCAGGCCTTACACTCATCAGGAAGAGCTGAACTAGGGATCATACTCTGAGTGCCCCAAGGCTAGAGTACCCACAGGGGAAAAATGGTGGGTGCTGAGCATCCACCTGCAGCCCTCAATTGGCTCCCCCACAGCACATCCTGCCCACCAGCAGGCCCCATAGATCAGCTGCTCCCCTTCTCTCCCAGCACTTCCTGCCCACCACTATCAGCTGTTTCATAGCATTCAGGAGGCTTTGGGTGGGAGGAGCAAGGAAGTGGAGTGCTCAGGGGGAGGGAGGCAGAACTGGGCAGGAAAAGGTGGGGCAGGGCTGGGGCCATGGGGTAAGGGGTGGACTGGGGGCAGAGCACCCCCCCCCCCTGCATTTTGGAAAGTCGGCACCTGTGTCCGGGATCTACCATCTGAATTAAAATAGATCCTTAGGGTGAGAGCAAGTAGGAGGTGGTTATAATTACTGTGTCCATACTACTAGGGGGACACCTGAATTAGGCCAGTGTATTACGCTCAGAAATAGAGCTGTGCAAACAAGTAGTTTTTTGGTTTGCTGGCAATTCTGAAAATGATTTCATTTAAAAAATTTTGCTGAATCAAAAAAATTGTTTCAGGTCCAACAAAACGGTTTAGATTGTATTTAAAAAAATAAAAATGCTTAATTACAGGAGATTTCTAAAGGAAATGTTTTGAAAATGTCAACTTTTTAGTTTACTGAAACAATTTGGAGAAAAACACATATCCCTCCCAAAAAAAGTTTGTTGGAAAATTTCACCCAATTCTGCTCAGAATGATTTCCCCCCCACCCCCCCATTTAAATTAGGTGGGGTTTTTTTGTAATAAAGTTTTCCTATTAGGGGTATGCAAAGCAAACATCCTTTATGAGGACAAGTTCCAGGCCAGGTTTCACATGTCGCTCATTTTTTTCCTGTAGCCCTGCTTTGGGTTTTGTTTTTAAAATATACCTAAGGATGGAATTTTATATTTTTGGTAATGGGAAAGTGTAACTCCCCAGCCCCCACCCCCACCCCCCCAATTACTCAAACAGCTGAAGGGAGTTTGCTCAAACTTTCCAAAACAACAAACCAACCTCCAGGCAAAGACCAAAAATGGAAAATTTCAGCCTTAAGGGTGAATATTTCAGAAAGCCATGAACCTGTGAAAATGGGTTTGAGGGTTCACTCCTTTCCTATTAACTAGTAGGTGCTACTATAGTGTAGTATTGCTCACAAAGGCACAAGTCTGAGCCAAGCCTTGGATAGCTGATCCAGTCATGTTTTTCCCACTCCCACCTTAAGGGTAACCAGTCTCCTGTGAGGGAGATACCACCCAATGCTGGTTAAGTATGTCGGGGAAAAGAAACCAAGAGAGATAGGGAGAGTGGCCAAATCTAGAGATGTGGCATGTACATACACATTACATATAAACACGTGCACCTACATACATTGCTGAACCCTTCTGCATATAGGCAGACTCATAACCTTCCCCCACTTTACACACCCATGGTCATCTCCACACATTTGTCTTCAAAAATGTCAATTCCCAAGTCTGACCTGCTGGGAAATGAGTGCATCAAGTCTACTATAGTTTCTGCCCAAATCATTTCCCTGGTATCCTTCCCCCCCCCACCCCTGCACTGCATTCTGAAGATCATACAAATGTATGCCTAGGAAGCAGTGCCGAATGACTTCCTTAGAGAAACGTGCTAGATAATATGGGAAAGACATGAGTAACAGAACCTTTTGAGAGCCGATAGTATTTCTGTGGAAACATTTCTATCTGTGGGAGCCTGAAAGAGGAATGATTCATATTAAATATGAATGTGCCAGAGAACTGGGGGAGGAGGGTTGAATGAGGGGGAGACACGCAAATCTGAGCCCAGCAGTCCCTGCCTGTAAGAGAGGAAATGATAAAGCATGAATCTTTCAACAGCCATATACAATCATCAGAAGTACTAATGAGTGAGTAATACATTGCGGAAGAACGCAAACTAGAGAATAAGGAGTGCTTGGCAGTGTCCGCTTGGCGGCAAACACGGTTTGTGAGAGGGTTAAGATCAAGGGCGAGCAGCCACAAAAGCTGGGTTCCACTCCTAGCTCTTCCGCTGACTTCCTGTGCAAGGTGGAACAAGTTTTAACCCCCCCCCCCCGGGCTCAGCTTTCCCTATGTATAAAATGACCCTAAGACTTTCCTGCAAGGATTGGTGTGAGGCTTAATACATTAATGTTGGCCAGTAGCTGCCACTTAGGAGGAGAGCTGAGCTGTCAGCCACCAGCGGGAGAGGAAAGCCCAGCCCAGCAGCAAGGAAGCATAGGGAGAGGGATAGTACAGAAGCACATACAAAGGCATGGAAGATGGAGTGAAGTGGGAAAAGTGGACAATCGGACTTTTTAAAAAAAAAGGACAAAACCCTTCTCACATTAAACACAGCAAATATGTCATGAGGCTGATGGGACTTGTGCTCCCAACTCACTGAGACTTTTTGACAATCCCACCCTAAATCCTTCCCTGATGCTACTTTTCCCTGTGAGCAAATGCTGCAGCAGCCACAAGGATGTTTAGGATCACGCTTAGGAAGTGTAAGACTTAGTCTCCACTTAAAAGTTTTATGGTCATTGCTGTGTTGGTTGGGGAGAGGGAGCAGATTTTTGCTGACATAACTATAAAGGTAAAAACCCTAGTACAGATGCAGTTCTATCAGTATAAAAGTGTTTACATTAGTATGGATTATGCTGGTTTCTCAAATCAGTGTAACCTGTACTTCTATACTGGAATAGCTGCATCAGCACTAGTGGGGTTTTGCTGGTTTAACTATACGTGCAGTTAAACTAGCAAAACTTTAAAGTTTAGACAAAGCCTATGAAAAGTCAGGACAAGATGACTGAGCCTCTGATCTAAGGCACTAAAATATTAGACTTTTTAAAATTAAACTAAAAGAAAATGTTTATGGTTAATGTAAGCTGCAGAACGAACAATTACTAGAGTATAAGACATCTACATAGTTGAAAGTGGCAAGAATCCAAAGCTCATCTCTTTAGGCTGTCCTACAGATTCCTATTGAAGGTCAACAGTTCAGAGTACTCAAAGCTTTAGTCTCATGAAACAAAATGTATACGCATATATTTAATGTACGCTTGAGACACCTCCCTCACTTAGTGGCTCTTGAGAATCCCACCCTTAGTCTCTACAAGTATTTTAAAGGCGTAACAGTGGCTTGATTGTGTCAGGTGTTGCCAGGGGGCACAGCTAAAGCTTCTGGAACCTTAGGTTATGTCTACACTGCAATAAAAAAAACTCATTGCTGGCCTGTGCCAGCTTGTGGGACTTGGGCTAAGGGGCTGATTAATTGCTGTTTAGATGTTTGGGCACAGGCTGGAGCCCAGGTTCTGGGACCCTCCCACCTTGCAGGGTCCTAGAGCCTGGGCTCCCACCCAAGCCCAAATCTTTACACTGCAAACAGCCCCTTAGTCTGAGGTCCTTGGTCAACATCAGCTGGCACGGTCTTCCCACAGGTTTTTATTTGCAGTGTAGACATACCCTTAAATGAGTTCAGTTCTCAAGTGGTTCAGGACCTGAACTGGTTTTGTTTCCAAAGATTTGGCAGCAAAGCATCCTGGCTGGTTTTCCTGGAGGCTCAAACTCAGTAGATTCAAGTCTGCAAAGGGAAGCCCTGACCACATAGCCCTAGCCCAAGGGCCACCTTAAGTTAGCTTCTGTGTAGTTACTTTTCATATCTAGGGAACCTATGGGGGCCAATTCTGCTCCTGGTTCTGGCCGCTAGACCTTGCTTTGTAAGGTCTGTAAATGATCTGCAAGGGGACAGGGAGGAACGCCTCCAGTGCAGGAGCGCTGGCCTTATGCTACCCTCTCCCTTGCAAGCCCCAGTTTACAGGATCTGTTGAGGGCAAGAGGGGCAGTGGCCATAGCATGCAGTTCTGTGGGGGACTATGATCCACAATGCAGCCCATAGGCAGCCCTGAGGTGGTTATTCTAAGCTAAACCAACCCCAGGGGCTGCTTTAGGTTATGTCCAGGATTGTTTTGGACCGAATAGCAGCCTGGAATCTGAGGGTATGTCTGCACTGCAATCAGAGGTGTGACTGCAGCACATGTAGACATAACCCACACTTGCTCGCTCAAATAAAAATAGCAGTGAAACTGTGGCAGCATGGGCTGTACAATCCCACCCAGGACCCTGGATGTGTACTCCAGCAGCTAGCCTGTGCTTCCGTAGCATCACTGCTCTTGTTATTTGAGCTGGCTAGATCAAAGCTAGCTTGAGAATGTCTATACATGCGATAGGCATACCCTGGGAAGCACAAAAGTGGCTTAAAACTCCCTTTGCCCCACTCCCCTAGGCTGCATCTTCTGTTATGGACCTCCCCATAGATAAGGGACAAAAGATCTGATCTAGTTACTACGTGTTTATTCTTGTCAGCCTTTGCTAGAGACTTTTTGGTTTTAATGAAGGTGCTCAGATCTCTCAGGATGGGGGAGTGAGACAGATTTGGGCCAAAAAGCTCATTGCACGCTCTCTATTTGCCTTTGGTTGTGCTCCTGTGCATCTGTGCTGTAATTGCATCTGACATCCCCTGAGGTCTCTTATTGCATGCTCGAACAGGGACTTTTTGCTGCACACTATATTTAGGTTACAGATTTGCATCATCAGTATGTGGGTCTTAGTGAGCATAAAGCTCACTTGTTGCACCAAACATTTACCAGCCATATGGTTCTGACAGCCCTTGAATTTCTGTGTGTAATGTGCTGGAGGATGCTGTGCTGGAAGAGAAAAAAAACAGCTGTCAAAAATCCATTTGACATTTAAAAAAGGAAGTTATGAAAAAAAATGGAGTCACAGAGCTGGAACCAGAATGGGGCACATTCCAGCTTGCACTTGAGTCAATGGACTTCAGTTGGAGTTGGATAGGATCCCAAATCCAATCACCACACAGGTTTTGGGTACTAGAAATCAGAACCTGGATCTGAATTGCACAGGTACCCCCAAATCTTTATAACAGGCAGCACTCCCTCCCCCACTCTCAAGGGCCAACTGCCCCTGCACTGTCAGAGGTTTAAAATCCAGGTGTGCATGCTGTGGCTAGAACATAATTTAAAAAATTCCTGTTGAAGTGGATTTTTCAGAGGTACTGAACACACAGACATCCCATCAACTGCAACTGAAGTTGTTAGGCACTCCCGACTTCTGAAAAACAGGCTCATTTTGTTGCTTATCGCTAAGACACCTTTTTAAAAAAGGAATGTATATTTCAGCTTAAACTCCTTTATAGGGTCTTGTGGCAGGCCTGGTTCCACACCACCCTATTGTGGTGGGGGGTGGATGGAGCATCCACACCTTATCACTCACAAGTTCACAGCCCCGCCTCTGTGGGCAGCCAGTTGCAGTCTAATGGCCTCCTTCCACACAATCACCCCTTGGTCAGGGTAGTGCAGCCTAGCAGTCAGAGTCCAGGTAATTCACCCCCAAGCAACATGGCAGTGTGGCCCAATGGCCAGGGTCCATATAAAGCCCTCCCCATGTGGAAGCAGTGTAGCCTAATGTCCAGAGTCCATATGATCCCCTTGCAAGCAGGGTCTTGCAGCCTAGTGGCCAGAGTCCAGGTAACTCACTCCCTAGCATCAGGGCAGCATGGCCCAATGGGCAAGGGCCATACAAATCACACCCCATGTGGGAGCAATGCAGCATAATGGCCAGAGTACATACAATCCCCTCACAAGTAGGGTAGTGCAGCCTAGCAGCCAGAATCCATAGGATTCCCACAGTGCAGCAGGGGGACCCAGGCCCACCCTCTTCACCAGGTCCCAACCCAGATAGTGGCAAGTTCCCCTTGCCACCAGCTCAGCAGGGGATCCACCCACAACATGCCAAGCATCTGTGTGGCTCTAACACTGTTTGCCTCTGAAGTTCCCCTGGGTCACATCCTACCATAAACACTGGGTTCTCCGCTTCAGGCAGTCCTCTCTCAGGGCATCAGGGTGCATCCCAGCTTAGCTGGCCTCTGTATCCTGGTGCGCTGGCAGGCCATTCCACCTCAAGAGCTAGCAACATACCTTCTCCCCCTCTAGCATTCAACCCAGACTGAGCAGCTCTGCAGGCTTTTATACCTGTTCTCCAGCTGGAGCATGTCCAGCAGAGCTTCCGGGGCATGGCTTCCTCTGCTAGGAAGGAACGGTTAACCCCTGCGGTACCAGTGCGGGGCCACTCTGCCCCATCACAGGTCTCTTTCTAAAAAAACCACACACAAAAACCCCACTCTTTACAAGAAAGCATGCGGGTGACAAAATGGAAAAACTAGTTACCAGTGATTCACAGATAGATCATAAAAATATGTAGCTATTGTTCCTTTATTTATGCCCCAGCTGGGAAGAATTGTTTGGGAGAGGAAGCAGGAAGATAAACAAACATTTCCAACATGCAATAGTGAAGGCTCCATTCCAAATTTGTCAACCCCCTGAATACAGCTATTAGACCCTCATTTGCTGTGTGTACATTCCTAGCCAGAGCCCGGGAGGTCCCAGGAATTGAGTTGGAGTACAGTTAAATGCAAGTCAGAGCTGGGTTTCTGCACGTAGACACACACACACACATATAGTGCTTAAGGGGAGTACAGTAGACGGCTCAAGGGATGTCTATGGGCTGTAATGCCTTTCACCTCTAGATCACTGGTTCAACTGCAGATCATCAGGAGTGGGAACATAACATATTATAACATTATTGACTAGTAGGCCACTGATTTACACCTGGCCTGTGTCAGTAGAAGCTGGACATTATTACAGCTAGAAAGTCTCATTTCTCATGGAGGTCATTGTTTTGACTCTGGCCCTGCTGGTTGGAAGTCAGGACCACCTGATAATGGCTGGTTAGTGGCTCATATGAAATAATCTCGATGCTGTCGGTGGGGTTCCTACTAGAACACAAAAATGACCATTTAATTGCCACCGTTCATGATAGTCTCAGTAGAGAGGCCAAGGACTGAGCTTGGTGTGAGGACAGCAATACCTTAAGTGGAGCTAGAGAGAGTTGTGATGGCGCATGACTTACATTTTCTTCTAGCCCTCTGAATGTGTATGTTACTCTGATGTAGATGCCTGTTCGGCTTAGGCCTGGTCTACACTAGAAAATTAGGTTGGTACAACTCGGAGCTGTGCAAAATGCACACCCCTGAGCGACATAGTTAAACTGACCTAATACCCCATGTAGACACTGGTAGGTCAATGGAAGAATTCTACCATCTCACTAGCTATTGCCTCTGGGGGAGATGGATTAACTAAACCAACAGGAGAACCCTCCCATCGGTGTAAATTGTATCTATGCTGCAGTGCTGTACCCGTGCTGTTGTAGCATTTCACGTGTAGACAAGCCCTTAGACCCTTTAGACTAGATTGACTGCCTTACTCGCTTGAGATTCACACTCAACTCCCCAATATGTAATTTACACCCCCCCCTTTACACCTTACCTCTGAATCTGGCTCACTGAGTCGGAGTGTAAGGAAGGAAAACAGCTTCAGCTCCATTATTTAGAGCAAAAACATGAAAGGGGTTATAAACACTCATCCTTCAGCACATAAACCAACCACTCAGGGCTAGGATTAGGAGGAAACTTCTCCTACGGGCAGGTTGTTCCATAATTGCCTGCTTTAGGGGTTCTTTCACCCTCTTTTAAAACATTTGATGCTGGCTGGCCACTGCTAGAGATGGGACACTGGATGACATGGACCCCTGGTGTAATCCGGCATGCTGGTTCCTTTATTCCTACACACAAATTCCCTTCAATCTAAATGAGAACGTCTTAATTTAAAGGTTTCAGAGTAACAGCCGTGTTAGTCTGTATTCGCAAAAAGAAAAGGAGTACTTGTGGCACCTTAGAGACTAACCAATTTATCTGAGCATGAGCTTTCGTGAGCTACAGCTCACTTCATCGGATGCATACCGTGGAATACATACATACATACGGTATGCATCCGATGAAGTGAGCTGTAGCTCACGAAAGCTCATGCTCAGATAAATTGGTTAGTCTCTAAGGTGCCACAAGTACTCCTTGTCTTAATTTAAAGCCTCCCCTGGGTTTGATTTAGCCACTGGCAAAAACTGATTAAGACAAAGTGCCTGTGACAACATCACTTCTAGGGCCAATTCTGCAGCTGGCGTAAATTGGTATGGGGCCTTTGGCTTCAATGGAGCTACATTCATGTACACCGGCTGAAGATCAGGCCTCCAGTGGGTCAAAAGAAAATCCAGCCATGTGGGATCTTAAACACAGAGCCTGTGAAAAGACCTCGCTATAGCTATTTAACCCCACAGGTGCCCTACGGGGCCCCCCCACTCCTTACTGATCTTGCTTTCTGTAGTGGTACAGCAGGAGGAAAGCAGGACACATCACATCTGTCTCGGGGCCACAAAAATGTTATTTTGCTGTATCTATGCTGCACGATGGCCAGGAGGCACAGAGGGGGAGTAAGTTGCTTGAATGGCCACTGTCTTTATGCTCTTTCAGAGGCATCAGCTTGCCAGCTGGGAACATAAAGCGAAAATGAGCGGTGGGGCTGGTTCTTTTCCTGTGGTGCCAGGGAAGGGGCCATGAATATATATCCCACAAACTGTGCCTCACGATGAAAATCAGCAAAATAATTACATTCTCCCATTCCTCTGGGTTAGGATGAGCCATCGTGTATGTACTGAGTGACCTAACCAGCATCGTTTTCAGGAACCTTCACTTTTCTAGACTGAGTATAGTAGTTACATAAATGGCAAATGTTGTCTTGCTGGGTCAAAGCATCCAGATCTGAACTGTCACTCCAAACGGTCACGCTACTGTATTGTGTTGCCTTTACACTCTCTTCTGAAGTGAGAGAGAAAGACAGCTGTCCTCAGTCCGACTTAGTTGCCTAGATGCAGAAATTTTTCAGTATGTGTAAACTGAAATTTACAAGACACAAAGTTGTTGGGGTTTTTTAAATTACATTTGATGTTTCTGAGTTTTCTGAGCCAGAACCTCACCCTTCTGGTAGGTGGAGGAGACAGCTTCATGGGTGAGACCAGAAACCCAGCTCCCATCTTCCATTTGTGAAAATTTCCCAGAGGTGTCAACAAATAAACTGGAAATATCCCTGAGCTATCCTCAGCGCCAGACAAGCCTGACCTTTGGGGCATGTTCAGAATCTGAACCTAGATCTGGATCTGAATTTTGTAGCTGTTTGTCTATGAGCGATACCAACCCCCTGAACTGTAAGGTGTTTTTGATCTCAGATCTTAAGCTTGTGTAAACTGTCCAGCGCTCCATTGACTGAAATGAACCTATGATCATTTACACCCGTTGAAGATCTGCCTCCCTGTCTGGATCAGAATTTTGCACATCAGACACAACACGAGCATAAAACAAGGAGAAGGACGCGTGGAAGCAGGGAAATCCTACGCCCCTTCCCCCAGCCCAAAGCAGTCACAATGGAGCCGGCTCAACCAACTCCCAGCACCTCATGTTCATGTCTGACTTTGTGATATCAGGCTGTATCATGATGCGCATATGTAATGCCACACAAGGAAAAGAACAGCTGCAAACAGCCTGCACTCTGGGACCAAATCGGCAGGAAACTGGGCAGGGGAAGGGGGAAGTGCAGGGAGAGATTCTTCAAATTCATCTAACTTTGTGGACAAGAGCAGAACCCAAAGCACTTTCTCAACCATACAATGGTGTTGAAATGCAGCCACCTCTAAGGTACAGGGAAAAGTGGAGAGGGGAACTGTTGGAGAGAACCCCCTACTCTTAAAAGTTGTGTCCTCGGTGGTTTAAATGTCTTTGTTTTGTAAGGGCTCAGCAAACGGACAGACACCCATCCCCAAACTACATGGGGCTCAGTTTATCTATCTCCAAAGAGTAGGGTTGACCCAGCCCTAACGGGGTTTGACGCTATGGTTTGAAGGAGCTGATTCCTTTCCTTTGCATTGGGGTAAATCCTGATCTACTTGAAGCCAGTGGCGAAACTCTCATTGATTTCAGCAGACCCAAGCTTGAGCCCTTCAACTGAAGGTTTCAGAGTAGCAGCCGTGTTAGTCTGTATTCACAAAAAGAAAAGGAGGACTTGTGGCACCTTAGAGACTAACCGATTTATCTGAGCATAAGCTTTCGGATGCATTCAGTGGAATTGAATTGAAGGTGCATCAAGCAGATACCCTCATTGAGCTCCTGTCCCCAGCCTTATTGAGAGCTCCAGCTCTCCCATTTTGTTCTCATTTAACCATGGTCCGGATTAACGCCACCTCCTTTCAGCTGGAAATGGCTGACGAATGAAGACCCGTGAATGTTCATCAGCTCCTACATTATGCAGCATGTGGCTAAAAATAGCCAGCATTACAGGTCTGAGCCCAACTTTGTTGGGAGAGATTCATACGACAGACTCAAAAAGTGATTCATCATTCAGTGGCCATGGCAACAGCCATTACTAATAGAGGCAGTAGGATGTCAGCGGCATGGCAATGTTCAGTGAGTGAGTGAGTGCATGATAACCCCATCAGAGTGCACAGCAACAGAACTGACTGTCATTCCAGTAAGCCACATACTTGATTTCCCTTCTCCTCCCCAAATCCGCAGTCATTAATACCTGTCTGCTAAAAAGGAAGAGACTTCTACAGTTGGTTAGCTTGGAAAAAAAATAAGAAAAAACATTGTTGCATTTGCAACCAAGGGAGAAAAAAATAGCCAGAATCTAGGGGCTGCCATTAAAGATGACATGCAAAGGATTATTTTTTAAAGACTGGACTTGTGGCCTTTTGTGTTTCTTTATTATTTATAAAGAAGGTCTAAATGTTTTTGTGTTTTTCTTTCCTTCTTGTTTTTAGCCTTAGAAATATTAGGAATATCAAGTGCGTCATTCCATGATTTTGTTGGAACACTTTTGGAGTTATTATAAGTTTATTATGAATTCGTGCACTTCAATAGAAGGGACAGGTAAGTTGAATCTTTGCCGAAGATGTTCTTTCCCCCAAAATGTTCATTAGGCATTTGAGTCAAAAAGTTCCTAACTATGCCAAACAAAATCCAAAGTGTTTTAAACAAAAGTGAGAAAAATCACTTCCCCTCCCAATTTCTTAGTTTAGCTCTTTTATGTCATCATTCTGTTAGTTCTGCAGTTGTCATAGAATCTTTCTGAGCTGATAGACAAGACCTGAATTTTTGATAGTTTAAAAAAAGTCGGAAAAAATCGAAATTAAACTTGCAGGACTTCATTGTAAATAATTTTTAAAGGGAATGGGTAGCACAAGCCCAATATATTTCCCCCCTTTGTGGGTCACCTTTAAAAAGTTAAGATTTGACAAGAATTACCATATAATGGTTTTGGAAGTATCACTCTTTTCCACTCTATTCTTACAAGAGGCAAAAACTGAGGTATTTCAGAGTAACAGCCGTGTTAGTCTGTATTTGCAAAAAGGAGTACTTGTGGCACCTTAGAGACTAACCAATTTATTTGAGCATAAGCTTTCGTGAGCTACAGCTCACTTCATCGGATGCATACCTGTAGCTCACGAAAGCTTATGCTCAAATAAATTGGTTAGTCTCTAAGGTGCCACAAGTCCTCCTTTTCTTTTTGAGGTATTTCAAACACTGTTTGCATTATGAAACAAACAAAAGGGACTAGAAATTTTTATTTCCTCAGTTTTTTGGAGTTTATATTCAAACAACCTCCTAAAGGGACAATTTCCAGAAAGTGAATCCATTGAAAATCAGCCCCCTTTCAGATCTCTCTAGTTGGGTGTCCAAAAATGACCCCCCCCCCCCCCCAATTCACTAAACCCATAAAAATACATGAACACTTTTCCATTGTTACTTTTCCATGTATGCAATTGTTGAAGTTGTCCACAGATGTGTTATGCAATTACAAATGGCAAGGAAAGTGGTTTATTAAAATGAAATGGAGCATGTGTTCCCATGATTGCAAATAGGTGGGGATAGGTCCATGTGATCACGAATGTGAGTGGAGGAGATTGACAAAGAAAATTTCTGTTAAGATGTGGCTGACCCTATTATCTTGTTCTTGCTTAGCAAGCTAAAACTGCTAACCCAGTTTCAAACTAACTAGACCACGTAAAGTAACATGAGAGATTTCTGCATGAGCTGCTATTCTTTATCTTGATCTATGTCTGCAAGTGTTTGATAGTGTGATACCAAGAAAAAACAGAACCAAATGAGAAGGCCTTTATCTTTTACTTTAAACAGAGATGGCCCTAAGCTACAGTATTTGGATCCAGATTTCGAACACTCCAAAGTTTCGGGCTGTTTAGGCCTGGAGTTTTGGTTCAGTCCCCTTGGAACAATAGAGGACATTAGAAAAATCCAGATCTGAGTTTGGATTTCAAGCACTTTCAAGCATTCTGGCATGCTGAGATCTGGGGTTTTGGTTTAGGCCCATCTCTGCTTTAGAAACATGCTCAGGAAAGGTGCCTGTTTTCTCCTGAAAAAAGAAAAGGAGTACTTGTGGCACCTTAGCGACTAACCAATTTATTTGAGCATGAGCTTTCGTGAGCTACAGCTCACTTCATCGGATGCATACCGTGGAAAATACAGAAGATGTTTGTTTTTATACACACAAATCATGAAAAAATGGGTGTTTATCACTACAAAAGGTTTTCTCTCCCCCCACCCCACTCTCCTGCTGGTAATAGCTTATGTAAAGTGATCACTCTCCTTACAATGTGTATGATAATCAAGGTGGGCCATTTCCAGCACAAATCCAGGTTTTCTCTCCCCCCCCACACCTCTCCCAAACAAACCCACTCTCCTGTTGGTAATAGCTTAGCTAATTATTTATAATTAGCTTATCTGCACTGGACAGTCTCTACGTAAAAGAATAAATGGACACCAATCAGATGTCAAGAATTATAACATTCATAAACCAGTCGGAGAACACTTCAATCTCTCTAGTCACGCGATTACAGACATGAAAATTGCGATATTACAACAGAAAAACTTCAAATCCAGACTCCAGCGAGAGACTGCTGAATTGGAATTCATTTGCAAATTGGATACAATTAACTTAGGCTTGAATAGAGACTGGGAGTGGCTAAGTCATTATGCAAGGTAACCCCTTGTTTTCCTAACCCCTGCCCCCTTCCTCAGACATTCTTGTTAAACCCTGGATTTGTGCTGGAAATGGGCCACCTTGATTATCATACACATTGTAAGGAGAGTGATCACTTTAGATAAGCTATTACCAACAGGAGAGTGGGTTTGTTTGGGGGGTGTGGGGGGGAGAGAAACCTGGATTTGTGCTGGAAATGGCCCACCTTGATTATCATACACATTGTAAGGAGAGTGATCACTTTACATAAGCTATTACCAGCAGGAGAGTGGGGTGGGGGGAGAGAAAACCTTTTGTAGTGATAAACACCCATTTTTTCATGATTTGTGTGTATAAAAACAAACATCTTCTGTATTTTCCACAGTATGTATCCGATGAAGTGAGCTGTAGCTCACGAAAGCTTATGCTCAAATAAATTGGTTAGTCTCTAAGGTGCCACAAGTACTCCTTTTCTTTTTGCGAATACAGACTAACACGGCTGTTACTCTGAAACCTGTTTTCTCCTGCTAGCCTGTTTATTATAAAGTTTAACATGTGTTACAGTGACAGCACCAGTTGGAAAATGACTTCCTGTTGCTTAGAATTCATTCTTGGTCATTTCTCCCATTTCCCACTTTGGGACAGAAAACGAAAGGAGTGGAAGGGAAAGAAAAATTAAAGAAGTCAAATCAGACGTCATTGTGAAGCAGTCACCAACCACAGCTTTCAGGGCCCGGCGTTTTAACGGTCCCCCTTTCATACAGGGATGGATTTAACGACATGTGTTAAATGATCAGTTGCTTGAAATGAAAAGCCTCTGTCACAAGCAAAGTGAGCAGTGCAAGAAACAACATGCCGTGGGTATTGGACACGTGCAGAATTCAAACAGGCCTCCAGCAGTTCCACCCTGTTAAGCTATAATGCAATACAGTTTGTCTATAGACAGCATTCAAGAGAGAAGGGCTCAGCGGAGCTCAGTGCTATGGAGCCTTCTGAGCACAGAAGGGAAAGACACAGAGCAGAAATAGTGAGGGAATAAAAGGGGAGATGAGGTGTAAAAGCAGGAAAGGTGCAAACTAGTTCCAGTGAAGGGAAGGCTAATGGTAGGGTGGGGCATCACTGTTATAGTGAGGGTGATGAGAGATGGGGGTGGGGGGTCAGTAACACAATGAGGGGGGTGGGAAGGGGCAGGGACGGGGCTGGGTGTCACGGAGGGGGAGGGGAGTTGGGCTGGGTGTCACAGTGAGAAGTGCTGGGAGGAGATGTGGAAGTGTTACTGGATTAATTTGAAGTAATTTTGTCTCCTGGGTAAAGGCTGATGTTCCTCATAGCTCCGTTCCCGCTCCTGTCCCTACGAGCAGCGATCTGCTGTGACTTTGTTCTGTGGCACATCACTTCCTGGGGTGCTGAGTTAATGTCCATGTGGCTAAGTATCAGAGGGGTAGCCGTGTTAGTCTGTATCCTCAAAAACAACGAGGAGTCTGGTGGCACCTGAAGAAGTGGGTTTTTACCCATGAAAGCTTATGCCCAAATAAATCTGTTAGTCTTTAAGGTGCCACCGGACTCCTCGTTGTTTTTGTCCGTGTGGCTGCTGTTCATGTGGATCTGATACTCCCAGCTGAGGTGAGCAATGGCATCTCTGCACTTCCTTCTCTTTTGCAGCTTCCACAGCGGGGCAGCCTCAAACCAGCCATCTCGCAAGTCTCACAACATTCAGTTTCTTCTCGAAACAGTCTCCTTTCTTTCGAACAGGGGCCCTGTGGAGATAGAAATCATGCGTGTCACTACCCCAGAGGATTTCACTCTGCATTTTGAACATTTGCTACAAAAATCAGGGACAGTTTTTTCCCAAACCTTTTTGACATGCTCTAGCCACAGCCCCTTCTCACGTAACACTGCTTGCATCTCTCCAGCAGAGTTTACACCAGTAGCATCCAAAGAGACCGTGGGAACTTAGCCCTTCAGAGCGCTCTCTGTTTTATAATGTGGCACCTTGGAGACTAACAAATTTATTTGAGCATAAGCATATGCTCAAATAAATTTGTTAGTCTCCAAGGTGCCACAAGTACTCCTTTTCTTTTTGCGAATACACACTAACACGGCTGCTACTCTGAAACCCGTTTTATAATGATAGGCGTTCTTTCTGCTACAGCCCACACCAGGCCCACCTACAGCAATTCCGGGCCCCAGGGCAGAACAGTTAATGGGCACGGCCAGGGCTTCCACATGCCCACCCAGCTGCCTTCGCTGCTGCCGGTACCACCCTGCATGCACGTAGGAGCCCTGCAGCGCGCCCTGGTGATTTAAAAGGGCCTGGGGCTCCCGCCTCCACTACTGCGGCACTGGCAGCCGGGTGCCCCTGGGGCCCTTTTAAATTGCCCAGGCACCTGGGCAATTGCTCCCTTTCTCCCCCTGTCATCGGGCCAGGTCCACACTATTGTGCAGTGCAGGGGCTCCGTGCTACCCTCGAACCCAGAGGTGACTGTGTTTTAGTTTCACTGTTTGAATAGAGCCTGTGAAGTGCTTTGAGGCCCTTCAGGCTGCAAAGTGTTCTACAATTAAAGACTATTATTAGTTTGAAACTGTCCCCCATTCAGTTCCAGGGGTAAGCTGTATTTTAAAGGCCTTTCTTGCTCCTGCCGCTACCTGAGTTCTAAGGAACAGGAATGAATGACAGACATCTCTAGGGGGTGGTCTAGAACAGGTATATTTAATCCTTTCTCAGTGCAGCTGGGAGGACTAGGTGAGGTTTTGAGATCCCTACATTTCTCTGATGTTATGGTCCTAAATTCTGTTTCTATATTGCAAAGTGAGTGAGTTGCCTGCATGTAAGCATATGGCCACTGGCCTTCCCCTCAGGAAAATCACAGGATCCCAGCCCTAATTACTAGCAACAATACGCACATGCTCCAAGCAGTACTCTTGAGCTCCTACACCATTAGAGGCTATCATCAGTCTTAAGCCAGGGAAGCTGTGAAGACAGGGAAGTACATAGGAAATAGGAATGTGGCAGATAAGTGATCTATCACATAGATTTTATTAATCTAAACTTGTCAAAGAAGTTTCCACTGAGAGGAGCGGAGAGAAGGCTTTCGTCATCTAAAGGTGATTTCAGACAGTGAAAGGAAGAGCACTTTTGTATCTGAATGCATTTCCCCTGAATGCATCCGATGAAGTGAGCTGTAGCTCATGAAAGCTCATGCTCAAATAAATTGGTTAGTCTCTAAGGTGCCACAAGTCCTCCTTTTCTTTTTGTATCTAAGCAACTCTGGTTATCCAAGCAACTGCTTCACCACTGTTACACGTTCACATGATTCCCCAATGGAAAATAGCTGAGAATAAAGAGAGGAGGAATGGAACAACAAAGTGAATGGAGAGACTAGAATCAGATTTTCTAAAATGTCTTTCCAACTCAAGGAATACTACTGTGCTTTACAAGGCAAAGATACCAGTAATGCAACTGTAGAGCACGGTTGCTTGCGATCCCTCTCTCTCTCTCTCTCTCTGCAGTCTAAAGAGGTAAGGGACCTAGCAGTACTACTAGGAGATCTCCTTAAGCTCAAGTAGTAGAGGTCTTACAGTATGTCTTCTTTGCAGAGTTAATTCAAGTTATCTGCACTCAGATTACTTCTCTTGAGTGAGCCTATCTTGAGTGAGCGCTGGTACTACTGTGAAACAATACTTCCGCTGCTGTGTTCATACTGGAGCTGCACAAAGACTTCTGGGAATACAGGGCTGTTGGCCCAGGCACCGGGGTTAATTCAACTAATTACTAAGCGGATCATGGGATGTTTGGAACAGTCAATGAGCAGAAGGGACTTCAGTTAACAAGCTACCTCAAACATGGTCTGCTACATAAGACACAGGAGGAAATAAAAGGAAGGTTCCACAGGAATGTTTTATCCCCCTCCTGCTTTAAAATATGTGAGGTAGGTTAGTGCTTGGGAGCTTTGAAGAAGCAGCACATTTCAAGTGGAATTTGAAAGTCCATGGCTTCCAGTGGAGAGAGAACCAGGCTGCAAAATGCAGATCTGACTCTGGATTTAAGACTTCCCATGTTTTAGGAGTGGTTAGAATCTGGGGTTTTTCTTTGGTCCCATATAAATCCTGCAAAATTAGAATCTGAGCTGAGTTCAGATTTCAATCCACACCCACCTCTGAGCTTCAGAGATGTTCAGATCTGGGGGTTTGGTTGAAGCCCACCTCTTGTTTCCAACATACTGTTTCCAACAAATTGAACTATTTTAATGTCAGTCAGGACTTGCCTTTTCCCATTCAATCATTTGTAGTCTAACCCATAATGAGTTTTTTTCAAAATCACAAGAGCATCCTTGGCCAATTCAATGACTCCCAATTAAATACAAGCTATCACACGGTATTAGCTCATCACAGCCCAGCACAAAGACTCACCATTAAAACAGCTGGGGAAATTAATCACAAAAACAGAAGTGCCAGCACTGGTTGATATAGCAACAGTTGGGAATCACTGCACTAGATAGGTGCTCTAGTGTTGAAGAGGGAAAAGTAAGCACCGCCTTAAACGAAATTCCATCTCCCTCCAGCAAAAATATAAAAATAAAAAAAAAATCCAGTCATCTCTATAACCAAACATGAATCCAAACATTTTTGGAGCTTCTAAATTGTTTCTTCACTTCATGTTTCAGCCACAAAAGGAAATCAAAATGCCAGAGATCAAAAGCATTTTTGCCAGTCTTGTCTAGATCGGGAAAAAAAATGCCCTTAATGGAAATGGAATTTAGGACATTCTAACAAGTGTTACCATCAGCAGGTGTTAACTTCTGTCTGCACTAGAGGCAAAATCATGTCTGACCTCTTGTTGGCTAACATTGTGTCAGACTTCTTTTTCTAATCTAGACAAGGCCAAAGGAAGTCCAGTCCTATTTTTCAGAACCAGGAGTTTCAGAGGAGCTTCCATTTTCGGATGCCCGTCTGACACCAAAACCAATCTCAGAACCTTCTGAGGCTGTCTCATTGCTGCTTGTGAGCCAGATTTCTACCATCGGGGCCAGGCTTCCAGTTACAGGAGAAGGTTCTGGTTATTTTTCTGGTTTCCATAAGAAAGCAGAGTTCAATAAGGCAAGTGAAAGGAGAATTTACTGTTTTGTTTATTTTTTTAAAAAGGTTGTGCAGTGAAAGAGAGAGTAAAGTTCACTAATGGTAAATATAGCAAAACCAAATGAGTTTAGGTCAAATACTGAGGGCAATAAACATATATAGGTGAAATTTTATGAGCTTTTAAAGGGAGCTTTATGAGCTTCTAGGGAACAGCAGTATAACTTGAACCCAGTAGTGGAAAAACAATGTAATATGAAATGTAGCATATCTAGAAAACCCTGTTCATCTAACCAACACAAAAACGTAAGCAGGATAGGTTGCTATGTCTATAGATCAGTTTAGTGCCTCTCCATGATTCTGATCTGATCACCCTCCCCTACCAGTGTACCTGGTGAACCTGACATGGAATGACTCTTGCAGCAGCTGAGGGAGTTGAGATGCAGAAACTCAGTGTAATCGCATACTTTACATGCCACTGTCCTAAACAAAGAAAGAGAGAGAGAGGCTCATAAACAGGACTGACCAGAAAAAGGGATGCTACTGTTCATAAAGGCCCTGTAGTGTATTGCCACGGCCAATGAAATCTCAGCCCCTAGCACTGCTTTTCCTGAGGAGGACTGGGGGTTACCTCTCTGAATGCTTGGTGAAAACCATTATTATTAGTAGTAGTATTACATCTTTCTCACGCCGATGTTGGCACACAGGGCGGAAACTAGTCTCTTCCATCTAACTGTCATTTGCTGCTTCCATCCACTCCATGAGGAACAACAATGTACTAGCTGCTTAAAGATCCAGTCCTTGTGTATGAGACACAAGAAGGCTGCCCCATAGTCCAGTCCTAACCATTGATGAAGTGGTTGGATAGGTGAAATGGAAATTAGATGCCTATAATCTTGCCCTCTCCAAAGTCTATTTTTTCATAAGTGAATGACATGCCCAGGAGAATGGAGGACTAGTCACTCTGGAAAAGGCCTGGTACCATGCAGACAGGTGCTCTGCAAACTTCTATGCATAGCTGTGTCAATTAGCAGGTCAGGACTGAGGCTTGCTCCTGGATACAGATCCCTCCAGGATTTCCATTCAGCTTTGCTAATACCTCAAGTCTTGATCGATCACATCCCCTGTTTTCAGCAGAGTCCACCAGTCATGCTGAATTATGAAAGTTTTTTGTCAAATAAGGACTAGGATGAGTTCAACAAATGAGGTTTCCTAAGATGATATTTAAACTCAGGTGACCAACTTAGGAACTATGCCACCAAATCCCACCTCCCTACATGCATGCCTTGAAGTTATGCTAGGAAAAGTCCTTGCTAGACAGTTGACAGTGTCATACTTTGATCCTCAGTTTGTCCTGCAACCACTTCAGTACATTCAGTCAGTACAGCTGCCAGAGGGGTTTGATCCTGAATAACAACCATTACAAAATATTAAAACTGGACCACATTCATCTCTGGTGCGAGCAGGTCTCATTGACTTCAGTAGGGTTGCATTCACTTACAGCAGCAGTTACCTTGACCAGCAGACAAATGAAGGAGTCTTGCAAATCAAAGGAGAGAAAGATGTTGTGAATCACCTGTCCTCTTTGCCTAGAACATAAACATTTGGCAGTGAGTTTTCAGCCAGAAGACTTCAGCATACCATAGAACCATAATAAGGGCACTACCTTACTGACTTCTCACTGAGGCAGCATTCACATTAGGTCAACGGGCATCAACACCAAGTACTGGAGTCAAGATACAGTCCTCCTGAGTCAGGACTTCATGATTTGGCCCACTGAAAATATTATCCCCAAGGTTACTGACAATGCCAAGCAGGGTCACAGAGGTCGCCATGCAAAATGTCTCCTGTGGTTCTAATATATAAGTCTTGCCTCACTTGGTTGCATTTGGGTATTTACATCAAAACTGGTTATTGCTAATGCACCACGTATGTACAGGCAGTTAATGGAAGATCATGGTTAATTATTGCTTACAAAAAAAAAAATCTCCCGAGAAGTTAGTGTTCATTGCCCAGTGAGCAGCTCTTTCAAACATAAATAGCCTTGGCCCAGTGTCAGGGAAGCCATGGAATTAGTTTAAAAGAGGGTGAGTGGGAAAAAAAAAAACTACATATCTACTTCGTTGTTTGCTGGTGATGATATATTTGGCAGATTCCTGTCCTGTTACGAATTCAGATACTGCTCTGTAAGTGCATTGCTCTGTGCAAAGTAGTACTCTCAGGGTGGCTTTAATGACAAGCTAGAGAATGATGCTTGGAAAATGTGCATCGGTATATGCTAACAGATGTTTTGTGGCTCTACAAAAGTGTAGGATCAACTTAATGGAGGTCTGCCATATTTCATCAGGCGCTTTCTTGGAACAGCATTTTTCCATAGAATCATAACATGTTAAAGTGTTCCTGAGCACGTTCACTAATGCACATGATCCAAACTAGCTGTATAATGGAAAAAAAATCATCAAATAGATTTACGATTAAACTGCTCAAATGTGGGTTGCTGCTGTTTATGGGGTCATATTCTTTGTTCTTTGTGAATATTCAGAAGGATGTCATTGAAAATGTTTGCAAACAAACCAGCCCATGACTTATTCCTTATTCACTATTCTTTGCTAACTAGTGACCCTTGTATAGTCCCCTCACTCCAAATATAAATAAAGTTATCTATCCAAATAGGGAGAAGAACAATATCATATGACCTTTGATAATTTAAGTGAATGTTTTCCCAACAACCCATAGCCTGAATATTATTTGTCCATACTATTTAGCGAATATGGCCATATACGGAATATGTCTGCAGTTAATATGACTGCAATGATGAGAATGATTCATGAACCAATGATGAACCCAAAGTTCACTGAATAGCACACACTGAAGCAAAAATTGAATCAGGTCTAAATATGATAGAATGCACCACGTTTGTGTGGGATTGAGTCATTTTAAGCATACCTTACAGAGAAAGATTTCTTCTTCTAGTTTCACTATTTTAGATTTGATTGGTTTTTTTTTTTTCAATTCTGTCCTATTATAAAGAATAGAAGGGTGGCAAAGAAGGAAGGGAAAGTCTTGTGATGAAGACACACATTGGCATTCTGTTCCAGGCCCCTGCCATGGTCTTCCTGTATGATGATGGACAATTATCTCCCTATTAGTTTCTGTCTTAGTTTCCTTATCTCTACAAAAGAGGTGAAATTTGAGTGATACTAACTATTTCACCAGGGCATTTGGAGCCTAAATGAATGATGGGAAAGTGCTTTGAGCACCTCAGATGGATGACACTATGGAACTGTAAATTACTAGCAAAAGCAAAAATTGTATATCAGACATTGTTATGTAATAATCAGACTACACACTGGAAAATTAAAGATTGCATATAAGTAGGCCTTAATTACCCTTTTAAGGATAGTACAATCACTGATAAGAAATATGAGTCTAAATGAGCAATTGCCATCATGCTGTAACTTGTCTGTCTCTCACAATATGCATAAAGGATTATAGTGTTATCTTTCCCCTGTAAAGCAGTAATTAAGTGGTTACTAATATCTGTTTGGGGTCCTGACTCTCACAACTGCATGACTGTTGTATGGCTGTGTTTCCCTGAAATGTTTGCACCATGGTACTGGTCAGTTTGGAGCAACTCAAGGGGCAGAAGGATTAGGACTTGATTCAAAGTCCATTGAAGTCAATGGGAATCTTTCTTTTGATGTCAACGGTCTTTGGATCAAGTCCTTAGTTATAGCTATGATAGATGTGCAGGAATGAGCAGAGAGTTCTTGTTTAGGCATATGATTTAAAGGGTTAATGGGAAAAGTCTACAGCATATGCCCAGTATGTCGTTTTCAAAGGCTAAGTATGCAGTCAAATCAAAACCAATTTCTCTTAGAACAAGGAAGAACACTGCTCTGCAGTAAGACCTATTTCCAGCCCAATCTTAGCCTTTCAAATCCCAGCAGTTTTAGCTGGAGAGCTGTATTTCCTCCACAGGTTCTTGTCATGCAAAAATAGATGAGCTATTTTTCTTTATACTTTAAAATAAAAAAAATAAAATAAAAAAAAAGATACCTTTGTCAGACACCAGAAAGTTTTAGACCAATTGGTGAAAGTTTCAGAAAGCTATGAACAACTGAAAACAGTGGGTTTGAATGGAAACTCTTATGTAGCCTTAAAGCATATCACATCCAGAGTCTTGATGCAATTATTTATATTTTTTTATATTTGATTTCTTTTGCACCTCAATCAATACCCTTGAACTAGAGATGGGTCCGAAACAAATTGTCATATCCAAACACCCCCAAACTTTGGTAAAGTTCAGATCTGGAAGGGATCTTAACCCTGGCACTGGCCTGTATTTTGATAATGGATGAAACAAAAACCTGGATCCAAAATCCCCTGAACTCCAGAAGAGTTTGAATCTGAATCCAGATCTGAACTTTGGCTTTTGAGTAGGACCACTTCTTTCTTGAACTCATGACATGCACAGTGCAATGGACTAAATTAGGTGGCGCAGACAATGTGACATAGAATACAATACAAAGAAAAATGCTAATATCAGTAATTATTGCAGTATGTCACTGTGCTATTTAAAGGCTGCTCACTGCATGCCAAAGAGTGCTCTGGGCAGAGTTTTCATTACAAAATCCTGCCAAAGCACTTCCTAAGGGGATAATGACAAATATAGATAACAGAGAGCCAGTCTCAATCCATTGCAGTGTATAGCAGCAAAGCACATGCCTTAGGGTCCATCAGTCTCATAAACCAGCAGATACTTGGGTTGGCTCAACTCCCTGAATTGTTTCTGAATAATTTGGCAGACTCCAGTGAAGGATTTTCAGGTAGCCTTGTGATATCATATATAACTCTCACGAGGGAATTAGCCACAATCTCACAGCACCAATGCCGCAAGGTTCACCTTTATTTCTAGACCTTGATTAATCAAGATGGACTCTTGTCACATGTCATAGGTCCAGTCATTTATTTTAAAATATATTTTTTTATTGTTTATCCAATGTATAACTCGGCTCTTTGTACCTCATCACCACAGGAAAATCAACAGCAAGAAAAATGTTGTAAAAAGTCATCCTTTGTAATAATATCCAGCATGATTCCCACTCATTTGCATGGGCACGAGTGCTGGTAGTTTTGTTACTGGTATTCTGGTCTCTTCTCAATCCCCACGTTAGTGATGGGGGCCCTGCCCCTGCTATTTGATCTGATAGTGCCAACCCTGTCCTTATGCAGAACCTTAAGGGCACAGGGGTTCTGTGCCAGCAGCTCAGATTGTAGGACCAGGGCCTGAGATTATTTTCTGCCCACAGAAAATAGTGCCAGTACTTACAGAGCAAAATGCTAAATTGTAATGGGGCACCGCTGCAGTCATAATCACTTATTTTCATGGCCAGCATCAACCAAACTAGAAATGCTTCCTTACAGAATGGCGGAAAGAAAGCAGAGGTGGTATAGTCCTTGCATTGATGCAGTGGCAGAGGGATAGAAGGGAAACAGATTGTGCATTCTCTGTTCGGAGACTAATGGAGGCAGGTGCAGTACCTGCCACAGATGAGTGCAGCTCTGAGGGTTGTTGTAACTTGTGCCATTGCTTCATTGCCCCTGATGGGACATTGCCAGGGTGCAGAATCAGTGGGGCATAAGTCTGCCCCTGAAACACATGCTCTTCCACTCTGATCCACCTGCACCGTTCTCTGCTCTGCCTGCATCCCAGAATAACCCCTGTGCCTCAGGTTGCTGTGGAGATGGCCCAGAACTGCCTCTGCACCTGACATGTGGATGGGCCTTTTCATTTGGGAAAATTCCCAAGGGCAAGGGGGTGCAGGAGGGAGGATTATGTCTGCTCTAACGCCAGCCTATCTGAATACAAAGCATCTCTAGGGCAATGGGAAATCTGGCCCCAAGAGTTTTCATTCACTCTTTAGCTGGACAGTTCTTTATTCTGAAATACTCTTACTTTAAAGTCTGTCACGTTTGTCTCCAGAGGTTTGTCTCTGTCAAGAAGGGTATCCAGAACCTACCTGACTTGAGGAGAACTTATTCAGAAGTGTGGGGAGAGGACCAAATACTCCTTTCTTATCCTCCCATCCATCCAGAGAAACCAGAGGAGGTTCCCTTTCTCAGAAGTCCTTGCGTTTTTTAACTATTCAATTTCCTGCCTTATAAGTGGTTTAATCTTCAGCAAACAACTGAAACAAGGAATCTGCCCTGCAGACTAGAACACCTGGCGCAGAAAGAGGAGGAAGTTAAAGAAAATACAGACGTGTAGAAGAAAGGGGCCATCCCTCCTCCAAGCAAAGAGTGCTATTGCTTTAGGAAAGGCAGGTCCTCTTTCTCCTACATTCTTGTGTTTTCTTTTCCCTTCTTCCCACATCACATTACAGTAATGTGGCCTGTAAGGCTCAGCATGAAATAATCCAAGGGAAGGCACAGCAGGCTTCAATCAAGACCCTTCTTTCATCTGCCTCCTCTCCTCCCACTCCACTCTTGTCGCAAGGTAGGTCAACACTTATGGCAGCATGTACAGTATAGACACTGCATGTCCAACTAGCACATGTCTAAACAGCAGTATAGACGGTGAGGGACTGCTTAGGCAAATAGAATAAAGTGACACCAGAACCTTAGGGTATTTACCTCATGGGGCTCTCCACAAACCCAAGCCATGTCTTGCCTGTCTACACTGCTGTTTTTAGCAGTATGGTGTCCCATGGCCTCCCCACTGCTGGAGCCTTTCCCTGCCTCAGTTAAAGACTCCAGCAGAGGCAAAAGGCTCTGGCAATGGAAAGGCAGCGAGGAAAGGCTCCAGTAACTCCCAATGGGAGTGCAGAACTGCTACGTGCAGTTTCACTGCTACGTGCAGCTGCCCACAGCAATGTGGACACAGTCTGCCTTTCACTACGGCATGTAGCTAAACATACTCTACATACTGCTGCAAGTGTAGACAAGGCCTCAGAGAGATGGATTGCTCATCATATTTGTATTTCAGGCTTCTCTCTAATGCATGCATTGTGAGCAAAAAAATGGTAGAAAGTCAAAATTTCACATTTTCATGGAGATTTTGTTTTTTAAATGTGTTCCACAAAATACATCATTATTGTGAAAATAATAAAGCCATAATGGCCCTAAATGTTTGAGAAGAAAAACTACTAGTAAGTGTACTGAAGGGAACTATTTTGCATTGGCAGGGCATATGCTGGATGACTCAATAAGTCTTTTGTGTCTCTTACATCTGTGATTTCATAGACCTGGGGACTATAGAGAATGGTACTAGTTCCACTTGTCTAATCTTGGGAACAAAAACCCTGTTCCCTTGACTTAAGAGGGCAAGATAGTACCTATGACTTCATATACTCCGTAAGCTATGTACTGTAGGGAGTGTGTGTATATTTTTATTATTATTATCTTACTATCAGTGCCCAGAGGCCCTGATCAGGATCATGGTCAATTGTGCTTGGCTCTGTGCAAACACAGAGGTAGACATGATCTCTGCCTCAAAGAGCTATCTATATAATGTATGAGAGATTATAAATTGCCCATAAACCTGCCTAAGGGCAATGTATGCAGAATACAGCTGAGTAATCAGTCTGGACAAAAATGCAATAGAGGATTTTTTTGATGAGCTGATGATGACTATTTGCAGCACCTGCAGTGATTTAAGTATTATGAACAACAAGAAATTCTCAGCTGGGAAAATGTCTACTGTAGCAGTTCTGACATTAGAACTCTATAACAAATTCTTTGTACCTTCTGAAAGTCTGCCAGGAGAGCTGGATTAGTTGTCTGCTGCTTGCTTTATTAAATCATCTGCTTTTCTGAGCTCTTGGAGCTGGAAAACAGGAATAACAACATGTTTAGAGGTGTGATCCTTTCTCATGACCTACAAGGATTGTTTCCACCACTCATTCCAGAGGGAGTGTTGCAGGTAGAGGAAATGGAAAAAGCTATCAGGGGAGATAGCTATGAAAGTTGGTTTGGACACATTGATCTGAGGTAAAAACAATGATAATTTCCACTGCCCTCCCCTTCTGCTCGAAACAGCAAGTGGACCCCTCAATTAAATTCTAAGATATGTCCTTGATATACTTCTTTCCCTTCATGTTCATGACAAAAGGTAGGTCCCATCCTAGGTACTCTGAGTGAAAAGGGGATCTGGTGTTCCCTGCTAGTCCCCATTCACCAACCCACCCAACCCCTGGTCTCATTTCGGCCTCCAAAATGCACTGAAGCTCCTTTGCATTGTGCTTCAAAAGAAGCATCATTGCAGACAACACAAAGGATTCCTGGTTATTCTAGGACTCAGAGGCCCCTGACACCCATGGCTATGCAGAAACAAGGATGACACATTTTGTGGGGAGGAGAGGACTAGATGAACAAGAACTTTTGAGCTAGAAAAAATCATACTGATTCACAGCTGGCTGTGTTACTCCAGTTTTATGCCAGTATTCCTTTGATTTTATATAAGTGGAGGAAAGCTGTGGTGACTTAGGTCGGAGATGCGCAGAAATGGTTTTGGTGAGAACCACCGCTGTCCCAACGTGATTCTGGATGTGGTGGTCTAGGTGACTTATCTTGTACCTATGGACATCAATGGCCAAGTAGCCTCCTGAAAAGGTGACCCCACCATTGATCTCAGTGGTGCAAAAAACATGTTTTTGTGGGAAAATCTAAATATGGGAAGCAAAATCTTGAATTTTGGTGATGGGGAGAAAATAGGGCAGTTAGCCAAATTCAAAATACTGCCCCAGGAGAATGTGATAATTTTTGCCACACAAAGCTGTGTATTGGCAGATCCCAGATTAGTGAAGAAGCATCCAGACTTGAGGTTACTTGTGTAAACCAAAGGGCACATTTTGAGTTTCACCCTTCATTGGATAGAGTGCCACCCAAACTCCACTGTCACCTGCCTGAAAGATCTTCACATTGCCCAAGAGCAAAGGCTGAGGAAGCAGCAGCTGGTTGGTTTTTTTTCCCAGCTCCTGAAAGCTCCCAACGTGCAAAGAGTTGCTGCCCAGGTAGAGTGTGAACTACGTTTGAAATGAGATCTTTGGCTATTTCTGATCTTCCTTTGCCATGGCAGTGCTTTTTTCCAAGGGCTCAGCATCAGGATCATCTACCAGTTTTCATCCTGCTTTATCACATGTTCAAGAATTAAAAAAAAAATGCTTTCATTAGTTAAGCAAAATGTCTAAAGTGTTTTATGCTGTCAGAGTTGACCTGGTGTATTTGAGTCTGAAACGGCATCAAGGTCACTGTGACCATTAGGTAGTCATGCCAGACTGATCACAGTCACTTGGCTTTTCCTGCTTCATTGACATAGAGCCAAGGCAAAGCAAATGAAATTCATCTTGGGGAAAATGCAAGCTAATACAGTTGGAGAAAAGTGATGTGAAACTCGCAGACTAATGGAACCAAGAAACCCGTCCCTTCTGGAAGCAATGAACTGAATACAAGGCTGGGTCTCTTATGTTCGAATCTTGGCCCTGCTGATGACCTACTGAGTGATCTTGGGCGAGCCACTCAACCTCTCCAGGCCTCTTTTTCCCCATTTGTAAAAGTGGCATAACCATAGTTACCAACCCAGAAAGTTGCCCATGGAAGAGCCAGTACATTGCTGTCAAAATTTTGATCCCTTCCGGTTCTACAAATGTAGCACAACAACCCGTTTCAGTAGCTTTAGGGAGCTGTGAGGATCAGTGAATATTTGTTTGCATAACAACTTGAAAATGTTACACACTATTCAAATTCTAAGAATGATTATTATTAATTGTTATTATTCTCTCCTCTTCTCCTCCTTCCTTCATCTTTTTTCCTTCCCTCATTTTTTTTCTTATCCTCTCCTCTCTTGTCTAGTAAAACCCACCCAATAAGTCTAGGAGAAGAACCACAAGATGAACAGAGCCTCTGCATAATTACATTCTTTGTGCACTGTAGTGATCCAAATGGAGCTTCATTTGCAAACACTAGGTTCTGTCAGCCTTTGATAAATTTGGAGTCTAGTTCACTACTTAGCACACATTTGAGGCTACACAACTGCATAATAAAGAAATTGATTCACATATTACAGCTCTAAGGCACATGCTCAGAGTTAGCAATTTACAAGCCAAAGTCTGTGGTAGCCTGTGGCTTGAGTGCGGGTTTCACGCCTTCCCCTTTTCTCATTCAGAAAGCAAGTGCCAAAAAGTCATTCTGATAACAAAAATAGAGTTGAATCTGCAATTGCTGCCATTCTCTGTATCTAGCCTGCAGGCTTCATTTTTCGTAGGCAGCTGATTTGCCCACAGTCCATGTGGTTTTTCTACAGCGACAGAAACTGGCCATTGCTTAGTCAAATTGCATTAGTACACCACTGTGGGGGTGAAGGTCAAGGTCAAAGTGTATCTCACTGTGTCAATTGTGGAAGCAAGAGGTGTGGGACTAGGTGTGGGATTAGGATTCCTAACAGGGTAGGGGAGAAAGACAACACTCAATTTTAGATCCTGGATAACTCTGATGTTTAGGATCCCAAACAGCATTCAGAATGGCATAGAGTTCTGCTCTGTGGAGGTCACGGTAGCACAGATACTATAATACTCGCTTATAGAAATGGGAGGATTTATTGGAACACTGCACGTAACAATGCAAGCACACACAGGCAAGAATTGACTTCCTCCTAGCCCCTCCTCCCCAAATCAAAACAACATCATGCCAACACAAGACAACAACTTAACACTAAGAAAAAGATACAACACTACCTATTGGCGGGGGTGCTGTCTGCATTGATCATTACAGCTTTCCCCCCTTTCGTTTAATAAGCATTTGAAACTAGTTACAAAGATGCCTATAGCTGGACAGATGGATAAGCAGAGATGCCCTGTTTCATAAATATTATCCAATTAATCTTCACCGCACCACTTCAAGGTTGGGAAGTGGATATTATCTCCATCTTACCAGATGGGAAATTCAGTCACAGAGAAGTTAAGGTCAAAGTTTTCAAACTTGGAAGTCAGAAATTAGTTGCCTACTCTACATTTACGAACCTAAATCAGCAGCCTGACTTTCGGAGGTGATGAGCACCCACAGCTCCATTGGTTTCAATAGAAGTTATGGGTGCCCAGCACCCCTTGGGTGTTACCCTAAAATTATTCAACAAATTAATCAGAAAAAGAGAATCAAAAATGCGTTCCTCACATTAAACATTGACTCTGTAGTTGATCTGACCACACTCCCTCCTGGAACTTGGGCTCTCGGCCACATGCAGGAGTGTTGGAAGCAAGACACGAGGAGTAATTCTTCTGCTCTACTCTACACTCGCTGATTAGGCCTCAGCTGAACTGTGTCCAGTTCTGGGTGCAGCATTTCAGGAAGGATGTGGACAAATTGGAGAAAGTCCAGAGAAGAGCAACAAAAATGATTAAAGGTCGAGAAAACATGACCGAGGAGGGAAGACTGGAAAAAATCGGGTTTGTTTAGTCTGGAGAAGAGAAGACTGAGAAGAGACATGATAACAGGTTTCAAGTACATAAAAGGTTGTTACAATGAGTAGGAAGAAAAATTGTTCTCCTTAACCTCTGAGCATAGGACAAGAAGCAATGGACTTAAATTGCAGCAAGGGCGGTTTAGGTTGGACATTAGGAAAAACTTCCCAACTGTCAGGGTGGTTAAGCACTGGAATAAATTACCTAGGGAGGAACTGACAGCTCTGCCAACTTGGAGTCTCTGTGTTCCCATAACTCCTGGATTTCTCCCAGTTGTAGAATCTGTTTTGTGGTATTAAACCTCCACTTTGCCCGCCTCCCCCTACAGGGCTAAATGAATAATGGGAGGCTCTTGTTCACCCTGTCTATTTTGGGATCTCAAACAGTTCTCCCGATAATCACTGCACTAAATGTTTACACTGATAGGAAGCTGGCCCATATTGTCTGGAGATAATAACAGCACGATTTGATATTCAGGAAGTGCTGATGATCTCTAAATATAGAAATAGAGTAATTATTGCTGACATGATTGGTTTGAATTCAAAAGCAGATAAGAAGAATATCCATTTCTCCATTTATTTGTAGCAGTTTTTGTGGGGAGAGGGGGGTGAAGCCCTTGTTAGGCAAGCATCAGAGCTGCACAGTGCAAGGGTTCATAATGAGGGGGTTGTTAATGATGGCGCATGATACTTTATCACTGCGAAAAAAGCACAGAAGCCACCAAAAACTATATTTACCAGTGCATGGCACCTTGTGCAAAGTGACTTCAAAACGCTGCCAAATCACTCCAGTGTCAAGGACTGCACGTGGTGCAAGGCAGCAAGGAATCCCACCCAATCAGACCTTACGCTGTAGGATGTATTGGATCTACTGGAAAAACAAAATGTTGACGTTAACTGTAGAGGGAGTTACAGAAACCCATTGTACAAATCCAAGTCCTTGGGGAAGTTGCATAGCCTTGTGCTTCAACACGTAGGTCTGTAACTGGATGAGGACAGCCAGGGTGTACTAAGAACACATCAGACACAGACCGATGCCCTTGAATGCTACTCACTCACAGGGGTTGCAGATGGTCCCTCAGTGCTTCTGAAATGCCACACAATAGAGTATTATCTTATCCCTCGCTGCTGTGGGTGGAATACATACTCACTGTCATAGATGGCATCACATGCACACCATGTGTGTCAGTGGAGGGTTTTTGGGGGAGATAGTCTTTCTGACCCTGCATGCAGTCTTAGATCCTTAGAAATCAACTGTCCTACAAAGGTAAGTCCACTGAATAACACTGAATTGTTGTTGGCTTGTTGTTGTTTTTTAAAGACTCTTCCTTCCTGTAACATAGATGGGATTTTGATGCTCCAAACTTGCATACGCCACTTGTCCCTGCTGCACTGGAAATAAACACATCTAAAGCTACAGAGATCAGTTAGAGGGATAAGTGGCTTTATTTCAAAGTGATGAGTTTAGCTGCTCTTGTCTTAAATATAACCTTGTGAGGAAGAATTCAAGTTATATTTGATTCCATAGAAACCTGCCCCCAAATCTCTCCAGGAGGGCATCAAGTTAAAAGCATTACATCAAACCCCTCATTGGCTGCTCCTACTTTGAGGGTATAACATTGTTGCTGGCTGCTTGTGGTGACAAAAGGCTTACACAAACTATTCCTTTCATAGGTGTTGCATACACCACATTCCTCTAGCCTGGTCTGCAGGCTCCAATTGTGGTCCGTCCTCCACAAGATGGAAGATCTAGCCTGCATTTATAACAGTTCCCCTGACTCTCAGAGGTAACCCACACACCATCTGCTCTTGCCTCATCAGCAGGGCTGTATTAAGCTTAGCAACTAGGTAAAATTGCAGAGCTCCACCTCCTTAAAGGTACACAACCCTTTTCCACAGAAGTGTTGTCACACATTCAGAATGTGTGTTCTTCCTTTGATTATCTTGGACCACTGATTCTTTCAGTAGTTGCCATATGCCACACAGCACTTGTGTACCTCAGAAAGTTAACAGGCCCCTTCCGCTGTTGAGAGCAATACAGTTGGAATGAATTTGGCCTGCCTGATGGGTCTTCTATGGTGACTTGAAATTAAACCCTCATCCTGGTTGTGCTCTGAACTCAGGCAAATAGCTGTTTTGCAGATGGGATCATAGTTAGATTGCACTGTTACATTAAGGATGCGGGTGAACCCCCATGTATTTTGCAATCATCTGCTCTGCTGCTGAAATGGAACTCCTGAAATGTGGTAAGGTGGGTTGTTCTAGGATGTGTCTGTGAAAGCTAAAGCTAAGTAGCAGTGGCAGTACCATAAGAGACCCTGTTCTCAGGTTCCCAGCCTGATTCTCCAACTAAAGAGGTTCTAATTTAAGATGAGGCAGGTTGAGTCTAAAACTGGAGTGGATCCTGTTTTCCACATGCAACCCAAAATGGCAACATCTTGCGAGAACACCTGATACTGGGAGAATACCAACATTTTGGGCTTAAATCTCACAAGAAATTGAAGCCATTAAATGAGAACACAAGCCCATGCCTTGGCCGCCAACCCAAATCTCCGTCTCTTACTTAAACCTAAGCCAGATCCTAACACCATTTCCTTGTTCCAGCTCTACTCCAGATAGATCAGGATAAACTTTGGATAAAAATCCAGATGGTTGGATGAGTATCAGAACCCTATCTCTGGAACATCTGAAATATACCCCCCACGGCATCTCCATACCAGCAAGCTTCTAGAATTAGAAATCCTTTCAAAGAAACCTACTGCATGAAGAGGACCTGACTATGTAACAGGGGCAGCTTAGCTGCAGCAAAGGTGTGTAATAGCGTGAGCATAACATAGAAAGCATAACTAGCTATGTCTCCGGGTGTACTAGCTCTCAGCCAATAAGTGATCCTGTAAAATAGCTTATCTAGAAAAACAAACAAAACAGGAGTTAGGTGCCGTGAACAGTCCTTGGCATTCTTAACCCTTACATCTGTCTCATGAGTGGATGTATCTTTCCTCTTAGGGTGTGGGGGTGTGTGTGTCTTTCCTCTTAGGGTTGTGTGTGTGTGTGTCTTTCCTCTTAGGGGGTGTGTGTTTGTGTGTTTTGTAAGAAAGCTTCCTACGTTTAGTTGCTCTCTTGACAAAATCTGAATCTAGCCCAGTAATCCTTCCACACATCTCAATGGCCAGATTGGAGCAGCCTGTGGAAAACATTCCTGTCTATTTTCAGAAACAGATAAAAGCATTCAGATTACAGAGCACAAATCTCAGCTCCAACGGCTGGAAAAAGCCACTCAGCACCGCTGTCACTGACCCCCACAAACCCTTTCAAGTAATGAATTTCAGTTGCCTCGCCCCCTCCTTCCCTCCTTCTTCCCCTCCCCCGTCACCAGTCCCGGAACGGCTTGCGCTTCCAACATCTGCAAAATGTCATAATTCTGTCCAGTTGTTTACCTCACAGGGAACTGGGTGGGAGGTGTTGTGTAAAAGAGGAGAGTTTGTGGAAATTACTATTGATTCAGCTCTATTTTTAGGGCCTTCAGTAGGATCTTTGTTTTGTTTCAGGTACAACAATAAAAAGGCCAAACAATGTTGATGGCCTATTGAGGAAATACATACACTCACAAGGATTACCCCAGGAACTGGGTACAATAGAAACCTCTCAGAGATAGAACTATACAATGGAGACTGTTTGACCCAGGTCACAACAAAAGAGCTTTCCAGCAAGTTGGAAGAAGATATAAAAGAGGGGAAGTGACAACATGAAGGAACCTCACTCTCCCTACAACACAACAGCTGAAAATATCAGAGGGAAAAACTGAACTGAGGGGAAGGGTGAAATTTGTTTTGTTTTGTTTGTTTTGAAATTTCCATCTCAAAAGCTCCAAGGAGGGAGTGCTCTTTGCAATCAGAAGATGACTGGAATCTGCCCTTTCATCTGAATGCATCTCATGCTCATAACAACTTCCTGCGCT
Source organism: Lepidochelys kempii (assembly GCF_965140285.1). NCBI lineage: Eukaryota > Metazoa > Chordata > Testudines > Cheloniidae > Lepidochelys > Lepidochelys kempii. Next base: position 156,981,225 of record NC_136382.1, read on the forward strand.
AGTTCCAAAGTCAAATGCTCCATTGTCATGAGCTCCCATGAGCCTTTCGCATCATGTATTAGTTCTTAAGATTGGGGATTCAGTAGAGGAGATTATCCCTGATTTAAATGGGTTGTGTGTTTTAGGGAACCCCTGCTGCTTGATGACTCCTGTTCACAATGGATTAATCACACTAGTAGCACACAAAATATTGCACACAATTGTGGCGACCTTATATTGCACTAGCTTGCAGAGTAAGCATTAGAAATTATCACCCAGAAGCAGGGCATCCAGCTGGACTCCACCCCTCAAAAAATTAAACTGGATGAGGATTTACTTTTTAATTGAAAACTTTTATTTCTTTCTGATAAGTTCTGAATGGACCTCAAATAGTGGTGGCTCTTGCCAACCAATAGCAGTGCCCAACATTCATTCCTGACTTCTCTTCAGGGAGATTCTCCCACTTCTGCACACACTGCATGCCTATTGTTTCTAATAATATTGGGCCTGTTCCTGACAGGTGCTGAGTAAGCACCAACCCAGAAGCTGAAGATGCTCAGCACTTACCTTCTTATATACCAGGGCAATGAGCCTGGTATAAAAACCTAGATTGGTAGCACACTACATGATCATGCCATTAGCAAGGGACTGCATTCTAATAACTGGAGCAGGGATTCTAGAAGCTAGAGCTCTTGATATTTAGTCTTAGCTTTGCCTCAACAATGTGACCTTGGAAGAGCCCCTTGTCTTGTCTCTCCTGTAAAATGGATACAATAATACTGGACTATCTGATAGGGCCTTTGAGAGGCTAAATTAAGTAAGAGCCTGTCCATACTACAGGTATAACTGGCCACTAGTACAGCTTTCTGCCATGGTGAGAGGCAGGTTACATAGCCTAGGCTGTATTGCTGATCCCTACCATAGTTACAGAATTGTGTTGAATTGATCAAACTAGCAATAAAAAAAATTGTTAAAACATGAAACTCCCAATGAGACAAGAAACGCTGTGTTACCCCATGATTATAAGTGTGCAATGGATTATACTTGTGATATTAAATGTCTGCCACACTCTTTGAGATCTTTAGTTAAAAGGCATTATAAAGTACGATATAAGCACAAAAAAACCTGTGCATATTATTGTATGGATGTGTATATAGATGTGTATGTATAAACACATACACACCCAAATATGAGCCCAGCTGAATAAGTGAGTGTGCATGTATAGAAATATGTATATACTACATATATTATGGATGAAGGCCCACATGCGCACATGCTGCCTAAAAGCCTAATATTGAGGATACATCCTTCTTTTCCTCTCTCTGACTTGCTTTTAATTCCTAGGAAAGCACTATAGCTGGTCAAAATTTTATAAATTTTGAATTTTTATAATATTGGCGGGGGGTGGGGGGGCATTCAGCCAGCTATAGAGCTGGTTGAAGTTTTTCGACAATCGAAAAGATTTGTTGACGTTTCAAAAAATGTCAGAATCACAAAATTTGAACAATCATTAAAATTGGAAAACATCTTGCAAAATTTCATACTTATTTTTGACCAGCTCTAGCAAAGACCATTTCTGTATAGCGAATGCCATATCTCAGGGAATGCACACAGCTCTGATTTTTCAGCATATATGGTACCAGTGAGAGATGGTATAGAAATTCCAGTATTGCTTATGTAACATTATCTTAATTTCCTTTAATGTGGACAACAAGATTTGTTGCCCTGAGAGATAAATACTGACACCAGACAATGTTTACCTGTAACAATAAATTAAGATGTTCACAGGACTGTGAAACCAATATATCTGTTTACTCATGTATTTTGAATGTTTTCATCAGAAAGATCTGAAGATTTTCTGCATTATGGACATGAATTTCAAACATAGAACAGCTTTTTATATAAGCAAAAAACCCTAATGTACTAAGGGCAAGATGAAGAAAAAAATGAAGAAAAAGATGAAGAAAAAATGTTTATTCTCCTCTGATCCAGTTGGAAGCTAAAATCTGCCAATGATAGCTGTTGGTTCATTGAAAGAAAATAATACTTTTCACTTAGCAGTTACAGCTAGTCAGGATACATACTTGCTTAGATTAAACTTGCTCTAGACTTCAATATATTGACTTCAGAAGAGATGAACAATCAAAATTTACAATATCATCATTCCCTTTGTGCATAACAAAATTAAAAATGTATTTTATTTACATAACACCTTTTCAGTCTAAAAGCTCTCAAAGCCTTAACGCGTGCTCCACAGAGAAGAGTCATTTTAACTACTGCAGACACGCTGTACCAGCATGGAACGTGGCAGCAGTTTAATAGTGCACAGCATCATTGCTCAGCAGGCAAGTACAGTAGGGCTGTTTGGATACGTGCCTTTAAAAAAAACGTTTGTTAACAATCCACAGAAATAAAAACAAATAGCGTAGTATGGATGGGAAAATGAATCTTGAAATTATCCAGCTAAATCCTATTATCTTTAAACACATCACCAAACGTGTTTGGACAGCCAGGAGAACGGAGTCCCATTGATTTCAATGAGCTTTGGATCAGACTCTAAATCCGGGATGAGGTGGACCGAATAGCGGGTAGGGGAGAGGGAGAAAGGGAATTTCACTCCATGGCTAAATACCCTTCAGTCTCTGTGGTTAGATTGTTTGGGGCTCTTTGAGTTGAAAGCAAAACCTTGTTCTTCTCCTGGAAATCTGTTGGAAGTAATCATAAATCATAGGGCACAGGTGTAATGTGCTCCTTACAGGAAATACTGCTTAGTAAGTAGACCCCATTCTGCACTAACTGGGTCTTCCGCTCCAGGTCTTTGGTGGCAATTCGGCAGTGGGGCTCCTTCCGCTCCATGTCTTCGGTGAAGTGCCCCAAAGACCTGGAGCGGAAGGACCCCCACCGCCGAAGACTCCAGGCCTCCTGAATCCTCTGGGCGGCCCTGGGGGTGGGGCCTCAGAGAAGGGGCAAGAGTGTTCCGTTTTCTGCAATCAGAAAGTTGGAAACCCTAGTGGATAGGGAAAGATACAACCTCCTGGTCAAGCACAAATGGGGAAAAAATAATAAAAACACTCTTGGCAATTACCGCTACCCTCATCTGTCTGTCTGAGTTCCCAAAGCCTTTCAAACCCTTGTGCCTCCAAAGTGTACCAACATGGCCATACCTTCTCTCTGATGGATAGTCAGTATTCATCCTAATATGTTAACACATCCTGAATGGTACATTCTAATGAGACAACATCACAATCACACACCATGAAAAACTGGGCCTACCTACACAAGCTGAATTGCTCTACAGATGTTTCATGAAATGCAACTATTGAAATGTTGCGTATAGTAGGTCTGATTCCTGGGGCCACTGTGTCCCCTTTGTGCTGCTCGACTTGTAGCCATTAAAGATTCCATGGCAATATTTGGAAAAAGGAGGGGTGCTTTCCATATTCCTTAGCTAAAACAAATGACCAATGTAGTTTAATTACATTCTGCTTACCTAAATCCCCCTTGCGGTGTCAGCTGAATGCTGCAGTTGGCCTGTCCCAAAGAGTGTTGTGTAGGGTTACTCTGTGTTATTAAACTGCCCTTTGGTTCCATTGCAGGGGTGGGTAAATGACTTTGGTATTTGTAACATTTATAAGGTATTTTGGGATTAAATACAAACTATTATTATGTAAACATATGACCATAAACTCCAGAGAGGAAAAAGCTCTCCAGTAACCCTTTTGGTGAAAAGGGGAAAGTGCTGCCATACAGAGTTTCATTTGCATAGATTGCCTACCCACAATTTCTCTAGTGACACTTGGAGAATCACCATAATTATACATGAACTAGAATTTTGTGGGCTGTGGGCTCCCAGAGAGGCATTTATAAGTTATGGTGAAGAGCTTATTTCTCAGTAGCCAGGGTTGTAGGTGCTCTTGGGTTCCTTTGATGGGGGCTTTACTGCAGGAGGTAATGCAGGTTGAGGATTTTGTTATGAGAGATGGTACAGAGGACTCCACGGGAAGAGACAATGCAGACTAACAACTTTGCTGTGAAAGGAAGAATAGAAGATAGCCATAGAGCTGAGCATCAGGACCAGCTCTTAAAACCAGGTTCACTGGGTTTTTGGGAAGTAGCCCTGGTCATTGCGCCACATTGACACATTGGATTACCAGGGAATTCACAGACATGGGTAGGCCAACTTCTAGGGTTCTGAAACCCACTTCCTGATTGGCTGATGATTATATATAAACTTCCTGCTTCCCTTGTGGCTTTGTTTGAGCAATAAGTCGTTGCCTGCTAGTTGCTATTCGTACCTGCTTCCCCCTGCCTTGTTGTCTGACCTTGACCCCACCAGCTGCCTGGCTGTACCTTCCCCTTGGGTTGGATTGCCTGGCATGAACTCAATGACTTGTATGAACTCAATGGCTGTTTGGGACTGCCCTTTGACCTGCCTGACTCTTAGGCATTACATTCAGTCGACTCTTATCCAGCACCCTAATAAAGCTGCACCACTAAGCTTGGTTCAGTGGTGGTGCCTCCAGGCAGGTCCAAGCAAGCAACTCCCTTGTGACTGGACTGGAGACTGACACTTGGAGTACTCCTACTTGCTGATCCAAACTGTGAGTGGGATGACACAAAGTGCCCCCGGTGCTACCCGGTGTGCCATGCTGCCTAGTCCTGTTCTGGTGCTTCACACTCACAAACATGCCCAGGCTGTTTGCCTTCCACCGTGTGTATCTTTTATTCCTCTGCACTTTTACACACAGACCATAACATGGGCATCTTGTAGCAGGAGCTTTCCATGCAGCCTTCCTTCTCAGGACAGCTCACCTTCTGAGTTTCCCCCATGAGCTCCCCTTGCTGCCTGTTCCTTCTACTGATATCCCCCAGTTACGTCATTCGCCCAATGATTACCATGCTGGTGCTCATAATCCCCCAACAGAAAGTGTGTAGTTGCCCGCAGCTGAGGTTGCAGTCTTCTTCACAGTGTAGCAACCTCAGTGATCAAGGTGTTGCTAATAGCACTCTGTCATATGGGGATTGGTAGATGGGTGAGGTGGCCAAGGCCCTATTATCTGTGGGATGTTCTCCCTGGTAGCTGAGAAGGCAGTTAGATGGACTGTGGCTGAAGTTAGTGGAAGGGGAGGTATTTTACTCTCTATTTGCATTTATATTCTGTTGCTGTGTTTTCCCAAGTTTCTGACACCATTTCCTGTCCCCTAATAACGATTTACATGTTTGTATACGGCTGGAATGCTTGCAAGCAGGGACGTGCTGCCAGGTAAGGATCCCCAAGGGTGTGTGGTTAATGTTCCTAGGTTTCTGGGTGGAGGTTTGAGTTTAGTTATTTGTCAAGAGGGACCTAGATATTTTGAACCTGGCTCTTTTTGCTGCCATTAACCACCTGGCAGAAGAGTTACAGTAATTGCAGCTGGCTAATTTCCTAGGTTTTATCAGCTTCTGCTAAGAGTGGTGTGCTGATGCAGAAGTTTTTCTGGTTGCTAGGAGATGCAGCAGGTTGGGACTTGCCTCTCCTCGTGCCCCACCTTACCCTCCTCTCAGTTCCCAACCAGACAAAGTTGCTTCAGGAGATGAGAATGGGGTCAAGAGAAGAAGTGGCATGGAGCCAGAAGTGGCGGCAATGTAAGATGGGAGGTGATTGTGAGGCGAATGGTCTGACGGGTGGGACATTGTTATGAGAGTGCTCTGGGTCTCTACAGTAGACTTTTGATTATCTGAATAGCACGGGGTATGTGGATTTTGTTTGAACAACAATTGAGATGGCAGGAGCCATTCAGCAATGAGGTGGCCTCCTTGGCAGTTGGGTGCTCCTCCTCTTCCTCCTCACAGTCCTGACTGGGGATCTCTGCTCTCCCCCGCTCAGCCCCCAACAGCAGGGCTGCAGAGGGATGCAGCCTATGCTGCTGCAGGCACAATGTGTGGGAGAGAGACTGCGATCTTGGAGGGGCAGAGTAGAGACCCCTTGCTGAGACGGCAGCCTTCCCTGCACCTTGCGCCTCCAGGGATTGGGCATCACCAGGCCAGCAGCAGTCCAGGGAGAGCTCTGCTCTCACAGACCCACTCACTCGGTTCCGTGACAGTGGGGCTAAGGACGACGTCTTGTGCTGTGCAGGAAACATTCAGCAGCAAGGTGGCCTCCCCCACAGCTGGGGACTCGTCTTCCTCTTCCTCAAAGTCCTGGCTCTGCTCTATTATCCAAACCTCTACAATATCCAAATCCCTTCCTTATCCCCCAGCATGAGCTACATGTCCTCTGCAGCATGGATCTCATGCTGGGGCTGGGGACAAGGACATCATTCAGATAATGTGGAGGTTCATAGAAAAGGGTTTTGGATAAACGGGAGTATGCTGCATATATTAGTTGATAAGGCGCCAGTCGAAGATGCTCAAGAACATGGAGTATAGTTCTTGGGTTTTGTAGGCCCAGTCAAACTTCTTCTTGTGCACTGCAAATGGCTCTCTCTATACAGTTCTTTCCACCAGCTCATAATAGATGAGTTCCAGCATTATAGTGGTGGGAGTGATGAGAGCAGTAGTCAGGGGGTTTGCTTCTTTCATGGGACAAAGAGACAGGGCAGAGAGCAAGGGTACAAGAGTCAGCGCTGTGCTTACTGAAGACTTAGAGTACTCCTTTAATAATTCAGTGCCCTTGTAATAAATACCACTGTATTCTACAGCAACCGCCCCAGACCTGCTGCATCAGTAGTGTAAGTGGGAGTCTTTGGCCCTTTATTGTTGTATTGTTGTAGTATTGTTGTAGTTGTAGGACACATCATAGCATGGACAAGTTTATGCTGTAGACTAAACTGTTAGAGAAGTTGAAGATGCTGGTTTCATTCAGTGAAGCTGCAATGCTAATTTTTATCTCCATCCAAAAATAAATTGCCAAAAGGCGAAAAAGACAAAAGCAATTTGTGGAGGAAACGGAAAATATTATCATGTCAAGGAAATATAAACAGGTACTGTTAAAAGTGGTGGGGAGAAGAAGAGAGAATAAAAATGATTTGACCATGGCCTTTTAAGATGAGACTCATGCATATAATTGCTTTGTGGGTTGAATTCTTCTATGTAACGACAGGCCTTTTGTCTTTGTTCAGCTGTCTTCTTATACAGATTGGAAATGAGCAACAGGGAAGAAATATGGTATTTTCTTACATGATGCAACAAGATGTTATTCTTCCTGGCCACATGTAAAATAAATTTATGGCAAAAACATGCCAGAAACGCCTGAGGAAAACATTAGCCTTAGCAGAACACTGGTGTATATATATTCTTTTCAACACTGAATAATGGAATTGAAAGCCATTTTTCTTAAAACAGAACCAGGATGAATGGCTGCATTTCACTGGAGAGCAAGATCAAAGTTACACATGTTTCATATGGTGCATCAGGAAAAAGTTATTAAGAAGTAGAATTTCACATGCAACAAAGATAGATATAGATATATATAGGTTATTCAGTATGCTGGGAGCCCATAGAGAGAGAATTTGATTGTTTTTTAGGTTATTATTATTGATTATCAGCATTATCTGCAGCAACTGGACATGCTTCACATGGTTTGGACTGAGTGTACTTAAAGTTCCACAAATAAAGGGAAAAAAATCATTACTCTCTGCAGCGTTGTCACTAAAAGAAGACAGAGTTGGAGAAAACTAAAGCCTTAGACTAGGGCTCTGATCCAAAGCTCACTGAAGTCTATGGCAAGACTCCCATTGACTTCACTAGGCTTTAGATTTAACTCAAAAAGCCCAGGAAAACAGGACTCACAGTTAGTGCAAAGACTGGGTAAGAGAGAGAGACATTTCATTAGGAACGAGCTTTAAAATTTGGTCAGGTTCGGGCTTAGATGTTTCTCCCACAGGAATTAATTCCAGTGGGGAGGGTCCATTAATGACCTGCAATATTCAAGATGAGAGGTGATGAAGAGACAAGAGGGCCAAGGTGTAGGTCTGTTACACCAGTGTAAATCTTGAGGTAACTCCATTGATTTCAGTGCAGTTATTCCAGACTTATGATGGTGTAACTGAGAGCAGAATATTGCTCTCGCCTGCACCTTTTAATAGAGGTATAGGTAAAAATAAAATACACTAGAAGAGAGAAATTAAAACAACCCTTCCCAGACCACTGATATACACATGCCTCATTACCATAGTGCAATCCAAAGCCTCCATGTTGGTTAAAATTTCATCATTCACACTCTGGGAATTCTCAATTCCTCTGGACATGCTGACAAAGCTCATTGTTTATTGCTCACAGCATGTCATAACTGCTGGTTTTGCTTTAGATTGCAGTTTGTTTGAAAAGCCACATGCCTATTCTGAAGCCAGCTTGCAGTTGTAAAGTCCCCCAGCACCTCACTTGGCTGGTGTTCTCTCTCTCATTCAGGACACTAGATCCTGTATCAGATGAGCTAGAACAGAACTACCTTCAAAACAGTTCAGGATGTCAGATTGAAACAGACCAAACAAAGCTAGATTTTCATACAACCAGGGACAAATTCTTGCTGGCAGCTGCATTTATAGCTTTTCCAGAAAAGCCACAGACTAAGGGGGGAAAAGATGGATGGAGCTTTTTCTGCCTCATTGTTGCTCCCCTCCAAACCCACACAGAGTCTACTTCAAAGGCCATTCATAAACTGAACCACGGAGAGGTGATTTGGAGATATGCTCTTCATGTTTTCAGTGTACCATTTTCCTGACCCATCAGTGCTCCCCACAGACATCCTGTGCGGATTATTCCTCCTCCTAGCAAGAATGCTATTCAGAGAGGGGCTATCCCTGGTGGAGACTGCTGCACCCATACTGGTGACAAGTTGGCAAGGGTCCAGAACTTGGTCTTTGGGACTGAGGACAGGAGTGGAAGGGAGCAGAAATTAAACGGATGTGCTGCAGCAACAAAAAAAGGAAAGAGAGGGCCATATAGATTATTTTGTCAGTAATAATATAGTTACCATTAAAGCCCCCCCTCCACACCAATGTGTGGGGGTGCAATGCAGATGTTGAGGGCTAAACTGTGCACATCAGCAGATTGATAGCAACCTGCATGCATAATTGCGTATGAGGAGATAAGTGAGCTTGCAGAGCTGGGACTTGGGACTAAGGACTTGCTTTGTGATCACAGGCCAATCAGTTAGGTCTTGCACTGGACTCATTTTTTTTCAGTGTCCAGCTTGAGATAACAAGGACCTGATTTTCAGCTGAGTACCTGCAGCTACTACTGAAGCCCCCTCAGCAACTTTGGCAGGTCAGTACATTAAAAAATTAACAATAATGTTATACCTTGCCTGATTATAGTGTTTTTTATCCAGGGAGCATCCGGAGCTGCAGGTTATTAGCACCGCTGAATATCAGGCTCTAGGTGTCTCAAGCTGGGCATCCAAAATTAATGGATCCTTTTGAAAATGTAGGCTCTAAGCTCTCTGTGCCTCAGCTTACGCATCCATATATGGGGATAATACTTATCTTGCTGCGGTGTTGTAACATTTAAATCATTTGTGCTTGTTAAACACTTTGAGATTCTTGAATAGAACATGGCAATAGAAAAGTAAAATAATAATAGTGATTTCATATCTGCCAGGATCTGTATTTCCCCTTATTGCTAATCTCATTAACACCTAAACCTACTTCCTTAAGGCCAGGGAGGGATGCAGAGTGTTTTCTGTTATCAACTTCAGATCTGGATCCAAAATTCCCCAAATTTGAGGACGATTTGGATCTGAGGTTTTGGCTCATCTCTAGTTACCACCTGTTACACAGAAAACACTGAACTCTGAACTTGGGTCTCCACAGATAAAAGCCCTTTAAGTTCGCCCTGAACCATAAGTGCGGGAACTAGGAGAGCTGGGGGTGCTGCCGCATTCCCTGGCTTGAAGTGGTTTCCATTATATACAGAGTTTACAGTTTGGTTCAATGGCTCTCAGCATTTCCACTATAAAAATTGCTCCAGCACCCCTGCGCTGAACAAAGTTTTTCTGCACGCAGTAGGTATGATAGGTGAGAACGCTCGAGAGAGTGGTTATCCTGATGCAAAGGATATGAAGTCAGTTGAAGGCAAACGGTGAAGCTTTCTGTCTACATAGAAATAATGATGGACACACAGAGTGAGACAGACAAATGGCTCACTAACTGATCTTCCAAATCTAGCTATAAATCAGGCTTACTGCTGCCCTACCCATTTAGTAGCTTGTTGCGAGGACTGAACAAAATATTGTCAGCAAATCTGATAAAAAGAGGGAAGATGTGCTGTAAGGCACTGAAGGTCTCACTGTACCCAGTAGCAATGCTCACTATCTGTATCACTCTGAGGTGTAGTGAGGCTTCCAATGTTAACTCCTTAAATGCCTACCAGCACAGGATGGCTCAGATGACTGGACATGGGATGCACAGACTTCCATCTCTAGGATGTTGATCTTAATCCAGTCCAGGTCTGTAGTGACCAAAAGCTGTTACCACCAGACAGGTGTTGGATGGCTTTGTGAAATGAGCCAGTGGTCTTATACCTGTTCTTAATGAATGGAAGTTTCCTGATAGTAAACACCTGTATGATTGGCATTAATTCAGCAGTGAAGTTCTGAGGTGGTTGTGAACTGGTTATATTCTAGTGGTGGTCCTTGCTTCAATCACCCTTTCCTAGGTCCTTATTTTATCTCATTTTACTGCCGTTGCATGCCATGACTTTACATTTCCTGTCTTTCTCTTTCCTCCAGTAGCTTGTTATCTGATGCATTACACTGCGTCTGCCCTGGTGACTAAACAAAATATTTTTTTTATTTTTATTATTATTGCATGATTGCTTTGTCCTTTGTTATTGCTTTGTCTTTCCTGTTAGTATACTCTCTGGAAACTTGGATAGGACACCTTTACGAATATCATACAAAGGTAATAAAACTCTGGAAACCAAAGTTCTCTTTTGTACATCACCAACCACCTCTTCCCAACTCAAAATCGCTCTGATTTATTTCTGGCCCTTTTGCTAACTTGCCACCCAACATGACAGTTTTCTTGTGTCCCATAGACCTGCACATGTGGGAAGCAGCGTGGCCTAATGGTTAGAGGGGTCTAGAGCCATGGGTTCTGTTCCCTTCCTCAGATCTCCCCATCTGTCAAATGATGGTATAACATTTTCCCACCTTTTTGAAGTGTTTTTAGATTCCTGGGCCAAATTCACTATGAAAGTGCAAAGTATTATTATTTTCCTGGGTGTAACTTTGAGAAACAGTTTCTGCAATAACAGTCCATTGTCCCTTCTCTGTCTATTGTTATGGTGCTATATCCTCAAGGGATTATAATAATTCAATTGCAATTTTTCACTACACCCACAGGCCCTTACCTAGGTCATGGAGCTTGGGTAATAACAATCCAATCACCTATACTTCTATCCAGGGCTCTCCAGCTCTTGAACTTAATGAACTTTCTGTTTCTATGGCTGCTTTCTGCATCTCTTGTTAATGTTTTTGTGTCTTAGTTTCATATCTGTTTTCGGGTCCTGTGGCAGGATCCAGTCTCTATGATCAGTAAGCTTCATTATATGACATTTCTGGAAGCACCTGATCTGCGATATCAGTAACTGTTTCACTTGTAAAGACAGATGCACCACAGTTATCTATTGACTCAGCTGTTTGCTTATCTTTCTGAAATTCAGGCTGTAATTATCAAAGAGGATGTTTGTGACTTTTGATCCCCATGCTATCACAGGGTGATATCCAGCCATATGTCTCAGGCTAAGGAAGGTAGAGCTCTATTGGTAGCTAGATAACTATCTACATTCTGCAGAAGGAAGCCCTTTCCCTTCTGTACCATTTCTGAAGAAATAATCCATTTTGGTACTGGTCAATATCTTGACCTCTTAATGTTAAACAGCTGCTATGTTTCATGCCAGAAGTGGCTGCATTTGGGTGATGAGTGAATTCACTCCTGTGACTGAGTGCCGGATTCTGATCTCATTTACAGTGGTGTCAGCCTGGAATGATTCCCATTAACTTCAATGGTGTCACTTCAGATCAGAATTTGGCCCATCATTTGTAAAGCTCTTTGGGATCCTGAGCCATGAAATGTAAAGTGACTATTTCATTATAATGGATCCATTTATTCTGTAACCAAATTAACTCTCTTCTCACACTTTTTTGTTCTCACTCTCACAGCCAATTATTTAGAGGAGAAATGATGAATCACAGAAATGGTTTTATACTGTTCCCATATGACCACCAGTAATTTTCTAATGGTGTAACCTAGTCGCGAATATTCTCCTAAAAGGACTGTTGGAAGCCCCACAATAGGAGACCTGAGAATCAAACTTAAAAACTAAACAAACTGCCTCAAAACTTGCATCTGCAAATTGTTGTGTGTCCTGACCCTTTGCATTTGCACATTCTATCATGGGCATGCCTTTTGTAAGGAGTAGTTAGAAGTCTAATTGCTATGCATTTGTGTGTGCAAGTTTGAAGACTGGATTTGAAGCCCTTTTGTAATTTTGCCTTTCAAAACTGACTGGACAAAACATTAAAAATATGTATATACTGGAGGAGCAATCCTGCATTGCCTGGGAGATGGCATGGAGGACTTAATAGGTCTTTTCCACTTCAGAGTTCTATGATTCATGACAAATGGAATTTCTTAGTATTTGAAACAGGAGAGAGACAGATTTAAAATGACCAGAGAGGGCTGCAGTGTAAAGTCTTTGTACTATTTTAAAAAAAGGCAGTGCAGGATTTTAGTGCCCTTGCTGAGAGTCTAATAGCAACCAATTCAATTAAACATTCCTGAATTAAGCCATATTGTCTTAACAGATGTGCGTGTGTGCGTGTGGGGGGCAGTTAAATAAATGATCAGTTATTTTATTGTACTGCCTCTCACATGTATACCTGAAGATACCTTTGTAATCTGACAGCAGAAGCACTAGACTCATATTGCTCTCAGACTCTGGTGTATTCATTATCCCACCCGTTTCAGTCACTGGATCTGTTGTACAACAAACAGTGGATTTTATTGTTTGTTCCTATGCATGGTCTAGTGAACAACAATCTTTAGTGTCTCCAGAGATATGCACCTTCCTTATTGGCACCAGAAAGTTTATACCAGATTACATTAGTGGAGGCTTCCAGCACAGTAAGGATGGTCATGGCCTTCCCTGTTTTGAATCAATGATGGCTCTTTACTTACTGCTGTGCTGATGTCTTTGAGTCAGTTCTGATGTCTCCAAACTGGTTAAATAAATGTTGGTTATTTATGTTATAGATAGGATGGAAGAACACAATAATTTGATAACTCAGTTTGCACATCCTGGGAGATTAGTTACTACTTTTGTTTTGAAATGTATAACATAAGAAGGGTAGAGAATATTACTGCTTTGTATTGTGGGCATCATGGAAAAGGTGAGTTTCAGGAAGGTTTTCAGGAAGACCTATTTAAAAAGGTGAGGAGAGTGGCTTCATAGACCAAAGTACAGAGAGTGTTTCACATATAGGGGACAATATAAAACAGGCACAGAGATGCCTTTGGGGGAAACAGGTCACAGGCACATCTTTACATCTTTGATTTCTTTGGCAAAGCCAGAGGTAGGGATAGCAGGTGGTGACAAAAATAAAATAAAATAAAAAAAGACTAGTTTGGAGGAAAAGGTGCAGGGGCAGAATTATGTGAGTCCTTGAAGGTGAAAACAAGGAGTGAAATTCTGGTTCCACAGAAATCAGTAGCAAAACTCCCATTACTTCATTAGGGCAACGATTTCTCCCAAGATTTAATTTAACATAATGGAGAAAGGGGAGGCAATGGAAACCTTCAGTCAGGACCTTTGGATTTGGCCCTCTAATAAGAAGACATTTATAATACCTTACATTTTCCAGCTACGTTATGAACATCAACTAATCCTGACACCACTCCTATCAGGTACCTAGATGGTTGTGTTTCCATTTCACAGATCAGAAATGGAGATGCACAATCATGCAATTATTTGGCCAAGGATATGCAATGGGTAAGTGGTAGAGCATGGGTTAGCACATGAGAAATCTTGGCTCCCAGCCTTGTGTTCAGAGGCCACAATTGTTAAGATGTTACAGTTGTGATCATAAAACAACACAGTAACTTGGTAATCAATTTCTGAGAGATTTATTAACCCATGGGAGCAGGGATCTGTTTTGTCCTACAGGCTTGATCCTGAGAGAGCCTAAGCACTTTCACCCAGTGTCACTCCAAATCAGGCCCATGATGATCTGTGACCTTCCCTGCCTAACCTTCAAGGGGCAACATGTTAATTCACCCTGGCTAGCAACTTTACACTGCAGCTAGAATGGTCCTCTATCTGAGGCTCTCAGGTTTCACCCCAGGGGTGGCGAGTTATATGGGCCTGTGGTGCCCAGGCTCCAGCAATAGTCAGGGCCCAGGAGTCCAGCTCCACCAATGTTTGGGACCAGGTCTCTCCCCCTACCCTGCCTGCCGCCTCACGCACCTCCCCCGAGTGTCCCCTGGCCCCCACTTGCTGCCCCCGTGCGCTTTCCCGGGGCCCCAGAGCATCCCTGCCTCTCCCCTGCAGCTCCGTGCTGCCTCCACTCTGCTGGCTCCCCTCATCAACTGCCACCGCAGGGTCCTATTGCCCCCCATCCACTAGTGCCAGGGCAGGCTGACCCTGCCCCTGCCCTTCCACCTCAGGCCATTCCCTTTTCCAGTGGGACCTTCCACCAGCACAGCCCCCTCCCCCTGCAGTCACCGCTCCTGCCCCACGAGGGCAAGGGGCAGCCCCACCCCCCACCCCCAGTGAGGCTACAGTGAGGGGCAGCAGCAGGGGAGGAGGCACACATGTGATGGCAGCTCCCCCCACCAGCACCCACCACAGGGGAGGCGAGGGGGCTTCCTGGACCTGAAAGGGGCCCTAGGAGCACGTGCAGTGACAGTGGTGTGAGGTGAGTGTGCTGCCAGGGGGGTACAGGGGGTTCCCTCCCTCAGAGCTCACTGCTGCTGGTGGGGAGAGGGCTGGGGGGGAGTCCTCCTCTCTGGCCCCAGCCCTGGGGCAGCCTGCCTGCACTCCAAATGCCTCATCCCTAACCCCGCCCCACCCCAGAGCCCGCACCCCCAGCCAGAGCCCTCCCCCCCCGGACCTCAACCCTCTGCCCTAGTCCTGAGCCCCTCCCACACCCCAAACCCCTCAACCCCAGCCCCAGCCAGAGCCATCATCCCCCCCGCACCCTAACCCTCTGCCCCAGCCCTGAGCCCCCTCCTGCATCGTGAACCCCTGATCCTCAGCCCCACCCCACAGCCCTCATCCCTGCACCCCAACCCTCTGCCTGAGCCCATCCCACATCCCAAACCCCTCATCACCAGCCCCACCCCAGAGCCCTCACATTTTTACATTATTTTAAAATATATATATATATTGGCTTACAAGGCAGGTGTGTGGGGGCGGGACTTGGACCTGTTCTGGGCACCACCAAAAATTATACAAACCAGCTGCCCCTTTCACCCCTTTGATAAGCTGTAACGCTGTGCCACCTAAACACACAATAGTTCTAGTGTAAAAACTCTCCTTCCCTGTGCTACTAAGGGCATCATTCTAATATACTTTCCATGCTATTTGTTAGGTTTTTTTCATGTGTGGATGGTGAAGCTACAGAAGTCAATTTCATTTTTTATTTGTGGCCCACTTCACTTATGATTTATCATGGGCTAGCCCAATTTGCAATTCAGGATCATTTTTAAATCCCTCCCAAACAAGTTTTCATGGAATATTTTTTTTCAGTGTCCAGTAAACATGCCCTCCCCACCATGCTCTATTTATGTATTTATTAAAAATTAAACCTAGATTCAGGCCATTAATTTGTTAACCTTTGAACAGGTCTAAAGCTTCCCTTCAGCTCCAAACAGCTTTCCATTTGTGGGGTGACGCCAGTACCTTAATATTATTGTAACAAAGCGATTTGAACTATGCATGCATTTCCAGTCAGTTGGATCCTTCCTTTTTGCTGAATACCGAAAATTCTTTTCTTGCCCTCGCTGTTGTCTTTGGCTGTAGAAATTGTACTTTCCATTTTCACAGAAACCATAGGGGTATTACAAATGCATATATAATTTCGGAGTAGATATTTTGGTTTCTAACGCAACAGCTGCACTAATTCATATTATTGGAAGCTAATAAGTTTTTAAATTATTTAGAATTAGCACCGTACATTTACAAGGCATCTAGGTGCTTACCTACATGCCCTGCTTTTTCAATTGGATATGACATTCTACTTCATTTTCTGTAACAAAGTGCTACTGTAAATTGTTAAAAATCTGCCATGTTCTACCTCAGAGGTGGCATTTCAATGTGGTGGATAAAGCAATACCTATACAAACTGTATGACATTTCTTTGGGATCCATAAGGATGATAGACAGAGCAAGAAGTTATTTTAAATCTTCCTGGACAAATTGTTTTCCTCTCAATTATGGACAAAATCCTGATTTCAGTAGGAGTTTGCCAAGTCAGGACCTTTGGATTTGGCCCTCTAATAAGAAGACATTTATAATACCTTACATTTTCCAGCTACATTATGAACATCAACTAATCCTGACACCACTCCTATCAGGTACCTGGATGGTTGTGTTTCCATTTCACAGATCAGAAAATGGAGACGCACAATCATGCAGTTATTTGGCCAAGGATATGCAATGGGTAAGTGGCAGAGCATGGGTTAGCACATGAGAAATCTTGGCTCCCAGCCTTGTGTTCAGAGGCCACAATTGTTAAGATGTTACAGTTGTGATCATAAAGCAACACAGTAACTTGGCAATCAATTTCTGAGAGATTTATTAACCCATGGGAGCAGGGATCTGTTTTGTCCTACAGGCTTGATCCTGAGAGAGCCTAAGCACTTTCACCCAGTGTCACTCCAAATCAGGCCCATGATGATCTGTGACCTTCCCTGCCTAACAAACACGAAAAATAATACTTAGATATGGATTATAAATGTCCCCACTCCTCCCTCCCTTACATGCAAAGTGAATATAATTTCTAGATAATGAATTTCTCACACTGTTTAATGTTCCTGACTTTTTATAGGCAGACCTTTGTCTGCCATAGGTGCACATTTGAACCTGCCCAGGAGGCCTATAATTAGTCACCTGTGTAATCAATGGTTGACACTTGCATTTTAATCCAAAGTGTATGTGCCTTTGAAGTCATTCTGTATATACCACTTCTTTCCCTAGCTATTTCTCTCTACCACTTCTAATACTGCAGTTTGTCATCCTCTCACTCTTATTTACACAATAAATAGACATTGCATTTAACTCGGCAATAAACAGACACTGAAGGGACAATAAGATCTAATGGTGTCCAGGTCTCTTGGGTGGCATTCCCACCTCTGCCACTATCCTACTGTGACTCTGATTCTGAGCAGTGAGGCACCGAGCATCTCTTGATTGATGCTGAGCATCCACAACTCCCTTGTGATTTGAGAGGGAGATGAGGGCACCCAGTGCCTTGCAAAATCAGGCCCTGTGTATCTTAGGAACAGTCACTTATGTGGGAATTTTCAGAAGTCTGTGTGTGCATAAGTGGCCTGCTGAGTGCTCCAACTGAGGCTCAGCTCATGGTTAGGCACTTAGGATTTTCAGAACAGCTTGTTAGTCATGCCCCAGTCTCTTGAGAAATGTGAGGACTAAGTGCTCCCAGAAGGCAGGTCTGGAGCATGGTTAAGGGGCGGGCCACTCAATCAGAATTTTCAAAACTGCTAAGAGGTCCCCGTGTGCTCCGCCAGATGCTGCTGATCTAGTAAACCAGCCTTGACTGACACACAACCAAACACTGTTGCTTGGCAGAGAGGTCTTGAAGAGGAGGGTAGTGGCATTACAATTTAGAAAGGTTGTGTGAGAAGCTGAAGAGGCAGGCATTGTTGCCAGAGTGGAGGAGCGAACGTAAAGAGAAGAGAAGACAGGCAGGGGAAGGAAGAGTTGTGGTTGTGTAGGGGAGGACTTTTTATCAGCTCTGAAAGCATTCCGAGACTTCAAATGGGTATTTTGTCGTAAAAAGTGCAGCATTCCTACACAAAATGAGTAGAGATGGAATTCCAACCATTCCCTTTTTTTGGCTGAAATTCCTAGAATGTCCAGTTACTAGTAAACAAAACTAATATGAACTTCCGCATTGTCATCTGTAGATCTCAGAATGCTTTACAAAAGAAGGGATGTAGCAATATCCCAGTTTTACAGATGAGGAAGCTGGAGCCCAAAGAAGTGACGTAACTTACCCACATTCTCTCAGCAACCTAGATCAAGTTGCTTGGATTTTACTAGATTTATTAATTTTGTAACATAAATATGGATGGATGGAAGGAATAAATGAAGGTTAATTAAGTCACAGGACAAAGAAAGGCACTAAAGGTCAGTACATTAAAATCTGAAAGTATTGGCAGTTTCAGGGAAAGTTAAGAATAACCATCTCCAGTACTTTGTTTTAAAATACTAATGGCAGTGGAAATCATTATATGATGATTTTTATATTTCTTTTATACTTGACAGACTATTTTATGGAAGAATCCATGCCTAATAGTAGTAGGCTTTCCCTACCCCCGCAATACAGCACTATGGGGCTTGATTAATCATGGTCCCCATCCGTTTTAGCTGAAAACTAATTAAAAGAAAGTATGAGGAGGAGGGAGGGTTATTAATTCCCAATACTTTTTCTTACATTGGCAGGCTTATGGAAACCAGACTGGTTCCATTTTCTTTTCAGCCTTAAACCAAAGCCCATAAAGTTTGAGGATCCCAGTGAAAAACTATAGAAACGTACTTGTTTTTAATGGGATGATAATAAAAATCAGGTGATTCCCTTAGTGAAGAAAACTGTTTCCAGATGAGGTGGAAAATATGGAATGTAGCTTATTTGGGAGGGAGGGAGTGATGGTGGTGGTGGTGGGGAGGTAGAGATGGGAACTGTGAGACAGGCTTTAAAAAAGGGACATACTCACTTTTCAAGGACACCTGAGTACCTATGTGATTCATCTCCTCATATTTTGCCAAATAGGAAAAGAACAAGTTAAAGAATATTTAGATAAGATAGATGTACTCAAGTCGTCAGGGGCTGATTTAAATGCATCCTAGGGTACTTCAGAAACTAGCTGAAGCAATCTCAGAACTATTAGCAACTGTCTTCAAGAACTCATGGAGATTGAGTGAGGTCCCAGAGGACTGGAGAAGGGCAAACAGTACCTATGTTTAAAAAGGGGAACAAAGAGGACCTGGAGTATTCTAGACCCGTCAGCCTAATTTTGATACCTGGAAAGATTCTGGTACAAATGATAAAACAATCTATTTGTAAGCACTTAGAGGATAATAGGGTTATAAGGAATAGCCGGAACGGAGCTGTTGAACAAATCATGCCAAGCCAACCTAATTTTCCTCTTTGATAGAGCTACTGGCCTGGTGGATGGGTGGGGTGGGGTGGGGTGAGGGAGGGAGGAGTAGACGTGATATATAGAATAACAGAAATGTAGGGCTGGAAGAGACCTGGAAGGTCAAGTCCAGCCCCCTGCACCAAGTAAACCTAGACCATCCCTGACAGGTGTTTGGAGGCTTTTTAAGAAAAGGTTGGACAATGATGGGGATTCCACAACTTCCCTTAGAAGCCTGTTCCTAATATCTTGGTTTTAGTAAGGCTTTTTGACACCATTTTCTCACTGTTTATAGAATCACCACTGAAGCATAAATCTGAACTGTAGTTCCTAATGGAGATCTAGATCATACCCCACCATGGAAATACCTGCATCATCATCATCATCACTCCCATAACCACATTGGCCTGCATGGGGACCAGGAAACTCTGCAAAATTCCCTTTACAGAATTTCCTCTAAATGCTTCTGGTGGGGAAAGAAGGGTGGTAAAAAAAGAAAGAAAAGGTAATATTTAGCCTACCAATTTTATGGATCCCCTGAGATTTTCACAAGTCTGCTAGGGGTATGGAGTCCTATTTACAGAGATGGAGCTCAGTGTATGTTCTGGGCTTTCTATGGGTATGTCCCTGCTTCCTAGCAGTATGGCTCCTATCCACATGCTAATTTGTTGTTGGAAGGTTGTACCTGCAGGGTGGGCTCCACATCCAAATCCTGCCTCAGGACCATTGAACCATAGAATCATAGAAATGTAGGGCGGGAAGGGACCTTGAGAAGTCATCAAGTCCAGCCCTCTGTGCTAAGGCAGGACCAAGTAAACCTAGAACATCCCTGAAAGGTGTTTGTCCAACCTGTTCTTAAAAGCCTCTAATAATGGAGATTCCACAACCTCCCTTAGAAGCCTATTTGGGACTTAACTATCCATATAGTTAGAAAGCTTTTAATATCTAACCTAAATTTCCCTTGCTGCAGATTAAGCCTATTAATTCTTGTCATATCTTGAGTGGACACGGAGAACAAGTAATCACCATCCTCTTTATAACAGCCCTTAACATAACTGAATACTGTTATCGGGTTCCCCTTCAGCTTGGGTCTCGGGGGAAAAGGCAGAGAGGGAGGTGGGCCTCGGGGTGGAGCACGGGCAGGGCCATGGTCTGGGTGCCGGTGGCTCCCCACCTTCTTGGGAGCTTCCGTCAGCAGCGCTCCAAAGGCGGTGGTCCAGCATACTTCCAAAGGGAGGTGTGCTGCATCTGACATTTCTTGCCCCATTTGGGGAGGCTTAGCTGCCCTAATGCTTCCAGGGGTAACCCAGGCTGAATCTGTGAGTTGGATCTCAGTAAGATTTGCTATAATTTTACAGAAGTCAGTAAGATTGAGACTGGTGGGGGAGGGGACGACATACACACACACCATAAAGGAGGAACCACAGACCGAAGGCCAAATATTTTCAGGAGGTGCACTGCATCATTGCGCCAAAGATGTGTGTGAGCCTAACGGCTACACTATTTGTCAAGTTTTCTTTTCTTTCTTATTTGAAGTTGTGTCTGTGCTCAGTAGTAAGGATGCTGAAACAACTGGCTATGTAATACAACTAAATGTTTTATTTAATTGTCAATATAATATCCAAGGCGACCCTATGTGAAAGCGGAAGATCTCCGATTGTCAGAAATCCCAATCTCTATATATTTATTTTGTAAGGTGTTGTATATATTTGGAGGTTTAGGCACTGTGTTATGGTCTTCATTTTAAAGGAAAATAACAAATCTTTAGTTAGTGATGTTAGTCTAGTTAGGGTGTATTGTAATGGCTGTGCTGTAATAGGTTATCTTTTGTAGTATTGTTCATAAAAAGGAATTTGAAATCATTGTGTGTGTGTGCGCGTGCGTGCGTTTGTAATAGTCTTACGGTAAAGACTGGTATTGGATTCCTAAGAAAAAAAAGAAAGTGATTTCTCCTGTTAAATAATATCTACTTTTAGTATGTGATCCCTATAGAAAATCCATCTGCGGCCTCTTGCACAGATAGGAATTCATGGTCTGTGCAATTACTTTGTCAGACAGAGGAATTCTGTAGCATAGAATTGGTGAGTAAATTGACTTACCTCCCCTCTACATAGGTAACATTCAGAATGCATATACATTTCAAGGGCAATCACCCCCTTGGTGTCTTGGGGTTGCCATCCTAATATCCTCACAGAACTCTCATAGGCCCAGATCCTCAAAGGTATTTAGGCTCCTAACTTCCATTTATTTCAGTGGAAGTTAGGAACCTAAACAGCGGCGCCGAGTTCCCCAGTTCCCCGAGGGCTGCTTGATCCCCACCCTGCCCCACTCCACCTCTTCCCGCAAGCTCTACCCCTGCCCCTTCTTGTCCCCTCCCCTGCCTCTTCCTGCCCCTGCTCCTCCCCCTCTCCCCAGCACCTCTTCCCCTCTGCTGATCAGCTGATCGTGGGGGGCAGGAGGTGCTGGGAGGAGCTGCAGATTAGTGGGGCCCACTGGTGGGCGGGAGGGCTGGGAGTGGAGGGGGATGAGTTGATCCGCAGGGCTGCCCGGTTGGCATCTATGAACCTAAAAGCCTCTGAGCATCTGGGCCCTGCCATCCAAATCCATAAACCTGGGCTTGTTTGGACCATCAAATCCACAGCATGGCAGGGAAGTTTGGGTCTGAATGTGCCATTCTGCTGAGTGGAAAGAAAGGCAACACTTTTCTCTCCCCTGTGCCCATAGAAATCTATCCCCTGGCAGTACCAGTGTCTCCATTTTTTATACTGAGGCTGCATTGCCAACTCTTGTGATTTGAGGGGGAGTCTTGCGGTGTTGGGTGATTTTCCTAAAGCCCCACCGTCTGGAGTCAGGGGATGACGTGAGACTCGCAACTTGCATGTAAAATAAATACGGGTGGAGCCGGTGATGGTTGTGGAGAAAAGCAGGAAACGGTGACCACCCTCCCTCCTCCCCGCCCCAAGGCCCCCAAAGGCAAATATAAACAGCCCCCGGAGTGTTGTTTCTGACAAGTCTCTTGATGGCTTTTAAGCCAGGCCCAGGTCTGTTGCGGGGGCCGGGAGGGGAGGGCCAGGCTCGGCATGTGTCAGCACTTGGGTGTGAGCAACACGCGGTGGGCGACCGCCTGGCCCCCGAGCTGGGCGCTGTCCCTTTAAGCAGGGAAAGTGGAAGACCCCATCTGGCACAAGTGACCCGGAAGTGACCTTTGGGAAGAGGTCGGAGGTCAGGGGTGATCTCGTGGAAGATGGCGGCGGCCTGGCCTGTCTCCCCCGCACCGCGGCGGCCCGGCCGCTGTCACCAGGCCCCCGGCTCCATGAGGGGTTGAGCCTCCGGCTGCGAGGGTGTGAAGGGGGCGGGGAGCCCCGGGGGCTGCGGCCTCCTCCCGCTGCCGCGCCGCAGGTAAGGGAGCGCCCCGCCCGGAATTGGGGCCGGTGCTGCGGGGCGTTCCTCGCTGCCCCTGCTCCCAGAGCGGCGCCGTCTGGCACGTCTGCTCCGCCCCCGGTCCCGCTGCGCCGCGGACACTGACACACCTAGCGGGAGACCCCCGCCGCCGGCCCCCGGGTGCTCGTCTCCCCGGGCCCGGCTGGCCTCCGCTGCAGGCTTTATTCGGCCGCGCGCCTGGCATGCTCTTGGCGGGCGCCCGAGTGACTCGCGGGTGTTGTTGCCCTGGGGAAACAGCCCTCTGGAGTTGGGCTCCGTGGCGGGAGGCTTGATCTAGACAGTCTTACTGTGTATTCACTGCTGGTTTTGTCGTCAGTTTTTACGCAGCCTGGGTTTTTATAATAAACTCTTAAAACTTTTTGGACTCCATGCTAAATCTCTGTGGTAGGTTGAGTTTTTGCGGTTTTTGTAAATTTAGTAGAATAAGGGGCTGGTACTTCTGTGTTTTGTACAGCAGTAAGCAGTTTGTCTGTGATAAGCAGACAAACTTTAGTATCAGAGAATGTATTTCCAGGTAGGTGTCTAATTGCTGAGTTTATTTGTTTCCTTAGTATTTTAGTCATATGTGCTATCATCCAGATTTCCCCTGGTACTTGATTCTTTTTATCCTCTTAGTTTTCATCTATTAATTTATAATTACTGTCTACTTAATTCTCTTATCTGCAGACATATTTTTCTTTAGGCACATTCTCTTTAGGAAGGCTGCAACCTACAGAGACACCAAATGAAGGAATGTTGAAGGAGAGAGCTTGACATTAAATGGGGATACAGTCTATACTTATGAAATAAAAAAAAAACCCTTTCATTTTAATATTCTTATTTCTGACTGTAGTTTATAGGAATAAATTGAAGTTTTAGGTTTACAATCTTTTTTTATAACGTCTCTTCTTCCAAATGAATTAAAAGCACTGATTATGATTTACAGTATATATAGAGATGAGTTACAGTTTCCCACGTTTGTGTTGCCTTACACATACCGACACGGAAGAGAAAAATTTCTTGAATATTACGACAGTTATTCATTTAGTTCTGCTCACTTGTGAAATCTCCACTGACTGGGTTTTTGTGTGTGAGGAGTGCTAATCTGGTCCCAAAACAAATAAGGCATTTAAAACAGCTACTTCTGTTAAACACATAAAAACTGTTGAAAATGTTGTTAAGGTTGCAAAGTCAATCACTCAGAAGTTAGGAAATGCCAGTATTAATGTGCAACTTTAATTCAGCCCCCCTTGTGCATATGTCTTACGATACAGTTTTAATTACATGATCACATACTATTTTTTCCACAGGACCCCTCCCTTATACAGTGCACAGGATGGAAGGTCCTTATTCAGTGAGCAGCAACTGAATATTTTGTTTTAACTTCACTGTTCAGTGTGTGGCCTGAAGCCTTATTCACTGTGCTTCATCCAAATCCTGCTCTGAAGACACAATTAATTTCCTTGTCGGCTTTTCTGTGGTGTTTGTCACTGTAGTATCTGAGTGATTCACAAACATTAATGAATTCATTGTCACAACTCCTCTGTGAGGATGGGGTAGTATTATCCCTGTTTTATAGGTGGGGAGCTGAGGCACAGAGATTAAGGTGAAAAGTTTCCACTCCTTTTGAGTACCGGATGGGTGGGAGGTTGGGGGGACAGGGGTAAGGAACTGAGCATCACTTCCACTGTCCATCTCTATCCTGGTCAAGGAAAGTCCAGCATTAGCCCTGGGCTGGAGATGACTTAGTCCGTTACTGTGTAGGGATGGTGCATGCACAGTCTGCTCAGTGTTAGGAGCTAAGAGAAGCTTGAGATGCTCTGCAAGAATATCTTTAGAGATTTTACCTGATAAAATCAAAGTCCTACTGATGACAATGGACCTTGTGTTTGTGTGTATGCAGTGGAGGGGTAGGACTCATAACATCCCAGTTGCTGCTTTAAATGTGGAACCATAGTATTGGGTCCATAAAATGTTTTAGTTTTGTCTTCTAAATGATTTGGCAGGTCTTGAAAAAAGTCTGCACACCAAAGATGGTGTGGGGAAATTTGAGAATAAGCCATCAATGTAAGCCTTCATTGAAAAACAAGTTTCTAGCCCTAAGAATCATGAATAAAATATTCCAAAGGTGACCAGATGCACTTTTGTTTCTGGATAAGTAGCCACTGCTCACAGTTCTCTCATGGTACCTATGAGTAAAAACTCGTTCACTGTGCACTTGCTTAGTGTTTTTTTTGGGGTAGGGAAAATCTTTTTTTCTACATTATAAAAAAGCAAAAAAGGCCACAACCTCTCTCCTATCAGGGCAAATTGAACTCTTTGTAGCTGCAGGAAAACCTACAGTAGAACCTCAGAGTTACGAACACCAGAATTACGATCTGACCGGTCAACCACATGCCTCGTTTGGAACTGGAAGTATTCAATCAGGCAGCAGCAGAGACCCAAAAATACCCAACCAACCAGAGTACTGTTAAATATAAACTACTAAAAAAACCCAAAAAATGAAAGTTTAAAAAAAAAAAAAGACAAGGTTTGGAAAGTGTTTCTGTGCTTGCTTCATTTAAATTAAGGTGGCTAAAAGCAGCATTTTTCTTCTGCATAGTAAAATTTCAAAGCTTGTTAAGTCAGTGTTCAGTTGTAAACTTTAGAAAGATCAACCATAATGTTTTGTTCAGAGTTACGAACATTTCAGAGTTATGAACAATCTCCTTTCCCGAGGTGTCTGTAACTCTGAGGTTCTACTGTATATGCACTTATTTCCTATTCTCTCCTGAATGCAGTGTGAAGCAAGCCAGCAAGACTGAAGACACAATAGACTTGTGGGGCATTAAGGAATGCTTGGGTAGCTTGTTGCATATTACTTGTAAAATGAGAAGAAATCTTCTCAGGACCTTCCCGAAGTCAGCTTCCCCTGACTTCTCCAAAGAGGAGAAGCTCTCCTGGAGCACAGGTCTCTCTGTATCCCAGCTCTGTGTGTGTGTGTGTGTTGTGGTGTGTGGAGAGGTGATGAAGAAGAAAAAACACTTCAGATTAAAATTCTTGGGTTTCTGTGTATTTAAAACAAAATTTACAAAACCTTTAGACATTGTCCACCACTGCTTGTGGACCTAACACTTTGCACTACTGCAGGGGTGGGCAAACTTTTTGGCCTGAGGGCCACATCGGAGTTCCGAAACTGTATGGAGGCTCGGGTAGGGAAGGCTGTGCCTTTCTCCCCCCTGCCACCCTCCCTGGCCACTCCCTGCCCCTTCACCATACCGCTCAGAGCAGCAGGACTGGTGGCTGCGCCGCCCAGCTGGAGTCAGCTGCACTACCCGGTAGGAGCTCGAAGCCCCACTGCCCAGAGCGCTGGCAGCACGGCGAGCTGAGGCTGCGGGGGACGGGGGACAGCTTGGGAGGAGTCGGGGGCTAGCCTCCCTGGCCGGGAGCTCAAAGGCTGGGCAGGATGGTCCTGGATGTGGCCCGCGGGCCATAGTTTGCCCACCTCTGCTCCACTGCTTGAGAACATGAAGTGAAACTAACCATAAATGAATGGGCTAGTTTTACTATTCAAACCAAGTGAAATGTAAGAAAATGGCATCAGTAGTAAATAGGGCCAAGATATTTTTTTAAACCTGGATGCCCATTACAGTTAATCTCCTAAATAGAGCTGTGTGAAATTTTTTGCAGTTTATTTGTTGAAAAATGCAGTTTTGGATCAGCCAAAACTATTTGCAGATTTGACATGAATTCGCTGTATAGTTTGGGCCAGATTTTTTTTTTTTTCAGGCTAGAGTCACAGGGGGATGTCGGCATCATGTACAGATGAAGTCAGTAAGAGCAGCTGCTCGCTACCTCTGAAAATTGGACCCATACGGCCTTATATCTCTGCAAAACTTAATTTACACCTTACAGTACCTTCTGTGAGTTAAGAATTATTTCCATTCTGTTTTCTTATGAAACTGGTGGTGATAAACTGCAAATTTGTCAGTAATAGGTATGGCTTTGGTTAGTTTCATAAGAAATTTAAATAACTTTTGGAATCTGATTTTGTAAAAAGTGTTAGTATTTAGATCCCCAAAATGAGTCATTAGTTTGGGAAGTTGAATTTATAAACAATGTTTTGTTAGTTATGGGCAACAAATCAATAAGTATGTGCTGCCTCTGCTTTATTTGTTGAAACTAAAGTATTTTATAGTTGATCTGTTAATCAAAAGGCTACAAGATTGAGTTACAAGTTCAAGAGTATCTGAAAACAGCGGGTACATATAAATCTCGTGGTCTGGCTTTCTGCTTGGTAATAAAGCACTTCCTCAAAGATTAATTTTAGAGATTCTGGTTTATTTTCACACAGACAGACACAGACACACACACACACACACACCCCTTTAGTTACCATATACTGCTGACACTTGATTTCATTCTTTCCCTTTTTAAGAAACATAGGACTCTATTGTAAACCTTTAAGAAACTGCAGTGTGGTTTTGAGAATGTATAAAGCTGTTTGCCCCATTTCATACAGTAGAGTGTTTGGAAAACTTACATGCAAAGAAGCCCTTCTCCTGAAGTATACATTCTTAAACGTAGCTAAATAATTCTAATCTGAGTTTGCTCTTGATATCAACCATCTTGCAAAAAGGTGAGATCTTATTTAACATCAACAATAGCAGAGAAGTGTCAACCTAAACCAATTCTATCCTACATTAAACATGATCTAACATATCAAATTAATCATTGCAACATTTACAGTTGTAAGTGATGCAGCATCATTAAATTATGGTGGAACGTGATTTAGGGCTGGTCTACACTACACAATTAGGTTGACATAAGGCAGCTTACTTTGACCTAATTATGTCAGTGTCTACAGTACTGCCTTGTCCTGCCAATATATGTTCCCTACTACAAGGTCATAACTCCACCTCCACGAGAGGCGTAGGGCTTATGTTGGTGTAGTTAGGGCGACGCAGTGTCTGTGTAGACCCTGCATTACTTACTTGGGCTGTTGGCTGTCCTGTCAATTTCATGGCAGGAGCCAGGGTGAGAAGCCCTTTCACAGCTCAGAGTCGTGAAATTGACAAGGCTGCTCAGCTCCCACCAGGTAGCAGACGGAGGGAGGCAGCTGGACCCCACTCACCAAAGGCAAGAAACTCTGGGCGGCTTCTCCCACCTCCAGGCGGGAAATGTTCAGGGGGAGGCATCCCACTGGGAGTCTGTGGGGCAGACAAGCTCCTGACAGGGAGCTGCCAGCTGAGCTGAGAGACTTGGCTCTTAGCTCCTGACACTGCCCCTCTTAGGTTGGTGGAAGTGCTTCTGGTCAGGATGTTCACCACCTACCCAAGGAGGGTAGTGTGGACATGCATCACTCTAGTAATTACTGTGGTGGCTGCAAGTCAGCCTAATGTAGGTCGACTTATGTTTCTAGTGTAGACTTACTGATAGTTTCTTGACTTTTGTCTTGCATATTTCCAGTGTCACTCTTGTTGCTTTTGAATAATACTACAAATACTCAGCCCTAGGCTCAACAGTATTAATTATAACTAAGGCTACATTTTAGTCATGGATATTTTTAGTAAAAGTCACGGACAGGTCAAGGGCAGTAAACAAAAATTCACGGCCCGTGACCTGTCCATGACTTTTACTATATACCCCTAACTAAAGCTTGGGCTGGGAGCCATGGGTGCTTTGGGGGGGGTGTGTCTGGGGGTTCCAGGGATGCTGGGTGTGTGTGTGTCCGGGACCCCCGCTGGTGCTGGGGGGGGAGGTGGGTGATGGCCCAGGACCCCCTGGGCCATCACCTGGGGAGAGGTGGGGCTGGCACGCTTCCTACCCAGCTCTGACCACCATGTCCCTGCAACTCCTAGGAGGAGGTGTGGCCAGGGGAGCTCTGTGTGCTGCTCCCGCCCCAAGTGCCGGTTCCGCAGCGCCCAGTGGCCGGGAACCGCAGCCTAGGAGCTGCAGGGGCATGCTGGTGGGAGTTGGGGACCCCTCCCCCTCAGGTAAGCACCGCCCTGCAGCCCAATCCCCTGCCCCAGCCCTGAGCCCCCTCCCATGCACCCAAACTGCTGCTTCTGCTGGCCCAGGAGCTGCCCGGCTTGTGCAGCCCTTGAGCCAGCTGCATCGGCTACTGCAGAGGTCATGGAGGTCACGGAAAGTCACAGAATCCGTGACCTCCCCTTATATTTTGATTGCCAGCTAGTTCCCATTATAAAATATTCTTTGAATTTTTTTGAGAAACTCTAACACTTCTAGTATTTGCAGTGGCACTTTGAAAGTTGTCATGAAGAAGCTTCTCTAGCCAGAGGGCTGCCTTTTCTTTTTCCCATGAAATTCTGTGTAGGTTTAGCTGAGTTGTAAACTGCTAATCTTTATTTCCTTTCTGTCAGTTATGTTCCTCAGGAAAATTTTGGCAACTGCCAAAATAATGATTGAACATGAACGTTCTGAAGAACTAGGACCATTCTGCTTCCAAAGCAGTAGCAGCAGCATCCATTTGGCAGTTGATGAGTTTTTGGTATTTGTTTCTAAAGTTGTAAATATACCCAAACGATTGATATTATCTGTACTTAAAAGGGCATACATTAGATTTAGTTGTCTCATTGGTGATTCATGCTTTTTCTAGCATTTATACTGGATGAATCTTTAGTGAGTTTTGTGTGGTTTGAGTTTGTTTTTTATAATGAAAAACCTAAGTAAATCTTCACGTATCTTTTTTTCCCACTTAGAATTCTCCTAAAATAACATTTAACTTGTTGCTGACTCAATACAAGCATAGTGGTAACTGAAGTTGAAATTTGCTGTGACTAGTCCTTCTGGCGCATTAAAAAAATCCTCCTGTGATGACATAGTTTCTGCAGAAGGACATTTATTATCGAATTGTTCAGCAATAAAACCTTTAGAATTTATTGATAATCAATTTATATTCTTGCACCAGTAAAAAAGATGACAAACTTTTACACTTAATTGTAGAGTCCACAATTCAGAAATAGACAAAAAAGAAACTAAAGTGAATTTGCTGCTTGTGAAGGTGGGGGCCTAATACTGTTGACTTAAAGCCGGTCCAATGTGGACAGGCTCTTCACAATCTTCCCTGTCGTTCAGCTCTGTCAATATCCTTTCAACACCCTTGCCAACCATTAGAAAACACTGCAGTTGTTATTTCAGCTTATGTTGTGAATTTACCAGACAATCAGTATCAGCTCTCAGATAGGCGACCTTCAAAGAACATATAGACGTTGCCATAAGTGATATTGGTGATTCAGTAGGTGGCACTCTTCCCTCCTAGTTCTTCCATTATGAAAACGGGGCAGTATACTGCTGGAAATGCTGTTCCCCCCCCCCCCCCCCTTTGACATTTAGTCACTCCAAGCAAATATGATCTGTTTTAAAGCATCCATGGCACCTTTCATAAGAATTGGGGTGTTGTTTATACAAGAAAACTAGAAATGATTTTTGAACCTTTCTAAAAAATCCCATGAATCTGCACAGCCCTCCTTGCTGTCCACCATCTGTGAGAGAAACATGGAACCTGCACAGCTCTGCACTATTGTCAAGCTCAGGGTACATGATCCTCTGGTACTGGTAGAGCTGCAAGAAGAACCGCATCAGCGGGGAACATGACTTTTTTGTGGAGGATGGATTGCTGTGGGAAATAGCGAAAATCAGTTCAAGGTAGTTGGTAGTGTTCACAGAGCAACTGGAGTGGTGGAGACCCTCTTCTGGGCCCGAAAACTGAGCACTGACTGGTGGCCTCCAGGCCTTTTACTCACAGTGTGATGCAGCATTGGCTTGTAAGATCTCATTGAACATGTCATCCTGAGTTCTCTTCTTTTTCTTCCTCATATGGCTTAGGTGTTCTGCAGGTGAGGAGGAACCACAATGGCAGCAGCTACGGGTAATACACACAGCCGTACCATTGTTAGTATAGTCATTATGGAAAGCGAAAGTTAAGGTTCAGAACTCCCTTCCTTGCTCCCTAAAGTTTTAAATAAGACCTGCTTCTTGACACTTCTGCTTTGGATTGCTTTTGTGCTGAACCACTCACCACTAGTCAGAGTGAGTATTGCCTGCCAGGGTGAGGGAAATGAGAGTATTGCATGGTTTCATGAAACGATGCATATAGGATAATGGCACTGTATATGTTATACCAATAAAATAAAAACCAGCAGGATCTTATTAAAGGGAAAAAGGCAAAATACCACATTTACTGTGAATACAGAAAGAATCATAGTAAGCAGTTAGTTATAGTTATAACATTCCATTCAATCTCATATTTATTCACACATTCATTCATACAAACATACACACACACACACGTTCTGCAAGGTTGTTATCATAGTTACCAGCCTTAGAGTTGCTCATGCCAAGCCACTGGCCAGGTGGCCTGGACATGAGGAGGGAGCAGGGCCTTGTCAGATGCTCATCTGATGCTCCTGGAAGTTGGTTTGCAGAATCAGACCCCCAAAATTCTCACTTTTTAGAGTCTATTTTTATAGGAATTTCTTCCTATGCCAGTCTATGGGAATTGCTTCATCATGCTGTTGCTGAATCAATCAGCAGATAGCACATTCCTGACGGCTCCAAGATGTTATCTTGTTCTTTGGTTCTCCCATCCTTGAGGCTGTTGGGTGGATTCCAGTCTGCCCTCTGGGGGGTCCTCTGGTTATTTCCACTTGATGCCTTCTTCAGCCGATGGACACTGGATTCTTAGGCTGGCACCTCCCTGATGATTCAGTTATTATCCACACCAAGCATCCATCCACATGCATCCTCTATCTCTATTTTAATCACAATTGTTAATACAACAAAAGGGCATGAAAGTCTCTGGGTGCTGTTTCTGTTGTTAGAGTATTGCTTTGAGTCTCTCTCTCTGTGAATTGCTTTGAGAATAGACTCTGTCTTAGAATGTACTAACACAATTAGCAGCTTGCAAGTTTCACACATAGAGAGAGAGAAACAGTACCAAAAACCAAGAGACCTCTTAATTAGTAATACCCTGGAATTTGAACTATGGGGAATCAAACTCATTTGTGATTTTAATACAGAACTTCTTTAATATGATCCAACATATTCTGGTGTGACGTTGCACTCATTAGCATATTTTTATAAAATCGTATAGAGTGTGAATATAATGTAATTGGAATATGCTTCATGCAAAAAGTCTCTTGTAAGGTATCATTACAAAGCTTACAATCTACTGAGTGTGGTCATCCTATTTGTATAAATGTATCTGAAACTAGAAATACGAAATATACCTCTGAGGTCCTATTGTAGTTATGCAAAGTGTGGGCCATTAATGGTGGTTTGGAATCTTAATGGCTCCCATTAACCAGGACAATTGACTGTGGATGGCCTGTTTTACTTGTAAGTCTTCCTGTATATGTGTGTGCTGGCAAGTGGGTAATGAAGTCTAACAGTGACATGTGATCATGTCACCGGAACTGGAATCCATCTTTAACCAGGTGCTTTTCCATTGAGAAGGAAGGGTGGGAACCCAGAGGGACAAAGGATTCCCACTTTATGCAAAAGATATATAAGTGGGTGGAACAGAATAAAGGGGCAGCCATCATGAGAAATCCCCTAACTACCACCTGAGCTGGAACAAGGGCTGTACCAGGGAAAGGGTTGTGCCCAGACTAGGAAAACATCCAGTCTGTGAAAGAAACTTATTGAAACATCTCTGAGGGTGAGATTTTATCTGTATTTGGTTTTATTATTGTACTAGGCTTAGACTTGCGTGTTTTGTTTTATTTTGCTTGGTAATTCACTTTGTTCTGTCTGTCACTACTTGGAACCACTTAAATCCTACTTCCTGTATTTAATAAAATCACTTTTTACTTATTAATTAACCCAGAGTATGTATTAATATCTTGGGTGGGGGGGTGAGCAAACAGCTGTGTACATCTCTCTATCAGTGTTACAGAGGGCGAACAATTTATGAGTTTACCCTGTATAAGCTTTATACAGGGTAAAATGGATTTATTTGGGGTTTGGACCCCATTGGGAGTTGGGCATCTGAGTGTTAAAGACAGGAACGCTTCTTAAGTTGCTTTCAGTTAAGTATGCAGCTTTGGGGCATGTGGTTCAGACCCTGGGTGTGTGTTGGAGCAGACTGGCATGTCTGGCTCAACGAGACAGGGTGCTGGAGTCCCAAGCTGGCAGGGAAAGCAGGGTCAGAAGTTGTCTTGGCACATCGGTTGACAGTCCCAAGGGGGTTTCAGTGATCCAACCCATTGCAGCTGGTACCATTGTTTATAAGCCGAGGTGGTTTTAGCTAACATATGAATCCCGAGGGTAACAAAGCCATAGAAAGTACAGGTTCTGCTGGCATCCCAAAGCAGTCTGGGCCCAAATACTGCTCTTCTGTGTACCACAATGGTGCCTGCCAAAGTTATCGCCAGCTGGTATGGGAAAGTGTCCAACCATGGAGGAAGAGATAAGGCTGCCATTCCTAAAACCTTTGGGAGAGGATTGCAGAGTGCCTCCATGAAAGTTTCATTGAGATCTCTCAGGAAGATTCAAGGGACATCGCTGTGTACATAAGCTGCTCCACATGGCCCTCCCTGCCTAACTGTACAGGGGATTGAAAAGCTGATAATGCTACCTCCCTTTGTTATACCTCTACTTTTTCTAATAAAAAGTGGGTAGCTGAGTGTATCTCCCCTTAGAATGATGCATTTACACACTTACCTGAAGGGTCCTCCAAGGTACCATGCTTGACTGACTGGACTGCAGTGGAGTCATAAACAGGTCCTGGCTTGCAGCATAACTGGAACCCCTAGTCCCATGTCCCTTCTCCTTGTCCTTGCTGTTCATAGCAGGAGTTTTTGCCCTTGGAGATATCCGCGGTGGTCTCTAGTATGGTGGTGGGCTCTCCTCCAAGTATGGCATGCAGTTCTTGGTACAAGTGGTAGGTCTGTGGCTTGGCACTGGGTTGACTTTTGGCCTTTCTGGTCTTATGGTATGCCTGCTTCAGTTCCTTCACTTTCATGCAGCGCTGTTGCCGATCCCCATCACTCCCCTTCTCCTACATCTCCCTTGTGGTTTGCCTGCAGATGTCCTCATTTCTGTCTGGTTTGTAGTTGTGCCTTTCTCCCTGAGGACCAGGAGATCCAGTATCTCCTGCCTGTGCCAGTCCAGAGTGCGTCTGGACCGTGTAGCTGGCGTGGTCAGCTGGACAGCTGCACGCAACAGTGGAGAGCTGCTAGGTGTGCTCACCATGCTGGACAATCAGTTTGTGTGACAGCAGCTGGAGGACTGTTGGGGTCGACATAGGTAATGCAGTGTCTGCACTTGCACTGCGTTCATCTTAGTATAGTGACTCTGTTCGTGGAAGTGGTGTTACTGTGTCACTGTAATGAGGCACTTACATTGGTGGGAGATGAATTTAAGTGTAGACACATGCACAGCTAGTTTGATGCAAGGTGGTTGTAACCTGCCTAACTTTGTAGTAGAGACATTAAACTGTTTTAACCCATGTGTCTATTCATGTTTAGCATCTGGGTTAAACTGGTTTGTATCTATCCATATTTACCATCTGGGTTAAACTGGTTTTTACATTAAGGCATTGTGCTCATTTTAACTAGACTATTTTAAAATTAATTTAATTAAACCGGTGCACTTTCCTAATATAGACAAGCCATAGCCAGAATAAAATTAAGGTAATTACATTGTACTTAATTCACTCCTGCATTTAGGGATTCTTACTACTTGCACAGAAAACTGCTGTACAGTGTTAAACAGTTACTGCACCTACACCATCTTCCTTTCCTACTGTATCCTCTAGGCTGCTTGATTTCTTTGTGTATCCATTTCAGTTTGTAGAATGTTTTGAGATCATTTTTGATAAGGTTATATTTTGTTTCAAAAGAGAGAACCCAATTTAGTGGGTTCTCTTTACATTTTTATTCTTTTGAAGTTTTTCGGGTCACTCTAAAGTAATTACACAAACATATATTTGAAAGTTTTTGATATAGAAAAATTAGGCTCTAATTTCCATCTGTAAGTGAAAACTTTATTCTAACAAGTTAAGGGATATAGTGAGACATTAAGACTTTTGTTATGTTAATTAGGAAACAATAATTTTTGTTAACTTGAACAGCCTAGCAGGCATTAGGAATGGGTGGAGTCAGTAGTGGTTGAAGCAAAGGATGTGGCTAGTAGGTGGAATCAACTGCTGAAGAAATGGATAGCTGGAGTTATGGACTAGTTTGGTAGACCCTACGAATTTTTGATAAGATGCTCCAATGAAAAGCTGGCTAGTCAGTTTACTTTTCTGTGTTGGATTCAGTAGGTGGTGGTTTCTCTTCTATACCTTATTAATATGAAGGCTTATCATGCTGCAAACAGGTGATTAGTGATTGAATCAGCATGCTTAAAGATGAAGGAATTTGTAGGAAACAAGAAACTGAATGGATTAAAGTAATGAAAACAGATTGTACATTTTTCTGTAAAATAATTTACTACCAAGAGTTGTTAGCGGCAAAATAGAAAGCATTGGTGCTCATCTTAAAATACAGACATTTCTTTGGATTATTTTATAATGTTGCTTACATAATTTTTCTTGGCTGTGTTTAGATTATGTCCCGGTTCTGGCCTTCCAGCAGCTCTTTAACATCAGCTTCATTCTGGAGCAGTCTGTTGCCATTGTTGACGCTTCAGGTTCGCCAAGATCAATTTGTGACTATATCAGTTTTAAGAAAAAACAACCTGAAAGGCAAAGACTTGAAAAGAGAGTTGGTGCCTTCTCAGTTGCCTTTGATAGGCTGTAATCCTGTGTTTCTTCCTTTGCTGTTTGCAGTTAAAATAGACAATCCAGACTTCTACCCCACATCTCTCACAAGAGTTTGTGTCATAGTTAATTACGGAAAATTGTAGAAGTATTGCAAAACATGAAAGGACCGGACAACTGATTTTAGAATTGTCAAGTTTTAAGAGATCCGTGTTCCTCTCTAGCCAGCTGAACATCAGCTGAGCATGTTTTTGACAACTTTGAACTAGTTTGACTGTAACTTCATAATAGCCATGACATTTCAGAAAAGCAAATATATTGGTAAAAGTGTATTGGGATTTAATCATAGATGCAAAAGAATAGTCAACCTGACTAGTAGATAGTACTACTGTATGTGATTTATAGAATTGCAAGACTTTCATTTTGGGCAATACCTCTTTAGGTTTCAAATGTGCATATGTCTGCAGAGTGCCCGTAGCATGTGTATGGTGTTCCATTGAATAAAACCTTCATTTTATTTAGTTTTTTAATGGGAATAGGCCTTTCACTTCCCTCCCATAGTACTCACCCTCCAGTTTGGGTAAAATCACAACAACCAGAATTTTGCAAGACAAGAACTGTCAAAATTTGGAGGTTGTCTGAGCTGCACATCTCTGGGTCACGATTGGAATCTACTTTGGGAATTTGTGGTGCTCTGGTTTCCTTTGACTTCCTTTTTTTGAATCTTACAGGATGGATTGATTTAAATTGGTGATCTAAATCACCAAATGGAAAGCCTCAATGTAAATCATAGGTTTTTAATCAATTTTCCTATTTTTCTACTTCATTTAT
Source organism: Lepidochelys kempii (assembly GCF_965140285.1). NCBI lineage: Eukaryota > Metazoa > Chordata > Testudines > Cheloniidae > Lepidochelys > Lepidochelys kempii. The sequence goes on from NC_136382.1 coordinate 157,017,522, forward strand.
TTTCTAAAGAAAAGTGCATTCTCCTTGGTTGATATAGCTATTTAGAAAAGGTTCATTTACAATGATGTAGAGCCTTTGTACCAAATCTAGTGTATTTTTTTTTCTACCTATGAGGGCACACTATATGTATATACATTTATTTAAGCAATTATATAACTTAATATTTTTAGATTCTTCTTGTACATTTTTAGAATGTTAGAAAATGGTGAATTATGGGGTGGAGTCATAAATAGTAATAATTTGAAAACTGAGCCAGTCAGAGCTCAGGTAGAGAGAACCTATAAAATAGGAGTAAGAGACCATTACAATAGTTGATCCTGATGAGATGTATGGTGGTGTCTCCTGGAGTCAGAGACCTTGTTCCAACACCTGTGATGACTTTGCCAGTCTCTTGCACCCAGTAAGCACAGCTCCTGGGTCCACCCACAGGATCAAGCTCCTAATACAGTACGTGACTTATTGTGCCGTATTGATAAAGATTGACATCAAAAGTTATGTTTTTCCCCCCCTGATTCTTTCTTTGTATAGAAAAGTAGCCTTTAAAGTTTTTGATAGAGGTTCATGGATTCAGCATATTTATTTTTTATTTAAATGTTTTAAGAGATTATAATAATTTTATGCCTTCACATATTTTGTATTAAATTCATATTTCATTTTTAAACAGCATTTTTTGAAAAAGAAAAACCTATTATAATTTAAATAAAAAATCGTTTTAAAAAATCTGTTGGTTTTTTCCCAAATCAATTTTTATCCACCTTGAAGTCTTAATTTGTCTACTACACATTATGTGATGCCTGGTTAAACTTCTTTATCCTATATTGTATCCAAAGCGCACACTAGATCAGAATTAGCATGGGGCCAGAAGACTTGAAGTGACTTCTCAGTCTCTTGGAAATTGGTTTCTTTGTAGTTAGAGGGGAGGCTTTCCACTAAACTTCATGTTTTGGGTCCTTTCTCTAGTGGATCTCTTCCTATTAAGGTAGTTGTGTGGTTCTAATTTAGTTATTTCCCTTTGAGTGACAAATTAACTCTCTTTCTGGACATCTTTCCCTCTCCATCCCCCACATCAAGTTAATCAAATCAGACTGGGGTAGTTGTTAATGGCCAAAATGTAACTGTCGGCATAGGGTTGAGCTGGTCCAAAAATAACTGGTCAAATATTGGTCAGATATTTAAAAGCATTAATTTACTAGAACAGTAACAACTAACCAAAAAAAGAGCAAGGTTTCATGGTTTCTAGTAAGTTTAGCCTTAGATATTTATGGCTAATTATGTTCAAATAAATTTGTTAGTTTCTAAGGTGCCACAAGTACTCCTTTTCTTTTTGCAAATACAGACTAACACGGCTGCTACTCTGAAACCTAAAAAAACAAGTTACTTTTAATAGTTATTTAACTCAGAAAAATGCAAAAGACAATGAAATAAAGTTTTAATAATTACATTTTTAGCAGTGTTAGGTTAGCATTTAAATGTAAGCATCATTCAAGACTGAATAGTTACAAAAGGAAAATGAAATTAAAGAAATAAAACAGACACATAGTGAATATAAAAGAAAAGTCATTTTTATATGTACTTATGCTAGGTAGGCAGCAGGCCAACTCTTCAAGCATCTTGTTTTCGTTATTTTCTTTATCAGCTTCAAATGCTTCATTTATGTCTTGTCTAGGACTGTGGATTAATCGCAGTTAACTCACGCGATTAACTAAAGAGAGTTAATGACAATTAATTTCAGTTTCTATCACACGGTTAAACAATAGAATACCAATTGAAATTTATTAAATATTTTGGATGTTTTTCTACATTTTCATATATATTGTATTCTGTATTGTAATTTAAATCAGTGTATATTTGATTATAAATATTTGCACTGTAAAAATGATAAACAAAAGAAATAGTATTTTTCAATTCACCTCAGACAAGTACTGTAGTACAAGCTGTTTGTTGTGAAAGTGCAACTTACAAATATTGATTTATTTTTTGTTACATAACTGCTCTCAAAAACAAAACAATGTAAAACTTCAGAGCCTAGAAGTCCGCTCAGTCCGACTTCTTGTTCAGCTGATCGCTAAGACAAACAAGTTTGTTTACATTTACAGGAGATAATGTTGCTCTCTTCTTATTTACAATGTCACTAGAAAATGAGAACAAGGCATTCGCCTGGCACTTTTGTAGCCAGTATTGCAAGGTATTTACGTGCCACATATGCTAAACATTCCTATGCCCCTTAATGCTTTGACCACCATTCCAGAGGACATGCTTCCATGCTGATGATGCTTATTAAAAAAAAATGCGTTAATTAAATGTTGTGACTCAACTCCTTGGGGGAGAATTGTATGTCTTTGCGCTGTTTTATCCGCACTCTACCATATCTTTCATGTTATAGCAGTCTTGGATGATGACCCAGCACATGTTGTTCATTTTAAGAACACTTTCGCTGCAGATTTCACAAAATGCAAAGAAGGTACCAATGTGAGATTTCTAAAGATACCTATAGCACTCGACCCAAGGTTTAAGAATCTGAAGCGCCTTCCAAAATCTGAGAGGAACGAGGTGTGTCACATGCTTTCAGAAGTTTTAAAAGAGCAACACTCCGATGCGGAAACTACAGAACCCGAAACACCAAAAAAGTAAATCAATCTTCTTCTGGTGGCATCTGACTCAGATAATGAAAATGAACATGCGTCGATCTGCCCTACTTTGGATTGTTATATCAGCACCCATCATTAGCATGGGCGCATGTCCCCTGGAATAGTGGTTGAAGCATGAAGGGACATATGAATCTTTAGCATATCTGGCACGTAAATATCTTGTGATGCCAGCTACAACAGTGCCATGAGAACGCCTGTTCTCACCTTCAGGTGACACTGTAAACAAGAAGCGGGCAGCATTATCTCCTACAAATGTAAACAAACTTGTTTGTCTGAGTGATTGTCTGAACAAGAAGTAGGACTGAGTGGACTTGCATGCTCTAAAATTTTACATTATTTTATTTTTGAATGCAGTTTTTTTGTACTTAATTCTACATTTGTAAGTTCAACTTTCATGATAAAGAGATTGCACTACAGTACTTACATTAGGTGAATTGAAAAATACTATTTTTTTTTACAGTGCAAATACTTGTAATCAAAAATATAAAATGAGCACTGTATACTTTGTATTCTGTGTTGTAATTGAAATCAATATATTTGAAAATGTAGAAAACATCCAAAATATGTAAATGATATTCTATTAGGGCTGTCAATCGATTAAAAAAATCATGATTAATCACGCGATTAAACAACAATAGGGTATATTTATTTTAAATATTTTTGGATGTCTAGTCTTTTCGTCCTAGGCACCAACTCCATGAGTGCTCTGGGGCTCAAGCATGCATCCCTCTTCCCCCCAAAATTGGGGGTGCTCAGTACCTGCAGGGGGAGGGAGAGAGGAGAGCAAGCACCTGCTGGCAAAAACAAAAGTCAGCACCTGTGCTCGTCATCATCAAATTCCTCAGTATCTCCTTATTGCTCTTCATCTGATGAATAGTGAGTCAACTGTCACGTGCCATTTTCTTCACTAATCTTAAATTGTGATATGTGGTCTCAAGATTCCTAGCAGTGGAGGTCTTTAGACTGTTTCTGGTTTTTGAATATATGATCACCCAAACTGACCAATTTCATTCCACATGTAGTAGTACACAGAAGTGTTAAAATAATTTGTGCCACTGTAGAGTGCAACGACACAATCTTTCCCACCATGATGAAGGAGAAAACAAGCTGCTTTGATTCAACTGCTGGGATTGCACTCTGCATTGTTTTATGACTGAATGGGCTGCTTCTTGCTTTAGAACTTGTTACCTCCATCAGAATCATTTGTTTGTTATAGCCTTTAAAATTTGCAGTAGTCACTGAGGTCAAAAGTTGGCTCTGGAAGCATGGTCAAGAAGGTAGGTAGCATTGTGTGTGGGAGTGATCACTTGATTTTTCCATGATATTAATTTGTCTGTCTGTTTCTCTTCAACTTTTGTAAGTGGGTTGTTCAGTATTCTCACAAATGTTTCTTAATGTTCAGTAATTTGTTCTTGGCGTCAGGCAATGTAGAACTATAATTTTTCCATATTCAGAATGGATTGAGCTACAGATTCAAGTAGTGAAATGAATTTTGAGTTTCACATCCAAAAGACACCATCAAGAATGTCAATGGGATTTACTCAGGGGCAACACCTGGCCACCCCTTCTTCAACAGCAACTGGTTGTAGAGCCTTCTTGAATATTGGAAGATCTTTGAGACATTTAATAGAAGCTGCCTGTCAATTATGAAAAGTCTTAGTTGGTGTGGATGAAATTGAGTGCTGTACTAAATGATGCTGAAAATCGCTGCTGATGCTTGGTTGTTTTTTTTGAAAACCTTGACAATGCTGTTCACTTTTGACTTGTGAGGAGAAAGTTGTAAGATCTTAAACATCACCAGTGAAAAGCTGCATGGTGTGGGCTGCACTTCCATAAGACGGAAGGTGTGGATACTCATTTTATCAACTAAGGCCCAACAGCTTTCATATTAGCTGTGTTTTCAGTCACAACTGAAATAACCTTACGTGGACCCAATTCATTAATTATATGTTTAAACTGATCAGCAATGTATTGAGATGTGTGGTGATGCTGAGTTGTGCACTGGAATTGGCAAAACACTGGGGGTGGAGTTAGCGCCGTGACAGCGATGACACCCTTGTTGTGAATACTTCTCCATCAGACACTGACTAGAGACTCATGAGGAGCTTGTGCAACAACAGCAACTTTTTTCACACCCTCTGCTTTTGGCATTCGGAAGCCATTTCCTACTTGTGACTTTGTGAATTGCATACTTGTGGCACCTTAGAGACTCACCAATTTATCTGAGCATGAGCTTTCGTGAGCTACAGCTCACTTCATCGGATGCATCCTGTGGAAACTGCAGAAGATCTTTTTATACACACACAAAGCGTGAAAAAATACCCCCCCACACACCCCACTCTCCTGCTGGTAATAGCTTATCTAAAGTGATCACTCTCCTTACAATGTGTATGATGATCAAGTTGGGCCATTTCCAGCACAAATCCAGGTTTTCTCACCCCCCCACCCACACAATCTGACATCATAATCAAAAAGGCTGACAAAGGAGGTGCTGTTGTTCATATTCCGACCTAGTCATGATGACAACAGCACCTCCTTTGTCAGCCTTTTTGATTATGTCAGAGTTGTTTCTGAGGCTGTGGATGGCATTGTGTTCTGCACAGCTGAGGTTATGGGGCAAGTGATGCTGCTTTTTCACATTTTCAGCCCGTGCACGTCGGCGGAAGCACTCTGTGTAGAAGTTCAGTCTGCTGTTTCGACCTTCAGGAGGAGTCCACCTAGAATCCTTCTTTGTGACTTTACCCATAACTATTTCACATTTGGGGACAATGTATACCTTCAGATCAGCGGCACTGCTATGGGTACCCGCATGGACCCACAGTATGCCAACATTTTTATGGTTGACTTAGGGGACGAGAGCTGAGGAAGCGTTGTTCTAACGCCCCTACTCTACTTGCGCTATATTGATGACATCATCATCATCTGGACCCATGGAAAAGAAGCCCTTGAGGAATTCCACCACGATTTCAACAATTTCCATCCCACCATCAACCTCAGCCTGGTCCAGTCCACACAAGAGATCCACTTCCTGGACTCTACAGTGCTAATAAACGATGGTCACATAAACATCACCCTATACCGGAAACCTACTGACCGCTATTCCTACCTACATGCCTCCAGCTTTCACCCTGACCACACCACATGATCCATCATCTACAGCCAAGCTCTGCGATACAACCGCATTTGCTCCAACCCCTCAGACAGAGACAAACACCTACAAGATCTCTATCAAGCATTCTTACAACTACAATACCCACCTGCGGAAGTGAAGAAACAGATTGATAGAGCCAGAAGAGTTCCCAGAAGTCACCTACTACAGGACAGGCCTAACAAAGAAAATAACAGAACGCCACTAGCCGTCACCTTCAGCCCCCAACTAAAACCCCTCCAACGTATTATTAAGGATCTACAACCTATCCTGAAGGATGACCCAACACTCTCACAAATCTTGGGAGACAGGCCAGTCCTTGCCTACAGACAGCTCCCCAACCTGAAGCAAATACTCACCAGCAACCACATACCACACAACAGAACCACTAACCCAGGAACCTATCCTTGCAACAAAGCCCGTTGCCAACTGTGCCCACATATCTATTCAGGGGACACCATCACAGGGCCTAATAACATCAGCCACACTATCAGAGGCTCGTTCACTTGTACATCCACCAATGTGATATATGCCATCATGTGCCAGCAATGCCCCTCTGCCATGTACATTGGTCAAACTGGACAGTCTCTACGTAAAAGAATAAATGGACACAAATCAGATGTCAAGAATTATAACATTCATAAACCAGTCGGAGAACACTTCAATCTCTCTGGTCACGCGATTACAGGCATAAAAATTGCGATATTACAACAAAAAAACTTCAAATCCAGACTCCAGCGAGAAACTGTTGAATTGGAATTCATTTGCAAATTGGATACAATTAACTTAGGTTACCTTGCATAATGACTTAGCCACTCCCAGTCGCTATTCAAGCCTATTTCCCCTTGTTTTTTCCTATCCCCTCCCCCTGACGTTCTTGTTAAACCCTGGATTTGTGCTGGAAATGGCCCACGTTGATTATCATACACATTGTAAGGAGAGTGGTCACTTTAGATAAGCTATTACCCGCAGGAGAGTGGGGTGGGGGGAGGTATTTTTCACGCTTTGTGTGTATAAAAAGATCTTCTACACTTTCCACAGTATGCATCCAATGAAGTGAGCTGTAGCTCACGAAAGCTTATGCTCAAATAGATTGGTTAGTCTCTAAAGTGCCACAAGTACTCCTTTTCTTTTTGCGAATACACACTAACACGGCTGCTACTCTGAAACCTGTAAATTGCATGTTACTTGCAAAAAAAAAAATTCTAGCGTGTAAAGAATTTTGGACCATATGAAGTGGTGTATTACTGTTATAAATACCTCTAGCAAATGTACGGTTAAATTAATTTTTCTGGTCACGGGATGTTCTGTTCAAATTGTCTTTGTTTGATGAACATCTGAAGACTTTGCAAGAGTAGGAGTTTTCGATGCTGAAGGAGGCAGAGTAGCAAAATTCTTATTAGAAGATGAAGAAATGGAATTAGCTTCACTTTCATTGTTACTCATCACTGTCTTAATTGAAAGACTGCATGCTTCATACTAGTACTGCTGAAGACATCGGGGAAGGAGAATGTACAGAAGAAAACAAATTTTGATGCAGACCAGCCTTTTCTTTTTTTGTGTTTTGACTGCAGTAATCTAGCTTTTACAGTAGTTGGACACAACACAAGAATTCAGCAAGTGTTTGTCCGTTCTAGCTACATGCGTCACACATTCAAAAGAACAAAATTTGCACTTAGCTTTAGCTTTGCAGTTTTTCCATGTCTAATAAAAAAATTTTCTATACAAATGATTTTGGCTTTCCCAGATTCTGCATAATTTGTAATGCTACTGTTAATTTCTCACTGTTTTTGGAATGTTCTCTAGATTATGAAGTATTTCTAGTATTGCAATCAATCAGTAGCCATTCACTTCTATTTTTAATTGCTGCTGTTCCAGCCAATCAAAATGTTTTGAAGATACCATTTTTATTCTAGAACATTCCAGCCAATCAAGATGCTCAACTTTCAGTTAGTTCACCTTTTTCCCAGCAGGTGGCATTAGCATATACTAAAATGAGTGATCAAGACTTAAGGGCTTGTCTACACAGTCCAAACTATGGGGATGTGAATTGTAGAGCGTTCTAAAGTGTTGTTCTCTAACTGCCCCACGTAGACCCTGCTGGCGTGAACTAAAAGGTACCTAGTTCATGTTGATGTAGTCCCGAACAGGACTTGAGCTGGAAACTGTTTGGACTTCTTTGTTTCTCCTTATGGTCTCTTTTTAGCTAGGGACATTTAGCCTGGGTAACTGACATGAATCATCTGGTCAATGCTGCAGTTTTAACAAAACTTTAAGTGCCCGTGGGCTCCATTCTGTAGAGATTAACATGTCCAAGAATGTATAACCCCATCAGGCTGAATCAGTGAAAAGCTAATTTTTCAGGGAAAAAATACTTTTGTCTAACACACTCTTTCCACATCACTTGGTATATTTTGCTCTAAGATTTCATTATGGTTTCTCTTGTCTGGTGATATTCTAAAATTTTAATTGGCCTGCATCCTACACTGATTTCCTCAGTACCTGCATAAGCTGAAATGGGTAATTTGCATTTTTTTAATGGTAAGTATTAACATTGTATGTATTTGAATTCAGAAGATAATTGCATATCTTGCAAATTACTCAGTGGCTAGTTCATCTTGAAACATTTAGAAATCCATTTTGGTTTCTCATAATTACAGTGTTTTAGTAAGACATCTAAATGTGGGACAGCATTTGGTAGCAAGATGCTTGTTTTTCTAAACTAAGCATGGTTTCTGTGGCTAAATTTTCCTTTCATTTTATAAATATAGATTTTAATCAGTATAGATCAAACTTTTCCAGGCATGTTAAAATTAACATAAACCATACCCTTTCTAAAATATATATTACGAACATAATTGCACATATCTTTGTACAAAATGAAAAAGTGAAAAAGTTACGATGTTTGTAAACTAATGAGGTTATATTCAGCACTTTTGACACGCCTTTATGGTTTCTGTGAAAAATGTTTGAGAAATTGTATCAAAAATATAATTTGGTATGGTACTAGAAATCTTGTATTAGTACGCTTGAAAACATGAATTCTCTGCTGTTGAAGTTTGAAAGAAAGAAACTGCATGGGTTCACTAGTCTTAAAACCAGATTATAACCCCAAGTAAAGCAACGTGAAGCCTGTCTAGTTCTTTCCAAACATGTCTGAGCATCTTAAAGACATTTCTTAAATTTTCAATTTTTATCTTGCTCCTGCTTTAACAAGCTAGTGCATAATTAAATTATTTGTGTTCTTAAAAAAAAGTTTCTATGCAAATGTACAGTAAGCACTAAACTTTTTATAAAAATACTGTTGAATATAATGTGTTCTTCTTCTGGGAAGAGTGAGATGTATGTAGCAAGAGAGAATCAGATGGCAATGTTGAATGGATTTGGAAAGCTATCACAACTCTCTTAATTATTATCACAGTTCCAATATCACAGTTCCAAATCCAGCCTGACTCCCAGCAAGCTATAGCCAAGCAAAATAAAAATTAGAACAATCCCCATCCTGTTCCACTAGTGACCACACCCTCATTTTCCTCTTTCCCAAAACTAGGAAAAATTGAAACTCGTTATAGTACCCCCCCAAATCAACAAGATTAGGCTATTTTGGACCAAGTGAATCCAGGGACCCTCCCAGAGTGTATCCTGCCAACAGCCCTCTCTCACTTATACCTAAACAGTTTCAGCTCAAGTATTTCTCCTGATCCTAACTGTGATGGTATGGGATCAGGGAGATAGAGATCCTCTCTGAAGTAAGTTAGAGAGAGAAGATGAGTGAGGTAATATCTTTTATTGGACCAGTGTCTGTTGGTGAGAAAGAAAACTTCTGAGCCACACACAGCTCTTCTTCAGGTAACTAGCACTCTATCTGGTCTATGACCTAACTTTAGAAAAATGCCTCTAACTTCCTGTGGCATTTATCAAGGAGATCAGTTGTATGTAGAATATCAGGATTGGAAGGGACCTCAGGAGGTCATCTAGTCCAACCTCCTGCTCAAAGCAGGACCAATCCCCAATTTATGGCACAAATCCCTAAATGGCCCCCTCAGGGATTGAACTCACAACCCTGGGTTTAGCAGGCCAATGCTCAAACCACTGAGCTATCCCTCCCTTTAGTTCTACCATATGCTGCTACTAGCAGAACAATCTTTCAAATGGGATTAATATATTTTAAATAGTTAATTTTAACTGGGAATTAAATAACATTTTGCCTTTTTAGCGGTCTCATTCTGAAAAGTATAGAAGAGGACTCTGTTCAGGGTTTAAGCATAGTATTGGGCGGAATCTAATAGCTGTTGAAGTCATATGATGCTCTTAAACTTTCTACAAGTTTGAAACATGTCCTTGGAGAAAGCATGTGACCAATGCCAGACAATCAATGACAAGTGGAATTCATGTGATAGTTGGGAATAAAGGTGCATGATTGTTTCCGTTTCATGTTGCTTTACCTATTAGAATGTAAAGAATATTGTTTGAGAAATCTAATCATGATACCATTTTGACTACAGCAGTAGAAAATATTACGATGATTTATATCATACAAATTGATTGGAAAATTTCTTGGAACCCTTCTTAAATTTTTCCTTTCCTAGCAGGCGTTATTGTTGCGTTAGTGGCCTTTGACTGTTCCACTTAAATATGCCTTCAAACAATTGTTCAAAAGTTAGACTTGTACCTTTTTTCTTCATGATACAATAAAGTATAAAAGCTTGCGGGGGGGGGGTTCTGTTTTTGCTTTAGAATTCTCAAAATTTTCAACTATAATCTTTCCTAACTTTGCTGTGAATCTGTAGGTTTTGGTGTGATGGAGCATTGAGCCACATTCCAGTGGGAGATGGGGCTGTACAAACAGGGCAGCCTGCCTTTCACAAGTGGGGGGGGGGGGGGGGGAGGGTGAGCTAACCTTCTTGGTTGGAAACTAACTGAGGATGATACAGGGTTGTTTTTTTTTTTTCTAGGAACAAAATAAATCCTAGCATGGTAAAACTGTTGATAATGATGCAGAAAAGGCAGAATTTTTGAATAAATATTTTTGTGTTGGAAAGATGCAGGATGATGTACTTTTATCACATGAGGATGATGAAATACTTTCCAGTCCACTTGTAAATAAGGAGACTGTTAAGACAACATCTGCTAGGGATAAGCATTTTAAAGGTTTGTCTACCCTTAAAACGCTGCAGTGGTGCAACTGCATCACTATAGTGCTTCAATGTAGACACTACCTTTGCCTACAGGATGGCTTCTCCTGTCAGCATAGGTAATCCACCTCCCCAAGAAGTGGTAGCTAGGTCGATGGAAGAATCCTTCCATCAACCCAGTGCTGGTCTACACTGTGGGGTAGGTCTGTATGTGTCATGGGGGTGTGGATTTTTCACACTGCGAGAGGCAAAGCGACAGTAAAGTAAATTCCTAGTGTAGACCAGGCCTTAATCCAAAGGACAGGATAATGTGCCCTCAAAAATCTTAAAGGGGTTGTGTGGTGTAATATCTGGCCTGCTGGTGTTACTTTTTAATAAATCTTAGAATACTGAGCTAATTCCTGTCAGCTGGAAGAGTGCTGATTTTGTGCCAATATTCAAAAAGGGCAATGGGATGACACAGGTAACTGTAGGATGTTTAGCCTAATGACAGACCTAGGTAAAATAGTAAAAAACTCCATATGCTTTATTCAATTGATAAAGAACTAAAGCGTTGGAATATAACTAAAGCCAGTCAATGTGGTTTTATGGAAAATAGGTTTTGTCAAACCTGATTTTATTGAGCTTACAAGTTTGATTGATAAAGGTAACTGTGTAGCTGTAATAAACTTTTGTAAGGCATTTGAGTTGGTACCACATGACATTCTGATTAAAAAATTAGCACTATACAATATCAATAAAGCAACATGAAATGGATTAAGAACTGGCTAACTGACAGATCTCAAATACAGTTACGGACACCTCAAGAATGGAGGTTGTCCGTAACTTTGATATGTTCGTAACTCTGAAAAAAAGCACAGTTCAGGCTCCAGATCTAGCAGCTGACACTCCAGGCCAGGCTTCAGCAGCAGCTGAGGCTCCATACTCAGCCCCCTCATGAGTTTGCAAGCTTATCCTCCTCCTGGCAGAGGAATGTGTGTGTGTGTGTGAGAGAGAGAGAGAGAGAACAGCGCATCACCTGGCAGATGGGGGGTAAAAACAGCTCATCCCCCTCCCTGCGGGGGAGGCGGGGGGTTTGAAAGTGGTGCAGATCCCAGCCCTGACACTACTCTGCTGGTCTGGCTCCAGCTGCCTTGGGCTGGCAGCTCCAGCATCTTGCTGTAAGTGGCTGTCCTGTGTGTGGGAGTGGAGATGGGGACAGGGATAGGCAGCCCAGATGTGCCTACCTTTAAGATGCAATACAGGTACAGTATTTCCTTTTTTTTTTTTTTGTCTCTGCTGCTGCCTGATTGGTAACTTCCGGTTTCACTTGGTGTCCAGTTGACTGGTCGGTCCGTAACTCTGGTGTTCGTATCTTTGAGGTTCTACTGTCGTTTATAAATTATATAGATTATATAAAAGAATGCGTCTTCAAAAATATAGAAATGCGCAGTGTAAACAACCTATGACATTTATTCAAGAAAACTGAAGACCTTGGTTTAAAGCAGGGTTGGATCTATTTTCATAGCTATTAAGGAGGATGTGCATATGTTGTAGTATGTTGTAGTTCTTAATTATTTTTCACATTTTCCTAAAATATCTGTACTAGAAAACGCATGTGCCAAACAAGTCATTAATAAAATTAAATAAATTTTTGCAAGGAATGATATGGTAATGACTGATGATGGAACTCAGTTTCACAGTTAAGAGATTTTAAAAGTTTTGCAATAACATATGGTTTCAACGCTATTACATCAAGTCTAGGTAATCCACAATCTAATGGCCTAATTGAAAATGGTGTTAAAATAGTAAAAAGATAACTAACAAAAACTGAAGAAATTAATACTATTTTATATATGGCATTATTAAATTACAGGTTTATCCTGTAATTACAAGGTTTATGCCATTACAACAAGGTTTATCACCTGCATAGTTGTTGTTTAACAAAAGCTTAGAAACAGATTACCTATGTTTTTTCAAGAAGGATGTAAGGAAAGGAATAATTATAAATATCAGTCAAGTTTGTGTCAAAATAATTATGATAGAGGATTTCATGAACTACCTTATTTGACACTGCATGGTAGAGTACATATTTATAATGGTACAAAATGAGCTCTGAAAGCCACTGTAATTAGAGGTCATGACCTTATGATGCCATGACTAATAATGGTCAAGTCTATAGTCAAAATCTAAGATACTTGCAGTTGTTACCTGCAAGACCAGACTCTGCTGAAAGAAGAAATGATATAGTTCAGCAAGAAGGGCAGCAAGAAAATGAAAATGCTATCATTCCTCTAAGTAGTAAGAACAACTTCTATAATATAGCAAATATAGGAGTTAGACGGTTATTGCATCATAGGAGACCTGTAAAAAGACTTAAAGAAAGTGTTAAGAGATATTTCTGCTATATGAATAAATGTGTGCTTTTAAAAAATAAATTAAAGGAACTGTGGTGTTTCTGTAACTTTAAGGACAAATTTCAGAGTAGCAGCCGTGTTAGTCTGTATTTGCAAAAAGAAAAGGAGTACTAGTGGCACCTTAGAGACTAACCCATTTATTTGAGCATAAGCTTCATCCGATGAAGTGAACTGTAGCTCATGAAAGCTTATGCTCAAATAAAATGGTTAGTCTCTAAGATGCCACTAGTACTCCTTTTCTTTTTAAGGACAAATAGGATCTTCAGAGTGTGGGAGGTGACAGTGAGAAGAGGCTTTGGTTTTAGGTTAGGCTGCTAAATTGACCTGAGTTAAAATGCTCTGTATGTATCCAATAAAGACTGTTGTTAAGTTAGTAGCAATGAATAATTAAGTCTAGTGGATTTCTTGAATATAAAACAACACAACTGCAATCTTTGGATGTATAAACATGGGAGTAGTGAGTAGGAGTAGGGAGGTGATTTTTATCTCTGTGTATCATATTGGTGAGACCAATACTGGAATACTGTGAATAGTTTGGGTATCCATGTTTTAAAAAGGATATTTGAGGGAAAAACTGGAGAGGCAGAAAAGAGCCACAAAAATTATTTGAGGCGTAGAAAAAAATGCCTTACAGTGACAACTGAAAGAACTAACTCAATCTGTCCAATTTATCAAAAATGAGATTATGTGACTTTATTATAGCATATAAATCTTTTCATGTGGAAGAAATACATGGTACCAAGGGGCTTTTTCATCTTGCAGAGAAATACAGAAACAAGAACCAATGCCTGGATGCTGAAGCCATATAAATTCTTATAAGAAATTAGGCTCAAATTTTTAACAGTGACGGTGATTAACCACTGGAACAAACTGCCAGGGGAAGTGGTGGGTTCTTCATCTCTCGATGTCTTCAAGTCAAGATGGGAAGTCTTTCTGGAAGATAAGCTTTAGCCAAGTTATACTTGAGTCAAAAACATGATCATGGCCTCAATGTAGGGGTAACTGGGTGAAAGTTAATGGCATGCAATATACGGGAGGTCAAACTAGATGATACAAGGATCCATTCTGGCCTTAACCTCTATGAATGAATGAAGAGAGCACAAGCCACATATTTGTTTTTTTTTTCTTTTGCAGATTGCTTTTAAATGATTTATTAAGTGGTTTATTATCAATGAGCAGTTGAATGTAGCATATCTTCAAATACGGGAAGCAGTTAGCTTTCTGAATTTAACATGTCTTATTAGAGAAAGGGGTGTATTTGGCCTGGTTTAATCTCTCTATTAATCTCTGCAAACTGTCTGGGAAGGTGGGAGTTTAATGTTCTTGTCTATGTTTGATCTTTTTGTAAAGTTTGGGACTTTAATTTTTAAGAAAAGCACCAGTCTGAGTATGTCTTGCCCTCTCCAGTAGAAAAGTAGATTTTACACTATAGTTTCCTTAAAATCTACTTTCATGTCTATTTGATTTATAAGGAGTGTTTCTGCAGAATCATCTCTTTCTAACCATCGCAAGTGGTAGAGGGAGTGAAGATTTCTCAGAATTATGGTTTTGCTTAGAGGACAGAGTATTAGTTTATTAAGAACATAAGGTTTAAATTTATTCCACTTGAATACCAAGTTTTAAATAACAACTTGACAATTATCCACTGTTTCCACTGTTTGTATTTGGCAATATTTTCACTGAAATATGAACATTTTCAGTTCATTTTGTTCTTTGACATCAGTGGTTTTATCTTGGATTTCAGTTCCCAAAACTTGACTTAAAATAGCTGTTTAATTTATATAGGAACTAGAGGCAAACTTTTTTTCCATACTTACATTTGTAATAAAGCTAGGCATGGTGCCTGTTGCAATTCCCCTAATCTGAAGGGAGAATGTCTTACTTATTTCTTGACATGGAGAGACATCTTAGTTTTGAAACTCTACTGGGTGCAAATAGCTGTTTGTGCCAGATGTTGAGGTGTATTCTGGTAATTGTGTACAATAATGTCAACTTCAGCAAGTAAAAAAGCAAAAATCCCAATTGTAAGAGAATGAAATAACTAAATTGAATGAAGTTTCATTTGGGTCTTGCCTGTGGGTGAAATAACAATGGTTATATCCAATCACACATCTTAATAGCTCTTGAATGACAAATACATGCAAGCAATGCCCAGGTTTAAGCAGCTGTTTCTTATCCTTGTTATAGCAGGTAATTTGAAGGATACTTAGGAGATCGTTTGTCTGTGAAACCAAAACAGTTTTGTAGTTACGGAAATTAAATGTAGTCAAAAGTAAATTTAGTTACCATTCACTAGCCACCATTCCAAGGATCCTGTTCCGTATTGGTAGACCATCAGTATATTCAGTTCTGCCTCCCTTCCTCTTGAGAGGAAGATAGATTTAGCAAATTCTCTTAAAATGTATTACGTCTTACAGCATATAATTCTTATGGAAGATGTAATAAGGTACAGTAGCATATTAAAATATGTAGAGTGTGAGAATACTTTTGAGTATCCCGAAACTTTATGGTGGAATATTCCAGAATAGCTACAAAGTTCCCAAGTATGTTAGAGATTCTTTTTTTGAAATAGAAGCCTGAACCATGCCTCTGTGCGGAGTCCTGCACTCTGGTAGTATCTCCAGACTTTGCAATAAGATAGTCCCTACAGTCCAACTGCCATGTCCATATAGAAGCGGTAGGTCATCAACTAAGTCAAAATCTTCAAGGTGAATTGAGGTTTAGGTGTCTTTGGGCACATGAATGCGCCTGGCCAGCTGTGCCAGACTGACTTGTTGGTGGAAAGTCCTTTCCACCAGATCTCTGAATGGTCAGTGCTGAGAGGCCTAGCAGCCCTCCATGGTGAGAGGTTTCTCATCCTTGTGGTCTGGCACTGCGGTGTTTAGACCTTCTTCCCAGAGAGGCAGAGAAAAGTCTCCTTCCTCTTTCTGAAGTTCTGCAGCCACTGCTGCTCATCCTGGTCTTGACTACAGCTCTGTCCCAAAAGTCTGTAATCAAGGTCATCACTCAAAAGCTGTGCTTTGCTTGTTAAATGTATTTCACAGAGCCGATTGAGGCTAGGGTTGGGAGCACAACATTTGTCATTGAGTTGCAGCATGAATTCCATGTATTTCTAGGCTATGTCTATCCCCAGGAATTATTGCCAGAACCCTTTACACCACCACTGAAGCCACATAATTTGCAAGACCTCAAGAAAACAACTGTGTCTGTGAACAAATAGTGAGCTCTAAGTTGTTAAGTCAATCCTCTGTTTTGAAAATAACTTGTGGAAATGACACAATTTCTTAGGGAATTTTGGGAATTTGACCCATTCTCACATAATTCCTTTGGCCTCCCGGAAACCCTTTCGAAATATATCACAAGCCAATGATTCAGGGAGCTGTCAAACTGTGGATACTCAGAAGGTAGTCCATCTCACTACTATGGTGCTTGTGGACATGTAACAGAATGGTAGATGAAATAGTATGTCTACTCTGCAATGCATGATTGCTCTTTATGTCGGTGCAATCATACGAGTTGAATTAGCTATGGTTTCATGCTCTAATATAGACAAGCCAATGGTTTGTGTCATGTCTGTTGCAGAATCTCTTCCTGAGATGGGGTGCCCAAGCTCTCTGAGTCTTTACAAAGGTAACTAAAAGAAAGACATGAATAAAGTGTTTATACTGAGGAGCCTTCTATTCTGTGAGATAATAGTTGAACCTCACCTGTTTTGGTTGCATTTGTGTGTATAAATATAACATTGTAATATACTGTTATTAAGTAAGCTGTGTCTGCTCAGTTCAGTTAGGGTTTATTTTAGAAACATCCCTTGAGGTTGTTAGACATCAGCAGTAGAAATCCAGAGAATATGGCTTCTTTAAAAAAATAAAATTTACTTTTTCCTTTCAAAATTCAGCAACTATATACTGAAAATGTTATCTTGATAATTAGAAGTTTGAATATGTAACTTTAAATGGTGACTTGTAAAATACACTATATAATTACATGTTAGACACTCACTTTGCTGAATTCACTAACCCGCGTGCCTCCCTCAAGAGGTTGGAAGAGAATTCTGAGTCACACTTTGTGTGTGTGTGTGCTGTTTTTGTTTGTTTGTTTGTTTTTTGTAGTTTGTTCTTGTTGTTTCGTTACAGATATTTACATCGGGAGCTGGTTGCAAGTATTTGTGAGCTTGCAAGGACCTGGGCTTATATTAGTAACTTGAAGAGCCAAAAACCTGAGCCTTGGAGTTTGTACCTGAATCCTGAAATAGCAAGAGACTAGAGTGAGAATCCGGTATATACAGGACTTTCAATTTGAAGGGATGAAGTTTGCTGAGGTCATTGGGGATTGGTACACCAAAACCCCACAAAAATCCCTACAAATATCAGTCCCCCACAGAAGCAATGGCCTCAGCCATGGTAGAGAGCTGGAGTATCAATGACAGAAGTGATCAGATATTCGAGGATAAGCCCATCTTCATTCTCTGTTGCCCAATCTGCCCTTTCAACTAGGTAACAGACTTGATGACTGTGTTGGGAGCCACATCAGAGCTGATTAGGAACCAGCAACCATCTTTGGGAGATACCTTACCCTGTCCTCTCAGACATGGTCAGCTATCACTTCAGACAAATGGTTGTTGGATAGAGGTACTGTCATACAGATTCTTCACAGCACTGAGAGTCTTTACAAAATGCCAAGCAGTGTGAGCAGCCTACCTGAGAAGACAAGGCCTTCATGTCTATCGCTGCTTGGATGACAGGCTGATCAGAGGCAGATATCAGTTGCAGATAGCAGTGAGCTTGGAATGCCCTCTATCTCTTTTCATCTGGCTGGGTCATCTAGTGAACTATGAAAAATAGTCACTTACCACATCACAGATCATAGAGTTCATAGGAGAACGGATTGAGTCCAGATCACAGAAAACATATCTGCCTGAGGACAGCTCATCCATTCTTTACAAACACGCATATTTCAGTTCTATCCAAACCAGCTATGATAGTATGGGTATGCACTGCAGTGTTAGGCCATATGTGGGTGAGCATGTAGTGATACCGCTTGCCAGACTTCACCTGTGGCTCCTTCAGCTCTGGCTCAGGTTAGTCTAATCTCTGAGATATCAGACGGAACGGTCACAGTAACACATTGTCACTGCAGAACTGGCTTAGGGGCAGGAACCCACAAACACATGGAAAAGGGTATCTTTTTCAGTTTTCTCCCAAACAAAGCTGCTAATCACGGCTGTTTTAGGGACGGGTTGGGGAGCTCATTTGGAGCACTTACAAATTCAAGAAACTTTGGTTCCAGATGACATGGGACTGCACACGAACATCCTGGAGCTTGGAGCTATCAAACTGGCCTGTATGGTATTCTTCTCTGTCTTCCAACAGCAGATCTTCACAGACAACATGACAGCCATATACTAAATAAACTCACCTCTCGGCTTGGAGGTTATTGAATTCTGGACTTGGTGCTCTCAAAACAGGGTAAACACACTGGCACTTCATCTTCTAGGAGTCAGCAACAGCCTTGCAGACATCTTCAGCCGGCAGTCTGATCTGGTCATGAATGGCTTTTGTACAGATCCATCATGGGAGTGGCATTCAGTCCAGTTGGGATTCCCATTGTAAAACTGTTTACCACTAAGTACTATGCCAAATGTCAAACTTTTTGTTCCAGAGGAAGTCTGAGACCAGGATTGTTGCTGGAAGCCTTCCTCTACTGCAGTGGGACAGAGGCCTACTTTATGCCTTTTGACTGATTCCCAAGTCAGAAGGGACAATGCTGCAATCATTATTGTAGCTTCATAGTGACAGATATCAGCTAAAACTGTTTTGTTACAGATATCCATTCAGCCTCCAATCTAGCTCCCAGACCGTGGTGCTGTGAAATCGGGTTTGGACAGTTAGACATTCCATCCAGACCTGAAGTCTCTGTATCTGACGGTGTAGCTGTTGGCTGGCTAAGTACCACGGACAGACTGTTCCTACAGCCCTTGGTACTAAAGATTGTTTCTGCTTACTACATTTAAAACAAGGTGGTCTTTTGTCTGGGTCTCAGCTTGCCATCTGCCCATGCAGTCATGTTCTGTCTTTTCTCACAGCACAATACCAAAGTATCTCAAAGGATTAATGCACACTTATCCACCAGTTAGAGAGCCTACTCCTGCCTGGGACCTCAGTATAGTCTTCCTGAGATTCATGGAAACTCCATTTGAACTTTCTCAGAATGCTGCTTACACTACCTCTCTCTAAAGGCTGTCTTCCTAGTTTCCTGTCACTTTGGCTGGAAGAGTAAGCTAGCTTCAGGTGCTTCTAGCGGAACATATTCCCCCCTCCCCCACAATATTCCTTTGAGAGAAGGTGGAGCTAAAGTCTCACCCAGAATTAATTCCTAAACTAATCTCTCTGAATTTAATCTAAAACAGTCAATCTAGCTGTCATCTTCCCAAAACCACACGCTGCACCAGGAGTAAAGGAATTGCACACATCAGATGCGCAGGACTTTCTTTTATTACATTGACAGTACCAAACCGTTTAGATGGTTGCCCCATCAATTTCTGGCTAGGACTGGGAGATCTAAAGGTCAGGCCATCCCACCACAAAGAATATAAAAATGCATCACCTTGTCTTATCAGTTGGCTGGTTTACCTCTCCCACCAAACATCAAGGCTAACTCCACCAGAGCTCAGGCAACATTCCTCCACCTGTTTCAGAAATGTCAGTATCAGAAATCTGCAAAGCAGCAATGTGGAATAACCCACTGAACTTTCTTAAACACTGTACTTTGGACTTAGCTGCTAGGTCAGATGCCAAGTCCAGAAGAGCAATACTTCAATCACTGTTCAACTGATGCAATAGATATTCCTGAAGAAGGTGGGAATGAGGAGCTACTGCTTGCCAGTCACCTACACTGGGTTCTACATTGACATATACTCCAAGAAGGAAGAATGGTTACTGTTTCCTACAGTGACTGTAATTCTTCAAGAAGTTGTCAGCATAGATCCTGTGACCTGCCCTCCATCCTTACATTTTGGAATCCTCACCTATCACAGGCTTCAAATGGCTGCTCTACCCTTTGTGACAGGGTCAGGCCAGATGGCTATAGGAGAGTAACAGAAGGCAGATATCTACTTAGTCTGGGGCTAATATCCTTTTTCCCTGGGTAAGGTAACAGGGGAGGTTCCAGAACAATTAAAACAGACAGGCTGATTGGCTGCAGGTGTTCTAATCAAGAAGCTGCTAGAATCAATTAAGGCAGGCTAATCGGCACCTGGGTTTAAAAAGGAGCTCACTTCAGTTTGTGGTGCATGTGAGGAGCTGGGAGCAAGAGGCGATAGGAGCTGAGAGTGAGAACATGGACTGTTGGAGGACTGAGGAGTACAAGCATTATCAGACACCAGGAGGAAGATCCTGTGGTGAGGATAAAGAAGGTGTTGGGAGGAGGCCATGGGGAAGTAGCCCAGACAGTTGTAGCTGTCGCACAGCTGTTCCAAGAGACACTCTAAACAGCTGCATTCCACAGGGCCCTGGGTTGGAACCTGGAGTAGAGGGCAGGCCCAGGTTGCCCCCAAATCCTCCCAACTCCTGGTCAGACACAGGAGGAGTCGACCTGGACTGTGAATTCAGAAAAACGGCCAAGCTGAAGGCTGCCGTGAAGCTCCAAGGTGAGCAAATCCACCAATAAGCGCAAGACCCACCAAGGTAGAGCAGGAACTTTGTCACACCTTGCACTGATGGACATGGCTTTCAAACAAATCTGATCACACACCCATGAGGCACCTGTGCACCCATAGTGGGATCCACACTGACAATGTCTTGAAGAACCAGAGTTACTCTAGGGAAAGTAACTGTCCTTCATTCTTTCCTGCAAATTGCACTTAGAAGTTTGCCCAGTAGTGCTGACTTTTCCCCCTTCCTCTGCTTGAGACCATATTTTTTTAAATTTTTTTTTTTAAGATTAATAATTTCACCATGTTCATTATTTCTCCGCCCTGAATCTTGAAACACAGGGTGTAACAGCCAAAGAGAATTTTTGTGGGAGCTCTTTGCTAAAATATTGGAAGCACATTACATCTTTGACTAATTAAGAAATAGGAAAACTTAGGTTTAGAAAAGCTCCTTCTTGGTAGCTTTAGGATTTAGTGGAAGTTACTCCTTTCATATGAACAATAAGGCAGCTTTCTTACTATTCTACGTGGCAACATAAAACAATTATTGGGAACCAAATACCTAAAGTTTTTGCAGAATTTCAATTTAGGAAATTGTGCTTCATTTGTCTATATTGCATGTGCTTTATTTCTATATCAGAGGGATAGGTGTGTTAGTCTGGATCTGTAAAAGCGGCAAAGAGTCCTGTGGCACCTTATAGACTAACAGACATATTGGCGCATAAGCTATCGTGGGTGAATACCCACTTCGTCGGATGCGTGTCACATGCATCCGACAAAGTGGGTATTCACCCATGAAAGCTTATGCGCCAATACGTGTGTTAGTCTATAAGGTGCCACAGGACTCTTTGCCACTTTATTCATATAGACTTTTATTGTAGAACATTGCTTTAAGAGAAATTTCCACTTACTGTTGACTTGAAAAAATGGTCTGATCTAACAAACTTAAAATGTTTTCATGAGAGCCAACGGGACAACACCCAAAAAAATTTAACTTATTGTTGGGGAATTCTTCTTTCTGCCAAGACTGATCTTACTGTTACAGCCTACCAGCCAGTTAGCTAAATGTTCACAATCTGTACTGAAGCTTACCAATTGCATCTGCTATAAGGACTGTAATAACCACCTTCTGTAAATATGTCATTTGCCAGGATTCTCACTCCTGGGTATTAGTTTCTTTGCACTGAGACTGATAGAGTTTTCCCAACTCTAAAAGAACTTTGAACAGATATCAGGATAGAGTGTGAGGCAGGTATGCCGTCCCCTGTAAATGCTTCTCCACTGAAGAAGGCTTCTCTATGCCAGTCCATCTTGTATAAAAGGTCTTAGTAAAGCTAGGAGAGATAGTGATTTAGAAGAATGCAATAACCTCGTACTGGTTCAGGAGGTACCAGTCTATTGCAAATGGCCAACATTGAGCTCATCAGGTTGAGAGTCTGGCCTTTGATCACTCAGAAATGAGGGCACCTCTCTTCATCTTACCATGGGAGCTCTTTCCTGGACATCCTTTTTACCCCTGTTGGGTAGAAAACCATGGACATGTTATCTTTGCATAGGTAACGGTAACAGAGTAGCAAAATCCCTACTCTTACTGTTTGCCCATCGAGGTTTAACATTATCAAGAGCTGTTGGGTTTCCACCAGACTTATGCTACAGAGGTAAGAACTAAGAGTGAAAATCCTGTTGGAATTCGATCTACAGAGAAGCAGAATTGCAGTTAAGCATTCCATTTTTCAAACACTAAATTACAGCTGGGTGAGCATTTCTACAAAAACATTCAGATAGTTTTAAAACAAAACTTGTTGGTATATCCCACAAGGCCTAAAACATTCTTGTTTTCTCTTGCTGTATTAACTTCTTACATAGAAAGGAAATGAATTTTAGAAAGAATGTTTTATATAAGCCATTTGAGACAGTCTGTTAAGGAAATACCAGCTGTCAAGAAAGATGTAGCCAATATTGAGTTATATTAAAAATATTCTTAAGGAAGTATGCGTCCAGAAAAAGTGGCTTAATTAAAGCATTTCAACTACTCCTCTGGAGCAAGGTCACTTAAATTCCAAGTAAATCTCATAAATGTGAAAATCAAGAGGACTTATTTTTTTCTCCCCCTCCTCTCACCTCTCCTTAAGGGAAAAATATTTTGTTTTCTCTTAAGATTGTCTCTTTTAGGTTCTGATTGGGAGGTGGTCCCCCAACACAGCAGAATGAGGAAATGAGTATCTGGTTAAAAATTTTAGTTAGCAGGAAGATCATAAAGGTAAACAGTCACAATGCTTTGTCTTTTAATCCTCAAACTCCATAAATTTGCATTCATCAATACCTTGTAGTTTTAAAATAAGATAAAATTAATGTTTTAACAAGAGAAAAAAATAGGAAGATTAAATTTCAGTATTATCATATTACCTTTTTTCTGTCTAAATCTGCACCTTAAGAGTAATTAATAGCACTATGCAGTATTGTGTTGCTGCAGCGGAAGAATATAGCAAAGTGTGTTAGATACCCATGTAAATATAATGAGCTAGGATTTAGATAAAAAGCTACAATTGGCTTGTGAAGCATATTAAAAAACGATTGGATTTACTGTTTTTTTTCCTTTACTTTTTTAAGTTCAGTCTGGACTGTTGGTTAAGGGGTTATACTCTGAATACACAATTACACTGTATTAGCCTGAAACACAAGCTTTTGGGTTAATTACAGCTTTAATGTTTGGTTTGTGCACCCATTAATCTGCTTGTTTTGATCAGCTTTACTCTTTTCAATATGTTTATGGTATTTGAAATTATGCTTTCTTTCTTTCTAGGGGGTATTTGTAGAGCACCAGTCACTGAAACATTTGTGTACAATTCTAAGCATAAAGAGAAAAAAATAGGTGCCGAGACCCATGTAAGTACCTAGATATTTATTTTAAAAAATAAATATACAAAGGGCAAAACTATAGGCAGAGTTTGTAGCTGTCTATCGTTAAGGCTTCCGAATGCTTTCCATGATAAGACTGTGTGTTTAATGCATTTTGCCATCCCTGTGAAAATCTGTCCAAGTTATAATAAGCCTCTGAAAATCTCACTTAGCACATGCTCCCCCATACCATCTATGCATCAACTAAACTGTGTGTGCGCCATCCTCACAGAGTGACTGAGCATGCTCTATCCCAGGGCTGAAGGGGCTGAGAAGGCATTTCCCTGCACTTCCTTCCCATGACTACCAGGGGCTGCTGTGGTGCGAGGCAGCAGAACTGACTGTAGGGAGACTCCTTCCTGTGCTTTCAGTGCTGTACCTGCTAGTGCCCAGACAGCATGGAGGAGGAGGAAACAGCCTGACTGGAATATAGAGGGCTAAGGGGCAGAGGTAGTAGGGACAGAAGCTGGGGGGAAAGAAATAAGAGCCGGGGAGAAGGAGGGATAGGAGCAGAGTGAGGCATGAGCTGGCTGGGGATCAGGGAGTCGGAGGTAGGGGCAGAATAGTCTGTAACCACTAGAGTACAATTTCCTCTAGAACCTGGAATTGAACCTAGGACACTGTGTGGCTGGCCCATATACAGGATAACAGCCTGCTGCTGCTTCTACCATTTACTTGATTGTCTTGCATTGTAGAGGCGTGTGCTGTAAATCTAAAGGTTCTGACTCTGCTGATGACCTGTGTGAGGATCGTTATGGATCCACAATATTAAATTCTTGGGTTTTTAGCTTGCTTTTTATTTTTCCACGTAATATCCTATGTATTTAATGTTAAAAGAATGTTGAGGTTGCAAAGTCAAGCGCTCAAGATGCGAGAATTGGTGTTGCTTGTAGAATCTTAATTTGTAACTCTTGTTTGTATGTGTTGCAATTCAGAGCTGGCTGCACCTCTGATATTTTCGTGCATCACTGAGTGTGCCTTCTCCAGGTTTTAGACTTTTACCTTTCTGAGGTGGAATCTTGCAATTCTTCCACTTCAAAAGGGTACTGGGCTGCAGCGCCTTGTGTACCAACTGTGATTACTCAGCAGGCCTGACTGGATTTGGCTGTCCATAGTCTTTGCTTGAGATCTGTGACCAGTGTGATCCAGAACAGGTTTTTCAAAATAAAGTATTGTTTGTTCTTAACAGCAGGAAAAAAGCATTACAAGAAAAAAGGCTTTAACTGAATAGTCTATCTGCTTTGTCTTACCTAAAGCTTAGGTAGGCTTATCTTCTCCCAGGTACCCCATTCTGGAGGCTGCGGTTCAGTCTGTTTCTCTGTGGTCCCTATGTCATCCTCCCTGTGCTTCAATGTCTCTGAGTGCAAAGTTCTTTGTTCTATGTTCCTGCTTGAAGGCTCCCCACTTCTGAGGTTACAAGTGGGGACCTCCCACTGGGGTCAGCAGCCAGACAGTTGATCTCATCGGGAATAGATGTAAACTTTAAAGGGCGCGATTGAAGGGCACGATGTCTGCATTTTCCTGTTAAATACTGATTATTGGGGCAGTCTGAAGCTATGGTCCCGTTCCTTGGGAGCATGCCAGTACTCCTGCTGGAATTAACCCTTTGTAATTGTATATGAAACAATACAATAACAATGAAACGGATGGACATGTTTATAAAATGTTACATACATCTCCCACATTCTTCACAGTATGCAGTATGATTCAGCTGTAATCATATACTATTTTTTCAACAGGACTCCTGCTTCTATTCACTACACAGGATGGGCCAGGCTCTGGGGATGAATCAGGGTTGTGTAGTGAAGGAGATGGTTGTCTGTAGGACCCCTGTCTTATTTATTACAGATGTTGTTGGAAGGTGTGTGGTGAATGAGGTCCAACATTTCAGGAAGAAAAAGGATGATTTCTTGGTTCCAACAGTTGAGTGCCACACTGGAACATTTAATTCAATCCCTGGCTCTGCCAGAATTCTTATGTGTTGTTAGGCAAGTTATGTCAACTAAATGTTTCCCAGGTCATCACTAATTGTGTATTCCTTATTTTCTGAGTGCCCAGCTCTAGAGCTTGGTGTCTGATTTGCAGAAGTGCTGAGCACGCACAGCTGCAACTGAAGTCATTTAGCACTGTACTTTGATCATTAAGTGCTATATAATGCTAAGCACCTTGAAAAATCAGGCCATAGGCATCTCAAATTGGACATAAAAAATTAGTCTTTTGACCTTACTCTCTCTGCCTCAATTCTTGAGCTGTAAAATGGGGATTCTATCATCTCACAGAGGGGCTGTGAAAATAAACAATTGTGAAGCATTTGGATTCTATGGGTCTCATAACTCTATAGTAAAACATGAACAAATTACTAATTTTAATAGTCCAAGTGTGTGATTAGTGAGGATAAAACAAAATATTGAATAGCCACTCATTAAATGAGTGTGGTCCATTCTGTGACGTGAATGAGGTGGGCATACTATGGAAAAAATAAAATCTGATTGAGTAGTTAAAGACGGTAGCACAATGCATAGGCAAGAGAAGCCTTAATACTGTTCGTTCTTATGTCTGCTTGACTTTTCTCAGTCTTAATATTCTTTAAATGTATTTTTGTGTGTAATCTAAATATATAATTTAAAACAAGTACGTTGGGTGAGGTTAAACCCATCTAAAGCTGACAGTGTTAGCACAGTGTTATGATATTAAAACTATTGTTTCCTAATGCTGAACTCTGGATGGTGGTATATCGAACCTAGAATGGTCAGTTTCAGACTAAACATTCTGTGGAAGCTTGCCTTAGAAATGGTCATAAACATGATCAGTCTAGAGAAATCTCTCATGTAACTTGTAGATGGAGTTTTCTCTGTTCCAAAGAATGAGCATGGTTAGGCAAACTATTTCAGCATATACAAATTGTCAAGAACCATAAGACCATTACTGAATCTGAAGAGGGCTAACTAATTTGTGGGTTTCTTTATAGAGCAGTTGATCTGGACCTGAAAAGAGAAAGTAATGATGCTCTCCCGATTGCCTCGCTTCTCAAATGCTTTGATGAACAGTAAAATAGCGAAAGCCATGTCTACGCTACAAACTTAGGTTGACACAAGTTATATTAGAATAAAGATGCTGCTGTTAGTGTATTGCTTGTGCATGTACATATTTGGCTCCTTGTCTGTGCTGTGTGTACTCATGAGGAGTGCTTGTGTTGATGCACAGTACGGTGCACTATGGGTAGGTATACTAGTGTGCCGTCTGCCACTGTCCAGCGCACTGTCTTCTGGGAAGTTTTGGCAATGTGTGGTAGGGCAGAAATGAGTTGTAAGTGGTGACTAAAATGGTTTCAGTCCTTCCTGAAGATAGAAACCCAATAAGTAATGATGGGAAAACTGGGCCCATCATAAACCTCACCATCTTTCACTCAAAGTGCATTTTTTTTTGTCTTTGCCTTCTCTAAAGTTCAGGGGGCTTTAAAAGGGACAGGGGCCTTGTGGTCTCTGTGACCAGATATTTTTTAAAAAAGTAAACAAAAAACCCTCCCCAAATCAGGCACTCTATTGCATACGCTTCACCGCTAGGGGAGTGAACAAATATGTGGCAGATATTAGTCATGTTGCTTAATGCACTAACGGAAGGTGCTTACATACTATGGTGATGAGTGTGGAATAAGAAAACTTGTAGAGTAAACAGGCAGATGTCACTGCATAGGTGACTTAGTCACATTTTAAAGCATTTCTTTGCAACCATAGTGTTTTAAAGAAGATGGTACTTGGTACTCAAACAAAAGTACTGTTACACCCACCCAGGATAACAAGACTCTGTTTGAACCTGAAGTGAAGTGATTTCTCACTTTCTTTCCCAGTCAAGGTGAAGGATGCTTATCTATATTCAGAATTTATTAATAACCATATATTTGCATTGAATACATTTTCATTGTGTATTTAGTGCCAGTCAAACTAGCTTCATCTTTCATGCTTTGAAAGTTAAGGTAAGCCTAATGGCAGACATTTGATTTGAATGTATTTTAATTTAGATGACACATGGATCAAAACACAGTTTTATTAATAAAAGTGATAACAGGGCGAGAGTTCTTCAAACTGTAATCCAAAGAGAATTATTGATTTTTTTTTTAAACACGGTAGGGAAGTACTCTAGTTTTTTTTTTTTAGTTTGTTCCCTCATCTCTAAGTGCTTCATATGACCCCAGGGTAAAGCTTTTCTTCAGCTGTTAGCTAAGGCAAAACTAATCATCTTTACAGTTTTCTCTGATAGTAAATTAGAGTAAGACTACTGAACTGTCTCTGCCAGTCAAAATATTGTATTTGGTCAGACTTCTTTAAGCTTTTCCTTTAGAGACGTAATGTGAAAAAAAGCTGCACCAGGGCTAGTTGACTGTACATTGCTTTTGCCTCTGTCCTACAAGGCTGGTGGAAGTTAATTTAAATCACTTTAAGGGTCAGTCTGTATCACAAAACTAGATCAAAATTACAAGTTATGCAAGGCTTACAGAGCAGTCTCTTTGCTCTGCTCAGTTGAAGTATGTGGCAGGGAGAGGAATTATTTAAGCTCAGTACCAATGGGAGCACAAGAACAAATGGATATAAACTGGCCATCGGGAAGTTTAGACTTTAAATTAGACAAAGGTTTCTAACCATCAGAGGAGTGAAGTTCTGGAACAGCCTTCCAAGGGAAGCAGTGGGGGCAAAAGACCTATCTGGCTTCAAGGTTAAATTCAATAAGTTTATGGAGGAGATGGTATGATGGGATAACATGATTTTGGCAATTAATTGATCTTTAACTATTCATGGTAAATAGGCCCAATGGCCTGTGATGGGATGTTAGGTGGGGTTGGATCTTAGTTACTACAGAGAATTCTTTCCTGGGTATCTGGCTGTTGAATCTTGCCCACATGCTCAGGGTTCAGCTGCTCTCCATATTTGGGGTCGGGAAGGAATTTTCCTCCAGGGCAGATTGGAAGAGACCCTGGGGTTTTTTCGCCTTTCTCTGTAGCATGGGGCACGGGTCACTTGCTGGAGGATTCTCTGCACCTTGAAGTCTTTAAACCATGATTTGAGGACTTCAGTAGCACAGACATAGGTGGGAGGTTTATTGCAGGAATGCGTGTGCAGGAGGTCAGACTAGATGATCATAATGGTCCCTTCTGACCTTAATAGCTATGAAAAAAAAAAAGTATTTGAGTGCAAGATTTGGTTCCTATACTTAATAAATATGTAACAGAAGCTGCATTTAGTTTGGAAAGGTCAGATGTAATATGTCCTGGAGTAATTTTCCATCTGTATATTTGGTTTCTTTATCTGAGAGTTTGGAAGTAAAGAATTTTGAAAATAAAAAGACAAATTATTCTACTTCATTAAGTGCCACAGGAAAAGTGACAAATGGGTGTTATTATTCACCATTAAATTTCAAACTGCAGCCTGCCATTTTGAAATATCTAAAATCTCTCATGTCCCTGGTGTAGCTGTTGGGGGACCTGTCTACAATATTACCACTAAAAAGGGCTTTTATTTATTTAATTGCATTGCAGTAGCACCTAAGGGCCCCAATCAGGGATGAGGACCCCTTTGTGTCAGTCACTGCACAAAATGTCTGTTCAGTGACTAGTACAATGGGACTCTGATTAGAACCCTTAGGCACTACTGCAGTACAAAATACAAAAAAAAAACAAACCCGAAAACCCACCAACTTTCTTTTTTAGAGGAATTTCTATAGAAAGGATGTTCATTCTTCCCCTAGGATACCTGATTACTAGAAGTCCCCCCTAGTTCAGTCCATGAGCCCTCCCTATTAACTACATGTTTGGTTATCATAATTTTTCCACTGAATGCATCCGATGAAGTGAGCTGTAGCTCACAAAAGCTTATGCTCAAATAT
The DNA here is from genome assembly GCF_965140285.1 of Lepidochelys kempii. Lineage (NCBI taxonomy): Eukaryota > Metazoa > Chordata > Testudines > Cheloniidae > Lepidochelys > Lepidochelys kempii. Next base: position 157,047,275 of record NC_136382.1, read on the forward strand.
ACTTGTTAGTCTCTAAGGTGCCACAAGTCCTGCTTTTCATTTTGCAGATACAGACTAACACAGCTGCTACTCTGAAACCTATTTACAGAACTGTTAGTGATAGCTGGTCTTACAGGCTTTTTCATTGTTACTAGGAGGTTTAAGAAACGCGTATGGGTTTCTAGTTTGCCAACAAAGCAAGCAGTCATTATTTGAGATGTGGGAGATGTTGCCTCCTGTAATCATGACACAGCCTGTCTTCAGCTCTATAGCTGTGGATTAAGTCAAGATGCTGAAAGATTGTGAGGCAGTTTACACTGGGATGCCAGACTAGTTTTCTCCACTTGATTTCAGGAAAGCTTACATTCTAGAGTCTTGGATTTATCCTTCAGTACACCAAACAACTTCTATCCTTCTCCTAGTCTTTTCTAAAATTTTACTGCTTCCATTACTAAACATCCACTCTTGCGGAGGGGGAAAAAGAAAATATTGTCAAGTAAAAACCCCATAATTTCATAAAATATGTATCATATAACCTGTCATGCTCTTGGCTGTTACATCTCTTCTTTATCCCATTTCCACACCCCATATCTCCTGTCTGTATTTGTTCATTTAGATCATTTTAAACTGACGGCTAAATATATGTAAATGAAAAGGAACTTAAAATAGTTTCTTTTATATCCTGTGGACCTGTCTAGAAAAGTAGACATTACATTGGTGAAGGAGAGCAAATAACTGATATCAAGAAGGCTGACGTGTTTCATGCATGTTTTGCTTCAGCCTTCACTAAAAAAGGTAGATTATGACCAAATATTCAACACGATTAATATTAACAGCAAGGCGGAAGGAACACAAGTCAAACTAGGGAAGGAGTGGGTTAAGGAATATTTAGATAAGTTAGACGTAGTGTATTCAAGTCTGCAGGGCCTGATGGAATTCGTCCTAGAGTACTTAAAGAACTAGCTGAAGCAATCTCAAAACGGTTAGTAATTAATATCTTAGAGAACTCCATGGAGGACGGGTGAAGTCTCAGAGAAATGGAGAAGGGCAAACATAGTACCGATCTTTAAAAAAGAGAACCCCGAAATTATAGACCACTTAGCCTCAATTTGATATCTGGAAAGATAGTGGAACAAACTATTAAAAATCTATTTCTAAGCCCCTGGAAGATGATAGATTTATAATAGCCAGCATAGCTTTGTCAAGAACAAATTATATCAGCCAACCTAATTTCTTTCTTTGACAGGGTTACTGGTCTAGTGGATAGGAAGGAAGGAGTAGATGTGATACATCTTGATTTTTAGTAAGGTTTTTGAGACAGTCCCACATGGCTTTCTTATAAGCAAATTCAGAAAAATTTGGTCTAGATGAAATTACTATAAGGTTGGTACACAACTGGTTGAAATACTGTACTCAGTGTAGTTAATGGTTTGCTGTGAGGGTGTATCTCGGGAGGTCTTGCAGTGGTCAGTCCTGGGTCCTGTACTATTCAATGTTGTCATTAATGACTTGGATAATGGAGTGGGGAGGATGCTCATAAAATTTGAGGATGACACCAAACTGGGGGCGGAGGGATTACAAGCACTTTGGAGGACAGGATTAGAATGTAAAACAACCTTGACGAAGTAGAGAATGAGTCTAAAATCAACAAGATGAAATTCAATAAAGACAAGTGCCCAAGTACTTAATGCAGAAAGGAAAAATCAAATACACAACTACGAAATGGGGAGTAACTGGCTAGATGCTAGTACTGCTGAAAAGGATCTGGGGGGTGTAGTGGATCACAAATCAAGTGTGAGTCAAGAGCATGATATAGATGTGAAAAAGGTAAATATCATTCTGGGGTGTATTAACGGGAGTGTTGTATTTAAGATACAAGAAGTATTTGTCCCACTGTACTTGGCATTGGTGAGGGCTCAGCTGGAGTACTGTGTCCAGTTCTGGTTGCCTAACTTTAGGAAAAATGTGAATTAACTGAGGAGAGAGTCCAGAGGAGAGCAACAAAAATGATAAAAGGGTTACAAAACCAGATGTATGAGGAAAGGTTAAAAACCTGGCAATGCTTAGTCTTGAAAAAAGACTGAGGGAGGACCTGTTCTCCATGTCCACTGGAGATAGGACAAGAAGTGATGGGCTTAATTTGCAGCAGGGGAAATTTGGGTTAGATACTAGGAAAACTTTCCAATTGTAAGGCTAGTGAAGCTCTGGTACAGGCTTCCAAGGGAGGATGTGGAATCCTTATCACTGAAGGCTTTTAAGAACAGGTTGGACAAACACCTGTGGGGGATGGTCTCGGATACAGACTGACATGGCTGCTACTCTGAAACCGAGGTTTACCTTGTCCTACCTCAGTTCAGGGGGCTGGACTTGATGACTACTCACGATCCCTTCTAGCCCTACATTTGTATGATTCTATGATCTTTCTAACAGACAGTGGATACAGGAAATCAGCAACACTTGTAGCTGGATAAGCTGTTCCTTTTAAACAAATACATCTGCTTTTAACTAGTATCATTAAAAAAATATTTTGTTAGGCTGCATTATGATACAGAACTATTCAGACCTCACACAAGGTTAGAGAAGCTTTTAAACTAGAAACATTTCTGTCTATTTGTATTTTATTTTTATTCCTTCTTGTTTGTTTTTTTGTCAGTGACCGTTGAATGAAAACAGTCTCATTTTACTGTGATTTCTTCATATTTCCACCCTGAAGACCTGATCCTCTGTGACATCACATTTTATTCCCTGAACAACCTCTTGCAATATCATAAACAGTATTATGGGCTACAATAGTGTTTCCCAAACTTTAATGTACCACTTTCTTAAAAAATTGAGGTTTGAAGTACCATATGCAAATTTCTCCTTTTTATGCACCTTTATTTTAGGCCTTAACAGGCTTAAATATTTCCAGACTCTTTAATAAAATAAATGCCTACGGAAGTCTAAAATATTCCATTCTAGCAAGGGCTGGTTGGAAAGTGAAAATTCTGTTTTGCAAAAAAATGTAAGGTTTCAACATTTGTTTTCGTTCCAATATGGAACGAAACCAAGACCTTTTGGGAAATTTTTTGCATAAAAGAGGCCAACCCCACACTAATCAGTGGTTAGGGTACTCTTATCTTGTTTTGACCAGATCTTCCATTGTGGACCTGAGACGCCTTCCTGACGAAAGAGTCATCAAAACCTGTAGGTTTCCCTGAAAAGTTGTGGTTTTGATCAATTAGCATTTTCCAGCAATTTCTTTCATGTTACTCAAATTACAAGAAACAAACGACATTAGATATACTGGCAACTTAAAAATATGATGTTTTAAAACTTATTACCTGCTATTGTTAAAAGTGACATTTAAGATTTCTGATCTTTCAGCTACAGCAGAAAATTATTTTTCTCTCAGGTTTGTGCATTTGATAGCACTTGTATGTTCAGTTTCACTGCTTTGCTACAGGGTTTTTCATACAGTAACAAAGGAGAGAAAAACACCTTAAACCTAGGAAAATGTGGTTATAAAACCACAAAAATTGATAGAGGGTTTAGGAGTAAGTATAGTAACTGACACCACTTTATTTGTGTTTTAAAAAAGAGCTAGCTTTCATTTTGACAGTGACTCTTTATTAAAGAGTGAGAGCAAAGAAATGCAGAAAACATGACTTTTATAGATTTGTTTCTCAAGAAAAAACTGTTCAGTCTTTCTGTGAGGATGTCGCTGCTCTGTCAGGTCCCTGTTCTGAAATACTCCTTTTCCTACCCGGATAGAGCCTTTTGGTGCCTGTAAATTCAGTAAACTTTAAAAAGTGCCTATACATTTTAATTGCCCTTCTTGATGTACTTTTGTTTCATTTGATAACATTTTCATTGGCACATCAAAATATTCACCCCACCTATTTTCATTTGCTAACACTGAGAAAAGTAACATTAAATAACGTTAACATAAATGGCGTGAGTTCTAGGGTCATTGCCCATCTGTTATTTATTTTGATACATGCAAGTCCACTAAAAACTGATCACGTCAGTAATATTTCAGCAGCTAAGCAGTGGCTTCAGAAACTAACCCTGGTGAAAATCCTGTGAGATGCAGTTTTGGACAGCGAACATATCAAGAAACTCAGTATCTTCAAACAGTACTTAGGACTCCCTAGGATAGTGCACATTCTACAAATGTGGTAAAGGTCACTTTCTGACCTTGAAACAACCTTCTGCTGTAGATTGCATTGAATTATTAAACCAAATAATATAAACAAAGTAAAACCTTTGATTAACCTTGCTTCTCAAAGTGTCTTGACCTTTATGGAGTCCTACTGGTTGACATTTTTAAGATTGTTTTAGTAATATTTCCTTCCTTTATAGAAGGTTTTATTTGTGTTCTTCCATCTTGTTTATATCTTTTTTTTTTCATTTGATATTTCTTCACAGATAGAGCGGTATCTGCATTATGTATCTACTTTGTTACTGTAGGAGAGTAATGATGTGGGCCTTTGTATATAAAATTACAGTAATGTAATTTTATAAATAGACACATTACAAATAAAAGGTATAGCAAATAATTACTGAAAGACTTAAAATATGAGGGAAAAAATAAAGGCAGATAAGCAACTACATAAAACCATTTTAAAGGTCAGATACATATCTACAAGTAAATGAGTGATAAAGCATATAACATCTATTTAATACTGAAGGTATTGGTGATAACTTTAAATCAGGAAATTAGTTTAAACAGAGATATGTTAATTTTACTTTGTGGTTTATTGCAACTTAATTTTTGTTTAAATTTTCTGTAATACTGCATAAAATACCATTGTTTCCTGATAACTTTGATTCTTACACTTCACTAGATTCTGTGGGGAAAATGACTGTGCAGCCACTTTGGGGAGTTATTCCATGTCCTGGCCACACCAATCTGAAGGATAGGTAGGATAGTGGTACTGATGAGACAGACTAAAGGAACACAGGTTCTTTGTTTGCCCATAAAGCAGAGCACCGTCTCCCTTCTGGATTTCTCCATTTGGCTTCCTTTTTTTTTCTTTTCCCAGTGGTAGCAGCAAAAGCTACAGAAGGCCACGAATGACCAGTTAGCAAAGAGTCACTGCAGGCGTGGTCTATCTACTACTCTGTACAAACTGTGGTTTTGCTGCTTGAGATTGTAGCTTCCAACAGCTCTTGAAAGGTCACACCAGCAGTGTCTGCTAATATGGCTCCACGCCCCTATCCTGCTGTGGCTCCCACAGGAAAGGAACTTTTCAGCACTATCGGTGGTTAAACCTTAACACTTGGGACTTAAGCCAGTCAGTAGTCCCAACAAGGCCTTGCTGTCTTGAAAGGACAATTCCTATGTGCCTGCCCTTGCTAGTTCTGTCTTATAAGAAGCCTAAGGAAAAACTAAATCACTCATGAGAGATCAAAGCTTTTATTTCTCACTTCATCCCCTGGTTTGCAGGTCTCTTTTGTCACCTTTTGTCCTAGAGCCAATCTGGAGGACTCAAGAGCTAGACCCACCACAGCATTCAGTAAGATAGTCCAGAGGAATGGCAATTTTTACTTAAACAAGTGGGTGAGGCCCTTAAAACTAAATGAAACTGAGCAAAATTAAGATGCTAGTTCTTGTTATCCCTACTCTCTGTGCCTTTCATGGTAGATTCCAGAAAGTAAAAATCATTGCTAGTTTTCTGTCACATTACCGATAGTCTTCTCTCTGGCACATTAGCATTGTAAGCCACCGACTCTTTGGGCTTAGTTAAATTGACTATCAAGCATTAAAAGATGACTGTGGAGCTTTGGGCTCTTAAGTAACTGTGTCCTCTAATGACCCTTAAGTATTCTTTTTTAAAAAAAAATCAGAAAGTACTATCAGATCCTTCACCTTCACTGGGAAGACTTTGTGGTTTTGTCACTGGGTGAGTGAGTTATCTGATACTGATGATGGCAGTCCTTTTTTGTGGATCCAGATTGTTCAGTGACAGAGTGAATACTGCTTTAAAGGAAAATATGAGAATGACGGGATTAGATACGTGTTATGGATGACCTGAATATCAGTGTTGTAGTAAATAAACAAATGAGTCCCTCAGGAGTTTTAGCACATCTTTGTTTCACCGGAAATCACGAAAATAGTAAAGCTCACCAGTAGCTTCAGTACCAAAGATACGTTAGGTTTTTTTATCACTTATTTAATTTGTAGGTATCTATCTGACCTTTAAAATGCTTTTATGTGGTTGTTTATCTGCTTTTAGTATTTTGTTCATATTTCAAGTCTTTCAGTAATTATTTGCCATACCTTTTATTTCTGCTTTTCTAGGTACTGGGTCTATTTATAAAATGACATTCCTGTAATTTTGCTTCAGGGCTTAAGATGACCTCTATCTAATGGAGCCTGGGACGAAACTTTTCTGGGGGAAGGTTATCCCATAACTGCCTATTTCAGGGTTTCATGTACCTTCCTCTGAAGCATCTGGTATTGGCCACTGTCAGACTAGAGGAGTAAATGGACCACTGGTCTGATCCACTAGTCAAGTTCCTATGTTTCATCCACAGGTCACTTCCACTGAAGCACTTCTTCCATCAACACAGCATAAGAGATCAAGTCTTTTAGCTCTAGACACCATAGAGCCTCATTCTCCATAACAAGTTTTTTGTTAAGCACAGAGAAGTTGGATTTCAATTTCAGAATCAGCCCTTTCATCAACCAGGAGAGTCTTCCATATCCTGGTAGGGGAGGCAGCCCAGGAAAGAGTCCTTCAGACAATTCTAATCTCCCTCACTTCTCCAGAGTGAAACTCCGAAAACATCAACAGCATGGGCCAAAATAACAAAGGACGAATTGGGTATTGTCAATACTTAAAAGAGTTTATTTAGTACAGTTCTTCTCCTTCCTTCGCCCTGGGATAATTTTATCAAACCTCCAATAGAATCAACAAAAGAGAAAAGTGTTTCTTCAGGCTCTAAATTATCTAATTTGGTTAGAGGCCATAATCTGTATCAGAAGGAACAAGAATTATCAAGAGTATACCAACCCTTCTGCAGTCCCCCAAAAAATCCTAGAGCATGTGCCTGGTCTTGAAGTGGTTCAGTGAATATATTTGTTGCCAGAAGATGAAGATAGTAGCTACTTGGATCCTATTCTGTTTTATATAGGTGTTCATACTGCGCACATCTGAATACCTTCTGGTAGTGCATTGAGCAATGTAACAACTCCTCTGTCATGTGGTGTTTGCTCTCTCCTCTTCTCCCCAGAGGGAGAAGCATGTGGAATGTCATCTTGTGGTAGATTTTAGATTTGTTTTTGTGTTGGTTAAATATACCTGTTGCTATGTGTTTATATTGGAGAAGGCAGGGTCAAAGAAGTGCACCTTGCATTTGAAGCAGAAAGTGGTAAAGTTTGTGATAATCCTTAGTTCCTGGGGGAGTTCCTTCCACAGTCTGAGACCAGCTCTGGAGAAAGTCCTGACTCCTGCACAGACGAGCTTTATTCTTATTGTTGAGAGTTCCATTGTGCCAGAGTGTGAAGTTGTTGACCACGGTCTTCATTCTGGAGCTTTAAATGGCATTTTAGATATCTTTGGGCCCAGGCCATAGAGCACTTTGAATATAAGGACTGAGACCTTGAACTAAATCCTAAATTCTATGGAAAGCCAATATAGAGAGCAGAGGAAAGGCGTGATGTACTATCCGTAGTGCCTGTTGCTAAGGAGACATTCTTCAGTGTTTTGTACTAGCTGGACTTTCCTAAGTGCTTCAGGTTTCATGCCCCGGTATGTTGCACTACTGTAGTCGAGCTGAGGGGTGACAGAGTCATGAATAACTGAGTCCACATCTTCGTCTGCCAGGATTGGACAGAGTTCCTTCCCAACTGGAGGGGTAGAAAGCATTATTAACAGCTATTGCTATATGAGAATTCAGCATTCGTGAGGAATCCAAGAGAACTGCTAAATTAGACTGAATTGACCAATTTTGGCTTCAGTTCCATTGGCCTGTAGTTAGTTGGCTTTTGGCTAGATTCTCTGTGAGCTTGCTCAGGAATGACCGATTTGACACCTGGACAATAGTTGGCTAGGACTGAAGTCTCCAGGGTGAGTAGGGCAGCCTGTTGCATGTTGGAAGGAGGAAGGGAAGATTCTATATCTGTATGAAGTGTTGGTTATTTTGGAAAGGAGGGCATCAGTTGTTCATGGCTCTTTTACGAGCCAGGAAGGGCCTGAGATAGGATTCACAGCTTTTGGGTCAGGATTCTTTTAGGGTGTCCAGAACCTCTTGATGAGTCAATGTATTGAACTCAGGGACTGCAGATAAGCTGTTGTTTGGTGGGTGCCGACGGAGCGATGCTGTTTGAGAAGGCTTCCCGAGTGTGTGTGATCTTTTCAGTGAAGGAGGATGATAGCTCTTTGCAGTACTTGATGCTTGGATCTGCAGATTGTAGGTAGATACTCAAGGTTGATGAAATGATTTACTGTCCTGGATAGCTCCTTGAGGCAGGATTTGGCAGCATCAGGGAGGCTGATAGGAAGGTTTTCTTGGCTGTAATACAGCCTCAGCACAAGACTTGAGGAATTAATTGTATTTCATCCTGTCTGAATCAGTCTTTTTTCTCTCTTTATGGAGCACTGAGTGTCAGAAAACCAAGGAGCTCTGTGTGGACAGTGGGGAGGAAGGGACCATTGGGGGACCAGCATGTCAATGGCCAAGGACAGTGTAGAATGGTGATGATTCACCAGTCCTCAGCTCCTCATCCTATGACGATGTTCCACTTTGTTGGAACTCTTAAACTTTTAATTCCCCAGCCACCTGGGAACTAAGCCCTAGTCTACACTACCAAATTCCTTCAGTATAACCATATTGCTCAGGGATGTGAATAATCCACAGCCTGGAGCGACATAGTTATACTGACCTAGACGCTAGTGTAGACAGCACTATGTTGGTAGAAGAAAGTCTTCCATCAGCATAGCTACTATGTCTCATGGAGGTGGCGTTATTAAGCCAACGGGCTTAGAGTGTCTTCATCAGAAGCGCTATAGTGGCACACCTGCATTGGTGCAGCTGTGCTGCTGTAAATTTGTAGTGTAGACCTGAGGGTTCAGTCCAGGAACCCTCTTGGGCACTCTCTGTAGTCAGAAACCTGTGGTCTCCTGATTGATGTCCTGAAATGTTGGAGGGTAGAAGAACAACAATTTAATTTAAATTTTTAATTTATTTGTTGTAAACCAGTCTCATGACCCTTGGGAATCAGACTCTCACTGTGTTTGAACACTAGGAGTTCATGATACTGCATATAGTGCATTTTCTGTTCTAGGCACAGTATCAGCAGTGGTCAAATCTCCAGAGCCTCAAAATGTGAAACTAGGAGGGGCCTTTACATTTCTCATCTTGGATCAGGAAGATCTGTGTTCCTTGTCCTCTGCTGCTGGGGCAGACACCCTAGCGGGAAGTTTGAGCGTGGAAATGTTTATGAAATTGCTCATTGATTTACTTCTCACAGGTGAAATTTCTTTGGAATTTACCCCTTGACTCACTCCCTCTTTGCTTCTATTCAATTAAGTGCATTAAGCTGAGGTGTCCTTAGTGACAAACAGCTAGCTTTGCCTGCCTGCTGTGACCTTAGTATTGCAAGGGTAGGTCCTTTGTGGAATACAGTGTGGCTGCTCTCCTTCCACTTACCGTGATTGGATACTACTCTCTATCCTCTGTAGGAGGGGTATGCCCTCTTCTTTACTCCCTCCCTGCTACAGTCAACCTGTTGGTACAGATTGGACAGTTGCTAGAGGATGAAATCTGCTGTCAAGATTCCACAGAGCAAGTAGTCCCAGTGAGACACCTCCACCTGTTACCCTCATGGGGAATTGAGTGGGCTTTACCCCCATTTAAGTCGGCCATTACCCACTGATATTTGCAGTCTCTTGTGTTGAGCAAATGTGGAATGTGAGGGAATTCAGTGCAGTGTATAGTTATTGATTCAATGAGAATTTTGTTTTCAGTTGATACTAATTTCATGCTACCCGTTGGAATTTCAACACGTTTCCTGTGTGTTGGATCCCTCTCTTACACTCCCCCAAACTCCATCTGACTGTTTTGTGTCTAGAAGCTGGCTCTTGTCAGATTGAAAGGTGCCCTAATTTAATTCCTGTTTCATGGCAGAAAGAACATTGTCCAGTCTGGCTGTGTTTTGTAGAGGTTTCACAAAATACTAGCTTACTCAGTTCATTCCCCAGCATATACTGCAGAAACCCCCCTAAACCAAATGATGAGAGCCATAAAATCCACTGCTCCTGCACCAATCCCTCCTGGTCAAACTCCTTAAAACACTCAAAGCATCTAGAACTGGAGTTCTCACAACAACATTTTTGGTGGCCCCAGAGTGCAGCCACGAGCTCTTGCTGGTGGCTGTACTGACACTCCTGTGAAATTGACAAGACAGCCAACAGTTGATGTAAGAGATGCAGTGTCTACACAGACACTGCATTGCCCTAACTACACCGACGTAAGCCTTACACCTCTTGTGGAGGTGGTTATGTTGGTGTAATAGGGCACTTACATTGGCGGGAGGAAGGCTATAGTGTAGACACTGACATAATTAGGTCAACATAATCTGCCTTAATGTTGACCTTGCTGTGTAGATGGACCAGATGAACAGTCACAGTCTTACTAATCTCACCTCATATAGAAGCTGTTCCATACCCTAATCATTTTTGTTGCCATTCTCTGTACTTTTTCTGATTCTAATATCTTTTTTGAGATGTGGTGACCAGAACTGCACACAGTATTCGAGATGTGAGCGTACCATAGATTTATATAGTGGCATTATGATATTTTCCGTCTTATTAGCTATCCCTTTCTTAATAGTTCCTAACATTCTGTTTGCATTTTTGACTGCTGCTGCGCATTGAGCAGCTGTTTTTTAAAGAACTGTCTGCAATGACTCCTAGATCTTTCTTGAGTCTAAATTAACTATTACCACTCATCATTTTGAGCGTATAATTGGGATTATGTTTTCCCATGTGCATTACTTTACATTTATCAAGTTTGAATTTCATCTGTCATTTTGTTGCCCAGTCACTCAGTATTGTGAAATCTCTTTTTAAGTCTTCACAGTCAGCTTTGGATTTGATTGTCTTAAGTAATTTTGTATCATCTGCAAGCTTTCCCACTTCACCGTTTACCCTTTTTCCAGATCATTTATGAACATGTTGAACAGCACTGTTCCCTGTCCTGCTCCTTGGGTGACCCTACCACTTTCCACTGTGAAAACTGACTATTTATTCCTCCCCTTTGTTTCCTATCTTTTAACCTGTTACTGATCCAAGAGAGGACTGTACCTCTTATGCAGCGACTGCTTACTTTGCATGAGCCTTTGGTGGGGGGATCTTGTCAAAGGTTTTCTGAAAGTCCAAGTAAACTGTATCCACTGGACCACTCTTGTCCACATCTTTGTTGACACCCTCAAAGAATTCTAATAGATTGGTAAGGCATGATTTCCTTTTACAAAAGTCATGCTGACTCTTCCCCAATGTATCGTGTTCATCTGTGTGTCTGATTCTTTACCAATTTGTCTGGTACTGAAGTTAGGCTTACCAACCTGAAATTGCCAGGATCACTTCTGGAGCCTTTTTAATAAATCGTTGCATTAGCTATCCACCAGTCGTCTGGTGCAGAGGTTGATTTAAGGAATAGGTTCAGAGTTAGGAATTATTTTACTCCCTTACTTTTGATGGGGAGTCTGTTACTAACTGAGGAAGTCACTTCTGTAGTCCCTGCTTGATGAGCCACATGTGGAAATGAAGCAATGAAAAATGTCTTCTGCTACCTAAATACACACATGTATATGTAATTACATGCACAGACTACATTAAAAGAACATCAATTTTGCAAAGAAACACTCAAAAGTTAGGAAATAACAAAATGAAGGTTGCCTGTGCAACCTTAAATTGGCCCCCTTCACTGTATAAATTATTATTAATACAATCTTTGATTAAATGATTCCTTCCTTTCTCTGAAGTTATAAGCAACTGAAAATGATCCCTAAGTGGCGCGGATTGAGGGATGTGCTGCCGCCACTTCCCACAGCCCCCATTGGCCTGAAGCGGCGAACCGCACGGCCGGTGGGAGCTGCGATCAGCTGAATCTGTGGACGCAGCAGGTAAACAAACTGGCCCAGCCCTCCAGGGGGTTTACCATGGCGGGCCATGTGCTAAAAGTTGCCAATCCCTGTTCTAGACTGTGACAATGCTGGCTGAGCTTCCTCTGTTTTAATTTAAGAGAGTTTTACCTGTACTTGGACAAAAATCACTGACCATCTAGTTAGGTTTCTTAAAAAAGCATTATTGGTTTTGCTTAAATGTAAAGTATAAATGTTCAGGCCTCTAACTAGCTCAGTCTTTTGGTTTTGATATGCTTGCTGTACATTCTACTGTTCAAGCAAAAATCTTATCTGAGAAAAAACTTCTGTTAAACTTGAATTTTACAATCTTGTTCTGTGGTGCTGGAACAATTTTTATTGGGGGGATGCTGAAGGTGGAAACCATGTATTTGGATTGTTATTACTACTTCAATTCAGGGGGTGTGGCAGCACCCCTAGTTCCAGCACCTATGATCCTGTTTGTCTCTGAACATACAAGCAGATGTAACTATTTGCTGAGAAGCCAAGTTTTTGTAAATAAAATGCATTCTGCCTGGAGTGTCCCTCGCTAAATTAAACAAATGGAATTTCCCAGCTTGGCCAAGTGCTTTATAGTTTACGTCAGTGTTTACTCTGTGCATTTTAGATGACAAATACTCTGAAGTTAGATAATGCAGTTGTAGCTGAATTAGGAAAAAGTTATGTCATTAATGTGTTTCATGGAGAAGTAGAAGTAACTGATGTCTTATTGTACTCAAGACCCTACACAGAAGGACATGTAAAATATTGCCCTTTAATGAATTATCATATTAAAAATACCATTCTTGAGATGGCCCAGTGGCAAACTGCTTTGAGACAATAGCTGCCCTATGGTATTTAGGATATAAGATGAAATGTGTATGTGGAAAAGTACTTGGAGCTCTGACAGTGATTTGGGTGACCCCTTTAGGGATGTTGTGGGTAATGGATTATTTTCTGACAAGGACACAAAGTGGAGTAGGATGCAGTTAATTTCTAGGTGACTTCATTTTTAATTCTTCAGCCAATTTTCTTAAGTAACATTTGCTTTTGAAAAATAGAACTGTATAGCCAAATAAAAAATTTTGATAGTCTAGATGGTGCTTTTCAGAGATGGTTCTGGTTACTGCTGAGTTGCTTAATATGAAATGATAGGTCTGGAAAGCTTTTTATAACAGCTTACCAAAAGTGACGGGTTTTGATATGTGATTCACTTGTTAAAGAATTAAAGGCTATCAGTATAATTAATGCCAGTTGACATTATTTTATGGGAAATAGGTCCTTCGAACAAACCTGATTTCATTCTTTGACATTATAAGTGTGGTTGATGAAGGAGGGTGCATAAGTGTAATAGTTACACTTTTGCAAGGTGTTGCCTTAGTTCTGCATACCATTCTGATTAAAAAAAATTAGCATTGTACAATATTAATAGAGAACATGTTAAATGGATTGAGACCTGAGTGACCGTTCTCAAAGTAATTGTCACTGGGGAATCATTGAATGGGGGTATTTTCAGAGGGGTTCCACAGAGATCAGTACTAGGCCTAATGCTCTTCAGTATTTTCATCAATAAACTTGAAGGAAATATAAAATCACTGCTGAGAAAATTTGCAGTTTGGCGGAATAGTAAATAACAATGAGGACAAGGCTGTCGTACGGAGCAAGATGGTTTGCCTAATAACCTGAGCCCATTCAAACAAAATGCCTTTTAATACAGCCAAATACAGAGTTTGATGTCCAGGATCAAGGAATTCAGGCCATGCCTATAGAATGGGAAACTTGTATCCTGAACAGCAGTGTGACACTTTCTCAGGGTGCCCAGGACTGAGAGTTACCCCTGCCTTCAGCGAGAGGAAGATTTGCCTGTGTTTAACTGGGTGCCAACTCCCTGATACCAGCAGTCTGTTAGCTACTCAGCCAATCTCCTCGGGTCTTTGCTAGCCCTTACTTTGCTTTGCAGGTTAACAACAAATGCCTCCCAACCCCAGAGCCCCTAAAATCATTCCCCTGCAGTGTCCAGCCCCTGTCACTGGACACTCAGAAATTATCAGGTAAGCTGTCCCCAAAGGACCAGTGCACACACCAGCTTATTTGCTTTAACTGAGGATCAGCTCCAATATAACATCACAGCACTGAGATTATGTTTATAGCAAAAAGTCATGAGGTTTTTTTTTTAAATCCAAGGCTAAGGTAATAGGGATAGTGAATAAGGCTAAAAAAAGAAACACATAAAACAAAAGTATAACACTCTTCTTAAAATCCAAAGTTACTTTAATAGGCTAAACCCTCATCTACAGTAGTTTCTCACCTAAAACAATCTTCCACCAACATGTGTGGGATCCCCCTTTCACTAAGGCAAAAGGGGTTGTCCTTTTTTGCTTCTTCAATGAAGGATAAAGAGAGGTTGTTTTGCCTACTTCTTATATCCCCAGTGTTCATAGTTTGGTCCCCAGAGTCACGATTTCCCATGGTATACTGGCTCCATGTTGCCTTCACATCCTCACGGTGACGCTGTGTGCAAATGGCCTTCCACTGTGTTAGCTTACAGTGCCACTTTTCTTGTGAACCAAGGCAGACAGGTGAATATACATTCTTTGTCTGGTCAAAACCTTCTTGACAACCCTGCTTTGATTCAGACTTTAAAACATATTATATATGTATAGCAGATACACAGTATATAGTATATACACAACTCCTTAAATATCATCAGTACATACATCTCACAACAATTATGAGGATCACTGACATAAGAGATCTTTGTATTAGAGACTTCACTTGACCCTCTTTGGAGAAATACTGTGAAAGCAATGTGTTGAATGTAGTGAGTTTGTGAGGCTTGTCAGGAGTTACTGTTGCATTCGATGAAGTGAGCTGTAGTTCACGAAAGCTTATGCTCAGATAAATTTGTTAGTCTCTAAGGTGCCACAAGTACTCCTTTTCTTTTTGCGAATACAGACTAACACGGCTGCTACTCTGAAACCTGTTAAAGAATTGTGAACCCTTTGCCAGTTGGCATCAATGGGCCTCTGTATCACAAGCAATAACTGTGAGAAGGATTTAGGAGTCATAGTAAATAGATAACTGAGCTTGAACTCCCAATGTGATAATGTGGCAAAAAAAGCTAATGTGATCCTTGGATGTTTAAACAGGGGAGTAGTGAGTAGGAGTAAGGAGGTCATTTTGTATTTGTATACAGCATTGGTGAGACTGATCCTAGAATATGGTGTTCAGTTCTGATGTCAACGTTTAAAAAAGGATGTTGAAAAATTGGAGAGGGAGCAGAAGAGAGCAAAGAAAAGAGATTAGAGGGCGGGAGAAAATCCTTCACAGTGATCAGAAAGAATATTAAGAGGTGACTGGCTTAGTGTATGAATACCTTGACGGGGGGCAATACTGGGATATTAATGGGCTCTTTGATTTAGCACAGAACAGGATAACAAGAACCAGAGGCTGGAAGGTGAAGCCTGACAAAATCAAGTTAGAAAATCCACCACTTCCTTTGGTAATTGTTGCAGGGGTTAATCAAACTTGCAGTTAAAAAATTGTGCCTAGTTTCTATCTCTCATTGTCTCCAGATCATGACTGGATTTCTTTTCTGGAATATATTCTTTAGCCAAACACATTATGCTTCAGTCAAACACAAATTCTTGGACTCAATATAGGAGTATGTAGATAAAATATAATGGCTTGTGTTATATACAGAAGATTAAATCAGATGATCAGATGTCCTTTCTGACCTCAAACTCTGTGAATTTGCTTGTAAGCGAAGCTTAGGTGGATGTTCCAAATACATAATTATATATGTATGGCTAGGAACTGGATGACTCTGGAGACTGCTCTACAGTTAGGTAGATGCCTTTCACTTTCAGGTTACTGATTCTAATGAAGAGATTATCAGTAGTAACCAAAATTTTACATCCTGTAAAAACTGCCAATTAGAAATTGAAGGCAGAATGCAGAGGTTTTCTTCATATACATCTATTAAGTAACTAGGAATGCCTTTTTAAAAAGTGTCAGGAGTGCAAATAAGGATCATCAGCAGTCTCTCAATATCAGTTTTATAAACTGAAAATAATTTTTTGTATGGCTATGTATTAGGGTTCGTATTTTTTCACTTTGTGTTTTTGCAAGTAGTATGGGAAGGAGTAGGCCCATGTCAACTGAATTATAATAAATAACTAGAATTATAACATTTTCCAAATCTTTTCAGGCAGTCATGTCATATTAACATAAATTCAGAGAGGTGAAGGATGTTCTTGTTTGTGAAAGCAGAGAACTAGATAGCCAACCACAAATCCACATTAAACTTAAAGAATATTGGGCTGGAAGGAATTCAGAGTACTGTTTTTGCAAAAATATCTCATTTTGGAAACCAGTTATTGCGTTAAGTTTTCTGTTCTGACTCTCTACACTTGGTTGTGTGTACTTTCCACCGACATACAAAACCGACGAGACCATGCAGATCGCTATTGGCACTTCTTATAAATCCTTTTCATGTCAGTAATTATTCTGAGAACTCAGATCACAAAAATTAGTCTCAATAACAATATGAAAAATAGGTTATCGGAAACCCCAATTATTTTCTTAAATTGTCTTTATGGCAGTGGTTCATAGAGTGTAGGTGTGAGGCAACAGTAGCTACATTTGTCTTATGGGGAAACCTTTAAACAATAACAGGAAACCCTGTTAGGGTACCCTTTTCAAACAGATGGGACTTGTAAGATATGACTTACATAATGGCATTTTCCATTTGAAAAGATTTTGTTCTAACGTAGGTGGGATGGTTAGGGAAACCCTGACATGAACATCAGTTCAACTTTTCCTATTGTGAATGCAGATTTTGCTCAGTCTACAATATTAAGAAGCATGGATTTCAGGCCTCTGAAGCTTTCGGCAGGTGAAGCTTATGGAGTTGTTGTATTAAAAAAAAAAAAAAAAAAGTGAAAGGTTTTCAAATCAACAAATTGCAATATGGACATGCTGAATTCATATGCTAGGTGACTAACTACAAAGCTGCTCCTGCCAGTCCAGTAATGATTCCTATGGCTGATGATTAGTTATAGTTCAAAAGTGACCTGCTAAGGGACATAAATGTTTGTTGCCTTATGATGAATAAAGATGACTGGCATTCTTTTTCATTTTTTTTTCTGCTTATGATTTTTATATTAAAAATTTAAATCTTGTCTACTCTGGAAGAATCTGTAGACAACTCATGACACCTGGTAGGATTATGGCAATGTGTATACCAATAAAAGTGAAACCTGATTGAGGATGAAATAAATTTAAGACTCTCTAAACTCACTGGTTTTTGTTAACATTTATTTAACATAAAAGCTTGGAGAAGAAGCTGTTTCTTACATGGGCATGTAGTGGTCTGGACACTACTCAAAAAGAAAAGGAGGACTTGTGGCACCTTAGAGACTAACAAATTTATTTGAGTGTAAGCTTTCGTGAACTACAGCTCAGTAGCTCACGAAAGCTTACGCTCAAATATATTTGTTAGTCTCTAAGGTGCCACAAGTCCTCCTTTTCTTTTTGCGGATACAGACTAACACGGCTGCTACTCTGAAACTTGGACACTACTCATGATTCACACCTACACATGATTCATTCCACCACAATGAAGGCAGTTTATGTGTATCCCTACTCACCCCTTTCTTCCTTGCAATTCACACTCCCCTTGTGGGACCGAACATTCAAGGTAAGAAAACCACTACTTAAAAATCAACACCACTCCCTTTTCAATTAAGGGCTGAAACAGCTGTTTGTACAAGGAGTTATTCAATTCTTTGAAACAAAAAATGGGAAGACCAGAGCTAACATTCCTGATATTTCTGAGGAGCAGAGCAAAACATTTTTTTTAAGATTAAACAAACTTTGAGATTTCTTTAAAAATACCTACAGTAAAGTCACTTTTTCTTTGCATTAAATAGACTTAATTTGAATTACTTATTAGAATTTATGACAATGAGCAACTCTTAATATATACACACAATTTTGTTTTATTTGTTTTCTGCAAAGAATTAGAGAGGAAGTTTCTTTTCACTCAAACAGAAACCTCTATAGAAAAAAGAGAACTATCCTATTAACATTTTAAACGTTAATCTTTTGCCAGAGCTTTGCTTGGTTTTGGGACATCTTTCTTTTATATAGGTGCTTTTCTTGACACTTTTCGCACTTTCTCCATGCCAAGTTGTCCTCTGGATGCCTCAGAATCATTTGCAGTCTATCTTGAATATAGACTCCCATTGACCCTTACTTGCCTGAAAAAGTTTCAAGGTGGTGTTCTTGGTTCATTTACAAGTTAACACATTCAAGTTTGGGGTGGCTTTGCTGAGATGGTACTGTCTGCTTTCTGCATTGTTGCTGCTGTAATTTAGTCTCTATTTCTGTTACAAACGCCACACTTCCAGAGGGTTTAAACAGGGCTACAATATTTTCAGAAAGTTATATGCAGGGCAGGAGCAGTTACCAGTCAGGTGTAAGGATTTTGGTGCCCTGTAAGGATTTTTCTTTACTCCCTTACTTTGTCTCCTTAAAAGATAGGAATCAGTCGTAGGGAAGTGATCTTCAGCCACCTGGGCTGCTGTCTTGGATCCAACACATTGTGTAAACTATGCCTGTAAAGGCTTTTAAAAAAAAAAAAATCTAGCTTCTGTTTTCTGCAGCCATGTTTTACAAGCTTCTATACCTCAGTGCCTTCGGTTTACACTGTGAGCTTTCCCCGCAGCTGCATTATATCAGACAGCAGGAAGTGTGATGAAGCCTGAGGTAGGGTCTGGGTTTTTTTTTGTTAACTTTGCATGAATACTGTGTGTATGCTGTCAGTATGTCCAAAAGGCTGAAGCATTTGCCTGACCATTTTTTAATTATGGATGTGCTGGTAATGAGCTCCATAGTTAAGGTTGGGTTCAGTTTTTTTTACTTAAAGCAGGGACTGAACCTTCTGTGTTGCAGGAAGAATCTTCTTCAGATTTATAGCATGTAATCAATAAGTGACTGTTAATTTTCTTAATATTTTTAAGTAATTGTACGAATTAGTTTGAGTTAAAATTTTCTTAAAGGGCTCGATTTTAATTTTAAGAAATTACTCTTTTGAGCCTCATGGGTTTTTTGGGCCCTTCAAACTAACACTTCTTACTAATTCTTCAAACTTTCCCTATAACTAGAATTCAGTGGAAAGGCTGGGAATTGGCATGTTTTTTGGGGGAAAAAAATAGCCAGCAGAACTTTTTGCTTAATAATGAACAGTGTGATTTATAACGTTGTCAGGGCCAGTGCAGAAGCTTACCTCATTAAGTAGTAGTGTTGTGACATCAGAGGTAATTCAGCCAATGACTGCCATTCCTCTCCAGTTAACTTACATGCTGCAGTTCTGTTGGGTGGTGAAGTGATTCTGTGAAGTGATGGGACTGAACACGTCAAGAGTTTTCATTGGTAGATAACATGATAAAACTAAAAGATAAACTTGGAAATTGGTATACAAAACCATCATATTGTGTATCAGTTAAGGTTGGTCTCTATATAACATACGTAACATAAACCACAAAAGCAAGGAAATGAACAATTAAGACATATTGTAGGTACCATTTACTGCTTCTCTTTACTACTCAGAGAAAGTCTTCAATAGCACAATCAGCATACACCACACATTGCAGTCTTAAATCTGCCTCTGGGATGAGGGAAACGGGAATATGGGGACTTGGGTACTAAAAGTCTGGGATCCTCACAGGAGCAGAGTCAGTAGTGTGATGTGTTGGGCTATGTAGTGGATTTGACATTAGTGAAGTCTGTGTCAGTCGGTGGAAGGGTAGTGTGTATGTACTGTTAGATGTCTCAACTATTCTGTACTTGCTTTTATAGGGGGTATAGAATCATAGAATATCAGGGTTGGAAGGGACCTCAGAAGGTCATCTAGTCCAACCCCCTGTTCAAAACAGGACCAATCCCCAATTTTTTCCTCAGATCCCTAAATGGCCCCGTCAAGGATTGAACTCACAACCCTAGGTTTAGCAGGCCAGTGCTCAAACCACTGAGCTATTTCCCTGCCGTCCTGCCCCTGTTATGTTTAGAACACCCTTAACTAATCACAGCCTCTTAATATTTTAGGAATCACTGAAAAATACCACCTCAGTTTAGTTTTAAAAAAAAAATCCAAACAAGCCTCTTGCATAGTTTAAATCAATTGTCAAAATTACCCACTTAAATCTGACAGTTATAATTGCTTGTGATCCCATTTAGTTATTTTACTGAAGATAATGTCTGTTTTAATCTTGTATCCTCCAGAGTACTAATTTTATCTTGTGTAAGTATCTAAGTGCATTGTGTTTCAAAGATTAATTAAAATCATTGTTGGCAAGGATGGGTGAAAATGGTGTTTGCTGAGGATCTAATCTTTTTCTTGCCTGATAAATGCCAGTGACTTATTTTGGAGAATATTGTATCCATGATGAAAATTTTTTTTCAGTAGTTGTAAATCTTAAATGTTGTTGGAAACCCTGTGCATACCAGTAATTCACTTCTACTCAATTTATCTTCAAATATCTTTCTCGTCACATCACTTTTTATGCCTTTACAACCAATTCCACCACTTCTTTCCCTCATCTAATTCATTGAAAGAAGGGTGAAGAACATGGTTTTTTTTTGTTCATCTATATAGTGCCTCAGTCACTATAAATTAAGCTTCTGGACTGTTAATTGAGTTCAGGCTGATTGTGTAAAAGAGCACATTGTACTGCTTCATGTAACTGTGATCCAGTGCCTTTCCATCACTTTATCTTTTCCTTTTGGCATTGAGATGTTCCATTAATTCTGCTTTGTTTTAAGTCTATCACTTACTTCCCTCCTCGTTAACATATGGCAACAGCAGAAACAAATGGAAGCAATGATTTGTGGGGCAGAAAGTGGTGTTAAATTGTTGAGTGCCAAATAATTTTAAATAACAAAAATTACTAAGTATACAGTCCAGAGAAACAAAAACAAGCAAGCATTAAACAATGGTTACTTCCACTACAATCCCTTCTGTGTATCTTTGTGGAGAGCTTTTGACAGATTAGACTGTAAGAGTGGGTCTACTGGGTATGGCAACTCTTCTCAAGGCAAGTTGAGACCAAAGTATATTAAACCCCAAATGGGTAGTGAGTCCTGTCTTAATGTAAGAGAGATAACTGAAACAGTTTATAAATGTACTAAGGAATTTTATTTAGGGGTTGGTGACTCCTGTCTGGTTTATCATGGATAACCTAAACAGTTTATAAATGGGCAGAGGTAAGTGATTTTAACTATAAAACCGAAGAAACACTTACTTCAGTTATATTTAATTAAAAAAAAAAAAAGGCCACTCAAGGATTAGTCTTGAGACTGGCACATTAATGAATATTCAATCTTAAATTCACGTTAAATCTTACTGTTTCTCTCTGTTTATCAAGGTTAGCTTATGTCTCCTCTCCAGGAGTAAATGGTCTAAACAATTTGGTGTTTGAGGAGAAGCTGTTGGTGTCTTTTAACTAGAATAGCTAGTCCATATCATGGTAAAATTATTAGAAGAAAAATGTAAATCCGAATCCCTTGGCAGTGCTTTTGCGAGCACCACTCACCATGGATGGTGAAGTCTCTGTGATGCTGTGTTGCAAAAGCAGTGCAAAACTGGAAGGTTGGTGCTGCTTGGGATGATGGGTGGTGGCTTTTGATTCTTCTTAGCTATCTTGCTTGCTGCTGCTGCTGCTTGCTTGCTTCTAGAGATAATCATTGCAAATGTAATAATACATAAGAGAGTTAAGGTATGTAGGAGTGCTTATAGGTAGGGGAGGGGAGTGAGAGTGTGTCAGTTCAGGGGAATTTATAATTTCTGGAGTCTCACTGAAGATGGAAGGCATACCTCTTTCAAATATCAGCTGGAGTTAGATATCAGCTGCTTCACATTTCATTATCTCAACACCTTCACGGCATAGTCATAGTGGCATCTGTCACGGTTACCAGACTAACTGCACTGCTGAGCCCTCCTGGACTGTGAGAGCACCCCTTCCATGTCTAAAGCCTTGAGCTGCCACCTTCTTTCTAAGTGGAGCCATGTGATTCTCCTCCTTTCAGAACAGGCTTTGGACTGCAGCCTCTAGGTACTAACTATGATTGTGTCAGCAGGTCCAAGTTATGTTCAGTACTTGCAGTTCTGTGCTATCTGGGCGTGGTTAACAGTGACCAGACAGCTTTCTTAAAGCAAACTAATTTATTTAGAGCCAAAGTGTTTAAAAGAAAAATACCTTTAAAAGCAATAAGAATATATAAATGTCTGGCTCACCAGTTGTCTACCTGTCTTGCACATGGCAAGTGTCTGTCTTGGGCTCCAGGGTGGTCTGCATGGTGGCGGTGGGATCTCTGCCAAGTAGGGCGTGCAGCACTTTGTAAAAGTGGCAGGTCTGCAGTTCAGCCCCTATTTGACTGTTTACCTGCCTCGCATTCTGCTGTGCTTGTTGCAGTTCCTTTGCTTTCACACACCACTGCTGCCGATCCCTGTCATGCCCCATCTCCTGCATCCCCATGCAGTCTGCTCACAGAGGTCCACATTTCTGTAGCTGTGCCTGCACAGCCTCTTCTCCCACAGGTCCAATGTTTCAAATAGCATTATATCACTGCATGATACGGAACTTAGCGCAAGGTAGCAGAGTCCATGCGTCAACTTAGTGTGCGGCAGGCTAGAGCGCTGTGCATTCACACACTGGCTTGCCATGCATTAAGTCTCTTCCTGGACAAACTTTTAGAGGCCCAGGACAAAATTTCACCATTTACTGGTGCACATTTAGATAAGTATTAATACTAGCTAAAAATGCCAGATCCATACATCCTCTTGGCCATTTTGTTTTGGCCTTGTCCACACGACAAACAAACCAACAACTCCCCCTTGGTTTTATGTGTCTCAGTATTTAGACCATATGCAAAGAAGCCATCACTGTTTGGTCATGGGAATGAAGCAACAGTGAGTTTCCTTCAGAAGTTTTGCTGTTGCTTCTGTGGCTGTTAAGTAACAAATCTATCATTTCTAATGACTGAGCAGTCACCTCTTAAGCATAAATGATCATTAGGAAAATATTGCAGTTTACATGGCGTTTGAAATTATTTTAAATTGGAACAAGTTTTAGTTTCAAAGTATTATGCATTTTAGCTTAATTTTTGAGCCTTATTTCTAATAGCTGGCAACCACCTGCCAAATTTCAAGTTTCTGCTCCAAAGCATAGAGCTTCTCAGTGCAACAGTTGTAAGAATTTTCTTAATGTTGGCAAAATAATTTCTTTTCCTCTGATACTGTTTTTGGAAATGGGTGTCTGTCTCAGGTTTTAGCTGACATGGAAAATTTCAGCCTGAACAGTGTGTTTGGCAAAGCAACTAAAAATAGGGTCTTATAATGGAAAATGTTAATTAAGGTGGCCTGCAGGACGCACTTCCATCTGTACCAACATGCTTAGTCAGCGTGACCTGTGAGATCAGTGAAGATGTCTTTAGTTATCTTTTCTATTCAATCTCTAAATTTTACTTGACATTGAAAACCATTCAAGCCCTGATCCTGTAAGTGGCTCTACATTGACTTCACTGAGGCTCAGTGCCATAGCCAGGGGTTTCCCCATAGAGATCTATTTGCAAAATTGGGGTTTAATTGCTGTTGTCACATGGTAAATTAATAGGCAGTGGGAACTTAAGCTGGTGGCATCAGAAAGGACCAGCCCAGTGGGCTTGCTTAACAGTAATTCTTTTAAGTGTTCTTATAATCCCTCCCCAAATGACTTAAAAATAAGTAAATGAGAGCTGGTTGGGTTTACAAAGGTGGGGTCTAGTATGACCAGTCTAAATCCCCAAATTATTCATTTATTAAAACACATACATTAAAAAATGAAAAAATAAGGGTCATTTTGGGTACTTGTTTATGATCTTGAATTTTTGTATGGCAGAAGGGGCAAAGCTAGGTACCCAAATTCCATTGAAAGTCATTTTGAGTAGGTTGCCGTACTCCCTTTTGTGCCTTCAAAAATCTTCCCTTCCATTTTCATGACTCTTGCACTTTTAGGCTACATGATAGCAGTCATAGTAAAATTTCCCATGACACAATTACAGCCTCAGTGACGGTTGATGGCTTTCATAGTCTGTTACACTGTCTGGGTGAACTGTGCTCTGACTCCTGGCTTTATTTTCTCCAATTCTCTTGTGTTAATAATGCTGAGCATAGAATGCCGATCAAAACTGGCTTCAAAACTTCTATCACCCTGTTGACCTTCTGCTTAGCAAAGTTATTAAAAATAAAGTAATTCCTCGTGGATGTACCATTACGAAAAGGGGAGAAATGCAAGTTATGGTTTCACAAGCTGTCAGCCAGACATTCAAAATGGTCAAACATAGCAAAGGCATTAGAATCTTGGAAACTCAAAACCTTAAATCAAGCTTAAGGAATGTGTGCTGGCTCAGATGCAATGTATGTAAGGGAGAGCTGAAGATCCTTTACTGTTTTTGGGGACATTCGTTTTGACCTTTGGCACTAGGAATTGAACCAATGTGCTGAGCATCAAATTTAAATCTTTGCCTCAGACTAACTATGCTTTAGGGCTTCTTTGTGTGTGTGTGTTTAGCAATGAAATCCTCGTTCTGGCGGAACAGAGAATGGTGAAACTGCTACTTTTAATGCCATTACTAGGTATAGCTGTGAGCTGAGGCTCTAAGGGTACTATGGTAGAGGGAAGAACTGCTTATTCTAATAGTTCTTTCAAAAATGTCTCCCATTAAAGATGATAGCTTTCTTTGACAGGGCATAAAGGCTTGTGGATAGCAGGGAAGCAGTAGATGTGGTATATCTTGACTTTAGTAAAGCTTTTGATACTGTCTCGCATGACCTTCTCAGAAACAAACTAGGGAAATGCAATCTAGATGGAGCTACTATAAGGTGGGTACAAAACTGGTTTGAAAACTGTTCCCAGAGAGTAGTCATCGGTGGTTCAGTCATGCTGGAAGGACATAACGAGTGGGGTCCTGCAGGGATCAGTTCTGGGTCTGATTCCGTTCAATATCTTTATCAAAGATTTAGATAATGGCACAGAGAGTACACTTATAAAGTTTGTGGACGATACTAAACTGGGAGGGGTTGCCAGTTCTTTGGAGGATAGGATTAAATTTCAAAATAATCTGGACAAATTGGAGAAATGGTCTGAAGTAAATAAGATGAAATTCAATAAAGACAAATGCAAAGTACTCCACTTAAGAAGGAACAATCAGTTGCACAAATATAAAATGGGAAATGACTGCCTAGGAAGGAGTACTCCGGAAAGGGATCTTGGGGTCTTAGTGGACCACAAGCTAACTGTGAGTCACCAGTGTAACACTGTTGCAAAAAAACCCGAACTTCATTCTGGGATGTGTTAGCAGGAGTGTTGTAAGCAAGACACGGAAAGTAATTCTTCCGCTCTACTCTGCACTGATTAGGCCTCAACTGGAGTATTGTGTCCAGTTCTGGGCGCCACATTTCAGGAAAGATGCGGACAAATTGGAGAAAGTCCAGAAAAGAGGGACAAAAATGATTAAAGGTCTAGAAAACATGACCTATGAGGGAAGATTGGAAAAAAATGGGTTTGTTTAATCTGGAAAAGAGAAGATTGAGGGGGGACATGATAACAGTTTTCAAGTACATGAAATGTTGTTACAAGGTAAGGTGTCAAGGTTCCTTCCCCACTCTGAATTCTAGGGTACAGATGTGGGGACCTGCATGAAAAACCCCCTAAGCTTATTTTTACCAGCTTAGGTTAAAACTTCCTCAAGGTACAAACTATTTTACCTTTTTCCCTTGGACTTTATTGCTGCCACCACCAAGCATTGAACAAATATATAACAGGGAAAGAGCCCACTTGGATACGTCTTTGCCCCCAAAGTCCTCCCAAACCCGACACCCCCTTTCCTGGGGAAGGCTTGATAAAAATCCTCACCAATTTACATAGGTGAACACAGACCCAAACTCTTGGATCTTAAGAACAATGAAAAAGCAATCAGGTTCTTAAAAGAAGAATTTTAATTGAAGAAAAAGTAAAAGAATCACCTCTGTAAAATTGGGATGGTAAATACCTTACAGGGTAATCAGATTCAAAACATAGAGAATCCCTCTAGGCAAAACCTTAAGTTACAAAAACAGGAATATACATTCCATTCAGCACAACTTATTTTATCAGCCATTTAAACAAAACAGAATCTAACACACATCTAACCAGATTGCTTATTAACCCTTTACAGGAGTTCTGACCTACATTCCTGCTCTGGTCCTGGCAAAGGCAACACAGAGACCGAGAGAACCCTTTGTCGTCTCCCCGCCCGCCACGGCCAGCTTTGAAAGTATCTTGTCTCCTCATTGGTCATTTTGGTCAGGTGCCAGGGAGGTTATCTTTAGCTTCTTAACCCTTTACAGGTGAAAGGGTTTTTTCCTCTGGCTAGGAGGGATTTAAAGGTGGCTAGCCTTCCCTTTATATTTATGACACGAGGAGGGGAATTTTTTTTTTCTTAATCTCTGAGGATAGGACAAGAAGCAATGGGCTTAAATTGCAACAAGGGAGGTTTAGATTGGACATTAGGAAAAAACTTCTTAACTATGAGGGTAGTTTAGCACTGGGATAAATTGCATAGGGAGGTTGTGGAATCTCCCTCATTAGAGATTTTTAAGAGCAGGTTAGACAAACTCCTGTTAGGAATGGTCTAGATAATACTTAGTTCTGCCATGAATGCGGAGGACTGGATTAGATGACCTCTCAAGGTCCCTTCCAGTCCTTTGATTCTATGAGTCTGTCAGTGTTCCATTATTTATCTGTTTTAATCTTCTGAATTACTGTAAATTCTTGAAGTTTGCTCAGCTTTTTTTGTTGTAGAATAACATTGCTGGCAAAGTAGGAGAAAAACTTAATGTCTTAGAATCATAGAATCATAGAATATCAGGGTTGGAAGGGACCTCAGGAGGTCATCTAGTCCAACCCCCTACTCAAAAGCAGGACCCATACCCAATTAAATCATCCCAGCCAGGGCTTTGTCAAGCCTGACCTTAAAAACTTCTAAGAAAGGAGATTCCACCACCTCCCTAGGCAACGCATTCCAGTGTTTCACCACCCTCCTAGTGAAAAAGTTTTTCCTAATATCCAACCTAAATCTCCCCCACTGCAACTTGAGACCATTACTCCTTGTCCTGTCCTCTTCCACCACTGAGAATAGTCTAGAACCATCCTCCCTGGAACTACCTCTCAGGTAGTTGAAAGCAGCTATGAAATCCCCCCTCATTCTTCTCTTCTGCAGACTAAACAATCCCATTTCCCTCAGCGTCTCCTCATAACTCATGTGTTCCAGACCCCTAATCATCTTTGTATGACATAGGATATGATCTTCAAAAGCTCCATTCTGATTGGGACTTTTTGCTTGAATGGCTTTAGTTTGGGGTCTTGGGATCTCGTCACTGTACAAAATAAGCCCGTCTATGAGAACTAGTTTGTTTCCTTTTACTTCTAATATACATGTATTATGATTATTTTGAAACAGACTCTAGCTGTCTAGGGGGCAAAAGCTGTAAAACCCTCTTTCAGTTTAAGGATAACTTAGATTTACATTAAGGGCTTATTCATCTGAGGAAGAGTGACTTGCTTTTGGTAACTGTCAGTCAGAAGTAGCTTTTTCCTCCTGTAGACTGGACCTAGCTTTGAGCCTTAGATCTTCTATTATCTACATCATAAAACTTCAGAAAGTGCCCTCATTCTGTGTTTGCCTGTAGGTTATTTAGAGGTCACTCAGAACTGACATTTAGTAAACACTGAGCTTTTTTGACTGTTTCCAACCTTAAAAATAAACACACCTTGAGGGTTAGTACAGTAGCTATTTTTGCTGTGGTTAAACTTCCTATCCTTGATGCATGGGCAGCCAGGGGGCTCTTGCTTCCTAATGCTTGTAAAATGAAAGCTCACTAGGCCATAGTAACTTACAGGGTAGCCTGCGTAGAGTAGGTTTGTATTTCAAAAGCTGTGAAACAGATACTTGGAATTGTTCATGTATGATTCTGTCGAACTTAGGCAGTTTTATATAGCAAAAGTTAGAAGCCGTGTTTGATTAGTTTTTTTCCTCCCTTGGCATTTCTGTCTACTGCTGGTCAAATGCAGATTGTACTAGATTTTGTGAATTTATCTAAGAATAAAAATAGGCTTCTTTCCATAAATCAGTTTTCAATTGAGCAGTTGTATTCTCACCATAGGATTGCCAACTTTCTAATTGCATAAAACCAAACACGCTTGCCCTGCCCCTTCCCCAAGGCCCCGCCCTTGCTCCCAGGTGGGCTCCGGGATGGGGCCAGAGATGAGGGGTTCAGGGTGCAGGAGGGGGCTCTGGGCTGGGGAAGGGGGTTGGTGTGCAGAAGAGGGTGCAGGCTCTGGGAGGGAGTTTGGATGTGGGAGGGGGCTCAGGGCTGGGGCAGGGATTTGGGGTGCAGGGGAGCTCGGGGTGCGGGCTCCCAGTCGGCAGCGCAGTGGGACTAAAGCAGGCTTCCTGCCTGCCCTGGCTCTACACTGCTTCCGGAAGTGTCAGCATGTCCCCGGCCCCACTCTGGCTCCTAGGCACAGGGGCCAGGAGACTCTGTGTGCTGCCCACACCTGCAGGCACCGCCCCTGCATCTCACATTGCCTGCAGTTCCCGGCCAATGGGAGCTATGGAGTTGGCGCTCAGGGTGGGGGCAGCGTGTGGAGCCTCTCTGGCTGCCCCTGTGCCTAGGAGCCACAGGGACATGCCGGCTGCTTCTGGGAGCCGCGTGGAGCCAGGGCAACCAGAGAGCCTGCTGTAGTCCTGCTTCGCCGCTGACCAGGCTTTTAGCAGACCGGTCAGCGGTACTGACTGGAACCACCAGGGTCCCTTTCCGACTGGGTGGTGTGGTCGAAAACCGGATGCCTGGCAACCCTAATTCACCACCTGTTGCTCTCATGAAGGCTGTATTTGCCTTTACTCTTCAAAACCTTTCATTAGGCTAACGAGTGGAAAAAACATTGTACCAGTTTGATCTTTTCCCAACTGAATTACCTACTTACAACATCTAATGGCTGAATTGCAAAGAATAGCCAGAATTCTTTACCATTGGAAAGAGATGTAATTGCTTAGCAGAACAAATTAAATATCCTGTTGAATTTTTTATTGAATTATAATAGTCAGATTAAGTCTTGGCAATCAAAGTGAGACGATACATTTTAAGATGAGTTAATATTTACTGAGGTTAGTTGTACTCTTTATTTTGTGCAAATGTAAGCTAGTGTCTATGCTGTGGGAGAGGGTCAAAGATACATTTACTGTTAATTATAAAAATATAGGACTGGATACATTTCTCTTAATCCTCTACTTTATCTCTGATGCCTGGGTTTAAAAAAATTAAATGAAGTTAGTTTTAATGATGTGGCACGTGTTTATTCCACAGAAGCAGTTTGCACCACAGGGTAACAGACTTGGTAGGCCTGTTTTGGAAAGGCCAGGTTTTAAAGAACAGGATCAGGAGTAAGATGTGTTGGAAAAAAATGGTTTGAGGAAACTTGCGAAGCAACTTGGTTGCATTGTGTGGGCTGCTGTGTCAGTCTGTGTTTGTAAAAACCATTGCGTGTTTTACAAAAGGGCATGCTACTTTGAAATCATAGAACTTTGAGGATCTCAAAACAATATTGTCTGTCACGTTCTCCATATAAATTATATCCATTTTACAGATATATGAACTGAGACACGGAGGTGAAGTTACATGCCGAAGTAGAGCTTGAAATGGAAACAAGTTCTTCCTCTCAAAGTGTTATATGGAATTCTGACATTAAAACATGGTGCTGTCTAGGTGCCAGTCTCCTGTTCTAACCCCAAGGTTAATAAAAGAACTGGTCAAAAAGTTTGACAGATCAGTTTTCCACCAGAACATGCTTATTCAACAGAATTGAAACATTCCACGGGAACGTGTCGACCCCGTTTAAACTTTCTGGCTGGTTTCTTGTCAGCCTGCCTCGCTGCCTGTCTCCCACGTGTCTTAGTTGGTGGGCAGCCAGTATCCCCATATCTCTGGGTTGACTGCCTGGTGGGCTGCCCAATTCCCATGCTCCTGGAATTGTCCACCTGGCAAGCTCCCTGGGATTACTGGGCTGTATAAACTCCAAGGCTTTCTGGCCATTTGCCTGGTGGGCTGTTGAGCTCCCCTGCTTCCTACCCAGCAGATGAGTGGAGCAGGCTGCCCCCTCAGGTGGCCATGGAACTGTCCAGAAATTTAAGAGAAAACCTGTTTTGGTTCTTCCAAACCAAATTTTTCTAACATTTCAGTTCCATGAAAAATATTGCATTTCCCTCTTGTTCTGATTTGAAACTGATGTTTTTCAGAAATTCAGAATCCTCTATCAGAGGTGAATTTTGATTCCAGTACAGCTCTAGTTAATAGTTTCTGAAAGAGATGCTGGACTAAATAAACATCAATTTGTAGCTAACTCACCTACTGCTGGATAAGATTTCTGTGGGAAGGTGCTGTAAATTGAGAGTGAACTGGGTTAATGAAAGGGATTCCAGGCTTGCTGTCAAACTCTCTGGTTGGTTTTAATTGAAAATTGTTTGTAGTATTTGGGTGCTTAATTAAATAACCTTTAGTCAAATAACTATTGACTAAAAAAGGATGCAATTGAATCCATAGTGTTCCCCGAATCAAGAGGATTAATAAGCAGGCAGTTTTATTGCCAATGGCTATCAAACTGAAACATTATGCTGACTGTTAAGAATTCATGTTAGCATTGTTGCCTTAGTAGCAATAAAGAACATTGTTTTGTTTGTTTAGTGATGTAATAAAACTTGATTTGTCAACTGTGAAATTTCAGATATTGGACCTGTTTGTTGGGCAGTGTTGCTTGATCCATATTGTAGGTTAAATCTTGTTTACAGTGAATTTGGCAGACAATGAAGCTTAATCTGTTCGACTTTTTTTAAAAAAATTTTCTTTAAGAACTTCAGATCATTCAGAAACTGGCAATGAAATGTGAACTCAGACTTGACTACTGTGTAACTTTTAGCCACCTTTAATTTTAGAAGCAGATGAGCCATTTATTTTTAACCAAATAATAGGAATATATTTCACATCCTCTCCTCCCTTCCAAGCCATGGAATTCTTCACGCCTCAATTCTGGTTTGTAGCAGAGAATAGACTTTTCAAAAATCCTGTTTTAAAACATTTTGGAAACATCATCATAACAAGTTCTGGTTTGGCAGTCATTTCAGCTGTACCTTGAACAAAAATATGTAACTAATAGGCAAAACATGAGCCAAAGACTGACCACAACAGAATACCCCTGCTTTATATTATTATTTAAAAAAACACTGTTCACATAAAATATTCTTAAGTGGTTCAATAATGGGTTCTCGTAAAACTGAAGTTTACAAAAATGCAACTGTTTTGGAAAGTTATTTCTGTCCCATCTTAGCAAAGAATGTTTAAAATTAACCGAAATATAAAACAAAAATTATATTTTAGGAATTACTGTTGCCCGTTACCTGGAGACAGAAAATATTTTTGTTCTGCTGTGACAACAAGAATATGTGAATGACTCCAATAACTTGGAGTTCTGCCACAAAATAGGTGAAAAATTACAAGCCCAGTACCAGGGTAGCCTCTTTCTAATAGTGTGCAGCTTCAGACATGAATCGTAACCTAATCCTTTTCTGTCCTTCTGCATGCACCCCCACCCCACAAATGGAAAGTGATTTTGGAGTAAGCCAAAGCTTTTACGCATTACTGATAAATCAGAAGTGCTGAGAATATCATTCCTACCATAGAAAGATATGGTTGTCAACAGCAATAAAAAAGTACTTTTCTACTTGAAAAACATTTAGCTGAGGAACGGAACAGAACTTCCCTCCTGATCCTTTAACTCATGAAGCATGCATCTTCCTTATGAAGCAGTGATGATAATAATTGAATTATTTTTCTAGGTTTTTTTTGAGATTTGCAATTTTTAGTTCTTAAGTCAAAAACAGAAGGGACAGTTATTTGATCATGTTTTGCAGTTACAAACTGATGTTTTTGCATTATTTTGTATCTGGAATCGATGTTTGTTAAAGGAAATGGATGGGTAACGTAGTTCTCTGGGCTAAATATATATTTTTTAAAAAGAACAAGAGAGAGGCCCCTCTCTGTTGCTGAATGTTAACTGTCTGAGCCTTGTGTTGACTGCATGTTCAACCGGTCTTCATAATGATGACCCATGCAGGTACTGTCTGGGAAAACAAATATGCTCCAAATCCAGAAATGCAATAGACTGAGACTCCTAATGCAAAGTAACATCAAAAAGATGGTTGATCTTTTTTCTAGCTTAGTTGACAGGTTTGTTCTATGCCATATAAACCCCTTTGGTGGGAGAATCATTTATTAGTATCTGCTGAAATGTTGCCTTTAGAATTACAAATGTAATGCCTTAAGTTTATGGTTTTTGGTGGTGAGGGAGTTTAGATATTCATGCTTTCCATGATTTTGTAACACACATTAATATCTGGCCAATTTAAAATAGTGGTTATAAACTTTGCCTTGAATTTGCCTACTAGTTTTATACCAAATGTGGGTGGCACATAACGGTTCTGTATTTTTTGTAGCCAAGTTGTTTTTGCAATGTAGCAAGAAGTTAGTATGTAAGTGAGAATCAGATTTTGATAACCAAAGAATAGATTCCTAGTAAACTTACCTCTCCAAGTTGAAGTAAGAATTTGATTAGTATTTCTTGTATGGTGTGTTGTAGCCATGTGCGTACCAGGGTATTAGAGAGACAAGGTGGGTAAGGCAGTATCTTCTATTGGACCAACTTCTATTCGTGAGAGAGACGAGCTTTTGAGCTACACAAAGCTCTTCAGGTCTGGAAAAGGTACTTAGTGTGTCACAGCTAAATACAAGCTTGAACAGATAGTTTAGCATAAGGGACATATTTTAAGGGACTATTCAAGGAAAAGTTTGCCATTGACACCCCTAGAGTCACAGGAAAAAATGGAGGTTTAGTGGGTGACAAATTGTTGTAATAAACCATAAAGCCAGTGTCTTTCAAAACCAAGATTTTTAGTCTCTAGCAAAGTTATGAATTTCAGTTTCCTGGCTTGTCTTTTAAAAGAGTTGTGCAGGTTTCTTTTGAGGATGAGGACTGATAAGTCAAATACAGAGTGATCACTTCGTGAAAAGTGTTAGCCCACAGGTTGCATGGTATTTTTGTCTTTTATCGTTTTCCTGTGTGAGTTCATTGAGAGTGTAGTGTTTTGGTTTTAGATTGGACAGAGAAGCTTTGCAGAATGGTAAAAGATTGTCTGCCATTTTCAAATGTTTTGGGTTTATACTTGCTGCCTCTACGCCACTTCCAGCTGGTCGAAGAGATTTTATCCCAGATCTCTGTCTTGTAATAGTAAAATCACAAACTCCCATGGCTGGTTAAAAATACCCATTTTGAAATGCACATCTGAAAGCTATAGTTGAAATTTGAAATGCTAGATTAAAATATTTAAGGCTTTAAAATATTTTTAGGAAGTATGTGGAATGCTATATCTGACCTCCCTGTCCTAATCTACAAAGGAAACCTGCATAGTACCTTCAAATGATGAGCCTGGGAGCTTAAATTCAAATCTCTGCTAGACACCAAAAATCATGGACTCAGTAGAGACTCTGGGCAGGTATACCTTCCAGATTTACAGCAGCACAGCTGCACCACTGTAGTGCTTCTGGTGAAGATGCTCTAAGCCAGTCGTTCTCAACCTGTGGCCCATGGGCTGCTTGCGGCCCAATCAGTGCACAGCTGCGGCCCATGTGACATCCTCAGGGCCATACAGGTAGTATTGGATGTGGCCCACAATGGTAAATAGGTTCAGAACCACTGCTCTAAGGGCTTGTCTACATTACCAAGTTTTGTTGACAAAACTTGTGTCAACACCCAAAAGTCGACAAAAATTGTCG
This sequence comes from Lepidochelys kempii, assembly GCF_965140285.1. Taxonomy (NCBI): domain Eukaryota; kingdom Metazoa; phylum Chordata; order Testudines; family Cheloniidae; genus Lepidochelys; species Lepidochelys kempii. The sequence goes on from NC_136382.1 coordinate 157,081,327, forward strand.
AAGGGTGTTCACACCTGCTCCCTCTGTCGACAGATCATGTCCACATTGGGGACACCATCAACAGGGTGAGCAATGCACCCTGGGTATGTATCCCACAGTGCAGTGTTGTGGGAAGGAAGAGCTGATCGCTGCCCATCTTGGGATTCTCTCCGAATTCTCCCACAGCCCCCTCAGCTGCTGCGAGCAGCATCATGAATAGCTCTGTGAGCTTTCCATGCTGCTGTGTTCCTAGTGCAAGGCAGAACAGGAGCATTCCAATTATTTGCTCTTTGTTCGTTCCCCAAGTGGAGCTTTGAAAGAGGACGGGTGCATGCCTGCAGGGTAGCAGATATCAAAACACTGAGCAGAGCAATCAGGGCAGGCATTGTGGGGTACTGATGGAAACCAGTTCTATGGACAAAACAATCAGCAGTGTCTACACTGGCTGTTTGTTGGCAATAAAGGGAGGAGTAAAGACAAAAATCTCTCGTAGGGGTGGAAGTTTTTTGTCACCAAAACGGCGTTTTTCGCAACAAAAGTCCCATTGTAGTGTGTACGCTCTTGCTGTTTTGTCACCAAAAGGCAGTTTTTGGGGACAAAACTTGGTAGTGTAGACAAGGCCTAAGCTAATGGCAAAGAGTTCTCCTATCAGCTTAATAACTCCACCTTCACGAGAGGCGGTAGCTATGTCGGCAGGAGTCACTCTTTCATCGACATAATGCTGTCTACATTGGTGTTTAGGTCTGTATAACTACGTCGCTCAGGGATGTGGATTATTCACACCCCTGAACGACATAGTTATACTGCAGTAATTTTGTAGTGTAGACCAGGACTCTAGTTTGTTTTATCACAATAATCTATAACCTATTAATTCTCCTTTGTCCTATGACTGTATTGCCTTGTCTTTTCATTGTGTGTTAATTATGTCGATTACTTATGAATCCCCAAGTGACAAATTAACAATCTGAGGTTTGGAAGGTTCTAGTCCCAAGATCAGGCACAGTGTTGTTAGAATTAATTGTAAATTGGGAATCCTGATATGTATAGTTGCAACATCTTCACACTTAGGAAAAAGCTTCAGAATTTTCAGTAGTTTTATTAACACAATTAGCAAAATCACAAACACTCCAGCCCAGCAAGGTAGGTAGAGATAATACAGAAAGAGTATCTGAGCATCATATACTCACATCATCCCTTGCAGAAAAACCTAAGGGTTAGTTGTCACGATCATCATCATTATCACCACCACCACCAGTGGTTGTCAGCCTGGTATCTTCCATGGCACACAGGCCGGGATACAGCTTTTATAATATGTTACGCTGATGTAACTATGCCTAGTGCACATCCTTTTCCTTATTTGGACTTCCAGACCCCACTGATGTTGGGGTGCCCTTCTCCTGTAGGTTACTAGAACTTTTACCTCAAGCTTATTAGCATATATATTAATTCGTTGCCATGGCATTCTTGTGGTTGGACATCTGCTGGTGTTGCTATCTTAAAATATCCCAAGCTGATAGCAACTGGCATCTTGTGCCATCTTCCTGTCAGCAGTTTAGTCATTACAGTATTCTTTCTTGTGATACCTTATGATCTAGAATTACTTGTGGCTAGCTGCTTATGCTAAGGCTTTTTAGGCCTTGATTAGTTTAGCTAAGCTATTGTCTTACAGGTCTTGAAGCTTGTAGGCTCATTACTTTACTGCCTTAACTTATACCTATGCCTTACCTAGCAAATACCTATTCTATGGGCTACGCTGCAGTTGTATTAATTGCCCAATTCATTTTGGTTTCTTGCAGAATGTGTTAACTCCTTGTGCTTAACAATCTTGTATTTATCTGTGACCTCTGATTACCTTTTCCAGACCTGAAGAAGAGCTCTGTGGAGCTTCTCTCTTTTGCCAAAAGAAGTTGGTCCAATAAAAGATATTATCTCGCTTACATCATCTCTCTCAGAGAATCGGGACTCTTTTTAAGCACTATAACTTTCTGAAAGGAAAATTCCCCTTGTCTACTCTAACTTCCATTGTTGAAACATTCTCTAGTGTTCTTGTACTTTGCTATGTTGTCTTTCTTTTAATAGTCCATAGTCTGTTGTGTGATCACACAGTCTGATAATATTGGCTAAACCAAAGAAATATAGAAGTTTTTCAAAACTCTAAGGGAATACATTAGAGATTTGTTTTCTATTGTTTGCGTGCCTATTTCCTGCTACTAAATGTGATCTAAAGAGGCCGTACTCTATCTCTGTTCTCAAACAGAAAGAAAGTTGAACTGGAGTTTGGGGTGAGCATACATATCAGTAATTTCAGGATAAAAAGCATATGAATGTTCTAACTCCAAAAACAAGTATTATAAATTCATGAAATTAAGATATAAGGTTAAGCTAAGAAGAAATCCAAACATGTAAAAGTCGTGAAAATTTACCATTAAGGTATCCAAATGATCTTAACTCTGCCTTGTAATGGCACCAATCGTACTTTATCTGTAATATTTTTTAGTTAAGGTTTGTAGGATAAGACCTTTTCTCATGTGATTGAAAGTAGGTCTACACGGCAATTAGACACCTGTGGCTGACCCGTGCCAGTTGATTTGGGCTCACAGGGCTAAGGCTAAGGGGTTATTTAAGTGTGGTGCAGATGTTTGGACACAAGGCTGGAGCCCAAGCTCTGGGGCCCTCTGACCTTGTAGGGTCCTAGAACCCGGGCTCCAGCCCAAGCTCAAATGTCTACACTGCAATTAAACAGCCTATTAGGCCAAGCCCCATGAGTCCGAGTCAGCTGGCATGGGCCAGCTGTGGGTTTTTAATTGCAATGTAGATATACCCTTAGTGTTTTTCAGAATCTTCTCCATACATTTTAGTATATGTTGTTTAAGATTAAGGACTCCTTTTTGTCGATCTAAGAATTTTATGTTTTGTAAAGCCAGTAAAAATATGCAGTGACCATAGCACTTCCATTGTCTCATCTTTCCTTTTTATCTTTTTGATAACATCTTAGAAATTCATATTCTGTGTCTGAAGAAATATTGAAAATCCCATATTTAAATAGAAGGCTTCCCATCCAAATATTGTAGGGCCCATTTCTGTTTAATTGATATGATCTGACAAGATCAAAGAGCAAAGTGGTATGGCTGCAAGGTCTTTCTACAGGCAAATATAGATAGAAACCCTGGTGTTTTGAGCAATGTCCTATCCATGAATAAAGTGAATTTACTGTCTGAGATTCCATAGTTATTTTTCATCAATAGCAAGTAGTAACAGAACCTGTGAGCTAGATTGCTCATTCTGAACTGTGTTCGGATTCTAATGTAAGCAAAAGGCTTCTCTGGAAAATAAACAATTCTCTGTTCTCTACCTGCCCTCTATCATTTGCACTATATTGTCTGTGGGGCTATAGCCAGATGCCAAGAACCATCCTAATACATTAATTTAATTTGGAAAGAGAAGCCTTCCCAAAATTTTAACCTCCAATGATATTTTGTGCAGGAATTGGTATAACCATAACATGAATAGTCTGAGTTTTTCTTTTAAACTTTCTATGTTTACTTGACTTGGAAGCTTCAGCAGAATACTGTCCTTCAGAGGCACTTTTTGTGTAGTCTGTAAACTACTAAATAAGACATTTTTGCCACCTACATACCTTGGTACTTCTAACAGTAAAACCTCTGATTTACGACAGCAAATATATTGTACGTAGTATTTGACATACGTATCATCTTAAATTCCATTCATATTCAAATCCTGCTGGAGGCCCATTGATTTCAGTGGGTGTAGACTCAAGCTTGTCGAATGGAGCAGCTGAAGTGAGGGGCAGAAGCAGCAATACTCGTTTTGTACAGCGTGTTTGGTAATGTTGTTGCCACATACTAGGGCCCTACCAAATTCACAGCCATGAAAATCGAGTCACGGAACTTCCATGGGGGAGGCCAGCGTTTCCCGAAGTGGAGGTCCTGACCCAAAAGGGAGTTGCAGGGGGATCACAAAGCTATTTTAGGGGGGTTGTGGTATTGCAACCCTTACTTATAAGGTGACTTCAGACCCGGGTGGCTGGAGAGCGGCGGCTGTTGGCCGGGAGCCTGGCTCTGAAGGCAGCGCCTCGCCAGCAACAGCCCAGGAAGAAAGGGTGGGAATACAATACCATGTCACGCTTACTTCTGCACTGCTGCTGGCAGCGGCTCTGCCTTCAGATGTGGGCTACTAGTCAGCAGCTGCCGCTCTCCAGTGGCTTAGCTCTGAATGCACTGCCGCTGCCAGCAGCAGCGCAGAAGTAAGAGTAGCAGTACCGCAACCCCCCCGCCACAATAACTTTGTGACCCCCCCAAACTCCTTTTTGGGTCGGACCCCTACAATTACAGCACCGTGAAATCATGACATTTATGATTTTTAAAATCCTATGACCATGAAATTGACCAGAATGGACCGTGAATTTGGTGGGGCCTTACACATTATAGATAAATAGAATCCAAGTAATGAAATAAAAGGCTTTTTTGTCCCTTTTAATTAGGCAATTTCAGTGGACTTCAAAATCAGCGTGTGTTTTGTCTGTATAAACACAATGAAGCATACTGAAGGGCAGAAAATGTTGAGATGTAGATAGAAGTGAAATCCTCACTAAAACAGTATCAGTAATGGGTAGTGGTTGACTGTAGTCTTCATCTAGAAAAGTATACCTGAAGGCAAGAATAGTATCTGCATAATCCAAAAATGTTTTGATGGAAAAGTTCAGGACTTCTCCTAAAATTTTAGAAAGGGGTGGGAGTAAGCCAACGAATTACCTGTTCCAACACTAAAGAAAATGGGAAATAAACTGCAGTTTAAATGGTTGAATTTTTGGAATTTTTCTACAAGCTGGTGAGAGAGGGACATGTAGTTTCCACCCCAAGCAATCTTTCTACTGAAAGAGTAGTGTGGCCACTGCCTCTTAAGTATTTGGGGGAAATTTGAGTTGATTCCAGCTTCATGTCACACAGGCATATCTCTGTGCTTGGGGAATCCCTATCTGTCTGCTCTGGGCAGCTTTAAGACCCTTTTTGCAACTGGAAGAGTGTGCAGGAGACATAGCAAAGCTGAAGATCTGTCTCAAGGTCTTTAATTTCATTGTCATATTGCTAAGGGAATCTAAGCCATACAGGGGACAGGGCTCTTAACATTCAGTAAGCTTTTTCTTCTTCCAGTCCAACTACAGTTAGCATGTTTACTTCTGTCTTCTCATCTCTGTGTGTCTCTCTCTAACCTTTTTTGCTTCCTGTATTTTTTTTTTCTTTCCTTCCTTGACTTCCCTTGGCTTCTTTAATTTTCCCATCTCCCCCGCTACCATTACTTCAATTTGTTCCCGTGTAGCTTCTTCAAAGACAGAGAAACTCCATAACACAGTGTAGATGGGGAGATGCTTTTGCATGACAGTGCTGTTCAGGTGATACCAGCAGCAACAGTTTAAAATTTGAGAATTAATCCTAAATTGTTTTTTTAATTGATCTTGGTTATATGACTGGGCATACGCTCCAGGAAGGCAACCTCAATTCAGAGTTATTTCCCCAGGATACACCTGCTTGAGTGAGTGAAAAAAAATTCTGTGAAACTGTGGGTCCAGTTCAAATAATTGAAGGTGACAGAAGAAAAGGTCTTAAACCTGGTCTCTGTAGAATTTTAGAGCAACACCATGAAATACCGAAGCTAAGTTTGCATGCATGACCTTAACCCTGCACTCTTTTGTGAATGCTTTATGACAGTCCTTAATTACATGGTCACTACTTTTTCTCAAACGCAACATATGCAATTTTATAGCCTTAACTAGATATATGTAGCAGCTTGTAACATTTCATTATTGTATGCTTTCAGTATTGTCACTGTCAGAATAGTGCCACTATATCTTGGACATTTAATATGAATTCTCTTTTATCAAAGTATTAAAGATAGGCACTTTAATAATTTTGTCAGTACAACTGTACTGTGGTCTTTGTTAGGTTTAGTTCTAGGTGTCTGAAGCTTTAATTAGAGGTTGTGTACAGAGCAACCTTAATGTTTGATTATTATTGCTGCTATGGAATATAAATAAGGCTTGAAAAGATGCTTAACATCAAATATGTGTATTGCAGTGTACAAGGCTTAATGGCTTACTTTTCCATTGCTCATTTTAAAATTGAAAGGTCCAGCTTCCTGTTTTCCTTATCCTAAGTGATTGTCTGTCTGAGCTCTTTTATAATTCCTAAAACTGCCTGTTGGAGAGGAATTTAGTAAAGTGGCTGAGAAATCTGACTTCTACTTAACCGTTCATCTCAGAAACAAACAATTTGGTCCTAAATAGCTGAAAACAGACTATTTTTAGATTCTAATTTAGACAACATTTCCAGATTTGTTTTGTCGTAGCATGGTGTCTGCTAAATTGGAAAGGCTCGGAGCCAACAGAAACCCTTGGGGTTTGCGTTGATTGTTCTACACTAATCCATTAAGAATCTCTCTGCATTATATAGTTTAGATTTATAAAAAATAGCATGGACACTAGAATATTTTAAGTCTAGACTACTGATTTATAAAACCAAAGGCCCTCTTATGTATGCAAAGATCAGAAGTTAGCTATAGTGAGACATTGCAACCTTCTGATGATGATTCTCTTCATCTGATGGCATAATCTGGAAAATAACAGATAGGACCAGTAGAAATGTGGAAGGAGCTTCAAACTGGGTCACAAGCTCCGTTGGCCAGAGTGGGCTTGGAATGTTGCAGAGGAAGTTCATTTAGTCCCTATACAGTGTCACGGGGAATAACACTTTGTGTTGCTCTTTACTGATCCCTCTAATCTTTACTTGGGGTGTTGATGTGTTCTGAAGAAAGCCACATGTATTCATTCTGCAGGTGGAAAAAGGGGTTATTGTAACTTTGGAAGAGAAAGCAAAGGGGGAAAATAGGAAAACCTTGCAGGAACCTCCCTCTCCTAACCTCTCCCATCAAATAAGCTTAGTATTTTGGCAGTGTTAGAGGCAATTGATCAAAAGTGTTTGACAGGACAAATATCCTTCTGGTTTTCTGTCCTCTTTGTAATTTTATTTAATAAAAGAGCATTGAGGAGACTTCAGAATGCAACGCATTTTGTATTAAATGGAGGAACTAATTGAAGATAAAGTTGATATAATTTTATGGCTCTCTTACTGTCCCAAGCACCTTAAAATTATTGTGTTTGTTGATCTCAATACCACTGAAGTGTTGCCATATCTGAGGTAGAACATTGCAGTTATTTAATAATGCATCACAACATTATGTAATATTTTAGGACAAAAATGAAAAGCACCATATCCAACTGAAACTGTAGGTGTGAGATGGTTGAAGATTAAGTACTCTAGGCAGAAAGTAATTATAAGTGTTTATCTAACTGAATGCTCACTTTGTCTTTCAGAGCCATGGTGTCATGGAAAGGGATATACTTCTTACTTGCACTGTTCTTGGCAAGTTTTTTTGGGAGCATTTTCATGCTCAGTCCTTTTCTACCTTTGATGTTTGTCTCCCCGACCTGGTATCGCTGGGTCACGGACCGCATTGTGGCCACCTGGCTCACACTCCCAGTGGTAAGTTGCAAAGTCTGTGTAATTATTATAGGGGGAGCTGTTAGTTTCCCTGTATTTAAGTTGCCTAACACTTTCCATTATAAAAGATTCTTGTGGATCTTAGTTCACTGTATTATACTGTTATTCAGTATTATTCACTGTGGATCAGAGTTCACTGTATTATACTAGATTTCGCTCTTTGAACCATGGGAAGATGGAAAGTATCTCCCTTGTAGTATTGGAACTATCCCTCTTGTACGTACATACATACAACATATCAAACTTTTAGTATTACTCTCAATGAGAATACCGTTCAGTTAAAGCTTCTCTCCTTTTTGGCACTTTTATCCTTCAGTGATTAATTCCTACTTTTCCTTCCTTTCTTTCCTCTACCCCAACCCTCATCCAATCTCCCCAAAGCAGTGCAGCTGCAATCACAACAACAAGTGGATATCTGATCATGTGACTTTTTTTTAAAAAAAAATCTGTTTTGAGTTTTGAAAAAGAATGATTTGATCAAGGCCCAAAGCAGGGTTGTAAGAGGGGACATGGTGGAGTAGCTCAGCGAACCAAAGAGAACAGAGCATAATATAGTACTTAACTGCTTGGAAGTAAGTGATGCTGCTTAGTGAGAATGGCTGGAGTACTAGTGAACAGGTGTTTTTTACTTCAGAACTTACTAGAGAGGGTCTCTTTCCCATGCCCCAAGCTCCTAAGAATCATGCTTGGATACATGTTGGTGACCTTAGCTGTTCTTAGTTTAATCCTTTTAGGATCTACACAAGCATTTTAGTTCCTCCAGCCAAATTACAAAGGCAGATAATATCAGGTCAGCAAAAGGAACCTTGTCTCAGAAGTGACTTTTTCCTTGGTTACTCTACAGCTATAAGAGTCAGCAGACCCATTAACAACACACTTTCCTCTGACTCTGTTACAGTACTGAAAGTTACTGTGGACAGGACCTAGCTGTGTCCCTATGGCTGGGCTTAATCAGTACAGTGGTTCTTCTGCTTTTTTGTGCCCCTTCCCTCAGTTTGTGTTGTCTTTTGAGGGCATTTGCACATGCAAATGCACCATTTGATGTTTCCTAATTGTGAAGAGGCTTTTTCCCTTCAGGTAATGAACAGAATCTCAGGAGGTCTTTTAATCTTTCTGAAATAAAATGCTACTATGGCTATCAGCACTTTGTTGCTTCCAAGGCATCCATTCCTCCATAGGAAGATTAATATCTTTATTGAGTACAGATCAGTTTCTATTTTCTCTGCCTTGAAGTATTTGGGCTACTTTATGTGCAGCTCATAGTTTGTTTATTCTTCCCACCATTACAAGGATTATTACCATGCTACAAAATCAGGAATTAAAAATTAACAGCTGGACAAAAACATTTCCCGTTAATAGTTGAATAGTATAGGCCACTTTAATCTTTTGTGGACATGTTTCAAATTCAGTTGGTAGTAATAATGTCAGAAGTCTGACCCTGTGCTTGTCTACCAGATTTCTTAAAATAGCTAACTCAAGAAACTAGGTACCAAATTTCCATTCAATTGTAGAGTTGGTGTTTTTGTGTTTGGAAATCCATAGAAGCTCCAAAGTTTCCAATACTGATTATGACATAGCTGCTTTTAAGATTTTTTTCCCTAAAATGTCCCTTCAACTTAGAATACTATTATGTATTAAAATTTCAATGTGAGTGGCAGCTTAGTATCTGGAAATAGTAGCTGTGGTAGTTAGAAGTATTGCTGAGAACTATCTTAAAGAGCCCTTAAGGAAAGACAGAAATAAAGCTCTGACTCCTTATAATGGAGCTTGGTCTTCATCCTGCATCATATCCAGCCTTGTGCGCCTCCCGCCCCCAGACATCGGCCACTGAGCAACTGCAGTGCCCTATCAACTTCCATGGCTCACTTGTCCCCCCAGGTCTTCAAGGGATAGACCTGCAAGCAAATCTGGAAGACCTTCATCCAAGAGGAGTGGGGCCAGGTCTCCTCAGAGAGGCCATTTGAAAAGGTCTATGACTCCAAGGAGCCTAAGCCCTGCAAAGTTTCCACAAAGGCTTCAAGCAGTCTCGGTACTGAGGAATCTTCTGTATCTAAGTCCTCATCTGCTTCCAATGTACCCATCACTCAGTATTGAAGCCATTGGTACCATTGAACAGTACCCATCACTCAGTATTGAAGCCATTGGTACCATTGAAACTTGGACTAGAGTCTACTGATCCTCAGCACTGTACTAAGAAGGCAGTATGCTCCACATCTTCCACAGCCTCGTCGGTACCTAGACTATTGGTACAGCAGGTTCCGGAACAGTTAATAAAACACTCAGTATCTCTCACTTCTATGGCTGGGACGTACCAAGTCACCATGCTGGCTCACCCAGTACCGCAAGAGTTCCGGTTCTCAAAGGACCTGCTTATTTCCGAGGAACCTGAGTCTCTTCTATTGAAGTCAAGATTCCTGGTACCACAATCAGCATTATCCTGGTATCCCCCCTTTCACCGGGATTGCCTACCTCCCTGGTACCAATACATTATGAAAGATGGCTGATTCCTCCTCCACCACTCTATGAAGAGGAGGGTTCTTCAGATTCCCAAATTTTTGTTCAGGGTTCTGCTGACTACCTACATTTGACTACCTGGAACCTGCACCTCCTTTGAACTTCTTTCTCCCCAGATGAGGCTATTGTCCCCCCTGTATCACATTGATGATTTAAAATACTTCCAAGATCCAATGAAGAGGGCAGCAGACACCCTTCAGATCCCATTAGAGGAAGTGCAGGAAACATCGCACAAATGGCTTGATGTCTTGCAGACATCATCTTCAGCATGGGTTGCCTTCCGTATAAATGAAGCACTATTAAAACCTGCCAAGTCCATGTGTCAGTCTCCTGCTATTGTGTCTCCCCACCACCACCCAATGGCAAAAAGACCAGACAAAAAGTATTATGTCCCATATAAAGGGCTTGAACTTCTTATTTTCCCCACACTGAACCAAATCCTCTAGATGTGAACACAGTAAATGAGTGTCAGAGGCAATACTGTTTAGATTAATAGATTCATAGATATTTAGGTCAGAAGGGACCATTATGATCATCTAGTCTGACCTCCTGCACAATGCAGGCCACAGAATTTCACCCACCACTCCTAAAAAAGACCTCACACCTATATCTGTGCTATTGAAGTCCTCAAATTGTAGTTTGAAGACCTCAAGGAGCAGAGAATCCTCCAGCAAGTGACCCGTGCCCCATGCTACAGAGGAAGGCGAAAAACCTCCAGGGCCTTCCAATCTGCCCTGGAGGAAAATTCCTTCCCGACCCCAAATATGGCGATCAGCTAAACCCTGAGCATATGGGCAAGATTCATCAGCCAGATACTACAGAAAATTCTTTCCCGGGTAACTTGGATCTTACCCCATCTAAAAACCCATCACAGGCCATTGGGCCTATTTACCATGAATATTTAATTACCAAAACCATGTTATCCCATCATACCATCTCCTCCATAAACTTATCGAGTTTAATCTTAAAGCAAGATAGATCTTTTGCCCCCACTACTTCCCTCGGAAGGCTATTCCAAAACTTCACTCCTCTGATGGTTAGAAACCTTCGTCTAATTTCTAATCTAAATTTCCTAGTGGCCAGTTTATATCCATTTGTTCTTGTGTCCACATTGGTACTGAGTTTAAATAATTCCTCTCCCTCTCTGGTATTTATCCCTCTGATATATTTATAGAGAGCAATCATATCTCCCCTCAACCTTCTTTTAGTTAGGCTAAACAAGCCAAGCTCCCTGAGTCTCCTTTCATAAGACAAGTTTTCCATTCCTCGGATCATCCTAGTAGCCCTTCTCTGTACCTGTTCCAGTTTGAATTCATCCTTCTTAAACATGGGAGACCAGAACTGCACACAGTATTCCAGGTGAGGTCTCACCAGTGCCTTATATAACGGTACTAAAACCTCCTTATCCCTACTGGAAATACCTCTCCCGATGCATCCCAAGACGACATTAGCTTTTTTCACAGCCATATCACATTGGCAGCTCATAGTCATCCTATGATCAACCAATACTCCAAGGTCCTTTTCCTCCTCCGTTACTTCTAGTTGATGCGTCCCTAGCTTATAACTAAAATTCTTGTTATTAATCCCTAAATGCATGACCTTACACTTCTCACTATTAAATTTCATCCTATTCCTATTACTCCAGTTTACAAGGTCATCCAGATCCTCCTGTAGGGTATCCCTGTCCTTCTCTAAATTAGCAATACCTCCCAGCTTTGTATCATCTGCAAACTTTATTAGCACACTCCCACTTTTTGTGCCCAGGTCAGTAATAAAAAGATTAAATAAGATTGGTCCCAAAACTGATCCTTGAGGAACTCCACTGGTAACCTCCCTCCAACTTGACAGTTCACCTTTCAGTAGGACCCGTTGTAGTCTCCCCTTTAACCAATTCCCTATCCACCTTTCAATTTTCCTATTGATGCCCATCTTATCCAATTTAACTAATAATTCCCCATGTGGCACAGTATCAAACGCCTTACTAAAATCTAAGTAAATTAGATCCACTGCGTTTCCTTTATCTAAAAAATCTGTTACTCTCTCAAAGAAGGAGATCAGGTTGGTTTGGCGACTGTTTGGAGACTACACCCCATGACAAGGACCACAAATCCCTGGAGTATTGGGGTGCAAGAGTTACTCTTTTGCTACTTCACAATTTCAAATTGCTAACTTTCTGTTGATTCTGGCAAAATACAGTCACGTTAATTAAATTAAGTTTAGCTCTTTCATCGAACATCTACCACAACAGCACAAAGAACAGTTCCAAGCCTCCATTGCAGAAGGGTGGCTCTTGACTAGAACAACCCTGCAGGCTTCTCTGGATGTGGCTGATATGAAAGCTTATTCCATTGTTATGGCTGTTATGCAGGGTATCAAGACGTCAGTCCCTTTCAGTGGTTCCTTTCATGGTCAGTGACACCATGTATAATTCGGTGAATACTTTGAAGCTCTCCAGGGTGATCCTTTGTTTGCTGGATTTATATATATAAATAGATATATATATATAAGCCTGTAAACAAAAAGAGGCTTAATCTATCTCAGGTGGCGCAAAGATAATCTCCTTCTCAATTCTCCACTTTCCATAGAACTTTGGAGCACCTAGGGAAGAAAAAAACGCGTTTCAAAGGGGAGAATCTTCAACTGCTACAGCAAACTCGACTCAGCAGCTAATGACGGCCAAATGTACCTTTTGACTCCTTGGTCAAGGGCCACAATATGCTGATTTCAGACCTTTGTTGCACCATCTTACACCAGGCAACTTTCCTCCTTTTGGGAATGGTCTCTCCCATTTTCACGCCTTAGAAGAGCAGATTACCTCTGACAGATGGGTCTTGGAGGTTATAACTTTGGGAAACTCCATTCAGTTCCACTCCATGGCTCTTTCCTCATCCCTCTTCAGGTACCTCTCTGAAAGCAAGAGGCTCTGTCCCGTCTCTGTGTAGGAGCAGTAGAACCAGTTCCCACTCCACACAAGGGGAGAAGGCATTATTCTAAGTACTTCTTAATTCCCAAAAAGAAGAATGGATGGAGACCAATTCTAGATCTATGGATGCTGAATACCTTGGAGTCAAGATGGCGACATTCTCAGTCATCATCCCATCTCTGGATCCCGGGGACTGCTTCGTGATCCTCAGCCTTCAGGATTCATATTTTCATATCACAATACACCCTTCTCACAAGAATTTCTGCACTTCATGGTGGGGCAGGACCATTACAAATATCAGGTCCTTCCCTTCAGGATAGGCACTACTCCCAGGGTATTCACAAAACTCATGGCAGTGGTGGCTTTAAAACTTCTCAGTGGGGAGTAATAGACTTCCCTTCCCTTGCTGATTGGTTTCTTAAGGGATGTTCCTTCACCATCAGACTGGCATTCAGTACTATGATTCTGTTAAACAGTTGGTTTCCAGCTCACCTTCATGAAATCCTCCTTCCCACTGATTCAGAGGTTAGAGTTTATAGGGACCATGCTGGACATCTCCACAGCCAGAGTTTATTGCTAGACAATAGATTCCTTACACTGTCACATCTGATGATGTCTGCAACTTCTCGGGCATGTGGCAGCATGTACTTTTGGCACACTTCATGACTGATCCTCTATATGCTGTCTTTTTCAAAGATGGTTTCTCTTTGACCACATCCATACTTTTAACCCAGAGTTACTTCGGATTTTCATATCAATTCATCTCCCAGTATTCTACCCCAAGCCTCGCTGGTCAAAACACGAAGTGATCCTTCATAACTTTTATGTCAGGAGAGCATTGGTTTAATTATCTGGACAGGACTAGACTTTTTTGATCCTCCCTAGGGTTGTTTGTTTCTGTTGTGAACAAAACTATAGGGGTTGCTGTGACTACCCAGAGGCTTTCTAAGTGGGGGTTTCTGTTTACATACTCACCTCTTGTGTGGATGCTAACATATCCTGCCCCCCAAAGTCATCGTTCATTCTACAAGATCGTACTCCACATCTGTAGCCCTGCTGGAGGGCGCGTCTATTACAGAAATTTGCAAGACTGCTACATGGCCTTTGATTCACACATACTTGTCACACTATGCCTTGCTTGATGCATCCCAAGCAGATGCTGTCTTTGGCTCTATAGTCCTATAGACAGTCTTAGACCGAGCTCCAAAGAACCTCCTTCCTTTAAAGGGTGCAGCTAGGGAGTGACCTCAAGTGGAACACCCATAGGGACACTACTTGAAGAAAAAGAGGTTACGTAGCTTGTTCGGTAACTGAAGTTCTCCAACCTGTGTGTCCCTACAGGTGTTCCACTACCCACCCTCTTTCTCCTCTGCTTCGGATTCTCATCTTGGGGCTTTGCAGTGCAGAAGGAACTGAGGGCATTTAATCTGCGTGGCCCTGTATATCCTTGGTACAGGACAGGAGAATGTGTAGGATGTTTGCACGAGCCAAATGACCACTGCTACTGAAAATCTCTAATTGAAGGCGCATGCAGTATGTGTACACCTCAAGTGGCATGCCCATAAGGGGACACATCTCGAAGAATTCCAGTGACTACACAAGGTAGAAACCTGTCCTTTTGGCAAAATTCCATTTAGTTGAAAATGTTCCAACCAGCTCTACTTAGGTTCTTAAGTTTCTAATCACTTATTAAAATGATACTTAGGCTTCTAAGTCACGTAGGCACTTCTGAAAATTTTATCCTACATCTCTTCAGATGTGGCAGAGCTGCTTTAGTCTGAGAAGAATCTCATAAATAGAATTGTTATTAGAACAGTGTGTGGCCAATATTGTAATTTGCTTAGAATGTTTTTAAAATGCTTAGAATGAAAGCTGCTAATGTCTCATTAATAAGATATAGAGAACTATTAGTGTTTCTCATAGACTTTAATTGCAGGAAGTTCAGATGATTTATTTTTAAAATGATCCAATAATTAGTGTTTTCATCTAATTCTGTAAAAATAGAATTTAAAGTAATTAATAAGTATTTCAGAGTTATAAGCAATTCATGGTGTGGCACTTATTTCCTTAGGGAAATATTACTATGTAGGGAATATTCATCATAATTTGACCATTACTTTGGATGCGGGAACAATCTGTTTGACTCCTTCAGATACATTATTGCATGGTAGCAGACTGGCTAAATTTCCTTTTCTGTGTTACCTTCCCAAACATTTTCACAAACCCACAAAATAGCTTGGGTTTCCAAAATTTTCTTCTTGTTTTGAGAAATGAATTTTTAATTTAAAATATGTATAAACACAATCTGTGCTTCAGAACCCTGAAGGAGCTGAAAAAGCGGATAACAATTTTTGTCAAACTGACTGCTTTTTCTTGTTGATTAACTCCCTTAAGCCTATATTAAGCCCCTTCTTCCCCACTTCCCAGGGACTTTCTCCTGCTTCAGGGTTTCCTCAAGACTGATAACACCTGGCAGAGAGCACACAGCTCTCTTATTGTTTAAGTGATATATGTACACACTTTCATCAATTTGGTCAACATCTAATATGTTTATCAAACCCATCCAACAGAAAATTAAATTAGTTTTAGCGATGAGAAAGATCACACACTGCAATCAATACATCTTAACTGTTTTCCACTCTGAGGCACGTAACTTGCTCTACTTTTACAATTGTTCATTACTATCCTTTAACACCAACAAGTTGCCTGTACTATAGTTGGTTGAGTCACTTGTCATTATATTTGGGACTTATTATATAGTGCTTTTCATCCAGGGATCTCAAGCTATTTGCAAATATAAGCATTGTACCAGTGTTACAAATGAGACATGCTGAGACACAGGAGTTAAATTGTCTAAGGACTCATAGCACGCCAGTGGCAGAGTCACAGACAGAAACCGGAATCTCCAGACTCCCAATCTTGCATTCTCGCCTCTTTTTTTTTTTTGAGTCCGAAGTTTTCCATTTTGTATCAAGGACATATGAGCTTGAAAGCACTTTTCCACTTTGGTTGTTTTACTTTTTCACAAATTGCTCTTTTCACTGTAATTAGGTGAGTGGTAGGTTATTTTTTAAAAAAAGGCTTTCTTTTATTGTGCAATAGAAGTGGCTGAGTCACCCTAATGGATGGTCACCAGGCTGTTGTAATTGTCACAATTTGAAACTGACATAAATCAGTCCATCACAGTGTGTTCAAGTTTGTCTGGGATTTCCCATTTTCAGACTCATTTTCTGTCTTCACTTCTAGCCATTCTTGGGGATGAGAGTGAAGCATGCTGTCGTGTTGACCCTTCTGGCTGAGGGCATGACTTGGTACGTTCTAGAGCTCTTCAATGCCATGCTAGTATTGACCGTTCAGTCACTCACATGATACATGAGGCACTTTCCCTTTTCTGCTAGGGAATTTTTGCCCTGCAATGCTCCAGACCCTGCTGGATCACATTAAAACCTGCATTTTGATTCCCACATACCAGTGCAATACACTATTGGGTTCACAACTCATTTTAAAAAAGATTATTTTTAGGCAAAAAAGGTATTTGTATATGATATCCAGATCAGCAAAGAGTGGCTATTTGAGAAGTTCTGATTATCGATTCCACCTCTTTAATTAGGGACAATAGCAGAGAGCTATTGTGTAAAAAATGACTGACCTTCAATAAGAAAACAGTTGAGAGAAGTTCACTGTTTTCTAATGAAGTTGTGTGTTAAGAAATTAGTCAATGAAAATTTATATCTGTTGTTAATAGACTAACAGACTTGCTTCCCTTCCTCCCTCCGCCTCGAGTGGAAAGTCATAATATCAAAATCTTTCTTCTAGGCTTTGCTGGAGATGGTGTTTGGCGCAAAGGTGATTATAACAGGTGATGGGTTCATCCCCGGAGAAAGAAGTGTCATCATCATGAACCACCGGACACGAATGGACTGGATGTTCCTATGGAATTGCCTGCTGCGATACAGCTACCTCAGACTAGAAAAAATCTGTCTCAAATCCAGTCTCAAAAGCGTTCCAGGATTTGGTAGGTCATCTACAGTTTTAATGGATAAAAGAGAATTAGTAATAAAATACAATATTTCGCTTTTCTAATACCACCCTAACCTCCTCTTAGCTTCTACTTCAAATTTAAGATCAGCGTTTTCCCACTCTGTACAGCTGCACTTGTCAGGCTTCTTGTTTCATTAACTAGCATGTGCTACCAAAAGAGTGAGTGTGTGTGTTGTTGTGGTGGTGGTGGTGGTGTTGTTGTGTGTGGTTTTTTTGTTTTTAAAGCTTCTTGTGGACAGGTCAGAAAACAGTGTTCTTTGTAATAGCTGTAGTTTTAAATTCAGGTGACAGAAATACACTGTACAGTATATTAAATAGCTTAGTTTTGTCCTTTTGTTTGAAATTGTTACAGTGACGTAGGCCAGAAACTGGTTTGGGCTGAAGATACTGAACAGATAATTTTTTTGGCTGATTTGAAATAATTTTTCATGCAAGTCGTTTCAGAATAAATATGCAGATTTATCTGAACTAAACATGTCTTTTTGCATTTTATTAATTTTTATTAGATTTGTTTGACATCTCTCACAAAATTACTTTGTACAGGATATGTATCAGCTTTCTGAAGTCCAAAGGGTAACCTAATTTGTGATTCCCTTTTATCAGTCCATGTACTTGAACAGATAATTTTTGGCAGTAGTACATATAATTCTGGGAATAGTGAGTGATTTGCTGAGCAGTAGGGGGAGCTCTCATATTGTGCCACACCAAAATTACTTAAAAAAAAAAACACGGTTTAAATAAAATTGTGACTGTGTAAGCGATGTTTTCGACCAATATATATAAATTCTGTGGTAGAGTAAATAGTTGTTTATTCTTTTAAGTTACAATAAGTCAGGATATAGTAGATGCATCTTGTACTCTTGTATTGCATTACAAAAGATTTTGAATTTTTTTCATAATTTGAAAAATGATTTGGAAGTAAATTAGAATGGGCATATTTTTATCTTCAAGTGACAGCTGTACTTGTTTGTTTGCTTCTATGATATTTTCCAAAGGAATTTTAGGACATGGTCCATGTGTACAGTAGGCATGCGGATCCAAAGGATATTCTCCCAGTTAAGTACTGTATATTTTTATAACATTCAGGGTTTGACAGAATTAGAATTCTCTAAACATACATTTGAAGAACAGATCCTGAGATTGGAGGTTATCCATGCCTTCCAGTCATGTTTGTCAGTGAACAAAAAGGCTAAGAGGTTATTAGGAGGCTCTGAAGGTAGCTTTTCAGTCCAGTCTTCAGTGTACAATAATTCCACACATCTAAATGTCCCTTCCAAAACACATAGCAGTCTCTTGTGTATGTCCGTTATAATTTCAGGAACAGTAATTTATTTTTAAATGACATGGAGCTAACACCATATTGATCAAAGCAGGAGATTTCAGTTAGACTGCATCCTTACCTTACACCATAGTTGTGATGGTCTTAATTCAGTGCATGATCTGACTTTAATATAACACTGTAGCAGAATAGAAGGTTAAAAGACTCTGCATAGGATTACAAGGCTCCCATGCTGAGCCAGCCTAAATTCAAATGCTTGAACACTTCAAAAAAGATGCAGAATATTGTGACATACCCCTGGGGTAGAACCTGAAACTGTGGGACCTCTGAGTCCCCTTAAACTCTTCGTCCTGGGCGCGCTCTCATAATGCTGTGCTAGTGATAAGCGGCAAACCCCTCTAGATGCTGTGATCAGTCAGCCATCAACATGTGGAGGCACACATCTACCTAACTTGCATGAATGCTTTCTAAGCCACTCATGATTTATACACGGAGAGACTCCAGCCAAGTTCCCAAGCCCCCGCCCCCCTTGCATCCCTGTGATGTACCATCTTACACTGCTCAAGACCTTCTCTTGAACAGTGCAAGCTCATTAATTAGTTTGCCACTTTGTCAAAGGAAAGTGGACATGCACCGGCCTTCGTAATCTGAGCAGATTCCCCATACGCTCTCTAGACAAACTTAGTGGTAAGGATAAAACATTACAATAAGTTTATTAACTACAGAAGGATAGATTTTAAGTGTTAGACATAGAGGTCAAAGTTGGTTACATAAGAAATAAAAATAGAAATGCAGTCTAAACTTTCACAGACCAAGCAAGATTTGAATCAAACAGCTTTTCTCACCCGACTGGATGTTCCGGGCAGTTTACAGTTCTTAAAATGCAGGCTGAATTCCCTTCTCAGCCCGGGACCAGTCTCCCCAGTTCGAGATCTTGTCTTCCAGGCAATCTTCCAGGTGTTGAGATGGGGGAGGAGAGAGACCAAGTGGTGATATAATTGACCCTCATTTACACTTTCTCTGCAGGTGCTAGAAAGATCCTTGTTGTGATGTGGGGGTTAGGTAGCCCCCATTGTGTAGTGCCTTCTCTGTGGAATCTCTGGGAGAGTAGATTCTTCTTGATGAGCCATCAACACATGTCTGGCTGGTCCTGATGTATATCTGTCTTGTCAGTGTTAGTTGCCCCTTTGTTGCCAATGAAAGGCTAGCTGTGGGCGTTTTCCACTTACCACATATTTCAGAAACAAACATATAGCAATATTTCATAACCTCACATACAATGATAGTATGTACAATTCAACAGGATATTAATGTTCAACAGATCAAGACTTCTTAAATGATACCTCACAAGGCATGCACTGTACAAAACATATAATCATATCACAGTGGTGAATATAGGGTTTCCAGGGTGCTATTTTGAGATACAGAGTGTCACGAATACTTACTGCTGACACATGCAAGCAAGTGGATTTTGTTCCTTCCAATCCTTATCTAAGGGGGCAGAGAGAACTAATAGCTGACATAGAGGAGGTTCTGCAGGGAAAGCTGAGGAACGGCCAAGTTTGGGAAGAGCTTTATTTAAAGTGTGCAATTTTAAGTTTAAAGCCAAACTCTTGGAAAAGGGAAGTTTGGACAATTCTGTGGGTAAAGCGGGTTGGTTTGTTCAAAGCAGGACAGGCACTGCACCTCTTTCAAAATAGTTGCCTCCTCTCCTTTGTTAGCCTGTGAGAATTCTCCCTCATTCCTGCCCATTTTACACGTAACTAGTTACTGTTGCATATTTTGTAAGATATATGGAAAGGAAATTCATACAGCAAAAACTGTGTGTTTAATGAGTTCAGGATACAGCAGGATGCACTCCACGCAACCAAAACCTTAAAAGTCGGGAAATGAGAATTAAGTCTCAGACACCCTTTGCCACCTTCACGTTGCCTACAGTTGTGGAGGTCAGTAACACTCAGCACTCAATAAGGTATTCACTTTCATCTAAAACAGATAACAGAGCGATACATACCCCAGCTTAATCAAACTCTTGTTCTTAAAGCAAAATCTTAACTTTCTTCTTACTCTGTTATACCAAGAAATTTCCTGACGTGAGCTGCAGAAGAACTAATGTTCTTTGTGTACATTAATCTAGAGAAGAGCCACATGGAGTATCTTCAAAGTAGGCTTGATGAATTATTAGAATATGAGCTAATGAATAGACCCCAAAATAGAAGGGATATACTTCTGGCCCTGTGTTTAGAGACCGACTAGTAAATCGAATGCACGGCTAAAAAGGCAGTGCTAATAGTAGGGTATTAGTTTTGTGTCACAATGGAGTTCATTTACAACAGTTCGGCTGGTTGGAGCTGTACTTGCTACTTGCTGTGAGATGCTTTAAATTAGCATGCAAGAAAATGCTGTGCAGAATCTGGGAAGGAGTGAATGAAAAGTGAGATCCATGAATCCAGCAAAGATATGCACATGGAGACTTTCTATAGGAACTTGACTGAAACACAGTGCAGCAGCAAAAGCTGGTGATGGTTAAATACAGAAGAGTAGGGATTGTTAGACATCAGTGGGAGCAGTTTATGCTTCATGTCAATCCTGTGCTTTGCTTTTCAGTGCAGATTTTTAAATCCATGTCAGGACTGCAAATGTATATTCAGTAGATCTTGTGATAAATATCAGTAGGAAATTGTGGCCAAGGAGTGTAATTATACATTCAGCCAGGCAGTGTAGAAAATCTCATATTTTACTCCCATGGCCCTACCATGTGATATGAAAGGCTTTTAATTGGTACTAATAGCTGAAGAAAAGTCTTCTGCAGTTCTGTTTTAAAAAGCCTTTGCCCATTTTGTAAGCCTTTAGCATTTAACCAAATCTTTTAAAGGTCACAAGGAAAGACCATTTAGAAATCCATGCAATGCCTCATCAGTGCCTTGCAGATGTCATTGCCCCCGTTTGTTAGTCGTCAAAGTATAATATTTCAAGCCAGAAATTATTTAGAATTCTGAAATTAAAATAAATTCTTCTCTCCTAGTACCTTTCAGTTTAATCTTTTCAGATGAATACCTTTACATGAACTAATTGTACTTGATTAAAAATAAACAAATACAGAGCATTTGATACATTTACAAAAGGCAATTGTTTTCATTCTTAGGCAGCTACATGGTGATCAGTACTTTAAGTATTTCATTCAGAATTGTGTACAGCATGGGGTTATGTGTAACACATTCATCTGAGTATCTCTGAGTACTTCATAAACATTAAGCCTCGCAACATCCTGGTGCTAAGTACCATCCCAATTTTAGAGTGGGAAAATAAATTTGAGAGGTTAAGAATATTACCCAAATCTGATAAATTAGGGGCAGACCTAAGGCTTGAACCCAGGAGTGCTGATTCGTAGTCCCCATCTTTAGCTAATGCACTGTTTGTGCTTGGGGTTTTATTTGTATTTGGAGGCTTAATATGCAGAGGAATGTATGTTTGGAGGTGAGCAGAGTTAAAATATCTGCAACATGATTTAACGACTGCATACTGCACATATAAGGACTTTCTATTTAAGAAATTTATATACTTACTTTGCTGGTAGATGATGCCTCATTAGGAGTTTTTGGGTCACTTTTTATAGATGTTTACAAATTATTAATTTACAGTACTTTAATATACAAAAAAACCTTTGAATTGATTATATGCGAGTTGTTTCTTTTTTAATGAATTGTCTTTTTGTTCCCGGAGACTATATCTCTGGTTTAATAATGCATGCAATAAAGTTTCCAAAATGCTATATTAAATTTCAGTAATCTCAATTTCAGAAATATTACTGCAGCATTTCTCTACTACTTGCCAAAGGCATGGTCCCCAGGAATCACTATTCACTCTGTTGTTCAGCTGTTGCTGCAGTTTCTTATATCAGTGGTTCTCAACCAGAGGTCCGGGGCCTCCTGGGGGGGCCGTGAGCAGATTTCAGGGGGTCCGCCAAGCACGGCCAGTGTTAGACTCACTGGGGCCCAGGGCAGAAAGCTGAAGCCACACCACACAGGGCTGAAGTCCGGGGCACCAATACCTGAGGCCAAAGCCGAACTTAGCTTCACGGGGGCCCCTGTGGCATGGGGCCCTGCTTGCTACCCACTAATGCTGGTCCCGGCTTTTATACGCAGAAAACCAGTTGTTGTGGCACAGGTGGCCCGTGGAGCTTTTTTATAGCATGTTGTGCAGGGGGGCTCAGGGGGAAAAAAAAAAAAAAGGTTGAGAACCCATGTCTCAGATGACATCATCAAAAACTACTCTGGCACGTTTTGCAATCGCAGTTCTCTAGGAGGGTTTCTAACAGCACTGGCAGTTTCTTGCATATTAAAATCAAATAGAATTTCCCTAACTCTCCTCTGAATGTGCATATACAAACCTCTGTTCTCACCTCGCTTTTTAGCAAAGATTTAATAGCAGATTCAATGATAAAGTGCTGGGTGGGCGTCTCGTATTACTAAAACTTGATTACTTTCTCAAAATATACTGCAGAATGCATACTAAAATTCACTTACTACTTAGTAAAGTGTTGTAAATAATTGGCAGTAAACTGTAATATCAAACAAATGGACAAAGAATGATTTCAAGTATTGTCTGTCTTTTTTTATTCACTTAACTTGCCGGTTCTCAAAACTCCTGACGTTCAGAATGCGTCTCCCATTCACAAATATGAATCAGTGAGGTTCTGCTGGAAGCAGAATGTGTATTTTAACCATCAGTGATTTTCATAGGGTTATAATAGTGGATGAAGGGACTGCAATGATACCTGGATTTTAGGGGAGCATTTGGTACAGTATCTCAAGCCTTAATCGAAAAAATAAATTAAAATTGGCTTTAATCTGAGCACAGTTATATGAATTGAAAAGTGGCTGAAGGACCATAATCCAAGTATATGTCAGTGAGTAAAACGAGGTATCCAGTCGCAGCTGCCTGGATGCGTATTGGGCCTTGTTTCAGTTTGTCTTTGTTAATGAGGTAGAAAAGATTAAATAGTACATTGATTAAATTCACAGATGATAGGAAAGAGGATGGTGCTGCAAACATCATTGATGAATTTAAGAGAAATGAGGAGTAGTGTCCACTATGGGCAGTTATTTGCAAATCCTAATTGCTATATTCAGCACTCAGGTACTACTATGTTGACTTCTAAAATGGTCTTCCATACAAAGATCTCAAAGCATTTTACAAACATTAAGGACTCCATGTTTCCAAACACCCCAGTGAGATAGGTGTGTGTCTATCTATAAATAGATAGACACACACACACACCATTTTAAAGATGTGTAAACTCATGTATGGGAAGGTCAAATGATTTGCTCAAGGTAACACAGCAAATCTAGCAGAACTAAGACTAAATTTTTTCCCCAGACTCCCTTTCCTTTACCTCTTGACTATGCTTCCACTTCATTGACCAAACCTTTGGCTCAGTTACATAATCGGAGTAAGGGACCTGTTAGCTCCCTGTTCCTAAGTATGGTGGTTCTGTAGTGGCCTGAACACGATGATGATTGGTCTTGCAGAATGGAAAGAAAGGACTCAATGCCTGCTCTATGGGACCAAGGTGCAGTCACAGGACATAGATTGCTTGTAAATTGTATCCTCATCTCCCACCCATTAGTCATCCCTTTTCCGCAGAAACCCTTTCTCCCTCTTTCCTCATAAAAGGGCTGTAGAAGTAAATATAGACCCATGACTCCAGTAATATCTGAGGAGCAATTGAAAGGGGTGATTCAGGGTGCAGGGTCATGGACTCTTCTCTGATGAGTTTTTTTTTTTTAAACCCATTTTTGTGGATTCACTAAACAAACCAATCCTCACTTATTTTTAATTTCTCTATTGCAGAGGAATATGCCTGTAAGGAATAGAATTTTTATGTAGAGTGGGAAAAACACAGGAGTTACTTCGTTTCTAGTTTAAAAAACCCAAAATTTACTGTATGTGTGTGCACATGTGTGTAAAATGCAACTCTCAAGATAATGCTGTCAAGGTAATTTTAAATATATATATTGGAAACAAGGGTGAAAATAGCATTTTACATTCAACTCTGGTGAAAAGGGCCAGGCAATGTGTAGCAAGATTGTGCTGGTGTTCAGAAACACAACTATTATGAGATTGAGTATCTACTGTACCACTAGGCAACTGGAAGTGATATGAACACTCCTGAGTCATGCATTTCCTCTCTCAACTAATTGCTGAGTGATAATTCATTAAAGGAATGGACCAAATCAAATGACAACTGTTCAATTCATTATATACCTATTAACTAAGCATTAGAGATGAACATGGTAAAAACATTACTATGAGAGGATACTCTGTATCACAAAGATTGGTACAAGAAGAATTTCTTAATTAATGTTTTACATGCGTCAAATTAGAAAAATAATTTAAGAATTGCAATGTTTTAAAATGTGATTTGATTATGGTACTTAGAGCTGACACTAACTAGAGGAAACAGTTAAATATCTCAATTGAAGTGGCTTTTCAAATCTATTTATAACGTTCCTTTACTAATCAGAACTTGTACAAATCAGAATTAAATACAGTGCAACTCTGTGTTCCCATCTCAAAAACCACGTGATAACATTTTTTCACTATAACATTCTCCTCTTTGGCAGAGCTTGTAAATAGGAAGTATAAATGCTGCTGAGTGTTACTTTTAAATCAAGGAGATCCACAGTTGTGCCCCATTTATAACTGTCAGTACAATGAAACAAATTACATAAATAACTGTTAATGAACCACTGCTATAATCAATATTTTGTGTACACAGAAATCAGGCATGTGCAAGTGACTTCTACCGATCTTTGTGCCTATGTGGTGGTGGTACATCAGAGGCACGGATTAGAATCAGGCTCCATTGGGCTAGTCTTGAACAAACTTATACTTACTGCCCTAAAGCGTTTCTGATTTGAAACAAGAATCAACAAGTGTGTCTGACAAACAATAGAAGGGAAAGGAAGAGAGAGAATGGCTGACAGTGATAAGATCCCACAGCTACATATGTTAGTTCTCTGCACAACTTGGTAAGTCAGAATCACTGATTTATGGGGGAAACGTTTTTGAATTTAGTATCCGATATCCCAGCGGCCCAAAACTGAGTGCCTGCTGGTTTGCTGGGTTTCTTATTGACCTCATGGCTTTTGAGGGGTTTGAAAGAAGAGAGTGTAGTGGCTGTATGGGTTCATTCTGTGAAGACTTTCAATGTGTAAGGGACAGCTTGGAAGAAAGTATGGAGACATGCAAGAGCGAATTGGACAGCCAGTTCAAGATTGGCATAATTGACAGAATGGAGGAGGAAGGTGTGAAGTATGATTAGAAAAAAGCAAATAGTTTGGATGAGGCAGAGTTGTGAAGAGCCTTAAATGTGAGCTTAACTTGTATTTGGTGTGGTGGAAAACAGATTCTGGAGAAAGGTGTGGGGGTGACAGACCAGGAAAACGAACTTAGTGGCTGTGTTTGCCCCCTCCTCCAGTCTGCACTAATCTGGGGGTTGGAGAGGCCAGAGAGGTTGGCAGTAACCAAGATGTGAGATTATGAGGTCTTGGACAAGAATTCTAGCTATAGGGACAGGATTCAGTTTTGCTTTAGAAAAATATGGAGAAAAGAGATGCCAGGACTTGAGCAAAACTTGGATCTCTGGCTTGCTGGAGAGAGTCAAGTCAGATGATACCCTGGATGTGGGTTTGAGGGTTAATGTTAACAGTGCCAGAGAATAGGCAGAATAGAGAGGATTTAGGAAGATGTATACTATTTTGTGTATCACATTTTAAAATTTAAGGTGGTGTATCATGTTATAGTAATTCCTATAGGAAAACCACAACTTTGAATTTCCTGCCATATTTTCTGGTTAAATATCAACAATAAATGTTGCAATAGGGGAGGCTTTGGCATTTAAATTTTTTTAAAAAATCTGTTTTTGAGACACTGTCTTAAAAATGTTCAGTGAACTTCAAAGAATGACTGGCTGTTTTTTACCAAACTTCTCCCTCTCTGTGCTCCCTTCTCTCCTCCCACCTCCTCCCCCCCCCACAAAAAATGAAATGTTTGGATTAAGAACAAACATGAGAAATTTCATCCTGAAGTATGTTTTGTCCCTGTCTCCCTCCACCCATTGAAAATAATGTTTTTTTGGGGGAAAGGGGGCTTTGAAATTAAAATGTTTCCTCAGTCGTAACTATAGAATTGTTAATGTAATAATGTTGTGTGACTGCTGGAGAGTTATGTATGCTAAAGTTGTTTTATCCTCACCCCAAGTCCCCAGAGCAAATTACTGCCTATATGCAATATATTTCTCCAATTCAATAGTAGCATTTCCTCTCCCTTGCATGTATGATCATGTGACGGACTACAGTATGTAGTCAAGCCACAATAAAACCAAGATAGGTGTGAAAAATAGACTGTGAGCATATGTGTGCTACTTACTCTAGCAAAAAACAAAGGTTAAATGTCTTTAATCAGAATTACCCTGGAATTGAAACCAGTGTCTATCTTTTGAGTCACAAAAAAAGGTTGATTGAAAAGGTCATTGTGCCCAGCTGCTGCATGTTTCTACAATGCTAACCACATAGCAAGCTTTAGCGAGAGTTATATAATCTATGTTAGTGAATGCTTTTGAGTACATCTGTGAGTTAACATTAGTTATCAGAAATGTCAGGTATTACAGTCATAGTATTTGTTTTGGCAAAGAAATGGAATTGCATTATTTGGTTTGGACTAACTTCCCTGTTTATTTGTGTTCCATATTTTCCCGTTTATCTTTCCCGTGAACTTACAAACCCAAGGGCAAGCTTTTGCTTTCCAGTAAAAATAAACATTGATTTCTTTCAGACTAGCAAAATTCCTGATGGCCAGGAGTCCCAGACAACCAAAAACATAGTCCATACAAGAAAAATTTAATTACTGCCTATTAGACAGTATGTTGAGCTGAGCTTTACAGGTGACTGAACAGCATGCCTCACCTCACACTGCAGATGAGAAGGTGCTTCCTACTTGTTTATTTTTAAATACCACTTATAAGCAGCAGTTATCAGTTGACACATTAATGAATTCCTCCCATAGATCTGCCCATCCTATTTCACCCCAAAATACATGATGTACGTGTTCTTCCAATGGTGCAATGTGGGCCCGTTTGCCTTCATGTGACGGAGACAAGAAAACCAAGATGGCACATTTTCACCTTACTTTTTTTACTGTAACCTTACCGTTAGTTTCCTGTCTCCCCTGTAAACTCTGTACTTTTAAACTCCAGGCAGAGGTCTAAAACCCTCCCAGATCTGCAGGATGTTTTGAGTTTCAGGCGCAGCTAGTACCATCCACATAACTTCTAGGGCCTAAGCTGCCTGGAGGAAATGGTGGGGAAGGTTTAGTGGCAAGTTTTCTCCTGTCTCTTTCCAGCAGCAGGTGGGACCAGAGATAAGTCTCTCCTAGTGGGCTGTTGTCAGCACACTACCAGCAGGTCTCCAAGTGAGCACTTTCTTTGCCTCTCGTTTTCCTCAGGCTCTGTAGCTGTGAGAAATCTTGTTCTGAATAACTCAGACCAGACAAGCTAGTTTCAAGACTCTGTTACCAACCAATATAATAATTTCATAAATTGTAGTTTTGTATGAGTTAATTTAGTGGTGGTAGTAGCAGGATATTAAATGTATGAAGTGTATTGGCTGAAATAATTACACAAAAGTGAAAACTACCAGAAGCAAAAGAGCAACATTTTTCTTTCATTAAGGTGCCTCTTTCCACCTTGTCCCACTTGCCTGTTACTTCCTCAAAGTTCTGCAAAGGGTATTCGTTTTACGTATATTCCCAGTTTTGCTTCTGTGGGGTTTGTGTGTGGTTGGTTTCTAGAACTTGGGAGAAATTTGAAACTTTCCCTTTCTTAGTAGGGTGGACCTGTAACAGGCAAGACACAACTTGCAACTTCTTACCCTGTAGTCCTCCTCCTCCTCCTTTTGTTGTCACATTGTGTCAAAGTTGATGTTAATCACTGTGTTGACCAGTGACAAAAAAGTAATTATGCAAGTAATTTTGGGCAGCATTTTGAGGCGCAACACCAGTTAGCTTTTCCCTCTGGTGCACACTGAATGTCCAGTTTTGGCATCAGTTTCTTTGTTGTATAATATCATATACCAGCGGCTTTAAAAAGAGTGTGTTCGTTATTTTCCCCGTTTAATTAAGTACATCCTTGTAGTTTCAGTACACTCTTGTATACAAATTATGGAGTTCAGATGAGATGAGAACAACAAAATGGGATAGCTTTTAGCCTGTTTGGGAGAGAAAATAGGTTTTTGAAACTAGCACAAGGACTGTTTAAAAACTAAGCTCTGAATAGTTCATTTAAAATATTTATGGCACATTCTTACACTATAATAAAGGCCAGTGCTAAGAAGAAATTGTAAATAAAGCTACAACTTAATTTGGGCATGGTCATGTGATGGAGTATATTAAAAGAAAATTTTGTTTTAGTTTGTCCTTCTAATTATCACCCCAAAATGATCCTTCTAAACATTATATCCATATGACCAGGTCTCTGTTCTTAACTGCCATTGTTTTGGCACAATTTGTACTGATTGTAATATGTTGTTCACGTTCAATGTGGAAAGCTGACTGTGTTGGATCATATTAAAGAAGTTCTGTATTAAAATCACAAATGAGTTTGATTCCCCAGAGTTTAAATTCCAGGGTATTACTAATTAAGAGGTCTCTTGGTTTTTGGTACTGTTTCTCTCCCTCTATGTGTGAAACTTGCAAGCTGCTAATTGTGTTAGTACATTCTAAGACAGAGTCTGTTCTCAAAGCAATTCACAGAGAGAGAGACTCAAAGCAATACTCTAACAACAGAAACAGCACCCAAAGACTCCCCGCCCTTTTGTTGTATTAACCATTGTGATTAAAATAGAGATAGAGGATGCATGTGGATGGATGCTTGGTGTGGATAATAACTGAATGATCAGGGAGGTGCCAGCCTAAGAATCCAGTGTCCATCGGCTGAAGAAGGCGTCAAGTGGAAATAACCAGAGGACCCCCCGGAGGGCAGACTGGAATCCACCCAACAGCCTCAAGAATGGGAGAACCAAAGAACAAGATAACATCTTGGAGCCGTCAGGAATGTGCTATCTGCTGATTGAGTCAGCAACAGCATGATGAAGCAATTCCCATAGACTGGCATAGGAAGAAATTCCTATAAAAATAGACTCTAAAAAGTGAGAACTTTGGGGGTCTGATTCTGCAAACCAACTTCCAGGAGCATCAGATGAGCATCTGACAAGGCCCTGCTCCCTCCTCATGTCCAGGCCACCTGGCCAGTGGCTTGGCATGAGCAACTCTAAGGCTGGTAACTATGATAACAACCTTGCAGAACCTGTGTGTGTGGGTGTGTATGTGTGTGGGTGTGTGTTTGTATGAATGAATGTGTGAATAAATATGAGATTGAATGGAATGTTATAGCTATAACTAACTGCTTACTATGATTCTTTCTGTATTCACAATAAATGTGGTATTTTGCCTTTTTCCCTTTAATAAGATCCTGCTGGTTTTTATTTTATTGGTATAACAACTGCTTCCGTTTGAAAGCAGTTTCTTCTGTATATCCTGAGCCATGTCACTGAAAGTATAGCATGGACATTTAGGCTCTGTCTACGGTTAAAATACATACTGAACAATGTTCCCTCTAATTTTTGACAGGCCATGTGCGCAAAAAATTTCTTCTGTGCAAATGTTTGTGCGCGCGGTGTTTTGCCGTGTGCGTGGGGTTTAGGATCTGTGTGCTCACGCACACACACGCACAGCTTAGAGGGAACAGTGGTACTGATACAGCAGTGTCAGTCAGGGGTATGAAAAAACCCATGTCCCAACAGACATAGTTATGCCAACAAAAACCCCAGTGTAGAAGCAGATATGCTGATGCAAGAGTACTTCTGTCAGCTGTCGTTCAGGGAGGTGGAGTCCCCACACTGGCTGGGAAGTTCTTCCTGCCAGCGTTTGTTGCATCTACACTGGGAGGCTATGCCAGCATAGCTGTTCCATCATAGACTCTGTCGTGTAGACTAAGGCCTGGTCTACGTGGAAAAAAAATTAGGTCATCTTAACTATGTTGCTCAGAGGTGTGAAAAATCCACACTCCTGAGTGGAGTAATTAAGATTCTTCCATCAGCCTACCTACTACCTCTTGGGCAGGTGGATTACCTGTGACAATTGAAGAACCCCTCCCATCAGCATAGGCAGTATCTACACTGAAGCACATATTGTTGTGTAGTAAATCATGCCAAAAAGATGCACAAGTGGTTTGAAAGAGAATTGCATGTGGCCCCTAACTTGGAGATTATGTATGGTTATGTCAATTCCACTTGTTTAATATATCATCTTGATGTTAGGCATAAATCCTCACAACTGTATTGGGACTTGCATGTGCATGAGGAAAGCTATACCTCAAATTATGCTATAAAGTAGTGCAAAGGGAGTACTGCTTTATATTATGACCTATTAGTGATAAAATAATTTATTGGAAGTTGTATGCATCAGAAACCTTGTAGCACAAATTTCTTGTAATGTCATAAATATTTTCAGTATGACACCTATTTACAAATATTTGAAATCCACTTGTATATACTTTTTATTTAATTGAGAAAATGTTTTAAACAAAATATTATGCTCTTAAACTTTAAAACTTGCATTGTGCCATCATAACCACTTACATTTATATAGTGCCTATTCTTCCAAAGCACTTTACAAGCTGAAAGTGACATGGACTTTGCTGACCACTGAATAGCAATCACCTCTGGTTTAAGAATGTTATAGCAACTTTGCATAACAACTTCAGACAGAAAGTGAAAAATACAATATCCTATTGAATTTGAGTGGAAATATAGGTTGGCAGAACTTGGTTACCAGAGTTAGAAATTGTTTAGACACAAAGACTAGTGTCACTGTTGTGAACAGTGAATTGAGGTCTTTAATACCACATCCGCAGCATAGTGTCCCCTAACTCTGTTCTGGGGCTTGGGTTTAATAAAGGGAAGAGTTTTATCATATGGGTAATGAACACCTCTTCCAGCAGCACCAAAGTGCTTCTTGAAAGTCCACCCCTTCAAGTAAGGCCCCTATTACAATACAAGATGGCTTTTCTTACGAAATTCCATATAGCTGGAGGCACAGTTTTTCTTCAGTAGTTGGGAAATAAAAGTTTAACCTCATGGATGCAAGCAAATGAAAAACATACAATGAAATGTTACTAAATATATATATATTGTTAAACTTACTCTAGGTTGGGCAATGCAAGTTGCTGCCTTTATTTTCATTCAGAGGAAATGGGAAG
Organism: Lepidochelys kempii; assembly: GCF_965140285.1. Classification (NCBI taxonomy): domain Eukaryota; kingdom Metazoa; phylum Chordata; order Testudines; family Cheloniidae; genus Lepidochelys; species Lepidochelys kempii. The sequence goes on from NC_136382.1 coordinate 157,112,955, forward strand.
ATGACAAGAACCACTTCGAAAATATGCTGGATTATTTCTGTGACATTCATGAGCCACTGCAACTCCTCATCTTTCCTGAAGGAACTGATCTCACAGGTAAATTAATTGTTGTCTCCTCTTGGATGTAATTAGGTAGAAATTTGTATGTATTAAGGAAATAGTTCCAAAATGTAAAAAAAAGTAGCAAGTGACTATGGATTCTCATGAACAGTAAATGTTAATAGATAATCTAGTATACTAGTGTGACGTGTTGGATCACAGAAACCCCTTGGGACTGCTACCTCATGTGCTGAGACTACCTCTAAGCCCGTTTTCCTTGGCAGCTCAGGACTTGAGTATGCTGCCTGGTTGTGCCAGACATGCTAGCCTGCTACAAACACAGATCCAGGTCTGAACCACATCCCCCAGAAGCTGCAGGCTTAACTGAAAACAGCTTAAGAAGTGCTCCTGTCTCCAACATCCAGATATCCAATTCCCAATGGGATCCAAACCCCAAATAAATCCGTTTTACTCTGTATAAAGCTTATACAGGGTTGTCACGGTTCCTCCCCTACTCTGAACTCTAGGGTACAGATGTGGGGACCTGCATGAAAAACCTCCTAAGCTTATCTTTACCAGCTTAGGTCAAAACTTCCCCAAGGTACAAAATATTACACCTTGGACTGGCCGCTACCACCACCAAACTAATACTGGTTACTGGGGAAGAGCTGTTTGGACGCGTCCTTCCCCCCAAAATACTTCCCAAAACCTTGCACCCCACTTCCTGGACAAGGTTTGGTAAAAAGCCTCACCAATTTGCCTAGGTGACTACAGACCCAGACCCTTGGATCTTAAGAATAATGAACAATCCTCCCAACACTTGCACCCCCCCTTTCCTGGGAAATGTTGGATAAAAAGCCTCACCAATTTGCATAGGTGACCACAGACCCAAACCCTTGGATCTGAGAACAATGAAAAAGCATTCAGTGTTTTACAAGAAGACTTTTAATAAAAAATAGAAGTAAATAGAAATAAAGAAATCCCCCCTGTAAAATCAGGATGGTAGATATCTTACAGGGTAATTAGATTCAAAAACATAGAGAACCCCTCTAGGCAAAACCTTAAGTTACAAAAAAGATACACAGACAGAAGTAGTTATTCTATTCAGCACAATTCTTTTCTCAGCCATTTAAAGAAATCATAATCTAACACATACCTAGCTAGATTACTTACTAAAAGTTCTAAGACTCCATTCCTGGTCTATCCCCGGCCAAGACGACTACAGACAGACACAGACCCTTTGTTTCTCTCCCTCCTCCCAGCTTTTGAAAGTATCTTGTCTCCTCATTGGTCATTTTGGTCAGGTGCCAGCGAGGTTACCTTTAGCTTCTTAACCCTTTACAGGTGAGAGGAGCTTTCCCCTGGCCAGGAGGGATTTCAAAGGGGTTTACCCTTCCCTTTATATTTATGACAGGTAAACTCATAAATTCTTCGCCCTCTATAACACTGATAGAGAGAGGCACAGCTGTTTGCTCCCCCAGGTATTAATGCTTGCTCTGGGTTAATTAATAAGTAAAAAGTGATTTTATTAAATATAAAAAGTAGGATTTTAAGTGGTTCCAAGTAATAACAGACAGAACGAAGTAAGTTACCAAGCAAAATAAAATAAAAACACCCAAGTCTAAGCCTAATACAATAGGAAACTAAATGCAGTAAATCTCACCCTCGGAGATGTTCCAATAAGCTTCTTTTACAGACTAGACTTCCTCCTAGTCTGGGTCCAGCAATCACTCACACCCCTGTAGTTACTGTCCTTTGTTCCAGTTTCTTTCAGGCATCTCTTTGGGGTGGAGAGGCTATCTTCTGAGCCAGCTGAAGACAAAATGGAGGGGTTTCCCAGGGCCTTATACAGTCTTTCTTTTGTAGGTGGAAATCCCTTGTGTTTTCCTGTGCAGAATCACAGCTACAAGACAGAGTTTTGGAGTCACATGGGCAAGTCACATGTCCATGCCTGACTCAGTTCTTTACGGCCAATGCCATTGTTTACATGTTAGTTTGAACGTTCCCAGGAAAGCTCAGATGTGGATTGGCGTCTTTCAAGGTCCATTGTTAGCTAAGTACACCCAATTACTTGAATAACCCCTTCACACTATGTTGACCAAATCTGCCTTATGTGCTTCCTACAGCAAACACTTTAAATACAAGCATAGAGCCAATGCTCATAACTTTAGATATAAAAATGATACATGTAGACAAATAGGACGAATACATTTAGTAGAACATAACCTTTCCAAAGATATGTTACATGGCATATCTAGCATAAAACATATTCCAGTTATGTCATATTTGCACTCATAAGCACCAGTATGTTTCAAATTGGTACTATATATGACTTCACTCGGGGTTTAACCAGTATTTTCTACTTCAGATGAGTTTTTGGTAAACTTCTGTTAAAACTTTCAGTTCCATTTGGATGTATGATGCTTTGAATAGGATAGGTAGTTTTTTAAAGTCTGACAAGATTGTGCAACCAAGGGTAAGTCTTTTGGCCTATCTGTTCTTGAGTTTTCTCCACTGGTGGGGGTAATAATGCTTACCTCCTTTTCTAAAATGCTTTCAGACCTATGGAGAAAAAGTGCTAGATAAGTGCTTATTACATTACTTTTCTCTGCTTGGTGTTACAGGGAAAAACTGCCTCAGAATATTGGATATAGTTGTTCTTAGAGTTATACAAAAATTGTATAGCTATCTTTTTTTTGTAAAAGGCAAACTTTTTAAAAGCATTTCTCTAAATCAAGTGTTAACACATCTACTCCACTGAACTAATTTATATTGAATTAGAAGTTAGTATTTGTTGAACTGACTATATAGTATATAGTATTTGTTATTTGTTCAGTAAAAATAACCACCTTTTAAATATAACTAGTTTAGGAAGTCCTGTGGTAAGGTGCTAACCAATGTTGGATTGAAATGCTGATTATATTATAGCTCTTTTTATAAATTCTTTTTTTCCTAACACTTTCCCATTCTTTAGGTATGGCTTAGGCTGTGTCTACACTAGGGAGCTTACAGCGGTGCTGCTGTACCAATGCAGCTGGGCTGCTGTAAGCTCTATAGTGTAGACGCTCTATGCATAATCTACTCTAATCAACATAATTAATCCACTCCCAATGAGCAGCAGTAGTGCTATGTGGGCAGGAGTTCTCCTGCCCACATAGCACTGTACGCACTAACGCTTATGCTGGTGTAATTTATGTTGCTCAGGTGGTGGAATATTCATACCCCTGAGCAACATAAATTTTGCTGACATTAGTGATAATGTAGACATAACCGTAGTAGTTGCTTTTGGTAGCAGAGTCATGAGGATTTGACTAAACTGGTCTTTCACCAATGAGCATGTGATTTAAGAGCTTTGCTCTAGATTCTACTCCAGCCACATACTCTGATTGGATTTTATTTTGAAGCCAGGTCGGAAAATGTTTTGCTTGATTTATCAGTATCTAAAGTGTATTGCTAATTTTTCTCCCACTCCCCATATCCCCAGTGAGTTTATAGATGTTTCTGGCAGATGAGCATTTATAGTGCCCGAAGGTACCGTAATCAGATTTTAGGAGGTTATAGAAATTTTCTTAATCTGATCCATGCTCCCAAAGGATAATGAATTGACTGACTATACTTAGACAACTTCACCTGACATCCTCTTGTTTAAATTTAATAAATTTGCATGTAGAGCAAGGAAGGAAGATAGAAAAAATAAATGCATCCATTCATCAACACCTTGCTGTAATCCCTTTGATTTCAGTGAGTTAACTGCTTTCCAGTGAAGGCTTGCAGTCTGGCCCTGTGTGTTTAGTAGTGATAATTGTTTTTAAAATGGTTTAATGTTTATTCTACACATCTATAGTTTTCTGTGTGTGTCTTGTTTCTTATTGGCACCTGAATTACTAGTACCCTCAGTCTTCACACTTCGCTCCACCAATCAGAAAATCCCTATGCCAAAATTTTTCTAGAACAATCTTACTTCTCTGTCCGAACTGAGCATGTCTACACAAGAAGTTATATAGGTGTAATTACAATGCTATAGTCTGACCTCTATAAATATACTGATATAATCCCAGTGTGGGCACTCTTATTCTGGTGTAAGAATGGCTTTTTTCCAGTTTAGAGACCCAAATTAAACTGGAAGAGGCACTCTTATACCAGAATAAGAGCGTCTATATGGGCAGTTATACTGGGTTAGCTATAGCATTTCAAATCCACACCCAGCCTTATACTGATATAACTTCCCCATGTAGTTGTTCCAATCACAAGTTAGAAGCATTCCACAGAATCATGTCTCATTGTGTACAAAGCAGTCATTTTAAAAAGCTAAACCTGATGTCTTGCGTTCTAAACTACCAAAGTGATTGCTACCTTGTACAATATTAAAAAAAAACATTCTGGAGTTCTTGCTATTAAAGTAAATATCTCTCCCTGTCTACCAGTGATTGTCTTTTTATGTGAACCATTAAAGTACTCATTTTAAGATAGTATAGAAGACTTGGCAACACCCCTTTGCCAATTAATTCTGAGCAAGAAAAAAGGTATGCGAAAGTTATCAGTGATATTACATTTAAATGAAACGTTACGTAAAAGTATAGAAAAATCACTTTCAGGAAGTTGTTATACTATTAACATATCACCACTCATTTAAACCCCACGTTTAATTTTTTAGATGATATAAAACAGAGTTTCTGTACTCTTGTGGTCACTACAGATTCCATGGCACATTTTGCAAGAATAGAGGCATTGTCTTGGCTAAATTATGAGTTTGGTGGCTACTTCTGATACTGGGGATTATAGGTAGAGAAAACTGGATACAATAATCTTCATGTACTTCGCTGTATGATTGCTGTGCACTGTTAAATGGTTGCCATTTTCCATCCAAAGGTTATCTTCATGACAGTGGTAGCTGAAGTGACTTCACCTTACGTAAAAATTTTATAATGCTTTAAGATCTTTTGGGCAGGTATTACATAAATATAAGGCATGGCTGCGTTTTACTGTTGAAGTAATGATCCATGCATAAAGTTTGTAGGGCACTTTTAGAATGAAATATGCTATATAAAAATATGAATAATAGTAACTGTTTTCTTTTTCATAAACAATTTGCAAACTATATATATAAGGGCTGGGGAGAAAATTTTTTGTTTGGTCATCATTTCCACTTTGAAATACTTTGAGTTTGGGCAAAATGCATCAGATTATTTCCCCCTTCTCTTCTCTTCCCTCCCCCCCCCCCCCCGAAAATTCTGTTGCAAACACACTGCAAAAAAGAACCCCCTAACAAATAACAGAAGAACAAATAGTTACTCTTTCTGAAATCCAGAGCTCTACAAGAATTCAAAGGAATCTTATGTCCAGTGCTTCAGAAGCTTCAGCATAGCCCACCTTTTTACGTGTTCTCTTGCTTGAACTCTTTGCCCCCTGTCCCTCAGCCCCAAAGAATTTTTAATTACTCCTTTTTATAAAACGGTCTAGTGAGGCATGGTGTAGCCCAGATCTCTTCAGGAGTGTTATGATATGAAATACAGGCTATACTCTCTTAGGAGTAACTGCAGTGCCCCATTTGTTCCCTCTCTTTATGGTTTTCCATTGAGCACTGCGTGCCGTGGGACTACAGTGAATGTTCTTATGTGTTCAAGGGCGCTGGTAATACATGATCTGATGCGTAATAACTAGAAAATGGCATTAATGTCTTCAACAGTTCTCAGATAGTAAAAATAAGAATAATTGCACAACGTGTCCTTAAGTAGAATGTTAACCGTGCATAAATACGACTGTGATGGACACTGTGCAACCTCCCAAAATAGATGGATAAATGAAGCTCCTTAATTAAAAGGGAAACCTAACTGAGAGTGGTCAGTTATTCAGGTTTATTATGTGGGACCAATGATGGTTGGAGAGTATATGAAGTCTTGAGAGTAGTGGCATGGGTTTTCAGCCAAGGCCAGATAGGAGGAAAAAATGTGGTGCTCCTATACTTAATTCTACTGGCTGGTGATGCCAGAATGAAATGCCGCTCACAGTTAGTTGATCAGCTCTTCATGATATGGCTGTCCTCCTTCTTGATTGCTCTGATCAGGATCACAATAGCTGCATTTAAATGGTCATAATTGAACTTCAGCTTGAACACCTAATTCAGATGAATGGGGCAGTTCACAACTCTTATGTTCCACTTAAATAAAGCACATAAAAATGTGCATAATTTTAAGCATGTGAGTAGTTCTGTTGACTTGAATAGGGCTACTCAAGTGTTTAAGGTGAAGCCTGTGCTTAAGTGCATTGCTGGGTGGGGGTTGTGGAACTATTGTTTTAGGTAATCTGCAGATTATGCATACACAACCTCATGGGTTACACATGGTTCATGTTTTGAAGGCTTTTTCTGTGACCCTGAAATGTAGAGTGTTACATAAAAAAAGTAGATCGTGGATTACAAAATTAAGCTATCAGGGAAAAGTGTCAGCATGCTAAAATGCTCTGAGTTTGTACATTGTTCATTGTTTGGTTTTCAGTAGTAAAACCAGCTTAATGGCTCATAAAAGCCCATAGCTCCCAAAGTGAATTGAGCCCTGAGTGATTACTATGAATTTCTTCCTCTAGCCTCTTGAAAAGTTCATGAATTTCTTGTTGCACCCTATATAACACTATCCAGAGTAACACAACAAAATTCAGTGAAATATGTGGATTTCATTACGATAGTCTCAAACTTTGAGTGCAGGGCTTTACAAAATCCCACAATCACCTTTCGAGGTAATTATCCCGATCTTACAGATGATAAATTGAGGCACATAGTGAATAAACTACTTTCCAAAAGTGGCAGAACCAGGAATAGGACTCTGGTCAGAATACCCAGATCCTTATGCCGCTATTTATTATTTAACATTTATACTGTAGTAGCACCTAAAGGCCTCAACAAGTCTGGGTCCCATCTTGCTAGGCACTGTACAAACATAGAGAAACTGATAATTCCTACCCCTACGATTTTATAATCTAAAATACAAGATATAACAGCTGGATGAGACAAACAAAGGTATCAGAGTAAGGGCAGAGGGGATACTTTTTTTTTAGTCTAATAGGATGTGTGAAATTTGTAGAAAAAGTAATCTCAACTTACCCCCTGGTTATTTACTGTAAGCATTAGAGATGAGGCATTCAAACCATTAGAGACACCCCCTCCCTTTTATAGTTACCCATTTAGACAGCCTAGGTCAAATGTATTTCTGCCTATGTGAGTCACACTTTTAATACAATAAATATTTTAAAATATACACAGATAAAAATAACAGTGTACGCACTGAAAGACATCACAGAAGCAAACAGACTCTGACAGGAGACACCCGCAAGCCTCAAATAATGTCAGTGTATGTTTCTATCAGACAGTGAACGTACCCATGTACAATTTGAGTACACAAACTCAAATGCAATGTGCATCTTTGTTTTTAGGGCATGTTTCTTTAGGATTTACTTTATAGAGAAACTGAAACAATCCTAAAGGCTTGGTCTACAATACCAACTTATGTAGGTATAACTATGTGACTCAGGGGTGTGGAAAACACACCCCTTAGCAATGTAGTTATACCGACCTAAGCCCTGGTGTACACAGCGCTGTGTCGATGGGAGGGCTTCTCCTGGTGGGGCTTCTCCTTCTCGGGGAGATGGAGTATCTATGCCAGTGGCTCTCAACCTTTACAGACTACTGTACCCCTTTCAGGAGTCTGATTAGTCTTACATACACCCTAGTTACACCTCACTTAAAAAGTACTTGCTTACTTCAGACATAAATCAGACATAACAATACAAAAGTGTCACAGCACACTATTGCTGAAACATTGCTTACTTTCTGATTTTACCATATAATTATAAAATAAATCAATTTAAATATAAATATTATACTTATATTTCAGTGTATAGTATATTGAGCAGTATAAACAAGTCATTGTCTATCTGAAATGTCAGTTTGTACTGACTTTGCTAGTGCTTTTTATGTAGTCTGTTGTAAAGCTAGGCAAATATCTAAATGAGTTGATGTAACACCCTGGAAGACCTCTGTGTACCCCCAGGGGTACATGTACCCCGGGCTGAGAACCACTGATCTAACGCCAATAGGAGAAGCCCGCCCATCGCTGTAGGTAACGTTTTCACTAAGCACTACAGCAGGTCAGCTGCACCCGGGCTGCTGCAGTGCTGCAAGTGTAGACAAGCCCACAGTTAGCTTTTGAGTCAAACTGCTGCATACTGTATGTTTAATTATGTTGTCAAACATTTACTAACTTCAGTGACAGTTGTAGACAGGAGGCTCAGAAATACTCTGTTACTATGTGAACTTGAAAATTTTATAATTAATTCTTGTAATCTATTTTGGTATAGTTCATAGCTTCCAGAACAGAATTTTCACTTAGAAACCAATACTCCATGTACTTTTTCAATGCTCTGTCATCTGAAGTTCTTATGCCAACACTTCAGACTGCAGTTCATAATACCCATCAAATTGAGTCTTATGGATATCCCTGTTACATTTTAGCTTGGAAAAGACGTCATTAAAATTCCATGGAATGTTTAGTCTGTTTTACTTGTAAACGGTGAAAGGCTTAAAAGAATGGGAACCATTTTGGCTATCTGATAGGTGAAGGGTAGCAGACAACCTCAGTTACATTGTACATTTTAGTATTTGAAATGTTTACATACCAGACATTCATTAAGTTCCAGTTTTGCTTTACTTTTGAAACTGCAGCTCATTGATTTCCATAAAAATAGATCATTCTGCTTATTGCTTCTCTCCTTCTTCTTAAATATTTACTGTATAACTCGAGCTTCCTGTATTTAATTATCTAAACTATAATGCCTCGATAGAAAGGAAGTATCATTAATATGAACTACCAAGTTAATGTCACTTGCACTCCCTTCGTCTTGAGGGTTGCCTTGCATGTCACTCTGGCTGCAGCAATGCTTGGGGGATGCACCTTCTTGTTCATGACATTTTGACATTACTCTGAATGGAGGTAAGATTCCACACACTTTTTTCCTCCCTTATCTACCTCTAGGACAGTTTGTTGGAAATGAACCAAGCAGAAGTCTGAGTCATATTCTTTTGATAAAACAAGCTTTATTATTAATAGAGGGAAAATCAAATTAACACAGAGAACTTTGCATAACATACCTCATCTGAATTCTTTGCAAAGCTCAGTGCAGTACGTGCACCTGGCTTAGTTGCAGTGAAAAAAGAAAATGCCTTACATTTCTAGAGACTACTGTCCACTCTTTCCCCTTTCATCAGGCAGCCTGAGCCACTTGCTCTTTCTGTTTCTTAGGCCTTGTCTAAATGTGCAAATTGACAGATTTGGGTTAAACTAATGCAGTTTGCATGTGTAGACAAGGCCTTACGCCCCTCTACCAAGACCTATTTGTCAAATCCCTACTCAGTAGTTTTATTTGATCTTGGAGGTGTTCTTTCCTGACCCTTAGCCACCTTAATAAGGCAAGGTGATTGAATTTTGATTTGTGTGTCCATTTTTCTCAGCTTAGGTGTTAGGTCATGTTAACTCAGTCTATCTGTACACATTGAATGTTAGTCTCTCATCTAAATAGAATGTATTTGCCTCATACGTTTCTCTTACCAATGTTTCCACTTGCTATGAAATACAAATTGACAGGTATGAAATTCTGTGTCTGGTGTGATAGATATGGCAATTTCCTGCAATATCCTGAACAAATCTTGTTATAATAACTTTCATGTATCTTAAGAGTTTGTTATATTAAAAATGAAAATGTTCATGTATTATTGTGGGATTGTATGTTACATCTCTGGGGGAGACACGACTAATGTAAACCCTGAGAAGTATTATAAGCTTCAGGGACACTTTTATTCAGGGACACTTGTTTTTAATATGTTTTCTCTGTGCTTTCATCTGAGGAATAAATGTGCTTGCTTAGAAGGAGCTGTGCGGTAACTTAACTGTGGGCAATTATGCCGTTTATAGCTTCCGGAGAAAAGGCAAAGCAGGCCTGTTTATGCATCTGATTTGCTGGAGAACTCACAGTGTAGGCAGGGAACTTCTGCAACCTGGAAAATCAGGAGGGAGACACAGAGACAGAGAGTGACAGCTGAGGAGCCAGGAGTCTAGAATGGGTGCCCTTGCTAGACAATAGAGGGGAAATACCAGCTGCAGTTACCCTGAACTATGGTGGCAGTGTATTTGGCTCTGTAACAGTGTGAATTATATGCCAACAGCTGTGAAAGCAAATATCCTAGAAGGAAATAGCACAGAGAAAAGTCTTGATAGTCTTTTTGGGGAAGGAATAGCAGGAAAAGAGAGAGGGAAAATGAATTATGAACAGCTGAAGAAATATCGGCTGGTTGAGCTATGCAAAGAAAAGCAGCTCAAAACTGCGGAGCGGACAAAGACACAGCTAGTCGACTTGCTGTATCCTAACGACCAGAGGAGGAATTATGGTCCAAGTTCATGGGGAACATGAGCCCACTGGCAGAGGGTTCAGCAGGCAGGGAAGCTCTTGGAGCTAGAGCGACAATGTCAGCTCACGTGAGAAGAGGAGAGCAGGAGAGCCAGTGCCAGCACAAGGAGAGGGAGAAGAAGGATCATCAGCATCAGCTTGAGATGTAAAAACTGCACCAGCAGGACTATAGTCTGATAGATGAAGCCAGATACTAGGAGCCTTTCCCAATGGGTGGCATGGACTCCAAATTACTTCCCTGCTTTAGGAAGGGGGTTCACATGGATGTGTTTCTGAAGGTTTTTGAAATGCGGTGTAAATTGAATAAGATGGGGCAGAAGGAATGGTACAGTATCTAGCTCCACTACTGTTAGGGACAAAAAGCCTTGTCCATTTTCACACATACGGACAAAGAGGACTATAAAGATTATGAGCTCAAATTAGGAGTTAGATAGCGGTTTCAGTTCAAATTAGGGGTTAGGTAAGGAAATGGGGAACTGGTTGGGGGGGTGCAAACTCAATGAGGCCTACTCATTAACAGGCATTGAACGGTTCTATAAACTCTGCACCTCGCCGCTCCATTCTTCTCTCCCCGCTCCCTGAAATCATGATTAATAGACAAGAATACTAGAGAAGTGACCGAACCTGGGAAATGAGCTAACCAATATGCAGACGGTCTGAGAGGAAAATCAAGGGAGATGGGGACAAAGCTGACCCACCCAGAAGGAAGAGTCAAACTGGTTAAACCAGACCTGGGGAGGAGGCAAACCCTAACAGGCCCAAAAAAGGAACCTGGGGAGTTGATATATTTTTGTTGCCACAAGTCTGACTTGCTGGGTAACATACAGTGTAGGCAGGGAGTTGGGCAGCCTGGAAAAGATAGTCAGGAGGCAGAGAGACATGGGTCTCCATCCAAGAGTGGTGTTGGCTGAGGAGCCAGGAGCCTAGAGTGAGTGTCCTTGCTGGCCCATGGAAGGGGAATGCAGGTGATAGCAGGTACTACCATATGTTCTATCATTGTGCTGTCAGAGGTAACCTTTTTTCCCCCTCTTCAGTCTTTGACTTATAAATCAATTTGTGTGCGCTTTATTTAGTAATTTAAGGCACAGTTTGGCAGTCTGTTCTCCCTATTCAGCCCTCCAGAATATGCTAGGTGTCCTCTCAGTATGGATGGGACATGAGGCCTGCTCCAAGCTCACATCTTAATTACCAGGAGGGGTACCAAGATGTACAAAGGAGTAGGGGAGGTGGGATGACGGCAATATCAGTAACATGACCTATTTATTCAGTGATGACTGTTGCACGGATCCTGGGTGGGAGGGGGAAAATTAAATGTCACAACTTTAAAGTTAGTACCTACTTTTGATCATTCAACTAAAAATTAACTCCTAAAAGTAGCTTTGGGCTATTTTCTTTACTGTTTCATTTGAAATGGGTTCTTTGATTTTGTTGTTTTTATTATTATTATTATTATTTATTATTATTATTTTGTTATGTAATTCCACAATAGAAGATTGTAGTGGTGATGGGGAGTCCTGAGAGGTGGCATGGTGAAACTAATACCGAAGTAACTGCAGTCCTTTCAGATTAACTTATTACTAAAGTTCCCATTTGATATTAAACACATTTAAATAACATTAGTATAATTTCTAAAGTATACTCAGTCCTGATCAGTGCTTCTCTCCCAAAGACACATGAAAGAGAAATCCATATTGAAAGCCATGGAAAAAATTGAGGTCTGCTGCCTTTAAGCCCATTGGGTTCAGTTTTCAAAAGCATCTTAAGTGACTTAAATCATTTAAGGTATACTTGAAAACTATATCCATCACCAGTATGTGTCTGTACCTCCGTTGTTTTTTTTTAAATACATCAACAGGTATTCTAAACACACTAGTAGGTCTTGTCCCATAAATGTCAATATATAGAAATACTTTGCGAAAACTCTACTGGCCTATTTGATATTGCATGTGGGAAAGGTGGATCAGGTTGCCCAGCATTGCTATAATATGAAGCAGTAAGGTATCAAGTGTATATTTCTCCCTTTACATGTGCTATTATGAGTCAGTAAAAATCATTATCCAAAATTAAATGTTCACAGTTTACACTGTTAGTACTTAAAATTATTTTGAAGCCAAACTATGAAATGCTGAATGGCCACCAACAAAAAGATGGATTGCAAAGACTTTTGAATTTCTTTCCAGCAAAAATATGGCAAAGGCTAGGAAAGACTCTCATACAAATCTTACCATAATCTCATGAGCAATGCGAAATCCAAGTGTGAAGTATTTCCATGTGCTTCAGACTTGATGTTTGTTGTAGTTTCACGAGATTGATACTATCTTCTGCCAACTTTTTCCTTTCTTGACTCTTTACATCTTTCAGTATTCTTTTGGGTAAAATTCCTGTAGACCCTAGTTGGCTCCATAGATTCATAGATATTTAGGTCAGAAGGGACATTATGATCATCTAGTCTGACCTCCTGCACAACGCAGGCTCCAAAGTTTTCTGGAAAAAAAATAGTTCATTTTTTTAAATAGCTGAATGACACCTGACTCTCAATGAGCAACATTCATATTTTTGCCTCAGCAGTTTATCAGATCACTACATTTTTCTATCTTTCAATTCAGAATATTCAAATTAAAGGATGTCTGACAGTAAATCAGCTCCAGTTCCAACTTCTGTGGTGGTCTTAGCATATATAATTTTAAAGTGACTTCTTGAAAAACACAACGCTTAATTTCGAAATAAATGCATTGGGTAGAATGGCAAATAGTGTGCTGTCCGTCCTTCCTTCCTTCCTTTTTTATTTATTTTTTTTAAAGTAACTTGTTGATTCCTGGTATTCCAAGTGGCAGAGTCTAAGAATAACAGAGGTGTGATGCTTACAGTTTCTATGATAACTTTTATGTATATTAAGAGCATCACCAACCACCCTTCAAAATCGGCATGGAAACTCCCTCAATCTTTGTCACTTGCTAGTATAAATACTGATCCCCAACAAACGTATGGAGAGTGCTCACTGAATGAATGGCTGTTGAATTTTAACCTAACCACCCTCATCGTTGACCAGGGCATCTTTGTGCTAGGCACTGTATAAACAGAACAAAAAATGGTCGCTGCCCCAAAGAGTGTATAATTGAACGACAAGACAAGAGACAACACATGGATACAGACAGATGAAGGAGAACAAGGAAACAGACGTTCTTCTTCGAGTGCTGTCCCTGTGGGTGCTCCATTCCAGGTGACGGTGCGTCCCAGCGCTGTTGATCGGAGATCTTCGGTAGCAGTGCCTGGTTGGGACTCATGTGCTCAGCTGCTGTCTCACAGTCTATTTAGAATCTGCCTGAGTGCGTGGGTCCCGCTCCACCCATAGTTCCTTCTCAACCGTCCTCGGCTGAAGTCAGGACTCAGGGCAGTGCTAACACTCTTCCCTGGTCTCTGAAGGAAACAATCACAAAAATATAGCAGTAGTTAGTAACATCCCAATTGTTTCCCTTCCTTTAGAATAGCTACTTAGTTAAAAACAAAACAGAAACAAAAAAACAAAAACTTTTTTCCTCAGGCTTGTCTCCCGCGGAGAGAGACTCCCCCAGCACTTCAAGTTCTATAATGCCAGGGGCTTCAGGATTTAAGAAATGTGTCTCTTGTCAGGACTCTATGCCAAAGTCCAATGGACATTCACGCTGCGTGAAGTGCCTAGGTGACACACACGTCCCTGCTAAGTTCCTCCATTGCACAAGCCTCAAAACCAGGGCTCATTGTGACAGGGACCTGTGGCTGAAAATGATTCTTATTCAGAAATCCCTGCAGCCACCTCCAGAGAAGGGCACCTTTAAACCCTCTCCCTCAGGCTCCCTGGCCAGGTCTGAACCTATTGGGAGCACGGCTTCATCCTCTCAGGCAGGGCAAGGAGCCCAACTGTCTCAAAGTGGAGACTTCCACAAGGGTAAAGGGTCTCCTGCGAGATCCTGACACTCAGTGCTGTTAACGCCGAAGACAGGAGTCTCCGACCGTCCCAGCACTTCAGCGGCTTTCGCAGAGTGCAGAGGCAGGGACACAACTTCCCGTGCAGGGAAGATGTCCTCAGCACCAGACCCCTTGGCACCAAAAATAGACCCAGTGCCGAAAGCATGCTCTACCCCGGTGCCAACAAGAATGTCGGCACCGAGTCTGCCCGCTGCTCATGCAGCAGCAGCGGACCTCCTGCAGGGCGCACACAAAAGACCCACGGCACCGGGGAAAGCTAAACAAAAGTCTGTGCATGCCTCTGAGCACAGACCGCGTGCAGCACACTCAGACCCTAGGGAACAGCAACAACGGTTCCTGAATCAAGATGGTCTTTCACTGGCACCTGAGCCTAACTCTCCGCTCCTGGATACACAGTGCTTGCTCTTTGACCAGCCACTCTCGCCACCTGACCTGGCCACCTTTACTGACAGCGAGCCTGATATGCAACAGCAGGAGTTCTCCCCACCTGCCTCTCCTACGGCACCGGATCCTTTTACACCTCAGACCATGGCAAACAACCACCAGCCTCAGTTTCCCTACTCTGCCCCTCCCACCCCCCCGGCCCCATGGGCTATACCTAACTTCTGTCATCCAATGCCTTGGCCTCATTGGTACCCTTGGCCAGCTCCTACTGCCACTCACCCTCATGCTTCTTCCACCAGACCACAAGTTCCTTCTGCGCCTCCAGCTCCATCTACTTGTAGAGGGCCTGAAACCCGCTCTGAAGACGTGGGCCAGGGACCATACCATGATTCGCCGAACCCCAACTCTCCAGCAGCTCCAGACAGAGCCCTGCTGCCTCCGCCTCCACAGCATTTGGACGACCTGAAACAGTTCTAGGAACTTTTCAAGAGGGTGGCAGTCAGCCAAGACATCCCTTTAGTGGAGGTCCAGGAGACACAACACAAACTCCTCAAAATCCTTCAACCCTCTGCTCCCTCAAAGTTTGCGCTTCCCATAAATGACGCACTCCTAGAATCAGCTGACACTCTCTGGCAGACTCCAGCCTCTATCTTACCAACTTGCAAAAAAGGCTGAATGCAAATATTATGTTCCTGCTAAGGACGTAGACTTTTTATTCTCTCACCCACAACCAAATTCTCTGGTAGTGGATGCAGCGGCTCACAGAACAGAACAGCCACGCTACCTGCCTACCCCGCAAGACAAGGACCTCAAGCGTCTTGACACCTTGGGCTGCCAGGTTTATACCTCCTCCACTTTGCAATTCAGAATTGCAAACTACTGCGCCCTACTTGCAAGCTATGACTTTGATAACTACAATAAACTCTTTGACTCCCATATTCCAGAGGACAGGAGAGCAGACTTTAAGTCAGTCCTTGTCGAAGGCCAATTTGTTTCCAGAATGGCCCTCTAGTCATGGCATCTCTAGACATGGCAGATACAGCTGCCCAGAATACCGCAACTGCTCTGGTTATGCGCAGAGCTTCCTGGCTCTCTGCATCAGGTATCCCCAAAGATCTGAAGACCAAAGTGGAGGACCTCCCCTTTGATAAAGACAAACAAGATCTTTCACACCATAAAAGACTCTAGAGCAACCCTACGCACCTGGGCTTCTACCCATCAATTCCCAGGAGACAATGGTATCAACCTTACCAAAGACCATGTACACAACAGTATCACCGGCCTCAGAACAGACCCTATGACGTGCCTAGGAATCGCCCTAGACCTCCTAGGTGCAGACAAAACCAAGCGCAAACAGCTACTTCCCACCCACTGGGAAATAAACAACAAATCTGAAGCATTGGTCGAGGGCCTGCAGGACCACTCCTTGACTCCACTGCCTACTTGCTCATTTGGCCACCGCCTCCAGGCTTTCCATCATTCCTGGCAGCAGATTACACAGGACCATTGGGTCCTAGAAATAGTTCAGTCCAGCTACTCCATCCGTTTTATATCCCACCCTCCTACCCTTCCCCCTTTCCCGTGCCTCTTCAGAAACCCCTCTCATGAACACCTACTTTGCGTAGAAGTGGATCACCTTCTCTGGATTGGTGTAGTGGAACCCGTGCCTACCCAATGTCAAGGAAAAGGGTTCTATTCCCACTACTTTTTGACCCAGAAAAAGACAGGGGATGGAGGCCTATACTAGACCTATGCCGACTGAACAAATTTGTAAGAGTACAAAAATTCAAGATGGTCACACTGGGCACAATAATACCTGCGTTGGAACAAGGGGACTGGTTCACAGCCCTTGTCCTACAGGATGTCTACTTTCACATATCCATTCATCCGGCCCACAGACGCTTCCTATGCTTCACAATCAGACACAACCATTTCCAATACAGGGTACTCCCTTTTGGACTCTCCACAGCACCAAGAGTATTCTCCAAAACCCTAGCCATAGTTGTGGCCCACCTCCACAGACACGGGATCATACTTTTCCCCATCAAGATTATTGCCTCATCAAGGGCAACTCATATGACGAGACGCTTCGAGTTACTCATTTCACCATCTCACTCTTCCACAGCTTGAGCCTACAAATAAACATCCAAAAATTCACCCTGAAGCCAACACAGCAGATCTAATTCGTTGGAGCTCACCTGGACTCAGTTCGAACAAGAGCCTCACTACCACACAACAGATTCCTCACTATCTTACACCTCATACGCTCTCTGTTTGTCCCAGAATACTGGCAAGAATTTGCCTACAGCTCCTTGGACACATGGCAATCACCACCTACTTGGTCAAGTATGCCAGGCTGCACATGAGATGTCTTCAGGGTTGGCTCAACTCAAACTACAAACCCAGCAGGCACAGCTCTGCACGCTGCTAACTCCTCCAGCGAATGTACTAGCTTCCCTGCAATGGTGGACAAGACCAGAGAACCTTCGCATAAGCATTCCCTTTCAACAACAATTCCCCATGCTCATGCTCACCACGGACGCTTCCCTGATCGGTTGAGGAGCGCATCTGGAGGGACACGTGGCACAAGGATGCTGGTCTCTGCCAGAGACGCATCTACACATAAACCTCCTAGAGCTCAGAGCTGTGAGACAAGCCTGCCTCCACTTTCTTCCCCTTATAAAGAACAAATCTATCCGGGTCCTAACGGACAATATAGCGTGTGTGTTTTACATAAACAGACAAGGGGGAGCTCGATCACACTCCCTCTACCTGGAAGCCATCTGATTATGGAATTGGTGCATAGAGCACCACATACAAATTGTTGAGTCATACCTACCCGGCTGTCACAACACTACCGCCGATACACTCAGCAGACACTTCTCTAAAGAACACGAGTGGGAATTGCACCCCACGATACTACAACAGCTCTTCTCCCAATGGGGCACCCCATCAATAGATCTCTTTGCCACAACCCAGAATCGCAAATGCCACCTCTTTTTCTCCAGAGCGGGATTTGGGACTGCATCCCTAGGAGACGCATTCCTCATCCCGTGGAACAGCTCTCTCCTGTATGACTTTCCACCGATCCCTCTAATACACAGGGTCCTACGCAAGATCAAAGAGACAACAAGGCTCAGGTCATACTCATTGTCCCGTCTTGGCCAAGACAGACATGGTACCCTTACCTGCTCCACATGTCCACCCGTCCTCCACGGACTCTCCCCAACGGACCAGATCTCCTTTCCCAGGATAATGGACAAATTCTTCACCCCCAGCTCCAGAAACTCTACCTGACAGCATGGTTCCAGACCTATGAATTAGCCTGTTCTGAGCAAGTCCGATACAGCCTCCTGCATAGTAGAAAAGACTCCACTCGTAAAACTTACCTGCAGAAGTGGAAGCGATTCTCCTTGTGGTGTTCAAACAAACATTTATGACCCCATATCATGACCCTTCCTAACATCATAGACTACCTCCTGAAACTAAAACAGGATGGACTCTCACTCAGCTCCATCAGGATACACCTAGCGGCCCTTACTACCTTCCATGATTCGTTAGACAGATTTTCACTCTTTGCCTACCCCACTATAAAACGCTTCCTCCTGGGCCTACAAAATCTCTACCCCGAGATTTATCCATCTGCAGCTGCATGGTATCTCAATCTCGTTCTTCATGGTCTTATGAAACCTCCATTTGAGCCCTTAGCTACTTCATTTCTTCTTCTTATGTCCATGAAGGTAGCCTTCTTGGTTGCTATAACATCAGCAAGGCGGGTAGGGGAAATCAGCACCTTGATGGCCTCCCTTCCTATACAACCTTCTCCAAAGACAAAGTTACCCTGCAACCCCATCCTAAATTTCTCCCTAAGGTGGTATCAACCTTCCACCTTAACCAACCAATATACTTACCGACATTCTATCCCAAACTTCACAAGACTTCACACAAGGCAATGCTGCATACCCTCGATGTCAGACGAGTACCGGCCATCTATTCAGACAGGACTAAATCATTTTGTAAGTCCTCCTGCTTATTTGTCTCACTACCGAGCGATCAAAGGGTGTGGCACTTTCTAAACAATGACTTTCCAAGTGGATCTCTGACTGCATCAGATCCTGTTATTGCATTCAAAATGCTCAACCACCCGAAGGCATCAGAACTCATTCTACTCGAGCCATGTCAGCATCCATTGCTTTCCTCCATAATGTACCCATTCCTGATATCTATAAGGCGGCCACTTGGTCATCTGAACACACATTTAGTAAACATTATGCTATCACACAGGATACCACGGCAGTCACAATAGTAGGCCATACAGTACTGTCTACAGTACTCACTGCCGCAACTCCAAAGTCCCACCAGCCTTAGTGGGTACTGCTTCACATTCACCTGGAGTAGAGCAGTACCCACAGGGTACTTCGTGGGTACTGCTTAACAGGGACAGCACTCGAAGAAGAAGAGAAAGTTACTCACCTTGCAGTAACTGAGGTTCTTCGAGATGTGTCCCCCTGTGGGTGCTCTGCTCCCCGCCTTCCTCCCCTCTACTTTGAAGTTCTATACTGATTTCTCCACGGTAGAGAAGGAACTGAGGGGGGTGCGGGATGCGTGCGCTCAGGCAGATTCTAACGAGACCGAGAGACAACAGCTGAGTATGTGTGTCCCAACCAGGTACCTCTACCAAAGATCTCTGATCAACGGCGCCAGGACACACCGTCACCTGGAGTGGAGCACCCACAGGGGGACACATCTCGAAGAACCTCAGTAACGGCAAGGTGAGTAACTTTCTCATACTGGTTAGTCTGAAAGGCAATGGTATCCATGCACCAATGGTTAATTAAATTTTTTGTAGGCTTTTGTAGCAAAGGAGAGTTTTAAAGGAGGGCTTTGAAGGAGGATAATGAGGTAGCATTGTGGATGTTCACAGAGAGCTCTTCCCAAGTGAGAGGGACTTCCAGGGAGAAAGTACAGAGGTGGTTGGTTGAAAATGTAACAAGTGATGGAGGCCCCAGGTCTTATTTACTGCACACTATTCAAACCCTGCTCTGAAGATAGAGTTAAGTTCCTTATGGGCTTTTCTGTGATGTCTCGCTAAAATATGAGTGCTTCATGAACAGTAATGAATTTATTTTCACAACCCCACAACTTTTTCACAATTGTGAGGTGAGGTACTATTTATCCCCATTTTACAGATAGGGAATTGAGACATAAGGAGACTACGGTCAAAAGTGACCACTAATACTGAGTGCCTAATATGAGATGCATGGGGCCTGCTTTTCAGGCTACATAGCAGTATGTGATACTTAATATGTTCAAAGCACAACTCCCGTTGATTTCAGTTGTAGCTGAGTGCTCAGCCCCTGTCTTAAGTTGGGGATCCAGAAAAGGAAGAACATACAATTAATGACTACCAGTGAAAAGTTTGGTTTGTGACTTGCCAGATGTTACATAGGGACTCTGTGGCAGAGATAGAATCCAGTTCCCCAGGACAGCATTCAGCTGTCTTAACCGTGAGACCACCCTTTCTCTCCCTGCATTTCCCTGCCTCATTTGTTACACACTTCCCAACTTCTGCAACAAATAAAGCAGGGGTCCTAGAGACAGCTGTCTCCTTTAATACACAGACATTACTCATTCTCAGAGCAAATTTTCCAGTGGGAAAAGCAGTATGTGACCATGTAATTAAAGACTGTATCATAAGGCATTTGCACCAGGGGGTAAATTAAGTTTGCACATGCAACCGTAATTCTGGCATTTCCTAACTTTTGAGTGCTTGACTTGCAACCTTAATAAAGTTCTTTTAACATAGCTCTTTTGGGATGTTATATATAGATATTGTCTGCTCATCATCCTTTTCATTGACTGATCTTTTTCTAGTTTTCCAGTTTTCAAAATGTCAGGAACACAAATAGTCAAACACCAGCTAGAACCCTCAGCAACCAGTTCTGTGTCTGCTTGCAGCTCGAACCCTCAGCAACCAGTTCTGTGTCTGCTTGCAGCTCTCTGTTGTCATATGCACTCTGACTGTACTAAGCCAGGACCACTCTTGGGCATCTCCTCACATCAGTCTGAAGTTCCCCCTTTTATTTAGCAATATGGGAAGGATAGGAAGGCTGCAACTTCCCAAACACCCATTCATGATTCCCCTCCCATTTGGTGCAGAGACGCTGCCTAGATTAAAATTGTTTCTCTAGACCTCTTTCAAAAGTAGGGTATTAATGAAGTTAGCAGAACTGTTTTAAAACTCTTTAAGCATGGACCAGTTAGCCATTGTGGATGAGGGTTCTCGGTGAAAGATTTTTTTCAGCTATTTTAATGTTTCTCAGATTTCTTAGGTTTGGAAGCTTTTCTTTTAACTATAATGTTTTTTTTAATGTAGCTTTATGCGTTGGCAAATTGGAAGAAAATATGTTTGGACTCTTTTGGTTGCATTAATTACTTGTTCCCTGGAAGTACTCCATAGTATGCCATAGTGGTCGCTGAGTAGTAGCTATTATTGTCTCCAAATTAGGTGGTCAGTAAGCCTCTGCTCCACTGTTAATTTTTTAAGGGCAACATCCATGAAAGATTGTATTCTGTATCGTATGTAATGCATTTTTGCTTGTTAAGTTGAAAAATTATTTAGCACATTGCTATTGCATAGTATGTTCATTAACCAACAGGAGGTTCTCTGTATAAAGTAACATATCTACCAGTGAGCAATAGAGAGAGCATGTGGTTTAGAATAAAAAGAGGCAGACTTGGCACAAATGAGCAGAGTGCCTTACTAACACAATGATTGGGACTAATCTCTACACTCATGCCTTTGGTTTTTGTTTGACAAATGAGTTAGGTGACAAAGCTTGACGAAATTAAAAGGAAAAGATATTATCTGTACTTGATCAATTTTGCTAGCTTATTAAGCAACAATGGGCTTTCCATTAGCATTCTCATCTTTATTCGCTGTTAGCCGTGGTTGATTCTAATAAATTCTACGTGCATTGGGTTTTGTATTGATCAGACACAGATCTTGTTCCACACCTCTGTTGCTGGACTGTCCCCTTTTGAACACCAAAGGTGTTGTATAATAAATACATTCAATTAAATTGTTTTTCCTCATGTTGGCATGGGGAGATCCTAGGTGTCTTTTGTCTTAGTGACCCTGAAGATGCAGTGACACCAATGGAATGCAGCAAGCAAGGCTACTTTAATTTGAGCAGACAGTTTGAAGAATTCTCCCACACATGCTATAAAACAAGTGGCTTCATGTCCACTCGTCAGTTTTTCTTTTTTGTATCTGTTTTGGTTTGCTGAGTGGGATGTGTAGTAATTATTTCTGAAGAGTTGTGCAGTTACCTTGCATACAGGATTCTTGCTGCCAGACAGTGAAACTCTTTACTTCACCAGGTTTTCACCAGAACTGCTTTCAGGTGGCTTGTGAATACTGTGCTTACAATAGCAAGCCTGTATTGCTGCAGAGGGGAATTGGTTGAAAATCTAATGTACTGTATATAAGTGCAACTCAAATTTATGACTAGACTAGTGACTAAAGCCTGTCAAGTTAAAAATGAGTAAGCTGACTGTCAGGTGTTGATCTAGTGCAGTTGACTAATTGCTGCTTGTCTACATTTAGAAAACAAAGCTTTTTTTTTTTCCCAGCTGGGAATAAGGTACTTATAACAATTCTGTTTGACACAAAACGTTGATTTAAAGGTTCTCAATTCATAATATCAAAGCTTACACTATTACAAACTGTACCTTTTGAGTTAAAATGTCATTCCAGTTTCCGGCACTTATGTAACTTGTACATTGCAATAATCATTTTATTATGTCTTTCATTATCTAGCTTTGGTAAATGTGAAAGACAGGTTAATTAAGAGTACACCAAAGAGTAAAAAAAATTTTTTAAACAATCATATAAGGAAAAAACCCTCACAAGTTGCTATATCTCATGGTATTATGAATCTAACCAAAAGCACTGTTATAGTCTGCTGCCTTCAGAACAGTGCTACAGTGATGTACTCTGTGTGCTGCTGTTGTATTGGGGGCTGTTATAATATTATGAAACTTTATAACTCCTTCTAATATTCATGTTGTTAATGTTTTTTTTTTAAATCTTTAGCCAATACCAAAGCCCGCAGTAATGAATTTGCTGAAAAGAATGGACTCCGGAAATACAAATATGTCTTGCATCCACGAACTACTGGTTTCACTTTTGTAGTAGAACGTCTAAGGGAAGGTAACATTTCTTTATATATATATTTACCTTTCTCCTCTGCAGCTTCAAATAACTAAACTCAGGAAAGCCAGATAATTGACTTCAATAAACTAACTACTCCAAAATAGTATTAGAAATGCAATAGATACCTCATATGAGAAGACAACTTTCTTGTTTTCTGCCATGATTACGGGGTTTGTAGTATGCTGAGAATAGCGGCAGTCTTGTGTTTATAAGATATTAATATAATTTAGAACATCCACAATGAGACAAGAAACCACCCCCTTGCTCCAAAGTTTTTTTAATACAATGACTTGGTTAATGATTCAGTGCAGGAAAATAACTTTGGAAATCTCTAAGTAAGGCTAGCCTTAATGTCTGTACCTGTACTTAATCCTGGGGGAGTATTTATTTGTATTACAGTAGCATCTTGGGACCCCAGTCAGTGATCATGGCTCCGTTGAGCTAGACACTGTATAAACATATAGCAAGACTGTCTGTTCTCTGAAGAGCTTATTGTCTGTCTATAAAATGGGACACCAAGTGACTACAATAAATAATCAAGGGGAGCATAAAACAACAGACTACTATGAACAACATAAGCAGTGGGTCACAACACACCATTGTTGAAATTTTAGTAGGCATCTTAGGTTTTCACATACATTGCATGTTCTTTGTCTAACTTGTGGTAGTATGTAGTTCACTGTTACGTACACAGTTTAAAGGTTTGATTTGCTTAAAACTTCCAACAGTTAGGTCTTTCTTTGCTGTATTAATGCTATTATCTTGGGATCCTTTTTCAATTAAAGCAAGATTTTCAACTTGAAATCTAGTCAATTAAAAAAAAAGTTTAAAATCATTTCAGGTACTATACTTGTTGAGAGGTCACCTCCCCAATCCTTGAGGTTTTAAGTAATTTTCCTGTATTAAAAAATTGTTTTTCTCTCATGTTGCTGTGTAAAAAACATGCACAAACAGGGCAACTGATTATAAAGGGAAAACACTAAAAGTGATTTTATAAGAATGTTTTGTCAGATGTACAAAGTTGGAGAAAAAACCTGAAAAAACTAGTTTTTCTTCTGGTGTTTCAGATGCTGTAATTTTATGTGTTACTTGTTTCTATAGGAGGCACATTTTCAGACAAATGAAATGTTAAATTGAAATGTCCTTCCAACCTCACCATTAACATTAAAGTATCTATGTAGCTGTAGGTACGTCTACACAGCAGCTATACACATGCTAGCTCCGAGCTAAAATAAGCAGTGCGGCTGTGGCAGCGCTGGTGATGGCTGTGGGTAGCCAACTGGCTGCAATCCCATCTGAGAAGTCTAGGTATGTACTTGGATGGCTAGCCCAAGCGGCTGCCCTTTCTGCTGTGTCACACTGCTATTTTTAGCACACTGGCTAGATCAGAGCTAGTGTATGTATGTCTATCCAAGCTGAGAATTTTACCTCCAAGCTGCAGTGTAGATGGACCGTGGGGGAGTAAAAAGGGGGGAGAGCACTCAACTCTTAGGTAGTCTAGCCTAATACTTCCCATTATAAAACCTTTATTTTCAGTTGCATAGAGTTGTGAAGAAAATGAAGACCCCTAACGTGAAGGTGCTAGCCCTTTCTTCACTGTTTCCACACGATTGTAATGGATAGCAGTTACAATAACCCCAGAAATAGACTTGGATCTTCATTCTTGCTTGTGATTGCAGACTGAAGGATGGTGTGTGATTTTAAGTTGGGGAGGTGGTGATGAAAACTTAAACATCATGTTTGTGTTTGAAAATATTCTTGCGCCTGTATGACAACCTTAATGCCCCATGGTTTCCCTGTGAATAAATTTTGGCTCATGACAGTTTTCCATTCCTCATGCTGAAATGCCTTCACTTCAAGCCTAAATACATTATTTAGTTCCGAAATAGGTCATTGAAGAGGGGGAGAAATGCCGTGAAGTTTAATTGCCTTTTTAACTTTGAAAAAATAAATTTAATTTGGCAAGAACCCTGATTAATATGCATTGCAAGCTGTATTATGAATGAATTACCTGTTACGTTATAAAAATAGCTGTTTGTGACCAATAAAAGTACTTGGAGAAGAAGCTGAAATAATAACCTTCAGGAAAAAGTTACTCACATCTCTTTGCATGAGTTTGGGTCTTAATGTGAGGTTTTCCTGAGTTTTATAATAGGAGGCAGATTACGGACGCTAATTATTAGCACTTTCTGTGCAGCTCCCAAATCATGTGAATGCACTTCTTCTTCCAGCATGGACTTAACTTTTAGACTCTCCTGGTTTCCCCAGCTCTCTTTTATGTGGCCACGACTTACATCTGCTTTGCCTTATGTGCTCCCTATGTGAAACTGCTGCTAATGTGGTTTCTGACTCCTTGCTGGGATTATGGGAACTACGCAAATCCAACCTAACCTTCCCTAGCTGCAACAAAAATAGGCTGGCAAGTAGGATTGCTCTGGCAGAGCAGCTTCCCCTCTGAGCGTAAATGCATCACGTTTGTTGCATATCCCAGCTCTTTTATAGCTACAGGAAGTGACCCCGAGCTCACTCTGACTCAGGCCCTCATACAACCTGAAGATTGCTGCTAATTTTTGTCCTGATCGAATTCCAATAAGAGGGAGACATCTTGTCATCCCAGTTCTAACAGGTTACATTACTGTTTTTCCTCAAGTAGTATTAATTTCATTCCTGTAAGCTTAAGTGTACCCTAGAGTAAATATAGACAGAGTGCATTAGATGCATAATTAGTGAAATATCTGATAAAGGGGTGACTGCAATTCCTGCTGCTTTTGAAGCATGAGGAAGACTTAAATTTAAGTCTGAATTAATTCTTGGAGAAGTGTTTTCAGTTTTCTGCTTCTACTCTACAGTAATTGTAAGCAGAATGATATAGTACAACTTCAGTCATTATTTTTCTCTACATCTTAAAAGAAAATGCAGTTCCAAATTAGGAAACTGAAGGAATGCTGAGAATATATGTTCTGTACACAGGTGCTGGAACTAGGGGTGCTGCCGTCCCCCCCAGCTTGAAGTGGTTTCCATCATACATAGGGTTTACAGTTTGGTTCAGTGGCTCACAGCACCCCCTCTATACAAATTGTTCCAGCACCTATGGTTCTGTATGCTGTTAGTTTTAATTTTAGTGACTGTCAGATGAAGGCATGGGAGATGAGTGAGGTGGCAGCAGAAAGCTGTATGAGAAATGAATAGGTGGAAAAAAGAAGTGTGGAGTACAACTAGAATATATGTACTTCTCATATTCAAGTAAAGAAAAATCATCTGTATCCTGATAGTAATAACTGTGTTCTTGGTGATGTCTGAGTCTCAGCAATAGCTAATGCAGCTTTGTTGTCGCCTCCACTGATTTTTGTTGATGAATAGCACTCAAGCTATCATATTAACTCTTCTTCCCAACAGGCCACATCTGGGAATCGATTTTGCAAGATACAGAGAGCTCTGGACCCCATCTAGCAAAGCACTTAAGCATGTAAATAGTGCCATTGACTGTTCATGTGGTTAAAGCACATGCTTGAGCATTTCGCTAGATGGGAGCCAGAGTGCTTAGTACTGTGGAGGATCTTTGTTGAGTGGACTAACCTCTGAAATACTCTTTGATATACTCAAAACACAGTGGCTTTCATTTGGTTTTCCATCGGCAAAAAGCTGTATCAAAAAGAAAAGGAATGTGTGATTTTTTTGTTTCTAAGCCCTGGTCTACACTAGGACTTTAGGTCGAATTTAGCAGCATTAAATCGATGTAAACCTGCACCCCTCCACACGATGAAGCCCTTTATTTCAACTTAAAGGGCTCTTAAAATCGATTTCCTTACTCCACCCCTGACAAGTGGATTAGCGCTTAAATCGGCCTTGCCGGGTCGAATTTGGGGTACTGTGGACACAATTCGATGGTATTGGCCTCCGGGAGCTATCCCAGAGTGCTCCATTGTGACCGCTCTGGACAGCACTCTCAACTCAGATGCACTGGCCAGGTAGATAGGAAAAGAACTGCGAACTTTTGAATCTCATTTCCTGTTTGGCCAGCGTGGCAAGCTGCAGGTGACCATGCAGAGCTCATCAGCAGAGGTGACCATGATGGAGTCCCAGAATCGCAAAAGAGCTCCAGCATGGACCGAATGGGAGGTACAGGATCTGATCGCTGTATGGGGAGAGGAATCCGTGCTATCAGAACTCCGTTCCAGTTTTTGAAATGCCAAAACCTTTGTCAAAATCTCCCAGGGCATGAAGGACAGAGGCCATAACAGGGACCCGAAGCATTGCCGCGTGAAACTGAAGGAGCTGAGGCAAGCCTACCAGAAAACCAGAGGGGCGAACGGCCGCTCCGGGTCAGAGCCCCAAAGATGCCGCTTCTATGATGAGCTGCATGCCATTTTAGGGGGTTCAGCCACCACTACCCCAGCCATGTTGTTTGACTCCTTCAATGGAGATGGAGGCAACACGGAAGCAGGTTTTGGAGACGAAGAAGATGATGATGATGATGATGAGGTTGTAGATAGCTCACAGCAAGCAAGCGGAGAAACCGGTTTTCCCGACAGCCAGGAACTGTTTCTCACCCTGGACCTGGAGCCAGTACCCCCCGAACCCACCCAAGGCTGCCTCCTGGACCCAGCAGGTGGAGAAGGGACCTCCGGTGAGTGTACCTTTTAAAATACTATACATGGTTTAAAAGCAAGCATGTGAAAGGATTCCTTTGCCCTGGCATTCGTGGCTCTCCTGGATGTACTCCCAAAGCCTTTGCAAAAGGTTTCTTATTGCGTCCTTCATGGTAGGACACTTTACCACTCCAGGCCAGTAACACGTACTCGGGAATCATTGTAGAACAAAGCATTGCAGTGTATGTTTGCTGGCGTTCAAACAACATCTGTTCTTTATCTCTCTGTGTTATCCTCAGGAGAGTGAGATATAATTCATGGTCACCTGGTTGAAATAGAGTGCTTTTCTTCAGGGGACACTCAGAGGAGCCCATTCCTGCTGGGCTGTTTGCCTGTGACTAAACAGAAATGTTCCCCGCTGTTAGCCACAGGGAGGGGGGAGGGGGTAGCCATCGGGTGGAGGGAGGCAAAATGCGACCTTGTAACAAAAGCACATGTGCTATGTATGTAATGTTAACAGCAAGGTTTACCCTGAAAGAGTGTAGCCACTGTTTTATAAAATGTGTCTTTTTAATACCGCTGCCCCTTTTTTCTCCACCAGCTGCATGTGTTTCAATGATCACAGGATCATCTCCTTCCCAGGGGCTAGTGAAGCTTAGAAAGAAAAAAAAACGCACTCAAGATTAAATGTTCTCCGAGCTCATGCTGTCCTCCCACACTGACAGAGCACAGATGAATGCGTGGAGGCAAATAATGTCAGAGTACAGGAAAGCACAAAATGACCGGGAGGAGAGGTGGCGGGCTGAAGAGAGTAAGTGGCGGGCTGAAGACAGGGCTGAAGCTCAAATGTGGCGGCAGCGTGATGAGAGGAGGCAGGATTCAATGCTGAGGCTGCTGGAGGACCAAACCAGTATGCTCCAGTGTATGGTTGATCTGCAGCAAAGGCAGCTGGAGCACAGACTGCCATTACAGCCCCTGTGTAACCAACCGCCCTCCTCCCCAAGTTCCATAGCCTCCATACCCAGACGCCCAAGAACGCGGTGGGGGGGCCACCGGCCAACCAGCCACTCCGCCACAGAGGATTGCCCAAAAAAAAGAAGGCTGGCATTCAATAAATTTTAATGTTGTAAACTTTTAAAGTGCTGTGTGGCATTTTCTTTCCCTCCTCCACCACGCCTCCTGGGCTACCTTGGTAGTCATCCCCCTATTTGTGTGATGAGTGAATAAAGAATGCATGAATGTGAAGCAACAATGACTTTATTGCCTCTGCAAGCGGTGATCGAAGGGAGGAGGGGAGGGTGGTTAGCTTACAGGGAAGTAGAGTGAACCAAGGGGCGGGGGGTTTCATCAAGGAGAAACAAAGAGAACTTTCACACCGTAGCCTGGCCAGTCATGAAACTGGTTTTCAAAGCTTCTCTGATGCGTACTGCGCCCTCCTGTGCTCTTCTAACCGCCCTGGTGTCTGGCTGCGCATAACCAGCAGCCAGGCGATTTGCCTCAACCTCCCACCCCGCCATAAACGTCTCCCCCTTACTCTCACAGATATTGTGGAGCACACAGCAAGCAGTAATAACAGTGGGAATATTGGTTTCGCTGAGGTCTAAGCGAGTCAGTAAACTGCGCCAGCGCGTCTTTAAACGTCCAAATGCACATTCTACCACCATTCTGCACTTGCTCAGCCTGTAGTTGAACAGCTCCTGACTACTGTCCAGGCTGCCTGTGTATGGCTTCATGAGCCATGGCATTAAGGGGTAGGCTGGGTCCCCAAGGATACATATAGGCATTTCAACATCCCCAACAGTTATTTTCTGGTCTGGGAATAAAGTCCCTTCCTGCAGCTTTTGAAACAGACCAGAGTTCCTGAAGATGCAAGCGTCATGTACCTTTCCCGGCCATCCCACGTTGATGTTGCTGAAACGTCCCTTGTGATCCACCAGAGCTTGCAGCACTATTGAAAAGTACCCCTTGCGGTTTATGTACTCAGCGGCTTGGTGCTCCAGTGCCAAGATAGGGATATGGGTTCCGTCTATAGCCCCACCACAGTTAGGGAATCGCATTGCAGCAAAGCCATCCACTATGACCTGCACATTTCCCAGGGTCACTACCCTTGATATCAGCAGATCTTTGATTGCGTGGGCTACTTGCATCACAGCAGCTCCAACAGTAGATTTCATAGAATCATAGAATATCAGGGTTGGAAGTGACCTCAGGAGGTCATCTAGTCCAACCCCCTGCTCAAAAGCAGGACCAATCCCCAATTAAATCCTCCCAGCCAGGGCTTTGTCAAGCCTGACCTTAAAAACTGCTAAGGAAGGAGATTCTACCACCTCCCTAGGTAACGCATTCCAGTGTTTCACCACCCTCCTAGTGAAAAAGTTTTTCCTAATATTCAACCTAAACCTCCCCCACTGCAACTTGAGACCATTACACCTTGTCCTGTCGTCTTCTACCACTGAAAATAGTCTAGAGCCATCCTCTCTGGAACCACCTCTCAGGTAGTTGAAAGCAGCTATCCAATCTCCCCTCATTCTTCTCTTCTGCAGACTAAACAATCCCAGTTCCCTCAGCCTCTCCTCATAAGTCGTGTGTTCCAGACCCCTAATCATCTTTGTATGACATAGGATATGATCTTCAAAAGCTCCATTCTGATTGGGACTTTTTGCTTGAATGGCTTTAGTTTGGGGTCTTGGGATCTCGTCACTGTCCAGACCCCTAATCATTTTTGTTGCCCTTCGCTGGACTCTTTCCAATTTATCCACATCCTTCTTGTAGTGTGGGGCCCAAAACTGGACACAATACTCCAGATGAGGCCTCACCAATGTCAAATAGAGGGGAACGATCACGTCCCTCGATCTGCTGGCGATGCCCCTACTTATACATCCCAAAATGACATTGGCCTTCTTGGCAACAAGGGCACACTGTTGACTCATATCCAGCTTCTCGTCCACTGTAACCCCTAGGTCCTTATCTGCAGAACTGCTGCCTAGCCATTCGGTCCCTAGTCTGTAGCGGTGCATGAGATTCTTCCATCCTAAGTACAGGACTCTGCAGTTGTCCTTGTTGAACCTCATCAGATTTCTTTTGGCCCAATCCTCTAATTTGTCTAGGGCCCTCTGTATCCTATTCCTACCCTCCAGCGTATCTACCTCTCCTCCCAGTTTAGTGTCATCTGCAAACTTGCTGAGGATGCAATCCATACCATCCTCCAGATCATTAATGAAGATATTGAACAAAACCGGCCCCAGGACCAACCCCTGAGGCACTCCACTTGACACCAGCTGCCAAGTAGACATGGAGCCATTGATCACTACCCGTTGAGCCTGACAATCTAGCCAACTTTCTACCCACCTTATAGTGCATTCATCCAGCCTATACTTCTTTAACTTGCTGACAAGAATACTGTAGGAGACCATGTCAAAAGCTTTGCTAAAGTCAAGAAACAATACATCCACTGCTTTCCCTTCATCCACAGAACCAGTAATCTCATCATAGAAGGCGATTAGATTAGTCAGGCATGACCTTCCCTTGGTGAATCCATGCTGACTGTTCCTGATCACTTTCCTCTCATGTAAGTGCTTCAGAATTGATTCTTTGAGGACCTGCTCCATGATTTTTCTGGGGACTGAGGTGAGGCTGACTGGCCTGTAGTTCCCAGGATCATCCTTCTTCCCTTTTTTAAAGATTGGCACTACGTTAGCCTTTTTCCAGTCATCCGGGACTTCCCCCGTTCGCCATGAGTTTTCAAAGATAATGGCCAATGGCTCTGCAATCACAGCTGCCAATTCCTTTAGCACTCTCGGGTGCAACTCGTCCGGCCCCATGGAACTGTGCACGTCTAGCTTTTCTAAATAGTCCCTAACCACCTCTTTCTCCACAGAGGGCTGGCCATCTATTCCCCATGTTGTGATGCCCAGCGCAGCAGTCTGGGAGCTGACCTTGTTTGTAAAGACAGAGGCAAAAAAAGCATTGAGTACATTAGCTTTTTCCAATTTGCCCACTCCAAATTGATTCCCAACTGACCGGTAGCTGTCTGGCGTTGCAAGCTTCCACAGGGCTATCGCCACTCGCTTCTCAACTGTCAGGGCTGCTCTCATCTTGGTATTCATGTGCCTCAGGGGAGGGGAAAGCAAGTCACAAAGTTCCATGAAAGTGCCCTTACGCATGCGAAAGTTTCGCAGCCACTGGGAATCGTCCCAGACCCGCAACACTATGCGGTCCCACCAGTCTGTGCTCGTTTCCCAAGCCCAGAATCGGCGTTCCACAGCATGAACCTGCCCCATTAGCACCATGATGCATGCATTGGCAGGGCCCATGCTTTCAGAGAAATCTGTGTCCATGTCCTGATCACTTACGTGACCACGCTGACGTCGCCTCCTCGCCCGGTATCGCTTTGCCAGGTTCTGGTGCTGCATATACTGCTGGATAATGCGTGTGGTGTTTAATGTGCTCCTAATTGCCAAAGTGAGCTGAGTGGCCTCCATGCTTGCCTTGGTATGGTGTCCGCACAGAAAAAAGGCGCGGAACGATTGTCTGCCGTTGCTCTGACGGAGGGAGGGGCGATTGACGACACGGCTTACAGGGTTGGCTTCAGGGAGCTAAAATCAACAAAGGGGGTGTCTTTACATCAAGGAGTATTTCAGGCAGGACTTCACGGAGGGTTCCAATAAGAAATGGTGCACCTAAGTTATTGTTCTTATTGGAATAAGGAGGTTAGCCTGGCCTCTGATTGATACATGGCTAGATTTACCTCGCTGCACCTTCTCTGTGAGTGACTGCAGTGTGACCTAGAGGAATGAGTCCCCTAGACAGGGGAGGAGGCAAATGAGTACAAAACAAATCTGGTCTATTTCTTGTTTTGATCCACTCCATCTATCTTTTACATCTTTGGCTGGCAGCAGACGGTGCAGAAGGACTGCGTGCCATCCACATCTCATGGCTGCTCGGCAGAAGATGGTACAGTACAACTGCTAGCCATCCTCATCTCTTGCCTGCCCGGCAGAAGATGGTACAGTACGACTGCTAGCAATCCGTATCGCCTGCCTGCTCACCATAAGATGGTTCAATAGGACTGACTGCAGGACTAAAGAGAATGATCTGGTCAAGTCACTCCAAATTTAGTCCCTGCGCCCATGTCTGCCCAGGCGCTCCCAGCTGACGTGGCCAGGAGCACCTCGGACACGACGAGGACGGCTACCAGTCGTACTGCACCGTCTGCTGCCAGAAGGCAATGGGTTGCTGCTACTGTGTAGCAATGCCGTACCGCGTCTGCCAGCACCCAGGAGACATAGGGTGACGGTTACCTGAGCGGGCTCCATGCTTGCCGTGGTATGGCGTCTGCACAGGTAACTCAGGAAAAAATGCGCAAAACGATTGTCTGCCCTTGCTTTCACGGAGGGAGGGAGGGAAGGGGGGCCTGACGATATGTACCCAGAACCACCTGCGGCAATGTTTTAGCCCCATCAGGCATTGGGATCTCAACCCAGAATTCCAATGGGCAGCGGAGACTGCGGGAACTGTGGGATAGCTATCCACAGTGCAACGCTCCGGAAGTCGACTCTAGCCTCGGTACTGTGGAAGCACTCCGCCGAGTTAATGCACTTAATGCACTTAGAGCATTTTCTGTGGGGACACACACACTCGAATATATAAAACCGATTTCTAAAAAACCGACTTCTATAAATTCGACCTTATTCCATAGTGTAGACAAACCCTAAGTTAACACATTCAATAAGCTGGACCAATGTGCTTTCCTCTGCTGTTTTGAATTTTCTAGGCAAAACGACTAATCATTGCTTCCAAGATTTTTTTCATTGTAAATGGGTCAAGTATGTTGATGCAGCAGCCTTTTTATTATTTTACTTCAAGGGACACTGCCAGGTTTGCTATTTCTAAGAAGTCTGTCTCATGAGTTCTGAATTGGGTTAAACATGGGATTTTAAAATGACAAATTTCCATTTTAGTAATCCAAGATGCTCCTAACAGAGGGAAAAGATTTTTTTTTAAAACACAAACAATACTATTTTTCATCTTATATATACGGTTTGCTTTTTGTAATTCACTTGACTTGCATAGTGAAAAAAAGTAGTCTCACTTTAAGTTACTTTTCACTTTAAGATTCTTGTACAAACAATGCTGGAGTATTTGTCTTATTTAAATCCAGCTAAAACTCTTCACCCTATATTATTTTTAATAAAATGAAGACACTTCTATTTGTTTTTGTAAAATCCTTTTAATCAAAACTAAATTTTGAGCCTAAAATACATCACAGGCAAAATGTTAAGGTGGGAATTTCAGAATTGCTCAGCGTTGGTCTATATCTGCTCCTGTTGAAAGCAATGGGAGTTTTACCATTGAATGCAATAAGAGCAGAATTAGGCCAATGCTAAGTGTTTTTGAAGATCCCACCTCAGGGCACATTTTGTGCTTGTGAGTGAGTGTCAGAAAAGAAGCTCCTAATAGGAATCATAATTAAGTCTGTAACTGATTTTTCATTGTAAATTTACAGTTTTGGGTACCTTCTAAATTGCTTCCAAAATTCCTTCCTGCTAAGAAGTTTTGAATGGGTGGTCTATCTGAAGAATATTTTGGCAGAACTTGGATTGAGTCAGGCAAATTTATCTCCCAAAATATGGGATTTTGAAAATGAGATGTACAGGAACTCATTCTTCTTTTTTTTTTTTTTATTTAAAGTCCTTTATTGAGCTCTCTCTCAGAAACAGCTTGAAATCTGGTTTTGTTTTATTATTGTTCTTTCCCAGATCTAGTATGTGCGATTACTTCTGAAAAGGTCAAAGTTTACTTTTGATTACAGGCTATTGGGTATTGCTGGGTTTTTTTATAAAGCTTGTCTAAAGCCAAGTTGCATTGAAGTCTCAGCGAGTTAAAATGCTCAATTTCAAGGAGATTGAAAGTCCATAATAGTTGATTTTGACTTTTGTGTTGTTTAATTTCATTGAATTACATGTATTATCTTGACATAACATCTATAATTATTGTAAATAGTCTGTCAATAAAATGGCTGTTCACAAATGTTTTCTTAAAACCACCAAATGATTTTTAAATACTTTCTGAAAACTCAGGAAATTCCCAGATTCAATTTAAGATATAGTTAAGGTTGTAAATAAATATTATGTGAAAATATCATTAGAACATAATTATTAAAAATTTGAATAGATCGTTTATAATTGTTTTTACAAACAACTTTAACTGGCAGGGCTCATTTTCTATTTGTCCATCAACAATCCCTCACACCCAACGCTTGCTCCTCAACCACATTTCAACACCACAGAGCCTCAGTTATCATACATTAAATATAGTAAAGTATAAAGATTCATAGCTGATGGGGTTACCTCAGGATTTCCGCTTCAAATTTTAGCTCTGGTTCATACTAAAACTAACATGAACATGCTGCAGATAAGATCTTCCAACTGCCAAAAAAGCAAAAGAGATCAAATTCAACATGTGCCTTCCTCCACTTCACTTGCTTGTTGACAGCAAGAAACATGAACATCTCACCTATCTCTCTACAATCAGTCCAAAAACAAAAGTATTTTTTGTCTGAAAACGAGTAGATCTCATATACATACACACTCTCATCTGTTCAGAAATGAAAGTCAATATCTTCTGGTATCTTTGCCTGAGCAGTAATTGAATTGCCTTTCAATGATAGCACTGAATACCTACATATAAAGAAAAGTGTTCTTTTCTTGGCAATATATTTGGATATTTATATGCAGACTGTAATTCCTGTCTGCAAACAGGGTTAGACTCCAGTGGAGCAGTTGGTTGGCAATTTTGTAGATTCCTACAGTACTTCAGAGATGCTTTCTGGAAACACTTTTGCAAATTCCACCAGTGTATGTAAAGCATATTTATACACTTAATGTTGGCACCAAATATTAGTGCATAATATTCTGTACTTGTGTAGTATCTTTCGGTATGTCCACAAAGCAGTTAAAAACTCACAGCTGGCCCATGCCAGCTGCCTTGCTTTGTAGATGTTTAGGCTCAGGTTGCAGCCTGAGCTCTGAGTCCCTCCCACCTCATAGGACATTTGTCCTTCCCCACTCTGAACTCTAGGGTACAGATGTGGGGACCTGCATGAAAAACCCCCTAAGCTTATTTTTACCAGCTTAGGTTAAAACTTCCCCAAGGTACAAACTAATTTACCTTTTGTCCCTGGACCTTATTGCTGCTACCACCAAGCGTCTTAACAAATATAACAGGGAAAGAGCCCACTTGGAAATGTCTTTCCCCCCACAATCCCCCCAAGCCCTACACCCCCTTTCCTGGGAAAGGCTTGATAAAAATCCTCACCAATTTGCATAGGTGAACACAGACCCAAACCCTTGGATCTTAAGAACAATGAAAAAGCAATCAGGTTCTTAAAAGAAGAATTTTAATTGAAGAAAAAGTAAAAGAATCACCTCTGTAAAATCAGGATGGTAAATACCTTACAGGGTAATCAGATTCAAAACATAGAGAATCCTTCTAGGCTAAACCTTAAGTTACAAAAAGACACAAAAACAGGAATATACATTCCATTCAGCACAACTTATTTTTTCAGCCATTTAAACCAAACAGAATCTAACACATATCTAACTAGACTGCTTATTAACTCTTTTCAGGAGTTCTGACCTGCATTCCTGCTCTGGTCCTGGCAAAAGCAACACAGACAGAGACAACCCTTTATTTCTCCCCCCTCCAGCTTTGAAAGTATCTTGTCTCCTCATAGGTCATTTTGGCCAGGTGCCAGCGAGGTTGTCTTAGCTTCTTAACCCTTTACAGGTGAAAGGGTTTTTCCTCTGGCCAGGAGGGATTTAAAGGTGTTTACCCTTCCCTTTATATTTATGACAACAACATACAAATATTGTTCTTAATAAATACTCTTCTGTAATTTTCAAGTACAAAGAATGGTGTTAGAGCTGTAGTGTATGTCATCATAATTGGATTGATGCATATTTAAGTGCTGGAACTACGGCTGTAAACGGTATTGCCGTAGATATATAAATAATCTGCTTGCAAATTGGAACGTGCATGCCTTGTTATGTCTTCTGTTTTTAGTAGAAGACTAGTAACAGATTAGTTCATAAAAAAAAGGACCTTGTTTAAAAAAATCGTTTTATCACTAAGCATGTCCCTGAAATTCAAAGCAGGCTGTTGTGCTTTATTACAAACACTGAAAATTGTCTGAATAATCTAAAGTACGGGAGGATTTAGCTTTCCAGATTTGTCTGTTAACTGTGAATAATAGTTTTCATGTCTTTCTAACAACTCTGTTGAATTTTATTGACTGCATATTTTGCATTTGGTGCTGCTAGTTGTAATTAGATTGCCTTGGCCTTTCACATAAGAAGTATGTGACAGTACAGAAATGAAGTCATGACGCTGTACTGCCAAGGGTCCAGCGTCTAAAGATAAGAATAGCCATGCGGAGTTGGAATAGTGATCTATCTAGCCCATTTTTTTGTCCTGACATTAGTCAGTACCTACTGTTTCAGAGGAAACTATCACAGGGTGACACTGCCCTTTAAGAGAGAGCAGGGCCAATGCACCTATGCTGCATGCTTGGACCAGGTTAGATTTTAACAGCGGGCCTCTGGGGGCGAGAGGAGACCCAGGGAGTCAAAGCTAGGAAGCTGCAGGAGGCAAGAGCAGCAGTAATGCCAAGGTCTCCTGGGAGAGGTGGCAGTGAAAACGTGAGAGGTGCTGTTCTGAAGAAAAGGGAGCCGGGCACGGGAGCAGGACTGCCAGACTCCCTGGGTAGGGGAAACAGTGAGAGCCTGATAGATAAAGGAGAAACATCCCAGGAGCTGGCTGTTTGGACGATAAAACTGCCTAAAAAAGAGAGTGGGTGTGACGACAGATCCTTTACAAGATGGGGAGAAGCCCTGCTTTGTTACTCTACTGTAGGCAGTTAAGGGATAACCTGTGCACTTGAAAATCTCTCTCCAACGCCCAGTCGTTAGAAGTTGGTGTATGCCCTGAAGCATGAGGTTATATCTTTCAAAATTCTTGGGTTGTTTTTGTTTACAGCTATAACTCTGGGTATACTTGTAATCCATATCAATGTGTAAACCTTTTAGGAATCCAGAAAATCTCTTAGTCTCAATTATATATTGTGTGGGGAAAGTGTTTCCTTTTCGCAGTTTTGAGTTTGACACCTCTTTAAATTTCCTTGAATACTCCCTTGTTGTATTATGAGAGGGCAATTACAAGTTTCTAAACTACCTCTTCTTCTTCGAGTGATTGCTCATGTATTTTCCACAATAGGAGTGCATGGTTGCCACGTGCACCAGTGCCGGAAGTTTTTCCCCTAGCAGTACCCGTAGGGGGTGAGCGCCCCTGGAGCTGCGCACTTCCCCCACCCTCAGTTCCTTCTTGCCGCCAGTGAAGGTGCGTTGGAACTACGCTGCTTCAGCTTTGCTGGAGCTCGTCCCCAGAACTGTTCGTTCGTTCAGTGTTGGTACCTGTAGTTAGTTAGCTGTTTAGTTAGTTCAGTTAGTCAGAGAACCCGGGCCGGGGCATGCCCCCTACCACGGGTTTTAAGTTGTGCTGCACTTACAGGCGATCTATGCCAGGGAGTGACCCACATGCAGACTGTTTGCGCTGTTTGGGAGAAACCCATATAGTGATCGTTGCAAACTTTGTAAGTAGTTTAAGCCTCGGACCGAGAGAGAGAGGGACATTAGGCTCCGGGCCATTTTCATGGAGTCGGCGCTGACCCCAACTCTGACGCACCGCTCCGAGCCAGCACCGGGCACCATGGTGTCGGTGCGCAGCAACCTTCCTGTGCAATCAACCAGTCGGCACCGCTCCCTGTCCACGGGGCATGCCAAGAAGGCCAGAAAGACACCTTCTTCACAGCGGCACCGAGGGAAACTCAGGTCAGAGGCTAGACCCATGTCGGGTGGTCCTTGATCCCCACTGGCCTCTAGGCCTCCAACTCACATAGAGCGGAGTAGCCCAGCCCCTTCGGAGCAGACCTCCCCAGATGTCTGGATGCCACCCACGGCAGAGGCCCTGCAGGTGGCCCGGGACATTATGTCTATGCCAGAACCAGGAGCACCACCAATGTTGGCCCCATACTTCAGGGGCAAGCCACTGCTGGGATCTCCACAGTCACCTCCAGCTCAGTACCGGTCTTGGTCCAGGGAACGTTCCCAACACCATTCGCTGCCCAGCGACTGTTCAGGGCAAGTCCACGTGGATTGCCCTTGACTCCCACCAGACTTTCTGGTTGGGTTCCGTCAGACTGAGACTCTCAGCACCCCGCTCCACATCAAGGAGCGAATACCGACAGGACCGAGGCAGACATCACCAAAAGTCCGTGTCTCAGAGAGTTTATTGCAGCTGGTCATTGCAGCCAGTCACGGCACAGACATCGACGCTGTTCCCGCTCGGAATCCCGCTCCAAGACTCTGTCAAAACATCACCTCTGCAATCCCGGGCGTCGATCGTCAGCGTCTTGCCATCGCAGGTCTGCCCGTCGGAGCCGATCACAGAGCAGCTGTTACCAACGGTACCAGTCCTCCACTTCGGGATCGCGGTCCCATGGTTGGTGTCGCTCCTGGCACCACCGCTCCTCTCTGTCCGGGGACAGCGGCAGGTCGTACGTCAGCCTGGTTTCCATTCGTAGTTGTCCATCGATGGGCCAGGCCAAACAGCAGGCCCCGCTGGTGTC
The DNA here is from genome assembly GCF_965140285.1 of Lepidochelys kempii. Classification (NCBI taxonomy): domain Eukaryota; kingdom Metazoa; phylum Chordata; order Testudines; family Cheloniidae; genus Lepidochelys; species Lepidochelys kempii. Next base: position 157,152,286 of record NC_136382.1, read on the forward strand.
ACAGCAGGTGCAGTGGCACCAGGCTCCATGGCCGGCCCAATGGTACCAGTGGGCACTGTGGACCCCGACGCAGCCCCTGGTGGGTGCTCGCTCAGTGGCCGGAGCCTCGGAAGCACTGTCAGACCCCCTCTCCAGACCTCCAAGGAAGGAGTCGGGGGGACATACATCCTCAGCACCATGCCCGGAGACCGACCAGGTGGTGGACTCTCTGGTACCAGCGGACACCCAGAGTACCGCACCAGCCTCCTCGCCCTTCCCGGATGAGGCGATTACGGCCGCGCCCCCCTCTGTCCTGCAGGAGGACTTTAGGGCCCACCAAGAACTTTTAAAAAGGGTGACAACAAGCCTCCACCTCCAGGCAGAGGAGATGGAGGAGCCCTCGGACTCCCTGTTTAATGTGCTGTCTTCTTCAGCACCAGGCAGGGTAGACTTGCGTCTCCATGAAGGGGTGGCAAAAATTTCAAATGCCCTGTGGCAAACACCGGCCTCGTTGGCCCCACCTCTAAGAAGGTGGAACGCAAGTACTTTGTACCTGCCAAGGGACACGAATACTTATACACCTACCTGGCGCCCAACTCCCTGGTGGTCGAGTCGGTCAACCACAGGGAACGGCAGGGCCAGCCAGCCCCTACCCCGAAAAATAAAGATTCACGGAGGCTGGACTCCTTTGGCAGAAAAATGTATTTGTCCTTGAGCTTCCAGTTACGAGTGGCAAACCACCAGGCTCTCCTGGGCCGATATTAGTTCAATCTGTGGGGCTCCCTGCCCAAATTCGAGGACTTGCTCCAGGAGCGAGATAGGAAGGAGTTCAAAGCGGTGGTGGAGGAGGGTATAGCAATTGCCAGGGCAACCCTGAAGGCAGCTTCGGATGGGGTGGACACAACTGCGCAGTCCATGGCCTCTGCGGTGTCCATGAGAAGGGCATCGTGGCTCCTGCTCTCTGGGCTGTCTAGCGAGGCGCAGACCTCCATGCAGAATCTCCCGTTTGACAGCAAAGCTCTGTTTGCAGAGCAAATGGATACAAGGCTGCATGGCATGCAGACTCTGGGTCTCTATGTTCCGGCTCTGGCTAAATCTAAGTTCAAGCTGCAGCAGACTTCCGCTCAGGCCACCCACCCAAAATACGAGGCCGCCCATAAGAAGTCGCGGGACTATAAGAGGCACCCTCAGAGGCAGTCTCAGCCTGCTCTCCAACCTAGGTCCTCCAAGGGCAAGCAGGCGGGGAAAGGCGTTTTTGACTGGACACTCAGGGGCACCCTGCCAGTTCTCATCAGGGATCCACCCTCAGTAAAGCTTCCCGTCTCCAGTTGGTTGTGTGCTTTCCTCCCGGAGTGGTCGCAGCTGACCTCGGACCGATGAGTCCTCAACACCTTCTCCCGGGGCTACACCCTCCAGTTTACTTCCTCCCCGCCCAACCATCTCCCGCCCCCGTCCCTCCTGGGGGACCCCTCGCACGAAGCTCTGCCTGAGCAGGAGGTGGGGCGGCTCCTGGGCCTAGAGGCAGTGGAAGTGGTGCCCAAGGATTTGAAAGGCAAGGTGTACTACTCCTGCTATTTCCTTATCCTGAGTGCCAAAGGGGGACTCAGGCCCATCCTGGACCTGCAAGGTCTGAACCAGTGCATGGTGAAGCTCAAGTTCCGCATGGTCTCCCTGGCCTCCATCATTCCCTCCTTGGATCCCGGGGACTGGTACGCTGCCCTTGATCTGCAGGATGCGTACTTCCACATTCATATATTCGAGGGGCACAGACGCTTCCTCCGTTTTGTGGTGGGGCAGAATCACTACCAATTTACGGTCCTCCCGTTTGGCCTGTCCACTGCCCCCAGGGTGTTTACAAAATGTATGTCGGTGGTAGCGGCCTACCTCAGACACCGGGGGGTCCAGCTCTTTCCCTATCTGGACGATTGGCTGGTCAAGGGCAGCTCCCAATCACAAGTGAGGGATCACGTGATGCTTCTCCTGTCTACATGCACCACTTGGGGCCTGTTGGTAAACAACACCAAGTCCATGTTCGTCCCAGTTCAATGCTCCTGGATACCTCATCGGCCAGAGCCTCCCTCCCACCGCACAGGTTCAAGACCCTGAAGGGGCTCATCAACACGGTCACAAGATTCCCGGTGACAACAGCCAGCGCGTGCCTCCAGCTCTTGGGTCACATGTCAGCATGCACATATGTGGTCCGTCACGCCAGACTCAGGATGAGGCCCCTCCAGCTCTGGTTGGCGTCGGAGTTCTCCCAGGCCAGGGACAGGATGGGCAAAGTCCTCACCATACCTGACTCGGTGATTACCTCCCTATGGTGGTGGTCCGCCCCAAGCAACATGCTCCAACGGGTCCCGTTCAGGGACAGGGCCCCGTCGCTGGAACTGGTGTCCAATGCGTTGGACCTGGGTTGTGGGGCCCATGTGGGGAACATTCAGACCCAAGGCCTGCAGTTGGCTCAAGAGCTGACCCTACACATAAATGTCAAGGAACTCAAGGCAGTATGGCTGGCATGCATGGCCTTCCACTCACACCTGGAGGGCAGGGTGGTCAGGGTCCACACGAACAACATGGCCTCGATGTTCTGTATCAACAGGCAAAGCGGGGCCTGCTGCTCTGCCCTCTCCCACAAAGCCCTCAGGCTGTGGGATTTCTGTGTAGCTCACATCTGCCTAAAGGCCAGAACAAGTGGGCAGATCGCTTGAGCAGGGACTTCTCCTCTCAACACGAGTGGCCTCTCCACCCGGAAGTGGCTCACAGGCTTTTCCGAGTGTGGGGGACTCCCCAGGTGGACCTGTTCGCAACTTGGCAGAACCGGCGCTGTCCCCAGTTCTGCTCTGATGCCTTCCTCCTGTCCTGGTCAGGCCAGTTTCTCTATGCCTTCCCCCCATTCCCACTGATCAGCAAGGTCCTGATAAAGACAGACAAGGCTCAGGTCCTCCTGATTGCCCCGGTGTGGTCCAGGCAACATTGGTACGGGACCCTCACGGCCCTGGCAGTTGTTCCACCACAGCCGTTGCCATTCCACCCGGACCTGCTCTCCCAGGACCAGGACCACCTTCTCCACCCCAGTCTAGCAGCTCTCCAACTGATGGCGTGGCTGCTCAATGGCTAGGTAGGGAGGAGAGGACATTCTCAGAAGGGGTTCAACACGTACTCCTAGAAAGCAGGTGGCCCTCCATGCACCGTGCCTACTTGGCGAAGTGGTCCCGGTTCTCTAGATGGGTGGGTGAACGGGGTGTTTCCCTGGTGGCTGCTCTAATCCAGCTTATCCTTGACTACCTTCTCCACCTTAGAGCCCAGGGCCTGGCACCCTCATCAGTCAAGGTGCACCTGGAGGCCATATCGGCCTTCCATCCGCCAATGCACGGCCACACGGTATTCTCCCATGCTGTGACTGGCTTGTTCCTTAAGGTGTTGGACCGTCTTTTTCCGTATGCTAGGCCCCCAGTCCCGCAGTGGGACCTGAACCTGGTGTTGGCCTGTCTCACGGGGCCCCCGTTTGAGCCACTAGCCACGTGCTCCTGGTCCCACCTCTTGTGGAAGGTGGCCTTCCTGGTCGCGATCATGTCTGCCAGGCGGGTCTTGGACCTCAGGGCCCTGAGTTCCAAGCCCCCGTACATGGTTTTTCATAAGGGCCAGGTCCAGCTCTGCCCACACCCTGTGTTCCTCCCGAAGGTGGTCTCTGCCTATCACATGGGTCAGGACATTTTTCTGCCGGTCCTCTGCCCCAAGCTCCACGTGTCCAGTGAGGAGAACTGTCTCCACACGCTCCATGTGCAACAGGCTCTGGCTTTCTACCTCGAGCAGACCAAGCTGTTCAGAAAGTCCTCTCAACTGTTCATCGCCTCGGCTGAGCGCATGAGGGATTCGTCTTTCTCCATTCAGCGGCTTTCCAACCGGATCACTTCGTGCATCCGTACCTGTTAGGAGCTGGCGGGTATCCCCCTGCCACCGATTGTGAAGGCACACTCGACTCGAGCGCAGGCCTCGTCGGCTGCCTTCTTGGTCCACGTCCCCATCCAGAACATTTGTAGGGCCACACGTGGTCTTCAGTTTACATGTTCACCTCACACTATGCGATCCTCTTCCAAGCCAGGGATGACGCCGGGTTCGGCAGGGCTGTCCTCCATCCTGAAAACTTGTGAACTCTTACCCACCTCCAATAGATATAGTTTGGAATCACCTATTGTGGCATACACATGAGCAATCACTCGAAGAAGAAAAGACAGTTACCTTTTCCGTAACTGGAGTTCTTCGAGATGTGTTGCTCATGTCTATTCCACATCCCGTCCTCCTTCCCCTCTGTTGGAGTTGTCTGGCAAGAAGGAACTGAGGGTTGGGGGAGCACGCAGCTCCCCTTATATCATGCCAAGGGGTCACTGGGGCACTCCCCTCTATCAGTACTGCTAGGGGAAAAAATTCCAGCACCGGTGCACGTGGCGAGCACACACACCTATTGTGGAATAGACATGAGCAATACATCTCGAAGAACACCAGTTACGGAAAAGGTAACTGTCTTTTCTTTACTGTCCATTAATTTGTATAGTTTTATCCTGTTCACTCCTATCTGCTTCCTTTCTAAGGCAAACAGTCCCAGTCTTTTCACACATGCTTCAAAAAAGTGTTTCCCATCTCCCTGATCATTCTCTTCACTGGTCTCTGAACTGCTTTTATTTCTACCGAATTCTTTTTGTGCGCTGAACACAGTACTCCATTTGAGGGTATAATATTGATTGATACAACTTGATGTTGTCAGTTATATTTGCAAAGTATGACAGAAGCCATTTTCCCATTTCTCCTTGTTGCACACACATTTTAGGTGCTCATTAGAAACTTTGTAGAATCAATCAAAACATGTCTCCTGAAGCAATGCTCTTGGGCTTCCTTTATATTTGAATCCTGGCTTGTGAGTAGCTGAAACGCCATGTGGCAAATCAGTTTCTGTTTACCTCTTCTCGGGTTATTAATAGTGCCTCTGGTCTCCATTTAAAAATAAAATCAGCATTTGCCAGTAGTTACCACATTGTGGTATTTGAGACTGTGTATTCAGAACAAATACTGTATATGATAACTGTGTTGTAATGTTGACTTTTCAATTGCTTCATCTGAAGGTCTGGAACAACATTACTAGTCAAGTCACATGTAAAAGTGGGCTGCTCGGTTGGCTGCAGCTGAAGTCAGGAAAACTGATTAATCTCTTACAAAGTGAAAAGATTTTTCCTCTGTATCTCCAACTTCATCTCCTCTTCAAAACATTAACAAACGACGATATTACAGCAGTTTATGCTGTTAAGAGAGTTGGCCTGATCAATTGAATGGGAATGAATCTAACAACTTATACATTCTTGTTTAACTTTGGCCAGCGCTTATCTCTTGTGTTAATTCAACCTGATACTCACCTCAGTGTAGGTCATCTGATTCAAAGATTGATTCTGTCTGTAAGTTTTTCTACAGTAGCCATCACAACAGTATAGCAAGAAGAAGTGCAGTAGTATCTTTAAAATAAACAAATACCTTGGCTTTCAGCACTCCATTGGGAAGTGAACCCTTCAATAAGTTGTAGAACGTCAGTCTCTTTTTTGTGAGTTTATTCACAGCAACACCTTGTTGGCTGACTCAGTCCTAATGAAGTTTGCAAGCATTTACTCAAATTAATCTTAAGGAGACTTTTTGACAAACAGAGTAGCTACTTGTGGTCAGGAAAGACAATAGCTGAATCTTTTGCGAAGTTCAGTTGTAGTCATTATTCTCCTTAGCAGGCAGCTGCTGCTCTACCATGTTGCAGATAGGTGGTGGTAGGGTGCAATGACTGACTGAATTATTGCTGGAGTTGGGATTATTTCAGCTAAATGGAATAATAATGCTGTGGTAGAGAATATATTTCCCCTGGCATCGCCGGAAGATCTGCCAAGACTTCCCTTGTTTTGAGCTTTGATCATTAAGGCAGAACAATTGTTTCAACAGCAGCTCTCAAATAGAGAGAAGGCTAAATGCACTTTCCCAATACTAAAGACCATTGTAATTTTCAATTGGAATAAGGTGCTTACAGATGGCTTCATTAGATCAGTAGTGGCTTGTAGAAGCTGAACATGCTCATTCTAAATGATGAGAGCCGCTATGCCAGGGATTTTCAAACTGCTCCATAAACCATTGATGCTGTGGAGACCAGGCTACTCCTAGATGCATCTGTTATTTTCAGCTGTTAAACTGCATTCAGACAGCTACAAGTATATTGTATACTTCTCCTGATATCACTTTTTCATATAAATAATTGCTGTAGTCATTGCAAAGATGTTATGTAATTGTGAATGGGAAGGAAGATGGGATAATGTTTCATTTAAAATTACATCCACACTATGAAAAAGTTTGAGCCCTTGAACTACGAATATTTCCCCCAAAATCTATATCCAAGTGAGTACTAAAATGAATTCTTTAAGAACCTTCTCTACAGCAACATTTGTCTTAAATATCATTGTGTTAGTGGTTTGTTTTTTCTGTCCTTCTTTTACTCCCAATGCACACAGAAATTAGCCTAGTGCTATAGTTTTCTGAGCTGACTCACATCCTTGAGTTTGACAAGCCATTTGCAGAGCTCTGCTGCGGAGATGTTGAGAGCAATGGCTCATTCATGTTGTCTGGATGTTGCTATGGGTACTGGAATTGAAAAGCCAAAAACATAGAGGGCAGGGGAGCTTGGGAAAAGGTTACAGCAAAGTATAAACTTTTTAAAAATAGATTTTTCTCAGAACACAAACTTCAACATAAATTCAACTCTTTACCTAGTTCACCACCTCAGATTGTATCTGAAATATTGTCATCTTTCTGACTTTATTTTACCGACCTTTTTCTGAACTGTTGATAACTTCTTAGGGTGCTGGAGCACAATAAGCAAAATAAGGTCTTTGCTCAGAGTGTTCTCAACAAACACTAATAAGTATGAGAGCAGTTTTCCATAATGTATATTGCATCAGCATGCATAAGCCATGGTGCTTATGTGAAGCACTGTGCGAAAGGAATAGCTTATATTTATACATCACCTTTACTTCTGAAGACAAGTGTTTTACGGACTGTAATGGCATATAGTTTGAGTATGATTCTTCAGAAAACATTCATCTTAATTTCTATTTTCTAAACAATAGTTTCCAATTATGAATTAGAGGACTGGATTTATATAAGTTTTACAAGTAAAGGGGCCACACAATATTCTTTGTCTCCCCAAGTCTACATTGTTAAAAGCAAATGGTTACAATTTAAAATACAAATTTCTATTTCCAATTAATATTTTTATATCTGTACAGAAATGTTAGTATTTTTGTTTGTTGACCTTGTAGCATAATATTGTAAAGTGGTTTCTCTGAATTATTAAATTGTTTTAGGACTTTTGGTCCAAGGAACATTTTCTTTGATTCATCCCAATGGTCAATTACTAATTATACCACCCCTAATGCAAACAGCTTATTTTTGTGTGCTTTGTTTTTGTTTTGATTTGTTGGCTTTTTTGTTGTTGGGTTGGGTTTTTTTGTAGTAGCTTAGGGTGTAAAAATAACAGCCAAATAGATTAACTCTTTATTTAAAGGTAGGTCTTATGAACATAGTTATAATGGTAACTGAAAATATAGGAAATCCTACCAAAAAGTGTGACCATATTATCACCAACTCCTGTCTCAGATGCCTTGACATTTTGTTTGGTTAGTGCTAGCCCATATGATGCACCCTGATACTTCCAGGAATACTTAGAACTGTACCTCTTAAATACGATGCTGTCCAAGTACAGGTATTTAACATGCACAGTAGTCCAAGTACAGGTATTTAACATGCACAGTAATAGCACTCTCTGTACAGCTGTGTAGAGGGCAGTGATCTCTGAAAGTGTTCGTTAAATCAGACCTTTAGAGAAATGTATGCATTACATAGAGGGCCTAGTTACATATAGGAATGCTATAAAAAGAGTATCCTTGTTTCGCCTAATAACAGGTTTGACCTTGTCTGCATTTATTCTTTTTCTAATTTCCCAAAGCAAAGTTAGGCAACACAATGGTTAAAATGCTAAGTACCAGTCTACAATAATGCTCTTATCATTGTTTGTACTGGGAGAGCTGTAATGGTGGGAAATTTGAAAGAAAAGTCTAGCATAGGCACACCCTTTTAAGACTTCCTTTTCTTTAGGAGCTTACAGGTAAATTTAGTTTTTTCTTGTTTCAGTTTCCCTTTGTTCCATCATCATCCCAGTCACCCTGTTTTTGGAAAAGGTAAACAAATTAGGTTGATCTGCTAGGATCCACCCTGTGAGGTTATTTTAAATGTGAACATTTGGCTCTATCCCATTGAGAGAACGAACTGATGGGTCAATTTGTTTCCCCTGTCCTTTGAGACGTTACCCTTTGACTCACTGCTGTCCAAGAGGAGTGGAACATTCAGAATAATGGCTGTTCTGTCAAAAGACTATTAACCTGGACCGTTATAAGATAACCAAGGAGAATGGTTCTGGCTATGTGGCAGTTTTTTCTGTGGGGGTGTCTTGATGACTCTTGAGTCAATGACACTCCTTTTTTTACTAATGAGTTTTTCTCCCCCTCTATGAGTTGGTCAGAAGGCCACACAGTGTTATTCTGGGATAGTCCACGAATGACTGGAGCCTGACAGTCCTAGAAGCTAAAATTAGGGTGCAGTGGGAAGGAATTAAAATTCCAGTCAAACCTGTCCATAGGGGCAACAGAGATGGCTAGGAGGAGTTGAGCATAAATGCAAAAGACTAAGGGGAGGTTTTCAAATGCACCTGATGGATTTTGGAGCACACCGTACCATTAAAAATCATTCCAAAGAAATTAAAGTCAGTGGGACATATGCTCCTAAAAAATCTTCCCAAAAGGAGTCTGCATCCACATGTTCTCTAGGTTCATGCATGCTGTCCCTTTTGCTTGGGATCTCTGCCATGACCCGGCCCCCACCATAGTTCAACCTTCACCTTTCTGAAAATGCGTCTCTTCCAAAAGTCCTATAAACTCCAGTTTCCTGAATGGAAGTGTTAGTGAATTAGGAAAGTGAAAATTAAAATGCAAGCACCAATCAGGGAACTAAGCAAGGTGCATTCTCAACTGCCATTTGGATGCAGTTTCTCATTATTTTTCATACCTTGTTTATACTTCATGTAGATAGCAAACTATCCAAGGTATGGATCTTGTTTTCATATGTCTGTAATGCACCTAGCATGCTGTTGGCATGAATAAAATAATATTATCTGTATTGTGTAGTGGCAGGAGGTAGCCAATAGTCCAGGTCAGACTGCCGGTCTCAACCACAGACATACGGAATTCACAGGTCATTAATATGACTTAGTGGTAGAATCTGCAGTACTGCAAATATTTAATAAACCTTTTAATAATAAATTCCAAGTCATACTGAGAAGCGGTGGAGATCCATCAGGATTTATGATACCTGTGGTGTTAATGAATGCAGCTGGTTTCCCCCACACACTTCAAAAATATATAAATATTTCCATTTCATAAGAGCAATACGAGAGTGCACTTCCAGGGGGTTATTCTACTTGTGTGGCTAAATTCACTTTGCATTCAGCCTGGAACCTCTCAGTACCACCTGACGTGTACAGTAATCACCCAGCAATGAATTCCTGTCATGTCTTTTCATATAGATAGTAATGGACAGAACAAAATTCATTAAAATCTAACAGTTAAATGCTAAAAGAATGTAATAAACCTATGGCTCATATGCTAGTTTTCTCTTTAGGGATACAATGTGCTGTAAAGAAAGCTGTGCATTTATAGAAGAGTCTTTGAGACTGACTTCAATGGCATGATGTTTCCTTTAGGAAGTCTGGATTGGAAAGCTCAGTAAGAGGGACCTCAAATGAAAAAACATACTAATGCAATTATAGCAAACAAATATTGAACCAGTACAGGTAGATGGAGTAAGTCAAGGCATCAGTACCAATACAGGAAACTATCATGGTCTCTTGCTAGAAGCCCATGGTTACTTGTAGTTGGTATAAAATGGACCAGATCATGGTGCCTAAAGAAATTCCAGGCTCCAGTATGAGGTGCTCCATCTTCATCCAAAAGGCCAGTAGTCTCCAGGGGCTTCACTTCTTTCAAAGGTAAAATGAAGAGGAAAAAAAAAAGGTGAACATTTAGATTGCATAGTTAAGGGCTCAGAAGTCAGAAAGTAAGTTAAGATGGAACTCAGCCCCCTTGTGCTGCATGCATTTCAATAATCCTTAATGAATTATCATATTCTTTTTTAAAAAATACTGTGCCTGACATACATAGATCAGCATACAATACACACATCATATCTTGTAGTACTGAGTTGGTGGGGAAAGGTTTTGTGTTTGTTGCATTTGATCAAGTAGTGAAGGTTGGTATTGGGGGGCAGAGTTAAGGTTGTACTTTCCAGTTTAACTCTGGCATTTCCTTTCTTTGGAGTGATTAACTATGAATCCTTAATGTTCCCTTAAAATAAGTTTTTGTGTTTAATTTCCTAAAGTTTTAAAAAGAAAGTGAAAAGTAAACTTAGATGGAGAGGCTTTTATCTTCTAGGCTTTGGAGCAATTCTACCTTCCAAAAAAACAAGTAGACCAAGCAGATTCCATCAGATGGAACTATCTCCATGGAGTTGTATTGAAATAGTTAGATCAGTTTGTTTTTCAAATTCAACCTTATTTCCCACCTGTGATCACGTGATTAAGAGGTTTTAAGTAGAGCTGGTTGGGAATTCAGTTTAGTCTAAAAATGTCAGTTCATGAAACCTGAACTGTTTCATGATAACATATCTGGTTTGAACCTTTAATGAGCCACAGGCAGCATTCCAACAGAATCCTGCCTGGCTTCCCATTAGCCCTTCTGCCAGGGTTCATGGCAACCCCACCATGCAGGCTATCCTAGGGTCAGAGACCCTGGAGCTTCCCTACATTTGGAGCCGGGAACCTGAAAGTTCTGGGATGTGGTTCCAGGGCAGCCCTGCCATGTGGAGTCCCCCAGGTCACAGACCCCCCACAAAGCTTCCAGACTGTGAAGCTAGCTGGCTTTCTGGGCTGCACCAACCTGTATCAGTATGGCAGCACAGGAAGGCAACCTGGGGGCTCCAATCCAAGACAGTCTGGAAGCAGGGCTACCCCAGAGCCACAGATCCAGGAAGCCCTGACAATTTGAGTGAAATTTGCATGAGTCTTGTCAGTTTCATGCTGGCCACCATTGATAATAGGTGTGAAACTGACGTGGATCATATCAATTTCACTCAGCAGCTGTTGGAGTTGATTCAGAAAAACTATGTCCATGTTTCTGAAACAAAAACATTTCAGAATTTCTGGTTCATGGGAAATTTTGAAAAAATCAATTGTGGTCTGAATTGGAACCAGATTTTGAAACAATGACATTTCTTGTGAACTGGAATTTCAAGTTTTGACCAGCTCTAGTTTCAGGTACATCTGATTTTCACTGCAGAAATGCTCCTTCATCTGATTGCTTTCTGTACTCCTGCTTCTGGACATATGCTGTCCCAAGATACTGTGCTACTTAAAGACTGTACTAATATTTCTTCAGTATTGTAGCGTGAGAGTAGTACTAGATACCACGGGACTGCAGTACTGGAGATGAAGTAGTGTGCTCTGACACACAAAAACACAGGCTCCTAAATCTTTGTTGCTATCAAATCCAGATGTTATACCACAGTAATCTAACACAGAAATCTGTTTTAAAATATGTGGGTAAACAGATAATATACTGTAGGAAATAATCCTATGCTAGTCTGAATGTTTGGACAAGATAAGATAATTAATAGAACTTGAAATGGAAGAGATTTATCTGTTAAAACACTTTATCTTTAAAGTGACTTTGGTTCCTCACTGACTTTCTTCACTGTGTTGTGCTGCTACTTTATGGGGTAAAAAGTCTCATCCTGCCTCCTTCTGCATGGAATTTGCTATGCAAGTAACCAAATGCCACTGTCAGCATTGAGAACCATCATATTAAACGGAACACCAGCTTACTTTAAGCCTGAAATAGGATAATTTTGCTAGGATTTTCATTTGAAAAAAATTCTAAGTAGCCAATTATAAACAAATAAAACATGAGCAATATGTTGGTCAGACCTTTTTTCACAAGATCAACAAAAGCTGTTGAAAAGCACATGTATATTTTATTCCGTCTGTCAGTCATTGTAGTTAAAATGGAAAATTCTGTAGAGCCGAATGATAGTACTAAGTGGATTGGCATTTGTGCTTAGTTTTCCAGTGGTTTGGCTGTATTAATAATGCAACAGAAGGACAGGATATCCTCCAACTAAGTCAGTTTGAAATAAAGGTTTTCATTAGCATTACAATGAGCTATGCTGAGTACTAAACATACTTGCTCATTAGAAAAAAAATTTTTTTTGGTGTTTAATATAACTTCTGGATGATTTGAAAGAGTATCTAAATGTGACTGTTACAGGAAATGTTTTTATCTATAGTGGAAGGATAAAAAATTTCTTATGTTGTAATTTATAAGATGTAATTTTTAGCTCTGTTTATTTCAAAAGTATGTTCAAAACCAGCTAAATACACTAGGGAGGCCAGTTAAATAGAAATAAAGCATACTTTAAATAATTCCTATCTTTAATTCTTAAGATCTGATTTTATTTTTTAAATTACAAGCCTTAAATGGCTGACACTGATGTGAGATGAATTATTCTCTACTTTCTGTACTACTATGCCTTGGTCAAAAAGGCATAGCAACAAATGTTTGGTGTCTTATAGTCTGTGTGCAAATCTGGACAAAGATAGCAAATGTTTTGATGTATCCACCAAGGTAAAATGAGATTGCAGCCGTGTGGTCTGGAAGCACTAATGTTTATCAGCAGAACTTGAGAGCTACAGCAGATTCTCTGGACGCATCATGCTCAAGATGAAAGACTTAATGGGTAAAATGAGGAACTGGATGCCTTTTTTTGAAACAAAAAAATTGTCCCAGACATCAGAACATTTGAGATGAGAAAAATCCATATTTATTGATAGCGGTCAAGCCAAACCAAACTTCAGAACAGAGTGCTCTGTTCTGCTAAAACAGAGATGGCCATCTTGCAGCCTGTAGCATTTTTGAGATTTTTCACCTCCTGCAGTATACCCCATCTCAAGCCATGAGTTTAAAGGTTAGCTTGATGTCCACCTGCCTCTGTGCTAGGCAGCAGTGCCTCCCAATTGAATTGCTGTGCATTCTGATGTACAAGAACTTGGGAGAGCCCAGATTTTCCCTTGGGAGACCAGTGGGATCTTTTGTGTGTGCCTCTAGACTCAATTACTATTCCTACCTGCCTACTAGGCCAAAAGTCCTAATACAGTCCTCCCCACCAAATCACTTTTCACTGCCCACTCCCAGACTTCTGCCTATGGAATGGGCTTGATTTTTACTAGGGTGTGTGTGCATATGACCTCTCCACACCCCGAGAAGATGGAGCTGGTTATGTTTTTCTCATTCCTTATCCTCCACTTCCTACACCATTCTTGTGGGGGTTTTTTAAACTTAGAGCCAAGAAAAAGCATTTAAGAGCACCAAAAATCAAGGGAAACAGCAAAGTAAACAAAATTCCAGAACTCTTGCCTATTAGAGATTTCCTCCTCCTACTCCTTGATCATCTTTGGACTCAGTCTGACAGTGGTGTTGCTTTTTTACTCTGAGGACCCAGAGAGTCTAATAAAAAAAGGTGCAGTATACCCGGGATGATAGCAAATCAGCCAGTAATCCCCCCAAAAATTCCAGTAAATGAAGAAATAGGATTGTACTTGGATGGTTGTACCTGTCGAGACAGATCCTGGAAGGAGAAAAGCTATTTGAAAGAGTTTGGTCCTATCTCAGTGAGGGATTTGAAGATAGGCTGCAAGAGATGGTCTTGATGCAGGTATTACGGGGTGAAATTCTGTCGCCTGTTATGCAGGAGATTAGATGATTGTGACTATTCCTTCTGACCTTAAAATCTATGAATGAAATCCTACCCAATTGAAGTCAGTGGGAGTTATGGCATTGCCTTCAATTGCACTAGGATTTTATCCTGTGAATATAGGGAAACCCTGATGATGGAGTGAGGGGGTTGGTAGGTGAATGTGGATCAAGATATTTGACTTTTTTATTATGCCATTTGTAGTTATCTTTTAAAATACTTGCATATAACAAAACGGACATTGATGTGGGTTATTTTTAATGTGATATGGTTTTCACTGACCTGAACCCTATGTGTATTGGCCTGCCTTACGTAGCTGTGATGTTAGTAAGGTATGCTGGGATATTGGACAATATGGGAGCCAGGTAGTATGGCTTCAATGATAATTAAAATGAAGGAGATGCAGGGGGGAAATCAACATTAGGTTGTTTGTATTGAATCCTCACGTTAGCTTTGATGGAGTAATCATTCTGTAGATATTTCTGTAGTGAATAAAATGTACCCACTTAATTTACTCATCTTCTATAGATATGTGACTTAAGAAAAAGAGTAGCAAAATAGAGAAGGGGAAAAACTGCAACTCATCTATTGAATGGAAACTTGATGTTAAGATCATCTTATGTTTCACTGTCTGAAACCCAGTAGGAGTTCCAGGAGCTAATTACCTAGCAGTGGTCGGTGACATGGAAATATATTAAATATACATAGATGGCTAATCGTGAATACTTGATGCAAGCAAAAGAACAGTCTAGTTAATTTTTATGCAAGTTAGGTAAATTTTAAGGTGGTAGTATAATAAATAGACAAAGCAATAAAATTGCTTTGCATTAAAATAATAGCACAAAGCAGCAAAAGCAAAGAAATCCAAGTTGAAGTAGACCCTTTCTCCGTAACTTCCCCTGTTGTGTGTAGGTATTTTAACATGTAGTGCATGCTCTAAGATTGCACTCTTCCCAGAGGCATCTGTTATCTAGAAACAACTAAACAAGTTAACTCTTTGGAAGCTTGGTCTAATTCCGTGGTTGATGATCTATTCAGATTGTTGCAGTGATCCAACAAATCGTTTCTTTCCTTGAGATATTAATTACTTAATGGAAGCCTTGTAAATGGTACCCAGATACCACTGATTGGCACCATTATAAATGCTTGCATTGTAATTAAAATATATATGTGGTAGCTAGCTAATTTCTCAGGGTTTGTGGGAGCAACTAGGGGAACCAGGGAGCAGAGAGGATTTCCAACTTCTAGGAATAGGGTGGGCTGAGAATTAGTTTTGCCTTGACATCATGAATATCTGATGGCTGTGAAATGGCAGGAGAGGTTGTTTAAACTCAAGGTCAGGCTGAGGATATGGAGGAACCACAGTGGATCACTGGGCAGAGAAGCAGATCCAGAACAATTTAAACAAGGAGAAGGAGGCAGGCTGCCATCTTGGGTACTGGAGATTCAGTCTGGTGTTTGGTAGTGGGGAAGAAAGGGAAAGGATGAGGAGAGGTGGTCTGAGGGAGTTGATGCTCCATGGGAAATGAGGAAAGTTCTGAAAGAAAGTTTTATTTCTCTTTAACTCCTATCTACAGAACACTGAGTGGATGGAGGATACTTCGGAATGTTGCTTCTTATAATTTTATTGAAATTCAAGTATAATTTGTGGTTTTAGTGTGTTTATTTGCAAGAAGTCATGGTAACTCTCCAGGAGAGTTACAACTCTAGATTGTAGATTGAGAATTTTTAAATTCCTCTTGGAGCTGTTAATCCCTCGTGTGCATACTGAGGTAGTTTTTAAAATGTGTATTAATGTGTATTACAAAAAAAACCTCTTGAAAAAGTTACAGAACTAATACCTGTGTGTCTTTGCCTTCTGTTGTGTCTTGGCCTTTTAATTTTGAATACAAATACCAAAAGCATGTAAACAATGGCTGTCAACTTGTGGCTTATGACAAAGTGCTCGGCTTGGAACTGCAAATCTGCTCCCATTCTTTCTCTCTCCAGTCTGCTGATGAATTAGATTTGTTTAGCCACCACTCAGATGCCAGAAGTGTCCTATAAAGCCGCAGTTGTACATGCTTTTGAATTACATATGCTATTGTTGAGCACATTTTTCTGGCACTACATAATGAACTTGCTTGTGCAAAGGTCTTAAGACTTGTCTACACTTAGTGCTGCAGTGGTGCAGCTATAGCACTTAGTGAAGATGCTACCTACACCAATGGGAGAGTTTGTCCTGTTGGCATAGATATTCCACCTCCCCAGGAGGCGGTAGCTATGTCAACGGGAGAAGACCTCCTAGTGACATAGTGCTGTCTACACCAGGGTTAGATCGGTATAACTGCATTGCTCAGGGGTGTGGCAACGTAGTTACACTGACCTAAGTTTATAGTGTAGACCAGAGCTTAGACTAATAAAAGCTTTAACACTCATAACTATGGCAAAATACAATGTGTTCTTCTTAATTTGTCCAGATCTTGTATGTGAAGTGTAAGCCCAGAATAAATTGATGACCTGGTTATATAAACACCTGAGAACAGTTTGACATGAAAATAATACCCGAACTTAACTGTATGGTTGCTATTGGGTGCTCCTCTAATAAATAACAAGAAAGGTACGAGCTGGTCAGTGACTCCACCAAGTTGGAGTCCTACCACAAGGAGTAGATTTGGGCTTCTAGGCTAAAGGCGAGTGAAGCACTCTGGTGAAAGCTTGATATGCTCCCTCTTAAAAGATAGGGAACCCTGTCTCATCTTGCATCTTCCTTCAGCAGCCATTACCAGCAAATCCAAGAAGCTGTTTTCTTCGCGCTCCTCCCCTTGGTGGCATTGTAGTGTTGCAGAAAGGCCAGCAATGAAGAGGATGGCTGCTGCCATTTGCAAATTGTAGCACACAGGCACAAAAATACTCTTTGAGCTTTATTTTTAGATCAAATCACCAAATCTGGGCTGGTGGACAATTTTTACTCCTGGATCACAATACTGTATGTTGGCATTACACTACACAAACGGAATCTAACCATCTAAGGCCAGGTTGTCTTGCAATATGAAATGTCTTTTCATAAAAAGAATGGGAGGAATTTTATTGCTAATAATGTGTTATCCCTTTATGGGTAAAGCTATTTTGTTCTCTTCCAAGACGAATGCAGCTTTCACTGGTTCTAGGAAGGGACTGCTGTTGTGCTACTTGCATAGACTTTCAGGGTAGGGATAGATTGGTGTAGCTCAGCTAAAGTCCATGGAGCTTTGCTGATTTATACCAAGCAAAGTGGCCTTCGGCTTTGCATTCCCTTGCTTTTAACAAAAACATTAGGAAACAAAAACAAACATTCTAATTTTACTTTCCATCTTAGCTTGAGGAAAGCAAATATAAATCAAGAAGCAATGTTTAAGAGATTCATTGTCTGCTTCTGAACAAGTCCCACGATTTGGGAGGGAGGATTCACTTTTTCATTGAAGAATTTTGTGTGGCTGAATCACCAAGCCAGACAAAGGCATAGGTACATAGTGGAATTTTCAAAGGTGCCTAAATTGGTTAGGCACCTGACTCCCATTTAGGTTTCCCTTTCAATAATCCCACTGTCTGCGTTTGCAGGTGCCGAAATATCTTTGTAAATCTGGCCCGTGGAAAATTAAACTATTTTTTATGCTTCCTATTTTTTTCATCCACCTTAACTACATCCCTGAAGTTGCAGGCATTCACTGATGGCTCCAGTCTGGAGGTTGGAAGAGGTTGCTGAGATTCTAAAGCTTTGTGTATTAGTCAGAGGAAAACATTAGTGCATGGCAAGTCAGAATTAAATATTACGTTCCAAACTTTGGTATTTCTAAATTGCTAGTACCATTGTAAATATACGATCTGGGGACAGTTGAATATAGTCACCATTTCTTTCTTTTGTCAGGGCAGACTTTTTTCCGACTCTTACTGAAGTTAACAAAAACAATATGTAAATCTTACTCCTGAAGTACATAAATAAAGTGAAAGTGGTAATTCGTGACGATGTTTAATTTTTATTTTTAGTCTCTGCTTGAGATTGTCCAGTACTAATAACGTATAAAAAGGCATTTTGTTGCTTGTATGTAGTTTTAAAAAAAAATTCATTTGCAAGTAATGCTATCCATTCTTTTTTGGGGTATTATTTGATTTTTGTGTGTGTGTGTGGTAAGCTATGGAAACTGCCTGGAGTAATCAAATGTTCTGTTCTCTGGAACTGTTAATCCAGGCATCAAAACCACTTAAACTGAAATTAATAAGCAGGTAACAAACCATAAATTATACTGTTCAATAGACACTGTTCTGATCACAACACAGGAACACTTTGATACAATCATCTACGTGGTTTGTGCACACCTCACAAACCTCACATGGTCGTTCTCAAGAAAAAGGGAATACAGAGGAGATCGCTGTTTTTCTTGTTCTACCTGAACCGTTCAGTATATTCAGTAATTAGAGTTAAAATTTTTGCAAAGATTATCAACCAATGAGATTCTATAATATTTCAGCCCATCTGTACAAACGAAATTGCTGTGCTTGTAATAAACTCTGTGGAAGCAATGGACCCTTTGTATTTTACCTATCTGGCTGTATGACCCAAGCAAGCAGGTGCCTCTTCCAGTCAAAAATTGAATGATCCATGTATCTAACCAATCAAAAATCATCCTCAGAGGATCTTTGCAATCTTCTAAAAGTAAACTTTTATTTTTACTTACCTACTGGTTTTTTTTTACAATTCTTATTCTCCTAGAGATTCAAGAAATCATATGGTTTTATGCTAACCAGTATAGTTCATTTGTAAAGACGTGATGAGTTTGGACTCTTGAACAAATACGATACATTCTGTTATAGTGGAATATAAAAGGGAACAAATAGGTTTTTGAGAGTGAGTGAGAGAGAACTTGTAAAAGGGCAATAAACTTTCTCCTTCTCTTCCAGTTTCAAAAAGCTAGCCACAATTTTCTGTTCTCCACTGAAACTTGTCATTCAAAGCCTCAGCCAGCAAGCTGTTTCCTTAAACCAGTTTCTTAAGTCAATTCAGCCATTTCACTAGTTGATACAACTATAAGAAATATGTCTAATACAGGTTTCAGAGTAACAGCCATGTTAGTCTGTATTCACAAAAAGAAAAGGAGTACTTGTGGCAACTTAGAGACTAACCAATTTATTTGAGCATAAGCTTTCGTGAGCTACAGCTCACTTCATCGGATGCATACTGTGGAAACTGCAGAAGACATTATATACACAGAGACCATGAAACAATACCTCGTCCCATCCCACTCTCCTGCTGGTAATAGCTTATCTATAGTGATCACTCTCCTTACAATGTCATACACAAGGTATGTCATACACATTGTAAGGAGAGTGATCATTTTAGATAAGCTATTACCAGCAGGAGAGTGGGATGGGACGAGGTATTGTTTCATGGTCTCTGTGTATATAATGTCTTCTGCAGTTTCCACAGTATGCATCCGATGAAGTGAGCTGTAGCTCACGAAAGCTTATGCTCAAATAAATTGATTAGTCTCTAAGGTGCCACAAGTACTCTATGTCTAATACAGTTTCCCATATATAGAAATGTATGGAGAGAAGAATGAAAAACTGCTTCCTCTGCTTAAACTCCTTGCTTCCTCTGGTCAGGAAGGCATTTAAATACCTGCTAACTTTAAACATATGCTTAGCTGCCTTCTTGAATTAGGGCCTCTCTCTCTGTCTCTTCACCTTCCTTTCCAACTTGCTCACTTCTCTGAATACAAAATTGACAGAATCCAACAGGTTCTCTTCAGCCTGTACTACTCTTCCTTTTCTAGTCACTTCCTCTTCACTTTTGAGTTTAAATTGTCTCTAAACCAGTGGCTCTCAAACTTTTTCACTGATGACCCCTTTCACACAGCAAGCCTCTGAGTGTGACCCCCCCTTATAAATTAAAAACACTTTTTAATATATTTAACACCATTATAAATGCTAGAGGCAAAGCGGGGTTTGGGGTGGAGGCTGACAGCTCACGACCCCCCATGTAATAACCTTGTGACCCCCTGAGGGGTCTCGACCCCCAATTTGAGAACCTCTGCTCTAAACTATCTGTAAGACCCAGTGCAAATTGTGATAACTTCTCTCTTTCCCCCTCCCACCCTCATCCCATTTAAATGTCCTTAATGCTTTGGGGTTGCACAGGCTTTGATTTCCAGTGCTGCCCAATTTACAGACTCAGATGCAGTTTCAGCATCGGGTTTTTCTTTTGAAACCTGTTTTTTGTGTTCAGCTCTTCCAGCTGTCACACGCTGGGTTCTTCAGGGAAGACTGTAGCTTTGAGGCTCTGGAACAAAGACTGTGAAAAATTTACCTGCTTTATGTAACTCACTTTGGCTCATCACCATTGTATTAGGAAGACTCCTGTCTCCTTTAAAGCTGTTTGTGTATTCTTCGTGTCTTTCTTTTGTCCAACGGAGGTTTTCATATATTGAACTCCCCAAGCAACTTCTCCTATTATATTAAGGAATCTTGCAGGTGAGCAATATAGTTGAGACCAAAAAGACATTGTCTTTCCCAGCTTGACCAGTTAAACATTCTGATATGGGGAAAAAACATTGTTTTAAAGCAGTTAATGGCATAGTACAAAACCCCCTTTCTCCTTACCCTTTCCCAAACATCTTATAGTCCTCTTAAAATTAACCAACTTAAATACAAATCTGCCCACATAGATGACAAGTAAAGTTTTATTCGTTTCAAATTAAACCATATAAAAGGCCTAGTTCAAGGTCTAGGCACCGTGCTATCAGTTTAAAATACAGACCAGACGCTCAAAAACAAAATAGCAGCACACTGCCACTGCCACCCTCATAAAGCAAGTCAGTAAGAAAAACATTGTAGAAGAAAATTCCCCACTGTTCATATCCCCTCTTCCCCAAATGCCTGTGTAAAAAGATGGATTTTGCAGCCTACCCAGGAGGTAAACAGACTGGGGAACTGAATTTTGAATCTGAGGCCCCTTCACAGAGACTATCCTTCCAGCAGCTCTCTTAAGGTATGTCTACACTGCAGGTAAAACCAGCAGCTGGCTCAGGCTGTAGGGCTGTTTAACTGCAGTGTAGACTTTTGGGGTCAGGCTGTAGCCCAAGCTCTGGGACCCTCCCATCTCTCAGGGTCTTAAAGCCAGTCTCCTGCCTGAGCCCAGAAGTCTACACTGCAGTTAAACAGCCCTGCATCCGGAGTCCCACAAGCCCAAGTCAGTCGGCACAGGTCGGCTGCAGGTGTCTAATCGCAGTGTAGACACGCCCTCGCCTAACAAAGGAGATCTTGCTCAGATGTTTCCACTGATCTTAACTATGGCAGTATGCATCACAGAGACTGCCTCAGGTAGGCTGGTCCCAAGCCACTTCTGGTTTTATAGGTCCTCACTGACATGTTAAAATCCACCCAAAAGCAAAAAAACAGCCAGTACAGATCCTGGAACACTGGTGCCACAGATACATTATGAGGAATTTAAGAATACGGTGGGTTTTGTGTTCACTAACTTCAGTTTCCAAATTGATACAAGACCATGGTAGAGCCCATGGCAGCAGTCTAATCTAGAGATAACGAGGTATTGATCAGAGTAGCGGAGTCTGCATCTGAGAGCAAAGATTGCAATGTTTTGGCCAAACACTGATGGAAGAGGCACTTTCTGGTCACTGCTACTATTTGATCGTCCAGAAGTATGAAGGAATAAAAGCATTTATTAATTGAGAATCCCATATAACAGCTGCTAAATACCCAGCGGAGGCTACCAAACGTACAAAGAGCCTGAACTCTTGCTGGAAAGACCATGAGAACTGAAGGTGTTTGAGAGAATGGCAAAGATCTGAATTGGTTCTTAATTTCTCCAAACTGCTTCACCCATCACCAATTATAGCCCCACAACTGAGAGTTCTGCTTTTTTGTCTCAAAATAATTTGTTTCTTGTCTTCCTCCTATGTTTTTTGTTTTGTTTTGTTGGTTGGTTTTTTTGGCCTTAAAAGGGATGTTAATATTCATGTATTGTCTGTTTTTATTCAATCTTACTTCTTCTGACTTTACCAGTAGAGGCCTCCCACTGTAGATACCGTATTGAAGGGTATCGCTCCAAGACAGAGGTTACCAAAAAGGGTGTGACTTCGCGGGGTAAATTTAGCGCGTGCACATCTTATTAAATTTATGACTCATAAAATATTCAACTTCATATTTCACAGAATGGCCAGCTGACCCTCATTTTGTTTGTGCTGATGGATGCCCTGAGCCTTTGCCAAATACTTTTGGAATTACGTTCTCTGGAAAATGTGTTATAGTCTATTAAAAACTGGAAAATGGCCTTTTCTCCTCTCTTCTCTCTTGCCCCTATCCCCAGCTATGTCCTTACTGACTTCTTGTCTCCTGATCATTAGGCAAAAGTGTTCCACCTCCTGTACTCCCCAATAGTACTTGGTATTTACATTTAGTAAAATGTTGTTTTTTAAAAAACTTGTCATTGAGTGTCACTTTAATAGTGGCTTAGCATAACATTATTTAGGACTGTAAACTGCTTAATAGCCTATTATTAAAACCACACTGGCTATAAATTTGCCAGGATGTGTATGTTTGCAACATATGATCCTGCAGGATTCTTAACCATTTGTTTCCTGTTTATGGACTGAAGTATGCCATCAGTGGGAGGAGACCAGTTGGAGGCTGAGTAATGTCACCATTTTTGGCTGGAATTTGAATCATATCATATATATATTAAACTTTTCCTCTTCAGCTTCTGTGTATCAACATTGTCTGGTTTGATGATTTAATACAGATCCATTTAGTGTAGATTAAAGATTTGATTAGGAAATCATTTTTTAAAATTTTTCATTGCACAACTAAAAAAAAAAAAAAAAAAAGATGAGAAGGCTTTTCTGCCTGCTGATAGAATTTAAGAGTATGAATTTAAAAGCAATGGTTTAGGATTCTTTCCAGCAGTAAAGCTTGTTGAGAGACAATCAAGCCTGGCAAAAGATAGTATGCTTAACGTGTAACACTTTCAAAATTGCACAGCTAATTTGCAGTTGTAGTTACTATGATTGTACATGAAAATTCTGAGATCGTGCACACAAATAGCCAATAGTATATAATTGACCCATTGTGCATGTAGTTACCCAAAATCCATACTTAACGACAGTAACTGCATATGCAAATTATGTGTTAAATTATGATTGTATTTTTTCATATGTAACTATGTGCATCCATCCTCAAAAATCTAACATAATATTTAAGAGAATAAGATTTACACAGTTCAATGCCTCTGCCATTAACTTTTGTCTCTGTATTGGTTTACTTCAGGTTTTGCATTATTTGTGAATGACAGGAAAAACAGAGAAATGAAAGATGTAGTTTAAACAGTGCAAATGAAGAAGCAACTAAAGCTTGTACACTGGAGCTGGGGGCATGATTTGCAGCTTGTGGAGATGTAATCATGCTACCTTTAATCTAGCTAGCTCACTAAAAACAACAAAAGTGAGGATTTGGTGGCAGGGGCTAGCAAAGCATACCCCAGTGGCTGTGCAGGCTTGTACAGCCCGTGCTGGAAGCCTGCACCGCAGTGGCCTCATTTTTAGTTTTAGTGAGCTAGATTAAAGCTTGTGCAGATAGGTCTAAAGGAGCTGAAAATTATATCCTTGGGTGTAGTGTAAACACAGTCTAAGTGGAAATAACATGGTGATCAAGACAGCGGTGGCTGTCCATGTAAATGCATGACAGGGTTTCAAATTGCTCTTTTTCAAAAGTGGATATTTGGCTCATGCTATTGCTTTTTTCCTTAGGTGGTAGTTGAGAGCGCAGTTTTCCATTTCCAAGTATTCGAGTCATTTAATTTGATTTTATGTAAATAATAGTTTACAGGTACAATTATGAGGGTTTTAAAAGTATTCCTCAAGCATTGAGACCCCAGTCTAGCAACCAGGTCTGTGATTGCGGCTCTGCATAGATGTAGAGGGCCATCCATGTGCTTACTGACTCCAGGATCAGCGCATGGACAAGAGGAATCAGGTTTGGGTTTTATATAATTAACTTACTTTTAGTTTCATAGACACAGAATCATAGAAATGTAGTTCTGGAAGGAACCTAAAGAAGTCATCAAGTCCAGCTCCCTTAGTAAACCTAGGTTTCAGAGTAACAGCCGTGTTAGTCTGTATTCGCAAAAAGAAAAGGAGGACTTGTGGCACCTTAGAGACTAACCAATTTATTAGAGCATAAGCTTTCGTGAGCTACAGCTCACTTCCTCAGATGCAAGTGAGCTGTAGCTCACGAAAGCTTATGCTCTAATAAATTGGTTAGTCTCTAAGGTGCCACAAGTCCTCCTTTTCTTTTTTAGTAAACCTAGACCATCCTTGGCTGGTGTTTGTCCACCCTGTTCTTAAAAACCTCCAATGGTGGGGATCCCACAACCTCCCTTGGAAGCCTATTGCAGAGCTTAACTACCCTTATAGTTAGAAAGTTTCTCCTAGTATCTAATCTAAATCTCCCTTGCTGCAGATTTCTTGTCCTTGTTCTTGCAGTGGACATGGAGAACAAGTGATTACAGTCCTCTTTATAACACCCCTTAATATCCAGTCTCCCCTCAGTCTTCTTTTCTCAAGACTAAACATGGCCAGTTTTTTAAACCTTTCCTCAGAGGTCAGGTTTTCTAAACCTTTCATCATTTTTATTCTCCTCCTGACACTCTCCAGTTTGTCCACATCTTTCCCAAAGTGCAGCACCAAGAAATACACAGTACTCCAGCTGAGGCCCCACCAATGCCAAGTAGCGCGTGACACTTACCTCCTCTGTCTGACAACACGCCTCTTAACCCACCCCAGAACATTAGCCTTTTTTGCAACTGCATCACATTGTTTACTCCTTATGTGGTACACTAAATCACAGATCATGTTAGAGATTGATTGTAGTGAAACACTAGGATGACTGATAGCTGATAGTCTACATTTCAGAAATTATAGTAAGCGGTCCTGTAACATAACATCACAATTTGCAAGACTGCCTTTGAAAAAATAATCGGACTATAAACAGAAGCAAGTTTAGCATTCCTAGCTTTCCCTGCCAACTGAAGGGCCAGGAATGAAAAGCCTGAAAAATTGCCCCACACAGAGATTTTTAAATCAAATAATATACAAAAATCAAACTGTGTTTGAGGCAAAGCACAGTTTCTTCTTGGAGGGGACAACATAGCTCTGCCTTGGTTCAGCTCCTTCCAGGAAGCCCTGGTCTTTATTTCTTGTTCACCTAAAACTCCCTTTGACTTTAGTAGGAGTTTTGCTTGTATAAAGAGTTTACAAAAGGTGGTGTTTAGTCCATTTTACTTTCTCCCTAGGGGCTCTCAAATGCAGGATATTGCAGAATTTGAAATTATCGCCCCTCTTGTTCGATGTACATGTAAGGATATTGGATTGCAAACCATTATGGACTGCAGTATCACTACTAATTGGATACCTCCCAGCCCTGTTTCCTTTTCATCCAACTCACGCTCTCGTTTCTGTGCTTTCAGTGCTGAGATTTGGACGTGGATGGGAGCAAACTAGGTGTGATTGAATTTGCACAAAGTTAATGTGGTGATGTGGGGGCGAGAGGGGGGAATAGGATTGTGCCTACACCTTCAATTGGATTTGGGAAGGAATGCTGCTCTTTTTTCTTATGGTCCGCAGCCTGGGGGGCTTCTTGCATCTTTCACTGCCTCTGGAAATGTAGCAGCAGTTGCTCTCAATGCCGTCCTCTCCCCATGCATCTGTGGCTAGTCAGGAGTTTGTGACCTTCCTTCTCAGACATGGATTTTGCCATGTTTATTCATGTCTTTATCACCTCCTAGGCTGTAATAGTATAATATGTTCTCCTTGGAGCAGCTCTTGACAAGCCTCGAGAAGATTAAGCTGGTGCAGAATGCAGTGACATGCTTTGTGTGTGAGTAACAACAGGCTTGATTTTTCAGAAAGATTGAGCCCCTGTGACTCCTAATGAAGTCACTGGGAGCAGCAGATGTCCAGCACCTCTGAAAATCAGGCCTTGTGAGCCAATGACACTAATGGCCATCCTCTGCTCCAGCTATGTTGCTTGTTCCAGATGTGATTCTAGATGATAAAATAGTAAAGAAAAATTGTTTCCCAACTCAAGATCCAGGTGCACTGTAGGAGAGAGCAAAGTTTTGCTCATCTCTCTGCACTTTATGTCCACCAGCACAGAGGCTACAAGCTGGAGCCTGGATGCCCTGCCATAAAAAGACCAGGCTGCTCCCACATTTGCAGAATGCGAAACCTCTTTGGTGGGTGAAGGGGATCGTGTGAGAGTGTACTGGAAATGCTGAATCTAGTGGCACTGGAGACAGGACCCGATCACGAGGAACTGCTGATGGAGGGAAGAGAGCTTAATGGGTGAGTGGGATTCTGCCTTATGTTGCGGGAGGGGGAGAAAAGAGCTGGGAAGGGGGCTGACAGGAAATGATTGGGAGTCCAAGTGTTGTAAGCTAGTGTTAAGCATGAGAAGGGGAGTCAGGAATCCTCTGCTCTCTCCACTAGCCACGTCCGCTGCCAGAGATCTGTAGTGAAGTACATAAATCCGTGATAAAGGGGACCATGTGTGGACAGCAGTATCATACTCCACAATAGTGAGTGATGTTTTGGGCTTTGGGGCACTTCTGTGGGGTGAAAGCAACCACCAGCATTTTATTCTAAGAATGTAAATTTTTAAAACTGTGTTTTCTGAAGTGGGACAAGACAGGTCTAAATAGTATATGGGTTTTTATTTACATCACACTTGAACAGATGTGAGATCCAGGACATAGCAAGCTCCCCAGTAGCCTCAGCTCTCTAATATGAGGACACCAGATATGAGGACTTCACATTCAAGCTTGTCCCATGGGCTAGATTGAAATCCATTGGTCAGATGGACTTATCTGCATGTGTAAACAATCAGTAGTTTTACTAATACTGTAGCTGGCATCAGAAGGCCTTTAACTCCCAGCTGTTCCTCCTGACAGCTTACTCCAGATAGTCACTTCCCCTGATCCCTGGAATTTCTATCTCAGGGCCCAATGTGATTGTCACAAATTTCTTCCAAACTTTCTTTTTCAGCCTTGCTAATGAGATCTCTAGCTAGAGTTGGAGAATCCCAGAAACCCAACTGACATGTAGGAAAATCTCCCTTTACTGCATGGTATCAGATGTTGGAAGTTACTTCTGGCATTGTATTAATGTTGCTATGTTACCACGCTTGACGTCCTTTAAATCTAATTATTGAATCCTAAAGTCCAGCTATGTGCTTTTGCCTCTGTCTCTAAAGAAGGGGAATGCAGATGTAGGTGCTAGCATTTCTCCAGTCTCCAGAGGCACAAGATACAGCAGTTGCTGGCATAGGTGCTGACTCCGTGGCTGCTCCGGGGCTGGAGCACCCACAGGGAAAAATTGGTGGGTGCTCTGCACTGACTGGCAGCTCCCCGCCCCACCCCCCTCCGCTCCGCCTCCTCCCCTGAGCATGCCATCTGCCCACTTTTTTCCCCCTAGCTCCCAGCACTTGCACCGCGAAACAGCTGTTTCACGCGGCAAGCTCTGGGAGGGATGGGGGACGAGCTGGAATGCTGCATGCCCGGGAAAGAGGTAGGGCTGGAGTGGGGATTTGGGGAAGGGATCCAATGGGGCAGGGAGGGGATGGAGTTGGGGCAAGGACTTTGGTTAAGGGGTTGGAATGGGGGTGGGGCAGGGAAAGGGTGGAGTCGGGGCGGGGCCGGGGCGGGGGAGCGCGAGTATCCACCAGTGCCGGGGAAAGTTGGCGCTTATGGTCGTTGGTAGCTCTTGCCTGGAAGACTGGTGTCCATGGAAGACCTGCAAGCAATCTGCTATAGGTGATAAACAGCAGCAGCTATAGCATACAGAGAAAGTCAGGGCTCACACAGGAAGTTTTCTGTGAAATCCAATTTTTAAAGCAGCAAAGAGCTGGTAAGAAGCTATGCTCAGTTCTCTGTATACCAGCTCTGTGAATGTACAACTCCCTATTCTGTAAAAGGGAAAAGACTCCACATGTAGAATAGACTTTGCTGGCAATATCACCATTGCCATTCATCAGCACTACAGAGTGGAGATTCGAAAGGGCCTGGCATGGATGGGTGAATCAACAAACTTCCTTTACTTCTCTTATCATGCTCCATTCTATAGTGCTGATTGGTTGTGGTAGCAGCAGCTGACTGCATGCCAGGACACCTCATGAAGTGACAAATGATGACTGGGGGATTGGGACTGCATCATCATAGACCTGTAAAAGTGGGGACAGAGTCGGAATTAATTTTAAATTGAAAGGTGGGAGGAAGTGGCCTGTAATGATTAAGCCTGTTTTGTGAGACTGAAGAATATGCTAGAGGGTGAAATAGTGTAAAATTTCTTCACTAAGTTTCACCCATATTCTTAAAGGTATCCACCAGCATCATTACTTTGATGTCAACGTTGAAGTCTAATGCTTGGGAACAAATGTATTTATTCATCTCTATGAAGATAGAAAAGTAATAAAATGTTAAAGACATTTAAGAACAATGTGCTATGTATAGTATGCTGAGGTTATGTTGAAGCTGAGCACTTAAGAGTATCTGGTGGTTGTGCGTTTCCATCAGTCAATCCTAGTGTCTGACACACTTTCTGTGCCAAAAAAGTCATTTATACAGAGGCTAACTTGGATTTATGATTTCCCACTTCAGCTCTGTGACACCATCATTGGACCTAATCACATTAGCCACGCTATCAGGGGCTCGTTCACCTGCACATCTACCACTGTGATATATGCCATCATGTGCCAGCAATGCCCCTCTGCCATTTACATTGGCCAAACCGAACAGTCTCTACGCAAAAGAATAAATGGACACAAATCTGACAGGAATCATAACATTCAAAAATCGGTAGGAGAACACTTCAGCCTCTCTGGCCACTCAGTTAAAGATTTAAGGGTGGCAGTTTTGCAACAGAAAGTCTTCAAAAACAGACTCCCAATAAGAAACTGCTGAGCTTGAATTAATATGCAAATTAGATACCATTAAGTTGGGTTTGAATAGAGATTGGGAGTGGCTGGGTCATTACACATATTGAATCTATTTCACAAAGTTAAGTATCCTCACACCACCTTGTCAACTGTCTAAATGGGCCATCTTGACTAGCACTACAAAAGTTTTTTTCTCCTGCTGATAATAGCTCATCTTAATTAATTAGCCTCTTACAGTTTGTATGGCAACTTCCACCTTCTCTGTATGTGTATATATATATATATATATCTTCTTATTATATGTTCCATTCTATGCATCCGATGAAGTGGGCTGTAGCCCATGAAAGCTCATGCTCAAATAAATTTGTTAGTCTCTAAGGCCACAAGTCCTCCTGTTCTTTTTGAGGAGTGTTTCTCTGTATTGATACATGAATGAGCATATCTTGCAGTTAAGCCCCACATTGGGACTGCTGGAAACCAGAAGAGCTGCTGCTTTATCATTTTCCATAGCATACAATGACTTTGTTTACATGTTGAAAAATGTGTTGGAGGAAATAAGACTGAAGTCCCTTTTTTAACTTAAATATTTTAAAAAGGCTACTTACCAGCCTAGACATGTTTGCACACAGCAGTATCTTCTCATTTATATTCAATCATAGTCACAAAACAAGCCTAGCTTAGACTAGCTGAGGATATAAACTTCATTTTCATCTCATTAGGCCACCTGGAAGCAGCAATCAGTGAGTAGTCCTGACGTCAATGGTCTCTCTACTTCATTAAAATGTTAATTTCATGACTTTAATTCCCTTTGTAAAACGTGCTGCTGCAGGACACTATATGCAGATTTATTCCGAACCAGACAAATCTGCATGCCATATTCATTTTTATTGCCCTAGGTTTCCTTGATTGCTATATTGCTATTTTTAACCATTCCTGTTTTTACAAACTGCTGTAAAAGGATGTTTGTCAGACCAACAAAAATGTAAATATTTTTTAAACGGTGAGCCCTTTGAGAATTTATCAAGATTCATGAATTCAGAATGTCATACATATAATGGTATTTGTGTTCCCCCTCACACACACACACTTTAAAAAAAAAAAAAAAGTGCTCAAAGAATGAGACAAGTAGTGTTACTGGCTAACCAGTTCAGACAACAATGGATCATTAAGGAAAAAGCGCTATAAATCAAAGATCAACATAAGTCAACTTTTATGTCTGCATTTTTTTTAAAGAACCTATTGATGTCTGGACAGAATGGTGTCCTCAAACTCTCCATCAATTTTCAAATATCTTCTGACAACATATATCTTTCTCTCTGGCCACACTTAATTTCTTCCTCTGTTGCTTAACTCTGTAAAACATTTTCATTTCTATAGCATATTTCAAATGTATAACTCATTGAGCTAGCTCAGATGCTTCTGACAGAAGCAAGCTTCCAATGCCGGAGAGGAAAAGTAGCCACACTTCCTTCTGTCCTTCTCCCCATATCCCTCAATAATATGGAACACTCTTATATATTTTCAAAGTGGTGTACAAACAAATTCCTTTCAGTATATCAGTGATGTATCTAGATAAGTAGTATACTTTTATTAAAAATGGTAACATTGAGACAGAGAGATTATGTGCTTGTCCAAGACCACTTAGTGTCGCGTAGCAGGGTGGAGCTCCTGCCTCTGCTGCATTAAAAAACCACTCCGAGACCTTGAGGTTCAGCAATCACTGGTGCAGTTTATTTACAGCATGCACTCCCACCACCTTCTCACCATATACAGCTTGGGTTATAGCCTTAAGGACTTCTCTGCTTCTGCATGCAGGAGGGAAGAGCTACTGCTCTCCTTGCACTCTCTGGCTTCCCCTCTTCCTTCCTTCTTCTGGGCTTGTATGTAGCCCCAGGCTAATTAGACTGGCAGCTGTTTCCCATTTGCCAATCGGGGGCAGATTTCTCTAGCCAGCTCCAATTTACCTCCCTTAATTAGAGCTGGCATGCCAGAGGGCTGGCTCAAGAGTTCCTGCCCACAGTCTGAAACAGGATTATAGGGGGGTTCTGGTTCCTGGTCTCTCATTTAGTCACCAGATGATTCTACTTCTCTTCTAGTTCTCTTTTAAGTAGCTGGCATAGGGGTATCTCCATTGGGGAGTGCCATATATTCGCTGCTTTAAGAAGCTGCCAAAATAGCCTTTAAGAGACAATACAGTGGCGAGTACAGGAACTACAGTAAAACTGTTGGACAGACCATTGCATGATCCCCTCCAAACTTTTGTTAGTAATTAGACTAGTGCATCTCAAGTCATCATCTAATCCAATCAGATGGCTCAATGGAAAGTGATTACAAGATGAAGCTAATGAGCACAACTCTCTAATGACATTACAGCAGCTTTGTCTGATCTTGCTGGCTTGACTACTAGTGCTAATGTAAATAGTGAGTGGGCGACTTTTCTCAACCTGGTATATTCTCACAACTTTGGGTACAGCAAAACGACATCATTGAGATTGGTTTGACTAGAATGATCCAGAAATTCAACAGATACTCACTAAAAACGGTGAGATGCATTGTCCAATTCTTGTATCCTATGTCCCTCTCGGCACAGTTATGACATATGACATCCAATCTAAGCTTAAAGACATGCAGGATCAGTGGTGAAATGCCACAGCAGATGAAATGTAGTGCTATGCTGACCATCATGAGACCAAAGATTTCTATGCCGCTATAAAAGGCGTATATGGTATTACACATACCACTACTGTGCCTTTGAAGAGCGTGGATGACCTAACACTGATCGCTGACAAAGGAGAAATCCTTCAGAGGTGGTGACAGCATTTCAGTGATCTTTTGAATGCGTGGTCCAACATCACAGACAAGGCACAAATAAGGTGATCAGTCAATGTGTAATGAGAACATGGACACAGCTTCATCCCTTAACAAAGTCAGCACTGCAGTGAGGGTCATGAAGAATTGCAAGGCCCCTGGATCTGATGGCATTCATGCAGAAATTTTCAAGTATTACCAAATGATGTTACTATAGATAAGAAGCTGACAAATCAGATCAACAAAGCCAGCTAATCATTTGACAGATTATCTGGCAAAGTCTGGTAGCAACATGGTATTAAGATTCAAACTAAGCTAAATATCTCTAAAGTGGTTGTGTTGTCCAACTTGTATATATGCAACAGGCATCACATTAAGCTTCTGGATAAGTTCCATGTACAACTTATTTTGTATCAAGTGTATCAGGATAAAGTTAACAGTAATGAGGTTCTGGAACACAGTCATGCCACAGGGGTTGAAGCCATGCTTAGCCGGGCTAGTCATTTACGAGGATGGATGACACCAGAATTCCCAAGCAGTTGCTGTATTGTGAACTGAAAGTGGGACGCCACATATGAGGCAGCGTTCAAGAAACGCTTGAAGAACACACTGAAGCCAAACTTGAAACAGTGCAACGTTGACAACTGAGAGTCATCAGCAACTGACAGCTCACACTGGCAAGCAGTAGGCAACAATGGGGTGACAGAGTTTGAGATTACCCGCCATATGGATCTTCAGTCACAGAGGCAGAGTTGTAAACAGAGGTAGGACTCAGCAGTTACAGATTACAATCCCTTCCTCAGCATCAAGCTACCGAGGCACTTCATGCAGAAAGGACTGCCACTCGCGCATCGGTCTTTTAGCCACAACCGTACTCGCAGGATATAAAACCATCATCAGCATCATCTCAGGTCACGAAGGATAACAACAACAAAAACTCGACAGCTTTGCAATTGTTATCAAAGTACTAGCTGCTTCCCAGGTCGGGGGAAGAGGTGAAATAATTGAGCAAAAAACGTCTATCTAGAGTGTCACTAAATAAAAGATAAGACTTTTTATTTTGAAAGTTGGTGCAAACCCATGGACTCTTGCCAGCCTTATTCCATTTTGGGTTTACTGCCCACAAGGTCATTTCATCATGAACACTGTCATAATTCAATGTACTAGGCACTTGAAAATGCAAATATGTGCCAGGGTTTTAGTCTTCTGATGGAATTATTCATTCATTACCACACTCGGTAAAAATAATGCTGTGAAGACCTCTCAAGTTCATAGCACTGGTATGCTAGAAAAATATTCCATTATCTAGTCTCTTTATGTGAGACGTCTGCTATTGCAGCAATGCGTATTCACCCCACTAAAGCTAGATGCTGATTAGATGGTATTTGACATACAATATATTCTAGAAACTGATCGAGAATTTGTCATTTTGGTATGAAGTCCACTTAAACACACAGTACTATGATATTTGAACAGAAATTATTAGTGTGCTAAATGGATTTTGCTGTCAGCCTTGACATTTGAAAGGCCATTTTTAAGATCATATACCATAGCTAAAGTTGCTGTAACCACTTATCTGTTTTTAACTCTAGTGATACTATTATGAGAGAAGAAAAATATTAGGAAGTCCCTCTTATATCTATTGCCTTTGCCCCACTTGCAGGTTTCAGATCACTCCAGTATTACTTCGGTGAAAAAATAAAATCAAAACAATTACAGCTAATGTCAATGACTTGAATGAGAGAGCAGATAAAAGTATTCTCTCAACCCTATGTCTCTTATTTTAGTGCCCCCCAAAACAGAGGGGACACATGTTGACAGGATTGTGGAGTTACTTTGCATTGCCATTGCTCATGCAGAAAGTATCCTGAGGACTTCCCTTTCCAGCACTGTTAACTGGACATTTCTTCCCCCAGAACTAGATTAATTTTTTCACTTAGGAAAGTAGATCAAAGCAACCAAAGTTTCCACGGTTGCAATGTATCTGTTGCTAACCTGCAAAGGAGCAGAGCCTGCCTAGGCTAAGAGGGGAGCACTTGTGTTGTCCATGGCTGGTGAAGTCAGAGAGCTGGTTCTTGGCAGGCAACAGACAAGGCTTCCTCACACTAAGGGCAGGTGGTAGAATGGTGCCTCACGATCCTTATTACCCCAGGGAAGTGTCACATGTCCACTGGACATGTTTTTTTTGGTAAAGCTAAATATATCTAGACAGTGGAAAACAATCCGACATCAACAGGATAGACTAGATAACTTAAACAGGACATTTCCATCTCAAATTGCTATGAACTAAATTGAATCAAAGCCCAAATTGATTTCACCTATAGTTAAGGCCCTACTTTAATCGCAGAATGATTGTCAAATAATTGCAGCTGAGTTGAGAACAAGATGTGGAAAATAATGGAAAGTAATAATGGACTTTTATTGTCTGTAATTGGCGGTAATTTGGTAAAGCTAGAGAAGACCTGTGTTGTAAGAAAAATTTGCTGGAATAATATAAACACTCAAGTATTATGTGATGCCTGCTAATTTTTTTTTTTTTGGATAACCAGACATTTTGTTGTAACTATATTACAGTCATGTGTGGGGCTGACGGCAGGATCCACACCACTGTCAGCTCAGATAAATCGGGTTCTACAGTACTAAGGGAAAAAAGTGTCTTGCAAACCTCAAAATGTATGCAAAATTGTGGACTGTGCAAAGTAAGCTAATTAAAGTCAAAGTTGTGATGGAAGCCTAATATTGCGGGATCCGCAATATTGCAAATTAAGTAGGGCCTTACTCTCATAGTAATTTAGGGGTTTTATATATGTGTATACTATATATATTTGCTATTGTGTGAAAAATATATGATAAACATTTTGCTATTAACCACCTTTAGAGCTGTGGGGTTCCAAGCCAGGTAGGCTACAATGCCCCATCTGGACTCAGAAAGATGTGAGTTTATAGCAAGTGTTTTCATTAAACACAGTGAAGTTTTTTTGAATTCTGTTTGAAGATGACTCGAGAACAATAGTACCCAAAATTTTCCCAAGTGAATCTAGCTTGGCTAGAGCCTGAAGTCATCAACTAATTTTCATTAAAATGGAGCAGATAGCACCACCCACATCTTTAACATGGAGGGGACAGTCCAAAGATTGTAAGACCTGACAGGGAATGATTCTATTTGATCTGAACAACCCGACCCACTTGGTTCAAGAGGGAACACTGTGTACTGGGACAAATAGTCTCTCTAAGCCTTGCCACTTCTCGTCTAATAATGAGGCCATACTAAGAGATGTATATTTAGCCCAGGACCTGCTCTTTGGCCACCACTGAAATAGAGGCTCTTTCTTTCCTTTCCAGATGGGCACTCTGACAGTGTCAGTTTTGAAAACAAAGGAAGATCGAGGCCCAGAAATTAACCTCTGTCTGGTAAAGATATAACCATTTAGGCACTCTCAGCAGGCTTCAGTTGTTTTAATTTAAAGGAACTGCTGAGTGCAACGTTGCGTTAGAACACACCAAAGACAGAATATTTTTTTTCTACACAGACAGACTTTTCCACTGCTGTTTGTATAAACTGCTTATGATCACGCATTCACATATTTGGTAGCAATGCCAACTGCCTGATATTTTCATGGGTCCTATGAATTGCAGCATTCTACCCCCCACTCGGTTCCTTGCTTTCTCAGGACAGGTTTCTTGCAGCTCAGGATTTCTGACAGAGCTAGAAATAATGCATCAGTTCTGGCATCTTGATGCAACCAGTGGTGAGCTGGAGCCGGTTCGCGTGAACCGGTTATTAAATTTTGAAGCCGGTTTAGAACCGGTTGTTAAAGGGGTGGGCAAACTACGGCCCGCAGGCCATATCTGGCCCACGGGACTGTCCTGTCCAGCTCGCCTGAGCTCTCACCCGGGGAGGCTCCCCTGAGAATCCCTTTTTAATTTTTACTCACCCAGCGGCACTCCGGGTCTTTGGCGGCACTTTGGCGGCGGGTCCTTCAGTGCCGCCAAAGACCTGGAACAACTGAAGGAACCAGTTCTTCAGCTTTTGGCAGCTCATCACTGGATGCAGCTATTGGTAGTCTGAGCTGCAAGCACTGGCGTGCAGTTCTGACTGCTGCCAGCAGGGAAAGCTAACCCTTGCCAGATCCTGCGGCGCCTGTGCCCTGGCTGAACATGGGGGAAGCTGCAAAGGCAGCTCCTTCTCCCACCCCAGTACAGCACTATGTGGGGAGTGAGGAGCAAAGGCGACTAGTGGGGAGGGGGTTCAGAGTAGGAACCCAGGAGCAAGCCCCTTCCTTTCCAGACCAAATGTGCTCTTCTCACATCTTGCACTATCACTAGGCTCATAATATCCACTATGAGAGGGAGCAGGGACAGTGGCCTGGGTGGGGACAAAGAGAGCTGAGCAGAGCAGGAGACCGAGTCCATTGGAGGGAAGGGGCTCAGCAGGGCAAGGCCTAGAGGACAGAACCAGGGCATAGGGCAGCACCCTGTGGAAAGAACAGCTTGAAAGTCCTCGGGGCAGGTGCAGGGTGGGGGCGTTGGTGACATGCCCAGGGGGACACAGGAAGGTGCTGGGGAAAAGTCCTTCCAATCAGTCAGAAGGGAAAGGGGGGTGTATGTTTTCCTGTGTGAGTATTGTATATTTCAGATTGCGTCCCCTGGGATGCATGCGCACACACAAAGGAGCAATTACCCAGAGAGTTAAAAAATCAGAAAAGACCCCCAAAAATTCATTTAAAAATAAATCATGATTTTTAAGCCAATTCCCTGAGTTTTGTGGGGGATCTCTTTCATGACTTTTAAATTTGCTGGATTGGCAGCACTGCATGTGGGCGAGAATTCACTTGGTAGCAGAAACTTAAGGTGGACTGGGGATTTTTGTTTGATTTCCTAATGCTGGTGCTTTTTAGAGTTTATGGAAATAAAACCAGGACACACTACAATAAACTCCTTAATCTGAACTCATGACCCTGAATAGCATATTTCCATGTGGTGATCAAACTGGTAAGGACTATTGTGCCGATAGTTAAAGATTGTGGCCAGGAACTGAACTTTGCATTCAGTTAAAAACAGAAACAGCAGAAGTTAAAAACATAAAATATCTACAAACCATCCCATCAGCTTTGGATTTATATTTAAAAGTAGCTCTAGGCCCAAAATTAAGACTTGATTTTAAAAATTGTTTTATAAAATTTAATCTGAATAGCAATGTCTTCATTTACTTCTTAAAGTGCAATTCTCTGAAAAGTGATTCTGTAAAAATAGCATTGTGGTGCTCTAGGTCAATGACTCCCTATCAAATATGCTGTGTATACATGTAAAACTGTTTCTTCCCACTCCCTTTACCCTCCAAACTACTAGTCCTGCAAACTCAGCCAGTGATCAGAGAGTTAAGCTGGGTTCTTTCCTTCTTGTGCATCATCACCAGTAATTAAAATTCTACATTCCAAAAGGTGCCCTCAATTACACCTTTGGAAACTTTGTCGTCAGTGAGTTTGCAAAAATGAAATTGAGTCCACCTTTGGCTCTTCAATTGCTACTTAGTTAACAACTGTGTGCATGAACCAAAATAGAAACTAGCTCATCCTGCATAGATATTTAGGCTCTGTTGTGCCAATAGGAATGAAAAGTAAAAAATATTTGTCACTGAGGACAACAGTTAAAATTTTGAATATACACAGGAATCCAGATATATATGTTGAATAAGTTTCATTTTTGCATAGCGCCTTTTCAGAATAGAAGCTTATTTCAGTGTTTGTGTCTGTAACATGTGGATTTCCACCATGCTGGGGGAATCCTAAGGCAGCTGTATCCTCTAGGTTTATAGCTGGTTTACACCTGTGGACAAGCACAAAGCAGCTGGAGTGGGGGGCCCTACTTTTTAGTAAGGAAAATGAATGTATAGCCACTGCCTCTTTTAAGGTTTAAAAAAATATACCTGTAGGATTAGCAGTGCCCTGTTTAACAGAAATAACGGGGCGGGGGGAGAGAGAACCTTTAGCACCAGATGGTATTCATTTTAGAAGCTCCAATTTGTCAGACTTTTTTTCTTTTTCTTTTTTTAGTGTTGCATTTTGTTTTACTTTCCCTAATGAGCCTAGTGAAAAGCAATTGTACTAAATAAATCATGTGCCTACAAAGCAATATATCACAATTAGGATTCCATTATAGTTTAATTAGCCATTCCATTATTAAATTGATGTCTTCGGCTTCCTCCAGGTCTCGGGCTAAACTTGAAACAAATTCTTCTTTGTGGACAAATATTAGTCAGTCATAATTAAAGAGTATTCATCGTAACTGAGGCTTTTCATTAAATGCTTTTCTGATTAAGATGGCTCCCCAAGTATCAGACTGATTGAATGAATTTAGTAAGATTTGTGCACTCATGTATCGTGGTCTGGTAGAAATTGTTTTAGCACCAGAGGATTAAGGACAAGATCATCTCTCCGTCCATCCTGTCATGGACCTAACTGTCCTTTATCTGCAATGTTATATAAACTGTACTCCGTGTCACTCTATATTGTCAGGCAAGTGTACCATATACCTAGTCAGTCAATCATCAGAAAGAAAGGCATATATGGAGTAGAAATGATGGCTGCATTGGAAAATCGGGGGGGGGGGTGGGAGGGTGGAAGGGGGAGTGTGTTGACATTAGCATATCTTTATAGAGTTCAGTGTTAAGTGATTTTAGAGGATCTGTTCTGTTGACTAGTTCAGCACCAGAAGTTTGCGAGTTAATTGAAGCTCAAGTGCTTCATCTGCCTAAAACTGATTTAATTCAGGGAGATGCATAGATAAGCCTGTTTGTGTGTAAATGCAGCTCAGCTGGGAACTCAAGCTACTAAACAGACGTGCTTATTTAGAGGCATTTCTAGTGGAAGAGTATGGAATGTGTTCAGAACAAAATGCTTGTACCGCATTTAAAAGAAGGAAGGGCAAAAAGATGACCTGTTTTTAATATACATACATACATTCAGAGAGCGAGAGAGAGAGATGTTATAAGCCTATGATTGATCAGATACCAAAATTATGCTCTGTGTTTTCATAATTATGGGTGCTGTTCTGCATTCTTCTCACTGCGTATGCTGAAATGAAAGCAAGGCCACTGTGGCCAAGAATGGGAATTAGAGAAAATTGGTGAGGCATGAAATTCAACAGATTAGCTCAGGACATTGGTGGAGACAGTCAGTGTGAACATTTGAGGTAGCTGCTAGCATCTTTTCACATCTACTTCTTTTTCAGCAGTTCACGTTTGTTTTTGACTCAGTATCAGCTATATTTTTAACATTGGACCTCTCTGCATCTGAAAGTGTTTTTTGCTGCTGCTTATGTACGCCAAATGCAATGTCACTGTAGACATCCTCTAGCCAAGTGATACTCAGACTGAGGCTCGCAAGATGCAAGTGGCTCCCTAATGTGTCTCCTGAAGCTCTTTGCAGCACTTGCTTTCAAAACACTGTGTGATTTAATTATTAACCAATCTAAGTTATTAACGAATCAGGATGCTTTTTACTATGTTATTAACCACTTGTTTAGGTAACGTTGATCACTAATTTGGCTCCTGAACCACTGAGGTCTGAAAATCACTGCTTTTAGCCCATCTATAATAATTTGCAGTGCCTAAACTTCCTGCTGATTCAGGTTTTCCCTGTAGGGCTCCTGAAGGCTAGACTGATCTTGAGTGAGGCTTGGGACAGTCAGTGAAAGAGGGCACGGTTTGAAACAGTGTAAGGTCACTGGGTAGCTAAAGAGTACTCTCTAGTGGTTGACTTGGGGTAGTGAAAGAAGTTTAAAGCAAAGGATGAGGTGTTAAGAAGAGATAAAGAGTTTGGCTGGAAATCTAGATAAAAGAAAAATCCAGAAAAAAAATCAAATGTGAAGTTCATATCTGGAGTCTTCTAGGGAATTAACTTAATCATACTAGAAGGGTTTTAAAATCTAATTCTACATAGGCTGGTTGTTTTGCTTATTGTTGCAGTGCAGTATTCAGAGTGACATCCTTCTGTTGATGTGTTAAACTAAAGTTCCTTCTGTGTGTCTGATGGAAGTTAAAAATTCCTTGGCTCTTTCTGAATAGTGTTGCCAGGTGTCTGTTTTTCGACCAGAATACCCGGTCAAAAAGGGACCCTGGCAATGCTGGCCGGGCCATTAAAAGTCCGGTCGACGGTGCAGTGGGGCTAAGGCAGGCTCCCTACCTGGCTCCGCGCGGCTCCCCGGAAGTGGCGATATGTCCCTCATCTCCTAGGCAGAGGCATAGCCATGGAGGCTCCGCGCACTGCCCCCATCCTGAGTGTCAGT
Source organism: Lepidochelys kempii (assembly GCF_965140285.1). Lineage (NCBI taxonomy): Eukaryota > Metazoa > Chordata > Testudines > Cheloniidae > Lepidochelys > Lepidochelys kempii. The sequence goes on from NC_136382.1 coordinate 157,192,249, forward strand.
TCCACAGCTCCCATTAGCTATGGTTCCCAGCGAATGGGAGCTGCAGGGGCAGTTCCTGTAGGCGGAGGCACCGCACAGAGCTGCCTGACTGCGCCTCCGCCTCGGAGCCAAGAGACATGTCGCCGCTTCTGGGGAACTGCCCGAGGTAAGTGCCACTTGGAGCCCTCACCCCGAACTCCCTCCCATGCTCCAACCTCCTGCCCCAGCCCATAGCCCCCTCCCGCACCATATCCCTGCCCCAACTCAGAACCCCCTCCTGCCCCTGAACCCCCTGCCCCAGGCCAGAGCCCCCTCCTCAACTCCAAACCCCTCATCCTCGGCCCAATCCCAGAGCCCATACCCCAGACGGAGCCCTCACCGCCCTGCACCTCAATCCTCTGCCCCAGAGCTCCCTCCCGCACCCTGAACCCCTCATTTCTGGCCCCCTCCCGGAGCCCTCACCCCCGCCCACATCCCAACCCTCTGCCCCAGACCGGTGAAAATGAGCGAGTGAGCGACAGAGGGAGGGGGGAATGCAGTGAGCAGAGGCGGGGCCTCAGGGAAGGGGTGGGGCAGGAGCGGAGCCTTGGGGCAGGGCAGGGCAAGGATGTTCGGTTTTGTGCAATTAGAAAGTTAGCAACCCTATTTCTGAAAAGAATAATGTGACTCTTGTGTCCTGGTCAATATTTGTTCCATTATTTTACTGATACAGTAATTGCGAGGATCACTCTCTTCTGAAGATCTGTACCATGCTGTTTTTTCCCTCTAATCATAGAATCATAGAATGTCAGGGTTGGAAGGGACCTCAGGAAGTCATCTAGTCCAACCCCCTGCTCAAAGCAGGACCAATCCCCAACTAAATCATCCCAGCCAGGGCTTTGTCAAGCCTGACCTTAAAAACTTCTAAGGAAAGAGATTCCACCACCTCCCTGGGTAACACATTCCAGTGTTTCACCACCCTCTTAGTGAAAAAGTTTTTCCTAATATCCAACCTAAACCTCCTCCATTGCAACTTGAGACCATTACTCCTCGTTCTGTCATCTGCTACCACTGAGAACAGTCTAGATCCATCCTCTTTGGAACCCCCTTTCAGGTAGTTGAAAGCAGCTATCAAATCCCCCCTCATTCTTCTCTTCTGCAGACTAAACAATCCCAGTTCCCTCAGCGTCTCCTCATAAGTCATGTGTTCCAGTCCCCTAATCATTTTTGTTGCCCTCTGCTGGATGCTTTCCAGTTTTTCCACATCCTTCTTGTAGTGTGGGGCCCAAAACTGGACACAGTACTCCAGATGAGGCCTCACCAATGTTGAATAGAGGGGAACGATCACGTCCCTCGATCTGCTGGCGATGCCCCTACTTATACATCCCAAAATGACATTGGCCTTCTTGGCAACAAGGGCACACTGTTGACGCATATTCAGCTTCTCATCCACTGTAACCCCTAGGTCCTTATCTGCAGAACTGCTGCCTAGCCATTCGGTCCCTAGTCTGTAGCGGTGCATGAGATTCTTCCATCCTAAGTACAGGACTCTGCAGTTGTCCTTATTGAACCTCATCAGATTTCTTTTGGCCCAATCCTCTAATTTGTCTAGGGCCCTCTGTATCCTATTCCTACCCTCCAGCGTATCTACCTCTCCTCCCAGTTTAGTATCATCCGCAAACTTGTTGAGGATGCAATCCATACCATCCTCCAGATCATTAATGAAGATATTGAACAAAACCGGCCCCAGGACCGACCCTTGGGGCACTCCACTTGATACCAGCTGCCAATTAGACATGGAGCCATTGATCACTACCCGTTGAGCCCGACAATCTAGCCAGCTTTCTATCCGCCTTATAGTGCATTCATCCAGCCCATACTTCTTTAACTTGCTGGCAAGAATACTGTGAGAGACCGTGTCAAAAGCTTTGCTAAAGTCAAGGAAGAACACATCCACTGCTTTCCGTTCATCCACAGAGCCAGTTATCTCGTCATAGAAGGCAATTAGATTAGTCAGGCATGACTTGTCCTTGGTGAATCCATGCTGACTGTTCCTGATCACTTTCCTCTCATGTAAGTGCTTCAGGATTGATTCCTTGAGGACCTGCTCCATGATTTTTCTGGGGACTGAGGTGAGGCTGACTGGCCTGTAGTTCCCAGGATCCTCCTCCTTCCCTTTTTTAAAGATGGGCACTAGATTAGCCTCTTTCCAGTCATCCAGGACCTCCCCCGATCACCATGAGTTTTCAAAGATAATGGCCAATGGCTCTGCAATCACATCCGCCAACTCCTTTAGCACTCTCGGATGCAGCGCATCCGGCCCCATGGACTTGTGCTCATCCAGCTTTTCTAAATAGTCCCGAACCACTTCTTTCTCCACAGAGAGCTGGTCACCTCCTTCCCTTGCTGTGCTGCCCAGTGCAGTAGTCTGGGAGCTGACCTTGTTCGTGAAGACAGAGGCAAAAAAATCATTGAGTACATTAGCTTTTTCCACATCTTCTGTCACTAGGTTGCCTCCCTCATTCAGTAAGGGGCCCACACTTTCCTTGGCTTTCTTCTTGTTGCTAACATACCTGAAGAAACCCTTCTTGTTACTCTTGACATCTCTTGCTAGCTGCAACTCCAGGTGTGAGTTCTGCTACCTTGCCCCCACTTCCCCCCCCCCCCAAGTTTTCAATGACTTTGAAACAGACAAGGGACAAAATAGGTTAAAGGGTCATCCCTGATTAAAAAAAAAAACATTTCTGTACATGTACATTAGATACACTCAGGAAGTTCTTAACCGGGATGTGACTGGATCTCAGAACTGTAAAAGGTAACTGTATCTGACGGGAGTGGTTTTGGAGGAAGTCGGGGAAAATTAATTCAATTTTATTGACTGAACAGGGAAATCAGAACAAAGTGTAGTCCATTTTACTCTGCTTATTTTAATTGGGAACAGTAAAAGCTATCTTTCACTGTGTAATACAGTGTGATGATCTGTCTTTCACGCAGTGGAAAAAAGGTATTGTTAACAAAGTGAAAATGATCTCTGATTTTAAACATGGTTAATATGGCAGTTATATAATTTTTTCAGAAAAGAAAACTTCATCGGTCTTTGTGTATCCAGCCTTTTGCAAAGCAGACAATTGAGTTTAACCATTAACAGTGTGAGGTCAGACAGAAATGAAAGTGGAACTCTTAGTTCTAACAAGTGCATAACAATACCATTTAATTACCCTCCAATGACTTTTACTGTGTGTTTTAGTTCCAAAGAGTGGTACCATTAAAGTTTTGTGAGCTTAATTCAGTATACAGGATTATTGGTGTAAGGTGACTGGTTGCACTGGCAGAGGGGAAAGGATTCGGAATGGGTGGTGGACTTGATCAGCCAAATACATGTCTTTGAAATCAGTACCATAAAACAAGAGAGGAATAAAGTAATGCCCTGGACATTGTTCCCAGAAATTCACAAAATTAAACGAAGAATAAGCTTGAGTTGTTTATACATGTCAGGGTCTTAGTGATTAAATATCTGTAGCCATCTATCACTCTTGAAGAATGGTTTCTTCATTTGGTTTTTTTACAGTACTTGCATTTTAAGAAAATACCTGGAATTCCCAGTTTAACTTTTTTATTCAACTTTTTCATTTTGTATATTCTTCTACAAATATTTCTGTTTGGGTGCAGGTGTAAATCTGGGGACTCTTTGCAAGGATTGTATTGCAGTAAAGTGAATTAATCACAGTTATTCTTATCTGAGTTTATGGGGTGTTTGCCAGGCAATTCATATTAAAACTTAGGAGAGTTGGGCAGATGTATACCAATACTTCAGTATCTGACTAGTCCTCAGGTAAAACATCACCGTCTTATTAATAGAGAACATTCCACAATTAGTTTGTGATAGTAATAGGGACATACTGTGTTCTTAGAGATGACAATGTAACGGGGCTATGAAAGCTTTTATCTTACAAAACCTTATAATATATATGTATGTAAAATAGACATTCAGCAGGGGAGGCTGGGAAAGAGCAATTACACAACATGGGGGGGATAAACAAGATATTTTCATTATCTGGGATTGACAAATGTAGCTTACAAGTGATAGAGTAAAGACCAGCGACTTAGTTATGCCTGGTCATCCTTAGTGACTGAAAATAATGTGCTCCTTTTATTGTCCCCTCCCCCTCCCACACTCTCCCCATGTGTTTTATTTATGCCTCAATCAGCTCTGGCTCTGTAATTCATACAGTAGCACTTCCGAGACAGGGAGGAAGGAGAGAGTATTGCTCTGAAGACTAAAGTGCAGCTGCCAGGTTGTCATTCTCATAAATGCAACCACTGTGTCAACAGCAGAGCAGCCAGCTCACCACTCTCCAGAAACTCTTCCCTCCCACTTGCCCTTAAGGGTCTCTTTTTCACACTGCACGAGGTACATTTCTAAAGGCAGCTTGGATTTGCAAAGCTGACAATTGTCAGTGCATGCTCTTGTGGGCAAGTTGACCGTGGTATGGGCTATAGTCTGGTCAGAAGGCCCAGGTTCTCGAAGGAAAAAAAAAAGAGGAATAGACATTAATAGAACAAGTGAGATGATGCTCAGCAAATTGAATTGAGTGCTGTAACCCAGCCTTCTTGTTCATTCTGTAAATGGTAGGTGAACGTAAGAACATAAGAAGGGCCATACTGGGTCAGACCAAAGGTCCAGCCAGCCCAGTATCCTGTCTACCGACAGTGGCCAATGCCAGGTGCCCCAGAGGGAGTGAACCTAACAGGTAATGATCAGTGATCTCTCTCCTGCCATCCATCTCCACTCTCTGACAAACAGAGGCTAGGGACACCATTCCTTACCCATCCTGGCTAATAGCCATTAATGGACTTCGCCTCCATGAATTTATCCAGTTCTCTTTTAAACCCTGTTATAGTCCTAGCCTTCACAACCTCCTCAGGCCAGGAGTTCCACAGGTTGACTGTGCGCTGAGTGAAGAACTTCCTTTTATTTGTTTTAAACCTGCTCCCCACTAATTTCATTTGGTGGCCCCTAGTTCTTATATTATGGGAACAAGTAAATAACTTTTCCTTATTCACTTTCTCCACACCACTCATGATTTTATAGACCTCTATCATATTCCCCCTTAGTCTCCTCTTTTTCAAGCTGAAAAGTCCTAGCCTCTTTAATCTCCCCTCATATGGGACCCTTTCCAAACCCCTAAGGAGTTAAGTTGATGGAAGCCATCTTGCATCGCCCTAGTCATGCATTTGTCTACACTTAAATTTGTCTTCCCCTAAAGTATGTGCCCTGTAACGGCGACACAGGAACACCACCTCCCCGAATGGTGATTAGCCATGGTCGATGTACTGAGGTCAACATGACGTGAGTGTAGATGCTGCTTTACCTATGTTGACCCTAACAGTCCTCCACCAGACATCCCACAGTGCCTGACACTGACTGCTCTGGTCACAATTGTGAACTCCACTGCCCAGGGGTTATAGAGGCCGGAAGCTACCCCGCCTCCCTTTAAAACCCCCCATACTGTTTGCTTGTGCAAGCTTACCACGTGGTCCAGATTGCTCTTTATCAATCTAAATGGCAAACCAACATTGAATGTGTGTGTTTCTAGTAGGGTGCTACAGGGATCGATTCTTGGCTCTCTGTTATTTAACACTTATCAGTGACCTGGAAGAAAACATAAAAACATCACTGATAATGTTTACAGATGAGACAAAAATTTGGGGAGGGGTAAATAATGAAGAGGACAGATCAGCGATCTGGATTGCATGGTAAAATGGGCACAAGCAAACAATATGCATTTTAATGCAGCTAAATGTAAATCTATGCATCTAGGAATAAAGAATACAGGCCATACTTACAGGATAGGGACTCTATCCTGGGGAGCATTGACTCTGAAAAAGATTTGGGGGTATTGGTAGATAATCAGCTGAATATGAGCTCCCAGTTTGATTTAGTGGCTAAAGGGTTAATGCAATCCTGTGATGCATAAACAGGAATCTCAAGCAGGAACAGGGAGGTTATTTTACCTCGGTATTTGGCACTGGTGCAACCACTGCTGGAATCCCATGTCCAGTTCTGGTTACCACAATTCAAGAAGGATATTGATAAATTGGAGAGGGTTCAGAGAAGAGCCATCAGAAAGATGAAAGGACTGGAAAACATGCCTTATAGTGATAGCTTGAGCTCCTTGAGTCTATCTACCTTAAAAAAGAGAAGGTTTAGGGGTGACTTGATTGCATTCTGATCACATGGGAACAAATAATTAATAATGGGCTCTTCAGTCTAGCAGAGAAAGGTATGACATGATCCAATGGCTGCAAGTTGAAGCTAGACAAATTCAGAATGGAAATAAGGCATAAAGTTTTACAAGTGAGAGCAATTAACCCTTGGAACAACTTCCTAAGAGTTGCAGTGGATTCTCCATCGCTAACAGTTTTTAAATCAAAATTGGACGTTTTTCTAAAAGCTCTGATCTAGGAAATATTTTGGGGAAGTTCTGTGGCCTGTGTTATACAAGAGATCAGATTCAATCACAGTGGTCCCTTCTGATACTGGAATCTGTGAAAATCTACTAAATGAGGGGTTTTATAATGGACTTCAAAATCAGTATAATTTCCTAGTATAATTTCTTTTTTTTTCTTTTTCTTTTTTTCCCCCTGGCTGGCTTCAAACCGAGGTAGTTCTGATTTACATACTGCTAAATCTGGTGTTAGACTGAAAGCCTACATGCTGTTTATATTTGTTTAACATAGGACGCAGGCACAAAGGTATGCTGATAGCCAAGGCAAATTTGGGATATAGCATATATCTTTTGTTGACATCTAGTCTGGAGACATACAGTTACAGTTTATAATAGTCACATTTATAAGTGTACAGTTCCTCTTCTTCACCAGTAGTGAAAATAGTCAAAATTTTCCATATTGGAAGAGAACAGGCCTCATTTCTTCGAACTCCTTCCTGTAGGCGGGTGGGAATATCTTCGGAGCCATCATGTTGCTGCGGATGTGGAAAACTGAAGAGGTTCACTTGATCGCTCTAGAGTCCGGACTGGTACAGAGACTTCCTGTGTTCTGTTTATCAAGGCTAGCATTAGCATTCTGCCTTTCTTGTTTGCTTATTTGACTGCTAAGTTTCTACAGAAAAGAATCCCAATAACTATTGAATTGAAAGTGGTTGAGATGAACTCAGACTGCCATGGCTGTTTTAAAGAGGGATGCTTGAAGTTATAAATCCTCCCAAAGCTTATACTATCCATCGGTGGTTGTAAATCCTTGAAGTTGCTCCCCTCAGATTCCGTGTTTATAAAGGAAAATAACCGAAAGTCTTTCAGCAGCCAAGGCAGTAACGTTTTCCAGTAAGCAGGTTTTGATAGCTTTTGTTTTAATACCCAACACCGTGTGTGGTTCAAAGTTAAGACATAACAATCTTAAATCAGATATTGTCAGATAGCAATTAGCCTCACTCTGCTAGTTACCATCTATGTTTTGATTATGTAACTGATCAGTTTGTTCAAAGGAATGCCTCAAAATGCATGGACCAGCTCCACTTTTTAAATCTGACAGTCATATGTATACATTTTTAATTGTGGTAGTGCCTAAAGAACCCTATCTGGACACAGGGTTCATGGCATTAATGTAGCCAAGAAAAAAGAAAAAATCCCACCCCCCGCAAAAAGAAAAACTCAGACACATTGACTTCACCATGTGAGCTATACAATGCAGAGCCCTGCAGCCATACAAATTGGAATCAACGTGACCATGTATCAAGTACCACGTTGTGATGTAACGAAAAATTGGAATAAGATCTGAAGTATCACGATCAGCTCTGACCCGGGGGGTCGTGATTAAGGCTACATTTTAGTCATGGGTATTTTTAGTAAAAGTCATGGACCATAAATAAAAATTCATGGTCCTTGACCTGTCCATGACTTGTACTATATAGCTTTGACTAAACATTGGGTGATCTGGGGCAGGGGGCAGCCTGGGGGCACTGTGGGTGCTCTGGGGAAGGGGGTGCCGCGGGTGTTCTGGGGGAGGCGGCGACAGCACATGGCCCGGGATCTCCGCTGCTGCTGGGGGAGGGGCAGTCTGCAGCACACAGCCCAGGACCCCAGCTGCTGCTAAGGGGCGCTGAGGGGAGGGGGGGGGGCACGTGGCAGCAGCTGGTGCTGCTGGCCCAGAGATTGGCCGAGCTACTTTAGCGTCCCCCGGGCCAGCCACACTGGCTGTTGCAGAAGTCATGGAGGTCCCGGAAAGTCACGGAATCTGTGACACTCCGTGACAGACTCACAGCCTTAGTAATGATATATGTGACTGAAATTGAACATAGTGTCAGAGACAGATAATGTAGGGACAAATAACCTCTGAGGGCCTCACCTGGGTTGAAGATGGAATAGCCACCAATGTGATTGTTTACACTAGAAATCTGCACAGCATTTGGACTCAGATTTTAAACCTCTAACATTTTGAATAATTCCATTCCAGTGTTTAGGCTTGGGTCCACCTCTAATTTATGGGCTCATTGAAGGGCACTTTGGAAGAGAACGTCTATTCAGCATGCCCTCAAAATATCTGCTTATAAAACAAACCTTTTACTTCGCAGTGACCAGCTCGGTGTTGGTCACTTACAAGTATCTACAAAAAATGCCCCTCGTGGTAACCTGAGTCACATCTGAAGAACTCCTGTCGGTGCTCGAACTCCCAGTTGAACCTCATACCACACATAATAGGTCCATGGAATCATTCTCCTGTATGTCTGCATGGTCTCTGGATTGTGTTATCTTGAGGGTTCCTCCCTAAGAGCTGAATGTTGCTTTAAGCAGTTCACAATACTTATACTAGCTCTGTGTTGTTCTCTTGATAAACACCTTTGAGAGAAGTTTAAAATATTTAAAATCCTGACTCTGTCTTCATGCTAAAAAAAGCTCCCTAGAAGTCAGGCTGACATTATTTAACACAGAGATTTAAATGTAATATCATTCTGCCTGAGATAAGTTTGTTTTGAGTCTAGTAAGAGGCCCTTGGTTATAAAGATTGAGAAGAGAGAGATTTGAATCGAGCATCTGGGATAATGAAAGAAAAAAATGCCTTTTTCTCTCCCTCATAAAAACACTTTTTTTAAAATAGAGCAAGTGAAGTTTTACTGCTGATGCTATAACTTTGGCCACAAGCCCAGTCGGAATTACTTGTATCACTTTTACCAACTTATGACTATAAGGCCTAAAGCTATTGACTTCGCATTGCAGTTATTTGAAGAGAAATGTCACACACTGGTCAATCCTGGCATATGAACAACTTTAAGTGGAGCACCAGTATATCTCAAAGAAATATTTATAGAAAGAAATGGAGAACTAGGCTTTCAGGATGTTTTGCAGCTTAGTAACTGTTAAGTAGCTGGAGACTAAGATACATATTACTCAACTGTTTTGGCTTTCTTAGCTGTGTAGGAATGATGATGAACAAGCTTTCAGAATCAGTTAGCATCTCTCTGCAGCAGTTTCTATCCCAATGCACTGAGAACAGCATCACTCGCTGATAATAAGGAGCCTCATTCCAATTATTGTCTTAGAGCAGTATTTCTCAAACTGGGAGTCCCGGCCCAAATGAAGCCCACAAGGCTATTGGAGGGGAGTCACAGTATTGCTACTCTTACGTCTGCATTGCCTTCAGAGCTGGGCGACCAGAGAGCACCAGCAGCTGCACAGAAGTAAGGGTGGCCTGGGATAGGGGAGGAGGGTCATCACAGCCTCAAGTATTTTCGAAGGGGGGCCCAGCAAAAAAAAGTTTGAGAATCCTTGTCTTAGAGGGCTCTGAAAGCTGCTGAAATTTATGTGTGTGTCCTGATCAGCTGAAATACCCGTCCATCAACTTTTACTCTCACTTTTGTGGTTATCTTAATTTAGAGAGTTGTTAAAATTAGATTTCAGATGTGAAACACCTATTTGGTTTCCCCCCTCCCGCCCCACCCAGTAATAATATTCATAGCTGCATAAAAGTAAAGAAGGATCTTCAGAAGTTAATAAATGCCAGTTGTCCCAAGCCTGCCTCATTAGGCACAGGTAACTAGTCTGAGCTATAAACAAGTAGTCCTGTCTTTCAGTTATTGTCTCATTGGAAACAGTCTTAGTGGTAATTAGAGCAACATGACTCTTAAGCCGCATTATGTCTTGCACTTGAAATGTGCGAAAGCAGGTCCCTCAAGAAGGGATTTAAATTCAGTGGGGGAAAATACTACCTGCTGCCTGACTAACCTAGTTGTGTGCCCCATAGTAACAGTAAGCTGCAGTTTGATTCAATTCTCATCAATGACATTCTGCTAATGCCCCACTTACGAGGCCACTCTGCTATCTTCCCATACTAATAGAGATGTGGGCCATCCTCTAGAGTGATACGGTAAGATATAGGATGTAACATGCATGAACTGAAACAAAGCCCAGTAATCTAAAACTTCTCCATGTACTCAGCCCTAATACCGCTCTCCTCCTGGGGTGTCCTGCCTTCTTTAAAAATTAATTCTGATGAGCTACAGCTTAGTTTTCTCCTTTGTACGTAGTCTCCTCTCCCCTTTCTGGTTGTTCCCATCTGTCATTCCTTATTTAACCACTGTAATCCCTTCTTAGCTGCTTCTAGAATACGACATGTCCCCATTGTATCTTGAGCCTTGTCCATTTCTGGTTCCCTGCAGCTCTCCGATACCCCACTCTGTCCACTGTCACCTTCCTTCTTTTGTTGGATGACGGGCAATTTCCATTCATTCTGATCCATAGGCTGTTAGTAAGTTTCCACTCTACACGTGGGATGAGCCTGCATTGGCGGGGGGGGAGACAGAGGCAGCAATAAGGAAATGGTTGCTGTGAAAGTGTGCTGAGGTGGGTGCCCTGCTCAAAAATTCACTGCCCTAGCAGCTGTCATTAAAGGAGCTTCACCCCCTCCAAAGGGTTTTTCTAGTTTCTGTTGCAGTAACATTTGAAAGCAGGTTCGTTCAGATAGCACCTGGCTGTGATAGTGTTGCCCTTTTCATGTTAATAGATGTCACTGATGAATCAGTGGAAAACATTCAGAACCTTTTTGTTAAAGTGTGCAGTGTAGATCCAGCAGCTTACTGCAAACAATAATAGGAGAAGGCACGCTCCTTTCAATAGCTATTAAATAATTGGCTGGAAATTGCCATCGCCACATGCTTGGCCTGCCAGAAAATTAAACCCTCCAAGACAAGGGACACGTTTAGAAGGCTCTAATCCTTCTGCATATTAAATCGTATATGTCTGTATTTCCTATATCTGATATGTTTCTATGCTTTTTGGCATGTTGAGCCTGTCTTTGAAGTGCCCGAGTCATTTCTTCTGAAGTCGCTTTGATGTGCTTATCACCCTGCTATGTTGGGGAAACAGTGGTCTAGTAGTCTAACCATGTGACTGGGAGTCAGGAGAGTTGGGTTCTGGCCTGAGTCACTGTGTAAGTCTTTTAGCCATTCTTTGCCTCAGTTTCCCCATCTACAGCATAGTTAAACATTACTGGTCCCATTTGTGTAAAATGCTTTGAGATCTGCACTATATCATTAATTTACAGAACCAAAGGCAAGCTCGGCACTTTGCAGTATAGATAAGACCTGGTCTCTGCTCTGAAGGTTTCTGTCTGTCAGACGTGATGCAACAAAGCAGGTGGGGAATTTAACAAAATAGCAGTGCCGAGTTTTGTAAGAAGAACAGAATGGGCATCAGTAATAATACATGGATATTCAGCAAAGGCTAGTACACAGCATGGTACAATAAATAAAACGATGTCACAATGTGTGTGGAATATTATCTATTATTTGTGTAGTATCTTGATTATTAAAAACATCTGCATCATGCCATCTAGAAAGGGTGATGATTGCTCAGCAGACACATGGTGGAAGTGATGGAGAGGGAGTGGAGAGCTGTTGTGTCTTCAGTTAGAGTGGTATCTCTTCCTTGGTATAGTATTTGCCTGTTAAGGGTTTTGCTGGGTCCATTCCGAAGTTGGATTCGCATTGAGCAGTGGTGTTCAGGCGCTCTTGCCTTAAGGCCTTTCCTCTGATACAGATCTGGTCATAGTTATTGCACCCACGAACAACCCTTCGTCTTTTTAGTTTCTAACTCAGCCTATTCTGCTCTGAGACAACCAACAAAATAAAAGCAGCAACGCCCGATAAATTACAGTGCTGGCAGAACTTAACTTTAATGTCACGTCGAGGGCACTGGGCACCTATTTTTAGATCAGTTCTGGACTAGCCAAGTTTGCTTTATCAAATCTAAAAAGAATGTTGTCTGGTATGAAGCAGCAGGCTGAGAGGATATATGGAATAGTGCATTGTTCTAAAGATTAGTATTAATGCACAGGTACACCAGTAAAACTCATCTTAACAACATGGGTCCACACAAGTGGATTGATTAGATTAGACATAATGATAGAAGGGCTGGGTCCTTTTGTCAGTGTCCCCCTTTAATTGCTAATCCACAATTGCTTTTAAAAGTGCATTCAAATACTTAGCTATACCCAGGTTAACCAAAGCTTTATCTCCCAGGTTTGTACTTTGTTGTTGGGTTCTCCTAATCTGGAATCCCATGAAGAGTCTTCAGCCTCTAGCAAAGGCCATTTCTAGCTGGCACTCAGAGCACTGACTTTTTACGTGTAAAGGGGCTGTGTTAATTGCAATACAGTCCTTGCAAAGCTGTCCCCCATCTTCTAAAATGCAGTAAAGGGACTCCTGATTTAATGAACTTCTGATCATTTTTCTGCTGTATATTTGTATGTGCTCTCCTCCCCCCAAGACCGGCAATAAATTAGAATTGTACTTGTACTGCTTTGAGTCAAATTTTAAACTGGATTCTTTTACAACCATTATAGTTATTGTACTGTGTGTTACAGTTGTTAGGTCAAAGATAATTTCAGTTTGCAATGTAATGAATGTTCTTCAAAAGTATGTGACCACAGTAAAATACAGTGAATCAAACCCTATTTTGATTTGAAAAAGATCAGGCATGTGTATCCTAATCTCTCATTGAAATAAGACTTTATCCTTTTACCTATTCTGTTTTAGAATCCTGGATTAGTATTTCTTCTAGTGAATGTTATTTTGTCCCTACAGGTCTTCGCTGTAACCCAGAGACAGAAAAAACAGAACAGTGATTAGGAAATATTGACCTGCTAGCCTTAAAATATTATATTTATATGAGTAGAATACTCTGTACTTGCTAATGAATCTTCGTGAATTCTACCATGATTTTGAGTTTTCAGTTGTACCCTGAAGCTCTAATCCATGGTAATTGTCATAGAAACTGTCTATTGTAGTGTCTATATTTATCTTGTTCTCAAAAATGTTTCCTATAGGTAATAACCTTGATGCTATCCATGACATAACTGTGGCATACCCTCAAAACATTCCGCAAACAGAGAAGCACCTTCTGAATGGAAACTTCCCAAAGGAGATACATTTTCATGTCCGTAGGTATCCAGTACGGACTCTGCCAACTTCCAGGGAAGAGCTGCAGCTCTGGTGCCAGAAGCGTTGGGAAGAGAAAGAAGAGAGACTCCAGTTGTTCTACGAAGGTGAAAAGTACTTTGATGTAACAGGGCGAAGCATAATTCCACCTTGTAAATCTGAGCTCAGGGTCCTAGTGGTTAAATGCATCTCGCTTCTGTACTGGACATTGTTCACACTAGCTATGTTTGTGTTGCTGTACTTGTACAGCTTTGTGCGATTGTATTGTGTGACTGCAGTTGTCATTTTTGTTGTGCAACAAAAAATATTTGGTGGGCTGGAAATAATTGAACTTGCACGTCATCAATATTTTAATAAACGACAGAATGGATATGGCAGGAAAACAGAATAATAAGTCTAGTGCTGTTATAGGAGAAGGAGGTAAAGGATGTTTTTGAGACTTACCACAGACTTTGTAAACAGGGAAGTGTGTTTGCATGAAAATTGTCTTTTTTTTTTTACACTACCGCCATTATTTGTTAAAGGTATTTTGCACTTATTCTGTGAAAAAGAAATATTAGTTACTGCTATGTGTGAAAACTATCGTTTTTATCTTTGAATGTAATTTCTATATTGCTCTTGCAAGCAGCTAGCAACTGCTGCATACTGTAGCTATGAAACAACTTGCTGGATTATTTAACAATCATTACGATGTTAATAAATGTGAGGTACGCTGAACTTTTTAAAACTGCAGATCCAAACTGTTCAGCTAAGGGAGACAGATCTGTGGTTCCTGTACAATCACGTTGGCCTAAACTAAGCACCAGACTTGCTCATTTAGCAACTAACGTGTGCGCACGTGCAGTCCTAACATTTTCACATTTATTTTAAACCCTTTTCCCACACACTTCCCCAAACAGGACTGAGCATACTGCTACCCAACCCAGCGAAAAAGTGAGAAACTAAATGGGGATTCTAACTCGGGTGTGTCATGTTGTGGTGCAGGTAGGGCCATCCACTCTGCCCCACTCTGACTCTAAATTGATTTTTTTGCAAGACCTACATTTCTGGGTTTGGCTCCCTCAGTGTGCTGTATGGCCGTCACCTGTGTAATAGCCCTTACCTCTGGGAGACTTGCACGTACTGTCGTACTTCGAGTTGGTCCTTCTGCTGAAGCAAAACCAGCTGGGGGCATGTTGCATTTGCTAAACAGCGAGCAGATGTTAACAATTTCTCTGTATAGAAGAAACTTGTCTGAAAACAATATATCTTTTTTGGAGAAAGTGAGAGGTCTTTTAGTTGAAGCTGCTACTTTGGCTTTTAAAATGTTTTCTTCGTCGTTTTAATCTTTAATGTCTACAGTAGGAAGACTGCTTTTTTCTGTTTGCACATCAATGTGACCCTCTAAAATTCAGCCAAAGCCACAGCTGGTTATCTACGGTTATATGGCAAGAGAAGTGTCTCAGCCTATTATAGCACAGGACAAGCTACACTATTTCTCTTCCCAAACACAATATCCTTTTTGACTACCCAATCACGTCATTCCTCTTCTACTCAGGCCACTCCTCTGCACAATCTTTCACTGTTTAGACTCTCCCATTGAAAATTTATCCACGGCCCTCTCCTTTTATGTGGCATTGGTGGAAAGTCAGAGAAATCAAAGGTTTTAGGCCTTTCAGACCCTTACAGGGTAGCAGATGCTGGATTTTTTGATGGGGCTGGTTCCTTGTCAGATAATAGGAATAACATTCATGGCAGCAAAGTATATGGAATAAACAATTCCAGCACTTAAATTCCCCTGCCTGACTTTGGCGGTCAACCTCAAAACAATGTATTGCTTTGTATATTCCAGTGCCACAGAACACCCCTTACTTACTAAACTTGCTGCACAAAAGACGTCGAAAATGCTTGTCTATATCAAGGTAGTCTGGCTCACTATGCGGAGTTATATTACTTTGAAATCTAGACATGTGCAATCAAGAGTTTGTTATGTATAAAGCAGAACCACTCAAATATTGGTTCATCATTGCAGACAAATCATTTTTCTTTTAAATCTCAATACTAGGCATGTTCTTCAATGCGTTTGAATCTAGGGCCACTGTTGGATGAAATTGCCTACCTATATTTAACTATCCTTTCCAAGGTGACAGCTGTTTTTAATCCCCGCTCATAGCGACTAATTAGTTATTATGCACAAGTACTTGAAGCCATCTGTTTTACTCCATGAATTTTTTTAAAACCTTTTTTCCTTTCTAAAAATGGCTTCTAATTGAGGCTTAAGTCTCCTAACAAACTTCCTCTTGTTATATTTAGAAATGCATGAATAAATAGCTTGATAGCTGGCATTGCATTGTCATGAATGCAGCAGAAAAGGAAGGTCTTTCTACACTTTGGAGGGGGGCGATGTTTTTAATGCAGTTCTATTCTAGCAAAAATATGGTTGCTGGTTGCATTTACATCCCATCGTTTTCTTTAAGATAACACTCAGTTTTGGTCAACTCCCTGCATTTCCAGCTATCTCATCCTGCAATGGGAAAAAAAAGTCTTTTTTGTCTAATTTAAAGGCTTTTTACCTGTCCAAGGCTTGGGCTCTTCATTCATGCCTGTAATAACGATTGCCTGCTCCTAGAGCCGTAACATAGAGCCCGAGTGAGGATTGCAGAGTGCAGACTTCTCATCATTAACACACAGATCAGCTGCATTCCTTTCTGCCCTTACATGAACTTTGGGATGTCTTAAAGTGAATCAGAAACCTAAGCTGGAGTCTTGTTCGCTCACATTTCTACTACATTTTTTAAGTCTATTTTGTTAGAGTTAAAAACTCTTCAAAATTCTAACATGAAACTGTAATGGATAGTGGCCTTTAAATACATCCCATTGAGGCCAAATCTGTAATATTTCCTTAATGTGGGAACCAACCTCCAAATTGTAACTTGAATTTCTCTCATGTATTCACCATTCTTTTTTTTTTATTATTATTATTTATTTTTATGAAGAGCCACAAGTTTAGTGGCATGTAAATACTACATGTTAGGATTGCCTGACCCAACAACACAGTGCTGCACAAGTTAAGTAAAAACCCCATTTCTCACAGAGTTGAACTCATTTCTGAGGCTGATGTACAAACTTGGAAATTAACCAGAAAGCCACATCTATTTCCAGATCAATTTGAGACGTAAGAAGGAGAGATTGTTTGGAGCCCAGGTAATAAAAAAAGAGAAAGTTGGTAGGAGGCAGGAGAAGCGTTGCTCAATAGATTTGATCAGAAAATGGGGAAAACTCTTTGGGAAAATATTCATTTTCCACTTTTTATTGAAATGTCACTTTTATCTGGCCAACTTCCAAGAGATGTTTTTTTCATTCCACCTTGTTTGTTTAGTTGAAACTCCACACACAAAAACTGCCAGACCGCTCTCTTTTTAACATCTCTTTCCTTTGAAATGTTTCCATTGCTGCTGGATTGGAAGGCTCTGGTGCTCTGGGAATCAAACACACTGATCTTTCAAGGGAAGCATATTGGCAGCAAGAGACCTTCTCACTTAGCACAATTTCTCAGAGCTACCGTTCTCTTTCCTCCCAATAGCTATGCCCTGTGCGTTTTACCGTCACTCTACTGGGTTAACATGTCTGTTAGATAATACATTTCTTGAGATAAATGATGTGCTTAACCTGCCTTTAAGGGTGCTTTCATTTTCCTTAGTCAAATGTTTCCTTATCAGAATTATGGGTCTCTTTCTCTTCGCTCAGACAGAAGGTTGAACTGTTCAGTCTATGTTTGTCACCAAGCTCATTCATCAGTCTGAGACTGATCTTTTTTGTGTTGAATGTTAGTAACACAGGAACCATTCGTGGGTCTGTAACGTGTTGTGTTGATCATACTAAACGTAGTCTGTAGTTCTGTGCACTACACCAATCTCAGATGTTTCCAAAAAGGAATCTGTGTTTTTATAGCTTCATTTTATAAGTACGTTGTATGAAAACAAACACTAGGATAGAACAAATCTACAGAATAGCCTTAGTTTTCAAAGTCCACCGATACGTTAGAATGTTTTAGCCATGTATCTGTTACTTTCTGTACAGCAACAATAAAGGCTTAGTGCATTTACATGTTTCATTTAATTGTTTTCTTATGCATAATATCAGTTATATCAGGTGAAAGTATTCCACATACATCTCTAAGGGACAAACCTTCTCTCCAGTCCTACAGCCTTTTATTAATGGAGAGTGATTGCTATTAAGAGCCTCAGTCAATAGGGTATGGCTGTTGAGATATTTAATTATATACCTGTTTAGTTAATAAATATGAAGCGGAGAGAGACACGGTCTCACCTAAAGTCTTCCTTTTAACTTGTTTGTGGAAACCCGACACAAAAGAATACAGAGCATCCCACAAGTACAGCTCCAATTTTTGAGCTTTGTTCCCAGGACTGAGACACCAAAACTGCCAGGAAACAGCTGTGGCCTGGAAGATCATGCTGGCTATCAGCATACAGATAAGCATCTTGTTTCAGATGTATCCTATCCATGAGACTTCAATGTGTTTTCATTATGGGATGTTAAAAGGGTCTGTCTTATTGTTACCAATAGCATCAGGGACAAAAAAAGTCTGCGAAAAGGTTCTAAAATTATTAAAAACCCCATTTTTAATTCATTTTAACTCATAAATTAATTAACTAATTTACCTGTCAATTTTCAGAAAATTAATTCAGTACCCAAAGAGTAAGTGCTCGAGGGGGATGCACTGTGTTCTTCATATAAAACAAAGGGGTTGAATCTCTGTGTCAAGAGCAAAACTCATCCTTAACCACAGACATGACTGGCAATTCCACATTAGAGGAGTCCTGCCCCCTCAAGTAGAAGGAACGAGGACCCTCCTAGCTATTTTAAAAACGGAAAAAATCTAATGACTTGGGACTTTTTGACAGGTTCAGGGCATTCAAATAACTCAACACAAAGCAATTGCTGCTGTACCGTTGAATGGGTTCTCACCTCTGAGAAGACACTGCTACCTCCCTTTCAGCCTAGATTCAGTTTCAGGTAGCATCTTGGGTGCTGTAGATCATCTGCTTCACATGACATTCAAGAAAACTGATGTAGCCCAGGGGTCCCGCTTTCCACAGCCCCAAACCCTTTTTACTTGTTAAAATTCCTTGCTGCTAACCAGTAGCAGGTGAGCCCTTCAGTCCCCAGGAGCATCAGCTCTGACTGAAACTGGTTAGGTCAGACATGTTTCCCAGATGAATTTGTGGATGTCGGTCTCTGCACACAGGAGTTGGTTGCTTCCCGACGAGGGAGGAAAAAATTGGTTCCTATTAGTTGCCCAACCACAGATATGTGCAAGAGTCTGCAGCCAGCTGACTGCTGAGCTCTTACAAAGATGACAGCCAGCCTCCACGTCCATCTCTAACTCGGTTGGAAGGATTGCCTAGATCGTCTGGATGAACAAGCCACTGAGACTGACAACTGCCCTGTATTCTAAGTATCATCAACGGGACTCCAGTAACATTTCTCTTAATTAAAAAAAAACTTTGCCACAGCATTAAATATGAAAAAGGAAACTGACCCTTTCCTTGATTTATTGCAAGGGAATAGGGCATGAGCCAGATGCTTTCTTACCTGTTCTTCTCATGCCTCACTGCTAGCTCAGAATTGTTCCCTACAGTTATGTTCCCATGTACTTTGCACTCTTGTTTTACGTGAGCCACAACTTCCTTGGGAGACTATTCCACTGCCTCATTGATTTCACCGTTAGGAAACCTTGACTAACAATCAGCCTAAATTTTCCTTTAAAAAAAAAATGTAATCCTTAGCCCTACTTTGTCATTCTTTATACTATGCCAGGAAAGTCTTCTCTCACCTTTGGTCAAGTAGCTGTCAACTGTTATGTTTCTGCTTAGTCAAACTATATATAGAGAGGGCTCAGTGCTGCTGTTATTGAAATCTCTGTCAAAACTCCCAGTAACATCAGTAGGAGTTGGACTAGGCCCTTAATTTTTACATATATTTCCTCATAAGTCAATCTATCCAGCCCCTACATGTTGTTGTTTTTTCTCATTATCATCCAATGTGTGTGTCTGTCTGTCAGGTGCTGAGGTTCCCAGAACTGCGTGCAATATTCGAAAAGCAACCTCACCAGAACCAATGAAAAAGGGGCTGTCTGACCCACCCAGGATGTGCTACCTCTGCACGGGAGTTGGGAACAGGTGCTAGCAGGCCTGGCACTCCTACAACAAGGATTGCTCACCAACACAGCATCAGGAAGTGAATGCATTTTCTTCCCTTCCTGCCCCGAACCTTGTCCAAGTATGTGTCAGGTTAGTGGGAGCAGATCCTGGGCTGGAGGGAAGTGAGAACATGTGGAGAGACCAGTGCTGAGTGCAACGTTTCTGGCGGCCAGAACCGGCTGGCCTGAATTGCCTTCTCACCTTGTCTGTCAGTGGGGAGGAGAAGAGGGCAAGAGAAAGCTTCCCCTGGTCTGCAAGAAAGAGAAATAACCCCCTGGTCCTTTCGAGGGAAGGACCAGGCAGGACAAAAGCTCCCCACTGCCCTGGCTCCTGCTCCCCATCCCATAGCCATCAGAGGGATACAAAAGCTGCTTTGCTCCAGTGTGTCTCCATGGACAAGAATCCCGAGGGAGGAGGAGAAGAAGGTGGATGGAGCAGGGAGTGAGATGCATTGTGGGGTTAGAAGGAGAAAGCATGAGTGACACTCCCTGTCATGTTCCTCAGTGACCGGACTCTGGAATAACACCCTGAATGATTTTGTTGCCCTTACTTGCCTGCAGTGGTCCTCTCCTTCAGTCACTTTCCCTGCAGATCAGCTAGCAAGAGGAATGCTTGATGATGAGCAAAAAATACTCTGCTGGTTAGAAAAATTATTAACGCAATGAAATAAAGAGATTAATAGTTAGAGCTACTGAAAAAGTGAAGTATGGGGAGGAGGTGAATGAGGTAATCAGCTGCAGGGAAGGACGAAAGGATTCTAATTCTGCATCTGGACTTGATCTTGTCTGCGGTTTTGCTGCTGCTTTTTCAGCCCCAAATTTCATTGGCCTCTTGAGAGGCAGAGAGGTCTAGTAGACTGGGCAGACGCCTGGAAGCCAAGAACCTCCCAAATTCTAATCCCAGTTCTGCAATCAACTGTGTGGCCTTGGACAAGTCGCTTTGACCCTGCTTCAACAGCACACTTAAGCATGTGCGTGCTTTTAAGCATGTGCTTTAATGTTTTGCTGCCCAAGGATGGACTTTAACATGTGCTTAAAGTTAAGCACCTGCTGATCTGCCTTGCTTAATTGAGGCCTTAATCACTCTGCCTCAGTTCCACCACACTTCAAATGGGGACAATACCAATTCCAGAAGTGTCATGAGAATTCATTAAAATGTTCAAATGCAGTGAAGATTGGGCAAGGATTCGAATTGTTTGTCTTGGCAGTTCAATTTTTATGCCTAACAATCTAGGCAACGTTCCTTTCTATTTGCTCCTTTCCCCCCATCTTTTGATAGGCAAAAACGTGTTCCTGCCTCTTGTATGCAATGCTTTGCACAGGCAATTGGGGGTGAGAGGAATAAACCCATTACACTGTTCCAATCTGACTTGGGGGAAAAAGTCTGTAAGATGCAATATTAGCAAGATCTGGAAAGAAAATGTCAGGAGGAGAGAAGGCAGGGGGCCTTGCTACCCAGCTCAGTGGAGACAAAAGCAAAGCACTTCATCATTTGCTAGGGTTCCACAAGAACAATGGCCAAACTGGGTGTCTGATTAGGAAAGGCAGATTACAATAGCCTTATTGACAATTACTAGTGTAGATGACAGATAAAAGCAGTACCTTGGCAGGTCATCATTAATTATCCATATACATTTATGTAGCAAGCTTGAAAAAAGGCTTGATGCTCTGGGCTGTATGTTGTCACCATAGACATGTAGACTGGTGTTTCCAAAGGAACCTAAGGGAATTAAGCACCCACTCCCACTGAGATGTCATCGAAAGACCAACTGTACCTAACTTCCCTTTGAAACCTTAGCTGTGGTGTTCATCGCTCAATGACGTGGCAGAGTGCAGCTGTTGTACAAAGTACAGGGGCTAACACTGAACATCGGGTCTGCGAGAGAAACTCTGAGCCAGGCCCTCACAAAGTGTTGCTTTTCTTCTTCTCCCTTCTTGTTATTGTGGCTAAACTCCTTGTACAATTTCAGAGACGGAGTTCCTGTCCCAGTCTTTAGGGAAGAATAATAGTGGGGGAAGAGTGCAGGGGGAAAGGAGAGTCAGTCCCTGAATTGAGAATTAGTCACTGGGAACTAGATAATCTTTATTAGCCTCTCCAGCAAAGCTGTGTCGCAGCTAACTGGGATTAGCAACTCATAAGGATGCAAGGGAAAACCTGACCTCAGGACTGTTCTGACGTCAGAGTCGGCCAATATACTGTACGTGGGTAATAAAGAACAATGAACAAGCGAAGGGATAGTGTGCTATTTCTGCAGCCTTAGCACTACAAGTGGTGAGTTCAGCCGGTCACAAGCTAAGCAGGCTTGGTCACTGCTTGGATGGAGATCTCCAAGCGAAAATCCAGGATGCTGCAGAAAGTGGTGTCAGTGGCCCCCCAAAGAGGCGATATTCCCCCTAAGTCAGTACTGAACAAGTGCCCAAGGGTAGAGTTGGGGAGCACTTGTGATGCTGCCTTTCAGGGAATGTCTACACTGCAGTCGCCGGGTGTAACTGCACCTTGTGTATACCTGACCTAGCTGTACTCTAGCTAGATTATGTCCTGGAGCAGTGATGCTGTGGCAGCGTGCGCTTCCGCATAGGCTAGTCCTGTGGGTAATTACCCAGAGTTCCCAGTGGGCTTGTACAGCCAGATTGTGAGCCACCAAGGCGGCACAGTTGTGTGGTAACACAGCTGCAAATGCCCCAGAGAGAATTCCCCTGGCATAAGGGAAGTCCCCGAGTCATCTATGCCACTTCCAGGACCTGTGCCTCTGGCCCCACCTCCCTCAGCACCGGGGCTAGAGAAGGGGGATGGCAGAGCTCCTCTTCACGAACCCTCCACTGGTGTAACTTAGAGCTGCCTGGCAGCAGCTCTACACAGAGTCAGGGGCAGGGCTGGGCCTTGGAATTTGGGGCACACCCTTTACTTCCACCTCTCTGGTACAGAGAGAGCAAATGCGCCCCATAGACTAAATAGACAGGCCAGAAGTCAAGTGTCTTCCGAATTAGCCACACTATTGCACTCTAGGTGGCTGAGGTTGTTTTCTTTGCAGGAGGCATTAATAAGGTGTTAGGTTCCTGGCTCTGTCACTCACTGTATGAACTGGGACCTCAGCGTCACCATTGGCTCAATGGGGGGTAATGGTACTTCCCTACTTCACAGGGCATTTGTGAGGCTTGCTGGCTTAATGTCAGTCAAGCATTCTGAGATCCCTAGATGAAAAGTGCTCTAGAGGCAGCTACAGTGCCCTCCTGATGCTAGCTGTGTATCTTATGCTTGTCCAAGCTGCCCAGCTTGCCTGTGTGTCTGGAAGTTATTGCAGATCACTTTTAATTTCAGCTGCATTTAAAACCAGGGAGTGAAATCAATCTTGGCCTAGTAGAAATAGACAAAGGGAGGTAGAGGAATTGTATTCCCAAACTCGGGAGAAAGCATTTCACCGAGGAGTTTAGGGAAGAGTGTGGGGAACCCTACAAACAAACAGTGTCTCTGTATGGCACTTGAGCTGTAGTGTTTCCATTTTCCATCTTGATGTCAGTCACCCAGCTTAATCAATCGGCTTATAGTATTCATGGTCTCGTTCCAACATGAGCTCTGCTGCTCCTGCACAGAGCACAAAGATAACGCTGAACCTGGAGTACCGAATTTACTGAGTCATTAATTAGGTAAATATGACAGGAAGTCATAGAAAGTGTAAGGTATTCAAAAAGCCAGCGAGGCTTCACTTCATACCCTTGGCATAGCTACTTCCTATTTGTATTCCCCTGCATGGCACACTCAGCATGGAAGGTGCTTATTAGGCAGGATATTTAATTAAGCGAATCTATATTTATCAAGATCGTATAACACACGCAGATCGAAAGTCAAATACCCGGAAATGGGGAAAATGTTAGTTTCACGCGTTGAATCAGCACAGTGGAGAATTTAAACAGGGGTTTCGCTTCCAGAAGGACATTGCCTAGTGCAGAGAGCAGGGGACTAGATGTCAAGACAACTCTGTGTCCTAGTCCCATCTCTGGTACTGGTACCTGGGGCCATGGAGAGGTCACTTAGGTGCTCAGCAACTCAGAAAAATGAGGCTCTAAACTTCTCTGGGCCTTATTTGGCCCATCTATAAATTGAGGCTAACAAGTCTCTTACATGAATGTTGTGAAGTTTGCTCGATGTTCATAGACGTTAAAGAGGTTAAGACACTGGACTGGGACTCCGGAGCTCTGGGTTAGATTTCTGGCTGTTGCACATACATCTTGTGAGACCCTGGGCAAGCTGATTAGTCTCTTCGTGCAGCAGTTCCCCAACTGTCTAGTCTACTTAGCTTGCAAGCTCTTTAAGGCAGGAGGGTCCTTGCTATTTGTACATCACCCAGCACAATAGGGCTTGTAGACACTACCATTATACAAATAAATACTCATATCAGTGCCTTTGATGAAAGGTGTCATAACTGTGTTTCCATTTCACTTCTAATCAACTTCTCCCTTTGGGGGAAGACAGAATCACAGCTCTTCGCAGGTTCTCCAGGGATGAATTATATGCAGAGGGAGTATTTACCTGTGTACTTTCTGACTGTGACTAAGTGAACCAAGGAGAGAATTCTGTTATATTGTACAATTCTTGGGGGCAGGGCATCCTAGATGGCAAGAGAAAACCATTTAGTATCATCTTGTTTTCTGAAAACAATCAGGTTGCCCATCTACTAAGGCCATGGTAGTTTTTAATATCTCACACCTATATCAACTGATGGCACGCAGGTCTGCAAGAAGAGTGCGAGATTTGCCTAATTCTTAGGAACATAAGTCCCATTCCAGATCAGACTGGTGGTTTCATCTAGTTCCATGCCCAGTCTCTGACTAGTGGCCAGCACCACAGAAAGGTGCAGCATTGTAGTGACAGGTCTGCTGGAGACACGCGTCTGGTGACACTATCAGTGCCACGGTGCCTGTTGCTCCACATCTCAGTGCAGATCCCCAGAGCAAAGCCTGTAGTCTGCATTTCTTCTGCAGAACACAAGCTGCTAAGAAACCTAAATAGAAATGGGCCACGACTTCCTCTTTAGCCTGTGGTACCACAGGGTATGATTAAGCTTATTTAGGGACCACGACAGCCTTTGATTCATAACAAACATGGACGGACATTGATTAGCGCCATCTGTGCTCCTTTCTCCTAACTTTGTTGACAGGAAACTTTTCATTTTACAACATCCTATATCTTGGTATGACGTGATCTAGGTAATGCTTTTGGGTGTCTGTCTACGTACCTCCTCGTCCCGCCCTGTTGGGAATGCCCTATGACCTACAGAGCCAAGGTGGGTGAGGTAATATCTTTATTGGCCCAACTTCTGTTACTGAGAGAGACAAGCTCACCAACAGAAGTTGGTCCAATAAACGATGTTACCTCACACATCTTGTCTCTAACATCCTGGGACCAACACAGCTAGAACTACACTGCATACTATAATCTACAGCCATTTTGACAGCTGCTCAGCCCACTTGAAAGGAGCCACATGCGAGAAGTCTGATCATGTTGCATTTGAGAAGATACCATATTATGAAGACTAGTACGGCCTGTTTGCCTTGAAGCTTAAAGCCTGTAAGCCAATTATGCAGCTTCTGCCAGGCTCAGAGATGTGATCCTATTCCCTGGCCAAGAAAACCAAACAGGAATTTGTTATCCCCTGATAAACTATGAGGAGGAAGAGTGAGGAGAGTGCTGTGACCAGATGCAACTCAATAACAGGTGAACAGGGATCATCTCAAGGTAGGGTGCTGAAAACCTGCGAAAAACAGTACGTGGGCGAGAAGACAAAGTACCCAGGGATCCAGGGCACTGCCAGATGGCAGGTGTGGCACTAGCTGAGATGTAGAGTGTGTATTCGGAAGTGGATGAGCCTAGAACGAAGTTTTGCCCAGCAAACTGGCAGAAGGTAAAGCCACCGAATCTAGGGGAAGCATCTGCTCTAAATGCTGACCAGAACAGGAGCAGTATGGACCCCTGAGGAACACTGTGTTTTATCTGGCCAAGGCTCAGATGACCTCTCGCTTAATAAGGGCCCCCTTTAAAGTGTATTAAAGCCTATGGAAAGACAATAGCTCCTAGGAGCCCCAGTCATGGACCGGGATCTGATTGTGCTAGGTGTTATACAAACATAGACCAAAGAACACCCCTCCCTTTGCAGTTTTATATTGTACCTGGGCAGTTTCTAGTGTCTGAAATGTTATCTTTCAAGCTTCTGAGTATTAAGTATGCAGAGCTACATATACTGGGCTAAATTCTGCCTTTGATTATACTTGGCCAAACCCACTGACCTCCGAGCTGTGACAGAAAGCAGAATCTGGACCCTGGAGAGTCGTTTGCGAGTCTTTGCTAATCTTCTAAATCTCTGTAAGACACTGTACATCCTTGTTCTTCTGTCAGTAATTTCTTCAGCCATCTGAGCTCAGGTGCCACTTAACTAATTTCAACATCCTGCCCATCACAGGGGACAAGCTAATGAGTGTATTTATTAAAGATGGTTCAGATTTGGTTCTGCGAGATACAGGGCAGCACTAAGCCATTCATTGCAGCTGTGCAATGAGGCCCTTGAAAAATGTACACATGAAGGCGAGGCATCTTGTACTGCCATTTGGTTAGTTACTGGTCATGGCCGAACTGGCATTAGACACCCCAAATGTTCATTGCTAATTGGGGGATACAAAAGAAAAGACTCCAAACCTCCACTCCAAATTCTGGCCAAGCAGGAACCGCAAACCCTTTTTGAAGTTTTGAAAAAAAATACATCTGTTTGAAAATCAGTCCTGCCTTGTGAGTTTCAGGGTGGAAGGGAGCCCCCATAAATGATCAGTGGGGACTCCCACATCTGTGATTACTATTGTTAATTAGTGCCCAGCAGAGATAAGGGCCACATTGTGCTAGGTGCTGTATAAATGCAGCGTAAGACTGTCTCTGCCCCAGATAGAAATCGGAATAGCGAGACTGTGACCAGCCCAAAGTCACACAGGGAGGCTGTGGGTAGAGCTGGGGATTGACCCCTGATAGAGGATGGTCCAGTGCTTAGGGCTGTAGCCTAGGAATTGGGAACCCTGGAGTCAATGCCATGCTCTGACACAGACGTTCCGTGTGACCTTGGGCAAGTCACTTGGCCTCTCTGTGCCTCGGTTCCCTATCTGTACAATGGAGATAATAGCACTGTCCTACCTCACAGGGGTGTTTTGAGGATAAATGCATGAAGATTGTGAATTGCTCAGATCCTAATGTGACAGGGCCATATAAGTAGCTAAGATCTCCTAAATATTGGCCCAAGCCCGTCCTTCCTCTTCACTGTGGAAGTCCAATGCCATCCCTGGCTGCTTCGTGGGGTATGAAGATTTCAGCAAGCTGTACTAAACATGCAGACATGTCTCACTCCTCCCGAGGGCTCTTCTCCTCTCTCTTTGTGGGGAGCGTCCTGCTCTCCTACTTCAGCTCTCTTATTTGCTCGCTCCCCTTCCAGGCAGAAGAAAAGGGATGGAGAAGAGGTGGAGTATTGCTGATGGGTGTTCAGAAGGCCTTCCTAGGCGCCTATCGAGCTCTGTCGCTCTGCCATTGTTTGCCCGCGATCTGTACTATACGGTCTCACCCAGCACCTGCTGAAGTCAGTGAGACTCTTTCCATTCACTTCCGTAGGCATCGGATCAGGCCCTCGTTGCTGTTCCTAGGGCTGCATCAGCACAGCACCCGAGCAAGGTAGCCTGGATTTTCGGTGATTTCCGGGCTGCGGAGGGCTCTCAGCACCTGCCAGGCTTGGACTGTGCTCCATGCTGCCGCGACCCTGCTTTGCACAGCTCCCTCTGTGCACTACAACTGACCTGTCGGGCCCGATCCTGCAAGGCTTTATGTGCCCCTCCGTTTCCCCGGACATCCACAGGCCACGAGGCTGCTCAGCATCTCACGGGATCAGGCCTGCCAGACCTGAGCCTTTTTCACTGACTTCCATGGGCGCAGGGTTGGTTCCAGAGCGATGGGAGTCGAGCATTTTCTTTCAAACAGGCACAGAAGCTGTTCTGTAGGGTGCATGTTTCTTGGGCAATGTGATTTATTCTGAGGTCTCACTGCAAATTTTTCTCTTCCCTCTCCATTCTCTCTGTAGATAACTCAGTTGTCCCCTCCTCCCTCCACTCTTTCCCAGCACGAAAGAGTCCTTTCCTGCAACAGCTGCTGAAATTGCTTTTTATTTTTAAAACCCTGGGCTACAGAAGAGCCACCTTTATCGTTCGTCTGCGGACCCTGCAGCTTTGTGTCTCCGACCGACGCAACTGCCGATCGTCGAAAGGGAGGTGACACGCGTGAGGAAAGAGGGAGAAGTGGCTGCACAATGGACACGCAGCTGGCCCCGTTCCCATCTACAATAGCATGTGAATTCCAGGAGGCTGCCTCACCCCTTATGGGGGTGTCTCTCCTGAGCAACAAGAATTACCAGCCTGTTCCTCTCCCCTGCAAAGGGGTAAAGGGAGGGGAATACATTCTCACCAGAGCCCTGTGGCAACGGGCAGGTTTTCTCCTAGTACTGTACTTTAATAAAGTTCCTGCAGGGAAAAGAGATTACAGGCTATGCAATCTTATTTGCTATTTCTAGGCTGTATTTCAATAATCCCCCTTTTTAATTTTGCAGCCTACACACTGACGCAGGAGTTCTTTCGCACTCACAGGCCCCCTGCCTTTCGTCAGCGTTGGTCCAAGGAGATGCCTGCGGGAAATGAGTTCTGATGAACGGTTGGATCCAGAACCAAGCTTGCCCCAAGGTCAGTTGTCTTCAGATCTGGGGGGTTGGTTCAGCCCTGGTATACACAGAGAATGGCTAGCCACAACGTTTAGATCCTGAGTGTCTGAAGGCATTCGTCCCTGGAGGTTTGTTTTGGACCAAATGCCCCTGTCTCCTGTGCATGCAGTGGTGAATGAACATGTGAGGTTCAGTTTGGCTGAACTAAGTACCAAACAGTTCATTGGAGCTGCAAAATTAGCTTCTACATTTTATGACAAAAGGCTTCCTTGTACGTTTTCTCCTACTTCCTGCTCAGGGTTATATAGTAAATACAGCTTGAGAGGATATGAGCATGCCTCACGGCATTTGGGGGCTTTTGCTTCTGGCTGTGGCCAGAATCAGGACTCACCAGGTCTGTATGTCAATCAAAAAACGGCGAGGGGCAAATGTTATCCCAAATTTCCTACACTTCAAGGACACTTTCTTTGAGTCTAGGGTGAAGGTTCAGGGAGGCCTCTGATTTTATCCAAACCATCTGTTTATCTACGGCATTTATACAGCTCCGGTCACTGTAGGATGGACGCTTCACTCCTCAGTGCTCTTCTAGTTTCAGCATATTGTGCTTTATTCCTTTTCCCCCCTTCCTTGAATGTCACTTATGCAGCGATCACTCACTTGTCACTTGGATACAAGACAGATGGAACATCTACCCAACCTCAATACACACAAAAAAAGGCACTCGCCATGCTAGAAATAAGGGTGGCTGAGCTGATTTGGCTAAGCCCTGAGGAAAGAATATCACACTATGCTACAATATGGGAGCAAAATGTCACCATTTAGGATAAAGAGAGTGCAGGGCTTTGGGCCCATACGCTGTATTCTAGAATATTCTGGAGCTGTGCCTATGGCTAAACTCAAAGTGCTGGAGGTGAGTCAGTACATGGGCACTTCACTCTGAGTCTATTGTGATCTAATTCATGAACTGGCCTTTTGCCATCTTCCAGAAAAGGCTGGAATTTGGCTCGCTAAGTGGGTAAAGCTTTCAGGATGGCTCTTGTATTATCCAAAGGAGTGCAGCCATCCCTAAATCATCTGCACTCACTGGAATGACAGAGCCTTTTGTGCCTCCTCCCCCATGCTCTTGTGGCTGCAGGTGTTTTGCTGTCCTACTCTGCTTCCTTGAGAATGCTGGACTGTGTATGCTTCAAAGCCATCTGGCCCTGCCCGTCTGTGTCTCATGGGACTCCAGACCCGCCCGGAGGGCTGCTCGTGCTGCAGGTGGCTCCAGACCTGAATTTCTGAACATCCCGTAGATTGCAGGGTGCTAGGCTAACACTGCGTCGCTGCATTGATCATGGCGTTCGTGTGAATGACGTACGGCTTAAAAAATACAAACCCTTCTGCTCCTTTGCCTCTCACTCTGTGAGAACGCACCCATGAGGAGTGACCCTGGTAAAGACCATTCTAATTAAAACAGGAGAATCTGGGTGAAAGGGGCCTTTTTTTGCAGTAGCAGCTGCTGTGTGGAGGAGAGGACATGCATAATCTACTACTCGGGTGATCATACGTCCCATTCTGGCCAGGACAGCCCCCTTTTTAAGCCCTGTTCCAGACGTCCTGAGTTTTTTTGGCAGAACTGGCCATTTGTCCCATTTGCTCCATTTTCTTCCAAAAAAATGGGGCGTGCCCCCTTAATGGGGTGCTGAGGAATGTTCGGGGGGGGGTGGGAGCGGTGATCCCAGCTCCATGCGGCGGGGCTTGGGTGAGCAGCAATACCAGGTGGCTTGGGCCAGGCCCGCATGGCAGAGCTCGGGTCAGCCCTGCACAGTGGGTGGGCAGCTTGGGCCAGCTCCACGTGGCGGGGGGGGGGGGGGGCTCGGCCAATGGCTCAGGCCAGCCCCCCACGGTGTCCTGTTTTCACTTTGAGAAATATGGTCACCCTACCGACTACCCTTTAGCTCAAGTGGTAGAGTGCTGTGTTCTTGATGTTGAAGGTACCAGGTTCTATGCCTGCAGAACAGGGGCGGGGGAGCATGTTCATGCAAAGTAACTGTGACGCAACATTTAAATGAAGTCCCCTTCGCCCCGCAACAGAAATATTTCCCCCTAAGAATCTCTTGATTAATTCATATTGGAAATTGACAAATCAAAGACGTGAACGCACTAAATTCAATAGAAACAGATGAAAATCAAATCATGCCTGGTCTGATGCAGACAGCGATGTCACAGAACAAAATGACTGCAGACAAATAGGCCCTCGGCCTAGAGGAGCCTTCATTAAAATGTGCTGCGAGTATTATTAAGTAAAAGAACCTTGATTTGGTTTGAAAGATTTGGCCACTCATATTCAATATCATCTCAGTAATGTAATCTTAGTAGTTGCTTTAAATGTCAGCCTCATTTGCTACATCTGCTTGCTAGGACTGCTGCCCTGAAATGAAAACCAAAGCCTCATTCTCCATCAATAATTGTACCCCAGAAGCCTTCTGAAAGACAATAACTGCACAGGAGAAAACAATTGCATCCATTTCCTGTGGATATTCCTGGTGGACATACACACTGCGATAGATTAAAGTCACAGGATGTGAAAGGTGTGACTATAACAAAAATAAATTACACCTATTGTGGAGGTAGCCAATGTAGAGGCTATTTCAAATGCAGCAATCTGCGTGATCCAGTGTCTTTTGCCGATATGTAATCGGCATTTGACTGAACACTGGGTCACATTTTCTGCTGTTATAAATGGGTATAGCTCTGTTGACTTTACCTCAGTGCACCCCTTACACCAACAGCAATTTTGATCCATTATAACTAGAGATGGGCTTGTACCAAATATCTCCACACCAGCACCTCTCATATTTGGAGTGTTGCAAAAGCCAGTCTCAAGTCCACATTGACATTTCATGAATGGCCCCTGTGTCTGTAACAGACCAAACCAACCTCACCATCAAATCAACCTCTCGTTCTGGGATGTTTGAAATCTATATCCAGATCTAGACTGTCTCTCATCTGTGTAGAGCCTTGATGAACACATGGTGGGTCTTAACAGACTGAACAGCTCAGGAACTAACAAACTAAACTGGTATTTGGGCAGGTTCAGATGAATGCATCAAGTTTGGGAAGGGATCACCTCCTTCCTCTTTTGTCATTGTGACACACTAGATGTCCTTTATGTGACTTTGCAGCTTATTCTGTTGTCTAGTTGTTCTTATAATTGGAAATTCAGTGGTATATTAAGTGTAGCAGATGCTCATGTATCAGTTACGCTCCACTCCTCCTTCAAATTACAGGCGCTAGATGGTAGCACTATCATGCCTTAGTTGGGAGGATATGCTATTCACTGCTCAACAGCAGCATCCCTGGAAACTGAAGGAGCAACACAGACAGGCTTCAAAGAGCATCTCAGTTAGTCATTCTCAACTAGGAGCATGCTGGGACTAGACTACAGGGCCATCCATGGTGGAAGATAGTGGGAAAGAATTCAGAGTCCACCAGTGATACAAAGGACACCTTGTCTCACCAGGAAAAATCCTACCTCACATATAGGATCCATTATCTTTGCTTTCTTCCAGTGAGACCCCTTGATCCACCACATCAAAGGTCACTCACAAACCCACAACCAAACACCCTTATCAGCCAAGAAAAACAACTACATATTCCAGCCAAGGTCAACTCAGTGTACCGTGGCCCACTTGAAAATGATGGTATATATTGTTGTCCTGGAAGTGCTTTACAGCTCTGCAATTGCCCTTTCAGGTATCTAGGACAAGAACAGCGGGCTGGAAACCGAGATGGAGGGTCTGTGGTCTCAAAAGTAGTTGGAACAACATCAGAGAAACCAAGGGAAGATTTATGACTGAATGAATAATTGTTGCAGCAATGGCAGTGTGCCCATGTAGGCAGGCATGCCTGCGGAAGGCAAGGGTCCAGAGAGCAGGTGGTCAAATGCCTTCGCTGCAAACACTTTCACTCACACTGATAAAGAAACGTCCTGAAAGCCATCAAAACCATTTCTCTGTGAATTAGACAGTGTCCGCGCAATTCACAGCTGAAGGCACCAAGCAACTGCGCTGTAATGGAGTCAATTTTCTCCTTGAAAGTACTAAATATAAATCTTTTCATAGGTATCCACCGGCAGAGCTATTTTTCCCCTCTGCCAGCTGTTGAAAACCATTTCTGTGAGTCCATATCTGAGCTTTCCTCTGCTATCATACAGCTATTGTGCAAAGCTTGACAGCACAGATTTCATGGCCTGTTGGAGCACTTGGGAGCTATATGGCACACAGGAAATCCACACTGCCACTCTTTGCCATCAGGGGAAGTGTCAAGTGAGTCTGCCAGCTGGCTAGACCTGGTCAGTGGGTGGTTCTGTTGTTGCTCGGGGTCAGCACAGCTGAATAACGTTCCTTTGGCTCCCCATAAAATGGCACAGGAAGCTTTGGAGATCATAAAATAGAAACCAGTGTGGTACACTGGTGTTGAGGTACCTGCTATAAAGAGATGGATGAAGGCACTCTACCAATATGTTCCCCTAGATTCCATCTCGTTTCTGCTGTCCTCCCACTGACTAGCTCTGTTGAGATGTCATGATGTAGTGCGCTGGCTGATAATGTGTACCACTGGTTCTTAAGGGATGGACCTCCTCCAGTGTTGGGGAATACGTCTCCCCTGAATGGTAGGGATTCAAAGATTCACCTAATAGGTGAATAGCAAAGCTGATTTCATTTTTGAATTAAGTGCTGGTTTTTGTGTGGGTTGCTGCCACTAACCAGGCAGGGAAGGGCTAGGTTCAGAGTGCTGTTCCTCTTGTCACATGCTGTAGGTGTGGTTCAGCTGGCATAAATTAGCAAAAGGTTTTTAATGGAGTCAGCCCTTCTCAGCAGTGTTGTTGGGTTGCTGCACAATATGAACTTGAAAGCACGTACTGCATTCCAGCCAGTAATTCCTTAAGAAGAAATGGGCCCGGATTCTGATCTCACTGAAGCTGGAACAAATCAGGAGGAACTCCACTGACGTCAGTGGCACAACACTGGCATAAAACCAGTGTGAATGAGAACCCAGTTCCATTTGCTGGAAAAAAAGAAATGAGGACTAGACGCTGAAGACATCAAACTGGTTACCAGAAATAGAGCTGCTTCCGTAGCTAGGGTGTTGGTCATTTTACATGTATGCATCAGTTTATTCAGTGTTTCAGAGTGAAAGTGGCTCTGCACAGCCTACAAAAAAGTTGGTGAAACTCCCGGGATTCCCTGTTCATTCCTGTGCAAAATCTGAGCAAACAGGTGGATCACTCACCAAGCCACTGCTCTCTCCTGATTCAAGTTCCCGCTAAAGATGCATTTCCTCTGTGATGGCCCTGGGGAATCTATAACACAGCTTCTGAAAACACCATGTGGCATAAATTGCTAATAAACCAAATCCTTCCCCTCTCTGGGTTTCCCAGTGTGTTCTGTCTTCCCTGGGCCTGTCTTGGCATTGTCACCTCTTTGGGTCAGGGATTGGCTTTTTTTCTGCCTTGCACAGGTCTAAACACATTGGGAGCACTTAACAATTAATAACAATAGCAATAAAGATAGCTTTGCAGGGTCAGTCTGGGCTTAGATGCTTCATGTCTTGTGCTCACCTATACAGGGTTCAGCTGGCTACTAAACTTGAGGCCAAGAAGGAATTTCCACCTGGATTGTTGACCTTGTGTTGGGGGGGGGGGGGGCATTGCCTTTTCCTGCAGCAATGAGTAGAGATGTAACAAAACCAGCTACATCTGCTAGGATCCGGTGGGTGTGTCCCAATGGATCAATCGCCCATGAGGATGGGGGTGCATTGAGCTGACTTGCAGTAGCTTGTGTTTTGGGGCTGCCCACTTGTGCTCCATAGTCTCAGCCTTTATTTTTAAGAAATGGCATCTCTAGTCCTTACAGCTGAGAAGATTGACCTCAAATCTGAGCTCAGTGTAACTGTCACGAGTTGATCAGGAATCTAGTGGGGTGTGATGTTTTTCTTAAAGCCCCAGGACGTGCAGAATGTGACTACCTCAGAAATTCTTTTTTTAAAAAAAAAAATGAGCTTTTAATCCCTGTGGCTGCAGGATAAGCTTGAAAACTCAACCCGTGAAGCTAGATGGCAAATAAAAAAGACCCAAACCATTATCTGGGGGGGGAAGTGGGGGGCTGACTCATGATTTTGGAATGTTTGGGGTTGGCAATGATGAATATATGGCCCAGAGCCTGAAATGCGAGCTCTCAGAAATGCAAACTGATCAATTCATCCTGGTGGGTTGTTAACTCTGAGACCTATCTGTGATCATTTACATGTCATTGTTGACTATTTCATTGCTGGTCAAAGGAAGAAGAGGGACGAGTAGGTTCCCAAGATCTGCTATGAGCTGGATCTCCTTGTGGCATCTCACCTGGGTGGAGCTTGGATTGTGGGCACAATTTAGGAAAGTCCAACTACTACTTCCCCCAGTTCAATCTCTGCCTGTGATGTGGGAACACCTTGGTACGTCCCATCTTCTTTGCTTTTGTGACAGCAGTACAAGAGTTTCTTCAGTCCATATCCCCCCTAAAATGTAAAAAGCATAGCCAATTCTGCTCCTAGTGAAGGCAGAGGAACAGGATTGGCCCAATGCCTTCGGTTCTTGCTCTACTGCCTACATTTTCTCAGTGGAAAGTGGAGAGCATATTCAAAGGACAGGGGGGTAGCAGAAGCCAGCCTGTTCGGGCTGCATGTTGGCTTTCCAGGGTGGAAAGAAAAACACAGCCTCCCTCAAGACAAAAGAGGCAAGAAAAGAGATTTGTGTTGGTTGGGTGAGTCTGATAGTTTTGAAAAGCCACAGAAAGCAAAGGGGAAAATACACAGGGAAACCAAAATACAGACTCTTTGTATAATGCCAGCAATTTTTCTTTCTTCTCTGTGAAAAAAGAAGCATGAATGTGCAGTGTTAGGATTTGCTCTTTCAACAACTGAGTCAAACGCCATCTAAATTACACAGAGCTACACAGAGAGATGAAGGACATGTAATGACAATGTTTTGTCATTCTTCTCTGGGACTAGATGGATGTAGAAAAGGGGAAGGAAAAAAATTGCATTAGGATTCAGATAGGCTTTTGATGGCAGCCATTAAATGAGATTTAGGGGTTTATTTTTAAACCTAAACCACGTGTGCTGCTCCAAACATGAGTTAACTGGCAAATTATTTGAATTTTTCCATTTTCTTTATTCCTGGGGACATGCTTACCACATATGCAGGCTCTGTACACTTGAGAGAGAAGACAAAAGACGAATTAGAGTTCTGCAGTATACCAGGGCACAATAAATAGCCACAGAGCAACAGCTGTTATTCATACTCCAGTACAAACATTCTTTAGGAAATCTCCTTTTCCTACCTTCCTTTGGGGCAATGAACAGGGATTATTATTTATCATCAGGGGTTTTTTTCTTCCTATGTGTTTGCAAAGCACCTAAAACAATGGGGCTCTGATCCTGAATATGATCTCTGCGATACAAGTAATAATAACTATTCTCAAAATGTTCTTTGTGCTGTATAAGACTCAAAGGACCAGCTCCAAAGCCTACCGAAGTCAATGGGAAAGGGCTTTGGGTCAGGCCCACAATGAAGATGGGTCCTGCTGTGAGCAGTTTATGATCAAGAAGACCAACACAGAGGGGACAGGACCAACTAGGAATCCAAAGGAGGAAATAACTTGGAGAATTATTTTCCCAGGGGTTATCCATTAGAACCATGTTGGTTTAACCTTGCACAATCACATTCCACTATTGGGAGGCAATTTCCCTCCCAGAGAAGAGCATCCCACCTTCTTTACTTATGAAGGAGAATCTTGTGCTTGGAGCACAGGCTGGTGAATCCAGAAACCTGAGTTCTGTTCCTGGCTCTGCTACTGACTCCCTGTGTACCCTTGGCAAACTCACTTCACCTGTTCATGCCTCATTTTTTTCCCATCTGTAACTTGGCCAGAGTCTGGAAAGAGGATGCCTGGATTGATTTTGTTTTTATGATGTTTAATATCTTATTTCAAAAGAACACCAGGGAAAAAATGTTCTCCATTTTGAAATGGTTCTGTCAGGTGCAGCTGCTGCACTGCCCAGGCTAGTGGTCTGTAGGCCAGGGATGTGCTGCCGTTCTGCTACCGCCATAACAAACGACGCTGCTGTGTGTCTCGGAGCCGGACCTGGAGCAGAGCTTTCCCAAACTGCAGGTTCTTCTGACCTGGTCCAGCCTATGGTACAAGTCAGCTACAGAAGCTATTCAGATTAGGCTTTACACTAAGGTGTTTGGCTCATAGCCCCTCTGGGGTTTAAGTGATGCAGAGCCCGTGTGCTGCCTCTCTGAACAGAGGTGATTTTCACCCCTTGTAGGCAGAAAGTGGATTACCTCTCTCTGAAACAGCTTCAATTAGCCCACTTCTTTGTAGCCTCAGGTGGCACGTGACCAGGTTTCATCCCTGAATTTGGTTCGCTGGTTGGCTCATTCGCTTCCCCGGCCCAGGCCGGGTACTGATGGGAAGCACTACATGAAAGCTGATCCATGCCCCCCATTAGCCCACTGTCAGAGGCAGACCCGGTGGGATCCTGAGTGTTAGAGATGGAAAAGAATTATTAGATCATGCAGTCCATTCCCTGCAAACATCAATTGACCCAACAGCTGCATTTCAGATGGATAAATATCCTTCCCATAATGTGGCGCACCAGAACCACATTGGCCCTTTTTGCTGCCATATTGGGTTGCAGCCTCGTCTTTGATTTAACCTTTCAGATTTACTTGTTTTTAGCTCCCCCCGCCCACTGAATCCCTGTAGTCTGGATTATTTTTCCCTCAGGTGCACTTGCCCATGTTCAATCTACATTTGGTATCTAAATGCTCTAGGACCCAATGCAGTGTTTTTGGTCACTCTAGTATTTCCCAATGTCTCCTGTTCTACTGCCCTCTGTAGGGCTGGTCAAATGTTAGTTGAGAATAAATCAGCTGATGAATTTAGCCTTTTTTTCATTTGAACATTGGGCAGGAACCAATTCTAATCTCTTCAATTGTGTTCATGGCCAAAACTAGCCATTAAATGTACATAGCAAGATTTTCTTCTATATAACCTTCCCCCTTACTGCTTGTGATTCTTTCCCTTCTTCAGACACCTGCAGCAGATACTCTTTATGCAGCTGACAGTGGCTCTGATGCTTGTCTGGCAAATGAAGAGAGGTGGGAGGCTATTCAAGGTGTTTTCAGTGTTCCTCAGCTCCCCGGCAATTGCTTCTAATAGCTGGGGGACAGTTACTGCTGGAGGACTGTTTGATTTCTGCACAAGTCTGAATCCTACAACGTGATCACGGGCTCTGCTGATCACTGTGCCCGATACCAAGGCTGTGGACAAGCTAAGTCAACAATATCCTTAATTCCAAACATCTCTCTCTCTCGATCTCACACACACACTGCAGTAACTAGACAGTAAGCACAGAATTAAGAATTGTATTAGTTGGTACATAAAGGATCCTGCCTCATCTGGCTTCCTGGATGTAGGCAACCATTACAGTTATATTTAATTACAGTTGCTTCAGTTACTTGCTGCTGTTATTATTATTATTATCTATCAGTATTATGTGATGGGGGATTTAAAAAAAAATAGCCTTCCCAACCCACAAGAGCTTGATGCATAAAAAGAGGAA
This sequence comes from Lepidochelys kempii, assembly GCF_965140285.1. Classification (NCBI taxonomy): domain Eukaryota; kingdom Metazoa; phylum Chordata; order Testudines; family Cheloniidae; genus Lepidochelys; species Lepidochelys kempii. The sequence goes on from NC_136382.1 coordinate 157,230,248, forward strand.
AGCCACCATTGCAAATTTCCCCATGAGTCACCATTAAATCCTGACCACGAACCAACTCTGTAGGTTTGGGTAACCAGTTTTGTTAAACCCTCCACAGAATTCCTGCATTTTAGGTGCTCAGATACACTCATTTGCCGTTCACCTCCCTAAAAATTCTCATTGTGCCTAATAATTAATTTATAAGTAGTAGTAGGGGAGCAAGTTGAGGCTGAAGTTATGAGCTCTGGGAGTTGAATCATTTGAAAGTGGGGAGGGGAAACTCTGCAGCATAAAGACATTATTTATGAGACAATGACAAAAGAACTAGCTAGAAGATCGGCACTCTCATCCCTTTTGCTCATTCCTCAAGAGAGAGGCTGCAGTTTCATCCTCTTAGCCATAAGCCTTGTCTAGACTGATATTTTGCCTCAATTTCAGGAATCAATATAGCTTTGTCAGTGCAACTCCCGAGCATTTCAGCCAGGGGTGACCTCCACTGGTACAAAAGGCAGCTTTGCCTAGGGGCTGCACTGGAGCAGCTAAATCCCTGGCTGGCCACTGCTGGCTGAAATGGCAGCAAGCCCCCCAGTCTAGATAAAGCCCACAGCTCAGTGGCAGATCTGCTACTGGGGCACCTGGAGCCCTAGCCCTACTCAGAAAGATAACCAAATAATGATCAAGTAAAATACATTTACCTTCCTCCCTGTTCTATGCACCATTCGTGGCTATTAGCTTCTCACTTTGTTGCTTCTGTCTTCCAGGGGAAGGATCCATGTGAGGGAATTGGGGATGAGCTACTGCTCCAGTGCCCCAGACCCACGAGGGGGTCTCCAAAGCAGCATGCCCGTCATTAAAGTGCCAGAACTTAAGCAACCCAGCAACTTCAGCAGATATGTTAGGGACACTTGCAAAAGTGCCTTTAGGTACTGAGCTCATGTAGCTAACCCACACCGAGGCTTACAGTAGGGTTGAAAGTGGGGGCTGTTAGACCTGAAAAAAAAAGAAAAAGAAAAGAGCCTTCATAGCTCGAGCAAAAGGACTAAATCCTCTAGTGGGAAGCAATAGCAGACCTGTAAATCTCTTATGTGGAGCAGCCAGTGGAGGGGGACAGGCTCAGACTCTCTTAGTGTATTATGGCTCCTAGCCTTAGCGTTGGGCACAGTGATCGGTGTCTGCATGCAGATAAGGGTGGCTACAGTGTCCCGATTAACTATCTGGCCTAGAGCTGCCACTGCTAGGGCTGCTATCCAGCCGTGAACCTCTGCAGCTGACGCCTCTGTGTGACATTGAATAGAACCTGAAATAAAGCAGGGCTAGAAGGAAGTGATGAGAAGTGGAATAGCTAGAGACCATCACAGAGATGGTGAAAAGAAGGACAAAATTGTGAATTAGGGCCCCTGCGCTATTGGTGGCATTTCAGGATATTCCTCCCTCACATCCATGTATGGAAATAGCCTACAGGCCATGTCCAAAGTGCTGTGAGCCAAAGACCCTACAGACCAAACTTCCCTGAGGTCAATGAGCTAATTCCTGAGTCTGTACACATCCCTGCCTGATTACCATCATTAGATTGCAGTTGTGCCCATGAGGTGCTTGGTGCTTTCCAAACTTGTAAGAAGGCCCAGGCCCTGCCCCAAAGAGCTTGGAGTCTGCAAGACAGAACCAGCCAAAAGGTGGTGGCAGGGAACACAACACACAAGCAGGATGGTGGGAGTGGCAGCTGGCACGCACTTTGGTTCTTTCCCCAACTGTCCTGCCTCCTGACAATGAGTCGGGTCATTTCTTGGAGGCTTCATGACACATCAGGCTTGAGGGAGGGGTCTGACCAATAAGAGGGAAGCAGCCTGGTGTGTCAACTTGGCTGCCTATGGGGCAGAGTGGAAGAAAAGGCGGAGACGGCTGTGGGATAGTAGGATGAGCAGGATTTCAATGTTGTCCTCGCTGGCAGAATGGAGGGGGACATGGAGCGCCAGCAAAATAGACAGGGCCAGAGATATGGAGAGCCTTCTGCAGGGTGACAAGATGACTGGAGTCTGATGTGGTAGAGAAGTGGGAAGCCAGAGGAGGGATTCAAACAGAGGGTGATGCAGTCAGTTCGAGGGGCTGGGAAGATGACCTTGGCAACTGCATTTTGCATGGATTATGGTGGGAGGGGCAATAAAAGAAGAGGTCACAATAAATCAAGGCAGGATTGAGGATTAGAGTTTTTGATGTTTGGACAGAGAGAAAAGCTCAGATCTTAGAGATAAAGCTCCCATGGGAATCAGTGAGGCCAAATCCCTGAAGTCTGTGCTCAGTTTTTCACTAGTTATTACTGAGGTAAAACCCCACTGACATGAACGGGAGTTTGCCAGAGAACAAATCAAACAAAAATGAAACAAGTACTTCCATGTTTGGCCCAGTAGGAACACTGTTTTAAGTTGCAGTGTTTAGGATGGTAAAACTCAGTGGTATATTTTTATAAGGACCTTTTTCTGTTCAGCAGCTAAAATTCTTGTGAGTTCTCTCTCGTGTTCTCATGTGTGTGTGAAGATCATGGGACAAGTCTCTCCTGTGCTGAAAGCTAGTTGGGGAAGGGCTGTTAGGGAGTCAGTTATGACTCCTTGATGCTCAAATTTTCCCTGCTCCAGTGCAAGTTACAGTAGCCTGTATGTTGCTATAACTGATGACAGATGGCAATGAGCCTTAAGGGACTGCATACCAGCTGGGAATTCGCAAGTGGAGCATCCATCCCCAGCTGGCTGGTCTTCTGCTCTGCCATGCCCCCTACTCTGAGAGGAGGGGAGAGTGGGCATAGAAGCTAGCTCTGCCAACATTATGGCTGCTGAGACCCACACGGGACAAATCCTCAACCAGCCAGCTGTGGCCAGATTCTGGATTCTTCAAGCCACTTAGGCAGTATCAAGGGGACAGAAGTAGAACAGAGAGAACTGGGCCCAGCTGTGGTCAGCAATATTATAAAATAGAAGACAAAACTAAGATACAGCACATCTCTCTGTTTCTCCCCAGCTTTACTTGGTAAGTGATCCAAAAAGCCACGTAAACATACAGATCCCCTGGGATCTTACAGAACCCACTGCCCAGAGGTGGGAAACCCTTTCCTTCTCCCTGTCTTTTCTATTCTGGCCTGTGCACATTCACTTCTAGCTGCATTCATCTGATCTGTGTGTTGAATGGTGATGAAGTGACATCACCATGGCAACAACGTTGATTTCCTAGTCCCTAGCAACCTGATGCATGCTGATGTAAAATGTGTGCCTGTTTCCTGTGCTGGCTGATCTTTTTTGATGTATCTATGAGATTTGGTTTTGTGGGTTTTTTCCCCCTTGGCTATGCCGTGACATCGGAAGCATGAAGTGTGGATTTATGGAGGAAGAAGCCAGTTCTGTATAAAATGGTTTATTTTCTCTGAGATTAGTTCTGATCCCAAGACTTAGTGTGCTTAGGGACACTAATATACCCAGAACCCTTTTATAGTCCTGATTAATGTTTATCTTTTGTTGATTGTGTTTATCTGGGGTAAAATAGATCAGAAGCAGAGTAAAATACTAAAGTACCTTCTGTGGTTGTCTCAAATCGTGCCTCGTGTTTCCCATGGGAGAAGTAGACTAGTGGACATATTAACACTATTATTATGTTTGGGTCACTTGCAAATTAGTCTCATTTTCTAAATATCAGCATTCTGAGGGGCAGCTGCATTCTGAATTTGTGTGCACCATTACTGCAGATGGGATATTTGCATGCACAGATGGCCAGTTAGGTGCCTAATTGGCCATTCGCACATGTAGCCCACATTGATCATGGGAGTCTTTTTCCTCTCTGGTGGTTGGTCCAGAAGATAAAAGAAGATAAAGGCTACTACAGGCTGTCAGCTAGGGGAATTTCTCCTTTAATTTAAGCAGGGGAAGCTTATACCTGTAGTTGAGACGGTCACAAATTCAAACTCTGATGATGGTCCAAGCATTCTGGTAGTTACAGATCTAAACGTGCATCTCTAGCACTTAAGCTAAAGAAGTAACTGATTCCAGAATAAGAGGAGGAATGTATAATTCTTCAGATTGTCCACTAGAGTGAGACATGATCACACAACCTCAGCCAGTCTATTACAGCCCAATACACCATATGTTTTTGCACCTGCCATGTGGCACCTAGGTATTGAAAATCTGTCCCTCAGAGTAAGGAGCAAAATTAGAAATATAACAAGTGAGCTTAATAAACATCTTATTTTAATTGCAAAACTGGGAGCAAAAATTCTGGGCTTCCAGATACCACCCCCCCCCCACCCATTTCACTGTCCAATGGAATGGCCAGGGACAGCTCACACAACCAGAGGAGAAAAAGATAGGGACATTACAACATCGGAACATACTCTGATTGCCTGGTCACATCCTGAGACTCTAACATTGAACCAAGATCATACAGGCACAATTTCGGTGGCTCAATCTATTTGCAGAACAGGTGCAGCATTGGCAGGGCAAACTTCTTCACACTTCTCCATCAATGTGCCTCCACCATGGTCGCGAGAGACAACCTGGAGATGATGGGGGAGGGGAGGCAGGGATTCAGTCTCCTGGCCCATTTCTGCTGAGACAACCAACAAAAGACGCAACAGTGTCATGGCTTTTGTGCTTTGGACCCCTGTGTGGCCCAGCAACTTGTTTAGCAAAAGTCAATAAACACTCATCAAATAGTAACAACTTTCAGTCATTGTCACTGGATTAGAACTGGTGATTTACTTCTTGCTTAATATTCCATTTCTCATTTCCTGAAACATCCATATCCTCTTGGGTCTAGGACTTCACTGGCCTTGAATGCAGCGTGGGCAGGAAGCTGCCCACTAGATTGGGAAGAGACCATTATTTTATTCACAAATCCTATTCCCCTCCCCACCTGAGCAAGTAGGTCCTGAAAGGCAGTGGAGTGATTGGGTGTCATTGCAGGTGGGAAGGGGAGGGAGAGACAAGTTGTAGATAGTCTGCGTAGGGAGAGGTTGCAAGCCCTGAATGGAATGGAACTGTGCTCCTTGAACACTAGCTCAGAGGAGATGCATTAGGTGCAAAGTGAAGGGTCTTGGCATGACCAGTAGAACCATAACTACTTGGATCAAGCAGCCAAATACCTCTGCTTAAAGGAGCCCAGGGGCAGTGGAGGCTATAATAGTAGCGGAGGGGCAGTGCCCCAGTTTGTGGGTGGAAAATTTGGCCCCTGTGCAATAACAGAACAGAAAGCCCAAGCCTGTTAACTTTTGCTTTGCACAGGGAGGGAGGATTGGGTCCTGACTGAATTATCCACACATCCCTGCCACAACATCTAAGGAGCGCTGATAGTAATAAACACCTCAAAGAAACTCACTTGCGGTTTCATAAACACAGAACTGCCTGACTGTGAGGAAGTGCATTAGAAGAACCATGACAGATTTGCTTCTCGGGTTTCCCCTCATCAGATCCACATGCAGATGAAGGAAACTACAAGGAGCTTGATCTGCATGCTTTTATCCTCCCAAAGCTGTATTGAGTGGCTGCATGGACCATTTCTCAAGGATGCTGTATGTTATTTAGAGACGGCATTCTCCAAACAGCCCCTGCATGTCAGTGATGGTAATAAAGAAAGTCCTCATCAATGTTTGCTATCTGGCATTCACTAAACCGTTTTTTATTCAGTGTTTGCTCAAAAGGCAAAAAAGAAAATTGCTCAAAATTTATTTTTTTTATTTGCCAGGAAAATACAGAAAAGCTTGAAAACCAACTCAGCAAACCAGTGATGCTTTTTCTCAGTCAGCTGGGATGCAAGTTTTCTAGGCACTGACGCCGGTAGAGTTTCAGATCTTAATAGTCATTTCCTGTTAACGTTTGCTTTGGAGCCAAGAATGAATCATCTTCTGACTCTAGATGCTCTTTGCTGCTTTTCAGGAACCATGGTCACTCTGCAAGTTACTCATTTGATGGCTGCTCTAGGTGTATATGAAGTGGACTGGAAAAGCCTGCCTGGATATCTAGTTGTCCGCTTTCGGGGGTTGTGTATGTGAAAAACTCTCCTTGGGGACATATCTCTGAGGGGTTCTGGCAAATTTTTGAAAAGCTGCCACTGGTATGATTTTGTGACTAGCCCTTCTCCTCTCTCGCCACACCCTTCTCCCCTGCTGTGAAAAGCTCATTCATGGCTCCTCCTCTTCCTTCTCCTTCCCATTTCCACCTTAAAATTCTTTTCCTGGAGTTTTCATCCCATTGTTTTGTTTCTGTGTCGATTTTGCACAGCCCCAGAGAAATATGTTTGGAGTGGCACCTGGCTCCTACTGATCAGCTCAGGATGCTGCACTGCTTGGCCCTAGTGGTTTGGATTAGGTATGCAGTAGTTATCAGGGCTGGTTGAAAATTTTTGACAGAAAATTTTCAATCTGTCAGAAAATTGAGTTTCTAACTAAACATTTATTTTTTTCAAAAAGTGTCTCTTTTCCATGGAAATTTTCAACTTTTCTTCAAAAAATCCAAACGCATCAAAAGAAAACAAAACAATTAATTCAGAAATGCTGCTGCAGTGCCTCATGGGAGTGTTGGTTTGACTGCTTTATGCCTCCATTTTCCTTTACAGGCCAGGTTCCCTAGTGGAACTACATCTCCCATGATGCACCACAGCCAGGGATTCCCATTGTGCTCAGCAAGAGAAGCAACTGTGGTGTTTTGTGGGAGATGTAGGCCAGGCAGGAAGCCTGGCGCCTCATGGGGGCATGAGGCACCCAAAATACAACTCTCATGTGTCAGCATTTCCAAATAAAAATTTTCATTTCTGGGGAGAGACAGAGGTCTGGGAAAGGGTCGGGCTTGACTAGCTGGCCTGGCTTCTCCCACTGCCCTTCTTGTTGATGCTTCTCTCTGATTTTGTCCAGGGAAGCAGGGACCTTGTGGGCTATTCTCTGGGGGAGGAGGTTGGCGGGCCCAGCCCATGTGTTCTGCGTGGTCTGAGCCAGGGGAGAGGCAGAGGCCTCTAAAGGCCTATCGACCCTAGAATCTGGGGTCGAGGAGAGGTGGGGAGCAGCAAGCTTCCCCTGACTTGCTGCAGTTGCCTCTCTGGGCCAAACTTCCAAACTACTGCCTGCATTTGTGTGTGTGGAAACTGGTTGTGCTGAGAGTTTTCGCTCCCTGTGACTTGGGCGGCTACTTGGGGGGCAGCAGTGGCACGCTGGAGCCCCCCTCCCAGAGCAGCAGCCGCAGGAGCCCCCCTCCCAGAGCACCTAAGTTTTAGTCAGGGATATTTATGTAGTACAAGTCATGGACAGGTCATGGGCCGTAACTTTTTGTTTATTGCCCATGACTTGTCCATGACTTTTACTAAAAATACCCGTGACTAAATTGTAGCCTTAATTTATCATGTGATGAAGCATTGTTCTAGAAGGGACTGAAACTTTATATCATAGCCCTCATTTTCAAAATTGCCTCATTTCTGCCTCTAGTGTCGCACCTGCAGTTTTGTCCCCACAAATGCAGGTAAACCTCTTGTGGGTGCAATCAAGTCATTAGCAGCGACACTAATATACAATCCACAGGCTGATTTGTAGGCACAAACCCCTCAGCTCTCAAAACCAGAGGCCACTTGTCAAAAGGGTAGGAGAGATCTTTTCTATTCAATTATTTGTAATCCTTCTGCCCGTCAGAGTTGGCTGCAACAAGGGCCGGGTTCAGTATCTAGGGGTTCCATTCCAATAACACAATGCAAACCGGCTCGAGCCCCCACCCAGTGACCTGGGACAAATATATACCACCCCCGCTGGGCGCCTCCAAGAGGCGATACTTCCCCTCTCGCAAGCACATAGTTTGAGTGTAGCAAAAGCCTTTTAATAACAGAGAGAAACAATGTGGCATTATGTTGGGGAAACACCACCAACAGGATTCGTAACACAACCCATGAGCAAAACCCACCCCAAGCAAATTGGGGCCTGTCCTTTCCCTTTGGTTCTTGAGTCCAGCAACCCCAAATCACCCAAAGTCCCAAAAGTCCAATGCCCCAAAAGTCTCTGTCCCTGGTCAGTGCAGCCCCAGAGTTCGAAAATTTATCTGCAGAGTTTTACCTCTCAACCTGGGTGTAGGTGAGAGGGGTAAGGGGCACCTTACGTGGTCCGAAGTCGATTGCCCCACCTCTCCATGGGGCTCCACTCCGCTCTAGCAGCTGTTCCACGAATCACTCTGCTCTGCCAGCCCACCATGAGCTGCTCCAGCAGCTGTTCCGCAAACTGCTCTGCAACGTATCTTCAGGCTCCCCCACTACTTAACACAGCACTCAGTGATTTCAGCTCTTAGTAAGTTTAGCTCTTTCGTGATTTCAGTTTGTAGTAGGGGAGCTTCAGTGCTGGTGCACCATTGGCCCAAAGTGAACTCAGCTCAGCAGCCTGTAACTAGACTCCTAAAGGAATCAAAATTAGCCCTGATGTTCCACAGTGGAGTGAGAAGAAAGTGCAATTGGCATGTAGGGGCCCATACCACCAGGTATTAATACCTCTTCCCAACCTCTCCCAATTCATTGAGAATTGGAACCCATGTCTCTCGCCTAGCGAGTGCTACTTAGTTGATGGCAAGTCCCTCCATCATAACTAAAGGCCAAGTACAGTTCCACTGTCTTTGATTCACATAATCAGGATAACAACAATTTATTCTTCCTGCCCCAGTAACAGAGAAACTGGGGATCCCACAGCAGCCAAAGTGACCATTTTGGCAGCTATGGGCTCATGCTATGGGGTGGGTGTAAATGCAAATGAGATCAGCCCCTGAAGTTCTTTTCCACAACTTGCCACAACTCATCACCAGATGTCAGGGTGGAACTCATCCTGACTCTGCTTACATCTATAGCTGGCTGTATACACTATATCCAAGTGATTCATAGTCTTTCTGGCTCTTTCAGATTAGTTAAATGTCTGTGACAATATGTGCGTAGGGGGAGGTATATGTGTGTGCGTGGGGAACACACGTGTTTACAACAGCTAGTCTCTCAGTGGTTATTTTTGGATGAATGGTTTATTCTTTCCTTTCTAATTGCTTTGCTGTCCAATTCATTCATAGAAAACTTGGGAGCTGAATTAGTTTGCTTCCCCACTGGGAGTGACAACGGCAGTGCCTGGAGAGGCCAGAAACACATTTCCTGGGCAGGTCTGATATTTGCAGGGAGGCGATTTGTTGTTGCATTTTTTTTAAAGGACTCGTTAAATAAATCTTTCTGCTTCAAAATTGATCTGCTTGGTTGGTTGGTTTGGCTGATTGATTTCCTGGAAATCTTACACAACTGCATTCGAGGCCTTTGGGTTTTTGTTTTTTCTCCCAACACAGAATTCGTCTGGAAGATAAGCAACATTTGTGAACTGAAGTCAACGATCCAGACAAAGAAAGATCCAGGCATCTCCTTAATAGATCGTTGGCTCCTTTGTGCACATTTCAGACTATTAGCATTCACCATCTGGTGGACTGCATTGTCCATGTTTGTTGTAATACCCCATTGCTCTCGTTTCTTCCTGACTTCCTTTTGCAGCACAACATGGTAAGTCAACAAAACTTGAGTCATCTACACCCATTGCCGCCATGGCCTAGTGGTTGGAGCAGGGTATTGGGAATCAGGACTCTTGGATCATATTCCGAGCTCTGTCAGTATCTCTGGCTTTGGGCAAGTCACTTGTCTTCTGTGTCTCATATAAAATAGGGATATGATGATACCTATCTCAGAAGGATGTTGTTGTTGTTTATTTGTATTACCACAGCATGTAGGAGCCCCAGTTATAGACCAGAACCCCATTATGCTAGGTGCTGTACAAACACCAAACAAAAAGCGGGTCCCTGCGGCAAAGAGCTTGTCTAAAAAGTGTTGTGAGGACAAAATCAGTAACTGAAAGTGCTTTGAGATCCTTGGCTGGAAGGTGCAAGAGATGGGCAAAGTATCATTCTAATCAGGCTGCAAATACTATGGGAAATGCCTTTCCTGCACAGTCCTGGGCAGAACTAATGAAATGCAGAGACTTACAAAACCAAATAACAACAAAAAGAAAAGGAGCGCTTGTGGCACCTTAGAGACTAACACATTTATTTGAGCATAAGCTTTCGTGAGCTACAGCTCACTTCATCGGATGCATTCAGTGGAAAATACAGTGGGGAGATTTATATACAAAGAACATGAAACAATGTATGGTAACACCCATTCTTTCATGTTATCTGTGAATATAAATCTCCCCACTGTATTTTCCACTGAATGCATCTGATGAAGTGAGCTGTAGCTCACGAAAGCTTATGCTCAAATAAATGTGTTAGTCTCTAAGGTGCCACAAGTACTCCTTTTCTTTCTGTGGATACAGACTAACACGGCTGCTGCTCTGAAACAAATAATAACAGTGATCGAAAAATTCAGCATCTCCAGCACTGAGCAAAAGTTCAGGTCCATTCAGTTCCATCTCTCAACTCGTTCTCCTAGCTCTTTCCTCTGACCGTAGGGCAGTGGTGCCCAAACTTTACCTGTCTTGGCCTCCTCTCTCCCCCCTCCCCAGTAATGCAATCTGTCCATGCCCCAGGCCCCATTACCGCACAGTTGACTCAGCAGAGGAGGCTGACGGCAGAGCTGGGGATGAGCAGGGGCTGGGGCTAGAGGTGGAGCTGGTCTGGAGCTGGAAAGGGAATGAGGACAGAGTTGAGCTGGGGCCAGAGTATGGGGTGGAGCGGACCTGCGGCTGGGGTGGGGGAGGGATGCTGGAACAATTTTTATAGTAGGGGTGCTGAGAGTCCTCATGCTTCTCTGTGTTAAGACTGAAATTTTTGGCAACTTTGTCAGCATATTGTGATGGCAAATTTTTTGTGGTAGACACTTCTCCACTAGGAGATAGGCTGAGATGCAACAAATTCATTCCAGTTACTGCAAACTAGGGCTGGGTTCAAGCCAGCAACCATTTTAGATCAGCACTTCCCAAACTATGGCTCGTGGTGCCAAGTGGGGTAGCATTTTCAGCAGAAGGGGGCTGCAATCCTGAGTGTGCTCTACAAACGAAATGGGGTCCTTCACATGGCATGACCTCACATGGATAGTGTGGGTGTGGTCACGCTGTGTGGAGGATGCCATTTTGCTCTACAAAATGGCGACCTCCATGCTGCCTGTGGTGGGGGGGTGCAAGAATTAATAAAGCGTCAAAATGGGGTCAGATAGCCAAAACGTTTGGGAACTACTGATTTCAGTGAAAAGCTCCTTATCCTATAACAGATTCCCTACCCAGTCATTTGTCAAGCTTTTCCCTTTCTCCAAAGCGCAAGATACATTCTCCAGGGGCTATTGGGCCAGATCCTCAGCTGATGTAAATCAGCATAGCAGAGGAACCACCCCATTGTTCCAAATTGTTGATAGATTCCCCTCTGTGATCTGGCCTGAGACTGGGCTGTGAAAATATTCTCCCCCTCAGATATGCTCCCTTACAGAGTTGTCACAGATTAATCTGTTTATTTATGATTTTTTTCATATATACAAACTGAAGGATGTTTTTAAAGTTGAATTTCACATTGATTGTCTTGATTTCATTGCTTGATTTAACACTGATTGGGCAATTAAAGAAATGAAAGGATAATCACTTGTTCACTGAGGAAGTAGCTGGTTACTCATTCCCCTGTGCTTCTTCCTCTTGAATGAGAGGAAGAATTGTCTGGTGGTTAATGCAGGTTGGGGTGGCAGGAGACCTGGGTTCTGTTCCCAACTTAAAGCTACTTCTGTATTCTCCCTAGCAGTAAAATGGTAATAAAATATTTACTCAGCTTTGTAAGATGCTTTGAAAGCCTCAGGTACATATACTGACTGCTGCTCATATTAGAGTATGACTACTACAGGAAATCAGTTTCCACATGTAGGGTTCAGGAGACACACCAGGGCAAGCTGGCACCTACTTTCTCTCCAACTGTCGGCCAAGAGAGCGTGACGATATTCTGTTGCTTGTTCTGCTTCCTTTGTAGCAGAGTGCCAAGTTCGGCTGTCCTGGGCTGTATCCTCCCAAGTCATTAAGACCAGCCCAGCAGACTGCATGGGCTTCTTGATACAATCCTAGTAGTGGAGTTTGGGACGGCCAACCTTCCTACTGCCTTTTTCAGATTCACTTAGGTAGTCAATTGTTACCCATCCATATGACATGGCCAACCCAGGTCATTTGCCTCCCTGCTAGCATGGCTTCCACACTTAGCATGGCAGCCAGTCATAGTACTTCATGTTGGTGATTATTGTCAGACCATTTGATACCCATTATGCGGCGTAGGTGGCATTGTTGCCGGCAGTTACGTTTTTGGATATGGCGACAGTAAAGAGGGCAGGTCTCTAACAACTATAGAAGACCAGAGAGCACAACAGCTCTGTAAACTTGGCATTTTGTGGACACTTTGATCTCCCGTCTTGTCTATAGTTCTTTTTGTAGATGACTGAAGGCTGAGGCAGCGGACTTTACGTATGCAGAAAGTTCTTTGTCAATGCTGGTGTTGTCAGTAATTGGGCTATCTAGGTAGCAGAAGGACTTGGCATTGTTTAATTGGCAGCTGTTCCATTGTATTTCTGGTGGTGATGGCGGTCATGGGTTTCTGCCGGGAGACGGTTGGTACAGGATTTCTGTTTTCTTTACATTATTACAGAGGCTAAAGGGGGATACAGCATGGGCAAAAGAATTCAGCAAATGTTGCAGGTCATTCTCGGAAGGGGCGACAAACGCCGAGTCGTCAGCATACAGTAGATCCTTTACTTCACTTTGCTGGGATTTGCTTTTGGCCTCGAAGCTAGAAGTCTGCCATCGAATCATGTTGTTAGAGTGACACCCGTAGCGGTGGTACGTGCAGTGACTTCTAGCCCTCCAGCTAAGAACAAAGTAAATAACGTAGGGGCAAGGACACCGCCCCGTTTAACCCCATGGGCTACAGGAAAGGGATCAGATGAGTTAGCCCCAGTGATACATGGGCCTGCATGTTGTCATGGAGGCAGCGTATAAGGTTGATTACTTTGTCTGGGCAGCCAAACTTCGTAAGAAGGCACCGGAGAGCAGAGTGTCTGACAGAGTCGAATGCCTTTCTAAGATCGAGAAAGACAACATAGAGGGGCATTTGTTGTTCAGCAGCTTTCTCCTGTAGCTGGTGTAGGGTAAATATGTCAGCAGGTATATATAAATGCTAAGTATTTATTATTTATAGTAGTATTTTGTCAGTGCAGAGGTAACAAAAGAGGAGCACACAGGAAAAAAATTACAGTACTATACAAATCCACCAAATACATTGCCCTACATTTTCAGAAATAACTAGTGATTTTTAATGCTTCAGTTTTGGGGTGTTCCACTTTAGACCCTTTAATGAGGTCTGGTTTGCATCAGTGCTGAGTTCCTTCCCCCTGTAAATCAGGCCTCTTCAGAGAGTCTCAAGTCAGGCAAATTGAGGCACCCAAAATCACTAGTTACTTCTGAAAATGTAGGACACTGTTTTATTATTCTTAAAAAAATCCTGAGGGTAGAAATATTTGAATTTGCCTATTTGTTTTGGAGCAGTAGGGTCACCTTTGGTAAACACAAATACACAGGTGTGAGCTAAGTCAGTATTTTCTTGACTATTTATTCTGACCTGAGCAATTTTAAGGTGGTTCTCTTGGACTGTGAGGTGCCCAAGAGGTTCCCTCACCAGCCTCACCCTCACCAGAAGGAAACAGTTTCCTGTTTTTCACGGCTACACCAGGTTGAGGACAAGCATAGGGCTGTTGTGCATCATTAGCAATCCCGTGGTCTCCAAATAGTCTTAGGAGAGAAGTCATGACCTCCTTAGCTCTCTTATGAGATTGATCTATTATGATGGAACATGCTGCACAAGGTTTTGATGTTTCCATTAGCACTGGAGAAGATAATTCATCCTCCTCTTGTAGGCTGAAGGTGGTCAAGATGTACTACTGAGCAGCACAGTTTGTCCTGAACTCTAATCAGGACAGAGGTCACCACAAAGAGTTAACAAAGAGATAGCGATGAAGCAGAGAGGTGGGAGACAAATGAAGCCTAGCTAGCATATGCTATAAATAGCTACTATGGCAGAGTGATCCGTCATGTATTGAAAGTACACGTTTGTCTGCCTAAGATGTGAGATCAGAATCTACAGCAATTCGTGTCAAGGGCAGAGTTAGCTTTGACTGTGGTGATAACAAGCTTGAATTTGATGCAACAGTGGATGCGGAATCAGTTGTTAAGATTACGGTGGTGCCTAATTTGTTCCAGACTCTCTCCAAGCAGAGAGGAAGAGACAGTTCCTGCTCTGAAGATGGAGCCCTGTGATTGGGGGGTGTTATGATGTGGGCAGGGGGAAACAGTCCAAAGGACAATTTGTGAGTAAAATTCTGACTACTTCAGATCAACTGCAGCTCATTTTCTTGTTCCCGCCATTGAAAGTAGCAAACCTCCCCCCACAATTACCTGAATGACCTTGTCTGCTCTGCTGCACACACTTCTGGGTATGTGTTCAATCAACTCGTCTGGAGAGAAGAAGGGTACCAATGGCATGAATGTGACACTACTGGCTAGAGATAGGGAAGGTGGCCATGTGATGAAGGGCCTACATTGCAACTCAGATGATCTGGATTCTAGCCTTTCCTTTGTCACAGGCTTCCTGTGTGGCCTTGGGCAAGTCTCTTAATCTCGCTGTCTCAGTTCCCCATCTGTAAAATGGGGGTTAGTTTCTGTGGGGTCTATTTAGATTGAAAACTCTTTAGTGTTGGCCTGTCTCTCCTGTGTTTTTATACAGCACAGTGGAGTACCAATCTTGGTTTAAGAGTCTATGGGTAACGTAATGCAAATATTAACAATGCATTGTCCACTCCTAACAGGGCAGCTCTGAGTTGGGGATGAGGAAAGGACAGATTTATCAGCTGAAGTCAATGGAGATGCACCCAGGGTGTAACTGGTCTGAGCTGCTTTCTTGACAGCTGTCAGTGAGATGCCTATACTTTGAGGGAAGTGAGGGGTGAAGATGAAAGGAGTTGGGGAAATAAAAGACGAAAACAAGGGTCAGAGCAAGTGGCAGTGATTTACCCCCCAGGCTGCTCATTCTGTACATGTTTGAAAGCTGTCTTCAGATAACATATAGGTCTATATTTATCCATGAGAGAGAGCGAGTCAGGATATTTTTGTACTGAGATCATTCTGACTCACTCTCTTCAAATGGTAGCTCTTTTCTTCAAGAAAATCAATGCTTTCCCTCCTTCCCTCTCCCACACCAGCACTGTACTCATAGCAGGAGCATTGGATTCCTCTCTCTAATTACAGTCTGCTTGTTTCAAGCTCTAAAGCTCACTGCCCTGCTTCTCACTGGGGAAAAGTTCCTTCAGGCAATTCAGGTGGCACTGATCTCCCCTTCACTACCTGTTATATAAACCCATGATCCAGCTGGTCTCCCTTGCTTTCAAGGCAGCTAGGCAGTGTAATAAGAAAAGGGGAAGTGAAAGACCTCTCCCTAGGACAAGTTCCCAAGAGGCTTTGGCTTAGTTTAAGCGAGACGCTACTGTGACATGAGGAGTCAAAAGGATTTTGTAAAATACCCAGGATGCCGCTCACTCCCAGCTGAGTGATGGTTGTGGTCTGAGGTCATTTCCTATTCTGAGGTAATTTTGAAAGGTTTTTTTTAACGAGGCGTAAAGAGTTAGTCAGTTATCTTACCTGAAAGTCCTACTCAACGTAACCTGAAAAGTCAGTGAGACTCCTTGTTTGCTTCACGTTACCATGAAGAAGATGGCAATGCAAAGAGGACTGTCCTAAAAGAGAGGTGTCAAACTCATTTGGAGGAGGGGGACAGATTCTGTGTCTAATAAAGGCCTGTGGAATTGCAGGGCTATAAACTTGCACTATGTATAGGGACAGGGGAGTTCACCCCTCTATATCATTGTTTCAGGCTGTCTGCAGACTCAGGCAGATATCACTGTATCGGTTACACTTGGTTTGCATTTGGGAGGTCATCATTGTCTCCATGAGGGCTAGAAACTTGCTTGTTATTTTAAATGAAAGCTTAGATTCAGGTGAATCTGAATAGGTTATGTGATCCACAAAAATATATTGTGTGGACCACATCCAGCCCTTGGCTTGTATGTTTCTCTCCCCGGTCTAAAACTAAACATGGAGAAATTTGGGCTTGACATTAGTCCTTGATGGTGACAGAACTCAGCGTTAGAACAAGCTACAACTGAGCACAGACCCAAGATACATATGACCAGACTTGCCAAATAAACTAGATAGTTGACCCTAAAACACATGCCAGTTTTACCTAAGATAGATAAAGGTATCTACCTCACCTTCTGCCACATTCCTTTATACTTCTCTGTAATAACTTTGGGAAATACCTCAAGTACTTCAGATACTTCCTTTGTTATCTTAGACAACTGGTAAATTCTGAAGGGCCCTCATTGTAGATAGATGGGTAAATACTGATAGGTATGTATATATTGGGCGTGGGGAGAGATATTGATAGACAGATAAATACCAGCAGATAGACGGACAGAGCATTTGGATCCAATCAGGATTTTCCCAAAGTCTGGGGGAGTTGGGCTTGGTCCTCTAAGACACCTGCAAAGTTTGAATCTGATTCCAGCTTCTGAACTTCCCCCAAAGCTCAGGAAGGTGTTTGGATGAGGGTTTCAGTGCAGGTCCCTCTCTAACAAATTTAGGCCTTTTCCATTTCTAACATCTTCTAGGATGTCAAGAAAGCTGTGGTTCTTTGTGAGACCCCAAGAAGCGGTGATGAACCTCTTTTTTTCCCACCTTCCTTGCCTTCCTGTTGCCAGTAGCCTGACAGATTTCATCCAGCATTTTGAAACCCCCTTCCCTCAAGGAGACTCACACGTTGATGCTGACATTTCTCGTCTTCAATGCACTGAGCCTACAGAAATGCAAAGCTGTAGTTCTGCAAATTAAAACAGCTGCATCCTCCCTCCCTTTCGTCTTAAATTCAGGTTGTGACCCTTTGCGATGAAGATTACATTAACATAAGAGAAAAGGTCAGGGCTGCAAATTAAATCTCATCCTAGCTCAGCTTGCAATCCAGGAAGTGGTGCAACCAGCAAATCTGGGCCACCACTGAGCAGGATACATCTGAAAGAGTGAGAAAGGCTCTGAGAACAAGGCCATGATCTTCTCTGGTGTAAAAGAGAAACTGGGCTGTAAGCAAAGACTACTGATCAGCTGAATTTCAAAGGTTTGGGGATTTGGTTCAGATAAGCATCCAGAGCTCTGGATCCTTACCCATACCATCCAAACAGGTTCACACTGCAATGCACTAGGAATCTCATTTCAGCAGGCTTTCATGATATTTTAGCAATGCTGCTCTCAGGCCTGGCTAGGACTCAGAAAGGCACAATATGAATAATGTTAAAAAAACGTTATTTGAACATTGCTGAACCTCAGAAAACATCCTGCTTGACTTTAGGGTAAAAGTTGAGTCCGTTCTTATTTTATCCCAATCAGGTCATTTTATTTTTCCTCCTGCCTTCCTCTGGAGCAAAGAGATGAGGTCACTTTCATGCCCCAAAGCCTTTGTGATGCCCAGGCACAGAACTGCCAGCTAAATTGTACCCCAGAGATGTTTCAAGACCTTTTTCTTCCAGTACGAAGCAATAGTCAAAAAAATACGTAACCAGAGGGTTGTATCTCACACGTGCTCTGATAAGACATACCTTTGCATTTGGGGGTCTGGAGAGTATTGGGCTTGGATTGTAATTCCCCAAACCCACACCTGCTCATAAGGTTTTGTTTTGGGATTGGATCTAAAATGAGAATCTAGTTCCAGTTTATATGAAGCCTATGTCAGAAATCTCATAAAATGAGTTGGTCTCTGTGACTGGGTGGACTGGACCCAGAGGCCCCCTGCTGGAGGCCTCAGGGTTCTGCCACACCCATCCAGGAAAGGACCAGTGGAGTCAAGTCTTTCAAATGGCCTAGAGAGACTGCAAAGGGTTAGCCAATCAGAGAGACTGCAGGGAGCAGCAAATCAGGGCCCAGGAGGGCCATATAAAAAAGAGTTGCAATATCAGAGACAGGCAGTTCCTTGCTGGAGTCAGAGGTGTATATATGGTTCTCCTGGCTGGCTAAAGGGAACTGTGGCATCATGGACAGCTCATTGCTGGCAGGGGCTGGGGGAGTGAGGAAGAGCTCTTGGCTGGCTGTTGGGCCTGAACATATAAGAGACCTGAGGTAAGGGTGAAGTTCACATTGGTGAAGTCTGGAAGTGGCCCAGGGAACAGAAAGCAGTTTTGTTAAAGAGACATGATGGTATGTGGCTGCTATTCTTAGGGTCGCTGAGCTGGGACCCGGAGTAGTAGGTGGGTCTGGATCCCCCACGTAGGCCACTGGGGAAGTGGCCTACAATTGGACAGTGATAAACTCCCCAGAAGGAGAGCTGAACCATTAAGAAGCCCACCTGTAGAGGTGGGGCCAGAACAGACTAGAGATGGTGAAACCATTTCCTCCAGGAAGGAAATCCTGGGGGTACAGCCTGATACCAGGGCTGGGCCTGTTTAAAGACTGCAGACACACCTGACCGGAAGGGGGTGCTCATGAGAGGTGGTTGACATGCTCATAAATGTCTACTATGTGGTGCTGAAAGTGGATAAGATTTTGGCATGGTTGAATTTGAACCCTAGCCCTGACTCAGCTTCATCTGGAATCTGAGCATTGCCCCCTCAGTCCATTTCTAGGCATTACTCACATACAGCTTCCTTACACTGGTGAGTGAGAGCCTGGCCTTGACCTTCTTGTATGGCCATAGTGAGACTCCCTGGCTAGGCCTTCACTGCCACAAAAGGGGTGTGTTACATGTTAGGTATCCTGTTGTTAACAGCAATCTTGCTGTAAAATCCTAGATGATAAGGGCATCCCCAGAAATGTGTCATATGGAACACACAGCTGAACCACTCTCACTTGACTCAGCATGGCACTGCTCAGGTTTGAGCTGGCTACACCTCCCATTGTGACATTGGGGCCACCAGGCCAAATGTCAGTGAGTGGCATTGTGACCTGCTGCATGGGATTGCAGCATCACTCAGGCTTGACCTAGCAGCCCTTTCATTGTGATGGAGGTGTCACAGGGCCAAATTTCAGTAATCCAGGTCACAAACTACCCCATTGTCTTCCCTGACACATTGGTTGCCTTGCTCCTGTCAATGGTATGCACCGTGCATAACATGCATAAAGCTGTGGGTGCCATTGCTAGCAGAGACAAGGTTCTGTAGTTTTTCCTGCAGGGTAGCTAGGTGAGGTCGGGAGGAGGGGGTATAGTTGTGGTCTCACCTAGCTACACTCGGGTAAAAACTTCCAGCACCTTGTCTCCACTAGGACTTTTTACAGTAAAAAAAAAAATCCACCTTTTTTGGCAGTGAAGACACAGTCCATGTTTCCATTCCAAGCCATCATCACAGTCCTCCTGGAAGCTGAGTTCCTTTAGCATAAAAGGGGTGAAGCATGTGGCGTTTTCCCCAGCAATGGATTTAGGCATATAAAATCTCTCGGCCTCACAAAGGGATGGGAGGGTGGTGGTGGTGGTGTAAGGGCTTGTCTACACTTAAAACACTACAATGGCACACCTGCACCACTGCCCCTGCGCTACTGTAATGCTTCAGTGTAGACACTACCTACATCGATGGGAGGGATTCTTCCATCACTGTAGTTACTCCACCTCCCTGAGAAGCAGTAGCTAGGTCGACAGAAGAATTCTTCTGTCTACATAGGGGCTTCAGTCAGCTTAACTATGCTGGCCAGGGGTGTGGATCCCTGACCCACATAGTTAAATTGACCTAATTTTCTAGTGTAGATCAGTGACCTCTGCAGTTGTTTCATCCCAACCTCATCCTTGGAAGTAATGGCAAAATCAGGCTCCACCCAAGCCACTCCCAAAACATATGGGGTCCTGATTGGGGTCAGTAAGGACTCATAAGGGAAATGCCTCTTAATGAATCACGATCACAACTGCCAGAAGCATCCTGTGTTTTTGTAGAGATCTCTCAGCTAAACTCTAATCAAACCCATCAGTGTTTTAGCTTGGGAGCTCAGACAAGCTCAGGGTCCCTAGTGTCACAGCTGCACTCAGACAAGGATCTCTCACACACAATGGAGTTCAGCAAAGGTCACTGGGGAACTGACACTTACCCCCTAACCTCCCCCCACACACATACATCCTATTTCTTGTGCTATGAAGCTCAGATATGTTATCTGGATCTGTTCTTTGTCTCTATCTTCAGTCCCATCAATCATGGAGCAAATACATCAAACAAATCAGATATTATCTAATGCTTGCAAGAACAATATCCTGCATAGAACAGGGATTCTGCTGGTTTCTAGTATACAGTGTCTGCCTCACAATAATTGAGGGATGAAACTTAGCTTGTATAAATAAAAGAAATCGGGTGATGGCTTGGAGGTCGTAACAGAATGCTAAACAGTATTATCCTGTTCTACCACTTGGTGGTGTCAGGTATCACATGCCTTACCTGAGCTTTCAGAGTAGCAGCTGTGTTAGTCTGTATCCGCAAAACTAGCTGAGCCAGGAGTGCATTGGATCTCTTGGAAGAGACAACTGGTATATTTCTCTAGAAAGGAAGCTCTGGTATATGAGTCGGAGCTGCTAGTGGCAGCCCTGCAACCTACTGTGTACATGATGTACATGACAATGAGGCACACACGTTTCGTGACCACCTTTGAACAGTTTGGTTTCAATGACTTGCCCAGCACCACATGGCAACTCTGTGTCAGAGAGCGGGGAAAGAATCTAGTGCTGGACGGTGTCGTTCAGTTACCTTAATCATGACACCACCCTGTCTCTCCTGCAATCCCGAGCCTCATTCACTACACACCTTCCAACTCTGACCCCAGTGCACCTGTGTGGTGTTAGGCGGCACTATCATTGCTGGACATGGTTTCTCTGGTACGCTTGTTGCCTGATCTATGGAGTGTGTATTAGTTGTACTGATTACGTCAGACTTCCCAGTTAATACTCTGAGGTTGGATAGGTTCTTGTCCCAAGATCAGCCCCAGTATTAAAATTACTGTTCAGTTGGGTACCCTGATGTGCATAGTTTCAACACTCTCACTTAGGAAACCCCTTCTGTATCTGTAATAGTTTATTAGTACTGTTCACAGAGTCACCAACACTCTAACCGAGCAAGGCAGATACAGCTAATACAGAATGTACAGCTCAACAGCCATATACTCTCTCCAGCCCTTGCAGAACACCCCGAAATGTTAGTCACTGTCTTCCTCATCACCAGTGCCTGTCATCCTGGCACTGACGCCCCCAAGGGCTCCATCTCTCTCTCCCCAAGCACACAGGCTGGGATACAACTTTTATAATACATTATGCTGGTGCCACTATGCCTAATGTATATTTAGTAGGGGTTTCCTCCCCTTCCCTTATTTGTATTTCCTCACCCTGCTAATGTTGGGGTGCCCTTATCCCATAGATTAGGTCTATTAATGACCTCAGTTTATTATCATATGTCAATTTGTTGCCATGGCCCTCTTGTGATCAGATATCTGTGGATGTTTCTATCTGTAGCAGGGTGCTGCTGCAAAAGCACCTGTTAGCCCCTGCTCAGCCAGCTCCAATCAAGAGAAATAGACTGGGGCTGGTGTAACAGGCATGATGCCTGGCCTGGGGATTGGCTCCACCTGTGGGTCTGAAAGCCAACAGTTATAAGGGCTGGGAGCCAGTACGAAGGGGGGCTGCCAGGAGAATGGGCAGTCTCCTGGCTGCGGGCTGACTGCTAGCCAAAGAGGGAACTAACCCTGTAAGCCTGGTAAATAGCTGAACACTGGTGGTGGGAGAACTGTGTGTGTAAATAAAGCCACGGTGCTGTATAACAGGAAGCCTCTCTGAGCTTTATTGGGGCAGCCAGTGGGCCCCAGCAAGAGGGGTGGGCAGAGGACCCTGTTACACGTGGGGGCTCATCCGGGATCTGAGGCCAGAGATACAGTTTGGCGACCTGGCAGTGGAAGGCACCCTGCAGTGGCTCATGGAACAACATGGAGAGATGCAGAAAGCACTTCGGGCGTTCTAACAGTCCCACCAGGTGGAGAGGCAAGCTCTACTCGCGTGGCCGGCGGAGCAGCAAGGGGCGTTACAGGACTTTATTAAGGAGCAGGCAAGGGTGCAGCAGCAGCTCCTGCAGAAGTTGGTGAGTCCTGCAGGGGGAGAGGGCACCTGGGCCTCAGCCTTTGTAAGATGGCCCCAGCCGATGACCCTGATGCCTTTTTGGGCACCCTCGAGCAGGCGGCCTTGGGCGCGGGATGGGACAGGGCAACCTGGGCCCTACAGCTGGCCCCCTCTCTGGCTGGGGAGCCACAGGCAGCATACATGGCCCTGACGGAGGCCCAAGCTAGGGACCACGATGCAGTGAAGGCAGCGATCCTGGACCACCACGGACTTTCGGCTGAGAAATATTGGCAAAAGTTTCGGGCAGCCCAGTGCGTGTGTGTGGGGGGGTGTGGCCCCGGACCTTTGCCCAAAGGTTAACAGACTGGGCAACGAAGTGGTTGAGGCCTGATGCTCACACCATGCCGCAGATAATGGATCAAGTGGTTCTTGAACAGTTTGTACGGTGTCTACCCAATAGTGTGCGGGTTTGGGTGAGGCGACATCAGCCAGCCACCCTAGAAGCCGTCGTGCAAAGAATGGAAGAATATGCAGAGGTCAATTTCCTGCCAAGGGAGCATCGGGTCCTGCAGGACACAGAGGGGGGCAGGAAAACCCGCAAGCACCCCGGGGGGGAAGTTGGTAGACAAGCGGCGGCAGGAGCCCCAGGGGACCCCCCAGCCGCTCGGGGAAGCTCATATGCTGGTGGTGTGGACAGCCAGGACATAAGAGCCGGAACTGCCTGGTGATGGAATGTGGGGCGGCTGAATTTTGTGGTTGGACTAAGATTAGGGGGCGGAAAAAGAGCTGCAGGCTGGCCGCTATCCCAGTGTGGGTTGGAAAAAGACCCCAGAGGGGTCTAGTGGATACGGCCTCCGCTTGCTCCCTTATACAGCGGCACTTAGTGAAACCGCATTGGCTTATCCCTGGTGAAAGGATGCTAGTGGAATGCATCCGCAGAGATAAGGAGTATTGTCCCGTGGCCCAGGTACCTCTGGAGGTGTAGGGGAGGTTCGCTTGGAAGCGGGTGGGAGTAATAGGGGGGGTTGGCCTACCCCGTGGGTCCTGGGGGTGGACTGGAACCCTTCCCCAAAGGGGAGAGGGGGCCCGAGGAGGAGACCCCCAAAACAGGAAAGAGAGAGAGCCCTGGAGACAGGGGACAAGGCCTGTACCAAGGTGGGCCCTGGGAGGGCGGAGTCCCCACAACCTCCAGGGGAAGAAATTGAGACTCCTCGACAACACAGCTAAGTTGGGGATCCTACGGGAGTGACCAAGGAGGGGATGAGGCTTCCTGGGCAGGACCCATCAGGGGAGGCGGAGGGGATCCCACAGATTGAGACGGAGAAGAGGGTACAGAAAGATCAGAGTGGGGAAACCCAAGAGGGGGAGACCCAGACTCCAAGGAGTGGAGGGCCCGATCCGTGTCCAGTTTTGGGCCCCACACTACAAGAAGGATGTGGAAAAATTAGAGAGACTCCAGCGAAGGGCAACAAAAATTATTAGGGGACTGGAACACATGAGTTATGAGGAGAGGCTGAGGGAACTGGGATTGTTTAGTCTATGGAAGAGAAGAATGAGGGGGGATTTGATAGCTGCTTTTAACTACCTGAAAGGTGGATCCAAACAGGATGGATCTAGACTATTCTCAGTGATAGCAGATGACAGGACAAGGAGTAATGGTCTCAAGTTGCAGTGGGGGAGGTTTAGGTTGGATATTAGGAAAAACTTTTTCACTAGGAGGGTGGTGAAACACTGGAATGCGTTACCTAGGGAGG
This sequence comes from Lepidochelys kempii, assembly GCF_965140285.1. Lineage (NCBI taxonomy): Eukaryota > Metazoa > Chordata > Testudines > Cheloniidae > Lepidochelys > Lepidochelys kempii. The sequence goes on from NC_136382.1 coordinate 157,254,114, forward strand.
TGGTGGAATCCCCTTCCTTAGAAGTTTTTAAGGTCAGGCTTGACAAAGCCCTGGCTGGGATGATTTAGTTGGGATTGGTCCTGCTCTGGGCAGGGGATTGGACTAGATGGCCTCCAGAGGTCCCTTCCAACTCTGTTATTCTATGAGATCGGGGCCAGGCTTGGGGTAGGGAGCTCTGACCCGTCTCCCCCACCAGAGAACAAAGGGGAGCGTCTGGGGCAGCCAGCCCAACTGTGCGACTGGTGTGAAGACCTCTGGGTGAGCGTAGACCTGTGGGGTGCCCCGCCCCTTACCCAATGTGCCTTTTGTGGATGGGGCATGCCGAAACCCCATGAGACAGAGCCCAGGGATCACCCCACTGGGCAGGGGCCTGATCCCGAGAGTAAACCCCCGCAGCCGAGGGAAGTGGGGCTGAGGAAGACCAGGCCTGGCATCAGCTTAAGGGGGGAGGTGTGTAGCAGGGTGCTGCTGCAAAAGCACCTAATTAGCCCCTGCTCAGCCAGCTCCAATCAAGAGAAATAGATTGGGGCTGGTGTAACAGGCATGATGCCTGGCCTGGGGATTGGCTCCACCTGTAGGCCTGACAAGCCAACAGTTATAAGGGCTGGGAGCCAGTACGAAGGGGGGCTGCCAGGAGAATGGGCAGTCTCCTGGCTGCGGGCTGACTGCTAGCCAAAGAGGGAACTAACCCTGTAAGCCTGGTAAATAGCTGAACACTGGTGGTGGGAGAACTGTGTGTGTAAATAAAGCCACGGGTGCTGCACAACAGGAAGCCTCTCTGAGCTTTATTGGAGCAGTCAGCGGGCCCCAGCAAGAGGGGTGGGCAGAGGACCCTGTTACACTATCCCAAAGCTGGTATCAGTTCAATGTTCTTGTGGTTATTTGGTAAACCCCTGAACATACCTTGCCCAGTTCCCCCCAACACTCAGAGTGACTGTCGGGCCATCTATTTGTGCCAAAGTTCATAGGCCTTTAAGTATTATACTAATTGCTTAAGCTTATACCTCACAGGATACAGGCCTGTAGGTTCCTTGTGTTACTGTCACACAAAATACATTTAAGCTAGCTCTATGGGCTACATACTGTAGTAATACAAGAACATACAGGCAGTAGATATTTTTACAAGAGATGTTTCAGAGTAGCAGCCGTGTTAATCTGTATTCGCAAAAAGAAAAGCAGTACTTGTGGCACCTTAGAGACTAACCAATTTATTTGAGCATAAGCTTTTGTGAGCTACAGCTCACTTCATTGGATGCATACTGTGGAAACTGCCTTTCATCGGATGCATACTGTGCAGTTTCCACGGTATGCATCCGATGAAGTGAGCTGTAGCTCACGAAAGCTTATGCTCAAATAAATTGGTTAGTCTCTAAGGTGCCACAAGTACTCCTTTTCTTTTTACAAGAGAGACATTCTGGATTCGACTTTTCTATTGTTGTGCTGTTTCTACAGGCAGCCACTGTCAATGCTGAGGAGTAACACATCCAGCAGGGCCTCTGTTTGGTTTGGAAGGCATCTGTGTGGCAATTCCTTGCTCATACACCAAAGCCCGGCAGGAGAATGTTACAACTGCAGTCTGGAAATATGGCCAGAATGCAATTGTGTATTACTCACAGGACACTTGGATATATGCTGCCTATAAAGGATGCACCCAATTTCTAAGTGGCATGTTGCATGATCCAGAAGAGCGATCAGGGCACTTCCTACTTTCATTCCAGGACTACAGCTTGTGGCTGGAGCCGTGAACATGGACAATGGCTCAATGTGATCAGTAATCAGCAAAGTTTTAGACCAGTTGTTTTTAATGTCGGATGTTAACTTTTAAAAGTCTCCCATCCCCTATTTCTGACTTGTTAAACAGAGTTCACTACTGTCTTGTTTCAAATGACTATAGTCTACTCCTGTGTTGAGAATGTGTGTGGTCTAGTGGTTTGAGCAAAGGAGATTGAGTCAAGACTCCTGAGTTGTATTCCCAGCTCTGAGAGGGAGTGTGATCTAGTGATTAGAGGCCTTGGAATCAGAATATTCTGGTTATGGTCCCAGCTTGGGATGACAAAACCCCGGTAACATAGTTATCTTCTGCTTATGAGAAACATACAAACCTTTTATTCTCTCCAACTCAGGACTATTAAAACCCACCTATGTCTGGCTGTCAGTGTGAGTCAGCAAAACAGCCCTGCAGCTCAACACAGGGTTCCAGGACCAAGAGCCAGGGTCCTGTCACACCATTATTGCAGAGGTTGAAGATCAGGTGACAAGGTGTACAATTCCCATTGGGATAATTCCTTCCTAAAATTCCTTGTCCCACCCTGTCCTGCAATAAGTGGATACACGGTCTTTCTTCCGGTTCTGTCTTAAACTGTTGCATGGATTTGCTGCTAATTGCCATATGTCACCAAGAGATGTCTGCATTCCAGCACTGGGAAAGTGATCCCTGGGTGGCACTGATGTGTGGATGGTTAAACAGATACCTCACTTGACCTCCAAGGTGGCTGCATTTTAGTCCTGGGTGAATTGATCCCTGACGTGAATTGAGTTCTGGGGTCCCTCTGGCTGAAAAATGCAGGCTCTCTGGATGTATTTTTGGTTAATGGGAGCTTCTTAAAAGGAAGGCACTGAGACCGCAAGGGCCTCCACCCAACACTGATTAAAGTCCTGTTCTAACTTATGTTGGGCTCTGTGTAAAATCCAAGGGGTGGATTCCCTCCAGTTTCCTCTGTCTCCCCAGCAGCTGGAGGCTCAGCCAGGCCTCCCAACTACAGAGCTTCTCTGAGGGAAAATCCAAACTGGATTTCAAATTTTTAGATTAACAATTCAGTTCAATAATGTGTCTAATTCCCAGCTGTGTCCCAGGGCTGCATTTGATTTTTGGAGAGACTCCCCCGCGCCCAACTTTGCTTCCCCTTCTGAAGTGTGTTTAGTGGTTGGTGCCCCTACAGGCATCAGGGAGAGAACTAGGATAAGACAAGCCAGAGGGAAAAGGAAAAAGTCTGTCTCTGCTTCATGCCCTTATCAGGTGTCTCCCTACAGAGATGTCTGGCTGTGTGGGCAGAGAACAGTTTTCCTCACAGCCCAGTACAGACAGGGTCACCATGAGTCCCTCCCTCAGGCAGGACAGGAGCCAGGCAGGATTGCAAAAGAACTGGCTCCAAAGCAAGCAACCTGCCATCACAAACAACATTTCCACACAGCTTGAGTTCTGCTTTTGTCTCCTTTGTTTACCAGGGATCACTGTTTGCTGGGAACTCTAGACAGCACATAAAGATATCTAGTGGTTGAATAATATATTGTAGTAAATATATCATTACACTGCCCACCCTGCCTATTCTTGGCCCCAGACACCAGTAGGGCAAACCATGTTTACTCTGGCCCAGGCCACCCAGATTCCCTCTCCTTTACATTACATTAGTGCTCCCATGATTGCTACCAGCAGTATATGTTCACTGGTGTCCATGCAATGATGGAAGCTTTCCAAATAAAGTGTAGTGCTGATAAGGCAAAAGTGATTTTTTTCAAGCAATCAAGGGGCTTGAATAAGAGCTGTAAACACCATACTTGCCTTTCATAGATGAGGCTTTAGTTAATATACCATTTCCGCCCCCAATTTTAGAAGCGCCTGCAGTATATGGTGTTGCTACCCTGGGGATTAACTGAAGCGAAGGAGACCTCACAACATTGACATGTGATTTTAACAGAAGCACCCCTGTTGCTTATGCCTGGTATAAGAACAGCAGGAATCTGGAGCAATCACCACAGGAGCTGCTGTCTAAGAGCCAATGCTGGGGAATATCACTGTGAGGTCTACCGGAAAGAGGGTCCATGTTCTATCCCTGACTTCTACTGGCCTGCAGATGGTAATGTTCAGAGTGTTGACTTGCAGAAAGGTCTGTTAAAGAAAGTCTACTTCAACAACAATCATTAGATCTGTCCCCTGGTTCTGGCTGAATATGGATTTTGATCTTAAATACATGGGTGTGATTCTCATGGGTATCTGAAGGCAGAACATGAGGACTTGGTAAAGAGTCTGTAGCTTTCATGGCTTCTGATCTCTTACAAGGAGGACAGCAAGCTGGCTCCAAGTTGGCCTCGCAGCCATATTTCACTTTTTTTAGACTACTCTCACCTGTTCTGCTGTCAGTTAAAGAACTTTGTTTTCTAGTGACCAGCCCTTCCACCTATATTACTGTTCTCTGTAAGCCTTATCAGACGGTGAATTCTTTGACCGTTTCAACTTCAATAATCCCAATTCTAATATTAACAATTACCCAGGTTTATTCAATATAGCTTTACATTTATATCATGGTTTCCCTTCTTAACAGATCCCACACTGATTAAACTAATATTAATATTAATCAGTGATGAAAGGCAGCCCCACCAGTGTGCAATGCGGTAATTGTTTACAGGTCGCAACCCAGCAAGTCCCCTGCTGCCAGTATACACTGTCATGGAGTAGCTGTGAATGAGTGAGCGATCGCAGCATGGATACTATTGACAGGTAGAGAGGTTCTTTTCTAGCCAAAGTGTCAGAGGGCTTTAGTTTTGCTACCGTAGGAAAAGGGTTCTGGTCCTAAGTTTTCATGAGTGTGATTTATATACCAGTAATGGTGACTCTTGTCAGCAGTACCTGAATTTCATTTCACTTCCTTCAACCAGTCAGGGAATAACAAACTCACTCCTGGGAAGCTTCTAATGGACATGCAGACTCCTTGCACAACTCGTACATTCAGCAAGGTTAGCACTCAGAGCCTTGTGTGGATTCCTCTAGGCCAACAGTCCTCAACCTGAAGGTGAGCTTCTAACCAGAGTGGAGGTTCTCTAGCAATTACCACATTTTAGGACACCCCCCCACAAAAAAAAAATCGGAGTTGGGACTACTTCTGATCTCATTTAAAACTGTTTAATACTGGTGTAACTCCACTGAGTTATTTCTACTCTCCACCAGGCTAAGTGAGACTGGAATCTGGCCTTTTGTTTTTATGCAGCAACAGCACTGCCAGAAGAAATATTAGGTACTTTCCCAGCTAAGTCCTGACCCAATCTACCAGTGCTTAGCTGGGGCTATTTGACAAGCTCACAGCTCCACACAGCAGCATTGAGGGGGATTTTAGTGAAGAATCCAGCAGCATATCCTGTGATCAGCTCTAAACCCTGACAGTTATTCCCATGGTCAGACTAGATCAAAGGGGTTGGAAGCATGCAGCAAAGCAGGGGCTGGCAATTATGCAGCTAAAGCCTGCTCTAAATGACCAACCAAACCTTGAACTGAATCAGAAAAGTTTGGTTAGCTATGTTTGGCCGTGAAAGCCCCTGGTCCATTTTTAGAGACTCAGATATGCTCTTGAACTTTAAGGACACTTCTCTGAAGTTCATCCACCCCTAAAGGGAGATTTTCAAAGGGACAGAGAACCAGTTCGGTGACCCGCTCCTACTGAAACAACGAGCCCACCTCTCATTAAATCAGAGAGAGATTACATATGCATTGATAGCCTGAGAAAACTAGCTCCCGTTGGAGGAGATGATTGGCACCAAATATAACCCTATCCATGAGTCCTCAAATCACCCCACTGTGAAACACCAAGTCCTTACTGCACCTAAAATGCACACAATTCACCAGGAAAAGCAGCATAAAGTATTCATGGCCTGCAGTGTCTCACAGCTTTGTGTTGTGCAACAGCTGCTTTGTTGTCTTGGCGCCAGCAGGTAGCAAGCAAACAGGCAACACCTCATTTTGAAAGCCGTGGCATTTTACAGAATGCATATTTCCCCCGCTCCGTTTGTAGTAGGCAGGCAAAGTGACACCAAACAAGGACAATTATAACTGTTCCTTCGACATACGCTTTCCCAGGAAGATTCCACTCAGTAATCTACCTTTTTTAAAGCATCTGTATTCAGAGCATGAAGCGATGATTGATGCTCAGATTGAAGGAGCCATGTCTACAAATGTCTCCTGGGCTGGCAGTGATTTGGTGAATTGTTCTCTGTGTTTCTCTCTTTGAGCAGTGGCCAGAACCAGCCCAGAACCTGGTGCCTGCAGATTTTTTCCCTTTAAATATTTTATTCATGCAGAAATCAGTAGGTTTTATTTTAATGTGTGAACTGGATTCAATGCATGAGGAAGATGCTGGACTGATAGCTCTCGTCCCCGAGGGCCTGAATTCTCATTCTACACAGGCCCCTTTACACTGCTCTGGCTGTGCAAAGCAGCCTTAAAGGGGTGTAAACGTAATGTTCTTCCACTTGAAAGCCACTGTATGCTACTTGAGCAGCATAAAGGGGATGGAGACTTAAGGCCTGGAGTGTTTTAGAGCAGGATGTGTTGTGTCGTAACTGAGCAGGAGCTTCTGGAAAGAATCACACAGACACTGTAAATAGGTTCAAATTAAGATTCCACAGACTACGTGTTTAATCCTGCCACTTGCAGAACACAGCACGCACCTTCCTTGGCCATAACTAGCTGAACTTCAATAAAAACCCAAAGCCTGGAATGGACTAACATGACCTACAGGCTATACCCAATGCTGTAAAAACAACCAACCAGACAAAACAACCCAGCATGGGTCACAGGATGAATTCTCTATAAACACTGCAGTATGAGGCAATGGACAGGGCACCAGATTAGGAGGCAGGATACCTGGGTTATATTCACAGCTCTGCTACTGGCTTCCTGCGTGGCCTTGGACAAATCACTTCACTGCTCTGTGCCTCCATTTCCCACTCTGTAAAATGGCGATAATGATACTGACTTCCTTTGTAAAGTGCTTTATGATAGATGTTTGAAAAGTGCTATTGGAGAGCTAGATATTAGTTATCTGCAGAACAGGTTTAGCCAAGGCACCAGCCATAGAAACTTCCCTTGATGTCCATATTCTATAGTCTGCAGAGGCCACCTCTGGATAGCTTACTCTGCCTACACTACAATGGGCCTGAGACAAAGGTCCACTCTAAGGGCTTGTCTACATTACCTGCTGGATCAACAGGCAATGATCGATCCAGCAGGGGTCGACTGATCACGTCTAGTGCAGACACAATAAATCGACCTCCGAGTGTTCTCCCGTCGACTCCGGTACTCCACTGGAGCGAGAGGCGCAGGCGGAGTCAACGGGGGAGTGTCAGCAGTTGACCCACCGCAGTGAAGACACCACAGTGAGTAGATCTAAGTACATCGACTTCAGCTTATTCACGTAGCTGAAGTTGTGTAACTTAGATCGATTCTCCCCCCTCTCCCCCAAGTGTAGACCAGACCTGACTTCACAAGGCTTTGGATCAGGCCCAGTATGATTAAAAATTGTAGTTAAATGGGACCTAACTGTATCTCAAAGGTGGATAACGTTTTGGTTTTAACCTGATTCCAGAGACTGTTTGGTCCTACCTAAAGCTGAGTAAATAATTTAGTTTTTAGGGTCTGAACCAAAAAAAATCCCCCTCCCCCTGAATTTGGTTTAGTTCAAACCAAAACTTCTTTTTTTCCCCCTCACCAAAACCAAACAAATTATTTGGGATTTTTTGTATTCAGTCTTTGATTTCATTTAAGCGTGGGGTGTTTTTTTACCTGTTTGTGTGCAAATGTATCAATATTTAGTTAAATGCAATGTTTTGGAATGTAAAGGCAACACGTTTTGTTTGGAAATGATCAAAATGAACTTTTGACTTTTTTGAAAAAAATATTTTCCAGCTGAAACTATTTGCTGAATTCACAAGTAGGTTCTGTTCTCAGGAAACGTATTGTTTGGTAAATTTGCCATTTGCTGAGAAGAATTCACCCGGATCTAGTCTGTGTACACTACAGCTTTTCATGTGCTGCAGACAGGACTGAAGTGAAGTGTACTGTAGTAGCAAAATGAAACAAGTCTACATCTGCACACTAAGAACAATTAACTGGCTCTTCTCCAATGCCTCTCAGCTGGAGATTTCAAAGTGGCTTACAAACATGAATCATATACTACCTTGGGAGGTAGATATGGGGTATTCTGTAGAGAAATACATTTGCTCACCATGAAAAATGCAGCAGCCTCTAGGATAGAATATGGCAGCTGTTTAACAGCACACAGCCATGCTCCATGACCGTTTAGGACAGGAACTGAAATACTTTACCCATTTGAAATTGTGGGACAATTTAGCCTGGAGGAACGTAGCTACTGGAGTTAGAATTTGACCAGTACACTAATGCTGACTTGTTTGCTCTTACATGCCCATACACAGGCAGCGGTATATGGATTTCAACATGACTATGACAGATTTTGGGACTGCAGGATTAGAATGCTGGCTGCAGACAAATGCAATTATAAAAATGTAGTTCAATAAATAGAATTCTGTCCCCCCACAAAGAATTAGCCGTGGGATTTGAGTAAATTTAAGAGAACGCAAAATTGGGCACTGACAGCAGAGATTATAAAGGACCTGGGAAAAGGCCAGTGCACGCTGCAAAAGGGAAAATCCATCTTTGCTGTCTTGATTTGGTCCGAATGCTTCCATGAGTTCCTTGCAGTGCCAAGTCAGCACTGGACCAACATTGAAGGCCAAGGCTGGACTAGGGAAGAGACTGGGCCTCTTTCCCCATTGGAGTGTAGATGAAATTACTGGACTCTGCCCAAGAGCATATGAGAAAAAAGAAAACATCAGTTTGGCCTGATTCTGATTTATGCTGGGGCCCATGAAGTTGGCGTGAGCATAAAAGCCCCTTTCCATTGCCAGAGCCGTGTAAAGGGGCCTGAGGGTATATGAGAATCAAGCCTGTCATTTTTTTTTCTTGATAGTTTTCTCACCATGTGGGTTTTTTCTCTAGCTACAGTATAAAATGAGATGAAACAGCTGATCTGGCTCAGTATCGGTTTACTGAGTTGGACCAGAGCAAAGTGACTAGAAATATGTGTATGTGCATGTTAATTTTCTGTAACTAATGAATAAATATGAATGGTTTGCCCTTTAATAGTGCCCTTCATGCGTGGTTCAAACAGCACATTAAAACAGTTCATTCTCATGGCACAAAAGAAATATTAACCCCATTTTACAGGTGGGGGGAAGTGATTCACAGACTAGTTAACAGTCTTGCCTAAGGTCATACAGTAAGTCAGTGTCAGAGAGTCCTGATTCCCAGTCTCATGCTCTAGCCACTAGGCCTCTCTGCCTTTTTAGTGCAGTTGAATTTGGGCCTAAAAATAACTGTCCTGGGCTTTGTTGTGTGAAATGGCTGGACACTGCCCCGCTCCTTTCTTCTCCAGTGTTGCTCTGTGGAATCCTCCTTTCCTCCTGTGGGAGGAAAGCTGGTTGTTACCAGGCCTTATACCCCCTCAGGTCTTTAGACTCTCCCTTTGCTCACTTGCCCACCTCCAGTGTCCCAGCAACACCTCATGAGCAGGGGACATACACATCTCTCACCTCTGAACACTGCTTAACCCTTTACCTTTTTCTTGATTCCACCTCCTTCAGGGTCAGAAATGAGGGCCCTTCTCACTGTGTGTCAGACATTGCATGTCATAATTAACACGCATCACTTCTGGGGCTCTTAAGGCCAAGTTTGAGAAGGACTCTCAACCTTGTTAGCCAAAGCACTGGGATTACGCATGCATGACTCAAAAACCATGCATATAATATGCAAATGAGTCCTTAACAAGGCATAATAGTTGCACATTCCTTACATTAAACCTTGAATAACTGGTCCATGCACGAGATGTGCATATTTATCAGAATGGCCAGGGGACAATGGGTTGCAAACCCGATCACCTTTAATTAAAAAAAAAATAAAAAATCCAAATTAAAATCCTAATGTCAAATACATGCGAATAATTGCAAGTGGTCTTTGGCCAATGCCAGAGAGTGGATAAACCAGAGCAATCAGTGATACAGTCACCTGCATTGTATCTAATCAGTTATTGCACCAGGCTGTTAGTAACAAAAAAACATTGCCAATAGTTAGTCAGCCTTGTCACTTCACCAGCTAAAGTTTCAGTGAGATGCTGCGGTTCCTGTTCTATTTGCTTTAATGATGGCATTGTCATAGCACTGCAGATAGAACAGCAATGTCTGTTTAAACCGGGGCACAAGCCTGGTTAATGGACACGATTAATGGTTGAAAGCCGAGATTCTCATGTAATCACTTGACTCCAGAGGCTCGGATGGTACGAAAACCACCAAAAATCGTAACGCTCCCGATACACATAATGAGAGTTGGCAACCCTGCATCCCTCCTGCTTAGATAATATATTTGTCACGGGGATTTAAAGATCGCCAAAGGGAGGGGTGTGCTGAGCTTAGCTCACTGCTCAGTTTAGGAGATGCTGCCCATGGTTTTGTTGCTGTTGAAAGTATTTTGTTAGTCGCTGTGAGACCAAACGGGATCTGGGCACTGACTGTGCAGTTCAATTCTGCCATCTGCAGGGTCATATCTGAACTGCCAATGGTTTTTTGAATCTAGCCTAAACAAGCCATTGTTTGTTCCAAAGAAAGTGTTGGTGTTAAAATTCTCCATGGGGGAGATACAGGGTTTTTTGTTTGTTTGTTTTTTTAAATGAGCATATACTGTATATGCTGAAAAAATAATGGTTTGCCTGGCAAATGCACAAGGAGAGATGAAACACGCATAGACCATTCGAATCATAAATCAAACAGTGTTTCCTTGCCCCACTGGAGTATGATCCTCATCCTGTCAAGCACTGTGTGGACACTGGTGTCCAACAGTATCTCCACGTTAAAAACAAATCATGCACAGGTGTCTTCCATATTCATGTCCCGGTCCTGTGGTGATGGGGGCAGGACTGTGCTGACCGGAAGCTCTTAGTTGCGGACTGGCACGGAGGCGGTGGCTGTCAGATGGTCATTTGGACCAGATTTTTAGGACCGACTGCTCACCCCACATGGGGAGGGAGCTAGAAAAAGTGCCCCAAACATAGTCTGCCTTGCTTTCTCCTGACTGGATAGCTGCATCCAGAGGGATCCCCTTTGAAAACAACAGGAAATGGAAAAATGGGAAAGGCGGAAAGAACGCGCCACAGCCCGACTCAGCAATCCAGATCTGCCCCTTCCATGGGGAAATGTCTGTCCCATCTGTGGATCCCAGATCAGTCTCATTAGCCACCTGTGTACCACCAGCAATAACTGGCTATCATTTTATGGAAGACAATCATTCTCCAACTCTGAGGGATCGCAGACATAAATCAATGGGAGGGGAGACCCTGGGACGTGTACATGACATCATAGGCTTCCAGGCTTTATAGTTTCTCAGTGGTTCAAACCGAATCTGCCCAGTGTACAAGTAAAACTAAAATGTTTGTTCCAACATCCCAGCCCTGCAAACTCAACCTGAGATCTGAAATCCAACTGATGTGCTTTCTGACTCATGCAATATTGCTGGTAATGAACTGATCTGGCATGAAATGGAATAGAAGCCCATTCACTCTCCCACATCATGGATTCTGCAAGAGTAAAAAGCAGCCAATGTATTTTAATTGGTAAAATAAGCAGATATGACTCTAAATGCAAGAAGAAGCAAAATAGTTCGATAAGGAGGTGTCATTTCCCCATGGTCAATTTTCTGACCATAAATGCTGTAGAACATATTTTTTTCCCAGCTCATGAACCCTTTCCCACATAAAAATGTTTGTGCAGCTTTTTCTGGAGAGATGGATAATCCAACTAGCTGTATCATCAGGAAACGTGGTCCAAGTTTCCAGAAGTGACTAGTGATTTTGGGTGCCCAACTTGAAACATCTTAAAGGGCCCTGGTTTTCAGAAACTGTTGAGTACCAACAATCTGAGAATCAGCCTCTTTAAAGTGTCTCAATTTAGTCAACCAAAGTCACTTAGACACTTTTGGAAATCTTGGCCCTGGTTTCTATTGCTGGCTCCGCTACTGACTTACTGTGCGACCTTGAGCAGGTTTTGTCACCGTTCTATGCCTACATTTCCCCATCTTTAAAATAGTGATAATTTATTTGAAAGTGCATTGAGATCCATGGATGGATACTGTTATGAAAGAGCTAAGTACATTATTGCATGCATTATAACTTCTAGTCGTTCTTTCTTAGTGTCTCATTGGGAAAAATACCCCTGACCTCAGAGGTAGCAGTCTAGCCATTATAAAGATGATTTTTCAAGAGTGACTCATGGATCCCTGTAAACTGGGTCACTCTTGAACATGTGCCAACACTTTGCATGGCACAACAACACAGAGAACACTTACTGAGAGGACTAGCTGGGAGGGATCTGCATGCATGCATTAGCTACCCAAACCTTTCCTTCACCACAAGTACAAACAAGTAGATTATAGTCATCTGCTTTCACATTGGGACTCTCCTGGTTCAGCAAAGATAACCATGCTCACATTTCACTCACCACTGAAGTGGGGTTACCTCTGTTATTGGATGTAATGTAACTGGCATTCAACCGTACTCAGCAATGCTGCTTGAGTTTGGGACAAGAAATGAAAATACCTTTTTGAGTTGACATTGTAGATGGGGCATCTAAATTATTAGAATGCATCAAGACTGCTGAAACTGACCCATCTACTTTTACAAAAGTGCCATTTAATGGAAAGGGTTCAGGTCTGTTCTGTTCTATCACATCCAAATTTCACTGCTTATATTCATTCAGAACACTTGACTTTAGAAGCACGTAACCCTATGTAAGAATGTTCCTGCAGCCCAGTTAGGGAGATGCTTAACTTGCATAATGTGCTGTTTAATGGAAAAGAGGTAAAAGGTCTAAGCAGCAAAGACTGGTGGCAGAACATGCCTCTATCCACCTGCCATGCAGCTCTGGCACATTGTAGATATTCTTTGCAGAGCCTGTAACAGGATGGCAGGATTTCTGACCACACATACAATCTCCTCTGTTCCCCACCCTGTTGGCTTAAACCAGTTGAGTAAATTCTGCTGACTCATTGTGGCAAGTGTAGCTTGTTGATTCCAACAGACTGAAAAAGAGGAGGGTGTGACTGTTTGATTTCAGAAAGAGCCGGGGCAGTGATGGATGCTGTAGGAAACCCTCAGAACAGGTCAAGGTTTGTGCTCTAGTATTACTGAATTATCAATAAATTCTAGCCTGAAGAAGAGAGTAAGTTTGACCTTGTAGGCAGGGGCTGGGCTCTTTAAGGGAGTTAAGTTTTGCACCTTTGGAATCCCCAACTATGGGGTGTGCCATAAATATAGAGGGAAGGGTAAACACCTTTAAAATCCCTCCTGGCCAGAGGAAAACCCTTTCACCTGTAAAGGGTTAAGAAGCGAAGATAACCTCACTGGCACCTGACCACAATGACCAATGAGGAGACAAGATACTTTCAGAGCTGGGGGGGAAACAAAGAAACAAAGGGTCTCGATCTGTCTGTGTGATGCTTTTGCCGGGGACAGAACAGGAATGGAGTCTTAGAATTTAGTATATAATCTAGCTAGATATGGGTTAGATTATGATTTCTTTAAATGGCTGAGAAAATAAGCTATGCTGAATGGAATGGATATTCCTGTTTTTGTGTCTTTTTGTAACTTAAGGTTTTGCCTAGAGGGATTCTCTATGTTTTAAATCTAATTACCCTGTAAGGTATTTACTATCCTGATTCTTTTTACTTTTTCTTCTATTAAAATTCTTCTCGTAAGACACTGAATGCTTTTTCATTGTCCTTAAGTTCCAAGGGTTTGGGTCTGTGGTCACCTATGCAAATAGGTGAGGATTTTTTATCAAACCTTCCCCAGGAAGGGGGGTGCAAGGTTTTGGTGAGGATTTTGGGGGGAAAGACGTTTCCAAACGAACTCTTTCCCAATAAAATATCCCGGTTAGATGTTTGGTGGTGGCAGCGAAAGTCCAAGGGCAAAAGGTAAAATAGTTTGTACCTTGGGGAAATTTTAACCTAAGCTGGTAAAGGTAAACTTAGGAGGTTTTCATGCAGGTCCCCACATCTGTACCCTAGAGTTCAGAGTGGGGAAGGAACCTTGACAGGGTCTAAGCTTTATTTAGAGCTGGTTGGGAATGGCACCTGATTCTCCTCTTGCTTACAGCAGATACTCCAATAAAGCCAATGGCGTTAGAGTGGTTTGAGAGCAGACGCATGCCTGATCTGTCTGTCTCTCTCTCTCTCTGGTCATCTTGGGTATTTCTAAGGCACCACTCCCCTTGCTTCCTGAGCCCTCCTCTGTTCTCTTCAGGTTTAGCTGGTGCTTCTACAATAATCCTCACATTTCATACTGCTCAGCAACCCATGACATCTGGTTGGCCAAATTTTGACAAGCAGCACTGATCAGCTGTGATGTGTAGTAGTGCATTCATGAAATTGCTAACCAAGAAAACATATAGGCTAGGCTGCTTGGGAATGCAGGGATGGCACTGGTAAATAGCTCACCTGTATCCCTCCAGCTCCACCTTGCTGATCTAGTTCACCTGAAAGTGGTGATTGTGAGCTGACCTTTCTAAGCCCCCGGGCCCTTTCTCTCTGCTGTTACGGTCTCTAGAAAGCAGAACCCAGTAAACTAAGGTGATTTGTCTCCACAATTCCTACGTATAATTTCCTATGCCACTTCTGGAATTCCCTTAATACTAAATAAGGAAGCATAAACAAACAAAAGTAGTCAGCATTTCTATAGTGCCTTTCACTGGAGGCTCTCAAAGCTTTAAACAAATAGTCTTTGCTTAATACTTACAACCCTCCCCCCGAGAGGTGAAGTATTATATCCATTTTACAGATAAAACACAGAGAATAAAGGCCTGATTTGTAGGTGTACAGACCCCCTGCAGCTCCCTTTGACTTAAGCTGGTGTTGTGAATGCTTAGCAGTTCTGGAAACACCACATTCTATAGGACTTCCATAAGATAATTTAACAACTGATTGGCAGATCCAGGACTAGAACCCATGAGTCCTGATGCCCCATTTCATTTGCTAAACAGAACTTTGTAACTCTTTCCAGAGCCTGATCCAAAGCCCCTTGATATTGATAGGATCAATTTGCCTCTGGATCAGGCCCCTTTGCCTTCTCTAGTTGGAATTCTGATGAAATGCTCTGGATTGACTTTGTTCCTTGGATGTGTATATTTACCACCTTATCTAACCGGAGCACCACCCTCACTGAAATAGGAGAGCTCAGGAGGTTGGGTGGAAGATATAAATGGCAAAGGTGCAGGGGAAGCTATTATCGAATATGTTTTATGAATATGTTATATGAATATATATCGAAGGATGTTTTGAGGCTAAGGGCCTGCTTTAGAATGAGATCTCTGATTCTTTATAGAAGAAAGGCCAGGAGCTGTTCGAGACTTATACCTACATGGTCTTCTTTTTAATGCCTGAAATGAAAAGCATGAGAGGATAGAGAATGGAATGGCTTGATTGCTGCATGCTACATGTGCTGTAATTAGTGATGGGTGAGTCCAAAGGCTTGGAGGGCTGGTTGGAATAATAACCCCAAAATGTAGCTGAACCTTCTCTGAACCTCTTGGGTCGGCAAGCTGTTGGTTAATGCAATTCTGCCCTCACCCCCACATGTATCTGTGCCTAGAGCAGTAGACTGGTGAATTGATATACTGTGGAAACTCAAAAGAGAAGGAATCCCACAGCACTTGATGTTTTCTGAATGAATAATTGTGTGCCCTCAGTGTGGGGCTTTGACACGTGTTAGACCTGTACTTGGTCCTTGGCAAGCTGAGAGCTATAGTGTGTGACTGAGTTGGTAAAATAGCAGCAAATCACTTTGTCCTTTTTAAGGTGAAGATTAGGGCTGGCTGGAAAATGGTGTGGTTGGGTTTGTTTGGTTTTTTTATTCCCTCCCCTCCCCCGCCTACATGTTCCTCCCTCACCTTATAGAACATGTCAATGAAAATTAACTTTTTTTTTTTTTTGGTCAGAATTTTCAGTGGAAAATTTTGACTTTTCATTTAGGAAAAGCAATAGCTTTTGACTTTAAAACATCTGCTAAAACCTGAAAAGTTCTTGGGTTTTTGTCCCAAAGTGTTCAGTTTCAAATGAAAACTCAAAAAAACTTTGAGGAAAGTAGATGCTTTCCATGAAATCCTTAGTTTTGTCAAATCCTTTATTTTATTATTTTTTTTTACCAAAAATGTATTATGGAAACTTTCCAACCAGCCCTAGTCAAGATCATCCCTCTCTTTTAACACTACAATTTAACACCAAACCTGAGAAGGCAACTTGACCATTCCAGTTAAGACTTCTTCCCCATGTCTGCTACCTGTCACCTCTGAGACAACATGGAGTCTGTGTCTTGAGAATAACATGCACAAGCGGATCCTTAGACAAATAACTGTTTTAAGGCTTTGAGATCCCAGCTGCCTTCAGTGAATGATACACCTTTCTGTTCCATGGATGGCCAACCTAACTTCTGTCCATCACAGATGAATAAAGAGGCTTCTTTAGCCTCTGATACATGTGGATAATGTAGAGGGCTGATTTCCACAGCAGCAGTTCTCACTCTTAATCTCTGTGTTGTTCTTTCCGCTAAATCCAGCAGCTATAATTATGGGTTCCTTTCTCTTTCAGTCGAACAAAACTATAGGCTATAATACATAATAATGGGTGTGGGGAAATTTCATTTGCGCTGAGAGCCGTCTGAATGCTCTGGCAATGATGGCTCTTCTCTTTTCCAGCCTCTCCCCAGAAGATACTTGGCTTCTTTTATATTTCAGCACTTGGAGAAACTTCCTTCAATCATAAGTGTTCCCAGGAGATGACCAGACAACAGCTTACATGTGGCAATGTGGCTGGGAAGTCAGCAGCAGTGACTCACTTCCACTGTACCTCTGTCAGTCACCCTTGTGCAGCAAGAGAAAGGATCTCAATGAAGGATTTGGTGGCAGAAGGAAGGTTCTCTCCTCTGGACAGAGATGGCTGTTTCCAACATTCAAAATGATGTTTGCTTTCCTTTTTTAAGTGAATTTAGTGCGGTGGACAGTGCCATTCTCCCAGCGACAGAGAATGAAGTCCTCTGACCACAGAAGTGATGCAGGATTGGCAGAAGCAATGCAAGATTTCTTCACCCCTGATCCCAACCTCATTCAGAAGGTGGGGCGGGGGGAGAGGATGGAGGGCTGGGGAGAATTCATTCTCCAAGTCCTAAGTAGACCTTGGCTTCTTTGCTTATCATGATAGCAAGGGGTGGCTACTAGTGCTGGTTGTGGTTTTGTGTTGTGGACACTCTTCTATTGGAACTGGGTGTGGCCACCTAACGCAATTTCCACAGACAATAAAGCAGCCTTCATGTGGGGGAATAGTTTTCCACTTCTACCCAGCCTACTCTACATCTAATCAAAAGCATATTCTATAGACTCATTCTCCCATGGTCAGATTCTGCTCTCCGTTACACTTGTAAGCAGTGTCAGGATGAGCTCCACCCTGACATCTGGTGGTGAGGTGTGGCAAGTTGTGGAAAAGAACTTCAGGGGCCGATCTCATTTGCATAGGCACACCCACCACGCCTAGAATGAGACCATAGCTGCCCAAATGGTCACTTTGGCTGCTGTGGGATCCCCAGTGTCTCTGTTATTGGGGCAGGAAGAATAAATTGTTATTACCCTGATTATGGGAACTGTGCTTGGAACTGTACGTGGCCTTTTGTTATGATGGAGGGATTCACCATCAACTAAGTAGCACTCGCTAGGCAAGGGTCATGGATTCCGAAACTGTGTGAATGGAGAGAGGCTGGGGACAAGTATTAATACTTGGTGGCATGGGCCCCTTGGTGAGGGCCTTACATGCTAATTGCACTTCCTCCTCCTCTCTCCACTGTGGAATATCAGAGCTAATTTTGATTTCATTAGAAGTCTAGTTATAGGCTGCTGAGCTCACTTTGGGCTGACAGTGCACCAGCACTGGGGCTCCCCTACTACAAGCTGAATTCACCTAAGAGCTGAAATCACTGAGTGTTGTGTTAAGTAGTGGGGGAGCCTGAAGATATATTGTGGAGCAGTTTGCGGGACGGCTGGTGAAGCAGTTCGGCGCGGAGCAGTGTGTGGATGGCAGGAGCTGCTTGTGGGCCGTGGAGCTGAGCGAAGGAGTTCGTGGGGCGGCTGGCAGAGCGGAGCGCAGCTGAGCGAAGGAGTTCGTGGGGCGGCTGGCGGAGAGGAGCGCAGCTGAGCGAAGGAGTTTGTGGGGCGGCTGGCGGAGCGGAGCGCCGCTATGGAGCTATGGGGCGGTCAGCTTCAGATCATGTAAGGTGCCTCTTACCCCCGTCCCATTTCCACCCAGGTTGGGAGGTAAAGCTCTGCAGATAAACTTTCGAACTCTGGGGCTGCCCTGACCAGGGACAGAGACTTTTGGGGCATTGGACTTTTGGGACTTTGGGTGATTTGGGGTTGCTGGACTCAAGAACCAAAGGGAAAAGGGCATGCCCCAATTTGCCTGGGGTGGGTTTTTTTTTTGCTCATGGGTTGTGTTATGAATCCTGTTGGTGGTGTTTCCCCAACATAATGCCACATTGTTTCTCTCTGTTATTAAAAGGCTTTTGCTACACTCAGACTATGTGCTTGCGAGAGGGGAAGTATTGCCTCTTGGAGGCGCCCAGCGGGGGTGGTATATATTTGTCCCAGGTCACTGGGTGGGGGCTCGAGCCAGTTTGCATTGTGTTATTGGAATGGAACCCCTAGATATTGAACCCGGCCCTTGTTGCTGCCAACTCTGACGGGAAGAAGGGTTACACACTGGTGTAACTCCAGAGCAACTCCACCAGCTCCAATAGTTACTCTAGATTTACATGGGTATAACAGCTGCAAAACTTGGCCGTTAGTGGCTAGCTGAACAGTGATAGGGAGAGGGATTTGGCTGAAGATGACCGGCTGTGACACAGCCTGGGTGAAATGGCAGTGATACTTGTTCTTTCTACCTTGGTTCTGTTAACATGCCCATGACCATGTGTCCAGAGGGATCTGGCAGACCGTTGGGTTAGAGGAATAGAGATATTTGGTGTCTGCACCATAATGGTTCACAATCACTTCTTCATTCCCCTGAACCTGGCCTGGCTGCTTAGTGCAACTTTCAAGAGGACCTTAGTGACCAGTGACTCCAACAGGCAATTCTGACAACCAGAGATCCCTGAAGTACAGGGAAGGCCTGCCCACATTGCCTTTTCCTGGACATGTCCCCTGCGCCAGCCGTAGGGTGTCTGTGTCTGGACTGGGATATGAGCCATTATGCTGGCTTTTTGCCGCAGGAGGAGTCCGAGTCCCTAGACAATTGGAAGAGCCTTGTTTGGCTGGCTGTGCTGACTTTCAGGCACTTTGAGCTCATGAGGCGGCACAAGGTAGCCTGAACATGAAGGAGAATCTAAGCATTGATCTCTCTTCCAGACTGATTTGCAAGTCAATGCTGTATTAACCTCATGAGTACAAGTTTCTTTGGAGGCCATTCTAATGTGGGCAATGATATGATCCAGCCATCTCTTTATAGCAGGCATTTTACCTCAAGGCTATTGAATGCCCCTCAGGGGAATAGGTAAGTGATGAATTGGTTGTGAAAAGGGTAGGGCTGATACTGTAGAGTTTAATCCCTTGCTTTCACTTGTTCCTTTGACCCACTGGAAGAAATTGATTGGCCTGATATTAGTTTTTAATCTGACAGCAGACAGAATGAGGTGCAGGTTGAGTCATGTTCCACTTTGTAGCAGTTTCCACTCTTAGGTGAGGACAGATTGAAGTGAATATAAAGCACTGCATGTAAAGCAGGGAGATCACTTTTCCACAGGCAGTTTATTTTACATGCTGCCTAAGCATCATCATAAAGGCATGGTTCAGAGTCTGCCTTTTAGGGAAGGCATCTGAGTCAGCTTCTCTGAAACAGCCTTGTTCCTGATCAAATTTTGTTCTGTTCATTTCCGTAAGATGCTATAAAAGAGTTTACTCACGTTGCTGCTAACACAGATAACTCTGTAGTTGTCTGGGGGTGAGAACATTGTTTGTA
The DNA here is from genome assembly GCF_965140285.1 of Lepidochelys kempii. Classification (NCBI taxonomy): domain Eukaryota; kingdom Metazoa; phylum Chordata; order Testudines; family Cheloniidae; genus Lepidochelys; species Lepidochelys kempii. Next base: position 157,273,993 of record NC_136382.1, read on the forward strand.
TGTGATGGAGTAATTAGCCCTTCTAATCAGATTGTAGGGTCTCTGGATGGGAGAGTCTACAGTAGTTTAACCTCTCCTCACGTAGGTAGCAGTGGGGTGTTTCTGCATCCAGTTTAATAGGCTGTCTAGGCCACAACATTTCATAGCTCAAAGATCCAAGAAAACCTCCTGAAAGGTTTCTGCTTGGAAATACAGGTACCTGGATCAAGAGACAGCAGCTGTGATTAGTCTAAGCAGCCCCTAGGTGTCACTCGCACTCCACACATAACTGCGGAGCATTGCAATCGAACTGGGTTTACCCTGGCACCATAACTGACAAAATACCTGAAACGCAGCGGATGGTGAATGCTGTAGGTAGCAGTGAGGGGGGGAGTGGCAGACAATAGAGGGCTGGAAAGTGCCTCAGTGACCAGTGATAGTAGTGTTGGGCAGAGGGCACCATTAAATTTGTTCAGAAAAGTCCGGTAACTTCTTTCTTCTCCAATGCGCTGCTCTTAGTGCCCAAAGAGGAGCAGCGATTATAGCCCCTCCGCTTGGTATCAAACAGTGATTGTCGTGCCTGGGGAGGGCTGGCACTAAATTTAGACTATAGAGGTGTATGCTCAGTGTGCCTAACTTTTAGGGGTGACTCCTGCTCCATTGCCCTCCCCACAGTTTGAGGGGGGCTGTCCCTTTAGGGGTGCCTCCCTGCATCACTGAGAGTAGCAATGGCAGCCAGTAGCTGATGCATTAGTGTGGTTCACAGGACCAGCTACCACCTCCCCACAAGCCAGGACAGTGTGTGTCTGTGTGAGATCTATTCCTTTAATGTTGCTCACTTGCCCACACTGGTCTAGCATCTAGCAATGGCCCTGTGACTGGGGCTGGGAAGGACCTTGGGGGTCCAAGCTAGATGTTGCTGAAATAGCTTCCTGAGATGATGAAGAGACAGCTCTTGTAGATTAGTGGGTGAAAACAGACAGTGCCTCGTTACCTCAGATAGTCTCTTGCGATGCTGCAGTTGTAAATTGCTGTCTAATTTCTCTAGGTATTTATACCATGCCCCTCACCATGGAATCCAGTTTCAACAGCTGCAAGCATTAAAACAAACCCTTGAGATTGGCTGTAAAATGATGAGCTCTTACAGACCATTTGGGTTCTCTTTCTATTTGCCTTCTGGTGGTGGATCCTTTAAGGGTTATGTTTTCAAACTTTTCTCCACAACCCTGAGGGCTAGAAACTTTCATTATAAAATGTAACCTGAGATTACCACATAGTTTCTGAAAGCCACATCTCCTGGGTTCATGTAACTCCCCAGACATCATGCAGCTTGTGATTAAAATCACAGGAGATTGTTGACGCTGGCTGAGCTCTTACCTACAAGGAATGGTCAACATGACAAAGTCAGCAATGGACAGAAGATACCCCCATTCTCCACAAAGGGGGAAGCTGTTGTAGCTCTTGACAAATGTTGACTTTAAAGGCAGCTTGCCTGTGAAAATAATATTATGCCTCTGTTTGTTCTTGAAAACATAATCATTGCTGTACTGTGGCCAAACTCTTGTTCTCATTATTGACCTATTTTTTTCAGGATACTAAACACCTTTGACGCTGCTTTTGGGATAGTTAATCAACAAGGCTGTCAGGATGATGGATTCTTCCTGAATTATTGCTTAATTGGCTTTGTTGGCGGTATAAATCAAGTGGAATACCAATTCTTTTAAAGCAACAGCCAGGCAGCCATGCTGAGCCTGACAACGATGAGTTATAAGTTTCTGCCACAGAGCCATATGGGTGTGCCACCTCAGACCCACAAAAGCAAAGGGACTGCCAATTCATTTTGAAGACTCCCTGTCCTGCAAAGGCTTAAGCATGTGTGTAACTCTGTGGGCTGTAGACCCATTGATTTCAGTGTTGACTTGCAGGCCTGGGGCCTTAGATACCAGGTGAAATCTGGTCAACGTCAGACTGAGTAGTGACCAAAAGTCAATACTACCTGGGGCCTATTCAGTGGCATATGTGTATGGAGTTACACCATTTGCTTCCTAGTATTACAAACCCTCCACCAGCACAGCTGGCACTGATTGTCACATGAGGCCAATTTCAATGGGCTGTAAGATCTCGATCCACAAGGGGACTGGGGCGTTCTAGACACCTTGAAAATCACTGGAACAACAATGGGATCCAGAAATGCTGTTAGGCTCCTAGATCATCCAGACAACAAATGTGGAGAGAGAGAGAGAGAGAGAGGTGCGTAAGAGCGGGATCCACAAAAGCTAGGTGGCTCCCCACATAAGCTAGCCAATGCAAGATGATGACAAGAGGGGTGTGTCTTAAGCCCCACCCCTCTGACAGAGTTAGGCACCTAAATCTGAGCTACTGGAAGGAGTCTGCCTTTGCTTGCAACCCATAGCCAGATTCTCCAGAGTCAGGTGGCTTAGGTGCCTAAGCTGTTTCTTGAGAGAATGAGTTAGGCACCTGTCTCCATGCGAAACCTCCAGAAGGGGCGGTGATGGAGGCTTCCCTTCTAATCTTTAGCCCAGTGGTTAGGGTTCTCACCTGGGATGTGGGAGACCCCGATCTAGTTCCCTTCTCTGCCTGATGAGAAGGGGTTTGAACAGTCCTCCTTCCCCCGCCCCGACCTGCCCACAACACCATTTGTGGGGAGTGAGGTGGTCTCTGAGCATGCCCACCAAATCAAGTGTGTCTCTCCCTGGAGGCGAGAGAAAGAGAGGTGTGCTGTCTTCCCCCAGTTCATGGGTCTCATGGGGGCTTAGGTAGCAGGAGATAGTCTAGATGCCTGCTTGAGACAGCAGTGCATGTTTAAAGGCAGAACCATAGGTGTCTAGGGAACTTTTACTGCAAATATTCAGGCACTGAGTGAATTTCGGATTAGGTGGCAGCCGATGCTTAATTTGCGCCAGGGCTGAGCCCCTGCGTGGTGGCGGGTTTTTTTTTTAACCATTTTTTGGCTTTGTTTTTCAGTTTGGAGGAATTAATTTCTGTTGCCAATTTTGGTTGGGTTAGCTTAGTCACACTTTGAAAAATGAAGAATTGTCTGCTTAGAAAACTACTGAAACAGAATAGTTTTAAGTCTTCGTGAACCTTTTTTTTTTTTTTTTGACATTTGAGATCAGTGACACTGCCTGTCTGACTAATGCTTTGTGGGTGTATGCTTTAGAAATATAATAATAGAATATTAGAGATGGAAGAGACCTCAGCAGGTCATCTAGTGAAACCCCCTGCTCAAAGCAGGACCAGCCCCAACTAACCCTGTATCTTACTGAATGCTCCATGTGAGACACACTTTGGAGTTACTCTAACATATTAGCTGCTCCAGCATGGAATGTCATGTTGCCACATGAGTAAATCCACTGCTTGCATCTAGAAAGTCTGAAGGAAACTTGTTTTGTAGGTTCTGTTGAAGTATTCTGAGAGTGATATTGCCATGACAACACTGAATAGCCATCATACACCAATATTTGCGTCCTTCTTGGCATTTGCGCAAATAGAGCTTGCATGGGCGCGGGTTGTTTTTTTTTTAAAAGTGATAGATAAAATATCATTAGTTTGTTTTTAATCATCATGATAAGAGCCGATGAGCAGATCTTTTGCCTGGGCTAGGGACGGTCCATGCTTCTTTTGTAACCTTTGGAGGAAAAACTAGTTCCCATGTTTTAAGACGTTAGGACAAAGAGAGAGAGAGTGGAATTCAAATAAACTTGTTCCTTTCCAGTCTGATGTATAGAAGCTGCTAATTAGAAAAAGATCTATTGGGCTATCCAGTCTGTCTTGTTGCCAAGCAAGATTGTTCCCTATTGTCAATTTCCTAATGCACTGTCCGGTCTCATTTTTAGAAAGTTCTAAGCGATGGGCCTGCTACCAGTTCTGACTGAATTTGTCCTGGAAGGGGGATCAATGTTACTGACTAGCTCCAACCTGCCTTTTTGTTTTGGCAACAAATATCTCCCTGTTCTGATCAATTTAGTTTCTTTAAATATGTAGAGTGTCTAATTTAAAAAAGAAGTCCTGGTTTTATCTGCATATGTAATTAATTTCCTCACAAAATGGTTCTGGTATTTAGACTTAAAAAAAAAAACAAAAAAAACCCCCAGAATAATTCTGCTTACACACAAACATTTTCCATTAAATTAAACAGTGATCTCTCTGAAAATACAGGACCTGAGTCTGCTAGCATTTGCTTTACAGTAGTGTACATGGAGTTAATCCTGATTTACTCCAGTTCCTGAGGCTGATCAGGAACACTATCATGTATGAGGATGGGAGACCGCCTGTAGACAATACTTCCAAACATCCCTTATCCATGGATGAAATGGGAGCAAATATGTTCTTCCCAAGGCTTTCCTGTCTTCTTCCATGAGCGTCTCTTAGAATTCCCTTCCCTTCCTCTTCAGATGAAGTCCAGCTTGTCTAAGAAAGAGTCCATGTTCACAAACATGAATACTGCTAGCCATGTGTTATTGGTCCAAGAAAGCCCAGCTCATCAATCAGCGCTGCTTGGCTTGTTGAAAGCCACATAGATAATTCTTGTATGAAAGGCACTTGGGCTGCATCACATCAAGAAGCATTTGAGCTGCACAGAATGGGGAGGAAGGGCTTGTTAGAGGCAGCCAGAGGGCAATGTCTTATTAAACTAATAATGATACTATTTGTGTCTCCCCTTCATAGATCATTGCAATACTGCAAGGCCTGCTGAGAAGCCATGTGCACAACAACCCATGCCCAGATTCACCACTGGAATTCTGCAGGAGCTAGGTACCTCAGTACATACTCTTCTCCCGTGGCCAGCAATGGGGTGTCTCTTTCTGAACTCTGTTCTCTGCATAGCTGGCTAAAAACAAACAATCCTCCCAGGGGTGAAAGTAACTTAAAGGACTTACCGGTACTCCGGAGTCCTGAGCAGGGGTGTGTGGCATCAACCGGAAGAGGCATGACCTCAACTGGAAGAGGCGGGGCTGGGCCCTTTAAATCAAGATTTTAAAGGTTCCAGGGCTCTGGCTGCAGATGGGAGCCCCGGGGCCTTTAAATCTCCCCCAGAGCTACCAGATGCAGAGGCGGCCGGGAGCCCTGGGGCTCAGGGGCGATTTAAAGGGACCCAGGCTCTGGCCGCCACTACCCCAGCGGAGCTCCTGGCCCTTTAAATCACCGCCGGAGCCCTGCCGCCACTACCCTGGGGCTTTGGCAGCGGGGCTCGGGGCACACTTTAAAGGGACCGGAGCCCTGCCACCGCTACCCCAGGAGCTCTGGCAGTGGGGCTCCGGCGGCGCTTTAAAGGGCCAGGGGTTCCAGCTGCTGCGGGGAGCCCCGGGCCCTTTAAAGCGCCCCCTGAGCCCCACTGCTGGAGCCCCTGGGGTAGAGGTGGCAGGGCTCTGGCGGCACTTTAAAGAGCCCGGGGCTTCGGCTGCTGCGGGGAGCCCCGGGCCCTTTAAAGCACCAGCCTGGGGAAGCTGGTCCAGCACGATGTACTGGCCCAAACCAGCTTACTTCATCTCTGGATCCTCCCCAACCTGCAGTCAGATTAATTTGTACCTCACTAAGCAGAGTAGGGTCCCACTCATGACTGTGGGCTCAGGATGTAACCATAATACAAAGAATCGTTTGTGAAAAGTTTTACAAGTCAGAGTACTCAGATGAGTTTGTCTTGTCCTGAGGCATCCTATGTCGTCTTCACAAGGATTGGGACAAAAAGCAGGGATCTGAGAAAATGTTCGCAAATGCTCACAGTTCCATGAATGCCAGCACTTTGTGGTGCATTATCTCACAGCCTGTGTTCATTACTGGTTAGCCTCTGGGGCTTAGAGTTTCCCTCTCGGTGGGGATCAGAAACAATTGTGTGTGACCTAAGTGACCAGGCACATGCTACAGCTAATGCGTCACTAAAGTGAACAGTTCGTGAACACCCCATAGGCTGAATTTCATTCATCCAATTATTAGGTGAAAATTATAATTCATGATATTTGCAGGAATTGGGATCAGTTGATGAATGATTCATGAATAGAAAAGAGTAAAATTGGTGCATTGTTTGTAATGGATAACTCAACCAACTTTACTCCCCCAGGGCAAGGTCCTCATATTGTCCTGGTGTGATATTTACATGCGGATATGTTGTGATGTATTAAAGCTGTAATGCAAACACCATCCTCTTGCTATATGAGCATCACCACAAGGCAGTTTCATTGCACCAAGACCCCACACTCCAGCAAAGGGCTCCCACCCAGGAAACTTTGACAGGCCAGATTTTCAAACATGCAGTTGCGTGCAATTGCACACTCTACACATACATATCTGAGTTGATTTTGTACAGAAGTGCCCACTTGAATGTGCAGACACAGGGTTGGTGCATGCAAAACTAACAGTACAGGTTATAACTTGGAGCAAATGCAACCCCCTCTTCTGTGATTGTGGGGAAGGGGTGTGGTTCTGCTACTCAGCAAGGAGCACAGAGCCCTGCTCCATGTACGTTCCCTATACAGGAGAAAGGAGAGGGTATGGCATGGGCTGGCAGAGGCAGTTAGCTGAGTATCCATGGATACACAGATCTTCCATCCACGCTAATAGGGGAGGTGGTGAGGGGTGGGGCTGGCTGTGCGCAGGAAGGTGAGAATGCTGGGCAGAAGACTTGGCCCACCATGCAACTCTTAATTCTTTGTTTAAAAGCATGGCCTTTAATATAGTGCAAGCCAAGGCTCTATTCCTGCAAGGCATTGAGTACCCTCACTTCCCATTGACAGCAATGTGAGCTGATGATCAGTACTGTGCAGAATCCGGTCACAAGCCTGTAGGACATAGCACAACTCCACAGGGAAAAGTCAGGATGAATCCTGCACCCTGAACACAATAGGACAAGCTAAGACCCATGTCAGCCATAGTTCTGAGTCCTCTGTGCTCAGTTGCTTTATGTACTTTCTGTGTTCGCATCTCAGTATTCTGTGTCAATAATAACAGAGAGAGGCAGAAGGAATTCCATCATAGCTTCTTTTTACACATCAGATTTTTTTTGGTTATAATTCCGTTCCCCGAGGGAAGCTCACATCAGATGCAGCTTCTGCATTTCAGCAAAGCTCCTGCTTTTTTTTAGCTCAACTTTCCAGCTGGGTTGATAAGGAAATCACTGGACTTTGCCCAAAGTCATACAACAAGTCAGTGGCAACAAGAACTCAGGAGCCTTCTGCTTCTTCCTAGTCCCTTTTCTGTCAGCCAGACTGCCTCCTGTTTTATCTCTGTTACCTATAATCACAGCACATTGTCTCCCAGTGCAGGTGGGTGCGGTTGTCTGACAGTGTATTAGAGCATAGGTGTGTCACGGCAAGCTAGGAACTTTTCTCCTCTGTGTTTGTACAGGATTGAGGTGACTCCTTACCAGCAATGTAGAGCCATATCGCCGCCTTAGCAGTACATGGTAAAAATCATCCACTGGAAGAACAAACAAAATGCATTTAGATAGTTAGAGTAAATCTAAGAAGCAGATGCATAATAACTTAGCACTTAAATACTGGAACATAGCAATTCTCGTGCTGTGGTCCATGGGGAGGACGGTGGTGACATAATGCTGGTGGATTTTCCTTGTTTCTGGCTGCTAAATTGCACTAAATATTTTCCTAATGTTACTCTTCTACATCAGTAACTGCCAAGGATGGTGGGTGACGGCAAGTGGAAGAGGAGGTGGTCTGCATGGTGATTAATCAGAGCATAGATAGCTCTAACCTGATCATCCTGTGGACCATGCAACGATGGAAGCTGTGAACCCCTGCTGAAGCACTCTTATTAGTCATTTGTACTGTGCAGGGAAGATGTAATTAACTAAGAGCCATACTACTGAGCTACCCAAACTGGGGCCAGGTGGTTTTTAGGGGACAGTCCAAATAAGATTGGGGCAACTTCATAAAAGAAAAATATTACAGCATTCTACAGTAATAGTTCCAAAGGCTCTGGAAAGATGCAGTGTTCTGGATTATTATGGTAGCATATGGCAGTATTTTTAAGATGAGATAAGTTTGGTACAGCCTACTTTAAAGCACAGCCAGAGGGGTAGCTCGCTAAAGACAGAAAGCAAAGGTGCCTATTTGTCTTCCATTTCTTTCGTTAAACCCAGTTACAGTCACACTCCTACGATGACAGATAAACACCTGAGGGTGTGCCTTGACTGCACTGGAAACTCCACTGAAGTTACGTCCATGAAAGACTGGTGTCAGTGAGAGGAGAAAACACTATATACATATATCTGCTGAGGATCTGGCCCTAAGTCTGCCTAGCTCAATGTAAATTAATGGAGCTATGTTCTTTGTACTACAGGAAGATCAGGGGAGTCAGAAAGGTGGGAGTAGCCACTTACCCTAGATTAAAGCACACAGGAGACCGTCAGCATCGCGGTCACACTTCTGACTGTAGCATATAGACCTAGCTAGCTCAGGTACCAATTGCAGCAAAGCTATGGCCACATGGACTTCAGCAGGGGCTGTACTAGCCTGCCCAGTACCCCAAGAACGTACTTCTAGCCCATGCTGCTGTGGCTTCATTATTATTGGTACCCAAGCTAGCTGGATCAAAGCTAGCTCATGTATGTCTGCATGCTGCAGCCACACCTATGACTTCAGTGTAAGTGTAAGAGACCTCCTTAGAGTGAAATCCTGACCCCATTGAAGTCAATGGGAGTTTTGCCATTGACTTTCAGTGGGGCGAGGATTTCACCCTTAATGCACAATTACATAAGAAGATCTTACCACACCCCTCGTGCCAGCTTTTTCGAAAGTGATTCAGAGAAGGCGGCACTAGTAATGATTCCACTTTGGATCTGAGGAGGAGAACAAGAATCTATGAAGGCAGCAAAGGGCACAAATGCAATGAGGGCTCCTCACCTCTGCTGCAGTAAAGCAAATCTTTCCATCCTTTGATAAATTACGAAATACACCTAGGGAGAACAAAGACAGCTTGACTTTAATAGGAGGAGGTGGGAGGAACTTGTAACATATAAGATCAAAGTTGTTTCCATTCTGGAACAGCCCAGTGTCATCTAGTCCAGTATTCTGTTTCCCTCCCTGGCTGATGCCTGAAGATTCACAGGGAGACCAGATGTCCCAGGTTTATAGGGACGGTCCCAAAATTCAGGGCTTTGTCTTATATAGGTGCCTATCACCCCCTACCCCCTGTGCTGATTTTTCACACTTGCTGTTTGGTCATGACACATACATAATACAGCTCACAATGGGGTGGGCGGGAATTCACCCCCCCCATCCACTGGCACCTGGTGATCACGGTTTTCTCTGAAGCAACTCACAGGTGATCATTAAGTCTTGCAGGCTTATCAACTAGTAACGGCAGGTGCTGTCTCAATTCACGTAGTTGTCAAAACTAAAGGTGGTCAAAAGTTTTCCAACCAAAGGTTCGGCTGTAGGAAAATGTTGATTCATCAAAATCTAATGGTTCTCATGGGAACATGGTGGTTTTGGGTGAAATTTCGTTTAGAAAAAGATCAAAGGGCAGCATTTCCATAAGGCTGAAATGTAACATTGCTTTTTTTTTTCATTTCAAAACTTTATTTTGTATTAAAATAAAGTTGAAGTGGAACATTTCAATTGACATGACCCTTTTTTAAAATTTTTTTTTAAAATTTGCCCTTTGTTCAGATTCAAAATGAAAACAAACCTAAAAATCTTGGTATTTCCTATGATATGCCTAATTCCTGCCCAACTCTAATCAAAACATCTTTTGAACCCCCCCCCCCCCCCCGAAAAAAAAAAGCTCAAGGCTGGTTGGAAGATCCAAAATCATAGAAATGTAGGGCTAGAAAGGACTACAAAAGGCCATCTAGTCCAGTGGCTCTCAACCTCTTTGGGCCCAGGATCCATCTGTAAACTTTGATGGCCTATTGTGACTCAGTAAATAGATTTAGTATCAAAAGAATATGGCTCACTAAATATTTCTTGCCCACAATATATAATATACATGAATGTAAAAAGTACTAAATAAGTACACTGCGTATACCAGCATGTGGGCTCCTGCCGGGGGGTGGGGGGCTGGCTGGGGTTGGTTCCTCCAAGGTTGTAGCGCTGATCACTCGAATTTTGGCCAGCCAGGCCCCTGTCATCATGACAGAGAGGCAGCTGGGCCAAACCTGAGCAGTGCTGTGACTCGGTGCATCAGGTCCCAGGTTAAGGGTACAACCATACTGTAACCTGGTTTCCTGACATGATGTATCAATGTAGATCAGGCTTAGGTGTCTTCCTAGGAACAATGTGCAGCACTAATGTTTCCTACTTTAGGAAATGAGTCACTAGTGCCTTCTCTATCTCCATTTAAGTATGGCTTGAAAGTAGAAGTTGCTTTTGGTTTAGGTCGCATCACTCTGGTTATCTTAAGAATATGAGTAACAATTTAATGGGGACAAATTTTATCTTCCCTTCTGTATTCACATCATGAAGGTGGACTGCGTCTTATTCCCATTTGGCTCGGTTATCCTCACCTGAAAAAACCCTCTTCACAGATTTGAAATATTTGAAAAAAATGTATTATATTAAACTTTGAGGAAAACGATAATTCAAAGACCCTAGGGCATTTTTAGGTGCTTGTTATAGACATCAGTGGAACTTTCAGCAATTCCTTTCAAAATGGATTTAAGGGTCTTTCTACCAGCACTTACTGTGCAAAGGGGCTTTTATAAAACCATATATTTGTTAAAAAAGATGCAAAAATGGACACATTTGTAGCCGGAAGAAATTCCACCCACAGTGAAGGACGTTAATCATCTTGGAAATGTTGAGCTTCTAATGTTGTTGTTCTATTGTATACATTTTTTTCATTGAGTTAAAATTGGAGATTCTCAAACTCTGAGCTGACTCTGCTTCCCAACCTTGAAATGATGCCTGAAAGCACCATAAGGTGTCATTGGGTTTCCAATCACTGGTCCATGTCACCAGGACCCCGATCCTCAAAGGTATATAGATGGCTAAGGCCCATTGAACTCAATAGGTATGAGGTGCCTAAATACCTTTGAGGATTTGGACCCAGGATACCAGCTGTCCTGGGAGTCAATGAGGACTGCTCATATTCTCCAGTAGAACAGGTCTCTAGTAGCTGCAGTTGAGGCTTGTGACTGGTACTCAAGGCTCCTCCTAACCTTAATGACAAGCCTCTTTTGTTGGTCATGAGTGCCCCATCCCTTCCCATCTCTGATACTGTTGTATGTGCTCCTTTACTCAACAGAGCTTGCATGTCTCCAAATCGCTCCAACCCAAGTTCTGTTGCAGGCTAGAATGCACAATGCTGACTAAAGGTGGCAGATGCTGCCTAGGACAGTCAACGTTTTACAGCCCAATTTATTTCATGGCTTCCCCCAGTACAAGGCCCACAGCCCAGGCCACATGCCTCCAGCAATGGAAAGTCCAGTGGGGTGGGAGAAGGGGACAACAGTGTGTGTTGCACACCACCTCCACTCCACTAAGGGCCCAGAGTCCACTAGGGCAGCACGCACAGGGGTTGGGGCCAGATCAGCCAAGCAATACACTAAATCAGCACATCTCTTGGGCTGATGGGGCTCTGATGTAGCCATGCTTGGAAAAACTGTTCTCTTCTAGCAGTGTCTCCATAGGACATCATCCACAGCGATCCTGCCAGTTGTTCTCTCCCGGCATTGAATCTCCCATGAAAGAATAGCTGCCCCCATGGGTGAATCTGGCCCTGTGTCTGGTAAATTAGTGTCAAGTCCCCAAAGGCAGAGGGACACTGACCTAGCCCAGTTCCTGCATTGTAGCAGGTTCATTCTTTCTAAACTATTCCCTATAGATAGGCATCTTTCCCTGGTTCTCAGCAAGGACAATGAATTCCCTATGCTGGCAGGCAGCCAGTGCCATTAGGCTGTACTGCCTTACCCTGTAGTGCTAAGGATATTGTGATATGTGGTTGATGCAGTGTAAGCCCGTATTTTCCATGTTCCGAGACCCTCACAGGACTCTAGCTAGCCAGGAGCATGACTTACTTGCCATGGTTTTGAGACGGATCATGCAGCACACAAAATCGGGGAAACAGATTCTCATGGAGGAATCGCTGTACCTCAGAGCCATCAGATGGAGGAGCTGGTCATCGACAGCCAGGCCTATGAGCAAGAGGTAGAAAGGGCAGCGAACATGATAGCAACAGGAAGAAACAAGGTCCAGCCATCCTCTGAAATGGCAGGGAACGGAGGCTGCTATGTATGTCCAGTTTGTACACCTACCAAGTGACCCATCCCTGCTTAATGCCTCCTTGAGGGCCCTCACAAATAAAATCCAGTCAAAATTCCTTCCCAGCCTCAAGTCTGGAGATCACTTTCACTTCGTACGTGTGAGCAAGAATCACAGTAGTAAAGCAACTAATCCCATTCCCCTTTGTTAATCCATCGCGGGCCGTGGACATGTAAAGAGAGCACTGACTATAGCCTTAAACGCGTAGAACCTGGCTACGCTCAGGATCTCCTTGAGTCCAGACTTGTTGAAATCTGCCCTCAAGACTTCCAGGCACTGTCTAAGGATCCCACCATCCCATCTTAAACTTGTAAGTGGTCAGGAGTTTGGTGTGGGCAGTTCTGGGGTATGGCATGTACTTGCCCCTGAAATCCATCTCTGTCAACATCTCCCCATTCTTCAAAAATACCCCTACCCTTTTAATTGCAAAGGCATGCATGAGTGTATTCACTTGTTGGCCCTAGAAGGGTTGACCTACCCCCTGCCCTTTCTTTGCCCTTGTGCTCAGATCCCTTTGGCTGGGTTTGTTAAAGCTTTAAGAGGGTGGCTTTTCATTTTAAGTGGTTGGAAATTATTCCGTTATATCACTGAGCATCCCAAGCACATCATCAGGTTGATGCTTATGAACAGATGGGGCCAGTTCCTCATCTGGTGTAGAACAGCACTGAAGCCAATGGAGCTGTGCAGATTTAAACCAGTTGAGGATCTGGCTTATTATCCTTCTTAACTGAGGCCTTAATGTTTAGGATAAGCTCCTGCTTTGCTGACTACTGATGGACTCCAGCAAAATGTTTCAACACATGCTTAATTGGGGCCTATATTTAGCAGCATTCTTGGGGTTAATTAGGCACTGATATGCTAATACTGGGTCTGATTATTCTCCTCCTACTCCTCCCCATCCCCTGCTAAGAAAAACCCATGCATGGGACGAGGGAGGCAGGCTCTTGGGGAGAAGAATCTGGCCTGTGCAGTATGATGTGGGAGGAAGCAAGGTGCTGGGGAACCAGAGTGTGTCTCCCTTTCAAAAACTGCTTAGAGGGCACAATGTGCTGAATTTGCCAATTTTTTAATATTCCTTGTTTATCCCTTCAGTATCTGCATGTGTGCAATCTTACTGCATATTTTATACCGTAGTGCCTTTATTACAACAGTGATACATTTCAGATCCCTGAACTCAGAGCTTCTTGCTACACCCTGATGACATATCAGGAATTTCAGTTTCTAGAGACCATGTTATATCTTCCGCCTGAAAAAAAGTCCACCAACTTTGTGGCTTCCATTGATTACGTTTTGACTAGAGATCCCCATAGGGGAAAAATTTATATTCTATTGGCTAATGCAACTTAAATGGCCATTTAGCTAAATGGAAGAATCTCTAATGCAGATTTGTTGGACAGGAGCTTCCTGTGGGATATCCTATCGCATATACAAAATGTAACCAGATAGAACTAGACAAATTCAATCATGCAACAGAAACCGGCTTGCTTGCTTAAAATTGCAGCACTAGTCTAGCCAACAGAGGTCAGTGCAAACTAAATAAAAGGTCTTTCAATGCAGCTTTCTCCTATATAATCAGTCAGAGCCCTGGAGAGAGACTGAATGAACTAGCAGGACAGTGGCTGTTCAAACTGCCTTGCTCCTGTCCCCTGATCAAGAGAGAGCACCTCCAGGGGTGAGATGGAACTTCATGCTTTCTTTGGCCTCTTTGCTGAGCCTTATTGGCCTTTCTGGCACTTGGCAAATATTCATCATCAGCACCATCTCAATAATGCTCCAATTTATTCCTGTGCTGCAGGACCACTCAGCAGGGGAAATGGCTTCTTCCTGAAACATTCTCTTTGGATTGGTTACACGGGGAATGGACAGTGACAGTTTTGTCTTTGTGAGATGCATTACTCGCAGATTATGCCAGGAGCAGGATCTCACTAGATCTTCCATACAATCCTTCCACCCTCATCTTTCTACCCCTCTCTTCACAGCACAGCTGACCATACCTGCTCTCTGTACTGCATTCCTCAAATCTGAGACGTCCAGGAATCCAGAACCGGTTCCCTCTTCCCTCCTGAAAATATCCTGGAAACCGTTTTGACAGAATTCAGCTTCTTTCTTTTAAGCCAACGTCAGTGGCCCAAACTTGTGCTATGACCTAGCACACTGGCCACTTGCCAATGCATTTCACTTTCTCCTTAATGAATTAGCTTAGTGGAAACTCAATGCAACATCTGATAGGGGCACTAGAATAAAAAAGACAACTTTCCAGAAATCTGGAAAGCGGGGTGATCCTTGCTCCTGGACTGAGGGGGCTTACTGATGGGGGCAGCGAGGGATTGATGTTAATGCTCCTTCAGAGCATTGGCCTGGCCTAGTGCACTGAGACAAGGGGAGAAAGAAGACAGAGGGGAGCAGTGATCACCTTGGGATATCCCCCTGCCAACAAAGGCATTGAGGTGGAACTGCTGGGTAAACACGTCTGAATGTTTATATAGGTGTGGCCTTTCATGTACTTCCCTTGCACTGTTTTATTTGTTCAAACCAAAGCTTGCATCTCCATGACTCTGTCAACAACACAAAGAGCCCATCAATAATGACTCATCTAAAAGAATAGTTGCAGACCTCATTTTTATGGCACTAGGTGGGGTGACATCCTTCTGTACACTCCATATTCTAAATACAATAGGTTATGTACTCAGCTCCATCAGCTTGAATAGGGCTACGCCCACTTATACAACAGATGAGGATCTGGCCTAGTATGTTTAGCTTGGCCAAAAACCATCTTGTGAGATACTAACCATCACCAAACGTTGGTAGGATGTAAAAACCAAGCATGGAGAACAGTTGTTCAGGATAGCCCAAACAAATTTAAGGGGGCGTAATAGGTGAAATTTAAACCAAGGAACATTGACTGTACCAGAATGTCTTTCCTAATTCTGTGGTCCCTTACTCTGTCCTAGAGTCTCTTAAAGAAGGTGAGGCCGGGGGTGGGGGAAGGAGCCCTGTTACTGTATTGGCACTGTTTAGAGAAGATAGTGGAAAACCAAAGTCTGTATTGGCCAGGGAGCATGGACTTTCCATTGTTTGCATTATCCTGTGCAATTTGACTGGCCGCCATGAAATATGGCAATAGCCTTTTACAGAAACATATGGTGGATAATAGGTAATCCAGTCTAAGTGCTTGTACTCTTCAGGGATACTCACCATCTTGCCACTGCATATGAACCACCACAGTCCCACTGACCTGTAGAATTACTCCTGTGTATGTAAGTGCAGGACTGGGAACCCAACACCTTCTCTAACCTATTCCTCAGGATCTGCCATACAGGCAGAGCACTTAGTCCTTGGCAGACCTGTTCTTACTCTTCAGAATGTTTGACGGAGGCCTCTCAATCCAATATTTGAGCTCCCTACTTTTGAATTATAAGGCAGATGCTTTATCTATTAAGCTTCAGAGCCTTTGTTGCGGTCTTTCCCCCACACTATTTTAATTTCATAGTGTCTGCATCCCCTTGATTAAAAATGCAGCACTAGGTGAGCAAACGGGTTACTGACAGCTCACATATACCTTGTACTTAGCAAGGTATTTCCAGAGGTGCTTAAATTCTTGCAGGGAGAGTCTTCCATTAGATTTGAGCTGCATCTGTGGTTAAGGCTTAAATGTTCAATGGCAGCTAATCTTGGGTTTTCTAGGATCAGGATACAGGAAGCCCCCCCGCCCCATGTGAAAAGAGCCCTGCTAAAGGAATCCTGCTGCCACGAAGGTTGGAATGTCAGGCTTTAAGCTGGGGAAGGCTAAGGTATTCCTTGCTCTGAGCAGCAGTGTGAGAAGCTATAGAAGGCACAAAATAAACGTGACAAATTGTAAATGTAGCTGAGGGCCATTAAGCAGCAAAGTTATATAGTGCCTTTCACAGCAACGGATCATGAGGCTATAAATCCAATGTATGCATGGCCCCATGGAAATGCAGCCACCTTTGGGGAGGAGTAAAAGGTGCTGTGGTCTAAATCCCCAACCTCCTCACTGGTGGTTGGGGCCCACCGGGCATTACCTGTAGCTAGATTCTGGGTATGTCGACACTGCTACTGAACTTGATTGTTGCACAGATAACTGCAAATGTAGGTACTTAGGTTGCTAGCCCATGCTGCCACAGCTGCACTGTTAGCATAGGTAACAACAGCTAGATTAAAGCTAAGCCAGGTACGCCTCCCTTTGCCTTCTCTGAACATACTGGAGTGGGGAGCAGCCTTGCAGTCATTCGCAGGCTTGAGCTGGGAGGGGAGGATAGAGCCTCCTCAGCATAAGGTGGAGACTTGTCATAGCCCCATTCATGGTATTAGCCCCCAAGAGCCACATGGATCTACCCTATATTGCACCTGCTCCTACACTGGCACAAGGCATTTACATGCAAGGCTGACAGCGCCCCCCCCCGGTCGGCGGCAGGCTCAAACCTGGGGCTGCTGGAGCGTAGTGCATGAGCCTCTACCACATGAGCTAAAAGCCAACTGGCTCTTAGCAAAGGCTGTAGAGCAGACTCATCAATCAACCTCCCTCTCTCTGTGCCACTAGATGGGACAGAACACCACACCCACAAGGTGTGTGGGTTCCACACACTCCGCAGTTCCATGAAGGAGGTGCACTGTCTGACCCTGCGAGTCCTCCTGCACTGCTCTGTTCCCTGCAGTGAGACTGCCTCTGGCCCCTGCCTCTCTCAGGGCTGCCGAAGCCATGAGAACGCAAAGCCCCCTTAAAGAGTAAGTGGGTGGTGCTGCCCTCAAACTTGGCTGAAAGAGGCTGCTCCAGTCTTTAAGGGCCCGTATAGGTTACACTGTATAGGGAGTGGGTAGCAATGTAGTGAATGAAAAAAATCCATCTGGAATAAACATGGAATGGGGGGTGCGGGAGTAAGTGGGTGGGAAAAGTGGCTGTGTCAGCACCCTCCATGCGTCCTGCATTCCGTGCCTGTCGAGGGTGCAGTAACAGGAATGCTGGAAAGAAAGCAACTGGCTGCAGGTCATTTTTATTCATTTGCTGCAATCTGTAATGGTCTGGCACTGTCTCGGAGTTATTTGAGGGCCCGGAACAAAAGGACAGCATGAGAGCGTACAGCGGGGAGAATTTATGTTTTCATCAAGGAGCTCTCTTGTTTTACAATGGCCAGCAATGCATTTCCACTGTTGTCTTGTTAACAGTTGGAAGACTATGCCATCCATCTAACTAGAAGAGGTATACCAAAGGATGAATAGTTTGCCAGGCGTTCGCCTGTGATTCAGCAGTGACACATTGCTGCTGGCCACTGCAGCCCTGGCTGATGTCAGGGGAAAGACAATCATAGCTTCATTGGTCTTGACATAAACTTAGAGCAGCAGGCTTGGCGTTCCAGTTCACAGGCAAGCCAAGCTTGGCAGCCTTAGAGGAAGGATGGGAAGAAGTAGTGTTAGGTTGAGCTATACAGTGGATCTTAGTGAATCCCAACCTAGTCCTTTAGAAGCTGTGATGTGTCCAGGACTGGGGCCAAGGCTTGTTAACCATAGTGCCTGGAGAGTTTGGAAGATGAGGACTATGTAATTAATAGAATAGGTTTTAAAGTAACTAGGGAAGGGCCTACAGCACCCAGCGAGCTCCTGACAGCAGATCCCAAGCCCCAGCGAGAGGGTGCATAGTAAAGCCCTGCATACATTGCGGGAAAATTATTTGATGCTTGTGGCCAATATTTATTTGCAGGTTGTTCCAGGGGGAACAGCTGAGCCACAACTGAAGGAAAGGATGGGCTGCACTGAGGGGAAGTTTTTTGCCTTTGCTGAAAGGATACATCCATCAGAGCTAAAATGCCTCTGCATGACTCAAAGCAGAATCCTCCGCTCAGGCTGGCCATTTGATCTATAAGAATTGACAAAACAAAACTGATCAGACAAAGAACAAAAGACACACTGGGTTAAGTCTCTACCTCCAGAGAGTGGGGCTCCAACCTGGTCACTGTTAGGACAGGTAGGTCGATCTTAGTCTTGTCCCGAGTGGTTCATATCACTAAAGGACCCCCAGGACCGGGCACGGGATGCTGCCAGTCGGGCCTGAGGTGTGTTGGAGAAGCTGGGGGGGGGGGGAGGGGGAGAAGGGGTGTGTGTGTGTGAGAGAGAGAGATGTCTCAAATGAACCCCTTCTGAGGGATGTCATTCAGCAGTGACTGAAAGGTAACTAGGTCCCATAGAAATTTGGTGATCTCTCTCCTCTACTGTTGTTTTACCCCTCCTTTTTGGTCTCTGTCACATGCTGTATCCCATATCTGAGAGGTAGGGGGAGTGGTGCAGGCCAGGACTAGACTTCCACCAGGGAGTGTTGCAGGGGGGCATGGAGATGACATGGCAGAGCTGTGTGAGAGGTAAGGAGTGGGAGCAGTGTGAGGACCTGTGACTGGATCCCATAAAAAAGCAGGTATGCTGCAGATCATGGAGGGGGCCTAAGCAGAGCTGTGTGGTGATCTAGTCCTGGATCGGCAAGGCACTCCGCAGGTCAGGAGGAAGGGCTATGTGGGGACCCAGGACTGGAAAAGGAGAGGTGCTGCTGGTCCCACTAGAGAGCGCGCATAGGCACAGGGGCATGCCAAAGCTCAGCAGCTTAAGCTGCAGCAGCCGCTCTGAGCATGCGGACAGCAATGTGCTAGGAAAGGCTAAGTGCCGAGCTGGATTGGAGCTGTGCAAACATTATTTTTTTAATAAAAATTGAGCATAAAGGGAACCCCAGAGAGGTTTTTCAGTTCATCAGAGGCCTACCAATCCTACTGAGCATTTTCCTGGGACCATCAGGGTTACA
This sequence comes from Lepidochelys kempii, assembly GCF_965140285.1. NCBI lineage: Eukaryota > Metazoa > Chordata > Testudines > Cheloniidae > Lepidochelys > Lepidochelys kempii. The sequence continues at coordinate 157,293,010 of NC_136382.1, forward strand.
TCTATGGCTCCATCTAGATCACACTAGATCCAGGGTAGGAAAACACCATTAACTGGATCATAAAGAGCTTTACCTTCCAGGAACACTTCATTGAGGAGCCTTTGCAGCTGCGAGGCATTGATGTCTGAACCCTAATGCAGAACAAAGCACACGAGTTTATAAGCACCAGGCTTCCTTACCCGCCCACACCCTTTCCTTATTCTTCACTTGCTTACACCATTGTGAATCAGGAGTAACTCCACTCATGGCAGTCGAGTCACACAGCTGCAAATCTGGTGTGAGCTCAGAATCAGATCCTTGACTCCTGCTCTACACTGATGCTGTAGCTCTCAGCTGCCTGAGTCATGTAAAATTTTACTGCCCTGCCCCTAGCGCTCCCCAAGGCCCATCTAGGGCATTCTGTGTGACAGACTGTGTCATTTTTCACCTTTATGCATTGATATAACTATTAACTGTGAGAGGTCTATTGTGTAAAGGCTTTTGGCAGTGATTTTTCTCTTGACTAAGTCAAGGAGTTCTTTTATAACAGTTTATTAAACCATTAAGAGCATCTCCTGTGAACACACACAGCTTGGCTCAGAGAGAGCTGGAATCAATTACTCAAACGCTGACTGATATCTGCTTTCCAAATGCAGCAAGTGCAAGCTGGAAACCATTCTGATCAGAGGGAAAAAATATCCAAGGATTATTTCTAATTGCTTGTTTAAATAAACCCCAAACAATCATCCCCTAATATGGTGAGCCGTCCATTCCATTCCAGCTATCTCTCCTACTTTTCTGTGGATTCTGGCAGCCAAATCAATGCTGTTTTGAAGGTATCCACTTAAGGAATGCTAAGCCCACATTTCCAAAAACATATTTCTACATGGAGTGATAGCAAGATGGGAGGTTTTTCTTTTTCAACTCCACCTGTCTTTTTTATAATCGGCTGTATTCAGGGTACCTGTTTAGCATATCTGAGGAAGATGTTTTCAGAGGAGTTGTCTTGACTCTGGTTGGGTATGTCCTGGATCACAGCAAAACATGTACATATGCAAATTAGTGACAAAAGCCATGGGAGCCAGACCCAGAACCCTATTATCCACATAGCTCTGTAGCTGCGTGCAGCACTTTAGAATGGACAAGGTCTGTACAACAAAGCACACAGGGCTGCCTCAGAGACCCTGCAATCTAAAGACAAGAAGAGAGACAATAGTGATCAGGCAGGAAGTGGTGTGTGGATGTTTTATAACTTTGTAGAATGAGGGATTTTTTATTTTTTTTGGGGGGGGGGGGGGAATTCAGAAAGGATTTGAAGAAGAGGGGGTGAGCTTGGCCTCTCTTAAGCGGTAGGATGTTCTCAGCATAGGGAACCGCGTGAAACTAAAAAGTAAGTAAATGGAGGTGTCAGGAGGAGAGAATTTTAGGTGGCGTACAGGAAATGGGAGGTAATCAGGGCCAGTTTGTCACCTGGTGCAAACTGATGTCACTATACTGAAGTCAATGGCTTGCCGCCATTTTAGACCATGTTAACAGCTGGCCCATAGGCAGGGATAGAGTTGTAGAGAGCTTTGGAAGTGGAAGAAAGGGGGAAGCCAGTGCAGAAATTCAAGAAGAGGAGTGGAGAAGTGATGGGAGCTGCTTGAGAGGAAGATTGCCTAGACAGCAGTGAATTAATACTTTAGGGCCTAATCCTAACACACATGTAGCCTCTGACTCCAACGGAATTACTAAGGACCACCCACCTGGGTGAAGTTTGCAGGATTGGGTACTGTACTTGCATATGGCAAAATACAGGTTGTTGGTTAGTGATATTATTTAAGGAAAGTGAAAGGTTGTTAGTGTAACTGGATAATAGCATAAACAATAGGTTTCTCTCTCCATAACAGAGCTTAATAGCTGACTGGAAAATTAATGACTAGAAAGGGCTTGAGTCTCTCACTTACACCATTAACTTCAAAGGAGTCACTCCTGGTTTACACTACTGTGAGAGAGCAGAATCAGGTGCAGCCCAAGCTCCAAAGTAGAAGAGGACTGTACTGTAGAATGCACCATAGTGCAGAGAGAGAGAATTCTGCAGCTGGAATGACAATTGTACTGTACCTGGGCTGTAATTATCTGGGCCTGATTCTGAGCTCCTGCTAGTTTAAGAAGTGTAATTCCATTGACTTCTATGGGGTTACACTGCTACAAACCAGATAATTCAGAATCAGGTCTAGACTCTTGCAAAGACCAATTGGATCACCCAGTCTGACAATCAGCTTTCCGCAGATCCCTGCCTTATATTAGATGGACAAATCCCTGTGTGGAAAGGGGAGAGAATGCCATGCTGGGGAATGTGATAGTGCTACTGTCTAGGGTGGAGCGAATGAGTGATTATTGAGTTTGGTGGCCCAACTAAAATGAATCAGACGAAAAATTGTTGTGGAAATATTTTGTTTTTTCTCACTGAAATGAAAACACAGAAATTTTGTTTCTTGTCGAATGACAGGTTACATTTACTTTTCATGTGGTTTTTACAAAAATTAAATCTAGCTACATTTCAAAATGAATCATCAATTCAAAATGGAAAGCTGCACCATTTCGACTTTTTCCATCTTCCCTCCCCTTTGTTGTTCAAAACTAGTTATTGAATTTGATTGGAATTCAGAAATAGTTTCAGGAGATCCTAAAATTTAACTCAGCTCTACTGCTGACAGCGATTTACTTGATGAAAATGCATCTGAAAAACACAAATTAAAGATTAAAGACCTGATTCTGAAACTGCCCCTCACATGGATAGATTACTTATTCTGTGAGTACTCCCTCTCATAGCTCAGTACAAAGGTGGCAGAGCTGTGCCCAGAGACATAAGAACAGCCATACTGGGTCAGACCAACGGTCCATCTAGCCCAATATCCTGTCTTCCGACAGCGGCCAATGCCAGGTGTCCCAGAGGGAATGAACAGAACAGGTAATAATCAGGTCGCCCATTCCCTGCTTCTGGCAAACAGAGGTTGGGAAATCATCCTTGTCCATCCTGGCTAATAGCCATTGATGGACCTATCCTCCATGAACTTATCTAGTTCCTTTTTGAACCCTGTTATAGTCTTGGCCTTCACAACATCCTATGGCAAGGAGTTCCACAGGTTGACTGTGCATTGTGTGAAAAAAATACTTCCTTTTGTTTGTTTTAAGTCTGCTGCCTATTAATTTCATTTGGTGACCCCTAGTTCTTGTGTTATGAGGAGGAGTAAATAGCACTTCCTTATTTACCTTCTCCACATCAGTCAATGATTTTATAGACCTCTATCATATCTCCCCATAGTTGTCTCTTTTCCAAGCTGAAAAGACCTAGTCTTATTAATCTCTCCTCATATGAAAGTCGTTCCATACCCCTAATCATTTTTGTTGCCCTTTACTGAACCTTTTGCAATTCCAATATATCTTTTTTGAGATGGGGTCACCACATCTGCATGCAGTATTCAAGATATGGGTGTACCATGGATTTATATAGAAGCCATATGATATTTTCTGATGTGAGGCAGGTGGCAGAAGAGAAGGCAACAGGCAGGGTGGGGTGGGCAGAGGAGAGTAGGGTTGCAGCAAAGAGACTGGTTAGTGGCTGGTGCCAGGACATCCATAATGTTGATTCACACACCTCCAGCATCAAAGTCATTTTTCACATGTTCCTACCTTTGGTATCACTGGGCTGAGCCTGCTTTTCAGGTCCCTAAAAAACACCACAAGAGTCACATCAGAAAAAGACAGCCTTCTAGCATTTATTTGCAGAGAGAGAGAGAGCTCTAAGAATGCTTGTGAATCCCAAACACCCTGTGATTGTGCTGACACTTTTCAGGTGTTTTGGTTCAGAATCACGCCTTCAAACTTTGTCTAATCATCCCTGCTGCATTAGTAAGCACAGTGGGCCTGATTCTCTGCTCACACTGGTTTCAAACTTTTTCAAAGTCCACTGACTTCTCTGCAATCACTCTTGATTTACACCACTGTAGGGGAGAGGAGAATCCAGGGCTGTGTGTGCAACTGCAGGACTAGTTTGGCAGCGCTTTCACCACCGGGAGGCATGAGGGGGTCCATCTCTTCAGTCAGCTCTTACATGAGCAAAAGCTCCTGGTTACCTTAACTCGAGCTCTAACATTATGAAATGTCTCTAATTTTCCTATAGCACATGAACACAAGATGAACATTAATTAAAGGCAAGAGGATACCTGAGGACATTTAAAGGCAAATTTAAACCAGAGCACACATTTATGGCCAACATAAAATTAACCTGTGGACCTCACTGCTACAGGATGTTACTGAGGCAAATACAGTTGCAACTCCTAACATTCCAGTTTTGCCTTAGATGAAGAAACAAGCTCACCTCAGGCTTTGCAGTATTCCCTATGAAACCATATGCTTGTTATAGGGCAGTAGTTCCCAGACTGGGGTTCCAGTTGCCCCTAGGATGAGCTACCTGGTCAAATGATAATAGCTGCTCCTCCACTTTTCCAGCTGCTACCCTTAGTGTCCATGAGTACTAACTTACTACTCAGATAGAGGAAGAATGGCCCAGGGGTTAGGGTACTAGCCAAGGACACAGAAGACCTGGGTGCAACCTCCTCCTCTGCCACAAAGTTCCTGTGGGCAAGTGACTCAGCCTCCTTGTGCCTTAGTTTCCCATGTAACATGAGGATAATAGCAAGGGGATAATAGCCCTACCTTGCAGGGGCGTTGCGAGGATAAAGATTGTGAAGCACTTTGAGAGCTCCTGCTGGAAAGTGCTATATAAGAGCTAGGTATTATTACTACTGTACTCCCAGGATTTGAATGAGACTGTGTGTGGAAGACGTTACTACTGAATATGAGTAAGAGTGGCAGAATCCTGCTCACTGGAAGAAGTTCAAAACACATTGACCCAGACTGTGATTCCCTTACTCACAGGGATGGGCAGTTACTCACATGAACAGTCCCAGTGAAGTCCAGGTAGCCTAGTGATAGCTTCCCTCATGTTTCTGTTCCAGAAAGAAGCAATTGCTGTAGCTGGCTTGGGGATGTTTTGCAAATGACAAATGAGAGAGGATGTGTCCACAAGACAATCTCATTAATTAAGACATGGTCCATGTTGTGTAAAAGCTGTGGAACCCCACTATAGGGCAGATTGCAAATAACAAGGCAATGCCACTGTGCAATATTATCTAAGGCAACTTTGTCAAGTGTGAATGCTGTGGCTTAGATTTTTTTTTTTATGAAGACTAGCCATTTCTATGAAAACATCTGCATTTATGCTGACTAGGATAAAACTTCCACCCGGTGTCCCCAAATCTACAATATTATCCTTGTGGGTGGATCCGTACATCTGTGTGGAGTCCCGTTGAAATTAATGGATCTATGCAGTGAGTCCGCCCACATGGATCAGACATCAGGCACCTGGATTGTAAACTCCTTGGGCGAGGCACCCTGTCTTTGCATACACTTCATGCAATGGGGACCTGACCCTGACTGGGGCCCGTTGGTGCAACAGCAGTATAAATATTAAAGAACTACTAATACAAGCCATCAGCCCTCCTTTCTTAGAGCAGGTGTCCATCCCAAGCTGGAGGGAAGTCTCCCACCGGCATACAGTATGGTGCTCTATTGGGGATACTCTGTTCTGGAGTCATTACTGAGATGCTCCTAAATAAACCCTTCCTCTGTTCAGCTATGGCAATTCCTGTGTACCCATCTGTGGGCCCAGCCTAAACTCCTAGCGTTCCTGCCAATACACTCCTGTCACTGACCTCTCTCTTTGCAACAAGCTTCCACAAAACATTCACATAAAACACCACATTAATGACCCATGTCTTAGATGTTCAGAGACAACCCTGGAAGCTGGAAATAAGTATAATGATCTTACTCATGGTTGTCTTGGATCCTCAGGAAGATTCGTAGGAGGAATTCAGCCTCTTGGCCTTCTTCTGAGGTGGCTGGAACAACAACATAGGTCCCGGGGCTCAAGAAAAAGTAATTGGTGACATCACGGGTCGACACATTGAAACCGTACTTCAGAACTTTGGATTTATACTGAGAGAAAAATGCAACTGGCAATCTGTCCTTCAGGCCCTGGAACTGAAGGAAATTATTAATTGTACCATGGCAGTCCTCTATTCCCACAGCCCCTTTCATCCACAAAAGTCTGAAATAGCTTTTCATATTCAATCCTGCATATATGGGAATCACTTCACTCACCACTGCAATGCAATCATCTCTGGGGTGGAACACGGACGGCAGTTAATAGTGCACAGCAGCACTACACAACAGTTAGGGAAGTGAAAAAGAACTGGGGGGATTTTAGGTGGGTGGAGTGTAGTTAGTTGATCTGGAATGTGCCAAGAGAGTGGGGTGAATACCCTAATTCCGGTGAAAATTTCCTTGGCGTATGTCATGTACATGAGTGCTCAGAGCCCCAGTTAAACATTTCATCCAGAAGACAGTGTCTTTAGCAGCAGTGCAATCCTGGCATCAATTCTCATAAGGAAATAATGTATCCTGATCTTTCTTTGGTTATTCCAATACTTTTGCGGAGATGAAACAATAAATATAATGTAACAGCTGTTACTGTGATGACATGTAAAGATAGCGTAATAAAAATCCTTACTAAACAAATTCCCTCAAATACATTGGAGTGTATAAATTCCATTTAGAATGGCTATACAGTGTGACACAGTTATTTATGAGCCATGCCTTTGGGAGAAAATAGTATAAATCTGCTATCTTGGGGGAGGGGGAAAGACTGTGGGCTTGTCTAGACAAGCCGTTAGAGCACAACAAGCTGGTGTGTAAATCTACACAGCACTGGCTTGCTGTGCACTAACAATCTGCCTGGACTCTGCTACCATACACTAAAAGTTCCCTGGTGCACTTTGATCTACCCCGCTTTGAAATGGGAGTAGGTGAATGTGCACAAGGAAATGTCCAGTGTGTGATTCCATGGTCCGCATGGACAGTTAGTTACGGGGCAGGCTAGTGAGAGGTAGATTTACACCCCAGCTTGCTGCGAAATGAGTGCTTGTCCAAGCCATGTTATAGAGGACATGGGAGCTGTCTGGACTGCAAGGCAGATCCACAATTGGCGTAAGCTGAAATCAATGGAGGTGTCATTTGGCATCTGGGTCTTATTCTGAGCTCCTGCTAGTGGAAAGTGGAAGTAACTCCCATTTACGTCACTGAAGGTAAAACTGGTGTGACATCAGAATCCGACCCTAAATATTTACCTAACTATCACATAACATCAACCCTCCGTGTCTGTCTATATATACCCTGCACAGCACTTCCGTTATCCTGCCAACACATAACATCCGTTCTGCTTCAGAGTGATGATATGATGGGTCTCAATACACTGTGAGAGATTAATAATGATATTGCTGTTCTGGGAGTGAACTTGGTGAACTTTAGTACATGCTATAGTCAGACCTAGTACCAGCAGCTCCAATGTAAACTTCTTAGGCCTGGTCTATGTGGGAAAGTTTTTTCAGGATAACCTAAGGAGTGAATCTAAACCAATATAGTTACAGCAGTATAAACCCCAATGTAGACACACTTATTCTGGTATAAGACTGTTCAGATGGGGGATTATATTCCAATATAACTAGTAAAACCTTCCTTTGTAGACAAACAGACTTACACAGTTCTGTTACAGCCCCTTGCTTATGACTTGTAGCAACCTCACTTCAGTTCTTGAGCTTCCCATTATAAGGGCCTACACTGTATCAGAATTCCGAGGTGTACCAGTATTCATGCTTGAGCTAGATTTCTGGTAAGATCTGAGCCATAGGCAAATGTCCACTGGAGACTATACTGAGACCACCAAACTGATTTCACTTGTGATTTAAGTCAAATCTGAACACAGGAGTTCCAGAAATGAATTGTGAGTGATATAATGGAATAATGCACTGACTGGCCTCCTGATTTAAGGTTAATTTGAGGGATAGCTCAAACACCTAATATCCAGATCCTCCATGGGTATAAATTGGCAGAGCTCTACTGAAAACAATGCAGCTTTGGCAATATGCATAACTGAGGGTCTGGTCCCCTGATGGGAACATTAGAAAAGTTTTCAGCATTGTGCATATGTTTGACATCTTCAGACTTAGGCCACTAAACCATCTCTTTGAATTAGATTTCATGTTTGAAATGTCTAGATTCCCTTGACACTTGTGTTCAGATCTTGGCAGGATTAATTCTATCTTTCAGTGATCTCAGGCAGATAAATTGTGTCCTGCTCTGCGTACTGGGCCTGGTGCTCTTTTAGCTTATGCTGCTTTATTCAGTAGAACCCCCACTGAAGTCAATAGAAAAATAACAGTTTACAGGAGAATCAGGCCTACTGCAAGTAGGTCGTTAAAATAAGACCTCAAAAGCCAAGGCCTTTTCTGCTCCTTCTGGATATTAAAGGTCCTCTGACACTTTTTAAAAGAGCAGAGGTTTACCCAGAAGGTCTTGGCCAAAATTCTCTATCTCCACACCAGGATACTGTGTGGTTGTTAACTGCTCTCTCTCCCAGAGAACGCTGCATTTCAGTGATGCGTGTATATATATGTTTCTATATTTTATGCTCCTGGAATCAAAAGTGCTATATGAAAGTAAAATAAAGTTTGTTAAAGTTTGGACTTGTGACATAGCAGACAAGGAGATCTACTGTCAGTGCAGCAGGGGGAAGGAAAGATTGAAAAATGTTAGTATGAGAAAAGGAAGTGTTTGCTAAACTATCAGAGTAAATGTAAAGAAAACAATACAGCAAAAGCCTGCATGTTAATGCTCATGTTGTCTGTGATAGTCATGGAGAATGCAATACAAATATATGACTATATGTACATGAGAATATATATGTGATATAGCGAAAACAATATCTAAACATACACAATTATTAGAATTGATCAAATTTTTCTGATTTATTTTTTATGAAAACTTCAATTGAAAATCCAATTTCTGATGATTCCCCTCCTCTCTACTCCTATCCAGCTCTGGTAATTATTGATCAATCAAAGAAAAAGAAAAGAAAATGAACATACCTTGGGTTCAACCTGGGAGGAAGAAAGGGGAAATGCAGGTTTTAAATATAAAATAAGCATGAAGCTGATCTAAAGCTCTGTTCTCTATTCGAACACCCCTGATTAGACAAACATTTCCTTGGTACTGTTATCTAATGTCAAAGCTGACAGTTCATGCAAGTCCCCCCATTTTTCATCACTCCCTCTTCCCTTATCCACACTCACACCAGCTCTGCTTTATGGCAGCTGATCATGTAGCTCTGAGGCTAGAGTTCAGCCCTTAATCTCTATGCAGAGGCAAAACACCCCTACTCCCCCAGAAAGTGTTAGTCTTTCCCCAGTGGATGCTGCTTACCCTGAAGATCAAAAATCCGGTGAACAATTTTTGTGCATTTGGCATATTATTGGCAGGTTTTTGCATCAATGACACCACCACATTATACTTTTTCAGGTCAGGCTCTTCCACTTGGATAAAGTACTGGGGGTTCCTTGAAAATGCACCTGCTGTGAAATGATTAGCAGTAGTAGTATTAGCTGTACATAGCATTTAAAGGCCCTTGCCAAGATCAGGACCCGATTGTGCTAGCTGTTATACATACACATAGTAAGAGCTGGCCTCTGCTCCAAAGAGCTTACAACTGAACCAGACAAAGACCAAGTGCAGGAGGAAGGAAGTGTTACTATCCCCGGTTTAGAGACGGTGAATTGAGGCACAGAGAGATTAAGTAACTGGCCAGTGGTCACCCAACAAAGCCATGGCAGAGTCAGAAATTTAACCTAGATCACCTCAGTCTCAAACCCAGGGCCTTAACTACAATCCCATCCATTCTCAAGCCAGTAAGGGCAGTTTCTATTAAAACCCACGCAGACAAGGATACTCTAATGGAGAAGAGGATTGTTGGCTTAGAGGTTATAGCTGCACAACCATGAAAAGGAGGAGTTCCAAAAAATTCTCCCCTTTTCCCAGAGGACGATTGTTTGCCATGAAAAATATATGGTGTCAGTAACAATGATGCAGCTCTAAAGATAAAGGCCTTTTGGGAGACCAGTCAGACAATGGAGCCAAGGTTTTGGTTAGTGGTAAGTAGTGGCCTCAAGGAAAGAGAGCTGGGCTGATGTGCATTTTCAAGATGGACACACAAGACTGAGAAGAGAGCTCTCTCTTAATATAGAATAGACTTTAAGTATTAATAAATCACTTGATTGTGTTGGTTTGGGCTTCAGAGATGACAGTTCGCTGATGAGTGGCTGTATTTTGCATTACGGCATGTTCAGTCATGAACTATACTAGACGGTTGATGGCAAAATATACGCCCATGGAAACTGGCCTCCTTCTACCCACTGCCAATAGAGTACATCCAGCCATCTGCCAGCCACACGCACTGACATGTTCATGGACTCTTAACACAGCCCTGCCTATCAGTCCCTCATTCTGTTTTTTTACAGTACATTGACAAATTGTAATCAGTGTTACTAGGAGACTGAAGCCTGTCTATTGCTGAATAATGAAACAACGTTGAAGATAAAAGCAACCCTTTATTGATCACAAGCTTCTCTCATAGATTAAAATAACAACAACGAATAAGATGTGCAACAGCAACAAAACCCCTGAAGCTCAGCACAACTGAACGATCAGGGCACAGGCAGCAAAGCTGATGGCCTCATCTACCCAACAGAGTGTCCTACTACAAGAGAGCTTTGGGATTCTAGTCAATTCATTCCACAGGTATATGTGTTCTGTAATATTATTACTTTGCAAAGCAGGCTGGCTATCTCACCACCTCAGACTCTCCAGCCCCATCCTCGCCCTGGGTCAGGCAGGCCTGATATAAGGGACAGTGAGTTTCGATCTAAGAGAGTACAGGGTTTTTAAATCATCAGTTTTGACTCAGAGGCCAATGATGCCTCCTCAGTTCTGCCTGCTTTGTTTGGAGTTAAGTGCGAGGGTGGAAAACATCAAGCTCAACAATTTTGAATCAATACTTTTGCAATCCAGCCATCAGAGTGGCTTTGTGTGTGTGTGTGTGTTGGTGAGAGGGAGGAGAGATAATGGGGATGGGGTAGGAGATCAGACTGGGACATTCAGTACCGTTATGATAGTTGCTTCCACCTGCAGTGAGTCCTCGAGCCCACTGGTTTACATACATGGCCAGGGACCACCTTGTACCATGCTGATCTCCAAAGTCCAGAAACGATGGGGTGTTATTGCAAATACACAGCAAGGAAAATTGCTCTGTGAAAGCTTGACGTGACATCCTGGAAAAAAACGAGAAGTATGATGTTTCCGTTTAATACATCAGTTGGATACTAACGCTTACACTCGCGGAGTGGGAAAGTGGATCTGTAGCCAAGGCAGGAATGCGGTGTTGCAGGTTTCAGCTGATCGTGACAATGCCTTGTGGAAGATGTGGAGTCTCCGAGTGATCACACTTGTACTACCTAAAGCCCTGATCCTACAACTGAATCCTTGGGGGCAGAGCTCTGTGCCTATGTGGAACCCCATTAAAGTCAATGGGATCCACCTGTACACATCCTGCTCCAGGATCAGGGCCTACCATGGTGAGAAAAGCAAGCCGGGGCTATGAAGTGGTCGGTCTCCAGAAAGGAAGATGCTGGACAACCCTCCACTCTTCAGTACCCCAGGCCAGCTGCCACCCATACTGCATTCCAGCCCATGTCCACACTGCACTCTCCAGTGCCCCAGCACAGGCCCTACATTGGACGCTCCAGCACCATCCAAATTACATCCCAATCTGCACTCTCTCTATATATCCATGCTGCTCCCTCTGCTCTGCTACCCTCTGAGCCTGGCCACACAAGTCTGCAATGAGGGAGACTTCCCAGTGGCTAAAGAGTCTGTAAAAACTGCAGCAAAGCTATATCTGAGCCTGACCAGACACATGAAATACTACCAGCCTAGACCATTCAGGAAAATCCAAACTCTGATGACTGGAGTCCTTGCTACTGTACCCAGCTCCTCTCTGCATCCCTTTGGGTGCTAATCCTTAAAATTTTGTATTTCTTGTTTAACAGGCCACCTACCTTGTGGTGGCCAGCCTGGTCTTGTGGCGAGGGCACTGCCCTGGGAATCAGGAAACCTCAGTTCTGCTCCTGAATCTGCCACTGACCTGGTGTGTGATGTTGGGCACATCCCTTCCCCACTGTGAGCCTGTTTCCCTTCCCAGCCTTGGTCTGTCAGATTGCAAGCAGGGGCAAGGACTGTCTCTAACAATGTGTTTTTAGAGCTTTCAGTACAATGGGGCTCCAAACTGTGACTCAGAGCAGAGAACAAGTTGACGCCTAAGCAAAGTGAATGAGCCATAGGCCCCTGGGTTCGAAAAGGAAAACTTGGAATATCCAAACATTAATGTGAACGTACCAGAATTCTCCATCGTCCTTATCTTCATAGAGATCTTTCTTATATTCCGCTGGAACTCGATCCCACTGGGGAGAGCTGTGAAAGGCAACAGAACAGCAATCAGCAACGAGGGGTCTGCCTTGGCCTTCATTCAGGGATTCTCAACCTTTTCCATCCCACCTTCGCGCTCCCATCTAGCTCCAGGATCTGGCCCAAGAGTGCACATGAAAAGTGATGGATTGAGAGCCTGACTGGTACCCTACATTCAGCCCCAACACAATGGTAGCATTGGCAGCACAGTGTATTGGCGGCACCCGCAGCCATTGGGAAGTGGTGAAGTTCCCTCCCCCTCCTATTGACAAATTCTGTGAATTTTTTCTGAGAATTTTTCCCAGGTTTTTGTTGAAAAAAACTGAAAAATATTCAGTTGCCAAAATACTGAAAGAAGTGGGGTGGGTTGTTTTGTTTTTTTGACAAAAATCTGAAAGATTGCTACCAAAAAAAAAAGTTTCCATTTTCCTGAAAAACCTTTTTCCATCAAAAAAACCTTCTTTTGACTAGCTCTACTTCCACCTGTAGGTTTGCCACCTGCTTCACCCCTGCCAGGGGTGGGGGACAGCTGCAGTGAGTGGAATGGTACTTCTGTCTCCATGGACTTTGCCAGTCCTTGGGCTGACTTTTAAACCAGAGAAGTAGTGGCGATGGTTCTGGCTATGTGGACAGCGGTCTGCTGGGAACCAGATTGGGACTGCTACCCATTTCTCACAGGCCCACAACCAGCTATTATGTGGCAATGATTTGCAGCTACTACATTTGAATGGCCATCTAGAAGTGGAAAGTTCTGCATCCCATTTCCAGTTGCCTGCACGTACCCTTTGGTATCCGACTGTTTAATGAACTACTGAGGCTTTACAGTGATATAACTTCGCAGCGCCCCTGCCACACAGAGACCACGTAAGCCTGTCAGTTGTGTTATTTCCAAACAACAGTTTTATAATTAAGTGATAATTGTATTTTCTGCAGAGCATAAGATAAATAAACAGAGCATGAATCAATAATTTATTGATTTATGCAGTTTACCTTTCAGCATGCGCCACTGAAATTTCAATTATAGCAAGGATTATAGTTCACCCTTCCAAAAAGTGGGAAATACTGTCTGAGCAGATAGCTGTTATTCCAGCCTCAAACATGTCTGCATCACCTACTACACTCCCACCGGCCCATCCAGACGTTAAGTGCCAGACTTATTTTCTCAGCGGAGAAGTTATTAGTGTTATCATTCACAGAGGGAAGGAGAATTGTTGTTATTAAACCATAATGTTGTCATGGCACCTGTACAACTCTGTAGCTAGGAGAACACCAGCTTCAGTCAGCCAAACTGGATTCCCCACTTGATACCTATGTGCAACAAAGTCATCACAGTGTTTCCTCTGGATCATTCTCTTGCATTTGGAGGGGAGGGTGAATCCCCAGTGGAGCAACCAGGATGTCTGGCCTGCAAAACCCATTAATCCCTTGAGATCCACACTGGTCCTAGAAGATCCATTCAAGACAAGGGCTATGTGAATGGAAGCTCCATGCCTCTGCACTACCTCCAGGCCCCACCTCTGGCTTGGCTTGCAAGCATCCATCCATCCATCAGATCAGTGCTATCATGGCCACTCCCCCTGCTGGCTACTCTCCCTCCAGATTTGACATCCTGGAGGGGGAAAGCAGCCCACTTAAAACTGCAGCAGGAGCATTCTGCACTGACATCCTTAGAAAGTTCAGCAGCATACAAGCTGCACAGTGTATTGGATGCCTATGGAGCATTAAACAGCAGAAAATTGTATAAGGGCATGTCCAGAACCTGTATTAGGTGAAAACAGCAGCTATCCAATCTGAGATTTACCTGTAGTTATCCACTGTGAAAACTGTTAGCTGAGAGAAAGAGGGATGTCTGAACTAGACCCAGTCAGGAGTAAGTATAAAAATAACATTGCATGTATGTTTTCAATCCCAAATTGGGCTCTTTTGGGAGGTGTTTGCAGATGGAAAAAGGGCTTAAAGCAGATTAATTTAGAGTTGCCTACTCCATTGTAGTCAGCCCTGGATTTAGCCTCCTTGCAGTAAACCCACAAAAGCTTCACCCTTCTTATGAGATCAAATCTTTAAAGCCGTACCCATCACTCCAAGGCCCTCTCCATTCCCCGTGACCCCAAGGATTCCAAACTCTGATTATATCTTCCCAGCCATTCTTGTATGGTATCTGTAAAGGAAAAGAATAAAAAGCCAACTGTAGTCACAGCCTTCTGTGATCAGGATATACAGTAATACAAGTGCATCTTTCTTAATATACCTTTGAGGACTCATTTAACTCCTGCCCTCATTTGGCTGCAGCTAAAAATCAATGTCTCTTTGCTACATGGTATTAGAAACAAAGCATCAGAGAACACTGCACCCATTTTTCCTTCGCATCGTGAGCAGAGGGCTGACACAGTCAGAAGCACTGACTGCCTTGCCACATCACATGACTGTCATATGCCCAGGAAAGTGCAACTGTCAGCAAAGCCAATGACTTCGTAGTACAAGGCCACCCACGACTAAAATGTATCTATATGGAGTGGAGAAGATGCACTGCAGCATAATCCTGAGAACAAGGGACTGGGGAACCTGTCGGTCAGGCTATTTATGGTATTTCTAAGATGCCTGTCATCCGGGAATCCAATCCCTGACTCCTGGCTTCTATTCCCAGCTTGGTGTTTCCCGTTAAGGCAGTGAGCTTCTGTGTTCTGCACAAGTTGGAACATCTGGACTTGAGTCTCTTCTTGCTTTCTCTAGTGTAACTGAGGAGTAACTCCACCAAAGTTGGCAGGGGGTGGGGTAAACTGGTGTGACTGACAGGAGAACCAGACCTTCTGTGTGGCTTCCAATTCTTGTTCAGATACAGAGAGTCCTGGAAGTAATGAAGGCCTGGCTCACTGTGACTAGAACCCCTTCCAAGGCAAAGAGGCATCAAAGTCAAAGTGCTTTCCAAACACAAAACCTCCCAAACCCCACCCTCCCCCATGAGGTAAGCAAGTATTATTTTCCACCTTGCATAAAAGGGAAACAGAGGCAACAGGAAGTTAAATGACTTGTCTGTGCTCACACAGGAAGTCAGGGATAGAGCTGAGACTAAAAGCCCAAGTTTCCTGACTCTCAGGCCTGTGCTCTAGTCAGCAGCCATGCCGGGACAGCTCCTCCATCGGTGTAAATCTTCACAGCTCCATTTACTTCAGTGGAGCTAGACCAACTGAGACTCTCACCCTCTCTCTCTCTCTCTCTCTCTCTCCCCCTCCATCAAGTGGTCATCAGCAGCATGCTCTCATGCTTCCCCAGCTTCACCTCTACCCGCTCCTCTCCCCAACAGGGCCCGGGATCATAGCAATCCACCTTTACCCTGGGGCTCACCCTGGAGCCCAGCAACCCCTTGCCTAGATCAGCCCAAGGGATCACTGCTGAGGGAGTCACAAGGGAGGGAGTGACTGGAGCTAGGAATCAAAGCTAGGCCTTTGGCAGTTCAAAGCTGTTAGGACAGCAGGACCAAACGCCCTTCCTGAAGCATGCAGATTCTACTGTATGTGTTTAAAGGGGTCAAACTTGAAAACATTTAGACCAAAAGAAAAAAAAAGGCAAATATAGGACACAATCCCTTTTGCCAAGTGCTTTGAGATCCTGGGATAAAAGCTCTTGTATCATGTAACTTGTGTCCCTCCGCGAATGAGACTTTTCAGTCACTGCTGACGGCCACGCCCCAAGAATTAGTCCAGGTCACTGTCTGGCTGTAGTAAGTAATTTGCTTTTCTGGATTATTTTGTTGTGCCAGATTGGTCCATATCCCTTCTAAGTCAATATTAATATTTGGTCAGGGGCGGTTGTGTGTAGGAAGGATAAGCCTAAAAAGATAGAGAAAGTAATTTCTTTATCCATCATGAAACTCTTGACTTTAGGCCACAGTTTGATGCCAGAAGAAGTTTGCTCTTGGATCTGTGAAGTGCAAGCTACATCCCTTGATTACAGAAGATGAAGATGCTACAGCCTCACTCTTGATGGGATTTTATAACCCTTTGTCCCGATTCTTTAAAAAAAAGAAAAAATCAACATTTCAAAAAAAACTTAATGGAACAGAAATTGTGAGAAATGTTCATTCACAAGTGTTGAAATCTTTAATTTTGACATTTCAGATTGAAACAAAACATTTTGACATTCCCCAAATCTATATTTTGTTTCAGTTTGTTGAACTGACCCGAAATGCTTCATTTCAAGCCAGTTCAATATTAAACTACATTTTCCCATTATGGCACATTGCCTCCAAGGAGCTGTACTTTGGGTTCCCGTATGTATCAGGCTCCTTTGCTAGACTACATCTCCCATGATGTACTCTGAGACATGTGACTCCCATGATGCACCACACAGAGTTTGGTCAGCAAGAAATCTGTATTGCATTATGGGAGATGTAGTCCTGCAGGGAGTTCAGCCCATAAAGAAGAATGTGGGGCCCAAACTACAACTCCCATAAGACAATGCGCTGACAGCTTTGTTTTATTAAACTGATTCTAAACATTTCAGATCAGTTCAACAAAATGAAGTATTCTGATTCAGGTAAAACTCAGAGAGAAAAAAATCAAGATTTCTGTAGCAAAATTGAGATTTTTCCCACAGAAAATTTTGATGGTGCATAAACTGCATTTTCCATCTGGAAATTCCTAACCAGCTCTACTACCAGGCCCCCTAACAAACGGAGAGGAACTTTTGCCCCTTCAACAGCAGAATTTCCTCCAGAGTCCCCGACAGTGGCAGCCTTGCCATTCTGTCATATCCTAATCACAGGCATTCTCTTTCCTGAAAGCCATGCATACATCTCACATGTCCCACCCATTATCACATTTTCATTCTCCACCTATCCACTCCCACTCCTCACCCCTACAATTTAGGAGAGTGGAATGGACAAACCATCAGTATAAAGTAGGCTTCTTTTCAAACCTTTCATGTTGTGGCAGCTATCACCAAGATCACATAGGTCTTGACCATAAAAGCCTCTGTCTGCTGCACAGCAAGGAGCTTAAGCTCTTTTGCACTTCAGTGCAAATGCACATGGCGGCAACATGTGACTGCTAAAAGGCTTAATTATGAGGTGCAGTCCACTGACTGGTAGCAGCCCTCTGCACATGTGCTTCCTTACTGAGGCTGGGTGTAGGTGTAGAATGGGCATAGCTGAGGAGACATGGGCTTAAGTTCCATCCTTACCATGCCAATCTGTTTTTGAGCTACATGCTCCCCTCCTAGGCCTGACTCCTGCAACTCATGAGGAGTAACTTGATAGTCTTACAGCGGTGCTCTCTTTAATGAAGATCAGATCCCCTGTGTTCTAACCTGGTCATCACTTTTTACCTTGTAACAATCTGCACCTGCTCTGGGTTCCAGCCCTTAGGGCCAGATTTTCAAAGGTATACAGGTGTCTACAGATGCAAGTAGGCACCTAGTAGGATTTTCAAAAGTGCCCAGGGACCAAAGTCCCAAAGGTATTTTAAATACCTTTAAAAATCTGGCCCTTAGTGCCTCTCCCTCCTGACCTTCCTCTAACCTCTGATTGAGTGGAACCTTACAACATAATGCACCATAATTTCCCTTAATTTGATTACCTCTGCTATCCCATCAATAGTTTATAGCCTGGAATTAAATTAACTCATGGACTGAACATACAAGAGTCTCCATGCATTTAATTTGGTTTTGTCTCTTGAAAACCCTGAAGGTTTGCTTAAGGTCTTTCATTTTTGGAACCAGTTACCCTTGGCAGTGTCATTGGCTGTGGGCGACTGAAGCCAGGAGTGTTAACACTGGTCTCTACTCTCCATCACTTTGGTACATTGCTTGAAAACAGAGAGCTAACCACATTCCCTTTATTCCACACACAAATCATAAACTGCAGAAATTTGGGGCTCGATGCAGGAATTACAGGTGAAATTCAATTGCCTCTGTTATGCAGGTGGTCAGACTAGATGATTGTAAGGATCCCTTCTGACCTTAACATCTCTGAAAGCAACTGTGAGTGGAGCAGCAGTCAGTATGCTAATCAGGAGACAGCCATGGAATACTACAGAAAAAATGATAAGTAGGGAAAAGGTCTCAGTTCTTACTTCTGTAGCCCCAGTCACAGTATAGGCATGGCCTTTTATGAGTCCGTTCTTCAACTCCATGTTACCAACCGATTGCTGAGGAGAGAAAGCACAGCCATGAGCTCCCTGAAAGACTTGCAAACATACGTTTGTTTGCCCCCCAAACTGCTATTTGGTTAGTTTGAGAAAAGAGAAAAATGGAGCTGACCTCACTTAAAACACTACAGCTGAGCTGCTGATGTAAGTGCCTGGTGTTTGTTTCCCCTGGCGGCCTGACGCAAATCCAGCCAAGTTAATGGAGCTACAAAGGCATCACACATCTGAAAAGCCCATAAGGATCCAGTGTTGGAGTAGCTTCCACAGCTGGTGCAGCTGTGACAACACCTGGGGTGGGTCATTGGTAGGAACTGACCTAAGCACCAGTCTCTAGTGTAACGCCGACAGACCCTGGTCGTCAGTGGGCAGGATTGAATCTGGGGCCTCTGGAGCTTAGTGCATGAATCTCTACCGCATAAACCAAAAGGCAACTGGCTGTTAGCTAAGGCTGTAGAGCAAATTCAATAACCTCTCTCTCTTTTTAGGTTTCAGAGTAGCAGCTGTGTTAGTCTGTATCCGCAAAAAGAAAAGGAGGACTTGTGGCACCTTAGAGACTAACCAATTTATTTGAGCATGAGCTTTCGCCACAAGAACTCCTTTTCTCTCTTTTTAGTGGTCTCGGTGCCCCTAGATGGGACAGAACACCACAGACAGAAGGTGTGTGGGTGACATACTTCCCTTAGCTGAGGAAGTGTGTCCCGAGCTTCGGAGTCTTCCCAGTTGAAATCCTGGACGAGCCCCCACTTGTAACGCCAACAGACCCCAGTTGCCTGCGGGCGGGATTGAACCGCGGACCTCTGGAGCTTAGAGCATGAGCCTGTACCACATAAGCTAAAAGCCAGCTGGCTGTTAGCTAAGGCTGTAAAGCAAACTCATCTCTCTCCCTCTCCCTCTCTCCCACTAGATGGGACAGAACACCACACCCAGAAGGTGTGTGGGTTACACTAGCACTTGAACTAAAGGGGTAATTCAGTTCGTGGGTAGCAGCAGTTGGCAGCTATCATTTAGTGAACCAAACACTAGAGGTGGCATGACACACATTTTGCCAGTGCACTGCACAGTCTATATAAATCCATGGAAGTCTCTTTGCAGCACACCAGCAGACAACATGAGTGTTTTTATGAGGGCCCCTATCAACCCAGCAGCGTCCATTAAGGAGGGTTATATCTTTCCCTGTATCTCAGAAGTGTGTTTTCAGCCTACAAGGAGCCTGCCTTATTCAAATGCAAACCTGTAATTCTACCAACTGAACTAGCAGCCAATACCCAATAGCTGTCAGCAGCAGACATAGTGGGTGTCTTCTCCAAAGACCTCCTTTTGGTCTTCCTGCCCTAGAAACTGATCATCTCAAATTCTGGTCCTGAAGTCATAAGGCCAGGTTCCATGCTGGTGCCAGGGAGTACAGTTCCATTCCAGCGCACTAGGCCCATTACATCTGAGGCTCCGATCAGGAGCTATCAAAAAACAGTTATGGAACCAAGCACCTTTGAGTCAGAAAACTTCCTTTGGGCTTCGTCATCTGCTTTCTATCCAAGTAGCTCAGCCCTTGATTTCTGGCATCATTGCTGATTAGCCCTGTCAAGTGGTCATCCCTTCCACAATGGTGGAGTCCAGGCCAGGATTTAGTGAGAGAGACTTTGGTGATGCTGGGTAGCATAGTCAGTCTGAGAGCTAGGGAAATTTCTGGCCAGCAACCCCAATAATAAAAAAAAAACCCTCTTTATATTCAATACAGCTAAGCTTTATTTCTTCTCTACCACTAGGGACACTACAAGCCCCCTCAACGAGTATCTATTGTACAGCGGTAGATATGGATTCCTGGTTTCTTCAAAAAAAAAGTAATATAAATATGGTAAAAGCAAGAAGACCTGTCCCTCCTGCTTACCCCTCCTGGTGTGGTACATCCCATCAGGCATTGTGATTTGGCAGCTGCTTTTGCTATCTCCTGCAGATCAGAAGGCGGTTTCTGTAAAAGAAATTGCACTTGGACTCCACCTGTCAAGTCTACTAGCGCATCGGAAATGTAACCCCAGTGCAAATTCTGATAGGAACCTCGCAACCTGGGGAAAAAAAGAAAAGAAAAAAGAAAAAGGGAAATGGATTTGTTCCTATGATCCACCCAAGTAAGCAATGCATAGAGGAAATTAACTCAATGGATGCACATTTAATACTCTCTGTGGTGCATAAACATATTATGAATGTACTACGTGTCATGAGCTGGGGTTGAAATGCACATGCAGACACAGTGGTAACCCCTAGATTGAATCTGGTCCCTTCAGCACCGGAAGTAGAAACCTCTACCTCTTGAGCTAAAGAGGGGTCCCTCTAGCTTTCAGAATCTATGAGGTTGTCTGGACATTGGGATCAGTCAGTGGAGGGAGGCATGATCAAATGTGTGTGCACGCATGCACATAGTCACACACTTGGCTGGTGTGTAACACACAAACAAAGAAGGAAACACACAGAGTGCCAGCATGCACCATTTCAATCCCCCTTACGCTCTAAGAAGTGGACTGAGACCATCACTGGTTATGCATCAGCAAGTGACGAGCCATCTGATAGTAACAATGTTTGAGCACTAGGGTTCTCACAAGGCCATGTTGCAAGCAGGATCTGTGTTTTCTTATCTTGTGCTTTCATTGCAACGGCAAAAAATCTCAAGTTAGACTGTACTGTAGTTAGAGCATAAATATACACATCATTATAAACCACAGTGTACAGTCAATTTCATAAACTGGAGAATCAGAAAATGAAATCCAAGGCTAATTGTATTTTGGACCAATGTCCTTGATGAAAGGAATTTGCCATGTGCGCTGGGGAAAACTTCTCAATAGGAATTTCATAAACAGCAACTCTAGCAATTTCAATTGAATAGAGGTTCAGTTTGCTCTGTAATTAAAATCTCACACTGTGAAGTAGTACCTACTTCGGAGTCAACTTTTATCAAATACATCGTGGCAAAATTCTCCACTTCTGTGTCTCCCAGTTATCATTTTACCATTTGCTTATTCCTTGCTGAATTCATTAAACCACCCAGTATGTGCTTAATGCACTCCCTGTATTATATAGGTAATACACTGACTTAATTTATGTCATAGCTCCTACTTGCAGGTCGCAGTGAGTATAACAACCTGCTACTTACTCACAGCTGAGGTGTTCTTCTTTAACTTAAGTAATACAGGACTTTGCTTTTGATGCTGAGAATCCAAGGTTCAATCCCCACTGATGACTGTAGTTTTATTCATTATTAGTATTAAGGTAGTAGCTAGAAGCCTCAGTTGAGACGAGGGGCCCTTTCTGTGCAAACACTCAATGAGAGACAATCCATGTCCTAAGAAGCTTACAGTCTAAATAGACAAAATGTGGGAGGGAAAACAGAGGTGAAGTGACTTCTCCAAGGCTAAACAGCAGATTGGTAGCTGGCCCAGAAATAGAACCCAGGTCTTCTGAGTCCTATACCAATGTCCTATCCACCGGACCACACTGCCTCTCAGGAAGAAAAGTGTGTAAGAGAACCAGGGAACTTTAAATCTTCAGTTTAAAATCTACAGTCTTTAGCCTGTAGTATCTGCAAGTATGTCCAGCCACAGTTCATTACATATCCAGTGCTCAGAATATTGGACCATGGTCCTGAACAACACTACACAGGGTACTTTGTCCAAAGCAGCAGGCACACGTATAGCCACACAAGCATAAGACTCAGCAATGGCAGGAAAGACAGACTTGGCGGGTATATTTACTTGGCATATGCTTTCTCTAGCAGGGATGGCCAGAATTCATTTCTGCTGCGAGGTTGAACAGACAGGTATCTCTCATTGAGAAAAGGCAGCCGGTCGTCTATCACCACATCCACCCAGTCTCCAAAATGCCAGAACTGGAAAAACAAAAGAAAAAAAAACTATTGTAAGAATAAATAGTGCTGCCAAATGACAGTCTCCAGAAATAGCCCAAGACTGAATGTAAACCATGAATATAAGTAACTTCTTTGCTCTCTCTCATAAGCTATTTTGTACTGTTGCTGTGTACTGTTAAATAGGTGCTGACTTTCATTTCAGAGGTGTCAGAGGAACAGCCGTGTTAGTCTGTATTCGCAAAAAGAAAAGGAGTACTTGTGGCACCTTAGAGACTAACCAAATTGGTTAGTCTCTAAGGTGCCACAAGTACTCCTTTTCTATTTCAGAGGTGGCTACCTTTCAGTGGTGAGCCACTTCTGGACACAAAGTGCTCTGGAATTACATGGGATGAAAAGTACATGTAGATGAGTAAGTATTACCATGACTGGACTAAGGCAGATGTTTCAAAAAGGGCAGAAAACTAAGTGTCCAAACAAAGTGGTACGCCTCGCTACTCAGCTCAACATGGAGCTTCTCTTGGTACATCTCGGGGCCAGAGACGCCCTTCACCAAGAGCTAGTCTTTGGATAGTCCATTCCCTCTCTTTTCTGTGTCTGAAACCTCTCTAGATCTAGATCTTTCTAAACTTTGACATGGGTTGTATTGGACAGGCAGAACACATTTGGGGCTATTATCCATCAGCTTGACAAATGAAAAGGAGGCAATTGGCCACTTCAACAGCTGGACAGAACAGGTGTTCTTCTGACTGATCCAGCTGGCGAGTGATCAGTGGGGGATGAACTAACGGAACTGTTGCTAGAGTCATTAGCAAACTAATGTAGTGCAGCAGGACTTTGATATCACAACTGGACAAATCCATACCTGTTGTAATGCTAAGGACTTCCGTGCTGTTATGCCAGGGATAAATTTGTCCCAGTATGGCTATATTTCCATGGCTCGGTGAGCAAAAATTACAGGGATGCATTGTTCCATTTAAACGGTATTGCTATTTGCAGTGAGTACCCTCAGTGGCAAACTAGCTTGGGGTTCTAAATGGAAAGCAGGTTTGATCATTCTCCTTAGTCTTTCTCAACGCAAATCTTTCATTTAGTTTAGGTTTAAGATAGATGAGGAGTAGTGTTTTAGATTTTGCAAAAGTAAAACCAGGATTGGTATTACTCGGAGCAATGGAACATAAGGAATAGCAAGAACATTCTAATACAAAGATCTGTTACTCTGTGGGAATAGTCTCGCAAGAGAAACTGTGTACGCTCCTTTGCTAGCACCATCTTTTTTGAAGCTGGACAAAGTAAAAGAGAATGCACTTGAAAACAGTTTTGCATTGGGTATGGGGAAAGGACAAGATGATCTAATGGTTCTTTCCATCTTTAGTTTCTGGGACTTTGTGATACTCCAGTCATACCCTCTTATGCTAACTCCTGTAAGGACAGATCATACGATACTTGCCCTTCACCAGTGGTGAGCTGGAGCCGGTTCGCACTGGTTGTTAAATTTAGAAGCCCTTTTGGAACCGGTTGTTCCACGAGGGACAACCGGTTCTAAAAGGGCTTCTAAATTTAACCGGCCAAAAGTGATGCCTTAGGCGCCGACTCCATGGGTGCTCCGCAAAATTCAGGGGTGCTTGGATCTGGGGTTGTAGTTCAGAACCATCCGAGCTCTCCACCCAAACAAGGTGGAGCAAAATCACTAAAGTACATATTACATACCCGGAAATGAAAAATCCCAGCATAAGTCTCTTTGAATCCTTGGTCCTTTGGCATAACATTTTCCAGAAATTGCCTCTGTAATGTCAAAGATCCCAGGGCAGCCAGAACCCAGCAATCACCTTCAGGGAGACAAGTAACAAACCAGATGCAATTACACGTATTGCCTCATGATCTCCTTCTGCCTTGCCAGGGTCTGTATCTTTCTTACACTTTTCTTTAGGAAACAGGGTTACTGCAGAAGGACTGGGAGAACCAGTTTGGATAAAATAAAAATGTGGGCAGACTGTCGAGACTCAGACACACTTGGCCTCAGGGCCTCCATCCACCCGTTCAGGTCTTTTTCTATACTGCACCCATCTCTATCGTATCTGACTGCCATGAAGGAAGAGGGAGCCAAAGGCCCTGTGCAGAGGCACTTAGGCATCATACAGAAGCTCCTTCCCTTTGTGGGTATCCTAGTTCTACAGGATAGGAAGTGGTGCAGGCAACTGCCAGACCCTGAGTTGGATGAGCCATTTGATGACAGTGCAATTTCTTCAAGAGGAAGACTCTTGTTACTCTCAAAAGGAAACATGATTGGGGGGTGGCCGGGAAGGGATGGAGCTACAGCAGGACAGAGACAGGTACCTGGATCAGAAAAGCTGGTCAGTCGTGACAATAAAAAGAGAAGAGCGTGGAAAAGAAAAGCTGAGAGTCACCAGAAAAGGACTTCAGGGTCACGAGGCCAAATCCAACTCTGATAAAAGATGGCACACAATGGGAGTTGTACCCACTTTACATAAGGGTTGAATTTTACACATAGAACTTCATTTTCTATCTGGTCTGGGTCTACCCTTCTGCACCCATTCTTCTGCAGGATGATGGGAGCCAGTGAGACATCAAAGTGCCTTGGCCCAAAGGCGCTGTAAAAGATAATGGTATTTACTATCTGGGATGGATTCTCTGTGGATTTGTGAGTGTGTGCACTAAACCAAACCAAGCTCTCAGACAGCGGCAAAGGAAAGGACTCCGGTCTACAGCTCAGGCTGGCTACTGAAACAGAACTTTGATCTTACCTATTTCTCCTTGAACAATATCAAATCTGCTAACACCGTCCACGATTAAATGGGGATTTTTCTCGATCATCTGAAAAAGAAGGAAAACAAAGTCCATTGTGAGTATCCAACCAGCAGTGCATCCTTCACAGCTATAGAGCCTCTCTTACGTCACTTTCAACTGATTCCCTATGAGGTCATAGTGGTGTTTTATGTATTTGAAATTCATGACTGTTTAAAAGCAGTGATGGGAGAACTGCAAAACCTGTGTTGCTTCACACAGGCATCCAAAAGTTCAGGTGCTTCTCAGAGGTGTAGTCCAGATGAACGATGTAGTGCAAAGAGAAAGCACTATACAAATGCTAAGTATTGTTATTTTTATTATCATCCTCCAAGCTTCCTGGCCAGAAATCAGCTCTCTGCAACCACAGTGCCCCCTGGAGAGTGAGAAAAGGACCTTGGAGCTCTCCACACGCAGACGGAAATGAGAGACTCAGGCTTTCCTTCCCTAAACCATGCTGCCTCTCACAAGGGAGGAAGAATTATGGTCTCCCTGGCCTGACATCCCCAGCCATTCTGCCTTCCACTGGAAGTGGGGGAAGACTTTCTATTTAAATCACGATTTGAGGACTCCAGTAACTCAGGCAGTGGTTAGGGGTCTATTACAGGAGTGGGTGGGTGAGGTTCTGTGGCCTGCGATGTGCAGGAGTTCAGACTAGATGATCATGATGGTCCCTTCTGGCCTTAGAGTCTGCGAGGTTCTTTAACGCCTTCATCACCATGACATCTGGACACTGAGTAGCTCCAACAAACCATGCTGTTTCCTTGAGTTGGGGAGTGGGTGCCCATCCTTTGGAGAAGGAGAACTTTACATCTTCCAATCTAGTAATCAAAAGGTAGGGGGACTTGGGATCAGTCCAAGGGAAAAGGGACTTGGGCCTGGGGGTGTCTTTCTGTAGAGAGGGCCTCAGAAAGCTCAGATCATTGGCTAGGCATCCAGATTTCGGCTAGGCATCCAGATTTCTATAGGCTTTTCCAGACTAAACCTCTGAGCCTTTTGTTATTCACACATCTCTAATTTAGATCTGGCTGGGCTGTTTTGCATCATTTCTGTTAATGAAAGCTATGGACGCAGGGCTTATTTTCTGTGGACCAAATTCCAAAGTCCTTACTGTTGATTTTTCACTCAAGCCTTACTCAGGCAGAAGCTTTCCTGAATTCAATAAGAGTTCTGCCTGGATGATTAAAGAGCAAAAGCCTCTAAATTCAACCCTACATGCCTAATTTTTTAAAAATGTTGTATAAGTCCAAAATCAAAGCTTGGTGCAAGACCAGGGGGCATGGAATCACCATTGCTTTTCATCATGTTTTTAAACTAGACATTAAGAATGTTAGACAAATAGATACTGGATAAGCTAGAGTTAAGATTCTTAGCTTATGCAGATAACATCGTACAACTGTCAGCCACATTTGAATTAATGAGGATACTCTTTGCTACCTTGGAAGACTGAATTGCAGTCGACTTGCACTGACAGTAAATGCTAAGAAGACAAAGTGGTTACAAGTTGAAAAAGGGACTATCCATAAAGTGTTGAAATGAAGCAATGGTGAAGTCGTAGAACAAGTAAAATCTTATGTGTACCTAGGAAGCTCAATCAGTGGGGACGGTCCATCAAGGATGAGGTTAAGAGGAGATGTCCCTTAACTACAAGGGCTGCACAGAAACTGACAAAATCATGGACTGATAAAAACATTCCATTTGGTACCAAAGTGAAAATTTATCAAACCCAGTGTACTAACAGTATTACTCTATGAATTGGAACCAGCTGCATTAAATGAAAGAGACATCAGACAGCTGGAGGCTGTAGAGATGAGAAGGCGTTTTTGAACTACTGAAGGTATAAAGGGGAATGATTTTAAGACAAAGTTATAAGGCGAGTTGGATGTGAAACCACGGTACAGAATTGGCTACAATCGAAAAGATTATGATAGTGGGGCCCTGCAGAAGACAAGCAGATGACAGGAAAATAATGCAAACACAACTGAAGTCAGTCCGACCATGAGGCTGACCATTGATTAGATGGCGGGATACCATATGCAGGGACATGACCAAGCTGGGGTTACTGGAGGAACAAACCATGGACAGCAGTGAATGGCAATGCTGTACCACTCCCTGTGTCTGTAAAAATACTTTGGGATTAAAGAGATAATTGCATGGGATTTAGTATTTATAGTAGGAAAATGCTCATTTAAATATCTCTCTGGGTCTTCTGTACGAGTGACCCTTGTAATATCTGCCGGCTGAGTCAAATATTTTACACCTCTTGTGACTTGTTGTTTGCTTAGGCATGTTCATTTGCCTCTGCATTTAGGATTAAACACCATTTCAAAACAGACTGTCTGTTTTGAAATGGTGTTTAATCCTAAATGCAGAAGCAAATGAACATGCCTAAGCAAACAAGACACAAGAGGTGTAAAATATTTGACAGCTGGGGTAAGAAAAATAGTTTAGCAGCTCTTCTTTAAGCTGGGGCGGATGCTCCCTCCCACCCACTTGATTTGACAACCTTCTGCACAAACCGGAGACTAGCAGCTGACGTGACTCATGTGGCTGGATGAGTTGAACTCCGGGAGACGTGTCAGCTTCCTGAAACGTTTTCATGGTGACTGAAAGCACCCAGTAGCCCATTAAAAGTTTATCAAACTTGTGGTACAAAGCAGCTCTTCCCAAGCAATGAATGGTGCATGGCACCAGTACTGGTGATTCAAGCGCTTGTGGATAATCGCCCAGGCTCTCCTAATAGCGAGACTCTCTGCAGAGTCACAGAACACTGTGGGCGCCCTCCCCCCATTCAAGAGCATGTGCATTAGTCTGCTGGCTGGGCGTCACAAGACCTGGGCTCTATTCCCAGCTCTGCTATTAGCCTGCTGTGTGACCTTGGGCAAATCTCATTTCTTTCCCCCTCCATCTCCCCTCCCGCTCTTTGTCTATCTGCATTGTAAGCTGTTCACGGAAGGGACTGTCTCTCCGAGTACGTGTTTGCATAGCGCCTAGCACAATGGGGCCCCAGTGCTCTACTGGGAGACCAAGAACCATAATTAAAAATAACGATAAGTTATAACCATTGTATTGTTTCCCCCTTCCCCATTTTTGCCATGAGGGGCCGTGGCGTGGCGGCATAATCCTAATTGTGGAGTCTAGGCAGCTTTGGATTTGTTACAGATCATTGCTTGTACACCACATACAAGCAAGTGAAATAAACAGGTATAGATATGGGTATGAAACTGCTGGAAAGCCTTTTCTTTGGTTCCAGTGAAATGGACTGAGTGTTGTCGGAGAGTACAGTAGCAGAGCTTACACTAACAATGGAGCCAGAAAGCCCACGAGAAGACTAGAGATGATATGAGCACGTTATGGAGATTCACTCTGAAACTGACCCATTGGATTTAGCAGCAGATTTCAGTGCAGCCCACTGAGATGTCAGAATACTTGGTTCTCAAATGAGAGTTCAGCTGACTTATTAGGGATGCTTCTCGCTCAGAGACAACCAGTAATTCTCTATCCAAACAAAGACACTGTACGAAAACAGCCCAACCTACATGCCTTAGTCATGTTTGTAGATGGGTTAGTAAATGTCGCACAAAATAAACAAAAGCAAAAAAAATACTCTAAAAATAAAACCCACCCAACACTGATTCAGCTTTAACTCCAATTTGGTATGCTCTCTAGGAATCTAACTTAGAATATTGCATAAACAGAAGGGATCACTTCTTCCAGGGTGCTTGAGTTACAGTATATGTCCTCACCTCCCTTCACAGTTATGGTGTTACACCTACCGGTGCATGGTGTAGGACAGGGAGGATGGTCTAGTGGTTAGGGTACTACCCAGGGACTCAGAAACCTGGATTCAATTCTCTGTTCTGCCACAGACTTCCCATGTCTCTTTGTTCAAGTCACTTAGTCTCTTTGTGCCTGAGTACCCCATCTGTAAAGTGGGGAATCAGCACTCCCCAGAGGGAGTCAGGAAAATAAATGCATGAAAGATTGTGAGGCTCTCAAACAATATGTTAATAAAGGGCTTATAAGTACCATAGATGGGTGGGGTACGGATTTTGTGCTATTCTCATAGGTGTTTTAGAAAAGCTACATGTAGGAGGAAGGGAAGACTGAATAGAGAAGTAGAGAGGCCTCTGGTGCATTAGCTTTGCAAGCTCAGGTTAGTGAGAGTCTATCAACAGCAGCAAAGCAGGTGCTCATAATGGACCTCGGAGAGGAAACTGATGCTTCCCTTTGGAATAATAGCAGCCTCTTTCAGCTCGCAACTGTGTCCCCAGAGGTCAAAACCTGAGAGTGAGGTTGTGATGACAGAGTTAGCAATTCCGAGTAAAGCCAGAGTGGAGCTTTGTTGGGGGGGCTAAAGTGAAACTGACAGTATCAGAAAGATTATTGCAAAATGTGGCAAGGCACACAATCATTTCCAAGCAAACCACACAGACGTCACAATCCACCAGCACAAGAAATGCTGAAGCTACACAGATATTTTTAAATAGAGTGATGATGCGTGTATGTAACTAGGATGAGTGGTTGGTTGACTGTTGAAATAGGGATGTAGGGAGGTTTGGATCCACTCATCAACAGTCATACTTCTTGTGGTACTTGCACTAGTAGTGTTCACCCTCTGCTCCTTATCTTTGCACTCCACCTGAGTTTTATATTGACTCCCAAAGTCCTCAGTCTAGATAAATTCAGGGTCTGCAGAGAAGCAGCTCCTCCTATCTGGTTTTTATAGGCTAAACTGGGTATCTCCTTCCATCTCCTCATGTGCAGCTGTAGCTACATTATTATGATGCTAAGCCAGATGGGAACAAGAAAATAACTCCAGAGGCAAACACCATGCAAATGATCACCAGCAGTGCAAAGAGAGGAACACAGATCTATCTCCTATGCAAATACATCCAAAGGATGCTGTGGAAGAGTTGTGAAAAGGGTCATGCCTCAACTCTTCCAGAATACTTTAGACTCCCCTAAGACCAGTATGCCCTTTCCTTTGTTTACTGTTACAGCTTTCCCTTCTATTTCCAACTCAACTTCCCATCAACCTGCACTTAGGACGAAAGAATCCCATGCACTGCTACAGGCTGGGGACCAACTGGCTATGCGGCAGTTCTGCAGAAAAGGACCTGGGGATTATAGTGGATGAGAAGCTGGATATGAGTCAGCACTGTGCCCTTGTTGCCAAGAAGGTAAACGGCATATTGGGCTACTTTAGTAGGAGCATTGCCAGCAGATTGAGGGAAATGATTATTCCCCTCTATTCAACACTGGTGAGGCCACATCTGGAGTATTGCATCCAGTTTTGGGCCCCCCACTACAGAAAGGATGTGGACAAATTGGAGAGAGTCCAGCGGAGGGCAATGAAAATTATTAGGGGGTTGGGGCACATGATTTATGAGGAGAGGCTCAGGGAACTGGTCTTGTTTAGTCTGCAGCAGAGAAGAGTGAGGGGGGATATGATAGCAGCCTTCAACTACCTGAAAGGGGGTTCCAAAGAGGATGGAGCTCGGCTGTTCTCATTGGTGGCAGATGACAGAACAAGGACCAATGGTCTCAAATTGTAGTGGGGGAGGTCTAGGTTGGACATTAGGAAACGCTATTTCACTAGGAGGGTGGTGAAGCACTGGAATGGGTTACCTAGGGAGGTGGTGGAATCTCCATCCTTAGAGGTTTTTAAGGCCCGGCTTGACAATGCCCTGGCTGGGATGATTTATTTGGGGTTGGTCCTGCTTTGAGCAAGGGATCGGACTAGATGACTTCCTGAGGTCTCTTCCATCCCTAATCTTCTATGGTTCTATGAACCTCTGTTGTTGTTCTTCATTGCACTGCTGGGTCAAGGGCTTGAGCCAAAGTCCCTTGGAGTCATTGTATTGATGGAAGGCCAAATTCTCCTCTTAGCTACAAGGATGTTAATCCAGAGTAAGATCATTGCCTTTAATAGAGTTACTCTGGATTTAGACCATTGTAAATGGCTCTGAGATTGGAAACTCCTTGGGGCAGGGTCCTTGTCTATCACTATGTTTATAAAGTGCCATGCACACCAATGCTGCAATACATAATAAATTACTACTACTAATCGCTATCTTGGAATAAGCCTAGAGAGCAGCCACTTAGCCAGGGAAGAATTATTTGGTAGTTCGCGTGCTAGCCTGGGACTTGGGAGACCCTGCTCATTGCAGGCTCTGTGTAAACTCAGGCAAGTCACTTAATATTCAGATCGAGAGTGAGTCAGTTTCCCAAAAAAGAATGGCAAGAGGGGAATAACAGTACTTCCCTAGCTCACAGGACAAAGATTGGGAGGTGCTCAGATATTAAAGTAAGTACCAGAGAGCGGGTATGTTGTAGAAAGAATTGCTGCCAAATAACCACAGAAACAAAATAAGACTCCGCCCACCCCCTTCCTCCACATAGATATTTACCTGAGTGTTTGGATTGCTCAGTTCAAGATCCAAAAAGATTGAAAACAGCAAACAGAGTGAATAAATATAGTGTTGTTATTAATCAAAGTCTAATGACAACACATCAACCACCCATGTAAGCTTGTGTCAGAACATAGCTTCCGTGCTTAGAAGAGGTCTTAAATCCTGTACTTGTGTTAGCTGTGGGAGTTCACTACATAGATTACACTCCTATTTAGTAAGCAGAGAGGTCAGTGAGATATGCAACCCACTAATACAGAGGTATTTAAATACATCAACTCTTCACTTTTGTTTTGTTCCAAATCTAGAGTCTCCAATGTGATTTTTTTGGCTGTACCCCATTTTTCTTTATGGACAGGCAGCCGAGGCTAGAGGAATAAGCTATACCCACAAAACACTTATACCAGTATAACTGCATCTATGCTAGGAGAGTTTTGCCAGTATAGCTATTCTGGCAAAAATTTTGAGCATAGACAAATCCATCATGTGGCTTCCTCAGTCCAGAGATCAACTGAGTCCGAAATCTCAGTCTGATTCAATCAGCTTGAATAGGCAAAGATGCCTCTTGTGTGAAAGAATCACTGGGTAGAAATGCTGTTTCCACATCATCAAGCTGTTATTTCAGGCACATGAAAATACTGAGTAGGATCTTAAGGTTCCACACCCTTGTGACCCTCCAAAAAAATACCCAAGCTTGGAACAGTCCAGCAGCCTCTGCTCACACCAGAAGGCAGCCCTGTAGCGTGACTGAATGACAGGTAGCACCCAACAGCTGCAGTCCTTGTCACTGTTTATTTCCCAGGAGCGTGGAGCATCTCAAATTAGACTCAGAATTCCTGAATTCTTCTTTTATGCATGGTGGTGGGGAGGATGTGATGGGTATTTTATTTCTTCGGGTTATCGTGCAGCAGTATTAGGGCCACATTTTTAAGGTGGCTTCAAACCAGTCTTTGATTTTGTGCCTGGATAAATGCCCCCCAAAAGCTACTGGCACGCTGCTAGATGGTCGTAGGGATTGTGAACATTAATATTGCCGGCTTCATTATTTGTAGCCCCAACCTGACTTTACAGGAACTAGAACTGTGGCCGTGGTAGAAGTGGTCTCTGGGTGTGAATGTAGCTAGCCGCTGAGGCCTCCACCTGGAAATTCCAGGAAATAAATTATATCTGTGCCCGGTGCAGAATGCTGATAATAATAATAATAAAAAAATCAACGGGAAGAGTGTTTCTTAATGAAGGTGGCACTTTATTTAGGAAGAGGGTGGGAAAGCTAATGCTGTGGGTAAGCCCTGTATACACAACGAGCGAAACAAGTCATCGGTAACTTAAACCAAGAGGCTACATGGTTCAGGCAGCAGGGCTGGGCCCAACCCCCGAAGTGCTCAGCATAGCAGCAGCAGTTAGCCAGGGATCAGTGAGACCTGGGTGTGTTGCCATGCCCACAATGCAGCACCTCTGCCCCGGTTCTCAGTCAGCAGTCTTTGTCCAGGTCAGCCTCCAGCCTGGGGTTTGCTCTGTGTTACATGCCAAGGAGTGACTCGTTCCCACTTGGACCTACCTCCCCGCTTGCAAGAGTCCTCTGGCACAGGGAGGCAGGCTACGGGAGAGAAGTCCCATAAGCGTCTTTGTTCCCAGAGGGCCACAGGCACCAGAGAAAACCTGAGTCACCCATTTTAAATGATCCTTTTAACCTGAAACCTACTTATCACCACAGAGCTAGTACTGATAACCACATACGTCTCTCGCTGCCACCCTGAGTCACCAAGACAACCCTTCCACCCACTTGCTGGGTCTTATCTCACAGTAGGGCCAAACTCCAAAGCCCTAACTAATGCTGCCTGGCGCCTTTCTTCGTGAACCGTGGGTCTGCATGTGGAGTAAGGTGCTACTCACCCTGAGTTAACCTGACCAGGGCCGGCCCACAACATTTTGGCACCTCAGGCGGGGAGCTCAAATGACACCTCCATGCCCCCTCGCTTGGGCCAAAACTTTGAAGACTCACCGTGAATATTTGTGTCTATGTATCTCAGGAGAGTTCCTTCCTGTTTAGATAGAAAAGCTTCCTTTGCTCTCTTTCTTTTTCTGAATGCTGCCCCAGAGGGGCGTTTTCTTCTTTCACTCAGGACTGCTGTTCTGTGCCAGCTATAGTGGCTCTCACCATTCAATGGAAAGGGACAAATAAGCAGGCTGGTAGCAGGGCCTGAGTGAGGGAAGATATCAGCGTCTTAAGGGCCTAACTGGCTCCTACTACTTCAGTTGACTGCCTGTTCTTCGCAAGTGGGTTCAGGGAAGCAGCAGGAAACAGGAAGCTCCCTGAGAAGCGGGTGTTAATCAGTCCAGGCTCCTGGGGGTGCCAGAGAGATACATAACAGGCTCGTCCTCCTCCTCTCTCTTCCTGCAGCTCCTGCTGCTTTCTGTTATTGCCTCTCTCCTTTTCTCCTGCCTGCCTGTTATGTCTCTTGTGCCCTCCTTCCTCCAACACAGCACTCCACCATCTCTGTGCATCTAGAGCAGAGAGAATACATATGTAACCCTTCTGCCCGTCAGAGTTGGCAGCAACAAGGGCCGGGTTCAATATCTAGGGGTTCCATTCCAATAACACAATGCAAACCGGCTCGAGCCCCCACCCAGTGACCTGGGACAAATATATACCACCCCCGCTGGGCGCCTCCAAGAGGCGATACTTCCCCTCTCGGAAGCACATAGTTTGAGTGTAGCAAAAGCCTTTTAATAACAGAGAGAAACAATGTGGCATTATGTTGGGGAAACACCACCAACAGGATTCATAACACAACCCGTGAGCAAAAAAAAAACCCACCCCAGGCAAATTGGGGCATGCCCTTTTCCCTTTGGTTCTTGAGTCCAGCAATCCCAAATCACCCAAAGTCCCAAAAGTCCAATGCCCCAAAAGTCTCTGTCCCTGGTCAGGGCAGCCCCAGAGTTCGAAAGTTTATCTGCAGAGCTTTACCTCCCAACCTGGGTGGAAATGGGATGGGGGTAAGAGGCACCTTACATGATCTGAAGCTGACCGCCCCATAGCGGCGCTCCGCTCCGCCAGCCGCCCCACGAACTCCTTCGCTCAGCTGCGCTCCGCTCCGCCAGCCGCCCCACGAACTCCTTCGCTCAGCTGCGCTCCGCCAGCCGCCCCACAAACTCCTTCGCTCAGCTGCACTCCGCTCCGCCAGCCGCCCCACGAACTCCTTCGCTCAGCTGCGCTCCGCTCCGCCAGCCGCCCCACAAACTCCTTCGCTCAGCTGCGCTCCGCTCCGCCAGCCGCCCCACAAACTCCTTCGCTCAGCTGCGCTCCGCTCCGCCAGCCGCCCCACGAACTCCTTCGCTCCGCTCCACGGCCCACAAGCAGCTCCTGCCATCCACACACTGCTCCGCGTCGAACTGCTTCACCAGCCGTCCCGCAAACTGCTCCACAATATATCTTCAAGTTCCCCCACTACTTAACACAACACTCAGTGATTTCAGCTCTTAGGTGAATTCAGCTTGTAGTAGGGGAGCCCCAGTGCTGGTGCACTGTCAGCCCAAAGTGAGCTCAGCAGCCTATAACTAGACTTCTAATGAAATCAAAATTAGCTCTGATATTCCACAGTGGAGAGAGGAGGAAGTGCAATTAGCATGTAAGGCCCTCACCAAGGGGCCCATGCCACCAAGTATTACTACTTGTCCCCAGCCTCTCTTCATTCACACAGTTTTGGAACCCATGACCCTTGCCTAGCGAGTGCTACTTAGTTGATGGTGAATCCCTCCATCATAACAAAAGGCCACATACAGTTCCAAGCACAGTTCCCATAATCAGGGTAATAACAATTTATTCTTCCTGCCCCAATAACAGAGACACTGGGGATCCCACAGCAGCCAAAGTGACCATTTGGGCAGCTATGGTCTCATTCTAGGCGTGGTGGGTGTGCCTATGCAAATGAGATCGGCCCCTGAAGTTCTTTTCCACAACTTGCCACACCTCACCACCAGATGTCAGGGTGGAGCTCATCCTGACACTGCTTACACATATGCACCAGCAGCAGACACAATTTTCTACACTCTGGGTCCTAGTGGCGCCCCGCCCCCAGTCTGGCACCTGAGGCAGCTGCCTCAGTTCACTTCATGGTAAGGCCAGCCCTGAATCTGACCGTTAGATTGCTCTTTCGGGGGCAAGGATTGTCTTTAAATGTGTTTGCACAATGCCTAGCACAGGAGGGTCCTGATTCTGAATGCAGCCTCAAGAGTTGGCTACAATACAACTGATACAAACTAATAGAGAGGCAGCATGCTTCAGTGAATAGAAGATCAGCCTGAGAGTCAGGAGACATGGGTTCTTTTCTGGCTCTGCAACTGACTCACTGTGTGTCCTTGGGCAAGTCAGTTCACCTCGCTGTGCTTCAGTTTCTCTACCCACCCTTGTCTGGCTTCTCCATTCAGATTGCATACTCTTCTGGGCAAGGATGGACTTGAGTGAGATGTTTGTGCAGTGCCTAGCACAGTGCGATCTTGATCTCTATTGCAGCATCCTGGCACTACTGCAGTATAATGATTACACACACACATACACACACACACTCACTCTCTCTCCATCAGGGATCGGCAACCTTTGGCACGCAGCCCACTGGGGTAAGCCCCCGGTGGCCAGGCCAGTTTGTTTACCTGCTGCATCCTCAGGTTCGGCCGATCGCGGCTCCCACTGGCCGCAGTTCGCTGCTCCAGGCAGCGGCGCGGCCCGAGGGATGTGCTGGCTGCCCTTCCCACAGCCCCCATTGGCCTGGGACGGTGAACCATGGACAGTGGAAGCCGCGATTGTCTGAACCTGCGGACGCGGCAGGTAAACAAACTGGCCTGGCCCACCAGGGGGCTTACCCTGGCAGGCCGTGTGCCAAAGGTTGCCGATCCCTGCTCTACAGTAAAAGAATGTTTTTGAGATTGCAAAGTCAAACAGTCAGAAATCAGAAAATGCCAGAATTAAGGTTGCCTGTGCAATCTTGATTTAGCCTCTGTCATAAATATAAAGGGAAGGGTAATCACCTTTAAAATCCCTCCTGGCCAGAGGAAAAATCCTTTCACCTGTAAAGGGTTAAGAAGTTAAAGGTAACCTCACTGGCACCTGACCAAAATGACCAATGAGGAGACAAGATACTTTCAAAAGCTGGGAGGAAGGAGAAAAACAAAGGGTCTGTGTGATGCTTTTGGTGGGGACAGAACAGGAATGGAGTCTTAGAATTTAGTAAGTAATCTAGCTAGGTATGTGTTAGATTATGATTTCTTTAAATGGCTGAGAAAATAGCTGTGCTGAATAGAATGAATATTCCTGTCTGTGTCTTTTTTGTAACTTAAGGTTTTGCTTAGAGGGATTCTCTGTTTTGAATCTAATTACCCTGTAAGGTATTTACCATCCTGATTTTACAGAGGTGATTCTTTTTTACTTCTATTAAAAGTCTTCTTGTAAGAAAACTGAATGCTTTTTCATTGTTCTAAGATCTAAGGGTTTGGGTCTGTGGTCACCTATGCAAATCGGTGAGGATTTTTACCAAACCTTCCCCAGGAAGTGGGGTGCAAGGGTTGGGAGGATTTTGGGGGGAAAGATGTTTCCAAACAACGTTTTCTCAGGAACCCAGATAAAGTTTGGTGGTGGCAGTGGAAGTCCAAGGGCAAAGGGTAAAATAGTTTGTACCTTGGGGAAGTTTTAAACCTAAGCTGGTAAAAGTAAGCTTAGGAGGTTTTCACACAGGTCCCCACATCTGTACCCTAGAGTTCAGATGGGGAAGGAACCTTGACAGCCTCTTTGTGCATGTGAATTATACTTAGGGCTGTGCAAATAACTGAATATTCATTTTGTTGCCTGAACCAAAACAAAAATTGTTTTGGATTAACCTAAACTAACTTCTTCTCCTTTTTTTTCCCCCCAAAATGAACCCTCCCCCTACATTAATTTGGTGTTGACCGACATTCTTTTGTTTTACCGAAATGATTTGGTGGGAGGGATCCCATTTCTTTTCAATTACATTTAGGCAAATTTCAAAATGAAACATTGTCTGAAAATGAAAAAAACAAAATGTTTCATTTAAAAATGAAATATTCCAACTTTTTTAAATTTATTTTTTATTTTTTCAGCCAAAACTATTTGCCAAATTCAACATGAATTGGTTCATAATTTTGGTTAATCTGAAACAACGTTTTTGGTGAATAAAATATTCATCCAATTTTTTTCATACAGCTGTAATTATGAGAGAGTCTGTAATGAGATAATCACATACTATTTTTCCCACAGGATCCCTGCCTACTTCAGTATTAATCACCCCTAGCTATAACAACAGTGCTTGAAATTGCACATGCAGAACATGTGAACACACAGTTTTGCAGGTGCAAATAACAGCACACACCTCTCTGTGGCACAAAACCAGAGGCTGGGTCTGAAAACATGGCCCTTAATCTTCACAGCTACTGTCCAAGTGCAGCTACTACACAATCAAGAAAAGCAACAATAAAAATGACATTGTGGTGCTCCCAATCTGTTCCCCCTCAAGGACTCCTATATCAAATTGGCTCACTTTACAAGTCAAAACAAGTTTTCTCTAACTCACCACTGCCTGGTGTCTGAAAATCAAGCTGTTTTCTTTCTGCTTTGCACATTAGCACCAGATATAAAGATCCCAGACTCTGAATGTAATTGGCAATTCTCTTGATGATGCACAGGGTAAAATAGAAGGCAGCTTGCTCCTCAGCTCCTGCATTGGATTTGGAACACTGACAGCAGTAAAAACGATCTGTCACTTAAATAACCAGATACTATGTGACTCAGAAGATGCAGAATGAGGAGAGAAGAATAGGACCAAGATGCTATTTTTCTTTGCCGTCAGATTTCTAACCAGAAATTAAATGTCAGGGGGAGCTAAGAAAAGTGGTTGACAAAATACAGCAGGGTGGACAAACTTTTTGGCCCGAGGGCCACATTGGGGTGCGAAACTTTATGGAGGGCTGGGTAGGAAAGGCTGTGCCTCCCCAAACAGCCTGACTCCCGCCCCCTATTCGCCCCCTCCCACTTCACACCCCCTGACTGCCCCCGTCAGAACCCCTGACCCATTCAACCCCCCCTGCTCCTTGTCCCCTTACTTCCCCCTCCTGGGACCCCTCACCCCAAACCGCCCCCCTGGGACCCCACCCCCTATCCAACCCCGCCCCCCGCTCCCTGTCTCCTGACTGCCCCAAACCCTATCCACACCCCCACCCCCTGACAGGCTCCCCGGGACTCCCACACCCTATCCAACCCCCCCCCGTTCCCCGACCTCTGACTGCCCCAGAACCTCCGTCCCATCCAACCGACCCTGCTCCCTGTCCCCTGACTGCTCCCAGGACCCCCTGCCACTAACCGCTCCCTGTCTGCCCCCTGGGACCCCCTACCCAACCCCCCCACCGCTGCACACGCACGTTGCCACCGCCCCCTTACCATGCAGCTCAGAGCGGCAGAAACTCGTAGCCCCGCTGCCCGTGCAGCATCATAACTACATGGGTGGGGGAACAGAGGAGGGGATGGGGGGGCAAGCCTCCTGGGCCAGGAGCTCAGGGGCTGGGCAGGACAGTCCCACGGGCCGGATGTGGCCCGCGGGCCGTAGTTTGCCCACCTCTGAAATACAGTCATCGGACAAATTTGCTACAAGAGGTGCAGCTCTACTGGGTGACAGAAAGATGTGTTCAGTTGTACACTAGTCCTGCCTGGGGAAGTGGTAAAGGTCCCATTGCTTGGGACTTTTTAAAAAGCAGGCTGGACAAACCACTAGAAAATGGGCACTAGGGGCAATCCTGCAATTGGCTTGGGGATGGGAATGGAGAACAGGCTGTTTCCATTTCTACAGTCTGTGATGCTCGGGACCAAATCCTAAAAAGTGTTGTCAGTGTCAGACCCCGGTACAACCCCGGTGACTCCCTTACCCATCTGTAGGAGAAGCAGAAGTAGGCTTGAAGAGAGCCTGAGCACATAGATATCTAGGTTAGAGGAAAAGGGGAGGATCTAATTTACACCATTCCCTACATCTGGCCCTATGACTTCAGTGGAGTTGTAACCAGAATTTGGCCCCGTGGCTTTGCAGAACTAGGGCTGACTGCAAAGCTTTCCCTCAAGATTTTAGGGAATGACAGTGCAAGCTGACCAATGATCTGAATCTGTGCCTTAAAAATGAGAGAATGGGCCAGATCTCAGCTGATGTAATCAAGGGTCACTCAGCAGAAGTCAGTGGAGCCACATCAATTTGCATCAGCTGAGGGTCTGATCTGATATACTTAAAAAAAAACCCTAAATAAATGAAAACTTCAGCTTAAATGATTTCTATTGACGTCTACTAATTTAAAAGCAGGCAGGAAGGTTTTTGGGGCTGAGAGGAGGTTGTGGTATAAATTGAAAAGATGGCAGGTCACCATCCCATGGGGC
Organism: Lepidochelys kempii; assembly: GCF_965140285.1. NCBI lineage: Eukaryota > Metazoa > Chordata > Testudines > Cheloniidae > Lepidochelys > Lepidochelys kempii. The sequence goes on from NC_136382.1 coordinate 157,333,078, forward strand.
TTTGGGACAAATACTTGTAATTAATTGGTTCTAACTAAGGGCAAGATTGTGGCTGATCCCCGCACAGGTGTAATGTGAGCGGACACATACCAGGAACACCGTCCTTTAGTGCCCTTTCACAAAGGCTGGCTGTCATCTCAGTCCCTGTGCTCGCCTGCTCATTGCCCCCATGCGCTGGCCAGTGGAGAAGCACACGTTTCACCCCCTCACCCTCTAATGGAGACGTAACACCAGGCGCCCTCCCCCACAGGCCTGGGAGCCTTGGTCTGTCCGTAAGACGCAATGCTTCCCAGTGCTTCCCTCGAGTCAGCATAGCTGGGCACAGCCCTCCACAGAGGGCTGTACCTAACAGCCATGAGATAAATCAAAGTTGTTGTCTTTTTACACCCAGGAAATCAGCTTCGCAATTGAAAGCCATCAGGAGGAACTCACCGTTGGTCTTTTCCACTGTAGGTAGCTCAGCTTGTCTGCTGAGAGCAGATTGGGACCAATGGAACTGACATGTGCTGGGAAGGTGTCATCTTCAAACAGCAGGCCTCGGCTCAGGTAGTACTCTCTCAGGAGGGTGAAATCCTGATTGTTAAATTTCTGCGGGCTCTGAAGGCTTCCAATCCTCCCCTTGGTTTGCCAGCCTAGTTCTAGCTTCTGATACGGGCCGGGGGCAGGCAGCATCATGCCTCTATCCTGTGAAGGAGAAAGTGTGTCAGCCATTGTTAATGGCCACTTCTGAAACACTGCCTTCCAAGCACACAAGGAGTGCCCAGACAGGATTCTGGAGCAGCTACTCACAGAAGGAGGTAGTCGTGACAAAATCCTTCCTAGCTGGAAATGCCTGGGGAAAGAGAAATGGTAAAAATGCCACCAGATTTATCTTAAACCAACACTGCCATTGCTTCAGATTCAATTCTAAGTCTTCCTGAGCAAACTGTCTGGGAAACACTGCAGTACTATATAGGTAATATAATAGAACATGGGGTGGGGTGGGGTGGACGGACAACAAGGGAGGGAAGGGAATATTGCTGTTGGTAGGGTGTTACAGAAGAAGCTATGGTAACCTAAGACATTTGTAGTGGGCCCAAAAAACACTCTCAGCTGTTGATTACTTTTGTGCATGATGTATTTTTGTGGGAGTTTACTTTTATTTTCTGAGCTCTTTGGACTCATTTTTGAATGCTTGATGGTATAGTCCACATTCAGATGCATACGGCTCCACCACTCACTGAGCTGTTGAGAGCGCTAACCAAAACAAACACCCCCTCCAGCCATTGCCCTGTCTCGGGGTCTGGTGCAAAGTCCGTTGGTGTTAATGGAAAGACTTTCAGGGATGGCTTTGTCTTAGGATCAATTTCTCAGATAACTAGGAGGCAAAAATCCCGCCCTAAATTGAAATCTGCATTTCATCCACACCTTCCAAAGTTGGAGGGATTTAGATCCATTGATTCAATTGGAGAGCTGAGTTAGGGCTTAGCTGAGAAGTTTAGAGTCATATCCAGACTTGGAAACCCACTGCCCTGCCCAGATTTGGGGGTGTTCTCAAGTTGTTTGGGTCTATCTCAACTAGGAATGCCTTTCCTTCTGCACAAGAGCAGCTGTCAGTTGGGAAAAGTGCTTCCTCACACAGCTGGGTGAGACTCCTCATTGGTTGCAGTCATGTGCCAGATGCATAAAAAGGACTAGTCCTGACGCTAGATGGAGGGATTCTGTCTACTTGTGGCCTGACACAGCACCCAGCACTGCTGCTGGTGAAGAATTCAAGTTGATGTGACTCTTGCTGTAGGCCCCTTCCCCCTTAGGGTTGTCAAAGGGCACAGCAGTAGAACAGCTCGTGAAAGCATCACCCGCAGTCAGGAATGATAGAGAAGAAGGGTTGAGGGCCACCTCAGAAGAACAGCCCTGAATCCACAGATATGGGAGCTCAGATAAACAAGTGTCCTCCCGGGCCTTCTGTGTCATTTTCCAGCCCCATTCCTGATCCGGCCATGAGATGAGGAGGGAGAGGGGCAGAGGTTTCAAAGACTCCCAGGCTTTGCCAGAGCCCCAGAGTTTTAAAGAGCAACTGGTTCCCGACTTAGTTATTCTGCTCAAAAGGGGAGTGTGAGGATTTTTGTTTGTACTGGTCTCCTGGCCTTCCCAAAGCCACATGTGGACGCACACATGCATTCACACATGGATATATGTGCTCTCTCACCTGGGGCCTTCTGTTACTGAAAGAACAGTCATTCAGAGGAATAAAACCTTCTGAGAGCCCCCTTGCTTCACAAAGGCTCTCAAGAGCTTTGTTATCCCAAGCCACACATTTCTGAGTCACATTTTAACCCCAAAAAGAAAAGGAGTACTTGTGGCACCTTAGAGACTAACCAATTTATTTGAGCATAAGCTTTCGTGAGCTCACGAAAGCTTATGCTCAAATAAATTGGTTAGTCTCTAAGGTGCCACAAGTACTCCTTTTCTTTTTGCGAATACAGACTAACACGGCTGTTACTCTGAAACCTGTCATTTTAACCCCAGTGTAGTTCTGGTTTTAACCTAAGCCATATCACCCTTCTCTAAAAGTACCAAACATTCCTTTGAGTCCTATTCCTTCCAACAAACACAACCCACCTTCCCTCGAATTCCATTCCAGCCATCTTCATTCATAGCATTTTGTTTTTTAAGCCCACTGGTCACTTTGGGCAGACGATTCATCGATTTTGAGGTAAAAAAAGGACCACTGTGATTATCTAGTCTGGTGTCCTGCATAACACAGGCCAAACAGCCTCACCCAAGTGATTCCTGCACAATGCCTGGCACTTCTGTTAGAGCTATAGAATATATTTTAGAAAGGCATCCAGGGTTGATTTAAAGACTTCAGGTGACAGAGAATCTACCATCTCCCTTGGTAAATTGTTCCAGTGGTTAATTACCCACACTGTGAAAAAGCTGCACCTTACTTCTAATCTGAATTTGTCTGGCTTTGGCTTCCAACCCCTGGATCTTGTTATGCCTTTTTTGCTAGATGAAAGATACTTCTGTTATCAGATGATCATCTCTATTTGTCAATATGCCTCCAACACTGGGTAAGGAGAGCAGAAGCACTAGTATTCAGATGAGAGCCTGGCTTCTGGTTTTGTTGTGAACATTTCACACAGGATTATTAAAAACTTCATTTAGATTCACCGAAACGGCTAATATAGCTTCCCCATGTTTTATAGCAGTGGTTCTTAACCTGGGGTGCACGCACTCCTTGGGGTACAAGATGCCCTTTCTGGGGGTGCCAGACATGCCAGATTTTTTAGAAGGTAAATCATCGAAAACACAAATGAAGCACAGACACGTAAGTACAACTACTTTGTTTCATCAAATCTATGTATATATTAACATTATACATTTAACGATTACTGTAATATACAAACAAAAATATATCTGGGTTTAAAGAACTGACCTACTTCAACGGCTTTTGACAAGGGGTGCAAGAACATATTTTGAGAACCAAAGGGATGCAGGCTGCAGTAAAGGTTAAGAACCACTGTTTATATATAGAGTATTATTGCCCTTCTGTGTAGTTAAAGTCCTTTCCTCTTAGGACCTTTAACAATCCCCTGGAAAGACCAGGAGTGTCTTGTCTTGTTATTTAATTTAAAAAAGCAATTTCATTTCAAGAAATCAGATGAAATTCAGACATAGCTCTCAGCTGACATAGAGAAAGAACATTCCTTTTTCACTTGCATTTTTCAATACAATGGAAATAAATCTCATGTAATGTACCATAACACGACAGGGAATGGTTTCTCCTTAACAAATACTCATTTGAAACGGTACCTAGGCCTTGTGCATGCTAAGATCTATTTCCCGCAACAGTGTTCCAGCAAAACTGATTACTAATTCCACAACTCAAATTAAAACTAACAGAGCTTAAAGGCTGGGACTGACGCACGCTCTCTCTCTCTCTCTCTCTCTCTCTTCTGACTGAGAACAAGGGTTTTTAGTGTGTGTGTATGTGTTTAATTACATTGTTTAACACACTGGGAATAATTTAGCAACTGGCAGTAGAAGATAAGGCAGATATACTACCCTCCTCCTGCAGAATAACTTCATCAGCTTTTCAGGAATCATGCTTGGATATGCACATGCGCAGACATACAAGATATTGCTCTGTCTGGTTGAAATTCACCCCTGAAAGAGAGCCTACACAAGGCCCGTGAATGATGTGAGTTCCACTTAAACTGGCAGGACTCAATCCTGCACCCATTGAAGTCAATGGTGCAGCTCCCCTTAACTTCAATGCATAGGATCAGACACTCAGACCCTGATATTTTATTGCCTTGCACTGTGCATAGTTATTTACACCTGTGCAGAGGGGGCACAAAAATATACCATTTTGATCTGGCAGCTTCTTACAATTGCTTTCCACTAATGTGAAAGACTATGCAAGGTGCAGGGCAAGGGTGAATCAGGCTCTTGGGGTTTAAATGCGACTTGAGTGTGTTGCGTTCCCCTTATGCTGGACCCCTCCACAACGAGGAATTTCACTCTGTGAGCGTTAGAAGGTTTCTTCAAACCAACGTCTGTGTTTGGAGGGAGCAAAGCATGGCACTGTGAAGATCCTGAAACACCCTCTATCATGGACAACCACAGATTGTCTCCCCTTTCTTCACAGGGGAAGACAATGCTATCTAGAAGAGGTAAGTCAGATAGGCAGGGATCCTATGAAAATGTAAGAAGTGATTATGTAATTAAAGATCAGAGGGGTAGCCATGTTAGTCTGTATCCACAAAAACATTGAGGAGTCCGGTGGCACCTTAAAGAGTAACAGATATTTTTGGGCATTAGCTTTTGTGGGTGAAAAACTCACTTCTTCAGATGCATGGAGTGAAAATTACAGATACAGGCATAAATCCACTGGCAAACAAAGAGAAGGGATGTGTGTATATAAAGTCTGCTGCAGTTTCCACGGTAAACATCTGATGAAGTGAGCTGTAGCTCACGAAAGCTCATGCTCAAATAAATTGGTTAGTCTCTAAGGTGCCACAAGTACTCCTTTTCTTTTTGCGAATACAGACTAACACGGCTGTTCCTCTGAAAAGAGAAGGGAGTTACCTTACAAGTGGAGAACCAGTGCTGACAAGGCCAATTCAATCAGGGGGGATGTGGTCCACTCCCGATAGTTGAGGAGGAGGTGTCAATAGCAAGAGAGGGGAAATTGCTTTTGTAGTGAGCCAGCCACTCCCAGTCCCTGTTCAAGCCCAAATTAATGGCATTAAGTTTGCAAATGAATCGTAGCTCTGTGATTTCTCTTTGAAGTCCATTTTTGAAGTTTTGTTGAAATATGGCTACTTTTAAATCTGTTCTAGAATGTCCAGGGAGATGGAAGCGTTCTCCTAGTGGCTTTTCTATGTTACCATTCCTGATGTCTGATTTGTGTCCATTTATTCTTTTATGTAGAGACTGTCCAATTCGGCCAATGTACATGGCAGAGGGGCATTGCTGGCCCTGATGGCATATACCACATTGGTAGATGTGTAGGTGAATGAGCCCCTGATGGTGTGGCTGATGTGGTTGGGTCCTTTGATGTGTCGCTAGAGTAGATATGGGGACAGAGTAGGCAACAGTGTTTGTTACAGGAATTGGTTCCTGGGTTAGTGTTTCTGTGGTGTGGTGTGTAGTTGCTGGTGAGTATTTGCTTAACTAGGGGAGCTGTCTGTAAGTGATGACTGGCCTGCCTCCCAAGATCTGTGAGAGTGAGGGATCGTTTTCCAGGATAAGTTGTAGATCGTTGATGATGTTCTGGAGAGGTTTTAGCTGGGGGCTGTACTTGATAGCCAGTCGTGTTCTGTTATTTTCCTTGTTGGACCTATCCTGAAGTAGATGACTTCTGGGTACCTGTCTCGCTCTGTCAGTCTGTTTCCTCACTTCCCTAGGTGGGTATTGTAGTTGTAAGAATGCTTAATAAAGATCTTGTTAGGAGTTTGTCTCTGTCTGAGGGATTGGAGCAAATGCTGTTGTATCTTAGGGCTTGGCTGTAGACCAGGGGTTCCCAAACTTGGTTCACGACTTGTTCAGGGTAAACTCCTGGCAGGCCGTGAGATCCTTTGTTTACCTGAGCATCCTCAGGTACAGCTGCTCGCAGCTCCTGGTGGCTGCAGTTTACCATTCCTGGCCAATGGGAGCTGCGGGAAGCAGTGCGGGCCGGGCCACCTCTTTCCACAGTTCCCATTGGCCGGGAATGGCAAACCACAGCCACTGGGAGCTGTGAGTGGCTGTATCTGTGGACACTCAGGTAAATAAAGCATCTCATGGCCTGCCAGGGGCTTACCCTGAATAAGCCGCGAGCTAAGTTTGGGAACCCCTGCTGTAGACAATGGATCGTGTGATGGAAGCTGGAGGCATGTAGGTAAGTATAGTGGTCAGTAGGTTTCCAGTATAGGGTGGTGTTTATGTGACCATCACTTATTTGAATTGTAATGTCCAGAAAGTGGATCTCTTGTGTGGAATGGTCCAGGCTGAGGTTGATGGTGGGGTGGAAATTGTTGAAATTCAGGTGGAATTCTTCAAGGGCCTCCTTCCTGTGGGTCCATATGATGAAGATGTTGTGACCTTGCACCCCATAAGGCTTTATGGAAATATGCTTATGAAAGTATATATGACATAACTGGAATATGTTTTATGCTACATATGCCATGTAACATATCTCTGTAAAGGTTATGATCTACTGAATCTATTCATCCTATTTGTATTCTTGTATCATTTTTGTATTCGAAGTTATGAATATTGGCTGTGTACTGGTTTGATTTCAAGTAACCTTAGTAAAGCATTTGGTCAGCTTTTTGAGAAAGGAATGTGCAAATTAAGTGCCCAATCAAGAAACACTTAATGAACAATGGATCTTGGAAGACTCCAATCCACATAAGAAGTCTACTTGAGGAAGTTCAAGGTAGCATGTGAACCATGGCTGCTACCTGTAAATTCTGAGTCATGCATGGACATGTGACTTGACCATGTGACTTCAAAACTCCATCTTGTAGCTGGGATTCTACACAAGGGGAGGGAAGGGTGTCCACCCACAAGAGAAAGTCTATTTAAACCCCTGGGAGACCCCTCCATTTTGTCTTCAGCTGGCCCAAGAGATAGCATCTCCACCCCCAAAGATACCTGAAAGAAACTGGAACAAAGGACAGTAACCACAGGGGTGTGAGTGATTGCTAGACCCAGACTAGAAAGAGGCTCGTCTGTAAAGAAGCTTACTGGAACATCTCGGAGGGTGAGGTTTCATCTGTAATCACTTTTTATAGTATTAGGCATAGACTTGCGTGTTTTATTTTATTTGGTAATTCACTTTGTTCTGTATGTTATCACTTGGAACCACTTAAATCCTACTTTTTGTATTTAATAAAATAACTTTTTACTTATTAAAAAACACATAGTATGTATTAATAATACTTATTAATTAACCCAGAGTATGCTTTATACAGGGTAAAATGGATTTATTTGGGGTTTGGACGCCATTGGGAGCTGGACATCTGAGTGTTGGAGACAGGAACACTTCTTAAGCCATTTTCAGTTAAGCCTGCAGCTTTTGGGGGATGTGGTTCAGACCTGGGTCTGTGTTTGCAGCAGGCAAGCATGTCTGGCTCAAACAAGGCAAGTTTCTAGAGTCCCAAGCTGGCAGGGAAAATGGGTTAGAAGTCATCTCAACACATCAGTTGGCAGTTCCCAAGGGGTTTTCTGTGATCCAACCCGTCACAGATGTCATCAGTGTAGCGCAAGTAGAGGATGGGCGCTAGGGGGCAAGAGCTGAGGAAGCGTTGTTCTAAGTCAGCCATAAAGATGTTGGCATACCGTGGGGCCAATGCAGGTACCCATAGCAGTGCCGCTGACTTGAAGGTATAAGTTGTCCCCAAATCTGAAATGGTTGTGGGTGAGGACAAAGTCACAAAGCTCAGCCACCAGATGTGCCGTGGCCTCATCAGGGATACTGTTCCTGACAGCTTGTAGTCCATCCTTATGTGGAATATTAGTGTAAAGAGCTTCTACATCCATGGTGGCCAGGATGGTGTTTTCAGGAAGATCATCAATGCATTGTAGTTTCCTAAGGAAGTCGGTGGTGTCTCGAAGATAGCTAGGAGTCTCATAGGGTCTGAGGAGAGAGTCCAAATAGCCAGACAATCCTGCTGTAAGAGTGCCAATGCCTGAGATGATGGGGTGTCCAGGATTTCCAGGTTTATGGACCTTGGGTAGCAGATAGAATACCCCTGGTCGGGGTTCTAGGCATGTGTCTGCACAGATCTGTTCCTGTGCTTTTTCAAGGAGTTTCTTGAGCAGATGGTGTAGTTTCTTTTGGTACTCCTCAGTGGGATTGGAGGATAGTGGCCAGTAGAATGTGGTGTTGGAGAGTTGCCTGGCAGCCTCCTGCTCATAATCTGACTTGTTCATGATGACTATAGCACCTCCTTTGTCAGCCCCTTTGATTATAATGTCAGAGTTGTTTCTGAGGCTGTGGATGGCATTGCATTTTGTACGGATGAGCTTATGGGGCAAGTGATGCCATTTGTTCACAATTTCAGCCTGTGCACATCTGCGGAAGCACTCTATGTAGAAGTCCAGTCTGTCATTTTGACCATCAGGAGGAGCCCATGCAGAATTCTTCTTCTTGTAGTGTTGGTAGGAGGGTTCCTGTGGGTCAGTGCACTGTTCAATGGTGTATTGAAAATATTCCTTGAGTCGGAGATGGCAGAAGTAGGCTTCCAGATCATCACAGAACTGTATCATGTTTGTGGGGGTGGTGGGGCAGAAAGAGTCCCCAAGATAGGACAGACTCTTTTGCTGGGCTAAGTGTGCGGTTGGATAGATTAACAATGCTGTTGGGTGAGTTAAGGGTACCACTGCTGTAGCCCCCTGTGGCATATAGGAGTTTACTGTCCTTTTTCCTCGGTAGAGAAGTAAAGCATGCATTGTAAATGGCTTGTCTCATTTTTATAAAGTCCAGCCACGTGGACGTTTGTGTGGAAGGTTGCTTTTGTATGAAAGTCTCCAGTTTTGAGAGCTCATTCTTGATCTTCTCCTGTTTGCTGTACGGGATGCTGATCGGGCAGTTCCTCAGTTTCTTTGGGAGTGTGTGGCACAATCTCTCACCATAGTAATTAAAGAAAAGGAGGACTTGTGGCACCTTAGCGACTAACCAATTTATTTGAGCATGAGCTTTCATGAGCTACAGCTACATCCGATGAAGTGGGCTGTAGCTCACGAAAGCTCATGCTCAAATAAATTGGTTAGTCTCTAAGGTGCCACAAGTCCTCCTTTTCTTTTTGCGAATGCAGACTAACACGGCTGCTACTCTGAAATCAGTAATTAAACAGTGTCTCATAATGCATATGCACAAGGGTGCTGAATTAAAGGTGCACAGGCAACCTTCATTCTGGCATTTCCTAACTTCAGAGTGCTTGGCTTTGCAATCTTAATGTTCTTTTAATATAGTTTTTGGTGCAATATTATATACCTCACTATTCAATGGCTCTTTCTGCAGTTTTCCACTGAGTCCGAAGTAGAAATAAGCCAGCAAGCAAGAACGAACATTTTGTTCCTACTTCATATTTGAACTATTCAGCCTCTTTTATTGCCCTTCAGAAAATGTTCCCAATCCCTCTTTTACAAATATTTCCACCAAATGTTGGCCTGATAGGCTCTCTATCTCTTAGGGGAAAACAACTGAACTTAGCCTTATAGGTTGTTAGAATTCTGGGAAATCAACAAATCCTGCCCACCCGTATTTCCCCTCCCGCAGTGTACCTGCATATTTAACCTTGACTACAGCCTGCTTTATGCATCACAGGGAAAGTCCTTTTTTCTTTATAGACCCTGTCCTCCAAGGATCTCAAAGCCCTTTATAAACATCAGTGAATTAGCTTCACAGTGCTCCTCTAAGATGGGACAGCATTATTTAATTAACGCCCCACCCCACTGGGAGGAAATGTTGTGCATCTGTACATGTCCTCTGTGTGAAAGCCAATAATGCCTCTGTACATCAAGACTAAACCCACAATGCTATTGTAAGTCTAGCAGATGTTATCTTTCCAGTGATACATGACACGGCCTTCTAACCCTTAACTGTCCATGAGGAATTCTCATGTACTATTCACAAAGTCAAATTTCCTTCATTTTACATAGACAACATAGGACCTTGCCAGTTACCTTTTTACTGCATCATTTAACTACCGCATACAGTGCAGTCATTGTTATCTTAGGATCTCCACTACCGATTACTTCTGATAACTTACCGTTCCACAGGGAGGTTCTTTAGAGGAAAGCAAACCCATCTTGCTTCTTTGAAAACGCTCTCTCTCACTCTCTCATTTTGGAGTCATATAAGCAAATCCTCCAGGTAACATTATACCTCCAAGACTAAGTTAGAATCCAAAGCCAAATCCCTTTTGTTGCATCTGTGATGCTTTTCCAGTACTAATATTTCTCCTATTTAATCTTTAAATAAGTAGAACAGCAAAGTGAGGTTTTACCTGTAATGCCTCCAGCGACAAAGTGACAGATGTGTGGTTTTCAGTCTCAGTTCAGTGCTGCTTCATACAAGAACTGCCCCACCTCCTTGAATAAATGCTGCCGGGGTGAATCTCAGTTCAGGACCAAGTATAGAGTCCACAGCGCAGGTGAAGCAGGGCCATAGTACACGTCTCTTCTATCTGACCTCTACAATGACCCTGTTTGCTCTCCTATTCAAGTTGATGGTTGGTCTCCTACAGTTTTTGCTACAACAGAGCAGGGTTTCTTGACTGCTGCCAGCTTTCACTTAATCAGTTTTTTTCTTGGCTCCACCAGGAAATGCTGAAGTTTTTATTATTGGAGCAGGAATGGGGGATGGACTGTCCACAAAGCGTGAAATCTATGATGGTGCTTCATTCCTCCACCTGTAATATGAGAAGCAAGTATTTCAGGCCAATACCTATTAATGCTTAAAATCTAATTCTACATCCTTTGTATAACCATAGGTCTGATTCTGCATTGTCCCACTCACTCGAGTAGTTCACTTTACTTTCTATGATACTGCTAGAGTGAGAAAGGATTACTCTTGTGAGTAAGGCTTTCTGGGATTGGACCCCGTCTTAACACAGCCAGAAGCCAAGGCTTAAAAATGCACCCAGTAAACACAACACTTTTGGGACCCCAATTTGAGGCATATGAAAATCAAGCCGTTTTAAGAGGAAATGTGCTCAGCACTTTCTGAAAATCAGGCTCCCTTAAGGGATCTTAAATTAGACACCCAAAAATGGAGCCAGTCAAATCACATATCGCTTTTGAAAATCTTGGCCGGCAATGTTAATCTGAATTGAAGGCTAAATGATATATAGGTGCATTATAGATATATAAAGATTAGATAGATAATCGAGCCCTAAAAACAAGCAACTGCCCACTCTGGTGAAAAAAATCCAGAGATCTCCAGAGGAGGAGCATATTGGCTTCTGCAGCTGAATCCCCAGCTCTCAGTAGAATAAACATTCTGCCTTTCAAACTATTGCATCAATCTGGAGACGTTCCAGAGGGACTGGAGGAAATAAATAAATATACAGACACTCAAGAAAGGTGGGTTCAAATGCTGATCTTTGCCTTGAGCCCTTCTACAAGTGTAATTATCACCCCTTATTCAAGGTAACAAGTTTAATCACCATGACAAGTGCTTGTTAACAGTGATGGGTGATGTGTTCAGGAGTTGCTCAGGATGGTCAGCATTGGGGTTTGACATGGGAAAAAAGTCACCCCAATATTTAGATCCTTATTTCCAAACTTATCCAAACTACCTGAAGTGCTTGGGTGTGGAAATCCCTTTGGGACAGGCTTCCTCTTGATTCTGGGTGGGCTGGAATCCCAGAAGCACAGAGGAAGGAGAAAATGAAGAACAGAGGGCATAGGTGTTGGAGCTAGGGGTGCTGCAGCACCCCCGGCTTGAAGTGGCTTCCATCATATACAGGGTTTACAGTGTGGTTCAATGGCTCTCAGAACCCCCATGATACAAATTGTTACAGCACCCCTGACAGAGGGGGAAAAAACATTAAGCAAATATTTCAGCCTCTTCAACATTCAGTTCAGGTCTGGGTCATACAGGGGATCACTGTTCCTCTAAAAATGTTGCTCGTTCATAACTACTTCTTACCTTGTGAACATTTCGGGGGGGACGACATTTCTGCATCAGAGTCCTGCTCTCAGTCCGGATTTCAGTGGGAAGCGCATCTGTGTAACTGAGAGCAGAATTTGCCCCAGAGTGCAAAACAGGTGCAGTTTTCCTTTAAGAGCAGTTTTACACTTGTCCTACTACTCCCCAATATATAAAAGCTGATTGCATCAAAAACCTGTATGAAAGTTCCTTTCATTTCAGGCAAGGAGCTCTGAGGTGATAAACACCACTGGTGCCAGCTCATCCGACAAGCATGCGTGCTCTGTTAATCACCTGCTCTCTGGGGAAACGGCAGGTATATTCCCCTCCAGGTATTGTGATTCGTTGTCTGGAACCAATATCTCTGCTTAAATGGTGGATTAACAATGATTTAAGAAATATTCATTGCAAAGTTGATTAGAAAGCACCATCAGCTGCCTGGCAGGGGATTTTGGTTATTGCAGCATGACACCATTCTGTGACTGTCAGCTTTTCTGTGGAGGGCTGTATTGATGTGTCCATTTTCACAGTGTCTTAAAAGTACTCAGACCCAGGAAGCAGACAGACTTATTTGTGTTAATGAGTGACTGGATTATTTGCTCTAAGTGTTTGTGATATTTACAAGAAATCCATGAGACGAATAGGCTAATGGCTGAAAAATGCAGGACCATGAATCAGGAGACCTGTGTTCTGTTCTGCCATTGACTTCCTGTGTGACCTTGGTCAAGTCACTTAAACCTCTCTGTGCTTCAGTTTCTGCTTTTGCAAAAGGGGGATACTACTGCTGATCTACCTCGGGGGGGGGGGTTGTGTGAATTAATTAATTAATTAATTGACTGCAAAGTTCTTTGGGATCTTGGAAGTGCAAAATACACTGCCATTTTTGTGCTGTCAACTAATGTCTCTGGGTTATAAAAAAAAAAAATCCAAGTATCAACAACTACTCAACCCTCATTCAGCTATAAATCCTATTGACATCGGTGGGCCAAAAGCTGAGAAGTGATGGGAACCTGCAGCTCCCAATGAAGTTAATAGGTGCTCAGCACCTCAGGATTTGTCCAGATAGAAGTTTTTACTGAGTACGGACTAAGCAAAGTTGGAGTAAAGACCTCAGGATCTGGTCCAGCAGTTTAGTGGTTAGGGCAGGGAACTAAGAGTTCTGGGTTTGAGTCCCAGCTTTGCCACTGAATCACTGTACAACTGTGGATATGTCCCGTAACCTCTCTGTGGTCTTAGATTGCCCATGTAAAATACCTGCATCAGAAGGGTGTCATGAGAATTAATTCAATAACCTTGGTAAAGCACCTTGAGCTCCTCAGATGGAAGGCACTAGAGATGCTTAGTGTGTTATTCTATATGGTAACGGTAATGAAATATCCTGCTTCAGCATATACAGTCATTACTGCAAAGGCCTGATAGGAATACTCCCCCCGCCGTACACCCCCCTCCCACACACACACACACTCTGCCCCGCACCACACATTTGGCTTGGTGCATTAAGGTGTTTTGGTTGGCTGTTTTGGGGGCTCCATCAGGATGGATTTGATGGGCCAGTAGCCTAAATCCAGTATGACAAGCGCTGTGCTTTTATCTGGAAATGCCATTTCTGCCCATTTATGATGAACGCCACAGTACTGCCATTTCTTTGGAGAGAAGAGTTTTCTCTTTCAGATTATGCACGAATGATGTTAGCTGTCTCCTCTATCTAAAAAGTGAGATTCCAGGGAGCAGGCTCACCCGCAGAGGAACAGAAGTGCATTAGATAGGATTAGAGCCAGCTAAAAGTCTTCTTTCAGAACTTTTTTGATGGACAAGGCCTTCTCGACCAACAGGAACATTTTCAGGAAAAATGTACATGACTAGAAAATTGTCACTTTTTTTGGCAGAAGTGTTTAAAATGAAAAATTGACTTTTGTGGGGGAAAAGTTGGTTTCATCCACATGGGTGGGGGGGGGGAAAAACCCTTACATTTCTACCCCCCCACCCTCAGACTGGAAAAAAGTGTGAGAGAGTTGTGATGGCGTGGTGGAGGGAAGGGAACCCACTTTCTTTTTATTTTCCTCCCCTTTTTCCAGTGGTGGGGAGAAGTCTTTAAAAAAGTAACAGAGAAAGTTCAGGGGAAAATATTTCTTCGGACCCCTTGTACCCTCTTCTCTCCTTTTTTAAATTCTAGTGAGGACAAAAATTTAAAAGTGCCCCCACCTTTTCCTTTCCCCTCCCTGGTCCCTTTGTTATTTTATTTATGTACGCCCTTTCCTCTTTTATTGCTTTTACCCCTACCTTAATGTGTTATGTCCATGTAGTATTGTCTGGTCCTGCCGCTCTGACGAGTTGCAAAATTGCATAATTCTGCTGGACAACCCTTGAAACATGCAGTATTTAGAAATTTATGCAAGCTGTAAGTCATTGACCTTTTTGTATTTCTCATTGTTTAGGGGTTTTTTTTTTATCTAAACAAAACATTTCCTTAAAATTAATTTCTAAAGAAATCCAGGACTTTGAGAAAGTGTCTGGATTTAAATTATGCCAAATCTGAAATGCTAGCTATAATTTACCATACGGAACAGTCACTCCTCCAGAAAACATTTGGGTATACCTGGGAATTTAAATTTCAAAAAACCTAGAAGAGCTCTAGGATTTAAATGTCATTGAGACAATGAACAAAGATCTGGAGTGCTGAGGGAAGTATGCAACTTCTTAACTGGGAAGAATAGCTGCAGTCAAAATGAATAGTCTGCCTAGGATATCATTCTTGTTTCAAAATCCTTCTGTGATGAACCCAGATGAACCACCAGCAGGAATACAGAGGATATTGTTAGAATTTACATGGAATAAGAAAAGACCAAAAGAGAGAGCAGATACTTTGTACAGAGCCATTAAACAAGGTGGACGAGCTATTCCAAATACTCTAGGATACTAGAGTAGCAGCTCAAAGCAGTAGTGGACTGAGGGCACTCTAACCCAGCCAATCACTGGGCCTTTATTGAACAAGAAAACCGTGACAGTGTAAACATTGCTAGGCTACCATGGATTAATAATAAATCATGTCTGCCAGAAATTTACCCATTTACTTTAGCAAAGGCTACTCTATGGGTTTGGGACAGAACTAGAGATAAGATCAGTTCTTTTTCCTCACCAATGACACCCATTGCAAATAATCTGGACCTTGACTAAAATTACAAACCAGATTGCTTCAAAGATTGGGAAAGCCATGGAATACACACGGGTGGCCAGCTATTCAGTAAAGAAATGTTTCTAACTTATTTGGAGATCAAACTGACTTTAACTGGTCCACTCTCCCCAGGTACCAGTACTTTCAAATCAGGCTTTGTTTCCCAACTTTCTAGAAAACCTGTTTTATACAGACAGCTAACTTTCATAGAAGTGATGGAATCTGGTCAACTGAGGGGAAAAAACCTCTCTCTAAGTAATTTGTAACATTCTTTGCAGGCAACTCTCCTAACAAAAAAAAAAAAAAAAGCCATATATGATGCACTTGGAAAAGGACCTGGAGAGGCAAATTACCCCCAAACGCATGGGATTTGATCTGGAAAAGAGGACCAGCAGTCTTGGCCCATAGAATAATAAAAGAAAATTTCTTTAACATACTGTTTCCCACTCACGCCAGTCAGGTTAAAAAATATTTGTAGATTGAATGGGGATAAATGTTGGAGAAATTGCGGTGAAAAAGGAAATGTTATGCATATATGGTAGACATGTCTAGTTATTAGAGAGCATTGGGACACACACTTTCTGATATTTGGTTACAGGTCATATTTATTACCGAATGATCCTTTGGCAATCCTGCTGGGGCTTCCTAGAGGAAGTTGCTTTACAAAAGGAAATGAAGAATTAATCTCTCAGCCTCTAGTAGAGGCTCAGTTATTGGTAGCCTCTCATTAGAAAAAGAAAAATAGACCAACCATAGAGGATTGGTTCAAAAAAGGATGGGAGGTTATAGTTATGGAAATATTAACACATCAATTATGCGCCCCTCAAAATAGACAGAGGACAGATAGATGCTTAGATATTTGGTTACTTTTTATTCAATACTGAGACTAAATACAGTCATCAGCAAAAAAAAAAAAACTAGCACACGCATCCAAAGTTTTTGAATATTGACATTTGATAGACATGCCTGTTCTCATAGGTGTATATAGAAATTTCACTCAATTTAATAAAATCTCTAGAAACAATACTATAGGTGTTGGA
This sequence comes from Lepidochelys kempii, assembly GCF_965140285.1. Classification (NCBI taxonomy): domain Eukaryota; kingdom Metazoa; phylum Chordata; order Testudines; family Cheloniidae; genus Lepidochelys; species Lepidochelys kempii. Next base: position 157,349,423 of record NC_136382.1, read on the forward strand.
ATGATGCTCATCCTGTAATACAGTATCACCCTGTTAAATAGAAAGGTCTGATGACCATTTTCCTATGTAATGTCTCTTTAAACAAAAGCTAACTGTTGTAATGATTGTTTTGTTTCTGATAATTACATGGCAAGGATTTGTAAACATGTTAAAACATTGTAAATAAATAGCTTTAAAAAAAGTCAATAAAACTAGTCACAAAAAAGTGAGAGCAGTATTTTTTAAATGAAAAATTGTGGGGTTTTTTTTTGATAAAGTTAAACATTTAATGTAAAACCCCCTTTTTTGTTTGATATTTTTATGAAATATCCGTTTTTCCCCCCAAACCGACTCTATGTAGGACAGCCCAGTGGTTTGTCTTGGCCAGTATACTTCCTCTAGCAATGGCCTGTTCTTCATGTTTTGGAGGATAAACAACAACATAGGGGGAAACCAACAAATTCTGTATGCTTAAGCATCCTCGCTCCACCCACAGAGCTCATGTTCTGAAGTATCATGACTGTTATCCCTTGTGATATATTTCTGACTACATCTAAGTTTCTCATTTCCACTGGTTTTACATCGATGTAAATCCACTTACGTTAGCAGAGTTGCACCTGATTTACATGGCTGTAAGTGAGAAGAGAATCAGGGTCAGTAATTTTCCAGGACAGTGAGCACAATCACGGGCTGTGTACAGAAAAAAAAACAGAACAAAGCCCTCCCTCTGCTTTTACGTTTGCCACCAATCACTTTCATTGAGTGTCCCATTGCTCTAGTATTATGGGGCTGGATGAGAGAGAACTAACAATCAATTTTACTAACCTATTTGTATACCTGTCTCATGTTACCATTTCCTTTCCTCTATTTGTTATTTATAGGCAAGAAACGATCTCCTTTGCTTGGTTTCTAATCTTATATTTATATGAAAGCATCTTTCATTCTAAAACACAATCTTTTATTGACTGTATAAACTATGGGGCAAATTATGAGGCCCTTAATCAGTGTTCACTTCTCATGCAGAAGTTTGCCTCAGTAAAAACAAATCAAGGACTTCAGCATTTGGCCTTAAGTACACGAGTCACTTTGCTGAGCAATTAGATGCAGCTACTTTTCATGTGAAATATGGCATCTGTTTAACAGGACATAATGAAGGTGCACATCACTTTTTAAGCAAGATCCAATTGCAACTATAGGGGGGAATTTGTCGTGAAAATGTAACTCTTTGCAGATATATCCCGTGGATATTTATTCTTAGAAACTGGATTCTGAACTTCACTGGTCAGTTCTTACAAACCAAACAGCATTGTCTGGCCCTAGATGGCATTTGATCATACACCAAGGTTAACACTAGGTGGGAATTTGGTTTTGTGGGAAGTTTTTGGTTTTGTTTTCTTCCAGAGTGGGTGGAACCCATTCAAACCTGTGGAATTTCCCATAACACTGAAAATCTGGTTCCCACCCAGATCTAGTTTGCAATGAAACTTTCCACGAAAAGTGAGGGCCCTAGAGTATCAATTTCTGCAGAATTTCAGCTTTTGTTTAAAAAACAACAAAACAAGTTCCAAGCCTTCCTGTTTGCAAAACCAGCCATTCAGATACGAGCTGACATGGTGCCGTCTTCCAGATGCTGCAGGTAGGTCACTCCAGGGACTCTGTTGCTACTCCCAGCTCTCTGAGTGAAGAATTCAATTGGAAACAAACACAAAATAAGCTTAATGTTTGCTTTTCATTAGCATCCATGATGGTAAAGCTCCAGGGCTTGGAAGGCAATTTTCGTGACTCTGGGACATCCACAGTCAGGGGTGGGTCCAATGTGGCTCTAAGGCTATGCGCTTTCTCAGCTGCTGGAGGGCAGGTGGCCTCAAATAACAGTGAGCTGCTGTAGGGATGCAGCACCGTTCCAATGTCTAAATTGGCCTAGGCCCAGTGTCCTCCGCCAGCAGGGTGATGCTAGGAGCTGTTCAGGAGACAGAGTGGTGAAGTTGTGGATTGTAAGTGATCTAAGTTTTTACCAGATCTTTGACTTCTGCTTTGCAAGCCACTGGAGTCCATGAGTTTCCTAGGCAGGGCTCCTTGGTTGGGTCCTGTTTCCAGGTTGAACGGAGAGAGAGAGAGACACTTACCCTGTCCCTCAAGGAAGTGGAGACTGGACTATAATAAGGGCATGATAGTAACATCCTCAATGTATCCTCAAGCCCTGAAGATTAGATACAATTTACAACTATCTAACCTGGTAGGACTTGTGGATCCTGAGGTTGCCATGGTGGAAGAGAGGCTGCGAGTTAGCCTGGGGATGGGTTAATCTACATGGGTGCTGGAGTCACTACCATAGCATTCTTGACACCAGCTCTGTTAATCTGGTGAAAGACCCCCATGACAGAATTGGAGCTGCTCAGTAATAGTTTATGCACGCTGTATGCTGAACGGGGATGTTTACTCTGAATACATTGGGCTGTAAGGAAAAACAAGCTGGAAAGGAAAGAATGGCTTTAGATAAGCCAGCCCTGAGAAAACACTAGTTGGCTCTGAGGACTCTGGCCCAATCTCCCACTGAGCCTACAGGGCTGGTTTTGTCCAGAAGGGCCAAAGCCCCACAACTCAGAAGAACAAAAGGATTATAGCAGTTTAATGCAAGGGAGGTTTTGTTTGGGCAAATCTTACTGAGACAGAGGCATGCTGGGGCACCTGAAGAAGTTAGAAGGAAAGGAGTACTTGTGGCACCTTAGAGACTAACAAGTACTCCTTTTCTTTTTGCGGATATAGACTAACATGGCTGCTACTCTGAAACCTGAAGAAGTTAGGCTACTATAAGGGGAATGGTAGGGCTTTAGTTTAAGATAGACCTGCGTGTGGCTGTGGTTTTTAAAAATCTTGTTTTCTCCAAATGCTTTGATCTTCTCTTGAAAGCAAACAATCCTTTGGTTTGGAGAAGGATATCTGGTCACTCTAGATTGCCCTAGTGACAGACTCCCAAAGAGAAGAACCACACATGTCCAAACTGTGGGACCGGCTGGGTAAGCACAGCTGATACACAGGGTATTGTAAGCCCAGGGTCTGGTCTGATAGTGGGAGCATTGCAGGATTCTGTCTCAAGATAAGTAAAAGGCACAAGGCCTGTCATGTGAGGGGGTGCACTCAGAGAGGAGAGAAATGCAGCTAGCCTAGTAACCGTGACTGAGGATCCCCAGATTGGCGTTCTCCTGTTAAACTGGCTGAGTGTTCTGCTGCATTAACAAGGATTATACTTGTTCAAACTGCTTTGAAGGGATGAGTTTCAGCCCAAGTTCCACTGTCATTTACCATTACAGGTTTTACTACTCTGGAGAACAGTCACAATTTGCTCAGCACTAATATTCTCTGCCTGTCTCTGAAAAAGGTGACTGAGCAATTGTCTTGCCAGCTACAATTAGAAGCGTTAATACTGTTGCAGAGACAAGTATTTATAAACAACTGGATAAACTTTGTTTAAGTGGCACAAACTGGAATCCAACAAGGAGTTCTCCCAACCCACTCTCAGACACACTGTGCAGAGCCCAAACTCAGCCCCTTCAGTAGCATAGAAATTAACAATACTACAACGCAAAGTTCAGCTGCTACTAGAATTCCTCCTCCAGAAGTGCTTAGCCCACACTCTCCATCCTCTCTCTCTCTGGACAGCCACTCATCTCCCCGATATCCAAGTGGGTTAATGAGCCACTTGCCTCAGAGAGTCAGAAGACGCCACTTTACCCTTTCTCAGCAGCATTAATGCCTGCCAACAAGACGGGGCACTTCAGGCAAACAGTGCCAGCCTGTTATAGTCATCTTCTACTGTACAGATGGACTGTGTACCTAGAGGCCTTTGAGGGTAAGTCTGTGTTCAGGTTTGCTCACCTAACTGAGATGAGGGGGAAAAAAACATACTGCATTGACAGCAGCAAAATAACAGAGCCAAATTTTTCTCATGGTTACATTTGGGCAACACCACTAACGTTAATGGAGGTACATGCATCAGTATAGCCAAGAGGAGAATTTGATCCAAGAGCTTTAATCATTAGAAGTTGGAGGTGGATGGAGAGGGGAAGACTTTGTCATGGAGAAAAACCTTAAGGAAGCCATCAGAAGTGGGTTTGACTAGCACATGTAATCTAGCCCCTCACGTAATCTAGCCATTTGTGGTGCCAACGGCTGCAGTCAAGAAGGGGCATGAAGCAATCGGTATCCAAATAGCCATGTGGTTGACCTGGGAATAGATGTCAAAATGAACAGTAGTTCAGGGAAGGAAAGAGAAATCCGGTAAAGCGACTAGAACCATAGAGCTAAAGGTCACCTAGCGGATACAGCTGGCACGGCAGGGAGGCTGCAACCTGCCAGACTAGAACAAGGGATAAGTTAAATCCTTCACAAGCAAATATGGAGTGAGGTTGTGTCTGGGCAACTTGTTAGTTAATACAAATGTTTATACATCCTTCAGAACTTCCGGAATTCTCACCTTGCCCATTTCACCCCCAAATGTTTCCATTGTCCCCTGTTCACCACTCTCCACAACACCTTTTTACTCCTTTGTGGGGCACCATGCCCCAGGCTCAGTTAAAGGATTCCCCTCATTGCTGTGTTTTTATGGCCAGCATGTTACCTGTCTTGCGGAGGCCTAAAACCAGGAAGATCCGAAGGACAGGAACTAATCTTCAGTATTCTAAACGAAGGCTCTTTCTGTGCCGGGATTTCAGCCATTGCTGCAGCTGTGCGACTGCAAACCCCTGGGCTATGTCTACACTACACGCCAGTGCCAGCAGCACGTACGATCTCTGTCGCTACACGCCCCAGTGAAAAAACAGGCGGGCTCCACACTGCGGCGTGCAGTTATGCGTGTCAGTGAAAGGCTCTGGCGGAGGGGAGGAAGCAGGGAAAGGCTTCAGCAGCAGGGAGGCAGCCGTGCAGATGGGGAGGCACGGTTTGGGTGAGTCGAGAGCGCGTAGGGCATGTAGTCGCATGCATAGCCACGCCCTTCAGGTGTGTCATTACTTGCCTAAACCATGCCTCACTGGCTACACTGCTATATCTGCGCGGGGGAGAGTGGGGGGTGGGCTGTGCGGAACGTACGCTATGTGCTGCTGCAAGAAGCATGCAGCGTAGACGTATCTTTAGCACAGAGAGTCTTTACTCCACTGAAGTGCAGGTTTCTCTGGAGCCCACTACCCCAGTAGCTGAAACCCCCAGTGTACACAAGGCCTTATTCCTGAAACTGTAAATTCCGGGAACCAAAGCTCAATGGGACCAGCTGTCAACTGTGTGAAACCCTTATGACATGGGTAAATAAATCAACCCACGTCCGTGCTAATGAAAAGAAGCAGTGTGTGTATTGATGTTGATTTTCCAGCCTGTTGTTGCATGTTCATGTATAACTAGTGCAGCTGCGATTCCAGTTCCTCACCCGCTGATTATTGTTGAGGGGTTTTGTTTTGCTTGTTTTTCATATACAACAGGGTTTCTCCGGTTACACACAGGAGAAATTTCAGATCAATTCAAATGCTGGATTCTTTTCCTCTTAAAACTATATGGTAGATTTTGATAATACAGTATTGCTTTCTATGTACTATCAGTACTTAGATACTAGAATGATTGGTACTGTATCTGCGATATTAGTTAAATAGTTAAGTAGAGAGATAAACCAAATAACTTGGGTTCCATGCATGTAGAAAGAGCAGGATATCAAGTGCAGAGAACAGCATGTTGCCCCTAGTCAAGATTTCTGATCCTCCTCACAGCCATTTCAACTAATTCTGTTTTTTCCTGGTTACTTGTACTTACAATGGATTAAGGAAACTCATCATCCTTTAAACCAAGCTGTTGATACATTCCTCTTTATCAGTATAACTGCAGTACATACATTATATCACTGATTTCTCTACTGGAGAAAAAAAAACCCCTCTATTAACCTTTATTCTTTCATGATCAAGCATGCAGCACTGACTGTGGCATTGAATGTAGCACTTACAAATAGAGTTGGCTGGAAAATGGTTTTCCCATCTGCAAGAATTTGAGATTTCAAAACAATTTTCCCATCCTCAGTTGGGACAAAAAGTCAAATATTTGAACATAAAAATGGCCATACTGGGTCAAACCAACAGTTCATCTAGCCCAATATCCTGTCTTCCGACAGTGGCCAATGCCAGGTGCCGCAGAGGGATTGAACAGAACAGGTAATCATCAAGTGATCCATCCCCTATCGCCCATTCCCAGCTTCTGGCAAACAATTTTGCAAAATAAAATCTCCTCCAATTTTTTTTAATTGGATCAATTCAAACATTTCTCTCTCTCTCTCTTTTTTTACTATAAGTTAAATTTCTAAATGAAAAGTTGCCTCAAATAAAAAAAATGAACCGTTTGTTTTAAAACTGGCAAATGGGACATTTTGACAATTGTGAAACCTTTTCAATTTTTTTTTCAAAAACAGGAAATTTGTCAAAATCAAGTCACCATTACCCATAAGAGCCAGAGTAGTGTGAATTCATTGCTTCATTTACTTATATGACTATATATTAATATTTAAGCAGTATAACAGGGAAATACATATATCATTTTTATTCCCATAGCAAAATGACTGACCGTGTATTATTTTATCACCGACAATTGGTTAACAACATAGTAAAAGAATCCTGATTGGTTAATAAATAAATCACATGGTGTTTTAATATGATGTCCTGCAAAGAGCTGCAGGAACCAGATGGAGGAGCCACTTGCAGCTCCCAAGCCTCAGCCTGGGTATCACTGGACTAGATGATCACAGCAGTCTCTTCTGTCACTGTAATCTATTAATCTAAGGACATGGAGAGAGTGTGGGGAATGGCAAGGTGCAGCAAGAGACACACAATAGGCAATAGTCACAGAAGGGTTAGAAAAGGTTGTCCTATATCTGGCTGAGTGGAATTTGGAAGGTGCCATGTTGGGAGGTAGGTGGAGATGTCCAGCAGATAATCCAGCAGATAACAGGACAGTGCCTTGGCACTGCCCTAGTCTTTCATGTTTGCAGCACTGACATTTTTGGTGGGGAAAATGAGACTTGGAGCCAAAAAGTTGACATCTGTGGCTTGAAAAATTTATCAAAGACCTGCTAGCCAGATTGCTAACCTGATTGCCAAAGACCGATTTGCAAACTTAGGCGTGCTGCGTAGGGTACACCAAGAGGGTTTTGAGCAGGGCAAGAGCCTGGTGAAAAGCCAGCCATTTCCCTCATAACCCAGCCGCCGGAAAAGAGAAAGTTCCCAGGATGCTCCCTAACCATTTCATTTCCTGCAGCTACTCAGCAAGTCAAGTGAGCCACAATGAGATACAAAGGGAGGAAGATGTGTAGGACATATTAATCAATGGCAGTGAACACAAAACAGTGGAACAGATCTACTAATCCATTACAGGAATAAGCCAGGTAAAAACTGCTTTTACAGGACATTGGAACTGAGTTGGGAACCTGCGTTCCCCCAGAGTGGACCATCAGATGGGGCTCCTCCACCTCTGAGAAGCATGGAGACACAGACACTTTAATAATGATCAGCACATGGATCTCTCTATCTGTATTTTAATACCATGCCTATTCCTGTGGAATCAGAGCACTCTAAGAGTCTTTGTTTACTGCAAGAGGCAAAATTCTGTGTGTGTGTAGGAGAGAGAAAGAGATGCTCTCCCTCTCTCTGTTGAAGTGAAGACTAAGAAATTACTCTTCTACACCTGAATTTCAATTACTGTCTTCGTTACAGTGGACTAAAACCAAACCCCCATAGCCATTAACTGAAGAATCAAACTGTAATGAGTTTGACCCAATGTGTGTTCCTGTGAGTGACAGGGAATGATATTGAGGAAGAAATACCGCAGTGTGTGATGAAACAGATTCCAGGAACAAAGAATTGCCTTCCTTCTCTCTGATAGAGCTTTCTGCTCCCTTTAACCCACTAGCAAGGCAGTGGAACTGTTCCTATTAACTATGAGCTGTGGAGAACATCACAACTTAACCCACGAAAGGCAACAGGGCTGTGGTTTTATTGGGCTGTCACTTTGCTGCAAGGAGTGTGAGTGAGAGGGAGCAACAATATTGTTATAGATAGAAATTGAAAATGGTTTAATATAAGTTCCTGCATCTGTAATCTCTCTGGGACAGTGCTGCCGATTTATTATTTGTGTACTGTACCTAGCACAATAAGATCTTGATCCCCAACTGAGGCCTCTAGGAGCTACTTTAATATAAGTAGCAGTAGAAGACAATTACTTCATGTCAAAATGATATGTGACTAAAAACATTTTTATTGTGTTTTAACAACGGTGTATAGAGAAAGCATAGGGTGGTCAGAGAGCTGTTAATCTTTAGTTGTTTTTTTACGAACCAAACCGGCTTAATAAATCTCTGGGAGTTTAGTCAATGAGCATAGTTGTTATATTCTGTTGAAAAAAACCCACACCAAGTGATCATCATTAAAAAAATAAACCATGTTTCAGTAGGATTCCTTTTCTTTTGTTTTATTAAATGTCTAGCTGGTGAAACTGCCAGATTAGCAGCTCTGGAGTCCTCTTTTCATCCACAGAACAAGCACACTAGGTGCAGTTACGCATGGAAGAATGAACTAAGGGAAAGTGGGCAGTTCATTCTCCATGGCCCGTTCACTTCTTAATCGCTGTGTTAAAACTGCCAACAACGATGACCGTTGTGGCGTTTTTGTGATGAAGCTGGATCCTACCCACTCATTTGACACATCAGACTGCAATCAGATGTTAATGACTTTCTGACTCTACACGGCCTGGGCAAGATTCAAAGCAACGCCTAGAGACTGGTGAATACAAGCGAAATGTTTCTCATTAATATTGATTTGAGCTTTTGATGAATTTACTTGGACCATGTTTGTGTCCCTCTTGGGTTTGCTTCCCAGAAAAACTCCAGCAATTGAATTTCCCGCAAGGAACGCTCATGAAATGAGAGCGATTTAAACAAATATTGGAAAATATTTAGTTGGAAAATTAATTTTGAGCTTGTAATGGCAAAAAACATGAGGCAGAAACATGACAGAGTTATGTTTGTCCAGTCAAAGAATGGAAACATACCATTCCTAACAGCTCATAGATTACTGAATGCTCCTACTGAACTTAGGTCCCATCCAAAGGCCACTGAAGCCAATGGAGAGACTGTCTTTGACATTAATGGGTTTTGGATTAAATCCTTTGGCTGCAAGCTCTTTGGGGCAAGAATCTTGTCTCCCAATGTGTTTATGCAGCACCTAGCACAATGGTGGCCTGGTCCTGAGTGGGTGCTACAGCAATTCAAATAAGCATGAATGAGCTGCGGAGAAAGTCATTTTCTGAACTTATCAAACAATGGATAAAAGGCAAGAATTCAGATAAGGCAAATTTCATGGACAGAAATTGGTGAAATGTGTCAGTAAGATATTTGTTGCAAATTATTCACTCCAAGAGGTGAAAGAGCTTGCATCCAGTTGCCGGTCCCCAAACCATCCAGTCATGACACCCAATGACTGTCGTAGAGAACAAAGCTTAAAGAGTGACTGTTCTAAAGCAGTCCCCTTCCTTGCTGAATGGGAACAGTAAGAAACCAGCACCTCCCATCTGTCTGCCACTGCCAGAAGCGCTGAGTATGTGGAGCAGTGATAAGGGATACGTATCCTAGGGCAACTGGCGAAGGCTGAAAATCATGGTGTTCCAAATGTACAGGACTCCATGGGAGATGCTCCTCCTACTCCAGCCTTCTCTGTGCAATGGACCAGTTTTGTCCATGCAGTCTTGTACCATTAAAAAGGATCTCTTCCATTTACATCGCATCTTTCGTCACAAAGGCCCCCAAACTCGGATACATAAAAGAGTCAGATGTACCCCACCACAGAACCTTGTGTGAATGTGTCGGGGAGAGAGGGGAAGGTAGAGCTGGGTTGACACCAATCAGGTCAGGCAGAAAACTATGTTCAGCAAGCTGCATAATAATGGAGAATTTTGGCAAAGGGTCCTAAGGAGCTTTTTGTCTGCTGGCCCTAGTGTCTTCTCTCAACAGGCCTGATGCGAGGGTCACATTAATACATGCGTGATCCTGCTGTTCATGTCTGACCGTGGTCTTTAAGCTCATTTGTCAGTTCTGATGCTAATCACCGTGTGCATGAGGCAGGGAGCTGCCCTGGTGCTCCTCTGTGTCCAACAGCCATCCCCCTCAGCCAGGGATGAGCGGCCAAAATCTTAACAACCGGTTCCCTCCTCGCCCCATGAGGTGGTCGTGGCTCACCCCTACCCCCCGGGACTCCTGCCCCATCCAACCCTCTGCATTCCTTGACGCCCCCCTCCCCTGGGACCCCTGCCCCATCTACCCCCCTCCCCTGTCCCCTGACTGCACCCAGAACCGGGCAGGAGGGTCTCGTGGGCCACCGTAGTGGGTGCCCACCCTGCCCCTAAGAGCCAGAGAGACCTGCTGGAGCAAGGTGGGGAGTCCCGGCGGTGCTTACCTGGGGCAGCTCCCAGGACGCATCCGGCAGGTCCCTCTGGCTCCTAGGGGCGGGGGAGCGTAGCTAGGGGGGAGCAGGGGGAGCGGCCGCTCCCCCCACTGATCACATCAAAAGTGGTGCCTTAGGCGCCTACTCCGTGGGTGCTCCAGGGCTGGAGCACCCACGGGGAAAATTTGGTGGGTGCAGAGCACCCACTGGCAGCTCCCCACCCAGCACCTGGCCCCAGATCACCTCCGCTCCTCCCCTGAACACGCCACCCCACTCTGCTTCTCCACCCCACCCCTTCCCGCAAATCAGCTGTTCGCGCAGGAAGCCTGGGAAGGCTGAGAAGCAGGCGGCGGCTTCACGCTCAGGCCCAGGGAGGAGGAGGTGAGCTGCGCCCCCCCCCGCCCCGGGTTACCTACTGCAGCGCGGGCAGCCCTCCTCACACCCCCTCACCCCAGCTCACCTCCACTCCGCCTCCCTGGGCCTGAGTGCGAAGCCGCCGCCTGCTTCTCAGCCCTCCCAGGTTTCCCCCGCAAACAACTGATTTGCAGGAAGCCGGGGGGGAGGGGGGCAGAGAAGCAGAGTGGGGTGGCACATTCAGGGGAGGAGGAGGAGGCGGAGGCAGAGTGGACGTGAGCTGGGCTGGGCGCGGGGCAGGGAGCTGCTGGTAGGTGCTCTGCACCCACCAAATTTTCCCCGTGGGTGCTCCTTTTGGCCAGTGGTTAAATTTAGAAGCCCTTTTAGAACCGGTTCTCCCTCGTGGGACAACTGGTTCTAAAAGGGCTTCTAAATTTAACAACTGGTTCTAGCGAACCGGCTCCAGCTCACCACTGCCCTCACCCCACTCCCCCAGTCTCAGCTGTGCTCTCAGCATATCTGGCAGCACCAGCTCCCTTCTATCACTAGCTGGTGAAGAGAAACCTCCTCCCCCACCAATGCAACCCCCTTTTCAAGACAGAGCCACCTCTCACTTTTGGCACCCTTCTCAAGTGCTCCACCCTAGACCTGTTCCTCCTTTCCCTTAGCCCTGTGTTTTGTACCCACATAAAGCCTCTCACACAGGCCTATGTCTAAACTTGTTGAAAAGTAAATATGTGCAAATGTTCAACAGCCTTTTAAATGTTCCCTTTGATCCAATTCGAGGCTTCACTTAACCTGCCTGCTGTTATCACTGGTGATCTCCCTGATGCATACTGTGTCAGGTCTCTGAACCAGAGCACAAGCGAGTCAACGCCACATTGCATTCGGAACATTTGGAAAGTCATGGAAACTGACCTGTGGTGCCCAGAAGGGGTTTGTAGTTTCATTTTCACATTGGTACTAACTGAGTCTCACCAGTACAAATTAAAACCTTAGGCTTTAGCCTCAGTTCTGCCTTGTTTTACACACTCTATTAACCCCCCACAGGAATGAGCCAGGTAAAACCCTTCAAAGGCCCCTGGAACTGATCTGGTTATTCCCTATTCTCCGTGGGCCAATGGAAGTTGTGCCCCTGTGAGATAGGTCAAAATTGGGCTTGTGGTTTCACTGAGTATTGTGTAAGTGCCAAATTCTACCCTAGAGTGCACCCATGGAGCTCTCACTGTCACTTCATGCTATGATAGGAAAGCGAAAGACATCTAAGTTATCAAGAGATGACAGGACTTGGGGTCGTCCCAAGACTTCACTTCCCTCATGATCTGAAAGCCAACACTGAGGACAGCTCCACAAGGGGCACAAACTATGCTGGAGCCTGAAACTTCATTGTGCCAGCATTTAGCGGTGTTAGGTCAGTACTCCCTTCCAAAAGTTCCTGAGAGTATTCCCTCATATTTTTCAATGGATTCACTCTGGTTGCGTTCAGGCTGCTTTTGTGTTTGCTTTCCATGAGCCTGCTTGCAAATGAGTTTCCTAGCAGGGATGTCTGCAGACACAGGGAACTGTAAGCACATATTGCAGAATATTCAGAGAGACAATTCTGAATATGTAATTGTGACTAGTCACATCATAAATCTGAGATGAGGGGTGTTAAGACTTGGCAGGATGGCTCAGGCCAGCGGTCCTGTCTGAGACAGTCAGTAGGAGATGCTTTAAAAGAAAGGGGCGGGGTGGGGGAGCGTGCAAGGAACTCCACAGTGGACATTTTGCAATAACCATCCCATACACGATTGTTTCTTCCTAACCCCAGGTTGTTGGCTTATACCCTGAACCATGCGGGTTTTAATGCCTTGTAATTATTTTAATATTACAAAATATTTAAAGAGTTGCACTCATCAGAAAACACATCATGTGCCCTATTTCATTCAGCCAAGCTAATCAACACAGCTGAAATTTTGCATATTGAATAGTTGCACTGAGCTGCTCATGAACTAAAGAAATATCTATAGACCACGAATTACTAGTTGATATTTGCTGAATACTAAATCCAAATAATTTGAGAAAATCTCAGTCTGTTCACAGGTAGATCACCAATAACAACAAGAGGTGAAATTGTTCATGGTCAAGTCTTTATCCATCTTTATTATATACGGATCCAATCATCTTCTTTTGCTGACAGAATGACCTCTTCAAACAAGACCCCTGTTCTTTGCAATATCTGAGGCCACTGTCCCTCAGCAGATGTTGGAGAACTCTCAGCTACCTTTCCATTTCAGCCATCATCCTGGTTTGCCCCTAGATTCTCCATGCCAGATGGTTATTGTGTTACCACTTTCCAAATACCACAAATAGGGCTCGGTCCAACTCAGGACTTTCTGCTCCAAACCCACAGTCCCACAAGGAGACACCATTAGCTGTAGCAATGCTAGGGTTTATAGGTGATCAGCAGGGCAGTCTCTAGGAGAAGCGTCATACCTGGCTGCAGATTCTAACTTATTCATGCATTTTAAAAAAAACAAACAAAAGCATAACACCAAAGCTAGGCATGTTTCCTTTCCTGTAGGAGTGAGTCATTCCTCTCCTACTCAGTGGCTGGCTGATCTTTCAGAAGAATCAAATATACAGCAATAACAAAATCTCAGCTAACTTGCAGAGATTTTGAAATGAGCTTAAAAGAAGAACAGGAGGACTTGTGGCACCTTAGAGATTAACCAATTTATTTGAGCATAAGCTTTCCGCGAGCTACAGCTCACTTGATTAGTCTCTAAGGTGCCACAAGTCCTCCTTTTCTTTTTGCGAATACAGACTAACACGGCTGCTACTCTGAAACCTTAAAAGAAGAGAGATTCAAAGCTGTTGTTCTAAACTGACACAAACCCAATCAAAGGTTAATCATCAAGCACTGGGGCACAGGATTTCAGCTCTTCAAACTGCACTAATTGCATACTAAGAACAGGGTGTGCCTTAGTCAAACACAAGTTACTGGGCTTGGTGCCGCTGAAAGTTAAGTGTGCGTGACATACAGGAGGCATGGGATATACTAGATGATCTAATGGTCCTGTCTGGCCTTCATCGCTACAAAATTATAAAATTCCCTGGCTGCAAAGGATTTCACAGTCAGCAGTGCGATGGAACTCAGGACCTTCTGCTCCAAGAGCCTGATCCAATGTCCATTGACGTAAAGAGTGGTGAAGTAGGTCTCAAAAGCAACAGCCCACTCTCTTAATTAGCAGTAGCCGTGTTAGGACTTGCAGACAGCTGCTCGAGAGAGATGGTCGCACAGCCTGGCCCAGACCTGACATGCTGCCCAACAGACTGCAAGTCTGCAAATAGAGCGTGTCATGACCTGCCCCTCTGTGGACACACACCATGTTAAATACCGAGGCCTCTGGGTTACTAGTAGAGCCCTTTTACCCCTCCAAACTTCCTATCAGGACACTCCCCTAGAGTATCAGGTGAGTGAATTTTGGGCTAGCTGGTGATTCTGGTTCTTTCACTCTCAACAACTCACATCCTACTCCCAAAGTAGTCCCATTAACCTCATTGTGAGTAAGGGCGTCACAGGGGGCTTTTTATACGAGCTCCCAGAACGCTCAGTGCAGACGAGACTCGCTGGCCTAACAGCGTAGATAAGGAAATGCTTCTGGACTCTCTTCCTTTACTGTCTAGCGGACGGATTGCACAGTACTGAATGTTGTTGGTGCTGGGAAACTGCCACTGAGGAAACACTGATGATTCCTCCAGCATGGCCCTTCTAAGGCCCGTCCTTGTGAGGATTCTCCAACTTTCTCCAAAAAATGCCCAGGCTTTGATAAAGCAAGTGTTCAGGATTACCGATTTTCACCCACATTTTGGTCGTTTTGGAACCCTGGAGTTTTCGGATGGGGACATGCCACGGGGCTGTGAGCATGGGCACCCTTCCCTCCCCTGCCTACTGCACCTCTAAGCACCGGGCACCCCTCTCTCCCCCGCCCACTGCAACCATGAGCACTGGGCACCCACTGCCCTTTGGTTTTGGTTTTTACTGATTTTTACCAATTTTTTAAAAGTAGTGAATAAATCCCTGTAAATTCCTAGGAAACATTTAAAATATTGAAATTGAAAGTAAAGTAAAGGGCCTTGGCACTTTCTATGTTCCTCTGCCACTCGCTCTTCCCTGCCAAGCCCTATCTTCCCCTCCCGTGTTCTCTTCTGAATCCTGGGCCCCCCTCAGTGTTAAGGGAACTTGAGCCTCTGACAGGTTGATCAGCTCTGGAAGTCCTTTTCTATGAGGCAGGCGTATTCTCTCCTCCATTTATCCTCACTCACATTTTTAGCCAACACTTCAGAGAAACCCTCCTGCCAGCTATAAAGAGAAGAATGCACTTTTAGGGCCCAGTCAGAAGGAGTCACTCAAGAGTAACGGAAGGTAGGGAGCCCAGTGCTTCAATCTCTCCCCAGCACCTGGAACCCTGGTAGTGGGCTGTCAGACCCTAGGGATCTGAGCTATAATTGGAAACTTATCTGTGAATGTCAATTACTATGCATCATGTTCTACTGGAATGATGGACGGCAGTGTCTGTTTTATCATGTGAGATAAGCGCAGGTGTGACAGTTTGTGCTCCCATGTGTGTGTATGCATACTTGTGTGTGAGCATGCATGAGAGCCTGCATGTGCGTGAGCAAGAGAGAGAGAGCATGCATGTACATGAAGTGAAGTGAAGGTATACTGCAATCTCTAAACTCCTTATTGTGCTTCAGACCAAACCTGACAGCTCTGCCTCCCAAGCACACTCCAAATCCCCTTACTTGTTTCCATGCAAACCTAATTAAAATGAAGAGAACTTGCCACTCACTTCCAGGGGACTGGTCCTTTCCAGCAGAAATATTTGACACCAGATATGAAATTTACAGTCACCCACACTGATCAGCTGGGCTCTGTTTTGCTGGCTTTTTGTTTTGTTCACTGCTTCCCTGTTCTAGTGGAGCTCTGCTGGGCTCCTCAGCAAATAACTCATGCTGTAGTCACTACATGTTACAGACAGAGTGTTTTCACTGGGGTTGGGTGTAATTGCCTGCATTTATCACTTTAACAGCCTAATGAAGGTGAGATGTAATTAGAAAGGGTGTCAACTGGAGTATAGAGTTTGTTTTACAATTATCTATTCAGCGGGTATCCGCTGGCACAGAACAGTGCCTTTTAAAAAGCTAGTAACACCTCGCATAAATGTTCATCATTGGATGACTTAAATGACCCCAATTCATGTTTTGTAATTGCTGACTTTCTTCCTAATCACTTCAAAGCAAACATGCAAAGATTGAGCCCTTCCCAAGGCAGCTTTACAGTACTGTACTCTAAACTTGGTTCAGATCCATGCATTTGACCCTTGCTAGTGCCACCTTATCATCACTCCCACTGGCACAGCGATCAGCAGCGATGTTGTCTGAATGACTTTTTGTCTGGGTAAGCAAACGTAAATGATTGGAACAAAAGCAATGAGAACTCCTAGTGCTAACATAAGAAAATCTCCAGATCTACCTGTGCGGCCTCATCAGTTGCAAAAAGCTTGAGGTTGAAAATTGGAAGATATTTGGGTGGATGGATTCTTTTTTTTTTTTTGAAAGATTTTAAATCATTTTTAGCACTGAGGGTGAAGTCGGCTCTAGACAGTCAGCTGGATAGCTGACTGTTATTTAAGAGATAATGTCAGGGGAATAAAGAACATTGCCACTGGATAATGATCTCCTGCTGCTAGTAAATGCCAAGGTTTGTTGCCTGATGGATGTTGTACAGGAAAGTCATGATTGTTGACACTGCTGTTATTGGATAGGTGTATGCTGATTGGGCTAAAGGAGAGAAATTCAGACTGAGTGTTTTAGCCAATTGCAAACCAGCTGATCCATAAAAATACACTTCAAATTATTCTGTTGAAAGAAAAAAATTGGTTTCAAACTATTTTTTTAAATTATGAAGTCTCTGAGAGCCCTCCAGATTACTAGAAAGTGGATTACTTCAACACACCAAGTTCCTTCTTCTGAAGAATGGAAGTGCTGCATCCTTAGAGTATATTTTGGTCCAAAAAGTTTTCACTGGGGTGAAAAAGTTCTAGCAGCAGGATCAATAACTTGGTAGGGTAACCTTATCCAACATGGAGTTTAATTCAGTGCAAAAGGCTAACCAGAATGAAATGCAGAGCTTGAAAATTTCAACTCACAGAATCAATACAGGAAGAGTTGAGGCCTGAAGCCAAGGTCTTTCATTATATGGGTACACTACAATGGACAATGTGATGTGCCACTTGTTCATGTTACAGGTGTGCACTCCTATCTGGGGAACGGGAAAACATTGCCTCTGCTGGGCAGGGAGCAGGTGACATGAGTGATGGTGTTTACTTGAACTGGCAGGCCACGTAATGACGGTGAGGGTTTGAGAGAAAGCAATGTGAATAGTAATTGCAGCAATTAAACTGTAATGATATAATTAATGTGAAGATTATGCATGGCTCAACTCCAAGCTATCAAAGTGCAAGAGTTATTTATCAGGCCTAGATGAAAATTATTCTTGTTGAGATCATATCAGTTCTGCTTTTACGACTTGATCCTGGATAACAGTTTACAAGAATTCTGGAAATTGTAACCTGTGATCACTGGTGATAACAACCAGGCTGCTGGGGACAGGGAGGAAACACAGCAGGATTCTGAACAGGGGTGGACAAACTGGCCAGTGAAAATGAGAACAGCCTAGGTACGGTAAAATACCTTCCATATTCACTCCCGAAGCCCATAGAGCAGTTGTACTACCACATATCAACCGAATCCAGCCTCTGCTCCTTCCTAAAATCCATTTCAGGGTCTCAGTCAATCTGGCAACCTGACTGCAGAATTTATGAGGGGAAACTGAGGCCCAGAGCAGTGAACTGAAGTGCTCAAGCTTACACAGCAAGACTGGTGAAGAGATGAGGCTAAAGGCCAGATCATGTGACTCCCACTCTGTGCTTTAACCACAATGCAAGCAGCCTTCTTCTCCCCCAAAGCTGTTGGGTGAGAAAAATACATTGAAAAATGACCTGATCTCAGGATATTGCTGTTCAGGTGACATGGTACAGAATTCTCCAGGTCTTGGAGGGCTACATATTTTTCCAATGGCCAGCAAAGAAGGGCCCCTATTAAATCCTGTTCATTGTGTTTCCACTGTGTCTGCCCTGGCCCTGAGCCCCCTCTCTAATCTGGCTTCTAAGTTCTCAAAAGCCAGCTTGTCATATTTCAAAAATCTCTCAGTAGTAAAGACAGGTAAAAATTATGGGCGATAAGCCCTCATGGATCACACAAAGGGACCTGTCAGTGTCAAAAGCCAGCTCTGACCACCCAGTTCAATACAGTGCTCATGGATCCAGCCAATCACTTGTCAAGCAGGCATCCTAACTGGGGAAATTGTGCACATTGTACAGAGCAAAAGACTATCTTTTTATTCACCAATTGGAACCTGTGATGACGTTCCTTCCCAGAGGTGGCTGCCTTTTAGTGGTGGATCTTTGTATACACAAAGCCAAATTCTGGTTTCAGATATGCAGATGCAGCTACCAGTGATCTATCTATCGGAGGTATTTTTAATGTACCTGTCATAGCTCACTAGGAACGTACAGAGTAATAATACTGGAAATCTCTTAGCTGCCCCCGGCTGCTACGTAACCTGCAAATACAGCCTTCCTTCAAAGCAAGAGGCACCACTGTTGGTCCCATTCTCCCACTCAGGCAGATCTTCAGATTCTGACCCTTACATCCTGAGGGGCAAATTCTGCTCAGATGAGTGCAACAGCTTCCACTGAATGGGGCCTGTGGTTTGCAAAGCTGGTTGGGAACCCATCAGGATTCCATATTAATTGTTGACTCCCTGAAGGCAGGGGTTGCAAAACTTGGGGGGGGTCTGAGGCCTGCACAGTTTTGCAGCAGGGAAAGGACAGAGTGCCAAGGGCTGCATGGCCAGAGCACCAGGGCCAGCTCCGGTTTTGAAGGCTCCCTGGGAAGGGGATGCATAGCAAGGGGCAGGGTAGGAAGTTTAAGGTAGTGTTAGACCACAAGGTCCAGATCCACAAAGGTACTTAGATGCCCAAGTCTGGGGTTTAGGTGCTTAAGTCCCAGTGTTGGCTCCCCTGCGAGCCACAGAACTCCCGCTGAACCCTCTGGGGTTCCTAAACTCACTCCGCACCTCAGTTTTCAGGGTAAAAGATCCCTCGATGCCTATGTTTCTGTCTCTGAGCATGTGCAATGCTGCCTCCTTCTAGGCATCTGGGTGCCTATCTTCTGCCTAGGCCCCAGAACGATACATCTGTTCGCGTGCGGGGCCCAGTCTGGTGGGCATGCTCCGAGGCTCCCTACCGAATCAGACCCCATTCAAAATGTGACTGTGGCAGGGCTTGCCTTAGAGGCTAAGATTTTATCATGGATATTTTTAGTAAAAGTCAGGGACGGATCACGGGCTTCCGGGAATTTTACTCTATTGCCCGTGACCCGTCCCTGACTTTTACTAAAAATATCCATGATAAAATGGGAAGGCACTGGGCAGCTGCAGGGGCTGACTGGGAGCTCCATGGGCCCCCCCACCACCCAGGGGGGCTCAGAGCTCCAGGATTCCCCTCCCCCCACAGCTCAGAGCTCCAGGATCTCCCTGCTGCCCACGGCTGCGGGACCCTGCAGCTCCCAGTTGCGTAAGCCGAAGTCACAGACAAAATCATAGCCTTGCTTCTACCCCAGCAGTTACAGTACTTGCATAGGATATGGGAGACCCAGATTCCATTTCCCCCTCGCTGCCTTTTTACAAAGCATGGCCCACATGCCCTCTCTCGGTTGTACCCAGAATCCTTTGTTCTTTTTCTCATGGAGTCACTGTGGGAACTGGCACAGTGGTTTATGGGTCACTCATGGGACCAAAATGAATACCTCTGGTGTAGGGTTTTGTTCCTGAATAGTATAATATTCAGTTTTATTTGCCTGTAGCCAAACACAGAAAGCCCAGAGGTCCTGTAAAATATATAAAATAGCCCTATATTTGCCTTCGTGCAAGCAAGCAATATATTGGCCGTTCAGCTTTAAAAATGCACCTTGTTGAGCATCTAAGGAAGAATAATGGTTTTCTATTTAGATTGTGTAGTGTGCTGCTTAATAATAAATACATTCCTGACATTGTTCAATGATAGCCTGCTTCTAATAAACCCCATGCTGATCCATGCATTGGTTAGAGTGGGTAATTCATCTTCCTGGGCTGCTAAAACTTTAGCTGAGATTATAAAGACAACATGAATCAGACGAGTCGGCCTCTAAAATAAGCTATTCCCCCAGCTGGTTTGCTCATTTTCACACCATAACAAAATATTGGCCATTTTACCCTTTGTTTTTTGGCTCCGATTACTAATTTATTCGGTTATTAGTCACTCATAAGGGAGGCAGTTTAAAGGCATATCAATGAGGGACCTGTGGGATTTTTGTTTTGTGAAAAAACAAAACCTCTCCCCTTCCCCCTCTCCCAAATCTACCTGATATCAAGCTGTATCACATCCATGGTATTTAATAAAGAGCCTGTAGCCAAGCTCTGACTCCACTGGAATGAACTGAGTGCTCTAATTCTTCCCTTGATTTGCTACTGAGTGCAGGGAAAAACCCTATTATCTTCAAACCTATTTATGGCTCTAGCTGCTGCTGAGGAGTTGGCTTCATGAAGTGGCTCATAAAAGTCTTGCTTGTCATCCTGCCCACTAATACCCTTTGGTCTCGTGATCCAACCAGAGTCTGAGTCCTAGCCACAGAGCGTACGGCCAGAACGGACCACCAGACCAGCCAATCTGTATGATACAGGTCACCAATACCACCTATCCCGCACACGCTAAACCCAAAGTATCCACAGCCCACATGAGACTAGACTCTTACGTGCCACAGGAAGAGACGAGGAGGGACAAAGGTACACGGGTGCTCAAGGCCCTTGCAGTGGCAGTCGTTTAAAATTTGGTGATAAAAAGCCATCGGGTGGGCTGCAGGATGTGCAAATCTAGTGTGCCCTGCAGCCTGTGACTGAAACATACAACTTCATTAGCTGAACTGGATGGAGCAAAAAATCTAGAGCCTGATGCAGGGCTCCATGGAATTCCTTTGATTTCAGTGGGCATTAGATCAGGCCCCTGGTGACTTATTTCTTCACCATTTTTTTCCTGGGTATCATGTTACCAAGGGGGACTGGATAGTTCACATGCTTGGTGATGGACTAGGATGCCTTTCACCTCTAGGTCACTGGCTCAAATAGGCCCCAGGCAGCAATGAGTGTGTAACCCAGTTATTTCCCTCTGACCGCGTAATCCACCCATTTTGAAATGGATGGATGTACAGAGATACATAGAAGTGCCACAAAACATTGGTACCTTTGCTGACAGGCTCTGCAGAGAGGTCAGAGATTGAATGGACGCTGGAGACAGAACAAGCCTGGGGGTGGTTCTTCCAGGCCATGTCTGAGGCATATGAGCAGGGCAGTGTGGGAAAGCTGGCTCGGCGGCTGACCAATAGGGGATCTCTGTTCCTTGGGTGGTGGCTGTAGCACCTTCCATGGGAACAAATAAATGGATTTATATACCAGAGCTACCTTGAAAAACCATGGGCCAGATTCCGAAGTCCCTACTCAGGCAAAACTCCCATTTGCTTGCCTAACATTCACAGTACATTCAAAAGCAGCTCTCTGGGAGTAATTCTCTGTATGCCCCTGTGATTTTACAGTTAACGAGTAGAGATCTTCCTGTTTCACAAAAAGCTCCTTTCCCTCAGAGGCCAGACTAGGACATAAAGAGCAATCTCACACATGACTGGGAGTCCGAAGACTGGGCTTTTAATCCCAGTTTTGCCTCAGACTGACTCTGCGAGTTATATAGGGCCTGTCTTTTAGCTCCCAGCCTGGATAGCTAGAGCTATTTACACCCTTCAAAATTGTACCAGCTATTATTTGCCACTGCAGAAAGACAAGTCCGGTTAAGGACCCTCTTTTCATCCAGTTGCTCCTAGCTATGGTCCCTTGAACCACCATACATGTTTCTTCTCCCTCCTGGGCACTATACCTTTCAGATAAATGTTTAATAAATAATAGTTGTTGTCAACAGCTATGTGGGTTAGTAAATTTCAATTGAACTCTACAAACAGAGATAAAACCACACATTCCTTGCCTCAGAGACCTCACAAACAAACAAGACAAGACACAGGGCAACAAGGCAGAAGAAGGAATCAGAAGAGGCCCTGTGGAGTTGCCATGAACTCAAGGGAGGAAGGCCTACTTGAAGACAAAGGATTGCTGGAGGAGGGTGTGTCCGCTTGGTGAATGAGGGGAGGGATCATTCCATGTGTGTAGGAGATAGCATGGTACAAAGATAGAAGATACAAAGCTGAGAGGGGAAAGAAGAAAGCTGGAGGAGTGTGATAAGAGACTGGGAAGCGAGAGGTGAGAACAGAGATAAATGGGGACAGGTTGTGCAGAGACTTGCACCGACCCCGAAGAGGTTGAATCAGATATGTTAAAATCTAGGAGGCCAATGGAGGGATTCAAAAGGGGTGGGAGGAGGAAGATGGCTTTAACAGCAGCCTTTTGGACAGACCGGAGGAGGGAAAAGGCAAAGGCAGATAGGAGAAGATTGCACAAACCTAAGTGGGAGAAAAGCAGGGTGTGCACAGGCCCCTCCATAGTTGCTGCTTATCAGAGTCTTTCTCAAATGATTTCTAGCAGTTTAGACCGAGCTTTCTGAACCTAGCTTCTGATCATGACAAGAGGTTACAGAGTTGCGCTTGTCTCAGTGGTTTGCTATGGTTAAACCTCCACATCCTCTGGGTTGTCACACCAGACATCGGGAGTCTTTGTAACAAGATCAGGAAATATGACACCGAAGTTCTGAATCAGAGCAAATAGACGCATCTCGTTTCAGAGTTGGCTCACGGATGGGTAGAGAGCAGATCGGCTGTAAGAAATTCCCTTTATTGTGCAACTTGTTATTCACGCTAGGGTGAAAACAGTTTCAAAGGTGATCCCGTGCACTCCGAGGGATATCTTCTTATAGCTAACTTATTTTATACAAACCAAATTGGTTTTTGCTTCAAACGTCTCTCCGCAAAGGAAAAATCAATTTCAAGTTACAATGGCTGTGATCTTTCAAGCTAAAGATCCATTGCAAATGTGTTAAGCAGTGGGGATGCAGTGCTGTGTAGCCTGAATGTGTAAAGTGCGTGTCCACACACTGCTGTGCTCAGATCAAGGTTTGGGTTTTCACCCCCACAACGCTAGGGGTTAGAATACATCATTAAAGATACTGGAAACTGTCATCTGAACAGGCGTGGATCATTTCTACAAAGCTGAGATGAGGAGCTGCATTACCGAGCTTCCTCTGCAAAGAGGCACAAAGAAACACTTGGGGGGCTTTCATTGTTCAAATCATGTCTCATTGGCCATAGTCTGTTTGCAGCATGCTCAGTAATGCATGATTAAAGTGTGATGCAAACATACTGTACCTTTAAGAATGGAGGCATTGCAATGCAGACCAAAACCCCAAATCCAGTAGAATTGGAGTTTCATCACAAACCTGGAACTTGGGCCAAGTTAATTTTGACCGTGAGAGGGCTAAATCAGGACTGAATTTTGGCTTCAGGTGGAAATGATTTCAATCCACAGCTACAGGGACAGATTGCAGCTGACCCTACCTGCCCCCTAAGGGACTGAGGCAATCAAGATACCCCTCACCCCCTGAGAGTGTTACCTGAAATGCAGGTTACAGCTCTGCCAACACAAACCACTGAGTTTCACCCATCTGTAATAAGCTGCCAATCAGTTGTGTAAGATGAAGGCCAGTTACAGCCGAAGCAGATGGAAAGCTTGTGCACGAATAAGTGCGAAATTAATGCTGGCAGGTGAAATGCTACATTTAAAAAGAAAACAAACCTTTGACCTGTGTTACTGGAATTATTAAAACTAAGCTATTTTTAACGTTTTGTTTTGATGTGGGTTGTACATTTTTTTTTGCACGTCTCTCAATCTGACCAATGGAAATGAACTAGTCAGTTTTTTTTTTGTTTAGAACCAATTTCACTTTTAGGCTTTCATATCCTAGCTCAAGGCTACAGCATTGGGGCTGCAAAGAAAACAGGAGGAGGTTTGTTTAGCATAACCTAACATCCGTTTCCACTGAATTTTATTCCCCAGAAAAAAACATTTCTGTTGGAGTTAGGGTTTCAGAACTCTATTAACTTGGGACCAGACCTGACCTGACACTTTAAATACTTGTTTTATATGAAATTGTGTGTTTTTTTTTCTTTTTTGGCACAACTAGATTCAGAAGTGATGTATTTACATGAACATTTTTCACTCAAATCTACTACATGGCTGCATATGTGTATTACATACAGAGGGAGACATCAGTTAGCATGGCGACATATATAAAGAACAGGTGTGCGTTTGGTGGAGGGGATTTTTGAAAGGGGGTTTGAACAAACATATCCATGAATGCAGACCATAGTTTTTGTCAATCACAAAGCACCAGTTTGGACTTCCTTAATAGAGCTAGCTGTTATTTAACACCAAAGATGAAAAGAAGCTAGAGAGAAAAAGCAGCAGTCTTACCAGCAAACATCCCAGCAGCTCAAGAGCACCTCCATCTTCAGCCTAATCCAGATTTTAATTAGACTCAATTAGAAAGCATGTGCAAACCATCAACTGTGACAATGTTTTACTCTTAAATGGTTCCTAGGCACTTCTAGCCAATAACACAGCAGACATGGAAATTCTAACTCCATTAAAGTTGTCCCCTTGGGCTTCAGTTTAACAGTGATACTTAGACCTCACTCTTTCAGGAGCCAAATTAATGATCAGCATTACCCCCAAGAGCCACAGTAGTGTCAATTCATTGATTCATTTACTATTTAGATATGTATAATTCTCACAGCAAAATGACTGACCAAGTATTCCACAATTGGCTATTAACATAAAAGCATCCTGACTGATTAATAATTAAATCACACAATGTTTTAATATCATGTGCTGAAAAGAGCCACTTGTGGCTCCCAAGTCTCTGTCAGAGTATCACTGGTTTAACCTACCTGCATGTTCCGGTATTAATGAACCCAACAGCTGATGGACTAAACATTGTGTAAAACTCTCTCTGGGTAGATAACTTTGAAACCAGAGCTGAGAACATAATTAAGAATAACTTAACCAGAAAAATAAGCTTTAGTTTCTTTTTCTAGTTGTGAATTGACCCTTACCTTTAGCAGTTCATGATTCTCTTGAATTTGTTATTACAATTGTTTTCTTTATAATGCCTATGAATAATTCTTGGTCTGTAGTTTGATGTCTGAATAGTCAATGTCCAAAATATGAATGGGGCAGGTTAAATTTGATAGGACACATAAGTCCTATTGTAACTAGGGGTAGTTTTAGGGGCAGGCTATGAGGGCAGCTGGGCTCGGTGGCAACTTCTAGGGGGTGCCATACCACTTGGCTTTTTGGGAGCGGGGGGGCAAAACACCTAGGGTGGCTCCTCATTGTACCCCTGTGGCCAGTGGTTTATCTGTCTGATCCATAAAGGATGTGAGACTGTTACAGCAATAGAGCCTGGCTCCTTAGCTCAAGCTATAGAGATTAGCATACTTTAGCTCTGAAGTTTGCTTGTATAGTCTTTCGTGTGCTGGACAAGGGGGTGGCTGCCAACATATGGTATAATAAATAATAACACTTGGCACTCCACCAGTTCAAAGGACTTTATGATCATTAACTAAGTCTCGCAAAACCTGTGTGAGATAGGTATGTAGTATTCCTATTTTACAGATGGGGGAACTGAGTCCGCACTGAAACCACTACTGCAACTAGTGAAAGAAGCAGGATGAGAACTCAGCACATTTGACACCTAGGCACTTTCCTCTGGACCACATGCCCACTCCATGTTAGGTCTTTTCCATCACTGGATAATCATAAATCTTCAAGTCAGAGTTCCTGTGTAGCCCCTTCATTTCTGAGTTACAAATTCACTTTCCATTTATTTTCCCCAACAACTGAGTAAAATTTGGTGTTTCAGCCACTGCTCTTAGCCTTAAACTCCATTGCTATGCTACTGACAGAAGGTGAAGGCAAAATGGCCTGAAATCAGGGGAACCAAATGACGATTTTGGGGAGGTGGGGAGTGTCTGGTTCCCCACTTCACACCATCTTTCAGATTAGCTCTCATTAGGACATCAATATATTTTATAATTATATTGTTAACATAAGTTGTTCACCCAGGGTAGCTCATTTTAAAAGCAGCAGAAGTCTGTGTCCTTCTCTGAGTTTCCTGCTTTGGATCCAATTTTCCAGACGGCTTCCACTCAGGCACAAGGACAAGTGACTTACCCAAAGGTCACAAGCCCAGCCAGGATTAGAACCTTATCTTCTCTTCCTCGATCAGTGTAAAAAACTGCCAAATAGCATTGCTGCTGAGAGCACAGAGGTATAAATATTAGAGCCTATTTAGACACCTTGTCAACAGTCTCCCAGCTCCCAGTTTATGGCAGGTGGAATCGTAATAAATATGAAGGGGAAAAAACAAACATTAAAAAAGCAAGTTAATCTGTAGCCAGAATATTTTAACAAGGTAATTAAACCTGTGGGGCTGAGTTGGATTTTCACCAACGCTTGCTTTTCTCCTGACACCCAAAGCAAGGCTTTTCGTGAGAGCAGTAAAGAGAACATTCGCAAAGTGCTGGAGAGCTGCATGACTGCTCACATTGAGTGTCATGGGAGTCACGCTGACATTGCTCTAACTATGTTGCTGATCTCGCGCGCTGGGCCACGAAACAGGCTTCAGATAAAGGGCTGCATGGTGGACACAGGGGATGGACTCATCCCTCCAGGCTGCTCTGTGGTTGCTTCTGCTGCCTCATCACTGCAACATACTTTGCAGCTGCTGTGCCTGCACTAGGTGGGTGGAGGGCTGGCTGATGTGTTGTTGCAATTCCACAGCCACCCACCACACCTACGTCCAGCTTATCTGTGCCAAGCCTTCTCATGGGTGCCTGATGGAGCACCTGTGTGGCCCAGCTCTACGGTCACAGGGGCTGCAGAGCCTATCTTTATGCTCGCTGTCTCCTACCCCCAACCATCTCATAGCAGCTGCACTGCAATTAGCGCCTTCTACAAACCTGACTTGGCTCAGGGGATTAGACCCCTGGAATAGTATTCAGATCTACCTCACCATATCAGGGAAGGGAAGTGAATTTGAACCAAGAGCTTCTTCTAACATACATTTACATACCTAGACATAAAGGCACATGCACACCTATGTACGTACAAATGCACATACACTTCACATCTATACACAAATGCAAGTGCATGCACACATATGTACCGACACATCAATAGACACATGTACACGAACACACATATATACACATACACCTGTGCACTTGTGCAGTGAGGTAGCGCTTTGATTTTCTGCTAAGGTGAAAAACAGGGTTTGTTGTCCAAAACACTGGTTTTGGCCATCAGCAACATGGATGTTTTGAACCCAAGGTGGGAAATGATTTGTTATTTGCACAATAGTTTATTCACCCAGTTCTGGGTGGGAGCAAACCTGCTAAAGCAGAGAATTCCAGATTTAGACCCAAAGTCAAGTTGTTAATCGAATGCCTGGAGAACGGTGGAGAGCAGCGGCAGGAGTTCTCACCAAAAATGGCAAAGACAGCATTTTGCCTGCTTATTTTGCAGGGAGCAGAAATGATGCAGCATCAAGGTATCACAGTGCAAACACAACAGAGGTTTGCTCAAGGTAAAATCCAAGCATTTGAGAGCTGCTTTACCTCTTGGGCCCTCCCATCACTATTAGACAGTAAATTATTACAGCCTGCTTGTCATTTGCAGCGGGAAAAGCAGTTATGATAGTCACTGGCTCAATTAAATAAGGCAACCAGCAAGGTCACTGACAGCTTTGCGAATTGGGCTTTCTTTTTTCCCCTGTTCTATTTTTAATTTTACTGTTTCCCACCGGAAAGCTAAACAATGAAAATGGTGCAATGCACTGCTGTGAAATGACGGCTTCCTTGAACCCTTTCACAATTCAAGTCCTTGAGGTTCACACCATGGTGGCATATTTGATTAGTAACCTAGTCTGCAGCAGATGGAAAAGCATTTATAGCCTGGGACCGTTTGTAAATAACAATAGCTATGCTGGTGCTGCGCTTGATGTCCAGGTGATTTACATGCATGACTCCCTCCATGCACTGATGGGAGAAGCTAGTGTAGAAGAAGCCTATCCCTAGCACTATATCCAAGAAGGTGGGCTAGGTAAACTGGATAAGGGGGTGCTTCACCTCCAGGTCACAGGTTTGAAACTGGCACAGAGGATGGAACTTTTGTAGGAGCTTACATGATTCAGGAGCACAAATCTCATCGACTTTCAAGTCACTTAGGCCCTTTTGAAAATCCCACCCAGCGTTGTTCTCAGAAGACATCTATGCAGGGTACTATGTGGAATGTCTTGGTGATTCCCATGCTATTGCAAAGTCCTACTCCCCACCATTCCCTTTTGCTATGCTGGGACCTAGCCTGAAGACCAGCTCAGAAAGGACCGTTTCCCCTCAACTTCGCTTCTTGGGGTCTCCACTTCCCTCTCCCACTGAATCCCTTCACCCCACACAACCATTATCTTGGCATTTTACATCTGGCCAATGCCTGCTTTCTGGAACCTAAACACGTTACCTCTATCATGTCCAGGAGCACTAATGACCACAGGGGAGAGAGAACCCTCAGGGATCTCCTGAGTTGGGGCTTTCTGCTCAGCGATGCAGCTGGGGGAAACCCAAATCCTTCCTTAATCACTCACATTCTGGGAGGCAGCAACAGCATTGGCGTGGTTTTCCTCTCTCCTGCTCTCTACAACAGCCCTCTGGGTGACCCCCACCTTCATGTGTACCATGCAGAAGGAAGACCCCTCAGGCCCCAGGGTCTTGTGCTAGCACCAGCTTTTGAATTAAGCAGATTGGAAAACGCAAAGATGGCACAATTACCTTCAAATAGTAAAATATTACTTGGGTGACATAGTGTGGACATTTGAGTTATACCAGGTGTGAAACACGAGACATGTATTGAGGTTAATGAGGAATACTCAATTATCTTGGCTTGCCCGAGCCATTCAGACAGGAGACGTAACAGTGTTATTTCTCCCCGCACGTCATCAGAAGAGTTTGTAGATTTAGCGCACTCAGACATTTGGCCCTCACGGCATTGTTTGCTGGGTTCCATGCCTGGAGAGCGGTGCAAACCCTCCGTCATCTTGATTCTGGTCACACGCACCAGATGACAGCATGGGCTCTCTGTATGCCATGTGTACAGACTATATACAAAGGAGAACGTGCAATATAGCTTCATTCTAGCTGCCTGCAGAACACAGGCTCATTCACATCCATGAAAAGTGCAAGGATTACTTGGCATTTTCCGCTCGTCCCCCAGGCAACCATTTTTGTTTCCCTTTAGCATCTCCTTCCCCCACCCACCAGCCTCCCCGCCGCCTACGCAGCCAACTAGACACTTGTCTCCACTTTCTCTCCAAGGCTCTTCCACCAAAGTTTCCATCTTTGCAGTAAAACAATAAATACTGTACACACCGTATTTCAGTAGGACCGTCGTCAGGCCTCAGCCAGGACTCAGTGTTATTGAAAGACATTTAGGGATTGGTTCTGTGCGGTTCTTACTCATTGACTCTATAACCCCAACTGGCCACTAACTGCAGGTCTCACAGCTGACATCCCTTCTTCGACCTGGAGCTCCCCGGCCTAACCCTTTTTTTCTCTGGCTCCCACCTCACAATGAACAAGGGTGCCCAATGGTTTTGCTGTTGAGTTCCCAACAGCCTCTGCTGTGTGCCATGGCTGCTTCTGATGAAGCCCTTGTGGCTGGTTTTGCTCGATGACAGGCAGTCAGGACATCACCATGTCCCAGCGCTGACTCATGGCTGTGCTCTCACAAGGGTTGATGATGAGCTCTCTGGTGCTCTCGTTGGTGTCCCCCATCATTTCAGTGTCCAGGCAGAGGCGCGAGGCCATGTGTTCAATATGAGAACCAACTTTACCCCATCGCTGTGCAGGGAGACATGGGAAGAGGGATATGAGCGAGGGCTCAAGGGATGGCGCTAGCAGTATCAACAACTGTATAACAATAATCACCCTTTAGATATACTGCTGGTTCAACCCAAGCTGCAGCAAGTACCAGGAGAGGGCAGAAGATATTTGAACAAGGAAATCATATTCAATTCTGTTTGCCCTGGTCCTAGGAGGCGCTGAGCACCCACAGCTCCCACTGAAGTCACTGAGGACACTCCGCAATCCTTGTCAGCAGTAGGCATGTTAAGTGGTAGCCTCTTCCTAGCCTCCAGGCTTCAAAAAATAATACATCAACAAAGGTTTTCTCCTCTAGCTCTGTGGTTCAAACGCCACCCAGGACATTAACTCCTGAGACATGGTAGCATCTGATGGCTGGCTGGCAGCCTGTGTGCAATGAGCTGCTGGTTCCAGTTGGGTTTCTAATGGGAAATGTCCTCATGGCCAGTGGCACTAAGAGTCATGCTCACTGACACACTCGGCTGAGAGGCCAAGGATTGAATGGGCCATAGCGACTCCGCTGCCGCTAGCAGCTGTATCTCCAGGATCCAGAACACACTGGTGGGATGATGTGGGGGAAGCTTCTGCTGCCATCGCCAGAGCTGTACCTGCTGTGGGGATAAACAGGACTCCAGCCTCCAGGGCTGTCAAAGACAGCAACAGATCAATCAAAGACTCACCTGTTTGCCGTCACCTTCTTTGCAGGGGGACAGCAGCACTTGGGCGCCGGGGAAGAGGGTGTACACTGACCAGCAGAGCTGCTGCTGGCGGACCTGATGGTTGTATGTGTATGTCCATTCCTGAGAGGAGAGAGAGGAGAAACCAGGACAAAATCAAACTCATTGTTTTAGCATCCTTTCACCTTGACAGGTGGCAACGAAACAGTTTGGCCCAGAGCCTGATCCCTTTTAAATCAATGGCTAAAATCCCATTGGCATTCGTAGCAGTAGGGACTTCTCATTTAGGGACTAGGGAGTGTCATTCCAGTTAGTTTACCTACTACTTTGTTACCACTACACCAATGATCGGCAGGGCAGAGCCAGTCCATTTGGGCACACGGGGGCACCATAGCTGCAGATTCTTGAGAGCGTGCATCATGAATTTGGGAATCAACATCTGCATAAGCCAAAGGGAGAGTCTCAAGACCTGGAGACAGCTGCTGGGAAAAGGCCCTGTGAGGGGAGGGACTCCAAGAGAATGAGGGGTGAGGACAATAGTGGTAGAAAAGATGATCCCTTCTCTCAGTAGGGGAAGAGAGACAGAAACGGTGCCCTCTCCTTTAAATGGGATAGGATGCTTCCCCTGTGGTGTGGTTGGGGGGAGGAGGAGGACATGATGTGTAGTAGCTTTTGCTAGTCACCTGGGGTGTGATCCAGCTCCCATACAGTTCAATGGCCAAACTCCCCCTGATGCCAGTGGTGCAGAAGGGAGCCCCAAATGTTTGAAGCGGTCACACAGATTATTAACTAGCTATGGGATGCTGCCAACATGTCACTCATACTGATCAGAATCGCCTTATAGCTTCCCTGTTGTCTCCCACCCCATCTGCTTGTTGTAGACACCTGTGGTCTCTCATCTTCTACTTACATTGTAAGTTATTTAGCACAGGGACTGTCTCTTTGTTATGTCTGTACAGCACCTAGCACAATGGCGACCTATTTCATGATGGCCAAATAGATAGTAATAGTAATATGAGTGTGAGATGCCTGGGCTGGGTGGTGCTCCCTCTCCTGTTCAGGAGGAATTCCTGTTGGCTTCAATGGGTATCCACAGAGGGGAGAGTCGAGTGTGCTAGTAGTTATTGGCCCATTAATGCCCCCCCCACACTGTTTTTTGGCAAGCTTTCTCCCAGGAATGTTTCCCTCTCTGGGAAGGGTTCCTTCTATTCATGTCTCATCCATTGCTTGCCTCTATGTATATGTTAACCAGGCGTACATCCTGCAATGTCTCACCCACATGCTCAGGGTCTAACTGATCACCATATCTGGGGTCAGGAAGGAATTTTCCCCTGTGTCAGATTGGCAGAAACCCTGGAGGTTTTTCACCTTCCTCTGCAGCATGGGGCATGGGGCACTTGCAGGTTTAAACTAGAGTAAATGGTGAATTCTATGTAACTTGAAGCCTTTAAACCATGATTTCAGGACTTCAGTAACTCAGCTAGAGGTTAGGGGTCTATTACAGGAGTGGGTGGGTGAGGTTCTGTGGCCTGCAATGTGCCGGAGGTCAGACTAGATGATCACGATGGTCCCTTCTGACCCTAAAGTCTAAGTCTGAAATTGTCCAGGCAGAGATGGCTTTGTTCCACGCATGTGTGCGTTCATCGGGTGAGAGCTGGTGGGAAGTAGTCCACCATTCTGCACTATAACTGGATAGAGTAACTCAATGGGCACATTCTTTGCTTGTAACTTTACACTAGGCTCAATCCTCAATGAGTATTCCTCATTAACCAGCTTTTTAAAACATTGAGAGACAAGGAGGGTGAGGAGAAGGGAAATCAGCAGCAACTGGAAGTGGGTTGCTGAGAGGGGTTGGTAGCGGGGGAAGGGACTGGTTCCTAAGGGTGTAGTCACCAGCCAGGGGAAGGAGCTGGAGGACATGAAGTGGAAGAGCACAGGTCAAATAGCTCCAGGGGGAAGCTGGAGGATGGGGCAGCTGTAGTAGTGGGAGAGTCAGCAGTGGCAGGGGAGGGGCTGACAAAAGGAATTAGGAGGCAGCTGTAAGTCAGAAGCAATGAGAGAGGCAAGGAAACCTCTAAGGAAGCAGGCAACAAGACAGGAGAGGTGGGAGGGAGCTGATGCTAACTTAGAGAGAAGCAGGGAGGAGCTGCAGCTGTTTACAGATGACCCAGTATATGAGAGGAGATAGACTGGGGTGGGTCAGTGGAGAAGCCTCCAGGGCTTGGAGCAGTGACTTCCAGGCTGGTACTGGAAGATGGAAAGGCTGCTTCACAAAGCCCTGCAACGCTTTGTTAATGTGAAGGGAATTAATGCGGAATGAATGGCCTGATTTTCAGAGGTGCTCAGCACCTGCAGCTCCCATTGACTTTGATTTGTAAAGGTTTCAGGCCGCATTATTTTGCATTATTAGAGAGAGAGAACACCTTCTGCCCCCAATAGTGCAACCCAATAGGGTCAGCAGTTCTAACCCCTTTGATACGAAGATAGACAGCAACAGGCTTTTAGCTCTTGGGCACACAAATTCTGTTTGATCTCGGCGTTTAGCCAACTAAAAAGGAAAATGTGCATTGTACAAAAGGCCCAAACTTACAAAGACTTTACACTTTGTCTCACTTTTCTGTGCTTCTTAAGACCAGCATCCACTATCTTCTACCAGAAATCAAAGCTAGCTGCTCACATGGGCTGCCCACAGGCTGGTCAGAGAGGGCTGCCCAGGATTTCAGCACAAGCAAGCAGCATGCAGTCTGGAGACGTATGCTGCGCCCAAAGGGCCTTGTGGCAGCTCATTTTTCTTTGTCAGAGTTCGCCTCATCTTACAGCTGTCGAATTCCAACCATTCTACCGTTCGTGCTGTCAGCTGCTGTGCAAGCGCCCAGCCTGAGAACCTGTGCGCCAGATTAGTCCCGCATCTGTCAAGAATCAAGCCCCCCGGGGCCAAATCCAACACCTGTTCTTGATGCCTGTACCTCCCATAAACTGCTCTGAAAATTGATGTCACCCTCTTAACCAATTCTCCTTTTAAATAAAGGGGGGCCCAAGCCCAAACCATGGCTCTGAACATGCCTAACTCTGAGGGAAGTTAACTTTGCACCTCCAGCTCATTGCTCTGGGCCCGCACTGATTCACAGGGTATTATCTTACCAAACAAGTAGCCCCATTGGCTTCAACTGGACTACTAGAAAAATGTACTATTCCAGTGAGTCATCAGGAGCTCCTTTCTATACTACAACCTCCCCTATACACACCTCCCCTCTAAATGGGACCATCCTCCCATTTAGCAATATGGAAAGGGTGACCCCTGTGATGAGATTCTCATCTACTACTCATTGTAAGGCACTAGACATGAGCCCTTTATAAGCAGGTTTATACGGTAGCAACACAATAGGGAATCCTCAACTGGTTCAAAACTGTGATGGGGGAAGGAGAGGGGCAATAAGAACCAGTTTCAAAGTCATCATGACCCAAGCCCCCTTTCTTAAAGATTGAATTGGTAATGGGAGAACATAAGAATGCTCATACTGGATCAGACCAATGGTCCATCTCACCCAGTATCCTATCTTCCAACAGTGGCTGGAGCCAGCTGCTTCAGAGTAAATGAACAGAACAGGGCAATTATTGAGTGATCCATCCCCTATCATCCAGTCCCAGCTTCTGGCAGTCAGATGCTTAGGGACACCCAGAGCATGGGGTTGCATTCCTGACCATCTTGGCTAACAGCCACTGATGGACCTGTCCTCTATGAACTTATTTAATTCTTTTTTTATCCCGGTTATTCTTCTGGCCTTCACAACATCCTCTGGCAATGAATGCCACAGGTTGACTGTGTACTGCATGCAGAAGTACTTCTCTATGTTTGTTTTAAACCTGCTTCCTATTAATTTCAGTAGGTGACCCCTGGTTCTTGTGTTATATGAAAGAATAAATCACACTTCCTTATTCATTTTCTCCACACCAGTCATGATTTTACAGCCCTCTATCACATCCCCCCTAGTCGTCTCTTTTCAAAGCTGAACAGTCCCGGGTTTTTTAATCTCTCCTCATACGGATGCTGTTCCATACCCCTAATCATTTTGTTGCCCTTTTCCAATTCTAATATATCATTTTTGAGATGCGTGTTTTGAGATACAGAACTGCATGTAGTAGTGAAGGTGCAGGCATATTATGGATTTATATATTTGCATTATGATATTTTCTGTCTTATTATCTATCCTTTTCCTAATGGTTCCTAACATCCTGTTAGCTTTTTTCACCACTGCTGATGAGCTTTTTTCACCACTGTGAGCAGATGATTTCAGAAAACTATCCACAGTGACTCCGAGATCTCTTTCTGAAGTGGCAACAGCTAATTTAGACCCCATCATTGTGTATGTATAGTTGGGATTATGTTTTCCAATGTACATTACTTTGCATTTATCAACCTTGAATTTCATCTGCCATTTTGTTGCCTAGTCACCCAGTACAGTGAAATACCTTTATAACTCTTTGCAGTCAGCTTTGGACTTAACTATCTTGAGTAATTTTGTATCATCTGCAAATTTAGCCACCTCACTGTTTACCCCTTTTTTTCCAGATCATTTAGGAATATGTTGAATAGCAGTGGTTCCAGTACAGATCTTTAGGGGATCCCACTATCTACCTCTCTCCACTGTGAAAACTGACTGTTTATTCCTATCCTTTCTTTTCTATCTTTAACCAGGTATTGATCCATGAGAGGACCTTCCCTCTTATCCCATGACTGCTTATTTTGCTTAAAAGTCTTTGGTGAGGGATCTTGTCAAAGGCTTTCTGAAACTCCAAGGCTACTGGAGCCAGTGGATCACCCTTCTTCATGTGTTTGTGGACCCCCTCAAAGAATTCTAATAGATTGGTAAGGCATTTTTTTTTCTTTACAAGAACCCCGTTGACTCTTCCCCAACGTATGGTGTTCATCTATGTGTCTGATAATTCTGTTCTTTACTATAGTTTCAACCAGTTTGCCTGACACTGAAGAGAGGTTCACCAGGCCGTAATTGCTGGGACTATCTCTGGAGCTATTTTTAAAAATCGGCATTGCATTAGCTATGCGTCAGTCATCTGGTATAGAGGCTGATTTAAGCTCAGAGAAGGGCGTAAATGTTCAGAGGCCCCTCTAAACTATCTGAATATCAGGTGGGAAATCTCAAGACAACACCATGTGCCGGACTTTTTAGAACTGATGATCTCCCACAGCCTGAGCTGAAGTCAACTAAAAAAAAAAAGGAACTGCTTCTCTCGTTGCATTATGGCACTTTCACTTTCAGCCCTAATGCTGACAAGGTACAAGAAAAGGAAAAATACTGGAAAAACAAAGTGAACAGAACACTTCTAAACCTGCAAGATGCTTTGCTTTGAAATATGGGGTGGGTGGGGGCAAAGGCCCATGTGGGTTCTTATTTTATCCCATTCAACGCTTGTTTGGATCATTTCAGGTAAGTGTACCTACTTCCTCTTCACAATAGACCATGTTATCTTTCCTCAGGTTCTTAATGGATCAGGTAAAGGTAGGTACACTGTAGGACTGAGTACAAGCTTCAACTCTCATATGATCTAGGGCTGGAGGTGCGCAGAGCATTCTGGGATAGCTCTGATCCAGGGGAGTCCCCATAGAGTGTACCAGATATAAAGGCAGCAGATTGTCCAGAAGAGGCCACTCTGCAGGCTGAGGGCCTACCACGGATAGGATGTGACAGTAGACATGAGGTGATGCAGAGACTACAGTTACAGCTTTTCAAAGACAAGCCAGCCTCCTGTTACAAGGTGGTGGAATTGTGTCTGCTAGTGGCTGGGGGGGCGGGAGGAGGGAAAGGGGAATGGGGCTGATAGAGCAGAGAGGGTCACCAGCTGGTCACAATAAATGGCAACGCCCCCCATGTGCTAAATGCTTTCCTCTGAAATCCCAGCTATGCTAACTCCAGCTGAGGCTTGGGACTATTTTTCAAAGCTTTAACATCATTCAAGGAGGCATCTGTCACTGCTACTCAGCATCGTTATGAATTAACGACATGATTTTAAATCGGCACCTTCGGCTTAGTGTAGGCTGGTTGACATATAAAAAGAACTCGTCTCAGCCAATCAGAGAGCAGCCAGCTGGAAGCTCTAAATAATGCGGGAAGCCTAGCAAGGTTCTACATTTGAGATATAAGAGCACAGCTGTGCCCTGAGGCTGGAGAAGGAACAAGGTAAGGAAGGGTTAAAGCAAATAATTCCTGGAGAAACCTGGGGTGATCTCAGTTTATTAATAACTCAATGTAACATTATAATTAGCATTCTATAGTCCCTTCCATCTAAGGCTCTCAATCTGCCTCACTGCTATTAGTTGATCAGCTTTTCTCATGCTCTGCTGAGGTAGGTATTATCATCTCCATCTTACAAACTGGGAAGCTGAGGTACAAGAGAGGTGACATGTCTCAACTAATATCACTTAGGGCACCAGCGCTGGAACAGGGTTGAGAAATCCCGGGGTCAACTGACTTCCAGTCACCTACTCTAACTATTACATTACACTGTCTCCCAGGGCAGTGAGCAGCTTGATTTTTTATGTGTTTTAAAAAGCCCACATGGCCAGACCAGGGGCAGTGCAATAGCATACTTAATAAATTGCCTAGGGGGAGGTTGTGGAATCTCCATCATAAGAGATTTTTAGGAGTAGGTTAGACAAACTCCTGTCAGGGATGGTCTAGAATGATAATATTTAGTCCGGCCATGAGTGCAGGGGACTGGACTAGATGACCTCTCAAGGTCCCTGCCAGTCCTACAATTCTATGAATCCTTTGTGTGCTACTCTCTAGCAAGCCCATCTAAGGCCACACCTTTAAAGTACTAGCCTTTATTTGCAATTGTCCAGGAAGACTGACATTCAATGCCAAGAGCCTCACTGGGGCCACTTTAGAAGATGTGTTGAACATGCCAATGCAGTCAAGTAAGGTGAAGGGAGAGCTGGTCTCAACACTTCTATTAGCTCTCCAGTCCCTATTTGGCCACATAAGCCACAGCACGTGTTCAGTAGGTAGATGCTGCCTTAACACTCCTCACCTGTTGGCCGTGATTCTGGACTAGGTTGCTGCCTCTCTGCTGTGACTGATCCACCATAAAGTGGCAGTTAAGTTGGCCTAACTGTTCCCAGTGAACATACCTGGTGTAGGGAAGTGCATGACTCAGTGACCCTGCACCACCCCGTCGCAGTATCCAGCGTAGGGGAATGCCAGGGAAGCAGCAAGAGTGGGAGAGGGCATATTGGGAAAGGGAGGAGCTATGAGCAGAGTGCTCTGCTCTCAGCTATTCATTCAAAATTGCAATAAGTTAGAGCTTCCCTTGGGGCAAACACTGAGGTCTTAAAGTCATGTTTGCTGCCCCCCGCCCGCATCCAGCTCAGAGTTGGGGCCACTGCATTTAGCAGGATCACAGTAGGATCCTGGGGACCTGGATTCAGTGGTCCGAGAAGGTCCTAAGTACGAGGGAGTCTCTGAGAAACCAAGAGTCTATCCAGGAGGGGTCAAAGGGGAAGATCAAAAAGTCTGATCAGGTGAGGTTGGATTGGGCAAGTAGGCCAAGTTCATTGAGACTTTGGGGAGGAAGATCAAGGAGCTCATTAAGGAGGGACAGAGAGAGGAAGAGAGTCTGAGAGGCAGAGCAAGGATTTAGGAGGGAGACTCTGTGATGGGGGATGGTTCTGATGTTTTTCAGACCCTGAAAGTTTTGGTGGATCCACAGTTTTTGTAGTGCTAGTCCTCCCCTCCGGTGGCTAGCAGTGAACCGCGAACTTTGGGACACAGCTGCCATGTCAGGTCACCATACTGTAATTCTCTCGCATCAGGACTCAATGACGCAGCATCACAGTGTTCTGTCAGAGAGCGGCAGCTTCTCTCTCCTAACGCACAGTCATCTTGCTACTGCCGCTGCCGTGCTCAAGTGCATCGAGGCCTAAGGGGCTTCTGATTTTTCTTCTCAAGCATGTCAGGCAGCCGGGAACTGCTAATGATTAATGGATTTATTAAATGAATCCCAGAGTCAGAAATCTATTCCAAAAAGGTTCCTGCACAGCCTACTATCAACTGATGCTCAGTTACAACAGAAAACAAATGCACAAGATCACTGGTGACATCTTCCTTAGAGGATCCAGGGCAAAATTACGATCAATTATTTACTCCCAAATGCATTTTGCTAGTGAAGAGCTAAATCAAACAATTCCTTTAGTAAATGAGACACAAGATGGAAAAATACCAAGCTTCTGGCCGGGAGCACTGTAGAGACAGCACACTCAGCCCTGGAAAATCAGCATCTAGTCCTGCTCCACAGAACTCCCTCCACACAGCATCCTTGGACTCAGCAGGGAACAATGCCACACCTTCCTCACCAGAGGGGAGAATGCCATAATGCAGGGAGGGAGGGATGGGACCAGGAGGGAGGCAGCCTGGACTCTCCTGGCTCGGCCACCGATTCACTGTGGCAAATCAACACATGGCTATCGTTTTCAAAGGGGCTTAATTATCAAGTGACAAATCTGCGGGGCCTCAGTTTCTCCACCTCTAAAATAGGCATTATACTAAACTACATCAGAAGGGTGTTGTGTGAATGAAGGCCAGATCCTCAAAGGTGTAAATCTGCCTAGCTCCTAGATCCACTGAAGTCAATGGAGCTTCATCAGTTTATACCAATCGAGGCTCTGGCTCTTAATTCATTAATGTTTGCAAAGGGCTTTGAGAGCATTGTATGGAAGGAGCCATGGAAGTGCAAATAAGTAACCAGTACTCATGGGGAAAGGTCTTGGAGAGACAGGATCCTTTCAGTGTATTTGGTGCACATCAAGAAACACAGCCTTGTTTTGGATAAACCCATTTTCCAAATAATCAAGCTTTGATTAAACAAGATTGGACTCAACGATGATAGGATATAATTGACAGGAGCTGCACTGTTTTCACAGTCATAAATGCACATAAGCAGGATTTTGAATTACTGCCTATTCTATATTTTGTGATCTGTTAATGGACGTCCCATGGCCATGCACACATTTAGGCTTTGCGCACACTACCACTTTTGTCGGTAAAACATTTGTCGGTCAGGGGCGTGAAAAAACACACTTCTGACCGACACAAGTTTCACCTACAAAAGTGCTGGTGTGGACAGCACTGTGTCGGCAGGAGAGGCTCTCCTGCCAACAGAGCTAACGCTGCTCATTGGGGGTGGTTTAATTACGGTGGCAGGAGAGCTCTCTCCTGCGGGCAAAGAGTGGCTACATGGGAAAACTTACAGCAGCACAGTTGTAACAGTAGAGCTGTGCCCCTGTCACGGTCCATAGTGTACAGATTGCCTTAAGGGACAGAGTAATTTCCAACATTTTTGTGATAATCTAAACTTTAAAGGAACACTGCCAACTTAACCATCGTATTTTTGTCTCTACCTGCTTTAGTTACAAGTAACACCTAAGATCACTATGACTGCCAGAGACTGGAAATCAGTTTTTTCTATTTTTGTCTGTTTGCTTCCTGCAGTTGTTACTATTTTGTGGATCGTCAGTTTCACTGTTCTTCTGCAGAGTTAGTCCTAGAGCTGGACAAAAAATGGATTTTTCATCCCACAGGAAAATTTGACTTTTTGAAACGATTTTTCACCTTGAATCAGAGTGGAAAGTCGAAATGTCAGAAACTGTAGTGGAACAAGAAATTCTGAAAAGTTCCTAATTAGAAAGTGTTTCCTTTTGATCAAAAATGTTAATTTGATTTGTTGAAATTATCATTTTTCATTCAAAGTACCATGGCATTGCAAATGGCGTTTCATTTTGAAACGTTGACTCGAAGCAACATTTTTCATTCTGATTTTCCCAATTGGAAAAATTTGAAAATGGCGTCAAAATGCACTGAAACTTCCAGTTTTGACTAGACCGCATTTTCTGAGAGAATTTGTTACGCAACATGTTTCAGCCAGCTCTAGTTAAGCCTTTCCCCTGGTGTTTGTGTGGATCACCTTCACAGCAGCGGACAAAAGAAAAAGATTTTTAAAACCAGGATAATGTGACCGTTATACTATAAAAACTGTCACAGAAATTCCGTGGTAACACCTGGAATCCGACTTGCCATTGTCTATTTAACAGTACAGAAAAGCAGGCTTTTTGCTTGTATTAGAGATGCAGAAAGGTAGGTTAAATGCATATACCACAGCGGGCCTCATTTGCACATGCAAATTAGGTAATTCTGCAGCAATATAGCCACTTTTGGTCACTTATGTGACTAATTACCCACTTTGCATGTGTAACCCCCACACACTTAGGCTATGTCTAGGGTGACCAGACAGTAAGTGTGACAAATCAGGACGGGGGTGGGAGGTAATAGACTCCTATATAAGACAAAGCCCCAAATATCGGGACTGTTCCGATAACATCGGGACATCTGGTCACCCTAGCTATGTCTACACGACAAGCTAGAGGTGGGATTCCCCTGCTCTTGTACACACACTCGCACTAGCTGGCATAAATCGCAGTGTAGCCATGGCAGCATGGGTCGTGGCAGGTTGGCTGTGCCTCCCCTGTTGCGACCCGTGCTACTTCAGCTACACTTGTACCTACGCTTGTGTGAGCCTGAGGAGAGCTAGCATGAGTATGGTACACAAGCAGGGGAATCCCACCGGGCGGGCTGGTGCATTGATGCAACAGCGCCCCCTTTGGCCACGTAGAGTGTTGAACCAGAGTTCACACAGTCTGGCCAGGATATGTGGTTTTCTCTTTATTCTTGGTGGGGTCAGCTGGTCCTGGTATCCAGGGGTGGAATTTCCCTCAGTTCTTAAGTCTCTGAGGGGTTAGTAGGGGAACCCAGGACTGCCCACTCCATGGAGTTGCAGCTCAGCACCCTTAAGCCAAATATGCAGAATTGGGCCTACACAACTCTTCCTGCTGCACCATGAGCTCCTTCCTACCTTCCGTGGTTTTCGTAGGTTTTTCAGCCTCTTGGTCCAGTTGTCCTTTCTCAGGAGACTCTGTAAGGCTCCTTAGCAGCTTGCTGGCAGGAGTTTCCTTCTCCAGAATGCTTGCTCCTCTGACAGCAGCCCTGCCCCTCTACCTCCCAGCTCTTATTCTCACAGCTGCTGTGAGGCAGCCAGTCAGCCTCGGCCAGCAGTACTTGCCTTAACCCCTTGGCTGCAGGGCCAGTATATACTCCCCATGACACACCCCTAGCTCACAGTGTAGACATAGCCCTAGTGAGAGTTACACATGTACAGTTATTGCATTTGTGTGCACAAAGTAAGTGTACAGTTACATACTATCCATTTTTACAGCTCCCATCACTGGAGTATCTGAGCACCTCATAGACCTTAAAGAACTTATTTTCATAGCACTTCTGTGGAGTAGGAAAGTGTATTATACCTGTTTAACAGAGGGGGAACTAAGGCTCAAAGAGATTAAATGACTTGCCCAAGGTCACAGAGGAAGCCTGTGGCAAAGACAGGATTTAAACCCAGACCTTCTGAGTCCAAAGACCTCAGCAGAAGACCACCCTTCCTATTCTAATGTGTCTGAGAATCTGGAGCAGAGAACACATGCTGACTGATGTTGCAGATTTCTTCTCTCAGTGAGATTTTGAAAAATAAATGAGGTCACGCTCATTAAGCTCTTGCTAGTTTAATGGGCAATTTAATATTGAATGAATGCAGACTATGAAGTTATAAATACCATCGCAATTCAGTAAATAGGTCACAAAGATGAGGGGAAATTATAGTTCTCATTTTCTTCCTCTGATCTCTGCATTTGAATTGCAAGTGAAAAGCAGAGAGGTCGGGGTGACCTGAGCTGCTGACGAGGAGTGCTCAGTGCAGCTCAGGAAAGGCGGGTTAGGCCAAAGGTGGTCTTAGGCCATCTTTGCATTCACTTGACTCTGGGGCTGTCTGGTTGCAGGGCTAGTCGCCTGGTGGCTGCGGCAATTGACAGGGGCTGCCAATGGCCCCAAGTGATTTTGATTGATTGATTTATTGGCAACGGGGGATGATCAGGGGTTCCTCATCACACCCCCACCCCCTTTTCCCAACCACTGGGACGGGAAGTGGTAGAAGCTCAGTGCCACACAGAGATTGTCCTGCAGGGGGCAATCTTCCAGAGGCCAACTATGCGGGCAAAGCTGTCCCCATAAACTGGAGGCTCAGGGCCCCTGACGGATCAGCTTTAAGACCCCCAGGTGAATTCCTATGTGTAGCTCAGCT
This sequence comes from Lepidochelys kempii, assembly GCF_965140285.1. Lineage (NCBI taxonomy): Eukaryota > Metazoa > Chordata > Testudines > Cheloniidae > Lepidochelys > Lepidochelys kempii. The sequence continues at coordinate 157,392,201 of NC_136382.1, forward strand.
TTCTTTTCATCTGTATTAGAGGGGCAGGCCTAAAACAGTTACCTGTGCCACTGCTGCCACACCTTTGCTGCTGATACAGGGATTTAAGCTCAGGATGGGGAACTCCTGATCTTCAGACTTCTGGGACTCCAGACACCTCTGTCTCTGCCGGATCATTCCAGACTGATACAATGATTCCTCAGGAATCCTGGGGAAATAACCCAAGATGATGATACCTGCTGCTGTAGACATGCCCGGCATTCAGAGAAAGGGGGGGCTGTTCACCTAGTTGGATGGGTTCGTTTCTGAAACAAAGAACTGCAAGGCCCATCACAGTGATGAGTCGCTATGTGTATTGTAGAGGATGGCTATTTACACTGCAGAACAGGTATCTCATGATGGACTGAGAGCCTTCCTACGTGCCATCACTCCAGGAGATAGGCTAAGAGCATGGCATTTGGCAAATACAGCAGACAGAAATAAATTGGGTGCCCGTTAAAGGTCTGTCTTTGACTCACAAGTGTGAGGGAACCTCAAATTCAGCTGCCCACCAGTCTTTCACTCTCAGTGCAAAGCCTCTTTGTATGAAGAAAGCTCTATACAGTAAGAGCTCATCTACACGTGATATGCTACAGCTGCACCGTTTTTGGGCTTCGGTGTAGATGCTACCTACTCTGATGGGAGGGGTTCTCTCACTGGCGTAGGTAATCCACCACCCCGAAAAGCGGTAGCTAAGTCAACAGAATTCTTCCATCAACCTACTGCATTCTACACCAGGGATTAAGTCGGCTTATCTACGTCACTCTGGGATGTAGAGTTTTCACATCCCTGAGCAACATAGCTGGGTCAACCTAACTTTTTAGTGTAGACAAGGCCTAACTCTCAGTCTTTTTCTCTCTCTGACTCCACATTCAATCACTCCCAGCGGGTCCCTGGATGCATCTCCAGAATCCTTTGCACCATTTCCCAAGATGGGTGATGGTAGCCACTGAGGGAATTGCTGCAATGGCTTCTGGTGCCTGTGGGGGAGCCAGTTGAAAGTAGCGAAGAAAACACACGTTAGCAGAAAACCTGAGACACAGAGCGAGATGGGCTCTGGCTCAGCAGCCCTCAGGCATCTGCTGTTGCCTCGGGCAGAGAACAACTTCCTGAAAAAGGTTCTCAGTGATGATTTCTGAGTTCTCCCCTCGCCCACAGAACCTGAAAGCACCGGTGGAAACGGAGGTCCGTGACGTATCGGTCACATCCCAATCAGCTGGCACTAAATCTTTATGAAGAAGCATATAACCAAGAATTGTCCAATACCTAAGTTCTGGATAAACATTTTCCAGGTACCACTTGAAGGTCTGGCATTTCAAGCTCTTCCTCAGTTCCAGTCTGCTCTGGATGCTGTGGGGGAAAAACATGATGTAGTTATAATAATTGCAGTGAACACACAGATGTTACATATGGAGGCAAATCTGAGTCACGAAGATCAGATCCAAGTCACAAGGGAGGAAGAAAAGGTTTGTATATGTACCAAGCCAATAACATGCAGGCCTGGGAGTCAAGAGATCTAGCGTCTATTCCCTACTCTGGCACTAATATGCCGTATGACCTTGGGCAAGTCATTTCACCTCTCTATACCTTGGTTTCCCTGTCTGTAATATGGGACTAATGATACTTCTCCACCTTTGTACAGTGCTTTGAGATTGAAGGAAGAACAGGCTGATATAAGAAGAAAATATTTAATATATGCTATTTAATGTACTAAATAAATATTAAATTAATAGAGGAATTTTACATGAAATGAATATACATTATATGCTAATAAAATAATAATTAATGTCCTAGTTCAGCAAAGCACTTAAATATGTGCTTAAATCCCTTTGAAGTCAGTGGGATTTAAGCACATGCTTAAGCACCTCTTGATGTCCAGGAGGCAGGCAGGCACAAGCCTGCCCGCATCTGAATGCTCCTCCCCCAGCCTGAGGGAAGAGCTACTGGACCCAGGATTCAAATGAGGACAGGCGACAACCGTTTTTTCCCCCCTTCTTACTGGTACTTTGATGAATCAAGGCCAAATTTACCAGATGGGGGAGCATACTGTACAGAGTAGCTGTTTCGTGGTGCCAATCCACTACCCGGGTAGGCCATGCCCTCTTTTAACCGTCAAGCTGAGCAAGTGTCAAGCGAGCACATGTGGGCTGTTAGTAACTATGAAGCAGTAGGAAGCATCCCACACAGTTTGCTTGCCCCTTCTCATAACCCTGTGTCTCTGCAGTCCTGTTTGCCTAGTGTGACAGAGCTTTTCCTTCCCTCCATGCTGGTAGCAGAGAAGAGGATGTGGCTGACTGTAAACAGGTCAGGCTGCACAGTATTTTAATAATCTAGATTCTCTGAAAATTGAAAAGCAGGAGAGACTCTGCTCCAGCAATTCACCTTTGGACTGAGACCCTGCATGCTCATTCTGAGCTTGAAAGGAGAATCTCTGTGAAAGCAAGGAGAATGTGAAACTAGGGGATTAGAATGCAAGGCTGGCTGTGAATACAGACCTTTTTTTAATAAGAAGGATATCTGACTAGCCACGATTATAAGGGACAGAATCATAAATGTCCTGGTGGAGTATAAAGCAGTAATTCAGCTTCCATAAAGCCATGTCTGCCAAGACGGGGTCCAGAACATGCCGATTATTTTTCTTGCCTGCTGGTTTCACTTCTAAACTACAACGTTAAAGCCCATCTCTAGGACTAGAGCTACTTGAAGTCAAGAGCAGGAATCTGGCTGTGAGCGCTCGGGGGGAGGGGTGGATTCCCCAGCAAGAATTCAGTCCTCTCCTTGGCATGACCTAACAGCTTCTAAATAGGTTGTCAATTAAAAAGTGATTAAAAAAATGAATTGTGCACTGTTAAACAATAATAGAATACCATTTATTTAAATAGTTTTGGATGTTTTTCTACATTTTCAAATATATTGATTTCAATTACAACATAGAATACAAAGTGTATGGTGCTCACTTTATATTTATTTTTGATTACAAATATTTGCACTGTAAAAAACAAAAGAAATAGTATTTTTCAATTCACCTAATACAAGTACTGTAGTGAAATCTCTTTATCATGAAAGTGGAACTTACAAATGTAGAATTATGTACAAAAAACCCTGCATTCAAATACAAAACAATGTAAAACTTTAGAGCCTACAAGTCCAATCAGTCCTACTTCGTGTTCAGCCAATTGTTCAAACAAGTTTGTTTACATTTGCAGGAGATAATACTGCCCGCTTCTTGTTTACAATGTTACTTGAAAGTGAGAACAGGTGTTTGCCTGGCATTGTTGTAACCTGCGTCGCAAGATATTTACGTGCCAGATACGCAAAAGATTCATATGTCCCTTCATGCTTCAACCACCATTCCAGGGTACATGCGTCCATGGTGATGACGGGTTCTGCTTGATAATGATCCAAAGCAGTGCGGACTGATTCATGTTCATTTTCATTATCTGAGTCAGATGCCACCAGCAGAAGGTTGATTTTCTTTTTTGGTGGTTTGGGTTCTGTAGTTTCTGTATCAGAGTGTTTCTCTTTTAAGACTTCTGAAAACATGCTCCACACCTCGTCCAAATCAGATTTGGGAAGGCACTTCAAATTCTTAAACCTTGGTTCCAGTGCTGTAGCTATCTTTAGAAATCTTACATTGATACCTTTTTGGCATTTTGTCAAAACTGCAGTGAAAGTGTTCTTAATACGAACATGTGCTGGGTCATCATCCAAGACTGCTATAACATGAAATATATGGCAGAATGCAGGTAAAACAGAGTAGGAGACATACAATTTCCCCCAAGACAAATTAGTCACTAAGTAATTAACACATTACTTTTTGAACAAGCATCATCAGCATGGAAGCATGTCCTCTGGAATAGTGGCTGAACCATGAAGAGGCACATGAATGTTTAGCATATCTGACACATAAATACCTTGCAATGCCAGCTACAAAAGTGCCATGAGAACACCTGTTCCCACTTTCAGGTGACATTGTAAATAAGAAGTGGGCAGCAGTATCTGCTGTAAATATAACCAAACTTGTTTCTCTTAGCGATTGGCTGAACAAGAAGTAGGACTGAGTGGACTTGTAGACTCTAAAGTTTTACGTGGTTTTGTTTTTGAGTGCAGTTATGTAACCAAAAAAAAAAATCTACATTTGTAAGTTGCACTTTCACAATAAAGAGATTGTACTACAGTACTTGTATGAAGTCCTTGAGTGGTCCATTTAAAGATCTGGGGCAAAAAAAATGGGGATTGGTCCTGCTTTGAGCAGGGGGTTGGACTAGATGACCTCCTGAGGTCCCTTCCAACGTGATATTCTATGATAATACACATGTTCAATTCAATTCTATGAAGTGCCTTGAAAAATACTATTTCTTTTATCATTTTACAGTGCAAATATTTGTAATAAAAATAATATAAAGTGAGCACTGTATACTTTGTATTCTGTGTTGTAATTGAAATCAATATATTTAAAAATGTAGAAAAACATCCAAGAATATTTAATAAATTACAATTTTATTTTACTGTTTAACAGTGTGATTAAAACTGAGCTTAAATTGCAATTAATTTTTTTTTAGTTAATCGCATGAGTTAACTGCGATTAATCGACAGCCCTACTTCTAAACAAACTGGATATATGCTTGGGAGCTGGGACTGTATCTCCTTAAATGTAGCATCTGCCTATTATTAGCACTTAATTAACTGTTACCACAGAAACTACATGGTGACGTCTCCATGGCTGCATACAATGCCCCTGTATCATCACCTTGAACTTTTCATTGCATCAGGCACACTGGGCACCTTTGCACTTCCACTGGCCGCCAGAACCACCACTTACTCTCCGTAAGGTCTCCCTTGTGCTGCAGGCCGGGCAGCATAGTAGTACTGTTTGAACTCATCCATCCACACTTCGGCTGTGCGCTTGGTATTTCTAGAGGGGCAACACAAATGGTGGAGGTGAAATCTATGAAGCGTATAAAGGGACTTCCAACATTCTATCAAGGGAGCCCACTAACTCTGTGACTATACCGGTCTCTCCACCCCATCACCAACATATTTGGGGGTGCTACTTTGGCTCCACCCAGGCCACACTTGCCTTAATTCCTGGTTACCACGGAGGTTCCACTTCTTCCCTGTTCCTGCAATTGCTGTACACAATCTAGGCAACAGCTTAGAGGAGAAGTTCTTCATCTTGGCTGGTGTAATAAGATAACTGGATGCTTTGCAGCTGTTGTGCTTGGAAGCACAGCTAATTCTCCTCATGGTAACATTCCCGACAGGCCTGCTTGGGGCTTGGTCTCACAGCTTGGTGGGGGTCTCTAAAAGGCTGTATACAATTCAGCTGTTTTGCTTCTCGGGGTTTTAGTCAAATATTTCCTTCATTTCAGGCCATGTGCATTTGCCCTCTTTGCCTCATTTGAATAAACTCAAAGTGAAGCTCAGTAAAAACCATTAACGCCCCCAGCTTCAATGTGAGACCAGAAAATGGCTCAGGTGTTCTCCATGTCAGCTTGGAGGTGTGCAGAAGGCTTGCAGACTTTCAGAAATCTTGTAATGACCCTGAGCGGAGTTTAGAGCCAATAACAAACCCCTGAACCAGGTGAGTTTGATGAAGCTTCAAATTTACTTGCAAATATTTCTTGCTGCTCTATGTCTATTCTCTCACTTCTCTGTGTTTCAGGAATACTCCCTCTGCAAGTAATGGCCTCAGGATTTAATGGTCCAGACTATCACTGTAAAAACCACCGGATTGTAAACTCCTCAGGGCAGGGACTGACTTTAGATTTATGTCCTGTTTAGCACCAAACTCACTTCTGGCAATTAGCAAGCAACAATCATCATGTGAATTGTGCATGATTCTGGAACCTGAGCAGTCTTTCACGGACACTGGTACAGAAAGGAGTGGCAAAGAGGCTGCATGGAAGGAATTAATCCCTGGAAAAAAACCTAGACACGTGAATTTTTTTTGTAATATCTTTGTACTGGGTTTCTTTTGGGAGCCCTGAAGGGAGACAGGAGTTTTGGGCTACCAGAGTCCACACTCCAATCAAATTCACATCTTGGAATACTAGAGGTTAGGGCTACAAGGCAACACAGGCCTCATCAGGTCCCAGTCCTCGATGCCTTGCTATAGCCTACACACACAATTCCCCAGAACAGTTTTCCAATCCACTTTTGAATGGCTCTATTGACAATACCCCAGCTACCAAATGCACTGGGTTTATGTCTGCTTTGGGCTGGGAGACTGCTGAAATGCTGACACGTCCAATCTTTCCCCCTTCATCCGTTACCGATGTGGGCTGTGCTCTCCCAGCAACACCCAATTCCTTTTCACATAGGAACAAATCATTTAGCAGTACATGAAGGCAGCCAGAGCGCAATACCTACTTTATATAGGTGTTGGCATTTCCCTCTGGAAAGACATAGGGGTGTTTCTTCCGGAACACATGTCCAACCCGGCTGCAGGGGATAATTTCCAGGCTCCCTCCGCACATCCACACACGGAAGGAGATTTCTGCAAGAGAATCAGCTTCAATCTTTTATCTCCTGACTCCTGGAGCAGGGTGGATCCTGGTTTTCTTTCTCACTTCACCCGCTGCCACACCAAAGCCAGGTAAATCCATTATTGGAGGGGCTTTCCTAGGCTCAGCTTTCTTAAAAGTGCATTTCAAAGCTACTTAGTCTCTGTTTGAAGTTAGCCCACTTGAAACCAGCCTCTAGCGCAGCGGGTAATAGCACAATGGGAAGAGCAAGACATGCAGCACAGCTTACATCACGGATGCAGCTTGCTGTTTGTTCCTCTTGTAATGACTTCTGACTCAGAGTCCTGTCCCTCCACGTGGGCTCACCAAGAAAGGGTCTGAATTCGGTTTATTAATGATTGCAACGTGCCTTTAGAAGGCCCATGTTTTTATGAATCAGGGCCTGATCCTGCAAAGCACTGAGCTGATCATAAAAGGTCCTGAGCACCCTTCAGCTCCTACTGGAATCAATGGGAGCTGAGGGTGTTTGACACATCCCAGGAAGTGCTCAGCATCTTGTAAGATGGGGCCCTTGGTGCCTATGCTGCACGCACATATACAACAAGGTCACTCAAACATACATTTGCCTGCGCAGCTCTCTGCAGGATCAACCTGGAAAACAACGCCGCTGGTGTCAGGGAATTTAGTCCAAATTGCCCACAGCCAGTTTCTGAACATCTGGGTGGGCCTTTTTGGAAGCTTTTATATCCCCTGTGGATCAAGGATTCAATACTGGAGAACTGGGTGAAATTCTATGGCTGTGTTATGCAGGAGATGAGACTAGATGATCTAATGATCCCTTCTGGCCTTAAAATCTATGCATCATCACCTTTCGACAGAATAGGGATTCGCACACCCGTTGGGAAATAGAGAGAAAATACGAAGAGACTAGTTTCACAGTTTCTTGTATTCTGGATAATGATGGTGATTTTTGAAATTGCAGTGCAATATTTAGCACTCATCAAGCTTTACAAACATTGACTCGCTCCTCCCCTGGAAGACAGGAAAGTACTGTTTGCCCCATTTTACTGTTGAATCCCAGAAATTGGGCATGAAAGACACCCATTAGATCATCCAGTCCATTGCCCTGCCCATGCAGGATTGTTCCTTACACTTCATTTTCCAGTGTTAGCACACTGATGCTGCTCAGTTGCTACTTCAATACAAATAACCACCAATAACAATGGGGGAGATTTTTAAGGCACAGGTGGTGATTATATACTGATGATTTAACTGGGAATTGATGATTTAACTGGGAATTGGTCCTGCTTCGAGCAGGGGGTTGGACTAGATGACCTTCTGGGGTCCCTTCCAACCCTGATATTCTATGATTCTATGATTCTATGATATGCCTAACTCCCATAGAGTCAGTGGGAGTTCAGCACCTATCAGCCATTTGTACCTTTGAAATGTCCCCCAACTGGCCTAGTTTTAAAAGTCCTAAGAGACGGCTCTTCCACCTCTTTGCTTAGGAGACTGTTCCTCAGCTTAATACATCTCACTGTCAGGAGGTCTGACCTGACATTCAGCTTTCTTAATTCCACCCCATTACTCTTAGTTACACCTCATGCATCACTGTAATGATTCTTTGCTCGCCCTGTGAACACCCTGCAAATATATGTGGAGTGTTATGTCCCCACCTTTGGTGTGGGGTGATCAAGCTCTCAGAACAATCTTTGGCGCTTAACATTTTCCCTAATAATTTCTGCTGCTCTCCTCAGAATGCTCAGTTTGTTAATACCTGATAGGGGTAAACTGAGGCACAGAGGTTAGGTGACTTCTCCAAGGCCACACAGAAAGTCAGTGACAGAGCCAGCACCAGATCTCGAGATGTCCCTGGGTCTCAGATCATTAGACAAGGCTTTTCCTCTCTCTCTTTGAGGGTTGAGTTCCCTGAAAGGAGGGACTCCTCCTGTGTGCCCTCTCCCTTGGCACTGGGATGATTACTGTGCAATTTTTGTTTTAATTCATGGAAGCGTATCTGTCAGTCAGGTTTTGTAAAAGGTATTTTTTAATATATAAAACCCAAATTTGGGGGAGGGGGAGGGGAATTGGGTGAGTATCCCTTTAAGCATGGTGATAATAGTATCAGGTAGTGCAAAACAGCCAGTCATAATCATAGCACTCATGTGACAGCAACGAGCCGCATATGCACTGCTTTGGGGGGTGTTCAGACACAGCTGTTCCCAGCCCTCACCACACACTGCGGCGTCTCTCTGGGAAAACACAGGAGAAACCAAGCTAGCTGCAAAGCCTTCTTGACTTTGGGATGCCTGACATCTGGATCCAAATTTCACGGCTTGAGCCCCGCTCTAACGACAAGGCCCCAGCAGGAGGTGCTGCCAGAGGTCGGGAGAGGAAGCACAGCAAGGAGAACAGATGCGAGTCCCTCCTTTCAGAGGTCCCCTCCCTGCTGCCACTCCCCCCCCCCTTTTCCCTTTTGCTGCAGCATTTATTGCGTAGAAGGCACCAGCAAGAAGGGGAACCTCACAATTCCCCCAAGGGCGGGTATTAATGGGCCAATAAAACATGCCCTTGTGCTGTGTCTTAGTGCTATATTGGGAGCCACCTTAATCGCAACAGAAAGGAAATGAGATTAGCAAGGGGTTTGGAGGCTCTAAGTTGTTACATTCAGCTCTCTTCACAGCCGGGTGCTGTTCTTCATCAGTCCCTGTGTCCCGTGCTGTATGGTCCCTGAGTATCGCTGCCGTCAAAAGGGGGCACTGATGAATGCACAGTTAGTCCAAGCAGATGGGAACAGACTTGTGGATGCTGCACCATTCATCCCTCTTCCTCCCCCTTTCTGTTTAGCCCGCTAGGGACTATGGCTCTCTGAAGGGTTTAGAGAGAAGGGGGGCTGTATATTTCAACCCCCTGCTTGCTTGTGTCTTCAGTCACAATGAAGAGGAAGGATGATGTGATTTCAATGCACTGGAAATCAGCCTGAAAGCACAGTACTCAAGCTGCAGGAGAATCTCTGTAAGTGAAGCGGCAACTTCCAAACATCTAGCAGCCTTGCAGACATCGGGTCTAATCCTAGCAGGGGCAATTCAAAGCCTTAATTTCTTCCCAGCTTACTGGGTATGGAAATAATACTTGACCCTATCTATATCTCCTTCCCTCCAAGGATCTGAGTGTGCTACTGTAGTAAGTAATCCTCACAACCCCCCCAGAGGGAGGTGGTTTTATGCTCATTTAGCAGATGGTAAAACTGAGGCCCTGCAAGGTTAAAGCATGGGTCCAAGTCACACTGAGCCAGGAATAGAAGCCAGACGCCCTGGTGCCTAGACCTGGCCCTTACCCACAAACCATTTCTGGAGTTTAAAGCCAATCCCTGGTGCATTGTTATTTTTGCCTCTGTTACTGCTAAAATCCATCCATGTTCTGTTAAACACATTTCAGGAAGCTGGTGTGTAACAGAAAGTATCAGACTCTAAAGTATCCCCAGCTTGGCCATGCAGGGCTCTGTCCTGTCAGGGGAACACTCTTCTGCTTGTACCACGACTCCATCCTATTCTTCCTGTCACCGTTTGCCACCCGCTTGACACGGCTACTACAATGCACACCTGAGTTACATGGCACATGGTACCAAGGCTTGACAAGAGGAACTGCAACATCTGCAGAGAGGGAAAGACAGCAGACAAACGGAGACAGCAAAGCAGAGGGTGGACTGGGTGGTGGAAGGGATTGCTAATGGGCTACCAAACTGTTCTTTGCTAGGTCTCTAGCCTGAATCCATTCAGGGTTGGTACTCAATGGATGTTACCACTATCCAAAGGATGTTCAGTGGTCTACGTGAAATATGTGGCGGGTCTCACCGTAATATTACCAGCTAAGGGTCCACATCCCATTTAGCATCTCTGCTGGCACTCTCGGCAAAGAAAGTGAATGGCCAGGGGGACTAACCACCCCAGCCACAGTCCTAGCCATGGTCCCTGCAGGTCAGGTTTGAGGTGTGCTGGAGGCTTGCCCATGCCGTAGTGGGATGAAGCACCTTCAATCTGCAGGCTGACACTCGGCAGCCTGGCATCAGCAGCAGTACATTCACTGACAAAAAGCTCAGGAACAAAGTTTCAAACCAGTTTGGGCACTGACAACATCCCCAAAGGCCTCCCTCTAATCTGAATGCAGATTCCAACTTGCTTTTGTTTTCGATGGAGTCTGGCAGTCCCCTGTGGCTGTCAATCGCACTGCCACAAAGCAGCGGAGCTCAGTTGTTAATGCTGAAATAAACCACGGCTGCAGTGCTACATCGTATTCCGAGGGCTCCATCTAATTAGGAAGAAGAGTAAATCACCAAAGGGCTGAATTGTATTTCACTGCAAACATAATGAAAGGAACAGTCAGTCATTCCAGTCCTGCAAAATGCACCACAAGATCCTGATTTCCCAGTCACTTACCCTGAAGCCAGTGGAGTTGCTCTGGCGCAAGTGAGATCAGACTCTGGCCCCATGAATGCTTGGAGCAGGGGAGATTCTTTTCTGTCACAGCTGGAAGGTGAGCAGCGCTGTGACTAGGACTCTGAGGGGCATGCTCTGACCTCCCTCAGTGGGGCTGTGCAGAGGTGCGAGCAGGAGCTAACCTCACGTAGCTGGAGGCACAAGTTCACCGCTTTGGTGTCACTACGTTAATCTGTTTGGTCCATTTTGTGTCGTATTGCTTTCCTTTTTACACACAAGCTGTCGTCTTGCTTCTCAGCTACCTCGTGTCTGAGTGCTCCCAGCTTGCTGACTGAGCAGTCGCTGCCTGTTACGAAGGGTCAGACACACCACCATTGCTGTAGGGAGAAGCCAACTTTCCCTCTCTGGGCCAGTGAGACTCACTGTGGTCCAAGTGGGGTTTCCACCCTGCCTACCCTCATGAACTCTGCTGATGGAGAATACAGAAGGACAATTATTGCTGCTATTACATCAGTGCCCAGAAGCTGCACCCGAGACCAGGGCCCCTGTGTGCTAGGCCCTGTATATACACACAGTCAGAAACATTCCCTGCCACAAAGAGTTGACAGGAGGCCCAGCGAGATGAAGTGGCTTGTAGTCCAAGGTCATGCTGCAGGTTAGTGGTAGAACTGGGAACCAAACCCAGGTCTCCTGCCAGTCCAGGGCCTTCCATAAAGAGTGTCTCCTCCACCCTCCATGATCATAATCCAAGCTTGGCCAATGTCACTTGTTTTTGCACTTCATGGTACCCCTGCAACTCTTGTCTGGCTTAATCTAGCAGTGAGATGGGCAAGCCCCATGGCTAGCAAAACTTGGGTCTGTTACAGTTTGCACCTTGGTTAAATACTGCCTGGGGGCTCCATGACCATGGCTGCCCTCTGATACTGGGAAGATAAGAACAAGACATTATCAGAACCAGCCTCAAAGGGAACTTTGTTGATAATGAAAACAGCCAGCAACATAACATAGGTTAGAACAATGTATAAGGGGTGTAAACCCTCATGCTTCAGGGCATGAGCCAACTGCTAACTGATGGGTTGGGAAGAAACTTCTCCTACAGGCAGGTTATTCCATAATAGTCCATTTTGGTCCCTTCCTGGAATGAGGACACCAGACTAGATGGACCACACATCTGATCCAGCATGGCACGTCCTACATTTATGTTTCGTTTTCTTTGCAAAGACATGTTTTAGACGATTAATCCAAGAGGGAGAAAGGGGCTCACTGCGGCTTTTTGTGATTAATTTTTTCAGACAGCAGTGCAAGAAAGAGCAGATGCTGCAAGTCAGACCACTGGCAAGAAATTCTCTCTCTCACACAGACACTTTACATTGCAAGAAAGAAATAAAATACTTTAGAGAAATAGTGTATGGAAGACAACAATAGCTCTAAACAATGGATGGGATTATTACAAAACACAAGCATCTGTTCCTATGGATCCCTGACAGCGTTGCTACATCTGTTAACACAGGATTTTTTTTTTTGTTGCTAGCCACACTCCCCAGAGGTGCTGAAGTATTAAAACCAGCTTAAGATCTGTCTCCCTGTCATCAAGTGCCTCGTTCTTCTCTCATGGCTGCAAGCCTACTGGATCCGATCTGCAGCATCATTACAGCTGCAAACAGAAACAAGCCCAGCCAGATCTAGCTGTCTGATATCGTGAACAGGGATGGTATATCACCTATTTGACCTCTCCATCAAGGCTCACAGCTAGGAGCTCCCCAAAGGACAGGTGCTAACACAGAGGGAAGAGGTGGATTTAGATGACTAGAAGCACAGGGCCCGAAATCCACTTGTCATCAAACTATATAGGGCAGTTGTGCTCAACCTTTTCTATGTTGGGACCTCTTTTCCATCTTGCCAAGGTTTAGCTGAGAACCTCTCTCCGATTTAGCAGTATAGTCATGGAAAGGTTGTCACAGCCTTCTGATGATTGTTTTTTCATAGATTCATAGATTCCAAGACTCGAAGGGACCACTGTGATCATCTAGTCTGACCTCCTGTATAACACAGGCCAGAGAACTACCCCAAAATAATTCCTAGAGCAGAACTTTTAGAAAAACTTCCCATCTTGATTCAAAAGCTGGCAGTGATGGAGAATCCACCATGATCTTCGGTAAATTGTTCCATTGATTAGTTTAAAAATGTACCTCTTATTTCCAGTTTGAATTTGTCTAGCTTCAACTTCCAGCCATGTTTTACCTTGCTCTGCTAGACTGAAGAGCCCATTATTAAATATTTGTGCTCCATGTCGACACTGATGGCCTGTAATAAAGCAACCCCTTACCGTTTCTTTCTTAAGGTAAATAGATTGAGAATCTTGACTCTATCACTATACAGCATAAAAGAAAAGGAGTACTTGTGGCACCTTAGAGACTAACAAATTTATTTGAGCATAAGCTTTCGTGAGCTACAGCTCACTTCATCAGATGCATTCAGTGGAAAATACAGTGGGGAGACTTATATACACAGAGAACATGAAACAATGGGTGTTACCATACACGCTGTAAGGAGAGTGATCAGGTAAGGTGAGCTATTACCAGCAGGAGAGCGGTGAGGAAAAAACCTTTTGTAGTGATAATCAAGGTGGGCCATTTCCAGCAGTTGACAAGAACATCTGAGGAACAGTGGCGGGGCGGGGGGGGGGGGGTGTTAAACATGGGGAAATAGTTTTACTTTGTGTAATGACCCATCCACTCCCAGTCTTTATTCAAGCCTAAATTAATTGTATCCAGTTTGCAAATTAATTCCAATTCAGCAGTCTCTTGTTGGAGTCTGTTTTTGAAGTTTTTTTGTTGAAGAATTGCCACTTTTAGGTCTGTAATCGAGTGACCAAAGAGATTGAAGTGTTCTCCAACTGGTTTTTGAATGTTATAATTCTTGATGTCTGATTTGTGTCCATTTATTCTTTTACGTAGCGACTGTCCAGTTTGACCAATGTACATGGCAGAGGGGCATTGCTGGCACATGATGGAATATATCACATTGGTAGATGTGCAGGTGAATGAGCAAGAATTCAAAAGTGGCAATTCTTCAACAAAAAAAACTTCAAAAACAGACTCCAACGAGAGACTGCTGAATTGGAATTAATTTGCAAACTGGATACAATTAACTTAGGCTTGAATAAAGACTGGGAGAGGATGGGTTGTTACACAAAGTAAAACTATTTCCCCATGTTTATTCACCCCCACACACACACACTGTTCCTCACACGTTCTTGTTAACTGCTGGAAATGGCCCACCTTGATTATCATTACAAAAGGTTCTCTCCCTCCAACGCTCCCCTCCCCCACCCCGCTCTCCTGCTGGTACAGCTCACTTTACCTGATCACTCTCCTTACAGTGTGTATGGTAACACCCATTGTTTCGTGTTCTCTGTGTATATAAATCTCCCCACTGTATTTTCCACTGAATGCATCCGATGAAGTGAGCTGTAGCTCATGAAAGCTTATGCTCAAATACATTTATTAGTCTCTAATGTTGCCACAAGTATTCCTTTTCTTTTTGCTGATACAGACTAACACGGCTGCTACTCTGAAAACTATACAGCATGTTTTCTAATCCTTCATTCATTCTTGTGGCTCTTCTTGGGAACACTCTCCAATTTATTAACATCCCTTTTGAATTGTGAGCACAGAACTGGACCCAGTGTTCCTGCAGTGACTGCACCAGTGCCAAACACAGAGGTAAAATAACCTCTCTGCTCCTACTCAAGATTCCCATTTATGCATCCCAGGATCGCATTAGCTGTTTTGGCCACAGCATTGCACTGCGAGCTCAGGGTCAGCTGAATATCCATCATGACCCCTTAATCTTTTTCAGAGTCGCTGCTTCCCAGGATAGAGTCCCCCACCCTGTAAGTATGGCCTAGATTCTTTGTTCCTAGATATACAGATTTACATTTAGCTGTATTATTGTTTGCTTGCACCCAGTTTCCCAAGTGATCCAGATCACTCTGAATCAGTGACCTGTCCTCTTCAATTTTACCACCATCACAATGTTTGTGTCACTGGCAAACTTTATCAGTCATGATTTAATGTCTTTTTCCAGATCATTATTCAAAATGTTAAATAGTGCTGGGCCAAGAACTGATCCCTGTGGATTTATAGTTTATAAATTTACAGTTTATATTTAGATTTACAGTTATATTTTGAGACCTATCAGTTAGCCAGTTTTTAATCCATTTAATGTGTGCCATGTTAATTTTTTATTGTTCTAGATTTTTAAATCAAAATGTTGTGCAGTATCAAGTCAATTACATCAACACTATTACCACTTTTATCAACCAAACTTGTAATCTCATAAAAAAAATACCGATTTAGTTTGACAGGATCCATTTTCCATAAACACACATTGATTTGCATTAATTATATTACCCTCCTTTAATTCTTTATTAATCAAGTCCTGTATCAGCTGCTCTATTATCTTGCCTGGGATGGCTGACAGGCTTATAACTACCCAGGTCATCCCATTTACACTTTTAAAAAATTGGGACACTATTAGCTTTCTTTCAGTCTTCTGAAACTTTCACATTTCTCCAAGACTTCTTGAAAATCAACATTAACAATCCAGCAAGCTTCTGAGCTAGCTCTTTTAAAACTCTTGAATAGAAGTTAACTGGACCTGATGATTCGCAAATGTCTCATTTTAGTAACTGCTAGTAACATTCTCCAGAGACACTGATGGAATGGAAAGTGTGTGATCATCACCATATGATGAAACTATATCATCTGTTTTGCCTCAAATACAGAACAGAAATAGTTTTGAATGATTCTGCCTTTTCTGCATTATTATTGATCATTCTATCATTTCCATCTATTAGTGGACCAATACCATTGTCAGGATTCTTTTTGTTCCTAATATATTTTAAAATATCTCCTTATTGTCCTTAACTCTGCTGGCCACATATTCATCCTTGTATCCCTTGGCTTCCCTGCTTCTGATTTATATTCATTATTGTCAACTTTCCCTTTCTTCAATTTGTTCTATATTATTCTTTTATTTTTTTTACAGATGTCTTCCATTCCCCTCTAAATCAGTTTGGTCTTTTAACCAGTAAAACCTCCTTCCTTGATTGTGGCTTTTGGGGCCTCTAGTAAGGTGTTCTTAAATGATTCCCAATTATCATTCAAATTTTTCTGATAAATTCTTCATCCCAGCTGATTTGGCTCATAATTGTTTTCAGCTTTGTGAACCTGGCCTCCTTAAAGCACTCTCTACATATTACTGATCTGCACTTTATGTGGCTTGCACATTACAAATGTTATCAAATCATGATCCCGGGTAGCTAAGCTGTTTGCAACCCCCCTGCCCCTTCGAGAACACCTGAGCTAATATTTCAGGCATGCTGCAAATTCAGGCAGGTATTACTGCATCCATTCACATTTTCAAGGTGATGTCTGTGAACGTAAGAGCTAGAAACATAGTTGGATGTTTTAAAGAAAAAAGAAAGAATGAGAGGGAATGGGAGATTACTGGCAGTGCCCCAGTAACATGTTCACAATCACCAGGTTGAGACTCTTTGGTTTAGTGTATTTAGCAGCACTGTATCTATCACCATGGAGGAGATGGAGTACTATAGACCAATAATGGCAGCCTTGTCAGTGTTGGAGCACTTTGAGACATTGAAACGCTCCCATACTTGCACAGGATACAGATGAAAATAACTAGGGGAAACCATTCAGAGCATTTAGAGTGAACCCAGTATTAGTCAGACACTACTTGAGAGCATGGGTGGTGCATGGAACCCCCCTACCTCCGTTCAGGGAAGCTAGCCCCCAGCCCCACCCCTTCCGTTAGAGGCCCCACCTCTACCTTGCCCCTTCTGCCCTCCTCCCCCACCAGAGCCCAGAGCCCCTCACTACAGCTGGGAGAGCCCCGCCCCAATTCTGGAGTGCCGGCCCGCCCCAGCCCCGGAGCACCAGCCGGCCCCAGCCCAGCCAGCCGGTCCAAGCGCCCACCCTAGGTGCCCCGAGTCCTAGGCCACCAGCCAGCTCTCCCTAGCCCCAGCCCTCTTCGGGGGGAGAGGCTAAGCAAGGGCAGGAAGAGGAGCAGCCTGGTCTGGGACCATGAGGGAAGACTGGGATGTAGAAGGGGGCCTCGGGATGGAGCGTGGGTGGGGCCATGCCTGGCTGTTTCGGGATGCTTAGCCTCCCCTGGCCTATGATACCCACCAGCCATGCTTGAAAGGAAGAGCCAGCCCCATCTCTTGGAAGGATGAAGATCCCCACGTCCCTGCAACAACAGAGACTCACCAAAGTTCTCCCCACCCCAGATGTCCATGGCAGTGTCGTACTTCCCCAGGTGGTTGAACCAGGTTTTGTCGATCACAAAGAGCCCCCCTGCAATGATTGGAGTCCTGCAGAGATACAAAGGGAAGAGGGGACAAGCCCTTACTCAAACACTGGAGTAGAACCTGAGATGCACAGTAAGCCACCTCCTTTCTCTTCCTATTCTGCTTTCAGAGCGATATATCTGTGAATCTTCCTATCATCCCGAAACAAGGACACATGTCTCAACATGGCAAAGCCATTTAACTGGCTGGCTTGGTATTTTTCTATCGATCATAAACTGCCCGGCACTTAAAAACAGGTTAATGCACACATTAACACAACTCCTATGAGCCCAGAGTTCACAGCCCTTATTGTACGCTTCATAACCAAAAATGCACTTAGCACTTGGGGGTTATTTACATGGCATGACCTAAATGGCCTTTGTGCCAGGAGAGATCTTATTAGGAACACCACTGTAACAGGGAGAGGAAGCCTGTGCCTATTCAACAGGGGATTTTTAAAAGCCATCACTGTGAGTTTGATCTAGAATTTCTCAAACTAGGGGTCCCGACCCAAAAGGAGGTCACAAGACTATTGCAGCGGGGTCACGAGAGCGGTGGCTGCTGGCTGGATGCCCAGCTCTGAAGGCACCACCACAGTCACCAGAAGCAGCGCAGAAGTAAGGGTGGCATGGTGGGGGGCAGTTTGCCCCTTTTTAGGGGGGGGTCGTCACAGCCTGAAATATTTTCAAAGGGGTTCTCAGCAAAAAAAGTTTGAGAACCCCTGGTTTGATCTTTATTTCCAAACAGGGCTACTTTTTGCCTTCTGGATGAGCTGAGGTTATCAAAGAGAAGTCATGTGGAGGGGTTGGAGAGAGAGAGAGGAGGATCATTTTAGGAGTATCACCCATTCGATGGGGCAGGCCCCATGCCTACGAGCCTGTGCCACATCCTGCAAACATGTACAATTAAGATGCATTGGATTTGTCTCGGGTCTCATGATCTCTCTGCACCGCGAGGGGGCTCCAATTGTTTTTGCAGGCAGGACAATCACGAAAATGAGATGGGGCACCGGGAGATGAACATGAGCTCATTACAAGAACCAGGACAAGAAGCAGCAAGATTTGGTTCCCCATGATGTGTGTCCTCTGCATCATTTCTGGAGCTCTGAGCTTTCACCACCACATTCCCTGTTCCATGCTTCATGTCACAACAACGACATTTCTGTTCAAGGACCGGACAAAATACCAGCCAACATCATACCTTAGCCAGCAACAAGGGGTGAATAAGGTGAGGCACTCCCTCCAACCCAAGGGATGAGGTCAGATTTTTTTCTCTTCCTGATTTGATTAACTCTCCTGAGATTCATCACTCACTTCCTATAACCTTCAGACTTGCTGTCCGCCCCTTAGGCAGCTTAGAAGGGCAAGGCTGGTTGGGAATGCATGATCTGGATCACTTGCTTTCATCAAGGGTTTCACCCTTTTTCAGGGATTCCTCTTGTTCTTGGGTAAAATATGAGTTGTGAGAAGTAAAGTAAGAGTCTTTGTTGGGGGAAGAAGGGTCTCGTTCACAGGCTGGAAGAACTAGGAACCTTCACCTATTTTTACTTAGCCTTTTGGGGTGGGGGAATCATTTGGAGCCCTTAGGCACTACCTTATTACAATAATAATAATAATTGTGACCCTGAGTTGTAAAACCCAAAGTAAACTGGAACTCAGGACAGACCCATGAGACTCAGGATTGTTATGGGACGGGTGGGAGTACCTATCCGTCTCCTCCATGGTGCCATATGTGTTAAACCAGGTCCCTAATTAGGTACTTAGATTTCCTTCTGGACCAGCTAAATAGAACCATGTGCTGTATCTACAGAATTGGGCAATATCTCCAGTCAGGGTCAGATCCATAGCCGGTGAAGTCAACGGAAAGACTCCCGTAGACTTCAGTGGGCTTTGAGTCTAGTCCTTAGTGTGCAAATTTCCCAGCAAGTGAAAAGGGGAAAATCAGACAAGGCCCTGGACACAGTCTGGCTGGCACCAACTTCCACAGAAAAAGCCCTCCATACACCCCAGTTTTCCCCCCTCTGCTGCCTTGCTACTTACTTAATGGGTTCTGTAGGGTCAATTCGTTTGGCTTTCTGCTCTGGGGAAAGCTGCTCCCATTTGAAATGTAGACTCCAGTCAAACCCTAAAAACAAAGTATAGAAGGACCATGGCGAAATTGGAGATGGACATAAACCAGGAGGTCACCAAACCCATCCCCTAGCCAGCACAAAATTGTTTCTGATTCTTCCATTTTAAATGACCCAGATAATGGGTCTGCAGCCAGTTCTCTGAGGAGACGATTCCAGTGTCTAACACATTTAAATATTACAAACAAAAAACTACATGAAAGGAGAGCTACAGTTGCAATGTCCAGCACTCAAAAAAGTCAGAAAGTGCCAGAACAAAGGTGGCCTGTAAAGCCTTAATTCAGCACCCTTGTGCGTATGCATTAGGATACAGTCTTTAACTTATGTGAGCACACACTATCGTTTTCACAGGAGCCCTGCCTCATTCAGTGAACAGAACGGACAGGGCTCAGTTGATGATCAGCAATATAATATTTCATTTTACCATCATCGTTCAACATATGGGCCCATGGCCTTATTTATTTATTTATTTATTTCCTCATGGGCTTTTCGGTTGTGCTCATCACTGTAATACCTGAGGGTTCACAAGCATTGGCAAATTTATCTTCACAACCCCCCTACAGGATGATGGGGTGACACTATCCTCATTTTTCGGATGGGAAACTGAGGCATGGAGGCATTAAGGTCCAAAGTGTACATTAACTCTGGGTGCCCTGTTTGAGAGACATAGGGCCTGATTTTTCAGAGTACTCAGCATTACACAGTGTTTTGAATGTTCAAAGCACAACTCCTGTCGACTTCAGTTGCATTTGTGAGTGCTCAACACACCTGCAGATGAAAACAGGCACCAAAAATTGAGGAACACACAAGTAGTGACCATCTCTGAAAAGTCTACTTTAAGTGCCTGTTGCAGCATCACACAGGAACTCTGTGGCAGGCATAGAACCCAATTCTCCTAGAGGCATTCAACTGCCTAAACCCCAAGACTCTCCCCTCCCTTTCTGCAGTCCCCTGCCTCATTCACTACCCACCTTTCAACTCTGCAACAAGTGAAACAGGGGCCCTCAAACAAAAGCCTCTTTTGCTGCACAGCCTGGTTCATTCTCTAAGCATGTAGGAAATGTCGCATGTTCTGGGGCTTCTAGACAGAGAGGTGCAGAGCACAAAGGGGCACAGAGACAGGAATCTCAGAGAACCAGCAAGTTTGCACTGAGGTCGAAACTAGAGACTGCCTCATCTGCTGGGCCCCCATCTTGAGAAGGAGGATCAAAGATTGTAGCAAAGAGGCAATGAGCCAAGCCTGTCTGAACTTGAAGAATGGCTTTGGCTCTGTTTATAGAACTGTATAAATTGCCATACCAGAACACATTCATGGTTCATCTAGCCCAGTTACCCTTTCTGCAGAGGCTATAGAGACTGGACTTCAGTATGGGCCATGTCTCCTCTGGCACAAACCTGTTAATCTGTCGTTAGTCTCATAATAGATTCCATTTGCCTCTGTGTTAAAACCACCAGACAACCAAGCTTGGCTGATAGTCTCTGCACAGAGCATTAGCTGGCACTTTCTAGAGAAATCCAAGGACATGAGTAAAAAACTCCAGGGGTGCGTGCTACACAAGAAACAAGGAGAGGAGCCACTCTCTCTCTCAGAGTAATCAGAGAACAGCATTCTCCAGGGAGGGAAGAGTCATCTTGCCATTTAGCAGAGGGAAGTCATATTTCAGGGCCTGATTCTTCACTGTGTCACTTTGGTTTTACACTGGCATATCTCTGGAGTGACACAATGGGGAAATCAGGCGACCAGAAATGTGCAAAGCTCAGAAGGGGACTTCAGCTAACAACCCACTTATAGCTGTGGAGATATGTATGGCAATACTATCCCTCTATATCCCTCCCCTTCCATGACACCTGGTTTTCTCTGCTGCTAGGGGTTAGCTTAGATGGGATACTTCCTCCGCATGGCCACTGCACCCTAGTAAGGAATTCCATTCCCTCAAGTCAGTGGTATGAAGGGCCAGTCTAGCCTTGCAAACTGATAGAGGGGGAAACAGGGTATTTTTAGTGTGCTTGCAGAAAACAACTGTGTATACAGAGCATTATAAATAATCCTTACAGTAGGGAGCTCCGACTCAGTGCCTCCTTCACACTGAGTCAGCCACTTCCCTCTGCCAGTGTCTGCTGAGCATAGTACCTCACAGATCAGCATCACCCAACAGGGAGTGAGCACAATACACACTCACCTCCTCTCAGGTCCGAGGAAGCGGCCACATAGGCAAAAGTGTCCAAGTTGATGATGTCGATAACTGGACTGACCACGCGGGTTGGATCCTGAGAACAAGG
The DNA here is from genome assembly GCF_965140285.1 of Lepidochelys kempii. Taxonomy (NCBI): domain Eukaryota; kingdom Metazoa; phylum Chordata; order Testudines; family Cheloniidae; genus Lepidochelys; species Lepidochelys kempii. The sequence goes on from NC_136382.1 coordinate 157,413,906, forward strand.
AACAAAACAACTCATGACTTTTGACCTGGTGTAGCTTCTCCTCAGAAGCCAGCTCAGTAGCAGGGTGGTGGGAAAACCTGTCTTATGGGCAAAGATGTGAGGAAGCTGGTTTGCCACTGAGGTCTGGAGTCCTCTACTGATCCACAGGACAGACAAGTCAAGGGGATGGCCAAATTCTTAGCTGTGTTCACTGGCTGGAACTCCTGGTGTCAATCCAGTTTCTTGTGGACCGGTGTCCATATCACAAAAGCAACCCTCTAGATAACTTGTTGGCTGTCTTATCAGAAAGGCTAAGGATTGAATGGAAGCATCCGCTCAGACACTCTCATCCCTGGAGGACAAAGTTGAGGATACACTACCAGGGTGGTGTGTGGGGAAGCTTATACTTCCCCTATTATGAACAGAGGACTTAGTCTCCAAGGCTGTCAAGCCAGCATCTTTCACTAGCTCTAAATTCTCTCACAAAGAAACCCGGACTGCATAGGGTGTGGGTGGGTTTTACACCAAACTTGGCTCAAGAATCTCTAGCTGAGTACAAAACTCCATCTTTCTTTTACAAATTCATCAATTTATTCCCCCACCGCCTCCTTTCAATTCTTTTTATTGAATTTTAGAAGTTAAGCCACAAGCAAGAAATTTAAAGAATAGACAAAACAAAGCCAGCCAGCCAGTTAAAACATATAGAAAAAAACTACATATAAATCCGCAAAATTACCATACAGCACTGCTTTTGTCAAAGGAGGGGAAGGGGTTAAAGAATGAAATGATGTTAAATATTTGGTACTAGTGATTTAATTATCTTCTTGTTATAGGAAAAGAGATTATACAAACAGTTAGGGACAAAAATATCTACAGGAGGATGAGATTCTGACAGCTTTGACTGGTCTCTTATCTTCCCTTTTCTTTTCAAAAATCCCGAACTCCAATTATAGCTCAAACTTCAAGCTTTTCCCCTCACCAGATCAAATCGCTTTTCACAGACATGCAGACGAATGCATCTTAGCACATGCAGGCTTGCTCTCTCACTCTGGGAGAAGATTTTGTTTTAGAAATCAGTCCTAAAAAATAGGAGCTATGTTCTGGTGCAGTCACAGAACAAAGGAGCTGAGCACTGAAAGTCATGCTGCTCAGCCATATTGGGGACTCAGGTTTTATAAATCGGAATGACAATTCTTGGCATTTCTATGACATTGTCTATCTGAGAATCTCAAAGCACTTGTATGGACATCATAACACCCATGTCAGGTCAGTAAATATTGTTATTCCCATATGGTAGATGGAGAAACGGAGGCACAAGATATTAAAGACTGTGACACTCTGTACCTCAAAGGAGCACCTTGGAACCCCCATATTCACCACTGCCATATAATTATGATATATTTTGTACAAAGTATACCTTGTGAGGATCATTTTGAAAGTCTTGATTTGTTGAACATAATATCTTGTTGGATTGTACGTACTATCATTGTATGTGAAGTTATGAAGTATTGCTAAATATGCTACTGAAATATGCTGTGAGATTGGGAGATTCCCACAGCCAGCCTTTAAGTTGCAACAAAGGAGGGCACAGACAGCATTAATGGCCCATCAAGAAGAATCAACTATCCCAGAGACTTCTCAGAGAAGGCACATACACAATGGAGCTGCCTGACCCCACCTCACAGCTAGGATCTTTCTAGCAGCTGGAAGAAGGTATAAAAAGAGAGGCAGTGAGATCACTTGGCTTCTTCACCTCCCCATCTCAACACCTGGAAAATCATCTGGAAAGAAAAGACTTGGAACTAGGGAGATTGGTCCCAGGCTGTAAGGGGGTCCAGTCTGTGTACTGAGGAACTGTAAGCTGACTGTGCCATCTGTTAAAGTGGGACTGTTTGATTCAAATCTTCCGTAGTCTAAGTTAGAAGTAGACTGAGAATTTATTTTTGTTTCTTAGATAACCAGTTTTGATCTCTATGCCTGCTACTTATAATAACTTAAAATCTGTCTTTCTGTAGTTAAGAAATCTGTTTTATATTTTACCTGAAACAGTGTGTTTTGGTTGAAGTGCTTAGGAAATCTCAGCTCATGTTAACAGGGGCTGTTGCACATGCACTACCCTTTTGTCGGTGCGGCAAACAAGTTCATGCATTTACACTGGCCAGGCTTCTGATCAGGGCAAGACGGTACAGTTCTGGGGCATAAGGCTGGAGCTGAAGGGAATTGGCTGGAGCTTCTCCATTGATAGTTCATGAGATGCTGGGAGATCATTCATGTCACTCAGTTGGGCATGTCCCTGCCTGTGGATGGCTGTGTAAGTGCAGTGCCTAGCAGAGGCTTGTACCTTGGCATCAGCATCACAGTGAGAGAGGCAGCCCAGGTTGGTGGGACAGAGGGCTTTGCGGACCCACGGTCCAGGTTGCACCTTGGGGACCCTGTCACAAAGTCCCGCTCCTGATTAAGTCAATGGCAAAACTCTCAATCATTACAATGGGAGCAAGACTGATCCCTAAGTGGCTTGACCAAAGTCAGTGCACAGAACGCAGACACCCAGACTTGTGTCTGAACCCCAAGATCACCCTTCCCCTCAAACAGCATACCTTTTTGCTGGAAGCTTTTCTACCTCCTCAGCATGATGAGCTTTTGAAATTGATTGAAAAATCCTTAATGTAAGAATCCAACTAATACAGAACAGAAAGCCAAATAAGTGACCCCAGAGGTTAGCACTTTGCTCTAGGGATGGTCGGGAATTTTTTTTTCCCATCCCATGAATATTTTTTTGATGCATTCAACATTTTTCCTATAACAAATGAAGACGAAAAGTCAAAATCTAACAAATACAACCCCCAAAATTGTTTTTTTCATTTGAGGTCAATAGAAACATTTTGTCATATTTAATTTCGATTTCACCTTTTTCTCTTTGTTTAACCTTTTTTTTTTTTCAGTCTCTGTAGCTTAAATTTCTACATGAAAAGTTGTTTCGAACCAGAAAACTGGATGTTTTAATTTTTAAAACGTCAAAATGAAACATTTCAATGATTTTGAAACCTTTGGTCTGAACATTTTTCAAGTCAGGAGAGTCGCTGAACCTGCCCCTGTTTCACGAAACATTTTGGGTTTGATGAATTGGAGTTTTCAACCAAAAAAAAAAAAAAGCTAATGGAAAATGTCCCCACCAGCTCTACTCTGCACTATGAAATGAGAGATCTCTGCCAATTTCTCAGTTCTGATTTCTGGACGGCTGAACCAGCAAGAGGCTGAGGAGAGGGTGTGTCAAGGTTGCTTTCTCGTGACCCTTCTGGTTGACCCAAAGAATGGCACTGATGAGCTCAAACTACAGTCACACTCACTGGCTGAAGGAAGGTCTCCATGAGATGGGGCAAAAGGATTTAAACCCAGGATGGAGAGGAAATCAGAGGATACTGTATATGAAACTTATGTTGAGGGGGAATGACTATGTATGTTAACATTTTACCATGAGCAACTTGCTCATGAATGCATTTAGAGAGCCATAATTCATGCCCACGTTGGATTCTACTCATCCTCATTACAAAGCAAAGATTCTTACAAGAAAATCCCCACGAACATTCTCTGCGTTTCTCAGCGGAGAGAAATACAGCAGGGATTTTAGCTTTCAGTGACATACTTAGAATCTCTGTGCCTCAGTGGCCACATCTATACAGCAGGGAAAATGATCTTACACAGCGTGCACAAAGGGCTTTGAGATCCTGAAAAGAAAGGCACTTCTTATAAGTATAGTTACTATTTTATTTATAGCCAACTTTTACTTTAGTCAGTTTCACCTTCTGGCTCTCACATGGCTAGCACAATGCTGCACTGTTGGGGCTCCAAAAATGTCAAGAGCATGTTTACCTCTAGCCCCCCCCATATTCTCAAATTCTTAATTAGAATTTTCAAAAATTCATGAACGGATTTCTACTGATCTTGTTGTCACACAGACTAAATTACATCTGCAAGTCAACCATGCCTTGTCCCTTTAGAATGTTCTTAAAAATCAAATCAAATATTTCAATGGAAAAGGAAACGTATTCCAGCTATTCGGGGCTACAACCACCAATGTTGACCTCCCATTCGTTCGAATGGTTAGCAGGAAGGCAGAAAGAAAAGGAGTACTTGTGGCACCTTAGAGCTGTAGCTCACGAAAGCTTATGCTCAAATAAATTGGTTAGTCTCTAAGGTGCCACAAGTACTCCTTTTCTTTCTGCGAATACAGACTAACACGGCTGCTACTCTGAAACCAGGAAGGCAGTGGGCATCCTTCTCCCTTTGAGAGAGACTCCCATGCAAAGTTATAGCTTAACATCCCACCTTAGAGCTCTCTCCACAGACTGGGAGAACATGCAAAACTGTCAGGGGCTTCAGCTGGAAGCGGAACACCATTCGCTGGCTCATTATAGTGGCATTAGCAAAAGCCAATTTTCAGGTGAGCTGATTAAGATTGATTCTTACTGTAAAAATGCCTTAGGCTTGATAATTACATTTTAAGAACAGTTATTCAGTTGAAATAAATGGGTAATGGTTTTAGATATACCTCTACAAGTAAAAACGAGAGACCATGGGCTTACACGTTTGCAGTCGTAAACAGTCTTGGAACATGTGCACGCTCTCTCTCTCTCTGATACACACACACACCCCCCCCTCCTTTTATTTTGACATTTGCCGAACACCCAGAAACCTGCCTGAACCGCTGCTTTGCCCAATGAAAAATGGGAAGTGACATGCAGAGTGGAATGGTACTGGGAGCGAAGTCAGATTCATTTTGGGCCAGTCATTCTTCATTTGCTCGAGACTTCCATTTTATTACCACAAATACCATTCCTGCCAGTAACAGAGCAAGAAGAGACTTTTTATGTAACATTAATTCCCACTGTAAAAGAACATGGCAGGGAATTGGCCGGTTGTCTTTCCAGCACCTGCCCAAAGGTGGCAGCAGTAACATTTCATACAGTTCAGTGATCAGTATCTTAACCCCGGTGTAAAGGACGGAGGCAATGAGCCAGGTAACAAGGACACTAATGGACGGGGGTCAGGGACCCCTCGGACCTTTAAAAAATTTCTCTCAAGGGTCACATTTAAAAAAAAAAAGATATATTTTCAAAAATACCCTCCAATCCTGGCCTGTAGTACTGCCTACCCCTCCACCCCCACTACCCTTTGATATTCCAGAACTAGGTCCCCACCCAGCTCTGAGGTGCACCTCAATCCTGACTGAAGCACCACCTACAGTTCTATTTCTGTGCACCCCAGACACCTTTCCTCTAATGCAGCTCCATCCTGACCCACAGCACTGCCTGCTGTTCCAGCCCTGGGCTCCCCACACACAGCTCGGTCTATGCCCTTCACTCCTGACCTGCCACAACCCCTGCTATTCCAATCTCAGAAACCATGGAGTGCATCGACCATGCCTAGATGGTGGCTTAGCAAGCTGGGGGAAACGTCCACTAGGAAGTAGGACGGACCCACTATGGTGGCTTTGTCCTAAAGTAGGATTTAAATCCAGGTCACCATAAGTGGGGAACCTGTCGGTGGATTAAGCTGCTGAGCCTTTTTCTAGCTCTTTAAAGTCCTACTTCACAGTGATCTCACTTGGCCCAAAATGTCAGCAACACTCTTCAACAATGTCCCTGTCAACTTCTAGGGAGTGACTGAACCCAGGTCCTCTGCAGCATGGCCAGCAGGGAGTGCGAACCACAGAGCCAGCTTCTACTTCAAACCATGCACATATTTAAAATACAATTACAAATCAGAAGTTAGCAGAGGTGAGGGTTGGCTTTAATGTTACATTCAAACCATGCTCCTGCCGCCGCTCTGTTGTAATGAAACTCCTCCGGCTTTGCTGCATCTGCCATCCACATTCATCCATCACATCGACTCTGAGCATGAACTACGGGCCCCAGCGCTGCAAGGGAAATGCAGTCCTGACTGCCACCCTGCTCGCTTTCACTCTGCCAGAACACATCAGCGGAAATGATGCTGTTGCTCGAGTTGAAACGCAGGGCGGAGTTGGCTGGGGTAGGGAAATGTGGTGGTGGGAGGAGTGTTAAAAGGCCATTCCCAGAGTGAAAAACAATCAGTGAAATAAACGTTAGTGGAAGACCCGGTACTGGGGCAGGTGAGAGCGGAGTCTTCATAATAAGTAAGTGTCATTGTGATTACATCAGTATTTATTAGATGTATTTTAGTGCCACCTTCAGTCAGAGATTGTGACCCCGTTGGGGTAGGAATTGCACAAACACAGTAAAAAGGCCTGACCCTGAGAGCTCACAGGTTAGGAAGTTAACTTGGACCCGTGCCCCCACCAAGTCACCGGGCTTTCAAGTGGAACAGCATAGGTTTGTGACAAGGGGCAAGGCAGGTAAGAGACAAGGGGCAAGATTATGGCAAAACAAGCCCATTTTTACATAATATTATGACCTCAGACAAGGTATTTCACCCCTATATGTGCCAGTTCCCCAAAGATATGTTCATATATTTAATAATAAAATATACAAATAACTGTTTTAATCATGAATAACAGTATTTACTAGAAAAAAAAAACTTGTGGGACCATAGAGACTAACATTTATTTGGGCATAAGCTTTTGTGAGCTAAAACCCACTTCATCGGATGCATGCATTGGAAAATACAGTAGGAAGATATATATACACAGAGAACATTTACTAGGAGAGACACTTTCCTGATAATAGTAACAATAATGACCTTTCTATTGATCCTTAAACACTTATCTTCCAAGCACAGCTAACCACGCAACTAGTTAAAATCTGCATGTGATACCCCTGAGAGGTGCATACGTATAATTATCTCCATTTTACAGAGGGGGAAATTCAGGCACAGCGAAGTCCAAGGTCACAGGAGTCAGTGGCAGAGCTAAGGAGTTCCTTGTTCCCAGACACTACACTGAACCCACAAGATCACGGCACCTTTTATTTGAATGACAAGGTGCTGTGGCGGGCAGGGCAAGAGGAGAGGTGTTTCTAGTGGAAGGAGAATATCATTGTCTGCTGCGAAATCAGCAGAATTTAAACCTATTAAATCCATTTATTAAAGCTTAATTAGCATGAAATTAAATTCAACCCTTATTCAAAGAGCCCTAAATCATCAGTACTGGGCATTTTTACATGAGCTTAATTGAAAAGTCCCTTTGGAGCAATGCCCACCTATTCCCCTGGCACCACTCAGCATTTGCCTCTCAGCAATTGCAACAGGGACCCAGGGGTCCAGCTAGCTTGATTTGCACACTGGCCAGTTCCTTGCCTCCTGTCTCTGCAATATACCCATCAACTGCTGGGACTGACTCACTATTGCACACCCAGGGTAATCTTTTTGACTACAGCAGCGGTACCTCAGGGATGAACTGGGCCAATGGGGATCCCCAATGGAGCAGGAGAGAGAGAGAGAAAACTCCAGGTACAAGCTAAAGAAAGGCAAGAGAGAGAAAACCTTGGCAGGTATCCCACTGAGGGTCAGCCCTGCACTTTCCATAAGAGAAGCTATTGGTGGATTTTACCAAGACCTATGCTAATTGAGTGGTGACCTGGTTTTCTGAGACACGTACCTCTTTGATCCTCTGCAGGAGAGGCAGCAGCCAGTCTTTATTCACCTCGCAGTGACTGTCTAGGAAGGTCAGAACTCCTGCCTGTGCCACGTCTGCCCCTCGGATTCGGGACCGGATCAAACCTGTTCAGATACACGCAAGCTCAGGTGCATCACAGATTGCATCCGTCTCTCTGTGCAGGGGATTAGTGGACTCCCCAGAAGCACATTCTACACACACAGAGAGGCCCCTTGAGCCCCAACCCATCCTCCATTCCACATGTGCATGCCTGGGTTTTGGTGTGAGCAAGCCACCTCCCTCATTTTCCAAGGTCATTAAAGTATTTAGGGTCATTTAGATTACTGATTTATGGAAATTACACCAATTCTTAATTAATGCAATTATTTCTGCTGCCACTTTCCTGGGGGAAAAGTGAGACTTAAAATGCTTCAGTAACCCCCACAGGTACAATAATCTAATATAGATTTAATTCAGCTTGGAATGTGCCTGTAACAATAGTGACAAAGGAGAGGGGAATTTGAACAAATATTTTATCACACCACCAACAACAACCCCCATCCATCCTCCGCCACAAAGAGTGAGTGGATCTCCTTAGTAAGTCTGTGGTTTCAGTCTGTACGTTCACTGGATCCACCAGCAGAGTTCCCACTTATGTCCATGGAAGCCAGGCGTGGGGATGGAGGACTGTCCATAACTGAAGTGTCAATCCATGCATAGGCCTCTCTCTCTCTAATCCCTAAAACTCATCTTGACTTCCCACTGCTGGCTCCATCTACTGACCCACTGATGTCTTGCCCCCTGTGGCATCAAAAGTCATTAGCTCAGGATGCTCAGCAGAAACATCTTTTATCAAGGAGGGGGACATCTCAAGTGCTGGTCCCAAGGAGCGACAAGCCTGCTGTGTCTATTATAATGCACTTACCCCACCTTACTGTTAGGAGATGTAGGAGGTGGATATTTGTGTGTGTGAGAAAGAGACAGAGGTAAATGCAGTGGGTGTATCTAGCTGTGATGCTACAGTCCATGGGGAACTACTCAGACACACAGATTTAGGGCTGGATTGTTTGGTTAATTTTTGATCTCTAAAGATGAACACAAAGCCCTCCTTCCACCAGTTACATCTCTCCACTGTCTCTGTGATATGTGGTATGTGGTATGTGATATCTACCATCCGTACTCCAGTCAAATGGCTCCTCCCCACTCATTCCTCCAGTACACTGCCCATTCGCCAGTTAGCAGCAGCATTAATAAAACGGATGGACCCTCCACAAACGGAAGGACCTGCATCTTGACCAAGGATAACTGACAGCACAAAATGGGGACACAAGAATGGAGGCAGTGCTGGAAAAGCACCATCCGTGGTAGTGGTGATGGGGTGAAAGGAGACAATAAGGAACTAAGGGACTCTGGGAAATAGAAGATCACAAAGGCAAGCAGCAGCATTGCAGGGACAGGCAGAAGGAGCCCATTGATAATTATGTTACAAGAACCTGGAGGAAAGGGACTGAGACATACCCCAAGAGTCCGAGCAAGAGCGAGAGACAGATAGAAGGCCAAACCCTGGAACCTGGGGCAACATGAGTGACTATGGGGTTTCCTGGGGATATCCTTGTGGACTGGAGAATGGAGGCTCCTCTCAGACTGCACTCTATAACTTCTATGGCAGCTCCAGGCTCTGTCATCTAGCTAGGGGCCTACCACCTCCACCACACCCTTGCCCCAACTGCCTACAGGCAGCATGCAAAGAGCCTCGATGGAGTATAACTCTGTGGTGTACAAGTGGATGTGACCCCTCTGGGCTGGGTTTCCAGATCCTGACTCCCTGCACACCAGCATCTGCAGCAGAATCCGTTTCCACTGGGTCAGGGCCCTCTGATGCCATGGAGGAGCGTATGTGTATGTGAAGTACGTGTGGTGGGGTGTCACAGTTTGGCTGGGAGAAAGACAGACAGAAATTCAGAAACAGATATAGAGAGAGGGCAAGTTTGTGATTCACTTACACCAGTGTCAATGCAGAGAACATCTCTGACATCAAAGGGGCCACTCAAGATTCACCCGAGTCTAACAGAGCAAATCCAGCCAAGCAGGAGAATACTCAGATAAACCCCCTCTACTCCCCATCCTCCCTATCTCCCCACTCCACAAAATCCCTATAGCTCATGCTTTTGGCTTGCTGCTAAAAACATTTTTTGATATTTGTGGGTTTTTTTTAATACTGTAAAGCGGCATTAGAAAATATCCATTTAGATTTTGGGGCTGGGTGGCAAAGTGTATCCAGAGGTCTGCAGCAATAGCCCCCTGGGGCATGCATTCATCCTCCTTACAGATCTTCTTAATCTTTAAAATATAATTAATTTATATTTTTTTTTAATTCCCATGGAGGCAGCAGGAGCTGATCTCGTCTGTTTCATTAGAACAAACAGCTTTAAAAAGAAGTCCCGGGGCTTTGTTTTGCCTTTTCTAATTTTCTGGCTAATAAGCTGCAGCTGAGCCTCATTGGATATCTTAACAGGTCCAATCTCTTTGAATGGGGGACGGGGGGACGGGGGAGATCCATTTTGATTCTCTGGCCCTTCTGAACATCTCTTTTTATTAGTGCTCTCACCCATCGGATCCAAAAGTGACTGATATTTGCAGAAGGCCGGCAGATCTCCCTGTGATCACATCACCTCAACACAGTCACTCCTGCCAACTCAACTGGGCATCCATCTCTCTTCCCACCTCCAGGAATTTCCCTGTCTCTCACCACCCACCCACCTGTGTCCTGACAGGATCTTACCTTCTCGTTGCCTGTTGCGCAAGCATTTCACCTTGGGTAACTTGCCCAGTAAATGGCAGTCGTCAGCTTTGGAAACACAAACAGAGGCACAGAACACATCAGTGTTGAGGCTATCACTTTCACCAGACATGGGCCTCACAGGGTAATTAAGAGGGCAGGAAGGGTTCTTTTTTTATGGGTGGCACATCAGATAGAAACTGGGCTTGATTTTGATCACACCCCTGTGTAAATCATGAGTGACTCTGCTGAAGTAAATGGACCAGTTACCTGGTTGATGTAAATCAGTCCATTTATTCCAATGGAGTTAGATGGATTTCCAAGGGCTGAGGATATGGCCCAATAGAATTACAATGTAAAATCAGTGGTCAAGGAGAATCAGGGCTTAGGTTGGATTCTGACCTTATTTACACTAGTGTAAATCTAGATAACCTGCCACATGAGTAAACCTGAAGAAGAGCTCTGTGTAGCTCAAAAGCTTGTCTCTTTCACCAACAGAAGTTGGTCTGATAAAAGATATTACCTCACCCTCATTGTGTCTCTGTTCCCTCATGAAGCAGAAAAACCCTTGGGTGGCCTAAAAGGCATGGCCGAGGTGAAAAGAAGGGATGAATGGAGCGCTACTGCACTCTGGCAATCTCAGCTGTAGAATGGCTCCTTGGGGGCTGTTGCAGCTGGGTGCAATGTAGAGCAGCCCTGAGGTTGCTCTAAGTTAGGCAGGCACCAAACTGACCTCTGATACGTAAAGAACTAAGAGGAGTGCAAAGGTGACTGACAGCCACCTTTGCTCCCTCTCCCCATCTTGTCCCACGTGGAGCTCTGATGCAGATGAAGATCTAGCCCAACAACTTTCCACTTTTAGGAAAGAAAGTGCCTTAATTTTTTTTCGCCAAATAAGTGTCATTTGTTTACTCTATCCCTCAAACATCACACCTATTCTCATCTCTTCCAGCAGACTGAAAAACTCCAGGTCTGGTTCGTATCTCAGTCACAATAGTTTCCCATCAGTGTAACTCCACTGATTTCAGTGGAGTTGCGCTTGATATAGAATATGATCCAAAACTCACTGAATTCAACAGGAGTCTTTCTGGTGACTTCAGTGGGCTTTGGATCAGGCTCTTATGCCAGTGTGAGATCAGAATCAGACCAGTTGTGCTTAATATGCACTTCAACCAGCCCTATTTATAGCCTTTGAGTGTTGGCAGGTAGAGAGTAAATTGCTTGGAAAATGGGTATAAGTGTATTTTACATCCTCCTTTTAGTTGCTTTTCTGCTACACCTTGCAGCCCCTTGGTGTGCAAGTTAAAGTGATGCAATGAGCATTCATTGTATCAATTAAACCTGTTCTCTTATTCACTTCACTCTACAGTCCTGATTCTCCACTCAATCACACCAGTGTAACACCAGTGGGCCTGATCCTCAGCTAGGGTCAATCGGCATAATTCCACTGAAGTCAATGCCTATTTACAGCAGCTGAGATCCATCCCACTTCCTTCAATAGAGTGACACTGTGTAAAATGGGTGTAATGGAGGGAGACTCAGGTCCCATGTGTAATTTACAGCATCATTTTATGACACAGCTGTAGCTGGCTCACTATGCTACAAATGGTCACTGAGCAGATCTGAATCCACTCTCCCTTACACCAGTGAAAATCAGGAGTTACTCCTTTGAAGTGAGATTCTCCTTGCAGGTACAATGGTGCAAATCCAGAATAGCTCCACTTGAATCAAAAGGTGTTCTGGACTTACAGCAGTCTAACTGGCAATTAGATCTAGCCCAGTAGAACACCACCAGTGTAAAACTGGTGTGGGATCAGAATCAGGCCTACTGTGAACAGAAATGATTTTTTTGTTTCAATTAAAACAGATCCTCTCTTTTGGAATTTGAAATTCTCATGCAGCATTTGCAACCCCACTCTTTGTAGAAAGGGAAGTGTGAACTGTGGTTCAAAATCTTTAAAAAAACAAACAAAAAAAACCAAATTTCCTTCCTAACACCACCTTAGATTATTAAAACTGGTAGACTCTCTCACAGCTGTATTGATTTTGTATCATACAAACTACTTACATACTTTTTGGGCATGGAAAATGAAAACAGACCAGTCAGTTTTACTTCTGATTTTAGACAGTGACTTTCAGAGTCTCATGCACCAGTATCGTGCTGCAACATATGGGCTGCAAACTGAAGCTGGATGGGAATTTTTTGATTAAAGGTTTTTGGGTTGGAAAACGCTGATTCTTCAAAACCACAACATTTCAGGGGAAAGGGTCACTTATGATGAATTTCTTGTTTCGAAATTTTTTTGAAAAAAAAAAATTTAAATGGTCTACACATCCCATTTGGAATTGTTTTTTGAAATCTCAAAAATTTTCACAGGCTGGAAAAATGGATTTCCCATCCAGTCCTACTGCAAACTCTGTATGGCAATGTTTATTTGTTTAAATAAAAAAAACTATTTCCATCAGAGGGTTTTTTTAAGCCAAAGACAACATGTGGATGTGGCTCTACTGACCCTTGGGTTTTCTCAGAGCTTCCTAGTACACAGCCTAAATTTTAGCCAGATTTTCAACCAATGTCCCTGCAGTGAATGGAAACCAGAAAATGAAACTGACTATAAACAGAAAATGAAACTGACCAGCCTCGTTGTACTGTCTATCCTGAGTTAAAGTACGAAAATTGAACAGACAGCATAAACACGCAAATGAGATATACAAAGTTCTTCCAACTTAAAGAATCTGTCTCTAGTTCCACGCCCAGCCCCACACCCTCAAATCCCAAGCTCATTGCAAAGGGGGCTATATGGGAAAAGTAATACAGCTCCCATGTACTGCCATCACCCAACACAGGGCTATGTACTCCCCATCCCTTCGCTTATTCTGTCATCCCAACCCAGCACAGCCCCTGTGTGTGCAGTCTGTCTCCTAGTGGTTAGGATATGGAGAGTCACTTACGATCATTGCTGAAGTCATCCACTAATATGATTTCATGGACCAGGTACACAGGGGTGCGGTTTAAAACACTGAGGAATGAAAAGAGAAAGTCCATGATAGTACCTGAGTAGCTAAACAAGTTAGGAGATGGGGAAAGGTGGGAGCTGACCTTTGACAAGGAAAAAAAAAAAGGGCAGGTTTCCAGTACAGAGATAGACAATGGACGTGCCCGTGAAGCAATGTACAGGAAATCAGACCCCATGCATCAGATACCTGAAGTCACATCTAATTATTCTAAAGAGAGCAGAGTTCCTATTTCCCTCCCTTGCCCAGCCCTACAAAGCTTAGAAGAGATTTGCCATTAACCTCAATGGGAAGGGGGGAGATGTATGTTTAACAATATGCATATTACAAGCTAAGTTTCACATGGGAATGTACAACTCTTAAAATCCCTTCCCCTCCCCCGGAACTAATGTTAGGTTACTGGCAACAGGACCAACACATAGCAAAATTACCTGTCAAAAACCCATCTTTTCATACCTTACAGGCATGGGAGGAAAAGTCCTGTTTTTACTGTGAGCTGATTGTGTTTCAAAGACTGCAGAGAGGATAACAGCAGGTTTGTATCCTGGCTGTTTAATAAAAGAAAGAAGCTAGAGGTGATAGTTTAAACTCCCCTCCAGGAGTATAGTTATTGTGAAATGGGGATGAAAGCTACAATCTATTAATTATACCATCTACATGTTCTGTCAATAGAAATGCAGGGCCTAATTCTCTCCTCACTTACAGTAGTATAAACCGGTGAAGTCAATGGAATTATACTAGTGTAAAACCTGCCTATAGAAAAGGAGTCAGGCTTGACTTTTTGAAGGGGCATTGGCAGCTGATGGATTGATTGTTCATATAGAACAGGTGTAAGTCAATTATTTTTTGTCAAGGTTCAAATTTCTTGGTCAAGGTATAGTTAAAGTCCAGACTCTAGATAAAATAATAATAAAACCCCCAATCATAATATGTAAATAAAAAGATTTTAGGGTCCATTGGATGTTGTAGGTAGGTTACAGTCCTTAATACACAGGCTTTCCCTTTAAGCCTGGGGCCAGTCTCCTCAATTCAGGTCTTTGTCTTTTCAGCATTCTTGTTGCTTCCAGTGTAGGTGGGGAAAGAGAAAGGTAAAAGCATGATGTTATACTCTTAGTCCATGTCCCTGGAAAGACACTAGCCCAGGCATGTCTGGTGGGCCTTGCTGAGTCACAGGGTTGAGCACTCCCCATTGTGTGGTGCTTCTCTTACAGAATTATAAATCCCTTGTTTACAGCTCCCCTGTGGATTAATGGTCATTCAGTGCCCGATTGGGTGTGGATCACCTCCTTTGTTGTCAGTGGAGAACTAGCAATGGATGATTCCCAAACTTATAACATATTTCAGTAACAACCATACAGCAAAATTCCATAACTTCATACGCACTAATGATATGCATAATTTGACAGAACAATGGGTTTCAGCAGTTCATGTTTCCTATGATATTTTATATGGCATGCTTTGTATGAAATATATCATAATTACATGACAGGGGTGAATATGGGTTCCAGGGTGCTGCTTTGAGGTACAGAGTGTCACAGTAGGTTTGGCAGAATTTACATTTTTTATTCTGAGGGGATAAGATGGATGTTTATTTGTAAGCATATTTTTAGATTGTTATTGATTTAAATGTTCAGTTATGCAAAATTATGGGTTTTAAGCTTTTTTTATATTTATCTATTTAAATTTTCACGGTTGCAGGAAATTATTGGGGGGCTTAGACAATCATTATTTAAAAACAGTAGATATTGAGATTCAAAAAGTTCAGGTTTTACAACCATTAAAACACAAATTGTCAACATCGCATGTCAACATATGCAAAGTAAACATCCTTAAATCAAAGTGTAATAAGTTGTCAAGCAGTGTTTTCTTCCTTTGCCTATTTGTAGATTTCAAATATAGATGGCAATATTTTTCTGTCTGTCTGTTTGTGTATGGTGAAATTGACGAGATAAAAATCAGGCCCCCTGTATTCATTACAATCTCCCTCTCACACACCACTCCTTTATTTCACACACACACACACACACACACACACACACACACACACACACACACACACACACACACAATAATTTCTTTACTCTCTGTCCCTTTCTGCTCTGCTCCCATCTTGTCTGTTCATTACACTTTGCCTCTCTTTCTCTGAGCCCTTTGCTGCAGTCTCTCCACCCTGACAACTGTTCAAGCTGAACGTTCAAACCCACAGTGTTCAAGTGAGTTCAGAATAAGTTCACCCCCTCTTAGGTGGCACAACATTATATGTGGAAGTGATGCCTTACCCCACCTTGTCCTTTATGGAGGGTCTGATACTGTGGGTTGCTGAGTACCCTCAACTCTCATTGAAATCAATGGGAGCTGGGGGTTACTCAACCCTGTACAGAATCAGGCCTTTGAATTGCACACAGCGAGCTAAATTCTGCAATCACCGACGCTGGTGTAAATCTGAACTAACTCCACTGAAAGCACCACTGGTATAAAACCAGAGTAATAACTCCATTGGTTTCAGGGGAGCTAGTCTGGATTTACACCAGTGAATGTGAGAGCAGAGCTGGTCTCAATCCTAGTAGGGCCAGGTCTTTGCCTGGTGTAAATCAGTGTAGCTGCACTGACTTAGAATATCAGGGCTGGAAGGGACCTGAGGAGGTCATCTAGTCCTCAGTGGAAGGACGTCAGTTTGCACAAGCTAAGGACTGAGCCTGTAAATGCAACATCTGAGTGACACTAAAGCCTTGATCCCAGCCCTTGTGCACAGTAAGGTTATCTGGGGAATATTCCCACACCCTCTGTTGCACTAGCTCCTCCAGTGATAGCAAAGATGGGGGCTTCACTGATGCGGACAAGGCCCCCAGGGCTGCTGGCCTTTTTAACACCAGGGGGTTAGACAACACAGCATTCCAAATGCCTCCGGCCAACACAGCCACAGCGTATTAGCAACAGTGTCTGGCCACCCCTCCTCCCTCCAGAGTTTGCACGCAGCCATTTCCACGTGCTGTTCCCGCCTGTCGAGTATCTTTTACAAAAATTATTATTATTAATAGATTTGTCATAAACATACGAAAATAGCCCAAATGCAGGAGCTGAGTTCAGCAAATTACTGCAGCTGAGTGTCAGTACAGAGAGACAGGAGAGCCATAGCACGCTCGGTGGAATAGTTAACAGGCACTGATTGCCTGGAAATCAGACTTCAGGGAACTGGCAGGAAAAGAAGAATTGTAAAAGAGCCAGCAAAATAAAGAAATAGACCACTGAACATGTGTGTGGGGGAACTGGCCACAAGCCCCCAGCAGAAAATTCCCCACCGTTGCTAGAGGGAGGACGGTCCAATGCTTAGAGCTCTAGCCAGAGACCTGGGTTCAAGTCCCTTCTCTGCCACAGACTCCTGGTGTGATCTTGGGCAAATCACTTGACCTCTCTGTGCCTCAGATCCCCCTCCGTTAAAATGGGGATACAGCACTGCTCTACTTCATGGGGGTGTTGTGAGGATCAATACATTAAAGACTGTGAAATGCTCAGATACTACAGTAACTAGTAATAGCCTTAAGCCTGGTGTGCCCTCCCTTCTACGAGTCGGGAGCATGTTGTGGCAGCAGGGGCTAGGGAGGGGTATGGGGTGGAGTGCCACATCAGTCTGGCTAGCCTCCATTGGAGTAAGGTCCATTAAGGATCCTGCATAAGTGCTAAAAATTAAAAGCAGCCTGGAAGCTGCTCTGAATGTTGGCTGCAGCTGGTCCTCAGTGTTAGGGAGACAGAACAGGGGAGAATCAGGCCCAACAGAGTTACACTGAAGTAAAACTGGAGGACATCAGAAGAAAGTTAGGTCTGAATCCCTGCTCACTGACACCAGTTTTCCCCTGGCGTAACTCTGTGGACATAAAAGGAATTACCTTTATCCTGAGGGAAGCGGGAACAGATTCCAAGGTACCAAACCAGGGGGAAATAAAGAGAGATTAGGGGCCAGATTGCGTCCTGCTCTGGTGCTGGGGGAGGAAAGAGACACAGGCAAGAAGCACCCACACCACAGGCTGGCCTATGCAAGAGCACACTGCAGTAGCATCTAACGTGAGAAGGGACAGCTTAGCCCTTGCTCCATCTGTGAAACAAATCACTCAGAAAGGGGAGAGGAGAGGTGAGGCCATGAGCCCATCCCATCCCCTCCACACTAGCCCATGGAGAGAGGCCAGCACCTTGGAGAACATAATCAGTCTATGCCATGTTAATGGGTGATGATGACCAACGTAACCTCTGTCCCCAACCTACACCTCCACGTGCACCCATCAGCCCTGGAAGAGATTGTGGCACAGTTCCCCCAAGTACTGCCTCCTTCACCAGCTAACCCTAAAACAATGACAAGCAGCAAGCAAATCAAATCGATGATTAGACTGAACATACGTGACATAACCAAAAGCCATGGGATGCTCTCAGGACTGGTAATGTTTTCATGCTCAGTTGTTTGGGGAGGAGATTGTACCAGTTCATGGAACGCCACAGGATTATGATGTCACACGCTCCATACAGGTATGAGCACCACAGATGGAAACATTAACGTTAGAGGGAATTTTTCAACAGAACTTTTTTTTTTTTGGCTGGAAAATACCAATTTGCCAAAGCCAAAGCTTGTCGCTAGAAAAGGTCAGTTTAGACAAATTTCCCCAACTTGAAAAAAAAAATGCGACCAAGAAATTTTCAGAAGGTCTCCTTGACATTTTTGAAATGAAAAAAATCCCGGTTTTCAACTTTTTGTTTAAAAATTAAGCTAATTATAGTACGAAAAAAGTTTAATAAAAATGGTCAGAATCAAAACAAAATGTTTCAAAATTATCAATTAGCGGGACCACCCTGAATGCAATCTGAAGAACCATGAGGGTCAGGCTTCCAAAAAAGGCACCCAACCCTTAGGCCTGCATTAAAATGATCAGGATTTCACCACCTATTTGGCCGTGACTTGCTCTGTGTATTTTTTTGAATGGGTGGGTGGAGGCAGTTGCACTGAGTCATGCATGAACATGTTACATGCCCCGAATGACATTGCCTGCTACACTCAGAGCAGATCACATTAAACTATGAAGATTTTATGTATATATTTTCAGCCATCACTGAAATGCGGCAGCTGTTCTGCAACAGCATCACTGTGCATCTGTTCAGGACAGTGCGTGAAGAAAACCTTATCCCACTGAAAGCACCCGAGGAACTTTAAAGAAGCACAATGCAGTCTGGCCAGAATGAGTCTACTCTTGCCAAATGTGCCCTAACATCACCTTATTTTTACCTCTTATGAAAGACAGCACTTTCAAGCAGCACAGCACCCCCCTTGCACCAATCCACAGCACTAGTAACTCACAGAACAGGGTGCTCCTACTGAATTACCCACATCAGTTCCTACAACACTTGAGCCTATCCTTGGGAGTTTCCCATCCAAGTCTCAAAACTGCTTAGCTAAAGACCTACATCACAGCCAAGGTGCTACAGGCCTGATTTTCCGTTCACCTGCACGAGTGTAAATCAGGAGAAATTCCTGAAAGTCAGCAGAGATACACTGGTCTAAACCCACTGTGCGTGATGAATCAGAATCATATGCCTGCAGGCCCTAAACGTTATCGCTCTGGAGTTCTTGGCTGCACTGCTGAAAACCTGTCCAGTAACAACCATCTGCCACTGGTATAAAGAGTTGTGCAACAAAGGATGAATGTAATAGAAGAGTAAGTTACTACCCAAGAGGCTGAGAGAAAATGCATTCACTTGCCAGCAAGGCCAAATTCACTATTCCTGACAGACATTTGCAACCTGAGTTGTATGAGGTGGACAATAAGTTACCAAGACCACTGAATACCCAGCAGACACCCCGCCCTCGCATTGTGATAATTTGCAGGAACAATTGGAAACAGAAACACTGAACACTTTAGCTTTTCGGTGTTACAGGGATTTCATCAGATACTCTATAAGGCACTCTTAAAAATTGAAAGCCAGCTTTTCTATTACTCAGATCCTCACTCAGCTTGCTTTCTTTTTTTGGTTCTTTTTCCTTTTGCTTTTTACACGTAAAAGTACTTGGTGATTTGCCCCTCTTTGAAGTACCTCTTCTTTATAGACATTTTTCTTTCTGAAATCAAATACAGGCAAATATATTGCAATAAAAAAATAAAGACAAATCAAAATATTTTGGGTCAAATCCCAAGGTCTTTATTCATTCCTTCCACACAAAAACACCCATTGCTATCAAAGGGAAAGATCTCAGGATTTATCCTAGTGAATTTACCTACAGTCAGTTATCGAATAAGGGCTAGATTCTTTTCTGAGTTACTTTGAATTGACACCAATGTAGCTTCCTTGACTTCGTTGGGTTTAATCAAGATTATGCTGGTGTAACCAAGCAGAATTTGACCCTAACTTTTCATTATAAGGATAGGTTCCATCTTTCTTTGTCACTTGCATTTTCCAGGGATTCTCTTCATTTAGTTCAGGACAGGAGTAAGTGTAGAATCAAGTCCGTCAATGCCACCTGTAAATAATCATCAGTGCAAAATTAACACTGATGCAGGCAAAATGTGAATGCAGACAAGAGAGGCCAGTGTTTGCAGACCTGAGCCTACATCTTTTGCTGGTGTGTACTTTTGTCACCCCTTAATACTTGCTGGTTTATAAAAATGACTCCGGACCTTGATTTCTCTGTATTTACGAACCCTTAATTCTCTCCATGGCAACATAATGGGGCCTGTGGAAAAAAAAGCCCAACAACATAAAGTGCCAGAGGGGTTGGAGGTGATGGTTGTTGAAATCAGACAGAGTGAGAGAGACGAGACAATGCCCGTTAAAATGAACTGCTCCACCAATCCAAACTGACTAATTATGTAGGAGATGGAGAGAGACATTACACCAAGAATAACCATAGTGAGCTTTGATTGCACTGCAGCTTCCGCATTTTGTTCTCTCAAATACCCACCAGCTCTTTGAAATTCAAGAGTTCTCTTATGTTAACATCCAAAGGTAAAAGCGTCTGTAGAGCTGTATATTTACTCACTGTGAGAGATGATTAGGAAATTATAAAAATGGCCAGGGGTTTGGGGGGGGGGAAGAGAGAGGAAAAAAATAGTCAGCACAAAGTGCTAATTATACAGTTTCAGAGTAACACCTGGCTTGTTTTTGCTCTTTTAATCAGAGTCATTTGAGCTATGGCACAGCCTCTATACAGGACCTACATACTGCCTAGGGACTGGATGCATGGCTTCACCACTCCTTTTTCTCAGCAACTGTAAACACCAGATTACGCAGAGAGGGGAGGTTGCAGACAGGGCCTGCTTCTACTTGTGAGTATTGGAAAATGAAAGACATGATAGCATACCCACTAATTAATTACCTAAATATTTGATCTGGAATGTGCAGTGCCCATATCAAGATTTTTGCCCAAGAGTGTTTTTTGGGTTGTCAGTAAGAGGTAAATAATTAAGCCTCCTGATTCCAACTCTGAAGACTCAGATTGCAGATTTAAAGAATAAATAACGACCACACAGTGGAGTAAAACCGCACGTCTCCCAACACAAGAATTTTGTGTTTAGAAAGCATTCTCGACAGCATACCACAGCGGATGTGACAGGCTAAGGTGGGGCAGTTGTGAAATCATTGGAAATCTGGCTCTCGAAATGAAAAAAAAAGAGAGCAAAGTGAAACCTAAGCATTTAAATAAAAGAGAAGAAGCTGGTATATGCAATGAGAAGAGACAGAGTCTAAGCCAGATGTTAGCAGTAGGAGGGATTAGATTCTTGGAAAAAGGTAAGATCCCACGTACCACAATTGGGACCTATGTTACAGCATCATTAAAACTCTGTTCAGACTGACACTATACATGGGACTGAGCCCTGTCCTGATTTGGCTACATCCTTGGATGTTAACAGAGTTATTGCAGTTCAGGGACAAGGTTAAAATACAGAGCCAAACCATCAGCTGGTGTAAGTGTATCTCCATTGAAGTCAGTGGAGCTGCATCAGTCTAGACCACTTGTTTAAGATCGTTTGGCTCACTCTTGGTCTAGCATGGTTAGTTCTCATTCAAGTTCTTCCACAGAAGTATGAGGTGCTGGTTTCCCTTGTCATCTGAGGTGCCCCTCTCTTAACAGCCCAGTAAGCCTCTTAAAAAGTAACTCTCTTACAGTTCATTGACCCTGCTTAAAGAAGCAGCAAGTCTTCCCGAGGGTGCAGTCTCCATCCCCTGTTGATAGATGAGTCATCACCTCTTCCCCTTGTTGGCTTGATGGCTTTGTTTACCTTTTATGTAAATGCCTCTGCCTGATGACCAGGTTGGTTAGACAAGCACACACATGATCCTTTCTGACCCAGACATGGTGATTCCCCAATCACCTTGTGAGCTTTGACAGTTCCGTTTACTGCATGTGTAAATTGCAATTCCATTGTCACTGGTCACCCGCTTCATTTGTATTCGAGACCTGAGGAGACCTGTTTTCTACTTTGTTCAAATACAGACTTTAAAACATAATAGCAGAAGACATCTCTAATTCCACAGGCAGCCTTGTCACATATGTTTCACAATTGTATAATTGACCAGTGTGTTATTAGTTTTCAAATGATACCTCACAAGGCATATTTTCAAAAAGAAAAGGAGTACTTGTGGCACCTTAGAGACTAACCAATTTATTTGAGCATGAGCTTTCGTGAGCTACAGCTCACTTCATCAGATGTTTACCGTGGAAACTGCAGCAGACTTTATATACACACAGAAATCATGAAACAATACCTCCTCCCACCCCACTGTCCTGCTGGTAATAGCTTATCTAAAGTGATCAACAGGTGGGCCATTTTGTACAACTATCATTGCAGTAGTGTGTAGGGTGTTAATAGTGGGGTGCTTAGGGTCACAGCCTCCCAGAACTGCTGGCTGGGACAGTGTCCATCAGCAGCTTTCCCAGTGCAGACCTGTGTGTTAAAGGCATAACATGAATGGAATAACATTTCAACAATAACAATGAGGAGTCCTTGTGGCACCTTGGAGACTAACAAATTTATTTGGGCATAAGCTTTCATGGGCTAGAACCCACTTCATCAGATGCAGGGAGTGGAAAATACAGTAGCAGGTATTATATACATACACAGTACATGAAAAGATGGCAGTTGCCTTATCAAATGGGTGGTAAGGCAACTCCCATCTTTTCATGTACTGTGTATATATTGTGACAAAGTTCCTCCTCTGCCTTGGTGGGTCCTGCACTTTTTGGCGGATTTGCTTGCCTCAGAGGTTCATGGCAGTCCTCAGTTTGGCCGCCTCTGCTAGAGGCTCAAACCTACCGTTCACGCAGCTAACCTCATCACTGGCCAGCATGGGGGAAACGGAGAACAATCCCTGCAGACTCTGTGTCCCACCTAGTGGGTCAGGAACAGGCCAGATCCCTTTTACAAATTAGACCTTCCCTTCTGGTATTTCTCACAGACCAGGTCAACTCATCCTGTGTTTGATCAGGAGTTGGGGGGATGGGGGGAACCCAGGCCCACCCTCCACACCAGGTTCCAGCCCAGGGTCCCGTAGATAGCAGCTGTCTACGTCTTTCTGTATCAGCTGCGTGACAGCTACAGCTACAACTCCCTGGGCTACTTCCCCATGGCCTCCCCCCAGCACCTTCTTTATCTTCACCGCAGGATCTTCCTCTTGAAGCCTGATCACGCTTGTACTCCTCAGTCCTCCAGCAGCACACCTTCTCACTCCCTGCTCCTTGCATGCCCCCACTAACTGATGGGAGGTCCTTTTTAAATTAGGCGTCCTGATTAGTCTGCCTGCCATAATTGATTCTAGTATGTTCTTAATTGGCTCCAGGTGTCTTAATTAGCTTGCCTGTCTTAATTGGTTCTAGCAGGCTCCTGATTGCTCTAGTGCAGCCCCTGCTCTGGTCACACAGGGAACAGAAAACTGTTCATCCAGTGGCCAGTATATTTGCCTTCTACCAGACTCCTGTACCCCACTGGTCTGGGTCTGTCACAATATATATACCTGCTACTGTATTTTCCATTCCATGCATCTGATGAAGTGGGTTCTAGCCCACAAAAGCTTACGCCCAAATAAATTTGTTAGTCTCCAAGGTGCCACAAGGACTCCTTGTTGTTTTTGCTGATACAGACTAACATGGCTACCACTCAAAGCATTTTCAACAATATTAGTCTGGACAAATTAAGACGACCCAAAGGAATAGCAACCCTCATGCTTCAAGACTTAAGCTGAGTGATCGCCTATGGAGGTTAGGAAGAAAATTTCCCTAGTGATAAAATGCTGCATAAAAGACACTGAGATGGATACAGGCAGTGCTGAAATTTGTCCTTCAACATTGACATGAATGAGACTGAGGGAAATTCCTCAGCAATGGGTGGACAGCCCATCCATTGGCTGGAGAAAGCAGCCCAACTAAGAGCATGCTCTGGGAAGGTTAGGACAGGACAGAGCAGGGAGGTGGATGCAGAGATAATACCCCGCATGCCCCTCCTTTCCTTCCTCACTTCAGGCTCTGGAGTAGCCTGCTGCATCCCTGCCTCTTTTCTTGCTGCCCAGTTTGGCATCTGCCTCTCCTGCAGCTCTGAGGACAGTAATTCCCCAGCGAGCTTGGGCGCTTTGCCTACAGTATCATACATTGCAGTAATTCCTCACCTGGCAGGCTGCCAGTCACTGGCACTTCGCAATTCCTGTCCTACTGAGTTCTTACAAGAGTTTGGCTGATTCTAAAACTTCCCAGACTGCCCCAGCTATCTTTGGGATGAGACATAAAACAGAGGTCCTGATCACCTGGGTTCATTAAAGATGACATATGGCCCATTTTACAGGCATAGGCCCATCAACTCTGCTGTTCCGGTCAGATTCCAGTCTGGGAAATTCCATTGTGTCCCCCTAAAATCCCCCTTATTGTTTCAGGTGGATGTAGGATTTATCTTCAATTTTTTGTCTTGCAAGGTGCTGAGCAACCATTGACTTTGATGGTTGCCTCTCAGGATCAAGCCCATAAAGCACAGAATGCTCCACCCCAGAGGTTGCTGCACTTCAGTGGGAGATGCAGGAGGTATTCCCACATGCTTGTTATATAGCTTGAAAAGCACCTTGGGATCCTCCTGGATAGACAGGGTTACATGATGGTAAGATGTTACCAGTAATCACTGCTGAGCCTTTACGGTCGATCCAGGCCTTGTGAGGTCCAGCTCCTTCACTTCAGTATTGCTCTTTACCCTCCAATAACTGCTGTGCCACTGTGGATGTCATTCAGCTCTCCCTAGGGAGGAGCAGGGCAGCAAGGGCAGGAAAATAACATGGAGTTTTCTTTTTTAATTCAAGTTCGTAGGAGGTAGAAGGAGAGATCAAAAAGAAAAGAATGTTGGAAAGGAAATAAAGGATGGCAAGTATGGCAGACAGCTGAAAAGGGGTTCCAATTTCTTTTCCACTCTCTCTGTTTTCAGATATTTATATGACCCCCTCACCATAGTTTGTGAATGTCTCACAATCTTTAATGTATTTATCCTCCTCACAACTGCCCAGTGAGGTAGGGCAGTGCTATGTTACAGCTGGGGAACTGAGGCACAGAGAGACTAAATTACTTGCCCAAGGTCAAACAGAAAATCTATGGCAAAGCCAGGAATTGAACTCAGGTCTCCTGACGCCCAGTGAAATATACCCTTAATGACAATGCCATCTTTCTTCCCATCTGCCACTGGTTTCTCCCTTCCCATCCTCCTCTTTTTTTTGTTTTGTTTTGTTTTGTGTTTTGTCCCTAAGAACCTACTTAGTCCCTGAGATGTTCATATATACTAATGCTGGTACAATAATTCCCAGAGAATCATGCATTCAATCATTTTTGCCTTTTTTCCCTGTTGGCAAATGGTGGGGGAAACGGACCATGATTTTCTTGAACCGATTCATTATTCAACATGATCTTTTAATTTTTGCCAGTGACTAATTCTTGGGATGCAGATTGGTCACAAATGGTGCACTGCAGATGTTCAAAGCGTGACATCCACACGTTGTGTCACACTGACTAGTGACGGAAGTCACACAATATTATTTCCATCCCCTGACTGAAGCACTCATGCCACTGGGGATTGAGCAGGATGTGCATATTTTACAATCCAATTCAAAGTTTGCTCACAGTGAATATTAAGTCTTCAAGCTAAAACCCCACTTTAGAAGAGGATTCAAAATAGTAAGGATCTCAGATGTCTATGGAAAAAGCCACAAACACGGTCAAACTGACACTTACTTTTGAGTTCAAAGGATTATTAATGGTAAATTTCCCCCACTGTTTTCTCATCTTCAGTACATACATGCTACGTGTTCCAATGGGCTGATGTGTCCAGTTAGGACGCTACAGCCTATCCCCACTCTTGTGAATTTTACAGGACACAATTTCTCTTTCCCATTCTTGTTCCTCATGTTGATGATGATGCCCATTGATTTGTTATGAAGACTCTTGGGAGTGGTCATTATCTTATTTCACTGCCAGGCAGCCAAACTCAGAGCCAAAGCTCTGCCCCCCAGCCAGGCACAAAATATTATTAATTATTATTATATATATTACTATAGCACCTTGGAACCATAGTTAGAGACCAGGATCCCATTGTGCTAGGCACTGTACGGGGCTCAGGGATAACTTTGCAGGGAAGAAGGAACCCATGGTAGAGAGAAGATGAACAGTGAAACAAAGAGGTAATGCTGCCCAGTGATTAGAGCCTGAGTTCTCCCCAACTGCCATTCATTCTCTCTGTGACCTGGGACAAGTCAAACAAACAATCTCTTTCTGCCCCACTTTATCCCCATTTATAAAAGGAGGATAGATAGTGCGTACTAATTTCACAGTGCCGGTGAGAAGCTTAATTCAAAAAGATAGTGGATGGAGCACTCAGCTGGGACTCAAGACACCTGGGTTCTCTATTCCAGGCTCTACCATTGACCTGCTGGATGACCTTGGGCAAGTCAGGTCACCATTCTGTGCCTCAGTTTCCCCATGAGACAAATGGGAATAATGATACTTACCATCCTTTGCACTTTGAGATGTACTGATGAAAAGTGCTATACAAGAGCTAGGTATGACTATTAGTATTGTTGCACATAAAGTGCTCTGAGATCCTTCAACGGAAGCTGTTACAGAAGCAAGAAGTAGTATTAAGACAGATTTCATGTTGACTGTCACATGAGAAAATGATCCAAGAGGTTACCGATGTCATGGAACGGAGATCTGTAAGATTTAATTAAGCCAATCATTTGCTGAGTGAGGAAAAAACAGACCAGGGGGCCAGATAATTTGTCCTACAAGGGCTTAAGAGGAGACAAGATCTGAACAGGGTCCAAAGGCAGGCAGGAAATGGAGGTTTGTGCATGTTTGGAGCTGAGCCAAGGTGGGGCAGGAATTGAGTCACCAGTCCTCTTTCCTAACAAGAGCTGGAGCCGCCAGGGTCTGGTCTAGGCCTGGGCAGCCTGTTCAGGACTGAATCCAGACTGAGTCTGCTGAATCCAGCCTCAACATCAAAAGCCACATGAACGGACAGCACTGGCTCCAGGATCCCATCCCATGGGCATAGGAGGGATGAAAAAGCCAGTCATTTCCCAAGGACCAGCGCAGAAGAGCTCTGGGAACCCACCCCAAGGAAGTGGGAGAGTTTGGGGTTGGGTTTGCTTCACCTTCAATTTGTTTGATCTGTCCAAGTTTGTACAGCCCTGGTTTTGACCCAGTACAAATAGTAAAACTGACCATTCCAGGCCATTGCACTGTAGCTGGAAAGGAAATAACCTTGAAATGTCACCATGAACCTGTGGATATCTTGTGGCAAGTAGATGCTGTAATTAGAACCAACCCTTGAGGTGCACATCACCAGATACAACATGTGAGTCAGATTGGACAGAGAGATGTGGAAGGGGAGGAGGAGCTACAAGGACAGAAGCCGTGAGTGAAATCATAATGGCTCAAGAGAAGAATCAAAGTAACCTAACCAAACCAAACCCCTCCATGAAGGAGCAAAAAAAAAGGATGAATGAACGGGCTGTTAATGACATAGAAATCAGGGACAATCCCATGGGGAAAATATGATAGAGGAACAAGGAATAAGAGGGAGATCTACTTATTTTGCATTACTAATCCAACCATAATTATAATAAACCAACTGTACCTGGCTACACGTGTATGTACCCATCACCACAGCAGCTAGGCACAATATGAGGAGTATATTGTGATCCTAACACTTTCACATGTCATTATCACTCCTAGAGGTTGTCTCCCAAGAGTAACACTTCTGCACCATTCTGCTACTCCATTACTGGGGAAAGCCACTTTGAAGTGAGGAGCTTAACAACAGACCTTAAAAGTGGTAAGAGGTTGGCTCATCTTGACCTAAGGTAGCAGGGAATTGCACAGTGCCTCCCCCTGGAGACCTCCTGTCATGCATGATTGTGGCAGGGAGGTGGTCTCAGAGAACTAAGCCCTTGCCCATTGTTGGATTTAAAGATAAGGGGCTGGATCTTGGATCAGTCCAAACTCAGGTCAGAAATGTTGAGATAAATGGGCCTACAAATTTACTCTAATTGCGAGCTCAGCTGTAAAAAAAACGTGAGATGTCACAATACCCTATAGTGACAAATGTTGATGGGGAAAGGTACGAAAAGGAGACAGACTAAATTAGTCTAAACAAAAGGGCCTACTAATAGGGTTCAAGGAATATGTTAAAATCATACTTGGTAAAAACAGAACATGTGGAATCAGGAATTTATGAACCAAAATTGGTGTGTCAGATAGTAGGTCTAAGTGGTGGACAAAATAATGAGGGGATGGGCTATTCAACCCATCAATCCCTTTGTGTGTCCTTAAAGAAAGGGACTTTGGAGGAAAAATAAGGAAAGAACAAACAGAAGCTACTGAAGCAAGCGTCACCATCATGGCTTCCACCCCCACTGTCTCCTGGGACGTCAGACCTTCTTCATCCTAACCCTGAGGAATGACCTGACCAGAGTGGGCCAGAGATTGATGTACCCAGATGATATCACCACCCCTACCAACTCCAGCGGAATCCCAACCACCACCTGAGATGAAACGGGACTGGACATTAACAGTGCCAGCCCACCTCAACTAATTTCTTCTCTTCTGTCCCCAAGGACAGTTATTACCATCTTTGATACCCTCTAAGAGGCTATCAAACATGGGATTTTTTCCCCCTCCACAACTCTCTCCAGCTAAAGGGAAAGGTAACAGGAAATGTTGTTAAATGAACATTTTTCCTTCTTTTCTGTATCTATAATAAAAGCTTTAAAAGATTTTAATGGGGCATTTGCCATGGTATTATAAGGGACCTAGGCATAGGCAGTCTGACCTAGAAGTCATAGCTGGGCTGCTGTCATTAAGCCCAGGGTGGTCACGAGGCAGTAGTCAGCATGGAGGGATCAGACTAATTGTTAGAGCTGGGATCAAAAGGCA
Source organism: Lepidochelys kempii (assembly GCF_965140285.1). Classification (NCBI taxonomy): domain Eukaryota; kingdom Metazoa; phylum Chordata; order Testudines; family Cheloniidae; genus Lepidochelys; species Lepidochelys kempii. The sequence continues at coordinate 157,442,679 of NC_136382.1, forward strand.
AGATCCAGGATCAGAGTCAGAGTCAGGCCAGGTCAGAGACTGGAGATCAGTAAGCAAGGTGAGGTCTAGAGCCACCACAAACCAGAAGTCTGCATGGCTGCCCAGACAACTTCCTTGGGCACCCTCCAGGGTTAAATAGTGAGCCTGAGCCCATCAGATGGTCACAGGCTGCTGTCACTATGGTCCCTTTGAGCAGTTCTTCCTAATGCAATTAATCTCTGCAGTGCTCCTTGCATATGATTCTCTGAGGCCTCCAGATGGGGATGTGAGAACATCAGCTGTGCCAGGCTCCGCAGACCCGGCGTTCTAGTCCAGCAGCTCCTTACCGGTACTAAGGATGCTGAGATATCTGTATACCAAATCCTGAGCCTTGTTTAACGCTGTTTAATGTTGGACAATGACTGGGTTATGCTAACACCTTTGGCCTGTATTCCATCTAAATGAACTTAACAGGCGTCAGTACAGAGTGAAGAGACGGTGCTGTGTGTCTATTAGATCCATCCAGACAAAGGGAGGTGGTGACACAGTATGAGGTGAGACGTGAAGGAGCTGGGATGGGGAGTGATGCCATGAAGGAAAGCAGGAATTCAGCTGCAGAATGGTCAAACTCACTACAAGCATGCGTCTTCCCAAGAAAGGGTTCTGCTCTCAGACAGATGAAGCCATCAGGGGCTCAAAGGAGTGAAGGAGATGTCTAGCAAGCAAAGATGAATCTGGCCCTGGTCAGCAACCTATGCCTGATGGCAAAGGGCTCTTTAATGTCCGTGGCTCTCACCAGTGCAGGCCTGAGGCCCTGTCCTTAGCTGGTGTAAATCGACCTAGCTGTCTAGACCTTAATGGAACTCTGCTGATTTACAGCAGCTGGGGATGTGGTCTGAGTTGGAGTGGCCACAAAGAAACATTTGCGGGTGTATGTCATACTCTGTGGAAATTTCTCCATGTCACCAAGCCAATACAATCCGTCACATTTGGCAGACTTGGCTCCTGAGAGGCCCAGGACTCTGATAGCAGGAGGGGCTGCAGGCCACGATGACCAAGTCACAGATCTATGAGAAGGAACTTTACGCAGCAACGGCCTGAACTGCATGCTCTATTGCTCCAGGCAGTGATATCAATCAATTCCCTGCCATTGCAGGAATCTGAGGCTTTGGTGCATTTTGATCCCTCCTGTTCTCTGCCTGGGTCACACAATAGTTTAGTCTCCTGAGGATTGTAATACTTTGGTCTAATTCCAGTTATTGGCTTAGGATGGGGGTGAGGGTGGATGGTGTTGACCTCCTGTGATATACCAGAAGTCAAACTAGAAGCTTTGGTGGTCCCTTCTGGCCTCAAACTTGATGAGTCTATACCCTTCCCTTACTTACATGAGTGTGAAATATACCAGTCAAATGTTTATTATAGAAACAGGAGTGAATGCATCTGACCATTGCTATGGGATAAGCCACTGGACAAGGTGCACAGATCTAACAGGACAGAAGGTGTGGATAGGTTACAAGAAATCTTTCCATTCCACAGCAAAGAGCTATGTAGATTCAAGACCCACATTGGAATTCAAAGCTGCTTTTAGAAACCTGCAATGAAAATGAAGCATACACTATATCCCCCTACAGTAAACCACAGCCAAGAACAAATCAACAAATGGAAGAATGGCCATGTGCCCAGACCTCTCCACAGCTCATTTAGAAGTGTTCAGAAACTGTCTTTGAAAATGCAGCCTCTTTGTGACCCATCAGAGCTTCTCAATTAACTCTCCTTGCTGGCATCACATGTGGCCTACAGGTGTCACTGGAGAAGCTCAAAAAATGAAACTAAAGCAGACCTCTGCAAAGCCACAGATATCCCTTGCTGGCTATGGCAAAACACAGCATTGATAGTCAAATGAATATAAAAACTGCCATCCCGAGATCCATCTAGATTGGTGACCTGCTTCCGACAGCAACCATTGTCAGATACTGCAAAGGAAGCCACAGCATAATGCACCTCCTTGTGCAAAACTGCTTACCAGGGGTCAGATGTCACGCTATCCTCAGCTACTGATCATCTTAGGGCCTGGGTCAGTAGCCTTTGCAATTTTACCCTGGTAAGCGTAGCTGAAAATGCTATTGTTATTCATGCAAACATCTAACCTTTTTTGAAATGTGAAGGAGTTTCTGTCATACTGTGAGGAAAGTGGCACACATGTTTTTGGAGCAGGATCATAAAAACCATGCTGCACTCACATATTCCTTTGCATAAGTCTGTCTTACCTTCTGATAGTTCTTAACAGAGTGGACCTGGCTTCGTTGTGGAAGGTGATGATGATACTTGTTGATGGCAGATCCAGACGATAGTGCAAAGTAGTACATCTGAGGAGGTGGAAAAGATACAGGTATCACTAAAGTTCCGGAATGTAAAATGGCAGCTTATTTAATAGACACAAACATTAAAGGCACAGTATAGAGGTAGACAGTACTCATTCAGAGTTCTCCTGGCATGACTAAAATAGTGGTATTCTGAGCTATTCTTTTCTGTTTGACCCAGAATCTATAACATCCTACTGTGTGGGATAAGATGCCTGGGAATTCTACCATCCCCCTTTCATTCAGCTTTGTTTCCAGGTGTGGGTAAGCCTATTGTGACTAGCAATGGACATCCCGAAAGAGGTTCAGCTTATATAGACACAGTGTTTGAGGAACCCAAACAGACTTTTGATGTGCATTCCTGGCATAAATATTGTTACATCGCAACACAAAAAGTATTAGGCACCGGGGCCAGCCCAGAAGAGTTCCCGACAGCCTGACCAGCCCCGTCTTTCTCCTGAACTTTGGGGATTGGGACCCAGGGCATAAGATTCTTTCCCCATGTAGGTGGTCCCTTCCAGAAGGCTTGGGATAAGCTCCCAGATCTTGGGGCTCTTTTGACTGAGAAGTGATCACACCACACTGAAAACATTTGCTTATCCAGCCCTGAGTGTTGTATGAGTAAATGCATAAAGAAGATGTCTCAGATGCAGCTACGGTACAATGGTCACACTTTCTGCTTCTCTAGCACCCTTCATCTAGGGAATCTAAAAGCACTTTACACACATTAATTACTTATCCTCACAATCCTGTACAGCTGGTATTATTCCTCCTACTTTACAGAAGAGTCAATTGAGGCACAGAGAGGTTATGTGAATTGCCCAAGGCTACACAATGAAGTAGTGGCAGAGCAGCAATTAGAACCTAGGTATCCTGGCCCCCAGTCCTTTGCTCTAACCACTAGACAATACTCCTTTCTAGTTCAGATGCCCTCTTGGATCTACCAGCACTACATCCCAGTTCCTCTCCCTTCCCCAAGAAATGGAGAACAGAAAGCTCTTCCTTTTCCGAGTCACTCACCAGTGCAAACATATACTTGGTTCAGTTTCTGACATGAGTGAGCCAAACCTACAAACAAGTGCATACTATGCAGCATTTCACAGAACCAAACAGAGCTGAGGAAATTGGTATTTCAGTGCTGACTGGGGAGAAAACTGTGGTCAGCTGAAACTTTGGGTCCTCAAACTGTGGGGCATGCCCCCCTAGCCCACACAGGGGGCGGGGATGGAGCACCACCCAGCCTCACCCTGCCTCCAGCTCTGCTCCGGCCCTGCCCACAGCCGCAGTCCTGGCTCTTGGACCCGTCCCCAGCCTTGGCGGCTTCGCTCCCAGTTCCACCCTCAGCCTCAGCCCCCTTATTCCTGTCTGTGTTCCCCCACCCCCACCGGAGGGGGGGGTACAGACAGGAGCAAGGGGGCACACAAGCCTGAAAAGTTTGGGGACCACTGGTCTAGTGGCTATAACACTGGTCTTAAAATTAGGAGACCTGGGTTCTGTTCCTGCATCTGTCAAGGCCCATGGGCAAATCACTTCACCTCCCTGTACCACCCTTTATCTTGTCTATTTAGTTTGTAAGCAATCTGGGGCAGGGACTGCCTCTTTCTTGCTAATGTTTGCACAGTGCTCAGCACAATGGGACCTTGATTTCATACAGCTTGGGACTCTGGTGCTTCCATAATGTAACGAACAATTCAGGCCACCTCGTTGTTCCCATATATGAGTCTCTCTTTGCTTCTTGCCCCTTTGTGGTAGAAATAACCTCATGCAGAAGTGGCATGTGAAGTTCTACGTCAGTCTATAACAGTGATAGGCTGAATGGAGAGCAATCTTCCAATGTTCATGGTGTGTAGGGACCCAGCTTCTCCAGCCCCCCGCACCGCACTGTGTTCACTCCTCTGGTGTTTCACGCAGCCTGCAGGAGCTTTGTAGTTAGATCCCCAAGACTTTGCCATGCATCACCATCAATGGGTTTCTCTGTGGAGCCTGAATACGAATCGGTCTCTTACAAGAGAAACCATTTTTAAAAGGCTCCTTTGACATATTTAATTGGATCATTCTCCTGTGTCCTACAATAATACACTCACACTCACAGTAGTTTTTCCTATTAGCTTATATGAGAACTAAAACTAAGACATGTCTCTGATCTGAACACTGCTTGCTTGTTACAGACTGTATAATTACTCTCTCCACGTGACTTATAAACAATTATCCCCTAACTGCTCCCAGATGTGTGTCCTTCCACCCATTTTGAACCTGGCACCAGCAAGGAGTTCTGTGTATCAAACCAGGGATGCTATTTTTGGCAACGTAATGAAAGGGCGTGGAAAGCACTTGCAAAATACATCACCCAGACAGGGGGACAGTTTAGGAGATGCGCAGATTTATTGATTCCACAGAGACGTGAGGCAGACTCCTTTTACTTGGGTGTCATACACTTTTAAAACTCCAGCTGCAATTATGGTACAGCCACTTATGTACAGTATCTGATTAGCCAGCTGCCAATGTTTTCTTCAGGCAGGAAGTTGGTAGAACGGCCAAATCTCCAAATCCAAACACTTCCAGGCTCGGCAAGCTTGGGTCCTAGCTCTGGATAATGGGCTGAATCAAAACCCCCGGGGCCTGATTCTCTACTGCCTTGCCTCTGGGGGGCCTGATTCATTATTCACCTGCACCTATCAAATGGGTATAAAGTGCCATTGTTCTGACCTGGTTTTACACCCAGGTGTATATCACTGCACAAGCTGCAGGGCAGTAGAGACTTGGACCCGAGGTCCGAGTGCACCATTGCGCGGGTAAAGTTCCCTTCTGGCTCTGAATTTTGTGGCTCAGGACCAGCTATAGTAAGGCGCCTTCAAATCATGCTTTGTATATCTGACACCGAGCAGAACAGCACCAGTTCTCCTCCCACCCCAATTTTGTACATGGATAGCTTCAGTGGTGTTATTCCTGATTTACACCAGTCTGAGCAAGAGGAGAAGCTGATGAATGGGGACATTTGTCAGTCGACTAAAAAGGAATGAAAAGTTCTAGCAAGGTTCTTCCACCCAGCCCCTATGTTTGTTTCCCAATGTAACAGCAGCTAAAGCCCCTCGTTCCTGAAGAGGCAGAGCACAGTTTAAGCTGTTGACTACAAGTGTTCTTTTGGCACTTGCTTGGGCGATAAAAACCACAGCTTGGAAAGGCATTAAATTCAGTATGTCCAGACTTATTCGGTGTGACAATTACATCTGGGGTCATTTCAATTTAATACCACCCCGCAAGTGAAAATTGCAGCATGCCACCCTAAAATTGCTGTAATAATGAAAATAAACCCATTAAGAGCTGCCTGTGCTACCTCGGGCTGTCACTGGATAAATGCTTTCTGCTGCTTATGGTACCTCATCGGTCATCCAGTTGCCAAGAAGGGGAAAAAACCACAACATTTTAGGAAACCAAGATTATTCCTTAAAAAAAAAAATTACTGCACTGCTTGTGTTTGCACTGCCGTGTAGCTCACAGTCGATGAGCCCTGTGCATGCTCTGAAATCCTGCAGCGAGGCAGGGAAGAAGGACTAGTAGAACTATTGCTTATGACAACCCCATGCGAGCTTGGCTGACCATAGCATGGGGTCTGTTCAGCCTCCGACGTGCATGAAAGCCCACAGCAGCAAGACATGCCTGTGGATAGTGAGAATTAACAATCAGTTCTAACGACTTGCCATAGAGAGTTCTTCAGGGGATCCCAGGCTGTGCTGATTAGCTTCAGATCAAAAAAGCATTAAGATTTTGTACTGCCATCATGGCCTTCCTTCGCAAGATCGCAAAGACTCCACATGCAGTCAAAAAAGCTAACAGAAGGTTAGGAACCATTAGGAAAAGGATCGATAATAAGTCAGTAAATATCGTAATGCCACTATATAAATCCATGATACGCCGATACCTTAAATACTGCATGCAATTCTGGTCATCCCATCTCAAAAAAGATATATTAGAGTTGGAAAAGATATAGAGAAAGGCAACAAAAATGATTAGGGGCATGCATAGGTGAAAGTAAGCCAGTCCAGTCCAGTACGGCATACCAGCAAGAGCCAGTACACCACCGATCATACCAGCTTCCCCAGCTCGGCAATTTAAATGGTCCAGGGCTTTAATGGCCCCGCCTCTTCTGGTTGAGGCCACGCCCCCTGCTCAGGACTCCGGTGTACCAGTAAGTCCTTTCAGTTACTTTCACCCCTGGGGCATGGAACAGCTTCCAAATGAGGAGAGATTAAAACAAGTGGGACTTTTCAGCGTGGAAAAGAGACAACTGGGGTGGGATAGAGGTCTATAAAATCATGACTGGTGTGGAAAAAGCGAATAAGGAAGTGTTTATTTAGCCCTTCACATAACACAAGAACTAGGGGCCATCCAACAAAATTAATAGGCCGCACGTTTAAAACAAACATAAGGAAGTCTGTCTTCACATAACACACAGTCAACTTATGGAACTCATTGCCAGGGGAAGTTGTGAAGGCCAAAAGTGTAACAGGGCTCAGAAAAGAATTAGATAAGTTCATGGAGGATAGATCCATCAATGGCTGTTAGCCATGATGGTCAGGGATGCAAGCTCATGCTCTGAGTGTCCCTAGCTTCTGATTGCCAGAAGCTGGGAGTGGACAACATGGGATGGATCACTCGTTGACTGCCTGTTCTGTTAATTCCCTCTGAAGCACCTCACATTGGCCACTGACGGAAGACAGGCTACGGGGCTAGATGGACCACTGGCCATACTGGGTCAGACCATTCTTATGTTCTTGCTCATTAATGAACTAAGCCTTCCTGCCCCCCATGAGGTAAGCTAACCCCATTTTTCAGCCTGGGAAACTGAGGTAAGGAGAAGTGAAAGGCTTGACTCTGCCTTATTCACACTGAGCAGTTTATTGCTCTGCAAGGAGTTCCATTTACATCAGTGAGCCTCCACATGTCTTAACCACAGTGGCTCAGAATGTCTGTATTAGAGACTGGAATAGAAGCCAGGACTGATGATTCCCAGAGATCATTTGACTCTGCATCCCCTCTTTTGTAAATCCTCATTACAGAAATAAAGATTACTTCCAAAAAGAGCTGGCGGGAACATGGAAGTTCCATTGAAAATGCCTTTTCATCAAAATCAAAACATTTTGTAGGAATATGCCGATTTCGACTAGATTTCATTTAAAAAATCCAAATGAAATGTTCTGTTGAAACTCTTCTCAAAGTTTTCATTACATGGAAAATTTTGGAATTTGTTGGGTTTTGTTCTGCATTCTGGTTCCCACTCACATCTACTTCCAAGTAAAACTAATAGTTTTGTCAAGGCGTGAGAAGATCCATTCTCACATACAATCTCTCAGCCTATAGAGAAAGAGATAGAGCTGAACACATCCCTAGCACTCCACTCACCATTGAATAACAGATCAAATGCCAGGCTCTGGTTTTGCTCTTCAAAGCCCTCAATGAGTTGGGCCCAGGACCCTTGGGGGACCATTTCACTCTTCATGACCAGGCCTACTGGACACCAGGGGTCTGTCAGCTACATGGGTCAAACCTGAGTGAGCAGAAGACAGCAGTTTCTCTGTGGCTGGCCCACATTTTGGGACCTCCCTTCCAGAAGAGATAAGGCTGAGGTTTTCAAAGGCCCCTCAGGGTGTTCCATGCCCAACTCCCATTGAATTTCTCTGGGAGCTGGGTGCTGTCTCCTGTAGGTGCCATTAAAAACCCCAGCTTGAAGTGACCACAAATCTTACTGCCTTCAGGACAAAATGCACAACTCATCTCATTAACATGGCTCTGCCGTATTGCCCACAACACTAATGGTAAATGATTATGTACCCTTCCCTCCCACATGAGATGAGGGGGAGCAGAGAACCAGAGACCGGCATTGATCCGACCCACGTAGTTCTGTAAAATGCTCAGATATCAGTGATGATCATGGTATAAACGGCACGAGGAAGGGAGAGGGAGATTATATAGGTTAATGGGAGAGCTTCCAATGCTACAAAGCTTTACTAGCCTTCTATCTCTTCACTGTTTTTCCTTTCTTCTCCTCTACAGTGTAGTGTATAAGCTCATCATGTTCTATTATTTGAAAGCCACCAGACACCAGTGTGTACATAGTGAAGACTCGCATGTTGCTATATAGTTAGTAAATAGGGTTACTTGGGCACCAATCTGTGCCTGTGTAGTTGCTTCATATGGTTGATTGCTGTGCAAAGAACAAGCGACATAATGCTCTCCCACAAAGCCTAGGCATTTCAACAGGTCTACATTTGTAGCCACTCATCTGAGAAGACATTCCCTTTGAAGAGACATCCTGGGATCAGTTAATCACCATTTCAACCCCTGTCCTCCCTATGTATGGAAAGGCACCAGGCATCACAACCCCTGACCTCCCAACATGTCCACACCAATCATAGAATATCAGGATTGGAAGGGACCTCAGGAGGTCATCTAGTCCAACCCCCTGCTCAAAGCAGGACCAATCCCCAATTTTTGCCCCTGATTCCTAAATGGCCCCTCAAGGATTGGCCCCTCAACTCACAACCCTGGGTTTAGCAGGCCAATGCTCAAACCACTGAGCTATCCCTCCCCCCAAATATTCCTGGAAGTCCTTGCAAAGAGGATGGAGGCAGGATTCATGGGTTCCCAATCCATTCCCATAGGTTTCATCATTAGAAAAGTAAATTTAAGGCTGGTGAAGGGTGCTAGATTGATAGCCCTGGAGACCGAAGACCCCTGTTCATCCACAAAAGTATTACACAGGCAGCAGTACTGCATCTTCCCATTGGCTCCACCTGCCAGCATGCCTCAGCCCTGAGCTGGAGGGACTGTGTCTTGGCATGGAGCACACTAGATCAGTCTCAATGCATATTTGCTCCTTGCCTTCTCAATGGAGAACGATTTCCTCCCAGCCCCAGTGCTCAAATCAGGAATCCTTGCAGACTCAGGGGTTTTAACTGTGCTATTTAGAGCAAAACCCTTTGCTGCTTGTTTATCAACTCAGAGAGAGATCATTTGGGTACTCCCTTCTATAGCTGTCTGCTGCTTCTAACCCAGGTGTGGGTCTGCTATGGGCTCTGCCCCACCCTGGGAGTGCAAGCCATTGCAGCCCTGTGTTTGGTTCAGGGACTTTATAGAGAATTAGGAATACTAAAAGACACAGCAGGGACCATAGCAGGGCAGAAGAGGGAATAGAGGAGTTGATGATTAAAGCAGCTTCTCCTTTGAGTTACCATATACAATAGAGATCTTTATTATGAGCCAAACCATGATGCTGCATCAGAACTCCTCCTAAACCTTGTGGTGTTTGAAATCCATATCCAGACTTACTGACATGGGCCCATCTATATAACAGAGTCCCTTTCCCTATTCTGCCATACCCCCCACCTTAAATGACAAGGGCTTATACTGGAAACACCAATGAGACACTTGACCATGCTGGTGCGTGCCACTGAGGGGTCACCAATGGTAACCGTGGCGTATGTAACCTTTGTACCTAGTTCATCAGCAGGTCGATTACTGTCCCAGTCAGCCAGGGTGTGGTTTCCAAATTGCTTCTTTCTCCCCCCTTTTCTGAGTGTGAGCGCTCTGCAATTGCAGCTTGCGCACATTTGATGAGCAACAATGAAGCCTGCTTCTCTCTCACACATTCTCTCTCTGTGCCTTGTTAACTTTCCTTAAGAGATGACAAACCTTGTCCTTCTCCCCTCCAGCCCTCAGTCCCCACTCACTATGTTTCTGCTCATTATTCCTTTCTGCTTCAACACCGCTCACTGGCCAGCAGCTCTGCTTTGAATTTCTAACATTCTCCCTGTGATCCTAACGCTCCCTCACCCAGCCAGCATCTCACAAAGCATCCTCTGCATATTCATTCTTAACAGCTGGCCCTGTCTCCAGAGCTACACTACCTTTCAGCTCCCTGCAAATCCCCCTCCTCTCCCTTCCACTCAGAAATACAGGGAAAAGAGATTCAGCCAGAGTTTGGCTTGCATCACTCAGCTTTGCCCTCACACTCCAAACCAGAGCTGTCCATAGAATGCCAAACTGCAGTACAATGTATTGTATAAATGTATCTCTCAGGTTCTCAGCTACACACGGACAAACCTAAAAACATTTCCGGGTCAGGGGTTCAGATGAACAGCCCACAGTCTGCACGAATATCCAAACTAGATAAACCTTTTTGAGCAGAGATGTTGAGAATGTTACATAGTGATTTGATGTGCATGAAACAGGAGCCATATACTCCAATACTGAATCAGAGGCAGAAAAAGACTCATGAGAAAAAAAAATACAAACATCCTTCTTTTAAGTGTAGGTCCCTGTGACCTGTTAACACCAGTACCAGAAGGGGTTAAGCAGCTGTTCTGAGGCCACCCTACCCCGTCCACACCTACAGAGCGTGCATGGCTTGTAGGAGGGACTCAAAAGGAGAACAGGCCAGTAGACATAGAGGTGAACTGACTTATGCTCTGAGCTCCTGGCTGATGTGGCCCAAAGGGATGAGACTTGTGATTCTCAGAAGGTCTGACATTTTATAGTTGATTCCACTTATTTAAATGTCTTGTCTTTACCTGTTGGGAAAGACGGGACTGGTACAGAGTGGTCCAGGAAGGCAGCAATATAATGCTTTAGGGTACAGGATTTAGCTGCCTACATGGTGCCCTGGATTGGAGCCTGAGGAAGGGAGTTAGAATGTCTTTCCCTGCCAATCGCTAGGGGGTGCTGAAGGCAGAAGCCTACCCCGATAGAGGGGGTATAGAAGAGAGAAGGCACTCAGGACAGACAGGTCAAGATCCCAAGATGTCAATCCAGAGCCCCCTCTGTGCCACTGGCAGAGCAGGTGCCAGCTCATGTCAAGGTCCTCATGTCTCAGCTGAAGGCAGACAAGTACATAGCTGGAATCAGTCTGGCTCACCCATGTGCTCGTATTGTTAAAACACTTACTAGAATTCTAAGAATGTGTTTAGACTTCATTGAATGCTTGTGCGTTGCTGCATGCCTTAATCTCATAGCATCTGCATCCCATATTGTAAGGGAACATTTCAGCAGTTGCACTGTGAGCCTCTGTGACTGGGTAAGTCACTAGACAGGAGTGAAACATTAATTAGTGTGAAGGGCTGATCTTCAACAGAAGGTTTTACACCCTTCCCAAAAGGAAAGGTCCATCGATACCAGATAGACTACTGTGGGATGTTGCAACTAGAATTTCCCTACATAACATTAACAAGAGGACAGAAGACTTTGTTGTTCTTCCCTCCTCCCCATGAAAATGAATCATGCAAGTGGATTCTTGCCATCAGCTGAGTTTGCAGCTCAGAGCACATGGCAGGAGGGGGATGGACAAGAAGGAACTGATTATTTCTATGCTGTTTGGACTCTTAGGGGGAAAGGATTTTCTAAGCATAAGCAAGAGATCCTCAGCTGCTTAGTCTTGGTTAGTCCTGAAGGACATATAGAACTTGCTCAGCACAGATGCTTCTATTATCTTTTGAAACTTAAGATTGTAACTCATTTGTGTATGTATGCTTACCTGCTTTAACCTTGTAAACAACTTCTCGTTTCCTTTTCCTATTTTATTAAATCTTCATATAGATTATTATAGGATTGGCTACAAGCGTTTTCTTTAGTGTGAGATCTAAGGTGCAATTAACTTGGGCTAAGTGAATAGTTCTCTCTGGAACTGGGAGTAACCTGAATATTGCTGTGATTCATGGCGTATGGGACCATCCATCACAAAGGTAAGCTCACCTGGGTGGCAAGATAGACTGGAATAATTAATGGGACTGTCTGTGACTCCATGTTAGGGCTGTTAGAGTTTTCATTTGATAATAGGTTGCTGAAATCTAAGGACAGAACTCACAACCAATTTGGAGATTGTGTCCTGGATCCTAACAGTCTACCCTCAAGTTGGTACTCACACTTGAGTCACTGCAGACAGCGTTACAGCCTCACCTAACCCAGAGGGTTAGCTGTTTGCTGGACTCTTTATATACCGCAAAAAGGGTGGTCATCAAAAACGTAACGTGGCCAGAGTTATGGAAGGGGCAGACCACTGCAAAACCACAGCGGCTGTCAACAGAGGGCACCAAGAAAGAGAAAAGAAAGAAAGAGAGAACCTGCCCAGCCACTGGATGGTGCCTGTGGTGAGTGATCTCCTTCAGGGTTCCGTAGGAACTGAAATAACTTAAGTTACAAGAATTCCCACAGAAACTTCATAAAAAGAGAGCTTCCAGATAAAGCAAAAAGCCACCCAACTCTTTGTCCAGCCTAAACAAAATATTTTTGGACTGGCACAGACCTCTGAAAAGCTCCCAGGCTGAACTCAGTCTTTCCAGGCCAAAACAGGCCTCTGCTCAACCCAAGCTCCCAAGAGAGACTACTCTTCCAAAAGCTGGGAGAAGCTTTATAACCCCTGTACTCCACCCACATTAAACTCCAGCCAATCGGCGATCAGGGTGGACCTCTCTGTCACAGTGAGAACAGCAGCATTCATGTTATTTTGGTTCCTGATCCACCAGGCATGCAGGGGTGGGCGGGAACTTCAATTTATAAAAGAGGCTGGTGCCAATTCAGTCCTGGATGAAGAGAGGGTTGTTTTTTGTGAATCAGTTCATCCCTCTCTAATCTCAATGGCTGATTCCCAGCTACTGGAGCAGTGTGTCCTCTATTATTTCATTGTAATTCTTCTCTCCACAGACTTGACTACACTGTGAAAAAGTGAGCCAGTCTCGATAGCAGGTGGTGATGAAAATCACTGCTCTGTAGTAATTTGAGAGAAGGTCAGGTAAGTTCACCACCCACTGTTGCAAAGCATGCTAGACACCTGTTGTGTTGGGGAAGAGAACATTGGATTCCCAGGTCCTTTGCTACAACAGGTGCTGAACTTGATTGAACTTTCCATTCCTGCAGGACAGCCATTTTCAACACCACTGGGGATGAGCCCATAGGACACCAATTGTCATAAAGGAAGTCATTTCCCTAATGATAGACACTGCTTAAATCTCTCAATGTTGTTTGGCAACTGACCCAGCTGGAGCACAAATATATGTGACGTATATTGAAATGCTGTAGATATTGGACTTCAGTGAGACATCATCTAGCAACTCATTTGCCAACTAGTTCAACAGTTCATAGATTTAAAGTCCAACAGAGTACAATTTGATCATCTAGTCTAACCTCCTTTACATCACAGACTATAGAACTGTACCCAATTATTCATGTATTGAACCTAATTGTTTGTGTGTCACTAAAATATATCTTCCAGAAAGGCATCCAGTCTTGATCAGAAGACTTCAAGAGATGGTCACTCAAGTGGCACTTTTCTTAATACAATCCACATACACATATAACACAATACAAACAACATACGATCTACATAGACACAAGTGCTTCCCATATGAGGACATCTAGGCTGTTTTCTTCACACCACTCACTCCTGTGTTACCAGACTCTGACCTCTAGATTCTTCCCCACGATTATGTCCTCTTTCCTGCATATCCTCTCAGATTCCTCTGTCAGGCAGCTCTGACATGCCTGCCATATCCAGCACCAACCAGTATTATTCTCCCCATCTTAAATGACTAGACTTCCAATCTCACTGTTCAGGAAGATTTATAGTGAACCTGCTAAAGAGACAGCCATGCATAGCCTGATACATCACCTAAATACTGGAAAGGAATCCACACAAAAAACAACCCACTAGCCAATATGAAAAGCACAGTGCCCACCCCACAGAGAGGAATCATACGGAGTGTCTTTTACATAGCTCAGTGCTGCCCAAATTCAAATTAATTCAGAGAAGCTATAAATAACAAAACCAGATGAGCAATAAGTTAGATCACAGGCTCTCAGCCTGGGGGTCATTGCAGGTCCAGGTGATTGCCACATTGCTCTCTTCCTTTGTAAAAAGTGGTCGGCTCAACCCTTCTGTCTGTTGTAACATGGGGTCATAATATGGGAAAGGTTGAGGGGAAAGAGAGAGAAGAGGAGGTGTGGTGACTGTGGAATTCTAAATTATGCAAACCACCAAAAGTCATAGCACAAGACTGGAACGGGGGAGGGCAATTGGCACGTCACATTGAGTTCTTTGCAGCGTGCTCGTCTGGTGTTTCTGTAAGGCCATACATTGTACTGCCGTAAATCTATTCTCTGAACACCTGGCAGTTGCATAGCCCTGAGTGGTATGTAGTGCTGTGTAGCACCCTGGCTACTTGCCTGGCTTTTAGCAAGTCCTGCATTCAAGGTCAGGCACAGTTGCTGACCTGCCTTAACAGCCTTGTCAGAGCAGGTCTTTGTAACCGAAAGGATTTGCAGCACGTAGGGTTGTGCTGCTTTGGTTGGTTACAATCATTTGCTTCTTTTATGGCTGCTGGGTGAGGCTACTGGGTACAGCTCAGAAATCTCCAGAGATTTCAGTGTAGGTCAGAGAGCTGTGACTTTGTACACAACTGTAACGTAACCAGAAGCAGACAGCAAAGTTCAATGACCATGGCATGTATGATAACCTTTACGGATCAAAGCCCAGCGGTTCCAGGTGAACTGAATGGTTCCGGAGATTATTAGGCTGTAGAACCTCTTATTTGTAGATTGTTTGTTCAGATCTACCTCAGGTTAGTAACGACTGAACGATGTGATATGAAATGAGTCTGGTGACATAGAGGATTAATACTAGATTGGGAGGAGTTGCAAATTCAAGTAAGGACAGAGAAATAAAGGACCTAGAAAGACGCGAGACAGAAAAGTAATTTGAAACAAATTCTTGATGTCACTGAGGAACCTGGAAAGCAGCAGTGCTGAAAGAGATTGATAATGGATAGCTAATCAGACATCAGATTGCAATATAATATGATAGCAAAGAGAGCCAACCCAATTTCGGCCTGCATATCCAAAGGCAAAACATTGTGGAGCAGGGAGGTAATCGCCACTTCTCTGCATAGTTATAGTGCAACCACAACTAGAATATTCCACACAGTCCTGGATACCACATTACTAGAGGAGAATGACAAATCAGGGGGAGTTCAAACAGGAGCAACAGAAACAGTCAGGAGCTGGAAGGGATGAGGAAAATTAAAACAGCTAAATATGCATAGCTAAGCTAACAGATGACTGTGGGAGTGGGAAGGGGCTTGGGTGGGAGCGGGAAGACACATGATAACAGTCTACAAATATTTGGAGGCTGTTAACACCAAGGATGGAGAGGAATTATTTAGCAGTGTTTAACTAGAATTAATTGGATGAAACTGAGAAAGGGAAAAAAAGAATATCAGGAAGAATGCTTGGCGTGTAAGATCTATTTGGCTATGGAATCGACTCCTGAGGGAACTAGTAGAAACCCCATTGCACGAGATGGGTCAAAATCCTAGAAAAGGGGATGTAGCGAACAATCCTACACTGGCAGGGAGATGGAGCAGATGAGCTAGTTAGTCTTGGCCATTTCTGAGATTCTGTCTAGCACATGCGGTGCTGAGTGCAGCCGATATACTGCTACAAGAAGCGTACAGTACCGTAATGGGGTCAGAGTCCCAGAGCTGAGTCACATAGGGAACAACACCCAGAAGATCGTGAAATTGTGAAGTGGAACTTTCTAGTGCTTGGCTTGGCCCCAAGGGAAATGTCTAGGCTAAGATGTTGGAAGTGGGAGCCGTGAGAGAGAGAGAGAGAGAGAGAGAGATCTAAAAAATTATTCAAACAGCTAAATTTCAAAAAGGGGAAAAAATGCAGAAGGAAACAAAATAACCGTGTGTGTGATGTGCTGCCTGTGAACCCTGAGACTTGTCAGATGATGCATTTATTAAAAATTCACAGGATTTTTGTCTTTGGAAAAGGAAAGAAGGGGGAGAGCCTATTAAAACTGAAGGAGATAATAGCACGGCTGCATTTAAAAACAAGATTAACCAGATTGTGTGTCTTGATTTTCAAAGCAGCTTGTGAATAATTTAGACTTCCAGGGCCCTCCACACAGATTCGGGGTTTGTTTTGCTTGATTCCTTTCCCCCCCTACTTTTTTGGAGTGGGGGAACAATTACTTCTCCGTTTGCAATAGGATCTAGAGTATTGGCCAGATTCTGATATCACTTTTACCAGCATTAATCTGGAGAAACAACACTGACTTATGGATTTCATGTTGTGTAATTAAGAAAAGAATCCAGCCACATGCCTCCACATAGAAAGCTACTGACCTTTTTGTCAGGATTTCAGATGCTAGGAACCCTTGGAAATTCCATTTGGCATGTTTAAAAACCACCCATGCAAAGACTCAGTAGGGGTAATAGTTTCTACCAAAGCTTTGTGATTCCACCTGTTAGGGTGAATCCGAGGCACTACATCATCCCTTTTGTTGCCAACCAATTAAAAACAAACTCAGAAGCACCCACCCCTGACCATTCAAATCCCTAAGCTAAAAGGGTTTCCCATTATATCCCCAACGGCTAAATTTTGACACAGGAGTCCAACAATATTGCCAATGGCCACCCTATCTCTGTAACTGCAGGGTAGATTACAATAGTGACTAGATACATAGATAGACGGCCGGACATATGAGTGAAAGGCAATGGTAATAACCATAGCTCAGACAGCTAGGTATTTTTCCATGAGAAAATGCCAGATGACAGCTTAAGGGAAGAAAGTGTCTGATAGACTCAACTAGCAACAGCAGTGAAGCTCAAGGAATTAGTTTCCCTATTTACTAAAACTTAGGTTTGATTTTAGTCTAAGCAAATACCATTGGCCAACAGAGACACTGAGACAAAGCTTAAGTTAACACATTTTATTCCATCAGAACTATCTGAGGCAAGTTATCAAAGTAATCGAAGACTCACAATAATGATATGACAAATGATCAATACATTAAAGTGGTTGGAGGCATACAGTATTGGAAGAAAGAGTGATCAATGAACTAAAAGAACTCAGCACACAGAGTGATGAAGCAATATGCCTTCTGTGAAATAATCAAAAGGCATCAATACCGTTTAGTTTACACACAGTGCCTGCTCTTTTGCTCTTGGTGAAGGGCATCAAGACAAAGCTTTGTCTTATCTAAAAAGAGAATCCTCTCTTTCCACTTGAGGGATGAATGGAAGCAGACTTAGCTTGTCCTTGCACACTTAGCTCAAAGAGGAGGCCTACTTTGCTATTTGTGTCATCCCTCTCTGGGATAGTCCAAATAATGAAGGTGCTATAAAATTCAGTGTAAGCTTGATGAGTAAATGCAAGGTCAAGCCTGCTTGCCTGCTTTCTAAAGATGATCCAGAATGGGTAGGCTTTATGAATGGTATTACGGAAGTTATCTGGATTGTCAGTTGCAAATGCACTGGTATATATCCTTAACTTTACTGGGTTTCTCCTAGGAATCTGGCTATGGTATCTGTGCAATTGTTTCCAACAGAACAAATTACTCAATAATATTAGTTCATTCTCTCTCTCTGTGTGTTTCTATTACAATAGCCACTTGTTCTCCCTTAGAAGATCAGTTGTCTTCCTAGAGTCAAAGAGTTAATTTAAATTAGCTCCTTGACAAGGATCATCACATTCAGCCTCAACGCCAGACAGTCCGTAGAGTTGGCTGGAACGTCATCAGAGGATTTCAGTCCCCAGACTGCTGCTGCACCTTTTGGGAAAGAGCATGGCCCTGTAAGAGATGAGGGGATGGCTTCCTTCCTAGGGGATGGCTGGAAACTGTCTTTTGAATGGCTGGCTGGTTTCTCAGCATGGTTGCTCTCCACTTGTGAGTGATGGCCTTAGGCTTCACTCACTCTTTGTGCCTGTCACCCTTTCCATAAGCAACTGTGTCACTGGCTGTGAGCGGTGGCCATTCCATAGACCCAGATTCCACTGAGCTGAGGCCTGGGGCACTGATTTCAGGTGGAAGAGCTAAGATACCGTGACAGGGCCAACCCACAGGCCCTCCAAGCTGGGAAGTGGGAAGGGACAACCCACAGCTATTGGGGGGGAAG
This sequence comes from Lepidochelys kempii, assembly GCF_965140285.1. Taxonomy (NCBI): domain Eukaryota; kingdom Metazoa; phylum Chordata; order Testudines; family Cheloniidae; genus Lepidochelys; species Lepidochelys kempii. The sequence continues at coordinate 157,460,965 of NC_136382.1, forward strand.
GGTTATACCATTTCTAGGGCCCTCCCTCGCCCCCCAATATTGTTCTTTTGAAACTTTCTGGAACTTCCTGTTATTTTGTCGCCTTAATGTTTCTAAAACCAGTGTGTTTTTCCAAAGGATCTTTACAAACACCGTGACACACCACTTTGCCCCACACAAGTGAACAAACCCAGTGTCAAATCCCCACCCGCCACAGGGCCGTTTATGGCATGACAGCTGTCACCTGGCTAATCAGCTTCCCCCCCACACTCCCAAGCTTCAATCTCCCTTAATGAAGGTAGCAGTGACCATGCCAAATGTCATTCCCCTAAGGATGACTGCTTCATTGCAAGGTTACAGAAAATGCCAGGTCACCATCTTATTTTTTTCCCCTCTCGCCAGGCACATGACCAAAGATCACGGCGACTCCGACAGATTTCCAGAGATTAACTTTATTCTCCACGGGGATGTGTCACAGAAGTGGAGCTAATTAACTAGAGCTCAGTTTCAAAAAATGGTTAATATTTTATCTCCTGCCTTCTGTCTTGGGGAATAATTAGCTTTGGCAGCACTAGCTCGGTCACCTCCCAAGTGCCCGAACGCGACATCAGAATGTGGAGAGGCATATGCAGTATTTGATGGAAAGTTGATCAGTGCTTGATCCTGGGGGCAAACTTTATATCCCGCCAGTGGTTACTTTTTATTACAAAAAACGAAACAAAAAACCCTTGCAGTAGGAAACGACCAGAAGGAAAATTCTGCTCACAGGTGCACCCAGCCAGCTCGGCTCAGATAGTCTGCTCTGTCTATGTTAGAATCATCAGTTACCGGGAGTACGCAAAAATCAAGGCACTGAGACACAACAGGGAGGCACCAAACCATGAGCTTCCTTGTCCTTGTGTACTCCAAATCCTGCCCAAGCATACAGTGAGTTGAGTATAAAACCTGGGGTGGATCCTCTCGACACAGTCTCTTCCCCAGTTGTTTCAAAACCCGGGTCTGGATTATAGAAGAGATGACCCAAGTACGCCTTGCCTACATCTCTGGATCTCCTATTGATACCAAACAGGAGATCTGCACTGGTTAGGAGAGCAGACTATGGAAGGAAAAGTCGATGGGAGAGAAGAATGTTACCCTAAGTTATTGTGTGGTGATTCTTCAAAGAGCAGATGTAGGATCCGGATCCAAGCGTACATTAAGAGGTGACTGGTCAGGAAATGCTGTCCTGCCCCTCAGGGAATCGAACCAAACTCTGTGCAGAATAGCCAACGTTTTCTTCTGAAGAGGGACCCTTCTAACCCGTAGAGGGAATACAGAGCTGGGAGGAGCCAGCATGTGTGAAAAAACTATGGTCCCACTGTTACCTTTTACCAGCAGCAGAATTATCCTAATATGCAGTGGATTGTCCCTCCATCTGCCCCTCATCTCCCAATCATTCCACTGTTTGGCTTGCTTATGGCCCATGGAAAAGTCACCAGGGAGCTGGCTTTATGTATTAGATGAGCACAACATTGCCCATGGCCCTATAGTGTACAGAGTCTCAATGGCTTGTTAACGGCACAAAATCCACCACAGCCCAGTTCTCTAACGCAGAATTCCATTTGGAGACCATTCCAGTTCCCACCCACCCTGCAACACAACCCTTTGCTAGCCTCCACTTGCCCACTACTCCTGGATCACTCTGGCCCAATGTCAGGATCCCCTCCCTCTGCATTCCTGGCCCTTTAAAATTCACTCTGTCCTGCAGAAAAGGGAGTGTCTGGTTATTTTTTGTTTTATGGGACCACAGTGTTTTCCAGTAGAATTCACCCGTAGGCCAGGGAATTCACTGCAGACTCAGAATAATTTTAAAAGGCTGAGACCTCAATTCAAACAGCCAGAATTCCTACAGAACATGCAAGTCACTCACCCCAGCTTTCCATTGTGAGCCCCTTTCTACTATAAATGCCTTGTAAGCTAGCTTGACCCTGCACACCTACCAAGGAGAGGGGCCAGGGCTTTTTTTTTTTTTTGCTGTGCTAGCAGGTGCCATCACAGCAAAGCACTTTCCTGCACTTTCAAACGTAGTAGCTTTACCCTCCAGGAAGATGAATGACTCAACCACCTAACTAATATGTTTTCATGCAGTCAAAACAATAGCCTATGTATTTCCTTCAGATCCACATATATGCTGGCTCACACCTCAAACTCCTCCCAGAAGTCACCACCCTCCCTGGATGATGTTTTTGCTTTCATTTGGAGGGGGGGAGGGAAGATGGAGCATTTTCGTGATTTTTTTTTTTTTTGAAAGTCAGCTCCATCCCTGCAGACTCCGCACTTCCATCACCATTTTCCTATGGCACTCAGAGGTGAGAGGATCCAGGAACAGCTGATCCTGCCTATGAACACCATCTCTCCACAGAAGAAGGGCTTAGCCCCAGTGCCCTGTGTACAAACAACCTCATCTCTAGAGACTCCCATGGAAATTCATTTCTCTCTCCCCCTCCCCGGACAACATTGTCCCAAGTTACTTTCCAGTCCTGCTCTCTCCTCTCTAGCACTATAAGCCTCTCACCACCCCCAACGCCAGTCTTTTCCCTACAAGGAGCTCTCTGAGATAAAGCTGCAGCAGCTGGGGATGGGCCAGATCCTTCTATCATTTACCCCACTGTAGTCCGAAGTCCCCCTGACACACACACACTGACTTCAATGCACAATTTACAAGGTGGGTTAGGTCCAGCTATAATAAATAGATACCTTGGACCAAATTCACCGTTCGTATGAAGTGGGTGAAGCTCTGTCAACAACAGCGTTGCAGCCATTTTGCTGCAGGGAATTTATCCCACTAATAGTTGTTGACCCTTATCTGTTTCTGGAGAGATGACTAGACATTGCTCATTGGCTGAATTCACCAGTCATGAAACCCTCTGCCCCCCATGGTTATAGGAAGAGGGCAGCCAGGGGCTGGGTTTTAGGAGGCTGCAGACCAGACAGGAACCCCAGACCGAAATCAGGTGCTATGACGTGCTTTACTGTTCTAAACAGCACAGGGCTGGAGTCTCCTTTCACAGGGGTTTGATCACAGTGTAACTCCATTGATTGTTGAGCAGGGGACCATGCTGCAGGGGGAGCCCTGGAACCACCAACCACGGATGCTGCCTTCGCTCTACAAAGGTGGTGACTGGCCCTTGTGCAGCTACCGAAGGGGAGCTATACTTCTTTGGCCCTCTGCCTAACTGCCTTCCCTGGCATTCATGCTGGGCAAGCCCTGAGGGGCCAGAATGGTTACTGTGTGCTCCACTGTATACACTCCCTTTGTCACATCCCCCTCTCCATCAGTTGTGTGAGTGTAACACCAATAGACCCCGTCATCGGTAGGCGGGATCGAACCTGAGACCTCTGAAGTTTAGCATCTGAGCCTCTACTGCATGAGCTAAAAGACACATGGCTCTCAGCTAAGGCTGTAGTAGACTCATAAATCGGTAGCTGGGCTAGGTGCCACTAGAGGGGGACAGAGTGCACACCAAGCAGTCATGGGTTACGGGGGGTTTTTTGTTTAACTGTACTAAAAATTAAAATGCTTCAAACCACCATAAGAGTCTGGACATTTCTCTCTCCACATTTCCCGCAGCCCATGGGCTCGTGGCAAACTGCCAGTGTGGCCCACTGGCTCGCAAAGTCCAGGCACCCCTGAAATCAGTTTAGAACAGCTCAGCCTGCTGGGGTCGCTTCCAGGTAGCTTAGATACAGCCATTGGCTTAACCATGCTAATGAGAACAACAGAATCTGGTTATAAGCACCAGGTATCTCAAAGAGCATGAACCAGGAGCTAGATACCAAGCACATTAGATAGCAATCTAGCAGATAGCTACATAGTTTTCAACAAGATTGGGAGGATTCTGATCTCTGTTACACCATACTAAATCTGGACAATCTCCACTCAATAAAGTTACTCCAGATCTACATTGGTGTAAGTGAGATTAAAATTTGGCTCTTATTCAAGGCTGTGCCTTACCGAATACTTCGTTGAACAGTGATCAAGGTTCATGATGTCTATTAAATAATTGGAGATAAATCCAAGATGGAAACTTAAATCCAAACTACAGAGGCACCTAGTCTAGTTCCATGTTTGGGGTCATCTCTTATTTTGCTAGCAATGACCATAATTCCCTAGTCACTCACTCTGGTTTATTCTCAAAACTTCTGTATCCCATCTCAAGGGCGAGACTGTAGTGACACAAGACACTGCTTGACGAAGAGAATAAGACTGGGAAACAGGCTTTGGTGGTGAAGAGCAATTGCTTTTCCCCGGGGCTCTTGACTCATGCTGCTTTCAGAAGTGTTGTCTGATGCTTCACAAGTTTTCCTGCTCTACACAAAGCAGGAAAGTAAACCCCCTAGAGTAAATCCCCCTAGGGAGGAGAAGGAAATTCAGCCTCTCCAACTTGGGGGAGTGGTAAATAATTAAGATGACAGGTCACTGGTTCAGAGCGATCTAGATTACTTGGTAAACTAGGCACAAGCAAATAGTGTGTGTTTTTACATGGCTCAATGTAAATATAAATACGTATCTAAATACAAAGAATGTATGGATGGAGGAATCTATCCTGGGAAGCAGTGACTGAAAAAGATTTAGGAGTCATGGTGGATAATTAGCTGAATCACAAGCTCTCAACGTTGCACTGTGGCCAACAGAGTGAATGCGATCCTGGGATGCATAAACAAGGGAATCTTGAGTAGGAATAGAGAGGTTATTTTATCTCTGTATTTCGCACTGGTGCAACCACTGCTGAAATACCTTGTCCAGTTCTGGTGCCCACAATTCAAAAAGGATGTTTGTAAATTGGAGAGAGTTCAGAGAAGAGCCACAAAAATGATCAGAGGATTAGAAAACATGTTTTATAGTGACAGACTGAGCTCCATGAGTCTATTTAGCTTAAGAAAGAAGGTCAAAGAGTGACTTGATTACAGGCTATAAGTACCTATGTGGGGAACAATTATTTAATAATGGGCTCTTTGATCTAGCAGAGAAAGGCATAACACAATCCAAAGGCTGGAAGTTGAAGCTAGATAAATTCAGACAGGAAATAAGAAAAAAATTAAATGGCGAGAGTAATTAACCATTGGAATAAATTACCAAGGGTCATGCTGGATTCTCCCTCACTGACAATTTAATTTTTAAATCAAGATTGGATGTTTTGCTAAAAGCTCTGCTCTAGGAATTATTTCGGGGCAGCTCTATGGTCTGAGTAATACAGGCGGTCAAACCAGACGATCACAATGGTCCCTTCCAGCCTTGGAATCTATTAATCCCATTTACCCTTAGCCTCTCTGCTACCTAAGGTGCCAGTTGTGGGGTGGGTTTTTTTAGACAGACTCCTGTCCCACCAAGAAGTGGACTAAAATCACCACTGTTTCACATCAGCCACCCAGCAGCAAGTAAAAATTTTCATTCACTATTAACCTAGGCAGAGTGTAAACCATTGAAAGGCTCAAGATCTCCCAGCCCTTACCTGGTGAGAGCCACCCAGTTCCTTCACCAGGGTGCTCCTTTATTAACACTATTGTGAAATGCTACAACACAGAACTGCTCATGGCAGAGCAGTGACAAGTTCAACAGGAGATGTCTTAAGGCCAACAGTGCTCAGAAGGTTGCAGGATAAGGGAGCAAATACAGAAGTGCTATATTCTGGGTCAGCTAGCCTAGAGGCCACACCCAACCTCTCAGCTTGATTGTCTTCTCCTCCATACCAGTGCAAGTCAGGAGTAATCACAATGAATTCATGTGGAGTCACACTGGAGTGAAATAGCTGTAGGTGACAACAGAATCAGGCCCTCTGAGTAGGCTGGGGAAAGATGATCTTGTGGTTAACACGCTGGATTGGGATTCAGGAGATAAGTTCCAGACTTGGCCACAAACTCCCTTTGTGACCTTGGGCAAATCACTTCATCTCTGGATCCCATCTGCAAAATGGGAATAATAATAATTCCTTTCTCCCACTTTTTGTCCTCCCACATCTAATTAGAGTGTAAGCTCTTTGGGGCAGGGACTGTCACTTATTCTGTGTATGTACAGCGCCTAACAGAATGGGACCCTGATCTTGGCTATTGTAGAACAACTAAATGCTAACAATGAGAGGGACACATGGTATGCAGAGATGGCCATAGGCTTCCCAAAGGCATTTTACCCTGATGTTGGTCTATTTCTCCTCTCATTGAATCCAGTTTTACAATTCAGTGGAGTTTGATTTCATTGGCATTACTCCTGATTTACAGCAGCATAAGTGAGGGAAGAATCAGGCCCATAGTGCCTGGAAAACTGGAATGAGATGGGTATTTCAAGGACATCCATACAAACCCATGTCACATTAATGTGAACTGCTCAGAGAGAAGGACTACAAATCACGTGCACTACAAGCAAGGTTTGTCAATTATGTCAACTGATACAAAACTCTGCCTCAGAACTGGCTTTCGACCAAGAGTGACACAGAGAAGGTCTGGAGGCCTCAACAGACTCTGCAACAAGACCTAGTGTTTAGTTATGCATCTCAGATTGGTTCAGATTTAGCCACTGATAAATTCAAAAGCCAGACTCCTGGGTAGGTTTGTGTGAGCTCAGTGGTTCCTGTTCCTAGGGGTTCATGCAAACAAGTTCTCCAGGACTGACCCATGTGTGTGCACCCCCCTGAATTTCACTCCAAGTTTCAAGTTCAAATTAACCCAAACCTCAACATGAAATTCAGCTGAAACGTGATTTTGATGCTAACCCAGACAGTGAGCTATGGTTGTTCAGAACTAAAGGTGGATTGAAGCTAGAGGGGCCAGAGTTCAGCTTTCCTAAGGTTTTGGATGTTCAGATCTACGGATTTGGGTTTGGGCCCATCACAGGCAGGCCAGGGTCACCCAAAAGGTCCAGGAGCCTTCTTGGAACTTTCTGCAAACTCAGTCTGAGTTTCAAATCTGTAACAAGACCCGGAACCAGGTGAGTTTCCCAGGGTGGCAGGCTTTGTTGGGAATGTTTGTCCAGTTCTGCTGCTGGCTTGTTGCCCGGGCAGTTTTGACAATGAAAGGAGCACACCTTGGGTCACACAAGCAGTGTCAGTTCTGCTCTCTAGACCAGTGCTTCTCAAGCTATCTGATGTGGGGGAACCAGCAATTTTTTTTTCCAATGTGCGCGCAGACCGGCAGCCGATGGCTTGCAGACCGACACCGGTCCACGGACCACCACTTTGAGTAGCACTGCTCTAGACAACAAAGGATATTCACAGTTGGCAAGACATTAGAGGGGTGCAGTCATGTAAGACATGAGAGCAGGACTTATCCTTCCCCATCTAACACTGACGCATACAGCACCCTTTTTACAACATGGATCCCCAAGGGCTCTAGAAACAATAGATGAGATGGAGGAGTTCACTGCCTTCCACTGGAATACCACACCTGTGGGGATGACAGATCACAACTGTATCTGAACACAGCAATGCCAACAACACTCCTTCGCAGCAGGGAACCAATGTTGAGTTCCCATGTTCAAGCCATTGAAGGGGTTTTCCAGACTGGCCCGTAGCTCATTGTTGGGGGAAGAAGCAAACTCTGGGTCAAACTCTGACCTGAGTTATAACAGCTGAAGCCTTTGAGGTGAGAGTCGCATCAGGATCTGACCCTCTCAGTCAGCTGATCCTAGAGCCCAGCATTGGGAGTGACAACAGGTATAAGCTATGGCATATTGTTTGTAGTTTTCTGTTACAGCTGGGAAGGGGTTTCGTGGAGGGAGGGCGAGTTCTTCATCAGGACTTTTTTGTAGCATTTGGCTAGATCTCCCTGGCTAGTTAGTGAACTGGCTCTGTTAATTGCGAGCTTGCGGGTGGACTGCAGAGAGCTGGCTGGCTACATGGTGCTGCCATTCCAACTTGTTTTCAGCTTCTAAAGTGCACTAAAAGAAACTAAAAATATATTAGAGCCGTTCCTAATGTTAATGTTCCATGCAAGCAATTACAGTGGTTACCAAAGGGTCGTAGTGTGACTGGGCACAGGAGGGCAGGTGCCAATGGGAAATCTCTCTGCTAAGATGTTGCCCACTCTACAAAAAGTCTAAAAACCACTGATTTTGTTTTAAGCTGTCACAGTCAAGTGTTGATTGGAGAAATGGAACCACATCCATTTGATCTGCTCACAATTCATCATTGAAGCACAAGCCAGTCCCCATCAGTACAGAGTGTGTTTCCAGAGTCCCACTCCTCACTATCCCAGTAGGTTCTGGAACAAGCACAAAGATGTCAAGCAAAATCATGCTGCACTCTCGGGGCACCAGCAATTGGGAAAAATAAGTGACTAAGCCATTTCCCGCAGGAGACATTTTCACCTTGCCTTTATTCCCAGCTGTTCCTTGTCACAACCGTCCCTCAGAAAAGCATGTTTTGCTATCTTGTAGGTCAGCCACAAGCTGTGAGAGGCTGGGCTCGAGAGGAGAAGCCCAGCTCAGGTTCTACTTGGCTAATCTAGCCTTGGATCTTCCTGCCACCGACCATCCTCTGTTGTCTAGGGAGCCGGAGTGATGGTGCCCACACACACACAGGAGTTGGATCAGACACTTGGCCCAAACATAATAAAATCTTATTTGGCAATGAAATCGATCTCCTGGATTCACCCTGAGAGTACACAAATGACTGGAATTGCAGAGCCAGGGACAGGACAAACCTGCTGGGGATTATTGGCTCTGGGGTGCTGGCGACTAAAAATGCTGTCACCAAGCTTCGCCAACACTCCTGAGTCCCGACACGCAACATCTGCTCCTATTCCAGCACTGTCTCCCCCACTGCCCCTATGCACCCTCAATCCTTATTTGGAGCACTCCTACCACTCCTTGCCCCATGGCATAACTTTGCCTATGGACCTGAGAGTGCCCTTTCATCGAACCCACTAATCACCATGTTATTATCATAGAATCATAGAAGATTAGGGATGGAAGAGACCTCAGGAGGTCATCTAGTCCAACCCCCTGCTCAAAGCAGGACCAACACCAACTAAATCATCCCAGCCAGGGCTTTGTCAAGCCGGGCCTTAAAAACCTCTAAGGATGGAGATTCCACCACCTCCTTTGGTAACCGATTCCAGTGCTTCACCACCCTCCTAGTGAAATAGTGTTTCCTAATATCCAACCTAAACCCACTGCAACTTGAGACCATTGTTTCTTGTTCTGTCTTGAGGAAGTGTTTGGGACCACCCCTGCAGAATACTGTGGCACCAGCTCCCTGCTCCCCCACCCTACAGCTCAGCCAATGTTCCTCAGTCCTGACTTACTGCACAGCACCTCCTGCTCACACAGCACTGAGCCACCTCAGAGCTCAGACAATGTACCTGAATCCAGGCCTGAGTGCCCCTTGCTTTTCCAGTGCCCTCTTCCACCTTCACCCCCAAACAGTGGATGACAGTAAGCCCCAATGCTGACCTGCAGCATGCCCCACTATGCAGACGAAGCACTTCAGTCCCAGCATAGAGCAAGCACTATTATTCCCATCCTGGGGTTTAACACATCTCTGCCAATGCCCCTCAGCCCTGGTCTAGAACTCCCTCTTATTCCCAAGGCGAGGCTTCCCTTGAGCAAAAACTACACCAGTCATGTCAGATTGGACAGGGGTGTGCGTGGGTGTGTGTGTTTATATAGGGCCACGTTCGGTATCGATCAAAGTTAACAGGACTTCGCCTGAGTAAACACTGACCTCAAGACTTGGTCCACATGGCATAGGACATTGCACTAGCCCAGCCACACTGCAGCTGCCAACCAAAAGAGAAAAACCACCTAGGGTCAGCAACAGGAAAGGCAGCAATTAAATCATGACAGCTTTAAAGTATGGGTCTCCTTTGAAATACATGGGGATTTATCTATCTGTTAGCCATGCAAACCTCACCTGGGATCAGAGAGGGACCCTACTGTATCAGCAGTAATAAAGATACTGCGGGCTAAATTCTGCCCTCACATTCACATGCACAACCCCTCGTACTGTCTTCAAATTCTGCCCTCAGTTTTACCCACGCAACCTCAGTAACGAGGGTAGAGTTCAGTTCTGCAGCTGGGCGTTACCAATTGTCATGAGGATGTGAGAGCCAGGAGAGGGTCCAACTCTCTCCCCCAAAGACAGGTGTTGGCTCTGAAAGGAGCAATGAAAGCAGTTTTCTGTCACAAATGTAAGCAAGATATGAGACTCTGAATACACACAGGGCTCAGTGGAGTGAGAAGGGGTCATTTCTACACAGGTCACTCTGCAGACACTAATGATTTCAGGTGATCCTCTGGAGGGATAGCAGAGAACATTACAAAGAGCTCTGAGGAAGCTGAGCAAGGAAAAGACATAAAGCCAAAATTTCCTTTGGTGGTACAAAATATTGCAGTGTTGAAATTGTTTCTAGTTGTCAGGACAAATTGTTCATTTTGATTCATTTCTAAGCAGGTTTAGTGCAGCAGGCTTCAGAAAGGTAACTAGATTTGGAGAATGACAAGGCAATAGGAGAAATAATACAGGGGCTGAGGAGTCACAGAAAACTTTCAGGCAAGGGGATGTTGTCAAAATCTAATTGTTCCCATTTATGACTTTTGCTATTGTTGAGATAGTATATAATTATCAAGAGTGCTTGAATGCAATCCAGTGCCCAACCAGAGTCTGGAATGCAATGGTCCAGTGGCTCTTAACCTTTCCAGACTACTGTACCCCTTTCAAGAGTCTGATTTGTCTTGCATACCCCCATTTATACCTCACTTAAAAACTTACAAAATCAGACATTAAAATACAAAAGTGTCACAGCACACTGTTACTGAAACATTGCTTCCTTTCTCATTTTGACCATATAATTATAAAATAAATCAGTTGGAATATAAATTTTGTACTTGCATGCCAGTGCATAGCGTACAGAGCAGTATAAACAAACCAGCATCTATGAAATTTTAGTTTGCACTGACTTTCCTAGTGCTTTGTATGTATGTTATAAAACTAGGCAAATATCTAGATGAGTGGATGTACCCCCCTGGAAGCCCTCTGAGTACCCCCAAGAGTACACGTACCCCTGGTTGAGAACCACTGCAATAATCAACTCAACAGGAAAATGTAACTCCAAAGCACACATGAGCACACAGACACTATACAATTGCCCCACTCATGCCTTGCAGCACACATTTGCACTGCACACTCACCTTTCAGATGCCACTCACACAAACGTTTGACCTACCTGCACACACACGTACACAGATGCACACAAAATACACACATGCACAGATCCCCAACACCCCGGCGCACACCATGTGTACCATCACACAAAGGATAGATCAAAATAGTAGGGTGATGTGCTCCTGCTCCAGTCTGTGAGAGTGGCTTCGTGCTGACGGAACCCTGTGCTGAAAACAGCTTGGGCCCCTGAGGTCTCCAAATACCACCCGGCCCCCTCTTTATTGCAGCCTGGGTCGGGAACAGCAGTTTTAAGCCCCTACCTCTCTCTAACAGGGACCCCCTAACTGCCTCTACAAGCACAAGCTCCCATTCTGGAAAGATTATCCATCCATGGGGAGACAAACTCTCACCAACTACCACAAGCTGGCCTATGTAGGCCATAGGGTAGGAGATGAGAAGAAGGTGACATACTGATTCATGGGCCTTGCAGCAAAGGGACTGGGAGAAGGACGGTATGTGAATGGCTTGGCAGGGTCACACAGGTTTATTCGAGATGGCCCTGGATCTGCCAAAGTACTCCTAGCTCTAGCAGTTTACCCTCCAATCCCATCAGTCTTCCTACCACCTTCTTACTTCCCACTTCAAGTCCAGCTTAGTTTTAGCAGCGGCTCTCTCTCAGGCAGCAGTAGAATTAGAGGTTAATACAGATGGGCATGTGCGTAAAACACTGTGGGACCCTCGGATGGAAGGTGCTTAAGCAGAGTATCACTGCACTACTCCAGGATTTCAGAGGGCATCAAGGCTTTGCCTTCTAGCTCCAGCAGCTCTTGAGGTAGTAGCTGCTAAATTCGTATTAGAATTGAGATGGAAAAAGCAAGGCAAACACTGGAAACTAGGCACATGGGGAGGCCCTGTGCAGGGCCATGTCATATACATGATAAAGACAAGTCCTTCAGAGGCTCCCTCACTCTTCCCCTCCCAGAGTTTGTCTTCTAATGTACCCCCACCACCAACCCATTTTCTCCCCTTCACTCTATCATCATCAGGAAGACCAAGCTCAAGGCCAGTGCAGCACCACCACGGGTGCGCCTATAAAACCAGCGGAGCGTTCTGACAGTGGAGGTCAGTGTGACTAGCATATGGAAGAGTAATACCATGAACACCGGAATGTCTGAACTCCTTGGGAGGTGCCTGCTACAGCTGGAAGAAACCCAGAAGCCATCACTGAGAATTCTTAGGGCTTTGGGTAATGCATCCTACTCTCTGACCGTTTCCCAACTTGCTGAGCAACAGCACACCCCTCTGCGCCGCACCACACACAGACCCACAACCCTGACTCTCTGTGACCTGGGTTCCCATTTTATCACCACGTTTGCTAGTGGGTATTTAAGGGGGGGACATGACAGGGATGCAATTCAAGAGTGCGTGTGTGGATCACAGCCCTCAGTGGACTAGCTAGCTTGCACAGAGAAGCTGTGCATTAGAGGCACTCGTACAGTGCTATGGAGTCAACCTTCTGGCAAAGGCCAGCCAGCCATGCTTTGGACTTGCAGTATTTTAAGAACGATGAATTACTAACTTTGAGCAGAGCATGTGGAAATGCCTTTGTTCTGTGGGAACGTGAAATGTTTAACGTTCAATGGTTTGGTAAACGGGGTTGGGATGCCACCTGCCATCGACAAGTGCTTAAAGCAGGGAGAGGCATTGCTTGGAGCAGTGGTTTTCAACCTTTTTTCATTAGTAGACCCCTAAAAATTTTCAAATGGAGGTGCAGACCCCTTTGGTAATCTTAGACACAGTCTGCAGACCCCCAGGGGTCTGTGGACCACAGGTTGAAAGCCACTGATGATCCAAGGGGGTATAAAACTTTTAACCAGGAATGCACTTAAACATAGGAAAGGTTAGGCTGGTTACCAGGAAAAATTACCCAACTGTGAGACCCTTTAGACTGTGGTCTCCCTGGAGAAGTGGTGGAAGCCCCATTGCTCAAGTCATTGTTCCCTGTGGACTGTTTTTCAACCTGGCTTTGGGAAGGGATGGATAAAATGACTTAATAGGTCTTTTCCTGCTCTAATTCCACTGACTCTACATTTCCTCATTGTCTGAGGCAGAGCACCACCTCTGAATCAGCAAAGGGAAAAAAAATATTGCAAAGCAACTGGAGATTGGTGCCAGATTTCCCTCCTGCCCCCTCTCCCCGGCCCCACGCAAACATTTGCCCCTTTTCTCTGACTCTTTAACAGGAGTTTGCTGCTCTGAGCCTGCCAAGTTTTCCTGGCCATTCCAGCTGCTTAGCTGGGCTGGGACAAAAAGCAGGGAGATCTTCGAGAACCATCCCGGAGAAAGCATCACACTCAGAGTGGAAAAGCTACAAGCACAAGAGCAGGGAAGTTCTCCCATTTCTTTGGGCAGGTGACACTGGCTGGGAATGACTGTGCTTTGGAGGTTTGCTAGTCCTGCTGCAGTCACACATGCCCTACGGTTGGGGTGGGAGAAAAGGGTTGGAGAAGAAGCAACCTGAAACTCGGCTCAAACAGAACCTTGTCCGAGAGGTGGGCCCACAGCACTCCCACTAGGACTCTGAACCCTGGATCCACCCCCCACACCCTGCAAATTTTGGGGAAGTTCAGATCCAGGAATGAACTTCACAGCTGCTCCTCATCTCTCCAATGGGCTGACCCAGAGCACCAGATTCAAACACGCCCCTGCCAGCTTTGGAAGGGGAAAGGGCCAGGGGGCAGTGGAGGGACTGAGAGGAGCACATCTCCCGTTTCCACTCCTCCTGCTGCAGGCCCAGCAGGTGACCCTTTGTGGCTGATACTATTGCTCTGAGAAACCACCTGTGGTTCATCACAGCCAACAATGCTGCTGGAGGAGTTACAGAGCTGGAGGGGGGTGGGCATAAGCAGGGGCACGGCTAGGGAGAGCAAAGCACTTTGTCGCAGGCAGCAATCCACCGCTGAATTACTGGCTAAGGACCTGCACTCCTGGGGACAGGGGTTTACTGGGGGGGATGGGGGGGACATGCAGAAAGGCCCCCAGCAAGGGGCAGAAGGGCCACTCTCAGCCAGCCTTCTGGCGGGAGTTGAATCTCTCGCCTAAGACGACAGCAACTCCACCTGAATCAGCGTAATGCTGCCTGAGGGGGGAAGCGGAAAGGCAAAGCTGACACTGCCCGGGGTCAGTAGTGTGGACACTCCATTGACCTAAAGCCAGAGCGCTATAAATGAAGTAAACAAGTTGCTCCCTCGGTGTGGGGCCAGCACCTAGCACAAAGGGCCCCCCTCCTAATGGGAGGTGCTGCCACCAGGGCCCGCTCTGGGATTTTTGCCGCCCCAAGCAAAAAAATTTTTGGCCGCCCCTGGCTTTTTTTTCCCCCGAGAAAGCCTGTTCCCAAGGGATTCCAAGCCTGGTCATTAGACCGAAGTTGTCCTTTGGCTGCTTGTCCAAACGGAGCCTTTCGCAGCTCACCTGCCATTAGTGACAGTCACTGTCGGTCTCCCATGAGCTCCCCAGCCCTTCGCAGGCTCAACTCTTCCTGCCTGGGAGGAGGTACAGCACCAGTTTCCAAGGCGTTCAACCCCAGCCTGACTCCCCTCTACCCTTTCCCTCGTGCAGCCCGTCAGCCGCTGAAAATCTCCCTGCTGCGAGAGTCTGATATGACAGTTTCCATTTACCCACCAGGCTATGCTAAGAGAACAAACAAACCCTCCTCAGTGCCTCTATCCAATGAGACGTAGCAGCGAGATCTGTTTGCAAAGCACACTGTAGTGCCGAGGCGTACTGCTGCACCTCCCCAAACAGCTGCACAGGGAACAAAAACCTTCTTCCATGGAGCGCTGTTAGACCGGTCTTCCTGAAGCCCCCTCCTCCCAGCTGTCTGGTGCTCTTGAATCTCCAGGCAGCCCCAGTTCCTTAGTGGCTGCTCTAATGCTTGAACAACACTGTGGATGATGCATCATTAGCCAGACATATTCAATAAATCAGAATCCAATTATCAGGTTAAGGAAATTGGAAGTAAATGTAATTAGCCCAGGCCCCTCCACACGCTGTGCCCTTGCTTCCTCCCTTAATGAGAGCTTTTCTTTTCCAACACACTCAACACCATGTCCGGCACCCAGAAAAAAAAAGCAGCCAGACCACAACAGGGTCTGGAGAAAGGGTCAGTCTAGTTGATTTTCCTTTGAAAACAGGGCAGATGGTTAATATCCCCTGCATTAATTCTCTCCAGGAATAGCAGGATCTCTCTGCTCAGCCATAGCATGTGTCCATCAGGGCTGTCAGCTCCCCTTCGGAGGGAAAAGCATCTGGGCTCACTAGGCAAGGGAGTGGGGGAAAAAAAAAATCACAACAGAAATTGTGCTACAGAACTGGTGCAATTTTGTCATTAGAGATGGGCTCAGGCCCCAGCCTTAGGAGCTGAATTGGGGAAGTTAATGCTGGCGGTTTGGCTCCCACATTTCAGTTCTCCCCCTTTACACAGAGGCAATTTAGGAATTTCAAATCCAGACCCAGGATCGGATTCTGACCCAGATTCAGACTAGGTCCGTCTCTACTTATCAGAGTACTAAGGATTATGGCGGTTGGATGGGAACTATATTAAGGTTGGGCTAAGTCCCTGGAAAGCAAGCAGAGCCCCGCTATAACTCAAACCAAGTGAATTGCGGAAGGAGAAGCAGGACTGGGGAACACAAGAGAAAGGAGTTCTAATTTAGCTCTCGGAAGGCAGAGTTCAGATTGCCCCAGCCTCTCCAGGCAGGGCAGATTCCCTACCCATACATCAAATCCACTGCTAGGTGATACTGTCCAGGAGAAGATGTAGCTCCTTCACAGTACTGCCAAACCAACAAGTCTCTGCTGTCTCTTCTAGCGCAAACCTTTTGAATAATTCTTTGCATCACCTGTCACTGCCCCGCATGAAGCAGCACAGAGCTGGGGGCCAGGAAGTCCTGGTTTCTCATCCTGGATCTTCCCCTGGCCATCAAGGCAGCCTTGGGCAAGTCCCTCAGTGCTTGTATTGCCCCATGTGTGAGTAATGTACTTCACAAGGAGGTGAAGAACCCATTAGTGATTGATTGTTCACTGCACTGAAAGGAATACTGCCTAGAAGCATAGTCATTGGTCCTGATTGTATCCCCTAGATGCCCACTCATGGAGATCTCAGCTCTCCCCTCTGAAAGATGGGATAGGGATGGGATAAGTCTCCATAGGGCAGCAGTTACTCTTTCTGCAGGATCCTGAGAAGGGTTCTCTGCAGGTCTGGGGATCCAGGCCTGGGGAGTGGGTAGGACGTGCCACACCCTGCATCAGCAACATGGATCAGGAGAAAGTTATTAGAGCTAGAGGCAGTGGGTAGTGTCACAGAGACTGCTGCTGGCCAAGAGAGCCCTGTGAGCGTGACCCTGCTGGAACTGCACCAGCAAGAAGCTGGCTGGGAAGAATGGCCAGAGAGAACACTTTGCCACAAGAACCTCAGGGAGATTCCCTATCACAAGTTTGCCCACAGGAGGGGACGATGGGGGCCGCTATTGCTACATGCAACTGACTGATGAAAGGACAAGATGTGCCGAGTAGGTAGGATACCTGCCTGTGGCAGCATTTCCCCTTAAGAGCCTCGTGGAGAAAATGGGGATTAAAACTGGGTGAGCTCTTGTAAAGGAAAATATCAGAATCCTTTGCCTAGATACTGTATAGTGAAATCAGGCCCCTCCAGATCCTTCCCCCCCCAAAAAAGCTGAAAGCACTCGGCTGCTGCCTGTCAGTTTTTGACTGTCATTAGGGGAGTCCATCACCCCTAAGCCAAGCAGCACTGTAATTATGAAAGATGACAATCCCCCAGATGGCACAAATCCGCCTGCAAAGCACCATCCAAATGGCCCTCCAAAGCAGAAAGATTTCTTTGAGTGAGCCACTCAGAAGCCCTTTCCTTTGGCTGATGGAGAACTAGCCGGATAAATCCTTACATTTCATAGACTCATAGAATATCAGGGTTGGAAGGGACCCCTGAAGGTCATCTAGTCCAACCCCCTGCTTGAAGCAGGACCAATTCCCAGTTAAATCATCCCAGCCAGGGCTTTGTCAAGCCTGACCTTAAAAACCTCTAAGGAAGGAGATTCTACCACCTCCCTAGGTAACGCATTCCAGTGTTTCACCACCCTCTTAGTGAAAAAGTTTTTCCTAATATCCAATCTAAACCTCCCCCACTGCAACTTGAGACCATTACTCCTCGTTCTGTCATCTGCTACCATTGAGAACAGTCTAGAGCCATCCTCTTTGGAACCCCCTTTCAGGTAGTTGAAAGCAGCTATCAAATCCCCCCTCATTCTTCTCTTCTGCAGGTTAAACAATCCCAGCTCCCTCAGCCTCTCCTCATAAGTCATGTGTTCCAGACCCCTAATCATTTTTGTTGCCCTTCGCTGGACTCTCTCCAATTTATCCACATCCTTCTTGTAGTGTGGGGCCCAAAACTGGACACAGTACTCCAGATGAGGCCTCACCAATGTCGAACAGAGGGGAACGATCACGTCCCTCGATCTGCTCGCTATGCCCCTACTTATACATCCCAAAATGCCATTAGCCTTCTTGGCAACAAGGGCACACTGCTGACTCATATCCAGCTTCTCGTCCACTGTCACCCCTAGGTCCTTTTCCGCAGAACTGCTGCCTAGCCATTCAGTCCCTAGTCTGTAGCGGTGCATTGGATTCTTCCATCCTAAGTGCAGGACCCTGCACTTATCCTTATTGAACCTCATCAGATTTCTTTTGGCCCAATCCTCCAATTTGTCTAGGTCCTTCTGTATCCTATCCCTCCCCTCCAGCGTATCTACCACTCCTCCCAGTTTAGTATCATCCGCAAATTTGCTGAGAGTGCAATCCACACCATCCTCCAGATCATTTATGAAGATAGTGAACAAAACCGGCCCCAGGACCGACCCTTGGGGCACTCCCCTTGATACCGGCTGCCAGCTAGACATGGAGCCATTGATCACTACCCGTTGAGCCCGACAATCTAGCCAGCTTTCTACCCACCTTATAGTGCATTCATCCAGCCCATACTTCCTTAACTTGCTGACAAGAATACTGTGGGAGACCGTGTCAAAAGCTTTGCTAAAGTTAAGAAACAATACATCCACTGCTTTCCCTTCATCCACAGAACCAGTAATCTCATCATAAAAGGCGATTAGATTAGTCAGACATGACCTTCCCTTGGTGAATCCATGCTGGCTGTTCCTGATCACCTTCCTCTCACGCAAGTGCTTCAGGATTGATTCTTTGAGGACCTGCTCCATGATTTTTCCAGGGACTGAGGTGAGGCTGACTGGCCTGTAGTTCCCAGGATCCTCCTTCTTCTCTTTTTTAAAGATTGGCACTACATTAGCCTTTTTCCAGTCATCCGGGACTTCCCCGGTTCGCCACGAGTTTTCAAAGATAATGGCCAATGGCTCTGCAATCACAGCTGCCAATTCCTTCAGCACCCTCGGATGCAACTCGTCCGGCCCCATGGACTTGTGCACATCCAGCTTTTCTAAATAGTCCCTAACCACCTCTATCTCCACAGAGGGCTGGCCATCTATTCCCCATTTTGTGATGCCCAGCGCAGCAGTCTGGGAGCTGAGCTTGTTAGTGAAGACAGAGGCAAAAAAAGCATTGAGTACATTAGCTTTTTCCACATCCTCTGTCACTAGGTTGCCTCCCTCATTCAGTAAGGGGCCCACACTTTCCTTGGCTTTCCTCTTGTTGCCAACATACCTGAAGAAACCCTTCTTGTTACTCTTAACATCTCTTGCTAGCTGCAGCTCCAGGTGTGATTTGGCCTTCCTGATATCATTCCTACATGCCTGAGCAATATTTTTATACTCTTCCCTGGTCATATGTCCAACCTTCCACTTCTTGTAAGCTTCTTTTTTATGTTTAAGATCCGCTAGGGATTTCACCGTTAAGCCAAGCTGGTCGCCTGCCATATTTACTATTCTTTCGACTCATCGGGATGGTTTGTCCCTGTAACCTCAACAGGGATTCGTTGAAATACAGCCAGCTCTCCTGGACTCCTTTCCCCTTCAAGTTATTTCTCTCCCTGTCCCCGCCTTCCCCCCACACACACACTTTCACTCTGCAATAATCCCGTCCTCCCTTTATTAGCCCCTTGCTCTGCTGAACAGAATAGGGAGCAGCTGTGCTGCACTTGGTGCCTCCTCTGATTGTTCCCTCCACAGCACATCATCTCCAGGGCCAGAGGGAATCAGTGCTGGTGGTATGTTTACACACACACACACACACACACACACACACACACACACACACACAGAGTCCTGTTCACTCAAAATTCTGCCTGCCTTGGAGGAAGGTGAGGTGTATTTTTCCCCTCGAGAATCTGAATGGAATCCAATGGCATTCACCCTGCTGAGCAGGTGAAGTTTTCACTGCATAGAATGTCAGCATCACACATGAGACGAGACAAACACAAGGGGAAAGTCTCATCCTAAGAAAATACAGACCAAATCCTCTTCATTTGTGGGTGGATCAGTGAATTTACTGTTTACTCAACACAAGCATCCAAAAACTAATGAAAGGGACACTCAATAAATTTAGGCCTAACACTTAGGTTTGGATTATATTGAAGAAAGTGGGAGAGGTCACAAGCATCATAGAAATAGAATTAAAAAAAAAATCATCACACAGTTGCTAGCTCTCAGGATTTTATTGCATGTCTCATGATATTTGGTGCTTCTCTGAAAGCCCTGGCTTCAGGAGGTACATGATTAGGAGACAATATCTGCTTTCACTTTTAAAAAGTAAAGTTTCTAACCCTAATGGTTGCAGAGAAAAGCTTGAAAACAGGACTTGAATGCATCCTAAAGGAGCAGAAGCCAGACTGGCTTAAAATAAATGTTGAGTGCTTTTTATTTCCCATCTCATGATTTTGTGGACCCATCTCATTCTTTTGGAGGTCAGCATGTAAATCAAGAAACATTCTTTAAGTTTCAGTGCAATCAGTAGGGATTTTTGAGGATTTAAACATTCCCTTCCAATTTGGAAAAAAACTAAAACAGCATCATTGTGTTTGCACAAGAGAACCAGGAGTAGAAACTGACTATAAACAAGAAGTAAAATTGACCAGTCTAGCTTCTCTGCCCTGGTGAAATGCAAACAAAGTATCAAATAGCACAAAAGCTGTTTCAATTAATTGTCTAAGGTGATATTAGTAATGCATGTAACGAAATTATTTTTAAGCCAACATGTCTTATCTCATCAGGGTCTCTTTGAAGACAAAGATATACCTTAGGTATGTTCCCAATCCAAGAACACAGTCTGCTACATCTTTGGCCCATTAATTTTCCCCAAGTGTAGGTTTTTTGTCTCCAGTGCACACCTTTAAGGAAGGGCCAGTCATGTCCCTTTTTGACTAGGGCTGCCTGATCAAGGAAGAGGATGGGAAGGATGCAAGAACCTGTAATGCCGGGTGTCGCGGATGGCACGGTCACTGGGAATCCTCTCGCTCTCCCGCTGATTAAAGGCGTAGAGGCGGTATGGGTCCTCTCCGCCCTTCCATTTCCGGGCACTCAGGTACCTTCTCTCTTCGAACTGATCCCAGAGGTCATCCCAGTCGACATCTGAGCCCTGCACACACAAACATTGAACCCCATCAGAACATGGAGGCCTGCACATCACAGGTGTCTCTGGGTAGAGTGCAGGGACACCCAGCAAATGCTTAGCAGCTCCTCAGCACAGGTGCTCTCTTGCTCCCTCTCACAAATAGTAGTTGAAGTCAATGGAGTTGCACCGATTTACATCAGCTGAGGATCTGGCCTGCTACAGATTAAAATGACAGACCCTCAGTACGGGGACCCTTAGTACTGCCCTTTGGCGGCCAGCTCCTCAGGCAAAACTCAGCACCATCCCACAGCCATGACTCGCTTGGTTAAATTATGATTGTGTGTTTTAATGTCTTCTCACACCTGTCAAATATTCAACCGCCTGGCAAGGGCACTTGGGCTCAATCTGCACTTCCTTTCAGATGGCTTAGAATCATAGACTTTAAGGTCAGAAGGACCATTATGATCATCTAGTCTGACCTCCTGCCCAATGCAGGCCACAGAATCTCACCCACCAACTCCTGTAACAAACCCCTAACTTATGTCTGAGCTACTGAAGTCCTCAAATCGTGGTTTAAAGACTTGAAGGTGCAGAGAATCCTCCAGCAAGTGACCTGTGCCTCACGCTGCAGAGAAAGGCGAAAAAACCCCAGGGCCTCTGCCGATCTACCCTGGGGGGAATATTCCTTCCCAACCCCAAATACGGCAATCAGCTAAACCCTGAGCATTTGGGCAAGACTCACCAGCCAGACACCCAGGAAAGAATTCTCTGTAGTAACTCAGATCCCAGCCCATCTCACATCCCAACACAGGCCATTGGGCATATCTACTGCTAGTAATCAAAGATCAATTAATGGTGCAACATCTGTTCGGAAACACTGCCTGCTCACAACGCCCCTGCCCCCATATTATTCCAGACAGCAGGGGGTCCTGCAAAGCAAGGCATCTGGGGATGCATCATCCCCACTGTTTGCTCAGGTATAGGGGAGCCGCAGGGCTACTTGGTTGCTCGCCCAGCTGTACAAGAGTCAAAGTGTCCTTTTGTTAAGCAGCACACAATGGCTCTGGGCTGGCTCTGAGGTGCACATGATACGATCACATCGTTACAGCAGCACAAGCTCTTTGATCTCAGCCTACGTGTAATACAGAGCGATTCAAACGTGTACAGTAATTTCAGCACCAAAGAAAATTGTGATCTTATCGAATAATTGATTTTTTTTTTGTTACTCCATCTCACTGCCACTCTCCCCTGCTAATGGCACAAAATGAAGCTTTTGAAAGAGGTGATTTTTATCCCATAATTGATTTTATTCACATCGGACAGCACATTCTCCATGTTAATAGGAAGGGGAAGAGGGAGGGGGAAGTGATGGCTCTTGCAAACGAACAGCCTGTACCCCATACATCAGTTTAAGCAAAAAGGGCTGGATTGAGATTCCCCTGGAATGTCCCTTCTCATGCTGCAAGGCTGTTGGAGTGAAATTTAAGGGAACACAGGCCACCTTCAAAGGCATGGCACTGCTTCACAGCACAAAGACTCCCAGGTCCCTCGAGACCTCTCTGGCTTTAACCAAAGGCAGCTTTATTTCTTGACCTCCCTCCAGAGCACTCCCAATAGTTCTTACTGTTGCTCACCCTGTTGGGCTAAATTCTGATTTCAGTTACACCAGCGTAAATCAGGACTAGCTCCGTGATCCTCAGTGTTATTACTGATCAGTGACATGTAGATCAGAGTCTGGGCTGTTGAATGTAAACTCTTCAGGGCAGAGACATCAAGTCTCATTCTGACCTTACACTGCTGTAATGCTATTCTTCTCCCTGGAGAATACGCTCGCTCTCTCTGTTCCCTAGGGGCCAGATTCACCCTGCTGTAACTCCAGCTGAATCCACCTCCACCAGTGGCGTTATCCCAGAAAGAAATTTGGCCTTTGAGTTCCATCTGATCAATTTATAAGCAGAGGAAGCGATTCCCCTCTTGCACCTACTCAGCCCATGCAACAGAGGAGCAAGCTCAATTCTATCCCAATCCTGATCTAAGCATATTATCAGCCCTGGTCTGATTGCAGAAGCTTTATTACCAGCCATGCTGCAATAGGCAAGAAGACCATGACTTTATTTTCATATCCCAAGGTGAGCATACAGTTGCTGAGAGTCATAAAAATCATCTTTTAACTTGCAGACACAGCACATTCAGCAGAGGGAATAAATATGGTGCACCACAATGTCATTTCTTACAATTGCTTTGCTGCTTGTAGCCGCTCGACCTGGGCTGGACTGCCTCTGATGACAATCACAGAACAGTCCACCTTTCTGAACATCAGTCCGGCATCCCAGGACACCAAAAATGAAGGAAAGTTATTAAAATGTTAAGGCCACTCCAGCCCATCAGGAGGTTTATGAGCAGAAGGCTATCCATAAAAGTTTGTAGGCTCTTGGTAGGAGTGCAGAATATTGTGCAATAAATATAGTTTATGTTTTTTTAAGGCATCTTGTAAAATGTGATTTACCAGCACAGTGAAAGATCGGGAAAACTGAGCTGATTGCATCTCAGAACCACTGAAGCCCTGAAATTTACAAGGGCTGGAGAGGACCCTGAGATTCCAGCTCTGTTGAAGAAAGGGTCAGCAGTTTAGATCCCAAAGCTGAAGTTGTGTTTTTGAAAAAAGTTTTATAAAACTTAATATGAATAGAAATGTTTCCATTTTAAAATGGCCATAAAAACAGGTCATTTAAAAAAGAATGTATATGAATCAGTGTTATTGAGCTAGACAGGAGACCCAGAAAAGGGAATGGACTATAAACAGGAAGTGAAACTGACCAGTCAAGCGAGGGAAGAGCAAAAATTAAATCAGCCACAAAATATTACAAATTTCTTTCAGCTTTATATAGAAGAGGTAAAGAAATGTATCCCTCTTTAGTGTGGCCCTAATTCTCCATTGCCCTGTACCTTGTGTACTCATTTATACAAGTGCTCAAGTGGATGTCGGGCAGAACAGTGGAGAATCAGGCTCTGCATTGAGAGATTTATCAGCACAGCATCCCTTTAAAACCTTGGCATAATGGCAACCTATCCCTGTACAGTATGGCTAAGCAACTTGGCCCTTTGATCTCTGAATAATTGTGCTGCAAGGGTGTGCGGGTAGTGGGCAAGTCTCTGCCAGCTTGAGCTTGATGCTTGCCAAGTTCACATGGCATAATCGACAGATGCAGTTCCAAGACAACGCAATTAGCCAACTGCTGTGATGTCAACCATAGGTTCTAGGCACCTCTGTTTGTACTTGCAGCATTACAAGGACACCAGCCATTTACATACGGTGGTGAGGCTGCAATGTTAAACTCTGAAGTTCTGAGGAGCCTAGCCTGTGAGAAGGCACAGTGGTTGAGTGTGCTCCAGCTAGGATTGTGTGCTCAGCAGACAAGGCAAGGAAACAAGCTACTGTAGATGACTGAATAGGACTTTTCCATTTACAGTTTCCAATCCTTGGATAGAAGGCACCCAATGTCTAGAAGCAGAGCTGGTTTATCAGACAGTGAATGCTTCCTGCAACTAAAAATGGAATGTTCCCCCATGAAGTTTGGGGCACGGTACTACTGGGAGGTGCATCTAGGGTGACCCTCTGCATTTTAAGGAAATGCCACCAGAAAGACTATAGTCCAGCCCACCCTCACTTCCAGAAGCTCGGACCACGCACAGGCAAGGTAGCAGGCTCTGCCTTTTGTTAGTCTCCCCAGCTTCCAGGGAGAGGCCAAACAGCCTGTCATTACCTTCCTCCTTCTCCCTCCCCTCCCCCGAAGCTGCCTGCCTGCCCCTGAGCTGACTTTCTCCCCCTTTTAACTCTTCCTCCACTCCTGGCATACCTTGAAGGTGCTGCCAGGCAGGGCCACCTATGAGCCCAGAGTAACTCCTTAACCCCTTCCTTCACAGTATGGGGCTTGCATACCCTGCCACATGTGGTCACCCTACACAGATGGGACATCAGATGCAGAGCTTTAGCACTTGATTACATTCTGCAGAGTTTACCCCAGTGTCCTGGTCAAATTCCTACTGGATAATTACACTCTCTTTACTATAGCTAAATACCCCCTTGGAGTCTCATTGGGATGCAGTATTCTTCCACCTCCTCTCCTAAACTTCCTGTGAGGCTGCATGCAATCTGATGGGAATGTTTAAGCATACACTCACTGCAGACAGCAAATCTGCACTGGATATCAGGAAGGATGCATTGTATAGGAAGTGTTCAGGCATCCACGTGTTTTACTGAGAAGACAGCTTCTCCAACTTGCAGATCGATGATTTACCTGTTCCTGGACCCCCAACAAAGGAAAGGAAAAGCCCTATCACACATGCAGGGACCACACATCACTTCTGGATTATTGGATAAGATCTTCATTATATTTCCACCATGTATTATCACCTCTTCCTCACACTAGAATTCTGTCTTGGGAGTTATTTAACCGATGTGCAGAAATCTAAATTTAATTTATTATGATCTAACTCACTTTAGAAGCCAAATTACCCTGCACTAGAGAAAGATCACGTCAATATTCCACTTGCCTTTCTATTTATCTTCTGCGGGGCTCTTCTCTCTCTGTCTCATTCATTTTCTCTCATGTTCTGGTAATAAATTGTATTTTTTCCCCCTCACAATTAGGCAATTTCTCTTTCAATGCTGCAGTTTAATGTTTGGTATTAATTATAGGAAACACCAGTCACTTCTTTTGGCAGAAGAGTTTGAGAGACTGAATAAGTCTACAGCAGAGGGAGAAAAAAAAAACCCTCATTCTCTGGTTTAAAAAAAGGGGGAGGGGCAGCCTACCACTTTAATGAAATGGGTTCTTCTCTCTTCCTCTCAATAGCACCAGGCAAACCACTCTGTTAGGAAACTTGCCTGTTAAGAGCCACATACAGTAGTTAATCATGCTCACCAGCTGTGAAAAGCAAGCTCTGCTTTCCTGCTTTAGATGGGTGAATGGCTCACAGAGTTTGCGATCAGTTTAGTAGAGCTGCATCTAAAGCCTTTCAGGACTGTACAAACTGGCATCAATATTAGCCTGGATATACCATGAAATAGGCATAGTTGTGAGATTTCTAGTAATTCCATGGGGCTGGAAACTTGCACAGTGAGCAAACATTTGTCCCTGGCAGCTGCCACCTTGTGCATTAGAACTTATGCTTTTTTTAAGGAAGCCTCCAGCCTCTAGGATAGTGGAGAAAGCTATTAAAATGGGAGCAGGGTATGAATGGATGCCAAATAACTGCCATGCATCAAAGGAATGTTAATTCTGAAACTTACTGATGTCAATTTAGATTTCAGTAAAGGTAACTATTTCACTGCTTGTCAAAGAAAGAAAAACAATCATGATCATGTCAGGCATGAGCCAAAGTCTATTGAAGACAATCCAACTCTTTAAATTGACTTCAGTGGGCTTTAGACTAGGTTCATTATGAAAATTTGAACAACTGACCTTGAGCGCCAACTCTTGGACAGCAGAAGTGAGTGAATCTTGGGCGGTGGGTGGAGCTTCCGACAGCACCGGAACCCACACTGGCTGAGTATGCATCTTTGTCCCCCTTTAGCAGCTGAGCCACATAAGAGGATAAGAGCCTACTACAATTGCCAGCTGCCAATCCCTGTGCTCAGACCACCTGAGCAAAACTGTCCCTCAGAAGTGCCTTAGGATCCTTCAGGATTCAAGATTATTATTTATAATTTAAAATACCCAGTGACTTCTAATGCTTCACTACACATGGACTGAACAGAACTGGATGGGGACAACTTTTAAAGAGACTTTCAAGGTTTTTGGACCCCAATATTCCCCTACAAGTAGCTTTTCCTGTTCAGCTGGGACTAGGGTGACCAGACAGCAAGCATAAAATAATTGGGACAGGGGGTGAAGGGTAATAGGTGCCTATATAAGAAAAAGCCCCCAAAATTGTGGCTGTCCCTATAAAATCAGGACATCTGGTCACCCTAGCTGGGAGGGCAAGGTTCTTTCCCTGCATTGCTTCAGTGAAGGGTGTCCAGCAAGGAGACACTGTTAGAAATGAACAAGTGTAGTGTCTGGTGCATCCCACACAAACAAGAAACTAACTCAAGAGACATTAGACTAGTCCTCACATAGGAGCATCAGAGTGCGACCAGCTGACAAACAACCAGAATGCATCAGAACAATACACCTGGATAAGCCCTTGGGAATCAATTATAGCGCCACGGGAGTGGGGGCGGAGAGAGAAACTGTGTATGCTCTAAAGAGAATTGGCTGAGTTCATCCCTGGTAGAAATCAACGACATTATACCAGGGATGAACTGGGTCTCATCAGCATAGTCTCCCACTCTCTGACCCCCACCTGCTTTCCCTAATCAAAGCCCTGAGCTATCATCCCCCAGGCACGTTACAAAGAGAACAGAAAATGCCAAAGGCAGGCTAGAGACAAAATTAAATTCAAAGGGAATCTACCTTATTACACCAGATATTTGACACTTTCCCAGCTGAGAACACACTCTGAACAGCCTCTTCCTTCTTTACCAGCTTGCTAAGCGGGCTCCTCCAAACCACCTGTAGCCCTATTAAAGAGAGAGAGAAAGGTCTCTCACTGTGACAGTACATTAAAAATTGAGAGTCTAAGCACAGAGATGTACTTCCTTGTCTGCCTCTTAAATCAAGGCTCAGAAAAGAAAGGGGGGAGAGTGCACAAAGAGAGTAGGTCATTAGCAGTAAAGACTACAATTTTCCAGAGATTGTTAATGCTTTGTTTATGTGGATTTCTATGAATATGACATTTTAATGGCATAATAATTGTGTGATTACAGTGCAGCTGGAATTGCTGGAGCAGGAACAGAGAGTGAGTGGCTCAGACCGATGCAGCTGTGGGTTCTTCAGTTTCCCCTGGGAAGCTCAGGCTGCAGCCAGGTATCCACAGCATTTCCATCCAGGGCGCATGGGTGAGCCAGCCACCACGCCATGGCATCCACACACTCCCACCACGAAAGTAGAAACCGCTTCAGTAACAGGTGCTGTAAGTGGCAGGTCAAGGCTGCCACGGAAAGAGAAGGATGCAGTTACAAGAGCATGTCACGCAGTGTGCGTCACCCAGCATGGTTCTGCATGGGGTAATGAACAGAGCTGGTTTGAGATGCCTCGCCTCCTGCTGGGCTTTACTCAGTGTGGCGCTACATGCAATGACCAACGGTGCTGCAGGAGGATCAGGTTCATGTCACCCCAGCAAGTTAAGGAAGTATGGGCTGGATGAATGCACTATAAGGTGGGTAGAAAGCTGGCTAGATTGTCGGGCTCAACGCGTAGTGATCAATGGCTCCACGTCTAGTTGGCAGCCGGTATCAAGTGGAGTGCTCCAAGAGTCGGTCCTGGGGCCGGTTTTGTTCAATATCTTCATAAATGACCTGGAGGATGGTGTGGATTGCACTCTCAGCAAGTTTGCAGATGACACTAAACTGGGAGGAGAGGTAGATACGCTGGAGGGGAGGGATAGGATACAGAGGGACCTAGACAAATTGGAGGATTGGGCCAAAAGAAATCTGATGAGGTTCAACAAGGACAAGTGCAGAGTCCTGCACTTAGGACAGAAGAATCCAGTGCACCGCTATAGACTAGGAACCGAATGGCTCGGCAGCAGTTCTGTAGAAAAGGACATAGGGGTTACAGTGGACGAGAAGCTGGATATGAGTCAACAGTGTGCCCTTGTTGCCAAGAAGACCAATGGCATTTTGGGATGTATAAGTAGGGGCATTGCCAGCAGATCGAGGGACGTGATCGTTCCCCTCTATTCAACACTGGTGAGGCCTCATCCGGAGTACTGTGTCCAGTTTTGGGCCCCACACTAGAAGGATGTGGAAAAATTGGAAAACGTCCAGCAACAAAAATGATTAGGGGACTGGAATACATGACTTATGAGGAGAGGCTGAGGGAACTGGGGATGTTTAGTCTACGAAAGAGAAGAATGAGGGGGGATTTGATAGCTGTTTTCAACTACCTGAAAGGGGGTTCCAAAGAGGATGGCTCTAGACTGTTCTCAGTGGTAGCAGATGACAGAACAAGGAGTAATGGTCTCAAGTTGCAGTGGGGGAGATTTAGGTCGGATATTAGGAAAAACTTTCACTAGGAGGGTAGTGAAATACTGGAATGCGTTACCTAGGGAGGTGGTGGAATCTCCTTCCTTAGAAGTTTTTAAGGTCAGGCTTGACAAAGCCCTGGCTGGGATGATTTAATTGGGGATCAGTCCTGCTTTGAGCAGGGGATTGGACTAGATGACCTCCTGAGGTCCCTTCCAACCCTGATATTCTATGATTCTATGAACCTGCCCCTGCGCATTGCCCACTGGGTTGCTGCACGCAGTAAGGAAGACCTCGGTGGGCTGAGCTGATGCACGCTCCCCTGCCTGCTCCTCCCAACCCCTTATCTAGAAAGGTGCTGTGTGCAATAATAAGCCTTGCTGGGACATTCTGCTTTTATAATTGGCCCCAGGGCTATGAAAGCCAGTACCCTGGAAATTAGTTCCATTCAACAAGCAAGCCCATTGTGTTTGCAAATGCGGCCATGCCAACCCAAGAGAAACAGGTTGGGAAAAGTATAAACAGAGCTCAGGGGTTGAATCACCAGCACTCCCTGCAGATCCTTGGGTTTTCCTTGGGGTGCTGCCATCCAATCTTGCTTAGCTTAAATCAAAAAAGACCATTGCCCCAGAGGTGGTATCTGCAAATTGCAACTACATTTAGGGCAACAGTAAATTAATTCAAGGAGAGAAGGGGCATAAATTTCACCCCGGGAGTACAGGCCAACCCTTGTTTTACATATGTCTCAAGGGACTTCCAAGCCCTTCCAAGTAAAGGCCGGTGAAAACCATAGACCAGGCAGCAGATCTTTGCCTCAGCAGATCAGACTAGGTGACGTGGCAGCAAAAAAAGAATACGGAGAGATCTACAGGAGTACAGTCTGGGATGTTTTTCCAATCACAGGCCTAAAGACACCATTTGACGAGGACCAATGTAGGAGAACCACTCCAAGTTTTGTTTACAGAGGTCCACTCCCAACGCCTAAGGCCAATGGGTATCCAACCCAAATACAACAAACACAGGCAAATGTACCCTTATCCCAGGGTGAGTCTGACCGAAGAATCTGTCCAAATTCAGAGAGAGAAAGTGACTCTCAACACGCTCCTTTTTTATACTTTCTAGAGGAGCCGTAGACCCCAGCTCAGCCTCTCTTCATTCCCCCTTGGCTGGGAATTTTGGCAATGCCTGCCGTGAGGGCAGCCATCTGCTGTAGATTAAACGTTTTTAATTCTCTCCCTGCTAACCATGAGGTAGGGCCTCCATTCCCTGCCATACACATACCTCCCAATGGGCCCAGGATTATCCTGCTTTGAACCCCCAACCCTCTTGTCCTGGTCAAACAGCAGTTAGGCCCAGGCCTCCCACTTGAGAGGGCCCCCAAATCAAGTGCTGTTGCAACCTGTTGCATGGGAGCACAGCGTCACTCAGGTTTCGTCCCTCTGCTCCTCTATCTCAGTCTACAGAGGGAGAGATGGGCCAACCTGAATGGTGCTGTGTCCCGCTTTAGTCACTTGTAATGTTAGAAGGTATGCACCCTGGTTGCTTGTCCATCCTGAGACATCTAACCTTCATGGTGTACTAGGGTTCTCACTGGTTTCAGAGTAGCAGCCGTGTTAGTC
Source organism: Lepidochelys kempii (assembly GCF_965140285.1). Classification (NCBI taxonomy): domain Eukaryota; kingdom Metazoa; phylum Chordata; order Testudines; family Cheloniidae; genus Lepidochelys; species Lepidochelys kempii. The sequence continues at coordinate 157,491,363 of NC_136382.1, forward strand.
TGTATTCGCAAAAAGAAAAGGTGTACTTGTGGCACCTTAGAGACTAACCAATTTATTTGAGCATGAGCTTTCGTGAGCTACAGCTCACTTCATCGGATGCATTCAGTGGAAAATACAGTGGGGAGATTTATATACATAGAGAACATGAAACAATGGGTGTTTCTCACTGCATTTCTTTCCTATACCCTATCCCTAGGGTGTATATACACCATCCACACAATTCATTCACTATGGGTTTACTGATCACAGCCACAACACACAGTTCCCACAACCAGCTGAGATTAGAGGCAACAAGAACAAGCGGTATAAGAAACGCACTGATGGGTACGGCGGGAGAGGTAGACCTGAACTGGGCAAGAACCAGAGATTCTGGGAGCATGCCAACCACTCTTCTCTTCAGGATGGAATGAGACCGGCACAAAGCGTATGCAATTAAGTTGTGGGGCAGCAGCAGTCCTGCAAGGAGTAGACAAAGCGTTAATGTGAATGGGGATTCTTCAGGAGCTTGTGCAGCAGCGGCCTGTGCTCTGGGAAAAGAGGGTCCCAAGCTCTAATGTACAATTTAACTGCTGACTAGGTTCCCTACTTGTAGGCAGCCCAGAGATGTATACAGAATGCACAATGTGTGCTGCAACCATTATAAATACCTAGTCTGGGGGAAATGTTCTGAAACTGAAAATTAAAGTTTCCAGGAAGGTGTGAAAGAAATTAAGAAATAAAAAGGAACCCCTCACTTTGGCACAGCCCATTCTGTTCACCAGCCTTCGACAAGTGTCAAAACACTGCCAGTTGCAGCGTGAATGCCAGCTGTCTGCAAAATATGCTGCCTGTCACCTGTAAAGAGTATTAAAATTCAGCTTCTGCTAGGAGTATCCAGGAAAGAAAACACCTTGCCTTTCTTTAGAAAAAAACTAATCATCAAGTAAAAGAAATGCATCAGATTGTAGAACTGTCTGAGAAACACGAAAGCAGGTTCTGGCTCCCCATCCTTCTCTCTCCTGCCTCATTTCCAAACGAAGTGAGACAGCCCATCCCCCATCACCTCCTGCTGCCTTTTAAAGTGATGGCAGTTTGAACAATACAGATATCAGATTACTAAACGCTGAACTGAGACCACTAGGTTCGTTGCATGTAAGACACCAAGCAGCTGTTCTATGGAACAGTTTTAGTCACCAAGCAACAGAGCGCTTGATTAATTCTCGTTGCCACCAAGACTTTTTCACCCATGGTGGCAGAGACAGCTGATGAGTTGTCCATTATGGGGCAGTAGCTGGTGGCCAATCAGTGCCATCCACATTGCAGCATGCCAGCCTCATACACCACCATTCCTCGGGGTGCTGACAGAAGAGGAAGAATCTGAATGAGTCTGACAGACAGAACCACGCAGGGAGAAGTATGATGCCCCATCACTCTGGTATCAGAGTATTAGAAATGATAGAATGCATGTGGGAGAGACAGAGAAGGACAAGTGGGCTTGCGGGGGTTGGCGGAGGCAGAAGGATGAGACTGGAGAAACTTTGGGGCAGCAGGAATCTGGCCCAAGCCTTCCCAGCTCTTATGCCTCCAGCCCATCACATGTCTCCAGAACACAGATCGGGGTCAAGAACCCAGTGTCCTCTCGGCCTGTCTCTCCTGCCAGGTATCACAAAAAAATGCATCAGCACTGCACCATATTGTCCGGGATGCTGGGTCAAGGCCCAGGGCTCCACAAGACGGGCTGTGGACTTACACTGGAGGCGGAGTATCTGTGACAGAAAACGTCATAGCCTGGTACAGCAAGATGGCACCATACCCAGATCTCTGACAACTGGTCCCAAGATGAAGGGGGAGCAATATGGCGAAGGGCTACAGGCAGATCCCTGCTCAGGAAGCTTTGCCTGCCCTTAGTGTTTGATGCCCAGGGGTTAGAGACTGAGCAGCTGCATTCGCGGTCAATCTGAGGATCAATGGGCTTTGGAAATGGTTCTGCCCAGAGCCAGCATGTTCCTGGAACAGCAACGCTGTGTGTGTTACCCCTCCCTGGGAATGAGGCTCACATGGCACAGGGCTCTCCAGGCTTTCATCTCTTTCCCCTCTAACCACGGAGCTACAGAGTCACCTTCTCTCTCTCGCCCAATGACTCTAAGAGAGTCTTAAACATCCTGCAGAGACCAGCCCAGGAGAGAGCCGACCAATTGGAGCAGAGAACCTTGTCACACTGGTGCCAAAAACCATAAAAGGAACTAAAACAACAGGCTTGAAAGAACGAGCCCATGTAGCTGGCAGACACATTAGGGACTGATTGTGACAGGCCTTGCACAGGTGCGCAAGGGAGTGGGGAGAAGCCCCTGTGCAAAGACCAAGCTTCACTCATTCTGGGTGCTTCTATAGTATCTCCATGGGGAGCCAGGTGTCCCTGTAACAGCCCCTGGAGTATACAGTAGCATGTGCTTCTAATACCCGCAAGGAGTGCTGGGTGCCTTTGTAATGCCCCCAAGGGGTATTCTACCCTGTGCCTCTAACATCCTGTCTATTTGCCATGACTGAGGCATTACAGAATGAATATAATAATATACCAACGCACCGCAGCATCAGCAAACACCAAAGAACTCCTGGCCATCTGGCACAGCCTGCCTCTGGGGACTTTGCTGTCCTGAGGTGTTTGTGCTCTCTAGAAGTGCGGTAACTCTCTTCCCTGCTTTGGGATGGCTTGAAGTTGTTTGTTTCCATTCAGGGGTTCTGGAGGTGGACAGTAATCTCTCGGCAGGAATTGTAACCAGGCATTATACAAACGAGATTTAAATATCTGCTGCAGCATCGGGGGAGGCTCAATTATAGATCTGTTACCGTCCGAGGCACTAATGCCAGATGAAAGGATTATATCACTTCACACAGAGAAAAGCTCATCCCACCTTCTCCTCTGGTGCCAGCGTGTGCTCTTAGGAAGGAGCACAACCCCAGCAGGGGCAGCTGGTGGAAAGCAACAAGCTTGACATAACAGGTACTTCCCCCACACAGGACAGTTAACCCAAGGGGAGCTGAGAGGGCCATCCAGTGGAGGGTAGGGGGGAAGCCAGGGGGGTGAGAGGAAATTTGATGTACAGTGTCAGCAAAATGGGCCAGCATCACAGCCTGACATCCTCTGTGTGGCTCAGAACAGCGATTACATATATTACATTCGTATCCATAAGCCCAAGTTGAGATAAGGCCCCATGAGTGTTGTACATATACCTAGTAGAGATAGTCCTTTCCCCCAAAGAGTTTATACTCTAAATAGACAAGAGAGCATGGGAGAAAAGCATGGTTTATCCCCATTTAAAGGATGAGGAGCCAAGACAGAGAGAGACTATGCAAATTGCTCAAAGTCACACAGGGTGTAGAATGGAACTCGGGTTTCCAGAAACTGTCTAGTACCTTCACCACAATGCCATTATTCTTCTCTGGAGCCTTTCTATGCCACCCTTGGCAAGGTGTCTCCTCCCTAATCTGGATGGCGTAAGAGGGTAGTTCTGTCTCCACGGACCATTTAGGCCCTGAACCAGCAAAGCACTTAGGCACGCATACAAAGTTTAGGCACTTGAAGGGTCCCCTTGAAGCCAATACTCACATGCTTTAAGTTACAGGCTTAAGTGCTTTGCTGGGTCGGCGCTTGGGTTGCTAGCCTCTGTACTGAGGCTGCCAGCTGTGGTGGCCGTTTTGTGGGGACACCGTCCAGTGCCTGGTGCACTGTTGGTGTCAAGCCAGTCACAGAACAAAAGCCAGGGACTGCTCATTTTTATTGAATTTCTTCTTGTGGCAAAGTTGCCACCCCAGCTCACCCCTCCAGACTGGCTGTGGTACTGCAGCCACTTTTGCCGCAGTTCCTCCCCGGCCAAAACTGTCTTTTGGCCTCCTGTAGCCAGAGGCGCATCCTGGCCCTCCAGGCAGATCCTGTTATAGAGTCCTGCCCCTTCCAGTACCACAGAGTCCTTTACCTAAAGTATATATACAAAATCCAAACCTTGTTGCTCTGGATAGTCTTCCTGTTGAGCCATATGCTTCTATGCCTCAAACTCTACAGCCCAGCAGCTGATGTGCTCCAGGGTTCAGGCCAGCTAGAGCTCCTCAGAGCCCCTAGCACCAGACAGGCTTTCAGCTCACCCCTGGGGTAGCCTGTCTCGTCCGCTCTGCTCACCTTCTTTCAGGGTGCTTCCCAGAGAAAGGGAACTCTCCATCTCCACTCTCCAACCCAGCTCCTTATGGAAACACGCCCTGCTCTGCCCCAGCTGGGCTTTATTTCTAAATTACTCCAGGTGAAAGTGAGTGAGGGTGAGGGAGAGTGAGTGACAATGGGATGCAGGGAGTAAGTGAGTGGGGAGCAGGGCCTCAGAGAAGGGGCGGGGCAGGGGTGTTCGGTTTTGTGCAATTAGAAAGTTGGTGACCCTAAGACATACCCATTCTAGCTTTGATTGAGTCAGCTCCAGCAATAATAGCCGTGAAGCCATGGCAGCACAGGCTAGCCACCCGAGTACACGGCCAGGTCCCAGGCAGGCTTGTATTTTGATAGCTAGCCCGTGCCACCACAGCTTCACTGCTCTTTTTAAGCAAGCTAGCTTGGGGACGCTTACATCTGCTGCAATCCCATCTCCTGATTGCAGTGGAGATATACCTTTTGAGTCATCCACAGGGAGAGAACCTAGGAACGTAGGCACTGAGGTACAGGCCTCCACCGCTTGTGCTGAAGTAGCGGGAGGGGCACCGGGCATCCTTCACAGCCATGTCTATTTGGCTCAGTGCACCCCACCCTGCTTGGAGCTGGAAGCTCTCCTTGGCCCGGCTCTCTGCTCGCTCTGCCTAAAGCCAAGCTGAGGCAATGCAGGCAGAGCACTCTGGTCCAGTTTCTCACCAGCCTGGATAAGCGTGGGAGCTGCATGAGAAGCAATTTCATACTGTGAGGCATGAGTTCTCCAGATCCAAACACTCCTAAAACATGTGCGCACGCATGCCTGAAATACAAAACTATACCCAGATACGAATTTCCCTATTGCTGTAATGCCTCCCCATGCCCACACCACCACAGAACACCCCTGATACCGGGGGAAGGGGTCTTTGAATTCCAAAGGCATGCAGGACCCAGCTCCATTTAGAATCACTCATGAGTGCCCAGCACCCAGTATCTAATTCCTTAAAACAATAAATTAGCCCAGAGGCTAGCCTGACACATGGAGACAAATCCTGTTTAATTATAAAGAAAAGGAAGGCGATTATATCCTCCTGGAGACTACTTCTGCCTGCTCTGTTTTATTTATACATGATACTGTATAATGAGCTGAATATTTAGGAGGTCAGCATAAAGCAAGCTGTTGCCTGGAGAAAAAAAAATACCCAGCTCTGTACAGATCAACAGCTAGACAGTGGGAATGGTGGGGTGGGTTGCTCATTTCACTGCTGGCAAAGACCTCTTACATGGATCATCTCTTTCCCCCCATCACACACATTTCCAATCACACACTGGGGGATTGTTCCCTGCGGTACATTCTCCTGTCTAGCTCTAAAAGACACATCTGTTGGGAGACTATTTCACACTCTACCTCACATCAGAAATGTTTCCTTATACTCAACATAGAACAAATGGATATAAACTGACCATCGGGAAGTTTAGACTTAAAATTAGACAAAGGTTTCTAACCATCAGAGGAGTGAAGTTCTGGAATAGCCTTCCAAGGGAAGCAGTTGGGGCAAAAGACCTATCTGGCTTCAAGATTAAACTCAATAAGTTTATGGAGGAGATGGTATGATGGGATAACATGATTTTGGCAATTAATTGATCTTTAAATATTCATGGTAAATAGGCCCAATGGCCTGTGATAGGATGTTAGATGGGGTGGGATCTGAGTTACTACAGAGAATTCTTTCCTGGGTATCTGACAGGTGAATCTTGCCCATTTGCTCAGGGTTTAGCTGATCGCCATATTTGGGGTCAGGAAGGAATTTTCCTCCAGGGCAGATTGGAAAAGGCCCTGCGGGTTTTTCACCTTCCTCTATAGCATGGGGCATGGGTCACTTGCTGGAGGATTCTCTGCCCCTTGAAGTCTTTAAACCGTGATTTGAGGACTTCAATAGCTCAGACATAGGTGAGAGGTTTATCGCAGGAGTGGGTGGGTGAGATTCTGTGGCCTGCATTGTGCAGGAGGTTAGATCATAATGGTCCCTTCTGACCTTAATATCTATGAATCTATATAGTTTCCTTTTGCTGAATTTAATCTCTCGCTCCTTGTTACCTTCGCCTTCCACCTCAGTCCATTCCTCGCTCCTTGGGGTTCACACCTTTCAAGGACTTGCGGCCAGGTCTGTGCCTGCTTGATCATTTAATCAAGCTATCTAAGATTTCACTCCTCATCTTTCTTTGTATGCCAACCCCTCCTGCCCTCTGATCATTGTTTGACTTTGTTGTTGCTCTTCACAGAGGTCCCTCTAGTTTGTTGGTATCTTCCTGACACTGACATCCCCAGAGCTGGATACGTTCTGGGCTATGCTGCTATTCCATGAGAAAAGATGGGATTCGGGAGACCTGGGTTAAGTCCTTGCTTTGCTATAGGCTTCTCGGGTGGCCTACGGCACTAAGGCCCATATGCTCAGAAGGCATTAAGGTGCCTGACCCCATTGATTTAGGCTGGTCTACACTAAGTTTTGCCAGAATAGCTATCTCAGAAGTGAGAGAGCTATGTTTACAAAAACCCTAGAGCAGACACAGTTATACCAGCAAAGAGTCCTTTGAGCAGCAGAGCTTAGTGTGTTTGGGGAACTGGATTAAAGTCTCTCGCCAATATATCTATACCAGCAAACCCTCTCTAGTGTAGACAAGGCCTCAGTTTCTCTGGGCCTCAGAGCTCCCCCTTAAATGGGTGGGGGATACTTTCTGCCTCACAAGTGTTGTGGAAAGGAATACATTAAAAAGTGTGCTCGCTGTGGTCATGTATAATCAGTATCGTAGATCACTCCCAGGCCTATCAAATTGTGAAGTAAGATCGATAAGACTCATCAGGCCTGCACTTTTGTATGACTCTGAACGCTGGGCACTGAGGAAGAGACAGGAGAAGATCTTGAACACAGTAGGAATGAAAATGTGAAGATGGATGCTTGGAGTTACAATGATGAGCCATGTTCAGAATGAACTAGTTAGGGGAAGTGTGAAGATGGTACCAATTACAGAAAAGTTGAAAGAGTCCAGGCTTAGATCATTTGGGCATGTGAAGAGAAGATCAAAAGAATATACAGGAAACAGGTTGTTACTGTCCACTTCTCAATGTAAGAGAAGGGTTGGAAGACTCAAAGCGAGATGGATGGATATCACACAAGAGACTTGTGGAGTTTCCGAAGAACTGCTTCAAGACAGACTAGAATGGAGGAGGAGGACTCAGAGCCCACCCCATATAGATGGGACTAAGACTAGAAGAAAAGGACAGCTCACATTGGTGTCACAGCAGCTGTGCGTGCCACTGAAGGGTTGCTTCTCAATGCACTAAGCTCTTCTTTCTACCTCAGCAGGCGGAATTAAATTCAGCATAGGACGGAATTAAATTCAGCATATCTTCCCATGCTTCTGCCAGTGATGCCCTTGTGGCTGATTCATGTCTGCTTTAAAGCAGATGAGGTTTCCCCAGTGACACCTCCGGAAGCAGAATGTAACTGAACAGCCTCTCACAGCCTTCGAGAGTGTCTCACTGATGCTAGGAAGGGCTACGTGCAGCAAGCCAGGTGTGATCAGGAGGTGCTTCCACAGTGTGTGTTTAGGAAGAGAGGTGGGATTAAAACTGAAGGGCTAGGAGAGGGAGCATTTCATGTAGTTGTCAGAGGCAAACTCTAGGAGGAAATGATTCTGAAGCAAGCTGAGTTTTGGTTGCGTCTCCTGAAATCCATACTGCATATTCATTGCCCCTCTCTGCTCCCTCTGCACTGCCTGAGTCCCCAGTAGGCAGAGAGCAGGCACAGCCAGCCTCTACCTCCTCTCCAGCCAGCTTCTCCAGGGGCAGGGGCTGTGCTGGAGATGGGGAGCAGGAGGGAGAAAGCAGAGTAGGACTGTGCTGTGCCCCAGCTGGCATTCGGTCCCCTGGGGGTTGCTCTAACCTACACCAAATCTGGGAAAAGAATCAGGGAGCTGTTATCAGTTCCCTGACAGACACCCCCACCACACACATACTGGTACATCAAGGAGAACTTGGCTGCAGCAGATAAATTAGCCCCCTAATTTTCATGGGTCTGAAATATACATGGCCCAGGATTTGTATTAATAAGTAAATATTATCTTATTATTGTATAGCACCTCCATCCCACTAGTACTCGGCTACTGGTATGTAGATCGCTGTTGAATGCTCCCAAGCTGGAAGTTTAGAGTAAAGCAACAAAAGTGGATTCGGGGCTGGAGAAATTGATGTTTGAGGAAAAATTGAAAGAGTTAAATTATATAGAACCTGGTTAAGGGGGTGCACATGAGAACAGCTTACAAATATTGCAAGGGGGGGAAAGGAACCATTCCCATAGAGTCATATATGGCTATCACAGAGTAATCGAATGACATTCAGAGAGGCAGCATTTAAGCTATTGGGAGAACAAAATGGTTTTGTAAAATACAGTTTTTTCCAAAAAGAAAAGGAGGACTTGTGGCACCTTAGAGACTAACCAATTTATTTGAGCATGAGCTTTTGAGAGCTGCTGTAGCTCACGAAAGCTCATGCTCAAATAAATTGGTTAGTCTCTAAGGTGCCACAAGTCCTCCTTTTCTTTTTGTGAATACAGACTAACACGGCTGTTACTCTGAAACCAGTTTTTTCCAAGGGGCTGTATCTCAGAAACCCCTTTCTCAAAGGACTACAATTTTGTACCACTTCCACTACCTAGCACTGCCATAAAATACCACCAATTTCAAGATAATCTGTGCAAGAAGCTAAATTTTAGAGGACTTAGAAGAGTCGACCTTTAAACAGAAAGCAATGCAACCCTAACTACAGCAGAGTGCAGGAGTGTTTCCTCGAAGTATTAGGTTCCGACTAGCCTTCCTGGGGAAGCAGTGGAAATTAGTTGGGATTGCTAATACTGAACAGGACAAAGCACTTGCTAGACTAATGAATTTAGGGAACAAGTCTGCACTGGCTGGAGGAGAGGCTGGGTGCTGCATTATGTCTCTCCTGTCTCCAGCTTCTGGGATTCACCTCTGGGGTCTAGGGCAAACTCTCCAGCACACAGTGCAGTGCAGAGGGGAGGTGTTGGTCAAAGACATTAGGCTTATGTGAGACGCACAACAGGAACTTTAATTTCCCCTCAGAGGAGACAGAGCCTTGGTTTCTATGATCCCCTCGATGTGATGAGCCTGTATGGAACCCTTTTCTACTGGGCTGGGCTGCATGCTTTACCCTGGCAACCTGTCTACATTCGCTGACTGCCTCTCACAAGCGATGCCGGCCCCTTGACCCCCACCCCTTTCTACTGTCCTCCCTCCTTGTGAGCCAGCTCCTCGGAACAAAACTCCAGCTCTGCTGTGGCGGGCTCCCCAACGTGTCAGGAGAAGGCAGAGTGCGTCTCAGCTGCTATTGAGCGCCTCATTAAGCGGAGCACCGCGGGCAGCTCTTCCACGGCCTAATGCGAGTGCTTAATGCCATCTTTAGCTGGCTTTCTGCACTCCTGCAAGGCAACCGAGCAGCAGGCAGGCAAGCCGGAGCCTCACTCCCCCGAAGGCTGGCAGCAATTAAGAGGCACAGAAATTGGAAACAGGAAGGAAGCGTTGTCTCCCCCATGCCGGCCATGCTCAGCTTTTCCCCTGGACCTTCCGAGGTCAAGCACCTTTGGAACCAGCCCATACACCCATGGGCAGCGGAGGGAGCAAGGCACGGTGCAGCGAGACATGCTATTCTTTGTTTTTGTCATAAGCTTTCCCATTGATTGTGCCTTTTCGGGATACACTAGAGGCACTTCACAGCCGTCAAGGTCAAACCAACCTCCCCAACAGCGGGTCGGTAAGAACAGAAGACGCTTTCTATTTCGGAGCCTGGCGCGCTCAATCTCAAGCCATGATTTGCTCCTTCACTTGCTAAGCCCAAAGCCTCCGAATACAGGAAGGTTCAGTAGCTCTGAGGTTGGAGCAGGTTAAGCCTGTCCCTGCAGAGACGCACGTTCCAGTCTCAGGAGGACAGCGGGAGATGGAAGGGGTTTGTTAAGTGACCCTCTTGTCTAGAGAGGGGGGAGCAGAGGAAGAGACCCCAAGGAAAATCCACTGCTCAGAGAGGAGTCTGTTGAAAGGAAGCACATAATCACCGCTGCACTGGAGGAGCCCTCCAGCTGCAGCTCGGGAAAAGGGATCTTGAGGTTAATACACTTGGCATCCTCGAGCCGATGTGGCCTTTTCACAGCCGTGCAGCCAGCAGTAAAACATCCAGTAATTGCTTCTGTGGGGATATTTACCTGGCTTTAGAAGCTACTGCTGCTATCATTCCCCTGGATGACTGCCCTTCCAACCCAGCCTGGATTGGGGGGTGAGTGACAACAGCAGCGTATTGACTTGAAACAGCACTCACTGAGCAGCCAGGCGTGTGCTGCTCTTCGCCTCATCCCCTCGATTGAGGGAACTTCGGTTTTCTTTTTACCAGTCGACATTTTCAATGCACCTGAATTTCCCCTCAAAAGTGGCTCATGATAAAGATAGTTGACAGTGTCCTACATTACAGGACAAATATCTCCCATTCTAGACTTTTCTGAGAAAGGTCCTTTTCCCTAGGCCCTTTGCCAGTTAAGAAATAGACATTTACAACGCTAATGCTAAAACAAGAAGAGCAATGCACCCGTCATGGAGAAATAAGAAATGCTAGAGGAGAGGACTCGGGACTCCTGGGTTCTATTTGCAGTTCTGCCACTGACCTTGAGGCAAGTCGGTGCCTCAGTTTCCCCATTATTTATGTACAGTAATGCCCACAAGGTGCAAGACATGCTCCGAACACTGATCCCTGCTCTGAAGAGTTCAGGGTGATAACTTTCACCAAGTGTGGTGAGTTAATCAAGTGAAAGGTGCTGTTTATAAATGGCAATTTTTACTAACCTGTGCCAAAGAGCTTTACACTACAGCTCTGGGGCACTGCCTGTACCATAGTCGTATTTTCCAGCAGACCCTGTTTGGAATAAAGGCAGCACTGCTGCTGTCCTAACAGCACTTGGGAGAACCTGAGCCCTACCGAGACCCCCAAGAGTTACGTAAAGGCAACTGCACAGTGTGCTGTGTGGCTGTGTCCTGCATTGGCAGAGGGAAGCTGACTGGACAGGCTAACTATGGCTTTTGCATTTTTAGGGCCAGATTTGGAAAATCTGGTCTCTATATGCGGGAGCAATTGAGGCCACGTAGATATGGAAATCCCAATGCATCCACCAATAACCTTGGTGCATCAAAGGGGGATGGGAATCCATTTAGGGACAAGCAGAATATTATTCCCTTAGAATCCATTGCATCTTGTAATGAAAAAAAACCCCAGCTTAAGGGCTCCAGCATACAGGACAATGCCCGCTCAACCTGGCTTTGCAAAGGGACAGGTGTTTCCGTTGCCCGTGTGCCAGAGCAACAGACCACACTGAGGATGGGGCTCAAGTCACAGTTATAGTATTACAGAGCGCACCTACGGAACAGCCGCCAGCCCACACTCCTGTCAACTCTCCTGGAGAAGGAATTAGATGTAAAATGTTTGTGACAGCAGGAACTGATCTAAACCTTTGATCGCTTGGTACCTGCTGCTGCAGTGTTCACTAGGTGCCAGGTCTGGACGGGACATGACTGACAGCACAGAAAATACAGCAGGCATAATTTAGGGAACTGTGTCAGCCTATAGCTTCTCCTATCTCAGCTCGGTAATGGAAAATAAATCAGCCTGTTCCGAAAGAGCCACATAATTTACTCTTGGCACCATGTAATTCACAGGTAGCTCCTCTAAAAGGGCCCGACACAGTGGGGAAGATGAGGGGCTCAGGGGAAGGTGTCTGGGGTGTAGCAGCCAGGCAGCTTGGGGAAAGGGGAAGGCCCAAGTAATTCATTCAGGCAGACTGGGAAGATAAGATCACGCAAAGGTACTTGGAGCAGTGTCTGCCCCCTCCAGTGCAGAGAGAACTCAGGAGTCATGACAAATGGATGATCTTTTACTACAAGAAATGTTTGTATTATCTGTGTAAATTCTGAGGCTTACCCAGTGGATGGGGGAAAGTTTCACTGGTGGGGAGCCCCAGGAGACCCTGGCTGGGGGGCCAGAGAACTCCTGGGGGAATTCTGCACCACTGTGCCAGTGCAGAATTCATGTCCCCCACAGATTTCTTTGCTTCCCCGCAGAAAATGACAGGGAAGCCACAAGAGCAGTCATGCACCCTTCCCCAGCAGCACAGGTGCATCGTTTCCTGTGCCTAGAGCAGCCTGCAGAGAGGTAAATCACTGCTGAGGGGCATTGCCACCCCCCAAACAGCAGTGAGGTGTAGGGGGAGACACGTGGGGCCACACACACATTTCTGTGATCACAGAGCTACCCAGGTGAGGAAGGCTGACTCTGCAGCTGAACCACACCTCCTGGGTTCTCATGCCAGTCATCTTCCCCTTCTACGTGTGTTAGCCACCCTGCATGGCTACTATCCTGTTTTCTGTAGAACAGTGAGTACCTACAGTGGGGCAGAGAGAAGAGGCAGTGCGGAAGGAGTTATCTTTGAAAACTGGCGAACGGGGGAAGTCCCGGATGACTGGAAAAAGGCTAATGTAGTGCCAATCTTTAAAAAAGGGAAGAAGGAGGATCCTGGGAACTACAGGCCAGTCAGCCTCACTTCAGTCCCCGGAAAAATCATGGAGCAGGTCCTCAAAGAATCAATCCTGAAGCACTTACATGAGAGGAAAGTGATCAGGAACAGTCAGCATGGATTCACCAAGGGAAGGTCATGCCTGACTAATCTAATCGCCTTTTATGATGAGATTACTGGTTCTGTGGATGAAGGGAAAGCAGTGGATGTATTGTATCTTGACTTTAGCAAAGCTTTTGACACGGTCTCCCACAGTATTCTTGTCAGCAAGTTAAAGAAGTATGGGCTGGATGATTGCACTATAAGATGGGTAGAAAGTTGGCTAGATTGTCGGGCTCAACGGGTAGTGATCAATGGCTCCATGTCTAGTTGGCAGCCGGTGTCAAGTGGAGTGCCCCAGGGGTCGGTCCTGGGGCCGGTTTTGTTCAATATCTTCATAAATGATCTGGAGGATGGTGTGGATTGCACTCTCAGCAAATTTGCGGATGATACCAAACTGGGAGGAGTGGTAGATACGCTGGAGGGCAGGGATAGGATACAGAGGGACCTAGACAAATTGGAGGATTGGGCCAAAAGAAATCTGATGAGGTTCAATAAGGATAAGTGCAGGGTCCTGCACTTAGGACGGAAGAACCCAATGCACAGCTACAGACTAGGGACCGAATGGCTAGGCAGCAGTTCTGCGGAAAAAGACCTAGGGGTGACAGTGGACGAGAAGCTGGATATGAGTCAGCAGTGTGCCCTTGTTGCCAAGAAGGCCAATGGCATTTTGGGATGTATAAGTAGGGGCATAGCGAGCAGATCGAGGGACATGATCATCCCCCTCTATTCGACATTGGTGAGGCCTCATCTGGAGTACTGTGTCCAGTTTTGGGCCCCACACTACAAGAAGGATGTGGATAAATTGGAAAGAGTCCAGCAAAGGGCAACAAAAATGATTAGGGGTCTGGAACACATGACTTATGAGGAGAGGCTGAGGGAACTGGGATTGTTTAGTCTGCGGAAGAGAAGAATGAGGGGGGATTTGATAGCTGCTTTCAACTACCAGAGAGGTGGTTCCAGAGAGGATGGTTCTAGACTATTCTCAGTGGTGGAAGAGGACAGGACAAGGAGTAATGGTCTCAAGTTGCAGTGGGGGAGGTTTAGGTTGGATATTAGGAAAAACTTTTTCACTAGGAGGGTGGTGAAACACTGGAATGCGTTGCCTAGGGAGGTGGTGGAATCTCCTTCCTTAGAAGTTTTTAAGGTCAGGCTTGACAAAGCCCTGGCTGGGATGATTTAATTGGGGATGGGTCCTGCTTTTGAGCAGGGGGTTGGACTAGATGACCTCCTAAGGTCCCTTCCAACGCTGATATTCTATGATTCTATGAGAGGGATGGCATGGGGCAGGGGGAAGGGGATGTGGGAGTGAGGGTGGGGTGGGGGATGGGGAAGCAGGAGCCTGGCATGCGGCAACCCCTCGGCAGTAGCTGGGGCTCGCCCATTAAGCAGGGTAGGCCCATCGAACCCCCACCCCAACAAGCCCATGCACCTGGACCCCCGCTCCCCTGAGTCCCAACCAGCTGCACCTGGGCCCCCACCCCACCAAGTCCCACTCTTCCACACACCAAGACCCCCCACTAGAGCCCCACTCCACCACACCCAGACTCCCCAATGAACCCCAACCACCTTCACCTGGACCCCCCTGCCAAGTCCCATTGCCCCTGCACCCGGAACTCCCCAATGACCCCTGTGCATCCAAATCCCCCCTGCACCCAGATCCCCCACTGAGCTGCCCGCATCCAGATTGCCCCATACAGAACCCTCTCACCTCACACCTGGATTCCCCCCCACACTAAGCCCCTCCACACTCTGATCCTGTTGGGCTGAGCCTGCCTGTGCACACCTAGTACACCTGGCCTGGAGGGGCAGGGTCCCGGGAAGTTTTGGGCCAGGCGTGATCCTTGCTGTGTGTCAAGGTGCAGCCTCACCACCGAGTCTCTGTTCTGGGGGGGAGATCTGTAGGTTGATCTCCCACCTCTGTGCAACCAGTGGCCTGTGCTCCCCAATGCCATGCTGGAGCCTCCACATTTATTTATTGACAAATAAAATTTGCAGAATTTTAAAATATTGTGTGCAGAATTTTTAATTTTTTTGGTGCAGAATTCCCTCAGGAGTAAGCAAAGTGATCCACGGAGTAGCAGAGCCACAGCAGAAGAAATTCAGGAGAAAGAGGCTGAGGAGCTAGCTGGTGTGGCTGGGGCTGGTGGCAAAAGCTCGTTCCACTGCAGTCCACATGCAAGACTTTAATAGCCTGGCAGAGAAAGCTGGCACGGCTGCCCGCAGCCCCAGTCGCTGTCTTCTGAGGTCCTTCCCACCTCCACAGGCTCAGCCCTATTAGTAAATATTAAGGTCTCAATCCCCGGAAAACTTGGGTACATCTAGACCACAAATTAAGGTGCAACTGCGGCACAGTAAGGCACACCCATGCCAGTGTTCATCTAGATAGTGAGGGTAGCATCAGCAGTGAAGATGTGGTGGCACTGACTCCGTCATGGGCTAGCAACCCAAGGTCCCTTGTGGGATTGCACTGGGGCTCTCTGTGAGACAAATAACAAGCCTCCCTCCCTAGGCTTCAGAGCCCAATCTGCAACATCTACAGAGCTCTTTTTAGTGCCACAGCGCAAGCCTGAGTCTGGCGACCTGGGCTCAGAGGCTCACCGCCACAGGGTTTGTATACAAGTTTGAGGGTGTGGGGAGACGTGGGTCTTTGATCCTGCTTTTGGCCCATCTCCAAAATTCAAGTGCCACATTTGACATATTCAGCCTTATAAATCTGAGGCGGATCCTTGGGTGGTGTAAATCAGCCTAGTCCCACTAAAGTCAATGGAATGGTGCTAAGTTACACGAGCTCTGGATCTGACCCTGCGTTTGGAACCGAAGCCTGAATTCCTAATTCTTTAGGCTGCTGAATCCCCTGAGAGACAAACGTCTCAGGGTCCCCTCTAGAAGGGCCCCTCCCCATAGGAAGCTCTCACCCCTTCACCCCTGCCTCTCCAGAGGACATCTCCTTGCTCACTTTAATCATGCAACTCACTGCAGCAACATGAGGGAACTTGCCAAGTGAGAGAATGTCACCAGCTGACCTAACGACACTTGGCTGCCTTACAGAATTCTCTACAAGTGTAGAATCATCCCTGCGGGGAGGTAGGAGATCACGCTGGGAAAAATAACAGCATCTGCCATAGCAAAAAACCCCTCCGCCACCAGAAGCAACACCTGCTTTCCTAGAGGGACAGAATTACAGAGAGTTTTCTTCCTCAAAAGAACTAGACACCCCCTCCCTGCCACCGCCTCCACACTCACTTGAAGGAAGCGCCTAACACAGCTCCCTGCATTTCTAGGAAGCTCACTGAGATGTGAAAGGAAAACAAGAAAAGCTTTAATTGGCATCGTAGCAAATGACAATTACAATCCCTGCTGCTTCTTGGTGCATTAACAATTTGAATTGGAAGAGGAGGTTGGGATCTGGCAGGCCACCAGCTCGGCTCAGATGACTCAGTTCATCAGCACCACCAATTAAATGATGAATCCAAAGTTAAAAACCAGGAAGCTAAATGGGTTTGCAAGGCCGTTTCAGTATTTTTCAGGTCTGGCACATGTGCCCCCTTTTCCCTCTCCTCCCTGACTGGAGTCTAATGGTTTCATGACATGTGGGTGATGGGCAGAGTCACACTGGTCCTTATTGTGAGCAATGATTTGTTTTCTCTCATCCCAGCCGCTCTGCTTCTCCTTTGTGGGAGGGTTTCCCCAGGCAATAGGAGTGACAGGACGGGGAGCCTGGCAGCAGCAAATAGAGGAGTGGCAGAATGATACAGAATGAATATGGAGAGATCGTTGGCCACTGCTCCGGAATGGATACACAGGAAGCAGTGTATATTTTGGGCCTCTCTGTCCCACAACCACAACTTTCTGGTTTTCAAAACCCTCCATTGCCCCAGTGTACCTCAGACCTTGTCTCACTCTACGCCCCTCACTGTTCCATGTGTCCACCTGCCACCAGCCTTCCGTCTGTCCCTCCTTACAATCGCTCCTCCGCTGGCAAGAGAGCCTTCTCTTCTGCCCACCAAACAGCCTCTCCACGTCTTTCCATCTCACTGATCCCTCAGCCCTTCTAAAAATCTAATCTGAAAACATCTCTTCCCAGGACTCCATTGGCCCCACTCCCTCCACTGTTCTAGATCATTTACATCGGCCAAGGGTTTGGGGAGAGAATTTGCAAGAAAGGTGCTACACACATTCTCTTGCATTAGAAAGGTCCTGGCAGCCAACTGGCTCCCAAAGGGGCAATGCCCAGAATATATTTCAGGCCAGCACAGGAATCAACTCGGCTACATTCTCCAACACGAGATCATTATAACTTGGAAAGAAAGCCGCGTTACCGCCAAAGGCAAAAACATTGGCGCTATCTAATCCTTTTACCCTGGCTCAAATTCAGAGAGCATTTCAGTGTCAAAGACTGAGGCTGCAGCAGCATCACCCCGCCCCCTGCACGAGCACATACACATTCTGGCATGTCTGCATGGGATCAATGTTGCTGCACAAGCCTATAAACTTGGAGCAAAAAATAAACCAACGCAGCCACTTGATAGTCATCTGACAAGGCAAGGGTGAAAGAGCCCCATGAAGCATGTGGTGCTGGATGAAGATGAAAACCCAAAGGTGGAAGGTTTTTTGTTATTGTTATTAAGTATTTTAATTTTACACTGATTACCGCCACACGTGTCATTATCGATAAAGAACAGAGGATTTTGCCGTTGTCAGTAACAAGAATGCAGCCTAGAAATCTTGATGTGCAGGTATTGCTCAGGCATAAATGAGTTCCCTTTGCTGACACAGGAATGAGTTTTCATTATAGCCAAAATATAAGGCTGCAGCATGAGATGCAGCTGGTTTAATAACTCCCTGAATATTTCTGGTCCATTTCCAGTGCTATTCTAGCCACTTTGATTGACATGGAACCTTTGCTGCAAAGCCTTCTTGAACCAGGAAGGCAGGTAGGTTACAGCTTGGAAACTCTGCCAGGTGTCTCTCTCTCTGCTTGTGTTCCAGGGAAGCAGGCAAACAGGCACAGCTGGCCTAGTTTTGCTTTTTCCCCCTGTAAGTTTTAAACATTGCTTGAGGGTACATTTTTATCATTTGCATTTGGAGCTGGGAGATGCTGGAAACTCAAACAGGCCAGTCTGGACTGTGCAGCAGTTTTGTGAGGTGCCCAAATACGGATGAAGAGGAGACCCAGCAAAGCCGTTTTCTCCTGATGCATACCTCAAGCCTGACCCCAGAGGGGAGCTGCTGGGATTCGTAATAGTCTGGGATTCAAAGCATATCTGTGCTCACTACTCAGACTTAGTAAACTGTGATTGAAAGTTATCACCATTTGATGGATGTTCAGTGGCCTGTGTGAAGTGAATTGGTGGGTCTTTGTCAGCTTGCGACTGAGCAGGTATCTACATCAACCAACTGGCTCTAATCAGAACTCTGGTAGGTGATGTCAGCAGAGACTCCCAGGACTGGAGTGCGTATGGAGACTCAGCTACCATCCCACACCTGCACTGGGGTCCCTCCTGCTAGTTAGAGCTGAGGCTCACAGGCAGAGCACTGTGACCTTCAGATCGTCAGGTGCCAATCCGGAACCTTTTGCAAGCCGCAACTTCACATGAAGTATTTGCTTCAATATTATAAAAAACACACACAAAAGGTTGATGGCCTCAGAGCTCCCCAAGTGAAAGGCTAGCACAGCCATGAAATGCTCACGAACCACTGCAGGCAACAGGGAGGAAACAGAGGGGTCACACATGCCCATTTAGCTGTAGAAAAGAAAACCATGTAGGGTCAAGAGCAACCTAACAGTGCAGCAAGCTAAGGGCATAGCAGGTTCTAAAGACCTGGGTAGGAAGCAGAACTTCTGGGGATTCGTCAGAACCTCGGATTATGCTTTCCCAAACATATCCATATTTAAAAGTACATCTGAATCAAGAAACGCTGCTCACCAGCTTTGAATGCGTTTCTAGTTCCTGGAGTCTGACTGGCATTTTCCCTTCCCCATTTGCACTCCATCTTGCCATTTGGACAGGAAACGCAAGTGTTTGGTTAGCTAATATACCTACTCCCCTCTTCTACTGCTTCTTTGAAGGGCTGCAGAATCACAGTAGAGACAGAGAGCATCCTGGGATATCCCAAAGTCTATCCCAGAATGCTCTCTACTATGCCTGGTCACCCAAGCTGTTTACTCCCCTTCCCTTTGCCTTACTGCCCTGCCAGTCTATAAACCTGTCACCTCTAGGACCGTCAGGCTGTCTTGTGGGCTTTGAAACTCCTGAAGTAGAAAACCATTCAAGCTCTCAGCTTCTAAACTAGAAGAGTCAGCACCATGGCAGCCTGCTGTTTTCCTTAACTAAGGGTTTTTTTTCCTCTTTTCTTGCAGAGTAAACATGTTGGCTCCATTAGAAGCTATAAAATATTTACCAAGCACTAAGCACTTTGCTTTCAAAAATCCTCTTTGGGGATGGGAGAAGACCCAGGGAGCACAGAGCAAGGCTTGAACTTTGGTTTTAGTCAGTCATTCTGTAAGGTTAATTCATGGCCCTCTGTACATGCTTGATTCACCGCAGTTCTCAGGGGGATGGGTTCAAGTTGCTAAGAGTCTGTAGCATCCAGAAGCCGAAAGGATCAGACACAATACTGCAGACGAGATCAGAGACTGCTACTAACTGGCTGCAAAGGAAGCCATGAACTTGCCCTCCTAGCCAAAGATAAAGAGGTGCTACAGAAGCACTGTAAAGGGGGTGGGGAAAAGAGAGAGAGGAATATATTGCATCTTCGTCTAATACAATCAAAACAGTGTTTATCTTGTGCGGCATTCTCTGTACAAGCCATATTCCAAAACCACTTACAGAACTAAGTAATTCAATTACAGAGTCAACTACTAAGCAGCAGCAGAGGGCAGGGCCCAGTTCAGGAGAGACAGGAGAAAAGTTACATCTGCAGTTGAAATTTTAAAGGAGATGGAAAGTAGATGAGGTGGAGAGACAGAGGCTGTTCTGCACAGCTGGAGCTGCAGAGGCGAAGGCTCTCGCACCAAGAATGAGAAGATTGTGGGGAGGTACAGGGAGGAGGCCAGTGTGAGATGAACAGAGGGAGTAGGAAGGGCAGAGAGAGAGAATGAGTGTGCACAGCTGTGAAAGGAGCTTCTCTGTCTGAAATAAGTCAGTTGGCACAGGCATCAGAGTAGTTTTACTGGGATCTCAGGATCAGGGCACCCTTCCTACTAGGGATCTGTGAGCCGGAAGAACATTTTGAATACTAGGCAAGAGTTGGGCAGCATTACCACTGCCTACATAAATCATTAACACAGCAAATACAGGCGCTAGAAACCAGGGACTGGCTAAATCCTGGATCCAAACACACCCCAAACTTTGCAAGAATCCAGATCTGGCTCCAAACTTTGCATCAGCCGTAGCATTGCCAAAATAATATTCTCACGTTATTTCTGCCTCTGTTGGAACTAGGTAGCAAAGGAAGTCTCACAAGAAGTAAAGAGCTTTGGATAAGACTATCATTTTGCATAGGTACAAATTACACCTTTGAACCTTCTGGAGTTCGCCTGTCACTAGTCATATGAGACCATATTCTGAAGGTCCAATCCTGCAAGCCATCTGCAGTCAATGAGCATTCTGTGCACAGATGCATTTGTTCCTCTGGTTTTTTTTACAGTGTATATTACTGCCCAGATGAACAGAGAGGTCCAGAGAGACACAAACCTTTCCCCTTTGTCTCCCCAGAGCTAAAAATCCAAATCACTACAACTCAGCACTCTCATACCTTTCTCCATTCATAGTGAAAGTAATCCTACATCAGCTGAAAAGAAAAAGATCTCAAAAAACGTTCAGGCAAGAACATCAGGAGGCGGCAATGTGGTCTAGTGATAGTTAGAATGAAGGACTGAGAGTCTATAGACTCCAGAGTACTTTTCCCAGCTCTGCAACTGACCCCTTTGTGCTAGCTGTAAAATGCAGATCATAATGCTCACTTACTCCTCGGGGTCATGGTGAATGAATGCACGTAAAATGTGTTAAGATCCTCAGATGAAAGATACAAAGTAAGTGCAAGGTATTATCATCATTAGAAAAAATACCTGAGAGCCTAATGGTCCATACCACACTATATAATCCAGATCAATATCTAACCCTATCTGATGCCACTTGTGTCAAAGGAAGGGGTGATCCAACCCTACCGCACCTAACTGCATTAGATTAATTCCTTCCAAACCGCAGTTGGCAATAGGTCCATGCCCTGAAGACTGAGAATTGACTTGCAGAAGGAGAGAAGCCTCAATGCTTCCTCTGCCCCATCAGCCTGACAGTTTTTGCTTCCCCATCATGTCATCAAAACACATCACATCTGCTGAGCTCCTGGCATTTTCATGCAGACCCTACTCCAGTTACACACACAGCCTCTGCTGTTTTCCCAGGTCAGCCAACTACCTCTTTAAAACCACTGAGTCGGGGAACGGAGTTTTCAGAGGGATGGGAAAAAAACATTTCTATTAATGCTAAAGGAAACATATCCAGGTTATTTTAAAAGCTTCCCTCTTCTCTGCCAGGGCCTGGCAGCCCCCTTGGCTTTCTATTTTGTGGTGGGGTGGCATTCCATGGCTTCAGATCTGGGCGGGGCCATGGGGAATGGACACAGCAGCTGCTGTCCAGGGGCTGGTATTTCTGCTCAGAACAACAACACAAAGACCCAGAGCAAAGGGCCTGAAAGTGTCCACACTTTCCAGAATGGAACCAGACAGCAGTGGAGGGAGATCAGACAAGACCAGAGTGGGGGATAAAAGGCAAAACTCAAAGGTTTCTGTCCCAGAAGGTAGTGTCCTCTGGGGGCTGTCCTCTCCCCACCAGACCCCCAATGAAAGAAGCCCTGCAGCCAGCCTACACACAGCTCTGTCTCTGTTGCTAACTGTTCATTCCCAAAACTGTCCCTCTTTGGTGATTTACCTCTGAATTACACAAGATATCCCTGCAGCCAACATATTTATCTATCTAGTGTCTAATGTTTTCTTAAAGGGACATTACTTTTTTTTTTAAATGACAGTCTAATGGTTCTGTTTTTCACTCACTGCTAGCAAGAACCATCTTAGAAAGATGAAAATGGTTTTCACCCCCGAGAGATTTATGCTGTTCCCTCATACAGAGACAACCCGTCCTCAGCCAGCTCCTCGGCTATAATATACCTGGAAGGTCTCCCCAGCTATTTATATTACAGTAGCAGCTAGAGGCCTCATTGAAGATCAGGACCTGACTGCGCTCAGTGGTGTACAATCGTGCAGTTCCTGTTCCAAAGAGCTTCTAAATTCACATGGCAGACAAAGGATGAGAGGGGAAATAGAGGTGACATGACTTGCCCAAGGTCATACAGCAAAGCCATCATTATAACCTGGGTCTCCTGACTTCCAGTCCCATAACTTGTTACGTTCACAGCTTCTAGACAGAGAAGTTGGATAAAACAAATACTCTTGCTGGAAAGTTGCAGTGTAATCCTACTTTATTTCTTAGAATTTAGAACAACAACACACAAGAACCCAAAGACAGAGAGGAAGAAAACAGGCTGCTCCCCTCAGGCAGTGAGGTACAACTCACCACACATTGCTCTAGGCTGGCTTTTTGCAGAATGTTTGCATGCTTGCTTCCTTACAGAGATTCCCTTGCCTGCAGGCAGGACCAGGAAACCCCTGTGCATTTAAAGTGTTAGGTCTACAATTTTAATACAGTTTTCTATACACCCCACTATCCACTAGTCGACATTGCCTCTATTGAACAGTACCCCTACCCCAAGCCACAGAACAGCCTCCATGATGATCATGCTCTCTCCTACTATGTAGGGAGGGGAGTAGCTTGTGAACCTGTGAGGTAGCTGATCCACTTGTCCTGCCCCTCTCCTAAATTCTTGCCTTGCCTTGGCACACAGGGAACCACCGAGGAGTTTGCCGGGTGCACACCCCATGAGTGGGCTCTGCAAAAGTGCCCCAGCTCTACTCCAAAGGGGCCCTCTGCAGGTGCAGCAGAAGGGGGAGGATTTGGCCCTTAATCCACATTGTGTACGTCTGTTGGTTCCTGCCTTGGCCTTGTGTCTCTAGCAAGCTGGTATAAACACATCTGTTATTGCTTTCTTGCTAGTGTCAACACCTACAGCTCTGAGAACGTTATTGGTTAGAGCCAGGATGGGGACACTCACAGCACGGCTTATTTTTGTTTTCGTCACTCCCAGCAGCATTTGTTTGTTGTTTGTTAATTTCTTGGTAACCCAGTGATGAACCATAAGAGAGGTGCAGAGATGTTTCGAATCCAGAGGACACTCCTCAGCAGCATGGTACATGTCAGACATAACTCAGAAGCTCTGTGATGCTCCTGCCATCTGTCTCAAAGGCAGAGAAGGATTTTTCAGAGAAAGTCTCATTATTCAAAAAAACAGGTGCAGGTCACTCAAATCTACCAGAGCTGCTGGAAATAGAGAACAGCAACTAGCTGTTCTGCTGAGCTGAGATCAGGGACAAGTCTGCAAGATGTTCAGCAGGGGAGAGATGACTGATATATTAGTCCAGCAAGGCACAGTTCTTGTAAGCAAATAGGCTTGGTTTGGTTTATCCCTGGTCATGCTCAGCAACATGCAGTGAAACCTACTGATTCTGTCGTTAGGAGTATGGGGATTTCTTAGCTTTCTGTTTTACTGCTGGGGAAAAGTAGAAAATTGACAGCACTGGAGATTGCTCTGTTTACCCGCACCAAACCAAACTTTGTTTGCCTCCCCAGTTCAGAGTGTTCAAATGCAATCCCACCAACACAATTCCTAGAAACCACCAGCTAAGGCCAGCATTAGTCACATGCTGTAACATCCAAACAGTGACCGACTCCTCCCCGGAATAGCAAATCCCCTTGCTCTTCCACCACAAAACCAACCTCAATGCAAACTCTTCTACATCACCCTCAACCGTATGACTAACGGCAGCTCGATTGACCCAGACGCAAAGGAGGTGGTAACATCTATCATGTCATTTCTATATGAAAAATGTAGGTCAGGGGAGTTAACAATGTGCACATATAACCCTATCCCCACTCAAGCCTCCTGGCCTCCCTAATTCCCCCATCGCAGAGCTCCTCCACCCACTGAGCCCCTCTAGAATCCCCCATCATGACCCCTGCTGCCCAGCCCACTCCCAAAGGTCAGAGGATGGCCGCAGCCAGTGGAATACAGTTCCATTGGCTTTTTCCTGCAGTGATAAAGGAGGCTGATACAGAATGAAGCGTATAACGCTTGTGTGTTTAAATTTAACAATTCCAAACAGGCCTCTGTCCGAGGCGGGAATGAACATGTGGGGAAGTCTAGAGCAGGCAGCAACTGTGCTTCTGCAGCAGGAGGAGCCCGAAGAAACCTTACTGTTTTAGATCTCTCCCAAAGGGCTCATTCTTAAATGTTCCCGCTGCCAATGTGGGTAAATATTTGAGCAAGAAAACACTACAGGCTCACGAAGAGTGAGTGTGTTAAATATGGAGAGTAAATTCAGTAATTAAATGAGGAGTTTTAGTCCTGCTTTGAGCTCAAATCTCACTGTAACCTTAAGCTCAGAGCTACCAGGGCTCCTTCATAGAGGCCTGAAACCTGACCCAAACCCAGTGGGACTTGACTACAAGTGTCAGGTTCAGGTCAGGTTGGAAAACAACCAGACCCGCTCAGGTTAGGTTGTCTCTGCTCACCTCCTCCTCCTCGTGAGGTTGGGGTGGTGGTTGCTGGGTGCCCCTCTCCTGACGGTCGCTGCCCCCTGACTGGACGGTGTGCGCTGTGGAGCGACTGCACTGAGGAGTTGCGGTGCCGCTCACACACAGCACAACTCGGGTGCAAGCAGCTGTTGCTCTGCCAGCCCCAGAGGCAGGAGACAATGGCAGAGGCCATTACTCAGGTTGAGGGGGAAAGGTTGGGTCAGAAAACTATTCAGTCCCCTTGGGCTCAGGTCAGGTGGGCTTGGGTCCAGTTCCAGCTTAAAAATTAGATCTGTGCAGACCTCTAATCCATGGAGAAGGTTTAACATAGACAGCAGGGCAAGCTTTCCCCAAACTGCCCTCAGATCTGTTGTGGAGGGGCCATGTCCATGACTGGGGCTCCTTGGTGCTATAGCAATACACATTATTATTAATAAATATTGAGTCCTGGGCCTCTCTGCTGAGACTAGTGTGGTGGCCTTGTCTCTCCAACCCTTGTCTACTTAGTAAGTGGACTGATATCCTCCAATTTGTTTCACAAAGGCCAAGCACCTTCCAGATGGGAATGCCTTTCCAGTAGTATTTGAACAGAAAAAATATTCACGGCAGACCTCGAGAACAGCTAGATGGGGCTGTGGGTTTGTAGTTCGATGTGAGCCCACCCTCAGGAAAGTTTGGCACACGTTTCCCAAAAGCCTGGCTGAGGTTTTTCGCAAATCACCCTTTCCTCAGCCAGCCCACTCTCCAAGACAAACCCTGGTTTACACTTTCTCCTCAGTCCTTCGGTGAGAAGCCGGGGCCTGAGGACTCAATGGGGGGATTTCCCCTGGAGTTCATCAAATTCTAACGGCAAGGCCTGGTTTACTTCCCAAACCCACCAGCAGCTTTCAGTTTCCCAAAAGGCTCCACACAGACACAGTCACTACCAACATAAGCCAAATGAGAACGACTAACAGAGAGGAGACGGCAGTGCACTGCCATTCCCCTGAGCCAGCCAGTCCTCTTTGGTTTCTGTTTTTGTCAGAGTGAAGCCAACAGACGGCAGATTAATAGGACCCCGACATGCAGGCTCAGAGAACACACTGGAAAGGAAGCGGCTCTCTCAAAGACTAGCATGTTAACGCACACACTTGAATCAGGAGGATGATGATGAAATGCTTGTAAGAGTTTTAATCAAGGAATCTGTCACCTCCTCTGACTCAGCAAACTATGGAGAGAATTGCAAGGAAGGTGATTTTTTTAATTTACATAACAGAAGTAGCATTGTGGGGGGAAAAGTCACAAGCACAGCATGTGAGTCTTTACCATTCTAATAAGCGCTAAGTAGAAAAAATAGAATATCATAAATCAGCTTGGTTTGTATTGTTCTCTCCCCTCCCCCTGAAACATCATAATATTTGGAGATTACAAGAAGCTATGGCCTCACCAGTCTATTTGATAGGCCCCCCATTACCAAAGCATCTCACAATCTTTAATGCATTCTGTCTCAACACCCTTGTGAGGTAGGGCAGTATCCCCATTTTACAGATGGTAACCGAGGGTATGTCTACACTTAAAATGCTACAGCAGCATAGCTGCAGCAGTGCTTCAGTGTAGACACTACCTATGCCAACGGGAGGGGTTTTCCTGTCAGTGTCGTTATCTACCACCCCGAGAGGCAATAGCTAGGTCAACAGAAGAATTGTAGCACTGTCTACACCAGGGGTTAGTTCAGCATAGCTATGTCTCTCAGGGGTGTGGTAGGTTCCCAATGTAGACCAACCCTCACTTGGCCAGGCCACACAAGTTTTGGGCAGGGCAGAGCAGAGACTTGGACCTACATCTCCCCATTCCTAGGCAAGTGCCCTAGCCACTGGACTCCTTCTACGTGCAAAAAGCAGTGCTGTACATACATGTAGTGAGACGGTCCTGGCCAAAGGGCTCACAGTCCAATTTAAACTAGAAGTAACCCCAAGCTACATTCCTCGCTCCAAATACACTCAAAATTTGAGGTGAGGGTTGTAACCCAAACCTAGGTTAGAATTTTACAGCCCAAGCCTATCATTCTCAGGGGCCAAACCTCCTGACTTGAACATGCTCAAACATTCATGTCCTCCAAACCCATCTCGGACTCAAACGCAGATAATACAGTTCGGTCACCTATAATGCACAAGGTGAAGGTGCAAACTTGAAGCATCGGTGATGTCAGGGAGAGATCACCATTGATCTGGTTTATGAAGGTATGTATTGGTCCCAATCCAGCCAAGATTGGTAGCCTGGTGACTGTTTGCTGGGCTGCATGAAGTGGGGAAGTACTCTCGGTCCATTCCCTCATGGGCAGCTGCATTTAGGATACTCAGGGGTGGGGCTGGTCAACCATTTTCCATGGCAAGTTGGATTTTAATACAATGACAATTTTCACTGAAAGTCTCTGCTGCTTCCCTTGAAAGTGTCCAATTTTTCGCTGAAAAAACAAAAAAATAAAAAAAATAAAAAAAAGGGAAAAAAATAACAGTTCAGGTTTTTGGCTCTTCCAACAAAAAAATGACATTTTCAGTGGAAAAATAAAACATTTCCCAGCCAGCTCCAGTCAGCAGTCCCTTATATAACTGCTCAGTTATGGCCAAGACCCAGCAAGACCCCTGGGGGAGAGGGGCAGAGGACATCAGACAGCAGAAGCTGTAAGCAAGTCTGGGAACTAGAAAGACAGCCAAAACTACACCACTGTCTCTGCTCAGCAGCCTCAATAAAAAATAATATTGCAGTTGAGTCCTGTCTCTTCTCTATTACACGGGACACCACAGACTCCATAGGACAAAACCCAGCTGGCAATAGCTGACGCACTTGTAGGACAGTCACAGCAGAGCCCAAGAACCGAGCAAGCCGGAGGGACAGAACTACCCTTTAATCCCCAGATGTGGTTCCTCCAAGATCCAGATCAAGCCACCATCAGTAGGGTGGGCGGGCTGATGACAGCTTGCCATGCCCGTCTGATGCTGTACATGTTCTGAAGCTAAGCAGAGGTCTCCGAAGTCTAGTGCTTTTCGCCAGTACTCCATTGTCTTTCAAATCAAAACTCCCTCTCTGAGTCAGCACAAGCACAGAGAGGTAGAAGCTGGAAGGTCATTGTGGTCTATCCAGAACAGAACCAGGAACGAGCATGTCTCTTGTTTTAAAATGATCGAGGGATGTGAGGAACTGCAGAGGCAGGAGAACATGTAAATGCTGAAGTGGATTGTTATAGATCAAGTCTGCCAAAAACAGGGCAGAAATTAAGAGCTCTCCCCCGCAGAGTTATACAATGCCAGCCACCTTTGGTGTAGCTGTTTGAAACAAGTTGGGATCTCGGCCTAAGGCACATCACAGAAATTACTGCTTTGACGGGCACTAACTGGGCCCACAGTGACCATCTCAACAGAGAGGCCAAGGATTGGATGGGCACTAATGAAAAGCTTGTTTCTCGGCCTCTGGAGACAACAAGGCACACTGGGTCTGTAGGCAGTGCGTGCTCCCCAGCATTAACAGAACCCTTCCGTCGCCAGGGCTAGCAATCAGGCACAAGCACTGCATTCGCTTTGTCAAGATTTTGTAAGAGACAGTAAGTGAAAGAAGTTGGCAGTAAGGAAAGAATGGGCTCTGAGCAACCTTCATTCAAAGATGCAGCTTCCCCTTTCTCAACTCCAGGTCTGACTAACTCTCTCACACACACACGCCCCTTCTCCTCCTGCCCCCCACTATCTCTAAATGGGAAGAATCTCATCAAGGGCCATATTGTTTACGCTGCTGCAATTCTTGAGTCACTCCACTGAAGTCAAGGGACATATGCTGTTGCACATCCAGACTAGCAGTGGGTTAGTCTTGGCAGCAACAAACTTACGCTCAGTGCAACAGAGGCATGGGAAGAAGAGGTGGATCTAAGCTACGCTTCAGTTCCTCTGACACTGGGGACTACAGCAGCTTCTGGCACAATAGACAGTAGCATAAAGGCTGCTCCAAGTTATGCCAGCTGCTACAATTCCATATAGACTGTTCGGCTGGCCAAGAATCTCTGGCCTTAACCCTGGCACTCCCACCTCCTTGCCAGCACTGCCTATCTGAGTCCCCTCTGTGCCACTGGAACAGTGTGAAGGCATTTAGGCAGGGCAGAGGGTCTGACCCAGTACCTGGTGCTAAAGTTGCACCATAGCATAATGGAACTATTTCCTTCCTACTGTAACTCTGACAACATCTCCCTGGGTCAAAGGTCTGCTTTCATCACCTCAGTGAAATGTCACCTGTGGTGATGTAGAAGTGTTGACAGAGCAAAAACTGGCCCCCGATGTAATGTAGAAGTTACCAGACTAGAACATACCAATGGTCAGTCTAAATCCAGTATCCTGTCTCCAGCAGTGGCCGACAACAGATGCCTCAGAGGAATGGGTGACGGAAGGAATGCTGCAGTAATGCCTCTTATTGTATACTGGCATTATATAATATGTAGGGATTTTTGTTCCTGACCACCACTGATGTTGTAGATAATAAAAGGAGATATTCCCTGCAATTTTATCTTAGCTAGTATAAGGAAGCAGTCTCTGAATCCCAAAGTTTGTTTCTTAATATCCTCCAGCAACAAGTTCCATAGGCTACATTACATTAAAGTGGTTCCGAGAGCTGTGTAAAGAATGGCAATTCTGTTTCATGGAGGATTTTGAGATTTGGCTTTGCTCCAAATTGGAACGAAACCTGAAAATTTCAAAAATTCTCTGTGAAGGAAAAATTGCAAAGGAGTTTAGTTTCAGGCTGATGAAAATAATTCAACAAAAATCAAACAATCAAAACATCTCATTTAAATTGGCCTTTAAAAATTTTGTATTATCATAATAGACTCATGTCTTCTGAGTCTCAGAACAGCTCCCTTACTACTGGCCCGCTTTTCCTCCCATCATTATTCATGATCTATTGTCCCATTCACTTTTCTTTAAGCTTTGTATCGTACTTGCTACAACTCCTCCTATGACCACACTAATACTCCTGAACATGACTGAGAAGAGATTAAACTGCTACATTCCATTAACGGACAGAAATCAGAAATAGTATCAATCTAAGCATAACACCCGGTTCATTTTGTCCCAATATCTGCACCATGGAATTACACGTTTAAGGCTGATGGTCCATCAAAAGTGCAGCAAAAGAGATGAGTATGAACTCAAGTAGCTGCCATTAAGAATCATTAATAACCGGGCTTCAGTTAATGGTTAACAAATGCTTTATGAACTGGCTAAATTTCTCTCTGTGGAGGCTGATTCAATATATTCAAACTGCATTTGCCATCTGCAATTAAGGTCAGACGTGTGTCATCCATCCCCTCTTTTTAGTGATGTCACCTTAAAACTGAACCCTGTACTTGTGGAAATGCCACATATTGAAGACTGGTGGGATCAAGGTCAATCTTTAAAAGGGACATTGTCAGGAAGTTTAGGCTTAAAAATTAATACCATGTTCTAAAGTTAGGTACCTAAAAATCACCCAGTTTTCAGAGGTGCAGAGCACCAACAGATGTCACAAAAGAGACTAGAAGATGCAAGTGCATGGTATTGCTGAAAATCACTCCTCGTTTATTGATAGTGCATCACTTTAGGTGCCCAGATTTACATAGTTTGTCCCATAAATCTTTCACAAAACTCAGTGTTAATAGAGATGTTTTCATGTTTCTTTCTTTCAGTGAGTAACATTCTTTTTCTTTCAAAAGTACCCTACCACGTCTGCAACTCAAACATGGCAACCTTAAGCTACTAGAATCAGACAGTAAAAGTGATCATAAGCAGAGGCTGAAACAGACTGATCCAGTTTCACTGTCCAAGATGAGGGAAATGCAAAAAGCAATCAGCATAGTAAATTAGATTTGTTACATACTTTCATTTTTAATAAACTAAGAGTTGACTGGTAGCAACACAAAGAGGGAGACAGCTCCAAGGTCCCTGCATACCGATGTAGGGCTATTTGTAAAGCCATCTGGATGTCAGGTGTTTGAACCCTGCATGAAGATACAGGGTAAATTACTGCTGACTCATATTAGCAGATAATCTTGTTAGCTGCAACAAGGTTAGAGTCTCTCTCTGGGCAGAGGGGATTAAGGTCTGAAACAGAGTTATACAGGGAAAAAGCTAAGCACTGTTGATGTTAGGGAGAAAACTTAGGCAGAAGTTTGTTTGTTTGTTATTTTATAGCTTTTATTTATTTAGGAAGTTTAACAGATTTACAAATAATTGCCCTGTAAATGTCAGAAACAAAGCGACAATCATTACAACAGTGAGCTTATTTTTTGTTTAAAGAAACTTTATATAATCATCCAATCTCTAACAGGGTGTTTACATAGAATCATAGGACCTCAAGAAGTCATCAAGCCCAGCCCACTATGCTGCGGCAGGAAAAAGTGAACCTAGACCATCCCTCCCAGGGTCTGTCCAACCTGTTTGTAAGAACTTCCACAACCACTCTTGGAAGCGTCTTCTAGAGCTCAACTACCCAGAGGGTGGTGAAACACTGGAATGCGTTACCTAGGGAGGTGGTGGAATCTCCTTTCTTAGAAGTTTTTAAGGTCACGCTTGACAAAGCCCTGGCTGGGATGATTTAATTGGGGATCGGTCCTGCTTTGAGCAGGGGGTTGGACTAGATGACCTCCTGAGGTCCCTTCCAACCCTCATATTCTACGATTCTATGATTATAGTTGGCAAGTTTTTCCTAATATCTAGCCTAAATTTCCCTTGCGGCAGATTAAAAGCCCATCACTTTTTGTCCTATCTTCAGTGGACATAGAGAACAATTGATAACTGTCTTCAGATATGTTAAGGGCTTCTATGAGGATGGTGATCAGGTTCCCCCCTCAATTTTCTTTTCTTACGAACAAACATACTCGGGTTTTTTTAACCTTTCCTCATAGATCATGTTTTCTAAACCATTTATCATTTTTGTTGCTCTCCTCTGGAATCCCTCCAGTTTATCCATATCTTTCCTGAAGTGTGGCCCCCAGAAGTAGACAGTCCTCACCAGCGCTGAGAAGAGCAGAACAATTGCTTCCTGTGACTTACGCGCAATACACCTCAGAATGATTAGCCTTTTTCCACAGCTGCACCACTCTGTTGACTCATAGTCAATATAACCCCCAAATCATTTTCAGCAGTACTACCACCAGTTAGTTCTCATTTTCTAAGCAAGGTACTTTGCCCATGTCCTTACTGAGTTTCATCTTATTGAATTCAGGCCAATCCTCTAGAGTTGCCAGGTGTCCAGTTTTCAACCAGAAAGTCCAGTAAAAAAGGGGATCTCCCAGTGTCCGGTCAGCACTGCTGACTGGACACTAAAAGTCCAGTTACCAGAGTAACCACGATCAGCCTCCCTGCCAAGAGAGCAGGAAGAGCAGCAACTGATGATGATGATGGTGGTGGAGAAAACTGGCTGGCTCCCAGACCCAGCTCCAGACACTCCAGCGGAAAAGTAGGGACTGGTGCTGCCACTGCCCAGGGAGAGGGAATCCTGTCCATCCCCTCTCACCCCGCTGTGCCCTAATTTCCCCGGTCTGGGGACCTACACACACACTGCACACAGCATGTGCCCCCCACCTCCTACTGCCTCTTCTCCCACGCATAGCACATGCCCCCTGCTGCCCATTACCGCCCCCACGCACACAGCCCTCTTTCTGCCTCTTACCACCTCTCTCTCCCACACAGAAATCGCTCTCCTCCCCGCCCCACCCACTGCCAGTTAGTGGTACCCCAACTCCAGTGCCCCCACTCTGCCACTTAGTACCCCCACGCACAGCATGCCCCATCAATTCCAGTTAGGCCTCCCTCCGCACCCCCAACACCCCTATTTAACCACATAGACTTCCAATTAATTTAGTTAAGACTGTACAACATTTCTAATACAGGCGCGCCCTAAGTATTAGGGCACAATTGCAAATAGATGCACACTGGGTAAGTGTCACTGTGTATTTGTATATCCACACTGAATCTGCTCATTAGGTTTGCTTCATCTGAGAGTGCCATCAGTTTTCTCTTTTGAAAATAAAAAAGGTCCCTGAGAAGGTATGTGGGGAAACCCTACCTACAGAACAGGGGAGACATTTAATGAACGCTGCTAAGGCTGGGGCTGGGGGGAGGGGGTTCTACATCATTTTTCTATGGCGTTTTGTTGTAGGAAGGAATCAAGTATGAGAAAAAAAGTTTTCCAAAAGGCAAAGAACAAACACTTCTTTCAAATCTCCCTTGCTGTTCTATGTCTCATGAATCAGCACTATCTTGCTCAATCACACCAGCTTCCTGGGAGTGGGGAGTGAACCGAGGCCAGGCCCTCAGGAGGAAGTGCCGGGTCAGGAGGCAGGGCCTTGGAGGAAGAGCCGGGGGCATGGGCTCAGGGGAAGAGGTGGGGCAAGTGTGTCCGGTTTTCAGCAATTAGAAAGTTGGCAACCCTACAATCCTCCAATTTGTCAGGGTCATTTTGAATCCCAATCCTGCCCTCCCAAGTGCTTGCAACTCCTCCCAGGTTGGAGTTGTTGGCAAGTTTTATAAGCACACTCTCCACTCCATTATCCAAGTCATTAATGAAAACATTGACTACTACTGGACACAGGAATGACCCCTGAAGGACTCCATTAGATACACCCTCTAACTTATTACATCTTACAGAGTGAGCCTCTTTACCCCCTCCAGGACATGTTGCCTCTGGTGATTTTATTAGCCAAACCCCAGGAAGGGGATAAATTTAGACTATGTGCCCTGTATCTGTTTATTCTGTTCAGAGAGGGTGGCAATTACATTTGTGAACAGACAGATAAGAAAATTAATGTAGGATTCTTATCTTGACACTGTCCCTTTAAGGAACGTTCTAGGGAATTTAATATGACTGAAACTAATAGGATTCTATATTCTGTTTACTCTATAAATCTACAGAATGTAATAGTTAATGGTATTCTTCATATTGAATTGAATAGCAATCTCTTCTGTGAAATTCTATAAGCTAGTTTCAAAATCACAGAGACAGCTTCCATAATTT
Source organism: Lepidochelys kempii (assembly GCF_965140285.1). Lineage (NCBI taxonomy): Eukaryota > Metazoa > Chordata > Testudines > Cheloniidae > Lepidochelys > Lepidochelys kempii. Next base: position 157,524,929 of record NC_136382.1, read on the forward strand.
TCCATTAAATTCAATAGGACTTTTCCTTTAATGTCACTGTTTCACATATTAGCAACAAAGCTAAGTCATTAAAATAAATTACGCTTGTGGAATGGAAGAAGAGGCTTGTTGACCTCTTGCTACTTCCCCACTTTGCATGCACAGACCCAGGGACATAATCATGCTTGTGCACTGTCTCAGAAGTCTAGATTCTAAGTAAATCTGGACCACCAGCTGCCCACAAATACAAGAGGTGTGAAATAAAAGTTACATCTCCTCCAGTGTTGATGCATGAGATTTATCTTCCTGTAAGAGGAATTTCAATTTTGGGGACTGAAGTGGGTTGATCTGGTCTCAGAAAATGACATACATGCTTCAGGTTGTCAGCTGAGAGGTCAGGAGGATATCTGACTACAATATGTAGCACGGAACTGCTATATCTGGTGTGTTTATTTGTTTGTTTGCCTTCTCTGAGGGCTCCAGTATTCGTCATGGATGAAGACAGGACACTCTACTAGATTGACCAATAGTCTGATTGACAAGAGCAAGACCTAGAGTGTTTTTCCCCAACAAAGACTTGAAATCTCCCTCCCTGCAGAGGATTTCCAGGGCTGAAGAGTGAATTGTGTTAACTAACCATGAGCTCCTCCCGTCCAGCCCACATCTTTGGGTGGGCCAAATCCAGTAGTTCTTGCTCAGAACAGTACCCCACTGAAGTCAGTGGGAGGTTTGTTTGGGTTTTCTGTTGTTAATTTTCATAAAGGCTGCATGATCTGGTCCTAAATTCCTCAATGAAAAGTTAGACAGAGGAGTCTGAAAAGTTCCATGGTACTGGCCTTTCTGCCTTCAGCAAGTGTGTTTCTAAGGCTGATTCCCTTATAGATGTGTGAAAGTTTCTATCAAACAAGCAACAGGATTGAAACTAGCTTTCTACTCTACTGCTCAAAGTAACCCCTTCCTCCCTCCCCCAGCATCCTCTATACAGACCAGCAGAGACTGAGTCTTAGAGAAGAGTCCACCATAAACTCAGAAATATGACAGTGTTGGGTTAGGTTGAAGAGAGCACATGTGCACATACAAAGCAAGACAACTTTTGAGAAAGTGTAAAGCAGACTTATATGGTCCCCTTCCAAGTGACCACTTCCTCATAGGAACCCTCTACTAATTCAGACTTGATCTGAGTTTCTAGCTAAAGTACCAACCAGGCCCCCAGCACTGTAACATCTGAGTATTTATCCTTTGAGGAAGGGCAGTGCTATTATCCCCATTAAGTACAGAAAGACTAAATGACTTGCCCAGGGTCACACAGAAAGTCTGCGGCAGAGCAAGGAATTAGCTATGCGTCTCCCACATCCCAAGCTAACCACTAGACCACCTTCCTTCCTGGTTGGGGTCTCGGAGCGCTACCATAATACAAACAACAGCATCTTAGGGTCTGAGGAGTCTACTACTGGCTGACTGCCCCCTCTCTTCTGTTCTCCTGTACTTCGTTCAGGATAGTTTTAAATGACTGGTAAACTGGGCTCCCACCACGTCCCAACTATTCCTTACTCAAAATTGATCTCACAGTTAAACGTTTTCTTATAGTTAGCCTACGTTCTTCTGTCTGGCTCACTTCCATCCCACCAGGCCCAGCCGTGGCCACTTTTCCCATTCAAAATAATTCCTCCCCTTAGTGATTATGTAGCCCACTGGTGAGCGTGTGCTACAGGACGCCTCTGTGCCAATCCAGAGAGGGCATGAGCTGCACAGCCCCCAGCTAGAGAGCACTGCCTCGTTAGCTCAAGCTGCAGCAGCTCCACTTACAGCATTTCGATCTCTTGTGTGTTGGACAAGATGGCAGCTGTCACATTTACATGTTTCGGATATTAGTCCCTAGTTAGCATGGTTCCCTATTAGTCACTGATTAACGATTTTCTCTGCCTTTCATTCTTCCTCCTCTGTCACACTATAACAAGGTATCCCCATCCACTCAGGCCACTTCCTCCATTCTGCGCTCAGCCTACCGCCACCCTGAGGCTTAACTTCATGTGTATCCACAGGCCACAAAGATTTACAGCCTCCCACTAACAACTTCACAGGACACAATGAGGAGCGGGAGGGCAAAAGATCCAGGCCATTCTGTGAAGGCAAAGCACTGGCAAGAGATGCCCAGACACTCATAGACTCATAGATATTAAGGTCAGAAGGGACCATTATGATCATCTAGTCTGACCTCCTGCAGAATGCAGGCCACGGAACCTCGCCCACCCACCGTGCATTCTGGGAAATAAGAGCAAGGCCCTGTTAGTGTCATGCACGCCAATGTGTTTGATCAAACCATGTCAATGCTGTGCTATAATAGGTTACAAAGAGATGTTCTCCAGGAAGCTCATCATGCAGAAAATATTGCTGTCCATTTCCTTACCGTACTCAACAGCCTTCTAGGTGCGCTTGACAAAACACCCGTCTGCCAGGGACTCCCTCATTTCATAAGACCAGAAAGGTTCTTCACAAGTGACAGAGTGGGAGCCACGTTCCACCGTCTTCCAGGCATTTCACCATGTCGGTTGCAGCAGATTTGCAATGCATTGCCAGTGTGCTACAGCGAGCCATGGGCCAGGTTTCGATGAAATCACCAGCCCTCACAAACCCAGGGCTGTTTTGCAGGGCCTTACATGAAGCAGTGTGTGTTGGACCCCCATCCAGTTCCCTCCCTATGATGGGCTCTCACTATCACTGTGTACATGTAAGACACACACCAGCCATCTCTGCCTGCCCATGACCCTTCTCATGCTCTGCCAACAGCCTCCCTCATCCTGGTATCAATGCCCTTCCCAGTCAGCCACATGGGCTGGCAAGCCAGGAAGTAGAGTTTAAGCACAGCTTTCCAAAAGGGAGGGCTCTTGGGAAACTGAGTCTCTGATGTGGGTGCAGACAGGTGGAAATGCAGTCAGAGAATCTGGGGGCGGCAGGGCGGGGCACAGGGAGAGTGGGCCTTAGAGGAAGGTGCAGATACGGAAAGAGGGTTTCCAATGCTCCAGCTGGAATTTTGACCCAGAGCCACCACTACATACCTGGGATAGTTAGGAAATAGCTCAATAAATCTGTCCGCTGCCTGCTTTGAGCAGAGTGTAAGGCATTCATTAAAGGGATGCTGACTAATAAACCATATGTTTTTAAAAAACAAGGGTCAGATCCTGAGCTGAGGCCAAGGAGCATCCAGCACAGTTGGGGGTGTTTTCAAAAGTGGCTTTGAAACATGTTCACACTCCCCCAGTTCTGGGGTTTCTTTGCACCAGAGACAAGGTGGGTGAGGTAATCTCTTTTATTGAGCCAACCTCTGTTTGTGAGAGACATGCTTTTGAGCTACACAGAGCTCCTCTTCAGATCTGGGTGAGGTACTCAGTGTGACACAGCTTAATACAAGGTACAAACAATGAAAATTAACACAACCAAGGTTATACCATTCCTGCGCTACCGAGGGGAATCCCCACATAACTATTTATACAGGCTCTCTTTCCCCTTTGCACTTTCAAAGCAATGCCAAGGCCAGGGAGCAAGGCCAAGGATCAAATCCACTTTTCTTTGCTGGTTTTGACCACTGAAAAGCAACCAGTTTGGCAGCGTTTAGCATCAATAGGCCTAATTATGATCTCATTTGCAGTGACTCCACTGACTTCAATGAACAGAAATGGATTTACACTGGTACAAGAGAGACTTAGATCAAGAGTAGATCAATGGGACCTGATGTATTTTGGTGTACCAGATATCAGAATCTGGCCTTCTGAATGTACATGGGGATTACTGGCCCCCGGCTACCATTCTGCACCACGAGGCTTGTGTTTTGCTTTGTTTTAGGAGGAGACTGTGAAGAGTAACTTCAGCAGCTGAACACCACAAGAAAAGCCTTTTAGGTAGGTGGAATATAATTACTCAAATTGGAGTTTAGGAGTTTAATGCCAGGATTAACATCCTGTTCCTCCACCAACATTGCTGGATATGTAATGTCCTAGAGTGCTCATGGCTTCAGCTTTAAATCCCACCCAAAACTTTCCTGATCTCTTTCTCTCTCCTCACTGCAGTAGAAAAATAAGACCCTGCACTTCATCTGGGTATCAAAATGGTCTGAAGGATAAACAAAACCTACCTCTCTGGCTCCTTCTTATAGGCCAGAGACATTTCTGTTAATCTACAGATGAGAACTAGACCCCCAACAAAGGCTGTTTAGTCATTGCAAGCTTCCCAGTTATGGCTAAACTGTAACTGACTGTAACTATTTGCCTGGGCCATTGAAAAGTCGAGCTTTTAGTTAGAGAAAATATGAATGTACAACCAGATTCTCCCCTAGAAATAATGTTCCCCAGCCATGTTGCTCTCAAAAATAAATAGGGATGAAAGAAGAAAGTGTGTTCTGCCCTCTGCAGTGATCTCTCTCTCTCTCTCCCTCTCTGTGGCAGGTTAAAGTCTTCAGAGAGATGTCGTTATGTTGTAAGAAAACTAGGCCCTGACTACTCATGGTCATTAAAGCTGCCATGACACATTGCACAAGTTTATGTGCATTCGACTGGCCAAATTTTGACATAGGGACTTGCAGTGACCCTATTGCAATCCCCCTGTGGTTTCAACAAGAGAGGTTTTTCTTCACTTCTCCTTCCTCAAAAACAGGGCTCAATTCAGAGGGTGTAGGGCAAGTGTAAGTCCCCTTGGAGAGTATACACAACCCAGGAGGCCCTGATGCCAGCCACACAGCCAGTTCTGTCCCATCAGCTGTGCTCCTCCTCTCCTATCTTCCCAGGCTCAGGAGGTGTTCTGGGGCAGGCCAGAGGAAAGAGGAGTTATGCTGAGGGATGAAAAGGTGTGGCTGTGGTGGTCCTGCACCTCAGTAATTCTGAGCTGCCTGTGCTGGGAGCAGGACCAGTAGGGTTGCCAACTTTCTAATTGCATAGAACTGAACAATCCTGCCCCGCCCCCTGCCCTGAGGCCCCGCCCTGTGCCTTCTCTGAGGCCCCGCCCCTACTCACTCCAGCCTCCCTCCCATCATTGCTCACTCTCCCCCACCCTACCTCACTTTCACTGGGCTGGGGCAAGGGGTTGGGATGTGGGAGGGGGTGAGGGCTCCAGCTGGGGTTGCAGGCTCTGGGGTGGAACCAGAAATGAGGAATTCAGGGTGTGGGAGGGGACTCTGGGCTGGGGCCAAGGGGTTTGGAGTGCAGAAGAGAGCTCAGGGTTGAGGCAGGGGGTTGGGGTTCAGGGTGCAGGCTCCAGCAGGGAGTTTGGGTGCGGGAGAAGGTTCCAAGGGCACAGGGTTGGGGTGCGGGCTCCGGAAGGGTGGCGCTTACCTCATGCGGCTCCTGGTCAGTGGCAGAGTGGGGCTCAGGCAGGCTCCTTGCCTGCCCTGGCTCCACACTGCTTCTGGAAGCAACCGGCATGTCCTGCTCCTAGGCGGAGGCATGGCCAGGCAGCTCTGTGCCTTGCACACTTCCTGTACCTGCAGACACCACCCCAACAGCTCCCATTGGCCATGGTTCCCAGCCAATGGCAACTGCGGAGCTGGAGCTCTGGGCAGGGCCAGCACACAGAGCCTCCCTGGCCCCTGCACCTAGGGGCCATAGGGACATGATATTGCTTCCAGGAGCTGAATGGAGCCAGGGCAGGCAGGGAGCCTGCCTTAACCCCGCTGCACCGCTGACCGGAGCTGCCAGGATCCCTTTTCAACTCGGCATTCCAGTCAAAAACCAGATGCCTGGCAACCCTAAGGACCAGCAAGCCCTGCAAACCACTTCCCGTCTGACACCAGTGCAGGGATGACTCTGCTTAATAGCTTGACTACAATGCCTTCCCCTCCTTTGTTTCTCATTTCACCGTGAACACCACCACCATTCTCCCTGTCACTCAGAATTGTAACTTGGGCATCATCTTTGGCTCAGCCCACTCTAGATCCTTCTATTCATGAAGGAACCATGCTGATTCTTCCTGCATACGATCGCTAACATCTGGCCTTTCTGGTCCATCCAGAGAGCTAAATCTCTTCCAGGCTCTCATCATTGTGCATCTCAGTTACTGCAACATCTTCTCGGGCCTTGGCAAATGCAGTCTTGCCCTGCTCAGAACCACTCAAAAGGCTGCTGCAAATATCATTTCACTTTGAACACGTCACCTCTCTTTGCATCCCTGCATCGGCTCTCCTTTTCCGCATTGCATCAAACACAAACTACCTGTCTTCACTTTCTAGGCCCCTCACAGCCTAACTCCATACCACCTATCATCTCTTATATGACAGATACATTAGTATATGACCATGTAGTGCATACGCATAAAGTGAGACTGACTCTTGCACGGGCAACCTGAATTCTGGAATTTTCAAACTGATGAGTGCTTGATTTTGCAACCTTAATAAAGTTGTTTAAATTTAGTCTTTTTTGGATATAAATGCAGGTTGTTACTAGAAAAGGTCCTGGACCCTAACTCCCAAACTTTGGAGGACTGTATACCCACAACTTCGTAGCTTGCCCTTGTGTCGTTAATGAGCCGATTAAAATACCAACTTGGGAAATTCAGATCTGAATCTGGATCCAAACTGTGGCCTCGTCTCTTACTGTTCTTATTCACAGTGTATTATTTATTTTAATTGCACTTACAGAATTACCTTAACTAATTGCCACACAAACCAGGACCTGCACTTTGGTGCACAGGTGATACACAGGAGACATTAAAGCCTCCAATCCAACAATCATGGAACAACAAGGGCCTACTTTGTGCCCTAGCTAGCAAAGGTAAAACAAAGGACCAATTATAATCACAACTCTCCCTTCATTAAAGCTTTGAAAACTGACATGAAATCAACACACAGGCATCACTGCCTGCCAAAAATCCCCTACATTTATATACTTCCTCTTGAATGATCCAAAAGCCCTGGCACAAAAATCACTTTACACACAAGTAGAATGCAACACCTTTGGGGTAGAACCCAGCAACTGTTTAGCAGGGCACAGCAACCCTACATACCAATTTAGCAAAAGGAGTGAAGAATATTGTATCCAACTGAATCTGCATTGGACAGAATGATTAACCTACGTGTCCTGGCCAAATTGTAGTGGAAGTAATCATTTCAAATGAGCATAGCTCTGGGTATTTGAAACATCTGACCTCCACTCCATGCTCTGCCACTGATCTGCGGGGCTTTAAGCAAGCCATTCAGGAGTATAGGAATTTCCATACCAGATCAGACCAATGGTCATTCTAGTTCAGTATTCTGGCTCTGATGGTGGCCAGTACCCGGTGCTCTGAAAGGTGCAAAAAGATCTATAATGGGAAATTGTGTAATAAGCTGTCCATAGGTGAAGTTTCTTCCTAACTCCCATCGGTGACGGACTGATTTATATCCTGAAGGATGAGGGTATATCCTCTCATATGTAACCATGTATGCGCTTAGCATACAAATGCTTAGTGAGTCTTTTTTTAATTCCTAGTTAGTTCCTGATCCAAATGCTATCTAGCAGCTACATAATAGGAATTATGTCCTCCTATCAGTTGTGCACTTGTTGCCTTTCCATTTCATTGTCCATCCCCTTGTTCTTGTATCACGTGACGATAAACTGGAGCATCCAGATTACTTTCCCTATATATCTACCATGTACCCTCTATTCATTCTAATTTTAATTCTATCCCTCCTGCTATAGACATCTTTCCATTCTCATATCCATCTCAATCCCTCATTTCATGAGTCCCTTCCAGATGAGGTGCCCAGCATGGAACACAGTATTCAAGATGAGAGCACACCATCAATTTCTGTAATGACTTTCTAACATTATCAACATTAATTCCTTTTGTATTATCTTACCAAATTGGTTGCTTTTTGACCACCCCTGATGTTTTCACCGATCTGTCCACTATAACACCCCATCCCTGAACAATTACAGCTCATTTAGAACCCATACCCATTAACAAACTGTGTCTCAATTTCCCCCATATGTACAATAGAGCTAATCATCATTACTGGTTTGTATCCAGGATGACAGTGGCTGTAAATCATTGTCAACTGACAGCTATTGTGTGACTAATGAGAAATTCTGGTTTCCATTCAGTTCTGAGTGGAGAATTGTCCACACAGCAAAGAAGCCAGTGACTGAACTCCAAACTCTTTCCCCACCCCCAGAGGTGTGCCAGGTCTGCAGCACAGTGGCAGAGTAATGGCGGGAAAAGAAACAGATTGATAGAGCCAGAAGAGTTCCCAGAAGTCACCTACTACAGGACAGGCCTAACAAAGAAAATAAAAACACCTACAAGATCTCTATCAAGCATTCTTACAACTACAATACCCACCTGCGGAAGTGAAGAAACAGATTGATAGAGCCAGAAGAGTTCCCAGAAGTCACCTACTACAAGACAGGCTTAACAAAGAAAATAACAGAACGCCACTAGCCATCACCTTCAGCCCCCAACTAAAAACCCTCCAACGCATTATTAAGGATCTACAACCTATCCTGAAGGATGACCCTACACTCTCACAAATCTTGGGAGACAGGCCAATCCTTGCCTACAGACAGCCCCCCAGCCTGAAGCGAATACTCACCAGCAACCACATACCACACAACAGAACCACTAACCCAGGAACCTATCCTTGCAACAAAGCCCGTTGCCAACTGTGTCCACATATCTATTCAGGGGACACCATCACAGGGCCTAATAACATCAGCCACACTATCAGAAGCTCGTTCACCTGCACATCCACCAATGTGATATATGCCATCATGTGCCAGCAATGCCCCTCTGCCATGTACATTGGTCAAACTGGACAGTCTACGTAAAAGAATAAATGGACACAAATCAGATGTCAAGAATTATAACATTCATAAACCAGTCAGAGAACACTTCAATCTCTCTGGTCACATGATTACAGACATGAAAGTTGCGATACTACAACAGAAAAACTTCAAAACCAGACTCCAGCGAAAGACTGTTGAATTGGAATTCATTTGCAAATTGGATACAATTAACTTAGGCTTGAATAGAGACTGGGAGTGGATGGGTCATTATGCAAGGTAACCTATTTCCCCTTGTTTTTTCCTACCCCTCCCCCCCCAGACGTTCTTGTTAAACCCTGGATTTGTGCTGGAAATGGCCCACCTTGACTATCATACACATTGTAAGGAGTGTGATCACTTTAGATAAGCTATTACCAACAGGAGAGTGGGTTTGTGTGTGTGAAAAAGGGGTGGGGGGGGTGGGGAAGAAAACCTGGATTTGTGCTGGAAATGGCCCACCTTGATTATCATACACATTGTAAGGAGAGTGATCACTTTAGATAAGCTATTACCAGTAGGAGAGTGGGGTAGGGGGAGAGAAAACCTTTTGTAGTGGTAAACACCCATTTTTTCATGGTTTGTATGTATATAAACATCTTCTGTATTTTCCACAGTATGCATCCAATGAAGTGAGCTGTAGCTCATGAAAGCTTATGCTCAAATAAATTGGTTAGTCTCTAAGGTGCCACAAGGACTCCTTTTCTTTTTGACACTATCACTGCCTCTTCTGTAAATAAATACAGGGCTTCAGTCTTAAGGGCTGTCAGGCTTTCCCCAGTACTGAATCCACTTAAAGTCATTAAAAAAACCCAGCTAAGCCAGGTAGCAAAGGGAAAGGTTGTAATCTTCTGAGTTGTAGAGGCATCTGAACAATGGTATCTCAGATCAAACCTCTCCAGCAGCCACAGACAGCGAGAGTGTAAATTAGGCTGTGATTTAGCTCCATTTAGTGGCCTTTCTTCAATCCCTCATTTCCTCACACACTGTGGGAACTGACTCGTATCCTTCAACTTTTACAGCTGTTGCCTGGAAATGGAAAGTGAAGAACTTAGGGTGAGTGTGTGTCCAGGTGCTTTCCCGCATATGTGACAGTACACCTGTGTGCCTGGGATGTGCGTGTGTAGCAGATGGAAGATACCTGTGTGCGAGTGCACATATGTCTGCTCAGGGCATGTGTAAGCAGAAGCATGTCAGAGAGAGTATGTGTGTGAGAGTGAGCTGCGTGCAAACAAGCATGTAGAAGCGTGACTGTATATGCATGCATATTTCCTTCCAGTGGAGCTCCAATCCCAGAACTTCATGAGAAAAGTCCAGTGCTCTCTGACCCTGGCCTCAATTCCTCCCCATTCTGCTAAGGGCCCTTGATCAAGATGGATTTTTCTTGGGTATGATCGTTCTAGGGTTTTTATCTGATTCCCCTCAGTTCACATTACAGCTGCCACTTGTCTCCATGGTGCCCACGTTGATTTACTGCCTCGTTCAGCACAGCTCTGGCACAAGCTGTATGAAAAAGGGACGGACCAAAGCTGGCATGAAACAAGGGTCTGGGCACGTAAGAGTGCAGGGAATGGGATGTGGGGCCGGGGGTAGGAGGGGAATAGAAAGCCGTTTCATAAACAAATCGAAAGAGGGCAATTTTATTCCCTATCATGTCCACAAACAACCATGAGCTCATCGTAAGGCCTCCAGGCTAAAAAGAAGAGACAAACCCATCAGCAAGCATCAGCCCCACATCCCACTGGCAAAAAGCAGCAGCAGTTCAGAGAGGATTACTTTATTGCAAGGTTTTTTGTTTTTTTTTTTTGGTACACTGGATTAAGGCTCCTGTGACATGTGGCATCTAATACACAGGGACATCTTGTCAGAAGGCAACATGAGCTGGAGTGCTTTTTTGTTGGTTCCCCCCGTCCCCTTCCTTTTTAAAGCCAGAAACTAAAGGATTCGGGAAAAAAATAAATCAATTTAAGCTTTTGTGTAGGGAATACATTGGAATAAAGAACCAGGCCTGCTGGAAGAGATAAGGGAACTGACAGTAATAACGCCAGGGGTCAGGAGGACAGATATCATGCCAGGCAGCCACTGCAGTAGGGGTGGATTTCTTGTGGCATTTGATCAGTCTGATTAAATCAGGACAATTAAAAAGGAGCACATGTCAACTGCTGGGTTTTCAAATAGTCTGTGATAGCTATATTTCACACGCACACTCTCCACTGTTTGTGGTGATGACAATACTGAGAACTTCTTAAAGTGCTTTCCATCCATAAGTCCCAAAGCAGCACACAGATGGTGTAAATGCATTGCACCACTCCCCACATCTTGCCAATGAGGAAACTGAGGTATGGAGAAGTGAGGTGACTTGCCAGAAGTCATGTGGCTAGTCAATGGCACAGAGCTCCACTCTCTTGACTCCCCTGCCAGATGTCTAGCCCCAGGGGCTGATTGTCTCCCTCTTATGGAAAAGATGGGGATGGGCCAGAACCTGAGCCTGACAGCCAACCTCCTGGCGGGGAGAAAAGAAGCTTCTGGATCTGAGCCAGCCTCTGGTTTTGGTTTTGCAAACCCAGCGGTGGCTGGGCTGGTAGAGGCCCGTGTGGTTACAACAGAGAAGTGCTTTATTGATGGCAGTCAGTAGCACCACTTCCCAGGTTAGCAAGAGCTCTGCCAACGTTAACTCCTTCAGTGCCTACCAGTACCCCAACACCATGCCCTGATTTTACCCTTCTCTCTTGAGAAAGCACTGATTCCACCCACCTGTCCCTTCCTGCCTTTCTAACGAAGCAGAAAGCAACTGAGGAACTCTGTTTAACTTTCTTCCTTTATGGAAAACAGTCCTATAGCATTTCACAGAAAATGTTACCTTCCCCACAGGATTTATAGAAAATTATATCCCAGTGATAAAATTCAATTGGATGGCTCAAGGCAACTACAGAAAGCATCACCTTTTATTACATTCTAAAGGTTAAGCATGCCTAGCCCACCTAGTCTCCCCCAATTGTTCCTTCCAATGCTTTGTCTAATCGAATGTCTAGTGACTCAAATGAGGAGCTTCTGCCACTTCCCTTGGAACACTAGTCTCACCACCCAGTAACTCCCAGTGGGATAAATGGTGCCTTCTGAACAAGGGGTGGTGCATAAGCTGCACAATTGCAGCAGTTGCCCTGAATTAAGATTACTCCCCTGCTTCCCTCTCACTCCATGGGACAGCCTATACCAGCATTAAGTTACTACCCGCTGTCTGCTGAGTCAGCTATGCAGACCTGTGAGGGGGTAGCCGTGGAAGCACTTGTTCCCGACCTGCTCCACCCCTACCTGCTCTAGGGAGTGAGTAAATAGGCACCTAACCCTGCTTACTCCTGTGTGCCAACATCCAGGTAGCCCTTATAGAGGTTTGTGGGTGGGGAGCGTCTTATTCCCTTGCACAGATGCATAACCCAAGTCACCATCTACCCCACTGAGATATTAATCTTACAGTTTCCTGTGCTCAATTTTATCCCATTATTCAAGGAGCATAGACCCTTTGGGTCACCCTAAGTAATTCCTCTCCCTCCTTGATGTTTGCCTCTTTCTAGTGGTTGTAAATGGTTTTCACCTCCCCTTCTTTAGCCCTGGCTGGACAGCTTCCCACCCCAACAGATGAGCACTGATATCCCTCCAAGAATGAGGCTGATCAGGTGACAGAGTTGTTGGAGTTGTTTGGGTTTTTGACTTGTCAGCAGAGAGATTCCTAGTATGCTGATGAACTTGGTGTACTTTTAATGCCAAAGAGATCCAGCCTCAATATCCCTGTGAGCAGTGTGACAGAACGACTTGCTCAAGATCAACTGAAATTCACTGAACCTTGAGAAGGGCCTCCTGCTGCAACCTAACTTTATGACTCTCCCACTACTCCCACCTGGGTGTTCTTTCTAACTGAAACTGACAGGGCAATGATTAGCTGACAAGTTCATTACCGTTCCCCTCATTGGAATTCTCTCCCTCAGATCCCTTAGACGAATATAAACAGTGTTTAAAACCCTGGTTTGAGAAGGTTCTCCTGGCCTGAGAGTAACAGCTCAGAAAGAGTAGAAAGAAAGAGACGCTGCAGAGGGATACGCTGGCTGTCCCCAGCCCACCTCACCTGGTCATCTCAGGTAGTCACCATCACTAGGAAACCTGCCGACATTCACTCAGATCTAGGAATTAAGGTTGCTGGGTTTGGGTTCTCTTCCCCGCCACCCAAAGGAGCCTAATGGAGTTAGGTGTCCAAGTCTCACTGAAATTCAACAGGATTTAGGTGCCTAACTCACTTAGCTGCCTTTGAAAATCCCCAATTTAAATTACTACATTCTGGGATGGCAGAGCTAAACTGAAGCGGTCAGCTGGATGAGGTAGTTCATCCCATCTGAGATTCCTACCCTCACCCCCCTTTTTTTAAAAAATATAAAATCTAGAGCAACATCAAGTCAACTCCTCTGCAGCAAGCCATTCCTGCTGGCCAGAAGCAAGTGATGTTCAGTGACAGTGGAAACCACCACCCAGTATGAAGGAATGGAGAACATGGTTTAGCCTGATACACAGAGGTGTAACTAGAAGTAATGGGGCAAACCTGAGCAAATGAAGGGGCAATTTTCCCATAGGTTCTGTAGAGCGCTTGACACATTTTAGGCCTTATGCATAGGGACACAAGCTGGGTATTAGGGACAAACTCCCCCACAGTAAGATCTGTTAGATTGCTGAGTGTCCCCATAAGGGAAGTGATGGGAACCTCAACTCTTGACTCAGTTAGATGTAGAGTGGAGAGTATACTCTAGGGACAGTCCTCCATGGGCTAGGAGGGATGGCTTGGATGACCAGATCAATCTTTCTTAACTCTCAAATCTATGACTCTATGCAGCCTGTGCACCACACAAAGCAGTAACACTTGGGAGCATTTCCCGCCTTAAGACCCAGGGAACCCAGTGAAGATCTACTGTGGTTACAACCCTGATATGTGAACAGGGACCAGGTCCAGCCCTAGCCATCACATCCATACCCCTTGGTGATACCATTGTTGAAGTATAGTTGTGCCATGTAATGTGACTATGTAAAAATGGCCCCTTCTTACTCAGCAAGCTTGCTCCCCAGAAGTATTCAGGGTCACACATGCTGACTTCAGAAACAAGAACAAGCATTTACTGCTTTTAGCTTATGTTGCCCCTGCACTGTTGATTCTAATGGGGATTTGTGCTTATAAAAAAAAAAACACCCAACAATGACAAACTGTATTATCATAATTGTTAACTCACTGGTCACCATCAATAGTGTTAATTCTGGTGTTTCCCCACTGCATATATCATCTGACAGGCTTGAGCAGACCCATATGGGCTCTGGGTGTGACCAGTAGATGGGTTCTAGGTCTGACCACGAGCATCTCTAGTGACAAGGCAGCTTCCCCTGACAACTTGTTCTGTTGCCACGTCCTTTGGAGTCAGTCTGAATTCTCCCTGCTGCAGCTTAAGCCCATGACTTCTTGTCCTCTCCTTGCTGACTAATGAAAATAATTGGTCCTTGTACTCTAGATACAGTAACGTCACTTTTCATATTCATAGACTGTCACCTTAACTGCCCTTGGGGTTCTTTCCCTTACACTAAGCATGCCCACTTCTCTTAACCTCTCCTCAAAGGCCCTTTTTCCCCCTAAATCCCTTGTTGTTTTTATTGCTTTCCTCTGAACTCTTTCCAATTTGTCTTTTGAAACCCCCTTACCCTCACTTAGGTGGCCAAAGCCCCCAATAAAATGTGGTGGGCATTGGGCAGAGCTTTAATTTTACCTCTCCATCTCCCAGCCAGTGGGGCTTTGCATGTTATTTCAATGTAGTATTTGTGACTTAATCATCAATTTAACGCTATTTCAGACAGCAGCAGACCCTGCAGGAGTAAATAGTCTCTCAAACAGCATGAATATTAGGAGCTCTTAATTGCCCTTGTAATCACATTGTGGCTCCTAAGTAGGAACCTTGCCAGGCAAAGCTACTGCTGGCATTAAACTGAGATGCCAGCTTTTAAATTTTGCAGAAGAAATCAGCCTCATTTGCAGAAAAAGTAAGAGACCTGACAACTGTGATAAACACCATTCTTACTAGTTTCTTATAGATACCATATTAGGCCCTGATTCAGCAAAGCACTTAAGCAATTGCTTAACTTTGAACACATGCATAAGTCTATTCTCTTCAGCAAAGCACTTAAGCATATGTTTAAGTCCCACTGAAGATCCATACTGCCCATATCTGAGCAGTCCATTCTTTTAAGCTATCCCAGAATGTTCATAATATAAAGTCAGTGGTATTTATAGCAAGTGAGGCTTCTCCATGCAAGGAAGTTGCACAGGTTTAACTTAAATTGGTTTAAAACCAATTTAATTAGATTAGTACAAAACCCTGTGTAGACACTCTTATTTTAGTTTAAGAAAGGCTTATTTTGGTTTAGTTTAAGGGTACGTCTACAGCTGTAGTGCTGTAGACACTTACTCCAGCAATGGAAGAAATTTCTCCATCACTTTCCAAGAGGCAGTCATTAGGTTGACAGAAGTTTTCTGTCAGCCCAGCTGTATCTAGAATAGAGGTTAGGTTGACTGACTACATCACACAGGACATTACATTTTTCATAGACCTGAGTGATATAGCTAGGTCAACCTGAGGTTTTAGGTTGAGACTATGCCTAAATCAGTGAAGAATCAGCTTAGGACTTGTGTATACATTAACTGGTACTGAAATATCTATATGGGTTTTAATTCACACCTGTAGTAATTGCCAAGCAAAAGCCATGTGTAGATATTGTTTCCCCAATTAAAAGAGTCCTATTTTGATTTCACTTAAATGAGTAGTAAATTAGATTGAATTAGGACACTCAATATGAAATAAGTGTCCAAACAGAATTGTATGGAAATACAAATCAGGCTTAATGAACACCTTTTGCTGTTATTTCGGTTCCAGTTTGTGTGAAGGCTAAATCCACAGATACCACTCAAACTGAAAGAAGAGTGTCTAATGCAGAGTTCAGCACCAGTTTAACTAAATTAGTTCAAGATCACGCCTTTCGTTAAACTGGTACAAGATTGTGTGTAAACAAGGCCTAGATTTACAACAAGTAGTAAATACATTTTACTTCTTTAAGCAGCATATAACCAAGTTGTGGATTTCACTGCTGCAGAAGGAGGTCATGGAGCAGAGTCAAAAGGCTTGATTTACCACTAGGGTTACTCCTTTTTATGATGACGCAGTTCCAGTGGTGAATTAGGCCCAGTGATATTGATAGATTTTTTTATCTCAGCAGGAATTTTTCAATTAAGTGCAATGTTTCATTGCAGCATTGGGATTTGGTCATGGCAGGCAGGTACGATACCAACCCTGATGGAATGAGAGTCTGATGAGGTCTGGAAAACAGGATTTCTCCATGTGCCATAACACCAGTTCTGATTATTCAGGTATATGGATTAAATTTCATCTTTCAAAAAGCAGCACTCTTGAGTGCTAATAATTTTTACCCTTTGCTTCTACAGAGCAGCGTGGCATCTGGTCGGAAAAGCCAAATTGAAAGTTCCTTGTTTCTTGGAGTCATTGGATGTATCATGGAGATCCTTGTTACGGAATTCCTTAATGTGTACATGCATTACGATAGGCAGGGATTTGGGCACTGTCTATTAACGTTGCCCAATACTTCTCATTATAGGATCTTGTTGTCAGATGCTTTAACAATTTTGCCAAATTTTAACTATTGGGCTGAAATGTCCCAGGCTGAGTGTCTGCCTCAGGCAGAATTTTGGGGGGACATTTCAGCCAACACAGTTCAGCAGTTTCCAAGAACAAGGCCAGGGAGAAATAACATTGTTTTGCCGATGTTGTGGTGATCTTTTGTTTGAGCCGCTCTAGCAGGGGCTTGAAATTTGGCAGGAGGCTGATCTGTGTGTCAGGGATATGCCTTATGCTGGTCTTGTGAAAATCTGCACAAATTTGGCCAAGTTACAAGCCTTTGAAAAAAAATCTCAGTTCTCACATGCTGTGTAGGAACTTTTTATAGTTTAGCACCACAGAAAAGCCTACAAGGAAATTAATAATTCCATCTACAAAGCAGGGTTTAAATAGTGTACAGTAAATAAGGCCTGGGACCACACATTAAACAATGGGGATAAAAGAAAACATTAAATAGCTACTCATTCTATGACTGCCATCCATCTCGTGCATTAAATGACACAGGGGTCTAGTGGAAAAATAGTATGTGATCATGTAATTAAAGACTGTTATAACGCACACACACAAGGGGGCTGAATTATGTTGCACGGGGAACCTTAATTCTGGCATTTCCTATTTCTGAGTGCTTGACTTTGCAACCTTAATAATGTTCTTTTAATGTAGCTTTGTGTATGTGTAATAAAATATCTCAGTTACTACACAACAAATGACATGGCTAGTTCAGTCATCCTCTGACTTTTGGTAGATTTCCGTTCAGTTTAACTATGGAGTGGCTATCAATGCCTCTATATCAGAGACCTGGATCATACCTTCATTCCCTGCAGAAAACCCACAGGAAGAGTCAGACACAAAATCTTTGTGAGATTCTCCCCACAAACATCATCTATGGAGCGGGGGGAGCAAAGCAGTTTCAAGTCGTAGCAAACTGTACAGCACAAGTCACAATTCATAGCAGTTTATATTGTCTGTACTAGGGGTTTGCTCCAGCACAGCTACACTGGTGTCTTGCTACTAACAGTTGAAATTGGGATAAATCCCCAGTGTAGACAAGGCCTAATACTTTAAACAAATCTAAACCAGATGATCCTTCTGCAGATTATGACAGCATTTTACGAACCATTTCACGCGACTGAGGGTAGGAACGTGCCTTGTGCAACCTAGGTATGCATTTTAACTCTTGTTACTTGGAAATATCATTCATTAATTTTGATTTTAGCCACAGGAAATCAGATGGCTGGTTAATTTGTGTTTCAGGCTGGTTTCCCCTTCTCCTCCCCGCAGGCTGCACTGCATTAAAACGCCACCACTGCCACTCTACTCCCACGCAAATGCATGCTCCTGCAAAATGACCAACTCCTTTGGTTCTCTGGCTTCAGTGCCAAAACACCCAGTCAGGCAGCTCTCTTGGATCTCAGCATTGTCCACTCAGCTGAGAGAATACTCTGCATTCCTTAGCCAGTATGCGGAATCACGAAAATCTCAACACATGCAGAGCCTAAATTTAGGTCACTGACCAAACTTGAACTCTGGGTTTCAAACTGCAGCTGTCAACGGCCAAAGCATAAGGGGCTACAGTGCCTTAGCACCATGTCACAGGGTGCACTCACCAGGGGCACCTCCTCGTGGTTGCTCTGGGGATTAGCTCCTTTCAGGTGCTGCACCCTCCTCTGGTGGTCTCTCCACCCATCGTCCTCTCTCACCCTATGGCCACTCTCACTCCAGGAGCTGCATCTTCCCCTTGGTGACTTGGCCCTCTGGCCACCTCACTAGGGTCCTGCCCTTCCAGGGATTTCAGGGCAAACTGTTCCAAGCAGTCCACTCTCCAGCCTATGCCACTTCCCCAGTGGCCAGTAGAGGAACTCAGACCCACCCTCTACTTTGGGTTCTAGATCAGGGGCCTTCTAGTCAGCAGCTAAGGTCTGTACCTTCCTGAACCTTGCTGCCCTTTCCCCTGAGCCTTACTTTACCTTCTGGCTCTCCCTCCTTCCAGGGGGAGAATGTAGACTATACTGTATAGTCCCAAGTGTGCCCTTCACCCAGGGAGTAGCTACACTCTACTTCCCTGCAGCTCCCAGCTGTCCTCAGATACTGGGCTTTATACAGGCCCCGCCTGTTCCTGTCCAGCTGAGCCTCCTCTCTGATTAATCCCCGCTCTCTGGCTCCTCCTCCAGGTGCAGCCTGGGCACTTCATTGGCCTGCCTAGCTACCTTAACCACTTCAGGTCTTGTGTGGGGTGGACAGCGCATCTCATGACATCACACACACACACACACATAAATATCACCCTTGGGAACTTAAGTGGCAGATCCAAATATAAATTCTTCAAAAGCTGCTGCATCACCAAAAACTAAGTAGCATACGAATGAAGTGTGACCAGTACATTTTCCCAAGTTTTAGAAGCTGGAAGTACGGGGAACTATAGCTTTGCAGTCATCCTCAGGAAGGAGCAGGCCTGGTTTTCCATCTGGAATTGCAATGTCTGTTTTCTTGAAAGGAAAGGACAAGGACATTTTGCTTTTCACTGCTCAGTGGAAGCTTAGAATTGAATGGCTGAAACTCCAAAAAGATGATGCTCATTGGAAAAAGCTTCCCTCGGTCTGTCCCTGGGAAAAGAAAGGCCCCATTTGATAGCTCGCATTGCATATAATCATATTTTAAATGAACTTATGGTTTATACAGCACCTTCCTCCTATAAGATCCCAAAGCAATTTACAAACTATAGGCTATGTTCTGACTGCATAGGAAAATATTCCCAAGTGGCTGAATTAATATGGTAGTAAAAAAGCTGGACGCCATCAGAGATTCATCTGGCCTCGGGTTCCCAACCAGTGACAGCAGCAGTGGGGATTTTACAAAAACAACCAGTCATTCCTGGTACAGACACAGCTTAGAAGAGAATGGGATGAGAAAATGACAAGGCCACAAAAAGGGGCCCCATTCTTTTCTCAGTGACACCCGTGTAAATCTAAAAGCACTCCATTGAAGTCAGCAGAATCTCTCCAGATTTCCTTGAGAGCGGAATTTGGCTCAAGGAGTTCAAATGAGCCCATCGTAATCTAAAATTCTGTTCTCACCCTGATTTTGCTCAATTGTGCCCAATTATAATTAAGCAAAAACGAAATGCACACACATAAAAACGACACTTCTACAAACCCCTGCAGTGTGAAGAGGCTGTAACTGCCACTATGCACCACGACCATCAAACATCTTTTCGTCTTATCTGCCAGCCGCGCATCTCTATACTGTGTTATGAGGTGTGTTGGTAATTGTCTGATGCTGGCACTGGGCCTTGAAAAGGAAATGGTGTGTGTCTAAGTGCAGACAAAGCTATTCAGGAAGTCACGACAAAGCAGCTTTCCCCCTCCTGCTTGGGCCAAATTGGAGCCTTTGGACTTACTCCTTTCATGACTTTAAAAGAAAAGAAAGAATCTCTCTCAACTGCCTTGGCTCTGGAAACAATAGTTGGAGGCTAGAAGGTGATTTCAGAGCTCATTTGTTTTTGCAGTGCACAAGCCCCTTTCTCCTCACATCATTTTCTAATAATTTTATTGTCAGCATCTCGGACTATAAAACCGACAAGTAAAAGCCTCAGTTCCACTTGAAATAGTAAATAATAATAATAACAACAATACAATCTTTTCCTTTTCTTTTGGCCTGATCTTCAAATGAACCAATTTTGTTTCTTCTGACACTGTATTTCCTGCTGTTGCTGCAGTTCTTTTTAAAAATGAGATGCACTGATTAGCTCACTTGCTCCCCCAAATAGTATTCGGTTTGGAGCTCAACCTTGTTTATGGTAAATTATTACCATCTTCAACCTATATGCTGAAGGAAGGGGAAAGGGTGGGTTCTAGTGGTCAGAATGTACGGCTAAGCACACAGTCAGGAGTGCTGGGTTCTACTCCAGCTTCTGCTCCTGACTCAGAAAGTAAGGTGGCACAAGTAATCGAACCTTTCTATACCTCAGTTTGCCCAGCTGTAAAATGGGCTGATATCATGACAATGAGGTTGTGCATTTGTGAATCACAAGCAGCCCCTTGGATTTCCTCAACAAAACGCTTCACTGTGATAAAACAACAAAAACAGAGTCCAACGAGTGACTGATCAAAACAGCAGGCTAACCAGATTCCAGATAGCTCTCTGCTTTGAAGCATCCTCCAAGCTGCTGCCCTAAACAACTATCTCTGTCTACTTAGAGACAGCTGTAGACAAACACATTGTTACAGCTAATGTGTCACCAATTTTTGCTGTTCCAAAGATCATTTTTGCTTCCAACACAGTAACTCAAACTTTGAGGGGCCCAATTCTCTCAGCACTGGGCTCAGATCCAGCATATACATGGCCCCAACTTAGATCATATTTATGCACTCTGCGGCAAGTCAACCCATTAATTCCTGAACTAAAAGTTAACAGTGAAAAGCACAGAACACTGTATTTGCCTTCCTCTTGAGGATGCCGTAAGGGTTAATTAAAGTTTATAAGGAGCTTTGATATATTTGGATGAAAGGCAAATGATTAGTATTACAAATAGTGCCTTGATAAATAAACCAGTGGATGCCTGATGAAACTGTCATCACCGCTCATTTTCTGAATTCAGATGTTAACGATGATCGAGCCCTGCTCCCAGCACGTACGCTCAGCACATACCATGTGAAAACAAAGAAGAGAGCTGAATGGATCCATTCTGGAGCCTGGACACACAGACAAATGGAGCTCCAGGAGCCACATGTATAGACTTGGCCATTAGTGGCACAGTCTTTCATTGCCTTCAATTGAATCAGCTGCCTAAGGACGTAGCTGCCCCACTGCAGTAGTCTGTTATCCCCAGCCGACCAGCTGACATGAAGGTCTATCTCCCGTGGTCTAATGCGTCCAGATACGGACCCAGTGCAGGGCTGTCTTCATTAGTCTGGAGACAGACAGTCTTAAAAGGGTCTGTCTACATTACAATCAGGAGGTGTGATTGGAGCATGCGTAGACATGACCAAACCAGCCCTGATCTAGCTAGCTCAAATTACAATGTCAGTGCAGACACAAGCGAGCTGCCAGAGTACAGACCCAGGCAGCTTGTACTCAGGTGGCTAGCTACTGTGAGTCAAGCTAGCAAGAGCAAAGCTCTCTCAGGTCTGTCTACATGTGCTGCTATCATATCTCCCCATTGCTGTGGAGACATACCCTGCCACAGCCATTCTGGGAAGAGCAAACAGTCCCACTAAGCTCAGTGGCCTATTGACTCTGGAACGTAATGATGTCAGTTGGAATTTCAACTTTTTAAGCAGCCTCATGGACAACAATTCACAAAAATAGCAGATGATTAAGAGAGCTTGTGTGAGATATGCCACCCAGATCACAGCTTGGTCCAAGAATCAGAAAACCTACTGTATGTTGTTAATGCCACCACCTTGGATTATTTGTCCTGAAAATGTTATCCTTTGTTTACATTCTGCCCTTCCACTAGATTGGTCAGCTTCACTTATTGTTTCAGAATAGTATGCTAAAGCTGAAAGTGTACTGCTGGCAGAGCGAGCATTGTATCCTCTCCTAGTGGCTGACCTAGTAGTATATAGCAGCCCACAATTGCTACTAGCTAATGGAGTAATTACTTTCATTTAAGTGATAGAGATCTGTGCTTTGGTGTTGAAGGTCCTGGTTTCAAGTCCTACCCACGACCCACAAGGGAGCTCATTAGGCAAGCCATGAAAAAAAAAAAGTCAAACTAAGTAGCCGAGTTTGGAAAGGCCAGAAGACAGGGAGAAATAAATCATTACGAAGAGCTGGGACCTGAAATGTTCCTCAACAGCTAACGATAATGGATGTAGTATCTGTTCTGCATCCCACCTTGAAGGGACTCGCCCACCTCTTGTGACTTACATTCATAGCTGGGGGTCATGTCTGATCCTTGGTTGCTTCTGGCTATTCAGATCACAGCAGTGGTCAAGAGTAATTCCCAACCCACATCTGCTTATAACAAGGAGAATGGAATCCATTTTCTCAGATGGGAGACCTCAGCAGAGTGACTTGTGCACTTGTTTCCTCTAGACCGGCTCACTGTACCACACTCTGTCTAAGGCTGCATCTTCAGGCCACTCGGAAACAGCAATATAGAATGAGACTGCCTGGTTACTTAGCCACACTTCTGCAAGGAGCATATTACCCTGAGCTGAAGAGGCTCCACTGGCTTCTAGTTAGTTACTGGGTGCAACTCAAGATGGCACGTGTGATCTAGGAAGCCCTATATCATAGCTTGGGACATGCATATCTTAGAGACCTGCTTTTCTTCTTGTGTTTTAACCCAGCAGGCATTATGAGCCTGGATGCTCAAGCAAGGTAGGAGACTCAATGAGGAGCATTCAGCTACCACCCAACCAAACAGCACTTGAGCTGGCTTTCAGGGCATGTTGTCAGATCCCTTCAGCCAGGCTTAAGGGACCCGGCACTGCAAGCTTTGCTCATGTGAGTAGGCTTTACACACATGCACAGTCCTATAGAAATCAATAGGAGTATTCCTGTGAGTAAGAATTACTCACATGAGCAAGGCTGACAGGATCAGGTCCAGCCCAAGGGGAGGGGCTAAACAGGCGAGCAGGCCCGTACTGCAGGAAGGTCACTGATTCAGCTTTGGATTGCTCTGAGAGACGTTTTTTAAATACTGACTTGTGCATGTGCTTCGAATCTAATGATAAGTGCCTGGAACACAGCAAAATACATGTAAACAGACAGGCAATCAGCAATCACACGCATCCCATTGGGAGGGAGACGGCTGCCGTCTCCATCCTTAACCAATGGAACTGGACATAAGTCAGCTGTAAAACATTCTCAGCTACATCCCATTCATCTCCCATAGCAAAGGCAGTTTAGTGGCATCACCGCACATGCACTTTGATGATGCTGTGCAGAAGAGACCGTATAAGTCCCTTTATATATTAATAAGGGGACAGATTCACAACCGATGGAATTCAGCACAGCTCCACTAAAGGCAATGGAACAAGGCCAATTTACACCAGCTGAGGATCTGGTCCAAGGGCTCTTTCCCAGCTGATCTTCCTGTCACATTGACTCCCGCAGCGGCTTTGGAACCAAGAAGGGGAAGAGGGAGAGAAAAATCAATTTAATTGCAGCTTAGTAAGCAAATGTGCTAAGTGTTGCTGGCAAAATGTGAGCACTTTATTGTGAGTGGAGGGGGGGAATGGCTCTTTTCATTGCATGGGAAAGTGGGGTGATAACCAGATGACAGCCTGGTAGATTTGTTTTCACCCCTTCCCCTTCTTTAAACAGGAGGAAGCCTCCAAGAGGCACACAGTTAATGGTAGATATTTTGTGCTTGTACTATTCCATTTAATAGTCAATCCACTGCACCCTTTGTTGTTATCTGACACGTAATTACCCTTTCATGCAAAGTTTCTCTCTTTAGCAGATCCCAGTTTTGCTTTCCCCGCAGATACATTCCCGTGATTGGTTTTATTGCACCAAATGCTGGGCTGTCCTCGTGGAAGGGAAATGGCTCTAACTACATTTCTCTTGCACAGCGGCAGCACATTGCTTGTGCATTTTTTATTATTTCTCCCATATTTTCTTTTCCATCAGCACAGAGACTCGAGCTAACAAAAGTACCAAATTGGCATCCTCCAGGGGCGTGTGTGTTGCCAACCCTAATACCATCTGCAGAGCTTGCATATAAAGCAACATGTGTGCTCACAGGGATGGTGTTTTTAAAAGAGCTTGTTCAGTCATGTGCAAAATACTGCGCCCCCACCCCCGGGATTATGACATCGAGCTGAGAGGTAGCACCACTTCTAGGGGCTGATCCTGCTGCCACTGAAGTCACTGTCAAAACTCCCACTGACTTCAGTGGGCCAGGCTCAGCCCCTGAATGACTAAAAGGGACTGACTGTAATGGGGCTGCTCAAAGGCCTTGGTGCTAGATGAAAGCAGGGCTCTTAGCTCCGGAGCTGAAATCCAACACTCATTACTGCCAGTGCCTTCTGCCAATCTTTGTGGTTCTTTGGTCATGAAAGCTGCCCAGGCAGCTCCTTCCAAACAGCTGTCCTATATCTGGAAAAAGTTGTCATTCCCTTATTTATATCCTGAGTAAACAACGTGCGTCCTTCCCAAAGAACAACAGGGCTGCACCAAGTACACCTTTGTATAAAACCTCTACTCAGCTACTCAGACTTATCAGGATAGAATAATAATGTACCAAATACATTGTATATACTTCGCTGTATGGTGGTGTTATGCAGAACACTGCTCCAAGTATTAAACCTAAAATTTGTATACTTACCTGTGCTTTATACATATTTACCTGGGCATTGGCCCGTAAATATCATTATAAAGCACTGAGAGTTTTTTTAAATGGTTCAATAGACTATACCTTATACTTTCTGCAAAAGATCTTATTCCTGTGACAAATTACTGTGCTAGGGGAGGAAAACAGTGATCACCCTCACTCTCTTTGAAATGAAAACTGGTATGAAGATCTTCCCACAAAGATGATGCTTATGAAAGGCATGAAGCCACTGCACCAAATTGCAGCATATACATTATATATGTAATTTACTGTATATTGTGTAGCACCCAAAGTGTGCTAGGCAATCCTTCAGCTATGCAGACAGATACAGTCACTGTCCCAAAGAGTTTATAATCTGAGAGCAATTTGGGGGCAGATTTTCAGAAGAGCTCACTCAACGGGCTGGGTTCTTCAGAGCTCCTAGGGCAATCTGGTTATAAGGGTCACAATGGGAGCTGCTGAGTGGGTAGCGCTTTAGACAGATTTGGGGCCTAAGTGAGAGCTGAGCCCCAGTTGTGCGCACTGAGCACTTGAAAATCTGGCCCTAAGGTCTTTGGAAAAAAACGAAAGTCACTTCTCCTGCCACCTCCCAGATGGAACAGAGCAGCTGTTCAGCTGCCCACTGCATTGCCGTGCTAGAAATGGAAAGTACTGTTTCCACCTGGAACTTTAGGGGGAAGTTTAGGTAGGTGGGATGCAGTTCTCAGAGTTTTGCCAGGATACCAGGATTACAAAGGTGCCAGGAGATCTTGCAGTACAGCACCCCCAAATATTCGGGTGAGATACAAGGCTCAGCACTGAATCAAAGAGGACAATGCCTCCTACTAAACTGTCACCAGTACTTCCCACAGCATGTAGGTCAGTGGTACTCACTGTGTCCCTCATGGCTCTGAATCAGGGACATCCAGGGCCAACTGTGTTAAGACGAAAATCTGTATTTGATTATGAACCAAATGTGTGTTCCCTGAGCTTCACCCTGTGACTTTTTAGCTAACGTGTCTGTATCCCTCTGAGGAGGAAGTAGAGGGCCCTGCCTCCCTAGCTACCTCCCACAGCTTCCGCTGCTGCCCTAGAACTAGCCAAGCTAGGAGTGCTTCCAACGCCAGCTGTCCAGCCCCAGCTGCAGCTGCTCACCAGCCCCCCTGCTGGCCCCCTTCTGCATGGCCAGGGAAGGAGAAGAGTAGCTCTTGGTGCACAATCAGCCGCTGGAATATGGAAGATGAGAATAGGAGCTCTCCTGGCTCTGCTACAGCTTAGGGAAGTGCTTGACAAAGGTCCTCTCCCCAGCACAGCCACTCAGGGTACCCTAGAAAAGGAGAAGCTGAGAACCTACACTAGATAGGCAAAAGGAACCAGAAACCACCTGCAACTCCACTCCCGGGGTTTCTCCCAGCACTGGGGAGTCCTTAGCAGGCACAGAGCCAGCACCTACACCTCTCTGTCTCTCTCTCTGTCTCTCTCTCTCTCTCCAGAGCCCCTCGTGCAGAGGTGGAGAGGCAGGAGCCTGTTGCATTAGCACTATCCTCAGCTGGCATATGACCCCTAATGGACTGTTGCCAGCTGGCACAGGTTACAGCAACCCCTAAAATATCAGAGTTCTGGCAAAGTAGCACAAAGAGAGCAGAACAGGCCAGACACTCTGCCCCACAGTGCTGATTGTAACCGCCTGACCTTTCTGAAAGAACATTTGGCCCTCAGACTGGCCACTGCTGATCCAGGTGTTTCATGTAGGTCTCCCATCAACATACTGCTCTAGTTCAGAGCTACTTAGTTTAGGAATTCTGACAGGATTAACCCAGAAGGTCAGACAATCACAAGCTAGCCTGAGCCAGCCCCGAAGGGATAAAGATAAAAAGCAACATGGGGGTAGCGGGGGGGAGGGGATAGAATGACGTAAATCTAACCCTCCTGACACTGAATATATAGAAATTCTTTTAAATTGTTCAACGGCCTTCTTCATAATGATCTTCAGAACCGTATCTTCAGAGTATTTCTACCAGGGTCCTGCCAAGGGCAGTCAGGACCAAGAGTCAGAGCAGGGTCAAACCTAAGGCTGAGAGTAGCAGGGGAGCTTGCAGTCAAGTTCCAGGCCAGGGTCAATAGCAAGGATCAGAGTCTGAGTCAGGTTTCAGGGTCCGGGGCTGGAGGCAAGGTCCAAACTGAGCTGAGATCAAAGCCAGGAACTGATGATCAAGAATGGTCATGGTAGTTACAGCAGATCCACACTGTTGCCTGGACACTTCTTGGAACGACCCTTAGGTTTGTAGAGGGAAAGGAGCCAATCAGGAGCCATGAGGCTGCTGCCTGTCAGACCCCTTGAGGTGGGACTTCCCACAGCAGCTAATGGGTAGTGAGACACAAATTAGTTACAGCCACTGCTGGGTGACCGCATGGAGGTGTTCGCTGGCAGCTCTATAGACCTGTCTTTGAGACTCACTGGGCCTTCCAATCTCAGTCCAAGAGTGAATGGCTTTGAATTTTCTTGGCAGCGTTGGGTACTTCTCAAAATCTTTGTACATTCTTTCAGAGAAAAAAGAAAATTTTCTCCTCCTTCCTCTAAAATGTCAAACAAAAGGTTTTTTCTGCATCCAAGCTTTATTGGGCTTCTTCTAAGTAA
Source organism: Lepidochelys kempii (assembly GCF_965140285.1). Lineage (NCBI taxonomy): Eukaryota > Metazoa > Chordata > Testudines > Cheloniidae > Lepidochelys > Lepidochelys kempii. The sequence continues at coordinate 157,552,304 of NC_136382.1, forward strand.
ACAGCCAAAAATTTTTTGCCCTTTTTAAAATTTTTCTTTTTTTACAAGCACAAAACACTGGAAGGTTCCTGGATGCCTGATGCTCATCATTTCGTAAAGTAAACAGGCCTTGTTCAATCAATATTTATGCCCCTATCACTCACAGCAGCACCATGAAGCTGTAATGGAATGTAAGGGGGGCAAATTCATTCATTGTAATTACCAGTGAAAAATTAACAAGGGTTTCATTTACTGCCTATTGTTTTTCAGATATCTCAGAGAGGCCACTCATGCGCAGTCAATAGATTAATTAAACAACACAGATAATATAAGCCTGACACCATTTGTCTATGACAGTTTTATTATTATTATAGTCAGCTGAGTTTTGCCTGACCAATTGGATTGCTAAATTCTGACAGAACTTTGTGTCCCGCTCAATGTTCAACAAAGACGCAACTGTTAGCAACCCGGATGGATACTGTGGAAGAAAACTATTTTCAAAGCCTAGCTACAGTTAGGAAAGTGACTGAGAAAACAGCTCCTTCTTATTCAGCAGGTCTGCTCCCTGGCTCATCTGAGTCACACAAACACAAAATGAGAGTGTTGTTTTTTATCACTGTTAGACATGCAGTTGAAATACAGGGTATGGGAGAGCAAACTAGATTTGATTCTAACAAATTTATTTGAGCATAAGCTTTCGTGAGCTACAGCTCACTTCATCAGATGCATTCTGTGGAAAATACAGTGGGGAGATTTATATATAGAGAGAACATGAAACAATGGGTGTTACCATACACACTGTAAGGAGAGTGAGCAGGTAAGGTGAGCTATTACCAGCAGGAGAGCGGGGAGGGGGGTGAAACCTTTTGTAGTGATAATCAAGGTGAGCCATTTCCAGCAGTTGACAAGAATGTCTGAGGAACAGTGGGAGTTGGAGGGGGGGAATAAACATGGCGAAATAGTTTAACTTTGTGTAATGACCCATCCACTCCCAGTCTCTATTCAAGCCTAAGTTAATTGCATCCAGTTTGCGAATTAATTCCAATTCAGCAGTCTCTCGTTGGAGTTTGTTTTTGAAGTTTTTTTGTTGAAGAATTGCAACTTTTAGGTCTGTAATTGAGTGACCAGAGAGATTGAAGTGTTCTCCCACTGGTTTTTGAATGTTATAATTCTTGACGTCTGATTTGTGTCCATTTATTCTTTTATGTAGAGACTGTCCAGTTTGACCAATGTACATGGCAGAGGGGCATTGCTGGCACATGATGGCATATATCACATTGGTAGATGTGCAGGTGAACGAGCCTCTGATAGTGTGGCTGATGTGATCAGGCCCTACGATGGTGTCCCCTGAATAGATATGTGGACACAGTTGACAATGGGCTTTGTTGCAAGGATAGGTTCCTGGGTTAGTGGTTCTGTGGTGTGGCGTGTGGTTGTTGGTGAGGATTTGCTTCAAGTTGGGGGGATGTCTGTAAGCAAGGACTGGCCTAAAAGTTGCAATTCTTCAACAAAAAAACTTCAAAAACAGACTCCGAGAGACTGCTGAATTGGAATTAATTTGCAAACTGGATACAATTAACTTAGGCTTGAATAGAGACGGAGTGGATGGGTCACTACACAAAGTAAAACTATTTCCCCATGTTTATTTCCCCCCTCCACCCTCCACTGTTCCTCAGATGTTCTTGTCAACTGCTGGAAATGGCTCACCTTGATTATCACTACAAAAGGTCGTCCCCCCCCACTCTTCATCCCCCTCCCCCGCTCTCCTGCTGGTAATAGCTCACCTTAAGTGATCACTCTGGTTACAGTATGTATGGTAACACTCATTGTTTCATGTTCTCTATGTATATAAATCTCCCCACTGTATTTTCCACTGAATGCATCCGATGAAGTGAGCTGTAGCTCACGAAAGTTTATGCTTAAATAAATTGGTTAGTCTCTAAGGTGCCACAAGTACTCCTTTTCTTTTTGCGAATACAGACTAACACAGCTGCTACTCTGAAAACCTAGATTTGATTCTGGCTCACGCATCACCAGTTTGTTAGTGTTCTAGACATGCTGCAAAGCCTGCCTTTACTCCTGGACATTTCAGGGAGGGCATTCATTGACGAGTGTCATTATAGGTCCCATCCTGTGACCATCAAAGTCAGTGCCAAATCCCCCACTGGCGTCAATGGGCACAGGATCAAGCCCTCCATTATGTTAAATTGGCAGACTTGTGTTCATGTTGGAATACACAGTTCAGTTAATTAATGTGTTAAGATCTTAATTTTGGCAGCGTACATTGTTGTTTTAATCTATGTTAAACTCCTCCAGGAGACTGGCGCTGTAAAACCTGGAGAAATTAAAAAAAGAAAGATTATCAGCTGAACTCTGGATGCAGAATCTTTCCAGCTGGTGCTGATGCAGAAAGAATGCAATGTGATATTCAGATCCCAATTGCAGAACTGGTAACCACCTTTCTGACTATGGGCCCAACCTTGCAGGGTGCAGAGCAAGGGTGCCGGAACCTTTGTAGAAGTGTGGGAGGTTGCACAGTGCCCCACCCTCCCGCCCCAGTTGCTTATAGAAGGAATTGTGGGTCCTCAGCAACTTATAGAAAGCTCTGATAACTTCAGAGGATCACCCCCCCCCCCCCCCCCCCCGCACACACACACACACACACACACACTGCATTTTAACATTAACCATTCCCTTTTGTTGAACAAACTATATCTACAGTAATAGTTACAGGATATGTCATGTCATATATTTTGCGGTTTAAATTATTTTTATACCCTTCAGTGTTTGTAACTCCTCCTTGGAAACATGAAAATAACATTTGTTTCTCCAGGAGGTTTTTAGTTCCATGTTTCTTAATATGACATTAACAGGGCCTTGATATTTTTGATAGTTGGAGAGTCTTCTGGGATGCCTAGATGTCTCTTCCTCCACGGTTCAGCCCCACTCATAAAGGTCCTGCTCTCCTCTACAATCCATCAGCTATGCTTCATCCATACACTAGTGGGAGCAACAGGGGGCTCCTTGCTCTTTCAAGGCCCTCCCAAGCCCCGCCAGCCCCTGAAAGCGAGAGGCCAACCAAGCTGGAAACCTGACCACTGCCAGCATCAGCACAAGCATTGGGAATTGGGTTTGCCAGCTCAGTGCCACTAAGCAGAGCCCACTGCATGTATTCCTGACAAACCAATCTGCGAATTTACTTGTAATTAATCCAGCATATCAATTCCTCTCATTATTTCTTAATCTAACTAAATTATTAATTTTGATATGGTTTTTTTTTAATATGAGAGAAAGACAAAACTCCTGCATAAAACACAGGGAGGCAGTGCTGTCTAGTGGTTAGAACAGGGGCAGGGACTCAGAATTCCTGGATTCTGCTCCAAGCTCTGACACTGACCCACTAGGCAGTTTTAGGCAAGTCATGGATGACCTAATTTTCAAAGGTTCTGAGCCACTCTATCTCCCTTGAGTCAATAGGCGCTGGACATGCTTAGCTCCTTTGAAGGCCTCAATTTGTTCCGCTGGAAAACAGAAGGGGCAAGGGGGATTGGCTGACACTGATTAATGCTTGTGAAGTGCTTGGAGATCCTGAAATGAAAGGCTCCGTAAGCACAGAATATAAACCACTGAACCTCAGCTGATCAGAAACACAGAGCTGCTGTACAGTGGCTCCCTCGTAAACCATCCAGCAGACAGGATTAATGTTACTAATCCCTTGCTTGCTAACTGGCTCACCTGATTAGGTGTCTGCTAGACAGCGGACACGAGAAGACAGTCACACCATTCCAGGGGGACTCGCCTCACCTACCTTTCTTCACAGCTTGATGGGACTCCAAAAAGAACGGAAGAGAAGCACAAGAACGTTTTCCCCAGCCAGACAGGTAAGATTCAAACTGTCCATTGCAAATGCAAGAGGCAGCTGTAGCATCAGCCTGGACGGCAGCAGCCGATGCACTGGGGACTTCATTCCATAACCAGCCAGGCGAGACACCTCTTATGACTTTGAGTGGGACACATTTTTAATTCCATGCCCCATTGTTACTATGAGCTTATTGCTTAAAATAAAGGCCTCAGCAAGAAGTCCCTGCTTGAGTGAACTGCTGGCAGTGCCTTCCTTGGACAGGAAATGTTCCATGGCAGCTCCTGAATGTGATAAACCGCAGACTTGATGCAGCCATTAGCCAGTGATGCTCTGAATTAGGAAGGAAGGAAGAAAGTGACTAGAAGAAAAGTGGGCAAGGCTAGGAAAGAAGCAGAGAGAGGATCAATAAGGTAATAGCTACATTTACACTGCAGCTTGCAGCATGCTTCCCAGTGTGGCTAGACAGATATGCTAGCTCTGCTTGAGATAGTGCCCTAAAAATATGCAGTGTAGCCAGGGGTAGCAAAGGCAGTGGCTCAGACTAGCCACCCAAGTACATACATAGGGACTCTACAGGTTTGTGCTCAGGCGACTAGCACGAGCTGCAGCCCATGCTTCGCCGGCTACGCTGCTATTTTTAGCGCACTAGCTCAATCGGAGCTAGCGCGTGCCTGTTTACCCATGCTGGGAAGTCTGGTCCCAGCTGCAGCGTAGACGGAGCCACAGAGAGTGCGGTGCAGGGAGATAAAAGTAAGAAAGAGGAGGTGAAATCAGGTAAAATAAAACAAGCATGCTCCTATCCATTCTGCCAATAGAATATCAGCATAGGGAAAGTATAGCCACTGTGATAATGTCCTGGACTCCTATGTAGGAGACTCGGGTTAGATTCCTTAGGCCTAGTGCTCTTCTCACCAGTGTAGATCAGGAATGCTTTGCCATGGAGGTTGATGAATGGAGACACCTCATTTCTCCATTAGGAGTTACACAACCAGTTTACCCTATTACTTTACATATGATGTTTCCGCCATTACAATATGAGCTCCTTCTAGGAAGTTGGAGAGGGTGAGGAAGACCTATCTGCATACTGCAAAAGTATTGCTTTCTACTGGGTTAGCAGCTAGCCAATATCCAAAGTACATAACCTCATGGCCAGACGATTGTACTGTCCTATGCCCAAGGACCTGTTCTCCCTTTATTGCTGCTTCACTGGCTTTGATGCACATATATGAAACCAGATTTGGATCCCTTAAGAGGGGTTAAATGAAGTGACATCATGTTCCTTTCCTCACAACTAGCTCATATTTCATATTACTCGAAAGTAGTTTCCAAAGCCAAAAATGTAATGCACTAAAAAATGAATCTGTACTGTATGAATCTCAGGGGGATGCAACTGTTTTGATGGAAAATTCAGAGGAAATGAAGGAGAGGCAATTGCAGCTGTCAGATTTCCGGAGTTATGGCAACTTGGCAGGTGTAACTTAGAAATGTAGGGCCTGATCCTGTAGCCATGAGGAAATTACCCTTGACTTTGAGGGGGGAGGTTTGAGCTTTGGCCTGCTAAACTCAGGGTTGTGAGCTCAATCCTTGAGGGCGCCATTTAGGGATTTGGGGCTTTGAGCAGGGGGTTGGACTAGATGACCTCCTGAGGTCCCTTCCAACCCTGATATTCTGTGATTCAATAGGAACAGGATCAGGCCACTAACAAGGTGGTTAGCAGTCCAAAGAGCAGGGGAAAACACAGTCTGTATGTGTTCTGTGGATATTCAAAGGGGGCTGTAAAATGAAGAATCAATTCTACTGCAACTGTTTTAAGTAAAAAGGTTCATTTGAAGGAGAATACAGTACATCATGGCTGACAAGCGAGGTTTTATTTTGACGTTTTGAAGAGTGCATTTTCAATACAAGCCTATTTACTCAAAGGGATAGTTATGGTTAAGAGAGCACTTTCATTCTAAACCTCTGTTTCCAGTGACTTGTTACCTTCCCCCACAAAAATGATCTTTGGGCCTGAAATTGCACAAACTCATTCTTCCATCCTAGATAGGAGAGATTATGGGAAGCCTGAAAAATCCATTCAGTCATTGTTGTTTGAAAAAAGCGTAAAAAACCAGTGACTTTTGCCACATGAAAACCAACGTATTTTTACCAATTTAGGAATTTTTCAAACAGCAACTTGGATTTAAAGTTCCAGACTTGGCATACACATAGTCATTTGTGAGAAATATCTTAAACAGACACAATTTATATAAAAATCATGGGCCAGATGCCCCTTTCAGTTACACTGGTTTAAATCCGGAGTGAAAATCTGATCCAAAGCCCTTTAAGATTCCCATTAACTTTATTGGTTTTGGATCAGATCCTAAACCCTCTGATTTCAACCAAGTCACTCCAGATTTACTGTTTCAGAGTAGCAGCCGTGTTAGTCTGTATCCGCAAAAAGAAAAGAAGTACTTGTGGCACCTTACAGACTAACAAATTTATTAGTCTCTAAGGTGCCACAAGTACTCCTTTTCTTTTTGCAGATTTACAGTGGTATAATCAAAATCAGAATCTGGTCCCAGGTATTTCAAACAGTCAGTTATTTACCACTGTTAGTACCACCATAGGTTATTAAAATGGAAAGAATTTTGAAAATGTTCCTGGTTTATGCTGCTTACCTACTTTTTGCATTTCATGCAGTTTGGATTGTGAAACTAAACTGGTCAGTTTCAGTTTCTGTTTCTAGTAAGTTGCAGGTTGCTGTCTCATGCACTGTACAATACTGTTCTTTGGGCCCAGAACACTGAAGGGGAATGCTCAAGTCCAACCAGAAACGGCTTTCACTGAGACAAAAATGAATGTCATTGAAATATTTATATTCATATTAGGACCCTGACTTTTTTGTTTAACTACATAAGTGTAGTGATTTAAACCAGTTGGTGGCATCTGCAGCTCTGCCACAGACTCACTGTGATGGACAAGTCCATTAAATTCTCTCTGTCTGCTTCTCTATCTTTAAAATGGGTATAGTCATGCCTACCTCAGAGAAGGGTTGTGAGGATCATTCACTTATTGTTTATAAAGTGCTTAGAAATCCACAGATGAAAACTGAAAGTGTAAACTGCTTTCCTTGTGTGCTACATGTCTCCCTTTGTGCCTGATCCACAGAGGACACGGGTCTGCTATAATACCCAGCTAGGGGACTTGGCCCGGATTCAGCGGTCCATCTGTATTCCACATAGCACACACTTAACTTCAGGAATGTGTTTAAGGCCCATTGGGCTTTGCTGAATAGGGGTGGATTTAAGCACATGCAAAAATGCTTTGCTGAATTGGGGCCTTAGTTCTCCATTTCACACTATACAGATTCATGCTTTTAGCCCTGGAGCTCCAATCATTAGTGATGATGACCATTACAAGTGTGCAAAGTTGTCTTCGTTACTATGCCGCATGTATCATTTTCTTACCAGTTTAGTTATACACCAAGCACAGAGCTATCCAGAGCATTCAATTCAATTACTATTTTAAATTTAGAATACAAGGGAGTGTGCTCACAGCAAGCCAAATAACAAGAAAAGTGTATATATCTCTAACAGGCAAATATTAAACTTGAGACTGATCTAGGGAAAGGGGAGTGGATAGAAACATTAAAACTTTTGGCACAGATCGTATAAGCAGAAAACTAGAGCATGATAAAACTATCTAGCCGTGGTAAGGCCTGGTGAGGTCATAATTTGGAACAGGGAGCGCAGTTACAGTCAGCATATAAAAACAAGCAGCATAGGAATGAAGATGACACAGCAGACAGAAAAAATGATACATGGACTTGAGAATCTTGGTTAGTCAAAAAGTTCATAGACACGTAGGCTGGCATTCTGAGAGAAAACTTTAATACCCAGGGCCAACAGAACAGGTAAGGGCTACAAGGCTGAGCACAGTGGTATCAGACACCTGACAAGGTGGCATGAACTTCAGAGAAGGTGTCCAACCAGTAACAGGAACTGAAGCAAGAACGTCGGTACACGGGGCAGGATCTGACTCACACTGGTATAAATCAGGAGTAATTCCACTGACAGCAATGAAGTTACACGGATGTAAAGCTAGCTGGGGTAAGCAAGAGGAGAATCAGGTCCATCCTGAGCAGACAATACACAGATTAAAAACTATCAGAGGCAGCAATAGGTGCCACTAATCTGACTCGCAGAAAGGAATTAAGCAAGCCGCGAAGAGGGAAAAATACTTGCTGTACTGTATGTACTTCATACAACTGCAAAACCTCTGGAGAGGGAGCAACCCGGGAGGGGCTTTCTGGCACCCACCCCTCCCAAACATTTCTTACAGGGTCCTTATCTCAGCTTTCACAAATGACAGAATGCTCAGGTCGGGTCATATCCTTCAGGTCTTACTCAGGCAAAACTCCTGCAGATTGCAAGGAAACCAGCGAGCTAATCTCCAGTCCCATCACAGCAAACGCTGCTTGCCTTTGGGCTATGGCTAGGCTGCCCTGCAATCCTGTTCGCTCCTCCAGCCCTACATTAAAAACCCTTTGGGGGGCGGAGGGGAGGAAGAGATGGTGGCAAGGGTTTAATGGACAAATGTAAGCCACTGGTGATGATGCTCTGAGTGCATCATGCCCTGGTTTGGTTGCGGAAGTAAGAGCCTAAAGGACTTCACTGGGAAACTGTTGCAAAGAAGTTGGCATCCAGTTCCCCAAGCCAGGCAACAGCATGAGCACAGGGGGAGCGAGGGCACCGAACCAAGCGGTTCTCCCACCTGTGACTGTTCTCAAAGCTGCCCGTGTGCTCCGGGCATGTCCCCGCGGCCACTTGCAGGGGCTCCAGCCCGCGGGACAGCTGGGCACACCACACTGCTCTTGCAAAGCCCCCTGGCGCCGATCCGGGCTGGACCCCAGCCACCAGTCCCCGAAGAGAAGCGGGTGCTCCTTACCTTTGGCGTCTGCCCTTCGGGTCCTGCCACCTCCAGCCTCCTCCTCGCCCCCAAGAAGAAGAGGAGAGCAGCGATCCCCAGGATCCCCAGGAGAGACAAAGCCAGCCGGCGACTCGGCCGTCTCATCGCTCAAAAGTCCCGCCTGGCGGCGAGGCGAGGCGCGGGGCAGAGGGGCTGGTACCCCCGCGGCGGGCTGCTTCCCCTGCGCGGGGCACGGCTGGAGCCGGGGCTGCGCCGAGCCGGGGCGGAGACAGAGAGCGGCGAGTCCCGGGCTGGGCGCTGCGCGGGGCGGGGGAGGAGGAGGAGGAGGAGGAGGGACCGGGGCGGGAGAGGCTGGCTCCAAGCAGGAGATGCAGCGCCAGACGGTGTCAGGCTCTCCGGGAGGCAGGAAGGTGGCGGTGTGTGTCTGGCTGTGTCACCCGGGCTGGCAGCGCCCCAGGAGCAGGGGGAGGCGCTGCCGGCTGCACGGATTCCCCTGCCGCTGCCAGCCCCGGCTCCTTCCCCCAGCGCCGCCGGGATCACACCGGCTCAGCCTGCGGCCGCTGGGCCGGGCCCTGGAGCTCGGGGCGGCTCCGGACTCGGGCGAGCGCTCGGCTCTGGGGCGGGGCGGGTCCGGGGAGATCGGGAAGGCTCCGAGCCGGCCGGCGGGGCAGGGGCCCTGCAACTTTCCAGCGCTTCCGAGCCGCCAGGTTAGGCTCAACTCTCCGGCAAAGCGGGGCGGGGGCAACCTGCAGCCAGGCAGCCTCTCCCTGCAAGCTTGGCCTGACCGGCTCCTGCCAAGCCGCCTGGCCACTGCTGTGCTCGGCGCTGCTCAGAGCCCGCAATGGCGAGGGGGCTTTTGCCAGGGGCAGGAGATTTACACGCCAGCAGAGTCCCTCTGCTCATTACAGTGCGCCTGGTTCTCCGCTCCCTCCGCCCAGGTAACTCCAGGGAAGGCGGTGGACCTACCTCCCGCCTGAGGCTGGTGTGATGAAAAAGAGGAGAATCAGGTGGTCTGTGTGCGGGTAGCCTCATAGTTCATGGGTGATAGCCTGTGTCCACCCTCCTGCCTAGGGTGATTTAGGATTTTTAAAGCAGGTGGGGGCTTTATTTCAGTGGGGGGGGGGCGCGAAGAGGGCTTGTTTCTTTGGACATTACAGCACTAAAGTCAACCACTTGTGAGAATCAGAATGTTTCATAAAAGTGAGCAAGCTGGAACCAGAGGTTCTTTTACTGAGCTCTCATTAACAACCTCAGGGGCATAAGTGCAGTGGGCAGGGCAGGTCTGCTGCTGTTAAACCACCATCCCTGGAACCTGCAAGTGAGCAGCTGAAGGACACCAGCAGGGTAGGCTGGGGTCAGGCCACTTCACATTGGTGGAGCACCATTCAGGCTGAACAAACCCAAGGCCCCTTGCAGAAAGGTAACAAAGTGACATGGAAAGGGGTATTATGGTGAAAGGAGGCACCCACTTAACATTACATACGCGAACCTAAGGTAGGCCATGGAAATTAATTTATCCAATTGAAACAGCAAGGGGAATGGAGGTAGATAATTTGATTACTGGAGTTGGAAGAGAAGATAGAAGGCTTTAGACCTCACATGAGCCCTTAAAAACTAAAATCATAATCATCAACCCAGAATGGATCTGCTTGAGGTAGAGTGGTGGTAGCTCTGAGCAAAGGATAAGGTACTGTTTTATTACTAGTATGAGAGCCAGGGTGAGAAGCAGTAGCTAAGGCCCTGCTCCTGCAAGTGGTTCCCTGGCATGGGACTTCTGCAGTCACACGGAGTCCCAATGACTTCAGTAGGGCTCTGTGTAGATACAGGGGTTGCCTGCCATGAACAATTTACAGAGTAAGGGCTTAAGGTAGATAGAATATTGTAACTGGAGTTCATTTGGGATCATACGCTGCTAGAAAGACCATAGTAAACACAACAAAAAGTCACATTTCAGACCCGAGCTCAGTTCCCTTCCCCAGCTTACTACTTTTCCATTTCTAACCTTGGCCAGAAGTGAATAAGCTGACCCTTCCCTGGCCCAAGAAGATGGAATAAATTAGATATCAGAGCAGATGTGAATCATTCATGTTAGTATAAAAGCTATAGAACAAATCCCCATAAAAACAGGAACCCATGCATAAAACAACATATGGAAGGAATCAGAGATAAGCTGTCAGAAAGCTGGGCAGACCACTGCACTCTCTCCTGTGCATTTTTCCCACTGCTTCTGTTTTTATGATTTCCTCCAGTTGTTTGTGTCACTTATTTACTGTTTGCAGTCTCCATCCTTTGTCTGCTTTTGATTTATTCCAAGGCTCACTGACTCCTCTTTTTATGTAATCCATGCCTCTTAGGCCTGATGTGCTTAGAAAGATGCCCAGATAAAAATTTCATTAACAACAAGACATTTAATCTTTTCTTTGTTTTAAGGTTGTGTGACTTTTCTGTCCAGGGGGTTTGTAGAAGGATAATGCGACGAAATCCATGTCCATATGCAGAAGTTTTTAACAATGGCAGAAGCAGTTGGTGCTGGTGTAGAGAAGACAGTCTTTGCAAGTAAGCAGGGTTGAGCTCCCTCAGCATGTGACTAAGGAAAACAGGTGCTGCAAGAAGTGGGGTTAGTAAATGTGATTCTACCACTCTTCCTACTGAGTTATTCTCCTAGCAGTCTGTATGCAGCTGAAGAGGGCCATTTTTTTCCAGGAGACAATACAGAGATTCTTTCCCCCTTGTGTAATATTCTTCTGCCCGTTAATATGGTTAAAGAGTCCAATGTTCTAGTAAGATTTCAGATGGGGCGATTCTGTTTACATATAAACTTTGCCCCTAGTTTCAAACGCATACAGTATTCTCAGGTTCCCACCTTACACTGTCTGGTACTATTAACTGGAGTGGAGAACATGCTTATAAAAGTTGCAGATGACATCAATGAGGGGGCGGGGCTGCCAGCACTCTGAAGGACTGGAGTTGAATTCAAAATGACCTTGACATTGGTCTGAAATCAACAAAAATGAAATTCAGTAAAGACAAGTACTGCGTGTAGGAAGGTGGGGAAAAAAAATCAAACGCACAAATACAAAATGGGGAATAACTGGCTAGGTAGTAGTATTGCCGAAAAGCCTCAGGGGGTTAGAGAGGATCACGCTCTGATGCGGCTGCAAAAAAGGCTAATATTCTGGGGTGTATGAGTAGGCGTGTAGTATGGGAAAGAATTGTCCTGGTCTAGGCATCGCTGGTGATGCCTCAGCTGAAGTACCGTGCCCAATGCTGGGTGCCACGATTTAGAGAAGATGTAGATAAATTGGAGAGAGTCCAGAGAAGACCAACAAAGGTGAGAAAAAGGTTTAGAAAATCTGGCCAATGAGGAAAGGTTAAAAAAGACTGGACCTGTTTAGTTTTGAGAACCAAAGACTGAGGAAGGACCTGATAAGTCTTCAAATATATTAAGAGTTGTTATAAAGAGGATGTGATCAATTGTTCTCCATGTCCACTGACTGGCAGGCCAAGAAGTATGAGGCTTAATCTGCAGCAAGGGCTATTTAGGGGAGATATTAGGGAAACGTTTAACTATAAGGGTAGTTAAGCTCTGGATTAGGTTTCTAGGGGAGGTTGTGTAATCACCCTCACTAGAGCTTTTTAAGAACAGATTAGACAGACACTTGTCAGGGATGGTCTTGGTTTACTTGGTCCTGCCTCAGCACAGGGTGCTGGACTTCGACTTCTTGAGGCCTTCAGATGTAGGCTTCTATTCATATTCTTCTTACTTTCATTGTGTTCCCCCATCTGCTTCTTGTATCCAGTTATTTATAAACTAAGTGTGTGACAGCCTTTTATGGCAGGGACAATCTCTTTATTGGATTAGGGTATGGAGTCTGGCACATTGGAGCTCTGATACAGTACCACCATACAACCAACCCTTTACTTCAGTATTGGCATAGATCCTGTGGTTTTGTCAATGCAACACACCTGTTGCAGTTTTTAATGGAAGCTAGTAATTTTGTTCCCACCTGGTCCTCAACATTTTTCTAGAATACTTCACAGTGGGTCAAAAGGTTAAAAAAAATGCAGAAGGCACTTGAGCATGACAACTCACTGGTGGATTAAAATCTTGTCTTTTTTACAGTACAAACTTTTCAATAAAAAGTTTATAGAATGGCAAAGGAAATACAGTACAAATTAGATTACAGGTAAAGGTAATAAATAAGACATGCCTGACAAAAATGCAGTCAGATGATGCTCTCTCATTACGTTGAGAAACAACTCCCTCTACTGAGGGAAAGAGTTATTGACAGGAGCCCAGCTAATGCAATAAATAGCCAGTGATTTATGTACGACAAGTAGCTCGGGGCCCATTCTCCAGTGCATTGCACCTCGTGGTCATCTACACCTGTGTAAGATGGATGTAACACCACTACTGAGACTGCAGAATTCCCATCTGATAACGTTCTATAGCTTCTTTGCACGGATGTCAGTGACTCTGCAAAGTATAAGAAAATCCCAAACGATGGACCGATGAACCACACAAGGGTCTTGCATCTGTAGGCTGAGGCAAATGGCACATTGTAATATATTTAGCAGGCGATCATGCAAGCCACAGAAAAACAGTTCAGAGGAGGAGGAGAAGGAGAAAGTACATTCATTAGTTAGGAAGTTATATTTAGAGCCGAGCTGATTTTACACACACGCACGCACACAATTCCCCTCAGTTACATTGCTGCAATCACATTGTTGCCAAACAAGTTGTAGCAGGAGCAAGGAGAATTTGGTCCTCTGTATCTAGATAGATAATAGCAATGGGGAAGAGTAGGTCCAGCAAAGCTTTGTGTGTTCCAATAAGAGGGCACCTGCCTACTTCTGAATATTTTGACCCTGGGGCTGTTTCCAACAGGTTGAATATTTTGGATTAACCATCAAGAGTAGCTCTTGGGGGAACATCAGGTGGACATGTCCATTTCCCCAGTTTGCTGCTCCTCAGCTGGTGCAGTAGCCGTGAGGCTGCAGAAAAGCCCCACTCTCTCAGAAAGGTGTTACAGCAACAGGTGGGTGACTGATACAGTATTTAGATCAACCTAGAGCTGAAACAACTTAGGAGGATGAAGGCAACCATAACCAGAGTTGATTGGGACATTTGATAAAATTAAGTTTCCACTAAATACCATCAAAGTGCCATCAAAGGCAGAACGTTTCAAGGAGAGCGGTTTTAACAAAGTTTTCCTCCCCAGCATGGATGGGGAGGACCTATCCGAGGCAGCTAATGTAGCCAAGCAAGGAGATTTAGATGGTATTCCTTCATCCCCTAGCTCCTGAGAAGAGTGCTGCAGAGCCAGGATGGTGGGAGCCCAGGGGGGTGGGAGGAAAAGGTAAGTAGATATTTTCCTCTTCACCCATTTCCCTCCCAGCCCCTGGGCAGAGGCATACTGGTTGCACTGTGCACTCAACCGACCTGAGAGGCAGTGGACATGGGGGGAGAAGATTGGGAGGAGAGAGAGACCATCTCAAGTTGCTTTAAACAGCCTGTTCTGGCACATGCTCCATGTTAGAGTTCAGAGGAATCCAGCCCTCCTTTGCCAGAGGAGGGATTCATTATAGGGCCTGCAGAAAGAGGAAATCCTGGAAGAGCTCCAAAACAAGCCTACCCCTTTAGAAAAAGGTACACTCTGTGCTCCCTCTCCCACCCAAATGCCCTTACACTGTAGCTTTCCGAGGAAAGTCACGTTAAATCTGCACAACATTCTACTCTAGACTAGCAAGCCCCCTAAATGTGTCCTCACCAACGGCCCTGGAGAAGGAACCCCAGAAACTTAGGTAACTGAGTATGCTTATGGGCTTGAAAGTGATTGTAAGTAGGGAATTACCCTGGGCCCATGAAATCTTTTAAACAAACAGCAGTTGAGACATTCTGAACTTGTAACGAACGTGCCTAGTCATCAGTGCAGCCCCCCCAAGACCCAGGCAACGTGTTTGATATGCAGACTTGCTGGACTGAAATCTGGGCACACATCCTCAATCATAGGGCCAGATTCTCAGCTAGTATAGGCTGGCATAAAATCCAGTGGAGTCAGAATGACACTAGTTTGCACCTGCTGAAGATCTGGCCCACAGTGTCAGAGGCGCTCACAATGGGTTAGGCCAATTAAACCAACAGGTCTAAACCCAGTGACACCCCCACTACATGATCTAGTATGGCAATTGCAACCAAGTTGGCCACTTGAACTAACAGGCCCATATTAAAGCCTGAAAGGGCCTAGTAACTAGTTTTGTTGGCTTGAGTGATACACCAATATCTCATGGCTTAGTTTTGTCACTACCTCCTCTGAGGATGGATTTTAAAATGAAACTTGGAGAGGATACTAACATTCTTATTTTACCTACCTAAATTCACCTTCCAACTGCGACTGGATACTGCTGCCTATTTCTTGCCCTAAACTACTATGTAATAGTGCTTGACCATTGCTGCGTTCCACCATAGAAGTGGCTGCATATTATTTGTGGGTGAGCAATCTCTGTGTAAGGCCTTTTAAGATCATTTATGATGAGGCGCTACATAGTACATAAAAAGAATTGCTAAAATAATGTTAAAGGCTGCAAAATCAGAAGTTAGCAAATGCCAGAATTAAGGTTGCTTCCACAACCATAGTTTGGCTCCTTGTCCGTATGCCTTATGATACAATCTTTGCTTACAGGATCACGTACTATTCTTTCCATAGGAGCCCTTCCTAATTCAGTGCACAAGCAAATGGTTGGTTTTGTCTGTGGCTGCTTAAGGATGATGCAAAAGACTCTGGAGTGTTTGGGACAGTGCAATTGGAATGTTTACAAAAGTTGGAGGAGCCAGTGATTCCTCCCCACCAGATCTTGTAACTTGACCAGATCTGGATTGTCAAGTGGACAGCAGCAGACACCTCTATGAGCCCACAATTATACCCCCTGCCAAGTTTCAGGTTCCTGCTGCAAACAATGTAGTTTTCAGACCAGTTCAGAAAAAGGTCAATTTAAAAAAAAATGAAAGAACTACCTGTTGTTCCTAGCCTCTGTCTTGATGCTAAATGGTTCAGGCTTCTTCAATTATTCTTTTAAATCTCAGCCTCAGAGAGTATACATAGAAAATTTCAGATTGAATGCTCAAGATTTGCTAGAATTAAAAGCAAGGGAAAAGAGACCGTATTAGGCAACCATCAGAGAGATGCTGCTGCCACAGAGGTGTGCTCAGATATCCATAAGGACATCCCCCATTTAAAAACAAAAGACACTAATTCTTTGTTGAAGTTTAGTTGCCTTTAATTCCTTTAGGGAGGTCATTCCTTAGGAAGAATTCCCAGCTGTGGGAGTTTGACACAAGAGATTCTGGTGTACTCTAGCACAATGAAAGAGTGCTCTTTGCATTAGCCTTTCTTCTGAGGGGACACCACACATGCAAAAACCATCCACACCCTAGAGTGAAGCAGAAATCATGGTTGATATTTCCAAAGTCATCTAAGAGACTTTGGACACATTCAGTGATTTTTCTTTTTAATGGAAGGTATGTCTATTGAAATCCCCTAGATTTAGACAGACAACGAAAAACATCTCAAGCCTGCTCCTAACCACAACCACATGGAAGCTTAAAAGACTCCTGCATCAAGGGCTGCAGATGAAGGCACTGAAATCTCCAGCACAGTTCACTAGCTCTGCTGCAGGTATTGCATAGAACACCACTTCATTTCAGGAAGTCTCAGAGTAGATGCCTAGAGACTTTGCTGACTGGCCCAAAAATACACACCAGAAAGATGAGCTTCACCCTTGGCAGTGTCTTTGTAATGCAATACAAATGCATTTCTCTTTGTTCCTAGGAGTCGGTTCATTTTAGTCCTTCCAGAAGTTAGCTCCTGTGTAGAGCAATGAATTCTCCAAATATGTATCCCCAAGGAGAAATCACACAAAACAATTGCTTCTGTTTATGAGCTAGCAGACTGAGTGTATAGAAAGTTTTCAGTACCTTTTCCATTGTCAGGCTAACTGACTTCTAGCTTGTTTCACAGCTGCTGCCTGAATTGGAGATTCAAATTTGATGCTTTAAAGTGCTTTATTTTCCACCAGAGCTGTCATGTCAATACTGCACATCACATGTTAGCATTAAATGCATCAAAGATGGAAATGGAGGAATTCTCATGGGCTTTTCTTCACTATTATTAGGAATTAATTGCAAATAGATTTTTTTCCCCCACTAACTATTGAGGATCTTTTTTAATTAAATCATGAACATTCTTCTCTGGCAAACTTTCCTTGATGATGTCTCCAGTTAATTTAAAAGGTTTAAGTTATGAGGTGATGCTATGCATAAAAAAATTAAAGAGATCTTCTTTAGTAGTGATGGTTAATTGAAAATCTCCTCAGACTTCCACAGTAACATGGGCTGTTCCATGCATATGGGGTCAGGAGGATTAGAACTCACTCAAGGGTTAATTAACAGAATTGTCTAATAGGCCTGGAAGCTGGACTCTTGCTTTCATTCTAATTCACACTGAACTAATTAAGAACTTAATGTAGGAATTCCTCCACTGTAGAAGGTAAATGCAAGAACTTCCCTCACAGAAGAGGTAAAAAATCCCCCAGAAACAGTCCTTGGTGATAATATTAAAGCTTTCCAATCTTTAGCATTGGTAGTCTGATTACTGAGGTTTATGAGGTGCCGTTCATTCTCATATCCCTCCCTCCCCGCTGTAACTCTGGTTAGCCAGAAGTAGACCAGACACTGGCATTTTTACCAGTGTCATTTAACCATGTTCCAAGCAGGTCTCTGTCATGGTGATAGGAATGATAATGATCATCAGTGCCAGCAAAGGTGGGAATGCGAGAGTAGACTGGAGCTGCACGAGTGCTTTAGAACAATGGGAGGAGACTAAGGAAAAAAAACAAAACAAAAACAAAACCACACTTCATTTTAAAGATCACTGTGCAACTGGGGGATGTTTTAAGAAGTTATCCAGTGGGGAACATCCTCTGCATCTAACTGTGTTAAAGTCAGTCATACGTGGGGTTTAAATTCATGACTGTGTCTTTTTAACTGTCTTGCCTGTTGCCTTAGTGCCTCAAGATGTGGTGGAACCAATAACCAGGTCCAGATGCTCAACCTCTTTGGACTGGATACTCTTTTCCCCACAGTAAGCAATAGTCAGGTGAAGCAAAGCACAGAGCCTCCGTGCAATTTCTTGCCCAGAAGGACTGGAAAAGCAATTTGCAGAGGTCAAGGATGTCAAATGCTCTGGGAGGTGCTGGGTTGGGCTATTGGCAGACTTAACTATGAGTCAGGGCAATAGCCAGAGGATTAAAGCCACTCAGGGCAGCCAGGAAGTCACCAGCAGCTTAGCAGGAGAAAATGTGAACGGCATCTATTTTCCTTTATGTGCCATTACAGCTATCAATTTACCTGTAGACTAGCACAGCAGAGTTACCGGCTTATATCAATGCCTTATGCCTGGTGCTGGTTACCTTTAGCTTTCACCGACTTCAGTGTGGGAGCTCAGCATCACACAGGAGCAGGCCTCTGAGAAGCCTGGTGCTTTATTCCAGGTCAGACCAATGGAAGGACCCAGTAGCACTGGTAGGGTAACAGTGAGTGTAATATGCCTGCAAGGCAGCGCACGTACGTCCTGGTCAGTTTATCATGGGGAGCACCCTGCTGGCAGCTCCCTACCAATATCTTAGTGAATCTGTCACCACCAATATCACAGTTGTCATTAGGCTGTACGCCATGGCCCCTGGCAGCCGTGCCCAGTTCTCTGACCCTCTTGCTCCAAAAGGACACTTGAGCTAAAGGAGTATCTTGTTTAACAGCGGTACAGGGCTTATGATGATACAGTTGGGCAGTTCTGATTCCATCCAGTAGAGGACAGTGGCGTACATATACCCCCCCCCAACTGCACATCGACAATGTTCATTAGAGTGGAGCCACATTTCAGATCAAAGCTCATCCTGATCTGAATGCATTAGCTCATCAGTCTCTCATTTGCCTGCATGATTATCCATTAGCCACATTCAGAAATAGAGTCACACTTCAGACAGATGAAATTCAGACAGGAGAATAAAGAAACCAAGCAAAACATGTTTATCTTGAATTGGGTGTTTTCCCTTTATCGCTATCCCACTTGCAGCTGCTGAGTAGTGTTTAGAGCCCAGTCTCCACAGGCATCTCTTTGGCCTGATGCTGGTGAGCACTCAGGCTTCAGTGAACACAGCTGGCAATGGGTAGCGTTACGCCTCCTTTGAATGGCTAGGAGTGTTTTCACCATTGGACTCCAGGCTTTGCCCCACACCTTCCTCCTGGAAAAGCTTGCATGTGTGCATAAGCCTGACGAAAAAAGCTAATGAGATCAGGTGACAAAGCACCCAAATTAAATTTTTTAAAAAACTTTTAAGCAAACGTAGGAAGAGAGTCATGCCCCCTAACTCCCCAAAAAGTGGGAGATCAAATAGCCAGCTAGGCAGCTTTGAGACAGCTGTCTGCTCAGGAGCAACTCTCAGCCCTAGTCACACTATGAAATGGACTGTGTAAGTGCAGTTGGTTAATAAGCTTGGACAGTGCTTAATATGTAATGAAAGGTGCCAGGGCTCAAGCAGTTTTTTTACATTCAGAACTGACACAGCAAGCCAAGAGGTGCTGGGGCTATGGACTGCTAAGCCCAGAGGTGCAGAGTCCCAGCCCTAGCACAAGTTAAGCCTGGAGCCTTTTGGGAGGGGGCAGTCATGCAACAAACAGTGCAATCTTGCTTGGGAGCAGAGGATATTTTCCAGAGCTCACTCATGGCTTTATAAGTCAGTGAGAAGAATTCAGTCCCATCCACGCAGTTTGGAAATTGCTTGGGTTAGAACGTGGCCAGGTCTAATACACTCGGTGCAGAGCTGAAATGTATAAACGCCTGTCGGTTTTTGAGCTCAGGAGCTTCTAGCTCTAGGAAACGCACATGACGCCAGTTTAAGCCATCTCCGTAAGTGCTGAAAAAAAATTATCCCTTTGATCAATGGACTGGCACACTGTCCACAGCACGGAACTGAAAGCTCATCGAGGCACTTTGTTTCTTAGATGAAAAATTCAAAATGAGACTAACCACTCATCCTCTTGTCTGATACAATCAAAGCTGTGTAAATGCAAAGACTGGGTGACCTGCCATCTGATCACACCACCCTGGCTTTCCTCAAAGCATCAGCTCCAAAATGCTAGCAACGGACACCTATAACCCAACTACTCAGCTCCCTGAAAGAGACACCACGACCACCTCTTGCTGGTGATCAGGAGAGGGGAATAATCAGGTGGTGTTGGTCTGTCCCCGATGAGTCACATCCATTTATTTTAGTGGCATAAGCAAGTGTTTACCTCTGCAGAGCCAGTACCACTATGGTAGACAAGCTGGATTCTATTTGGGCTCATGCATATTCATCAGAACTGACAGCTAAGTTCTGATTGCAGGGCCATTACTACTCATTGTCTTAGAGGCAGAAACAGCTTGATTTTCAGATCCCAGGCTGAGGTGTCAGGGCTACTGGTTAGGAAAAATAAAATGATCTTTCAACTTGCCAATAGCATGAATTTGATCTGGAGTCACCGAGGCCTAATAAAAAAAAATTAGGAATCCAACCGTGTAATTTTTTTTAAATTAAAACCATAAAACTTCAACAATCATCATAAAACACTTCACTAACATACAGAACTGTTAGAACTTGCTAGTCCCAAAGGCTGTTTTTTTAATCAGAGAGAACAGATACGAACAAAGTAGGTAAAATCAGGCAATCGGCGTTCTAGCAGGTCTGAAATAAAGCCCGCAGGGCACTGTAATAATTTCCACTGAATAAGCAATTAAACAAAGAGAGATACGGGACAAGGAGGATTTCCAGGTAGGATCAATCCAAACAGGAAAGCACAAGCCGACTGGACTGAACTGCACTGGGAGGATTTTGCTCTAGCTGGCAAAATATGTTCTAGCCAGAGTGGGTTGCCCCCTTTGGGGGGAGGGGGGGAGAAAAGATGTTTCACAGGAATATACATTTCAGACATGCAGAGGAACCCATTCCAAAATGTAGGTTTCTGATCTCCTTGCACTAACGAGCACATGGGAAGTTAATTATGCTCTCAAACATATGCATAATCTAAGAACGGTAAAACCTGGAAGGTTTCCAAACTCCATGGCAATTACCAACTTTAAAAACAATTAAAATAACCTTGCTTTGGGTGTCGGACTATTATTCAAAGTGTCTTCCCTCATTATAGTTAGCGCAAGCAGCAAGGTAGGAAACAGGGGAGGGTTGCCTTCAGTTAGCAGCAGGTGCAGTCCCTGGGAGGAGGAGGAAATGCTGCAATCCTGCTGCTATTGCATGGACCTCACAAATCCCTCATAGATCCTTCATTAGGACAAAAACAAGAGGAGTAGGGAGCATGTGAGTCTCAGCTTGGGCTCCCCTGATGCTCCTTGGGCCTCTTTGGCTAAGAATGTTCATGGACAGAGCTACCCTGGGTAAACTAATTCAGTAAATAGATGTGGCAATTACACAGACTATCATTCTGAGAGGAACAGCAGTAGGGAAGAGGATTTGCATAAGAAATGTGGATTATTCATGTAAATGAATGTGTTATTTCTTTATAAAAACAGATTAAGGTTTGTCTAAAGACCTAGAACTAAACTATATGTAAGAGTTAGCATTTAGCTAATGACTTACGCACTTCAAAGTGCTTGCGTGCATTTATCTAATTAATCTGTGGGTGTGTCCACAGTCAATTTCATTCAGATTTTGCGCATTATGGAGAGGGTAAATATTCCCCCTCGTTAAGGTGATAGTCATCTTTGTAGTAGATGCTTGATTTTGACAGCCATTAAAAATGCTTGTTTTAAAATATATGTAGTCTTTTCAGCTTCAAGTTTCAGCAAACAGAGGTGGGTGTCAGGAAAAATCAGAAGAGTTCTTTTGGGATACAGAAATTTGAAATCCTGTCTGGAAAAACGTCTGGGTTTTGTAAGCACACACACGAATGGTTTGGCTAATAGGCTAGCTACTCTTCTGTGTCAGAACTCTGCTCAACACAGGGAGGTGGCGGGGCGGAGGGCGTCAAGGAGTTGCATATACATCCTGGATTTTGAGGGCTGGCCCCAGCCCTGAGGCAACTAAGCAGCCCAGCAGCTGCTCTAAGCTGTGCCACTGACATTGAGACCTCCTGGTGGAGGCCCTGACACCATACCCCCTCCCTGAGCCTCCCTTTTACCTTCAGCACACCCCCTTCACAGATGTAGGACCTGGCCTTGGTACACATGCCAACAGGCAGTTCTCCTCTGACAACTCTGCAGGGCATTTGCAGCCAGGTAACAGCCGCTTTGTACTATCTGCTCAGGGTTGTAGCAGAGTAGAGAACCTGCATGAGAATGAAAGGTTTTAGGAAGGCTTCTAGCATAGCTTTGAGCCGTTTTCACACACTTCAAGCAGGAGGAGATCAACCTACGTCTCGTCGCACGGTTACAACATAGTATCCAAGTTTTAAAGACAGACAACAAAAAGCTTAATGGGACCAGTCTGGCTTCCTTGCTGGTGGCTCACAACACACACAATTAACATCAGGCAAATCACTTCATTGGAGAGAAGTTTGTAAATAGGTATTGTTAAGTCCAACACCCACAACATGCTCCATTAAGGTCAGACTTAAAAAAAAAAAAAACCCAACCCCCCCCCCCCCCCACAGATGCTGGAAGTATGGCGATGCAATATACTTTTCCCATAGAAAAGTTAGGGTAGGTCATACAACCTTTATTCGGCCCCAGATCCCAGCCACCCTTTGAGCCCTCCAGTTTCATCCTCTTATTTATACCAGGATTAGGTTTGGCCCACTGAGTCTGGTCACCAGAGGGGACTCTTATAGAATCATAGAATCATAGAATATCAGGGTTGGAAGGGACCCCAGAAGGTCATTTAGTCCAACCCCCTGCTCAAAGCAGGACCAATTCCCAGTTAAATCATCCCAGGCAGGGCTTTGTCAAGCCTGACCTTAAAAACCTCTAAGGAAGGAGATTCTACCACCTCCCTAGGTAACGCATTCCAGTGTTTCACCACCCTCTTAGTGAAAAAGTTTTTCCTAATATCCAATCTAAACCTCCCCCACTGCAACTTGAGACCATTACTCCTCGTTCTGTCATCTGCTACCATTGAGAACAGTCTAGAGCCATCCTCTTTGGAACCCCCTTTCAGGTAGTTGAAAGCAGCTATCAAATCCCCCCTCATTCTTCTCTTCTGCAGGCTAAACAAGCCCAGCTCCCTCAGCCTCTCCTCATAACTCATGTGTTCCAGTCCCCTAATCATTTTCGTTGCCCTTCGCTGGACTCTCTCCAATTTATCCACATCCTTCTTGAAGTGTGGGGCCCAAAACTGGACACAGTACTCCAGATGAGGCCTCACCAATGTCGAATAGAGGGGAACGATCACGTCCCTCGATCTGCTCGCTATGCCCCTACTTATACATCCCAAAATGACATTGGCCTTCTTGGCAACAAGGGCACACTGCTGACTCATATCCAGCTTCTCATCCACTGTCATCCCTAGGTCCTTTTCCGCAGAACTGCTGCCTAGCCATTCGGTCCCTAGTCTGTAGCTGTGCATTGGGTTCTTCCGTCCTAAGTGCAGGACCCTGCACTTATCCTTATTGAACCTCATCAGATTTCTTTCGGCCCAATCCTCCAATTTGTCTAGGTCCTTCTGTATCCTATCCCTCCCCTCCAGCGTATCTACCACTCCTCCCAGTTTAGTATCATCCGCAAATTTGCTGAGAGTGCAATCCACACCATCCTCCAGATCATTTATGAAGATATTGAACAAAACCGGCCCCAGGACCGACCCTTGGGGTACTCCACTTGACACCGGCTGCCAACTAGACATGGAGCCATTGATCACTACCCGTTGAGCCCGACAATCTAGCCAGCTTTCTACCCACCTTATAGTGCATTCATCCAGCCCATACTTCCTTAACTTGCTGACAAGAATACTGTGGGAGACCGTGTCAAAAGCTTTGCTAAAGTCAAGAAACAATACATCCACTGCTTTCCCTTCATCCACAGAACCAGTAATCTCATCATAAAAGGCGATTAGATTAGTCAGGCATGACCTTCCCTTGGTGAATCCATGCTGGCTGTTCCTGATCACTTTCCTCTCATGCAAGTGCTTCAGGATTGATTCTTTGAGGACCTGCTCCATGATTTTTCCAGGGACTGAAGTGAGGCTGACTGGCCTGTAGTTCCCACGATCCTCCTTCTTCCCTTTTTTAAAGATTGGCACTACATTAGCCTTTTTCCAGTCATCCGGGACTTCCCCGGTTCGCCACGAGTTTTCAAAGATAATGGCCAATGGCTCTGCAATCACAGCCGCCAATTCCTTCAGCACTCTCGGATGCAACTCGTCCGGCCCCATGGACTTGTGCATGTCCAGCTTTTCTAAATAGTCCCTAACCACCTCTATCTCCACAGAGGGCTGGCCATCTCTTCCCCATACTGTGCTGCCCAGTGCAGTAGTCTGGGAGCTGACCTTGTTCGTGAAGACAGAGGCAAAAAAAGCATTGAGTACATTAGCTTTTTCCACATCCTCTGTCACTAGGTTGCCTCCCTCATTCAGTAAGGGGCCCACACATTCCTTGGCTTTCTTCTTGTTGCCAACATACCTGAAGAAACCCTTCTTGTTACTCTTGACATCTCTGGCTAGCTGCAGCTCCAGGTGCGATTTGGCCCTCCTGATAACATTCCTACATGCCCGAGCAATATTTTTATACTCTTCCCTGGTCATATGTCCAACCTTCCACTTCTTGTAAGCTTCTTTTTTATGTTTAAGATCCGCTAGGATTTCACCATTAAGCCAAGCTGGTCGCCTGCCATATTTACTATTCTTTCGACTCATTGGGATGGTTTGTCCCTGTAACCTCAACAGGGATTCCTTGAAATACAGCCAGCTCTCCTGGACTCCTTTCCCCTTCAAGTTAGTCCCCCAGGGGATCCTGGCCATCCGTTCCCTGAGGGAGTCGAAGTCTGCTTTCCTGAAGTCCAGGGTCCGTATCCTGCTGCTTACCTTTCTTCCCTGCGTCAGGATCCTGAACTCAACCAACTCATGGTCACTGCCTCCCAGATTCCCATCCACTTTTGCTTCCCCCACTAATTCTACCCGGTTTGTGAGCAGCAGGTCAAGAAAAGCGCCCCCCCTAGTTGGCTCCTCTAGCACTTGCGCCAGGAAATTGTCCCCTACGCTTTCCAAAAACTTCCTGGATTGTCTATGCACCGCTGTATTGCTCTCCCAGCAGATATCAGGAAAATTAAAGTCACCCATGAGAATCAGGGCATGCGATCTAGTAGCTTCCGTGAGCTGCCGGAAGAAAGCCTCATCTACCTGATCCCCCTGGTCCGGTGGTCTATAGCAGACTCCCACCACTACATCACTCTTGTTGCACACACTTCTAAACTTAATCCAGAGACACTCAGGTTTTTCTGCAGTTTCGTACTTCTTGTTGTCTAGATCATGCAGGGCCAGCTCCTCAGCTGGTGTAAGTTATCATACGGATCCGTTATTTTTCCAGTTTGTGCCCATACTCTTAAATACTTAAGCAGGAGTACTACAGATGCTCAGCCTCCCCTCTGAATTACTGCCATGACTCAAACTTAGGGACTTCTCTCTCCAGGTTAGTTTTTCAACTTTCAAAAAACCTAATGGTCCCTGCTGCTCCACTCAGCAGATTATTCCCTGCAGCACAAATTATTTTCTATGTAAATTTAGCCTTTAAGTTCTTTACAGTCTGACCTGTTCCTGAGTTTGATAGCAGATCCCTTTCTTCTTGGGTTTGATGCAACTAGAACTGTGCAAATCTCAGCAATTTCAGTGGTCAGAGGATCATGCAAGCTACAAAATGCTGATCCAGATTTCAGATGCCATGTTGTCCAATGTGGCTCAGCTCTGGGGGTTTGGTTCATTCATGTACACAGATGGGGAAATGGAAATGAAATCAGTATTGCCAGCCTGAAGTGTTCAGAACTCAGGAGTCCAGCCCCAAAGCGCATGAGCTTTTAGGGGGGAAAAAAGCCATGATTTTTAAACCCAAAAGTTTTAGGTTCTTTGTGTTTGCCATCTGATCTTTCAGCATTTTGGGTTCATGTTCCCCCCAACAGGAGGGCTAAAAGCTTACTTTTTTAAACTGATCACATGATCACCTGATGCCTGGAGCTGGGCCTTAAAGAGAAGACCATAGAGATCAGGAGACTTGTGATAAAATGGCAAGAGTTAGCAACAATGACTGACTCTCCAAGATGAGGTAATGGTCTATAGCAGTTCATTGAAAAGAAATGAGCAGGGGGGTGGAGTTTACCCACGTTTACAATGGGTTTCACTGTTAACACATTCTGAGAAAAGCAAGTGGCCTCCCACTTGAAAGGTGACCTGCCAAGGAGATTTAGAAAACTGGGCTTGTGACTCTTTAGGGATGTCTACAGAAAGCCTAGAAGGTTAAGAAGAGTGGGAAACAGTGTGGTTTAATTTTAGAGTCCTTAATTGACAAGCATCAGCCACCCCTTACCTGCCATGGTTTTGCCACAGGATTTCCTGTAGGGTATCTGAGAAGGCACAACAAGAGTCTCTCACCTGAAGGGTGTGACAGGTTGAACCCCACTCCTGGGGTGCCACCTGATGTGTTGGGGTCTCACTGAGCCCACCCTTTCCACCAGCCTGGGTTTCCTCACCCTGTTCTTGCTGTGCTTGGTGCTCAAGCCTTCTCCAGCACACACACAGGTAAGGCCACACCCAGCTGCAGGCACAGACTGAAATCAGCTCTGTGTGGGAGGATTTAGCAAAGGGAGTGGCCAGTACTCACACGCACACCTCCTTTGGAGTAAAAACCCAAAATAATATTGTCTTGCGCTGTATAAAAAAGATCTGCACAGTGCAAGCTCATAAAAATTCACCCCCTCCCTCAATGTGGAGGGGGATATGCACAGATTTTTGGTGCCTCCCCCTCAGATATTAATTGCACAAGCTGGGTTTTGTAATAAACAAAAAATAAGTTTATTAACTACAAAAGGTAAATTTTAAATGATTATAAGGGATAGTAAACAGAACAAAGCAGATCACTGAGCAAACAAAACAAAAACACACAAACTAAGCTTAATACACTCAAGAAACAGGTTACAAAATGTAATTTCTCATCCTAAATGTTGTTATAGGCAGGTTGCAGAGTTTCTGTAGCTTAGAGTTCCAGTTATTTCTCTTTGCAGACTAGACCTCTGTCTCAGCCTGGACTCGGCCCTTGCCTTTTCCTCAGCTTAGTTCCTTTTCCTTCAGATGTTTTTAGCAATTTTCCTTCTTGGACAGGGAGGCAAAGGAGAAGAGTCCTGACTGACTTACTTCCCAGCCTTAAAATAAAAAAAATTCTAGCCTTATGTAAATTCTGTTTCCCAGTTTGGCCGCCCCACCCCCTCTTAATGGAAAAACACCGGAAGTCCAAGATGAGGGTCTAGTACGAGGTGACCCACGCACTTGTCCCTGTAGTGTCAAAGCAGCAACCCCGGCAGCTTCTCAAGAAGGTGGGAGATTGGTATCTTCCAAGTCTTATTGTTCTTCCTCATGGCCCATTAAGGCTGATTGCTGGAACACCCCCCAGACAGTAAGCATTCCCCCAAATACACACACAGCTGTAATTGTTACATAGTCAATATTCCTAACCTAAGATAGAGAAATGATACATGCATACAAATTGAACAAACACATTCAGTAGATCATAATCTTTTCAATGATGCCTCACATGACCCATCTTGCATAAAAGATATTTTAGATAGGCCATATTCATATCATAATATTTCTATGAAGAATATGGGGTGCAGTGTCACAAAGGGAACTGGGTGTTGTATCTTTAGCAAAACCATGTCTCCAGAGTATTCTTCAGGCATTGGGGTTAAATAGGTGTTAACAAAAACAAGCAGTTTAAGTAGTCTGGTTGAGAAGTCCTTTCCCCTTTCATTTACTCAGCATAAGTCTAGATAAAATGGTGTTTAAAGAAATTAAAGCACCCCTTGGTGCCTCATCATGCTAGCACCTATATGCAAATGGACCAGTGGAAAAATGTAAGGGGAGTAGGCTAGTGCAGACACAGCTTTGACGTCTTTTAGACTAGGCAAGGCCTGAATTTCTACTGTTAAAAAAAATAAAGACTTGTTTTCCAGAGGGGGGGGCAGGAGGTGTTAGGGTTACAGCCCCCAACTAAAACCTCTCCAGCGCATCATCAAGGATCTACAACCTATCCTGAAGGACGATCCCTCACTCACAGACCTTGGGAGACAGGCCAGACCTCGCTTACAGACAACCCCCCAACCTGAAGTAAATACTCACTAGCAACTACACACCACACAGCAAAACACTAACCCAGGAACCAAACCCTGCAACAAACCCCAGTGCTAACTCTGTCCACATATCTATTCAGGGGACACCATCATAGGACCTAATCACATCAGCCACACCATCAGGGGCTTGTTCACCTTCACATCTACCAATGTGATATATGCCATCATGTGCCAGCAATGCCCCTCTGCTGGGTACATTGGCCAAACCAGACAGTCTCTACGTAAAAGAATAATTGGACACAAATCAAGAATTATAACATTCAAAAACCAGAAGGAGAACACTTCAGTCTCCCTGGACACTCAAAAACAGACTTAAAAGTGGCAATTCAACAAAAAAACTTGAAAAACAGACTCCAACAAGAAACTGCAGAACTGGATTTAATTTTCAAACTGGACACCATCAAGTTAGGCCTGACTAAAGACTGGGAGTGGATAGGTCACTATAAAAAACTAATTTCCCCCTGCTGACATTCATACCTTCTTGTTAACTGTTTGAAATGGGCCACCTTGATTACAGTGGCCTCATTAGCACTAGAAAAGTGATTTCCACCCCTTCTATTGTCAACTGTTGAGAATAGCCCACTTCTACCTTAATTGAATTGGCTCGTTAGCACTGACCCCTCCACTCGGTAAGGCAACTCCCATCTTTTCATATGCTGTGTATTTATACCTCTCTACTGTATTTTCCACTCCATGCATCTGATGAAGTGGGTTTTAGCACAAAAGCTTACACCCAAATAAGCTTGTTAGTCTCTAAGGTGCCACAAGGACTCCTGGTTGTTTTTGCTGCTACAGACTAACACAGCTACCACTTTGAAGCCTGCTGAGTACTATCAGAGTTTTCTTCAATCAAAGTCAGGGCAAACTGATCAGAAATTTCTAATCCCCACTGTCTCACTCACAGGTTTCAACTCCTGCACCACAGGCTCTAGGCTTTCTCCTTCCATACAGCAACAGTTGGCTTATACCTATCAGCGTCTTACAAGAAGGAGAGAAATTCTGCATCTTCCTAAGAAAGCAAGCTACAGGAGGGGGGAATCCCCTCTTTATTTTGTCAAGCCTTAATGAGCATCACCTGGAAGCATCTTCCTCTTCCATAACTGGCAGCTCTGCTGGGTGGGGAGGAACATCTCCTTACTGCTTTCTGCAGGTGATTAACCTCTTCATGCCTGTCTTGCTGGGTGGGGTATGTATTGTCCACCACAGGCCCATTATTAAATTGGATCTACCCCTAGGTTCAGATTTAGGGGCCCCCTCAAAGACTGGGGTTATGGTTTGGACCGATGTTTAGTTTGGCAAATCTTACTGTGGGAGGAGGGGTTAGTTCTTGTGGGTTTGTGTTCGGGCTGGTTGCAAATTTTCATTCAAAATTGTTTTTCAAGGGAAAAATGATGTTTTGATGAAGTAAAATTTTGCATTGAAAATTTCTGCAGAGAGAAAAATTCCATTTTCTCACAAGCTCTAGTTTTCACACTTGAAATGTTGCTTTGAAGGATTCCCCCTGTCCCAAAGCAGATCTCAGCTAATGCTACTAAGTTTTACATAGTTTCTAGATGAAACCACAATGTATCACAATGTTTCCCCCTAAAAGTGGCCCACACTGTATTGAAAGTCCCCCTGGGAGTGTGGAAATATTTGCAAAGCTTGGTGAAAAATTATAGCGCTGACTTCTTATATCACGCTTTTTATCAATAGATCTCAAAGCACCTCCCAAAGGAGGGCAGTGTCATTAACCCCATTTTACAGACTGGCAAACACCAAGATCCACAAATCAACTTCTATTGAAATGAATGGAAGTTAGGAGCCTAAATCCCCAGGTGATCCAGGGTGCAGGTCATAGGAATAGAACCCAGGGCTCCTGATTTCCACTCTAGCACCATATCTATTAGGCCACACTGCCCACTTGGTAGGGGTCAGGTTCAGAATGTGCCCCAACCGTTTTGTTACAGGGGCATCATACAGTTCTGACGTCCTGGACTGTAAACAGCTGATCATTCAGGTTGCCTTAACTTGCACCGGGGAGCAGACCAGCCTCGGGATCACTGCAGTGAAAAGGTGACTTAAACCCACTCTCCATTTGGTACTAAACACAGCTTGGCTGAATCAGAGGATCTGCCTCACTCTCTGTGTGTTATGTAATCAGTAGATAAACCAGGAACTTCATTCTCATTCATCTGAGACATTTCATCAGCAGTCAACAAAAATCTACATTGCTAAACAGGTAACTTCTGCCCATCTCAGATAGCAACAGACATCTAAGTGCCAGACATGGGCAGTCCTAGGCCTTGCTTTGTATTCCAAGTGGCATTAATCTCTGGTGTCGCCTTGCTGGGGACAGCGAGATTGTATTTTATAGGGTTTTATTCCCTTCAACTGTGGAATGTCAGCTGCTTTCATTACACAGATGATCGGAGAAAAACAAAGATTTGCTCGGAACGGGAGACATTTGTTTCCCTGGAATAGGTAGGGTAACAACTCAATCCTGACTGCGCTGCTAAATTGAACTTCCAGCTTGGTGAGGGTCCTTCGCAGGTGTAATCCAGTGTAAGACACAGCAGAAAGCCGAGGCAAAAAGAAGCATCGTTTTTAGCATCTCATTTTGTGAAAAGCGGCTTGCTGGGAAAAACATTCCCCCCCCCCCTCCTTGTGTGTCACAACATCTCAGAAAAGTAATAAGGTCTGTCTAGCTGTCTGTGCGTGCGGCGGAGTGGAGGGGCCTTCCCTGATCCTTGCTGAACAACGGGTAATTTCAAATGAGCTTTCCTTGCCCCTCCCATTCTCAGGTGAGGGATCATCAAGGGGGTGCTAGGGATGGAAGAGACGTCTACACTGAACACTCCTTAAGGCTGCGTGTGGAGAACATACCCACATAGGCCCCCCGCATGGGTATAACTAGTAATGTAGATGGTGAAGTACTGCTTAGGTGAGTAAAGACACACCTGAACCCTAGTGTATGTGCCCTCACAGCTCTCCACACACCGAAGCTGTGGTCCCACATTTCTACTGCTCTTGTTCAGCAGTGTAGCATCCCGCTTGCCTTCCCACCACGGGGAAAGGCTCCAGCAGGGGAAAGGCTCTGGCTGCAGGAAGGCCGTGGGGAAAAGCTCTGGCTACTCCTCTCTGCTGAAGTTTTTCCCCTGCCACAGGGAGCGCTGGAGACTCTCCCCACCACAGGGAAAGACTCTGGCAGGTAGAGGCAGCAGGGAAAGGCTCCGACAGTATCCACATAAGACCAGCTTCCCCGGCTGGAGTCCTTTCTCTGCTGCCTCCCCTCTGCCATTGCTGTTCATTGCCACTTGTAGCTACACACCACAGTTTGGATACAGCCTGCTTTTCTCTTTGGCATGTAGCTAGACATAGCCTCCATGCCCCGCACCAGCGGTGTTCAATGCAGCCAAACCTCGAGAGAGGGGATACTGCCCATGGGAAAACAGGGCTTGTAACAGCGTGATGAACTCGAAGATGAAAGAGCTTTCGGTTACAGATAGAAAGAAGAAGCCTGTTGTTAATGCACTGAACTGAACGCCTGAGAGCTGGACTCAATTGCAGGGTCTGCTATAGATTCCCTGGGCGACCTTGAGCCAGTCACTTAATCTCCCTGAGCCTCAATTACCCAGCTGTAAAAAGAGACTAATACTACCTCTGTTCTCCCACCCTTTGGCAATCTCGACTGTAAGCTCTTTGGGGCAGGGACCACCCCGCCCCACCCCACCCCACATCTCTGCCACTTGCACCTGTGTTTCATTCAGGGGCAGTCAGTGCAGCAGCACGAAGCTTGGGAAGAAAAGAGTCATCCTGCAAGCAGCTAGACACTCTCTGCCCAGCTCCTAATGGGCATGTGGCCACACACGCACCATTGGCAGATCTAGCAAGGAGGCCACCGACCGAGGGGGTTGTGGGAGGGAATTAGCATCTCACCACCTCCAGGTCAGCCCTGGAGCACTCTATGGGGGAAATGGGGCTCTGCCTCACAGTGTCTATAGCAGTGACTGTCATTCAGTACCAACGTGGGCAGGATTCAAACAGGTGACTCCCAGAAATGAAATGCAGCCCAGCGTTACCAACTCATGCGATTTTATTGCAAACCTTGTGCTATGTTGGTGTTTTTCCTAAAGCCCCAGCTCCTGGGGTCATTTTATGGGAGAATTGCAGCTTTCATTTTTAAAACCAAGGAAGTTTCTATCCCTCATTGTGGAGGAAGTGACCCTAAAGGCCCCAAGTCCCCAAAGGAAATTAAAAGGACCCAACCTTTACTATTTTTAAAATCTCATGAATTTTAAGCCAATCATGATTTTGGAGGAACTGACCCTTATGAACGCTGGGGTTTGGCAATATTGTATTCCATAGCCCATCACCAGGCTCTTGATCCACCGCACAGACGACTTTTCCTAAGCTGCAAAAGGAACAGGATACCTTATACCTTGTCATTTTAAATGTCCAGCCATCCAGATGTATTTCCTAAGGGAAAACATTTTTCTTGGGATCTCATACTTCCTTGCTCGTGTTTGCAGACCGGCAGTCTTCCCTATAAGGATGGAGCACCATCTACTGGTGCTTTGTGTAAGTCATGGAGCTATTATTACTATTCCTTACTAATGAAAAATCTTCGAACGAAGAAAAACCTGTTTCCGGACCTTAGTCTGTTACTGCATCAACGTGCATGCAAACTGTGATGGTATTGTGTGTGATAACTGATTGCATGCATACATCTTCCATCGAGGATCTTAAAGTGCTTTTAAGGAAGTTGGATGAGTTATTACAAATGGGGATATTGAGAGACAGAGAAGAGAAGTAACCTGCCGAAAGTTATACAGCAAGGCAACTGTATTCAGAAAAAGGACTCTCCAGCTCCCCAATCCCTTGCTGTAACCAATAGGAATCAGCCTGAAAACCATCTTACATATCTGGCCAGAAGCATTCAGTGTCTGAAGGCTGTTTGGTGGGGTCATGGGGTGTATAGCCCCCATGCTGCCTTGGCACCTACAGGGTTAATAATGAAAACTGCTTGCTCAACTGGGGCTGACTGGGGGCCTCAAAACAGCTGTAAAGATAAAAGGGCTTCAAGGCAGAAGGGTAGGGTGGCCACCAGAGAGTGGAGCTCCCTTCAACAGATTGACGAGGAGCTGCTAGGGAAGCTGGCCCTCCAGCGTGGGTGCCTTAGAATGAGAATCTAGGGAAAAGCTACAGAGGAGATAGGGACATGGTTTGAGCAGCTAGAAACAATGCCTTGCTGCTCCCGACCTTGAGTTGGAAACCAGTGGAGTGGGCAGGTGGGGGTCCCCCATCACCTCCAACAGGAGGCATAGTCAGACTACCCTGTGCTAGAGCCATGGACCTTCTGACTCTTTATTACCGTGAAAGGGCCCTTGATATAACCTCAGCTCTCTGAGTGGGTCCTCAGCAGGCCCAGCCAGAGGTGAGGCTATGACAAGGACTCTGTGTTTGTCACAGAGATCTGGAAGTCACGGATCCCGTGACTCTCTGTGTCCTCAGTGGCTTCTGCGGTGGCCAGTGTGGCTGACCCCATGGCCACCCAAGCAGGGGGCTCCGGGACCAGCTCCGGGAATGCACAAAGCCTTGGAAACAAGCAGGGAGAACTGGAGGTCCTGGTGATGTCAAGGCATTATGACGTGATTGGAATAACAGAGACTTGGTGGGATAATTCACATGACTGGAGTACTGTCATGGATGGTTATAAACTGTTCAGGAAGGACAGGCAGGGCAGAAAAGGTGGGGGAGTAGCACTGTATGTAAGGGAGCAGTGTGACTGCTCAGAGCTCCGGTACGATACTGCAGAAAAACCTGAGTGTCTCTGGATTAAGTTTAGAAGTGTGAGCAACAGGAGTGATGTAGTGGTGGGAGTCTGCTATAGACCACTGGACCAGGGGAATGAGGTGGACGAGGCTTTCTTCCGGCAGCTCGCGGAAGCTACTAGATCACACGCCCTGGTTCTCATGGGTGACTTTAATTTTCCTGATATCTGCTGGGAGAGCAATACAGCGGTGCATAGTCAATCCAGGAAGTTTTCGGAAAGCGTAGGGGACAATTTCCTGACGCAAGTGCTAGAGGAGCCAACTAGGGGGGGAGCTTTTCTTGACCTGCTGCTCACAAACTGGGAAGAATTATTAGGGGAAGCAAAAGTGGATGGGAATCTGGGAGGCAGTGACCATGAGTTGGTTGAGTTCAGGATCCTGACACAGGGAAGAAAGGTAAGCAGCAGGATACGGACCCTGGACTTCAGGAAAGCAGACTTCGACTCCCTCAGGGAACGGATGGGTAGGATCCCCTGGGGGACTAACATGAAGGGGAAAGGAGTCCAGGAGAGCTGGCTGTATTTCAAGGAATCCCTGTTGAGGTTACAGGGACAAACCATCCCGATGTGTCGAAAGAATAGTAAGTATGGCAGGCGACCAGCTTGGCTTAACGGTGAAATCCTAGCAGATCTTAAGCATAAAAGCATAAAAGCTTACAAGAAGTGAAAGGTTGGACATATGACCAGGGAAGAGTGTAAAAATATTGCTCGGGCATGTAGGAATGAAATCAGGAGGGCCAAATCGCACCTGGAGCTGCAGCTAGCGAGAGATGTTGAGAGTAACAAGAAGGGTTTCTTCAGGTATGTTGGCAACAAGAAGAAAGCCAAGGAAAGTGTGGGCCCCTTAATGAATGAGGGAGGCAACCTAGTGACGGAGGATGTGGAAAAAGCTAATGTACTCAATGCTTTTTTTGCCTCTGTCTTCACGAACAAGGTCAGCTCCCAGACTGCTGGGAGCATCACAACATGGGGAATAGATGGCCAGCCCTCTGTGGAGAAAGAGGTGGTTAGGGACTATTTAGAAAAACTGGACGTGCACAAGTCCATGGGGCCGGATGAGTTGCATCTGAGACTGCTAAAGGAATTGGCGGCTGTGATTGCAGAGCCATTGGCCATTATCTTTGAAAACTCGTGGCGAACGGGGGAAGTCCCGGATGACTAGAAAAAGGCTAATGTAGTGCCAATCTTTAAAAAAGGGAAGAAGGAGGATCGTGGGAACTACAGGCCAGTAAGCCTCACTTCAGTCCCCGGAAAAATCATGGAGCAGGTCCTCAAAGAATCAATCCTGAAGCACTTACATGAGAGGAAAGTGATCAGGAACAGTCAGCATGGATTCACCGAGGGAAGGTCATGCCTGACTAATCTAATCGCCTTCTATGATGAGATTACTGGTTCTGTGGATGAAGGGAAAGCAGTGGATGTATTGTATCTTGACTTTAGCAAAGCTTTTGACACGGTCTCCCACAGTATTCTTGTCAGCAAGTTAAGGAAGTATGGGCTGGATGAATGCACTATAAGGTGGGTAGAAAGTTGGCTAGATTGTCGGGCTCAACGGGTAGTGATCAATGGCTCCATGTCTAGTTGGCAGCCGGTGTCAAGTGGAGTGCCCCAGGGGCCGGTCCTGCGGCCGGTTTTGTTCAATATCTTCATAAATGATCTGGAGGATGGTGTGGATTGCACTCTCAGCAAATTTGCGGATGATACTAAACTGGGAGGAGTGGTAGATACGCTGGAGGGCAGGGATAGGATACAGAGGGACCTAGACAAATTGGAGGATTGGGCCAAAAGAAATCTGATGAGGTTCAATAAGGATAAGTGCAGGGTCCTGCACTTAGCACAGAAGAACCCAATGCACAGCTACAGACTAGGGACCGAATGGCTAGGCAGCAGCTCTGCGGAAAAGGACCTAGGGGTGACAGTGGACGAGAAGCTGGATATGAGTCAGCAGTGTGCCCTTGTTGCCAAGAAGGCCAATGGCATTTTGGGATGTATAAGTAGGGGCATAGCGAGCAGATCGAGGTACGTGATCGTCCCCCTCTATTCGACATTGGTGAGGTCTCATCTGGAGTACTGTGTCCAGTTTTGGGCCCCACACTACAAGAAGGATGTGGATAAATTGGAGAGAGTCCAGCAAAAGGCAACAAAAATGATTAGGGGTTTGGAACACATGACTTATGAGGAGAGGCTGAGGGAACTGGGATTGTTTAGTCTGCAGAAGAGAAGAATGAGGAGGGATTTGATAGCTGCTTTCAACTACCTGAGAGGTAGTTCCAGAGAGGATGGTTCTAGACTATTCTCAGTGGTGGAAGAGGACAGGACAAGGAGTAATGGTCTCAAGTTGCAGTGGGGGAGGTTTAGGTTGGATACTAGGAAAAAAATTTTCACTAGGAGGGTGGTGAAACACTGGAATGCGTTGCCTAGGGAGGTGGTGGAATCTCCTTCCTTAGAAGTTTTTAAGGTCAGGCTTGACAAAGCCCTGGCTGGGATGATTTAATTGGGTATGGGTCCTGCTTTTGAGCAGGGGGTTGGACTAGATCACCTCCTGAGCTCCCTTCCAACCCTGATATTCTATGATTCTATGTAGAAAGGTAGGAGTGGTCAGACTGGATCAGACCAGGGGTCCATCTATTCCAGTACCCTGTCTTCAACAGAGGCCAGTGACGGTTGCAAGAAACCATGCAGTAATTTGTAATAGGATATGGGAAAGTTCCACCAGCTAAGTGTGGGTGTGTGAAAAGGAAAACTTTCCCCCTTTCAGTTTCATGTAATGTCTCCTTGCTCTTGTACTCAGAGAGCGCATTGCTAGTCACCTTCTCTACATTATCCATTATGCTGTATACCTGTACCATGTCCCTGGTTGTTCATCTCTGTTCTAGGTAAACCATTCCAATCTTTTCATCAAAAGTCTCTGTATTCCCAAGACTATTCCTCTGTGGCATCCCGTCCGATCTTCTGCTCCTTCCTACCCATCTGCTATAGCAATACCACCCATTGCAAAGATCAGTGTCTCTGTAAATGCTGGTGGTTACAAATGAATGCATCCTTCAGAAACCTTTTATATCATTTTCCATGATGCACATTGTAAACGAGGAGTAACAGATCTTCAGAATTACCCAGGAAATATTACTCTGCGAGCGATATAAAAGCTTTACAACACGCGAGTATGCACGACTGCCAAAACATTTTATTGTGATCCAGATAATGCCGTTTGGATTGTACACGTTTTGGTATAATACTGGTTTCAGAGAAGCAGCCGTGTTAGTCTGTATTCACAAAAAGAAAAGCAGTATTTGTGGCACGGTTAGTCTCTAAGGTGCCACAAGTACTCCTTTTCTTTTTGGTGTAATACTGTAATTCCAGTAAAATATTCTTTACAATTGTGTAAGAGCAAGTCACATGGTTCAGTGTAGTTTACTGTTACAAATGCTTAGTGATACATGGCACAGATGAATTCTGTTCCTTTTCTGGATCAAATAATCAATAGCAAAATAATCTCCCTGCAATTATGTTGCTCAGCACTAAACAGTGAGAAAATAAATATGCATAAAATAAACTGGATATATACAGTGGTATGATTGTTGTCTAACATAACAACCTTGTTTTAAGTATAACCCCAATTTTAAGTATAACCTATGCAAGAGGCCATTCAAACCATGCCCAGCACTTAATGCTATTATTATTTGGCAAACTCCCCCAGCTGTAAATTATTCCTGTTCACCCTGATCCCACTTTACATAACAAACCCAGTGACAGGTCTTCCTCCTCTGTAATGCCAGGCCCCAATCCGCAATGAACTGCTGAGCACAGGGAGTGTCTGGGCAAAGCTTATGGCAAGATCAGGCCCCTGATTCCTCAGATGTCCCCGTGGTTCGTATACTGTTGGTATTACACTCAGTAAATCAGTGAGCTGAGTGCTAATTAAATCAGCCTTGTTTAGTTTGCACTGTCCCAACATGTTCACCTGCAGGTCAGGAAGGAGTCTAGAGGGTTCCTTGCTTGTGGAAAGCCTCATGCTTTATCACAGGATCTGCTCAAAGAACCTTGGAGGGGATGGGTCCGGGTCTGGGATCTCTGAAATGACACCTATGTTCGGGAAGCCATGCCATTTTCTATGCACCGTACATATTTCTGCTAACCCAGGGACGGGCACATTGGAGAGATCTGAGCACTGGTATCTACCTATGTCGCACCAGGCCACACAGGCAGATAGGGTGTCTATTATAAATAAAACCGGATACAAAAAGTACAAAAAAAATATTTTAACAAGAATACTTTAAGTTAGAGTAACAACATGAGAACAGACTAACTATAACTGTAGAAATAGACTGTAACTGCTGCGGGACAAAGCATTGTACTTTAGTCCAGCTAATGAGCGATAAACATGAGCAGTGGGTGAAGGCGCCCTTGGGGGAGGCTAGCCCCCGGCCCCTACCCCTCCGACGGAGGTCCTGCCCATTCTGCTCCCCTGCCAGTGCCTGGAGCACACCGCCCCCCTCTGCAGCGACTGGCTCCCCAGCCGGAGTGCCCCCAGCCCCAGCACTGGGCGGCGTAGCCGGAGCGGCCTCAGCCCCAGCCCCAGGCAGGCGATCAGGCAGTGTGGCCAAAGCGTCCCCCGCCCCAGCGTGATCCCAGTGCTGGGAGGACAGGCGGCGTGGCGTGGCCCCAGCCTGGGGGTCTTCCGCACCACGGCCCCCAGCCTGCCTACCCCAGCCTCTCGGCCACAGAAGGGAACAGCAGACAGGAGGGGGCCTGGTGGAGCGTGGCCGGGGCCACACTCGGCTGTTTGGGGAGGCACAACCTCCCCCTGTCTCTGATACCTGCCACCCATGGCAAAAGGCTAACTAATATATAGGCAGTGGTGTGTTATTAAGGGCCAGTTCTACTCTCATTACACATATGCTGCTCCATGGACTTCACTGGGGTATTGCACAGTATTCGGTAACCAGGATTTGAATTTGGCTCAGTTTCTTGTATCATCACACACACACACCCCCTACATTAAAAGACTATCAGTGAGGCTGCCTGTGTAAACTTAATTTGGTCCCCTTGTGCGTATGTATTATGATACAGTCTTTAATTACATGATCACATACTCCGCCCCACACAGACACAACCCCTGGCTCATTCAGTGCACAGGCTGGACTTGCTCTGGGGATGAGTCAGGTTTGTACAATGCAGGAGGCTGTTGTCAGTGGGACCGCTGTTTCATAATGTTTCATTCATAGCTAGCAGAGTAGCTGAGAGCAGGAGTATGTTCCAACTCTCGTTGTGGACCAGCACTAGAAGGAGGTGGGACATTCTGCCAGTGGGTATCACAGCTATTTGCTGACAGAAGAGGAATGTGAGACTCAGGAATCTCGAGTTCCATTCCCGGGTCTGGAGGAGAATGTGCTCTTCTGTCCATTTCCCCCATGATCCCTTTTACCCATCTCTTCCAGCCTGCTCCCACCCCAGTCCTGGGTCTTCTCCTACCCTGGTTCCTCGTCCCCAATCCCATGTTTCTCTCTTACCCAGGCCCAGTCTCTACCCCTCAGGCTTCTCACCCATCTCCCGGTCTTCTTACACAAACAGCCCTAGTCTCTCCTCCTCTTCCAGTCCCCACCCCCTTGCCCAGAGCATCCCAGTTCCCCCTTCTTTGTTCCTCCCCCATTCTGACTCTTTCCTTCTGCACCTGGTCTCCAGTCACCCCATGCCCATGTTCCCATCCCCGCTGGCTTCCAGTCCCGGGTCCCCTTCCTGGGCTCCTCATCCAATCAGTTCCCATCCTGGCTCCTTGCCCAGCCAATCCAGGTCCCCCTCCCCAACTCCTAGTCCCAGATTCCCTCTTCTTCCCACCCCCATCCCCACCTATAATATAGAGGGCCAAATTCAGATCTCAAATCCACACAAATTCCCGCTATTTAGACAAAGCAAGTGTAGAATTAGACCTCACCTGTGGGTATCTACGTCATCTATAACAAATGCTCAGACTGCTCAATGTACTCAAATTCTTCTACTAAGTTGGAAAATAATCTTTAGAATGCTGTTATTGCACCAAACAGTCTTTTACTGTCCTTTTCAATCTGTAACTGGAAGTCATTACCCACCTTAATTATATAAGCAACATCTTAGCCCTAAACCACCAACAAGGGGGCCAGATCATCAACTGGCATAATCAGCATAGGTCCACTGACTTCAATTTCCACCTGCGGATCTGGCCCTAAAGCTTAGACTTCAGCTTCCAAACTCTTTGATAGTTTTCAGTGATTCTTTTTATACCTGGAGGGAGGAAGGGACCTGGATTACATTTGCCTGGAGGGGTTGTGGAATTTGATTGTGTTTGTGTCTTTAGAGCATAAGCCATTTGGGGCAGGGATCATCTCTTTTCTAGGTTTGTCCATCGCCCAGCACAGTGTGGCCCCAATCCTAACTGGAGCCTTTGGGAATTACCATAATATACATATCTATTACTAATTGTAACAGTGTCCAACTACAATCAACCTTAAAACTATGGGGAGCCTTACAGATTCAGGGCATCCAATAAGGGACTTTTCATCCTGGTAGCTTCGCTACTTATAAGAACTATGTGTCCCACCTTGCAATCCCCTGGTCTCTCAGTGAATCCACAACTCTGTAGTCCCCCCGGCTGATTCTCAGAGGTGTCTGAAATGATGTATTAAAAATAAAAGCCGATCTTCATTTCACTGCATCTCAGGTCTTTAGATCCAATCTGTTCATAAAAGTAGATCCTCATGGGATAAAATCTATCCATATGGAAAGAGCTTGCTCCAGCAACCTGCATTCACTTCAGTTGTCCTAATGCACGTAAGACACTCCACTGGCTGACCTGGTACTGCTCACAGGAGTCGGGATCGCAGGATTGGCCCAAAGCATCCAGCACGTATAACAAGTTGACAAGGAACAGCCCTCCAGGTCCTGGGAGGGGTCAGTGTGCCTAAGTCCAACTCATTCCTCCTCCGCTGCTTTGCTTTAGGAATAGAGAGTCATCATCATCCACTGTAAAATAAACAGGGAAAGTGGGTTGAACTAGCACATCCAACTGGACTTCAGTAAGATTCACAATGGAGTGGAAGGGTTGTGGGTTCTCTCTCTGTGACAACACAGTATAAGGACCTCCCATGTGGTCCAATCCTGCTCACATTAGAGTCAATGGGGGCTTTACCATTGACTACAGTGGGATCACAATTAGGCCCACAGAGCAGGAACTGAGATCTGTGCTCTTCAGATCCCAGAACACATGACCTGTCTCCAGGGTGCAAGAGAAGCAGCTCCATTACTGTCAGGAGCCTACAAACACTGGAGCATATGTAGTATAGATTCCATCCAGCAGCAGATCGTGATGGGACCACATGCACACATCCAAGCCATTGGCTACATTTTATATCCCCAATTAGCCCTCCAAGAAAGTATGATCTCTTGCATTTTATTGGTGAGCAGATGATCTTGTGGCAAATGCAAAAGTTTGGGACTCCAGTGTTCTCAGCATTAATTGCTGTGTGACTGTAGGCGCTCCGTGCCTCAGTTTCCCCCATGTATAAAATAGGGATAACTAACACTTCTCTACCTCACATGGGTGTTGTAAGGCCTGGTTAATGATTGTAGCATTTTACAGTCACTATGCACAGGTGCAAAAGACCATGCACACAGGTGCATGGCAGTGCTGATTCAGGCCCTGTTGTTCTAATAAGCCCTTTACTACAGCAGGCAAAGAGGTCTAAGGCATGGAGCTGTATTTCAGGGAACGGGCAAGTGCATGGCCTTACCTCAGATTCCCGGAGATATATCCCTTTGCCATCTTTAGTTAAGTTCCGAAAGGCCTCTGTGAAGAAACAGAATGAGGGAAATGAATTTGATGGCCAACAGGGACAAGGACAACTCAGACTCGCCAGCCCGGGAGTGAACTGAAATGCAGAACCTCTAGCAGATCTAGGGGGACCCCACCCCATCCAGCACAGTTCAAAATGCCTGTGTGGGGCATAAGGGACATTCGCCAGTGACGTGTGGGGCGGAGTATGAGCTGCTTCGTGCTGCTGTGATCATTTGAGCCCTGGGGAGATCAGGACACTTCCCTCTCTATGGCAGCTCTGGCTGGAACACATCACAGGTCCTCCTGCTTCCTTGCATAATAGGAACATCTCTTATTCCCTTAACTCCTTGCACAAGCAAACACTGCAGTATCAGATACAAGACCTGCTCTCTCCACAGAGCCAAACCTCTCCAGGTTGCCTGGCCAAGGAGTCTGGGAAAGAGGCTGAGGGCTTGATTCTCCTCTAATTCACTCCATTGACTTCAGTGGGGTTACTCTTGCTCTACACTAGTTTACATGAGAAGAGAACCAAGCCCCATATCTTGGACCTTGCAGCCCCAGGGACTGAGCTAAATGGCTTTGTAAGGGGCCCCAGACTTGCTCTGGAGTCCAGCATCAGTGACATGCTGAGTAACATCCATACCCCCCATGATCTCTACTCGCAGCATGAAGCTGACGAAGCTCTCAAAGCTGATTTTCAGGTCAGGGTTGCCGTATCTGATCGCCATTAGGTTACAGACTTCGTTGCTGAGCGAAATCCCTATAGAAAGGAAGAAAGGGAATGATAGGGCACCTCGCAGCCATCCAGAGCATCACAGGATAACTGCAAAACTAACAGAACATTACCCTTCTCCAGCATCTTTCATGTGAGGATCTCAAAGTCCTTGATAGACATTAACTATGCCTCAAATGAGGGATTGACCTAAACCAGGCCCCCAGATCCAAATGCCATCCCCAAACTTTGAGTAGCTCAAAATCTGGATCATCTTTACTCACAATATCCATGGGAGGTAGGGCAAGTAATATAACAGTTCCCTCTACCCGCCACTGCAATGCAGCCACCTCTGGGGTAAGTCAAAGAAACTGCTTAGCAGCAATATAAGACAAGAGTTTAGGAAAAGAGGTGAAGAAGAATATCTGGCTGAAACTAGTGGGGAAAATTATCCAGACCCTGAAAATGGTGTGGGGATCTCTCTCCAAGTCCATGTGGTTGTTTTTTTCTCTCACAAATAAATCCAGGTGAATTCACCCCAAATGTCTTTCAGTATTTGTGCCTGGAAAGCACAACTCTTATGATTTAATGTAATGGCAATACCTGGATTTGGAGGTTATCTTTCACCTCTTTATTATAGCTACAGTTTTGAATGTTACCAAG
The DNA here is from genome assembly GCF_965140285.1 of Lepidochelys kempii. Taxonomy (NCBI): domain Eukaryota; kingdom Metazoa; phylum Chordata; order Testudines; family Cheloniidae; genus Lepidochelys; species Lepidochelys kempii. Next base: position 157,595,417 of record NC_136382.1, read on the forward strand.
CAAAATGACTTTAATTAACCAGATGGAGGCAAACTGCCAATAAATCATGACCATTTGAAAGCCCTGATCCTTAAAAAAACTGTGAGAGTGAATCCTTTCTCCCATGCAGAGCCTCACTGAAGCTGATGGGGCTCTGCCCAAATGCAGAGGTCCACCTGTGTAGTTCTCCTGGCAGGATCGGGGCAAAGATCTTAAAGTAATGAAGTCTGACATTGCTACTGCTTGTGTGCTTGTCTAGCTGACATAGAGGGCCAGATCCTCAGCTGCTGTAAATCAGTATTAGCACCACTGACTTTGATGGGGCTGTACTGATTTGTACCAGCTCAGGATTTGCCCCCTCACCCCCACACACAGCCAATAGGTTAAGGTGAAGTTAGTTATGACTCTGTGGCGATCATATAGGTTCAAAATAGGGCTTATAATGGAGAGTTAACTTTGGAGTGGTTGCCTTCCTACCCTAGTAGAGAGCTGTCAGTGAGATGTGGATATACTGTACACGAAGCTAAAGTGAAACTTCATGCTGCAAATCACTTTCAGAAGCCAAGGTCTGGGGTCCTTGCAACACTGATAAAGTATCCTTAACCTGACTGCTGGGACAGTGGTTGGGAGAGAAGCTAGAGGGAGTAGCAGAAGTAGCTACCGTCAAGGGGAAGAGGGGGTTGTGTGTTGTTTGCCCCTCTTACTGGCATTTGGTACAGTCTTCTAGTTCTTTCCCAGTCTGGGGGATTTTCCAGGCTTTTATGAGGATGTGGTTACTTGCCAAAAGTCGGTGGCCTTTTGGTGCTCACCTGTCTCCTGAACAGCTGCATGCAATTCCACTAAATCCAGATTTCCTGATCTATCAACATCTTTCTTCTGGAAAACTTCCTGTTTTTAAAAAAAAAAAAAAAATCAAACAAGTGAAAGAAACAAAAAGTGATTCTGAGCCTCTTAGAAAGGGAGGTCTATTGGTCAGCAGCATTGACACACAAACCCCACTTCGCTCTGTGTGGGGCTCATCAATGTGGAGGTGTCAAAGCAATTCATTACTTGTACTTAGTGGTAGTAATAATAATATAGGAAAGGAGAAGATTTTTCCACCTGGTGGGAAACCAGGAATCTCTAGTAACTTCCTCTGCAAAGCATCCGCAGAGTTGGGAGTTGTACCTGGAAAAGTTACAGGCCAAAAGTCTGTCCTATTTACAATCTGAGTCCAGTGGGATTTCACAGGGGGTAAAGTCAGTGCAGAATTTGGTCCCAAGAAATCTGTTTGCAATGTGTGGAGGAAGCACCTATTCAGGGCTACGGTGTTCCCACACGCAAGAATATGCCCTGACTAAAGTTCACAGGGTTCAGAGTTCTGATCCCAGATGAACCTTTCCCTAAATCAGTTGGGGCTAGATCTATGAAGGGACTTAGGTGTTGCAATGCCTAACTTCTAGTGCTCTGCTGCCAGGTGGAATTCACAGCCCTGAGTTGGATGCCCAGGCTCTCTATACCAATGAACAGAGAGAGTTAGGCGCCTAAGAATGGGATTCTCAGAAGCCAGCAAGCTGAGTGGAGAGTTGCCTAAACTAGCCAACAGTAAATGCTGGGGAGAGGAGTGAGGCCTCAGCCCCGCCCACAAGAGTAGTTTGGAGCATAACTCTGGGCTGGAGAGAGGTGCCTATATCTGCTCACGATCCACAGCTATAAACGCTCTCCTGCAGTTGGATGCCTCAATCCCTTTAGAATTGGTAAAGCAACCCCCATCTTTTCATGTACTCTGTATATATATCTTCCTACTGTATTTTCCACTCCATGCATCTGATGAAGTGGGTTTTAGCCCTCAAAAGCTTATGCCCCAATAAATTGGTTAGCCTCTAAGGTGCCACAAGGGCTCCTCGTTGTTTTTGCTGATACAGACTAACACGGCTGCCACTCTGAAATCAATCCCTTTGTGGATCCTAGCCCCTGACCTTCTTGTGCGTCAGTCACAGACAGCAGGTCAATTGGGTTGAAAAGCAGGCACCTCTGCGAAAACAGATGCTGCACCAACACTGATCTTTCCTGGGTACACACTTTTTACAAAGGTGTATCTCCATTCTCGCTGGATCCTCCCTCACCTCCAGTGACTGCCCTGCCTAAGACTATGTATTTCCCTGTGTCTTGACAAGCAGGCAGCTTTTCCATCCAGTCCACATCCTCATGAGTCTTCATAGCTACCCAGAGATCAGACTGGTTTCTTGGGATTTAACTGGTTCCTAGTCAACACCGACTGAGAAGTACACAGGGAGACAAGTAAAATATTTCTGTACCAGATAGAAAAGCAGCCTCTTCCACAGGATCCTGAATTCCTGAATACTCAGTGTGCCAGTGGCATTAAGCTTAGTGGAGAAGTTAAGGTCGATGATGTCTTGGTAAAGGGGCAGAGACTCCAAAATTGGGGGGAAAAAAAACAAAAAACAAAGAACAGTCAGTCAATATAATTTTATGAATTCTGGGAAGTTCTCCCTTCACTATGGACCTGAAATCAATGAGAGTTTTACTACTGGTTTCAATGAGAGCACAATCTGGCCCTTTACAAAACAAATCCCATTTCTTCCTGACTGAATTGTTGTTATTGGGAGTTAGGAAATCAGTGAGCAGGGAAATGCCCTGATGGTATAGAAATCACAGTGTAAGTCCTGCCCCCATGGAGAATAAAGCTCAGGTAAGGTATTAGGTGTGTCAAATAAATATACAGCCCAAGCTAAAGGATACGTCCAGCAGTGCCAGGAAACCTTGGCAGGCATCCAGACTAAATCTCAGCCGAAAGCTCTGGAGATCTGGAAAAGAGAGGACTGTTATGGTGAATAACTGAACACTGCTCAGTAAAATAGATCTCAGGGTCCTGAACCTGCTGCCCTCGAAACTCAGTGGCAAAACTGCCATTCATTTCACTGGGGATAGGATTGGGCCCCCCAAACCTTTTGTGACACTGTTCCTCTCATTTACAAGTTACATCACTTGTGATTCAACCTGGGCAAGGTAAAAATGTAAGACAGTGGACCAGATTCCACTTTCAGCTGCATGGATGTAATTCCCATGGAAGCCAATGGGCGCTCCCTGCGGCCATGTGATGAAGAGCATTACGACCCATTACCTGTAGCTAACACCGGAAATAGCAGTTAAAGAGCACCCCAAATTGTAATCCCAAATGCGATTTACTGGGTGACCTGGAGCAGTCACTCAATCTCCTTAGGCCTAATTCATCTGTGGTGCAGCTTCTCTAGCCACAATGAATTGAAACACTGGTGCTTAGTGTCTCTCTCTCTCTCTCTCTCTCTCTCTCTCTCACACACACACACACACACACACACACACACACAGACAGGCAGCTTTTAAACTCACAAGCATAATTGAAAACCTAATTCTGAGCATTCCTGGGCCATACACGAGTTACATGAAAAGAAACAGAAAGAAACTAATCTTGTTGCAACTCATGATTATAGATTGCCTGTTTGCTTCCACGGAGCAGAAGCCATAACTCATATATCCCTACTCTACAGAAAGCGAAGATGCTGTAATCTCATTATAGCCCTGTTTATTAAATATGCATCATGCACAGTAAAGTTTTGAAATGAATGTCTTCAAACTGATTGCCTATGAAGAGTAAAGACACTCCACCTCGGTTGGTTAGTTTCCTTACAGATTTCACAACACCCAATGGGTCACTTTCGAAAGATACTGATATGAAGATAAAAAAGCAATCTTCATTCACCCTTGAGAAAATTAAAGGAACTTGCAACCCTTCAGATGTTTTATCTACCCAGGGACAGGTGCACTGAAAGAGACTAGTGCTGGTAAAGCCCATTATTAGAACTGATCAGGAATTCTATTGTCTGCAAATGCCAGTTTGTCAAACCAAAACTTTTCATGGGAAATGGTCACTTTTGACAAATTTTTTTACTTGAAAAATTTTAGGAAAAACAGTTTTGAAATGGTCAAAACTTTTAATTTTGATATTTTCTAACAAAAAATTCTGGTTTTCTGGTTTGAAGTTGGATTGAAGATGAATCACTTGATGCTTACCTGTTCTGTTCATTCCCTCTGAAGCACCTGGCATTGGTCACTGTCGGAAGATAGGACACTGGGCTTGATGGACCATTGGTCTGACCCAGTATGGCCGTTCTTATATTCTTAAGCAACTTTTGTCTTTAATTTAAGCTAATTATGATAAAAAGTCAAAATTGAAACCAAATGTTTCAACTAACTGAATCCTGTTTTTTTCCCCAAACTTTCTGTTTGTGAAAATATCTGAGATTTTGACTTTTCATCCCCATTTCTGAGGGGAAAATTTGTTGAAGTCTCAAAAGTTTGCGGCATGAGAAAGCCATTTCCCAGCCAGTTCTACTCATTACTCTCGTGTGCCTACATCACCCTTAATCTGCATAAGTATAAAGGGACTCAGCCAACTTATTGCTCAAATTTGTCAGGCATTGTGTTTTCGGGCCACATCTGTACCAAATCCTGAGAACTGATCCTTGCTGGTTTGGAATCCAATTTGGAACTTAAATTATCAGAAAAGGATCAGACCCAGAGTTTCAAAACCAGCTCCTCCACTCCCAGAACTCAGGGAGGGAGTTTGGGAGTTACAGGTCCACTTCACACTTCAGGCTCATCTCTAACTAGCACCTAATTAATGTTATTAAACTATTATCTCCTAGCACTTACGTGTCCAGACCACGTTATTCAGGATCCTCTGGAGTTGGACAGCGTTTATTTCAGGATGCTAAAGGAGACAAATACTATTGTAATAAATTTCCCCTCCTTGGATTTCCCAGCATGTCCTGTCTTCACTATCTGGCTTTTCAATCCCAGTCCAACCCCCATGGAAAGACACCCATTGACTCTGGGGGTGTCCAATTAGACCTTTAGATTGTTAAAAGCACATTCTCATCTGGTATAAAATGGTCAAAGCTCCACAGACGTTCATGCATTTAGTTATTTTCACCAGCTGAAAATCTGGCCTATTATTTTTAAAAGACCCTCTTTTTCTTTTGTGATATCTGTCACATCAAGCACATTGTCAGCAAAGATGGAAAATTTAAAAATATTTCCATTTCAGTTTTCAAAACAGATTTTTTTTTGTTTTATGAATTTTTCATGGTTTCCAAAAACTGAAATTAAATTTTCTGGAAACTTTTGATTGCTGAAAAACTTCAGTTGCTGAAACCAAAAACTGTTCAAAACACGGAAAACCCCCCTGTGAAAGACAGCTGGAATGAGTGTAGCAAGTATTTATGTGCACACTCATCCAACCAAGGAGTCAAGAAAACACCCCATGACAACAATCAAAAGTTACACATGAAACAAAAATAATTTTGAAAAACCTGGGAAAAAATCTGTTTGTTTTTTTTTCCCATGAAAAATAAAGCCTCAAAAAATTTCTAAAATGTTTACAACCAAAAAATTTTGTCAAAACCAAAAAGTTTTTGTGGAAATTTTCATTTGTGAACATACGCTGTTTTTTATGTGAACAAAAAATTATGTGAAAAATTATGCACAAAATTTTGACCAACTCTAATTCTCAGAGTTAAACAGGGCCTGATCCTCAGGAGAACTGAATAGCTGCAGCTCCAGCTGATATTAGTGGGAACTGCCAGCACTCAGCACCTCTGAAAATCAGCTCCATAATAATAACAACAATCTGTAAGAATAAATATTGATTCTCTACAAGCAAGGCTATTCATCAATCCATTGTGGTCATCTAGTCTGACCTCCTACAGAACACAGGCCAGAGAACTTCCCCAAAATAATTTCTAGAGCAGAGCTTTTAGAAAAACTTCCCATCTTGATTTTACAATTGACAGTGATGGAGAATCCACCACTTTGCTAAATTGTTCCTGCGGTTAATTACTCTCATCATTAAAAAGTTACGCCTTATTTTCTGTCTGAATTTGTCTACCTTCAACTTCTAGCCATTGGATTGTGTTATATCTTTCTCTGTTAGTTTGAAGAGCCCACTATTAATTGTTCCCCATGCATATCAGATGATGGGAGCGGCTTTGCTAATGCCTATGTGAACTTTCTGAGCACATCCAGTGCAAATTAATGGCTTTCAGAAGCCTAAGCAGACCCAACGTGAGCTGAGTGCCGTGAATTTAATGAAGAGTGCTTTTCTCTAACTGGCGTGTTTCTCGCCTGCTTACGTATTGCACAACTCCTCGCGTGACATTCACGCTGTACCCTCATGCCGATCTCCTACGTTCCCCACCAGTTTCCAGCACACTCCAGCTGCCAACTGACACCATTCTGACTTTTCTTTGCACAATTGCTCTGGCAGCACAAGCGGCTGGCCTTGCGGCATTTCCTTTGGCAGTTAACGTGTACGCTTACTTGTTCAAAATGCTTATTGAAGAAATCCTCACAAATCTTGCCTTCATGTTCATCAATTATTTCCTTTAGGGTACAAAAAAGTCAATGTTAACTGAAGAGATAGAAGCAGGAGTATCCAACATACAATCATATTCTTCCCAAATTTCACTGCATTCCCTTTCCTGCCATCACCACTGCAATTACTTGCCCGGCTCCCACTGTGGTTTCAACTTTGCTAGTACATAAAAGGAGAAGAGTGGGGAGGAACACAAGTAAATAAAAGGGAGACCCTCTGCAGGCAGATGGAAAATAAAGAGTGAGGATGAATTGTGATGATCTCACCAAAAAGAATGGTTTGCACAGCAGTGAAAAAGCCTAAGTGTCTGCTGGTTTGCCTGTCTTGTTCTGGATATTTATACCATGTTCACCTTCATGGTACAAGAGATTCTGTCTATAGAACAAGACGTGGCCTCTCAGTCTTAAAGTGCTGTAACAGGAGGTCTCACATTCCAAACCAACTCAACCCCGCCACATCACTGCCACAGAAGAGCACTGCCAAGGAGAAAAGCCAAAGTCCTGATCTGAAACACAACTTCCAACAGTCCACCTTCCTCGTTCCAACTAACCTTGGAAAGCATGAAACTTGAATTTCCGCCCATTTCACTGAAAATGGAAAACAATGGAAATGTTAGACAGTGTCGCCCTTATCACATGTGATTCTCCACCTGCCAACCAGAATTCCTTCCTCTGCTTCCCACGCAGGGACCCCAACCTGCCCACACACAGCTGCTGTGTCTACAGTAGGGATTTTCCCCACCATTGCAACTCCATTAGTGGAAGCAATAGTGTCAATATGGCTCCAGGCAGCTGCTGGCATTTTAAGCACTACATCAGCTAATGCTGCACAGAACAGGTCTCCTGGATGTGGTAGAAAGAAGGCCAGTGGCTGCCTGGGCCTAGTCTGTGCTAGAGCTTTCGCCGTTGCTACCAGCCATGGTGCTGAACCAGTCGTAGCAACGGTGGAAAATGTAAGGGAAAATATCCTAGTGCAGACAAGACCAGTAATCAGTGTCCTGCATCTGGCTGGGATGATTTAACTGGGAATTGGTCCTGCTTCGAGCAGGGGGTTGGACTAGATGACCTTCTGGGGTCCCTTCCAACCCTGATATTCTATGATTCTATGATCTCCCCATACAGTATGCACAGTGTCCCAAGTCCTCCTAGTTCAATACTAGGATATAGACTAATAGCATTGTTTAAGCTATGGAGCAGGTACTTATCCTAAGCTGCATCCAGCCCAGTAGCAGACAGCACTGACCTATAACTCCACCACCCCGGTGGAAAGGCACAACTATCCCAGGAGCACCAAGAAAACACTACAAGCAAGGGCATGGCATTATCTCACCCAAGGACGTGCTTCCTGGAGAAGACCCGCAGGATGAACTCGGACTCCTGCTGGGGTTCCGCGGTGGAGGGGACGATGACATAGACCCCAGGCTGCAGCCGGAAATCCTGAGTCACTTCCCGTTCATTCAGGAAGAGATGCCTTTGGTTGAGGGAGGGGTTCCTGGCAAAGAACGCTGGTGCCAGCTTTTTGTTGCTTTTGTGGTACTGGCCAGGGAAGAAACAAAGGGAATTCCCATTGGTTTCAGGTGAAAGTCATGTGGAGAACCCAGGAGGCATGCTTAAAGAAAACCTGCCATAGCACATCCTGTTTCCATAATCCACAAGCAAAGGAGGCAGACAATAGAGATCTAATCAGAGAGCCAAACGACCAATCTCCTTGTCCGTCCTCCTGCCAGATTGTCCTATCGGTACATTCTCATTGTCCCATTTTAAAAATCACCAAGCAATGAGGCTTCCACCCAAGTCCCTCTGCAGCCTGCTCAGATCTCACTAGAAACAGCGGCCCAGAACTTGATTGGGCCTTAGGCCACCTTTGCACCCTTCTTATTCTGGGCTGCTGAGCACTACCCACAGCAGCACAGAATGCCCTAGGTTGATGGCTACATCCTCAGCTTTTTCCTCAAGCTCCCCAGCTCTGCCCCGGCATGCCCTATGCACAAGAGGTTTTGTTTTCTTGGGGGGTGGGTCATGGATTTATAGGGTCACCTGTCATGGTGGTCCTACACTGTGTCTGCACCAGGACAAAGTGCTCCAGAACCTTAGCGGGTGAGGGGAGCATTCCACCTTAAGTCTTTGCTACAGCTTCCAGGCCTCCGTGTGTGTGTGTATCCCCGATACCCCAGGTCCTACTCAAGGGTGCAGCACTCTTTGCTCTTACAAATGGTTTTTATTCCGCAGGCCAAAATACTGCAGCCTCCTTACATGGGCTGTGCCTCAAAACGGCTCAAACGTTTCACTCTCTTGCAGAATTATGGAGTTCCTATTCTTCTCCCTTTGTCCATATTTCTCTCATGCTAATGCGGCAATTTCATCTAGGGGGGCATGGGGCTGCCCCTTACCATGCATCTTATATTACATTCATAGCTTTTATGCCTCTGTCAATACCGTGATTCACTGTAGTTCCAATTCCAAAAACTGTCTCGGTTTTACATCTCTCAGCATTAATCTCGGTGTTCGATACAAACCTGAAACTCAACTCCGAGCCATCACCAGCCCTGGTCTCCCCATTAGCATGCATGCAGCACAGACAGTGCTGTAGTGTTCTCCTAATCTGGGTCAAGCCCATTTGTGCTGGCAAATTTAATCTCACTTGTATTCCTAATGGTGCCCTAACATCCCTAGTTCAGAAAGAGCCCATATCTGAGGCTACTGTTTCTAACACAAGGTAATAAACATTGCAGACATGTTGGAGTGACTGTTCGCTAGAGTTAGTTCTTTACCAGTCCAAGTTCCTGGGGACACTGACTTTGGAAGTGAGTTAAGTGGTGAGCAGGGCAGTAGGTGTAGGATTCCTAGATACAAGATCAGAGCTAGATCCTGCCCTGGCTTATACCAGCTCCAGCCCCTTTTAGATCAAGGAGCGTAAGTCAAGCGAACTCACTCCTCAGTTTTTAATTCCCAGGAGCCCCGCTCAGGTCCCAAAGTCCCATGAGAAGGGGAAAGGGTTAAGAACATCCTGTAAATGTTGGCAAAGCCCAGGTGGCAGAAGACACCTGCAGCCTTTTCCCCAGGAGAGCTCCAACAGTGAGCTAGTGGGAGGGTGAGTTACCCTGAGACTCCTCTAACTAATGCTGGGCCCCATCCCAGTCCTTGGCTGATCCCAAGAGTGGGAGGATGACATGTCACCTTTCCCTTCCCCTTGCCCCATTGCTGCTCAGAGCGCAGCTCAGATGCAGCCCAGGAGCAAGGCCTTAATGCTGAATTGAGGTATGCTCCTCCCAACACAGCCCGAGTCATAGCTCTGTATTAACTCATGATTTCTCAAAATGCTTTCTAAAACCTGTATTAAGGCGTTTAGAACTGTTGGTCAAGAAACAAAGGCACTCGCAGCTCCACAGGTGGTGACATAGCATCTGCATTGCCCCCATGTGACTCCAAAGGAAGGCAGAGAGGGACTTACCTCTGGGCCCATCTGAAAGGGAAGAAAGAGAGAGAATCCATCAGTCAGGGAGTTCAGAGCCCTTTGGCTCACAGCTAACAGCAAATGTAGTTTAACAACTGGAAGCAGCTCAGGGGATTCAGTGGGGCTCCTTAGCTTAAAAAGCCTGGATTCCTCCTTTTGAAAATCTTTCCCAGGCCATCCACAGCCTATTTGCCAGGCTGGGTCAGTAAAGCTTGGGTTGCTGAAACACGTGGCGGCAACAGGACCCTCAGCACTTTCAACAGTCAGGCAGGAAGCTCCCTATGGAAGGGAGTCCCTTGCTAATGTGGCCCACAGGACTTCGGTGCTGCAGCTAGAGGTGCACAGTGCCCCAGCAGGAAATCGGGGAGGCTTTGTACCTGACTGAGACACAGTGGCCCTAGTTTTCAGAACAGCTGAGCACCCACAACTCCCGCTAAAGTCCACAGGAGCCGGGGCTGCGCAGAATCTCTGATCAGCAGGCTGCACGTTCCCCCGGGGCTGCTGGGAGGACAGAGGAAATAACGCTATGGGCCACACCCCTTCCAAATGTGACGGCTGCCGCATCAGGGATTGAACGGGGACCTCCAGAGCTAAAAGCAGGAGCTTCAACAGCTTGAGCTGAACCTCACCAGCAGCAGCTGTCATTGATTAAAATCCTCTCTGGCTGGGGCATTGAGGGGGAACCTACAGCACTCATTCACCAGTGCGGTACACACGCCTGCAACATCACACCCAGGGCCAGCTCCCTGTCCCTCCCCACCCCCTGTGGGGAGATTTTGCCAGTATGGATGGTAGCCTGAGGAGGACTCTGTATCCAGCCTCTGCTCAGGAGGGTCCTAGCCCTTCCCTCAGACCCTGGCACACACACGGCTGGGCACGGTGAAGCCCAGTACATACTGGGGTAGCAGGAGCTCCTTTACAGCCCTGCAGTTTGACAAAGACTATGCAAACACAGAGCACGTCCTGTGCTTGATGAAAAACTCAAGGAAAGCAGTGTCTGAAGGGGCCCAACCCCGTTGATTCAAGAGGAGATTCTTGGATGAATAGGAGCCACATGCAGACAGGGAGGTGAGAACACAGAGCCCATTGGGCTTTGCTGGATATGTAACTCCAAGGATCTGAAGAGCTCTCACTTGGTTTGGAGGGCTAGGAAGTGTCTCACGCTGGGCAGGGCAACCCAGTTATTCTACCACAGATCAGATTTCTACCCACCTTGAAGATGGAAAACCCTATGGAGAGGTGAGGTGCCCGGTTTCGGTGTTTGCTGCTGGGTTTCTGGATCAGGGACACCAGCACCCTGCAGGAACGGAGGGACCTTTTGCTGCCATCACCCTGCAAAACTTCCAGCCAGTACTGGGGATTCATCCAAAATGTGTCTGAGAAGCAAAACATAAAAACCTTCTGGTCACGTTTTCCATCACACATTTTGTCATTGTGTTTCCACATGATACCTGGCTTCAGGCTGAGTGGGGGAAGCAGTTCATTTATAACCTCCAGAGGCCCCAACCAAAATGAGAGCCCTACTGTGCTAGGTAATACACAAACATATAGTAAGAGAGAGGCCCTGCCATGGAAGGTCTCACAATCTAAGCAGACAAGACAAAGGGTGGGAGGAAGGAAGAATTATTTCCCCTCATTTTAGTGGGAACTGAATCACAAGGGTACCAACTGCCAGAGGTGCTGAGCACATGCAGTTCCCATTGACTTCAACTGGACTAGTGGATGCTCTGCATCTCTGAAAAAATCAAATCTTAAGCGGTTTGCTCAAGTCACAGAGTCAGGAATTGAAACCACCTCTCCTAAGTGCCACAATAGGCCCATAAGCACCAGACCATCCTAAGGAAACAACCTGATTTCAGTGGTAATGGAGAATAAGCTGGCTCCCTTACTTGTTCATTGCCAGACTTTCTAACCTTTTTAAAAAGGTGTCAAATTTTGCTCACAACAGGGTAACATTGGGCTTTGAGTCTTGAGGCAAATTTTGCTTTGCTTGAACAAATTCCGTTCTTTACTATTTACACAGAAAAGTCTAAATCCGGATCCCTTAAAGTGCACCCAAGTACCGTTCACCTTTGTAGGGCCTCATCCTGCCGCCTGCCGTGCTCCCTTTGACCCATCTCCCAATCTGCAGAGAATACATCCATTTCTTCCCATCTTCCTGGCTCATCAGGTCGGGAGTTAATTTACAGATCATCAGATCTACAAAGTGGGTCTTAAAATCTTGCAGAGACATCCTGTGAAAAGACCGCCACAAGATGCTAGTCAGCAGCCAATCCGTGGTTAAAAAGTAGAGGCTGGATATTCCCAGCACTGCCCCATTCTGTGTTACTTATGGTAATCCTTACATATTATTAGCTGGTAAAGAAGTTAAGGTTTGCTCCAACAGCAACATGCAAGTGGTGAATGTATCACTAAAGGCCCAACAAAGGACAGCAGCCAAGAGATTATTATGAGAATGCAAGCAAAAGAACAAGTATAATGAAACCGGCTGCAACATTGCCACCTGGTGGCAAAAATCTATGGGAATGGGAAGCAGTTGAACAAACACTGTCTGCCTGACCAAAGCTTTGTCTGGGTTTGTGTTGAAAATATGATAACATGTAGACTTTAAGGTCAGAAGGGACTGGACAAAGATTCTTCCTCTGCTCTTGAAAGCGCTCTTGACTTCACATAGAAGAGCACTTGTATCATACAGGCTGTTTCTCATGTCCCTTTCCCACCAGGTGGCAATGTAGCAGCCCCATGTAATTTCTCCCTTTGTTTCGTTAAAAAACAAAAAGTGTTCCAATTGTTATAAAGCATCATGCACATATCTCATCTTAGAGCACAGCAGAGAGACAGCAGATTTAGCTTCAGCATTAGCTGTAGCCTTAGCGCTGGATGAAGGAGGAGAGGAGCTCAGATATTCACAGTTCCATTACCAGAATTCTCCATCATCTTGGTTTCTCCGCAGCAAAATCTTCTCCTTCGGGCTGAGCTGCTCCCAGTTCCCAGAGCTAGGGACAGAAACAAGGCAGCTGATTTTGAAGCAATAACTAAATAAATGCTCCATATCTATCTTCAAGTTCAAGAAGCTCAATACAGACATCTGCTATAAGATCAGTTCCTGCTGCAACAAATCTCTGGCCCCAAGCAGTTCACAGTTCACACTAGACGCTGCACTTTGGACACTCAGAATGGCACATCAGAAGCAGGGAGAGAACCTAAATCCCCCTAGACCTAAAGCATAGGCTTGAGCTAAAGGCGAATCTCCATTAGCTGCTAGCCATAGAGGGCCAATGTAAAACAGCTGAGCAGTTCTGATTTTCTCCTGCAGAGAGCACTAATGTTGGATAGCACACTCGCCAGCAGAGCTAGGGGTTGTCCCATTCCATGAGAATTTTTGAGATTTTGAATTTTTTTCCTGTCTTGAAAGAATGAAATGTCAAAATCTGAAAACAAAATGTATATACATTTTTCCTATAAATTCACGTATATTTCTAAAGAAAGTCATTTTGACCTGAAAAATTGAACTTTTTCATTTTGAAAATATCAAAACGGAACATTTCAACAATTTAGAAACTTTTTTTCCCCCCATTTTGTTTTTTTAAATGGGAAGTTCATCGAAAAAGGCCCTCTCCTGAAAACAGTTTTGGTTTCAACTAATCAGCATTTTCCAAAGAAAAAACATGTCGGAAAATTCCCAGCCAGCTCTACTGGCCAGTTCATTAGATTATACATGCGGCTTCCAAATGTTTAAAATATAGACCTTGGGTTCTATTTTGTTGGTCAATTCTGTGTCGAAGGACACGTAATCGGAAGAATATTCTGCATCAAGTATCAGAGGCAGCTGGAAGTGATTTACAAGTCAGGCCTACGGTATGCTCTTCATTCTTTCTTCAAGGTGGCTGGCTTTTCTGTTGTCACATGACAGACACAGATCAGAGGAAAGTTACGCTCTCCTCATACAAGGCGAAATCCAGACACCTTCCCTCATAAAACCTGAACAAAGAGGATTTGTGCAGGGAACTAACTGGAGCTGCTGAAGAAGGAATCTGCCCCAACCTAAAATGAGGGTAGGTTGCAGGGCTACCACACAGTCCTTTTGCAGCTGTCACTCCAGCCTCTGAGCTGGAATAGCAGCCACCATCCCTCTGCGATGGGGGGGCAGTGACTACTGTACTTACTATGCTCTCTGTAGGGGGAAAGGAAGTTCCCAGCCACTACATCCATGTAAACACAGATTCAGTGGCCCTTCCACCACTTCCCTTGCCATCTCTAATTGTGCCTTCCACTTTGTCATACTCAGAGCCAGCCTGACGCCTACTTCCCTGAAGAGCAGGTAGTTCAGACCCTGCCCCCACTCTAATCTCAGAATCCCAGAAGTTGCAGTATATAGAAGGTCTTGCCTGATCCACAGACAAAGCGGTGAATGTTCTGATATAGGATATTGGATCACCTTACTATTCTAGCTGTCCTGGGAGCAGCCTCGCTGGTAATCCAAAAACACCTGTGTCTGATGCTAGATCACACACCGTGTTCATCATCTGGCATTATAAAGAACCCCTTTTACATTATGTTTCCTTTGACAAAAAAAAAGCAGAACCAACGTTCTGTTTTAAGTGCTTGGGAGCAGCATGTGTGAAATAACTAAGTTGGTTGAACTGCATTAGCACTGGCTGCTCTAGCAAAATACCTCCACGAACTCATTGCCTTGAAACCAAAGGGTATCTGAAAGCAGCCGCACCGGTTCCATTGACTCAGATGTCATCAGCACTAATTTATGCCCGCAGGTGGCAGCATCATTTCATCCACCCAAACCCCTCCTCAGCACTAGCCCTTCCCGGTTTCACTCACCTATCGCTCCAGTCTCCTTTCCATTCAGTTTTCCCCCATGGATTTCTCAGTCGCACTAAATTTTCCGGTCCATATTTGCAAGTCACCTGCACAAAACAAACAACATTGAATTTACCAGGGTCTCTGCAGCCTTTGTCTGGTTTACATTTGCATAACATGCCATGGTGACTCCTCTCCTTTTACTGATGTCAACCAGTGTGATGATAACGGTGCTCCCGCTATTCTTTTCAATGACTCTGCTCAATGCGGACCTCTGAAATGAGGCAGGGAGTGATTAAGTGTCTTGCCCAAGGTCACGCAGAAAGTCTGTGGCTGAGCCAGGAATAGAGCCCAAAGCTCCTGAGTCCTAGTCCAGGGTCTTAACAATAAAGCCATCCTCACATGCTAACATCTGTGTAACTCCCTAGCAATCAACCTGGAGTCTTGCCCACATATCTGAGGGCAGGACAGGGCCATGAAGACTAATTCTGTCAGTAGGACTAATAATCCAAGGTAGCCTAGAACATTGCTACAAGAATCTTAATTGTAGCACTTCCTGAATTTGAATGTAACTGGGGGAAATGGAGAGCGGGGGCGGCATTGTGCCTGGTCTAAGGGGCAGAGAGAGGGTGGAAGGAGGTTTCCTCTCTCCTCACTCGCCTTCTTGTGTCTTTGTGCAGGTACTAGGCACAGCAGCCGTGCTTGTGATCCCCTGCATGCAAAGACTGTTTCAAGGCAAGTGCTACTGCTGGTAGCCTCCCCAGAGGCAACAGGACTATGGTCCCTAGGCACTAGGCATGCTGGAGTCAGGCACTCTGCACCTGGTGAATGGGATTCTGACTGAGCCTTTTCACCTCTCCTTGCAAAGGCACCTCACATCAGCAACGGCCTATCGCTGTTGTAACAGACGGCCGTTTGGTGGCCTGGGTGAACTGAGTCTCAGACCACTACCAGAACTGGCTCCCATCTCAGCAAAGACACCAAGGAATAAATGGGGGCCAGGGCGGTTAACTCCTCTTTACCAGCAGAGGTTGAACCTTTGGGTCAGGGGTGACCCCAATCAGCGGGGTGAGGTGAGGCCTGAGGACACTTGCCCCCCTGACTGTGCACCTGCTAATGAATAAATAGGATGCTGATCACTGAGATCCACCATCTGACCAAAGTAGCCACCATCTCGTCAAACTCCTTAGTGGAACAGTGGGCACTGTCTGGGGTTCTGTGCTTTGTGTCCCCATCCAGTTTCTTCACTTTAAACTTATGCCCCCACATTCCTATTCTTGGTTTTCATTTTCTGTACCATGCATTCAGATGGCTTCTGGGCTCTGTGGCCCCCTCACTCAGTTGCATGGCTGTCCTAGGCTGGCTTAGGCCCACCTGCCTAGAATTCAAATAGGCCAGCCCCTTTCACTTTAAGATAAAGGGAATTTAGACAGGTTGTCTTTGCACGCTCTTGTAGGTTATACTGTCAGCAGAGCCCATGAGTCAATTACAGCCGGAGATTTACACTGAAGCCAAGCCAGTGTCCCCTATGTTTTATTCCTGCTGGTAAAAAGAATGCAGATTTGAAAGGAAACCTGCCTGAAGCACTCCTCATTTTCAAGCCACCCTGACATCACTTAAAAGGGAGTGGACGGCACATGAGGCTCCCCAACACAGCACACAGCCAGCTCTTGGTCTGACAGGGAATGCTGCTGGCATTGGACACAAGTTTGGAGCTATAGAACCAGCGTTGTCCTTACCTTTCTAATACCAGTGATTGTGTAGGCATGGCCAGCCACCAGCCCATTCTCTAGGACCCTTGCTGTCTGCATACAGGGAAGAAAAAGAGAAAAAACTGCAATAAATGTATTAATAAAGCAACAGCTAAGCCCAATGCTGCCCTCAGTTCTGTGGATGAAGCTCCCAGTGGAGACAATGGGAGCTACACTTGTGTACATGAAGATGGAATTTGGCCCAGTGCAACTACAGACTGGCTCCAGCTGCAAAATTCTGACCTGGGCTCCCAATGCCACCCCGTCTGCAGGGCATGTAGAATGGGGGTTTTACCTGAGCCCATTACAAAGACAAGGGCCATTTGCAAATCTCAAGACGTACGTTTGCAGTTCAGCTCCACTCCCAGCCCCAAAGCCCAGCCCCATCTCTGATTGTAAGAAATGTGGAACACCAAGGGCAGTTTAGAAAAGGCATGCAAAGCTTTAAAAGAAATCTGATTTTTAAATAAAAAATTTGAACCATGCTAATGTGCATCATCCTAGATACCACAGGGATGGCAGCTATTGACAAATGAGAGAGAGATCTGTATAATAAACTGCTGCTCAGCTTGCTGGAGGGAAATTTCCCAGGAAAGATGTTGCTGGTGTTAGCCTATCCATCCATTTGACATCAGACTGGGCCTCACCCCTAAATGTGTCTGGCAACCCATGAGAGATCTGCTGTAGGTTGCTCTTGTCAGTATATCCCATAGATCAGGAGGAGCCTCTGCCAGTTTTATAGTCATATTAACTCCGCCTGTAAAATCCACCAGTGCTTCCGACACTTGTCCAATCTGCAGATCTTCATAGGAGCCATAGAGCCTAGCAAGAGAGATATCAGTTTAATCTGCTATTAATTTGTAGTACAAACATATTTAATAGGGATGGAGTGATACTAGAGAGAGGCAAACCCCAGGATGTGCTTGCAAAACCAAAGTGAAGGTTGAAATCCATGCTTCATTTTATATGAATCCTCAACATTCAGGAGGAGGGGAATACAGATAATTGATTTCAGGTTTGGAAGGGACTTCTGGTTTGCTCTATTTCTAGTCTAAGCCCCTTCACTAAGAAGTATTGAAAGGATCTCCTACACTATTCCTTTCATAATCATATCTTAACTAGTTTCTTCTGAATATCTACTGTATCTTAAGACTTTAGTCCACTGTCTGATTTTCCTCACCATTAACATATTATTTCAGAATAGCAAAACAAAATGGAATCTTCTCAAATTTTAGCTAGTCTCTCATTGACAGAAGGCTAGAGTCCAGTGAAATTAATTAATTTTCCCTCTTTCATATTGTCTCCCTTCTAATATTTATTTAGAATTCTCTCCCATTCTTGGGGTCGTTTTTCAGACCAAATACATTAAGTTCCTTCAGTGTCTCCTTGTAAGATTATGAAGGTCATGTATCACCTAATTTACTCTTCTCAGCGCTGTGTCTTTCTTAGCGTTGATGAATGGAGCTGGATTAACAGCCCCAGAGAGTGGGGCTGAAGTGTTCAAACTTGACTTTGTGGAGTGGTTCAAAGTGAGCCCTTCAATTTTTGGGTGCCCAACTGGAGGCATCTTAAAAGGGCCTGATATTTAGAGGGTGCCTGCTCAGCCCTATCTGAAAATGAGGCCCCTCTAAGGTATTTCAACTTGGATAGTCAAAAATGGAGGCACCCCAAATCACCAGTCATTTTTCCAAATCTTGACCTAAAGAACTATACTGAGTCACAGAATAAGCACAGTGTTTGCAGTGGCAATGTAAACTTCCCCAGCCCACCAACCATTTCAACCCTACCCTAGAAGAGCCTTCTCCCAGGGTGAGTGTATTTCTGACTCCATGGGCTCCTGTACAAGGGTTCTAACTGGTGCTAATTATCACGGTGGTAGCTTTTAAATTTTTAACGTATGGAGATCAGAACCACACACAATATTCCAGATGTGGCAAATTCTACAAGACCTATTTGTCAGACAGAAAGAACTGCATATGCAGGAGGCAACAAATTGTAGACAGAGATTATCTGCATAAAGCACGACGATTCACTTACTTGGCATATGCCTTCTCCAAAAGGGCTCCCCAGAAGAGATTCTTACAAACGGAGGAGAGAAAAACCAGCTGACCAGCCTCATTGACTGGCAGTCGGTCATCAACTACCACATCAACCCATTCGCCAAAGTGCCAAAACTGCAAGGGGACAGGAATGAGAAAATATTTCACTGGGAAGTAACCTCCTCTTCAACAGTAGAAAAGGACCCATCTATTAGCTATGGGCTGTAACAGGCTGTCAGAGTAACATGTAACCTGTTAGAGGGTGATCATTCTATTGTGGTCAGTGGGTTCTGCGGCCTCACAGATGCAGCTAGTTTTTATATATGGGTGGGGTAAAGAGAGATGGGAGTAGCTCTCAGGCTAAAAGAGAGACCAAGTGTGTAAAGATTTGGAACAGATGGCAGCCATGCTGGAGGATGTAGGAGTGGGGAAGACTTAGCCGGGAGTAAGGTAACCATAGGGGCAGCCAAAGCTGGATAGAAGGATTGTGCATAAGCTTTTTATATTCACCAAGAGGGGTGACTTTATTTTGACTCTCTGAGTGTGTCACTTCATTTAAAGGGGGGTTGGGATGACACCCACTTCCTGACTTGAGTTACCTATTCACTCAGCGCTCACTGAGGGCAACGGGAATTGCACGTGGACTATCTGAGAACACGATTTTAGTCACAGCACAGTCAAGCATAAGGCATGGTTTTTGAGGACCTCCAGTGCTAGGGGGAAGAACACTCACCCGGAAATGGAAAATGCCAGCGTACTTCCTATCAAAGCTCTGGTTTTGCGGCATGACCATGGCCAAGATGTCTTGGTGGAACATCAGCGCTTCCAACGCGGCCAGGAACCAGCAGTTTTCTGTAACAAAAGAATGAGCAAATACACTGGGTGGAATCAAGACAATTATTGCCGTTATTGACAAATATTTTTGAAGGAAGCAGCGGGTTGGGTGCTTTTAAGTTATAACTACACCAAAAAAATTGGGATGAGCTAGATTTGTGTTTTATTAAGTCAAAACAGGTTTAGTGTTGTAACCATCCTCTCGTAGCCTTTTCATTTGGAATGGAGTACAAATTAATTTGGAATTTCACACAAAAAAAGTTTTCCATGAAAATATTTAGGTTTTCATTGAAAAGAAACAAACCTTTTTTTTTTCCTGTTTCAACAACCAGAATTGCCAAAACTTGAAAACTACGAAAATTTGAATTTTTTTCACAGTGAGAAAAATCATTTCCTGACCAGCTCTAACAGTAATGCTCTGCGTTTATTATACTTGTGTCTGAGGATCTCAAAGCACTTTACAAATGTAATGAAGCCTAAGAACATCTGTTACTCTTTTAAACCTGGGTAAACTGAAGCATAAATATGGCTTGTCCAACCAGTAAGTAAGTGGTGGAGTTGAGAATAGATCTTGACAGTTCTGCTCTAACCACCAGACCACACTCCCATTTAGAAGAGGACAAGTCTTCACACACCTTCACTAACTTACCCACCCTTCCTCTTCTCACTTCATAACAGATGCAAGTCAAGGTTGACACAAAGCCTGCATTGTGCCTACATACATGTATTGCAGTATTCACAGGCCCTTCTGCTGTCTATGTGATATGAAATACATTACATGCTCTAGTGACTAGGCACAGTGATGAAGCTTCTGTTGTTATCATTTACGTAGTATGCATGACACTTTATAGACAAGTATGAAGACAAGGTCAGTTCACGTTCCAGCACCAACATTAATAAAAGTCATGTTTATGGCACACAATGGAGCTTTCAACTAGTTGGGACACATCTTTGGATCACATCTTAGCCTAGAACTTTATCTTATTTGTTGAGCATATTATACAATTTCCTAATCCATTTTATGCAGAGCTGGAATGATATTGAAATCAACACCCTTTATATGTAGTCTTACACAGTCAAATTAAGCTCAAATTGCTCTGTGTATAGCTATATATATATATAAAGAAGAAAGGAGCCTTACCAACCAATCCTTGGCAGAGATCAAGCCGTCTGGCGTTTGCAGTATAAAATACTGGAGTTTTATGCAGCTCCTGGAAGGTACAAGACCAAGAGAGAGAGAGAGAGAGAATGTCAAATCATTGCAGTGGTCCTGCAAAACCTTGAGGACTGACTAGCTTTTTCTGAAGCCACTTCACCACTAATGGAGTGAGTTTCTGAGGAGTCAAAGGTCTCTCGGACATTCAATCACTTCTGGGGGTCTCTACCATGTGTCTAGAAGATGGTGTAGGGAAGTCACCTCACTCCTTCCTGACTAGATCTGGGCTAATCAGGGATTTTTCACTTTGCTGGCAATTACGAAAAGTCAGAAAAAAATTAATTCTGGATTGATTAAAATGCTTTGTCTCACTTTGAACAATCTGTAAATGTTTCGTGATTTTTTTAAAAAACAATGAGTGGAAACTGAAACCAGAAGTCATTTTGAACTGAAAAACTAAAACGTTTCATTTTGAAAATTTTACAGTGAAACAATGTTTGAAATGAACAATTTGGTGAAACTGACACAAATTTGCAAAACAACAGTATAGCCAAATCTGCATTTGTCACCAAAAAAAGTGTTTGGGTTGAAAAATTTTATCCATCTCTATTCCTAACAGGGCTACTCCTGCTGCTGCACGGGTCAGGTATCAGATCCTGTACGGACGCCATGAAATAACTATCCAATTATCACCGAGGCATTGTTTGGGGTTCCAGGGTAAACTGATTTTTAAAGATATATGAGAGATTTTTTCTCCCTTTGCTCCTCTTATAGTATAAATACACAGCAGAGTTGAGATGGTTTCAGTGTCATGCATTTATTAAACTATGCATTTATTACCTTAACATGTTTGGATTTCTTTTAGGTGTAGCCTTAACTTTGCATTTCCTGAGTTTGAAATGCCTGATTTGGAGATCATTAAAACAACCCCTATAAGATTTTTCACTCTTGGGTTCTTGACACGTATATTCAAAGTTAACTTTAAAGTCGTTTCTTGTCTTGAAATTCTAAAATGCTGCTCACTTTTTTACTCTTAGTACTGAGATTCCAATGATGTAATTCACAACAGAGGCTACCTCCTGTCACGTCTTCAATGGCTATGACTAATAACTGGGCTAGACAATGAAGAAAAAAAAAGACGATAGCTGCTGAAGAACTTTCTGAGGCTGTAAAAATTCTGAGTAATAGTTCAGAAAGAAGACGTATTATTACTCTCCAATGCCTCTCCGGGCAAATTCATTAAATAAATGTCAAAATTCTCTTTCACTATTATGATCCACAAATTGCTCAATTTAATTTTCTCACTGTCGTCTTCCCCAACAGGGGTGGCAGAGAAATGCCAAGTACTCAAAAGACACTTAGAGTAATTAAATACTAACCCTTACCTCAGATGAAACTGCTCAGCCTGTACTTAGGCGAACAGTCACAGAGTAGGTCTGCACTGCAATTAAAAACCCGCGGCTGTCAGCAGCGTGGGGATTTCAGAGCAAAAGGCCTCAAACCTGTGCAAGTACTTCCAGGGTACACAGGTAGAAATACAAAATGTGGAGGCTTTTCCAGAGCACAGGGCCTACTTTGCTCCATCCATTCAATCCTGCTCTAACCTGCCACTATGTTACTTTATTACTGCACCTATGAGGATGAACAGAAAGGTTATATTAGACACATGGATGGACTGTGGTATATTTTCCTCAATGCACAGACATTCTCTGCATATGTCACTCTCCATCAAATCAAGATGATATTTTACTCAGGGACAGATGAACATTACAAATTCTCCATAGTGTCATGGGCCATAAAAATGTCAAATAAATCTAGCAAGTAGTTCTGGGGCATGAGAGTATGGGGAAATTCTTTTCTACCATAAATCTCCCCACAAATCAGCTCTTCATTAAAACAAAGGAGAACCATAGTCTGTATTTTGGAGTAATGTCCTACAAAATATAGTCTGAAAAAAGAGGGGTCAACATCTTGTCCTTTGATACATGAGCATGCATGTCCCAGTGACATTTGAGGCCAGAAGTCCTTTCAACATTAGAAGGACACAACATGTTCCACTTGTGTTCATCTCTGTTTAAAGGGGAATAGTAGACTCAAATCAATACCAACTAAAGTTTGTTAATCAATTAAAACAATCTGCTCTAGGTCTGTCTGCAGAACATGTGTTAGCCCAAGGTGAATGTTAATAGCTGAGTTACATATGAACCCTTGAAAACGGGGCTGTTACATCTGCCATTTATGGCCTGATTTTCAAAGATATATCTACAGCTCCTATGGATTGCAGTGGGAGGCGTGGGAGCTCAGCTCTTCCAAAAAACAGGCCAAACCCTACGGCTAGAGTATGACTTAACCAACGAATGGAGCCCTCCATCCAATGGCAGGATTTGCAGGCAGACAGGACAGCGTGATAGGTTGAGAAGGAATCTCACAAATAATTTTGAATGTAACTTGCAGTAGGATTTGAAAATGTCAGGAGCTCTCCCTTCAGCTGTTCCAGGGCAGCTGTGAAACTGCAGTTACACCAGCTTCCACATGAATGTAAGGATGTACTGTTACTTTAAATGCCCATCTCTGGTGGCTTTAAGGCATAACTAAATGAATACTGTAGACGTGCAGCCACCTCACAACACCCCCGGTGGCCGAAGGGCGGCCCTGCAGGCAGCCTCTCACCTCATTTCCCCTTTTTGGGGCCCCAAATAAATTCCACGTAGGATTTTTCCAGTCAAATCACACCAGCCCTGCTGATTAACTTGAAGTTCAAAACTAGACACAACAGTCTTCCCTCCAGCCTTCAGCTGAGTAAAGCCAAAACTCTCCTGGTCTGGTCAAAGTCCTTCCCGTCTTAGCCCCTCTCAAGCTGAAGCAATTCCCCTGACCTCAGGATCTTCCCTGCAGGAGGCTTTTGCTCTCTCTGCAGTCTCTCTACAACCTGCTGAGCTTCCCCCTTGCTTTCTCCTCTTTATAGGAAATTGCCTGATTCCCCTCAGGTGGGACTCATTCTGTAACCAGGGTTAACTTGCCCTAGGATCTCCAGCCCAAGGGCAAGCCACCCTGTTTCAAAGACCTATTAATAGGTTGTTCTGTGCTAACTCGGAACATTAATGGCTATCCAGTGTAAACAATCCCTCACATAAGAACCGTTCACTGAACATCACTTACATGTGGCCTCTTCCACTGTAGCTTTGGGGGCAGTTTCTGCAGCAGTGATCCCATTCCAATGGAACAAACATCAGCTGGGAAGTTCTCATCCTTGAACAGGCATTTATTCTTCAAGCATGTCTCCAACAAGGTCTCGTAATTCTGATGAAGAAGTTT
This sequence comes from Lepidochelys kempii, assembly GCF_965140285.1. NCBI lineage: Eukaryota > Metazoa > Chordata > Testudines > Cheloniidae > Lepidochelys > Lepidochelys kempii. The sequence goes on from NC_136382.1 coordinate 157,619,174, forward strand.
GTTGGGCTTTTGGAAGGCTACTCTGCACGAAGGCACCCGTGGCTTTGATTTCCCTCGTCTCAGGAACGAGAGCCAGGCCATGGTGGTGATAGGAGAAATTCCCAGATAATGATACTTTAGGGGTCTTGTCACTACACAATGCCGGAGGACTCTTTCGACCTTCCTTGTGCAGAAAAGTGTCTCGTTCAGTAGAGTTCCTGGCTGTTAAAGTAATTGTAACAAGCAAGTTTAGTCATAACTGGTTTTTGCATTTTTCAAGAATAACCAGCAGAGAGGGATGAATCTCAAAGGCAGAGTGGGCATCTTACCATCTCTCTAGCATAGGTTCTATCATAGCACCCAACACTGTGGTATCTGAGGCTTCAACTCTGTAGACCTGATCCAATGCACATTGAAGTCAAAGGAAGGACTCCCATTGACTTCAATGGACCTTGAATTAGGCCTTAAATGCAAGACCTTGATAACTAATTTTAAGCAATACACAAGGATATTCTGAGTCTCTCCCCATATTACCTCCCCGGCGCAATAGACTATTCTAAATCCCTTCTAAGACCTTTTCCTATCATGCCACAATCTTAGTAACACCTTTATTCCAGTCACCTGGAGTCACACGGACATTACTAACAAAATGCTCATCTCTGGTGGCATAACTAAATGAAGACCTAGGAGTAGGTTGTTCCATGCCAACATATAACGTTGCAAGCTATCGATCTTAAACATCCCCTTACACAAGAACCATTCACTGTACGACAACAAACCAAAGAGTAACACCAGCTAGAGAAAACAGAAAGCCATTACTGATAATCTGCTTTTGGATTTCCTCTGCTGAGGTTTTTTCCCCCTTTCTAACTGTTTTGTTGGATGGTAAATCCTCCTATTCTAACAGCCATTCCACCCTGCTGAATGCAACACACCCGCTATAGAAATCACACCGAGGTTTCTCTTCCGTTTACATTAAAGGCAAGACAAGAATTTCTCCTCTCCTCTCATGTGCTGTGACCCACAAGTGTTAAAAATGTTCTTGCACAAATTTTTGGTGCCACATGCCTATTGGATTTCCTTTAGCAGCCAAGCTAAAAGCTAACAGAACATCATCCTTTAGCTCAAATGGCAGAGCCCCCTGCGCATGGAGCAAGAGAATCTGAGTTCTATTCCTACTGCGATTGGGAATGTCCACTCAGCCCAGGTGCACATCTTAGTGATAACCAGGAAGTTCCTAAGGGACCCTGGTTATGCTACTACAGACTGAAAAAATGAATTAGTCTTGAAAGAAAAGTGTCTCACAGGCAGTAATGAGAAGGTGAGCATTTGGGAGGCTCTTCTGCAGCAGATACTCTGCAAAATTAAATTTCATTGTGTCACAGTAACCTCAGAAACCGTACTCACTTGGAATCAGACATTCCAGGTTCAAATGTTGCTCTCATCAAGGAACTCAAGTTGATATGCTTTCCCCATTGATAGCGCCTCAAAATTCAGAAGCCAGCCAAAGTGCTGTATTCTACCTTCATTCCACATACAAAGTGCTGTATTCTACCTTCATTCCACATACAGAGTTCCCACTGGCACAGACAGGATCCTGGAGCAGGTTGTTTTCAGGGGCCAGATCGTCAGCTGATGTAAACCAGCCTAGCTCCATTGAAGTCAATGAAGCTACACTGCTTTACGCTGGCTAATGATCTGCCCCTAAGTCTGTAGCTGTTAGCGGTGTAACAAACGTCTCTGTGCTAAAAAGTGAATTTAGTGGACAATGCTATAGTCCTGTCTTTTATTGCTGGCTCATCCATCATAGCAGAATGTTAGGTATCAAAACAAAACACCAGTAGTCAATCTGGAAACCTCACAAGGAGGCTGAGTTTCCTAGGCTTTGGTAAAAGTTGCTAGCGCACAATAATACATTGTGAAGACAACATTGCAGGCACAACACCCCATCTTTGATTAAACAAGCGTGTGGGTATTTTGGTACCAAAACTCTAATGCTGGTTCCCATTACTTCAAATACATTTTAGCAAATAAAGTTATTCTGAAAAGAATCACTGCCTTTTGTTTGTTTAAGTGAACTAAAGCACTTCAAGGTTAAAGACCTTGCTCCAAATCCTCAGTGCTTAAACCACTGCCCTAAAGCGTTAAGAGTGACCTCTGTTGACGTCCAGATTTTCAAAGCAGTGCCAGGGATTTGGCCATAGACTTCTATTGATCTTAATAAAAGATGCAGGGCTGAACTGCCTGCACGGTTCTCAAAAGCTCAGCCGATCAGTCTACATGCTGAGAGTCACATAGCAGCTTTTAAGCACCTTGGCTGAAAGTTTCAAATGACCATTCAGATCATCAGATGCCACCTAAGCCCCATGGAAACTCATGAAAATAAGCCTTTTACATCTGCAGATCTGGCCTGCAGTGCTCGTAGTTAAGCACCTAAATCCATACTTAGGCACCTTAATAACGGTCGTGATGATCAGAGGCGCCGAGCACATATAACTTCAATTCAGTCAATGGGCCCTTCCTATCTCTGCAGCATGGATTATGGGCAAATGTAGCCTAAAGTGTCCCCAAAATGCATAGCTCTTGATCTTGAAATGGAAGTGTGCACAAGGTGTAGATTAGTCACCCCCTCACACACACCCCATTCCCAGGAATTTGGTGGGCAAGAGCCTTTGATGTGTGGCACCCAGATCATTTGATCGAGCCGGTCTATCATGGCTTGCACCTGCTCTGTTTGAAATGATCCGATATGAAAACACCCCGATTTCTCTTTCTTTCCCATCTCCTGTTGAAGAGCAAAGAACAGCAGCAGCAGCTTCTCTGTTCAGTACAGCTAGTTGCAACATGTTGCAAATATGCCCATTTGAGCTGATAAAAGAACTTCATCCAAGCATGACAAAAGACAAGTAAGTGCTGCGCTCCCCTCCTCCACTTGGAAAATCCTAATCCTCATAAGTGCATGCAGGCACCAGGCAGCCTCTGAACTTCAGCACGAAATCACTCTATCACTTACAAATTAAACGTCCTACCTTCTTCCAGGTGGCTTTGCTTCCTCACAAGAAACAGTAACGTTCCACCGTCAACACCACTCTAATGGCACCTGTTTTTATATACGCACACTGTATACGCATGCATGTGGTATATCCTGTCTATGCAAATCTGATACTTTGTTTCCACCTATCAAGCATAAGAAAGGGGAAAGAAAATCAGTTTCGTGGTATTGAGCAATAATAGGCATTTTCTGGAGACCTGCCCAGGAGGCAATGTCCCGGTCCCATTGGTGGACGTGAAAGAACATGTCAGTCAGCCACCTTTTACCAGAAACTGACACATCCATGGTTTAAATGGCAGGCAGTTTCCTTGTTTGTATAGTTGTTTCTCTACCAAATCTCAAAGATAAAACAGGTGACACTGTTCACACCCCGCTGATAACGCATGATGAGTGGATTTATTTGACTCTGTCCAAATGCATTTACATTGGATTTTTCTTCTCAGGAAGGGACTCCAGCTCAGAGTGGATTGAGACAGCACGGTGTTTTGAATTGTGTCACGTTGATGATTAAGACAAGTGCAGTTTCTGAAAAAAAATGGAAATTCCAGGGATATGATCTTCTGCTACCACCATACAAAGCATCAGAATTATTCAATAGCTATGGTCAAACCCTGTCAGCTTACTAGACAGAAAGGATGGTCTTGTGACTAAAAGAGGGTTGGTCTTGTGGCATGGAGCTGATGAGATTTGACTGTTCTGCAAACTCACTGTGTGTGACCTTCAGCACGTAACTCTATGTCACTGTGCCTCTGTCACCCCTATGTAAAACAGGGTTAATAATACTTTACTTTCTCTATTCAGATTGTAAGCTCTTGGGGCAGGGGCTCTCTCACACTTGTGTATGTACAGTGTCTAGCACAATAGGGTCTTCAGGCCCCATCATAATGTAAATGATACTAAGATATTAACAAGCAGGAAGAGGCCCTCTGGCTTTGTTTGCCAACTGCACATCCTTGACTTTACCAGTTAATAGAGTTACCTATTCACATGCTGCAGTGCTTGTGTCCAGCATATTATGGCAGCCAATGTTCATACTGGTAATCTAGACAGCTGCTCCAATAGAAATCTCCTGCAAACCAAGCCAGTAGAAGCTGGGCTGAGATTATCACAGCTACAAGTTGTCTCTTTACAAGTATTAAAATTAAACCATCTTATCTTACCAGTCTTTTTATTGCTCTGCGTGTTTAAAAAAAATGAATGATAATTGATTTATCAATCATATGAATATACCATCAAATGCAATATTAATTCCTAGCCAGACAGGACAATCTTTGCAAGAGAAAATAGGCAGCTCAAGGTTTCCTTGCTGCTTTAGAAATGTGTTGGCTTGACAGGTGGGAAGAAGAATTAGGTACAGCACGAACAGCCGCAGTGCAGCTTCCTCCACACTGCCCCACCCATCAGTGTACTGCATGACAGGGGCCATCTCCAAGACCAAAGGGGAATTCAGATTCCATGGCTCGCTGAGACCTTGACCCCCCTGCCTGTTAATGCTCCCCTGGCTCTTCCACACCTTGACCAGGCCCAGGCCCACCTGCTTACACATCCTGCCACCAGCAGAGAGAGGGGCTCATAGTCTGCGGAAGGGGTCTGCTGTGACTGTCTAGAAACCTCCTCCACTTGAAGCAAGGAGGATGCAGGAACATAGGGAACAATGGAGTGAGACAGTGGAAGGGCAGAGCAGTGGAGAGAGGAAGGGTAGAGGAACAGTTGCTATGTGGGATCTAGACACCCCAAAAGGAAATTGTCCCCACCTACACACACACTTCCTCTCTGTCTCTCCATTGCAGCTCAAAAATCTCCCTCCCTTCCATCTATTGCCTTTATCTCCTTTTCTCTTCCATTCCACCTCAGCTACTTTGTGTTTCTCCCTCCATTACTCCTAACACTGGGATATGGAGAGCCTTGGTCCATAGGTAAAAATGTAGCAAGGGAAACTCTCCTTCTCCTTAATGACTGGTTTAACATTGGGGAACCATATTACCCCTCACCTCCCACCTAGCCCCATAAGTGCTGCCACACCCCCTGGCTTGAAGTGACACTCCATTATCTACAGGGTTTGCAGTTTGGTTCAATGGCTCTCAGCACCCCCACTATACAAATTGTTCCAGCACCCCTGCCTAGCCCCTGCTCATTCTGCACCCATTGCTACTTGAACTCTTTGACACTTGTCATTAGGCATTAATGATTTGTAATGAACAGGACTCATGCCTCTGTGATTTTCCTGATAGGAAGTGGGTTTTTTCTTAATACATTCCTTCCTCAAACCTCCTGGAAAAGAGACAAAAAGCCATGAGTTTATGGGACTGAATGAATCAGGGGTTGTTTTCAAAATGAGGTGCTGTGCTCACCTTGCCTCGACCTCAGATGGCATCAACAGAAGACACACCTACCAACACAACAGGGAAGTGGAGAAAAAACAAAATCCCAAAACACTGTGTCATCGACACTGTGCATCGATGTAACCTTAAGTGAGACTAGCTGAATCTTGACAATGTTGTGTTCAAACCCAAAGACTCACCTCCTATTTTACAGGAATGTGGGTGTTATAAGATTAAGAAAACTAAAGGTCCTGATTCCACCATCTTTCTTCATACCTTAGTAATACCTTATCTAGCAAGCCTAGACAGCTGCCCCATTTATGTGATGTCCACCATCTTAACAGAAGAGATTGAACCAGGGGCCTACAGAGCTAAAAGCACCAGCTGCTACAGCTTGAGCTGAAAAACCAACCTCAGTAGCTGGGTGCTGTAACAGACTGACATCCCCTCTGTATCTGGGACACATAACATGGACTGACTAGTGGGTTACACTAGCTTCTGGCAAGGCACAGTGGAAAAAAAGGGGAGTATATAAACTGTGACCTTTCCACTAGTACTGATCAAACCATTTTATTGAAAACTGCCCTGTTCTCAACACAGACATTTTTTCTTGAAAACTCATTGTTTTTTGGAAACTTTTATCAATTTTAAAATCTTTTTTAAAATAAGGCATTCTCAAAAATTATTTTTACAAACTTTTTATATAATTTTTGTTACCATATGACTAACCTAACCAACATAATCACATCTGAAAATGTCCTGTTTCAAAAGATTAACAAAACAAACAAACAATACAAACTGGATTAAACTTTTCAATTAATAGGTGGGAAAAATTAAACAAAAATTATTCTGACATTTTTCTCAGTTTTTTTCTGCCTTATTTTTCAACCCGCTCTACTTTCCACAAGGTGAGAAGACTTTGAGAGACCATCAGAACAGACGGTCTCCCTTCTGGAAGGAGTCACCAAGTAAGCCATTTTTTTTAAAAACCTTTGTAAAGGTTGGGGGGTAGACACCTCTGAAAAATGTCTGAAAAAAGTGAGAGGCTGTGGGCTCATTTTGCTGAAACAAAGACCCCAAACTGGGGAACTTTCTGTTCATAAAAGTGGAGGACATGCATTTTGTTTCTTATTTGTTTGGCCTGTGACATCTGTGATTAGCTTAGTGGTTCATAATACAAAGCTCCTTTTGTAAGAGTCTGACTTCTCAGCTATAGTGGTTAGTTAGCTTAACTTTCACAACAAGAGTCTTAGACCCCTGTCCCGCAATTCATGGCTCACAGACACGGACAGCTGCAGGATTGGAAACTTAATTCAGTATCGGATGAGCACAATTCAACCAAATCTTCTACCTTGACTTTCCTAATAATACTAGCAGATGACATGTTCACATTCTCCCCATTTGGAAGATTGTCAGATCTTTTCAGCTATACTAAATATGAACTGCAAAATGCATATTTCATGTCTTGACTACGGTTCAAGACACTAGTGAAGTAGGTCAAACCTCTGATCGGCACTAGGCAGGTAAAGTTATCTTGAGGTTCTATAAACACATACATAATATGTTATACCTGGATGACTAGTCTCTTAATAGATCACTTTAATTTGTTTTGCATACATTTTTAACTAGATTCTCTGTTGTGGTTAGTTAGGACTGGGCAGAAAACAAACAAAACTTATGAAGTTGTTTTTATTTTTTAAATATTTAGATGGAATTGTTCTGACCAGCTATAGGAATGGTTACAAGTTTGCATCAGTACAATAAGTAAAAACACACAAAATAAATGCTGTGAGCCCGATTCTGCTCTGATACATCAGAGTAAAACCAGTGTAATTCTGTTACAGACTGCTGACTTCAACGTACTTGTACTGGATTTACACCTGTGTAACAGAGCAAAATCTGCTCCATTGTATTGACCAATTTATACTAATAATCTCTGTAAATACCCTGCAATAAACTCTCTTGCTCTCTCTTCTACTATTTATTGAAGTTCCCTTAACAGCATCGCTTTCGTCAACATCACAGCTATTGGGGACAATGTACATTTTAAAAGAGCATATTGTTCATTAGAGGCAGACTGTATTGCACAATGCAGAACAACAAAGCTTGGAGGTAGAGCTGATTGAAAACTTTTCCACAGATTGTTTTTCCATTGGAAAATGCTGTATTGTTGAAACCGATTTTTTTCATGGAAATGTGCCAATTTCAATGAAATTTCATTTTGGAAAAAAAAAGAAAAAAGGTATTTTGATAACATCTTAATGTTTTCATTTGACATTTCTGAATCGAACATTTTGATTTTTTGTTTCAAAATAAATTTTTGGTTTTGAGGTTTTTTATTTTATATAAAAATGTCTTTTTATAAGGCAAAAGGCAAAATCAACGAGAGACATCTATCTTATCTAAATAAAATATTTCAAATGACCCAAAATATTTTCTGGGAAAAAAATCATTTTGTGGGAATTTTCCAAATTCTTTCTGGTTGTCCCTATTCAGAACAAAAACAAATGTTGAAATCACTGAATATTCTGAAAAAATGGAAATTCCAGTTCCTGTCCAGCTCTATTTTGGAGCCACTTAGCCATAATAACCCTGTTAATAACAACAGTTTTAACATTGTTTTGTCTTTGTATAGCTTTAGTTTCAGACACTGCCTAGTCACTTTAATGTGGCAAGCTGTCACGGAAGCCTGATAGTGAATTTCACATTGTACAGTCATGTTATTTTAATAGGGATATGTCCTTAAAAATGCTGCACTAGGTATTTAAAGAGAGGTATCAGGAACAGTTATAGATAACCCACAAAGGTTCATGTCATCATTGATCATATGACTTGTTTTATACGGCAGCTGTATTTATCTGTCAGTTTTAGACCAGGCTAAACCACATTCCTTGGACAAGCAGTATTTTCTCCAAGCCCCTCCACTGCACAGAAAGTGGGAAAGAGAACAGGCTTTTATATGGACATCACTTCCAGGAAGGCGATGTAGTGTTTGTGTAGAGCTGTTTGAGTAAAATATTGTAATTACTATTACAATTTGTATTATGTAAAGCACCTACGGGCCCATTAGAAATCAGAGACTTGTTGTGCTAGGTTCTGTACAAACACAGAGAGAAACCTAACGAATTTGCAATCTAAACACACAAAAACTTGGAGGGGAAACTAAGGCACAGGTGAAGTGAATTGCCCAAGATCACGCAAGCAGGTCTGTGGCAGAGTGAGAAACAGAACACAACTCCTGACTCCTAGCATCAATCTCTATCCACCAGATCATGCTGCCTCCCCCAGTAGTACCCAGGTAGTTCTTGGATCTACCCACATTGTACCTAGCATTTGTTCTCCTTCATTCAGCAAACGTTTGTAGCTGCCTTCATCCAAAGCAGCACAATATGCTGATACCGCCCCTGTGAAGTGTTGTCCCTGTTTTATAGATGGGAAAACGAAGACACAGAGGTTAGATGGCTTGCATGAGGCATCACAAGAAATTCTATGGCAGGTTCAGAGACAGAATGCCAAATACTTGACTCCCAGTGAGCTTTATCTCCTGAGGAATGATATGTCCACCTACCTGAAAAACGTAACCAGAATGAGAACTTAGACACAGAAAGTTTGTGGTTGTTATTTAATGCCTATACTGTTAAGATAGAAATAGAGACAATCACACTGGCTGTTAGACCCAAAGAATTAGTATTTGCCTAGCATTTTTCATCCAACAATCTTATGGATATTAAAAAATTAAGCTTCCTTATGTCACTATGGAATAAACAAAGGATACATACAAATAATGATCACTTCACCCAGCACTAAAATATATCCACCCTGGAGTGGAGTCTTGTAGCTATTTAAAATCAACATAAGTAACAGGTTTAAACAGGAAACAAAGAAAACAGTATCCATTTGAAACTACAAGTGGAATTTACGTTGGCAAGATGTAATACCAGAAGCAGAATTTAACAGAGACATGGAGGTTAACATCTCTCTCTTACGAGCAGTACAATGGGCTCTTATGTTACTGGTGGTCAGGACCTTTGTCCTACATCTCACTAGAAAGACAGTACCTCTGGAAGCACTGGGACACTTAGCACAATCATCATGGGGCATAGATTCAGTGCTTCTGAATCACCAACACCACTTTCTACAGCATCTAGTTTCATGAAGAGATTAAGGGGTGATTTGATCACCGGTTATATATCCATAAATAGGGAACAAAAAATTGATAATAGGCTCTTCAGTCTACCAGACAAAGGTGTAAAAAGATCCAATGGCTGGAAGATGAAGCTAGACAAAGTCAGACTGGAAATAAGGCATAAATTAATCATTGAAACAATTTACCTGGGGTTGGGGTTCATTCTCCATCACTGGCAATTTTGAAATAAAGATTGAATATTTTTTCTGAAATATATGTTCAAGTTCAAAACAAGAATTCAGGAAAGTCCTATGGCCTGTGCTATGCAGGAGGTCAGACTAAATGATCACAGTGGTCCCTTTCTGCTTTATAATCTCTGAATCTAGATTTTCATCAGTTGTCTCCCATCCAAGGCCTGACCGGGCTAAGTGTGGCTTAGTTTGTGAAAAGCAAGGCAATCACAAACACAGACTGTAAAGTGGAAGAGTCCAGCCATGCAAAAACAGCTGGGTAGATACTAGAATGGCCTCGCAAGTGTACCGTTCTTGAATGGTAGAGACAACTAGGAGATGAAATTGGCCATTTTTAACATAACAGGAAAATTTTGCAAAAGCCATGTTGATTTCTTCAGCATTATCCATTTTTAAAAATTTTAGAGAAAAAAAAATTAACGCACAATCATTTTTGAAAATGAAAAATTCTGAAGAAATCAGCATAGTTTTGCAAAAATTTTCAGTTGAGATACAATTGCTTTAAAGTTGTTTGTTTGTTTTAATTCTACTTTTGCACCATCTCTAATAACTACTGAAGAAACTGAAGTAAGAACCTTGATCTTCTGCAGGAAATGCAATAACAATATAATTTACTGCCACAATGGATATCCTTGCAGAACAGATAAATCACCACTTGGATTCTGAACTATCCAACTTCTATGCTAGATTGGGAGACCAGCCGGAAGAACTACTTGTACAAATAAATCAGATCATAGAATGGAAGCAACCAGAGATGACAAAATGCTTAACCAACAGGAAAAAAATAACCCAAATTTATTATCAAATATTTAGTAGCCAAAAGACAATGGAACCGGCCCTCGGGGCAGATGTAGATCTTTTATATTCTTCACAAAAGATAGATACAACAGAAACAAGTGAATAATGTAAGTGTAATCTTGGCCCATTGACTTCACTGGGGCAGAATTTCACCCCGACCTTTAAGATGATCCCACTTTCACAAGAAGTTACATTTATGGAATCTCTTAGTTTGTGTGGTTGGAGTAAACACTAGCACTGGTGGTCAGACACTAGTTTTGGCCTTCAAGGGTGCCTCTTCACTGGAGATTACTAGGAAAGGATAACCACATCTAAGACCCTGACGATCCTATTATCCCTAACTTGCTCATTCTTATTCAAATGCAAGGATTGTTTGTTGTCATACCGTATGGCAGACACAGAGGGCCAAATTCAGCCCTAGCTTCAGCAGATATATATCAATTGCCTTTCATGCAGAGTTGGAGTTGTTTATGCTAAACACATTTGGTTGAGGGATTCTTGAATTTAGCTGGAATTTGGCCTAGGGACTCTTTTCACTGTTATACGAACCACCCACCACCTGCTGGGAAGGTGTCAGAGCTTCTGACACTTTTCCAAAAAAGTCTCCTGACAGCTGGGAGCTTTTTCCAAAAATGCCTCCTGACAGCGTTCTTGGCAAAGGACTCAGGGTTTGTCTTCACTACCATGCTACATTGGCGGCAGTAGCCGACATAGCATGGTGTGGACACCGCTTTACGTCAACGTAATTTACGTTGCTCAGGAGTGGTTTTTTCACATCCGGAGTGATGCAAGTTACATTGACTTAATGGTAGTGTAGACACACCCTCAGTGGAGGCATAGGCACAGGAACTAGGGGTCCAGGTGGTGCTGCAGAACCCCAGCTTTTATGCTGGGTCCCGGCTAGGGATGCCAGGCATCCACTTTCGACCAGAACACCCAGTCAAAAAGGGACCCTGGCGGCTCCAGTCAGCACTGCCGACCAGGCCATTAAAAGTCCGGTCGGTGACGTAGTGGGGGCCCAGGGCTAAGGCAGGCCCTTGCCTGCCCTAGCTCCGCACGGCTCCTGGAAGCGGCCATCAGGTCCCTGTGGCCCCTAGATGCATGGGCAGCCAGATAGGCTCTGCGCGCTGCCCTGCCCCAAATGCGAGCTCTGCAGCTCCCATTGGCTGGTTTTATTGAGGGTTATTTTGCATTAAAAACATTTAAAGGGGAAAAGTTACTCAGATTATGGGCCAACCAAATTTAACTGTCCTGTTAAATAATATTTAGTTATTACTGTAAGATTATAGGTTAAAATATTCAAAGTCAAGCACTTGACTCTACATTTAGGCATCTAAATAAAAGGGGCCCGCTTTACAGGAGGTTCCAGAGGACCTGTAAAGCTTCAAAGTGACTTCACTGGGAGAAGGCTGCTTGGCACCTCTGGAAATCAGCCCCCTTTTATTTAGGTGGCTAAATGTGGAGCTAGATCCCTACCTCTAGGCACCCTAGTTTGAAAATATTTGCCATGGTTTTCTTGTACCATGCCAGCCATCTTTTTGGTATATGGTAGACAGGCTGGATTAATATAGCTCATATTTTAATTGCACAGTTATATACCCTACTGTAATGTAACACAATTAAAGAAAAATAATAAGTTTGCTAACAGAAGAGCTAAACTGCCAATGAACTATACTACTCAGCTGGCAGGTATGGTGCCAATGCAAACATAAGACAGATCAGGGAGAGCCACACTAGTGGCTGCTGACACATATAAAAATGAAATCCACCACAATACAAGCTTCCTTGCTGGCAGGTTATGCGAAGATACCAGACCCCAAACAGGCCTTGGAAACTGAACTACCCTCTCAAGGTCAATACCCAGAGGTCATTCCTGTGGGTCAGAATTGAGGTACATTTGAGGGGCAGTATGAGAGATCACAAGGCTTCTCTCTCTCTCTCTCTCACACACACACACACACAGAGTTAAAGAGCTCTGTCATTCTAGATTCTTTGGGATGAAAAGCACCATAATACACATACATTATGGTCCAGATTCTAACCTGGCATGCCTCTTCACATCACCATTGCAGTCAGTGGAGCTATGCCAGTGAATGCCAGATTAAAAATGAAAAACGAAGTATTTTTAAATCAATAAACCGTGTCTTTGTGTAATCTGCTAATCGAGATCCCTGCGTCTCCCTCTAGAGGCCGCTGTGCCCTGATCCTTTCCCACTCCAGAGATGACTGCGTCCTTGATTGCAGTTTGCAATCTGACCATGCCCAGCACTGCAGCAAATCCTGTGCAGGAGCAAAGCCAGCTCCTCCTCCAGACATGGTGTTTCCCTGCTCAGCCTCACCCGGCCCGTGAGAACGGGCAGACCCTGCCAGGAGCTGGTGACTTCCGCTGCTCGTCGATTTCCTGAAAGGCTGGCATTTAAACACCAGCTGCGGCTCCAGGGGAGGATGCTGTCGTGATTAGCCGCCTCTTCTCCAGAGCTGCAGCATGCACCCTCCGGGAGCAAATCGGCGCCTCAGTCCCACCTCTACGATCTGAAAGGAGAGAGTGAATGAAGTTTAGCATTTAAGTGCCTCGCAAACCGGGCTGGGGGGGGGGGGGGGGGAGGCATTTTTATTTTGCATTATAATTGCAATTCAAGAGGAGTTTTTATGCAAATGCTTAAAAAAGCCTACCTACTGCAGATTTAAAACAACAAAAGAATCAAAGCTCCGGTTGTGGATAACAAGAGGTCCTGGAGGAAATCAAGGAGAGTCATCTCATCTTCCACTGACACAAGAAAAAGGACGTTGTTTTGCAGCCACTACGGGTATTTCATTCCCCCTCTCCTCTGCATCCTGCCCAAGCGTCTTGCTTTGCATTGCAAGAGAATGCTCTTTCCTAGAGGATAACCAGCAACCTCTGGAGATAAAGCAGCAAATTTCTGTTTAACATAAACAAATACACAGTGACTAAATTTAGGAATTGCTGCCTGGAACCCTCCCCAGAAAGAGTTCCGGCTGAGCCATACACCTCTTCTGCTTTGTGTTCTGAAGACCAAGCCTCACTGAAAGACAATCACCTCTCTGGCCATTCCATCATGTTCAGCTGGTTGGGTACCGATGACAGGAGGAGGAAAGACCCTGAAGTGTTCCAGACTGTGAGCGAGGGTCTCAAAAAGCTCTACAAGACCAAGCTGCTCCCTTTGGAAGACTACTACAAATTCCACGAGTTTCATTCGCCAGCCTTAGAAGATGCTGACTTTGATAATAAGCCAATGGTGCTGCTGGTGGGGCAGTATTCCACTGGGAAGACCACCTTTATCAGGTAATAACTTGGCCTATTTACTTGAGGGGTGGAAAGTTTTGCTATGTTGGAAGAAGCCAATTTTGCCCTCTGATACACACATACAACCCCCATTGACAGTGATGGGAACTGTATGCGTCTCTCCCAGGGTAGGTTTTGGCCTATAGTATTCTTTTGCTCACGTTTGATGGCGGGGGCAGCCCTGGTTCTCTTCCATCTGTCTCCTGGGATGCCAGCCACCAATGACTCACAAAAAGGTGGCTTCATAGGAAATTCTCGGAGCTGTTTCTTTAAAATGATAGGTAGGTCAAATTCTAAATGGCAGAAACGTACTCAGATCAGGACCAAATGACCCACAGCAAGAGTGCTGGAGAGCTAGGGCACCACCCACGAGAAATAAGTCGCATTGACGCCTTTTTATCGGGTATGCCAAACATTTACACTTCAGTGCTCCTGCAGTTGCATGGTCAGCGTGACCCTAATGTGGCCTTACTATTGAATATCCCCATAGCTTTTGGAAGGCGGTGGAACAGTGTGGCCTCTGCACATGTCTCTCTCAAGGAATTCATTGATTTCCTAAATGACAAGCCTTGGGTAAAATTTATTGTGGGTTCTTTGGGATTTATTTTTTAAGTTTATTTTCTGATTGTTTTTTCTTTGTACAGTGTCCTGAGGTGCCCCTATGAAGAAGGGTGGGAGGGTGAGGGGGTGGGGGTGAAAAAGGACGGTCAAATGGCAAGGCTCTAAAAGCAGCCCTTTCTAGTTGTTTCGGATCCATCTAGCACCTATGTACCAACAGTGCTGGTGCCCGTGTCAGGTACATCCTAAAGGCGACCTGATTTCAGTGGAAGGTTAATGGCAGATAGCAGGTCTGGTGGAAGGCCAGCAGAGAGAGGGTTAAACATATTCACAATCTCAGGATGAGCTGGTCTTGACTGCAGGTCGGTTCAGATGCACCACTTATCTACCTCAGCAGTGATACTAACCCCAGGTCAGCTCCCTCCCAGTGCCCTCTTTCCTCAGATCAGACTTGGGCCACACCTTCTCCATTTCCCGTGTGGATTCACAAGATGAATATCTTGGGTCCGATTCACCACTGAGTATCTCTGGTTTGACACTGGGGTAACTGCACTGAAATCAAAGGAGTAACACTGGATAAAGCCACAGTAAGGCAGAGGTGAGGCCAGCCCCTTATGTACCTGAGAGTAAGCTTTACTTTGTACCAACATTTGAACGGGTGTGTGGGGAGAATAGGAGAGGGCCAGTGAAATGGGCTGTGCCTGAATGACTTTGTGGAATGCTGGCGTTTTTACCTGCTCTAATATTCCTGCAACCTACAGCTGTAACCAAGAACTAGACACAGAATGAATTTGCAATGCCTAGCCAGCCACCTGGCTGGCGCATGACCCCGTGTGCTAGAAAGCAGACAGTGCAGAGGTCTTGCTTGGTCTCATGAAGTTATTTTTAAAGAAGGGTTGAGTGAGGGGAGGGAATTGCCCTGCATAAAGCGAAACCACGCTGGCAGAGCTGGCTGGGCTAACCCTGCCCTCCTCTCCCCCACACACCTGACCCAAATCTTTGTTCTTAAACTCTGCTTCAGACCTCAGAAGATTTAAAAGGCGTGGTGGGGTCACATGTTGGATCCCTCCTCATTTTCATTCTCAGCCACACTTCAGAGCAGAGCTGACTCCAGATCTGGGGAGGTCATTAATTCTTCCCCTCTAAGCTCGCTGCCTGCACATCCACTCCCTCTCTTTGCCTCTCAGCCCCCATCTACACCCAGTGCTTCCTCCCTGGTCTCTGCAGCCCACACGGGCTCCCCCCAGCCCCCCCACCACACTCTCCCCTATTTCCATCACTAACTCCAGCAGTACAAGACTCACCACCACCTACCCACCTTCCCTCCTAGATCCCCTCTCCCACTCAGTCCCTCTCTTCTCTCCAGGCCTGAGAGCTGGGCTCCTCACTAGGTGAGCATGCCCAGGTGACACAAGTGTGATTCCACAACTGCTAGGGGGTAATTAGTGACCTGGGAGGCAGCATCCCCCCACCTCTTGGATTGATGCACTTGTGTGGTGAGTCAGCTGTCTCTCCTGAAGCAGCAAGTTCTCATCAGCTATCCCATGCCTGGCTGCTCTGCTTTCTGCTCCCGCTGTGGGCTCAGCTGGGAGCCCTGGGCAAAGCAGAAGAGGCCAGCCTGTTTCTTCCCGGGAGCAACCCCATCAGAATGGATGAGTGGGCCTTTCGAAGTGTGTCTGTCCCTCTGCATGTGCCAGTGGGTGGTGGGAGTAATTTTGGGGATGTAGGGATGCTGGGACTGGAAACAAAAGCATTAAAATAACATGACAGGCTGGTCTCCAGGTAGTTCTGGCCTGCCGGAAACAGGAAATGCCAGGAAGCTTTTGAGAGGTTCCAGCCCAAGCTTGCAGATCCTGTGGGTCCAGATAGTCTGGATAAAACCATCAGAAGTTAAACACAACAGCAAAGAAGTAAGAAATTCCTCCTCTGCCTCAGCATTAGGATTAGGCTAGCGATGGCTCTGACCCATCCTGGGGACATTCCCCTCCAGATTCTTCACCGGGACTCTGAAACAATTGAAGGACAGGCTGCCCCCAAAGAACCCCTCTTATCTTTACTTTGAGCTCTGTGTGCTTCAGGGCAGAACCTGGAGAGATTACTCGGTCCTGCTGTGCAGTGCAGATATGATCAATAAAACTCAGTCATATACCTGACCATTGAGTCTCCAAATGTTGATTTAAGGCGCTCCCAGCAACACAACAACACCTAAGCCACAAAATTTGGGTTTGGCCCCCAAGCCTCCTCCCTGAAAGTTGAAGGAGGGCATCTCTAGCCAAGGTTTAGATCCAGATGAAATTGTTACGCGGTCTCTCTCTCTCTCGAGGACTAAGCAGCAGCATCTTGTGATCAGACTCCTGCTGTATCTGGAGGTGGGGGTGGAAACA
Organism: Lepidochelys kempii; assembly: GCF_965140285.1. Lineage (NCBI taxonomy): Eukaryota > Metazoa > Chordata > Testudines > Cheloniidae > Lepidochelys > Lepidochelys kempii. The sequence goes on from NC_136382.1 coordinate 157,635,947, forward strand.
AGACAATCAAGGTCATCTGTGAAATATTTCTAGCGGCTCGGCAGGGGGAGGCTTGCTGTGTGTTTGGAAGTCGGTGAAGCGAGACTGAAATGCTCCCTTTGGTTGTGGTGGAACCAGACTGTTCTCTTGTCTGCCTTCAGTGACGCAGGGGACTGAGCCTTATTTTGCTAGGTGAAAGATGTACTGTCCTGAATTTCAGCTTGTACATTTCAACCATCCCTCACTCCTCCCAAGGCTGTCTTGGCAGAGTTTCCAGATCCGCAGAAAGGGCATATGTGCCTGAAGAGACACAGCGAGCTGGCACTTTTAACTGGGAAGTTAACCACCAGCAGCCTTTAACCACCAGCAGCCTAGACCAGTGGTTCTCAAAGCCAGTCCACCACTTGTTCAGGAAAAGCCCCTGGCAGGCCGGACCGGTTTGTTTACCTGCCGCGTCCGCGGGTTCGGCCGATCGCGGCTCTCACTGGCCGCGGTTCACCGCTCCAGGCCAATGGGGGCTGCAGGAAGGGCAGCCAGCACGTCCCTTGGCCCGTGCCACTTCCCGCAGCCTGGAGCGGCGAATCGTGGCCAGTGGGAGCCGCGATCAGCCAAACCTGCGGACACGGCAGGTAAACAAACCGGTCCGGCCCGCCAGGGGCTTTCCCTGAACAAGCGGCGGACCGGCTTTAAGAACCACTGGCCTAGACTGATGTTAGCAGTGACAGCAGGATCCCATTGGAGTCTGGCTCTGCAACATTATTACCTTTTATGTTTCCTGCTTGGGGAGGGGACAGCAGGACAGGATGTTACTATTTTAATTAATTAGTGGGCTGTAGTCTCTGCTAAACATAGCTCTGGCCTGGGTCCAGCCTCCCTGTTAATAAAATAAACAAGGGGCTAGAGTCCTGCTGTCCATCAGCACAGGTTGCTTTTGGTGCAGGCATCTCATCACTCCAAACATTCTCATGCTCTGCTCCCCAGGCCAGTTCCAAGCTGCTCCTCCAGCCACTGCTCCCCACTGCCCCTCTACAATCACTACATCATCTCTGCCTCTCCACAGCATCCTGCCTGACTCATCGCTAAAGAAACACCCTCCCTCCCCCACACACACAGACTCATCCTGCAGCATCCTTGCATGAAGATCAGCACTTCTGTCCTTTCTAGCAGGAGGCCGCAGTGTCTTGGGGTTAGAACGGAGGAGCCTGCAAGCATGCCCTGGAGAGGCTGCCAAGACGGTATGGACCTGATAGACCATGTGGGCAGTGGAGATTTCTCTTCCCTTTTATCCCTAGCAGGGCATCTCACAGCTGAGGGTTAAGGCACAGTGGCTGGGGGAAGCGTGCACTGCAGCTTCCCAGTCTCAAGGGTTAGAGAACTCTGGTGCTGTCATCCAACACCTTTTACAAGCCATTACATTCACTGTGCCTGTGTATTTATAGGATTTTTTCCCCCCACAAGCGTGCTTTAGTTTTCTTCTTTCAGCACAGGCAGCTTGCTTCACTGACCTGAAGCTATGCCATCAGCCCATCAGACGAGTGTACACAGCACGTTAATGGATTGCCTTGTGTTTGCCCACAGCATAGCAGAACCCTTGTTCGGAAGTTGTCCTGCTGTACAATGCGCCCAAATCTCCTGGAGAGTTCTCCCTGGGCAGTGTAAATTCTCATGTACCTTAGAATCTACTTCAGTTTGATTTCATACCGCTTGTTGCATATCAATTAGCTTTAACTTGTAACTTCTTTTGTATCTCTGTGAGTGCTTGGGGTTTTTTAAAGTGTTTTATATAACAAACAGTTGCGGGGGGGGGATTACTAGATGAGTGGGGATGGCTGGCTAGAAGAGGATCATTATTTGCTGCTTCTTTCTTAGAGGTCTTGTCTATAACTGAAAGGTGAAAACCACAGGCTTCTTAAAAGTCTGTATTCACAGAATACTTGCATGATGTCATGGTGCTTGTTCATCACAGAAAGGAGTGTAAAAATGACTTTTTTATTACAAAGTTACAGGTCAGTGTGGAGATCTTCAAAAAGGCACCTAACTCCCCTTTGTGCCTTTATCTCCTCTGAGTATATCATCTATTTTCCTATCACATTTTAAAGTGGGAATTCTAAAATATCTAACTCTGTGGATTCAATCTAGTCTGTGTGGGGAGAGCTTTTGTGTATATTGGCTCAGATTTAAAAAAAAATTGCAAAAAGATCAGAGGAAAGCCAATAGAAATAAAAGTATTTTCGGGCTATGCTATCAGTCTAGGGGTCTGCACTGCCATGCAGGAAGTCTGTGTTCAGTTTCTAGACTCCATCAAAGCAGCTTCTGAACTAGCTAACGGGGAAGCTAAAATGAGCTTTCCAGGAAGTGAGCTAGCCCTTCCTAACTCAGAAAGATAGGCCCAAGGAATTGAATCCAGGTAAGTTGCACGGAGGTCCATGCAGCACTTGGTAGAAAGTTGGCTGGCCATCTGGTGCTGCTAAATCCCACTAGAGATAGTAAAACATACATCCACGTTTTCCTAATATTCTTGTATGGAAGGAGCTGCTGTAACTGCCACAGAGAACCTATGGGATCATGATCAGGAAGGGAGGTGGCTCATACAATCATGAATGAGAGGGGAGCTGAGCCAGTGAGATAATCTCTCTCTGCTAAGATGTGGCCATCTACAGTAGAACCTCACGGGTCAACCACACACCTCATTTGGAACTGGAAACATCCAATCAGGCAGCAGCAGAGACCAAAAAATAAAAGGCAAATACAGGACAGTACTGTGTTAAAGGTAAATTGCTAAAAAAATAAAGGGAAAGTTTAAATTTTCGTTGACAAGGTAAGGAAACTTTCTGTGCTTGTTTCATTTAAATTAAGATGGTTAAAAGCAGCATTTTTCTTCTGCATAGTAAAGTTTCAAAGCTGTATTAAGGCAATGTTTAGTTGTAAACTTTTGAAAGAACAACGCTAACATTTTGTTCAGCGTTACGAACAACCTCCATTCACGAGATGTTAGTAACTCTGAGATTCTACTGTTCTGGAGACATTTGAGAACCTCTGCAATAGTCAACTGCTCGTGAATTTTAGGTAGCCTAGTCTAGGAGCTATTGGGCTGTTGTATTTTCTTCTCTTCCTGTCCTAAATTTAGTGTTGCTATGAACTGTTAAGCAGTTTCCACAATGCACCCCAAAGCTCCTTATATTTCAGTGTAGGTGAATCTTTCTAGTCTGTACAGAGCTTCGAAAGCACTGGGATGAAAGGCATGTAAGATAAAATGATTGTGACAGGAGAAGCAGAGCAAGACCAGCTCTTTCTGGAATCTGGAGATTCACCAGTAGAGTTAATGCTGTTGTAGCTCTACTGTTAATTAATCCCTTACAGGATCAATAGCCATCAATCTTGTGTGCTTCCTTGCCACGTGGCCTTTCAATTGGCTTTTACGTCTTATACTTGTCTGTAGCGTAGTTCCTCCTTGCCCAGCGAGAGTGGAAAATGCAGCTCCAGCCCAGGTCCCGGGAGTACAATGTAGCCAGATGAGTATAAAGGTTGCCATTCCTAATACGTCTATATGGTTTGCTGTGGATCAGATGACATTCGTTAAGGTGAAGAGAAGATGAGAATTCACCCAAATGATTGACCCACAGACCCTCACATGGATGATGGATTATGGGTGACATGCCCAGTATCACCCTCCTTCATAAAACTCATCCCATATCAAAACAGCACTAGCTGTGAAAAGCTAGAACCTCCCCATCCTTGTGTCTCCATTAGCTGGTAAAGACCATAATCTCAAAATGCAGCCTATTTTCCCCCCGAATTGACTTGCAGAGTCCATACAAGTCTATATTTGTTTTCCTCACCTCATGACAAGGTTCAATGGTGTGCTTTAAGCAACGGAAAAAACAAAGTGCCAGCAACCTGGCTTTGATGATCAATACAGTATTAAACTAATGTGCATAGTCCAGCACTCAATCACCTATAGCAACCCAGTGCTCACAAACTAGGCAATGCCAAGTCAGTATGTGCAGCCCTGTATTCACCAGCAGCCTTATAATCAATGCCCCATATACTGTGACAAACTTGCCCTAATTTTTGCAGCATTCCAGCTTTGTCTACATTAAAAAAAACCTGAGGGTTTTATTAATTGAGGGATGTTCTGTAGCACAGAATTGGTAAGTAAACTGACTTACCGCCCCTCTACATAGGTTATGTAACACTGCCCCCTATCCTTTTAATGTTCAGTGTGCTATTCTAAAAAGAACTGCATTGCAGAAGCTATCACGGAGGAAGGGGAGAGGGAGATTTTGACAGCGGAGTATGGGATAGTTGTGGCTTTCCGCATCTGCGAAGCAGTTCTGGATTGTGGGCTGAGCCCATCAGCTGAACGTTTCTGCTAAAATGATCAGCAGTGAAGTAATGTTAATATTGAATGTTAGGTTTCAGAGTTAACAACCCCATGTGCAATGAATGGAGGCAGTTTGCACTTTTCTTGGATAACAAATAGATCAGGTCTAAATGTCTAAGCGGTCATGGCACAGACTTACAGAATGACTAATCACGATGCGAATGTCTTCACAGCATCTGACATTCTCTGTTTCTTCATCTGATTATGCGGAGGCAGCCGTAGCTTTGAGATCCCAAGTGAAAAGCTACCATTGCATTTGCAGATTTCCAATGCTAAAAATAGTCTCAAGGGGCTGCACCGTGCACCTCAGCAGCAGCTCTGATAGAAATTCAACAGCTCAGATCTCAAGCATCATCATACCCCATTTTCTCTCTCAAGGTACCTGCTGGAACAGGATTTCCCAGGGATGAGAATTGGACCAGAGCCTACGACTGACTCCTTCATCGCAGTGATGCAGGGGGACGTGGAGGGGATCATTCCTGGTAATGCACTGGTGGTGGATCCGAAAAAACCTTTCAGGAAACTCAATGCTTTTGGCAATGCTTTTTTGAACAGGTCAGTGTATTGCGCTTGTATACCAAGGTAGAGCTGCTCTGCAGTGTCATAAGTCCCTGGTGAGCAGTACGATGAGTGTCATGGGGGCAAGACATCACCCAAGCTTCTCCCCACATTGCATTGGTGCGAAGCCACCCCAGTCACACAGGGAGCACTCCTTCCCTACAATTCCTTGTCATGGGCCAGACCTCCAGGCATAATGGCCTGGGCTGAGCTGTTTTGTAACACGGGCAGGCATTCACTAGAGAGCACTGAGGACACCAAACTTGCTTTGTGTCCTATACTACCTTGAAACTAATAGGGTTGAAGGATCACTACATTCCACTCTGCTCTCCCCTGCTTTTATATTCCTAGAGTCCTCTACTATGCAATCAGTTCAGTTCCTTGGCCATATTCATCTCTGGTGTAACTCCACTGAAGCCAGTGGAAAAATATCAGAAGTGAAACTGGCCCAATGTGTTCATGTTTCATCTCTGGATTTCAGCATTGCTTGAGCATCCCTTGAAACAGTATACGGATCTCTCCATTCTGTTGCACTGGTTTCAGATACAAACTGACTAGGGCTCCGACTTCCCACGGGACAACCTCTGCAAGGAGCACGTATGCTGTGTCACAGCTAGACGTGGGCCCTATGCTGTGCTGTTCGGATCTTAACTTCTCCAAAATTCAATGAATTTGAATGGGTTTGGGCTCATTTCTCCAGGCCCAAGACAGCCAGTGTGAGCATTAGGTCTGGGCAGCCACGCAGACCTTCCCCACTCCAGGGGCCCAGCAACACACAAACCCTAATCCAGACAGAGCACCAGTCTCAGCCTTTCCTGTGGCCTTGTCCAACTCCAGTGCGAGCATTGGCAGCAGAAACTGAGTTCTCTAACTGCCCTCCCTCACTTTCCCTGACAGTGCCTGGTACGCAGCAAAGGCGGGCATGCCAGACACTCTGCCACATGTTCTGCAGCATTGCACTTTGGCTCCACTCCTGGCTTCCAGGCGGTAATCGAAAAGCAGCAGAGCTGCCACTCAGAGAGAAAGGTGTGGGTATTGCTGCAGCCAGGCAGGAGATGGCATGGGCATACAGGGCGGGTGGGGAGAGATGGATTCCTATAGGTGTCAGGCTGCAAAGAGCCTCCCTGTGCCTTCGGTTGACTCTGAAAGTAACATTTGATCACAGCACACTCTGACAATACCAATGTGATGTGGCACTAGTTCCAGAGAGATTTCCAGCTGTTTTCAATGTCCCACAGGGCCCAGAACATCTGCATCCAACCAATGACCAGGACTTGTGCCAACCCACCCTTTCCTCCAGGATAGGGGGTGGTTTGCACTATGGAAATAACAGATCATCTGCTTAGGGCACAGAGGCATTAGATCAAAAAAGCACCATTAAGAGCAGCTCGGAAAGGAGTTGCAGAAGCTTCCTCACCCCAGAAAGACAATGCAGGAGAGCCCTTGCTGCCAGAAACATTCAGGTCGGGGGACAGGAGCGGTAATAAAGAGGCTAGACAAAGCGTGAAATACAAATGCACCTTACTTTGGCTGCCTGACTTATACTGATGACTTGCTCCTAGTACAAACCATGAATCTTCATACTGTTGCTAAGCTTCCAGTGGACTAGCTCATCTCATCACACCATGCTCTGTTATCCTATCATCCTTCTGTGCTGAAGGAGCTGGATGGATACATGGGAGGTACGTGGCGGCAGTTGTCTGCACCAGTGATTCAGTGGCAGGAGTAGAAGCACAAGTCCTGCTATTAATTCAGGGAATAGCCAAGAAATCTGATTAACCCCCTCTTTGCCAACACCTATGCAGTAAATAGAAAAGGGCAGTGTTTTCTGAACTGCCGGCTGTAGAGACTTCAAAGAGGGAAAGTCTGGTACATGCACATGGAGGTGCATTTTGCCTAGTGCATACAACTACATAAAGCAACAGCCAACTGCTTCAAAAGATAAGTAAGTACCCAAAAGAACTGTCCTGCTGTTTTAGCCGCAAGAGGCTATGGGCCAGATCCTCAGTGAAGTGAACAAAGTTATACCAGTATACACCAGCTGAGGATCCAGCCCACTGGCCGGAGGGAGGCAGGGTCCCCAAAAGAATTAGGAAGCTTATTTTCCAAGTGCGGCAAGTGCTACAGCTGGGAAATATCCTGCTCTTGGTACGTATCTCTCTGCCAGTGAACACTTGCAGGATCTGCATATGCAGGGGAGATGGGGCTATCATCACCCAGGGAGGCATTGGCTGCTCCATCCCTTTGCATTGTATTCTGTGGGTCATTCCAGAGAATGAACATGCTGCTCAGTTCATTAGCCTTTCGGTAAATACACTTCTGGAGAGAACATATCTTAAATTCTGACAATCAGGCCATGAATAGTTAAAGCCAGGGAACAGAGAGCCAAATACCACCCTGCTTTTGTAATTCTGCCAACCTAGTAACACCAAGGTGAATTTGGCTCAGTATGTTCAATCTAAGGAGAATGGTATGCGGATACTGAGCCTCTTGCCTCTAAGAGTTCAAATCCAACCCAGGCTAGTAGTGGCTACCACCCGATGGCTGTGATTGTTTAGCTGTTATATTGCAGCAGCATCCAAAAGTCCCCATCAAGATTGGGAAAGATTATATTCTGTCCTGTATGTAGTTCTGTTGTTGAACCAAATTCCATAGTGCACCCCGGCAATCCCCTGTATCTGTAGTGAACTGTGGCTGGTTATTTTAAGCCATCATCACTCTGGCACATATGATCAGTTGCCTATAGAACTCTTGCTCAATGATACCATGGAGAAAAAAAAAGTAACACTCCCTAAACAAATTAAGAGAATCAACCCATGTCTGAAGTAGGTGGAATTTCTAACTGAGACAAGAGTCTCAGCAGCCTGTTAAAGGAGGTAGCAAATATAACTTGGTCTAGTGAATGAGTCATCTGAATAGTCAGTCATAATTGTCAGCCAGTCACCATGAAGATCAGACAACCTGTCCTTCCCCCTTGCATTTCAGGGTTGTAGCTGCGTAATGTGGTTGGAATTTTTCCTGGATGAAGATCCTGGTACCATTTCACCTTACAGTGCAGTTCTACTCTGCAAAGTGGTATCAGCAGGACATCATAGTGCAGAGGTCCCCAAACTGTGGAGTGCACCCCCTACAGGAGCACAGAGGAATGCTTAGGAGGCACAGCTGGGGTCCAGGCCAGCCGCCACAGGGGCCAGAGAGGGAGCCCCCCCAGGGCCCTGCCTACCAGCTTCCAGCCTCTTACCACATATCCATTCCCCTTCCCCATAAGCCAGAGCCCTGACAGGGGTAAGGGGTACATGAGGTAAAAAGTTTGGGGACCACTCTCATAGGGGTTCATTTTTGTTGTATTGGGTCAGGTTTTCTGCTGCATTCAGCTTCCCCTAAGTGAAGCAGAGACAGGGGTAAGCAGGTAACAGCTGTTGCTCTCAGTTTCTACAGAGAACCAGGTGCAGGATCCTACACCAGCCGGGGATCACTGGGGCAACACTCTGGCCCTCTCCTTGACCATGACATGCCATGGGGGCTGAAGTGAGGGAGAGACACATACACTTTGTATCAGCTGGGGCTCCCAGTGCCCCCACTCCTGGAGCAACTTGAATGGCACAAAGTGCATGGAGCAGGACCAAAACTCTGGCTCATCACTTTTTCACATCAAGTCTGTACCATTGGCCAAACTGGGTCTCCCTGTTTGAGTACTGTCAGCAGTAACAGAGACTCTGAAAGCTAGTCTGCCCCCCATGTATTGTACAGTTGTGCAGTCCCTACTCTCTTCACCCGGGTTTGGCCCTGCAGCTGGAATTTAGCTACCACCTCCTGGGTCAGAACAGAATCCAGCTCTCCCTTCCTTCCTCCACCATCAAAGGGGCATTCTTACTCTCTGGATAGAGAGAGGGGCAGCGGATGGAGTTACAGTCACACCCCCTTGAAGGCAGATCAAAACCCAGCAGAGAAACAGCAAGGGACCAAAAGAAACATTGCAGACTCAGTCCTGAGAAAACAGCCCAGCCCAGGCATGGTTCCCCCTAACCTTAGTTCTCAAGGCATGAAACAATTGCAGAGCAGCTGCCTTCCACCTCACTGCTGTGTCCAAGAAATAGTCTTGCCATGATAATATGATCCTCTTGGGTCCTAGCAGCCCTTAACTACCACAGTTATGCTCCCCTCAGCCTAGGACTATGACAACTACTGCCTGAAGAGAAACTCCTCTCTCCCTCTCATACTCCGCTGCTTCCCTTTTATGGGCTGCTTCATGCCCACCCTAGCACAGCTGTCAGTTGCTCCTCTCAGTCTCAAAGTCTGACAAGCCACACCTGCCAGCCCTTTCCACCAGATCTAGCACCTCTGCTTGCCCAGAGAAAGTGTTTAACCCCATCCTGGTTGCCACAGCAATGGGTATTAGATTGTATGCTCTGGGGCTCTGTCTCACTAAGTGTGTGAAGTACTTAGCACAGCTAATCAAGCATTATCTGTGAAATAAGACGGTGTCACTTGTACGTGGTTCCTTTCCCTGGTATAACCAAATTTTAAACTCTGTTTCATTGGTCACTTTAGTAGTGGAATCATAGCAACTACACGGTTGAAAATACATTGTGGCTGCCTCCATGTGATGCACAAAACCCTTAATACTTAATAGACAGGCCTCCTTTTTGTTTTTTGAGAAAGCAGTACCTGAGATGAGTGTGCTAGTAAATAAAATGCATTCAGCTCAACCTCTTCCTCCCACCTACATAACTACTGAGACACAACCAGCTCTGCAGTGGAACATGTATTGCTGGCACAGAACAGCTGCCCACACAACGTTTTAGTGAGGAATAACTTATCCCACTGGAAACAACGGCAGGCTTGCAAGAGCGGCCAGGATGCAATTATGTGTACTGGCAATCTATTAAATCCCCTTCTTCTGGCTTCAGATCTGATCTCCTCTGTGGAATAGCTTCCCTGAGGAAAGTGCCGAAAGTCCCACTGCATGGGTCATTTAAAAGTAGCCCAGACAGAGCACTCAGGCATATACTGCAGGGAACAATCCTGTCTTGGCAGGGGATGGGCTACATGTCCTAATGGGTCTTTCTAGCTCTGACTGCACTGTTGATACGTAAGCTGTGCAGTGAGAAAGCCATGCCAGAAATGCTGCTGAATGCTCCGGTTTTGTTAGCTAACAATCATGCAGTGAGAAATGCCCACTTGCCAAGCTGGGGTGGTGTTTGAACTGAAATTCCTAACAGTGTGGGGCAGAAGTTTGTGGGACTCCCATTGCCAGATGACTAAGTTCATTCGTATAAAAACCAGCTGTGTCATACTTCAGGGTGAAAAGGTATTGAAGAAACAACCGACATCAGTGACACTCGTTTGTCCAGATGCCACGGCGACTTCAGCAGCACTGTTGGACTGTGTTCCCCCATCCTGACAGCACCCAGCTGTCCAGTATGCCAAATTTACCTCTGGGTTGGGCCAAAAGTTCTTCTGGTGCTACTGCTTCCTCCCATGACAATGCCTGGCTGTTACTTTTCATGCCAACTTCCACTACCTTCCACCTTGCCCCACACACAACTCCCCTCCCTCGTGACATGATTGCAAAAGAGGCACCCATGAAATATTACCATGGGCCAACAAGATAAATAACAGTTTAAGCTTTTGGCTTTCTCATCAGTGAGGTCAGAAGGGTCAGTTTTGCTTTCTGTTTATAGCCAGCTTTACTTTTGCTTTTTCAGATGTGTTGCTGTTTCAGCTCAGTTGAGTCCAGAACCCTGCAGGTGAATGTTTACTGGAAGAAAAACAAAAATCCTTTCTCACTGCAATCTAAACAACAAAAGAAAATAGTTTTCTCCATATTGGGATTTGCACATTGTTTTTCTTTAGCAACCTACATTTGGGGCCCACATGGACAAAGTGCTGTATGCCAACAGAGTGAACATAAAAATATTTTCCAGAAGAGCCAAATAAGCACAGAAGGGACTAGATACTGGTTTCATTTCCACCTGTGTAAATGCAGAGGAACTCCATTGATGTCAACAGAGTTCTGGATTTACCACAGTGTAAGTGAGATCAGGTTCTGAACCATATATCCAGAGGTATCAATTTATCACAAGATTTTTTTCCCCTTCTTTTTACACAGATTTGTATGTGCCCAGCTGCCCAACCCAGTTCTCGAGAGCATCAGTGTGATCGATACTCCAGGGATCCTTTCAGGAGAGAAGCAAAGAATTAGCCGAGGTAAGGGCGAGTCCATCTTCTGGCGTGGAGACACAAATAGAGACCAGTATTCAGAGTTTCTTTTCAAACAATAAGAACTCAAGAGTTAGGTAACCATAATGGGAGTCTTCAGAGTTACCTCATGGTCATATTGATCTAATATTGGACTTAGTGTGCAGTATCCTATACGGTACCAGAAATGGTCTCAGAATGGGCTGTCAGCAGGGACTGAATTAATTGCATCTCACCCAAGCACATATGGGAGAACCAATACAAATGGAATAAGCATTGACCTGGAACCTAAGCTGAACTTTTCTGAAGTTTTGAGAAGGTCTGGTCGCCTGGTAATTTCTCCACAATTATTTTTTTATTTTATTTAATTTTCTGCACTGCAGGTTCTGGGTGGGCATTCAGCAGGAGTGCAGGCAGGAGTGACCTGACTCAAAGCAGAGAGTGGCAAGAGCGCAATGCAGTTTAGTGGTATTCAGGACTCCTTTGTGCTAACCCCAGCTCTGCCCCTTGCTGTGTGATCTTGCGGGAATCATTTAGGACAGAAATGTCAAAAGTGTCCACTCATTTTGGGTGTCTCCATTTTTGAGAGCCCAGCTTGAGACATGCAGATGTCTCATCTTAGGCACCCAAAAAGAGTGGATAGTCTTCAACGTTTTGGCCATAACATCTTGGAATCTGTTTTTTCATCTGTCAAGTGGGATTGGTGACACTTGCATTTCCTCAGATTATGGTGATACAGCAGTTCATGTCTGCAGAGTGTCTTGATGACAGAAAGCGCTATGCAGGTGCTAGGATGAATAACCTAGTAAGCGATACCGACAACCTCAAACACAGGTCTGAAAAAATAAATGTTCGTGAAAGTCATGTTTTAATGCTTGCTCAATTAAATCTCAACGCAGGTCTTGTTAATCCCTCTCCCTCACCTTAATGCATGCCCTTCCCCTAATGTTTCTGATGCCCTGAATGCCTTTTCTGGTATTGCACTCGTCTCCATCCCATAAATAGGGCTCTTCGTGTACATTTCACTTTCTCTTGTCATTGAGTAACCAACTCTGCATTGACCAAGGTTTAATGCTTTTTGCTGACACCTGGTAGCAAGTTCTCAGTTAAAAAAAACAACAGAGGTATAAGATACACTGACAATATCCTGGAGCAAAATGGACCAGTGTTTGCTGCAATCTCTGCGGTAAATTTCCCCACTGCTTTTCTACGTGCCTCTGAGGGTGTGTCTACACTGCAGTCAGAGATGTGACTGCAGTATGTGTGAATATTTCCAAGCTAGCTTGAATAATGACAGCAATGAAACCATGACAGTGCAGGCTGTACAACCCCACCCAGAAGCCTGTGTATGTACTCGAGTAGCTAGCCCATGCTGCCCATGGTTACTGGCGCTAGCTAGGACACAGCTAGCATGGGTTACTCTGATTGCAGTGTAGACATATCCGGTGTCCTATCCCCCCATCTTAGCTATGGCAGGCAGCATACAAGGAGCTCTCTTGCTTGGAGCATTGTGTCAGTTGGTCACACAGTATCAGTTGGCAGATTACAGGCTGGAGGAGTGCTTCAGCACACAGGACCCAGTTCTTCCCTTTACTCTATTGAATCTAATGCAGTCAGATGGTGATGGATTGGGCCTGTGACTTGAAGTAAAACAATCAAGGGTACAGCTCCGGTTGCATCTTGGATCACTGACAACCGCCTGCCACACAGTTTGTGTAAGGAAGAACGTGGCCATCTGCTGCTGTTTGAGCAGCTAATTGTCCCACATGCCAAAGCCCTTTCTACACTAACATTGTAACCCAGTCAAGGGAAGCAATGACATCGTGGTTGTCCCCGACCACCACCCAATCAAAAGGTATGATGTAGAAGAGATGTAATGTCCCCGTAACTGAATTAAAATCCAGGACCGTCTGAGGCTTTAGCCTAATTATGGATACATGGCTGGGTTATGTCTACATTCATCTTGTAGCAGATTGTACAATGACCTGGTTAGAGTTGTAGGGCCAGATCCTCCACTAGTGTAAATAAGTGTAGCTCTGTTGAAGTGAGCTGTAGCTCACGAAAGCTTATGCTCAAATAAATTGGTTAGTCTCTAAGGTGCCACAAGTACTCCTTTTCTTTTTGCGAATACAGACTAACACGGCTGTTACTCTGAAACCTGTTGAAGTCAATGGCATTATGGTGACTTGCACCACCAAAGGATCTGCTTTACAGCACAGAAAGGGTCTAAAGGGTCAGGGTGTGATGCATGAGGGAAGAGGCTGCCCACAGCTCTTCTCAAGGAAGCCATGTTTGAAAAGGGGAATTTTAACTCCCAACCATGATGGAAAAGAAGCAAGAAGAGGTGGGGAGGCTGGCCCCACCTGCCTGGCTAGCCAGTTGCTCTCATTGGCAAGCTGATGTCAGAGGCGGGAGGAGCAGCAATGTGGTTTCTGGGAAGAGAATGGGAAAGTGCCAGGAATTGCTGATACAGCAAAATGCTTTCCCCGGTCCCACACCTTGCCAGCTTACTGAGATTTCACTTGGGCACCTAACTCAGACAAATGTCTGGCAGATGTTTCCCAATGGAGACCTTGAAGTGTCTTAGCTGAGACTGCGAAATAGCTAGGAGCAGGGAAGGAATGGCTTTTCTTCAGGGAGCTTGCGTGTAAGGACTATGAAGCCTTGCTTTCCTCCCCCCAGCGTACCTCCGGTGTAGTGTCCTGAAGGGACAGCTTCCACGGATCTCAATATTTGAAAACTATTTGAAGGGGAAAATAAGACTGATAACAGGGTGGTGAAATATGTAGGATGCAGCTGATTTATTTCTCCCCTTGAATGAACTAAACCAGCGATTTATTTTTTTTAAAAAAATCCTTAAAGCTAGGAGCTCTCCCAGCTAGCAACATCTTGCTGGCATCCATAGATCTCCTTCTCCCACTGATTTGGAGCGGGCATTATTGGAAAACGGAGACTAGAGCTATACTAGGAGAACTGGGCATGCTGTGTTGAAGCGGTTTAACCCACAGGGGCCTGGCATGTTTCCACTAGTCCTAGGAAAAGAAGCATAGTAATAATCTCTATCCCAATGGTCCAGGGAGTCTTGGGTGCCACAGGGACACACTGGTTCAAGGCAGAATCAGCACACTTTGGGGACTGCATGGCCCAGGGGACTGAGAGTGAGGTAGGGAGCCTCTCACTAATTTGAACCCAGCAAAGGGTCATGTGGACCAAAACTCACTGCTGTCTGCTAGGCTACTGAACAGCCACTGTCAAACAGGGGTGGGGGTGGTCACAGTCCATTTCCTGTAGGCAGGTGACCCCTCAGAACACCAGCACACATTAGCACTAACTGCCCCCTTGCTGGCAGTCTCAGTAGAGAGAGCCTGGAGACTAGACACCTCACCCACTCTTAGGGGTGGTCCCTCCCAAGCAGGGATGAGGCATGCAGGAGTGCAATATCACAGCCCACGTTGCAGCTGTGCTGTGAGTAAACAGAAAGCTCCAAGCCAATGCTCTTCCCGGGCACTAACGTTACCAGTGGTCACCCTGCCAAAAGAAAGTCCTGAGGGACCTTGAGGATTCTGGATGTCAGAACAGTCAGGCGCAGGACATGGGGGAGCTGAAGGCCCATGCTGTCTGTCAGTGCAAAGGTCCAGGGTGTCTAACTGTGTAGTAAGAACTCCATCGCTCGAGCAGAACAGGACCAGAGTCATAAGGCCGAGTGCCAGAGGGAAATTCCACAGAGGGGGGTAGATGGCTGTGAAATCAAGAAAGGCGCGAAACCTTGCTGCCTTCTTCCGCTCTTGGAGCATAACACGTTCCTTGCCTAGGGATCACTAGGGTCAATGCTGCTGTCCTTCAAGAGTGGAGCTAGCTCACTGGGAGGCAAAAGGAGGCTTGATTTAAGGTACCTGAGGGAAGTATTGCCTGGAAGCCACAGCACAGGGCATCCCTTCACTGCTCTGGACTCTCCTGGGCACGAGAAGAGTGGCCATTTATTCTCTCTTTCCCTTGTTGAGATGGGTGTCAGTGTCCACGTTTAAAGCATTTGTCACTATCTACCTCTGTCTCTCACTCCATTTCCTTCCCCTTTCTTTTATTTCCTCCAGCGCAAGAGGAGGGCTATAGCAGTCTGCGTAGATGCCCATATGGAGGTATTCGTACCAAAGCAGCGGTCGCTTTGTAGTCTTGGCCGCTTTGATCATTTGATAATAATACTGAATGCTTCCTCTCTTCAAAGCATTGTTCAGATATTGCATAACTAATCCTCACCACGCTCCTGGGAGGGGAGGTTTATGCACACCTGTGAAATGGGAATAACTGTGACACAAGGGGGGAGAGCGCAGCTTGTGCCATGTCACACAAGGACTCGGTAACAGAGTAGGGACCAGGAGTCAGAGGCTTCTGCCTCCTTGCCCCTATGTGCAAATCACTAGGCCATGCTTCCTCTGTTTATTTTGCAGCGATGCCCTGCATGGAGCAGTAAACTGAACCACACTCCTAAATAAGCCAATAATCCTCTGATAACAATAATTCATCCTCTGCTATAGCAGGGCAGCACTGGAGGGCTGAGCATTGCACACTTTGCTAACCAATGATTGACAGCTTCACACTGGCCTAAAGATAGTCCTCGGCTAAGCAAATGGAATTCCACTGAATGCAGTGGGGTTCTGGCTGGGCTGTATTGGGCTCCTGGTTGAGGTAAGGTTTGAATAGACATCCAGAAACCTGAGTGCTTGTTTGAACTAAATCTTCTCCTAGTGAAAATCCTTCGAGCCAATCTGCTTTTCTTCCCCCACTAGCGGTTGAGTGTGAGAGCCTAGCCTGGAGATAAAGGATAAGAGTGGGAAAATGGCTTTAGGTTTCATTTCCAACACACGCATTTAGCCACGTCCATTTTTGCTGGCTCAAGTCCAGCCCAGGGATCTGCACAGCCAAGGAAATGTATATTCTAGCCCAGATGTCTCCCTTAGAATGAATGAGCATCAGTGATGAGAAATGCAGGGCAAAGTCATTCTTTTGAGGAGCAAGTCTGTCCGTGAGAGTCATGCATTTTCATGGTACAGTGTAAAGTTGAAATCAGTAGTAATCTTATGTGACTACAGAACCCACCGATAGGTTCCGCCTGTAACGGCCGTGCTTGGAGCAGAAAGGAGAGCAGACAGAGGGCTTTTCACCTCCTATCCTGCATGAAAAATTAAGTTAAATGGATACTATCAACATGAAACTAATTTTACAAAAAGTTTCTTTATCAATATCAAGAACAGTGTGATACAGAGCTAACCAAAATTATTTAAAAGGGACAAATTTTAAACCTGTGCCGAGTCTTCGCCACAGATGCTGGTTGCTTACATTTTGCATTTCACTCAACTCACAGGAAGAAATGACATTGGCCAATTTCAGCTTCCTCGTTCTCATCCATCAGCACAACGCTGTTACAGTATTGCCAACTCTTGTAATATTATCACAATATTTGGTGTTTTACCAAATGCCTCTGCTCCTGGAGTCACATGAAACTCAGATTTGCTTTTTTTTTTAAAAAAAAGCAAGTTGTAACCATCCTGGTTGCAGAGAAAAGCTTGAAAATGGGACCTGAGCATAACACCAAAGGCTCAGAAACCAGAACCAATAAAAAGAACCCGAGATTTATTTCTAATGTCTCATAATTTTTAAGCCAGTCTCATGATTTTTTGTCACAGCCCTTACTCATGAATTTTGAATGCTCAGTGGTGGAAATGCTGCACTTGTGTTGTGTTTCCACCAACCGCGGAGAGGCAAATGTTGCGGTTTTGAAATAAAACAACATTTTAATTCCTAATAGGTTTCTGTAAGATATTTTATTTTTATAACGGTAGTGACTTCTCGATGTTTTCTAAGTGTCTCATTTATTAATCAGGCAATGGTCTATCATATTTATGAATCAGATTTTAAATCAATTCACATTATTTAAGCAGATCACTTTTTCTTTCAATGCAATGAATAATGATTGATGGTGAAGGTATTTCAAAGTTGCCAGTAGCTGTGGCTGGATGAGTGAAGGTTCTTACTGCAGATGGTCATTAAGGGCTAGATTTTTCCAAGGGCTCAGCACTCTGGGTTGGGGCCAGATTTTCAGAAGTCAATATTCATAAATGGGATCAGATTCTCAAAAGAGACCTGGCCACAAGTGTCACGATAGGAGCTGCTGGATGCTGAGCACTTTTGAAAATCTGGACCTTATTTCTGTGCCTAAATGGGAAATTAGCTTTTCTGAAAATCTGGTCCCAATTGTGGGTGCTGAGCACTTAAAAAAATCTCACTTTGAGTTCTTTTCAGAATGTGGCTCCAAAGTACCAAGAAATGCTGAGTCTGGCTGATACAAACTATGAGATTTAACACTTAAAGAAAGTAGCAATTATATTGTGTAATAAAAAACAGCATGTTGCCAGGAATGTAGGTTCTGAGAAACGTGAGAACTGGTTCGTCTCCCCCAGGTTTTACACCCATCTGACTCAAATGCTGTTGCTGAAATTATTCTTGATTTACCCTGGTTTAAGCGAGAACAGAATCAGGCTCCTGGTCTCCTCTTAGCCTTGAAACCACTACAAAGCAGGAGATTTCTCTGTTCCATTCCAAATACTTGTTAATGTAAATGTTAGTATTGTAAAGTTGACATTAACACATCATTCCTAACTGAGAAAGCAGTGAGATTTGCACTGCAATGTAGTCACTCATACCTTTGCTTTGGAAACATTTACATATCCAAGATGTGTGAGAGGTTTCCACTAGCCAGTTTCTCTCTCTCTCTCTCTCTCACACACACACACACATTCCACCCACTCACCATTTTTCATGCACTCTTAGTGCTTTAAATTGCTAGCTCCGTGTTCGATTATTTCCTTAAGCACAGGCAAGGGCGGAAGTATCATGATGAGCCCTGCTCTGGGAATGATGACATGTTATATTCATATAAGCCTTTTCATCCTGAAGAGTTCCTATGCACTTTACAAGTACATCCAGAGAGGGAGAGAAAAATATCTTTACCATCACTGAAATGCAGCCACCTCTGTGGAGGAACAGGGCAGCTGTTTAAAACAATAGTTTAGGACAAGATGTGAAGAAGAACATAGGATCCATCATGCCTCCTTCTGTTTTAATCTTCCCTTCCCTTTTGCCCTCCTGTTGCTGCTGCTCCCCCCAGCTCTAACTATACTCCTCACCCTATCTTCTCCCCATAAATCCACTTATCCTCACCTCAAGAGGCATCTACCCAAGCCTTGGCCCTCCTGCCCTCCTTCTCTCCTTCGCCCCCTCCCTTTCAGACTTCACCCCCATGCCTCCACTCTTTGTTCCAGCTGGAACAGGCACTCCACCTCAAAGACGATCACCACCATCCATGACCTCTTCAGCTTTCTCTCCCTCCCTCTCCTGGCTCCGGCTGAAACCTAGATTCCCATCTCCCTGCAGCTGCTGTCTCTACAGCCTTTTTGCACACTCCCTACCTTGATTCATGCACAAAGGGCCATGGCAAGGGCACAGGGCTCCTCCTCTTTCCACCTCTAGGCCCTTCCTCTTCCCCCTTCTCACTCATTCTTCTCAAAAGAACTCTCCATCCAACTCTTCTCCATTTGCCCCTCCATGGAGCCATCACTTATACCCACCTGACTCCCTGCCCACTTCTCCGATTCAGTCTCTTGCCTCTCCTTCCGCTGCTCAGTTTCCTGCCCTCAACCCTGGTGATTTCGGCTCCCAGGTTGATGTCCTGTCTAATCCATTAGATCCTGCCTCCTCACCACCTCATTTGATTTCAAACCCTAGATCAACTCTCTGACCAAAGTGGCTACTCACTCAATCTTCTCACTAAACTCAGATCTCTTAGTGTGGCTGCTCCCTCTCCTGGCCATCATCTCTGCTCCTTCAACATTACTCATGTGCCCCTCTGTGACGCTGCAGCCCACTAACTGTGAAGCCTTGGGCAAGTCACTTAAGCTTTCTGTGCCTCCGTGTCCACATCTGTAAACTGGGCGTGATAAAATGTCTCTCCCTCCTCGGGGTGTTCTGAGTCTCAGTTCATTAATGTTTGGAAACACATTGAGATCCTTGCTTTAGAGGTGTCAAATATTATTATTATTTAGGACTGATCCCTCCTACCTGGTGACATCTGATAAGATCTCAGGCTGAGGGGGATGCAATGAAGGGATTACTCCAAAGTAGGCTGCTGGAAACAGGCTTATGTTGGCTGGTAGGAACTCATTTGGCGTTTGCATGGGCAGTGCAAGTACAGAATGCAAAACGGCCTAAAATAGTGCTGAAGACTGACCTACAGAGTAATTCCAGGTGCTCCCCAAAGTTGAGATACTGTTGCACAAGTTGAGCCTATTAGTATTCAAGTTATGGTACGTCTCATTGGTTTGTAGCTCAGTGTAGGATGCCCTTAGGGTATCCAGGAGGAGCGTTTTTTGACTCAGACCCAATCTCTCCATCAGTGGAAGATGCAATCTCACTTCCTTAGGGTTTTCTTTGGTATAAATTCAGTGGCCAGGTTCAAATTTGCAGGCAATGCCAAAATCTGAGGTGGGGGGGTGGAAGTCACTGGCGGACGGAGCCAAACTGTGCAGGAAGCTGCACCGTTTAGCACCGTGGAGGTTGCTGGCTACAAATGGCTTGTCTATTTTATCTCCTCTTGATCTTATTTCCCCAAAGCTCTAAGTGCTACAGAGAATGCGTGGAGCTTGGGCTGGGCACAGAGGTATTCACAAGAGGACCTGTATCTCTTTACATTTAGTCCGCCCTATGAAAAATCCCCCCATCAGACTTGCCGATTTGACATGCTTGTCGGCCCTGGAGCTGGGATAAATCCGTTGACTGCCTCTCAAGCTGGCAGAAGGAAACCTGTCCCATGAAGAAACATCTGATGGAAGCAAATAGTTTTCCTGTTTATCTTGTCTGCTTCCCCTTCCACTTTTGGGACTCATTTTCCATTCATGCCCGAGTCTTAAGTAGCACCAAGGGAAGGTGATTTCAGAGCGAGAGTAAATGCTGGGGCAGGGCATCTGCTTATATCTCTTGCTGTGTTTTGCCAGTGAAGTTCCAGCAATCAGCACCGTGAGACTCATTAACTCAAGCAGGCCATGGAAAGCCCAAAGGAATTACATTCTACTCAGATGTGTTGCATTGCATTTGACACTGGAAGGAATTTATGAGCACAGCTCCTATTTGTGCCAAGCAGAGTGATAAATAGCCTTCTCGCATGCACCACTGCTGCATTCCAGTCCTTCCTGTAGTCATTTGCACTGACAGGCACAGCTAGATTCAGAAGGAAAACAGGTGCAGGTGGGAGAGATTTTTTAACAAAAGAGTTTAGAGAGGGGTGGGAATTCCTGCACTTTTCAGCACAGGACGATCTGCGAAAAGGAAAAGGGGAGATGGGTATGGAACCAAGGCTGACTGCGGAAATGATTGAGTTTATGCTACAGCTACTCCCTTCATTTGGGTCCTGACAAGGTCACATGAATTCTATGGAAGGCGAGCCCTATTGAGGTGCTGTTTCAGCTAGCCAAGTGCCTGGGGAAATCGCTGACCAGATGAGCACTTCGATTTTTTTTTTCCCAAACATATAACAGAGTATGGGTTATTAACTCTCAGATACTTAGCCACCCAGATACCAAGGTGATGGGCTTGGTATGAAAGCTAGGCCCAAGTCTTAAACAAAGGCCTGCCTAAAGATAGGATCCTAAAAGGTGCCTGCATAAAAAGTCTTATTTTCAAAGGACTTTTCAAAAGTGCTAAGCCCAGCAGCTCCCACTGACTTCACCGAGAACTGGGGGTGCTCAGCACTCAAAAATCAGGCCAATTACTTTTGTGCCTAAATACTGACTTAACATCCTAACTTGAAGCACATATGTTTTTATACAAAATATGGGCCTAGATGGATACATAGGGCCTAATTCTGCTGTCACTTACCCATTTTACCCCAGTCTAACTCCAGCAACATTGTAGTTACTCCTGATGTACACCTGCGTGAGATCAGAATCAGGCCCTATGTCCTGGCCAAATTCCAAGTCGAGTAATTGTATTCTAACTCCTCCAGAATTCCCATGGCTGTTTCAATTGGATATGGTATTTCTCTTTGCCTGTTGTCCTAAACTGTTGTGCTAAGTACCACCCCAGACGTGGCTGCATTTCAGCGGTGGATGAAGTGATCCATGTTCAGTACATATATGGTACTTTAGTAAAATGGTATAAAGCTTTTGGGAGGCCACCTGAAAAGACTGCATAAAAGTAAGATCTTTACATTTTCTGTCTGACTTTTTCTTTGATAAAGTGGAGAACCCCCCTTTCTCTAGAATGCACATATACCTCTGTTAAGTAATTCATCAGCTAGTTCAATGAGATCTGCTGATGAAAAGTGCTCATTAAGAGCAAGGTATTATAATTGCTGTGGCTTCCTCCACTGTACCCTACTCATTTACTGGTTGGAAAATCGAGGCCCACAGATTAGGGCTGAAATACTGGCCCTGTTAAAGTCAATGGGAGTTTTGCCATGCATTTCAGTAGACCCAAGATGTCACCCTTGGTGACTTGCCACACACGTCGGTGGCACAGCCAGGAACAGAGCCCTGGAGTCCTGTCTTCTAAGTACAAGGGCACGCTGCCTCCCTCAAGGTATTGCAAAAGACGAGCTGATACATTCTCATACATTTATTAAAGGGAGTTGAACGGGAGTTTAAAAATTATTTGGCTGAAAATAGCAACTGCTGCACCCTAACCTCTTTGAACCCAGCAGAAGGGAAGCTGCATGGTACGGTCGTGGTGGGAAGAGCATCTCTGTTGGCTAGAGGAGTGTAGCAGTTGGAGCTCCTCAGCTAGCCAATATGCTGAGCAGTGCAAAAGGTGATGTCAGGGGCGTGTGGGTAGGACGCTGGCCTGTCATATTGTATGCTGGGCTCAGCAGGGTTTCAAAGAGAACCGAAAAATCTCATGTGGCCAGAGGGGAAAATAAAAATCTATGTTTTCCATATCCATGTTTCACAAACTGTCTGATTTAGAGACACAGCCAAACCTAACGCCTCGGTCTGACTATCCTGCACTCTAGTGCATCCTGAGCAGCCGATTCAAAAGCTTGCATCTCTGGGATTATCAACAATGCTGCCTTTAAAAGTGAAGTAAAATGTAAATTATATGTCTTTTGTGGCTGACCTATGTGGTGAGATGATCTCTCTCATGTAAAACATGGTTGGTGTCAATTTTTTAAACATAATGGGCCAAAGATAGCCCCATAAAACTAGATAAGACCTGAAAATAGACTATTTGAGAACTTTACATTAGAGTTTGATTTAAGGCTATTTATATATTTGTATATTTTGACACGGGATCTTGACAGTTTTGTTTTACTAGTTAGAAAGCTTTAACTTTTTGAATCTCAACAACTACTATCATTAAATAATTATTGTCTTATACCCTCCGATCATTTCCTGCAACTGTGAACAGGGATAAAAATCTAAAAAAAAAATTTAAAAGTAAAATCCATATTATCCCTCAAAATTATATAAAAAAATACAAACTAAATTCTGCCAAGGCTAAATATTGTTAATTAGGAGAACAAAATACACTCAGAGCAGCCAGGGTACAGGTTATAAATCTCCAGAACCCTGCAGCCTTCGTGGGTTACCTTGATGAAAAGTAATTAAGAGGCTAGACTTTCCTGTCATGTGGCTGTGTGCAGGGATATACCAGTTTGCATTCTGAACATGGCAGTTTCTTGTGTGTGTGACTTATAAGACTTGTCTGGGTGCTCCCCGATAGCCGGTCCAGAGGAGAAGACTATTGTCTGTAAAAGAAACTGTGCATGTCACAGGCGAAATAGTGTTGGTAAGAATGAGGTGTGGGAAGAACACATGTTGGGGTCAGGGATATGGTGGAGGGGAAAGTGATGTCTCCAGTGCCTTTCTTATCTGGTTCCCACAGAGCTGTGCACAACCTGCAGCATGTTGCCTATTCTTTTTCAGCCTGTCAATGAATACAGCATCGCATTGCCTCTCTCGTCGCCCATGTGTCTCTCTGCTCTTCCTCCTCTCCCATTAGGTTATGACTTTGCAGCCGTGTTGGAGTGGTTTGCAGAGCGGGTCGACCGCATCATTCTCCTCTTCGATGCCCACAAGCTGGACATCTCAGACGAGTTCTCGGACGTCATCAAGGCGCTGAAGAACCACGAGGACAAGATGAGGGTGGTGCTCAACAAGGCTGACCAAATCGAGACCCAGCAGCTGATGCGCGTATATGGCGCCCTCATGTGGTCCCTGGGAAAGATCGTCAACACGCCCGAGGTGATCAGGGTCTATATCGGCTCCTTCTGGTCCCATCCACTGCTGATCCCTGACAACCGCAAGCTGTTTGAGGCCGAGGAACAGGACCTGTTCAGGGATATTCAAAGCCTGCCCCGCAATGCAGCCCTGCGAAAGCTGAATGATCTCATCAAGCGGGCACGGCTGGCCAAGGTGGGTCCTGCCAGAGAAATTCAGCCTTGTAGAGTTTATGGTGGGGAGGATGGAGGAGAGGTCTTGGCTATTTCAGCTCACTGGTTCATAGCCATTGTCCATCATGTTGCACTGGGGTGGCGGGGAGGGAGAGGGGAAGGAGCACTGTGTATATTTGCTAGCTGGAAGGATGCTTTGTCCTGAAGGGAGGTGTAAAATGAAACAAAACAATTCCCTGTGACAGATGACGTACAAACACATCTCCCAGCATGCACAATGTTCTTGTACCAGACCAATCAGGACACACAATTGAGAATGGTATGTGTTGTGCAGTAGCGATAACCAGCAAGAGCAGGCAGGGAGAAAGAGCTAAGTGAAGGGGAAGGGAGAGAGGATAGGGTTTACTCCAAAGCTTGGATGCATGAGTACCATCTGCTGAAGATAATGTTCAGCTGTACCCATTAATGCTGTTCTTGGTCTTCTTTCCCATCTCTTTTTTTATGCCCATCAGGTTCATGCCTACATCATTAGCTCCCTGAAGAAGGAAATGCCATCAGTGTTTGGTAAAGACAATAAGAAGAAGGAGCTTGTGAACAATTTGGGGGAGATTTATAGCCGGATCGAACGGGAGCATCAGATCTCACCAGGAGACTTCCCGAATCTCAGAAAGATGCAGGTAAGCACTGGAATAACCAGGCCAGAGCATTGACCAAGGCAAGAGCATTATAGCAGTTGTAGGGAGTCGGTCAGAAGCAATGCTGAACTGATGCTGTTACAAGTGTGTCACGACTTTTGTAAGGCAGAAATGAAACCTGCCTTATGTCCAGGCTATATTTAGACATACATATTTCAACAATAGCAGGTTAACGCCCTCGCAAGAGGGAAGATTCCTTCACTTGAGTCTATGGCACAAACAACTCTTACAGTGAGTTAATTAGCTCCTTCTATCTTATTTCAGACCTTGGGCTTACAGCTTTCAGGACCAGCCTAGCCTCACAAATACTACTAATGTAATATTTATAGTATTCTGTATTCAAATAGGGGCTTTTTTCTTTTTTGCTCTCTTCTCCCTTGCTTGTTTGTTTCTAGCAAAGAAAGACTCCTGCAGAGAAAGAGGATGTGACAATTAAAGTATCCCTCTCTGTTTGTAAATGGACAAGCAGGTTTTCTGTGCTACACATTTGGGGCTTGAGCCAGCGGCCGTGTAAGTCAATGGGAGCCATTCCAGTGACTTCAGTGAGTGCTGAATCAGGACCTCGTGTAGTGTATGCTAACCATGCTGGAGATGTTCAAACCATTGGCTGGCTTCAATCCAGGCTGCAGCCTGTTTCCAGTGGTTGCATTGTGAAGATTCGCAAAAAGAAAAGGAGTACTTGTGGCACCTTAGAGACTTTGAGCATAAGCTTGCATCCGATGAAGTGAGTTGTAGCTCGTGGAAAGCTTATGCTCAAATAAATTGGTTAGTCTCTAAGGTGCCACAAGTCCTCCTGTTCTTTTTGCGAATACAGAGTAACACGGCTGCTACTCTGAAACCTGCCATTGTGAAGATTATTACCACATCTTTATGGAGCAGATGGAATCTGCTGTTCATTTAAAGAGAAGGAAAATACTCGCAAGTCCTTGAGAGCCAGCTGGAGGATCTAGTTGATTAGTTGTTATGATGTGAATTTTATACCACTGTTAGGAGTAAATGGATGCTGTTTAAGAAAGAAGTAGAGGTTGAAGGATAAAGATGTAGGTCACTTGGCTTCTCTCAGTAGGGGATGAACTAGTAACACTTGCTCTAAGCACTTTGACTTAGCTGTGAAAAGTGGGGCCAGTAGAGTTTGTCACATCAGATAAGTTCCAGGCCAGTCCACAGGTGTAGAAAGAGACTGGCATCTGATGTTTCAGAGGAAAACAATTTGCGCAATGCTGCGCTTAAGGGGGAAAATTCCCCTCCTTATTCTCATGGGCAATCATGAGCAACCTGAAGTACAAAGGGTAGAATGAAATTATAGCTCATGCCAGGCACTCCCTCAGTTTGCTCCATAAGATAGTGGAGAGGGGAGCTCGTGCATTTTTAAAGGAAGGTTTACTCCTGAAATGTCGCAGTTGCTTCTAAAACTGTTTGGACGTAGATTGAACCGTGCCTCTCTTTAGTGTAATATGAGATAGCACATTCCCATGTAATACTAGGGTTGTATGTTCCCACACAGTAATGTGGAGCAGTATGTTCCGTAATACATGCCATAAAGTATTGGCCTCTTTCTGAGGTCTTGAAATTGTGGTTCATGATGGCAAAAATCAAAGCCATATAAATAATTCTTTTGCCCCAGCGGTGGCCTCCCTCCTCTGTGGAGCATGGGTGTGGGAGCTCTGCCGTGCAGAGCATTGGTGAGACCAGCTGGGGTGTAGCAAGCCATGCAGAAGTGCTCTGAGACGCAGAAGCAGATGTGGGCTGAATGGGTCAAGGAGTCATGGCTTTCGGGGAGGGTGCCCTGCATGGTACTACTTGTGCCTCCTTCTGGCAAGAAGGTTCTATTCCTGGTCCTTGGTTAAGTCTCTGATCCTATCTGCACCCTGTCTCTCCCCATCTATAAAACGGGGATAAGAATCTTTACCAAGGGTTAAAGTTGATTGAATCAGGAGTGAGAGCTTTTGCCACACCAGCCAGGAAGGAAGGGGTCCGTCTACCTTCTGCACTTTTAGCTGTACCGGCCAAGGGGACAAGAGAGCTCTCCCTTTGCTTTTAGCAGAGCGGGGGAGCTGTGCTCTCCCCTGGTCCCCCTTACTCGAGTCCCTGATCTTTACCCACCCCCCTTTATGAAAGTGCTTTGGGATCTGTGGCAGAAAAGAGGCGTACTGAGCGCGGCTAAGTCTCACTAATGCTTGCAGCTTAACCTCTCTTTGTCGTTGTCCTGCTTTAAGGATCAGCTGCAGGGTCAAGATTTCAGCAAATTCCAGCCACTGAAGAGTAAACTGCTGGAGACAGTGGAAGACATGCTGGCCAATGACATTGCACAGCTCATGGTGCTGGTACGCCAGGAAGAATCCCAAAAGCCCATGCAGATGGTGAAGGGAGGTGCCTTTGAGGGCACCCTGCATGGCCCATTTGGACATGGCTACGGTGAAGGAGCGGGAGAAGGAATCGACGATGCAGAGTGGGTGGTGGCCAGGGACAAGCCCATGTACGATGAGATCTTTTACACACTGTCACCCGTCGATGGTAAAATAACTGGGGCCAACGCCAAGAGGGAGATGGTGAGATCCAAGCTGCCCAACACTGTGCTGGGCAAGATATGGAAACTGGCTGACATCGACAAGGATGGAATGCTGGATGATGAGGAATTTGCCTTGGCTAATCATCTCATTAAGGTCAAGTTGGAAGGTCATGAGCTCCCAAATGAACTTCCTTCCCATCTCCTCCCTCCATCCAAGAGGAAACTGACAGAGTGAAAGGAAGGTCACTGGAGAGACACAGGGGAGGCGGGAGAAAGAGAGAAGACACAGAGACACGTTAACTTAAATTATACCTTTAGATGTGAGGTCGCCTTTGGATTTATAACAATTTTAATGTACAAAGGAAAACCTAAAGCAAAACAAAAAAGCCCAGCCCTTTTTCATAATAACATGCAACTAACTCTCCCTATGTAATGTCTTTGCTTCCTAATGTGTAGTCTGTAAAGATGAAGAGAAAGGAAAGGCTTAGAAGCAGTAGCAGAAGCTGACAGAAGAGGGTGGAGGGAAGAATCAAGTAGGTTGTGTCTTCTGGAGTTGGATTAGGCGCGAGTTATCTGAGGATAATCTCCAGAGTCATTCCTCAACTTCATCCACGCTGTTTAGTTGGGTTCAGATGCAGCCTGAGATTTGTGAAATTCCTGATGGGAAAGGAGAAGCGACAAAAAAATCCCTGAGCTGCAGATCAAAGTAAAAGAGCACATCACAGTTAGTGATGAGCCCCCACAGAAACCCTAGATAAAAGCCCTCATGGACAGGGTCTATAGAGGTGTCTGCAATCTGGATCCAGATCTAGTTATGAATTTTCCAAGTGGCTCCTGTCATTTGAGTGGGCTCAGCCAAAACAGCAGATCTGAACACACCCAAACTTCAGTGCTTTTGAAAGCTGGATCTGAATTTGGCAGCTTGAATTCCTCTAACCACAGCGGGTCAGATCCAATGAGCTACTGAGCACCTGTATCTCCCCTTGACACCAGTGGGAGATTCCCACTCAGTACATGGCCAAGAAAATGATAATACAACCCACAGGAAAACAAAGAGAAGGAGGGGATGAAGGCATGGAAATAGTTGAATGTTTAGAGGCAGAGATCAGATGGTTTAGAGGGGAGGAATTTCCCCCACTTCATCATCCTCAAATAATCCACTGAATGTGTCATATGGAACTGCTCAGTGTTTTCCCCTTCTGAAAGCTTTCTGGACAATGGATGGTATTTATCATTCCTAGAAAGGTATATGTTTCCCTGTTATCACAGAAGTGTGTACAATGCAAACTGCAAACTCATGTTCTTATCTTATAAAAAAAAAATCCAACACTGTCAGATGAATCATCTATTATCAAGAGTACAGAGGCACCATGTAGTAGTAGGAAGGGCTTGCTGTATTTTCCGTGTCCTTGTGAGCAATAGCCTGGATACCGGTAATGAGTCCTTGCTTAGCCCTCAGACAATTACTCTTTATTCCATCCAGAACTTCCATCCTAAGCCAAGCAATGTTCAACTCTTCCTTTCATTCACTATGAAATTTCTGATTTCCGGGGATTTTACTTTGGTAATAATCCCTCCATTTTAGATTCATTTTCCCCTTCACCCCTTTTACTTTTTTCATTTGAGACGGCTTGTGGTTCCACCTCCTGTTGTCACTTGATATATGCTGAGCTCCTACTGCGATGAAAAAACCAAGACAAGTATAACTTATTTTATATCTGTGTTGATATTATATAGAGAAATATATTCTATGTATGTAGGATGTGCTTACTGCAGTGCATTTATCTTTTAAAAATTAATGCATTCACCTTTTTGTACCCCGGTCCTAAAACATTATTAAAAA
Source organism: Lepidochelys kempii (assembly GCF_965140285.1). Taxonomy (NCBI): domain Eukaryota; kingdom Metazoa; phylum Chordata; order Testudines; family Cheloniidae; genus Lepidochelys; species Lepidochelys kempii. The sequence continues at coordinate 157,664,552 of NC_136382.1, forward strand.
AGTTTAAAAAAAAAGAAGTCAGGACTGTTTCTTTCTCATCTCCCTTATATAGTGGAATAAAATATTGGTGGTTTCTTAAAGAGACCCCTGTTCCTGCCCAGAGGCTACAATAGACGCAAACCATCCCTGGTACAATCTGTATTGCCTGTGTACAGAACAGCCTTATTGGGCTTGTGGTGGCTCATGACTGGTTAATATCTGCATTAAAATTTCCTGCTACTTTCTGGGAATCTTAATTATAATCACCGGTGTAGCTTCACTGGAGCCAGTAAAATTGCACCCGAGATCAATTGAGCTCAGCAAATGGGAAGGGTAAAATAAGCTCATTTCTGCTCAGCTCAGTTGAGGTTTTGCCCCTAGCTTCAGTAGCAGCAGGAAGGTTCCCAAGTAATTTCTTTCCTGCCAGCCCTGGAAGGAGAAGGCGCCAAAGCTTCACTGGGACCTGAAATGAACCAAACCACGTAGTCCCACAGCCCCTCACATGGTCTTCTGAGCTTGCGTTAATCGACCCCTGCGAGATGGGGTACTTCATTTGAGTGACCTTTATTCCAGGGAATAACACAGTGAGGGCCCAGCTGAGAGCCGGTGTAATGCTGGTAACACGTGTAGAAAGTGGGCATAAGCGGTAACGCAGCACAGGCTGAGCATTTGGTGAGTATATCGAAGGCTGCCCCGACACTAGGAGCGAGGGTAATTCCCAGCACGTGTGTATGTGTGGTCGCACTAGCTTGATGAGAGCGAGCAGGAGCACAAAGAGCAGTGTAGCCACGGGACCGCAGGCGGCAGCAGCAGAGCTTAGCCAAGCCACTTACAAACCCGCCTGAGTCCTGTCTGTGTGTACATGGCCCAGCAAGCCGGTGCCCCTGCTGCCGTTTGTACACCAGCTACCCCTCTGGAGTACGCGAGCTGGGGATCACTCCCTCAGCTCACAGTGTAGATATAGCCTTTGGGGGTGTAGACGGAACAGCAAAGGAGGCTGCGTCTGCTTTCCCACTCCATTATCAGGGTCCGCTCTTTTGCCAGGAATGCCTGTTTTTCCAGCTAACTTGCACTGCAATTCACGTGTCTGCTGCACGTTGCTAGATTCCTCCAAGGAAGTTGCATTCACTTAACTCCAAACCCTGAGTTTCTGGTAGATTTCAACGGGGGCTGGGGCTGGCTGGGAAAGTGAGGGAAGCACCTTGTGTCACTCCTTAATGACATTCCCACCTCCAGTCTGGGGACTGACTCTAGAGGGGATCTCTAATCTGGAAGGGCTTGTGGTGAAGTTGTGACACGATTGCTTTAGCAGCAAAATCCCAGTTCCCAATATCAAAAAGCTGAGTGTCTATCAACCTTTCTTCCAGGATAAAGTTTCACTGGCAGGAGTATTGAGGTTAGCCATAAATTTCACTCTAGTGGGGATTGGGAGGGCTCCAGAGATACAAAGCCTTACAGATCCAGCCCTGTAGTGACTGAAACATCATTAGCACCTTCGGTTGCTGAGGGGTTTCAGTCCACATTACAAAAACCCTCACACCATGTTTGGCCGCTTGATCTTAGTGGCCTCAGAAAAAGAGGCCAAGGATTGAACAGGCTGGCAGCACAGACAGATTTTGTTCCCAATTGAGGACAAGTCAGCAGAGTGGCATGTGGCATGGCTGCTGCCCGTCCTGTATCCACACTGTATGGATATACAGAGGACTTCAGTCTCCATGATAGCCAATCTGGTAGCTTTCATCAGCTCTCATTTAAAAATGCTAACAGGAGGGGTCTTGTAGGGGCAAGGTTGCGGAAGATTGGCGAGGAGCTACGTGGTGGACTGAGTAGGTGACTGGATGTAAGCGGAGGATGCAGGCAGTTTCAATGAACTTTGTCCGACAGACCCTGCCAAAAGATATTGTAGCATAGCTCAGCATATTTTTGCTTGTAAACGAGTCAGTTTATGTAATAAGCATAAATCGTACATATAAGAATGTAACCAGCTGTTGATCCCATGTAACCCCGAGATAAACGCGGAGAATATAGCGCCGCAGAGGACTCCCCCCAGCAGAGTCCTGCCTGGTCAGCTGTCCCGAACGGCCAGAGTCCCCTGCAGCCCCTCCACGCATCCTAGGGGCTCCCCACACAGATTGGAGCGTAAATTCTTCCTTCCTTTAATAAAGCATCGTTTAGTATTCTTAGGCCTGAGTGTCCTCCTTTCGCTGGTATCTTCCCCACCAGCCCTTGCGGGCACAGGTCTACAGAAGAGCTCTACCAACTGTTACAAGTGCCCAAAACATAGAAGATTTATAGGCTGTAACGCAAAAGCCACTTTGCTTGGTTCAAGCATAACTTTTCAGGCCATTTCAAGAGGAAAAACTAAACAGACATGAGTGTTTTGTTGCTTAGCGATCTGATTTATTATGCATTATGGTTTAACAACAAGACAGAAGAGGTGAAGCACCCTTAGCATTCAGTGAAAATGAGATGGTATGAAAGGGCAGGATGCTAAACAGGAAAGGTACAAATAAAAAGAATACAAACAATAGTAAATTGCATTTACACGTTACAGTTCATCCTCATGGGTTCCAAAGTGCTCTGCAAACTATGAGACAGAATAAACCCCTTAGAGGGTAAAAAGATGCTTAACCCCCACACGTTTGCATACATAAAGTACATACAAATTTCTCTGGTAAACAGAGCCAGTCAAAAATAAATAAAAACTGAAAATTTAAAAAATAGTGTTGAAATTTTGGCTATTTGAAAAAGTCTGGCCAAGCTGTAAATGGGATGAAAACTTTTCAAAAAATAATTCTTGCAAATGTTTTTGACCAGCTCTACCTCCGAGTAGGTGGCATGGCCCTGCCAAACCGACGACTGTCTCAAAATCCACTAGGCAGTCCCATGGATCTCTAGATATCCATGCTATTCCCTGAGCCCCAGGTCTCCTTGGCAGGTCTTCTCCAGCCTGAGCCATGCTGCCGTTGCCTCCCTGTCTGTACCTGTCCCCACTTCCTCTTTCCAAGAGATGTGTGCCAGTGTGGGGCAAGAAGTCCCCAGGATTTTGTGTGGAGGGCTCAGCAGTCATTCTGATTTGTTGGAAGACGGCGCCAAGCAGAGGAATGCTTCTATCAACATACTCAGCCCCGCTCCTCTCCGTTCCTGTCATGCCTGCCTAAATCTGAGGTGCTGCAGGCACACAGAGGGATGTTCCACAGACTCAGGAGGAAGGGACGATAAGATGCCATTTGGCTCAACTCCTATTGCTCCCATTTTCAGCCATTGTAATGGGTTTTCCTCTATTTCCATTGCTCCCTGGACAAATCTCAGAGGGGACTATCTGGCCCTATGGATGATAGCTGCATTTTAGAGTTTCTGCATGTATCGCTAGGGTAAGACAGCCATTTCTTACCCTAGAGATACAAGGGACAAGTTGTTCTGGGAGAAGAAAATGTAAATAAATGGAATAAATGAGATTTATAGAATACCAGAGTTGGAAGGGACTTCAGGAGGTCATCTAGTCCAACCCCCTGCTCAAAGCAGGACCAATCCCCAAATTGTTCCATTAAAATTTTAGGGGGCATTTAGGTTGGCAGAATGCAGTTAGTTAGCCAACCTGGTGCTTTGCCAGGACAGCGAGGTCAACATTCCTACACTGCAGTGGGATCCTTAATCAAACAAACGGTCAGGACCTGTTTTACATCACATTTAACTAACTGGCGTAAACTGGATACAACCAAGACATTCAGCATTAAGGCTGAAAACTGTCCTCTAGTAATGCCTAAACATTTTGCCTTTGAATAGAGCTGCTGGTGACCTGACCTCACATAGACCATGATCTGCACCACCCACAAACCAACACCGGGGGAATACCTGACAGAGTGTCTGCAGAACACATCTAGGCTCCGCCACTATTGTTTCATGGTTTCCCTTATTATGGGGCTAGCTGTGGGAAGGGGGATTGAGTGGCTATTTATCTGGGCTTTGACAGGTCGAGAGGACATTGCAGACCCAGTGAAATCTTTCCCCAGCCTCAAGATTGCCTGAGTTCGCTAGGTTTGGAGTGTCTGCGTTAAGAAAGAATCGTGGCGAGAAGGAGGAGGCCGAACTGTTACACAGGAATAGCCGGACAGTAACCTTGCGGGTTATTTTTTATGATGCTTTCATAATACAGCATGCATCCGTTATTTTTGGTCTTTCCCTTTCCTTCCTTGTGCTTCCAAGCCTCTCCCTCCCTCCTTCCCTTCCCAAGGCCGGACTGGAGATGTTCAGACCAGAGTTTAGTTTGAGAATTCTGCACACGGAGAAAGTTCAAGGCTAATGTGGGCAATTCACTCAGCATGTCATTTTCCTATTCCTGCAGGCAGGTCAAATGGAACAATGAATCTGATATTTCAAGAGAGACGCAGTGTACCTAAGACATCTAATCTCTGCCAAGGGAGGAGGAAATCCCCTGTGAATATGACCTGCCTGCTCTGGGCTTTGTTATATTGTACTGGTCCCTTGGATGGCATGGGCCTAAGAACACATCAAAAGTTTCCAGGGTTTTAGATCAGGCCCATTTCCAGCTAACAATATAATGCTATGTCTTGTAAAGAAATGTGAATAAAGGCTCCAGTAGCATATTTTAAATGGTCTTATTGGCACAAACGACAGAAGGTATTTTTAGGACTAGTCCCCGGTGGTTGGGGTTTTTTGCCAGTCTCTTTCCCCCACTGTAGTGAACACTGCATTAAATCAGCTGTAGGGTCAGAGTGTAAAATTCCTCTCCTCAGCCTTAGCCCTAAATTGATTGCAACACTAATGCTAAGTGGAGATTTTCTATATATAGCTTTGTACACACTACTTGGCCTATGAAATTATGTCCTTACCAATAAGATGAGAATGAAATGGGTGCCTACAAATATAGCACATGTCAGAATTTTAAACTCTTTGGAAATAAAGATACTATACAAGAATAAAAGCCAGATCCACCTGCATCTGTGTTATTTAAAAGATTCACAGCTACAGCAGAGGGAATTGTTCAGATACAAACACCCTCAAAGTTTACATCTTAGGTTTGTAGCTTGGGCCCATCTCTAATCTATACCCTAACTACGTCAGTGGACTCTCAAATTCCAGATATGTAAGACCACAGGGGCTGGAACTAGGGGTGCTGCGACACCCCCTGGTTTGAAGTGGTTTCCATCATATACATGGTTTACAGTTTGGTTCAATGGCTCTTAGCACACATACACCCCCCTTATGCAAATATTTCCAGCCCCACTGTGTAAGACTCTCAAGAGCCTGAATGTAACTGACCCATAATTCTGACGGAAGGCACATGTAACCAGGTACAGATTTCCTCAGTATGCAAGTCAATTTTTCTCTTTCTGGTAGGACATTCTGTTTCTCTGTACACCCTGAAACGCTACAGTAATGTTACATCCAACGCACATTTTATGCATCCATCTAAATCTAGCATAGCAAAAGTATCTGTAAAGTCAGCAAACAAAAGGACAGTGATGACAATTCTCTGGCAGTCACAGCTTGTAAATTCAGCCATAAAAATTGTCGAACTCATCCAAGCTTTCTTATTAGCAGTTGCCAGGATCTGCTAGCTGTGGGCATTCATCAACCCCTTGCTTTTCTTTAATGTCATATAAATGATATTTTCTTTTTGACACACATGACAACTCAATGTCTAATTCTTTAAGGTCAATCTCCTGGGCACCAAGCAGTGTTAATTTTGATCACTGAGTCTCAGTCTATGGCTTTTGAGCTGTAAGCGTCTGCTCCTGGGCTGAAGTAAAATGTCCTACTTCTGATGCTAACAGAGCACCTGCTTCTTAGGATAGCTAGTAATTTAAAACAAAATCTCAGAGACCCACTGATACACGTGGGTGGAAAGGAGTATCTATAGAACTAGACTTCTTGAAATTGATGCACTGTTACCACCAGATGTCACAGTGAGCCCTAAATAAAATAATGACATAATGGGCCAAATCCTCTGAACCTTATGCTCTCTATACTAGAAAAATTAGCAATACTCCTTGAGTATTTGCTTGAATAGACACTCTTTGTGCTGTGTGATTGGACATCTCAGTCACAGGATAATGTTTCTGCTCCCTGATTGGATGATTCCCAAACCCACAAAACACTTCTAAGATAGCTGCCAGACCCTGATGGTGCAAGTACAACATTTGCATGAGCTCTCAGGATGGGTGCCAGCTGCTGCTTTTTGTTTCTGTGAATATTCTTGTGAACAAAAATGTGCTGACATGAACATTTGTAGAAAGGGACTAACGGGGTTGCAGGGGGTTTGGGCCTCACACACAGGGCCCGTATGCTCTTTAAGCATCTCTTGGTCTGAGTAGGCGGCAGTGTTGTCTCTCCCCTTGGCCTCTGTGGTACACTTCCTCAGGTACAGGCTCTCCGTTACCCCTTCACAGAAACCAGGCTCTATAACCCAACTACCCTAAGTCCCCAGGACCAATGCTGCCCCCAATGCCGAAAAAAGACCCTCTAGTAGCTTGGGAGCACAGCCTTTCCCAGAACTCTAACCTTGTGGGTACTCTGGGTTTAAAGTTCACCTCTTCAGGGACATGAAGGACATTCAGGGGGTTGGACAAGATGACCTTTGTGGTCCCTTCTAACCCTATGATGCTATGACATGTGATCATTGAAGTAAATAGATCCAATTGTTTTGCAAAGGTTTCTAAACACAATCATTCTTTACCTTATATAACACAAAATATATACAGAGCCAGACAAAAATAATAAACACACCTCCAGACATTTCTCTACCTCAGTTTCCTCACCACTCTGGAGCATTATCTGGGCTTAGGTCAGAGTCCTCTAGATTGTCCAAGATCCTTGCCAAGCAGTTTATGACTTCTCTGAATCATGGAGACTCTCTCTCTCCCTCTTCCAGATTAGCTTCCTTTGGTCTTGGCTAGGTCCTCCATCAAAAATAATCCCCCATGATACAAAAGCATACCCTATTTTGTTCCTATCTTGTGTCAAAGGCTTCCTCTTTCCCTTGGCCTGTGAATCCCTCAAGTTTGTAAGTCCTGCCGCTAACACCTGGTTCCTTTGTCTGCTGCTGAGAAATTGCATTGCTCTGTCCAAACCCTCTACAGGGAAATTGGAGAAAACTAGCTTCCCCCAGACTTCATCCTTCCTATTGTCGTATAGGCCAGATCGGTTCACTAGTTGCTAGCCCTTAACCACTCTCTCCTTCAATAGGGTGACCAGATAGCAAGTGTGAAAAATCGGGCGGGGATGGGGGGTAATAGGCGCCTATATAAGAAAAAGCCCCAAAAATCGTGACTGTCCCTATAAAATCGGGACATCTGGTCACCATGCTCTTTCAAAGACAGATTTGTAGGCAGCATTCCCCTGTTCTTTAGCAAAAGGGACACGAGGCAGTACACAGTAAAAGACTCTTGTAAGATATATGAATACAGACAGTTCATAAAATCAAACTGGAATTCATAAGTGGAACAGAGATTCTCCAAATTGTCACACCATTGAAATGAATCTGAGGTTTTTATTTTAATGTTTGGATTTTTTTTTTAATTTTTTTTTTTTTGGTGCATTTCTAATCAAGACCACCACTGAAACGCAGCCACCTTTCGGGAAAGCACTCTGCCACTGTTTGACGGTGTACAGCAGGACTGCGTGACCATTAAGGGCAGAAAGTAAAGAACAGCACATACAGTTGAAACTGCAGAGAGAATTTCCATAGGCAGAATTACCTGAGATGGAATTCAGCCAGGATACCAATGTTAATGCCCCTACTCTTAAAAAAAACACCAAGGGATCTTAGAGGTCTACATAAGATCAACACCTTGGTTTAATGTCTGTCCTTATAGAAAACAATATAATTTCCCGAAACGTCTCAGAAATCAGCAGTTTGCTCTGAACAGCAGCAAGAAGTCAACTATGACATGCTCTGAAAAGTCAATGCATATTTTAGTAAAAACAAACTTCCAGCCCATTCCAAGATTTTTGCTGATTGTCCATCTTTTTGTTTTAATATACCCCTCCAAGGAAAAAGCTGTAGGGTACTGCAGTGCTAGTGATTCAGTAGGAGGTTCTCTTCCCTCTGGGTCAGTTCTGATCCAGTGCTCAAGCATTGGATCAGAATGTTGCAAATAGTATATCTATTGTTTTACAAAGTTGTCTGTGTCTTTTGCCCTGCCAGGTAGCCATTTAACATAAGACTGCTATGCTACGGCACTGTCCAGATACCATGTAATGCTCTAGTTCAGTGGTTTTCAACCTTTTTTCCTTTGCAGACCCCTAAAAAATTTCAAATGGTGGTGCGAACTCCTTTGGAAATCTTATACATAGTCTGCGGACCCCCAGGGGTCCACAGACCACAGGTTGAAAACCACTGCTCTAGTTCTTTATCTGTAACTGCTTCCTTGACATTGCCACTGGTGTCAGCCTCCAGCACATCTATACAAAGAAATTTCTGTTGCAGAGAGAAAAGCCTGTTGGAGCTGAGGCAGAGCACCCCGGTGGGATGAGGCACCTCAAATGTGACCATGGACAGCTTTATTTTATCTTCCCTATATAGCCCCAGGATGAACACCTTTCTGGTCTCTTTTTACTTCTCTCTCTCTGGTAGAAGTGTAGTGAGACACATATCCTGCTCCGCCGGATGTGGTGAGACAAGAGGGGCTCACATCCTGTCCCTCAGAAGACCCCTTAGGATTGGCAGAAGCAGTGGTCCTCACCAAAGTGCCCACCTGTGGGAAAGCAGCCAGCTGGCATGCCCAGAAGGGCTTGGGCTGTGGCAGAGGCAGCTTCTCAGCCCAAAACTCACAGAGGTCCACTGGGGATGTCAAAGGCAGTGACTGGAGAATGGAGGGGTGGCTAGTGAACCTGTGAAAGTTGGCTGAGGCACAGTTCATCAGTGAATCACTCACGCAGACTCAGGCATTTCCCATAGCCCTAAAGAGTCTCTGCCAGGACCAGGCCTTTCTGAGTAGCTGCATCCTGTCACTAGAAAAGGGTCAGCCCTCCTCACAGGAGAGGAAGTAGTTGGGTTTGGAGTGTGGGAAGAGAAGCACCCAACATGACAGTGAGGATTCTTTGCCCAGGTTCCTATGCATCTTAGGTGTCCCTGCCCAAATCCTGTAGCTCCTTTAATAGCATGTATATTTCTAGCTGCGTTTCTACAATTCTTACTGCTCGATTAAAAAGGGGCAGTATTTTTTCACTGCCTCCTTTTAATGCACTGTTAGGAATAAAACCTGGGATATTATTCCCTTCCAGGTTTGGATTGTTGTATAATATCCCACAGGTGAAGGAAGCAAGCACTGTCCACACAGGCTGCAAAACACACTGAGATCCCATGCAACAGAAATGTAGTTTATTTATTAGATTCTCACTAGAGACAAGCATGAACCTCAGAGTTCAGATCTGTAGCCAATACTCCAGAAAGTCAGAGCATTCAGGGTCCATGTGTTGTGTTTTCATTCGTTATAGAATTGGGGATGAAGGCCGGGACAGGGACATTCAGATCTGGAGTTCCCTCAAGTATGGGGCTGTTCAGACTGGTCTTTCACGGTCACAGTCAATTCTTACTTATTTAATGATTTATGTTGATTGTTACTACTCTGTAATGACAGAGTGCCCTTCTGTTGATCAGAGCAACCCGGATAGTCTTCTAAACATTCACAAATAATCAACAGACATGTCAGTTATCCCAAATAAATTCAAAGCAAATACAAACCCAGCCCCAGCATAAACATAACCTCCACACTAGATGCAAACTACATCTTCATCCAAAAATGAACCTACCCAGCAGAAAAAAGGCCGGTGACATTAGAGATCAAACAGTTACAAAATGGTAATGCATCTGGTCTTGACAATATTTCATCAGACCTGCTGAAAAGTGGAGGCCTGGACTTAGTTCACTGGGTTCATAGCATTGTTTTAAAAGATTGGAAAGGGGGCTGTATCATCCCTTTTTTCAAAAAAAGGAGCATACTCAGCTTACTCAAGTTATAGGGGAATTACACTACTGACAGTCCCAAGGAAGGTGTTTATGATCATACTTCTGAACCAACTGAAATACTATCTCAACCCTAAAATGAGACAACCAGTGTGGTTTCTGTACAGGTTGTTCTACAATCCATGCTATATACACTGTGTGGAATGTTATTGAAAAACACTGGAGCAACAAGAATCATAGAATATCAGGGTTGGAAGGGACCCCAGAAGGTCATCTAGCCCAACCCCCTGCTCAAAGCAGGACCAATTCCCAGTTAAATCATCCCAGCCAGGGCTTTGTCAAGCCTGACCTTAAAAACCTCTAAGGAAGGAGATTCTACCACCTCCCTAGGTAACGCATTCCAGTGTTTCACCACCCTCTTAGTGAAAAAGTTTTTCCTAATATCCAATCTAAACCTTCCCCACTGCAACTTGAGACCATTACTCCTCGTTCTGTCATCTGCTACCATTGAGAACAGTCTAGAGCCATCCTCTTTGGAACCCCCTTTCAGGTAGTTGAAAGCAGCTATCAAATCCCCCCTCATTCTTCTCTTCTGCAGGCTAAACAAGCCCAGCTCCCTCAGCCTCTCCTCATAACTCATGTGTTCCAGTCCCCTAATCATTTTTGTTGCCCTTCGCTGGACTCTCTCCAATTTATCCACATCCTTCTTGAAGTGTGGGGCCCAAAACTGGACACAGTACTCCAGATGAGGCCTCACCAATGTCGAATAGAGGGGAACGATCACGTCCCTCGATCTGCTCGCTATGCCCCTACTTATACATCCCAAAATGCCATTGACCTTCTTGGCAACAAGGGCACACTGCTGACTCATATCCAGCTTCTCGTCCACTGTCACCCCTAGGTCCTTTTCCGCAGAACTGCTGCCTAGCCATTCAGTCCCTAGTCTGTAGCTGTGCATTGGGTTCTTCCGTCCTAAGTGCAGGACCCTGCACTTATCCTTATTGAACCTCATCAGATTTCTTTTGGCCCAATCCTCCAATTTGTCTAGGTCTTTCTGTATCCTATCCCTCCCCTCCAGCGTATCTACCACTCCTCCCAGTTTAGTATCATCCGCAAATTTGCTGAGAGTGCAATCCACACCATCCTCCAGATCATTTATGAAGATATTGAACAAAACCGGCCCCAGGACCGACCCTTGGGGTACTCCACTTGATACCGGCTGCCAACTAGATATGGAGCCATTGATCACTACCCGTTGAGCCCAACAATCTAGCCAGCTTTCTACCCACCTTGCAGTGCATTCATCCAGCCCATACTTCCTTAACTTGCTGACAAGAATACTGTGGGAGACCGTGTCAAAAGCTTTGCTAAAGTCAAGAAACAATACATCCACTGCTTTCCCTTCATCCACAGAGGAAGGTAACACTGCGTTTATAGACTCTGCAGCCACTTTTGACTCAGTATATTGATCAGCACAGTGGATACTGCTATTCCAGTTATGGGGTGCCTGACGACTGAGTGCACCGAGTGGAGGAATTGTGTTGTGGTACATTTAGCTGTGTGAAGGACAATGGTTGTCTTACAGACTGACTTTTAGTAGACTCAGGGGTACACCAGAGACGCATACTCTCATCTACGGTATTTAGCATTCTCCTAGACTAGCTGACGACAAAGGCGAAGGAAGCCAAAGAAGGAGGTGTGAAATTTAAGAATCATCTTTACAGGATCTTAAGTATGCAGATGATATTGACTTACTTGGAGAAACTACTGACCAACTACAGCTAATGCTGGAAGAGCTGCAAAAAAAAAAATGCAGAATCTATGGGCGTTCAGATCAGTGGTGACAAAAGCAAAGCAATGCATGCCTTCTATAAATTGGAAATGAATGACCTGCTGATGCTGCCTGTAGATGGAAATGACATTGAATGGGTGAATAGTTTTATCTATCTGGGTAGTTGGTTGACAGCAGGCAGTTCTATAATTGCAGAACTTACATGTTAATTCAGTCTTGCTTCAATGGCATTTCAGAGGCCTCTGTTTGGGCAGCAGGATGTCTATGTGACAACTAGGATACAACTGTTCAACATGATAGTGATAGCAACCCCGTTACATGGAGCAGAAGTATGGCTGTTAACCACAACAACTGAGGAGAGGAAACTAAACAGTTTTCAGTGTCAAAAGTGACGCTGTATTCTTAGCATTTGTTGGTTTGATTTTGTCACAAACAAGGAGATACCCAGAAGATCCTGGCTGCAGTCTAGCACCAGCTGAGAATAGCATAATTGCACTGACGGGGTTATGTCCCACAAGCAGAAGGAGGTATGCTTTCACAAAAGGTGCGTAGAGCTGAGGTTGAAGGAAGCAGAGCACGAAGATGACTATGAACGAGGTTAGAAGATGCAATTCTGAGGGATTTAAGAAGCCTAAACCCTCCCTTATTGTCGAAGGAAGAAGTCTTGCAAGGGACCTTTCCACTTAAAAGTTCATTCTATACACCACCACAGCTATATCATAGCCATCTGAATCTGCTGTCACACACAGCCTCTACCCAGTCCAACCCAACATCCTTACCCTCAAGGGCAGGGGAGAAGAGCTGGCTCCGGCCATGCATCCTGAGGACTAACATACTTAAACTATTATACACCAGGGGAAGTGAGCTTTGGAGGTCTGGAGCCCTCATAGAGAATGGCCTGCCAGCCAACCCGCAGTCATACCAATAAGGCTCCAGCTCGGACACCAATGCTGACCACAACTGTGGGGGTATGTCATTGGGAGAGAGGCCATTTCTCACATAGATAGGTCATCACAACCTGTTGTTTTGCATGTTCATATCTGGAGAGCTGCTACTTGAGAAGTTACACCCTTTGAATCATTCCTATTCAATTGTTTATCCAGAAAAACAGCACTTGACAGAGGAAAAGCCCTGAGGCACGGGGAGAGGAAGAGTGATTTTACAGCCCCAGCAAAAAGCTATTTACTTCCTAGATAAGTACAACTGGAAACATTTTATCTAATCCAAGGACAAAAAAGCTATTAGCTGTGTTTACTAAGCCTGAGATATGTTTCTTCAAAAAGCCTAGTATAGAGGTAAGTAGATAAAAGACAAAGAAATGCACGTACAACAATGAAAATTCTTATGCTACACATCTTTTTGTATTAACAACCTCTTTAAAAACCACATAGGCCAAGATTCTAAACAACCTAAAGTTTAGACTATAATTAGGCTCCAAAATCCATATTTAGGCACCTATATAGGTGCCTTGCATTCAAAAGTGCGAAATCCCCAGGGATGATATTCAAACACAAATGAAAGGAAAGGTGGTCTGTACATTTTTCATTGAAAGAGGAGGTGTTCTCAAGACACTCTCCCTATTAGGATGTGTTCCACACTATGACAAAGTTTGTGAGCTCCTGTACTAAGTCATTTCTGCTCAGTAAATTTTTTCTGAATATATCGTACTATTGGGACAGGAGGAAGTAAGTTTTACTGCTCGTCTGGGGAACTCAGTTAGAAAGGTCTCCAGTTAAGATGCTGACGGAGACCAACTCCAAAGGGTTCATGTGAGAATTATCAGAACACTGGACATGAGACATGCAGTGGAAGAGAAATAATATCCCCTGGGGGGATTACTGTATTTGAAAGGTCATGGTTGGAAGTGGCTACTTAAAGTGAATGGGATAAAGCCTCAGCTGCATTGAGTTCACATGGAGCTGGGGAAGGGAAGGTGGGTCTGAATATTCACTTTCTGAAAGTCTGAAGTGTGGGGAATTGGATCTGGAATACTACTTCGGACCCATATGAATAAAAAACCCTAAAAAACCCAAACCACTTAACCAAACCTTTAAAACCTCAACAAAGGTTCAGCTCATATTTTTAACACAAACAGATTTCCCAGGCTTAATGATAATATAAGATGAACAAACAATGTACAGAAACTTTGATCGCCACTCAGAGCTTTGAAAGTGATAACTGAGAAACTGGATGCTATTAATAGGTTTTCTTCTTTGTATTAGGCATGCACAATACAGTTTGCAGATAATACATAATTCAGTTGTGGAGATATCCATAATAGGCTTGACCATGGTGATGAGAACAATCCAAAATAGTCAAACAAATATAACAAAAGGTATTTAATATTGGGTAGTGAGCCAGTGCTGACTGTTCAGTCAGAAATATTACGCACACTCCAAACCCAAAGAATACATCGCACTCAGCCTCTAAAAATCAGGCCCCTTTAAGTGGTCTCATGTTGGGCATTTCAAAATTGAGATGCTCAAAAGTACTAGTCAGTCCTTTATGAAAATCTTAGCCGTTATATATTTTGATATACACATATATATTTTATACATATACACTATATATATATATACACACACATACACACATTCTTTGTGTTTGGAGCACACGGACACACACATTATTTTATATGTTAAGAGTTTAGCAGATGCTCTTCCAGAGAATTTTATATCTTCCTGTAGCCCTCCATATCTCACATTCTATACATACTGATTTCTATTGAATAACAAAGTCCGAAAAGGCTAAGACTGTATTTTTTAAAAGACACAGGGTCCCTGCTTCCTGGATCTGAATATGGAACAAAAACAGGATCGTAATTTACCATAGAGGACAATGAAAATATTATCAATGTGAATGTACACTGCAAGATAATACAAGCTATTTCCCTTGTCATTTCCCCCTTCCTCCACCCCTCTGCCACTACCCCTCCCTGGCAAAGGGCCACTCCTCCTGTTCATGGAAGGCTTGATGGCTATCTCAGACCATAAATTACTCAGAAACAGCCCCTTAAAGAAGCAATGACCCTAAAGTAACACTTCCACAAAGCAATAGAACTTCCTGCTGAGCTGATAAGAGTTTCCTGTTTTGAGGTTTTTTAAAATAATTGACTCTCTCAGACTTCTGAGAGATGACAGCAAGAGTCACCACTAGGTATTTTTCTCCCCACATTCCTTTCATGCCACATGTACTAATTTGGGTTTGTTAAGTCTCAATTAAGAATTGAGTCTAAATACCCAGACCACCAGGACAATTCAGGGAAGAGGTAAGAAGTTCTCGGTCCAGGTCCATCACGCATTCCAGTGAATGGATTTAGAATGTGGATGGCCTGTAGATCCTACCTTTATCACCTACTGATCTCTATAGCCTTAAGAGCCCAATTTTTTATTTCATAGAATCATAGAAATGTAGGCTGGGAAGGGACCTGAAGAGGTCATCTAGTCCATCCCCTGCACTCAGGCAGGAACTTCTAGGGTGAGGTTAAGCCCACCACTACTGTAACTGAAGAGTGACTGATACTGTGATAGTATTAGTTGTCTGTGCTATACAGGGCACAGTGATGAGGTGTTCACCCCACACCAACCCTGAAGGGTTTAAGGTGGCCCAGAAGAGGCCAATTAACCTTCACAGTTGAACTTGAAGGGAGGCCCAGGAATTTACAAATACTCATTGCTGATGAAGCCCAGCCAGGTAAGGAATATAAAGAGAGGAAGTTTGTAATAACAGGAGGAGCTGCAGGGGGAGAGTCCCCAGTCACTCTCTGAGAGCAGAGAAGTGGCAAGGGGGAAACCCGGGCAGGGGGAGAATAAGCCCTGGCATTCTAACCATGGAAGAAGGGTCAATCCCAGACAAGTTGTGGAGAATGAAAGCCTGAGATGGCAGGGTAGGAAGAAGCCAGGGAAACAGCAGCAAGGAAGGAGACCGTGTCGCCTTTCCCTGCTGATTACAGGGTCCCTTGGCTTGAACGCAGTTTAGTGGGGGGAGCTGGGTTCCCTGCCATCCACTGGGAAGCCACAGGACAGCCTGAGGCACCATCCAAACAGCTGGTCCAGCTAGACTTTGAAACCCCAGAAATGGGGACCATGTAGCAACTTAGCTGGAGGGCTGAGTCAGGAAGAGGCAGCACTGTGAATTACAGGAAGAGAGGCCACTTACAGTGATGGAGGTGACCATTGGAAGGGGGAGCCATATGGGAATTATCTACTTTGCCATGCCTGGCCAAGAGGAGACTTCTTACAGCGAGTGCACCCTGCCACAGGCACTCTCACAGCTAAGGATAGTAATGGTGATTTAGGCCACATAGACCACAAGATCACTTGGTACCAAAAATAACTTTGATGCAAGAAAGTCAGTGCGGAAACTATCTGTATCATAGGGGTCAACACTGGAATGATGGGTGTCAAGGGCATCGGGGTGCACAGATGTTAGTAACAAGAAGTCAGTGCCAGTTGAAGTGTGGATCTCGGCCTGTGACAGTACCATATGTGTTCAGAGACCAGGTTTTGTTAAGGTGTCAGAGGGACCCGATTTGGGCCATTACCATTTAGCTGAGTAGCCTGGAGACATATAAGCCTTCTTTAACTAAGTCCTGAGGAGGGTGACCTAGGCCTGTGCTTACTGTGGGAATGATGTTGCTTCCCACTCCTTTCAGATAACTGGGTGGAAGATGCTCTGCCAGTCTCAGTGGATGAAGGTGCCTCTGAAGAGCAGGCCTGAGAGCTGGGAGTTGAGTGGTAGCTCACAGAAACACTGACAGAGGAAGCCTGTTTAGGCCCAGTAGGCCCCTTCCTCTGGTTCTGAGGGGGCTCTTGTTGAGTGCTCCATGAGAAAAAGTTTAGGATTGGCCTCTCTTGCCTTCTGTGTCCTCATAGAGAAAGGGTGACAGATTGAGCATGTACTAGGGGTATAGGTACTTCACAGGAGGTGCATGTACCAAACACTGGGGACTTTGTTTCAGCCATAGCTCTGTACATTTGACAGTGGATTCTCATGTGGGGGGGGGAAGACTGATGACCATCGGCACTGACATTCTCCTTTCATCCATATATACTGGCAGAGGGACAGCGCAAGCTTTACCTTGTGCCACCCTCCACTGCTATGCCTTACTGTTGGGAGTGAGGCCCCGCTATAGATGGAAGAAAGGAGGATCATTTCCATTGCCCATTGATTCCTTGCCCTCTATGCTGAGACTGAAAACCAGCTGCCAATTTGTGCACATGGTGGTTGTGGCTTTTGTAACGTGGACACTTCAGCAGCACTTGGGAGTGGACTGAGAGCATTCATTCAGTTCACACCTACTAGAGGAGAGACATCAGATAGTTGGCTATTTTTGGTCACTGCTGACCTGGCCCATATGCAGACTAGTAACCTAAGATGCAAGTTTTTGTTTGATGTTACCAATCCCGGAGTCACCCAGTTCTTTCAGTTTGTAAGATTGTCTAATATTTCTCTAAGTAGCATAAGGAGGCTGAAGCTACTGTAGGAAGCCCTTCCCATTCTGATACCCAGTCAAACCACCTGACTCAAAAGTTCCTTATTTGCCAGAGGACAGGCAAGAGATACTGTAACTGTGCCAGTTCAATTAAGGATATGTCTACACTGCAATAAAACACCACAGCTAGCCCAGGTCAGGCTTTGGGGCTATAAAATTGCTGTGTAGAAGTTCAGGCTCAGGCTGGAGCCCAGGCTCTGGCACCTTTCTGGGCCAGCCATAGGTGTTTTATTGCAATGTAGACATATCCTAAGATTTCTGATTTAGGTAGTGTACTATGCCTCAAATTCTGCCTTTCCAATTCTGGTTGATTTAAACATCTTCATGTCAGTAGGGGGCATTTAGTGTAGCCCTGCTTAAAAAAATAACCTTCTTCATAGCCATCTATCTATCTAAGGCTATGTCTACACTCAAACTGTTACAGTGTAGACCAGGGATCGGCAACCTTTGGCATGCGGCTCGTCAGGGAAATCTGCTGGCAGGCCAGGACGGTTTGTTTATCCGCAGCGTTCGCAGGTTCGGCCGATCGCAGCTCCCACTGGCTGCAGTTCAACGTTCCAGGCCAATGGGGGCTGTGGGAAGCGGCGGCCAGCACATCCCTCGGCCCGCGCCACTTCCCGCTAGGGTGACCAGACAGCAAATGTGAAAAATTGGGAGGGGGGTGGGAGGGTAATAGGAGCCTATATAAGAAAAAGACCCCAAAATTGGGACTGTCCCTATAAAATTGGGACATCTGGTCACCCTACTTCCTGCAGCTCCCTTTGGTCTGGAGTGGTGGACCGCAGCCAGTGGGAGCTGTGATCAGCCAAACCTGCCAGCAGATTTCCCTGACGGGCCGCGTGCCAAAGGTTGCCGATCCTTGGTGTAGACCATATAATGACGGGAGGAGTTGTCCCATCACTGTAGTTAATCCATGTCCCCAAGGGGCAATAGTTATGCTGAACAAAAACTAACAGTGTCTACACCAGAGGTTAGGTTGGCTCAGCTACATTACTGAGGGGTGCAGATTTTTCATACCCCCGAGCAACATAGCTGGGTTGAGCTAACTTTTTAGTGTAAATCTAGCCTCAGGTATATCTATGGCCCAGCGAGCCTCTCACAATTTTTAAAGCATTTACTTCTCAACATCACTGTGAGGCAGTCTCAAACCCAAGTCTCCTAAGTCCTAGCCTAGTACCCTAACCACTGGACCATCCTCCTTCTCTTTGAATACATTGTTGTATATTGAGTTATTATTTAAATCAAAATAAATACTGGGGCAATGAGACTAAACCATTACATTTTAAAATAAACCCATTAAACGGTTATACATTAAAAGGTCCAAAGTCCATTTGAAATATAGTCCAGTGCTGGAAATGAGGTAAGAGTAGTTTCAGGTACTACACACATCCCTGAGTCCCCCAGCCAAGTTTTGTGGCGTTTATGTATCTATTTTCCTCCATGTTTTTCTCTCCCCAGATGTTATGTGAAAAACCTACAAAAGCAAAAAAAAAGCAGTTCTTTTGGCTATACAGGGGAAACAGTGAAATGGACTCCCAACAAAGCGCAGTCAAATGCACAAAGTAAACAAAATGTATGAAAAAGAAATGAAAAATATCTGATTTAGGGTTTACTTTAACCACAGAAGATTTAAAATATTTCAGACAGAAGCCTGATTTTTAAGTTGCTGGTGTCCCCCAAGGAAGTCTTAACACCCTTTTGACTAGTGCTTCTTTAAATCAGAAGGGATTAGACTTTGTTCTATTTCTCCTTTAAAATAAATTGTGAATTTTTGTATAGTGCATGACTAAGCAAGCAACTACTCACATGCTGTAGCTGCATAGCTGGGGCACTCTCATTTTCATTCATTTGGGAGAAGGCTTTCATTCTTCTCCATCCATGGGTCAGGCACATGGACTGGGTTTTCCTAGCAGGAGTCAAGTTCTTGCTTGCTCTGGTAACTGAAAGTTCCATATTTATGATGAAGTCACTTGGCCCATGCCTAATTCAAAGTATGAGGGGAAAATATGTAAAATGAACAATACCAATAAGTTGCAAAGTAAGTAGCTTAAAAGATCAGATAGTAATAGGGGCCTTTGTATTGTATCATCCACATCATTTGCAAATATAGATTTCCCCCTCAAGTGTAGCCAAAGAAACAGCTAGATGATTGGTAATTACAGAATTCAGGCTGTATCCCCACCCAATCAGAATTCATAATTTCTCTCTTTCTTCCCAAACCCGGTGTTCTATGCACTAGTGTCTAACCACACGGAGCTCTCTCTGTGCACCATAGCCTTCTTACTACGAAAACTTTTGATAGAGTTTAGTTGACCCAATCCCTCCCCATGTCATTTTCATTTGTTTCTGCATTTGCCTTTTCTAGTTAAAACTGCAAATACTCCAATGCAAGGAGAAAGGCTGCTCTCGTGACATTTCTGGCCATCTAGTTCTATGTCTCTATGTTCATCTATGTTCTATGTCTCACCTGAAATCTCACCACAAACCGTAGAATTTCCAGTCCAATTTAAGTTAAGGGAACAAGCTAAGCATCAGCCTGTACAGGATTGTTTATAAACACATATTAAACAGGTAGAATGAACGAGCTTCCAGATGAGAAGGTAGAGTCAAGATTTAGTAATGCATTAAAGAACAAAATAGAGCAAGCACATTGAGTTTAATAAATTAAAGCATTTGCCCACTATTACTTCAGCTGTGTTCTTTTTCCCCCTTATAAGTACAAAAAACAGTTAACAATTTGTTGGTTTAAACTTACATTAAGTTTTTAAGATCTTGTGGGATAAAGATAGTAAAGATGTCATCCATCAAGCCATTCCAGATAGACGAGACCTATGATCTGCTCTGGTTTCAACACAGTTATGCACTTACATAGACAACACATTCAGCTGGGCATCCAAACTTTTTGGTGCCTGTTGTTTATCAGATTTGAACCTTTTGTGATTCCCTCTCTACCCTGTTTTTCTGAGTCACTTCTTTGACTCATTACTTTCCTGGCTCTCTTAATGTAACTAATACCTACTTTGTTCTTACACTCACTTTCCTAAAACACCCACTCCTTTCTCTGCTTTAACTCCTTCTTTTAAACTGAGCTGTACTCATCAGTGTCATCTGTGTGGGAGACCCTTCCCCCACTTCTGCACCCAGTCAGCCAACTGTTCACAGTGTTAGCAAGTTTAAGCCATCTTTCATTCATGACTGAAAATCCTGTTTTACCACAAACAACCCGCATAGATGCCTTTAAAAACCCTTCTATATTCAAAAGTCATTTTAAAGTGATTTGTGCAGGGATCTCTAAAAAGAGATTATGTACAAATGGCATCTTGTAAGTCATTCAACATATTTGCCCCTTGGGTGACTGTAATCAGTCACATCTACTGACTTTAATGAGTAAGTTTTAGCTGCTTTTTGCTCTTAATAGCCCTGCAGAGCCAGCACAAATGAGAGAGAATGATCTGGGTTCACTTTGTTCTTCTGTCTGGTCAACAGAATTGTCTACTAAGTACCACTAGTTACACCTGAACAAACCCCAGGTGCTAATGAAATCGCACAAGTGTCACTGAGGGCTTAATATAGTCTGCAGAACTTTTGCTGCCAGTGACAGGCACAAAAGAAGGAAGGCCCAGATTCATAAATGGAATTAGTCGTTGCAACGCTGAGTATCCCGGCCTCTAAATTGTAAATGCCTAGAAAATCACAGGAACAACAGTGCACTCCAGAAAGGCAGGTTAGGTGCTGAGGCTCCCTATGCAAAGCATGGAGAGAGATACCTGTCTTAGAATGCAGTCCACAAAAGCCAGCATCCTAGGGGGACAGCCACCTACCATAACCATTGCAACACCCCAAGTAAAGGAGTGTGTCCTTAGCCTCCCCCCCCCCCTCGGACATAGGTGCTTAAGTCCACACTGCAGGGAGACACCTATCTCTGTTTAGGTTTCAGAGTAGCAGCCGTGTTAGTCTGTATCCACAAAAAAGAAAAAGGAGGACTTGTGGCACCTTACAGACTAACCAATTTATTTGAGCATAAGCTTTCGTGAGCTACAGCTCACTTCATCGGATGTGTCTGATGAAGTGAGCTGTAGCTCATGAAAGCTTATGCTCAAATAAATTGGTTAGTCTCTAAGGTGCCACAAGTCCTCCTTTTCTATCTCTGTTTAGTCATCCATGAATGGGATCTCTGGCCCAATGACTGTTCCCTTATGGATAAATACACAGTCATTGGGTGTGTGTGTGTGTGTGAGAGAGAGAGAGAGAGAGAGAGAGAGACTTTGACTTTTAAAACACTTTTCATAAAATCAGTACAGCAACCCAGTAAAAACAAGAACATCAGTTACAAATCCAAAACAATTGCCCATCCCAAACAGTACGAAGTGCCTTTCCAATAGCCTACTGCTGAATAAATTGATCCAAATCACTTATAAGAGTAAAATATCTAAACTCCACATGAAGGTGTAAAACCAATAAAAATCTACAAAACCGAAGAAAACGGCAACCTCAGTAACAAATAATTTACATCATCTACTCTTTAAAATGTCCGTCTTTGCTTGCCTCAAATAAAGTTTGCAAGGCACACCACTGATCTATTTGTGAACTTATATTTAACAGTAAAAATAAACACAGTATGAGAAAAATGAAGGGACAATAACTGGAAAATACCCTAAAATAAAATAAATCATGGCTGTAACCTGGAACAAGAAAGAAACATATGAAAAGCAGTTTCCTCCATGTCACAAAAAGGACATGACACCGACACCTCTGGAGTCAGATGATGCACAAACACATTCATGGCAATAGCTCCATGAAGAATTCTCTATTGGAGATCACCCATCCTCTTTGCAATCAGAGGCTTGCACACATAAGAACATAAGAACGGCCAAAGGTCCATCTAGTCCAGTATCCTGTCTTCTGACAGTGGCCAATGCCAGGTGCCCCACAGGGAATGAACGGAACAGGTAATCATCAAGTGATCCATCCCATCACCCATTCCCAGCTTCTGGCAAACACAGGATGGGGACACAGTACAGTTCACCTGGATGGATGGAGTCCGTCACCAGCAGCTGTCTCCTCCATATCATATCAGGATAACCAACAAGCATTTGAAAATGATGACTCTTTTACCACAAGCATATACAATGACTTATGGCCTAAGCTATGAAGAAGACCCATTAAGGGCAAGCAAGCTACAAGGCTTGTCAACATCCCAATCCTCAGCAGGAGCAACAGGCAAGAAGATAGAAACATTAATATATTCAGGAATGGCTCGCTCAAGGAGGCAACTGGCCAGTCTGGCAATACTGCCTCTAGGAAGGGCTGAGTCCACTTCTGATAAAAACCAACAAACCCTGCAAATGGAATGAAAACCAAGCTTGACAGCCAAGCTAGCCACTGAGACCCATGTAAAATTAGTAAAATCAATTAAACGAATCAGTTTCGTTACACCTGCTGCCATAAGGAAAGAGACAAGACTCCTCGAATCAAGACTACCAATCCTCACAGTAGAGTTATAAACAAGGAGTTGCAGCAAGCAGCCCTGGGAAATCCAGGCCCCTGTCCTGAAGCCTCAACTTCAAAAATCTCCAAGCATTAAAAGGAGTTTGATAAAAACTAAGTAACACCTCAAAATTGAGGCACCCCCGGTCCAACAAAAAAGAGCCCAATCAAAACCGAAATCCCCCACCTGCCGAAGAAAAGCAAAGGCCAGTTGCTTCCAAGGGACAGGCTCATCCACAGACAACAGGTGCTGCAGAAACAGTGACCGAAAAGTAACTCTGGTCAAAAGACCAATGAGACCTTGAGCTCCTTCCACAATGGGCAGATACAAGATACTTTGCCTCTGTCAACGATGCCCCCCCCTCCCCCGGAAAAAATTCACAAGAACCTTCTGAACTTTTTCTAAAAGAGTGGAGGGAGATCCAAAACAATACACTGATGCCACAACACAGAGGCAATTCAATTCTTAATGACTAACACCCACCCTTGGAAGGAGAGCCGAGGCAAACACCACTTCCACCTTTGCAACCTCCCCTCCAACATTTCCATAACTCCTCCCCCCCAATTCTGACCCAGTCCCGGCATAATTCCCAGTGTCCTAAAGCTCCACAATAGTCCCTGCCCCAGCAAAATCTCTTTGGCACTCAGTAAACTGGCACTGCGGTACACAGGATTACTCAATTAAACAGGCCGAATTAGGGTCACCTAGCACAGTGAAATGCTGAGCAGCTATTTACTGTCTGAATGATTTTGCGGGGTCGGGAAAGGAAAACATCTTCCAGCTTGTTCTGGAGCATCAAAACCCTAGAGTCTTTGCACACAGCTCATAGCCTGCAGCTTTAGACAAGGCCTTAGCCTCCCTTTAAAATCACAGCCTGGCCTCACTAGAATATCTCCAAGAAGAACCAGTAGTCATCAGCTGCCAACTGACAAATAGTAAGCTAAGGTGGTCTAGACCATCTTACAACATGGGCCTGGGTTCTTTTTCCCAGCTTGGCCACTGGCTGTCTGGGTGGGCTTAGAAAGTCATCATTGTCTCCAATGGTGGGATTATGATGATGATAATAATGATACTTCCCCTCCTCACAGGGGTATGGGGTAGTTTCATTAATTCACTCTCATAAAGCACTTTGCGAATAGATGCTCAGAGGACAGGCACTACAGAAAGGCAAAATACCATAGCAGTGTTAATTTACAGTTCAATTCTTCTTGTAGTGCAGCACTGGTTGTTCATGGAGGACGGCACCAAGAATAAGCAGAATGGTTTAATTTTAGCACAACACTTAGACACAAGCACACGCACTTGCGTCTTTCTCCTGTATTTTTAATTCAAACATCAAGTAAAAATAGAATTTCCTGTTGTGCCGATAAGAAAATCCTGTTTTTGCTCCGTCTGGCTTGGGGAGCCGGCAGTTGCAGGGTTATTGATGGACTCTCCGAAGGGTGACAGTATTCAGGAGGGGATAGAATTGCATTTGTTTCTTGCATTGTTCATGATCTCCTTAAATATAACAAGCAGTACTACCCCAAAAGTAACTATAATGGGATTACAAATTTCCGGAACAATCTGTGCTTTGGAAAATCTCTCCCCTTAACTCCCATTGGCTGCAGTATTTTTAGTAGCAGGGTTTGTTTTTGCATTCCTCCCAGGTAAGTATTTGTGTGGGAAAAGAGAGAATCATGAGCTGCAAGTGGGCGCATCCTGCTTTTCAATATCAGTAATTAATATGGGGGAGGAAATATAAGCACAGAGGAACATTGTCTTTCTTTCCCACCCTTTCCATTCCCCTGCACCACTGCTCCCAGACTCCTCAGTGGATGTGTGAGGCCAGGACAATCCCACAAGCTGGGTGCTGCCCCTCAATGCTATTCCATGTATCCACTGGAGAGCAATACGTGGCTCCCATCATCAGGGCTGAGTGTTTCCCTCTGTGCAGCACTGGCAGGTTTGTCACGGTGAGGAGCAAAAGATTGAACTTGAAGCCCAAATTCAGATCCATAATTCAGATCTTAAGTCTGGATCTCAAACTTAGATACCTAAATTTAGGCCACAAGCCTGTGGACACTGAGGCCCAGATTCACAAAGGTATTTGGGCTTCTAACTTCAATTAAAATGAATGGCAGTAAGGAGCCCAGGCACCTTTGTGGATCTGGGCCTGAGTAACTTCACACTGAGTAACTTCATGTGAGAGCAAAAAGTTACTCTAGTGTGTTAGCAGAACTGGGGTCCTGCTCAATTTAGATTCAAATCTTGACTCTCAGATTTAGCCCCAGAACTCAGATACTACACTTGGATCTAAAATGTGGATATAATAGGATCCAAAATTTGGGTGCAGAACTTGGGATCTTAAATCTGGATGCAGAAATCTGATACCAAATTAAGATCCTGAACTTGGATTCCCCCCACATGGGTATGAATTGTTGCCCAAACTTTGGTCAGGGTTTCAAAAGGAGCTCCATTAGGAAAAAATATCTATTGCATATTGCATTTTAGGATAGTCCACAGATTAATCAGTCGTCCCGTTTCATTTAGCGCCTAGCTATTTATGCAGCTAAACTCACAACTATTGCCTGCATGTATGATTTCATCATTAATCATAAGGGTCTCTTTCTGTCTCCTGCATTCTCTCCCTGCCCAGATTGTTCAGCCCCAGACTCTCACAATTTCATCGGTCTCCTATGCAGTCCTACTGGCTGGAAGGCCCGTCCAGCACAGTTCTTACATCTGTTTAATCTAATCTGCTGTTAGTGTTTCTGGGTTATAGCACTATATACAAATCTGAAAGATTTATAAACCAGTGTGATTTATAAATTGGAAAGGGGCACAAGCTCTTCAGCCAGTTGCGCAGCAGTCTTTACAGGATGGCATTCAGCAGGCTTGAGAAAACCATTTTCATTTTTAACACTGAACCAGGTCACGATGAGGAGCCAGGATTAGATATTTTCAAAAAGGATCAGAGACAATGGAGCTTCCTTGTCTAAATCACCTGTGGCTTATTAGGTAAATAACACAAAGAGAGAAGTTTCAGGTGTGGGAAACACCACTTGCCATGCCATTCAAAGATCCCTGGAAAAATACCAGAGACTGCTAGGTACGCAAGTACCTGAGTCTGCCATTTGACATGATGTCCAATGACTGCCATTTCTAGAACATTCCCAGAAGTGTGATGTTCAATTTCCTTAAAGGTACAGTCTCCATTACCACATATGGAAAACAAGGACATAGTAGCTATGGAATGTGATGCCTTTGTTTTTGATGTACTCCACCTTTAAACTCTAAGCACTCTGTCTGTGCACAGAGAAAGCAGCCATTTTGTCCTCCAACTTGTGGCAGCCACTTCCAAAGAAAACCCAGACACTATGCTCTCTCACATGAAGATTTTTTTTAGTGCTGTTGTTTTTTTTAATCTAAAAGAGAGCTATCTGGAGGGAAAGCATATGGCTGCCCTTCCTAAAGAGAAACATAACAAGAATTCTGGTGACAAGGATGGGGTGTAAAACAAGAAAGTGGCTATTGTCTCTGCAAACAGAATGTTTTAAATGCAGGACAGGAAACAAAGATCTCCCAATTTCAAAGCTCCAGCTACCACACAATATAGGTGGTTAGGCATGGAAAGCTGTTATCTTCTTCAGTGGCTTGGGTGAAACAAGTTAGCTGTTCTCAGTCCAGATCCTTGCTGAACAGATAACCACATAGAAAAGCCACTAATAACATTAGAATTAACAATATAAGAAAGAAACATTTGCAAGTGATTGTTGCTATCAAGGATCTTTCACTCACAAGCCTCTGCTCACTACTGGGCATTTCTTCTACTTGAATTTCCCTGCAGCCCCTGTTACCGGTGAGGTAATTGTCATAGCCAGTCTAAGAGCTAAGGAGAGGAGCCAGAAAAGCACAGAAATAGGTCATACATTTCTCAAGCCTCTAACAAGGAAACTTCTCTCAAGCCCTAGTAACCTCCTCATCTGCTCCTGGAGATGAATGGGAAAGGGCTGGTTTTTTTGCCTGGGGAAATGGAAGGTATATGTCTGGTTTTAAGCAGAAAACATTCTTGATTCTTATATGCTGCAGCTAAACTGTGAATGCTGAAATGCATCATAGGCAGTGATGGCTCAAACCTGCTTCTGCTGAAGTCAATGAGAGGGCCTGCTCCTGCTCTTACTGCTCGCATTAGTGATCACCCATATACACAAACACTGATTCTCCTCCAGCTTGCACTGGATTAAATCAGGAGCCTGTCCACTGAAGTCAACAGCACTACATTAGCGTCTGTGAGAAGAGAATCAGGTACAGTGGCTCAGGAATAAACCTGAGTTGAAAGCACTGTGCTGTAGAAACAATGTCCCTTGTGGGAAGATATGCTGTAAAAATGTTTCCATAGGACAATGCCAGAAATCTTGTTCCTGCCGTTTTGAATGTTGGGAAGAGGGAGAGAGAAGACAGAGATAAGAACAGCCTTTCATTAGCCCACTACCTCTGGGAGAAAATTCTGGGGTTCACAATAGAGCGTGGCAAGACAGAAAGACATTTTGTAAAGTTTCATGATGATCCAAACTTACCAATTCTCTGTTAATTGGCCAAACCAGAACAGACTCCAAAGACCCTAAAAGTTTGAGACCGTTTGCAGTTAGAACCATTTCCAGTGCTGAGCTTCCCCATTAGGGGCCTATCTCTACTAAATCTGTAGCATCTTTGTGTGTGTGTGTGTGTGTGTGTGTGTGTAATTTTCCAGATCCCCCTTATATATCAGTAGCACTTGCTACCAAAATTAAAAGATTTTATTCTAGCAATGAGACCAAGTAAATGGAAACTCTGAAATACCAACAGTGACATGGTGCTGTCAAATCTGACAGTAAAAAAATAAGACTTTGATCCTCCAAACATGTTATCACTGCGTTTTAATGTCTGTTCTTGTTATGCCAGTCACAAAACTAGGTTGGTTTCTATTATGAGTTTTCTAGGCAGATCCCCTACAATCCCATAATACAGTAACAGGTCATGAACTTGTATTGATAGATCTAGCAAGGCTGACTCACCTACTATGACACCAAAATGGAGCCCAATAAAGGCAGTCTGATAGGGACAAGGAAGAGGGGAGTGCTTCCCTTTTATTTTCAAACCTAAAAATAGGATCAGCCTTCAAAATTTGGGGTACAATTTCCAAAAGCACCTAAATGACAAAATAGGACTTGGGCTCCTAAGTGCCTAAGTTACTTTTGAAATTAAACGTAAGCTCCTAGGTCATTTGGGTGCTTTTAAAAATGCTGCCCTTGGTCTGTGCACGGTGTTCAGATCTAGGGCTTGGATTCAGGCTCATCTCCACTGAAATTGGGATTTTCAAAGACCGTCTGGGAGCTATATACTCATCTCCCACTGGAATTCAATGTGAGCTGGGTTGGTTACCTCACTCCCTTAGATGCCTCGAAAATCCCAGGATAAATAACTACAGAATGTAATAAGGCTAATTATCCCCCATCACCAGGTCTGTTCACAGGTTGTATCGGCGGCGCCGCCATGAGGGAGGATGCAGCAATTGTGTCTCTGAATGGATAATGCAACATATTATTATTGTTTAGCATCATAAATACACACACATCGCTTTCCAAGGTACACACAGAGAAAAGCCCCCGCCACAAAGATCAGTCTTTATTGAGGCAAATACAATGCCAGGAGATTTCAGTGACAGCATGGGAAAAATCTAGGGTCCTTGTGAGTGAGAAGAGTGGCATAGACAAAGCCTCCATAGACCATGCGGGATTCGAGGGGGTGGGGGAGTAAGAGAGGGTGAACACTGGGCATAGGGAAGTGACAAGCTGGTTTAAGTGTAGCAAGCGGCATGGAAAGAAGAGCAATATCATGAATGAGAGAGGACAAAGGGAGCCATTATATATTCCCCTTACAGTAGTGCACTGTTTACTATGGTAGCAACACCCTTCTACGCAGCAAGGACCTGGAGGCAGCTTTGGGATGCGAAAATTTGTGATGAGCCGAGTCTCTGTCAACTAAACTAGATAGATAAATGATAGTGACTGATATATGATATATATATATGTATATATATATAGTTCCTTACATCCAAAGCTCCCAAAAATGGTCCTCACACTGGTTAATCAGAGTTTACACACACACAGAGCATATGCACATCTCTTCACCCACCTCTGAAATGAGCCATCTTTGAGGCTGACTGCAGCAGCAGCTTTTAAACTGCACAATAGCACAGGAGAGGCAATTAGGGTGGATTGAGATTTTTCATTCACAACTTTTTTCAGCCAAAAATGGCTTTTGGGGGGGTCAGTTTCCACAGGAAATGTCTGATTTAAATGAAATGTGTGTGGGGGAGGGGGGAGGTTCACTAACAAAACAACCCAGCTTTTGTTTTCAAGGGAAACTGTAGCGACCTTGTGGCTAAGATGGAGTGGGGCTTCTGGCCAAGAAAAGGTACGCACAGGAATGGAGCAGGGAAACTCCCTTCTGACCCCGGGGTACCTGTGCCAGACCCCCAGGATCAAAGACACACACACACACACAATGAATACTAGGATGAATATACGAAAGGAAATATTTATTTACAGAGGGATGAATGGAGAAAAACAGGTGGGGGAAAGATAGAAGGAGCAGTAAAATGGGATTACATCCAACACGAAGACCCAGGGCCCAGTGGTACCACAATATAAAAGGATAATAGATGCACCTACTAATGTGCAAAGAAAAAGAAAATTAATTGAACCAAACTGAGGGACACAAAGAATAAGCAACAAGCTGACTTTTCAGATAGTGTTGTTGGCAGTTAGATAAATATTGCAGATTGTGTGGACTAACTGATCCAAGGCCTAATAACTCTGAACTTTGGAACTCAGGCTGGGTCTAGCTCTAAAATTCACTGCTGGACCTTATCTCTCTGATGGATCAGACCAAAACCGAAGATCAAAACACCTTTGAGCATTGGGGGTTCTCAGTTCTGGATCCAGAAGTGAATTTTCCAGGTTAAGCCCATGTCTCTTGATGATGTTTAGGTGCTTCAGTGATTCAAGTAAAGTTGATCTTGAGATCCTGAAAGAGCAGAAGATGAGACATTGCAACCGCCTGATATTAGAGACGTGTGATATAAACTTGTGTGGGTCACACTGCCCTGTCTTTCTGCCTGCCTGCTCCATTCTTGTTGCTGATGAGTCCCTGGAATAGCATGGGAAACAGGTATTGGTTTTTGGTTTACTGTCAGTGTGTTCTGAAACAATGTCATTTACTGGGAGGGGAGGAAGGGGAAAGGGTGACTTCTTGGCACCACTGAGATTGATGATGGCAGGTTGGGTTACATTGTTTTTCCACTAGACTCAGAGCCTCCAGATTTCCTTGGATGTATTCAGAGGACTTTCATCCCACAAAAACATGCACTCAGAAGGGGGAAGGAGGTGGAAAGTGGGTGATGTCAAAGCTCAGATGATCCTATGCAGGCTTGTGGTCAAACTCTACCTTTCCTGCATGTTTGCCCCAATAACCTAACATTGCTAACGGGGAAAAACAAGGTTTCATGGCTCTCCTCTTATTCGTTGTCATCTCGGGCTTGGCACTTAATGGGGGTTCAGGCCTGAAAGGCATAGGCACCGGCTCCGTGGGCACTCCAGGGCTGGAGCACCCACAGAAAAAAATTAGTGGGTGCTTAGCACCCCCCAGCAGCCAGCTCCTTCCCTCCCACCCAACGCCTCCCATCCACTGGCGATCCCGCCAATTAACTCCTCCCCCTTCCTCCCAGTGTCTCCCACCCACCACGATCAACTGTTTCACTGCATGCAGGAGGTGCGGTGGGGGGAGGAGCGAGGGGTGCGCTCAGAGGAGGGGCGGAACTGGGTGGGAAGAGATGGGGCGGGGGTGGGAAGAGGTGGGGCTGGGTGGGGGCTTGGAGGAAAGGGTGGTGTGGAGATGGGGCCTGGGGCGGAGCTGGAGCAGGAAATGGTGGGGCGGGAGGTGGGCTTGGGGGTAGGGAGTGGGTGTGGGCGGAGCGGGGAGTTGAGTATTCCTGGGGTCTGGAGAAAGCCTGCACCTGTGCTGAAATGTACATCCAATCAAATTCATCCCTGGTGTCTCTCCACTGAGATAAACACAGTTACATCAGGGCTGCCTTTGGCCAACTCTGTTTTTCTTACAGTTCTCATCCAAACAGAGGTAGATGTGTCATTTTCCTTTCACAGGACTCTGTACAGCCTGATCCCAATGTAAACAACCCGGGCCTAACTACCAGGTTATTGTCTGGAAAAAAAGAAAAACAAACAGCCATTAAATCCTGTTCCCCCTCCCATTTCTGGTATGGCAAGTGGCAGAGATCAAAGACTCTAGTTTTCCCGAAAACATTATTTATCCAAATTACTCAGAACCTGGCTGGAAGGTAGATGTAGAGAAGGTGCAAGGGCTCATCACTGACTCGATCTAGTACCTATTTGATCTGTAAAATATGCAGCCATCCACCATCTCTGGGCATTTGGACAGTCACACAACAGTATCACCAAAAAGTGATAAATATCTACTTAAAAAAGAACTCATCTCATTCACACCGCTCCCTCAAGACTGACTAGGGCCTTGTGGTATGCCCTGAAGGGGAACACCCCCAGCTTGGCTAGAACAATTCCACAGCTGAGAGCTGCTTGCTGAGAAAGCCCCCGCTGTGTTAAGCAATGTACAGATAAGAAGAGAGAGTCCCTGGAATGGGGAGTTTATAGTCAAAATAGACAAGACAAAAGCAGTAGCATTAGCCCCATTTTTCAAAGGGAAAAGGGAAGCACAGAGGGGTTAAGTGAACTACCCCAAGGTCACCGAGGAAGTCTGTGACATACCTGGGAATTAAATGCAGCTATTCTGTATCCTAATCCAGAGCCTTCACAGCAAGAATACCTCTCCTCTCAGGGTTTTTGGGGTCACACAATGCCTATTTACAATGACAGAGAGATTGTGCCATATTTATTGTAGTCAAATTGCACGTTTGTCGTCTTTTGAAAGATGTAGTAGTAATTTAAAATGCAGCATCTA
Source organism: Lepidochelys kempii (assembly GCF_965140285.1). Lineage (NCBI taxonomy): Eukaryota > Metazoa > Chordata > Testudines > Cheloniidae > Lepidochelys > Lepidochelys kempii. Next base: position 157,696,254 of record NC_136382.1, read on the forward strand.
GGAAAACCCCTGGTCTGCTTCCTATCTACAAATGGAGGGATCAGTGCAAAATAATTCTTGTAGAAGAAATTATCAGAGCCAAATTTTCCACCAGCCTCAGCTGCACCCTCATGTGCCCACAAAAATGTCCGTGCACTGGGCAGCCAGGCACAAAAAAAGGGGATTTGCAACAAGGCAATTCCAAGTGTGGGTGCCCATGCAGTTTTTGCTTGTGCACCACAATGGTCCTGGGCATAGGTGGCCACTTCCACTGCAGCTGGCAGAGTGAGAATGAAAAAACTGATCTACTGTAGAGTGATTCACCCACAGCAGAGAGGGAGGCAGGATCACGAGTGGCAGTTAAGATCAATCCCATGCTTCTCTGATTTACTGTAAATGCTGTCTACACTTGGTCTTATTAACTGCGTTAGGGCCTGATCCAAAGCCCACTGAAGGCAATGGGAGTCTTTTCACTGACTTCACCGGGCTTTGAATCCGGCCCAAAGGGAGACTTTGTGCTCTGTGATGTTCCATGAGAATTTTGGCAGAACTGTCCTTGCGTTTTTTCCCCTTGTGCTGCATTCGTTCAGTAAGAGCAGGAGCTTGGCCAGGATGTTCCGACGACAATGTTTCAGACTCCCAGATTCTTTTCTCCTTGAAAATTGAATAAATAAAACAAAACTCTGGCTGCGGCTGACACTGAGGTACCTGGGGCTCTTTTTTATTGCTGATTCCCTTGCGTAAATCTTAGCTACATCATGGTAAATCTGGAATAACCACAGGAGAGTCAATAACTTTACTCCAGCTTTAAATCAGTGAATTCAGCCCCTTGCGTACACTGAGCCGCAGTCCAATGTGTGGAAATGCCCATCTTTCATGCACTATTACAATTCCATGCATCAGGCTCCTGGTTGCCAAAAGTTACTTCCCAGTGTCAAACTGAAGAGACAATGGGCCTGATTCAGTGCTCACCCCAGTTTTATACCAGCGTAAGTGGGATCAGAATTGGACTCAGTATCTTGTGGAAAACCAGCCTTTCACTCGCTCGCTACTGGAAACAATGGGCCAAATTCTGCTTTCAGTTTACCATGGTGTAAATGGAAAGTACCTCCATAAAGTCAGGGAAGTTACACCAGATTTGGGCCATTATAAATGAGAGCAGAACTTGACCCAGTGGGTTTAACTACCATCTAGTATTTCAAGCCAAAGGGGAGGTGGATGCTGCTAGACAGGAAAGGGCATCTACTCAGAGAAAGGCTGATACTGTTAACTAGAAAAAAGAAAAGGAGTACTTGTGGCACCTTAGAGACTAACCAATTTATTTGAGTATAAGCTTTCGTGAGCTACAGCTCACTTCATCGGATGCAAATAAATTGGTTAGTCTCTAAGGTGCCACAAGTACTCCTTTTCTTTTTGCGAATACAGACTAACATGGCTGCTACTCTGAAAACTGTTAACTAGAAGGCAGAAGGAGGAACACTTCTCCAGACTAGAAGGTTGTTACCATTAGCCAATGGAGGGGCAGTGCTCCTAGCCAGAGGGTAGGGGACACATGGTACTTCCAGCCAGAGAAGATGGCGAGGGAGGGAAGAGATCAGAACAACACCATACTGGGTAGGTTAAAGACAATCCTGTCCACTGCGCACCCCCGTTTCTATGAACACTCGGTGGAGTTAGCAGTCAGCTCACTGAACCAGGCCCTTGTCACCAGAACTGTGTTTCTCTGAGCTGTGTTCTGATTTACAGCGGAGTGCGTCTCAGTGAGAGATGAGAGCCTTTGATCAACTTGTTGTACCAATAAAATAAAAACCAGCAGGATCTTATTAAAGGGAAAAAGGCAAAATACCACATTTATTGTGAATACAGAAAGAATCATAGTAAGCAGTTAGTTATAGCTATAACATTCCATTCAATCTCATATTTATTCACACATTCATTCATACACACACACACACAGGTTCTGCAAGGTTGTTATCATAGTTACCAGCCTTAGAGTTGCTCATGCCAAGCCACTGGCCAGGTGGCCTGGACATGAGGAGGGAGCAGGGCCTTGTCAGATGCTCATCTGATGCTCCTGGAAGTTGGTTTGCAGAATCAGACCCCAAAATTCTCACTTTTGAGAGTCTATTTTTATAGGAATTTCTTCCTATGCCAGTCTATGGGAATTGCTTCATCATGCTGTTGCTGAATCAATCAGCAGATAGCACATTCCTGACGGCTCCAAGATGTTATCTTGTTCTTTGGTTCTCCCATTCTTGAGGCTGTTGGGTGGATTCCAGTCTGCCCTCCGGGTGGGGTCCTCTGGTTATTTCCACTTGACGCCTTCTTCAGCCGATGGACACTGGATTCTTAGGCTGGCACCTCCCTGATCATTCAGTTATTATCCACACCAAGCATCCATCCACATGCATCCTCTATCTCTATTTTAATCACAATGGTTAATACAACAAAAGGGTGGGGAGTCTCTGGGTGCTGTTTCTGTTGTTAGAGTATTGCTTTGAGTCTCTCTCTCGGTGAATTGCTTTGAGAACAGACTCTGTCTTAGAATGTACTAACACAATTAGCAGCTTGCAAGTTTCACACATAGAGGGAGAGAAACAGCACCAAAAACCAAGAGACCTCTTAATTAGTAATACCCTGGAATTTCAACTCTGGGGGATCAAACTCATTTGTGATTTTAATACAGAACTTCTTTAATATGATCCAACATAATCCCCCTTTTGACACTAAGATTTATAATCGTCGGTGTCACTTTCTATGTAGCCTATTCAAGAGAAAGTACTGTGAGGCAATTTGAGTTTGTGATTCCAATTCATGCCACATACATGATCCTGGTGATGTATCTTTACTACAAGGTTCTGGGGCAACAGGCAAGGTGAGGCACACCCACTTTTGAGGAGTCCATTCGGTACAACCTCTAGTGTCCAATAGCTTCCCTCCCTCCCCAGCTCACTGGCTCAAGGTCCAGGGTAGCCAAAAGGATCCCATGTGTAATATGGGGAGTGGGTTAACCTTCAATACCTTTGCCTCCAGGGACTGTTGGTGTGCAATTTTGACAACAATTTCTCCCATTAACAAGTCTGGTTTACAATACTGGAAACATATTGCATCCATTCATATGGATAAGTGTCAAACAATGATCTCTTTCTTTTTTAACAAATGCATCAAACCCTTAATATTTCCCAATATGACCCAGAACATTTTGTGTTCCAAAGTAGCTAGTGCAAGTATCTGCATTTCAGTGCATCCCATAGCTATGCCTGTGTAGTTTCCTATTTCTAATATTTTTTTTTTCTTATGGATAAGCCATGTGGTAGTATTAAGCCATTACTAAAGATTCCATTGGCCTTTTAGGTTACCCAGACCAATTTGGACCAAGTCTACTTTGGCATGTACTTGTTTTTGTATCAGGCTGTCCTGTAGCTGGGACAGAAAGCTTAATTTATTTTTAAGTTCCTGCAGGTCTTCAGTATTTTTTTTTTTTTAAACACACAACAGTGCTAGCAACAACACAAAACACAAGACAAAACATAGAACACAGAACACAATTTCTATTGTGACAGTAGATTCGTGGTATTGGGTTGCTTTTCAGCTGGCAGCTTTTCCTGATTTTCTGAAAGACAAAAAGAACATGTTTCTACCCCTTTTGGGGTGGCAGATTATTGCTTAAAATATTTCTTTTACAAATACCCTTGCTGATTGCAGGCAAAACAGAGAAATTGCCCCCATATTTTCCTGTTTTTGTTCTATAGGCAGGCCAGGTTTCAAAGGCTTTTATCTTCTAAGGGTTATGGGGAAATTATCCCACTGTTTAGTCATTAAATCCCTGAGTTTTCCTTCTTATACAGCAGACCAAGTTTATAATGTTTTTCCTGCTGTGTTAAGCTTTAAGTTTTATTTACAGGTAATAACTGAGAAGCATCATTACCATACGACCTTAAAGGATTTTTCCAAAAATCATACACACTATACGTTGTTACAGGGATACTTATTATCATTAAATTTATTAAAATTATCTTGTTATCCCATGCCTTTTATTTAGACAATTTGTTTGCTGACCAGGTATGTCCTTTATCTGCAGCTCCTTTGTGCTGCTAGTTCTTTCCTTCATCATTTAGGTAATTTGCATTTTCACAGAAACTTCCTGCTTTTGGATTTAAAGCCATCAGCAGCTCAGAGAGTCTGTCTTAAAAGGGACACAATCAACTTTCACCAGAGTTTTGATTACTTTTAACTTCTGCTTCCAAAACACACAGCAATCTGAAAAAGAAAACCCAACCTATTGTGGCTCCCTTTGGAGCCCTAATAGCATTTTAATTAAGTAACATGGTATGTTTGCATTTCTTTTGCCCCTTCTACAATATACCCTGCACATGTTCTGGGGCAAATGCACATTCCTTCCATAGTTTAACTTCTATAACATTATCCAGATCCATTTTTACATAAGGTGTCACTATTTCTTTTTTTTGCTTACAGAGTTTTCATGTACCTTTATCAAAGTGACAGTCTGATTACTCAGAGCCATTTTAAGACTCAGTGTTTCTAACATTGCTTCTTTTTGTTTTGTGCACCTCACCCCTGCTGTTGCTTCAGAGAGGCACTGTCTTTTTTTAATTTTTTTTTTTTACTACAACTCTCATCTGCTATTTTGTTACAAAAACAAACAAACAAAAAAACAAACAAAAAGAATCCAAAAAATTTTTTTTATATTCTCCTGATTTTGACTGCCCTGCTGCAGCCACAACTTAAAAACATTTTAAATTTTGTAAAGCATTGAGTTACCTTTTAAGGGTTAAATGCCAAATCCCAAAGCCAAACAACACTAATTACCTGTGTCTAGCAAAAAGGTCTGTCAGTTTTGCAACTTTGAATTAAAGAGTCAAATGGATTTTTAGTGGCATTATTTAAAACAAAAACAAAACTAACTGGTCCTTAGAACTTTACATATTTACACACACACAGACAGATACATACACATTTTCTTTTCCTTAACATCCCTTCCACACTGCTCTGTTTTTTACATCTTACATTCCCTTTATACATTTGAGGCAGTTAAGTTCCAATAGAACCCTCTTATGTTCTTTTAGCAAATTTGACTAAATTGTCCAGTCAAATGATTTTAATCAGATAGTTTATTTTTGCCTGGCTAATTTACAGACATTCCTTTGGAAAAGGGCCCATTTTTCTTTCAGAATGGCTGCAAAGAAACCAAGAATGCTCTAACACTTTTCCTTTTTAACATTTTTGGTTAAAAGTTGTTTGGGTGAAATACAAAGTTTAACTGCTTAATTCCCTCCAGCCTCTGCAGAGTTAACTTTTTTTTTTTTTTACTCTCTTTTCTCTTTGTAATTATGCCTGGGGGTGCCGTACATAGGACCTTCTCCCCCTTTACCTGCCTCCCTCCAGCCTCTGCAGAGTTAACTTTTTCACTCTTTTTGTATTCCTGGAGTGCCTCTTTCACTATTTTCAGCTGGCTTTGGGTATTTGTAGCCAGCACCTTCCAATTGTCTGCTCCCTTTTCCATTTGTGCCTTTTCCTCTTTACATGAAGACAAGCAGAGGGAAGAATCCTTACATGCCTCCCACAACAACCAAATTGCTGCTGCATCTCTTTTGGCAGCACTAGAAGGTTTGTATATGAGGATATACTGAGCCAATCTATCCTCTAGGTCCGAAATAGTGCAGACATCAGCTAGGGCTTGTTTAGTCCAAGGACTGTGCCCACATTTTTGAAGGATTTGTTTAAAAGGTGTAATTTCTTTAACAAAAGATGAGGTTGGAGTTCCTTCTGACTCCATTCCTCCCTCTGGTACTGGCTTACCCTGTTTTCTTTTAAACATCTTAACATGGATATTTCAATCTCTTTGTCACTGCTGGTATTACTTAGCAAGTGACACAGCCTAGATTCTGAAATCATAGCTTAATCTATGCGTTTTTCCTCTGCTACCTTCCCGGAGGCCAGCAGGTCCCCTGCTACCTTCCCAGAGGCCAGCAGGTCCAGTTAACCTATTTCTCCCTGCTACCTTCTCGGAGGCCAGCAGGTCTGGTTAACCTGTTTCTCCCTGCTACCTTCTCGGAGGCCAGCAGGTCCGGTTAACCTGTTCTTCCCTGCTACCTTCCCGGAGGCCAGCAGGTCCCCTGCTACCTTCTCGGAGGCCAGCAGGTCTAGTTTAATCTGTTTTCCCTGCTACCTTCTCGGAGGCCAGCAGGTCCCCTGCTACCTTCTCGGAGGCCAGCAGGTCTGGTTTAATCTGTTTTTCCTGCTACCTTCTCGGAGGCCAGCAGGTCCCCTGCTACCTTCTCGGAGGCCAGCAGGTCTGGTTTAATCTGTTTTTCCTGCTACCTTCTCGGAGGCCAGCAGGTCCCCTGCTACCTTCTCGGAGGCCAGCAGGTCTGGTTAACCTAATAGAAATGCCTAGCTCACTAGAGCTGGCGGTGTGCACACCAATATTTACAATAACTGAGGTTTTTTACCAATATTCCCCCTTTCGCAATTCTCCACCAAAATGTTGTACCAATAAAATAAAAACCAGCAGGATCTTATTAAAGGGAAAAAGGCAAAATACCACATTTATTGTGAATACAGAAAGAATCATAGTAAGCAGTTAGTTATAGCTATAACATTCCATTCAATCTCATATTTATTCACACATTCATTCATACACACACACACACAGGTTCTGCAAGGTTGTTATCATAGTTACCAGCCTTAGAGTTGCTCATGCCAAGTCACTGGCCAGGTGGCCTGGACATGAGGAGGGAGCAGGGCCTTGTCAGATGCTCATCTGATGCTCCTGGAAGTTGGTTTGCAGAATCAGACCCCAAAATTCTCACTTTTGAGAGTCTATTTTTATAGGAATTTCTTCCTATGCCAGTCTATGGGAATTGCTTCATCATGCTGTTGCTGAATCAATCAGCAGATAGCACATTCCTGACGGCTCCAAGATGTTATCTTGTTCTTTGGTTCTCCCATTCTTGAGGCTGTTGGGTGGATTCCAGTCTGCCCTCCGGGTGGGGTCCTCTGGTTATTTCCACTTGACACCTTCTTCAGCCGATGGACACTGGATTCTTAGGCTGGCACCTCCCTGATCATTCAGTTATTATCCACACCAAGCATCCATCCACATACATCCTCTATCTCTATTTTAATCACAATGGTTAATACAACAAAAGGGTGGGGAGTCTCTGGGTGCTGTTTCTGTTGTTAGAGTATTGCTTTGAGTCTCTCTCTCGGTGAATTGCTTTGAGAACAGACTCTGTCTTAGAATGTACTAACACAATTAGCAGCTTGCAAGTTTCACACATAGAGGGAGAGAAACAGTACCAAAAACCAAGAGACCTCTTAATTAGTAATACCCTGGAATTTAAACTCTGGGGAATCAAACTCATTTGTGATTTTAATACAGAACTTCTTTAATATGATCCAACAAACTGCCATCCTGAGCCACTCGGCTGCCTCTCTTTCTCTTTTCCCTCTTCAGATCCAGTTAGGTTGCATCTCTGCCTTTACTTGACTGTGGCCAAAGGCCAGGGAAAAGCAATAGCAAAGGCAGAATGTGTTCTGTCTTGACCCAGCTCTGCAGTGACATACACGGGTAACAGCCACAGTCACAAAGCGCTGACTCAGGCCCTCAGGACGTACTTTCAGCTGCGGCCAACCACTATCGGAACAACACAACTTTCATTCAAACAGCTGCTCACTGCCCTGACAGAAAGGTCAGGGCCTGGGAAAAACCAAATGGCGGTGCCATGTAGGGAAAGAATCAGCCACGCACAGCAACTCTCTTAGTCTGGTTAACTCTACAATTTCTGTTTGTTCCGAAATTCACTGGGCAGCAAAATGCATGTCTACTGATAGGACCTACGTGATGGTAAGAGGGGTGCGTTGCATTTTTCACTGTCACAATTTTGGGATGACTGTTTCACACAAGTGCTGGAAAGATCATTACTATTATTTAACTATTATTTATATGACAGTAGAAAATTAGAAGCCCCCACCAAGCTCAGAGCCCCATTGTACTAGGCACTGTACATACACATGGTAAGAGACAGGGACAGCCCTGAAGAACTTACAATCTAAACAGACAAGGCAGACCAAGAGTGGGAGAAAGGTTGTGTTGTTATCCCCGTTTCACAGGTGGGACGTTGCAGCACAGAGAGAGCGAGGACTTGTCTAGACAAAGTGCACAGCACGCTGGAGTATAAATCGACCGCACACTAGCCTGCCGCGCATGAAATATCTGTGTGGACTCTGCTGCCCACAGTTCCCTAGTGCACTTTGATCTACTGCCGTCCCAAAGCAATGGAGGTCAATGCACACTAGGGAATTTTTAGTGCCTGGTAGCAGGGTCCACACAGACAGTGAGTATGCAGCAGACTAGCGCAAGGTGGATTTACACTCCAGTTTACCACAAACTGTCAATTCATCTAGTCAAACCCTAAGGAATTTACCAAAGATCACACAGGAAGCCTGTGGCAGAGCAGAAACATGAAATATGAGGCTGTATGATCCTGGACCTGTGAGACTCAGTCTGTATAAATGCTGCACTGGTGGTAGTTTAGGGAAGCACATCAACCAGCCTTGCACACCTTTACACAAACTGAACCTCCCCTTCACTTTGGTGCATGGATCACAAGAGAGAGATCAGGCCCTGACTCCGCCAGCAGATGCTTGAGGTTTGACGTTTCCTCTCCCTTCACTTCATTTTCACTTTCTTTTCTAGCAAGCTCTGAGAGCTCTTTGATTTAAACCTTCTCTGCTCTGCAAGAGCCTCAATCCAGCCAGCATTGCCTCAGATGAAAAACAGAGGGCCTGATCCTGCCGTCAGTTTGTATGAAGAATTCCCATTGACTTCAATGGGAGTTCCACAGGGGGGGATTACCAATTAATTGGGTCACTCCCAAATCCCCCCACACACACACACACACAATATAAGGCTAAGGTGACAAGGTGGGACTCAGACATATTGTGTCATAAATCTGAGTTATTGTGCTGATTATTAGGTGTAGAGGGTTATTTCATAGTTAGCTCCATGGATCTAGCCTGTAATTATCTAAGTCCAAAATAGGATGGTAGTTTGGAAATGAGCCGAGTCTGAGAGAGATAAGTGTGTGGAGACCTAAACTAATCATTTACCACCTACCCTATTCCAGATCTTCATGGATCAGAAAATGTCAGGTCAGTAGATAACCACAGCCTAAAGGAGGAGGTAAACTAATGGCCAGCACAGGAGCAGACTTTTCCTTCCCATTAAAAATAGATGAGCAAGGAGAGGCAGAGAGCTAGATTTTCAGAATTAAGCATCCAGAAATTCACAGCACCTAGTCTGTATGTGCAAGCACTTGTGGCTTCCTGTGTGCCTGTGCCCAGCACGTCTTACAAGTAATACAGTCGTACAGTCAACCACCTACATGGCCACACTAATAATCCTCTTTAATAACCACAAGCAGCCAGGAGCTCAGGTTCATGTCTCAGAAGAAAGAAGGATGAGCCCCTTCTCTGTGGGGGAAGGTGGCAGCTTTGAAATAGTGCACAGCAACTCTATGCAGGGGGTCTGACAGGAGAACCCAATGGGAAGACGCAAAGTAGTTGGGAAATACAGCCAGGTAGGAGTCGATTCAAACAAATATCACACATGCACAAAAACGGTGTTCAAAACCCCCCATTATTAAGGCTGCAAAGTCAAGCAATCAAAGTTAGGAAATGCCACAATGAAGGTTGTCCAAGCAACTTTGATTCACCCCTTGTGCGTATGCCTTATGATACTGTCTTTAATAATTACATGATCACATACATAAACAGGACTGGGACTCAATCAGTGCACAAGATGGACAAGTGCTCACTTAATGAGCTGTAGTAGATTGTCATCCTGTATGTAAACCAGCATTAGCAGGGTATGAGCCACTCTGCCAGTGGGTTTCACAGATATTTGCTGATATTCCCAGTTCCCTCCACCTGAGCTCCTCAGCCCACTGTCACCAGTTTCCTGGCCCAGACAGTGCTAGTTCCCTCCTCCGAGCTCCTAATACAATCTATTTCCCCATCCCAGGCCTCCACTCATGCCCCCCAATGCCCATGTTCCCCATCCCCACTGTTTCCCAGTTATAATCTTCCTACCAGGCTCCTGTCGCAGCTTCCTGTCCCAGTCTCCTTGCCCAGCCAGTCCCAGTTCTTGCCCTGTACACCAACTCTTTGTCAGCTCAGTCTCCACTCCCCATCACCTCCTTCCCCGTGCCCCACTCGGTTCTCAGTCACAGTCTCCTTGTCCAGCCAATCCCAGTGTGGCAAAGTTATAAATCGCTGAAGGCAGGGTCTTACAATGGGAAGTATCTGGCAACCTTAATATTAGATGGCACTAACCAGCTTCACCTATCATTATGGGTTTTATTCTGTCCCAGAGTAAATCAGTATTAAAACTGCTGAAGTGAATGGATTACACCAGTGTGAATGGGAGGTGAACCAGGCCCTATGTATTGTAACATTCATGCAATAAACCTACTTAGAGCACATTCTGAAGCATTGATATTTTGGACCAATTTCCAACTCCCAACAAACGACAGTGGGAGCTGAAAACTCGCACACCAGGCCTGAATTTAGCCAACCATGTCCAATTTGTTCCTCTGCTGTTACAATATGCCTCACTTACAAGAACTGCATTTCTTTATCTTCCCTGATAGTCGAGGCTGTGAGCCAACTGGTAACCAATGAGAATAAGCCCCATTGGGTACCCGGTTTTGTTCTAACGTACGTTGCAGATTCATAACTCCTAAAATGGGAGATGAGGGGGGACATGACATGAATAGAAATGCAATGCGGGGGGGGAGGGTGTCTCATGTGGCTGAGTCTCAGCTGATTATGTTTATCACCATTAAGTATTAATGTTAATGCAGTCTATCTGAGTGGATGTGTTTAACGGCTTACATCGTAATTAAGCAAAGCCTCTCAATGTAGCGTCACTAATGGTATGAATCCACATTAAATTACCAGTAGTTCCCAGCATCTTGTCAAATCCGTTTATAATAGCCTTAGAAAATGACATTCTGAGCTGGCAAGAAGCCAGCCGGCCTGCATGGCAATCGTCAAGAATCTTGAGTGTTCATGGCCCTTTTTTAAAAAGCTTTACTGAACGCTTCCCCCCACCCTCCCCAACTCTGTTCCTGGGAGTATTAAAAGCAGCACCTTGACTCAGTCTGCCATATAAACATCCTGCTGCCCTCATACAACCTGATATTGTCTTCCGCCCAGGATGAGACGCTGAATAAGAAGTGACAATCACAGCTCCTGGCCGGAGGAAAACAGGAAGTGTCTGAGTTGTACAACCCTTTTAAACATTGTCCTACCTGTTTTACGCCTTGAATGAAATGTGAAATGTCTTTCCTTTCCCCTCTTATGTAACCATTTCTGCCCCAGGGAGATGATTCATCTAGCTATACTATTGCCCAAGGTTGCCCTGAGACTGCATAAGGCACTGGGCTTAGGTGGAAGACATATTTGTGACTTGGACCAACCATGCTGCGGGTCTCTTAAAAACAAAATGATATTGGGCTAAAGGCCTTGCCCCCAGACACCGTTCTGATGGCCCCTGAGTGAAATGAGCTTGGCGGCATCAGGCCAGGTGCTAGTGGACAAGTGTCCACGTCTCCACCTGCTACTTTTGGTGCTGGAAATAAGCACAGAGAAAGGAGCTCAAAGAACGGACTAATTGCTCAGCACTGCAGCCTGGCTAACTCTCTCAGAAACAAAGTAGCTTCCCAAAGTCCCCTGAGTTTTGCCCATAGTGCCACGCTTCATTAAAGGGCTCCGCCCCCATTTGGTGGAGCCAGGCAGTAGAGAACCCAGGAATTTTGGTACCAGACTGTATCCTTTCTTGATACGGAAAAAGATTCTTCCCATTTAGAATGCCACTCTTGGAAGAGGGCTATTTATATATTGCCATTTCTTTGGAGTGACTGATGATACGAAGAACTTGGCAGCATTTTCTGCTCTAGAGCATTCAACAATTAGATCTCAAATCCCGGTTTCCAAGTGCTGGCCTCCCAAAAAGAAACAGGAGAAAAAATAGGTTTCCGATCTGCTCCTCCTTCAGGCAGCAGGGTAAAAATATCCCATGATGAATTGGATGGTATTTGCCATCACATAACAAAGCTCACATTCCCATAAACAGACACCAACACACTCTGCCCTCCTCCACCCACCCACAAGCCACAAAAGCCATTTTAAGGAGGATTCCGGTGTCCTTTGTCTGTTATACACAGTGCAGAACAATAGCCCAGGATTTGCATATTCTTTGATTAAGGTCCCAGTCCCAAACAACAAAGCTTTGAAAAAATCTTGATGTGTAGGAGGAACTCTTGGGACCAAAAATGAGGGTGGTCATTGACACACAAAAATATCTTGGAATGGGGTTAGATGCCTATGAGCAAAACAGAATCTAGCCCAAATAGTTACCATGTAGGCATCTTTGGGGCCAAATCTGACAGTCCTCTCTCAGGCGAAGCTGCTGCGGCTTTTTCTTTTCAGGTAGGGATGTAGTGTTATCACATGCATTTCATTGGGAGTTTTGCCTAAGTCAGGGGTACAGGATGTAGCCCTTAATGAGGTGCATTGTAAGCTAAATCCCAGATGCACTATCCAGTATCAACCATTGTATGTTTGCAATGAACCACAGTGTGTGTGTACATTGTCCTTTCTTGGCTGAGTTAAATGCTGGCAGTGGATGCTGCATGGACACACTTTACGCCTGGAGTCCTCTAGTCATCTATTTGGAAGTTTTGGGGGGAGAGAGGGGAGCCGCTATGCAAGTTTTCCCCCATGCTGACCTCACAGTGCATCTCAACTGTGTCCTGGAGGGTCCACCTCAAGGGGTGCTCATGCAGTCTCCAGGCCCCACTCAGTCCATGGCCGCTGTGCTAAGTCAACAAACCAGGAGGCCTGTTGTGGGAATTATGCTGTTTACGTGGACCATCAGGCTCATTTTATACAGGCCACTGAAGAGATTCAGATGGGAACACCCTTCAGGTCCCATTGGCCTGGGTGGGACCCAAGCCCCTGACCTAGGTAGTGACACCACGTTGTCCTGTTAATCACTTTTTGAGGGGCCTTGAAATTCATCCCTGCCCCAGCGCTAAGGCCAGCACTGGGACCTGGAGGTGGTGACTTGCACCTCCACTATTCAAGGGCTTCTCAGTGGGGGGAAGGGGCAGTTCTTCCCCTGGTGTGGATCAGAGCTGTCCTAACTTGTACACTTAGCTGGAATAGCCCCTATGAGCCTTGCATGAGTGGTAAACTGCCAGGGTGCAGGATTGCCCCGGCCACGCGACTTCCTTGCCCCAGCCTGCTCCCTACATGACCCTAGCCTACTGTAGGGTGCCCCAGGCACTGCAGGCTCCTGAGGCGGGCTCTGCACTTGCCCCCGGGAGTGGGCGGTTAGCATTACTGTCCCTATTTGCACTGGCTGTGCTGGTGCATATCAGCCTCAGCACAGAGGTCAACTCCCCCCCTTTGCTGCAAACCAGCCAGACTTCAGAAGCATTCATTTCGAACACCATAATCTGAACCCTCATGTGCCAAGAGTTTGCTGTCCCCAGCACGCTTGCTGCCAGAAACAGATGCCGTGAAACCGGTGCCAGACTTGCAGAATCTGTCTGTGGGCATCACTGGTAAATCATAGGGACCCATGATGGAAAAGACCTACAAGGCCATGTAGTCTAGCTCTGCTAGTCCAGCATATTCACAAGCCATGAGAGGGGACAGGACTGGAGCACACGGTGCTCCATCGATTCACTCATTGGCCTTATAGCTCCTGGGAAGCAGAGCATTGCTAACCAGCAGATGTTAGAGCAACCCTTGGGCTGTTCAAACTGTTGCAGGGGCTAGGTCAGCCACTGGCCAGACCCAAGAGCAGGGCAGGAAGAAAAGGACTCAAAGTCATCTCTTTGGTGGCTGTTAGTTCTTCAGCTCAGGCATGGCTGGGGCTTGAGCCCTGTGTCTCCATGTTACTGGTCTGTGTGAGGACAGGGTTGTTTAGCGGTAAGATCGTATTGTTCAAGTCCATCTGAGAGGCAGAAGGATCAGGTTGGCAGAGTGCTATTGCCAGCATCTAACTGTCACACAATAGCTGCTCCTCACTGCCCCAGCACCTGCCAGCAGAAAACACACACAAAAACCTCCCATCCGCATTTAGGTTCAACCTATTGGCAACCTCTAGTGGCCATAGTGCAAAACTACTGGCAGGGTTTTGCTGAATCAAACAGAGCTTTTTGAAATACTTTTATTGAGCTAGATTAACAAACATGAATCTGAATTTGTGTCGTAATCCTGTTGGTGAGAGCTGAGACATTTACTCAGCAGAAACAATAAAGCCCCTCACTGAACTCAGTCAGCTCTTTTGATTCACAGCATAATGCTGCTTATCATCTCTTTGGGGCTTTTTCACTGTACATCAAGCCTGGAATACACAGTAGATATAGTTTGTTTGTTTCTCGTGTTTCGATTTAGGCTGCCAACGTTTTATATACATCGCTTTCTTGAAATGAATGAACAAAGGTGGAATATACTTATTTTTCAGCCAGAGACTGTCTCTTCACTTTTATCTTATGATTTTACCCTGGTCAGCCCTGATAAAAAATATATTACCCTGTTTCATAGCAGCAGCTCAATTGTAACCCTGCTTGGAATGGAAGAGTTTGGGTTAGGCCTGTAATATGAGAGCATTTTTATAATAAAGGCGGAGGTGCCATCCAGGTTCCAGTGACAATTGCGTAATAGAGGGAATTCTCCTCACGCTCTTCTGGCCCGTCTATTTATTAAACGTTTGCTACTGATTAACAAGAGGTGTTATGTAGCCTACAGGATAGCACACTGGGCTGGGACTCAGGACACCTGGGCTCTATTGCTGGCTCTGAAACTGACCTGCTGAGTGACTTTGGGCACATCACTTCACTATTCCGTGCCTCACTTTCCCCACCTGTAAAATGGGGATAACTATAGTGACCTCTCTTGTAAATTGCTTCAAGCTCTATGGAGGAAATGTGCTTGATATTGTTATTTCCCCTTCATTTGATTCCAGGCCTCATCCTCTTCTGCAGCATGGAGAAAATAGTTTGTTTCTGTTACCTTCAGGACTGGATCGTTCTCTTGCTGTACACTGAAGGTTTTATTCCTTACCATGGCTTTGCAACTGGATGCAAAGTTCCATGCCTGTCCTCCACTAGAAAGCAAGCAAAGGAGCCCACACTGCTGCAGCCTGGGTAATCTAGTCCCTTTGAGGTCCAAACCCAGGTGCTATTCAAACTGCATGTCTGTGAGCAGTGGGTATAATATTAGCCCACTGCTTCCCTGCATGCCCTGCTGAAAGTTCACCTGTGACTCTGGCCTCTTCAGCACTGTCCTCTGTTGAATTTGTCAGTGCAAGTGCCGGGGGCATGCACAGGGGTGATGAGCTGTACTGTATGGGCAGGGATGCTCAGTCCTTGCCTTAAAATGAGGCCCTGACATTAAGGGGTGCTCACTGCCTGGCTTCCTCTGTAGCACTAACATACTGTCACGAAAGAATGTTGCCAATGACATTTCTCAGCAAGTGCATGAGATTACCATCTGAACCTCATGAGCTCATTGAGACCCAGCTGGCTCCTACACCCACCGCCATTACTACAACAGCATCTAACCTACACATTTATTTATATTGCAGCAGGAAAGGGGCTGTGTTATAAATAACCACATTCTGTTCTCTGTTCTCCAGCAGGCACACAGAAGAATATGCAATGATTTCTCATGTCTGGAGCCCCCTCTGGTGGAAATATAGAGCTTAACTGCCTGTGGAAATTACAAGGAAACTAAGGTGCCACAAGTACTCCTTTTCTTTTTGCGAATACAGACTAACACGGCTGTTACTCTGAAAGGAAACTTATAAGAGCCAAGATAGGGAAGGTTCGGTGCAGGTTCTGTGCAGCTATCATGAATGTTCACCATTCCTTCACAGGAGACCAGGGCAAGCAAAATGCCCTATGGGCTTTCAGCTTCATATTCCTATGAGGTTCTTGTGTAACAAAACACTTGTACACACACACACACACACACACACACAAAATCCCTCCCACAGACTTACTACCAAGCTGCTTAATTCCATAACAGCCACACAACCCATGCACGCTAATCAATACAAAGGATGTTTTGCTATCAGTCTAGAGCTCCCTCCCTCCCTTCTCTGGCTGTTAGAAAGTAGCCCTTTTTTCCTGTCTTTAAGTAGCATGGACTCATTGGGTACAGAGGCTAACTAAGCTAAGCTGCAACTAATTCCTTCCCATGGAAGAGTGCCTCCCTGAGCTGAAAACTTGCCAGCATGGCTGGGCCTCTCCCAGGAGGCGACATGGCTGCAGGGCTGTATGCCATGGATGGAAGCCCCTGGCGAGGAGCACGTCTCAGCATTAAGAGAAGGTTAAACAATTCTGATTTTACAGCCTTTGTTAACATAAAGATTCATCAGGCACCATCAAATTGGGCCAGAGCTAATCATAGAATCACAGAATCATAGGACTGGAAGGGACCTCGAGAGGACATCTAGTCCAGTCCCCTGCACTCATGGCAGGACTAAGTATTATCTAGACCATCTCTGACAGATGTTTGTCCAACCTGCTCTTAATAATCTCCCATGACAGAGTTTCCTCAACCTCCCTAGGCAATTTATTCCAGTGCTTAACCACCCTGACAGTTAAGAAGTTTTTCTTAATGTCCAACCTATACCGCCCTTGCTGCAATTTAAACCCATTGCTTCTTGTCCTACCCTCAGAGGGTAAGGAGAATCCTGGAGAATTCTGGTTGAGAACCGCCACTCTAGATGCCACAATAGGACAAATAATGATAACATCACTAAGTGAAAAACAAAACAAAAGCTATTGAGCAGAGTGTCTCAGAATAATCCCATATGGGGGACCAGGCAGGGCCCTCCTCGCCAGTCAGACCCTCAACTTCCCTTAGGAATTACGAGGTCACTTCCTTGGTCTGATGGCAATACATCTGCTAATATTATTATTCATTATTTTTATTACCAGAGTGCTTAGGCGCCCTAGTCAGAGACCAGGACCCCACTGTGCTAGGCAATGTACAAACAGAGCAAAAAGACAATCCAGGGGCAAAGAGTTTACAGCCTACATAGAAGACAAGAGACAGCAGCCGGCTACAGGTAGACACGGGTAGGAGACTCCACTGTGTAACCTTCCTGTGGGAATTGTTTCCCCCCAGAGGTTTCTCTAACACTGGGGATGGCTATCGGTGAGCTGCGCGGTTGGACAAACAGTACTTTAACCCTGCTCCTGAGTAAACACACAGAGAAATATTCTCTTGCCTTTAGGTCGGGCACATGCCTGCTCTTTGCTGTCGTTGTCAGCTGCTGGGGCAGCTCAGAGATGCCCAAGACGCGTTTCCTCCTCCGCCTGCTCACCTTGGCTCTGCTCTGCTGCCTTTCCCTCTTGTGGTGGGGGCATCTTCTCAGGAGTCACCCTCCCCAGCAAAGAGGTAATGTTTGCCTGTTCACGGTGATGCAGGACAGGTCAGAAAAGCTTTGAACATTATTTTCTATTGTCCTTTAACACCCCAGTCTACCCAGTTTGGTGGTGACTGAAATTCATTACCAGCCGGCAGCTCTTTTATGGCTTATGTGAAATGAACTGGTGATTTCCTGTCCAGTTCTCAGTGGACAAATGTCCACATCAGGAAAGACACCCCCCACCCCTGGCACCATTGGCCCCCTTGTCATCAGCAGAGATGCCAAGGACTGACTAGGCCACAGAGACTGAGCTACCCCCTTCCAGCCCTGTGCTTCAGGAGCCTGATTCTTTGTTGCACTCCTCCTTGTACAGTCATTTATACCAGTACATGGTGAGAGCAGTGTGGGGATCAAACACTAGCATTCCTGTACAGTCACATTGAAAACCCACTTTGCACTGAGGTAGATGACTGCACACGGTGGAGGAGGGTGGAGGATCAGGCTCCGTAGCTTCTGGTCAGATGGAGGAATATTGGTGGGACAGTGCAGGAGGGTGGGGAAAAGGTTGCACTTCTGTATTTCATACCTGATCAGTGGATGAAGAGATGAATTCTTTCTTCCTGAGCTGTCAGTCCAGCACTAAATTCAACAGACACCATCCATTTGAAATGTAGTCAGTCAAAAGAAGTTACAAATAGTTCCAGATACCAGTGGTGTCCCTGAATCCCTCGCTCCCTGTCTTTCCAATGTGTCATTCCTAGTTTTAAAGTGTTTTCACTTCCTTGTTGCTGTATGATAGATCTGCCCAAACAACAGTGGAAATGGGAAAACTATCCAACTACCCAGGGGAAACTGATTATCCCCTAAGAGCTGCCAGATGCATATAGGAACGACTGATAAAATAGAGACCAAGTCTTTTTCTCTAATCTCTTTTAGCTAGAATAGACATATGAGTAGGGCTACTGGTTTTGGGGGGCAGTTATTAATGTCATTGTTCAGGCTTTATTTTTAGCAATTTTTGAGTTGTATGTAGCTGTCCAAAAATCAGAGAGGGTTGAGGCTTTCTCTTTGTGTATACTGTAATGAGTAGTGTATATTGTAGACATTATATGTAGTACATACTTGTAATGAGTAATCTCTTTGTAATGTTCCCTAGTGTGCTTTAACGTAGTATTGTTACTGTTTCAAACAGCACTATGTCAAATCTCAGTAGGAAACCTTTAGTGCACAACAGCAGAGTCTACATGAGCCAAATAATACACAACGCGGTCATGTGCTGTAGAAATTACACCCCTAGGGTTCATATGATTGCTCTGTGTAGATAAGCCCTTAGATAAAAATAACCATTTCTGGTGGTTTTCCAGTGTTTATTGGATAAACACCAATTTCTTCCCTTCTTTCTTTTTTAAATGACATGTGTTCTATCAATGTTTATTGGTTAAAACTGAAAAATCAGAAGCCTTCCATATGAGTCACCTGTAACAGTACTAAGGAAAACACATACCTAGCATTCCAACATTAATGTGAGTTTTAAGCTGACAGACTCCCATTCATTTTAGAAATCAAATTAGAAAAAGAAAGCAGTGAAATTGAAATTTGCCAAATTAAAAGCAATCATCACAAAAAAGGACTGGGCAGTTGCTTTTTTAAAAAAATGATTGCGGTAATATTTTCAAAAGTGCCTAAGTGACATAGGAGCATAAGTCATTTGGCGGGTGGGCGGAATTTAGGAGCCTAAGTTGTTTTGTTTTGTTTTTTAATGACAAGCTCCTAAGCCACTTTTGGAAATGTTACCCCTAGTCGTTAATTAGTATCTCGTGATTTAACAAACCTTTGATAGCTCCTGAGTCCATAATGTGTTCTGATGTTATTAATCATCAACTCAAAAGAGGCTATCAGGGGCGGCTATGTTCTAACTCACAAATCAATTTACTATTCCTATGGTTTTTATAAAGTTTCTTATTATTTTTGCTAGTTATTAAACCCATCTCAACTAAAACTTGGAGTCCTTACACAGGCAAAACTTCTTTAGGCCAAATCCGGATTCTTACTCATGTTGACACTTAAGATAGGCTAAGAAAGATTTTAAGGCTTGCCTAGGAGCAGGATTCCCACAATGCTTTACAGTTAAGATAAAAGATGTCTGATGAAGTATGGAGTTTTCTTCTTCAAGCTTATGTCTACCCAACTCTGTAAGCGTCTACACTAAAATGTCTCTTCCGCCAGTGTAAGTCGCTCACTACACCGACTTAATAACTCCACCTCCATGAGCGGTGTAGCGCTTAAGTCAATGTAGTTAGGTCAATTCAGTGTCCACGGAGATACTGTGTTGCTTCCATTGCCTGTCACACACTGTAGTGTAGAATTCTGCAGCGCTGGTCTGGGTGGAGAATGTTGCCCTAGGTTTCCTTATGTAGCTGTCTTGTGGGAATAACGCCCCATATCCAAATGCTGTTTTGCAGGTGATCTGGAAGCAGAGATGAAGGATGATTTACCTTTGACGTTTGACACCCTCCTCCATGTTCAACAGCTCAGGAAAAAGACACTGAGATCCTTCTGCAGCAAAACTGCTAAAGTCACCAAGCTTCCAGCCAGCCAGCAACAAGCAGCTGAGATGCTTTCAAGGATTGCAGTGAGCACCAAGCTGGATTTCCTGTACTGCCAAGTACCAGCAATTGGGCTGGAAAGCTGGGAATGGCTTTTGGAGGTGCTAGAGGAGAAAGAAGCTGTGACACTAGAGGTGGCAGTTCGCCAGCCCCAACATCATGGTCTACAGAAGCGACTCAGTGAGTTCAACCTGACAGCAATGGAGGCTATGCTGAGATTCTACACCAAAGTGCTGTTCGTCAGGGACCCTTTCCAGAGACTCATCTCTGCTTTCATGCATGGACTGGCAGATGGCCTAACTTTCAAAGAGTTCATCCAGAGCATTTTAAACAGAGGACCCCAGAATGCCAGCATGGAGTGGAAGCCACTGGTCAGCCTGTGCCGGCCATGCCTCATCCAGTATGACTATGTGATGATGTTTGGCTTCCTCAACAGAGAGGTGCATCACCTAATGCGTCGCATGGGGTTGCCAATGGATGTCCACCTGCCCGAGTTCACAGACTCCCAGATCTGGAGCACTTATAGCTGGTTATCAGAGCAGTTACTCAGTGAGCTGTCACTCAAAGAAAGGAGGCAGCTGGCCCACTTCTATCGCTGGGACTTTGCTGCCTTCCGGTTTTCTAGCAGTTTGCTTTGGGATCTCCCCAGTACTGAAGGAAGCAGATAATTACTCTGGCTCGGACAACAATTACAGAGAGTAGCCATCCAATGACAGTTCTCAAATATGTTAAGGGCTGTTATAAAGAAGGCGGTGATCAATTGTTCTCCCTGTCCACTGAAGGTAGGACAAGAAGTAATGGGCTTAGTCTGCAGGGAAGGAGATTTAGGTTAGATATTAGGAAAAACTTTCTAACAATTAAGGTAGTTAATGTCTGGAATAGGCTTCGAAGGGAGGTAGTGGAACCCCCCATCACTGGAGGTTTTTAAAACCAGGTTGGACAAATACCTGTGAGGGATGGTCTAGGTTTACTTGGTTCTGTCTCAGCGCAGGGGGCTGGACGTAATGACCACTCAAGCTCCCTTCCAGCCCTACATTTCTTTGATTCTGTTATTCTAAATGCAAATGCTTCGCAGTACAAGCTAATCACCAGCCGGGGTCAGGAGCCTGCAGAATAAGCAAAACAACTCGTTCTATGAGAGAAAAAAAGGGAGAGGCAACATTTGAACTGTGAGGCCCTCTGTGGGGAAAATGCGGACCGTGTTCCCATTCCTGGCATGTCCTGAAGGCAGCCTTGCACTAACCATAGCTCTGCTCTCTCTGTTCTACCATTACCCGTTTCCATTTTCATGGGCTCATATCCCTGCTGCTGCATTGGCTGGCCCAGAGAGACATGCTCCTCAAGGTGGCACAGTGGCTGCTCTCCCTAGAAGCTCTGGAAAGCATTGTGTGTCCTTTCATGGGTCTGGGCTTAATGGGCAAAATCTCAGAGAGCAGGGTCTGTAAGCACTCGCCATTTCACTCTGCTAGGTTACAGGTGCATTGCGCAGATGAACGACAGTTAGTGATACATTACTGTACACTCTGCCTTGTCTCAGCCATCTTGACATGTTGAGATGAATCAAGCATCAGCGCTTACCTTAAGAAATGCTTTTCATAACAACACAGCTAAGTGCTACTGTAAACCTCTCACTGCATAATGTGCACTTCTTGATTGAACATGAAAAGCAGTGGCTCTTATGCTGTCTTTAAAAGAGTGTGACCTCTCTCCAAAAGTCCTGCAATGCAGGTTACCATATGGTGCTGGAGCTACATGGATATTTATGCTCATTATTGGCTCAAAGAAGAAGAACTTGTAACAAGTGTGTGGCTGCCCATATGAAAACATGATCTGCTAAACTACAGCAGTGCAGCGTGGGGAACTTTTTCTGCTTGTGAGGTTCTGAATGCCCTCAACTGCTTCTGAGGTCAATGGGCTATTGTGTAGTTTAATTAATAAATGTGTCAACCACTGAGCTTTTTAAATGGACGGTGCTATAAGAAGCACAAAAAGGTGAGGCTGTGTGGCCTAGTGGATAGGGCACATGCCTAGTACTCAGGAGACCTGATTACTATTCCTAGCTCTGCCTCTGACCTGCTGGATGATTGTGCTTCAGTTTCTCATCTGTGAAATGGGGATAATCTTACTGACTCCTTTGTAGAGTGCTTTGAGATCTATTGTTGAAAAATGCTATATATGAGCTTGGTATTAGTAAGATGGCATTACAAAGCTGTTAAAATGTCCATTATTAATGCACTAACGTCTAGAATAACATTTATATGTGTTTTTAGTCTGCGATAATGTCCAGTTAATGCAGAAATTCATACACATTCATGTGACAAAGGTACCAACAACAGTGCTAATTAAAAGAATATATGCGGTGTTGTGGTTGGATCAGTCCCAGGGTATCAGTGCAAATATTTGTAATCAAAAATAATATAAAGTGAGCACTGCATACTTTGAATTCTGTGTTGTAATAGAAATCAATATATTTGAAAATTTAGAAAAACATCCAAAAATATTTAATACATTTCAATAGGTATATTGTTGTTTGAACACTGTGATTAATTGCAATTAATTTTTTTAATTGTTTTGAATTAATCGCATGAGTTAACTGCAGTTAATCAACAGCCTGAGTAAATTTCCTTTTTTTCCAGACAGTCTATATGACAGCCTGTGACATACCAAGGTACAGTCCAGACTAATGTGTGGCTGTGTCACCCCCTGCCCTGCAACTTTGGGTGCCTTACCATGGCTTGCTGACATAGCTCCCACTTGGGCCACTCGTAAACAGCCTTCCAGCATGAAAGCCACACCCTGAGTATCTCTGTGCAACTACAGCCTGGCAGCCACGCTTGGATTACACTCTGGTTCTCGCCAGCCTTGGTAATATTGCAGGGTGACCCCAACATACATTTCTGTGGGGGGAAATCTAAGACTGGAGGTATGTCCAGCCCTCTCCTGCAAGTTATATGAAGTCTGTTATTTCTTGAAAAGGAATAATATGTCAACTTATTATTTCAAAAAGTTAGACACTTCCATTTAAACACACTGGATCAGATAAAACAATGAAACAAGTTTATTAACTATAAAGACATTTGAAGTGAATACAAAATTTTAAGTGAGACACAGAAGTCAGAAATGGTTACAAGAAAAATAAAGATAAAATGCAACTCGTGCCTAACTTAACACACTATATTAAATTCAAAGCAAAGTTTTCTCACCACATGCCTTCAACAGTCTTACTTGCCAAGCTTCTTAGGTCAGGAACCCTCTTCTCAGAGTCCAGAGAATGCTTCCTTTGTTGCTTCAAGTGCAGTGAATGTGATGGGCAGGGAGAGAGATCGGAGTGTTTGTCCCTTGTTTTTCTAGTTTCAGTCCCTCTCTGGAAAAACATTTCCAGCTGGGTACCAGGAGACAAAAAGTCTATGTGGAAGGATGTTCTTGCTGCTTTTTCCTCACCTATTTAAGCTTCCTTTGTTTCCATTCCTGCTTACTGTTTATTGCTTAAATGCAAATTAAGTAGAGTACACATTCCTTTGTTTAAGACAGGCCTGTTTGCCAATCTCAGTTTGGAACATATGTTAATAACACTATACAGCGAAATCTTACAGCTTCACAAACAATTTTGCCTTACTTATTTTATCAGGATGATACTGATCAGGAAATTATGAGTTTTCAAATAATACTTAGAAGGCATATTTTGTTCAAAAATTATTACAACAGTGGGTAGTGTGTGAACACAGAGGTATATTCTGTCACACAGCCACAACGTTTTGAGCTGAATTTTAGACATAAATGTTTTAAAATGCCTAACCTAAAAACTTGGTAAATTGGGTGCAAGCAAACAATATGCTTTTTGATACACATAAATGTAAATGTATATATCTAGGAACAAAAAAAATGTAGGATATAGCTACCGAATGGGCGATTCTAATCTGGGAAGCAGTGACCCTGAAAAAGATTTGGGGGTCATGGTGGATAATCAGCTAAAAATGGGCTCCCAACATGGCGTTGTGGCCAAAAAAGCTAATGCCATCCTGGATACATAAACAGGGAAATCTTGTGTAGGAGTAGAGAGGTTATTTTACCTCTCTATTTGGCACTGGTGTGACCGCTACTAGAATACTGTCCCCAGTTCTGGCGTCCACAATTCAAAAAGATTGCTGATAAATTGGAAAGGGTTCAGAGAAGAGCCACAGGAATGATTTGAAAATGTGCATTATAGTGAAACTCAGTGAACTCAATTTAGTTTAACAAAGAGAAGTTATGGGTAACTTGATTACAGTCTGTAAGTACCTACATGGGGAACAAATATTTATTAATGGGCTCTGCGATCTAGTAGAGAAAGGTAAAACACAATCCAATAGCTGCAAATTGAAGCTAGATAAATTCAGACTGGAAATAAGGCATAAATTCTTGACAGAAAGGATAATGAACCACTGGAACGAACAATTTACCAAAGGTCGTGGTGGATTCTCCATCACTGACAATTTTTAAATCAAGATTGGATGTTTTTCTAAAAGCTCTGCTCTAGGAATCATTTTGGGAAAGTTCTATGGCCTGTGTTATATAGGAAGTCAGACTAGATGATCACAATGGTCTTTTTTGGCTTTGGAATCTATGAATTAACCAGTGCAGCCATTTAAATGTCATAAAACAGAGGCCAAATTCCAACCAGATGTAAGTGAGCAACACTCCATTTAAGTCAACCAAGTAAAATCTGCTTACACCAGCTCTGGCTAGCAACTTCAAAATGCATCAAGGAAAAAAGGCCATTTTGACTGGATTTAGCACATCCAAGTCCTCCCCAGTTTTTCACATCTCAGAGTTTTATAATCATACTTAAAAAAAATGCTTTTACAAACAAGCTTGTTGTAAACATTTCTTTGATCCTTGCAGCGAACTTAAATGAACCTTGTAAGTTTTTCAATTACACAGACAGCAAAGCCATCATCTTACTCTTCATTTACATTTTCATCCCAGCAATAACCTGCCAGCAATACCCCTTCCTCATGGAAATGATGATTCCACAATTGAATTATGGAGCTTCATGAATCAGTGGATGAGACACATGAATACAGATTTGTTTTCTGCTACAGTGTTTTTCTTTTTGGACCCCTGGGATAAAACCAGCTTCATGAGCAGACCTTGTTCCTTCAACTTCCCTTTTATACCCTCACAGACCATGGCTTAAAAGTCCCTGGTTTGGCAGATGGACACTGTAAAAAATGAATACAAAAAGTTAAATTGACTGATGGCAGCAACAAACTGGAAGCATACACTGAATTTTTAATGCAGGCAGACTGACCAGATTGTTACCATTTGTGGTAGGTGGGCTTCGTACTGTTAAATATCTAAGCTTAGAATCCCCATCAGACAGAATACAGGATCTGTACCACATGTAACTAGCAATAAGAGAACTGCAACAGTTCTGGTTCAGAGGCCAGATGACAAATATGCTGGGCATAATCCTGATATCCTTACACAGAGCTAGATGCTGCTCATCTCATTCACAAGACAAGTAGTAAGTCACAAGCAAGGCAAGAAGGCTTCGGCCCATTGTCTTTGCCCTTAATTACAATGGGGTTTATATCGGAGTAATGACCAATGCCCCAGTCTTGCAACTGACTGCACATGGACAGATGCCTGCACAGAACCCCATTAAAGTCAACGGGGCTCCACTGGGATTCAGGGTCCACCTGCATACACTCCTACTGACTGTAATGGAGCACTGCAAGGAAGCAGGGTCAACACAGGCAGAGACAGATGCAGGATCAGGGCCTGTATGACGACTTCAGGGTAGGCCCACAGATGATCAGAAGACTGGAGAGGTCATGATATTCAGTGATGGTCATCAAAGCAGAAAGCACAAACACAGGCCTTAGCGGTACTCCTCCTTTCCAGTATGGAGACCAACACTGTTAATGATAGACTTGCTAGATGCATTAATGTTTGGGAGGCAGTCAGAAATAAGGGTGAGGAGCACCAGGGAGATGCCAATGAATCATTTAATCTATGCCTTTGCATTACAGTAAGATGGAATGCAGGTCCTCAAAGAATCAATCCTGAAGCACTTGCATGAGAGGAAAGTGATCAGGAACAGCCAGCATGGATTCACCAAGGGAAGGTCATGCCTGACTAATCTAATCGCCTTTTATGATGAGATTACTGGTTCTGTGGATGAAGGGAAAGCAGTGGATGTATTGTTTCTTGACTTTAGCAAAGCTTTTGACACGGTCTCCCATAGTATTCTTGTCAGCAAGTTAAGGAAGTATGGGCTGGATGAATGCACTATAAGGTGGGTAGAAAGCTGGCTAAATTGTCGGGCTCAACGGGTAGTGATCAATGGCTCCATGTCTAGTTGGCAGCCGGTATCAAGTGGAGTGCCCCAAGGGTCGGTCCTGGGGCCGGTTTTATTCAATATCTTCATAAATGATCTGGAGGATGGTGTGGATTGCACTCTCAGCAAATTTGCGGATGATACTAAACTGGGAGGAGTGGTAGATATGCTGGAGGGGAGGGATAGGATACAGAAGGACCTAGACCAATTGGAAGATTGGGCCAAAAGGAATCTGATGAGGTTCAATAAGGATAAGTGCAGGGTCCTGCACTTAGGACAGAAGAACCCAATGCACAGCTACAGACTAGGGACCGAATGGCTAGGCAGCAGTTCTGCAGAAAAGGACCTAGGGGTGACAGTGGACGAGAAGCTGGATATGAGTCAGCAGTGTGCCCTTGTTGCCAAGAAGGCCAATGGCATTTTGGGATGTATAAGTAGGGGCATAGCGAGCAGATCGAGGGACGTGATCGTTCCCCTCTATTCGACATTGGTGAGGCCTCATCTGGAGTACTGTGTCCAGTTTTGGGCCCCACACTTCAAGAAGGATGTGGATAAATTGGAGAGAGTCCAGCGAAGGGCAACAAAAATGATTAGGGGACTGGAACACATGAGTTATGAGGAGAGGCTGAGGGAGCTGGGATTGTTTAGCCTGCAGAAGAGAAGAATGAGGGGGGATTTGATAGCTGCTTTCAACTACCTGAAAGGGGGTTCCAAAGAGGATGGCTCTAGACTGTTCTCAATGGTAGCAGATGACAGAACGAGGAGTAATGGTCTCAAGTTGCAGTGGGGGAGGTTTAGATTGGATATTAGGAAAAACTTTTTCACTAAGAGGGTGGTGAAACACTGGAATGCGTTACCTAGGGAGGTGGTAGAATCTCCTTCCTTAGAGGTTTTTAAGGTCAGGCTTGACAAAGCCCTGGCTGGGATGATTTAACTGGGAATTGGTCCTGCTTTGAGCAGGGGGTTGGACTAGATGACCTTCTGGGGTCCCTTCCAACCCTGATATTCTATGATTCTATGATTCTATGGAGTCCCTGGTAGTTGCCCTATTCGCATTGGTTAATAGAGCCTGGGAGCAAGCTAAAGTTGAGACACTGTTGCAACTTGTTCTATCCTGAACCCGCATTTTATTAATTAGATCAGAGAGAGAGCTGTGTAGAGAGATGGCTTCTAAGTTTGTTAGATTGCTGTTTTGAGCTCTGTTACTCTGAGGAAACTTTCTCTCTGTTTAATAACAGCAGTGTATTCTTCTGAGAAGGAAATCCAAGTGGCTGCTTTATGATTCTTCAGTATAAAGAATTTCCTCTCAACCATATAATGCAGATAAATAGAAGGAAGAGTTATGGGAGCCTTTCCCCCAGTCTCCAGGTTCAGCTCATGCAATATGGTCTAACAACAAGATTATTCAATTAGAGAGACCAGGTGGATGAGGTAATATCTTTTACTGGACCAGCTTCTGTCGATAAGAGAGACTAGCTCTTGAGCCACACAGAGCTCTTCTTCCGGTCTGGGAAAGGTAATCCCAGGGTCACAGCAAAATGAAAGATGGAAAAGATAGTTCAGCATAAGTAGTTAGCACACATTGTAAAAGGGACCATTCAAGGTAGAGTGGCCCCTTAACACCTCTGCAGTCATAGGACAAAAAGAGGTTAATGGGTTACAGATCCTTGTAAGGAGGCATAAATCCAGTGTCTGTAATCCATGATTACAGTAGTTTCTCACTAACAGAAGTCGGTCCAATAAAAGATATTACCGGACCCACATTGGCTCTCTAATATCCTGGGACCAACACGGCTACAACTACACTGCATACAAGATTCTTCAATACCTTCTGTATCTTGTGCTCAATGCTGAGCTTTTACTTAATAGGAAATCCAAACCCTGGTATGAAAGATGGTATGTATACATTACACACTTTAAAATTGGACCACTCGTCTTATCATTACTTTAAATTAAAAACTAAAATATTTCTAAAAATCTAATTTATTTTTAACGGTTTATGCTGTATATTTTTCACACTTCACTCATTATAGACGGTGTGCAGTGTAGTTGTAGCTGTGTTTGTCCCAGGGGATTGGAGAGCAAGGTGGATGGGGTAATATCTTTTATTAGACCAACTTCTGTTGGAGAGAGAGAGACAAGCTTTCGAGCCCTATAGAACTGAGGAAGAGCTGTGTGCGTCTCAAAAGTTTGTCTCTCTCAATCACCAACAAAACCTGGCCCAATACAAGGTATTACCTCACCCACCTTGTCTCTTGTATAGACTGGTCAGTTTCACTTCCTGCTTAAAGCCAGGGTCAATACTGAGCTCTGTTGCACTTGGGGTGACCAGATAGCAAGTGTAAAAATATCGGGGCAGGGAGTGGGGGGTAATAGGTGCCTATATAAGAAAAAGCCCTCCAAATCGGGACTGTCCGTAAAAAAATCGGGACATCTGGTCACCCTAGTTGCATTAACAATATGATGTAGGGGTTGGGTTTCCAGGACAGCGGAAAAATGTGTACATTAAGGAGATAAAACCTGCACTCATTGACAAGGCTTCTGTCCATACTAAATTTTGCAATGTCTGTTCCCTGCCATGAAATTTTATTTTGTGGGTGAAGGGTATCCTGAATTAGGCTGATAATGTCCCTTTAATATACTAAAGTCACAATACCACATTGTATAGAGCACTTCTTTGGAAGCTCTCCATAAGCAGCTGATGTTTGGATTTGCATCTTTCTTTCAATAGCATCAAACCATCGAACAAAATAGAAAGCTGCTATCTCTATTAAATGTCCTAATCTGATCACATGATCTGCTCCACAAAATGACTCATCTACCACCTGGGACGGAATGGTGTTGTTGAATTGGATCGTGGAACATTATGAAGCCGAGAGAGCCTAAATACTGTACCAATTTGGTGAACATGTCGATGCAGGCATTGCGGATCCTCTCCGGGGTGGCAGGGCTGTCTAGTCTGAATGGCCCTTTCAGGCCAGATTCTGCCCTTGCAGCGAAGATGGCATCTTTAATGGCATAAAACACAGAGGCAGACAGGAACAGGGGAGGCTCACCCACAGCCTGGACAGATAGAACACAAGAGAGAATCAGACTGACCCCAAACAGACTCCTCCTAGTCTGGATTGGGGGACCATTGGAGGGAGAGGAGGAGCAGAAGCTAGCAGAGGTCATTAGCTGTTCATCTTACTCTTGACTTCCTTCTTTTGTAGGTTTCGACCTTCTTTCCTGCTAACAGCATGAGTACATGATCATGATTAATATAGCCTTACTGATTTGCAAACACATTTTCCTGGGGTCAGGGAAAAGGAGATGAATTGGGAGACAGACAACGTAAAAACAAATATTTAGATGATGTTCTGAGGTCTCTTTTTGTGCCCCCTTGAACTGAAAGTAAACTGGACACTCTTTGAGCCTGTGCTAGGGTCATATGTCAAGCTGCATACTGCTCAGTCCTAGCAATATGACCAGCTAAAGAGAACAGAGACGATCTGCAATGGCAACAGCTGAAAAACATTCACAGTACATTATTAACCCCTTATGGTGAGGGACCCTGCAACCCCAAAGGAAAAACAGCACTCTGCAACCAATGGGGAAAAAGATAATGGAATTACAACAAATCTGTGGGAGTAACTCTTTTGTAAATCTGTAGCTTCACAGTGGTTTCTGTGCTGCATACCACAATTGCTCAGAGCTTTCAGAGTAACAGGAGGCATAGAATTCAGAAAACCTGCTCTGAAAGCACAGGCTACTTGAGCTAAAGAAGAATCATTATTAGTGTTAACAGTATAGGGTTTAGGACACAGGTGAGCAGTTCAGACTCTCTCCAGTACAGGGCAGCGGTGATAATGTATTAGCCATTTCACCATTAAATCTTTTAATATGGGTATTATCATTCATATTAACGATTACTGGTAGAAGGAATGCTAACAAACTGATTATAAAACGAACAGCTAATCAAAATGCTCTGATCTCTTCAAAGCCAGATACACCATTAACCTCCTCATTACTGTAAATGTGGTCTCTTTGCACAACACTTATCAAATACAGCTTCCGCGGAAATAAGGATTAGTAGACGGCATGTGGATGCCAGGAGGATACCTTGGATGAATAAATCGCTTTGCTGTTTGGACAGTCCCGGAGAAGAGAGACATAGAATTCTGTTGGGATGTCTCCAAACGCTGGGATCTTGTACATTCCAGGCCCTCGGGTATA
This sequence comes from Lepidochelys kempii, assembly GCF_965140285.1. NCBI lineage: Eukaryota > Metazoa > Chordata > Testudines > Cheloniidae > Lepidochelys > Lepidochelys kempii. Next base: position 157,726,858 of record NC_136382.1, read on the forward strand.
CAAGTCTCCTTCAGGGGAATACCGCAACTCCTCCAGGGTAAAGAGCCCAAGGCCTTGGATAAATCCTCCCTCTATCTACAGAAGAAAGAAAGACTAGGTCACATTCTTCTTTGTGCTCCTTCACACAAAAAAGCAATGACCATTCCAAATGGCACGGTCCTGGCCAAATTCCCACATGGATAATTACATTCTGTGTCCTTACATTCCACTTGCATTTTTAATTGGATATGGTGTTCTCCTTCTGTCCCTGCCCTATATTTGCTGTGTACTGTGGCTGTGCCCCACCCAAGAAGTGGCTGCATTTCAGTGGTGGGTGGAGCAATTCCTCTATATCACAAACTGATATATGTAAAGTGATTTGGAATCTTTTTTGATAAAAAATACTATATGCAGTAAATGTAAGATACCATGTTTCTTATGCAGTAAATAAAAATCAAGACCCATAAATGGCAAGCTAGCGATTTCTTCCTAAAAGCTGTTATTGCAGGCCTTTAGCCGTTTAGTGAATCCAATGGTAATTCAAAGATTTAGTGCAAACAAAGCCATCTGAGAAGCTGAAGGTGACAAAAGATTTCTCTGAAAACAAGTTTTACTCATTTTATGTATTTCAAAATAAAACCTACCACTTGCTACACACTGCATATTCCTGCATCATCAGCACAAGCAGAGATACTTGTACATATTTGCCCATTTCTCTGGGTAACTCTGTGGTGGTTTGCACACAGTAGCAATCAGGTAGGCTGAAAGATACTCAGCCATTGCTTAGACACTATAATGATGGGAGCTGTAGAATAAACGATAGTAGATTGGGTCGCTAGAGGGCAAATTTTTCACAAGCATCTAAGTCTCATTGAAAGTCAATGGGACTTAGGTACTTTTGGAAAAATTTGTCCAGAGAATAGAGAGATGAGATAGCAAATACCCTAGAAGAACAAAAGGAAAAGGAGGACTTGTGGCACCTTAGAAACTAACAAATTTATTTGAGCATAAGCTTTCGTGAGCTACAGCTCACTTCATCAGATGCATCCACTGCATGCATCCGGTGAAGTGAGCTGTAGCTCACGAAAGCTTATGCTCAAATAAATTGGTTAGTCTTTAAGGTGCCACAAGTACTCCTTTTCTTTTTGCGGATACAGACTAACACGGCTGCTACTCTGAAACCTGTCATTCTAGAAGAACAGGCTCTGAATGCAAAAGGGTAATCATAAATTCACAACTCATTCCAAAGAAAAAGGTCAGAAGAGGAGAAAAAAGAGCTGCTTGTAAATACACTAGAACTGTCTTTTAGGGGCAATTCCCACTCTCTGTGCCAACCCCAAATACCAGTACATGGAGATTTGATGCAGGGGTGTAATAATCCCTGCATGTCTTGTGCTCCCTTCTTCCCAAAGGCTGCATATATTTGTGGATCGATCAGCCATGTCCCCTGGCCATCTATCACCTGTCCCCTAGCCTGTGCTACCCCCAAATCCTCCTTGTGTGGCAGTACTGAAGGAGGCCCCTTGGAGCAGGCTTCAGTTATCCTGCCCCCTTCTTATGCATTCAGGGCCCAGGATGACTGTGGAGACAGTAAGCAGGATTTTCCCCACTGGGATTTTTGTTCCACAAACAGACTTCACTCTAAGTAGAGATTTCTTTCTAACCGGGATAGCAACCTGTACCTCGTGATGCACTGGGATCACTTGAGACTTTCATCCAACTTCATCATAAATGGAGTTTCACTCTATCCCAGTCCACTATTACTGGGAGAATACCACTGCATTCAGTAGTGCAGTGTGTGCAAACTTCCGCAGCTCCCGGCCTCTGGTGGTGGGGGTACCTCTCAGCTCAGAACCGTGGGGGAGAGGGAAACCCTAGCTCACCAAGCTCCCAGAGCTCTCAGCCAGGCCCCCGCAGCAAACTTCCAGTCATTCAGCCTCCAGAATAAGTAGTAGTAAAAGACGGACAGGTCACGGGAAATAAAGAAAAATTCATGGAAGCCTTCTCTGACTTTTACTAAAAATATTCATCACAAAATGAGGAGCTGCTAGACAGCAGCAGGGGCCTGGCTGAGAGCTCTGAAAGCTTGGTGAGCTAGGGTTCCCCTCTCCGGCACAGTTCTGAGCTGAGAGGACCCCCCACCACCAGAGGCTGGGAGCTGCGCGGTCCCTCTCACCCACAGCTGCTTGGAGCCCCCAGCACCTGTGGCAGCAAGGAGCTCTGGGGGTCCCCCGCCTCCTGCAACAGCCAGGAGCTGCATGGTGCCCCCTGCTACCCATGGGGGCCAGGAGCTCCAGGGTCCCCCAGCACCTGGGAGCTCTGGGGGTCCCCTGCCGGGACCGGCAGCTGCAGAGTATGCCACTGCCCATGGCAGCTGGGAGCTGCAGGGTACCCACACCACCTCGGAGCTAGGGGGCTCCACTGCCTTGGGTGGCGGGGATACCCTGCAGCTCCTGGCCACCCTGGGCAGTGATGGGACTCTGCAGCTCCCAGCCACCTGCGGGCTGAATTCATGGAGGTCTTCGGAAGTCCCAGATTTCATGACTTCCACAAACTCCATGATAAAATCATAGCCTTACTCATTACTGCTAGTTACTGAAAAGTGTTACTGTGTGTTTGTTCCTGTACAAAAGACAGAGGAAAATACGGTCCCTGCCCAGGGAGCTCACAAGCTAAACTATTAATGTAGGTTTTAATACATCATCTCCCAGCACCACTTGGGTACCTGAGCACCTTGGGCACTCATCCTGCAATCCTTACCAATGTAAGTACTCTTTACTCACACAAAACACTCCCATTAACCTTGACTGGACTACACACTGGGGTAAAAGCTGCAGCATTGGGGCTTAAATCAGCCATCATACATTACAGACACAAAACATGCCAGATGAGGATCCAATCTTAAAGCAGTGCAAATCTTCTCTCCTCCCAAACTCAGTATGCTTGCTTTCTCTGAATTCATTCCTTACTTGGGCTGAGGTACAGAAAAAACATCAGTGTGGTGATAACTGAAGGCCACATAGGAGCCTTAATAAACAATACCAAACAAGAGGATATTTCCCTGCGCCCAACCCTGTGTCTATTCGGTTATTTCTCATCAGCCAGCCCAATATGCTTCTCTGTTTAAGAACTGCAGTGCTATATTTGCAAAGATACAGCCCATAGAGAAGAAAAGGAGAGGTGGTCTAAAGTGGCCCACAGCAGCATAATTTCCTGACCAAACAAAATGTGGTTGAATTGGTGATAGTAATGCTTACCTGTCCTATATCTATGGCTGGGTTCAGGCTGGTGCCAACATCCATTACTATGTCTGTGCGAAGGTTCTGAAAGTTACCAGAAGTAAAGAATAAATAAGCACAGAGAATAACTGAAATTGGGCCACTGTGACTTTATACTTCTTAGTTAATATATCCAATACTATCCACATTTTGGCCAGCATTCCTGTTTTCACACATATATATGTATGGTATCTAAAGACTTCTCACTCCCCATGGGTCATATATTAAACAAAGCTGATTGTTGTCTTTAAACTTAATATTGAGCCTGAAACCAAATTCAGCCCTGGGGTAACTCAAATGAAGGCAATCAATTTTTCTCAGAGATCTGTTCGACCCATTATCCAGGTTGCCGGTGATCTGTGCTTTTTATCAGAACATAACAAATGAAATCAATGTCATGTCCAGGCAAGCATTTTTTAATAAAAATTTCCCAGCCCTACTTTTAATGAGTAACTCAATTCTCTAACCAATTTATTTGAGCATGAGCTTTCGTGAGCTACAGCTCACTTCATCGGCTGTTACTCTGAAACCTGTCAATTCTCTAATCTTTTACTGCTGCTTTGTGCTTACATAGTGCTGGCACCTTTGATTTAACAACCTCAAATGGTTTTGCAAGGCTCATAATACACTTGTGAGGTACATAATTATTAATATATTATACCAGCTTTACATATGGTTACATTAAGGAACAGAAAAGCTAAGAAATTTGCTCTGGGCCACAGTGAGTCAATGGCATAGCTGGAAAGAGATTAACTCCCAGTCTTTGATCTAACCACTAGACAATGCTTTCTTCACCTTAACTACAGAGGGTTTTTTAATCATCTACCCCACTCACCTTATGGTCACCTGTCAGGCAGTCTATCTCAACCTCAGAGCAAGCAACCCCATAAGAGAAGTAGTTGAAAGGATTTCCTTCATTTTTCTCATAGTCATACGAAAGGTCAGGAATTCTTAACAGAAAGAAAACAAAACGTCTGATTGCATTCATAAGATTTTCTTATACTTCACCCATTTTTCCTCTGTGTAGACTAGATACGCAGAAAGTAAAAAAATAAAGAAATCCAAGGCTATCTTGCACTTGATAAACGTAGTAAGACTCCTTGAAGAATTTTTATCCATCTTAACTAATCTATCACTTGTTTCTCTGGAACATAAACATTTATAATGCCCATATACAGTCCCAATCCCAGGAGTCCAATATTAAATACTTTATGCAAGGCATAAAATTGTGCATATCCCAGAACTAGTTAAATTCTGTGCTGACGTGAAATGGAGCCAGAGAGTAAGACTGAGTTATGGAGCGATTCATTTTTTTGAAGTAGTTCACAGCAAATCCTGTGTTACGCAGCTGAGACTGTTTATGTAAATACTGGTGTTTTGTTAAACACCAACGAAGCCACTTGGCTCAGAGACAAATGCATTTCAAAGATGCGGTAGAAACTGGCTCACATCATGAATTCCAGTCCCATAGTATCTATTCTCAATATCCAGTTTAATGTTTTGTGATGAGTCCTATGCCTTTTATAATGATGGCGTTGGGTTTGCCTCTGACAGTAAGGCTGATTGATGGGAGAAATGTTTCATTTTAGAGCTTCACAAGAACCAGCACAAAAAAGAAGCGTGAGAATGAAATTGAAAACAATGGAATCAGCTCATGTACTGGAGGCCAGAATGTGGCTTTATTTAATTGACTGCCTCTAATACCATTCTGAAAGCAACGATGATCCCTTTGGAGGTTTTCCTAAGGGGCAAATCGTGATCCCTTCTCCACTGGGGATGGAAAACCTAAAAGGCAGTGACAAATCAGGCAGTTCTAATCTTAAGGAAAGGCAGAAAGCTGGGAGCCAAGTGCCACGCAGACCCCTGGGTCAGATTCACTTACATCTCTTTAAATCTGAACTAACTCCACTGAAGTCAGAGTTACTCCAGGTTTATAATAGTGAAAATGAGATCTGAATGTGGCCCCACACTTGTCTCAGAGCTGTGCTCCACCAATGACTCATCTTCCCTAGCTCAGGAGCATGTTTGAGAGTAGAGGTGTGGCTGATGGATGGGCTGCTGCAAGCATCCCTCAGCTGACTTTCGCCATGTAGGCCAGGGCATGCAGCTGCTGAGATGGCTACTGCAGCCTTCACCAGCCATAATAGCTGCAGAACAGCTTCGTGGCCTGAGAGGAGAGTAATTATTCACCCAGTAATCACCATGGAATGCTCCTGCACATAGACTATGTAACTAGGCAAAAATATTACTGCACTACCCCAGCTTTAATACTCACCTATAAAATCCTGTGGCTGACAGACTAACACAGTTAATGTAGGCTGCTCCCACCTGATAAAATAAGCAGGTTTTTTAAAAGTTAGTATTATTAAACTAATTTTTGTTCAATAACCTTCTGAGAATGCATCCTGAGGAAGCCCATGGCCACATACTCAATAGAGGATGACATTCACAGTAGAGCGGAGTGAATAACTGATTTTTTGGGAGCCAAACATCTTGCAATTTCTTGATTTTCTCATCTTCCTTGAAAGGTCTGCACCATAGTAAAAATAACCTCAAGCACAGGAGTCTTGGAACTTGGAATCTGGCTGGGAGATTAACACACAGAGGTATTTCAATTTGAGTAGTCCTTGACAATACAATAGGTGTGAGGTCTTTTTTAGGAGTGGTGGGTGAAATTCTGTGGCCTGCATTGTGCAGGAGGTCAGACTAGATGATCATAATGGTCCCTTCTGACCTAAATATCTATGAATCTATGAATACAATGCAAGGTGTGCCCACTCTTCAGATGTTGGAGTAAGGGAACTCTTGTCCCCACTGAGGATGGTTGAAAAGTGTCCTGGAAGTTTTACAAAGAAGTCTTCTCTTTTTCCACAGAAACACTTTTCTGTGAGCAGAGATTTCATTCTCATCAGGATTGCAATCTGACCATTGAGATACAATGGAACCATTTGGGATTTTTCTCTTAACTTCATTAGAGATTAGACTTCAGTATGCCCAAATTAGTTATAAGCAGGTTCCTGTGAGGGGAAATCTCCCTTGTAAAACCACAAGTGGAAGCTAGATGTCACCCCCTTTTGAGTTCACCCCTCTCCAGTATCCTTTTCCTCCCAAGCTAAGTTGCTGCACTGTCTATCCCAGAGCCTCCTGGAACCTTTCCTACAGGATGAGCAGGGATAGCGGATTTGTCTACATGTTTGATTTACCAACAAAATAATTCTCTGAACAGCCCACATCTAACCTGTACCAGGTACACCTCTACCCCAATATAACGCGGTCCTCGGGAGCCAAAAAATTCTAACCGCATTATAGGTGAAACCGCGTTATATCAAACTTGCTTTGGCCTTGAGCATTTCCGTTATGAATAGTTACTTCCTGCCCTCTAATAACTGACCCCTCAGAACCCCCGACCCATCCAACCCTTCCGCTTCTTGTCCCCTGACTACCCCCTCCAGAGACCCCCCTGCCCCTAACCACCCCTCCCAAGACCCCACCCCCTATCTAAGCCCCCTGCTCCTTGTCCTCTTACCGCCCCCTCAAGAGACCCCCCCCATCCCTCATCACCCCTAGGACTCCACCCCCTACCCAACCCCCCTGCTCCTTGTCCCCTGACTGACCCGATCCCATCCACATCCCCATCCCCTGACAGGCCCCCCGGGACTCCCACGCCCTATCCAATGCCCCCATTCCCCACCCCTAGAACCTCCGAACCATCCAAACCCCGCTGCTCCCTGTCCCCTGACCACCCCCCAAGACCCTCTGCCCTTATCCAACCCCTTGGCCCTGGCCTGGCACCCTTAACAGGCCACTCAGAGCAGCGTGTCAGACCCAGACACACTGATCTGCCGGAGTGCACAGCCCCGCCCTTCAGAGCACTGCTTTACCGCGTTATTTCGGGTTGCATTATATCAGGGTAGAGGTGTATAAACAACTTACCCAGTCCTTCCAGGATCCTTTGGGGTTTGAATGTTTGAATGGCTTTAGCCTTTCTAAAATAGTCTCACACGCTCTCTAAAAAACAAAACAAAATAAAGAGCACTTGAAAAACTTGAAGTAGGCCTTGAAAATATGAGTTTATTACACAATCATTCACAGTTACCCTCTGCCTAAATCAATGTTGTCCTTAGGACACTGACATATCATTAAATGGACAAGGTTCAGTAATTGGGAGAGCTGATCATAAAGGCGTAGTTTGATTGGGAAATAAAAGGATTCTAAAGCTGATTGGTAAAGGGAGATCCCAGTGATGGCTCATAGCCAAGCCAGTTCTAAGTGTGGGAAAGCAGGGTGGCCGCCCGGAGCACAGACTTGCAGGGGGCACTGTACTGCAGTGGCCTACCATTTTGGCTCAGCTGCGATTGGTTGGCTGTGGTGGTGCTTTTGTTTTGTTTTTTGGCTCAGCCACTGTGGGCAGGGGTGCCAAAAATGTTTTCCATCCTGGCAGGCAAAATGGCTAAGTCCACTCCTGGTATAGGGTCTTGTGAGTCATGACACACAATATTGGATGGATTCTAGTTTATAAAGAAAACTTTGCCTATTTTAACCCCTTCCAGGCCACCTGAAAATATCTAGCAAGGCGAGCTTGTAGCAACATGAAAATAATTCACCATGCCTTCGTGCAATTCCCTGTCCTGTGCAGCATGCCTGTAGATTTGATGCCAATTCCATGTAGTCCCCAACCCATCTACATATTATACTTAACAGTGTACCATGCTTGCGGTTAATACAACAGACATTACTAGGAAGCTATTAATTTAAATGGCTGCCTTTCTTCAATTTACTAATTGGCAATGGACTGAACATGAGAGTTTCATAAAAACCTTGAAATAAATATGGTCATTCATTAGCTGTGGCATCCTAATAATTGTGGCCATCACAAGGAAGTATGAGGTATCACGTGCTTATTATTTCCTTTTCAAGGACACTGGGCATCCCATATCTTTTTAAAGAAACATGTAGACAGCATGTTTTTCTGTTCTGGAGCCCTAGACTATCAGATAGAGGTTTGAGTTATGCAATTGCCTTACAAGGACAGCCATCCCATTAAGGTCTGTGCTGACAGAAGCAGCTGTTGCAGAGGTATTTGGGACCGTATTAGTGCTGGTCTCACTGAGGTGAATGCTGGTGGTGGGGATTCCCAGAGTTCTGCTGGCAACCTGCAGAGCAACAAAAAAATGACTGTTTGGTGTACATATTTGTGAGGCATGCCATTCCCTATCCACAATATCCATGCTGCAACCTTCTCTTCTCTCCCATCCCAAGTTTCACCTCTTTGGGTTATTTGGTGTTAGAGTTAGCTCTAGGTTTGTCATGGTCAAGCATGAGAACTTGTGTGTTTGTCAAATGTCCTTACAACCATTTCATTATTCAGACTTTTTTTTTTTTTTTGCCAGCCCAAGATTCAACAACTGTAGAAGATAGAGAGGAAAAAGTTCCAGTACATCACACAATCCATCTTCTTGCCAATGTAAGAAGTTGTGTCACATCTAGCTTTAAATGCCTCCAAACAATCGGGGCATATGCTACTTGTACATATAAAATATGGAACAATATATGCAGCAAGTGCCCTTTAATTGCTATAACATTTATTGCAGTTATTGTTTCTGTAACCTTCCAGAATTTAAGTCCATCTTGGGTATGGGCACTCCTAAGCTCTTACTGCAATTTTCCAATGGCACTGCAAATTTCAAACTCAAAAACATTACAATCTACTTGTCACTCTAACTGTTTAAATGAGCCATTGTGCAAAAGCTTCTAGTTATCAGAAGATGATGCTTGCTGCAGTACTGACCTGCATAAACAGGTCACAATGACTTCCAGATAACTGGCTTTATATATGTCATATAGCATCACAGACTAGGTTATGGGAAATCCTGGTGAGAAGGAGGGATGGAAGAGCCCGGAAGTTTGGGGTAAAAAGTTTCTAAACATCTCTCTGTTGGACATGAAATAAAACCTTAACATGTTCTACGAGTCTTAGGGTGAAATCTTGGCTCCATTGAAGTCAGTGAAAGTTTTGCCATTGACTTCAATGGAGAGAGGATTTCACCCACAGAATTCTAGAACCCATTAAGTTCTAAAATGTTCGGAATTATGGGTTTCAGATTCTCGCATCTCTAGCAAAGCCTTTTAAAAAAAATTAAGCCAGATTCTGATCTTGCTTATCCCAGTGTAAATCGAGAGTAACTCCATCAACATCCGTGGAATTCCTCCAAATTCACATTGCCGTGAAATCAACATCTATCTTTATTAAAAGTTTTAACAAGATATGTCAAATACAAAAAACAAAGAGAAATATTAGTTTAAATATAATGTGAAAATTACAGTTTTATAGGATCAGAAAGAAAAAATGTAGCTTCTTCTCGCAATAAAGAGTACAACCTTATTAATAGTGCATAGTCTGCACGGCTACATTAAACTGAACATATTAGTGTACACCAGTGTGTATAGATAATGCAGATTATAATCTTCACTTCCTATTACACCATCATTTTAGAAATCTAGCACTGGTGCTGATGCAATGAGGGTGATTATTAGAATTTAGGACCCTATATAAACCTACGAGCCATTACAGCAGCTCCCTTACTGCCTGTTGAAAAGAATATTAGGGAAGTGAGATTGGAATTTATTTTAAAAAAGGTCTCATGCTGATGTGTCTAAACTCATCATTACCTGGATCATCTTGGTGTGAAGTCCTTGACCCATCTCAGTCCCACCATGTGTAAGCAGCACTGAACCATCTGTATACACATGTACCAGAGCCCCAGCCTACAACAGGGATTATTAAAAAGATAGAGGGTCACCAATTAAGCGAGTAAATTACCTGGCAGATTTCAGTTCCAGGGCACACAAATAAAAGCAGACTTTGGGACTAGCCTAAAGAGGCAAATCTGGTATAGAAGCTATCAGAGACAAACTCAGGGGATCATGCTCCTCTTTGTATAACTCTCTGAGGCCAACAGTATTCACGCTCATAATGAATTTGGTCCATGATCATCGGTATAACTAGGCTCAAATTACAGAATAAAAAAAACAGCCACAGTTTTCAGCTATAGGAGCTGGATAAGCCAATCTGAACCTGCTGTTAGTTGCTTGTGAAACAGAGGAGCATTCTCTCATCCAAACCTAACAATGTCACCCAAAACCCAACTAGCCCAAGATATGTATGGACAATAATGATTACTGAATTTCAACAAAGCCAGCATACTTCATACTGCTATTATTTTTGAGGAGATTGGGGGTGGAGGGGCATGAAACTGGGCTGTGTCATGGGGTCTTCTCGATATATGTAAACCAGTAACTGTGGCATATAATGTCTGCATTGGTTTTGAAAGATGCATGTCATTTCTCCACTGGGGACTTTCAGAGAAGGACTAAACCATTTTGATACACAAGGAGAACCTGGACTGGTGAGCATAACATCTAGTTAATCTCCCGCAAAGATTAATGAGACTTGCAGACCTGATTCAAAAAGGAAAGAGTGAAGCTGATCCCAAACTTTGTAGGAATAATGGCTATCCCCCTCTTCTTCCAGCGATTCTGTCTGGAAGAACAAAGCACCGTTAGTACTCCTTCAGCTCTCAGTCAGGCATTCATCCTAAATAGGACACTGTGCTTTCCTCTAATTCAGTAAAGACAAGTGCAAACTATTACACTTAGGAAGGAAAAAAATCAAACACAACTACAAAATGGGAAATAATTGGTGTGGCAATAGTATTGCTGAAAAGGCTCTGGGGGTTACAGTGGATCACAAATTTAATATGAGTCAACATTGTGGTGCAATTGGGGAAAAGGCTGATATTCTGGGATGCATTAACAGGACTGTCATACATAAGGTTGCTTGGCATCCGGTTTTGGACCAGAACACCCAGTCGAAAAAGGATCCTGGTGGCTCCAGTCAGCACCGCTGACCAGCCCATTAAATGTCTGGTCAGCGATGCAGGAGGGCTAAGGCAGGCTCCCTGCCTGCCCTGGTTCTGCACAGCTCCCAGAAGTGGCTGGCATATCTCTGAGGCCCCTAGGCGGAGGGGTGATCAGGGAAGCTCCGCGCGCTGCCCCCACCCCCGGTGCCAGCTCCACAGCTCCTACTGGCCAGGAACCACGGCCAATGGGAGCTGCAGGGGTGGCACTTGTGGGCGCGTGTGGAGCCAGAGCAGGCAGGGAGCCGCCTTAGCTCTGCTGCACCACTGACTGGGAGCTGCCTGAGGTAAGCACCACCTGGCTGGAGCCTGCGCCCCGATCCCCCTCCCGCACCCCAAGCCCCTGCCCCAGCCCTGCATCCCCTCCTGTGCCCTAACTCCCTCGCACATCCCAACCCCCTTCCCCAGCCCTGAGCCCCCTAATCCATGGCCCTACCCCAGAGCCCACACCCCCAGACAGAGCCCTCACCCCGTCCTGCACCCCAACTCCCTGCCCCAGCCCAGTGAAAGTGAGTGAGGGTGGGGGAAAGCGAGTGACAGCAGGAGGGGTGAAATGGAGTGAATGGGGGTGCAGCCTCTGAGAAGGGACAGGGCAGGGCCTCTGAGAAGGGGCAGGGTGTTCGGGTTTGTGCAATTCGGAAGTTGGCAACGTAAACCGTACTTAAGTCACAGGAGCTTATTGTCCCATTTTAGGCAGCACTGGTGAGGCCTCATCCTAGAGTATTATGTCCAGTTTGGGACACCACACTAAGAAAGATGTCGGCAAATTGGAGAGAGTTCAGAGGACAGCTACAAAAATATTAAGAGATTTCAAAAACGTGACGTGTGAGGAAAGGCTGAAAAAATTGGGCATGTTTAGCTTAAAGATGAGAAGGCTGAGGGGGGACCTCATAACTGTCTTCAAATATGTAAAAGGCAGTTTATAAAGAGAACAATGACCAACTGTTCTTCATGTTCACCAAGGCAGGACAAAAAGCAATCTGCTTAATTTGCAGTGAGGGAGATTTAGTTTAGATCAGCAGTTCTCAAACTATGGGGCGGGTCTCCCAAGGGAGGCACAGGAATGTGTCAAGGGAGGCACAAGCTGTGTGTTTGTTTAAACAAAGCAGAGGTCTAGCTGTCAGCCCTGGGTGGCTGGAACTCATGCTGAAGGGCCGTGCACACCCGGGAGGTGGGGATAAAGGGGACAGACGGAGCTCCCCCACCCGGGCTTGAGCTCTCCTTCCCACACCCCCAATCCCACACCAAGAGGCAGTCCAGGCTTAGGATCAGGCTCTCTTTCCCCTCCCCTTCCCACACTAGGAGGCAGCAGGGCTCTGGCTGTCAGCCCCAGGGTTGCAGCAGCAGTGCTGAAGTAAGGGTGGCGATGGGGTGCTAAGTCTGCTATGAAAAGTGATGACAAATATCACTTTTCACATTGCTTCCCTTACTTCTGCACCCTTACTTCTAAGTCTGCTGTGAAAGGGATATTGACAGATCTATATTGCCACCCTTACTTCTACACCGCTGCAGGCATGGAGCAGCCGTCAGAGCTGATTACCCAGCCAGCAGCCCCTGCTCTCCACTCTGCCTTTAGAGCTGGGTAGCTGTATATGTCCTTGGCGGGGGCAGGGCACATAAATGACTACAGACACAAAGACAGGGGGAGCTGATCAACTAAGATTGAGAACCATTGGTTTAGATATTAGGAAAAGCTTTCTAACTCTAAGGATAGTTAGGTACTGGAATAGGTTACCTAGGGAGGTTGTGAAATCCCCGTCATGGGAGGTTTTTAAGAACAGGTTAGACAAACATCTGTCAGAGATACCCTACATATACTTAATCCAGCCTCAGTGCAGGGGGATAGGCTAGATGACTCTCAAGGTCTGCCATGACAATTGGTCTAGAACTTTAGCTTGCTTATAAATTTACCATGGAAAGTAGGTCAAGTTATTTTCAAGAAGGAATGTTACAAACAGATGCAAAAGAACCAGACAGAGACTAAATCAGTCCAAACAAAAAGCCACATTGATATAATCCAAGGGCTGTTGAAATTATGCTTGTTAAAAAACAAATGATGTGGAGCTACAAGTTAATGAACCAAAATTGGTGTGTCAGATATTAGGCCTAATGGATGGACAAAATAATAAGGGGATGGGCTATTCCACCCATTACACCCTTTTGGATCCTTAAAGGAAAAGATTTTGGGGGCGGGGGAAAGAAAATACAGAAAGAGCAGATGTAAAGGAAGATCTGATGGAAGCTACTGAAGTGAGTTTCACCATCCTAGCTCCCACCCCCACTATCGCCTTCGCCTTCCTAATCATGAGGGATGTCCTTACCAGATCAGGCCAGAGAGAGAGAGCCAAACAACACCAAAGAAATGATTGTCTGCTTTGATGAGCATTTGGCGATGAATAAGCCAAATAAAGAAGGCAAAAAGGCAGCATGAAACCCAGCAAAAAATTGCTTTCATGTGCAGCTGAAATACTATGCAAAGTATAGGTCTGATATACCCCTCCTCTACCTCCTTACCCCTACAAAAGTGTAAAGCATTAGGCCAAATTAATCCCTGGTGCAAGTCAATAGGATGACCTTGACCACTATAGTACTAAGAGTCCTTCCCACAATGGGACTGAAGAGACTTCAAGAAAAGAAAAGGAAAAAAAAGCCACATCTTTACACGAATTTGACTCTAAATCACCCAGGTTACCAATTGGACTTTACTGCCTGGTATCCCGGCAAAGAGTTAAACACCTACCTATTGAATTCATCAATGAGTTTCCTTCTGGCCTCATACTTAGAGTTCACTAGACACTCTTCCCAGCATCTCCGCAAAGTGAACTCTTCAAGCTTTTGGTTAAAATGGGTCAGGTCTCCTTCATTGTAAAGATTCAGCTTTCGCACCTTCCCAAAGAAGGAAACATTGATAGGGCTTATTAAGAATAATGAAATCAGTGTTTTAGTACAAGAGTTTTTAATTGAACAATATCAAGAACAAATTGGACTTTAGTTGTTCCTCCTCCTTTTCTGGCTCCACTGAACAATATGTTGAAAGTCCATGACTAGTCATAAGAAAACCTTGTGACAAGAATTTAGAGTGGGATTTTCAAGAAAGTCTAAGTGTAACGGGGCTCCTTCCCCCACTGGGCTGAGAAAGTCAAACAGAGACATTGGTGCAATGCTCACCTGGTGCTTTTATTTACAGGTTGTGTTCCCACCACTTTTCCATCATACACATAGTCCCCTTCTTACAGTTCACCAGCAGGAGAGAGGGGCCAAGCTATCTCTGTCTGCTTCCCCTCACTGCCTTTCCTCTAGTGTAGCTTACAGCCTGTCCAGCTCCTCCCCTGGCTTCTTTCCCCTGGGGCTTTTATCCAGCCCCAGCCTGGTGAGGCAACAGCTGTTCCAGCTTTCCCAATCCAGGGCCAAGTGATCTAACCAGCTCCAATTCACCTCCTTTAATTGGAGCTGGAGTGACGGAGGGTTGGCTACGCAGTTTTCTGCTTAGCACCCTGTCACACGAAGGGATATAGAAACTCAAATTCCTTTTGGTGGGATTTGGGTACCTAATTACCTTAGGTCCCTTTGAAAATCCAAGCCTTAAAGCTGATGTTACAGAATGAGACACAACTGAAATGACAAAAGAAATTCAGGGAGGCAGAAGATAATGATCCAGATCGCAATTTGGCCTATTGACTTCAACAGGCACAGAATTGGGACCCTGATTAGGACTGGCAAAAACAAATGGAGATTTCCTGTGCTTAATATCCAGCTGTAGTTGTGCGTCAAATTCCCAAGACTTAGCTAATATGCTGCACTATACTGTTTCAATTGATTTGTACCTGCTCTGCTGGCAGACCACACGTCAGGATAACGTCACTCATCCAGCACTCAACAACCATCATTCCCTGGGGACCTCCAAAGCCACGGAAAGCTGTGTTGGAGGACAAGTTAGTCTTGCAAACTGTACCCACGCCTTTGATGTTGGGGATGTTGTAAGAGTTATCCATGTGAAACAAAGCTCTGTCCATAACCTGATAAAAAAGAATTACAAAACAGAGGAGGGTGTGGGGGGTGAGAATCACTTATTAACATAAATCCCATGTCAGATTTTACACGTCTTGCTAAAGCAGTGATGTGATGCAATAAGGTGGCAAGGGCTAATTTACAAAAGGAGGACTGCTTTCTGTATGAGTCCCTGGGATGCAAATCACCCCAGAGGAAGGCAGTGACGGAAGCAAGGCCAGGCTCCAACCCGGACTGCATTGGCACATGGAGTTGGCTGGCCCCAGAAGGAGGAGCTTGCTGCAGCTTCCCAAAGGACAGCGCAGAATTGACACACACGCTGTGCTCCACGGAGCTCTAGGAGGCATTGTGACTCCTGAAGCAAAGCCCTTCTGAAAGCTCCTCCTGGGATGGTGCTGCTGCACATTGGTCCCTACTCTGGACTGCAGCTAAATGCCATAATCCAGCCCTTAAATAGGCACTAGTTGTGGGCCTGACTTTGCCACCCTTATGCAGGTTGAGTAGTATGTTACCGCGCAAGTAGCCTTGCTGGCTTCAGTGTGAGTAAGGGAAGCAGAATCTGGGCCCGTGAGAGTGAGGATTACTACATGAGTAAGGTTTCAGAGTAGCAGCCGTGTTAGTCTGTACCTGCAAAAAGAACAGGAGGACTTGTGGCACCTTAGAGACTAACCAATTTATTTGAGCATAAGTTTTCGTGAGTTACAGCTCACTTCATCAGATGCTTATGCTCAAATAAATTGGTTAGTCTCTAAAGTGCCACAAGTCCTCCTGTTCTTTTTACATGAGTAAGGGTGGTCGATGGGACTGTACACAGTAGTGTTTGCAGGATCAGATCCCTTCCCCTCCTTCCTAGTTTTGTACAGCACCAAGCACACTGCCAGCACTAGGGTGAGGTTTTCAAAAGCTCTCAGCATAGGTGCAACTCAGCTCCCACTCAAGTCCAGGGGAGTTCTACCATTGACTTCAACCAGAACAGCGTGAGGCCAATGCTAAGCACTTTTAAAAATCCCACCCTAATTTAATCACAAAAGACCCTTAATGGGCAATGAGCTAATCTCTGCGCTCCCATACAGCATGCCCACCCAGCTCAAGATGAGCATAATGGGAGCAACTCTGATGTAATCCAGGGCAAAATGGGTCCCACATACAAAATGCAGGTCACTAAGAACCTATCTCCAAAATTGTGTTTAAAACTGTCAAAAAGCTACTGCAGCTCTAAAGCTCCATTACTGTACATTTTTACATTTCGTACCATCTAATGTGTTTAAACTAAGTGTATAGAACGAGTGAATCTCTTTTGGCAATATGTTGTTTAACTATTTGTAATTATTGAACAGATAAAATCATGTCCAAATGTTAGTCCGTGGTTGCAGAGTGCTTTGAAAACAAAGCACCTATAAGCACTAATGACAGGTTTCAGAGTAACAGCCGTGTTAGTCAGTATTTGCAAAAAGAAAAGGAGTACTTGTGGCACCTTAGAGACTAACCAATTTATTTGAGCATGAGCTTTCATGAGCTACAGCTCACTTCATCAGATGCATACCGTGGAAACTGCAGCAGACTTTATATACACACAGAGATCATGAGTCACGCAATCACAGACATGAAGGTCGCTATCTTAAAACAAAAAAACTTCAAATCCAGACTCCAGCGAGAAACTGCTGAATTGGAATTCATTTGCAAATTGGATACTATTAATTTAGGCTTAAATAGAGACTGGGAGTGGCTAAGTCATTATGCAAGGTAGCCTATTTCCCCTTGTTTTTTCCTACCCCCCCCCCCAGACGTTCTGGTTAAACTTGGATTTAAACTTGGAGAGTGGTCAGTTTGGATGAGCTATTGCCAGCAGGAGAGTGAGTTTGTGTGTGTGTGTGTGTGTGTGTCCGGGAAAGAAAAAAAAAAAGGTGGGGGGGTGAGAAAGCCTGGATTTGTGCTGGACATGGCCCACCTTGATTACCATGCACATTGTAGGGAGAGTGGTCACTTTGGATGAGCTATTACCAGCAGCAGAGTGAGTTTGCGTGTGTATGGAGGTGGGGGGGTGAGAAAACCTGGATTTGTGCTGGAAATGGCCCACCTTGATTATCATGCACATTATAGGGAGAGTGGTCACTTTGGATGAGCTATTACCAGCAGGATGGTGAGTTTGTGTGTGTGGTTTTTGGAGGGGGGTGAGGGGGTGAGAGAACCTGGATTTGTGCAGGAAATGGCCCACCTTGATTATCATGCACATTGTGTAGAGAGTTGTCACTTTGGATGGGCTATTACCAGCAGGAGAGTGAGTTTGTGTGTGGGGAGGTGGAGGGTGAGAAAACCTGGATTTGTGCTGGAAATGGCCCAACTTGATGATCATTTTAGATAAGCTATTACCAGCAGGACAGTGGGGTGGGAGGAGGTATTGTTTCATGATCTCTGTGTGTATATAAAGTCTGCTGCAGTTTCCACGGTATGCATCCGATGAAGTGAGCTGTAGCTCACGAAAGCTCATGCTCAAATAAATTGGTTAGTCTCTAAGGTGCCACAAGTACTCCTTTTCTATAAGCACTAAGTATTACTATCAATAGCAAATAAAGACATGCAATGGTCATTTATTTCATTTATCTAGTAACTATGACTTTAAGAACTACATTGCTATACTGATGATAGAGCATCCATATTGCACTGTGCAACAAATCTACTGCCACCATTTGTGTTCATCTGTCTTATACAGTAAACTTTCCTGAAGTCTCTTGCAAAGTCTGAATTCTTACAGATGTAGTGAGGATTGTGTACCATGTGCCATGGCAGTCTCTGTTGGAGCTGGCTCAGTTATTGGTATGGCACAATGGGCCCATTCTGTCTTCAGTTACAATGGAGAACAAAATGAGTGAGTGTTGCTGGGGACAGCTGAAAATTGAATGCAACTCTGAAATGAAATGTGGCAGGCCTCAGTCTCCAAGACAAGCTTCTTTCCCAACATTTCTGTCAGGTCAGTTTCTCTAGTTAACAGCCAGGACATTTTTTCCTACTTACGGCCAGAGAAAGATCTTCAGAGTTGCCCCCGTTGCTGTAGTAGGACACCTCCAAACTATTGATCTTGCCATTCTTCATGAAGCCGACCTGTGAAAAACAGTCCCTTCAGGTTTATCCTCACTAGTTGCTTAAGTCCATACAACCCTTCCTACTGACATCTTGACAAGAAGATATCACTCCTCAGGTAGAGAAGACAAAATGTCATAGAAATAACTTTGTTCCAAAAAAAACCCCCAACCCTGAATGGCCCTCATGTTGATAAAAGGTGGCAGCTTGTCAGCCCTGGTGGGTGATGTCTTCTGCTTAGTCACAGAACAACTACATCATGGGCAGTACCAGTGGAGGCTTCTCTCACAAGGGGTCCCGTCAATGAGCCTCAACCTTCCCCCAGAAGGAACACCTCTTGAGTGAGTATCGTTCATTCATGGTGGCCAAACCTTCTTTTTTTCCCCCAAAGAAAAGTCAAATATAAAGAGAAGCTCCATGAGGTTTTGAGAAGGCATGAGGTAACAGAACTTTACATAGAACAATAACAAATTCATGGCCATCTAAAGAGCGTTACATTTGTCAATATGCCACATGCTGTAGTTGCAGTGGAGACAGAAATTAGATACTTCTGCTCCAAAAGCTCAGGCTTGCACTTCTTCAGCTAAAGGAGAATATCAGTTAGGTGTCAGCAGTTTAGGGAATATGACCCAGGTGAGCCTCTCTGATTCTATCCAGTACAGGTCAGTGACATACACACTAGCTAATTCATTACAATACCTAACTGCTCAGTTACACTTGTTAACGTGACATTATCTAGATAATACATGTATATTTTTTCACAATGTCTGTGTACCTTATAGCATCCCAAAAAGGGGTGTCTCCCGCCAGTAATCAGCATATCCTCATCTCGATCCAGCATGCATCGTACAGGGTGACCAGTCCTGTTAAAGGATACGTTGATCATGTTGAGTCTGAAACTTGCTACCTTCTTGGCACAGGGAAAGACTTCTCTCTTTTTGTATGATTTTTCATTACAACTAAGCTGCAGATTGGCAGTGGCTGCTTGAGCTAGCAAGTAAATTACCTGGATTATTCTCTTTCCTCTCAAGCAATTAGCATTATGGATGGGCAGGAGAGGCCAAGATCTGTCTTCTTATAGAGTGGGATTTGGTGTTTTATATTCTTGCAACAGTGCCTAGATACTAGGGCTTCTTGGAAACATGGATACTAATCATTAAGTAATTCATCATTAATTAACATCCTCTAGCGAGCTTAATTATGTAATGGTGCTGAGCGTAACTAGCCTTCTGTTTGACAGCCTGAATTTAGCCTGGTTTTAGTTGTTTAGTTACTTAAGTGAGTTTACATTTCATCCCTTAGGAGGAAGAGTTGTTTTCCCTTGTCTAATGAGCCTTCTGCCTTTCATCTGCTTTTTCTGAGGTTTCAGAGTAGAAACATCCAGGAATATGAAATACTTTATGTGGCTTACAGAGGGCAGAGGAAAAACAAATAAATTGTTTTATTGATTCCTGAGAAAAGGCAAGAGTTTCTCCACCACAGCAACTGTCCCCAGTGGACTCCATCAAAGTTACTGCTGCCGTGCAGTATCCACGCAGTATCCTTGGCAGAGTGCATCCCCGCTTTATGACAGGTTGTACACACAACTCTCACTTCAAAGTACATATTCAGTTACAAAAATGGAAACTGTACAGTTAGAGATGGGCCCCCATCAAAGCTCCAGAAACAAAAACCTTACATTTGGGGTTTGTTTGAAATCATGATCCAAATTTCACAAATGGCCAGGCTCTTTATGATGGGCTGAACCAAAACCCCAGGTCCAAACGCCCCTGAATTTTGGGGCATTTGACATTCGGGTTCAGTATTCTGTAGATTGGGCCCATCTCTAAGTACAATCAAAATGTCAGCGGGTACACAGAAAGAGCAGGCAGCGGTGGTGCAGGATTAGTAATATCAGCGAGAATTAGGGTGGGGAACTGGTTGTCATATCCCTGTTGGTACACAGTGTAGCTGAGGTGAGGTTTGTGCTGGGTTCTGAAAGCGGCTGGGGAATCAGTGAAGTGAAAGAAGGGAACCAAGCATTTCAGATAAAGCAGCTACATGGAAACACAGAAGGATCAACAATGTGGCTTTATTTCCTTCAGGTTCCCTCAGTTGAT
The DNA here is from genome assembly GCF_965140285.1 of Lepidochelys kempii. Classification (NCBI taxonomy): domain Eukaryota; kingdom Metazoa; phylum Chordata; order Testudines; family Cheloniidae; genus Lepidochelys; species Lepidochelys kempii. The sequence goes on from NC_136382.1 coordinate 157,747,216, forward strand.
GTTAGAGATGGCTGTCATCCTGCTGCTCTGCCCACCCTATTCACATGTATTAACAAACCATTCGAGAGCTGCATCTGCTTGAAAGCCGTTAAAACTTCCCTTTCCAGCTGAGGATCCCATCAGTGACCTACCCCAGGGATTCTCAACCCTGTTAAAAGCCTTTGGGAGTAAGAAGCTGAGAAAGATTCTGGTCCAGGAAGCAAGTGCTTCAGCACCAGTCCTGAATCAAAAGCACTCCGACCTCCCTCATCTTGTTAAAAAGGACAATGGTATGTGATCCCTGGGTCTATGCCGTAGGTGGCAAAGGAGCCCACCTCTCAACAGCAAAACTTACTTGAATGCAGCCACAGCTACTGCTGTTGACAAAAGAATATTTCTGGACTCCTTGCCTCCAAAACCTCCTCCCAATCTCTTCACTCGAACTAAAATTCGATTCGCTGGGACCCCTAATGCATTGGCAACACATTCCTAAAGGGAAAAGGAAATAGGTTAGTCATGCAGGCAGCAGTGAGGGCACTTGGGAGCTAGAAACAAAAACAGCCTCAGTCTTAACTTTCTCTCTCCTATGTCTTTAGCATCAACATAGGTGCTCAGACACTGTGGTCATGGGGGGAGGGTCATACAAGAAGACTGATGGATAAATAGATAAGACAAAGCTTCCAGACAAGTTTGCACACCATCTCCACTTGCAGAAAAGGCTCTGTGTTTTTCAGGCAGGAAGCTTGTAATCAAGGAACTGGAATCGAAAGTCATCTGCTTGCTAGGTTCCTTACCTATTAATAGAGTCTTTTTACCAACTTAAGAAGGAACAGAAGAATTGTCATGCTGGATCAGACCAGCAAGTCCACCTCGCCCAGTACCCTGTCTCCAACACTGGCCAGGGCCAGAAGCTTCTGAGGAAGGGGTAAGAGCCCTGCAGAAGGCAGATGTGGGATAATCTATCCTCCACAAAGAGACCAAGATGAGACCTAATAGTTAGAGATAGGCCCAAGATCTGAAGCATGAGGTTTAATATCCCTTCCAAAAGTTTTACCGTAATTAATGATAACTATGGATATTCCCAATAGCCATATAAAAGTCCATTCTCTTTTTGGAGTGATTGTAGAGCTCATTGGAGGCACATTATTGTTCTTCAGTCTTCAAGGTTTTAATTTATCCACAAGAATACAAAAGCACAGGCAGAGCCTTTGCAAGCTCACCCACATTTCCCTGCTTGGTCTGAAGTAAGGTGACCAGATGTCCCAAATTTATAGGGACAGTCCCGATATTTGGGACTTTGTCTTATATAGGTGCCTATTACTCCTCATCCCCTGTCCCGATTTTTCATACTTGCTGTCTGGCCATCCTATTCTGAAAGGATCACCCCTACAGAGGAAAGGATCGTTCCGGTTAATTGGGTTTTATATCACCCCCATCTCTGTAGTGAAATTCAACCTCTGTGCCCATTCAACCCTTGGCCTCTCTGCTGAGATAGCCAACAACTAATGCAGGGGTGGGCAAACTTTTTGGCCTGAGGGAAACATCGGGGTATGGAAATTGTATGGCAAGCCATGAATGCTCAAGAAATTGGGGTTACGGCTGTGGGAGGGGGGAGGGGCTCCAGCTGGAGGTGCGGGCTTTAGGGTGGGGCTTGGGATGAGGGGTTTGGGGGTGCAGGAAGGGGCTCCAGGCTGGGACCAATGGGTTTAGAGGGCTGGAGGGGATCAGAATAGGGCAGGCTGTTGGGGCACAAGGGGGGGAGGTGAGGGCTCTGGCTGGGGAGTATGGGCTCTGGGCTGGGGATGAGGGGCTTGGGGTACAAGAGGTGGCTCTGGGCTGGGATCAAAGGGTTCAGAGGGCAGGAGGGGGATCAGGGCTATGGCAGGTTATTGGGGTTCGGGGGGGGGCTCAGGGGTGCAGGCTCCGGGTCACGCTTACCGCAAGCAGCTCCCGGAAGCATGTTCTCCCTCCATCTCCGAGACGTGGTAAACCCCCGACCCTGCTCCCTGTCGGGAGCTAAGGGCTGGATCAAAAGGTCTGATGGGCCAGATGTGGCCCGTGGGCCATAGTTTGCCCACCCCTGGACTACTGCAAGCTAAAATGGAAGGGTTTTTTGCAACATGAACACTTGCCATCAGGAACTGGATTACCACTGGTGACCTAAATGTAAAAGACTTTATAGCCTAGTCCCATCTCTCTGAGCCAGCTTTCTATTTTCACACAAGAGAAATCTAGCATCTATTGCAGATGTACAGTTTATCCCAGTCTAATAGGAGTGATCTCCATAGCACCAAATTCACCATGGACAGATGGGTCAATAAAAGAAGTTACCTGTGTCTTCATTGGATTCTGGGTGGACACAAACAGTTCCATCTCTCCATCTTCACCTTTAGGCACGGCAATGGTGCAGTGAGTCTCCAGATAAAAGTGTTCCTGCCCACCAATGTACATTTCCCCTACAGAACCAATGAAAAGGTGTGAAGAAACATGCAGGCCCATTGCTGCTACAGGGCTGTTTGCAGCTCTGTCCCCTTTCTGGTCTCTCTGAGTGTACCCCCTCAAGTGGTAGGCCTCATGTCTTTATCTGTTTTGGGGTGGAATGTCACAAGTCTCACACTATTGGACCAGGTTATGGGTACAACAACCCATCTATGACTGCTTATTACCCTGCAGGTTCAACTGGACACCTGTGTTTCTTTCCTTCGGGAGCCAGTGACCAGTGATATATAGTGAGCAAACACCCTTCTTAAAACCACCAGTAGGAACAAAGCATTAGGGAAATGGAATATTAAAACAACAAGCAAGTCTACACACATGGCTACCTTAGCTATGGTCCTACCATCCCACGACGGCTACCCAAGGCAGACACCAGACAGCAGGTTCCTGTGTCTGATTCTCCCTTCACCTTTGGGAGAATGTCCTTTTAAAACCCTGCCAGAGTTCTTTGTTTTCCTGTGTTTGGCAGGCCGTGGCTATTCCGGGTCAAACTAGTTCCAGTGGCTGGCTGGAGGCTGAGGCAGGCATTCCAGCTAACACTTCTGGCACTGTCCCTGAACAGCTCTTAAGTGTTTGCTGATAAGTGGCTATTCTTCTCCTTCCTGCCTATATTCCAGAGAGGCCCCTTTTGAGTTAAATCAAGATATTCATACAGACCCCAATAACTAGGTGTGATGGGGTGTCCACCCCACACATGACTTGAAGGGGTTACGGTAGCCAGGTGGGCCAATTAACTCCCCAGGCTGCACCTGGAGGAGGAGTCAGGGAGCAGGGATTGATTAAATGAGGCTCAGGAACTGTAGGGGACTGTATAAAGTCCCGGAGCTGAGAGCAGAATGGGGCTCCAGGGAAGTAGTCTGCAGTCACTCCCTGGGAGAAAGGAGGTGTGTGGGGGGAGCAGAGATAGGTAGCCTACAGTTCCTCCCTGGGAGTAGGGAGTTTGGGCTGCCACACCCAGAGAAGGAGGAGAGCCAGAAAGATAGGAGAGGCTCAGGAGAAAGGCAGCAAGATATAGGATATCAGCAGCCAAGCTCTGCCCAGAGAGGGCCCCAGAGTTGGAACCTGGAGTAGAGGACAGGCCTGGGTTCCCCTGTCAGTCACTGAGGAAGTGGCACACTCCAGATGGCAGAGAGCGGACAGCCTGGGACAGTTTGCCTTGAAAGACTTTGGTACACCAGAAGGGGAGGATCATAGTGACCTGACTGGAAAGCCGAGTCATGAAAAGGAAGCTGCAGCTTCTGGAGTGAGAGGGGCCATAGGATGAGAGAAGAAGATGAGTGGAAAGACCACCATAGGAAGGTTCAGCACCTGGATAGAGCTAATCCCCAGAGCAGCCAGGAGGAGGCGCCCTAGTGGTGAGTGCACCCCGTGACATGAGGCCAATATATAATATTAATAAATTACTACAGGACAGCTCCATATTTGTCACAAGAACTTTTAAAAGGGACTATGTCCCCATTTTCAAAAGGGATTTAGGCACTTAGAAGCCTAAATCCATTGATTTTCAAGGAGACACAGGCTCCTGAGGCCTTATCTACATGGAGAAACAGACTGGAATAAACTGTTCCGGAATAGTTCCTTGTGTGGGCACTCTATTTCTGAATAAAAGTTGCTAAGTGAAGTAATTAATTAGCCGATAATTAAGTGACTTTTATTCCAAAATAGTGTTCACACAGGGATCTGTTCCAGTCAATTTCTCCAGGTGAACAAAGCCAATGTGTCTAAGTCACTTTAGAAAATTTGACATCGGAACTTTTGAAAGTTTTACCCATTGTCTATTTACACAAAGTTATTTTCAGTAAAATGAAACCTTGTGCCCAGTCCAACAAGCCTTATTCACATGATAAAATCTTACTCATGCAATTGCTTCTCTTGATTTCAATGGGATTTCTCACGTGAAGGTTGCAGGCTAAGAAGCTATATCTGCTCAAAAAATAGAGTTGATATATTTGTGCTCACCTTCCACAACGTGATCGGATTCTTCAAATCCGTTCTGGACATCTCCTTTCTCAATCTTCTTTGGAGACTTATAAAAGGATTGTTTCTCAATAGCTTCCTGGGAAAACATAGTTACACATTAAAGTTTCCTGGAAAGACAGTAGATCAAAATATTTCAACTAGAGTGGCATCAGTACTTTTCTCTAATTCAAGAGGAAGTTTGTGGGACAAAGCCAGGAAAACTGGCTTGAGACTTATTAAATTTTTAATTGTAAAGGCCTGTTGATATCTGAGTTAAGGCTCGTCGAAAATTTTCCATCTAAATTGTCTTTTGACAGAAAATTGGGTTTCAACAAAAAATTGTGACATGTCTACTTTCTGTGGAAAATTGTATTTTTTTGTTTGTTTGTGTTTTGGCCAAAAATAGGAGTTGTCATTTGCTCATCATGTTCCCATTATTTTCTGTGGGCTGAGATCCCCGGCTGGACTATATTCCCTATAATGCATCACAGACAGGGACCCCGTGATGCATATCTTTCCCTCAGCAAGACAGGGAGACAGTGATGCATTATGGGAGATATAGTCCCATGAGGGATCCCAGCTCATGAAGAGAATAGGGCCATAAGAAGCAAATTACAACTCCCATTTTCAGCCTAAATATTTTGTTTTTTATTTTTTTCAGTGCTTTCATTTTTGTCAAAAAATTCCATTTGGAAAAAAACTGTTTTGACCAGCTCTAATCTGGGCCCTTAAATGATCTGACATTTTCATACCAAAGGTCGCATCAGTTATCTGATAGCCTCCAAAAATGAACAACTTTCAAAAATACAGTTTGTGAATTCACAAGGTAACTTCCTCATAAAATACTCCAAAAACAAGAAGAGCTACATTCAAGCAGTGTCAATGAAAGATATCTATATATCTATCCGCTTTATGCCTGTACAGTCAGATAAACCCATTTCATGTGACAAGTCACATGGACATGCAGTACTGATCATTACAAAATTCACTAGAATCCCATGGTAACTTTAAATCCTTAGAATTCTTATTTAAGTCTTATAAGTACTGTTAGCAACAGTTAGTTTCTCTTATCCAGTGGTGATTTATGATTCAATATTGACATTTGCTTGTATCATCAGAAACACATGCTATGGTCATGAATTGTTTATACACAGAATTCTTCTGCTTTGGAAACTAGCTAACTGAATGTATTTTCATGGGTTTGTCCTCAATGTGTCAACAGAAATGTCTAAAGTAAGTTTCAAGGGCCATTTTCTTAATTTCATTAGTCTTAGAAAAAAGGCAAAATGTTCTGCAAAGTCTCACATAGAGTTAATACGGTAAGGTAGTTAGAGGGCTCCATTTTCCTCTCACACCACTGCACATTAGGAGTAACCCCAATGAAGTCTCACCTGTCTAAAGCAGGTGTGCAATCTGAATCAGGCCCGGAATATTGAAAATGAGCCAAATTCTGTACTGATATACCCCTGGTACAAACCTAGCGACTTCACACTGACTGCGATCTTTTACAGAACTTGGACCACTGCCTTCATATTAGACAATATGGTATGTACTGAAGCAGTGGTTCCCAAACTTGTTCCGCTGCTTGTGCAGGGAAAGCCGCTGCCGGGCCGGGCCGGTTTGTTTACCTGCCGTATTGGCAGGTTTGGCCGACTGCAGCTCCCGCTGGCCGCGGTTCACTGCTCCAGGCCAATGGGAGCTGCTGGAAGCGGCCGCCAGTACCTCCCTCGGCCCGCGCCGCTTCCAGCAGCTCCCATTGGCCTGGAGCAGCAAACCGTGGCCACTGGCCAAACGTGCCAACGCGGCAGGTAAACAAACTGGCCTCGCCCAGCAAGGGCTTTCCCTGCACAAGCAGCGGAACAAGTTTGGGAACTACTGTACTAGAGTATTCCTAGAATACTCAAGGAGCTGACTGAGGAGATATCTGAGCCATTAGCAATTATCTTGGAAAAATCATGGAAGATGGAAGAGATTCCAGAGGACTAGAAAAGAGCGAATATAGTGTCCATCTATAAAAAGGGGAATAAGGGCAACCTGGGGAATTACAGACCAGTCAGCTTAACTTCTGTACCCGCAAAGACAATGGAGAAAATAATTAAGCAATCAATTTGCAAACACCTAGAAGATAATAAGGTAATAAGTAACAGTCAGCATGGATTTGTCAAGAGCAAATTGTGTCAAACCAACCTAATAGCTGTCTTTGAGAGGGTAACAAGCCTTGTGGATGGGGGGAAGCTGTAGATGTGGTATATCTTGACTTTAGTAAGGCTTTTGATACTGTCTCACATGACCGTCTCAAAAACAAACTAGGGAAATACAAGGTGGGTGATAACTTCTCTCTGGAACAGTTTTCCAGCCAGCTATCAGTGGTTGACAGTCAAGCTGGAAAGGCATAGCGAGTGGGGTCCTGTGGGGCTCAGTTCTGGGTCCAGTTCTGTTCAATATCTTCATTGACGATTTAGATGATGGCATAGAGAGTACACTTATAAAGTTTGCAGATGATCCCAAGTTGGGAGGGGCTGCAAGTACTTTAAAATTCAAAATGATTTGGACAAACTGGAGAAATGGCCTGAAGTAAATAGGATGAAATTCAATAAGGACAAATGCAAACTATTCCATTTAGGAAGAAACAATCAATTGCACACATACAAAATGGGAAATGTCTGCCTAGGAAGGAGTATTATGGAGAGGGATTTGGGGGTCATAGTGGATCATAAGCTACACAAGAGTCAATAGTGCAACTCTTTTGCAAAAAAAGCAAACCATCATTCTGGGATGTATTAGCGGGAGTGTTATAAGCAAGACACAAGAATTAATTCTTCTGCTTTACTCTGTGCTCATAAGACCTCAACTCGAGTCCAGTTCTGGGTGCCAGATTTCAGGAAAGATGCAGACAAATTGGAGAAAGTCCAGAGAAGAACAACACAATTTTTAAAGGTCTAGAAAACATGACCTATGAGGGAACATTGAAAAAAAATTGGGTTTGTTTAGTCTGGAAGAGAGAAGACTGAGGGGGGACATAACAGTTTTCAAGTACATAAAAGGCTGCTACAAGGAGAAGGGAGGTAAATTGTTCTTGTTAACCTTTGAGGATAGGACAAGAAGCAATGGGCTTAAATTGCAGCAAGAGAGGTTTAGGTTGGACATTAGGAAAAACTTCCTAACGGTCAGGGTAGCTAAGCATGGGAATAAATTGCCTAGGAAGGTTGTGGAATTTCCATCATTGGAAATTTTTAAGAGTAGGTTAGACAAACACCTGTCAGGGATGGTTTAGATAACACTTAGTTCTGTCATGAGTGCAGGGTGCTGGACTAGTTGGCCTCTCAAGGTCCCTTCCAGTCCTATGATTCCATTCCCAACCAATATAATATCAGAGCTTTATTTTGTTTTATTTAGGCTCTTCTACCACACCCATCAGGGTTGAGCTATGTCACAAATGCTAAAAACATGAGTGACTTAATACACAACAACAACAAGAATCCAATTAGCCATATTCAGGAAAACAGGACTGAAGCGGGCATTATGGGGTCTTAGGCTGACTAACCATATGATCAAATCTGAGCCATCCTACCTGAATGGTGACAATAGGTGTGAGGTCTTCGTATTTGATCTTTACAGCTTTAGCAGCTCTTCGAGAATGTTCATGTGTGTCTGCAACCACTCCACCAATGACATGGCCAATACAAGTGACCTATGCATAAAAAGTGATTCTAATACTCACTGTAATAAATCACTGAAAGGCTCACATTGATTTCTTTTTGTGCATCATATTTTTTGAGCAAATCAATTAAAACCAGCTTCAAGTACAATGAGAAATATTCTGATATTCAAGCACAGTGAGAAATATTTATCTACACTGGTGTAAATCCAGCTTAATGATTTGTTGCCACCAACCTGGGGCTTAAGAGTCACCCACACAGGGGGAAGTCAGTAAATACTCATATCCCCTTGCGTGACAACATGGCACCTTCTGTTACCGGTAACAGGACGAGTTTGGGGGCGAGTTTGTTGCAGCTGTCTGCAGGGCGAGTTTGTTGCAGCTGTCTGCAGTTTAAAGAAGAACATTCAGGGGCAGAACTCCTGGCCCCACCAAAGTTAATGTCAAAACTGCCACTGACATCAACAGAGTCAAGATTTCACTCCACATATTGTGGAGAACTTCCCCAGAAGTAGTTAACCCCACAATTTCCTGGCCTTTTATACTCCATACAGACAACTTTTTAAAAAAGGATAAGAAACTACATACCGTGTTATCAGCAAAAACAAGTTCATCATTAGCAACCCCAGTGACATTACTCCCAGGAATATCCTTAGCAGAGATGAAACACACAAAACCGGGGACACTCTGGGCTTCAGTTGTATCTATAGAACTAAACAAGTGAGGAACACCAACAGCAGAGAATTATTATTTTTCTTGTACATGGCACTATAAATTTACATGGCATATTAAAGATTCTACAGGGCCTGATTTTCTGCCCTGACTCTCTTGCCCTCTGTCCAGTCATTCACAGGTGTGCAGGGCAGGTGTAGAATGATGCCAGATCAGAATGGTAACACTTTGTACCCCTTTAGCATAGGTGTAAATGGCTACACAAGGGGCAAGGCAGTGAAGAATTATGCCCACAGAATCCAGGGGTCAGGATGGTCAAACACTCAGACTGGCTGGTTGTTCTCAATGTTAAGAAATTAGTAGTCCATAAAGGAATATATTTAGATCCTTTTACAATATGCTACTCTGAGAGATAAGCATCTCACTCACTACTACATGAATCGTTAACCAATAAGAGAATGCATAAACAAAATATCTGAGTTAGTTAGATAAATAGATATACACAGAGAAAGCTCCTTGTAATGGGTTGGTTGGGGCCATTTTTCGGCTCGCTTGTACACCATTTACACTTGTCTGTAAGTGTGATTACAATTTAAAATCCTGTAAACCAACAGTCTGATGAAATGGTTTTTTTAGTGACCACTGACAATGACATTTAGCTAAAACTTTTTTCTATAGAATTCTGTTTTCAGCTACAGCCAGTCAAAGGTGTTTCAGTCATCAATGAACTCTTAGTACACCAATATTTTCCAGACGGCCAGACAAATGCACGCTAAGGAGGATGGGAATGTCTATTATTATGGTTAATACAGGAAATAACCATTAAATACTCATGTAATGGTTTTAATATATTAATTTCAAAGTGCTTTCTAAAAGGTAGGTACACACTATTATCTTTGTTTACAGAGGGGAACTGAAGCACAGAGATGTGGCATGACTTGCCTAAGTTCACACAAGAAACAGAATCCAGGTTTCTTGACTTCCAGTCTGATGCCTAACCACTGAATTAATCTACTTCCCCAGACAATACTGTAATATACGTCTTTCAGATAAGACATAACATTGTTTCGGCCTTCCGATCATTATGGTTCTTAAAGATCCCATGGCACTTTTTGCAAGAGATAGATTGTGGTTTGATGTGATGGCCTACTAGCCAGTTATATTCTGCCTACCTAAATTGCCCTCCCAGCTGCTATGTCACTCTCTAGGTATGACTAATAGTGCCAGGACTAATCTCTGTGTATGAAACCTGGGATTCCTCTGGGACAAATGATGTGACATAAACATAATAAATAGATCTATTTATCAACCACTGAGAAGCAACCACTTCTGAGGAGAAACAGGGCCGGTGGTCTGGACGATGCTTGAGTCCTAAGAGTTCACAGTACACAGTACAAATGCCAGTGCACAGAAAGGGCACTTACATAATTTTGGCATGGGCTTTCGTGCTGGTGACCAGCGTTAAGTAGCGTTCGTTTTCATAGCAAGGCATGTCATCACAATAGACAGCCTCTCCACATGCCTGTTTGGCTGCTGAAAGGTGCACCACGGGCCGTCCCACCATATCTTCCACAGACTGTCCTGCAGGCACTTCCTGTAGCAAAACACACACTAGGTATCCTTGCTCCTACCATAGGGTAACCAGATGTTGAGGTGGCGGGGGGGGGGGGGGGGGTTAGGGGAAGGCATCTCCTATGACAGTGATGAGGGAGGTAGGAAGTAGCTGGAGTGGGGAAAGGGAAAGTAAATATGGGTGAGTGAGTATGAGAGTGGAACAGGAAGATGCTGTGACAGAAAAAGAGGTGGGGCAGAGAAATTCGGCTTAAAGACAACTCTAAGCTAAGGAGAAGAGAAGGTTTGAAGTGTTCTTTGACATGACCCAACAGCTTGAAGGGAGGGCTAGCATGGGAGAGTACAAATTTAAAAGCATATTCCCCTCTCTCTGCTGAGCAGAACTGGCAGTGAGTGGTGGGTTAATGTTAGCAGGCAGGGGGTGTTTGTGGATATGAGGACAGAGGTAGAAGGGAGCCAGCCCAAGAGCTTTGGGAAGCAGAAGCACAGTTTTGAATTGAATTTGGAACTGGATGGGTAGCCAGTAAATTTGACAAGGATGGGGGGGACGATGGAGCTGAACAGAAAGAGCTCTCTAGCTGCAGCCTGCTGGGAGTCATACACTTAGACAATCAGGTTTCTGGGAACCTAGAGGAGAAAACATCATAGTACTCCAGTAAGGAAGTGCTTCAAGCATCAATAAAGATCTCAACTGTGACATAATCCAGGCAAGGACAAATGCTGGCCATGCTCAGGAGGTGAAATAGAATACAGTGAGTCTGGACTCATGGAGGAGGCAAGCCTGGATTGTGTGCATATCGCTACTTACTTGGAAGAGTTGGACATTGGCAACAGGATCTTTACGAAACAACTCAGTGGCACTCACGTATTTGGAGGGGACCAACTCTTCAAGGTTATTCTGCCAAAAACATGTTAAAAAATGACCATCCCTTTTATCTGTTTTCTATTTCCCTTCTCTTATGTCTCCCAGGTAGCCTCTGGCCTCTTCCTCTTTTTCACCTAACTTTCACCCCAGACTGTGCAATTTCACATCTAACGTGGTTCAGCCTGCCGATGTAACCCAGCAGTTCAGTGGTGTGATATGTCCCCTTTACAGGCTGGTCCACATAAAGGAGTTAGACAACAGGTACTTTAGCTCAGGCAGTAGACGCTCATGCTCTTAGCAGAGAAGGTCCAGGGTTCAATCCCCAGTAGGCTCATCCATCTTTGTACAATGCAAGAGGCAATGTTGTCACAGGCCCCTCTGGACAGCAACAGCTCTGACAACAGTGTGAGGAGAGAGCGGAAACTTAGGCGCCTGCTTGTCAGCTACAGAGCTGAGCCCACTGTAGGAGAAGTGAGGGTGCATAGGCCAGGGTTGATCTAATGGATCTGCAGTGCAGATACTCTGATCTCTACCCTACACAGAAGAAGCAGCAGCAGCAGCCACAGCAGCTATTACAACACAGAGTGGCTTGGCAGAATGGATTCCTTCTGCACCCTCTCCTCAGCACAGGGCCTGTGCATTGAAAACAGCACTTTTCACAATGTGCTGAGAATCTGCCCACTCTGTCTGGGTTCAGTTCTACCGTGGAGTCTTTTATTTCACCCCCTCTATTCCAACCCCAGCAAGGGGAGAGCAGCACTCACATTCCCACTGGGTGACTTGTTTAATTTCTGAAGCACTATCAGATAAAATTTAAAGAAGAAACTGAGGGTGAGCGTGCGTCGGAAATCCACCATCCCACCAGGAGCTGAAGGAGACAGGTTCATCTCATCTGCCAACAGGCGGCAGGCTTCCTGCAGCAGATTTTCATTCCATTCTCTGCACAGGAACAAATAAATAAATAACAATAATAATATGGAGCACTTCCCTAGCACTCTACTTTGTCAAAACATTTGCCAGACATTCACTAACTAATCCTTCCAACACCTCAGCATGACATCCTCACAAACAATGACAAATCTCTGTCTCATTTCTCATGCCTTACCCCTAGCATAACTGGGAGTTCTGTTTTAGTAAGGAGAAAGTAAGAGATGATGCAACTGTGCAGTGCTCTGCAACTGCATAATTGAGACCATTTCTCCATAGTACCTTCTCTGCTTCTGCTCTCTAAAACACTCCCCTGGTAGCCACCGTAGCAATCGTATAATCAACAACAATAACATTCCAACAGAATTCAGAGTAGCAGCCGTGTTAGTCTGTATTCGCAAAAAGAAAAGGAGGACTTGTGGCATCTTAGAGACTAACAAATGTATTTGAGCATAAGCTTTCGTGAGCTACAGCTCACTTCATCGGATGCATTCAGTGGAAAATACAGTGGGGAGATTTATATACATAGAGAACATGAAACAATGGGTGTTACCATACACACTGTAACCAGAGTGATCACTTAATGTGAGCTATTACCAGCAGGAGAGCAGGGGGGGAAAAAACCTTTTGTAGTGATAATCAAGGTGGGCCATTTCCAGCAGTTGACAAGAACATCTGAGGACCAGTTGGGGGTGGGGCGGGGGGGAATAAACATGGGGAAATAGTTTTTACTTTGTGTAATGACCCATCCACTCCCAGTCTCTATTCAAGCCTAAGTTAATTGTATCCAGCTTGCAAATTAATTCCAATTCAGCAGTCTCTCACTGGAGTCTGTTTTTGAAGGTTTTTTGTTGAAGTATTGCCACTTTTAGGTCTGTAATCGAGTGACCAAAGAGATTGAAGTGTTCTCCAACTGGTTTTTGAATGTTATAAATCTTGACGTCTGATTTGTGTCCATTTATTCTTTTACATAGAGACTGTCCAGTTTGATCAATGTACATGGCAGAGGAGCATTGCTGGCACATGATGGCATATATCACATTGGTAGATGTGCAGGTGAACGAGCCTCTGATGGTGTGGCTGATGTGATTAGGCCCTATGATGGTGTTCCTTGAATAGATACGTGGACACAGTTGGCAACGGGCTTTGTTGCAATGATAGGTTCCTGGGTTAGTGGTTCTGTTGTGTGGTGTGTGGTTGCTCGTGAGTATTTGCTTCAGGTTGGGGGGCTGTCTGTAAGCAAGGACTGGCCTGTCTTGCAAGATCTGTGAGAGTGATGGGTCGTCCTTCAGGATAGGTTGTAGATCCTTGATGATGCATTGGAGAGGTTTTAGTTGGGGGCTGAAGGTGATGGCTAGGGGCGTTCTGTTATTTTTTTTGTTGGGCCTGTCCTGTAGTAGGTGACTTCTGGGTACTCTTCTGGCTCTGTCAATCTGTTTCTTCACTTCAGCAGGTGGGTACTGTAGTTGTAAGAATGCTTGATAGAGATCTTGTAGGTGTTTGTCTCTGCCTGAGGGGTTGGAGCAAATGCGGTTGAATCATAGAGCTTGGCTGTAGACAATGGATCATGTGGTGTGGTCTGGATGAAAGCTGGAGGCATGTAAGTAGGAATAGCTGTCAGTAAGTTTCCGGTATAGGGTGGTGTTTATGTGACTATCACTTATTAGCATTGTAGTGTCCAGGAAGTGGATCTCTTGTGTGGACTGGTCCAGGCTGAGGTTGATGGTGGGATGGAAATTGTTGAAATCATGGTGGAATTCCTCAAGGGCTTCTTTTCCATGGGTCCAGATGATGAAGATGACATCAATGTAGCGCAAGTAGAGTAGGGGCATTAGGGGACGAGAGCTGAGGAAGCGTTGTTCTAAGTCAGCCATAAAAACGTTGGCATACTGTGGGGCCATGCGGGTACTCATCGCAGTGCCGCTGATTTGAAGGTATACATTGTCCCCAAATGTGAAATAGTTATGGGTGAGGACAAAGTCACAAAGTTCAGCCACCAGGTTTGCCGTGACATTATCGGGGATACTGTTCCTGACGGCTTGTAGTCCATCTTTGTGTGGAATGTTGGTGTAGAGGGCTTCTACATCCACAGTGGCCAGGATGGTGTTTTCTGGAAGATCACCCATGGATTGTAGTTTCCTCAGGAAGTCAGTGGCGTCTCGAAGATAGCTGGGAGTGCTGGTAGCGTAGGGCCTGAGGAGGGAGTCTACATAGCCAGACAATCCTGCTGTCAGGGTGCCAGTGCCTGGGATGATGGGGCGTCCAGGATTTCCAGGTTTATGGATCTTGGGTAGCAGACAGAATACCCCAGGTCGGGGCTCCAGGGGTGCGTCTGTGCGAATTTGTTCTTGTGCTTTTTCAGGGAGTTTCTTGAGCAGATGGTGTAGTTTTTTTTGGTAAACCTCAGTGGGATCAGAGGGTAATGGCTTGTAGAAAGTGGTGTTGGAGAGCTGCCGAGCAGCCTCTTGTTCATATTCTGACCTATTCATGATGACGACAGCACCTCCTTTGTCAGCCTTTTTGATTATGATGTCAGAGTTGTTTCTGAGGCTGTGGATGGCATTGCGTTCTGCATGGCTGAGGTTATGGGGCAAGTGATGCTGCTTTTCCACAATTTCAGCCCGTGCCTGTCAGCAGAAGCACTCTATGTAGAAGTCCAGTCTGTTGTTCTGACATTCAGGAGCAGTCCACCCAGAATCCTTCTTTTTGTAGTCTTGGTAGGAAGCTCTCTATGGGTTAGTATGCTGTTCAGAGGTGTGTTGGAAATATTCCTTGAGTCGATGTTTTTTCCATAAGAAGATGCTGAGTCAATGAAATTGAAAAGTTCCTCCCGGAAATGTAACGATTTCATCAACATTTAGGAATTATCAAAACGTTTCATTTCAACTTTGTTTTGATTATATATGATATAAAAGTCCAAATGATAAATTGAAAAGGGAATTTTCGGAATATTTCGTTTCTCTAAAAATTCTGAAATTTCTGCTTTTCGTCATGATTCAGGACTAAATAAAATTTGAAAATCTCGGAATTTCTCAGAGGACAAGAATTCTATTTTTGACCAGCTCAATCAATATATTCAAACAAACAGTGGCAGATCTAAAACATGACTATGGCTTAATGAAATAGCATCAGTGACAGACTCCACAGTTCTTTGAGGGTGCTTTAATCCTTGCAAGGAGTACTGGAAATCACACGAGATCATGAAGGGGTCTGGATAAGGTTAGACAAGCCCCCAGATCTATGCAGGGTTTTATCCAAACTTCGCACTCTTCTGTCCCTTGTTTTTCATGACCTCTTACATATACCATAAGTGAGGATTCAGAAAATTTGGTCTGCTACTATAAAAATAACCCTTTAAAATGAACACTGTTGCACTAAGAGGCCCTTCTGTGCTAAAAAGATCAGATTATGATTCTCCTACCTGCCGATAAGATCCTGGCAAGTTTTTTCTGCCAGTACAGTTGTGGGAGCCATTCCTCCATAGGTCAGCTTAATCTCCTGGACTCGGTTGCTACCTTCATGAAACAGGACTCTCATTCCACAGGTCACTATAGCAATGTCATCCTCCCGACGGGAAGCCTGCTTGAAGGCTGAGAAATACTCACGCTAGAGGAAAGGAAAGAATTTGTTCTCAACCTGGGTCACAAGCAAGGGCAGAAGAATGTGGACAGCTGAGTAATCTATCTCTGTGACAAGGCTACCCAAGAGAATCCCAGATGGAGAGCTGACTTTGCATTCTGAATGAGGAATCATGCTTCAGACAAGACCATTTTTCACATGATTCAAAGCTGGGTGTTAGGCCAGCTAAGAAAGGTCCAGTCCATCAGGTGCTGTTATGAAGTCACTCATTCTTCCTGGGAAGGTTTGAAAACTGTTGGGGACTATTCTTTTGATCCTGTCCTCTCTCTTCTCTAGCTTTGGGAAAGAAATGAATGACTATGGATTTTCACACTACAGCTATATGAGTAACTGATTTTTTGGTTCACTGGCCAAACCAAAAAATATTTTTAAAAAATTGTTTGAATTTTTTTGGCAAACCAATAAGTTGAAAAAATGTTGTGTGTCCAAACAAAATGTTTCATGCAGAACTAAACATTTCATTTTGTTTTTGAGGATTTTCACCTTTTAAAAGCATGAAGTAAAAGTAAAACAGATTTCTAAATGATGAGTCATTTCTATTCAAAACAATCAAACCATTTCAACAGAAAACGTCAAAATGAAATGCTTTGAGTTTTTGGTGAAATTTTTAAACTATTTTTTGAGCAAAACAATTTGGCAATTTCAACATGAATTCACGAAATGTTTGGGTCACCACCTCTGCATTTTTTCGAGAAAAAATGTTCCAGAGGGAAAAGGTTCACCCAGCTCTATTTCCCTCTCTCAACAATTCCATCATTTTCTCATGTTAATTAAATACAGGCCTGATTTAAAAAAAAAATAGATCCAAATAACACAGATCTGGGGAGTCCTTGAAATTTTAACTCAAAGACAGAACTAAATTTCACACCAGCTGTAAAATGGGTCAGACTAAGAACAAGGATCCAAAGACCTCCTAACTTGTTCGTTCAGTTTGTTCTCCGGCGGGGTTTTATCCCATCTAGTTTATGTCTCCAGGAATGGGGATTCCAACATTCCTTTTACTTTTAAAAAATATCTCAGGCAGTTCTCTTCAGCAGATCCTAGTATCTGGCATGGACTCCCTGTATCTCTCCAACTTATTGGCTCTTTGCCTCATTCCAAAATATTCCTCTTCTTTTCTCTCTTGCTTCTATCGCTTAATTTCTGTCTACTCCTTATAACTAACTGCTCAAAGTTTTTCACCATACAAGCCAAATTTTCAGCAACACTCCATTAATGAATTTACAAAAACTGCAGGTGGATCAAAATGTGCACTCAAAAGCCAACATGAATTTGTGTAAAACTGGCAATTATATGTGCAATTGCTGAATTGCTGAGCTAAACGCAGATTAAGGGAAATCAGCTAAACATCTGGGGCCAGAACCTAAGGCTATGTCTACACTACCACTTATGTTGGCAAAAGTTATATCACTCAGGGGTGTGAATATTACACACACACACACACGAGTGACATAAATTACACTGGCACGTGGGCTAGTGTGCACAGCACTATGGCAGTGGGAGAGCTTCTACTGCTGCTTGTTGTGGGTGGATTTATTATGCCAACGGGAGAGCTCTCCCCAGTCAGCATAGAGTGGCTACACGAGAGATCTTGCAGAGGCACAGCTGCCTCAGTACAGCTGTGCCACTGTAAGCTCTCTAGTGTAGACATACCTTAGTTAGTGTAAATCAGTATAGCTCCAGGGGCACAAGGGAACCCAATCCCTGCTTGACTGGGACTGCTGATGTGTGGCTACAACTTACTCCTAACTAAAAGGTCAGCATGCAGCTAAACTTGTCCAAACTGCACACAGAGGATGGCATTTGATGGAATAAGGGAGTCGATGGGCAAGGGGTTTGTGACTTTGTTCTGCCCAGTGCAGAGGACCTTGCTGAGCACTTGACTCACATCCATGCTGGAGCATAACAACCACCTCGCATTCCTGCTGTGCACCATGAGTGCACTAGCAGGAACCTTTTCTTTTTCAGAATATTTTCTTCAGGGCACAAATAGCTGCCACATTCAACGCACACCAGTTCACCTGCAACTAATGATGCTCAATGTGTACAAATAATACCAGCTTCAACTAGCTGATTGGGAGGGCCTTAGTTCATATTGGACCTAGTCTTTCCCTGCTATACAGGGTATGAGAAACTCCCACTGAAATTACTGGTTTCCAGCAGTAAGCAAAGAATCAGTCCCTTTATGTCACTCTTTTCAGTAGTTTGCTGTAAAGAGTGTTCAGTGATGATATATATGCAAGACACTGAGCAGTAGCAAGTTCTGGTCAGTTAATTATCCCCCCAGCAGCAGCAGCCAGAAGTGATCCCTCTATTGTTTCTAATGAGTGCATTCTCTCAAGAGCCTGGTTTTGTACATTGCGAGCTCATTACTGGAAGTGCACAGCTGAAGCTTTCATGTCACATCCTCCATGCATCTTTCCATACACGGCCCTATTAGTGGGCAGCCAGCAGATAATATGAAAGCAGCATGTATTGGTGCCCTGCTTGCCAACGCACCTCATTCTGCCAATTTGTTTGTTATGCTAATTAACTAGCAAAGAAGAGGAAATTCAGCCTCTGCCCTCACTTTGCATTTCAATGGAGCTTTCCAGTAATGAAATGACAGTGAGAGGTTGACACTCAGCAAATCTCCTGCAGACTCTATATCTGAGGCTGTGCCTTCACTACCCAAAAGGTGTGTTTTTTACAGTGAGATACCTAACACAAGCTAAACAAGGCACCTGCAGCTTACCCCACCATGTACCTACACAAGGTCAACACTATGCTCCCCCAACACACAGCTGACTTTGGCTAGCTATGCTATGGTAAAACTACCATGCCTTGTCTCCACTAAGATTTTACAGTAGGCTAGCTAACTTGCATTAGTCATCTGTCAGTAAAAACACATCTTTTTGACTGCGAGCAGTAAAGACAAAGGGAGAAGGGGTTTTCCTAGTAGCATCAAGAGTTACAGATGCAAATCAAACTACCTTTTTCTTTCCCCTCCCCCAAGTGTCAGATGGCAGCATCCCCAGCTTACATCACATTAACAATGCCAACTCAATGGACAAAGTGTAATAGCCAATGTTCACATTTTCAGGGACATCACTGCCATGTGAACTTCTTCCACCACCCAACACCACCTCCGTCAATCTTCACAAAAGAGGGAGGCCAGTGGAGATGTCCAGTAATAACATTACAATTAGAGGACACTAATGTGAGAGATGAAGGAGGGGTTGGTTGTCATCCTTTGAATTTTCTCCTGCTGGGTAAACCCGTTTACATCATGAAGCTGAGGATACAGAGCAAAACTCAAGATGAAAAGATCCCAAAGTGCAGGTGTACAAACCAGAGGGATCAGCATTCACCATCAAAATGCCATCTCTACGGGATAAAACAACAGTGTAACAAAACTACAGCAACACTGAACAACAGTGAAGATTGCTGAACACGGGGCTTGAAATCTCTATTTTGTTATAACAGCTGTACACAGGTGTGACACCAGTGAAATCAACAGAATTACACCAGTATAAAACTGGTGTGACACAATGGAAAATCAGACCCTTCATACTGGCACTGTGCTAAACCAGCCTTTCTTTATCTTGGTTTACCAATTGCCAAAAATTGTGATCCCGGAACACCTTGACTGCCACTTAGAAGAGGGAAAATCCTCCTACCGTATAGATTTGTCCATCCATTGAAAAACTTTAGTCTTGCTGAGCTGATCTCCATAAGCCAAAGTTCAGTCAAGAGTTCATGATATGCCAAGAGTTCAAAAGTAGCTTTGGGTTTCAAGGTCAGATGGTGACCATCTAGCATGACCTACAGGTCATGTCAATTAAGAACATAAGAACGGCTATACTGGATCAGATCAAAGGTCCATCTAGCCTTGTATCCCGTCTTCCAACAGTGGCCAATGCCAGGTGCCCCAGAGGGAATTAACAGAGCAGGTAATCATCAAGTGATCCATCCACTCCCATTCCCAGTTTCTGGCAAACAGAGGCTAGGGACGCCATTGACGGACCTATCCTCCATGAACTTATCTAGTTCTTTTTTGAACCCTGTTATAGTCTTGGCCTCATGTATGACTATGTATGACTCATTATTGATAATGCTAGATAGAGCCTTTTACCTCTGTATAATGACAGGTTTCAGAGTAGCAGCCATGTTAGTCGGTATCCACAAAAAGAAAAGGAGTACCTGTGGCACCTTAGAGACTAACAAATTTATTTGAGCATAAGCTTTCCGTGAGCATCCGATGAAGTGAACTGTAGCTCATGAAAGCTTATGCTCAAATAAATTTGTTAGTCTCTAAGGTGCCTCAAGTACTCCTTTTCTTTTTACCTCTGTGTGACTTGTTAAAATTAAACCAGGCCAGTAGTGAACAGATCTGATCATTGTTCAGTCTAAAGTGAGTTTCATGGCTTCAGTCCAGGTCCCAGCAGAATAAAGTCCACATTGCAAAAACCACCATCCTGATCAGCCTCTCTGTTTACAGTCTCAGCAAACAGGCCAAGGACTGTATGGACACAGAGATTGCACTACCTTCTTATCCCTAGAGACTAACTTTTCAGCGCACACTCAAGAAACATAGATCCATAGATTCCATGGCCAGAAGGGACCACGGTGATCATATAGTTTGACCTCCTGTATAGCATAGCCATAGAACTAACTTCCCCAAAACAATTCCTATAGCAAAAGCATCCAATCTCGATTTAAAAATTGTCAGTGATGGAGAATCCACCACAATCCTTGGTAAATTGTTCCAATGGTTAATTACAATAGAACTGCATGGGGAAGTTTGCAGTGCCACCAGCTTCACTGTGATCAATACGGAACTTGAATCTGCAGGAATGTTAAACTAGCACCTTCTGACAGATCTAAACTCACTTGGGAGGAAAAAAAGCCCCAAAACACTCAGGTGAAATGTTCTGCTGAACTGATTACTTCCTGTACAAGTTAAATGCCTGCATTTGGTAGGCTCTTCTCTCTGTTTTCTCTTCTCTTGTGTATTTCTCCATAATGCCTGCTTCCCCATGTCAGCCCTACTCTTATTATAGAGGAATGGCTCAGAACTTCACTGGTCAACCAATCAATGCTCTGGTACTTTACCTCTCCAGTTGTCATCCTGCTCCTTATGGAGATGGAACTGAACCACAACACCCATCACAGTGCAAGCAGAATTGTTTTTGACAATTAACTAGCAGTGAAGAGTCCAAAAAACAGCTGTAGTGGGGAACTGGCTGAAGATAACAAGTCCAGTTTGCGACTTTCTTGGGGAAATACCTTGTTAGACTAGCCAAAACACTGGGTAGAAAAGCCTTTCAGCTTCTCCCACTCACGTCTTTACCCACCTCCTAGAAAATCACCAGAAAGAAGTAGAGATGTTCATTACATTTAAAATTTATTTTAAAAAATTGTATTGTCAGATAGCTTCAGAGGAAAATATTCTCAACTGTTGCAGTTAAAAATATTCCATTAATTTCCATTGGCTTGTTTTTATCTGATGTGGAACCACCCACATCTCTTGATAGCCTAAAAGGTTAAGTACGTGGAGAAGATCTATATGTGTCTGGTGGACAGACACTAGAAGAGACTTAAATAATGTTTGGAGTCCCTCATCTGGTGGCATATTACCATAGCCAAAATGAATACAGAACACTTGTGATCCAGAGGGGGGCAGCCATTCTAAAAATGACCTTCCTTCTAGCTGACCTAATTAAGCACATCTCTGCTGGAATTAAGGGCTAATTAAGCACATCTCTGCTGGAAGTCAGTCTTCAAGGAAAGGTTAGTTTAGATTAGAAGCATTAGACATTTTGGGTCCCCTATAGGGTAACACCAGCTCAGCTTTACACAGCCATTAGACTATTGTTAATTCCAGCACCTCACCTTCCTAGAGTAAGGCATCTCAATGGAGAGTAATATCTCCTTAGGCTTTAGCATTGTCTTTCTGTAACCAGTAAAGAAGTTTTCATCCATCCTTATAGTCCTTCTGCCCTCTGTAGAACAAGTTGAGGAAAGAGAAACAAATGGTTGGGCAAGTATATCAGGCAATAGTCTCCCATTTCATCCAGGTAAAGAATTATTATCAGGCACATAGAGAGGACTTTGTAGTTACATAAACTAAATTTGATTTGATCTGATCTCCGTTATTTTTCCTCTTAATTTCTAACTCTTTTTAGCCAAATTCTGAACTACTTCCTCAAGTTCAGCTCAGTCCTTACACAGGCACAACTCCCACTGACTTCCATGGGAGTTTTGCCTGCATAAGGACTGAGTTAAACAGGAAATAAAGATTTTGGGATATGTCCCTTTGATCTTAATTCATTCCAAACACCCAAGTGAATCAGTTTCCAACATCCCAATTAGGGATATGCGAATAAATGATTTTTCAGTTTGCTGGCAATTCCAAAACATTGAAAAAAACCATCATCTTTCAAAACACAATTTTTTTTCAAAATCTTCAGCAAGTCAAAAAGCATGTCAAATAATACCAATTAATCATTTTGTTTCAATTTCAATTTCAAGCATTTTTGGAAGGGGTATTAGTGGGATTCCTTTGAACATCTGCCATAACAAAGGCAAAAGGGATTCTTTATTGAGACTGTTGAACATAGATAGACCTTGTGGTTCTCCCTGGCTCTTTAGCACCCAGAAAGACTAAAACAGAGTCCCTAATGTTACATGCAGGGTTTTTTCCCCTGTGTTCTGGCCTGAACTAAGCAGTCAAGGGAAAGGACTGCTGATTACCCTATATCCCACACTGCCATTTTGAACTTTGAGTAAACTTACCTTTTGACGCCAAAGTCAATTTGCTGCCACATGCCATAAAGACAGGGTTGAGATCGGAAATTGGACTAGCAGTCATTATATTTCCCCCAAGAGCCTGAAATAAAGTAAACCAAATACATGGATTAGAAGACAGCTGGGAAGGTATGGCTAGTGCTACTTTACTATCACTGATTCATATGTAACCCTAAAGCTTATCTAGATTCAGGTTTGTTTTGCTACCGTGACAATTTTAGGGCCTTTATTCAGTTCCAATGATGAACATGCAAAACCCACAGAGCCAGTATCAATCCTAACCAATCCTAAGGCATTTGACTGAAATGGTTTTCAAGGATGGTCCTTATCTGTACATAAAAAATGCCTCACGCTCTAATCATTCATGATAATGGTTCCAAAATTGAAATATTGGAGCCATGATGAAGGGCCTGATCCTGCAAGGTGCAGAGCACCTCCTGAGAAATGCTCAATGGCTCAGTTCCTACTGACTGTGCTGGGAACTGAGGGCACTTATAACCTTGCAGAATAAGGCCTCGTGTCAGGTTTTTCAGCCTGCTTTAAAAGTGATTTTTCTTCTTCAACATGTCTCTGGCCTCAAAAAAACATAGCCCTCAATAACTTGCAAAGCACAGAGGAGTAGGATCAATAGATGCTCACATTCTTGGTTAGCCCTAAAAGCAGGGCTTGAACTGCGGTTTGCAGAGGACAGGGAAGATGCACCCTCTAAGCATCAAGGCAGTATCAGCTTCCACACTCAGCACTGAGTAGGATGACCATGTTAGTGTCGCATTGAGGTATGACAGGCCATTCCAACCCACCTCTGCCCATCTCTCATCTTCCTTACAGAGTCAAAACACTCTGGGCATAGGTAGATTCAGACCAGGAAAAAGCTACATCAGTTCTGCTTTTCAGCACCCAAAGAGCACCTGGGCCCAGGTACGGCCAGTGTCATTCAGGCAGCCCTGTCGTAACACCACTCCAGAGAAGCCCCTGTTGAGGGCTGCCTTCTGAAGCAGTAGCAGAGACTGTAGAAGACGGAGTCTCTTTTGCTTACAGAAGAATTATGGGGTTAATGCTATGAGGCTTCCTGGTCAGGCTTTTGTTTTAATGACCCTTTGCAGTTATGGATCCACCATAAATGCTTCTTTGTTAAATGACTCCTCATTTCCAGGCTGCTCTAGAGTTTTCCCATTTGCCTGGTAATAGTAATGAATGCAGCAGATTCCTTCTGCTTTTCCTTGGTGAGCTGCCCATGTCATATAGCAGTGGCTCTCAACCTTTCCAGACTACTGTACCCCTTTCAGGAGTCTGATTTGTCTTGCGTACCCCCAAGTTTCACCTCACTTAGAAAGTACTTGCTTACAAAATCAGACATAAAAATACAAAAGTGTCACAGCACACTATTGCTGAAACATTGCTTACTTTCTGATTTTACCATATAATTATAAAATAAATCAACTGGAATATAAATACTGTACTTACATTCAGTGTATAGTATATTGAGCCGTATAAACAAGTCGTTGTATGAAATTTTAGTTTGTACTGACTTCACTACAGTTTTTTATGTAGCCTGTTGTAAAACTAGGCAAATATCTAGATGAGTTGATGTACCCCTTCAAAGACTTCTGAGTACCCCAGGGGCATCCCTTGTTGAGAACCACTGTCATATAGCAACCTAAGACGACACAAGACAAAATAGTCTACAGCCTTCACGGGCCTGCAGTAGAATTTTATTGGAAAAAAATCCACAAGAAAGGGACAAAATGTCTTTCAAATAGGGGCACAATGTCTTTCAGATGTCCCAGCGTAATAAGAGGAGCACGAGGCATGTGATACTGGCAGGGTCAATTACTCAATCTGAGTTTTCTTCATTGAAGTTTCTTGCCCCTCCCTCCCACATTAGCTCACTAGCTTTCCCCCCAGTCACTTACTGCAACGTTTTTGATCTGCGGGCCTGCAAACCACCGCAGCTGTTCTAGAACAGCCCGGAACAATTCCGTTTTGCAGGAAGGAAGTTCAGCCACAGCTTTTTTCAGCACCACTTCTACAAAGCTCAGGGTGCAGGCAGCACCAAAGGTAATACCTACAAGGGGAGACCACCAGAATTTTTACCAACAACCAAGGTGTACATCTCCCAGGAAGACAGTTACACCGGGGCACTTGCAGAGGAAGGTGCATGAGGCACTGTATTGTTCCCATAAATTTTTTTTTTCGTTCATTCGTTCACTAATATACCATTTTCCGGTTGAAAATGTTCGACCGCTTCTCCTGACCGAACATGCACTAAACGGCAGAGTCCACCCACAACAGGCAAACGCACAAACTGCCCCCACCAATTAGGAACCACCCACAACTATACCAACCGCCACGCTTATGCCAGCACTTATTGGGAGACGAAACGCGTCTGGGAATTGCTCATGAGCTAAAGAACCTTTCCCTCATAGGTTGCCAGTGTGACACACAGGTTGTTCCTATCTCACAGGGGCCCCTATCTGAGATGAGTCTGGTGGATTTAAATTGCAACTCTCACAGAATAAACTGAACACTATGCTTTATATGGGTTGGTACACTCAACAAAGAGGTGAAGAACTGCATTGGACCATGGATACTGAATTACTTCTAGAGTGTGTCTACACTGCAACGTAAGCCCAGGCCTGAGCCTGGATTCAAGTCTAACCCCCTTGCGACTACACTGCAATTGTACTAACTCACGGCTCAGACCCATGGTCTCAGGATTCTTCAGGGCTGGAGGATCCATGCTCAAGTTATGTCGGGACCCAGAGTCCAAGCCCTATTGCCCCACTTGACTCGGGTCCTGGGAGTCAGCCAGATGTATCCCACAATTCCATGGGACAATTTCCTTACTCCTCTTTATCCCAAAAATCTGCCATTCACTCTATTGGAAATGGAAGCCACCCCGCCTTTGCAAGTGGCAGACACTCAGGTCAGCGTTAACCCATTGTATTCTGATCACAAACCTGCAAGCACACTATCAGAGCGCCTCCTGGGTTTGCAAAGGAGCACAAACTGATCACGCCTTTTGCAAAGCGAGCTGATTCCTGCTAATGTGCAGGGTGGGCAGCAAACTTTCCCACAGGGCACCGTGGTCCTAGGACTAGAGCATCCATATTTGGGGGTGGGGGGAAGGAGAGGGAGCGCTAGGGACTCTGGAATATGGTTATTTTGACTTGGGTCTGCACCCTGCAGGGTGGATGCCAGAGCCCTAGATTTGAGCATGGGTTAGAAAAGTCTACAACGTAGATGCTCAAGCCCAAGGTTCCCTAAATCTGCGCTTACATTGCAGCATAGACGTATCCCTAGAGGTTGAGTCATACTGGCAGGGCATACTGGCATACTGCTTCTGCCAGCCAGATAAGTTCAGGACTTCATTCACATGGGCTATCAAACCACTGCCTTATAAGCACAATTTTTTAAAATGAAAGATTGTGGTAACTTGCAAATTATTTGTTAATATGCAAATTAACCCATAAATTTGCATAAACCACCTCACATGGAACTGCTATGAAATTTCTAATATTTTTCCCAGTAATGACCATTCCTGGCCCTTACTACTATGTGTTTCCACATCTTTACAACATCTGGGCATTGTGAAATCTTTGTATTGAAATTTAACTCAGATCTGCCTTCCCCCCCATCTAGTCCCAGTAAAGGGGAAACAATTCAACTAATTAATCTCAAAATAATGATGAGCGGCTAACGTGTGCTTCCCTTACTCATGCAACTTGTCCTATTGATTTCAGTGGGACTCCTAGCATGAATAAGCTGAACAGATCTGGCCTCAGAAAAGGTGATGGGAATAAAAGAAGGGGGCCCTTCATCCTAATCAAAGCAGTTCTAGTTTCTCTGTTTTTTGGGGACGTGCACCTAGCCCCTCCCTTGTACTTTTCCCAAAGACCACACTGACTGCATAGCATTATGGAATACTCATTACCTACCCTCCTCGGTGTGCTGAACAAAGGTCATTTCAGGGATCCAAGCTGGTGCTATTATCACTGGATACAGCATGTTCTTTAACTTCATCTCAATACCTCAAGGAAAAACAAGACTCTCTGAGTTAGATGCTTCTCAGGGAAAACACAGCATTATTGTGTAACAAAGATCAGTGACCACATCTTATACCGGTTATGTAACAGCTTAAAGAGTTCCTGAAGAAGGGTCACATTTATCACTGGCCAATGGTGGTATTTGCATAATGAAATTTTAGGGCTAGAATTCATGAGATGTCCCTCCAATCTGCAATACCCACCAACCTCTTCCCCTGTGAAGGAGCTCCCAGACTGCATGCGGACATTACTGACTCATTGCTATCATCATGTTAGGCTGAATAGCACTTGAGTGGGAAAATAGGATGAGATATCAGGAGGGGAATTGTTCATAAAATCAGACTGGCTTTGCAAATCTCTCTCTCCCTCTCCACCCCCTGCAAAAAAAAAAAAAAAAAAAAGTTTGAGAGCACTGCAAACCCTCACATCCCAAGAGGTTTGCCCAGTCCCTGGACAACTTCAGGCAAATGGCTGAAAGTTTCATTACTGGATTCACCTAAGTACATTTTCAGTGCCTTTCTTCCCTTCCTGCAAAAACCAGAGCAGGCTGTTATGTATCTGTGTACCTCTTCTTGTCAATAACCCATTAATAACTGGCACCAAGTTAGAACGAAAGGCCCACCGATCTGAATTAGCACTTATTTAGCTTGCTCCAACAAACAGGACACAAGGATGTTCATGAGACTGATCCATGTGGGAAGAAATAAAATCCTCCCTGACATGCCCTTCAGAAACCACTCCCACAGGGGTTTAACTCTGGCAGTTTTAAGGAAGTCCAAACTGGTTTTGCATTATGCTTGGGAAAACCTTTCTGTGGATAACTTTAGCAACTGCTGAAACTGAACCTCAGCTGTTCCTCTTACCAACTTCTGTGTTCCCTACAACGAGCTTAGCCTTGGGGTACTGAGCCTTGAGCGCCAGCAGCTCCTCGAGTGTCGTGGGCTGTATCCACATCACACGCTCGCCTTTGAAGCACAGCTGTTCCTGGGGTTTGTCTTTCTGCATCTAAGAAAATAAAATGGGATGGACTCAGACTGTAAAATGCTTCCATCAAGAATCCCTGCCCCAGCTTTCTTTTTGCCAATTCTCCTCATCGCATGACTGCTGCTTATTAGGAAGAGGAAACTAGCTAGGAGTCAGCCCAATGTCGCTGCCCTCCAGTAACACGGGAACTTCTTACAAATGAAACAGAGGGAGCTGGTGTTGGCATAAACAAACTCAGTGTGACCCTCATGAAGGGAGCACCAGCGCACTGGATAATGTTGGGTTGGGTCTGGGGGAGCTGCCAGCAGCTGTGGAACTAACAACTGAGTTTTAAGGGTGATTTGTTAAATGTATAGGAGGCAGAGAACACACCCACCTCGTGGACCCAACCCTGGGCTATGATCACTGTGCAGGGCATCTGCTGGTAGAAAGTCTGCCCAGCCTGGGATAGCAGGGTCACAAGCCTCCATAACTGTTCCTTCATAGGGAGGTGCGGGATGATCGGAGAGAAAGCTAGAGCAGCTCTGAAAGTGAGTAGTGCTGACTGGAAATGGCTTGGCTCAGGCTGCTGGGGGATGCACTGATTCCACTTATCCTGTGTATCCCATGGAAAGCCTCTTCTGGCAGGGCTCTTATGTGAAAGACTGGAATGCTACTGCCTGCTCCAGGTCAGCAAGTGATTCTTATTTTATTGGTGTCTGTCTTTTACACTGTAAGCTCCTTGGGGCAAGAGGTCACTCAAATCCCATGTTATAGAATCAGGCCAATGAGCTGAATTCATTGCTGCATGAATCCACCTACCAGCAACTCTGGAGGGAAGATAGGCTCCTGTGTGGGATCCAAAGGATGGAATTCAGCCGGGTTGAACAAGATGGAGGATACCATTGCCTGTTAAACAAAGCAAATTTCTGTTAGAGAAATTTCTTTTCTCAAAACAAGAGGACTTAACTCTGTCTACATGTAACTCTGGTTCATTTTTCCTTTCTGACACAATGCTTTTCAATATTTCGTTAAATGATGAACAGTACAACTAATAGAGTGGAATGACGCAGACTGATGAATTAAACAATGGCCCAGTTCTTGAGCTCCCCACTTATATTTATCTGTCCTTAGCAGGAGTTTGCCTGGCTAAACACACAGGGTTTTATTCCAGTCTCACTTATAGCAATGTTAGACTGGGATAATTGAACAGAATCAATGGTAGATTTGCCTGAGCACGGATCAAATAAAAGCAAAGTGAGGCCTGGTCAGGGTGTGAAAAATCCACACTCTGAACAGTGCTGTTAAGCTGGCCTGTGTCCCTGTGTAGACAGTGCTAGGTCGACAAAAAATTCTTCCATCGACCTAGCTACCGCCTCTCGGGGAGGTGGATTACATATGCTGAAGGGAGAGCCCTCCCATTGGCATAGGTAGTGTCTACACTGAAGTGCTAAAGCAGTGCTGCTAGAGCATTTTAAGTATAGACAAGCCCATAGTCTGAGGTGCTTTGTCTGAATAAAATCAGAGTAAAGATTCAGGCTTTGGCACGTACAAAACAAAAGTTAAATTACAAAACACTAACAAAGGATAGTGAAAAGAAAGAAGAGGAGAAAAAATAAAGGTGTGGCAAGGCCTTACTGCATTGTCTTCTTTCTCGTTCATGCAGCAACCTGTGTCATTGACTTTTCCACCACAACAGCCTCCATCCTTTCCAGCCATACAGCAGCCTGGGCCATTGATTCCTTTCCCACAGCAACTCCAGTCCTACACAGGCAAAAAACTGCTTAGAGAAAAACCCGGAGATTTCAAGCAAGCTAAATAGGTTTCATCCACTTGCAAAAGCAATTGGTCCCCCATTTATAATTTCTATCATAGGAACAGAGGAATTGGAAATGGAAGATGCCAAATAATTAGGTCTCTCCCTTTCAGTGGGTCTGAATGGCCCCTTACAGCGTATTCTATGCCGTTTAGTTTTAAATATCCCAAGTAGTGGCACTTCCATCACTTCCTTAGGGATAGGTCAGTGGTTTGAGCATTAGCTTGCTAAACCCAGGGTTGTGAGTTCAATCCTTGAGGGGGCCATTTAGGGATCTGGGGCAAAAATTTGGGATTGGTCCTGCTTTGAGCAGGAGGTTGGACTAGATGATCTCCTGAGGTCCCTTCCAACCCTGATAGCCTATGAGATTGCTCCAGTGTCTGATGGGTTTCACAACTACCTATAATTTCATCCTTTACACCGAATAATATACACATGCACCACGCTAAATCATTGCTTTATGTCCTGGTGTTCACTACCCATCTGAGGAACGCCCATAATACCAATCAATGTAGTATATAGGTGCTTCATTTCTCCATGCAACCCCCCCGGGAGGAGACTTTTTTTAAAATGATAAGTAAAAAGTGTATGGCTGTGCTTAATGCCCCACCCCACCTGGGTGTTGGGTGTTGGGGGGAGGGGTCTATTCAGCGCTAACATTTCAGCTTAACACCACTGTCATTTTAGTTTTGCAGTTCAATTCTCATGAAAGTAATTACCCAACCGGACTCTGCAGTTGTATGTCCCTCGTCATGCACCGTAGTTAGGCACCTTTCTATACCTGCACATACCCGGGTGATCTGGGAACTGCTTTGTTTTGTGGGATGCTCTATTTTTAAGAGCCTTAGCAAAAGCACTGTTAAAAGAGGCCTGCTTACTGGTGACCTGACATGGGACCACTGCACTGAGCACTCTAGTTATTAAAGCAACTGAGCAACTGCCATTAACGAGTAGGTCTCATCATGTTATCAGTATGTAACATATGTACTAACAGGATCCAGGGCTCTGTTTAGGATTGGTTGGGGAGTGGCGGGGGGGAGGGGGGATGCTGGTTGGCAAATGTATTCCCTTTTTCTCCCAGTCCAACAGTGTATTTTATCAACAGTTGAGCAAGTCAGCCTGCTGAATGCCTTGCAGAAATTTGTAATGTTATATGAGGCCACTTACTTTAGCAAATGTCCTGTACCCCTGCAGAATGGGTCTGTATCCTGTACAGCGACACAAGTTTCCTGCATGGCCAGTGCAAAGGGATAAAGGTTAAGAGTCATTCAGTCAAGAATTTCTGTGCACACAGAGGCTGATTTTGTGAGTGTTTTTCCCCACAATAACCAGCTCAGCATTAGACAGAGCTGATCAGAAAATGGGGGGAAGTGAAATTTTGAGAATATTTCTGCACAAAATTCCCCACTCTCTTTTTTATGTAGAAATTCAAAATCGCAATGAAAATTTTCACAGACATTTCAAAAATTTCCAACTATCTCTATTTAGTATTCAGCTGCCTTGATTGCATGTGTTTAATCTCAACATGCCGATTATCTAATGTCTGGAGCAACACAGAGCTCATTTCTCTTCCGTGGCTGACCTCTCTTCAGCAGGGGTGGCCACTGTACTGCTGGTCACAACTCCCTGATTCAGCACGAGCCCAATCCCAGCCGCAGCCTTAGTTAAAGCAGCCAAGGGACTGCGCTAACCTACACAAGAGGAGAACTGGCATAACGGAGTTTTGCTCCTCCACATCCCCAACCCTGGGCACACCCCTATATGTGGGGCTGCTGGTTGGGTCAGAAGCAAGATCTGTCATCTCCATTGGCTCTATGCCAGCAAGGAGTTTCCCCCACCCACCAGAAGGTGATTTATTTAGTTTGTAAGCTCTTTATGGCAGAGACCACCCTTTTGTTCTGTGTTTGCACAGCAACTAGCACCATGGGGCTCTGGTATATGACTGGGGCTCCTATGCACTATGGTAATGCAGATAATTCACAACAACAATGGGAATTCTCCACTGTCTATTTCCGGACAGAATCTGTTCATTTCACACCCATGAGCAATGTACTGTGAACAGCTCATTCTGGACAATCCAGGTCTTACTTTGATAGTAACTGGCCAGTTTTAAAGCAATCAGGTTAGGTGCACTCTGTCCCACTTGGGGAGGGAAATGTAGCCCCGAAAAAGCACAAGATGCATGCCTGCAGATCTGTTTTGGAATAGGCATTACCTTGGAAATTCTCTTCGATCTCCTCCATGTTTGGTTGAGGTCTGTTGCGAAGTAATGTATACATGGACATGACAATGCCAGGAGTGCAAAAGCCACACTGCGATCCATGGCTTTTTGCTATTCTCTCCTGAGAGGAAAAAGTGACCAAAACACAAACAGATCTTGTTAGCAGCACTACACTGATTTCCTGACCTCACTAGTCAGTGCTTCCTCACGTCTCTGGGCAGACCCTCCCAAAGGACTTAGGGCTTGTCTACACTTACCGGGGGATCAACACGCAGCGATTGATCCATCAGCAGCCGATTTAGCACTCTCCCATCGACTCCTGTGCTCCACTGGATCAAGAAGAGTAAGGGGAGTCCATGGGAGAGCGTCTCCCATCGACATCATTTAGTGTGGACTCTGCGTTAAGTATATCTAAGCTACGTCAACCTGAGTTACGTTATTCACTTAACTCAAACTGCGTAGCTTAGATCGACTTTTCCCTGTAGTGTAGACAAGACCTTAGTCCATTCAGATTGGTTTCAAACAGACTCACGAGAACTCATACTGCAAAATTGGGATCTAGATTTCAAAAAAAACCCCTAAATCTTGGCCTACTGAAATTGATGGGCGTTTTGCCATAGAATTCTTTGGGGCCAGGATTTCACCCCAGGAGTATCTGAGTCCCTGGGTTTCCATTTGCTCCATCATAAAGATAGGGGCTATTGGTCAGAATCAGATGTGCCTTTGGATTTCAAACCCTTTTCCCTCAAAGCTTAAGTGTTTGGATTCTGCGGGGTGGGGAGGTGGTAGGGAAAGGAACAAGCTCTATCCAATTGGACCCACCCAATCTCCATCCATCTCACTTTAGGTCTAAGTGTTCTCTCTTTATGGTTTACCATCATGGAAAGAATCTATACAAACTGCTAGATATGTGCAGAGGAAAACTTAATTTCCATCTCAAGGGCAGCATCTCTAGCAAAGATGAAACAACTAGTGACTCCAAACACTGCAATGTAGTATTACCAGTGTATAATAGTAACACGTTGCATTTCTCTCACAACTTCCAGAACCCTTTGGAAACATTACTAAATTAATCCCCAGCAATGCCCCTGTGAGGGGGATAAATGATAATATCCGAATGTTATAGGTAGAGAAACTGAGGCACACAGAGTTCCTGACTAAGGTCATCCAGGAAGGCCAAGGCAGAGCCAAGAATAGAACTTAGATTTCCTAACTCCCAGTCAGGGCCCCACAGAGGTTTCAAGGAGCCCAGAAAGGACAAAATCTGAAACTGAGGCCCCCAGCCCTTCCAAAGTATTACTATAGAGATGAAAGAGGTTAAAGAAGACGAGAGGGGATGGCAGGTAAGAGAGGGCCCAGGTCTGTAGTGTTGCTGTCCACCCCATGAGGATGGTGGCGGTTCTGCCTGCATGCAGCCAAGGAGCCGCTTCCAGTCCTGCCTCTCCCTGAGCTCTGGCCCCAGTTGGAGCTCTGCCAGTTGGAGTGGTATTCCCAACCCCCGACCATACTCCTACCTCTGGGCTCTCAGCATGGTGGGTTGCCTCAGGTCTGGTTCAATGATGCCAACACCAGCAACAGTGGGATGTGGACCCAGCTGGGGCAGGGGAGTCACTTTTCACACTATGGATGGTGGGCGCCAAGCAGGAGTAGCACTGCAACCCCATGCACCAGGTCACAATACCTCTCACTCAGATTTGCCGCAGCCACCCACCCATCATTTTGGGGGGCCCTTGGGAAAACTGCACTTTTTGTTCTACCTAGGCCCTGCACAGCCCTGCTCCCAGTCCTGTGCTTTAGCCACAAAATCACTCCTGGTGTAGGACTTGGATCAATACAACGTTGCAGGGCCAAAGCAAGAACACTAGCAGTGTAGCTGGAATGAGACCTAATATCATGTTTGCTTATAACAGAGAGTTACAATGTAGACATGTGCTTAGGTGCCATTCCCACTACGAGCAAAGTCTGCGCATGCGGTCTAAGGTGAAACCCACACCCTCCGGGCTTTGGCTTTATTAACAAGGAAAGTAAGAACAACACAAGCTAAACCTCAGCCCAAGTATTCCTCCCAGGGTAGGCTGTTCCAAGAGTTCCTCCAGTAGAAGCTGTCTGTCCCAGGTCGTACTGCCCAAGGAGCTGTTCCCACCTCCCTTATATCCAGGGCAGAGTTAACAAGCCATGCGTGCTCCCCAGGGGTCAGCAGAAAGCAGTAACTTACCAGGTGTTAGAGCCCTATGCTAACAGGGTGAGTCCGCAAAATATGCCTGCCACAGGTTACATTGTCTTAAGACTTAACGGCAGAGACAGCTCACCTGGACAGGATGCAACCTTGTCTTTGTGCTCCCTATGCCTTCAACAGTAGTCACTGCTACGCGATGCAATGCGCAGATGGGGAACAGACAAGCATTTACAGAGTAGTGGCTAGTACCGTAAGTTAAGGTCATTCGTTTGTAAAATCATTTGCCAGCGGTGCTCAGCAAATCATAGGTTTGCCTGCTTTGCAGCCTCTGATATATACAGTTACAATTCCAGGCAGCCTGGTTATGATAAGCAAATGGGCTAAAAAAAGGTAATGTTGCCTGTGACAAAACACTGGAGTCATGACAGCTCCACTCAGACAAGGCAGAGTCCTAATGAAGTCTGACACCCTCAGGGACATATCTAGACCTTCTTCATTGGATGGGAAGGGCCAAGTGGAAATTTCCAAATGCACCCTTTGTTGCTTAATGCACCTCTGAAAGGAACTCAGATGCCATGGTGATGGGTGTAGCGTTCAAACCTAAATTAGACAGAACAGACTGGACATACTTATTAACAACCAGCCAAATCCTGCAGCCCAAACTCAAGCAAAACTCCCAGTGACTTCACCTGAGCAAGAACTGCAGGATTTGGTCCAGGGCTAACAGCACTAATTCTTCTCAAAGCACTTATAAACATTAAACTAACTAATTAGTCCTCACAACGTCTCTGTAGGTAGTTTAAATGAGTATACAGCAAATAGGGAAACAGAGGCAGAGATGTCAAATGACTTGCCCACGCGACATGTGAAAGCTGGGAATAATAACTGTGGAGTTCCTGGCTTCCAGCCCTGAGCTCAGACACACCTCTTGTAGGTGGTGAACAAAGTGAAAATGTCTCTGATAAAAGATTAAATCAAACAATGTAGCCAGAACTTTCCCCATAATTAACTCTCCTGATCTCTGCAGCCTTTGTAGCCCCAAAAATAAATTACATAAATGAATATTCTGGCTGCTAGGGGACAGAATGATTGAAGAGATTTATTAATGAGAACCATACTTTTTCTTTTCTTGGTCAGCCTTTGACCTCATTAGAGATGTTCACCAACCCACGGTAAAATACCCATGGCATTTTCACTATATGAAGCTTCTGCCATTCTCGACAGAAAGAATAATCAGTGTTTTACTTCTTCTTGGTTTGATTTCATTGTTTAGCTCCACAAATGATCAAGAACTGAGAATGACATAATTCCATGTGCCAAACAGAAATAACTTTTTTGCAGATTAAATGGATATCTGCAGATACAGTGGATATCGACAGGCACACAGCAGCAAGATGATTCCAGAAATGTAATAGTGATAAAGATCCTAGCAGGGTAATTGTTATTTTACTCTTTCCAGGGCAAATGCGGGGCTGCATTGCAACAGGAGAATGCTACATTAGGGTTATAAAGGTTACCATATCAGGAAACACCATCTAAGCTGACATCTGGTCTGTCACAAGAGCCTGTGCACATGCTTCAAGACAAGATGTAAAATCTTCATAAGCATTGTACAATATCATTAGAGGAAATAACTTCTTGTATCTGCTGAGTTTACGTCCTAAATTGTGGATTGAGGCTTTGGCAGAACCGTAACGTTATATAACAACATTTATTTAATCATAAACAGTGCTGCATCCCTGGATTCATGACTATTTTCATTTCCATCTCAGTTTACAGGTTCAGCTTGCAAAGGATACACGATTTTCTTCTGGGAGTTGTCAAACTTGGATATCATAACAGTGCAAGCACCACATCCACCTTCTCCACAGCCTAGCTTGGTTCCAGGTAGCCCCACTGAGAGAACAAGCGCTAAGGAAAATACAGAAGCATAGCAATAGCCCTGGCAAATGTACAGCCCACAACCCTTTTACAGCCAAAGTTTTCCAAAGGTTCTGGCTGAAAACTGAGTTCATAATTTTCTTCACACTTTCCCTTATCAACAACTTAGTTTTTACAGAAGCAAAGCCTCAACTACTGATGTGAAGACTACAGGACGGACACACAAAGATCTGACCATAAGCAGTTAAGTACCCAATACGCTTATTAGAGCTGGTTAAAATTTTCTGAATCTTGACGTTTTTCAACAATTTTTCAAATTTTGACCCGAAAAAACAGGAAGGGGGAGGAAATACTGCTGAACATTTTTTTTGCAGTGTCGTTGTATTCATATTGGTCCCAAGATATGAGAGAGACAAGGAACGTGAAGTAATATAGTTTACTGGACCAACATCTATGGGTGGAAGGTACAAGGTTTAGAGCTACACAAAGCTCTTCTTCAGATCTGGGGAAGGAAATCAGAGTATCTGAGCTAGACACAAGTTGGGACTGACTGTTAAGCATAAGGGGTACACGTTGTAGGCAGCCACTTGAAATGGAGTGGGCAATAAGAATTAGACTGTTATTCAAAAGGGGTTTGAAGTGGACTATAGCAGATTAGCAGGCAGGTGTGTTACAAATTGTTGTAATGAGCCATGAAACCAGCATCTCTGTCAAGTCCATCATTTTTAATGTCTTGTTATGAATTTAAGTTCCGAGGCTCACCTTCTGAAGGTGTTGTGCAGGTTTCCTTTGAGGACAAGTATTGAAAGATCAGGTATGGAGTGATCGGTTTGTAAAAAATGCTTACCCAAGGGTGATACAGTGTTTTTGGTTTTTATCATTTTTCTGTGTAAGTTCATTCAAGAGTGTAGTGATTGGCTGGTTTCACCCACAGATTTGTTATGAGGCATTTAGTGCACTGGATGAGATACACCACATGTTGCAATAAGCATGTGTAGGACCCATAGATCTGGAAAGGTGTGTTGTGGGGTGTACTGGTCATTGCAGCAGTGGAGATATGTCTGCAGGTTTTGCATCTATTGTTCTGGCAGGGTCTGGTGCCGCTTTGAGTTGGCGGGTCCTGGTCTGTGGTTCTGATGATGAGCTTGACAAGGTTTGTGGAGTTGTTTGAAGGCCAAAAGAGTGGGTTCAGGAAAGATTTGTTTCAGGATGTGGTCCCCATCAAATATGGGTTGTAGTAGTTTGATGATACCCCATATGGGTTCCAGTGTGAGGCAATAGATGATAACTAGGGATTTCCGGTCAGTGTGGGGGGCAGGGGTCTGTACTGAAGCAGATTCTATGGGGGTATATGTTTCTGTACCTGCATCTGAGATTTTGACACCAATACAAACATGTGGAACAAGTAAGTGAGCAAAAAGGTAGGTGCTGGTACACACAAAAACATATAACTTCAGAAAACTAAGTCAGCAAAAACATAGGTAGCCAATTTTAGTCAGACAGATTTAGAGCCCAATTTTCAAAATTTGTTTCTGATGGTCAAATTCAGGAGTCTGTAGAAACAACTTAACTAAAAAGAGTTGATGAAAACAGAAGTTCTCTCCTGTAAGTGCAATAGCTATGGAGATTCATGGATAACAACAGGAATTAAAGAAAGTCCCTGATTCAGCAGGGTACTTGAGCATGTGTCTAACTTTTGAGTAGTCTCATTGAGGTTGTCTACTCCATAAATCCATCACCATCAGTTTATTGCACATACAGAAAGATGAATATACATGAGCAAATACGTCACACGTACAAAGAAAAGTACATGAGTGCATGCAGGAAAATAAAGGAGTTCTTATTTCCTGGGGATGTATTACCTTTTCTTGGGGACCTCTCTTGCAAAGGGGCAGCCATAGCCAAGGGAAGTCCCCAGTAGCATGGTTCTAATGGAGCCCAAAGGAAGGAGGTGCTGGGAGCTGGAACCAGTAGAGAGGCACAGGGGGATCTACCAGGTGCATCGGCTGGCCCCATGAGCTCATCTACAGGGGTGGAGAGCATCTCCTATATCTCACAACAAGATGATACGGGAGGAAACTACCAGACTATTCTAGTGGTGATTTTCTCCTTCCAATCAGTTCTTGCTCAGGTTGAATTTCACCCTGCGTATATTGGATCCTCCTAGTAGTCTTAACTCAGGGCGCAGTCCCATAAGCCCTTTGTACACTGAAATCCCTTTGACCTCAACAAGAGTTTTTTGCACAGAGAGAACATGTAGCATCAAACCCAGGAAAAATGCCCACTGAACCCCAGAAACATATTAGGGCTTTTCATATCATCCACAAATCATCTGCGTTTATCTGAGGAATGTCAGAAGACAAACTTTTGCAAGCTTCTAGGATGAGAGGTGCTGTGTCAAAATCATATATTATTATTTATAATTATTTATCATTGTTTACAGTGAACTTGATCGGGCACTGCAGAGGAAGACAGAACTGATTTTCAAGGAGAAACCGCCTTTGTTTGCAGTAAATATATGGCCATGCTGAGATAATCAATTTAGGCTTGCTCCTCCACTGTTGAAGTCCATGGCAAATTGACTTCAATGAGAGCAGGCTTGGGCCCTTTCATACTAATGTCATTGAGGTTCCCACTGGAATTGACATGAAACTGATTATCTCTGCACAACCATGTGTCCACTATAGCAGAACACAGCTTGTTCATGGAAATCCATCAAGGCATAATCTAAGGGTTTTCTCTTCCAATGTCACATCGGTTTTATCAGGATGTGGGTGAAAAGCTTCCCAAGGAGCCAGAATTCACCATGCAGATTTTCCATAAACTCTGGATTTGTAAGAAAACAACAGAACCAGGAGCTTTCCCTACAGAATATGATCATCCCAAACATTAAATTATTTGAATTACACATTAACAAGCTCAAACACCTAGGACCAAATGACAGGTTTCAGAGTAACAGCCGTGTTAGTCTGTATTCGCAAAAAGAAAAGGAGTACTTGTGGCACCTTAGAGACTATTGTCTCATATTCTCTGTGTATATATAAAGTCTGCTGCAGTTTCCACGGTATGCATCCGATGAAGTGAGCTGTAGCTCACGAAAGCTCATGCTCAAATAAATTGGTTAGTCTCTAAGGTGCCACAAGTACTCCTTTTCTTTTTAGGACCAAATGGTGACTCTTCATGAACAGCAGTGCATGGAGATAGAGAGAGGACACAGCAGCCTTCTTCCCCACTCCTTTGTGCACCCATGCTGCATCCAGACAGAACGCTGCTGTTAGCGCTCCCTGAGCACAAGCGGGCGAGTGCCCCACACCCAAAAACGAACATGGCTAAAGTCCTCCTTCCTCCTCCAAACCCTGTGCACCCACCAGAACATGGCAGCAAGACTGGGGTAAGTACGAACTACACCTTTGTAAAGGGACATAGGGTCTAAGTTGGGAATCTCTTTGCATCGATGGTTTTCATGTATTGAAACAGAAATGGAAACAGCCTTAATTTGTCAGCGAGGAAATTGCTACGCAGTTTATATGTGACTAGAAATGAACTGTTCTCTCAATTTTATGGGCTCTTTTTTGTACAATTCTCTCTCCCCGTCATATCTTGAATCACTAGCAACTATCGGAGGCCTCCCTTCCAAGTACTAGCTAGATTTGATGCTGCTTAACTTTGATGAGCTGATGAACTCACCGTCCAAAATAATACCAATCTGCATACGGCTCTCACCCCCAAACACGTTGTCTGGTTAGGTTTGATAGCAACAGCTAACAACGGCAAAATGCCATAACCATTTGAAACCATATACAGTTCTTCCTGACATTGGATACATTTTCGCCGTAGGTAGGTCAGTAAAGTTGTTTCTGGGTCCACATTTTTTTCCAACACCTGAAAGAAGAGAAAAGTATTGTAAAACATATAATCAAGATTTATATATCTAAAGAGACAGACATACAGACTCTGAAGATGAACTTCAGTCCTGGTGCGACTCCGTTCACATCAACAGCATTATACCAATGAACTTTATCCCTTTCCCCACTGCCTGTCACTTTTAAAATCTGCTTATATAGCACAATAGAGGTCAGGAAAGTGAAGCATCCCAGAAACAGGGTTAGCAGCAGATTAAGGCCTCGTTTATACTACACAGTTTTGTCAAAAAAAGGCAGCTTTTGTCAAGAAAACTAGTGGAGGTGAACACACTGATTTAACTCTCCTCTCTCTCAAAATAAAACCACTTCAATGAGAGGCACAGAGCTTTTTGCAACAGAGGGCTTGGCTACACTTGTGAGTTACAGTGCAA
Organism: Lepidochelys kempii; assembly: GCF_965140285.1. Taxonomy (NCBI): domain Eukaryota; kingdom Metazoa; phylum Chordata; order Testudines; family Cheloniidae; genus Lepidochelys; species Lepidochelys kempii. Next base: position 157,787,169 of record NC_136382.1, read on the forward strand.
TAAAGGAGCCCCGGGTGCACTAGCTCACTACCAGGCCACACTGGCAAGGCACGTAGAGCGCTCTGACTCCGCAGCTACAGCGCTGCTGGGTACTCCACCTCAGCAAGTGGAATAACATTTGCTGCACCCCCGCTGGAGCGCAGCAGCGCCAGTGTGAACGAGGTGTTGCATTACTGCGCTCTGATTGACCTCCAGAAATGTCCCATAATCCCCTTAAGTCAAGTGGCCACTCTTGTCATTGTTTTGAACTCGCTGTAGGAATGCAGATATGCCCTTTCAAAGCTCCGTTTCTGACAGCTGGCTGCTTATCTGCTCTGGGACAAAGGAACCATTACTGAGGAATGCTGCTTGCTTTGAGTGAGTGAGAGAGAGAGAGGGGTGCGGGGTGGGGGGAGGTGGGAGGGAAGGGAGGCCTGCTGCTGTCTGAACTTACAAGACAGCAAGCTGACACACTCTCAGCCTCCCAAAAACCCACTCCCACCCCACCCCCCCGCATTTGAAAAGCACGTTGCAACCACTTGCATGCTGGGATAGCTATCATAATGCATTGGTCTTTGTGGCCACACCAGTGTGCTTCCAGCTGAGAGAGTAAACACTCGGCAGAGTTTTCCCTGCTGCGGTCCCTGAAGGCTAGTTTAACTCCCAGCACTCTACAACTGCAAGTGAAGCCATGCCCATAGTTACAATGACGCAATGTCAGTGTAAACACTGCATTCTTTACATCGCCGTAACTGGGCTCTGGGAGATATCCTGCAATGCCCACCATGACTTCTCTGCTCACTGTTCTGAACTCCATGGCCCTGCCGCCAGCTACGCAGACACGTGCCCCACCCCTTTCAAAGCCCCAGGAAGTTTTGAAATTGCTCAGCACAGAGAGCTCACATAGCTACTGCCTAGCTGAGCATGCTGGCTCCCTGGCAGCAAACACACTCCTGCCTGGACTACATGGGAGGGGGTGGATCTCCTGGGTTTGTGGGCAGAGGAAGCTGTGGGAGAACTCGGAGGTAATCACAGATTCAAAACATTAACATGGAATCCTGCTCTCCCCGGCAGCAGGCAGACAGGGTGGGCTGATGCTGGGGGTGGGAGGAGAGACTGCTGTGCTGTGTAGAGCCAGGGAGGGAGGCGGGGGCTGATGTCGGGGTGTCCCCCTCACCCTGCCGGTGTACTGGTCTCCACTGAGCTGGGGTGGGAGTTCAGGGGAGCGCCTGTCTGTGCACCAGCTTCTGCCTCACTCGCCCAACATGCACACTGTCTCTCTCACACACACACACTCCCTCAACAAACACACACACTTATGTGGGCTTCTTGTGTTAGTGTTCAGTAACGTCCGTTTGGTCATATTACTGAGTGCTACTTTAAGAAGTGATTTAAACTGTGTCACTTTTCGGGTACACACAGCAATCATTACAAGGTTCATAGCACGGTGCAAACAAACAATGTCAGGCTCAGCACACTACAGCAACACACTTTACTGTGGTTCCATGTTAATGTGCTCCTTCAAGACATCCCTCGGCCAAATAGCCCCCCATTGAGCTCCTCTTATAGACTTGTGTTCATAACACAAAGCACAAAACCAAACAGCAGTGCAGGATCCATCGTTTCTGACAGAGACGGCTCGGTTGCAGGTTGAAAAGTGGCTGGCAACCTAAAAGGATGCCCATGGAACAATGGGATTGAGAAACCATCATGTGACCTTGCCCTTGCTCCCATGAGGCATTGAAATCCCTTTCCAAAACACCCTCTGGCCAGTTGCACAGTGGGATTGCTACCCACGGTGCACTGCTCTCTGTGTCAACACAAGAGCTGCTACTGTGGACTGCTCTGCTGACACAAGAAGCATAGTGTGGACATACAGCAGCAGTTTAATTACAGCGGTAGCTGTATATCGATGTAACTTAAGTAGACTTAACTTCGTAATGTAGACATAGACTAAGGAGGGACAAAGCACTTGGCATCTTGGAGTTTAGTCCATTATCTCTCCTGCAGAAGCCCTGATCCAAACACCATGTTCTAATAGGTTTGGTCGTATGTAAACAAATTCTGTTAGTGATGTGAGACCCTCAAGAAGTTCAGAGGTTTGGTTCATATGAGCAAAGAACTATTAAGTGATCCAAAGTTCAGGATTGCCTGGATCAGGATTTTGGTTCATGCCCATCTCTAATACTGAGTTAACTAATACTCACTTAAACCTAAATGCTGACCTTAGAAAGTTATTTATTACAGTAAAATGTTTAATTCTTGCTAGATGTTATTTATTAAGGTAACAAGCTATTTAATTCTTGTTGGATCTGGAGATACAACCTAAGATTCAGCACTGATTCTGACTTGACATGAAGCTTATCTGGCACCTTTTTTAAATGTTTTATTAATAGTTGTGACATTAATACCCATCTCGAACCTGGAAATGGCTGGTTTTGGTGTGGCGGAATCTTAATCTGCGCAATTTCAGTCAACTCAGTCTTGATTGTTGGTAATGTTGTTTACTGTTACCTATTTTATTAGATTTAAAACTCGGGTTTACTTGAACCTTCCCCTTGTGGTCAGAAATCAAAGTTTTGTATTTGTTTTCTTCTGGCCTGCCGGGTTTGTTTTGCTCCGTCAGTATTAACAGAGTACTAAGGCACATTTCCAGTAAAATTGCGTAATAGGATGTGTTAATGTGTTCTTGACTCTTACAATGTAGGAGTCCTAAGTACAGTCGTTACAGTTTACTTAAGATAATCTCTCTCAGTTTTGAAAGTCTGATTGAAGCAAAGAGCACTTTTATAACCTTTCCTCCCTCCCCAAGATAAGATAATTTATCACCCTCTGTACTTTGAGCTTTTTTTCTCATAAGACCTACATTTTTATAATTGGCTGATTAAAGTGCTACTGCAAAATGTAGCTGGGAAGTGGTTACATATACAGCTCATAAAACAGATAATTTGCCAGGCAAATGGACTCTGGCACTCCTCATTATTCAAATCTTTACAAATATAATATTTTCAAGTGACTGGCATCACAGAGGTATTTGCAGCATTCCTTTGGAAGTATATTAAGCGTGGGGATTACCATCAGAGGTGAAAGTAAGCCAGTACGGCATACCGGTAAGGAAGTGGCTGCCGGTACACAGCCAACTGTACTGGCAGGGCTGCTGATGAGGGCGGAGGGGAGGTCAAAAGGGGCAGCTGCCCTGGGACCCAGGGCTCCCGGCAGCAGTGGGAGCCTCTGGCCCTTTAAATCACCACCAGAGCCCCAGGACTCCCAGCCACCACCGCCACTACCCCAGGGCTCCGGCAGCAATTTAAAGGGCCTGAGGCTCTGGCAGTGATTTAAAGGGCCAGGGGCTCCCAGCCACCGCTACTGCCCCAGCACCCAAAGCCCCGAGCCCTTTAAATCGCCCCCTGAGCCCCAGGCGGCCTGGGCCGGGCAGCACTAAAGGGCTGGCTGGGGGAGTCTGGTCCCAGCCCCGCCCCTTCTGCCAGAGGCCCTGCTCCTTCTGGGGGCCCAGAGTCTCCCCCCACTTTGCCCAAGACCCTGGCCGCCCTTTGTACCCGGTAAGTCCGTTAAGTTACTTTCACCCCTGATTATCATACGTATCTCAGTAATGTTGGCTACTTTCAAGGACAAAGTTGCAAACTTTGTAATGGCATTAGTGTGAAGGTACACATGAGCCTGGTTTGTGCAGGTGATCTGGGAAAGTAGAGAAACATACTTGCGAAGTCAGATTTTCGTTAACATGCTGCTGAGCCTTTCGGGTTATGCTGGGACCAAATTTAAACAGTAAGATGCACAAAATTGGTTCATATTGTAACATACTCATTCGATCATTTTTAAAAGCCTACGGTAGTGCAAAATTAAGTTGTAATCACATAAAAGTCCAGAATTTCAGAGTTCAGGTTCCCACAGCTAATCAGGCCTCTCAAGCCTATTTTGTCACACAATGCTAGTTATAATAGCTGGATGTATACGCCAACATACCTGGCTCTGAATTTCCTGACTTTTGTGGGATTCTAATTCTAGAGTCTTCACTACAACAATCTCAAGGAAGGGGCTGGCTTCTTACGACCTTGATTTGTTTTTTTAAATAAGCATTCAATCAAAAAGGCACCTACATTCCAGCATGCTCTGTCCCACACTCCCACTAAGCAATTGCTGAAACTGACGGGTGAAATTCACCCCCTTCTCCCCCGCCACACACACACACACACCCACACCCCCAAGTAAACAGGCTGCAAGTCTTTGTGTGAGAACTGCTCTGGTGAGTAGGGGCATAGAATCCCCTCTCCCAACCTGAGGGCAGTATTCATGGCTGCATTGCATCCCCCTGCATGGCTGCCACTCTCTCCTCCCATGGCTAATGGCTTCCATTCCACCTGCAGTAAATGGTACCTCATTATGTGTTTATTTCAGTAACGAGAAGCAGTTCCCTACTTCAGATCCTTCTGAGAATTACTATTTTCAAATCACACTATCGTCAAGCACAGCAAAATTCACATCCCTGTTTGTGGTCTATGTACATGCCCGGCCTGGCCCTTTCAAGCAAAGCTCTTTTTGAGCTATCCAGACATAAAAAATAAGCCACTGGCCAATTTTCTTCATGCTTCAATAAACCCCAAATGGCCAAATAGGTTTTCTTGAGATTTTCCTAAAAATATGCAATTGTGGACCAAGAATAAACACAAGAAGTCTCATCACCAAATGGCCATTACTTGGGAAGTTGTAAATGGCTGAAAATATGGGCTTAGGCCCTGATTCAGCAAAGCCTTAAGATACCAGTTATTCAACAAAGCACTGAAGCATGTGTGTAAGTTCCACAAAAGTTAAATCATTGCCAAGTTGGGGCCTTGGAATGGAAGCGGCTCCTTATCATTGGAGCAAATACATAACGTGCTGGGCACCCTCACCACACCTCCTTTTCAAGTCAAGAGACCAGATTCACCTCTTACTCCTATCGTTGTAAAGCAGCACGAACACCATTGTAGTAAATGGCGTTGCCTGCATGTAAAACTTGCAGGAGGAATATTGGGCCTACTGGGAGTTTTGGGTGCTCAGTGCCACTCGGAATCAATCCCAGGGCTTGAATAAGACCACACACCTGTGTAAGTCAGGAGTGACTTCACTGCATTCAATAGAGTCCCCTGGGGTAAAACTACTGTGCGATCAGAACAAGGCCCCACTTGTTGGCCCTGCCTTATGACACTGCTGTGAACACTGTTAATCTATCTAACTACATGATTTATTATTTATTATTGTTTATTATTTATTATTGTTATTTTTTGTCCTCCCTCGGGTCTTCCTCCAACTGTTCGTTAGGCTCATTTGTATCATCTCTAATTGACTTTTAAATTCTTTGGGTGGAAATAATGTCTATTTATGTGTTGCTCAGTGTGTAGCATTATAGGACCCCAATTCATTCTGTCTGTCCGCTTAGGTACTCGACCCTTCAAATACGATCTGAGTACCTCACACTTCTATTCCTGCACAGTGCAAAATGAAATAATCCCCATTGATTTCAGGATCGACCCCTTACAATTACAGTTCCAATAGGCAATGGAAGAGGAGTGCCACCAACCAAGTTCTCTGCTGACTCGGTCCTTCTGCTGTGTTAGGTCTTGACACTTGCATAAGCAGCCTCAAGCTCAGCCCCTATTTCCAACCAGAGAACTAAAGAATGGTGTCTGCCAGAACACTCTACACCAAACCTCTGCTCTCCTCAGACGTTGGGTAGGCTCAGATCCAAACGTCATGGCTCAGCACACTCTTTGTAAGAGGTACAGACCAGAGCTCTTGACTTCAAACATCCCTGAAATCTCAGGAAAGTTTGGATCCAAATCCAGATTGGGAATCAAACTCACAACTCAGTCCCATCTCTAGCTGGAATAGGGTCATATCCTGCCCTCATGCACAGCAGATGGCCAAGCTGATTAACTCCACACCGCACAGCCTTGTTTGGTGAAAACTGGGATGGTAGGAATCCTGCTCCCAGAATGCAGAACAGCAGCACAGTCACTATGGCAGCCTCTGAACCAAGAAACCATACACCATGTTCTCTCCTCGGGAAAGAAAGGCCAGTGAATCGGTGTACTGATTCTCTGGCCCAGCCCCAACTCCTGCTCTACTCTTGAGCAGCATGCAAGGAATCTCCATAGATCTGTGCTCCACAATGCACAGGGAGTGCACACCTGGACATGACTTCCCACCATGCTCGTCTCTGGGCAGTAGAACTGCACTGGTCTCATGGTATCAACGGCCATAAAAATAGGGGCAGGGTTTGCCCCACATTGAACACGGACATAGGTAAATTCTATTGAGAGTGCAGTAGAGTGGCAGTCCTGACTGGTTTCAGTGCCTTGCAGGATGCAGACCACAATCCTGGTTAGCGTTAAACCTCTTCAGAGTGAGGGGATGCTGTGAAAAACGGAATTCACTGTTCAAAGGCTTCCACTGTGTGCAGGAATCACACCACCCACCTTTGAAAGGTGTTCCAAAACTTCCTCTCTACTGACACCTCAATCTGGGACTGTTCGTAAGATTTGTCATCTAAAAAGAATGGCTCAGGTGTGGGAACCTCTCTCATATTCTCTGCAGTGAAGACCAATGCAAAGAATTCATTTAGTTTTCTCTGCAACAGCCTTGTACTCCTTGAGTGCTGCTTTTAGCACCTTGACCATCCAGTGGCCCTACTGATTGGAAAGCTTCCTGCTTTTGATGTACTTAAAACATTTTTGCTATTAGTTTTTGTGTGTTTTGCTAGTTTGCTTTACAAATAGGTTTGTTTGTTTGTGGCCAACCTAATTATATGTTTACATTTGACTTGCCAGAGTTTATGCTTCTTTCTATTTTCCTCAGTAGGATTTGACTTCCAATTTTTAAAGGATGTATTTTGCTTCTAACCATCTCTTTTACTTTGCTGTTTAGCCATCGTGGCATTTTTTGTTCTCTTACTGGTTTTTTATACAATTAGTTTGAGTCTCTATTATATTGTTCTTTTTTAATTTCCATTTAATAGTGTCTTCATTTTTGTGTAGTTTCCGTATTTGAAGTTAAATGTTACTGTGGTAGGTGGGTTTCACTGGAATCACCGCCGCACCTCCCCTCCCCGCCCGGATGTTAAATTTAATTATATGGTTGCTATTACCAAGCAGTTCAGCTATGTTTACTTTTTGGACCAGATCCTGTAATCCATTTAGGAATAAATCTAGAATTGTCTCTCCCCTTGTTGGTTCCAGGATCAGCTGCTCCAAGAAGCAGTCATTAATGGCATATAGAAATTTTATCTCTGCACCCTGTCCTGAGGTGACATGTACCCAGTCAATATGGGGATAGTTGAAACCCCCCCATTATTACTGGGTTTTCTGTTTTTGTAGCTGCTGTAATCTCCCTGAGCATTTCACAGTCACAGTCACCGTCCTGGGCAGGTGGTCAGTAATATAGCCCTACTGCTATACTTTTATTATTCAAGCATGAAATTTCTATCCACAGAGCTATTACGATACATCCCAACCTTCAAAGGTCGTTGTTACTGCTACTGCTGCTCTGTTAGAAAACTTCAGTGGAAGAGAATATGATAAAGTGACTGATTAACACAGCCAGGATCCAAGAACAAAGAGAATAAAAAGTTGGAATCTCTCTTACCTTTTGGCCGTTCACAAAGAAAATCAGCTGATCAGTTGTCCTTTCTGAAGCCATCCTGTGCACTGCCCAAATTCACTCTAGAGATCACAGAGCAGGCCTACACACCATAAGAAAGTAAGCACTACTGGCATCAAGACACGCAACGTGTGTCAGACTTAGGAATGTTTGACCGTATTTCCACCCCCAAGTTATATAAGAATTGATCTGGAGGTGTGCCAGCTGCAAGTGGCTAGTGCTTCTGCAGCAGTAATGATAGAACAGGAGAAGTTGAAAGAACAAAGTGACCTGCCCCCCTGATATAGCACTAGATTAATTTGAGAAGTTATTTAATTGCATTTCCATTCTGAAAGACACGGCCGAGCCTGATGCACCCAAAAATCTGGCTCTATTAGAGCTTACAGAATTAACAGCATTTTGCTTTTGAGCTCCACGTAGTTTTTCCAACTGTTTATCACTGCACTGAACCAAGAACACTTGTGATTTTTTTATACTTGCCCTTTCCAACAACAACCAGCCTCAGCATCAATAACTTTATAAGATACTTTCCTGTCAAAACAGTGAGGACTTCCTCTCTTAATTTTCACCTGATATACAGAGATCAGTAAGCAGAGTCACTGTGAGATTATTTCGTCATTTTTCTGCTTACGATTTGTAACACTCCAGTGCTTTCCACATGAAAGGAAATAAACATTTAAAAAAACACACACACACACACACTCTGCATGCTTCTAAAGGACTACAGATAACTAGGTCCTTATGCCCAATCCAGCAGTGCATTTAAGCACCTGTGACTTTAAGCATGTAAGTAGCCACAAAGAGGGCAATGGGGCAACTCACATGCTTAAAATCACAAGTGTTTAAACGTTTTGAGGGATCAAGAGCTCGGCATAATGTTCTCATTTGGGCTCCGAGTGCTTAGTTTGTTGTATCCTTACCTCATGTAGATCTGGCATGTGGCATGACAGCAAACGACAAGGAAACGGTCAATTCTCTGGGAACGAATTTGTGTTCCCGTTTCTTGATTTTGCTTTTTCCCCAGTTTCTCTGTTATGCAACTTTCAATTCTCCTGGGCTTTAATCCTGGCTTCTCACTGGCTGTTCCAGAGCATTCCACAAAGCCCTCCACCAAGGCATGGCAAACTTGTGCTGCTGTGCATTTCTTTACCTAATGCATCATCATCTTAATTTCTGGATCCATGCGAATTACTCTGTAGGTGCCAACACAGTTCCAAAAACTGAAGAACAGAAAAATGGTCACAGTGTAGTGACTAATCTTATTTGCTCTCCTCCGCTTTCTGTAACTTTTCCTTTCTTCGGTTCCTTTCTTTATAGGCAGTCACTTCCAAGCACCAGTTTTACTGGTATTAACTGCCTTTAGCTTTTTTAAAATACCTGGGAAAGAGCCACCTTTAGCTCTGTTTTCCAAACTGCTCTGACCAGCTCAAGCAATTTTAAAACTGAAACCAAGAAACTAAAACCAACTGCCACACCCAGAAGCAGCCTCATTTTGATTACTCTCTGCCAGACTATCAGGGCAGCCACCAGCAGTGCATGTATTATTTTACGAGCACTTGTTTGTTTGTTTTCTGCACTCTACCTCCCTGGCTACACAGTAGGAAAGTTTAGGACAATATGTGTCAGCAATGGGTTCAGCATTGACTCAGCAGCACCAGTGGTGAGCTGGAGCCGGTTCGCACTGGTTTGCTGGAACCGGTTGTTAAAGTTAGAAGCCCTTTTCGAACCGGTTGTCCCACGAGGGTTCTAAAAGGGCTTCTAAATTTAACCACTGGCCAAAAGGGCCGCCATAGGCGCTGTCTCCGTGGGTGCTCCGGGGCTGGAGCACCCACAGGGAAAATTTGGTGGGTGCAGAGCACCCAGCGGCAGCTCCCCGCCCCATCCTGCGCCCGGCCCCAGCTCACCTCCGCTCTGCCTCTGCGTCCTCCCCTGAACGCGCCGCCCCGCTATCCTTCTCCGCCCCCCCACAGGCTTCCCGCTAATCAGCTGTTTGCCTGGTGTTGCCGGCACCCAGTGCCGAGAGGCTGAACAACAGCTTGAGTGGTTCGTTACCCGGTGTGCTACACCCAATAATCACAACGGGGTGGAGAAGCAGAAAAGTTTATTTGCAGCTGCAAAAAGGTACAGGGAGAATAAAATCTCAAATCCTGCACACAGAGCAGGAAGTTACACAGGCTTTTATACATCCTTTTTCCCAGCATACTTATCCAATAGCAAGCTGCCCCAAGTATTCATATAGCCAGCCAATCCAGTTCCCAGCTAGTTCCCTGATTCTCTGTATCATTTGTTAAACTATACATAAAGCTGCTTTATTCAGCATTGTTCTTCCATATCTGCCCTGTGTGGCCTTGCTTAATTTCAGGCAGTCTGACTCGGCAACATATTGTTGCAGATTCTCAGCATAACTGCTGTGTGTGCCTCCAGGCGGGGGGGCCAAGGACACTTGGGCCTAGCACGCAGAGCTGCTGCGAGTGCCTCCAGGCAGGAGGGGGGGGCCAAGGACACCTGGGCCTAGTGCGAGGGGGCTTCATTGACACTCGTGGTCTTCCATCCCCTCGAGTTACCCAGTGGCCATGCCGCAGTGTCCCCAACAGCGGGAAGCCAGGGGGCTGAGAAGCAGGCGGCGGCTTCGTGTTCAGGCCCAGGCAAGGAGAGGTGAGCTGGGGCAGGGGGGGCGCGAGGAGGGCCGCCCGAGCCGCAGCAGGTAACTCGGGGGACGCGTAGGGGAGCCTCTCCCCACCCCAGCTCACCTCCATCTCCCTGGGCCTGAGCGCGAAGCCACCGCTTGCTTCTCAGCCCTCCCCGGCTTCCCGTGCGAACAGCTAATTCGCAGGAAGCCGGGTGGGAGGGACGAAGAAGCAGAGCGGGGCGGCGTGTTCAGGGGCGGAGTAGGAGGCAGAGGTGGAGTGGACGTGAGCTGGGGCCGGGCGTGGGGCGGAGAGCTGCCAGTGTGTGCTCTGCACCCACCAAAATTTCCCCATGGGTGCTCCAGCCCCGAAGCACACATGGAGTCGGTGCCTAAGGCGCCACTTTTGATGTGATCAGTGGGGGGAGTGGCCGCTCCCCCTGCTCCCCCCTAGTTTCACTACCCAGCCCCTAGGAGCCAGAGGGACCTGCCAGATGCTTCCCGGGAGCTGCCCCAGGTAAGCAACGCCAGGACTCCCCACCTCACCCCCCGGCAGGTCCCTCTGGCTCTTAGGGGTGGGGTGGGCACCCACTACAGTAACCCACGAGACCCTCCTGCCCAGTTCTGGGGGCAGTCAGGGGACAGGGGAGGGGGGTGGATCAGGCAGGGGTTCCGGGGTGGTGGGGCGTCAAGGAATGCAGGGGTTTGGATGAGGCAGGAGTCCCGGGGCGGGGGTGGGTCACGACCCCCTTGTGGGATGAGGAGGGAACCGGTTGTCAAGATTTTGGCAGCTCATCACAGAGCAGGACATTGTGTAAGTGTCAGTGTAGCCCAGGGCAAACAGCGTTCAGCCCCTTTTCAGAGACCTTTGAAGACTTGCTCAAGCAGGTTTCATGGAATGGGGCTGAACACTGCTTGGCCTGGTCTAAATTTGCAGTTAATGCATGTGCATCATTCTGAATAGGTGCTGAAAGCACTGTTGAGACCAGTTTCCTTGCATCCCTTATTCTGCTGCACAGTAGTGTTAGATGGGCCACAATATTTTTTTCCCTCAAGGCAATTCTTTTTCCAGGAAATTGTTACCTTGGTCGATATATCTGTGTGGTCACATACAAATACAATATCCTAATGTAATAAAGGATCATCCTCGAATTCAGTGTAATGTTTTAAAATTGGCTTGTAATATTGCAAGTAACAAGTCATAACAAAAGGAAATGTATTAGAGCAATCTTAAAATTACTATAAACATGTAAAAAGAAAAGGAGGACTTGTGGCACCTTAGAGGCTAACAAATTTATTTGAGCATATGCTTTCGTGAGCTACAGCTCACTTCATCTGAATGCATCCGATGAAGTGAGCTGTAGCTCACAAAAGCTTATGCTCAAATAAATGTGTTAGTCCCTAAGGTGCCACAAGTCCTCCTTTTCTTTTTGCAGATACAGACTAACACAACTGCTACTCTGAAACCTATAAACATGTAGAATACTAATTTAATGATCAAGCATATTTCAGTTTCCTAATCCTTTTTTTCCCTAATGCAAAATGTTCTTTCTATGTTCAAAGAACACTGACAATTTAATGTGTAAATCACATGTTGCTTAAGTAATGCCAGGCTCTGTACTGAATATTTTTGGGTCATGCCCATTGGTAAGGGTGCAACCAGCTTTTCATTATAAGGCTTATTTTTTCTCTGTCTACTTTATCCATCTATATAGCTCTGTACCTCGTCACTGTAGTATCTGTGTACCACACAAACATTAATATACTTATCCTCCAGTCACCCTGTTGATGCAGGGCAGTGCTCTTATCTCCATTTTACAAGTGGGGAACTCAGGCATAAAGGAAGACATTTTCAAGAGCCCCTAAATGATTTAGGAGCACATGGAACTTGTTCCCCTAATTCTCTTAGGTGTTTTTGAAAATCCCACCCAAGGATGCTGACTGTTGTATGAATTTAAATGGGACAAATGGGCCCAAGAAGTCAGTGCTGTTATCATGATCCAGTCGCTGTTCAACATTAAACAGTTTTAAACGAGGTTTGGGATAAAGATACAGATACAGAAAAGAAGGAAAAACAGTTAAAGCATTTGAAATGTTAAGTATTAAATAAGGGTTTCATTTAAACATTCTCTGTTCCCTTTAGCTGGAGAGAGTTTTTAAAACAGTGGTTCTCAAACCTTTGTACTGGTGACCCCTTTCACATAGCAAGCCTCTGAGTGTGATCCCCCCCTTATAAATTAAAAACACTTTTTAATATATTTAACACCATTATAAATGCTGGAGGCAAAGCAGGGGTCGGGGTTGAGGCTGACAACTCATGACCCCTGATGTAATAACCTCGTGATCCCCTGAGGGGTCCTGACCCCCAGTTTGAGAACCCCTGTTTTAAAAGGAATAAAAACCTGGTTGACAGTCTCTTAGATGGTATTAACTCATTTTATGAGAAAAGAGGAAAATTAGTTGACACGATCTGGAACTGTCATTGTTCCTGTTAATGCCCTCCACCCCTCCATTTTCTAGAAGACGAACATACACAAAAGGAGAAGAGAAAGAACAGCAAAGGTAGAATATGAAGCTTCTGTCTCTGGTGTTGACTCTCACTTGCAACCTCAGTGCCAGAAAAATAGACACAGCATAAAATTTTATCAGCTAATCTGAGATCTGGTGAATTTGTACGAGCATCAGGTTGTTTAGGGCATTGCTTTTAGCTGCCTCCTTCACATCACAGGCTTATAGTAGTGTTGCAAAATATGCAGTCTTGGCCAGCTAAACCAGGCTCTTATTAAACAGAAAGAAAAATGGCAGAGATAGGGAAGAGATAAGATAAAGTAGGGAGGGGAAAGGACACTTTTGGGGGGTAGGGGAAAAGAGAAAGTCTTACATCCGAGGTGGTGTTTGGGATTCAGCCAGAGCTGATGGAGGTGGCGATGCTACTTCTCTGACCTGGTCTGGTCAGGACATCTCTCAGGATCAAGATGATGAAGGCCTGGAATTCCAGGAGACTGTGGCCATGATGGTGAAGCTCACTCCAGCAGCCAGTTTTTTCTTAACATCCCATTCGTTGAGGATTCCGAAAGGGTGTGAAAGGTAGAATTGCCCATCCCTTCATTATTTTGTCCACCAATTACTCAATCTCTCACACCCCCGTTTTGGTTCATTGCTTTCTGGTCCTCTGCTCCTTTTGTTTACTAGTCACAGTCTTAACATAGTGCTTGAGTTATATCCGTAGGCCTTTTTGTCTGTACCATTCAGTCTATCTCACTTTTGTAATTGTTTCCATCAACATTTGTTGTGATAGGCTATTGTGACATCCATGAACTTTCACTCACTTCTTACAGTTGAGCTCACAATTAGGATAAATTTGTAGGCCCAATTAACACAACAGGCCCAGACCCTCAAAGGTATTTAGGGACCTAACTCCCACTGACTGCAGCTGACTTGCAGTCAGTGGAAGTTATGTGCCTAAATCCCTTTGAGGACCTGGGCTCATATGACTTGCCAAAGGCCACACATGGATCCTGTGGCAAGATAAGGAACTGAACCAAGAATTCTTAAGTCCCGTATCAGTGGTTTAACCACACGACCATCCCCCTCTAACTTTAACAACAACAAAAGGCATCCCTTTGGTATAAAAACCCTCATGTTTAACCTCAGGTTATAAGAGAAGTTTGAGTGTCAGAAGCAAATTGGTTAGTGGCCACACTATTTTCGTAGGGCACTGAAAGTGTAACTAGTTTCTGACTGGTAAAAAGTGTCCTTTTGTCCACTCATAACTCAGAAGTGGGTTGATTTTATGAGTTCACATTTCCCACACACTCGCGACTCCTTACATCACTAGTGCAGAGGGGAGTTTGAAATAAACTGAATCTAAAATCAAAAAAATTGTGGAAGGTTTTTTGCAGTCTGACTGGTTTATCCTGTGGATCTAGCAAGTGCAGTGAATTAATCATCCAATTCTTTAGGCGATTACTATTGCTGATTATATGTATAGTGCGGTTATAGGGTGCACTTACCAGCAGAAGGCCCTCCTCGTGTCAGGATGCAGAGTTTCTGGGACTCTTCCTTTCCAGCAGTCCCCTGGGTCCTGGTTCTGCAATGGTCTGCTGCCTCTGTGGCTTAGCCCTCCAGCAAGATCAGGTTTCAGTCCAGACCTGAGGTTAGAGAAAACAAAGTAAATCTCAATTCAAAATAGCCACTGACCATTGAAGTCCATAATATAAACACTAATCCTTCATACAGACCCAAAGCCAGGAAAGGGTTACTTGGGTTAAGGCAGGGAGAGCCTGCCTTTCCAATCCTGGCTTCATCCAGATCTGGCCCTTATCAAAGCAGCCAAACCCTTTTTTCTAGCCTGCTGGGCTCTGATTGGCCTCTGCCTGCTCCTGGCCTTTCTAGATGCTAGAGGATCAACTCTAGCTGATTCTGCCTGCCGCTGAGCATGGGAAGCCTCCCTAGGCACCCCTCTGGAGGCCTGACCTGGCTGCTCTTCCCTTCATAGCCTTTTTTATTATTATTTAAAGTAAATTTAGTTGTTGTATTACAACATCCATGGGTTCAGCTCTGGCGGCTACAGAGGGATTCAACAGAATTACCTGTGCTTGTTTTACATTTACAGCTCATAGGAACACATGAAGCCATGGGCAAGTAACACATATAATCACAAGAACAAGATCCATTATCTTTTATCCATTTTATTAAAGTTACCAACAAAGTTATGAATGTTACAACATATACAAATCCTAGATATATCCATGCACCCATTATTACTACAGACATACTCACATCCTAGAGTTAGGGACTGATGGGTTTCTCATGGATTGATCATCAACAGAGGGATTGTGCCTGCTGGAGTTTTCGTGCAGGAAGCTCGATTTTCCCACTCTGGGCAGCAAATGCCTAGTAGACCCCATTGCAAGTGCCATAAAAGTGCAGAACTATAAGGAGACACAGTTCCCACCCTAAGGCATTTATCATCTACATTGGGCAAACACATGGAAGGATAACAACAGTTAACAAACAGATGGAAGAGGAAACAGAGGGTGTCAGGGTTCCCCCTCCACTCTGAACTCTGGGGTACAGATGTGGGGACCTGCATGAAAGACCCCCTAAGCTTATTTCTACCAACTTAGGTTAAAATTTCCCCAAGGCACAAATCCTTTCCTTGTCCTTGGACGGTATTGCTGCCACCACCAAGTGATTTAGATAAAAATCAAGGAAAAGGGGCAACTTGGAGTCCCTGTTTCCCCAAAATATTCCCCCAAGTCCCTTCACCCCCTTTCTTGGGGAGGCTTGAGAATAATATATTAATCAATTGGTTACAAAGTGAGCACAGACCAAATCCCTGGGTTTTTAGGACACTGAAAATCAATCAGGTTCTTAAAAGAATAATTTTATTTTTAAAAAAAAGTAAAAGAATCACACCTGCAAAATCAGGATGGATGGAAGGTAACTTTACAGGGTAAATAAAAAGATTTAAAACACAGAGGATTCCCCTCTAGGCTTAGCTTCAAAGTTACAAAAAACAGGAATAAAACTCCCTCTTAGGATAGGGAAAATTCACAAGCTAAAACATAAGAGAATCTAACGCATTTCCTTGCCTTTACTTACAATTTTTATAATCTTAGATGCTAATTTCAGGTAGGTTTTTAGGAGATGTTTTTTTCCTGCCTGGTCCCTCTCTCATCCAGAGAGAGAACAAACAAAGAGAGCACAAACAAAACCTCCCCCCTCCCACCCCAGATTTGAAAGTATCTTCTTTTCTTATTGGTCCTTTTGGTCAGGTGCCAACCAGGTTATTTGAGCTTCTTAACCCCTTACAGGTAAAGGAGGGATTTTATGATATCCTTAGCTGTATGTTTATGACAGAGGGAAAGGGTTACAACAAATAAAGGTGATGACGTTTGGGTTTTTTATAGTGTCTTTGCAGCTTGTTCCAATTTTGCTGTCATTGGAAATAGGGGAAGTGAGTATGTGTGGAGAGCTCTGGAGAGCAGATTAGTGATGGAAGACTCAGTTAAAGAAGTGGCTTCTGAGCGCAGATTTGAAGGAAAGTAATGTAGATTGGTGCTCTAGAAGAAGGAAGCTGTGAAAAAAAGGCATGAAGGCACTAATGAGAGGGAGAGGAGAAGAGAAAAAGAGCATTTCCTAGAAGCGGTCAGACTTTGGTATAGTCAAATCTCTTTGGGAAATAGATTCCACAACTGGACACCCTTGATGGAGAATGCCTTTTTTCAGGTCTCAGTGCTTACATGTTAACCAAAGATACATCTAGAATGGTGACTGAGCATGGGTCCAAGCACATGGCTGTACCAGAATCCCCCTACCTTCCACATCTCAACCTCAGAAACAAAGGTTTCAGGGTGTGTCCAGGACAAGAACGCTAGGATGTCTGAGGGCTGAACATGCCTCTGGCTGTGGCACAGGCCCATACTCATGCCCATGTGTAGTGTGGAAGGGGTAAGGGGCATGTACTGTGTCCTGAGTTCAGTAGTCCTCCAGCCCCATTCCTATGCTGTACTGGACTTTCTTCTTCCTGACCCTTTTGTGATCTGCAAGGGCCCCTGTCCCCCCATTCTCACTGGTAGTAGCAACCTGCACTGACCACATCAGAGCAATTTTCCACTGCGCTCTTTTCACCAGTACATATGAGCATATAAAATGCTCCAAAAGCAGCCGCCTAATCTGCTGAACACACCTGGGTGCTCATCAATATGTGGTCGGAGGACACCGTCCTCCATGACTTCTCCTGCAGCACCAGGAACTTACACCTGTATCAGGAAGTTTCAAAGGAATGCAGTGAGCATTGTACTCGGGCCCAGTGCCAGGAACTACAGCACCTCAGGATCTGGTACTGGGGGCAAAAGACTCCAGCTGTCACTCCTGGATGGGTCCTCCAACATGCCCATTCTTCAAGGAGCTGGACCTTGTGCTCTCCAGGGCTATCAGTACTGAGCCTGAAGTGATACACATCCCCCTCCTCAGTCTCACCATCCAACACAATGCCCATGAAGACCAAAAGATGGAGATAGAGGGGCCCACAGAGGAAGAGGAACACATTATGCCCATACTTCTACTCAGAGGAGCTGGTTCAGCAAGCCCCTCCTGACAAGCCAGAGGAGGACCCCGAGACTCAGCAGAAACCAGACCCCAAGGCTGATAAGTTAAAATCCCACACTCATTGCCAACATCCCCTCCC
Organism: Lepidochelys kempii; assembly: GCF_965140285.1. Taxonomy (NCBI): domain Eukaryota; kingdom Metazoa; phylum Chordata; order Testudines; family Cheloniidae; genus Lepidochelys; species Lepidochelys kempii. The sequence continues at coordinate 157,804,625 of NC_136382.1, forward strand.
TCTTTGTCTGGGACTGCATGAAGGACTGGAAGGCCACCCCCAACCCAATGGTCCCCAACCAATACATAAGTGTAGATGCAACATTTTATTGAATTTCCACAAACCACTATAAAGCTTTTGTCAGAAGCCTATAAAAAATAAAAGGAAAGCAGCATTTTTCATCTGCATAGGAAAGTTTCAAAGCTGTATTAAGTTAATGTTCAGATATAAACTTTTGAAAGAACAACCATAATGTTTTGTTCAGAGTTACAAACATTTCAGAGTTACAAACAACCTCCATTCCTGAGGTGTTCATATCTCTGAGGTTCTACTATATCAGCAAACTATCATATTGTCCCTGGGTCTGTGCGTTTGTCTGCCAACAGGCTGACAGTGACGGTGGGAGTGGAAAGGTCCAGTTTGGTTCTCCAAAGTTACAGCTGTTTTCCGCTTCTTTCAAGATCACAGACATTGACAACAGTAACCCTCCCCACTAAACACACACACACACAAGGGAGTCGCAAAGAAGGGTAGGTGCAGTTCAATAGCAGGGCTGGTTACGTACAAGAAGGAGAAGGGGAATCTTTGCTTCTCCAAGGAATGCGACACAGTCACAGTACAAGTGTTTTCAAGCATTCCATGCCCTGGTGTCCGGAGCCTCCCTGCTTGGAGCCATGCTGTACACTCCAGGAGAAAGGGGGGTGGGTGAGGGATCCACTCCAGCAATTGCAAAAACACAATGCTGTGTCCCTTTGCAGCAGGGAGCCGAGTGGCTTGTGGTCTTGATCAGAAAGTTCAAGGAACAACGTGACGTGACTTTCTTTTCCCGTTCCTTTCTCTGCTTTTCACTGGATGAAGGGGTCAGATTTCCTGATGCTGCAGGAGATGGTTTGGGGATGGGTGGGCATTTGCAATGGTTAGCTTTTCCCACTCCACGCAGGCTCTGTATTCTGGTTTACAATATAGTCTATCGCCATTCAAATTGCCCGCCAGTCCCATAAGCATATGTCAGCAATTTTCTGGTGTAGGAGAAACCCCTGTTGGCTCTTAATGTTCAACAGCAGCACAAATGTGCTCAGTCCACCTTCACAGCTCACTAAACCCCTCCATTCTGTGATACGTAAGGGGTGGCAAGTAGCACAAACATCTCTCTGGCATAGAATGTCAGATCCACACCACAGGACTGGAAGTTTCTAATTTAGTGCTTTCAAAACTGCTATGTTCTCCCACTGATGGCCAGCCTTAAAAGAAGAAATTGAGAACCGTTAATGTTGCACCTGAATTAAATGTGCACTCAGCCCAATCACACACGATTTTAGACAATGTTTTTAAAAAAAACACATTTGTTCATGCTACCTACCATTTTCAGCAGTGCTTCTTTCTGCAAAAGTTGTCGGAGGACCAAGGATAATGAAGCAATCTCATTCCTGAAATGCTGAGAAGAATCAATATTGTGGCCTTTAACAGCAAAGTTATACTATGGCAAGGCGGATTTCTTACCCACTTTCCAAGGAAAGATAAAATACGATGCTGCTCTTGTGACTGAACTGGCAGGAGCAGCAGCCCAGGGATAATAGGGGCAGACAGAGGAGGACACTGGTGGACCTGCTCATTGGGATCAATGGAAGGAGTCAGGAGCACTATGAGGGAAAGGGAAGAATGGGCTATGAAGTGGAAGGAACAGGCTGTGCAGCGGGAGGAATGTTTTTCCTGAAGGCCAGAGGCATTAATGATCTGGCTCCTGGAGCAGGATGTGTGGTTTGGTGAACAGGAGCTTGCCAACAGGGAGCGTGCCCTGTTGTAGTCCCTGATACAAATGGTAGTGGGTTGGATTTGGGTCTCACCTGCCACAACAGCCTCTGCCGGTATCCAGGAACTGGCACCTCCTCCTCCAGTTATTCCTTCTCCTCCATCTGCAGCCCACCATGCTCCTGAGGCTTCAGGACTCCAGACATAATACCCTGCACTGGCACCCAAAACCCCTCCCAGGGTGAGCCCTGTGACCATGCAGGAGGGGAACAATAAGCCCAAGACTCTGCCTGAAGGCCAGCATGTGTCTGGCCCCAAACCCCACACAGAAGGCATCCCCATTTGTCCCCCGGAATGTTTTCCTCAGTTGTTCCCTCCTTGTCCGAGGGGGTGGGGTGGAAGATCAAGGCCAAGGAGACGGAGTTACTACATGTAGCTGTTTCAACAGTAGTTTCATTTGGGCTGCGGTGACAAGGTACATTTTTCCCCCCTTTGGTTTTGGCCCCACCAATTGGTGCCTTGAGTTGTGTAATGCTCCAGGGCGGAAAACTGAACAGTCCTCGCTGTCCCTCCTAGAACCCAGCACTCCAAACCCTTCTGTCGAGGTATATGTGAATATAAATATGACAGAGACATGCTGAAAGTGCAATGTGCATGGAAATAACAGATCGGTTTATTAACTGATGGGAGTGGGGGGGAGAAGAAAGAGTGGATACACTTCCCTATGGAAAAAGAAAAGGAGTACTTGTGGCACCTTAGAGACTAACCAATTTATTTGAGTATAAGCTTTCGTGAGCTACAGCTCACTTCCCTATGGGTTTGACAAAACAGAGAACAGGGAAAGCAAAGTGAAGTAACTGTGCTGTCACATGTTGAACAGAGCCAAAATGTCACCTCCTCCCCCCCATCCCCCAGAGAACCATGACCACCTGTAACCACAGGGTTACTCATGTTAACAGTCATAAGCGCCCTTATCCCCCCACCCCAATCATAGTCACCAGAAATCAGTTGTAAAATCCCCTCCTAACCCCTTCATCCATTATTCTCAAGGTCCTTCAATTCCCTCCCTAAACTGTGGGCTGGCTAACAGTTGTGAAGGTGAACACAAAACAAAAGAACAATAAGCGCAGACACCCTGCGCAGAGCAATCACAAACCAGAGGGTGCCATACTTTCAGAGGTGCCCTGCCCCAATTATCCTTAATGTGCCATTACTTAAATGACCAGCTAATGACCGTCGAACAAAATCTGTGCATTCAGACCCAAGAGTCAGGATGTTCCCTCTTGTGTTTTACTGCGTCTGCACGAGGTGTGGTGTTTTGTTTGGGACCAGGCTGAGGTCATCCCCTGCCTGCCCCCATTCCAAAATGTAGGCACAAATTGCATCCTTGATTTCCCTGGCCTGCTGTGATCCAGAGCCAGTATGAATGTTCACTAAATCAGGCTGTCTGGAAAAGGCTTTGCAAGCCAGTCCTGTCGTGTGACCACTCTGTCCTGAAATACTCACCTTTAGTCTCACAAATGTTAGGAAGGGCACAGCATAATAATGCAGATAGCATTGGTCACATTGGCATCCAACTGGATGCGTAGGCATCACCAATGAGCCTTCCACTGTCCAAAGGCACACTCCACTACTATCAGCCAGCTGCTTAGTTTGAAGTTGAATTCCCGTTTGTTGTGTCGTTGATATGAGGATAGGGTTTCATTAGCCTGGATAGGAGTAGGTATGAAGAGTCCTCCAGAATAACCGTCAGCACACAGATACCATATAAAACCTTGTAGTTTCTGAGGAATAAAATTGCTTCCTCTCCATTAAGTAGAGTCCCTATCTCCTCAGCACCCTGGTGTCATGAACTTTTCCTGAGTGCCTTGCGTTAATGTTCATAAACCGCCCTTTGTGGTTTACTAAGCCTTGAAGAATAAGTGAGTAGTAACTTTTTCAATTGAAATACTGGGTCTTTGTGATTGGCAAAGTATGGGGATGTGGGTGCCATCAATGGCTCCCATGCAGTTCAGAAACCCCTTTCTCTGGAACTCAACTATCATTTCCAGAACTTTGATGATGGCAGCCACTATGGTTAGATAAGAGTGTTGATAGCTTCACAAACCGGCACCACCACAACCCCAACAATGGATTTTCCCAGGACCCCATCCCAAAGTGGTTTGCAACAGACTGGTAGCTGTCCAGCATTGCCAGCTTCCAGAAGGCAATAGCCACCCACTTATGGGTCTATGGAAGTGAGTGTTCTGCCGATTGAGGGCTGGAGCCAGCTCCTCACGGAGTTTCAGGAACATCTGCTTCCTTGTTCTGAAGTTCTGCAGCCACTGGTTATCTTCCCAGGTTTCCAAGAAAGTTTTCTTTCAGAAAACTAACAAGTAGCAGACAGTTTTTATCAGACTTGCAAAAAAATCAGAGATATTTTCTCTTTCTATTTGGTTTCTCAGATGAAAATTTAAAAATTTTGGGGTAGGCAAATAACGTCCTTATATTTAAGTTCACCAGACTGTGTAGAGAATGAGTCATTATGAGGCACTGTAAACAATGAGGCACTGTAAACAATGAGGCACTGTAAACAACTTTTTGATTATCAGTGCCTTCTCTATCATTTGCATAAAAATATTGCTCAAGTCTCTGAGTGTATGTTGCAAAATCTTCCTCTTTTTCATTAAATTAGACCCTGTCCATATGGCCAAGTGCAGAGAAGTTAGATAAAAACATAAAATAGTCTTTCTGGAAGGTTGCAGTGAAACACTACTTTATTTCTTAGAATACCACACCAAAACCAAAACAAAGAGAGAGAGAGAGACAAGGCAGCTATTCCTTAAGCCTTTCACAACGCAATCCTTGGCTTCCGAGCCATAGTCTTTCCCTCTGTATAGGCAATGAGACAATTGTCCGTTGCTCACTGCTTCGACCTATTTCTTCTACCATCACCGAGATCATTTTGTCTCATTTCTAAAGTGAATGTTTAAAGAGGCTTCACTGTTATTATGATGATGTTATTATTATCACAGGAAGCCCATGAGAAGGCACTAGTTTCTCTTGATTCCGGCTTTGTGCTGACACATGCTTTCTCTCCCAAAGAGAATGGTGGCCAAAGTGGTTTCCTTAGTACAGAGGTTCTCAGACTGTGGTCCGTGGACCACCAGTGGTCCGCAAGCTCCATTCAGGTGATCCGCGGATAGTTCCCTCTAAGGTGCACACCTGGGCAGCTGCACACAAGAGAATGAAGAGCCACCAACCTAATTAGTGGAGCCGCCCAGGTGTGGGTCCACTAATTAGGTGCCTGCACCCTGGAGAAGACGCACATGTAAGGTGAGGTGGTGACCTTAGGGGGAATAAGGGGTAGGTGGGAGGGAGCAGTGGGGTGAGAAGAGGGGGTGGGGGGAATTCAAGACGTGCAGGGCTGCGGCAGCCAGAGAAAGAGGCAACTTTCCCCAGCTCCAAGGCTGTGGCTACCAGGGAGAGATGGCCCTCCTTCCCAGCCCCAGCTCGGGGGCTGCTATGGTGGGGGAGAGAGGGCACATCCATCACATTAGAAAGGTAAGCCTACTGATATTAAAATATGAATTGTATTTATTATGTTTTATTTGTAGAACAAAAGAACTTTAATTATTATTAAGTTTTTTTATATGGCACTTTTATCCAAAGCGCTTTACAATAGTTAGCTAACGGTACAAACAACATTTGGAAAAATCATTAAGTGGTCCACTGAGACCCTCAGCAATGTTCAAGTGGTCCATGAAAAAAAAAGTTTGAGAACCACTGCCATAGTACATGGCCAGTTGCTTTCAGTTTCCTCTCTCAAAAGAGAGTGCTTGCCACAGAAAGACTTGTACTGTATTCCTTTCCTAGCTCTCCTCAACCTCCTCTCTCTCTACCTTCCCTATCACTAGCCACCCTGTCACTCAGGCCTGTTACCTGCCTCTTCTCCCTTCATAATATTTCTGAGAACCAGCCTTTTCTGTCTATTCACAACATTAAAACACTTGTCCAGATACTTATCAGCCCCCATCTTGACTACTGCAATCTCCGCCTCCGTGAAACCCACACTGATCCCACATAACTGTCAATTCACTGACCTCCCATTCCCCTACCCTGTCTGTCCTAAACAAACCTCCTTAGGCCTCTGTGAGTAACCCACACAGAGCACAGTTCTTCAGTTAACAGGGGGGTGAGGGGGCACTGTGCAGGCTTGCCCTCCTGCGCAGCAACACCACACTGGTTCTGATATCTGGCCTCCTGCCTCCATGAAGGTTTGGGTAGATTTTATCCATTAGACGATGAAATCCAGAAGGGTTTAGCTTTCTTAGCTTGTCAACACTTGAAACACTACAGCAGCGCAGCTGTAATGCTTCAGTGTAGACTCTACCTATGCCAACAGGATTGATTCTCCCATTAGTATAGATAATCCACCTCCCCGTGAGACAGTAGCTCGGTCGACAGAAGAATTCTTCGATCCGCCTAGCGCTGTCTACAACAGGTGTTAGGCCGGCTTAACTACGTCGCTCAGTGGTGTGAATATTTCACACCCCTGAGCGATGTAGCTGGGTCGACCTAACTTTTTAGTGTAAACCAGACCTTAGAGTCATGCTTCATATGATAAGGGGATCATATTCTATTTGGCATTCCAACAGAGACTGGATGCCCTCTCAAGAAAGTTGCCAATAATTAGAGGAGTGATATAACATCTATGCAGCAGTAGTTTATAATTTACTGCCTTAAAAGTTGCCAGTCTATCTCTGCAAGTTCTTCCCCAGTCCTGTGTATCTAACGCTGGTCTAAAATAAATGGGAATAAGATACGGAGTATTCTGGCAGCTACTTTAGACTGCACATTTTAAGACAAGGCAGGAAAGTACATGCAGCCTCTTCCACTGGATCCAACCAATATATATATGTGCTGTCAAACTTTTTGACCACATTGATCCCTGTTCAGAAACAGTTATACAAACAGTCTGTGCAGTGCCTCATTTTTTATTGTTTTAGTCAAAGAATCCAAACATCACTCTACCTGCTGCCGCATAAAGCTTTAGTGCCTGAGACAAAGGCCTTATAAACATGACACACAAGTATGGAGTTTTCATTTCACTATTAAATTCTTGTAGCTTCTCCTTTCACCAGGTATCTGTTTCCCAGAGCTTGTCTTCAGCATCTTCCTCTGTTATCTTTACACCGTTTATGCACAAAAATGTATAGTTAGTAGGTTTTTTAAATTAATGATAAAGAGAACTGATGACTGCACAAACTTTTGTTTGCGTAAGCAGTAATAAAGAGACTGTCACATAGACAAGAGAGGAAAATACAGCAGGGTTGAGCTGGAACCTCAAACCTAAAAGCCTTCAGATCCCACTGAATCCTTGGATCCAAACCTACCTTTGCAGCTTTGGTTCAGGTTGGATCTGAATCAGGAAAGCACCTATAGTTCATTTCCAGTTTGATTGTAATCAACATTGGCTCACAGTTGTTATTATGATAACGTGCTTGGCCCCGTACAAGATGCAAAGATAATGTCAGTTCTTGCCCTAGACAGCTTGCAATTTAAAATAAAATCCTCAGAAGACAAAATGCACTGGGAGACCCAGAGGAGGGATGACCTTCTGTTTTGTCAAGTCAAATGGATTAAAATAAAATAGTTTAAAGAAAAAAAACAAGCTAGTCTATTTTCCCTGACTAAGCTGAGGGATACGAAGAAAGTAAACAAACATCATAAATCATGAAGATAAAATTCATTTGAAAAAAATCAATGTATTTTCTGGAATAAGAGTATCCACACAGGGGCTTATACTGAACTATTGTGTAAATAACTATTCTGGAATAGCTATTTTGGTACATTTCCAGGCTCAGACAAGCCCAAAGACCCTTACTAGTATGCCTGTGTGTCCCATCTTTACTGCATCATGTAGTGGTGAAGAGTTGCAATTAACACAGCCACTCCAATCAAAAGGAGCTGCTATACCTAGAGACAAACAAGTGTCCTGGCTTGAAATACAGCTCTTTGCAATTTTGTGTAGGATTTCAAGTGGATCTCTTTGTGTGTGGTGCAAGAGACTGTCTCCATCAAAGCACTAGTAAAAAAAGATAACGAAAACCTCACAATTATCTGAGATGAGGAATGATTTTAACCTCACCTATTTGGGCTTTTTCCATCACATTTCATAGCTTATACAATCAGACTAATGTTCATGCCAGTGCCAAGTTTCTAAGCTCTGATAAGAAATCAGAGGTTCTCTGTTACAAAAGGCAAAATCCTCCCTGATGCTTTAGCCACAGAGACATCAGTGGGAGTTTGCATGTGAAAAGACGGCAGAACATTCAGGGTCAATTAAAGCATGATCCTTGAGGTAACATGAGGGAGGCTGACTCAGCAGTGACTTTACAAGAAATCGAAACTCAATCAGTTGTGGGGGGACAAGTAAGCTAAGAAAGGGTCCAGAAGATCAAAGTGTCTATCAGCGTGGGAGAGAAACAAGGTACAAGAGTCTTTCACGGGTAGAGTTATTGCAAGAAAGATCAAGGCACCAATGCGTGGTGCCTGAGACGAAGCGTCTTGGCAGGGGTATTTTTATTTTTGGAGGGTGGGTCAGGCAAGCCAAAGATGTGCATAGTTGTGCACTCCTTTCTTCAGCCTTACTGCAGTAAAGAGGGCCCAGGAGCAGTGGTGAGCTGGAGCCGGTTCACACCGGTTCACGCGAACCGGTTGTTAAATTTTGAAGCCGGTTTAGAACTGGTTGTTAAAGGGGTGGGCAAACTCCGGCTCCGTCCCACCTGAGTTCTTGGCTGGGGAAGCTCCCCTGTGAATTTTTATTCACCCAGCGGCACTATGAGCCTTCGGCGGCACTTCGGCGGTGGGTCCTTCACTCGCTCCAGGCCTTCGGCGGCACTTCAGCAGCGGGTCCTTCAGTGCCACCGAAGACCCGGAGCGACTGAAGGAACCGGTTCTTCAGCTTCTGGCAGCTCATCACTGCCCAGAAGTAATAATTGGATAGCTGCGTAGCTGCACGCTCATTAATGCAGCATTAGCCTCCTGTCTGGCTCATCATTTGCTAACTTGCATTTATTCATACAACACTCCTCAACTGAACTATGCAGGGTCACGTTCACAGTCAAAAAATCATCTACTAAAACTGTAAAAAAGAAGGTGTAGAAAAGGTCTTGGAGAAATGAGGCATGGTCTGAAGGAACAGAGTGGGGAAAAACGATAAGCATATTTCTGGGAAAACATGGGGAGCATTGCCATGTATTTGTGCATTCTATCTTAATCAGTTTAGATTTAAGCAATTTGCATGCTACAGTCAGTTAACAGTCTGCCAACTTCTGTTGCTCTTGTACTGTAACTGTGGTTTCATTAGCTGTCCGGAAAAGCTAGAAAAAATGAATCTGAAAATTTATATTGTGCAATCAACAGGCTACTAATATTGCACAAGCTGCTTATGCAACTGAAAAATGTTACATTGGGACACTTTGAAAACATATTTAACGTGTGTGTGTGTTCACTCACTTATAATCATTTTATACATATTACATACCACAGAGATATAAGAGTTTAGCTTATGCTAAATTTTATTTAAATGTTTCCCTTTTTTCAACTCTGTATTTTCAAAATATACCCAGAGAGAGACACCATGACCTACCTAAAAAACCAGCAGCTTCATGAACACTAACCCTCAATAAAAAACAGAAGGAGTCTTTGCCCAAAGCCCTATTCATTCTATCATAAAAGCCAGTCAGGTTCTGAATTTCAGCTGACTTTGACCATAAGTGATATCTACAGATTGTACACACGTCAGCCACTGCCAGCTGGAGCTGAAAGAATAATTCATAGCAAATAATTTACTCAAAAAATCAGCTTTTTTCTGTTTGCAATCTGTCAAAAAGATTGCAATTGTCTTGAATTACCTTGTTGTTCGAAATTACTCATCAGATCATTTCAGTCAATGGCTCTTGGTCTGTAGATAATTTATAAGCAGATTGTTGCAAATATTTGCTATTCATAATTCAAACGGCTTTTGGTAGTTGTGATTTGTCTCAAAGGTCACATGGTATTGTGTTCCTTGACTGGAGGTTTCTAGCCAGTGGAGGATTAGCCACTGAGCTAACAGGGCCTGTGCCTAGGGGCCCCAGCCAATTGGTGGGGCCCAGGAAAAATGGGTGCCCCACACTCCCACCTGCTCCACCTGCCTGCCTGGCACTCCTGCTGGGGAGCGGGGTTGGATGTGGGGGCTTGCCCCACTCTGCCCACCCAGAGCTCTCACCGGGGAGTGGGGGAAGCCCCCACACCCCAAACCCATTTCCCCAACAGGAGTGATGAGGGGATGGGGGGACTGCAGGCGGATGGGGTGGGGAGGGGCCCCCACTTGTTCTGGCCCAGGGCTCCACAAAAGCTTAATCTTGCATCTCTGTCTAACCCTTATCATAAGTTCCCAGTGTGACTTCTCCCCCGCCCCTTCTCTGCCTCCCAGCTGAATGCCAGTTCAAATGCAAACTTCTCAGTGACTTGAATCCAGGCAATATCAGGGACTGTCTCTCTTTCCACAACCAGGAACTCATGACTTATGTATGCCGCAGGAACAGTGAAACTGCCTATCTGGTTATCTAGGTGCCTATACTACACCCACCATTTTATCCAAGCACCTTGTCAGCTCCGGGAGTGAGATTTGGTAGAAGAGAAAGCAGAGCTTTCTTAGTTGCTTGGCTTTGGAACTCCCTTCCATAAGAGATTAAAATGACTCCTTCTTCCGGAGAAAGAGAGTAGAGAACCATTGATTAACATGGATAAGATTGCATGGCGGACTCATGTCATTTTCTAAGGGGCTCAGATACCATGATGCAATGCCTAAATATGTAGATTGCCATCACTGTGGTATCTGTTTATTTATTGTGACTTATATGAAGATATTTTTAAAAAGCGCTGATCTGCTACTCGTCAAAAATAACTGTACAGCAAAAACAAACCCCTCAGCAAACCCACCCGCCGCCACCACCAGAAAACAAGACCAAAACTCTACCCCTAACACCACCCAACGGAAAGAACTTTTCCAACCCAATCTCCATAAACCATCACTCCCGTCAGGCCTTAACCTCTTCAGTCACCCTGAAGGCCAACAGTCTTTATCTATTTTGGACCAAAGGTGGATACTTGTTCCATAGCTGATGGACCTCCACAAAGAATGCTATACAGCTAGCTCATCCTGTGTTAAATCGAGGGGGAGCCATTCACCCATGTTAGCCTGGAAATTCCCTCCTTCGATCTTTATTGTTCTTGACAGGTATTGCAAGACAGATAAAAACTAGTTACACACTGCCATGAATATAGGGGGAAGGGTAGAAACTTTTATGTATGCCAGCCCATTCAGAAGCATAAAATCACTCCTTGGCAGCTGTACTGGATTGCCTTACCTGTAAAGGGTTAAGCTGTTCAAATAACCTAGTTGGCACCTGACCAGAAGGACCAATGAGGAAAGAAGATACTTTCAAATCTGAGGGGGGGAAGGATTTGTTTTGTTGTTCTGTGAGTTCTTCCCTCTCCAGATGGAGGGAGAAGCCAAGCAGGTATAATATTTCCCGAACAGGGCTTTGGAGCGGAGCCAAGAGCTGGAGCACGGAGCAGTGGAGCTGCAGGTTTTGCCCAGAGCTGGAGCGGAGCTGGAGCACAGAAAATCTTGACTGCTCCACTGCTCCAGGTTGTTTTTTTTTTCCATTTTCAATCCAAAATGATTGATATTTAGCAAGAAAGTCCTAAAGGTGCAAAAAAGTTTCAGATTGTATAACAATTGATATTAACATCTACTTTACTACTTTACATAATATGTCACAGTTATTCTCACTTCAGCTGAAATCAAGTCTTAATGTACAGATGCAAAATTACAAAGTTTTTTGGAGATATGTTTTATTAAAGAATCAGATAATTATCAGACATCTGGGAACACCACAGACTGCTCCCACCCTTGTGCCAAGGTTAGGCGAGTATGTACTCACGTAGATTAGTTAGATAGTTAGATTAGTATGTGCTGATACTTCTTTTGTAAGGGTTGATCAACGAGACGCGCTTGAGAAAAGCGTGACTCAAGACACAACATTTAAGATATCACAAACAGGTATATTGCAAAAAAAATAATGTTTTTGTTTATTGATATATTAACATATCGCAATAGATATTAACCACTTAAGCTCATTTCTCACACGGGCTCCCATTACATTTGTTCATTTGTACATGCTCCCGTATCACTCTGGCGGACTTATTTTATATGTCATCTGTTCAAGGGTCTTTTGGTAGCGTTGTTTGTAATTTTAAATTTACTGAAAAAGTCACATGCAGCAGGCATATAAATATATAGTAAACATTTTTGCATAAATTAGGAGTGATTTTTGTGATATCCAGAGTGATTGGAAATATCCAACACAACTTTGGGGGTGAATCCTTAGGTCATTTTAAGAAAAAACATTTCTGTGAACACGTGTCCTAAAATTCTTCCTAAAGGAGCTACAGTCCCTTCAAGGAGGTGATGAAAAGTTAATTTCTGATTAATAGCTCAAAAATGCTTTAATATAAAGTAATGAAATTATGTCTGTCTTAGCGTTAGTATGTGCTACCATATTACATTATCCAAAATTATTTAAACCATAGGCATCCCGAACTGGCGGTTGGTCATTTTTATTTCATATTTCAAGAAAGGTTGTCGTCAACTGCCCCTGGCTACTAGTGGTAATATTATGTTCCATAATAAATTAATAATTTTTGGTTATTATTTATTATTACGTTTAAAATTTATGGTTTCAAAGTTGAAAAATAAGTAATAAGTAAAATTGTTTGTATCATTCTAAGCATCTAAGCAGATTAAAATTTTTAAACAGTTTTCTCGGAAACGGTTAATTATACAAAATAAATTAAGACTACCATTTTAATGCATGTTTTAGCATAAATCATATCGTATCTGTTAAATAGTCGAAAATTTAAAAAATATTAAATAAAATTGGCCCAGTCCCCCCAGTTCAACAACGCCTGTAGTTTAAATAATTTTATTTGAATGATGTTGTGCGATAGAACTTTGGAAATAAATTTTATCGGGAAAGCGGATTCAAATTGCAAGCACAGTCCTTTTAGTAAAAAGAGCAAATTTTCGGAAATATGTTTTTTCTTCATCAGGCTGGAAATATTATACTAGAACCTGTCATTTGCTCTAGCTTGTATAATCTATTCAGGCTGATGAAGCAAAAACATATTTCTGAAAATTTGCTCTCTTTACTGTGCTCGCAATTTGAATCTGCTTTCCCATTAAAGTTTATTTTCAACCTTGTAACGTGTAGCCTCATTACTTCCCAACAATTAATGTTGTAGAACAGTGATAGCACGTACTAACACTACGGCACATACCAAATTTCATTGATATATCTATATTAAAGTGTTTTTGAGATGTTAATTAAAAACTTGGAAAATATTTCAAATATTTTTTCCACAAAATTTCATAAGAAAAACTAACTTACAATTTATAAATAAAAATGTATATTAATTATGTATATTAAAATACTTCTTACTTCATTAAAACTGCAAGAAATGTATTAAAATATACTTTAATAATAATTTTGTGTAAAAAGAAAATGCGATCATTTTTGTCCCAAAAATCCAAAATAAATTCAAAGTACCTTAAGTGGTTAAGATATCACAAGCAAGTACATTATAAAAAAATGTAATGCTTTTGTTCATTGCTTTTCGAAGATCATAACAAGAAACATTTGGATGCGGTAGCAGTACAAAAAGATTTGGCCATGTCTTCAACAAAAAAATCAAATCTGCCACCCATGATTGATAGCCAATTTATGGAAAAGGATCTCAATGACGTCTTTACTTTTGAATTTGAAAAGCCCAAATTTGGGCTTTTGGGAAAAGCAAAGAAGAAATCAGCAACGTGCAAGGTGGAAAAGGAAGTGAATGGCAAGCTCAAACCATGTAGCATCAAGACAAGTGAAGCAAGTGCCATGAAAAGTTTCAACCTTTGGTGGCATGTAAAACGTAACCATCCTGAAAACTATGTGGTTCTGGTTACAAAAAATGACCAGGAAGATGAGGCAAAACAGAAACTGATGCGGCTAAGCGACGTTCATCTGGCTCTTTGAAAACTCCTGGAGAAAAGATTTTTTGCAGAGCTTCATCTGAAAAGAAACCCAAAATTGAGCAAACAAAACTTGACTCACATTTGAAGTCCTCAAAGGTTACAATCACCATGGATGCCAATACTTTCCATGAAGGGCTGATGGAAATGGTTTGCAAAAGAACAAAGGATTCCAAAAAATTGCAGGTGAAATGGGTCAGCAGCTTGGCGTTTCAACGGGGCACAATGCGGTTCATCATTTAGTTCTCAGTTTAGTTGTCAGTTGTTAGTTGAGTCTGGTCGCAAAGAGCTCAAGAAAGCTTTGGAGCAAAAATTGTGCTACCTGAAAATGGATGCGGCAACCCGTGGAAACAGAAATTTCCTTGCAATCAATGCTCAGTACTACAAAGAAGAAAAAGATAAAGCTGTGGTAAAAACCTTGGACATAATTGATACTGAAGGGTATCACAATTCTTCGTACATGAAAAGTCAAGTAAAAGCTATTTTAGAAAAATTTGGGATCAGTGAAATGCAAGTGCTGAGCATCTGCGTTGACAATGCAGCAAACATAATGTGTGCCATCAAAAATTTCAGCGAGGACAATGAAACCATTTCTACCTCTGAGAACAGGGATGTGGACAGAACTGAAGCTATTTTGCCTGATGAAGGAACTAAAGGAATGGATGAAATTGAACTCAACATGCATGCTGCTGTGCAATGGGTTAATGACCCTAGCCTCATACTTCCAACACAGCTTCATGAGGACGACTCAAAAGTCCAACTGATGAGGTGTGGTATTCACACTCTTCAGTTGGCAATCTGGGATGGACTGAACAAAGAACATGTGAAGAAATTTCTGGCAAAAATTCAACAAGTCGTTGTCAAACTACGAACCCCAGGCATTCGAAGTGTTCTACTTGATCTACATGGGGTAACTCAATCATTGGATACTGTGATTCGTTGGGGTTCAACATTTGCGATGATTGATCAGCTTCTCGTTTTTCAATCTTACTGTGAATAAGTGGCTGCTGCTGGAACATGTTAACAAAAGCTGAATGGGACAAAGTGAAGAACCTGCAAGAACTCTTGGCAAAGCCAAACCAAACAACCATGAATATTCAAGCTGTCGATGTAACCCCGGGAGTTTTAATGAAGGAATGGCGAAAACTGTCAAAATTCTTGCAAGAAAATGGTGGACAAATTGCAGAAGAAATTCTATCCTCCATGCAGAAATGCAAAGAGAAGCTTTTTGACAATATTCATTTCCTTTCTGGAGTTTATGTTGACCCATGGTATCGGATTCTTCTTACCTCAAGGGAAATACCAAAGGGCAAAGGAAGGGCTCCTTGATATTGCTCGACGACTCGAAAAACAAAATCTACTGCTACATTTGAACTTGGCAAAAGAGGTTGAAGAAAATGAAACACAACAAAAGGAGTCATCAACAATCGAATTTGCGGTTTCAGAAAGTTCACATCCTTCAGAAATAGCAGGCTGTTCTCAAACTTCCGTCTCCACTCTGAACCTGTTTGAGCGTCCATCCCTGAGACGTCTTCAACCATCACAGGGAAATGGAGATAATTCAAGCACCAATTCTTCAGAAGATGACACCTTCAAAAAGTAATTGGATAAACAAGAAAGACGCCGGCGAGTTTCTGCCATTCATAATTGTAATGAAGCGTTATTACAATTGAGAAAGTTTCGGGAAGATTGTGAGGCGATGGAGTTTATTGGTAGGCTAAAAGTTAAGTCTGTTTTTGAGGCCATTCACAGCTACCCACACCGCATTCAGGCTGCCTGTAGAATTGCTTCGAGCATACCAACAACTCAAGCTAGTATAGAGCGACTGTTTTTGGCTTTAAATTTAATTTTAAATGATTTGCGGCAGGCTATGAAAGACGACTTGATTGCTGCAATAATTTTTTACAGAATGAATTATGAATGATTCTAGTTTGTATCATTGTTGATGACATTTAAGTTGTTTTAAAAGTCTGAATAAAAATAATGTTTTTTCAAAATTACAGTATGCACTTTTTTATTTAGTTAAAAATTAATTTGAGTCAGAGTATGGAGTGGAGTTGGAGCAGAGCTGGAGCAGTCACTATTGATGCTGGAGAGGAGCAATTCAAAAATTTGATTGCTCCAAATCCCTGCACCTGAAAATATATACCTGGAATAATCCATCTAAAAACCATAGAAACTGTGAGTAGGGCAAGGAAATGTGTTAGGCTCTCTCTTGTTTTGGCTTGTGAATTTCCCTGTGGTACAGAGGTAGTTTCATTCCTGTTTTTGTAACTGAAGTTGAACCCAGAGGGGAGTCCTCTGTGTTTTAAATCTTTTTATTACCCTGTAAAGTTACCTTCCATCCTGATTTTGCAGGTGTGATTCTTTTACTTTTTTCTTTATAATGAAAGTTATTCTTTTAAGAACCCGATTGTTTTCAATGTCCTAAAGACAAAGGGTCTGGTTGAGCTCACATTGCTAAGGCAACTGGTTGGTAGTTTATTCTCAAGCCTCCCCAGGAAAGGGGGTGAAGGGGCTTGGGGGGATAGGGATTCCGAGTGACCCTTCCCTGAATTTTTGTGTAAATCACTTGGTGGTGGCAGCAATATACCGTCCAATGACAAGGAAAGGAATTTGTGCCTTGGAGAAGTTTTAACCTAAGATGGTAGAATATAAGCTTAGAGGGTCTTTCATGTGGGTCCCCACATCTGTACCCCAGAGTTCAGAGTGGGGGGAGGTACCCTGATATACACCAACTAGCACCTCCCTGGACTGCTGCTGTAGCAGTATCATGCAGAGAGAGAGGCAGTCCTTCAAGCAGGCAGGTCCCAAGCCACTCAGAGCTTTACAGGGCCAAACCCACATCTGAAATGCTACCTGGAAACCCACAAGCAGTCAGTGTAAATCATGAAGAACCAGTGTCATCACCCCTGCAGTAGCAGTGTGAAAGAGGGTCACATAGCTTTCATTAGTTACAAAGCATATGGAACATTTTGCCCCTTTTCTCCAAATTTTCCCATTCTTTCTGTTCAAAGGGTCTGCCAACATCATTTTCCTACCTCACTTGAAACATGGTTTTCCCTCAAAATAGACTGAAATTAATTACTCCTATATACTAAACAGAGCTCCACTGAAACCTAGAGGCTAAATTCAGAGAGAAGCCTCAGTGAGTCTAAGATAATATAATTTATATCTTCTCAGACTTTTCAGCACATAAGCTCCAGCAGCCTAGAGTTTCTCATGCCCACATAGAGCTTACACTTTCTTATTCATCGCCTCTGAAAATGGCCCTAGGTCTCCTTTTGATCTACATTCTATAAAGGAAATGGCTTTCCACTGCTTTCTCTCTCAAAAGATTCATGGCCTAATGTCCACCAGAGAGCCATCAGTGTGACTGGGAGCAGAATTTGACCCACTGATGATGGATTGGGGGGCTGAGCTATGAGATTTTTCATCCAAGTCTTCAAGCATTTTATATATTTTCTTTTATTAAAGAAATAGCCTCATGTCCTGTTAGCGACGGCCAAGGATGTTTGGTGAGGTGCCAGCTATGCCCGTTTATACCATCCGTGACTTTAACCGCTAGGATGCACTGTCCCTTCGCGGCGGGCAGCCCGGGCTAGGCTGACGGATGCCCCAAGGTCCTAACCACCCATGACTTTAACTGCTAGAGCTCAGAGCTCCTTCGCAGCGGGCAGCCAGGATTGACTGACAGGTGCCCCAAGAGTTTGCCCCGTGGAGGCGGCACAACTCAACGCTAGGCTCTTAGTACTCTCACCTAATGGCCAGGCTTTAGAGCCAAAACGGCTGAGGTTCTTTAATTGTGTTGGCTGCTTTACAGTAAACCAGAGAAAACAAGTCAGGCTTATGCATAAATGGTTACCAAAATTTATTAAGCTAGATTCTAATCATGTGGTTACAAAATTGCTAGTGCCTACTTATTTAAATGTAGAGATGTTACACACACAAACAAGTTACAAAACTGAAGCCACAATCCCAAAGAAAGAAAACAAAGTATAGAGCTCTATTTCAAAATATGTGTACACTAAAGGTAGGAGATCAGGTGTGGGTGCTTCTTACCCTCCTTGCATCTCTCGATTCCAGCGGTGCCAAGCCAGGATCGGTCACTCAATTCCGCGGAAAGACAAATAAGGGACAAGGCGTAGGGACCCTCTTAGCTGCAGAAGCCTTGGGAGGCTGTCACTTATCTGACCAGCAGATAGATAGTGAAAAGCACTCAAAAATCATGGTGCTGTAGGTCCCCTACTTATACCTCTGTACTCCTTTATTCTCTTTCTCCTTTCTTATGCCAAATTGAGGCTGGTCTGTCTGGGTGACGCCAGCTTTCGCAAGAGTAGTTTACACTTGCAAAGAAGAGAAACAATAAGTTTCGACTACTGGACATTTCTTTTATCAGGGTAAATATTTTCCCACCTAGGATGTTGGTGTGTGTGCATCACGCTATTTAGTAGGGGCTAAGAGCCATGTCTGTCACAGGGCCTCTGCCTGCTGTGAGCTTAATCGTCGTATCTGTTCCCAGAGGCACATTGTAGCAGCACACCTGTGCTTTTCACAGCTTCAAAGGCTGTGCTGGAATATATGTTAAGTGCCCTGTTCCGGCTTCCTCCTGTGTTTCCAGCAATGCTGGTCTGGGGGGGGGGGGGGGGGCTGGCTGTCTGGCTACATGTCCCTGGCTCAAAATTTCCTAATATATTAAGATTAAAATCCTTATTCTTTCCTATGTAGGTCATGAGCAATGGGGAACACTGTTCTACCTGATACTGCCTCCCATGTCTGTAATGGGATCTCTATAAACATATAGAGGGTGGAGGGTGAGAAAACCTGGATTTGTGCTGGAAATGGCCCACCTGTTGATCACTTTAGATAAGCTATTACCAGCAGGACAGTGGGGTGGGAGGAGGTATTGTTTCATGATTTCTGTGTGTATATAAAGTCTGCTGCAGTTTCCACGGTAAACATCTGATGAAGTGAGCTGTAGCTCACGAAAGCTCATGCTCAAATAAATTGGTTAGTCTCTAAGGTGCCACAAGTACTCCTTTTCTTTTTATAAACATATAAAGATTATATGCACGGCTTCGTCTAAATATTATATACTATGGGATAACTGTGGGAATGTAATGTATTTGTATGTTAACATTTTATCTTCACCTTCCTTTCCAGTCTCTGAAGCATTTTTCACGCACTGGGGTGCTCCTTTGCTTTGGTATCCCACTTCCCAACAATAATGTATTACTTCTTCAAGGGGGGGGGGTATTTTATTTTTTGGGGGGGGAACTAAAAGCATAACACTGCATGAAAACCTCTGTGAAAGTGACTTAATACAGAAACTGAATCCAGATCACTTTGCACATTCTCCCCCCACCCATTTTTTTGTAATGTATTTGTTTAACATCTGGTACTTCCCAAATCTGGTACTTCCCAACTGTATTTAAAGTGTGTAAGTGTAACAACTCATAGGTGTTCTCCCTGAGTTAGGCATATATTTGACTTTAGATGTAAGTTTACTGGCAATCTTACAGAAATGAACAAGTCTGCAAAAATCATGGCACAGAGTTTCTTAATGAACTGTAAACACCACACATGTAGAGTGCTTAAATCCAATTAATAAATCCATGTACTGCCAGAAGCTAACCTTCATAATACTGCTCTCCTGAAAAATAGTCTCCTTAATGTTACCTCCCAGCCAAAGCTGTTGAATGGAAGATGTGTGTCTATACACAGTGGCAGAATGGTATGATTAGATCTGTCTCACCAAACACAGAACAAGATCAGTTATCTCTAAAAACTCCTTTTTTAAGCTAAATGACAAAATTGGCTGATTAATCATGAAAGCTTATAGAAAAGGGCTATTCTATGGAAAATACATTGTATCTTTAGATTACAGTGTTCCGTAGTGTGCACATCTGTAGGAAAGGATAGGGTAGATACCATTTAGAAGTTTATATTTCCTGTAAAGTTTTCATTTCAAATCAAGTTAAAAAGATCAGAGTTAAGAGTGTAATTTCAATTTTTCAGTTTGATTTGCATATTAAAAGGCTAGTGAATAAGGAATGTAGAAAATTCTATGAATTCTTAATTTCCTTTGTTTTTAATATTTGGTTTGACTGTAACTATAAAAAACCTTAACTTTAAGATAATTAGTGTTTATACATCACTTTGGACTTCTAGATTGTTGTAAAAGGGCAAAATATCATTATTATTTTTCATGTTATACTGTGCATGCTTATAGCTCTCAGGATCTGCAATCATTTTACAAACATTAATTTTTACCCAACCCCCTAGGACAAGGGTGGGCAAACTATGGCCACATCCAGCCCTCCAGACATTTTAATCCTGCCCTTAAGCTCCCGCCGGGGAGTGGGGTCCAGGGCTTGCCCCACTCCAGCCAGGGAGCAGGGTCGGGGGCTTGCCCCGCTCCGCATGGCTCCCAGAAGCAGCAGCATGTCCCCCCTCCTGCTACTATGCATAGGGGCAGCCAGGGGGCTCCACACACTGTTCCCACCTCAAGTGCCTCTCCGGCAGCTCCCATTGGCTGGGAACCACGGCCAATGGGAGTTGCAGGGGTGGCGCCTGTGGACGGGTCAGTGAGCAGAGCCCTTATGCATAGGAGCAGGAGAGGGGACATGCTGCTGCTTCTGGGAGCTGCTTGAGGTAAGCACCCCCCAGAGCCTGCTCCAACCCCCTGCACCACCCCTGGTCCCCCTCCCACCCTCCAAACCCCTCAGTCCCAGCCTGGAGCACCCTCCTGCACCCTCAACCCCTCATCCTCAGCCCCACCTCAGAGTCCGTACCCCCAGCCAGAGCCCTAACTCCCTCCTCTGCACTACAGCCCCCTGCCCCAGACCAGAGCCCCCTCCCGTATCCTGAACTCCTCATTTCTGGTCCCACCCCAAGACCACACCCCCACCAGACCCGCACCCCAACCCCCAATTTCATGATCATTCATGGCCCGCCATACAATTTCCATACACAGATGTGGACCTCGGACCAAAAAGTTTGCCCACCCCTGCCCTTGGAGGTAGTTATCCGCATTTTGCACATGAGAAAAAGTGAGGCATCTAAAATGACTCTCCGATCATATAGTGAATCAGCGGCATCACTGGGAATAGACCCCAGAAATGGTGACTCCCAGTCCTGTAACAAGAAGTTTATGCTCGTTCCTGGTGCAGTTTGGGTGGATATAGTGTACTATCAAATACTCCAATCATTTCAGAATTGTTTTAAACTAACCTCTGGATTTAGTTTTGTTGAAATCGTCATTGAAATTTATCAGCCAAAACCAGTGCACTTTCACTTTAGACCAGCCTCCCATCATGAGAAGAATCAGGGCTCGTTCTTGAAATACTAGATATCAGCTGCTGCATAGTTCCAACAAAGAATACAGTTCTAAGAAAGTTCCCAGGATTTCACCTGCTGATGCTAATCATCATTGTCTTTTGTGGCAAAGACAACAGTGGTAACTCTTGCACTTTCCTTTTGTCTGCAAGTAATCTTTTTCTCTTCCTGCTGACTTTGTCTTGCTTCAACACATTCTGCCCCAGATGTTATTCTGGTTTTGCCAAACTCACTAATTTTCAACTGTAGCTTCCCACATGTCAGTAGCTATATAAAAATGAGCAATAACTTATTGCTTAATAACTTAGTGTCCTTTATGAGTAGCCCAGCGAAGCTGAGCTTTTATAGGCGTTTGTACAGTGCTGATTATTGCAACCTTTGCCGAATCATAATATTTGTGATTTTACCTTGCCATTTGGTCTGCATAATAGCTTGAAGGTGCTGCTGATTAATTCTCTCCAGAAGTTTGCTATGCCAGTGGTAACATGCCTGTGGTTCACAGCCCAGCCATAGAATAAAGTGAAAAATCAAAACAATTTGTTCAAGTAGATTTGGAGCTTATGTGTGATATTGTTCTGGTTCATTTTGCCCTATTCCTTTTTAATTTGGGTAATTATTTCTTGGCCACTAAAATTCGTTCCCAGTAAATAGATCCCATAATGACAATGAAACTGGCACCATTAATGTAAGGCAAGATCCTATATTTACTTCTCCAAATCTTTGCTTTCCTGTCTCTTAAAGTTAGCTCCTTACAAATAGCAAAGATGCTTGGCTCAAAGATCTAGAGGTCCTGGTTGCATTGATAATTTATCCCAGTTATAGCCACTGGAGGAAATGCATTGGAACAAATCACTGGTGGAGACAACTGAAGCCATCAGTTGTACCAGTGGAATTTATCTCTACTTGAAACTGGTAAACTCCATTGATGCAAATCTTAGCTTATAGTGAATTATTCTGTTTATGTTAGGGGTTTGCACATGTCCAGATACACCTGTGGCTGACTGTAAGGTAAATCTTCTGTTCAGACAAGGCCTAATTTAGGAAATGCAAGAGTTTGCTGAGAGACTTTCCATGTTTCTTCTGGGAATGCTGCTAGTTCATGGGTACTATCATCAAACCAGTCCTGGTGCCAAATCCAGCTCTCATTTCCATCCATATAACTCCAGTTATTGCTATGAATCCAGCAGTGTCCATTGCATTCTGAGACACACAATATTCATTAGTCTTTTCCCTTATTCCTTTTTGGTCATATTAATAGCTACCAAAGATGGCACTAATATGTGTTATTGGACTAACTTCTGTTGGTGAAAGAGACAAGATTTTGAGCTTACACAGGGTTCTTCTCTAGATCGGGGAAGGGTACTCAGAGCATTACAAGTAAATACAAGATGGAACAGATTGTTAAGCATATGGAGTTAATGCATGTTGCATCCATATTTATTGCAGTGCTGGTGTTCTCCACAAAAGATTTTTCTGTGTTGAAAGCCTAAGGGATTTAGATATTAAGACACTTGGAAGAGCTACCTGAAGCTAGATGCTGGTGTTTTGGGATATTTAAAAATAAGGCTGGTCATAGCAATAAGTCTAGCAGTTTGCTACAGATGTGGCATTCGCAATTATGGCATATTGCAGTCTCTGTGCCTGATGATACGATAATCAATAAGGGCTAGCGTTTACTCCGTAAGTGGTATCATGACATTTTGTGTGTTGAAGGGCAGTCCGAAGATGGTACTTACTATTGTAAAATTATGATCATGACAGTTATTGATTAGCAGAAACCATTGTTGCTTATCTTACACATAACATTGTGTCCTGTCCTCTCTTGAATAGTCACTTCCAAGTCAGGCACTGAAGTAATCTAGAATGATGTGTTTGCCAACATTTGGAGTGAGTCTGGTAGCTTTATTTAATTCACTGAGGCTGGTCCTTTGCCTTGTTGCCATTAGTTGTGGTTGTGAGTAACTGTAGTGATTAATCCTGATAGCGTGCCTTTCTCCTCGACTTCACAATATTTGGGTTCCAAGATGTTCATTTGTTCCCTTTGGTAAGCTGTGACTCTTCATGAGAGCCTGTCAGCTTACAAAGCCGCAAGTTGGAATAAATAATTATTAATAATCCTAGTATTTTAATAAGGGTTGACTTGAGAAAATGTTTCTACATGTCTAGCTTCCTCTTGTTGTTTGCCACATCAGAGAGAGGCGTATCCCACACCGACTCCAATGAAGTGAGCCTCCACCACAAGTCTAGTGTCACTATTACAGATATATTTACAGTGTGTGGTACCATGTTCTCTCTCTAGCAGTCAGGTAAGAGGGAACATTTACTGATCTGAAGTAACCTGGAGTAGCTAATCAGTTCCTTGATCCTTATTTTTGTAAGTCACTATCTAGATGACTTATCAGCAGTGGAATGCTGACCTGGTTAAAGAAAGCAGAATTTGTGACATCTTACCCAGCCTCTTTCCTACTTAGGATGAGTAATGCAAGCCTAAATAGCACCACCAAATCTTCCAGGGTGTACCAAACACTGCTGCTACTTCAAATTCAAACAGCAAATGACCAATTTAAGATTTATTGGTGACTGGAAATTTCCATATCATGAGTCCCCTCGGCTAATGGAATACAAAGCTGCCAGGCTGGAACTGCCCAACTGGAGACATCTAAAGGAGAGTGATATACCATGATGACCTGGAAGAGAGAGGCTGTTAAAAAAAAAAAAAAAAAGCATGAAGGCACTAGTGGGAGTAGGAGGAGCAGAGAAAAAGAGTATTTTATAAAATTGATCAGATTCGGCAATCGTCTAATCTCCTTGGGAAATTGGTTTCACAGCTGGACTCCTTTGACAGAGCATGCCTTCTTTCCGGATCTCAGTGTGTCCACAAAAACCTAGTATGGATCTTTGTCCCCTTCTAGTGGCTGAACCAGGTATTACAAGTTTATGAAATGCTTACTGCTTCCATACTAGTGAAATAGAGCCTCATTCCTTTAGATCCAGAGATTCCTTAGCTCAGTTTGAGCAGATGACCTATATAAGGCATTGCATTAGCCCTCATTTTTAAAATGTAAGCTTCATGCCTTTCCCTTGTAAAGATTCCCCTTCAGAATGTAAGTTTGAGTGGTGGGCCTGAAAGTTTGTCATAGTTTAAATTTATTTTTGTTCCAAAGTAATGGTAGATGTGGGAGGAAGTGCATGCACTCTGTTAACATATTGACAAGTTGTTAATTTTTTTCGTTAACTTTACAATGAGCAGGTTAATTATTCCCCATACAAACCCAGCTTTGAAAGAAGTTCATGATTACAACATACAGATTGTGGATGCTCACTTAGGGTTATCTGTGAATATTACATCATTGTTATTGAATGAATGACAGTGTTCTGAGCTGCAATATTACAGTATGTTGTAATTATATGGATATTACAGTGTTTTGTGGATTATAATTCACTGAAAATTATAATCTCCTCACCAGCATCTTGAAAATGGGTGGTGTTTAATTATAGGCTTTATTTAGCTTTACCAGGTGGCTTCCCCTAACAGGAATAAGAGATGGATACAAACAAGGTTAGCACATCATGCCTTTTGATGAAAGACCTGGCTTGTTACCACCAGCCTCCAGAAGTTTCAGTAGGTGGCAGAATATCAAGTTATCTGAGTTCCTTCCTTCTTCACCTTCCACAATCTAGCTCTAATCTAAATTATGATGAGGTGGCAGTTTCAAACTTCTGTCCTTCTGAAAAAACTTCCTTTTCTATTAAGCCAGATACTTTAATTATTCCTCTTTGTCTATCTGTCTCTTCAACTATTTTGGCACTTGTCTGTCTTCTTTACTGAGTACAGCCTCTAGGCTACATTATGGATGGCCCAGCATGGCCACATCAGAAGGGCACTGTAGTGAGGCGGCTGCCCCACTCCAGCAGAACAGGGGTTAAAAGCAGTCCCGGAGAGGACTGTGGCTGGGATACAAGAAGTGAGAGCAGTTGAGGAAGTAGCTGACCACAGGTGTGGCCAGTTCAATCAGGGCCCAGCTGGCCCTGCTAAGAGGGCTGGGGGGCCAGGAGCTGGAGGGTAGTCTCACTCCAGCCTGGAGTGGGAAGGGCTAGCTGCCTGGGAGCAAGGTACCTGAAATGGAGCAATGCTGGGGAAAGCCAAAGGGAGCTGGGGAGCTCCAGCCTGGTAAACCCCCAGGCTGCAGGCCTTGTTGAAGGCCTACGAAAGGTACTGGGGCTGCAGAGGGGAGACAGGCAAAGGCAGCAGGTCTTAACCCCTTGCCAATGATGAGTGGCCACGATAGACTGCAGTCTGCCCCAGGGAAAGGGCACTAGATGATGACTGGCAGTAGCCACTGAGGCAAGATGAGCTTAGAGGGTTGGGGGTTCCCCTGGGAGGGGAGACCCAGAGCATGGGGGCACTGTGATAGAGCAGCACTCCAAGGGAAAGGGCACCGAGGTTCAGGAGGGACATGGGGGCCTGTGGCAGGCGAGACAACAGCCAGCAGAGGGCTCTCCGAGGTTGGAAAAAAGCTAATTCCCAGATGACCAGTGCTGCACTGGTGAGTTTGCGGGCTGCTACAGGGGAAAAGTACGATCCGTTTCCCCCAGCCTGCATCCCTGTGCAGAGGCCAGCCATGATCTTTGTCAGGAGTGGAGCTACTCTTCTAACTAGCTGTGCTAGCCTGGGAAGGGGAAGGTGTTATGTTCATGGCATACAATCAGAGAAGTTAGATTAAGAACATAAAATACTCTTGCTGGAAGGTTGCAATGTAAAGTCAGGAACCCTAACACACAAGAACCAAAACACAGAGAGACAAAGAAGCTGCTCCCTAAGGCAGCAAGGCACAACTAACCACACCTTGCTCTAAGCTGGCTTTTTGCAGATTGACTGCTGGTAAAATCAAACTGCATGCTTACAATTTTAACACAATTTTCAATACACCACACTCCTCAGCTATAAATTCCTCAACACTTAACCCCCCAAAAATTACAAGTTTAACTTGTGGGAGATCTGTGATTTCGCTGAGGCTGGTGGTGCCTCCCAGGGAGAGAATGTGACAACTGACCTTTGTCCTGTTCCTTGTTGATACTGTTTGGGTCAACCCCAGCAGGAGCACTCTTGTTCTCCCTCTCTTGGCAACCATCTTCCCGCTCTGCCTCCTGGCACTCGTAGCAGGACTCAGCATGATACTTTACAGACAAAGCAGGATTTATTATCTGAATTGGATTTTACACAGCAAGGTATGACAGTGAATAAAGTGTGGGTGAGGAAGTTTGAGAGGATGAGGGTTGCAACAGGGCAAGATCGTGGGAGGCGCTTATTGTTAGTGTGGATGAAATGTTATCCTAATTCATACCCACTTGCTTTGGATTGGAGGTCTCTTTTACAGCTTTGTGGAGAAGGGAGGGTATCAAGAATTTACCCAGGAATAAAGCTGAGAGAGTAATTGGTTTTCTTTTTAGTTCAGTGGCTGAACCAAAAAAAAGTTTGAGGAAAATATTGGTTCATTTTTTAACCAAAACGAAATGTTTTCAGTTTTTCCCTCAATGAAACAAAAAACCTAAAAAGTTTTGTTCAGGTTCAATGAAATGTTTCAACAATGACATTTTGAAACTAAACAGCTAGTTTCCAAACAGAACGTTGAAACAAAATGTCAATTCAAAAAGACATTTCAAAACAAAAACTAAATGAAGTGTTGGCACAGTTTGTTTTGAAATGTCAAAACTAATTTGTTTTTTTTCCAGAAAGTTTCCCTTCATTTTTAATTCAGCCAAATTCAAGCCACATTCACAAATAGTTTGGGTTGATCCAAAACTCCATTTTTCACCAAATGTACCTTTTTATGTGAAATAATTACAACACGCAGATATAGTCCAAGAACAGTATCAGCCAGCAAGAGTATTAAACGATTATTAGAGGGATAATTAAGGAACCATTAGTGAAATCACACATACACTTAGTTAACCACAGTAATATCACCATGGCATACATGTAATCTCAAGACATTTGACTAACATAACTCTAACTAAGCCAATACACAGTCCAAACTATCCCTCCAGCCTTGGTCCCTGGGGCCCAGATGAAGGACAGCTCTTTCTCTCTGCAAGGATGACACCTGGTTCAGGCTTACGTGTGGTCCCGCACCTAGGCTGCTCCTCAGGCTGCCTCTCAGTGGTCAACTCTGCCTGGGTTTGGGCCTACTGTATCCCTGCAGCCAACACAGTATAGTCATCATAGAGCCCTGCCCGTCCTTTTTCAAAGCTATCTGAGCCAGTTGATTGGCCCAGAGCAGACCAGGTGGTGGCCCCTAACCAATTACCTGTCCCCATTTAGGAAGGGCTGTGTTCCTCATCTAGAGTGGCATTACCACTGGCAGGGGAACTCAGGGGTAGGAACTCAGGTTGCCTGTCAACCCCCTAACTAGTCATGGCTCAGAGCAGTGGAGAGACGAGATGCCCGTAGCCAAACAGGTCTCTGGGGTAAGGTGCAACCCCTTCACAGCATGCTTCAGACCCATGCAGCAGGTCTCCACACTGTGAAGACATGGGGCTCATTTCGGCAAGGTTCTCATTCCTATTGCCTTTGCTGAGAGCACTCAGCACCTTGTGAGAGGCAGTCAGCAACCTGAAGGGTCTGGTTCCTTGCTACTTTAAAACAAACTATATATTAATGTTTGCAAAGCGTCCAGAGGGACTGCTGGGGTGGGTGACAGCAATGGAAGGGTGACAGAAAGATGAGTCTTGAGGAGGGATTTGAAGGAAAGCATGTGGTTGTCTAGGATCAGGGAGGCAGGGACGGATTAATGCAGGGGCTTTAGGGGCTGCAGCCCAGGGCCTTGGGCTAAGGGGGGCCCTGCAGGCCCATGGGCCAGATGGGACCCACTCCTTCTTTTCATCTGGCCTGCCGCAAGTCCCAAAGCGTCACCCCCTTCCCTTCTTCCCTGCCCCCCGCCCATGCAGGGCTGGAGCTGCAAATGCCGGCTCGCTGGCATGCCCCTGCGGCCCCTAGGCAAAGGGCGTTCAGGGGCAGGGGAGGGGACGCACACACATGCTCAGCATGCTGCCATGCACAGTCAGGCACGCAGGCAGACGCACACACGCTGTAGCTGGACTGGAGCCAAAAATCACCCAATTCAAGCTTTCATTCTGATTGGCCGGGACCAGCAGCGAGCCAGGGCCGGAAGCCAATCAAAAAACAAGAAGCTACAAGCTACTGTAAAAGCCCTGAAAGCCAAAAAGCTAGCCAACACACAATGCACGAGCCAACTCAGTCTAAAACAAGCCCAATTTCTGCTTAGTTTCCACAGATTTGGCAACTCTGGGGATCCTGCCTTAGCCCTACTGCACCGACGACCAGGAGTCGCCCGAAGTAAGTGCCTCCCAGATGGATCCCGCACTCCACACTCCCTCCTGCACCCCAACCCTCTACCCCAGCCCAGAGCCCCTTCCTGCACCCAAACTCCCTCCCAGGCCCCACACCTCCACCTGCACCCCAAACCCCTGTCCCAGCCCTAAGCCCCCTCCTGCATCCAACTCCCAAGCAGAGCCGGCACCCTGAACCTCCTGCTGCACCCCAACCCCCTGTCCCATCCCTGGCCCCACCCCAGAGCCCAACCCCCAGCTGGAGCTGCACCCCCTCCCGCACCCCAATCCCCTGTCCCAGCCTTGAGGCCACTCCCACACTCCAAACCCCCAGGGGCCCCACAAAATCTAATAGCCCCAGGCCCACAGGAGAGTTAGTCTGGCCCTGCAGGGAGGGTATTCCAGGCATAAACTATAGCATGGCGAAGGCTTGGAGCTGTTTGCAGGAGAAGGAAACAAAGGTGTTTCCTTACACGGACCCATTTGTTCAATCTGTTTTTTCAAGCACTGCAGTGCATAGACCGGTGTGTTAGTCAGATGGGTCAGTCTGTTCTATAGGTGAGGGACTGTTTCTTTTTTGCAGAAAATCCCAAAGATGCATCAAGTCCTGACTTGAGGCATATTGAATGTAAAAGCATTCTTTACAACAGTTCACCCTCTACTGCTGGCATATATCCCCAGGAATCCAAGGACCATGACAGGAAGTTTTTGCATTCTTACTGTCAGTCCCCATTTCAGTGCCAATTATTTTGGTGTTATGTTCTGCATTTATATGCTTTCTACCTGTTGTTCTAGGCATTCATTTTGCTGTCTTGTTTTCCTAAGTGTGGAGGACTCCTCCAAACTCAGGACCTCATATCCTAGTGCTTAATCTTGGGTGAGGAAAGGAAACCGGCTCCATGCCATAGATGTTGTCTCAACTGCCAGGCATGGAGGTAAAGATCTCCCAGAAGAGCAGGAAAAGTTTGGGAACAGACAGAGCCCAGGTACAGTGCCCAATCTTATTTCCTTTGAAACCAGTAGGTGTTTGGCCAATGACTTCAATGAGAGCAGGCTCATACTCATAAAAGGGAAAATGATCGTGTCCTGTCTCTTTGTGGTTGTTTAGCTTCCATTCTGAGAAGAAAGGATTGATTGTTTTCCCACAGAGGAGGGGGAACAGTTTTCTTTTTCTGAAGAGAAGAAGGACTTGTCCAATGAAATCCTGAACTAGAAAGTCTTTAAACCCTAGCCTGGCTAGTGCTGCTCACAAAACTGGCGAATTACCTGATGCATCCCACAACCAGTCACCAGCATGTTTCAATACTCTTTAAAGATCACTGATGTGGGCACTGACATTTTTATCTACAGAACTTCATTTCTGGGGTTTGAGTCTAACTTATAAATGTTACCTTCCTGTTATAATTGGGTGCTGCAGAAAAATCAATATGGATGTATGCTGACAGCTTCTCTTGGAGATCCAGTAAAAGAGAAAGGCCACTGCTTAGTATCAGGTGACTGGAAACAATTCTGCAAATTTTATCTCTTGCCCAGGACCCCTTTAGTTACTCTGAGCTGCTGAGAATGGTTTAGTTACTTAGGGATGCTTTCAATTTCTCAGAGCATGGCCGCTTAATTCATGTGATTTTCATTAGCATTCATGGAACTCACACTTGCAAAGCTCCATGCATTTAGATGAGGAGCCTGATTCTCATTTACACTAAGGCCCCTTTACACTGCTTCGGCAGATGTATCCTTTGGGACTATTCTCAGCATTGCTCATTTCATGTCATTCCCATTGACATACATGGGAATCCAACATGCAGAGGCAAGGGACTTATTTGTTAGCAATTTGTAGGACATGCATCGCCAAAGTAGGATGCCAGAAGCCTCATTCTGCACTAGCAAAAGCTGCCTGGTGGCTATGTAGTTAGTGCCTGGCAAAGTATGTTGCAAGAGACTATGCTGGATATTACAAAGGTGAAGATAATCAAAGTGAAGTCTTCATCAGCAGCTGGGGGGCAGCCTTACTGGCCAGTCATTGAGGGCCATTTTGATAATGGACAGACACCATTGGCTGCTGCAGCCTAGATGCCACCAGCTCTTCAGCATATTTTCCCTACAATATCCATATCACTTTACTAATCTAATTTAATATACACTTTTTAAGTGTATATAATATACAAATTTTTAATCCTGTTGGGCCAAATTATCCTCTCACATACGTGGGTGTAAACCAGGAGTAACTCCACTGAGATCAACTTTATACTGAGGTTAAATTTGTGTAAAGACTTGACCCACAGCCCATAGAATTTAAGTAGAAAGGCTCCAACTGACTTCAGTGGGCTTTGGATCAGGTCCTTATGAGAGGACAACCAGGCTGTTACCATGCATGGTCCTGAAGATTTATTTACCTTCAGGTCTAGAAACGTTTAAACAAATTCAAGGTATCCTGGGTCCCACCAAGACAACACTGACTTTTTTCTTAAAGTTTCTCACCATTGTTACCACTAGTGAAGCCCTACCAGCGCTAACAACACTGGGAGCATTAGTCTAGGCAACTGGTATGTTAACCATTGTATCATTTACATTGGCTCAGAGTAGGCCTGCATGACATAGTGGTTCAAATGCTGGTGGCTTCCGATGTCTTGTTTACAGAGCAACATTGTTGTTAGCAACAGTGGAAAATTTTAATAAGAGAAGTCTAGTGAAGGAAAGCGCATAGTAAGGAAAACTGGGATTATCACTCAGGAGTTATTGGCTTCTAGATCTGTGCTCAGTAACTTGTCCAAGGCCACACACACAGGCATGGCTGAGCTGGGATTAGCATTCAGGAGTCCTTCCAGTCCTGTGCTCAGTCCATTATTGCTGGTTTAAAGGGGGACTGCAGCCCTGGGACTCTGCTTTTCTGAGGCACTCCAATGCTTGAAATATACATTATCCACGAGGGAGATTTGGATCATATTAGTGCTAATACTAAAAAATAAAAAACAAAAAATAATCATTTATGCCCCCCTGTAAAGCGGCTAGCCAGGGCTTGACCCTCTCTGGGGCGGCGGGGAGCCACACAGGCTCACTACACACAGATAATGTTTGGGGAAATTAGTCCTGCCGTGGGAGTCTCCCTCGGCAGCCCTTGCAGCAACTGAAACAAGCACCGTAAACCTGGGCCCTGGATCAGGGCAGGGCAACCAAGTCAGTAGCTCAGGCCCTCAGGCAGGGGTTGAGCAAACAGTTTAGTGTTAGCAGGCCCAGGCCTCTAAAGGATGTGGAAAAGGGGGAGACTGCCACCCACAAGTTGGGTGGCAGGGGGGATGCAGGCCCTCCCACTCCACTGCATCCCAGGCCAGGGCCCTAGCAGCAGC
This sequence comes from Lepidochelys kempii, assembly GCF_965140285.1. NCBI lineage: Eukaryota > Metazoa > Chordata > Testudines > Cheloniidae > Lepidochelys > Lepidochelys kempii. Next base: position 157,836,494 of record NC_136382.1, read on the forward strand.
AGAAGACCTGCTGCTGTGTCAGTGGGCCTCCTGGCCGCCATACACTGTCCTAGGCTCTGGCAGTGCCTCAGCCAGACTACGATCGGCTGCCCCCAGGCTACTTCCTGATTCCCCCTCTTGGGGTACCTGGGTCCAGGCGGTGTCCTCCGGGGAATCCAGCACCATGGGTTCCTCAGGGTAACAGGCAAGCGGCAGCTCCAACAAATCCTCCGCGTAGCGGCCACAGGGCAGATCGGGCCAGTCCTGGCGTGCACCTTGGGCCGCGGAGGCTTCCCAGTCGTGGGCCAGGCTGGAGGCGTCTGGCCTCTACAGCGGCTGGGCCCTCAGTGAGCTCTGAGTGCAAGCTTTTATACTTCCGGGTTGCCGTCTGACCCTCTGAGGGGCAGGCTTAGAGCTCCCTAGCTCTGCACACTCCGGCACCCGGATGGGCTCGTCCCTCTCCGGGGCAGCGCGGAGCCACACCGCCTCACTACACACACACACACACCCCTCAAGTCTGGCTCCTGCTCATTGGGGTCAGGCACTTCCATCCCTCCTAGGTGGGACAGTAAGTCTGCGTTCGCACCGTCTTTGCCAGCCCGATTCCGGATGGTGAAAGCGTAAGACTGTAAGGTCAGATGCCACTGCAGTAATTGGAGGGGGGCATGGTCCGTGACTAGTGTAAATGGTGCCCTGAGGAGGTAGTACCATAGGGCGTCACAGGCCCACGTCACTGCGAGTGCTTCCTTCTCGATTACGGCGTAGTTCTTCTTGCAGGGGAATAATTTTCGGCTAAGTATAGGACCGGGTGGTCGTTTCCATCAACATCCTGGGACAGGATGGCCCCGAGCCCCACCTCCGAGGCATCCATGTGGAGGATGAACCCCCAGTCAAAGTCCGGAGTGTACAGGACTGGCTCCTAGCAAAGACGTGTCTGGAGTGTCCGGAAGGCGTCTTTACAGTCTTGGGACCATTGCACCCACCAGGGACTGTCCTTTGTCAAAAGTCCTATTAAGGGGGCTGCGATGGAAGCAAACCATGGTATAAACTGCCGATAGTAGCCAGCAAGCCCCAGGAACTGTCGTACTTGGCGTTTTGTAGTGCATGGCGGACAGGCTGCCAGGGCTTGAACTTTCGCCAAGAGGGGTTTCACTCAGCCTCCCCCTATGGTGTACCCAAGGTACATGGCCTCCTGCCACCCGATGCAACACTTTTTTGGGTTGGCTGTTAGTCCCGCCTGTCGCAGGGATCTCAGGACTGCCGCTATGCATTCCAGGTGGTCCTCCCAGTGGCAGCTGTATATCATGACATCATCCAAATAAGTCGCCGCATAGGCTTGATGGGGTCACAACAGGTGATCCATTAATCACTGGAAGGTCAACAGGGCCCAATGGAGGCTGAAAGGCATCCGGGTAAACTGGTAGAGTCCCAATGGGGTTGCAAATGCCGTCTTCACCTTAGAGGTGTAATCAAGCAGGATCTGCCAGTACCCTTTACTGAAGTCGAGGGTGGTAATGAACTGGGCCTCCCCTAGGCGGCACAGCAGTTCATCTACACGGGGCATAGGGTAGGCATCGAACCGTGAAATGGTGTTCACCCACCGGAAGTCTATACAAAAGCGCCAGGTGCCGTCGGGCTTGGACACCAAGACCACCGGACTACGCCACTCGCTCTGCGGCTAGCATGGCCTGTACTTCTTCCTCCACCTCCTGTCACATTTGGTATGGCAGCGGCCTGGTCGTCTCCCGGATTACCTTCCCCGGCTCAGTCTGGATGGAGTGATGGACCAGGGTCATATAACCAGGTAGGGCCGTAAAGGTTCTCCAGAATGCCTGTAGGAGACATTGGGCCTGCTTGCACTGTTCCTCCATGAGGGTGTCACCAAGCTGGGGGCTGGCGGGGTCCTCGGTCAGGGGTGCGTGGGGACCCAACTCTGGCTCTGGCGGGTAGGGGTTAATCAGCAGACCCTCCCTCTCTCGCCATGGTTTCAACAAATTCACGTGATACCGTTGGGTCTTCTTGCACCGGTCGGGCTGGTGGATCTCGTAGGTGACGGGCTCGACCTTCCGAGCCACCTCATAGGGTCCCTGCCAACAGGCCAGCAACTTCGACTCGCTCGATAGCAGGAGGAGTAGGACCCGATCCCCTGGTTCAAAGGCACGCACCTGCACTTCCTGGTTATAAGTTTGTTCCTGTGTCTCCTGTGCGGCCTTAAAGTTCTCGCGAGCTAGGGCTCCAGCCTGAGCGAGATACTCCTGCAGCTGGAGGACATACTACTGGAGGCCCTGGGGTGGAGAAGAGGACAGCTCCCATGTTTCCTGCGTGAGGTCCAACAGGCCCCGTGGACGGCATCCATATAGCAGCTCAAATGGGGAGAACTTTATCAACGACTAGGGGTACCTCTTGGATGGCTAGCAGCAATGGAGGGTGCAGCTGGTCCCACCGGCATAGCTCCTCTGGGGGGAACTTCCGCAACATCTCCTTTAGGGTCTGATTGAACCGTTCCACCAGCCCATCCGTCTGCAGCTGATAGACGGAGGTGCATAATTGTTTCACACCAGGAGCTCGCATACCTGCTGCAACAGCCAGGAGGTGTAATTGGTGCCTTGGTCCACTCGAGCAAAGACCTTCACCAGTTCACCAGCGATGGTCTGGGCAGTGGTGCTCTGCAATGGCACGGCCTCCGGGAACCGGGTGGCATAGTCAACAATGACCAAGACATACTGGAACCCTGAAGCACTTTTCAGGAGCAGGGCCCACCAGGTCCATGGCCACTCGCTCGAATGGCGTCTCCACTATGGGCATGGGAACTAGAGGGGCCCTGGGTACTCGCGGGGGAGCGGCTAACTGGTACTCTGGGCAGGAGCTACAATAGTTCCTCACCTCCTGGTGAACACCGGGCCAGAAGAACCATGTTAAAATCCGGGCAGAGGTCTTTTCATGGCCTAAGTGCCCAGCAGCGGGGATGTCGTGCACGAGCTTCATCACGGCCCATTGGTGACACCGCAGTACTAGCAACTGCGTTCGTGGTTTCTTTGTGCGGGGGTCGCGGTCGATCCGGTAAAGACGGTCCCAGCATAACTCGAAGTGGGGCCACTGGATTGCGCACTGGGGTTTGACCAGGGTCCCATCAACCACCGCTAGCTGTTCATAGGCCCGGCTCAGGATGGGGTCAGCTTTTTGGTCCCGGCAAAAATCGGTATGGCGTTGGGGCTCGACAGAGGGCCCTGGCAGGGGGGCCGTCTGTTTCCTCAGTCCCTCCCTTGGGTTCTGGGGTCCCATCCTCATCCTCCTCCGGTAGGGCCTCGGGACACTCTCCTTCCAGCGCCAGGGTCGAGCGGAGGATCTCCTCGAAGGGGGGCCAATCCCGCCCCAGGATCACCGGGTATGCAAGTCGAGGGGCCAGGCTGACAATGATTCATCAGGTGACCCCTGTCACTATCAATGCGATCCACATCAATGGGGGCCGCACATCGCTGTGGATGCACTGCAGACAAATTGTTCCCAAGTGGGGATCAGCCCGGGGTCCCAAAGCCTGGCGAATCAGTGTCTGCCCGCAGCCGGAGTCAATCAGGGCCTGGGTGGAATGGTCCCCAACAACTACCGGAACTGTGATCTTGGGAGCCTGTGGTAGCCGGGCCCTGGTTTCGCCTGCACAGACATGACCGAAGCTGCAGTCCATTTCTGTGCAGTCCCACTGCAAATGTCCATATTTCCCACATAGAAAGCAGGGCCTGTGTTCAGGGCGACTGCCTCGGGTGGGGGCTCCCAGCGGTCTCCTGGGTGCACTCTGACTGGTCCCCGGGACATTCAGCATGGTGGTTGCAGACCCTTGTCGAGGGGGGAGTTCGGGGCGTCTAGCCTGAGGCCCTGGGCGAGCTTCTTGCCCGCGGAGGAGGTTCCACCACTCAGTCGGGGTGCTCCCTTTCCTTTCAGCATTAGGGCACCCTGGCCCGGGGGATTGGGCTCGGATGGCAAGCCCCACCAGCGTTTCAGCCATGAAGAAGTCTTCTATCAGCGTGACGGTGGCTACTAACATCTCTGGCCAGTGGCAGAGCACCCAGGCCCGTCCTCGGGCCAGGAGGAGGTGCACGAACTGTTCTACAGTGACTTGTTCTGTGACCTCCTCTGCCGTCGTCCTCTCCGGCTGTAGCCACCACTTGCACGTTTCCTTCAGGGCTTGGGCCACCAGCTGGGGTCGGGTGCCTGTGGGGTAGGTCTGACTTTGGAACCGCTGCTGAAAGGTGTCTGGGCTGACATCCAAGGCGTCCAGGATCGCTGCTTTTACCTGGTTATAATCCCTTGCCACCTCCGTAGCCAGCCCCCGGTATGCCGTTTGGGCAGTCCCGGTCAAGTATAGGGCCAAAAAAGTGGCCCATTGGTCAGGGGCCCACCCACCAACCAGCGCCACCCATTCAAACATCACCAAGAAATCCTCGGGGTCATCGTCAGGTCCCATCTTGGTTAGCCAGACCGGCGTGGTGGTGCACGATGACCCGGCCACGTCTCCCGGCTGCGGCTCCGTGGGGCGTCTAACTGCTGCAGCTGGGCTCCCAGCTGCTGAATGAGCTGCAGCTGGAGCTGAGCTGTATGCTGCTACTGCTGCTGCTGGAGCTGGGCGGTGCCCTGCTGTCGCTCCTGGGTCTCCGTCAGGAGCTTAATTAGTCGATCCATCTCCATGGCTCTCTCGGGGTGGCTCTCCCCCTCAGATCCCTTCTCACAGGGGCCAAGGGATCGTACCCACATTCTCCACCAAGTGTAAAGCAGCTAGCCAGGGCTCAACCCTCTCCGGGGCGGTGGGGAGCCACACAGGCTCACTGCACACCGATAATGTTTAGGGAAATTAGTCCAGCTGCGGGAGTCTCCCTTGGCGGTCTTTGCAGCAACTGAAACAAGCACCATAAGCCCGGGCCCTAGGTCGGGGGGGGGCAACAATAAGTCAGGTGCTCAGGCCCTCCGGCAGGGGCTGAGCAAACAGTTCAATGATAGCAGGCCCAAGCCTCTAAAGGACGTGGAAGAGGAGGAGGGCCCTCCCACTCCACTGCGTCCCAGCCCGGGGCCCTAGCAGCAGCAGAAGACCTGCTGCTGTGTCAGTAGGCCTCCTGGCCGCAACACACTGTCCTAGGCTCTGGCAGTGCCTCAGCCACACTACAGTCGGCTGCCCCCAGGCTACTTCCTGATTCCCCCTCTTGGGGAACCTGGGTCCAGGCGGTGTCCTCCAGCGCGTCCAGCACCATGGGTTCCTCAGGGTAGCGGGCAAGCGGCAGCTCCAGCAACTCCTCCGGTTAGCGGCCGCAGGGCAGGTCGGGCCAGTCCTGGGGTGCACCTTGGGCTGTGGGAGGAGTTGGGAGGGCTGGAGGAGTTTGGCCTCCCTCATGGCTGGGCCCCCAGTGAGCTCTGAGAGTGAGCTTTTATACTTCCGGGTTGCCACCTCACCCTCTGAGGGGCGGGCTCGGGGCGGGCTCAGAGCTCCCTAGTTCCGCCCACTCCAGCACCCTGATGGGCTCGTCCCTCTCTCGGGCAGCGGGAAGCCACACCACCTCACTACACTCCCACTGACATTGATTTTGTCCCAGTTTCTTACATTTCACAGTTTAAATTAAATATTTTTTTCAGACATTCGGTTGTTGGTAGTGCTAATCTCCAGTTGCCAGCTGCTAATGACAGCACTGCACTGTACTTCTTTAGTTTTAACCGTGCTCCAGCAAGATGTCTCAGCAACACATTTCTAATCGGAGTAGAGAAAAAGAAAGATAAGTTAGAAAGAAAGAAAAATTGTAAGCAAGTTACCCAAACTTATTAACTATTTCTCTGCTTTTACTGCTTCAGAATCATCTTCCAAAGATGTAGGACCGTCTTTCTCAGAAAACGATAATCAAGGTGAAGATATAGATACGAACTTGTTTCCTTAAGAGAGGACAGAAGGAAAGGCAAACTTTCCTGAAATCCAGGACAAAAAAAGCGATGATGAAAGAGATGACCCACTTTTCCTACCACATGTCCACATAGGTGGAAAGAATAGTAGTGATAAAGAGGATAATGTTGCTGTTAGCATCAAACAAGATCCTACTAAATGGCCATCTTTGATAATGGAGGAGTTTAACACCCTGAATATTAAGAAAGGTCCACTCTATTTTCAGAATTGCAATGACAAGTTTATAGCTTCCAAGCAGCAGTATAAACATCAGAAAAGCTCTCTCGTATCTCTTCTTTTCAAACAAAAACTATTAGAGGCTTTGGCTGATGTATTCTAATTCCACAGAAGCAGTATTCTGTTTCATCTTCAAACTCTTTTCATCACCTAGCACCTAGCACAACTGGAAAAAAGCAGAGAAAACAACATGTTCTCATGAAAACAGTGTGGAATATTGTAATGCTATGGTTGCACAAATAGCACATATGTGAGACTAGAATCACCTTTACAGGGAGATGTTCCAGCCACTGCTAATGCAAACTGTTTACTGGAAGGACGTTATAAGGTGCATTGGCAAGTTACTGGAGAAAGTACACACCAACTCAAGCCTGCCGCTGCACAATGACCTTTTTAAACCACAAGCTGCGCATTTGCCGTCATGTAGCCCATTATGGTCTCATCTGCCATGCCAGGATGTTAGTGTGGCGAGAGGAATGGATATCTATTATAATCCCCAATCAGTCCCTCATCGCCGACGTCACAATTTGCCCACCTAGTTTTGACCTGCACCATCGTCAATGGTCCCTGTTGCACAGGTTTCGGACTGGGCAAGGTCTCTATGCAGCCAACCAGTATCACTGGGGCCTTTGTGACAGCCCTTTGTGTAGCTGTGGTGCAACACAGACAATGATGCACATTGTCGATGAATGCCTGCTGACTAGGTTCAGCGGTGGCCTAGAAGAACTGCATCACGCCACTGAAGATGCCATCGCTTGGCTAGACGACTATGCATACGCTAAATAAATAAGCTGCATTGTGACAGTTGTTAAGCTTCTTGTTGAACATGGTTTAGCTTTTAGGGAAAGGGAAGAAGTTATCAGCTCTCCTCAGAACAGAAATTATCTTCTTAAAGCCAGTGCTGAATTTGATCCACTTCTAAGCAAGCATATTAAAAGTTATGGAAACAAAAAGAAAGGTCACCCATCCACTTGTCAAAAACAATCTGTGATGAGTTCATTGAGCTAATGGGATATGAGGTTTTGGAATTCATTGCAACTGAAGTCAAACAGTTGAAGTACTACTCTGATTGTAGATTCAACTCCTGATATCGCTCATGTTGAGCAGTTATAGGTCATCTTATGATACTGCTTACATGGTGCTGTATATTAGCATTTCATTGGGTTTATACCAATTGAAAGCCACATAGGCAAGTCACTCTTCCAGACATGAAGTCTTTTTTGGATGCAAATGACATTGCTACTGAAAACTGCAGAGATCAGTCATATGATAACGCAAGTAAGATTTCAGGAAAGTATAAAGTCGTCAAGTTCAGATAAAAGGATTAAACCCATTAGCTACGTATGTGCCCTGCACAGCTAAGTTTCTGAATTTAGTTGGAACTTACAGCATTGAGTTTTGCATGGAAGCCATAAACTTTGTCAGTTTTGTTCTGTCTTGCCTTTTGTTGGCAGCATCATCCAAGTGATGACAGATTCTGTGCAATAATCTCACCAAGAGTAAACAAGGAACTTCCCTTGTCCTAAAAACCTTGTCAGATACAAGATAGTCCTGTCACGATGACTCTTATAAAACAATTGTAATGAACTATGAGGACATTCCATGTAGTTTGAAAGAAATAATTAACAATGCCAAGGAAAATGGTGAAACTCAAAGGGAAGCACGATCATTGTACAAGGAAGTATGCCCCCACTTGTTCCGGCCCAGGACTCCACAAAAGCTTAATCTTGCAGCTCTGTCTAGCTCTTATCATAAGTTCCCAGTGTGACTTCTTCCCCCCTTCCCTGCCTCCCAGCTGAATGCCAGTTCAAATGCAAACTTCTCACTGTCTTGGGGTATGTCTACACTATGAAATTAGGTTGAATTTATAGAAGTCGGTTTCGTAGAAAGCATTTTTATACAGTCGATTGTGTGTGTCCCCACACAAATGCTCTAAGTGCATGTAGTCGGCGGAATGTGTCCACAGTACCGAGGCAACCGACAACTACCGGAGCGTTGCACTGTGGGTAGCTATCCCACAGTTCCCGCAGTCTCCGCTGCCCATTGGAATTCTGGGTAGAAATCTCAGTGCCTGATGGGGCTAAAACATTGTCGCGGGTGGTTCTGGGTACATATCGTCAGGCCCCCCTTCCCTCCCTCCTTTCGTGAAAGAAAGGGCAGACAATCGTTTTGCACCTTTTTTCTTGAGTTACCTGTGTAGACGCCATACCACGGCTAGCATGGAGCCCGCTCAGCTAACCGTATGTCTCCTGGGTGCTGGCAGACGCAGTACTGCATTGCTACACAGCAGCAGTTTATTGCCTTTTGGCAGCAGACAGTGCAGTATGACTGGTAGCCGTCATCGACGTAGTCCTGGGTGCTCTTTTAACTGATCTCAATGAGGGCAGGGGTGCCTGGGCAAACATGGGAATGACTCAGCCAGGTCATTTCCCTTTTAAGTTTCATCTCATGGAGATAGAGTCCTACCGGCAGTGCACTGTCTTTTAATCAGCAGCCAGCAGAAGACGATGGCCAGTAGTCCTACTGCACCGTCTTCTGCCGAGCACCCAGGAGATGATGATGGCTAGCAGTCGTACTGCACAGTCTGCTGCCAGCAAGATGTATAAAGATAGATGAAGAAATAGACCAGATTTGTTTTGTATTCATTTTCTCCTCCCTCCCTCCGTGAAATCAACGGCCTGCTAAACCCAGTTTTGAGTTCTATCCCTGAGGCTTTGAGTTCTATCCTTGAGGAGGCCATTCAGTTTCTCGCAAAGCCACCCCCTTTGTTGATTTTAATTCCCTGTAAGCCAACCCTGTAAGCCATATCATCAGTTGCCTCTCCCTCCATCAGGGCAACGGCAGACAATTGTTCCGCGCCTTTTTTCTGTGCAGACACCATACCACGGCAAGCATGGAGCCTGCTCAGATCACTTTGGCAATTAGGAGCACATTAAACACCACATGCATTATCCAGCAGTATATGCAGCACCAGAACCTGGCAAAGTGAAACCGGGCGAGTAGGCGATGTCAGTGTGGTGACGAGAGTGATGAGGACATGAACACAGACTTCTCTCAAAGCACGGGCCCTGGCAATGTGGGCATCATGGTGCTAATGGGGCAGGTTCAGGTGGTGGAACGCTGATTCTGGGCTTGGGAAACAAGCAAAGACTGGTGGAACTGCAGTGTTGCAGGTCTGGGACGATTCCCAGTGGTTGCGAAACTTTCACATGCGTAAGGGCACTTTCATGGAACTTTGTGACTTGCTTTCCCCTGTCCAGAGGTGCAAGAATACCAAGATGAGAGCAGCCCTCACAGTTGAGAAGCGAGTGGCAATAGCCCTGTGGAAGCTTGCAACACCAGACAGCTACCGGTCAGTTGGGAATCAATTTGGAGTGGGCAAATCTACTGTGGGGGCTGCTGTGATGCAAGTAGGCAACGCAATCAAAGATCTGCTGATATCAAGGGTAGTGACCCTGGGAAGTGTGCAGGTCATAGTGGATGGCTTTGCTGCAATGGGATTCCCTAACTGTGGTGGGGCTATAGACGGAACCCATATCCCTATCTTGGCACCGGAGCACCAAGCCGCCGAGTACATAAACCGCAAGGGGTACTTTTCGATAGTGCTGCAAGCTCTGGTGGATCACAGGGACGTTTCACCAACATCAACATGGGATGGCCGGGAAAGGTACATGACGCTCGCATCTTCAGGAACTCTGGTCTGTTTCAAAAGCTGCAGGAAGGGACTTTATTCCCAGACCAGAAAATAACCGTTGGGGATGTTGAAATGCCTATAGTTATCCTTGGGGACCCAGCCTACCCCTTAATGCCATGGCTCATGAAGTCGTACACAGGCAGCCTGGACAGTCGTCAGGAGCTGTTCAACTACAGGCTGAGCAAGTGCAGAATGGTGGTAGAATGTGCATTTGGACGTTTAAAGGCGCGCTGGCGCAGTTTACTGACTCAGTTAGACCTCAGTGAAACCAATATTCCCACTGTTATTACTGCTTGCTGTGCGCTCCACAATATCTATGAGAGTAAGGGGGAGATGTTTATGGTGGGGTGGGAGGTTGAGGCAAATTTCCTGGCTGCTGGTTACGCACAGAGAAACACCAGGGCGGTTAGAAAAGCACAGGAGGGCGCGGTGCGCATCAGAGAAGCTTTGAAAACCAGTTTCATGACTGGACAGGCTACAGTGTGAAAGTTCTGTTTGTTTCTCCTTGATGAAACCCCCCGCCCCTTGGTTCACTCTACTTCCCTGTAAGCTAACCACCCTCCCCTCCCCCCTTCGATCACCGCTTGCAGAGGCAATAAAGTCATTGTTGCTTCACATTCATGCATTCTTCATTAATTCATCACACAAATAGGGGGATAACTACCAAGGTAGCCCAGGAGGGGAGGTGGAGGAGAGAAGAACAAGGCCACACAGCACTTTAAAAGTTTAAAACTTTAAAACTTATTGAATGCCAGCCTTCTGTTGCTTGGGCAATCCTCTGGGGTGGAGTGGCTGGGTGGCCGGAGGCGTCTTGGGCATCTGGATGAGGAGGCTATGGAACGTGGGGAGGAGGGCGGTTGGTTACACAGGGGCTGTAGCGGTGGTCTGTGCTCCTGCTGCCTTTCCTGCAGCTCAACCATATGCTGGAGCATATTACTTTGATCCTCCAGCAGCCTCAGCATTGAGTCCTGCCTCTTCTCATCACGCGGCCACCACCTTTCAGCTTCAGCCCTCTCTTCAGCCCGCCACTTACTCTCTTCAGCCCGCCACCTCTCCTCCCGGTCATTTTATGCTTTCCTGCACTCTGACATTGTCTGCCTCCACGCATTCATCTGTGCTCTGTCAGTGTGGGAGGACAGCATGAGATCAGAGAAAATTTCATCGCAAGTGCGTTTTTTTCGCCTGCTGATCTTCGCTAGCCTCTGGGAAGAAGATCCTGTGATCCTTGAAACACATGCAGCTGGTGGAGAAAAAAAGGGACAGTGGTATTTACACTCTTTCACGGTAAACCTTGCTGTTACATACATAGTACATGTGCTTTCATTCCAAGGTCCCATTTTGCCTCCCCCCATCACGTGGCTAGCACCTCCACCTTCCCCCCTCTTCATGGCTAACAGCAGGGAGCATTTCTGTTCAGTCACAGGCAAACAGCCCAGCAGGAACAGGCAGCTCTGAATGTCCCCTTAAGAAAAGCACCCTATTTCAACCAGGTGACCATGAATGATATCATTCTCCTGAGGATAGCACAGAGAGATAAAGAACGGATGTTGTTTGAACGCCAGCAAACATACACTGCAATGCTTTATTCTACAATGATTCCCGAGTACGTGCTACTGGCCTGGAGCGGTAAAGTGTCCTACCATGGTGGATGGAATAAGGCTGCCCTCCCCAGAAACCTTTTGCAAAGGCTTTGGGAGTACATCCAGGAAAGCCGCAAATGCCAGGGCAAATTAATCATTAAACATGCTTGCTTTTAAACCATGTATAGTATTTTAAAAGGTACACTCACCAGAGGTCCCTTCTCCCTTGGGTGGGTTCGGGGGGTACCGGCTCCAGGTCCAGGGTGAGAAACAGTTCCTGGCTGTCAGGAAAACCGGTTTCTCTGCTTGCTTGCTGTGCTTGCATTGCTACAACCTCATCATTATCATCTTCCTTGTCCCCAAAACCTGCTTCCATCTCCATTGAAGGAGTCAAACAACACGGCTGAGGTAGTGGTGGCTGAACCCCCTAAAATGGCATGCAGCTCATCATAGAAGCGGCATGTTTTGGGCTCTGACCCGGAGCGGCTGTTCGCTTCTCTGGTTTTCTGGTAGCTTTGCCTCAGCTCCTTAAGTTTCACGCAGCACTGCTTCGGGTCCCTGTTATGGCCTCTGTCCTTCATGCCCTAGGAGATTTTGACAAATGTTTTAGCATTTCAAAAACTGGAACGTAGTTCTGATAGCACAGATTCCTCTCCCCATACAGCGATCAGATCCCGTACCTCCTGTTCGGTCCATGCTGGAGCTCTTTTGCGATTCTGGGACTCCATCATGGTCACCTCTGCTGATGAGCTCTGCATGGTCACCTGCAGCTTGCCACGCTGGCCAAACAGGAAATTGAAATTCAAAAGTTCGTGGGTCTTTTCCTGTCTACCTGGCCAGTGCATCTGAGTTGAGTGTGCTGTCCAGAGTGGTCACAATGGAGCACTCTGGGATAGCTCACGGAGGCCAATACCGTCTAATTGTGTCCACAGTACCCCAAATTCGACCTAGCAAGGCCGATTTCAGCGCTAATCCCCTTGTTGGGGGTGGAGTAAGGAAATCGATTTTAAGAGCCCTTTAAGTCGAAAAAAAGGGCTTCGTCATGTGGACGGGTGCAGGGTTAAATCGATTTAACACTGCTAAATTTGACCTCAACTCCGAGTGTAGACCAGGGCTGTATTTATGAATATCTTATGGAATGTGATACCAGAAAGGTTTGCCAAAATTACTGTAAAGCTTTAAAAGTCAGATCTGGATTTTAGAGAGACAAGGTGGGTGAGGTAATATCTTTTATTGGACCAACTTCTGTTGGTGAATGAAACAAGATTTCAAGCCACACAGTGCTCTTCTTCAGGTCTGGGAAAGGCACTCCCAGCATCAGAGCAAAATGCAAGGTGGAACAGATTGTTTAGCATGAGTAGTTAGCACATGGTGTAAGGGACCATTCAAAGTAGAGTGGCCCGTTAACACCTCTGCAAGGCTACAATTTTGGCACCGGTATTTTTATTAAAAGTCATGGACAGGACGTGGGCAATGAACAATAAATCATGGATTTATTGAAGTCCAAGTCCTAGCCCCATCACCCAGGGTGGAAGCCCTAGCCCCGTCGCCCAGGACTGAATTGTTGGAATTTTCAAGAAGTCGCAGAGATCTCATAAAATCATGAAATCCATGACAGATTCATAGCCTTAGGTCATAGGACCTGGGTGTGGATTTTGTCATTTCCTCTTGATTTGCTGACTTCCATGCAACAGTTTGTTACAAGCTTACAGCTTACAGTCTCAGATTGACAATTTTGAGGAGCAAACAAAAAAAAATTGCTGAGGTCAAGCAAAAAAATTTCAGATAGCAAAAATGACACTATGAGGAAAAAGGAAATTTGAGATTGAAAGCTTTTATGTTGTCCTCAACAAAATAAGGAACTAAAAAAGAAGAATGGTTTCAGAGTAGCAGCTGTGTTAGTCTGTATCCGCAAAAAGAAAAGGAGTACTTGTGGCACCTTAGAGACTAACAAATTTATTTTTAAAAAGAAGAAGTTAGCTGAACTATCCACAAGGTTGGCTTTCTTATGGCTCTTGATCAAGTACAAAGTGAAAAGGAAATGAAAACGTGCCCTTGGGCATTGCTACTGGAATCATTGAATATATGCACGACCGACAGCTGAGCAACATCTTTCCAAATACTTTCATGGCATTGATACTGTATTTGACTGTACCCATTGCCAGTAGTGAAGCAGAGCAATTGTTCTCTAAGCTTGCCTTAATTTAAAAAAATAGTCTTTGGTTAACTATGGTAGAAATGCAGCTTAATGCTCTTGTTATTGTGTCAGTTGAATGGGATTTACTTCACACACTGTTGCTGGGGATACAATAACTGAATTTGCAGCATTTAAAGTTTGCAATATGCCAGTTTGATCATGCAGAATTTCATTTGACTCTTAATGTTTTCTGTTGACCCAGGCAGTATATAACCTGTTCACTGTCTTCAATTTTCTCTTTGTGTTCCTTCAGTAATACATATGACTTGTTGACTGTCATAAACCAGATACAGTACTTTTTTGCTTTCATTAATACCAAGATCCTGAAAAGGAGGCCTCCAAAAAACATTAGCCCTGGGCCTCCGATCTCACAGACTCTCAGATTTTAAGGACACAAGGGACCAACATGATCATCTAGTCTGATCTCCTGCACATTGCAGGCCACAGAACCTCACCCACCCACTCCTGTAATAGACCCCTAACCTCCAGCTGAGTTACTGAGGTCCTCAAATCATGGTTTAAAGACTTCAAGTTACAGAGAATTCACCCTTTACACTAGTTTAAACCTGCAGTGACCTGGATCCCATGTTGCAGAGGAAGATGAACCATGCCCCCCAGGGTCTCAGCCAATCTAACCTGAGAAAAAATTCCTTCCCAACCCCAAATATGGCAAATCAGTTAGATCCTGAGCAAGTGGGCAAGGCAGATACCTGGGAAAGAATTATCTGTAGTAACTCAGAGCCCTCGCCATTTAGTATCCTGTCTCCAGCAGTTGGGGATTTTTGCTACTGGCAATCACCAATGGCATTAATCCAGCCCTATCCATTAGACCATAACTTCTCTCTGATAACTCTGTTGGATATGAATCCTATGCTGCCTAATGTACTCACCCAATGGAGGTGAAGATTCTTCAGACATCATATACAAAGGAGAGCAATAAAAATACAGTATTTACATATTCTGATCCCTTTCTCCCAATAGCATCTAGATAACTAATATATAATGGGCCAGATTATTCTCTACTGCACTAGTATAAATCCACAGTAGCTTCACTGAAGTCAGTGGATTTATCCCAGGTTTATACTGGTGTAACAGAGAGCAGAATTTGGATCAGTATCTCTTTTTCTAGCATTAATTGGCCGGTATGAATCATACATAAAATCAAACTGCAGCAAGGAAAATTAGAATGTCAAGCATCAGTAAAGCTTCAGTTCTCCTAAATCCCACAAGATGGCGAGAGCTGCTCAAGAAATTATCTTAAATCAACTCTGAAGGCCTGAATGTTTTTGTAGTTCTCTTCTGGCAAATGATTGCTTCATAAGGAGTTAAATGAAGCCACATTTTTTAATAAGACAGAAGAGCCCTGGAAAAGGCAATACAGTAATTGCTCATGGATTCTCTGGAGCAATGGGATGTTATGCCAGTGATTCAGCAGCAGTGACAAAAGATTTGGGGGAATGTTTCATGTGGGAACAATCTCCAGTATTTGCTGTCGGGTAAGGAAAAAAGGACAAAAAGCGGACATAGGAAACAGTTATTGGCTTATGCAAAGATTTTATTTTTTAATATCCCAGCTTGCAGACACACTGCCTGGAGCATTCCTTACATTGCTCGCAGCATGCAGACACGTGAAATCCAGGAGAATGCAGGCAGCTTGTCAAGGCAGAGAGATTTTATTTACCCCTTTTAGTTTACAGCCTACTTATCCTGGTACCATCCATCTCTTTCCACAAGGACCTGGCGTCAACACACTTGTCCATTAGATCACATTCCACACCAAGAATACTAGTTTTCAGCTGTGGATATTGTATTGTTCAATGTTAATTGATTAATTGTCAATTATTAATGTAGGTTAGTTGATGGCCCCATAAATGGTACTCGTACTTCACAAAACAAAGATGAAGACAATGTTTTTTTAAAATTGAAAACAGACTCGAAACAACACCTGGAGCAACAGTTCAGATGTGGGAGGCACTTCAGGCTAACCTTGGTGTGGCCAGTTTAAGAAGGATTTGCATAAGAAGGAGAGGGAGGCTACTCAGTGAATTAGAAAGAGAAAAATTTCAAATGAATTTAGTGCTGCTGAATGGTGTGAGAACAGCTGCTTCAAAGACAAAACTTCTTTGCCGATCCATAGAATCCATCTAGCACAGGCAGTAGCAAGGGAAGCGTTCCCAACTCTACCTGCCAGCATGTCTCAGCTGGGACCTGATAAGACCACTTGTATGAGGAGACAGTTCAGGCTTCCTGGCCCATTCAGCTCTTGGCCTCTCTGTTGATAGAGCCAGTAGAGGTGCCCATTAGTAACAGGAGGTGGACGACTGTCCACTGGACTTCAGTTCTTCTTAGATGGGCCACCAAACAGCCCTCGGGGGCAATAACTGTTCATTATCTAGTTTGCCTGGATGTAAATCTATGAATTTGAGAAATGAAAGGGTCTGCAGCACATTATTAATCCTCTGAACCATCCGGTCTCTTTTCATGCCTTCTTTTACTTTTTTTCTTAATATTAATAATAGAGCTAGAGCCTTTGGCAGACATTCTACACTATTTCATATTTTGCTTACTTAGATCTCAGGGTTGGGTTTTTTTCCTCCTTAGCTATAAATGTTTAAAAATTTACTGGGTTGTTTTTCTACGCTGCCCTTGGAATGTACATGCTTTAAATTCATCGATCTTCCGTATGCCGTGTGGTTTTATGTCTGGCTGTTACTGACTGGTATTTGTGTTCTCATCAGCTTTGCTGGAACTAACTCATAGCTGTTACATTAACTGTTCCTGATTCATATATAATGGAGAGCTTTCTATTTGCCTGGTATTTTCCCCCTAGTGGCCAGATACTAAATTGGACATCTCCACTTACAAGTCTCCTATTCAGTGGTGTGTGTCTGTGTGTATGTGTGTGCGTGCTGCGCATTGCTCCACCAAAGATGTTAACTGGGACCCCCATGCTCCGGAAATGACACTTCTCTCCAAAAGGGGAGTTTCCTTCCAGCGGCACCAGATCGAGTCTTGCTAATCTTCTCTCTCTCTTTATAACTGGTGAGGGCCAGGGTTGACAATATATCCTCAGTAAGCCCCCAGCCAGGTAGGACGCCCACCTTTTCTTCTCTCACTACTGCCTGCCCTGAGCACTTCCCATACATATCAGCACAAACTGGAGCGCAGTTTTTGTGGCTGCCTCTATCACTGCCTGGCAAAGCAGAAGGGCAAAGGCATGTTTTCCCATCTCCCTGCAGTCCTTCCCTGCTACACAGATCTCATCTGTGTAGCAAGAAGGATTAGGGCATGGTCATATAGCTGGAGCCCTGTCTGGAGGTCTGAAACAAATCACTCCAGCATGAGTAACAGAGCATCTTCTTCTATGTGTTTTGCTGGAGGGCAGCAGCTCTTGGATAAAGTCTTAGCCAAAGGATAACTAGAGCCTCAGACACGTCCGACTTTATTATAAAGGTGGTCTCAAGCCTCAACATTCAGATTGGATTTTGAATATCCCAGAATTCAAGCATGTTCATAGCAGGACTGTTTTATGCAAAAACTGAATCCAAGCTTGAATTTCTGGGGCAAACAACCCTCTATAAAGCTAGAGACAACTTGAAAATATGTGGCTACAGATATGGGTTCAGATTTCCAACAAACCATTCAAATGTGGGGAGTGTTTGGATCCATGGGTTTTGACCAAGTCCATCTCTAACCATACTATTAATATTTTATTAACAATAGTAATGATAGAACTTATCATTCATTATATGAGAGCTAAAAATAATCTATGATCCTTGACCCTATGAGTTGAGATCCAACTTCTGCAAATGCTTACACGCATGCTTTACTCACATGAGTAGTGTTACCACTTGGAAAAGTGATAAAAGGATAGAAGCCTTAGTTTTTAACGTGGACAAAAAACAGAAGATGGGGTACCAGTTCAGATTTGGAAAGCACTAGGGACATCCTGAATGAAGAGATGATCAGCAGAAGGGTACACCGAAGAAGTGGGCCTGAAGGAGGGACCACAGGGACGGGAGGGGGCACTTGGGAGAAAGGAACTGTAAATCCATTCCAAGTTGAAGAGGCAGAATTAAAGAAATTGCACAGCTGAGAGCCAGGATTAGAAATGAAGGGTGTTGTGCATGGAGAGGTTTGACAGAGGACTCTACGGCCTGGGGGAGAGGGAGTTCAATTCTCATTCAATTTATAATCTGGGTTTGGTGAGGGTCACTTGCCAAACTTTCCATTCTGTTTGTTTTCTTCCTCTGTATTTTTTAAGTATATAAACCAACAAAAGGACAGTTTTCAAAAGTAAATCCATCTCATGTTATGGAGTTTTCATACATGCAAAGGCTTCCTCCCTCCTGATGTGTTTCCTGAAAGCTGTTCCTGGCTATATTGACACTAATCTATTTCAGTGATAGTGTTTCATGAAGCACCAAGTATACTCTTGGCAGCCAGACTGTTTGTGCATCTGGTTGTAATAAAGAGTTAGTCTCCAGCTGATGCAGTGGCTCTGCACACTGAACCACCAGGCGCTGGCTGGTCAGTTTTTTTTCCTGCAGCTTGAGTTCAAATCCCAGCAGCAAGTTGGAAGCTGAATACAGAACAAGTCTCTCAGTCAAGAGAGCCAGGCCACAGAGAGAGAGAGAGGGAGGGAGGGAGGAAGGGCTGCCAGGAGCTGTTTGGAGGTTCGTTCTTCTGTAGGAGACTCTCAAAGGAATTAAGTGACCACCTGAAGGAGGGGAAGACACCCACAGAGTGGAATAAGAGAGTGTTCCCGCAAGGGGTGGGGCAGGTAGAACAAGAGAGGAAAAACAGTGTGGGAGGAAAGAAAAAGGTACCCTTCTGACGAGTTCAGTCACAGAGACCCCCTTGGGACTGTCACCTGATGTGCTGAAACTACCTCTGAGCCCATTTTCTTTGCCAGCTTGGGACTCCAGAACCCTGTCTTGTTGAGCCAGACATGCTAGCCTGCTGTAACACAGACCCAGGGTCTAACCATGCCCCCAAAACTGCAAACTTAACTGAAAACAGCTCAGCAAGTACTTCTGTCTCCAACACCCAGACAGCCAGTTCCCAATGGGATCCAACCCCCAAATAAATCTGTTTTACTCTGTATAAAGCTTATACAGGGTAAACTTATAAATTGTCCGCCCTCTACAACACTGATAGAGAGATATGCACAGCTGTTTGCTCCCCCAGGTATTAATCACTTACTCTGGGTTCATTAATAAACAAAAGTGAATTTATTAAGTATAAAAAGTAGGATTTAAGTGGTTTCAAGTGATTACAGACAGAACAAGGTAAGTTACCAAGCAAAATAAAACAAAACACGCAAGTCTAAGGTTAATACATTAAGAAACTGAATACAGGTAAATCTCAACTTCAGAGATGTTCCAATAAGCTTCTTTCACAGACTAGACTCCTTCCTAGTCTGGGCCCAATCCTTTCCCCTGGTACAATTCTTGTTAGTTCCAGCTCAGGTGGTAACTAGGGGATTTCTCATGACTGGCAGCCCCCTTTGTTCTGTTCCATCCCCTTTGATAGCTTTGGCACAAGGCAGGAATCTTTTGTCTCTCTGGGTCCCCATCCCTCCTTCTAAATGGAAAAGTACCAAGTTTAAGATGGATTCCAGTTCAGGTGGCATGATCATATGTCACTGTAAGACCTCCTTCTTCATTACCTAGTAGCTGGAAGACAGGTACATAGGAAGGCTTGCGGGTAAACAAACCCATTCACAGTTCATTGATTCTGAAGCACCACTTAATGGCTTCCACTTAACATGTTTACATCAGTAACACAAGTTTATATCTTATTCGCCTAACTCCAGACATAGAAATAATACATGCAAACAAATAGGCTGAACACACTCAGTAGATCATAAGCTTTGTAATGATACCTTACAAAAGACCTTTGGCATGAAGCATATTCCAGGTGCATGATGTTCACACTTATAAACATATTTCCATAAAACATATGGAGTGCAATGTCACAACTCTCATGAGAGGGAGAGAAGAGAGTGAGAAAGACATCCACAGGAGCATGGGGGCAGGGGAATGAATGGACACAGAGCTTCAAGGGTGGGAACGCAGTTTGGATTATTTATTAAATATAAGGTGGAATTCACCCTGGATAGAGGGCCACTTAAGCCTTTATCTTGAGCACTTAAGCCTTTATCTTAAGATCCAGCTGTGAAAAAGGGCCGTAAAGCTGCCTTCAGTGGACAGGTGAGGAATCCACCATCAGAGGTGGAAATTCCTGGCTGATGTAGAGCTGGTGTAGCACAAGGTACACCCCCATGGGGGCATGTCAGAAGTGTGCTGGGGATAGGCTGACCAGATAGCAAGTGTCAAAAATCGGGACAGGAGGTAGGGGATAATAGGTGTCTATGTGAGAAAAAGACCCAAAAATCGGGACTGTCCCTATGAAATCAGGACATCTGGTCACCCTAGCTGGGGAGGTGGCAAGAATACATTGCACTCCAGCAGTCCCCAGCTGACAGAACGGCCCCTAGGGGACAGTATCAGGTGGTGAAAGTTAGAGCGTTACAAAGACAGCTCTAACTTCCTCTGGAGATCAAGGCAGCCCAGGGCAGCCTCTGGGACTGAGAAAGGACAGAGATGGCTTAGAGTCACTTTTTCCCCCTCCCTCAGATCCTGTACTAAACACAGCTTGTCCAGGCCCAAGTATTGTTCCATTGACCCATTGTCCGCATCAGGTTTGTACTGAAGTGAGGGCAGAAACTGGCTCTTAATTAACACTCACAGAAACCAGCTCACTTTCCTATAGGCGTAGTGGCTCTCCAGGGCTCACACATGTAAAACATAGTAAAAATCCTCATTTAACCATTATTTGAGCAGGACACCTGCAGGACACCTGCAGGAAATGGATGCATTGAGTAGGAAAATGTCATTTTTACATTGCTATTCTTCAGTGTTGAGCCAAGTAGATCAGATTGAGCCTAAACTCCTTAGTTACACCATGTAATATTTACAACAGTTACAAGTCTGTGGACAAATCTTCTTTATCAACCTCAGCACAAGGTGGCAGTGTATCAACACAAATAGGCTATTAAACCATTTCGCCCTATATCTCCCTGCTGATTCACACAAACTCCATTTTAGAGTCACATTTGCCTTACTACAACTCTACAAGTCAAGGGTTACTTCTCCTTTAATCCTTTAATCCTTTACATTGGGGTGCTAGATTAGCACACAGAGATTATAGTAGGGTTGTTTATTATGCAGAAATGAAGCCCATACTAATTTAAACATCTTGGCACTATTCAACGTTTTTCTCTAAGACCCTGTCCCATATTTGGGCTTTGTCTAGCTGACAGGAATGCAGTCTTTATTTAAAGTGATAGTTAGTTTAATACCAAAATGTAGGATTTTAAGAACAAAGCCAAAAAAGTTGGCTAATATCTTCTATTCACTTCCTCATAACTTTCAAAAACATTTTCTTTTGGGCTGAAATTTTCCATGTTTGGTCTTTGTCCAAATGTGAATTTTTGAATGCTTTCAGCCAGTTGTGTTCAGTCAATTTTTAATTACATGAGGCTGAAACATAGCTCTCATCCTAAAAATAGGAAAGAATGTCCATATTTTCTTACAGATAACTCAAAACTATCTGAAGGCCGAAAGTTCTAGAAGTAAAACTGGCACCTTCTTCCCCCACATACTTGCTGCCTGTGTATACTCAGAGTTATGTCTGCTTATTAACAGACAAAAATCAGTTTATATTCTTTGTTATTCCTGTTAGACCTGCACAGCCAACAGAGCTATAGGAAAGTGAGCTGGCTTCTGTTCTGCCTCAGAAAAAGTTATCAACTAAGGCTGGGATTTTCAAGAGCACTTAACGGAGATGAGCACCTAACCTCCCTTGACTTGCAATGAACATGGAGTGGTAAAGGTACTGTCAGGCACTTTTTAAAATCCCACCCTAAATTCCAGCTGCTGATTGTATTGTTGGTGATGCACAATCCAGAAAAACCCAGCTTGACTGTTAGGTTGCAGGTAGAGCTCCCAGCACAGATAGTTAATAAAAACTGAGCAGATTGAATCTGGAAATCATGTCAAGACCAATGAGGAACGCTAAGATACCATTTTGGCAAATCCAAAGTCCTCACCTTACATTATGACTCTTTGAGAATGCAGTCTGGAGCACAAACAGAGCCACTATAGAATCTGATGAGAGTTTTGCTGGTATAAGGACAAAACTCTTCTGTCTTCAAGAATGGATACACAAGAGGGAGATTGACAGCTCCCTATGAAGGTCCATAGATGGACGAGTGTGCAAAGGGTCAGATTCACAAAGGGACTTACATGTTGTGACGCTCACCATTGTAACATTTAACTGTTAGGCACCTAGAAATTCATTGGGATTCACAAAGCCTGAGCTAGGCACTCAGGCTTCCTACAGAATGAGTGTAGGGAGATAGGTGCTTAACAATGGGATTCACGACAGCCAGCATGCTAGGCAGCACCCTGCCTAAGCTAGCCAATGAGAGATACCAAGGAGATGCATGCACGCTAAGCCCCTCAGGGAGTTTGGCGCCTCTCTCAGATTGGGATTCTCATCTGTGAACCCTCTTGGACTCAGGCGCTGAAGGTCTTTCTTGCAAGAAGCCAGGGGAGGAAGTGGGAAGGACAGCTCCCTGAAAACGTATAGCCCAGTGGTTCGGCTACTCACCTGGGATGCAGGAGACCCTCCCCGCACCATGACTAGAAGGGATTTAAACAGGGATCTGAAACTTCCTTAGGTGAGTGCCCTGACTGCTGAGCTATGGGATATTCTGATGTGAGGCTTCCACAATTTCTCCTGTTGAAACCGTTCACTTTGGATTAAAACAAGTAGAGTGATTAGGCCAGCTAGAGATAGACAGCAAACATGAGAACGACTCTGTAACCTGGTTGTTCGAGCACTCAGCCAGGATGTGGGAGACCCAGGATGCAGTTCCCGTACTTCAATAACTGTTTGTTTATCTAAGTGGAACAGCTTCAACAGGAGAGATTGAGAGAACCTCACCCCAGGATATTCCATATATCAGTGGTTACTTAACCTCAGTAGAGAGGTAGCAGATCCCTATTCAAGTCTCTTCTCATCAGGCAGAGGAAGGAGTTGAACCAGGTGTCTCCCACATCCCAGGTGAGTACCTTAACACCACTAGCCTAGAAGTTATCAGGCAGCTCCTGGCTCATTTTGTGAGGAGTTAGGCATGCTCAGGCAAGTTAGGCAGAGGATCACCTGTTTTCCCCTGGTTCGTGAATAGCACTGGGAATTTGGTGTCCAGATACCTACAGTAAGGAAGCAGCGCATGTGCCCACAAGCAGAAACATAGGCACCTAGGGAATCGTTACTGCAAAAATGTAAGTCCTGAGTGAGTTTAGGCACCTACAGGGTTAGGTGGCAGCCAAGCAGGGGTTTTGTGCATACCAGTGGTGCCTAAATCTGGGACTTAAGCATCTAAAGTGGCAGGCCCCTAAGTCTCATTATGTATCTAGCCCACAGAGCCTCCCTGCCCCTGGGAAAGCAAACACATGGAAGGACTCACTGCTGGTGCATCCCCTCATCACTGGTGTAGCATAACACCTCTTTCCCCGCTACAGCTCCTGACAACAGCTGGTCTGGCCCTGTGGTGGTTACTCTTCTCAACTTGGGCCTCCCGACAGATCCCATTTTAGTCTCATCCCTTCCAGGGTAACAAATCTAATATCCCTGCATCTGGTCCTCAGCCCCATGGTCCTCTCACCTTTCTCTCAAGGTTTTAAATCATCCATCTCCCCTAATGTCATGGGCTTCATGTCACCTTCCCAGTGACTGGTAGAGGAACCCAGGGCTACCTTCAAGATCAGGTTCCAGTCCAGGGACCCAAAGACAAGCAAGCAGTTAGAGTCTGCCCTGTCAGACACTTTGCCACTGCATCCAGGGACTTCTTCCTATCATTAGCCTTTCTTCAGGCCTTTCCCCGAGCTCCTTCCTGGCATATTTGTAATGAGCAACACCTCCTCAGGCTTCTCCCAGGAGGTCCAGTTCCTACCCTTGTGACAGGGTTAGCCATAAGTAAGGTTGCCAATTTTGATTGGTTCCGTTCCTGGAGATTTCATCACATGACATAATCTTTAATTAAAGATTGATCTTTAATTCCTGGAGGGTTGGCAACCCTAGCCACAGGTGCTTGCTCCAATCCTATGGATTCCAGGTATCTCCTCTCCCCCACCCCGCAGGCTTCCACTTCACCCTGCAGGAGCCTTCCTGTCCCCCACCAGTTTCTCTACTACCAAGAGAGCAACTACATAGTCCTTCAATCTCTCCTTGAAGCTCTTTTCTGCTCCAGATTGCTTTGCTTCATAGCACCACCAGTCTTCCCTCTCTGGGCTTCGTCTTAAATTAGACCTGGCCTCCCTCCAGGTGTGACCAGGGGTGGGCTGAGCAGCCAACTTACACATTAACCCTTTCACCACCTGGAAGGGTAGACACCCCACCACAGACTGTCAAAATTGCAGTCCCCACACTTGGGGGAGCACAGAGTCTGCTTCCTTGTGGCTTTTGACACTTATTAATGTATATCCAATAAGACTATTTCTGGACTATTCAATGTGAGTGAACATGACACACTTTGGATTTTGTGTGTAAATAAGTTTTATCAAAATCTAAGACCAACAGAAATGTTTCCAAGAACTAATTTTTTTTTTAAGAATCCAGTGGAAACATTTTTGTTTTTAACCAGTAAGCATTCCCCTTCAGTGTTCAATTAGGGCATGAAAGGGAAAATCGATTATAACCAAATTAAACCAATTAGTCTATTCTTGTCTGGCCTGAAAAAAAACCCAGCAAAAAGTAAATAAACATTGGGGCAAATCTTGAAGTCCTTAGATTTTTACTGGGGGCACGTCTGCACTTGCAAAGTTACATTGCCAGCAGTTACAGCACCGCTCAGAGAGCACCGAAGGAAAACAGCTGTTGTGTGTTCACACTGGCAGCTGCCTGCACAATAGCGAGTTCACACTTGTGGTGCTATTCGGAGCGGTGCACTCTGGGCAGCTATCCCACAAAGCACCTCTTTCTCTTTTGCTGCTAAGATTTGTGGGAAGGCGGAGGGGGTTGCGGGGCATCGTGGGTCCAGTCCCAATGCCCCGTGATGCATTGTTTCGCATCCCAGCAATCCCTGTGCTTCCATCCACATTTGGCACCATCTTTCAATGGTTTGTGTACTGCACGTTCTGCCCTGCCTCTTTCGGGCTACAGGAATGGATCCCAAGGTGTTGACCAGTATGCTGCTTGCACTGACCAACACCGATCACGGCAAAGTGGCATGGGAAAGTTACCGTTAATGGGGCGAGAAACAAAGCAGCTCTGACAAAGAACCTGCGGCAGCAGATTGCCAAGTATCTCCATGAGAGTTTCCTGGAGATCTCTGAGAGAGATTCCCATGAAGTGAGGGAATGTATCAACAGCCTGTTCTGCCGTTCAGAAAAAGGATAAAGCAGAAAGAGAGGGGGAAAGGGACTCCATCCAGTATAGGCAGAACTTGGCCCATTGTTCCATGACACAAGCACTGGTGAGATGCCAATCAATGGGACTCTCGGCACAAATATATACATAACAGTTTAGCCAATCACAATAGAGTGTATGTATGTGTAAGAGTGAGTGGTTTTGTCTGATGAGGAAAAGACACAAAACTGGAGATAATGAAGATAACAGGCCAGGATTACTGGACACAGTCTGGGCTTTTCTTATGCCTCAAACTTCATAAGTTCTCCTAGGAAAATTCTCGTAAAGTGTTTGACCATAAAAATTCCAGACTTTACTGTTGGCATAATTGATCTCAGAAATGTCACCACAGAAGGAGACAGAGGAGTATTCATGTGAGACATACTAATCTTGGAGAGGAGCCAAATGTAATATATAGTCTTTCCTTCTCAGAAAACCATGCATGGTGTTTTTGGAATGGGCTTAAGCTTTTAAAACCAGTTATCCAACATCCAATACATTTAAGGTAAAAAGCTTTCAAGCACATAGTAAAAATGCATCTGAATATGTTGGAATTTTATCTGTCTGGTTTTCAAAAGTTAATTTGTTTATGATGCTGACTTATTTAATGAAAGAGAAAAAACAAGGAAATTCTTTTTAAAAATTAAACTTGTCAGAGGATTCTGTCAGATTCAAAATCATGGATCAAATTCCCAGCTGGCATAAGTGGAGCAGTGCCCATTTAAGTGAGTTATTTGGGACTTACAGAAGTATTTTGCCCTACTTGAGTTACTGCTAACACCTTAGACTATTAGAATGGTAAGAATTTTTAAAATCAATCTACCTTTTACCATTTATGCTGTTTATTTTTTACATTTTTCTCCTCTTGGACAGTGGGGACAAATCAGTTTCAATTTCTAATCAACTTCCTCCATTGTGGCCTCCTGGCATCCTTACTTACTTCCCCCTCTGTCCAAACTCTCATGCCAACTACTTCATTTCCCCTCTTTTTGAATTCCGTCACTAGCTACCTTTCTTTTGCCACATGAAGTTCAAGTTCCTCATCCTTTCTTTGACGGCCTTACTTCACTTCAATTATTGGTATTATTATACTTTGTAGTAGAGAAGGCCCTAGAGGCCAGAACCAAGATGAGAGCTCCATTGCATTACACTGTAATACATAGGTGGGTGAGGCAATATCTTTGGACCAATTTTTGTCAGTGAAATATGGACCAACTTTTGTCAGCGAAAGAGACAAGCTTTCACACTTACCTTATCTCTCTAATAACCTGAGACCAACACGGTTCCAACACTGCAAAGTGTAACATGCAGTTCAAGGTTACAGTAAACAGTCAATACAAAAAGAAAAGGAGTATGAGTGGCACCTTAGAGACTGACCAATTTATTTGAGCATAAGCTTTCGTGAGCTACAGCTCACTTCATCAGATGCATCCAATGAAGTGAGCTGTAGCTCATGAAAGCTTATGCTCAAATAAATTGGTTAGTCTCTAGGGTGCCACTAGTACTCCTTTTCTTTTTGTGAATACAGACTAACACGGCTGCTACTCTGAAACCAGTCAATACAAAGAAAAGATGCTAAAAGGAAGCAATATCATTCCCATTATACAGAAGAGAAAGCTAGCACAAATGCCCATTGAGATTGAGTGACTTGCCCAAAGGCACATGATATGACCAGAAACTGAACTCCCAGTTCTTCCTATGCCCCTAACTCATACCCTATGCTTCTCTCACAACTCCCTTCATCACCTTTCACACTTGGTTTCACACCACATCTTTCACACAGCATCCTACCCACTTTTCAACTATCCAGTTATTTCTTTCATCCTTCATGCTTGTTCTGTGAAACTTCACTATTTTTCAAAGAATGATCTCATCAATTAACGAGGTGTGTGCTCTTTTCCAATTGCTATTTGGTGTATCTTATGTGTCTAGTAAATCCAAAAAATTACATGAAAAGGAATGTCAAGGTTGAAAAATCATGCACTCAAAAATTATGAAATGCAAGAATTAAGGTTGCCCAGGCAAGCTTAATTTGGCTTCCTGGTGCATATCCATGACAAAAATCTTTACTTACATAATCAGATATATTTTTTCCCACAAGACCCCTGCCTCACTGAGTGAAAGGGTAGTTATTCAATACATAATTTTTTATCCTTATCATTTAATGACTGGTCCTATGTTATTTATTACATGCCATCCAAACCCAGCACTGAATACAAAACTATCCATTTCCTCCTGGGCTTTTCTATGAGCCAATCATTGTACTTTCTTAGTTCTTGACAAATACATTTCATTCCAGAACACCCCTGCAAGATGAAGTTGTGTTATTGCTCCTTTTTTATACATTGGGAACTGAGGCGCAGAAATGAAAGTCAGAATTGTCAGAAATGTCGAGTAGTTTTGGGCGCCCAATCTGAGACGCGGAGGGCCGGATTTTTCAGAATACTTAGTATTTTACAGCACGTCATACATTCAGAGCACAGCTCGGTTGCAGCTGGGAGCGCTCAGCACTTCTGCAAATCAGACTCCAAGTTTCTTAGACTGAGTAGCCAGAAAATGAGGAACTCACAGTGGCCGTCTATGAAAACTTTTATATACGTGATATATCCATCACCACATAGTGATCCGCATTGCTTATACTGCGTGAGCTAGACTAAACTGTTTGTGGCTTGAGCCTCATCTGTCATGTACTTGAAAATGTCTGGTTTCAGAGTAGCAGCCATATTAGTCAGTATCCACAAAAAGAAAAGAAATACTTGTGGCACCTTAGAGACTAACAAATTTATTTGAGCATAAGCTTTCGTGAGCTACAGCTCACTTCATCGGATGCATGCAGTGGAAAATACAGTAGGGGGATTTTATATACACAGAGAACATGAAATAATGGGTGTTACCATACACACTGTAACAAAAGTGATCAGGTAAGGTGAGCTATTACCAGCAGGAGAGCAGGGTATGGGGAGGATGGGGGGAAACAACCTTTTGTAGTGATAATCAGGGTGCGCCATTTCCAGCAGGTTACAAGAACATGTGAGGAATAGTAGTGGGGGAGGGGGGAGAATAAACATGGGGAAATAGTTTTACTTTGTGTAATGACACAGCCACTCCCCCAGACTGGGAGTGGATGTGTCATTACACAAAGTAAAACTATTTCCCCATGTTTATTCTACTCCCCTCCCCCAGCGCTACTGTTCCTCGCACGTTCTTGTTCAAGCTGGAAATGGCCCACCTTGATTATCACTACAAAAGGTTGGGGGGTTTTTTGGTTGTTTTTTCCCTCATACCCCGCTCTCCTGCTGGTAATAGGTCACCTTACCTGATCACTCTTGTTACAGTCTGTATGGTAACACCCATTGTTTCATGTTCTCTGTGTATATAAAATCTCCCCACCGTATTTTCCACTGCATGCATCCAATGAAGTGAGCTGTAGCTCATGAAAGCTTATGCTCAAATAAATTTGTTAGTCTCTGAGGTGCCACAAGTCCTCCTTTTCTTTTTGAAAATGTCTGTGTACCCTTACATCTACACTTCATATACATCAAGATGCTATTATGTGTGGACTGACAACGCCAAAGGGGAAATTTTAAAGTGACGCTATTGGGTTAAAAATCATATTAAAAAAACCCCCAAACTTATTTACTTATATTATACAAGCACCTTAGATTATTAAAATAAAAATCTTTTTTACCGTAGCTGCTATTTGCTTGCTTTGCATATTTTTCTCAGCTTGGGCAGCAATAAACTATGTAGTTAGCTTCTCTGCCCTGTCCATCCTCTTCTATCATTTCATGCTCTAGTATCTGCTCTGCAAAATGGTACAGACCCAATAAGGACATATGGCCAGACACTAAGGGCCTGATCCCACTTAAGTCAATAAAAAGCTACCCATTGACTTCAATGGGTTTTGGATCAGATCCTAACAGTTACCAATACAGATCTCCACCAGTGAATCAGGGAAAGGCTTGCTGAAAGAGAACAAAAGAAACCTGTCCTCAGGAAATATTGCCTGCCTACACCAAGGCTTCTCACAAGGTTAAAGGTGGAATTGTTTGCCTAAATTGTATGTGACATCTCACATGAGCATCTTTGAACTGTTAAATTCAGGTAGGCTGCAGCTGGTGCCTGCCAATTGTTTGGTGGCCATGACTCACTGAGTGACAAACAGCCTGGACATCGTGCTTCATTGTCCTTTCTTCCTCTGCAGCTTCCCATCTGGAGTCTCGAGAACAATGATTCTGGTGGGAGAAATCCCTTGATTCCTGAGCAGTGCAGGACCAGGCACTTTTTGACCAAACACCTTGAGATGCAAGCATGAGTGCATGTATTGTTGGACTGCTGAGCACTTCAAGAGCAAGACTGAGGGCTGAGTGTGAATGTATGAGGTAGTGTACAATGTTGTATGTGCTTCAGGATAATGAAGAGTTCATAGGCAAAGAATTTAGGAAAGTGTCTGCACTATGCTCAGGAAAAAACTGGCTTGCACAATATAAAATATAGAGAGGCACATGGAGGTTGATGGGTATTGTAAACAGAAGAAGAAAAGGAAGACACAGAGATACCCAAAAGGGAAGGAAAACCACACAGTGACACTATCATACAAGTACTCATTTCTGCAGAATCTTGAAGGTGAGAAAATATTGTGGGTAGTGAAGAAAAACATCAGACATTGTGCACCAATCTCTTCACAGGAACTTGGGAGGAGCCAGTAGCCTTGATCCACACTGGAGTCAACGTGTTATCGGGAAAGAAAAACGAACTGGAAAACTTACAAACCAGGGCCCCTATTCTGTAAACAGCTGAGAGTCTCCTTAGGAGTGGCACTTCCCCAATAACCCTTGTCATCTTTACTGGGAGTTGAGGGTGCTCTGTACCTTTGCCAGAGATGTTCAGTACCTCACTGGATCCACTCTCTGATTTGGGGATATTAGGAAACCAGCTGACTAAAGGACTAGTTCCTAGAAATGCTAGCAGGGCATAGCTCATTGCCAAAGAGATAGTAGCAAACTGAGATCCTGAATGTGAGGCTGAAAAGTGGGTGAAAACAGGAGTTGTTTAGGATGGTGGGACCCTTAAGGCTCCTCTTAGAACAAATGCAATAGATACACATAGTCCCCAAACACAGCTGTGCAGAACTATAGAGTGGGCGATATAGTGTCAAGAACGGTATAAGATAGTGGTCTCCAAACTGTGGGGTGTGCCCTCCCCAGAGGGTGCGGAGGAACATTCGGGGGCAGGGGGTGGGGGTGGCAGGGCCCAGATCAGCCCCTATGGGGGGGTGAGGAGGGAGCACCACACTTCCATCCCTACTCCACCCCCAGCCTCGCTCCTCCCCCAACTCCATTCAGCCCCCATTCCTGCTTTGTCTCCAGACCTGGGCCAGCCCGGATTGGGAGCAGGGAGGGAGAGCCACACTTCCAGCCCTGCTCCACCCAAGACCAGCTCCACCCCCAGCCTCACTCTTCCCCCAACCCCATTCAGCCCCCAGTCCAGCTCCACTTTCAGGCCCAGCTCTGCCTCCAGGCCTGCTTCAACCCAACCCCTGCCCTGCCCTCGTTCCCTCTCTGCCCCCAGACCAGCTTCACCCGAGCCCCAGCTCTTCCCCCATCCCTAGTTCCACCCCAGCTCCGCTGCTGAGACAGCCTTGTCTGTGCAGTAATGGAAGGAGGTTGTGGACAAATTCCATTAATGGTAACGGGGGGCGGGGGGGCCCAAGTGGAAAAGTTTATGCACCACTAGTATAAAAGCTGAAATACTGTACTGTTATTTTGTTTTCTCTAGACTTCCATCCTGTCATTTTAGGTGTAGATTTGCCCCTGCTCCTGAAGCATGGTGTGTTATCCTGAGGGGATCGTTTAGGGAGCTGTCTGGGTTGATATACTGTAATTACGGAGCCAAATGTAAATCTCTGGGACTTAATCAGTGGGGTGGCACAAGTATAACTGAAGTAGAGTTTGTGTGACTGTCAGTGATTGTTAATAACTGTTTATTTCACAGTGGTGCCCAAGTTGTCCTAGCCAGGTCTATTGAGTGAGTATATGTGGAAAGCTCCCAGAGGAAGGAAGAAGCTGCTAAAACAAGCAAATGAGTGAACAGATGGAAAATAAACAGTAACAAAAAGACAAAAGGCATAGCGAGGAAAAAGGAAGAATGTTAACAGAGACAAAAACAAAGTAGAGGAATTAAAACAGAAAGCAATAAAATAGCTGCCATGTGGAAATTTCCAATTTGTATCTGTGTAAATACAAGAAGTCTGACAAAAATACAAGAACTAGAAATTTCTGCTTATGGAGGAGCTTCAGTCATCATGGGATCATGAAACATGGCTGAAAAACCAAATTTGTGGACACTAATGTCTTGATCCTTCAGTCTTTACTGGATGAGTAGTCCTATTGATTTCGATAGGAAGGGTGGGGGCCTGAATATTGAGGTATATAGGTGATTTAGTAGGCACATGAGTAAACGGAAGAGGGCAGCGGAGCCTTAAATGTACAGGAAGATCTAATAATGAGATGGAGACTTGGGAAAGCTACAAGCAGACTCCAGGTCAACCTGGAGTCCATTGATAGTGGGAACTAGCTAACATTTACCTGTTCAGAAGGAATACCAAGCAGAAGTTTTTTTAAAAACAATCTATGAACAGAGCCAGTTAATGGTAGTAATAAGATATTTCAGCTACTGGTTTTCCTCTGTGAGAATCTAACACACAGCAGTATGTAGAGCTACTGGTAGCTAATCACAATGGCATAAAATTATTCAATTATATAGCATGCCTCATGCAAAGACTTCAAATCAATGAAGCGTCACTGCATCCTTGTGAGGTAGGAGAACCTATTTCACACAGTAAATCAACAGCAGATTCAGAAATAGAACCAAGGAATCCCAATTCCCAGTTCCCTACACTAACCACTAGACTAGAGGAAGAGAATCTGCACATGCACAGTGGCCCATGTTAATGGTTTAGGAATTTTCAGAATATGTATTTTACATACCAGAAGAGCAGACTAAGTCCTTAATATGGATTGCCACATAGAATTCTTTCAGGTGACTATTATGAGCTGTTTAAATATATAAAAGCATCTTAAACCATTAGAACCAAAGTATGGCCTTACTTACACTGATGAAATCTGTTACTTAGTGTAACAAAGGACAGAATTTAACTTTTAGTTCCCTCCTCTCTCACCACTTGCTGTTAGAGGCTGTCATGGATTCATTAATCTGAGATGTTCTAGGCTTCGTGGGCTGGAACCACTGTGACATGAACACTTTAAAGCACAGTAGTATATAAAACAGTGTGTTGGAGAAATACTCACAAAGACTGTTATCACTTAAACTATGCTCTGCTTTCTCCTTGACTCTGTGTTATGGCTGATACATGCCTTGAAGGTCCAGCAGAAAATGAGAAATTTCTCATTAGAATAGAGGATTCCATTATTACATTAGCCAATCCATAGAATATACCTAATTTTGCAACACTGTACATTTTAAAACCCATCTAATAATCTGTAGAGAAGAAGTGGCATTTTAAAGGAGGGAAATGGTGCATTTGAGTCTGAGCTGAGTAATTACATTGAATCATTTTGCATTCTAAATGTTACATAGAAATCATTTTGAATGTCAGACAATGTATTTAATAACTCTCTTATATTTCTAGAGATGGGCTGAGGAAGGTGAATTTGTGTTTTGCAAAGCTTTGTCAGTTGGAAGTTCAGGGTCCATGTTGGTTTATTGCTTGGCCTCTCTGCAGAGATTAATTAGGTGTGAATTCTGGTGGTGCTTTTTGTGAGATGGACACTTGTTCACAGGGAACAAGAATGAAACCACCAAACTCATTTCACTGAGGCTACCACATATCCATTAGGTAGCAACAATTTATTTCACTACTTAGACATGGGCTGGGTTTGAACTGGAAAACCAGAGGTGAAAAGTCCTACAGCCCCTTATCAACCCCATAGAAATACATTTCCCCCAGGCCCTCACTTTCATCAGCACTAAATTTACTATTTAAAAAAAAAAAAGCATACTTGGGAGGAAACACATAAATGCCCTGAATGTTTGTTCACGGAGATGACACACCATCCTTTTTCCAGCATCTGGTTATCCATGAATGAATGACAAACCTTTAGTAGCTTTGTTGACTCACTGAAAGCCAAGATAGCTACACTGAAGGGAACCTATGATAAAAAGACAAGTTTGTACTTCAGGGCAGTTTGAATAAAATTCAAAACGAGAGAGAGGAGGGGAGATGGGCATCTGCATTTGTTGTTTGGTGGCCCAAAAGTATTGACTACCTTTCTATCCAGACTTCTAGTTGTAGCCAACCTCCAGAGCTTTAGACCCTATGTATAAATGGGAAGAGGTCAAAGCATCTGCTATTCATAGACAAGTACTCTCTATGGCAGGGTGTAGCAGGGTGGACTCACCCCTCGCACCTGGGCTTGGCATAGCAACTCTTTCCTCATCTAGCATTTCTGTCAACAGCTGCTCTGGTCTTACAGTGGTCTGCTTCTGGACTGGTTACACTTAAGTTCCACCCCTTTCAGGGTAACCAAGAGCCCAACAAATAACAGTCCAGTGTCCTTACAAATCGTCTTCAGCCCCAACGCTGGGCACTGTGGTCCCCAGGCTCTTCTCTCAGGGCTCTGCGTCCTCCTTATACCTTTTTTATGAGCCTCACACCACCTTCCCCAGTAGCAGTTAGGGGAACCCAGGCTCACACTCTACACTAGGTTCCAATCTAGGGATGAGCAGCCAAGGTCTACTCTGTCAGACTCCTTCCTGCTGCCTCCCTAGACTTCTTCCTACCATAGACTGCCATCTGGCATCTCCCACAGCTTCACTAGCTTCATCCTTCTCTCAGGGCCAGGACTCATGGGGCTTTCCCCCTGGAATCCCCCAACAAAATGCCAAACAGTAGAAATGTAAACCAACTTTTCCCTCCTTAGGCTTGATCTTTTCATCTCTCTTTGTTCCTCATTTGATCACTTCCCAGAGCTCTCCCCCTGGAAGTCCAGATCCTGCCCTTTTAGCATGGTTCCTCACCACCAGAGCCTTTGGGCTGCTCTGTGTCCCTCCTGGCCTCCTGCCAGTCTTCTCTATCTAGGAAAGGATACCAGCGTCAATTCTTCATCCTGTCTTTCTCAACCCAGAGAGTGACTATACCGTTTCTCCCTGCAACCACCTTCCACTCTGGGCTTCCTCTCTTTGTAGAAACCATTTTTACTTAAACTGGGCCCACCCTTCAGGTGCAGCCAAGTAGCATAACTGGCCTCACAGGCCCACATTAACCCTTTCAAAGGCTGTCTGGGGTATACGCCCCATCAAAGGAGGCCATGCCTTTCAAATTCAATTCTCCAGATACTGTATTTGCCTGAATCTGGCCAAAACCAGAGCAAGATGTAAGAGACAGCTCTTTGGTCAGGCTTTCCACTAATGGCAAGCCTAGTAATCTTCTGACACTTATGGCTGGATTCTCATCTCTATGACACTGATGCAAATCCAGTGGAATTCTATTGACCTCAGTAGGGTTATCCTGGATCTGACTCAATCTACTAGCTGCTCCATCTCCACCACAACAGATCTCTTCAGGGAACCTACCATATGTTATCACCCCTGGACAATATCAAAATATAGGCCTCCTATTTTTTCAGAATACATTGTTTGGTATCATTCTAATTTATGTAAAATAGAGTTTGATATCACAGTACTGCACACCTGATAAATATTTATATTACTAATCTGGCAGATAGCATGACAAAGTAAACTTAGACTGAGCATGCAGACTGCCAAGGGTAAAACTGGCACAAATTCTATAGACTATTTATGGGTTTAAGTGACTTATGTGAAGCACAGGACTTATTCTGTCCCAATGCACAAGGGCGAATTTCACCCTAAAAGCCTGTGAACTGAATCTGGCAGCCTAGAGCTCTGTAAGCTTAATGTAAAGCTGCTGGTGTTATGGGACCTGGTAAGATGTGACTGCATCTGCAGGGGAGCATAATAAAATGTGGAGGAGGGGCTGGGGAATTAAATGGGAGGGGATTTGCATTAGTGCTTCACCAGCGTTAATCAGCTTTGTCCCTAGAATCTGGCTGCAGCTTGTGGAATGGACATCATTCTGGTTTCCTGCTCTGGTCAACAGAAACCCGAGGGCTCTGACTTATAAAATGCCCTGCGGAAATACAGGAAGAAAGGAAGCAATTGTTCCAGTTAAGCTAGCTAAGTGCCTACGGAAACAACTCCCTATTTTAAGAATATATTGGCATGCCCAGCCTAGTGACATTGGTTTTTTTTCAAAGGAAGCACATTCTAATGAATCCATGTATGGCATTAAGTTAAAAAAAGTAAATACACTTTTAAATGTATTTTTTGTGGTCTATAGGTTTAATTTTTCTTTATGTGGAAATCCACAAGATCTAGATGATCTAGAATGTCTTTTTTATTTATGTAATCTCATACAAAAACAAAGCTGGAAAAGTCCAGTTGCTCCAAGTTTCATAATGGAATTCAGTGTTCATTATAGCACGTATAAAACCTTGGAGATCTCCTATGTTGTACAAGCCACTAGCCATTTCTCTATGGCAAACAAATGTCAATGTGTTTCTGTAGTGGGGAATAGCAATCTCATTTTTAACCCTATTCTAATGCCATGCATTTGAAAGTGCAGCTCACTCTGAAATGCTGCTAAGTTTACATACATAGGAACATAAGAATTGCCATATTGGGTGAGACCAGTGGTTGGTTCCTATAGTCCAGTATCCTTTCTTCAACAGTAGCCAGTACCAGCCACTGCAAAGGAAGGTGCAAGAAAACCTAAAGAGGATAGCTACGGAATAATGCCCCATCAATTAGAGGTTGCCTTAACTTGTACTCTGAAACATGAGATATCCCTTCCAATCATATTTTATCTTCTCTAATGTAACTGTGGAGGTAACATTCTCCATATAAATGTCTGATTGTTTTTTAGATCCTGCTAAGCTCTTAGTAGAGATGGCTGGAGATACAATAAGAGATAGAGAAGCTCAGAAAAGAAGATCATCCAAAATGTAGGATGTAAACAAAGCTGGGACTGAGCAGAGTGAAAGCAAATACAGATAGAGTCTGAAATGGGGGAAGAATCAAAAACCCTACTGAAAAGCTGAACATGGTACACATACTATTTCAAGGCATCCATTTGTACAAGCCTAGCTTTTTCTGTTGGAGGTAGAGGTGTGGAGTGGGTAGGGTCTCTCCCTTAAAAATAACGCAAGCTTGCCTAATAGCTCACAAAACACGCAGGGTGACATTATAGGGGGAAATAGTTTGTGAACTCAGAACACTGTAGTTTTGGAAATCACAAAAATAGGTCAGGAAAAAGGTCACCAAAAAGAGATAAGGAAAATCTCAGACTCCATGAAGTTTGCCCATTTCTATGCAAATCCGCTAAGCAAAGGTCTGCCTGGAGAGGACAGTGCAGCAGCCACTGGGGTTAACATAGCCCTGATGAACCAGTATGTGACCATGAAGCACCTGCAGACCAGGTGCCCAACAGTTCTACAGAATCCATCCACACAAAGCCAAGTTAATGGGCTTGACACAGAAATAGATTTTGGCTTTTATCAAGTACATAGATCAGTATGGTAAGAGGAAAGAGTCAATTGACAAAAATGGGAATTGAGAGTTGCAATTGCACTGAAGTCATCTAGAGTTCAGGGTGCTCTAGACTTGGCAAGATCACACCCTTAATTACATGTGCCTTAAAAAGATGCCTCAACTCCTTTTCACTTTTTTGTGATGCCAATAATGTGGGATTGGTAGGAGGATTATTTCTGGAGACCATATGTGGAGAAAACCTCATGGGTCATTGGGAAACAGCAGTAAATGACTAGCAGTGGCCTAAGGAAAGCAATGCATCTGAAATGTAAGGCTACCTGCCAATATGGGTCCCAAATCTTTTTTGTATATTCTTCCTGCAAGAAATCCAGCTGAAATGGTGAATGTCATCTCTTGGGAGAAATGAGTAAGAACTACATTACCGACAGGAGTATGATTTCATAAACAAGGCAAGAGAGAAAAGGACTCATAAAATCAGAATTAGATTACCAAGTAGTAAAAATGTCATAAAAGAGTTTGCAGAATAAATGGTAGATGGAACATGGTGTGCACTGTAACAGACACAAGCCAGTGACTCACATTGGCATTATGACATTTCTACAAATTTGAGGGTCTGTATATCACTAAGGACTCTGTGGCCAGATCTACTGGAAGAGTTTAAGAGAATGTGTAATGACATTTTAAAAGAATCTTGGTTCTGACGGATGTTAACACTGACATTTTACATTTCTTATCTCCAGTTGTTCAGCACTTGTGAAAACAACATGTGACTGCATTTTAAAACTATGATGGTAATTTGACATTCACAAATTTGTTATCACCTGGAAAAATCTGCTAAAATGTTACAGGCAATTATATTAATCTTGTTGAAAATTAATCTCACTTTATAATATCAATTCTGGAAATAAACTCAATGTTAATACTGATAAATTACTGTTGCTGATGCTTCATTATGTAGAGGAAACATTTTGTTTAATTGTAGCTGGCCTTGGGGAGCAGAATGCCACTCTTAAAAACATCAATAGTTTGTCCTACATTCAAGTGCTGCAAAAAGGTGGAAAGAAATTCTGTCCTTTTGGGGAAAAAAGGAGAAAGAACAATTATAGATTTTGGGGGGGATGTGTTTATGGAGCCTCTGGTATACAAGAAGCCACATCCTCATGTGTAGCCAACATGCACAGAGCACAGGGCTGAGATGTTGTGCAAAGGTGATACAAAGCTCTCCCTTGATCCTGGTGATTCTCTGTGTATGACCTTACACCAAGCTATAATAGCCACAATGGACCAAAAATGCAGGCCATGCCCCTTTTCCTCAGTGACACCTACTTTTCCTGCTATGCTGGCAAAGAGGAAATAAGTATGTGACATAAGAAAACCTGGGGTCAGCTCTATTGTTGCTCATATTTACGGGCTGCTTAGCTCATATTTACGGGCAAATTATGCTGGATGAGTGATGCAAAGTGGCCATCATACTGAAAGATCTGGTCTAAGGGTTCTTTAGCTTTATTCTGCCTGTTTCTGCAAGGTGGTGAGCATCCTCAACTCTGGAATCATTTGGCATTGAGAGCAGCAGTATACTGCAACAGGTCTGACACACCTCACTGGACTGGGTCCCTGGTAAGCATGATCTATGATCCATCCATATGTATGTCCATGCATGAGTCTATACATCTGTACAGGAGACACCTGCAAGTCAGGGACTGAACACAATAGCAAAGTACACTAGTGAAGCTTGCATTTCTGCGTACTAGCTCTGTGGACAGAAGACATCAGCTTGTCAGGCTGTGAATCAAATACCTTTCATGAGCACGAACTTCACTAATTTACTTGCTTTATTGGTGTGTGTGCTTATCAGTTCATGTCCATCTTTTGGCTTAGACTAGGTGTAATATCTTAGGATCCAATCACTCCTTCATGCAAAAAAAGTAGGAGATGTCAGGAAAGAACATTGTGAGAGTTTCTTCCAAATTCTTCTATCTTGGTGTTGGTGAGAGGGGTGATTATTAAACTTTATTGAAGCAGAAATTAACATCAACCATAAAATGGCATAGACAGAAGTCTCCTTTCAGACATCTCCCAGCAGGCAATTAGCCCCCCAAAACCCTTCAGACACAGATATAGTGGGATCTCCTGGAGGCATTGTTCATTTGCACAGGCCCTTTACCTCTGCACTGGCTCTAAGGCCCCCTACAACTCTCCCATGACTCCCTCTTCACCACAGGTATGGTGCACTGAGAGGGTACGTTTTTACCATGCTAATTCAGTCCTTGGCTTATGCATCAAGACTGCCAACAATGAAAAACACATGATGATGCAGTGTTATTTGGTCTCTTGGTTTTTGGGATGTGGACACTGGAAACTGGACTAAGAACACCGACTTTTTCCACTTAGGCCACCAAACAGCCATCAGTTGATAACCATTTTGGCTATTACTGAGCTGGGCTAGATTCAAACCTAGGCATAGAGGTAAAAGGTTCTGTGTTCCATTACCTGAGCCAACATTCTTTTTCGCACATGGCTTAAATCATGCCAACGTTTCTTTATGACGTTAGAAAACAGCCATCAGCACTTCATTCTGTATTGCTAATCTAATAAAGGCACAAGTAAAGTGTGCTGTGAGTGAGTGTGGGTCTGGGGTGGGGGTGAAGGGGGCAGGAAGGAATTGTTATTCAAAATTAC
Organism: Lepidochelys kempii; assembly: GCF_965140285.1. Classification (NCBI taxonomy): domain Eukaryota; kingdom Metazoa; phylum Chordata; order Testudines; family Cheloniidae; genus Lepidochelys; species Lepidochelys kempii. Next base: position 157,875,844 of record NC_136382.1, read on the forward strand.
GTGTTAATCTTTGGCTTCCACCTACAGCTTGGGTGTGGGTTAAAGGATTAGTGAGAAAAAAATAACTTTGTTTTCTAATGCCTGACTATGAAAATAGACATACTGGTAACTGTGAACAAAATGGAAAAAGGAAATTGGATCCATGAAATACAGTGGCAGGAAAAAAAAGTTCTTAAAGAAAAAATTCAGAAACTGTATTATATGCTCTGCAGGTTCAAACAGTCACGATTTTTTTTTTTTTTTTGGAAAATTTCCTTTGCATCTGGATCCCCATCAGACTTGGAAGAATGAGACGTTTAGAAAGACTGTGGTTTGGAATGTTCAGACGTTTAATCACACATTGTTCCATCGTCTTTGTAATAATAGCAAACCTCTTGTGTCTGACATATGTATGCAGTCTTTGCTAGTCTTACCTGGGTTGTTTGTCACAGTCCAGAGGCTAAGGAAATTAATATACAGTGAAAGATGAAGGTGGATAATTATCCACAAGTAAGAAGACTCTATCACAAGAATCTATCAGACAAGGCATACAGATGCTAACTATCTTTGAGGTTGAAGGGACATCAACAGTCTCAGGCTATTGCATTTGCTATACCCTCAGACCTTAGCATTGCCCCTACGCAGGGCTGGCCTTACCATGAGGTGAACTTAGGCATCTGCCTCAGGTGCCAGACTGGGGGCGGGGGAGATGCCACTAGGACCCAGAGTGTAGAAAATTGTGTCTGCTGCTGGTGCATATGTATTCTCTCTGCTGTAGATGCACAGAGATGGTGGAGTGCTGTGCTGGAGGAAGGAGGGCACAAGAGACATAACAGAAAAGGTGAGAGGCAATAACAGAAAGCAGCAGGAGCTGCAGGGAGAGAGAGGAGGAGGAGGAGCCTGTTATGTATCTCTCTGGCACCCCCAGGAGCCTGGACTGATTAACACCCGCTTCTCAGGGAGCTTCCTGTTTCCTGCTGCTTCCCTGAACCCACTTGCGAAGAACAGGCAGTCAACTGAAGTAGCAGGAGCCAGTTAGGCCCTTAAGACGCTGATATCTTCCCTCACTCAGGCCCTGCTACCAGCCTGCTTATTTGTCCCTTTCCATTGAATGGTGAGAGCCACTATAGCTGGCACAGAACAGCAGTCCTGAGTGAAAGAAGAAAACGCCCCTCTGGGGCAGCAATCAGAAAAAGAAAGAGAGCAAAGGAAGCTTTTCTATCTAAACAGGAAGGAACTCTCCTGAGATACATAGACACAAATATTCACGGTGAGCCTTCAAAGTTTTGGCCCAAGCGAGGGGGCATGGGGGTGTCGACGGTTTGAGCTCCCTGCCTCAGGTGCCAAAATGTTGTGGGCCGGCCATTCTGCTCCAGGTGTGAACAAAAACAGCAAAGTAACATTGGCAAGAGATATGTGCTGCACAGATCTTATCAATTCACTTTCTTGCTCTGCTCAAACATGGAATGGAGAAGGGTCTAGAATAAAAAGGTCCATATGCCATGCCAACATATACTAGTCAGAATCAATTTCTGATAAAAATATATTATGGCATATCACAATAACTTCATTGTGTTCAAAGGACATCTTGACATTCAGATTTAGTCAGGTAGTTCATGTCACTGTGTCATTTAGGCCACACATGTGAGTAGTGCACTTTAGTGTAAGCAAATACAACTAATGCAGTATATTTGTGTATAAAACACCAGGCTGAACATCTGCCCTTCTTTTGAGATCAACTATAACTATGCTAAGTACAGATTACATATCTCAGTAATGATATCTTAAATCTGTAAACTAGGAATGTCCATACATTTTCATTAATTTACAAAAGATATTGTTGAATGTGTGTGTGTGTATGTATATATACATACACACACACACACATATATATATACACATACACAAATAATTTGAATAAACAACTTGTATATGCTAACTTGTATTTTTTCTCTTCTTCCTCTGATTTGTTTGAATGTGACAAAGTCATCTGGTCTTTCTTGACATTGCTAGGAGTAATTTCTGCACATAGTGAAAAGCTATTACAAAACAGAAATCCCTTTAATTATAACTGCCTCAGAACACTATGATCCCCATGAATTGCTTAACAATTTTGGTTTTTAAGGGAGGGGCAAGGGAGAAAATCATATAGTGTGGGAATTATCACTGAGATCAGCCTCGGATTTAAAAGAAAAAAAACACACAGAGCCTTTCATCTCCAGGTCACTAATTCAACTGCAGCCCAGTAGTAAGCAAATACAATTTTCATCTAATACTGTTTACTGGTCTATGTCCAATGAGTTTAGTGGTCTCAATCCTGTTCCTTGGGGACAAATGTCCACAAAACCAAACCAACACAACTGACATTTTCTAGCATCTCTGAAGGGAGTCTCAATAGACAGATAAAGAAATGAATGGGCCATAGAAATCACATCCCACCCCTAGAGGTGGTCCAAATAGAATAGGACAGTGGCTCTCAACCTTTGCAGACTACTGTGACCCTTTCAGGAGTCTGATTTGTCTTGTGTATCCCCAAGTTTGACCTCACTTAAAAACTACTAGCTTATAAAATATGTCACAGCACACTATTACTGCAAAATTGCTTACTTTCTCATTTTTACCATATTCAAAGATTCATAGATATTTAGGTCAGAAGGGACCATTATGATCATCTAGTCTGACCTCCTGTACAACGCAGGCCACAGAATTTCACCCACCACTCCTGCGAAAAACCTCTCACCTGTGCTACTGAAGTCCTCAAATCGTGGTTTAAAAACTTCAAGGAGCAGAGAATCCTCCAGCAAGTGACCCGTGCCCCATGCTACAGAGGAAGGCGAAAAACCTCCAGGGCCTCTTCCAATATGCCCTGGAGGAAAATTCCTTCCCGACCCCAACTATGGCAATCAGCTAAACCCTGAGCAAGATTCATCAGCCAGATACCCAGGAAAGAATTTTCTGTAGTAACTTAGATCCCACCCCATCTAACATCCCATCATAGGCCATTGGGCCTATTTACCATGAATATTTAAAGATCAATTAATCGCCAAAATCATGTTATCCCATCATACCATCTCCTCCATAAACTTATCGAGTCTAATCTTAAAGCCAGATAGGTCTCAAATCAATAAATCAATTTGAATATAAATACCGTACTTACATTTCAGTGTATAGTATATACAGCAGTATAAACACTTTGTTGTGTGTATGAAATTTTAGTTTATACTGACTTCACTAATGCTTTTTATGTAGCCTGTTGTAAAACTAGGCAAATATCTAGATGAGTTGATGAACCCCCTGGAAGACCTCTGCGTACCCCTAGGGGTATGCCTACCCCTGGTCGAGAACCACTGCAGGAAGACATGTTGATGTGTGTGTAAATTTACTTCCCAAGTTGTCCTAGATAATGAATCTATATGGTCCAGAGAACAGATACAATTCCTATGTGTCTCTCTCTTCTCTCTCGTACACACAGAGCTGTATCCGAAACCCTGGTCCCTTAGTTTTCAAAACACAGGACTCCCACAACTGAACTAAAGAAGATCAGTCACTAGGAGACGGTCCATTATCCTTTCTGTGAACTTGACATTAGAGGACAATTTAATCACACACATAAACCCAGCATATTACAACAATACCTACTTTGGTGATAGAGGAGTTCAATTTCCAATGTTATTAATGTGGCCACTTTCATTATTACTACATAAATGTTTATATTAAAAAAATTGTTTAAGAAGACCTGCTTTGCCATCACTGAAATTAAAAGCAACACATTGCCTCATTTTGGCAGGTAATTTTATCTCTTTTTAAAAGAATTAAACTCAACAAAGGTCCTGGAACTGAAGAAAAATAAATGTTTCATATTAGTGACTTTCCCTGGCCAGCAAATCTGTAACCTTCAGCATTCTGACTCAGGTCGTTTGAAAGTGAATGTGATGTGTGTACATGATAGAGCTTTTCTATTATTGGAAAGTCTAGCAAATTCCAAGAAAGACTATAGGCTTGCAAAGCACATTCTAGCTGGTCATGAATAGTTGCTAAGATCACATTCTCTCTCTGAAATTGATGGGATCCAAAGAGCAGGTATTTTTACTGAGGGCAAGGGAAGTCAATGGTTTTTTATGTTGTGAGAAGTGGGAGTACAGTTCCCACAAATTGTGTCCAAATCAGTTATTCTCTCTTTCCAACATAGCCTTCAGTTACATGGTCTTTGTGCTCCATGTTATAAGAAATGCTTTTATCCAAGGCAAAATTATATGTACAGTAAACATGCAACAGCTATCAGATCCATATTTGTATGGATTGTCCTTGTTTAAAACACTCAAAAAACTCAATCCACACAAAGATAAACAATAATAGGCCTCTCTCTATAAGTATTCACAGTTATATTCTTAGCACACTGCTGGGGCCACACTTAAAACAAATAATAAAACAGTAATAATACATAGGGTGAATCCTGAAGAGCGGTGGCTGTCAAACATTTTATCATCATGACCCACGGATAGCAAAACAAATTAGCTCAGGCTGTATCTGATGGTGTGCTACAGAAAATGGGTTAGATTTACATACATATTCATGTATGTATCAACTGGTAATGAAACACTAGAATATTAAAGTATCTAAAATATATCAACCCTGGTCAGCATGCATGATTTCTATTACTGCCACTTTTCTATGTGCAACCCAAGAAAGCCAGAAGTACTATGCATTTCTTCCCCTCTCATCCACTGAATCCCACAGCTGCCACATTTTGTGCAACTCCATGCATGACATTTCTCACCACATGAAAACAGCCTCTGATCTGATTTACCTCTGGGGGTTTGATCTGTGGGTGCTATCCCTCACACCCCACAGATACGTGGAAGGGTGTGTGTGTGTGTGTTGCGGGGGAACCTCAGGGAGTCATGGGCAGCCTGCATGGGGAAGGGAGAGCCTGGGAGGGTAGTTGAGGAACAGAGGGATCTTGGAGCTTGGGGAGGTGCTTGGGTGGGACCCTGGAGCAGCCTCTCCCATTCTGTCCCTGCTTCACATTACACCCCCCTCCTGAGTTCCCTGTTCCACATCTCGTCTCTCCAGCCTGCTTCCCCTTCTGCCCCTGTCCCTTGGTTCTGCCCCTCTTACCTGCTGGTGCTGCAGCCACCTCATCCTCCTCCACATTTTCTTGTCTTTAGAAGTTCCACCCTGGTAGGGTGACCAGACAGCAAGTGTGAAAAATCAGGGCAGGGGGTGGGGGATAATAGGAGCCTAGGTAAGAAAAAGCCCCAAATTTCAGGACTGTCCCTATAAAATTGGGACATCTGGTCACCCTACATCCTGGCTGGGTACCAGCAAAGGAGCATGGAGAACAGAGGAAGAGACACTTTCCGTGCTCTCAATGCTGGTGCTACACCTGGCCCCAGGGCCCTATGAGAAATCACTGCTGAAATGCTGATCAAATCCCAGCAGCCTTGCTTCTTTCATGAGAGAGAGACTCAAGCTGGGGTTTAATCATGGCCCTGCTGCCATCCCAATGGGAATTTTGCCATTTGCTTCTATGGGGCCCAGGATTTCACCAAAGGGAATGTGGAAGAAAATCCCCTGCAGCCATTTGCATTCTCCTTTTTCAAATAAGTGGGGGGGGGGCGGGGCAGGGGGCAGAATTTCAGTCCCCATTCAGATGGTGCCCATGTCCCCCACTGGGGCCTGGCTCCAAAGCTTGCGGAAACTTGCTGCATTGTATTGGCCAGACTTTCAGTTTGCTGAGCACCCTGATTTCCCATTACTTTAGTGGGAGATGTAGCATTAATCACTGTGAAAATTAGACCCCTGGGTGTATATGACTTAGCATATATATTTCATCTCATTTTATTTACTGATGTGAATAACACTCTTCAGTTCTACACTGTTTGAGATACAAGGATCTCAACGAGCATAAATAACTTAAGCCATCCCTCATAACATCCCTGGGAGTTGCTAAATGCTATTAGTTCCATTTCATGAATGGGGAAATTGAGGCACAAAGATTGAGTGCCTTGCCCTAAACCACACAGCATGTCCCTGGCAGAGTCAGGAGTGGAATCCAGGAGTCCTGGATTAATCCGCTGCTCTAATCATCAGACAACACTCCCTTTCTCTAAAATAGGATATTTTGATTGAAAACAGATGGTGCACATTTTTGGCACAGTATTTTAACCATATTAAAATCCTCTGAATGAACATGTGCTTATATCATACCTATGTGTGCATAGATATGCATACACACTTTGTGCATACAGAAATAGGCATGATATAAGGACATCATATATAAATTAGTGGGTATGCTGACAGATACTTAACTACAGCTGCACAGCTGGGAAATATCTATATACATATCCTATATTCTGAATTGGTGTTGTAATTACATACTATGTACTCTTCTCTAGCTCTGTTCTTGAGCTAGACACTACACTGATGTAATTCATGTCTTGATGGTTTTTATCTTCTCATGTGAAACTTTGGAGTTGTTTCCAGGAGGAATGAATCACACCTTTTTTCACTGGATCCAAGCTCTATCCCCATCCCAGCTTAAATAATGTGGTTATTGTTTCCTCCTATCCTTGCAGCTTATTTTTTTCCAACTGAATCTCTACATGTTAGTCATTTTTGCTTTAAATATCAGCCTTTTCACCTCTCTGCAGTTTATTCCTTATCTAACAAGATCTACCTACCTGGTAAGCCTTCTCTAAGTACTCCCTCATGTGGGTTATTCCCACCCATGGACTGGGGAAACACTGAGTTTGGATTCACTGAGCCATTCTCTAATGTGGCAAAGGTGTTGGGGGGCTGTCAAGGACCCAAAGTTTAGCTCCTTGATTCTCTGCCTGGCTTTTCCCGAGCCCTGGCACAAGTTAGGATGGCCTCCAGGCTGCTGTAACCCATGCCAATCAGTAAGGGACTGACGAAGTCTGTCTACCAGTTGAGAACAGCCAAACTGCAGTAACCCTTCAGCCATGCCTCCTCCTATCCCCTGCATGTCGCCAGACAGAGGTAAGAGGCAGTGAAATAAGGGGCTAACCACACCAGGAGAATTCTCTGCTGGCTAGATAAGGTTCAATTCTGACCCATTTGCATGAAGGAGCAGTGAAAAGAGACCATAATAAGGGAGATAATTTGGCCCTCTGAATTTTGGTTTTCCTCTTCCACTCCCCACAGAAAAGACAGGGATATAGAAGCCACTCAAGTGCAGATTCAGAGATTGTGCCTGCAGATTACTTCTAGCTATCTCTTGCCCAATGTCATAAAGGACACCAGTAGTATCAGAGATGAGATTAGAACTCAGCAGTTCCTGTCTCTCAGTATTGTACCCACAGAAGGGGAACTCAAACAAGGTTTTTATGGTCAGTCTGCATTAACTCATACTAGATTGGCCCATGGATTTTGTAGTAAGGAGAGGAACAATAATACAGATATTGGCCGCCTCCCCAAATCTATTTCCATCTAGAGGCCAAAACCTGGGGAGCACCTGCAGAAGGGCTTTTGTAGGGTCAAAGCAAAGGACAACATGCTATAATTCTTGCTCAAGAATATGAGTACATGTTAATTTGCTATAAGAGGAATAGGTTACTTTCCCCTCCTAGGAAGAGGTGAAGTAATATCCAATTAATATATTACTTATATAAATTGTTCACCATATTCTTTTCTAGTTTCATTGCTGACACTGTAATATTAAAAAAATCTGGATCTTGCTAGCAATTTTGCTTATGAGACATGACTGTCAGTAGGCAACAGTTAATCAAGAGAGTAATTTTAGCTATTTTGATGTGATATATATTAGACCAAGACCAAACAGAAGAGAATATCGCTCTAAAGGCACAAACATACCCGTAAACTGAACATAAGCAGATTCTGTATTTCATTTTGCATAGAATGGATTATAGTTTTAGTTTCTTTTTTTGAAGCCACAAAACTAATATCCAATTACAGTTACAATCTATTCTTACTACATAGTTGTCATGCTAATTTCCATATGCATAATAAATGTGTTTTCAATTGACTGGAAAAAATTAGTAAGCATATGTATTCAGGACAGCATTCTTGCAAGACAGCACAGTAAATTATAACCTTGCAATATTCAGAGTAAAGATCAAAACGGAAGAAATTAGGGCCTGATCCTGGTGAAGTCCAGGCCCCACTGAAATCAATGGCAAAACTCCTAAAGTGTGGTCCTCCAAACTGCTTTGACCCCTTTAGGTCTGGTATAAGGACCTGAAAAGCCCCATATCTGGTCAGCAGAAGCACTGTACAGATAGTGTTAAGATTGTCTTGTGAGGACAACTTGCAAGCCCTGATATGAGGGCATGTTGGGGCAGAGCTGGGCATGAGAGTGTCGTATCAAGGCAAGCCTGCAGCATGATACTGCACTGCAGAGATTCTGGGCAGCACTCTTGCAGGCAGGACAGCCCTGGACTTTCTAAAATATGCCAGAGGCGTCTCCCAGAACAGCCCAGGATTGGGAGGACACAAAGATGGTTCAAAAGCACTGTAACCCCTGCTTTCCCCTCCCCTTCCAACTCCTCTGTGCTGCAGACAGTATCACTTCCCTTGGCTTCAGTGGGGTCAGGACTGCACCCTTACTGTCTAGAATGCAAATTAACTTTTAAAAATATCTGCCATTTGAACACGTTACCTGATAATTGTCCATGATAATGAATTTAATAGACTTGAAAGATGATTTTTTTCATATATAAACAAGAAAGTATGACAAACTTTAAGCCTATTGGAAGACGGGAAAGATTTCAGAGGACTGGAAAAGTGAAAATATAGTGACAATCTATAAAAAGTGAAATAAGGACAACCGGGGAAATTACAGACCAGTCAGCTTAAATTCAGTATCCAGAAAGATAATGGAGTAAATAATTAAGCAATCAATTTGCAAACACCTAGAAGATAATAAGGTGATAAGTAACAGTCAGCATGAATTTGTCAAGAACAAATCATGTCAAAGCAACCTAGTAGCTTTAGCTTTCTTTGAGAGGGTAACAAGTCTTGTGAATATGGGGGAAGCAGTAAGTGTAGTATATCTTGACTTTATTAAGGCTTTTGATACTGTCTCGCATGACTTTCTCATAAACAAACTAGTGAAATACAACCTAGATAGAGCTACTATAAGGTGGGTGAGCTAGTAGTTATCTGTGATTCACAGTCAAGCTGGAAGGGCATATCAAGTGGGGTCCCCACAGGGACCAGTTCTGGGTCTGGAGGTTCTGTTCAATATCTTCATCAATGATTTAGACAATGGCATAGAGAGTACAGTTATAAAGTTTGCAGACAATACCAAGCTGGGAGAGGTTGCAAGTGCTTTGGAGGATAGAATTAAAACTCAAAATGATCTTGACAAATTGGAGAAATGGTCTGAAGTAAATAGGATGAAATTCAATAAGGACAAATGCAAAGTACTCCACTTAGGAAGGAACAATCAGTTGCACATATACAAAATGGGAAGTGACTGCCTAGGAAGAAGTACTGTGGAAAGGGATCTGGGGGTCATAGTGGATCACAAGCTAAATATAAGTCAACAGTGTAACACTATAGCAAAAAAAGCAAACATGATTCTGGGATGTATTACCAACAGTGTTGTAAGCAAGATGTGAGAAGTAATTCTTCCACTCTACTTGGCACTGATTAGGCCTCAACTGGAGTATTGTGTCCAGTTCTGGGTGCCACATTTCAGGAAAGATGTGGACAAATTGGAGAAGTCCAGAGAAGAGCAACAAAAATAATTAAAGGTCCAGAAAGCATGACCTATGAGGGAAGATTGAAAAAATTGGGTTTGTTTAATCTGGAGAAGAGAAGACTGAGAGGGGACATGATAACAGTTTTCAAGTACATAAAAGGTTGTTACAAGGAGGTGGGAGGTAGATAGTTCTCATTAACCTCTGAGGATAGGACAAGAAGCAATGGGCTTAAATTGCAGCAAGGATCAGTTACGGCTCGACATTAGGGAAAAGCTTCCTGTCAGGGTCATTAAGCACTGAAATAAATTGACTATGGAGGTTGTGGAATTTCCATCACTGGAGATTTTTAAGAACAGGTTAGACAAACACCTGTCAGGGATGCTCTAGATAATACTTAGTCCTGCCATGAGTGCAGGGGACTGGACTAGATGATCTTTCAAGGTCCCTTCAAGTCCTACAATTCAATGATTCTATTACTTGAGAATACAATTTACATTACATCTGAATTAAGTTTGTTTTGTCCTGTATATTGCAGTTTTCATTTGCAAGGTGTCCCAAGGTGCCTTTCTCTCTTCCCTCTCCACCTTTATTTTTATTTTATTGCAGTCTCTTTTCATCAGAATGTGAACCCTTTAACATTTCCCAGTTTACATATGGGAAAATAATGCCACAGAAAGGTTAAATGCTTTGCTCAAGGTCACACAGTGAACTGGCAGGAGATGGAAATGGTGCCCTGACTCCCAGTCCCCTGTTCCAACTACTAGATAGTCTGTCCTTGGCCCCAGTTCAGCAAAGCATGTAAGAACACACTTAACTTTAAGCATGTGCTTAAGTGCTTTTCTGAATCAGCAACTCTCTGCTATTATTATTACTTTGGATTCAGGTTAATATGGGGAAATGCCTTCAGAGCAGGAAATGAATGGGAGTAATAAATGAAAGCATAGTTGGAGACATTGTCCTTTAGGGCTGTCAGAGAAACCCTGACCAAAGGGAAAAGTAGGTTCTAGAACTATGGGCCAAATCCTTCAGTCTTGATTCAGGAGAACTTCCATTGCCACACTGAGATTAAGGACTGTAAGATTTGGCCCTAAGTTTAACTAGACAGAGAAAGAGTGTCTCATGAATACATAATGCAGTAGCTAATTTTAGATCATCAACTATTTTCCTCATTATTCAGTCACATTTGTACAGCTTCACGCTGCTGGAAAGGCTGAACAAATATTTTTCAAAGCCATCATTGTCTTTTTTGATAATGCATATCTAATAGCTAACTACCATTCGATATTATAAACAACCATTTTCCTTCCTCTGGGATATGATTTTAAAGATCATTTTATTGCTTCAATAGAAAATCAGTCTTTACAGCGTTTGAAATGAAAGATGATTCTTCAGAAGACAGTCAAGAACTCACAATGATCATTGGACATCCAGCTAGCACTGGAATTCACTCCTCTCTTGAGTCACCACAACCTCTATTTGTCAATCTTTCAGGCACACTGTGAAGTTCAGATTTTGTCTTGGTATCTGGGGGAAAATGGTTTGAGATGTAGGTCTATTATGCTTAATATTTCTGAGGCAAGTAAACAGAATATTATACTAAGTTTTACAAGCATACCATTATAAGCAGTGATTTTATTTCATTTGTTGTATGCTTTGGCAAGATGTAGGATATCATAGAGAGGCAGTAGCTTATCCATAGTTAAGACTGAAACCAGCTTCCATGATAACACCGTATTCCTCCTGCCCGCCTCATAACCTTGACTCGGAAAATGGTTTAGTTTGAAAATCGCCACATACATGTAAAGACAAAGGCGACTGCAGCTGCAAAAACGGAAGAAAATCAGGCAATCAGCTTTTGAGTTACAGGTTATTAAAATACACCCTGATCTGAAACTTTTCTTTTGACCCGAGTTCCCTCTAAGCTGCAGGCTATTAAGGGCCACGCAGGTGTACAGCAGGGAGATGTGCCTCTCCCCTGGCCCCGTTGGAGCTGCTGCGACGGGGGGAGGCGCCTTTCCTTCAGCCCCTCCCGAGCTGCTGCGGCGAGAGAGGGCTGGGGGGAGTCTGCACCCAAATCCCTCATCCCCAGCTCGACCCCAGAGCCCACATCCCCAGCCAGACCCCTCACCCTCCTGCACCCAAACCCTCTGCCCTATCCCTGAGCCCCCTCCTGCACCCCAAACCCCTTGGTCCCACCCCCGCCACACATCACCTCCATATTGGTGCACAGAACATTAATTCCGCACACGGATGTAAAAAGTTAGAGGGAACATTGCTTTTGACTGATGTTTCTTTGCCATTGTCTTCACTTAAACTGATTTAGTTAAACCAGTGCAACTCACCAGGTAGGTGTAAACAAGGCCTTGTCTTTCTCCTCATGAGAAAGACTTCATATTAGACCTTCAAATTTTCCATATAGTTAAGTCTCCTTAAAAATGCATGCACTTGCTATAATATGGAGAAAACAGGTTGGAATTGTGCAAAGTTAACAACTGTTTTTTCTGTGGATAATTCTGGGTCTAAACCAATTTAATTAGTTTCAGAGGTAATTATGGGCCCAATTTAGGGTGACCAGATGTCCTGATTTTATAGGGACAGTCCCGATATCTGGAGCTTTGTCTTATATAGACACCAATTACCCCCCCCCCCAACCCTCACCCCCGTCCTGATTTTTCATACTTGCTGTCTGGTCACTCTAGCCCAATCCTGCTTTCCCTGATGTCAATGGCAAAAAATTCCTATTGATTTCAGTGGGAGCAGGATTGGGCACCATGCAACTGCGTAACATTTTGCCTTCTATCAGCTGGTTTCAGTTTAGAAAGAACATAAGTGTCCTTCTATACCACAAAAGTAACAGAAATTTTCTTTGAGTGGCAAAGGCCTGTATTTTCAACAAATACTTTCCATGACTTTTACCAACATTCTGGGATGCTTTGATGGGTCAATTCTTTCCACAGAACAATTTTAAAATTACTAAGGAATTGGTTCGTTTCTAGTCATTATCAGCTTTGTCAGTGTCATTGCCTCCTTTAATTTCAATATTCTGATGATGTCCTCCATGCCATATATTTAACAAAATGATCCCAGCTTAACTACATAAAAGGAAAAAGAAAAAACCCGGGAAAGTCCAAAACCAATTATCTCTGTTTTAAAAATATTAAAACTGATCAACATTTTCCAAATTTAAATTTTTAATAAAAAATTAGGATGATTTTTTGTAAATGACTTTTTTCCTGCATTTTGGCAGGGGGTTAGACAAGATGACCCTTGTGGTCCCTTCTAACGCTATACTTCTAAATACTTGGCAAAAAAAACCAACAACCATGTTTTGACAAGCCCCAATATATACATTATTCTTCAGTTGTTTCATAAGGCACCATACACATCTATGGCACTATGAAATAATAAGTGCTAAATATTATTCTGGTGCTAGTAAAAATTAGGATTGGGAAAAAACCTGACACACTATGATTATTTTAGAAATACTGCAATCCAGAGATGGTCCCTTCCCACCCTTCAATTTTATGAGTCTATGTCAGCATTATTTGTTTTTGTATGTCTTATTTCATTGGGAGGCACTGTGGTCCACCTGTTTTGCTATGTGGCCTTTGCCAAACCTCTCTGATTGTTTGTTTCCCTACCTGCAAAACAGGGAAACAAACCTTCTTACCTCATAGAGGTTTTGTGAGAATTAAACAGTTAGCATATGGGCAAAGCTGTGAAGATGAAAAATGCCATTGTATAAATATTAAGTATTGCTCCTTATTCATTTGTTATAGGGGGATTAGATTCCTCATGGTTTGTGTGACAGAACTGGTGACTAGAGATATTCTTCAGGTGATGTAATGGGTTGTAATGGAAATCACCTGTATACTTTTGCATGTAGGAATTCTAGAATAGGCAATTGCCTGGAAAGAGGAAATAATTGCTGGGGGTGAAACAGAGCCACCTCTGAATCAGAGAAAGACACATTTTGCCTTCAGCTGAGCTCTAAGGAGGAAGAATTTGACTGAAAGCACTTCAAGAAGACCTGGTATGATGTGTAACCTTCTGCCAGGTGTTGCCGGCAGCAACAAGGGCTGGGTTCAAATGTTATGCGTGTCCTCTTAAAATTAACAAACACCACCCGCTCAAGTCCCCACTCAGAAACCTGGGGAAAACTAGATACCTTCAGTAGGCACCTTAACAGGCAATAATTCCCCACTTGCAAGCACAAGTCTCAGTATAAAATTAGGAAATATTTTATTGGGAAGAAGGGAACATAGCGTTAATGTAGCAAAACACAGCAACAATATATATAAATGAATAAGTGAAACACCCACACCACCAGGGTGTCTTTAGCAGTACTCCCTTAAATTCATTCTCCACTCATCAGCATAAATATCTCATATGCAAATGTCTCTTAAATATGTCACTGTCCTCCCTTCCTCGACTGCTACATCCCACTCACAGTTTGGCATTGGTAGATGGTGCAGTTCCAGAGACTGATTGCTGTGAGGCAGACCTGTCTCCAGGCCCTTGGGGAAGTACTTACCTGATTTACACCTGAGGCTCCACCACTTAATACAGTTTTTAGTGATGGTGGGTAGGAGACCTTTCAGCAGAGTTCACTCAGCTCCATTGCTGCCCTCTGCAGCTTCAACAGAGTGACTTCAGCACTCTCCCCTCTGCTTTCTGTCTTCCATTATAGGACCCTTGAACAGAGTCCATGCCATGATGAATACATTCCCTACCACAAACTGGAATCCACTGTTCTCTCTTTTTCAGTTCAGTTCCATTATGCCAGCAATTCAGAGTTCATGTACAGTGTTGGTGAGTTCTCAAAGTGCAAAGAGGATTGAGGATTTCTGGATAGGAAGCTTATACAAATGAATTCTCTCTGTAATTGTACTTTCCCCTGTTCACGGATAGTTGGGAGTAGAGCACTCCTTCCTTATAGAATTTCTATCTGGAGTTCTGGATAAACAGCTTATAAAGCAGCTCTATTCACCAACAGATGGTGGCAGAGAGCTTCTTCTCCTATGGAGCTTATTCCATTTGCTGTTTCTCCTGTTCACCAGCAAATGATAGTAGGGATGAGGGAGCTCCCATCCCTACCCTCTATAGCTTCAGGCCACAGGGTTTACAGATAAGATGCTGCCTTAAGTAACTTTAGGCTACTGAAAAGACTCATCTTTCTGTAAACGTAGGGAAAATGCTTTGGAGGTTCTCTTTTGAATCTTGATCATGTAATGATTAATCTTTATCTGTGTTTTCTTGTTCTTTTGCACATACTGGTACAAATAAAACCCTTAGTGTTTTATGTTACCTGGTAGGAAGGCTAAGGTAGAAAATGCCAGTATTGTATTGACCATAGTTGTGACCGAGACCAGCTGAAGCACTTTTGCTGACAGTCCAACCCCAGACATGCAGACCCAAAGATAGGAGGAAGGGCATTGTCACCGGAGGGACCTTACCTCTGGAATTCCAACAGAGCTACTTAGTTAGCCTTCAGAGAATAGTACAAGTTCACCTTTTCTGCTAAGCCTTTTCCGGATGGGTCTAAACCCCAACCGTGTTTTCTTTTCCTTGCTCTTCTGACTTCTGGTGGTAAGGTGGTTAGTTTAAGCTCTAATGTTTCTTGGAGATGACATTTATTTAACCCTCCCGCCCTTGGAGGTTCAATTAGATATTGCATTCTTCACATGGCATCTTTACACTGAATGGCATTGCCATGTGCTATTAAACAGCTGCCATTTTCCACCCCAGAGATGGCTGAATTTCAGTGCTGAGGAAAGTGATCCCTGGTGCGTATTAGCTTGCATTGCACTGTGCGATCCTTTGGGGTGGAAGGTGTTGTGTATACATGTAGATGTTCTCACCATGAATGATCAGGTATATGTTAAGAGACTAAATCTGAAGATTTTTGAATGTAATAGGGTTAGTATTAGCACCTGAAGCATTTCTAATAACGAGGCACGGCTTCTAGTTAGACAAGTAGCATGCCTCACACTGCCCTCTGGCCCCTCAGCTGAAACAGGGCATCCTTTCTTTATTTTTTGGAGGAAGGGCGTAATTAGAGAAATGACAAAACTGCCACCAAGAGGACAATGAAAGAGCCCAGGTAGCAGCAAAGGGCAGGGACCATGGGGAGAGAAGTTAGGGAGCCAGTGGCGCAGCTGGGGCTAGGTGGGTCCCACGCCCACCGCTTCTTTTTTTTTTTTTTGGAGGGGGGGGGACTAAGAGGACGGGGTATGGGAAAGAAGTGGCACAGCAGCAAAGGGGGCTCCATGATGCGGGGGTGAGCGAGGGAAGCCATCCAGCTCCACCAAGGAGCGACTAGGAGCTCGCAGCTCCTGCAGTAGCCCTCGGGGCGTTGCATCCTGGTCTCCCCTCCTCCTCTTCCTCCCCCCCTCCCTCAGTCCGCCTCTATCCCTGCATTCCCTGCTGCAGCAACGGCTCCCCCCGCCGCCCCCCGCCCTGAATCCCATCAGTAGCAGCAGCTCCCAGGCTCAGCGCCGCTCTCTGCAGCTGTGCGCCGCGGCTGCTCCGTCCGCTAGGGCTGGGGAGGCCGCCATGTTGGATCCTGAGAGCCCAGCAGCAGGAGCGGCCGCCGCCGCCGCCTGTGGGTGTGAGTGAGGGGGAGACCCGGGAGCCGGGCCGGCGAAGTGTGTGTGTGTGTGTGTGGGGGGCGTGTGGAGGAGCAGGAGCCGGCGGAGCGGAAAGCGGGGCGCAGGCTGGGAGCCCTCCCTGCCCCCCGCCGGAGGAAGATGCCCTTAGCCCGGTGGGGCGAAGCCGGGGCAGCATCTCTCCATCCCCTGGATTGAAAACACCGGCAGCAGCACTTCCCAGCACCTGGGGGCCTTACATGTCCAGTGTCTTCTAATCTCCTCCAGCAGGAGGGGGGGCACCCCGCTCCCCGGGCAGACACCCGGCAGGAGGACACGCACAGACATGGGAAGGATTTGACAGGGTTATTAGCCTGCCCCCCACCTTCCCTGGGTGGTGCTGGTATTTCGGGGGCTGGTTAGCGCCCCACTCCACACACAGCAGAGAAGAAGGTGGGGGGATGAAGCCTTTTATTTTTGGGGATCACTGAAAAGCCTTAAAAGGAGACTCCTTGAGGAGGAGAAAGGAAAAGCCTTCCTCAGACAGGACTTGGCTGAGCCCTGAGGAGGGGCTGCTTCCAGCGACCTGTTCCCCCCACCCTTCTGAAGAAATTGCCACTGATGCATTTACCGAGTGGTGCTGGAGGAGGAGGTGGAGGTGGTGGGTATTTTGTAGCCCTTTCCCTCCCCTCCTCTATGCATTTAATTTTCTTCTTCCTTTTATATATTTTTCCTTCTGCTGCTCCTTCCTGGGAAGTGAATTGCTGATGCAAACTGAATGGGGCTTTTACACTTTAGTGATGCAGTGGGATTCTTTTCAGGATTATGTTGCATGATTTGAATTTTGAATGAAGACCTTTTTAAATATATAAATATCTCTATTGCTCTATATATGATAAAATTGGTGTCAGTCTTGGTTGAATTTCATTTTAATTATTATTATTTAAATGTCAAGAGTGACGATATATTTTTTCTTTCTTTTTAAAAGTATTAAAATATTTTTTTTTAGGATAACTCTTTTTTCAGTCAAATGTGTATATACTGTATATGTGTGTGTATATTAGTGAAACTGACCGAGATTCAGTTTTCAGACTAGGAACACTGAGGTGGATTGTAAATTCAGCACCACCTTTGCTACATTGACATTTGTTTTAAAAACATACGTTGTTGATTTTCTTTTTTAACAATCCATTTAAAAGTTGTTTTTTTTAAAAAAATAATAATAATTAAAAAAGAAACCCCAGTACAAACTGAAACAACCATGTCTGGAGAGGTGCGTTTGAGGCAGTTGGAACAGTTTATTTTGGATGGGCCAACTCGGACTAATGGGCAGTGCTTCAGTGTGGAAACCTTGCTGGATATACTCATCTGCCTTTATGATGAATGTAATAATTCCCCCCTGAGGAGAGAGAAGAATATTCTTGAGTATCTAGAATGGGGTAAGTCTGAACATACTTACTTTGTTTGCATCCTTTACATGTTCACATGTGCTTTGTAGTGTGTCACTATGTTATACATGTATAGTTGGGGTCTGTTTATAGCCCATGTTTTATTCAAGAGTCTTATAATATGTGTACTTTACAGTTTTTTAATCGTATTTATTACAATAATTTCACATCAGTTATCACAGGTGAAGTTTTCACTAAAGATGGGAATTCATCTTTTGACACCACCGGCTTCTGGCATGTGGAGTTTTTTTTGTTTTAGGCCACCTAATGTAATTTTTTGCATTTGAAGCTTTTTAGGATGATGCTGGGTAGATCCCCTGATAGGAAAAAAGACAAGTGCACGGTTCTTTAACTTTTCTGTGCAATCAAATTTATGGTCTATTAAAGTAAAAAGCATTGATAGGAGAGAGGGGTGGAAAAAGCCAACCTTCTTAAATGATGTATGCATTTGAAATGTTTGTTAAAATAGAGAAAATATGTCATCTGTTACCTAAGGTCATTGCTGACCTGAATATAATGCTTGGTTTCTGGTAGGGAAAATAAAGTTGGAAAGCAGAGTCCAGAGTCAACTTGTCTTCTTTTTTTCTTGCTATTTTGAGATTTAGCACAATAATAGACTGCTTAGAATTTTTAATGAAATAGATTAATGATGATAATTAGTGGCTGAACTTTCCTGAATTCATGATAGGGCAGGTTGTCCTGTTTTTTTCTTCTTCTAAATATAGATGTAGCACAGAAGATACAGTCTCACATAAGAATCCTGATGAGGACAGTTACTGTATGTGACCTTCAAGCTTCAAAGTCATGCTGTACTTTTAAATTGAATATAAAATCTTTATCATCTATATTTCACAAAATGTACATAAGCAGACTGCTGTCTTTAAGAACACCTTTCCAATCTTCATAATTAGCATTATATATGTTAAACAGCTAGCTGGAGTCTTCATAATGAAGTCATTGAAGGAAGATTATTGTTGGGTCAGTTATCAAAACATACTAAGCAGTTCTGCACTGTTTATTAATTTTATTTGTGTGCTCTTTCCTATATTCATACTGACATGGAAAGAATATCTGACTCAATAATTGAAATTCTTGAACTCTTCATAATTATATTTGTCTTGTGCTTTTATTAACCTGAATAGCAGAATTTAACACATTTTGACAAGCTGAAAAGGTAATTTTTTAATACTTTAAGAATTCATGCTCTAAAATTAGTACTGTGACAGATGTTTGCCATATTCTCTGACAGGGAATGTTTTTTAAAATTTAGTGGCTCCAAAGAAGTCTTACATTGGAGAATTTATTGTGCTAACAAGAGTTCATTGGTTTGGCAAGTTGATATCCTGTAAATAGGTTAAAGATATCAATGGGAGCGGGATAATGGAGTTTTTAGAACTTTCCACATTGATTGCTGGTACTTACATCATGCAGTGATAGTCACTTGACCTCTGACTCTGTCATCGTAAGATTCTGACAGTGATTGCAGATTTTTACATTAAGTTTGTGAGGGATCTACTAGATTACTTTTAATAGTGCAAAAACAAATCAAATGCTATTTTGGAAAGACTGCAATAAACGCTCTTGTATGCCTGGTTTCTGGAACTATTTTCTGCTTTACCACTCTTTTCTCCTCCTCTTGCAAGAGCTCCACACCAAAGACTCTCTCCACTTGAGGGTGAATTTCTACATTGTTTATAGGCAAGGGTCTGCCATAGCACTTGCCATTCTGATTTTTAACTTGTAAATTTCAAATAGGTTTGTCAAGGGTTGGTTAAGAATGAAAAGTTGCAACAGTGTCCTCTGATACTGAGGCACAAGGGAGGTGACTTATCGAATGAGGCCCTTCCCCTGAAAACCCATACGCATGTGAGTAGTGCTTTCTCAAGCAAGTATTCCCACTAACTTCACTAATTACTCACATGAGTAAGGGTTTGCAGGGTTGGGTTGTTGTTGAGATGTCTCATTATATTTAGGTATTAGAGTGTGTAATAAAGAGTTACCTGCTTCTTTTTTTGTAAGGTAGTCACACTCTCACACTTATCAGTTCAGAAAAGGGACAGTGATAGTGGGTGGAGGTGGGGGCAGTTACACATGTATTTAATGTCAGAGGCACTATTGAGATAGTGGTCTGAGCATAGGGCTGGCAGCCAGGAAATCTCATTCTCCTTCTGGCTCTGTCAGTGACACATGCAAGTCATTTCACATCTCTGTCTCAGCTTCCCCATTTTGTGGATGGGGAATATAATATCTACTTTTCTCCTGGGGAGTTGAGAGAGCTACAGTTTGTAAATCACTTAGAGCTACTCAGATGAAAAGTCTTAAACAAATGCAAAGCATTTCAATCTGTTTTTCATCAGTGGACTAAAATTGATTAGGGGCCAGATCCTGCTTCTATTGGAAGTGGGTGCAGAAATCTATTGGCAAAGAGCATTTTGCAAGATTGGGACCTATGGCCCTGTGACTTGTCCCATCAAAATTAGTGGGGCTACTCATGATTATAAAATTAAGCGCATGTGTATTGCAGAATCAAAGCTTTGTATATTTTTAGCCTATTATTGAGCACAAGCTATGAATATTTAAAAAAAAAAGAGTAAAAAGCCTCCTCCAAGTTGTACCATCATGTTTGAAGATTTCAATAATGTCTTTCAAATTTCATTTAAAAAAATCTTAGTATACTAAGTTACAGTGTGTGTGTGTGGGGGGGGGGAATAGTCAGTGAACTTCCAGTTTTTATGCACTCCTGTAAGTTAAAAACATGTGAATAGATTTTTGTTTTTCTGGAGAGGGTCGGGAGAAGAGTTGGGATTTGGGGTTTAAAAAAATTGCTTCAGGAACAAGTCTTTGTATGTTAAATTTCATGCCAGGTTGAATATTTATAGTGGAGTTATAAACTCTTGGAAGAGGGTTAGGAGGAGGTTTAGAATGGAAAAGTTGACATAACCTTAGCAATAGCAGTATTACTACAGCTATATTAAGAATGTTGTGTTATCTGTTCTTATTCAATACTATGATTACTTATAAAGTGAAGCAACGTAGTAATGATGGACATCTTAACCAGGTTTTTCAGCTTTTATTTTTGAATTGCTGTGGTGAATGTAACTTGCTAAACTTGGGGAGGGAAAGCTAATTTCAGTGTAACAAGCATGTGTTTTGTTTAGCTTTCCATCCTTTTTTCATCATGGTAAGAGACATGAGAAGAACCTGAAGTATCAGGCTAATTATTTTGTGATTTAAGAATCTGTTTTTGTTTTAAATCCTAGGTTAGACTTAAAATAAAACTTCTTTTCCCCATGTATTCATATTTTATCAATGATATGACATACAATGTAATATGGCTTGATTATATATTCATCATTTATTTCTGTCAAGTAATAAATACATTACATAACTCATTGATGGAAACAGTCAGTGTGAATGAGTTCTGAGAGTTAATCAGCATGAATCTTGGAAATAAATGATATAGCCAGACTTGGTCCCACTCTGTGTACTGTGTGTGCAAACTGGTTTTAGTTTTGATGGTCAATTGTATTTCTGGTTCAGAATAGAGAGATTCTCTAGTTGCAGCAACTGGAGACTGCCAGCAGGAGAGATTGAGAATGCCAGGCATGTTGTTTTTCTTTTCTATAACGGCAATGGTTTTCATTGATGCTTACAAGCCTGGGGGGTGCAGGCCAGGATGCAGGGGATTATAAGAAGAAAAATAGTAGTAAAGAGGAGGTGTTTATTTAAAAAAAAAAATCAGGTTTATAAATTTTTTTTGCTCTTCACTTTTTAAATACTTTCTTATAGTGAGATTGATTTCGAATAGTCTCAAGAAAAGTGAAGAGAGTCACATTGCTTAGGAAACTTTAAATCTAGATCAAAGAAAGCCTTCCAAAATATACAGGAGGAGGGGAAAAAAGCACTAACAGAGGAATGAAGTAGATGACTGTGTGTAAAACTCTTTCATCTCTAACTTGTATTAGAAATATAAAATGACTTTCACTACCATTTTTTTTCTGTTTCTGATAGGTGAAGTTTATTTTCCTCACTTTATTTTTAATGGCATGAAACAGTTATGGGTTTTTTGTGTGTGCATCAGCATCATTGATGATGGCAGCCCAGTTTTTAGAGTGTAACTGTTGCCATTGAGACTGGAAGAGGGACATGTATCTTTATTTTTTAGTCCTGTAAAAATAACAGTTCTGTAATTTACAACTGTTTGGTAAGACAATTTTAAAGGTTTAAATTTCTGAATAGTTTAACATAAATGCACATAGAAGTATGAGAGAATTAATGGTTTGTTTTTTGTTTTAGTTTTTTAGATCATTTGTCTTTTAAAAAACAAACCTACTCTCTGTGTCTCATATCAGTTGTTCAATCCTTTGTAGGTCATGGCAAAAATAACAGGAGTTGTCAGGTACAGTTTAGTCATGTTTGTGCTTGTATGTATAAGCAAACCTGATAATTCAAACAAAAAAACCCCACAACAACATAAACCAAACAAACCCCTTAGTCAGACCGCACTTCTCAGCAAACACAGACTAGCTGAGCGTTTTAGTTAAGTCTTCTGTTACTGAAAGAGTTCATTGTTTTTATAAAATATTCTCCAATATAATTGGTAGTATATAAGGTATTAGAAATAATTAAAAATAAATTATACTTTTCAAAATAAATTACATTCTCTCAGGAATTGTCCTGGTGTGTGTATGTTTTATTCATTTAGGACCTAGTCTTTAGTCTAATTGAAATTATTAAAAATATTGCTATTAGCTTCAGTGAGAGCAGGATTAGCTAAGAAGAGCTAAGGCTTCAGTTCAGCAAGGTAGTTAAACAGGTAGTTAATCGTGAGTAGTTACATTGACTGGGGGGTAGGGGCTGAGTATGGGGGCTATGTGTGTGTAGCCCTTGCAGGATTGGAGCTTAATTCACAAATTTCTGGAGCATAATTCCTAATGGGTCCCCTCACCAGTCATTCATATGAATTATTAAGGTTCAATTGTATTTGTTATACATTTGGAATTTCAAATGTCTCTTGTATTGCCAAATAGAGGTTTCTGTCTTGCAGTTGTATCTTTTATCAGAGTAATTTGTGAATTTCTATACCAAATTATTTTGTATAAAGTATAAGTGAATTTAGTGTACATGAAAGTGAGAACAATAATAGCAGCTTGAGCCATCTTGTATTATAAACCATGTAAGATTTTAGCACACCTTTTTCTGTCTTGATTACCAATTATGGTAAACAAGGCAATAATTACTGTGTGGTCAAATGAACTGTGAGACTACCAAACTCCATTTTACTTAGTTTAGGATTTTAAGTCAATCTGCCAAAGAGTAATGTATTAACCCACTGAGCTGTCAGTCAGTTTCTTAAATATTCAAACTCAAGGTATCACAGGACTTTAATTTTTAGACTATTGTATTTGTTTAAAAAATCCATCAGAATTTATGAGTAGGTCAGCTGCATTTGCAGCTATTCATGGGCTGCACCATTGGGCTCTTTTTGGCGCTTTTGTGTAGTTTGGGAGTGTAGATTGTTTTTTATTTGATTTGAAAGGAGTACAGTGCTGTTTGATGAATGAGAACAGCACACTAACATTTAGCACATCATCTTCAGGAATTAGGAATTCTTTTATTCCATATGGAAATTCTTAGCATGCTTTAGTTTAACAGAAATGAAAGGAGAAATATAATTATCTGAGATATTATGTTAACTGTGGCATAATCTCATGCCATGATTAATAAACTAATCGGGATAAAACATTTTTCAGGCTAAAGTGTTAATACGTTATTTTATTTGTGGTATAAAATCATGATTTGATTTTTAAATATTCTGCTTGGACTGTTTAAAGATCTCTGTACAAATCCATAAGCTCAGTGTGAGGTAGGTGCAGTTTAATTTACAATGCAGTATATGTATCAAAATTAAACTCTTCTCCCCTTCCGCCACACACTAAATATAAATAAATTATACTAAACTACATCTTTTATATCCTATGGTACATAAATAATTCACAAAGATATAGTGCTATAAGGTTAATGAGTTTATTTAGCTCAATATATTAAATAATTTGGGCTATGTTTTTCAGCAGACTGAGAGGCCCTGCCTCTTTCTTGTTTGCAGATACAATTTGCACTCACATATTGTCTCCTGTAATATGAACTGCAGCTGCAAAAATGAGTAGCTTCACTTCTAGCCACTTGATTTCCACCCACGGTTGGGTAGTTATAGGTGCAGCTGTTCAAACTTGCTACTGCTATTCAGATGGAGGTGCAAAACTCCAAGCACAAAATGGATGGAGGCCCTTTAGCAAATTACCCCTCTCCCTTGTCTTGCCTGATCTATTGATTGATTTTTATTGATTTAGAATCCCCAAGTAACACTCTGAAATTTAGTAGGTTCTTGACCTAAGATTAGGCCCAGCATTATCAGTATTACTGCTTTGGGAACCCCAGGGGGGCATGACAGTGACAATAATACTCACACTCAGGGAAAATCTTCTGTAATTGTAAAATTTTTATTATTAAAACAATTAGTCCAATAAGTAAACAAATCCAGACAAGTAAAGTGATGTAATACAACACTGTTAATACAGCCAGTACCATTATAGGTATATACTCACTCTATTCTTGGGAAGAGTTCTAAAAGTTGAGACAGATAATAGTCGGGCACGCCGATGAAGAACTCCCAATGGCTGTACCTGAGACCAGGATGTTTTATAGACCTTGATGGTTCACAGGCATATGTATGCATAGCTCATCTCTCCTTTACCATATTTTAACTTGCTCACTCACATAATGTTATCCTGTAGGTTAGTATAGTAATGAAGATAAACTCATGAACATATATATCAGTTGTACTACTATGGTTACCTGCGATTAAGCATTTGCTAATGTTTCCTCCAAAAAATACTCTTAAAACTGGTACATGTTGCCTTCTTGCAACACTTGAGTGTTACAAAACAATAAACAAAGTCTTGTGCCATCTTGTAACTTTAGGTCACTGTTTGTTTGCTTACTTATGCCTGTGTATTGAGCAACTACTCTTACTCAGGCTGTAAGGCCTTATACTTATGCTAATTGCTTTAGGTCACGAAAGCTTGTGTTCTGCGATCAATTTCTTATCCCTTTGTTTTATTATTACTTCTATAATTACTATATGGCTGTGCTTGTTTTTTAGAGGATGATCTACACATTAATGTTTACCTTGAGCAGGGGTGGCCAACCTGTGGCTTCAGAGCTGCATGCGGCTCTTCAGAAGTTAATATGCGGCTCCTTGCATAGGCACCAACTCCGGGGCTAGAGATACAGGTGCCAACTTTTCAGTGTGCTGGGGGACGGTGCTCACTGCTCAACCCTACTCTGCCACAGCCCCTGCTCCTTCCTGTTCCCTTCCCTGAGCCTGCCACTCCCTCGCTCCTCCCCCTCCCTCCCAGAGCCTCCTGCATGCCACATGGGGAGGGAGTGGGAGGTGCTGACCATCAGGGCTGCTGACAGGTGGGGGGCAGCTGATCATAGAATATCAGGTTGGAAGGGACCTCAGGAGGTCATCTAGTCCAACCCCCTGCTCAAAGCAGGACCAATCCCCAACTAAACATCCCAGACAGGGCTTTGTCAAGCCTGAACGTAAAAACTTCTGAGGAAGGAGATTCCACCACCTCCCTAGGTAACACATTCCAGTGTTTCACCACCTTCCTAGTGAAAAAGTTTTTCCTAATATCCAACCTAAACCTCCCCCACTGCAATTTGAGACCATTACTCCTCATTCTGTCGTCTGCTACCACTGAGAACAGCCTAGATCCATCCTCTTTGGAACCCCCTTTCAGGTAGTTGAAAGCAGCTATCAAATCCCCCCTCATTCTTCTCTTCCGCAGACGAAACAATCCCGGTTCCCTCAGCCTCTCCTCATGTCATGTGTTCCAGTCCCCTAATCATTTTTGTTGCCCTCCGCTGGATGTTTTCCAATTTTCCCTCATCCTTCTTGTAGTGTGGGGCCCAAAACTGGACACAGTACTCCAGATGAGGCCTCACCAACGTCGAATAGAGGGGAACGATCACGTCCCTCGATCTGCTGGCAATGCCCTTACTTATACATCCCAAAATGCTATTGGCCTTCTTGGCAACAAGGGCACACTATTGACTCATATCCAGCTTCTCGTCCACTGTAACCCCTAGGTCCTTTTCTGCAGAACTGCTGCCTAGCCATTCGGTCCCTAGTCTGTAGTGGTGCATGGGATTCTTCCGTCCTAAGTGCAGGACTCTGCACTTGTCCTTGTTGAACCTTATCAGATTTCTTTTGGCCCAGTCCTCCAATTTGTCTAGGTCCCTTTGTATCCTATCCCTACCCTCCAATGTATCTACCTCTCCTCCCAGTTTAGTGTCATCTGCAAACTTGCTGAGGGTGCAATCCACGCCATCCTCCAGATCATTAATGAAGATATTGAACAAAACTGGCCTCAGGATCGACCCTTGGGGCACTCCACTTGATACCGGCTGCCAACTAGACATGGAGCCATTGATCACTACCCGTTGAGCCCGACAATCTAGCCAACCTTCTATCCACCTTTATAGTCCATTCATCCAGCCCATACTTTTTTAACTTGCTGGCAAGAATATTGTGGGAGACAGTGTCAAAAGCTTTGCTAAAGTCAAGGAACAACACATCCACTGCTTTCCCCTCATCCACAGAACCAGTTATCTCATCAGAGAAGGCAATTAGATTAGTCAGGCATGACTTGCCCTTGGTGAATCCATGCTGACTGTTCCTGATCACTTTCCTCTCCTCTAAGTGCTTCAGAATTGAATCTTTGAGGACCTGCTCCATGATTTTTCCAGGGACTGAGGTGAGGCTGACTGGCCTGTAGTTCCCCAGATCCTCCTCCTTCCCTTTTTTAAAGATGGGCACTACATTAGCCTTTTTCCAGTCGTCCGGGACCTCCCCCGATCGCCATGAGTTTTTAAAGATAATGGCCAATGGCTCTGCAATCATATGCGCCAACTCCTTTAGCACTCCCGGATGCAGCGCATCCGGCCCCATGGACTTGTGCTCATCCAGCTTTTCTAAATAGTCCTGAACCACTTCTTTCTTCGCAGAGGGCTGGTCACCTCCTCCCCAGACTGCTGCACTGGGCAGCACAGTATGGGAGCTGACCTTGTTCGTGAAGACGGAGGCAAAAAAAGCATTGAGTACATTAGCTTTTTCCACATCCTCTGTTACTAGGTTGCCTCCATCATTCAGTAAGGGGCCCACACTTTCCTTGACTTTCTTCTTGTTGCTAACATACCTGAAGAAACCCTTCTTGTTACTTTTAACATCTCTTGCTAGCTGCACCTCCAGGTGTGATTTGGCCTTCCTGATTTCACTCCTGCATGCCCGAGCAATGTTTTTGTACTCTTCCCTGGTCATTTGTCCAGTCTTTCACTTCTTGCAAGCTTCTTTTTTGTGTTTAAGATCAGCAAGGATTTCACTGTTAAGCCAAGCTGGTCGCCTGCCATATTTACTATTCTTTCTACACATCGGGATGGTTTGTCCCTGTAACCTCAATAAGGATTCTTTAAAATACAGCCAGCTGTCCCCCTCATGTTATTCTCCCGGGGATCCTGCCCATCAGATCCCTGAGGTTGTCAAAGTCTGCTTTTCTGAAGTGCAGGGTCTGTATTCTGCTGCTCTCCTTTCTTCCCTGTGTCAGGATCCTGAACTCGACCATCTCATGGTCACTGCCTCCCAGGTTTCCATCCACTTTTGCTTCCCTTACTAATTCTTCCCAGTTTGTGAGCATCAGGTCAAGAAGAGCTCTGCCCCTAGTTGGTTCCTCCAGCACTTGCACCAGGAAATTGTCCCCTATACTTCCTGGACTGTCTGTGCACCGTTGTATTGCTCTCCCAGCAGATATCCGGGTGATTGAAGTCTCCCATGAGAACAAGGGCCTGCGATCTAGTAACTTTCGTTAGTTGCTGGAAGAAAGCCTTGTCCACCTCATCCCCCTGGTCCGGTGGTCTATAGCAGACTCCCACCATGACATCACCCTTGTTGCTCACGCTTCTAAACTTAATCCAGAGACACTCAGGTTTTTCTACAGTTTCATACCGGAGCCGGGGGGGTGGTGGGGGGGAGCGGCTGCTGAGGTATTACTGTGGCTCTTTGGCAATGTACATAGGTAAATTCCGGCTCCTTCTCAGGCGCAGGTTGGCCACCCCTGACCTTGAGGCTAGTTCTTTTCATAGTATTAGCCAATATTCTAACATCCTGGATTATATTTAAAAACAGCAGTTATCTATTTTGCCATAACTATGATCAATCTGTATAGGAAATATCCAGAAATAATTAAAAAGAAAAGGAGTACTTGTGGCACCAAGTACTCCTTTTCTTTTTGGGAATACAGACTAACATGGCTGCTACTCTGAAACCAGAAATAATTAGTTGCTGTTGCCAAGCAGCAAAACGTAGATAGTGAATGGACTATTTCAGTGCTGGGTAGAGTAGGTATTTGAGACTGTGGGTTAGAAATCTTATATGGTATTCTGAAGATTGTAATGTTAGAACACTGCCTTGGTTTTGTCTTTTTGGGGGAAAAACTTCCATGAGTATATTATTTACATTAGTTTAAAGAGAGTTCCTTTTTCTGGCTGAACATACGGAATATTTTGTTCCTTTCTTGGCCAAGTTACCTCCACATACTTGTTTTCTTAAAATCCTAATTGAGCTTGGGAATGTTACTGATGGGGACAAAAATTTTTAAAAACTGCAACTGATTTAGTCATGTGAAACTTTTTGCTCACTGCAGGATTTTTATTTCAACTAGTTTAAAGATGACATTAGGCTTAATAGGTGCAAAAACCCTCTATTCAGACAGGTCAGTTTACTTTATTCCTAGTAATACAGTCTAATAAGGTTTACTAGCAGTTACCATGGATAAAATCCACATGAGTTGCACCCAGACTCTTAAGACTTTGTTTCATAAATCTTCCTTATCCGTATCCAGAATTACAGTTTCATTTAAGTTAGTTTGTTACACAACTTAGTTAGACCTCTTTTATTCTCGAGGATTAACTTTTTGATAGGTAGAAGGTACATAGTACTCCGCAGCTCTTAGCACCTATTTAAAAGGTTTTGAATTGCAGCCCTACTTATATCAAACTATTTTTTTTAGGTCATATTGAAACTAAAACCTTACATGAAATAGTAACTTTTGCATTTCAGCTGTAATTTGATCATAGTTTTATTACTAGAATTTTATGGCAACTGTTCACATAACGTATTACTGGTTGTTGAGAGAGGAGGACACGTTAAATTGCTGAAGAAATATTAAGTGTTTGAAAAATGTTGTGCAACCATTTTTGTTTCTTATGTTCAATTTCAAATTTTGTCTATAGTAGTGGTTATGCTTAAAGTGCTCCTGATTTATTGTTT
Organism: Lepidochelys kempii; assembly: GCF_965140285.1. Taxonomy (NCBI): domain Eukaryota; kingdom Metazoa; phylum Chordata; order Testudines; family Cheloniidae; genus Lepidochelys; species Lepidochelys kempii. The sequence continues at coordinate 157,904,939 of NC_136382.1, forward strand.
TCTTTTTCCTGTGAAATTCTAAGTAGTTTGAGGCCTTGATTAGAATCAGTGTCTTGTTAGGTCAGGATCTGAGAAGTACACTTTCGTTACTGGACCTGGTCAACAGCAGTTTCTCTAGTATTTTTGGTATAACGTTAAAATCCCCATTGAAAGGGCCTCTCCCCACCATTACTACCATCACCACCTCCTCCCCAGTCACTGAGGCTAAGCTTTCTTATAACCCATATGTATCAGCAACCCCATTCAATCATCTGATCTTGCTTGCCCCACTCTTACCTCATCCCTCATCTCTCTCCGTAATGTGTCCCTCTTCTTTTGTTCATTCTCTTCATAATACAAGCATGTTTAAGTCTTTACGAAAACAAAAACCATCTTTGACATCACTTGCTTCTCCAGCTGTTGCCCCATTCTCTCCCCTTCTTCATCTCTAAGCTCATTGAGCATGCTGTCTGCAGTTGCTGTATCAAGTTCCTTTCCTCCAGCTCCATCTTAGATCCTTTCCAGCCAGGCTTCCTCACGTTACACTCCACTGAAATGACTCTCACCAAACTCTCTCATAACACCTTCCTTGCCAAAGCTCAGAACCAGTAGTTCATGCTTGTCCTCCTTGACCTCTAAGTTACCTTTGGCACAGTCAGTTACGTTCTTCATTTTGAAATTCTGCCTTCCCTCAGGCTGTGTGACTCTGTCTTCTAACTATTGGTTATTCTCCTGCCTCTCTGATTGCTTCTTTAGTGATTCATTCAGTGGGTCCTCCTCTTCCTTGCTCAAACTTTGGTGGGGGGGGGCACATGGCTTCATTCTTGGCCCCTTCTCAATGCCCGCTACATACACTGTAGGTAATTTCATTCATAAACCTAGCTTAAGCTATCATCTGTAGGCTGATAGCTCACAGATATACCTGTGCACTCTTCCATCCAAACCAAAATCTCAGCCTGTACTCCTGATTTCTGATAGATGTCCAGCTGTCAACTCCTTCTCAACATGGCTGAAACTGAGCTCTTGATCCTCCCTTCCCCCTCCCCAGGCCTTCTCTACTTTCTCAGTCACCATGGACAGCAGCACCTCCCTCCTTGTCATTCAGACTTGTAACCTGGTCATCATCTTTGACTTGGCACTTTCCTTAGAGCCACACAACCAGGGCATGTCTAAATCATCTTGCCACTATTTGCAAGGAGAAGTACATGGCAATTGTGGCAGGAGATACTGAATGGCGTTTATACATCAAAACACTATCTGTACTCACTGTTGAATTAAATTATAGTGCATAGCTCTCCTTATGTTTATACAAATATATAAGTATTGCAGATATCTTGAAAGTGATAAAATTGTCACTGTTTAGATGTCATGGTGATAGAGGCCTTTAAATATAACTAATGTAAAGATAGATAAGAATTTCAGAATGTACTTATGTGCCAGGGAACATCTGTTCCATTTTTGTAAAAGTTAAGAAGATGGTCTCTCTTGGTGTGTAGTGGATAGGAACAATTAGTTTCCTAACATGTAGGAGAGATGCCTCAGCATTGTGATCAGTCTTTTGTAGTCCTTTGTGCAGGCAAAACAATGAATTCTTCAGTCTGCTTAGGCTGATTTAGAATGTTGCCATTTCTGAATCTATGAATGCTTCTCCCATTAGGTTTTTATTTTTAGCTGGTACTTCACTAAATATACTACTAATAATACCAGTTTTTGTATGGGTCTGTGCACACCTACTTGGTATTTTCAGTTTTGAGTCCAACAACTCACTGAACAAGTCTCCATCTCTCCTGTGCTGATTGCCAATAAATTTGCTGCTATATTGCTCCATCATTTTGTCTCTTTTGACTTCAGGTTTTGCCATTTTAAATTTTTTTAGTGTTTCCAGAGGTATTTGAAAAGTAACTTCTGCTGGTTAACTCATAATCTGAAATCTTTGGTTGTCTCTTGCCAAGTCTAGGTGCTTCTGCTGAGCTTCCTTATCAACACTAGAGCATAAAACGCTGCTCCAAAATCCCATATCTACTTTCGGAGAACTCTTAGTGTTAGATAGGAAGCATCTCTAAATAGCTGCTGCACAATCTCTATATTTCCCTACATAATTCTGGTGTTTTAAGAACTGAAAACTGATTGAAATGTCTTCAGAGCTGTCAAGGTTCCTTCCCCACTGTGAACTCTAGGGTACAGATGGGGGACCTGCATGACAACCTCCTAAACTTATTTTTACAATCTTAGGTTAAAACTTCCCCAAGGTACAAACTATTTTCCTTTTTCCCTTGGACTTTATTGCTGCCGCCACCAAGCGTCTAACAGACAGACAGACGGGAAAGAGCCCGCTTGGAAACGTCTTTCCCCCAAAATCCTCCCCAAACCATACACCACCTTTCCTGGGGAAGGCTTGTTAAAAATCCTTACCAATTTGCATAGGTGAACACAGACCCAAACCCTTGGATCTTAAGAACAATGAAAAAGCAATCCGGTTCTTAAAAGAAGAATTTTAATAGAAGAAAAAGTAAAAGAATCACCTCTGTAAAATCAGGATGGTAAATACCTTACAGGGTAATTAGATTGAAAACATAGAGAATCCATCTAGGCAAAACCTTAACTTACAAAAAGACACACAGACAGGAATATCCATTCCATTCAGCACAGCTTATTTTCTCAGCCATTTAAACAAACAGAATCTAACCCATATCTAGCTAGATTACTTACTAAGTTCTAAGACTCCATTCCTTTCTGTTCCCGGCAAAAGCATCATACAGACAGAGGGAGCCTTTGTTTCTCCCCCCTTCCGGCTTCTGAAAGTATCTTGTCTCCTCATTGGTCATTTTGGTCAGGTGCCAGCGAGGTTATCCTAGCTTCTTAACCCTTTACAGGTGAAAGGGTTTTTCCTCTGGCCAGGAGGGATTTTAAAGGTATTTACCCTTCCCTTTATATTTATGACAAGAGCTTATTAAAATCAGAACTGATTTCAGGGTATGTCGATGTGGACATCATTATCCAAATGTTCAGGTTTTTAGAGACTAGAGAGAAATGGTAATTAAAAAAAACTATTAGTTCAAGAAATCTGCATTGTAATGAGGAAGGTGGTGGCAGAACACTTTTGTGATCTGGGTTGCACAGTGGTTACAGATAATAGTGTTAGTACTTTTGGGACACCACTGTCCCATGGTACTTGCAACTCTCCCTCATTATAGCTCTTTCCCCATTTACCACACTCTCTTTTGTAGTGAAATGCTCTGTTTAAATATTGTGCCAATTCACATTCATGGCAACAAGTGGGACAAATAGAAACTGGCATTCTTATTCTAGCTTTCTAGTGCAGTGTTGGTTTAGCTGCTTTTTCTGCCATTGTGAGAACTATACCAGGCTACGTACAGTTTTTGAGTCACAATTTTTGCCATGTCCATATTGACTGAGGTAACGCTCAGTGAGAGTTTTCAGATTCCCATAGGAATAGCTGGACTCTCTGTTCCATAAATGGTATACTTTGTAAGTATGGATAGAATTCCAAAGAAGGGTTATTTCATGTCAATAATATATATTTCTTGCAAATAAGTGTCTATGTATTCATGTGTTCTGTAGCCCGAAGGTAATTACCTAAAATAGTTCTTGAACACACCCAAAAAATCTGAGTTTTAGCATTTCAGATGGAAAGTGCCACAAGGCAGTTGTGCAGAGATAAGACCATTTTTTTTTTAGCCTGTTTGCCTTAGATATAGCTCAATTGAAAGACACTGATTCTTGTCTTGGCAGACTTAGAGCAGCTGTGTTATTTCCCCCAGCCCATGAAAAGCACTTGATGAACTATGCCATTCTGTCTTGGGATAATTTGAAAGAGTTCTTTTATAATCTCAGCAGTGTCTGACACAAAAGACATTTTTGTTGTTCTTGTCATGATTTGATCTGTCAGAGGCAAGTTATGGGAGTAGCTTTCTTACACAAATAGAGAAGTTTATGGAGAAATGTAACTTCATTCTAGCTACACTTCTTATTGTCATTTTAGGCATTGTATTTCAAATTTTTTTTTTAAACTGCATTTGTTTTTTCCCCCATGCCTAGAAAACCCACCATTGGCTAGAGAAATAGTAGGTCTGTTTTAAACTTCAGTGGCATCTGCCAAAGTTATTTATTAACTCTTTATGAAAAAAAATGGCCAAACTATCTTTAAAAATTGTCTAGTGGGTTTAAAAAAAATTTGGTACCTTACCTGCTTTCTTGCATTACACCTGTCTTGCATTACACCTGTCTGTAAAACTGGGGAATGATGGAAATCTTGTCAGGGATGAAAATTCAGACTCGGATATTAAAAAAGACAAACAATCCCCTATATGAAATCATGGCAGCTAAGAAACAACGATGTATGGTATATGTTACCATGTTATGAAGTTGACTTTTTTTCATTTGTGTTGTTTTTCATTGTCTTGCAATAATTTTAACTACATAAGTAGATTTGTGTCTGTGTATGGATCATGCACTGCCTTAGGCAATCGCTGTAGAGCTTTTCTTGTGAAGTGAGTGAGGAGATGACTAAAAAATCTCCCTTTTATTAGTTTAGCTGAAATGCTTGTTTAAACACCTGGATAGAGAGCATTAATTCTGAAACATAGGGGTTTTGGGGGGGATGGGGGCAGGAGGGGGAAATAACATTGTCTGCATAAAACTTTAAATAATTGCTTTTTCCAATTTTTTTTTTCAGTAATTTCTGAAAGGATATGGCTTTTGGTTGGTGGCCATCAGTAATTCTGGTAACCTGACAATGAAGAAAAATTCTGCTTCCTATTGGGGTTGACGCACCTAATTACAGTCAAAAGTGTTATTAATGATGATGCTGGTTCACATTAGCTGTATATACTTGTAATGTGTTAGGTTGGGAGGGGGGTGGAAGCTGGGGACCAGCTGCTCTCTGTAACATCATCTCTTGCTTCCCTCATGAATATCTGCATAGATATCCCATTGAGAATTAATTCTGTCTGAGCCAGCATTAACCACTGCAAAGTCTCTTCCATGCAGGGCCAGCCTTAGGGAAAATGGTGCGCTAGGTGAACTTTCTTTGATGCCCTTTTATGTACTACTCACCCAGCAATGGGTGGCCACTCCAGCAGGCAGAGCGGCAGCAGGTAGAGTGGTGGCAGAGTTGGCTCCTGCCCCACAGCCCCCTTTATCCCCTCCTCCTGCCCCCCAGGTGGGCACGTGCCTTCTGCAGCCTCTTGACCACGTTGTTCTGCCCCTGACCACAGCACCCTGGGCACTCGCCCATGTCTCTGGCCCTTCTTCCATGACTCCTACTGTAAAGCTGACCGATTTAGCCAAGAGCAGCATCTTTATACTGGAGCTGTACTGTCTGGGGAAAAGAGGGAAGGACCAAATAGAAGCATGGAGATGCTGAACCTTCGTGTTGCCCCATCCTGCCCTCGTGCATGTCGGTGTCTCCTCTTTATGAGATTCCTGGGGAGCCACAGAGCTGGGTGACCATATTTCCATCTATTTTGTACTCCCTAAAATTCCCACTTGAGCGGACACATCTTCCAGGAAATACCTTGAGATTAATCCTTTGAACTTTATGTTCACCTCCCCATTAGGTTATCCATACAAGAGAGTGATACAGCCCCAGGGTGTTTTGCCCTCTTATTGCTGAATCACGTATCCTTAGAATTGACTACTGTTGATCACATGGTTGTCACCCTGTCCAAGTCAGTGACTAGTTGGTTTAAATCCAAAACTATTGGCAAGATAGAGGCAATCGTGCAAAGTTGTTTTAAATCGCATGTCCTTGTTCTGGCCAGTTAGTCTGTTTTGTCAAGAGTGTAAAAAAGATGTCATGATGTTAATCACAAATGCCTCTGTTTCTGCAACTACTGCATAAGCTGCAAACTATGGAGTAAATTGCTCCGGTATCTCTCAAGCAGGATGCCTTAGATTCTAAAGCACAAAGAACTTGTGAGTATTGCAGTACTGAACTGTCCATAAAAACTTCATATCACATAAACTGTAATGAGATTTTTGTGTAACTTGCCTAACTTATTTGTATATTATCTTGTTATTTAAGTAGTAAGACTGTTAGATGTTTAGACTATCACTTTTAACTCGCTCATCTGCAGCAAAATCAAATACACCTCTACCCCGATATAACAGGACCCAATATAACATGAATTTGGATATAACGTGGTAAAGCAGTGTTCTGGGGGGCAGGGCTGCGTGCTTCAGCAGATCAGCGTATCTGGCTCCGACACGCTGCTCTGAGCGGTGTGTTAAGGGTCCTGGGCCAGGGCCAAGGGGTTGAATAAGGGGCAGAGGGTCTCGGGGCGGTCAGGGGACAGGGAGCAGGGGTGTTGGATAGGGTGTGGGAGTCCTGGGGGGGCCTGTTAGGGGGCGGGGATGTGGATAGGGGGCGGGGCAGACAGGGGAAATGGAGCGGGGTGGGGGTTGGATGGGTCGGCGGTTCTGAGGGGTCAGTCAGGGTGGGAAGTGACTATTAATAACAGAAATGCTCAAGGCCAAAGCAAGTTCGATATAATGCGGTTTCACTTATAACACCATCAGATATTTTTGGCTCCTGAGGACCACGTTATATCGGGGTAGAGATGTATCTAAGAGCTATTTAAACTAATCTAAGAGCTATTTAAACTATTCTCTTTTAATAAATGAGAATAGCTGTGTTTTATCAACAAATTCTTTAACAACTTGGATCACTTGTGAGGTATGGTACAGCTTCTTGGTTCTCTCCTCCACTCCCAAGTTTAAGGAAATAATTTCTTGTAACAGAACATTTGTGTGTCTGTCAAAGGTAGACGAGGTCACTTGCATGGGGCCAGTAATTTTTTTATGAGAAAGTAAAATAGTTTTTGCATCATTTTAACCATTCTAGTACGGACAGTTGAGTAATCTGAGCTGGTAGATGTTCATGACAGTTTTCTAATGTTTCTAACTACCAGCTGTGCTTGTTTTTTAATTTAGTTTTTCAGTTTTGTGCTCTTAAACTTGTCTTGTCTAGTTCTTTCTCTCTCCCTCCCTCTCAGTCTCCAAGAACATCAGCGCTGTGAAAAGAATGCTGTGGCAGGGTGGGAAGGTCAATCTGTACTGCTATCATAGCGTCAAGGGTACAAAATCATTTCCTGTGGGACAGGGCAGAGGAAAACGGCACCATATGGTGAATATGGTGAATGAAGTAATTCTGGCAAAGCTACAAGGATTTCTTCTTCATGGTGTGCTGACCATTGTTTTTGATAATCCTTTAGGGGGCCTGTCTTTGCTCCCATTGAAGTCTGGGTCAGAACTCCCATAGGCTTCAATGGGAGCCAATTCAGGCACACCAAACTACAGTAATGTCTTCAGTATTAAACAACGTCGACTCCCCATTGATTATTGCAAATTTTTGGTGTTTAAAAATGTACAGTGTAAATGTTCTGCATTGACTAATAACCGCTTGTGTACTGTACCCCCTTTGATCAGTATTTTAAAAAATCAGTACAACTAACTAAAGGAAGTACAGGCGTTGAAGTACTGTATTATAGTGTAGCCAGGCTCACTAGTGGATCTTAGAGGCCAGTTTCATTTACTTTATAGAAAAGATGGACTGTGTGAAAATATATGCTAGTAATTGGGACAATCTTTTTGTGTTTATAGTTTAAATAGCATGAGGTGACATACCGCTGTGGGGTCAAAATCGTGACTCATATTGGTAAGAAGAAGGCAATATCTGTGAGCCAAATTCTGCTGTCCATTACACAGATGTAAATGTGGAGTTACGTCATTGATTCCACAGGAATTACTCTGAATTTAAACTGATGTAAATGCAAGCAGAATTTGGTCTGGCTCATTTGCATTACAAAGCAAAAATTCTTGTACATCATTATTTTGGCATCTTTTCAGAGAGAGAATTTTTTGAAAGGGATATTATCAGTAGTTGCAAACCTTAAATTTAAATTGCTTGTTAAAATAAAAGAGGGGAATAAAGTGGGGGTTACAAAACCAAATAGGAACAGAAATGTCCTTACATTTGGAGGGGGGAAAAAGTCATTTTTTGGGGAGAAGTTTTAAACATTCATTTGTAAATGTTCTGAACTGAAACAGCAACAACATTGGAAACAGAAGGTGAAAATGACTAATTTAGTTTCCAAGCAAAGTGCTAGGGTATAAACAAACATTATAAAAACACAGAAAATAAATCAGATTGTTAAAACAGAATTTATTTTAAATCTAAGGTAGTATTAATATCATGTAAAGAAGTTTAGTTTTTTAAAATCTATTTTCACCTACTCATGTCCTTTCAAATCTGTTAAACCAAATAAACAGAAACAGTCACTTATGAACCACGCTATTTTGATACTAATTGACGTCCTTATGTGAGTTGTGTATACATTCTTGAGCTCTCTGTAGCTAGAGAAGTTGTCAGGGAGAAAGTTGTGGACAGATAATGCTTTACACTTGAGTATAGTGGCTTTTGCTAAATATCAAAAAGTACTTTATAAAGGTGAGTAAGTATTATCATCTTATATGTGGAGAAACTGAGGCACAGAGGTTCTATGATTTATTAAAACACAGCAATCCAGTGGCAGAATAGTACCTAGGATTAGGTTCATTCATCTGATGTATCTTCGTATGCATTAAGGTTTGGACAGGGTTATTTACTATGGGACTACCTGAAAGTTTGTGTGTTTGTGTGTGTGTGTGTTTTTAAACTAGTGATTTAAAAAAAAAAAACTCTTCATATAGTTCCCAAATGGTAAATTGATGTTCCTCCTCTCAGTGTAATAAAGTTTACTAGAGAAGTCTGCCTAACAGATTTGGAGCCATCATTCTGTGACTTTGTTGCTGTGATGTCCTCTTTGCAGTCTCTCTCTGCTTCAGAATAGGAGAGTTTACAGTGGTGGTGCTTATGTTTTTCTTAATCAGTGGGGTACTTTGAAAAAAATATCTTTCAGAAGTCAGGAGGATGTTTGCAACAATTATACTCAGAGTAGCTGTACATGTGGTTTGAATTGGACCTCCTCCTTTTACAATGGTTTCATCTTTACCTTTGAAAATATTTCGTCCAGTCTCCCAAGGAGCTAATAATATTCTAGTGATATTACCAAGAAAAGTTATTTCAGAAGATCTGTGAACACTAATTCTAAAAACACTTAAGGCCTGATCTGAAGTCAATGGAAGGACTCCTGTTGAGTTCAGTGTATTTTGGACCAGATTCTTGGAGATGTTCAGGTAATCAAGTTATTGAATTAGCTGAAATCTAAATCACGTAACCTGTTTTTGTGCTGTGAAGCTAACTGTTGTAGGGAAGGGGAAAGATATAGCTCTACACCGTAATACAATCCCCCTTGGGATTTCCTGGAAGCCCTTCCCTTGAAGCTATGGAGAGATGGGGGAGTTTGAGGAAGGCAATTCTGGTGATAGAAACTCTTCTTGGTATAGTTTTCAGCTAACCCAGTGAATTACCCATTGGAAATCCTTGTGGGCGTTAGTACTGTCTGAAAGAGTTATTACTTGATGATAACACAGCTCCTCAAGTAGTCTTGCTGCCAGTGGCGAGTAAAGGCAGTGGGACAGCACAGAGGAGCAATTGCTCTATGTGATTGCCTCTGTCGACTAGGAAGTGGCTTTCCTTGCTCGTCTCCAGGAGTCTGCTTCTTGCCCATTCCCACCACCTCTGAAATATCTCACCTTTAGGAAATGATTCTACAGAAACTGTACACGGTGAACCCAAGTTGTTTCCTGGCCTTTGTGCCTTCTTCCCATGGATCCTCCGCATGGGAGTGGATACACTAGACCTTAGTTAATTTTGTAATGGTGTGTCATGTTTAAGGATTTTTAAATACTTTTATATGGTGCTCTGAGGTATGTCTGTCCATATTTATAGTGTCTCACTCATAATGTGCCCAGGATAGAATCACTGAATTTTGCTTTATAGTCCTGTTAAAAACAAGAACTATTCATGAGATTGTACAACACAAGTGGAGTTTATTTCCAGGCACCACATAATTTATATAATACAAAGTGTCTTGCATAGTACATTAACAACATCAGTGATTTTTTTGTCTGAAAAATAAAATGATGATCTCTTTAATAGGGAGATGGATTTATTTTTCAGTTAAGATTTTAAAAAATAGATTTTGGTTTTATTGTTAGAAAAACTTGCAGTCATTTAAGATTTTTGTTTTATGGTAAATTTGAATCTCCACAATTATTATAGTTTTTGATCAGTCTTCCTAGTTCTAATTGCAAAAGCTGTGTTCATAAATAAATACTCTGTGATGGCTTGGAAATTTCTGGCCCTTACACAGCTGAGTTAGTGTGCAGGTTTCCTTTGAGGGTTTCACCAAATTCTTCTGGGGAAAGTGGGAGGTTGGCATTTACCTCCCTGATCTTGCTATCAGCCTGTTCCTTACATCTGCTCTGTTCTGTTCCTCCATCCCACATGCATATTTTCCAGAACTGTGCAGAAAGTCCTCTAGGGTGATGGAGAATGCTGCTGTGGAGGTGACTATTCCCTGACCCCACTGTTTCCTCATTTATTTTTATTACAGTAGTGCCTAAGGGTCCTGGTTTCTGGTTGGGAATAGGACCTGGGAATCTTCTCTCTCTCTCCACATTTGCAGTGGAATACAGCACTTGTATCTAACTTTGGAAAATCTTGAGTGACTAAAATTAGTTATTTTTCTCTCCTTCCTGTACAGTTGAACCCATGATACTAATTCAACCTGGCTTTTATAAGTGGATGGATACAGAAAATAGTAACAATAAAAACATGAAAGCTTACTTAAAACCATTATAAGGTAATTCTCTTGAAAGTATGATGTAAACAAAATACATGATCTGGTGTAAAGATTTTCATCCTGATTCTTCAGTACCTTAAACATTTTATAGTAGTTTACCTTTGTGTAAAATGATATCAGATCAGAATGACAGTATTTTATATTCACATTGCACAGAAGTTAATGACTGCACAAGATGCAAGCAAGTGGAGAATCAGACCCTATGTTGGTACTTGTTTTGGATTACCTTGATAATGCCTTTTATGAGTAAAGCAGTCATCCCCATCTCATGCTGAGAAAACCTTTGTACAACACTATCATGCATTTCTTTGGTGTATTTTTTCTCCACACACACACACACACACACACACACACACACACACACACACACACACACACACACACACACACACACACACACGTATTAAATTAATACATAGTCTCTCCTTTGGTGATTCCCTTGAGCTGAACTTCAAGACTAGCTGAAAAGTTATTTTCCTGAGGATTCTTGTCTTTTTCTAGTGACAGCAGAGGCTTCCTTCTATATAGTGTGTTGGATCTAATGTTTTTTCCCCACCCCACTTGTGAGGTCAGTAGGTCAGCTCTGGATTAAGTCAAGAGTAATGGCTTTATATTCTTGTCCTTCAAATCCATTTCCTGTGCCACCTGGTTTGTTCGCCTGTTACTGGTTGATGTGCAGAGTGAAGGTCACAATGCCTCAAAAATGCCATAGACTTTAGTAGTAGTAATAACAACCCAAATACATAGTTTCCATTTTCAGCAACCTCACTATAAAAATTGTTTCAGCACCACTGAGTGGCCCTGTAGCTAGTTGGTGGTAGCATATCAGTTCACGTGGCAGGTTATTTTTGCAGTCATGAATAGAGCCATACCAAAATCACGGCCATGAAAAACTCATCACAGACTGTGAAATCTGGTCTCCCCTGTGAAATCTGGTCTTTTGTATGCTTTTACTCTATAGTATACAGATTTAACAGGGGAGACCAGCGTTTCTCAAATTGGGGGTCCTGACTCAAAAGGGAGTTGCAGGGAGGTTGCAAGGTTATTTTAGGGGGGGGTTGCAGTATTGCCCCTCTTACTTCTGCACCATGTTCAGAGCTGTGTGGCTGGAGAGCACCGGCTGTTGGCCAGGCACCCAGTTCTGAAGGCAGCACCACCAGCAGCAGCCAGGGAAGTAAGAGTGGCAATGCAATACCATGCCACCCTTACTTCTGCTCTGCTGCCTTCAGAGCTAGGCGGCCGGAGAGAGGTGGCTGCTGATTTGAGGGCCCAGCTGTACAGGCAGCAGTGCAGAAGTAAAAGTGGCCATACCATGCCATCCTTACTTCTGCGCTGCTGCTGGCAGTGACTCTGCCTTCATAGCTGGGCTCCTGGCCAGCAGGGGCTGCTCTCTAGCTGCCCAGCTCTGAAGGGAGCTGCCGCCAGCAGCAGCAGCACAGAAGTAAGAGTAGTAGCCCTGCAACCCCCCCCCCCATTAACCTTCTGACCCCTCCCAACTACTTTTTGGGTCAGGACCCTTACAATTACAACACAGTGAAATTTCAGATTTAAATAATAGAAATCATGAAATTTACGATTTATGATTTTTAAAATCCTATGACACTGAAATTGACCAAAATGGACCGTGAATTTGATAGGGCCCTAGCAACTTTTAAAAAAGAGATCTTAAACTGATGATGGTTAGGTGTCTGAATTGCCAGTGAATACTACTGGTGAGTGGGAAATAGATTTTGTAGGTACAAAATGTACTAGTTCCTCTTAGGTGAAAAAAAGGCAGTGCTTTGAATATTGCTCTCTAAATATTATATGCAGCTTCTGTTGCTGCAGCTAAGAAAGTTTCTGATCATGTAAGAGCTTGAAAAAAATCAAATTTTTCCATAAAGGAGCTATAAAAATAGATACGGATAGGATTTTGGCTATTTAGTATGTATTTCTTGAAATGCTTTAAAATGATCTTATTAAAGTATTAAAGTATTAAAGTGGGACACTAAGGACCTTTATAATTTAATGTTCCATACATTTTCCATACTGTGACCCCATGTTACAAGTGAAAAAACTTTCAGGGAATCCCATATAGCCATAAAGAGAGGAAGGGTGGTCATGACTCTTAGACTTGTTTGCAATCTCCCCCCGACTCTTCCAGTTAGAATCCATATGTTAAATAAATGTGCATTTTGAATGGCATTTTTAAAGTCCCCTAAGTGACTTTCAGTGGGTCTTGTGCTCCTAAGTCACTTGGATGCTTTGAAAAGGCACCTTTTGCAATGTAATTTTCTTTTTCTACTGAACACATTTTATTTGTTTTGTTTTATAATATAAATATCTCTAAATATCATGTTGCAAAGTCAAGCACTGAAGAGTTAGAAAATGACAGAATTAAGGTTGTCTGTGTAACCTTAATTCATCTCCATTGTGCATGTGTATTATAATACAGCCTTTAATTACATGATTGCGTACTGTTTTTTCCACACGAAGATGAACGTGTTCTCGGAGTGGAACAGGGTTGTGCAGTGAAGGAGGCTGTTGGTCTGTAAGACCCCTGCTTTGCTAGTGGGTTTCACATACATTTACCGATAGCAGAGGAATGGTGAGTCTCAAGAACCTTGGGATCCGTTCCAGGCTCTGGAGGGGAGTTTGCTCCAGTGGGCATAGTCTTCTGTTTGTTACCTCACCACCCCCATGCTTGACCCTTTTTTTCCAATTTCCTCCTGCTGTCCGTGTCCAAGTCCTTTCTTTTCTTCATCCCTGGCCCATAGCACGCCAGAGCTGCAATTTCAGGGAAGGTCCTGCTCAATCCGAGGCCTCATGTGGATGAAGTTTTCAAGAAGGTTAGCTGTCAGTCTCTAGCAAGGCTCTGTTGAGCATGCGTGAACTGTTTTTGTTTTGTTTTTTTTGTTTTGTGTTTTCCACAAAGGCTTATTACTTTGCCAGATTTAGGCAGATTTTCACAGGAACGGCAATAAATAAATAAAACCCCTGTCACAAAGGCCGCTTTCGTGCTAAATTTCAAGTACCTGCTCCAAAGCATTGGGGTACTAAAGCTTCTTAAAGAAAAAGTTGCCAGAATTTTTTAACATGGGCTAAACAAAATGTCTTTCTTTAGCCTCATTCTCAGAAATGGATGAACCATTTTGGCTGGGGGGAAAAATGTGAGCCTCAGGTAGACACCCAGCATGGAAAGTTTCAGCCCAAACAGTAAAAGTTTGGTAAAGCTCTAAGCAAGTGAAAACAGGGTTTTATAATGGGAAGTGTTGGGCAACCTTCATAATAAGTAGTGCTATCAGCCCTGCATATAATAAAACTATGTGTACAATATTTTTCAAGTTATTAGGTTTGATACTAAGAGAAATTATCAATCTTCAATTAATTTGTCTGTATTTAGAAATAGATTTTAGAACAGTGTAAACCAAAATCTTTGTTTACATCATTTTAACTGTTGTCATAAATTCCTTTTTTAAATTCACTTCTAAGTTACATGATCCTCTGTTTATTTACCCAAACTAAATCATCTGCATAAACTGTGCGCTGCATGAGATCCATGCAGACTGTTTATGTATGGTTGCCATGTTACAATCCATTCATCATTCTTCCATGTAAAATAGATCTGAACAGCTAGTTTCTCAGAACTATTTCTTTGGGAAGTATGTTTTTTATTTGGAAGAGATTAAATATCACCCAGGTTTTCCCCAGTCACCTTCTTAGAGATAAAGAAGCAGTCATTTGGGACTGAAATCAAGTGAGTGGATAGAGGGGAACCAACTATTTGACCATCTGGAGTCTGCCCCCCAAAATAAAACGAAACAGCAGGATTCTGGGTTTTATTTCTCCCTCCTTGATGTCAGCACTTACCAGTGAACCCTTAGAAATCTTCACATGGGAACTTCTTCCTGACATAGCTTTGTAACAATCTATAGATGAACATACTCTACTTCTGGGAAAGGCGTCTGCCAATCTACTTTGATGCTTCACAGCTTTTGTCTTTCCTTTTGTAAGATCATAATTCAGGTCTAGTGATGCAATCCAAAATGTTTTCCTTGATCATTGACTTTTAAGTTACTTTTGATGGGGGAGCCTGGGGAAACCACAGTTGCTTCAGCAGGCATGATGTTTGACCATTTAAAGTAACATGCTTCAGAGCCAATAGGAAAAACAGCCATATCTCAGTTCCAACTCCAACCACTTACTCTGAACTGTACTGTTTCAGCTGTTGTGGCAAAAAGATAATATTCAGCTCCAGTGATAATGGAAGTTTTCTATGCATTTTGGTTAACCGTTTTCAGGGCCAGAGCACTATGTTGTTGTTCCTGTGCAAGTGGCAGGGTTGTGTATATTGGAAATGCTCCTCCTCTTCTTAAGATCTGGAGAGAGAGGTTTAACATCTACTTTGTTGCCGAAGTTCCAGGCATTTCTTTATCATAGTAAGGGCTCACATATTGTAACAGTGACTCCTTAGCCCTCTTGCATATTTGGTGGCAGAAGTAGAACTGTCAAGTATTGGCCGGAAGGAGTTCAGCCCGGCCTCTGAAGAACCAATCAATCAGTTTTGAGTTCTGCCTCCAGTACTTCAGGGAGCCAGTTCCAGATTTCACTATTATAGGACAGAAATTGAAACCAAAAAGAGAGGTTCTTCATGCAGCCCCAGAATATTTGGAGTTGTGCTGCAAGAAGGGAAAGCCCTCCTTTCTATTCACCTGAGACTCCAGTAGCTTCAGCTCCTCTTCTTCATGTAGTTCAGCATGGAAGACAAACCTTAAATCCTATTAGTATCCTTTCTTGCCTTCAGAGTACAACATGGCAGATGAACCAGAAAGAAACCAGAACTAGAAAGAAAACCAGGCTTGCACTGTTCTGACTCCTTTGCTCCTCTCATAGAATATGTGGTTGTAGATTTTTGTGTCTTGTCGAGTTGGAAGCTGGGTCCCTCACTGATGATCTTACTGTGAGAGGGTCTGCCTGAGTCCGTCTCTCTGTTAGCACATACTCTGGTGAGGAGATGCAGACTCCCCTCATTCTTCAGGGAGGTGAGTGCCTAAATTCCCTTTTGATGAGCCAGAAGAAGTACA
The DNA here is from genome assembly GCF_965140285.1 of Lepidochelys kempii. Classification (NCBI taxonomy): domain Eukaryota; kingdom Metazoa; phylum Chordata; order Testudines; family Cheloniidae; genus Lepidochelys; species Lepidochelys kempii. The sequence continues at coordinate 157,920,750 of NC_136382.1, forward strand.
GCCCTAAGATGTTTGAGCCCATGCTCATGATCTCAATCTTACTGACTGCAGAGCAGATTTCCTGTTTCTCTTTCTTCATTAAGATGACCGTGAAGGTTGAGCGACCCTGAAGAGCCAGTGAGTGAGCCAGAACAGTGCAGTAAGGGGCCAGAGCGTCCAGTGCTGACGCAGCTCTGAAAGAATGCAAAGCCCTTAAGCCTATTCCCTCTAGCAGAGTGCTCCCTGTAGTTTTACAGGGTGGAAACTTGGTACCCTGGTAGGTTCAGATCCCTTTACTCTCCTCAGAACCTTGGTTCTGCATAAGGGTAGAATAGTGTGATCCTGCTGCTTGGGCTCTGTCCTCCTCCAGGCTGTCTTCACAAATATAGTGATTGGCAGGAAGCCAGCTCCTAGAGGCCAACAACATCAGGGTCCTGTCTTGCTATGGTGCTGTACAAAGATATGTGCCAATCCTGGCCCCAAATAACTTTGTCTTAAAGACATGACATAATGAGTATTAGAGAAATCAGTGAGGCAGAGGGGCTGCTGTGGGAAAGAAGATAAATATAGGATGTTCCCAATTTTTAGTTAACCCTGTCGGGGGCACATTGTAAAGGCAGGGAAGTAAAAGTAATTAGCATCCAGTGGTGCTCTACTCCCCATAACTCTTAAGGAAGAACAGTCATCAGACTCTTTCCAAGGGAAAGGGTATGCTCAAAACACTGGAGCCTGCACCCACAGCCTCCATCCATTGATTGCAGCGAAACCACATCACCTCCCTTACTGGCTCAGAAAAAACAGAGGAGGATATTGATCTCAGGTCAGATACCAAGGAACAGGGAGAACACAGTAAAGGACCTTTGGGTACATTCGCTGCTACCCTACAACCCTTTCTGCTCTTGTAACAGGGTGTCTCCCAGTTGATATTCTCAGATAGCACAGCCCAAATGGGTTGCTCTCTGAAGTGGTCTGCTTCAGGGTACATGCTAGATTTGTAGAGCTGGAGACAGGTTCCCCACTGGGTAGAGGTAACAAAACTTTTAGTTGTAGCACCTGCTAGGTTATCTTCTCCAAAAGAGTGGAGCCATGTGATCTTCCTCAGGGGGCTCAATTCATGCCCCCAACCCCATGAGAAATCTCATGCCTTCTTCCTGCAGGCCCACTAAAGGAACCTTGCTTGGTGAGCTGCAGGGAAAGAGGACAGTCTCTGGAAGAAACCAATACACAGCCATGGGAGGAGCAAACAGTGCTCTCCTCTTCTCCTTCCAATCCGAAGATTCCTCCAGGGAGTTCCAGAGTGAGTTCCTTCACTCTGAAATGAATGGGAAGGCGAAGGAAAGGGGCTACAAAAAGAGGTCCTCCCATTGCAGGCACCCCAAGAAAAGAGTTAATACCCCATTGGAAGTGGCTGTGTGAAGGAAGACAAACATCTCTAATTCAGAGCAAGGAGGTTGGAACAAAATAGAGCGTGGTTCTCAAACTTAATTGTTTAGGCTCCTCTTTGTGTCTGTAGTCATTTATGCCCCCTGACCTCTCCACAAGTACATATACCGCTGCCCAGCTCTGAAGGCAGAGCAGAGAGCAGCGGCTGCTGGCCAGGCACCCAGCTCTGAAGGCAGTACCTTGCCAGCAGCAGCACTGAAGTAAGGGTGGCAGTGTGAAAAGTGATATTCATCAATATCAGTTTTCACAGCAGACTTAGCACCCCATTGTCCCCCTTAAATTCTGTACTGCTGCTGACACCTTGGGGCTGACAGTTGGAGCCCCACTGCCTCTAGATTAGGGATTGGTGTAGGGGGGAAGGAGAGCCTGAGCCCAGGCTGCCTCCTGATGAGAGAATTGGGCAGGAGTGAGTCCGGATGATGGGGCTCTGGTTGTCCCCTTTATTTCCTCTGCCCAGCTGTGCACGACCCTTCTGTACGAGCCCCAGCCACCTGGGCTGACAGCCAGAGCTCTTAAAAACAAACAAAAACCCAAAAAACCAACACGCCAAACAAACCCACACACTCACACCTCCCTTGACACATTTCCGTGCTTCCCTTAGAGACCCGCCCCATAGTTTGAGAACCGCTGATATAGAGGATATCTTAGTCCCCAAAAGGGGAAAGTCAGACAGACTCAGCTGTTCTTCCTTTCTCTTGCCCACAGAAGGTCTCAGTCTAGGAAATGCAGTCCTTCTTTTCCAGTGTGTTTAGTTTGCAAACATCTTTCTCAAGCTTAGATAGGCCTAAGGCTTGGAAGCCTTTCTCCACCCCATCTAACTGAAGATTTCTCTGGCTGCAATCTTTGTCTGCAGTGCCCTTGATGCATTTCAGAATTCAGGCAGTATAATGGGCTTCAATAATGTGACTCACTGGCATAGGTGTTTGTGCCACTGGGAATTGGATGTACAGGCTAAACTACTCCTGGCAGCCTCTGTGAATTCAGGTGGAAAAGTATTGGGGTACCTGAAGAACAGGGTGGTGGTGGAATTGCCAGTTAAGGCCGTGAAGTTACTGATCCTCGCTAGATGCTATAGAAGAGAATACCGGTTTTTTGGCAGAACCAGTCAGGAAAATTCAAGATCAGAAAGAGAAGCTTCTTCAGTGGAAGATGAAGGCTACTTTCCAAATAGATCCACATGATCATTTAACCAGTCCATAAAGTTCCTTGCAGCCTAGTCTGGACTGAAACCCTGAGAAGGTGGTAATCTTTTTCAGTTTGTGGATTGTTCTCCATATCAAGCAAATGGATTTTAGAGATGGTTTAAAAGGGATATTTTGTAAATCTAGCCAAGTCCCAGGCACAGATTTATCCTGTCTCCATCATCACCCAATCCTGAAAAGAACTGGAACAAACTGAAGGCGATCTGTCATCTGCTGCCTAATGGAATGATATAGCAAATGCCATTACTCTGTTCCATTCCTGGTCGCAAAGGAATCTGACAGGAACAGATCAGACCTCAGATTATATTTCTAATTCTAACTCTGCCATTAATTCTCTTGGTGGCCTTGGGAAAGTCACTTTTCTTTTTCTAAGTTTCTCGATCTAAAAATTGTGGACAACACTTGTTATCCATCTCTCAATTTTGGGAGGCTTCATTAGTTAATGTTTGTGATGTGCTTTGAAAATGGTAGGTAAAGTGAAATATAATGCTAAGTATTAAAAACCTAAAACTGAATAATTTAATTTTGGTCTGAATCATGCCATTCTGTGGCAAGATCCTCAAGAGGAGAACGAAGGGTCAAAGAAAATTGTTGTTAATCTCATAGTTTCCAATGAATGGTTTCCTCAGAAGGGAGGACTTTGAATCCCATGTTCCCATGGGAAGTAAACTCCAGACATACAGAGGGAGCTGGTCCTCTGCAGAGCTCTCAGGTGCTCTCTAACTCATTCTCTCCCCTGCAGTCTAGGTTCTTTGAGCTATGCTGCCATAATTCCTGTTTGTGCCTGCACAATATCCATGTTTTTCATTCAGAGGTTTGCGCATGGAGTGTGATGTACTGCTGCTGTCTGCCTTGTTTAGAGAGAAACATGCTATGCAGAGCTTTAGCCCTCTGCCACTACTGTGCCTCTCTCCAAATTTTTTGGAACTCCCAACATCACGGTGATGGAGAGGCTGGGCTTTCACTGGTGCAGATAAAAGGATGTCGTATGCCACACTTATTGCATTACCCTCCTTTCTCTTGCTTTGGGGGATTTTTTTTCACCTATTTTATTTATGACCTATGGAGGTGAGGAAAGCAGAGTTCTATGGCTGTAAATTATGCAATAATGATCGGCCAGGCAAATCCATTGAAATCCACTTGAGAGTCACACTCTGATTTTTAGTAAAGAGGTCAAATTGTTTCCTTTCACTAGCACCATGAGCCAGTTTCAGGAAAAATGTGAGAAGTGGCACAGTTCCAGGATCCAACAGAAACTTGAAATGGATCTGCTGCTGAAATCTCTGGCTTTTCTATCTTATAACCTAATTATTACTATATTTTAAAAGATGCACAGACGTAGCTGCTCTGCGTGATTTATGAATATATTGATAGATACAATTTATGCCTTTTTCCTTTTGACATGGTGAGTTATCACTTTGTTTCCCCATGGGGAAATAAAAACAGTGCAACCTGTACAAGAGACCACCCTTATAAGGCAACTTCTGTCTTAAAAGAGCACCCCAAAGTATCCTCAAAGGTAAAGTACTGTTGTGCTCCACATTGACTGAAAGGCTACCTCTCTTAAACAACTATGTTTTGGTTTGCTCCATGAATAGTCACTGAAGGGGGAAGGATGTTGCTGTACACAACATGTCAAGTTTTTGTTGAAAATCTTGTGCAACCTTAATGAACCATAACTCTAGTTTAAAAGGCATCTTATAGTAACCACATTGGTGCTGATCATATATAAGCGAGACTGTTTGTTTTCTGTAGCATCTATGAACCAATATGCAACTGGATAGGGTTCAACCCTAAAGGAGTCAAGATTATAAAGTAATGCAAATTTACATGAGGCTTCTTGTTGTGAAATAGGGAAGTGCTATCATTTTTTATGCTACTCACTCCAACTCTTTTCTTCACATCAGAGAGCAACTTAAAAAGGCAGTCTGTAAAGGTAATGTGTTGAGTCCTGATAAGCAGTGGATTGTTGCTCTTAGTATTGAATTGTCTGACTCTTGTGACTTTTTTTAAATTAGATGCACTGTAGGTTCTCAGATACAACTGTGGATAGCACAATAGAAAGCCATTATTTTATTTATAGGCTATGTTTTAATATGTTTTAGTGGTCTTTAAGATAAATTTCTATTTAATAGCTGCTAAGACAGAAAGAGACACGAAAATTGATTTAATTGACGGTAAGGGACAGAAAGGAAATTGCACATGTACTAAAAATGGAATTGAGATGTATTGTTCAAATTCATTTGATAACCGTTGTTGGATTTACCTGATTCCACATTGAGGAGAATTGAGTCCGATAGACTGATCCTCGTGAGAGAATGACGTATAGAAGGGTCGATACTGAAAAATAAAGAGTAATCGAGCATTCTCTAATATATTTCACTCTATTAAAAATAAAAATGAGTTAATTTAATGAGTACTTCCGAGTGACATTCATGTTGCCCATTCAAACATAGTGGAAAATAACGATACCTATACATGTGCATTGAACTATTGAGAGTTGGAATTTGTCTGAAATTGTAAGCCAGCGACATGCCTTTCAGCGATTTGGCTTTGTGATTTTTGGAGTGGGTTTTCAGTCATCTTTTTTGGTATTTCTGAAGCCTGCCATCCAAAAATAGCACAAGGAAATTTAAGAACTTTACAACATTTTTTTAAAAAATGAACCAAATTCAGCCTTGTGGAAAGTAAGTGCAATGTAGAGTAGGGCCAATTAAGATAGTTTTAACATTGTGAATTTTAAAAACTTTTTAATTGTTTTTTAAAAGCATTGTTATTTTAAAATATAAATATGTACTCACTGTGACAACCTCTCCCACCAGGTAGTCATCCACCTCTCCATTATTTTAATTTGTACCAGCTGTGGGGGAAACATTACCTATAATAAAAGAAAAGAAAGAAGAGTTTATTTTCCTATCAGCTGATTACCAGTTTGGAAACCTTACTGGAAAAAAATAAGGCTTCAAGTTTTCCATTAATAAATATTAATAATTAATTAAGACAGTCTGGTTTATAATTTTCAGAATATAGCACTGGTACTATTAAATCAAGTTTACTAGGTGTTTTTCAGTTTGTATTCCCTGCTTCTGATCTTAGCACCTCTTGTTAATTTCCCACCACTTGAAGGTGTTAAATTGGCGGTGATGTAAACTAACTGTGGGAGGCATGGGAGATCAAGAACAGTACAAAACAACAAAGAGCTAGTATGTGAAATTGTAAAGGAGAGGCAACAATTTAATTACAATTTACATTGGCTTTTTTTTTTCCACTAGATCCCTCTCTGCACTTTCAGATCCACAGATCCAATTCACTGGGTTGCCACTTTTGTTCTCACAAGATTGGGCAGCAGCATTAATGAAATGGCTGTCCAAAAGAATTATTTCAATCTGAGATCCCAAATCATGAGCAGAATATATGTATGAACTTAAACATTCCAGGTAAATCAGTTTTATATGTGAACTGAAGGACACTGTACCTGTCAAAACCCAAGTTCATGGTTCTATCTCCCACAGAATGGCTGATGGCCTCAGTAACAGTTAAAATAATGTAAAAAAACCTGCCTCCCTTAAATAGCTTTTATTATGTTGATGGTATTGACTGTTTTGTGGGAAATACAGAATCCTGATGGTAATTTAGCAGGTAAGTAAAAGGGGTAAGTAAAGATTTTTATCTATAATATTTTGTGCACAAGAGCTTACAACTTCATACACAGTTTTCATACGCTGCTACAGTTACAGTTCAATCCACACTCAACACCTAGACTTTGTTACTAACACATTCGTGCTGAGTAGAATGCACCACAGTTTTTATAGCACAGTTGTCTTAAGTAATCCCCATCAACACAAGGCATTGAAACTGTTCGCTACTGCCATGTTCTGAAACAGCTGTCAAACATGGTTCTGGCAGACAGCCACCTTTGAACGTTGGTGTAGCTAACACAGAAGTATTTCCAGTATAGAGTGTGACAAAAACTCACTCTTTTCCTGATTGATCACAATCTAACCAATCAGATGAGGATATATCAAGGAGAGATTCTGTGTTATTGAGATGCAAAGATATTCCTTTCAAAAAAAGTGCCAGTGAGACCTCAGCATATGGGTGAAGTTAGGTACATGCTTACGTGCTTTCCTAAATAAGGATGGACTTACGTGCTTTCTTGAATCTAGGGCGAAGATCCTATTTATGATTGTCACTCAGTTAAGATAACACACACAATATTAGTTGTAGCCATGCTATAGGATCTTTTCCAGAAACCAATATAGAAAGCTTATGCTATTTTCAGAGACCCTTTCTTATTGTCAACAGCAAAAAGAGATTGTTGACCTCCATTGCGAAACATAAACTTGAGTTTTAAAATAAAATAAATGGGCTTTGCAAAATTTTATTTTTTTATAATTTTGACTGACGATAGTATTTATTTTTAAACTTCTTTTTAGATTATCAATTTAAATTTTCACCATTGTTGGAAAATTTGGAAATGTCAGACAATAATTATTTAATGCCAAGACATTGAGATTCAGGAATTTAAAACTTTATAACTGTTAGAACACACATTGTCAGCATCACATGTCAAATATACAAAGTAAATATCCTTTAAATCAAACTCTGATAAATTCTCAAGCAACATTTTCCCACTTTGCCTATCCATAAATTTCTATTATCATTGATGGAAATATTTGTTGTTGGTTTGTGTGTGTGTGTGTGTGGTGAAATTGACGTTTACTGATAAAAATCTAATCCTTCCAAGCCTAAAAATAAATTCAGCGGGATACAAGAAACCATTTAGGAGAGATCCTGAAAGGGAAGGTATTCCACTAAAGCCTAAAATTTCTTCCCAGGAATTCTAGTTTGACAGGATGGGAACTCTACTCAAATTCTGATGGCAAAAAGTGCAAACTGTAATTTTTCTATGTCCACATTAGTGTGAAAATAAGTTTTTCAAGTATTGCTTAAAAAAATCCACAGCAGTATTTAGTCTGTGTTTAATTCTTCCCCCACCCCAATTATTGTGCAGGTTTTACTCATCCTTGACAGAGCCCTTTCATTTTCCTAGAACCATAAAAATTAAAAATGGAAAAGGCCTAGATTGAGGTCATCTAGTGCATCCTCCCTGCCAATGAAAGATTTTTCACCAGATTGTCTACCCTTGTTTTCCTGAAGTTACTCATTGTAATCATCAGCTTTTTGTCAGAGGAAAACTGGATGAGGACTCCTTTTGGAGTCTGTTAATGCACTTTATTTGGCTAGAGCACGGTCACTTGGCTGCTAGATCAGCCTAGCTTTGTCTCAGTTCTGATGTGAGGCCTTGTATTGAATGCATCATGGTGCATAAAAAAGAATGATTAACAAGGAGCATTTGGCAGGGATGATGTTGTTTTGTATTGCCTTTGCATATTTAACATAGTGTCAGTCTACTCTAAACATCTACCTAGAGGTAATGATAACATGTTATATTCTCTTAGCAGATCAGTTTCCACTAGTTCATATGGGTAATTGTAAAACCATATGCGTCTCCTACTAATGTTTTTTTTTTTCATGTAACAATATAGTAGAATTTAAATGAATTACAGGGCTTCTCCACATTGAAAAGACTGTACACCAATTATGTGAATTTTAAATCAATTTTAATAGTTGTATTTTTTAAACTAAATTTTGGTGCAGCATTGCCCTGTAAAAAGTGCATCTGGTGTGGGTTGACGCTAGCTGATACAGACATCTATCCTAGGTAATGAACTGTGAAATTGGATTGGAGCTCGCTCTACAGGCTGATTAATACTTTGTGACTAATAGACACTTATTTGCCCCTTCCATTTTTTAAAACTTCATCTGTGGTGATGAAAATAGACTTGACATTTTTATGGCTTTGTTTGCTACTTATTTCATAGTGTGTGCTTCTTTGGAAGACTGTTAATGTCACATGTCTAGTAGTACTATAGTGCTGACTTTGTCTAATTTACCTCGCAGTAAAATTAAAGTGGTTTGTCTCCACTGTGTCTTTTAAAGCGAGAAAGCTCATGTGTCTTAGTTACCCCATGATAAAAGTACACCTTTTTTTAACGACTGAAGACAAGGCCCAAAATTGCATTGACTATTTTTTCCCCATCCACTTTGGATTTGAAATGTCATCTTTCAGGGACATCATCACTCCTCGGTCTCTTTCAGGGTTGCTTCTTCACTGCTCCCTCCCATTTAGTATAAGTTGAGGAATATTTTCACTTCATATGTGTTATCCTTTTATTTTTCCAGAGTCAATTTCATTTTGTTGTTTTCTGCCATTTGTGTTACTCCCCTGTCCTCTGTTTGAAATTCCTTCCAATTTAATATACTCTGTGAATTTCATTTCTGTTGATGTTGATTCTGTTGATCTACACAAAACACTTAGTTTGAGGCAAGTGAATCTACCCCTTACTAGCTTGTCCTGCACTTGCTCCATGTGAACTCCGTAAATTAGCAGTTAGTTATTGTGCTTTGATTTAGTCCTCTTCGCACAACTAGATCGAATTGAATTAACAAACCGTTATTGTGCATCATAGTCCATACAGACAATTGGTTCATGGCAGGCTAGTGCAGAGTAGATTCAGACCCCAGCTTGCATAGACGAGGCCTTAGATAAGACATGTCCTAATGCCAGCACTGTGATACCCTGGTGTTCATTTCACCCCAGCTGTAAACAAAGTTCTTCCTCCCATTCTGCTCTGTTGATTTCCTATGGATACAATGTGGATTTCTACTGTGCATTCCTCAATTAAAAATATCACTATTGCTAGCTGAAGGTCTTAATGTGCAGAATATGCACTAGAGATAGACTGTGTGGATCAGAGAGAACTTTGCCCTGAATATCTACTTTTTAAAAATAGGCTTTGTCTCCACAAGCATCTTTCTTAAACATTCTTATTGTACTATTACTGGTGCAGCTTCATTTGTGGTAGCAACAGTTGGAGCTTAGAGCAGGTTTAGATGATTTGATTAAAATGCTAGTGACTGAGTCTACACCAGCATTCCCGGCATTGCTGTGTGCCAGTGCAACTTTGGGATATATCAAGAAAAATATTAGTATACACACAGCCAAAATTTATACATACTTCTAATCTGAATCTGCTGTCAATACTGACAAGCAATACTGGTTTTATTTTAAAAAGTGCAAAGAATGAATGAACAGGACATCCTTATGTTACAAATTACATAATTAGAACAGTCATACCTCAGTTTGTTAGATGAGATAAGTACTGTATTAAAAATGTTTTGATATCTCATGACTTGCATTGTTTGTTACACAACACTCTTGCATTGTTTGACTTGCAGCCGTTGTTTCCTCAGTAGTTGGTTGTGTATTGCATTTTGGTGAACACACAAAACTGAATCTCTTAAAACAATACTTTTGAATTGTAGAATATTTATAATCTATGCTATCATTGAAAGATATTTCTTCAGGCAATGCTTGTTCTCAAATGAGTAAGTTCCTTCTGGTTTCCTCCTAGTCATAGGAAGTCACATTTAATTGATTATATGACTGTGTGGTCAATGAGACAACCTCAGGAAATCCTGTGGCTAAAAGACTGGATATGTGCCTTTTTATTTTTATTATAAAAATACAGTGATTGAAAAATATTGCATTTGACTTAGGACTGCAGGACATTCTGATTTTTTTTTAAAAAGCACTATACAATATCAATAAAGCACACGTTGAATGGATTAAGAGCTGTCTGACTGACCTCAAAAAGTAGTTGCCAGTGGGAAATCCTCATTGAATGGGGTGTTTCTAGTACTAGACTTGATGCTGTTCAACATTTTCATTAATCATCTGGAAGTAAATATAAAATCACTACTGATAAATTCTGTAGATGACCCAAAGATTGACTGAGTGGTAACTAATGAGAAGGACAGAGCAGTCATACAAAGCCATCTGGAACAGTTGATATGCTGGGATCATTCAGAGAAAATGCATTTTAATACAGTCAAATGCAAAGTTTTACATCCAGGGACAAGAAATGCAGGTGATGCCTACAGAATGAGGAACTTGTAACAGCAGTGACCTGTTACTCAGCGTTGGGGCAGAGTCTATGGCCTCAACTCAAAGTAGGAAACTGGGATCATACTTTAAACTTAATACTACACATACTTAATTTTCTGAATGTTCTGCGATATTTTGCACATTGAAATAATATCAAAGAAATTAACTAGTATACTTGGGGAACATAAAATGGAACTAAATCTTGCAAGATGGACAAAACTCAGTCCATTGGTTGCCTCAGCTTCTGTAATTTTACTGGATGGTTTCTCTTGCTTAGCCTTACGGAAAATTCTGGCTTCCTCAGGTGACTGAAAGAAATAAGTATTATCTGCAGAATCCAAATGTGGTCTTGGTGGATACAGAACTACCACAGTGACATCTAATAGATGGCTAATTTTCTTGACTTCTGCAAAACTCTTCCTTCATTTTAGCAGGGAGAGAAAGTAATCTGGGCATATCCCACTATGGGGCCCTTCATATTCAAGTTTGTTAGTCTGATTGTTCTTAAACATTTATATATTTGACTACTGTTTGTGCACACAAAATTAGAATTGTTCTAGAGTCAATTGGAAGGAGACCTTTACCTTAAAGACACTCCAACTCGTTTAATTGTTGTTAAAATACATGGGCTAATAAATCACTTAGTCATGTTTCATACTTTACAACACAAACATTTGCAGCGTTCCCAGGAACGCTGGCTGGTCAAAAGTTAATGGCTCTCATTTTATTCTCTTCAATGTCCTTGTTTTTAAAATCTTACTGTATGCCATGAAACTTGTAAAGATTACATCTTGCCCTGAAGCCTTACTTTCAAGATATGTTTCAGAAGTTTCCATTTCTAGTAATTTAAATATTTTCCACTTTGCTTTAACAGTATTAAATTCAATCATTTCCCATTCAGTCATTTATGCATTTTGTTAAACTCCTGATGCTTGTAGTTTTCATATCCCACAATTCTGTGTCCCACTCACGGTCCACTTTTCTGCTGCTTTGGTGGACAGTGCCACCATTTTTGGGCTTCAATCCCTGTTGTCTAAAGAAGTTTTCCATAGGAATTGAAGGCTTTTTTTGTTTGTATGTTTGTTTATACTTTCAGCTGCGTCAGTGCAAGTTCTATTGAAAAGCTGTTTTGCTAAGATAACCAAACGAAGGAATAGATACAGACTGGCAGAATTAAATAGAATGCATCTGCCTTCTTTCCTGCACATGCCTGTGCTCATGCATTATGTGGTGGTTGTTTTTTAAACTAGGCATATTATTAATGAAGGATAAAATAGTTTTAAGTAGGTTGTTCCTAGCATTGTAATGTGCATATATTTGTTTACTCTTCCTTGATTGCTGTTATTAAAGGAAATTATTGTGATGATTGGAAATGGGCTAAAGAAAATTATGCTGCTGGCTCAGGAAAAGTATCAGTCAAAATAAAGGCTAACAAGTGGTACTACTGTACCTGTCTTATCTTTCATTTAGTATAAAGTCTCTCTCTCTCTCTCTCTCTCCTCTTTTTAAATCTCCTTCAAAATAAAATTCTCGGGCAGCCAAGGAGACCGACACACAGTGAGGGGTATCTTAAATTCTTCTCTCCTAGTAATAAAGTGCATGGTACAAAATACCATAAAGTACACACAGCCTGAAAAAAATGCTGTACCAATATGTAAGGGCAGAATAACTTATTTATCCAAATTACAAACAAAATAATATTCCTTTAATTGTAATACTAACAGTACTTACAATCTTCATTAAAGTAAGCATTCATATTTTAATAAATTGTTCTCATGCCCAGGCACTGCAGGTTTTAAAATGAAATTCATAAACTTAGAAATAATGTAGGTTAATTCAAGAGGCTGCTAATATCTGAACATTCTGTGGGATGGCTTGAGGGAAGTGTTCTCAGTGTTTCAAAATAGCTGTAAGTTGAAAAAAAGTTAAGGCTGGGTTTTGTGGGGGGTAGGGGGGTGGTTGCCAGAAAATGAATTAACATTTTAAAAAAATCTTGTATTTAAGACATGACTTTGCAGAAGACTGTTAATCAGTTTAGTAATAAGTAAGAATTAAACTTCGAACCCTAAAGTTACCATTGTTTGTTACGGTCATCATTAGTAAATTGTGGAAAGGAGTGTGCTATTTGAGAAGTGCTGAGAGCAGGTTCATGATTAGCAGTTATCTACTTAGTGTTGTAGCTCGTTGGGCAAGCCAAATTGTTTGGCTCCGACAAACCTTTGAACTTGGTCTGGCTTCATGGCAGAAGGTTTGTCCTGATGTCACACCTGATTTGAGCTCTTTTATGCTATATTGGCTCTAAAATTCATAGGAGTGGGGGGAAGGACAAGTGTTGAAATGAACAATTTTGATCATGTGATTATCTTCGGGACAAGATAGCCATAATAGGCCCTATCCTGCAAGGTGTTGTGCACCATGATGTCATTTTGAAGACCTTACAGAATAGGGCCCATTGTGTGTTAATGCTTTAGAGAAGTTATAAGGCAATCAGAACTCACTCATGAATTTATTATAGGGGAAGGATCAGACTTAATAGTTTCTAGGGTACAAAGGGAGCTTCTGCAACTGCAAGTTCCACAGGTCTGCTTCTGAAGGGCTGCATCTTGTCTATAAGATCACCATATGGAAGCCATCAACAGACACCCAGGATGTTTCTTGTCTCCATCTCCTCAGTGCTCTTACTTAGCCCGCCGTAATTTCTGCACCTCTGAAAGAGATGATTTTGACAATGTATGTGTATCTTTCATATGTTAAGAATGAGCACAGCCTTCCACTTCAGGGATTGAAACCCACCGAGAGACGTGGACTATCTTGTGCTCATTCTTCCCTGTGTTCCTTTGAAGCAGGTGAGGTTCCTGTGATGTCAGAACTACACAGAGTATAATTACTGGAGCTAAGGGAGACTTTCTTTTTCTCTTCTCTTCTCCTTGTGTCTCCTGCTCCACACTGGCACAATTTAGGACTACAAGGCAGTTAACCTTGATCAAAGCATGTCTGATCCAAATGAGGGCTGTTAGTGCAGAAAACAAACTTACTACAGGGGTGCTAATGGGGCCATACAGAATCATAGAAATATAGGACTGGAAGTGACCTTGAGAGATCAGCTAGTCCAGACCCCTGCACTGAAGCAGAACTAAGTATTATCTAGCCCATCCCTGATGGGTGTTGGTTTAACTTGTTTTTAAAAACATCCAACAATGGAAATTTGACAACTTTTCCTAGAGAATTTGTTCAAGTACTTAGGAAAAACATCTTAACTGTAAGGGTAGTTAATGTCTAACCTAAATCTCCTTTGCTGCAATTTAAGCCCATTACTTCTTGTCCTATTCTCAGTGGATAAGGAAAACAATTTATCATCCTCCTCTTTATAGCAACCTTTTTCCATACCTGAGGACAGTTTCATGTCCCCGCTCAATCTTCTCTTCTCCAGATTTAAACAAACCCAGTTTTTTCAATATTTACTCATAGGTTATGTCTTCTAGACCTTTAATAATTTTTATTGCTCTCCTCTGGACTTTCTACAATTTGTCCTCCTCTTTTCCAGGGTGATGCCCAGAACTGGATGCAATACTTCAGTTAAGCTCTTGTCAGTGCTGAGTAGAGTGGAAGAATTATTTCTTGTGTCTTGCTTACAGCACTCTTGCTAATGCATCCCAGAAAGCTGTTAGCTTTTTTTGCAACAATTTTACATTGTTGACCCATATTTAGTCTGTGATCCACTATAATCTCACAGGTCTTTTTCTGCAGTACTCCTTTCTAGGCAGTCATTTTCTACTTTATATTTGTGCAATTGATTATTCCTTCCTAAGTGTAGGTCTTTGCATTTGTCCTTATTGAATTTCATCCTATTTATTTCAGACAGTTTCTCCAGTTCAAGATCATTTTGAGTTCTAATCCTGTCCTCCAAAATGCATGCAATCCCTCTGTTTGGTATTATCCACAAACTTCACAAATGTACTTTGTATGATATTAGCCAAATCATTTATGGAAATATTGACTAGAACTGAACCCAGGACAGATCTCTGCAGGACCCCACTCAATATGCCTTTCCAACTTGACTGTGAACCATTGATAACTACTTTGAGTACAGTTTTCTAACCCGTTGTGCACCTACATTATAGTGGGTTTGTCTTTTCCCTAGTTTGCTTATGAGAAGATCATGTGAGACAATATAAAAAGCCTTACTGAAGTCAAGATATGTCACATCTACTGTTTACCCCAATCCATAAAGCGTGTTACCTTATTGAAGAAAGATATTAGGTTGGTTTGACATAATTTGTTTGTGACTGTTACTTATCACCTTATTTTCTAGGTGTTTCATTGTTTACTCCGTAATCTTTCTGGGTACCAAAATTAAGCTGACTGGTCTATAATTCCCTGGATTGTCTTCCCCGCCCCCTGTTTTTTTAATAGATAGTTACTATATTTGTCCTTTTCCAGTCCTCCAGGATCTCTCCCATCCTCCACAAGTTCTCAAAGATAAATGCTAATGGCTCAGAGATCTCTTTAGCCAGTTCCTTAAGTATTGTAAGATATATGTTTCACCAGCCCTGGTGACTTGAAGACCTCTAACGTGTCTAAGTAAGGTAATGTCTACGCGACACAGTTTTGTCAACATAAGCCAGTTTACGTTGACCTAACAGTGGAAGTGTACACACTGCAATGCTCCTCCCGCTGCTTTAACTCACCTGTTATGCCAGCATAATAAAACCACCTTGACAAGAGGCGTAGAGCTTAGGGCAATTTAGAGCAACACCGAGTCAGTGTAAACACTGTGTTGCTTATGTTGCCCTAAGTAGCTTCCAGGAAGTATCCCACAATGCTCACCATGATCGCTCTGGTCACTGTTTTGAACTCCACTGCCCTGCAGCCAGGTACACAGGTGAATCCCCTTCCCCTGTTAAAGCCCTGGGAAGTTCTGAAGTTGCTCTTTGTTTGCTTGGTGTGGATAGCTAACATAGCAACTGCCCAGCTGAGCACGCTGGCTCCACACAGCAAATGCACTCCAGCATATGGGAGATGGTGGATCTCCTGGGTCTGTGGAGAGTGGAGGCTGTGGAGGCATAGCTCCAATCCAGCTGCAGGAACTTGCTTGGGGCACGGCGGGGAAGGGCTATGATAGAGACTTGAAGCAGTGCTGTGTAAAGTTTAAAGCTGCAGCAGGCATAGCAGAAGGCAAGGGAAGCAAATAGTTGCCTCTGGTGCAGAACTGCAGATGTGTCACTTCTACAAGGAGGTGGCATGGGTCAGGGTGATGGTTAATAGCTCCCCCTTTGAGCTCTGCTGATAGCCTTGTGTTCAAAACATACAGCACAATATTGAGGAGCAGCGCAGGATACATGCTTTCTGACACAGGTGGGTGGCTTGCAGGTTACAAGGGCAGTTGAAAAGCAGCTGGAAACCTAGTAAGATGCCCATGGTGTGGACATTCAGTAGCGGTTTAATTACAGTGATGGGTGAACGTCGACGTAACTTAAGTCAACTTAACTTCGTAGTGTAAAGAGGCTAATTCTTAACTTTTTCTTTCCTTATTTTAGCCTCAGATCCTACCCCATTTACACTGATGTTCACTATATTAATCGTCCGATCACCACTACTAATCTTTTTGGTGAGAACTGAAATAAAAAAGGCATTTAACACTTTGGCTATTGCTGCATTTTCTGTTGTTGTCTTTCCCTCCTTATTGAATAATGGGCCTACTCTCCCCATGGACATTTTCTTGCTTCTAATGTATTTGTCAAATATTTTCTTGTTATCTTTTATGTCCCTAGCTAGTTTAATCTCGTCTTGTGCCTGGGCCTTTCTAATTTTGTCCCTACAGCTGTTAGTATTCCACATTTCCCTAATTTAGGCAAAACTTTAGGATGACTGCAGCCTAAAGAGACCTAAGTTAGTTAAAGCACAAATACATCTACTTGCCCATTTAAAAAAAAATGGGCCACATCCTCAGCGGGTGCGTATTGGCATAACTCTACTGAAATAACTATCTAAAATTACCTTACTTTCAGTGCTTTCCCCAAGTGATTTAAAAAAATAATTTGATAATGATGATGATCTATTCCATAGAATAAGCTCAGAGGAAACTATAGATGTACAAAAGTTGAAAGTATGTTTTTAACAAACCAACTCCCCAAATAATCCTGTTTTTGCTACAGTTGATAGAAAAATGGTGTCGATTTTTTTGGTACTTTAGAGGTAGAAAATAGTATATAAACAATAATTGCTTATTGTTTTGTTTTAAATTAATTTTCTCTTTGCCCATGTCCTCCTCTTTTATACAGAGAGGGACAGAGTGCCACACGAAGCAGGCATAAGTTATAGTCTTATGACAGGTTTCAGAGTAGCAGCCGTGTTAGTCTGTATCCGCAAAAAGAAAAGGAGGACTTGTGGCACCTTAGAGACTAACAAATAAGGTGCCACAAGTACTGCTTTTCTTTTTATAGTCTTATTAGGAAGTTGAAATTTTGGATATCACTGTCATTTGCCCATCTTTGGGTTGTCCTAAACAAAGGATTATGAGATCAGTGTGGGATACAGTAGAATTTAACATTGGATGGTTAGGGGGAAGTTTTTATTGAAACCCAAATGGTTTATATTAGTATTGGGTAAAGAAGTGGAGGTACGGAAGACAACCAGCAATATAAATAACATGTGTTCATAAATATTTTCTTCTTTTCCAGTTTCGCCTTATGCGACTGTCCACTTTTAAGATTGTAGGAGGACGTATTCACTTGTTGTGGAAGGTGTTGTGCCCCTTCTTTCCCCCATTTCTGTCATTTAAAAAAAAAATTCTCAAAGCTGAGTTTTGTTGAAACACTTAAGAATGTATATGGAGAAAGAGAAAAACCTCTTAGCCTGTAATTGTGGTTATAAGGCCAAGCAAATGTCAGTAAATGGGGCACAACCACAGCAGAAGAAACAAGAAATCCTAGTTTGGAAAGATTATATTCCTATTTGTAGCATTGGTCTGCTCTGATGTGGAAGATATCTGTCTCCCATGTGTCTGACAAACTGTAGGATAGAGATGGCTGGAGGGCAGGGAGAGTGAGCAGTACAGTTCTTGACTATACATGGGATGAGAATGCAGTTCTACTTTCAGAAGTATTCCTAATACAGAATTACAAACCAGTGCCAATATATTTTGCTAGTAAGTGTCTTGGAGATTACATCCAAACATTCAGAAAACAAATGTTTTACTCCCACCTACTATGCAACTAGAATAAGTGCATTGGGAGGAAAAAGCTTGAACAAGTGATATCTGAAAGCACAAAGAGAAATTTTATATAGAGCTGCTTTTTAGGATTAACAGATCTTGGGATGTTAATTTACTCTTTAATTAGGAGGCTGCAGCTGTATATTTACTTTGCTTGCATGTTAATAAAACAGTTAAACATGCATTGATTTTGATTTTTTTGGCCTTTAATGGTGGCCTTAGTTTCTTTCAGAGACCTAAGACCTGTAGTCCCTCTACTCCGACCTTCAACCTTTAGGATGCTTAATCTGTTTGCTTAATCTGTTCTCCTTTATGCTAAGAAAGACAACCCTACAATTAGATAACATGATATACGTGTAGTGAAAGATGAGAGAAAATCCTTTTCAGCAATAAACTTTGTGTAAGTGACTTTGCCCTTGACTACACGCACAAGTTGTACTGCTTTTATTGTACAGGCATAGTTAAAGCAGTACAAACCCTGTAGTATGGATGCAGTTTTACTGGTGTAAAATTGCTTATACAGATGCAGTTTATCCTTTGTGGGAAGAGAAATAAGCTACTCCAGTCTAAGCACTTTTGTACCACGCTATGGGTTGTACCAATATAGTTATTTCACTTTAAAAATAAAAAAAATAAAATCGCCGCCCTCCCCTTCTCCCCTGAAATAGCTATACTAACGTGGACAACTACGCTCTTGGTTTTTGAAGAAACTGACCCAAGAATCAATCTTTCTTGTAGTATGATGTGCAACAGAGTCTGTTAGTAGTGTAAAAAGCAGCAAGCGCAGGTACTGGAAGTATATGCATACTACTTTAATAAGAAAGCTGTTCAATTCCTTGGGAGAAATGGACCATGCTAAATTGAAGGTTAACCTTCAGCTAATTTGCTACTCTGAACTGTGTCTTCAAGATATTTTCTTCTAGAAATTGTTTTCTGTGTATGTCATTTTAATGAGTAGATTGACTAACAGAATCCTCCTACAGAGAGATTACCATATAATAATACTGGGAATCTGGTTCAAATAGACTAATTCACGCCCCTCCCCACCATTGAGTAACTGGAAATTTGTGAGCTATGTTTGAGAAACACAGCTTAACTGTAGGATATGAAGATGTTTCTGCTTTAACAAATTATTTTACTTCAGGGTTCATGAAGACTGTCAGTGTATAAAGGTATGAATAGCCACTCATCAGGGATAGATATGTGATAATTGCAAAGTTTTATATAAACAGAGGTTTGCTAGGTTTTGCGATTTTTTTTTAAACCATTTAGCCCTGTATTGAACATTTTAGGGCACAATTCTACGAGGCACTAAGTGCCTCCAGGGAGATGTTGAGTGCCCTCCACATGGCAGGTTCAGACCCTTAATTAAATGACTAAATATTAGACTAAGCAGAGAGAGCACTTTTAGGGCCTGACCTAAAGCCCGGTGAAGTCCTATGGAAAGACTCATCTTTCCTTGTGAGTTTTGGATCAGGCCTTTACTGAGCTGAGATTATCAACTCACACAGTAAGTCCTGGTCTCCTCTCCTCAGGCTTCTGAGCACCGTCCTAGTCGTCTTGCCCAGTGAGTCCTAGTTTCACTCCCTCTGGTCTCCCCAATCAATGCCAGTTCCCTCCCCCACTCCTCAATCTTTCTCACTCTCTCCCCTCTGGCCTCCCGTCGCCTGCTTCCATCACCCCAATGCCCATGTTCCCCATTCACACTGGCTCCTAGGTTTCTTATCCAATCTGTGTCTTCACCTCGTCCAGCTCCTTGTTCCAGTGTCTTTGCCCAACCAGTCCCAGTTCTCCCCTGCCGCCTTCTTGTCTTATGTCTCCCCTTTGCCCCACCTGACTGATTCCCAGTCCTCACATGAACTCAGTTTCTCCCCCAATCCACTGTCTCGCTGGCAGCCAGACCCAGTCTCTGCCCCTCTGCCACTGTTCAGTTCCAGTCTCCATCCCTTGTCTCCTCTTCCCCCCTGCAATGCCCTAGACTTGGCTTTTGTCCCATTACATTTGAATCATACAGATTCCTCCCTCATGTTGCCTGGGTGCCAGCAGAGGTGGCACTGAGAGTACAGGAGAGGCAGGCTCTCCCTGTCTCAGTTCCTGTGCCCAGTTCTACCATGGTAGAATTAGTGGGGGAAGCAAAAGTGGATGGGAATCTGGGAGGCAGTGACCATGAGTTGGTTGAGTTCAGGATCCTGACGCAGGGAACAAAGGTAAGCAGCAGGATACGGACCCTGGACTTCAGGAAAGCAGACTTCGACTCCCTCAGGGAACGGATGGCCAGGATCCCCTGGGGGACTAACTTGAAGGGGAAAGGAGTCCAGGAGAGCTGGCTGAATTTCAAGGAATCCCTGTTGAGGTTACAGGGACAAACCATCCCGATGAGTCGAAAGAATAGTAAATATGGCAGGCGACCAACTTGGCTTAATGGTGAAATCCTAGCAGATCTTAAACATAAAAAAGAAGCTTACAAGAAGTGGAAGGTTGGACATATGACCAGGGAAGAGTATAAAAATATTGCTCGGGCATGTAGGAATGTTATCAGGAGGGCCAAATCGCACCTGGAGCTGCAGCTAGCCAGAGATGTCAAGAGTAACAAGAAGGGTTTCTTCAGGTATGTTGGCAACAAGAAGAAAGCCAAGGAATGTGTGGGCCCCTTACTGAATGAGGGAGGCAACCTAGTGACAGAGGATGTGGAAAAAGCTAATGTACTCAATGCTTTTTTTGCCTCTGTTTTCACTAACAAGGTCAGCTCCCAGACTGCTGCGCTGGGCATCACAAAATGCGGAAGAGATGGCCAGCCCTCTGTGGAGATAGAGGCGGTTAGGGACTATTTAGAAAAGCTGGACGTGCACAAGTCCATGGGGCCGGACGAGTTGCATCCGAGAGTGCTGAAGGAATTGGCGGCTGTGATTGCAGAGCCACTGGCCATTATCTTTGAAAACTCGTGGCGAACCGGGGAAGTCCCGGATGACTGGAAAAAGGCTAATGTAGTGCCAATCTTTAAAAAAGGGAAGAAGGAAGATCCTGGGAACTACAGGCCAGTCAGCCTCACCTCAGTCCCTGGAAAAATCATGGAGCAGGTCCTCAAAGAATCAATCCTGAAGCACTTGCATGAGAGGAAAGTGATCAGGAACAGCCAGCATGGATTCACCAAGGGAAGGTCATGCCTGACTAATCTAATCGCCTTTTATGATGAGATTACTGGTTCTGTGGATGAAGGGAAAGCAGTGGATGTATTGTTTCTTGACTTTAGCAAAGCTTTTGACACGGTCTCCCATAGTATTCTTGTCAGCAAGTTAAGGAAGTATGGGCTGGATGAATGCACCATAAGGTGGGTAGAAAGCTGGCTAAATTGTCGGGCTCAACGGGTAGTGATCAATGGCTCCATGTCTAGTTGGCAGTCGGTATCAAGTGGAGTGCCCCAGGGGTCGGTCCTGGGGCCGGTTTTATTCAATATCTTCATAAATGATCTGGAGGATGGTGTGGATTGCACTCTCAGCAAATTTGCGGATGATACTAAACTGGGAGGAGTGGTAGATACGCTGGAGGGGAGGGATAGGATACAAAAGGACCTAGACCAATTGGAAGATTGGGCCAAAAGGAATCTGATGAGGTTCAATAAGGATAAGTGCAGGGTCCTGCACTTAGGACGGAAGAACCCAATGCACAGCTACAGACTAGGGACCGAATGGCTAGGCAGCAGTTCTGCAGAAAAGGACCTAGGGGTGACAGTGGACGAGAAGCTGGATATGAGTCAGCAGTGTGCCCTTGTTGCCAAGAAGGCCAATGGCATTTTGGGATGTATAAGTAGGGGCATAGCGAGCAGATCGAGGGACGTGATTGTTCCCCTCTATTCGACATTGGTGAGGCCTCATCTGGAGTACTGTGTCCAGTTTTGGGCCCCACACTTCAAGAAGGATGTGGATAAATTGGAGAGAGTCCAGCGAAGGGCAACAAAAATGATTAGGGGACTGGAACACATGAGTTATAAGGAGAGGCTGAGGGAGCTGGGATTGTTTAGCCTGCAGAAGAGAAGAATGAGGGGGGATTTGATAGCTGCTTTCAACTACCTGAAAGGGGGTTCCAAAGAGGATGGCTCTAGACTGTTCTCAATGGTAGCAGATGACAGAACGAGGAGTAATGGTCTCAAGTTGCAGTGGGGGAGGTTTAGATTGGATATTAGGAAAAACTTTTTCACTAAGAGGGTGGTGAAACACTGGAATGCGTTACCTAGGGAGGTGGTAGAATCTCCTTCCTTAGAGGTTTTTAAGGTCAGGCTTGACAAAGCCCTGGCTGGGATGATTTAACTGGGAATTGGTCCTGCTTTGAGCAGGGGGTTGGACTAGATGACCTTCTGGGGTCCCTTCCAACCCTGATATTCTATGATTCTATGATTCTATGACCCTCCAGCATCTGGAAGCACAGCTGTTATAGGGAAAGTCCAGCTTCACCCCTATAGCCCTAGGCTTGAGGGACCATGCTCATTCACTCTATGGGGATGGTGCACATGCAGCAGGTTAGTACTGGGATCTGTGAAACTTGCATATGCTCAGTGAGGATGGTATATGAGGAAGTTTTAGCTGTTTAAGTCTTTCTACTAAACATGTGCAATGTGTGATTTTATTTTTTCAAAGGCTTGTTACTTGGACAAACTTGGGGGAATTGTCACAGGAACAGCAAAAGGTACATCCCTGACATACAAGCCACCCCGTGCCAAATTTCCACCAGTCTCTTCTCTTCTCCTCCCCCCGCTTCCCTCCCAAAATCTCCAGAATTTTAACAATGAAAAACGTGGTTTTCCCTACACTTGTTTTCAGAAATGGCTGAACTGTTTGGTTTGAAATTTTCAATCAATCAATCAGCCCAAGGCAGATATTCAGCATGAAAAATTTCAGCCCAAACAGTTGAAGTTTGGCAGAGTTCTAAGCAATTGAAAACAGGATCTTATACTGGGAAGTGTTAGGCAACCTTAATCATAGGCGGTACTACCAGCCCTGCCTATAACATCAGTACATCATTTATACAGCACAACAGAGAAGTTATATCTTAAATCCTTCATAGCAGACTCTCTACATCCCAGGTTTTAGCCATTTGCAGAAGTTCTTAATTCTGTATATTACCTTTCTGTACAAGATTGTAATAGAATTCAACTGCTATTGATATCAAAGGACCAGAATGTCCATATTTTGTCACAGATGCACATATGTATCAATATTAATGTATCTAATTGGAATCTATTTGAGATAATTTTGTTATGATCCAAGGCACATAATATTTGTATAGTATTTCAGAGTTTAAATATAAACCTATTGACCATTTGACAAATTTTTATTCTATAAATAACTTATTTCTAGATCTTTGTCCAGCGAGAAATTCAAATCTTCCCTTTGCCATTCAGTATCTTGCAACAATTGTAGTCCCCTTGTAAACAAAGGAATTTAAGTCTTTCTTTTTTTCTTCCAGGAACGATCTTTTTTTGCTTGTTTAGTCCCAGTTTTAAACGCATTGTATTGCCATACAGACTTGACGCTTGATCTTTCATTGTAAGTGTCTCCTTGTGACATACTGTACACAGATAGTGTACTAATTGTGCTTGTACATTTTTAAACTTGTGTGCTATTTGTTGTAATATTTAGATTTGGTAAATTGAATAAATCGGGATTCTGTTGTAATTACTTCTTTAAAAATATTGATGTGAACTTAGTGCTGGTGCAAGTTGCAAGATCGACAGCCCCATATACTGAAGTCCTGTCTTTTATCCCCAGAGCAGGTACAGTACAGGCTGTCCCAATAATGTGCCAAACATCTCTTGGGGGTCATCTCTGGGGGAGTGAATAGTTCAATATCCATGCCCTTTCAGCCCGTGGTCCCTCTGATGAGACTGTTAGCAGTGATGTGAATTAATGCTAGTCATTAGAAACCAGGGTGACACCACAGAATCACTTCACCAAGATGATTGAACAGCCTTCAATTGTTGAAGATAAGTCAATATTGACTTGGTCCAAATTCAAACTACTGACCTACTGTAGAAGTGAAAGGGTCTGTATTCTATTATGAATCCTCCGAGCTTTCTGGTTTTATCTTACAGTTGAACCTCAGAGTTATGAACACCAGATTTACAAACTGACCAGTCAACCACACACCTAATTTGGAACCAGAAGTCTGCTGACTGATTGCATCAGAGTCAAAAAAGACCAAAAAACAAACAAAAAAAGCAAATACAGTACAGTACTGTGTTAAACTTAAACTACTAAAAAAAGGGAAAGCAGCATTTTTCTTCTGCATAGTAAAGTTTCAAAAGCCGTATTAAGTCAATGTTCAGTTGGAAACTTTTCAAAGAACAATTATAACATTTTGTTCAGAGTTACAAACAACCTCCATTTCTGAGGTGTTCGTAACTCTGAGGTTCTACTGTACTACTGTTAACATTCGCTAACTATTGTATCTGAATCTGATAATAGCTAATCTTTATTAAGCCCCCCAAACCTCAGCATGAGCCCTCTCAAACTCTAATGTGAAATTAAAATACGACAATCCAGTGTCTGATAGCCGCAACGAAAGCAAATAAACAGATCTTGTATAACATTTTATTGGCACCGGGAGAATGGGAGGCAGTTAGAGTTTGGCTCCTATGGCATTATTGAGAATGTTGGCTTTTGGGAGGAGATGTGTGGATTATATCTTTTTCCTTGTCCTTTGTGGGCAGGTACAGAGGTAAGCTTAAATTTTTTTAGGAGATGAGGGCTTGAACTACTTCCTCACTCCATCAGTTCTTGACTTTTACCCCATTTTTTGCCACTAAGTCACTCTTTGCCTTTGCGTTAGTCCCAGAATTGCATATTCTGCTCTGTCTCTGAGACTTACTTGTGAGAGGATCTGTCATTGCCAGAGGTTTGAGAGAGAGGTGTGGGAGTTATTGGAGCAGCTTGCTCATGTGAAGGATATTAACTCAAGGACAAACTAGTCCTCATAAAAACTGTTTTTTGGGTGCCATCCAAGATTTCTCTACAGCTGTGAGGCCTATTGTGACATAAGATTTCTATAGCTATAAAGAATTTTAAAACAAACGAAATACCAAGATTATTAGTATAACTATAAAACATGGGGGACCAAATTCTAAATGGGCTCCTAAACCCATGGGTCCCCCTGAGTTCAAAATGGAAACCCTGCTGGAGGAGTTTAGCCTGATTTAAAAATTTCAGCTATCTTGATTCTTGGAATTTCAACACAGATCTGTCATGGGCTATTTGTTTCTCAGTTTTATGTTTTAGTTTGGTGGTGGTGGTGGTGTGGTAAGAGTGATAATGAGGCCTGGGACTTGTTTCAGACAATTATCATAAACTCTCATACTTGGAGGCAGAATTAATTTACAGATTAGAATCCTCATTGATATGAGAAGAAAGTCACTCCATCAAAAGAAATATTTGCTAAAGGCTTGCTAGGAGAGGATAGTAGAAGGATCATAAATAGAAGAATACAGTGGAAAATATTTTGTTGCAAAAATGTACAAAAACTTAATTTCAGGATCTAAGATGAGAACTCTGATTTAGAATGTATTTTTTTATTTAAGTCACAGCATTTTTAACATATAATTACAGGGTTTTGGGGTATTTCATATATTTTAAGAGGCAGTTATATTGTTAGAAAATTTTCAGCTGTGTTCTGACATCTCTGATATTATAATAAATTAGTTGTCACCATAATGCTTTTCTTAAACTTAATATATATAATTAATTATTGTGAAGTTAGGGTTGCAAGTAGTGACAGACAGATACATTTACTATTGAACTATATTAACTGTTCAACATGGCAGCTTTGATTTCTGTGGGAACTCTTGCTTTGATCTTCAATATCTTAGCTCTAAATTTTACTCAAAATTGCTTGTATTTGAGAGCTATTGAAGGGTAATGCCCATTGTGGTCTGCAGGAGAAGCAGTTGTTTTCCAATTTTGGCACCATCTGACCTTCTCTTTTAAAGGATTCTGCAGCTGTTATTTACCTACTGCAGTGTAACTAATTTCATTTTGGCTGCTCTGGAACTAATGAATCCTTATTATTTATTATTGAACACCATACATGTACGTAATGTTGTACAAACATTACATTGCTCTGTGTCTTTGGGGGAATATGTTTCTGTGGTACTAATGTATCCTGTTTCAGCCATTCTGCATTTTTATTTTGTTTTTTAATTACAGTATAAGTTGTAATCAAAAGTGTACTGATGGTTATGTGCAACTCATATATAGTGGAACATTACTTAGATACCATAAAACGCCCTGGAGAACCATAAAGAGGCCCAAATGCTGAGAATCAGTGCACATCCTGAGTAATGGACTGTGCATTGTGATCTTCCAGGTTATGGGGCGGTTCTGTGCGTTGTGATCTTCCAGGTTATGGGGCAGCCAGTCTTTCCAAGCTCTGTGGCAAGTAATGCTGGTAGATCCACTTAATGGTGGCATCACTGAGCTGCCCTACTATGTGGTGGATCCTACTGTTAGGATGACACCTTCTCTTGGTTGTTCTAAGGAAAAGCTCACGAGGTTGACACCACTGCCTGTGGTTGCATACCATCTCTCTGCCTCTCTGGGTCTGCAGCACCCTTCCACAAGCTGCTGCTGCCTGTTTGTGACTTGGCCCTCCGGCCAGGTCACTGATTGTTTTCCTTTCCAGAGTATCTAAGTCTCCTTCAACAATCCTGGGCAGTCTTCCCGTTCGCTTCCTCATCGTCCTGCTGCCTCAGTGGCTGGCAGGGGAACCCAGGTCTACCCTCTACTCCAGGTTCCTGCTTAGGAACCCTCTAGCCAGCAGTCAAGGTCTGTTCCCCTTTAGACCTTACTGCCTTTCCCTTAGCTCTCTCCTGCCATCTGCCATTCCCCGCTCTCTGGGGTTTGCTGGCCTCCCCCGAGTAACTGTGGGCTACCTGTTCCTGTAGCCTCCAAACACTCCTCCCTGCTCCCAGGGAGTGACTGTAGACTTTTCCAGCAGCCACCTCAGCTGCCAATTTCCTGTCTTCCTTTCCTCCCTACCTGGGCTCCCTCCTTCAGTCAGGGGATTGCTTAGCCATCTGATTCTCCTCAGCTGTGGCTTGTTGGGTTAAATAGTCTCTGTCTTAGTCTTCATAAACCCCACACTTGTGGGCAAGTGTGTGGTGAACATCCCATCAGAGAACTTGACTTGTTATCAACTCTTCATTGTCAGCCAAGTAGCCATGTGGAAGAGGACTCCTGGTGGCTATGTAGAGGACAAAAAATCAATTTCAAAGAGGATACTACAAACATAGGAAACTGATAACATTCATGGAGAAATCATGGAACGCTTTCTGCCATTAATATTTTTGTAAAACTCTCATTAAACCTTATTTTGGTCCACATCTGGAATTAACATAACTCCAGAAAGGACTCTTTCAACTTTGTGTTCTTTGTTGTTGTTTTTTTAATACATTTCTTCCTAGAAAGTCTTCACAAAGTGTATTTTTTAAAGGCATAATTGTTGAATTTGTCTGTGCAAGTCACAGTGACCAGGGTCCTTTTAGTTAAATTTAAACCTATTGTAGTAATTTATTATCTGAGACAAGGTAAATTGAGCTAGGAAGCTGTTTACTACTCTTATTTAACTGGCATCCCAAGCTTTCTTTCCCCTTTTGATTCTTAACAGTTCACAAGGATAATAGTTGGTGGTGGATTAGCTTTAACCACCTCCATAGGAAAATCAATTGTGACCCTTAGGACGTTATTAGTATAGTAATTTCTTCACAATTACTATTTAGTACCTTAACTCCAGTGTTATTACTTTGTACTATGCCATAAATATCATAGACATGAGCCAGTGGAGGATTAGGCTTGTGTGTAGGGGAAAGGAGAGTGGCAATATTTTAAGAAGATAAACCCTAAAAAAAATCCAGTTATTATAGTACTTTGGATGTCAAAAGTAGCACCAATAGCTCTTAGCAATCCAATTAGCTTATTTGACAAATTGTTATTGGTACCAGATAAAAATATGCAGAATTTTAGTTAGTAGAATCCAAAATGATTGGACTTATAAGTGTGCTGCTGTTGTGTATGTTAGTGTGGGGAAAGAGATCTCTCAGCATATCTGACTTCTCTTTCCATAAAATAGTCTTGTGGATGACTAACTTCAAATTAAATCTGAGACAATTGTTGACGCTATTTTAAACTCTAGGGTGTCTCGGGGTCACACAGAATAGACCACAGATATTAGTAAAGTGGTCAGAGTTGGATTCAAACTCCCACTGGTCTAGACTCACATAACTAGACTTCATGTCTAGGAGAGAAATGTTTCTTCAAATGAGGCTTAGTTTGTGGATGGGAGTACAACCTCTTCAGAGACAAACTGTGATGTCTTTCTCGTCCTCTTTGTTTTGTAACTGTCAGACTTTTGGGTAGTTGTGGATATTCCTTTACCCTGTGGCAAAGGGTTAGCAAACATAAAATTTCTGTGAATCTCTAATATTCAGACTGATTGTCACAAATTTAGGGATTTTAGTAGATACATTTTCTTAATGACTATCCTGCACACAGAGACAATCAACTTTAGTATATCAAACTGGAATGACAAAATGTGGAATCCTGTTTTACAGACCCTAAAATTTGGACTTAAACACCTGACAGTGATACTTTAACTCTAAATTGCTGGACAATATGGCACTGTCCTTGTAGCAATTTTGAATGGCTTTGCTTTTAACAATCAATAAATTTAATTATTTTGCTGCTGTTGAATATAGAATACTAAATGTATTCTTCTTGCTGGTTTATTATAACTTAAATGTTTTCACTGTTATGTTGCCAGTATATCTAGTATTTGTTTATTGTGACTGAATATACCCAGTTGGTCCTTATGTTTCATTCATTTAAATAGGTGTCCCATAGGAAACTGATGCAAGAATACATTCCACTTTCTAGTGGTAGTGAATGGGTTTCAACAACAACCCGGGGCAGCTGGATCCTGTTTTGGTTTTGATTTGTGAGGACCCAAAGGATTGGGAGAATAGGGAAGAGGAAGTCGATACCAGCTCAGTGAATTCAAATAAGGGGTGCGGGAGTCTGTCCCCATCTTTCTTTGAGTTTCAACTATTAATAGATATAGTAAAGCCTATTCAGAGATTTGATTCCCCCCCCCCTCAGTTTTAGTGTGTATGGCCATTGTATCTGAAGAGAACTCTAACTTATCAGATGCTGCAGAATTTTCCAGTTCAGACACCCAATTTAATCGTGAGATCTCCTGGGGCGCAGGAAGCAAGCTAAGAAGTTCTCACAATAACCAAGGAATAACATCCTAGTGGAGAAGCTCCTTCATGGGATCACTTCACAGCATGAAAAAGGGGCCCAAGAAGGAAATGGGTATAAAATCCTTTGCACTCTTTAACCCACAGCAATCTTTCAAGGAGCAGTTTAACTATTTGACTCCCACAGTTGTAATTCAAATATTTTCCTTCTTCTTCTGGCAAAATAGGAGCCTTTTCTTTATCCTTTATATCCGTGGTTTTCGACCTGTGGTCTGCAGGTCCCTGGGGGTCCGCAGACTATGTCTAACATTTCAAAAGGGATTTGCACCTCCATTCGAAATTTTATGGGTCCGCAAATGAAAAAAGGTTGAAAACCACTGCTTTATATGATGTTCAATTTTGACAATATACTTGAGATCATCAGAGGTAGGTGAAGTTGTTATATTACAAAGGATACCCATATAAATTTGTTCAAAGTGGTGTTGGTCTGATATCTGTTATAGGAAGAGCTGGTAGAGATGTCTATATTTAAGGTTGCCTAATGCTTTTCATTATAAGAGCCTGTTTTAACTTGCTTATAAATTTTGAAAAACTTCATCCCACAAGGCTAAAATTGGGCATGTTGGTGTCTGCTTCTCACTGATTTTTTAAATTTCATTTTTGAAACTTCTGCTAAAACAGCTCTCACTGTTTCCTGTGGTTGCATGAGACTGGAGAAGAGCAGGGGGGATACTTTTGTTTTACCTATGTTAAAAAATTCTTACAAGTGTTTCAGTGGGAAGAGCTAGTATTCCAAAGCAGGGAGGCAGGGACTTGAAATTTGGCAAGATAAAGACCCAGGAGCTGGAGAGATGCATTTTGCTGTCTCTGTGAAAATCTACCCATGTTTGGCCTAATTATACCCTTCTGAAAATCACTCAGAAAAGGTTTGTCAGCAGCTGGCAACAAAATTCTCTGAACATTCCATCGTCAATGAATATGCTTTTACCTCCATAGAGCTCACTGAGCAGGTTCCAGACCAGGGTTGAGCAGGATTTTTGCTGCAGTTGCTCCTCACTGCTGCTGAAGGCCACTTTGGCACGGGCACTAGAATTGAGAGCAGGGAGGCGCTCTCTTCCCTATGCTCACAGTGCTCCCTCTGCCTGTACATAGGCAGTTTAGGGAAGAATGGAAACAGCCCGGGTGGTATGCAGAGGGTGAGAAGTAGAGCTGGGAAGGAAACGGTTTTCCTGTCCAATGAAACTTTTTGAGATTTCAAAAAATTTCCCACTCCACATTGAGGTGGAGCTGAGCCCTTTCAAAATTTTTTGCAGAGAGAGAGAGAAACTCCAGCTACCCCTAGGGATGACCGGGGCGCTGGAATGTGGGAGGCCCAAGTCAAGGCCCTGCTCTGTTGATTCATGAACTTGCGTTTTCTGCCTCCCAGGTGATTGCTCTTACCCCTAGGGTGTATTGGCTGTTAAATTGTTTCATTACTACACAAACAGGAGACTCTTTGATCTAGAAGATAAGATATTTCAATCAGTACTAAGTAACGGTTGTCCTAAATGTTTTTAAAAATAAAATAAAAGTGGTGTAATACGACAACGTAGTTGAAATATTCTGATATACCATGAGTAGTAGTAGTAGTGCACTGGTATCATGAAGTAATATTAAATTAAAAAAACCTCATAAAATAAAATTATATCAAATTTCAAATTAAATTTTAAAATTCTGAAACAAATTTTCTGAAATGAAATTTTTTCAGATATTCCATTTCATGGTAAATGTTTCACATTTGTTTTTAGTCAAATGCAGAATAAAAATCCACTTCAAAATTTCCCGCAAAACAAAAGTTCCTGTTTTGACCAGCTGTCATTGCAACCTTAATATTTCTTTAATGTAATTTTTTGTAATAATATTACCATATATACATGTTACATGTATAAGTAACCATAGCTTTTCCTCTCCATATACCCCTTCTGTTTTTGGCTTATTTGCTATCTGAACTCAACTAACAGGATTGCCAAAGCAAATATAAATCAATTCAGGAGGACATGTGTGGAGAGAAGAGGTGATTTCTCTTTGGAATGGCACTTAGGAATCAATTGCTCATAAAGGAGAAGCAGAGCGAGAAGTAAGGAGAAGGCAGGAGCTACCTGCAGTGTCATAATTCCATTGACCCAATAATTTGTCATGAGTATGAGCATTAAAGTTAATATAAGTTACATCATGAAATTGTAGTCAGAAAAGGAAAAGCCAAAGGTGGATGAGATCATATGATGCAACATGTCTAGAGACATGAGCATGGAGAAAGAAGGGGAGCCAGGATCTCTTGCATTATTATCATACCTCTTCCACTGATGTGTCTGTGAGCTGAGAACCAGTGCAGAGAGCAAGGCACTAGGGTGATATGTTCAGTGACCTGTGCTGGTAGGCAGAAGGGCTCCTACATTTTGTACTAATTGGAGCGGTGTTAAGGTTTTAATTTCTAGATATGAGTTGCAGTTATCCAAGTTGGAGATCATGAATGTTTGGATCACTGAGGCTAGATTTGTGTCTGAAGTCTGTGATTCAATCTCTTGGCCATTCACAAATTAAAGTGGGTATATTTACTATCGTAACTGTTTGAGCATCCTGTAGCACTGAACCCAAAGGATTCCAGGGCTGTGGAGTAATTTGACAATCGGGGGGCAGATGTGCTCAGATTTTACGCAGGAGGGAAGTACTTCGAAGTGCTCTTTCCACAAGCATAATCTCAGTCTGGTCTGGGTTCAGTTTTATCCAGTTGATCTTTATCCTCTTTATTAAATGAAGGTAGTAGTACCTCTCCTCTACCCTCCCATCCCCATGGATTTCATGGGGAGCAGTCAGTTTTTGTATAGCTGTTTGAACATGAACAGCTCTATATAAGTACTCAGAACTATAATTTGTGCTAGAAGTAGTAGTAATCTTTCAGGCCTGAATTAGAATGTATGCGTAGACTACTAAAAATTTGTTGGTGAAAGAGCATTTTTTAATCTTTGGATCTTGTGTGATGTGGTGTTGCATGGCATTTCAAATAGTTATTCGGTATCGCTATTACAACTGTTATAAAAGGTAGACTTTCTGTTTGTACCTCATCAGGTGGGGTTTTGTTTGTTTGTGTTTTGGTGGGGCTAGAGAACTGCACAGAGCGTGTACTAATGTGAATGTCTTTTCTCATAAATTCCTTAGTTTGTGCCAGCAGATTAAAAATAAAGGACTTAAAATGCACTTCTTGCATCTAAGCAGCTTGTAGCTATAAGAATAAATGCATATGAATGTGTTTAATTTTCAGACGATCCTTAGCGGGAAAGAAACTTTCTAGGCATTTTCATGGTGGCTTTGGCAGTGCAGTGCAACAGCTAGCGGGATACCAGGGAATTGTACCGTCTCCTTGAGTAGGGCTTATTTGACAGCCACTCTCATGCCTTTCGTCAATATTATAAGTGAAAGTTGTTTGTTTCTCTTCAGTCTCAGGGCACTCGTAGTTTATGCTCATCAGTGGATCTGGAGGCCTAAAGTAAGTGGCAGCCTTTTTCATTTCTGGTCAAGAGCTCTGTTATGCCTTTTCTATCAAGCTCAATTCAGAAGATCAAGAGAGAGATAAATATGTTAGTAAACTTAATGGTACTGCACTGTAGTCTGTGTTTTCTAAACTTACTCATCTTTCTGGTATCACCTCCCTTAAATCAGCCATGAAGGAGAGAGACCTTTTAGTTTCAAGTCCCAAACCAGATAGATTAAATTTTGCTTCAGTGGTGTATCACCTGAGAAAGAGGAAGTTCTGCAAAGGTCATCTCCACCCTGCTAGATTTAAGAAAAGAATCTTCCTACACTAAGTATATGCAAACATGGCTGACATTCAGAGCTAATGACATACAGACCATAACAGTTCTCTGGCATCGGCCATGTTTTGGAATTCCTGCAGAAGGGCCTTACTAGGGCATCAATGTTTCCACTGAAGGACAAGTTGTCACTTGATCTTAGTACATAGAATAGTAGGCAAAAAGAGGCCCTCATCTCTCCTACTCATCAAACATATTCTCAGCTCCCCTCTCCCCTCCCCGGCAAGTTTAGATTGAGACCCCTTTCTGGGACCTGTATCTGATTCTCAACATTCTCACAAAACACCCATTTGAGCCCCTTAAAGAAAATGTCTGAACAGCTCATTTTTCAGCTTATTGACCAGGCAGTTGTCCTCTTCTGTGGAAATTATTTCAAACTGGCTGTGTCTTCAGAGGCTGGATTATCATCCTTCCTGCCAGTGATATTAAGTCTGGTTCTGCCCCCAGAGCTACAGACAGGCTGATGCTGATCTGTAAATCTTATACTTGGAGAAAAGGAAATTTTCAGGTAAACACGGATACATTTGGCCATACTACAACAAATGCACCAAGTCAGTGGGAGTTGTGCTTACCTGTCAAAAGGCAGAAACGTTCTAAGAACATATTAAACAAACATTATTATGCCTGACGTTGTGTTTCCATATATTTTGTAACATGATGGTGTTGGTTTTCTGCATACAATATACATTTGCTAATAACTGCTAGTAACTGTTAATTATTTTGACAAAACAGGATCCGATTCTGCTCCCATGTGTACTTGTGTCTTATTGTGTCTAAGTTAGAGAACATATAGGCCTTAATTTTCGGTAAATTGAATAATTTCCTTTGGGGTCTTTGGAGTTATATTAGTGTGAAATCAGTATTATAGAGGAGAATTAGACTCCTAGAATGTTTCACCTTTGCTTTGGTCATTTTTGTTCACAGCCTCATAAAAAGCATTAGTATGTGTGTTTCTTTGTATTTATTAACAGGATTGCTTTCACCTCATACCTTGTTTGAAAGAACAGACTGTTGTTTTACGTTTTCTACATGATTAAAATATTCAGGGATATAAATATTCATAAAAGATGGTATTTACAAGATGAGATGAAATAAAGAATTGTCCTATTAGTACAGATTTGGAGCTTAAATTCATACCTAATGCTTTTGTCATATTTGTCTTGTACTGTCTCTGATAAAAAATTATGGATTAAAAACACTGGCCATGAAAAAGCAGATAAAATCAGGAAAGCCAGTTAAGTAACTGGATTTTTAATTTGGATAAATTCTGTCCTGTATATTTGATAATTCAGTTTAAATTAGCTGTTAAAATATCTATGATTCTTATTAGTGTATGCTTCATCAGAGACCATATGAAACTCACATTTTAATAAATTTATCTCAGTGGGTCATACAAACATAGAGGCAGTGTGTTTTGTTTTAAGTAAATATTCTTTGTAGATAAAGATATCGGTGACCTTTTAAAAAGTCAAACTAAAGCAAGGAAGGAAAACTACTGTTAACTTTTATGTAACGAAATCTATGAACCATATATTGTCCTCCGGTCTTCACACATATGATACCAGTGATGCAACAGCAGTCCTGTGTATGTATAGAGGTTGTCGTACAAAGAGGGCTGTGAACAGAGCAGTCACATGTGTTACAATCTTGATAGCTAACACAACAAGGTGGAAATCAGGTGCATTTTCTTTTTAAAGTAGGAAATGGTGAGGTAGTCAGGAGCTTTGAAGATGGGATGGAAATGAGTGTCAAGAGCCTCTTGATTTGGGAAAAGAATGAAGGAAGGGACTGAAGAAACTAGATCTTTTAGGCAGTTCTTGTATTTCCTCTAAGAATATGTAATATCCGCCTTGTCAGTAAATATTCTCAATTGGTGTTGAAGAGAAGTCAGTTTTTCTGTATTTTAAACTATGTAATGCTTCACAAATCAAGAAGAGTATTTCCTTGTTGTTTGGCTAAATGCAGGAGAGGAAATTGTTTACTGGAACAGGTATTGTGGCCAAAAGATTTTGGGAAGAAATCTTCCTTTTTATATAATCTAGCTAGCCCTGAAACCTTCCTATTTGATGCCATTTGCTAAAGATGGGTGGGGTATTTTTTCTTCTTCATGATGTAGCCTTTGCATTGGCTGCTGGCCATTCACACTGCCATGTGGCTCTGTGGAAGCCACAGAGTCAGTGAACAAAGTTTAGTTGGATAAGTAACCTATTTTTTTGCCTTTGGAAGACACAGAACTTTCTAATGTCTTAAGTTAGTGTATTTAAAAAAAATCTTCCCTCCAGCAGGACAAAAATAGAGGATATCTTTTATAACGTGTGAGGTTTGATACTGAATTTTATTTTTAGACAATTTTTTGGGTATTTTTTGTATTATACTCCTAGGATTTATTGTTAGAATTGTGCCATTGTAGTTATATAAGATGTTTAGATTTATTTGATGGGATGGGAATTCTTTTTTTATTCTATTTGTATATTCAAATATGCTATCTTCTGAAGTCAAAATGCTCCTCTCAGATGTGAGTGGTGTATCAGTTTTATTACTCATCTCTACTCCTATGCACAGAGCTCTCATGAGCATATTGGAGTTGAGATTTGTGTAGAACTGAGAAAATCAGTTTATTGTTCAAGTAGCCTGGGAACAAATTAGTAATAACTCATTCTGCCTATTTCAGTGTATACGTAGTGTTAATATCTGAAGAGAGAACAATCCAGTTCCTCCCACAAATGTCAGGAATATTTGCTTCTTAGCTCTGGTCTACACTGGGGGGATCAATCTAAGTTACACAACTTCAGCTACATGAATAACTTAGATCGACTTACCGTGGTGTCTTCACCGCGGTGAGTCGACTGCTGCCACTCCCTGTTGACCCTGCCTGTGCCCTCCTGCGGCGCTGGAGTACAAGAGTCGACAGGAGAGCGCTTAGGGATCGATTTTATTGTGTCTAGACTAGATGTGATAAATCGATCCCCGCTGGATCAATCGCTGCTCGCTGATCCGGCAGGTAGTGAAGACATACCCTTAGATAGGTGAAAGGGATGTTTCTGGTATTTTTTAATGAGCTGGTGAGGAAATTATTTTTTCCTCCTCAAAAAATATGTACAAAACCAAATTCAAATGCCTGTATAATTGGATCTCTTTTCTTAGTATGTAGAACTGTTGACATGTTACTGCACAAAATATCCACTTGACAGCATAGGTTAAAATAAATAGTAACTGCCTCCTTGGTGTTAAGTAAACAAAGTAAAAGACTCATGTCGCCAATGTCAAAAATTCTGCCAAGGAATTCTGAACAAGTCAAAAATGTTTTAGCTTTACCTTTTGCGGAAGTAGTTAGTATGTGTAGGACTAAGGCCATATCTACCCTACCAAAATTATCTAGGGGTTCTGTGTAAACAACATCATAGCCTCTTTCCACCGTTTCTGATAAAGAATCAGAGAAAATTTTCATTAGCATCATTGGAACTTGCTTGTAGGAAATGGCTTTCTAATTCTGACCTTGCTGTGGGCAGGTTTATACTCCAGCCTAAGTCGATATAATTTATGTCACTCAGGGGTGTGAAAAAGTCCCCTCCCACCCCAAGCAACGCAAGTTTCGTGCAGTCCACACCAGAGCTATGTCAGTAAGAGACACTCTCCTGCTGATGCAGCTTCCGCTTGTCACTGAGGTAGAGGAATTATGCCAATGGGAGAGCATTCTTCCGTCGGCATAGTGCGTCTTCACAAGACGCACATCGGTGCAGTTGCACCGATGTAGCGCTGTAGTGTAGACTTGCCTTGTGTAGAGTAGGTTGGCTTACATGTTAGGATTTTGCTTCTAGTTTCCTTAGTTTTTTCAGTCATTTTCTTGATAGTATATAATTTGCTATTGTTCATTGTTGTTGAGCAACAAAATTTTACTTTAGTTCAGTTATTGTTTTAGCATCTTAATGCAGCAATTGAACTTTAGAAGATTTAAAAACTAATGCTGTGTTGTCAAGCAGAGTTCCAAATTTTCCAGGAAAATGCCTATTATAGATTCACATGAAGATACCTGTTATGAGCTCTATTCTTGCTTTGTGTCTTGGAAAAGGTCATAACACAGAACGCAAGAGCTGCAAAAACAGACAGCTTTAGATTTAATAAGACAGTGTTCACCATAGGTGCTCAGACTTGAAGTTGTGTCTTGTTCATTAAAGTCAGAATGAAGAAGCCGAACTTAGCGTACACCACCTTATGCTTATCATTCTTTTTTGAGTGCTTGCTCATGTCCATTCCACGTGCACTGTTGCTGGAAATTTTTCCCTCTGCGGTATCCATTGGACCTTCTGGTGCCATGTGCTTATGCTCTGGTATAAGGGGCGCTGCCAGCCCCGCACACTCTCTCAGTTCCTTCTTACCGTCTGTCATGGTTGCTGGAACTTCTCCTCTTGCTTTGGCAAAACGTTCTTCTCAGTGGTTTTATTCTCTATATCATAATTTTAGTATATATTTCAGTTACAGTGTATACATTCTAAATAATGAGAATGTAGATAGTTAGTACCCCCACCCCTTATCATTAAGGGGCTCTCTTCACCTCTGGGGCCGGGCATGCCCTGGTCCCTGGCCTTCAACGCTTGTACCTCCGGTGCAAGCCTATGCCTGTGAGCGACCTGCACTCCAGTTGCGTGAAGTGTCTGGGAAAATCTCGTGTGAAAGACTGCTGTCATATTTGTCAGTACTGTAAGCCTTACACAAAGAAAGACAGTGATCAGACTGAAGGCTATCTAATGGAAGCCACTCTTAAGGCTGGTTTTGGAACCAAGCTGCTCAGATTTGGCACCAAACACTTCGGCCTAGATGCGACGCCCTCCTCCGGCACTGCTCTTCATCTCCAGTGCCAAGGAAGAAGCATAAAAAACAGCACATCAACAAAGTGCACTTGCTGGTGCCGAAGAAAGGCAAGAAGGGGAAGGCAGTTTAGTGCGACCCACATGGGGCCACATCACCTCCATATTGGTGCACATAACAAAATTCATTCTTCACATGAAATGGGTTAAAAAATGAGAGGGAAGACTGGTCTCAACAGCCGCCGCTATTCTCAGTTCTGCCTATGAGACAGGACCCTTACAAGAGAAAGGGTAGAGGTTACAAGCGCCGTTAGCTGCTTCCATCCATATCCTCCTCCCAGCTGGCGTTGCATAGGTGCTCTAGTGGGCCTAAGCAGGCCTTTTGAAGGTGTGCCCAAGGGTGCTATATCAGTTCCCACTTTGGATTTTGCCTCCCCTTTATTTTTGGACCGAGTGTCTCACTTCAGCTGGGGTGGTCCCTCATCACATCGGATCACTGGGGGCTAAATGCAGTGGTGGGCGGTCATATCCTTCAATTTTCATCCTTCCCATCCCTGTCTCTTTTCAGGGATTCTTCTCATGAGCAGCTCCTAGCCCAGGAGGTGCAGACCCTCATGGATGGGGGCTGTCAAGGTTCCTCCCCCACTCTGAACTCTAAGGTACAGATGTGGGCACCTGCATGAAAACCTCCTAAGCTTACTTTTACCAGCTTAGGTTAAAACTTCCCCAAGGTACAAACTATTTTACCATTTGCCCTTGAACTTCCACTGCCACCACCAAACGTTTATCTGGGTTTATTTATTAGGAAAGCGTTGTTGGAAACGTCTTTCCCCCCAAAATCCTCCCAGCCCTTGCACCCCACTTCCTGGGGAAAGTTTGGTAAAAATCCTCACCAATTTGCATAGGTGACCACAGACCCAAACCCTTGCATTTTAAGAACAATGAAAAAGCATTCAGTTTCTGAAAAGAAGGATTTTAATAGAAGTAAAAAGTAAAAAAGAATCACCTCTGTAAAATCAGGATGGTAAATACCTTACAGGGTAATTAGATTCAAAACATAGAGAATCCTTCTAGGCAAAACCTTAAATTACAAAAAGAGACACAGACCGGAATATTAGTTCTATTCAGCACAGCTTAATTTCTCAGCCATTTAAAGAAATCATAATCTAATGCATATCTAGCTAGATTACTTACTAAATTCTAAGACTCCATTCCTGTTCTGTCCCCGGCAAAAGCATCACACAGACAGACATAGACCCTTTGTTTTTCTCCCTCCTCCCAGCTTTTGAAAGTATCTTGTCTCTTTATTTGTCATTTTGGTCAGGTGCCAGTGAGGTTATCCTAGCTTCTTAACCCTTTACAGATGAAAGGATTTTTCCTCTGGCGAGGAGGGATTTTAAAGGTGTTTACCCTTCTCTTTATATTTATGACAGGGGCCATGGAGGAGGTAGCTCAAAACTTGAGAAGAAAGGGGTTTTACT
Organism: Lepidochelys kempii; assembly: GCF_965140285.1. Classification (NCBI taxonomy): domain Eukaryota; kingdom Metazoa; phylum Chordata; order Testudines; family Cheloniidae; genus Lepidochelys; species Lepidochelys kempii. The sequence goes on from NC_136382.1 coordinate 157,959,971, forward strand.
CCCAATATATCCTATTCCCAGAGGCCAAAGGGGGGCCTTCGGCCCATCCTAGACCTGCCTTGCCTCAACAATTATCTCAAGAAACTGAGGTCCGGCATGGTGTCTCTGGCCTCCATCATTCCCTCCCTGGATCCAGGGGACTAGTATGCTGCCCCTGACTTGAAGGATGCTTACTTTCACATTTGCATCTTCCGTGGTCACAGAAGATTCCTCAGGTTTATCATAAACCAGACTCATTACCAATTCACCCTTCTTCCCTTTGGCCTGTTCGCAGCCCTGCAGGTTTTCACAAAGGTGCTGGTAGCTGCCTTCCTCAGATTGTGTTCAAGTCTACTCGTTCCTCGATGACTGGCTGATCAAGGGTTGTTCAGAGGCTCAAGTAAAGAATAGCATCAGCATGTACCAAGCTACCTTCCAAGCCCTGGGCTTGTGTATAAACGAGCAAAAGTTGAGTCTGTTTCCAATTCAGAGAATAGAGTTTCTCGGTGCAGGGTTTGACTTGACCCAAGCCAGAGCCTTCCTTCTGGAGGCCCCGGTTCCAGACTATGTCAGACCTGATATCCAAGGTCATGGTCCATCCAGTCATGACAGCCCAGGTTTGCTTCAATCTCCTGGGACACATGGCTGCTTGCACTTACATGGTCTGGCACACAAGGCTATGCCTCAGGCCCCTGCAGACATGGTTAGCATCAGTTTACTCTCTGAACGGACACCACTTGGACTCGGTGCTTACTGTTCCAGTCCCACTCCTTGCCTCCCTCAACTGGTGGAAGGACCCATGGTCAGTAATGTGCGTGTCCTCTTTGTCGCTCCCTAGCCGTCAATGTCCCTAGTCTCAGACACACCAGACCTAGGTTGGGGAGCCCACCACGATAGCCTCAGGACCCAGGGCCTGTGGTCCTGGGAAGAAGTCTCCCTGTACATAAATGTCAGGGAGCTCAGGGTGGTGTGCTTAGCTTGCCAAGTGTTCCTTCCCCAGATATCAGGCAAGGTACTGCAAGTACTGACAGACAACACCACAGCCATGTTGTACATTAGCAAGCAGTGAGGAGCTCAATTCTTTGCTCTGTGTCAGGAGGCCGTCCATCTGTGGGACTTCTGTGTGAAGCACTCCATCCATCTTGAGGCTTCGCATCTTCAGCCAGTGCGTTCCAGGCTCCCAGATCACCTCCGCAGATCCTTCTCCTCTCACCACAAGTATTCCCTTTCCCCCAGAGGTCACCAGGTTCATCTTCCAAAGGTGGCAGGTCTCTCCAGGTAGACCTGTTGTGACCCAGCAGAACAGGAAATGGCTCAGTTTTGCTTGCTATGTGGGCAGTCCCCCTCCGATGCCTTTCTGCTTCTATGGACAGAGTTCCTATTCTACACATTCCCTCCAGTTCTTCTGGTTCTCAAGGCCTTCCTGAAAATCAAGCAGGACAAGGAGAGAGTTGTTCTTATAGCCCCAGTGTAGCCACACCAACACTGGTTTGGCAGGCTACTAGATCTATTGGTAGCAACCCTGCTACTGCTCTGACTTCGCCTGGACCTGATCTCACAAGGCCACAGTCGGTTACTCCACCCAAATCTTGACTCCCTTCACCTAATTGCATGGATGTTACATGGCTGAACCCGGAGGAGCAGGACTGTTCGGAACAAATTTGACAGGCCTTTGACAGGATAGTAGGAAGTTGTCCACAAGGGCTATCTATCTTGCTAAATGGAAGTTTTTCTTAACATGGTCGTCCCAACAAGACTTCTCTCTGACTGTCTTCCCTTCAGTCTATTCTAGACTGTGCGCTCCATCTAAAACAACAAGCTCTGGTCCTCATGTCTATCAAGGTATATTTAGCACTAACTTCAGCCTTCCACCCACCAGTGAATGGAAGGTCACTGTTTTCTCACGAGATGACAATTCACTTTCTTAAAGGGTTGGAGAGACTGTATCCTCAGGTCCGCGAACCGATCTCTCCATGGACATAAACCTGATTTTGTCAAGGCTCATGGGTACTCCCTTTGAGCTGCTAGCATCGTACCCTCTGCTGCTTCTCTCTTGAAAGGTCGCCTTCATGGTAGCGATCGCCTCCGCCAGAAGGGTCTTTGAAATTAAGGCTCTTGCGTCAGAGCCACCGTACATGTTGTTTAAGGACAAGTGCTAACTGCACCCCTACCCAGCCTTCCTGCCAAAGGTGGTTTTGTAGTTCCAGAGCAACAAGGCCATTTTTCTGACAGTCTTCTTCACAAAGCTTCACAAGAACTCAGAGCGACGGCTTCACTCATTTGGATGTTAGGCATGCCCTTGCCTCCTACATAGAAAGGACTAAATCCTTTTGCGGATCCACGCAACTCTTTGTAGCAGTGGCAGAGAGGATAAAAGGCCTTCTAGTGTCAGTCCAGAGACTGTCATCCTGGATAACTTCCTGTATTCGGGCATGCTATGAGCAGGCAAATGTCCCATCTCTAGCCACCCTGACCACTCACTCCACAAGATTTCAGGCCTTGTCAGCAGCGTTCCTCATGCAGTTTCAGATTCAGGATCTCTGCAGGGCCGCAACTTGGTCATCCCACTATGCCATCGCCCAACAGTCTCAAGACAACACCAAGTTCAGGAGAGTAGTGTTGCAGTCGTCCTGTCCATGAACTCTGGGCCCACCTCCTCAGGTACTGCCTGTGAGTCATCTAATGTGCAATGGACGTGAGCAAGCACTTGAAGAAAAATGGTTACTAACCCTTCTGTAACTGTTACAGTTGTTCTTCGAGATGTGTTGCTCGTGTCCATTCCACAACTCAACCTTCTACCCCTCTGTCGGAGATGTCTGGCAAGAAGGAACTGTGAGGGTGTGGGGACAGTGGCGCATGAGCGCATGGTACCAGAGGGCACTAGAGTTGGCTCTACAGCAGGAGTGGGCAAACATTTTTGGCCCGAGGGCCACATCGGGATGCAAAACTGTAGGGAGGGCCGGGTAGGGAAGACTGCCTCCCCAAACAGCCTGTCCACCCCCCCCCACTGCCCCGCTCAGAACTCCCGACCCATCCAACCCCCCTGCTCTCCCACCCGGGACCCCACCCCCATCCAACAGCGCCCCCCGTTCCCCGTGCCCTGACTGCCCTGACCCCTATCCACACCCCCGCCCCCCTGACAGGTCCCCCCGGGGACTCCCATCCCTATCGAACCCCCCCGTTCCCCATCCCCTGACTGCCCCCCCCCGAACCTCCTCCCTATCCAACTGCTCCCTGTCCCCTAACTGCCCCCCCAGGACCCCCTGCCCCTTATCCAACCCCCCCCCCGCCCCCTTACCATGCCGCTCAGAGCCGCAGGAGCCAGCCGCATTACCTGTGCGGCGGTGTGACTGCCGGAGAACGGGGGACAGCAGGGAAGGGGCCGGGGACTAGCCTCCCCAACCGAGAGCTCAAGGGCCGGGCAGGACAGTCCCGCGGGATGGAGTTTGCCCACTTCTGCTCTACAGTATATCACTGTGGGGAAAAATCTCCGGCAACAGCGCATGCAGTACGCATGTACCTAATGTGGAATGGACATGAGCAACACATCTCAAAGAACAACAGTTATGGAAAGATTAGTAACTGTTTTTTCATCTGTTGTCAGCCAAAAGCTAAGAGTAGCACAAAGTTCATTTAACCTTTCAGTTGCATTTTATCTCACCTTTTCAAGCACTGTTAAAGTTTAAGACTTATGCAGACATGGTGTGGAATTTGTGTGATCCATTTGAGAATAACTGCACTACAGCATTTTTGTCATGTTCACCTTTTTCATAAGGGCTCTGAGGTTGTTCATTGACACCATGCCTTGAAGAGGCACAGATTGCTTTGACATTGATTCTCCCACTTTGTGACTCAGCAGCATTTTATTTTCTTGAATTCCTCTGATATATGTTGATCACCATTGCTGACATGCACAGCCTTTCAGAGCCCTTATAGCAGGCTAACTTGGAGAAAAAATGCTCTGTCATTCTCAATTACTGGTGCGTTTAGAAGTAAGAGGAAAGATTGGGTGTCCTATTTTGAGAGAGAACATTTAAAGAGGACACAGTCAACTTGAAAAATCACATTTCTGTTTGGAAAGATCTTAGCTATTTCAAGTTTTGTTTACACTCATCCGAGATACAAGAGGTTAGCAAAAAAAGTTTTCCCTATATTTTCATTTAATTTACTTTATGCTTTATGTAATTTCACTGTTTTTATCATGATCAAGTGTATTTCCTATCTCATGTACAAGCATGAAGATAGGTTTCAGAGTAGCAGCCATGTTAGTCTGTATTAGCAAAAAGAAAAGGAGTTCTTGTGGCACCTTAGAGACTAACAAATGTATTTGAGCATAAGCTTTCGTGAGCTACAGCTCACTTCATCGGATGCATGAAGATGTCAGTCTTAGGCACTGGGGGTGAATCTCATATGCATGTTCTGCAAGAGGGTTTTTACCAGTGTCAGCATCAGAATTGCTGATGTTGAGTTTTGGGAAAGAAGACCCTTTTTTTCCCCTGGGAATTCTGCATAAGGTTTGGGAACACAAGAAGCTAGCATATGATAGGGGAGTGAAGAAGGGGGTTCCCCCAAACTTCTATACAGGACTAGGGAGAAAAAGCTGCCTTGGGAAGGGGCAGAGAGTCTCTTCGTCCTTACCTAGAATTGTGCGGAGGGTCAAAGAACAATAGGAGCCTCGCTTGGGTATGTTTGGTGATTGTGTGCTTGGTCCCACACACTTTCCCTTGCTGAAAAGAATCTTTAGATCAGCAGAGAAGCATTAAATTGCTTATTTTTTAAATGATTTTTTTAAAATACTCAGGATATATTGTTTAAAGTGGTGCTGTCAGAAACTTGAATTTTTTTTAAAAAACATTGTCAGGCTTGCCAGGTTAAGCTGGTAGACAAGTTGCACTCATCATTGCATTACTTGCAGTGTACATTAAGAAATTTGAGTGGGCAATGGATTGCTTCAGGAGCTTAGTAACTGGTATATAGAGAGTTTTGCGGCTTCACGTTTGAAACTAGTCCAGGGTTCTTAGTGAGTTAAATTGTTCAAAATTTGATGGCTATTTGGTGGCCTATGTGAAAGGTCTCTGTCCAATTCCCAGTTAGCAAGAATCACATCACAAAAAATACCATAACTGTTGGAACTAATTCAAATCTAGATGCATTGGAGATCAATGACATCCAGTTATAGGGTTCTGTGTTCTGACCTGTCTTTTGGTGTGGTTGGCACTGTTCAGGATCATGAATGATCTCTAGCTAGCTTTATATTGGTGTCAGCTGGCAGGTTGGTCGTGCTGGATCTCATTCATGTGAATGAACAGGGGTTGTTGCTTCAATGACTAGGTGTGTTGTTGTGATTCCAGTCATACCTACAAGATTCGGTGGTGCTGGGGCAATTGTGTGGTCATCACTGAAGGATTTGAAACTTTATACAGCTGTATGTCACTTGCCCCTAGGACTCTGCCAATTCCCTCTCTAATCTGGAGGAATGTTTTGAATGCTATTTCCATTTCCGATGAAGTGAGCTGTAGCTCATGAAAGCTTATGCTCAGATAAATTTGTTAGTCTCTAAGGTGCCACAAGTACTCCTTTCCTTTTTGCGGATACAGACTAACACAGCTGCTACTCTGAAACATTTCCATTTGGGTATTTCTAAACTGCTTTGTCCTCCTCCCTGGGAAAACAAGTGGTACTACTGACAAAACTCCTCAATAAGAGCAAGTTCCTTCTCTTTTGTGCCTCCATTTGTTGAGGTGATTTACTTGGAGGTAGTGAATTTGGCTGAGAAACCTGGCATTAACTTCAGGCAAGCCCTTCCCATGAAAGCTCCATGCATTGGATGTGATATAAAAGTGTTTGTCTTAATAGCTGAGTTTACACAGGCTACACCTCTGTTTATCCCATGACAACCTTACGAAAGCAACACATATGGTGATCAGGAGGCTTGATTATTGTTACTCTGTCTTTGTAGGATTTACAGCATGGTTTCGCCATCACTTCTGGTTCATTCAGAGTGAAGCAGTTTGTTTGCTCATTGGGACTGAGCCAATTGTGAGCACATTATGTCGCTCTGTAGTGTTTACATTGCCTGACTAGAAATTGGTGGATTGACTTTTGACTGGCAGTATTTACTTTTTAAAGCCCTTATGATGCAGACCCTGCTATGTTCAAGAACTTCTCCTTAAGCTTCATCCTTACTGGTATTTATAAGTAAACTTTTAAGAATTCCACCATTGTGTCTTACATCCACAAATTATTGTATCTTTGATATTGTGGATAGGTGTATAACTTGCTTACTTCTGAAAAACATCTTGGTTCAACTGTTTTCCTTTTAAAAAGCATCTAAAAGCACTTTTCTCAAAGAGATTTCTAGAATGACCCAGTGTTGGCTGCCTGTATACTACCTTTCCCTCCCACTCACTTCCTCCCCATTCTTTAAATCTGACTCTGTCAAATTAGTTTTAATTGTCAATTGTAATGAGTGAGCTTTTAATACCAACCATTTAATTATTTGGTGTAATTTTAACACAGTTTTGGATATTTCTGTGGTGCCCTGGATGGGGAGAGTAGAATCAGTAATAAAAGTATTGTTAGCATTTTTGCTAGTTTCAGCAGAGACCAAGAGGGTCATGGAGACGGAAATCCCATCAGTTTTAGAGGAGTCGCTCCATTTGAAACTGTGATCAGAATATATTCATGAGGACAGTGTAGGGAAGCTTGACCTGCTGCTATCCACTAGGTTTTACCTGCTTCAAAGGCTCAGTCCACTGCTTTTCATAAGCACTAAATTCACTTGCATACAAAAATACCTTTTAAAAAAATTACTGTGCAAAGGTAAGGTGAGAAGGCAAAAGCTTGATTTAGTCCAAGACCTGTTTCTTAATGTTGACCTTTTAATTAGGGAGCAATAGTCGTAGCTCCATGGTTCAAATTAAATCTATCATTTCTTTCTAAGTGCTAAGTTTAAATCACCTCTAATTGTCAGTTATATAGATTAAAGACCACACTTTGCTAGCCTTACTCACATGAATACAGTAATCGCTCTACCATCAGTGGTGCTAGGTGAACAAGATCTGGCTCTTGGTCAGTGCTCAAGCTAATGGCTGTGCATTTAGGTATACAGAGATTCTAGTCTGGTTCTTCTTGGTTTCACAGCTGGAGTCTAGATGAAGTGTTCTATGAACAAGAAACACTGAGTAAATTAAACCCATACAGACATTGTCTATTTTCATGGGTATTAATGCAATTAAATAAGCATTGCAGAGAGCAAGCTCTATCCCTTGAGTTTCATGTCAGGTTCATGTTTAAAATATTCAAAAGGAATTTTATATTAATGTATACAGTTCCTCTACGTTTGCCAGGAAATACTTCAACTTTAACAGAATGTAGATAAAAAGTTTATTTATGTTGACAGCATTTTACTGTGATTAACAGTATTAACAGATTTATGTGTGAATGAAAGTAAATAAAATATTAATTGTGGGTTAGACCAGCTCTGCTAATGTGTGTATATTCTTTCTCAGTAGTTTTAAATCAAATAGCTTTGCACTTTTCTGATTCAAAAGGCTGTATTACACTAGAGATCCTGTTAGCATTTGAAACAGTACAGAATAGCTCATTCTGTATTTGGAACTTACTAGCAATGAGATTCCATCTCTTCAATGGCTGTTGATCTTTTGTAGGTTGATACAGTGAATAAGAGTCACGGCAGTTTTCTCATGCATAGAAATAGTGAATAATTCTAGTAAGGGAAAATTCTTTCCTCAAAATGTAAATTTATTTCAGATGAACCTTCTGATACTGCAGTTGTTAAGAGAACATACAGTAGCTCATTCCAATATAAACACCTTTTATGCTGGTGTTTTATAACCTGTCTGAAAATGTTCCATCTTGGCTGAAACTTGGCATTCAAAATCTAGGCCTGGACTGTTTCTCAACCAGCTTTGATATAATTTAGGAATGTATGCATAAGTGGATGATGATTGGAATGATAGAGGTTTTATGTGGGATGTATTTGGAAATATTCAGAAAACCTAAAACTAACCTTCCCTTTAAAGCAGGGGTCTCAAAGTCCTGGCCTGCGGGCCATCTGTGGCCCGAGAACCGCCACGCTGCCAGCTCTGTCTGCTGCAGGTGCTGCACCCCGCAGCTCCAGTTGGCTGGGGGAGAGGGACAGAGATACCATCACAGAGTCAGCATCATTAGTTGCTGGGCAGAGTCAGCCATGGAGGCAGTGTCACTTTTTTCCACAATTAATATAAACAAGTCAAAATACCAAACACAACTGTCTGATGCACACCTTGCTGCAATCCTGAAGGTTTCAACTGCTCAGTCACTGAGGCCAAACATCAACAAACTGACAGAACTGAAGCGTTGCCAGGTATCCTGCAAACACTAAAAACTCTCTGGCAGGCAAGACTTGTATAAAGTTGTATGACAGTTTTATTATTTCTAAGAAATTTGAAATAAAAAAATACAATATAAACATTTTCTTGTCTGAACACCATCTTCAGTGACATTATTGGCCCACTGGGAGGATTTGAGGACTGGCACTGGCCCTTAGGTAAATTGAGTTTGAGACCCCTGCCTTAAAGTAATTGTATATGAGGTAGGTGATGAAGTAATTCCATAACACAGGTTCATATATCACATAGCTATCACTAAAATAACATTATTTGATTTTATTGATACATTTTAAATACATTATGATCTCTGGTCATTATATTTTATATCACAGTATTTTTATTCCATATATCTAATGCCTTAAAACATGAAGAAACAACCCACAGTTAATTATAAGAAAGAATGTTTTCTCAAGCCTGACAAAGCTGTAGAAAGTTTTCTGGTAGTAGTTGATAATTAGGAAAGGAGATTAATTTATCATCTAGGTAAAAAAGCAACAAATACAAAGAAATGGAAACAAGATGAAGAAAAGAAAAGATTATTCAAATTTTGCTAAATATTAGTTTCTTCCTTGTGGGATCTAGTGCTCCATGATTCATTACAGCTGGGTTCTTCCCCCTCAACTTCCAGCCACTCTCCTCTCTGGCTTCATAGTGTACTGACAACAGGCAGAGCCGTTCAGAGAACTGATTGCCTCGCTAATTCCTGAGAGTCTCACCTCTACTTGGGGAAAGAGAAGGTTCCTTTAGGTCTTTCCTCTTTTTCCAGGCAGATACTTATTTACAGTGTATGTCTTGTGACAAATGTGTTTTCAATCTTTCCCTTGGTTTTCCTTCATTAAAACCCTTATGATGGTATGAGGAGGGTTAAAATAAGACCTGTTTTGCTTCCTGGCTCAGTTTTCGTGATGTTTTTTAAGTTTCCCTTCCATTTGTGGAGATTTGTTTTACTGCTGGTTTTTCCCCATTTGTAATGGAGTCCCAGCTGCCTGTGGGAAAGAATGGTAAAATTTACTTACCTACCCATAATTTTGCTTTCTCTAAGTGGACAACTGGTGCTTTGTGAAACCCCACCTATGAGGTTGCCTAATTTGGTTAATTTGCATTAATTCCTGTTGGAAAGGAAATATCTCAGTCTTTCCATTTTCCCTAATGACATGTTCCTGGAGAGAGATGAAGAAATCTTTAGATTTCCTCTTCTTAGGATCTTGCTTTAAGATGTCTTTGCTGTTTTTTGTATTATAAATTAAGAAGTACATCAGGGGTTCCCAGACTGTGGTATGTGAGCTTGATAGTCAATCAGTTTACTTCACAAAAATTATTTAAGAAGGTGGTACGTGAAGAAATAAAGTTTGGGAGGAGGAGGATATAAAAGAGATAAAAGTTAAGGGATCATATCAGGAGATGGTTTATCTTACACAATGTTTATTAATCTGAATTTATAGTCTCTTCTTGGCTATGGCAGTTGGCTGAGGGAGTTAGAGTGGTAATTAGTTCTCTGAACAACTCTTCCCACTGTCAGTACTTTGGAAAGCTAGAGAGTGAGAAGTTTAGGAAAAAAAATCCATGTGTGGAGGATGAAGGAGAAGAACCGACTTATAATGGATAACAAAATAGCAGGTGATCACGTCCAAGAAAGCACTGTTACAGGTAGGTAAATAAATGTTACCTTTTCTCAATCTATAATAGGATCCTCCTCTTCCTGTCTTTCCTGAGAGTCAAGCATTTTAGCATCTTAAACTTTTGTTGTTGTTTGTTGAGTTGCTTATTCAAAAACATTTTTAAAAATTGCTCTCTGAAGTCTATTGTAATTTTGCAGGATTAATAAAACAACAGGTGCCTGAACACCAATCCAATTCAATTCCTTTTTAAGCAATCCAGTTTTATGCTTCCTTTTTTGTTTGGGCTATCTGGGGGAAAATGTACACAATGGCTATCCTAAATATAAATTTCTTTTGACTTCTGTATTTGTTTTCAGTTTAGTGAATGTAATAACTTTTTATTTTTTCCACAATAATTTTGAAAACCTAACAACAACAAAGTAATCCCAGGAGACCAGATTGTATAAAAATGCCCTGTTCATTAAAACAATTAGATAAGCAACCCACTTCCTGTGAACTAATAATACTGAAGTTGCTTACACTAGGTTCTGTTTTTTTAATTGAATTACTTCTGTATTCTCATTTGGGTGTTTCTCATTGTATAGATTTTTTGGAATGCACTTGAAGATAGATTAATTGAATTTAGATGAACAGTTGAGCCCTTTTTTATGATAAAGTGGAAAATGATTTGTGGAGAAAGGACTAATCAAATACATCTAGAAAGGAAAAGTGGTGATTTGTGAGTTATATTGGATAATAAATTTAATGAGTCAGCAGTCTTAAATTGTTGGGATGGGGGACAATAAATGCTATTTTGTGTTTCATAAATCTGAATATTGCATGTAAATAAAGGAGGTGATTATTCTCTTGTATTTGGAGTGATTTAGCCCTTAGTTAAAGTACAGTATTTAGTTTTAATAATCACATTCTATCAAATAAGTTATAGACAAAGAACAGCAGCAAAATAATAAAGTTCTAGGAAAGTAAAACTGAAGAGGCAAAAGCAGTGGGAATGTTCAGTTTAGATGCAAGAACCCAGAGGGAATACAAAATAACAGTCTACAAGTATGTAGAATTATGTTTTAGTACAGGAATCAAAATAGTGATGCGAGACGGGAACAAGAAATATATGTTTAAAGTGCTGCAGGGAAATTGTATCCCCAAGTATTAAGGAAAACTTTAGGCAATGGAACATGTTGCTATGGAAATAGTCCAGGCTTGGCTTGACCCATCTATCAAGAATAGTTTAAAAGCAATTAGCTCAATTTTGCCATGCTGTAGAAAGGAGGACTGTTTGACCCATTAGAAGTCCCTTTCAACAGTAATGGATTTTATGGACCTTACTTAAAAATATATATCACATGTTTAATTCAGAAAGATAGATTTTATGCATACATAACCATCTATAATGTGGGTGCATGTAAAATCTAATCTTAATGACTACTTTTCCTTTTATTTTTATTTTTTGCATTGGCATCTCTGCATTGTTCCCTATATGTAGTATGGGGAGAAATTATGACATTCATACTTCAGAGGGAAATTCATGTAGTGTGACAGTCTTGCAACCTTATTGTGCTTATATGAATTAATTATTAAGTAATTAATAGTGCTGGTAAGAAAATTTCAACAAAAATATAGATAGGAAGTAGAAGACACCAGGTGCATGTGTTTGATTTAGGCATTCTTGTTGTGTTAGGTGCTCTTGTTATATGGCTGAGAGAATAATTTGCTAATTAAGTAGTTTAAGTTTTGCACTTCTTTTGAAATTGCCATTTTTTATTTTGCCCTAATAACTTTTTTGTTATGGACTGTTGAACAAGAGGACTGTTGGGGAGATTGTCTTTGTGAAATTTTAAAATATTTTTTAAAATATTTTAATCACCATGACATACTTATTCTACATACATAGTATTCAAAATGTAACCCTATCTCTATATTTGCCAGAAATGGGGCTGAGGGTTTACTTTATTTAAAAATGAAAGCTTAGGACTCTAAACACTAGTGCTCAGCACCCATAACTGAGGTCAGATTTTTATAAGACCCCAGTTCCCATTTAGGCACCTAGATAAGAATGAATGTAGCTGCTAGGTTTTGAGCACTTTTGAAAAACTGAGCACTTCACTGAGGTGACTAAATGGGAACTGAACAGCCCTGAAAATCAGGCCGCATATTTAGGAGCTTAAATGAGAGTTGCTGGGTGCTGAGCTCTGCTGAAAATCTAGCCCCAACTTCCTAAATAATCCTTTACTTGTCTCCGAATTGGTTGCGTGCACTATATCTTGCCAAGATCTTTCAAAATAAACTATAGTTTAAGGTAAGTTTCTATAAGAATCCCCTTTTGAGATAAATCCTGGCAAAAATGCAGTAGAAGAATTTTTAAAGCATGATGTGGTATTTTACCCCCCTGACAGCATATCTTTGACAACAGGTTATTCAAGTCACCTCTAATATGAGCAAAAAGATCTCTGCTAGCCATGCATGCAAAAGGCCTAAAACATTTTAAGTGGGAAAAGTCCTTAATGAAGATTTGGAGATGTGATGGAGGGGGAAAATTTGGGTTCATAATGGAATGCAAGTTTTTGCCTTAACTAGTGTGAAGGTACTACCTTGTACTCGGTTGGAATAGTAGTATTTTAGTCTAACCCGGTGACGTAAACCAGCAATGTCAATCTCACTATCTTTTATCATGCACTGAAATATAGAAACAAAATGAGGAAGCATACTGTGTTTACCATTATCAGTATATTATTTAATTATACATGACAATGTAATAATTAATGTATTAATAATTAATGTATTAATAAATAATGTTCTGAAACTTAGTTTTAGCCTGTCTTATGTAGTCACATAGATAACAGCTCTCTGCTTCATTGCAGGGAATCCAAGTCTGGATTCTTCATTTACACCAAGCCCTGCAAATACATACACATAAGAGTTTGCAAGATGGGGACTTTATCTCCTATTTCTGAGCCAGCAGTGATTAGGAATGATGCCATGGTGGTGATGTATTTAGTACTGTGAAACAGTAATTAGAATTGCTGCTGAGAGTGGAACCCTTCCAGCTAACATATTAAAACATTTTGAAGGTCTTAGCTGGAACCATCTTGTCCTGTGGGTAGGTATACAGAACTTTTGAGGGTAGAATGAGGGAGGAGGGTTAGTAAAGCTGGACAACATGAGGGTCTCCTTTTGAAAGATGAAGAAAGAAATTCCAATTAAGTACATTTTAACTTTGATTACAATGTTTGGTTCCATCAGGAATCTATAAATTAGCATCCTGGGTCCAAAACTATGCTTTACAAATGAATTGCTAGAGACGACATAAAATCCTTGCTTTTATTTAAGAAGATTCTGTACCAAAGCATGTAGATGTGGCATGAGAGCATAATCTATTTTAGTTTATATGAGAGCCAACTGTTAATGGAAACTACAGAATGCAAAGTTAACATGGGCATTAGAAAATGTATTTTTCAGTGTCAGTTGAACCAACATCTTCACAGTGAATTCCAGTCTACTTGCATTAACGATAGGGTGGGTGATTAATTTTAGAAACACTAATTAATAGGAATTAGTAATTCAGCAACTATATATTATTATAAATGCAAACATATCCATCCAAATTAATGAAAATTGTTTGAATGATTAGCATTCCCATGAAAATAAAATGAGTTAGAAGGAAGGCATAGAATATTTAAAGTTTATTTTATAGTGATCATTTAATAAGGAAACCGCAAACAAGATTGTGGCTGCTGTAGAGGTTTCAGAAATGAAGGCCTGATCGTATAAACAATCATGTAATTAGAGATTGTATCACAGAGGTGGGCAAACTACAGCCTGCAGGCCACATCAGGCTCGTGGGACTGTCCTGCCCGGCCCTTGAGCTCCCGGCTGGGGAGGCTAGTCCCCGGCCCCTCCCCTGCTTCCCCCCCCCCCCCCCCCCCGCAGCCTCAGCTTGCCACGTCCCCAGTGATCTGGGCAACGGGGCTGTGAGCTCCTGCTGGGCAGTGCAGCTGCAAGAGCTGCTGGCCTGCCCTGGCGCTCTAGACTGCGCGGTGGCATGGCTGGCTCCAGCTGGGTGGTGCGGCTACCAGTACTGGTGCTCTGAGCAGCATGGTTGGATAAGGGGCAGGGGGTCTCAGGAGGCAGTCAGGGAGCAGGGGGCGGTTGAATAGGTGTGGGCATCCCGGGGGGGGGCCTGTCTGGGGGCAGGGGTGTGGATAGGGGTCGGGGCAGTCAGGAGACAGGGAATCGGGGGGGGGGGGGGTTGGATGGGGGTGGAGTCCGCAGGGGCAGTTAGGGGCTGGGGGGCAAGGAGCAGGGGGGGTTGGATTGGTTGGAGGTTCTGGGGGGGGCAGTCAGGGGGTGGAAAGTGGGAGGGGGCGCATAGGGGGCAGGGGCCAGGCTGTTTGGGGAGACACCGCCTTCCCTACCCAGCCCTCCATACAGTTTCGGAACCCCAATGTGGCCCTCAGGACAAAAAGTTTGCCCACCCCTGTTGTATCATCATGCATATGCACAAGGGGGCTGAATAAAGGTTGTACAGGCAACCTAAATATTACCATTTCCTATCTTCCAAGTGCTTGACTTTGTAACCAAACTAACATTCTTTTAAGATAACTTTTTGTGTGGAGGGACCTTGCTATTTTACCAGAATTAAAGACTATATTTTTAAAAGTACTAAGATGAATGAATTTATGAATTTTCTCAAATTTAATGAAACGGAAAATTCTTAATTTCATTAATGGTGAGTATTTATTAAATAAATATTAAAAATGCAAATACATCATCGTTGTGCTTGTCTGTGAAAATCAGAGAGTGAAAAAGACCTGTTTAATTACACTATTCAAGCTGAGAAATGCAAGAAGTAAGCATATAGCATCAATATGGAAAAGTAAATTACATTTTTAAAGTGTTTCAGTTCAAATAATCCAAGGTGGTGCTAATAACTAGAGTCCTACTAACTTCACGGTACATTTTGGTCAATTTCACGGTCATGGGATTTTAAAAATTGTTAATTTCATTATTTCAGATATTTAAATCTGAAATTTCATGGTGTTGTAAGTGTCGGAGTCCTGACCCAACTCTGAAGGCAGGAGTGCAGAAGTAAGGGTGGCATGGTACAGTATTGCCACTTCTACTTCTGCGGTGCTGCTGGCGGGGCACTGGCTTCAGAGCTGGGCACTTGGCCAGCAGCTGCCACTCTCCGGCCACCCAGCTCTGAAAGTACTTGGCCGGCAGCACAGAAGTAAAGGGGGCAATACTGCGACTCCCCTACAGTAACCTTGTGACCTCCCCACCCCACACACACAGAACCCTTTTTTCAGTCAGGGCCCCCTGTTTGAGAAATGCTGGTCTCTCCTGTGAAATCTGTATAGTATTGGGTAAAAGTACACTAAAGACCAGATTTCACGCTCCGTGATGCATTTTTCTCAGCCATGAATTTGGTAGCGCCCTACTAATAACCAAGGTGAGGACATGTAAAATATATGATTTTTATAATTATAGGCATCCATTAATTAATAATCAGGTTTGTGATGTGTATAGCAGAGAGACCACCTCTTTCTTTGATCCTGATCTTGCAAAGGCATCGCTTTGTGCAGACCCTTATTACTGCATGATATCCTATTAATTTCAGTATGATTCCTCATTTGGGAGGGTGGGGTGGATTCCTTATACTGTGGCAGAAAAGATTAGCTGTGGCACTCAAGGTAGCAAGACCTAGATTTTTATTTCTGGAGACTTTATTTATGGCCCTCAGTTTTGAAAATATTCAGAATTGTCAACCTTCAGGTTATGCTGCAAAGGGTATCTGTTCACGCAGATTTTTAGTGAGTGGGAAGGATGCAAACTTTTGTGTAGTGTAACTCTTTTTTAGTTAGTATTGTGACAGCCTAGATTTATATTTTTTGTAAAATGAGTTTTTATTATGAATTGTTCATGGGCCTGGAGCATTTTTGATAAGTGCAGCGGACTTATTGTAGGAATAAATTAATAGATCCACTTAAACAGGTATTACTTTCATGCAGTTACACATTTTGACTGAAGTATATACAAAAAACCATACCATATTATATTATTTACATCAGGGCATATACTGTAGGAATATTTATAGTAGACCATGAGATGAGTGAGTGCCTTTGACAGCAATAGTATTGGAACCCTCCATTAAAGAGTGAAAATTGTTTTTCATTGTACTTCAGTAGTGTTTTAACAGAAGCAGAACTTTAATAAAATGGACCAGTTGATTTCAGTGAAGCCGCCCATAGGACACATGTAAGGGCAGAATCTTTCCTTTTTTAAAGCATGTAAAAACTGGTTTAAAATCTTTTACAATGGTCTCCTCTGTAATCAGAATACAAATGTGCTATTTCAGATAGCTGTGATGACTGTTAGCAGGTGTTGATGACTGTTAGCAGGTGTTTCTAAGGATAATGAAAAATGCAGCTTTCAAATACATTTTGAGAAAGTGTTTCTTAAGAACATAAGAGTGGCTATACTGGGTTAGACCAAAGGTCCATCTAGCCTAGTATCCTGTCTTCCAACAGTAGCCAATTCCAGGTGCCCCAGAGGGAATGAACAAAATAGGTAAGCAAGTGATCCATCCTCTGTCGTCCATTCACATTTTCTGGCAAACAGAACAGAGGCTAGGGACACCATCCCTGTCCTGGCTCGTAGACATTGATTGACCTATCCTCCATGAACTTATCTAGTTCTCTTATAGTCTTGGCCTTCACAACATCCCATCACAAAGAGTTCCACAGACTGACTCTGTGTTGTATAAAAAAATACTTCCTTTTGTTTGTTTTAAACCTGCTGCCTATTAATTTCATTTGGTGACCCCTAGTTCTTGTGTTACGAGAAGGAGTAAATAAGACTTCCTTATTTACTTTCCGCACACCAGTCATGATTTTATAGACCTCTATCGAACCCCCCTTAGTCATCTCTTTTCCAAGCTGAAAAGTCCCAGTCTTATTAATCTCTCCTCATATGGAAGCCGTTCCATACCCCTAATAATTTTTGTTGCCCTTTTCTGAACCTTTTCCAGTTTCACTATATCTTTTTTGAGATGGGGCGACCATATCTGCATACAGTATTCAAGATGTGGGCGTTCCATAGATTTATATACAGGCAATATGATATTTTCTGTCTTATTATCTATCCCTTTTTAAATGATTCCCAACATTCTGTTCACTTTTTTGATTGCCGCTGCGCATTCAGTGGATGTTTTCAGAGAACGATCCACAATGACTCCTAGATCTCTTTCTTGAGTGATAACAGCTAATTTACACCCTGTCATTTTATATGTATCATTGGGATTGTGTTTTCCAACGTGCATAACTTTGCATTTATCGACATTGAATTTCATCTGCCATTTTGTTGCCCAGTCACGCCATTTTGTGAGATCATTTTGTAGCTCTTTGCAGTCTGTGCCGCTGACTGGACTTTTAATGGCCTGGTCAGCGCCATCCGCCAGGGTCCCTTTCCAACCTTTCAAAAACCGGACATCTGGCAGCCCTATTTCCTCTCACTGCTATGGCAAAAACCACTAGAGCTTTTTGTATTCACTACTGAAATATATTACATCAATCACCTCCATTTTTCAGAAGGTGTTTGAAAAATTGTAAAGAACGGTAAACTGCATTCATTCTCTACGTTGATCAAAAATAGTTGTTTATAAATTTGTAAGGTATAATGGCTTTTTGATACTGTAGTAATGAGAAATCCCTTAATTTAGTATGTTAATAGATAACTGTTTTTTTAAAACCATGCTCTCTACTTATACTAAATAAAAATGTTTATTTTATTATGTTTACTCTCACATTGAGAGGTGCATTTTTATGGAGTTTACATTTGTGTAATTAAATGGAGATTTTTGACTTTTAGTGTGGTTCTAGACTCTAGAAAGGTGATACTAAAGATTATTTTATTATACATAAGCATTTAAATATTTTTAAAATTCCAAGAAAAGTTTTATATATGTTACAACCTGAGGTCCCAATCATACAAACAGAACTGCCTGTTCAAGCCTTTGTGCCCATGTGGATTTCCATTAAGTATGCATGGGCGTAAGGGTCTGCCTGCACAGATCCCTTTGCAAACTGAGCACCTATAATGGCAGCTTGAGCAATATTACTGGGACATATGAAAGAGAAATAACAATGAAAGATACTGTATATTGAAGCTCATTTGGACGAGGGCCATACCTTTTATTTTATATTTATATTTAGGTGTTACCAGAGAGAAATTTTAAATAATAATAATAATAATATTTAATGAAGTAATATGGAGCTCAGAAGTGAAGCAAAACATTTAGACAAGTTCTGTGCTGAAATGTAAATAAGTACGTAGCTACGCATCCAAAAAAACTGTATCAGAAGAAAAGTGATGTATGTTTTATTCCCCCTGGGCTTAGAGCATTTTCTGTAGCGAGTTGTAAGACTGGAGGGCAAAAGGCTTATGCAGCTTTCCATAGGTGTTTTGTTGTTTTTTTTTTTTTACAAGAAATAGGTCTTGTGTAAAAATGAGTGATACTGACCGTTTTCCTTATGTCCCATAAGATACAATGAAATTCCCAACACCTGATGTAAGAATCAAACTGTTAAACTTAATACATTTACTATAAGCAAATGCTTGAAGATATGTAACTTCTCTAAAAATGATGCAAGTAAAAGGAGACCTGACCAAGGTTGTGTAGGTGATTTTTTTTTTCTTTTAGATGCACATACTTCTGTTTAGTTTTAGGTTTTCTGTTAATTCAGTGTAAGGAGCTATACAGTTTTTAATATTGTTCAAAGCCCTCTCTTTGCTTTATTTGATATTTTAGATTGTTCTTGCAATGAATCAAACCACAATATTTTTACAGTTCTGAAATTTTCCAGGCTGGGTTTCTGCCTTAGGCTGCATATTTTTGGGAAATGTCATGCAAAATGGTTCAGCCACTTCTGAGAATGAGGCTGATTAAAAATACATTGTTTTGCCCATTATAAAATAATTCTGGAGACCATTTATTGAGAAACTCAGCCCCATGTTTGGAGGAGGTGTGTGAAATTTGGCAAAGGGAGGATGGTGTTTTGTGTCATGGTTGTGCTTTTTGCCATCCCCTTGCAAACCTGCCCAAATCTGGCCAAGTTATAAACCTTTGAAAAACTGCAGTTTGCATACGCTTAGGAGAGAATTGCTGGAGCTTTGCAGCTAAACTCTCAGAAGATTCTGTTTACATTAAGCATGCTCCTGCCCGAGGCTTTCCATGCAATTGCTGCTCCCAGCTGTTGTGGGCTGTGCCTGGTCCAGGTGCCAGAACTAAGAGAAGAAAGCCTCTCTCCTGTGCTTTCAGTGCCCTTCCCCACATTAGGCCCAGGCAGTGAAAAGGAGGGAGCTGCTTAATTCAAATGCTGAAGGGGAGAAGAGGTGGACCCAGTGCTGGGAATGGGAGGAGTAGATTGAGACAAAAGGGGATTGGGGGCTGGGAAGACTGAGGCTGGCAGTGAGGGAGAGGGAAACTAAGGCTGGCTGGCCAATGAGACTAGAAGCCAGTGGAGGAGAGGAGGCAGGGACTGATTGGACAAGAAGACTGGAATCACTGTGTGGGGAGACTGGAACTGGTTAGGCAAGGAGACTGGGAGCTAGAGATGGAAATGGGGAGAACTGGGAGCCTATGGGCTAGAGAGGGGCAGAGGGAGACAGAGATTGGATGAGAAGTTGGCCGGGGCAGCTGGAACTTGCTGCGTAAGGGACTGGGACTAGAAACCAGCAGAGCAGATTGAAGAAGGAAGGGAGCAGAGGGGAAGATATTAGGAGCAGAGACAGAGTATAGTGGGGACAGCTAGAACTGGCTGGGCAAGGAAACTGGGATGGGGAGCTTGGAGGGGAGAGACTAGGATTGACTAGGTGAGGGGAATGGGGCTGGGATGGGTGAGGGCCAAAAAACAGGAATGGGACAGGTTGGAGGAGATAGGCAGTAGGAGTTAAACATGACAGGGGTGAAATGGGCGGGGAAATCTGTGACCACTAGAGCCCACTTCCCTCTAGAGCCTGAAATGGAGCCCAAGATCCCTAAGTTTCAACATTTCTCTACTGTGAGCAAAGAGCTGTGAAAACCTACTGATAAATTGTGTATTTTATCCCCCACTATTGCTGGCCCATATAGGGGATAACAATTGACTATTGCTATCTGTTACTTCATTAGCTCAAGGGTCAGAGGGCTATGCAGTGGATCTAAAGGTTGCAGCCTTGTTGATAAACTATGTGGGTGTCAGTATGACACCACATCATGGAATTTCTGTTTTTCTGTTTTCTTTTTGAAAAATGGAGGGAATTATACACAAAACACTGTGTTAAAGAATATAATTGTCTGCAAAGTGAAGCAATCAAACATAAGGAAACCTTTGCCACTTTTGTATGTGCATTATGATATAGTTTATAGTCTTTAATTGCGTGGCCACATGCTATTTTTCCCACAGGACTCCTGCCTCAATCAATGCACAGAATGGATTGTGCTCACTTAATGAGCATCTGTTCAATATTTTGTTTTTCCCTTATTGTCCAGTGACTGACCCTGTGCCTTATTTACTGCCCACTATTCAAACTCTGCTCTGAAGACAGAATTATGAATTTCCTTGGGTTTATCTATGATGCTCATGTTTCTAATGTTTCACAAACATTAATGGATTTATTTCACAATATGCGGGTGAGGTGAGGCAGTAGTATTATCCTCATTTTACAGATGGGGAACTGAGGCAGAGAGAGAGATTAAGGTCAAAAGTATCCACTAATTCTGGGTGCCAAATCTGAGACACCTAGGATCTGATTTTTCAGAGCAACTAACCTTAAATAGCACTTTATATTTTCAAAGCACAGTTACTGTTGACTTCAGTTGAAACTGTGAGTGCTGAACATTTCTGTAAATCAGACCTTAGGGTCTCATGTCAGGCATTCAAAAAATGAAGAACACACAATTAGTTATCACCTGTGAAAAGTGACTTGCCCAGCATCACACAGGAACTTTGTGGCAGATAGAATCCAGTTTTCTAAGATGATATTCAACTGCCTTAACATTTGGCCATCCTTTCTCTTCCTGCAGTCTCCTGCCTTGCTCACTGTACACCTTCTACTTCTGCAAAAATAAGGCAGGGATCCTACAGACAACAGCCTCTTTCACTATGACCATGATTCATCCCCAGAGCAGGTCCATCCTATGCACTGAATGAGGCAGGGGTCCTGTGGAAAAAGTGGCATATGATCGTGTAATTAAAGACTGTATCACAATACATACACAAAAGCTTGAGTGCTTGACTTTGCATCCTTAATAATGCATGGTTTATTTTTGTGGGACAGAGATGCATTTATCCATCTTTGCAGTGGATATTTTGTTAACACTGGGGTTGTTTTGCATGTGATTGTTTTTATATGAAAGTGAAATCTCATTTCTTACCCTGATCTGAAATTCCCTGGTTAAGAATTTTTGGGGATAAGTTGTAGCCAAAGATGACTGGATGATCTCCAATTGACCTAGCTGGGAACACATTACTTTTTTTCAATGTGAATAGGAGCCAGAATATTGTGTGTCTAACTATACCGTTACAGTACAGGAACTTGTGGGTGTATTTCATATTCGCAGGAAATGCCAGCTTCTCTTAAACTGCACTACAGATGTTGGCACTTACTGTTCATCAGGAAAAATATTTTAAGAAGAATTCCAAAAGAGTGAAAACAGAGTCTTAACTGTTAAAACTGAGAAGAATTTTGTGGCTTACATTTTACCTTCGTCTAAATAACATTCTGTAATCCAGCTTCTATCACTGCTGACTGCAGGATTTTGCATCTCATGTGCTAAACAGAGTTGGCAGCCAGTTCCAACAAAGCTTTTTTTGTGCCTTTGGGCTATCCTGCGGGCAGGGCTTCCTTTATTTTTCCCCACTTGTTTTCTTGTTTCAAGTAAATTGGTCATGTTTTAGACAGCTCCCTCTTGCTCAGTCGCTCCCCCTCCCCTTTTTGTTTTTTGAAGTGGTGCTTACTGGAGACGTTTTTTTTTTTTTTTTAACAGTGGTTTAAGTTTCTTCTTGATCTGATGATGTGCAGATGAAAAGAAAAGAATTATGGAAGGCAAGAAAAATAAAAATCCACCAAATGTACACTGTAGCAGCACTTCACTTCAAGCTGATGCTGTAGCACCTGCACTGTATATGGGCTGCTCTGCCCATACCAGGCTCCTAGAAGAGTTTTTAGGAACTAATCCTGTGAGGTTCTGAGCTCCATCAGTGCCCTTAATAAGTATTCATCACTCCTTCCTTAGCAGCAGAGTCAAAAGGAAACCAGGAAATGCGTTGCCCAAACGAGACCATCTTTTCAAGGCCAATTAGGTCAGAACTTCTGTACTTCAAAGCAGTCTCTTGGATCAACAAGGTCTTTAGTGCCTCCATAGTCGTTCTAGAGTCTAACTCTTTGTGTGCCCCACCATAAAAGATGGAATGCATAGAGGAGAATGTGAGTGAGCCTCTGTGTGCTCCTCATCAGGGTATAGTTTCTATATTTCCTAACTCAACCCCCCTCCCAAAGGCAGGACTTTCTCCCTTCCCATGAAGGGTCCCTCTTCCCATGACTGAACATCCATTCCCACCTCATTCTATATATTTTTTTAATCCTCTGGTTAAACCCTATGCTAAAACCTCAAAAATACCACTAACACATTTCAGAATCACTAAAGGCCTGATTCAGTGCTGATGGAAGACAATAGAAGAACTTTAATTTCAATGGGTTTGGATTAACCCCTAAAATAAAACGTTAAATTCTTTCCTTCCAAGTTGGAGAGAGGGGGAAAAAGTCCTTCTGCAGAAATTACCAAACTATAAAGTGCTTATAACCTATTAAAGGAAAAGTTGATACTGCATAATTGTTCTGTTCAATCTCTTACACTGTGCCCATTGCTGTATTATCTGAGTGCCTTCCAGTAGTGTGTTAAGCAAGGTGACTAACAGCTGTCACATGTACTTTCTCTTCCTATGGTAAAATGATTGTGGATTTTTGAAATTTTATTTAATATGCTATGTGCTAGTGAAGGCAAGAGCCTTCCTCTTAGAATGGAAGGTGATGAAATTTGTGGTGGCTCATAACTGTTGCGGGAGTTTGTTCCACAGGCTTGGTCCTGCCCCCAAGAAAGGTGGTATCTGCTGCATGAATGAGCTTTACCTTGGCAGTAGACGAAGGAGCAGAGTTCTTATCCTGGCCCCAGAACACGAAATCCCTTGATAAGGACCAACAGCTTTAACTTGATATGATATTTCCGGGGAGCCAGTGTAATGAGCAGAGGGTAGGTTTGTTGTACTCATATTGGTGAGGAGGCACCCTGCATTTTCCTGAGGGCTGCATGGATCTTGTCCATGTAGATTTGCATTGATGTGGTTCCACTGGGAGGGAATCCTCTTCCAGGGTGGGAGACAGCTCACAGGGTCTCAACTGGGAGGCCATGAGCAGGTTTCAGGGGTCCGACAAGGACTGGGCTTAGTCCCAAGCGGCAGAGCTCAGGGAGGCAGCACCTCCCCCATTCCCTGACTCACCTCAGTGGGCCACCCAGCCTGTCTGGGTTCGGGCAGTGCACCCAAAACTTGCAGCATCACTGCAAAAGAGAGATCTCCCCCTGCCATCAGAAGGGGGATGCCTCATAGCCATTGACTCCACAAGCAGGCAGAAGCTAGTCAAGGAGACACACCAGTGCTCTGCTCTGGTACACCAGCACTTCAGGGAGCATAGCCAAATAAAGGCAGAAATCTGGAGAGGGGGGACGTGACCCCATATGCCCCTCCCCCCCCCGGTGTGTGCTCTCTGGTTGGGGGTCCTTGGATTTGCCTATTTAAGTTTAGGGGGGTCCCTCATTAAAAAAATGTATGTTGAGAATCCCTGTTCTGGCTAGCTAGAGATGGAAGTGTCTTATTCAGAAGTGCTACTGTGGAAGAGCTAAGAATCGGTATCTAGAACTCCTTAACTGTGGACTGACTTGACCAATTGTGCATGTGAATCTTCAATCAGAGGAGGCTGCTCTGTTGCTGCGGATTCTGCAAAATATTTACCCCTGCCAATCAGCATGACCCCAGTCTCACTTGGGTTTATCTCACCCAGGCTCTGGCCTAGCTTGGTTACAGTGGTGTTGTCATATAAGAAAAATGTGAACAAATTGGAGAGAGGTCAGAGGAGAGCAACAAAATAAGAGGTTTAGAGAACCTGAGCTTTGAGGAAAGGTTGAAAGAACTGGGCACGTTTAGTCCAGAGAAGAGAAGGGTGAAAGGGAACATGATAGCAATCTTCAAAAATGTAAAAGGTTGTTATAAAGAAGACAGTGATCAATTGTTCTCAGTGTCCAACAACGGCAGGATAAGAAGCAACCGGCTTAGTTTACAACAAGGGAGATTTAGGTTAGATATTGTGAAGAACTTTCTAACAATAAGGATAGTTAAGTACTGGAATAGGTTACGAAGGGGAGCTTGTGGAGTCCCTGTCGTAGGAGGTTTTTAAGAACCGGTTAGACAAACGTCTGTCAGGGATAATCTAGCTGTACTTAATCCTTCTTTATCATGGAGGGGAAGGAGGGGTGGACTAGAAGAACTCTCAAGATCCCTTCCAGCCCTACATTTCTATGATGCTGTGATTTTTATATTGTGAAAGATGGAAAAAGCTGTGTGCCCTCTGTATGTTTTGATGTTTAAGTCCATGACATTTCACCAGTTTTCCTAGAGGTTGTTCTCATCTTAATTTATATGGTCAGCTCTTCAGAACAAGACAAGACAGAATCTCCATCTGTTTGAAAAGCACCCTGCACTTCTCTGGTGCTAAATAAACTGTAAATAATAGTAATAAACTAATGCACATCTCTGTGACTACATCAGGCAGAGTAGTGGAATCTTGCAATCTAATGTAATATTTCAGTGTCTGCTGCTTTGTCTTTCTTCTTCTGGGAAGTTTTTATAGTTCTCTCTCTATTTGGGGTGGAGACTGTCCTCCTCCTGCATGGCGGTCAGGATGGCTTGGCCGATGAAGATTTGATTACTACTACTTTTCTCTTTGCATCCATGCTACTAAGGATATAGTTGCTGCGGCTGGAGCTCCAGTTCCAATGCTTTAAGTAGACATTTCATACAGATTTGTATTGCTCCCCCTTTTTACTTATTTTTATCGCTCTGATCCATTAGAGGCATAACTGAAATGGTAGAAAATAAAAGGTAGGAAAAGAAGCATTTAACTAGAGGATGGCTAGAAGAAACAGACATGTTAGGGATACATTGTTCAGCAAGTTAAGGTATTTTAAATAGTTAATAGATAGGTTTCTTCTCCTTAGGATGAACTGTTTAGATTGGTTTTCCTGGTTATTTGTGATCAACTGATTGAATGACAGCAGGAAATCTTTCCAAGAGGACAATGTCAATAGTTTTCCTAGGTAGGGACAAGTCTGAAAAGAATTGCTCTGGTTGGGTTTTGAGGATCACATAATTGTAGCTGGTTTTTGTTTGTTTGTTTGGTTTTGTGTTTTTGTTTTGAAAGAGCCTGTTTTCACAATTCATTGCAGCAGATCAAGGCCTAACTAGTCTGTCTAAGTCATAATGGTAGGTAGAGCAGAATGGAACATTTTTCAAAAAGAACTTACTCTAAATACTCCATATCTAGGCTTGGAAGGATTGGATTTTTATTGGTACATGTTCGTAAATGTTGATTTCATTGTACAAACTGATGAAAAAATATTTTCATTGTTGACCATAGAAATTTACAGAGAAGCAAAGTAAGAAAAATCTTCTTGAGAGTTTATTAGAGTTTGATTTAAGGGTATCTATTTTTGTATATTTACATTTGTATATTTTAATGTGTGATCTTGACAGTTTGTGTTGGTTATAAAGCATTAACTTTTTGAATCAGTGTCTATTCTATTTAAATAATTATTGTCCAACCCCTCCCATAATTTCCCACAACCATGAAAATAAATAAGCATTTTTTTTTCAAATTTTAAAACCCATAATTTTGCACAACTCTGAACATTTAAATTGATACAGATGGGGGGGAGGGAGAAGCTTAAAAATAAATATTGATATCTGTTGAAATTGTAAACAAATAAAACTCAAATTCTGAAGCCTATCTATATCACATTTTGGTTCACAGCACTAAGGGCAAAAAAAATGGTGCTCTTTAAAAAAGGGGAAAATAAAGTGGAAAAATCTACTGCCTCAGCTATTGCTATCACCAAGTTGAGGTACTGAAGGAAAGTCACATGCGCAATCCTCTGCTCCCACAAATCTTTCATCTTGCTGAATGACAATGTATCACCCAAAGTATTGTCAAGAAAAACGTATTCCAGATGTTTTAGCTCTGAGGAGGGGTGCATGATTTATTATCGCTAAACCTATCCTATTACCAATCTATTTAGCATAGACAGCCCTTCAAGGGATGCAGTTTAGAGATATTTTATTAAACCTTTCTCTTGACCTCACAGTTTGCTTCCTTTGAAATAACTTATATGACCTTGTCAAACAAGTGGTATCAAATCTGCCCCCAACCTCCTAGCCAGGAGAGCAATGTGTGAGAGTGCTGTCAGAAGATATACCTTCCAATACATTTGACCAGGACAGGGCCGGCTCTACAGTTTTTGCCGCCCCAAGCAGTGAAAAAAACTGCCGCCATGGACGGCAAAAGGGAAGAGCTGCCGCCGAATTGCCACCGCCGCGGAAACACTGCCTCCCCTTTCTAACTGCTGCCCCAAGCACCTGCTTGGAACGCTGGCGCCTGGAGCCGGCCCTGGACCAGGACCCGGACCCATTTTCTGTACTTTAAATTATTATGTTGCCACAAGCTGCAGATGTATGCATAACAAACAATGTTGATGACCAAGCAAATTGACCTTTCTATGGTACAAACCATTTTAAAATAAATTTGCCTATGGAATTGATCTTTCTTGGACAAGTAATTTTCTTTCTTTATGGAGCCCTTGGGCCATACATTGCCATGTCTGTTTCTTGAGATAATAAAGTAACCAAAAATGTTTACAAACCTTCCACTATATATGAATCACTATATACAGCCCTAGCCTATTTTTGTCTGTTGTGTTTTTACATGAGTAGACCTAGTGATGTTTATTTTTCCAGTATCCCTATGGAAACCCTGGAAGATTCCAAAATATAAAAATTGAAGAATGACAGGCCTTTCCTTACAGTGAAAAGTGAACAATTGTTTGGTCGTTTAAACAGCTATGTTGGTGCTTGTTAACAAGATATTTTACCTTGTACTCCAGCCATGCCTATAATGGTCAAAAACTACTGATATCACGAGCTGCTCCTTTGTTTTTAGTCTGTCGCTCTTCAACATAAAAGCCCCCCCCCTTTAATAACGTGCTTTTTATTTATTGAAAAATATTTGAACAATGATATCGACATCTTTACATTGGTTAAAATATTTCAGATGACATAATATAATATAATTTACGCTTGGCCAATAAGAAATCATGTTTTGGTTTCAGCTCAACTATTCAAAACATTGTTTAAGATATAAAAAGGTTTAAACACAGAGTGGGTGGAAGATGTATACTGTCTACTGTACCCTTGGCTTTAGAAAACCTGGCAACAAGTTCAGACTCTGCAAACCCTGAAACAGGGAAGGCTCCCAGAGGCCTGACCCTGTATTGTGGCAATGCAATGAGCTCAACAGAAAGAGAAAGTAAAGCTGATGTGCCTACATTTTTAAAATAATATTTATTATGATTCCTTAATGCAATGCTTTGTATAGGGGATAGTATTGTAACCCCTTTGGGATAGAATTGTTTCATAATAAAAAAGTAATGCACTGTCAGGATTTACCTAGGTATTCGTGGAGGTTGTTCTCTCGGTAGTCCAACATACAACTGCTGCATTTTTTTTTTCTGTCTTCAAACAGAAAATTCAGTCATTTTTTTTGTTTGAGGACTTAGTTGTGCAGTGTACAGTAAAGTGTGCAGAGTTGTTGCTCTGCAGTTCGTGTAACTGGAAGTTCTACATGGATGCAAGTAATATTAAGCATTTAGAAGTTATGGTGCTGTGTGGTAATTAGTCATGAGCCCCCTGTGCACTTGCAAGAATGCAGGATGAAGGAGAGTTAAGGTCAGAAAGTGGGCATGTCTGAGGAAATATGAGTTTCAGTGTAATACTTAGCTTTAAATTTCCCTTTTAGTCTCTGAACCTGCAAAGGCAAGTACATGTTGAACTCATGGGGACTACTCACATCATTAAAATTAATCCCATGTGTAAGTCTTTGCAAGCTTGGGACCTTAGACCTTACTACTAGTCCTAGAACAGGGGTGGGCAAACTATGGCCTGGGGGCCACATCCGCCCTCCAGCCTGTTTAAGCCGGCCCTCAAGCTTCCGCTGGGGAGCAGGGTCTGGGACTTACCCTACTCCCGCACTCCAGCCAGGGAGCGGGGTTGGAGGCCACTCCGAGTGCGCATGCCAAGGCTCCTGGAAGCAGCAGCATGTCCCCCCTCCGGCTCCTACTTTTAGGGGTAACCGGGGGCTGTGTGCGCTGTCCCCGCCCCAAGCGCCATCCCCGCAGCTCCCATTGGCCAGAAACTGCGGCTAATGGGAGCTGCAGGGGTGGCGCCTGCAGACGGGGCAGTGCGCAGAGCCACCTGGCCTCACCTCTGTATAGGAGCCAGAGGGGGGACATGCTGCTGCTTCCAAGAGCTGCTTAAGGTAGGCACCACCCGGAGTCTGCACCCCTGATGCCCTCCTGTGCCCAACCCCCTGCCCCAGCCCAGAGCCCACTCCCGCACACTGAACTACTCATTTCTGGCCCAACCCTAGAGCCCTTACCCTCTCCTGTACCCCAGCCCTAATTTCGTGAGCATTCATGGCCCACCATACAATTTCCATACCCAGATGTGGCCCACGGGCCAAAAAGTTTGCATACCCCTGTCCTAGAGAGTGTGTATGTATGTAACTATATATATAATAATTTAGAAATTTTTGTAGAATTTAAGGGGGGCATGAACAGGGATGGGGGGGGCATGACCCTGAAAAGTTTGGGGACCACTGCTATAGAACCAAATCCCCTTGTCTTAAAATATTCTTATTTACTTCAGTGGGACTACATGTCAGAGTAAGAAAAGCAGGTTTGGGCTGTTAGTGCTTTAAAAACAGAATTCTAAAGCAGTTGATATCCTTCTGGAATGAAAAAGGAACGAACTTTAAGAGCAAAGTAATTTTGCCTGTAAAAAGAATGGCATTCACAGGATAAAATATAATTAACCTTAACTTTTTGTGCTGTCTCTACTGGGTGCGTTTTTTTTAATTGTGAAAATCACTCCAGTTTGATAAGAAATTTTATGAGGCTATGAAATTACCTATATCTAATGCCAAAGCCTTAATATCAGAGCCTAACTAAGTGCTTTGTGGAGAACTTTCTCGGATTGAAACTTTAAACTGCATTTGAAGTTGAATGGTTTGAATTTTAGTTAGAAGTTGCTGATGTTGTCATTGTAATAGAGTCACATTTTAAAGTCTGTTCTGCTATGGGTTCATGGATCCCTATAATATCTATTATGTTCTGTAACAAGACACTCATTGCGGTATGCTTTCACTGATATTGTGCAAGGACATCAGTTTACTTGTTGAATACAGTGGGAGCTTCTCTTCTTTGAACAAGCTAATTTTATTAACAGGTCTGTGTCCTGTTTATCCGATAACATTTGGAGCACTTATGAATTTAATTGTCTCACTTATTTATCAAATCTCAGAATTGTGACTTTTCATTCGGTTGAAGTTTGTGTCTGTTTTTTCTCAAGAAGAAGTATTTAAAACCGAATTTCTTAGCTTATCGTTTTGTGCAACTTCATTTTGGAGAGGGATTTTGTAAAGCCCTGGAGCACGTTTTTATATGTGTATAATCTCTATCTGTCTTAATTTTAAATAAAATGAAATGATTAGCCGGACACTTGAATATTTGTTTTCCATCTAGATTGATTCATACCAGTGCTTTATTTTTTTAAAAAAATCTCTTTCAGAAAGCCAGAACTTTTAATGCCAGGAGAATCCAAATTCATTTTAATGCCAGGAGAATCCAGTGGTACCTGTTGTACCATTGTTGCTGTTGTAGTGAAGAAGCAATTACTGTTTCCACTTAGAAACTCTTTTCACAGTTCTAGTCCCTGATCCTGCAAATGAATCTGCCCACACATGCCCTTTAATGCACACAGTATCCCATTAAATCAATCTGAAAAGATTTTTATGGCCACATTTTCAAATGTCCCTTTTCAATCTTAACCATCATTTTTACATGCCCACCTATCTGCATGTTCACACCCTGTATGCGTACAACTAAGATAGCTTATCTGATTTGGAGGAACGTGCCATTTCCCCCTCTCTGTTCAGGTACTTGTGTGGTCCTTGTCATTCTAGTATGTAGGCATCTCATTATCCTCTTGACACACTTGTAAGGTAGGGGACTACTTGGGTATGGAGGTGCTAAACCCATTTTACAGAAGCAAAACTGGGGCATGAGGAACTAGATTCTCAAAGAAATGTAAGTGTGGTGGTGATCAGTGTCACCATGCCTGACATTTAGGCACGTGAAAATCACTGGGATTCATGAAGATTGAGTTAGATGCCTAAGCTCCTTATACATTGAATGGGGGAGAAATCGGTGCCTAAGAATGGGATTCACAAAAGCCAGCATGATGGGTGCCTCAGTAGTTAGGGAGACCCTCAGTTAAAGTCCCCTTCCACCTGAGCAGGATTTGAACAGGGATCTGCCACTTCTTAGGTGAGTGCTCTAATCACTGAGCTATGGGATATTCTGATGGGGGGTGGGAGGTCTGTTAGTCTCTCTTGTTGAAACAGTTCCACTATGGATGAATAATTCAAATAGGGGAGCAGGGGAACTGAATTCTGGGTATCTCACTACCCAGGAGACTGCTTTAATCAGCAAGCTACAGGGTCATTCTCATGCTTACTCAATCTCTCTCTAGCCAAGTGATTCTTTCATTATTTATCCACAGTGGAACAGCCTAAATAGGACAGATTGAGGGAGAATATCCTGTAGCCCGGTGGTTAGAGCACTCTCCTGAGAGGTGGTAGATCCCTGTTCAGATCCCTTCTTTGCATCAGGCAGAGTGGGGACTTGCACCAAGGATCTCCCAGATTCCAGGTGAGTACCCTAAAAGTTATGAGGGAGGTCCTCTGGAAGTTTTGTGAGAGTTTTTATATGGTGTCCAGTCTGGTAGGTGAGTTCTGAGTTGAGTGAGTTTAGTTCCCTACAGGGTTCGGTGGCAGCTTAGGGGCAGAGGGTGGGGTTGTGAATCACAGTGGGACCCAGTGTCTAAGTCCTTTTGAGAATCTAGATCAAAGTATCTTAAATGACTAATCCAAGATCACATAAGTCTGTGGTGGAGCCGGGAATTGAACCTACTTCTCCTGAATCCCATTCCAGTTCCCTATATTCTAGATCACCCTTCCTCCTCTTAAATAATAGATCCTGCATTAGTAATAGGATTTACATTGTATGAATTGATAAGAATGTCAAATAATTGCTTTATAAAACAAAATGTTTCAAAACAAGGTTTTTGTTTTTACCTTAATAAGTTAATTCATTTACATAATGTTTCTCAGAGACCTGGCTCATGTCTCCCTGAGGACATGCAGATGGCTAGCCAGATTTGGGTGCGGAAGATGTAAAAATTAGATGGGTAGGCCATTGACAAGGTGTGGGACTGAAAGAAAGACAGTATCAGATTTCCTAAAATTCTTCTGATTTCATAATCCTGAATTGGGGTTCAGCTTTTAAAGACTTGAGGAATCGTAACACTAATATTTATAAAGTCCTTTGAAGATGATGAGTGTTTAAATGTCAAAAGAAAAGGAGTACTTGTGGCACCTTAGAGACTAACAAATTTATTTGAGCATAAGCTTTCGTGAGCTACAACTCACTTCATCTGAATGCATCCGATGAAGTGAGCTGTAGCTCACGAAAGCTTATGCTCAAATAAATTTGTTAGTCTCTAAGGTGCCACAAGTACTCCTTTTCTTTTTGCAGATACAGACTAACACGGCTGCTACTCTGAAACCGTTTAAATGTCAGTGGGTCAATGAAGTTCCCCTCCAAGGAATTTTCCCCAGAACTTTTATTTGGTAGGGCGTTGTCCTTCAGTTGGAGGGTTCCATGGCTCTTAGCAATGCATCCTGAGAATTTACCTTTTCATTTTATTGCCCCTGGGATTTGGGGGAGAGAGTTTAGCACTCCAAGTTAGAAAGGAGGTGTTCCACATGCAGAGGATCCCCTCTGCATATGGATGTAGGGGATAAATAGGCTGGCCTATTATTACCTGTCAAGACGTGAAGTTAGACTTCTGTGTTTCTCTTGGAAGAGTAAATTTCAAACAAGAATGCAGACCAAAATGTTTCCCTGCATTCTCTTTGTGTTAATGCTGAGCTCAACTTAAGAGGGGCAATGCAGAATTCTAAACATGAGTCTTGGCACATAACTTAAGGTAAACTTGATTTAAAATAGTCATTTTTACTTCATTCTCATGACTGTGTTTACCCTGCCTTTCCATAGCCGTAGGTGCTGTTACATAATTAAAACTTGCAAAATTATAAATAAGGGTTGAGGCATACTAGATAATGGTTTTTAAATATATTTGTAATGTTTGTCTGCACGTATGCTCTTAATCATTTGGGATCTAAATGGTTTTAAAATATTTATTTCTAAAACATTTCAGTTCACCGAATTTTCTTTTGGAGAAAGTCTGCTGTTTATTATAAACTTGACTCTGGAAAAAATACAGAAAATATTATATATAACACTAGAATTACCTGTGTGTGGAATGTTTCGTTCAAGTTTGGTCACCAAATTAAAATAAAATATAGAGTAAAAATATATGGCTTAGAAAAAGATTTTTGGAGGGAAATGGAGGTCAAAGCAAAAAACCCCAAGCAAACATACTGAACCAAGGGTTAAAGGTTAATTTAGTAACCCTTGCACATAAAGTAGTGATCTCTCAGGAAGTATGTATTGATTGATATATCTTCTTGGGACAGTGCTATCAGTCCAGCACCTTTTCATCAGCACTTTAATTTTCCTTGGAGTAAAATATTGATCATTAATATTGAGCTGGTGTAGAAGTTAGCATATTTCTGTCCAGAGTGATGTCATAATTTTACCATACTGTACTTTCACAACCAGACATACCAATCTATAACACTTGGAAACCTACTATATTGAAAATCATCGTGTGGATTTATAAGAAATATAGAAGGATATAGGCAGCTTGATTCTATCTGTAAAAAATATGTACGCCATAAAATTCCTTTCAGAGCAGACAGAAAGTTTGGCTTAGCTCTTATTGGTCATTAGTTTCAGCTTTATATTTTGTAATATTACTTTAGGGAATAGATGTATATAAGAAAAATGTTCTATTATTTTCAGGTCTCTTATAACTTAATATTTTATTTTATTAATGTTACCTTTTTTTTAATGATTGACATTTTCCTTTGTTTCAGCCAAACCTTTTACATCTAAGGTGAAACAGATGCGACTACATAAAGAAGATTTTGAAATCTTGAAGGTGATTGGTAGAGGAGCCTTTGGAGAGGTAAGGTTTTTTGAGACGTTAAATGTACTACAGAAAATCTTCTGCAGTCAGAAAATTTATTGGTACCAAGATATTGAAATATAAGTCCTCTAGAAATATACAGAAATACTACTTAGTGAGCTGGTAGGGATGGAGGCAGGGACGAAAATTGATTGAACTTGAAGTATTTTCACAAAACATTTCAAATTCCACAAATCTGCATTTGTCAAAAAAAATTCTGATCACCTCCTCTTGTGACCTCCCAAGGCAGCTCATATATTTGGGTATATATAGGAGGTATTAGTGCCTGTCTGCAGCAACTGTTTGCCAAAGACCATATCTGTGAAAGCGTGCACATCTATTTCATAATTTTGGCAAAGATGCAGGCTGGTGCCCAGAAGATCACCTTAAAAATCTGTATTAAGGCCACTAATCCAAGCATCTGATCTGGTACAGAAGATTTCAAAAACAGAAAATTTACAGGGTAGGGAATATTTGTCTTTTTGTACTTTTTTATCTGAAGATTTGAAAGTGATTTACAAAGTTGAATAAGTGTTACTCCCATTCTGCATATGGGGAAACTAAGCAGAGAAAGGTTGTGTGATTTGAAAAAGTTACACAGCAAGTCATTGGTCTTCTGTCTGTCTTTAATTTACATTTCTTATTTTGATGAGCAAATGGGAATAGATGTGGATAAATGATAATTTCACTGTTGCTTTTTTTTTTCCACCAAAAAGATCTCTGCCCACACTCAAATAGGCTTTCCGTTGTGGATAGCTGTGGAAACACCATGGTCTTTGTGCCTGCAGAGCCCAGTCCTTGTTCAGGAGACAGATGATATTAAGTTTTTCAATGATCTGTGTAGGTTTTTTTTTTAATCATAGTTTTGTCAAGAAAAAGGGGTTTCCCAGTTTCCTTTTGTGCGTAGAAAACATTGACGATGATGGATGGACCGTACTGAAATTGTTACAGATTTCTTTGGTTTTCCACCGAGCTTGAGGGTCCTTTGGACTGAAGCTGTACTGTTGAACTGAGACTGTCAAATGAGCACTTTACTAAACATTTAATGATGTTTTGTTTAGAAGGTGTTTTTTCCCCCAATTTTTAGTGTTTAATAGTAGATAAGGTCAATCATGTTACACTTCCAAGACCGTCCTGAAAGGCATCGTGAAAGATGGAAATATTTATGGCTCACGTTCTCTTTTTTCAGAATAGATATAATCTGTGAATTTTAATTGTTACGGTATATGTTTTAATCCAAGCATTTTAAAAACATGGATTATTCCCTTTCTGTTCCTCCCATTTTGCTTCCAATTTTGAATGGTGATTTGATTATATTTGCATTATTATTGTTCTAAAACTATACCAGAGTTTTGTCATGCCTCATTTGGTAGCACGTACAATGGAGTTGTAAAGCTTTAATTTTCTGCTCCTGCTCATTTAACAGTCTAGATCAGAGGTTCCCTCTTCAGTTTGAACTTGTCGGACAGGGTGACCAGTCACTGGCTTCCAAGGAGCTGACCAGCCTGTGGAGATAGCAGAGACTGAAAGTTTGGGTGGCAGGGAAGAGGCAGGTTCAAGGACATTTATTTTCTTTCATGAGTAAGAATTAGGCTGTGCTTGTCTAGAGTCATGGAAGGCTTAGTTTCTGTAGCTATACTAAAGGAACTGTGATTTTTACTTTAATGTAGGTCCCTACTATTGCTATCACCACCACCATATACATGTTTAAAATATGAGAACCATCACACAGCAGATACCCATTGCAGTGCTACCAGGAGCAAGTACACTGCATTTATTTAATCTGTTGTTCCACTTGGCTATGTTAAAGGAACTGGGATTTTTATTCTCTGCAAACTATTCTCGGGACCCTATGTACTGAAGCCTAAATCATCTGCTACACAGGGTATCTTTGTGGGGATCAGGAAATTTTGCATTTGGAGTCAGAGTTCCCTCTCAGAGTGGATGATCTATTCCACTCTACCTCTGAAGAACTGGAAGGTGTTTCAGCCCTATAAATTCTTGCATCCAAGGAGATCTAGGGAGCTGTATTCAATATCTCTTTGCAGACACCTTTCAGCTTGATGCACAGAAAGTAATTTTTCTTCTGTAAGATATTATCAAGGGGAGCCCAACTTTGAGATGCTCACCTCTACTCCCTTTTGCTCTTGCTTCAGTTGACTACCCTCTCCAGTTCATAATTAAAGCATAGTTTTCCCCACCCTCATCTACTGTCAGCTTTAGCTAATACTGAAATTCTGCACAATGGGTGCTCTAGACCAGGGGTTGGCAACTTTCGGCACGTGACCCATCAGGGTAATCCGCTGGTGGGCTGCGAGACATTTTGTTTACATTGACCGTCTGGAGGCATGGCCCCCTGCACTGCCCAGTGGCCGCAGTTTACCGTTCCCAGCCAATGGGAAGCGGCGGCCAGCATGGCGAACCATAGCCACTGGGGGCTGCGGGGGGCCGTGCCTGCGGACGGTCAACGTAAACAAAATGTCTCACGGCCTGCCAGCGGAGTACCCTGATGGGCCACATGCCAAAGGTTGCTGACCCCTGCTTTAGATTTTCTTTAGTATTTAAAAAAAAAATCTTCTTGCCTTAAATGGATACCATCAACCTATTTAATTCCTGACACCTGTCTTCCATAAAGGATAATAACCAGGTAACTCCATGCCATGTTCCTGGAGAGCAATGCATAAAAGTGTATTTTTAAAAGACTCTGGAATTTGTCTTTTTTTTTTTTTTTTTATGTTTTGGTCTTCAGTGAAAAGAAATGTTAATCTATGCTGAAACTGGTAAAAACCCAATGTGTTTGTTTTTTAAGTAAGAGTTCTAAAATAGCTAAAAGGCATCCTTCAAGGATGCTAGTTATGATTTTACCATTGTTTAAGGAAGGTACATTTTAAATCCTGTAAAGGTTGATATTGTCCCTTTTAAAAAATGGATTTGGAATAACATATTCTTACCAAACATTCCTTTGTGCATTAAAATATCCTTTTAACTGTTAGGTATGTAAAATTAAAAAAATGGTAAAGGCTGCTAAATCACACATCATTGCAGCTTAAAATAGCCTAAATTAAATTACTAATACATTGCAAAAATGTATTGCAGCTATGACTTTCATGATTCTGAATATTTCTGCATAATAAGCAAATTCAAATTTTCATTGGCACAAGCTAACACTTGTTCATACAGTGGCTCTGTACTCACATGGTTCCTTTTTTTATAATGTATACATTCGGGAATAGTTTCTCATTTCTCATTCTCTTTTTTGTTACTTTTGAACAGGATAGGTACAGACAAAGGCACTCTGAACTAATTATTATTTTTAATTGTAAAAGTTGACAGTTTATTTTTGTTTTTCTTGAAGTCCTTGCCCTCCCTGATGTAGCCCTGAGAATCCTTCCATTTTTGTTCAGTTTAGCTCCCACATACACTTGTTTATGCAAGGTCCTGTGTTGGGACAATATCTTCTGGCCAAGGAACTCATTCATGCCTGTGTAGTAGGAGTTGTTCTTATCCTGGCACAGCTCATGATGCGGCCAATAAGTGCCCTAGTACTGCTGGCCCCATGCAGCAATGTGTGAAAAATTTACCAGAAACCTGTTAGCCAAAGGTCTTTAAAACCGTGAGTCAGTGGATCACACAAAGGAAGGGGATATTGCCACTGGCCCGTGGGCAACAGCTTTGTTGTTTAGGACCTTTCTTCTAATTCTTCCAGGCAGTTTGAGTGTAACTGACAGTTATTTTACATCTGACTATAATCCGCTCTTAGTCTATAAGAGAAAAATATGTTTACGCCATAGGGTACATTTTTAGCATGGTGCGCTAAGATTCAGACACAACTCCCAGTAATAGTAATGGAATGGAAGGGCTCAATCCCCATGGTAAAATATAACCCACAATGTAAATTTGACATGTGGGCCTCCTTCTGCGTTGCAGTCTGGAATGATAACCTAGAAACTCTGTGATGAGCCATCTCTGTGGCAATTCTAGTTGTGGAATGGCAGCAGAACAGGGCCCTAATACTGCAACCAACCTTCAGCATTCCAGTTGAATCTTACCATAAATGACAGGCACTCATTGGCATGAAGCAGGAAGAAACTCATGCTACGCTTTCCCAAAAAAAACCCCCAAAAAACTAAGCCTTCCTTGCATACTTCTATACGTGCTGCCACAACTGCGTATAAACTATTGTTATTTAACACTTTTACATAGCACCTGATGTGTAAATACCATGTTATTTTCTCTGTAAAGACACAATCCTTGCATTGAGGAATTTATAATCTAGGTTATTGGCATGACTGGAAGAAAAGGAATAGGGCATCAGACAAGAGGAATTCTCCATCACTTGCAGTTTAAGTCAAGATTGGGTATCTTTCTAACAGAGATGCTATAGTAGTGGTTCTCAACTGGGGTCTGGGGTCGCCTAGGGGGCCTAGAGCAGGTTTCATGGGGGCCTCAAAGCAGGACCAGCATTAGACTCGCTGGGGCCCAGGGCAGAAAGCCAAAGCCCCATCGCATAGGGCTGAAGCCCAGAGCCCCGCCATCCGGGGTTGAAGCAGAAGACTGAGCAGTGTAGTTTCGTGGGGTCCCTGTGGCATGGGGCCCCAGGCAATTGCCCTGCGTGCTACCCAGTAATGCTGACCCTGGCTTTTATATGCAGAAAACCAGTTATTGTGGCACAGGTGGCCATGGAATTTTTATAGCATTTTGGAGGGGCCTCAGAAAGAAAAAGGTTGAGAACCTCTGTGCTATAGCACAAAAAGAGGTGATGGGTTTGATGCAGAAAACACAGGGTAAGTTTCTATAGCCTTGTGATGAGTTCCCTCCACCCCCGGGAGTGCAGCCTGGAACTGGGGTACTGCTGAACCCTCTGTCTCACCAGCTTGGGCTCCCTCTCACACTATGCTGCTGTGACAAGCTGCAGACCGCTCCTGGTCCTGCACTTGTACAAACCTTTACATAGGCAGGGACACACCCAGCTGCAGTTACATGAGGACTTCTCCACCACCACACATGAACTAATAATAGAACGATTCCAGCCATCTCACCCTCCAGCTCCACAGCCTAGGACCCCAGAGCTGTACCATCTTGCTCTAGTCAAAAACCTCACCAGTGTATGAGTTATTACCCAGTCTGACCCTCCCTCAAAGTGGAGAGGACAATGCACAAGCCTTTGTTAGCTGAGCTGAGATTTTTCCCCAAGCACGTCGCTCAAACCACACTGTTTCTAGGTAAAATATAAGATAGATTTATTAACTACAGAAAGATAGATTTTAAGTGATTATAAGTAATAGCAAACCGGTCAAAACAGATTACCATAAGAAATAAAACAAGAGTGCAATCTAAATTCTCTAAACTGGATTGGATTTGACTCAAGCAGTTAAATAGTACACCCTCTTAAATAGTACAAACAGTCCACCAAACTTCCATACACAGTCAGGCTTCCTTCTTTCCCTCCTGGGACCAGCACTTCCCCCAGTTCAATCATTGTCCGTCATGTGTTTCCAGGTGTTCCCTTGTGTGGGGAGTGAGGCCGAGTGGTGATGTCACTTCCCCCTTTTATAGCTTCTTCCATCTTGCTGAAAAGATCTTTTGCTGTGATCTGAGTCAAACAGTTCCCATTGTGGAGTGCTATCTCTGAGAGGTTTCCATTGTTCACAGTTCCTGGTGTAATCCTTGTGAGTGTTTGTATTCTTCTGAATGGGCCATTTGGCCTTTTTATCATTGTACAGTAACTCCTCACTTAATGTTGTAGTTATGTTCTTGAAAAATGCGACTTTAAGTGAAACGATGTTAAGCTAATACAATTTCCCCATAAGAATTAATGTAAATAGGGAGTGGGGTGGGTTAGGTTCCAGGGAAATTTTTTTCACCAGACAGAAATTATATACATATACAGTATAAGTTTTAAACAAGTTCTAATCAGAGGATTGCCTGGGGACCTGGTCATAAGCTCCCTGAGGTTCTCCTAAAGCAACCGTGCTGATATCAGGTGGGATATTTCCCAGGGAATGTCTTGCTGCTAAATGATGAACTAGTACCCGGCTGAGCCCTCAAGGGTTAACACGTTGTTAATGTAGTCACACACTTTACACGGCAGCACTGAGAGAGGTAGAAGGAAGGAGACAAATTGATGCACAGCAGCGGCTGCAAACACTTTCCTGCAGAAACTGAAAATGATGATGAACCCATGCTATCCCACTGGAGTGCACCACTCCGTCCTCCGGACGGCGCATGCACTGCTGCACCAACTTTCCAAAGTGCTGGGGGGTGCTCAACCCCTGGCTCTGCCCCAGGCCCGCCCCCACTCTACCCACTCAACCCCCTCCCCCCGAAGCGTGCTGCGTCCCTTGCTCCTCCCCTCCCCCCCCAGCCTCCTGAATGCCACGAAACAGGTGATTGCTGCGGGCAGGAGGCATGGGGAGGGATGGGGGAGGCTGCACACTGCATCCTTGTTCCTCCCCACCCCCCAAGCCTCCTGAATGCCGTGAAACAGCTGATTGTTATGGGCAGGAGGTGCGGGGCGGGAGGGGGGAGTTGCTGATCCACAGGGCTCGCTGGTGGGGTGAAGGGGAACTGATGGGGCTGCCAGCCCACCCTGGTTCCAAGCCCCTACCCACTAGCAGGCTGCAGCCAAACAACGTTATAAGCAAACATTGCACAACTTTAAATGAGTATGTTCGCTAATAGATCAGCAACAGAACAACGAAACAGTGTTAATCGGGATGATGTTAAGTGAGAGGAGTTACTGTACCTGAAAGGCTGATTGTTGGGTGTTCCCAACCTCACAACATGTTTCAGTGGCACATACATAGCAAAACTTCATAACTTCATATACAGCGGTAGCACATACAGCTTAACAGGATATTAATGTTCAACAGATTAAGACTTTAAAATGATACCTCACAAGCATACTTTGGACAAAACATATAATTATATCACCAATGGTGAATATGGGATGCAGAGTGTCATTTTGGGACACAGAGTGTCACAGGCCTGTGTTATGAAGCAGGTCAGTCTAGATGACCATAATGGTCCCTTCTGGCTTTAAAAGCTATGAAGTCATCTTTAAAAATGTGTTATCAGGTTGTGATCAACTCCTAGGGTTGATCACAACCAGTTAGCATGTTTTAAAACATAAATTGCCCTGTTTAAAATTGTGTTAGTTAAAACATGGTTAGCTAACGTGTTTTTAAAAACGCAACATATTTTTTCTACTAGACATGGTCAATCTGTACCAAGCAACCTTGTAACCTTTATTTTATGTAAACCACCTACCATGTCCCTAAATAAAACTTTTTCTGTCTACATCCCGTACAAAGCCATGTTTAAAACTGTGTTGGCTATGGAGAGTAACTTCCTGTGGGTGTACTGTATTTTGTGTTTTCTATCTAGTTACATAGTAAGCTCTTTGGACTAAAGAGTTTGCTTTTACTATGCGTTGTGAAACATGAACCACAATGGTGCTACTTAAATAGTAATCAACAAGGCTGCTATTGTTTCTAATCAAAATTAAAAGAAAATTCTGAAACATTATATAGACACTAATGTGTGTGTGTAGATAGCATATGTAATACATAAACACACAAACACGTACACAGGGGGCCTTTTTGATACTCTGCTATCCTCAAAAAATGTTTTGAATGGTCAAAGAAAGGAAGAACTGTTAATCACTCCCCTCTATTCATCATAAAAGTCTGGTTCCTGGAACTTACTAAAACTGGACATTTTAAATTTTTTTAAATTTATTTTTTTCTGTGAGTAACCCACTGAAAAATGTTTGGTGTATGCTGATGTAAACAGTTTGATTTTAGTTGGATTTTATTTTCTCTTTCATTCTTCCAGCAGTTTTACATATTTCCCACAAACAGCAATGCTCCCTGGCATGCTGTCCAACTGTTTCTGCCCCTTATTAGCTAGGCTTCTCATCTCTACACTATATGTAAGCATGTTTCTCTTTGCTTCCTCAAGTATTTTTCTAACAGAAGCTACCAAAAAACCCAAACTGACAATAAATGCCCTCTTGTTTCCCAGGTCAGCTGGGGTAGAGATCACTCTGCATGCAATGGTTGCGATTTTCAAAGGGATCAAAGGGAGTTAGGTGCCTAAGTTCCATTGAAAGCCAATGGGAGTTGGAGACCTAACTC
This sequence comes from Lepidochelys kempii, assembly GCF_965140285.1. Classification (NCBI taxonomy): domain Eukaryota; kingdom Metazoa; phylum Chordata; order Testudines; family Cheloniidae; genus Lepidochelys; species Lepidochelys kempii. The sequence goes on from NC_136382.1 coordinate 158,001,667, forward strand.
CTTTAGCCTTCCTTGAAAATTGTAGCAGACATGCTCAGGCCTTGGATCATTAACAGCCACTTCCAAGACTATGGGCCAATTTCGAAATACCTAACTCCTTGACAGAGTTTGAAAAGTCCACTGACTTCTTTACTAGTTCCAAGCAGAAGGGTTCCCTGGTAAATGAAGGGGTTTTAGTCTTTAATTTCTGCAGAATTTAACCTCTTCTTAAAACAAAAGAAAGACTTTCTAGCCCTTATGGTTGTAAAGGTCACCTTCCAAATATGAAAAAAATATAAACTGATGCAGTGTTGTCTCTTGAGTGAGACATCCGGCTCCACTGCCTTTGGAATTGCTCATAGATTTCTCAAGCAACAACAGAGTGAAACTGAAACAAATAAGTTTCAACACTGCTATTTAGAACCTTGGGACAGCTATGAAACTGACAAGGAATCTAAATCTTTTTCAGTACCAAATTTGAGCAAGTCTTGAGAAATCCCAAGTCTGGACCTGAAAGTCTTTTATGAATATGAATCTAAACTGAAGGCTGTGGCAGATTTTCAATCACTGGTAATTTTTAACTCAAGACTGGAAGTTTTTCGAAAAAGAATTGCTGTGGTTCAAACAAGAATTATTTTGGGGAAGTTCAATGCCTGGTATGTCAGAGTAGGTGTTCACAGTGGTCCCTTCTGGCCTTAGAATCTATATTTTTTAATGAATCTGTGTATGGGAACCTAGGTTCATGTGCCTGATCTTTATTGGGGATAGCCTTTAAAAATTTAGTTTGGAAACTAGTTTCAACAGCTAGGTCTGATAGCCTTGTATTTTCTTCTCTTTTTCATTTCTTCTTGAATTGCATTTTATTTTCAGAAGGGGGTGGGATGTGATGGAGGGCAGTCTGATTAATGTACCACAGCACCTCTGGGAGTTAATAGCTGTTCCACCCAATTTATAGTTTAGCGAGAGAAAGAGAGTGTTTCTGCTTTAGACATCTATAAGGACTGTAAATGGAGTTTAACATGCACCTATACTAGCTTGATGAAGCTATTTCAGCTGGTGCCACCTTTGAAGAAGGGTTGAAAAGAGCCTTGCGTGACATTTCCTTCATCAAGCTGTCAGCATCTGTTGCATTTTCTTTCCTGTTATTACTTCTCTGGCATGTAGCCAAGTTGCTGAATATGAAAGAGATGGAGAAAGTGTAGAGTTTAACCATATATAATATAGTGTGTGTATGTATGTATGTTGTCACTAGCCTGCAGGGTAAAGATGATGCTAATCTGTGAGACAACATCCTGGTCTGCAACCAAAACAAAAACAGTCTCTTCTCTCCTTAGGCCCTGGGAGCATGCCTTTCTTTGCAAGCGAATGGGAATTGGGGTAGATTGATGTATGGATTTTAAAATTTATGAAAGCACTGAGCTTTTCATATTTGAAGGTTAATTTTGTGGCTCAGGAGGTTGAGTCCTGGGTTCTGTTGTTAGCTTTGCTTCAGACTTCCTTTGTTTTTATGTCTTATCCAAACTAGGGAATTCAGGACTGTACCTATGATGTCCACATTGTGAAAACAAGAAAAATAATAAATTTGTTTTGTATAAACATCCCCACCTCCCACTTGCCCTGCCTCTTTCTTGATATGATCCCATCCTGGCTTTTGTCATAGTGTATTTAATCTAGATTGTAAAATCCTGAGGACAAGGAGTTTGGGTTTTTTCTCTTGGTAAATTGCCAAATGTACCTCTGATGCCTAATGTAAATGTTAAGTAAGTGTCATAACTTCTCTATTTTTAAGTTTTCCCATCCATAAAATGGGAATGATAATACTCTCCTAGTTCATGGGGGTGTAAAGAGACCTCAGTGAAAGCTTCATATGGAAGATGGTATAGGAGTGCATAGTATTATGCTTAATTATTTTTATTTATTATAGCTTCCCCTGTTCTTTGAAATGGGTCTAGAAGATTGATCCTGTAGCAAATCTCCAGTAAATAATTTGTTGTACCAGCTGACATTCTGATGTTTCTTGGTTTTGGGACCTGACTACTACATTACCAGGAACTCTTTTTTGTTTGTCACTGCAGCCATTTAGTTCAGTGATAGAAGAGAATGGGTTCAATAACTATTCCAAGTTTTGGGAACATATCCAGTGATGATATGGCAGTAATACGATAGAGGGGGAAGGAAGTACTGTACTGATAGAAGTGCCATCTTTCAGCTGTGTTCAGCTATTGTAATGTAGAAGGATATACTTTTATGTAATGGAGGCTTAAGGGGAATTTAAGAACTTTTACAGAACAAATACCCTGGACAGCTGTGAAATTACTCTTCATGGTTTGTGATGATGAATGCTTGGTACGGCATCATGTACGCAGAGTGAAGTTATAAATCAGAGTCAAATCCTATCACAACAAAAATAAATTTAAAGCTACTCAGCCGTCTACATATTTCCAAAAAAGGATTATTCTGGCAACCACTTTTTTTCCTATTTTAGGTTGTTCATCTGCAATTTATGTTTTCCAGGTTGCAGTAGTAAAACTGAAAAATGCAGATAAGGTATTTGCCATGAAAATACTGAATAAATGGGAGATGCTGAAGAGAGCTGAGGTAAGACTACAGAAATGTTTTTAGTGTTCATATACTTGCTTGTGAGGACTTACTCAGTTATTCTTCTTTTTTAAAAAAAAAAAAGTTGATGAATTTTCATAAAGAAACAAACAATAAAAATACAAAAAGGTAGTTGATTTACAGCTTGTATATGTTACCCAAAACCACATTTTCCAAGGATATCCAATAAATATACACAATTACACAACTTTACAACTGGTCAAAGCTGAAAGATCATACAATTCAAAATCAGACAGTATTACACAGGCCTAACATGTTAGGGTTGGGGGTAGCCAAGCCCCCCCCCCCAAAATAAATAAAAAATAAAGAAAAGGGGGAGAGTACAGGAAGAGGGAGGGAAAAAGCAGAAAGGGTAGGTGCAATGGGACTCTGGCATTATTTGAGCTATCTCAGCATTCTTTATCCAAATGTATCAAGAATCAGGTTCAAAATTGTTTCTAATTCATATAATTGCTCTCCGTCTCAATAAACTATTCTTTCTTTTGTTGCTAATGCAGAAGGTATGAATACCACTGCTCTATTCTGGGCATAGGCCTACTCCTCCACTTTTGTTAAATTCTGAGCCAAAATCTTGGTGGTGGAGATAAAACCAGCATGTAGATATGTAACCTGGAACTATAATTTTCAACTGAGGTTTGGTTGCAGAAGCCAGCAACTAATTTCACTCTTGTGTCCACCTGTTTCCACAGCTGCCTAGCTGTTGGATAGTCCATAGCATATATATCAGGATTCCATTTTCTTTACTACAGCATCAACAAACCGCTTGCTTGTGTAACCTCTGGTGAGTCCAATACATATGAATAAAATATTTTTTTGTATCAGGCATAGCCGGAGATCCACACAAGCATTTTTAACATTCTGTAATATGCTCCGCCATTGAGGTACTTTTAAGGGCTGTGATAATTCACTTTCCCACGCTTTCACAAAGAACTTCAGGCTGCTGGAGTTCCTCTTCATTAGTAAAGCATACATAGTGGACATGGGCCTGGGGAATGTATGAACATTCCAGGGGTTCTTAGTAACTCTGGGGCCTATGGCAGTCCTAGAGCATCCAGATCAAATTGATAAGTTGGCAAGTGTTTCAGTTGTTAGTACAGTCACTCCACTAAGGGTGGCTGGTTATATTGTTTCTTTAATTTTAGACATCTATATCAAACCCCTGTTCAGACAGTTTCTCCAGGTTTTTTCCCAATTTTCAAGTCTGGGTTACCCTAGATACGTACTTTTGGAGCACAGCAAGGCTGAAACGGGTACCTCTTAGCTAGGACAACCCAGACCCTTTGCACAGTCTCTGCTGCAGGCATCCTATTTTTCTCTGTCAGACAAAGAAAAACTCGTTTTCCTACTAGGGGAGTTAGCTGCATTAATACCTGTTCAGTTTCCACCCATGTAGGTATCATGATGTTAGCATGCTGGAACCAATTTGACATCTGTGACATAATGAAAAGGATAATAGTAATTTTGTAGGTCTGGGAGCACAAACCACTCTTTGACATTAGGGAGCTGCAGATTTTTAAATGATAGTTGTATGTTGACCAGGGCCCCACAGAAATGCTCTAATAATGTTAGTAAATTTTTTAAAATGAAAAGAGCGGTATCTAAAGGTAGGCCATTTAAAATATAGAGGAGCCTAAACAGAATATTCATTTTTACTGGATTGACCTTCCCCATAGGCTCAGGGAGAGAAGGTGCCATTTATTTGTATCATTACTTATTTGAAAGAATACAGGATCTAAAGTTACCTTCACTAGTTTGTTAAAGTTTCTTGGTACTTTTATACTTAATTACATCAGGTTGCCTATGGAAATTCCATTGAGAAAAAGCCCCACGACATGACAACCAGGAGAGTTGTAATATTTTTGATTTTTCCCAATTTATTTTTTAACTAGCTATTGCTCCAAATTTTTGAATTGGTGATAGGAGGGTTAGAATAGTGATTTGTAGTTTGGATATACACAAAAGGACATTGTCTGCATATAACATCAGTCTGTATTCCATGGAACCAAGTTGCATGTCTTGGGTATCTGGATAAGTTTGTATAGCTTTTCTCCTCTTTAAGCAAAAGGAAAGTGAACCTTATTGGGTTTGAGTACAGTATTTCAACCAGTTGTGCTTGTGAATCCACCTTATAGTAATTTCATTTAGACCACATTTCCCTAGTTTGTTTATGAGACTGTCATGTGAAACAATGTTAAAAGCCTTACTAAAACAAAGATACATCACATCTACTGCTTCCGCCCTATCCACTAGGCCAGTAATGTTGTCAAAGAAGGAAATCGGGTTGATTTGGCATGATTTGTTCTTGACAAACCCATGCTGGCTATTCCTTATAACCCTATGATCCTTCAGGTGCTTTCTTCCTGTTTGGAATGCAGCCCTTATTATGTGATTCTTTTTCTTTTTTCTTTTTCTTTTCTTTTCTTTTTTTAACTATACTGATACAAATACAGTTGATTTAGGGAATATGTACACTTAAAACGTTACAGCATCACAGCTGCAATGCTGTACTGCTGTAGATACTTGCTAAAGTGACAGTTGGGGTCTTTCATCGCTGTAGTTAATCCACCTCCCCAAGAGGTGGTATCTAGTTTGACGAAAGAATTCTGCCATTGACCTAACGCTGTCTTCACTGGGGATTAGGTTGACAGCTATATCCCTCAAAGGTGTAGATTTTTCACACCCCTGAGAGACATAGCTATGTAAATTTTCAGTGTAGACCAGCCCACAGATATCAGTTTATTGAAAAGTAGGAAAGGATAAATTATAGCAGTAAAACCTGCTTTGTTGTAAATTTATTTTAGGGGCTTAAATTATTTTAACATAGTATGTTCTATAAATATGTGTGCTTGTGTAACATTTCAATTGCATAGAGTAAAAGTTAACCCTCGTACATGGTGCCAGCAGTTCCCCCCAAGTCTGGCATAACATCTTCCAGCTAATGTAGTTAGTCCTGTATCTCAGGTGGTAGAAGTCTGTGCTACAGAGCAGAAGACTCAGGGTTCAAACCTTGAAGAGCTTACTGCGGTTCTACATAACAGAATTTGTGTTTACTTTTGTTCTTTAAAACATCCTAAGACATTACATACAAAAAACTACATTAAAAGGATGTTATGTAGGTTGCAAAATCAAGAACTGAAAGTAAGGAAAATGTCAGATTAACAGTAGCCCATGCAACCTTAATTTTGCCCCTTATGTATGGTTATGACCCTTAATTACATGACCCAATACAATTTTTTCCACAAGGATCCTGCCTAATTCAGTGAACAGATTGGACACACCAGGATGCTGAACTAAGGTTGCAAGAGCAATCATAAATCTGTCATTTTCTAACTTGCATGCTTGCCTTTGCAACCTAAATACTTTTAACACTTTTTATATGTAGTGTTACTTAGTTTGACAAATGCCTTCTATTGGCTTACTGATCCATACAAGAAATCAGTTGGCTGACTGTGCCTAGATTTCAGAGTAACAGCCGTGTTAGTCTGTATTCGCAAAAAGAAAAGGAGTACTTGTGGCACCTTAGAGACTAACCAGTTTATTTGAGCATTTCAAAATGCTCAGATAAATTGGTTAGTCTCTAAGGTGCCACAAGTACTCCTTTTCTTTGTGTCTAGATTATGGTGTATTTGGGAGATATAGACTATCAAAACATGGTAGTTACTCCTTGATCGCTTTCTTTCTCTGTTGTGCTCCTTTCCCCATCCTCCATCTCTGTGTTGTATTTTTATAGTATAAGCTTTTTACATGTACTTTGGTATTTGTGCAATATATTGTAGACACTACTAAATCTATTGTTGTTATTATAATAATAGGGCAGGCACACACTGCAAAAATTGAAAAGAATGACATTTGCAGGTATGTGGGGCATTGAAGGTCACACTGTGTAATGCAATTTAATTCCAGAAGGTTCTGTTTCCATTTTTTGTCATCTAGTCACCAAACCAGTGGAAAAATAAAGCTGTAGTTCTTTTTAGGCTGATTGTGCAGACTTCAAGAAACCCACTGGGACCTGTGGGAAGGACATTTTAAATACCTTGCATAGAGAAGATATTTCAAAACTATTTATAACCTCATTTTAATGGAAAGAAATACAATTTTTAAACTGGCTTTAAGAGGGTACATTTAAAAATAGAATGGAGTTTTATTTCTAGTTTTGATTTATCTGATTTTGCTTTCATGCTGAAATAATGAAACATACTACACACTGTAATTTCATCTAACTTTGGGGGGAAACACCGCTAGAGTTCAAACAAGTTCCCAGCCAATGGGATCTGTGGGAACCCGAGGGCCGCTGGGATGTGTTGGCTGCTGCTTCCCGCAGCTCCCATTGGCCAGGAAAAGCGAACTGTGGCCACTGTGAGCTGCGGGGGGCCATGCCTGTGGATGGCCAATATAAACAAAATGTCTCGTGGCCCGCCAGTGGATTACACTGATGGGCCATGTGCCGAAGGTTGCCTATCCCGGTCTAGGTTTACATGGTCCTGCCACAGCACAAGCAACTGGACTTGATTACTTCTCTACATCCCTTCAAGTTCAACATTTCTATGATTCTGTCATTTATGTTCGTTTAATGTGATACAATTTTCATAAAACATACAGGAACCATATAAATCAACACTTGGTCTTAATTTTTCTTTGGAAATGCTCTCTAGAAACACAATGGATTTCCCATCAATCTTACTTATTAAACAGTTGGCTGAGCGCATTGGAGATCATCAGAATATAAACACCAAGATAGAAATAAAGTGGAATGCAAAAAATGCAGCTGAATTCCATCGTGTGTGACTTATTTATACTGCATTTCATTCTAGAACTTTAACTAAAACAAGTTTTTGGTGTTGTCTAATATGAAGAGATTAAGTGTTGTAGAGCATTGAGTACTAAAGATCCAACAGTTCATAAAATAGTTCTGATCAATAGATCAGCAGAAGATCTATTGATTAAGATTAAGATAAAATAATTTTGCACTTTACAAAAGTTATCAAGTGTTTGGTAACATACACTGAAGCTATTAGTCATATTTGTCATATTACCTTGGGTCTTAAATCTAGTACTAAATTTGCTTACTCCTCCTTCCTTTAAGGGGAAAAATTAATCTGTCTTAATTGGCTGTCACTCAGCCCTGTTGGCCTTCTCATCAGCTGGGAGAGTAGGAGCACTGCATGACCCATCCTGTAGATAACAGTCTTCAAGGGCCTGTTATTTATGCAGTTGCATAATTTACCATATAATGAGCCCCATTATTTGTTGATGGCCCTACATAATTCAGTAGTAGACCCACAGAAAGCATTGGGAATGTTTGAAGTGGGGAAGGGAAGGATTGGCAGTCCAAGAGAAGCTGTCAACCGAGTGGAGGCCAGACAGGTCAAGGAAAAAGTGAAGTACAAGAAAATTTGGCCTGATAGGCTGGGGAGAGGCACCCAGTAGTATTGTTTACTCTGTCTAGACTAGAAGGAACCCAAGGGATATTACAAGTTAAAGCAGATTTCATACATCTAAAATAAATGTTTATTTTTATACATATACATTTTAAACATTTACTTTTGATGTGTGTATGTTGAGATTGTCAAAGCTATCTAAGAGACTTAGATACACATCTTCCCTAAAAACGAATCCACGCTGTAAGCCTCAGGATTTGTGTACTTGGAAAAGTTTCATCCAGAGGGAGCTTAGTGAAGTGGGGCTGAGGATCCAGGGAGAGGCTGAGTAATATGAGAAGATCAGGAGCCCAAGACAAAGTGGTACTCGTGAGAGAGCTGCTCCAGCTTTCTCCGCCAGGCTATTAAAATTTCAAATATGATCTACTGTAGTAAAAATTGCTGCCAGCTCCAGGCATTCTCCTCCACATCCAGGAGTCTTTTGGGTACTCAAGGAATGCAAGATCTTTTGTGAATTTGTGTCAGATATGATGGCACAATAAATATTAGATAGACTCACTGTAGAAACTAGCTCCATGCATCTGTGTAATAACATGCAGTTTGTTTACTTGTCATTATGTTGTGGGAACAACAAAGAGTTTCCAGTTTCTCATTGTTCTCTATTTCTGGCAAGACTTAAACAAAACCAAACCAAACCACTCTTCCCCCAAATTCTTTTTTTGTCCTCATGCTATTTCTCATTTGACTCCCAATAAAGATCTTTTGTTCATTGTGCAGTGTATTTTATTACTGAATCTTGCGTCAGTCATTCCTATTCTCTCTTGCATAAGGTTACTCTTCAGGTGTAAAAAGTGATTAAGTGTTTCTTCTTTCCGACCTCTGTGTCACATTTGCTCATTTTAGTGGTCAAAACAAGGTTTGGTGTGTTTTGGTTGCTCTTATAAGTGTAGCTTCATCTCTGCGCAAAAATCATTAAGCTGCACTCTTCATTTGTCCCTCTCCAAAGTTCACTGCCAACAATAACCATACTCAATTAATTTGCAAACTGGATACAATTAACTTAGGCTTGAATAAAGACTGGGAGTGGATGGGTCATTACACAAAGTAAAACTATTTCCCCATGTTTATTCTTTTCTCCTCCCCCTCCCCTCCCCCTCCCCCTGTTCCTCGGACATTCCTGTTAACTGCTGGAAATGGCCCACCTTGATTATCACTACAAAAGGTCCCCCCCCCCCCGGCTCTCCTGCTGGGTAATAGCTCACCTTACCTGATCGCGTATGGTAACACCCATTGTTTCATGTTCTCTGTGTATATAAATCTCCCCACTGTATTTTCCACTGAATGCATCCGATGAAATGAGCTGTAGCTCACAAAAGCTTATGCTCAACTAAATTCATTAGTCTCTAAGGTGCCACAAGTACTCCTTTTCTTTTTGCGGATACAGACTAACATGGCTGCTACTCTGAAACCTGTCATACTCATTTTGGTATTTGGCTGTTTTTGGAAATGAGGTTGAAAAAATAATAAGGAAGAAAAGGTTTGATTTTTCTTTAAGCTATTGCTTAAATATGAAGACACAGGATATGGTTTAAGATGATGAAATTGACTGAAACTGATTAAATGTGTATCTGGAGTAGCAGAATATTTACAGTATATCTTGGCAGAGTTTCTCATCTACGCTTTACCTCCAAATCTCCATCTATCAACTAATCTTCTTCTCTCTTTCATCCTTTTCTAGCCAGCTCCCACTCAAAATCCAAGAATGCCCAGGTCTCTGCATCTTCAAAAACTAAAAAACCCCATCTGCCTCTTCAACTGTCATCCTATCCCTCTTCTGGCTTTCACTCCAAATTCATTGAAGATCATTTACAACCATGGCCTGGAATTCCTGTCCTGCAGTTACATCTTGGATCCTCTTCAGTTTGGCATCCTTCCTTTCTAGTTTACCAAATCTGCTCTCTCCAAGATTGCTACTGACATTTTCCTCACCAAGTCTCAAGGACTCTAATCACTTTGATCTGTCTCCCACTTTTGACACTGTTTGTTCTCCTTCTCAGCGTTTTATCCTCCCTTGGCTTTTACAACTCTGTGCTCCTGTGGTTCTCCTACCTCTCCAGTGATTCCTGAGCATCTCTTGGTGGTTTCTCCTCTTCCCCTTTCCTACCCTGTGTGGGATCTCGGAGGACTCCATCTTGGCTTGCTCCTCTTTTTGCTTTATACCTTCTCACTGGGTGATCTCATCTGCTGACATGATTTCAGCTACCATCTTTAGACCAATGACTTGCAAATCTGCTTCTTTCAATCCCATCTTGCATCTCAACCTGTCTCTAACATGTCCTCCTGGATGTCTCACCATCAACTTAATTCTAACATGGCCAAACCCTCAGATATGATGCCAAAAAGAAATCAGCTAGTTTGACTAATAGATTGAGGGGAAGATGGAAGTAGCTGGAGGTTACTTTATTTATAATCATTAGAAAAATATTGCATATATAAAATATGACTGTACCAGTGTAAACGTGAAGTGACAGTGCTATGAAATAAGCCCATAATATGTAGAGCCAGATCCTACTCCTGTAGACTTCAATTGCATTACTATAGGGGTCATTGTGTTTGGGTACTTATATAAATATATTTGTGCTTATAAATTATATAATGCAAATAGACACACAGAGAAGCAGCTCTGATTAAAATAAAGAATTTTGCTGTATTTTTTCAATGCAGCAAATACAGAGGTTGGGGTGAGAATCTCACATTGTCTTGTTGCTGTAGATAAGACAGCACTGTTTAGTACTGAATCAAACAATCTTTCAGTACAGTTGTGTGGGCTATAATTTTTTGGACAAGTTATAAATCCTGAAAATGAGTGTTTATAATAGAAACATATATAGCTCACAGAAGAAATTGTGCACATGTAGGGCTAGTTCTGCCCTCAGATACCATAATATAATCTCATTGACTTCCCCATGAACAGGTTTGAGAGCAGATTTTGACCTGTGATCTGGAGACAGTGAGCAGAAGAGTCTGTTTTTTCTGTCTTCATCCCAAGAACAATAACTGGGAAGTACAGTTGTACTCCAAATAGATGTAAAGTGATGATACACTACTGGCCCCATGTTCTCAACATGTCAGGAGTGTGGATTAAATGCCCTTTTACTGAAGGGGGATAAATGTACCTTGTAATGTCATCCTATGTATTTGATCGCCATTTCATGACATACATTTATTGTAACTAAAATATTCTTTTGCCCCCTTCAGACAGCCTGTTTTCGAGAAGAGAGGGATGTACTAGTGAATGGAGATAACCAGTGGATCACAACATTGCACTATGCCTTCCAGGATGACAACTATTTAGTGAGTGTTCCTTTATATATCTATTAAAGTGATTTTAGGCTTTTAGTCTGATATTGAAATACAGATATAGTGTGTGTGCATGCAATGGTTAGCCCTATGTTTGAAATTGAATCTCCATATGCATCAAAACCTTGTCAAATGCATTATTGTGCATAGAGTTCTATAGTATGGAAACTAGGCAGGGGGTTTAGTGAATTTGGCCATGAATATCTCAAGATGCTACTTTGCTTTATCTCTGTATGAGTCTGCAATTATTGGGCAGACTTCTGTGACCAGTAGGTATCAGGTAATCTGACTATTCTTCTTTTGGGAGTGCTCTTGCAATTATATTACTGTACCTTTTCTATAATCTTGTCATTTACTTTGTCCCAATAATCCTGGTCTGATTCACAGAATGAAGTAGCAGTAAATTTTTTTCCTACTATGAAATTAGAGTTAGATATAAAGTTTGTTTAATCTTGTTTATTGTTTTTAAATTTTGGCACTGGAATGGTCCTATTGATTTGAAATTCACCCAACTGGGCTCTGGCAAAGAGTAGAGAGGCATAATTTCAATTCTGAACTGTCTCCTCCTGCTGGTTGGGGGGGCTTAACCACAAAAGTCCCAGAAGGGAACAGAAAGCCACTGTATAACTTAGAAAAGCCACTTTAAAAAAAAATCAATTTGCATAGAACTGAAGATTATAATTGCAGATGAAAGTATCTAAATACGTTTATGTTAAGAAGTATGTCTGAAATGTAATTGGAATGCCTTTTGGTTTTGTTCTGAAAAGTTTGGGTTGTTATGTTTCTTAGTCATTTAAAAAAGGAGTGGTTTGGTACTCTTCATAGTAAAATGAATTATTGCATGCTGATGCTGAAATTTAAATTGATGTACATGTCTAAAATGTATGTCCATCATAAATTTCATTGAAAGAATCCAATCTTTCATATTACATTTAACTGTTAGGTAATATATAGGATTCAAGAAGGAAAATTAATAAAGGATAATCAGATTTTACTAAATCTTTGTCATTTTAAAAAATAAATGTAGCATACTTGAATTGTGTTGCTAACCTTATCATATTTACTTTCCTGTTTTGTAAAGTACACTCGATAGGTTTAAATTGGTAGTTTTGAAGTCTTACTACACCTTTACTTCTGTTTAGCATTGTCATTAGTCGGTGTTTATATAAGTTTGCAACTAAAGGCTACTTCCTGGTCATTTCACAGATGAAATCACATTAACTTCAGTAAAATTACTGGAGTAAAGCATGTATGATTTGGTCCTTAAGGTAAAGGAAATTCATGAATGTAGGACTTGCAGATCTGGAACTTTTGGTCATGATCCTGCAGTTGAATGCACTAGCATAGCCTCTTGCAATCTTGCAGCATTCCCTTGACTTCAGTTGGTCTTGGCACAGGTTCAGGGCTTTGTTTGTGTGTATCTGTTAACAGGATCAGGGCCCAGGTTTTCTATTTCCTGATTGAGTAATATGGACCAGTAAAAACTATAAATGTGTTCTGACTGCTAGCAGTATTACGAAGAAAACATTAAATATTCAGTTGCAGCCTGCCAGAACTAATTTTAATCTAGCCGCTTTCCTTAATATACTCGTTGAGCACAGAGCTGCTTCCATTCTTTATCACTGATGGTCTGTTAACATGTGCTAGTTTTGCAAATTGTGTTTCATTTGGGAGAAAAAGGCAGGAAAACTGTCTGATTCTCAGTATTTTAATATGTGCTTTGAGCATGTTATTTCTTTCTTGTGATAAAATATACATTTGAAAAGTACCTGTGATACAGAATTTAGGCAGATCTATGACCTGAATTGAATGCCTTTGTGTTAAATATGTATTTATTGCTGGAGTTTAACAGCCTTAATTTGCACTTCTACCCTTTTAAACAGGGGTTTTTTTTTAAATTGATGTTTGATTTTTAATTGTGGAAGCATTGTGATGCTCTGCAGTAGTGACATGTGCAGTATATAAAAATAATTACCGTATATACTCATTCATAAGCCGAATATTTTTTGGTAAAAAAGTGACGCATCGAAGAGCAGGGGTTGGCTTAAAAATGGGTCTACAACAAAATTTGATGATTTTAAACTCTATGAAATCATTGAATTCAATATCTAACACTGTTGTTTTGTTTACCTGGAGCGTTTGCAGGCATGAAGCCCCTCAATTCCCTGTGGCCACGGTTCACTGTTCCAAGCCAATGGGAGCTGCGGGAAGTGGTGCGCCACTTCCCATAGCTCCCATTGGCTGGGAATGGCAAACCGCAGCCACAGGGAGCTGAGGGGCTCCATGCCTCCAGATGCTGCAGGTAAACAAAACGTCCCGACCCGCCAGCTTACCCTGACGGGCTGGGAGCCAAAGTTTGCCAACCCCTGAAATATAGTGTTGGCTTATGAAAGGGTCATACAGTTTTTACTATTTTTACCTGTCCATCTTGGGGGGTCGGCTTATAAACGAACGGGCTAATGAATGAGTATATACTGTAATAGATATGATGGGTCTGCACACGTTAAAAAAGGGATATGTTGCTCAATTTATTGGTAGTGCAGTTTTTATTATAATGGAAAACTTCAATCTGCAGCTTAATCAGATCAGTTTTTCCTTATATCTTTATCTTTTATTGTTACAACTGTGGAAGCAAAAGGATAAAAATGTAAGGAACATTTTTGTGAAGAAGACTCTGACATGATATAAATAAGTACAACTGAGTTGGGGTTACTGTGTCCTAGTGGCATCTTAATTTATTTCTACAGATGATATCTAAGTTTCTTTTTCAGCATATTGTAGTCTCTTCTAAATGTCTCTTGTACAGGTTTACTGCTATCATAAAAATTGAGGGTGTTTTAGCTGCTTGTTATCGGGTTACAATATTTTTCAGATTTGCTATAAAGTTACTCAGAAACTGGAGAATATTTTGAAGGACTAATATTGTAAACTAATACAAATGTAAATTTTAAGTTTGTTTTATTTACTGTTCTGTGTTGGAGTGTAGATGAATGAATATTGGACCAAAAAATGAATTTAACAACTTCTGTGGAGTGAATTCTTTTTCATCATGGTATTTGTATTATTTTGTCTATTCACCATTAAAAAGACAGTAAAAAAAAAATTGTAAAGTAGATACAATGGCCTTGCTGGAGTTGCAGAATAAATTAATAATAATATTTGGACCTGCTCTGTTTCCGATTTCACATTCTTTATGCTGAATTGTGACTCTTGTATGAGTGTGGTTTTAAATGTGCACACTTGCTGATTTGATTCAGTTGTCACTCAAAGGATAGTCTGTTAGTGCTTGAAAAGAGTCATCATTTGGAGGTTAGAGTATTTTTAAGTCCCTTTAGGAGTATGCTTCTTTTTTTTTTTCCACCTAATCTCTGCATACAAGAATATTCTCACATGAGAATTAGATCTTAGAGAACTGAGTGGGGAGTCTGTGGAGTCCAGACCAGGGGGATGAGGTGTACAAGGCTTTCTTCAGGCAACTAACAGAAGTTACTAGATTGCAGGCCCTCGTTCTCATGGGGGACTTCAGTCACCCCAATATGTGCTGGGAGAGCAATACAGCAGTGCACAGACAATCCAGGAAGTTTTTGGAAAGTGTAGGGGGCAATTTCCTGGTGCAAGTGCTGGAGGAACTAACTAGGGGCAGAGCTTCCTGGGAGAATAACATGAGGAGGAAAGGAGTTCAGAAGAGCTGGCTGTATTTTAAAGAATCCTTATTGAGGTTGCAGGAACAAACCATCCCGATGTGTAGAAAGAATAGTAAATATGGCAGGCGACCAACTTGGCTTAACAGTGAAATCCTTGCTGATACTAAACACAGAAAAAGAAAAGAAGTGGAAGATTGGACAAATGACCAGGGAGGAGTTTAAAAATCTTGCTCAGGCATGCAGGAGTGAAATCAGAAAGTTCAAATAACACTTGGAGTTACAGCTAGCAAGGGATGTTAAGAGTAACAAGAAGGGTTTCTACAGGTATGTTAGCAACAAGAAGAAGGTCAAAGAAAGTGTGGGCCCCTTACTGATTAGGAGAGGCAATCTAGTGACCGAGGATATGCACAAAGCTAATGTACTTAATGCTTTTTTTTTGCCTCGGTCTTCACGAACAAGATCAGCTCCCAGACTACTGCACTGGGCAGCACAGTATGGGGAGGAGGTGACCAGCCCTCTGCGAAGAAAGAAGTGGTTCGGGACTATTTAGAAAAGATGGACGAGCACAAGTCCATGGGGCCAGGTGTGCTGCATCCGAGAGTGCTAAAGGAGTTGGCGGATGTGATTGCAGAGCCATTGGCCATTATCTTTGAAAACTCATGGCGATTGGGGGAAGTCCCAGACGACTGGAAAAAGGCTAATATAGTGCTTATCTTTAAAAAAGGGAAGGAGGAGGATCCAGGGAACTACAGGCCAGTCAGCCTCACCTCAGTCCCTGGAAAAATCATGGAGCAGGTCCTCAAAGATTCAATTCTGAAGCATTTAGAGGAGAGGAAAGTGATCAGGAACAGTCAGCATGGATTCACCAAGGGCAAGTCATGCCTGACTAATCTAATTGCCTTCTATGACGAGATAACTGGCTCTGTGGATGAGGGGAAAGCAGTGGACATGTTGTTCCTTGACTTTAGCAAAGCTTTTGACATGGTCTCCCACAGTATTCTTGCCAGCAAGTTAAAGAAGTATGGGCTGGATGAATGCACTACAAGGTGGGTAGAAAGCTGGCTAGATTGTCGGGCTCAACGGGTAGTGATCAATGGCTCCATGTCTAGTTGGCAGCCGGTATCAAGTGGAGTGCCCCAAGGGTCGGTCCTGGGTCCGCTTTTGTTCAATATCTTCATAAATGATCTGGAGGATGGTGTGGATTGCACTCTCAGCAAGTTTGCAGATGACACTAAACTGGGAGGAGAGGTAGATACGCTGGAGGGTAGGGATACAGAGGGACCTAGACAAATTGGAGGATTGGGCCAAAATAAATCTGATGAGGTTCAACAATGACAAATGCAGAGTCCTGCACTTAGGACGGAAGAATCCCATGCACCGCTACAGACTAGGGACCGAGCGGTTAAGCAGCAATTCTTCAGAAAAGGACATAGGGGTGACAGTGGACGAGAAGCTGGATATGAGTCAACAGTGTGCTCTTGTTGCTAAGTAGGCTTACGGCATTTTGGGATGTATAAGTAGAAGCATTGCCAGCAGATCAAGGGACGTGATGATTCCCCTCTGTTCGACATTGGTGAGGCCTCAGCTGGAGTACTGTGTCCAGTTTTCGGCCCCACATTACAAGAGGGATATGAAAAAATTGGAAAGCATCCAGCGGAGAGCAACAAAAATAATCTGGAGCACATGACTTACAAGGAGTGTCTGAGGGAACTGGGATTATTTAGTTTGCAGAAGAGAAGAATGAGGGGGCATTTGATAGCTACTTTCAACTACCTGAAAGAGGGTTCCAAAGAGGATGGCTCTAGACTGTTCTCAGTGGCACCAGATGGCAGAACAAGGAGTAATGGTCTTAAATTGCAGTGGGGGAGGTTTAGGTTGGATATTAGGAAAAAGTTTTTCACTAGGAGGGTGGTGAAGCACTGCGTTACCTAGGGAGGTGGTGGAATCTCCTTCCTTAAAGGTTTTTAAGGTCAGGCTTGACAAAGTCCTGTCTGGGATGATTTAGTTGGGGATTGGTCCTGCTTTGAGCAGGGGGTTGGACTAGATGACCTCTTGAGGTCCCTTCCAACCTTGATATTCTATGATTCTATGACTTGAAATGAGAGAATCAGATCATCTTTGGTTGAAAGATTCCTTGACTAACTCTTATTTCGTCTGCCAAACGAGAACCAAGGAATTTATGTGCATATCTGAGAATTCCTCAGAGTTATATTGGGTAGAAAGATGTAGATACTTGCTATATAAAGAATTTATATGGTCAGCTTTTAGTTCTTCTACTTCGCTCAGGATGGAGCATGATGTAGGCACATAAGACATTTGGTGACCTCTATACAGTTCAGCTGACAACATGAGAACTGACCAGCCAACCAACTTGTGAAATCCATTGAACTGCACCTTACTGCTATATAGATAAAGAACAGTTTAAAAATAGAAATCTCCTCTTTGTAATGTTCTTTTTTTGATCTTCTTAATGATCTTGGTCTTAGAAGAAAATAATAATGCATTTATGTGAATGAATGATACTACTTGGGGCAGTGGTTTGTATATTGTCTAAAGAATTCACTCCATTTTTGCATTAAAAATTTACCTTACAAATTTAACTTTGATCCTGAAAATATTCATGCACACCCTTAACTTCAAGCACATAGTCCCAATAACTTCAATGTGACTATTTGCAGGCCTGGGTGTTAGATGATATTTTATCATCACTTTATTGCTTTTGTTACACCTGGAAAAATTTATTTTGTAGTAGAACGAAGATATAAAAGTGCTGTATAACAAGCAAACAAAAAAAATCCCTTTGTATTTATGGTTGCATCAACTAAATTTTTTTTTAATGGCTTCCAAAAATATTGTGTTAAAAAAGGTGAATGATCGCTGTAGACAAATACACAAGATCGTGTTTCAGTGAAGAAAAAGGAATGCTGTTGCAGTTTTTTCCTGCATTCTTTCTCAGCAATAACTAGGCTTGGCAGAATTCAATGTTTATTTATAATTTTGATGGATAATATCAATGTTTATTTTTAAGCATTTTTTTTCTGTTTTGATTGACGTTAATTTTCACAGTTGTGGGAAATTATGGAGGAGGGTCAGAAAATAATTATTTAATGAGAGTAGATGTTGAGATTCAAAAAGTTAAAGCTTTATAACAGTTAAAACACAAATTGTCATGATCATGTCAAAATATACAAACTCTGCATTCTCAAGCAGCATTTTTCTTTTCGTGTCTGTAAATTTCTGTTATTAAGGTGGAAATATTTTTTCTCAATTTGTGTGTGTGTACAGCAAAATTGATGTTTACTGACATTTACCAATAACAATCTAATCCTAGCAATAACTGAAGCATGGATGGATGAGAGCAAAACCACTACACAGCAAATCAGTTAATAATCATCACATTCTGTATACAACCACGTCAGCTTTTAAAAAGTATTACCTGGAAGGCTATCCGATATTACACATCTCATTTGGGGGTGAGGGATAGCTCAGTGGTTTGAGCATTGGCCTGCTAAACCCAGGGTTGTGAGTTCAATCCTTGAGGAGGCCATTAGGAATCTGGGGCAAAAAAATTGGGGATTGATCCTGCTTTGAGCAGGGAGTTGGACTAGATGACCTCCTGAGGTCCCTTCCAATCCTGATATTCTATGATTTCACTGGGATTTTTCAGAGCAGTGGTGACCATAGCTTATTTGCCTTGTGTAAGGCATGCTAGCAAGACATCTTGCAGCATAGCAGGTTTGCAACTCAATGGCAGACAGCGACACAGTAACATTTTGATTATTGATATTTTGAAGACTTTGTGGAAAGACTTTATTCATTTCTCCACAACAATTGGTAAACTTAAAAATGGTTCCCAGGAGAATGTCACAATATGCTGTTTCAAGTTGTTACAGTCAGTGGAGTTCTAAAACACAGGATCCAAAACTACTTTTCTTTTCAGCAGAATCTGTTTCCTCTTCAAACAATGTATAAAAACTTTCAACAAAAAACCTTAAGGGTGACCAAATATGGAGGGGTAAAAGTTATTCCTCACAAATGTAGACTCTAATGTTGGGGAGATCCCCCTGTCCCAGTCCCTTGCTCACCTCTTAGTCGGGCAAGGCACAAGATTCCCCACCTGAGTTCCCCTGCCAAATTATTCTGGTTTTGGCAATCATTTTGTCCTATTTTTAAATGTTTTTCATTCCTCTGTTGCTGTTCAAAAGACACACACACACACAAAAAGGAAAATTGACTTCCTATGAAGGAACATCCATGAAACTGACTATCCACAAAATGTTGGCATTGAAGTTAGAAATAGGCAAATTGAAAATATACAGCACCATACCTTTGTGCTATATTACTCCTACATCACTATATCCTACTCTAAAGACAGATGATTGGAAACGTGGATATACACTATTTTCCTTGAAGATAGAGAAATAGTAAATAAAATAATGAACTTTTGAGAAAGAGACCTTCAAGTATTATTGTGAATTTTGGTGGAAAATTTGATCAATTAATTAGTCTTTCATCATGATGGTCAAGGTTATATTATCGTAATGTGCTTTCTGTAATAGGTGTTGAAAAGTTTGGTCCTGTGCAGATTATCCAGACCATTTTCAAACCCAGCTGGATGTTTTTCCAGGGGGACCCATACTGTTAGCAATCTTTGTAAACCATAAATAGTTTTCCTACCCTCAACAGGTCCAGATAGTCTAATTACACACTGTGTGTGGAACAATCCAAATTTGCCTCTGAGTTTCACAGAAAAGGTTTCATCATGCCATCTGGAGTGGCTCATGAGTGTGAGTTCCAAACTCAGGGCAGACTGTCCAGGAACAGGACACAAACCCCCAAATGGTTGTATGTTCTATAATTAGATTTCACCAAACAAAGTAACAAGTGTGAACTTCTAAAGGACTATAATAGCCTTAACATGGAGTCACAGACACTACTCTTAGTCTGTCTTGCCACAAAGGCAAGTTTCTCTCTGTGATAGATGGTCCCTTCCATCAAAAATCATAACAATATTCAGGTTACTCCCAGTACCAAAAGGACCAGTCTCTTACCCCAAGTCAACTGTATTTCAGCTCTTAAACCAAAGAAAATGCTTGTAGCCTATACTATAATAAATTATCAAAAGATTTATTAACTAGGAAAAAGAACTTTTATTTGCAAGCAGATAAATGAGTTTTATGATATTTAAAGCAGATAAATGACTTCATCTTAGATTTCAAAAGATAATATAGAGTTTACTTATTATAGAAGTTTCTATGTCCTTTAGAGCTAACCCAAGCTAAACACAGTTGGAGATCCCTTGCTTATGCCTAGAAATCTCTGCCTTTCCGAGATCAATCAGTATAGGGATAACAATTTCTCCTTAACAGGCACTTTTATTGCCTTCCCCGAGGGCTCATGCTGTGATGGGACGAGAGCTTGTGCACATAACTTCTGTTGTTGGGGAGGAGATAACACTTCTTGTGGTAAACTAGCATTTTACATTTGGTAATGCTTCTCTCTTCACTGTGGGGGATTTACAGTCTTAGCAAACATTTTCATAGTTACAGAGCAAACATTTAAACATTGCCTTATAACATTGGATATAGATACTATAAGTAGGATTAACACATGCAGCATCCTACAAGCACTCTGTAAAGTCTAAACACAAAAGCATTCTTATAATTCTAATAGCTATTTTAAGAATACTAACACACAGGTAAGCCAGTCTGGTTTCCAGCTGTGCGTTTGTCAGTGTTCAATGAGGCCTGGGGCCCTGGCAAGAGCAGGCACGGGCTCCGCTAGCGTGTCAGACATTATAAGGGTTTTTTTAGCAACAGTGGTGGACAGTGCCAGTTTTGTTTGTTCAGCTGCTGATGAAATTCCAGAAAATAAGGCTTTTTTTTTTTCCCCGCTTTGCCTTTTCAGTTGCTATCCCTGAGTCCAGAGTCTTAGAGCTTCTCTACGTGAAAGCAGTAAAGACTATGGAGGTATGAGCTGTAGAGTGCATTAACGTGTTGCACTCTAACTGTCCTCTGTAAAACCTGCTGGCGTAAACTAAAAGGCACCTAGTTTATGTTGATGCTACCATCAACATGAATTAGGCATCTTTTTGTTCTCACCAGCGGGGTGTACAATGAGCTGTTGGGGTGCAACATGTTAGAGCACTCCACAATTCACACCCCAGTAGTCCTCACCATGTTGCTATGTAGACAAGCCCGTGGGGGACTTTTTCAATTAAAGAAAAATAAGTTACTCATAGTCTCAAAAGTTTTTACCTTGTTTGATCTGTTTCAGGTCATCTTGACCATATATTTGAATGCGTTTTCAGAGTTTAGTTTCCATAATATAGGAAAATAGAGAGGGGTTATGGTCTCTCAAAATCTGTGATCACATCCAGTTGCAATCATATTTTATGTTTCATTGGGAAACATTTACTTAACTTTAAATCAGTAAACTCAAAAATTGCTTTTCTCTGTGATTGAAATTACAAAATGGTAATCCCTTCCACTGTCTGTGGATATTCTACCAGGAGCCAGTACTATGAACAGGGAATCTGTTGGTCCTTCCCTATCCCAAGACTGGTTTAAGGTAAAGCATTTATTTTTCTGGTTTCAGAGTGGAACCTGTGTTTAGTCTGTATCGCAAAAACAACGAGGAGTACTTGTGGCGCCTTAGAGACTAACAAATTTATTTGGGCATAAGCTTTCATGGGCTAAAACCCACTTCATCAGATGCATGGAGTGGAAAATACAGTAGGCAGGTGTATATATACACAGTACATGAAAAGATGGGAGTTGCCTTACCAAATGAGGGGGTCAGTGCTAACAAGACAATTCAGTTAAAGTGGAAGTGGGCTATTCTCAACAGTAGAATGCCAAGGGAGGAAAAATCTCTTTTGTAGCGGTAATGAGGCCAATGTAATCAGGGTGGCCCATTTCAAACAGCTGACAAGAAGTTGTGAGTAACAATAGGGGAAATTTAGTTTTTTGTAGTGACCCATCCACTCCCAGTTTTTATTCAGGCCTAATTTGATGGTGTCCAGTTTGCAAATTAATTCCAGTTCTGCAGTTTCTCATTGGAGTCTGTTTTTGAAGGTTTTTTGGTTGAAGAATTGCCACTTTTAAGACTGTTGTTGAGTGTCCAGGGAGATTGAAGTGTTCTCCGACTGTTTTTTTTAATGTTGTAATTCTTGACGTCTGATTTGTGTCCATTTATTCTTTTGCATAGAGACTGATCGGTTTGGCCAATGTACATGGCAGAGGGGCATTGCTGGCACATGATGGCATATATCACATTGGTAGATGTGCAGGAAGAAATTGTGTCAAACTAGAGGAAATGTGTGGCCCCTAAATAAGATCCCATGCTAACCCAACTTTTTTTTTCAGTTAAATTTTTTAATACTTTAAGACTTTTGTATTCCATTTAAGGAGATTTTTATAATAAACTGAGAGAACTTAATTTCATAATCTTGTCTGATTCTGGAATGGTGAACTAGACAGACACTTTCCCTGTCTTTTTGTTTAATTTATTTGGACATAGGTAAATATGAAATCTTTACAAAAAAAAGATTTGCTAAAAACAAGTTTATGGTTTGCAGGATAACAAGGAATGTCAAAGGTTATTTGAAAAGGTACATTTATGAAGGCTATTTTTTTAAAAATGCTTCTTTTACTGTTTTGTCTCCATTTTAAGAAAATATCACAAAGAGCACTTCAGTGGTATCTAAAGTATTAATAATAGTCTGCAGTTCTTTAGCTGTACTTGGATTGTATTGGTCTTTGAGTCATTGTGTAAATTTTTTTTTCTTTGTGTCTCCCATACCTCTCCCTTACTCATAGTACCTGGTTATGGATTACTATGTTGGAGGAGATCTGCTCACCCTGCTCAGCAAGTTTGAGGACAGGTTACCTGAAGACATGGCTCGTTTTTATTTGGCTGAAATGGTGATAGCGATCGATTCTGTACATCAGTTACACTACGTCCATAGGTAAGGAAATCCAGCACTGAAATACAGAGATGACTTTAACACTGCATTATGGACCACTTCCTGCAGTTCTAACTTCACCAAATTCCTGTTGAAGTTAAGGGGAGTTTTACCTGAGGGCAAGATTTTGCTTTAGTGGTCAATTAGAGTGGGCGCAACTGGCAAATATTGAATGTAATGGTGACCACTGTATATGTGGCTTCATTTTTTGGATGTTCAGAACTGTTGCCAGGCTTGTTCAACAAGCTTAAAGATATTTCTCGAAAAAATCTTTGTCATTGGCATCTTCTAAATCAATATGCGTGTTTTTATTTGTTAAATGTAGATCTTTCACAAAATATGGCTGCTGTGTGATTTGCTAACTTGGACACCAGGCATCTGTGCAGATACCTGGAGGGTGGGTCACATTGCAGGATCAAGTCTTATGCTTGGAATGTGTCTCTTGATTAGTTTCTTCTGTGCATAAATATTTTAAAGCACAAAATTAAGTGTTGGAATTTTGATTTTTTTTTTAAAGTTTTGTTTTGGATTTGGTAACATTTCTAGCAATTGACTGCTGATGGCTTTATGGTAGTGACTAAGTTATTTGTACAAATAACTGAAAGCATTTGAACTTAATTTAAATGTAATGTCAAATGTGGTGCATTAGTTTGATGTATAAAAATGGCTCATTCCTGCCATTGCTTTTAACACGGTGCTCTTGCTGACTTCAGTAACAGCTTCATAATGATGGCAGGGGCAGTTCCAAAATGATAGTAGGATACTGCCTAAAGAGAGAGAGTGGGTTGTCCAAAATGATTCAGCATTGAGCTAACTTTGCTTTCATTGAAGTTAATAATAAAACTCCCCTTGGCTTCAGTTGGAGCAGAGTTAATTTAACTACATATAAGCCCTTTTGGAAATTCCACCTAAGACTCCTTTTGAGCATAAGCAACACTAGTGATTATTTGGCCATTCATATTGGCCTGATCTCCTCTCCAGAAGTGATCACAAGGTTGCCCTTGGGATCCATTTCAGTTTAGCATGAGTTTGGTATGAAGAAATGTCCTAATGATTGATTTTATTTTGATTTGAGGTTGCTCTTCATGAAAGGGTTCTAGCTAGGAGCACCTTGTGATTTTACATTGGTAAGCTCTGATTTGTCTTGCTTAAGCATTGAAGTAGGCATCATTGGAATTGGGGTTTGTCAGGTTCCTCATTTCTCATGTGAAATGTGTTTGAAGTCTTGTGACTCACCATTTCCAGGGGAGAAAAGAGCTGGTTGTTCTGTCAACGGACTGATTTATGTGGAAAGGAGCTCTTTG
The DNA here is from genome assembly GCF_965140285.1 of Lepidochelys kempii. Taxonomy (NCBI): domain Eukaryota; kingdom Metazoa; phylum Chordata; order Testudines; family Cheloniidae; genus Lepidochelys; species Lepidochelys kempii. The sequence continues at coordinate 158,025,917 of NC_136382.1, forward strand.
TGAACCTTCCTAATGGAAAAGACCCATTAAAAGTATCTTATTTATGATCTTTGTGAATTCAAATGATTTCAAGTGTGTGTCTTTGAGAAGGTATGTGTTCTTAAATCATTTTGCACCTGATCCAGAGCTCATTGAAGTTGATGGAAAGACTGCCATTGACTTCAGTGGGCTTTGGATCAAGCTTTTAAAAAGTAACTTGTGTGTGAATTGTTGAGCCTGCTGACTGACTATTTTTTATGGCAGTGAAAGAGCATTTCAGATGCTAGCTAGGCTGCTAAACTTTTTCTCTTAAGTCAGCCTGTAGAGTAGCTACAGTTCTCAGAAAAATAATTGAAGACGTTTCTTTCAGAAGACAATCTTGTCATTCCTGTACTGGTAATACGTAATGTACAACATAGGTGACATTTCCATCTTCAGATTGTTTATGTCCCCAGTGTTAAATTGGTTTGCATGTGAACTTGTGATACACAATTAAATGGCATCCTATAGGAGCTTTACAGCAACAGAACTGTTAGATTTGAAGATAGATGCTTGTAGGAATCAGTGTATGGACATATTAACTTACCCATACTTATTTGAAAATAGACGCCCGGTCCTTTTGTATTATTATTTGTAGCTTTGCCAGTGAGCTGCATGTAGCATATTCATAAATCTTCTCTTTAAGGTCAGTCCAAAAACGACACTTTTTATAATTCAAATAGAAGTAACACAAAGTGTGTTTATAAGGAAAAAAGCTTTTTGCAAAGATGAAAAATTCAAAAGGGCCTTGAGTAAGTGTTAAGTGATCAGCCTTTGAAATGTGATCCATTTCCCTGTTACTTTATTGAGATGTTTGCAGCTGTTACAGCAGAAGAAAGGAAAACATTTGTAAGTGCCAGCAGTGCTCTTTCCTGAAAAAATAACCCTGGTGGCCTCCTCCTCTGGCGAGGGGGAAATATTGTTGTGGGAGGTGGAGGGCCGGGGAAAGGCAAAAGAGAACATATATTAATAGAAAGTGATAATGTAATATCTGTTGTGCCAGTACTTCTGATGGATAGGCAGCATGCACAGGGATTTGAACTGTGTAGCTGGTGAATTAGAAACATCATATTTCATACATCTTTCTTTCAAGGTTATTTTGCTATCAAGATTCAGAACTCTACGGGGTTTGAATATTTAGTCTTGCTTTTTTGGTGTCCCAGCTCTTTCAGGACAGATTTTCACATTGACCACAACTAGTCTCATAGTCTGTGATAAGAGCACTTCCCCCTCCTGCCTATATTTCTTATATACTTTTTTTTATCCTTATTCCTCATCCCTTTTATCTTTATCCTTCATCCATTCCAGTCTTTTCTACTGTTCAGTAATTGCTTTTGTATTCTAGCTATAGAAGAGTGAAGTTTTTCTGGAGAATGGTGCTGATCACCATGGTAGTTATCCTGCAAGATAACCCAAGAGTTTTACCCAAGCCATTGTTGTCCTTCCATAATGGACTGTCAGGAGAGCTTATGGACATGAAACACAAGCAACCTTAGAACTATGCACCTCTGAAACTATAAACTATTGCAGAACTCCTCAGCTTTGTGTTGCTGTGCTGCAAGCCCTTAGGCAATTTCTGAGCGGGCATTGCTGGATTGCAGAACCCTTATTTGGAAGGCTGTAAAGTCTAGAGAATGGTAGGTGTTAACTAATATATAGCTAGCTTGTGTGTGTGTGTGTGTGTGTGTGTGTGTGTGTGTGATCTGCACTATATATGAATATATGGTGCAGATAGACACGTGTGTATATATGCTTGCGCACTCTCTGTAAACATCTGAAAAGAGCTGCGTTCAAACTTACATGATAATATTTCACTGCTGCTCAAGAATTTCAGGGAACAAATTGTGCAGTGTGTTACCCATTTGTTTTATCAATCTCATAAATTCTAATAATCATTAAAGTGCATTTTCTAGTAATACATAGGTTAACTACTTTATTCTTGGTGCAAGTCACTGATGCGTTTTGCATTAACCAATGGCATTGAGAGCTCCATGACTGACTCTGGAAAGATTAGTTTATATGAATTACCTTTAATTGAACATGGTTGCATATATACTTCTTGCCTGATTGTGCAGCCCTTACTCAAATAAGACTTCCTTGGGAGCTCATGTAAGGACTGTGTTTACCAGTGGTACCCATTTAATTTATTAGTTTAAAAAATTATTAAATTATGTTCTTTTGGTAGTAAGCCAAGGTTGAATATTGCCTTGTGCCATTTGTGTGTAAGCTGTACTTTTCTGTACAGTATATGGTTTTACATGTAGGCAACAGAAACACTGTAAAGCAAGAGGAAAATGAAAAGAATCATAGCATCTTCATTATGTTTCTGGTGAAATTTCTCAACTTGTATTAATACTAGTATGGTTTTAAAAAGTTTTTCTGTTTCCACTGTGATTAGGAGTAAATCATTCTCTTTCATATGCATTGCCAGGCTCTGCTTCCATGCATCATTGAGAGTTTGATCCTAACCCATATCTGAACAATCTTTGTCTTGAATTAGGTAGTTAGTCTTCATTACTGCATGTACAGCAATATGGCTGATATCATGTCATTAACACATGGAATTAGTCTCTTTTTCCTGTGAGATTTTAAACTAGCCTTTTGCTTAAATTAATGCCGAGCCATTGACTATTGGTTGACTTGAGTTATTTAAATCAACATATTACAGTAATATATGTCAAAGATTTCACTTGAGGATAGATGTTACTTTTGATGATGCTCTTTACCTGGGTTGAAAGACTGCTGTGTACAGTTAGAGACAGGGCAGTGCTGTAATCCAACCTCTTGTATATTCCATGAACCATGTTCTGATCTTGCAGGAGAATAGTGATATAGGTGATCATCCTGAGTACAAAGGACATAAATCTCTGCCTTCTCTTGTGTTTAACACATGTCAGCAGCCTTTTTACACTGAATAACATTCAGGAATTTGTGAGTGAGTGTGTTTTGCATTTTTTTAAAAATCCACTCGATACTGGCCTAAAAACATAATAAAAATATCTGTCCATTAATATTGCATGATAATATTCATTTGTTAATATTTTGTTTTCATTACACTCTGCATTTCCCTACTGCTAGTTTATATTTTTTGATAAATTATTATAGTCACATAATCTGAGACTCCACTACAAGATGGAAAGGGTCCTATTCTAAACTAAGTAATGGCAAAGGTTAAAACCATAATTCAAGTGTATCCTCCTTAGTTTGTGTTAATTTATGGATGCTTATTGGGTGGCCTGCAGAAGCCTTTTACTGTATGTAGATAGAAGCTCAGAAGCCAGTTTAGCAGATGCTAAAACAGATCCATAAAGTTAATGGACACTTCCATAATAGCAATAACAATTAATTTTATTTCTAGAGCTTTTCTTCCCTTTGCACTCAAGCTGTTTTGCAACAATTCATATTAGAACAATACAGTATGTAGAAATGTGTTCAAACTTTTTCTATAGTAACTTGCCAAGAAGTGAAAGTTTCCTTTTAAGAGAAATGTTCTTCACTGTAGGTGGTTAAAGCTCCCCTTGAAGAATAGCTATTATCCCTAGGTCCCAATTCAGCACTTGAATTATGCATGTATATTCCACTGACTGCACTGAGAGCTCTCTGAATGTACCCAATGGGACTTCCATTGAAGAGTTTGACATCTTAAATTGGAGTTTTTGAACAATAAAACCTTTCATTTAATTGTAAAACCACAGTTCTGGTTCCAAGGATAAAATAAAAAAACCTTTTAAGTTGATATTTGTCAAATAGCAAAACAAGATAATTCTGAAACAACTGTGTTGCTTAGTGAGGAGAGAAGAGAAGAGGACTAGTTTTTGGGTTCTTTTTCAGCTCTTCTAATGACTTGCAGTTTGACCATGAGTGAGTAACTTAAACTCTTTGTCAATAAGCTTACTTTTCTGAGCAGTAAATATGATAACACTGAAAAACATTGTAAAGGAGTGTTGATGATGAAATACTTTAAATCTTCAAAGGGTTACACTATGTAAACATGACTGACAACTAAAGCCATTCTTTAGAGAGAAACAATAGCTTATAGATTTTTAGAATGTCTGTTCTTCGATCACTTAAGTTTGTTGGACAGAAATTCAGCATTGTTTGTTACTCCTCTTGGGGCCAAATTGTGTCATCAGATGCCTCTACATGACCATGATGAAGATCATTAGGAATTGTTTATGCATACAAACCCAAAATTTGGGCCCACGACTAGACATTTTTGCATTGTTTGGTCCCTCTTCTCTGAGCTCAAATTTCAAAAGTAACTAAAGCTAGATCCTGTTAAATAGGAATGCTTTTTGTGTCACCAACCAGCCTGTATATAGCCTTTAACTCTTTGAGATTTAGGCTAGACAATCTACAAAAAATAGATGGCTGTTGTTTGCAGCAAGGACATCTTTTGGGGGTGGGGGGGAGGTCTACTGTTTTGTATACTCCTGACATATTAAGTCAATGTTGTTTTTTCTAAAACGTGGCCGGATGGCTGTCTCTTTGAATTTCCTTTTGCAGTTTTTTAGCTCAACTGAATCCTAAAGACTCAATTAAAGTTCATTCAGTTATGAAGTTGTGTCACTGACATCCATCAGCTTCCAGCTGATATTTCTAAATGTAATCTGCATGACACTTACCTGGAGTTTGTTTTGTGCTTTTTCAAAACAATGTCTGATAAGGTCTCTGTCTTACAAAGGTGATTTCCTTCCTGAGGATCTGCTATATGGAAACATTGCAACTTGCTTAATTTTAAGTGTTCAGTTAAGCATCCTTCCTGAATAGGGATGCTTTGCTGTATCAAAGCCTGAGTACTTAGCTCATATATGCCATTTCACTGGTCACATCAGGGCTGATACTGTGAGGTGCTGATCAACTTCTGAGAGGTGCTGAGGGTCCTCAACTCCCAGTGACTCTAAAGATAGTTGAGGATTCTCAGCAAGTTAGACATATTGAAATCAAAGCTTTGTTCATTCCTCTTCTTTTGTATTTAAAACTATTTTAGAGCAGAGTTCTCTAGCTAGCCACTTCATGCAAAAATCTGGAGTATTTAATATAAAACAGGGTGTGTGGTTCTGCAAGGTGAGTGCTCCATCACTCCTTGACTTCAAAGACAGCTCAGAGCAGTCATAACCTTGCAGGCTTGGGCTCAAATTTTTACTTCCATTTGACAATTCTTAACTTCTGTAACTTTTTTTTTAAGCAACATTAAAAGATTGTATGTCCTTTTTTTCAATCTTACTTTAACACTTCAACTCTTGAACTGTGCTGTACTTCCTGGTGTATAGTGCTATAGGCAGTTAGCTCATATGAGACACTGATGGACTTTTAAGAAGGCAGATGTCTCAAATGGAAATAAAACAGATTTTATTATAACCTTAAAAGTTCAAGCAGAATATGCTCTTTTTATAGATCTAAGAACTTTCCATTTTTAGCTATGAAATTCTTGTGATACTGTTTTCCTTTGTGACCTAGACTTACTGGTAGAGGCCTTGTACCTTTATGAAAGTTCTGATACCCGTTAATGTTGTTCCAGAACATAGTTAATTTTGAGTTTCAGAGAACAAGGGCCATGTGCCTAGGAGAAATTCTTTTGACATTTTAAAAGAAGAGTCTTGTGTATAGATACACTGTGCATACACTCCTGCAATACCACCTTCTTGTTTGAGTGATGGTCCCTGTGTGTATTCCACTAGAGGTACACATACACTCCATGCACCTGAAACTGGAAGATGTTTCATTAGCAGCGTCCATTGATCTGCACCTACTTCCTTCTCCTTGGGCTCTAAAGCAAGGATACAGGGAACATCTCTCTAGTTCCTTTCTGCCACCAGTGGTCTAAGACAGAACTTTGCTAGCACCCGCAGCTTTAGCTAGCGTTCTTTGTTTTATTAGTGTAAATAGTTGTAAATGGTGTTAGCCTGATAAAATTCTGATTTCAGTGTTAGGGTTCTTTTTAGTGAATTTTTTAGAGGCTGGGGTACCCCCCCCATCTCCCTGTAAAGGTACTTAGAATGTCTAGGACCCCAGGATTCAAGACCTGTGTAGTCTGCCCAGGGGCGTTCCCAGTTAGCGATGGCCACAACACTTGTCTGTGTTGCCTCAAGGAAGCTCACGTCCCCTCCCAGTGTAATATCTAATGGTCCTTTCCTTACTGAATGAATCAGTCCTGTGAGCTCAGACTTCACACATTCTTGATGGATCACTCGATGAGGCCAAAGTTGGACCCTGGCCCATCAGAACCTAGGTACATCAGGCAGAGGCACTGAGAAGTGCCTCTTCAAGCACGATGGCTCTGGCTACTAGACCTCAGAGAGCAGAGTTTAAGGACTCTAGCAGTAAACAAGGCAGACAGGAGGAGGATTAAAAGTAAGTGTTCTCACAAGGACGGACATGAGAAACCCCCCTCTAAGTCCTCGTCTAAGAAGATAACTTCTTCCCTGACCTATTTTAAGTTGGTGAGACTCTGTGCCATGGTATGGGTTGTGTCAGGAGCTCAAAAGGAACATGTTACTGGTTCCTCAGCACTAGGACCCAAAAGTGCCTCAAGACTGTCATCCACAGAAGTGGCAAGACATTTCTCCATACTGACAAAGCAAAGGAGTGAGTGGATGCTGACTTGCATGGGAAGTCCAATTACCTGTGGAGGATCTGCCCTTTAATGGAAATAACCTGTTCGGAAACAATGATTTGAAAGACGCTTATTTCCATGTAGATATCTGCTCCACACACAAGAGGTCCTTGCATTTTACCATTGACCTAGACCACTACCAATACAGAGTCTTCACAAAGGTAGTAGTAATAGTAGTGGTGGCATGTCTGCGTCATCAGGGTACTTCAGTATTCCCTTACCTGGAAGACTGGCTTCTCACGGGAAAGTCATACCAACTTTATTGCTGCTCTAACTCCTACAATCATTAGTTCTAGAGGTAAACGCAGAAAAGTCCACTTTAGTTCCCACAAAGACTATAGATTTTATTGGGGCCACCCTGGATTCAGTCACAGCCTAACTTACCTCAAGACTGGTTGCAGGCTATGACGGAATTCATCACTCTACCCCAAGTAAGGCCCCGTCATCCTCCTAGGATGTCTCGGATACATATGTGATATCCTTTGTGAGACTCCATCTATGATGTCTACAGTAGAGCCCTACGTGGGACTAATGTAGAGCCCTGCAGTGGGATGAGGGTCCTGCAGGACTGGCTGTGATGATAGCGGTAGCAGCAGGATCAAGGAATAGTCCCATGCAGGGCTCTAGTCTACAGGCATGATTGTGAACATTCTGTGCACCAAGCAAGAACTGTCTGGATAAATTGATCATGCTCCCACACACAATCTTGACAAAGGCTTGCAAATGGTTCCTGTTGTTTACCTGTAACCTTCACATTCAAGTCATGTCAGACAACATGAAAACAGTCTATTGCATCAACAAGCAGGGAGGAGCATTATCCATCTTTCTGTGCACAGAGGCTGTCAATGCCGGGAATTGATGCCTCCATCACCATATCACCATCTTGGTGGTGCACCTACCAAAAGTGCAGAACGTTCTGACAGCCTCAGCAGACATTTCTCCAGAGACCACAAGTGGGAACTACACCACTTGGGAGTGCGCAGTATGTTTCAAGAAGAGGATTCCTGGTGAGGGATCTCTTTGCATCTCCTGAGAACAGGAAAAGCTTAGCCAACTGTTCCTAAGTAGCAGCCGTGTTAGTCTGTATTTGTAAAAAGAAAAGGAGTACTTGTGGCACCTTAGAGACTAACAGATTTATTTGAGCATAGGATGAAGTGAGCTGTAGCTCATGAAAGCTTATGCTCAAATAAATTTGTTAGTCTCTAAGGTGCCACAAGTACTCCATTTCTTGTCTGGTGGTTGGAACAAGTAATTTATGTGTTTCTGTCTAGGCCTGTCTTAACACGAGTTCTGAGGAAGATCAGACAAGACAAAGCAACATATCCTCCAGATGGCCATGCGCCCATGCATCCACATTCAGCTCTTGCCAGACCTCTTAACCCAGGACAGAAGAAAGGTCCTTCATCCCAACCCAGCATCTCTCCATCTGGCAATTTGGTATTTGGACAATGAACTTAAAAAAATCCTGCTTGATTTCTGTATAGCCCATCCTTAGCAACAGCAGAAAAGACACTATAAGGAAATACTATATAATAAATTGAAAGGTTCTCTGTATGGTGTCAGCATCATCACCTGCCCTCGGAGGATTCCGAGATTCCAACTATACTGGTTTACTTCCTCTCTCTGAAAATTACATGGTTGTCCCTCAACTCCTTATGAATGTACTTGGCAGCTATTTCACTCTCCCAGTGGATGACTATACAATCTTTGCTCACCTGATTATTATAAAGTTTTCTGAAGGGCCTGATCCCCCTCCCGCCCTCCGAATCCCTTGATCCCAGCCCAGTGCCCCTCTTGTACCCCAAGCCTCTCATCCCGTGCCCCACCCCAGAGCCCCCACCCCTAGCCAGATCCTTCACACATGTGTGCGCACGTGCGCACACTCACACACACGCACCTGCAGCCCCTTTGTGTCAGGCAAAATGGCCCTTAACACCCTGGCTCCCCTTGGAGTACAGTTCTCCCAGGCACTGCAGAAGACAGTGTGAGGATCACTCTTAAGCTCTACCATAGGGGACATACCAGGGTGGGGGGCTGGCCATACTAGGGGCGGGTTGAGGTTGGGCTGCACCATTGTGGAGATTTCAGGCAGCACTGTGTGGTTCATGGAGCTGCCATTAATTTAGGCCTCTAGGGCTGTCTAAATTACACCAGAAGTGTCTTCAGCCCCCAGAGCAGCCCAGCATTAGGAGGGTACAAAGGTGGTTTAAATCCACCTTAGCTCTCACCTCCTCCCGGGCTGCAATTTCTGTACCTCTTAGAGGTTCAAGGCCACACAATGACTCATGGCACACATTATATGAATTAAAAGCTGGCTGACTGATCGGAAGTGGTTCTTGGCCCTACACTAGCAAACATTTTTTATCAGTAACCTGGAAGAAAACATAAAATCATCACTGATAATGTTTGCAGATGACACAAAAATTGGGGAAGTGATCAATAATGAAGAGGACAGGTCTGTGATACAAAGCAATCTGGATCTCTTGATAAGCTGGCCACAAGCAAACAATATGCGTTTTAAGTTACAGCTAAATGTAAATGTATGTATCTAGGAAGAAAGAATGTAGACCAGACTTCTAGAATGGGCAACTCTATGCTGGGACCCAGTGACTCTGAAAAAATTTTGGCAGTTGTGCTGGACAGTCAGCTGAACATGAGCTTCCAGCGTGATGCTGTTGCCAAAGGGCTAATAGGATCCTTGGATGCATAAACAGGAGAATCTAAAGTAGGAAAAGGGGGTTATTTTATCTCTGTATTTGGCACTTGTGAAATTGCTGCTGGAATAGTGTGTCCAGGTCTGGTGTCCCCAGTTCAAGAAGGATGTTAATAAATTGGAATGGGTTCAGAGAAAAGCCATAAGAAAGATTAGAGGATTAGAAAACATGCCTTACAGTGACAGACTCAAGGAGCTCAGTCTGTTTAGCTTAACAAAGAAAAGATAAAAGTGGTGACTTGATAGCAGTGGTGCCCAAATTTTTCCTGTCATGCCCCACCTTACCAGTAATGGAATCTGTCCATGCCCCTTTCCATTACAGCACAGTTGGCTCAGCAGTGGGGATTGTGCTGAAGGCAGCGCTGGGGGCAGTACTGGGGATGGGCGAGGAGCCAAGGCTAGAGGCAGAGCTGACTTGGGGACGGAGAGGGAATGAGAGCAGAGTAGGGGGTGGGTCTGGGCTGGGGCTGCTGGCTGGGCCTGAGCTGGGCTGGGGACAGAGCAGAGAACAGATTGGAGCTCTGGCTGAGAGGAGAGCTGGGCTGGGGGCAGAGCTGGGCTGAGTGGTGCTCCCTCCCTGCCCCCTGAACATTTCTCCATGCCCTCCTGGGGAGGGGGGGGCATGCCCCACAGTTTGGGGACCACTGGTCTATAGGTACCTGCATGGGGAACAAATACTTGACAATCAAGCAGAGAAATGTATAACATGATTCAGTGGTTGAAAGTTGGAGCCAGACAAATTTAGACTGGGTATAAGGTATACACTTTTGACAGTTAGGATAATCAACCATTGGAACAATCCACCAAGGGTCATGGTGGATTCTCTATCATTGACCATTTTTAAATCAAAATTGGATGTTTTCTAAAAGCTCTGCTCTAGGAATTATTTTGGGGAAGTTCTTTGGCTGTGTTGTATAGGAGGTCAGGCTAGATGATTGCAGTGGTCCTTTCTGGCCTTGGGATGTATGAATCTGAATGTTAGAGCCAATATTAGAATTTGGCTCCCAATCTCATGATACTCCAGATTGTCACAAAGCGATTATAAACATAATAATATCCACATACTGGCATGTGCCAACATAAATTGGACATTTTTCTTTGTGATGAATGACAAATCCTCACTTACATCCTTATCAAGAAAATATTTTTGAAAGATTAAACATCTTTGTCCTTTTCGGTTAATGCTACAGAAGTGCAGCTAAATATGGGATGTGAGCTGTCAAGTTCCAGCTATTCATAAATTTTTCCTATTCTTACAGCTGAAAAGATTAAGTATGCAAATGATAAACACATGTAATTCCTGAATGTTTTGAACAAGTACACACTCCCACAACCCTGCTCAATCTTATTTTATTTCTGAACTCCTAAAAGTTGTTCCTATATTTTGTCTGTAATGGAATGTATTTTGAAATATATCCAGAAATATATCAGATCATCATCTACTTTTTTTTTAACTTCAGCTTCTGTTCTGAAATGTAATTTTTAGCTGGACTGTATCAGAGAGCTCTAAAAATGGAGCAGTTGAATTCTCTGCAGAGTTGATATCCTTTCTGAAAGAGACCTAATGTAAGAATAAATCTATTAAAAGAATGAAAGTGCTCTCTCCTCTCCAATCATGATTGCCTCTGCCTTGCTTTTAGTAGGAAGATACCATTTTGCCCTCAGTAAAAATCCTCCTGTGGACATCACGAACAAGGTCAGCTCCCAGACTACTGCACTGGGCAGCACAGTATGGGGAGGAGGTGACCAGCCCTCTGTGGAGAAACTATTTAGAAGTTCAGGACTATTTAGAAAAGCTGGACGAGCACAAGTCCCTGGGGCCGGATACGCTGCATCTGAGAGTGCTAAAGGAGTTGACGGATGTGATTGCAGAGCCATTGGACATTATCTTTGAAAACTCATGGCAATCAGGGGAGTTCCCGGACGCCTAGAAAAAGGCTAATATAGTGCCTATCTTTAAAAAAGGGAAGGAGGAGGATCCGGGGAACTACAGGCCAGTCAGCCTCACCTCAGTCCCTGGAAAAATCATGGAGCAGGTCCTCAAAGATTCAATTCTGAAGCACTTGGAGGAGAGCAAAGTGATCAGGAACAGTCAGCATGGATTCACCAAGGGCAAGTCATGCCTGACTAATCTAATTGCCTTCTATGACGAGATAACTGGCTCTGTGGATGAGGGGAAAGCAGTGGACATGTTATTCCTTGACTTTAGCAAAGCTTTTGACATAGTCTCCCACAGTATTCTTGCCAGCAAGTTAAAGAAGTGTGGGGTGGATGAATGGACTATAAGGTGGATAGAAAGCTGGCTAGATTGTCGGGCTCAACGGGTAGTGATCAATGGCTCTATGTCTAGTTGGCAGCCGGTATCAAGTGGAGTGCCCCAAGGGTCGGTCCTGGGTCCGCTTTTGTTCAATATCTTCATAAATGATCTGGAGGATGGTGTGGATTGCACTCTCAGCAAGTTTGCAGATGACACTAAACTGGGAGGAGAGGTAGATATGCTGGAGGGTAGGGATAGGATACAGAGGGACCTAGACAAATTGGAGGATTGGGCCAAAAGAAATCTGATGAGGTTCAACAAGGACAAGTTCAGAGTCCTGTATTTAGGACAGAAGAATCCCATGCACCGCTACAGACTAGGGACCGAGCGGCTAAGCAGCAGTTCTGCAGAAAAGGACCTAGGGGTGACAGTGGACGAGAAGCTGGATGAGAGTCAACAGTGTGCCCTTGTTGCCAAGAAGGCCAATGGCATTCTGGGATGTATAAGAAGGGGCATTGCCAGCAGGTCGAGGGACGTGATCGTTCCCCTCTATTCAACATTGGTGAGGCCTCATCTGGAGTACTGTGTCCAGTTTTGAGCCCCACACTACAAGAAGGATGTGAAAAAACTGGAAAGCATCCAGCGGAGGGCAACAAAAATGATTAGGGGACTGGAACACATGATTTATGAGGAGAGGCTGAGGGAACTGGGATTGTTTAGTCTGCGGAAGAGAAGAATGAGGGGGGATTTGATAGCTGCTTTCAACTACCTGAAAGGGGGTTCCAAAGAGGATGGCTCTAGACTGTTCTCAGTGGCACCAGATGGCAGAACAAGGAGTAATGGTCTTAGATTGCAGTGGGGGAGGTTTAGGTTGGATATTAGGAAAAACTTTTTCACTAGGAGGGTGGTGAAGCACTGGAATGCGTTACCTAGGGAGGTGGTGGAATCTCCTTCCTTAGAAGTTTTTAAGGTCAGGCTTGACAAGCCCTGGCTGGGATGTTTAGTTGGGGATTGGTCCTGCTTTGAGTAGGGGGTTGGACTAGATGACCTCCTGAGGTCCCTTCCAACTGTGATATTCTGTGATCCCTGAAATATTTCCTTTCAGCTAGCAGAGAGTTTAGGATTTAAGATCATTCACAAGATGCCCTTCATTTTTCAACTATAAACTTTGTTGCCAGTATATCTATTTTTGATGTGCTGAGTCAGGAGTTTGTTGTCTTCTGGGTGTGTCCTGTATTTCTTGATCATTAATTTGCTTAAGTGGAAAATTTTGGAGTGGAGGGCACATCTAAAAAGTAAGCAGCATTGAGTAGTATGTGTGAGTCAAGTCGACACATGTGTGAGCCAAATTTGCTGGCTTTTGGTAAAGTGAACCATAATTGTGGCTTTAAAAGATCACAACTGCATATTTTAAGCATGTTTACCAGACTCTGCAACAGACATAATGTCCAAAACACATGAGAAGATGTACTTACCAAGACTGCTGAGAGTGAAGGAAACAGGCAGAGCTGCAAAGGAAAAAATAACGTAGATTATTTTAGTAGTCTAGTGAAATTGTATTGCTTTGAATTGTTGTAAGATTTAATTTTACATTAACAAGTATAGGACTGGTATTCATTTTAGTGATAATTCATAAAGCTAATGCTCCCCTATATAAGTTATTCCTTTGTAAAGATAAAAAAATGCTGTGATTCTGAGCTCTTGAGTTTCCTCCCCATTCTTCCATTGAATAGGGCAGGAAATCAAGGAAATTTCCACAGTCTCTGGGCTTCCATATTTCTTCCAGGCGCCTTGGCTACAGATGTCGGCATCTTCTCCCAGAGTCCCCCTTCAGGGAGATTTCCAGTCTGTGCAAACTAATAGTGCCTTGACACAGATTTTCTGGCACCAATGACTGTTGCTGCCAAGTTTTTCTGAGGAGTTTGGGATGGGATGGAAATATTCTGAAACTACCAGACTCCGGGATACTGATTGTCCAACAGCTTCTGCAGTAGACCAGATCTAGTCTCATCCAGACATCAAAAGATTTCTTAGAGCATTGTCTCTACCAGTTCAGCATTCCATTATGGGGCCTTCCCTAGTTTAATGTTCTTATTAAATACCCATTTAAACTATTACATTCTGTGTTGCTCAGGGTTGCATTTCTAGTGGCTGTAACCTTGGTCAGAAGAAACTCAGAACTGGAGGCCCTAGTCACAGAACCATAGTATTGCTTATTACACTCTGATATGTGGTAATTGAGATCTGGTTTTTATTAAACAAGGCTTTTTGCAAGTCACAGGAATTGCCCTGAACTGGTACATCTAGAAGAAAAAGAAAAAGCAACCCAGTTGTCCACAAAACCCTCAAGATGTGCTTAAATATTAAAATCCTCGTCCTTCATCTTCGGATACCCAGCTTTAGAGGAGAAAATCCTTGATTACAATGTGGTCAAGGTGTGGGAGGCCGGCAAGGCAAAATCTCTCCTACTTTATCTGTTCTGATGAGTCTTTTGCTCATAAACTTACCAACCCCTTGGGCTGGGTGGTTATAATCCGAAGAAGAAAACCCATAGCAAGCTAAGAACTTTTCAGGTAAAAGACACATTTTCCCCTTCTTTATTATTATTTTTTTACACTTGTTTCCTCTCTCACTGCAGATAGATTTGGCAAATCCCCTGTACACAGCATCTTTCAAGAGGCAGAGAAATGGATTTGCTATCAGGCAGCGTGCAAATATATTCCCATTGAGAATGGATTTTAATGTGATTTTTTTTTTTTTTTGTAACAAAGGGATGAAGAACATTGCCCTGGGTGAAGATGAAAGATACAACCGGGAAGTACTTTTCTTTGACTAAGAAAGGTGCCTGTTAGTCCTGTGTCCTGATTGGAGAGACTTAAGGACCAATTCTACCCTGATATCTGCATGGAACTTCCACTGAATTGGACCATTTAAAAAACTAGCCTTGCCTTCCACATAATAGCAGTTATAGCAAGGTTTATTAGTAGCTGAGTGGGATGTTGCTCTCAGAGGTATAGCTAATTTGGGCCTGAGGGCTGTTCTTCATCCTTGGACTATACAACATCCTTTTTGTTGTTTTTTTGTTATTTAAATAAGCTATCCTCATTTGGAATATTATGACTCTGGTGTGAGGATTCTTAAATTACCAGGATATTCAAACTCGGGTCTTCACGATGTCGTATCATATCTGTTCTTCCAGATAAAGACAAAATATTCCCATTATAGGCAGTAATTTTATAAGCCAGACTTCTTTTACGTTATTTCCTTTCTGATTCTCTCAGGCCTGGACAAATGTTCTCTTCCTTCTACTTGCTAGTTGGTTTAGTTTCCAAAGTCAATAGCAACAAAGTAGGCCCAAGATAGTTTTTCCTCATTTCCACACACACAGCCATGCTAAGTGTGATTCTGAAGCACATGATTTTCTCCTTGCTTCTAACTGGTTCATTATCTATTGACTCAGGATGGCTTCTTGTTCTTAGAATTCACCTGCTTCCATGAATTCCTTCCATGGTTGGCTCTCCCTTTGTAAAGTTCAAGCTCCTTATCCTTATCTTCATGCCCCTGCACAGCTGACCTTGTATATCTCTGTTCTTATTTCTGATTTCTACATTTCCCAGTGTCTTTTGTTCTCCCTGTCCTCTGTCCTTAGTGCTTCCTTTTTCTTCTCCTTTTCTGGGCACTGTACCTTTTTTCATGCTACTGTCTTCCACTTCTCATTTACCTCAAACCCTTGCTGTTATTTAAATCCTTCTTTTAAGATCCTTTCTTTTTCTCAGTAGTATCAGGAGGCTTCTTCTTTGTTTGTTCCTATCTTTGTACGTGAAACTCACTTTTATTTTATCTGACTAGATTAGATTGGAAGTTGTTCAGGGCATTGTCTTCCTATATGTTTGTGAAAATTCTGAGATATTGTATACATAAATAAAAATTGTTTGGGTTAAAATATATTACCTGTGGTAATACAGTGCTATGTTACTGTAAGACAGGATGCCAGTGAGTACGATGAAGTGAGCTGTAGCTCACGAAAGCTTATGCTCAAATAAATTGGTTAGTCTCTAAGGTGCCACAAGTACTCCTTTTCTTTTTGCGAATACAGACTAACACGGCTGCTACTCTGAAACCTAACAATAAGTCAAGCAGTCTGTTACTGAACCTAGTTCTTTGCTATTGGTGGCATCCTTCCACTCAGTGTTCATGAGGACATTTTGATCTAGAGTCAACCAACCCTGAATGGCAGATATAATGAGCAGAAAGTTTGTTTTTTAACTGTGTTTTGGATTGCTGCTACTCAAATCCTTTAATAGGGAATCCTCCTGCTTCCTTTTCTCCACAGTAGGTTGTTAGTTGAAATGTTTCCTCCTTGTATCCTTCTAGAGAATTTTCACATGGAGGCTCTGAAGCAAAAGAATCTGATTGCTAAAAGTGAAGACAGGGCGCTGTCAGTCCAAATGGTCAAAAGTGTATTGGAGAAATCCAAACAGTAGTAAGCATTTCCCTGGGATTACATCCTCAAAAGATCCTGCATAATGTCCTTTTTCTCTAATGACAGCATGTTAATACCTTTTAATTTGCTAGACTAGAAAAACAGATGATTTGAAATGATGTAAATTAGTATATTGCACATGAAGAGAAATGTTTTTT
Organism: Lepidochelys kempii; assembly: GCF_965140285.1. NCBI lineage: Eukaryota > Metazoa > Chordata > Testudines > Cheloniidae > Lepidochelys > Lepidochelys kempii. The sequence continues at coordinate 158,042,162 of NC_136382.1, forward strand.
ATAAGGTCACACTTGGTTTGATGAAGTGAGGCTTTGTGGTTGGATTCAGTGAAGATAGGTTTTATGCAGCTTTATCCAAAAAGTTATATCAAAGGCTTTTATTGACTGAAGTGCAGCAATGTTTATGCTGTTCAGCCCTTAATAAAGAAAATTTGGGGGGAACTTTTAGTATTTCCTTGAGCAACAGGAAACTGATCTTATTGCCACTATAACTTGGTGCTTTTCAAACCCACTCAATTAAAAATAAAGGCTGGGGGGAAACAACAACAACAAGGGAGAAGAATCCAGCTAGAAAAAGAACTATAAATTAAAAATCGGTGTAATTCTAGTGAGGTCAGCAAAATTGTTCCCCCTTGGAGATTGAATTTGTACTAATGGCTTGTATACAGAAGACATACTGCCTCTGAGGGCCCAGTCTTGAAGTTCTTTACTCATGCAAAACTCTAGTTAACATTACTGGGAGTTTTGCCTAAGTAAGGACTGTAAGATCAGGCCTTAAACAGACTTTTCAATGCACTTCTGGCTTCCAAATAAGTTTAATAAAAATCAGCATTTTATTCTGTAAAACATCTTTTAATCTCAACTTGTTTTATGTATTAGCAGACCATGGTGGCACAGGATTTGTGATCAAAAAAGCCTTTTGCTTGTGTGACATGCAACACTGATATTGTGGAATGTTATGCTGGTATAACTGGAATTACACCGGCGGGTTAGGGCATTGTTTTTGAAGTTTGAGTGATAAATACAGTCTTAGAAGTTGCTCTAAATCGGGCTATGCACTCAAGAACGTTGTTTCCATTGACATATGGAATGGTAGGGAGGGGGGTTTTCAACACCTAGACAGTGCGTTTTAGGGTTGACCATTGAAATGGGTGTTTAGTGGGAGGCACCTTTAAAGTTAACCTCTTATTAAGCAAAATCTAGCAGGAGAGTTCCAGGGAGGTTTTTGCAAGTCTGGTTATACTCCCCATCTTCCAGAACCCACTCAGCCTGTGTTTTTCATCACAGATTTCATCATCATCATCATCATTTGTTTTGGCCTGTTTACTTTCATCTTTATGGATCATTCAATATCAAATAATCTTTCTAAGAACCAGCACTTCCATTAAGAATTTTTTTTAATAAAAATTGGATTATGGCTAGCAAAACAATCAGTCCTCTGACTCAGGGCTTGTCTACACTGTGAGATTTTTTTGTTTGTTTGTTCACTGAGTAGCTGCATGTTGTGCAAATCCGTGCTGTTGACACACACAAGTGAAGTGGCTTACTCTGGGTTCAAATTAGGGTAAGGTGTATCAGTCTAACTTTTTATATATAATTAAATATTAATTGGGTGAGAGAGAGAACAAGAGAGAGACACTGACTCTATAGCCAATTGGTTGGGGCACTTACGTGGGAGGTGAGTGACCCCGGTTCAAGTACCTGTTTCAATGAATACTTAATTATTTACAAAAAGTGGAATGGCTTTAACAGGCTCATTTTTCCTTTTCCTACTTTAGTGGTATGTTACATTTAATAAAAGGGTGTTTGTGTATAATATGCACATATGTAAGGATATTTTAAGTATGTGCATAAGTGTGTGTGGTGTATGTGTGTATATATATGTTTGTGTAGGTGTAATTGTATGTAGAATAAATATACAAATTATAACGTTTTTGCTATGCAAAGAGCAAATTGCTTTGATAACATCTCTCACGTTGGACTAACCAGAAGCACTACCATTTTCTACAATTTAAAACAGAACTCTACATGTGTAATGAACTGGCTGATTGACCCTTATTATTTTGTATTTATTTTGAGTGAGTTTAGTGCTCTTTAAAGGTGTATGACAATGGAACGCTTTCTGTTTCCCTATAGATCAGATACAACATAAACAGCATAAACTTTTTGCCAGTGTTCTTCAGGCCTATCGTGAAGGGAGTGTCTCTAGGGATGAAACCCTAAAGAATGTCAGCACCCACTATAAGGCCCTTTTACATTGCTAGATTGGTGTAAATAGGTCTTGGTGTAAATGAGAATTAGAACCTCTAGCCTCTGTTCCACTATTCCCTGTGTCTTCCAGTTCTTAGCTATTTAGGATGTTTTTTAATGTGGAGACAAAAATACAGTAATAATAATTACTGTCAACTTCTTGACATGATTCTAAGCAAGAGACTAGATCATCAGCTCGTGCAAATTAACAGTTTGTCTGATTTACACCAGCTGTGGACCTGGACCAAAATCTTATTGAAAAGTTTGTAAAATAATTTTCAGTGTTTACATGCATCCATACTGACATGATATATGCCATAGTGGTTCCAAAGAGTCCATTATATTCTAGGGAGTAAATGATCCAGAATTTTAATATGGTCTAAATACTTATTTATACTAATGAACATAATAGGTCTAAATAAGCCATTATATCAGCTCACTTACAGGAGCAATTTGTTTTTCTTTTATTACTGTCATAAAGAAAAAGATAGGAAATTAAACCACAAAAACCTGTTTCACAGTAACAGAGAACATCACATGCACAAACAAGAAAACTTGGAGATAAGGTTGAAACTCCAGGCTGACATTTAACCTTTTGCTCGTCCTATTGTGTCTCTCAACTGTAGTTTATACATAGCATTATTCTGAGACCTCTGCAGTACTGATTTCCTAACCACTTGTGAAAATCAAGTCTCATAGCAATAAGCATCCTGGGCTGATTTCTGTTTGGGCACCATATGGAACAAGTGGCATACACTTCTTCCTCACCACCAAAAATCCCTCAGATCCTAGGCATTTATAGAAGCTGCAAAAGTAACATTAGTGTGCCCCTGTATCTGGCCTAAAATAAGCTTTGAGCACAACTGCTTCACATGCTTAATTCCTCCAAGGGAGAATAATTTGCAACGGATTAGAATGGGGGGAGAGCTTTGCATACAGTATGCTGTTGTTTAGTTTGGGCAACCACAATGCATTAACACAGAAAAATGGTACATAAAAACCATACTTACTCTACTGATAGCTGCGTCCCTTCCATTATGTCAGGCATGGAGCACTTGCAGAGCAGTCTCATTGCAATTTTCCTGAGAGGCAGAATCAGTATATCCAATTTTTTCCTACTCTGTCATTTTTCTGTGTGCATATCATCTGCCAGAATTTCCTCCATAAGTTGTAAATTGGATAGGAACATTTGTAGAACACGTTGGAATCCAGCTGTATGAAAAGTAGTGCATCTGTCTGCCTATCTATCCTCCTTATGCAGTGCCATCACCTTTCTATCTTAGTACCTCCCATTATTATGAAGTGTACTCACAGGTATGTTTAGTTCTCTCTTCCTTCCAGTCTGCATGAACCTAGCACTCCTTTGTTTGCTTGTTTGTTTTTGTGGTATTATTGTGGTGAAACTAATGTAAGATCACCATCATTGCAGTGTCTAGATGTGTATTGCAAAGAGCCTGCTGTAAAAGCCTGGAGTTTCAGCCTTAACTCGGAATTTCCTTTCTTTTTATTGACTACTAATACTGAGCCCCTGTATGTTAAAAAGCAATGTGAAAGGTTTTGACCACATATCTGCCATTCAAATCAATAGGAATTCCCAGCACAACTTTTGAATATGTTACTCCCTAATGTTGTTTTGGTTGATTTCTATAATGTAACTTGCATAACTCTTACGTCAAGAGTACCAACGGTACCTTAGCATTCAGGAGCCCCCAAATCTGCTGCGCATCGCAGTGATGATGAAATAATAGTGTAGTTGTCAAAAGGCACAGAAGCAAATGTTTATTACCACAGAAAACCAAAAGGACATCGAGCCAGGATAAAGATGATTCTGGGATCAAACTGGAAAATGTGGGCTAACCCTGGTTTAATTCTATGGTTTTGTTACTAATGGAACCCTCCGCAGACCAAGCCGCTTTCCTTCACAGTCTCACCAAACTTCAAACCTTCTATTTTACTTTTCAGTTGTTTGCCATGTCTGTAATATATCTTAATTTTACTGATATATCTGGGTTTGGTTTAGCTGGATGTCCATAGCAACCGCTTGATACAGCATCTTTTGGAATCTTATGAATAATAAGAATAACTAATAAACATTTTTCTGATCTTCTGAGTAGAAAATAAAAACCATGTGTGTTTCTAGAGAAAATGGTACAGAATTTTTAAAGCATTGCAGTGAATGAGGACCAAGTGTGTGCATTTAGAGTAAAAATGAAAGAGGTAAAGGGTCTATTCTGAAATAACATGTTATAAATATATTGTTTATGCTGCAGGCTTATGTGTATTAAAGGTTTCTACTGTGTATGTGTCTTACCATAATGGGAATTCTTAGGTTAAATGTCTCTGACTGCGTGACCTTTGTTTTGTGTGGTATTCAGATTTCATCAGTAATAGTTCATCTTATCGGGGTTTGTAATTACATTTGCATAATAGATTAAATATAAGAGCTCTGGGTATATCAGCTGCCATGTGCTACTTTACAGAAGGTCAGAGCCAGTCACTTAAATTAGCTTTATGAGAAGGCTTGAAAGCTGACAGTAGACAGACAACAGGCAGATAAGGAACAGAATGCAGCTTAGGGAAGAAACATGATTAGCTCAAACAGAGTTCAACAACTGGCAAATACTTGTTTGTTTGTTTTTTGTTGAAAGCTGTTCCTTTCCCCCCCTACAGGGTTTATCACAAGACTGCAGAAAATAGATGATAGTTGCCATTTAGCACTATAATTTTTCTGGCTCTCAAAATAAAATCTTTAACAAAATTAACCCAATTGAGAACTTTGGGGGTTTTTCTCCCCTAAATTTCTGCTTTTAGTATTTTTAAATAGATCCATTCCATTTTATAAAAGGAAAGACAAAGTCCCTTTTTATATGCCTTGCAAAGGCAAACTTTGTGTAGGGTAGTTAACTGAAATAGTGCCAAAGGAGGGTTTCATGTTAATGTTAAGTCAGTATATTTTTGCAGTGTTCAGGTCAAATTCAGCATTGGTGCAAATAGGTGCGTCTCCCATTAGCGGTGCATCTTAATGCCGTAGCTGAATTTGATCGAGACATGATTTTACGTACAATGTAAACCCACTGGCTACAGTTGCGAGGTGTATAATTCAGACAAGAATGTGGGCATTTCTGTTTTATTCATTTTTTAAAAAACAAATCATTGTAAAAGAGTTCTTCCCCCAAATGCCAAACTGCACTTTCCCTCTACTACCTTGCTGTAGTCTTCAGATCCATTTTAGCTTCAGATCCATTGATACCTTAGAACAGGGGTTCTCAAACTGGGGGTCAGGACTGTCAGCCTCCACCCCAAACCCTGTGTTGCCTCCAGCATTTATAATGGTGTTAAATATATAAAAAAAAATTAATGTATAAGGGGGGGTCACGCTCAGAGGCTTGCTGTGTGAAAGGAGTCACCAGTACAAAAGTCTGAGAACCACTGCCTTAGAAGAAGGGAGATAATTCATACAGGCATTTTAGATTAACTAATCTTTGTGGTTTTGTTTAATGAAAGCAGATATCTAATTGTTCCCATGCTTGTGACATATTGATTATAACCATCATTTATTTTCTAAACATTCAGCTATTCCACACTGAAAGAGGAAATAATAATTTCAGATGAACTTGAGACAGTGTATAGGAAAATGTGTATTTTTCTTTAAACCTATAAAAATAAGTATTTTATTTGGCCTAAAGGAAATGTTTTCTCACTTATGCAGAAATATTTTTTCTCCACCAAATATTCTGATCACTGGATTCATAATACAAGAATTGTAAGAAGCATTTTTATTTTTAACAAGCAATAACCTGCTGGCAGCCATTTGGCTGGTAGTGAATTCTGAAATAGCGTGTATCAACAACTGGGGCTGAGTTGGAGGCACTGAATATGATTTTTGTCTCCACACCTTAAAAATAGGAGGGAAGTTTCTAATTATTGAAATTCTAAGAGTTAAACATTATCTAGAACTCTACTAATACAACACATGTGGCCTTGGGGAGGGCTTTGGTTTTAATTAGCTTTTCTTGTTTCTGTGCTTATTAAAAGGTTGAAGCTTGAAAATGGCTCCTCACTGCCCTGCAGAAGGTACTTCTCAGTTTAATTTCTAGAGAGGGGGGCAGAGCAATGCTCAAATCTCAGCCAGGGAATAATGGCAAATCCAATAATTCATCAGGTGATGATGGATCAAAAAATCACTCAACCCTATAAAAGCAATTGGCTAAAATTATGGTTATTAAAATAGTTCAGAAACACACCTACTTCAGAATTACCTACTGCTATCGCGGAGGACACTGTGTCTCTGTCATTAGAAATGTAGTAGACAAGTAATTCTACTTAAACATGACAACGACAATGAGATTAACAGTAGGCTAAGTGATTCTGAAAATAGCATCTTCATCCTAAGAGTGGCCTGTTACTTAGACGCTAATGTCTTTTTTTTCCTGTTCTTTTAATTCTTTTGTTGTTTTTAATGTTCATAAATTTTTTTAAACTTCTGTTTTTGCTTTTACAATATTAGTGAATACTCATTCAATACTGTCTCTATTCAGCACTACTGAGCAGTAGTGTGGGTCTCTTTAAGCAACCTCACTCATATTTTCTCTCTCCCATTTTTATACCACATTCATCGCACTGGTATCTGACTAAAACTTTTCAAATCTACTATGTATTAATCCTCTACAAAACATTTAGTAATGCTAGTAATTTAATATCACCTACTACATTTTCTCAGATTTTTTTTTAAATTTCCCAATATTTATTCTGTCACAGGGTCTTAAAAAGTACATTAGTGACGTGAGTCAATGGGATTTATGCTTTTAAGTCACTTAAATGCTTTTGAAAATTCTACCCAAAATGCCTTCCACACCTACTGTACTTAATTAGTCCTTTTCCACTAGGCGATCATCATGTTTTGTTTTTTTTCAGAATTTTAAAGACTCAAGAAATCATCATCCTTGTGTTGTTTTGTTTGTTTGTTTGTTTTTGACTTCAGGTCATTGGTTCTTAAACTATTTGTTCTTCCTTTTACAATACCTCCTTACATCCTGTTACATAAGGACAGCCTTGCACAATTCTACTTGTCCAGGGGAAGAAGCTGTTTTTAATGGGTATATTTTCCCCTTATAATCATCATTATAGTAAAAGGTGAGCAGGTAGATTTTGTGCTTGGACTTGTAAATATTCATGACAACTTGGAAAGACTGCTTAATTGTGAATGTAAAGCACAAAAATCAAACATGGATTGGTAAAATTGGACTGTGGGTGAAACTTGGGTGAAATCATGTCCCCAGTAATCTCAGTAGTAAATGACATTTAGAACATGAGGCATTTAAAACGTTTACCCTTTCTTTGCATAGGTCCCCAGTAGTCTAAGTTCTTTGGCTCCTGTTTTTAATGATGCTGCTCCAGGGACTGTTAGTGACCGTGTGTCTATTGGAGAACACTTCTGGAGTGTGGAGCTGGCCTGTAAGGATAAAGTACAGGAAGTGCTTTTTAATTTTTTAACTTCACCTTGATGTTCATGTTTTTATTGTAATTGATGAAAGGTGAAATCAAATTCCTAATGCCTTTTGGCCACTTAGTATTTCAGAGCTCTTCTTGCGAGAGTAGGGTTTTTAACAGGGCAGCAAGTTCTAGGACCCTGCATTAGTAATACAAGGCTTCTCTGCTGAAACACCCTAACATCTAGTGTTAGAACTGTAAACAATGGCATTACTTTCTGTTATTTCTGCTGACTCATGCTGACAGGTCTGTCTGGACTGGCAAAAGGGATGTGCTTTTCAGTTGTGTTAGCTCAACTGAGTTAGCTCAATCTTTTTAGCTGGCCGAAGCTTTACAATCACCTTAAACAAATTCATTTGAAAAATGCACCCATTTTGCTTTTTGCCTGTGATAAACAATCCAGAGCAATCAAGAGACAGGGAAAGAGTGGTCCCCATGAAGAATATATTTCCTAGATCTTTCTCTGCTCCTTGACTTTATTTGGAAAATTGCATCACTGCTTCTCAGTGACTTCTTCCTTGACTGTTCAGATATTTGAGAGGTCAAATTGCTAATGATGAGTGTGTTTTCTTCACAGAGCCCAGGGGTTCCCCTTTAACAAACATAGATTAGGTAACACAGTTTCAAATTATTTGAACAGCAATGTGTTTGTGTCTAGTGACTTAACATATCTGAGCTGAGTGATTTTTTAAAACTACTTTTTTGGTTTTCTTAGCAAAGATCATTATATGAGTGATTTAAAAATAGGTAAGTATTATAGAACCTGCCAGAGATTATAGGTATTACATTCCAAGAAGCATAGATTTGTGACCTACATGATTAGGCCTGGGTTAAAAATCCAGAACTGGCAACAAAGTAATGGATTATTTTTCTCCACTTTCTTGTATACCTTATCTCACTTTCTTTTACCTAGAGATATGACATCTTGACATTCTTAGTGAATATTGACTTCCTTAGAGACTATTTAAGTAGTACATTTAAAATACACTTCGGATGAACCTTTCAACATCTGTCAGGCAGTGATTTGGATAGCCTGGGGCTCAGAGTTGGGAATGGACTTGTAAATTCTAATATGAAAAGCTTTCAGAAGGATGATGCGGAAATAAATGAAAATCCCATACAGAAGATTTAGAAGCTTGGAATATATTTTAACTTGGTAGTTTATGAAATGTAAAGAAACAGAGGTGAATATATTCATCAAGGACATTGTTTCCAATTGCGTAGTGACACAGAAATGGAGATATGTCATTTACTTTGTTCATTTGAAAACTTTATATTTCTAGGGAAAAGTATATACTCCATATGGAGCTCTTCATTTCTTTTTACTTTACCCTCTCCCTTGTGGGTTCTTATGTCATGGCCATGTTGCTCTCTTTTGGGTGGGACTCTTAAGAGGGACCCAAGGGTATTGAGCAATGAATTTCTCCTCTGCCTTGGGAAGCAAGAGGCCTGGATCAACTCCATGCTGACAATGGAGAATTTTACTTTTAGGCACTAGACTTCCTTAATAATTCATATGTTTCACGTGGAATCCATAAAAAAGATAAACTTTTTGTTTTAAATGTGAAATAATTTATGTTCACTATAGTTTATATATTTTTTAATTTAGTAGCTTTACTTTTCTTTAGCTGCCTAGTTTGTTAGTAAGCTTCTGTTTCTTTTGTTGCTTTTAGGTGAAAGGTAACTAAAAAGAAAAACAAAACACCACCAACTAGTTATTCACAAAAAAAGAATCATTAATAGCTGGAAATTTAATAAATGTAATGCCATATTTGCAGCACAGTGTAAAAAAAAAAAAGTCAAGTTTCAGCAAGAAAAGAAGGCTATCATAAATTTAGTTTGATCACCAGAGATACATGTCGTCTTTGCTCTGTAGTGTTCTACTTTTTATCTGCTAACTATGGATGATTCTTTCTCCCTAGTAAGCATTTAACCTGTATACTGTAAATTGGAGCATACTTATTTAGAAGACATGTTTGCAAAGAACCGTGCCTTCATGTCCTATGTTATATATCAGTAGTCCTTTCTGCCTTCCATGTATATTTGTCGCTTGATAGCTTTAATGCCCTTGACTCCATTAAAAGGACAGGAACATAAGAAAGGCCATACTGGGTCAGACCAAAGGTCCATCCAGCCCAGTATCCTGTCTACCAACAGTGGCCAATGCCAGGTGCTCCAGAGGGAGTGAACCTAACAGGTAATGATCAAGTGATCTCTCTCCTGCCATCCATCTCCACCCTCTGACAAACAGAGGCTAGGGACACCATTCCTTACCCATCCTGGCTAATAGCCATTAATGGACTTAACCTCCATGAATTTATCCAGTTCTTTTTTAAACCCTGTTATAGTCCTAACCTTCATAACCTCCTCAGGCAAGGAGTTCCACAGGTTGACTGTGCACTGAGTGAAGAAGAACTTCTTTTATTTGTTTTAAACCTGCTGCCCATTAATTTCATTTGGTGGCCCCTAGTTCTTATATTATGGGAACAAGTAAATAACATTTCCTTATTCACTTTCTCCACACTACTCATGATTTATATACCTCTATCATATCCCCCCTTAGTGTCCTCTTGTCCTAGCCTCTTTAATCTCCCCTCATATGGGACCCATTCCAAACCCCTAATCATTTTATTTGCCCTTTTCTGAACCTTTTCTAATGCCAGTATATCTTTTTTGAGATGAGGGGACCACATCTGTACGCAGTATTCAAGATGTGGACATACCATGGGATTTATATAAGGGCAATAAGATATTCTCTGTCTTATTCTCTATCCCTTTTTTAATGATTCCTAACATCCAATTTGCTTTTTTGACTGCCGCTGCAGACTGCATAGACGTCTTCAGAGAACTATCCACGATGACTCCAAGATCTTTCTCCTGATTAGTTGTAGCTGAATTAGCCCCCATCATATTGTATGTATAGTTGGCGTTATTTTTTCCAATGTGCATTACTTTACATTTATCCACATTAAATTTCATTTGCCATTTTGTTGCCCAGTCACTTAGTTTTGTGAGATCTTTTTGTAGTTCTTCACAGTCTGCTTTGGTCTTAACTATCTTGAGCAGTTTAGTATCATCTGCAAACTTTGCCCCCTCACTGTTTACCCCTTTCTCCAAATCATTTGTGAATAAGTTGAATAGGATTGGTCCTAGGATTGACATCACTAGTTACCCCTCTCCATTCTGAAAATTTACCATTTATTCCTAACCTTTGTTCCCTGTCTTTTAACCAGTTCTTAATCCATGAAAGGATCTTCCCTCTTATCCCATGACAATTTAATTCATGTAAGAGCCTATGGTGAGGGACCTTGTCAAAGGATTTCTGGAAATCTAAGTATGCTATGTCCACTGGATTCCCCTTGTCCACATATTTGTTGACTCCCTTATAGAATCATAGAATATCAGGGTTGGAAGGGACCTCAGGAGGTCATCTAGTCTAACCCCCTGCTCAATGCAGGACCAATCCTCAACTAAATCATCCCAGCCAGTGCTTTGTCAAGCCTGACCTTAAAAATATCAAAGGAAGGAGATTCCACCACCTCCCTAGGTAACGCATTACCACTCTCCTAGTGAAAAAGTTTTTCCTAATATCCTACCTAAACCTCCCCCACTGCAACTTGAGACCATTACTCCACATTCTGTCATCAGCTACCACTGAGAACAGTCTAGATCCATCCTCTTTGGAACCCCCTTTCAGGTAGTTGAAAGCAGCTCTCATTCTTCTCTTCCGCAGACTAAACAATCCCAGTTCCCTCAGCCTCTCCTCATAAGTCATGTGTTGATGGGCTATCACCAGCAGGAGAGTGAATTTGTGTGGGGGGGTGGAGGGTGAGAAAACCTGGATTTGTGCTGGAAATGGCCCACCTTATGATCACTTTAGATAAGCTATTACCAGCAGGACAGTGGGGTGGGAGGAGGTATGGGTTCATATTCTCTGTGTATATATAAAGTCTGCTGCAGTTTCCACGATATGCATCTGATGAAGTGAGCTGTAGCTCACGAAAGCTTATGCTCTAATAAATTGGTTAGTCTCTAAGGTGCCACAAGTACTCCTTTTCTTTTTGCGAATAAAGACTAACACGGCTGTTACTCTGAAACTAATCATTTTTTTGCCCTCCACTGGACTCTTTCCAATTTTTCCTTAGAAAACTCAAATAGATTAGTAAGACATGATCTCCCTTTACAGAAACCATGTTGACTTTTGCACAACAATTTTTTCTTCTATGTGTCTGACAATTTTATTCTTTACTATTGTTTCAACTAATTTGCCTGGTACTGACATTAGACTTAACGGTCTGTAATTGCCAGGATCGCCTCTAGAGCCCTTCTTAAATATTGGCATTACATTAGCTATCTTCCAGTCATTGGGTACAATGATTTAAAGGACCGGTTACAAACCATAGTTAATAGTTCCGCAATTTCACATTTGAGTTCTTTCAGTACTCTTGGTGAATGCCATCTGGTCCCAGTGACTTGTTACTGTTAAGTTTCTCAATTAATTCCAAAACATCATCTTGTGATGCTTCGATCTGTGACAATTCCTCAGATTTGTCACCTACAAAAGATGGCTCAGGTTTGGAAATCTTCCTAACATCCTCAGCTGTGAAGACTGAAGCAAAGAATTCATTTAGTTTTTCTGCGATGACTTTATCGTCTTTCAGTGGTCCTTTTGTATCTCGATCGTCCAGGGGCCCCACTGGTTGTTTAGCAGGCTTCCTGCTTCTGATGTACTTAAAAAACATTTTGTTGTTAGCTTTTGAGTTTTTGGCCAGCTGTTCTTCAAACTCCTTTTTGGCTTTTCTTATTACATTTTTACATTTAATTTGGCAGTGTTTATGCTCCTTTCTATTTACCTCACTAAGATTTGACTTCCACTTTTTAAAAGATGCCTTTTTATCTCTCACTGCTTCTTTTACATGGTTGTTAAACCATGGTGACTTTTTTTTAGTTCTTTTACTGTGTTTTTTAATTTGGGGTATACATTTAAATTGAGCCTCTATTATGGTGTCTTTGAAAAGTGTCCATGCAGCTTGCGGGGATTCCACTCTAGTGACTGTACCTTTTTAATTTCTGTTTAACTAACCTCCTCATTTTTGCATAGTTCCCCTTTCTGAAATTAAATGACATAGTGTTGGGCTGTTGAGGTGTTCTTCCCACCACAGGAATGTTAAATGTTGTTATATTATGGTCACTATTTCCAGGCAGTGCTGTTATAGTTACATCTTGGACCAGATCCTGAGCTCCACTCAGGACTAGATCGAGAGTTGCCTCTCCCCTTGTGGGTTCCTGTACCAGCTCCAAGAAGCAGCCATTTCAAGTATCGAGAAATTTTGTCTCTGCATTTTGTCCTGAGGTGACATGTACCCAGTCAGTATGTGAATAATTGAAATCCCCCACTATTATTGAGGTCTTTCTTTTGATAGCCTCTCAAATCTCCCTTAGCATTTCATCATCACTATCGCTGTCCTGGTCAGGTGGTCGATAATAGATCCCTACTGTTATAGTCTTATTAGAGCATGGAATTACTATCCATAGAGATTCTATGGAACATGTGGATTCATTTAAGATTTTTATTTCATTTGATTCTACATTTTCTTCCACATATAGTGCTGCCACCCCCCCACCCCCCCCTCGCACAGCCTGTTCTGTCCTTCCGATATATTTTTGTGCCCCGAAATGATTGTGTCCCATTGATTGTCCTCACTCCACCAGGTTTCTGTGATGCCTATTATATGAATATCCTCCTTTAACACGAGGCACTCTAGTTCACCCATCTTATTATTTAGACTTCTAGCATTTGTGTACAAGCACTTTAAAAACTTGTCACTGTTTTTGTCTGCCCTTTTCTGATGTGTCAGATTCTTTATGTGACTGTTTCTCATCTGATCTGGCCCATACTTTATCCTCTTTCATCCTCTCCCATCCTCTCCCCCTTACTAAAACCTAGAGAATCTCTATCAATAGACTCTCCTCTAAGAGGAAGTCTCTGTCCGATCCACGTGCGCCTCTGCAGCAATCGGAATCATAAAGTTCTGTAATTTAACTACTGAGTAAGTCTTCAGTTTATGAAAGGACAAAAAAGACACACACCCTCCCTTATCATATTAAAGTTGCTGGATAATTTTATTTTTAGAAATATTCTTCCCCTTGCTAATCAGCCTCCCCAAAATGTCATGCACCCCAAAGAGGTACTGACCTGAAACAAAGGTAAAGTGTACAGAATGCAATGGCTGTTATAGCTGTGTTACAAGATATGGGGGCAAATATTCCAAGCATATTTTTGTCCTTTCAAGCTGACACTAGTTTTCATGTAACAGTTCAGTAATTTAAACCTTTACGGTTTATTTTGAAGCCATCCTACCTTCATTCCATTCCCCCACATAAACAGCTCAAGAATGACAACAAACCCCTGGCTCTGTCTTTGCTCTGTCTTCTCCGATGTTTGACAAGTTTTGAAAGTGCATTCTTCTGCTCATTGGATTTTTTTAGTATATTTTTATGGCTTTGTGTATTGCTGATGGAATAAATGAAAGGAGGAGGAGTTAGATGAAGTTATGTATTATATATATATCTTATATTAAGAATCTGTTCCCCTCCTTTGTTAAAACCCATGTAACACATACAGTGGTCCTGTTCCTCTAAGTATATACAACCCTTTTTTTTTTTTTTCTTGTCTCCCATACCTCTTGTTGTATGCAACACTCTTGTACTGCATCTTAGTAGGAAGAGGGCAGGACAGACTACGAGATGAAGCATGGAACGGCGGAATAATTTGTTTATTGAACAGTCCCAGAAAACCTACTTGTCTGCAACTAACAAAGTTGTGCTTCAGCTAAGGGGATTAACAGACATTTCAGATGACAAAAACCTGTTTGGTTCTCTTGTCCTTTCCATTGCATGTATTCCATTCTTCCATGCAATGCTTTGTTTTGCCATCAGTCAATTTCTTTTTGGCTGTCATTGTCAAACAGAATCATCGTCCCCTGTTTTGTTGTCTAGTGTACCCTCCAAATTGGTCAATAAACTGAGATGCCTAAGAGAGGACCTGTAAGGTCGTCCTGAAATGCAGAGAATAAAAGTTTGCACAACCTATATTAAATGAAAATTGAAACAGAAAAAGGCATTTGTCTACCTAAGAGTATATACTGGGGTTGTAGTATCAGGGAACAATTTATGTTAGAACAGCTGAGCATATTCTGGATTCCTCTTTAGCCTTTTTTTTTTCAGGATTTCTTTGACAGATGGTACCCCCAGATGGACATGACATTCTTAAGAAGCTTACTCCCTCTACGCCTTTACCAACCAGTAACTCATAGCACCATAGAAATGTAAACGCTTTGACATGAATTAGCCTTACTTAGTAGACTTTAATTTTTTAATCTTTAGGATATGCTGCCGGGTGGTGGTTGTGGAGTTGTTAAACTGTCTACTTAAGGTCTCAGTAACCAAAATGGAATCAGAACAATAGTTAACATTCCCATACAACTTCACAGTATATATTCATTTTTGGTCACTGTCAGGCCAGTTGGGATAATGTTTTTAGTGAGTCATTTTGTAGGTAAAACTGCAAGTAAACACATTTCAGCAACCTATAAATAACTGTCAGCTACAGCTCACACACTTCAAGCAACATGCTTTTTTATCTTCTAATTATATAAAACCTTGAAACAAGATAGTGTTCTATCAAGAACATACCCACAATATATTTTGGCTGTTAGCTAAACTCATCATTACTCAATAATGTAAATTAGTTTATTTTTTGTTTTTCCCCCAGTCCTCTATACTGGGTTCCCACTGCAAGACCAGTCAGCTATTTGCAGTGTCAATGTTAAAGAATCATGTACAAATTCCATTGTATGGCAATCATGTGACTCTCTTTAAGTCCTTGAGAATTGAGCTAATACAGAAGCTCAGCTTATAAATGCTAGTGTTTTGGCATCCACACTGCAGCATGGGACTGTAACCTGAAAGCCATAATTCTCCAAAGTGTTGAAACAAACGGGAGAGTTCTGTATAGCATGTTACTGGTGTTAAGTTTCTTTTGAGGGATGTGAAGGCTTGCTCTGAATTGCAGCAAGTAGAATGGCTGAATCAAAAACAAAAGCATTGGGCAGTCTGGCAAGGTATAGATGCAAGAATATCCTCTGCATTCTGATGAGTCCTCTACTCTATCGATTAGAAGTATGTGGGAATGGGAAGAACAAAGCGGGGGAGTAAGGATACAAAATCCAAGAAATCACTTCCTTTGCTTTTAAAACATTTGTTTAAACAAACAGATACTGTTTTCATCTTAGAATAAAAATTAAGTGTAATTAGCGTCAGTCGCCCTTTTTCAGGTTATTACTGTTGTCAGGCCTGCCGATGACAATTCTGGGCCCCTGGGCAGAACAGTCAATAGGCCCCTGCTGGAGCCCAGTGAACTGCTGGCTGCACTGCTGGGCATGCTCTTCTGGCATGGGCAGGGTTTCCACATGCCCACCCTGCTAGGACTTCAAGATTCCCAGGAGGTGCTTGACCTCCTACTCTGTCCTGAGCCCCTTCCCCCCAATGCCCCACCCCCGCCCCACCTCTTCCCATCCCTGTTCCACCCTCTCCCCCGAGGGCACCCCATATACAACTGTTGCCTTCCCATAGTGGAGGGGCACAATCTAAAGGGCAGGTCACATGTGTCCCATCCCCCTGCCCAGCCCAGGGCCACCGCGCTCTCCCTGCATCATGTTACCTGTGGGGAGGCGCTTTGTCCTCCCGCTGCTTCTGCCGCTCTCCCTGGTGGATGGGAGCTCAGGCAGGGAGCAGGAGGGAGCCGCTTTTAAGGCCGGCCCCTCCTGGTCACTGCTCTGCAGCCCTGCCTGGCAGCTGCCTGAGAGAGCCTGGTTGGGGAGGAGGCGACTGCCACTCTCCGCCTGGCTCGGCTACTGGGGACCCCGGCAACCCAAGCCCGCACAGGGAGCAGAAATTACCTCCCCAGCCAGTCTCTCTCAGGTAGCCGTCGCGCAGGGTTGCAGAGCAGCATCTCAGCGGCTAGAAGGGGCTGGTCCCACCCCTTCCACTCCTGGCATCTGGGCCAGGCGTCACCCAGGCCCACCCTGCCTCTTCCCACCCTCCTTCCTCCCTCCTCCCCCAGCACCTCCGGCATGCCGCCAAACAGCTGACTCAGGCTGGAGGCACAGGGTGGGATGGGGAAAAGCTGATCAGTGGGGCTCACCGCTGGTGGGAGGTGCTGTGGGGGGAGGAGGGGCCCACCGGTGGGTGCTCAGTACCCACTCGGCGCCTGTGCCTAGGAACTCTGTGGTCTGCTCTGGCAATTTAGAAGGACCCGGGGCTCCCAGCCACTGCCCTTTTAAATCGCTTGGGTCCCTGGGCAATTGCTCCTTTTGCCCCCCTTCCTCCCTCCCTATCGGCAGGCCTGGCTGTTGCCTTTTAAGAATGTTACATTATTTGTTTCAAAAAATAACCCATAAATAAATAAAAGCCCATAAATTGAATTTCAATTCAATGATACTTCTCACTATTGATCACTTCATATTACACATTTCAGTGTGGCCAGAGGGTTAGTGCAGAGGACTAGGGGCCACCAGGGCTCTAATTCACACCTCTGCCATTGCTTTGGAGACAAAGCTCACTTACTTTACTCACGTGTAGCTTCAGTAACTTCCAAGATGTAGTAGCCCCTATTGCTGTACAGTTGTAAGTAAATCTTTTCGCTTTCATCATACAAGTAAGAATTCAGTGGGATTACTTACATAAAGTGAGCAAGATTTGGCCTTTTGTGTTTCCACGTATTAACCTGTAAAATGGGGATATTTACCTATCTCATAAACATGTTCGAGAGTTCATTAATATTTATACTGTGCTTTGAGATAATTGAAGGAAAGGTCCTATGTAATGTGCTCTCTGGGTTAGGGAACGTGTCTTATTGTGTAAAACACCACATACATTTTGGTACTATGTGAGTGATTTTTAAAGTGAAAATTATTATAATGAACTATCATGTAAGTTACATATCATGGTTGATTATTTCTCAGAAGAGCCTGTAGAAAGGCTGATTACAGCTATTAAATAGCATTATTATTATTAGTATTTACTGCTGTTTGTACTGAAGTGATACCTACAGGCCACAATCAGGGATTGTGCTAGGCGCTGTACACACATAAACATGCAGTTTCTGCCACAAAGAGTATACAATCTAAGTATAAACTGAGAAACAACACATGGGTTTGACAAATAAATGGGAGGAGCTCAAGGTAACAGAAAGCTATTGTCAAGTGTTTTGTAGGCGTCACAGTGAAGATGCAGTATGTTAAGGAGGGATTTAAAGGAAAGTGTAGTGGCTTTGTGGATTTTTACAGGAAGCTTTTTCCCAGGCATAACGAGCAACATGGGAGAAAGAGTTAAGATGCTTGTGAGAAAATGTTACTAATGACCAATCAAGGCTGGCATCAGTATTGGAGCAGAGGTGAGAGTTGATAAGTCAATAAAGTGCAGGAGATAAGTAGGTCTAGGCTAAGCTGTGAAGGACTTTAAAAATGAAGGCAAGTAGTATGTGTTTGATGTGGTAGAGATAGGCAAGTCAGAGAGGGATGACCTGATTGGATTGATACCAGAGAAAGATGATCCTTGCAGTGTTTTGAGTGGATATAAGGGGGTCAAGATAGCATTTGACAAGGCCAGAAAGGAAGAGGTAACAGTATTAAATACAAAAGATAATGAGGACCTGGACCCAATTATTAGTTGGGTAGACTGAGAAGAGAGGCCGGATCTTAAGGATATTGTGCAAGAAGCAGCAGCAAGGTTTAGACATGTCTAGATGTGCTGGTCTGAGATAGGGTTGAATCAAAGATGGCAGCCAGGTTATGAGCCTTTGTGACGGGCAGGATTGTCCAAAGTTACTCAGAAAAGGAAGAGGATTGCAAGGAAAAGATTAAAAGCTCAACTCGCCAGGGGTTGCTTAATCTGATGGTTGGACATCGACAAGGAGATGTCAGGAGGACAGGCAGAGATCGTAGGTTGGACAGAAGGACAGGCTTGGAGTGGAGAGGAAAATCTGGGAGTAGACAGCGTAGAGATGAAAGTTGAAGTTTTGGTTTTGCATGAAATTGCTCAGAAATAGTGTGTAGGAGGAGAGGCGAGAGTTAAAGAGAGTATCCTGTGGGACCCTCACTAAAAGTTGGAGGGGAATGAAAAGGATTCTCTGAATTAAACGCTGAAAGAGCAATTAGAGAGGTATGAAGAGAAGCAGGGGAGGACAGAGTCACGTACACCAGTGGAGCACAAGATTTCAGGGTTAAGGGTACAGTTGGTAGGTTGAGAGAGGTGAGGTTTGGTCAAGAAAACACTGGAGACTTTGAGAACAGTCTCAATGGAGTATAGAGGTCAAAAGCTGTATTGAAGAGAGTCTGGGAAAGGCATGCCAGACAGCAGGTGTAGGCAGTGCATTGAGTAGGTCTGAAAATTAAGGGAAGAAAGGATACGGAGCAGCAGTTAGAGAAGCAATTGGGTGCTGTGAAAGGAAAGAATTAGAGGAGAGTGAGAGGTTGAAGAGAAAGTGGGGAAGACATGACCATGGGAATAGGGGAAATCAGAAAGTAGGATGGGAGAGGTTGCTGAGACAGGTGGAAGGATTAGAGGAGGAGAGCAGAGGAGAATCTGTAATTTCAGTGAGGAGAGTAGGGAGAAGGAAAATAGTGGAAGGTGAAGGGAGTTCCTATCAGATCTTTTCAACTTCTAAATTGAAAAAGTCAGCAAGGTCCTAAGCAGACAGGGAGGAGCGGGAATGGTTTAAGAAGGGAGTTGAAAGTGGCAAAAAGGTAGTTGGGTTGAGTGTGTGTCCTAGACTGCCCCAATACTAGAGTGGCAACAAGAAAGGAAAGAGTGTTTGAGCTGGTTTGGTAGACTACAGACACTCCTCAGTGTCTTTGAGACTGTTTCGTTTATAATGGCTTAGCTGCATACACATTCTTTTGCTCAGTTTTGACATGGTGCTCCACATTGTTTGCTTGTCTAAGATACTAATCTGTTGTACAGTGTCTTCTTTGTTTATAAAATGAGAATACTACTTCAAAAAATAATTAGGTTACCTCTGAGGTTTTGCCAAAAGGATGTTAGAGGAAAGTGATCCAGAACTACGTTTTTTTGTTAAAAACAAAACCAAAAGCTATTCTAAGCCTAACATTTTAGTCTGCAGGCTCGGAACATCTTTAAGGAAAATTAGTAAATAATGGGCCTGAATCTGCTCCCAGTGAAGAAGTGGGATTTTTTCCACTGACTTAAAATGGAAGCAGGATCAGGCCAAAAGTTACTAATAACTTGATTCAATGTATAAGGATCTAAAGAAAACAGTTAAAAGGCAGTGTGTAAAGCTGAGTAATGATGCAGCTTATATTAGTGTTATAATAAAAATTTGCATTTCTGTGGAACCTTCCATCTGTGGATCTCAAAGCAGTTCACAAACATTAACAGAGTAAATCTCATAATTCCCCTGTGAAATATGTATTATTCTCATTTTACAGATAGGGAAACTAAAGCACAGAGCATTTAATAAGTTCATGCACACAGTCCATGGCAGCATCAGGAATTGAAACACAGATCTCCTGTGTCTTAGACTTTTCAGTATCATTCGCCTGTCCATTTAGATGGGTATTTGTATGGTCCTTCTCATTGTGAGGCACCCAGCCATCGCCGTCATTAATGGATATTAACCTCTCAGCACCCTGTGAGTAGGGAAGTGTTATCCTCATTTTGCAGATGGGGAAATGAGATACATGATAAATCAAGTGATTTTTCACAAGGTCACACAGGAAATCTGTGGCTGAGGGAGGAACTGAATCAGGACTCCTGTGTTCCCCTACAGCGTCTAACTAGACCATCCTTCTTAGCCATCACCATAGTATCTAAGTAGTACACCAGAAAATTAAATCTGCATAGTGAAGTCCATGGAGTTTTCTGTTCTTTCACAGCTTCTCAGCAGCTCTTCTGGTAGATGTATAAAAATGTGTATATATAAAATTCCTTTATTTTGTGGTGGGGAAACTATCAAAAAGTTGGGGCATGCAGAGTGACTCTTAGTCTCTTTCAGTTCTGTGCTTTAGACTTTATTGTTGTGAGTGATATGAAAAAGGCAACTTTTGCTAAAGAGCTCTAATGGCAGAAATCCTAATAACATTAGAAGACCCTAAGGGCTAGATTCAAAGGATCTTAGGCACCGCAATGCTCAGATTTGCCACACCTAATTTTTAGGCACTTAAAAAAAATCACTGGTATTTACAAAGCTGGAGAGAGGCACGTGGGCTTCCCTAAACAATGGTTGGAGGGAGATAAGCCCTAAGAATGAGATTCACAAAAGTCAGCACGCTTGGCAGCTCCTCACCAAAGTTAGCCAGTGGGAGATGCTAAAGTGAGGTGTATGTCCAAGCCCCACCCCCTCACAGAGGTTGGCTCCTATCCTTGGGGTGGAGGGAGACACCTCTCTGTGCTTGGGATTCTCATCTGAAACTCTCCCTTGCTGCTGTTTTTCCAAGGGGTTGGTGGGAGGGGGGACCACCTCTCTGGTAACCTTTAGCCCAGTGGCTAGGGTACTCACCCGGGATGTGAAGAATCCACTCCCCCAGCTCCTATAACTTTTATTTATTTATCCCCAGTTGAACAGCTTCAGCAGAAGAGATTGAGGGAGTTCCACATCAAAATATCCTATAGCACAGTGGTTAGAGCACTTGTCCGGGAGGTGGCAGGTCCCTGTTCAAATCCCTTCTCCCTCTCAGGCAGACAAGACTTGAATGGGGGTCTCCTATGTTCTCTTCCTCCGACACACAGACATTCGCTCACGTTGTGTGAGCTTACCTGTGGGGGCCCGATCCAGTACTGGATCTACTGGATTAGGCCCTGCAGGCGAGTTACACAGCGGAACACCTGCCTTCCCCCTGTTCCTATGTGTCGCATTGGGGCTGAGGTATCCATGTGCCTAGCATGAGGCTGCAGTGTGCATGTGCAGATGCAGAAACTTAGGTGCCTAGGGAACTTTTATTGCAAAAATGAAGGCACCAAGTGAGTTTAGATACTTACAGGGTTCGGCAGTAGTTGAGCATGGGTTTTGTGAATCCCAGTGGGGCCTGATTCGGGGATGTAGGCACCACAAGTGCCAATTAGGCTCCTATGTCCTTTTGTGAATCTAGAGCTAAGAATATAAATGAAATTTAGGTGCTGAACCATGGTAATTCTTGCTTACGTGCACAGGGTTGAACTGATCATCAGTTTGGGGCAGGAAGTTATTACTCCAGAACTTTCCTCTCACCCTTACCCTCAGCAAGTTTGCAGATGACAATAAACTGGGAGGAGAGGTAGATACGCTGGAGGGTAGGGATAGGATACAGAGGGACCTAGACAAATTGGAGGATTGGGCCAAAAAAAATCTGATGAGGTTCCACAAGGACAAGTGCAGAGTCCTGCACTTAGGATGGAAGAATCCCATGCACCGCTGCAGACTAGGGACCGAATGGCTCGGCAGCAGTTCTGCAGAAAAGGACCTAGGGGTTACAGTGGACGAGAAGCTGGATATGAGTCAACAGCGTGCCCTTTTGCCAAGAAGGCCAATGGCATTTTGGGGTGTATAAGTAGGGGCATTGCCAGCAGATCGAGGGACGTGATCGTTCACCTCTATTCGACACTGGTGAGGCCTCATCTGGAGTACTGTGTCCAGTTTTGAGCCCCACACTACAAGAAGGATGTGGAAAAATTGGAAAGAGTCCAGCGGAGGGCAACAAAAATGATTAGGGGACTGGAACACATGACTTATGAAGAGAGGCTGAGGGAACTGGGATTGTTTAGTCTGCGGAAGAGAAGAATGAGGGGGGATTTGATAGCTGCTTTCAACTACCTGAAAGGGGGTTCCAAAGAAGATGGATCTAGACTGTTCTCAGTGGTAGCTGATGACAGAATGTGGAGTAATGGTCTCAAGTTGCAGTGGGGGAGGTTTAGGTTGGATATTAGGAAAAACTTTTTCACTAGGAGGGTGGTGAAACACTGGAATGCGTTACCTAGGGAGGTGGTGGAATCTCCTTCCTTAGAAGTTTTTAAGGTCAGGCTTGACAAAGCCCTGGCTGGGATGATTTAATTGGGGATTGGTCCTGCTTTGAGCAGGGGGTTGGACTAGATGACCTCCTGAGGTCCCTTCCAACCCTGATATTCTATGATTCTATGATCTATGTGTGTTAAGGTTCAGTTGCATTGTGTTGGGTAATGTGGGAATATAAAGGCCATCAGTCTGCAGGGCTGTCATTTTGGGACCTTTTGCCAATAGTTTTAAAATGCTCTTTACTTTAAATGTGGGGTACTGTCAGTGAACCCTGCTTACTCTCTAAAAATCATATTCCTGTGAATTTAGGTAAAGACCCTGTATACTCTGTGGTTGAAACTTTGCCAGCTGTAACTTCCAATTAGAGTGTAAATGTTATCTATGGGTATGTCTATTCGGCAATAAAAGAGCCGCGCCTGGCCATGGCTGGCCTGGATCAGCTCATTCAGGCTAACGGGGCT
This sequence comes from Lepidochelys kempii, assembly GCF_965140285.1. NCBI lineage: Eukaryota > Metazoa > Chordata > Testudines > Cheloniidae > Lepidochelys > Lepidochelys kempii. The sequence goes on from NC_136382.1 coordinate 158,065,151, forward strand.
CAGGCTATGGGGCTAAAAAATTGCTGTTTAGGCATTCGGGCTTGGACTGGAGCCTGGGCTCTGAGATCCTGTGAGGGAAAAGAGTCTCAGAGCTCAGGCTGTAGTTGCCCGAATGTCTACACTGCAATTTTTAGCCCCACAGTCTGAGTCCCATGAGCCTAAGACTGTTGACCTAGGCTCTGAGACTTGGTGCCGTGGGTCTTTTATTGCAGTGTAGACATATCCTTTAAGACCACCAGTTACTATGGCTTGGTTTACATTGATGAAATTAAATTCTGTCACTGGCCAAAGAAACTATAAATACTGTTGCAACTAAATATATAAAATCTTGTCCTAAATGTATATGAGAATTGAACTTTGAAAGTTTGCGTTATATCAAACCAGCATCCTCTTGTGGAGACAGAAAATTGAAAAAGAAGCTTTGCAAATAATTGAACATTTTAATCCTGGATTAGCTTTGATTAATGAATGGCATGGTACCTCCAGAGCCCTGGAATACTGTTCTGTAATTATGTCACAATTTATCTTGTTCCAGCTGAAGATTATTTATCTCATTTCCTCATGATTGTCTCCTCCTTGAGCTTTACAAATTGAATCCAGCTAGCAGCAATTTTTACTAATTTCCCCTGATGATGGTTGGAGTTTTCAGACCAAAACAGTGGTCTTAAAATGGCTTTTATTTTTAATAAAATGAATAATTTTCTTATTACCTCCCTTTTTTGCAAAACTTTCAAGGTTACCAAAATTTTGTTGTCTTCAGTTTTGTATTCTATTAACCTTCATAATCACTCACCATAATTTTTCTTTTTTATTTATTTTAATTATTTTATTTTGCCATAGGGCTTCTTGCCTGATAAAAAATGCCAAATAAAAAGCCAAATTTAAATTTAAAAAGGCCAGCTATTTTAAACAATAGAAATGAATATATGCCAAATGGTGCACAGAGCTGTGTGGAGATAGCATAAGTAATTATATAACATATATATATATTATATAGTATTCCTTCCACCATTTTTTTATATCTGCATTATTACACTATCAGAAACTTATTGCTGTGCACTTCACACACACGAGGTCCACAAAGTCATGTGCATGTCTAAAGAGAGATTTTGTCCCCAAATATTTTAAGTGTGTTCTGTTTCCCACAGGTTGTTGCGTTTTAAAATAAAGCATATGGTATAAACATTTTGAAAGAGACAGACAAACTAGTACACAGTCTTGAACAGTCAGTGGGATTCCAGTATGAATTTAAAACCCTGGACAAGCAATTTAATTGATTGAGTTTTCTAAAGTACGTCCATATTAGTCTAAAAAATTAGCTTGAATCTAGTAATTTCTGTTTGAATTAAATATTAGGGGCTGTTCTGTATTAAAGCAGGCATAATATTGCCAATAGTTTTTCATGTGTTATAGATAGTGTTCACACAAAATCCTTCTGATCTAGTTATTTTATTGTAAGTGGTGTTTGTGGGGAAACTAACTCCGAAGGTACATTGCTCTGTACATCACATTCAGGAACTGCACAGACATCTGAGCTCCACTGCCTCATCCTTTGACTTCAGTGGGCTTTGGCTCAGACCCCAGTCCAGGGTTTCCTAAACTCTGGCACATGTATTACTCTTGGTACATGAGTTTAATGTTCCATACAGTCACATCACAACAATTTTTAAAGTGATATATGGAAGCCACTGCCATAGTCATTTCCATTTCGGTTAATCTGATTTGGGGTGATGCCATGGAAACTGAATATGATTGGAGATAAACCATTGTTTTATAGCTTTTTTTTTTTTGAGTTATTAGGGCTTGTCTCAATGGTGCATTATTTTTAAGTAAGAATGAGCATTTTCAGCACACACTCAGACACAAAGCAGGGTTGTTGTTTTTAATTAACCCTAATTCTAGGACTATAACTTCCAAATATTTTACAGCAAATAAATATACAACAATGCAACAATTTTCTTTGGCAGATTAGTTTTTAAGATGCTATAGTAAAATGTTTTTAAATTGCTTGATTTTTCAGAAGACCATTTTGTAAGTTCTTTGAAAAACACCAGGATATATTCATAAGCCAGTATGTGCACACAGTATGTGTGTTCAGGAATGAACCTCCATGTCTGAGCACACCCAAAGTGTGTATATGTTGGCTGGTGAACACACGCCCTCTTGTGTGTTGTTGCTTACTTTATTAACATTTGAAATTCATCAAGAAAACCAGATACCAGAAGATAAATAGTTTGGCCTTTCCTGGATAGCTGTTTGAACAGCAGAAATTAGTTTAAAGAACAGTGTAAGTCTCTGGAGAAGGATATTTTTTTAATAATGAAAAATAAAATACCAGGGTCTCTTTAAGACTAGTTCAGGGGTTCTCAAACTGTGGGTTAGGACTCCAAAGTAGATCGTGACTCCATTTTAATGGGGTCACCAAGGCTGGCTTAGACTTGCTGGGGCCTATGGCCAAAACCCAAGCGCTACACTGCCTGGGGCCGGGGCCAAAGCCTAAGCCTGAGGGCTTCAACCCTGAGCAGCAGGGCTCAGATTACAGGCCACCTGCGTGGGGCTGAAACCCTTGGGCTTCGGCTTTGCCCCCCACCCATCGGGGTGGTGGGGCTCGGGATTTGACTTTGCCCCCCCCCCAGGGTGGCAGGGCTCGGGCGGGCTCAGGCTTCCGTCCCCCCGCCTGGCGTTGTGTAGTAATTTTTGTTGCCAGAAGGGGGTCATGGTGCAATGAAGTTTGAGAACCCCTGGTCTAGATTATGTATATCCTGAGACTCAGGAGATCTGGGTTCAACTCCTGACTCTGCCACCTTGCAACCTTGATTGAGGTATATGTACCTTAATAAAGTGTGGAAAATAATACTGATTTTCTCCCACCCTTTGTCTTTTTAGTCTGTTTAACTTGTTGGCTCTTCAGGGTCTCTTTCTCACTGTGTGTATATAGTGCCTAGTACACTGGAGCCCTGATTTCTGTTGGCGCCTGTCTGCACCATTGTAATACTACTACCAATAATCATTTTAATTTGTTGTGTATAAAACTATATACATTGTAAAATCATATACCCATTTTCAATAAATATGCCAGTCTCCAAGGGCTTGGGAGCTGTTCCCTGGAGGCCTGATCCAGCTCTCATTGTACTCAATGGGAATCTGTCCATTAACTTTAATGAGAGTTTAGATTGGTCTCTTGATGCTTAAAGTATTGGGATTCTTCTAAACTAGAGGTGAATTTTTTGGGTGATACGGAGGGTGGTAAAGGCTATATTGGATAACCGCTAATAAGAAAACAGAGTGACGTTTACAATCATAGGATAGGTTTCAGAGTAACAGCCGTGTTAATCTGTATTCGCTAAAAGAAAAGGAGTACTTGTGGCACCTTAGAGACTAACCAATTTATTTGAGCATAAGCTTTCGTGAGCTACAGCTCACTTCATCGGATGCATACGGTGGAAAATACAGAAGATGTTTGTTTTTATACACACAAATCATGAAAAAATGGGTGTTTATCGCTACAAAAGGTTTTCTCTCCCCCCACCCCACTCTCCTGCTGGTAATAGCTTATCTAAAGTGATCACTCTCCTTACAATGTGTATGATAATCAAGATGGGCCATTTCCAGCACAAATCCAGGGTTTAACAAGAACGTCTGAGGAAGGGGGTGGGGGAGAGTTAGGAAAACAAGGGGAGGTAACCTATTTCCTAATCCACCCCACCCCTACAAAAATATAAATAAAAATGTGTGTAGAATCTGTTCCATTTATCCCCTGTTGATTGTATTTTGCCTATAAAGGGCTCAATCCTGCAAACTTTAGGCATGTCTTATTGACTTCAAAACTATTCACATGCTTACATCTTTGCAGGTTCAAATCCTTCTCTTGTTAGCTTCATAGGGCAGAGTCTGATTTATATGTAAACATAATGGTGTTGTTTTGAGCACTGTGTGAATAATATTAATACAGGTAAATATATTTTGATCAAAAGGTGATTCTGAGTTTAAGTGAAATAAGGTTTTATGGGTCCCACACATGGGATGAGGGAGTGTCTGTTTAGGTAGAGATACAGTGGAGCCTTGATAAGAGGCTTGGTCAAAGGAGTGTAACAAAGTCCATTTTTCTTGTGTTGCTATCCGTGAGCAGCCTATTTTACTGGGATTACTGAAGAGTAGCTGCCGATTACCCAAATCTAATCTGGCTGCAGTGCGTGCTGCTGTTTTTGCCAGGTGGGATTTATTTCTAGCTTTGTTTGCTGGAGTTGAGATAAGCTTAAATTGGCAGAATATGGCAACTCTAGCATTTGATATAACCCAGCACAATATAATGGAAAATAGCAGTAGATTCTGTCACTTAAATTGCTGTATGTTTAACTGTGACCAGTCCAAACCAAGTGACTCCCAGACTTGTTGGAAGATCACCAAATATAGTGCTTTGAGTATCTCTTGGGGCTCACAGTTCTGCATAGCTGAATGTATTTAACTCAATAAAACCTTTGTAAGCAACAAATTGTCTTCTTTAGTTGAAAAGTAGCCAAACATAAATGTGTCTTCATTTTTATTTATGTATTTATTTATTTTTGGCATGGGCATAGTTTTATTGCACCAAACAAAGGGCAGTGGGGGAAGAAAAGTATTTCTGAAACAGCAGAAGGGAGAGGCACAGTTTACCCACCTTCTGTCCTAGTAGGGGGAAATCTTTGGTACGGAAGGATTTCTGGAGTGAAGCTCCAACCATTATGGTAGGCAGATCTGTGCTAGCATTTTTTCCTAGGGCAGGTAGCTTGGCAAAGAGAATTGCTGCCTATTGTAAAAAATGCATAATTATAACCAATAAATGTCTGCTTCTAATATTTGGTTTGTAATTGTTGGGAATGCACGTACATGTATAATGATTAAATGATGTTCTGTAGGACCCTCAGCACTTAGCCATCAAGATCAGCTTCCCTGTGCTAATGTCTAGCAACTATACCTAAAACCACTATTTTTTCCACAAACCAGTGCTTTGGTTTTAACTTTATAACCCAGATAGGAGGGACATAGAGAAAAATACTGAGAATTTGGAGAATTCACAGAAAAACTGTTTAATAGCAGATACAATTCATGCTTTTTTACTTTATGGTTAGCAATGATAGTAGATCTTGAGCTTTAGGCCAGGTCTACACTATAAACTTACATTGGTATAACCACATTCCTGAGCGATGCAGTTATAGCAACCTAACCCCTAGTGTACACAGCACTATGTTGGTGGGTGGACGTCTTCAACTTAGCTACTGCCTCTCATGAAGGTGGATTAACTGCGCCAGTGGGAGAGGCTATCCCGTCAGCGTAGTAGTGTCTTCACCAAAGCGCTACACTGGCACAGCCGCATCTGTGTAGTTGTGCTGCTTCAGCATTTTAGGTGTAGGCCTGCCCTTAGGGTGTGACCCTCCCCCATTGCGGGGTCTCAGAGCCCAGGCTCCAGCCTGAGCCGGAATGTCTGCACCACAATTAAACAGCCCTGTAGCCTGAGACCCACAAGCCCGAGTCTGCTGACATAGGCCAGCCACAGGTGTTTAATTGCAGTGTTGACATACTCTTTCTGATTATACGGGAGAGAGGTAATTTATAAAATCAAATACGATTTCATTTACATTATATGTATATATTTTCGTAACATGAAGATGAAATAATGCTTATGCATGAGATCACTCTATGCGTTTAACCAGTAGACTAAAATAAAGTGGTAGCTTTGTCTATATTTCTAAATATAGAGTAATACTGTGAAAGGGACTTTCCTTGCAATCGTTCTTCATACAGGACTCCCACTGAAGTCACAGAGTTTAAACCCAGAGCTTCTCCTTCATGTGCTAAAAGACACAGTATTGTTTCCTGATCTTTTCAGGTTTTCTAATTTCATAATAATTTTTAGCATGTGAATTTAATATGCATGTCTGCAAGCTGGCCCAATGGCATAATCATTTGTAATAGTGCTCTCTGACACTTCTTCATAGCCATTCTGGGACACTTGTTCCAGGAGAGAGCGAGCGAGAGAGAGAGATGAAACTCATTAAGATTCTTGCTGTTTTAATCTTTGTTTTCCTATTGCAGTTCTCCAGGTGGATTCTGTTATCCAATTACTTGTAGAGTGATGCAGGTGAACCTCAATACCTGAGCAGACTTTGATACCACCAACATAATTATGCAATAAACTTAACTTCAGTGATTTAAGAGTCCAATAAACATAACAGTAGCAGGAGTAAATTGCTACCTGCATGATTTCTGGTTTTCTAGAAAACCCAGAAAAACAAATATGTGAGCTGTAGGAAATATATTTTATTTCTCAATATTCATTATTGCTTCACAGAAAAATAAACTACCTGGTGTGCTGTTTGCATTTGGAAATTATAGTCCCAGCCCCATAATGAAGCTATACTTGAAAAACAATTATTACATAATTGCTTTTGTCTTCTTGACAGATATGCTTTCCCTTGGGTCTTACATGCCAGCATTTGCAATGAATTTTGTACAAATTTTAACTTTACTTAAAATTCGATTATAATACATATTTCCAATTTGCTAAGTTCTTAGTGTTTCTGTAGTAATTTTGTGTCTCAGAAATGAACCTAGTCAAATGGTTTCAGAACATAAAATTAGGCTTTTTTTTTAATGACTGATATAAAACACTGCTACAGATTTACCAAATTTCATAGGGAACAGTTTATTCTTGAGCCTTAGTAAACAAACAGAATTTCTGTCTGGTTCATTAGTAGTATTATTGCCATTCATTTTGATTTCTCTAACACCTACTATAATCTCATATCAGAACACTGTTAGACTAACACAGCATTCAAAGTGACTAATCTTTTATTTGTGGTTAAAGAAAAACTCATTTTAAAGAGAGCTGGGTGAACCCATTCGGAGAAACAAACCTCAATCTGAAGCTTTGCCCAAATCACAAATTAAACCAGACTCTATTATGAGGTTTCAAAAATGTTCTGTTAATATTTTAAATTTTTTTTTTTCACAAGCCTCAGTGCTTTTTATTTTCATTCTGGAAGCAAGCTTACAAAATACTCATGAAAGCAGGTGTTCCCCCAGTATTTCCAGGCTGATCAGAAACAGGAAGTACCTAAAATCGCATGGACAATCGCTTCCGACAACGTTTCCAGACGTGACTCTGATCCTGTGCAATGCCAAGCTTCTACTACAAGGGGCTGAGTGCCTACAACTCCCATTGCAATTCACAGGAGCTGAAGGCATTCAGTAGGTCATATGATTGTTTCTCATGTTGCAGACCGAAACACTTTACATAAGCATCTGTACTTAAGGGTGGTCTCGTGCTCCAAACTTCTGGGTCTTTTGAGTTTCATATATCACTCATTCCAAATAGAAATCTAGACTTTACTGTCAGATCACACCCAAAGATGACATTGCTGTGAAGCGGAAGTAAAGGCACAAAGTTGTACTGTTTCCTTTGATAGTTTGAGCATGCATGCCCTTTAATTTACTTTGCTGTCAGTTTGAAGTACTTGTAGCAACTCAAGATAACGAAGTAACCCCTGGAGCCTGTATGCACAGTGTGTCATGCAACTGGGTGGGAAAGGGCTGCTTTGCTCTTGAACAAGGTGTGGCTTCTTCAAGAGTCGGTTACGGATTCCATACAGCACCATGCTATCAAACTTCTTGAATTCAGCATCTCTTCCCACTATAAATGTGATTTACAGAATGGGTTTGCAAATAAATCCTATTTTTAAATGGGTTTTTTTTCTGTTTAAGAGTAGCATGTGATCTCTCTTTTGAAGCCCCTGACAGGATTGAAAGGTTTGTAAAGAACAGGTGCTCTGTATGTAGCCTACTACCCAGGTAATATTGGCACTTTGCACTTCTTTAGCACCTTTGATCGCAGGATCTCAAAATGTTTTATAAATATTAACAAATGAAACCTCTCTCTTTAAACCTTCTATGTCTGTTGTGAAGAGTCATTCAGTTTTGTTGTTGTGAAGGATCCTGGGAGCACCCCCAAGTGATAATATAGGGGGAGCTGTTAGCGCTGAACACTCCTGCTGTAAAACCTTGTTTCAGTTGCTTATATCTTTGCCAATGTTAACCATTTGGACTGAAGTTTTCCATCCCAGGTTCTGCCTAAAACAAAAATGGCTCAGCCATTTTCAAAGAAGTGATGAGAAAAAATTACATTCTTTGCTTATGATGAAAAAAATTATTACAACATTTCATGGCCTTTTGCTGTTCTCATGAAAAAACATCCACATTTGGCCAAGATTTAAGCCTTCGGACTATCTCAGTTTGCACATGTTTTTTAGAACTTGACTGCTACATTCTCCAAAGATTCTTTCGGTACTGGGTAGGCTCCATCCCAGAGCTGCAGGGGCTGAGAGGGACTTTCTTTGTAATTGCTGCTCCTGGCTGCTGTAGTCAGCAGTAGTGCAGGGCACCAGAATAGAGAGCAGGGAGATGGTCTCTTCTGTGCTGAATGTTCTCCCTTCTAGTCCCCAGGTACCATGGAGGAGGAAGCCACTTGACTCAAATGCAGAGAGGCCAAAACCTCAACCGCAATGAGTGGTGTAGAGGGAATAGTTAAGGACAAGAAACCTGGGTCAGGAGGAGATGCTGGGAGCTGGCAAAAGATTGGGGAGACACTGGGATTGCCTGAGCAAGGAGACTTGGACTGGGAATGGGGGATATGGAAACAGGAGTAGGTGGGGACTGAGAGAGGAGAAGACTGAGATTGGATGAATAGCTGGTGCGAGGGGAGGCTGGGACGGGCCAGGCAAGAAGACCAGAAGCCAGTTGTGTGTAAGGAACAGGGGTCAGAGGACTAAGAGCCAGTGGGAGATGCGGGGCAGATTGAGATTGGTTGAGGAAAGGACAGAGGGACTGGAGCTGAGTGGGTAAGGAGATTGGAAGAAGGAGCCTTGAAGGGGATGCTGGGTGGAGAGAAGACTGGGACTGAGACTGGAGACGAGGAGTGGCTAGGTGATGAGACTGGGATGAGGCGTCAGGGAGGGTGCGGTAGAGAGGAAGAGAGAGCTCTGGGTCAGAAGTGTCAGGCTTGGGGAAAACAAGAGCAGAAAGATCTGTAATAACTGGTGCACGCTCCATAACCAAGAATGGAACTCAAAATCCTGAGTCTCAACATTCTTCTGCTGTTAGCAAATATCTGTGAAACCTATTGGCAAAGCGTAGGTATCTTCCTCCTCTTGTACTAGTCCACATAGAGGGTGATAACCTACTACTGCTATCACTTACTCCATTAGTTCAGGTGGCAGAGATCTGTGTGGTGGATTTAAAGGTTCCAATCCTGCTGTTAACATATATGGTTGTCAATATGATTTAACCTGATGAAATTTCTTTTTAGTTTGATTTTTTTAAAAGCTTAGGAAATTAGTCTAAAAATTAGTGTTAAAAGAACATTATTAAGGTTGCAAAGTCAAGCACCCAAAAGATGTTGGGCCAGATTCTCAGCTGGCCTAGCTCCATTGAAGTCAATGGAGCTACACAGATTTACTGAAGTTGCGGATCTGGCTACCTATATTTATGAAAAATAATCATTCTTACCCATGTGACTAATAGGAAATGGAAAGGTTTCAGAGGAACAGCCGTGTTAGTCTGTATTCGCAAAAAGAAAAGGAGTACTTGTGGCACCTTAGAGACTAACCAATTTATTTGAGCATGAGCTCACGAAAGCTCATGCTCAAATAAATTGGTTAGTCTCTAAGGTGCCACAAGTACTCCTTTTCTTTTTAGGAAATGGAAAGAATTTTAAAAATTGGATTCATCTGGTCACTCCAGTCTTAATTCCTCTTTCACAGGATTAGATTCCCATGGATTATGTAGGAATCTCTGTGGTGGAGTAGGTAATGGTAGCACAGCACAGTGGTTGGCCCTGCTGCAAGGGAAGAGGAGGGCAAGAGGCTCATGAAGGGACAACCATTCCCTGTATCTGATTGGGATTCCCCCAAGGTTTCATCCGCAGTTCTTGGCCTCTGGTTTGTATAGACTCGGCCCCCTGCTTCTTCTGTAAGGCTGCCATCTCTACTTCAGTGTGTCAATGATGAAGCAGAGATGTGACTAGAAAAAGCTTGAAGTATATTGTGTTTTTCCTCACCTTCCTGTGGGACATGAACATTTGGCCTGGTGTCAAAAATGGCTCTTAAAAATAAGTATTTAGCCACAGTATTTTCGGTGCCCTCTGTAATTTGTGTGTGTGAGTGTGTGTAATACTGACGATCACAGCAAGATTTTTCTTGGTTCTGTTTTGTGGAATCTGTGAACTCGCTGTCCATATTTTTTTTTTTAATACTCTTGGGTATATCTTGAAAGACAGATGACTTGGGTAAACGGTGCCTCAAAGGTACTTTCTGTTTTTTGTTTAACTTGTTCTTGGTCCAGATTTTGAAATGCAATTTGATTTTAGATTTACTTTTTGCAAATCATTTCACACCAGAATTATGGTTCCCAAGACATTGGTAGCATGTTTCAGTTTTTTTTTAATTTGAAATGTACTTTGATGGGACAATGTAAAAATAAATACATTTAAAAAAATCTCAAACTGGCAATAGTAATTATTTGACATATAGCGTCAGCAACATTCTGCAAAACTGGGACTGAAGAATGTTGCTTAATGGATGCTCAAATGCTTCTTTCAGTTTACACTCTAAGAATTAGCCATTATTTATTGTGCCCTCTTCTGAGATTTGAAATCTAATAATACTTGCTTGCCTTTGATAAATGCATTTGCTGTGTTTCTAGAGTGGCAGGAGCTCTTTGTTAGACTGAGTCACCCAAACCAGTGGCTGTTTCTAAATGTTGTGAAAATAGAGCTTTTTACTTTGTGTATTTTACTTCCAAGTCCGTGTTTTTCTGCATATGACTAACAAACACAGTAAGATCTAAATACTATTGATCTAAGACTGTTTGGTTTTTAAATTTGAGTTGAGTCAGAAGTGCCTATTTTGTAGTTTTACCAATTATACTTTAAAAAGTTAGCTACCCACACTGGCAGCAGTACCCAGGATAACACAGTATTAACCTATACTTGCAATATACTGTACTGAGTATATTTAAGGCAACATTAACTCTCCATCCTGTACTCTTAGTGGTATCCTTTTTCTGAGTCAAAAGCAGAGCTTGAAGGGCAGTGGCCAAGGGGGTTGCAGGTTTGCATAGCTGTCTGAAATCTGGGATCCCCTTGGATGTCCACCGTCGTCTTGTCTTTTTGCATGCTGTTTGCTCCATTCTTTGCATTTCTACCAATCTCCATGACTAGGCAGGGTTTAGGCATAAACAATGTGAAAACTTCACAGCTTCAGTAGTGAGAGTTCCCTTCCGAGTACTTTTGTGAAGTAGGGGACTCAGTGGACCAACGTCCAGTAATAATTTTATCTGAGAACTTTGTGAAAATCAAAAGACTGCCTTGAAAGGTACAGTCAGGAGGAATGAGCTTAATGTATGTCATGATTGAGTCAGGAGCTTCGATCTGTGAAAGTAGACAGAAAACTGAAAACATGTACTTTTGTCAGTTTCAACCATAATAAATGTTAGCATCTGTATAAATCTACATTAATTTCTTTTCTGCTTGATACTACACTCGTTGAAGTGGAAGATGCTTCCATTGACTTTAATGGTGCAGTATCAGAACCTAAAGAGCAACCAGTTTTTGACAAAATAAATTCCCTTCAAAACAATAAATTAACCCTATTTTTATTGTTACAAACTATAACAAGTTAATACAAATTATAAAATGTATTATTCATGTACAGTAGCTTCCTGAAACTTACTGGTACTGTTTTCATTATTCTGAAGTGTGTAAAGCTTGACATCTTACCCTTAGTGCTATAGAGTCTATCATCTTTTCCATTATAAACCTTTAATTACAAAGGTTTATTAATCAGTCTTTAAAAAAATTCTCTGAGGTATAGCATAGCCTACTAAGGACTCAGCCTGTGAATAATTCAGTTTACTTTTTGCCAAGGTCTCACCCTGTGAATAATGCAGTGTTGTTGTAACCATATTGGTCCCAGGATTTTAGAGATCCAAGTTAAGTATGATGATATCCTTTATTGGACCAACTTCTGTTGGTGAGAGAGAGAGATGAACATTCAAGCTCACACAGAGCTCTTCTTCAACTAAGTAGAGCTAAGGAGTCTAAGAGCTCGGTGTGAGCTTGAAAGTTCATCTCTCTCTCACCAACAGAAGTTGGTCCAATAAAAGAGACTGTATTACCTCAGCCACCTTGTCTCTAATTTATATGTTAATCATTTATATGTTGTTATAAGAATGAAATAAAGTTAGTATTTTCAGTTGCTAATTTTTCCTATTTTGTTCTTATCCCTCATAAACAGCTCAAATCTTTGAAAGCTAACATGCTGTGGCAGTCAATTCATGGTCTTCCTTTTGAATATTTTGGGTCAGAGTAGGATGAGAATTTAATACCCTTGTCATATTTTTGAGAAATGCAGTTTAATGGGCAAATGCTGTAATTGTGTTTTAATTATTATTTATTTGTATTGTGTTATTTTTATAGTTAAAAGATATATTACATTTGGACCTCATTCACATGCCTAACCACCAAGGTCTTAGTTCTGCACTTGACTCCATATGGGTGTGCCCTCACACAGTCCGCTGCAGAATTTGGGCCCAATTAATCTATGAATTTCAGATTCCCTGTGTACTCAGTTACCTGGGAGACATTAAAGCCTCAGATGAAAAACTGTCACCTTTATAGGATTACTCTCTTACTGTATAAATCTATGTGCAAGGATAGACCTTATGCCTATACATAGAGCACTGCAAATATGCGGATATTGTCTTTATATCCATGGATATCCGCAGATGCGGATATCCGTGAACCAAGTTTGCAAATCGCGGATGGATGTGGACTCAAATTTTATATCCATGCAGGGCTCTACCTATGCAGATCCCTCACAGAACCAAAACCTAATTTGGTGAAATAAAAATTCACAAACAGCTAATCACAGTTTTTATTACTCTTAAAAATTTGTCTTAAGTACAAAGTGAGCTGTACAATTAATACATATTTTAAAAATATTTTGAACTTGTTTTAAATTTAACATTTTACAAAAACCCCACAACCTTTCCTCTTCCACCTTCCCCCTCTCCCCGCAAAAATTTAAAAAAAATCCCCCCACAAAAAACCCCACTAAATTGTAAGGAATAACTCCTGCAATCTATTAGATGTCAATCATAATTCTAAATCCCATGGCTTTTATAGTTTTGAGATAAACTCAGTACTTTAACAGAGTTTATGGTGTAAATTCCTTAAGTTATTTATTCTTTTATGGCCCTCACTTTCTCCACACTTTTCACTCTTAGAGGTATTTCATGGGAGTACTTTTGTAACTAGGACCTTTGGAAGTGAAGGTCCAAAATCTGTTCCTAATTACACTGGGGTAAATCTGTTACAATGCCACTTCAAGCAATGGAGTTACACTTCTGGTCCAGAGATCCCAAATCGCCACTGACTTAAGCTGACTCCTATGAAATGATTGCGGCCAATGGTGTCACAGAAGCAGTACACACAGAATCAAAGACGCTACTGACGTATGTGGGTTGAGCTCCATGAAGCTGCCAATGATGAACATGGCCCTATTTATTTATGGCCGCCAAGTTCTGGCTGTCAGGTTAGACAAGACATCTGTTCCTACAATCCCGCTGCTTACAGTATATCATACACAAGTCCCACCACTAGGCTGGCAGGTCATCAGGTTTCTTGAATTAATTGTTTATGCTTAAGAATTGTTAAATGACATATTCTCAGAGTTCATGTGGGGTTTGTAAAACCATTGCTTTCTTACAGGAGAGCTGTAGCTCTGTGTGCTCGTGGTTTGTTGGTTTGTGTGAATAGATTTTTTTTTTTAAATGTGCATGACTCCAAAAATAAATGTAGGTTCTCAAACCAACACAAGTTGACTACTCACAAGGGTATCACCAACAGGGCAGGCTGTAAGCTAGTGCAGGATTCTTCAGAGACCTTTCAGCAGGTCTATGAAATGGCATTGTCAGAAATTCCAGATTGAATGTCCACCTAGCCTTATGAGTGGATAATATGAACTAGAATAAAAGAGTGTGTGTGTATTAGGTGTAGGAATACATAGTAGAAATCCAGAAATGTATAGATGAAAGATGCTAAATCGTAATCCTGCACAAATTATTTGTTGTAACTTTGTTCCACAGTTACATATGGGAGATGTTTTCTTAGCTTAGTGCCAGTATGTCACTTAAGAGTACTCCTCTAGACATCTTGAAGTGATTTAGACGTCTCTGTTATGTCAGTAAAGTATTAGATAATAGCACAGTATAAGGAATGCATAGGACTATGCAGACACTCTGCCATTGTTTTCTTTATATGTATACTGGTGTAAATTGTCTGTGATGTGTGGAATTTGACCACATGAGGATTATTATGATTAATGGGAGTTACATGGTTAAATCCCCACATGCTTCACTGAAAAAATTCCAACTATATGTATGACTGGATGACAAGTGTTTTATGAATAAAGTCATGTAGTGAGCCACTACACTCAGTCTAATGATGTTGCACTGTCAGTGAATGAAAAAACAAGTTTCAAAGTTTCAGGAGGATGCATTATGCTTTTTCTTCATGCTAATTGTTGAATACATTTCATTTGCAGGGACATTAAACCAGACAACATCTTGATGGATATGAATGGACATATTCGGTTAGCAGATTTTGGTTCTTGTCTGAAACTGATGGAAGATGGAACGGTAAATTAGAAAGAATGATACAGCTCTGACCTCCCCTCAACCACCTATCCTTTCTGTCCTCTACTTGCCAGTGAAATTTCTGCTCACAAAGAAGTCCTATTTGTGAAGGAAATGTCATTTTTAAGTGCACATTTTTATTAATGACAGTGATAGCATTTGTACAGTTTTATAAGTATTTACAGTATTTGGTTTCAGTTCAGAATATATCTGCATTCTATTTGAATTCTGTCTTTGTTAAATGCATTTTTATTTCATTTTATTAAAAAAAGTTAATAAAGGGAGGGCATATAATCAAAATTAATATATATCCATTGGAAAGGTGTAAGACTCAATTTTGAGCCTCATGCCGTAATCATTAGTCAGTCAAAGCACTCGTTGATTTCACTGGACTCAGGTCAGGGCTTTGGCAGAAGCAGAATCAGGTACCATTGATATCACTTCATCCTATTGCAGTGCTGTGTTTAAACTTATACAATGCGTGGTGTATCTGACAAGAATGTAGTTCCAGTGTGATAGTCATGCCCTGAAGTGTTACAAAGCATCTGAATTAATAACGTGTGCGATTATCAGGAAGATAATAACTGCAAGCTCGAAACTGCCTTATTTTTGGCATTCATCACAGTTCACAACAAAAGTAAATTATTATAATACCCAATAAATTTTTTCAGAACTTTAGGTTTGAAACACTGAAGTGGCTTTGACACGAGAACATTTTTTTCTCAATTGTTATTTAGAAACCCCCTTTTTGTATTAGAATTCACTGTTTATAATTTGAATTATAAACTTACATATGCACGTGATACCTCTCAACTTCTCTCTCCACCCCCGGCACTACTGTCTGTAACTGTGTATGTCATTTTTACTCATGGAAATGCTAACTCCCCAGGTCCAGTCTTCGGTAGCAGTTGGAACTCCAGACTACATCTCTCCAGAAATCCTGCAGGCCATGGAAGATGGAAAAGGGAAGTATGGACCTGAGTGTGACTGGTGGTCCCTAGGTGTTTGCATGTATGAAATGCTTTATGGAGAGACACCCTTTTATGCAGAGTCATTGGTGGAGACCTACGGGAAAATAATGAACCACAAAGTTAGTGTTTTTTCTATTTTTTGTGAACTAATTTTAGTGAATAAAAAGGGTTAGCGTAAAGGTCTGTTTATAAAGAGAGTTCTTATGTAATGATCGTATTCATGTTCATAAATCTTAAATATAAATTTGGTTTCCATACAGTACATTTTGTGGTTATGAATTGCAACTGGCTTTGCTTTTGAATAAGATAGTCCAAAACTAAAAACCTGGATATACAATGGTGACTATTAGTTCACTCCAAGGAGTAAGTCTTGGCTATGCTACATCTTCTTGTTCTGTTTTTTGCTGGTGGATCCATTTTTTGGCTTAGGAAAGAAATCCTTAAACATTCTTCCACCTGGAGGCAAAGATACAATCCAAAAATGTACATGAGACATTTAAATAAATAAAAAAGGAGGAGACAGTTATAGCATTTTCAATACTTTTTATCGTCTGGGGAAGATTTTTTCCTAGAAGCTTATTGCATTCATTTAACAGTAAGAGCCTGAGTATTTGCAAAGCCCTATTTTTCTGTACAGAAACAATCATGAAGGAACCTGACTTTTGTGACATTTTCTTGGTAATAAACTATTTCCTCCTGTTTTATTCTTTAAGGAGAGGTTTCAGTTTCCTGCACAAGTGACAGATGTGTCTGAAAATGCCAAGGACCTCATTCGAAGGCTTATTTGCAGCAGGGAGCATCGACTTGGGCAAAATGGGATAGAAGACTTTAAGAACCACCCATTTTTTGCTGGGATTGAATGGGATAACATTCGGAACTGTGAAGCACCTTACATCCCTGAAGTCAGTAGTCCAACTGATACATCAAACTTTGATGTGGATGACGATTGTTTAAAAAACTCTGTAAGTCTAAGATTGACATTTTTCCAAATCCTGATTTTCTTCATTTGTTAGAGAGGTTTCCAAAATTTGGCTCTGAAATTTCAGAATGCTTTGGTGCTGCCTGCTGTGTACTAAGTAGATACAAATGCTCATCCAAGGAATGAGGCTTGATCCTGAAAACACTTAAGAAGATGAATAAATTTACTCAAGTTGTGTAGAAGTCAGTGTGGGTACTTGAAGAAAGTTACACATATACTTATATGTTTGCAGGATGAGACACTTAGGGTATGTTTACGATGCAATTAAACACCTGCGACTGACCCGTGTCATAGAATATCAGGGTTGGAAGGGACCTCAGGAGGTCATCTAGTCCAACCCCCTGCTCAAAGCAGGACCAATCCCCAATTAAATCATCCCAGCCAGGGCTTTGTCAAGCCTGACCTTAAAAACTTCTAAGGAAGGAGATTCCACCACCTCCCTAGGTAACGCATTCCAGTGTTTCACCACCCTCCTAGTGAAAAAGTTTTTCCTAATATCCAACCTAAACCTCCCCCACTGCAACTTGAGACCACTACTCCTCATTCTGTCATCAGCTACCACTGAGAACAGTCTAGATCCATCCTCTTTGGAACCCCCTTTCAGATAGTTGAAAGCAGCTATCAAATCCCCCTTCATTCTTCTCTTCCGCAGACTAAACAATCCCAGTTCCCTCAGCCTCTCCTCATAAGTCATGTGTTCTAGTCCCCTAATCATTTTTGTTGCCCTCCGCTGGATGCTTTCCAATTTTTCCACATCCTTCTTGTAGTTTGGGGCCCAAAACTGGACATAGTACTCCAGATGAGGCCTCACCAATGTCGAATCGAGGGGAATGATCACTTCCCTCGATCTGCTGGCAATGCCTCTACTTATACATCCCAAAATGCTATTGGCCTTCTTGGCAACAAGGGCACACTGTTGACTCATATCCAGCTTCTCGTCCACTGTAACCCCTAGGTGTCAGCTGACTTGAGCTTGCTGGGCTTGGGCTGCAGGGCTGTGAGGTTGCAGTGCAAATGGTCAGGCTCATGCTAGAGCCCAGATGTCATGGGGGTCCAAAGCTCTGGCTCCAGCCTGCGGCTGAATGTCTACACCACAGTTTTAGAACCCCATAGCCTGAGTCCTGTGAGCCCAAGTCAGTTGACATGTGCCAGGTGCAGGTGGTTAATTGCACTGTAGACATACCCTTAGTCCAGAATAATAAAGAATAATGTCCACGTAATTTTATTTATTCTATCATTGTGGATTATAATCCTCCACTCAAAATGACTCACAATTGTACCAATTTTTAATCATTGTAACTGAAATTTTCCGTGCCTGATCTCTGCCTCAGGTTGAATTTTTTGAATGTTTGAGTGAAAACAGTTCAGCTATTTTCAAGAAGAAAGATAATAAATAAGTAGTTTAACCCCTGCTAAAAAAAAGTCAAGTCATTTATTTAATAGTTTTAGCAATTCTATGGTTTTGAACAGGAACTTTGAAATTTGGTGAGGGGTCAGTCCTAGCATCAGAGAGATGCCTCTAGCTGTCCCTGTGAGAATACACCCAGATTTATTATAAGTCACAAAAATCTGCTGTTTGCACATGTGCAGTAATGCTTGTTCAGCACTTGCTTCTGAATTTGTGGGACATGCCAGCTGCACTGTATATGCTCCCAGGCTCCATTGAGTGTTCTGTATTATTCTGATGCAGCCAAACTGACATGAACCTCCAGGTAGGATAGAGACAAATTAATTCCTGCTCCTGCTGTTTTCCTGCATCAACATACCTTTTGTCATAATGGAATGTGGAAAGGCCCTTCAAGTGGTAGAGATCTGTGCTATATAGCTGAAGGTCTTAGAGTCAGGTTGTGTAGGGAATGTCTACAGTTATACATAAGTTTTTTTGATTATTTGTTTTTTCATTTTTCTAAGTTTTTTTTAAACTTAAATACAAAGATATATGTTAAAAAACATGAAGTATGCAAAGTCAAGCACTCAAAAGTAGAAGTGCCAGAATTAAGGTTACCTGTATGGATATATGTTATACTGCCTTCATGTACCTGATCACATACAATTTTTTCCGCAGGATCTCTGGAGGAAAGGAACAGTGGTCCTCTGATTGTCATTTGACTCTAACCAAATATAACTAGAATCTATCCCTGGCTCTGCCAGAGACATCTGATGTGATACTGGGCAAGTCACTGTCACTTAAATTGTCACAGATGGACACTAATTGTTTAGACTTAATTTTCTGGGTGCCTAATGTGAAACACCTAGGTCTGCTTTTCAGAAGTGCTGAGCCCTCCAACTCCTTTTGAAGTGCATCTGTGGATTCTCAGAACCTCTGAAAAATCTGACACAAAATTAATGGACATTTTAAAAAATGTTATTGCAAATTTTGGCCTTAATATTTCTTTGCCTCAGTCCCCATCTGCAAAATGGGAATGATAATACCTCCCTATCTCACAGAGGTGTTCTCAGAAAAATTCATTAGTGTTTCTAAGTTACTTAGATACTATGGTCATGCCATAGTAAAGTCCACAAGGACATTAATAATTTTTTTATATGGTGCAGGATTTGGATGTTGTGCAGTAAATGAGGTAAGGGACCACACATTCAATCCTGGAGATAAAAGGAAATATTAAGTAGCTGCCATGTTTACTGATAATTGTCCATCTTGTACATTTGAATGAAGCAGGGAACCTATGGAAAAGTAATATATGATGTAATTAGAGACTGTATACTCATGCATATGCACAAGGAAGTAAAGTTAAGGTTGCACAGCTACCTTAATTCTGGCATTTTCTAGCTTTTGAGTGCTTGACTCTACAACCTTTTCATACAACATTTGTTTAATATAGTAGTTTTGTATGTACTGTGATATGTTTAGATTAAATTTATGGTACTGTCAGCATAAGTATATTGAAAATTGCAGAAAATTTATATCTTGATCCTTTTACAGCAGTCCACAAAACATCAGTGTATGGCTTCAGAAACCCTGCAAGGGTTTAAAACTGCATCTATCACTTTGCAGCTACATAACTGAAGATAACTATCCTATCTCCTTTATGTCATCTTTTCATTAGACTGTTTGTGATCGCTTCTTTTAATCCTTCCGCCACCCCTTTCTGCTTTGAAATGAACTTTGTTTTGTTGTGACAGTAGAAACAAAGGTCCCAGTTCTGCAATGTGGTCTAGTAGTATGGATTCTTGCACTCCTGTGGAGTCCCAATGACCTCAGTAGGACATTGCAGTGGTCTGTGCTAGCGTATCCCATTGTAGAACCTGGGGCCAAAGCTTGACAATTTCCACTCAATTCTACTTTTATACTAAGTTGACATTTTTAAAACGGACCCTTTCAAGATTGCGGTAATAATATGCACAATTGTTAATGAAGAAATTGTTAATAATACAACGTTAAATTACTAGATCTGAAAGATTTTTTTTTTAAATCCAATGTATTTTTAGCTATTTTGCAGTAATTGTGAAATGAGACCAATCAGTTACCCTTTCAGATACTGTGCAGTAGTACATCTGTAGTGTATCTGGGTTCCACAGATCACCTGAGAACATTCAAATATATCTTCCTTCCAAAGTCCATCTCTCACCTCCGTCTTTTTCCTCCCGGCCCACCAAAAAAACCTCCAAAACGTTATGGCCCTGGCTCTGCAAATGTGCTTAACTTTAAGTATGTTGGTATTCTCACTGGGTAAAAATGTGGCAAAAGCTGTGAACCAACATGCTGTCTTGCACCAATACCAGAGTGAAGATTGTGCACCACATTTAGCAGATCATCTGGAACTCCATTCTGTTCAATGTGAGCCAAAGCAGTGACCTGTGGACCAAATGTAAAGCCGCTTTGATGATGATGATGATATGAACCACACAAAGCAGGTGGTTAAATTCTAGAGACAGCATTTATTGTCAACTGCCTAAGAGCAAAATCTGGTTGCTGAAGATGACAAGGTTTCTTGAGGAGAGGCTGCATCTTACCAAGCAAAACGTGAGCAAAGACCTTTTCAAGGACTGACAATAATGATGTCTGCCTATAGTTGCCACACTCAGTGTGAGATCCTTTGCTCCTCTACAGGGACACTGTGATGCCATCTTTCCATTCTGCTGGTATTTTGCCTGATGCCCACACTTAGGAAAAGTTGATGCAGAGCAATGTCCACTGGTTCCGAGGCACTTTTAAGCAACAACTGGTGTGTGGCAGAGATGCATTCTTGTCCCGGTGCTATTCTGTCGAGTTATTGCCTGGATATTCGGACTTGCTGAGCTGCACATCTGAATCAAGTTTGGTCAAGAAGTATTCACCAATCAGGACTATGTCGACAATGCTTGCCTGCTTGTGAAGAAGTCACTCGCCAAGATCTCCAAGATGTCACTTGTGTGATAGAGTTGAACATCTCATGGCAGAAGACCAAGATACAGAACCTCGGAGCTGGGCCACAAGAATCTCTGGTAAAGGTGGGATCAAGGATTGCGAAGAGTATTGACTAGGCTATCATCTACCTGGACTGCAAGTAGAGTTTAAATGGTTATAGCAAATTGGATGTTCTTCAATGAATAGGTTTTGCCTCCTCCTGCGTGAAGTCCTTGTCTTGCTTACAGACACAAACGTCTTTGTCCTGAGACAAAGTTTAGCATCTATCAAACTGATATCCTATCTGTGTGGCTGTATTGGTCAGAAACCTGGACCCTCTCACAGGCAGACTTTGAGTGTCTAAAGACATTCCATATGCGCTGTCAGGAGCCAAATCCTGAGCATAACGTGGTTTGACTTTGTGTGAAATGTCAGTCTTGTAGAGGTTTGGGCTTTCTTCAGTCATTCATTACATTTGAAAGTTGTATTACCTGCTCTTTGGCTATATCATCAGGATGCATAAAAAATCCACACTGTGCTCTGAAACTCTCTGTCAATACACAAAGGGGTGCTTGCTCTGACCCTGCATGACACTGCCTGCAGGGCCATCCCAGAGCAACATGGATTTAAAGGCTTGAGCCAGATTTGGGAACTTCACTATCTGATGCCTGGTGCGACACCATCAGCCGTGGTCACTCTAGTCCTCAGTAGACTATGCTTAAAATTAAGCATGTGCATAAGTGTTTGCAGGATGAGGCCTAAAACTGTATTTGCTGAATTAAAACAAAATAATTTCTTAACAAATCTATGAATGTCTCCTTTTGTAACCACCTTTTATTTATTTTTAAGGCAAAACCTTAATTTCAGTTCTAAATTACTTATGTGTTCCTTTAAATTCTAGTGTGCATTATGTTGGTACTTTCCAGACTAAAATGTTTGAGGCTTGTTTATACTAAGTTTATATTCCACTCAAGAGGTTGTTATGATGCTGTTTTTTGTAAAATATGTCGCTTCACAGTAAAAAATAAAATATCACACTCAGTAGGTACAGTCATTATTGTGAGGGGTTGTGTGCAGGTAAGTGGAATAATTCAAATTTTGATATTATGAATCTTAATTCCAATTTTACAAACTTCTGATATGCTTCCTGAACCATTTACCAAATCTCTTTGCTTGCACAGTAAAAGATCATCTCCTGTTAAACATGGCTTCTCCAAATTTTGATTGCCAGTTTAATTTGGAAGAGTATCTTCTAGAATGATCTAATGCCATTGTCACTATTTCTGTTATCTGAGTATAAAGGTTTCCAAATGAGAGTAAGGAGAAATGGTCTGGGATTGCAGGGAGTTGGGAACTGACAAATTATGGGCAATGTCTTCAACCATTTGATTTTTGCATGTTGAAGTATGTTTTCCATCGTTAAATTTCTGCCCATGACCAAAAGAATGTTTCACTTCCATAAGAATTTTTGAACTTGCTTTCTTTCGTTCTAACTCCTACTACTCCCTGATCGGTGAATTTTCATATATCAGTGGGAATGATTTGTTCACTGTTACTTCAGCTGATATGAAGTTTTGGAAGGGGATTCTTCTACCCCAAATACAAGCTATGAACCCCAGAAGGGGACTGAGAGCATATGAAAACTATCTGCAATAGTGATTGTAAAGCAAACATGCATGTATAGTCATAGAAATTCTTGTACATACCAATGAGTGTTCTAATTAGATGTCACGTACTAGAATTTGAAATTAAACATGGGATACAATCAGAGGTTATTAGACTCCCCAAAAATATGGATTAGTTATTTTTTTAAAATTTTTATTTAGATAAAGTGCTTTCCAAACGTAAATCTTCTAAATATGAGGATAGAAAAGAATGCAGAAATCAAGGAATTCTTTTCTCACTGCCTATTTCTATCCAATCATCCTTTAGATTTTACAGTGCCCATTGTGCTAATTAAGAAAGTACTGTATAGTTTTTGACATTCATTTTTAAAATTTGTATAGTTCACACATTTTAATTTTAATTTTTTTTTCTGGTGATCAATGACCACGAGGACTCATCCATAATCACTAAAAGGCTGTGGACTGTTGGGTACTAAGCTGTAGCTCTGAAAAGTTATTACAGTACTTAGGCTAGAAATTCTTGACTCCGAGGGTCAAAGTGTTAAGATTCTTCTGTAATGCTATCCAAAACTGTCATTAAAACATGGCTTTGGTTCTTCTGAATAACATGTTATTCTCAGTCTTTTCCTGCTTGATTTAGCATGCAAAACTATAAAAAACACATGTAGAGAGTTGCTTTCCACCTTTACATTTGTTCATCTTTTCCTAAAATTTAACCCTTTCTTAAAATGACAGGCCCTTTTAGAGCTTTCAAGTCAATATTCTTCTTCAAAATGAGTTTTTTCTGGTGAGCAAGGTGATGTAATAGAATGCAGCTGCATAAGAAAATCTGGGAGGTAAATGGGAGTGTAAAGGCATGAATCTTGCACCGTTATTGAAGAGGATATTACAGCATTTGGAGTACCCCTCTCCACCCCCCCATAGTGATTGCAATTGTGTGGCCTCATGATATCTTAGGGTTTGTACACACTAATGCTTACTTCAATATAACTTAAGTCGCTCAGGGGTATGGAAAAGCCACCCTGAGTGACGTAACTTACACTGACCTAAGCGCTGGTGTGAACAGCGCTATGTCAACAGGAGATACTCTCCTGCCAACATTAGCTACTGTCCCTCAGTGAGGTGGAGTAATTATGCTGATGGGAGAGCTCTCTCCTGTCAGCATAGAGTGTCTGCAGAAGCAGCACTACAGCGGCTCAGTACATCTGTACAGTCTAGTGTAGACTAGCCCCTAGTGTTAGTACACGGAGGATCAGAGCTCAAGGCTTGAGCTTGGTATGTTGTTTCTGGGCTGGCAGGAGCTAGAAGCACTGTGAAGGAAGCATGTTCAGTCCATTGATGGAGTTTGAGCATCCTATTGTGTCATTCTTTCCAGCAACAACTCTGAGTGACATTCCTTCTAGGAGAATCACTAGGCTATCTCAGGAGTTGGACTGACAGACTGCAGAGAGGGAGAACAAGTTGACTCAAGAGGTAGGGAAAGTAAAGGGAAGAATACAAGATGCTGTTCTGTGCATCTGACAGCATCTTTGGGAATCCTTAGGGAGAAAGAAAATAATGAACCAGCTTTTAATTTCCATAATAACCTTTAATGATACCACATTTGAATAAAAAGTCCTCTTGCTGCGAACTATTTGTATTTTTAGTTCAAAGCCAGATTTAGATTTTGCTATTTCATATTTAATCTTCAAATAAAGATCATTGTGGATCTGGTTAGTGAAATGGCAGCACTAACATTTGATGACTCAATACTATCCAGTAATGTTTTTCCAAATTGGTAGAATTCAGCTTACCCAGATGTTCTTTTATCTCCTAGGAGACAATGCCTCCACCAACACATACTGCATTTTCTGGTCACCATCTGCCATTTGTGGGTTTTACATATACAAGTAGCTGGTAAGTCAGAGTTCTTCAATTGTCGAAGTATGGTGGATATATGAATGTGCTAAACTTCTGATCTGTTGTGTGCCACAAGTTTATGCAAACCTATAAAATAAAGAGCATGTAGAAACAACTGCACTTGGCTGTTGAGGAAAATGGTTTTATTAAGCAGATTATTATATGCTCAGTAGTTGTGTAGGACACATCTAAAATCAGACCCTGCCTGGAGCTAATTCTCTTAGGCCTGATCTACACCTAAAAGTTAGCTTGACTTCAGTTCTTGTTCAAAGGTATGAAATATTCATGCCCCTGAGAAGTATAGTTAAGCCAACCTGTGCCCTGGTATAGATATTGCTAGGTTGACAGAAGAATTCTTCTATTGATCTAGCTACCACCTCCTAGATTTAGGAGTAGCAACGTAAAAACCCCTTCCTTCACTGTAGCAAATATCTACACTGCAGCGGTGAACTGCAGCAATGCCACTGTAGTGCAGACCTAGCTTCAGGCTATGTCTTCACTACACATCATTGGTGGTGACATGTAGTGTACCAGTAGCTACATGCTGTAATGAAAAGCAGGCTGTGTCAATGCTACAGTGTATAGCTATGCAGATAGTGAAAGACTCTGGCGGAGGGGAAGTGCTGGGGAAAGGCTTCAACAGCTCACTGCTGCTGGAACCTTTCACTGTGGCAAGGAAAAACTCTGGCAGGTGGGGAGACATGGGGAAAGGCTCAGCCTTTCCCCATTGCCGGAGTCTTGCCCTGCATCAAGGATGGGCTCCAGCAGCAGGGAGCTGTCAAAGCCTTTCCCTGCAGTAAGAAGAGGCTCTTCAGTGGTGGAGCTGCCGAAGCCTTTCCCCTCCCAGAGCCTTTCTCTGCTGGGGGGAGTCTTTTCCTGTGATGGGGAAAGACTCTAGTAGCAGGGAGGTAACAGGATGCTACATTGCTAAAAATAACAGTGTAGCGAGGGGGACAGTGCTTGGGTGATTATAGAGCACATAGGGTAGTGCTTGATTTGTGTCATGGCTAAGCCCTGGCACCTCTAGGCTTGGCAGTTCTTAGCTCTGGCACCTCTGGGCTTCGTCCGTCAGTCATGAAAGTAAAAATACTGCTTGAGCCCCAGCACCTCTTTCATTACAAATTCAGCGCTGGCATAGGGTACGTACTTGCATACATACTCACACCCTTCAGGCGTGTCTTTACTCTGCTTGCCTAAGCTATGCCTCACTGGCTACACTGCTGTTTATACCCGTGCTAGGAGGGCTGTGTATGTATGTATTCTACATGCTGCTGAAAGAAGCATGCAGTGTAGACATACTTTATGGGTGCAATTTAGTCCTGTGCAGAGAGCCGGCACAAGGTTTGTGCCCCACATAAGGCCTATTTTAAGATCTTATTCTAGCTTCCAGCCAACATGTGAATTTCACCCTAAAAGACACACAGAGGTAAGATAAGATGCACTGGGAGACCCAGAGAAGGTATCAGCTTTAACTGTTTTTTAAATTATTTTCTTTCCTGTCCTTTCATGCCCCTTAAATATTAACGGAATCAAGAAGTTGTTTAACTATGTTGGCTAGAGTTTATAATTTTCTTAGAAGAAGCGAGCCTTTTGGAGGAACTGAAGAAGAGAGTAAGGTCTTCGTTCACTTTTTACTAGTAGTATCTGACATTAGCTACTGTTGAGATGAATGTGACAACTGTTGCAAGTTTTGAGTTTAACTTCGGTCAGTATTTACCTAGAGGTACAATAAATACTAGTGTACCAAAAAGCCAAGGCTCTGCCAAACGTGTGCTTAATGTTACTCACATGGGACGTTCCACTGACTTCAGATAAACTACTCATCTAAATAAAATTAAGCGTGTGCGTAAGTGCTTGCAAAATCAGGTTCCTAGCACTTTCATTATATAGTTACATACATGTCTTCATGAGAAGGATCTGGAAATGTCTCCATTTTAAATTCTGAAATTTCTTAACTGCCATTTTTTCAAAAACAAACATTACAAAGGGGAAATTAAGTTAGAAATCTGTGAAAAATTAATTACAGAGGAGACGACCAAAATACACTAATTTCCATCTAATAATAATACGTTAACAATTGATATCAAAGTACTAATGTTGGTTTCCCTAATTGTGTTGCTACAATGGTTAGAAAGTTCATTTTTTTTACTGTGATGGAAAAATTTAAAACAATCATTTACTGGTCTGGCCAACTGCTTTAATTTAATTTTATTTATTTTTCTAAAATTAACTAACATTTAAAATCCTATTTTCAGTGTGCTTTCAGACCGCAGTTGTCTAAGAATTACAGCTGGACCACCCTCTGTGGACCTTGATGCCAATGTTCAAAGGACTTTGGAGGATAGCTTAGCAACAGAAGCTTATGAGAGGAGAATAAGGCGCCTGGAGCAGGAAAAACTTGAACTCAGTAGAAAACTGCAAGGTAAAGCAATTAAAAAGACCATTTTGTCACTTTCTTTCAGTTGGATTAGGCTGTAGTTTTTGTGAAGTGCTTTTAATATTATGGAAAAAAATTAAAACTTGTTTCCTGGAATCCTTCCCATTGGAAATTAATCTGCTTCATTATTTCTGTTGATAAATGACATTAAATTTTTTTTTAATTCCTAAAGCATCCCATAAATGCCATTTACAATCTGTTGAATTCACTGAAGCCATGGGTTCGTTATTACTCCAGCTGTGGACACTACATACTTATAATCTGGGGGGTGGGAGGGGGGAGAATCTAGATTTGTGTATTTGGCACCTACTGAAGATGTGTTGGCACTTTGCAAGTGGAAATTGTATGATTTAAAGTCCCCATCCTACAAAAACATTTGCAAAGTTTGTTCTTAACTTTATGTATGCAAGTAATTCCATTGATGCCAGTGGGGATATTCACATGTGTAGGTCTTTACGGCATTGACCCTTAGTCTGTTTACAGAGAGGCAGGGAAAGCTATAATACAGAAATTAGTGTACAACCTCACAAAGCAAGGCTCATCTTTAAGTGTAAGGTACAGTATGTTGTTCTTTCTTCTTTAGAGGCATTCAAATGGTATGGATTGTTTGGATTTTCTGAAGTATCCCTTGTTTCTTTATTTTGTTCTCATTTCCCGCTTTTGTGAGCACACACACATTATTGTAACCACAATTTAGGCACCAGTGTTTGAAAGCTTAACCAATGTGTTTGTTTAATATACCTCAGCAGACAGTCTTTTCATAGGTCCATAGAGTTTATAGCCAGAATGGACCATTAGATCATCTAGTCTGACAGGTCATTGATTTGCATCCAGTTACCCCTTTATTGAATCTAATAACTTGTCTTTGACTAAAGCATAACTTATGTTTGGCTAACACATATTTTCCAGAAAGGCATCCAATCTTGATTTGAAGACATCAAGAGATGGAGAATCTACCACTTCCCTGAGTAATTTGTTCCAGTGGTTAATCACTCTCACTGTTTAAATTTGTGCTTAATTTCTAATTTGAATTTGTCTGACTTCAGTTTCCAGCCATTGGTTCTTGTGATGCATTTCTTTGGTATATTAAAGAGCCCTTTAGTACCTTGTACTTTCTCCCCATGAATTGAACTTTTTAAGTCTTTCACTGTAAGGCAGCGGTTCTCCAAACTTCATTGCACCATGACCCCAGGAGGGAGGACCAAATACCGAGCCCGCCCAAGCCCCACGCCTGAGCTCTGTTGCCCCGGGCGAGGGGCCCAAAGCTGAAGCCCCAGGGCTTCTGCCCTGGGCTGGAGGCATGTAACATTAGCTTTGGGTGGTGGGGCTAGGGCTTCGGCTTCAGCCCCAGGAACTGGGGCTTGGGCTTCAGCCCCGGGCCCCAGAAAATCTAATACCAGCCTTGGTGACCCCATTAAAATGGGGTGGTGACCCACTTTGGGGTCCCAACCCACAGTTTGAGAACCCCTGCTGTAAGGCATTTTCTCCAGCCCTCATTTTTGTGACTCGTTTCTGTATCCTCTCCAGTTTTTTCAATATATTTTTTAAAATTTGAATACCAATATCGATCTCACCAGTGCCACATACAGAGATAAAATAACCTCCTCCTTTTTATACATCAAATGACTTTATTAGCCCCTTTTGCCACACCATCACTCTGCGAGTTCATGTTCAGTTGCTTGTCCACTATGACTTCTAAATCCTTTCTGGCATCACTGTTTTCCAGGATATAGTTTCCGAGGTATGATCCACATTCTTTATTCCTAGATGTATCACTTTGCATTTGACTGTGTTAAAACACATTTTGCTTGAATGAGCCAAAACTCATCCCGGTTTGGCAAATTTTATCAGCAATTATTTTATATTTACTTCCAGATCATTGATGAAAAATGTAAATAGCATCAAGCTTAGTACTAATCCCTGTGGAGTCCCATTAGAAACAACACCATTCTGTGATTTCCCCATTAACTACTTTTTGAGATCTGTTAGTTAGCCAGTTCTTAATTCATTGACTGTGTTTTACTGATATTGTATAGCGCTAATTTGTTAATCAGAATGTTGTGTGATATTAAGTCAAATGCCTTATGGAAGTCTTAATATAGTACACCTATACAGTTGCCTTTATCAGCCAAACTTGTAATGTCATCAAAGAATGTAATCAGGTTTGTTTGACAAGACCTATTTTCCATAAAACCATGTTGACTGGCATTCATTATATTCCTATCTTTTAATTCTTTATCAATTGATTTCCAAATCAGCTTTTCCATTATTTTGGCCCAGATTTATGTCAGGTTAATGGGCCTGTAGTTTCCCAAGTCATTCTGCTTTTCTTTTTGAATAATGGCACAACATTAGCACTCTTCTAGTGTACTGGAATTTTCATGATATTCTAAGCGTTATTCATAATTAACATCAGAGGGCCAGAGATCTCCTCAGACAACTCTTTTAGGATTCTTGAATGCAAATTATCCAGGTTTTCTGAGGCAGGATGACCTGACCACCACAAAACACAGGGCCAGACAACGCTCCTCACCTCCCCCCAGAAAAGAGCTAGAGAGAATGCAGTGATAGACACAAAAGGGTGTTTAATTATCATCATCATCATTTGCACCCAAAATACTTCATTCCATTTCTCCACAGCTTTTTTACCTCCACAGTAAGTCCATCGTTTCCTGTGGAGGCAAGCCCCAGCCTCTGCCCAACTCTCCCCAAACCCAGTTTTTGCTCAGCGGGTGTTTGTTCAATCTCCTGCCCCTGATTCTTTTCCTTAGGCACATCTAGCTACAGCTCCAGTCTTCCAGAGCACTGCCTCATCCTTCTCTCTCCTCCTTGGATTGAGCTGGATCTAACTTATATAGGCCCACACCCCTTCCACTCCCAGCAGTCTTTGAGAGGACTACTAATTAGAGTCAGCTGCTTGGGTATTTTGTTTTTGGTTTCCTTCCCTCCCCCCACCCCCATGTGACAGTTCACTCTGTCGCACCCTATTAGACTGGGTAACTTCCATTACTTCATCATCCCCATGTGATACAACCACACCGTCCTGTTTCTTTCCAGTACAGACCAAAAATATTAATTGAACACTCTGCCTTTTCTTCATGATTAACATTTTACCATCTTTTTTGTTCCTAGTATACTTTTAAAAAACTTCTTGTCCCTAGCCCTGCTATCTATGGATTTTTTTCCTGATGACGTTAGCTTTCCTTGTCAATTTTCTGAACATCATAACTTCTAATTTATATCAATTGTTATCTATTCCCCCTTTTTTCAATTTAGTATATATTGTTTTTTATTTATAATTTCTGTCTTCCCTCACCCCCAACCAGGATGGACTTTTAGTTGAAGATTGTGGAATCATGGCTTTTTAGCCATCTAATAAACTCTGCTTAAAAAATCTCCCAATTTTCATTTGCATTTTTTGTCTAAGCTTTTCCTCTCGATCAGTTTCACTCATAATTTTCTTGAGCTTTGGGAATTACCCCTTGTGAAGTACCAAGTATGTATATTACTGGTTGGACCTGTCTTCTGTTTGCCCATATTGAATGTAATCAGTTCATAATCACTGGTCCCTAGGCAACCACCAACTTTTGGTCCAGTGATTAATTCATCTTTATCGATTATAATGATGTCCCTCCCTCATGCTGGATGTAATATTTTCTGTGTTAGAAAATTATCTATAATTTTTAGAAACTCTGCTGATCTTTTACTACTGGCTGCATGAAACCTCCAGCATGCATTTACCAAATTGAAGTGCCTTGTAACACCACAATTTCCCCTCCACACACATTAAAGACAGGTGTTTATGGAGTAACTCATCCTGATCTCTAATTTGATTTGATGGTCTGCTGGTTAACACATTGATCCATATGTATTAAAGATCCTGTGCTTCTGAGTTACCAATTACTTGTAATTGTGTCATTAGTGTAGAGTGTCACTTCTCCACCTGTGCTATCTTTCCTGAACAGTTTATAATCAATAATCAATGCTTTTGACATTCCAGTTAAAGCAGCTGGAATCAGTAAGGTCAAGTATGTAAAATTTCTTCTCTTCAGTATGAATTTTCAGTTCCTCCTGTTTTTTTCCAGTCTTCTACCATTGGTATAGAGACAATTTTGTGCAATTCTCTATTTATCAATAGTGTCACTTTCTTCTGACATCTTAAAGAGTATATTGGGGAAGTGTGGAAGGCTTATCTCATGGTACTCTTCTTTGTTTTTAGAATCTACCCAGACAGTCCAGGCTTTACAGTATTCAACTGTGGATGGTCCAATAACAGCAAGCAAAGATCTAGAAATTAAAAGCTTAAAAGAAGAAATTGAAAAGTTAAGAAAACAGGTAACCGGTAAGTCCCAAGTATTTACATACAATCTTCCAGTGGAAAAGATGCACTTACAAAGTTATCATGAACAAGGAAAAAAACGACTGTTATTGAGAAAAACACTCCTTTTCAACCTAATGCTGATTTCATAAGATTGACAGCATCTACTTTTTGATGTCCCATCTTAAATTTACCATTCAGCAGTAATTACTGAGAAAAACATTTTCCTTCTCATTCTGTTACATTTATATGTCTGCCATTTTGTACACGTTTATCATTGAGGACCTGATTCACCTTTACTTATTATGCCCACTGTAACTCCTTTGACGTAAATTGAGTTATTCCTAATTTACCTGATTATGAATCAGGCCCTAAAATAGTAGCCGTGAAACCTCAACTCTAATTTGCATTGCTATAATTTTTTCTAACAGTGTTCTCAAGAACAGATTAAGTCTTTCACTTGCCTTAATTGTTGTAAATGTACAGCAGGTTTTTTTGCAAAGTCACAGGCATACGTGTATGCACAATAGTACTTCTTGCTGTCCCATCCCTTGCTGTATTATCGTATTTAAGCAATAAAGTGAAACTGGTAAACCCAAGAAGGGTGATTATATTGTGTCCTTCCAGCCTTAGCAAATTTTAAAAACTGGAAGGAAGCATATTTATATCACTTCATCCTTCTCGCTGAGTAATCTGGTGCCGTTGGAGCGTGCGGTAAATTCTTGAGTGAGTTAAATTTGGCACCTGATATTTCAAGCATAATGGGCTATGATCATAATTCTGATTATAATCATACTTGCTTTAAAATATGTTTAAAATCAACAGTGTGTCAGCCAGTATGCAGTCTCATAGTTTTCTTTACCATTTTAAAGTGCATCCAGCAGTTTGGCTGCAGTAGTGGAATGACATTAAAAGATAAGATTTTTGTTTTATCTGAAATATCCTAATGTGTAGGTACTTTTTTCTGAGAGTTTAGCTCTGCAGAAAGGCTTTTTCTGTCCAAAACAAGTGGAGACAAATGAATCAAATAACTATGACAACTGAGCCTTGTTGTGGGGGGAAGGTTAAAATTTCATATTGTGTAAAACACATATCCAGGTTTTAGGGATTAAGCATAAATTTATTAATAGTGCTCTGTTGCATGGAAAACACCACTTGTTCCAAGAAATGCGCCTGAGCTGAACTCTAGAATTCAGATCCATCTGTAAATACAGGGTTTTGAGATTGAGACCATGTGTCTGAAAAATGGAATCGCTTACAATTGCACTTGGTGAGTCATCAGCAGTGACAATGAGACATTCTAATGATCTGTCTGTGTCGAATTTGCAAAACATAAAAAAAATTGCACATGAAAGATGATTGCTTTGAAACAGACAATGGAGATCTAGACAACTTTATTCCTCATGACATGTCTCTGCATCCTCCTCTGTCTTGGTTGTAAGGAGGTGGCTGTGAATAAAGTTTCTACATCCTGAAGTTTCCTAGTTTGGGACATGATGTCAAGTTGTTTGGCCCACATTTTGTCTAATCTCTTAAATGGGATAGTATGTAGGGTTAACCACTAGATCTTAATTTTTCTATTACATCTGCAGCTCCATCAGAAAGTCACTAAACTTTTTCATCATCTAATTCTTTTTAGCTTCATTTGACTTTAAAAAAGTAAGTTAACAAACACAAAGTTCTATGCATTGTTGCTGACACCTGTGAGGCTGGTGTGCAAAGAAAAAGGAACTATGTTGGCTTTGGCTTTATTAGAAATGCAGGTAAAAATAACTACTAACATGTACCATATGCACAAGGATTATGGGCCAAACAGCCACTTGTAAAACTAGCCCTTGAGAGGGTAGAATGAGCAGAAAATCTCTCAAATGTCCCAAAAGCTGCTGGATGGAGGAGGGCTGTGCCTATGAGTATGTCTAGACCTCAAGCTGGGGGTGTGATTCCCAGCTCAAGGAGACATACCCACACTAGCTCTCATCCAGCTGGTGCACTAAGAATAGAGTGTAGGTGTAGTAGCGCAAGTGGCAAAAGGGGCTGGCCTTCCCAAGTCAGAGAGGCTAGGTACATACACGGGCCAGCTAGGCCCTCCTGCCACTTGTGCTATCGCGGCTATGCTCTGTTTTTAGCACAGCAGCTTGGCAGAGCTGGACATTGCAGAGTAGCAGCCGTGTTAGTCTGTATTCGCAAAAAGAAAAGGAGTACTTGTGGCACTTTAGAGACTAACCAATGTATTTGAGCATGAGCTTTTGTGAGCTACAGCTCACTTCATTGGATGCATTCAGTGGAAAATACAGTGGGGAGATTTATATACACAGAGAACATGATACAACAGGTGTTACTATACACACTGTAACCAGAGTGATCACTTAAGGTGAGCTATTACCAGCAGGAGAGCGGGGCAGGAGGAACCTTTTGTAGTGATAATCAAGGTGGGCCATTTCCAGCAGTTGACAAGAATGTCAGAGGAACGGTGGGGGGGATAAACATGGGGAAATAATTTTACTTTGTGTAATGACCCATCCACTCCCAGTCTCTATTCAAGGCCCCCCACCCCACCCCCGTTCCTCAGACCACTAGGTTTTAGAGCCCAGCTCCAGCCTTTTTTAGCCCTGTATTATGAGCCTAAATTGGGTGACCCGAGCTCTGAGATTCTCTGCTGTGGGGATTTTTTGCAGTGTAGACATACCCTAAGGCACTCGTGTGGAAGGCAGGAGAGGTGGCTGCCAGATTAAGAGGAGAGATTTGATTCCACATCTCCTACCTCCCAGATGAGTGTCTTAATCACCAAGCTATAGAATCATTCTTATTCTCTTGCCCATTGGCCCAGTGAATATTTATATAGTTATACAACGTAGAACAACTTCAGCAGGAGAGATTGGGAGTGGCTATAGGCTATTCTGGGATTAACCTGGTTCTCAGGGCATTTAACTGGGAGAGGAGAGACCCTTCCTTGCTCCAGTGAATATTTATATAAAGGACAGGAGAGACTGAGAGCAGAACTGAGAGCTGTTGACTAGTCTGAGGTGGTCCACTGGCATTCGTTCTGTGCTTCCCTTATCATCACTCCTCTCCCCAGATGTAAGAGTTTTTAGGCCTTTGCAGGGTTCCTGACAGAACTCTGTGCTCCTTTAGTAGCCTGCAGAGGACAGCTCCTGGTTCTCCATAACCCTTACATCTATGACACTAAACCCTCAAATTATTGCTGAATTTTCCAAGTAACTAGCTCATCTATGGGTTTTTCCACAAGAGGGAATGTTATGGCTCTAAATAAGTAGGGTAATATATTTCTTTGGCATGCTTCTTAGTCAGGGATATAAATAATTTACTAGCAACACAGTTAGTATAAATTTATAAATCTGTAGCATAAATTGAATAATTGATGTAATAGATTTAAATATGAAATCCACTCCTCTATTGGTCTGTGAAATTAAGTTACTTCGCTACCATCACCTCACAATACTTCCTATCTAACAAAGCTAAAACCTATCCTAAAGATATACATGAAGTAGTGGATGGCAAGGTGGGCAGATATGATCTTTTATTTTACCAACTTCTGTGGGTGAGAAAAATAAGCATTCGAGCTACACAGAGCTCCAGTAAAAGATATTATCTTACCCACCTTGTCTCTCTTAATGTCCTGGGATTGACATGGCTGCAACTACACTGCCTACAAGTATTGGGTGGGTGCATAAGTTGTAGCTGCAGAGTGGTAGCAGCAAAGCAGCTGCTGGAATTTTAATATTGTCCGTTTTTTTGCTGCCTGGTAAAGGGCAGAATTGCAACTAGAGTGGTCAATTAATTGTAGTTAACTCATTAACCCAGAAAAAATTAATTGCAATTAAAAAAATTCATCACAATTAATTGCAGCTTTAATCACACTATTAAACAATAGAATACCAATTGAAATGCATTGAATATTTTTGCATGTTTTTCTACATTTTCAAATATATTGTTTTCAATTACAACACAATACAAAGTGTACACTGCTTACTTTATATTATTATTTATGAATACGAATATCTGCACTGTAAAAATGATAAACCAAAGAAATAGTATTTTTCAGTACACCTCATACAAGTACCCTAGTGCAATCTCTTTATTGTGAAAATGCAACTTACAAATGTAGTTTTTTATTGTTACATAACTGCACTCAAAAATAAAACAATGTAAAACTGAGGAGCTTACAAGTCCACTCAGTCCTTCTACTTGTTCAGCAAATCACTCAGATAAACAAGTTATGGGAGATAATGCTGCCATTCCAGAGGACATACTTCCATGCTGATGACGCTCGTTAAAAAAGTAATGTGTTAATTAAATTTGTGACTGAACTCCTTGGGGAAAAATTGTACGTCTCCTGCTCTGTTTTACCTGCATTCTGCCTTATATTTCATGTTATAGCGGTCTCAGACGATGACCCAGCATATGTTGTTCATTTTAAGAACATTTTCACTGCAGATTTGACAAAACACAAAGAAGGTACCAATATGAGATTTCTAAAGATAGCTACAGCACTCGACCCAAGTTTTAAATATATGAAGTGCCTTCCAAAATCTGAAGGGACGAGTTGTGGAGCATGCTTTTAGAAGTCTTAAAAGAGCAACACTAATGCGGAAACTACAGAACCCAAACCACCAAAAAAGGAAATCAACCTTCTGCTGGTGGCATCTGACTCAGATGATGAAAATGAACATGTGTCAGTTTGCACTGCTTTAGATAGTTATCGAGCAGAATCTGTCATGAGCATGGAATGGTGGTTGAAGCCTGAAGGGACATATGAATCTTTAGTGCATCTGGCATGTAAATATCTTGTTACGCCAGTTATAACAGTGCCATGGGAATGCCTGTTCTCACTTTCAGGTGACATTGTAAACAAGAAGGAGGCAGCATTATCTCTTGCAAATGTAAACAAACTTGGCTGAACAAGAAGTAGGACGAAGTGGACTTTTAGGCTCTGAAGTTTTACATTGTTTTATTTTTGAATGCAGTTGTTTTTTGTACATAATTTTACATTTGTAAGTTCAACTTTCATGATAAAGAGATTGCATTACAGTACTTTTATATAA
The DNA here is from genome assembly GCF_965140285.1 of Lepidochelys kempii. Classification (NCBI taxonomy): domain Eukaryota; kingdom Metazoa; phylum Chordata; order Testudines; family Cheloniidae; genus Lepidochelys; species Lepidochelys kempii. The sequence goes on from NC_136382.1 coordinate 158,101,515, forward strand.
GGTGAATTGAAAAATATTACTACTTTTTTTATAGTGCAAATATCGGTAATAACAATGAATATAAAGTGAGCAGTATACACTTTGTGTTCTGTATTGTAATTGAAATCAATATCCATTAATAGTTTTCAGTTTCATTATGCACATCACTTAAGTAACCATGTGTGTATTTACTTGTACATACATTATGTGCTCCTCTCTGGTTGAAACTAATCATTTTTAAAGTGCTCAGGCAAAAACTTAAAGGTATTAACAAAAAGAGAGGCAAACCAGCTGTCTAACTTAGGGGGTTCTCAATCTTTTTCTTTCTGAGCCTCCCCCACCCCACACACCATGCTATAAAAATTCCATGACCCACCTGTGCCACAAACAACTGTTTTTCTGCATATCCAGTGGATTAAAAGACAGGGTCGGCATTAGGGGGTAGCAAGCAGGGCAATTGCAAATCTAAGTTGTTTGGGTTTCAGCTTCAGCACTTGGCGGCGGGGCTTGGGCTTCAGCTTTCTGCCCTGGGCCCCAGCGAGTCTAACACCGGCCCTGCTCTCTGGTTTATTTTGGCGGACCCCTGAAACCTGTTTGAGGCCCCTCAGGGTGCCCCAGTCCCCGGTTAAGAACTGTTGGTCTAACTTATTGTGAGTAGAGTATGATTACAGAAATAAGAGACAAAAAAGAGCTGTACGGTTACCTAATCTGTTCCCTTTCAAGGCATGTTTTTTCCCCACAATGTATACTTGAATGCCTTGTCTGGTCCAACTGTTGAATTATAGAACATTCTGGGCTGCTTCTTATGTTCTTACTAATCTGATCCCATCCAATAAAAGTTTGTGATGGAACAGGAATGTTGCAGTGTAGGTGTTTTCATATGCTTTTTACAACATATATTATAAAACTTGGCTATTGAGAAGATATGGGTCCAAATCAAATACTCATATCTGAACACTTCCGAACTTTGGGGGAGTTCAGACCAGAAGCTAGAGCCAACATTCTGGTTGGCCCTTATCTCTAAACACAAACCCTAGGCCCTCTGAATTTTAAGGAAGTTCAGATTCACATTTTGCAGTTTGGGCCCATCCCTATGACTAATGAATTAAGCCTATAATTAGAGCCCTGCATATCTACGGATATTTGCTTTATATCCATAGATATCTGCATCTGGATGAAGAATTATTGTTTGTCATTAAAATGTAGCTACCAGTTTTTGGTTCAAGTCTTTTACCTGCTTTCTTGACTAGTCTAATAATGAGCACCTGTTGAAGATAGTGAAAATGAATTTAGAAATGTGTCAGATTCAGGGCTCTCCCCAATGAGACCTTCGTAAATCATGACATTTTTGTCTATCCAGTCTTCCAGGAAATGACAACCAAACATATGCTTTCAATTTTTGAGGTTAAAGTTATATATATATATATATATATGGTTCTCTAAGTCACATAGAGGAAAACTTTGAGGAATCCTTCATATTGCCAAATATATAAAGGATAGCAATAGAAGAAAGAAAATAAAGCTATGGAAGAAAGTAGTTCACGCATAGAAGAGAGATTTATCTTGGCTCAGTATAACTACATATAAACTTTCTTCTGCTGGTGACTTCAGAGTAGAATACATGAGACAGGCAGTTAATAATTTCTGGCATTGAGCTCTATCTGCAGTTTAAGCACATTCTTTTAAGGTTTTAAAATAAGAGTCAACAAATTAAAACAGTAGAGAGTGTTTATAGGGATAAAAGTTGATAGTTATTCATCTGCCTATAAAATCCTTGTGTTCCATAACTTGCAGCTCTTAAAAATTGTGTGTACGTATGTGTATTTGTATTCATATGGTATTTGTATTTGATTGCTTTAAGAGCCAGGCTGTTAAGCTTGCACTTCTGAAAATGTAGTAAAAGTAAGGTCTTCAGATTTTTATTAAAAGTGTGTATGTTTTTCTGTTTGTACTATGTAGATACACGCCTATGGGGTGATATCCTGGCCCCATTGATGTTAAGGCAAAACTCCCATTGATTTCATAGGGCCAGGATTTAACCTACAGTTGTGTATATATCCAAATACACACTTTTAAGAAAAGAGGTAGCAAAGAACAGGAATTAACTTATGATGCATTTTCCTTTCCCCCTCAAACTTCTCAGTGGTCTACTATACTTTCTGCAATTCTGCTTTTGAAGTTGTAACTTTTGGGTATTCTTATATTTGACATAATTTGGATATGCTTTGAAAATTACTTTTGTTTTCTAAGTGAGTAACAGTTTATAATAAACGATTTTCAGAAATATGTGCCTTCCTGTAGTTACAGTAATAATAAAGCAGGTCACATAAACACCAATGGTGTCAACTCTAGAAATAAAACCATCTGAAAATAATTTGGATATCAACAACAGAAGACGACTTGTTAGCTCTTGAGTAACCCAGCACTTTTTTGCTGCTGCTTTTTGCTTGAAGGGGGAAGAAAAAACATGTTAGGATACAGTGTCATTTGAAATGTCAGGTAATGTGCTGCATCCTAGTGTACAATAGCTAAAGTCACATGTCATGCTGTATTAAATTATGAAATGAGGTGGTATTTGCCATATTATATCACATAATAAAATGACAATGTATGTCATTTGGCATGTCACATTATAACATGTTGTAACTGTGTCTGTTCCATCACATTAAAAACAAACATGGCAATCAAAAACCATAGATTTTAAAGAGACCCCGAAAACACCAACCCTAGTTTGAGATTATATTTGTCATACTACCTGCATAAGGGAATGCAAAGGAAAACAGTTTAGGCCATCCAAACTCTATGCTAATGGATAGTAAGTATGATTTCCTCTTAACATATTTAGCATTACCTTTTCTTTTTAGATTCCGGTCAGCTGGAACAGCAACTGGAGGAGGCCAGTTCTGCCCGACGAGAATTAGATGATGCTTCTAGACAAATCAAAGCTTTTGAGAAACAAATTAGAGCACTGAAGCAAGAGAGAGAGGATCTTAATAAGGTACAAAGTGCTTTGTTAGATATCTTTCTAGACAATAAAGCCAGTTTTACTTTTATTATATTTCTCTTAAAATGAGAGTTGTCTTAACATCTCATTTGCAGAGTAAAATTAATTAGAAGGTGATACAAATGTATCACTCACCTTCTGCATTCTGACTTCTTTTTTTGACACAAAGAGATTACTTAAAGCATTATGTATACTGTCATATGGGTGTTCCTAGCAAATTGATTCCAGACCTTAAACAGATCCATGAAGTGATTTCTATGTTGCCTGCACAGAAAGCCTTTCTTGGCCTCAGATTAAGGTGATAATTATAAAGGCTAGTAGGCAAAGCATAGATGAACAAGTACAGAGTAATGATTTAATCTGAAGTCTGGTAAGCATAGTGGGAAATGTTGCTCCAGCTATTCAAGAAACATTGACTTTGTGGTATATGGACACTTCCTGGGGAGGGAGAAGGAAGATCTGCACATCTGAGGATTAAAGAAATAATTTGGGAAGAAAAAAATCAATATTTTTCACCATTGCCATTTCTTCTCCTCGTCCCCTTATTTTTCTATATCTGCTCGGGTGCTTGCAATCCTCTCTCTTGTATGCAGATCTTGCTACCATAAATACATGCTTTCACAATGACCTCTACATGGGGCTATACCGTAAAATCAACTTGGAAACAGGATGTCGTGCAGAATATGAAAACATGCTCGTTAAACAGGGTCTCTCACCATGAAAACATTAAATTAGTGCCCTGATTCTGCTTTGGGTGCTAATTTACCAAGTGAAGTTAAAGATGTTGGTTTTGACCTACAAAGCCCTTAGTGTGTCTTCATATCTGCCAGAGAGACCATCTCTCTCCTCATGACAATACTGGGCATTAAGGTTCCTTTGACATGCTAGAAAATTTGGAAAATGCTCTTGACTTTGTGTAGCCAGCAAAGTTGCAAATTATTTTTTCCTCTACTCCCTGTTGCATGCTTACGCAGGCTCTCTTTTCCTCACTCCTTCTGCACTGGTCTGCTTTGATTGTTTCATGACATCTAGCCAAACTGTTGTGGAGACTCAGTCTTACCCCAGTAGCTGAGGTATATTATCCTTAGCGTTTATTCTAAACTCTGTCATGTTGAGTTGCTATCCTGGAGAGTTATCCACAGAATTTAGATAGACTTCCCTATATGCCCATATCCCTTTAAAGGGATAATTCACTTGTGTTGGTGTTACTTGCTGCAACATTCGATACTATGGTGTAGTATATGTAGGCTTAGTAGCATTTGATTTTTATTATTTTAGAATTTCAACCAATAATATCAGTGTTTGTTTTAAGCAGATTTTTTTTATTTTTATAGATTTACATTTTCACATACATGCAAGGAAGGCAGTCACACAATAATTATTTAACAACAGTAGATGGTGAGATTCAAAAAGTTAAAGCTTTGTAACCATTAAAACACAAGTTGCAACATCACATGTCAAACTATACAAAGTAAATATCCCTAAATCAAACTCTAATAAATTCTCAAGCAGCATTTTTGTTACTTGGCCTATCTGTAAATTTCGATTATTATAAATGGAAATATTTTTGTAGGTTTGTGAATGTACAGTGAAATCATCGTTTATTGATGTGTAGTGATGATAATTGAATCCTGCCAAGCCTAAGTTTATGGGAGTTATAATGGCTGTGTGGAGGAGGTTGACTTCCAAAGAGTTTGTTTTCATTCACTTAACACTGCATTTTTTATTTGACAGCTAAAATAAATTAATGATGCAATTATTTTTTTTTTTTTTACTTCGGTTAAGTGGTACTGGAAACCTAAGGCAAAGATCATGTATTTGATTAGATCTTAAAAGTATTGAAAGCCTTTGCTTTAGATCTACATAATGGCCAAATTTAGAGTTGGTATAGTTGAAGCAATTCCACCTACTTCAACTGATCATAATCTGGCCCACTACCTTTACAAAGAACTATCACTGCAAGCTCCTGGTCTGTGTCATATATTGTTACCAGTTTTCTATCTTCGGATGCATATATGTGACTCCCGTTCACTTCAGTGAAACCCTCATGCACACATCCAAAGGAAAAATTTGGCCCGAATACTTTATAGGTTTATAACTTTTTTTTTAAACTGTAGGAACTGATGGAGTCTAGTGAGAGATTAAAATCCCAAACCAAAGAGCTAAAAGATGCACACAGCCAGCGGAAACTGGCCATGCAGGAGTTCTCAGAGATGAATGAGCGGCTGACAGACTTGCACTCTCAAAAACAGAAACTTACCCGCCAGGTCCGAGATAAAGAGGAAGAGATGGACGTGGTGATGCAAAAGGTGGAAATCTTAAGGCAAGAGTTACGGAGAACAGAAAGACTCAAAAAAGAAGTAAGTAGTGAAAAGGAGTTTGTAGAGTCCCTTAAGGTAATTATATGTGGAGGATTTACATACAAATAATTCATGCTTACTTCACTGCCTTTTAAAAATATATTCAAGCCGTAGTCTGTACATTTTTAACTCTTTATTCATTTGATTGTTACTTCCTATATAAAATCCAATTTCTCTTTAGAGCTTTGAATTTTTCACTCTTGTATTGAAAATTCAATTCTTACACCAAAAAATATAACTTTGTTTTGGAAAAAAAAAAGAGTTTGTTACCCTTTTTTTTTTTTAGCTGGAAGTCCATGCTGAAGCTGCAGCTGCTGAGGCATCCAAGGACAGGAAATTGCGTGAGCGAAGTGAGCAGTACTCTAAACAGCTGGAGAGTGAATTGGAAGGACTAAAGGTTAGTCTTTTTTGGTTCAATGCCTTTAAAGTTAATAGCCAGCTTGGATTTGAGCTGTAAAATTGCTTTCAGTACCAAGAGGGTATTGTGAATTTTTGACCTCACTCTGTATTGAACTTAAAGGCAAATTTGTATCAAATTGTCTCTACGAAAGGCTATGTGAAAACTGAAAACTTCCCACAATCGCAAACTATTAACCAGTACGTTCTTTTCATGCTAAATGTTAGCTATGTTTAGAGGAGCATCTCTATCATAGTGACACCTGGGTTTTCTGTATTTATTCCTGATCAATGACTTTCATAACTATTTGCTCACTTTACAAGTCGAAGAAGTGTTTTGTAATGTTTGATTTTTCAGCATGAGTGAGTAGTTGCATATAAACTTAATCAGTACATTCAGAGCTCTATGGAGATGTTTTAAACATTACTTTATGACTGCATATTTCAATTATATTTAAGTCTAAATAGAACCAAATGTCTAATAACTGATGTCCCTGTAAAGGAAAATTTTTGAATGTATCATTACATAGCTCAGCCAAGCATGGGGGTGTAGGTCTCAATTCTGCAAATACTTAAGTGAGAGAGTAACTTTATGCGTTTAAATAGTCCCACTGATTTCAGTGGGATTATTCACTTGTGTTAGTATTTCCAGGATCAGGGACTTTATTCAAAGCGCAAATGTTCTCTCGTGGTTTGGTGTTGTGTAGCATGCTCTGTAGATGTTCCACTGTCTGAAGATATATGCCTCAGAGTTGATGATTAGAAATAAATTGGTTTTCTGGTTTCCATATGAAGGTAAATGTGCATTTAGGGGAAAACCATGTTCTTATCTAAGTCAGTAAGGTAATTAACCACTGGAACATTTTATCAAGGATGTGGTGGAGTCTTCATCACTTTAACTCTTCAAATCAAGATAGCACATCTTCCCAAAACATATGCAGTAATTCCCTGTGAAGTTATGGGCTTGATACAGGAATTGCTGCATGAAATTCTATGGCCTGTGTTAGGCAGATCAGACTAGATGATCATAAAGGTCCTTTCTGGTTTAAAATCTATTAATAATAGTTTTGCCTTTGATTTCTGTGGGACCCTTAGCATCCACAAGACCGTTCACAAACTCTTTTGCGCATATTTACAGTAGAACTTCAGAGTTATGAACACCAGAGTTATGAACTGACAGTCAACCACACACCTCATTTGGAACCGGAAGTATGCAATCAAGCAGCAGCAGAGACCCAAAATAAAAAAAAAGCAAATACAGTACAGTATTGTGTCAAATGTAAACTACTAAAAAAATAAAGGGAAAGCAGCATTTTTCTTCTTCATAGTAAAGATTCAAAGCTGTATCAAGTCAATGTTCAGTTGTAAACTTTTGAAAGAACAACCATGATGTTTTGTTCAGAATTACAGACATTTCAGAGTTACAAACAACCTCCGTTCCTGAGGTGTTTGTAACGCTGAGGTTCTGTTGGATTAATTTTGCCTTCCTTCCCTAAGTAGAATACAGAACTTAGGCCTTAAAAGAATCAGTTTGTCCCAAACACAGAATTCATAAAGCTGCTAGTGCTGCAAATCCAGCCTACCAGCTGGAAATGAAGCTGTGTTCCTTCTGCTTCATATATCTTCATCAGCAATAAAGAGTCTGGCATCAGAATTTAGATGGCAGTTGTGGATGAGGCATGAGGCCGTATAAGACATAGTTTACTCTTTAACACCTCTATGGGTTCTGTAGTGCTGAGAGTAATGAAAACTCATTTGTGTTAGTGAACTGAGCAGATAATGACGTTGCTGACATGTAGAGAGAAGATACATGCAGAAATATGTTACCATTTTTATTTGTTTTTGTAATCATAACAAAAATTTATTGTTGAAAATAGTAGCAATATAAGTAACATAGTAAGACAGATGTATTCCCATCAAAGGGCAAATGTAACTTTCTTTAAATAGTATTCAAGAAGCATTTCTTGATTTCCAAATTATTTAATTGTATTGCCACTATTATTATCAGTGTATTTCTATATACATGTTATAGGGTCTTCCACTTCCTGTTTATTGCACTAGACTTAAATGCAAATATTTATTTGCATTTATTATATTGCTGAATAATTTTTGTGGTTTTTGTATGTTAAAGTAAGCTCAACAGAATTTCAAACTATATTATCCCAAGTTATTTTTCTGGGATGGGGAGGGGAAGGGAAGGGTTAAGTGAACAGAAGGATGTGGTGTGAGAGTCTGAGTTGGGAGACTGACGTTTTTGGACATTAGTCCCATTTGCACGTTGCATGAATTTTTTATTAATATGTTTGTGCATATTCCCAGACCTTTTGGATGGAAACATTGTAAACAAATTTAAAATAAATAAACTAGGCATGTTAAATATTTAGACTGTATTTATACTGAAATTCCCAGCCCCATGCCCCTTTTGTTGCCTACCTGAGCAACAACAGATTATTAAATTAAGCAAAATAATAATATAAACAAAAATTGTATGTATACCTATTCAACTTAAATGTATTTATTTCATCTTCCCTATCAAGTTGTATCAGCCAGCCTCTTATAACCGTAAAACCTTTAAATCGCTTGTTTAAAACACTTTGTATCACAAGTTTGGATTCTTGACATAACTAAGTCTGATAAGATCCTTGATTTTTTTTTTCTCACCACAGATGATGGTGATGATTCATCTACAAAGGGATATACATGCCCTGAAACAAACCAAGCAAACTATAGCAGTGTCACTAACGGCTAATCTCTCTGAAGCCAAGCAGAAAATCTGAGATTATCTGAACTGAACACAGTGTTTAAAAATAAAGGAAAGGGACCCTGACATTACGTGATCATCTTTAAAACTTTACAGTTTTGCCACTGTTCCTACTTAACAATACTGCAGTTTTTGTGACATTCCCTATGCTTAAGTACAAGACTCAATGCAGTCTTAATTATCGAGTTGCAATCAGAGACACCATAGTGTCCTTATACTTGAATACATTTTGTAACATTGCTAATAATATTGGTAACATTTTGAATCTGTTGGCTTCACAACATCTTGATGGAATAAGGAAGTATTATTTGCCTTAGTTGAGAGATGGAAACTGTTTCAGATTCTCAAACATGGCCTCTAAACATCTATGTGCAAATACAGTAGATTTATTCCTCAGATGGATACATCACAGTTGCATCATTTGTGCAGTCAAAAAAATGTATATAAAAATAGTTACACATACATAGCTAGAGCTCAAGCTCAGGCCAGCCCCAAATTTATTTTCTATTTACTTATTTCACTGATGAGCTGTAGTTTAATTTTAAGCTTTTGAAAAATACGTGTAACCCTTCTGCCAGTCAGAATTGGCAGCAACAAGGGCCGGGTTCAGTTTCTAGGGGTTCCTTTTCAACAATACAACACAAATCCAGCTCAAGCCTCACGTAGTGACAATTACACACCACCCCTTGGGCACCTCTAAGAGGCAATACTTCCCCTCTCGCAAGCAGAGTCTGAGTGTCGCAAAAAAAGCATTTAATAAAAGGAGGGAAATACTGCGGCATTAATTTGGGAAAACACCGCAAGCAGGGTTTATAAACATAAACCATGAACAAAAAAAATCCACCACCAAGTAAGTTGGGCAGTATCCATTTCCCCTCAGTTTCTTAAGTCCAGCAACCCAAAGGTCCCTTTAATGTGCCCGTCCCTTCTCTGCACCACACTCACCACCTTGGACAGTGCAGACCCAGAGTTCAGAGGTGCATCTGCAGAGTTCACTTCCTACCTTGGGTGGAGGGGGGGAGTGTAAGGAGGCACGTCATACACTCTGCTGCTCAGGCACTCACTTGCCGCCGCTCTCTGCGGGGCTTTGCTCTGGCATTCTCCACCAGCTGCCCTGCTGGCCCCTTGCCACGCCTCTTCACCAGCCACCCTGCTGGGCACGCCTAGATGTCTTCAGGGTCCCCCACTTAACACAATGCTCAGTGATTTCAGCTGTTAGTGGGAGAGCCTCACTGCTGATGCACACTGGTCTCTTGCATCAGAGACACTGTCCCAGAGCAGGTTTAATACTGGGCAAAAATCACACTGGGGAAGAAAGTTACTAGAGCCTCCCCTGGGATAGTGTTTGGGGTGTGCTATCGACCTCTGGGATCTAATTTGAATATGGATAGAGACCTCTTTAATGTTTTTAATGAAGTAAATATTAATGGGATCTGCGTGATTGTGGGAGACTTTAACTTCCCAGATATAGACTGGAGGACAAGGGCTAGTAGTAATAATAGGGCTCAGATTTTCCTGGATGCGATAGCTGATGGATTCCTTCATCAAGTGGTTGCTGAACAAACAAGAGGGGATGCCATTTTAGATTTGGTTTTGGTGAGTAGTGAGGACCTCCTAGAAGAAATGGTTGTAGGGGACAACCTTGGCTCGAGTGATCGTGAGTTAATTCAGTTCAAACTGAACGGAAGGATAAAAAAAAAATTTACGACTAGGGTTTTTGATTTCAAAAGGGCTAACTTTAAAAAATTAAGGAAATTGGTTAGGGAAGTGGATTGGACTGAAGCACTTGTGGATCTAAAGGCAGAGGAGGCCTGGGATTAATTCAAGTCAAAGTTGCAGAAGCTATCAGAAGCCTGCATCCCAAGAAAGGGGAAAAAATTCATAGGCAGGAGTTGTAGACCAAGCTGGATGAGCAAGCATCTCAGAGAGGTGATTAAGAAAAAGCAGAAAGCCTACAAGGAGTGGAAGATGGGAGGGATCAGCAAGGAAAGCTACCTTATTGAGGTCAGAACATGTAGGGATAAAGTGAGAAAGGCCGAAAGCCATGTAGAGGTTGAACCTTGCAAAGGGAATTAAAACCAATAGTAAAAGGTTCTATAGCCATATAAATAAGAAGAAAAAAAGGAAAGAAGAGGTGGGACTGCTAAACACTGAGGATGGAGTGGAGGTTAAGGATAATCTAGGCATGGCCCAATATCTAAACAAATACTTTGCCTCAGTCTTTAATGTGGCTAATGAGGAGCTTAGGGATAATGGTAGCATGACAAATGGGAATGAGGATATGAAGGTAGATATTACCATATCCGAGGTAGAAGCCAAACTTGAACAGCATAATGGGACTAAATTGGGAGGCCCAGATAATCTTCATCCGAGAATATTAAAGGAACTGGCACATGAAATTGCAAACCCATTAGCAAGAATTGTTAATGAATCTGTAAACTCAGGGGTTGTACCATATGACTGGAGAATTGCTAACATAGTTCCTATTTTTAAGAAAGGAAAAAACGTGATCCGGGTAACTACAGGCCTGTTAGTTTGACATCTGTAGTATGCAAGGTCTTGGAAAAAATTTTGAAGGAGAAAGTAGTTAAGGACATTGATGTCAGTGGTAATTGGGACAAAATACAACATGGTTTTACAAAAGGTAGATCATGCCAAACCAACCCAATCTCCTTCTTTGAGAAAGTAACAGATTTTTTAGACAAAGGAAACGCAGTGAATCTAATTTACCTTGATTTTAGTAAGGCGTTTGATATGGTGCCACATGGGGAATTATTAGTTAAATTGGAAAAGATGGGGATCCATATGAAAATTGAAAGGTGGATAAGGAACTGGTTAAAGGGGAGACTACAGCAGGCCATACTGAAAGGTGAACTGTCAGGCTGGAAGGAGGTTACCAGTGGAGTTCCTCAGTGATCGGTTTTGGGACCAATCTTATTTAATCTTTTTATTACTGACCTCGGCACAAAAAGTGGGAGTGTGCTAATAAAGTTTGCGGATGACACAAAGCTGGGAGGTATTGCCAATTCGGAGAAGGACCGGGATATCATACAGGAAGATTTGGATGACCTTGTAAACTGGAGTAATAGTAATAGGATGAAATTTAATAGTGAGAAGTGTAAGATTTAGGGATTAATAACAAGATTTTTAGTTATAAACTGGGGACGCATCAGTTGGAAATAACAGAGGAGGAGAAGGACCTTGGAGTATTGGTTGATCAGAGGATGACTATGAGCTGCCAATGTGATATGACCATGAAAATAGCTAATGCGGTTTTGGGATGCATCAGGCAAAGTATTTCCAGTAAAGATAAGGAGGTGTTAGTACCGTTATACAAGGCATTGGCAAGACCTCATCTGGAATATGGTGTGCAGTTCTGGTCTCCCATGTTTAAGAAGGATGAATTCAAACTGGAACAGGTACAGAGAAGGGCTACTAGGATGATCCGAGAAATGGAAAACCTGTCTTATGAAAGGAGACTCAAGGAGCTTGGCTTGTTTAGCCTAATCAAAAGAAGGCAGAGGGGAGATATGATTGCTCTCTATAAATATATCAGAGGGATAAATACCGGGGAGGGAGAGGAATTATTTAAGCTCAGTACCAATGTGGACACAAGAACAAATGGATAGAAACTGGCCATCAGGAAGTTTAGACTTGAAATTAGACAAAGGTTTCTAACCATCAGAGGAGTGAAGTTCTGGAATAGCCTTTCAAGGGAAGCAGTTGGGGCAAAAGACCTATCTGGCTTCAAGTTTAAGCTTGATAAGTTTATGGAGGAGATGGTATGATGGGATAAAATGATTTTGGCGATTAATTGATCTTTGACTATTAGTGGTAAATAGACCCAACGGCCTGTGATGGGATGTTAGATGGGGTGGGATCTGAGTTACTACAGAGAATTCTTTCCTGGGTATCTGGCTGGTGAGTCTTGCCAACATGCTCAGGGTTCAGCTGATCGCCATATTTGGGGTCAGAAAGGAATTTTCCTCCAGGGCAGATTGGCAGAGGCCCTGGGGGGTTTTCGCCTTCCCCTGCAGCATGAGGCACGGATCACTTGCTGGAGGATTCTCTGCACCTTGAAGTCTTTAAACCATGATTTGAGGACTTCAATAGCTCAGACACAGGTTAGAGGTTTATCGCAGGAGTGGGTGGGTGAGATTCTGTGGCCTTCGTTGTGCAGGAGGCCAGACTAGATGATCATAATTGTCCCTTCTGACCTTAAAGTCTGAGTCTATGAGTATCAGTGATTTCAGCTCTGCTGTGTGTAACAAGACTCTCAATTGAGTCTAAATTAGCACTGTTATTACACAGGGGAGAGAGGAAGGGTCAGACGGTGTCTGGGACCCTTAGGCAAGGCCCATACCACCAAGTACAAGTACCTGTCCCCACCAACTCTCAACCCACTGGGCTTTGGAACCCATTTCCCCCTGCCTAGCGAGTGCCGTTAGTTGAGGGTGAGTCACTCAATCAAAAAATGCCAAGTACAGTTCCACTGCCCTGAATTCACACAAGGATAACAGCCCTTTATTACTCCTGCCCCAATAACAAGAAGACTGAGAATTCAATACCAGCCAAAAATGACCATTTGGGCAAGCAATCCTATCATGCTGAGCACTAGGCAAGGTGGGTGTTCTCATGCAAATGAGATCAGCTCCTGAAGTCCTCTTCCACAGCTCATTACTAGATGTCAGGGGAGAGCTCATTCAGACTCTGCTTACCTACATAATTGTTCACACTCCACTTTGTCTTTCACAACAGCATCTGTGCTGTGGGTCCAGTGTTGTTTTGGTGCTCCAGTATATCACTGAAATGACAGTAAAAAAATTTTATGTACCTGGTACATGAGGTTGCAATGGAGGAGCATGTTACCTGCCATATCTATGTGCAGCAGCCCTGAAGCTAAATTAGCATGTTAGGCAGCACCAAAGCAGTTAAATGGTTATTGACTTTTGCCTGGCAGTGTCTCCCCCACTTTCTCTTAGACTACCCTGAGCCATGTTTAAGCAGGACCACTTTCCCATTCCCCAGACAAACTCCACGTGCTAAGGGCACGATTTCACCCATAAGGCTTGTCTACACAGGGATATCCAGGAATGTTACTCTGAAATAACTAGAAGTGAGAATTTGACAAATGAATTAATCAAAACCAAATTAAGGCCCCTTTAATTCTGAGTAAGAGTGACGATACAGGGGTTTAATGCTGTTTAACTAATCAACTTTAAATGAACATATTTTGTGAATTCAGATTAACTTTCCTGAGTGTCCCCATTTAGCTAGAACATCACAATAAATCATTTTTGTTTTGCTGTGGCTGAGTTAGATAAAATCTTGTGATGCTATAAACTGGAACTGCACAGCTCATGGATTCTGTATTCCCATGCTGACACTAGTTGCAAAGCTCATTTTTTCTTGAGGAGGTCTCCAGCAGTCCTTGTATTCAAATCATCTGGACTTTCTTGCACAGAAAGCAGCTAGCAAGTTCTGTTTAAGCATCAGCAGAAGTAAAGATACAAAAGGCAAGCTGATTGATTCTAACTGAGAATATTGTAATAGTGCATGATACAAAGTGTGGTTATAACCAGGTACCCAAACACTTCAGGTGCATAGGCCAGTTTCAGTCACCCTAAATAACAGGTCTCTAGTATAATTGCACTTCCTGAAGCCCAGTTTTGCTTTATTAAATATTTTTTTATATATTTAAAAATAAGAAAAACCGTTTTCAGGGGGTTTTAAAAGAGAATTAGTACATCTTTTTATTTTAAAAAGAACTCTTGTGCTAAAAATGAGTGTTGGGTTTTAATGTAAAATAGCAGAAGATTATTAATAGTGCCAGTCACATAAGACACACCTGATTTTGAGCCTGATCTTGCTGCCACACTAATCAATGGCAAAACTTCCCGTGACTTCAATGGGTGCAGGACTAACCTCTTGCATTCGAAACTAAGTTAAACAATATTTAAGGAGCATTCAGGTAGCAGAATATCTTGCCAAACAGCTCTCCAGCACTCAAGCTGACATAGAATGAAGTAGTACTAGCTGTTTAGCTTTTATGCTGTGATAGAAATGATAAATGAAATATGCTGGGCCATGTTCTGGTGCTTTTTGCTTTTCCTGACTCAAGGTACAAAATGATGCAATCAAAATGGTACTTAGCATCAGTACTCTGACCAGCATTGGAGTTTCTGCACTGCCTCCACAAATTGCTCGTTCTAGGAATTCAAGTGAGGGCGCTTGTGTGTCGGGATTCAGAGAAGGACATACTAAAATATGTGGACTCTGTACCCAGGACCCTAACCCTCCTACTCCATAATGTCACTGAACTTCATGCTGTAAACCTTCCAGATATGTGAACTCAAAAGATTTAGGGGGAACCAGGACTGCGATATACAAGAATTGAACCCTGTGATCTTTTTCTGATTGCATATATATGAATGCCAGAATGTGGCCTTTTGCATTAAAATGGCAGTATAACCACATTATACAAGGACCTGAAAATTATGTTGTATTTAAGTGAGTAGCTCACTGGTAAAGAGAGGAGTATCAGTCCTGACTCTACTTTGACACTGACTTTTATGCAGTTGAGATAAATGTGTATATTTAACTGTAGTCTATGGTATAAATTATACTCTCTCAGTGTGCCTTCTATAAACATGACAATGTATATCAAGATTGAGTTATTATTAAGCATATGTTTGCGGTGATCTGTAGTGCAAGAAAACTAATTTTGAGATGTTCCTTTTATAGCAAAAGCAAGTTGGTCGCTCACCAGGGGTGAGCAGCACAGAACATCAGCAAGAGATCACCAAATTAAAGGCTGAGTTGGAAAAGAAGAGTGTTTTCTATGAAGAGGAACTATCCAAACGAGAAATAATACATGCTAATGAAATCAAATCCCTGAAGAAAGAACTGCGGGATGCAGAGAGCCAACAGCTTGCCCTCAAGAAAGAGATCATGATCTTGAAAGACAAGTTAGAAAAGACCAGGAGAGAGAGGTAAGTGTATCCCTGCAGCTCACCTGAGAACTCTAGATACCTTAATATCTTCAAATGTATTTACAGACCACACCATCACAGCAGGGTTCTGGCTGTAATCAGAGACATATTGGTATATCTAGTGTCATAGCTGAAAATAAATAAACTTGAAATCTCTATGTGACAGGTTTCCCACAGTGTGCCACCTGGATCTGGAGTACCACTGAGCCCTCTGACCCACCAGCCTGGGCTCCCTCTCACACTGTGCTGCTGTGACAAGCTGCAAAGCCTTCCAACCTTGCACTTTCATGAGCATTCACACTTGTAAGGACACACCCAGCTGCAGTTACATGCAGGCTGTCTAACCACCAGCCTCCCAGTTTAAGACCCCAGAGCAGTACCATCCTACTTGGTCCAATGTGGCCAGTATATGGGTTTAACCCGGTCAGCCTCTCCCTCAATGTGAAGAGGACCATGCACACTTGTGGTAACCAAGATGAGATTATCTCCAGACACCTTAGTCAAATGCACATTGGTTTGGATTAAAACATAAAATAAGTTTATTAAGTTGGGCTGTCAAGTGATAAAAAAAAATTAGTCGCGCTTAATCACACAATTAAAAAAATTGAATACCATTTATTTTAAATATTTTGGATTTTACTACATTTTAGAATATATTAATTTCACTTGCAACACAGAATACAAACTATACAGTGCTCACTTTATATTTATTTTTTATTACAAATATTTGCACTGTAAAAAACCAAAAATACATATTTTTCAATTCACAAGTACTGTAGCGCAATCGCTTTATCATGAAAGTTGAACTTACAAATGTAGAATTATGTAAAAAAAGACTGCATTCAAAAATAAAACAATGTAAAACTTTAGACCCTAAAAGTCCACTCAGTCCCACTTCTTATTCTGCTAATTGGTAAGACAAACAAGTTTGTTTACATTGATGGGAGATACTGCTGCCTGCTTCTTACTTACAATGTCACCTGAAAGTGAGAACAGGCATTCACATGGCACTGTTGTAGCTGGCATTGCACGATATTTACATGCCAGATGTGCTAAAGATTTATATAAAGAAAAAAAGAAAAGGAGTACTTGTGGCACCTTAGAGACTAACCAATTTATCTGAGCATAAGCTTTCGTGAGCTACAGCTCACTTCATCTTATGCATCCGATGAAGTGAGCTGTAGCTCACAAAAGCTTATGCTCAAATAAATTGGTTAGTCTCTAAGGTGCCACAAGTACTCCTTTTCTTTCTGCGAATACAGACTAACACGGCTGTTACTCTGAAACCTAAAGACTTATATGTCTCTTCATGCTTCATCCCCCATTCCAGAGGACATGCTTCCATGCTGATGATGGGTTCTGCTGGATAAGGATCCAAAGCAGTGCCGACTGATGCATGTTCATTTTCATCATCTGAGTCAGATGCCACCAGCAGAAGGTTAATTTCTTTTTTGGTGGTTTAGGTTCTGTAGTTTCCACATCAGTGTTGCTCTTTTAAGACTTCTAAAAGCATGCTCCACAGCTCATCCCTCTCAGATTTTGGAAGGCCCTTCATATGTTTAAAACTTGTGTCAAGTGCTTTAGCTATCTTTAGAAATCACATTGGTACCTTCTTTGTGTTTTGTCAAATCTGCAGTGGAAGTGTTCTTAAAACGGACAACATGTGCTGGGTCATCATCCGAGACTGTTATAACATGAAATATATGCAGAATGCGGGTAAAACAGAGCAGGAGATGTACAGTTTCCTCCACAAGGAGTACAGTCACAAATTTAATTGATGCATATTTTTTTAAATGAGCGTCATCTGCATGGAACCATGTCCTCTGGAATGGTGGCCAAAGCATGAAGGGGCATGCGAATGTTTAGCATATCTGGCATGTAAATACCTTGCAACGCCAGCTAGAAAAATGCCATGCGAAAGCCTGTTCTCACTTTTAGATGACATTGTAAGTAAGAAGCAAGCAGCAGTATCTCCTGTCAAGGTAAACAAACTTGTTTGTCTTACCGATTAGTAGAATAAAAAGTAGGACTGAGTGGACTTGTAGGCTGTAAAGTTTTACACTGTTTTGTTTTTGAGTGTAGTTATGTAATCAAAAAAAATCTGCATTTGTAAGTAACACTTTCACGATAAAAGAGATTGCACTTCAGTACGTGAATGAGATGAATTGAAAAATACTATTTCTTTTGTTTATCGTTTTTACAATGCATATATTTATAATCAAAAATAATATAACGTGAGCACTGTGCACTTTGTATTCTGTGTTGTAATTGAAATCAATATTGAAAATGTAGAAAAACATCCAAAAATATTTAATAAATTTCAATTGGTATTCTATTGTTATAAGTGCAATTAATAGTGATTAATTTGAGTTAATCGCGAGTTAATTGCGATTAATGGACCGCCCTAATTTTACATGATTATAAGTGATTGCAAACAGATCAAAGCAGATTACCTAGTAAGTAAACAAAAATGCAGACTGCTCTTAACATACCAGATGAATTAGCAAATTCTCACCCTGAGTGATAAACAGGCTGGCAGATTCTTAAGGGACAAGCTGCCTTTGCTTTGCAGCTTGGGTTTCCCAGGTTTTCATGCATAAGCTAGAAATCCCTTTAGCCTGGGACTATCACTTCCCCTAGTTCAGTCTTTGTGCGTCAGGTGTTTCCAGGTGTGTTGTTGTAGGGAGAGTGAGGTACCATCATGATATCATTTCCCCCTTTTAAATCCTCTTCCCACTTGCTGGAAAGCTCTTTTGCTGTGACCTGGGTCAAACAGTTCCCATTGTCTAGTGCTAACTCTGAGAGGTTTCTGTTGTACACAGTTCCTGAGGTAATCCTTATGTTTGTGAGAATTTCCACAATAAGCCGTTAACATTGTTTGACCTTTTTACCTTTGTACCTGAAAGGCGGCTTCTGGGTGTTTTCAACTTCACAACATGTTTCAGTAACACATACTTAGCCAAACTTCATAACTTCACATACCTAATAGCACATACAATCCAACAAGATATTAATGTCTTGCAGATCAAGACTTTTAGAATGATACCTCACAAAGCATACTTTGTGCAAAACATATCCTAATTATATGACAATGGTGGATAAGGGGGTGCCAGGGGGTCACACCCTATACTAGCCATCTTCAAAAATATATGTGATGAGGTGGAACAGTTACTCTTCCTTGTGTCAAATTGTGCACTGGCTTTCCACCCCCACCCCCATTCAAGTAACTGGAGTTGCAGGGTTGTAAATCAGGGAAGAATTTGCCCCATTGTAGCTTAAATAATTTTTAGCATTTTTCTCTGTTTGATGTTTTCAGCTTTTCACTGGAGATCAGCTAGTGCTTACACTTTCTGCTGGCCCGGGAACAATAGTTTAAGGTGGCCAGAGGCTGATCTGCACTGGTTTTATTCAGTGCTAACATCTGTCACCATGCCACTGTATACACAAACCTAGTCATGTGTACTGAAAGGGTGATTTGTCAAAGACCTGCTTTTATTGTCACTTGAGGAAGCTTCCATTTTTCCATGAATGTTCACTGCAGGGTCAGCCTTAGGGCCAGGCAAATGGGGCCCACGCCCAGGGCACTGTATCCAGGGGGCACCACAAGGGACTTGGGCTTCCCCTGGCTGGCTGTGGCTGGACGCCTCTCTTCTCTGGCCCCTCCCCTGCTCTGGGCCAGCAGGCTTCTCCCTGACCCCTCCCGCTTCCCTCACTCATGCCTCAGCCAGTTGGCTGAGGGCTCCAATTCTGCCCCGGGGAGCCCAGAGTGGCGCAGCTGGGGCAATCACTGGCGGCACAGCACACCGCTCGCTGCCTGGAGCGGAGCCAGGTCCCTCCCTGCCTGCGACCCTGTGCCACTCGATCTCTGGTGGGGGCCGGCTGGGCCGGGGCCAGGAGGAGCAAAATTTCCACATGAGTCGGGGGCAGAGGGGGGACTTAAAGTGACAGTGTGCTCACTGTCTCTCAGACTTCCCTAAAACACACACCCACAGGCTCTCACGCCCACATATACTGTCTCACAATCCCCCAACACAGATTGTCACACACACATTGTCTCTCTCATACACAGACTGGCTCTCAGACCCACATACGCTCTGCCTCTCAGTCTTCCATCTCAGATTGTCACACACACAGAGTCTCACACTGCCCAACACACATTCTGTCACACAATCCCCCAAGCTCACACACAGGCTCTCTCTATCATGCGCGCACACTCACACACACACACTTATATTATTATTATTGTTATTACTGCTTGGTACTTCCTGTCAAAATGCTTATGGTGAGCCAGGAGTGGTTAGGGCTGCAGGAGGGCCGTGGGCTCTGGCAAGATGCAGCCCCATGTGACAGCGCGAAGCCCTGCCTTGAGCCGCAGGCCAAGTGCCAGACACCACAAGCCACCCCAACAGCACAGAAGTAAGTGTGGCATTACACCATTTACCATGCCACCCTTACTTCTGCGGACAGAGGCCTAGGAATAGGAATTTGCTAGTTGTAGCAGTTACTCATTGTGACATTATCTGATTAAAACAAGACCATGTAGATCATTGTTGCAACCACTATTATATATTTGCAACAAATCTTGCACAAAATGTGGCATGTAAGATGTCTATGAAAAGGTTATGATTTGCTGAATATGTTTATGCTATTGGTATGCATATATCATTTTTGTATTTGAAGTTATGAGTACTGTCTCTATACCTGTATTTCAAATGTTGGCTCCTGGGGTAACATCCACAAGGTGGTTAGCCAGCACATCTTGAAGGGACTAGTCAAAGTAAGTGGCTCATCAAGGGATACTTAACTCACAGTGGACCATGGGAGACACCCATCTACATTGAATGGACTTTCCTGTGGACATTCCATATGAAGTGTAGGTAGGTGATGGCGGAGGAGCGGGAGCCCACAGGAGCCAGGGGTGATGGTGGGAGGAGGAGGGAGGGTGCCAAAATACAAGTTCGCCCAGGGCACAGTTTTCACTGTGGCTGGCCCTGGTTCACTGAATGGTATTCATCAGTAAAGGCAAGTCCATCTAACTGGATAATATAGCCGTAGTAATAATAGCTTGAGTGTATGTAGCACCATCATTGATGAAGGTTTCAAAGTGCTTTACAGACAGTGGCCCATCAGTTTCCTTAATCTTTCTCACAGCAGGAAGTGAGATAGAAGGACTTCAAAGGTGTAGTTCATGCAGAGGGGAAAGGCAGGTGTATGGGATCTTGTACTTCCATGACTACAGAGTGGGAGCTGAGCAGAAGAATGAAAGAGAAGGCAAGAGGCAGGGAACAGCAACTTTAATGCTGTGTTCTTCTTCAAGTGCTGGTCCCTATAGGTATTTACTGTGAGTGTGCATACATGAGACTGGAAGATTCTTCACTAGCAGTGCCCTTGGTCCATGCCTGCACCTCCTCGGGCTCCAAACCAAAAATATAAGGGTGTCCCAGACCAACCATCTCTCCAGTTCCTATCTACTGCTCATGATCCAAGACAAAACTCCAACAGTATCCGCAGCTTTGCTAGAATTCCTGTCTTCTGCCCAGGTTTTCTTGTAAATAGTTTTTACTTTGCGTATACAGTGTGACAAAGTTCCTGCTCTACCTTGGTGGGTCTTGCGCTTATTGGCAGATTTGCTAACCTTGGAGCTTCAAGGCAGCCCTCAGCTTGGCCATTTTTCTGAACCCACAGTCCAGGTCGACTCCTCCTCTGTCTGACCAGGAGTTGGGAGGATTTGGGGGGAACCCAGGCCCACCCTCTACTCTGGATTCCAGCCCAGGGCCCTGTGGAATGCGGCTGTCTAGAGTGCCTCCTGGAACAGCTGTGTGACAGCTACAACTCCCTGGGCTACTTCCCCATGGCCTCCTCCCAATACCTTCTTTATCCTCACCATAGGACCTTTCTCCTGGTGTCTGATAATGCTTGTACACCTCAGTCCTCCAACAGTCCACGTTCTCACTCTCAGCTCCTAGTGCCTCTTGCTCCCAGCTCCTCACATGCACACCACAAACTGAAATGAGCTCCTTTTTAAAACCCAGGTGCCCTGATTAGCCTGCCTTAATTGATTCTAGCAGCTGATTGGCTGCAGGTGTTCTATTCAGCCTGTCTTAATTGTCTCCAGAAGGTTCCTGATTGTTCTGGAACCTTCCCTGTTACCTTACACAGGGAAAAGGGACCTACTTAGCCTGGGTCTAGTGTATCTGCCTTCTATTACTCTCCTATAGCCATCTGGCCCGACTGTGTCACAATAGATAGTGTTTTGGGATTAGGAGTTCTGCCAC
Source organism: Lepidochelys kempii (assembly GCF_965140285.1). Taxonomy (NCBI): domain Eukaryota; kingdom Metazoa; phylum Chordata; order Testudines; family Cheloniidae; genus Lepidochelys; species Lepidochelys kempii. The sequence goes on from NC_136382.1 coordinate 158,123,282, forward strand.
CGTTATTCCCACCATTCAGGTCACCTGTTATGCCCTAAATCCTGCATGGCCTGCCCCAGGATCTTCCCAGTTGGTAATCCCCATGCCTCTTGCTTGTACTGCATCGGAGAGGCTCACATTCCATCCAAGTGCAAGACTTATTGTTCATTTCCACCTCGTACATGACGCTCTTGCAAATTCTGATTTAGGATGCATCTGACGGAGCTCTCCATGAGGCCACAGCCCAACTCTGGGTCTTCTGACCCTGCTGTACATCAACAGGATCCACCTATTACTAGCCATCTGGTCTGGGTTTACCTTAGTCCCATATCGTCCAAGTCCAGACTTAAAGGCTCTAGCAGGCACAGACAAGAAGAGTGTAAGAAAAAACACGCTAATAAGAAGTGGGAGAAATCCTCACCTAGTCCCTCTAAGAAGAGAACTGCCTCCCCTACAGCTTCTAAATCAGGTGAGACTCTGCACCTTGGTGTGAGTGTGTCTGGAGTTGCCAGGGAGCATGGGCCAGTACCATCAGTACTGAGAGCCGAGAACACTCAAAGACTGTTGCCAATTTCAGGCTGTCCTCAATAAGGGAAAGATCATAGCAGTTGTCCCTGCAAGTGTTACTTAATGTGACACTGTACCATGGTGACTTCAGTAGTCATCATGAGGTGGGCTTTTGGCTTCACCCCTCAAGGTTTTCTAAGGAAGTCCAAGCTATGATGGAGGACCTCCCCTTTGGGAGTAACATTCTGTTCAGCAAAAAATGGATGAGTCATTACACTCTCTCAAAGGTTCCCAGATGACCCTCCTCTCCCTGTGGAATTATACCCCAGCACATTGGAGGAAGTACTCTAAACTGTCTCCTTACAGTCAGCATCCCTCCCCCAGCTCCTTGTTAATCAACAGACTTACAAACCAGCAGGAAACACCAGAAGTTACACCACAGCAGACAACATACTCGCCACTTTTCACCCGCAACCCCATCAAGAAGTCATTTTGACAGGAGCTTCAAGAGCTCCAGCCAGTCTCCACATCGCCAGATACCCACTTCCACTTCTTTCCAATGTATCAACACGTTACACTAGACAGATGGGTCCCAGAGATCATCTCCACCGCTACACAGTAGAATTCCTTTCCATCCCTACATGAAATCCCTCTCCCCAGCCCTCTTCAGGGACCTCTTTCATGAGAGGTTTGTCAGACAGGAGATAGATTGCCTTCTTCAGCTAGGAGCCATAGATCCCATGCCCCCTCAACACAAGGGGAAGGGTTTCTATTAGAGATATTTCCTTTTTCCCAAAAAGAAGAGCAAATGGACACCCATGCAGAATTTATTGCAGTGACTTTGGACTCAACTTCAGCCAAAGGCTATTTAACTCTGAACAGGTTCCTCGCAATGAGGAACCTCACTGCCCAACTCTGCCTGACAGCTTGTTCCAATCGGATCCTTTTAGCTCACATAGCCACCTGTTATACATAACACCCTACATAAGGCTCCATCTTTATTGCCTTCAGGTGTGATTATGCATGGTTTGTGCTCTGAACAGAGATACCTTAGACAAACCAATCTCAATCATCACAGAGCAACCAAGTGGCACAAAATTTTTGAGCCCAAAAAGAATCCCAGCTACACATCAATCTACTGAAACTTCAAGGAAGGTATGAGGCTTGCAGAAGGTTTCTGTTTTTTAGCACATTTCCAATATGTTCTGGTCATGTTGGACAACATGACCACAGGGTTCTACATAAATAAGTAGAGGACAGTGAGGTCCACCCCTCTTTGTGCAGAGATAGTCAGACTATGGAATTGGTGCATCCAACCCCAGATCACCCTTTGAGAGGTGCACCTTCCTGGAGTAATTAACACCTTAACCGACAGCCTCAGCAGACACTTCTACAGGGACCATGAGTGGGAGCTTCACAGCTTGATGCTACAGAACTTCTTCCAGAAGTGGGGGGTCCCTGTAATGGGACTTCTTTGCATCACGGGTAAACAAGAAGCGTCCAACCTACTGCTCCTGTACTGCTCAAGTGCACAATACTAGAGGGAATGCATTCCTGGTACAATGGTCAAAACCACTGATGTATGCTTTCCCAACTATTTTCCTCTTACCTTGGGTCCTTAACAAGATCAAACAGGACAAATCAACAATGATCCTAGTGGCAGCTTGGTGGCCGAGAGTTTTGGTTCACTAGCAACCTCCAGATGTCCACACACCCATATATCAGCTTACAGCCATTGCTGAACCCTCTGACTCAAGACAAAGGTAAAACCAGCCATCTCAACCCAACATCTATCCACCTCAAAGCCTGGTATTTGGATGGGCAGTGAGCTTAGAGAGCTTGTGCTCAGAAATACAATCCATTCTCACTAACACCAGAAAGGCTTCTAGAAAAAAATGATATGCTGCCAAATGGAAGAGGTTCTCCATCTGGTGCCAACATCGCCATGTACTTTTGCTGTAATCTGCAATCACTACCATCTTGGCATATCTCCTGTTGCTGAAGTAATCGAGTTTATCCACCAGCCCATCCACTAGTTTATTTTGTGTACATGTGGCAGTGATTAACGCATTCTGTCCTCTGATAGACAGCTTCTTGGTAATCACCTACACTACAACCAGGTTTTTTGAGAGGTCTTCTCAGAATTTTTCCTCCAGTATTAGTATCTACTCCTAATTGGGACCTTAACCAAGTGCTGTCAGCTCTTATGAATCCACTTTCGAGCCTTTGGCCTCTTGCTCCCTTCTCCATATACCCGAGAAAGTGGCCTTCCCAATGGCAATCATCTCCACCAGGAAAGTAGGTGAGCTTGCATCACTTATGGCAGACTTTCTCCCTTTGTGGTTTCATGAGGCTAAAGTCCCTGAAGTTGCACCCCAAGATCATCCCAAAGGTTCCCTCTGAATTCCACCATACATCTACCAGTATTCTACCCAAAACCTCATGTCACCAAGGAGGACAGAAAGCTCCATTCTCTGGGCGTAAATAGAGCCCTTTCTATCAGTAAAGGATGAAACCCTTTAAAAATCCCTTTAAAATATTCATCTTTATTGCTGAGTAGATTAAAGACTCTGGAAATGGATTTTGGGCTGCATGCTGCTGTTTTATGAACAAATGGAAACCTCTCCTCCTCGGGATATGAGCACCCATTCAAATAGAGCACATACTACTTTCATAGCTTCTCTCCAGTGAATACTTCTCAGAGAAATCTGTAGAGCAGTGACATGGAGCTCACTGCATACATTTACCAGACATTACACACTGGTTCAAGCTTCTTTAGCAGATACATCCTTCGGCACAGCATTCCTACAGTCTGTGGTGCAGCATGGATCCTCGCACCCTCCTCCTCAGTGAGTACTGTTTGTGAGCCACCCACTGTGAAATACACATAGTGACCAGTGCTCTAAGAAGAAAGGAAGGCTATTTCCCTTATAGTAACTGAAGTTCTTTGAGATGTGTGGTCCCAATGTGTATTAAACTACCAGCCTTCCTTCCCATTTTGATACTTCCTAGTTGATTTGTGGTAGAATAGGAACTGAAGAGGTGGTCAGTCAGCCCCACCCCTTATGCCCTGGGTTCGGAGCACAAGGAGGCGCAGGGCACAAGTGTGGACCAACATACACTGCTAGTGAAGAATCTTCCAGTCTCAGGTGCATAGAGCGTATGTGCACGCACCCATGGTGAATACCCATAGGACCACACATCTCAGAGAACTCGTTACTAAAAGTTAAGTAACCTTCCTTTTCCCCTCTCACAGCAAAATTAAAGAACAGACTACATTGGAGATTTCTGTTGTCCTGATCAATGGTAGCTCTTGTTTCCAGCTTTAACATATTCTGATGTCTAAATAGATGGAGTGGAAGGGAGGGGGTCAAATGATTTTTAGGATAGCAGAGATGACTGCTAATTTCAGGAAAGTATAGACAGCTGGGATCCACAGGAAATAGCTCTGTTGTCCCTATGGATATCCTCCTGTTCTAATAAAAACTGGATATTTCCCCTACCTTTATTGATCTGCTGCTGATAGTAGAAGATGGGATGAAATGAAAAATGGCTTTTTAAAAAATCTGTTAAATGGAGGGGGGGCGACACATGTGGGGGGAAAATTCTTCCTTAATGAATTGTTTTATGCAAGAAGAGGGAAATGTGCAAAGGAATCACTTCAACTACTACTGGAATACAGCCATCTTTGGGACAGCAGCCCATTGTGTGTCAATACATTATACCTTTGTTTTAGGAGAGGAAGTGAAGAATAAAATCCAGCTGAAATGGTAGAGGTAGTTTCCATAGTAGCATGTTATCACTATCACAGTTAAAGTTTTGACAAAATACTGGGGTCAGAAACCCTACAAATGCAAAAAAAGGCTACCACATCTTTAGTGATTCGAAATAGAGTTATGGATGTTACCTGAATACTATAGTGACCCTTTAACACCATGCTGGCATGTTAGTTCAGTACTGACTCAATGAGAAGAGTGTCATATAATGAATTGACAACACCACAACCTGTCCAAGTTTTTCTTGGAGCTTTCTCATCCAAATATTGACCAGCCCCGATTCTACATGGTTTATGAGAACTTATCGGGTTACAACCCAAAGTCATGCAGCTACAAAAGTCAAAAGGTGATCAAATTTCCAATTCTAATATAATAGCTGAAAAGTTTCATAAAGTTACTCTATTTCATGTTTGCTGTTTATAAATCTAGTTCCAACAGGATCTTTTAGAGCTCTGTAAAGAAAAAGTGAACATGAATTGAGTCTAGCATGAATGGGACAGTATGTATAATATATGTATAATGTGAAAATCATGAACAAAAAAGTATCAAGTATCCAAAATTAAGGGCCTTGACCCTTCAGTGGGAGTCAAAGACACATAGTACAGGAAGAGTTCAGCATCTTACAGGATCAGCCCTCAAGAATAGAAAACTTTCTTTATAAGGGCCTGACCTTGCACCAGGCTCTTTTAGAACAGGCATGTGTAGAGTCCCATTGCGGTCTTTGGGACTCCGCTGAGATACAAAGAGACACAAATCTACCCTAGCAGATACTAATGCATGACTGGGGCCTTAGTAAATGAAAAAAGATGACCTGACTTGGATCTGAAGTAGCTCACTGATTTATGAGTGAAGCATAAATATTACAAACTGAAGAATTAAAGTGTTGCTCCGCTTTAAGTATTTGGTAGTCGTCTCTAGAGCACATTGTTTTAGTTTATAAAACTTTATTGCATTTTTCTCTTTACCTGCAATGTTTTTTGTTTTCATAACCAGACATAAAAAGTTTTCTGAGCCTCTGCCAATAGTAAAGGGGCATTAGGTAGCAATATTGAAAAGGATGAGGAAATACTGGGAAGTTTTATGCTGACCCTATCTCGATTATTGGAACAAAGACATTTCTAAAAACATAGCATATACCAAAATGGAAATTAAAAAACAGGTCTTGCATAAAAATGAAAAACTGTCAGTATTTATATGTGATCCCGTGTGTGTGTGTTTTTAAAAAAAACAACAAAAAGCTGAGAGGTGATTGAAAGGTTTTATCATCTGCATTACTTACAAGTGGCAAAGAAAAGAGCAAGTTATGTAGGTTGTTCAACACCAGAGCTAATAAGAGCTTTATTCAATAGTATTCTGAATATGTTAGGTGTTTTCAGAAAAACTGCTTTCGGAAAGTCATAGTTTTTAAAAACAATTATTGGTACAATTTTTCATATCCCTCCACTGCTAAAGATAAGGTTTTCTTAGTACCAGTAGTCCAAGTGCATAGGTCTCAGAGGGAAAGAAAAATGCTACTTTTTCCATACTGAGGACAATATGCTAAGGTGTGATAACTTGTGATATACCAGGTCATGAAAGAAATGCCTTATACCGTTGGAACACTGGAATACAAGATAAGACCCATAATCCATCTACTCCAGTATTCTGTGTCCAGGGCCTGCTCCAGGCACCAGCAAACCAAGCAGGTTCCTGGGGCAGCAAATGTAAAGGGGCGGCAGGACGTTGGGCTCTGGGGCGGCAATTCGGCGTCTGCTCCGTCACAGTGTGTTTTGCGCTCGGCGGCAATTCGGCAGCAATTTTTTGCACCATCAGCCCCGTTTGGCAGCAGTTGTTTTTTTTCGCCACTTGGGGCGGCATAAACGCTGGAGCCGGCCCTGTCTGGGTCTGACAGTTGTCAGTACCAAATATTTTAGAGGAAACTACAAGAAACCTGCATTGGACGATATGGAATAGACTGTCTTTAGGAGAAGTTTCTTCTGAACCTGTGAATTAATGGATGGTTTACAGAGCATAGAGGTTTATAAGTCAATTTTGTACAGGGTGTGACACAGGTCTGTCAAATGTTGGAGGTTTGAGTTTGACTTCAGGGCCCTTTTTTGTTGTTTCAAAATAGCAAGATAAAATAATTTGTGCCCTCCACCACAGTCACAGTAGTAAGGTTAAGGGTTACACGATGTCTTAAAAGATGGATTTTACGTTGGTTTATTGTGGCTCATTCACAATTATTTTGAGAATAAAAGACAATCTAGTGTATGTGTATGCTTTCTATAGCTTGTGAGCCGATAGATGGCTAAGGTTTAGAGGAGAATAAAAAGTTGATGGGAGAGAGAGATTTTGATCTTCTTCCCTACCTAGGGTGTATACCAGTGGATTTCATCACTTTTCTGACAGTGTGATTCAAGGCTTGTCAAGGAGATACTTGAGGGCAGTAGGTGGATCTTTCCATTTACCTCTTATTTCTGAGGCTGCATTTTCCCCCATTAAATTTCCTTATCTCCTCCCTTTGCTTCCCTTGCCTCATTCCTGATCAGTCTGATTTACTGGTATAGGGACTATCACTAAGGCTACATTTTAGTCACACATATTTTTAATAAAAGTAATGGATAGGTCACAGGCAGTAAACAAAAATTCCTGGCCCATGACCTGTCCATGACTTGTAATATATACCCCTGACTAAATCGGGGGGTGTGGTGTGGGGGGGTGTTCCCGGGGAGTGCCACGGGTGCGTGTGGGGGGGGGGAGGAGGAGTGGCCTGGGTCCCTGCTGGTGCAGGTGGGGGGTGTTGGCTGGGCTGGCAGGCTTCCTACCCAGCTCCTTGTGACTACATGGAAGCAGCAACATGTCCCTTCCCTAGCTCCACGTGCTTTCCCCGCCCCAAGCGCCGGCTCCGCAGCTCCCAATGGTCAGGAACTGCTGCCAATAGGAGCTGCGGGGGCTTGCCTGTGGGCGGTGCAGCACATGGAGCTAGGAACTGAAGGAGGGACATGTCACCGCTTCCAGGGGAGCCCCACAAGGTAAGTGCTGCCCAGAGCCCTCACCCACTCTCGCGGTCAACCCACAGCCCTGAGCCCCAAACTCCTGCTGCTATTGGGGGGCGGGGTCCCTGGACCAGCCGCACTGGCTGCTGCAGAAGTCATGGGGATCCCGGAAAATCACGGAATCCGTGACTTTTGTGACAGACTCGCAGCCTAAACTATCACCATTGCAATTAAGAACTTCAGTTACAAATACTAAAAACATGTCAAGTGTGTATCCTGTCCCTTTTCTTCCCCTCCCCAGAAACAGGAATTGGCAGAAATCCTAAAACCCCATCAACACAGTGGCTGTGATGATCAAGGCTTTACAGAGCAAATATTAGGCAAAATTCATAGCAACCAAAACAAATCATAACAATAAACACACAAAACTAAACAAAAAGAGTTTGCCAAACTTTTTTTTTTTAAGGCTTAATCTACTGTTTGAGAAATTAGTCTTGATTCTGCTCCTCATACATGGCAGTGAGACTCATTATCCATTCCCCTAATGCTTTAATCTTTTTCTGGCTATTGCCCAGGCTGTTCATCATATGCATGGAATCTCTTAGTCTGGGAAAGGATTGGTGGTAGATTTCAGAATTGGAGTTTAAACAGAAATGATTAATATGGTACATTGGTAGAATGAAGTGTTATGTTTCAAAGGATGCCTAGCAACAAACGATTTCACAGATTATCCTAATATGGTGTACTATATTTCAAAGTCGGGTTGAAACACTAAATGAATTTCAAATTAGGAATAGGAAATTCAAACCAGGAATACTCCTAAATGGGCTCAGCATAGCCACCAACAGCCTCTCAGCTTTTAAGGATGTTCTTGCAGAACTGTTGTAACTCTTTGCCAAATTCTTTCTCAGAGACAGAGTAAAACCAAGATATAATTTCCCCATCACATAATCTGAAACACTGACCTGTTTGCAGTTAAATTCACACACTTCAGGACAGAGTTTTTGATGTTTATTTTATCTGGCTTTTTAGTGAGTACCTACTAAGCATCTGAATACTTGAACAAAGATATTTATTGAACTAGAATTCTTGCACCTGCTGTATGTGTGGCACAGCCTAATTAGCCCACTGGTAAAGTCCATCCTTGTTACTTACCATTAGTGAAAGTAAAATGCTATAAAGTGGTCTTCCTGAAATTCTGCAAGTGTAGGGGATCCAAAAAGGGTGGATTTGAGGTGGAGGTGGTAGTGTGTGTGCAAGGGGAGTGGGGGCAGTGTAGCTTTGCTGCATTGTATTACCCTTCTTCTGATCCCATGGACTGAGAGAATTGTGCTCCATTTAGCAGGGAGAGAGAGCCACAGCATCATCATTCATCGGCAAATCCACAGGGATTCCTTCAGTTAGGATAATGTTGATTAATTCAGCATTCTATTACGTGTTCCCTCACTGGTGAACAAAACCCACCTGAGAAGGCAAGGGTTGGGAGCAGGAGCTAACCTGAGGCTTTTCACGGAATGAGCAATCTGAACAGACTTGAGAATCTGCTGATATTCATGTCTCCAGTTCAGTCATGATTGTGTCCCTGTTGGTCAATTGATCCATTCTCTTCTTATTGATACTGATGGGTGAATCGTCAATAAGTGGCCTTTTAGGTCTGCTAAATTAGCCTGGCAATATTGTAAGCAGAAGCTTTTCTCATCACTGGTTTAATCCTGCCAGTCCAATGACTGTTCCACACATGGCAATCTATTAGGGCGAGGTCTCATCTCTGGCAGTTCTGCCTTTAATCCTGCCTGGGACCAGGAAGTGCAGAGATATATAGAAATTAAAATGCCATTTTAACAAAGTAGTGTATATGAAGGTTTTACCTTTAACTGTGAGTGTCTGAATTTGTGGGGTTGCCTTGAGACTGTAATACATTCCTATCTTTTATTCTGCAAAATTATAACTACTGAGCATTTGGAAGATCTACCCAAAGAATAAAGTACTTATAAGTAGGCTGAGAAATGTTAGTTTCCTAAGGCTCTGCAGTCCTGCAGTGAAGGAAGGTTAATTTTGTCTAACGATAACACTAAGCACACTGACTCGCTGTCCTAAGACTAAGATGTTGTTCACGTTTTAGGGGGGTTAATATTTTTAATAATATGTTTAATATTTTTACTTTCAGCTGCTGTACATATTAATTTTTAGAGCCTTTACATACTTACACATTAGTATTTGTTTAATCAAACAATATAGTAGATTGTTTGCAGTATATGAAACTTTTTATTGTATTTTATATTATACCTTAGCCAAAGTGAAAGAGAGGAGTTTGAAACAGAGTTCAAACAGAAGTATGAACGGGAGAAGACTCTGCTAACAGAGGAAAACAAAAAGCTCTCAAATGAGCTTGATAAGGTGAGTGTTGCTTGGCTGAAGCTAGAGAGTTTGAAGACAACAATACAGGATCTTAGTAGAGATGTATAAGACCCATTTTAGGTAACTGACTCCAACATGTAATCTCCAATATAGGATATATCAGAAGTTCAGCTGATCCTGCACAGAAGAGTCTCCCCCATTTGGTTTGAGAAGAGAATCGAATCTTATCTGATCTTCTAAATGTATTTTTAAAAGAACTAAATTATGTTGATTTTATGGCTTTTTCACAGAAACTCTTGACAATTCTTTAAGCCAAAATAAAACAATAATGATTTGCTTGCATGACCCAAATAACCATGTAGTTGATCAATAATGTGATTACTTTACATGTACTTTCATGTAGATTACTATGAAATTGTACTTGGTCATTTCTACCTTGGAAGATGAAGTGTTACTTTGAGATCTTAAAAAGCTACAAATTACAAGGCGGCTGTGTTAGCATTACCATGTGTTGAGTGGAGGATGTAATTACAATGAAAGAAGAATTGAGCAAAAAATAATTAAGCTAGGTTATCTCTTTAATGTTCATTTTTTCCCTGGGTTGTTCCAGTTCATTGCTGGTTGGCAAAGGTTACCTAAAGCAAGAAGTTCATTTGATTTTTAAATTGCTTTTATGTGTATTTTAAAAAATAATGGAAGACATTTTTAAATTACCATACTGTACAAACTAAGAATATTTCCATAACAATGTAGACATTTATATAGATGTAGCTTCAAGTACTATAAGATTAGAGGCTTTGATGTTTCTGTACTTTGCCTTATTCTGTTAAAGATTTTCATTGTGCCTTGCAAAATGACGTGAATTTTTTAGATAGACCTATTAACATTCATAATCACAGATCATTAAGACCTGGAAAAAGTGCTCAGGGGACTCCTATTTAAGTATAATTACAGATGTTGGCCATAGAGGAGACCCGTTTTACTGTTAAATATACAATTTAATTTGGGGAAAAAAGAGCAAAACAGATTAAATTTTGCATCATTCCAATTTGCTGTTAGAATTCAGTATTTAACGAAATACATGTACTGTATGGTAGATAGAGTAGGGCTTCATGTTCAAGCCTGCATAGTCTCTGGTCCAAATTTGACCTATACGAATTATTATGTAGTCTAATTTGTCCTTGATCCCTGATATTAACACAAACCAGTTTTGGCCTTGATCTTGTAGGGTGTGAACATGTGAATAGAACCTGTGTGGCTGCAAGGAAGGTTAACCACTGGATATATTCCTCTATTTAGGCTTGGTCTATACCACAAAATTTTGCCAGCATAGCTGTTAGCTTGGAATGTGAAAAAATTACACATCTGAGCTGCATTAGCTATCCTGGCAAAATCCCCAGTGTAGACACAACTATGATAACAGACAAGGGGTGGGTCAGCATAGCTAATGCCATTCAGAAAGGTGATGTGAAGCTATGTTGGCAGAAGAACTCCTGCTGGTTTACGCTATTCTAGGAGGCCCTGTTGGCATAGCTATGCCAGCACAGCTGGAGGCTCTGTGTAGAAAAGCGTGTAGTAAGTTGCAAGATGAATCCCACTCTCTATCTATAAATGTGCAAGGTAGAAAAGGGATTGGGGTGAGCAGAGAATGGGAGTGTCTGAAGAGACACAGTGGTACACTCCTGGTACGCTACCAAGCAGGAGTAACTTGGTGGCAGTATAGCAGAGCTGTAACACAGGATCAGGCTCTCTTGCACTCGCTGTCTTGCTCAATACTTTTAATTTTGTGCTTCTACATGCAACACTACACACCTGTACTATGCAAGATCAAGCCCTAAGATAGTCAGGAATGTCACAAAATTGTAATTCTCATGGTGTCTAAGTTTGGACATGAGAAGAAAATGTTTCAGCCTTTGTTGTCATATGCAGTTTATTCTGATAGGTGATACAGATTTTTAAAGTGGGCACCCAGGGGTAGGGCACAGGGAGGCAAAACTCCTTGATCAGGTAGGTCAGCAAGAAGGTTAAGTCATAGTTCTTTATAGATTAAATGGGGTTTTTAAATCCTCTTTCAGCTCACCATGATGTTTGAGAGGCTAAGTATGAACAACCGACAGCTAGAAGAAGAAATGAGAGACCTGGCAGATAAAAAGGAATCTGTGGCACACTGGGAGGCCCAAATTACTGAGATCATCCAGTGGTGAGTACCTGCAGAGCTCCTTGGCACAAGGCAGTTGTGGGGTAGGACTGCTAATGCATTTTCATTAGCATGTTGCATCAAGAAACCCAGACTCTCTTGGTAAAATCTCACAACTGTCTAGGTTTGAGCTAGATTATTTACTGGATGTTTCTTTATGTTCAGGGTTTAGAAAACCTTGTTCCTCCTTAAGAGCGAAAGTTGTTCTCACAACTGCAACTGTTTAAGCACCAAAGAATCATAGCCATTGGGTGTGACTTGTGGCTTTGGGAGAATGTTGAAAGGAATCATGTGCTTAGCTCACTCTTCCAAAAAGCGGCTAAGGAGGCTGGGAAGATTCGTATAATTTCTTTTTCAATACTGACTACTGTGGGCTATTTTATGTGTGGCAGAGTAAAACAAACTCAGTGTAATTCATATGCAGTTTTACAAGAGAGCAACAACTCCTAAAGCTCAAGCACTTAGGGTTAACAAGTAAGAAGTTTCATTGAAGTGAACTCCCTAATAATGCCGTCATCAAACTGTCATGTTGCATTTATAATGGTTCCTATCTCTTTCTAGAACATTGAGGGAAAAATACAAGTCTGAGTTTAAACTATTAATGGAAAGAAATTTTACTGGATATTACTTATTTTAAAATCTTTTTTTTCTTTTTGGCCCATTGTAATGTTTAACTTGTGTGAAAACAATTTGTATCCACAAAAAGAAAAGGAGTACTTGTGGCACCTTAGAGACTAACCAATTTATTTGAGCATGAGCTTTCGTGAGCTACAGCTCACTTCATCTCACGAAAGCTCATGCTCAAATAAATTGGTTAGTCTCTAAGGTGCCACAAGTACTCCTTTTCTTTTTGCGAATACAGACTAACACGGCTGTTCCTCTGAAACCTGTCAATTTGTATCCAAACATTTCTACATATCAGTCACTTTGAGGGGATTTCAGTATCTTATGCTAATTTTTTGTTGTTATTTCTTAAGCTGTTTTCCCCCCATTTTGTCTCATCTTGTAGCAGCTGAATAATGGGACTTTTTTTTTTTGGCATCAAAAAATGGGTAAACATTGTCTTTTTAAGGAAACCTGGTTAGGTTGACAATGTTTTGACATCAGTGTAATTAATTGTCCATATTTGGACAAAGCTTTGGTTTTTTAATATGGCCATTCAATGCATACAAAAAAAAGTTGGGCTCTGGAACTCTGGACATTTTCCAAGCAATGTAGTTTGTTTCATGAATGTACATAATTTAGACCCATGTAGTCAGGCCCATACTCTCTGAAGGCATCGTTTTCACAGAGGTAGAGATTAAAAAAATCAAATCAGCCTAATTTGTGGATGTTCTTTTCAAACACTTTGTCACATTTCCAATTCTCTCACACAAATGTGAGTGTAGTAGACTCTATGCCAGAATTACAGAAACCAGAAATACAATAAAACCATTCAGATGAAGTCTGTTGTTTTAGGATTGATCAGAACTATTTGTACAGTTAAAATCAAAACAGAAGAAGAAAAAGCTTGGTCATTATAAGTAAAATGTCGTCTTTTTTTTTTTATTTTTAAATAAAAGGTATAGTGATCTAGTTAAATGGTCAGAGTAACCAAACCCAATAGGGGATTAGCATGTTATCCAAAGCCTTCATAAACCAACACTTGAGAGCTGTGAAGGAAGACAAGTCAGCCATAGTTGTGTATTGTTTCACTTGACCATTTAGATGGATAAAACTTTTGCATATAATTATCAAGCAAGCCATTATTTCTCCTCTCCTCCCTCCTGTCCTTCTCTGTTGGCTTTTTTTACTGTTAATGTTTTTGAAGAAGTACCACTCTTGTTGAGACGTATGATGATGGCATGAATGCAAATAATCAGGTAAGGCCCAAAGAAAACTGTGTGTGGTCTGAAAGTGTTTTTTTTAAGGAAAACAAAACATCAATGGTATTTAAACTGTAATGCTTTGAGAACCAACGTTAGACATCCTATTTGCTAAACTACACAAAGGTATGATAACCTTTCCAGAAATACAAAAGGAGTTATGTAGGAACAGAGAGCATTCTGGAATGAAAAAAAAAAAAATACAGGGAATGTTTAGTCTTGAGAAAAGAAGACTGAGGGGGAACACAACAACCATCTTCAAATATGTTAAGGGATATTATAAAAAGGACTGTGCTCAATTGTTCTCCATGTCCACTGGAGATAGGACAAGAAGTAATGGGTTAATGTGCAGCAAAGATTTAGATTATGTATTAGAAAAAAATTTCTAACTATAAAGGTAGTTAAGGTGGAATAGGCTTCCAAGAGAGATTGTGGAATCCCATCATGGAGTTTTTTAAAAACAGGTTGGACAAACACCTGTCAGTGATGGTCAAGGGTTATTTGGTCCTGCCAGAGCACAGGGGGCTGGACTTGACTTCTTTAGGTCCCTTCCAGCTCTACATTTCTGTGAGGCCCAGATAGCCTGTCTACATTCATATTCTTAATTGCTACACAACTTCTAGTCTTTTTCTTTCTTCCATCCTGAGGACACCCAACAACATTCATTCAGCAGTGCTCAGCCACCATGTCTTTACTCAATTTGTGCTGTTTGTACCTTTGTTCTTCCATTTGTTACTCAAATAATCTTGTAGCAACCTTCTCTTCTCCTTAGAGTTCTGTGCTGCATACTAAAATGAGATGCTCTGTTGGAGATATATCCCTCTGCATGCATACCTGGAGTCCTCTTGAACATCAGTGGCAGTTGTATGTGTTTTGAGAGGAAAATATCAAGTAATCACTTCATATTCAAAAGAGTATTTCTGGTTTGGGTATCTGCAAGTTCTTAATTTTTTTCTCAGGCACTCACAGTTTCAATCCAAATCTTCATGTTTCTAATTATGGCAACCGCAGTAGCTCATAGCTGACAGAAGTTAAGGTGGGGTGGTTGGCTCCTCCCCAAATCTAATAGTTTTCTGTCTAAATTACGTGCATGCTCCCCACCCCTCAATAAAAGGTGTAAACCAGCAGGTTTCTTCAGTGCTGAAGTTATGACAGATTCATAGAAATTAGAGATGGGAAACACCTATCTGGTCACCTGGACCATCTCCAAAGCCAATACATTGTTGCTCCCTACAATATTTACAGGATTATTTCCTGCCCAGTTTTAAATAGCACAAGCAGTTGGATTTCCATCACTTCCCTTGAGACACTTTGCCACAATTTAATAGAGATCACTGTCAGGAAGTCTGCTCTGGTACTGAACTCACAATTTATTCTGTTAATGTCACCTCTTTACACAGTTAATACCTCCTTGAACCATCCTAATGTGTTCTTCCCAGTAGTTATAGCATGCAAATAATTGTAACTCACCCTTGCCCCTGTTTACTCTAACATGCTGGCGACAGACCTTCACAGACCATCCAGCCATCTTAACAGAGTTCTTAGATTGACAAGCTAATACTATCCAAACCACTCCAACCCTTGACAAGAATAAGAAAACATGAGACTTATATGTTATATATGTCATATATGTTATTTATACTTATATTTATAAGTATAAATTTTCCCCCTAGGTACCAGGAAAAAGACTCATTACATCTAATACTAATACAGTCCCATTTAAACACCACACTTTCAAATAGCCAGCGATACTATACTTCAGGCCTGTGGCAGAAAGGAGCTGAACAGCAATCTGTGCTGTTGATTCACTGAGTGACTTTGCAAGGCACTTAATATGTCTGTGCCTTAGTGAGCTCACCTGTAACATGAGTTTCGTATCTATCTCACA
This sequence comes from Lepidochelys kempii, assembly GCF_965140285.1. Lineage (NCBI taxonomy): Eukaryota > Metazoa > Chordata > Testudines > Cheloniidae > Lepidochelys > Lepidochelys kempii. Next base: position 158,138,830 of record NC_136382.1, read on the forward strand.
GGCGTGAGAGGCTTAATTCTCTAATGTGAAGTTTTTAATGTGCTTTGAGCCTTTTGGATAAAAGGTGCTGTACAGTATAGCATGAGAGTATTTTTAGTATTCATTATCAGTAATAATACAGTAGAACCCCATTTTATCCGAGCCTCTGTTATCCAGCTCTCTGTATTAACCGAACCACCAGCCGCCCAGGGCTGACAGCAGCAGGGCTCAGGCTGGCAGCCCTGGGCAGCTGGGGCTCCCGATGTCAGCACGGGTCTGACAAGCTGAGCCCTGCCACCCATTCTCCAGTTTATCCAGTTTTTTGGTTATCCGATCTTGCCCCGATCCCAGTTAGATTGGATAATCGGGGTTCCACTGTACTTGGTGAAGAACTGGGAAAAATGCACTACTTCAGAAAAATGTAGGTATGGTGCAAAGATTTTTACAAAAGCTAGATATCAACTTCCACATAATATTACATCGCAAACTTTCTCTGCTATAAATCTGTTCTTTGGGATATCAGAAGTGGCCTTTTCTTTATTTCTGAAATTAAAATGGAAGCCTTTTGTCCTAAGCCTCTTATTTTCAGTATAGGGACAGGTTACCTCATTTAAAAGGTATCTTTGGACTCATAAAATCATATTTGAAGGAGACCAGAGACTTTAGAATGTCAAACTTTTCATTCATTTTCTCTCATTGAAACTCAAGATATGCTCTGGAAAGAAGGATAAGACTTGTATTTAAATGTTTACTTCACCCAGCTCAGGACTTCTTTGATTTCTCATTAAAACACATTTAATCAAAGAGAGAGCAGGTGGATTGAACCTTAGGAAATCTCGGCTCAATTCCTGGCTCAGCTGCAGAAATTTTTTTTTTTTTGTAACTTTGGACAAGTCACTTAATATCTTGGTGCTTCAGTTCTCTGTCTGTAAAATGGGAACAATACTTGTCTCACCTTTGGTCTATATTGTAAGCTCCTGGAGGAGGGTAGTGTCTCCTACTCTTTGTACAGCATCTAGCACAATGGGGTCTCAGTCTCAGTTGGGGTGTGTAGATACTACTGTAATACAAATAATAACTAGAAGATTTACCTGATATTTCTGGTGCAGTCTGGATGTCTTGCCATGCAGTCTGGATGTCTTGCCAAGCACTCATTCTTAATGAGTATTTTCAGGACTTTTAAAGGTTTTGTTAAAAATAAAAAGGAAAAAAGTCCCAAAGCAACTACTTGAATATCAAACCCCATTGTTCTCAGCAGAAAGCGTGCATGCATTATGGAACAGGCTTTAGGACTCTGAATGGAAGTTGAATCTCAGCAGAAGTTTTATCAATTGATTTAAAGTGTAAGAATAATAGAATTTTAAAATATCACTATCGAAAACAGTTTCTCAGATGTATTATTTTTGAGGTAAGAAGTGAAACTTTACCTCACAAGAGTTTTTACTCTCTCCCTGTTTTCCCAAAGTCTCTTGGATTGATAGGTATAAATCAAACCCTTGTTCTTTTTTACTTTTAAGAAAATTAAATAATAAATAAGACTTGCAGGTCCAAGCAGTGTGAAAAGGACATTGTTATATATGAAAAAAGATTGAAAATCGAATTGTTTAGTAAAAGAAAGAAAATGCATTCAGTAGATTCAAGACATTCTGAGATCCTCAAACCCTTTGCTACATTTGTTAAGGGACTGTGAGAAGGAATGCGAGACCTGGGAGATTAAGACTTGGCCAGGCCTCTATTATGCCTAAAACAAGTGCAAAAGCTTCTGAGGTCACACAACACTAGTTTGAAGACGGTCGAATCATTGTGAGCCATTTGCCACCTACTGGTTATCAGAGGGATATCAGGGCACTAGATTGGAGTAAATAGTTCATATTTATCTTCCTCTTTAACTTGTTCATAGCTATTTTCTGATACAAGGGATGCTGTCCACCAAACCTTGGCCTCAAATATAGATTTTTCTAAAAACAAAAATTTTAAAACAATTAAGCCTCAACTGAAACACTTTCTCTTAAATATTCTCCTGCAATTTTTTCAGTCCCAATTTTGCAACGCTAAGAACCTGAAAGTACAGTCAACATAAAATAAATGACTGAAATACTTTTCACTGTCTGAGTGAGGGAAATGCATAGGGTAAACAGACTTCATAAACAGTGACAAGCAAACTGGGTCTTTAAATTCTTTGTTTTAAATTAAATTATTTAAATTTAAAAATAAGAAAACGTGCTTATTTAAAATCTGTAAAAAGAAAAGAAGTACTTGTGGCACCTTAGAGACGAACCAATTTATTTGAGCATAAGCTTTCGTGAGCTATAGCTCACTTCATCAGATGCATGTAGCTCACGAAAGCTTATGCTCAAATAAATTTGTTAGTCTCTAAGGTGCCACAAGTACTCTTTTTCTTTTTGCAAATACAGACTAACACGACTGCTACTCTGAAACCTTTAAAATCTGTGTATTTTTAATCTCACGTATCCCTGGTGATCTCCGACAGAGGTGTTCTGCCACATACCACAGAACAAAATCCTTAAGGGATTCAAACAAATGACACTCGCCACATCCCTCCTCCTTGGTGACTGGAGAGTGAGGAGGGATGCAGAAAGCCAGCGAAGAGCCAGCAGCAGGCAGGGAAGTGAGGAGGCTTGGCTGGGCACTGGGTCCAGTTGCTCGGCCGTGTTGGGGCCTTCAGGAGCAGGGGGGTCTGGTGCTTGGAGGGCCGGCAACTTGGCCCAGTGCTGTTGGTGGGGGACAGGAGCTCGGCTTGGGGAGTGCCTTGGGGGGGAGGGGTTGGCGGCTCGGCCCGGCGCTGACAGGGAGTCGGGTAACTCGGCAGGGGTGGGGGGAACAGCAACTCGGCCTGGTGGGGGAAACGGCCCAACTTGGTGCTGGGGCCGGCCCAGCACTCGGGGGGGCTGGCAGCTCAGCCTGGTGCTTGGAGGGCGTGGCGGTGGGTCAGGGAGGCCAGCAGTTCAGCCCAGTGTAGCTGGGGTGAGGGGGCCAGGGCTCCTGCAATCACGGGGGGCCCCTTAGAGCCTCTCCTGTTCGAGGGATGGGGTTTCGTGGCTCCGGCGTATGGGGGGCAGGGCCTTGGGTGGAAGGGGTGGGCTGGCGGGCTAGCCTCCCCAAAGCGGGAGTTCACCTGCCACCAATGCATGGAAGATTGACACAGGCGGGCTGAACATGATAAGACCAGGCAAGTCTGAGAAATAACTTGCAGCTAAAGGTTGATCCATGGCTTGGGTTCTCCAAACCAGCATTATCCAATAAACTTGGCACCTGGCTCAAGAGGATCGAGAGGGCACTTCTCAGGCCTTCGCAAAAATTGGAAATATTGAAAATCTTCACCGTACCACAAATGATCTATCTGGCAGACCACGCCAACTGTAAGAGAACCCTATGGTTTTCCCTCAGTGACAGTATTAGGAGGGCCATCATTTGGTGGCTTCATCTACCTGCAGTAGATTCATTTATGCCGAATCCAGAAATGGAAGACTGGGAGTGACGAGACTTGCTAGCCTCATATCATCTATTCAGGCAAGATAGTTACATAGAATTTCACACTCCACAGATGAGACAATTCGGAGCATTGCATTGACTAGTGGTATTCAGGATGAATATAGTAAACTGTGCCTGGCAGCAGGTGGGAAGGTAGAAGTGGTGCTTTCAATAACAGATCCAGTTCTGTTTTTTGACAATAACAGAATGCCACGGAGCATCCATGAAACGCTAAATGAGTGGGAGAGGCCAGGTCCCAGGTTCAAGTACCCAATCCCTGTAACTGGTCAGATGCAGAATTCTCCCAGTGGAAGGAACCACCATGCCAAGGTAGTGGAATTGAACATTTCCACAGTGATCCGATCAGCGATAATTGGATGAGATATCACCAGGGTTTCACTGAACGCCAGTTCCTAATGGCTTTGAAACTGAAGGCAAACATATATCCCAACAGGGAATATCCAGGGTGGGGGGAAAATAATTCAGTCATGAAATGCAGATCCTGTTCTGCTAAATATGAATCTCTATCTCATACTTTGGGACAATGTCCACATAAGAAGGCATAATAAATTGTTTAAGATTTTTGGTAAAAGAAGTATGTAAGCTTGAGTCGGTTGTATATCAGAAAACAAAACTGCACACTGCTAAAGGTGAACTAAGAAAACCAGACCTTGTATATGCCACGGATGGGACAGCACTGATGGTCAATATGACAGATTGTTTTGAATACAAATAAAAAGTTTTCCCAGATGAAGCAGCAGCAGAGGAAGTCAGATACTATCAATCTGCCAAGGAAATAAAAAAATTGATGGGAACCAAATGTTTTCCCCATCAATCAAGTCTTATCGCATCTCGGGACGTAGGAGTAAAGGCAAGAACGAGCTGCTAGACTTCAGTCAGAGAGCTTTGCTATACTCCAGAGATGTCATTAACAACTTTGCCAGCGGAGGAAAGGGTGCTGGAAACCCAGCTGATATCAAGCCCGATGGGACTCCAAGGCCACATGTGAAAATCTCATCATGATTACTGTCTCACTTAATTCATGACTTTGTTCACTGGACATGGCAAACAGGTTTGGACACGCCACCTCGGGAACGGCATGCCCCAAATAATCTGAGGGGGAAAAAACATGGTGTTTTTTTTATATAGGTTGTGGATCATGACCTGTGTCTCAGGCCAAAACATTTGAGTTGCACCTCTATTCCTGCAAATACTGGAGGGAGCTCAGACTTGTCCATGGCACTCCAGGACTTGTCCCTTCTGTCTCCTCACTCCTAATGAGTACTTCCAAAGGTGTATTGAAACACTAAATTCTTATTAGTAGGATAAACCTACTAATTCTTAGCAATAATAATTCTTAGCAATAATGCTTTATTCAACCATATTAACCGTGTACATGAACCCTGAAGAAGCCACTGTGTGGGTAACCAAAGGACTTACCTTGGATGGATGGCGGAGAGAGATTTCACAGAAATGAAATTGCCAGGTAACGGATTTACCATTCTAGATCACGGTCTCTCTCCAGGTCCAAAATACTTGGAATGTAATAAACAGTAAAATGAGGAGGAACGGAGAGATAAGTAGGATAGAAAAATAAGATTTTCTCCTTCCCTAAAAGTTACTATAATTACAGAATTTAGGGACCACTGCCTGGGGGATGTTCCTGCCAAAATGTATTTGTATGTTCAAAGTCATTGGCCCTTTCCATCCAGGTTACCAGTTGTGGTGTGCCAAACTAGCTCTGATCCCTTCTGGGACCTGCTTATCTACAACATGGGTAGGCTTTGGTGATACAGAATTTGATGCACCTGGCTGTGGAGAATGGAGTCTGAAATACAACCTTGTCTTTGTGGAAGATGCAGTGAGGCTCTTGTCTTCAAAGAGCAGAAAGTTTGGAGACTCTTGTTCACATGATCAGAACCAGAAGGCATGTCTTTATAGAAGGCAAATTCAGGGAATAAGATGCCCTCATCTCGCTTAGTCTGTTTAATAAACTACTGTAAGAAACCGTTATTAAATAGGAACTGGGGGAAGCGTCTAATGTCACTAGTTTTGTAGTCAGTTATGATAACATCTTAGAAGGATTAGAAAGACAACTCTTATCCCTGATGTTGCTTGGATGCTCTAACTGTTAATTTGTAGTAGCATATTTAATTTTTAACTTGCTGTCTAAAAATTAACTGCTACATTTCATTGTTACAGTCTGTATTTTGGTCAGATGATGCTGGTCATGACAAATATTTTTATTTGCTTTCTTAAGCTTTGATATTTGATTTCTTTTTCTTCTTCATTTGTCTTTGTAGCATACACTGTATAATTTAAATGTGCAAAGTAGCAAAGGATTTAGCCTTTACAATTACTGAGGTTGCCTTGTTTATTTTAAATTAATTGTTCCCTTGCTTTTATATTTTTCATTTAATTTTTTTTTCTTTAGGGTGAGTGATGAAAAGGATGCTCGAGGGTATCTACAAGCCTTGGCCTCTAAAATGACAGAAGAACTAGAGGCTCTGAGGAACTCCAGTTTGGGTGCAAGAGCAACCGTAAGGATCACACTTAACATACCAAATAACATTTTGTAAAAAAAAAAAAAAAAAAATGATGACTTTGTGTCAGTACTTGTCAGTTTTGCCTTCAATATTAACTTATCTAAAGAGGCTGCCTCATGAGATCTTGCAAGTTTAGGAACTTTTCGTTCCTATTAAGTGACCACCACAATTTAATTGTCGTCAATTAATAGAATTGCACCTCTTCTATAATGGGATTTTATGTGTAATTTTGTTTAGATGGTTATAGACAATCTTGTATTAATGTATTGAGAGGATGTTTGCATAAAACTGCAGAGGTGAAAAAGTTCTGCCCTGTCACATCATGGAAAGTATTCTCTTTGAAGGAGCCATTCCCTTCTGTGAGTCTTATCATAGTTGCCATTCGAATCCATGCATGTAAATGATTATGGTTCACAAAGTTGTAAGAGTATGAAAGCATGGGACAGTCATCTTCCTCTTTTAGAACTTGAGGAGAAAAAAGAGATGATGTATTTGGGGACTTTCCAAAATCCTTTCTGGACTGATGAGCTCTCACGTCAAGAACATAACAGGCTGAGGTGCTACTACTAATAATAATTAATAATATTGAAATAATTGCATTCTCTCTGGGTTGTTTGTTTTGGTTTTTTTAGGACATGCCCTGGAAGATGCGCCGCTTTGCTAAACTGGATATGTCAGCAAGGCTGGAACTGCAGTCAGCACTTGATGCAGAAATCCGAGCCAAACAGGCCATTCAAGATGAGTTAAATAAAGTTAAAGCTTCCAGCATCTCAACAGAATGGTGAGACTGAATGGTTCTGATGGAACTTCGCTGTGGTAGCTTGCCAAAGACCTTTTGGGGAGAGAACATCTAGTTATAAATGTTAAATATCTTGTCTGTCAAAATCTGATAATGAATGATGTGTTAGTTTCTTATAGCTGTACCTAAAAACAAGACCATACTCTTTTGTATACTGTGAGTAACTGAAACGGTACTATGAAAAACTGGAGCGCGCTCTCTGGACTTTCAGGTGGCACTTTTTCATAAATCAAATAATTTCTTCCACAAACATTTTACAACTTTGCGGCTGAGTAACAGACAATTGTTGTTTGTCTATCTCAAAACATATATTCCTTTCTACTCCATTGATAAGTCTATTGGATTGGATGGACAAAATCAATTTTGGCATGTTGATTTGTACAGGAATAAAACCTGCCTATTGAGATTTAAGAATTATTTTCTTCCCTACTTCACTGATCCCTTCTTTACTTCAATTTCAAAATTCATTTGATTAGGGGGACTGGCCAAAGCAGAGGATTAGTAGTGGGGAATAATGGGGCATTTCACTTGTAGGTCATGAGTTGTAATCCAGCCAAGTTACCGAATGCTGGTACCATAGAAGGTTTCTTGGCAGCCTGTGAAAATAAATTTGGTGGCATGAGTCCAGTTCAAACACTCGCATCACAACATCCACCATTGAAATTGGTACTGATTATTTCCTTTGTTGGCAGCCTGAGCAGAGAGGCTAAAGACAGCACAAGTATGAGGGCTGAACAGCTTTTTTTATCCCTAAAAGTGATCCCTCCAAGTCAGGACTGAGCTCATTGTAAGAGAAATGTGCTCTGCCACTATCCATGCTGCCCCTATTCTGTTGGAAAGTAGCGGACTTCAGTTTCCTGGGCTGTCCTACTGGAAAAAATGCCCTATGGTGTGTTTTAAAGGTACCATACTGGTAACTTTTAGAAGCCTTTGAATTCCCTTTCTCTAAACAAGGAGACTAGACATGTGCATGAACCTGTCTGCTGAAGTCTCTGTATAAGGCATTTATACCATAATATGCCTGTCACTGTAGTACAGTATCTAGGCACGTAAACAGTAGACATAAGACATGGAAAGGACCAGTAGTGGAGAATGGAATAAAGAACTGATGTGTGAATTGCAAAATGAGAGAGAAGTGATGATTTTCTGTCTTAGCTGGATCTGATAGGGAGGTTGGAGATAAGAAATCACGTGGGTTGTGGCAAAATTTATTTTTAATGTGCGTGATGGGGAGATTTGAGTGTATATCTTCAACTCACTGTACAAGGCGTTTAGCAATGTCAATTCCCATTAACATTAATGATAGTTAAGGAGTAAAAACCTGCACATCAAGTTGAAATTAGACCTCTTAATGTTTTAGATCAACCTGTTCATAGAAGAAAAAAGTCCTTGAATGTTTAGGCAGTGCAATCTAGTGACTAGAATTGGGGAGCAGAGCTTCAGAGTTCCATCCTTGACTCTGCCACTGACTCACTGTGTGATTTGGGGCTAATCAATATCTCTGAGCCTTAGTTTACCTATCTTAAAAAGCAGCAGTATAAAACCATTAAGATAGAGGAATAACTTGCGTTTGAAAAGTGCTTAGAGCTCCTTGGATGAAAAGTGCTGTAGAATTGTATAGTAGTAATATTTATTTGATTGTGAATCGGAGAATTCGTAAGGAGCAAACTAAGCTGAGCACTATATTACCGAAATGTTTTTATGGTCTCCGTTGTGAATAACTGAACAGAGAAACTTTCAATGTACAGTGTCTGAGCAGCACAAACTTAATGAATTAGCAAATGAAATGATCTGTTTTATGTTTATTTTTAAATGTGGTCTTTTCTTCTCATTCCCAGGGCATGGGTTCACACAGTTGTTCATAAATTAGAGGCATGGGTCAACCTAAAGGGTAAACAAAGGCAATTATTCATTCCTTTTTCAAGGTCCCATACTAAACAAGTCATAACAGAATTCTGAACTCAGCCTTCCATTTGATGACATCATGCTTTGTTTGACAACGCAACTTGGCTGGCATTGATTTTAACCAAACAGTAGTCCAAATAACATGCAAAGATGGACCAAAAAAGGGAGAATTTGCAGTGCTGGCTCTCAATAACTGTATTTTTTTGTTTCTTTGTTTTTCTTTCTTTTTTAAAGTAAACTTCAAGAGTCAGAGAAGAAGAACTTGGAACTGTTGTCAGAAATTGAAAAACTGAAAAAGGAGACAGAAGACCTTAGATCAGAAAAGGGTATGGCAACTGGTGTCAAAATAAATGAGAACATATTGCACAGTAGCGGGTACATCTTATCAGTTAAGAGTGTCATCTTGCGATGTAAATGCAAGAACCATGCTGCTGAGAGATTCTGACATCTAAAATGTTAATACAGCTATTGCACGGTAAAATGTACCCGCATCAATTATGTGCAAATCTGTTGTATATTATTCTGGAATTTTCTTGGTGCACTGGAAGCATAAGAGTCATTTTGATTTGAACTAAATTATTTTTACTTCAACTTGTATATAGAATTGACAACCATATAACCCTTAGTAGTACAGAATATTCAATAAACATTTTTTTTGGTAGATAGGGGTTTTTACACTTCAGTATAGTCAGTCGGTACTCTCCATTTCTGAATGATCTGGCTACGTCTACACTAAGAGAGGAAACAATAGCGGGGCATTGATAACATTTAATGGTTGTTTTTCCTGCAGCAGATTACTGCTTACACATAGCAATGCAGAATCAATTTACTAGTTTTTGCCTTACTGTGATTGAACCAGTGTTTCTGGGAGCAAAGACTCTTGGGTGATTTCCAAATACAAGCTGGAGCATTGAGACTCTACTCCTGGTGGAATTCTGCAACAAAAAATTAAATATTCTGCACACAATATTTTAAAATTCTGCATATATTATTTGTCAAAATAACACAATATAATCACACCAGTTTTAATTACCTTTGGTCATTTATTTCAAAATACCTGTCAGCAAGTATGTCTGTAACAATACAGACAACAAAAAAGATTCAGGAAATGTTTTTTGACAGATGCCTTACTAGGCATATTAATACAGAACTCTGAGTAATAATTCATTTAAACTACAATACAGAACCGTATTTCCAACACCCCTAAGAAGCAGAGGAAAGCTTGCGGGGAGTCAGAGGTCATGGAGGAGCTGAGGGAGAGAGAAGTAAATTGCTGGGAAGGAGCCTGAGTGTGAACTTGGAGGGTTGTTGGGTATGGGTGGGAAAAGTAAGGAACAGGGGTTGTTTTTTTGTTTTGTTATTTTTTGTTTGTGGGGATGGGGGTGGGGGTGGGGAGGAGTGACAGCCAAGAAGGGATTATTAGGGAGCTTCCCCCATGCAGACCCTGACTGGCCCCTAGCCTCTCCCATTCAGTCAGGCACATCTGCCCCTGTCCCTATGTAGCTCTGCACCCCTCCTCATCACCATGTGTGTCTGTGCCCTCACTCAGCCACTCCCCTGTCCCTATGTAGCTCTGCCCCCTTTGTTCTGTCCTCATGTGTCTCTGCACCTCCCTCTCCACATGGCACTGTGCCTCCACTCCCATTCAGCCTCTGCCCCCGTCTGTCCTTCCCCACTAGCCCTTATCAGCCCGTCTGACACCTCCACACACACACGCCCCCAACACCCCACAGCCCCTGTCTCCTGACCTGGCCTGACATGCGCTGGTAAGGCAGCTCTCTTTTCCCTCACTGGGGGGAGTTGCAACTTTGTTCTGTTGCCACAGCACCCTCTGGTGGGCAAAAGGCAGAACTGCAGCAACATTTTGGCAGAAGCGTTTTTCTGCACGAAAAATTCTAAATCTGCAGGGCTTATGAAATATGTGCACATGCAGTAGCGCAGAATTACCCCAGGAGTAATTGGGAGATGGAGTAAGGCGAATCAGCTGACCTGGTGTAGCTGTAACATTTCGTGTCTTACCATCCAGGCTGAAAGAAACAATTGCAGATTGCACTTGTTTCAGGCAGACATGAATTAAAGATCTTGTGTCACTTCCGTAGGTGCAGCAACTAGTTGTTAGAACTCAAACCTGTCTCAAAACTCAAAAATTTGTGGGACAACTGTTATGCTTAGATTCAAGCATTTTATAGGGTTTGCAATCTCAAGGCATACCAAACAAGTAGTCTGCTACAACTCCTTTTCACCTAGTGTAGACAGGCCTCTGAGTGCAGCGTGACCGTTATGACAGCCCAAAAGTACTACACAATATTCAGAAATGACTGGTGCTGATTAGCTGACGAGGAAATTATTTATAATACTGATACTTGCTCACCATGATGTTTCACACCGATATTCAGAATAAATATCTTGATATTTATGGAGATGCAAAATGGGAATTCGGGGCTAGCTTATTGCTTTTGAAAACTTGTCCTTGTTGATGCTTCTTTTCCATATGTTTATCCTTCCATTTATAGCTTCATGAACAGTACAAAAGTACTATGCTCCCAAAAAACTAATTATCAATCTGCTGAACAAGTCTGCCTTGCAGTATTTAGTCATAAACAAGAATTTATAATTAATAGTTTACCAAATCTGGTGTTTTCAAGTATTACATTTTTGTGTTAATAGAGATAAGAGTTTAATTCTACTTCTTAAAAGACTGTAAAACTTACTTCGAAAACTTCTGGATTAAAAAAAAAATGTCAGAAGTAATTAGTATCCTTTAGCCAAAAGCAAATTCATAACATTGTATGTGGACTGTTTAAATATTTAACTACTGAGAAACCCTCTTTAATCCAGATTGTTTTATATTTTAATTTGACTGTCTCTTGTAAGTAGAAGTATGTTGATGACTAAAAGATAAACATTGCAGAGGATTCAAGTGCATTAATTTTATACCCACCGACGAAGTGGGTATTCACCCACGAAAACTTATGCTCCAATACATCTGTTAGTCTATAAGGTGCCACAGGACTCTTTTCCGCTTTTACAGATCCAGACTAACACGGCTACCCCTCTGATACTTCATGTGATAGTGGCAGATTAACTCACTGTGCCTGAGTATTGTTTTCCAAGAAGGGGTAATTTAGATTAGTAGATTCATCCTGTGCACTTGATATTCTGAAACCTGGGAGGGTGATAAAATAGCACAGGGAAAAACTAATTCTATAGAATGACAACTCCTTTGAGAAATGCATTCAGTCTGGGTTTTGATAGAGAAGTAATGTGTATTTGATACTTTGGAAGGAAAAATCCTCCTTATAACATTTAATTTTTCATTGTGAGATAGATATGGAGTAGACAGGATGACATCCTAGTTAGAGAAGGAACTGTAATGTCTCTCTCTCTCTCACACACCCACATTCCCATACCCATTTTAGAAGAGAAGCTCTGATGTAATGACAAATCTTCTGGGGAAACAGCAATTCAGGCATTCTCTGTGGTCATCTTATTTCTCTTAGAGCTTATTATGTGTTTGTGATTAAACTCTCCCAATATTGAGGACCTGAATAATGTCAAGAAGAGACATCAGACATACTGGGCTTGATTCACCTATAGGTTGTGCCAATCCCTGTATCTTCATAGGGTTTAGACTCTTCCTGGTGAAAAGACTGCCAGGAGTGGAACTGCATTTCTAAAGCATCTGCAACATCTACACTAGGTGCTCAACTGTCCTCAAATACTTAAAAGTGGGTGGTGCTGGCTGGGCATGGGGTACCGTCAAGGAACCCAGATTAAGTGCTGATTCAGCACATTTCCTTAACAATCAACACTGGCATATCTCCCTTGGAACCTCACCCATAAGTTTAAGCTGCCTTTTTCCTGACAGAATTTCTAGAGAAGGGCAGCAGTGCAAAGGCCACCTGCACCCCCTTTCTTCCCCAGGGGTACACCTCTCCTAAGATATAGAAACCCTACGGGTGCAAGGTGTGAAATGAGCCAGGTAGATGCATGTATGTGAATCAGTATTAACGCATTGTAAAGAGACACATACACATTAGGTATCTGTGCATTACACAGCCTATATACATATGTGCAGTATATCTAATGTATAATCTTGGCTTTACACACATCCGGGGAAATGAACATTTAACCATATGCTGTATACTCTCTGCACATGTGTTAAAAAGGTACCTCTTTCGTACTGAGTAGCAGACCAGAAGTGACAGTCCATAATAAATTTTAGATGATTCACCTATAACCAGATTCAGCAAGACAAAGGGCCTCCATAAAACAGTCATTTTTCTGTAGCTTAAAAAACTTGCTGCTGTTTTCTAGGTGTAAAGCACCAAGACTCACAGAATTCTTTCTTGGCATTTTTGAATGCTCCTACCTCTGCTCTGGATCAATTTGAAGTAAGTGTGCAGCCATTTGAATGTCTTTGGCAATCATGGAAATGTTTTATTCTTGCTGTCATGCAGGTTGTGTGCATACTTGCTTAGGAGTTAATACTGTCTTTTAATCCCATTGTCCTTCTACATTTTGGACATCATTTTAGGTTACAATAATAATTTATGATAATTGTTTGATGCCTTCTTCCTGTTCTTGAATAGTTGTAATTATGGTCCATTCTTTTTAAAGATCATGTATGGTGAAATCTGAGAGTCTAAAAGAAAGATGAAGTTAAAATGGCCTTTCATTGTAAAAAAAAACCAACAAAAAAACCAAAAAAAACCACTTAGCTAAAACAGATTACATATCCTCCATTCATTTTTATAGGAATTTGTAAACCAAGAGCTAAATACTGCCTTCAGATGTACTCACTACCATTGAGATCAGTGGTACCATGCATGTGTCCAAGAAAATCGGAGTAAAACTAAAGTAAAACTGTTTAATTCCTTTGCAATTTGTAGATCAAAGTCCTGGTAAATAAAAAAAACTGGAGGAGAAAACGTAAAATGGAAACATATTTCACGCCTTCTTTTATTTATCTAAAGTAAACAATGTAAAATTTCTATAAAATATTAGGGCTTAAATCCTGGCTCTATTTAAGTCAATGACCAAATTCCCACTGACTTCAGTTAGGTCAGGATGCTACCCTTAAGGTCAAATCCTATTCTAGAATTTGTTCATGGCTCCCACAGATGTCAACAGAAGATGCACATGACTATCTTTAATACAGCAGAATTTGACCCCTGCAGTTTAAGTAAGAAAATAATTATTGTTACATTTGAAAATTTTACTCTCCTCTTTAATGCATATTCACTATTTTCTAAAGTCGTTGCATTCTGATACATTCTGCACATCTGATCATATTTAATTTGCTTTTAATGATTTATCAGATGTTGGTTTTAATACAAAAATTCTGTCAGAATTTGGAAGTGTTTTTATTGAGTGAAGGGTAGAAAAAGCATTAGTCTGCTTTTTTTTTTATGGATGGATTTTGGATTAACTGTCTAAGAAACCAAAAGGCAATTAACAAAGAGTTCACAACTTTAACTGATGTAATTGTTACTTGGCATTAAAGTCATTCACAGTTTTTCTTTAATTGTTTTTGCAACACTGTATCATTATTTATTTTTACAGAATAGTTCTCTTCATCCATTTTTTTCTGTTTCTTTACTGCTGTGTTCATTAAATAGGATTCCTTTTCTTCTTCTTCTTCATCCTCATTGATTGATTTTATGGATGATGTAAGTCTTTGACCTTCAAATCAGTAAATCTCTCAATAAAAGAAATTGGTGGATTGATCTGGCAAATTCAAACATAATGCAGTCAATTTAAGAATTGTATGATTTCAAATGCATCTGAGAGCACCAAATTCTCCTGCACGAATATATCTATATCTTTGTATAGATAGATATATACTATATAGATAAACAGTTTGAAGAAATATATTTCTCTCTTTAATGCAGGTATTGAGATTTCTCTTTGCAAAATGCTTTTGTATTATGGGAAGGTGCTATAAATGTTGTCAATTTGTCCGAGCTAATCTACTAAATTGTCACCTACTCTCAGTCCTCTGACAACAGTTCTGAAATCATCTGTGATGTTATATAATTAATTTCAGTATGTTGTTGTATATTATACCCATTTTCACTAATTACTTTCTAGCAGTTTTTAGTCACTTTGCTGAAGATTTTTTCTCTGTCTGGATGACTTCTGAAGTTTCTTTTTTTAGTTTTCTCAAATAAATAATAGATTTTGCATTTTTAGTGAATGGTCTTACTATTAAAACTGGTTGGGTCGGTAATTGTGTCAAATTTCACCATAACCAGAATGAGTATAGCAATCTATTTTTGTTGTTTGGAATTTATGTTTTTAATGTAGGAAAACATTGAAATATGTACACTAGTTGGTGGCAAACTTAGCTAGTGAATCATTTTAAAAGCTGTAAATTGACTGCATTATTTATTTTCCAGACCCAAGTAGTAGGCTAGTAGATTTAAATACTTAGAAGTGTTGTCTCAAAATAGGCACCTTTTTGCCCTCTTTATAGAACTCTACATTATAACACTGTTTGATATCAGGTTATGGTCTCAGCTCTATTAAAATGCCTTATAATTAATTGTGTTGTAAAAACACCATTATAAAATGGAAAGTGGGAGTCCATGAAGAATGTTGAAAGAAAGAGGATGTAGTGTATAATCCTATCCTGATAATGTCCTTTTCACAACAGAAATTCTTAAAAATATTTCTTCTCTTGTATATGGTTTATTCCTATGGTTAGAGCACATACTGTGTGAGTGTATGTTTGTGATACCCCATTAGAAGTATTAGACTGTAGTCTATATTATCATTTTACAAACCAGAAAGATTGCTTTTCTGACATCTTAGAAATATCCTTATGCCTAGAGACACCAAAGTAATCTTTGTCATGATAACTTTTATCCTGACTATTTATGGTTCTATGTTTGGGTTAAAGAAGCATTCTACTTTGTGGAAGAGCATTATGAAAAGGTTGCCCAGCTCAGCCTGCTCTTTAATACACACTGAGAAATATGATCTTTAAAAAAAACACACCACTCCCTTTTCAAAACATTGTAGAAGGTAATAAAATAAATGTTTGGGAACACATTTAATATGGCCTACCTTTGGAGAGGGGACCTTAAGAAGGAGATGGGCAAATGAAAATCTGCTGCTGGGCTTGTAAACTTAGTTCTGAAAGTCATCAATCAATCAATAAATAAATATTTGTTAAAGCAGAGACTGTGTATTTTTCACAAATACTGCGACCAAATCAAATATATTATTTCCCCTTATGCAGGCAAAAAGGCATTCTATGCATCTTTCAGAAAAAATAATCATTTACAATAGTTCCAGCATAATTCTGGCAAAGTCTTGGGTGTGTTATCCATTGGTTCACATCACAGCTGTAACATTATAACAACAGTGCAAAATGCCAAGCTGTTGATCTTGTGGCATGTGCAGCGTCAACTGTCAAATGAGTACAGTTTGTGTGTGTTCCACTGTTGGCTAACCTGCCTTAGAGCAGTGATTTCCAACCTTTTTACGCACAAGATCACTTTTGACTTTAAGATCAACCCAGGATCTACCCCGCCCCTTCCCCAAGGCCCCATCCTGCTCACTCCATTTCCCCCTTCCTCCATTGCTCACTCTCCCCCATCCTCGCTCACTTTCACCGGCCTGGGGCAGTGGGCTGTGGTGAGGGAGGGGGTGTAGGCTCTGGGCTGGGGCCGAGGGGTTCGGAGTGTGGGAGGGGGCTCTGGGCTGAGCCTGGGGCAGGGTGTTAAGGTGCAGGAGGGGATGAGAGGTGCGGGCTCTGGGAGGGAGTTTGGGTGCAGGAGGGGGCATCGGGCGGGGCAGCAGGTTGAGGTGCAGGAGGGGGTGCAAGGTTCAGGCTCTAGCCAGGAAGCGCTTACCACAGGCGGCTCCCGGTCAGTGGCGCAGCGTGTCTAAGGCAGGCTTCCTGCCTGCCCTGGCCTCTACGCTGCTCCTAGAAACAGCTGACTTGACTCTGTGGCCCCCGGGGGGTGGGGGGGGTTAGGTGGCTCCACACACTGCTACTGCCCCTGTCCCCCCAGCGCTGACTCTGCAGCTCCCATTGGCCGGGAACTGCGGCCAATGGGATCTGGGGTGCTGGTGCTGGGGGGCAGCGGCAGCATGTGGAGCTGCCTGACCCCTCCCGAGGCCACAGAGACATGCCAGATGCTCCCGGGAGTGGTGTGGGGCCTGGGCAGGTAGCCCCGCGCCGCCAGACTTTTAGTGGCTGGAGATCACGATTGACTAGCAGAGGCTCCAGGATCAACCAGTTTATCACGATCTACCGGTTGGTGACCACTGCCTTAGAAGATGGTCTTCTTGATTGGTCCACCAAGATTTAACCTTCTCCTAATGCTGATTTTGCAGTGCTTTGCAGGACTCTAGATATCACTGTATATGTTGTTAAAGTTGGATGGGTTAACATTTTAATGCTTAACATACAAAACATGAGACATTCATCATTGGGTCTTCAGGCTCAGTTCAGTGGGAGGTTCTCTCATCTCAATCTACAGTAGACAAGAGTACAGTTTAGAACAGTAGTTAGGAGGGACAGAGGATAACGTAGGTAGCATAGAGAGAGAGTACTTTCTCACTCTGCAAAGAAGCATAAAGAAGTCACCATCTTTCCAAGGGAGGACAGAAGCCATCACAGACAAGTGAGATATTTACTTAATTTCACCTGCCATTATCCTGTATACCAACTAGTTATTAGCTAGAGCTGGTCAAAAAAAAAATTTAGAGGAACAGTTTTCCATCAAAAAATGCAGTTTTGTCAGAATTTAAATGTTTTGCAGGAACATGCAGATTTTGCCAAAATTTTTAGTGGGGAAAAAGTTGAAAAAAGTATTTTGACTTTCTTGTTTAATTTTGATAATGTTGCAATTTTTCATTTTAACTTTATCATTTCAACTTTTATATTAAAATATTGACATTAATGTTACATTTATATTTAATATTTCAATATTATTGTAACTAAACAGCTTGATGATTCTGAATCAAAAATTTTCAGAATATTCTGCAGAAAATTGTGATTTTTCATTCTAATTTGGAATGGAAACAGAATTCAAAAAGTCAAAATTCACCACAGAATGAACATAACATTTTCCAGCTCTCGCTTTTATTAGCCCCTCTAGTTAATTTTTAATGCATATGATAAACTACTGGATTGTTGCTGAAGTTGAACATTCCAGTTATGTCCAGATAGAACCAACCTATTGTACTGCTGAATGTAGCAGGTACCTCTTCATATTCCATTGCCTACAGTGAATTAATAATGAATGAGGGTAGCCTAGAGGTTGCTGTGGGAAAGGGCCAACAACAAAAGTGTCATACATTAAATAACTTATTTAATTATGTTAATTGGAGGGGCATATCTGAATTTGCACAAGGTAAATATGCTATCTTTCATTTAATTGATCACAATCTAATTTATCAAGTAACACCCTTAAGAAATTATCTCTGAATTACAAAGGTTAAACAGAAAATAAATATATTATTCTTCATAGGTAGCTCAGTTCCATGCTCTAGGCCTATTAAACAAGTTTTATCTCAGTATATATCAAACAGAACTTAAATAAGTAAAATAGGAGTCTTAAAAAAATACCACTATCACCCTAGACATGGCCTCCATTTCCTATTCAGTCTCCCTGATTGACAATAATAGCCTGGAAGAATAATGACAGGTTTTTGTAGCATGACTTGAAGGGAATCAAATTTAAACCCTGTCAAACCAAGAAGAAGTGTGAGTTCCAAAACCAAAGACCTTCACCTGCCACCACCCCCTACCCAATCAACTCCGCTAGCTAGAGTTCCTCAGGAGATTGCAGTTGCTGCAGTATCATATGGGGTGTTCTCTTGAGTAGGACCAGCAACAGATATTGCTCAGGGCCTGTATCATCTCCTCCCTAGACACGCAGTAACCCCATGCTCCCCCTAAAATGCTGGTAATAGTTTAGGGACCAAGATACTGAGCTAAATTTTACTCCCATTTTACACCCTTTGCAAGCCCACTGAAGACCATGTAATTTCATGGGTGTAAATCACTTTAGAATTTGACTCACTAAATATATGCTTTCAAATTATCTATTTACATACATGGGCAGAGCTCTGCTTGAATCTCTGCCATCCAAATAATTGAAATGTTTATAGCAAACTATGAATGATTGTAGTTATTCTAATTGTACCCACAAAGAAGACTATAATTTCCCTAGTTTTATTGGAGAAAAATCAAAATAGATGTCTGCGCTCCAGCTGCCTATGACTGGAGCCTGCAGATGCTTCAGGAGGAAGAGAAACATCTCACTGTGCTGATGATTCACTATGCCCCTCCCCTATCAAATTGCAACTTGGTCTATGTTTTAAGGGTAGTGATTGTGATCACTTTTATATTTCATATTAAGTGTAACCTACTGTGGCCCTAGCAAGCATTTGCCCTACTTATTGGAACAGATATTTTTTTCATTCTTAAATAATTGTAAATGAAATGTGTCTGCCTCCTGAGTGACTGAAGCTGGTGTTTCAAGTCCTATCCTTCTATCAATCCTTGCTTAAAATACCCTTTGGCTTCAGTTGGACTCCCACACATGGAACATTGACTCTGGCACTCATGAGTCTCCACTGTATCAACTGGATCCACAACTTTCATAGTTAATTACTTAATAGCTTTTTGCCGCATTCTGTAGTGAGGACCCTGGCTGCACCCACACATTGATAATTCCTTAGGTTTGGAAGAATTATGGTTCTTAATAGTATTTTAAACTGAACACATTGGGCCTTCAAGAGAAGAAACTATCCATCTTTTACTGATGATAAAGGTATTTATTGTGGAAGCCATGCATATGTTGTCTAATGTAGTGTACACTGTAGAGCATTATTGTCTGCTGTAAAGTTACAGGATTTGAAATAACTGTTTCTTTCCTATGTTTTTTCCTTGTGTTGTTCCCCCTTATGAGTAACATCCCCAAAATATGTACAAAATATTTGTCTTAGAAATATTTATTTTAAAAATATATTTGTACATGTCTACAGTTTGTCTAGTAACATAGTGACAAATTCTGAGCTAGTGTGTGCCCTTGTGTTAAGTTTTGTAACACATTTTCCTCCTTTCTTTGTTGAAGCGCTCTCCTTCCTGTATTCCAGCTAACAAAGGCAGACGTGTAAGATGCTGTCTTTCTCTGTGTGGCCCTTTATTTTTGCCTGTGGTGTACATGCCTTTGTTTAATGTAGACTGTCCTATGTTGACTATTTACAGCTTGTGTATTTATCTTACTGCATGTCTTGTGCTGCTGTTACCGCTGCTGCTGCGCTATTTGATGTTTTAAAGCTATGAGTACAAAGCTTTAGGAATGCTTTATTTGGTAAGATTTCTGTGACCAGAATACCACAGTAACTAAAGATGGTGCTTTGGGTTTAATTCTTTTTTGATACGAAAGGGAAAGTCACTAAAGCTCATTGTGAAAACTGATCAGATAGCAGCACAGGAGGATGAGCAGGATTCAAATGAGAGCCTCTTTGCTTCCACTGCATTCTGAAAGTGTTTGGGAGGTATTTTACAGGAATTTCCCATAGAAAGCAGAAGTTTGGCAGTCAGGGGGCATATTTAGGAACTATCATGGCCCAGAGATGTTTTCTTTTAAAAAAAAAAAATAGAATTATAAGCAGGTAATAATTTAAGTAAATTGTAATAGCCAGTAGAAGCAGAAACTCACATCCATGATAATATATGATGCTAAATATCTTCAACCTCGGAGGTGCATCTAAAGCTTTCGGTGGATTTATAAACATTTCTGAAAATTTATATAACACGCACGATCGTATCCTATCAAAGTGTTGTCAGAATGTGTTCGGGATAGGTGCATTACCCAACAAGGAGTAATATGTCTGTCCTGAACTCACTCCACTTTGTGATTAAATATGTCACAGAGTACTGGAAAAACCACCTATATTAATATTTGATGATTAGGCTAATGATTTTTGATCTCTTTAATAATAATAATAAAATAAATAATATGTTAGCTGCAGTTAAAAATATAGAATTTTTCCCAACCCCGTTACAGGGTACAATATCTTCTATTTAAGCACTATGGCTCTGATTTAGAAGTCCATCTCAGTTCAGCATGTACTTTAGTGCTTTGTTGGATATGGATGGATTTAAATATAAACTTAAATACAGAATTGGGGCCCACAGGCTCAGTCCTGCAACCCTTAAACATGTGTAGTCCTGTGGAAGTCAGCAAGACTGCTTGCATGATTAAGGGCTGCACAGTTTGGTGATACAACACATGCTTTAGATAATCTAATAGTTAATAGAGTTTATGGGCTAATTTGAAGAATTTTAATGTGGCCAGCTTAGGGCCTAGACATTACTAAGAGCTTTTTCTACACGATGTGGCAATATACACTACGAGGGCGTGAACTTTATGTCGCAGTGACTGGCCCATGTGGACCCTTCTGGTATGTGCTAAAAGTTCGCTAGCATATTTTAACTTAGTACTGTTTCAGCACAGGAGGGAACTTTTAGTTTGCACCTGCAGGTTCTATGCAAGCCAGTCAGTGCACAATAAGTTGTTGTGCTTTAGAATACACACTCCTGCTGTGCACGTTGCCTCACCATATAGACAAGCCCTGAATCCACTTTGTTTGGAACTAAACTTTGGAAATACTGCAGCATCCAACAAACTAAGACCCTGCTTCTACACTATTCAAGTTAATAGCAAAACTCCCACTGACTTTCCATAGTGCTGGATCAGGCCCTAAGTTAATTTTTCAGTTTCATAAGTGCAGTAATAAACATTTCTTTTAACACAGTAGATAACTTCCTAAATACAAAACTATGTAGACCTTTCCAGAAAAGTTTCATAAATTCTACTACATTGGTGGCAAATAGTTTATCTTTTAAAGATGTACCTTGAAGATGTTCTTCTGCATGCAAATATTCGGTTGCAAGGTAACCTTATCTCTCCAGTAGATACTCCTTTCTTTCTGAATATTTTGAAATATTTATGAAACTCCAGATTAGATCTCCAAATTTAACTACAAAAAGGATGGCATTTCTGTCTCTTGCCAATTTCTCCTACAATTAATTGCTGGGTTTTTTTGTTTTGTTTTTAAATATGAGTGGTAGGGATTTTGAGTGAGACCCAAGCAATTCATATTTGGATTTTGCAAAATAATTTAAAATGCCTATAGCACCATTGTCATATGGCTGGGGATATTATTACTTAAAAGGTATCATTAGTTTCTGACATTAGTGAAGATTTGGAGTTATAATTTGCACCTGGTAAATCTGAGCACAAAAAAGTATGCTTACTGCTAATTGTTGCCATAATGCTGGAAATATATTTTTTACATGTAGCGAACAGGTATATTGGTAAGTAGGAATTTTTACTTTTCAGTATGGAAAGAGAACACATACATCATAACTGGTAGAAACCTTTATCCATCTTGAGTTTAAGATGAAGAACATTCTCCACCAAGAGTTCTCTAAAACAGTTTGAAGCATTTGTAAAAATTACAAACCAGAGCACACCCTCATACTAGTTTTAAAAAAATTCTACAATTACACCTGTTCACTACTGTGAGTATATTTTTAGATGGAAAGGACCATTTATCCATGTTCAAGAAGGGCAGCTTGGAAATGTAACATGTTTCCTGAAGGGTTATATAGTTTATGGTACTCCATCCTATTGTTGCTGGGCAATTATTTTTTTGATTACCAGGGTGGCCATTCCCAACTGACCTAGCAAAGCATTATTTGGTGGAAAGATGGGGAAATTGTGATATGTGATAACATTTTTTTTAGAAAAGACAGTCAACAATCTAGCCTAGTGCAAACACCCTTGGTCTCCCCATTATTTATAGTGTAGTAGTTTAATTGCTAACAGAGAGAAAAGCAGCTACCTAGTCAGCCTACTTTTTAAAAATATATTTATACAGGAAAGTTCAACTCAGTGGACACATCTTGTTTTTGGAGTGGCTCTGCATATTCCCACTTAAGGGTACTGCACAACCTTGTGGTGTCTTGAGATAGAACCATTATCTAGCAGTGTCAGCTAGAGAACTCTCATGCCCCTCGAGGGCAAGGCTATATAGGGGGTGGGGCACCCTCATCACCTCAGTTCCTTCCAACTGCATGCCGCAAACAGATGTGACCCTCTCTGGTTTCTTCAGAGCCAGAGCTTGCTGCTTCTTAGATAGATAGTGTTAGCTATTAGTTTAGTCAGTTAGTGATTCTTTTTCAGTTCTGTGTTATGGCAGAACTGAAGAAGCAGAAAAAGGCAGGTTTTAAAAGGTGTCTTTCCTGCCCAGCTGTCTTCCGAACACCCAACGACCACGCGTGGTGCCTCAGATATTCACCTTCTGATTGTTTGATCTGAAGGCCTCTTCTCTCAGAGCCCAACAGGATAGGGAGACTCGCCTGCAGCTCCTTCTCCTGGAGGAAGCCCTCAAGGCCAGACCCTGTAGTTCTAAGTAACCTTCCGATCCAGAGTCAAAAAGACCTGTCTTGGCCCCTGTTGCTCCCACCAACAAAGGACTGAAGTGTTCCAAGAAGTAGCACTCCTGACTGGGATCAAATCCAATTCCCGAGGCCCGCTCAATAAAGCCTCTGAGGCTGCACAGGGCCAAAGCAATGACCATATGGTTGGATACCACAGCCCTGGTTCCAGAAGAGAGACCAAGAGACAGTTATCTCTGACATCTGACAGTTCGAGGGCACTGGTCTGCTCAGGAGAAAACCGTGCACATCAATGTATTGGAATTAAGAGCTGTTCGTCTGGCTCTCAAATCATTCCTCCATCACCTGCAGGTGAGGGTTGTGTAAGTGGTTAGAGGCAATACATCAGCAATGAATTAATCAACAAGCAGGGGGGTGCTCACTCTGCTCTTCTGTGTTCAAAGATAAGTCTGTGAAATTTGTGTTTTCGTCACAACATTTACCCTATGGCTCTGCATCCAGCAGGGGAAAGCAATGTACTTGCCGTTCATCTCAGCAGAGACAACTCCCCGGTGCACAAATGGTCTTTAGAGGATCAATTGGTTGAGACTATTTTCCAGCTGTGGTCGACCAGCCATAGACCTGTTTGCAACCAGACAACAAAAAATGTCACCTTTTCTGTTCCAGAGCAGGCTGGGACAGTCAGTTTTTGTCAGATGCCTTCCTTCTACACTGGGGAAGGTCCACTCCCCCCCATTGATCCAGGTAGTAAGGATGGTATGTCAGGACAGGGCAACAATGATACTGATTGGCCTGGCTAGGCCATGTCAGCAGTGGTTGACTGATTTCCTTCAACTGTGTGGCGGAGTTTTCATGCATCTTCCACTATCACCAGATCTCCTATCCCAGCAGGACACAGGATCTTTCATCCAGGCTCACAGTCTCTTCACAAGATAGTGTGAGCAATCTGACTTTGACTTGGTCTGCTCTTGAGCACTTGTGTTCTCCATCTGTGCAGGACATACTAGTTAACTCTAGAAAACAATCTACGAGAAACTGTTACCATCTAAAGTGGTCCAGATTTCAGGCATGGATGAAGGGAGATTCTGACTCCTCTCTATATTGGCTTTGTGTTCTGGAATACTTAAAGAACAGATATTATAGCTATCATGTCGGCCAGGAGAGTACGTGAATTGAATGCCCTTGTGGCTGATGCACCCTTCATTTCTTTCCCTGAGGACAACATAGTTCTCAGATCTGATCATAGATTTTTACATAAGGTGGTGTCTGATTTTCACATCAGTCAGACAATGCCAGTCTTTTCCCCTAAGCCTCACTCTAATAAACGAGAATCTGTCATACATGCTTTGGATGCCAGAAGGGCCCTCACCTATTACCTAGAGAGGACTAAAAGTTTTCATAAATCTTAGATTGATTGTGCCTTATGCCAAAAGCCACATGAGGCATATGGTTTCTTCCCAGACTATTTCTCAGTGGATTAAACAATACACCGCTGAATAGTATACAAAAGCAAAAGTCCCCGTACCTGCTGCAATTCAAGTGCATTCCACTAGAGCTGTGGCTATGTCCTTCACCTGTTTTAGGCAGGGGCCAGTTGTTGAAATCTGCAAAGCTGCAACCTGGGATTTTGGTGCATATTTTCACCAAGCACAATGCTCTGGACTTGGTTTCTAGGGTGGACATAGGATTCAGCAAGACGGTGCTTCAGTCTCTATTCAAATAAGTCTCTGTTCCTGCCTCCAGGTTTGTTTCATCACTGCTTATTATTTCTGTCCCATAAGTGAGACTATGCAGAGCCACTCGAAGAAGAAATGAAGGTTACTTACCAGTAATCAGAGTTCTTTGAAATGGCTCTGCATATTCACACTTGCTACCTGCCTTCCCCTTTGTCAGAGTCCTTGTTTTCTGGGTCTCTGGCTTTGCAGTGAAAGAAACTGAGGTGGGGAGGGCACTCAACCCCTGACATAGTCTCACCCTAAGTGTGCCAAGAGTGCTCTAGCTGACACTGCTAGAAGATGGTTCTACTGCAAGGACCTCAAGGTGGTGCAGTACCCTTAAGTGTAAGTATGCAGCTCCATCTCGACTAACTTTGGGTACAGGCCAGTAACCTTCATTTTTCAGTGACGACTTGCTTCTGTCCAAGATTTTCAGGTAAATTGACTCAGGTCCAGTGCTACACAATAGAGAGTTGTAGTCTTGCCTCTGTGCCCGTAGAATCATCTCCTTAGAAAACCTTGGTAGCTTAGTTAGGATTGAGTGTCGGCATCTCATACAATATTAAGAATCAAGAAAAAGGCCCCTTGCACGGGCTGCATCTGTAGTCGGGATGGCTTTACTTTCCTGCAGTTCAAATTATGTACACCTACATCCTCAAAAAACAGCCATTTCTGTAGCAACAGTGGTTTCTCTAGCAAAGGAAATTTGTAGTTTGCTCGGTCTTTTTCCTCTGATTGTTAAACATAGTATTTAGCAATTTTGTAGTAAGTTACTAAATTTACTTGGCAGGGGATTTTTTTCATATAATTTAGCAGCGTTTGCAGTAACAGACAAATTTGTTGTATTGTCTTTCAAAATACTGTGAATAATTAGAACCTGAAGAATCCTCAAAAGTGAAATATTCTAGAATATACTTTATTACAAACTTTTCATACATCTTTGTCTAAAATGTGTTTCTTTAGAAAAGTTGCGTTTTCTTTTTCAGCTGTTTTTCCAATTTTAAACATTTAGCTCTTCTTTCCATTTAGAGCCCCAATCCTTCACTTGGATTCTCTGTATCTGTGCAGCAACCCACTGCTGTCAATGGGATTTCAAATATATAGGGCCCACACAAGCAAATCTAGTTACAGGAGTTGGACTGTAACGAAGCGACAACTCACCGATGCGGCGCCTCCTGCTGGTCGTCTGGGAATTAGCTCTTTCCAGTGTTGGAGCGCCCTCTGCAGGCCGGTGTCTCACCTGCCGCTGGCCCTGTGTCCTTCCCGGACCCCAGTACCCTTTACATTCGGGTGCTGCCCCAGCAGTACCCCACCACGCTCTGGGTCTCCCCTCCCAGGGGAACCCCAACCCTCTATACCCACCTTGCCTCAGTGGCTACTGCCAGTCACCATCTAGCCCCCACTCACTGGGGCACACTGCAGTTTAATAGCCACTCATCACTGGCAAGGGGGGTTAGGACCAGCTGCCTCTGCCTAACCCTGGGCTGCACCTCTGCAACCCCAGTACCTGTGTAGGCCTTCACCAAGGCCTCAGCCTGGGGGTTTACCAGGTGGGAGCTGCCCTTGCCCTTGCCCTTGCCCTGCTCAGGCACCTTCAGCTCCCAGGCAGCCAGCCCTTCTCCCTCCAGGGCTAGAGTGAGACTCCTTCTGCTTCTGGCCCACAGCCCGGCCCTGACTGAGCTGGCCACACCTGTGGTCAGCTACTCACTCAGCTTTTCCCAGCCCTCTCCAGGGCTGCGTTTAACCCCTGCAGGGGCTGGAGCGGGGTGACCACCCCGTTACATGGACCAAAAAGAGTAGTGTTTGAAAATATCCTAATTTGGCCTTTGAAAGGACTGCATAGTCAGCCTTCTCAAGAACTCATTAAGGTCCTGAACTTGCAAATGCTTAGGAACATGCTTATACTTAAGCATATGAATAGTTCAACTGAAGTCTGCAAATACTCACATACAAGGAAATTTAATTCTTGGAGTTGTATATCTCTTGCAAAAATGTTTAAAGTGTATTGTTCTCTCATAGGAACTCTGCTGTTTCCATATCTTAGTTTGAGAAGAACAGTGAATTATTAAAAGTAATTTTTTTTTCAATTATTTTTCCCTGTCATGTTTCTATAGATTGATTCAGTTGAGAACTTTACATTGTCTAATACTCCTTCACGGGATGAAGATATCAAGTCTCGCCTCCATTCAAGATCTAGGTCTCCTTCCACAGCTAGTGACATTGAACCAATTGAGGTAATCTCTGTGCTGATGCTTTGACGTTTTACTTACAAACTAAGAGTTTGTTCTGTACAGAAATGACTGCTGCAAACAGAGTTTGTCCTTCTGTTTAGGCTGAAATTCACTCATGTGCAGAGGCTCCATCAAGGACTATGCACCATTTTAAGCCTTTAAACATGAGTTCTCTACACCGCAGGGAATTTCCACTTTAGAGCAAGTTAAATTTTACCTGGGATACATCTGATTGGGCTGGGGAGTACGCAGGAAATGAATTGTTAAGTGCACACTGTCTCTTTTAATAACTCCTCTTTAGTCATGGTATATATTTTAAAAGTCTGTGCTAAAAATTACATTATACTGTAGTCTTCAATAACTCATTCTGAATCACTTGCATAACCATATTAGGGCAAAGTATTAAATAACTAATAATGTGGCCTGTATCATCTTGTTAGAATGTTGATTTTTGAAGGGGAAAATTTAAAGTTGGAAATTAGGACTGATTCTTTCAGTACAGACGAGGCAGTTTTAAACCACACTAAATGAATAAGTCTTTTCTTTATTAACGTAGCAGACCATTTTCTTGACATTTTCTGCTGTGCATCTTAAGATTAATTTTTGCTGAGTTTTTCCTATATTAGTCCTTGTCCCCCATTTTGGTTACTTTTCTGTTGGTTTTTTTTGGCCTTTCTGTTTTAGTCAAGCAGCTTTTGATAACGTGCCTTTGATATCTCACTACTTTTTTGTGGGGTGGTTGTGTTCAGGTTACAGATCATCCTCCACACTCGGTTCATACACCAGCCATGAGGACAGCATATATTGGATCAGGACTCTCTGCACCAAAGGTACTCGGTCACACCTTCAAAAATTCTGTATAAAACGGGGGCACATTTCATTCCTAAACAGTGGCTTCAGGAAACTTGTTTATCAGAATTTTTTTCTTAGAGTTGCCTGGGTGGTTTGTGTTTAAATTAAACTCCCCAACAAGATGCAAAAGATTGGAGTTGATTGCCTAATGCAAGAGTACATGGAGTTGATCGTTTGCTCTGCATATCTGGTCGCAGCAAAAGTGCCAACTTGGGCCATCTAAAAAGAACAGAGGGAGATTATAGAGCTAGAAGATAATGGAAGAAAATAAATGCCAGAGAACATTGAGGGGAAGATTCTCCCTTTCTTTGTCTTTGGCATGCAGCATGAGACACTTTCAGCTTCTGCTCAAAGTGACTGAGAGATGAAGATTTGGAGATAAAATTCACTACTGGTAAGGAATGATAGTGCAAGAAGCTCCCGACCACTTAACCACTGCACAGGGACACTGCTGCAGGGTTGTCGACTGAACAGCTGTGCAGGGGCGCTATGCTATGAAACTGACTTCACTGGCCAATGTAGGCCCAGCATAGAAGTTCCTTATTTGAGCGAGCTGAGAATGGAGGAGATATGGATTTGTCTGTGCAGATTCAGGAACCTCAGTATCTTTTTTGTAACCAGCACACGGTGGCACTCTGACTCTGATTGAAAGAATGAATTCCAGTTCTCCAGCTTTCCTACACTCCACTTGCACAGAAACTCTATATTTGGACTTTATGCCAGTCCCTGGAATTAATTTCACCCTTGGCTGAATAGTTTCATGTATTCAAGCAAGGGTAGAAGAGTTTCTATGGACATTTTTGAAAGGAAAGACTCAAAGGCTTAAATTTTCAAAAGTGGCTGAGTGACATCGGGACCTAAGTCCCATTTGAAAATGTTACCTATATCTGTTAGCTGTATTTCTGAAATGATTAATAGAAGTTTACCCATATGGAAATATTAGATAAAAGAAATGCATGTTTCCTCCCATGGCTATGTCAGCATTTTATACACAGATGGGAAACAAAGGTAACCACAAAATAGCAACAAGGTTTACCAAAGTTCCTGCTTGGAGACTGTTATTTCATTCATGTATTCAAGTGCCAGTTTTAAGTTTCTTAACAAAAACTTTTTGAACCTGTGAAATCTTGTGAAACAAGCTTTTTTTCCCTAGAAAATTAGCCTGTTTTTGTGAGCAGTTCACCATTGCACTAATTAATAAGTGATCTGTTCTTGGAGCTGCCTGAAGGGTCATCTTACATTAGGCTGTGCCACAAGCTTTCTAAAATGGGACTTATTTTCTCATCAGTTTCAGTCTGTAGTCAGAAAACTGCATATGAACCAAACAGGCTGTGTCATAAAGATGGATGCAGTCAGAGTCTTTAATTGGTAAATATCTTAAACAGCTAGCGTAACTATAATATTCATAGCCATCAAAAAATATTCAACAAAGGTCTCCCTCTCTCAAATCTTAGACGTTACACACATGGATGTGATATTTTGCATTCAGGAAATGTACTGTAGGAAAATGTTCTGTTCCCATTCCCACCACAGTCTACTCCTCTAGAGGAGATTCTCTTCCTGGGCAGAGTGGGAATAATCTATCTGCAGGAAATATGTGAGGCAGCTTCCTGGGCATCATGTAGAACCTTTTATGAATCAAAACAGACTCATCACACAGACAGTCATTTGTCTCTGCTATCTTTGTGGCAGCATATTTCTCCCTGTGGAGGAAAGGAATATATGCATCGCTTCAGACAGCGCATGTTCCCAGGAGTCCCGGAGAAGGGAACTCCCCTTCAAAATCAGCCTTATGTGGTCTCTTACCTTAAACATTTTACCATTGACGTTATGAAACCACCCATGCCTAGCACTGTAAAGCTGAACTATATCACCCATTCCAGTATTTAAGTCAGAATTTTAAACTATAGTGACCCACCCACATATAACTTTCCTCTTCCACTCACGCCCACTACCCTTAACATAAAGCTTCTGTGACCAGCATTTAAAAAAAAAAATGTTTGCCTGCAACTTCTGAAGGATACTATTGCAACAGGAGACAATTTATGGACTACTGACCTTGACAACCTTCCTTTCAACAGTGGCTGCAAACTCATGTGCTGGGACATGGTCCAAGTTTCCATAGTTAGTTTACGGAGGGTGATAGCAGCAATCCATAAAAATTGAGCTGTTTTAAGACCTGATAAGGACTGCAAGGTAAATTTTCAGCCAAGGAGTCTTGTACACAGCTCTTGTTTTTAATAAACATAAGCTGAGCTTTTAAACCCACATGTATGCTCTTTTATGTATGGTATGTGAAAAAGTAATTGTTCTTTGTGAAAAGTGTTACCAGAAATTAACATCTGTGTCCATTTGTTTCACAGCCTAAGGCCCACCAGTTTGTAGTGAAATCTTTTAATACCCCTACAAAATGCAATCAGTGCACATCTCTGATGGTTGGTTTAATAAGACAGGGCTGCACTTGTGAAGGTGAGTGTGACGAGTAAATGGGAGCTGAAGTGCTTAGAGTCTTATGGAAGGTGTTATGCAAACTATAAAAGCAGCGTTATTATGTTGAAATAATGCATTCCGTAATTTTAAGGTTTAACTCCTGTGTTGTGTTCTTCGTCTTGCAGCCTGTAACAATGGGGGCTAAGCATTCTGGGCATCTCACACAGAGGATTCTACAGTAAACTGTGTAACTGGGGAAATGACATGGTGTGAAATATCTAGACTATTATGGTTGATAGTTGAAGACAGTTTAGTCATTTATTCTAGATTTAAAATGGCAGCGAGGAAACATGGTAGATGTCAGGTGTGCTGACAACAGCCTGACGTTGGGGAAAATGACAGGCAAGCTGACGCTCGACCCCAATTTTACGCCAAAATAATAGATCTGAAGTTTGCAAGTGCCTCAGTCCTAACTTCACAACTGATACCTCTTTCTCCTTTATATTCCAAACCAGAGTGTTGGAACCGGGCACTCTGAACTTTGAAGAAGTTTGAATTCATATCAGAATCTGGCTTTTCAAGGCCATGTATTTTCTGCTCCTATGAGTAACTTTATTTCCCCCTCTTTCAGTATAGCAAGTTTTATTGAAATAATTCAGTTATTGGCAATGGAGTACACTTCAATCTGCTTTGCATGTATTATTACCACAGCTTTCACATTACAAAAGAAAGGAGATTTTTATATGAAACATTAACTGCCTTTTTTCTCCTCTGATAAGTATGTGGATTCTCATGCCATGTGACCTGTGCAGACAAGGCCCCAGCAGTGTGCCCAATCCCTCCTGAACAGACCAAAGGCCCTCTGGGGATAGATCCACAGAAAGGCATAGGAACTGCATACGAAGGTCATGTTCGAGTAAGTATCAGGAAACTGGAATTGGTAGCCTGGTGTTAACTTTGTTGTTGTCCCAATCTGTCAGGGAATTAAAGGCTAGCTCTGAATTGTTTTATTGTGTATTGTTTTGTTTTAAAGTTACAGCCTTGGAGACTGAAGACCTCTGATTATTCACAGAACAGTTATAGCATTGGTAGCGGCAATCAAGCTCCTCTCATTCTGCTATGCCAATGTACTTTGAACCTGTCTTGGAGAGACTGCTTCTAGAGTAACAGGCTAGTTCAGCTACAAGTCCAGTCAATCGTTCAGCCCTTCTATTGAGACTAGTGTCAGCTGTGGTGGTGGTTTCTTCTGAGGTGGTTTCTTCTTCTTCTTCTTTCTTCTGAGGGCATTGTACTGAGATCACCAACAGCCATCAAATGTTACCTCACTATCTGGGCTGCATTCCAGCAGGTGAACTAGAGATGTACAAGATTGTTTCTTCTTGTATCAATCCCTCGGTTCCTTTGTTAGGAGTTTGTGGGTGTAGAAGGGTGAGATAGGGACAGAACCCAGGATGTTACAGGTTTTCTGTAATATAGTGTAGCGCTCACATCTGACACTTGGACAGGCTGCTGGGCTGGCTCTCATTTCTTTCACTGTACGCTTCTTCTATTATTGATGCTACTCTTCATTGTCGCTGACAGACCCAATACTTGCATTATGCTCTTTTGAAAACACCAATTCATGAAAAGCTGATCAGTGCTATTTATTTTACTATAGGTTCCTAAACCAGCTGGAGTAAAGAAAGGTTGGCAGAGAGCACTGGCCGTGGTCTGTGATTTCAAACTCTTCCTGTATGATATAGCAGAAGGAAAAGCATCCCAGCCCAGCGTGGTAGTGAGTCAGGTTATTGACATGAGGTAAGCTGTTTAGTGCTGAGTGGGGCTTTCTGTGGAAAACAAGAGACAGCAAATTCTTCATTTTGAGTTCCTTGGAATGAAGGTTACATCCAGGAAGGTTCTGTATCCCTGAGCAATATTTTAAACTGAAGCTTGTTTTCCAGTAAACTTCATGGCTATTGAAAACTTCTAGTTAAGACATCACAAAAATTTGTTCTGGTATAAAACTTACCACACAAGGTCTCAGCCAGGGAGCTAAATAAACTTTTTGTTGTTGTTCTTATACCAAATGTGGTTATAACAACCGATAGTGATTAGTGGCTGTAGCTGAAATTTTGTCTCTTTGGCTTTATAAATAACCAGTGTATGCGTTTCTGTATAAAAATCCAGTGTGGTGTTATATCTCTATACCCAAGAGTTTGTTCTGACACCAACAGTCCGGGGTTAGGGGAAGGGGGGAAACTGGGTTTTGGTTGGCTTTTTTTAACCTAAGTAGAAACCTAATGCAGAATAGCTGGCTAGATTTATCTCTGTGATTGTTTGTGTAGTCAAAAATTGGTTACAACACACTTGTAAGTTATTTCTGCTGATGCTAACTGGAGGATGGAAAATCAAGCTATTTTAAAAATTAGGTCTGGGTGCTATATTATTGTGTGCTTCAGACAATAGCTCTACGTTTACTGAGCAAGCACAATGTAAAATGTTTTGCTCCCTTCTAAATGATATTTGTTGTCTCTGTAAGGGATGAAGAATTCTCAGTGAGTTCTGTCTTGGCCTCTGATGTCATCCATGCAAATCGAAAAGATATTCCCTGCATCTTTAGAGTAAGTATGTATGTTTAAACCTGATTGGTCTAGGCGCAGCTTTGTTAGTATGGTGCAATGGGATTGAGCCACACACACTGCCCTTCGTTTTTGAACTTTTCTCTCCATTGCTAACACGGATCCAGCTCCTCCATGGTAGCAGTGGTGCATAGAATTATTATTCATTATTTGTATTGCCATCATGCCTGGGAGCCTGAGCCATAGACCAGGACCCAAGAGTGCTAGGCACTGTAAGAGAGAAGAAAATGGTCCCTGCCCCAAAGAGATTACAATCTAAGTAATGTTTCAAGAATATACTTGCACCTTATTCTCATAGTAAAATTATGTTTGGTACCTTTTAGAAGTTCTATGGTCTCCCTTTCACTGAGCTCTTATTTTTGTTAATCTTCTTGAAGTGTCTTTTCTTTCTTTGTTATTCTTTAGTTCTGCAATGATCTTCTACATCTACATTTTCTGACCTTAATCTTCCCCCACATCTGTATTTCATATTATTCCTTGAACCATAATGCATACATTTATTGTATATGTGCATATCTCTGTTGAATATATGGGCTTGATCCCTGCAAACTCCCATTCATGTCAATGGATAGGAATTGAGTGCAAAATATACACATGAGATCTGGATTGTAGATATGAAAGTAGGAGCTTACCTTCATTGTTTTTTTCTTATATTCTTACCCTTTTTCCTAAATGGTTCCCACAAACTTCGACAATGCATTGTTTTATCTTTGTTGCCTGTCTGATTCCCCTCTTATTAACTTCCTAACCATTGCTCTGTTGTTCCATTCCATTTTGTTCCATGCTTTCTCTCCTCTTCTTTTGTTCATTGTGCTGGAACAAAAGAGAAGCCTGAACCACAACACTGGATCCAGAACTATAGGGAAGATCAGGAGTGAAATCCTGGGCCCACTGAAGTTGATGGCAAAATTCCCATTGACTTCAGTGGCCCCAGGATTTCATCCCAGATTTGGATGTAAAGGTACATCTCTTGCTGAAACTCAGCATCTACATTTCCATGTATTTAGGGTCCTCCAAGTGCTAACAGATTACATTATCATTATTCAATGCTCACATTCTGGCCCATTTACTGTATGCATAGTAAATTAAGTCTTTTCTTTAATTCAAAACCAAGTAATGAATTTCTTCCTTTCTGATTTCCTTTTTTGCATAGTATGGAAGGAAGCAGTCCCATGCCATGGCAAGAAACATTTTGCTAGATGTATACTTTGCACTCTGTGCCCAGGAGCTGCAATCTCCCATTACTGCTAGTTATGCCTTTTTCCAAACTTTTTAGAATTCAGCTACCTCCTCAGCTTCATGGCTCCTTCTAATTAGGCAATTCAAGTCTGATTCATACCTTAAAAAGTATGCTCCCTTTGTTGTCTTTGATTTCAGGGCATAATGATTGTGCCCCCTTTTTCCTTTATAATCTTCCCTTTTAGATCCGGATCCTGAAGTGACCTCCCAGTGGTAAGACCCCCACACCCATATGGAGTCCTGTTGAAGTCTGCATCTATGCAGAGATCACTTCAGGATTGGAAGAGTGCCTTACTCCTCTCCAGCTGTTTTCTACTCAGTCTCTGAATTCTAAACAGTTTAGATTCCTTAGTGCTAGTGGAAATACTATAGTGAGTGGTCCTGTAAAATGCATGGGACTAGACTAAATGAGTTAATGGTCTGGGTGGGGGTTGGCCCTCTATCTATGATTCTGTACTTAGCCTCTCCTGATATTCAGTCCATTTTAATCATGGTCCTGGTCCTGAATTCTCATCTATATACATATTCCTTTACTCTTTCTATTTTATATAATGTTTTAATTTGTAAATTTGCAGTTAAAACTTTGAGCCAAATTCTGCATTCCTTCACTGAGCAAAACTCCTGTTGGCTTTAGTCAGAATTTTGATTGATAAAAGATTGCAGAACTTGACCCTTTGCTAATGTGGCCATCGTCAGACTGTCTGGATATTTAGCCCACTTCTTCTTCACTTTAATATTTTTCATTACCTAATAATCTTTCCTATTTTATTTAAATTGCTTCCTCTTTTCTGTGCTGGTCTCTGTCTCTAGCCATCTCTCTACAAATTAAAACTCTCACCCAAACTCACATCCCTATCAGTCAGTACATTGTTTGCAGTGTTGTAGCCATGTTAGTCCCAGGATATTAAAGAGATTAGGTGGGTGAGGTAAGATCTTTTATTGGACCAAACAGTATTTAGTCCAATGTAGCCCATTCCATTGTATAGTTCTACAGTAACTCCTCACTTAACGTTGTAGTTATGTTCCTGAAAAATGCAACTTTAAGTGAAACAATGTTAAGTGAATCCAATTTCCCCATAAGAATTAATGTAAATAGGGGGGTTAGGTTCCAGGGAATTTTTTTTTTTGCCAGACAAAAGGCATTATATTATATACCTTTTTAAATAATTTTAAACAAGCAATTTAATACAGGTGTAAGTTTTAAACAATTTTAAAAAAACAAGTTAATACTACAGTCATTACTGCTGAGTATGAAGCTTGGTTGAGATGGTGGAGTCAGAGAGTGGAAGAGGATGGACTGTCTGGCTGCTCCTCTTGCTGTTCTTGCAAGCACAGGCACTGACTTTGCCAGGGGCAGGGGGCTCAACCCTCGGCCCACCCACTCCACCCCTTCCCCTAAACCCCTACCATTGACCCTCCTCTTCTCCCCCCACCACCTCCCCCTTTACTTCACATGCTGCATCCTCGCTCCTCCCCACTCCCTTCTGAACGCTGCAAGCCAGTTGATTGCCGTGGGCACGAGGGAGGGGGGAGGCATGCTGAGTCCTCGCTCCCCTCCCCCCCAGGGCAATCAGCTGGCTTGCAGGGCAGGAGGGAGGAGCGAGAACTTGGCATGCAGGCTCCCCCTTCCTCCCCTGCCTCCTGCCCCGGTCAATCAGCTGGTTTGCACTGTTCAGGAGGCAGGGGAGGGAGGGGGAGCTTGCGAGCCAAGTCCTCGCTCCTCCCTCCTACCTCCTAAATGCTGCAAGCCAGCTGATTGCCCCGGGCAGGAGGCAGGGGAGGGACGGGGAGCCTGTGTGCCGAGTCCTTGCTTCTTCCCCCTCCCTCCTAAACACCGCAGGCCAGCTGATTGCCATGGGCAGGAGGCGCTGAACCACGGGGTCTGCCGGGGGGCGGGAGGCATGTGGGGAGGGGGGGGTGTAGGGAGGCTGCCAGCTGTGGAGAAAGCAGGCAGCCAAACAAAGTAAGAGTGGAGCATTGCACAACTTTAAATGAGCATGTTCCCCAATTGATCAGCAACGTAACAACGAAACAATGTTAACCGGGACGACTTTAAGTGAGGAGTTACTGTATTTATTATTTTAACTTCCCCCATGTCTCACAGAGCTAAAGTGTCAACAAGATGCTTAGATTCCTAATCTGCCACTGAATGACTTGGCCTTGATCATGCCACTGGTAGTATTTCAGAGAATATTTCTCTTAAATTCTGTTACTTCATCCTACTACTTAAATCTTCAAACGTGAATTTCAGGAGCTCCAATCTGCTTCCACGTGTGTCATTGGTTCCAGCATGGACCAAGACTATGAGCTGCTCTTCAATTTTTACCAGCAGCTGGTCCACCTGGGATGTGATGTCACCTACGGTGGGATGCAGAAGGCAACAAACCATGCAAGATTCAGAGTCATGACTGAACACTGTACAGTCTCCATTTCTAAGTACTGAAACCCAGCATTACTGTCTGCCCTTTTTCTGTAACCCGTTCTCTGTCCTTCATCGTGGTTTGTGCTGTGTTCCATGGTGCCATAAGGCTTTACTTCGTTACCCTTTGTCATGGGGCTGACTTTGTCAAAATCCAATTTCTCCCCCAATTGAGAATGCATTTAACAGAAGCATTGCATTTTTCCTCTCCTTCCTTTTTTCCCCCTTGCTTCCTGGTAGTAAAACATTTACTTTTTATTGTTCAGTTTTCAATACCACGTGTTCAGTACCCCCCTCATTATGTCATGGTTCCCGGCCTACTTTCGGAGAGTCCTTCTTAGAAAGCTTCTACATAGCAACTGAAAAAGAACATGAAAAACACAGTAAAGATAGGTAATACATTACAGGGTCCTTCCCACATTTGCCATTCTCCCTCTCATGACTACGTGAGTATCATTTGGATTAAACTTCACAGTTACTGGGAATGTAGAGGAATTAAATAAGTATATTTCTCTTTGAGGCTGTTCAAATTCTTTTCAAGTACTCTTATTCAATACAAAAAAGAAAGTGTTACCAGGAAATAGAAGAAAAAAATAAATAAAATGAGCTAGATTAGGGTAAAAAAAATCAACTGTAGCCCAGTTAGAGTCAGTTATTTACAAGGAATCACAGAAGACTACACACAGGCATTGTCTCCTGAACAAACCCACTTCCTTGGGGGAGAAAAACATAAAACAAAAGTATGCTTCTCTGTGGAGACTTTTTCTTAGGGCTTTTCCTACTTTATTCTCCAGCAATTCACAAAGTAACATCAACAACTGCTACTCTAAATCCATTACAGACAGCCCAATTAAAACGGAACATGTCAAATGCAAGTTTTCAGCTGATCCCACCCCAAACAAAAATAAATAAAAAAGAAATAGAAGATACTTTGCTTATCTGAGATCTCTACTCTCACACTTTTTATTAGTGTCTCCTTGTCTTCTCCAATGTCTCTTCACGTCACAATCTCTAGCAGTAAACTAGCAACTCCATACTTCTATGGGGTCAGTGATATTCTCACGCTTGACTTTTTAGTGATTTAGGTAGAGTGAATCATAAAATACTTTTTAGAACAGATCTTCCAGAACTTTCTCTCATTCAGTCTTGTGAGTGACTAATAGGATTTGTTCTACAGGGAAACATAGAAAGCATGTCAAAGCAGGAAAAAAACAAACAAATAATAGTGAATATTTTAATATAATTTAGAATTCGACTGCTGGATTAACAGCCACTGGCATTAAAGAAGTTAAATTCTTAAAAAGGTTGAGTTTGATACTGAGTGCAGTTTCAAGTCAGAGATGGTTTTTCACTTTTACATGTAATCAAGTGGTCTAGCTATTTGAAAAGTTTCACAGGTCTGGGTTGCTCATGCATCGTTCCCATTACATTTAATGTTAACAAAAATTGTAGGTGTGTACCAAGTACAGAATAGACTTTCAGAAATACTTGCTAAGCATGTTTTTCGTTTATAAAATGTCTTAAGACATAGATACCCTAAATAATTTAGAGTGGAAATCTCTGAATTATATCGCTAACAACAAATCCACTTAAAATGAAATTTTCTTGGTTCAGTCACCTTCACTAGGTTATTTTTGCATGGATTTCTGATGCAGAAACCCAAGTTTTCAGTTGATTGAATTCAACTCAAGTCAGTATCTAATGAAAAGGATATTGATAGCCATGGACTTGTGTTTCAATAACTAATGCTTTTCCTTTGTTTCTTAAGCATATCCATTTAAAACTTTTTCAGGTTACAGCTTCCCAGCTTTCTGCATCCAGTAATAAGTGTTCGATCCTGATTCTAGCAGACAGTGAGAATGAAAAGAGCAAATGGGTAGGAGTGCTGAATGAATTGCACAGGATTTTGAAGAAGAACAAGCTCAAAGACCGATCAGTCTATGTTCCCAAAGAGGCTTATGACAGCACCCTCCCTCTCATCAAAACAACCCAGTCAGCAGCAATCATAGGTATGAAGTTGATAATCTGCCATAAACACATCTTGGGTGTTACTGGACACAGTTTACAATGTTAACACTTCCTGTACTCTCCTTTCTTCCTAGGCAGTGCAACAAAACTCTGTCGCAGGAAATTATGATGAGCCATAAATGTGCATCTAGATCTTTTTTTAAAATGTAGAGCAAGCTGGTTTGTAAATTAGGCGAGCCAAAAACTCTAAGGTGCTGTGTTAAGGTTGCATTCCCCCGTGAAGGGCTGAGTTCAGATCCTACCTGTGACCATCTATATTTCTGACACATAAATGCTAGCAATATTGGCTCACTCTAAACAAAAGAGAGATCAATTCAGTCCCTTTGTTTCCTCCCACCCTCTGAAAATCTAAGAAAAATAAAGCTTCTGTCTATGACTTCTGCTATTCCAAGATAGATGTTCATACACTTTACTTAAACAGCAATGTCAATAAAATTTTAGATTCTAGCTGCAAATAATTAATTCCCATTTATTATGTTTATTATTAATTGTGCCCCTCAACATGTATTAACTTGGTTTTGCACATGCAAAATGAGTAATTGCATGACCAAAAGCCACATGTGCAAATAATGGATTTGCACATTCAAAATAGCGGTGCTTGTAAATCCCATTTGTGCAATTGAAGCTAAATCCTGAGACTCCCTTACTCAGTTTTTACTCAGGCAAATTTCCAGCGAAATCTATGAAACAAATGGGAATTTGCCAGAGTAAAGCGGACTAAGGAAATCTGGGTTAGAACATTAGGATTTGGCCCTTCAGGAGGCCTGCTCAGACTCTGGATCCTAATGTATGCAATTCAGCACAAAAGTAATCTTGGGTTAAACAACAGCGTGAAATATTGTTTGGATAGAAGAATTACCCACAGAATGAGGTCAGTAACCCTCTCTATTGGCTACTGAATCACATTTGTTGAGTATTTTATGCCATATGGCAGTATGGATGGTACTATGAGGAAGTGTGGTAGGATGTTCAGTGTTTCTGGGAAATCCTTAAGAGCATTCCTCCCTACCCTCTTTCATAATTAACATCCCTGTGGCTAAGGAGTGGGCATGATTTACATTGTATTGTGTGACCACAGCTCCTTACCTAGCCAAAAGTAGCACTACAGAGTGAGTAATACAGAACTTCCTTCACCACTTTATCATCTCAGGACTGAAGATACAGCTTCCATTAGCACTCCTGTCCTCTGAAGTAAGAACCTAGGACAGAGACACAGTCTGGATCTATTACATGCTAATGCCCAGCATCTGTAGTTTGATTATTTAAATTTGATATTTTATTTGTTCACTGCAAAGTCAGTACTGTGCTTAAGTGCGCTGAAAAGTTGTTCTGTATAATGTTACATAGTGACATTTCTACTAGCATGAGAAATAGAAACAGGCTGTGATGTGTCTTTCAGCTTTTTCTTATGAAAGAAATAAAAAGGGACGCTACCAATGTATTTTGTCTTCATATAATTTTTTGGTTTTGGTTTTGGAAGACAGGATTAGAATTCAAAATGATCTTGACAAACTAGAGAAATGGTATGAAATAAATACGATGAAATTCAATAAGGCCAAATGCAAAGTACTACACCTAAGAAGAATAATCAGTTGTACAAATACAAAATGGGAAATGACTGCCTAGGAAGGAGATCTGGGGATTATAGTGGATCACAAATTAAATGAGTCAACAATGTAAAACTGTTGCAAAAAAATGTATTAGCAGGAATGTTGTAAGCAAGACACAAGAAGTAATTCTTCCACTCTACTCAGCATTGATAAGGCCTCAACTGGAGTACTGTGTCCAGTTCTAGGAACCACACTTTGAGAAAGATGTGGACAAATTAGAGAAAGTCTAGAGGAGAACAACAAAAATTATTAAAGGTCTAGAAAACATGACCTACAAGAAAGGTTGAAAAAATAATTTGTTTAGTCTGGAGAAAAGCAGACTGACATGATCACAGTCTTCAAATACGTAAAAGGTTGTTATAAAGAGGAGGGTGTTTTCCTTATCCACTGAGGATAGGACAAGAAGCAATGGGTTTAAATTGCAGCAAGGGACATGCAGGTTAGATATCAGAAAAAATTTCCTAATCGTACATGTGGTTAAGCACTGGAACAAATTACCTAGGGAGGTTGTGGAATCTCCAACACTGGAGGTTTTTAAAAACAGGTTAGACCAACACCTGTCGGGTAATGCTAGATAATACTTAGTTCTGCCTCAGTGCTAGATTATTTTTTGGGGAGGGACTAGATTATTTTTGAAGTCCCTTCTAGTCCTACATTTCTAGAATTTTATGATTTTCTATAAGTGACAGAACTTCATGTATTAACATGTATCTGCTTTATGTCCCTCTTTTGAAGCAGTGTCCAAAGAGAAATGCCTCACCTTTTTTATTTGTTTTTCTTTTAATTTTGTTTTGTTTTGTTTTTTTACTATCTTAGATCATGAAAGAATAGCTCTGGGCAATGAAGAAGGGTTGTTTGTTGTGCATGTCACCAAAGATGGTAAGATATAATGAATTGTATTAATTATACTAATGTTCAGTTTGAGTAGTCAGAAAAATGACACTCTAAACTTTGTTCTCTTTCAGTATCTTCTAGATCGAATTTTCTAAGTTTACAGTTCCAAAGATGATTTTAATAACTGCCAGCTGTGTAGCTTCCACATGGGAGCTGATAACCAAGCTGTTCTATGTTGTTTCTGCCTCTGGCATCATTGCCGGTAATAAAGATTCTGCAACTGAAATGTAGCTTCTTTGCTATATTTGCAAGATTTTGTTGCATTAAGCAGAATGGTCTCTGCAGATATAACAGAAATAAAAATCTGTAAATTCTGTAAAGTAAGTAAACCTACCACAATGGTGCAGACCTTCTTGTTGAGTAAATTTTTACTTAGTCACTTTTCTGACTATAAGCAAAAACAACGAGGAGTCCTTGTGGCACCTTAGAGACTAACAAATTTATTTGGGCATAAGCTTTTGTGGGCTAGAACGCACTTCATCAGATACACTATAGGCACTCTTTAAATTAATGGTTTTCACATGGAATTTGCTTTTATCGATTTGCAAGAAAAATCCACTTCTCCTCCCTCGCATAGCTGTTGGGAGGAAGAACAGCATATTTGACTGAGATCACTAGTCAGGTCCTCAAGCGGAGGAAGGAGAAAATCAGGACCTAGTATTTCTAATATAAAAATAAGTGGAAAAATGGTTTTATTTGTGTTGTAATTTTGAGACAGTGTTTATATGTCCTAAGAAAGCAGTAAAGGGTTTTCTTTAAATTAATCCTTTTTGAAAGAATTTTTTAAATCAGAATGCATTTTAAGATAGGTTTACTTCAGGTTTTTGCTTTGTAGAAATTATTCGTGTTGGTGACAATAAGAAAGTTCATCAGATTGAGCTCATCCATAATGAACAGCTCATTGCAGTGATCTCAGGACGAAACCGTCATGTTCGGCTTTTCCCTATGGCAGCCCTGGATGGAAGAGAAACTGAGTTTTATAAGCTAGCAGAGACAAAAGGCTGCCAGACAATAGTTTCTGGACAGGTACGCCATGGAGCCCTTACTTGCCTGTGTGT
Source organism: Lepidochelys kempii (assembly GCF_965140285.1). Taxonomy (NCBI): domain Eukaryota; kingdom Metazoa; phylum Chordata; order Testudines; family Cheloniidae; genus Lepidochelys; species Lepidochelys kempii. The sequence continues at coordinate 158,181,082 of NC_136382.1, forward strand.
GGCTATGAAAAGACAGGTCCTGTGTTATGAACTGAATCAGAGCAAGACGCGTCACAAAAAGATGAAGGAGATCCAAGTCCTGGGAAATGTCCAGTGGATGTCGGTCTTCAGTGAGCGGCTCTGTGTGGGTTACCAGTCAGGATTCCTAAAATATCCCCTGCATGCAGAAGGGAACCCATACAGTTTGCTCCACCCAGATGACCACACCCTATCATTTATTGCACAACAGCCAACTGATGCCATCTGCGCAGTCGAAATCTCAAATAAAGAATATCTGCTGTGTTTTAGCAGCGTTGGGGTTTATGTTGACTGTCAGGGCCGAAGATCTAGACAACAGGAATTGATGTGGCCTGCAACACCATCCTCTTGCTGTAAGTGTCTCTGTGTATATATATATAACTGGGTGTGTATATAATTATTAATTACTACTGTTTGTATTTGAACTGCATGTGCAGTGCCCCAGGTGCACTCACAGGGGGCACTTCATGAATGTATTACCTCAAATTTTCCCTGGGTTTCCAAATCTAGTCGAAGGGCCTCGTTTTACACTTGTGTATCTGACTTATGCTGCTGTTAATGAGAGAACAGTAGAGACTCAGGATTTTCAAACTTGAATACCTAAAATCATCTAAATAAGTGGCCTAATATTCAGAGTGTTTGAGACCTGTCTGCTCCTTCTGAGGTTCATGGGATTTTCGTGCATTCAGCGTTTCTAAAAAAAATGTCACTTTTATTGAGGAGTCTAAATTTAGAACTCCAAAAGTGAAAATTTTGGTCAACATCTGGAGCTCTCAGGGCCATTCAGTTCTGGTGGTTTGGTTTATACCTGTCTCTAATATTGTTGTGCTTTTCACTCCTTTCTTCCATCATCTCCATTTTCTCTTCTTTCTCCCACCCAACTCCTCTGCTCTTCCCCTTCTCCCTCCAAAAAAAAAAAGGAAAGAAAAAAATTCTGGCAGACAGACAGTATTGACCATATATGCCATGAATTTAAGAAAAAATCATCTTCCTTATCAAAACATGTCAAGATTTCTTATTCCAAGAAGTACTCTGTTAAATATTTATTCCACATTTTTCAAGGACATGACCTTCAGTCTTCAAGAGTAAAAAAACAAAATAAAACACAAAACCCTATCAGACTTTTCTTATGCCTTTAAAAGACTGTCTGAATTCATTTTAAAATTAGTTTAAAATATACAGAAGTCCTAAAATTTGCCAGTTAATAAGCCTGGTATTATATTTCCAATTGGATTTTGTTGTTTTTTTTTTAATATATATAATTGAAATTCTTTCTTTGCTGCAAAAGCAGCATATGCAGCCTTCGGGAAAGAAGGAGGGTTTCACATTGCCTGAGTGTAGCCCTTTTTGGCTCTTGAAGGAGAAGCATTGATAGGATCCAAAGGGAAACCTGTTAGCTATTTCTCATTCAAAAGGATAGTGGCTACAGTCTTAGGGCCTTGAAAATGAATGGGTCAAAACAAGGAGAAATGTGGACTGCCTATGCAAAGGATTTAGAGTTTCACTAATAGGCCACTAGTTCAAAGACTACCCAACCTGATCATTACCATTTTTAAGACTTTTTGGTTGCCTATGTGAAGCAAGTTGATGTTCTAATTCCAATTCCTAATGAATGTACATCCAGTCTCAGAAACCACTATCACAATCATCACAAATTGAAACCTTCATTAGTAAATTCAGCCGAAAGGTCAAATCTTATTGGATATGGATCACCGTTAGATTTAGTCCCAGCAGAACTAAAAGTTGAGACACATTAGAGAGGCAGTATGCTATTTCCTCCATGCTGTATCTGATCTGTGGATGAATGGAGGACTTAACTCTCTAGAGCTGTCAATCTTGCACATTTCACTAGCACTAAATTCTATTAAAATCTAGAAAATAGGAAATGAAAATCGAAACCAGGGGAAATGTGAGGACTGTCTTCTCAGTTCCTGGTTCCAATTGCTGTTCAGTATAGAGTTCCAGAAATGAACAGCTTGGCTTCAAAATCCAGTCAAGATCACTGTGTACTTGTCTACCACATCATTTCATTTACAAAACCTAAGCACTTAAAAGCAAGGTAATGAATAATTAAGGGTACCATAGAAAGAGAGAGAGAAACGTTAAACAAAAATTAATTTTTCAAATCAGAATAATATTTTATGATTTATAGCTCAAAATAGTTTGTTTCTGCAGAGTCTTAAGAAAATTAATCATTCTTCTTTGCCTTCAAAGTAAATCTTTCGGCAGTTTTGAGGTCAATCAGACTTTCCAAGCACATGTTATAGGGCTGCCAAAATACAGTTTTGTGAAGAAAGTCAGTTGCATCCTTAACTATAGTGAAGGCTTCTGCTTCTTCAGAATTGGAAGCTAGCCCAGTGTTCTCAGAAGTATCAGTAATACTTGGAGTATATTTCAATGAATGCAGTTAAACTGTCCTTAAGAAATTCTGTGCTATGAATACTGTGTTGGCTAAATGCATATGACAATGTATTTAATCCTTCCCTCTTAGGTTACAATGCACCATGCCTCTCAGTATACAGTGAAAATGCAGTCGATATCTTTGATGTGAACTCTATGGAATGGATTCAGACTATTCCACTCAAGAAGGTAACTAGCTTTGGGCAGCAAACCAATTTGCCAGGCTATAATACTCCTAACAAATGTGTCTAAAAAGTTGATAGCAGCTGGGATATGGGACATCATTAAAGAATATACTTGAACTGAAAGGAACTGCTAATAGAAAGACAAATGTGCACCTTGACATGCTGTCTGCTTCGGCTACGATTTCGTCATTGCAGATAAATGAGTGGTGAATCAATACCCAGGAAAGTCTTTTGCACTTGTTGGTTTTTTTTATAGAATATTAATGTCATAGAAACTGATAGTTTCTGTGTTATTGCCATAACCTAATAGATATTACAGATTGAAAAGATCTGAACAAGTCTTGCCCCACTTGGAATTTCAGGATGTTATAACCAGCTATGGTTAGAAATACTTTGGTGGGACCAGCACAAATACTACTAGAGCTAAAATGCTTTTTGGAACACTGGTCCTACATCAGTGATAAGGAGGAAATATTTTCATAGCAAAAATACAGCATAACACAGCAAAGAAAATCTTTTTGCTGGGAGAAAACTGTCACTTCATTACTAAATACTGTATTTTTCAGCACTTAAATGTTCAAGAGTTGAAAACTGTTTGTCACACCTTGGGCTTGATTGACCAATGTGTTACTCCAGTTTTAAACGGCCAAAAAATTTCATTCTTGCTTTTCAAGGTGAAATTTATTATCTTTGATTACTGGTAAACACAGAATGGTAGTGTAACAAATGAAGCCACTTTTCAGCAAGAGGGGAGCTGCTGTATGTAGGAGACTCAAAAATGGTGATTTGATAGAAAGATTTTATTTTTCAATAGAATATACAGTCTAAATATAGTGAGAAATGATTTTCATCTTTTGAAATTTGAAACTGCAAAAATCTGTGTGACGTGACACTGCCGCACAACATCAAGTTGCAAAAGCATCATCAAGATGCTAATGCCCTGACAGAGGTGTGTCTCTATGCTTAAGGTCTGAAAAAAAAATAGACTCATTGCAGAACCATATGTTTGAATCCTGGGAATTTAGCCCTCCGTCATTTAGTTAAATAAATTGTTTTATGCAATTTACTGTGGGCAAGTTACTTAGATGAAGCCTTAAACACCAGGATTGTTTCTGTATTGGGTGATCATTAAAGATGCACTGTCATTCCTCACAAGAGCAGAGAATTCTAGGGTGACCAGACAGCAAGTGTGAAAAATCGGGATGGGGGTGGGTAATCTGAGCCTATATAAGAAAAAGACCCCAAAATCGGGACAGCTGGTCACCCTAGAGCATTCCCATGTGCCACTGGCCAAAATTGCTTTTATGCTACTGTTGTGCTGTATGCTCTGCACCAATTGGCTCCCTCCTGTGCACCTCTGAGATGGCTGTATCTTAGTAAAGCTTGTTTTATACAGTTTTAATGCTCTTTGGAATCTTTCAAGATGAGAGGCACTATATAAATATGATTTATTATGAAGGTATTTGTTTTCAATTGTTTCAGGTACGACCATTGAATACAGAAGGATCACTAAACCTTTTAGGACTGGAGACAATTAGATTAATATACTTCAAAAATAAGATGGCAGGTAAGTAAGAGAGAGCAGATTTTACAACTGCTATTGTTTCTTTTGAAATAGCACCTTGCTCTGGCCTGGATATTTGAGTTGTGGATTATTATATCTCAAACCCATCTGTATTTATTAACTTGGAAGCAAACCAGGCACTGGGATACCACAATGATTTGGAGAGGTATAAAAGCCTACTTTAATTACGTTGAACCTTTTCTCTTTTCAAACTTGCAATGAAGAGTAGGATTTTTTTAATCTTAACTTTAAAGAGATTAGAAAATAGAGCCCACCAAAAGCCCAGGTTCGTCACCTTAAATATTTGGAAAATCCATGATTATGTTTTACTTCAAAATTTGATTCTTGTATTTTGGTGTGTTCAGAGCCCAATGCCACCATCTTAGTTATGGTCTTTAATTTCTTGGTGATAAAGTAAAGGATTAGAGCAACTAAAAAACTGTTAAAATCCAGAATCTGTTCCTGCCAAAATATGGTGTCTAAAAATGCAATAGGGAAAATGTAGGCTTCCATAAGGTTCTCTCTAATTCTGGTTTAAAATCAGGTTTACACATATCCAACCCCTTCCCCCAAAACAGTACCCTGCGACTCAGAACCTATTAGTGTCAGAAAGCAGTGCAGTACTATTCTTCATAACATACTGACAAAGACCATCTGCATTTGTGTGCCAAAGAGTTGGCTTTGAAATATTGACAATTTCTTATGCTGCTTTATAGCACGTTGCTATGAGATGTTTCTGTGTTGCTCTCTTCAGTAAAAATGATCAGCTAAAATATAAGTTTCAGACACATTTTTTTGTTATTTTACTTTAAAGTGTTTCTACTGTTGGTGTGTGAGGATTTTTTCTAATTTTCTTTTTATTGGAAAATTAATAGAATGTGACAAATGCTATATAAATAGTAATAGTAACAATAGTTATAGTAGTATCATCATCAGATTTTACAGTTAAATATATAAAATTGATCCATAGAGAGAAAAGATAGTAACTACTTTAAGTAAATAATTTTACTGTTGTGAGTATAAAAATATAAATGCACAAGAGGCGGAATAAACAGAATGATTGCCATGGTATGTAAGTTTATAACTATACACCCAAAAAGCCACCAGTGGCCTCTAAAAGTTAAACTAAGAGGAATATAATTTTCTAGAGAGAGAGTTAAGTATCTATTGAGATCCAGTTATTGACAAGCAAATTACTCTAAGTGGGATAGAAGTGGTAGAGAGGAACAATATGTGGGAGTATGTACAGAGAATTTGCAGATCTAAATGAGGGCTGGGAGTTAGATCAGGAGCCAAACTATCCCAATAGAAAAGTGAGCGAAACAGGTTTTTTGCTCCTCTACACATCTCAGCATCTTCCAAAAAAGGCTGCCAAGCAACAGGTATTCTGCAAGTTTATCTCCTTTAAGATTTGTAATTTTTTTCATTACTAGTATAGACCATGCTTTATGAAACCAGCCATTAACCTTAAGGAAAGAAGGAGTTATATGCAAAGTTACATGCAAAACCTAGTATCACAGTGGGCAGTTGCTGTTGGATGAGTTCATGCATGGTACATGTCTGGAGGATCCATATTTTCAAAACCCAAAAAGCAGTCTTAGCCTTGTTTGAAAGTGAGGTTCCTGTTATTTGGTTAACATTGCTAAAGATCTAATCCCTAAGGCCAGGTAGGATAGCGATCGATCTATCAGGGGTTGATTTATCGCATCTAGTCTAGACGTGATAAATCGATCCCGGAGCACTCTCCCGTTGACTCTTGTACTTCACCACCACAAGAGGCGCAAGCGGAGTCGACAGGGAAGCAGCAGCAGTCGATTCACTGCCATGAAGATGCCACAGTAAGTAGATCTAAGTACGTCGACTTCAGCTACACTATTCTCGTAGCTGAAGTTGCGTATCTTAGATCAATCCCCCCTCCCCCAGCGTAGACCAGGCCTAAGAGTTGGTTGTAGGAAACAGCCTTGATTTTAGTGATCATATTCACTTTAAACTAAATGGAAGGATAAACAAAAATAGATCTGCAACGAGGGTTCTTAATTTCAAAGGGCAAACTTTAAAAAAATTAATGCAAATGGACTGGACTGAAGAATTCAAGGATCTGAAGGTGCAGGAGGCTTGGAATTAGCTTCTGCAACTTTGACTTAAAGTATCTGAAGCCTGCATCCCAAGCAAGGGAAAAAATTCGTAGGGAAGGATTGCAGACCAAGCATCTCAAACAGGTTATTAAGAGAAAGCAGAAAGCCTACCAAGAATGGAGGATGGGAGGAATCAACAAGGAAAGCTACCTCTTGGAGGTCAGAAAGTATAGGGATAAAGTGAGAGCTGCCAAAAGCCAAATAGAGTTGGACCTTGCAAAGGAAATTAAAACCAATAGTAAAAGGTTCTATAGCAATATATATAAAAAAAAAAAACAAGAAAAGAAGTGGAACTGCTAAGTACTGAGGATGGGGTGCAGATTAAAGATAATATAGGCATGGCCCAACACCTAAACAAATACTTCGCCTCGGTTTTTAATAAGGGTAATGAAAAGCTTGTGGGTGGTGGCAGGGTAGCTAATGGGAAGAAGAATATGGAAATAGAAATTAGCACATCCGAGGTGGAAGTCAAACTAAACATCTTAAGGGGACTAAATCGGGGGGCCTGGATAATTTCTATCTAAGAACACTAAGGGGACTGGCACATGAAATTGCAAGCCCAAGACCAAGGATTTTTAATAACTCTGTAAACTCAGGGGTCATACCCTATGACTGGAGAATTGCTAATATAGTACCTATGTTTAATAAAGCGAAAAAGATGATGCAGGAAACTACAGGCCTGTTAGCTTGACCTCAATTGTATGCAAAGACTTGGAACACATTTTGAAAGAGAAAGTAGTTAAGGACATAGAGGTAAATGGTAATTGAGATAAAGTACAACATGGTTTTACAAACGGCAGACTGTGCCAGAAAAACCTGATCACTTTCTTTGACATAACTGATTTTTTTTAGACAAAGGAAATGCAGTCGATCTAATCTACCTCGATTTCAGTAAAGCATCTGATACAGTTCCACCTGGAAAAATCAGTAGTTCAATTGGAGATGATGGGGATTAATATGAGAATTGAAATGTGACTAAAGGAACTAGTTAAAAGGTAGACTACAACAGGTCATACTGAAAGGTGAAGTGTCAGGCTGGAGAGAGGTTGGTGCAGTTCCTCAGGGATTGGTTTTGGGACCAATCTTATTTAACATTTTTATTATGACCTTTGGCACAAAAAGTGAGTGTTTGCTAATAAAATTTGTGGATAACACAAAGTATTGCCAATACTGAGGAGGACCAAAATATCGTACAAGAACATCTGAATGACCTTGAACACTGGAGTAATAGAAATGGGATGAAATTTAATAGTGCAAAGTGTAATGGGTCATGCACTTAGGGACTAACAACAAGAATTTTTACTATAAGCTAGGACTTATCAGAAGGAAGTGACAGAGGAGAAAGACCTGGGTGTATTGGTTCATCACAGGATGACTATGAACCATCAATGTGATGCAGCTGTGAAAAAGGCTAATGCAGACTGAGGATGCATCAGGCAAAGTATTTCCAGTAGAGACAGGGACATGTTAGTACCATTATACAAAGCACTGGTGAGATCTCATCTGGAATACTGTGTGCAATTCTGGTCTCCCACATTTAAGAAAGATGAATTCAAACTGGTTAGATGCAGAGAAGGGCTACTAGGATGGTCCAAGGAATGGAAAACCTGTCTTATGAGAGGAGACTCAAAGAACTTGGCTTGTTTAGCATAACCAAAAGAAGGCTGAGCAGAGATATAATTGTTCTCTATAAATACATCAGAGGGATAAATACCAGGGAGGGAGAGGGGTTATTTAAGGTAAGCGCCAATGTGGACACAAGAACAAATGGTATAAACTGGCCATCAACAAGTCTGGGCTTGAAATTAGATGAAGGTTTCCACAATTAGAGGAGTGAAGTTCTGGAACAGCCTTCCAAGGAAAGCAGTGGGGGCAAAAAACCTAACTAGCTTCAAGACTGAGCTTGATAAGTTTATGGAGGGGATGGTATGATGGGACTGCCCACAATGGCATGTAGCCAATCTGCCACTGGTAGCAACAAATATCTCTAACAGCCAGTGATGGGACACTAGATGGGCAGGGTTCTGAGTTACTACCGAGAATTCTTTCCCAGGTGACTGGCTGGTGGGTCTTACCCACATGCTCATGGTCCACCTGATCACCATATTTGGGGTCAGGAAGAAATTTTCTCCCAGGTCAGATTGGCAGAGATCCTGGGAGGTTTTCGTCTTTCTCTGCAACATGGATCACGGGTCACTTGCAGGTAAATGACGGATTCTCTAACTTGAAATCTTTAAATCATGCTTGGAGGACTTCAGTAACTCAGCCACAGGTTATGGGTCTATTACAGGAGTGGGTGGGTGAGGTTCTGTGGCCTGCAATGCGCAGGAGGTCAGACTAGATAATCATGATGGTCCCTTCTGACCTGAAAGTCTATGAACCTATGAGTCTCTACTAGGACATGACTAGGCATGACCAGTACATGGGGTGGGAGGATCTCCCCCTTTCCCACAGTTGTGGCAAAAAATATCAGTTTGAGTGTTTCCATAAGAAATAGTCTCTTTGGAGCAAGATATGAATGAAGAAGCAGTTTGCATTGAGTTTCTAGATGTTTGGCAGGAGTATGATGTTCTAGTGATTTTAAGCAAAGTCTGCTAAAGAAAGTTAGCGTGTGAGGCCTGAGGTCCTTTCTCTGGCCTTCTGAATATTTTTGAGCTGTTCAAGCCTTCTTTGCTAAAAAGTTGTATGATGAAACCTTGTGGATTTTGTTGGTGTGGAGAAAATAAATTCTATATTTTGTAGATTTTCAAGGGCACTGACTTTTCTTTGTCATTATACAGTGCCTTATCTGAAATAATTATAGAAAGGTATTTTGAGAATGGAGTGTATTTGTTGCAGCTCTGCTGTGAAAATTAGAAGAGCCTGTTATCATCTGACACACCCCATAAATCCAAAGAAGTTTTATTTATCCTTGGTAGGAAATGGGGGTTATCTGAAATTGCCAAAAAATGAGGTGAGAAAGGCATTGAAATTGAGTAACACAATAGATTTTCTCCATGCATTTAGAGTATTCGGTATAAGAGGGTTTGAAACAAAGAAATTTTTGGGGTAGTCTGAATAGGAGACTTTACCCAGTGATTATGGTAATAAGCAAATTTCTTTCAATTTCTACCCAGTTATTTTAATTATTGATCAATATTTGCATTGCTGTAGCACCTAGAAGCCCCCGATCAAGGCCCATTGTGCTAGATAGGGTACACGTATAATAAAGGCAGTTCCTGTCCTAAAGACTTCAAAAATTAGCATATGAGGAAAGGCCGGTACATGAAACAACCAAGAAATGGGGAACATGAAGGAAGGACAAGGTGATGTGAAACTGACTTGTTTAGTGTTATTCCATAAACAAACACTACTTTTAAAAGGATTTCAGTTTCTATTGCCCCCAAACTCTTAAAGCAAGGAAATATGAAGCCATGGGATACTCCTTTCTGTACTGTACCCTATTGTCCACACAGCAGATTTCTACTGGCAATGACAAACTCCATATTTTCACAAGGAACTTCCTTTTGCCTCCAACTGTTAAGGAAACACACTAGTCATGATACATTGATCTCCCTCACACTAGAATACACAAATTTAATTGCAACCTCATCAATATTAGCAAATATTCAGCATGCGTATATATGCATGGGTTAAACATGCTGTGTATTCTGTTTGTGGGGGAAGAATGAGATTATATTTAGCGTTGAGACTGCAGTGGGACTGTTCAGTTGTAAATGTTGCAGAATCAGGCTGTTACTGATTAAACTATGTTTTTACAAGCTTTGTTGTTCTGTTCATAGTATTTCTGGTTGCTCAGACATAACTTGCATTCTGTTTTTTCCTGAGAGGATGTGACTTCTGGGGTGAATCCTCCAGTGTGACTCTAGAGTTGACGGAGTGTCCAGAGAGCCAATGTATTTTGATACACCACTGAGGATTTTTTAATTTATTTGTGACCTTCCTGTTTTCCTATTTGGGCTTCTGAACACCCACCAGCTCTTTATGCTCTCTTACAGGGCAGCTGTCAGATGATTTAGGTACAAAAGCTAAATAAATTTATTTGTTCTAAATGGTTTATTAAATTACCAAGTAAGCAACCTGTTGGATATTTTTGATGTTGTTTCTAGAGGGAGATGAACTGGTAGTTCCTGAGACATCAGATAACAGCCGGAAGCAAATGGTTCGAAACATCAACAATAAGCGTCGTTATTCATTCAGAGTACCAGAGGAGGAAAGAATGCAGCAGAGGAGGTCGGTATTCAACCTGTACTTGTCTTCTGTACATGCCTGTAGGCCCTGAAGGAATGTCTGTCTGATGTCAGTGTAGTATTTCATTTGTTAGAGAGAGTTGTTTTCAGACATTTTGTCTTTTCACCATTGTGTTTATCCTTGATGTATAATTTGTATTAATACTAGTCTGGATATGAATATGCACTGAATATTTCAGTACTTTGATTCCTTTTTAATAAAATATTTGTGTGAAACAGTTTCTGTAATTTGGAAAGCATGCCCCCACATACTGTATATACATATATATGTGTGTGTGTGTGTGCGCATATTCTGTATATATAAAAATCTATAATAAACATTTTACAAAAGGAGATTACATTGCTAGCTATGCATATGGATTAATTACTTTCAGACTCTGGTTCTGCCTTTTATTGTTTAGGGCAATACCCATCTCATCCTCAACAGTATTCCAAGGCATCTTTTTTATAGAATGTATTACTTAACTGATGAGTCTTACAAAACTGTCATAAGCTTGCTCTAAATCACAAGAGAAGTCACCTGGAGGGTGGTGCTTCAAGACATGTACATGAAATATAAATGTCTTTAAAGGACTGTCAATCAAAATAGTCCAGAAGTATCTTTAGAGTTCACATTAAACCTAACTTTCATGTCACTGACCACTTCAGCTACCTGAGTTCCTTTTGCCCACAAAAGATTGCCAGCAACTGTGTTAAAACACATCTGAAGAAATAAATGTTTTTGTTCGCTACCAACTTTTCCACTGGAAAACATGGTTGACCTTCCACTTTGCTTCCTGTTCGGCTCTAAGAAAAGGAACAGCAGTTGTACAGTGATGCTAAAATGCCACAGTTCTTGTCTTTATCTTTTCCAAGTTGCTTGAGGTTCTGTCTTTTTATTAAAAAAAATATTTTGAATTCTGAAATGAATGCATCTGTGCCATTTTTGGAGAGCTCTTAAAGTAAATCTGACCATAGAATGTGAAAGGTAGTGCAGTATTCTTCTAATTCTTCTTTTATCTTCTGTCTGTCATCTCTGCCTCCATCTTTGCAGCACCAAGTCACCAATGAGCCCAGTTCTGCATCTTTTCTTGAGTACTGTCTCAGCTCACACTGGTTGTGCAGTCTCTGAATCTCAGTAACTATTTTGATTCTCATGGATGTGGGCTGTTAGCCTGCAAAATAACATTCCTTTCTTCCTGCCCTCTTTCCCCAGGCTGGGGACTGGAATAGATCAGCAAGGCTTATCCTTCTGTTTAACATGGCCAAATATTTAATTTACCAATTTCCATTTTAAAGTAACAAGTAATGAAACTATATTTATTTGATCTTTTTAATGTCCATCTTTCTCGTGTATAAAATATCTAAACTAAGTATTTTCTCTTTCAGGGAGATGCTACGAGATCCAGAAATGAGAAATAAATTAATTTCTAATCCAACTAATTTTAACCACATAGCACACATGGGTCCAGGAGATGGAATACAGATCCTCAAAGACCTGCCTATGGTAAGCAAGTGGGAGAGAATGAATGAATGAATATATCTGCGATTGCATATAAAAGAGAAATTAAAATTTGGTTAGTGTTAAATATATATTCAAAATGTTACCATCTTTCATACAAGCAGCAACGTAACTAGTGAAAATGGATATAAAGTGGTACTGTCCAAGGTGGAATGTGTGCAATTACATACTGGAGAGGCAGCTCGTTGGAGACGCCTGAGTTTATACCAGGCCAGTTCGTCAGCCCAGACAGGTGAGGCTCAGCCTAAACAAGAATTCCCAAAAACTACAAAATACATTTTCCATATTTTTTTATGTAATTGAAAAACATATGCAGTTTTAAGAACAACTTGTGATTTGATTTAAATGTTACGACTCACTCTCTCCAGTAGTGAAATACAACACCAGAAAGTTTGAAGAAAGTGCTGCATGAGGCTCAGATCTTGGGATAGCTAATTGTGCCACAAGAAGCTGCCTTTTTACTGTAGCAACTTACCATCTCCAGGAGTCACTTTATGAAGGCATTGCTGTGGTAACCATGGCTTGGTGAGGTGATGCAGTTAAGGCTGGGCTGTTGAGAGTCTGTAGGGAGTAGGTGGGGATGGAGCCTGTGCCCTGCACCTCCCCAGCTCCCTCCCCCTTTTGGTGGGGCTCATGCATGTGCACAAGTAGCCAATGCTGTGCCCCAGGCCTGCTTCATGCTCCACCCCCTGCTCCAGCCCACGTAGCAGCGGCTCCAGCTCCCAAGTCCACCTGCTGCTTTTTCACTATAAGTAAGGTAAGCTTTTAATAGCTATTACGTTACACATTGGGCTGAGGTGGAAATAACGATTTTGTCATTAGTCTCACCTGTCAAGAAAGTCACGAGCCGCCATTAATTTATGCGCAGTCACTCACATGAGCTGTTCATACAGCACACATTATGGGGGGAAACAACAGCCCCTGCTCACAGTCCAAATTGACAGGGTTTGGACTCTGGTTCTCTGTGGAAATCCAGAGAGATGGGTTCCCCCGCCGAAGGCCACACAGCAGCTTTGGCACTGCTACTATGTTCTCAGAACGCAGTAGCGTCTGTGGTGCCTGGTTTTGACTCATGCATGGAATGGCCAGTGAATCTTTCTCCTAACTCCAGTGTTTCATTGCCATATGCAGAGCCCCCTGCCTGGTCTCTCCGCAGCATGCTCCCCTTGTATAGTGGAACCATATCAGTTCTACTGTGTTTAGGCCCAGGTTTCATCCATGCTGAAGTTCCCATTTTCCACTCTCTGTAGCCAGGCTGCTGTGTCTGCTGGCATCACTGAAACAGAGCTGCTTGTGTGAAAACTACTTTTTTTTTTTTTAAATAATTACACACCCACTGAAGTGAATGAGTTCTGAGGGGCTGTGGCCTGAATAAGGATTTGTTCGTGTAACTTGTAGGCATATATCATAAATACAATGGGCATGATCATCACTCTAAACTAAATGATCATCACTCTTAACTAAAGTTTATGGGCCTAAGGCAGCAGAAAATGTTTGCAACTGTTAATGGTCCTTGAGAAAAAGTGGAGAAGATGGTGGTAAGGCAGAAAAAGGATGTGTACAATGGTATTGCGCTACTTAGGGTTTGGGGCATAATTTCTGACCTCAGAATGTTCGTTTTACCTCAGTTTTGCAGCTGATGGTACTTTTACATTGCACATTACCATAAAGCCCTGTTGAACATTAACTACTTTGGCAGTATCTGGTCATCAGCTGAGGAAACTAGATGTGCAGAGAATAAAGGCTCTCTAACCAGTAATGGAACACTCTGAGAATCCTGGTATTGACAGCATAAATAGTGAGAATAGGTAATAAACAACAAAAAGGTAATTATTAGGCGAATAAGAACAAGCCGGATAGTGAAGTGCCTGAGGCAGATCTAAGGGAACTTGGCAAACAGTCAGCATTTATCTTACTAATAAAGAACGGCTGGAAAAGGGCTAGTTTTGGATCCCAACTTCAGTTATTTTAAAAGAAGGTGGTAATTTTTGGAGGTCAGGGGTTTAGGATTAAAGCTATACATGGGAGAACGTTTCCTTTGACTTTTCCACTTTCAGCTGGAACTTGAAAAAAAGCATGAGTTTTCTAGAGGAACCAATACCTGCTTTGGAGGTGGGTCAAAAAGCAATACTGTTAGTCACCCTCAGTGAAAGGGAGTGAATGGGAGCCAATAGTTGCAAAGACTGTTGACCTAGCCCCATTCCTAGGAGCAAAACTGAACTGAGTGGAAGTGTGAAGTGTCCCTTTCTGAGCTAGTTTATAAAAATACATTAATCCAGCATTAACATTTTGGAAGTGCCATTGTTTTTCCTCAGTGTCCCCAGTTCTAAAAGACTTTTAGCTCTAAACTCATTCTGATTAAACAGGCTTTATTTTAATTAAATGGTCACATTTAGAGTTGGGATTAGTTTTCTAATTCTCACCAGGGAATATGAAATTTTGGAGAAAATGTGTGATTTCCACTTTTCACTTAGAATGGATTAAAGGACATTAAATTTATATACAGTGTAGGACTTCTTCACTACTATAGTTTAGTACTGAAGTTAGCCTTAGGAACTCACTGCTATAGGTTAACATATGGACCTCAATGTTAGGATATATTACTGTAGTTAGAATGGGTTTCACATTTGTTATTACAGTTGTGCCTGCAGTGCCACACGACTTAGGATAAAAATGACAAGAGTTATGTCAATCACCATGTTAATCACTTGGGGTCAGGACGAAAATTTCCCCTAAGAAATGCTATTGCACTACGTGGGGTTCTTTTACAGCTTCCTCTTGAGAGAGAGACAGTACCGGACTAGACAGACCTTTTATTAGTCTATTTTGTTCACACTGAAGCAAAAAGGAAAAGGGGACATCTGTACTTAGAGCAATTTAAATCTAGACAGTAATTCTCTGCACTCCGGTTGCATAATTTCAGAATTTGTACGTGGATAAGGATTCTTCTCCAGGCAGCTGTTTCCCCTGCTGCTTTGAAGTCCAAATACCATATTTCTGGCATTACACTCTGTTACCATACAACTGAATGTGATGTTACAAATCAAATATAATTTATAACGACTTCACTCAAGGATCAGTTGGGAATAGAAAATAGGCTGGGAGTGGGCAAGCCATTATCTAAACACAAAATACTTTTAAGAACTAGAACACAAGGTACAAAAATAAAAAGAAAGGTGAAGAGACTTAGAGTATTAGTCTGATACATCTCTATGCTTTTCCTGTATGATAGTTCCTCTTTGAAGGAAAGGAAATGCCTTTGAAATTTTTTCACAAGCTCGCAGCTTGTTATAAAAATTTAAATAGGAGTGTATGTCTGAGTGCGTAATAATTCAGATTTGGAATTTTTATATTCATGGTGCTCAGATTGCATTTTCTGCCTTAGAAAATAGTGTTCATGAAAATTATCTCCATGAAATATGGAAAAGATTGGAACATTTTTATTTTTTGAACTCCTTTTTAAAGCAGAACTAGCCAGGGACAAGCTCAATACTTTTTACATTTCAAGGTTTCTACCACTCGGGGGTGCAAACTGTGCAGGTTAATCATTTCACAGCTAAAATGCATTTGTCAGACTATTTTTATCAGCTCTAATTTTTCTTTTTATTTGAGAAAAGTCAAAGCATTGCATTTGTACAGTTTTATATTTAAAGTAAATAATGTGTACTTTAAATGTTATAATGCAAAAATGTTAAAAAACAAAAGCTGAAAATACGAAGAAGAAAAAGAGGGCTTAATTTTCCACCCTATTCACGTGAGTGAATCCTTAGCTACTCCAGTCTTACATGAGGATCTGCTAGCATGGACCTATATACCCAGTATGAGATTTCATTGAAGTCAATGGGATGCTGCACAAACAGAAGGGTCCTTGCCAGTAGATCCTGAGGCAGGATAGATATTTAATCATAGGATTAGATGAGAGGGGTTTGATTGTGAGATATGGAGACTTTTGTCTCTGGTCTATGGTTTGTATCTAGCTCACGATGACAGTAATGTAAAATAACTGTTGTCTAATATCTCCTTGGTGACTGCTGTCAAATGGGTTGAGTTTCTAGTGGAGAACTGTCCCTACAACAAACAAATCCACTATCACAGTTGGTACTAACTGAAATTCTCAGTGTCAAGGCCGAAGACTGACTGAACTATAGAGCTTAAACTCCTAGAGTTGATCCTCCAGATCCAGGTTGAGGTACATTGGCAGGGCAGTGTGTGAGGAAATCTTATACTGTCTATGCCCATGCTGTACCCATTTTTTCATGAGCACTAAAATGCACTTTTAAAAAATTGAGGTGCGGGGAGGAGGAGGAAACAGGCTTAGTTTTGTATGCTAATCCCTCTTCTCAGTGTTTTATCTGTGTGTTCCTTTTGGAGTATAAACTCTCTGACCAGGGACTGTCTGCAAATATGTCTTGTACAGCACTCATTTAAAATTGAATTACAATTTTAAGATTTCAATTTCAAAACCTTTAAGTTATAAAATAATAATTAGTAAAATTGAGAGTTTTTAGCTGTTCCAAACTGTGGGACACATTCTCCAAAATAGATGCCAGCACATGGACATGGAAATGCACACCATGTATTTTTGAATTTGCCTATGCGTGTAACAATATGCTCATAAAGATGTCATTGCTTTCTGTGTGCAGTTTGCAGGTTTGTTGGTGCTTATATGTACTGTGTGAGCACAGTTCAGACATCTGTTTTTGAAAAGTTGTCTGTTTAAGGAGTAAGTCAAACTCTTGGATGTGATTGGAGTAAATTGCTGCCTTTTAACACAATCCTATGCTGTACTCGCTGTGGATTTACCCATGCATCTGCACATAGCCCCATTGATCTCAATGGGTATGTCTACACTGCAGCTGGGAGCAAGTCTCCTGGCATGGGTCAACAGACTCACACTACAGGGCCTGCACTAGCATGTTAAAACTAGCAGTGTGGACATTCTGGCTTGAGCAGAAACTTAGGCTCTCTAGCCCACCCAGTCCTCCTGGCTTCAGAGCCTGAGCTCCAGCCTAAGCCAGAACATCCACACTCCTATTTTTAGTGTGAGTCTGTCTGCCCAAGCTGGAAGACTCTCTGCCAGCTGTAGTGTAGACATACCCAGTGGGGATCCAAGTAGGCTCTGTCTGCACAGAGCTCGGTGTAGGATTGGGGCCGTCATGGTGAAAATACAAAAGGCAATGAAAACTGTAAAGTTTCTAACAACTATACTTTCATAATATTTTAATGGTTAGTTTGAGTCTCTTTGTAGTAAGTGGGTTCACTTTCTTAAAAGAACAAAAGTTCTTATCTGCCACTAATAGAGCTGTAATTATATATATTATATACACCTAGTTCTGGATCACTGTCTTGATTTGTGTTATTTTGAATCATTCCTGTTAGTATCCCCAGACTTATGTATTTACACTTTTTTCCCCTAGCAGCCTGTCACCAATTAAAAACATGTGAACTTTTGTCCTGGCAATTCAGTACATTTTTTGGTCTCCCTTCTGCCCTCTTGACTCTTGAAGCCACTTTCTCGTGGATGCTCCCTTGTAGTGAAGATCCGAATTCTGGAATTACACTTACTGCAGCACATACCAACTACCTGTGTCCATCGGATATGCAGGACTGATTTTACATTCATGCTCTGCATGCCTGATATTTTCCTTACAGGACTATTCTTGACAGCCATTATATTTGAACTTGTATTCATTATACTTAAATCTGATTTCTTGATGCATAAATCATTATATTTCAGTAACCAACCAGATTTACTGAAACATGTAGAATTTTACATGCAGAGGCATTCGGAGTAATTATTATTATGTACTTTTAGTATTACGTAAAACCAGTGGGAACCCTACATTTGAAAACATACTGTGATCCTTGGAGGGAGGATTGGTTTCCAAAAGTGTTGCTGTTTCCTGGCATTGCCATATTAATGCATGCTGGCTAAACATTTTTATGGTCTGCTGGGGGCCTGCTGTCTGCTTCCAAGCTTGTAGTGTTAGGATTTTTTTCCCTTCCTTGTTGGCTTTTTAAAACATACCTTCATTCTGCAGCAAGCACACTATTTTGTACAGATGGCTCAGCAATCTCTGCTTTCCACTTGAGACCATTATCAGAAAAGTGGCTTCCCTTACACTGATGATAGTACTAATATCCTAGATTCCGCTACCCATATTAATAGCAATTAGTATACATTATACACCAAATGCTGTAAATCAGTAATTGATGCTTTATTGACCATGCAGTGCTTCACAACACAAATATGTAAAAAAGCAGATTGTTGGGATCTTAGCAGCTCAGATTGAGGGACCAGTAGAGAACAGTAATAACTACTGTTTGAGACTGGAGATAATATATATTGGGCTGTCACTTTATGTTTCCCTGAACTTCTATAAATTCCTTGGGTAAAACGTACTGCCTTAGGTTTAGCAGACGAGTCAGCTGATTGATTTGCAGCTATCTTGCACCATAATTTGTTTTTAAAGTCCTAACATTGCTCAGATTCTTTTTTTTCAAAAGTTGGTGAGATCAGTTGGACAAGGGAAGGAGAAAGGGCTGAAGATTAGGAAAAACTGGTCTAGTTTACCATTGGCCATTCCAGCCCAAAGCAGACTGTCCTCCTGAATATGCACATATGGAATGATTCTGTAGATGGAGGGAAAATGAGACTTAAAAATATTCAAATAAGTCTCCTGGATGTAGATGTCTTCAAATCACAAAAGCACCTGTGTCAGCACATTCTTTGGAGACTAAATATAAATTGGTTTTGTCTAATTTGCAGATTTAATTCACTTTTTTCCTTTGTCTATATTTTACATTTTGGGAGCACAGCACCCAACAATGCTGAGTTCACCTATAAAAATACTTGCATTTCTGAGTATCTTTCTGCGTCATGCACTAAGGGTGTAATTCACTGCTGCACAGAGAGACAGTACAAGGCCTAAAGTCCCATAGGACTTATTTTGGTCTTTGCTGATGCATAGGTCTTTCCCTGTCCTCCTACACACGGTAAATTTCACCCCACTAGCCTGAAACTAACCAGTTCCTCTTCCCATGCTCACCTCCATTCCTGCCCTGCTGACACCCTTTGTTCCCTGAAACTATAAATATAATATATCCTTATGCTGACTGTTTTTTTTAAATAAAATCGTCAAAATGTCTACATAACAAGAAGCAGGTCTTATGCTTTTTCACTGTCATACCCCCCAATCTTCCCTCCCTTACCATCTCATCTTTGTTCACCTTCCCTTGTTTGTGTTATGTCTAACTTAGATTGTAAGCTCCTCAAGGCAGGGATCTGATGCTTTTCCTTTGTCTGTAAAGCACCAGGCTGTTTGAAGTATGGTGCTGTTTGAAGTATTAAATAATAATAAATATTAGAATCCATTCCCAATGAGTTATAAGTTTGATTTGTTTTAAGTTTATGGCAGTAGCCAGGGTCAGAGGGACATGGGATACAATGTAAAGAAGTTGATAAGGGGATTGGGAGGGTAATCTAAGGATCTGCCTATTTTCTTGCAAGCAGGATACTTACAGTGAATTTGATCCAGTCTTTCAAATTATGCTTATCCCTGCAGATGGTGTTTGCTAGTCATTTCACCTCCTGTATAACTAGTGAAACTGTCCCTCATAATCTTTTTCTCTCTGTTGTCTTTGATAGCCGTGTTTTCCATATCCATCCCCTCATCATCACTTCAGTCTGATCTCCTCTCCGAGCAACTTCAAGCACATCTATCACATGACTGTTAATTCAGCTGAAAAATTCCTCTTTTATGATTCCATAAACCCTGCATACTCCCCATCTCTGCGCTCTGTCCCTGGTACACCAGCCTTTGTGACTCTGAGGGTATGAACGGCTGAGTTGGGTGTTCACTGTACTAACACTGTGTGGTTTTCCTTTTGCCTAGCTAATAACATGGGAGAAACAAAACTTTGTGAATGGTTTCTTTCACCTCTTAACTCTCCCCTGGCTGTTTTGTATTCTCATTCCATCCTGATGTTTTCCACTGTTGGTGATATATGAAGAAACAATTTTTCACAGCTTAAAAAATTAAGGAGCAAAATTATTGGACTGACCCTTTTTCCTAGGAAAATAATGTTCCATTTTAAATTACTAAAAAGGGTGTGGAAGATTAAATTATAGAGCTTTATATTCCACAGTGTTCATCCTCTAGCTGTCAGCAATGGAAAGATATTCTGTATTCTTGATAGGTTTGGGCTGGAAAAGGGCTCAGGATATACCTATGTTGAGCCAAACTTTTGAGCTGTTTATTAAAAATAAACTTTTCTGTAGTGCAAGAACTTTGTATGGTCCTTTACAAGAGTTAAAAGAGAGGCTCATTTTGTGCCCTGAAGAGTTTACAGCCTAAATTAGACAAACCTACAACAGGATGATAGACAAAAGGAGCAACTAAGGAAAAAACCAAAAATAGTGTGTGCTTCATTACGGAGAAAGAAAATCCTATAACTATATTTAAGCAGAGACTAAGGTAGGACAAGAGGCGATGAATAGACACTTTGACGGTAAAATTTTCAGGGCAGCGACAGCCACTTCGTATTATGTTTGCATAGCGCCTAGCACTGAGAGGTCCATGATCCATCACTGGGAATCCTGGGCTCTGCAGTAATACACATAATGAATAATGATAAAATGCTCACAAACATACATTGCAAAACATTGTTACCATGCACTGTGTTCTGGCCTACAGTTCTGCCATACACTGTCCTGCCAGATTATCTCCAGTAGGACCAGGAATAATCTGCAAGGGAGATTGTTCATAGATGCCATTGTTTGATCAGACTTGTTTGGGTCTGATTCAAAGCTCACTGAACTCCAAGAAAGGACTCCTGTTGACTGCAGTGTGCTTTGGATTCAGGCCCTTTATGCGCCTATATGCAAAAGCTTGACTGCTAGACTGCTTGGAATGCCCTTTCACTGCTTCTTTTGCAGAGGGCTTATACAGCAGTGTTTCTGCAGGTTTGGGTAACCTAAACCAGAATCCACTACAGATTCCTGTTGCTGGATAGGATTTTCAGGTCTGTGCCTATGTACAATACTTGCAAGAATTTGGACCCCTCAGGGAAAGTTACTCTTTTCACATAAAAGGGGAGGAAACTACAATACAAAGTCCAGGCTGTCAGCAGGAAAATTGGGTGGAATCAGAAGAGGCCAGCCATGCACAATTAAATCCCGAGAACTGAATACATGGTCAGTTGTCACTGTCAGAAAAGTCCTGACCATCACAACCACAAAATAAGCAAAAACGAAGCAACAGCATTTTGGAGAAAATGGTCTATATGTGGTCATCTGCATCTGGTTTGTTCAATCTGTTTAAACTTGTGGCTTTTTCTGGGTGGAGAGTTGTGTGGAATATATGAGAAGAATACCCAACTTAATGCAAAAATAACAACAAAATCCTGATTAAGTAGGATTGAAATTCATGGTTTGTGCAAAGGCCAACCCAAGACTTATGCCCCACTGAAGTCCCACTTTGCATCAATGACTATCCCCCTTGGTGCACCCATTATTTTCTGTACTTAAAACATGCAGGTGTATTTCAGTAAGTGATTACACATCAGGACCCAATCCTACATCGCTTCCTTACTCTTGTGAGTGACCGCACTGAAATCACTGAGGGGTGCTTGATTGGGCCCTTGCTGTGTAAAATCCTGGTAAAAATAGAGCACCCACAGTACTAACATTGCAGTTACATTGAATTCAGTGATGTTACACTAGTGTAAAACTGGAGTGACACCAGTGACTCAGGAGCCCTCTGTGTGGGGCTCAGCTCAAGCTCCTTAGAGCATAAGACGCTTGGCTTCTGTGAAGGAATGCATCTTCTCTGCTTTGCTGTGGCTGGAGGAGAGAAATGGTACCGTGTAAACCAGGGGATGTTTGGGTTTTTTTCCACTTAGCCTAAGGACACTAGTACTCTTCATGGAACTCCGGAGTTGCTCCAATACCAAAGCAATGGGCACACTATAAGAACCTGAATAGGATGGATTCAACAATCTGAGTTAAAAAATGTGTCTGTAATGCACATGGGCTCTCATATTGCTTTGTGATTTCATATGATCAAAATAACCTTGTACAGTGGGAAATAGTAAAACCAGGTTTGTTTAGTGATAAATAAATATAAATCCCAGTAGGAGGCTGCTTAGAAAATACAATGGAAATCTCCTATAGAGTCAAATTTCACCAATCACCCATGGCTCTGGAAGGCCCATGTGCAGCAGGACTGGTGTAGTTTCATTGCATAAAGAGGTGAATTAAGGAAGGCCACATGGAGGTATGGTTTGGGGGTAGATCAGGGGCAACATGGTAGAGGAGCAGGAGCAATGCGTAGATCCACCATTACACAGATCTACCAACCATTGTATCTGTGCAGAGTAGCAACCCTCCTCGTGTCTGTTTCATTCTCTGACTGAGATCATGATCTGCATTCTGATGCACTGAACTAAGGGACTTTCACCTTCCATCACTACAATTAACTCAGACTGCTCTGCAAGCAGGTCTCCACTGCAATTATTTCCTCTTCAAAGGCATATTGTCTATTCACTGTTTGTTTGTTTATTTTTGCTTGGTTCAGTGCTGGTGATGGATTTTATATGCTGAGATTTGAATTGTTTGATCTCTGTGTGTTTAAATGGTTGTCTCAGAGTTATTTTTTCATAATGACTTTTAACTTGTTGCTCTTTGCTGTTTTATAACCACTGCTTTCAGATGCTGTTTGTTCCCTTATGTGAATTCTTTGTCTGTGTCGTGTGCATGCTGTTTTGTTACCATTGTTTCTGTTCTTTACTGGCATTGATTTTTTTAGAAGAAAGAAGAGTGGAACATTTGCTCTGAAGGGATAAACATTTATAAGGATTACATGGACTTTCCAAACAGATAGAAGGGAAAACAATGGTGCTCAAGTTTTGTGCCTGCCATCTTTAATGGTTTAATGTGTTACAGCTGATCTCTTTAAAATTAATGTATTCTTTCCAAGAACCAAAATTTTGTTCCCAACCCCACCCCCTTTGTTGATTGAGGTTGCTTAGTTTCTGTTGAGGGTAGCCACCTTATCATTAAACATACCAATTCTCTTTGAAGAACCATCTGACAAGCATAAAAGCCCCTTTTTGAATTTCCAATGTATTAATCACAATATATAACAACTCAGAGTGCTGTATTTGGCTTTCCCTAGTGTGTCTCAGAATACCTCAATAGCCGAACACCCTTGAGTGCTTAATACCTTAACATTCTGTGCAGTCTTAACTGTTGCTGTCCTATCCATATGCTCATGTTGTTGTAAACTATATCAAAATTGCCTACCATGTGCTGGATGGCACAAGAACAAGCACTAGATACTCCATTTAATGTTCTGTGATAAGTGAGATAAGATTGTTGTCAAATCTATTTAGTTTGTTCACTGCTTTCTGAAAAAAGTGTAAACAACGCAGGATAATATATTCTTGGGAATTATTTGAGAGGCACATTTTAAAACCTGCAAGTATTTGCTAAAGTACTGTTGGGAACAATCCAACCTTGGCAGGGAGACAGACTGGATAATCAGTAGGGCTTTTCCACCCCTAGCGTCTCAGGTTTTCTTATGGTGGTAACTGAGAGAGATCGTGGAAAGAAATTCACAATTCTTGTTTGCCTATTGCAAATTAAAAATGAATTTTTCTCTCCACATGTAAGAATGAGGAGGGGGTATCTCTTATTAACTCAGAAGGATTGATTGTAAGTGTAGCATTAGAAACAATGGCAGTAACAAAAGGAAAGTAACAAACAATTCTTAGCACTTTACATGTTCTAATTGCATTGCTAACTTTAATCCATTCATTATCTAGAAACCCTCTTTTTAGCTGTAACCTACCTAGAGAAATCAATAGATACTTTAAATTATTGTACATATCCTTACCATCTATTGGAGGAGACATAAGTGTGTAGATATGGAGATGTTTTATACACCTATTTATCAACTGATGAGAGCTACAAAGTGTGATGTGATGCACACTGTATGAAATAGTTCAAGCTCACATTTTCCCCTGTACACTGACTTTACATACTGACTTGATATGCCTGTATTATTATTGACATGCTATTAGACAATAAGAAACCATAACTTAATATGATTCTTCTATAAAAGAAAAAAAAAGTATTGTTTAATAAAATGGTGTGGCACTAGATGTGTGTTCAGATCTTTTTAACATCTCTCACTGTGGGGGCTAAAAGTGGCAGTGTAATGCTGCCTTCTTCCTCATATCTTCTTCCTAAAGGTAGATTTGAGATCCCTTGCAGCTAAGGTGTCTCTTATGTAGTAATGGTAGAAATAAATATAGCATAAGTGAGAGAAATGGTTTTAAAATCTAATAATAAAAGGTTACAAATTACATATTGGGAACATGATGTGCACGAGGGGAAGGGCTGCAAAGTGTGCAAACCGCCCCCCCCCCCGAAAATGGCATGACAGCAATGGAATGTTGGGGTTAAGGCTTTTCCCTGCCATAAACGTGGTGTGAGTCTGGCTGAGCTGCTTATTTTCTGTGGTACAGGATATTTCGCTAACAGATGGCTACATGTCTGATTCTCTCTGAGAAAATACCTACAGGAGGGTTGGACTGAGCCAATTCCAACCTTTTTATTGCATTTTTAAGTTTCAGTAACATTCTTGCTCCAGAAGGCAGCTGCAGTTGTGAATTTTCTTTCATACTGAACTGCGTTATCTTAGTATAATGAAGATTTCATGGGTATTAGTGATTAAAAAAAGTATAAGGAGAGGGTATATTTTAAAGATGAAATGGAATGAGTGCTGTAAACTGCTCAGTGCTATAAATTGTTTGCATCTGGTTTTTTTTTTGTTTTTTTTTTTTACAAAGGGCTGTGTTTCCACCTCTGTGTGAAGAGGTTTGATATACCTAATTCCCATTAATGCTAATGAGTTCTATATACAAACCATCTGAGCAGCAAGATAAGCCCATGCTTATGTTTAGCTAAAGCTCCAGAGACAGGCAGTCACATTGGAAACAGTAGAGTGAGCCCTAATTTGGGATGACAATAAATGAAAATACTCTTAGAAAACCAAAAGCATCTGATTAGCGTTCAGACTAAAATATTCTTGTCTGTGCAATATAATCTGAAAACAGAAGGCCAAAGTTTGCTCAACTATTCCCATGAATTTCTGAAGTAACTCCGCCAGTTAGAGTGGAGTTACTCGAGCATAATTGAAAGCAGAGTTTGGCCTAATACGTCCTGTATAACTGCAAGAAATACACTGTAGGCATCAGGGGCTGATTAGATAACAGTGTCATACAAAATATATACAAGCCACGAATTATGGCATCAAAGAGATACATTTCAATGAAATAGTACTTGGAAAGATATAGCTAGAAACAATGCATTACATTAAGCATCTTTTTCTTAACTGACTGTATTATCTAAATTGGTACCAGTTGTCAGGCTCCTTGTCAACATCAGCAAGAAAATTCTGATTCTATTAGAATGTTCTTTCAGTTGTCTACATATGTCCATGTAATTCAAAACTTCACTTTCATGCTGTGTGTTCTTCCAGTCTCTGCACTTAGGTGCAAAATAGTATCCTGCAAATTTGCTGACCTGTCACCCAGAAAATTAGCTCTGGGAAGGTGAGGGCTTTTGGGTTTTTTTGTTTAACTTGGTACCTCCTCCCTCCTCCTCCCACTGCTGACTCAGCAGTAAATGAATGAATGAACACAACCCTCTCTCTCTTTGTGTCTCCCTGCACTGCAGAACCTTCGGCCTCAGGAGAGTCGGAGCATGTTCAGTGCCTCTGTCAGTATCCCATCTATCACAAAATCCCGCACAGAACCAGGGCGGTCGATGAGTGCCAGTAGCGGGTTGGCAGCAAGTGAGTGTCTCTGGCTTGCCACAAGCCCTGTGCAGAAACGTGAAAACTTAACACTGCCCCATGCAGGAGCGTTACAGCTGTGCTTCTTGAGCAGGATTTTCAGAGTTGCTCATCAGTGGCCCAGCTCTGTTCCCACAGAAGCCAACGAGAGAGTTTTACCAATTGGACTAATGCTGAGAACTTCTGAAAATCCCACATGGTGTTTGCTGTTTCTTAAAACATATATATCTTTATGGTATTATAACGATATCAGAATTAGTACTGTATTCCTCAATACTGTGACTTCTTGACCGCTACTTAAGGGCTTCATCCTGCCCCCACTGAAGTCAGAGGCAAATTGTCCATTCACCCCAATGTTTTGGGTTTTTTTCACTTTGTTGTTAGAGTTAACTACTTGGAGCCTTCTGTGTATGTAACAGCACTGGAAATCTGGCTGCTGACATAGAAGGGTTAAATTTTATTCCCACCATCCTGCCTAGATATTGCAGGGTTCCAGTGCATGAGCACATCCACCATCTAATCCAGAGTACATGGAAAACAGGGAAGAAAGATTATGTAAAGGGAGGTTCTGTAGGAAAACAAAACTAAAAGTAACAGCTAGCCAACTTCTTAGTGTCTTGCACACACATCCATGATGCAGTTTTATTCACCCACACCTTTTAGGATCGTCTGCACAGAACGGCAGTGCTTTGCGGCGGGAATTCTCAGGCGGGAGCTATGGAGCCAAGCGTCAGCCTATGGCATCACCATCAGATGGTTCGCTGTCCTCTGGTGGTTTAGACCAAGGCAGTGATGTGCCGACAAGGGACTATGAACGAGAGGTGAGTAACGAGAGCGAAGGGACGAGAACTGCAAACTGTGGATACTGATAGGGCCCAAATTCTAATCTCAGTTTTGTTTGTGTAAATCTGGAATAACACAGCTGCAACAGAGCAGGATTTGGCCCTAGGAAGCTTAGAAATCATTGTTCAAAACAAAATGTTCTATTGTTTGTCTTTTGAGACTTGTTGACAGGATTTTGGTCAGACTGTCAGCTTTAAACATCTGGGAAGATGTGTAGAAAATGCACTGAGGTGGTATACTCAGTACCCTGGAATCAATAAGGCTCATGAATGTAGTAGCTTGATAAAGTAACTGCACGAACTTGATACTGACCTTTTGTAGCTAAAAGAGACAGTACTCCTTTTGTCTTTTGGCAGCAAGAAAGCTTTAGGCCATAAGCAGATAAGTCATAAAAAAGACACATTGGTTTTGTGTTCATTGAATACCTAGAATTAATTAATATGTAAAAATTCAAAAAAATAATCTTTTCTCTTCAGACAAGTTTTATCTGCATTCCACCAAAATATTGAAAGGGAGATAAGAGAAGTTAATTGTTTCATCCGTTACACCATTTATAAAACACGCCTTTCACTACATCTCCAGGTGCACGTACAAATACAACCTCTCCAAGTTACCACCTCACTGCAACCCCCCCTTCATGCTCCTTGGGCAGAATCCTGAGTAAACAGATGAGCATAAAGGTCAGACTAACAGAGAGAAAATTCCAGTGTCAGGAGCCCTTCACAAGGAACAACATGCTCCTGCTGGTTCAAACTGAAGATGGCTGCAAAACTGCCCCAGCCAATCTCATCCTCTGCATTGTTATGTAGGGAGAGATGGGGGCTTTGAAGCTGCCAGGGCTTTTATAGATCAAAATCAACACTTACAGTTGTAGATGAAAGTGAACTAAGTGCCAGCTCTGACTGCAGAGTGGGCAGGTGCATTCTACACTAACTGAAGCTTTGACATGATCTTAAGGGTAGTCTATGTAGAGTGCTTTGCATCAGTATTCATTTTGAAAGTTACAGAGGGACAGATAACTCTGGCAAAGTCCACATCAGAAAGGAGACTTAACCAAACCCAAAAAATGAAACAAAGGGGTGAAACAAAATGTCTCCAGCCACCACTGCTATATGGGAGTCCAAAAGCAGCTAGAGGTCCAGAAGCAACCCAATGTTGCAAGCCTCACTGAGGTGATATACCCATCATTTGTCAGTAACAAGGGCAGATGCTTCTTCAGTGTACCATCATTACTTAAGCCTTGTGCGAACTGGGCTTTAGACAACTTGCTCGAATGCACAAAAAAGCAAATATTGAGCAAAGAGTGTTATTGGACAGAAAACTTAGGGGGGAAATATATGCAGACCTTTAGCTCCACCCAACTGCTGGTCAAATGTATGTCCCTTTCAGTCTGACTGATTTACTTCTGTTGTGTTATTGCCTATTGATATTCTTCTGCATTTTTTGGGCTGCAGGATTCTGATTCTCCAAGGCATTCTACAGCTTCTAACAGTTCCAACCTAAGTAGTCCTCCCAGCCCAGTTTCTCCTCACAAGACCAAGAGTCTCTCCCTGGAGAGCTCTGACCACGTGAGTTGGGACTCATGAACTGCTTCAGCATTCAGATCCAAATCACTGCGGCTTATTATTCCCATGGCTCCCCCTTCACTCAACCCAGTTCTCACTTTCATCACCCTGCCCACTCCCTCTGAAAATGATGTGAGGGAAAGGGAGGGAAGAAGATAAAAGGTTTGCCTTCTCTAGCACTATTCAGCGCTGCCTCGGCCTCCCCAGATTTAGCAGCGGCAAACAAGCAAACCTAGGGTGTTGGTAAACAGCAGATGCAGTAGATTTGTATTAGTACTGGTTTCATTTCATGTGGCTACAGCTGCTTCCGATATTATAAATATATTTACCCCACCTCAACTTGGAAAAAAAAGTAGCTTAAATAGACCAGAACAATATCAATTAAAAGAATAAATCAGATGGATTGTTTCTATACAAGAGCTAATTATCTTGTACAAGAGTAGCACAGAGACCCCACTTCTGGTGGGGAGCAACCAGTCTGTCGGAAGCACATGAAAGCTTTCAGCTAGCCACCATGTTTGAATGTCAATCTGATTGTCGCCAGCAAATCCTTATTAAAACGATGCATATTTTACTACAGTACAGAGTTTAAATAAATACGCAAATTTAAGAATTAAATACGTATGTATATATTCAAGGAGAAAAAGCAGCATCGTGTATGCAGAAGAAGATGGATGCCTATTTAAGAGAACCTTTAATTTAAAAAGATTTGTGTTGTTCCCGTTTTCATGCTAAGTAACACATACATCGGAGACCTGGCCTATATATATGCAGGAGCAGAATGTTCCCTTTGGGTGACACTGCACTGTTTTAGGAGAAATCCCCCACAGTGTGTTCAGTGACCTTTATTCCTCTTGTCAGTAGCAGAACTAAAGCTATAATCCTCATTTTGAAGATGACCCTGCCTGTCATCTGCAAGAATAATGTTGATTTGAAAGTGAACCACTCTCCCATCTACAACAAAGAGCAACATTCAGCCATGTTGGCACCATGGTTTTCAGTGGGGCGGGCACTAGTTGTGCAGCTTGACACCCTTGGTACTCATGGATCTCTGCTGGATACAGTATACACCCTACGGCAATAATGGAACAGTGTGGAAGAAATCATAGGGGATACCATTTCTCAAGAAGGTCAGTGCCTGACTTGGTTTAATGATGAAGGAAATGGTTTTCTGAGCCGCCTTGGCCATATGTTAACCAGAAAGCTGTTACATTGATTATCAAATGTTAGTATACAATCTACATCAGTCAAATGTGAGTCCTGTTAGCCCGAAAAGAGCCTCTGTGGAATATATTGTTGCTGTAGCATAGCGAAGAACCTTGAAGATGCTGACCTAATACTGTTCATGCTGTGGCAGTTTAAGACACCTGGTAGCCCAGAGCTGCCATGCTGATGAGGTTAATCATTTCCATCCCCCATCATTTTGGACTGTGGTTTCAATTTTTTTCTATACAATACCCTGCTGTTTGAGTCCAACAGCGATGCAGGTTGCAGGCAGAAACACACCACCAGAGGACAGGCTCAGCAGAAGTTGCAGGTCTGTCTTTCAGCAAAGAGCCTGACATTTAAATCAAAGGAATAAAGAGGAGGCAAGATAAAAAGCAAACCAATGTCAAGCAGGAAGATCATCCATTCCCTTTTCCAGTGTGAGCTTCTCTTCTCAGTGGGATCATTGCTAGTTTTATGCCACGACCCCGCTCAAGCATATAAAAGGCTTTTTGTATTTAGAAAGCTGGTTTTCCTATGATTTGGAATTTTTTTTATGGCTCCTATCAAACCATTCCAAGTGCTTACAGTCAGCAGTGTAACATGTTTCATTCACATTAATAGATGCTGAAATGAATGGGAATTTTCCAGGTTCCCTTCACTGAAGGAATTTATGGGTAAGTTCAAGCAGGGTGCAGACAAATTAGGTTAATCTACAGGCACAGCCAAAACACAAGTAAGACACAGTCATTGCCTTTACTGTGTAACCATGCAGGGTCCCCTAGGTGCTAGTTCTGTGCTTTATTCTGCATTGAGTGGATTGTCTGCACATAAACCTGTCATTCAAAGGTTGGTTGCTTGGTTGTTTTTTTGGGACGGGGAGGAGGGGGAATACAAAAATTTCTATAAAGTATCATGTCAAAATCCTG
Organism: Lepidochelys kempii; assembly: GCF_965140285.1. Lineage (NCBI taxonomy): Eukaryota > Metazoa > Chordata > Testudines > Cheloniidae > Lepidochelys > Lepidochelys kempii. The sequence goes on from NC_136382.1 coordinate 158,211,540, forward strand.
CCTGTCCTGTTTGGTATCAAGTTGGTGCTGTGTGTTTCATTGTCACAAACAAACTTGGCATTTAGTAGTAAAATTTATACCAAACAGGCAAACACCAAGTCCCTTCCCAGTATGGTAGCTTTTCATGTCTTTGCAGGAGACACAAATAGAAATGTCAGAGGGACTGGCAAGTCCAGTGTCACCTTTTTCTTAAAGGTTGTATATTGTTCCATGTGCACCAAAGGCTTCTCTTCCTACAGTTGCCACTTCCTCCTCCTCCTGGTGTAGCACATCAGGGCCCCACACGTTTCAAAGTGTTGCAGACTAGTTTTGTATTTACTGTATGTTGTATTTAAAAGTTTAAATCATATTTTGATGTTAACCTGTTAAAGGGAAGATTCGAGGCTGCTAGCAAAAACCTGTGTGATAATCCCACATGGGAGGGTCAGTTTATCTGGAATCAAACTGTGTATTCCTTTTGCTTCATCTCTGCTCCATTTGAAAATAGAACCAAAGTACCAAGATACAACTTACTTTTAAACTAACCCTAAACAAACCAGTACGTTTGCTTACTCTCCTCTTATGGTGAATATGAACCTGTTTAAATGTACATTTTCAGATGGAGCATAGATTTGTCACTTTACAGAGCTGAATTTCAGAAGGTGAGACCTATCCTGTTGAATACAGTACCTATGCTGGCCCTTGGCAGTGTCCTTTTCAAAATAATTGTATTTGATCTGGTACTGTACATTTTACACAAATCATGCCTGTTTAAAAGAGGGAGAAACAGCAATTGTCCACATACATTATTTGAAAAGAAAAAGCATTCTAGGAATTATAGTTATAAAAGGAATCTGTTCTGATGGGTCCATGTAAGTGTAGGCCACTTGAATTTTTTGTTGTTATGAACACCTGTTACAAAACATGGATGTTGCAGGTGTGCTTTTTAAATTCTCATTGGGATAAGAAAAATACCTTGGTCATTTGGACTATAAGACTCTTGTCTGAGATCTCAGAGGCAGTTGGCTTGTAAGGTTCGGTGTTTGCTACTAGGCATTGTTTAAAGTTTCCAGTTATATATGGTTGCATTTATCCAGGCAATGTATAATCTCCAACTGAATTTTGACTAATATATTAGCATATGTTCTGTGTATACATATATATATATATCTTTTTTTTTTTGGGCTAAGACTGAAAACATTCTTCACTTATCAGGACATACTCTGCTTAAGCAAATGCCTTTGCTTCAGTCACTGAAAGGCTCCAAATAGATTTAAGCATGTCCCTGAGGACCATAGCTTCCAGAATGAAAAAAGGTGCAGGAAATCAATTTAAGCTCCCCCCCCCCCCCCCCCAAATCACACCTACTTCCCACATTTCATAATTCCCAAACCAAGCTTTAGCACTTTGTCTGTTTCACATACCACATCTAAACCGATTGCATTTGCTAGTTTTAAAATATAGTTCTATCACTTAGGCAGCTTTTCTCTCCATCTCAGTCTCTTTAGTGACTGGCTTGTTTGTTATAAATGTGGATTTTTATTATTCAACATTTTTGCAGTTCTGACTTGTGCTGTTAAGAGCAATAATCTTGATTCTGATAAAATTACAAACACGTGTTGCATGCCGATATATGGTTTATGAAACGACACAGCAGAGGGATGCAGTGTTCTCTGCATACAAAAGCACAGATAATGTATTTGGTGGATGTAGTTAACTACTACTACAACCTTGGGCTTAAGCAAAACATTCTTCCTAGAACTGTGTCAGACTTTCAGAATGATACACTGCAGTCAGAAGAATTTCTGACAAATGAGTGCACCCTATAATACAAGTTTTGTACATCAAGGAACTTGGATGGGTTAGACTGAAAAGAGAACAGGCCCAACCACTGAATGGTAGATCATAACAAGAGTTCTTAAAATTCCAGATGTTTCTAGGTTGGTGGAAGCTTTTTTTTTTCTTTCAACCATGTCCACAAAATTTTAAAGTAGTTCACCCTTGTGTAAAAGGCTTATGTACCACTAAGTAGTATGTAGACTTTGTGCAGGCCTGCTACACAGGAGCCTGATACAGACGCTCTGTTCTGACCCGAATCTCACCTGACGGCTGTAGGCACCAGTGTAGCTCTAGAAGATTAAATGGACTTGTGTACTCAAATCCTATTTGAGAAAAAAGCCCCCAAAGAGCCAATCTGCTGCAGATCTCAAAGACCTTGTTGTGCAGTGAGGCAATTCCACAGCTTGTTTCTTTCCAGCCACAGTTTTAAAAAAAAAAAAAAAAAGGAGAGACCAACTTCATTCATGGGGAAGAAATCCTCACAAAACCACTCTTGGTATTTCAGAGCAATTATACTGGCTTTTTTATGTATGACAGTTTCATATCTTTTATTTTTTAAAAAAATATTTTTGAGGTTTTTTCATGGTAATATTATTGTACAGGTTTGCATGGCCTAGGTGTGATCACTTTTTGTGTTAGAGTAGAAAAGCTGACAAGTGTGTGTGTGGGGAAAAGACTGCTTTTTGCCTCTTATCACTATTTTATTTTGTTTTATGCCCTCACTGTGGTAGGGGACATTGTAAGAGATTCTCTGCTACAGAATGATGTAGATTCTTTTGCACAGAAATATTTAAGGTGAAACAGTCAACAATGTAATAAATGACTTGACACCAATATTTTATGTTGGTAACACTTAATATTAACCTACTTTGATGTATTGCAATAAAAACAGGGAACTGTTAGAAAGATCGATGTTTTGTGTTTTTTCCCCAGCCCCTCCCTCTGTTAAGATTTTGGAAGAGGGAATGAATTTTGTATTCTTGTTGAGTGTAACCATCAGGTAAACTTGCCCATTACTAAGTGATATTGACATACACAGAGGAAGCTCCCTTTAGACATTCACCCTCGCTGCTAGAGTTGAGTTCTGTTGAACTTTAGCCACCCTGCACTTCAGTATATTGAATGGCATCAGCTACAGCACCTCTGAGCTTTTTGATTAGTTCAGTCTGTTCCACTGTAATTAAACCTGTTTTCAGCAGTAGTCAGTTACTAACTTCCTTGCTTTTCAGTGAGATGTCCTTGGCAGGCTCCTGGAAATAGGGTTCTATTTTTCTAACCTGCATCTATGATGGGGGTATTTGGCCCTTCTAGATCTTAATCTCAAGCAAAGCTGCAAATTTGGCATGCAGCCCACCAGGTCCGTCCTTTAGTGGGGGGAATTTTCTCCATATCCTCATGCAGTTAACTTGAAGATGCTGGACTTGGTGTTGTGGCCTTAGGCCAATCATCAAAGAGCCTGTTGGCTCTAATCTGTTCCTGGTGGAGGTTGGTGACTGAACACTTGTATTCCTATCTTGACAGTAGCCTCAGTCGGCACATGACCAGGATTCATCACTGAATTGGTCCAATCATTAGCTTCCCTGGCCTAGAGTGAGTACTGACAGGGAGCACAACATGAATGCTGATCAATGTCCCCCAGTGAAGTCCTGAGATGGGTTAAGTAAACCTGCACCTCCTGGGTCTCTCCCAGAAATGACCACCTGGGCACAGTTCATTGGTGACATGGCCAAAGCAGGGCTCAAAGGGGGGACCTAAGGAATTCATCCAGTCCATGACCAAGTAAACCTAGACCATCCCTGATAGCTGTTTGTCCAACCTGTTCTTAACCTCCAATGATAAGCTTCTAAAGGTAGTTAAGCTCTGGAATAGGGATTCCACAACCACCTTTGTAATTAGAACATTTTTCTTAACAGCTAACCTAAGTTTCCCTTGCTGAAAATTAAGCCCATTACTTCCTGTCCTATTTTCAGTGGACATAGAGAACAGTTAAGGACTGTTACAAAGAACATAATTGAACATAATTGAAGTCTTACCTCCCCACTCTTTTCTCAAAACTAAACATGCCCAAGTTTAACCTTTCCTCATAGGTTTATTAAGACTAACTTTATCATTTTTGTTGCTCCTGTCTAGCCTCACATCTTTCCTTAAGTATGGCCCCCAGAACTGGATGCAGTCCTTCAGCTAAGGCCTCACCAGTACCAAATAGGTGGGACAATTATGTCTTACATACAACATGCCTAAGAATACACTCTAGAATGTTTGCCTGTGCAGTTTGTTATCCACTTTAATCATCCCCAATCCTTTTAGCAGTAGCATCAGCTAGTCAGTTATTTCCCATTCTGTAGTGATGCATTTAATTTTTCCTTTTTAAGTATAGTACTTAGAACTTGTCTTTATTGAATTTCAGTCAAGTTCTACCCTAACCAGAACAATTGTGGCCAATGGGCCATTCCATAACCTGTGTGGGTTTGATCCTGTAGGCCTAGCTTCACATATACCCTCTCTAGTTTTCACTCTTGGCCAATGGCACTGTCTGAAAGAGCCTCTTTTCCCAATGCCTGGGCACAAGGTTCAGAGCTTTACTCCCCTCCCCACAGCTGTGAGTGTCTTAGGGAGGGGCTATACAGATTCAAGGGAAAAAGCAAAAACAGCAGCAGCATTGTGCTTAGACTTCATACTAGCTGCTTGGCTCTTCAGCACTGGGGAACCCCTGCTACTCAACACCCATGTTCTGGCTTGAGCTGATGGTGGCTGTGGCATCTGTGAATGGATAGGACAGGCTTTGTGGTTTGGCCTCCACTCTTCTCCCTGAAAGCTGTCATCTTTAGGAGGAAAGACCATCTCAAGTTTATAGCAGAGAAACAGAGGTGCTGTTTCCTAGAGAAGAGGTTCTCAGAGATTGCAAACGGTCAGGTCAAGGATGTGAAAGTGTCCACCCTTGAGCAAATTCCTATATTTTGAGCACCTTTGCTAGCTAAACTACAGTGAGAGGCACCAATACAAATTCCAGATCAGTATAAAATAGCCTGGACTTTCTTCTGGCCAGGGCTTGAAGTCAGGCATGAACACTGGGTCACCCTTGTGTCAAGAGGGTTTTCCAGGGCACTGTGTTACAACAGTCAAGATGTATAATCCCATGATGCTGCTGGGGGACTTGAGGAGTGAATGAGCCCAGGAGGGCTAGAGCCTGAGCTCTGATCATCAGTGCTCCAACAAAGCCAGTCTTCACCTTCTACTGGAATTTATCCTTATGGTGAATCCTGCATTCTCTAACTTACTGACCTTGTCCTAGCCCAGGTATCCCACAGGAGACACTGCCTTTGCTCTAAGCTAGATGTGAGCACCTCCAGCATTACATGTAGTAATAGACAATGGGTCTCTAATTAGTCACAAGAATCTGATCAAACTCTCCATTTTGAATGTACCTACCAATGTTAAAAAAAAACCACCTATAACACAGTTGACTTATGAGCCAATTCACCACATACCCTGAATGCATTAGCTCTCACTGTATTGCTTGAATGTTGCTTTAATCATTCTCTGCTACAAGGTCACCTGGTCCTAGTTCCTTGTGAGCTTTTTGTACTTCTTAATGCTAATATAAGCCTTTAACATCTAAATATTTCACTTCCTCTGATATTAGAAGAGCCAGGTCTTGACTTTCATGAGCTTTAAAGCCTTCAGTAATTAAAAATTCTCCTTCTCTCCACACACCACCACCTACAATTGACACTTCAGCAAACTACAAGCATAGCAACGTATAGTGAATTCAGAGAGTTAAGAGAGATTTGGAGATAAGGGGTACAAAAGACTATGGTAGGAATATCTGTTCTGTACATAGGGCTGCTGCCATCAGTGATCAAAGAAAAAGTACTACATGCTACAGAACTAGAGTAAAAGCCAGTCTTCTTGTTTATATCAGTGTGCAGGGGCTAATCACTGTTGGCCTGTGTACAGGAAGATTACTGCACTGGCCAGTAGACAACAGAATCAATAAGATTTACACTTTTCTAGTATATCCTCTAAACTCACTGGTTTATCAGGTTTTTTTTTTTTTTTTTTAAATCAAGCAGGCTGTAACTTCCATGTGAAGCAATTTCCATATTGGAAAAAAGGTTAAATTAGACACAAATAGGATTAAACTCCTACACACTTTTTTTATAGTCTGCAGGAGAGGTAAACTTTGTACACTTACCAGATTACAGAAGGCTGGATAAATGCAAAACCGAGGGACGGGGCATATTCCATCTTCATGTTTACGAATTCTGTGTTTAGTGCCTGTGAAGTACTAGCAGATAGGCCCAATTCTGTTTAACAGTCAGCCGAGTGTATTGAAAGTCTAAAATACACATCCACCCATTGCCTTTTCCCATCCTGGGCAGACCAACAAGCTGACAGCTGTTCAGTTTCAGTGTTGACCCTACTCCATTTGATCCTGCTGGGAAGTAATTCCCTTTCAAAGCACCCAGTACCATCCAGACACAGCAGAACGGCACCACTGGCTTTAGTTAAAGCATTAATGCAAGGGGAAGTTTTTCCTCCATGTGTCTGGGAAGGAAGGATGGAATGTGTCCACTCCAAGAGGCTGGTAATAAGGTGACATTCAAATCCATTACCAGGCCATGGAGACTGAAAAAGGCACTGATAGAAGTGATTCTTTTGCAAGATGACATTGCCCTTCCAGGAAAGAATGGAAGAAATACTAGAAAAGGTTCTCTGACCCTTCTCCTCCAGGCCCAGTTTCTTCTATTCATACTGTAAAAGAGTCTCTCTAATTGCATGTTGCCACTTGCTGTTCTTTCACCCTGGTCATGGGAAGCAGAGGAGATGGAATAACTGCAGGCAGAAGCCCTCTGCACAAGCACTTTTTTATTGAAATCAGTAAGTCATACAGATACAAGAATTGTACAAAACCCTAACAAGCTACGTTTGCTAGTCTGACTCCAATTCTTTAAAACTGTGCATTTGGCTATAAACATGTAGTACACATTTCAGCAAAAGCTTGAAATGCCCATAAGAGGATAAGAGAATCCCAGAGTATGTTTCCCCCTTCCCTCAAACTCTGCACTGGAGGGCACAGACAGGAAGGCAAAGAGACTAGTTTCTTTGCTGGGACTCTAACAAGCCAAGAAGTGTTGGGGCTTTGGCCATCAGGGGAGCCGATACATACCAGCGAGGGAAGATTCCCACTATTCGTGCTTATGCACAGCTCCTTTGCTTATACATTCAACTCAAAATTAAAAAACGACTGACTGACTTTCTGAGCAGGCGTTCTCTGTGGATATATTTAAATATAAATGTTGGCACCCCTTGCATCAGATATTTTAATTCTTTGCTTCCTAGTTTTAGCTTGCAAGCCGAAGACAGAAAGGGAGGCAGAAGGCATAAAATTTCATCCTATGTGTACACATCTTACATTATATCCCTGTCAGTAAAATCCAGGCTTCTCCAACTGCCACCATTCATCTTACAAAACAGGAGTCTGTTGTAGGTTACCAGGTATGTTACTCTATAATTCACAGTATGAAAACCATTCAAATTCCACTTTAGCAAAAAGAAAGGGGTGGGGGGGGGAGTATTTTTTAAAATGATTTTCAGAGAATTATAAACAGGTTTCAATACAAACTAGTCCTGGTTTTGTTCTAACTCTCCTCTCAACCCCACCAAACACATTATAAAAACCCAACCACAGTATGCAGCCACCACCAATGTTAAAAATGCACTAGAGATAGTAGGCTGGTGCTTTGAACAGTGTGGAAGAACACAGCAGACTAAGCCCCACCACCTCAGGAGGACACAATTTCTGTAAGCCATGGGAATCTAATGGCAGAGTCTAGGACAGACGCTGTGTTAAAGAAAGACTTTGTCCTTGTGAAACAAACATTGAACTTCCAGCACACAGGCTGCTACATCTCGAGATGAGAATGTGGGGATGTGACAGACTACATTGCTCTTTGCTAGATACAGTATGATTGGGCCTTAAGAACGAGACACTTAGTTCATCTTCACTACTGCTCCTGCTCCTTGGCCCTCTTGCTCCAGTATTTGCTATAGGCCTCCTGGAACATGTTTTTGCAGCAGATTTTGGCCTTCAGTTTGGAGCATATAAGGAAAGAGCCCCCCATCTTCCGGTGGAGAGAGTAGGTCTCCTCTGGCGGAGGGACAAGCCGATGCTTCAGCATGACCGGGATCAAACCATGGATCTTTTCTGTGGTGCTCTGGGTGCCGAAGTCAAATGGCTCCTCAGACGCAAAAGCCTCTCCCAGGATGAGAACAGCTTCTAAGTGGGCATTTTCCATCTCCTGCCCAAAAACAAAGAGGAGTCAATAACACACAAGGATGACTCCAGCACCAGCTGCTTTTAACAGAGGAAAAGACCAGGGGGCTAGCACTCAGTAGTAGGCAAGGGAAAGGTGGTGCCCTGCCTGAGGTAAAGTTCAGTCTCCAGCACAGAGACCCGGAGAAACTCTAGAGTTGTTCACTTACAGCTGTATTAGAGTCTCACAGGAGACCTCTGGCCATTGAGTTACAAGATCTCAAGAGACTGTGCAACATGGAGGATTCAGCTGGGATAATGGGAGGGAGTCACCAGGAGGAATGCAGAGTTGTGCACTAAGGACACTATTTACAGGTGTATTCATGCCCTGGGAAAAGGGATACAGATTCTTACTCTGCCCTGGGGCATGTGTGTGGGGCTCTCATCAAAGCCCGTGCTGCACAGATATAAAACATGAAAGTGGCTTTGTTGCAGCAAAGGAAGCGAAGGGAGAAGCTTGGATAAAATACATCCTGGCTATAGCCAGTGCTGTAGTTTTCCTCATTTCTAGCTCGATTTGAAGAGAGGCTGAATTAGCAGTGTCACAGAAATCCTGTATCCTTTCCTTCCCGCTGCCAACCCCAAGAGTGCAGCTTTCATGGATTGTCGCTAGCTTTTCCCTATTACAGGATCTACAGAACATCAGACCCAAGAGCTCTGCAGCCGGCCAGCAATAATAGGGGAGGATTCCATTCCATACCTTGACTTCATAACCAGTAAGGAATTTCATTTCTATCGACTTCCTCAAAACTGTCTCTCTGTCCTGATCTGCAGCCGCCTTTATTACCTGAACAGGAAGAACACCATCAAACAAGGAGACAGGAGTCTTGCATTCAACATGCCTTTATGCTTCTAAGCAGTTGCAGCAGCATCTGCTATCAAGCAGCCTGATTAGGTTCACACTCTTCCTTGCCCCTCCCCCAACTGCTTTGCAGATTGCATGGCACCAATCTGGAAGATAACCAGTTTCAGAATTATTTGCAGAAACACATCTGCTGCAAAAAAGCCTTTCCTAGCAGGACTGTACTCAGTGGCCCACAAAACAAGTGGCCTGGCTTCCTGTGGAACTCTAGAACCGAACCTTGCTTGGGGCACCAGCAGTTTTAGGAGAGATGGCAAGCCCCAGCTATTTGGACTTATTTTATGAAGTGCAGAATTCAGTGCTCTGATAAAGGAATGGACATGTAATTAAAGTGGCTTAGTGATATTAATTGGCTTTGTCACGCAATTTATAAGCAGGCTGAAGTTACAGGAGATGAGCAGAGTATGAAATGCTCCAAGTCCATGCATTTCACCCATATCGCTGAATTCCCAGCAGGCAGAAAGGTACCGTGTCCTTTAAAATAAGCACTACTGCTCAGATCTTCCAGAAAGCAATATTTCAATTCACTGCAGTAGGGTTTGTGCGTGTTGAGGAATCAATGAAAGAGACTGGAACTTCAGGAGAGAAGTCACTGTGGCAGCCAAGTCCTTATCACATAACTATTATATAGCAGGACAGCAGCTCAACTGCAGCCACACTTGTCTGCAGTAGCCAACTGTAGGTTCCCCCATTCCCCAAGCTGGAGACAGACACAAGACTAAGAGTTCAGGGAGCACAAAGTAACTGGGATGGGATGGGGAGGTGTTTCCTCCCTGAGACCTGTGGGGCCAAATTCCACTCTCAAGAACACTCCAGTAGAGTGGAGTTACACAGGGGAAACCCAGGGCAGGACTTGGACCTTTACAGAGCAGCAGCCTCAGCCTCCTTGTTTGTGATGTAAACTTACAACAGGACAACTGGGATATCAGCAGGTTTGTAAGGGAGACAGGTGAATCTAAGAGAAGGGGGCAAAGCTGTGTCATGATCTCCTTCAACCTGCCCCAGGCCAGGTTTCCTCCCAAGAGTAGATTCAGCTGCAAACAGAAGTGCACCTCAAACATGCAAGATCTTGAGACCTGACAGAGCCTTGAGTTAAGCAGGGCTGTGCAAGTGACACTATTCTCCCTAGCGCAACAAGGCAGTGTGTGCAGCTGGAGTCCTCACCTCAATGTACAGGTCAGTGAAGTCCTCGTCAAACCCACGAGATGCGCCGAAGTCCAGCAGGGCCACCTGGATATGGATAAATGCTTCTGCATTATACTAGAAACCACTGCAAAAGAGCGCAGCCTGGCATGGGAAGCCTATGGCAGTGGTTTCATTTAGCTCAATTGTCACAAGTCACCTGGGGCTGGAGGTTGGTCCAAAGCATCTGAATTTCCACTTAACTCCCTCCTTACTGGTTATGATTGGCAACATTAAACCCAGTAACATATTCACACTATATGGCACATTAGAGAGTCATTCCTAGGCACATACATATGCTCAGACAGCAGAGGAGGCAGCACCTATGATATCTGATGGGTTTGTATCTCCCACACCAATGAGTTCTACTCTGGAGCACATCAGCATAGAACCTTGCTTCAAGCATTTACAAACGTGGAATTCAGCCAGCCCCTAGCACCAATACCATTTCCAAACCTACCTGACAAGGGCACAGATATATGCAGCAGCCAGACCCCTGGAGCATGAGGAAAGAAATTCTGACCATACAGGATCACCTCACTAGATATCAATATGTTTAGCACAGTACAAATGGCAAGCATTTGACTGAGGTGTCCCTTGCTCAATAATACCTTAACTGTTCTTATGGTAGAGAATACACATGGTTGTGATTTTTCAGGGACAGGTTTCAGTAAAGTCAGAATAGACCCAGAGTCTTAGGAGACTGGTCCTGGGTACGGGGCAGAGTGGGTGTGCAGCCAGGGTAAAAGGGACCCGTTCTCCCCCCACCATCAGCTGATGAGGAATGACAAAAGAGGCAGATTCCATCAGCATGGCTGGATAGCAGCAATGTTCATTCTCAGCCCTTTGAGGAAGCAAAATGAGACATCCTTTGATATATCCCATTATGCTTCCTTGTTTGTAATGAAGCTGGACGACATGTAAAAACTGGTGCCCTACCCATGCAGAGGTCTTCCGAGGGTGCTGGCAAGACAGCTGGTTCTGCTGGCACCTCTGCCTACTGTGACCGGAAGTTTCACTTTTAGGAGACAGCGGTCAATGGAACTGGGGTATGTAAGATCTTACTCCCTCCTCCCACTAGAAAGCCTTAGACTCCAGCATAAGCATATTGCTACTGAGGAGCATGGTACAACATTGCTTCACACAATGTAACAAAGGGCCAGAGTCCCAGCTCTTTAGAGGTCATTGAAATAAGCCTACTTGTTCCCCCAACAGACTGCAGTGTTGTGAAGACCTCACACCCCTTTTTGAAAGATAACCCACTATGGCACCACAACCCCTGCCTACCTTTGGTCTGAAAGAGAAGGATCTATAAAAGAGGCTCAATAGGAGACTATTTAGCTTTGGGAGTGGGGAGAGTGTCAAACAAAAATTCCTGCTTAGTATAGGACTTGCTGGGCTTACCTTGTGCAGCTGAGGGTCATAAAAGAAGTTAGACCAGTTCGGATCAGTCTGCATGAACCTGAATTCAAACAGCTCCCGCAGGCACAAAATCAGAATGTTGGAGCAGATCTTTGGAAGCACAATGAGGAAGACAGAAAATGGGTGAGGAAAGCAGCAAGTCACAGCTATCGAAGTCAGACACACCACCCGCCCCAGATTTAAGCACACAGGAACTACATCAGCAACTGGCCAGGGCAGGTGCTGAGGGAGTAACAGTGTGGTACCACTGCTTCTGCTGGTGCTGAGACACATCTGAACTATTCTCCCCCAGGCACAGAACACCCACCGACCTCAAGCCACCAGTGGGAGGTCTGTGCAGGAAGCTGCTACAGAACCACATGCCTCATTTAACACTTGCACTTGTCTAGCTGGCCTGCTGACAAGAGGCTAGAGGCCCCATTACGGCTGACTCCTCATGGCAATTTCTCATCTCCCTCAAGTGCCGATTACTGTTCTTTTAGAGTCAAAGGTAGCATGTGCAAGCATACATGCCCAACACATGCCCAGGCCCCTGTTGTCTACTTAGGCCCCTCTTTTTCCTAAAAAGTGAAGCTTTTAATAAAGTTATGGAAAATTCAGCATGAGCATTTATTCCCCCACCTAGCTGCTCCCAGTCCCAAAGGCTCCACAGGAGACAATGAAAGGAAGTCCTCGTTTTCCGCAGGTGTGGTGATCCCTTGCTAACTGCTGGAGTCAGAGAACCTCGATGCAAAATTCTACACTAGTGCTAACTGTAAGACACAGACTTTCTGGCTGACTGGAGGTTAGCATCAGCACCCTACCAGTCCCCATGTAGTGAGATACACTCCTCTTGCTCAGGACACAGCACACACAATATCTGTACTATGCTTTCCTTGCTGATTAGAAGAAAGTTTGCTAAGTGGTAGTTGCAGACAGCAGCCTCCAGAGGGCATGAACATGGGTGGGTGGGGAGAGATCGATCATCACTGCAGGTACGTGAATAGACAGTTCCTTTCAGTTCTGCTGGCCTGCCCAGCTTTTACAGGATTTACCATCTCTCACAGAAAGTCTCTCCCTGGTGTCCCCAGGGCAGTAAGGGGAGCTCTTTACAATGCAAGGAGATCCAACAGTGCAGAGATTGGGGAGGCCAGTGGAGCAGCAATTATAGTTCACCCTTGTGAAAGAATCCTATAGAGCTTAGTCAGGATGAAATCTACAAAGTTCTATAGACATTTAACAGGGCTCTCAAGAAGTTATCCTTAAAAACCTAAGGAAGTAATAGGGAACGAGACTATCAGCGTTGTGAACCTTACGTAGAATGCTGCAATATAGAGTTTTCTATACGATTGCTCAAAAAGAACCTATAGAAAGGGTCTCGCTCTAAAATCCTACAGGATTCTTTTATAGAGAGGCAATTGTGTCAGAGCCCGTTTAACAGAGAAACGCCCTCTAGTCACAATGGCAGCATCACTACCTGCTTATTCTGAAAATCTTTAGCTTGCATCCAGCTATTGTCCAGTGCTGGATAGAAGGCAACAGGTTTTAAACACCCCATCCAAGAGTAATAATGCAACACTGAACACAAGCCGAAACTAGTGCAAGACAGTCATATTTGGGCCAAGAGGACATGGGTTAGAGAGTCACTAAGTCAACCACTTGGACACTGTGCAGAGTGAGAGACAGACCCCACATCATCTCCATTTGTAAGTGGGAAATGCTTTGTCATCAGGTGGGCTATTAAAAAACCTTCACCAAACAGCCACATTATCACGAATGACAAGCTCAACAATCAAACAGCCCAGGCAACTGGATCTGGCACAGCTCCAAGTACAGTGTGTTGCTGGGATCTGTTTATCTATAGGAACATACTCTGTGCACTTCCTCAGTGACCTGCTAACAGCTGATAGCTCACACCAGTCCATAAACAACTCAATCCAAATACCAGGGCAGTTATTTCTGCTAACTGAGCAGCAGCCAGAGCTGCCTGCCCTGCTGTAACTCTCCATCCCTTGCTATATTCAGCACTGATGCCTTCACATCCCTTGCTTCCCCTCCCCTCTGCTTGTTTACTGAAAGGTACTTTTCCAATACCCTTGTGCTGCACAAGCCAATCCAGCCAGGGAAGCTATGTTTGACTGCTAATGCAATGGGAAGCGATGCATTTCTGTGCTCTTGTTCCAAGAGAGCAACTGCAAGCAAAGAGCCCCTCTCAACAAGCAGGGAACCTCTCCCAAGGTCAGGTCCCCCTTGAGAGGTAGAGAAGAGGGGCTGTCTCTCATTAGGGTAGCAATACAGCATGCTGCTTCAACTGTATAGTGATACACAGCACAACAGAAAGTCTAAAAGAGCTGGGGGGCCAGGACATGCCCATAGACGTCTTCTTGGACAATCAAGGCTCTACTGCCATTTACTCCCCCAGCCCATAGAGAAGGACCATTCTCTTTGTAATAATGCATAAAGTTTACAGGGCCTAAACTCAATCACAGACCTTGCAAGAATCAACCACCATTACAATCCATACAAGCCCCACCAATTATAATCGAAAGCTGCCTCTCTTGAGAGAGCACAGAAAGAGTCAGTGTTCCCCTGCCCTAGCAGCTCTCCCTCCACCTTGCACTTTGTAGTGACCAAGTCAGTGTCACAAACGAAGGCCCCAAGACAGTGACCAAGCAAACACGGCTCCCTGCACAGCTCCCAGCGACAGCAGTGCTGGTGTAATACCTCATTCCGGATTTCCTGGCTCAATCCTTCTGCTTGGTCCAGCGGGAACCCAGACACCAGATCCGTGGTCAAGACATGCTGGCTGCACAGCTCATCCACTACATCAGGGACGTAAAAGAAAGGGTGATCCTTCAACAGCTCCCTGGGGACAGCAAGGAAAGAGTTAGGAGATCCCAAGGAGGCAGTCACTTCTGCAGCATTGCAAATACAAAGTCTCCTTACAAGCAGAGACCAGCTGCCTACAGGTCACCCAAATGCCCTGCACCAGCACCACCTGGGGTCCCCAGCTCCTGCAATGTGGGATAGGGAGAGAGGAATCCCTCACATTCAACAGTAGAAACCACTCCAGCTGGTTCAAGCCACTGATGGCTCTGAAAGAAGACTCCATCTAATCCCAGCCAGGACTGTGGTTACTAGAATTGCTCGGAGCTCCCCGGAAATGGGGGAACCCACCAAATTCTCTTTTCTCTGCCTGATAGAGTTCAGACTGCATGCAGAAGCAAGGCTGGCAGTGAAGGCAATAAGGGTGACACCTGCTGCCACTGGGGATGGAAACATCTCATTACTGGGAACTCCTCCCCCCGTCCCAACAGGAGAGCACATGTGTAGCGCAGCGGGGTGCCTGGAGAGGGCGCCCCCTGCAGGGGTACCAAGTAGGCACAGGACTGAAAAGAGCAGGGAATGCAGGGGCAATTTAAAAAAAGAACCAGATGACACTGTCATGAGGACACAAGCCTTTAAACCTTAGCTACCCCAAGGAGCCCAGATGGCCCCCTTGGCAAATGCCGTGTACACTGCAGAGCCAGCCAGCAGCTCTTCCCAGGGACAAAGCGGGGCACCAAGGGAAAGAGGAGGTTGTCTCCCATCTCTCCTCCACATAAAACAGTGAGTGCACTCCACAGAAGGGCAGCTGGAGACAAGGGAAGCAGAGCTGTGCTCTTAGCATCAAACACCTGAATGCGCACTGGGCTGAGAAGTCTGAAGGGAGGCATTTACTGTGTCAAAGAATACGAGCGCATTTCTACCACCAGGCCAGGAGTGCCCAGCAGGCAAAAGAGCAATTCAGTCCTGCCTCAGCAGCTGGCAGGACCCCTCCCCAGGTAGCCAACAGGCAGTTTCATCAATTGTGCCCTGGATCAGAGGGAGCATCAGCTGCTGCCTTGCTCCTAGCTGGGCACCACTGGGTGTCCAACCAACAAAACCAGCTCCAAAAGCAGGGAGCTACACTGGGGATGACTGGGAGCATTTTACACTCCCGCAATCTTAAAGAACTACCCTTTCCCCCTGTGCCCACCCATCTCCTGCCCCCATGGCACACCCAAGAACTTCTGGGAGTCAAGACCACTGCAGAAGCCCTAGCACCAGGAGTTAAATAATGGGGTCCCTCCTCCCAACATCATGCACCAGGGGGAGAAGCGTCGGAGGGCACCACTGTGAACGCACTTGAATTTTTTAGCACAGGCAGCTTCTCTCTTGTAATCACACTCCATGGCCAATTCTCTATTCAGAACTTCAATCATGTGCTCATGAAACAGACCTAGAAACAGAATTGCAGAAGGAAGATGATCTTTAGGCACTCTCAGGCATAGGAAATGCTTAGTGGTTCAGTAAGGAGCAAGCCACTGGCTGAGAAGAGAACTTGCAAGGCAAACAGCTTGGAGCCAAGGCAACGCAGCCTCTCCAAGTGGCTCACATTTCGGATTCTATGATTAATCACAGTGACCAAGTTTTCACTCTCATTCCTCAGTCTCTGATCAGAAAAAGCAACTTATGTTCACCAGGCCAGCGAGGGCTGGGATTGTATTGAGGGCTGGGATTGTATTGTGGGCCACGTAGGCAGGACCCTGTTCCCCAGGTGCCAGACAGGATAATTCCTCTCACTCAGCAGTAACCCTTTCAAATACACTTGTAGCAGCAACAGCAGCATGTACAGAAATCCCACCCAGCTCTCCAACTACTGCAACAGTGGGAGGGGTGGGGGGGGAAGAGGAGGAGGAGATGCATATGCCCTTATCAGGGATCACACATTTGTATTTCAGGTTCAGGAGAAGGGTCTGACCATGGTCATTTTCATCCCTGTCATCTTCACCTCCATAGCTGGAGAGAGCAGGAAATGAGCACAGAGTTGTAGGACATGAAGGAGAATGGATTTTGCTGAACCCTGGGATTTGTGATGGCAAATAATAGGCATTAAAGAGACATTCCATAAGCCAATGTCTACGCTGCACACGCACAGGCCCAGGAAGTCACCAGAAGCAAGTTTCCCCAGACACTGCTCAAGCTAGGCAAGAGTCCCAGCAGGTCCCCCATGCACAAACAGGCAGAGAAAGGGGTGGCCTTGTACACTCCCTATTAAGCATACATCCCTCCCCTGGCACAGGCACCCCCGCCCGGGATGGTTTCTACATGGGGCTCCCCAGCCAAATAGGTATTTGATTATTAAAGCATTTAAAGGCAAAACACACCCATCAGGCACAGACTCCACACCAGGAAAGCTGGGCAGAGGGAGAGTTCCCTGTGCTGATGCTAGTGAAATGACTCGTGTCTGTTGCACATGGGCATGCAGTGCTCTCTTCTGGAGCATGCAGCATTTCCAAATGGAGTCCTCCTCCCAGGTGCTGTTGCTGCCTAGTCTAGATTGGCAGTTTCTCTGGAGAATGAAAAATCTGTGTCCAGAGACTAACAGTACCACGTGCCATGGCCTTTCCCCACCCAGAAAGAGCTCGATGGGATGTTCTCTTTTACATAATTTGCCTCTTTGGCTAAGGCTCTGATTGTGGGAGCGCTAGGTTTCCAAAGGGCTCCACAGGGCCTGTTTTTGGCTTAAGGGACTTAGGAAGGGCACCCCTTTAAATGAAGAGTTTGTTCCCTCCCACAATCGGTTTAGGATGCTGGAAGAAAATGACCTGTGAAGGTCAGCTCAGTCTTTTTTTGGGGGTAACTATCCTAGAAGTCTGCTCAGACCTTAGTTTTTACCATGCCACAGACACAACCACGTCCACCACCTGGACTTGACCACATTTTTCAATCCAACCCAACCCTTCCCCTGTGAAACCGAGTCATTGTCACTGCCGCCACCTCCAGCTTGTGAGGTCAGAGCAACAGCAAATACACACACTGCTCCTGATATGCACCGCCTTCTGCTGCACTGCATTCGCACTGCGACACCTCCCCACAGACAGGAAGAGGAGAACCAACCCAAGCCCAAAAGCCCCCGGTTCTTTTCCCACCTGACCCAGACTAGGCATTTGTAGCTGAGTTTGGGTCAGGCTGCAGGGCTCTAAACCGTATGCCTGCATGACTAAGATCTTGGCTGTGCCAACCACAATGAGAAGACAGGTCTGGAGTGGCCCAAGCTCTTGATGTTTCTGATGGTGCAGCACTGAATAGGTGGTGGGGAGAGGCGATGCAAAGAGGCCCAGCACAGATGCCAATTGTTAAGGCGGTGGCTATGTAACCAAGGAGAAGTACTAGTAGGTGTCTGAACCATCTCTCCTCCTCCCAACCTTGCCTCACAGGACCCTGAGAGATGTTTCTCCCCTGGAAAGCTTCAGCCAGTGTGCCAGTTACTTTACCTTCTGGAAGAATGTTGCTCATGCTCAGGACAGTCATCAGATTGCTAACATCACTATTGATGCTCTGGGCTACACCAGGGTACTGCAGGAGAAGAAAGGCAAGGACAGCAATGAAGTCAGAACATTCCAGGATTAGTGCACCTTTAGGCTACTGCAGGACTCTCTACCATAATCAGAATGTCACTTACAATAGCCACCAATACCTCCCACCTCAAAAATACACCCAAGCAGAGCTTCCTATAACAAAAAGAAAAGGAGTACTTGTGGCACCTTAGAGACTAACCAATTTATTTGAGCATAAGCTTTCGTGAGCTACAGCTCACTTCATCGGAGGCATACTGTGGAAAATACAGAAGATGTTTGTTTTTATACACACAAATCATGAAAAAATGGGTGTTTATCACTACAAAAGGTTCTCTCCCCCCACCCCACTCTCCTGCTGGTAACAGCTTATGTGGACTCTCATAAGCTGTTACCAGCAGGAGAGTGGGGTGGGGGGAGAGAACCTTTTGTAGTGATAAACACCCATTTTTTCATGATTTGTGTGTATAAAAACAAACATCTTCTGTATTTTCCACAGTATGTATCCGATGAAGTGAGCTGTAGCTCACGAAAGCTTATGCTCAAATAAATTGGTTAGTCTCCAAGGTGCCACAAGTACTCCTTTTCTTTTTGCGAATACAAACTAACACGGCTGTTACTCTGAAATCTTCCTATAACACCAGAAGAGAGAAGACTAAGGACTAAGAAGTCCACTATGGACCTCACTACGTAAATCTATTACCTGGAAGGTAGTCAGACATATGACGATGGGCAACAGAACAAACACCTTAGAGAGAGCACCTTAGAATCTACCCTAATCTCCCTGCAAGTAAAATGACCAGTTAGGATTTACTGAAGTCCATTATTTATCCACAGAACAGAAGTGCATGGAGAGCAGCAGGGTAAGCATAACATGCCATGTGCTGACGTGCCCCAACCCTGAACTGGCGAGAGCCTGGATCAGTTTCCTCACCTGTTCAATATTTCACTTCTCTCTACACAGGACTGTCAAGAAGGGAGCCAATTCTACACTGTTTTTTGTGTTCTGAACACCTGTCAACTGGGAGTTGAAATGATACCATGATAACCTTCCATCACTATTAACTTGGCCTGAATTCAAACAAATGTCCTAGAAATGAAAGACTCTAGGTCACATCACCAATCCTCTAAGCCAGCCAGTATCCACAAAATATCCCCTGCTTACAAAAGGAGCCCACAAACACAACGACCAACCCAGGTGGAGACAGATCACAGAGGGAAACATCAAGACTTGCACATATGGCTTAAGATCTGTATCAAGAGGACATTTAATTCATCTAGATCAGTGGTTTTCAAACTTTTTTTCTGGTGACCTAGTTGAAGAAAACTGTTGATGCCCACAACCCAATGGAGCTGGGGATGAGGGGTTAGGGGTGTGGGAGGGGCTCAGGGCTGGGACAGAGGGTTGCGGTGCGGCAGGTTGAGGGCTCTAGCTGGGGCTGGGGAGTGTGGGAGGGGCTCAGGAAGAGGGTTGGGGTGCAGGGTGAGGGCTGTGGGGTAGGGCTGCGAATGAGGGGTTCAGGTGTGGGAGGGGGCTCTGGGCTGGGGCAAGGGATGAGGGGTTTGGAGTGCAGGACGGGGCTCCGGGTTTGGGGGCAGGGAATTGGGACACGGGTTTACCTCCATCGGCTCCTGGTCAGTGGTGCAGCCGGGGTGCAGAGGCAGGCTTCCTGCCTGTCCTGGCACTGCAGACTGTGCTGCCCCCAGGAAGCGGCCAGCAGCAGGTCCACCTCCTAGGCGGAGGCATGCAAGCAGTTCCACATGGCTCTCGCCCACAGGCACCACGCCCCCAGCTCCCATTGGCTGGGAACAGGCTAATGGGAGAGCAGAGCCAATGCTCAGGGCAGGGGGCAGTGTGCAGAGCCTCGTAGCCGCACTGCCTAGGAGCCGGACCTGCTGCTGGCCACTTCCATGATGCAGCTCGGTGTCAGAACAGGTAGGGACTACTAGTTTTTACCGGCCAACTGCCAGGCAACCCAGTGCCTTGCATTCCGCGACCCAGTACTAGGTTGTGATCCAAAGTTTGAAAGCCATTGATCTAGATTACAAACATATGACACTGAAAGCCAGCACTTCCAACAGAATTTATGTATATTAGAAGCACCAAATTGGTGTCAACATTGAAACCAGTTTGAACACACACACACAGAGTTTGTGTTGCCCCTGTTGACTGCTTTAATTACAGTTTTATTGTGCGTAGGTAAACAATGTTGTGTATTGTTCGGACAGACGCTGTTCATATGCATGAGAGCTGCGACATGGCTGAGCGTCTGCCATTTCAAATCTGACTGACAACCAGGCTGCCACAAGTCAAAGATTTTTAAAACAGCCACTGGGCACTAGTCAGGACGACTGTTTTCATGAGATAAGTCACTTACAGGTGGATTCTGATCTATTAGTCAACTGTCATTTATGCTATTAGGAATATACAAACTATCATTCCAGATCAGACCCACGATCCACTAATCCAGTATTGTCGTCTGACAACAGCCAGATCCTCACTCCTCAGAGGAAGTATAAAACACAACAGACTGAAGTGAGCTAGTCTGTCCCCTGTGAAGATCTCATCCTAATCCCTAATAGCTAGAGACTGGTTTAAGACCTGAAACCTGTCCTTCCAATATGTGCTTTACTCCTGGGGGAATTCTGTACCAAAAAATTAAAATTCTGCAAAATTCTGCATATTTTATTAGTCAAAATAACACAATCATGCCAGTTTCAATTATTTTGGTATTTTATTTAAACTACAATACAATGGATGGAGAATGGGGAGCATTTGAGAAAGTCCGCAACCCCGCTTCGTCTAATAGTAATGTAGCTAGTATTGACCCTTCATTTCTAGTTATTAGTCAACAAATATACACAGCCATATGCTCAGTATGACAGAAGAGGCAACTGAAGAGCAAGTGACGGCTGGGGAATCAAACTCAATTTATGTTGGCTACTGATCATCTTCAGAAAGGGTCAGTAGTAAACAGTTCCTGGAACCACATTTTGATAGGAAAATTTTTCAGTCCAAATATTTAGACCAGTTCTAATCACTAAAGCACCATAAGTATTTATATGGCCATATTGTCATTTACAATAATGCTTCTTTACACCACTCTGGCAATGTAAAGGAGCCTTAAAACCTTTATACTTGTTTTATGCTCCTGCAGGAATTCACTAAGAATGGGAACAACTAAGCAGGCAGGCTACTACATTATGCTCTGCCTGAGGGGACAGAGTCCCTCCACACCAGGCACACGGCAATAGCAAGCCAGAGGGACAGTCTCATATTCACTCGCTTGCACACCTGCCCAGCACTACTCCTCCCCTCAGTGACTGACATCTCTCCATGCATATGTGCACAGTTAACCCTCCCGCCCCACACGCTGATTTATATCTCTGCTGGCTGCTTTGGGCTGCCAGGGAGAAGCGAGCAACTGCTCTTGCAGCTTCCCTTTGCTTCCCCTCAGAAGACATTTTTTCTGTGGGGAAGCAAAGAAATATGTGGACAACAGAATTTCTGCACCCACACAGTGGTGCAAAAGTGCTTGCACCTAATTAACACAGCCCTGGGCATGTGTGTTATTCATAACACTTCAAACCCCTCTTTGTATAGTAAATGTGATACGTCTGTGTAGAGGGGAATGGAGCTGGAGGGCATTTAGGGCCCAAACAGGAGTTCATGGTGCCCATCTTAGAACTAAGAGAAATTGCAAACCCACCTGGATCTTCATGGCAACTTCTTTACCATTCTTCAAGCGTGCCAGGTGAACCTGGCCAATGGAAGCAGCAGCAAAGGGACGCTCTTCAAAGAACTCCAGTTTATCCCTCCAGTTGGGACCAAGGTCGTCGTTCAAAGTTTTCTAGAGACACAGAAAAAAAAAAATCAGGATAAAGGAAAGCTAGGATATGAGCCAAAATTTTACTTCCCTCTGATGGAAGCCACCCGGTTCCTCTGAGATGCCTGGCAAGGTTCGGAGAGCCTCAGAGTCTGAAAGCCCCCATGCTTTCTAGATCATCTTCCCTTTGTAGCAAATCTAGTCAGATATAACACAGCCTATCTCCAAATAAATGCAGGCTCAAGTCAAACACCCACAGTCCTGCTCAAGCTACAGAGACATGCAAGTAGAGGGCCAAGATCTTAAAACAAAAAAAAAACACAGCTACAGAAGGAGTTGATCATCAGGGTATCAATGCCTTTTATCTTGTTGTTTTTCACCATCTTCCAGAAAAAGAGGGGGAGGTGGGGAAGAGGGCAAGGGGATATTCCCTTTATCATCATTATACATCCTTTTCTGCCATGCTGCCAGTCTGAACAAGAGCAACCCAGGCTCAAGGCAGAACCACTCTAGGGAGGTGCAGGATATAGAACAGTACTTGTAATCTGCTCTTAATAGCATTTTGATACACGGTCAACCCCGTTATTTCACATTCCACTCCAAACACGTGCGGAAGCTTACTTGGGTCAGAGTCTTATGGGGAACAAACAATTCTCATGGGTTAATCTGCCTCAGTCCCCTTTACTGATCTTTGTAGTTTAAAAAAAAAAAATCAAGGATGGCAAAAAACTAATTTGCTTCATTTTGACCTTGCTTGAAAGTGGGTGAAATTTCACCTTGAAAAGTTACTAGCTAAAATCTTCATTTTGCCATATTGACCTTCTCAACTTTCATCCACTGACTTTCCATGGGTCTGAGGCGCCTAAGTGTCCAAGTCACTTTTGAAAATAGGACTTAGGTGCTTTTGGCAATTTAACCCACTCCTGATTGGGAGAGGCTGGGAAAAAAAGCATAACAAACAGAAAATGTGATGTACATAAACAGCCCCAGTTACGCCAGCTTAGCTTTGGGGGTGGTGGGTCCCAGCACTAATTCAGTACTGTGCTGAGTATTCTCTGTATTTCCTGTGGATGAGTTTAAGTTACTGGAAGAGAAAAGCTCACTTAATCAAGTTTTGTATAACCTTTCAGCTCCACTAGCTGCACCCATGTCTTATAAAAGTCAAAATATTTACTGAAAGAGTACTCTAAAAATACCAGCCCCTGCCTTCACCTGGGGCGAGTCACAGGGTGTTTATTCCACTCCTACACCCTCGCCCCGTTAAGTAGGACAGAATATTCCTCACCATCATTTGCTTTATTGGCATGAAGTCTGCACTCTGACGTACACGCTCAAAAATCCTCTGGAGATGAGGGTTGATGAAGGCGTTATCTGCCAGGAGGAAAGTTGAGGCTGGTTAGAAAGAGCGAACTACACTCACAGAAACTCACACTTATAAACATGCTTCTAATGACTAATGTGTATACATCTCTGTAGCCCAAAGCCCTCTCGCCAATTACCACTCTTCGGGGTACTGCCAAGTACAGAAGCCAAATCCAAGATTACACTGTCAGTATTATGATTAGAAATTCTTCCCAACACTGAAAAAAAATGCCATTCTAGACTCTCCCACGCTGAGCATTACATTTGGGAAGTGAGGTAACCAGTAAAAAAAAAAAAAAAAAAGACACCTGCACAAATCCTGTGACAAGAGAAGTAACAGGAGCAAAGGGTGGTTGGGGACAGAACAGCTGGGACAACACAACTTGCATTTTGTCCCCATCCCTCCAGACCAGAACAAAGTGACCAGGACTGTGCTGCAGCATTGGAGAAACAGATCAGTACTGTACTTTTCCACACCTCCCACCCCCATCACAGTCACAAACTGAAGCATAAAAACTTGTAAGAATAAAATCTCTTGGCACACACTATATTCTACTGTTGGTTTTCCAGTGTTTGCCTGCTTTGTTCACTAAGATGCTGATGAATCAGCAGCATGTTCCATAGCAATCCTGCTGCTACAGGAATGTGGGAAGGAATTATTTGTGGTGCTGCACCTCACTAAGAATTGTGGTAGTTCGGGACAAATCCAAAACAATGAAATGGCATTTAACACAAAAGCACAATGTACTGCACAGGTCCATCTGCCACATGTCCAAAATTAGCACCGCATTTGTTTCCAGATACAGTCACTATACCATAATGTGTACAATCTTAATTATGGCGGCTTGGGACTTCTCTAAGGCTTGTGTGATACTGAAGATTAATACCCAGTCTCAGCTCAAGCACCAAATTTTGGCTGAAAAAAAATGAGATTCCATCTCTGTCACTTAAGAGTGCACTCTCTTGGGGGAAGAAAGGTACTTCAAAGACAAGACACTGGCACACTTTATCAGATGCTGTACCAAATAATCCCAGCATCTCCTGAGATGTCCATGCAGTAAGAGGACAGTGGTTCTTCATACAACTGACACTGTTCCCAGCAGTTGTATGCCTGGAGAGAGCTGGACATGCAACAGGTACTTCTAGTTCATTAGTGTTATAATCATTACTTATGTCCAAGAAATGCACAATTTTTTTGTACATTTACACATAAATAGGTTGTAGTTAAGGTTGCTTGATAGCCACTGTCTTGTGGTAGCAGCATGGTGCTGTCAACCATGCAACAAAGATGCCAGCTCAGATACGACTGCAGAGTAATACAGTGCCAGCAGTGAAGTCAGCAATACTGCAGGAAAAAGGACCGTGTTACAACGTTAACAAACGTGCTGCTGAACAAGGCTAAGCCACTAAGTGGTGAACTGATGAA
Organism: Lepidochelys kempii; assembly: GCF_965140285.1. Lineage (NCBI taxonomy): Eukaryota > Metazoa > Chordata > Testudines > Cheloniidae > Lepidochelys > Lepidochelys kempii. Next base: position 158,236,114 of record NC_136382.1, read on the forward strand.
ACTGTCCAGAAGCTAAACAAAGCCATTGTAAAGTCCAGCAATACAGGCTGGGATACAAATTCAGCCCTGGCATAAGCAGCTGCAATCTCACTGACTTCAATGCACGCACTTGTGGTCAATGTGGTCCCAAGGTGCTTATTAACACATGTGCACACACACCTGAATCTTCAGAGGAGCTACTAACAGTTCCTGCTAACTCAGCCAACCTCTAAAACCAGGGCCAGGGGATTTAAAGAAGTGTGGTATACCAGGACATACATGCAAGTTATTCTCCTGGGGATACCTAATGCTTTCCTAGAAAAAACACACAAATCAAGGAAAAAAGGCAGAGTAGATCTGCTTACTAGCCCTTACATGTGACCCTGCCAGACCACAAGGTGGCAGGAATTGCACTAACTCTGATATCTCAGCAGCCAGCCCAAGAATCAGATCCATCACAGGATGGTGGCACCTACATTTGCTACCACTGTCAGCAACAAAGTTGCTGCAGCCCTATCTTCCCCCACAGTAACAATATAGCAACCACTCCATGAAAATGCCTGAAGGTCTATAAATATCAGAAAGACAAGGTGGATGCAGTAATATCTTTTATTGGACCAGCTCCTGTCGGTGAGACAAGCTTTCGAGCTATCCTGAGACAGATATGTCTACAACTACACTGCCTACAAGTATTAAAGACAGTAATTAAGTCAGCTAGTAAATGTTTAACTCTATTAGAAGGCAGGAAAGAGAAAGAAAATTGAGTGCTTCTGCTCCTCAGATCCAGAGGTCAGCACCTGTCCTCCCTTGTCCCCATGATTTCACACATGAGTGCACATAGACCAATGACTAAGCACTTGACCATTGCAACTCATTCTAACGTATAAAGTATTTTAAGCGTATCTCCCCCCGACAAATAATCTGGCTTCAGGACTATGCACTGAATCAAGGTTCACTCAACTCTGGACATTTGATCACTGGCTGCACAAGGCGAAGGGCTAAAGAGTTCTTCCTGAACATGCACCAGAGCAGAGGTTGAGGAGAAAGATACCATTCTTTACTCTACTTCCATCCTGGCACCTCTCCACAGAAGGTAGTGGGTTTCCAGAGGGTGAGGCAACTGAAAACAGATGGTAGCCTGTAAAATTGAATCAACTGCTGCAGATAAGAGCTCAGAATGAATCACTCTATAAAAATAGATTCTGTTCAGCACCACCTGTCTCCCCATCAGCCTGTGCTCTCTTCAGAGGCCCTTTAAAATCTACCCTGGCATTTCTGGAAGGTAAAAGTCAGGGAAAGGAAAAGCCCAGGAGGAACCGCCACCTCTCAGCTGCCTTTGTTAGCAATGTCTTCACCCTTTTGTTTGTTTTTTTTTTTAAAAGCCTCCAGCAGTTTTGTATGAGCTTATGGCTCATTCATGTGCTAGAAAAGCCCAACTGAGAAGGAACCTGTAGAGAGACAAGGTAGGTGAGATAATAGCTTTTTTTGGACCAACTTCTGTTGGTGACACACAAGTTTGAGCTACACAGAGCTCCACTTCAGACCACTGCCTGAAAGATGCAAGGACACTGCAGCAGTTCAGGGGTCCCTTCTCTGACTGCAGGTAGCCTTGTTCCCCAAAACCTTTCCCAAGCCATTACCCTTTCTGTTCAAATCTCTCCAAACACTAACTCTTTCACAAGCAAGTCAGTTATTTAATACAAACTCAACATGTAATTCAGCACTCTGGAATTGCCCATGACCTCACTGAGTAACCACATCATCTTTCTGTTGTTTTGGCTCTATAGATTGGGAGCTCTTTGGGGAAGTGACCTTGGTCTTGCTATATTACTAGTCATGCAAAGTATCTAGCTCTCTTTTGGGAACCAACCTTGCAAGTCAACATCTGCAAAGTTCGAGCTGCAGCATAAAACTGACCAGCCAAGTGGCTCCATATTAGGAGCAATCACTATCTCTCCAGTTTATTCAGTTGAAAGGACATCCTGAATTTAGTTTCCAGCTGATTCATTTCAGTTAACTCAGAGCCTTTCCACTTGGGGGAAAAGATTCTAGAGGTTTAAATTGAATCATCTGAGCTTTGTTTTGTCACTACTCAGAATGAACATACAGGCACCACCCATTCAGCTTCTGGCTGCTGCCTTTACAGCATAGAGGGAGTAAAAACTAGTTAAAAATACCTTTAAAAGGAACATTACTACTGATATTTTTAAAATCAGTATTAAGATAGCAAGATAAGCATTTTAGGGACTACTGTCAATTTAAACCAAAGCTGCTACAACTGTGTATCTATCCAAATAAGACATCAAGTGACAGAACTGTCAAATCCCTAGGAAAGCTCTTCCAATTGTAATTACCTGCACTTAAAATGTAGACCTTATTGCTAGTTTGAATTTGTCTACCTTTAACCTCCGGCCACAAATGTCATTATGCCTTTGTCTGCAAAATTAAAGAACCCACTACTATCAAATCTTCTCCCCAAGTAGATCCTTCAGAGGTGATCTGATCACAGTCTACAATCTAAACTGACTGGTAAACAGAAAATGAAAGGTTCTATTGTCCCACCAATCCAGTCCCCACTTTTCCACATTTTAACCCTAAGAATACGGTTCTTCTAGCTGAGAAACAACCAACAAGACATGCCCTTTGGCTTGTCAACACTGCTCTGAGACAGATTTTGAACATAATATGTCCCAGAAATTGATCTCACAGTGAAAGTCTCTGTGGCTTCATTTCCAATCCAGTCACCCAAAACTACCCAGCTTCAATATAGCAGATGTACATGTGAATATGCAGGAAGACACAGAGCAAAATAAAGGGTTTGGAGGAGGGCACCAGGCATTTGGTACATGGAGAGAAGTTAAATGAGGTCACACTCACCCCTACACAAAACAGAAGACCATTTCCCAGACACAGCATTAGCTAGGGTGGTGGAACATTCACTTTTCAATCACTCTTGCCAAGATAGGAATTCAGATTTCCCTACTACACCCAACTAGGTTTGGGGTCACCATCGGCAGCAGTCTCTCGCCACCAGGAGAGTTCACAGGCCAGTGAACCATGTGAACAAGCCAGGGAGAACTACTCACACCATCACTGCACAAATCTGTACCTTTGCACAGTGCAAGGATTTGGAGGTGTACTTTAAAGGCTTGTGTTGTGTTGCAGGACTGTGCTCTCATCTGCGTTCTCTGTCTGGCTGGTAGGTTTACTTGTTCAATTTGACCAAACTCAGTTTAACACTTGTGTTAAGTTTCAGGATTTGATTTTTGCCTTCACTCATCCTCATGGTATAGGGCCATCTTATTTCAGGACAATTGCAGAAGGGTAAACTAGGCTTCAGGTAGTTACTGGACTTTGGCTATACGGGACTCAATTCATGTCTACAGTATAAACACTGTGGGAGGAGGATGGATGTGTGTACAAAGGAGAAGGGTCCGACAACCACATTCCCTACCACTTCAGGAAACCAAAGGGAACTGAACTAATCAGAGTGAACGGTGCAATTTTTAAATCTTCATTCTCCTATGAGAAAACTGCTCAGCTAACCTGTTGTACCATTCACTTGAAGCTATTTGACTGAGGACAGTCTGCTGTGCTGCTGGCTTGTTAATTGATCTTGATGTCCAGTGTCTCTTATTAGCAATGACTTCACATCCTTCCTGCCCTCTGTGTACAGTAAGTGGACTGCCCCAGGTGAGTGTCACTAAATAAAAGCTGAGAAGCACCAGAGACCTTTACTTACCTTGAATGCTCAACATCTGTCCTAGCTTCAGTGCAGCTCCCCGCACCTTGCACAGAGTTCTCACAATTCTTTCTGCATTGGCCTCCGACAGAAAGGGGCTGGAATCCAAAACTGCTTTCTTTCCTGAGAGCGGGAAGAGAGATTAAAATGCTTTAATGCTTTATGGATCCCAGTGATTTCACCCCACCACATCATCCTATTTTAACCTACACCCTCCCTTCTCTCAAGAAACCAGCATACCCATTTATCCTCCATCTAGCATAAGGCCATTCCCAGAACTCCTCAGAGAGGCAGCTTTGAGGCATGTGTGACAGTCAGGGTCCAGACACCCCAAGGGAAGAACAGGGGGGTCTGAACCCCCAAAAGTAAGCGACTGAATCAACTGGTTATATACAATGGTATTGTGTATAAAAATATGTCAAGTACAGTCTTTTATGAAAGTCTAATGCTTTGAGCTTGCTGGTCATTATGAGATTATACAGTCATGGTTATGAATGTATGCATGTAAATATATAAAAGGAAAACTAACTGTGGTGCAACTATCTCACAAGGCGGTGAAGGAATCAAGCAGGGAGGGGTAACCTAGGCCCCAGCCAGTTGTTTACACAAAACCAACTTCAAGTACCCCTCCATTGTCCAGCCCAGAAAAAGATAATGGTTAACCATTAGTGTTAATAGAAAAAAGAAAAGGAGTACTCATGGCACCTTAGAGACTAACCAATTTATTTGAGCATGAGCTTTCGTGAGCTGTAGCTCACGAAAGCTCATGCTCAAATAAATTGGTTAGTCTCTAAGGTGCCACGAGTACTCCTTTTCTTTTTGCAAATACAGACTAACACGGCTGTTACTCTGAAACCTGTTAACAGAAAGACATCAAGACAAATGGGAATTCCCATCACTCTGAATAACCACGAGTCACCATGCCAAGACAAAAAAACTGTTCTTTTAAAAGAACAGGCTTGAGAGATTTTGTATCCAGAAACTGAGGAGCAGCTTTTAAGCAGAGAGCTGTTCCTGATTCCCTGCATGCCCTTTGTTATAGAGGGAAACTGTTCAAAGACAATAGGTAATTTATATTAAAAAAGAGACTTTGTTTAATATGCAAGTGTAAAGCTTGAGGTTGCATCTTTAGGTTTCTCTTCTGTGGAACTTGCATATGCTCTCCCTTATTATTTAATCTTTGAACATGTGATTTTTCTATTAAATAAAACTTTGTGTTTATTTTTACCCCTAGCAAGTCTTCAGTGTGCAAACTACATGAAGTGTGCACGGCAAAATGAACTGATAACTGGGAGCTGTTTTCACACCTTCGGGGTGACAAACCAGAAGGGAAAATTCCAAGAGTCTGGTAGTTAAGAGCTTGGGGCAAATGGATTTGGGGAGAGTTGGGACTGGAAGGACTGCTGGGGTCATCCTGCAAGGAGTAACTGAGCAGGCGGAAGCCAGGGTGAGACCTTGTACTTGTAGGATGGCTACTGGAGTCAGGGCCAAGTCACATCAGCACAGCACTAAGGCACCCAAAGTTACAAGGCAGGTGGTGACAGAACCCCTTACTGGTCTGGGTGATCCCAAAACATCACAGGGTACAAGTGAGCAAAGGCAAATATGGGCCTTGTTAAAAGTCCAGTGGTGCTTTATGAGCTAGGCAAAGGCACACACCACAAAGCTGTGGCAATCCACCTGCACTTCACCAGCACACCTCGCCCTGACATTGCCATCCTGAACAGAGCAGAAAAAGAGTTGGCATCCGCTAGGACTAGTGAACAGCAGAGACTGTCAACCTTTTCTCTTCATTTGGGACCTAGACCAGGTTAGAACAAAATGCCCGTGCAAGCTGACCCAATTATGCCATCAGATACAACAGCAGAACCAAGTCTGTCCCCACTCTATACTATCAAGTAATTTGCAACAGATGATAATATGTACATACTTGCAGCTTTAACTTCCTTTCAACTAAGAAAAACTGTATCTCAATTCCAGCTCTGTGGGGTTTGGTTAAAATGTTGTTATTGAGGTCACTCACTCAGTGATGTTCACTGCAAAGGATTCCTTAGTCAGATGCCTGCTATCATTCCGGGTATTTGTGACTATGCAGGATGTTTCAGTTCTACCTACCTTTTCACCCCAAGCTGATTTTTATTTTAAGACTCAAAAATTCTTGAATTCATTTGATTCACTCTACAACATGCATTTTATTCTATTGGAGATGTAGTCTTCAGGTCCTGGGCCTGCTGGACCCCAGAATGATGTAGGAGGAGGAATGTCTTCCAGCCACTATGGTGCCAGTTTCTTTATGCATTTACTTGTGGGGGCCAACTTAGCCATCCCCTAACTGGGGACTCTAGCTTTAATTTCTGTCACTTCTACTATGCTTTTTAAACAGAGCAACAGCTCAAGCTAGTTAAGATCTCACTGTTCTGTCTGAATTTAAGACCCATTCCCCTACAGATAAGCCAAATCCTGTTGGTCTTACTCACAATTACACCAGCATTAAAGCATAAGGGATTAGGCCCAATGTCAACATGATCCAGCTCCCCCACTGAGCAGGCAAAACCTGCCACTGGACAGGCTCACTGCTGGTTCCTACAGACACCTGTGACAAGCCTTCAGTTTGTAACAATTAGTTGCTACAAACCATGAGAACACTCCTCCTTTGGGACGGGGGAGGAGGGGGAGATAGTGGCTTAACGGCTCAAGTCACAGTCCAAGTTTCCTTCCAGAGGCCAAAAAATGCCAAGAAGGAGCAGTTCTGTCTAGGACATCAAGACTGGGAACACAGGATCTGCAATGACTCCTGCCGAACTTGTCTACTTCCCTGAAAGCACAGCCCCCTGTCAGTGTGATGGACTGTGCCAACAAGGATCAAAGGGTAACCTACCAGTTAAATCTCCTATAGCCAAGTGACAGGCAGGTTTGTTATAGTGAAGTACTGCAAGTCAAGTTTGTAACATAGGGCTGTGCACAGAGCTACAAAAGGTCTGCGCATGTCACTGCCTCTCCTCCCTGAGAATGAGCTATTTGTTTAGACAACACTGACTGCACATGGAATGTGTACACACCACCACACCAATTTTGGACAGAAAGGGATTACCTAAGGACACTGGTGGGAGAGAAGGGGGAGAAAACAGACTTACCAGCTGCTGAAGCCAAAAAGGAGTACTATGTACTCAGTGTAGTATCTAATGACAGCAGGATGAGAGGCTTCTCCCCCAGTGCTGAGCAAAGGTAACTAGACAGAGGAGGGAACCCAGGCTGGCTGGAGGAGAGGTGAGATCCAGACAAGTCTGGCTGTTCCATAATGAACTCTGCTGACTTAACATGGTTTGGTATGAACTTTTTCATTGGATTGTCCAGTTTAGAAGCCAGAACCAGGTCACAAACCTGCACCTGCTATCCAAATACACAGGCACTTGCACAATCAGAGTCCTTCCTTCACATAGCCCCGGTCAACATGCCTAAGGCCCACAAAGAATGGTTGCTGAAGACAAAGGCACAAGTGGTCAGGATCAGAATTCCCCCTAAGCGGTGCATAATGTTGGCAGGCAACATGTGCATGGAACATGCCTGGCACTGCCCTCTTCTGGACTCTGCCGCTCCCACTTCCATTGGCTGTTTCTGGTGTTGCCAGCTAAGGAGGCAAGGACTTCTTCAGCCCTCTGCCCCAACAGAGTAAGAGTGTGGGAGGGTGCATGTGTGGAGGACATGGAATGAAAGAAGTGACTAGAGTAGCAGATTGAACAGGAAAGAGAACCGAGAGGAGGAGGGAGAGAAACCAGGCTCAGGTTTAAATTGGGGCTCATGCAGTCATTTGTTGCATACACAGGAAAAGTTAGAATCGAACACTGCTCAGGATCCTGGTTTCAATGATTCTCTCCTGAAAGACAGCAGGGTCTCCTGGACCTGCCCAATCCAAGAGGATTTAGTATTAGTTTTGGAGGTTTTTTAGATCTGCTTTCAGATAAATTTGAAATATCTCCACCTCCGAAAGATCACTGGCTTTTAACTGTTCCTGCCAAAAAGTGCTTCTAGATCATCAGCCATGAGGGTAAGTAGGTAAATAATCCAGCACATAAGTGGCTCAAAATACAGTTGAGCCATGAAAACTGAATAATCCCTGTGTCTGTCTGAATCTCACCCTTTCTTATCACATACACACACCCCTTTTGCATATAGCAGGCTAAGAAAACAGTTAATGATTAAGGTGGTTCCAAGAAGCTAATGAACCCTAGTAGCTTAAAAACAACCTTATCAGAGAAACAAAAATCCCCAACAATAGCACTCCATCACTTCTTCCTGGCACGTTTCTCTCCAACAAATAAAAACCACACAAACACTAACCTGAACATAAGTCAGCCTTGTCATTAACAATGAAGTGTTGCCTGTTTATGCACTGTGCTAAAAATGGACATAGCCCAGAAGGTGACTTGAAAAGGGGAGATAGTCTGTATCCGCAAAAAGAAAAGGAGTACTTGCCACAAGTACTCCTTTTCTGTTCACATAAACTAACAGCTGCTACTCTGAAACCTGTCCTTATGTGAACAGTAGGTGAAAGGGAATCATTGGCACAACAAAAGGAAAAAAGCAGGCTTAAAGGGACGACTGAATACATTTTATGGAATACACCCTCAAGCCACTTCAGTTCATACAGAGGCAAAAATGGAAGAGGTAGGCTAGCTCTTCTCAATGACAGAAATAACCCTGTACTCTTATACACAGCTTTTCATCTCTAGATCTCAAAGCAGGTCATGAAGATTGTGAGCATCTTCACCCTTGTTTCATAGATGGGAAAATGCAGAGAAAAGTCTGGGGGCAGAGACAGGAAGACAACATGGAGTCCAGAATCCCAGCCTTGTACTCCAACCACGAGACCACACAACTCCCCCAGAAGTTGACTGCTAAGCTTCTCTCTATGCAAGCCATGTGAGTGCATGTTCCCAAGAATTCTAAAACCACCATTCCAACCCCAGAATTAGCCCAGCCACCTCCAAATTTAAGTTGGTCTCAGCTGCATAACTGTTCTCATCCTAAACGATCACAGCTGATTTTTTCCTTACAATTAGATTGATTTAAAAATGGATAACAGATTGTTCCCTCAGAGCAAGTCACTGCACAGGGAGTTTTGTTTTTTTTCTTTTTGAGGACTGTCTGCTTTGCATCAGCTCTGGGACATGGGGACACAGCCTAGAACTTAGCTATGTTGTCACTCCCTCCATTTGAAGGAAGAGAGCATTTCCAGAGACAAAGTTCAGCTCACCACTGACTGTACCTGAGAAAGGCTGACTGCTAGCCTTTTACGCAGAGAGCCACAAGCAGCTCTTTGTTTGCCCAACACCTAGCACAATGAAGGCACCACTGTAATATTAAGCCATTAATAAAGGTAAAATTGACCTTGAAGCCAAGGTCTCCTTTGCCAGCAATGGAGGGTATTTTGTCTGGAGGCAGCGTTTCATTTTTTTTATTCCTGAAAACTTTGTTCCAACACCTATGCCAACCTTGTGCTTTAAATACACATTCTAAATAATACACACAGTGTGCAGCGATAGTGAGACTACTGCGAAGGTCAGTGGTGACCCAAGGGGCTATTTTTAATTTGCTAGCTTGACAAAGACAGTGAAACTCATCCATGCTCCATACTGGAAATAACAATGTTCTTCCCTTTTTAGAAGAGCCAAGATTTTATTTATAAAGTGGTTCCCTTAAAGTTGAAGGAATTGCAGCACTAAAGCCTGGAGACCCTCACTTTCTACTCCTATAACTAGGGTTTCAGCAGTGGAGAGCATCAGTATGTGTCCTGGGCATCAGGAGGCAGATAGTGCCTTTATCAGCACATGTTCATGGTTCGAGGGAAAAAGTGACTCCTTTGTCGAGTCCCCAGGCCCTACACATCCTAACCTACCACACACACACACACGGAAAGAAGGGGGTTGAAGAGAATGTGTGTGATGGAACAGGGGCTCAGAAACCAAGAACAGAGAAGGGTGTGAAAAAAATGGAGTACAGCTCTGCTGAAGAGGTTAGCACAACTGCTAAATCAGCGATTCTCAACCTGCAGACCATGGGCCGCTTGCAGCCCAATCAGCACAGAGTTGCAGCCCATGGGACATCCTCGGGGCCACACAGGTATTACTGAATGAGGCCCCCAATGGCAAATAGGTTGAGAAACACTGTGCTAAATTAATCAGAATGGGGGCAGAGATCATGTGTGACCCAAACACGTGGATAAATGGACAGGATTACTAGTGGTAGGAACACAGCAAGATATGAACATAAAAAAGGAAACAAACTGGCTGGTGGCAAGATCTTTAGCCCAAGCAGTACCGGTCTCTGACCTGGAATACAAGAAAACAGGTATGGAGACATGTTAGAGTCACTTTTCTGATCATTAATCTTTTATATTATAGTTGTGCCTAGAGGCACAACCAGGATTGAGGTCCCATTTCACTATGCACTGTCAACACACTGGGAGATAATCAATGCCTTGAAGGTAAGAGACAGGGCAAGAGGAGAAAGAGGAACAGAAAGGTGAAATGATTTCCTGAAAGTCACACAGCAGATCTATGGAAGAGCCAAGGGTAAAACCCAGATCTTCGATGCCTGGTCCAAATGCCCTAGTCACGAAGGGTACGTCTTCACTACCCACCGGATCAGCAGGTAGTGATCGATCTATCGGGGATCAATTTATCGCATCTCATCTAGATGCGATAAAATCAATCCCAAATCAACACCTGTACTCCAGCTCGGCAGGAGGAGTAAGCTGAGTCGACAGGGGAGCCACTACGGTCGACTCGCCGCCATGACGACAGCCAGGTAAGTCGAACTAAGATACTTACGCAATTTCAGGTTGCATATCTTAGTTTGAACCCACCCACCCCATGTGTAGCCCAGGCGTAAGTATCACCACCTTATTCAATCACTGCATTTTCCATCAAGGCCAGCTTAAGACACTCTTACAACTATCAGTACTTGGCTCAAACTACAGAGCAGGCTACGGACAGTGCATTTAGAATTTACAAGTAATATTAGAGTTTTTCAAAAAAAATCTCAACTGCAGTTTCTGCATGTTGCAGAAAAGTGTCAATTTCTCTTTAAAAAATCCCTTCCCCTTCTCACTTTAAGGAACAGATTCAAAGCTCATCATCTCCAGCAAGTTTCATAATTCTGCAATGTTTGTATTTTCACTTTGGCAAGTGCCCAGCTAGCAGGTGCCTGGCAAGGAGAAAAATATAAACAAACAGCAGTGCAATCCTTCCTCAGTTAAAGCTGGAGATAGTCTCCATCTCGCAGCAGATACAAGCAACTTGACAGACAAGGTGATGAGTGCTGCAAGCAAAAGCCTTCAAGGATTCTGCAAGCCAAGCCAAGTTTGTTCACATATATTCCAGATAGTGCCTGTGTGCAACGTAGGTCAGAGCAACCAAAAACTAACCCTTGCAGACAACTGTTGCTTTCACAGATCAAGGACTCTCCGGACTTTGCACGAGGCTTTAGTTTTTGATTTGTGGTGGTTTTTTTTTAAAAAAACCTTTATATAGAGAGAGGAAAGCAGGAGAGGATGCAATGAGAGATTGACAGATGAGCACAGGTGGAAAGTGACCACCATACCATGGAGAAATTTGCTATAGACTGTCCATTCTGTCTCCAAGAGATTGGCCCATCTTCACACTGTAGCATCAGCTGACTGGACAGGGATTCAATCTTCAGCACTCATCAACATCCTTGTAGGTCCAACAAGCATAGCAATATTTGGGGATATTAAAATGAAAAAAAAAAATCAGAGCCCTCACAGATTTAAATATGCGCTTCAAAGCAAAGCCTCTGAACTAGGAGCACTTTGGCTTAGTTTCCTGTACTTATTCTACCAGTTAAGGAACTTAAGAGGAAACCAGCAGAGAGGGTTAAGAAGGAGATCAGAATATATCGAGTATGCCTGGCAGAGCAGCAGGTGCCTCCTAGCAGGACAGAAAGAGATTTATACTGGGAAAGAAGCATTTACAGCATCATACTGATGCCACCACAGTCAATCACAGTAAGAACAATACAGTAGTGAGAGGTTGTCCATTGTACCCAACACACTGATAGCATAGCAGATGAATTCAGTAGTACTGGAGTGGAGGATAATTCCAGGCCTTTGTAACAGCACGGCATTGTGTGCCATATCGATGTGTCTATATGCAGTCTCTCTTACTATAAGAGATACATTTTCCTCCACACCAATTCATACAAGCTTCAGAAGTTTATGCTGATTTTCCAGAAACAAGGAGTTATTAAGAGTCTCAGATACAAGAGAATCTTGTCATGAAGGACGAAGCCTAGACTTAACCACCTGAAAAAGGGATTAAAGTCACTATCCCCATCCTTCCCTCACACACCCCCCCCAAACCAGACCAACAGGTGCTGAAGGCCCCAGCAGTTAGGCTATGTGAAGCATTTAGTACACTTTGTACTTGATTCAGCCCTGTGATATGCTGGTACAAGGCCCAAAGACAAAGGAGTTCATGATACCTTCTCTATCTCATGGCTTGCAACCAGGTAACGGAACCAAAGATCAGTGGCACTTGCCAGAGAGATGTTATGGATAGGATACATGCAGATTAATGTGCAGCTCCTAGGCAGTCTACATCAGTGATGTTTCTGTGGAGACCAAGTTGAAATGGCAACATCTGAAAGATTTAAGAAGTGATCAAGTCTGTTTAAAAGCCAAAGTAAACACACTTGAATGCATCACAAGAAATGGTCACAGCTGAGTGGGCAAGTATTTGATCTCTGTTTCTTAGATGTGGCTTTGGGCAAATGCTACTGCAGAAACTCCTCGTGTCTGTGCTTACAAGCCCTCCTCACCCCCATCATCGTGGTATCCGAACACTCTTCAAAAGAAGGCATCCATGTAGCATATGATCAGCATCAACAACACTGGAATCAAGCACTAGCTGGAAAGGATGCAGGGTGTGAAATGATGCCATGTTTATTGGGGCTGCAGCTGTGCAAGATCCAAGTAATGCTATTGCTCTGTGTGCACTGTAATCAAAAGTCTCTCTTGCTGCACCTCCATGTTATCAATTTCACAACCCCACAACTGGGCAGAGAAAGCAATCTGCCTCTCAACCTAAGTAACAGGCTCTGGAAGGAGAAGCAGAAGCAAGGGCCTAACCAAAAAAAAAAGAGGAGGACGGAGGGCAAAAAATAGTCTAACACAAGAGTGAAATATGACAAGGGAGTCAATCCTCTGAACCTGGACTCTACTTGTGACTAACTTCATGGGCTGCTTGAGAGGGAGGTCAGGAAAACTTTGGAGACAATAGAGCGGAGTTCCATGTTGTCTCATAAAGCTTAGGAAGGGAGAGACTATAATAGAAGAATATCAGAGGTCTCCTAGCAAGGCACATGGCAGAATTGGAATCTATCCCCACACAGTGACAATCTTGGCCATCCTCATGGGGAGTTTCAAAGCACCTCAAATTAGACTGAGCAAGGGAAGTTAAACAATGGACCCAGAATAAAAGGGCTTGCAAGCCCTGTCCTCATCTCCCCCCACCATATCTCCTTTCTGACAGTCTGCACCCGATCCACCTTTGGGTCAGGTAACGATCAGATATTGTGGGAGCGAGCTTACGATATGGCCCCAGGGGTGACCCACTGCACAAAGCCTGCAATGGTTAAAAGCATTTCCATATCTAACTTACTCTGTAACCTTTGCCTCAGTGACAGATGGTTAGCCAGACACCAAGGTAAGGCAAACAAAAGAGCTATTTATGGCAAAACAAGAACATGACATTTCTCTTATATTTTTAAGGTTAAAAGTGGAAGAACTGGTAGAGAAGTCCAAAAGAAAGTTTTGTTACCATGAATCTCTGACCTCCTTTAAACTCCTTAAACAAGCCACAACAACAGATATAAGGAATATGAATTTGTTTAACTGCTTAGAGGCCATGAGGCTGCTGTATTAGTTTGTAGATCCCCTGTACAAAATAATTCCTTCTAGAGCCATGCAGAATCCAGCAAGGATGTGGGTGGTTTCCTTGTGACAGCCTGCAGCCAACTGCCCTTGATAAGAAGTCTACCTTATTGAAACTGCCAGTGCCACAACAACAACATAAATCAAACTTGGTTGTGGAAGCCTTCCCCTCTTCACCCTCACCTCCCTGCCCCCACGTGATCACATGTTTACTTTCCAATTCTATCACTTTAAGAGGTAGACAGTGCTGAGGTTGGGAATGAAGAGATTCAGCTCCATGAGACTGTCATACCTCAGGATGCTCATTTAAGACACATGGAGGATCCATATAAGCAAGCCTTCAGAAGGGCTGTGGGGAGGCACTGAGTTGTGAGTCTAATAATCTTTGATACCATCCTCTCTCCAGACCTGCACATCTAGAAGATTTGGAAATGGCTTCATCTTCCTCTGGTACACCTTTAAATACCTGGCCTCCTCACTGCCCATAAAACTAGCATGCACTCTGGTCCTCATTTCCAATTTTTACTGAAACCCTATCTCTGACTTCCTGACAGTAACTTTTCCCCACTCAGTTCAAAAATATTACTGCTAACCTCATCCTGGCCTGTTCTGACCAGGTTATTGCTTCTTTCAATCCCTGCCCTGGTTCCCTCTTCACCACAGGAACAAATACAAGCTTCTTGTTTGCCATCTTCAAGAACCTTTACAGCTTAGTCCCCATCTACTCATTTGCTCTCAGTTTCTTACTGCATCACTTTTCCTGTCCCCCTCCCCAGATCAAATTCTCAGTCAGCAATAGCAGCCTCCTTGTACCACCCCGCCGCTTCCCACAAGTGCCTTAGTGCAAAGAATGCACCCTCCCCAAATTAATCCATAACACCACTATCCTGTCCTCCAAATCCCTCAAGATCCACCATTGCCACAATGCCCACCGAAAGCTACCACCTCGTCAATAGGGATATCCAATATTTAACTGAACTGAATCCATATAGGACTAGCTACAGTGCAAAGCTACATAACTATGATCTGTAATTATCAACCTCTTCCCTGTTTCTTCCACTATTGCACTCACTTGCTGCATCTTGTCTTCCAGATTGTAAACTCTTAACAGTAAGGAATATCTTTTACTCTGTTCACACGGTACCTACCGCAACGGGATCCCTGATCTGACTGGAGCCTCTGAGCACTGCTGTAATGCTAAGTGTATTAATAAATCTGAGATGAAGAAGCTCCTGAGGTGATTAAGAAAATAAAGAGGTGTTTGGAGTGGCTTCCCAGAATGGGCCATCTCACTGCTGGGTGGGATGGTGCTGCCCTATGCCAGCATATGAGTTTTATATAGGAGGTCAATGATAGCTAACAAAGGGAACCTCACGCACACACACAGATCAGGCGTCATTTTCTTAGTTATGTCCCCCATCCATCCATCCATCCTTCCCTCCCTATCACATGAAATGGAACTTGCAAGTAAACCAATGTCCAGTTCATTCCTGTCCCCCGCTCAATTTAAAAAAAAAAAAAAACACTAGAGATATGACTTCCCTATTGATATGACACACAACTGCCCAAGCATCTTAGATCTAAGCAGACTCATTTCCTTCTAGGAATACTGAGCCTCCAGTTACAAAAGCCAGGATTTCAAGGACGGTGGTCGGAACCAAAGGGCAAGAGCCTTAGAAAGATGCTCAGCTCCAACATTGGCTACACCATCAACTCTGTTAACGTGAGTGGTACCAAGACCCCCATTGTGTCAAGTCAAATATAACAGCAGGGATATTGGATGGCAGGCAGGAACTTCATGGAAAGTGATGCTGCATCTGATCCAAGCTTTTGTGGATAGGAAACCAAACAAGAATATCTACCTAGCCACAAGCCCTGAGTAAGCTGCTTTTTTCCAAAGAAGGAAAAAATATCATGTTCATATCTTCTGCACCTCAGTACTATGGATTGCACTAGCTGTTCCCTACCATCACGTGGGGCAGCAACTCTCCCAGCTAGAATACAGGTGCAGAAAAGCAGTAAACATGTTAGTTCAGACCAATGTCAGTGGGCAAAGGAGACATACCCAGAAACAGTATCCCTTTTCTTAAATTTGGGGATGAAACAAGGAAGACAGGAGGAAATGCAAAGTCTGGTATAAACTTGCTTGTATGGCACACAGCCCTTTCTTTGTGCATGTCTATAGAATAGTCATGAGAAAGATACTGAAAGAAGTGAAATGCCAATCTAGTGTCTGAATAAATTATTTTCCCATGGTTTTTTTATAGCAGTCATCACCTGAATATCCAATAGATAGAATATTGCTGAAGGTCAAGCAAGTCTTTATTACTTCAACCACTAACACCACATGGTTTCAGACATTAAGGCCTGGTCTACTCTCCATTTTTGTACTGGTATAAGTATTTCAGACAGGGGTGTGTTTTTTCAGTTTTTTTAACCTGAATAGTTCTATCAGAAGAGCTTACTCCCCTTTCCTTATGGAATAAGCTATATCAGTTGAAGCGCCTTTACACCCATCTAGCTGTGTCCATACAAGGTAAGTTGGCAAAGTGGTACAACTTGTGTTTAGACAAACCTTATGAGGTTAAAAAGAAATTAACTCAACCAAAAGAAACTGGGGGGGAAAAAAAACGCCACTCCTCACATACTGCATCAGAGTCACAGCCTTTACAGACCTCATGATTTTATTCTTCTACACAGTAGAGAATGCCTAAAAAAAGAGAAAGCAACTAGGTTTTCTGTTCAAAACAAGCACACCAGAGAGCTCACCATTGCGTTCTTCAGGTCTAAGGCTCTTCTTTGCAACTTCTGCCAAGGCCCCAATGCCAAGACCAAAAGCTAGTCCTTTAAAACAAGATGAAAAAAAGCAAGTCAGTGGTGAATGAGCACAAAAATGCCATCTGTATATGCTTAAGCCATTTAATACATTCAGAGGATACTGAGAAGGAGCTCTTTTGTAATCAGCCCCTGACTGCATGGACTGCAGAAATATTAGCTTTCCCTACAGATAGGGGAGACAAGACTTTAGCATTTATAAATGTACAAAAGTAACTTGATTACAAGAGTCTGGCTTTTATGATATATAAGCTAACAATTACCCACCCTTCTCCTAGGTCTCTTCATTCACTCTGGCATGTCAGGGCTATATTATTATTGACTTAAGAGTTCTAAAATACTCAGCTCACAAGCATGCTGCAGAAGAGTGAAGCAGTAGGGTTCCACACTCCAGTTGTGGCTAGGCTTTAAAACATCACCCTGGAGGAAGGCTATTTGAGAAGGCAGATTACAATTCTGCTTTTGATAATAGTTCACACGCGTCAAGGAAATTGCAAAAGTTCAGACGCAAAGGTTGCTAGCGAAGTTTCAATAGTAAGGGCAGAGGCTTAAGCCAAATCTACACAATAAGACAACCAATCACACTCAAACAGGTAGCAACATTGTTGGGTCTAAATGCCAGTTGTGTCCAAGCCATCAACATGGTTTAACAAGGTCTGGCCTATGTTATGTAGGACAGTGGTTTTCAAACTGCGGGTTTTCAAACACAGGTGTCCTCGTGCTGCCCCCACCCCAAGCACTGGCTCCTGGCCAATGGGAGCTGCGGGAGTGGTGGCTGCAGGATAGAGCAGTGCAGAGCTGCTTTGGTACCTCTGCCTAGGAGCCGAACCTGCTGCTGGCTGTTTCTGGGGCACAGTGCAGTCTGCGATGCCAGGACAGGCAGGAAGCCTGCCTTAGCATCCCCTCTGTCTCACTGACTGGAAACCGCCCGAGATAAGCCTGCACCCCAACCCCCTGCCCCAGCCCTGACCCCCCCATACCCAGAGCCCCCTCCTGCACCCAAACCCCTCATCCCCATCCCAGAGCCTGCACCCCCAGCCCAGAGCCCCCCCTGCACCCCAACCCCCTGCCCAAGCCCTGAGCCCCTCCCACACCCCAAACCCCTCATCTCCAGCTCTGCTGGGTCACAGGCATCAATAATTTTTTTCAACTGGGTCGCCAGAAAAAAAAGTTTGAAAACCACTGATGTAGGAGGTCATGCTAAGATGATCAGAGCAGTCCCTTCTGGGCCTTGGAATCTATGAATGCCACTTGTACTGTAATTGTCTCCTCAAGAACTTGTGCAGCACTTAAATCAGTGCTCCCCCCCATAAGCTAAGTGGGACTTCAAGAGCTATGGCGATAACCGCACACTACCTTTGCTAGGGGTATGGGCTGGCTTCCTTCCTTATTTCAGATTGTAACATTTATTTTGCTGTGTAAATCAGGACCCCAATGGTATTAAGTTAACCAAGCCAGCCAGCCCTACATCCCAGCTCTGCAATAAGAATATCCCAGAATGCATTGCCCCACATATGGCTAGCAGATGTTCCATATGCATGTCCTCCAAGAACTCTAGCCCCTGCTGAGCACCATGGGATAGTTTCAAAACAGCCAGACAACAGATGTACAGACACACAAGGGCAACTAATACGGTTGTGCTGGGAGACAGGAGGGTACTTGTGTATCAAAAATAAAAAAGTTCTGTGGCACCAGTTTAACAAACATGGGCACAAACCAGCTGACACTCTTGGCATAAGGGGTCTCTCTCCTTCCTCCCAATTAATTCTAATTCCCTGCAAGATTTTAAACTGATATCATATGTACTCTCCACTTGGAGCATAGCTCCACCTTTATCTCACACATTAACCTCTCCACAACCTAAATACCAGTGCAAGTTTAGGCATCGCCACAAGCAGCTCCAGTGACATTACAGTCGCTTATTACTAAACATTAACCAGCAGTGACTATTTTTCTTTGACTGATTTCATTTCTGTTTACATATTTTATTCTGATAAGGCAGTTCACTTTCAAACTGAACTTTCAACCTCCTGTACTGAGATTTGATAATATATGAAGCACGTAAGTTAAATAATAAAACTCTGCACTTAATAGCATCTTTTAGAGGATCTCAACATGTTTTTAAAAAGGTAAGCATTTTGAAGCTATAAACAGTAATAAACTTCTCAGATAATTAGTTACAGGACAATAACCTTCCTCATGCTGAATAACTGTGAAGCCATAAAGCCTCAGCAGCTGATAGCAGGGAATAAAACCAAGGCTGTTTTGCTCCCACAACCAAACATACCCAACCAGGCACAACTTGACAATAAAGGTTAGAGCCTAAGTTCCCTGTAAGCTGCATGGCAGCGCAGCAGCCTATTTAGTACTGCGGAGGCACTCAGGAAACCTGCCTGGCCAGGATCTGCCACAGCCAGGGGAGGGGCACCCCTCTTGCTCCCCCTCCCCAGCCCTGGCCCAGACCGGCCACAGCTGAGGGAGAGGTGGGCTCCAGCCCTGAAGCTGCTGCAGCAGGGAGAGGTGCCTCTCCCCCGCAGTCCAGGTGCTGCTGTGGGGAGAGCTGGTGGGAGTCCTCTCTCCCTGCTGGAGCACCCTCCTGCACCCCAAACTCCTCATCCCCAGCCTCACCCCAGAACCCGCATCCCCAGCCCGGAGCCCCTTTCCACAATCCAAATCCTCCCCCCCCCCCCAGGAATTTTATTATGTGCACCAACATGGAAGTGATGTGTCACATTATTGTACCAATATGACACATCACATCCATACTGGTGCACATAAAATTTATTCCATATATGCGTGGGAAAAATTAGAGGGAACACTATTAGAGCCACTGAAGGACAACATGAAGACACTCAAACATGTCAGACTCCATCCAGTAGAGTGCAGACACTAGCGATGGGCAGAAAACAAGAATTCTATTTCATGAAAAATACTGGTTTCAGAATTTGTTTTCATTCCATACTGGAAAAAGATGGAGACCTTTCAAAGTTCTTCCACAAGAGAAACCACAAACAAAAAGACACCTCTGAATCAGACAGAGCATGGACTCAAACCTGGGTCTCCCAACTACAGATGGAGGAATTTTTCTAGGAAAGGTTTTTTAAAGATCAGAAAATGCCAATTCATTGGGAAGGTTTCTGAGGTCCAAGACAAGAAGGAGTTATCGGCTATGGCCTCCTTCCCAACATGGACCTGAGAAACTTTCTTAATGAATCAGCATTTTCTGATTATAAAACCTTTCCTTGAAAAATTCCTCCTTCTCTAGGTGATACACCTAAAATAGCAAGCACTATATTACAGAACAGTACCAAGCAAAAAGAATCAGACAGGAAGATTTAAAGAGAGCAAAGAGTCCTTACCAAAAGGCAATTTTCTAGGTTGTGAAGGAGTGCTGATGTCAAGCTCCAAGATATAGCTCATTCAGCACCAGATCTGTTGGTAACACTCCCATTAAGAGCTCTGTTTTATTGTTACTGCAATTCTGAACTAGTTTGGCTCTAACTTGTCTTTACAGTATCCCACTCAAATGAAAGACTAGGGACCAGATTCTATCTCAGTTACCAGTGTTAATCAGGAGCAATTCTAGCATACTGAGAAGTATTTTTTGCTTTACGATAGTACAACTGAGATCAGAATCTGGCCTAGTGCTCTTCACCCCACACCCTAAAGAGTTTCTAAGCCAAATTTTAAAAAGTACAACACAACAATTCACCCTGCAAAAAGGCTGCAAGGATTTACACTGTATAGAGCAAGGGATTAAAAAAAAGAAAAGGAGTACTTGTGGCACCTTAGAGATTAACCAATTTAGTCTCTAAGGTGCCACAAGTACTCCTTTTCTTTTTGCAAATACAGACTAACATGGCTGTTACTCTGAAACCAGGGATTTAAAAAGGAGTTTATTAAAGGTAGCTCTTCTTAAATTGGAAAATTCTGTGGGATTTTCTAGCAGAAAACAACTAACAAGTGTCAGCCAACAACTGCTCAAAACAGGAGAAGGAAAAAAACAAAAAACATAGGCTTAGGCAAGCTTAAGCCTTAGCTGTTCTTTCATACTCCAGCCCCTAAAGACTTAAAGGCTATAAAAGCATTACTGTGGTGGTCTGAGCCTGACTGAGTTATTGTCCTATGAGCATTATACTGAAATTCAGTGCAAAAACCCCACAGCAGGTCTGCTGATAAAATGAACTATTTGGAAATGTAACAGGGAATAAGACAATATACAAAACTGGTCTAAACACAGTGGGGGAGGGAAGAAAGTGCCCCTAGGGTGAGTGGGATCCTGCTGCTTTGATTGTTGCTATACAGCAACAAAGTCCGCAAAGTCAGTAACTGACTGTACTGCAAACCCACTCCATTCATCAAGAAAGCAAACAAGCCAAGCAACAACCTAGTAAAAATATTTTAAATAACTTGAAGACTCTTATTCCCATGAAAAGCATATCAGGCAGTCCACTCCTCAAGACCTGGTGCCTTTCACTGGTCCTTGAGGCTTACACCATTTTTTTTAAATCTTGAGTTTTCACAGTTTTATGTCTCTCTCTATTCCCCTTCCTGTGTTATTTACTGGAAAGTTGCAAAATTAAAAATTTAAGAGCACAGGCCTAATTCATCACTGGTGTGCAACTCCATTGACTACAACAGAATTACACTAGGGACTAGTTTGAGCTTTATTTTTAAAACACTACATTTCCTTTTTCACTAAACTCATTCAGCATTCCTTGTTTACGGGCTCTTTAGGGTAGTTCTTAGCTCACAACAAGGGTTATGGGGAACATGACCAAGCAAATATTGCAAATATTTGGGCTTGGCAGGATTTGATATAAACAGATAGATGTGGGTAAAGATCAGCTGACAGACAAATCGACAAAAAGATATTGATCAATAACAGTTGGTGGGAGTGCAGCCTCCCCTCCTTGCCCCTGAAGGGATCAGGTGTCACTGGCCTTGCTGCAATGCAGAGTCCTTGCTATCATGGACCCACTCCCTCATTCATGTGATAGTTGGACTGCAATGGGCTCACAGAGCTTCTGCAGGGCCAGTGACAATGGATCCCTGCAGGCGCATGGCTACTGTCCTGGCCCAGCAGAACAGAGACCCCGCAGCCAGGACTGTGAGGATAAAGCGCCCACCACAGGGGAGGCCACCTTGGTGCTGAATGGCTAAGTCCTCCTCCTCCTTCTCATGGCCCTAGGATTCTGCTCTACCATGCCAAGAGCGCAGGCTGCCCTTCCCCACCTTTTCCTACCCCTTGTGCCTGCAGGGATCTGATGTCACCACCCAACTACAGAGAGCCTCTGCAGCTCCACCATGAAGGCCCTGCTCACTCACTCAGCAGCCAGGAGTGTGGGAGCCATCCCTCAGCAGGAACTGTTCAGCAGTACCCAGGGATGGCTCCCACCCTCCTCCTTGCTTCCTGGCTGGGGGTCTCTGCTTTGCCATGCCCAGACCACAGCCTCCCCAACACCTTGCACCCCAGGTGTCTTGGGCCCCTTGGCCATACAGGGAGCCACTAGGAGCTGCCTGTACCCCGCTATCAACACTGCCCTAAACCCCAATCTTACACCCTACTTAATTTCCAGCAACTGTAAATAAGATAAAAATTTTATTTTTTAATAACAGTCACAATTAGGAAAAAATACTGAATCTTGCCAAGCCTACAAATACTGCATGGGATTGATTGATTAGACCTAACAAGACACTAATTTCAAGAAAATCTATTAATATTTGCTTTTCCAAACTTCTTCTACATACCCACCCACCCCAAAGGCTGTGGTTTTAGACCTACACTACCTGTTTACCTCTGAATAGTTGGCAGCCTTCTATAACAAAATCCATACATTCCTGGGCTTATTTTCAGAGGTGCTGAGCATCCAGAGCTCCCACTGAAGTCAACAGGAGCTGAAGCTGCTCAGCACCTCGGGGGGGGGGGGGGGGGGGAGTGGGAGACAGTCCACTGGTGTCAAAATATGAAGTAAAAAACAAACGAGGAGTCCTTGTGGCACCTTAGAGACTAACAAATTTATTAGAGCATAGGCTTACATGAGCACAGCTCACTTCATCGGATGCATACAATGAAAAATACAGTGGGGAGATTTTATATACACAGAGAACATGAAACAATGGGTCTTACCATACAGATTAACAAGAGTCATCAGGAAAGGTGAGCTATTTCCTCTACAGCAAACAGGGAAAGATTAAGAATGAGCTCTCAAAACTGGATACGCTCATAAAAAACCAACCTTCCACACAGGCTTCCTTGTGGCTGGACTTTACAAAAACTAGACAAGCCATTTACAACACACACTTTGCTTCTCTACAAAAGAAAAATGATACTAAACTACTACATGCCAAAAGGGGCCACAAGAGCGGTTCCCTTAACCCACCCAGCAATACTGTTAATCTATCCAATTATACTCTTAGCCCAGCAGAAGAATCTGTCCTATCTCGGGGCCTCTCCTTCTGCCCCTCCACCCCCACGAACATGATACAGTTCTGTGGTGACCTAGAATCCTATTTTTGACGTCTCCAACTCAAGGAATATTTCCAACACGCCTCTGAACATACTAACCCACAGAGATTTTCCTACCAACACTACAAAAAGAAGGATTCTGGGTGGACTCCTCCTAAAGGTCGAAACAACAGAATGGAGTGACAGAGTGCTTCCGCCGACGTGCACAGGCTGAAATTGTGGAAAAGCAACATCACTTGCCCCATAACCTCAGCCGTGCAGAACACAATGCCATCCACAGCCTCAGAAACAACTCTGACATCATAATAAAAAAGGCTGACAAAGGAGGTGCTGTCGTCATCATGACTAGGTCAGAATATGAACAAGAGGCTGCTAGGCAGCTCTCCAACACCACTTTCTACAAGCCATTACCCTCTGATCCCACTGAGGGTTACCAAAAGGAACTATACCATCTGCTCAAGAAACTCCCTGAAAAAGCACAACAAATCTGCAGACACACCCCTAGAACTCCGACCAGGGGTATTCTATCTACTACCCAAGATCCATAAACCTGGAAATCCTGGACGCACCATCATCTCAGGCATTGGCATCCTGACAGCAGGATTGTCTGGCTATGTAGACTCCCTCCTCAGGTCCTACGCTACCAGTGCTCCCAGCTATCTTCGTGACACCACTGACTTCCTGAGGAAACTACAATCCATCAGTGATCTTCCTGAAAACACCATCCTAGCCACTATGGATGTAGAAGCCCTCTACACCAACATTCCACACAAAGATGGACTACAAGCCTTCAGGAACAGTATCCCCGATAATGTCACGGCAAATCTGCTGGCTGAACTTTGTGACTTTGTCCTCACCCATAACTATTTCACATTTGGGGACAATGTATACCTTCAAATCAGCGGCACTGCTATGGGTACCCGCATGGCCCCACAGTATGCCAACATTTTTATGGCTGACTTAGAACAACGCTTCCTCAGCTCTTGTCTCCTAATGCGCCTACTCTACTTGCACTACATTGATATCATCATCTGGACCCATGGAAAAGAAGCCCTGGCGGAATTCCACCATGATTTCAACAATTTACATCCCACCATCAACCTCAGCCTGGACCAGTCTATACAAGAGATCCACTTCCTGGACACTACGGTGCTAATAAGCGATGGTCACATAAACACCACCCTATACCGGAAACCCACTGACAGCTATACTTACTTACATGCCTCCAGCTTTCATCCAGACCACACCACACGATCCATTGTCTACAGCCAAGCTCTACAATACAACCACATTTGCTCCAACCCCTCAGACAGAGACAAATACCTACAAGATCTCTATCAAGCATTCTTACAACTACATTACCCACCTGCTGAAGTGAAGAAACAGATTGACAGAGCCAGAAGAGTACCCAGAAGTTACCAACTACAGGAAAGGCCCAACAAAGAAAATAACAGAATGCAACTAGCCATCACCTTCAGCCCCCAACTAAAACCTCTCCATCAAATCAAGGATCTACAACCTATCCTGAAGCATGACACATCACTCTCACAGATCTTGGGAGACGGGCCAGTCCTTGCTTACAGACAACCTCCCAACCTGAAGCAAATACTCACCAGCAGCCACACACCACACAACAAAAACACTAACCCAGGAACCTATCCTTGAAACAAAGCCCATTGCCAACTGTGCCCATGTATCTATTCAGGGGACACCATCATAGGGGCTAATCACATCAGCCACACCATCAGAGGCTCGTTCACCTGCGCATCTACCAATGTTATATATGCCATCATGTGCCAGCAATGCCTCTCTGCCATGTACACTGGCCAAACTGGACAGTCTACGTAAAAGAATGGACATAAATCAGATGTCAAGAATTATAACATTCAAAAATCAGTCGGAGAACACTTCAATCTCTTTGGTCACTTGATTACAGACCTAAAAGTGGCAATTCTTCAACAAAAAAACTTCAAAAACAGACTCCAACGAGAGACTGCTGAATTGGAATTAATTTGCAAACTGGGCACAATTAACTTAGGCTTGAATAAAGACTGGGAGTGGATGTGTCATTACACAAAGTAAAACTATTTCCCCTTGTTTATTTCCCCTCCCACTGTTCTTGTAAAGTGCTGGAAATGGCCCACCTTGATTATCACTACAAAAGGTTTCTCCCTCTACCGCGCTCTCCTGCTGGTAATAGCTCACCTTTCCTGATCACTCTTGTTACAGTCTGTATGGTAACACCCATTGTTTCATGTTCTCTGTGTATATAAAATCTCCCCACTGTATTTTCCACTGCATGCATCCGATGAAGTGAGCTGTAGCTCACAAAAGCTTATGCTCCAATAAATTTGTTGTTCTCTAAGGTGCCACAAGTACTCCTTTTCTTTTTAGGGATACAGACTAACAGCTGCTACTCTAAAACTTACCAAGTGTGAGGTTAGTCTAACAAGACAATTCAATTGACAGCAGGATACCAAGGGAGGAAAAATAATTTTTGAAGTGGTAATGAGAGTGACCCATTTCAGACACTCATTACCACTTCAAAAATTATTTTTCCACCCTTGGTATCCTGCTGTCAATTGAATGGTCTGGTAAGACTAACCTCACACTTGGTAAGGCAATTCACATCTTTTCATGTATTTGTACCTGCGCCTGTATTTTCCGCTCCATACATCTGCTGACGTGGGTTCTAGCCCATGAAAGCTTATGCCCAAATAAATTTGTTAGTCTCTAAGGTGCCACAAGGACTCCTTGTTGTTTTTGCTGATACAGACTAACACAACTACCACTCTGAAAAATATAAAGTGTAACTGTCATCTATGGTTTTACCCAGGCATATGGGTAATTTCAGGGCTACAGCCTACAGCTTTCTTTTCCACCAGTGTATTGTTTTAAACAATTGCCAGGTGTCTGCTAGTTCCCATTATGCTACAAACTGAAATCAAAACATGAGCCATCCTGAAAGCAGGTCTGTTCAAAACGAATGCACTCACTGAGCAACTGACAAAACAAAGTTGATGGATGCTTAACAGTTTGCTACCACTATGCACAGCTTGCCAAGCTCTGAAAGTGAAAGGTATTTTCCCCTCTAGTAGCATGTGCTCTGGGTATGGTCATGTTGTACACTGCAAGCATTATACAGTGTGCTGCAATGCAGGACAGATTGACCATCTGCGTGAGACAGCTTTGCACAGCACGAATCTAGCCACTGGCATTGATTCCTACTAGCTTCCTGAGCACTAAATTCACCCCCCAAAAATGTAAACAAAGTAATCATCAGTCCTGGAAATATTTGTATTACAATAAAAAGAACAGACCCCATATATTATGGTTGCGCCTGTACTTTGGGGCAAGTTGCTCAGAAACTAATTACAGCTAGAATGACTCCACTGGACATTTCTAGCATTTAATACCCTCAATTACACACTAAGCTCAGCAGAACCAATATATGTATAATGCATGCGAGGAGAGATCGAAGTTCAATGAAGGAATTTACTTATATAGTCAGCATTAAATTCCAATTAGTTCATAGCATTCTATGCACACACTGCAGGGAAGAATCCTCAAACTTTAAGGCAGTCTACACCTCTTCTCCCAGAAAGGCTGTGATTCCAGGCAAGCTCACAGCAACAGACCACGTACTTAACACCCTCTGTTACGGAAACCTCAAGCGTTCCCATTTCGGCACAAGGGCTCCAATAAGACAGCTAGAAGATCAGTATGTTCTCCAGAATATGTCCAACTTGTTCAAAAATTCACAAGGGGGAAAAGAAAGGCACCTGTCTGGTTTATTGTGGAAGAGACGAAAGAAAAGTGGCAGTTCCAACGGTACTCAGTTCAGTATACTCTAGGGCACAGGTTCTCAACCCGCGGCCCAATCAGCACACAGCTGCAGCCTGTATATACAAGTAGTATATAGTGTGGATGTGGCCTACATTTTATGTAGAGAGCTGCGTAATGGTAAATAGGCTGAGAATCACTGCTCTAGGGAGAGTTGAAATCTAACCTAGGTTTTCACCTCCCCACCAATCCTTCCCTAATAAATCAGAAGTTTCCCATCTCATAATAAAATGAGAACTAAACTGCTACTGTCCCTCCTCAAGAAAGTTAGAGAAAGGACAAATGCCACTCTGTAGACTCCACATCTTTTTAATCCATAATCATCTCTCTAGAAGAAACCTATCCCACCTATTAAAAAAATATACTCTCTAAAAATTTCTTCCCCATCCCATATGCATCTTCAAATGAGATCATTGCCATGTACAGACACCTCTCAAAGTTCAGGGAGAACAAACAACTCAGAACTCACTGATAGTTTCCTTGCTTTTAGAATTCAGGTTAGACTCCAATGGACAATAGCAATGATCCTTCTATACAGGGATAGCAAAGCCACTACCACCGCTAAGTATTGTAACAGGCAGCTGATGGAACAGAAAAGGATCATATCCCAATGCCAAGTGTTTTTGCCAGATCACTGCACTCTTGTTCTCACACAATCTTGATCACTCAACAGTCTAAGGAATATAAGAACAAAGTAGATGTGGTGTTATTTAATCTCTGAGGTATAGTCACCCTCGGGCTTCCCCTTCACTGTTCAACATTTTGTCTCTTCTGCCCTGCCTCTGTTCTGCAGCATAGCTCAGACTCCTTTCTGCAGCAGTTCCCAACCGCTAGCAGTGTAACTGGTACCTCTCTTTAGATCACCCCAGGTGCAGTCTTCCTGTCTCTAGCACATCTTCTATTGAGAGTGCAAGCTGAAAGGAAATGTAGAGGGGAGACAACACCATGTAGCTACAGGAACTCTTCAGCAGATCTACTAGTCTGAGCTCTGACGTGGGGCATTTATTTTGCCTTATGCTTACTCTGCCTTCTTTGAGAGGAAAGCTAGTCTACTGGATGGGGCACTGGTCTAGGACTCTCAGCAGAGTTCTATTTCCTTCTCAGTCACAGACTTCCTCTGCGACTTTGCACAAATCACTTAATGTGCCCAGTGCCTTAGCTCCTTGCATATAAAAACAGGAGTAATACTTCTCACAACACTCCTGTGAGACAGGAGATGACATCCAGAAGACTTGTGGGGTATCCAGTACTAGTGATGAACGCCATGTAAGACCTTTGCTGCCCTCTCCTCAAAGGCTAGTAATAGCCATTCAGAATCTCCAGAGAGACAGGGGCATGTGCAAGGAGATGGGAGCAGCTACTGTGGGCCTCCTTTGATGACCTCAGCTATTGGTGATGGTTTAGTGAAGGGGTCAACAATTATTTTTTGTCAAGGTCCAAATTTCTTGGTCAAGATATAGTCAAGGTCCAGACTCCAGAGAAAATAATATGAAAACAACAATGATCATAAGTAAATAAAAAGACTCCACAGTCCAATCAAAAGCTTCTGGCAGTCCAGATTTGGCCTGCTGTCTGCCTATTGAGTACCCCTGGTTTAGTGAGTCACACTTAATTCTCTGAACAGCAGACAGGCTGACCTGGCTTGCCACTTCTGCCTGATTCTGCTCTGTGAATACTACAATTCCTGCAGGAGGCCATCTACAGTTTGGAGCTGACGTGGCATTTACAAGCAAGGCAAAAGTGAACAGCGGATTATGCCCTAAGCTGGTCATGTCTTCTTGAAGAAAACTTCTTGAAGAAAACTAATCAGGACAACTAACAAGTCTTTACCTACATCTTTTTTTTAAAAGCCTATATTCGTAACAGACATTAGTAGGTGAACAGTTTTCCCTACTGATTTTACCCTGGATCAGCAGTGACTGTTTTGCTGTCTTACTGGCAGCTGCCCCTTACTTAAGACCTGTGTTACTGCACAGATATTAAATAGGAGCATACACAGATCTGAGAAACATGCCTGGCTCTAGCCAGTTAATAAGCTCTCTATTTGTTATTTACTCCTGCCACAGCTCCCATACCCAGAGCCACATGCTGTACCAATTCTCTTAAGCAACTGAGGGACAATTTCAAAGTGAAGAGATTCTTCAGCTCACAACAGTTTCAATGGAAACTGTAAGCATTCAGCACCTCCAATAACCAGACCCTGAGCTTTGAAGTTACTGTGATTACTGCTGCGGAGCAGCTCAAGGAATCTCACATGGTGCGGTGTACACTGCACCAGAGTTTTAAAATGTAGTATTAAGTTTTAATTAGAAGAGGGCACTCACCTCATCAGATTAAAGCAAGCCAAGTAAAACCATTGTCTGGAGTTACCAGACATGGATTTACAGTATACTGTTATTATTAAGTACATGTGCAGGCCAAAAACAGTTCTAAACTTAGAGTAAATAATGTACAGAAGCTGCTTTTAACTGTAAACGGAGCCACGTCTCCACACATAACAGACCTCACACTTGCCTGAAGTATTCTGAAGTTACAGTTATATCTCTCAAGCCAGCCAATACCCAGGTCCTTTAATTAAAGAGCTTTCCCTCTTACTCCAGATGATCCATCATTCCCCTGATTCTGCTTCACTACTTCAGAGGAGAAAGACCCTTTCAAACATTAGCCATCCCACCCAGCCACCAAAAGGAGAGGCTTTGGTACTGAATCAACCCACCTGAGGCTTGACACCTATTAGAGGCTAACAAGATCACAGACAAGATCATACTTCTCCCTACTGTTGCAGAAAAGGCTCATCAGTTCCTGACACTATCAAGGAAGAAGGCATGAACCTGGGGAAACTGAACAAAACCCCCTCTGTTCCTTCACCAAGATCCAAAAAAAGCAAACCAGGAACCAAGAACAGGCTGAAAGCAACAGCCCAGCTGTTCTTGACCTCAATTTCAAGCACCTCAGAAAGGAGAGTGATGTATGGAGAAGAATGTTTTCCAAATGGCCCTGGCTGTAAACAATGTATTCCCCACCCCCACTCTTTTTTTTTATTATTGTTATTATTAAAGAAGTTTCACTTCTCTCCTCCCCACCCTCTCAGGGTAACTTTCCAGCTTGAAGCAGGAGTCAGCCATTCCTCACGACACACAGTCTTGGATGCAAAGAACTAGAGCTGTATGCCTACAGTACTGAAAGTCCAGAGACAGACAGCATGGACAGTTGCCATTTCACATCAAGCAGCTGTCAGCAGGCAGCTAAGATAAATCTGATTACATGGAAAATGAACAGACAGCAGTAATGCAACATGCTTTCCTCAAAACATGGGTTAGGGTGCAAGAAGCACCCATGTCCGTGCTTCAAATCTGAGGAGGCTTGTATGCTCTCAGAGCTTCAAAAAAAAAAATTGTTTTTAAAGAGATGCTGTTATTCCAAGAAGTGGATCGTGATGCATTGTCCTCTTTATGCGGCAGAGCAGAATGAGGTGGGTAAGAAACCCTGCACTGAAATGCAGAGTTCAGATTCTCTGAAGGTGGTAGGAGTCTTCTCCCCGCATTCTGCAATTTAAGTGTTGCTTATCCTAAGCAAAGCTACACTGCAAGGAACTGTTCCTTTCCAGCTCTTTCCAGCAAGCATATTACGCACACTCTCCAATATAAGTAGGCTAAGGAACTGCTCCTGTGCACTGGCAGGTCTGAAAAGTATTGGGCAGACCACCTCACGGTATTAAACATTTGGGGATGTCTAGATTGTGCGTTTCAAGCAGATTTTGTGAAGTCCTGATAGATGTGAGGACAGGCTCTAAAAATCACTACTTGAGAGAAAACTCACAATGTAATTATGCTGCATTTACCTGTAAACAATATGATCACATCTAAGCAAAAGGAAAAAAAGGCTCCAAGTTTAATGATTATAGAATAGGGGACTGGGAGTCATGCACTTCCATGAGCGTTTTCCCATTTATAATCTGGGTGTAATACTTCCCTTATCTCACAGAGATACTGTGTAGTTTTATGAACATTTGTTATGCCCTTTGAAATCCTCAGCTGCAATGTGTTATGCAAGTGCCAGCTATTTCTTCTATAAAGAGGTCTATCTTAAAAAGCATCAATTCTTTCAGTATGAGCCCAATCCTGCAAGCAATTCATGCACAGAAATCCCACTGATTTCAGTGAGAATTCTTCACAAAGAAAGCTTGTAGGATCAGGCCCTTCATATCTTCCAATTAGAAAGTTCTTTACTAATGAGATAAATACATTGTCCATGTCTGTTCTGCAGATAAATTCCCCACCCTCCACCAGAATAATACATTTCATAACATCTGGCCACCAGTCAAGTGAACAGTATGGATCAGTTCAAACTAAGGCACGCTACTGTAGAGTACTTCATATTGTTGAAGTAACCAGAGGAAGGATTCTCCCTCAAAAAAAAAAAATGGATGCAAGTCTGCAGGAGCAGAGGCATTTTTATTGGCTAACAGGTAACTAAACAAAAAACAGAAAGGTGAAGCAACAGAGTATTACCAAGAAGAGTAGCAGCACCCTACCAAATCCTCCACACAGAACTTCTAAGACTAGCATGTGTTTCCACTAGAGGCAGACTGCTGCATGGTAGCCAGAGAATACAGGAGAGAACAAAGTGACAGAGCCAGGTCTGAGAACATGCACATAACAACTTTGGGGGTTTGGCCTCTGCAACGCATCCCACTGCACGTGGGTCAGATTCATCCCTGCTCCAACTCCACTCAGATCAGTGGAGGAGATCTGTAACCATAATAAAGCAGCATGAGCTTAGCGTTGATCCAAACCACCCATTTGTAGTAAGGCACACCCAAATGAGTCCTTAACTAGAACAGAAGTGGTTAGTGTTCATTACTGCAGCACTCAGCTCTTCCCTGATGCCTCACCGTCAGCACCCTTATGGCCATTGACTAATATAAAAAATACATGCACAAGTGCCAGGCCCTCACCTCCATTCTCTCTCACACACACACACACCCCTCACCTCCAAAGTTAGCGAGTCTCCCAAGCCGTGTGACTGGCACCTTCCGCTCTCGGGCCCGTTCACTGAGCTGCATGATTGGGAGAAAAAAAAAATCCACAGTGAAACTCAGCTAGGAGAGGTTGATGCTACCAAAGAAAATAAGAACATAACTTATTTGATGCCTGAAAACCTTCACCATGCTAGAAATCAGCATCCCACAAATTCCACTCTAGGTATTTCTAGGGCACTGGTCCCTATAGCCTCTAGAAGCTCATGTTTTTCCAAGTGAACACAATGTATCATGCAAACTGAAGCAAACATTAAACATCTCCAGTGACAAATACTGGGGGAGCCACGGAGAGGGAAGCAAGAGGGATAAAAGGGTTTGTGTTCATGTCTAAGTAGCCCATGTCTATAGCTAACAAGGCAGCCCTTTGACCTACGTGATATAGTAGGGTCCATAAAACCAACACACCTTGCATTAGTGAAATTAGTGCTCCTGAAAGTTACCATGTTCACAGCACTATAGACTACTCCTCTAGTTACAAGTGTAGTACAAGCGCAAGCGGGTTTACTAAAAGCAGCCCAGGGGGTTAAATGAACTGCAAACCCTGGAAACATCTGAAGTGGGTTTGGAGAAGGAGAGAGCCACACCAATGATGGCAAATCTCTTTGCTGTGTGCTCTCTCATTCCACTATATTCTCTCCTCCCTCTTTCACATGACAGCATGGTGACCCGGTAAGCATTTGCAAGATTATGCCACTCCTAGGTAGGTTTATACTCTGGGGTAGAAGTGCAAGCTTCCCATATGCTATCCTATGGGCAAGCCTGACCTGGAGGGATCACACTCTCAGTTCAGAGGTTTTCAGCATATACTGCCCACTCAATCTTTCACACCTCTACTGAGATTGCCATCTAGCCAGTACAGTCCCTTCCAGACCAGGATGGATTCTTTCAAAGGACATTCCTTGCACTGCCAAAGCCTACAGCTGTCTGCACCTGCTCCATGTCTCAGTCTGCAAACTAAGAGTAAATATAGACCCTTAACTATCCTAAGCATTCAGTGGCACACATGTGACAGGTGAGCAGCTGTTAGTAGAGAACAATTCTAATTTCACATACACATTTTAACCATCCTCTGACAGAAGATGAATGGGGGAAGGGGGGGAGTGTGTGTGTGTGTGACAGAACAACATTGCATAGACTGAAATTAAAAACAAAACAGATACCATCCCCCTTCCCACCCACGTAGCAATAAGCCAAATTCAAAGGAGGAGAAGCAGTAGGAGAGGGTGAGAAAGGACGATTGTGTGGCTAAAGCAGAGGACTGGAAATCATTAATAAAAACACATACCATTTGCTTGTGAGGTTTCTGTTCTGGATCAGTTTTGGCCTGCCTGGCTTTATCAATATCTTCAGCTGTTAGCCCACTGACAGAGGAATGGTCCTGGTGAAAAGCCCTGTTTTGCCCAAAAGTAGCAGCAAAAGGATTTCCAGGGTCCCTAAAGCCTCCAAATAGCTTTGCATTCACTTTGGCAGAGAAGGGAATCTGCCCTGGGCTTGCATCTCCAATCTCGCTGAAATTTCTAAAAGGTTCATTTGTGGCGTAGCTGTAAGCTGGACCCTCTGTACCACTACCTTTGTGGGGCTGGCGTGGAAATGAGAAGTCCTTTGTAGCATTTGACGACTCTGGCCCCGAGAAATTGTAATCACTCCCAAAATCCTCACCGAGATCAGTTAAGTTTTCTTGCTGTTTACCCAGATCCTGCAAGTAACATAGGAATACGTCAGAAACCAGAAATTTAAAAAAACCCGCAGGACACCAAACAAAGATCCTCTCACCTGTGAGTGTAACTAGGTTGTACTGATTTCAAGGGGAGGTACTCCTAGGTATATCCAGTCAATCCCACATCATACACACAGTCTGGGTACTTGGGAAGGTACAAGAATTCTGGAGACCATTTATACTGAACACAGTACTTAGCTACTACAGCGATGGGTTCTATAGACCTGATGACAGAAATGATCTGCTATCATCCCTCCCCTGGTACTCCCTCACACATCACTCAAGACTTCAGTTTTTATCCTTCTTGCACTCTTCCCCATTATTCATAGTTTAGGTATTTTTACACCTTAAACTCTTTCAGAAGTGCTAATTGAATGTCTAATCATAGAGCAATTTAGCTTAGCCCCAAGTGGCTGATTCCACGAACAACAGAAAATAGTATTTCTTTAACCAGCCAGCAAGTTATTATAGTATTTGTACATTTCATTGAGAGCATGATTACTTTGTGCTTAAAGCAAGGGTGTGACCTCACAGCTAAGCTCAATGTGAGGTGTTGCCAGGCAAACTTTTCCAACCTAGTTCTGCCAACACACTTGGGTCCTGCCTTGTGATACCTACCTTGCTATTCCAGGTATCTGCGAATACCGCAAACTGATTGGCAGCATCAAAGCAAGAAACAGAGAGTTAATGAACTGTCTAGTGCCCTTGGGACTCCAGTTACCTGCCAATAGACCCTGTTGGTGCTGCTGAGAACTGCAACCAAATCAATGTTTTAATCATTATACAGTCAGGCAGACAGCAGCATATTCTAGGCTCTTACCCAAATGCTAATTATCTGAGGAAGAAATGCAGGACATAGCCCTTCCTGTTATGCAGGCAGGTCTCATGCAATTTCCAGCACCAACATTGACGGGGGAGGGGGAGGAATATCTCTGCAGGTTTAATCAGTGCAGCAGCAGCAACCCACCTCCCACCAGGGTGTGAAGTGAGCAAATTTCTTCTCTTCGTACTTAAGTCTTAAATAGTCAGTATTTGGCAAGGGCTGCAAGGAATGGAGAGAGTTTCATTTACTGCAGAAGGTTCTTTTTTCCATCTAGTAATATACATTCTCTTCTTCAGACAAGCCCCAGACTGCCGACCCATTCTTATATTCTTGTTTTGGCTGCAGCTACTAATACAATGATTCAGACAGCGAGCTGTATTTCAAGTCTATAAATACGATCTTCCACTTTTGCAGAGAGGTGCATAAAGAAATGCTATAGAAATTTGCCATGGTTTGAGCAGAGCTCTCCCTAATTCTCTCCTGCCAAAGCTGATCAGAACACAAAGTACTACCCTATTAGGCCCTGGGTCCAGAGAGATTGAAGAAAAGTTTTAAAATAAATATTGCAAACCTGGGATGACAAAAGGAAAACTAAGATTAAGGTAATGGCTGCCAAAAAGTTATTGCCACAAGCACCAACAACCAGATACACTTAGGGGCCTCTGCAGGTCACCAAAATCATGGCCAACTTCAACCAAAAATGACAGATTCATGGATTTTAAGGCCAAAAGGGACCATTATTATGAATGATCATGTACTCAGGTGTCCTGTGTAATGCAGGCCATAGAATCTCATCCAGTAATTACAGCATCAAGCCCATAACTTGTGTTTCAGCTATAACACACATTTTAGAAAGACATGCAAGTTTTGATTTAAAGACTCATGTCCTCCCAGGGCACTAAGCACCAGATTTTCAAGAGATGTCAGCACCCTGGAGCACTTATGTAAGTCTGGCCATAAGGATCACAATAAGAGCTCCTGAACACTTTTGAAAATCTGGCCTTTATTTAGGCTCCCATATGGGAAAATGGCACCTTTGAAATTCCAGCCCAATTGTGGGCACTGAACACTTAAAGATCTGGCCCTGAGTTCTTCAGAAAATACTACCTGCCATGGGGTATGGCAGACAAGTTGCAAAGCAGCAGAATTCCACAGAGGAAACAAGAACTGGCTAAGTGCTAAAGGTAGAAAGAAAATTCACCTTATACAAGTCCATTCTCACAGCCAAATGAGAGGGGTAACCATTGGCAACCAAAGTTTGTAAATATCTAAGTTGCTGAGCTTTTCCCTTTCCAATCTTAGCCAGACCTTAACTCTTGACAAGAAAGCTTTCAGTCCATAATCGGAATTCCCAGGCATTACCACAATACAAATAAGTTATCTGACGGAACAAAAAATTCCTACTGGATATTTATCTTCATGGAGAACATGATCTCCCATTTGCTTTGTGTTTTCCTACCACAGTCTCAAGAGTCCTCTAAACCTTAAATCCTCAGCCTCACCTCACAACTCTCTCCTGGGAAAAAACAAAAAAGCAGCCATGAACAGTAGGCCTCCCAGGTATGCCTTCGCACTTGGAACACACCATGCTGACTTTTTGTGCTTGAATCTCAGTACCTTGCATTGCTCTCAAAGGACTTCACAGTGCATAACTCATCCATATGTCAATCCCTTCACCTGTGCACAGAAACAGGAAGATGTCTGCCCATTCCATTCACCCAACTGAAAGACAGGTAACCCAAGACTCTGGTCTGGTTGTGGGCGAGTCACTCAAAGATGCTGTATTTCAAGAATACTGAAGAATGAGGGTTTTAAAAAGAAAAAAGATCCCCCACCCAAACTGTAAAATCAGTTTTGACAATATTGATTTAAGATAATTTTTTTCAATATTCTACAAGCTATCACCTGAATTTTCATGGTGTAGCGTTAACAATCCATGCCTCAGAATACCAGCAGACCTTGTCTATGTCTCAGCATCCTGCAGTAGCTGGGAGGACCCTATGTTACTCCTAGGGGAATTCTGTGCAGAATTTATGTCCCCTTTCTTTGCTTCCCGGCAGAAAAATGACTGACGGGGAAGCAAAGGGAAAAATCACAGAAGCGGTCATGCAACCCTCTACGGCAGTATGTTTTGGGTGACCAGGGCAGCCATCAGAGAGGTAAATCACTGTGGGGCAGGAGTCGGGACAAGGGAAGACCAGCTGGTGGCTCCTCCATGCACTGGGCTCAGCTGCTAGTCGTGGCTGGGCTAGGGAGGATGGGACTTCCTCATCCCCTGCACAGCATCCGGGGCAGAATCAAACCCACCTACAGATTTCTCCCCTGGCTGCAGGGGGAGGGATCCCTGTACAGGGAGCTACTCCTGCAACTGCCCAACCCCATGTACATCCAGACCCTCCTGCTGAGCCTCACCCTCCCCCCAAAATCAAATCAACCCATAAGACCCACTCTTCCTGCACCTAGACCACTCTGACAAGCCTCCCGTACCCAAGCCCCACCAAGCCCCAACCAGCTGCATTTGGATCCCCATCCCACTGAGGCCCACTCCCCAAGCATCTGAACCCCATCACTGAGCCCTCCACACACAGACCGCCGTGCCAAGCTTTATCCCTCCCACCCCACCCAGACCTTCCTGCTGAGCCCCAACCACCTTCACCTGGACTCCCCTGCAGAATCCCATTACCATTGCACCCAGAACCCCACCCCGCAACAAGCACCTGTGCATCCAAGATTCCCCCACACACCCCCCAAATCTCCCACTGAGCTGCCTGCACCCAGACTGCCCCACACAGATCCCTCAACCCACACCTAGATCCCCCCCACACTAAGCTAGTCCACACTTGGATCCTGCTTTGCTGAGCCTGCCTGCCCACACAGAGGGGCAGGGCTCTGGGGTAGGCCCAATCCTTGTACTGTGTCAGGGTTTGGTGCAGCCTCACCACTGAGTCTGTGTCTCAGGGGGGAGCTGCACAGTGGCCTGTGCTCCCTAATACCATGCTGGAGCCTCCACATTTATTTGACAAATAAAATTTGCAAAATTTTAAAATATTGTGAGCAGAATTTTTTCTTTTGGTGCAGAATGCCCTCAAGAGCACTATGTGCAGAGAGCCACCCATTACCTCTTAGACACAGATGACCCCTTTCACAGACAAGTAACATACAACCTATGGGAGAAAGATGCCTTACTCCTGGGAAATGGCACATGCACGCACACACACAAAGTCTTCCTTACCTGCATCTTTCCCATGGCAGCACTGAATTGCTCTTCAACAGTGGTCTGAAAGGTCCTTGCAACGATAACTGCATCGCCACCAACAACTGCTTGCCGCAGCTGTCCTACCTGGGTTTCTATAATGGCCTTACCGAGCTTAGCCAAGCCTCTGATCAGCATGATGGCATCACCTGCCATGACTGACCCCTTTCAGCGCTGAAAAACACAACAGAGAATCATGGAATATAGCAACAGTAAGAGAAAATCTTCAACTACTTATCAAACTGCTCATGAGAGTCAACGTCATGTTCCAGTTGATATTCCTGGGGGGACTCTGCACCCGCAGAAAACACCCCTCCCACCCTCTGCAGAATTCCTGTGCTTCCCTGCAGAAAATGGCAAGTAAGCTGAGGGGGGGGAGGGTTGATGAAAAGGCATGGGGGGCACACGCAGTTATGTGCCACCCCCCATTTCTGCAAGCACAGAGCTTCCCAGCTGAAGGAGGCTGCATCTGGGCTCCACTGACACTGCAGCTGGACGCCGCCTCCTGGTTCCTAGCGCCAGTTGTGCTACCCTTCTGTGTGCTGGGAGCCTTCCTGTTTTCTGTGCAACAGTGAGTGCCTGCGGTGGGGTTGGGTAAGGGGGGGTGAGGGGAAGAGGCAGTGGTGAAGGAAGTGAGTGGAATAAGGCAGGGGGAGGGAAATGTGGGAGTGAGGGGGGAGGATGGAGAAGAAGAGGATATAGGGGAATCATGGGGGGGAAGCAGGAGCCCCAGCATGTGGTGTCCCCTCAGCAGCAGCTGGGGCTCCCCAGTAAGCAGGCCCATCAAACCCTCACCCTGACAAGCCCCATCTCTCTACACCTGGACCCCTCTGACAAGCCCCACATCCAGACCCACACCCCATCAAGCCCCATTCCCCCAGCACCCAGACACACACACACACCCCCCGCTGAGCCCCAACCACCTTCACCTGGAACCTCTGCAGAGACCCCATGCACCTGCACATCCCCTTTGCATGCAGATCTCCCACTGAGCTGCCCGCACCCAGAAACCTCTCACCCCACACCTGGATCCCCCCAAACTGAGCCCCTCCACACATGGATCCTGCTGGGCTGAGCCTGCCCGCTTGGTATACCTGGAGCAGAGGGGCAGGCCCAGCCCTTGCACTGTGTCAGGTGCAGCCTCACTGCCAAGTCTCTGTACTGGAGGAGGTGGGGGCTTCAGGGTGATCTCCTACCTCAATGCAGCCAGTGGCCTGTGCTCCCCACTGTTATGCTGGAGCCACATTTATTGACAAATAAAATTTGCAGAATTTTAAAATATTGTGCACATAATTTTTAATTTTTGGCACGTAATTCCCTCAGGAGTAAATTGCCCTCCACCCCCTTTGGGCAACTGCTCTGCTTAGGGATCTCTGCTTAGAGATCCAATAGCTAATTGGCCAACCTGAAAGCCAGCCAGAAAGAAGCCTTGTTCCTACAAATGTACACAAAGGACACTATTTCAGAACTTGCATACCTTCAGATTAATACAGAACTGTTCTAGGGAAGGCAGAGTTAGGTAAAGCCAATAACCTTAGGCATATAGTCCCACTTCCCTTCCTACTCTATGCACACACAAGCATCAGTAAAACGAAAAGGAGTACTCGTGGCACCTTCGAGACTAACACAGCTGCTACTCTGAAATAAGCATCAGTGTATGTGTTTGACACCTGATTATCAAGGTTTGAAATATTTCCTTAATATCTACCTCCCCAAGGACTAAGCTAGTCTGACTGAAGAGTACCTGTAACTGCCATGCTTTCTCACCTGCACACACACCTCACCCAATTAATTTACATGGCCACATCTTCACTCCCCCACCAATAGGTAAACCCTAACACAGTACTCTAGTCAGCTAATTCTGTCCCTCCAAAAATAGTATTGCTAGCCCCCGTTGCAACACCTGCACCCCAGTGGGTCAATTCTCGGCTCTCACAGACACACAACGATAGACTTGTTCTCAGCTGTCCCCCTCCAACCATCCGCAACAAGTGAGTTCTAGGAGTCCCTACCTCTTTTCAGAGCTTTGTTGCTGCACCACCTCCTGGACATGAAAGTACCACCCAGCCTCCCAACTCCAACTTTCCATGTGGGCCATTCCGCTGATCCCTTTTCTAAAATGAGAAGTATGGTTGTAGTGCTCTGTTTCCTTTCTCTCCCCACCCAGGCTAGGAGCAGCACTGCTGCCTCTTTCCTGCTTTCTGAAAAAAAACTATTGGCACTTAACCATTCTGCCATTTTCCTCCCCCTTCCTCAGTAGGGGCCAGCAGGCCCTTCAACCATGCTCACATGGACAACATTTCCACTCACTTCTTTTTAGCTGACAAATCTGAGGAACTGTCCCAGATTGAGGTGTCATTAGAGGTGGTTTTGGAACAAAATGACAAACTAAACAGTAATAGGACCAGATGGTATTCACCCAAGAGTTCTAAAGGAACTCAAATGTGAATATGTAGAACTACTAACTGTAATTTGTAACCTATCACTTAAATCAGCTTCCGTATCAAATGACTGGAGAATAGCTAATGTGACACCAATTTTTAAAAAGGGCTCCAGAGGTGATCCCGGCAATTACAGGCCAGTAAGTCGGACTTCAGTACCAGGCAAACTGGTTGAACCTATAGTAAAGAACAAAACTGTCAGACACATACATGAACATAATTTGTTGGGGAAGAGTCAACATGTTTTTAGTAAAGGGAAATCACGCCTCATTAATCTAATAAAATTCTTTGAGGGGGTCAACAAGCATGTGAACAAGGGGAATCCAGTGGATACAGTGTACTTAGATGTTCAGAAGCCTTTAACAAGTCCCTCACCAAAGGCTCTTAAGCAAAGTAAACTCTCATGGGATAAAAGGGAAGGTCCTCTCATGGATTGGTAATTGCTAAATGATAGGAAACAAAGTGTAGGAATAAATGGACAGTTTTCAGAATGGACAGCGGTAAATAGTGGTTTTCCCCAGGGGCCTGTACTGGGACCAGTCCTATTCAACATATTCATAACTGGATCTGGAAAAAGGGGTAAACAATGCGGTAGCAAAATCTGCAGATGATAGATAGTTAAGTCCCAAACAGACTGCAAAGAGCTACAAAAGGATCTCACAAAACTAGGTGACTGGACAACAAAATGGAAGATGAAATTTAGTGTTGATAAATGCAAAGTCATGCACATTGGAAAACATAATCCCAACTATACATATAAAATTATGGG
Source organism: Lepidochelys kempii (assembly GCF_965140285.1). Classification (NCBI taxonomy): domain Eukaryota; kingdom Metazoa; phylum Chordata; order Testudines; family Cheloniidae; genus Lepidochelys; species Lepidochelys kempii. Next base: position 158,276,978 of record NC_136382.1, read on the forward strand.
GTTTAAATTAGCTGTTACCACTCAAGAAAGATCTTGGAGTCCTTGTGGATAGTTCTCTGAAAACATCCACTCAATGTGCAGCAGCAGTCAAAAAAGCAAACAGAAGGTTGTGAATCATTAAGAAAGGGATAGATAAGACAGAAAATATCATATTGCCTCTATATAAGTCCAAAGCACTCCTACATCTTGAATACTGGATGCAGATATGGTCGCCACGTCTCAAAAAAGATGTATTGGAATTGGAAAAGGTTCAGAAAAGGGCAACAAAAATGATTAGGGGTATGGAAAGGCTTCTGTATGAGGAGAGATTAATAAGACTTTTCAGCTTGGAAAACAGATGACTATGGGGGGATATGATAGAGGTCTTTAAAATCATGACAGGTGTGAAGAAAGTAAATAAGGAAATGTTATTTACTCCTTCTCATAACACAAGAATTAGGGAGTCTCCAAATGAAATTAATAGGCTGCAGGTTTAAAACAAACAAAAGGAAGTCTTTTTTCATACAACACAGTCAAGCTGTGGAACTCCTTGCCAGAGGATGTTGTGAAGGCCAAGACTAACCTGTTCTGTTCATTCCCTCTGGGGCACCTGGCATTGCCCACTGTCAGAAGACAGGATACTGGGCTAGATGGACCTTTGGTCAGACTCAGTATGGGTGTTTTTATGGGATGGATCACCCTGAGCTAGTGGATTTTTCAGGCTCAGCTAATTGTGATATACATCTTAGGGCATTCTGAATGTAAAAGACATTGATTTCAAAATCCTCCTAGAGTATTAGCAAATGAATGCTGGACCATGTGTCCATTTGAAAGGCAGACTGCCTTATGTTTGTAACAAACAGATAGTGTAATTTCAGCATATTAAAGTGATTTGCTGGGTGACTGCTAGAGATGTGTTAGTTTAGAATAATAAACCCAATTAGTGCAACTCTTTCCTATAGCACCTATCACAACAGGGTCCTGCCCTATGACTAGGGCTCCTAGGCACTACAGTAATACAAATAAATAAACCAAAAGTGATTTCTTCTGAGCATAATTGTTCCTCATATTGGAAGAGCCATGAGTGCAACGTAAACAGGACACTCACTACTCTCTGTGTGTTGTGCTGAGCAGGTTCGCAGCTACAGGCAAAACAGCGTTTTTAGTTTATTGCACTTTCGTCTCCAGCAACTTCCCTGTACACATGGTCCTCCTCAAGTTTTCAGGACTCTGAAATGTCTCCTATCCAGTGCTGGCTCACAGACCCACTCTGATAGAGAACATTCACTTGGGCACAGGATGCCTTCTAAGGCTCGATCCCCAGTTGGAGGAGAATTCTCTATATTGGCCTCCAGACAATGTCCTTAACACTTCTGGCTGTAGACTCCACTGGGCACTGCGAGAGTCACTGTGTATTTAAACTGTTTCCTTGATAACTGCAAAGGCACATTTTCATTTTTAGAGTGTGTTCTGTCAACACATATATATGAACAATGATTATAAACGGCTAATACATTCAAGTGCTATAAACTCAGACAACAGTACATATGGTATTACGCCCTATTGCAAGACATGAATGACTGAATCCAGATATTTTCTGAGCAAATGCAAAGAACTTTCTTGTAAGCAAGCTCCATTTATCAATCACATAGAAGTGGCATGTGATTCGTTACACTAAGAGAGCTGAATTCCAGGGAAACCTAACTGTTCCTGTAACTCAAGTTACAGGAGTATTTGTTTAACACAGCAGAATAATCAATGCCCAAGACAAAGGGTAGCTATCTCTAGTCCAAAGTAATAAAGAAATATTATAAATTATGTGGGCCATGCTCTAACTACAGCATAAGTCACACAGCCAGAAGCATAGGTGCTGACTCTGTACTTGTATCACAATTAAACCAATATCTGAGAATTAGAATTAAGGCTATGCATGCCATTTTTTGGAGGGGTCACTTTGTATGATGTGTCTATAGGCTTCAGAATGGTTAAAAAAAGAGACCAAATAAAACCTTGACTTCTGAATCTCTCTGCTTTGAAGAGTTTAAAGTCAGCCTCTTAATATTAATGCAACAAAGCTTTATGTATTTTTAAACTTAAAAACTGTCTTGTTAGGTAAGGAAAGAGGTTTACCAACAGAAGGGTTTTTTCATCCTTAACCACCGGAAGTTTTTGCTAGGTCTTAACTTAAAGTATCTGCAGCATTATCCCTGCAAATCAGACTTAGGGGGGGAAGTAGCCACTATAGTATTTCAATTTGGACAATAATGCTAAGTATACAAATTCACCATTATGAAACAGTTAGGGTTTAATCTCATATTTGAGAGGAAGAAGAGTGCATGAAATGGTTCTGTTACAATACCATAAAACGATGTGGCTGATAAGACCCTTTATTTTGGAAGACTTATTAATTTTCAAATTAATAGAGAAGTTAAAGTCACAAATGGAAATCATATTGCTCAATGTACTCTCATCCTCCACAGCTAAATATATCAATGAGCAAATATGACCAGTTCCCCTTTCTTAGTTTTAGCTGGAAAACAGATACTGGGCCAAATTTGCTGCTGACAAACCACAACTGATTTCTGTGGGATTACATCCACTTATGCCTACAATAAATTTAACCTTTCCACCCCTATGTGCACTGTCTGCCATTTGAAAATTCAAAGGCCTCAGTGATTGCCCCTGTCCTGAGCTGCAAAAGGACAATTTACTGGAAGCAAGGCATAAAATCTGGTACTCCTTCATTCAGCTAAACAGACATGGTGAGCTCACCTTTGTAAAGCGGTGGGGAGGAACAAAAACAAAAAACAACAAACAAAAGTGTTTAAAATAATCATTGTTACATTTTCCTGTGCAATGTTTTTAGGGTATCAGATCAGAAGCCACCACACTAAATAGTCCCAGAGTCCGCTATGAAGCAAGATTTGAAAGAGGGCTCCAAATCTCCTATATTAAATCCAATTACAAACATCAAGAAGTAGAGCATATGAAGGAAAAGGGCTTTTCACACATGGCTAAATTGGAAATAAGTTTGCTTGCTTAACTGTATACAGGGAATACAGAGTATTCCTGGTATGCTTTTGTTAACATCAGTACTAAGGAGGCCACCAAAGAATGAAGGCTGACAGAAGTGGGTCTCAAACAGACAACACCATCATGCATTTTGATACAACTGTTACTGTAAACTTCCTCCCATTAAATTCCCCATCCCTTGCTTGCCACATGTTGGTCAGTATCAAAGTAAGTGCAGCGGGGCAAAGGAAAACAGCTCTGTAGCAATGAATGACCCTTTAAAGCTTAGATAAGGTACGAAATGAAGCACCTACCACTATCAGGCAGAAGTTATAAGCAAAGAACATTAACATTTTTTTTCATCAGAATTATGTTCCCCAGGAGGACAGGTTTTTCCCCTCTTAAAAAAACTCAAGCTCAATGCTCAGGAGAGCACATAAAACTCATTGTCTGGAAGGGATGTGGAAAGCAGAAGTCAATGAGACTATCAGGGCAAGGAGAGGAAAACATGGAAGAGAACAATCATAAAAAAAGGAACAGGTAATTAGGAAGAAAAGAAACACAAAGATGATTTATTTTAATGAGAGCAAGTGAGGGACCCAGAAAGAGAACAGACCGAAGTTGTTAAACTGAAAATGGGGGGGGAGGGGGGAGGAGAGGAAGCACATCAAGCTGCCACACTGAGTTGAAGAGGGTTTGGCAGTTATTGAGCAGAGGAGCCAAACTTTTGTGAACACCCACTGCAGCAAGCAGGCTTTGTTCTACAAGGACTCTGTTCCACTAGGACTCCACCTACACTACTAAAAAGACTGCTAGCAAACTCTCAACATACAACTTTCTTAAGGAGTGGCTTCTGCCTCAAATTTTCAGAAACGATTTTAACCACATTGTACCCTGCCTATACCATTGTCAGGACAGGCAGGCAGAGACTAGTACACTTTGCATCCAAGGTATTGACAAACAAGTCCCATTTTTATGCTAGCAGGCAGATGGTTTGTTAGCCTGGCTAGAATAGGGTCTGTGGCTGGCTGACAGACATCAACCATGGGTTATTTTCCTAGTATAGTCAGAGCCACAGTGTTTGGGTTAGTTAACCTTTTATAGCTCAGTGCATACCTGGAAAAAGTCCCACAGCTCTTAATATGGGGGAATGCTGTTGATGAGGCTGGAATCAAGTCACTCTAGGACATAACAAGGTGAACATGGTAGGGTTTTTTGTTTTTAAGCTACATACCACACCAGTGAGTAATCTGCTCTCCTGCCTCCTCACTGAATTTCAAACCCAGCTGAAACCTTGCAAGCTAAATCAAGGAATAAAGCAGAACATGGCATGCTATTAAGAACATGCAGGGAGCCAAAATGTATTTTAACTTTTTCTTCAGAGGAGTTGTTGCTTTAAACCATCATTATAATGTTGCAAGTACCACACAAGAAGTGTGCAGTTATAACAAGGCACTCTGAGTGTATGGTGAGGCATGGGATCAAAGTCCAGCTGTATAACCACTGAACAAGAGTCATTATCAGATACAACTTAGATTCTTGCATTTATACCAGCCACCTCTACAGTTTAAAAAAAAAAGAATCAATTGCTCAACTTCTGACCCCTATGTGGTTCTACCAGATACCCACACAGTCAAATTCAGACAGTAAAATTCCTCCTTCCATGGTTTTCATTATTTTAAGGTAACAGTATTTTGAATCAGCAGAGTGCTGTAATACAGCCCCCAGTATATATACACACACTTCAATAGGATCAGAAGTCTATATGCCCTTGGATGGAGATATTTAAGAAGTGTTCTGCTTTCTGAAATGCTGCATCTTGGTGCACAAGAATGCCTTTCCTGGGCTGGGCAGACACTTTGGTGCCATTAATTTTACTTCATAATTCCAGGTTTATCCATGACCAGACGAAAGATATTCCACTTTTGTATTGTGAAAGTAGAATGAATTATATTGAAATTATAATTCATTAAAGAAATGTTACTTGAAGGGTTTGTTGAGATATAGTTGTCATGAAGAGAAACATTAAGGAGTGTGAGACAATGGGTCCTCAAACTAATTAACTTAGAGCTCCTACTGAGCTAGGAGATTGGTAAACATTAGTATGCAAACAAGATATGTATGTATATTTGTCAGTTTCTGCTTTCTTTTGTCTCTTATGTTAAACTGGCTTTGGCTTAGCTGTATAAATAAGTTATCTTGAGCCTCAGAGAGGGGCTCACATCTGGGTGCATTAGCAAAGTGCTTTGCTAATAAACAGAGTGGTCTGACAAATTATGTGAGTCCTGAATCTGACTTTGACAATATGGAGGTTCCACTGAGATGGCAACCATCTTCTCTGGGGCTGTGTGACTCCTGACTGTTCTTAGGACGGCCGTGGCAAGCCGGCACCTGGGCATTTGGCCCGAGCGGTCCTCCCGCCAGAACGGAAGGGTGCATGACCACAGTGAAGTCTATGCCATCAAACCTGTTGGTTCTCAGTCTGTTCTGGTAGGGATCCCGGGATCTGACATCAGACAAAACACAGAAATAATTACCTGACCAGATTCCTGGACTGAGGACTGTCTTGTCTCTGTGTCTATCCGTCCTCCCTGTGGTGTGTTTGAGTCTGGGCGTCATCTCCATCCGGGGATCGGCTGACCAAAGGGTTCTGAGTGAGTGAAATCTGCACAATCGCAGCCACACCTTGGGTAAAACCCTTGGTGTGAAAGCAAGGGTGATTGAGGCAGTAGCCTGTGGGCTCCTTTTGTGTGTTGCACCGGGCATCACTCTGACGAACCCGAATTTCCTTCTTGTGTGATTGGTGTGTAAAGTATGGGTAACCAGACGTCTACGTCGGGACAGTTCCCTAAAGGAACGCCGGCTCAGTTTATGTATTTTAGGAAGAGTCCGGACTCCTGTAAATTTCTGGAAAAATGGTCTAGGCTAAGGGGGTCAGGTAGAGTGGCTACTACCACCACTATGCTTCTGTCCCCAGAAGCCTTTACCGCTATTCTGAGGGAAAATGGGCCCTTTTCCCACAGAAATGGTCTATAAGGGACTGCTGCAGGCAGCAGAGAGAGAGAATCTGATCAAAATTGTTTGACTATTGGGTAATGTAATCAAAATCACTAAAGGATGTAAGGGGTTTCTACTGGAACTTAACTTGGCTGCTCCTGGTTGTGTCTAGATGTACAAGATGGAAGTATAATCGGGGTACAGTTGTGTAAAAGAGTAATCACAGTGCAAGGGATGTTAGGCAAAAGAGAATTGTGTGTGCGTATAGTGCTAAAATCTGAAGCTGTGTCTCAGCTATTACCTGAGAATAAACTTAAAGCTTGGTACAGCAGAGAAACTATTGCAAACATGGTCTGTTGCACAAGAGGGGAAACTGAGGTACACTACCTCATGAATTTCATAAATGACCAGTGAGTGGGGTAATTCACTAGCCTGACTACAGAACAGCCTGACTACAGAACAAAATAAGTACAGCCTGGAGGTAATTCTTCTGTTTTTCCTGCAATTAGCAAGGAAATTTGTAAAAGAAAGTGATATCATTAAGCAATAATCTGTCCCCACCAGGGGGATGGAAATTGTTTCTTTTGTTTTTAGACTCTACAAGCAAGCTGGCGCCAGCGGAAGAATAACTCAGAATACCATGGATCTATGTTTTGTGGTGTTTGTCTTGTTGCTAGCATTGTTGCGTTTTAATGAACAGAAAACCTCATGACATGGGTGGGGGATGGCTTCAAAAGGCTGACCTGGGGGGAGAAGATGTGTATGGGAATGCAAAAGGCTAACGCAGGAGAATCCCAAAATTCAGTGGCCACTGTTAGGATCTTGGGACAAAGACCGAGTAGACATCTTAAAAGACAAACTCGGCCAACCTAAAACTAAATTGGCAAAAGGAGAGGTTGATTGTTTCATGCAGTGGTGGGAAGAGGCAAATCATAGGTGGACAGAATCAAAACTTGCCTCTCTCAAAGATTCTGGCTTCTATCCCACCAGATGCAACTCATTTTACTGTTGTTGATTTGTGCTCTGCTTTCTTTTCTGTCCCGGTTCACCCTGACTCCCAGTTCCTGTTTGCCTTTTCTTACAAGGGGCAACAGTACACATGGACCACACTGCCCCACGGGTATACGGAAAGCCCGTCATATTTTTCCCAAGCATTAGCCCGAGACCTTGTTTTCCCATCCAGGTCCATACTAGTCCAATATGTAGATGATCTACTCCTCTGTTCCCCTTCATTGTCTGCCTCTGAAATTGACTCTTTAGTGCTCCTTACTGCCCTAGCAAATAAGGGTCACAAAGCTTCTCGCTCGAAACTACAACTCTGTCAAGTTTCTGTCACATACCTTGGCTTTCTCCTCTCCCAGGATTCCCGTGCACTTTCTCCCACCCACGTCCAAGCTATCCTTAGCTTTCCCCCGGAAGTTTTTCGGCATGGCTGGATTTTGCCGACAATGGATTCCCCAATATGCCTCCCTTGCAAAATCTCTCCAGGAACTCACTCGATTCTCTGTGCCTGACCCCATGCTGTGGTCCCCTGAGGCCAATTCTGCCTTTGTTTCCCTCAAACAGGGTTTGGCTTCTGCCCCTGCCTTAGGGCTGCCTGACTATTCTAAGCCTTTTACCCCTTTCTGCCACGAACAATCTGGGTGTGCACTTGGAGTTCTCACTCAGATGCACGGAGAAAAGAACCACCCAGTGGTTTATTTCTCTGCCACTTTAGACCCTGTTGCCCAAGGCTTACCCCCCTGCCTGCGTGCTGTGGCTGCTGCACCACGCCTAGTCGAAATGTCTGATTCCCTTGTTCTCCGCTCTCCTCTTACCCTCCTGGTCCCTCACTGACCTCACCCTGCTCTAAGACTCTGCCCCAGAAACCGAGAGAGAATCCTGGGTTGCCCAGGGTTGCTCTCTACATCCTGATTCCTTTTGGTGCTCGTCTAATGGCACCTTTGTAGCCCCCTTTTCACTCTACCCATCTCTGGCCACCCTGCTACACGGTGTTTCGCATGTCGGAAAGGAGGGGATGGTCTCTGCTGTAACAAAGACAAGATGGTGGGTCCCCCCATTTTAGCTCTTTTGCAGCCTGCCACTGTTCAGCCTGTACCATTTGCCAAAGCCATAATATTGGTAAACCGGTAAAAGTGGCCCAGGGGTTCCGGGGCCTGCCTCAAGCACCGTTCTTGCACAAATGCTTAAGTGTCAACAATATGAATTTATATTGGTTATGGTATGTTTATTCTCCGGTTGGATTGAAGCTGGACCGTATATTGCATATCAAACACCTGTTGCACTGTCCCTACCACCCACAGAGTGCAGGTGCAGTTGAAAGACGAAATGGTGTACTTAAGAATAAGCTTGCTAAAATTTGTGACTCTACAGGATTAAGCTGGCCAGTAGCCCTTATGGACATGAGATCCACTCCATCCCAAAGGCATAAATTAAGTCCCTTTGAAATTGTTATGGGACGTCCTATGCGAGCTATGACTATCATTACTCCTGTTCCAGATTTGAACTTGACTCACAGCGCGCTCCTTCACTATTGCAAGGGACTAATGCAAGCTGTAAGTCACTTCCATTCACAGGTTCGAGTCGCCTGGCCCACGGAACCCACCTCCGATGCTTGCCACAACCTCGAGCCAGGTGATTGGGTCTACGTACAGCGCCATCATCGAAAGCACGCCTTGGAGCCCTGGTGGAAGGGTCCTCATCAGGTACTGCTTACTACACAGATGGTTGTTAAACTATCTGGCATTGCAGCGTGGATACATGCTTCACAGTGTAAGGCGGCACCATCCCCAGAGAACCAGTCACCACCTCAGGACAACACAGAGTCAATTTTGACTCCAGAAGACGACGTAGAGGAACAGTCTGCAATACCTTACAATCTACGCTCTCGTAAGGGTTGCCAGAAGCAGACTACGAACAAAAAAAAAAAAAAAAGCAGTAGCGAGTCTAGCGCCTACTGCCTGGTGGGTGTAAAACCGTGACTGCGGTTCCCTCAGTTGAGGTTGTCAAAACCAGAAGAGCCTTGCCTCCAACATGTGCCTCTGCCTGTTCCTCGGCTGCTGGTATCTTACGGTCTGGGGAGACCACGATGACAATTCTTATATCCAGCAGCAGGTGTGGATAGCTCAGACCCTTAATATTTCTAATTGCTGGGTCTGTAGCCACATCCCAGCCCACTCTCAAACTGGTGTTCCTGTCCTGACTATCCCACTTAAGTCCCCAGACCTCACTGGAGGGCCTCGTCCGTTTAACAAAATACGGAACAACAATGACACTTGGGAAGCAGTGGGAATAAATGCATCTAAATGGATAAGTGTGGTGGAGGGAAAAGGTCGTTGGTGTTGGGTGTGTAATGGGACAGGGCTGGATCTGGGGAAAAGCCATTGCCTTCAGCATATTGTGGCCAATGGTGTATGGGATTATTCAAACAAAACTAAAAAGCGGCGGGCCGGGTATGGAGATATGAATTTTTTCTCAACCTGGGATCAAACAGAGAAATCAATCTCATGTTCCCCCTACAGTAACCTTAGTGAAAACAATACAAACTTTCAATGTCATGCAAATAACACCACTCCTCGTAAGGAGAATTACCCTGTACCCTTTGGGGGATACTACTCCTCCTTTGCAAACACCTATATGACAAATGGGTGCAACCAACCCTTCCCGGCCTTAATAGGCCTTCACTGGGTGTGTGGGACCAGAGCTTATACCGCACTACCAGCTAATTGGTCAGGAATCTGTTATCCCGCGTGACTCTTCCCACAATTCCGAGTGCTAGGAACCTTCCCTCGAGAACACCTCTGCAATTTCAGGCGAAAAAGAAGGGACTTAGATGCCCAATGGTATGTAAATAACATAAGCCCCTTAACCTGGGAAGAGGCCATTGGCGGTTCCTTAATACCACTGGGGGAGTAATACATCGTGCAAAAAGGCTCCTAAGGTTACAAGCAGTAGTTGAAATAATGGCAAATGAAACCAGAGAAAGTTTAAGAGCCCTGGCCAAAGAAACAGGGGCAATCCGACAGATGGCCCTCCAAAACCGTCAGGCATTGGACATAGTGCTGGCGGCAAAAGGAGGGACTTGTGCTCTCATTGGAGAAGACTGCTGTGTGTATATACCAGACAACACCAATGAGGTAACAGATCGTCCTAGCCACTTAGAACAAATCGCATATCTTCCCCACAAAGTTCTTTATGGAAGTGGCTAAGTAACCTTTTCAATTTCTCTGGCATAGGAAACTGGTTGTTTCAGGGAGCCCTAACTCTCCTGTTTGGAATCCTAATAATTTTTGTATGTTTTCAGTTACTTTTCTGTTGTATCCAAAATTGTGTCAGGCATGCTACACAGATAGCTGCCCCAAACCAGAGTGCTAATTTGATGATTTTAAATATCACTTATGAACAAAGAGATAAAGAATGATTGATATGTGGAACCCAGTCATTGTTGGTCACTGCGTAGCTTGACCAAAAGGAGGGATTGTGAAAGTAGAATGAATTTAATGAATTATAATTTCAATATAAGAAACGCTATTTGAAGGGTTTGTTGAAATATAGTTGTCATGAAGAGAAACATTGAGTGTGAGACAATAGGTCCTCAAACTAATTAACTTAGAGCTCCTACTGAGCTAGGAGACTGGTAAACATTAGTATGCAAATAAGATATGTATGCATATTTGTCAGTTTCTGCTTTCTTTTGTCTCTTATGTTAAATTGGCTTTGGCTTAGCTGTATAAATAAGTTATATCTTGAGCCTCAGAGAGGGGCTCACATCTGGGTGCATTAGCAAAGTGCTTTGCTAATAAACAGAGTGGTCTAACAAATTATGTGAGTCCTGAATCTGACTTTGACAGTATGAAGAGCAATGCACCCAAAATTAATTTTTAAACCCAGTAAAAATGTGATGTAAACTGTGTGCTTGTCAAACCTGTAGGCTCAGAAGTGACTAGTAAAGAAGCCTCCCACCTGACTACTCAAGTGTTACCTACTGTCTTATACATTTAGAGCACACTACCTCCTAAATCATTGCTTATGTGTAACTGTCTCCCTTAAAAAAAGTCAAATGACAAAGAATATCTGTTTGATGGGGGCAATAAGGCAGGGAATTCAATTCCATGCTTGTGAAAGACTTCACAGACTGGGATCATGTCCACATTACAGGCACTAAAGTAGTATAGCTATGGCCACAGAACTAAGCTACTGTAGTCCTGTAGTGCAGACAGAGACTACAGCAACAGAAGAGATTTTTCTGTCACTGTAGAAGCTCCACCTCTCCAAGTGATAGTAGCATTCTGTCAACCTAGCTCCATCTACACCAGATATTAGGACTGCACAGCTATAGAGCTCGGGGTGTGGATTCTTCACACCCCTGAGCACAGTAACTATGTCACCGTAATTTTTAAATGTAGACCAGACCTGTGTCTACATTACAGTTTTTTTCCAAATTTACCATCATTGCAGCCACTGTTATCTAATCCAAACAAGAAGAGACTAGGGATGCTGGAAACTAATCTATGATAGGTTTCAGAGTAACAGCCGTGTTAGTCTGTATTCACAAAAAGAAAAGGAGTACTTGTGGCACCTTAGAGACTAACCGATTTATTTGAGCAGAAGCTTTCGTGAGCTACAGCTCACTTCTGAAGTGAGCTGTAGCTCACGAAAGCTTCTGCTCAAATAAATCGGTTAGTCTCTAAGGTGCCACAAGTACTCCTTTTCTTTAATCTATGATAGTCTCCCCAATGGCAACCAGTATTGGAACTCCACTAGTGGTAGCAGCAGTAGTTATTTTGGAGAAAAACGCTAACTGAGACAATGCACAAGCAGTAGTTTAATCAATAAACTCCTTGTGTGACCATGAATTAAGTGTAGCCGGCTACAATCTGGAAATAAATAATACCAAGCTCTTACAGAGTGCTTTACATTAAGATTATTTCTACTTCTCCTTGTATATCTGATTCCATGTCCACCCTTCCATATTACACTAGTGGCAGTTTCATTTACAGCCTACAGCCAAGTTCTGCACACCTACACCCTCCCCCCTACACCCCACATAGCAGAACACCCTGCCCTCCTTAGTTCTCGTTAACTGGCTTTCTTGTGTCCAGACTCATCCAAATCTCAACTGAGCAAGGAACACAAGAAACAGTAACACTTAAGGGAGGATGGCCATTTCCTCTTCAAGAAAGGAATCAAATCAGTCAATAAAAAGAACAGGATTCTATATAATAGACTAAAACCCCCAACAAGGTTTGTTTAAAGAACTGACTGGTTTTAGAGCCAACGAGTTCTATTTTAGGAGTCATGGTATATTTGCAGGATGGCCCTGACGTACAATTTAATTAACCTACAGAACATTTTTAACATCCTTGCACAAATTTACCAGTGACATTTAAAACTGAAGCAACATCAAATACAGCTAGAACTCATTCTCCTTCCACAAAATTTCAAGATTAGTGCTCATTTTGACTAGTACAGGCTGGCTAGGAAGCCTGCACAAGCAGTTTTCCCCATACATGGCTTGAAACACAATATAGGGGTTAAAAAAAAAGTCTGATGCTGGCTTTGGACACTGAGTGAGTGTGCAGTCTACTTTATTTTAGGCACAGATACATCAGTGCAAAATGAATGTTCTAGACTGACAGTTTTATTTACTTCATTCGGATTAGGTCAGACATTGTCTGGGGTCATGCAAAAACAGAGTCATGGTCGAAGTGCCCGGAATAGATTAAACCTCTTTCTACCCTGGTCAGGGATCTAGAAATAATTCACTTGCATCAATTAAGATACTAATGCGAGACTGCATTCACTTCATTATAGGCCACTTACTGCACTCAGTACCTCCTGACACACTGCACGTACCCTCCTGACACACTGCACGTACCCTGCTAATACAAGTTCTACAGCCCAAACTCTGCTCTCAGTTCCACTGGGACAAATCTGGTGTAACTCATTTGATTTCAGTAGGTGTGTAAGTCAGCACAGAATTTGGCCCATGCATCACAAACATTTGTTTCCCCAAGTTCAAAGTTTCACACTGGGAAGACACATGAATAGTTTTGTGCTTCTATTGTTCTAATCAAGATTTTAAAATAGACTATTCTGCAAAGATAAAGTTTGAAGCTATTCTCAGTTTCTCCAGGAATCCATAAAACAAGTTGTATGAATCTCACACATCAGTTGGGCCCTGCAGCAGCAGCAGCTTCCCCAGGCAAGAAGATAGGAGGCTATCACAAGCAATCTATTCCCCTTCCCTTCTAAAAGGTAGGAGCCCTGCACCTGAAATCTGGACCAGTCATGCCTCACAAGCTTTGATTCCTTCCATTAAGGAGGACGGACCTCACTTTCCAACTGGCCTCATATACTGTAATTGTATGTTTACCAACAAAACCATTTGTACCATTTCGTGTTTCAACAGCCAGAACTTCACCACACATTTTAGGAACTTCACCACCACCAAGAAAGCAGTCCTAACCCAATAACGAAATAGCAATTCTGCTGAGAACAGGACAAAGGCTGTGTGTCACAGCACTCTATTGCATAGCGGGGCCAATAATTTAATTTCTCAAGCAATCAGTCTGTCCCTATAAGTCTTAGGGAGCACTATTGTGTATCAACTGCCTATTCCCCTACCCAGTAACTATAATTTCTAGCTACACTGAAGTGGTGTGTGGGCACTGGAAAGGTTTATCACTTTAAACAGGCACTTCCAATTTAAAAAAAAACAAAGAAAAAAAACATTCTGGTCTGAAAGTCTTTCTATCTAGGTAGTTATATGGCTGTCACCGTAGTATCTAGGCACCTATTACTGTTGTAGAGAGCACCAAAGATTAGGGGGAAAAAACAGCATATTTTTCCTATTTCTTCAGTTCGCTGAAATATATATAGTCTGATTCACTTTCCACTGTATAGGAAGCTAAGGCTTCAATTTTACAAACTCATATGTGTAACTTTACTCAATGAGTTAAATGGGACTACTCACATGATTAAAGTTACTCACATGTGTTTGCAAGACAGTCTCATCAGTTTCCCCTGTTTTTGTGGCTCTTTCATGCAGCTACAGGGAAGGGAATACGTTAAAAAATTGGAAAGTACAACTGCAAAACCACATAGATTTGAAGGGGGACCCAGGAGTAGCATCTGAAACTATCACATTTTCTGACACTGACCAGATTTCAAGTTATGTCCCTTCAGTAACATTTAAGGCAAAGTTATACAAAAATGAAGATTTTATTCTGCATTTGTCAGTTATGCATCCTAGAATTTAAGAGAACAAAGGCTTCAGACACCATAATTTACAGCCAAAAATAGTGATTTTTTATAAACCACTGCTGATTGAAATTGTTCCATAATGTCTCAATTAATTTTTGTTTCAAATGAAAGACAGTTTCAAGAGAAAGATCTGCTTACTGAGCCCAGGAGCTACATTTCAAATAAAGCTAAGAGCACAAACCTCTCATATAAAAATTGCTTAACAATCCCTTGCAAATTAGTTCTATCCAGCCACAAAAATCTCTTTACCAACTACTTAGGGTCTATCAAAGTTCAGTTCCCTATCTTCAGCAAACACAGAAACTTGCATATCTACAGAGTACTAAACTCCAAACATGTAGCAAAGAGCTCAGAAGGGCCATTCAAACCCCAAGTTGTGGGATACAGCTTATAACCAAGGGATTTTTCCTTAATTAGCTGGTAATTCATGTTTTGGGGGCTGTGTATTATACTATAAGAAGCTCTCTTTTGGTGGGAGTTTTAACTTTGTCAAAGCACCCAGTACTGGATGGGGATTATAAACTAATACATTATACGCACACTTCAGAAGCAAGCCTGGAGTCCTTCAGACCCAAGAAATAAATACCCTGTAACATGAGACAATTTATAGATTGCTGAGAAAATAGGAGCTTTTCCTCTGTGAAGTGATTAATGATAATACATCTCTGAATGTACAGTAATAACCCACCCACAGAGCAAAAAATTAACCACAGAACAGGTCAATTTGCTAGCCATTTCACCAATGGTACTATAAAAGGAAGCCTCTGATTGGTTGAAGGCTCTGACTACCAGGTATCAGGTGTAACTATGCAGGTTGGAGTTCTGTAACTTATGAAGAGCAGTTATACGTCATGTGCAGCTGCACCAGGCACCTAGATTTACCAGATGTAGGAAGATACTTAGTTTTTGATCTTGTGCCTACACCCCTCAGACATACAAGATAGAGCCACACATCTTATCATACGTTACTAATTTATATAGTCATCTGCCCTACATACACATACTGCGTGGGACTCATAGGAGTGCACACATTCTCTGCCCATGTGGTGAAGATAATCCTATCATGATTCTGAACAGAAGGTCAGCTACCCCAGCCTCTCACCATCGATCCAAGAGGTACATATATCTAACCAGACTTGCCCCATAAGCTAGGATTAAGTTCAAATTTAGCCTCTTATAATTCATACAAGATCTGCTGCCTATTTATAGGCCCGTTAGCAAACTGGAGTCCTAGCTCCTACAATAAATGTACAGTTCTGTTTTTGCTACAAGTTCTCTTTATTACCATAAGCATAGGATACAGGGCTATGTCAAAAGGAAGCCTTAAGGGTCCTGCATGTCAAATAAGTCACAGTTTTAATGCCCAACTAAATACTCAAATTTCATCTTTTTAGAGGGGGAAATCTGGTCTACTGGAACCAGAAATTCCTGTGTGCCAATTCCAGCTCTGATATTTACCTTGGACAAGTTAGTTAACCTCTCTGTCTTAGTTTCCCTGTTCATTTATACGAATATAATCACAGGGGTGTCTTGAGCATTAGCGTGCACAAAACACTTGGAAGACAGAGAGCTTCAGTGCTATGTATTAATACCAAAATAGTTTACATATTGCTGTAAAACCGCTATAGTGGCCAGGGGAGAACTCCCCAACGGCAGGCATTGCAGGCCTCTTCACAAGCTCCAGTGCAACAGTTAGGTCTACAGCAGGTAGGGCTACAGGACTTCTGGTCAGTGTCACTGCTCATGGGTAGCCTAGGATGGACTGCTCTAATTTAGAATAATTCCAGGGCTGTTTACTTTACACCAGGAATTATTTTGGCCCCAGGAGCAGCCCAGAATACAAAGGCTGCCAAAATGGCAAAAAGATACATTTGTGTTCCAATGCCTCTTTCCTCTGAGCCGCAAGTTGTATGCTGCACCTCCAAGAAACATAGCACAGAATCTCACTGCTCATTTGCCAAGACTGAAAAACTCCTGTCTTGGAATTCTAAAATATTCAAAAAGGTTGAGTTTATAATTGTGCCTCCTCCCTTCTATGCACCCGCAATCAATATAAGCTTTGCCCATATGCATAAAACATATGATTAATTCAGATGACTGTCTCTTGTGGAGAGTCTATTTCCAGAGAGTGCCTTAAAAACAAAAAAGAAATTCTCATTTTGCTCTTAGTTTTCTCTCACCACAGTTTCTCTTCCACCCTTCTCACAGCCCTGATCCTTATGTACATGTACTCATGTCACAAAAAGAAAAGGAGTACTTGTGGCACCTTAGAGACTAACAAATTTGAGTATAAGCTTTCGTGAGCTACAGCTCGCTTCATCAGATGCATCCAATGAAGTGAACTGTAGCTCATGAAAGCTTATGCTCAAATACATTTGTTAGTCTCTAAGGTGCCACAAGTCCTCCTTTTCTTTTTGTGGATACAGACTAAGACGGCTGCTACTCTGAAACCTGTCTTATGTCACAGTGTGCTGGGATTTGCCACAATGAAGACAACAGAAGCTGTATGGAAGTTACAAATACTGGATGAGAGGTTATTAGAGCATGCCAGAGCCACAGGTAGGAGACCCAGGTAAGAGATGGGAGATGACGACACAGCTGAAGCGATCCAAATACAGCAGTGAGACTGAATAAATTAAGCCCTAAATTGGGCATAGAAAATGGAGTAACAGCAGGGGCAAAGGAAGGGCAGGGAGAGACATGAACACAGGAAGAACTCTATGTTGACTGTACATCAGCATCATCCTTTAGCACCACAAAACAGCCCTATGACTGTCTCAAGTGCATGCAGACTATACACATTGTGTCTGCATGTACTGAATCTGTATGCTCTAAGGGTGATGTGCAGACCTTTATTTTTATGTTTCAACGGTTATATTCTAGGGTGGCTAGCTTAAGTTGTTGGATCTCCACACTTTCTCAGAGGTGGTAGTTACTTATAAACTCTGATTCGGTTAGGTAAACAATTAAAAAAAACCCAAAATTTAAGTTTATAACATTTCTAAACAAGAAGTTCTGTAATCATAAAACACAACAGTTCTTCAGAGCATCTGTTTTCTATGTTCTGTAAAGTGCCTTGCACATTTGAGGTGCTCTATAAATAATTTAAATATCTTTCTCACGCAGACCAACATGCATCTGTTCACTGATTATCCCTCAATTAAAAAACAAAAGCATTAAAAAAGGGGGGGCGGGTGACACATGGTTATGGGCAGAGAGGGCAAAACTGCATGCCATGTCACGTCTTAACTTGGCTCAAGACAAAGTCAATTTGTCTAAATGCAATCTGCTAGAGTTTCATATCATTTACAAAGTAGAGGTTTATCTACACTTAAAATGCCACAGAAGCACAGCTGCGCTGCCACAGTGCCTACGCCAACAGGAGTTCTTCCATTGGCATAGGTAATCCACCTCCCTGAGAGGTAGCAGGTAGGTTGACAGAAGAATTCTACACTAACACAACAGGTCATGAAGACACACTGGACCACAGCCATCCTTGGTGCCACTTTACTGAAGTCAGAGTGACACCCACAATGAACTTGACCCAATAGCTACTAACAAATTTTGTGTGAACTACCAGCTAGGTAATTCTGGGGAAACTACAATGCAGTGATCCAACTATTCTCCCTCAGTCACTTTCTACAAATCCTCAACAAGAGTTAACACCAAGAAGAAAAAGCACACAATCTGATAGACATAATAAGAAATATGCAGTGTTGTTCTAGCCACCTTAGTCCCAGGATATTCAAGAGACAAGGTGGGTGAGGTAATATATTTTATTGGACCAATTTCTGTTGGCTTGTCTCTCTCACCAACAGAAGTTGGTCCAATAAAAGATAAGAAATAACAGACTGCCACCTGCCTTTTGGAGGGCTATTTTGAAGGACTGCAAGCCCCCAAAAAATTCTCCTCATTTTGCACACATTCAAACTTGGCTATTTTTAGTCTGCTTTTAAATACTGCAAATGAAACACTCCCTACTGCATTGCATAGCACAGAGTAGCTGGAAGTCTTATTGTATATACATACAGTTCTTCTTAGTAGTAACAAAACAAAGTGACTAGCGGTCAAAGGGTAAACAAAGAACTCTCCTTCTCTTTTGACCTTTTCTAGTCCTTATCACACTATTTTAACAAAGCAGAAACTGCTTGCCACTTGCCCTTTGTGCTATAGCCCTGAAGGTCACCCATTTTTCTCCTGCATATCTGAGGACAATGTACTATGAAATACTACAATCAGGTTTTATCTGAGCTTTCAAGGTTACAAAATCACTGCTAGTAAACACAAAGTGTAAAAGAAACAGCATCTGTGACATATAAAAGAAATTTGAGTTGTTTGCTCTGATAGTAATTAAAAATCACACAGTGGTAACTATATCAGTTTCAGTTAAACTGTTCCATCAATCTTCTCAGAAACAGCAGCAGTCAAAGAACCTGCTATATCAAGGACAAATCAAGAAACACCACTGAATTTTGTTTCTACTGAGACAAATACCACTTTGTCATCAACTTTTTCATCTCAGGATGTTTCTAGTCTACCTGATAATTCTTTTATCCTGCAGTCAATGATACTCAAGCACCATGCCATACCGAAGTAATAATTTTGGGTTCTTGGATTCAATACTTAAAACCTAATCCAATGCTCACTGCTGGGCACTGTAAAATACTGAAGAACTGCATCCCAGCAAAGTTAAAGAACCCAAGAGTACAAAACACTTTCCATAAGGCTGCTACTGAAAGGCAGAAGACTTAAGGTACTGTATAACACATATTTTAAGGACAATCAGAGACTATCAAGTAAAAATCATTTAAAAAACTCAACTGTATTTGTTACAACAGGCTACACCGAAAACTTAAGTCGATCCAGCTATGTCACCCAAGGATGCAAAAAATCCATACCCGAGAGTGGCATAGTTAAGCCAACCTAAATGCTGGTGTAGACAGTGCTAGACATGGCACCTAAGGGAAGTGGATTAACAATAGTGACAGGAGAACCCCTCCCACCACTGTAGTGAGTGTCTGCATTTCAGTGTAACAGCAGCTGTCACCATGGCATTTTAAGTGTATACACAGCCTCAGCAGCATAGATTTCAGCAGTTTAGAATAGACTGTCAATAACTATTGTGAATATAGCTAGCACTTCAATCCATTTATCCGAATGTTTATAGTTCAAGTAAACCCTGCGCAAACAAAATCAGTCTAAATCAGAGGTGGGCAAACTACGGTCGGGCCCTCCTGCCCAGCCCTTGAGCTCCCAGCCCCTGGGCACATGGCTGGCTCCGGCCAGGCAGCTGCGAGCTCCTGCTGCTCTGAGCAGCATGGTAAGGGGGCTAGGAGCGGGGTGGTTGGATAAGGGGCAGAGGATCCCAGGGGGAAGTCAGGGGACAGTGAAGAGCGGGGGGGTTGGATAGGCATGAGTGTCCCGGGGGACCTCTCAGGGGTGTGGATAGGCGTCAGGTCAGTCAGGGGGCAGGGGAGGGGGGTGGAGGGGGGTCCCAGGGGTGGGTGGTCAGGGGACAAGGAGCAGGGGTTGTTGGATGGGTCAGAAGTTCTGAGGGGGGCAGTGAGAAGGTGGGAAGTGGGAGGGGGCGGATAGGGGACAGAGGCCAGGCTGTTTGGGGAGGCACAGACTTCCCTACCCGGCCCTCCATACAGTTTTGCAACCCTGATGTGGCCCTCAGGCCAAAAAGTTTGCTCACCCCTGGTCTACATCCAAATTAGTGACCTGACCACCACCTGTGTGTGCAAGCTCAAATGCTTGTTTCTTTCACCAACAGAAGTTGGTCAAATAAAAAGATATTACCTCACCCATCTTGTCTCTAATATTCTGGACGAACATGGATACAACAACAGTGCAAACAATCTATATCCAAAACGCCTTTGAAAAGGTTATCAGAAGAAATCAGTGTAGGTCTATTAATTCCTGCTTATTTTTGTTACACAAGATAACAGATCCCAAAGAAATGTAGATTCTTTGTATATGAAATAGGATTATTTTTCTTGAAAGTTTTATAAATACTGAATGGCCTACATTTTCATTCACATTTTGGTCTGAAGACACATTAAACCAACTAACAGACACCAATACAAAGTAATTTTTTTTTACAACTCTTTGCAACTTGTTTCACTGAATCATGCAAAGGAGGGATCAGTTTCTTCATCAAGTTACATCATGACCCTCAAATAGGCTGGTTTCTAAGGCTCCCTGTTACACTTATGCAGCAAGAGATGCACGTTCAAGTTTCTATAGTGGTGACAATGGTAATGTGCCAGAACATATACTATATGAAGTGAGATAGCAGATACTCCTCTTTCCCCAAAAAGATGATGTGAGGAATTAGGCTGAATATACAAGCTTCTTTTAATTGGACAACCATCTCCCACATAGAAAAAAAAAGCCATTTTTCACTAGGATCTTTACAATAAGATCACCCCCCAACCCTGCTGAACACATGCAACAGAAGTCAGCACCTCATAGATAGGGCCCCAAACCCAAAGGTTAACCTCAAACCGATCTAACAGTGTGTGTGTGTGTATAAGGAATGCATCATACAAAAAGCCCAACATTAAGCAAATTCTGAATTGTATTACACGTTAAGCAACACTATGCATTAAGGTCCAATATCCAAGTGTGGTCCTTTTTACCACTAGCAATCAGTCAAAAATGATAACTTTAAATACTGTTTATGGTTATAATTTCTCAGCCTCTACCTAATAAAGAGGCAAATGATATATATTGCTAATGCTGCACATTAACCCAGTTCTTTAATCATCACTCTTCTAAAATGAAGAGCTCTGAACTAATGTTGATTGGTGTTTGTTTTATTTTTCCAAGTCTCATTTCCATAAAGCCATATCAGAATCTGTTTGCTTCTACTTGGATACACACCCAATAGAAGAAAAAAGTTTAACCCTTAGATATCTTATTTCCATTACAAATCTGTAACGGACATATCACAGTTGCAGACTACCAGCCCCAGGGCCACTGGTACCACACTGGATAACCCCAGAAACAAGTCAAAATTGGCCAAGTGGCTACAACACAAAGGCTTCAGAACACCACTGGTGGCACTAGTCATACTTTATTATGGCCCCAGTAAGGTAAAGTTTCTTTCTACACTAAAATACAGTTCAGACAGCCATCAAGACTAAGAACAAGATCTTGTGTGTACTCAAAGAGCGTTGAAGTCAAGGAGATCTGAGGGTGCTCAGAACCAAGAACAGAGGTCAGCGATGTGTAGGATCAGGCCCCCAGAACACTCAAAGGTCAAACAGACCCCACACCAACTGAATTGTACAGGAGGCACAAAGGAAAAGGAGGAGGACTGGAAAGGGAGCAGAGCCGCTGCAAAGGGAAGAGAAAAAAAATCACGTGTGTCTGCGAAAGGGTACTCTGTGAATGTGGAGGAATTCAAGGTTTCCCACCATGACTGTTTGCGGCGCTAGAACATGTTCCCACTTACGTTCGATATAATTTGAAGACCCTCGGCTGTGGATGTACATTACTGGCTTTGGGTCCCGTCCCGTCCCGTCCCCCCTTTTCCTGGCGTCTGCTGTTTGCAGCCTCATGATGAGGCCACCTTTTCGGTCTTGATGGAGCTTTGCTGCCTTTACCCGCCCAGTGCTTAACTCGTTACCCTCACGGCCACGCACGCGAGATTTCCCCGCAGAGGCTCCCGCCTGCCTGGCAAAGCCCGGAGGTGCACTTGGCACAGAGCCGCCCCAAGCCCCGCAGCCACGTACCCGCCACCGCGGGCCCAGGACGCTGCGAAGCCGCGGCACGAAATGAAAAAGCCGATGGAACAAGGAGGCCCGGGGCGGGGAGCGGCCGCAGCAACGGGAGAGCGGCGTGAAGGGCGCGCCCAGGGCCGCCCGGAGGAGGGACGAGGGGGGTAACAGCCGCACGGCCCGGGCACCCCCACAGCGAAGGGCTGGGCACCCCTCCCCCCGCGGCTGCGGGGCAGAAGAGGCGGATGCCGAAGCTGAGCGGGGGGTGGGGCACAACTCCTCCCCCCCCTCCCCCAACCGCTCGCCCCGTGCGAGGAGACATCCCCCAAACAACCGCCCCGGAGGGACAGGGCGACGTCCGTTTACCTGCCCCCGCACAACGCCACGTCCGACTCCGCCGCGCGCGCCTGCCCATCCGCCCCATGCGGCGCGGGGCTTGTTTACCAACTTGGCGGCGCCAGGCCAGGCGCAGCCCCGCCCCCACCCCGCGCGCCCATTGGCTCCGCTGCAACCACCTCCCCGGCGCAGCGGCTTGGGGGGGAGCGCGAGGCGGCCCCCAGCCACGCCCAGCGGAGCGTGCTGGGCCCGTGCGCCCCGCGTTTCCGCCAATAGGGGGAAAGGGCGGGGGCAGCCCCAGCCAATGGGGAGGCGGTGCTGGGTGAATCCCCGCTCTGCTGCGGGCCTCCCTGGCTGCTGGCAGGAGGCTGCAGGGCTGCCGCCTGGGTGGGCGGGGGCGGTCACCGCATGCAACTGCGAACTATTGGCGCCTGCAGCCCACCCCCACGTTCCCCAAACCCTCTGCACGGCCGGGAGCTGCTGCCGCGTGTGCAGGGCTCGCTCTCTGACCGCGTCCCGCCCCTGCCACAGTTGTGGGGCCGGACAGGGGGAGCCGGGGACTTTGCTGCGAGCCAGTGCTTCTCCCGCTCCGCCCCCCGGGCTCTGCATTTCCGGCTACGTGTGTAGGCGAGGCGATCCCCCACCACCAGCAGTAACGCCCGGGCAGCTCCCTCCTCGACCCCCCCGCTGGTAGCAAGCGCTCTAGTCTAGCCCCGCTGCTGGTGTTTTTACCCCCCTGAGCAGCAGGTCGAGAGGACAGGGTGCTGGTCAGCCTGTCCCTGGGACATGCTGAAATGTAGACAGAGCCTATGGATGGATTGAAACGGGGGGAAATTCTGTTATTCTAGATCAGTGCAGCGAGGGTGAGAGAGCAAAGTGGTAAAAAGACAGGTGTCACTAGGGAAAGTAGGGATGGAGCTCGCTGCACACCTGCTGAATAATGCTTATACATCTTCCCAGTGTAGACCAGGCCTAGCTTATACCTGTGTTCATCTTACACGTTCATATAGTGCCTGTGGTAATATCATGAGGTACAAACAGCTGAGATTCGCATGTACAATTGGTCTACTCTTGGGAGAGGGGAAAAAGACTGAGGAGTGAATAGGGGAGGGGGGGTAAAAATCAGCAGAATGGCGGTGATAGGGGGATGTCAGTGCATGTGGATGACATTGAGGCAAGATATACCAAGGAGTAACTGGGACTGGAGAAGAAATGGCAATGTTAGGGATGTCACTACAGTGGGCATAAAGTGGGGATGTCCACCTACTCTATATGGATGGGGAGTGTAACTATCGGCCAGGGAGACATGGATGTAAATGAATTGCTCTGCCTGTCTTGTTTTGAGAGCGTTACTTTGTTAATCTAGGACAGACTAAGGTAATTCTTTTGGCAAAACTGTCAGAAAGGAAAGGAAGAGCATGGAATTGCAACATTTCTGCTATATACATGACATGGGCCTGGAGGCTAACAGTTTATTAAACAAACCGGCAGACATGAGACATGCCAACTAACAGATGAATTTCAACAGAGAAGCTGTAAAAGGAGCAATATACCAACCATTGTCCAAGCAAGCACCAAGCTATAGGAGGAATATCATTTTGTGGTGCTATCTGTACCAGGAAGATTGCTATTGACTGCATTACTGTAAATAGCAATTTTTTAAAAGTCAACTTTTAAAATATAAAATCATTACCATTGTCAAGGTGTGTGGATATATATTGCAAATAGAATCACACACACACACAAAATATTTCCAAAGCACTGGCTCCAGTAACTGGTGTTTCAAAGTTGCTGGGGGGCGGGAGGGGTGTTAATAAAAATAAATAAATACTTTCTTCATAGTCTGGTTGGCAGCAAACATTGCTTAGCATTTTAATTAATTTAAATCACTTTAAATAGGTTTATTTTTTAAAAGATGTTTTTAATTTAAATTAAATCATTTTAAATATTTAAATTTTAAAATCTGTTACTTTAAAAATAACTGGTTTTTATCCAACATTTGTCAGCAACTTTATGTGACCAGATTTTCAAATGCAATTGCATAAAGATAAGCCCCTAAATTTACATATCAGTACTTGAATTTAAATCAGTGGGAGATGCAGTGCTCAGCACCTCTGTAAATTACTTCATCCACATGTAGGCAGCTATTTAACTTTAGGCATCCATATTAGAAAATGTTGGCGTTAGTTTCTCTAGCCCAGATCTTCAAAGGTAGTTTGGTGCCTAGCTCCCATTGATCTCAATGGGAGCTGAGTACCTAAATAGCTTTGAGGCTCCTGGCCTCAGTCTCCCTATCTTTAAAATAGGGATTATATTTATAAATCTACTTGGCACTGGTGGTATGAGGATTAACTGGATAATCTTTGGAACATGTAAAGCATTTTAGAAGGGTTGCATATTGTCTCTGAGTTTATTAAGAATAAATCAGTTTGTATATCCAGTTAATCCATGCTCAGACTGCCAGTTATATTGGTGTGCTTTGTCCACTAGGAACTGAACAGAGACCTATAAAACATTTAACTCATCGTGTGCATGGGGTAACAAGTTTCAGCCAGTGCCAGGGGGGGCTGGATTTGAACTACACCATAGAGGATAGACTACCCTATGTACAGACTGTATCTAAAATTGGATGGGCTATTACCAGCAGGAGAGTGAGTTTGGGGGGGGGGGGGGCGGAGGGTGAGAAAATCTGGATTTGTGCTGGACATGGCCCAACTTGATGATCACTTTAGATGAGCTATTACCAGCAGGACAGTGGGGTGGGAGGAGGTATTGTTTCATGATCTCTGTGTGTATATAATGTCTGCTGCAGTTTCCACAGTATGCATCCGATGAAGTGAGCTGTAGCTCACGAAAGCTCATGCTCAAATAAATTGGTTAGTCTCTAAGGTGCCACAAGTACTCCTTTTCTTTTTGCGAATACAGACTAACACGGCTGTTACTCTGAAATCTAAAATAGTTGTGGCTCTGAAACTGAGTAGACAAACATGACATCTTCAACCAGATGGATCAACACCGGATCCCCTTTGTATTAGGTGTTGTACAGATTTATAGTTTTATATGATCCCTGTCCTGAAGAGCTTTCTGTCTGAAGATTTCTAACCTTTTTTTATTGTCAATACTCACATCTCTTGTTTAAGATTAATTCCACAATATTTTCTGTATCAGAAATATTTTCTTTACTCTCACCTAGAATAAATCTATTTCAGATTTCTTCCTTTAAATGGCTATTTATCTTAATTTAGCCTACTGTTATACTGAATTTGGGTGCCAGTTCTATGAAAAGGAGACATCTCCCTTTGTCGGAAAGGTTGCCTACCCTATGTCATCCGAGTTCCCCCTGAAGAATCTTTCTTACTTATTGTGCAAGGCACAGAGAATACCTCCTGATTTTGTGATGCCCTGTGAGTTTCTGGCCCAGCGACTGTTCCACTGTGGATAAATACTTAAATAGTACTCCTGGAGGAATTCTGTGCCAAAAAGTTAAAAATTCTGCCCACAGTATTTTAAAAATCTGCATATTTTATTTGTCAAAACAACAACACAACACCAGTTTCAATTATTTTGGTAAATACCTGTCAGCAAGTATGTCTTTAACAATACAGACAACCAAAAAGATTCAGGAAATGTTTTTTGACAAATAGATTCCTTACTAGGCATATTAATACAGAACTTTGAGTCATAATTCATTTTTTAACTACAATACAGAAATGTATTTCCCACACCCCTCAGAAGCAGTGCAAAGGCTTGGGCAAGGAGTCTTGGGTAATACAGGAGCTGAGGAAGAAGGAAGTCATTGCTGGGAAGGAACCTGGGAGTGAATCTGAAGGGTTGTTAGGTGTGGGTGGTAAAAGTATGGAACAGTGGGGGTTTTTTTGGTTGGGGGGGGGAGGAGTGCAAGTAGGGCAGTACCCTCCAGCATGCACTACCGGCAAAAGATTTTTACTGGGTACTGGGGGTACCGGAAAGACTTGGGGCTAGCCCCTCCCCACCTCCATAAAGGAACATATCATGGCTAGGGAGGGCATTCATTCTTTATATGATTTTAACAGCACAAAGGTTTTGTTTAAGTTTGTTAGTATACGTATTGCGTTGTTAAGATGGTCAGGAGTCCTCAAGAGTGGGGTAGGGTGTGTGTTTAAAAAGTGTTTTTGATTCTGTTTCTCCCCATTGGTCTGAATTATCCATGTCATTCATACTGCGTCACATCAAGTCCAGATCATTAGAGGAATGCCTCTGCTTGCACTGACCAGAGGATGTTTGGATTCTGATAGCAGTCCAGTTCTGCAGCCTGATGGGAATCAGGTGTTGTCCCCAGTGTACACAGAACTCTTCTTTGCAGCCAAACTAGTCTAACATGCATTTTGTTAACTGGAACTAGAGCAGCAAAACATAGGAAACAAATGCCTCATTTTCCAGCTTCGTAGGTGAGAGAACTGTAAGTGAAGATTATAATGCCAGACACTGATGGACTTAAACCAGCTGCCTCAGGAATCTGCCAGGAACTTTGCTGAAAATATGTTCCTCATCTTAACAATGGACCCAAGACTTATCACACATCTGCCCACCTTTATTCGAATGAAGCTCCTGATCTGACAGCTCAGGCATTGTCAGTTTCATCCAGAAAAATTTACTAATTTGGAACCTAATCCTGTAAACCTTTAATCATTTGATCAATCCTAGTGAAGACAACAGGACTATTTACATGACTGTGGACCACTTTTGTGGTAAGAGTTTCAGGAGTCTGTTCTGTTCCTCTAAAGGAAGTTGAATCTCCCATTGCAATGCAATGTTTGGGTACCCTACGATAATGCAGTTTAGGATACAGTTCTACTTAAAATTTGTCTTTTAATAAGTCATACATGTGCTGAAATGGCTCCTCACCCAACTCCCATATTCCGTATAAACAGAGTGAAATACTACATATTTTAGGGGAAAGTGAGTAGTTAAGCATGTTGATATCTGTATATACAAACACCCATTTCATCAAAGTACTGGGAAATATAGTCAAACTTAATTTTCTATGGAATTTGAAGAAAGTTTAATAGCCCCAATTGTTTTCTGTATTAATCAGTGTGTGCCTGAAAAAATTACATGCCTTCTAAGAGAAAAGCATCAGTCCACACTTACTGAAAAAAAAAATTCCTTCCAACTGGTGTTCAGAAGAGTGCTACAAGACACATACATACATAATCTAATGAGCAGAGGGCAGAGAGGATACCCTCCCATATTATGACCAGCAAAAAAAAAAATAAAAACAACAAAATCTCAAAGCAGCAGAGGTTCACAGATTTGCATACCTAAAAACCTGTGTTATGCTTTAAACCACCTCAGCACATGCCAGGTTTATGAACATTAAAAAGTTAACTGCAAAGGAACACTGAAGCCCTTTAACCTGATTGTGTGCCAGCCAGTATGCCCTCACTGACTAAAGGTGCAGTGACACCTGAACAGCTAAAAATCAATCTTGTCCTTTTAGGCTAAACAGAGTCATGTAACTGGCTCCATCCCTGTTGTTACATAACAGATGACAAAACTCCAGTGGGGCATGGTGCTGGCACATAGGGTCTCAGACATGTGGTGTGATTTTTCAGAATCTCTTTTGGGAAGAGTCATGTATGTGAAATAGCTAGTACTTATGATTATGCTATTTCTATGTATGTGTATTCATCTTGGTATCTGAAGTTATGAATATTAGCTGTGTTTACTCAGTTTGCTCCTGTGGTAATGCCCACAAGGTATTTAGCCAGCACATGAAGGGACAAGTCAAATTGAATGGCCCACTCAGGAACACTTAGCTCACAATGGACCCTGGAAGACACCTGTCTACACCTAATGGACTTTTTGTGAACATTCTAACTAGAATATGGGTGGAGGCGATGGACATATAACTTGCCCATGTGACTCCAAACACCATCTTTCACAGTGAGAACAGATTTTCCTTCTACTTGGCAGAAGCGAAAAGACCCTGTCCTGGAAACATCTCCATTTTGCCTCTTTCCTGCTCCGGCCTCTGGACTATGAACATATACTAATGGGAGCATTCTAACCAAGGGACTGTGGACTTTAAGGTAATCTGGAGCCTTCATATTTCCTTGCAGATGGATTTATGAGTTGGATATGGTACAGAAACTGTTCTAGCCTCATTGATTGTCCATTGCAAGGGAGAAATCTGCAAAGATTTGAGGTCTGCTGACTTTCTCAAATGAGTCAGCAGGCTTTGATACCTGTGGTATAAGCAACATAGCCCTTGCTTGAGTGGTTTTGTTCTTTCCTCTCCAAATGTCAAAACCTGTTCCCATTGAACTTAATAGCAAAACTCCTTTTGAACTCAATGGGAACAGGATTTGGCCCCAAGAGATCAGAGAACGTGATTTTGATCAATTGCTTATCTGTCCATAGACAGTTCTCAGGCACGTTCTGCCAGGCTGATTTTGATTGCCCCTCCTGTATGTCATGTTGAGGAAAACAATTTGGGCTGTAGTTATATCAAGATGTATAAGGCACACACAGTTCTATGTCTCTTTTCCATCAAATCCAGATGGTGCAGCATCTTTGCTTTCCTAGTGCCTGGTGGAGAGCAATACTTAGATAAAGGTAAGCTGGCAGAAGCTTAGTTTGGACATTAGGGAGGCACTCAGTGTGTTAAGGGAAAGTTGAGCGATTGTCCTTCCTATCCTTCTTTCATTTAAAAGTTTTCAATTTGGGGTGCTGCTGGATCCTCAATGACACCTGGAAGTACAGGTGGCACCAGGGGCCCAAAGCATCATTTTACAACTGCATCTGTTCAACAGATGCAATTATAAAATTTTAGACAGGTAAGGGGGGTTATTGGAGGGGATAGCGAGAGTGTGGGGTCCCGGGCTGGGGAGGAGTCACATTAAGGGTCACGTGCCTCCTTGTGTCCCTCCTATGAGTGCAGTTCCAGCAAGAAATGATTTCTGCTTGCATCACTGGAGTGTGGGGGAAGCTGAGGAACAGTTAGGGAGTTTGGAAGCCTCCCCCATGCAGACCCTTAACCTCTGTCATTCAGTCAGACACATCTGCCCGTCTCCATGTGTCCCTGCACCCCCACTCATTCACTTTCTTCCCCCACCCCATGTGGCCCTGCACCCTCATTCAGCCACCCCTCCTCCTCTGTCCCTGCACTCCCACTCAGTCACCCCCTTCCCTGTCCCCATGTGGCCCTGCACCCCCACTCAGCCCCTTCTTCCCCCAGCCCCATGTGGCCCTACACCCCTACTTCCATTCAGCCCCTGCCCCAGTCTGTCCCCCCCACTAGCCCTTCCAAACCCCAGTTTGTGACCTCCCAGCAGCCTCATGTGCCCCACTCTGTCTGTCCCCTCCCCCCACATATCTCCTCACCTGGCTCTGCAGTCAGGGCGCTGTGAGGAATGCAGCCTTTTCTCCTCCCTATCCGCAGCTCACTGCTCCCACCCAGGAGCAGCTGCCTTCTGTTCTGGAACCACAGCAGTCCCTGGTAAATGACTGCAGAATGTCTTTTCTGAAGAGACAAACAAAATGCTGCGAAGGGACATGAATTCCACACATGCGCAGTGGCACAGAATTCCCCTAGTAGTAAAATAGGCATGTGGGGAGAGAGAGTGTATGTATGTATGTATGTAAGAAAATAACTCTGTAGTCCAGGGATTAGGATGGGAGGTGAGAGACCCTATGTCCTGTCTCCCTGCTCCAGTCACTCTTTCATTATTTATCCACAGTGGAACAGTTTCAACAGGAGCGACTGTGGGAGAATACATCAGAATATCCCATTGCTCAGTGGCCTTAGGGAAAATGGCATCCTGGTCAAACTTGTATTTTGATATCCCTGACCCCTGCTGCCTCCTCAAGCTCCCAACCCGCTGGCTGTTTTGTATGGGATCAAAACAGGTGCCCGTTGGAATTATTAATATTTGAAATTGAAATTTGAAATTATTAATATGGGAAATTGTAAATTCCTTTATTAAATCCAAAGCCAAATGGTACTTTTATGCAGTTACTCTAAAAATGCCTAAAAAAGTCTAACTAATAAGCAACTCACTACATCCAAACACTAACAAAACATTTATAAGCATTTTATCAAGATACTTATAAATCTGTGAACCACAAGGATGCTCAGACCCATATTAGTCTGCTCTAAAGTGGTCAGATATTAGCAGTGACCCCTTTAAGAGTTTACTTTTTATACCCTTTAACTAACAAGTGATGTAATTGCCAATTACTGACTTCAGCAACCAATCAGACAATTCACCCTTATTTCCTGTCTTAATCCAGATAAGGTTTACAACCTCCTTTCTTCCCAAGGCATTTACTCCCCTCCTTTTAGCTGTGCAACAGTTTCCCATTGCACCTGGGTTCACACAGGCTTTGCCACTGCTGTGTGGATTGGAAGGGCTGTGTTAGCTCATTTTAAGACAGATTCACTGTTTGATTTAAAACCATCTGTAGTCATCCCTGTTGGTCAGAGGCCTTCTTTATAGAAACTTCCCCTTATCCAGTTAGTTAATCTTTGAACCAGACATCCTCCCTACTTTATATCATCTGGCCTTATAATTTATTGTTTTCAAGGCCTTCCTTCTACTTGCTAGTCAGAACCTTTCTTTACAACACATATATATTTCCTTAACCAAACTTAAACTAACTTTAATTCTTTAATTTTATATTTATCCTACAGTGCCTAACTCATTCCCAAAGAACCGTCTTAGGCAGCTGGTTCCCATTCATGGAGTGCTAAGCAGAGGCAGGCTCCAGCCTGGATTTAGGTGCCTATCTCCAAGCTGGGGTGGGGCTTAGCACAGCACACACCAATGGTGTCAGTGTCTCCCACTGGCTAATTTAGGTGGCTCCCTACCCAACATGTCCGGGGGGGGGGGTGGGAGGGGAGTCAGAGGGAAATGAGGAAGGCTGGTGTCTGCCCTGTCATTTATGCCCTCATATGAGAGCAAAAGGAAGCACAGGGAGCTTGGATGGTCCCAACAGACACTGCTAGGTAAAAGAACTCCCCTGGCCTTGTGCATGAGATGCAAGCACATCAACAGTGGTATCCACATTGATGCATACTGAAGAACCACCATTGTGCCAAGTTACATACAAGCAAGGGGAAGTCTTACATTCTGGCTCTGTGTCAGGTTTGTTCAGAGGCTTGTTACCAATAACGAGGAAAAGGTGGACAATCCTACCAGATCCAGGTTCTTAGAAATTGGGGCTGGTTAGACCCCAGCTGCACTGGCTCTCAGTAGTTTACTACCCACTCCCAGAGATTCATTCTAAATTATTACCGCTGGAGGGTGAGAAGCACTGGGGATGCATTACTCCAATCTGAAAGTATTATTCATAAGATAATGTGTTTTCTTCTACATTGCTGAAGGTTGCTCTCTGTAAGCAGGCTGCCCCGATGGTGAACGTCTGGGTTTCTCTCATGATACTGGCAGCAGAGCCAGCTGAGAGGGGACAACTTCATGGAAATGAGCTTCTGTCCCTCTAACAGACTGAAATGCTGGAATGTTTAAATTTAAATGGACATGCTCTAGGTGCAAGTCACTAGTCTGTCAGGGGTTCACAGTTTGGGGAGAATTCAGCTCAGTACCAGTGATTGGCCCATTACCAGTAGCCAGTCCTTTGGGGGTGGACGATAGGCGATATCTGCACATTTGAGCTATACAAGGCCCCTTTACTGCTGTTTGGTAGCGGATGGTCCATTCCTGAGGTCAGTCAGGGAAGGCTGTTTAATTCAGCCATAGGGCTCTACACCTCCATGTTTGTATTTGTGCAGATAAATACCAATTAGTGTCAAATCTCTGGCTGAGCTCAGACACACATCAGCTAGCCAAAAAAGAGCTCAACAGCAAACTAAAGACACTGAAAAAGAATGACTGGCCCTGAGTTTAAGACACAAGCATAGGTTCTGCCACAGACTCACCCTGGGACCTTGAGCGAACCATTTAACTTATCAGATCTGTACAACAGGGCTGAGTGATAATCCTCTGCCTCACACTGCTGTTATGAAGCTTGATCCTTTGACAGCCTCGGATGAAAGTCAGTAGGGAAGTGCAAGCTATTAGTTTAACCGTAAAGCTCTCCCTAGTTGCTTTTCTGAAAAAGACTCTGCCCTCAGGGTCTGATTTTTGAGGAACTACCTGTAAATAGTGTAATTTCACCCTCCTTATGGATCCCAGACTTTTCCATAGAATCATATAATTGCAGGACTGGAAGGGACCATGACAGATCATCTTGGGTGTCTAGCCTCCAATGGCTCAAGGTGGGACAGGCCCAAGATACCACCTTGCACTCACTTCTCTCAAAAGACAGCCCATGGCTACACATTGCAAGCTGATTCATTTCTGCACTGTCCACACTACAAACCCACACATAGGGCTGCTTGAGATTAATCTACATAAAAGGTCAAATCTGCTTTCAAACGCTGGGCAGAGTAAGCCTCCCAGGAAAGGGACTCATTCATCATGGCATTGCTTTAGAGAAATCACAGGATGGTCATGGGGGAAATGGCAAAACTCCTGGAAATAGTTTAAAAAGTCAGGTGTCTTGGCATTGTTTCATGCCCTAAATAACCTTTATTTCCCCAGCCTTGTTTAAGTCCATTGAACTTTGCATGTGCGCTGGTAACAGTGGGCTAATCTAGATAAAGGAACTGTCACTTCAGAACTGACCTTTATAGGTCTTCAGCCTTTTTTTTTTTTTTTTAAAAACCTTGAATTCTTTCCAGACAGGGAAATGAATATCTCACTGGGAGTCCATTGCTCTAAGCCTTTGTGTGGCCAGAGCAGGGCTGCTGAGCACTCCTGCTCTGCGTTAGCTTCCTGTATGACCCAGAGTTTGACTTGGCAGCACTAAACATTCTCTGAAACTGACTGATATGTTCGCCATCTTATTCACCTACCTACCCACCCACCGGAATCACACAATGACAAATCATGGGGGGGATGGGAGTGGGGGTGTTTGTTTTTAAAAAGATCATACAATCCATGATTCTTAGTTACTAATTATTTTGGGTTCAATGTAGCCCAAAATGTCAATCTTCCAGGCACGCTGCAAAAGCCATATTTGATAGGGTTTTTGGAGAGGGCTGACGCATGCTTCCTAGCATGATGAAAGGCTGGAAATGACTCTCTGTGCGTAGCTGGCTGAGTTCCTGTTGGAAATTATATTAATTATTTCATTGTGCTGCTAATTTGATCTCAGGGCACCTTGAGCCTTGGAGAGATTTTTATTTAAATGTGAATAAAATAAATTCAGCACTAAAAGGTGGTATGGTACTTTCCTGACCCACAACCAAATACTGGCACGAATTACGGGGTGGCATAAGTGGCAAAAAATCCTCTTAACTCACAGTTATCTGGTGACTCCTGTGTGTGATTTACACCAATTTGATATTTTGTGGGCAACAAAATTAGACCCTTCTGTAAAGAAATGTAATTGCCCCTGACTTCATTGGGAGCTGCAGCAGGTCTGCGTTTAGCCTTGGAAGAGTTGTGGATGATGTGGGATATGTTAAAGGACATGACCTGATTCCCCTCTCACATGCATTGGTTTTACTCAAGGATGCTGGAACTAGAGGGGATTCTGGTGCTGTAGTACCCCTGGGCTTGAAGTGGTTTCTATCATAAACAGGAATTAGTTTTGATCAATGGCTTTCAGCACTCCCACTATACAAATTGTTCCAATGCCAATGGTTTTACTCCACTGGAATTAGGAACAACCGTGGAGTTACTCCTTATTTACACTGATGTAAGTGAGTCAAGGATCAGGTCCTGAGCATGGGGGTCTGTTAGCCTCTACTTAGTTGCTATTCCTGCTGTGCCCCCTTCTAATTGCTGTGGCTTACATGGCTTATTCATTTTGCGCATCCCTGGAATGCTGGGATCATGCAGGTTACACTATTTCTGCACGAGCTTAACCCTGACATGGCCTCAGGAGCTGCTACTTCGTCCAGGCTGCAGTTGACACATGCACCTCCCAGTTTTGGGAAACTTCCACTGCAGCTGCTTGGCCCTGTACCTAGCTCAGCTATAAAGGACTCCAGCTGCCATCATTTCAAAGCCTCCGTCTATTTATATATTTTTTTATTATACCATAAATAGTGCTGAGCATGGACACCTTCAGCCATGCAGACAAACCATGCACTTACTGGCACCAGTCAAAACAGTTAAACATGCGGTATGTTGTGGAAGATAAACAACCCACTGCTTAGACTTGGTTAACTCCTTCAGTCCCCAGAGCATGCACAGCAGCTTGACTTAGGGCACACTACGAGATGCACGACAGTAAGGCCATAGTAAAGGATGAGGCATGAGAGGAAGTATGACCTAGCCTTCAGGGCCTTCGCCTGAGACACTGGTTCTATTCCCTGCTCTGACACAGATTTCCTGCATGACTTTGAGCAAGTCACTTAGGAACTCTCTGAAGAATGGGGATAAGAGTACTGCCCTATCTCACAGGCGTGGGGTGAGGATAAAGACATTAAGGATTGTGAGGGGTGTAGTAATGGGAGCCACGTAAGTTACTTAGGTGAGAAATTTGGTAAGGACACAAAACCTCCTACCTCTATTACATGTTAAAAAAGTCCTTATTAAACTGAACTACCACTCTTCCTCATTAACACATACTGGGGTTAGGCACAGTTACAAAAGGCCACTTTCACCACTCCATAGAGGAGCCACAAAAGCACAGGGGGGCTCCTGGCCCATCAACAGCTAGTATAAGGGGTGTCCCCAACACCTGCCTATGGGGCATATTGGGGAAAGGAGAAGGGGACAGGCCAGGGGTGTGAACAGAGCACAAAGCACTGTGGCTACTGTTTTGCTTCCCTGAACCTACAGGACCCCTGGAGAGCAGAATGCACATTAGAAAACTTGAGGCTCCTTTAACTTACAGCAGGAGTTGGCAGGGCCTTCAAGCTTTGCTTAAAAAGAAAAGCAAGCCACACCCACAACCAAAAATTAAAATCTGTGCAATATCCCAGCACATGCAGCCAGAACTGTGGCTGGCTGCACATTTTAAACAGTTTCCACCAGAATCAGCTCACATATCTGTCCCCAGCTGTGCCAGAACTCTGGAATGTTTGGAAACCAAAGTTGGCCTGCTATCTTGTTGCAATAGGGGAGGTTCAAAAGGCTTTAACCTCAGCAGGAGAGAAAAAAAAAAAGTTGTATGAAGGGAGAGCCAAGTGATTAGGGTACTACCAAATTCACGGCTGTGACAAACGTGTCATGGACCGTGAAATCTGGTCTTGTGTGCTTTTACCTTATAGTAAACAGATTTCATGGGGGAGACCAGCATTTCTCATACAGGAGGTCCTGACCCAAAAGAAGGGTTGCAAAGTTATTGTGGGGGTCAGGGGGAGATCATGGTATTGCCACCCTTACTTCTGTGCTGCCTTCAGAGCTGGGTGGCCGGAGAAGGGTGGCTGCTGGCCGAGTAAGGGTAACAAATACCACACCATGCCATCCTTCTGTGCTGGTGCTCAGAGCTGGGCTCCCTGGCAGTAGCTACTACTCTCTAGCCATCCAGCTCTGAAGGCAGTGCCGCCACCACCAGCAGGGGCGCAGAAGAAAGAGTGGCAATTCCGAGACACCCCCGCCCCTTACAATAACCTGGCGCACACACCCCCTCCCCCCCAACTGCCTTTTCGGTCAGGACCCCTATAGTTACAACACTGTGAAATTTCAAATTTAAATATCTGAAATAATGCAATTTATAATTTTTTAAATCCTATGACCGTGAAATTGACCAAAATGGTCTTTGAATTTGGTAGGGTCCTAAAAATGATCTTTTAAAATGGTTGGTGCTATTTGCTATAGACGTGCTGCCCTCTGGTGGTGATCCTAGGGTATCTCTAGTTCCAATAGCTGTTTAAGTCCAGAAAGTGAAGAAAACAGGAAATCAAGAAAACAACTTACCCAAATTCAATTTAAAATGCAGATGAAATTAGAAGCAAACAGAATATTAGGAATAGTCTGTGTTATTAAATTACAGATCATGTGGTTGAGAAGAGTAAGACGGAATTGACTGGGAGCTTTGTTTTGAGTTGTAGACTTTTTACTTTAGTGGTCAAACTATATGGTCAAAAGAAAAGGAGTACTTGTGGCACCTTAGAGACTAACATGGCTGTTACTCTGAAACCTGTCTATATGGTCAAACTAATCCCTGCTAGTAGTAGTAGAAGGGAGACTGGATGATTAGTGGTTAAAGCAGGGGAGCAGGAATCAAGACTGCTGGCTTCTCTCTCTGGCCTTGCCAGTGACACACCATGCTACAGTGAGCAAATATCTTACACCCTTTGTGCCTCCGTTTCCTCATCTGAAAATGGGGATAATAGCACTGAGCTCATATGGGTTGTCAGGGGCCTTAAATTAACGTATGGTCATAAAGCACTTGGAGAGACTTAACTAAGAGGTGGCACAGCAGCATTGTAAACATCCCTCAATGCCAGCTTCGTTTATGGCTTTGCTGCTGCTTAAGGTATATTATACATGGACAAAAGGCATCACAAACCTGATTTCAGTGCAAAACGTCCCTGAAGCAGACAGCAGCAAGTGGTAAAAGGTGACAGGTCAATAGACTCAACAGACCTCCTGCCCTCTTTTGAATGATGCGGTAAATGCTCCAAGTAACAAGGAGACCCTTCAACATCAGCAAGTGAAGCTGCTGGAGTTTTATCAGCCACCTTCACCAGCAGTTTTCCCCTGGACAGACCCTTCAGTCTCTCTGCTAGGTGGGGAAGGAAGCAGAAGTGACCAGAATGCCCCAATCCACTTCGGAGGCAGAACAGAAAGAAAGAGATACCCCCCACACACACTCCCTTCAGGTGGTCAGGAAACCGGAATTTTCCATAGGAATAGCTGAGATATGGCACATTCAGTACAGGTATCACTCCTCTCTGCCTCACAGCTTGAAAATAAAACCAGTGATCCCTTTTAAGGCATCTCATGCAGTGGGATCAATTAGAGTTGAGGATTTCTCATCACATCCATGGGAACAGACGGGACTAGTCAGTACCAGTCACTATGTTTGTCAGTCTTTCCTCTCTACCCAGCCTACAGCCAGCATTACAGCACCTCATACCAGCTAGTAAGGAGGCAAAGGGCAGAACACCTGCAGCTCCCCATTTACTGCAGTTCTTAGTGCTGGGCACCTCTGAAATCCAGGCCCTAGGTAACTGGGTGCTTACCAAAGTCCTAATAGACTAGCTAGACCAGTCTCCTCCCATGCTCCATTCCTATCCTTTTCCCTTACCCAAAACCCACCTTCTGCTATTCTCACCACATCCTCCACTTTCATTCTGCCTCCAATGCACAATTATCCAGCATCTACACTTGCTTTAGTGTTTCCTTTCTCTCTTACCTTTCAGACAGATGCTGTATGCCTGGAACAGTCTTTCCTCTTAGATACCATCAACCTCATCCTCAGCTAGTGCAAGTGGCATGGCTCCCCTGAAGTAAATCTAATGAAGGCTCAGACCCTGTAAGGCATTCCCTGAAGGCTTGACACAAACTGAAGCAACCAGTTACACAGCAGCTTGCAGGATCAGGACTATAAGCTTGCAAGCTCCTTCTGGCCTTCTACAGATACATATAGTCCCAGGTACAATTATGGTGAAAGGGTAGTACTGTCAAGTTTAAACAGCAAGCGCCGCCTGAAGATCCTCAAACTGGGGTGAAAGAGGAGGAAACAGCAGCTGAAAATGTGATTGATTTTATCATCATCATCCAGGACTGTAAGATATAACCACATTAAAACACTGGCAGAAATATCTAAGGAATAGAGAATTACTGATGGCTGCTTTTTTTGGTGGATGATTAACTTGTTCATGAGAGAATGGGCCAAATCCTGCTTGGTTATACCACAGACACCCAAATTTGGCTTAGTTTTTAAAAGTTTGTCTTTAAGAATGTTATCACAATTAAGATACAGAATCTTGGCCTCTGTGCCGTGCCTGGTAGAGTCCTGTTCCCTCCTACTGATATTAGTTATTTATAGCACAGCAGCAGCCAGAGACCTACTCATAGCAGGGCTCCAGTGTGACTTGTGCTGTACACAGTGTAGGAGACAGACCATGTCTTGACTAGCAAGGCCACTAAAATCCCAATTCAGCAAAGCACTTAGGCATATGCTGAAATCCCACTGATTTTGCTGGGTCTTAAAGCACATAAGCATGTGCTTTACTGGATCAAGACCAAAAAACAAAACAAAAAAACCACTTATTTAAAAATATTAAAATGTTGGGTCACAGAACTGATTTACCTTGCAAGTGCATAGGTAAAAGGTCTCACATACTAGGCACTGTGCTGCAGCTTCCAGCTTGGAAAAAGCTCAGGTTATCCATTCTCCTTTCCCTTTTCAAGTTTTCTGCACCACACTAATATCATGAGCAAACTTTAACTTTTGTGCCACACATGTGCACATCAGAGAACTTCATACTACATAAGAATAAGCCAAGGTCACTTTAAAAGTTGTACACATAAGTTTATATATAAACTTTTGCACAGTTAAACCCGCTCTACAGTAGACACACAATATACTCCACCACCACACCTCCAGGATAATATTGTCAGTGCAACTAACAGAGTCTGGTATAAGTTGCCTTTTAATTATATTCAAAAGAAAGATTTTAGGCAGACGTGCTCATTCAAGGCTAGCTCCTCAGCTGATATAACCAGTACAGCACTATCAGCCTCAGTGGAGTTATGTCAATTTACACCAGATGAGTTACCCCTTTGTTCCTTCATTTACAATTTCAGATTGCCTAAAATAAGTTCGTTCTCACATAAATAGGCCACAAACATGTGTAGCCCACAGGATTTTCTTCATTGTATATAAAAATTTTATACCCACTCCACACTATGTTATCTGAGGAAAAAAATTCATCTAGTTAAAAATATTAGATGTGATCCCATTCAAATCTGACCCAAAATTTAGAGATTTTATTAAAAGACCAAAAACACTTACACAAACTTAAAACCAAACAAATATGCTCATTATTTTTAGATTCCCATGGAAACACCTTTTAGTAACAATTAGCTACTCTGCTGTAGCATTTGTAACCAACACATAGCAGTAGTGAGAAAAATGACAGCGACACAGACAACAAAAAGCAGAACTGAGTTGTTTATCCAAGCTGAGGTACATAAAATCCCTATAAACACCCAAATTAAAATGTTTTTTTAAACAATTTGAATGAATCTTTATTAATATATCAATATTAAATGAGCATCCTTTTAAATATCAAAGTAGGTTAGATTTAACAAGTCTATTGGAAAAACAATTTTAAAAATAAATTATCCAGTGCCTCTTCTAAAGAGAATATCTGCAGACATTAATTTTTACTCCTGTGGATCATATCACATTCATTCACACAAGCCTTTCACAATGGTATATTTTGCACATTGATTAACTGTCGAAGAAAAATAAGAGCTTGTTTATGCACTTGACACTCAAGTTAGATCAAAGGAGTTCTATTTCTTAGAAATGGACTTTTGGAAGAAAAAGAACACACTGAAAAATGGAATGATTAACACATCTAACAAAAAGCTTGAGTCAGACACGTGATGTTAGCTGGCAACAAGCGCTGTAGTTTTTATGGGGTCATGTTAGCCTTGTAATTATTTTCAGTTTCAATCATGCCGTATTTACAACAGACTGCAGATCAAAAAAAAAAAAAAAAAAAAAGTCGCATCCACATTTTGATACAAACTGTAGCAATGTATTTCCAAAATAGTCACTCTTACATTAAATATTTATATAGTTTTTTTTAAGCTTGTCATAAAAAGTATTTAAACAATACAAAAAAAATAGATAGGTCAAGCCTAGGTCAGTGTAAGAATCTCTTTATAAAGGAGAGGTAACGGTTCTCCCTAAAGTGATTACATTACACATAGGAATCAGACCAAGAATACACACAGGAAGCTACAGGTCAATAAGTTTAATTGAAGTTCTGTCATATTTCCAACCTTTTTGGTCATCTGAGGTTTGTAATGGTGAACAAAGAAGATGTTTCCTAACACTTTAACTGCCAGAAAAAGATAGGAAAATGTAACTCTCACGTCCAGAGTGGCTTAGGGGTTTATGAGTTTGTACACAGCCTCTGAGCTTTTAGCTCAGCCAGTAGAGGCTCATGCTTTTAGATCTGACCCAAGGACATCTTATACAAAGCAAGACTTCATTTGCCACATCCCATTAGGGTACTAATGAGCAACTTTTTTAGACAAAGGGCCAGATTTGGATTTCAGTGAGGCTTCCAGAATTGGGCCCAAAGTGTTGGAAACATCCCTATGGGAATAGCAGTCTCCCTTTCTAACACTCACAGCCAATTACATTAGTTTACTCTCCTGCATGTACGCTGACCATCTCACTTGTCCAATTATGATTCTGTGACTTACTTCTAATTAGTGTTAGCACTTTTCACTTTCAAAGTGCTGTGCAAAGTATTGGAATACAATTAACCCTCTTTGCAACTTCAGGTCAAAGCGTAAACACAGGTCCTAGGCTCCCCCTACATGCACCTGTAAGGTTCTTCATCTCTAGGTCAGCCTGTACTACATACAGACTCTCTCTGTTTACACCAGGTGATATTTAGATCAAGTGCATTCAGGTACTGCTCAGGTACCAATGCCAAAGCTGGGTTTTCAAGGAGCCAAGTGAGTTAGGTACCCAACTCCTCTTGAAATTCACAGGAAGTTGGGTACCTAACTCCCTTGAAAAAGCCCTGGAAGTTAGCTACTAGATTTTACTAAGTATCTCATGATAGTTTTTAAAAGTTTTCTTAAAAATATATGGCACTAAGTGTAAAACTATACAACCTCCTCATTTAAAATGCCATACTTCACGGCAAGGCTTTAAAAAAAAAATCTTCCAACTTATCTTTCTTCTTCATCTTTAAATATACAACTGGTGAGATGCCAGGGTGTCCATAAAAGGTCGCACCAGGTTGTCTGTTGAGAAGTAGAATACCAAGCCAAAGGTAATGGAGATGGGAAGAGCAGGCAAGGCTTTCTTGAACACAGCCAGCAATAAAAGAGTCAGACACAAACCCTACCATAGAAGGGAACAAAGACAAAGGAAGACATTACACATAATAATAGACCCAGAAATGCTTTCATTGTAGGCACCAGATCACATGAATAATATGCTATGCCCTGCAAAGGAAAGGGAAGTCTGCCTGGGCGAGAGGGGATAGGGTGTCGTCCCCCACTTCACACACAGTGGCAGCCTATTTTCTAACCCACAGTCTGAGCGGACATGGGATTCCCTTGGCAATCTCGATCACAAGCTCTCTCAGCCAGGATAAGCGAGAGGTAACAAGCGTCCTTGTTAATCTACAACCAACATAGAAAGGGTTAATTTATTTACATATTTCAAATCTTTGCTCGATACAGTTATGTAGCATTTACTGATCAGTTACAGATAAGTTTCCAAGTTATAGTCAGCTACAAACAACAAGCTTCATTTTCCATACAGGGATTAGCACACAGTAGATCTGTTTTTAACACCTTTCCAGCTGCCAAGGTCTATGGAAAAGAACTAAAACCAAAAAAAACCCTGGTTCCTCTCAGATGAGTTCTCTCCTTATTCTGGGGTAAACACTACTGGTAGCTGTAAAGCAGGCCAAGGTCTCAGTTTTAATTGGAGCATCTTCATCAGAGCCAAAAGTTGTAGTTTTGGGAGGTTTTTGAGAGAGAGGGAAGGAGAGAAAAAAAAAGATACCTAAGTACTTCAAAACTATAATACACACATACACCACCAGCATCGCTAAGTGAAGAAAGCTCCAAACCTGCCCACCCACATGGCAGGCTCTTTGGGGGAAGTCCATTCCTATGCAAGGACAATTTCACCTCACTATATAGAGATGGGTGGGGTGAAATTTCCACTGCTTTCCTCAAGTTTGAAACTTCACTTCAGTAACAAGAAGTCGAGCTTAGGGGAAGATTTGTTTTAAATGAAAATTAGTGGAGTGAAGACAGGTAAAGCCCTACTGCAGGGGTCGGCAACCGGCAGCACGCAAGCCGACTTTTACTGGCACGCTGCTGCTAGCTGGGGTCCCGGCCGCCGGCCCCACTCAGCCCGCTGCCAGCCTAGGTGAACGGAACCCCCAGCCAGCAGCAGGCTGAGCAGGGCCGGCGGCTGGGACCCCAGCTGGCAGGAGCCAGCAGACAGAATCCCAGACCGGTACCGGGCTGAGCCACTCAGGTCCGGGGTCTGGCCCTGCTCAGCCCTTCTGCTGGCCTGGGGTACTGGCAGCCAGCCCGGGGTACCGGCAGCCAGCCCAGGGCTCTGCTCCTGGCCTGGGCCCAGTGCTCTGCAGCCCTCATCAAAAATTACACTACAATTAGCTTAAAAACTTGAAAACTTTGTTTGTATATTACAGTAATCGTTAAAAAAGTATGTTAATAAATACATAGGTTTGATGAAACAAAGTAGTTGTACTTATGTGCCTGTGCTTCATTTGTGTTTTCGATGATTTACCTTCTAAAAAAAAAATCTCGCATGTCTTGCACGCCCAGAAAGGGCATCTCGCACCCCCAGGGGGTGCGTGCACCCCAGGTTAAGAACCACTGCACTAAACTGATAAGATCTGCATTTTAATTTAAATTTTAAATGAAGCTTCTTAAACATTTTAAAA
Organism: Lepidochelys kempii; assembly: GCF_965140285.1. Classification (NCBI taxonomy): domain Eukaryota; kingdom Metazoa; phylum Chordata; order Testudines; family Cheloniidae; genus Lepidochelys; species Lepidochelys kempii. The sequence continues at coordinate 158,319,929 of NC_136382.1, forward strand.
ACCTTGTTTACTTTACATACAACAATAGTTTAGTTATATAATATAGACTCAGAGAGAGACCTTCTAAAAACGTTAAAATGTATTACTGGCACGCGAAACCTTAAATTAGAGTGATTAAATGAAGACTCGGCACACCACTTCTAAAAGGTTGCTGACCCCTGCACTACTGCAAGCCTCAGCAACCCATGCCTCAGGCTGTCATACAAAATCAACTCCTTGCTGTAGAAACACAGCCCAGAATCCAAGCTTTCATTTTGTACTACTTCTTAGCCTATGCGTAACATGCCTCAGGTGGCACGTGACCGGGATACATCGCCGAATTTGATCGGCTGGTTGGATCATTAGATCTCCAGCTTAAGCGGGGTACGGACAAGGAGTGAGAGAAAAATATGATTTTAACCATTGTGGTTGTGAAGAAAGTGAAAAGAGAGTAATTGATTCACTGTTTTCTTCCTGACCCACAGGCAGTCTGAAACAATAGCTATGAGGTGGTTTGAACTATCCCATCCATCCCCATGTGGCATTCACTCTGAAACCAAGATAAATTTAAATGTTACCATTGTTAGTTACTTCACTACTGATCTTTTTGGCAGAAACATCCAGCTAATGCTATTATCATTACTGTGCTTTTACAGTCTCCAATCAACTCAACATCCTCCCAGGTACCAAAGCACCGAGACTTAACACTCTCAAATGGGTGTGCCCTCTTATGCTCCTTTGAGAATTCTACCCCAAAGAGTCCTTCCCCCACCCCCACCAGTCCAGCTGCCAAAACCTCCAGCCTCCCCCAATGATTTCTGTAATGTAGTTCTGTCGCACTGCCAAAAAGTGTGTTAAAAAACTGAGATAAGAGACTGCCACACTGGGATTCCTATACCAATACCAAAGGGCTACAGAAACCAGGGAAACCTTTATTGCAGAATTTAGATCTAGATTGCTTGGGAGTACTTGGGGGCTTCAGCTTGGCTACTTAAAATACTAAAATACTTCTTTATCTAAGGCAACTGGAAGTTTAAGGCCCACTACTACAGCCACATGAATCCCCATATCCCTTCCACTTCTGTATGGATAGCACAGGCTCTCTACAGTCTTTGGACAAACATACATCAGGGCTGGCACCAGGCCCCACCCCCTCCTCAATGGGTGGGGTTTCTTTCTGCAGGTCTGTACAAGAATGGCTTAGCACTACAACACCACAGACCATTCTGGAGCTGGAAAGTCAGAGAAACAGGACCTTGAAGCAAGCAGATGGAACCAGAACACATTAGAAGTACATTTTAGGGAAAACAGTGCAGTGCAGATAGTCTCATGGGCAGACTCTGGAGAGCACTTGCTGTAGGGAACAGACCAGCCCAGAGGATGGCTAATAGGACTCCCCCTCCCCCATCTGTGAGGTTTTGAAAGCTGTGTTTGAAGCTAGGCTCACATACTCCACTTACATTAGATACACTAGGATTAGTTGGGTCTTTTGCCCACTAAACTTCCATTGCCCAGCATGCACCTTTCATTAGAATGTTGACAGCTTCAAAACCACCACCCTACAGACTCAGCAGTGCCAATATTAGAGCATGTAGCAGTGCTCTTCAACACACACGGAGATCTGATTTGCAAGGTGCTGAGCTCCTGGCAGGGCTGGGTTCTAGGACAGCTACAATATGGTAATTTCTTCACAATGAAGAGGACTGTTTCAGAGGAGTTAGCCTCTGGCATTTCTGTTGCTTCCCAGCAAACACTGGAACAGAACGCACCTCTGTCTGATCGCCTGAAACTGATGAGGGCTCTTTATCTTGACAAAGCTCATCAACCTGTCAGGGGTTACTCATACAAAAGAAGCACAAACCTCTTCTACCCTCATGAAGCAGCTCCTGTTGTCCAGAGGCAGATTTTTTGAGCCATTCAAGCCCAGAGATCTCAGTACTCACTCTTAAATGTGACAAAAGTCCCTGATCTCTAGCCACTGAAACAAGAACACCAGCAGTTCAATTCTAACTCCTTTTCCCAGACCCTTGTTCCTCTGCCCCATGGTCTACACCTGGCAGCTGATGTGGATCTTAAGGCTTGTCTACACTACCATTTATAATCCACACCCCTGAGCGAAGTAAATTACACCAACCTAAGTAGACAGCGCTATGTTGGCAGAAGAACTTTGGCCGCCAACACAGCTACCACCTCTCACAAAGGTGAAGTAATTAAGTCAACGGGAGAGGTCTCTCCCATAGTCTTAGAGAATCCTCACCAGACACGCTAGAGAGGCACAACTGTGCCGCTGTAGCGCTTTAGTTAGACTAGCCCTTATTTGTTCTTTAAGGACTTTTTTGCCCAAAGGCACAGTCCAGAGTGGATCACATTCTTGTCCCAGAGATATCAGAGTGCCCGTCTATGCTGATCACCTTTACATACAGTACGATGGGTAGAGTCGTGTGTGGGTTTCTCCCTGTATTACACAGCAGTAGTTTAATATTTAACACTGACCAGTTACTGATACATCCATCAATGGTACAATGCCATGAAGTACATATAAAAAAAAAAGGAGAGAGAGAGAGAACTTTTACAGTTTTACTTACTATAAGGATGGCTACAAAGCAGGCCAGTGTTGTATTCCAGTCTCCGCTAGCAGTGGCAGCTGCTTTCCCTACAAGCACACTGTAAAATATGAAGTCTCCAAGGCCTAGCTTGACACCCCCTGTTAAAAGTGAAAAATTTTCACATCAGTGCTCCTGTTTCTTTCTGTTTTTCTTGCTTTACGCCCATCCCTTCTCCCTCCTCCAGTGCAACTGGTCAAAGTTTCTACTCTTGACTAACAACTCAGACCACCATGCTGACAACATTAAAGCGTTCCGTGGCACAGTTATTTGCATCCTCCCTGTACAGACAGCCTACTTTTTCACTTCACAGAAGCCAATGGACTTTCCTCTATAGAGGCACAAAACTCCAGGACATTTCCTCTGTCAAAATTACCTTCAGCTGGTTGGAAGATTTCAGCTGGAAAGAATTTCCTCTCTTCTCCCACCCTCTGCAAACCTAATCTCCAACCAGCTACAGCGTTACTCTTGTTTGGCCTGTTGGATCCCACACAACATGACACTTTCTCAAGCTCAGTGGGCACCATTAAATCGGAAACATTTGCATGGTAAGGACTGCTCTACATATAGATTTTGTACCAGTTTAACTATACTGGTTTAGACACAGATATAGTTAAAATGGGTCCAACTCCCTAGCACAGGCAGTTATACTAGGATAAAAAAGTGCTTAAATCAGCATATCTTATGATTACCAGACTTTAAACGCCCTTACACCACTTATAACTAAGGGTATGTCTATGCTACGAAATTAGGTCGAATTTATAGAAGTGGATTTTTAGAAACCGATTTTATACAGTCAATTGCGTGTCCCCCCACTAAGCGCATTAAGTCAACGGAGTGCGTCCACAGTACTGAGGCTAGCATCGGCTTTCAGAGTGTTGCACTGTGGGTAGCTATCCCACAGTTTCCGCTGCCCATTGGAATTCTGGGTTAAGCTCCCAATGCCTGATGGGGCAAAAACATTGTCGCGGGTGATTTTGGGTACGTCATCAGTCGCCCCTCCCTCCGTGAGAGCAATGGTAGACAATTGTTTCATGCCTTTTTTCCGCGCAGGCGCCATACTGCTTTCAGCAGACAGTGCAGTAGGACTGCTAACCATTGTCATCGAACCACCGCTTCCACTGCCACTCTGCTTTCCTGCTCTTGTCTCGATAGTGAATTTCTCTATGTTGCGTTTCATGGGTTCCCGCTTCCGCTGCGACTCTGCTCTCCTGGTGGTCTCACAGGACCACTTCCACTGAAACTCTGCTCGGCTGCTCTTGTCTCGCCATAACACGGCAAGCATGCAGTCCACTTAGCTGTTGTGTCCTGGGAGCAGACGGTGCAGTAGGTCTGCAAACCATCGTCATTGAATGACCACTTCTGCTGCCACTCTGCTGTCCTGCTCACACCATACCACAGCAAGCATGGAGCCCACTCAGATCACTGTGGCAGTTATGAGCATTGTAAACACCTCGTGCATGATCATGCAGCATATGCAGAACCAGAACTTACAAAAGCAGGTGAGGAGGCAATGGCAGCACGGTGAGACCACCGATGAGGACATGGACACAGACTTCTCTCAAAGCATAGGCTCCAGCAATTTGGCCATCCTGGTGGCAACGAGGCAGGCTCATGCCATGGAACATCAATTCTGAGCCCGGGAAATAAGCACAGCCTGGTGGGACCGCATAGTGTTGTGGGTCTGGGATGATTCCCAGTGGCTGTGAAACTTTCGCATGTGTAAGGGCACTTTCATGGAATTTTGTGACTTGCTTTTCCCCAGCCCTGAAGCGCAAGAATACCAAGATGAGAGCAGCCCTCACAGTCCACAAGCGAGTGGCGATAGCCCTCTAGAAGCTTGCAATGCCGGACAGCTACCCGTCAGTCGGGAATCAATTTGGAGTGGACAAATCTACCGTGGGGGTTGCTGTGATCCAAGTACCCACTGCAAATCACTGAGCTGCTGCTATTAAGGGTAGTGACTCTGGGAAATGTGCAGGTTATAGTGGATAGCTTTGCTGCAATGGGATTCCCTAAGTGTGGTGGGGCCATAGACTGAACCCATATCCCTATCTTGGGACCGGGCCACCAAGGCAGCCAGTACATAAACCAAAAGGGGTACTTATCAATGGTGCTGCAAGCACTGGTGGATCACAAGGGACGTTTCACCAAAATCAACATGGGATGGCCAGGAAAGGCACATGATCCTCGCATCTTCAGGAGCTCTGGTCTGTTTCAAAAGCTGCAGGAAAGGACTTTATTCCCAGACCAGAAAATAACCGCTGGGGATGTTGAAATGCCTATAGTTATCCCTAAGGACCCAGCCTACCCTTTAATGTCATGGCTCATGAAGCCATACATAGGCAGCCTAGACAGTAGTCAGGATCTGTTCAACTACAGGCTGAGCAAGGGCAGAATGGTGGTAGAACGTGCATTTGGACGTTTAAAAGCACGCTGGCACAATTTACTGACTTGCTCAGACCTCAGTGAAACCAATATTCCCATTGTTATTACTGCTTGCTGTGTGCTCCACAATATCTGAGAGAGTAAGGGAGAGACGTTTATGGCGGGGTGGGAAGTTGAGGCAAATAGCCTGGCCCCTGATTACACACAGCCAGACACCAAGGCTGTTAGAGCACAGCGGGGCATGCTGTGCATCAGAGAAGCTTTGAAAACCAGTTTCATAGCTGACCAGACTACGATGTGACAGTTCTGTTTGTTTCTCCTTGATGAAAACCCACCCCCTTGGTTCATTCTACTTCCCTGTAAGCCAACCGCCCTTCCCTCCCTCCTTCAATCACAGCTTGCAGAGGCAATAAAGTCATTGTTGTTTTAAATTCATGCAGTCTTTATTAATTCGGCACACAAATAGGGAGATAACTGCCACGGTAGCCTGGGAGGGGTGGGGGAGGAGATAAGGATAAGGCCACACTGCACTTCAAAACTTATTGAATGCCAGCCTTCTGTTGCTTGGGCAGTCCTCTAGGGTGAAGTGGTTGCGTGCCTGGAGGGGGCCGGCCCCCCTGCGTTCTGGGCATTTAGGTGAGGAGGCTATGGAACTTGGGGAGGAGGGCAGTTGATTACACAGGGGCTGCAGTGGTGGTCTGTGCCTTTCCTGCACCTCAACCATACACCAGGGCATATCAGTTTGATCCTCCAGTAGCTTCAGCATTGTATCCTGCCTCCTTTCATCATGCTGCCACCACCTTTCCTCTTGATCCCGCCACCTCTCCTGTTGCTCCTGCTACGTGTCCTCTCGCACGTCCCTCCTGTCCTTGAGTTCATTTTGTGATTTTCTGGACTCTGCCATTGTCTGAAAGAGCCCAGCAGAATGCATGGAGGCAGTTTGGGTGGACTGCATGAGCTCAGAGAACATTTCATAGTGAGTGTGTTTTTTTCACTTTCTTATCTGCCCTAACCTCTGGGACAGAGATGCCAGTCGCAGCGTTGAAACATTTGCAGCTGTGGGAGGAAAAAAAAAAAAGGGAGATTTCTTTTTTTTTTTCAATTTTAAAGACATTGGCCGTTTAAGAGGAGGGGCTGATGTTTTCAGGTTAACATGCAGCACAAACCCAACTAACCTCCCCCCCACACACACACACACCCCCAATTTGCTGGGATGATCACTTCACCTGTCCCCCCACCATGTGGCTAACAGCAAGGATGATTTATTTTCAGCCACAGGCAAACAGCCCAGCAGGAACGGCCACCTCTGAATAAAATTCCCCTTTTTCAACCAGGTGACCATGAATGATATCACTCTCCTGAGGATAACAGAGATTAAGAACGGATGTTGCTTGAATGCCAGCAAACACCGGGACCACACACTGCCATGCTTTCTTATGCAATGATTCCAGACTATGTGCTACTGGCCTGCCATGGTAAAGTGTCCTACCATGGAGGACGCAATAAGGCTGCCCTCCCCAGAAACCTTTTGCAAAGGCTTTGGGAGTACCTCCAGGACAGCTTCACTGAGATGTCCCTGGAGGATTTCCACCCCATCCCCACACACGTTAACAGACTTTTCCAGTAGCTGTACTGGCCACGAATGCATCCCAAGTTTTCAGGTCAAATTAATCATTAAACACGCTTGCTTTTAAACAGTGTATTATATTTACAAAGGTACACTCACCAGAGCTACCTTCTCCGCCTTCAAGGTCGGGAGCCTGGGTTGGGAGGGTATTGGATCCATGGTGATAAACAGTTCCTGGCTGTTGGGGAGAACGGTTTCTCCGCTTGCCTGGTGTGCGCTATCTTCCTCGTCCCCAAAATCCTCATCCCTGTTGCATGAGACTCCCCCCTTGCAGGAGTCCACGTACAGGGGTGGGGCAGTGGTAGGGACACCCCCTAGAATTGCATGCAGCTCATCACAGAAGTGGCATGTCTGGGGCTCTGACCCTGAGTGAGCGTTTGCCTCTTGGGTTCTTTGGTAGGCTTGCCTAAGCTCCTTAAGTTTCATGCGGCACTGCTGCGGGTCCCTGTGATAGCCTCTGTCCTTCATGCCCTTGGAGATTTTTTCAAATATTTTGGCATTTTGACTTTTGGAACAGAGTTCTGATAGCATGGATTTGTCTCCCCATACAGCGATCAGATCCAGTACCTCCTGTTTGGTACATGCTGGAGCAATTTTGCAATTCTGGGACTCCATGGTCACCTTTGCTGAGGAGATCTGCATAGTCACCTGTGCTGATCAGCTTGCCACACTGGCCAAACAGGAAATGAAATTCAAAAGTTCGCGAGGCTTTTCCTGTCTACCTGGCCAGTGCATCCAAATTCAGAGTGCTGTCCAGAGTGGTCACAATGCAGCACCGTGGCGTGGCACAGCTCCCGGAGGTCAATACCACCGAATTGTGTCCACACTAACCCAAATTCGACCCTGCGATGTCAATTTCAGCGCTAATCCCCTGGTCGGGGAGGAGTACAGAAATCGATTTTAAGAGCCCATTAAGTCGACAAAAATGGCTGTGTTAGGTGAACGGGTGCAGGGTTAAAACTGAAATAACGCTGCTAAATTCAACCTAAACTCGTAGTGGAGACCAGAGCTAAGGCTGCGTGTCTGTCATGGAGGTCATGGATTACGTGACCTCTGTGACATCTGCAGCGGCCGGTGCTGTCTAAGGGGCAGCCCCTGGACTAGCAGCAGCAGTTTGGGTGTGTGGGAGGGGGCTCAGGGCTGGGACAGGGGTGTGTGGCGGCGCTTACCTGGAGGGGGATGAGGGGGGCAGAGGTGTCTCCCCGGCTCCCCCAGCATGTCCCTGCAGCTCCTAGGTGGAGCAGCCAGGGTGGGTGGGTGGGTGCTCAGCATGCTGCCCACCCCTGGAGGACCCACCCCTGGAGGACCCATTGGCTGTGGTTCCTGGCCATAGCACTTGTGGCAGGAGTAGTGCATGGAGCCCCCCAGCCACCCCTCCCCCTAGGAGCTACAGGGACGTGCCAGTCAGAACCAGGTAGGGAGCCTGCCAGCCCTCCCACCCCCCGAGCACCCACAGCGCCCCTGGCCCAAGTTTTAGTTAAGGGTACGTAGTACAAGTCATGGACAGGTCACGGGCAGCAAGGAAAAATTCACGGCCTGTAACCCGTCCATGACTTTTATTAAAAATACCCATGACTAAAATGTAGCCTTAATTATAACTGCATCCACCCTAGGGGCGTTCCCCTGACAACGACAGCCATTTAGAAAACAATATACTTACATCAATTTCTAAACTGATATGATTAAATTGGTACCAAAACAAAAAACCACAAACAACTGTGTGAAGACCAGCCCTTGGGTATAAGGGCCTCCTGTTCTAAGCATAGTTAGAATAGATATTGCAGCATGAAAATCATTTTGAGTCAGATTCCGATACCCTTCTTACTCACATTCAGTCATTATCTTACTGTTCAGATACTCCCATTTGTTTCAATAGAACTACTCAGAGCAAGGTGCTCCCAATGTGAGTAGGAGAATTTGACTCTTACTGTGTATGGCAGGACGCCATTTAAAAGCAAGTTTTCATGACTTGTTTGCCTTACTTTCCTCCTCTTCCAGCTCCTCTATTAAGGAAGTGGTTGGATGGGTTGGAGCTGGACTCCTGGCCTCGGAGATTTCTGACTCCACGTATGCAGGATTGTCATTGATCTCTCTCATGTCTTCAGCTGGGTTCCCCCGAAAAACACACCAAACACCACAACAAAGAAGAGACAAAACGAAGGCATCTACATTAACATGTTTTGAGAAACATGAAGTAAGCAGCCTTTATGAAGGGGCTTCTCCATACCAAACCAGGGATGAGTGAGTGAAGTCTCAGTGTACAAACTGTAGTGTTCATTAGAACTGGATTAAATACAGATTCTAAATGGCTTTGTCGAGAGTGCATGCCCCCTACAGTATCATCAGAAATAGTAAAGATGCCATCATACCAGGGCATCATTGGTCAATCTAGTTTAGCTTGGTTTATTCTGAATATAAAAGTGTTCCTAGTTATCAAGCCTTAAGGTCCATTTGTTTTGTTTCCTTTCTTAAAAAAAGGAAACTCTGTTTAAGAGAGCTACTACTGGCTTCTGAAGCACAACAGAAGCAGCTATTTTTAGTGATTAAATGGGAAAACCATTTATAGTAAAACCCACTCATGCCCCAAGACTACATCACACATCAGATTTAGCTCATTCATTTTTAAGATATGTAGTTTGGCTTTAAACTTACAATCTAAAGCAAACTAATTATCCAGCCCCCACTATGTGAAAAATCCAGTAGTGCCCCAAGCACTTAGATAATTGGGGTTTTACTAGCTGCACTTTAATACATATTAGAAAACACTTTTATAAAAAAAGTAATGAAGCCTTAACACCAGACTTCCCTACAGCACTCTGCTAATCTTTATTGACAAGCCAGGTGAGGATATGAGAGAGAAAACAAATCAGTGAGGTTCTACTACAGTCCTGTCTAGCATGCAATAGAAAAACTGCAAAACATGCACAAGCTTATTGCGCCACAGATTTGCAATTTGAAAACCAAAGACACTAACTACAATACATAGTTCTCCGTTAAGAGCAAAACGGACCTGAATCCCATGTCTGCTGAGTAAGGTCCCTTGATGCTGAGTCTGGTTTTGCCATTCCTACTGTCCACACCATAGCAGCTGTAGGGAAAAGAAATAATGTGTAGAAAATTATAGGTCACTGACTGTTCAGAGGAGCTAGACAGTATTTTAGTGGCTCTACTTTTATCCTGAATTTTACACAGCAGGCAAAGAAACTAAACAATCACCCCAGGGAAACACACTCAAAACCCACATCTTGGTTGGCATATTCCTATTCCCTAGTCATTTACTTAGCAAGATAGGAGACAGCATATTACAGGTATCAGTACTCAGACCACAAGTTATTGCATGCAAGGAAGCCATTTTGTTTTCTATGGCTCTCAGAAAGCCAAGGCCCCAGATCCTCATCTCCTTCACTTGATCTGCTAAAGGAAAGAGGTGGCCCAGGAAATAGTGCCACTAAGGGAGGGATAGTGGTAGGTTTTCTGTAACATTCTTTGGTAATGAGAGAATGCTGCAACCCACTTACCTAGGGTGGCAAGAGGTTTTTCTGTTTATTTCTGATTGGCCACCCCTTCCCTCTTGTTTTTCTGTAAGGGGGATGTTGGGAGCCTCCTGGGAGGTAAGTGGGAATATCCAAGGGCAGCCTTGGGGTTTACTTTTGAGATGGTTCACTAAAATAAGGAAGGCAGGGACCTTTTTAAGATCAGAAAAGAAGCAGAAGTTTACTTGAGATGTGCACTAGGGCTCTGGTTTCTTTATGGTTTCTGAGAATGCCAAGGCAAATATAAAGACAGATTCCATTCGAGGCTCAGTTGCGGCAAGGAAGCCTCCACGGACGGTGGGCTTACAACGGAAACACAGATGTCAGGCAAAGCTTTTTGTTGAGTTACTGTTTTCTGTGTTTTTTCCTTCTCCAACGGAAGACGTTCTTGATTTATTAGCTGTGCTGAAAGTCCGACTTTATCCAGACCTCTCCCCCTGCCTCTCTCACTCCCCCAGCATAACAGAAGCCTTGCTAAAAAAAAAAAAAGGAGTCCTTTCCAAATCACTCCATGGCAGCAGGATGAACCAGGAAAAGGCTTAATTAAAGAGCAGCTATATTAGCCTATGTCAATTTCCACCTGCCAGATTGATGAACCTCTTTAGATACAGGATGCTCATATATTCAGTGCCAGTCAGATAACTTCTGCAGCAATGTTACTGTGGTACCAGCCATAGCATCACTGCTCTCATAATAAGCCCCCTATCTTAGGGATTTATTAACATAAGCATTTCACTTCCCTTTTAGGGTGGAACCTGGTAAGAGGTTTGTCAGCCCAGGAAATCTGGGTAGGCTAATAAGAGATAAAGAAAATCCCCACACCTGAAGAAAAACCCCTCAGCATGGGTTTAATGTCCTAGTTAAGCTGCGAGACCATTAAACAGCACAGGTCCTAAGCCCTTTGAAGTAACTGTGCCTTTTCTGAAGAATATATTTTTAAAATGAGGGGAGCAGGGGAAATACTGCACCAATAAAAAGTTACCCTCCGCTTCTCCATGAAAGTGGGTAACCACCACCACCAACAAGCTACACTGCACCTGCAATTCTCCCCCTGGAGGGAGGAAGAGAAAGAACCAGCCACATGACAGACGTTACTTCATGCACTACTGAAAGGTGCTCAGTGTGCTAATGGTATAGATTTACCCGTACAAGACAGAAAAAGCACAGAGGCTGACTGTAGGAATGCTACAGCGTAATTCTGCTGTCAGGACTGTTGCACACAGGTTTCTTAGGCATGGGTATGGTCCTATCAATGCAACATCTGGGGCATGCAGGCCAAATTTCTCTAAGGCATTGGACATGACAAAGAAGGTGGTAGCTGGGAAACTATTTTAACAGCTATTGCCCTGTACTGGCTAATATAAGACTATACCCTTAAAGATACCAGTTCAGAGAGATATGCAGGGATCAACACAGGCAAAAATGGGTTTCCTTTGTGTCCAGTGGTCACCTGCTAAAATATTAGTGCAAATCAGATGATTTAAGTTTCTCTCTAGAACTTCTGATTCTGTGAAGGAGACATTGGTTCTCATGCATACCACCTTTTAAGGCAGAAATCTTCTAAGTGGGATTGGTAGCACCACCTATTACAAAGGTTGCCTGACATCTCCCATAACTCCCTGCTTTCAGTTGCTTATAAACGTTACCAAACTTTATGGCTTGAGCTGAATTTTCCACACTGGGCACATGCCTATTGTTGAAATTTTTTTTGGAACGCATCAACCAAAAGACTGTAGCTGTTTGCAAGATGAGGCTAAGAAAAGAAATGTTATTCACCGATATTAAAAAAAAATAAATTAAAAAAATCTGGTGACCTTTGAGAGAAATTCTAGTACCACCGTGCTTTGGAGCATGAACTTCAAATTTACCAGAGGGTAGCCTGTGTGTTAAGGAGGTGAATTTTGCTGTTCATGTGAACATCTCCCCAATTTTGGCCCAGTTTTAAGCTTCTGAAAAAAATCTTGGCTTGCACATGCTCAGTGAAGACTTCTTACAATTTAGCAGCTAAAGTCTCTGAATATTGTGTGCACAGTGGGCATGCTCCAGCGCCTTACAGCATAACCCTCTTGTGCACATACATTATATGGTCTTTAATTGCATAATCACTTTTTACCTGTTGGACCCCTGCTTCATTCAATGCACAAGATGGACCTGCACCAACGATGAATCAAGGTTTGTGTAGTGGAAGAGCCTGTTGTCAAAGGACCCCTGCTTCATTTGTTGCAGAGTTAGAAGGTGTGGGGTGAGTGAGGGAGGGGATTGCAGGAAGAGAAAGGACAGTACCATGGTTCAGGCAGCTGAATGCTGCCCTGTAGAATTGGATTCTATCCATGCCTTTGCCACACAGTGTCTGCAGCATGCTGGGCAAGTCACTTAAAACCAAGTGACCACCTGTGAAAAGCTAAATGGTGTATTCCTCATTTTCTGCATGTCGAACTTGAGACCCCTACAGTCTGATTTGCAGAAGTGTTGAGCACTCACAACTGCAACTGAAGTCAATGGGATGTGTGCTTTGAACATAGGAATGCTACGTACTGCAAAGTACACAGGTAACCTTTATTTTGACATTTCCTAGATAGGAGTGCTTGACTTTGCAGCTTTAATGTTCTGACATAGCTTGTGTTTAATACCACAATAGGCTGATTTCTATCTTGAAAGATGTTGACTATAACCCACACAACACATATGCCAATGTTATTTAAAGTGATAAAAACTGGTAAATCAGCATTTAAAACAACTGGATTTCTAAGGATATGTCTAGACTAAGGTTTGTGGCCATATTGTAGTTTTAGTTAGTTGACCACTAGTTAACTTGAACTACCCAACACCTTTATAAATGCTAGTTTTGAGAGCAAGGAGCTAAGAAAAATGCTGCTCATTAGTACAGTGTGGTTATAAGCTTGGAATGGATATAAATCCAGTTAAAACATTAGCATTCAAATCTAGAAGTGATTACTCACAAGAATATATTAGTGCAGGAAATATAGGTTCATTTCTCTCCTGTGCAGTTTCTACCAGCATTCTCAGTGGCCCTCTGGGACACAGCACAGCGATCAGATCTGTGAAGAGAAAAGGGCCAGAGTCTCCAATCTCAAGCCACATGTTCTGTGCATTTCAAATCTAATGGGCAATTTCCACCCCCGCCCCTCATCTCTCTTCAAAATGGCATCTAGAGATATTTCACGCACAACAGTCATGATGTAAAAGTTGGTAAGATTAGCATAACACCATCTCATAATTAGTCTCTGCTTGAAGATCCCCTTTGCTGAAATACAGTCTCCCAGTTCAATGTTATAAGATTTTTCAGCGTGCTAACGTTATAAGTGGCCTCAAACAGGCCTTCATTTCCTTAAAATGAGACTATAGTGTACTTGAGGTGTACAGGATCAGATAGTTTTATTCACGTTTCAAGATCCATTGGTTCAAGACCTTTATTATTTTGTCTTTTATATAGTTCATGTCACTTGTACATTTCATTCCTGTGAGCCACCTTAACCCCTTCAAAGCTCCAAACCATTTAGAATGTCACCTGGGGTAAGTTTCCCCCAGTTCTGCAGGTACAGCCACACTTTACTTAATGCCAAAATCTGGGATTTCCCAATAACGAGCTAATGAGTTTTGCATTACTGCCAGGTTACTCCTGGTAAAGCCCACTGCCCACACCAAGGCGTTTCATAAATTCAGTCATTCCTCCTGCATAGGTTCTGCATGTTAGTTAAAGACACATTATAACAGTCACATCCAAGCCTTACCATAAATTGAAATGGCTCCTAGAATGACCCACGCTGACCATTCGGGTAGATATTTAATGAAAACCAATGCCATCAGCGCACTGATCATAATAAGATAGGCCTGCTGGAGGTGCAAGGGACCCTTCCAGTGGATACAAATCATCCCAACAGCTCCAAAATTCCAGATGACAAAGAACAAGGTGGGGTAATCCATAGCCACATTGTAGGTCTTCAGCACTTCGCTGCAGAACAAAACCAAAAGGTGATTTAGCTAAGCAATATGCAACTGACAAGCAAGACACCTTCATGGCACTAGTCAAACAGACATATCTCAGGCCTGACTAAGATGAAGCAGGTCAGGTCCTGAATTAAAAAATTCCACTTGCCCAAGAGAAGGGCTGTGAGAGATTGGTAAGATGAGTCTCCCCATTCCCATCAGACTCCTCTACAGTGCCATAGCTGGCCACTCAGAAACTGAAGGCCATGCTGTCAAATGTGGGCTGATGGGTAATCACACGGCCCAGCTGGAAGCAGCAACAGTTCCACAAACTCATTGCTCTCACCCACAGCAGAAGGTGCCATCATTGCTTTCCATCACTAATTGCCCACTTGCCTTGCAGTCAATGGGTGCTTCCAGTTCTCTATAGTTTTATGGCAGTAGGGTGGACACTAGATAGCACACAAGTACTGCCTTGCCTTACACTTTGGGGTGGATAGCGAGACACACCAAAGACTGGATTGCTCACTCAAGCGAGCAAAATTTCCAGACATAGCTGAAAATAAGAATGCAGCAGCGTGGACAGCATTTAGTAGAGATGGCAAACGAGAAATGGCCTGTGCAAGGTACAATTTTCAAGACAAAATAAATATATCATTAGCAAGCTAGATGTGAGGTGTGACCCAGCACTGAAGTTAAGGGGAAAGAAAAATTTGCAGAGATGTGGTTAGAGAGTAAAATAAGGCACACTGTCAAGTCAGAGTATCCCCCACATCAGAGAAAAAACCACCAACAAAAAACAAAAAACAACAACCTCTCAGGCCCAGCTCTCAGGTACCACTACTGCACCAAACAGCCCATTTTGAGAGCTCACTATTCAAGTGGCAAACTTCAGTGACAGCACCCTCTCCAAACAGGGAGCCTTCTGGGGGAGGGTACATCAGAACCTCAGCACTTCACACTAATGACTGGAAGACTTGCAAATTAGCAAAATAAACCATTTTTAAAAAGCAAAGATAAGGCAACCATAGTTTTTACTAAAAAAGAAAAAAGGAGTACTTGTGGCACCTTAGAAACTAACAAATTTGAGCATAAGCTTTCGTGAGCTACTGTATTTTCCCTGAATGCATCCGATGAAGTGAGCTGTAGCTCACGAAAGCTTATGCTCAAATAAATTGGTTAGTCTCTAAGGTGCCACAAGTACTCCTTTTCTTTTTGCGGATACAGACTAACACTGCTGCTACTGTGAAACCTGTCATAGTTTTTACTGTCCACTGAGGCTTAGTTTGCTTGACAATATTTTGTCAGCATGCTAGCTGATGGACCGTAGCACGTTTTGTAAAGACAATGAAGTCTGAGCAACAGGCAGCCTCACTACAAGTACTCTTCAGTCTTTGCTGAGAGATGGAGAGACCATTGTTTTTCTTGGTACAAATTAGTAAAGTTTTACTGTCTACTGCAACCACAAGGGTTTAATGAATTCTTCAATTACTACAGTACAAGCAGAATGTTTGCACTTACCCTAGATAGATGTAGGTGAAAAGGAACAGCAGCATCAGTGATGAAAGAATCAGCCAACCGTGGATAAACTGTTCAATGGAAAGACAAGAGAGTAGCTGACATGGCTGGATAGCTTTTTCCCCATGGTGTACTGTTGCGTGCACCAGTGTGGTCAGGGACATCCACAGGTTGCCAGCCTTTGACAGTCTTCCTCTTTCCTTCAATACACTGTACACTCCATAGAGAAGGGAGAGGGATCCCCCTGGGCTACCTAGTTACCTCACCCTCTCTCTATTCTTATCTTTCTTTCCAAGCTCTTTGAGCCTGCACCCTTCTGCTTTGACTTCCTCTCCACCAACTCCCTTTTGGATCCACTGCAGTCTGACCTCCAACCTCTCCACAACATTGAAACTTCCCTGGTTCAACAAAAAGAACAAGGAGTCCTTGTGGCACCTTTGAGACTAAACACATTTATTTGGGCATAAGCTTTTGTGGGCTAGAACCCACTTCATCAGATGCATAGAGTGGAAAATACAGCAGGTAGGTAGGTTGGTTGGTTATCTGGTTCAAATCACCAATGACTGGCTCCTCAAAGCCAGAGGAGGGCTCCTATTATCAGCAGTTATCCTGATAAACTTATCTTCTGCTTTCACAGCTGATCACTTCCTCCTTGGGCTTTCACAACTGTGCTCAGATTGTCCTTCTGCCTCCACACCTGACCTCTTAGTAAGTTCCCCTCCTCCCCCATAGCCTGCTGGTGTCCCCACAGGGTTCTGTTTTTGATCGATTTCTCCCTCTCTATTCTCTGGGAAGACATTCAGCTACTAGTATGTTCAAGTTTCACACTCTCTCTCTCACACACACACACACACACAATTTCTAGCCTCCCACTTACCCCATAAATGAAATCTCACATCTCTTCCTGGGCAGCCTGCTGCCACTTTACACAACATGACAAGAACTGAATTTGCCTTTTCCCTCAAACAACTCTCCTCTTCCTCCCCCCACCCCACCCACCATAGACAACTCCAACCAATCCTCACAGCCAGAAACTATCCACTTCCTCAGAAAGCTGGTCTCACACTCTTGAAAAGGAGGAAACTGATGGGACAGTGTAGCTATATCAAAACATCTTCATTTGCTAATATCAGTCAGGACAGAGTTTAAACTCTGAAACCTCTTCACTCAAAGCTACAGGATTCAAGCCAAAATGGAGACTATAGTACAAAAAAAATCACAGACCTTTTACTTATAGGAGAGGATACCTGGGGGGGGGTGGGGAATAGAAAAATCGACAAGTTTTAATAAATTAGGCTCCAGGTTAACTTGGAGCCTGGACAGAGCACTTTTACAGCTCTGTTACATGGGAAGTGTACTTTCTCAAGTACTTAAAAAATTCCAGAGACTGACCATATCTCAAAACCAACTGCAAGAAATGGAGACAGAAAAAATGCAGTCTCTGTTCAGTGTAGAACTTTGACTAAAACTCAAACAGCTGTTGCATAGTCACACAGGGTGTTACACAAGAGTGGAGGAGATGGGCCTGTGTGGTTTTAGTTTTACTCTACAAAAACAAAAAAGACCCATCTAGCTATGAGCTCCCAACAGTCAAAAAAAATAAAGCCAGC
Source organism: Lepidochelys kempii (assembly GCF_965140285.1). Taxonomy (NCBI): domain Eukaryota; kingdom Metazoa; phylum Chordata; order Testudines; family Cheloniidae; genus Lepidochelys; species Lepidochelys kempii. The sequence goes on from NC_136382.1 coordinate 158,337,135, forward strand.
CTCACGTTAGTTATCTGTGAATGCCCACTGGCTGTGAAGAGAGGATAATGAAGTCATTAATTGCTGGTAATGGCTACTCTAGAAGGAGATTCCTATTCTGTGTAAAATCTAGGAGAAGAACTAATGCAATGCCCATACGTCTCTCCCCAACGCACAAGTCCTCTCAAAACTAGTTTGGGATGCTTCACTGATTACTATAGGACTTCTATTTTGTCCAGCATAAATACCTCACCTTGTAACAACGATATTTATACAGCACAACTAGGAACACTGTCATCACGATGATAACACTGATCATTATGATGGTATTCAGCACGGAGTTCAGGAGACGCTGGCCCACGGAAGGTGTATCTTCACTAAAAGGGGTGTAGATCCTGCAGATCAAAGAGACCCAGCGTAGTAGACAGGTACTTACTATGCTATTACACCGCCACCAAGATAAACTGTGTCCTCCAATGTCCGTGTGTGACTCCCATGATCACTGGAATCCCAGCCCTAATCCCCAGAGTGTGCTTAGAGAGCACCCACAGCAGAGAACCCTATGAATCACGATAAGGGAAGATTTCAGAGCAGCTGCCGCATTAGTCTGTATCCGCAAAAAGAAAAGGAGTACTTGTGGCACCTTAGAGAACAAATTTATCTGAGCATAAGCTTTCGTGAGCTACAGCTCACTTCATGCATCCAATGCTCATGAAAGCTTATGCTCAAATAAATTTGTTGTTCTCTAAGGTGCCACAAGTCCTCCTTTTCTTTTTATAAAGGGAAGAGACCATTAACTTCAGCATCTTTATTTAGAAGATTTTTCATTCTTTCTGCATACGGAGGTCTCTCCAGGCCACTGGTAATTTTTATTGCTTGTCTCTGGACCCTTCTGTTTCTGCTGTACATTTTGTGTGATAACGGTTAAGATTGCACCATTGATTTCTAGATTATTAGTCTCTTGTTTTTCCACACATCCTAACATTGCTTCCTTCAGCTATACTCAAGGGAAATGCCAGTCCCCTTTTAATCCCCTTATGAAACATCCTCCAGCCCCCTGTTACAGCCCCAAGAATGCCCTCAGTCACAGTCCTGGTCAAGAGGGCTGGATGGAACTCTGTGCCTATTAACACGAGTCTTTAAAAGCCACAGAGATCGTTCAGCAGTGAGACACACTTTTCCATCCACCCGAGTGTGCTATGTCACATTTGCTGCCAGCTGGTGCCTAAAACAAAAAAAAAAAACGGGTGGGAGGGGAGGAATCCAACCTGAGTTCTTACAATGCAGTGGGAAGCAGCCTCATCACAATTTCTGAGGTAGCCAGAGTTAAATCAGTTTAAGTCCTACCCAGATGACTCTCTGAACTTCCAGTGCCCTTCCCCCCATTGGTTTGTAACGGATACATTAGGGTCCATTCCTGTCAGCTGAACTTAGTATATTTAGCCCAGTTCAAAAGAATGAAGTTTTTGCCTGTTTACAGAGTTAGGTTTTTAACTGAGTGGGTAAAGGTTCTCTCATCCCATTGTGGAAGGCCTCTGGGTGCACACATCTCTACATATACGGACACAGAACGTGTTTGTAATGCAAGAGATCACAGCCACACACACAGGCTGCTTTTAAGAACCTACTTACAACTGCCCATTTTTCTCAGTGTAGAAGCGCACTGACTTTATGGTGGCAACGACAACAATCATACACAGCGTGACAGGCACAAAGAGCATGATCACATGCTTTGCTCCATATTTCAGGGTCAGTTCCTCCTCCTCCTTATTGTCCACAGCAATGTCTCTTACTGGAAGTCCTGAGTCAGAATTACCGCTGTCAGCATCACTAGGGCTACAACTGCCACCAGTATGCCTCTTCTGTAACGAGAGGTTAGAGTATGCATAAGACCCTTTTTATTGTCCATGCAAAGCATTCACTCATTTCCTGGTGACACACAGTAACACCCTATAAAATAACAGAAAGCTCTCACTACATGGAAGTGAGCATGTAAGCCCTATGACTAGTGATGCAAACATCACCTGCGTCAGACATGCTATGAACTGGATTTTTTTTTTTTTTTAAATAAAGTGTAAAGCATAAGTCTACAGACATTTAAAATGGGGAGGGGGCAGTGCACACAATTTGAACTGAAGGAAATTCTAGCTGAAGAGTCTGATGCCCAGCCATTTGAATCTGTTCTCTCAGCAATCCTGTCCTTGCATTACATGGCTGCTTCACTATTACTTGCATAAGATCCTATTTAACATCTGTTTTGTTTGCCCAGTACTGAGGAAGCTCTGGAGAATAGCTCAGCCAGCTAGTTTTAGCTTCCTTGTTGTTTAATTAAAGGTCCAGAGAGAACATCCCTCAGGAAAGTCACGGGTATCAGATCATGCTTAAAACTCACAGCTCTAGCAACTGGGAGGGGAGGGGCATGAAGAGACAGGGAAAGAAGTGACTATTGCTGTTATTTAAGAAATACACACTGCAGTACCTCTGAAATGAGGCCTGACTGACTCTAGGATACACTGGAAGGCACTAAGTGATCTATTCAGCAGAGCAGCAATGGCATCATACCACATTTTCTCTCTTTCTAGACGCATTGCAGACCTACCCTGTACGTCTGCGTCTCTGCTGCTTCTGGTGCTTGCAGCCCATCCTGGTAGGAGGCTGCAGGAGGGCTCTCTGCTGATATCAGCGATGTTCTCTCATTGCAGGCTTCCTCTTCACTGTCTGAACTGTTCATGAATGTGATCATCATCAGTCTCTCATACAGTGCCTAGAACCAAACACAACAAGAGGAGAGAGAGAAAACATTAAAGTCATGATACAAACTAAAAGCCACAGACATAGAATTGGAGATATGGGCAAGAAGTGCAATTCTAATGGGGATGTTCTTGCAGGGGTTGTGACTACTTATCTTAGTACAACATAATAAACTTGCATATTGAAAAATGCATCATGCTCTAGATGAAATTAGATAGTGGTGGGGGGGGGGTGGTTCCTGTTTTGTCTTTTACACAGTTGGATGGGGAAGTGAAATTCAGTGCCTAATTAGCAGCCAAGTGAGAGTCAAGTCCTCTCTTTAGTCACAGCATGCATGGCTGCTGCAGCTGTTCTCCCCTCCTTGCCACGGTGCCTTGACTTTGAGACAGAAGAAGCATCTCTAAAGGTTAGAAAGCAGTTCAATTGCCATGGCCTAACCAAAGCTTCACCTCTGTCAACTGCCAGTCGTGAGCCGTCATTTGTCTGCTCGAAAGGAGAGTGCGTCCAATGCCCACAGGTTAGATCAATGAGCAGCAGCCAGACAGCGGTAAATTTTTGGTCACCAAGAGCCCGGGCTATAGTTAAGCCAATCTGTTGAAATGTAAGTACAGTAGAAGCTGTGTTATCTGGTCCTGTACCAACAGGAAAGCTCTATAACCTGGCATTTCTAATCTTCATAGAAAGTTTGGTTTATAGTCCGGTTGGCGCAGGGCCAGCAGGTTCCCTACCTGGCTCTGTGTGGCTCCCTGGAAGCAGTGACCTTCTCCCTACTGTCTCCCAGGTAGAGGTGCAGCAGGCAGCCCTGTGGACTGCCTCCACAGCTCCCATTGGCCATCCCTAGGAGCAGCAGGGACAGATCGCTGCTTCCAGGGAGCTGCCAGAGGTGAGCGCCACCTGGATCCAGCACTCCAAAACCCCTCCCGTACCCCAATCCCCTTCCCTGAGCCCCCTCCTGTACTCAAACTCCCTCCCAGAGCCCACACCCCTCCCATGCCCCAACCCCGCACACTCTCCCTCTCAGTTAAGTTTAAAAAAAAAAAAAAATCATCTAGTTACCAGCACTCCCCAACATGCCAGATAAAGCTTTTACTGTATCTAGCAGCCTTATGAATTTCCTAGGGAATGATTCCCCTCCCACACCAAGGATGGTAAGAAAACTAGTTTCTTGAAAGAGGAGCTCTTTCTCTCTGTAAGTTAGCCAGCATTGTCCCAGCTGTATTGTTTCATAGAAAAAGAGCAAGACACTTGGAAGGGAAACAACTTGGAGTTTATCAGCACAGATTTCATTGTTTTGGCCAGATTCCATACGCTGCTACTCAGAAATAACAAGTGACATGGAGAAGATTCAAGAGGAACAACATTTTTTCCACTGGAGAGACTCTTGCATGCCTGCATTAGCCAAGGATACCATGATTTCAGTCAACCCTAAGAATGCACCTACTTCACCCCTCTCATCCCTATCAAAGAGGCTTTTGCACTCCATCAGGTTCAGGACAGCTCAATCCAGGAGAATTCATTTTAGCATTTCACAGTTCAGCTTAGAGGGACAAATAACCAGATATGACAAAATTCATTTCTCAGGTTACTCTCAGTGAGGGCAAAACCAAACCTTTCAGACATTGGACAGTTTGAACCGATTCATTTAAAAGCTCTAAGCATGTGATTCCCCATGACATCTATAGAGCATTTAATCCAGGGATCATGACAAAGGAGCCCAACATGGACCAAGAGGTAGATATTGTCTCCCTTTTAAACTTGAAGTGGAAGTACAGAGAAGCTCAGTGACTTGGCCACAGTCACAGACTAAATCAAGAGTCAGAACAAGTCCTGACTCTCACACTCATGGTCCAAACAGCGGGACCTCCTGGTAGAGAGCATAGCCTAGAGTTTCAGATGTGGTCACCTGAAAGATACCTGGGAGATTCCACTTTCTTCTCACTGTGTTTAGCTTTAGGAGGAATTAAGCAATTCCCTTTCCCCCACAACTCCTGATCTTCATTCACTTTGTCCATTCTCCCACAAAGAGGAAATTTCAGAAAGAAAATCCATCTCCCAAGTGATATACTCTTTCCAGAAGAATCTTCCCTACCTTCCCTTCAAAGCCTGAAGTATCAGTGTAATTCCTGCATTATCAATAAAAGCAATACAGTTCAGAGGTGGAAGAGATGGCAGAAGCACTCAGTCTTGGGCTGCTTCACAATAGTGCTGTGTTCTCACTCAGCAGAATAAAACCTAATGACCCAAGTTCAAGAGCATTTTTCACTTTTGTGCCTGTCCATCTTGCATGTGCAAGTCACCTGCTGATGGGTGCTTATCAGACAATTGAGAGAGTGCATATGCAATCACATTTCTTGAAAATTTAGGCCCAAGCTTCTAGAAACTAGGCAAGTTATGAATACATGAAGTTGAGTCTTTAAAGGCGAAGTCAGGCTCATGTTGTGTAAGCAATCATCCAGGCACTACATACTTCTGAATCAGTGAAGTGAGACAAGGTGAGGTTACACATGCCCCCAGATCATAATAAATATTTAACCCTCTGACCACTGCAGCGGAGATGGCTCCACACAGCTTCTGTATATGCCAGAGAACCAAGGGAAGAGTAAGAGGCCAGTCTCAAGCAGTTTGGATCCAAATTTAGGTTTTACATAGCTCAAATATGGTCAGGAACATCCCACACACACACGTACGTGAAAGCCAGTTATTTGGGTAGAAGCTTTCCTCTGCAGTTTCTGCAACCTGGACAATACAATGTGGTGCTACTGCACAGGATCCAGGAAGGAACACCAAATAGCCTGTTTTCACTAGCAAAATCGTGCCCAGTGCAGAAGTTAAACAGATAGCAGAAGTTACATTCTCCAAACCTATTCCACTTTCACTAACCTTAGGGGTTGGCAGTTTCAGTAATCTTAGGGCTAGTAATACTACACAGAAGGACATTTTGTATTTTAAATCAGGTTTTAAAAAAGCTTGACAGCGTCTCTTTGAAAGGGGACTAAAAGAAACCACGGAGAAATGCAGAGATGTGATAGAGTAATTCTATCCCAAATCATGCTAATAAGGTCAGACCAAGCCATATAGTTCTACTAATCCCCCCTTCCCTTGTTCATTAAGTTTTGTGCTAACGGTGTGTTGGTGTAAAGTCTCTGATATCACAATATAGTATTACAGGGCCTAGTCTAGATCCCTACTAGCAACCGACCCTTCAGTTGGTCACCACTCTCAGAGTGGATCAATTCCCTAAAAAGCCGTTTCCTTTCTGCATCATCTTCCTTATGTGAATTTACCCCTTGGGGTTGGTAAATAGTCCCAAAATGGGGATAAATAAGGACATTCACACTCCCTTTCCAGAGACTGTGGTAGTCAACTTCTCTAACACTGCTATTTCTTTTAACAGATTCTAAAACGCTGTGCTCTGGACTGTCAAATTTCAGGTCTAGCAGCTCAAGCAGAGTCTGCTACAAAACATCTCATATGTTGAAGTGAGCACCCCCTCGGACTAGTAAGACTTTAGGATCCACCCTGATCTCTCTCATGTATTTATTGAGCATTGTCAGTGTGCTTAAGTCTGTGCAAAGCAGAGGAAGATCCCTGGCTCAAGGAGCTCAAACTTCAAACAGAAATACAATGGAGATACAAAGCTCCAGCTGGCCAGGAAAAGGATGTCAAATTATTAGAGTTTGTTTCTGCACCACTTTGATTGGTGGCTTAGTGTTGACAGGCCTCATGGAAGCAGTGGACTGTAAGGAGGTATATATGAACCAAGAGGGGGTTCCTGGCTCCCAAGTACAGCAAGGGAGTTCCACTCAACAGAAAGCAAAAAAAGTTTCTTCCATAGAACCAGATATATTTGTCCATTTTACCAAATGGAAGTTGTGTATAGACCATGAGTTTTCCTAGGCTCGTGCTGGAAGAAGGAAAGACACTTCAGAAAAGAAAGTTAGGAAAGAAAGCCGGAAAGGTTGAGATAAACACACTTCCTTTATGGCACTAGTGATAGCAGCTTAAAAAAAAAAAAAATGTAACAAATGCAGGCTAAGTCTGCATTTTCATATTGTTCAAACAACTCGAGTATGAGCCTCTGAATAACGTGAATAAGGAAGACCAACACCTGTTTTAAATATGATCCTAATAGTTACAAAATCACACATCATTTTCTACTTCTCCTCTGCAGAGCCAGGGGTTGTTACAATTCTCTCAGTTTATATTAAAAAAAGAGCAAACAGAGTCAAGAGGCTGATCCTGCAGACCCGTAGGACAAAAGTGAAATGGAATGATGACCCTATGGTACTAAGTAATTGCTATTAGTAGGTAGCAGAGATGGGGATGCAACCCAGTAGTCCTGGCTCTAACTCTCCTATCTATTTCACAGGGTGGTTCAAGCTGGTTATCGCTCCACTGACTTTAACAGAGCTGAGGATGTGACCCACTGTGACATTATCCCACTTCAACAAGTAGAGTTTTCCCTTGTAGGCTTATTCCACAGGAGCACATCCTAAAGCTCCCTTGTATTGCACAAGAGTACTGTACCTTGTTTTATCCATTGGAAATAAAAATAATATCAGTATGTATAGGGGACAGAATCGCTGGTCTACACTGGCAGGAGGTTTACTCATTGACTTGAAAGTTGAGACCTACTTATACAGTTCTCTTTGGTGGTAATTAGGTGAGGGGGGTCTATTTTTTTTTTCTAGCTATGTTTAGCCCGGGGATGGGGGGGAGGGGTCAGAGCCACTCTGAAGCAACAGAAACAGGTTTTCCTTAAAGTTTAGATCGCAAGGGTCACTGCTGTTGGTAAACACACCAAGAGGGGGAGGGGGATAGATTTTAGAAAATAACTGGAAAAACAAATACAGAGGTGATGTTACTCTTACAAACTCCACCCACAAAAATAAGCCTCACTTATGCAAGTCACCAAAATGACAGGAGGCTCACAGTAAATTGTGTAGACATTCAAAGCATGAAACTGAGTGATGCCTGGGCCACTCTTCAGCAGGGCCTGATTACATCCATGTGCTCTGCTGGGCTCCCTGGGGTTGGTTCCTTCTTGATTAGGAGACACTACTATGTGTCCCCCAACTCCCAACCACCACCCACTTATGGCATCAAAATGAGATATCAATCATAGTAAATTGAGAGCTTCTCCCGCCGGCATGGCTACCACCGCCCGTTGGGTGTGGTTTAATTATGTTGATGGAAGAGCTCTCTCCGGTCAGCATACAGCAGCTACACAAGAGATCTTACAGTGGCACAGCTGCATCGGTACAGCTGTAAGCTCTCTCGTGTAGACATGGCCTTAATGTTGACATTTAAATCATCATTACTGGGCATTGGAGTTAACACCTGGGGCAGTTCACACCTCTCAGAACTATTGTTACAGGCTCAGTGGACTGGCATAGATATCCCTGTTTCAGTTACACTGTTATAGTTGTTTCTGAGCCCTAATAGAAGAGGTGATAAATACTGTAGGTGAACAGTGTGTCTTTCATCCCAAGAATCCTAGATCAACCCTATGCCAACAGCAACAGTTATCAACCAGCATATTTCTAAAGAGTGAGGAGAGGTGAAATCTTGGCCTAGAATGAAGTAAATGTGTCTGCTAGGAAATCCTGTAAAGATTTTTAAACATCCAAGCAGAGCAGACCACACTTAATTTTAGTGACTCAGCCAAAAGGTGCCCCACCCTAACCTTGCCATTAAATCATACACAGTATAGAATTCATCTGCCTTGGTATTAAGAAGTCAGCTCTAGGGGAGGAATGTTAGTCTTGTGGTGAAAGCACTAGAGTGGCACTCAGGAATTCTGGGGTCAGTTCAAAGCTCTGCCACAGAGCTTCCAAGATGATTTTGGGTAAGGCACTTCATGTCTTTAGGCCTCTGCTCCCCATCTGTAAAACTGGAACAACAATGCTTCCTTTCTCACACCCTCGGTCTTGTCTATTTAGACTGTAAACTCTTCAGGCAGCCAACCACGTAGTAAGACTATCCCTGCTGTGGTACAATGGACTCCAATACCTTCTAGGGCCCCAAGGTGTCAAAAATATTTTGTCATCATCCACCCCTGGATTTGGCTCTGTGGTTCCAAGGAATCTAAACACTTCAGTCTTGTTGCTTTGACTAAACATGCTTCCCTTCAGGTAGAAAGTCTGACAGACATTTGCTGCAACAGATAGCATATGAATTCAAATATTGATAAGATGAATGATGTATGCATGACTTAGAGCAGATTTTCCCCATCCTCCTATTACCTCCCTCCTCACTCTGTACATTTTTAAAAGGGTAAAATCCCCATCTCATATCCACAGAGTAAATTCTGTTGGCTGTGGCAGTCCACTCTCCCTACATTACTGGAATTTCCAGTATGAGAGCAGAACGCAAGAGTAGGGATCATGTAGGTGAAAAAAGTCCACCCTCAAGTAGGGATGCTAGAGGATGCATATGGATATCGACAATAGTTCCCTGAAAGTTATTACCATTTACAGAGAATGGGGACGTTGTCAGGTAAAGCTGTCACTAGTCATCATGGGAAACCTTCAGGCCTTCCCCTTCTGGGAGGTATACCCGAATTCAGGCTCTCAATTAAACCCTTCTCAGATGAGCAATAACTCCTTAGCTATGGTCTAGCTTTCTTTTTGCTAAGATTGCCAGATTTCTAATGCCAAGGAAGTCTCACTTGTCGTCATCTCAGTGTGATCCACAGCAACATTTTCAAAGCCTAAAGTTTATACAACATTCCTATACAGCTTGGTCACCACAGCCAGTAACAGAGCCCATCACACAAAACTGTCACTACATCATTTTATAAAAAGAAAAGGAGTACTTGTGGCACCTTAGAGACTAGCCAATTTATTTGAGCATGAGCTTTCGTGAGCTACATCCGATGAAGTGAGCTGTAGCTCACGAAAGCTCATGCTCAAATAAATTGGCTAGTCTCTAAGGTGCCACAAGTACTCCTTTTCTTTTTGCGAATACAGACTAACACGGCTGTTACTCTGAAACATCATTTTATGTGACTGCAAATGGGCAGGCTGCTAGTAAGAGTATTGGATGCTGATTCACACTATGAAACATTCTGAGAACCATGTGCCAGAGAATTTTTCTAGGCTACTCATTTGAGGATCACTAACATTCATTCCAAACAAATACCAAGTGGTAATAGTGATAAATATTTGAAGGAGGAATAATAATCCTGTATCTTAACCACAAGGCTGTATCTTGGGCTCAATCTCTACAACTATGGGCAAGTTACCTATTGTTAAGTCACAGTACTAAGAATATCAGAGGAGTAGCCATGTTAGTCTGTATCCACAAAAAAAACAAAGATTCCGATGGCACCTTTGACTTCAAAGAGAAACTTCAGAGCTACAATTCATTTGCAAGATTTACCACCATTAATTTAGGCTTGAATAGGGACTGGCTGGCTCACTACAAAAGCAGTTTTCCCCTCTCTTGGTATTGACACCTCCTCCTCAATTATTGGGAGTGGACCACATCTCCAGGATTGAATTGGCCTTGTCAACACTGGCTCTCCACTTGTAAGGTAACTCCTTTCTCTTCATGTGTCAGTAGATTTATGCCTGCATCTGTAATATTCACTCCATGCATCTGAAGAAGTGAGTTTTTTTACTCATGAAAGCTTATGCCCAAATAAATCTGTTAGTCTTTAAGGTGCCACCGGACTCCTTGTTGTTTTAGTACTAAGAATCAGGACCTGGGTTTCATTCATTGCTCTGCTTCAGTCTTACCCTAGAACCTAGCAGCCAGCCACTCAATAGATTCATCACTCATCTTCCTTATTTAGAAAACAGGGACAAATGCTCACCTTCCTTACAGGGGAAATGTGAGGCTAGATGTTCATGGGGTGCTTGGAGATCCTCAGACGAACAGTGCTTAAAAAAAGGAAAAGAAATACTTATAAAGCAAGAAGATTAACTTGTTAACTCCCCAGGTTCACTCCAATTTAAATCACAGACCTATAGATAAATGAACATGATGGTATGCTGTAGCGGTAGTCCATGAAAAAGGGAATATTCAGAAAGGAACAATGTTATCAGTTCATTCTAGAAGACCGGGGCTATGCAAAAACAAATTTTTAGCTCCAGTGTTTTAAAAAAAATTCCTCTAAAACAATTTGTCGGTAGCTGTTCTGCAGTCTTCTCAAGCCAAACACCATAACACAAGACGAGGGCATCAGAAACAGAAAATAAAAGTGACTGGCTTAGTTTAATTCATTGGTTGTTTCAGATCTGAACTAACAGTATAAAGAGTAAGAGACTTTTAAAGTTGTTTTGGCCTTAACCAAAGGTATCATTAGAAACCAGGGGTAAGGGCCTTCCAATAGGGCTTTTAACAGCAAATACATACAGGGGTTAAGCACATGGGTGCTGGAACAATTTTGATAGTGGGGGTACTGAGAGACATTGAACAAAACCGTAAACGCTGTATACCATGGAAACCACTTCCAGCCAGGGAGGGCTGCCACACCCCCAGTTCCAGCACCTATGGTTAAGCGTTACTGTGAGTCCACATTCGCCCTACCAAGGCAGCGGTTTCACGTTGCCAGTATGCACGCAGGGACAAGGAGTCAGCCCCAGCCTGGGACGGACACCAGGAAAGCGCCTGGAAAACTGAGCCCAACAACCCAACTGCAACCGCCCCGGCTACGAGGCAGGAGACCCAGGTCGGTCAGCGAGTGGGTGGACCTGCAGGGCCGTGACACGCTGGGCAGGGGTCACCCGCAAGCCCTCCTCAGCAGGGAGGGCTGTAAGGGGGCGCTACCCACGGAGGCCCCGAGCTGCAACACCAGGCCCCGCCTGCCTTGTCCCTGTCGAGCCCCTTCTGCGGGGGTCCGAGGAAGGGCCCATTCGGGGCGCAGAGACACGGTGCCCCCCCAGAGCTGGGCTTCTCAAGGCAGCGCCCGCGCTCTCCAGGCACCCACCCGCCTGCGGCCCCGCCCCGCCCCGCCGGATCTCGGGGCAGCAATTCCAGGAAGCCGGTGCAAGGAGAGCTCAGGCGGCCCAGGCCGCAGAGGCTCCCGCAGCCCGGGGCAGCCTTACCCGGCCCAGCGCAGCGCTCTCCGCCAGCCACATCTGCAGCGCCCGGCTCCGCACCACTTCGAGCTCCGTGAGCCTGTTTACCCAGGCACGGCACGGCACAACTCCGCTCCCATTGGCTCCGCCGCGTTCTCTTTCCGACCACGGATTTAGGATTAGCGCGGCCTCTGATTAGCCGAGTCGGCTGTCACCCACTGCCTGCTTCCTCCCACCCCGAAGCCTCTCCTCCAATAGAGGGGAAAGGTGCCGAGGACCAGCCAATGGGAAGGCGGCGTGCGGGCGTGGGCGGAGTTCCGTGGTTTCCCAGCTGGCGGCTGGGTCATATGGCGCGTGAGTGCGCTCTGGAGCTGTATAGGAGCGTATTCGCTTGCCTGGTCTAGCGCAGCTCCAGAGCCCGGGCTGTTGGGTCCCCATGGTTTAGCCTAGCTAAGGAATTCTTGCGGTTTGACCCACGCTTCGCTTTGAAACGACGGCGCAAAGAACCAGGCAGTTCAGAGGATTTTGGAGTGGTCCGAAGCTTTTGCTTCAATGTTGTCATTAGTCTGAGCATCTGCTCTACTATTAAGAGTATCAGCACGTTAGATCTTCCTTGGCACTGCAGATTGCCATGTGACATGGCATTTGGCTTTTCTCTTTAAAAAAACAATCCCAATCTGTTTTGTTTTTAGCAGGTACAAAAGTAACTGATGGAGTAATTCACTCTCCATTAGAGCAGGTAGGCTCACTCTCCATAGAACTGGAAGAATTCACTCTACAGTAAGTCTGACCGCTTTCAGGAGATCCTGCAATACTCTCCTCCTTGACAAAGTATTTGGACCCTAATCAGCAAGATAGTGAGTTTTAAAAAAAGATTATTTCCCAAGCAGTCTCCTTATTCTGGGAAGTGAGAACTTAGAGAAGAAAACTCCATTAAGTTCACCAAGGACCTCACTGTGCAGATTTAATTTACATAAGAAATGATTGCTAGCTATTATGGTAATTGGCACTAGAGTATATATACCCAGAGCCTTGTCACCTTGCTTGCCTCACTCTTGGTTTCTTCTGACTTGGGCCATTTCTAGCTATATATCTTAAACGATCACAGTACTGTCTGACAGTTTAAAAACTGTGCCCCTTGCTGACTCCTTTGCCTTCTTGGCTTATCTTTCTGGACTAACTGACCCTTTGACTTCCTTTCTTCTGTCAGGTTCTAGTTACCAGAGTAAAGGAAGCACCTTGGAGTATCTATATCAAACTAGGTGTCTACCTCTCTCCCGAACACCAGCACTCCCAAAGCTCTAGTCTGTCTCTCCCAGGAGGAGAAGGGAGATTGAACAAAGACGACTGCAGTATTGCCAAATATAAGTGCTAAAAAATTATGAGACAGGCCCCCTAAAAGCACAAGATTAATTTAAAAATTGAGATTTTAAAATAAAAATGTGGGATGCTTTTTCTTTGCCTTCTGTTTTTTTAAGCCTCTAGGGTGCACTTGGGCCACATTTTCATATTTCCCCCTGCAACTATCAGAACTAGAAACTTACTTTGTTTTTTACACTAAAGCTGAGAACCTTGTGTATTCATATGACTCCAGGAGTTGGGGCTTTAAGAAAATGCCAAATAGTGCAAGACTGACAATAAAATTGCAAGATGGCAATAGGGGTGCCACCTCCAAAATACTAAAAACTGGGATTTCCTGAGCCCATAAAACTGGACAACTGGCAGTGTGTGCTGAGCACCCTTACAGATTTTTCCAGGACAGCTACCTCAAAAAAGGGACAATCCTGGGAAAACCTGGGCAGGGTGGCAACCCTAACTAGCAACACTACTGGACTGTGGTCATGTAAGGCTCAGCCTGCTTCCCTCCAAGTATATGTTCTGTCTGTTTATATCTGGTTTCCAGGGAGAAAAAAACTGCTTTAGTTATGTATGTCTGTAGTATGTGAGTGAATAATTCTAAGACAATGTGGTCTGTCAGACTCCTTCCTTGAGAGTGCCTGCTAAGGAGCTTTCAGCCTGGGAGTCCCTTCACATGCTATTTCTGAATACATCCCTTGAGAAGCATCTGACCTTAGGGGAAGCTAAAGAATCCTTTCTACTAACTGCCCAATCCATATTAGTGCGTACTCCAGAAAAAGGCTTTCTGCTGCTTTTTTTTTTAAACAAACAAATCTGTGCAGTCATTTCCTTAAAGCACTTTTCATAAATAATAGAGGGAGAAGCGGCTCTTAAGAAGATCTGACAAACAAAACTTCAGCTTTCCAGCACAGAAGGTCACATTCTCTTTCCAGAAACTATTATCAGCTGACTGACCTTTTTTCTAAACACAGAGAGACATTCATAGGGGTTGCCCTCATGGGAGAGAGCAAAAGTTGGACCACACTGATCTGGCCTAAACTGTTATAGTTGTCCACGTGTATGCAGTGAGTCATGGATATTTAATGTCAGGAGGTATAAATAACAGCTGGAAGCATGATTTCTGACAGAAGTGAAACAGTGAGGTGCTACATTGGCTCTCCAGTGGCAATAGGCACAACACTATCCATCAGAATAGCATTAAAGGCCTCTTCAGATACCTAGATGACATGCAAGAGGACCAGTCTGTGGTGTGGGTTTCTGGAACATTTACTCTAGAATACACAGACCGTGTTTCTCAAGAGCAGGGGTGACCAACCTGAGCCTGAGAAGGAGCCAGGATTTAGCAATGTACATTGCCAAAGACACACAGTAATACATCAGCAGCCCCCCCCCCCATCAGTTCTCCCGCCCCCGCTCCCAGTGCCTCCTGCCTGCCAGCAGCCCCACTGATCAGCACCTCCCCCTCCCTCCCTGCATCTCCTGATCAGCTGTTTTCTGGCATGCAGGAGGCTGGGGGAGGGAGAAGCGAGGGCATGGCAGGCTCAGGTGAGGGGGCAGGAATGGGTGGAGTGGGGGCAGGGCCTGTGGCAGAACCAGGGGTTGAGTAGTGAGCAGCCCCTGGCACACTGGAAAGTTAGCACCTGTAGCTCCAGCCCCAGAGTTGGTGCCTATACAAGGAGCTGCATATTAACTTCTGAAGAGCCGCATGTGTGGCCACCCCTGCTCAAGAGCCTTGGTAGATTTGTCAGAGCCTGGAAACCTGCAACCCCTCTGGGAAAAGTAATTACTGAAGTGTAACAGGGTGGTCTGCCCATCTAAAGGCCAGGAGGCTTTGGGTCAGTCAACCCTGATCAACTAGCCTTTCTCTGCTACACCTGTGCTGGAAACTTAAGAGGAAGGCAGCCAGCAGTAGAGAGCTGGCTGCAGGGGAGAGCAGAAAGCTCTGTGGAGCTGGAGAAAAGTATGAGGCAGGCAGAGGCCCGTGGAAGGCTTGAGGTAGGAAGAGCTGGGTATGGCTGCTTGGGAAAGGAGCCTGGGAAGGGCCAAACCTGGAATTAGAAAGGAGGACCTGGGTCAGTGTGAGACTGGGACAAAGACTTTTTTATTTTTGGTTTTTGGACTAGGAGTACCCCAGAAGGGGTGGACTTTTGTTAATGACTTAGCTGGAGGGTGAAATCACTTCAGCAAGTCACTTCTTCAACTGTAGTTGGCTGAGGAATGTAGTGTGGAAACTGAGGCAGAGCACTGCAGCGGGGGTCTTGCTGTGAGAAGAATGGGGAGTCATATAACATCAAGGTGCACATCTTTCTCATACAAACACTGGCTGACACTGAGGTGGGTCTGCACATTTGTTGGACTTTCAGAACTTTGCATCCTTTTGAACTGCAAACTCTGAGATGCTGACCAGGTGACAGGCATGGAATGGCATACAGCAGGAAACCTATTCCTTTGCTGCTTCCTTGAATTAGCATGCATGCCAGATGCTGCTGTGTGGCTTCAAATCCAACCCCTCATTCTGAATTTGGGATCCAGCTCTGAACAGTATGGCTGGCCCCTATTATTATAATGGACAGAACTAAAATCTGGATTCAAACACTCCAAGATTCTAGGGACATTTCCATTCAGTCTGAACTTTGTTCAGGGCCATATCTACTTTCAAGGGGCACTTACTGATTGACAGTTGGCTGAATGTTCCCTGATCATCCACACTGTACTGATACATATACCAGGTAGGACCTAATGTTCCACTGACTTCCATATTTATAACATGGCAGATACTGTGGTTATGGATGCCATAAGACAGCAGCGAACCAAGCAAGATATGAGACCTAAACCAAGTTGAAGTGGCATGGGCCCAAGGTGGTGGAGTGGAGTGTCAGATAGAAAATTAATCACAGGAGACCCCTGCATAGTATTACAACCAGAGCCACACACTCAGACATTGGCACCAGTGTGGAGGTTTGATTTAAGTGGGACTCTGCACAGGCATAAAGGTCCACTGACACAGATTAGATTACAGGATCAGCAATTTACTTAGGCAGAGGTCTGCATGTGTGTATCAAAGCAGTAATCCCATCCAAGATAAGCAACAATTACCAGGGAGGCCAACAGTAATTCAGACCAACCCATTGAACTGATGATACTAAAGATCTAAAATATTTTAGAACTGATAAACATTACTCTTATCCAGAACCTGTCAAAATATGAAAACCCCACTTACAGCCCGATGCTTGGAATTGGTATGGCAGTAGGAAAGGACTCAGACCAGCAGTAAAAGTGTTAAGCTCCTAAATTTCATTTGTCATAAAATAGGCATTACTGGGTGTGCGGTGTTCTCTAGTTTCTAAATGTTTTGAATTAATCTCTGTTTTACTGTGTTCAAGGCACATTCTCCAGGCTACTTCTCACCCTCCAAAAACACCAACAAAAGCCACTGTTTTGCTATGAGAATAGGCAGTGTTATCAACTCTCTTGCAATTTTATTGCAAGTCTCATGATAGTTGGTGTTTCTTCTAAAGGACCAGCTCCTGGAATCATATGACTGTGAGAATCTGTTTTCACTGGGGAGAAAAAAAAATTCGTCTCTCATGGTTGTGAAGAAAAGCTGGAAAGCATGACCTGAGTGTACTCTAAAGACTCAAACCAGAAGGCAAAAAAAAAGAACCCAAACTGTAGTTTAAAAAAACAAAACTCACCTTGTGGTGCTTAAGCTAAGGGGTCCTGACTCCTGATTTTGAAGTAGGCAATACAGACTATTGAAACAGCATCCCCTGCATGCTGGAGCTCCTCCTAGTGTTCTGCAACAGCATTGAACCTAGAAAGTCTGATCCTCATCCACTGTTGTCTTAAGGCTCCTTGATCTGTCCTTTTCCCCTCCCCCGGCCCCTCTCTCCAAACAGTATTTCTGGCAAAGGAGACCCCTGCAGAAGCCCAGAACCACCTCTGTTCCTGCTCTCCCCTACAAGAACCTCTACACCAGGGGTCAGCAACCTGAGGCAAAGTTGGCACGCGAGCTGATTTTTAGTGGAACTCTGCTGCCAGCCGGAGTCCCGGCCGCCGGCCCCGCTCAGCCCAGTGCTGGCCTGGATGGACGGAACCCCGGGCCGGCAGCTGGCTGAGCAGGGCCGGGGGCCAGGATCCCGGCTGGCAGGGGCCAGCGGACAGAACCCCAGACTGGCAGCGGCTCAGCACCGGGAAGAATGTGCCTGCTGATCCACCCTTAGGAGTGCAGGAAAGGCAAGTACCACATCGGTACAGAAGGAAAAGCCCTTCCATGAGGACCTGGGCTCCCCAGGTTGGAAGGGAAAGGGATGGCCTGCAACTCTCACTGGATTCTCACACTCTGCCCAGACATGAGGACCACAGCTATACAAACTGCTGCAGATGGTCTGTGGTAATTTATGCTGTTTTCCCTACATGCTGTGGACCCTGCCCACCCAAGAGACTTCCTGAGGCACCAGGTGGCTGAGGAAATCCTGGAACCATGAACAGTGGTTTCAGTGAGCTGGAGAGGCCAGTCAACAGTAGGGAGGCAAAGCTCATCCCGATGTAAGCAGTGTCAGGATGAGCTCCACCCTGACATCTGGTGGTGAGGTGTGGCAAGTTGTGGAAAAGAACTTCAGGGGCTGATCTCATTTGCATAGGCACACCCACCACGCCTAGAATGAGACCATAGCTGCCCAAATGGTCACTTTGGCTGCTGTGGGATCCCCAGTGTCTCTGTTATTGGGGCAGGAAGAATAAATTGTTATTACCCTGATTATGGGAACTGTGCTTGGAACTGTACGTGGCCTTTTGTTATGATGGAGGGATTCACCATTCACTAAGTAGCACTCGCTAGGCAAGGGTCATGGGTTCCAAAACTGTGTGAATGGAGAGAGGCTGGGGACAAGTATTAATACTTGGTGGCATGGGCCCCTTGGTGAGGGCCTTACATGCTGATTGCACTTCCTCCTCTCTCCACTGTGGAATATCAGAGCTAATTTTGGTTTCATTAGAAGTCTAGTTATAGGCTGCTGAGCTCACTTTGGGCTGACAGTGCACCAGCACTGGGGCTCCCCTACTATAAGCTGAATTCACCTAAGAGCTGAAATCACTGAGTGTTGTGTTAAGTAGTGGGGGAGCCTGAAGATATATTGTGGAGCAGGTTGCGGGACGGCTGGTGAAGCAGTTTGACGCGGAACAGTGTGTGGATGGCAGGAGCTGCTTGTGGGCCGTGGAGCTGAGTGAAGGAGTTCGTGGGGCGGCTGGCGGAGCAGAGCGCAGCTGAGCGAAGGAGTTTGTGGGGCGGCTGGTGGAGCGGAGTGCAGCTGAGCGAAGGAGTTTTGTGGGGCGGCTGGCGGAGCGGAGCGCCGCTATGGGGCGGTCAGCTTCAGATCACGTAAGGTGCCTCTTACCCCCGTCCCATTTCCACCCAGGTTGGGAGGTAAAGCTCCGCCGATAAACTTTCGAACTCTGGGGCTGCCCTGACCAGGGACAGAGACTTTTGGGGCATTGGACTTTTGGGACTTTGGGTGATTTGGGGTTGCTGGACTCAAGAACCAAAGGGAAAAGGGCATGCCCCAATTTGCCTGGGGTGGGGTTGTTTTTGCTCATGGGTTGTGTTATGAATCCTGTTGGTGGTGTTTCCCCAACATAATGCCACATTGTTTCTCTCTGTTATTAAAAGACTTTTGCTACACTCAGACTATGTGCTTGCGAGAGGGGAAGTATCGCCTCTTGGAGGCGCCCAGCGGGGGTGGTATATATTTGTCCCAGGTCACTGGGTGGGGGCTCGAGCCGGTTTGCATTGTGTTATTGGAATGGAACCCCTAGATATTGAACCCGGCCCTTGTTGCTGCCAACTCTGACGGGCAGAAGGGTTACACCTATATAAACTCCTTGTTCACTATGAATCCTCTGAGATTTCAGTGTTTGGGGGCAGAGCCCTATGCCTCTTCTGAAGGGGCTTGGGGAGAAAACCCTACTTCCCCACTAATTCCCACTCCTCTTGGCTGGGTATTCCTGCAGAGGTGAGAATAGAGGCCACTAAACAGAGTGCAGAGAAGTTTGTTAGGTCCTTTGTGTGTGTCTTTTTGTTTGAGGGCAAGTATATTCAGGATTAAGATAAATAACTATTGCTATAGAAGGTTCTTAGACATGAGGACCGCAAGAATGGATTGGAAAACAGACAACATGGAGTTGCAAAAAGAACAGGAGGATTTGTGGCACCTTAGAGACTAACCAATTTATTTGAGCATAAGCTTTCGTGAGCTACAGCTCACTTCATCGGATGCATTCAGATGAAATGAGCTGTAGCTCACAAAAGCTTATGCTCAAATAAATTGGTTAGTCTCTAAGGTGCCACAAGTACTCCTTTTCTTTTTGCGAATACAGACTAACACGGCTGCTACTCTGAAACATGGAGTTGATAATGCAATATCACATTAATTAACACTTATCACTCATGAGCTTCTTCCACCAAAGGATATCAAAGTATTTTGCAAAGGTGAATAAGCCTCACTTACCAATATGGAATCTGAGACAATCTGGGAGGTATAGTCTGGCCTAAGGCTCCTCTCCTTGGTTTTTATGCCCTTTGGATACTTATAAACATTCACGTGTCTACTTTAGCCAGGCTACAGTTCACATACCAAGTTCCTTTAAATGATCCTCACAGGTCAGTTCTGCTAGATCAGGGGTTCTCAAACTGGGGGTCGGGACCCCTCAGGTGGTCACAAGGTTATTACATGGGAGGTCATGAGCTGTCAACCTCCATCCCAGCCCCGCTTTGCCTCCAACATTTATAATGGTGTTAAATATATAGAAAATATAATTTATAATTTTTAACTATAATTTAATTTTTTTAAATTTTTTTAATTAAATTTTTAATTTATAAGGGGGGGTCGCACTCAGAGGCTTGCTATGTGAAAGGGGTCACCAGTAAAAGAGTTTGAGAACCACTGTGCTAGACACTCTAGTTTCACACAATGGAATGCAAGCTGTTTGGGGCACTGTACTCATTTCAGTGGTTCTCATTCAAATAAGAGCCATCAAGGCAATACCATGTACACCAGGGGTGGGCAAACTTTTTGGCCCGAGGGCCACATCGGTGTTGTGAAACTGTATGGAGGGCCAGGTAGGGAAGGCTGTGCCTCCCCAAACAGCCTGCCCCCCGCCTCCTATCTGCCCCCTCCCACTGCCCGTCCCCTGACTGCTCCCCTCAGAATCCCTGACCCATCCAACCCCCGCCTACTCCTTGTCCCCTGATGGCCCCCTCCCAGGACCCCCCGCCCCTAACCACCCCCCTGGGACCCACCTCCTATCCAACCCCGCCTACTCCCTGTCCCCTGACTGCTCCCTCAACCTATCCACACCTCCGCCCCCTGACAGCCCCCCGGGGACTCCCATGCCTATCCAACCCCCCCCCACCCCGTTCCCCATCCCCTGACTATCCAGACCCTATCCACACCCCCGCCCCCGACAGACTCCCCCTAGGACTCCCACGCCTATCTAACACCCCCTGCTTCCTGTCCCCTGATTGCCCCACTACAGAACCTCTGCCCCATCTAACCGCTTCCTGTCCCCTGACTGCCCCCGGGACCCCCTGCCCCTTATCCAACCCCCTGCCCCCTTACCATGCCGCTCAGAGCAGCAGGAGCTTGTAGCCCCGCCACTCAGCCAGAGCCAGCCACACTTCCGTGCTGCCCGGCAGTAGCAGCGGGCCAGAGCGTTGGCGGCATGGCACACTGAGGCTGCGGGGAAGGGGAGACAGCAGGGGAGAAGTCAGGGGCTAGCCTCCCCGGCCGGGAGCTCAAGGGCTGGGCAGGACGGTCCCGCGGGCCATAGTTTACCCACCTCTGATCTACACCCTGACTGCCCACCCTGCTCTCTGCATTGAGTTGATCTGGGCACAGGAGAGTGTCTTGCCCTCAGTTTTACTAATGTAAGGTGTTAGTAACAAAGCTAAGAATACTTCAACTAGATCATTTCTATCCTTTAAATCACAGCATGCGAAATGGAGTTGTCAAGTTACTTTTGCCCTTCCCAGAACTGTTTTGATTCCCATCAGCTGTTTTGATTCTAAGAATCAAAGGCTCACTCATGGGAACTATTGACTGAGAGAGAATTTTTTGTTTTTAAATGCCCACAGCAAGACTTTCCGTAAATTCTTGAAGATTTTGTTCATTAGTAGGACATTAACCAGTTAGCGGCGTGTCTGAATGTTGGTCAGAAATCACATGACTCCTTCAGAGGTGAATGTCATAGACTGGAAAATCAGTATTGTCCCTCTGAAGCTCTGGGATTCCTCTTGGCTTTGCTGATTGAAGGACAAATCCTGTGTACCTTAGTTCCAGTGAAGCTGACAGGATTGTGCACATGAGTAGGGCAAGCAGGATTTTGGGCCTAAGCTTGCTCCAACTGAAATCAATGGCAAAACTCCCATTGTCTTTAATGGGAGCAGCATCAACCTTGGGATAAAAGAAAGTAAAAGTTTTAAATATATACACTTTATACAAAAAAAAGTTCTTAGGAATGATATGGATGGGATCCATCCTTCTCAGGTGGGATCTGCCTGGTCACAGTGCCCTCCGTGCACAGAAATGGAGTGGAGTGTCTGGACCTAGAAATTCAAGTTATCCATTAGTATTCATGTCTCTGGGGAACGCCTACATAGCAGCTGGGAGGGCAATCCTGGAAATGGAAATGGAATCCTCCAAATCCCACACACGCAATCCTGCCCAACGCCCTGGGTATATACTCAAGCAGTGAGCCTGTGACGTTGCACTCTATATGATTTTATGAAAAATGCTAATGAGTGTGAATATAATGTAACAGTAATATGCTTCATGCAAAAGGTCTCTTGTAAGGTATCATTACAAAGCTTATAATCTACTGAGTGTGGTCATCCTATTTGTATGTATGTATCATTCTTGTATCTGAAACTAGAAATATGAAATATAACTCTGAGGGGCTATTGTAATTATGCAAAGTGTGGGCCATTAATGGTGGTTTGGAATCTTGGTGGCTCCCATTAACCAGGAAAATTGACTGTGGATGGCTCTGTTTGCTTGCAGGCCTTCCTGTGAGTCAGGCTGGGGGGAATGAAGGCTTGGGCTCTCACAGGACATGTGACCATGTCACCTAGTACTGAAATCCATCTTAAATCCTGGTGCTTTTCCATATAGAAGGGGGAGGGGGGTGGGACCTAGAGAGACAAAAGATTCCTGCCTTGTGCCAAAGCTATAAAAGGGGGCTGCAATCATGAGAAATCTCCTAGCTACCAACTGAGCTGGAACAAGGGCTGTACCAGAGGAAAGGATTGTGCCCAGACTAGGAAGGCATCCCGTCTGTGTTAGAAGCTTATTGAAACATCTCTGAGGGTGAGGTTTTATCTGTATTCAGTTTTATTACTGTACTAGGCATTGACTTGCATGTTTTGTTTTATTTTGCTTGGTAATTCACTTTGTTCTGTCTGTTACTACTTGGAACCACTTAAATCATACTTTCTGTATTTAATAAAATCACTTTTTACTTATTATTTAACCCAGAGTATGCATTAATACCTGGGGGGGCAGGAAACAGCTGTGCATATCTCTCTATCAGTGTTATAAAGGGTGAACAATTTACGACTTTACCCCGTATAAGCTTTATACAGGGTAAAACGGATTTATTTGGGGTTTGGACCCCATTGGGAATTGGGCATCCGAGTGTTAAAGACAGGAACACTTCTTAAGCTGCTTTCAGTTTAGGCCTTCAGCTGTTGGGGGACATGGTTCAGACCTGGGTCTGGGTTTGCAGCAGACTAGTGGGTCTGGCTCAAACCAGGTAGGGCACTGAACTCCCAAGCTGGCAGGGAAAGCGGGCTCAGGGGTAGTCTCAACACATCAGTTTGCAGCCCCAAGGGGGTTTCTGTGATCCAACCTGTCACAGAGCCCATACTGCTGTGGTCACCTTGCTATTTTTGCACGCTAGCTCCGCTCAAATTAGTGTGTGTCTGTCTGCTGGCACTAGGAAGCAACCTCCCAGTTGCTGTGTAGATGTAGTCTCTGCATCTGGCCCTTTGTATCCTATAAGAGATGCTTAGAACACACACTAGAGGGCAGAGACCTTCTGTGTATGGATTTCCATCTGCGGCAGAACCTCTTGTTATACACATTACTGCTTTGCAGTCTGTTACCTTTCATGACTGTCTCTGAGGTGTATTTTATCAAACATATGTGAAATTCATTGACTGCTCCCCTTTATGGGGAGCTTATCTGTAAAATGTCTCTTGCAAAATTCCTGGCACTATTTAAAGCTATTGTTTCGAAATTGCATTCCATTTGCCAGATTCTGATATGCTAGTCAGACGTGCCTAATTCAGTGCTACATCTCTCTTCTAACCTCGCTGCTTTTGTCTGGTGCACTAGATCTCACCAAGATTTCTCAAAGAAACCTCATCTGAAGGTTCTCCCGCAGATACACCAATAAGCATTAGAAGTGCGTTTATAGTAGTATCCAATTTTCCTGTGTCTCACCTCTTTAAAGTAGCAGGTTCCAAGTGACATGTCTTGTCCACGTTAGGGCTCCCATCATTGACCCAGTTCAGCAAGGTCCTTAAGCATGTGCATAACTTTAAGCATAAGAGTTGCCCTATTGACTTTAATGGTTGAAGTTATGCATATGCTAAAAGAAAAGGAGTACTTGTGGCACCTTAGAGACTAACCAATTTATTAGAGCATAAGCTTTCGTGAGCTACAGCTCACTTCATCAGATAAATTGGTTAGTCTCTAAGGTGCCACAAGTACTCCTTTTCTTTTTGCGAATACAGACTAACATGGCTGTTACTCTGAAACCTGGCATATGCTAAAGTATCTTACTGAATTGGGCCCATTGGTACCACTGGGGGTGGAGCTGAACTGATGTTAGGAATGGTAGGAAATCTGAGCTATCGTGTTTTGTTTACGTCTGGGACATTTTCACTTTTATAAAATAACAATCTGGCCTTTGATTTTAATATTTGTTTCCTCTAACTGAAGTTCACCTACTTCTCCATGTTAATCAGTGGAATTCCTTCGGATTAAATGTCATACTATTTCTCAGACTCTGTCTAAATACAGAAGTTGCACCAGTTTAACTAGATTGCTTTTTAAGCCAATTAATGAAGCTGGTGCAAACCCGTGAGTAGCTGCTATTTTGATTTCACAGTGGCTTATTTTGCTTGAGTTTAAAACCGTTCCTAGTCAATGTAAACTAAACCAGCTAAGCCTAACTAAAACTGAAAAAGGAGTGTCTACAGAGGTGTTTGTGCTGATTTAACTAAATCAGTTTTGACTCATGCTGTTACTTTCTCCTGCTGTACCCTGAAACTGTAGGTATGTTTCAAAACAGAACCAAGAACATGTCTTTATAAAACAGAGGTTGAACAGATGCTTTAAGTGCAAAAGTCAATGCAACCTTAACAGGGGTTCCCACCTGCTATCACAATACAAACTTAAAACAAAAACTGGAGACTCTTCTAGCATTTTCACCATAAGACACTTTCCTTATTGTTTTCCCATGTGATGGACATGATCACTTCAAGAGGGGCAAATTAGCTAATTAATCTTAACATCTGTGATTGTCCTGGATACTTGAAAGTCTGACACTTTACTAATGAGTTACACACCTCCTTTCATGGTCCCCATTTGTGGTTTTTCTTAAGTGCAGTAAGGACCCTGGGCATGTCATGTAGGCCAACGTTTCACAAATGGCCACTCATTTTGAGTGCCCAACTTGAGACATCTTGACACTCATTTTCATATGTTCTGAGCTGGCACAACTCTGCATGAAGTCAGTGGAAGCTTTGGGGGCCAAGGACTTCTGAAAATCTGCTATCACAATCTGGGCACCCAAAAACAGAGGCACCGAAAAGCAGTGGCCAGTTCTGAAACTGTTGGCCTTCATCTCTCCTTGCCTCCATTTTCCCACCTGTAAAGTGGGTGTGATGATACAAAGGGCAGGTCTATACGTATTCACTGCATCCACATAGCTGCATTGATGCAGTTGCACTGCTGTAGCGCTTAAGGGAAGATGTTCCTATGCCAGTGGGAAAGAGCTTACCTCATTGGCACAGTTAATCCATCTCCCTGAAAGGCAGTAGCTATGTCAACAGAAGCAGCTCTCCCATCGACATAGTGCTGTCTATATGGGGGGTTAGGTTGGTATAACTGCGTTGCTCGGGGTATAGATTTTTCATACCCTGAGAGACGTAGTAATACCGATATAGGTCTGTAGTGTAGACCTGGCATCACTGTTCTTTGTAAAGTGCCTTGAGATCCATGGATGAAAAGTGGCATTGAAGTGCTAAGTGACTATTATCCTTAATGAAGACGAATGATCACCACTTCTCCGTGCTCACTGCCAGCTGTTAAATATCATCTTACCCAACCTCTGCTTTCCTTCCAAAATTCCATTTTCATCTTCTATAGCCTAGTGCAGAGCTGTTTAATCTCATGTTTGTTTATTTCGGGCCTCTTGCTGTGGGCTCCCTAACTGCCTCTGATTCATTTCACAGTTTCATCCAAAGCAACCATTTAAATGTCAGTTAAATGATTTCCCCTGTTAAAATATTTTCATGGCTCAGAAGCACAGCATGAAAATGTTTTTTTAAGGTCAAATCCTGCCATCCTGATTCAGGTAAAACTCCTGGTGAACTCCGGACTGACTCAGGGCTGCAAGATTTGGCCTGTAGTTCTACAGTTCTACAGTGAATATAGCTAGCTCTACAGTGGAGGCATTCAGCAGTGGAGGCATTCAGCATTCGGCATACAGTAGAGGGGTGTGAACTCTTTGTAGACTAAGGTCATGTCTACACATACACATGTTGTGGTGCTGCTGCAGCGTGTCTAGCGAAGACACTATGCTGACAGGAGAGCTCTCCCGTTGGCATAATAAAACCACCGATGTGAGCGGCAGAAGCTATGTCAGTGGGAGAAGCTCGCCTGCCAATATAGCGCAGTCCACATTGGCCCTTCTGTCGGACACTTGGCGGGCGGGGGGAGTGGATTCACACCCCTGAGCGATTCAGACACTTGGCGGGCGGGGGGGGATTCACACCCCTGAGCGATATAAGTTCTGCCGACATATGCTGTAGCATAGACATAGCCTAAGTGTTGAAGTTTCTCCCACTGGAATGGTTATGTCCCTGTCTTTTCAATAGGTCTGAGTTTGACTTTTAACCCCAAAGTCGAGCTAATCTAACTATTCTGATTATCCCCATTCCTTGAATGGATACCCCCTACATAGCAAATGTCCAGTCAAGCCTACTCTTCTGAGGGCATGGAGAGCCCTTAACCACCAGACCCACTGCAGGAAGGAAGTAGGAGGATTCAGAAGAATTAAGGAAGGCTGGCTTTTTGTGGATAAGGCACTGAACAAGAGCCTAGGTAATGATTTCCAAGTTCTGTCACAGACTGCCTGTGATCTGATAAGATAGGGTTAAGAATTCTTCCTTTGTCTGTCTGGTCTATTTAAACTGTAAGGTCTTTGGGGGAGGGACTGGCTCTTACTAGATATATAAGTGCCTAGTGCCTAGCTCAACGGGACCCTGATCCCTCACCTAGCCTCTGGGTGCTATTGTAATACAAATAGCAATCATACATGAAGTTTGCTCTGCAGGAGAACCCTGCATCCCAGGAGAAAGGGATTGTTTTGGGGAGAGTGAGGACAGGGCCAGTGGATGTTACCTGGGGTTCTTTCAATCCAAAGCTCTTGGTAACTTTTACTCTGTGCGAGGTGGTGTCAGGAAATAAATCAGGGGAGACATGGTCGTCCGACCGATAGATGGCTGGCACAGACAGAACAACACAAGAGTGCTTTCACTTAAAGCTAAACTTTACTTAGTCTCAAGCACTTACACATGTCCGCAACAGGTTAGTAAAACACCCCCAACCCTCGATAATTACCGAAGCTGAGCGTGGCTTTCCCGTGGCACAGTGGCAGCCTGTCTGCTGGTGGGGAACACAAGATGCAGCCAGAGGGAGAGTCCATGAAGAGCCCCTTCTGAGAAGTTCCACTACCTCAAACTTTTCCCCCCACATTAGTAATACAATGACATATCCCTTAAAGAAAACTTGCTTAGGAAGCAATTTTTAAAGGTCAAGCAAGAGATTTCCTTATGATCATCAATTAACCAGATATGGGTTGTTGTTTTTTTTCAGAGTGTCCATGCGTTGGGACCCTGACAGACACATTCCTCAGGGTATGTTATAGACAAGCTTCCTGTTTTCCTAAAATACATATATCTGCAATTTCAACATTCTTAGCGGGAAGGACGTGGGGTCAAGCTGCCTGGTCTGTGGCACCCCAAATCCCCTCCCCACCTGCCTTGGTTATGCTAAGGCCACTGCATGGCCAATTTATGGCCTGCTGACTTGACTACTTTAAGCAATAAGCAATAGTGGTTTCAGGTACTTTACTGGTTTGCCAAAATCTCCCCATACAGAACCACTATTATACTGGTCCTTTTCCTCCTTATGGAAGGGAAATGCACTGGTCCCAGGTAATGGAGCCCCGATGCTGAAGTAGTGTCTGCAGAGCAGGCTGGGGGAAAGATTCCTTCCCCCCCAAAAAATATGTCCCACAGAGAGTCCCCCTACCCATCCTAGCCACTCAAGCTCCCTGTGGACCAAGGATTTGACTCATAATAGTTGAATGGGGTTTGCTATAACATAGACTAATGGACAAGAAAAGTACTGTCTTGGTATTTTGAAGGAAGGTTAATGCCTTTATTTTGTTCTGATGTTGTCTAAACAGGTTACCAGCTGTGTGACACAGACAAACCAGCTCAGATCATGACAATAGGGCAATTCACTTGTGTATGAATACCAAAGAAGGGTTAAGTGTATCAATATGTATTCAGAACAATTCACTTATGCTGATAGAAATCAAGAGGTTGATTGTATTGTTTCCATCTGTCTGTATCTTAATTAGTCTTCGATTGAAATGTATGTTAGTGTTTAAATGTGAATTGACTTGATGTGTAAAGCTGCATGAAAACCAATGAAGAATTGTTTCTGGCTATCACATTGTGTTTACATTATGTATATCCATTGGAGACTGGAGCCTTGGAAATGTAAATGAAGAAACAAGTCGACTTCAAAGCGTTGGTCTTTATGTGTTCAACAATGGTAAATCTAGGGACCTGTGCTCTGATGGAAAAGCTTGCCAGACTGTTTTCAACTATAAGAAGGAACGCTGGGAATGATTCTGCAGCTCTGATCTATTTGGATGCTGTCGGGAGGCGTTCCAGATACAAGACAGAGGTCCCCCAAGCTATTTTGGGCAACCCTGAAAGACTTATGGGAAACTAGTAGATACCACATCACTGCTATCATTTGAACTTAACCTCTGACTCACCTGTTATGTATTTCACCTGCTTTAACCTCTCAATAACCCCCATTTCTTTTTCTTAGCTAATAAATCTTCAGTTAGTTTACTAAAGGGTTGGCTATTGGTGTTTGTTTTTGGTGTAAGATCCAGAACATCCCTGGACTTGGCCTTTTGGGGCTGGGAGTAACCTAATGTGTGGCGATTTTTGGTTTTAATAACCTTTCATCACAGAAGTCCAGCTTGTCTGAGTGGCAAGGCGGGCTGGACAGCCTAAGGGGACTGTGAGTGGCTCCATGGTAAAACTAATCTGGTACTCCAGCAGTGCACATTTGTTACTGGCTTGGTGGAATCTAATTATAGAATATACCATCAGTTTGGGGTGTTTGTCCTGTTTTCTGACAGTCTGACCTAAGATTGGCACACTGAGTTGTGAGCCACATGTCAGACACCATGACATTTGTAAATTATGCTTTGTTGTCTACACTGAGTGATGGTGGCACTTATGCTGTGGGACGATCTATGTGCTCCTAGACAGCAAAACTGCTACATCACAGTAACAATACCCTGAGTGAGGTAAATTCCTCAGCACTGTCATTAAGGCCTTTGCTGGTTTCTTTTGTCTTACTATTTTCTTCCCCTAAGTAGTTTGTCTCTCACATTCCAGTGTAAGTTTATTTGATTTCACATTGTTGTACCAATAAAATAAAAACCAGCAGGATCTTATTAAAGGGAAAAAGGCAAAATACCACATTTATTGTGAATACAGAAAGAATCATAGTAAACAGTTAGTTATAGCTATAACATTCCATTCAATCTCATATTTATTCACACATTCATTCATACAAACACACACACACACATACACACCCACACACACAGGTTCTGCAAGGTTGTTATCATAGTTACCAGCCTTAGAGTTGCTCATGCCAAGCCACTGGCCAGGTGGCCTGGACATGAGGAGGGAGCAGGGCCTTGTCAGATGCTCATCTGATGCTCCTGAAAGTTGGTTTGCAGAATCAGACCCCAAAGTTCTCACTTTTTAGAGTCTATTTTTATAGGAATTTCTTCCTATGCCAGTCTATGGGAATTGCTTCATCATGCTGTTGCTGAATCAATCAGCAGATAGCACATTCCTGACGGCTCCAAGATGTTATCTTGTTCTTTGGTTCTCCCATCCTTGAGGCTGTTGGGTGGATTCCAGTCGGCCCTCCGGGGGGGGGGGGTCCTCTGGTTATTTCCACTTGACGCCTTCTTCAGCCGATGGACACTGGATTCTTAGGCTGGCACCTCCCTGATGATTCAGTTATTATCCACACCAAGCATCCATCCACATGCATCCTCTATCTCTATTTTAATCACAATTGTTAATACAACAAAAGGGCGGGGAGTCTCTGGGTGCTGTTTCTGTTGTCAGAGTATTGCTTTGAGTCTCTCTCTCTGTGAATTGCTTTGAGAACAGACTCTGTTTTAGAATGTACTAACACAATTAGCAGCTTGCAAGTTTCACACATAGAGGGAGAGAAACAGCACCAAAAACCAAGAGACCTCTTAATTAGTAATACCCTGGAATTTGAACTATGGGGAATCAAACTCATTTGTGATTTTAATACAGAACTTCTTTAATATGATCCAACATAATCCCCCTTTTGACACTAAGATTTATAATCGTCAGTGTCACTTTCTATGTAGCCTATTCAAGAGAAAGTACTGTGAGGCAATTTGAGTTTGTGATTCCAATTCATGCCACATACATGATCCTAGTGATGTATCTTTACTACAAGGTTCTGGGGCAACAGGCAAGGTGAGGCACACCCACTTTTGAGGAGTCCATTCGGTACAACCTCTAGTGTCCAATAGCTTCCCTCCCTCCCCAGCCCACTGGCTCAAGGTCCAGGGTAGCCAAAAGGATCCCATGTGTAATATGGGGAGTGGGTTAACCTTCAATACCTTTGCCTCCAGGGACTGTTGGTGTGCAATTTTGACAACAATTTCTCCCATTAACAAGTCTGGTTTACAATACTGGAAACATATTGCATCCATTCATATTGATAAGTGTCAAACAATGATCTCTTTCTTTTTTAACAAATGCATCAAACCCTTAATATTTCCCAATATGACCCAGAACATTTTGTGTTCCAAAGTAGCTAGTGCAAGTATCTGCATTTCAGTGCATCCCATAGCTATGGCTGTGTAGTTTCCTATTTCTAATATTTTTTTTCTTATGGATAAGCCATGTGGTAGTATTAAGCCATTACTAAAGATTCCATTGGCCTTTTAGGTTACCCAGACCAATTTGGACCAAGTCTACATTGGCATGTACTTGTTTTTGTATCAGGCTGTCCTGTAGCTGGGACAGAAAGCTTAATTTATTTTTAAGTTCCTGCAGGTCTTCAGTATTTTTTTTTTTAAACACACAACAGTGCTAGCAACAACACAAAACACAAGACAAAACATAGAACACAGAACACAATTTCTATTGTGACAGTAGATTCATGGTATTGGGTTGCTTTTCAGCTGGCAGCTTTTCCTGATTTTCTGAAAGACAAAAAGAACATGTTTCTACCCCTTTTGGGGTGGCAGATTATTGCTTAAAATATTTCTTTTACAAATACCCTTGCTGATTGCAGGCAAAACAGAGAAATTGCCCCCATATTTTCCTGTTTTTGTTCTATAGGCAGGCCAGGTTTCAATGGCTTTTATCTTTTAAGGGTTATGGGGAAATTATCCCACTGTTTAGTCATTAAATCCCTGAGTTTTCCTTCTTATACAGCAGACCAAGTTTATAATGTTTTTCCTGCTGTGTTAAGCTTTAAGTTTTATTTACAGGTAATAACTGAGAAGCATCATTACCATACGACCTTAAAGGATTTTTCCAAAAATCATACACACTATACGTTGTTACAGGGATACCTATTATCATTAAATTTACTAAAATTATCTTGTTATCCCATGCCTTTTATTTAGACAATTTGTTTGCTGACCAGGTATGTCCTTTATCTGCAGCTCCTTTGTGCTGCTAGTTCTTTCCTTCCTTTATCATTTAGGTAATTTGCATTTTCACAGAAACTTCCTGCTTTTGGATTTAAAGCCATCAGCAGCTCAGAGACTCTATCTTAAAAGGGACACAATCAACTTTCACCAGAGTTTTGATTACTTTTAACTTCTGCTTCCAAAACACACAGCAATCTGAAAAAGAAAACCCAACCTATTGTGGCTCCCTTTGGAGCCCTAATAGCATTTTAATTAAGTAGCATGGTATGTTTGCATTTCTTTTGCCCCTTCTACAATATACCCTGCACATGTTCTGGGGCAAATGCACATTCCTTCCATAGTTTAACTTCTATAACATTATCCAGATCCATTTTTACATAAGGTGTCACTATTTCTTTTTTTGCTTACAGAGTTTTCATGTACCTTTATCAAAGTGACAGTCTGATTACTCAGAGCCATTTTAAGACTCAGTGTTTCTAACATTGCTTCTTTTTGTTTTGTGCACCTCACCCCTGCTGTTGCTTCAGAGAGGCGCTGTCTTTTTTAGAATTTTTTTTTTACTACAACTCTCATCTGCTATTTTGTTACAAAAACAAACAAAAAACAAAACAAAAAGAATCCAAATTTTTTTTTTTAAATTCTCCTGATTTTGACTGCCCTGCTGCAGCCACAACTTAAAAACATTTTAAATTTTGTAAAGCATTGAGTTACCTTTTAAGGGTTAAATGCCAAATCCCAAAGCCAAACAACACTAATTACCTGTGTCTAGCAAAAAGGTCTGTCAGTTTTGCAACTTTGAATTAAAGAGTCAAATGGATTTTTAGTGGCATTATTTAAAACAAAAACAAAACTAACTGGTCCTTAGAACTTTACATATTTACACACACACAGACAGATACATACACATTTTCTTTTCCTTAACATCCCTTCCACACTGCTCTGTTTTTTTACATCTTACATTCCCTTTATACATTTGAGGCAGTTAAGTTCCAATAGAACCCTCTTATGTTCTTTTAGCAAATTTGACTAAATTGTCCAGTCAAATGATTTTAATCAGATAGTTTATTTTTGCCTGGCTAATTTACAGACATTCCTTTGGAAAAGGGCCCATTTTTCTTTCAGAATGGCTGCAAAGAAACCAAGAATGCTCTAACACTTTTCCTTTTTAACATTTTTGGTTAAAAGTTGTTTGGGTGAAATACAAAGTTTAACTGCTTAATTCCCTCCAGCCTCTGCAGAGTTAACTTTTTTTTTTTTTACTCTCTTTTCTCTTTGTAATTATGCCTGGGGATGCCGTACATAGGACCTTCTCCCCCTTTACCTGCCTCCCTCCAGCCTCTGCAGAGTTAACTTTTTCACTCTTTTTGTATTCCTGGAGTGCCTCTTTCACTATTTTCAGCTGGCTTTGGATATTTGTAGCCAGCACCTTCCAATTGTCTGCTCCCTTTTCCATTTGTGCCTTTTCCTCTTTACATGAAGACAAGCGGAGGGAAGAATCCTTACATGCCTCCCACAACAACCAAATTGCTGCTGCATCTCTTTTGGCAGCACTAGAAGGTTTGTATATGAGGATATACTGAGCCAATCTATCCTCTAGGTCCGAAATAGTGCAGACATCAGCTAGGGCTTGTTTAGTCCAAGGACTGTGCCCAAATTTTTGAAGGATTTGTTTAAAAGGTGTAATTTCTTTAACAAAAGGTGAGGTTGGAGTTCCTTCTGACTCCATTCCTCCCTCTAGTACTGGCTTACCCTGTTTTCTTTTAAACATCTTAACATGGATATTTCAATCTCTTTGTCACTGCTGGTATTACTTAGCAAGTGACACAGCCTAGATTCTGAAATCATAGCTTAATCTATGCGTTTTTCCCCTGCTACCTTCCCGGAGGCCAGCAGGTCCCCTGCTACCTTCCCAGAGGCCAGCAGGTCCAGTTAACCTATTTCTCCCTGCTACCTTCTCGGAGGCCAGCAGGTCCGGTTAACCTGTTCTTCCCTGCTACCTTCTCGGAGGCCAGCAGGTCCGGTTAACCTGTTCTTCCCTGCTACCTTCTCGGAGGCCAGCAGGTCCCCTGCTACCTTCCCGGAGGCCAGCAGGTCTAGTTTAATCTGTTTTCCCTGCTACCTTCTTGGAGGCCAGCAGGTCTGGTTTAATCTGTTTTCCCTACTACCTTCTCAGAGGCCAGCAGGTCTGGTTTAATCTGTTTTTCCTGCTACCTTCTCGGAGGCCAGCAGGTCTGGTTTAATCTGTTTTCCCTACTACCTTCTCGGGGCCAGCAGGTCCCCTGCTACCTTCTCGGAGGCCAGCAGGTCTGGTTTAATCTGTTTTTCCTGCTACCTTCTCGGAGGCCAGCAGGTCCCCTGCTACCTTCTCGGAGGCCAGCAGGTCTGGTTAACCTAATAGAAATGCCTAGCTCACTAGAGCTGGCGGTGTGCACACCAATATTTACAATAACTGAGGTTTTTTACCAATATTCCCCCTTTCGCAATTCTCCACCAAAATGTTGTACCAATAAAATAAAAACCAGCAGGATCTTATTAAAGGGAAAAAGGCAAAAATACCACATTTATTGTGAATACAGAAAGAATCATAGTAAACAGTTAGTTATAGCTATAACAACATTCTGAAACGGCATCACAGAGATGTGGCCGCTAACATATGTATATGCAAAGAAGGATGTTCTGAGGTAGAAAAATCCTGGAATTAAACCAATAAGATTCTGTAGAAATTACCGCAAAAACCTATGGAATTTTAAGGAAATTACGGGGTTGAGCCTACAAGATGTTGAGCACTCTGGTCCTGATCCAGCAAATTATGCACTTAAGCACGTGCTCACTTTTAACCATCCAGTAATCCCACTGAAGCCAATAGGTCTGCCCACGCGCTTAAAGTTAAGCACGTGCTTAAGTGCTTTGCTGGATCAAAGTCAGAGTGCTGATGCAGGCTCCCGGGGCTCAGGCTGCAGGTTATTAAATTGAGTGTAGTCATTCAGGTTTGCTCCAGCCCGAGCCTGAATGTGTACATTGCAATTGTATAACTCCGCAGCCTGAGCCCCATGAACCCAAGTCAGATGACCCAGGCCAGCCCCTGCGGCACCACGGTCTCCTGCACAGATCAGAGTGTAGGGCTGGGCCTGGGGCCGGAGTTTGTTTTGCTTTCAAGAAAACTGGATGACAAATTTTAAAATCTCTTTCACACTTCATCAGCTCTGCTGTTTACTTTTTTTTGGAGGGGGGGGTGTCTTTTTTTCACTCTTCCGCTTAGGCAGGGAAAATGGGCTGGTCAGTCCCACTTTCTGTTTAGTCAGCTTCACTTTGGGACTTGTCTGCCCAGTGGATTTTTCACACCCCGGAGAGATGTAGATATGCGGATTGTAAGTTTTCAATGTAGACCTGCCATCATTCTGTGTGTAACCTTGGGCTAGGTACTTCAACTCTCTTTGCCTTAAGTGTCTTTATCTGTAGAATGGGACTAATAGACTCACCATTGTAAAATGCTTTGAGTTCCTTGGATGAAATATGCCAGTGACTGTAAATTCAGAGTATTATTAGTAAGCCGTTCATCTTCTTGTAGACACAGCTGTTCCTTAACAGGGAAGGCTGTCTGCTATCATTACCTGAACTGTGAAATGGAAAAACTGTCTAACCAATGGAAACTAATTTGAATTGGACAGACTACCTAGTGGCTTGTATGTAAATCCTCACTCCTCTTCTTGAATAGCACAGATGAAAAAAGAAAAGTGTGGAAAAAAAATGCTTCCTGGCTAGTATCAGCAAACAGTGTGAGAGTTGATCTGAATTTAATTCTGAGATCAGTCGCAAAGTGAGATTTTGCAACAGTGTTTAACCCAGAGGTGGCTGCATTTCAGAGATCAAGGAAATGGTCCCTATACAATATATAGGACCTTATCTAAAACCCATTGCAAACCATGGGCGTCTTTCCTTTGACTTAAATGGGCTGTGGATGAAGCCCAGGATTTGTTTAATTTGACATTTGTGAAGCATATTGGGATCCACAGTTTCTATATAAATGCCACATAGCTGGCCAAAGTCATCCATGGTATGGCATTATTCATTTCAGTGGAATTACACCAGACTGATTTGGGCCATTAATTTCAAATAGTTTTGTTTATGTTAAGTTGGGGGGAGGGATAGCTGAGTGGTTTGAGCATTGGCCTGCTAAACCCAGGGTTGTGAGTTCAATCCTTGAGGGGGCCATTTAGGGATCTGGGGCAAAAATTGGGGATTGGTCCTGCTTTGAGCAGGGGGTTGGACTAGATGACCTCTTGAGGTCCCTTCCAACCCTGATATTCTATGATTCTAAGTGCCATCAAAATGAATTAGAGGTCTAGCACACTCATTTCGTACACCACCATAACTCAGGTCAGTGTGTTGCTCAATGCTGGTGCCCCACCAAATCACGCATTCTGTTCGATTGTTGGACATGTCAGAGCAGGAGGAGTGGTATTTGACTTTGCTCTCCTCAGACGTCAGACAAATACTGTACTGTGGGATTTCTTTGCTGACCAGACAGTTACTACATGGAACAGAGAATCAACCAAAGCAAGTGTGTCTGGCATTCAACAACAGCTCTGATTTAATGGACAAGATAAAAGATTTCTGGCTGATGAGGAGAATGGCATTTGTTTAAATTTTAGGGACTAGGTCTCCTGGGTTCCTTCTAGTGGAATAGATTTTTCCTGTTGACCCCAGTATGAAATGGATTAATTAGATCTGTACGGGGCTATTACAGCCTCATCCCAATTATTGTAATAACTTAATTACACTTACGAATTGAAAAAGTTTCAATAACTGTTAATGTTTAGGTTTATTAGGGTAAAATATTTCACTGTAATCCCATCCCTCTGTAATGGTTTGGAAAAGTGAGTGCTGTGATAACTAATCTATTTTGGTTTGCATGTAACCAAGTGATATTTTATCCCAAAAGATCCCGTTAGGTTTATTTTGTTGGTATTTTGTACCTAAATTTAAAATGTTTGAAAGTTAGGAGAAATAAAACCATCTGAATTTTTCCAAAATTATCCCATCAGACTTCTTAAAAAAATATCAAAGGCACCTTTCCTCAATGAGAATGACAGGTTTAACCTATTAAACCAGATGGAGGGTTTCTAGCTCATCCATTGTTGAGACAGGGTTTGGGGAAAAAATTAAGAAACTCCTCACAAAGTGCTAATCTCATCCTACCTTTTCCAAGATACCCTTTCAGACAAATGCCTGGGCTGACTGACCCCTCCTTTGAAAAAAGGCCTTTCTGTCATGAGATCAGGGATGAAAAACTGGGCTTAGTTTTGGTGAAGTTAGCATAGGAGTTAAACATCAGGTTTATTATGGAAAGCTAGTTGTACCAGTGACCCTAGACACCTCCCATCTTGTGATATCAGGAGAGACCCAACTTGTAGACAATTGCCAGGCAAATGCATCCAACTAATGTGTATCTGTTAGTGCATCTTCCCTGTCATGAGTACAAAGGGCATCATAACTGGCTTCCTAAAATGGCTAAAATGTGATCCACTGAAACACTGTCCTGTTTCCACATAGATGGAACTGCTGTCTTTAAATAATCAATCTCCATTGATCTTCATTCTTTTTGGCTTCTAAATAGTAAATAATCTTTAGCGACAACTCCAGTCTAGTGCACGAGCAACAGTTTCTGGGAGAGATTCTGATGTCAGTTATACTGGTCTCAGAGCAGAAGAATTCCATTGTCTCCAAATTTCCCTTGATGTAACTGAAGATCTGGTCCCTCTGTGTGATGCAGTGGCAAACTTGTGTGCAACATCTGCTCATTTGGAGGGACACTCCCTCTTTTGCAATAAATATTAAGGCTGTTTTTAAAGTCTGAGGAAGGCTTCTGAAGTGTTTGTATCAATGAGACACTTCAAGTCTCAGTCATTATTTTATTTACATCTCCCATCATTTTAGATTCTCACAGAGAGCTCTGCAAATACATGCTTCTGGTAAGAATGCAAAGTTAGTACTTGTTTCCAGTTGTTATTGTGCCTTCAAGAAACTTCTGGGTACCATAAGCCGGGACAACATGATGTGGAAAAAGCACCCTTACCCTGGCTACTTTTATAATTGTCCCAGGCCATTACTAATTACTGAGTATGGACTACTCTGTTAATGGTTGGCACCATTTCTAACCCTAACCCATCCCATTTTTTGACTTAAACTTAGGTTCTGAACCTTGTGGTTCTTAAAGTTCCCCTAACCCTAAGCTCTGTCTTCTTTTTGGGGCTATTAACCTCTTGGTGGCAAATAGGTCAACAGCTCTAATGTTAGCACCAATGTGTTGGGTTTTTTTTTCTTTGCCAGGAATGTGGAGTTTCCAAATGCAGGTACTAAAATTCCTGCCCTGATTCCTGCCAATGAAGATTTAATTTTTCCAGAAAGGAAACTAACGGTGGAACCACAGGGCAGTGGGCATTGCATCTTTGTTTGAAGAATCAGCCTGGCCAGAGGCCAGCAAGGCCTTCGGTTCCTTTGTTCAGCTAAAATAAAGTATTTTAAACATAGCTGTAAACTAATCATGTACCAGAAATTAACTTGGGACATGGAAGAGTGTGTATTCAACTAGTGGGAGGACTAACTGCACTTGTAAAGGGATAGGAGAGAAGAGCCTATCAAGTGTTTGGGTGAGTGAAATTCCTTCTGTTAGGATAGCCAGCCATCCCTCTCCATCCTTGTTGGTTTAATTTTGAATGCTTGAGGCCTGATTCTCCTCTCATTTGCCTCCATTTTACCTTGGTATAATTCCTTTGATTGCAGGGATGTTACTTCTGATCTACACCACTGGCGAGTCGGGTTGTCAGAATAATTCTCAAAACCAGAGCAACACTTTGAGAATAAGGAGATGGGTGTGATGACATAAGAGCAAAGTAAAACCCTTTACAAGGAAGGGGCTTCAGTGAGAGATCTGAAGCAGGGAGCAAGATGGGCCTCAAGCAGACGCCCCCTGGAGCCGTTCCACAGCCCCACTATCATCGTCTTCATGAATCACATGTTTTCCTGGGTCAGAGCTCCCCCTCATTCCAGAGGATCCCAAAGACCTTTACAACCCCTGTGTACAGTGATCACTTCTCATCCTTTTGGGGGAAGGGGGAGAATGCAACAACAACACTCAACTACCTGAAGGCCCTTTTAGGTGGGGAATGTGAAGAATAATGTGCCATTTTGAAATCCCAGTGATGATATCATTAGGCAATTGTAAATGTTTCAGCTGGGATTAGGTGAAGATGCTGAGGTCAATGCCTTAGTCTTGGGGAAAGTGCTGGTGGTCTTAAATGGGCAAGACTTTCATGAAATGCTGGTCCCATTAATTTCCCTTTACTTCAGTGCGGCTAGAAGTTCACCCCTTTTTTTAAGTCCCATGAAAAAGTCAGCAGGCCTGATTCTCCTCTCACTTATACCTTCAGTAGAGCTGTTCCCCCTTAACACTCATGTGAGTGACAGGGGAATGAGGCTCTGCACCTTCAACAAGACAGTTCTCACTACTAGCATCATCCACTGATTTCTCACTGGCTCACAGAGAAAGTGCCACCCCGTCAGTCGCCAGTGCAGCTGCCTGGGTTTTATGTACAGTCTGCTATGCTCTTCCGACAGATCTCCTTTCCAAACAATACAAATGGTAATTCCCTGGTGACAATCCCCGATTATAACTCAAATGCCACCTCTTTTACTGATAACTGTACGTCTTTGTTCAGCCCCATCCACCCCATTTGCAACATGTACCAAGAGCTGTAAAGTAAACTTTCTCCTAATGACAGATGTGGCTGGGAGGGGAAGTAATTCGTTATTCCAACATTTTGTTCTTTTGGGGAAATGTCAAATACATAAAACAGAAGGAAACAAGATTTCTTCATAAAATGGACTCAATGTCCACTCCAAGAATTACTCAGCGGAGGCATGCAGAAATTTGGGCGCATGGCTGGGGAGTGGATCCCAGTTCTGATTCAATATGTCTGCCAACAACCCCCTCCCAAAAGACGGGTGTCTCAGGACATTGGTGGTCTCTGCTATCAAAATGGACTTTTCCGAGGCATTTCTGTGGCTCCTTTCAGCTAAGTCTCTCACTCTGCTTGGGGTTTGGAGGGGGAAGGGTCAGTGTTGGCTGGTATATGTTGTTCTGTCCTCCTCCTTGGCCTGTATGGGACCAAGCTGCCCTCAGGCTCACAAGTGATCTGTGCATAATCTCTCCTTGCTTGCTCTCAGTAAGCAGATCCAACATTTCTCTGGAGCTGCACAATCTGGGTAGTGTGGGAGGTGTTATTAGTGAAAGGAGAAAATGTCATGAAATTGGCAAAACCCAAATCTTTTGTCAAATGAAACTCTTGTATCATTAATCTGTGGTGCTCTGTCCAGGTCTCCCTCTCCTGTTTCTGAGGAGCCCGACCTTAAGAACAGAGCCTCACTTGGCTGTGGGTGGAGATTAAAGGGCCAACGTTTAAAACTGGTCTTGGGTTCTATGGCTGTGGGCGCAAGTCTCAGCATTTGCAAATCAATCCCTCTGCCACCTCCTGGAGGCACCTGCAGATCAGGGTATGGGAATGGCAGCATTTGTGCCAGCTGTAATAATGGAGCAGTCAGCTGGCAAAGGGGCCTTTTGGGGGCAAAGGATTCTGTTCCACCTTGGCAATGAGAGTGGGGGCAGCGTAGCCCCTATCGCTCACCCAGTCTCCCCCTCCACAAGCACTATATATGGGGTGGGGGTCACACTGAGCTCCATCCAGTCTCCCTTTCCCCCTCACCAGACAGCCCAAGTGAGTCTCCTGTTATCCCCAGGCAGCAGAACCCCCCACATTTCCTGCATACAAGATTGTGGGGATCCGGATCCATGGAGACACAATCAGAAGGGGTGCAAAGAGCTTATTTGCATGAACTTGCAACCACAGAATGGCTGAACATCTGCTTCACAGCCTTCACTGAACCAGCTTGAGTGTCCTCTGAGTTAGCAGGAGAGATTCCCCTACATGACAATAAAGGAGAGCCAACTGACTGGCCTCAGGATTTGGCCCAATACTAATGCAGCAGCATATAGACTCCAGAGAGCCAAATTCTCCCTGGCTCCCTATCACAACTCTCATGGACATTAAAGGGAATCACACTGCGGTGGCGGAGGAGAATCTGGTCCAGATGAAGGGGTGTGTCAGGAAGACAGCAAAGGATAAAGGCAGAGCAAAGAATGAAGAAAGCACAAGAATTC
Organism: Lepidochelys kempii; assembly: GCF_965140285.1. NCBI lineage: Eukaryota > Metazoa > Chordata > Testudines > Cheloniidae > Lepidochelys > Lepidochelys kempii. Next base: position 158,377,791 of record NC_136382.1, read on the forward strand.
TGCTGTGGGATCAGAAACCAAACTTCTCCCCCGACCCAGGTTTTTGTATTGTTCTCTAACGGCAAACCCCACTCCAATCTTCCCTGGAGTTCTCCAAGAGGTGCCAGAGAAGTAATTCCCATCCTGCAGGAGCGAGGCAGAAATGAGTTTAGTGTTTCAGAGCCCAATAGGTCTAATCTGACCACCTGCTTCGAGTCTGATCCAGCAGGCTGTGGAAATGGGTAGCTAACATTTACTCCTGGGCCAGAGCTTCACCTTTGCTGGTTGTAATTACTCTCTAGACATTTCGGTTCAAGCAGCTCATTATTATGATCTGCCCAGAATGTAAAAACTTCTTTGCATTTTTAAAAGGAAAAATAAATAATCATGCAGCATTTGCTGAAGCAGGGAAGCAAAATTGCACCATGGGCCAGATTCATCCCCGGTGAAAAGCCATTGACTTCAGTGAGAATTGTGGGTGCGCCACATCCCTGAAAATTTGGCTACTTATTTAGGCACCTAAATATGGATTTAGGTGCCTACCTTTAGGGAGCTGGATTAGAAAATTTTGGCCTAAACCAGGGGTGGCCAACCTGAGCCTGAGAAGGAGCCATAATTTACCAATGTACATTGCCAAAGAGCCACAGTAATATGTCAGCAGCCCTGCATCAGCTCCTCCCTGCTCCCGCCCCCCACCCCACCACTCCCAGCACCTCCCGCCCACCGACTGCCCTGCGATCAGCGCCTCCCCTTCCCCCGCCCCTGTGCCTCCCGATCAGCTGGTTTGTGGTGTGCAGGAGGCTCGGAGGAGGGTGAGGGAAGGGGTGGAGTGGGGGCAGGGCCTGTGGCAGAGCCAGGGGTTGAGCAGTGAGCACCCCCTGGCACACTGGAAAGTTGGTGCCTGTAGATCCAGCCCCAGAGTCGGTGCCTATACAAGGAGCCGCATATTAACTTCTGAAGAGCCGCATGCTGCTCCGGAGCCACAGGTTGGCCACCCCTGACCTAAACGATTTGCCTAAAGGCACAGCGTTAGTCAGCGGTCGAGCTGGGAATAGACCCTCTAACTCCCAGTCCCATGCTAAACACTACAACAAGCACTCCACCTTCTCAAAATGAGCTGAATCTTGTGAATCTGCAGCACTGGGTTGGAAATCTCATGAGAGGAAGCGCCCTCTAGAGATTGCCAGCCCTTCCAATTCTAGAGGAGGGTGGAAACGTGCAGGTGTGTGCACCTGTGTGTGTGTGTTTATGTGTGAACGCACGCACAGGTTCCCACTCTAACACGCCCCCCGGTAGTGGAGCAAGGGGTAGAACATATGAATGTGTTCATACTGTGATGGTGAGTTCACACTGTGTTTACTCAGACTAGGCGTGTATGCACGTGTGCATGTCTGTGTGAATGTACACGCTGAGTGAGTGTTTGCTCAGGGTGAGAGCTTCTGTGCACTCCCATCCCATATTTGACTGCATGTGTACATGTGCATAAGTGTGTGTGTGTGTGTAAGGCAGTCGCGGTTCTCTTCCTGTCTGTCAGGAAGGGAGGCCACACCCTCTTACTGCAATGGTCCTAGAGCGACTCTGTTCAGGGGGGAATTAGCTGACCATTCATAGGCCCAAGCCGCCGTCCAGGCTGGGCAGCAATTGGGTCTGTGAGCCCCTGGCCCTCAGCCAGAGCGGGACAGCACACAGTTAGCGCTTGTGGCCCGCAGTCGGGCAGGATAGCAGTAAGTCTATAGGCCCGGAGCCATCAATAAGGGTGGAACCATAATCAATTAAGGGCTCTGGCCTGCAGTCAGGCAGAGCAACACAGCAGTCTAGGGAGGGATTAGCTCTCTGGCGGGAGACGGGGAGAGCCAGAAAAACCATCTGGAGTCCTAGCTCGGGTGGGTGTCAGACCAATGCAGGTCTCCTGGCCTAAAGGTGGGGAGGCTGCCACCCCCAGGGGTGGGGTGGCAAGGGGCAGGGGGACACAGGCCCACCTGCTCCACTGCATCCCAGCCCAAGGCCCTAACAGCAACAGAGTGGTCCACCACTGGGTCAGCGGGGAAAACTGGCCGCAACACGCTGGTCAGCCTGCAGTCAGTAACATGGCCGAACCCTATTTGGCTTCCATGGGCTCCTTCCTACACTCCCAGTCAGGGGGTTCAGGGGTTGTCGTCGGTTTTGCTCGGGTAAATGGCTAGTGGCAGCCCCAACAGTGCCTCTGTGTCCCCGGTGTCTGGCAGCTCTGGCAGTCCCTCTGGGTCTCTGGCACTGTAGCAGCCTCCGTCAGGTCCGGGCTCCAGGAGTGGGAGAGAGATGTCCTGCTCCTCTGGCAGCTCTGCCCCAACTGAGCTGGAGGGCTTGCCTTTTATATTTCCAGTTCCTGCCCCACTCCTCTGCTTCTGGCAGGGTGGCTGCGGGTGTCCCAGTTCCTCCCACCAAGGGGTGGTTGCGGTTCTCTCCCCGTCCGTGAGGGAGGGAGACCACACCCCCTCGCTACAGGGTGTATATGTTATTATTTTCATAGAGGTTTTGCCCATCTCTGGTTTTTCAGGGAAAAGCAGTGACCTTCCCTGCTTGAACGAGAATATGGATTTCACTCGAGCTGGGGAAGATGTTCTTGCGTGAGCCAATTGCTTTTACATTTAAGGACTGGTGGTTTTCATGAGTGCTGTAGTCCAAGTTGTCTTTCAGGATCAGAGGTCTGTTGGCCTTTGCAATTTGTTGCTTGGCAATGAGAAGCACTGTATACAGAAAAAAATACACTGCTGTCCAGCAACCTCATTTAAGGATATTTTCTTAGCTTTATTACCTTAGTTTTCAAAATTATTAATAATCACCCATGAGCTGCCAGTTTATTAAAATCTGCTGTGCAGAGTCAAATCTGGACATTTTTCCTTTCACAGACGCAAAAGAGTGTGAGGAATAGCTGTTCTTTTTGGGGTGCGTGCTTTATTACAAATATTTTGGTAAATCCTTAAAATGTATTATGCCACAGACCCTCAGCTGTATGTAACAATAGATTCCCACATGGATTCTTGGTGCTTTATTTTTAATTACATGCATTAAATGTCCATCTCCCACTGTGGGATCTAAAATTATAAACCAAAACTTCCTAAATTCTTCCCCCTCCCCCTTTTTCTTTCTCTCCAAAAGCAGAGGCCATGCATTACAGAGAATGGAAACTTTGACAACATTTCCTGTGATTTCCTGTTCAGCTCATCCCTAAAAAGGTACATGGCTGAGATAATCCACAGTCATGTAAGATAGATCCATCATATTTCACAAAAACAGAGAGAGCAACCAAGCCAGCTGGGGTGAAAAAAACCTCACATGACATGTTGCAGACTCTTAAAAAAAACCAGCTTGCCTTTTTCCTGCCATAATAAAAATTATCTAAAACAAATGCAAAGCTGTCCAATTATGGTTACATGGTCACAGTCCAATGGAATAATTGTGACCGATGAACAGGAAAAACCTTTCCAGGCACTGAAATAGTATTTGAACAGTTGGCGTTTTAAACCCTCTTCCAGGTACTTTTGTACAACATTCGTAGCTTTAGAAATAATGAATGAGATATATTCCATTTGCATCCTTTTTTTAATAACATAAAAATATGCATGGTTTATTGTGTTTTTGTAATGCTCTGTGGAAGGCCTGTGCAAGAAAGAAAACCTTAATGCTGACTCATAGGACACACCACAGATATACAGCTGTATACGTTATTATTAATAGTAAGTAGGAACTATGGGTCAACTTGCTAATCTATTGCAGAACAGTAAAATGTGTTTATGACACACACACATACTACAGACCTAGGCCTGATTCTTTTCTCACATTTGGCTAAATAAGGAACAACTCTACAGAACTCAATGGAATTACACGAGCCTAAAACCAGTGTGTCTTCACAATCACACACACATTTTAGTATGTTACCTAATGAAACAATGAAGGTACCCTCTGCATGAATGTTCTGTGCCCAACAGAACAATAATGTCTCAGATCTCTGATGGGTGCCTAAGCCTAGCACAGAATTTCTTTTACCCTGTCTCTCTGCATGTGTATGTCTATACATAATTTCTGTTCCTTAGCTCTTGTATAATACCTTTCAAACAGAACTATCAAAGCACTTGAGTTCTTTCAGAGTCCGCCAACCCCCTGCTACAAGAGTTAGAACACATCATCCAGCCCCATGTTCTTAGAGTACTACTACTAATACTTTGCACATAGCTTGTTTCATTGAGGGATCTCACAGTACGCAACAAACATCAAGTGATATAGAGCCATAAACACCCCTGTGAGGCACAGTAGATATTATATCTGTTTCACAGACAGGTAAACTAAGGCAGAAAGATATTTTAAAAAATAACATCCCCCAGATCAAGCTGCAAGTCAGCAGTGGTGCTAAGAACAGAACCTAGAAATCCTTGCATCAGATTCTCTGCTTCACTGAGCTTCTAGGTGGCACAGCAGAGAGGGGGCAGCTCTCAAACAGCCACAACTGACTCCTTGATTCTCACAGTGATTCTACACTGATCTGAGTCCCAGTGTAGGTTAGTGGAGCCTAGAGGCAGCTCTAAATTCTAAGAGCTATTTAGGTACCTAACTCCCACTGAAGCCAATGGGAGTTAGGCACCTAAATACCTTTGAAGATCTGGGCCCATATGCCTATTGAGCAAGAGCTGGAGCGCAATGTTCCAGCCACGCCCTCTTCCCACATTAATATTCTCCCCATGCTGGGAGCCAAATACATGCATGAGGGGGAAGATGTTGGCCTGGTCATCTGGTAAGCCAGCTATGACCCAGCTAAGAGCTGTCCCATGCCAGAGAAATTCTCAGCTGGGCAGAGGTGTCTGCTTTCTGACCCCTTTAAGCCACTGAAGCAATGCAAAGGAGACTGGACTACAACTGAATAACACTCTAGACCCTTATTCCCGTTCCTTTGTGTCACCCACCAACCCACTCTACCTCCCTGGAATGATCAGAAGTGTATCATTCTTGTGACAGGAAGGCTCATGCTTCATGAAGAGTTGCCAACCCTCAACATTAGTTTTGGCTTGTATTTCCTGTTAGGTCATGTGTGGGTTTTTTTTTAAATAAAATATTAGCCAAATTCATTCTCAGTTACAGTGAGGTAAATGTGGAGTAAGTCTGTTGATTTCTGTGGAATTACTCCACATTTATTACATACTCATATTTCCTATTGGTATACAACTGGTCTTTCTGCTGGGAAGAATCAATAAAATATCTGCCACTGGGAGGCTGTAAACACCATTCATAGTTGCAGAGATAGCTAAACAGTGACAAGCACACCTGTTTTGAAAATTCATTTTTAATACACAGTGAAAACTTTCTTAAGCAACCACTCAAGAGACTGACAGAGATTGGTTATTTAACAGAGATGGATCTTGTAACAAAAGTGGGTCAGAATTCCATTAGGAATGAGGATACTTTGGGATTGTTATTATTATTAGATAGGATGATATATAAATAGACGGGGGGGGGGAGGGTTGTATCAGTTTTGCTGACTTTTACAGTGTACTCTTCTTTAGAACCTATGTATAATTCACTGATTCACTGATAAAAAATACTACATTATCATTAACTTTGAGAATCATGAAGTTTCTCTTCCTAAAATATTCCTATCCTCTGTCAGTGGGAGTCTTTTATACACCTTCAGTTCTATGGCCTGCTTTCATTATTTGTCTCCACTCTGCTTCCTGAATATATAGGTCTGGAGTCTGCAAATCTTTCTTCAGGTGAGTAGTCCTGTTAATTTCAATGGCAATGTTCCATGTGAGTAAGGACTATTGGCATGGGTAACGGTTTGTAGGTTCAGGTGCTTGTATGTTATCCTCTCAGTCCATTCAGTGTCTCCCCTGCAGTACAATGCTTTTATTTTGAAGCAGGGGGTATAAACTTAGATGTGAAGGATTTGGACCCCGGTCCTACTTCCACTGAAGTAGGTTTGCCACTGACTTAGGCTTTTTGTGGTTGTTTAAGAATTTTACTTTTACTATATTTACACTGCAAGCTCCTTGGAACAGAGAATGTCTTTTTATTCTGTGTTTGTGCAGCACCAAGCACAATGGGATTTTGGTCCATGACTGGGGCTCCTATGTACTACAGTAATAAAATAATAAAATAATAATAATAGAACTGATCATCCATCTTATGAAAGAAATATTATTTCCCCACCCCTTCATGTTTTTACATAGCAAGAATATGACTCCATAGGACCAAATAGTCTACCTTTGTGACCTGGTTAGATTTGTGATTGCCACTTAGTCTAACTGATGTACACCATAGGCCTATCTTCTGCAGATTACTTGATGGGAAAACTAGTGCACTGAACTTTATCTGCTCTTCATCATATAATGATGGCCCCTATGTGATTCCAGGTCTAGAAACTATAATTTCCTTGCCTTATCTAAACATCACGAAAAGGGATTTGTTGCTAAGAGGGATTTGTTGTTTCTTTAAATTTTTATTAACCACTCCCTGTATGATTAAAAGAGTGATGTATATGATGTATATATTCAGAAGAAATTTAGATCTGGAGGTCAGATTTTCTGACTCTTTAAAATAATATTACAGTACTCTTAGGCTGTCTACATTGGGGATTTTTGTATAAATGTAGCTGCACTAATGCAAACTCACAGTGTAGATGTGCTGCATGGGTGCAAAATAGGGCTTGAACTCATGTGACTTGCCCTGGTAACTTATCCTGGGGTAGATCACACAGAGGCAAGCCACATTTTGCACCAGGGCAGTGGGTCTACATTAGAGCTTTCTACTAGTGTAGGTACACTAATGTGGTTACATTTGTGCAAAATCCTTAGTCTAAATAAGCCCTAAGTAGTAGTCTAAAATATGCACACACAGCTGTATGGCTACATAGCAACACACATGTGAACATGCCATTGTAGAATACTTCCGATTTTTTTAAGGGGAACACCTACAAATCTTCATGCATTTCTGAATGTATGATTAAGATCAAATTTTCCACACACACACACATTGCATAGACTGGGAGACACGAATGGTCAGACCTGCAAACTCTTACACAGGAGTAACTTTACTCACATTGAACTCAATGTATCTGCTTATGTGAGTAGTGTTACCCATATGCTTAAGTCCTTGGAAGACTAGGCCCCTCTGAGCTCAGACACTGCAGAAAAAGTTGCTTTTTGTGGAAAGATTCTAATACTCTCTTTTCCTGCACAGAGCGCTAAATAAGATTTCTTGAAATAGAAAAACAAAAATGTGCTCACTCTGTCTATCTGTGTGTCTATGAGATTGGCAATCCACACCTCCTTCTGCAGGTTCAAAGAACTTTCTGCCCCTGTTCACTCCAGAGGCTATGTCTTTACTGCAAAAATGAGGTATGGTTTTACATAGAGAGAGCTATCTCAGTATAAAATCCTAGCAGAGACAAGACATGGGTTGTTTTTACCTCAGTGTAGCTAGTTGAGGTCAACCCTATAACCACCAGCCGGCGTTATCTTAGCTACACAAGGGTAAAAACTGCAGTGCCTTGCCTCCCTTACGGATTTTATATTGAGATAGCTAATTTGAGATGGCTATCTTGATTTTAAATATCACCCCTTTTCACAGCCAAGAGCCCGTTCTTGCTGCGAAATGGGAGTTGTGCTTAAGCCCTGCAGGAGCTGTGTGGGATAGCTGTATCACATATCTCCCATCAGGAACCACAGCTTTTGGGGGAGGGATAGCTGAGTGGTTTGAGCATTGGCCTGCTAAACCCAGGGTTGTGAGTTCAATCCTTGAGGGGGCCATTTAGGGATGGGGGCAAAAATTGGGGATTTGCCCTACTTTGAGCAGGGGGTTGGACTAGATGACCTCCTGAGGTCCCTTCCAACCCTGTGATTCTATATTCTATGACCTCCTGAGGTCCCCTCCAACCCTGATATTCCATGATTCCTTTTAGACCCTCCTTTAGGATGCAATCCTACAGAAATACAGGGGGCAGATCCTAAGCTAAGTGAAGTTACTGCAGAGCTATGATAGTTTACATCAGCAGAGGATCTACCCTACGGATTCTGATTCTCCATTGCCCTGCGTCTTTAGTCATTTCCATCAGGGCAAAGTAGGTACCCCATTGGAAAGGTAGTGGTTTGCACCCTCTTTGTACGGATGCAAATAACCAACAAGGGGCAGGGGAGCATCCAGTCCAAGTCACGTCCTCACTTTGGGAGAAATGTACCCCTGTGCCGAAGGACACTACAACACAACCCTAGGCACCACTTAAGGCTCCAAAACAGGATGTAGGTAGAACTGAAATGGCCTTAAACACACTGGCCATGAGCAGGCCCTCTGCACAGAGGTGCATCTAACCCTCCAAGTACTGGCATTAGAATCCTGAAAGCTACGGTTATAAAATATGCTACTTAGGTTAGAGAATTAATTTGAACCCACCTTGTTCTGAAGCTTCTTACAATATTACTATTTCTGGTATCTATCTTAGGACTGCCTCCTGAGCTTTGGAAGCTCAGCAGGGTGTGTATTAGATGCAAACAGCAGCCCATGTGTGGGTTAGGCAATGACCCAGGGATCTTCTTTGTGAAAAAGGAACTGAAGTTGAGGGTTTAAAATAGTGCAGCAAGTGATATACATAGCAAGATCAAGCTGAGGTTGGAAAATGGATCGTGTATCTTTAACCCACAGAAGTAGAAACCTTTTTTTTTTTTTGCTAGTTAACAATGGAAACTTTTTTTTTTTTTTTTAGTGTTTCCCTCCCGCGGTCCTGCCAAGCAATAGAAAGGAAAGGAAAAAAAAAAAAAAGAAGAAGAAAAAAATGAAACTTGTTCCGCTGAGTTCAACCCCAGACAGGCTCACAACTTCCTTCCTGCCTTCCTACTCCCCGCCCCTCCTCGCTCGCCCGCTCGCTCGCTTTTAATCGCACATTGAACAAACATTCAAGAAACTGCAAAGCTGAAAGGGACAAGGCTGATCGCGCGGTTGGCGGGGAAAGGATCATCAATTAGCAAAACAACAGACCGGTGAAGGCAAGCCCCCACGAGTCAACAAAAAAGAAACTAGCCCATTTTTTAAAACCCCTCTCCTATAGAATATAGACGGCTACATTTTAAAATCCTGATCTGGATGAGGAAATGATTTCTGGAGCATTTTGTGTGGGTCTCAGTTCCTGCGGGTGTTTCAAGGGGATGTGAACTAACAGGACTGTGAAGTCTGCATGAGTCCCTGATCTACCAGGTAAGGGTGGACTGTTTAATTCGATTTTTTCCCCTTGGCTTTCTCTCGATTAAGCGGATTTTTCTTTATCTGGGAAGAACAGCAGGGCAGGGGGGTTGGATCATGGAAAAAAAAAAAGTCGCACACGTTTCACAATGTTTCTCAAACGTGCCTCTATGCAAATGCCATTTCAAGCCGCCTTCTTCACTCTTTAGTGAGTAACTGTAGTATTTTCACCCCCTGGCATTAGCTCGTGCATTATGCTGCAGGCAGGAGCAAAATACCTGCCTTTTCGGGCAAGCGGAGCGGTAGCAGCAAATGCCTGTTTGAAAAGATGGTGGTGGCAAAAGGCAGTTAGATCATTTTCTGTGAAACCTGTGAACTGGTTACAAGAAAAATACAAATAGGCTCGTGTGCGCTCTGGAGTTCTCTCCAGGGAGGAGAAAGCAAGCTGTCAGCAAAACCACTCAGCCGTCCGCCTTACAGTGCATCTCCGGCCAGGACGTGAGTATGAAGGGCTCTCGGTTTGCTCTCCCACTACATAGCAGGATAGGGGCGTTCAAATGTATTTCTCCTGAACGCTCCGAGAGAGATGGGCATGTACACACACACGACATCTGCACACACCTGGACACTCACCCGTTTGCACATTGTCACAACGTGAGCCAGTGCGAGCAGCAGGCTGTAATTCTAGAGATGCATAGGCACCTGTATACCCCGCTGTACACGCACACCGCTGCAAATTATACCCCGGAGCGAATAGATGCCTTTTAATTAATATTAATACGCAAGACAAAGGCATTTAGCAGATAGAGTCACAAGGACACACAGAAATATACACGGACATACAGTTGCACACAGTACATTTACATCTACAGCTTGTGTATGCACACGTGCATATAAATAAACATTGACGCTTACACACAACACACTCATGCATATCTTTCATACATAGAATTCAAATGCTCCAAAGGGAAAAGAAGGCGTAATTCTAGCTATACATACAAACATACATGTACAAAGAGAGGCACCGAGCTAATATAAACAGATGAAGACACATGGACAGAGGGTCACCCACGCAGGAAGAATCACATACACACAAAAGCACACAGAGCTGCAGCACACACCCATCCAGATGTCTATACAGGGAACACAAACTGGACATGCGTGCCCAAGAGTATATGTAAGACTAATTCAAGAGATGCATACACAATCTTATACCACACAGTGGGGACAGACACAGGGTAAACACATCTAGATCTAACATACATGAAACTGCACAAAGCCATGCAGATGCACACAAACACAGAGAGCCAACAGCAGACATATGGATGCATAGTAAACAAAACCACACAAAGGCATATAGACCTATCCACACTTACACTGAAAAGAAACACATTCTCTAAGGAGAACCTAATTTGATCTTCATGTCATATGGGGACAGACATATACACACATACCCACAGCATAGACAAAGGCACACCAGTACTTACGCATATTTAAGCCAAAATCTTTTAGTCAAAACTTGAAAATTGTTATTTAGAAATTCTCTTGTGGTGCTGTATGGGAGTTGTAGTTTGAGTGCTTCATGCCCCCATTCTCTTCTATAGGCTGGGCTCCTTGGCCAGGCTGCGCGCCTCTCCTGAGACACAATAGTTTGCCCACTTGCTGAGCCAGTCCATCCTGAGAGATGTAGTGTGGATGGAGAGGGAGCCAAGAGGAGATAGGAGCCATGAGGCAGGTGAACTACAAGAAGTGTGTGTTTTTAACAAAAAGTTGAATTTTTCCACAGAAAGCAGACATTTCTGTGAAAGATTTTGTTTAGTTGAAGTTCCAGTTTTCCATTGAAAATCAGTTTTGACAGAAGAATTTTGATCAGCTAATGTGAATAGATGTAGCGTGCACACAAATGCAGGTAACACATGCACAAGGCAGTAGAAATACACAGGCAGAAGTTGTACAGAGTCAGCCAGAAACCCCTCCAAACAATGAAGTAGACAGGAACAGATGTAACCAGATGAAGAGACATACAAATACACACCTGAAGTAGTATACATAGGTATATTTGGCATACTCCATGCCTTGCAGAGAGACACACCTAACATACACAAAGCTACAGATATGCACAGGGACTGAGCAAATAGACACAGGTGGGGATACACTCAGATAGAGTGAGACACACATACACAGTAAGTGGATTCAGGCCCTGAGGCATACACACACACAGAGGCAGTAGATATATATGTACATAATCGACTCCTAGCACGCGGAGGGCCACAGCAAACCACACCACAGTCACTTACCCTTTGCTCATGGGCCGAGTCTGTGCCTTGTCCCATGCCCATAGCGCTGTTGCTCCTGGCTCCAGGCTCATGGCTCTCTCTCTCCTCTCCAGCTGATTTGTTTATGGAGCTTTGGGCAAGGGCCAGGCCAGCTCCTCTGCCCCCCTGCGGCTTCCCAGGCGATGGTGCTGCCCCCGGCCCAGGGAGGACCCCGGCTGCCCGGCAGAGGCTGACCCAGGAGGAGAAGGAGGAGGCGGCTTCCCCCGCGAGCGCCCGGGCTCAGTACTATGGCTGTGTACTGCTATGCGCTCAATAGCCTGGTGATGATGAATAGCAGCAACGAGGTGAAGAGCGGCGGTAGCCGGAGCAAGACGCCTCCCCCCTTGGGGCAGGTGCTGCAGGTCCCGGAGCGGCACGGCAGCTGCTGCCCGCTGGCCACGCTCAGCCCGGGCGCTGGGAGCCCCAGCTGCCCCCGGAGGAGCTCGGCCTTCCTCTTTCCCCAGGGGGAGCAGCCGCCGCCAGAGGAGCCGGGGAGCGCCGGGACTCCCGGGGGCGGCAGGCTGCCCAGCAGCCCGAGCTGGCTGGGAAGGGAAGAGCTGGCGCGGCCCCGCCAGCGGGAGCTGCAGAACGTGCAGGTGAACCAGAGAGTGGGGCTCTTCGAGGCGCACATCCAGGCGCACAGCTCCGCCACCCTGCACCTCAAGAGCCCGCGGCTGGGCAGGAGATCGCCGTCCCCCATCCCGCCCCGCCGCAGCCGGCCCCCCGGCGGAGCCCCACAGGAAGCGCCCAGGAAGGAGGAGGACAAGGACCCGAGAAGCCCCTTTCCCTGGCCGGAGGTGGAGAGGAGGATTTGGGGCCGCGTAGCGCAGGATCCCGGAGAGATGGAGAGGGGGCATGAGCCCACCAGAGCGCAGGTTTCCGGAGAGACGGAGAGGGGGGGTGGGCTCTGTGGGGCGCAGATTGCCAGGGAGACGGAGAGGGGGAGCAGCACTCTTGGAGCACGTTGCACAGAGGAGATGGAGAGGGGCGGTGGGGTGCCCAGGGCGCTGGGAGCGGAGGAGACGGAAAAGAGGAGCGGGTCCTGCGAACAGGAGGGACCGGAGGAGAGGGGGAAGTGGAGAGGATCCTGCCAACAGGAGGGACCAGAGGAGTGGGGGAAGTGGAGCGGGTCCTCTAGGGCACAGAACTCAGAAGTGATGGAGAGCAGGAAGAGGGTTCACACAGCGCAGGGCTCGGAAGAATTGGAGAGGAGGAGTGAGTCCAGTGGAGCGCAGAGCTCAGGGGTGTTGGAGCCAGGAGCCGGGACCCACAGCATGCAGGGCTCTGGGATGATGAAGCCAGGAGCCGGGACCCACAGCACGCAGGGCTCAGGGGTGATGGAGCAAGGAGTTGGGACCCACAGCACGCAGGGCTCAGGGGTGATGGAGCAAGGAGTTGGGACCCACAGCACGCAGGGCTCAGGGGTGATGGAGCAAGGAGTTGGGACCCACAGCACGCAGGGCTCAGGGGTGATGGAGCGAGGAGAGGGGACCCACAGCGCGCAGGGCTCAGGGATCATGGAGCAGGACAGAGTGTCCCTAGAAACTCAGGGTTCTGCATCAACAGAGGAGGGGAGCGAGAACTGTGGATCAAGGGGCTTGGACACTTCAACTGCCCCGGAGCAAGGGAGGGGTGAAGAACAGCATTGCCCCCCCAGGACTGGCTGCTGGGGGGAGCTCAGGAGTCTGCTGGCCTGGGCTGGCTCTGCGGAGGAGCTGCGCCCAGTGCCTGGGAGCTCCTTGGGAGCAGTGGATCAAGCCTGTGCCCGGCTGCAGCAGGACCACCCTGGAGACCATCAGCTGCTGGTGACAGTGGCATCCACAGAACAAAAGGGGAAACCCCTGGGGGAGGGCTGCTGCGGAAGCAGCATCCCTGCTGTCATCATTACTGACCTAGGGGGTCAGGAGGAGGAGGCCGGGGAGAGCCCCCAAGTGAACATGCCCATCAGGAAGCTGTCTTCCTCTTCGGCTTCTTCCACTGGTTTCTCCTCATCCTGGGAAGAGTCCGAGGAGGACATCTCCAGCGACCCCGAACGCACCTTGGATCAGGCCCCGCCCTTCCTGCAGACCCTGGACCAGCACAAACCCAGAGTGGTAAGTCCAGCCCAAAGCAGCTTCCCTGGGGTTGTGGTCCCCAGTGTTGGCTCTAGTACTGGTACCCCAGACTCCACCATGGCTCCTTCTCTCAATGCTGGGCCTGGGACCAGGGCCAGCCTCCCTAACCGTAGCCCACCCACTAGCTTCTCCTGTGTCCTCGCTCCCCCATCCTGGAACTTGGCTGCTCACCATGCCAGACTGCGTTAGGCTGCGGACAGGTAAATGACGGGCAGGGCCCACTGACTGGGGTAGCTGAGGTCTGGTAAATGGATACTGTTGCCCCAGATCCTTTGGGAACCACTCTTCTAATGCATCATCACCCTGGCAATTATAGTAAAAGACCTGCCAGTAGCCCTTCTTTATCTCAGCTGGGGTGCTGCCTCATTAGCCATCATTATTAACCACAAAGCCTGTGTGCTTATTAAACTCTGATGAAAGACAAAGCCAGAGTCAAACTCTTTCTGTCCTGGCTGAGATTATATTGATTGGTAGGTGTTTAGAAGATGCTTGCAGTCATTTAAGAGAAACTTTCTCTCTCTCTATCTCACACACACACACACAAAACCCATCACTGGTAACAATATGTTGATGGTCATCAACTGCTTTTAGGAGAGATCTTGCACAACCCAATGGAATGCCCAATCCTGTAGTACTTAGGCAAAACTCCTAACCAAGGACTGCAAGCCTGGTTGCAGAGAATTTACGTAGAACTATTTATTATTCTTTTAATTTCAGACTATGATGTGGTTCTTCTCACCGGCACCAGTTTTACACTAGTGTAACTTTTGAGGAGTTTGCCCTGATTCACTTGCACATTTCCTCTTCAGAATTTCTATCTATCTATCTATTTATCTATCTATCCATCCTGCTGCCCACCAATGTGGCATTTGCAAACCTTTCACATAAAGTGAATAGCAATAATGAAATCTCTAATACATTTCATGGACTCTCTGGCATGTCTCCATTTTTGGAGTAAAAACTTTGCTCAGAGTAGCATTTAACATTTGTTATTAATTTATTTTATATGTTTATTTGAGGTTGGTTTATTTTGGGGTTTATTTGGTTGGTTTGGGGTTGCTTGGGGTTTTTTGGGTAAGGGGGAGGTGCGAGTGTTGTGAGTGTCATTCTTGCGAGGGTGGAAAGGCCTTTTCAAAGAGGAAGGTTTTGCAGCATTTCCTAAAGATGGTCAGACTCTGGATTCACCTGATCTTCTCTAAAAGATTGTTGGATCCTCTGGACAAAGCATGCTTTTTCCTTAGCTCTCACATGCTTCGTCCTGAGCTTTGTGAGGTGAATTGTCCCAAAGGAGCAACGTCACAGTGTTTCAGAGATCGAAATTCGGTCTTTAATGTAGCTGGGACTGATCCACTAATTGCTTTAACATTTAGGACCAAAGCCTTTAAACTGTCAAATCCTGAAAGCGCCCACAACTCTCATTAACTCTAATGGGAGATGTGAGGGCTCTCTAACTCTAATGCGAGATCTGGAGCATTCCTCATGATTCGGTCCATTATGTTTAAACAGCCTTAGGCATATGGTAGTGAAACTCCTGTTGACGGCAGTGGTATGAGTACAGTAGAACATAAACTGAATAGAAGGATCAAGCCCTCAAAAAAGGATACTATGTGGTTTGTGAACAACTATCAGGCTGAAACATAAATGAAAAACACCTTTTTTGGCTGCTTTTTTCTTCTCATAGCAAGGATCCAGGCCCAATTCTGTGGAGGGCAGAGAAGCAGCTGGGCAGAAACACTGTTGGCAAATGCTGTAACTCTTAATGTTTTCAAATAGTTCGACATATTTAGATCCTTTAATCACTCTCTGGGCTCCTTGTTTTGTGATATTCCTCTAGCTGACAAATTTTTGTTCTGTGCATATTAGTTTTAGTAATCATTGTCCATCACTGACAACTGTGATCAGCAATAAGTCCTGCTGAACCTGTGCTGCAGATAGTTGAGTGCTAGTGTGAACGGGACAAAACCAGCTTCCTTGAGTCTCAAAACTAATTTCTGTGCAAAAGTGGCAAAAAAAGCTTTGTTTCATCCTTACTTGTGGACAAGTGGTTTTCTAAGCTGTTTCAGCAGGACTCACTGCTGACAATGGGCCTGATTCAAAGCTCTTTGAAGTCAATGGAAAGACCCCTATTGACTTCAGCGGACTTTGGTCAGGCCCAGTGGTCTAGCAGTGAGTTTGCTAGCATAGGTAAGATTAATTTGTATTATCAAAGGGTCAGATTCTGATCTAAATCTGGTGGAACACCAGAGTAACTCGATTGACTTCAGTGGGATTACTCCATAGAATCATAGAATCATAGAATATCAGGGTTGGAAGGGACCCCAGAAGGTCATCTAGTCCAACCCCCTGCTCGAAGCAGGACCAATTCCCAGTTAAATCATCCCAGCCAGGGCTTTGTCAAGCCTGACCTTAAAAACCTCTAAGGAAGGAGATTCTACCACCTCCCTAGGTAACGCATTCCAGTGTTTCACCACCCTCTTAGTGAAAAAGTTTTTCCTAATATCCAATCTAAACCTCCCCCACTGCAACTTGAGACCATTACTCCTTGTTCTGTCATCTGCTACCATTGAGAACAGTCTAGAGCCATCCTCTTTGGAACCCCCTTTCAGGTAGTTGAAAGCAGCTATCAAATCCCCCCTCATTCTTCTCTTCTGCAGGCTAAACAATCCCAGCTCCCTCAGCCTCTCCTCATAACTCATGTGTTCCAGTCCCCTAATCATTTTTGTTGCCCTTCGCTGGACTCTCTCCAATTTATCCACATCCTTCTTGAAGTGTGGGGCCCAAAACTGGACACAGTACTCCAGATGAGGCCTCACCAATGTCGAATAGAGGGAAACGATCACGTCCCTCGATCTGCTCGCTATGCCCCTACTTATACATCCCAAAATGCCATTGGCCTTCTTGGCAACAAGGGCACACTGCTGACTCATATCCAGCTTCTCGTCCACTGTCACCCCTAGGTCCTTTTCCACTCTAAGTGAGACCAGAATCTAGCCCAAAGAGTCTCCTGAAAATCTGGGGGAGGTTAGCCAGCATTTCTTTTTGCTTGGCTAATCCCCATAATAGTTGCTGGGTTGCAGCCTACGTGGGGATTCCCTACTATAGCATGAAGTTCCACTGTGGCTTTGATCCCCTGCTTTGCCATTTATAGTGAACTTCTCACGAGGATTATGAGCAAATGTCTGGTAATCCCGTGTTGTTTTGTGCAGATCCTTGATTAACTAAACATGCCCAACCCCCAACTCTGTGTTCGCACTGCAAACATTTGAGAATCCATAATGACAACAGAAAAGGGCCACTTGAATGGTCTCTGGTTGTACACACATTTGTTTTCATGGGTTTACCAATTTCTATTCGACAAAGAGTAACTGTCTGGAAATGAAATATACAGCGAAGGATCATGCATAAGGAATTCCGACTACAGATGATACTAACATTTTTCTGACAAGATAAACCCTAGTGGCCAAATCCTCAGCTGATGTAAATCAGTTGAGCTCATCAGTGGCATTGTGTTGAATTATACCAGCTGGGCCTGAGTATGTGCATCTGCAATTAGTGATATTTGTGTGGGTGGGAAAGGTTACAGCACCTGAAAAGGAGGTAGCAATGAGCAACCGGAAAGTGGTTCTCACTGGAGGTATGTTCGGGGGTTGTATGCTTCATGCTGGGTGTTTACAGATTCAGTAAACAACAGGCTCACTTCTGCCCTTCCTTTCTGGTGTCTATCTGGCTAGAAAAGCTATCTGGGATGTCCGGCTGTCTATTGTTGTTCCTCTTTGTGTTCTTTGTATGGTGGGGCAGACAACTTCCTTCAGCTGGACTTCAGAACTCATCCTGTGTTGATGTTGCAGATATGCTGCTGTCTAAGTGTATTTTGCAATCTCCACTATCAAGCCAGCTAATCAGACAATAATCCTGTGAATGATTGGGAACATTAAATTGTTTTGCATGAAGAATGTGGATAGGTTAGTCACCTCCTTTAGAGACACGACACATTTAGGAATGATATTTTCTGTATAACTCTATAGTTAGGTACCTCCACAGATCTCTTTGCCACTCCCCTCCTCCTCCCCCCCGCCCAACTGATGAGGAGAGACCTACCTCTCCTGTTTCAGTCTACTCAGTAAACTGCCTGTATGTAAAATGCAGTGGGGCCCTGCAGGATGAATGGTGTTAGAGAAGATTGAGACAGAAAATATTATTAAGGAGTGTGTTAGTGATTCTCAGTGAAATGACAATAAGCAAATTAGACCTTTTTTTATAGTAACTCCTCCCAAGGTTTAAATAAAGTGTAAACTGTGCGCGGGTTTCAGGCACTGTGGTTTTTACTGGGCTGCAGATAGTTGCTTGGGGGAAACCCCACCCCCATTTGTACCAGCTTGCAAGGCTCGAAAGGCAGCAGAGTGATTGCACTTCTTAAGCAATGTAGGAGGAAGAGCCTGTCCAGGGGAATCTGAAACCCAGTGTGCTCCACAGAGTTTCTGGGCCGGCAGTGCGACTGTGGGCAGGCTGGGGAAGGAGAGGGAGTGTGGCCAGTGGGTCCACATGACCTGCAACCCAGCTGCTACTCCAGTCTGGGGGTTGTCTAGCAGCCACCCCCATAGACATGCCAGTGCTTTGCATATTGGGAAGGATTCCTTTCTTTTGTCACATAGGCTCTTTGCTTAGGAGGTGGGGAGAGGGGCTTACTATCCCAGCAGCTGTGCCCATTCAACTCCCCATTGGAGACAATGCAGCTGCACATACAGCAGAGTGGATGATCAGACCCCTGCAGAGGATTTCACCCTCATTAGGCACCTGATCCTCCTGTCACAGGGTAGATGTAACTCCCATTGCCTTCAGTGGAGAATATGGCCCTGCACGTGTTTCTTTCCAACAGGAGCCCTATTCTCCTGCCACAGGATCTGAGTAACTCCTGCTGCAGTCAGTGGAATTACTCATGTCTTGCAGCAGGTGACCTGGCCCCCTTAGCTGGTTAATTCTCCACTCTGACTCTTAAGCAAAAGACTGGTGCAACGTGTTATTGCTTACTATCTGATCACTATGGTGAGTCGCTGCTATCCAAGCAAAATCCTTGATTCCTCAATAACTCAGCAGCCGGAGAGAAGCAACACTTAGTTTGTCAGAACATCCTGTAACTATTTCCGTTAAGAAAACAAAGGCTTTAAACCCACCCCCCACCCCTCCCGGAAAAAGTAGCATAAGATGCCCTTAAGCCAGAGGTGGGCAAACTACGGCCTGCGGGCCACATCGGGACTGTCCTGTCTGGCTCCTGAGCTCCTGGCCCGGGAGGCTAGTTCCCGGCCCCTCCCCTGCAGCCTCAGCTCACTGCTTCGCTGGTGCAATGCTCTGGGCAGTGGGGCTGCGAGCTCCTGGGGCAGTGCAGCTGCAGAGCCTGGCCTGACCCGGTGCTCTGTGCTGTGCGGCGCGGCTGCCTGTCCTGGTGCAGCCACACCACCAGCCACCAGTGCTCCAGGCAGTGTGGTAAGGGGGTGGGGGGGGAGGTTGGATAAGAGGGCAGGGGAGTTCGGGGGGGTGGTCGGGAGCGGGGGTGTGGATAGGGGTCGGGGCGGTCAGAGGGTGGGGAATAGGTGATTGAATGGGAGCAGGGGTCCTGGGGGGCAGTCAGGAAGGAGAGGAGGGGTTGGATGGGGCAGAAGGGGGCAGTCAGGGGACAGGGAGTGGGGGGGTGGATGGGGCAGGGGATCCGGGGGGGGCAGTCAGGAAGGAGGGGGGGTTGGATGGGGTAGCAGGGGCACTTAGGGGTGGGGTGACCAGGGGCGGTCAAGGAGAAGGGGTGGTTGGACGGGGTGGGGGGTCTGGGGGAGGTCAGGGGACAGAGGGCAGGGGGCCGTCAGGGAATGGTAGGGTTGGATGGGGCAGAAGTCCTGGGGGGGCTGTCAGTGGGTGGGGGCCGGGCCACGCCTGGCTGTTTGGGGAGGCACAGCCTCCCTTAACCGGCCCTCCGTACAATTTCAGAAACCCGATGCGGCCCTCAGGCCAAAAAGTTTGCCCCCCACTGCCTTAAGCATTCTTCTTCCTAGCCTTCCCCGGCACTAATGCAGAAACTGAGGGACTCTGAACCCTGAAGTGTTGCAATCACAAAACTTGCAGCAAGTTCAAGAACTCTGGCTCTCTCAACAAGCATCGTGTAATCGCCACTGGCCTAGAAGTATGGAGTTTCCATTAACGTGAGCTAAATAGTGAAAGCTTTTGGAAAGTGCATATGTGATTACTGCAGCAAGGGGAATATATTTATTTGTGTGCCTGACTGGCAGTGACTGTAAAATATTTCTGACATGAGACAATGTAGCTGTGCCAAGCTCCAGCCAGGCACCAGGCAGACCCCTTGCCTTCTCTCTAGGGTGTTCCAAAGCATTGTCTGACAGAAGCACTCCTGATTTGCTCCCATAAAATAAATCAATCAAATTCCATGTTTTCATTCCCATCCGATATGTCATTTTAATGAGGAAGTAGCTGTGTAATAGCAAGTATTTCCTCACAGGGCTTGCTGGGGATGATGCTATGCAGAGCCCCCTGCCACACGGTTCCCATCTGACCTTGTTCTCTCATCCTGCATACCCCCAAATGCATTGTGGTGCGGTGGAAGCGCTTCTATAAGAAGGTGGATGATACCATTTTGGCTCCCTTCTCTTCAGCAGTTTTTGAGCCAATGGAGGAGGATTTTTACTGCATTCACCCCCCTCCATGTCCTATAGCATAGGGATTATATGGCACATATTACACCCTTTTATTATAGGCATGTGTTTACCAGCACATTCATTCACTCTGGTGGTTTTGAGCAATTCCAGGCCGAAAACATTCATAAAAGAAAGCTGGGGAGGTTTCCGAGATCTCTTTATTTGGGATTCGAATTCTGTGTTGCACAGTTTTGTGACCCCTGGTGCCCGAAGGATGATTAGGAACCAGCTTTTCAAAACAGTCCACTCATTTTGGGTGCCCAGCTTGACACACTGCAGGCCAGCCACCCACATATCCCACTGATGCCTGTTGGAGTTGTAGGTACCTAGCATCTGTGAAATGACTCAGCTTGGATACCCCAACATTTAAGCTCACTAAATTTGTGGAGACTTTTCACAGTTTTGTCTACATCTTTACAGAACCATAAAGTGATTAAAAACAACCAAACTGCAGCCAGGACCTGTGTCATGTTTTCCATGTTATTTCTATGACAAGTTAGGACAGATTTACATGAAAAGATAACATGAGCTCAGCACTCACTTTCAATCATTGCGTGGCACTTCTTGAGTATGTTGGCACCTATTTCTGGTATTAAAGCTCACTTCAGCTAAGATTAGTCGTGTACGATAATTAGAGCTCACTTTTTATCCATACCAGTAAGTGAACTGGTTATTACTGAATAACTGAAGTTATTCTCATCTGTTTTTATTAAATGGAACCCAGCTAAAGCTTCCTAAGAAATATGTTAATATTTAATAAACACTGCAAAAATAAAATATGGGTGACATTTTCAGAAGTGCCTGAGTGACTTAGGAACCTAATTCCCATTTTCAAAAGTGATCTAAACACTTAGGAAACTAAGCTCTATTGATTTTTAGTGACATTTAGGCTCATAAGTGCCAAAGTCATTTTTGAAAATAGCACTAGGTGCTTTTGAAAATTGTACCCTATGCCAGCCAAATTATGTAAAAGCACAAATAGACTTTTCTCTCCACAGCCTGCACAGTGGTTACGAGTAATTCAAGAAGCTATTTAAGTATTATGTCCATGAGCTTCAAATGTGGATGCCTACAGTTAGGTTCTTAAATCTCTATTTAGGCAACTAAATAAGTAGCCTGATTTTCAATAGTGCTGAGCACCCAGCAATTCCTGTTGGCTTCAACTGTCCTGCGGGTATTCAGAAACTCTGAAAATTAGGCTCCCAGTGTCAAGTTGGGCACCATAAATGGAGGCACCCCAAATTAGTTTTGAATATGTAGATCCCTACTTCCGTGTACCTTTTCCCTTCTACAATATGTGTGTGACACTATTTACCTAGCACACAGGGCTGCAGTGTGACTTTAATGGATGTTTGCAAAGCTCTTTGAGATCCTCAGACAAAAGGTTCTAGAAAAGTGCAAGGTACGATTACTGGTGAGCACCAGTGCTTTCTGTCCTCATGTAGTTTTTTGTAGATGTGCACAATTAAAATCTGAAACATCTGAATGTTGTTCAGACTCATGTTATCATTCTTCCTCCGGCTACAAAGGTTATTTTCGATGCTATCATACATTTCTGTTATGAAAGAAAAGAAGATTTTATAGTAAAAACATTTTTTATTATTACACAGGGAAAATGAGACAGTCTACTAAAGAAACATTCAGTCCTTTCTTTCAGATCTAAGATTTGTTGCTGATCAAAACACAGAGATGATTTTGGGAGAACTAGGGGGAGGGATAGCTCAGTGGTTTGAGCATTAGCTTGCTAAAGCTAGGGTTGTGAGTTCAGTCCTTGAGGGGGCCATTTAGGGATCTGGGGCAAAAATTGGGGATTGGTCCTGCTTTGAGCAGTGGGTTGGACTAGATGATCTCCTGAGGTCCCTTCCAACCCTGAGATTCTATGTCTGTACTTGCTGCTTGAAACTTCTTTCTTGTAAATAGTACAGTAGTCTGAGTCTGAGGAGCACTACAGAATGGGAACGGCATTAACAATCAGTACGATTGGGGACTTTAAGCTATGGGAAAGCATCCCTTATCTCCCAGAAAAGACAAACATAGTCTCTGGAGTTGGATTTGAAGTATACTTTTAGCTGTTCCCTGCCCTTGAGGTCTGATTTTCAAAGTGTTGAGCACCTACGATTGCCATTGTGTGAAGTCCTGGCCCCACTGAAGCCAATAGAAGTTTTGCTCAGGATTTCACCCCTCGACTTCTGCTGGAGTAGTGGGTGCTCTGCACCTCTTGAAACCAGGCCCTTAGATGTTACCAAACACAGTGGGTCTTATCCGGCAGTCCTTACTGAAGGAAAACTCCCATCAGCCTGAGTGGGTGTGCTTGGCCTGCAGAAAAGACTGGCCTATCAGACCCAACAATAACAGGAGTAGCTTGTTGTCAGGACTGCAAAGACCATGTGGCAGCTCTGACTCTCTCACCTTTGCATGGTATCAGTAATGGGGCAGGTTTTATTAATGGAGTTGCGCAGAGCGGAAGTCAACACAGGATTTGGCCCAGCATCTTCACCTGCCTTAGTAAGCATGAGCTTGCCCCGTCAGCCCCCTCACTTGGCCGTTTTCCTGAGAATTCAGATTCAGAAAACCTGAACTGTTTGCCCTACCCTTTGTCCTTGCTTAGACAATGCATATGCAGGAAGACATAACAGAACCAAGTAACACACTCCCCCCCCCCCCCCCCCGGAACTGTTAAAGGGGCACTTGGATACCGTGGCAAAGGGGTCGATGCCCACACCAAAAAAGAGACGAGATCAAGGCACTGTGGGAGGAGTCTCCCTCCTTCTACAGTCCTTGTACATGGCTTGGCCATTAGGTGGCCAGAGGAGAATTCCCCCATTGCAAGGAGAGTATAGGACAATCATAGTTGTCTTACAAGGTCCATCCCACAAGCCCTGGCATGGGGGGCTTATTGTGAGTGGGATGGGTTTTACTGGGGTGTCCATTTGGAACCCTATATGGAAATTATAATGTAGTTTCTATCACTGGCAGTTTATATTTAACACACTGTAGAGTGTTCAGACCTGAAGCTGTGTGCCAAGGGGGGAGAGACAGGATGACTTTCCCAGTGATCTGCAGACCAGAAAGATAAATCTGCAATCTCTGTTGGTATGTTTTATGCTGGTGGATTTTGTTAAATTAGAGTCAAAGTTATTGCATCCTAAACCACTCACATTAAATGTTCTTCCATTTTAGCAGCATTCTTTCCAGGCTCAGCTACATTTGTTTTTATCTTCTCTATGGCAATTGATGACCTAAGTCTGAATATGTATAATTCTGCAGGATCTCCTGTTATGTATTTCTTCCACAGCTGTAGCTGAATCAGGACCGTCTAATCCAATGATATGTTGTAATGCCTAATGCTTCCTTTAATAAATTCCAGATTCTAAGAGTTAGCAAAATTTACGTATCCCAAGTAATAATTTTAAACAATAATAGGGACAGAGCCTGAATTATGATTGCATCTTTATTTATTCTTTTAATCTTCTCTAGTCTGACCAGAATGGGAAACCTAACAGGATGGATAAATGATAATGAGACAAACAACATAATCTTTTAATAATGTCAAGTGGAAAATCCAATGGCAGGTTGGCATAGAACTTAAATAAGAAACTCCAACTAAATCCTTACTGGGGACAAGTTCAAATGTGCTGAGCAAGGGATGTAATTAGAGACAAGCCCAAATAAGCTCCCCTGATTCACACAACTGTCTGAACTTTGAAACAGTGGACCTGATTTTTCTCTCGCACCAGTTTTATACCATGCCATGCCATGCTATGCCCCTTCTGTAGTCATTAATACCAGTGCAGAGTGAATGCAAGGGGGGTGCTAAATTCTCCCAAATGCAAATGGTAACATTTTACACCTACTGTGCACTCATTTTGCACTGGTGCAAATGACTGCCCAAGGTGCATGTCAATGCTGAATCAGGCTCATAGACATCCATAGAGTTACATCTGATTTACAACAATGGAAGTGAGAGTAAAATCAGGCCCTGATTTGGAACCTCAACATGATCTGGTGCTGAATTACAGAGGCAACCCCTACTTTTATAATGGACCAAGCCAAAAAATCCAGCTCCAAGTACCCCTCACCTATGAGTAGATGTTCAAAATACATATCTCATATTGCAGCTTGGGACAATCACTGGCTGTCATGACTGTTCATGCATTCAAAGCAAGGCTTGTGGTCACAGTACGAGGAGGTACTAGGGAATGCAATTGCTAGTGTGTTTAAGCAGCTACAGGAAAATTGTTAATTATTATCGCTTCAGCGATGTATTGCCATAGTGCTAAAGGCCCATCATGCTAGGCTTGAGCTGCAGGGACACCCCTTGCTATCAGAGGGCAGGGTGAAGATAAAAAGGAAGAGAACAAATAGAGAAAAGAGATTTCAGAAATTGACTTGCACCTGCCTAAATTATTGTAACATTTTAAAAGGCTGCACAATATATGTAAAACCTATGATTTGACAAAACACTGTCAAGTACTTTTTCCCCAGTTTCATTGTTTGTAATTTTCTCCTAGGGACTTGTAAATACAATTCTGTTCTTAATCAGTTTTGCCCTCTTTCTACTTGGCAAAGCTTAGGTTTTTTTCGCCTGTGTTTTTAACAGAGCTGAGATGAACCTCACTCATTTGCAAAACTAACAAAGTGAACCTAGTGCTCACAACACTGCTTTTCAGTTGAGTTAAACACAATTGAAAAGCCTCTTTAGCATACAATAAGAAGCTAGCAAAAACATCTGAAGCTCTGCTGGCTGGTCTTGTTTTGTGCCTTGTCTACATGGGAAAATTACACTGGCTTATTTATATCTGTTTTTAAGTCAATATAGTTACACAGGTCCAAGCACCTCTATGGACACATCTATTTGGATTTCAGAATGACTTGTTTCAGCCTAGCTTAAACCTGCTCTCAGTTGACTTAGGTCAGGTCTACACAACAGACCTATGTCGGTATAACTACATTGCTCAGGGGTGTGAAAAATCCATACCTTGAGTGATATAGTTATGCCGACCTAACCCCTCCAGTGTAGACAGTGCTATGTCAGCGGGAGAGCTTCTCCTATGAACATAGCTACTGCCTCTTGGGGAGGTGGATTAACTGGGGAGCCGACAGGAGAGCTCTCTCCCAGTGTAGGAGTGTCTTCACTTAAGTGCTACAGTGATGCAGCTGCATCGGTACAGCTGCACCGATGCAGCATTTTAAATGTAAACTGCCCACAAACTAAACCAGAAAAAAGTCACATTTAAACTGCAGTCAGAGGGCTACACAGGGATTGGCCTGGCTTAACTGTATCAATGTATATCAACTCCTTACACTATATTGGTGCATCTTCCCAAGGCCTAATCTAAGGCCATGTCTACACTACAAAATTAAGTCAAGCTAACTTACATTGGCATACAGCCGCCGCAGTAATTACATCACTTGTGCATGTCTACACTTTGCTCCTGTGGCGGTGATGTGCGTCCTCACTTGGGACGCTTGTACTGATTATACTATCAGTGTGGGGCATTATGGGACGGGTCCTGAAAGCCAGTAACAGTCCGTGTAAGCAACACAGTGTCTACACTGACACTGCTTCGACCTAATTACATTGACCGTGACTCTACGCCGCTCGTGGAGATGGAGTTGCGGTGTAGTGAGGCAGTCACGTCAGCAGGAGCGAAATTTAAGTGTAGACCCTTCCATACTTAGGTCAACGTAAGCTGCCGTGCGTTGCCCTAACTCTGGAGTGTAGACCAGACCTGAGGGTATATCTACATTGCAATTGAGGGTATGATTGCAGCTCAGGTAGGCAAACCCACGCTAGCTAGCGCAGCTATCAATAGAAGCGAAAACATGGCGGCAGAGGCTTCAGTGCAGCCGTGGGTGCATACTGTACCAGAGTCTATGTCACTGCTTCTTCACTGCTATTGTTATTTGAGCTCGCTAGATTCAAGCTAATGCAGGTATGCCTACCCCAGCTGCAAGCACCCCCGCCCCTTTGCTGTGTAGACATACCCAAAAGGGGGGAGCCAAAAGGGGTTAAGCTAACTTGACTGAGCTAACATGATTGAAAAACACACCCTGTTTGCCAGTCAAGACCGTGCTGGAGGGGTTTAATAGCTTAGCCCTGAGCCAGGCAGTCACTGTGCAGCCTTCTCCCATACATCAGTCTGGAGTTGCCGGTGTACAGACAGCAGTGTCTGAGCTACCTGAGCCCTGGGCTTCTCTGGAGCAGGGCATGGCTCAACTGCCATGAGTTTGGGGAGGGGCACAAAAGGGGACTAGGAATAAAAGACCCATTAGACAGACTTATTTTCACTTGAGGGGTGCATGGGCATTTGGAAAGAGCTGTGCAAATAACTGACTTTTTGGTTTGCTGACCATTCCAAAAAATAAAACCGAAATTGTTTCAAGTCAACATGAAACAATTTTTTAAGAACATTTTTGGAAAACCAAAAAGTTGAAAAAAAAACCTTTTGGGATAAACTAAATATTTAAAAATAAAATTGAAATATAATTTGAAATGAAAAGTCATTTGGATTGTTTTGTTTGTTTCTTTTTTTGACTGAAACAATTTGGAAAATTCAACATGAGTTTTGGTTCCCCCAAATCTGCATTATTTGCCTCCCTCTCACCCAAAAAAAAAAGTTTTGGCTGAAAATTTTTGCCTAACTCGCCATCTGAACTCGGGTCTTCCAGCGTGCAAGCACGGTGCTCCTTTAAACAAAATGCTCAGTACATGAAAGGTTTAAAGACTGTTCATTGCCCAAACTTTCCCTTCATTTCAGCATATGTCTCCTCTCAACTCTATCCAAACTTAGAAATAAGTGATGTGCTACAGTTCACTTTCCTTTAAGTGCCTCCCACTGGAGCAGTTCTCTCCATCTGAGCCAGTCTCATTATTCAAGATCACAGCAATATTTCATGGAAATGGCACCAAACAGCGCATCTCACAGTGTGTTTACTAAAATCTTTTGGACCTTTGCTGTAATGCTGTTGTGCCCTTTGACAAAGGATGCTACTAAATCTGCACATACCAATTTGAACATTCACCCTAGAGAATTTATCTTTGTCAGTCCCTATATAAAGCTTTTAATGCAAGGATCTCAAAGGCCTGGTCTGCACACAGAAGTTGCGCCAGTTTAACAACAAGTGTGAAGTTAAATTGATTTAGCTAAAAAGATACAACTTTGTGTGTAGACACTCTATGCAAGATAAACTTCTGAAAGCCAAAGTAGAACTACTCACAGAATGAAGAGTAGCCAATGTGGAACTGGCTACTGGAGACAGCAAAGGGATTTCACCAGGTGGCATAGAGCCAGAATAACAGTTTTATGCCAACCTCTCTGTAATTCCCTCAGTCATGTGCCTTCAGGAGAGAGGGCATGGCCAATCACTGCTGTGCTTCTCTTACTCTCAGCTGATGGAATAGCTGTTGGAGTCAGAGGCAGCCCAGAGAGTAAGTCAGAGTAGCCCTAAAGCTTCTCTGATTTATGCTAAAGGCTGGGCCAAGAATAAATGAGAAGCAGAAAGGCATAAAGCCACCTTTGCCTTCCCTCTCAATTTTGCCACTGAGCATATCTTGGCCAGAACTGATAAATTGGGCACCAGATCTTTACAGCAGTTTAAATCTGGATCCAGATCCAAAGTGTGTGATCAGGTATTGAGACCTTGCAGGATCAGCCTCTTGGAAGTGGTTCAGCCTGTTTCTTTACCTGCTAAAAAGTGAGTACAGGCTGTAGGGTTGCCAACCCTCCAGGAATTAAAGATTAATCTTTAATTAAAGATTATGTCATGTGATGAAACCTCCAGGAATATGTCCAGCCAAAATTGGCAATCCTGATATGGGGTGGGAGTAAAACCCTATCAAATCAGAATGGTTGCATTTACACTCATGTTGCACTGGTGTAAATTACTTCACAAGGTGCCTGGCTGTGGAGAATCAAGCCTCTGGATCTCATTACAAACCTGGGGCCCAATTAAGTTTCCATTGAAGTCAATGGCAACATTTTCAATACTTCTGTGGGAGCAGGCCCAGGCCCCCTTCCTGCCACCCAATTTCCCTGAGGGGGCTGGTTTTAAATTGAAGATGTATTTGTGGGGCCACAATCTGTATATGATCTGGAGGCATCAAGGGGCTAGAATGGCTTCTTGGGGAATTTCCCCAGTGTGGGTTGGTGTAGGGCTGATATAGGCAGCTCTGTGCTGCCCTCCTGTGCAGCCCCCTGCAGAGGAAGAAGTTGGAGGCGTAACTGGGCGGGAGGGTGGTGTCTGTGTGTTGGGGGAATGGCCAAGCACAAAGTGCTCTGGTTATTCTGGGCTGCAGAGCCTGGAGTTGCCCAGAATTAGAGGTGATGTAGCAGAGCCATGTTTGCACCCCTATCCCCAGTCTCCTGGGCTGTGTCTTCTGTGCTGTGATTCTTAAGAGGGGCAGCACAGAATCTGTCCCCTTGTCTCTGGCCCAGAGTTCGCGACAAACCCTGAGCAAGACAGAGGTGCCTCATGGCAGTGCTGACAAACCCTTATTTAGCTCTAATGGCATGAACAAGGTCTATAGTTTAATCTGAGGTCAACCACACTTTGCTGTGATTCAAACTGAAACCTGTGGTATCAAATGAATAGGAGCAGCAAGGGCTTTACATAACTGGCGTGGCAGCTTCTCTGGAAGGTGCACTGCCGTGGCTCATTTAGAAAAATAATCTAAACTCACGGGGGCCCTGAAATCTGATCTGAAAATCTTCAGAAAGGCCTGAATTTGTAGGGCTAGGCCTGAATTTGTAGGGCTGAGTGGCAGACTTTCACTCCTCCAGAGCTTCACACTAGACTCATTCAACAGATTCAGGAAAGGGGAAACTCAGTGGCAGGCAGCTAGCTGCAACTTCACCATGGCTTGTATAAACTGCATAGGTTCCAGCTACAAAGAAAGAGAGAGAGAGAGACATGAGCACACGCATGTGCTATATGAAGAAGTGTCACAGAGCTCTCTCATCACTGCTGCCCTTTCTGCACTACTTGTATGGGTTGGGCTGTTCCCTCACCTGGTGTAAATCACTTGGTGACATCAATGCAGGGAAGGGGATTTATACCAGCTGAGATCTGGCCCCCTAGACTCATCTTTTCAGGGGGATTTGGGCAAATAGAAGAAACAGGAGGCTATTGTGTGGTAATGTTAAGGTTTTAGCAGCAGCCTTTACTTGATATAAATCAGTAAAATAACCCTCTCTGCAGTAATGTACTTGGGACTGTCTCTACTAGGAAAGTTTGTAAGCATTTTTGTGCACCAGTGCAATTTTAATGGTGGGTGCAAGGTATAGTGTGGCCAGGTTGCAGGTGATTTTACACTGCACCCACTACACTACACTAACCCTGCTCTGAATATTTTAAGTATCCTGATAGACTAGTGCAATATTCAGTATGCATCTGTGCATAAACCTCATAGGTGAGCCAGAGCACCAAACAAAGGAACCAATGAAGCAACTGAGAATAGCAGAGTCCAGTAGCATTCTGGCAGTGACCCTAGTGCTGACATGCCTCCATGTTGGTAGTGGGAGGCAATGATGGGCTAGTAAATTGTGCTAGCTCTATGCTATCTCAGGGATCCCATTAAGTGGGAGGAAGGGAACACGCAGAACTGGCCCCTTTATAGGGGTGGATTCTGCATTAAAGGGCTGCAGCATAATCAAGGCCAGCGTTTTGCCAAGCTTCGTGGCTCAGCCCAGTAACAGCTCTGTAGCTCTCTAGACAGCAGCATTACGATTGCAGTCTTGCCAACCCGAAGTCTTTCAAAAATCACAAGTCAGGCCTAAAAACTCATATGAGATTTTAAAAAGAAATAATAATTATGGGGTTCATTTTATTTGTTTTGGGGGTTTTGAGCCTTTAGGTTGGACATAGGGTCACATTTTCAGGCTTTTTATCCATAGCCATGAGGGCTAGAAACTTTGCTTTTTAAAAAAAAATAAAAGCTGAGATTCTCAACTAATCATCTGGGAATTTATGGAAAACACCAAATATAATGAGACTCCTGATTAAATCTCAAGAGTTGGCAACACTACAGTTGAAATGGCTTCTTCTGTCTGCCAAGAATTCCACTGACTGGGGTGAAAGGCCATAAAGCAAGCCACACCTACCTACTAAGCAGACTTTGCTGACAATAATAAAAACAAACAAGATAAAGAAACCCCCAGCTGCATGCCCCAATGCTCAGTAAAACAGCCTGCCTTCCTGTTGGTACATGCGCCTGGGGGCAGAGATAGTGGAATCAGCTTGATTCTGATAACTATGTGGAACTTACACAACATTATCTCTTGGACAAAATATGGAGATAGGTGGACAAATATGGTTAACAGAAGAACTAGCACCAAACAAATCCTAGACCAAAGGCTAGATGGATTTCAAGTTGATTTTCACATAAAATCTTTAAAATCGAAATCTTTCCTTAAGAACATAAAAATGGCCATATTGGGTCAGACCAATCGTCCACCTAGCCCAATATCCTGTGTTCCGACAGTGGCCAATGCAGGTGCCCCAGAGGGAATGAACAGAACAGGGAAATTATCGAGTGATCCCTCCTCTCTCCGCCAGTCCTAGCTTCTGACAGTCAGAGGCCTAGGGACACCCAGGGCAAGGGGTTGCATTCCCTGACCATTCTGGCTATTAGCCACTTAAGGACCTATACGCCATGAACTTGTCTAATTCTTTTTTGAAGCCAGTCATACTTTTGGCCTTCACAACTTTTCCTGGCAACGAGTTCCAGGTTGACTGTGCGTTTTAATGGTGCAATTTTAATGGTGCTACCCAGGGGTGCAAGGTATAGGGTAAACAGAATGCATGTATTTTTACACTGCACCCACTACA
Source organism: Lepidochelys kempii (assembly GCF_965140285.1). NCBI lineage: Eukaryota > Metazoa > Chordata > Testudines > Cheloniidae > Lepidochelys > Lepidochelys kempii. The sequence continues at coordinate 158,408,928 of NC_136382.1, forward strand.
CTACACTAACTCTGCTCTGAATATGTTTAATATCCTGATAGAATAGCACAGTATTCTCAGCGAGAGAGAGAGAGCAATCTGTGCATAAAACCTCATAGGTGGCCCAGATACTGATAAAGGTGCATTCAGAGCTCTTTGATGCCAGCAGCTACCAGGAGATAGGAAAGCAGCTCTAATTATATTAATCCAAACACAGGAAACCAGCACAGAGGTTGTTGGCCAATATCTCTCCTTGATGCAGATTGCAAGATTTTAGCAAAAATCTTGACTTTCAAACTAAACAATTGCACCTGCACAATGATCTCTGAAGATCAAGCACAGTTTTATTTACAGGCAAGATGAGGCACTGACAATACTCAGAAAATATCAAGCAGGGTTATCTAAACATCCTATAACTGCCATACAATTGAATGCTACAAAGGCATTGGACAGATTCTTATGGCTCTGTTTTCTAACTGTACTAGAGGACTTTGGATGGTTAAATGGATTGAAATATTTTTTCCACTTGAATTGAAAACCTGTATTGTTTGCCTCTTTCATTAATAATGGATGGGCATACATCCTTGCTACATTCTAAGATAAGGACTTTCTTTCTCCTTTCCTTTTCAATATCTTTCTGGAGCCTCTTGAAATTTTTAGTTGTAATAATCCACAAATCAAAGTAATCAACATTAGGTGTAACACCTTTAAAGTCAATGGACCAAATTATGTTCTCAGGTACACCATCTGTTATGCTGACTTTGACGGATTTGCACTAGTAGAACTATGAAGAAAATCGTACCCATTCTATATTACATGCATGTGTTCTTTTGCAGGTCAGCAGCACATGGATAGATTAGCACTGCCTAATAAACACAATTAGAACATTTCCAGGATATAAAATTAACTTGGGAAATAAGTTTACTGGATAGTATCCAAAAATATATGATTGCATAACATTTACCATCTACACTATGCAATGAAATAACTTATTTGGGAATTAAATGGCAAGCCAGTTTAAACAGCTTAGCCGGCTGTAACAAAACACACGTTACAAAACAAATAATGAACACTATTACTAAGTGACAACATTTATTGAGCAGAATGAGGATGTCAGAAGTGAACATTGGCAAATACTAACACTGTGATAACACTTACCATCTTCAAAGCATGGCTGCACAAGCCTTACATGTTAGGTATAATACCCCTGAAAATTCCATACTTCTGAAAATACCTGCTAATCCCTTCCAACCCTCAAAATATACTAAATTTCATACTGGGTAATTAACAGCCTCAAATTTCACACTCAATCTAGAAATATATTGGCTCATATATAGCGTGTGTAGCTCCCTGTAGACTGTAGGGCTGAATCTGAATCTGTCTTCAGATGCATACACAGTTCCTGTTGACCTCGATAGAACAAGCACCCACACCTCTGGCTGCCAAATTTGGCCCATGCTCTTTACTGAGCGATCTGTCTTCTGCCACTGAGAGAAGTTGACTCAGAAGACCACAGACTGCAAAGCCTACTGACTGGCTCCCCTGAGTTATATGAACCTCAAACTATCCATGCTTGGGTAACTGGGATTATAGAACATTATTTCACTTCATGTTGAAGCACCGTAATGACATTGGGCCAAATTTATTTCTGGTATAGGTGCACTAAGTACAGAGGGCTTATACCAGGGATGAATATGTCCCAGTGTATGAAAGGCATGAAAATGGAGGGTTAGGTGGGTTGGTTCAGGGTGTTCATGTTAATGAGAAATAGGAAATGTCTCTGAGTTGCCTCGTGCCCAAAACTTGACGCGTTCAGCTGTGGAACAACCTGAACATTAAGGGTATGTTTACATTGCAATTTAACACTCATGTCTTGCCTGTGTCAGCTGACTTGGGCTCACGGTGCTTGGGCTGTGGGGTTGTAAACATGTAGACATGCCCTCTAATAACAAGAAAAAGATAACATCAATAACCAAGAAAAGTATATAAAAATAAATTAAAATATCTTGTTCCTCTATTGATCCAGAAACAGAAAGCAGACTCAGGCGTACTTCTACATAGCAATTAAACACCTGCGGTTGATTTGGGTCAGCTGACTCAGGCTTGCAGGGCTCAGGCTGAGGGGCTGTAGAATTGCTGTGTATACATTTGGGCTCGGGGTGGAGCCTGAGCTCTGGGGACCCTGTGTGGGGGTGGGTACCAGCTTGTTTCTCTCACCCACAGAAGTTAGTCCAATAAAAGATATTACCTCGCCCACCTTGCTCTTTAAGGTCATGAGTCATTCTTGTGCTAGGCTCCAGCCAATCCACAAGCCTGGAGCTGGGCTAGTGACTCGGGGGGGGGGGGGGTATATAAGCCTCACAAGACAAACAGCACTTCAGTCTGCTCAGCATCACTTCATGGCGTGGAACTCTCCTCTGCCTGATAGTGGTAACAGATTCCACAAACCTTAGCCTGCTCCAGCCCAGTTCCTAGTCCTGCTCCAGCCTTCATCTTGCTCCGGCCTTGTTCTCAACCCTACTCTTGCCTTGATCCTACTTTGCTTTGGACTCCTGATTCTGGGTCTGACTCCTGGCTCTAACCACTAGGCATGACCACCCCGACACTGTTTCTGACACTGAAATCGTTATGTAGTCAAATCTCTCATTAACTTCAGTGGAAATTTTGATTGAATAAAGACTCCCCAGTTTGATCTGTAAAAACCAAATGAGGATTGATGGTTTATGTGATGAGAGCAGATGGTGCCAGTCCAGGTGTTAGTCTGGACAGATGACCACAACACAAAATCCACCATCACAGCTGACATGATTGAGCTCCCTTTGACAGTCTCAGCAGAGAAAGGCCAAGGATGGAGTGGGCTATGAAAACTGAACTATCTCCTTATTCCTAGAGTAGATGTCTCTAGTTTGGGGATGAGGTGCCTTGGCAGGGCTGCGTAAGGGAAGGTTGCCTGTGATATACTAGAGGAGCTTAGACTTCAGGGCTATCAATCCAGCATCTTTCTTCACCAGTAAATTCACAGACACATTTGTAGACCAGAAATAAGAACTCTCCTCCTTAGCTATTTCCGGTCATTTCAAAATGAAGTTAGAATTCAGCATTTTCTCTCTCTCTTTCTCTCTCTCTCTCTCAACATAATTGCTGAGCTCTCCTGTGGAACAGGAAGTAGTTTGAGAAGCTGTTTGAGTAACCAGTATCATCAGATCAATGGAAAAAAATGGTTTGAGATGGTTTGTAAAAGTGCAGCAGGCTATTTTGAAATTACTGTAGTTTCCTTTTCCCAAACCAGAGCAGGTTTTTTACTGTTAAGGGGGTCTCTATAGTCAAATGGAGCATTGCTTATTGATTGTTTACATGATGTACTTTGGGCCTGATCCAAAGCCCACTGAAGGCACTGAGAGTCTTGCAACCGGATTTTTTTTGGAAAGACTCCCATTGCCATCCATGTGGTTAAATGAGGCCCAGATCAGTTGGTCACTATAGAGGACGAAGGCCCCATGTAATATAACAAAGGTGGGAACATAGCTTTTTGATGGATTCTCTTGTGTCTGTTGTCAATTGCAGTGCTGTAGACTAGAGAACCTAGGTTCACTGGGGCAGGGGGAAAGAGAGGGAGAGCTAGAATAGAGAGATGCCATTTTGCTACTAGTAGAGGGATGCAATATAACTGAATTCTTTCCCCCTGTTCTTAATAATGAAGCTGGGGCTGGCCATATACCTTAGTGACACCTGCAGTTGCTTTCATCTTTTACAAGTTGAGAACAGAATGACCCATCCCCTCAGTTCAACTTTTAAATGAAACCAGAAATGTTGAAAGTACCCATCCACCACAGGTTGATTTATTTATTGCGTAGGACTTTGAAAAAAGTATTTGAAATACATCTACTGTCCTTTCTCTGATCATCTTCGCCCTTCGCATTCCTTTGTCTATCTCACTCCTTTTTCTCTTTCCCTTCTTTCCATTCCTCCCTCTCCCTGACTCTTTCTCTTTCATCTTTCTTATAGAAATCAGAGATGTTAGAAACCTTTTAGATCCCATCTTGCCCATCACTTGGGGGCTGAACTTTTCTTTACAATCTGTTCTCCAAGGTTTTATCATGTTTGGCTTTAAACATTCATCAACCTTTTTCATGGCTCATCCGTTCAGTTGGTTCCTAGCGTCAATGAGCCTTTGGCATTGAATTGTTTTCTGTGGCCCTTTTGTGCACTCCAGAAAGAGTTTCCACTAGAGTTGGTTTGAAAAAAATTGAAAAAAAAAATCCACTGATTTTTTTTTTCCAGTGGAGATTTGAATACACCCAATATTCATCCTAACCTGAAGAATGTTGGCCTAAAACCAAAATGTTTTAGCCTAAAATTGAAGTATTTTGATTTGGAAGTGCTGAGCACAGTGCCACATGGAAGTTGTAGTTTGGGTGCCTCATGATCCCATTCTTCTCTATAACCTGGGATCCCTGGTCAGACTACATCTCCCATGATACACTATGGTCTCCCCTCTTGGTACTAGGAGGAGTGTAGAGCAGAATTGGGAACTACAACTACAACTCCTATATGGCACCACAGCAGTATTTCTAGATTGAAATATTTCAGTTTTCAGGTGTTTGTTTTTTCAATAAAAAAAGCAAAATTTTCAGTGGAAAGCAGACACAGCACACACACATTTTAGTTAATAACCCAATTTTCTGTCAAAAAACAGTTTCAATGGACATTTTTTGACCAGCTGTACTTGCCACCTTTTATTGTTTGTCCCAGAGCACTGTCTCGTTGTGTCACAATGTAATGACCCAATGTGATGATGATGTCATGAAAAAGGACCCAGTCTTGCTTTCCTTTAAATGACTGTCAAAATTCCCCATGTACTTCAGTGAAAGCAGAATCAATATTAAGTTCAGCAGAAGGCCAAAGAACTGTGATGTGTTCCTTGACAATATGGTTCTGTATTGATGCCAAATCATTTACATGGCATTTGAATGGTCCTGCAGGAATAGATAGATACAGAATGAGCCCCCAAAATTAAACATTAGAGGGCAGCCAATGTTTAAAAAAAGGATGCGGAGACACTTCTCAGGTTACATGTTAGACCTCCTTGTACCATGTAGTTCAGGTTAGCAGGAGAGAATGGTCTAGATCCATAACCTTTGAATTCATCAGGTTACATTGTTATGGGGCCAATGCTACTTTCCATGGACCCCAGAACATAGTCCTGATAGCAGATTAAGACAGTGCATTTAAATAGGTCTTTACAGGACTGTATATGGTAGAAGTGCAAGGGAGGGTTTAATGGAAGGTGTAAGACATTAGCTTCAGCAGTTAGCATAAGACTTTGGGTCTATGACCTTTGGCACAGAATTCTTAAGTAATCAATTTAATTAATTATAATGTATAAATAATTAATACATAATCTATAGATTGGGCAACAGTGATGTAGTAAGTAGACAAATGTTAAATGGGCCCCTGCCTGTTAGGTGCAGCAAAGGGTTGCAGTGCTAAGTAGGGAGCCTGGGGAAAATGGGTCAACACAGAGGATGGAATGGGGAAACCTGCAACAGGAGAGCTGGGGCAGCTCTGGAAAGAGAGAGTGCAATCTGGGATGGGAAAGAAGGAGATCAGCAGGGAGGGCCAAGGGGGCAGATGTGCAGCAAGAGGGGAGCTGAGGGGAAGGGCAGGTTGAGAAGGGAAGTAAAAAGGGCGAGCCAGCAGGGAGTGCAGACAGAATGCAGGGGGAACCATTAAGCCATTTGGGAATCTGCTGCTACTAATGGTGGGTCCCGTGAATCCTGGCTGCAGCTCTCCCCTTCATAGGCCAATATGCTGTTTTTGCAGATGTTCTGTAGCGATTCCTTCACTCAGCCCCTCGGAGGCTCCAGGGATAGCAGTGTGCATGGGTAGGGGCGCAGAGAGGAGGGGTATCACTGTGGGGAGGCAGTGAGAGAGTGGGTGTATGGGGAAGGCAATGAGTGAACAGCTGTAGGGCTGGGGGGGTCAGTGAGAGAGTGGGTATATGGCTGTTAGGGAACACAGCAGAGAGAGTGGGTGTAGGAGTGTAATCGGGTGAGTGAGCGAGGGCAGTGAGTGAGTGGGTGTAGGACTCTAAGGAGGGCAGTGAGTGAGCAGGTGTAGGGCTGTGGGGGGCAGTGAGTGAGTGGGTATAGAACTGTGGAGGGCAGTGAGTGGGAGGGTGTAGGACTGTAAGGGGGGCAGTGAGTGAGTGGGTGTAGGGCTGCGGGGGGGCAGTGAGTGAGTGGGTGTAGGGCTGCGGGGGTCAGTGAGTTAGCAGGTGTAGGGCTGTGGGGGTCAGTGAGTGAGTGGGTGTAGGGCTGTGGGGGTCAGTGAGTGAGTGGGTGTAGGGCTGTGGAAGGCCGTGTGTGAGCGGGTGTAGCGTTGTGAAGGGCAGTGAGTGAGCGGGTGTAGGGCTGCGGGGGGGCAGTGAGTGAGCGGGTGTAGGACTGTAAGGGAACAGTGAGTGAGCTGTGGAGGGCAGTGAGTGAGTGGGGGTGGGGCTGTGGGAGGGGGCAGAGAGTGAGTGGGTGCAGGGGTGTGTAGTTGGGGGAAGGGAGGGGAAGTGAGTGGGTGCTTTAGGTTTGCATGTTTGAGCGGGCAGGCAAGTTCAGTCAAGGCATCTGTGTGATTGGGCCCAGTCAGCATGTGGGGGTGTGTATGTGTGTTTATGGTAGTACCTGAGTGACAAGTGTGAGTAGGCTGTGGAGGGGGAAGGGAGTGAGGGGAATGTAGACAAAGAGTGAGCAACTGAGGAAGTGATTGCCTAGAAGAGTGAACAAGGAGGGGATTTCATGGATGGAAAGGGACAGAAAGGGAGGAAGGGAATAAGAAATTCAATTGAAGGGAAATAGACACTGGAAAACATGAGTAGAGTAGGGCAGAACTACTGCACAAGATTATACCCAGAGAAAGTTACCCAGGGAGAACAGCAACAACAGAGGCCAAGACAGTTGGATTTTAAAATTATTTAATGACAGCTGGTATCAAAAGGTTACAATAAATTAATGTACACAAATGGCATTGGATTTTCTGTGCACAAAGTGATCCATGCATGGAGCTGTATAACTGACCGCCTAGACATGTGAATACCTGCTTCAGCATGCACACGTCTGAGATTTGGATGCACAAGCTAAGCACATACAAATATCTGTGCACCTCTAACTCTGAAAAATCTGGCCCATATCATTTGAGAAGGTCCTACGATTGCACCTGAACTGCCCTTGGTTTACTAGTACACATGGGTTTAATATACTCAATCCTTCAAAAAAGGTTCTGGTAAAGGGAGGGGGAGGTGTGCTACACTTTTGAGGGCTGCTGATAATTTCTGAGCTACTAGCCCACCCCTGGGCTTGTGGGAGAATCCTGTGAGCTGGAGGGACAGCAATGAGTCCTACTGCAGGAGAGAGAGGAGGGGATTTTGTGGCCCAATCACAGTCCAGGCTTGGGATAGGGGACTGCAGCTTCCCACTTGCTTTGGCCAGTCTGTCTCCCTGCAGCTTTGCTCTGCTCCGCACGGCTCTCTCTGACCAGCTCCCAATCCCAGATTCTACAATTAGGCCCCAGTCCCCTGTTCCTTTGCCCAGTGGGCACTTATCCTTAAATCTGTCCCTGCAAATTTGATGCCATCAATACACATGGATTAAAATCTGAGAATATCCTTCTGTCATTGGAAGTTGGTAGCACACTGAGAGGGGAAACGGGCTGAATTATGAGGAACCTAATTAAACCTTAATTCAATCTTCCCCATTAACTTGAGGAAAAATATAAATGCATCTGAAAATACACACAAGTAAGCAGCAAATTTTTCACTGTGGTTGTAATTTCTGAAAGCTTCCCACACTACTGGAGCTTTGTTGAACATGCATCACTTATTATTTAAGTGGAAGCTGATTGCTTTCAAATCTAGTGACTGTGACATTGCCAAACAGATGTCATGCCTGGGTTCAGATAAACGATAGCATCCTTTGCTTAGTCCTTTTTCCAAGGTACCTCGTTCTCACGAGGTAGCATATCCCCTAGCTTGAAGAGCAGTGAGACAGAAAAATTAATAACATGAAGTCGTGTGTTCTCCATATTTATTCCTTCTCAAGAATTCCAGAAGAAAGACGATCAGTTTAGAAGTCAAGAGCGGACTTCTAATTGCTGAACTTTGCAAACTCTAGACACTAGTTGTATTCTTTCTGCCTCTTACGTCAATCCCTGTAATACAGGGGCATCAGATAGACAGTCCTCAGCTGACAATTTTGTTGATATGATGCACTAGGCTGTATAGAGTCCAGCTTGCTGAGTTGGGCAATGCATGGCTAACTGTATAAAGCCATATTTGTCAGTAAATGACTTAGACACAGAGTGTTTGATTCTCCATTGGTATACTTGGTATAGTCATTGACAGTAATGAACAATGAGTGTCAATCATTTCCATTGTGATTTGGTAGTGGTTCACACTTACTCTACACCAGTGCAAACAAAAGGTGCTGAGCAATGGAGAATCAGGCCCAGGGAGCTGATAAGCTAATAAGACATTATTTGTATATAGTAACTTATTCTAAACAGATCTTAGCTACACTTTAGTTCTCTTCCATGTGCTCACATTCTGGCAGATATGCAGGCAGGCATTGGGTATCCCAGGGGCATGTGGTAACCTCTGAGACTGTAAAGTACCTTTGCCATCTCCTTGCAATACCCACAGGGAGAAACGCAAAGGCTGCCCCCTCTCTCTTTCCACTGTCACCATTAAATGTTTAAATAAATCATCTCAGATTTGGGATTTGAGATGTCACCCTGGTGGATGGTTACATTTTAGGGAGATCACCAAACCCACAAGACATGTGTGTGATCGTTGCAATGGTATTTCAAGTTTATTTTGATTGAAACCTGGCTTTCTCCGTCCACCCGTACATTGCAACCCCTGGGCTGAAATTGAAAAGGTCCAGATAATGAAGATGATTAGAGCCAATGTAGGATTTACATGGGAGAGATTGCACGAAGTAGGATTACAAATTAGCCTGGAAAGAAGTCTGAAATGGGGCTTGAATGAAATATTTAAGGTTTATTGTGAAAACTTATCAGTACTTCCTTCCTACTTACCCTGCCCCGTAGTACAAGAAAAAGGGCCGCTCAATGAAATTGAAAGTGAGTAAGTTTAGACCTCTGACAAAAAACACTTCTTTGTTTTGTGTATAGCCAGCCTGTGGAACTCACTGCTGCAGGCTGTCATAGAGTCAAAAACTGGCTGGATTTTTAAAAAAGAGTAGCAGCATCTCTGAACTTTACCTTTATAGTTATGCAGGCTATGATTTGTAATCATGTCATGTTTCAGTTCAGAATTTCCACACTGCAGGGATAGCATGGCACTACTGCTGACAAAGATTATGAGTCTGATTCTCATTTACATTAAGGTGCCTTTACTTCACTCTGGCAGTGTAAAGGGGCCTTAAAGTAACTGTAATTTATGCCCACTTTAAGGGCCCTTTATACTGCTAGAGTGATACAAAGTGGGACTCCCTGAGAGTAAGAGTATCATGGATTACCAACTAAGCAGGCCAGGCTGGTAGGTGTTAGATACGGTAGGAAGCAGAATTCTGGCCTTGACAAACCAATGGTCTGATCCAGCGTAGAAAGCTGTGTGCTCATGGAGGCATCCTGTAGAGTTTACGGCGTTATTGGAATGATTATTTTGTGACCGTCAGCATAGAAGAGGTGGCTTGAATGGGTCTGCATTGATATGCTCTGGAGGACAGATCTTCTGCTGGTGTAAATGGCCATCATTTCATTAACTCCAGTGGAGCTCCCCCAGTTTGCACTGGCGGAGGATCTGGCCCAGAGTCTCCAACTTACATAAATAAGTAACTGCTCAGTTCAGTTACAAAACCCCACCCTTTTCCTGCCGTTGTGACTAGATAGGCTGTGCCACGGTGATGCTTTATCACAACAGAAAATAAGAGAAACGTGGAAAAAACAAAGTGATCTGACATTTGGTATAAAGTGCACAGCTTGCCTCTGTTGGGGAAGGGGAGGGGGAAAGACATTTGATGTATGGGAGGTATTTTTTTAATTAATTTTATTAAGCAAGAAGGAATGAATCAGACCTGAAATGTACTTATATGGGGCTAATTGTGGTTAGGTCTAAGGAGTGGCTTAAATGGAAATGATTATTTGTGCACTGTCCAAGCAGTCATACTACTATAGCATATTCAAATGAAATTAACTTTGTGTGTGTCTATTGATTCTGACTAATCAGTAGCCTGACATTTCAGCAAAGCTGATTTTCATAGTCTTGGTGTGTTATTTAAAGCCTCATTGGTTTAACTGAGTACTTTAACTTCCAAAGAAGAAAGCCAACAGGGCTGGGGTGGGTGTGGGAAGGGTAGGATGGCTTGGTCAACAAAGTTCAGAGAGAATAAGTGTTGTGTTCAGTGATCATGTGAGTAAAGTGTGGGTCAATCACAACAACTGTCGTGTCAATGTGTACAGTGCTTCTTCATGCCAAGATATTTCAGGGCCCCTTTCAAAAGCTGTACTGAGTTATGACTGCTTGGCTGTTCCCTAGGGAAGGTCAAGTGAGACTGGCTATTTGTCCATTAGTATTGGTCATATTTGAATTTTTTTTATAGAAACCCAGTCCTGACAGTCATGCTACTACAATTGCTTAGCTTCTACAGTAAAGCCCTGGTCCAAGAAAGCACTTAAGCATGTGTGACTTCAGTGGGGCGCCCCATATACTACAAAGTGCAAGCTTTGCTGGACTGGGGCCTGAGCTAGTCTGTACACTGTACAACGTTACCCTCCCAACTCCTTGGGTTCAAATCCTGCTGCAGGGAACAAGAGAAAATGTGTTTGGTGAGTCTCAACCAAGGGACTTGGCTTTATTTTTTCATTCACGTCTCCACACAGTTGAAGTTGGCAGTCAGGAGATGCCTGGATTGGAACAACTGCATGTTGTGGGCCAGGCCTGGGGGACATGAGCAGGACTTTACAGCTCAGTAATACCACTCAGTGCTTTTCAAACATTAACTCATTTATTCCACACCTCTGTGAGTGTGTTGGTATTGTGTGCCAGGGTAATCAAGTGGCAGAATGGGTCAGGCCCCTCAGAGCCTGCCAGTGATGAGCAGAGCAATAAGGAGTCGCAGAGGGCAGCATAGATTATATTGGACAGTTAGACAAAGAAGGGTTACAGCAACAGCGCCTTCTGCTCTCAGGGCACAGGAGTTCCCTGTGTTTGCTACCTTACCTCACTGCTGTTCTCCTGGCTTGGGGTAATCTGCCCAGCACCTTGGAACAGTGGACATAAAATAGTGCCTGCAGTAAGGCCCTACGGCTATCAGAGATCCATGGTCTCGGGAAATGAAATTTAAGTTCACACTACACGGTCTCCCTCTTTAACAGGGTTCAGGCAAACTTATGCTTCCGGGGTCCAGCAAAACCCATTCCTGCCAAACGGGTCTCGCCCCCTCTCACCAGGAGTAGCCCCCAAAGCAGCCCAGAAGGCCTCTGTTTCACCCTGCGTTCCAGGGCTTCCTACTTAAATTCTCTTCTGTGATTGGAGAGAGATTCTATTTCTTCCCGTCAGGAAGACAGCCAGAAACGTCAGAACTTGGAGCTCTGCTACCTGGGCAACCCCAGCCACTTGCCACCCCTCCCACCCACCCCCACCAACCTGCAGTCAGACCTGCCCACACAATCACTTACCAAACCTTTTGCTACTCATGCACATTCACCCATTTTGCCTGTATCACAGAGCTCGTCTCTGATTGTTGCCTCCTTTATTTCCTGCTCCCTACTGTCCCCTAGCCCTCCCACCTAGGGTTGCCAATTGGGGTTGGATGTATTCCTGGAGATTTCATCACATGACATAATCTTTAATTAAAGATTAATCTTTAATTCCTGAAGACTCCAAACCAATCCTGGATGGTTGGCAACCCTACAGTCCCACAATGATAGGCAGCCCTGCACTTTTTCCAAGGTGAGGCAGGTACTCACTCCATAGCCGGGGTTTAACCCCTTCTGTGCCTAGCTGGGGTTGGGAGTCTGTACAACTGGTCACAATTATCATCTCCATCAGCTTGTGCTCTGGCTAGCTCTGGCTCTATGCCTCCCTTCTTTTCAGGAGCCACTTCCAAAAAATAATTGCAGCAGAGGCCAGTGGGTTAAGTCCCTTTTCTTTCCAGGGATCTACTACTGGCAGGAACTGCATTAGCTTTCTACATCACTGGGAGTAAGTGTGCACATTACAACAGTGTATGAAAGAAAATGCATCCATTGGCTGGCATGCCAGGGGAGGGTAGCATACCCATACCCTCTAATGCAAGAGAAGACAGGGCTCTACAACATTTCCTCCTTCTGAGGGCAGCTTGCCAAGGCAAGCACGTTAGAACTGATAAAAACATCTCTATGCAAACCAGAAACTGGGGTGTACGGGTTTCCTCTTCGGATTTGCATTTCTCTTGCAGCCTTTTTGAACTGACCTGAAGTGCAGTAACATGCTGGCGGAAGAGCCTTTTATGAGTGTGGTTAATTGTAAACAACTTGAGGTGGAATGAGAGGGTATGAAAAAATGAAACAGAACATTGCTTTCTGTTACAGGAGATCAATGTTCTTTCATGGCACGGCCTCTCTTTCCTCACACAGCTGGCTAATATGCTGCAGGAGCAAGAGATAGGAGACTGACTAGCACACACACATGCATACAAATGGTATACACGTTGTAGAATGCATATACCACCACATACTAACAGAGACAGACACATACACACAAATATGTGATTGTCACCATTTTGGCCAACACAAGGAATTGAACTAGCAACCTCCAGAGCTAAAAGCATGAGTCGCTATAGCTTTAGCTAACAGGTCAGGCTAGAAAGTAGTATGGGATGGGAGGGTGTCTATAACAAACCCATATTCCTTGTGGCTCAGGCACAGAGGAGGATGTGTCTCTTTCTCACACACACACCAGCTGCTGGCCCATTGAGTCGAATGTTCTGACCAGTTCCTAAGTGCAATGTGGGCACTGTTAGTACCCAGTGGACCAAATTCTGAAGTCCTCATAATTTTTCCCCTCAGTCCTTACTCAAGCAAGACTCCCATTGAAGTCCCTGGGAGTTTTGTCTGAGTAGGGACTAAGCAGAAAATGAATGAGGACTCCAGGATTTGGACCACTGTGAACTTTGCTTTTGCTTTTTTTTTTAAATTAAAATGACAAGCATCCCAGGATTCTGTAATAACTGAGGCCAAAGGGAAAACAGCTGTTCCCTGTGGGTGCTGGAAAGATCTGGCAAATGTTTAAACTGACAGTCCAGATCTATTAGCTTATACCGACAAAACAAAAAAGCCTCCACATTCAAATATCCAGTCTTGGGTCAGCCCAGTGGTTAGCAACAGTGTATGAGGCTTTCATTAAAGAACCCACAGCCAGGCAGAATGTCCTGCCTGCATGTTTCATTACAAACCAGACACCCATCCTAGGGCCTTTTGTCTCAGCAAGATTTGGAAGATGTGGGCTAGCTGGGCCAACAGGCATAGTGGGGAAAGTGGTCATATGAACGTGTTTAAGGAAAACATGGACTATTTGCCAAAGAGCCGACAGTGCATCTGAGCAAACCTGCCAAAAGCAGGAGGAGCTATAGGTTCCAAACACTCTTTGGGGGAAATTCAATTCCAAATCCCCATTTGGCAGCTGGCTCGTATCTCTGTAGTGGGCTGAACTAAACACCTGGGTCCAAACAACTCCAAACTTTGAGGAAGTTTGGGACTTGATCCACATTTGGTAACTGGCCCCTGTTTCTATAATGGACTAAGACAACAGTGCACATCTGACTTTGGAAAAGTTCTCACCTGGACCCTAACTTTGGAGCTTGGGCCAATATCTAGTTTCCAGCAGAGATGTGATAGGACTTGCTTACTAACCCCATGATTATAGCAATGCATATCTCAGGCTGAGGGTTCGTCTGGCACAGACATTCAACTAAGCTGTTCCTTCAGCCTAACTTCATCATTGATAGCTGGGGAGTGGATGGGAACTGTCAGGAGTACTGTGTAAAGGAACTGACATCACCCCATTCCTCACCCACCAGGGTCAAAGAAAGAAGCAATAAAAAACTGCACTGATACATAGCACTTTTAGTTCTTGTACACATGGAAATCAGGTGTTTGCTAACCACCATTGTATTAAACATGGTTGTTGCTAGCAGGAATCTAGCACAGCTTTGCTGGAGTTGGATTTTTTTCTGAGAATTGCTTTCCCCAGTGAGTTGATGCCTCAGATATAGACAACAAATCAGTGGCACCAGTGATTTGTTGGAGGAGGTCCTTGGGGGCTCCCAGGTACTCCTTGTTAAAATTCCATCCCTAAATTGAAGTGATTTCCCAGCCACTGACAATCACCCCCCACTGGATCTACCAGAATTGATTTTTGTCTCTGGAAATTCATAAAAATGCTTTTGAAGAGCAAATACATTGCCTCTGAAATGCACCAGTGCGGCACAGATTCCTGGTTACACTTAGCTCTACCACAATACTAATACGCAGAAAACTTGGATTTTTTTAATTTCCAGGGAAGGATCCCCCAGGGTCCCCCAATAAGATCTTCAGTTTTCCCCCAACCCCACTTACAAATCACACAAGTCAAACACTCCATTATACTATTGATATGCTTGGCAGATTTTTTATTTTTCTAAAGGAACAAAGTATAAGCTTTTCCGGTGACATACAGCTTGATGTAAGTTTGTTTGCCCTGTGGTGATGCCTCTCTTCGTAATTACAGTTATGAGTAAACACTTTTGTTTACATGAGAAAACAAATGAGCAGACCCCTTCAATCTCTTGTTCCTCCTCTCCATGAGCATGTAAACCCTGATACATGGGGATTATCACAGGCCAAGGTGGAGACATTTTGATTGAAAACTTGTATTAAAATATTGGCAGCACATTACCAAGTGGTAGAAAAATTTTGCCAGTACCAAACACATGGTTAGAGCTAACATGATTCTGTTCCCAATGTTAACAGCACTAACTAAATGTTAACTACCTTACATCATCCTTGTTGGACAATTTAAGCGAGCATCAATTTCTCCCATTTTACAGCTGGGGAAATCAAGGCATAGAAATCAAGCAGGTCAACATTTTCTAAAGTGTCCACTGATTTGGGGTACCTCTATTTTTTGTACCTAACTAGAGACACAAAGGGCCTGATTTGTTGGAGGTGATGTGCAGCTGCGATTGATTTCAGCTGGAATTGAGTGTGTACCACCGATTGAACACCTGGAATTTGAGCTACTCCAAATTAGTGGCCACTTGGGAAAATGTTGGCCTGTATGAGCTACAGACAGTGTCAGTGCTGGGATTAGAGTCCTGGAGCACAGTCCTGTGCTCACCCCCAGGCTAACTCTCCAGTTTCCCAGGAGCACATTCAGTCACATATACTAGCCCTTAAAATGACATTTCACTCTTTTTTTCCTATTTCTCATTTGTAAGTGACTGTAAAGCCAGTTCCTTTCAGTCAAACAGAGAGCGAGAGAATTCAGAAAACAATGTGTGATTCAGTTTGTAGTGGAGCAGACAGTTTACAGGAACTGGCTACTCAGTACAGTACGTGCTGTGAAATAACAGTTCTAACTTGGCACAGGTTGGAAGGACAGAGGTGACTAAGCAGTAAAATTGATTAACAGCAATAGCCATTTACAGTAGATCCAGGAAACCTCCTTGAAAACCGTCCCATAGCTTAATGAAATGCCCCCTGAGAAGCACAAACCTTTTGGCACACGGTCTGGACCAGTTTTCAGAGCACTACGGGCCGGGTGTGAGCAAAGGAGGGACACGCAGCTGGTGGTGCTTTCCCCTGTGGCACTCCACATTTTGGGTGCTGCTGGATACAGGAAGGTGCCATGGAAGGCTGGATACCTGTGCAAGGGGCTCAAGGGAGAGACAGCAGCAATGGAGCGGAGCAACTGGCATGGGGATTTTGGTCTAAGGTAGGGAGTCATCAGGACAAGTTACTGGGGAGTGGCAGGTGCTCAACAGCATCTAGACACTATGGTGGATGGTGCTCTCTATATTACGTAAATACGAGAGGAGAATGAGATTCATGTAAACAAAAGAAATATGGGTCCGACTGCTCAAGGGCAGGATTACAAAGGAAGATAAGGGTCTGATCATCAGGAGTGCTGAGCACCCACTGTTCCCACTGAAATCAATAGATGGAGAGGATGCTCGGTACCTTTTGAAAATCTGTCCCTTAGTGTATTGTACTTTAATCCCATCCGCAGGGCTGTGTGACTGCTTCTGGCTATTTTCTGTATACAGATTCATGACATACTCATTCATAAGGAGGCAAAGCTGTTTCCCCGATATGATTTAATCACTCGTGATAAAAAAGACTTTCTTAAAAAAAAAAAAAAAAAAAGAATCTTTGTCACACACTCTGAGCAACAACCCTGCAGCTCCTTTGCTTGCTCCTGTTACAGGTTAGCATTGGCACCATTATCACTGCTTGCTTGGTGCACAGATCTTGCACAGTCCTTTCACCTCCTCCTCCACATCGACCTCATTTGGGGTTTTACCAGCATGAGAACCAGAGATTTTTTTCCCCTTGGTAGCGGCTGAGATTAGCTGAACCATCGTTGTGAAAAGCCTTTGTACTGATTGAGGGCCTTTTGGGGGCAGCTAGGTAGGGTAGTAGCTCAGTAGAAAATAAATGGCCACGTGCATGGATTCAGCTGAGCAGGGGGTGCATTCTGCAGTGCATTCAGGTGCCATATAGCAGAGGAATGTCCTAGCTTTCCATCCCCACAGTATGAACATTATCTGATCCAAGTAACAGCCACCCATGGTCCCAGACCTGCAGCCCTTCCCTAATGCTTCCCTTCTCCAGCAGGCCACGAGCTTCCGTCCTCATTCCAGCTGTAGTCATCTTCTGCAGGAGGCTAATAGCCTTTTACTCCCCATCTCTTTTCCCCTGTGTTTTGGAGAGCTGGCTGGTAGGCCCAATGGTACATGGCCCACCAGACCAGGCCAAGGTAAGAGGCTCTGGTAGCTGGGCAGTGGAGAGAGAGATTTGCCTTCTATCCTAATCAGTTCTCCTAGCTCCTGACGGCCACTGTCAGTCACTGCATGGAAATCGGTCAGAAATATTCAGCCATATTTACATAGCTGGTATGTCCGCTGTCTGGGAAATTTGGGGTTCCATTTGCCCATCCCTAGCAGCTAAACAGTGGAAAAAGCCACGAGGGAAATGAAGCCCGTCTTGACAGTGATAGTGTGTGACTGTCCCACTGGCAGCAAGGGCAAAGAGCAAGCGAACCCCAAAGTCAAAGGGAAAGTCAAGGGCTGATAGGAGTTGGTTACTCGAGGAGGAGGGCAGAGAAATGACCCTTTGCCACAGTGATTAAGGAGGCAGATGCAGTTTACTGTGAAGGGAGCAATATTCTCCTTTGTCTGAGATCAGGGCTTGGGGTAGTCCTGGGCTCCTCCAGAAGGGGTGAAACCAGTGACATTCTTGCTAGAGATTCATAAGGCTAGAAGGGACAATTGTGATCCTCTAGGTCTTACTTCCTGTGCAACACAAGCTATAGGGCTTCCTTGAGTTAATTTCTGATTGAATCAGTATATCTAGATCTAGTGCTGTGTCCTGTGCAGCAGGAGTCAACCTTCGGTGTGACTTGTAGGCTTGGGGAGGAACAACATAGAATGGAAAAATACAGCTTTTCATCAATATAAGGGGCTAAATCTTTGAACGTTCTGTTGTCTGGGCCCTGAATCCCTACCAGGCCTAGAAGAACCTTACTGTGTAGGGGGCAAGAAACAAACTGAAGCCAGAGGATGACTGTGTGGCTTTGTGAGGATAGGATGAACCTGCTGTGGCAGAAAAGGTTTCTCCAAGGCCACTGTCTAGCAGTCCTGGCACTGATACTTTTCTCATCACTGTGGTAGCCAAACACTTCTTGGTGCTGCTCTATGCATGAATTTATTCGGCAATAGTGATTCAGGAATAATTCAGAATATTCAAGAATAACTATTCTTATTGCAGAAAAAGAGTGTCCACACGTTGAGATATGCAGGAATAACTCTTGCACTTCAAATTTACCCCCTTAATCCAAATTAATTTTCAAGTGTAGACAAGCCTTTACTCCACTTGAAAAGAAGGAAGAAGGAGAATGCCCACAATGGAAAATACAGCCTCAGTATGAGAGAATCAAAATACTGATTGCCAGTTTATCCCAGCTCTAAAGTACTTGGCAGTGCTAGCATCTAATCTAATCTAATCTAATGTCTTTGTAGGGGAGGTGCTTTTATGTGTGGTCCAGTTGCACATTTTTTATTGTCTACGATAAGAATTTTTGTTTCACTAAATAGCTCAGCAATCTAATGATTTCTGCAGGTGTGTTGCTGTTAAGGGGTGGAGGAGGAGATACGAACTAGAGAGTTGCTTGCTAATCAAGATCTTCTTTCAGCTGGACTATACCAACAAAGCTCACAGCTGGGTCTGTGCAGATACATGCCTCACAATACACCAAAGTTTTGGTTAAAAATTCTTGGGCGGTGGGGCGGATGCTAATACCATACAGCCCAAAGGGGGAAACCAGCGGACTATTTCCTGATGGCCAAAAGTGATAACATCAAAGTATTGTTTATATGGTCAATTGTTTCTAGAACTGTCAAAACTTCTGGGGGTAGAGATTGTACTTGTCTTGAAAGTTGGATTCAAGAGCCTTAGTGCTATTGTGGCTGCTGTTTTGCAGCTGATAATTAAATACACTCATAATAGTGCTTATTGTTATCAATTATTAAAGATGCTAAAGTAAACTTCAAGTTAGAGAAACGATAAAGAAGACTCTTGGCCATGAGGAATGATTTAAGAAAAAGCTTCTCCCCCTCCCAAAGAAGCTATAGCTTTGTTTGCCATGGATTTCGTCTGCTGATTGCTTAGCTGTTGGCTGAACTGCTTGAGCCTTGAATATTCCTTCTATATAGCTAAAAGTTATAAACTAAGTGTGGTTCTGACAAATGAACAAAGGGGCCTTTCCAAACCAGCCAATGTCTTTCTGTGTTGGCAACGTGTATGTGAAAGTGAAGGTTAATTTGAAAGAAACAGATCTAGACTAAGTTTAAATCTAAAACTACTGGCTGAAACGTGACCCTGTTTTAGTCAGTGGCAAAATTCTCATTGACTTCAATGGGACCAGGACGTCACCCACTGTTTGTGGATTGATATAATGCTGTTTTAATTGAATTAAAATTCTAAACACTTCTCCATTTCTTACTCTAGTGTTCTTTAAAATACTCCTTAACTGGTGGCCAATTCTCCCTTTCCCACTTCTCCCACTAGTCTGCGGAATGGAGCTAAAATTAACGTGGCTGTCTTGTAGTTTAAAACCCTCACTGTGCTAAATAGCTGTCTGTTAAACTGCTGCTAAGAAGTTTCAGGGGGTCCCATAGAAATAGCAGATGTTAAATCTCAGCAGTGGAAAGGAAGGCTTAAAAGACAGAGCAAACCCACACCAGAACAGTGAGGTCAAATCCTGGCTTCAGGATCCTTGTCAGTGATTCTCTAACACTAGCTAATCTGTAACAAGATACACGTGGTGTGGGTATACAGTTCTGCACAGCTTTATTTCTTCATGCAAATAGAATCTGCTGGCTATTGGCTAAATGCATATGCTCATGTCTCCCTCTGTTTGTGGTCTGCATCGAGGGTGAGAGTCTGGTACTTACTCCCAGCTAAAGGAGTTGCCACAGGCTCCTGAAACTGAAAGTGTTGTCTTGTGTACTGTACCTTTCTAACGTCCAAGAACTCTCTTTGTGAAGAAACAGCAGCCATGATGTCTTTCTGCAGCCTGTTAGCTGAAAAGCTTCCTGTGTCTTTCACAGAGATGCTGCTATTGTTTATTATGTCCCTTAATCAGAAACCTGTTATTCAGTCTGGTCTCTCTTAAGGGTTTTATCCCCTCTGATGAGTCAGGGTGGCACCAGTTACATTATATAAACTGTGTCTCCACAATAACTATTGAACTGAAATAACTGAGGAGGGGATGAAGAGGACACAAAAGGGAAATCCTTCCTGTTGAAATTTCAAAAATGTATCAGTCACCAATGTGCTGCAGAGTAATTGTATAACCTGTCTGACTCGATGCACACAAATATTCACACTTAGCCTTGTTCGGAATTCAGACTGCATCCATGAACCTGCAGTAGCCTGCTTCAAACTTGATTGCATTCACAAACGCTCTGGAGATGCTTCTTACAAATGTCCATGCTCTGGCTATTCTGGATCCTCCTGTATGTTACCAGGTGGCTGCTCGTGCTGCTGCTCAAGACGAGTGTCTCTCGGTGGGCTAGATTACACAATCCACGATAACTGACTACAGTTTATCGTAGGGGGAGGGAGGAGCCTCCTGATTCAATGGGTGCACAATACGGAACTGCCAAGGGGCACCAGCCACTACCAGCAGCACCCTTTGCCCTGGCACCACAGTAGTGTGGAGGGGAGGCTCTGAGGGTGGAGGCGGGGAAGGGCTGGAGAGCAAACCTGCCCTGTGCTCACCCTGCAGTGGTAGCTCCTGTTCCTCAGAGCTGGATCTGGCTCCCTGCGCCAGATATTGTCTCCTGACACATGGGTTCTGAAACCTAGGGAGGGATTTGGAGCTCCAGAGCTCTAGCCCAAGCCACAACCTCGACGCAGTTATTTTCAGCCGGTAGCCTGAACCCCGCAAGCCTGAGTCTGTCGACCTGGGCTCTCAGACTCACTGCTGCTTGCTGTGGAGACGCACGGTCTGTCTTCATTTCCCCATCCATAAAACAGGGGTGATGTGCGCTGTACTTGTCTTAGGTTGATGAGGACTAACTTGTTAACATTTACCAAGTTCTTTGAAGTCTGAAGGGGGCTGCATGTAGGTTTACTCTTATTTCTGGAAGCTTTTAGCAGAATAGACCGGTGCTTACTTTGGGGGAGGGAGAGAAACTGTGCAGGGCTTTGAATTACATGAGGTTAAAGACTTATGTACGATTAACCAGTGCTCTCATTGGTCTGTGCTACCACATTTATTGCCTCTAAACAGAATTGAAAAACTAAAATCTGGTCAGAGGACGCACTCTTTTTTTTTTTTTTTTCATGGACAGGCTTGGCTCAGCATTCTCTCTCCTGGTATTTTGACAGACTGCTGAATGGATTTATTGCAATAAGAGCCAAAAATGACTGTCAGTAAATCCCTGGGGTGTGGGGGTTCTCCCTTTAAGACAAACCACTCACTTTTTGCTCGTACATCCTGTGAAATATCGAAATATCTGTGTTTGGAGGACTTCTGGCATTAGTTCCAGAAGGCTTGGCGAGGGGGGTGGTCTATCCCATAAATAGAATTTATTATAGGTGCTGGAACTAAGGGTGCTCAGAGTGCTGCCGCACCCCCGGCATGAAGTGGTTTACATTATATCCAGGGTTTACTGTTTGGTTCAATGGCTCTCAGCACCCCCACTATATCGTTTCAGCATCCCTGGAATTTATGTACCAATCTTATAATATCCCAGGGCTCTTGGGCACAATCTATATGGGTCAGTATATGAAAGCAATGTAGCACTTCAGGAGGAGACTTTTGGGGTGATGGAAACTAGGTTGGAGGGGTGAGGTATAAAATGGGGGCTTTACTGACAAAATATTCACTGTACACTTGAGAAGGGCTCAGACTAGGCCTTAATACAAAAGGGCAGAACTCCTATTGATGGAGTCACACCCATAGGGCAGAACTTGGCCCGAAATATGTGGCTTATTGGCTGATCTCTTACAGAAAGCTTTCATACATGTCCAGTAGCTGAAGGCATGTTAGTACTTCATCCTGCATGCAGCTGTGTTCATGTGACTTTCTGGGCTAAACTTCCCTACAGGGGAATAGGCAAAGTCTTTCTGTTTATCCATCTCAATGGAAAAGTTTAGTTTTGGTCTGTCTCGCCAAGGAAGGAAAGAGTGTGCCAAAGTGATAATGCAGCACATGCTGTCTGCATACGGATATGGACAGAGTGGGAATCTGGGAGTCGTTCAGACATCAGCCTGCCTGAATTGCATGTGTTACAGTTACAGGCAATTGTAAGATGGAGTAGGGAGATCTGGGTCTGTAGCAGAACCAAAAAGCAGACTGCCAGGATGACCCTGGGCAAGTCATTTAATCTGTTTCTGAGTTTCCAGCATAAAGTGGGGATAGTTCTTACTGTTTTGTCTATTTAGATGAGCTGGTTGGGGCAGGAACTGGCATCTGGTGCAATGCACAGTGGTGCCCCAGTCTTGGTTGGAGCTTGTAGATAGTACTGTAATTCAAGTAACAAACAACAGTAGTATCTACAAACAAACACTGATGTCCCACAAACAGAATGCTATGACAGGTCACTCAGAAGAGAAGCTAGAGTTTAAGGCCAGAAGGGGGCCATTGTGATCATCTAGTCTGACCTCCTGCACAGCACAAGTCAGAAAACTTCAGCAAGTGTTTCCTGTGTCAAGACCACAACTTCAGGTTAGTTACAGCAACGACTGAGCAAACTCCCAGGAAAAAAAATAACAACAGAGTTCTGGAAAGAATATAAACTCCTGTTTCAGGGAATAAGCCAATCACTATCTAAAGAGTGTCAGGACAAAATTCTCCTCATGGGCACACTCTTATATACCTATCTACTGCAAGGTGTTTTGAACCTTCCTTTTAAACAGCTGATACTAATCACTTTTGGAATGGGATACAAGACTAGATGGATACTGAACTCTGCTCCCAAAAAAAAAGGCTGCAGTCATATGTGGGGCTCTGTCCCTGAAGGATTTCAAAGTATGGCTGCCCTGTTGATCTGTCAACCTTAGCGGTGGCTATTTCAGTGACAATAACCTGTTAACTCTCTGAACGGGTATTGGCTAGTAGGGCTCTCTGGTGCAGTTGAGAATCTTGCTCTATATAATATTTTGCACGTATCCAGCCTTCTTTACGCCTAGAGCTCAAAGCAGCGCACAGAGGTAAATAAGCACTATTCTTTGCAATGGGATAACTGAGGCAGAACAGTTAAGTGAATAGCTCAGGGCTCCATGCCAGTCTGGGAATACAGCCCAGGTCTCATGACTCCCAGCGCAATGCTGGGAATCAACTGGATTGCAGAGCAGGGCCTACATGTAAAGGGCAGACCCGTCTGAATACATGTTTTTAATTGACTCCAGTTGGAAGGCGTAGGAAGCAGAACCAAACAGACCTAGAACTGACTCATTAAACCCAGGTCTCAATATCAGTTACTTCAGCTAGGTAACTTATTTGGATATTGTACCCCTTCCTGTCTAGGGAAGCAGCAGGGTTGTGAAGGAAAAGCCAATGTTTATTCCACCCAATAGCATTACCTGTGTCGCTCTCTCCAAAACTTTCCATTTGCAAAAAAGAACACTTTCTCCTGAGTGAATTCTAGTGTTAATCCCAAATCCCAGCTCTTATTACTGTGTAGCAAAAATACTGCAGCAGTTTCCCTGGTGATTTTGTCCAGTCTTGATTCTGTTAACACTTCTGTTCCTATCCTTGGAAGCAGTTCGAACTGTACATGAACATCTCCATCCCTTCTACATGAGCAGTTTATTTCTAATTCTGTTAACTGTTTGCTACAGTGCTGCTTCTTTTCCAGATGTTACAGATGACCCTTTCTTAGTTAGAAAAAAGAAAAGGAGTACTTGTGGCACCTTAGAGACTAACCAATTTATTTGAGCATGAGCTTTCGTGAGCTACAGCTCACTTCATCGGATGCATACCGTGGAAACTGCAGAAGACATTATATACACACAGAGACCATGAAACAATACCTCCTCCCACCCCACTGTCCTGCTGGTAATAGCTTAGCTAAAGTGATCATCAAGTTGGGCCATTTCCAGCACAAATCCAGGTTTTCTCACCGTCCCCCCCCCCCCCCCCCCAACTCACTCTCCTGCTGGTAATAGCCCATCCAAAGTGACCACTCTCTTCATAATGTGTATGATAATCAAGGTGGGCCATTTCTTGCACAAATCCAGGTTCTCTCACTCCCTCACCCCCCTCCAAAAACCACACACACAAACTCAGTCTCCTGCTGGTAATAGCTTATCCAAAGTGACCACTCTCCCTACAATGTGCATGATAATCAAGGTGGGCCATTTCCAGCACAAATCCAGGTTTTCTCACCGTCCCCGTCCCCCCCCCCCCCCAAACTCACTCTCCTGCTGGTAATAGCCCATCCAAAGTGACCACTCTCTTCATAATGTGTATGATAATCAAGGTGGGCCATTTCTTGCACAAATCCAGGTTCTCTCACTCCCTCACCCCCCTCCAAAAACCACACACACAAACTCAGTCTCCTGCTGGTAATAGCTTATCCAAAGTGACCACTCTCCCTACAATGTGCATGATAATCAAGGTGGGCCATTTCCAGCACAAATCCAGGTTTTCTCACAGGTTTTTGGAGGGGGGTGAGGGAGTGAGAGAACCTGGATTTGTGCAGGAAATGGCCCACTTTGATTATCATACACATTGTGAAGAGAGTGGTCACTTTGGATGGGCTATTACCAGCAGGAGAGTGAGTTTGTGGGGGGGGGGGGGGGGCGGAGGGTGAGAAAACCTGGATTTGTGCTGGAAATGGCCCAACTTGATGATCACTTTAGCTAAGCTATTACCAGCAGGACAGTGGGGTGGGAGGAGGTATTGTTTCATGGTCTCTGTGTGTATATAATGTCTTCTGCAGTTTCCACGGTATGCATCCGATGAAGTGAGCTGTAGCTCACGAAAGCTCATGCTCAAATAAATTGGTTAGTCTCTAAAGTGCCACAAGTACTCCTTTTCTTTTTGCGAATACAGACTAACACGGCTGTTACTCTGAAACCTTTCTTAGTTAGCAATCTCTCTGAAGTCAACCAGTTCCCATTGAATAGTCTCTCTAACAGTTCTCTGTGATCTACAGGGTGTACAGCACAAATTAACACCTCAAACACAACTCTAAATCCAACACCTTTTTCATTAGTACTTCCAACACCCTGGCTATTTTGGATACCTCAGTTCATTAGCAAGACACCATTTCTGACACATACACATCTACCTTCCAGTGTGATTGAACTTAACTACGTGGAAGTCATACAGCCACTTATAGACTGAATTGGATGAGAGTTCTGGCATCTGCTGACACCTTATCCCCTATGCCATTGTATGTGACAGGAAGGTATCTGTTCTAGTCCTTCCACAATAGTATATAAAGTGCCTATAAGATGTCTGGACCATGTTAAGCAAACATTTACTCATGTTATAAACCCTGTTTTATGCCTTTCTAGGGCATCCATCACCTCAGTATCTAGGCACCAATATTCAAGTTTAAAAAATATTCCGACTTTAGCTCATGACTCCTTGGGTTTTAACTCTGGTCCCATTGCTCATGGCTCTATTTAACGCCATTGGTGCCACTTTGCTGAGGATGGGGGATTGCTACATTTCCCTAAGGCTTTCAGAGGGAGAGGTCCTTGCATTCCATACTTCTTGGTAACTCCACACTAGGGGTGTCCAAACTTTGCAACACTCTGGGACATGTTAGTCGATAGCCAGATTGTTTGAGGGCTGCACCTAACTTGCATATGCATTTACACACCACTTTTAATCACAAATATATGTAGCCATGAAATTTACATATGTGTCTATTTTCCTCTGAATAGAAATTACTGCTACATAAATTGCAGTTGTCCTACATGGGCAATGCATGTGGCAGTTCTTCTTTGTATACCAAGTCAGCTATCAGTAACTAAAAGAATACCTGGACAACTCCAGTGTCTCTGGCCTAGGAAATGGTCAGCATGCTTACCTCTAAAACAAGTATTATTCTGGTCTAATACTTAGAGCAATATGTCTGTCTCGCTCTATCATTCCCGTTCATCCAAGAGAACTGAATTAAACAATGATCAGGTTCCTCCTGTTCTTGACTTTGTCCTACTATTGCTCAACTTTGAGCAGGGGGTTAAGATACTTGACTTTTTTGTGGTGTATGATATCTGGGGACAGTTGCCTAGGCTGCTATCATTAATTGACAATGCATCTTATTTATGCTAGCAGGAAGCAACATCATTTGGCCTCCATTGGCCCGTTGCTGTTTGAATATCATTGCCTGATCTGGGAGGAAGAAAGCAGAATTTCTCAAGGGAACATAATCTTTGCAGGTATAATGGTGGGGGAAAATGGCTTTTTTGCCATTAGCTTCCTGTTTTTTTATGCAAGGAGTCTTGATGTTTATACAGAGGATTCAAATCAGTGTCATGCAAAAAATGCAAATGCAGCTTTCCATTTGTAGCTTTTAAAATCTACTACTTTACATGTGACAAGAGTCGGTGGAACTTCTTTCCTGTAAATACCTGATTCTCATTCTTTAGAAGGATGTGTTTTATCTAACCCTCTGTTGTTAGATATATCACCAGGTTATAACATCCCATATATGATTGCTCCAATCGTGGCCAATGCTATAATGTGACAGTACAACCATGTTGTTCACAGTGCAGACAATAAAACCTTTTGGGACAAATGTTCAAAAATAACTAGTGACTTTGTAGCTGTCTGAATTTTTGGGTACTCACTGTGAGATCTTAAAGGGCCAGATCTTCAGAAACAGCTAATCAGCCTCACTTTAAAGAGGTTGGGTGCTTAAGGTGTCGAGTTGGACACCCCAAATTACTGGTTACTCCTGGAAATCTTGGCCCAAATGTCTATCAGATTAAGTGGCCTTTCTGGAGTCACAGACCTAAAATGCCCCGTGTTCTGCAGAAAGGGCTGTTTCTTTACATTGTAACTCAGGATTGTTGAATTAATACTTTTGTTCTCCCACCATTTGTCTGTCTTAGGGACAGGAAGGAGGATTTTCTGACTGTGTTTGTACAGTGCCTAGTGCAACGGCATTCCAGTCTCAGCTGGGCTCTCATCATAGTTCTGTTTTATCTAAAAGTAACGGGGCGAATTAAATCTGCAGAGCAAAAAGTCTGCTGCAGCAATGATGGCATTTACCACTTCCAGGCTGTGGGCCGTATGGAGGTGCGAGTCGTGTTATTTATGACAGTACAGCAGCTCTTCTGGGGTAGAGAGGAAGGAATAACTCTAGGCCAAATCTGATGAAACTGTACCAAAGGGAGAAGTGCAAGACTATGACTTTAAGGGGGCATTCTCCAGCCTCTTGGATTTTCAGTTGTACTTAGAGCAGGTGAGTGACTGTTCTTTGTAAATGAAGAATAATTTAGAATTGCCCATGCTCATCAGAATACTGGCTCGGTAGCATAGCAAGCTGTCCATCTCTAGAGGCTTGGAGCAAACTAATATCTTGTGTAACTTACTGTAGCCAGGTTTCAGAGTAGCAGCCGTGTTAGTCTGTATCCGCAAAAAGGAAAGGAGGACTTGTGGCACCTTAGAGACTAACAAATTTATTTGCGCTACAGCTCCCTTCATTGGATGCATCGGATTACTGTAGCCAGTGGCTTTACACAATGGATGAGCTTGGCCCTTGGATTCAGAGCTGGCTTGGGCCACAAATGAGTGATGGTTTCAGCCTAGTTCCTAGTAAACACTTGTTCACTAAAACTGCAATCTCTGGTAGCAGTCCAGAACTAATGTCTGAATTGCACTGGTTGTGTTCTGGGGAAGCCTGGACTGTCTCTGCATGTATTATGCTTGGCTCTGGCTCTTTGCTTCATGAGCACCAAGATCCAATAAGCTATATACTCTCCTCTCAGGATGTGTGGTGTGGCTGTGGTTTTGCCTCTCTCTTTAGAAAAGTGTAGAAGGCCGAATACTTCCAAACATTTTAAATGTGCAGAACTGCTGCTTTCTTTAAACCAGCTCTGGAAAAGGGCTCCCCTCCTTTCAGACAGGGATTTGCTGGGGAAGATCAGAGGAGGGAAGGGAAGCTAGTTTTAGCAGGTAACATTCTCTTGCCATCCGGCGCTGGAACAGTTTTTATCGTGGGGGTGCGAAAGACCAGGGAACAAAGCAACCAAATGCATGGTTTGTTATTATTACTTCAAGCCAGGGGGTCCTGCTACCCCCCTCCCCCAGCACCTCTAGTTCTAGTGTCCCTGCTTGAAGTATGTTAAAACATCATAGGCTATGAAAACAGCCTGGATAAATAGTCTTGTTTTTCCTACCTGTTATGTAGGACACACTCAGATATCTTAGAAGCTACAAAAAAAGAAAAGGAGGACTTGTGGCACTTTAGAGACGAACAAATTTATTTGAGCATAAGCTTTCGTGAGCTACAGCTTATATAAATATATAAGCTCAGATAAATGTGTTCATCTCTAAGGTGCCACAAGTACTCCTTTTCTTTTTGCGAATACAGACTAACACGGCTGCTACTCTGAAACCTTGGAAGCTACAGTGGGTGCTGGCTGCAGCTGTTGCTTACTATACAGAGAATAGCACAACAGTGAACCAGAGACTCCTTTCTGGCTCCCTGTCTTACTTCTATCCTGGTAGAGCAAACCCCGGAAGAAAGTGCCCTTGCCTTGAAGAGTTGACAACCAGACAATGAACTGATAAGGGACAGCTTGTTTCTGGGCACAATCTAAGGCAATTAGGAACAGATTCTGTTTCTCACTGCAGCTCCTTACACTGCTCTGGCCTCCTGGGGAATTCCTCAATACAGGGGTTGACTTAACCAGCTCTATGGCATCCTTTTGCATGAATCGTGGCATGGGGGGGCATGACTGGGGTTGGGAAGGAAGCAGATGAGTGGAGGGGGGGGGAGTGGCTGAATCAGTTGGTGCTTTGGCTCCTCTTTAGAGGAGCACACAGGAAGTCACGTGGGTGTCTGTAAGTAGAGCCGGTCAGGACTTGGATAAAACTTTAGTTGGGAAAGGTCTCAGGTGTGGGATGGAAGGGTGTATGCTTGTTTGTCCATCCATCTCTCTTCCAGAGCAAGCCAAGAGTGCTCGCTTGGGATGTGGGAGACCCCACTTCCCGGGTGAGTCCCCTAACCCTGGGGTGGGGGGTCAGGTCTGCTTTTTTTTTTTGGTGAAACTTAGAAAGGTCTTGGTTTCATCCTGATGCAAAACAGGGGAAAAAAATTCAAAATCACAAAGGTTTTCTCAGGATGGTTTTCTGCCCAGCTCTTCCTGCAAGCAAATGTAGCCCTTGGGCTTGATCTGATTGTGCCAGGAACTGCACCAGTTCTGGAGCAGCCCATACCTCAGGAAGTGCAAAGGCAGCTTAAAGCCGAATCCCCTTGGATTCAGAGTCCTGTGGTCTGTACCCTGAGAGGCACAGCACAGAATCTAGCCATCTATGTTTCTAAAGTTCTGTATGGCTAGGGTTGACTTTGCTTCAGATAATTGCTCTCCTTAGTCGTTTTCCCGACCTTTGAGGTCAGCTGATGCACCCTGGCTAACTGCCTACAGTCAAATGTAGGGACCAGCGTCACAGTGTCTAACTCCACTACTTGTATTTTGCCGCCCTCCCGTTCCACTTCATCCCAGTATTAGTCATAACTTGCCCTTCCAGACACTGTAAAAAGCCAAGTTGGGAGTATGGATTATGTCTGTTATGTTTGCACCTCATCTTGACACTGGTCAATTTAGTGTTTAGTGTTTACTGGTACTCAATGTGTAGTGATGGTGTGTGTGCAGACAATAACTGGAGCCCCCATTATCTTCTAGTACGAAATGGAACAGTTTCTGGCTCTGTTATACCTTCTAATTTAAATGTAATGTAAATTCATGTGGTATGCCCTGCAGGCTCTCACATCTCTTGCTGATCTCTAGTTAGCTCCCTTGAGAGAGACTCCTCCTGTTCTGCAAGCTCCAACCAACACAGTGTAATGGAAAAATGAAGAAGCGAAGCCTGGTTGCACGTCATGTGGTATCTTAGCAACTAACCACCACACTACTCTTTAATAGGCAGGCTTGCCTGTCAGTTTCAGTACAGTGATGAAGTGCAACATTGAGCATCCCCCGCCCCCTCCCAGTGTGGTGGCTGAGAACAGGGAAATACCAGGGCTTTCTGGTATCACAGTAGCCTGCTGTGTGCTAACAAAGCAGTAATTTATGAGCTTCACAAAGAATTTCACCAGCCTTCAAGCAGAACAGAAGGGCTGGCACTTGGCCACTGTGCTAATATCAATATAGGAAAAACACTCTGCTTCTTCAAAGCTGCGACAGCACTTCCTATTTTCAGGCTAATAACACAGGTCCTGCTGTACAGCATCAAACATAAACAAATATTGAAGACTTATTTATATTGTCTTGTAGTAAAGTTTATGCAACAGGAAGCTGGAAACAGTGAGGGTGCCTTTTAGAAGCTATTATGAGCCTCCAAAAAATGCTCCAACTGCAGTTGTAAAATCCCTTGGCTGTATAGAGACATAAGCAGGGTTGCCCTCTGAAAGGGGAACTTTGCCCATCAAGTATGGGCTTTCTGACAGCATCGAATCTCTTGTTTCAGTTTGGAGTAAAGAAACAAAGTCCAGTTCTGGTTTGGCCATGCATTGTAAGTTTTGTTTGCCTCTTACTAATATTTGGGCTCTTTCACATTGTCTCCATGTAGGCAGTGTGTCCCAGGCAGAATGCAGATCCAATAATGGTTGTGGCCTTTAGGTGCTTCCAGTAAGGATCAGACCTTCATTGTGCCAGGTGCTGTACAAAAGATAGGGTCCTTCCCCAAATTGCTTAATATACTTTAGTCTAATCCTCTCTCTCTTGTTCCAAAACATTGAAATTAACATTTTTATTGGGGCTAAGTATTCCTTCACATGCACCCCTAAAAGCAATCTTGTATCACTTTGTGTCTGAAACCACAGAAAGCTAAGAATGCTGTTCTTGTACTGGTTAGAGACAGTCATCGTTACTGGCTGTGAGCACAGAGAGTATAAAGTCATCCAGTCCCTGTTTTCCTTCCCACCTGTCCAAACAATGATATCTAACGGGAAAGTGTGCCAGGCAGCAGCTGCCTTTGCAGAGGGAGAGGTCTCCATTCCAGCATCTCGTCAGGGGGTGAACAGAGATGGGACAACTCACTGCCGCTGATGAGGTTTCATATAATAAATGGATGAATTCCAGTACTGGCAGAAGCTTCTCCTAACTTTAATGACTCCTTCACTCCAAGAACTCTGGCTTCTTGGCTGGTGTACCATAGTCCCAGAAGTAATGGCTGCTTTGAGACATTGGAATTTCTGTTGGAGATGGGAGACATCCCTGTTTTTAAGTAGTCTAAGGTCAGTCATGTCTTGTGTTTTAAGTGGCAAAAATGCTCTTTGTTATTTTGTAAGAGAACACCTGAATCATATTTGTTAAGTTCCCCCGAATACTCTTGTAGCTCCTCAGAACAAGCAGAAAGGTTTGAGGGTGCGTAAATCATATTTAACTTTTGGAAATGGTGAAAATAACTTGTCACTTCATTTGCTGAAACTGGCGCTCTAGTTTTGGCCAAGCTTAAGTGAATAGTCAGTATTCAAAGCTTGCTATGTTCCGTTCTCTTTAACGAAAGAGAAGTCTCACCATCCGCACTGCGGAGCAGCCGCTGTGTGTTCAGCCCTTTCCATGGTCAACACTCTGCTCTCTCACTGACTGATCTACAAGGTAGCTCTCTGTTTGGCAGAGCATTCCAGTGATGACTGCTAGCCCCTTTCACTCAGACCCTACTCAGTACATGTTGATCAGCTGCTTATTTTAGAAGGAATCTCTTTTAAAAATACCTGATCAGGCCTAAAGTTTCACTCCAATATTTATTGCTGAGACACGTGAAAAAAATAAGAGTAGATAAGGAGAAAAGTGGAGAAGATGATTAAACGTTCCCCACCTCATTCCTAATAGATGAAACATAGCTTTCTGCATCTGCATCACTCTCCTGCTATACCTGTAGGCCAAGAGCCACAAATTTCTTTCTTCCAGCAGAGTCAAAGCAACTATGGGAGAGTGGGCTGGATTCTAGTCTGTAACTTGGCCCTTAATTCTGTCAATATCCATACTGCTCTCTTACACTTATGTAAATTTGAAGCCAGTGGAGTTACTCCAGATCTACACCAAAGAAATAGCAGCACTTGATCCAATTTCCAATTGCAGTGCTACATCCTAGCTTCATGTACTCCTACATCAGTAAGGTTGCATAGGTGTCACTAAGGACAGAATCTGGCCCCAGCAGAATCTTTATTAAAGGTGATCCATAATGGGCTTACTCCAGAATGGTAACATTTTCCTGTAATCTTCTCTTCGCACTGGCCAGCAGTTATGTAAGCAGCCCTGCAGACAGTTTTCCATTATTAATGCTCAAAAGAAAGTTCCATTTTCCTGTTTCAGATGAGCATTTCCCCTTTGGGTTACAGAAACCACTTCCTCCTTAGCACCCAGTGGAACACTGTAAACATGAGTTAAAGCAGTAAATTCCTTTCTGAGTTTTCTCAGTCTTTTTTTTTTTTAACCTGAACGTGCTGAAGTACTTATCATTGTCCCCTTCACCTGGCCTTGCTGGGACACTGCATACAGGAATCAGTGGCTTTTTTGGGGAAGAGTTTTTGGGTGGTGGTTATGGGCATCTGCCCTTTAGATTCTACTCTCTTACATAGAAGCTGCATACAGAGTGATTTTCTTTAAAGTTCCTTACGTGTTTAGGGTTAAGTTCTCCGATTGTCTTTTTGGCTATATCTCTGTGCATCAGTGTGGGTTCAGCTGAAACTAGTCATCGGTGTTCAGAACAATTTTAGTTATGTTTTGGGTTGGTCAGTTTTGACAGTGTTCCTTTTTGCTCCATGGAGACCAGAATCTGTGGGCTCGTCACTGTATTTAAAATGCATTGGAGCCTAGCTGAGTAGTTGGAATTGACAACCCAAAGCAGACAGGTTGCCTTGAAAGGCAAAGTAAGAGAAGTACAGGAAACCCTCTTGCCAATTTGCCAGCAACTCGAGAATCATCTTGGCTTGTCTCAATTTCCTCTCCCAGCCCTGCCCCTCCTGCCTTCCCCACGGCTGTGTGCTGCCTACTCATCTGCCATATTTGTCAATTTAAAGGGAAACCACAGCTCTCTGACCACATCTGAATATCATTACTGCCCTCCCCTTGTTCAGCAAGGATAACTGTTTTACTTGCCTATTTGTGTGGATGTCTTCCCATGTGGTCATGACACTTCTCCACTAGAGGTAGGGTTTCCACATGACCTCTGTTTAAAGGTTGATCTTTCTAAGTCCTCTAAAATTGAGGTGCTTATTCAGAGTCCTTTGAAATTTGGTGTGTCTCAGGAGGGTGCAGGGTAGGACTAGAGACTGAAACTTGGGGTCATTTGAGCTAGGGATTGCAGTAATAGAAGCCCTGAAAAAATACCCATTTTTCAGAAAGTTTCCAGATGGGTGTTTTGCGCAGAGCTAGAGATCAAACTATTGATGTGATGTGAATCAAAATAGTCCATCTGTAGAGTTTTAGCCAAGGTAGTGCATTGTCCCCATTAAATCTCTGGGGCACCCAAACTGAGAACGCTATTTAAGAAAATGTACATGTTTTACACGGTGCATGTGCCCAGACAGAAACAGGGCTAGAGGGTTTCCATTCCTGACATTTTATATGATTTAAAGCTCGACTCTTGTAAATGCTTTAAAGTCTGAACGGTTACCCAAATTGCTTGGAAGTTTGGTGTGCCTCATGGAAGCACAGAGTAGTAGCATTAGTGATCCAAATTTGGGATCAAGTGACTAGGGGTTCCCAAGTTACAGAGTTCCCCCCCCCCAAAAAAAGTTTCCTTATTTTACCTTGTACTGTTTAACTGAGAGGTACTAAGGAGTGGATAAAAAGAAAAGGAGTACGTGTGGCACCTTAGAGACTAACCAATTTATTTGAGCATAAGCTTTCGTGAGCTACAGCTCACTTCATCGGATGCATTCAGTGGAAAATACAGTGAGGAGATTTATATACACACAGAACATGAAAAAATGGGTGTTATCATACACACTGTAAGGAGAGTGATCACTTAAGATGAGCTATTACCAGCAGGAGAGTGGGGTGGGTGGGTGGGGAACCTTTTTGTAGTGATAATCAAGGTGGGCCATTTATAGCAGTTAACAAGAACGTCTGAGGTACAGTGGGGGGTGGGGGAATAAACATGGCGAAATAGTTTTACTTTGTGCAATGACCCATCCACTCCCAGTCTCTATTCAAGCCTAAGTTAATTGTATCCAGTTTGCAAATTAATTCCAATTCAGCAATCTCTCGTTGGAGTCTGTTTTTGAAGTCTTTTTATTGTAATATTGCGACTTTTAGGTCTGTAATCGAGTGACCAGAGAGATTGAAGTGTTCTCCGATTGGTTTATGAATGTTATAATTCTTGACGTCTGATTTGTGTCTATTTATTCTTTTACGTAGAGACTGTCCAGTTTGACCAATGTACATGGCAGAGGGGCATTGCTGGCACATGATGGCATATATCACATTGGTAGATGTGCAGGTGAACGAGCCTCTGAAAGTGTGGCTGATGTGATTAGGCCCTGTGATGGTGTCCCCTGAATAGATGTGTGGACACAGTTGGCAACGGGCTTTGTTGCAAGGATAGGTTCCTGGGTTAGTGGGTTTTGTTGTGTGGTTTGTGGTTGCTGGTGAGTATTTGCTTCAGGTTGGGGGGCTGTCTGTAAGCAAGGACTGGCCTGTCTCCCAAGATTTGTGAGAGTGATGGGTCCTCCTTCAGGATAGGTTGTAGATCCTTGATGATGCGTTGGAGAGGTTTTAGTTGGGGGCTGAAGGTGATGGCTAGTGGCGTTCTGTTATTTTCATTGTTGGGCCTGTCCTGTAGTAGGTGACTTCTGGGTACTCTTCTGGCTCTGTCAGTTTGTTTCTTCACTTCAGCAGGTGGGTATTGTAGTTGTAAGAATGCTTGATAGAGATCTTGTAGGTGTTTGTCTCTGTCTGAGGGGTTGGAGCAAATGCGGTTGTATCGTAGAGCTTGGCTGTAGACGATGGATCGTGTGGTGTGGTCTGGGTGAAAGCTGGAGGCATGTAGGTAGGAATAACGATCAGTAGGTTTCTGGTATAAGGTGGTGTTTATGTGACCATCGCTTATTAGCACCGTAGTGTCCAGGAAGTGGATCTCTTGTGTGGATCTCTTTTCAGTCCCTGGAAAAATCATGGAGCAGGTCCTCAAGGAATCAATTTTGAAGCACTTAGAGGAGAGGAAAGTGATCAGGAACAGTCAGCATGGATTCACCAAGGGCAAATCATGCCTGACTAATCTAATTGCCTTCTATGACAAGATAACTGGTTCTGTGGATGAAGGGAAAGCAGTGGACGTGTTGTTCCTTGACTTTAGCAAAGCTTTTGACACTGTCTCCCACAGTATTCTTGCCAGCAAGTTAAAGAAGTATGGGCTGGATGAATGGACTATAAGGTGGGTAGAAAGTTCGCTAGATTGTTGGGCTCAATGGGTAGTGAACAATGGCTCCATGTCTAGTTGGCAGCCAGTATCAAGGGGAGTGCCCCAAGGGTCAGTCCTGGGGCCGGTTTTGTTCAATATCTTCATAAATGATCTGGAGGATGGTGTGGATTGCACCCTCAGCAAGTTTGCAGATGACACTTAACTGGGAGGAGAGGTAGATACTCTGGAGGGTAGGGATAGGATACAGAGTGATCTAGACAAATTGGAGGATTGGGCCAAAAGAAATCTGATGAGGTTCAACAAGGACAAATGCAGAGTCCTGCACTTAGGATGGAAGAATCCCATGCACCGCTGCAGACTAGGGACCAAATGGCTAGGCAGCAGTTCCGCAGAAAAGGACCTAGGGGTTACAGTGGACGAGAAGCTGGATATGAGTCAACAGTGTGCCCTTGTTGCCAAGAAGGCCAATGGCATTTTGGGATGTATAAGAAGGGGCATTGCCAGCAGATCAAGGGGCGTGATCATTCCCCTCTATTCAACAATGGTTGGTGAGGCCTCATCTGGAGTACTGTGTCCAGTTTTGGGCCCCACACTACAAGAAGGATGTGGAAAAATTGGAAAGAGTCCAGCGGAGGGCAACAAAAATGATTAGGGGACTGGAACACATGACTTATGAGGAGCGGCTGAGGGAACTGGGATTGTTTAGTCTCCGGAAGAGAAGAATGAGGGGGGATTTGATAGCTGCTTTCAACTGCCTGAAAGGGGGTTCCAAGGACCTAGACTGTTCTCAGTGGTAGCAGATGAGAGAACAAGGAGTAATGGTCTCAAGTTGCAGTGGGGGAAGTTTAGGTTGGATATTAGGAAAAACTTTTTCACTAGGAGGGTGGTGAAACACTGGAATGCGTTACCTAGGGAGGTGGTGGAATCTCCTTCCTGAGAAGTTTTTAAGGTCAGGCTTGACAAAGCCCTGGCTGGGATGATTTGATTGGGGATTGGTCCTGCTTTGAGCAGGGGGTTGGACTAGATGACCTCCTGAGGTCCCTTCCAACCCTGATATTCTCTGATTCTATGATTCTATGACTGGTCCAGGCTGAGGTTGATGGAAATTCTTGAAATCATGGTGGAATTCCTCAAGGGCTTCTTTTCCATGGGTCCAGATGATGAAGATGTCATCAATATAGCGCAAGTAGAGTAGGG
The DNA here is from genome assembly GCF_965140285.1 of Lepidochelys kempii. Classification (NCBI taxonomy): domain Eukaryota; kingdom Metazoa; phylum Chordata; order Testudines; family Cheloniidae; genus Lepidochelys; species Lepidochelys kempii. The sequence continues at coordinate 158,445,424 of NC_136382.1, forward strand.
GCTTTAGGGGACGAGAGCTGAGGAAGCGTTGTTCTAAATCAGCCATAAAAATGTTGGCATACTGTGGGGCCATGTGGGTACCCATAGCAGTGCCGCTGATTTGAAGGTATACATTGTCCCCAAATGTGAAATAGTTATGGGTGAGGACAAAGTCACAAAGTTCAGTCACCAGGTTTGCCGTGACATTATCGGGGATACTGTTCCTGACGGCTTGTAGTCCATCTTTGTGTGGAATGTTGGTGTAGAGAGCTTCTGCATCCATAGTGGCCAGGATGGTGTTTTCAGGAAGATCACCGATGAATTGTAGTTTCCCTCAGGAACTCAGTGGTGTCTCGAAGATAGCTGGGAGTACTGGTAGCGTAGGACTTGAGGAGGGAGTCTACATAGCCAGACAATCCTGCTGTCAGGGTGCCAATGCCTGAGATGATGGGGCTTCCAGGATTTCCAGGTTTATGGATCTTGGGTAGCAGATAGAATACCCCAGGTCAGGGTTCCAGGGGTGTGTCTGTGCGGATTTGTTCTTGTGCTTTTTCAGGGAGTTTTTTGAACAAATGTTGTAGTTTCTTTTGGTAAACCTCAGTGGGATCAGAGGGTAATGACTTGTAGAAAGTGGTGTTGGAGAGCTGCCTAGCAGCCTCTTGTTCATATTCTGACCTATTCATGATGACGACAGCACCTCCTTTGTCAGCCTTTTTGATTATGATGTCAGAGTTGTTTCTGAGGCTGTGGATGGCATTGCGTTCTGCACGGCTGAGGTTATGGGGCAAGTGATGCTGCTTTTTCCACAATTTCAGCCTGTGCACGTCGGCGGAAGCACTCTGTGTAGAAGTCCAGTCTGTTGTTTCGACCTTCAGGAGGAGTCCACCCAGAATCCTTGTTTTTGTAGTGTTGGTAGGAAGGTCTCTGTGGATTAGTATATTGTTCAGAGGTGTGCTGGAAATGTTCCTTGAGTTGGAGGCGTCGAAAATAGGATTCTAGGTCACCACAAAACTGTATCATGTTCGTGGGGGTGGAGGGGCAGAAGGAGAGGCCCTGAGATAGGACAGATTCTTCTGCTGGGCTAAGAATATAGTTGGATAGATTAACAATATTCCTGGGTGGGTTAAGGGAACCATTGCTGTGGCCTCTTGTGGCATGTAGTAGTAGAATAAATTTATTTGAGCATAAGCTTGAAGTGGGTTTTTGCCCACGGAAGCTTAAGCTCAAATAAATTTGTTAGTCTCTAAGGTGCCACAAGTACTCCTCGTTCTTTTTGCTGATACAGATCAACATGTCTACCACTCTGAAACCTTTACCCAGGAGGCCCAACTATTGTCTCCACCATTTAGAATAGGTACACCTAACACACTGACTGCACCTGGAGTGTATTCAGATAATTCCCATTCTGCCAGCTGCAGGGGAGGAGAGGGAAGGTGATGTGGATAACTTCCCCCGCCCCCCACTTTTTTTGGTCCTTTAACAGTGTTAGATGGAGTCCTGTGGGTGAGAGAAAATGGGTTATAAAAGGAGGTGAAGATCTTGTACACTTCATCAGCTATGGAGTTGTCAGAATAAAGGTATGTGTGTTAGCAGGGCATACTGGAGCATTGCTGAAAGAGGGCAGAGTGAAGGTTGCAAGGGCAACCTTAACTGGGCAATTCCAGGTTTTCAGAAGTTTGAGTTTTGCTTAGCTCAGCATTTTGTAAGGGGGCAACCTACCACCAAGCAACCTGAACCTGTTAATGTAGCTTTTTGCCATTGATTTCTATAATACTAATGTGTATGCTGAGCAACATGCCCATTTGAACAGTCGCTGTTCCAAACAGTAAACTGCATCAAGGATTCTAGTCTTAACCCTGGATGTGACATTTTGAAGACTCCCAAATAAACAAATGTCCTCTGTGTGTGTGTTTGAGGGACATCTTCAGCTCTAAAGGATAAATTAAACAAAGAACAAACTGATACGAGGCTGTCCCTGAGATCTGACCACTTCTGATATGACTCTACGTAAGTGTTTCTGCTTTTGTAGCTCAAGGAGCACTTGGTGTGTCTGCCACTCATGGAAATGTCTCTCCACTCTAGTCCCAAAGATCCTTGGTGTCCACTCAACATACGGAGCTGATGGAGGATCAGTCCTTCTGACTCTTCAACTAAGTTCCTCTAACAACTCTCTCCACTGAGTTAACTAAACCCACTTCCAAGAATGTGCTGGTATAAAAGGCTTTGGGAGCAAATAGGTTTATATAAAAATGACCATGAGCTCCAGATCCTCAGCTGGTGTAAACTGAGGTAACTCAAATGAACTCAGTGGAGATATGATAGCTTACACTAGCTGAGGATCTAGCCCCAGTAATGTGAAGTTGCTGTACATGTAAACTGGGGGTGCTATGGTAGTTACTGGCAAACCATGTGAGATGTCAGCCCTTCAAACCCTGTAATTAAATGGCTTATGGAAAAATACAAATTCTGATATGCTAAGACTTTGATACCACATGACTACAAATGCAGTTTCTGATTAATGTGTACTGAAAAGAAGAGTCTGTATAAATGGCTGTTCATAAAAGGGAGTGTCTGATATGCTTTGTGCATTTTTTCTGTTCAGCACAAAATACAGCTGGAAAGCGAGAGGGTAGGCAATGTAACAGAATCCTTCACCTGGCCTCAGGTTCAAATTCAGCCCTGGTTAGGCGTGAATGTGAAAGGCAACTCTTATGGAAACTGATCTAAAATGAGTTCTTTCTAGCAGACAGATGTCTACGTTGCAACCAACATTACAATTGGTTCTAACTGCCTGCCCCAAGAGTGCCACCAGGGGTGCCAAAGACTGATCTGCTCAAACCCTGGTCAAGAGGTGATCCCTGCAGGTCTGTGATGAGCCATGTTACCAAGCCCGTATGGAGAAGCTTGTACTTCCACAACACATACTGTGCTACTTGAACATTCCTGGAAACTGACATCCTATATCCAGTTATACACCTTCCACCAGCACTTAATCTTTCAACCCTGCTCCCATTTAGCAGGGCAATGGGGAGGTCTGCAGATATACTGTTCTTGGCACTAAGCATCTCTTCACTCACTTGAGTGAACTGTACATTTTGTCTGGAGAAAAATAAACTCCTGTGAAATAGGCTTCCTCAACCAATTTTCTCGACTTCTATGAGGCCCCTGTTGCTGTGTACTACACCTGAAAAGGTGGAGGAGAATCAAAGGATCTGTGTCTTCTGAGATGGAACATGGGTCCAGAAAAATTGCATGTTACTCATAGATGTATTTACTTGGCTCCTAGTAAAATTCAGATACACTCTACAGTTAGACAGAGTGGGAATGTGACTGCTGTATGTTCTAGTGTTTCTCTCACTTGCATGTCTTTGATTCAGGTGGTACGTAGCACGGGAAAAATTAGGCTTAGATTGAGAGGCTCAATAATCTATCAGTTGTGCATGTAGAACTTCTACATTCACCTTTGATGGTTGTATGTGATAACTGGTACAAAAAGTCACAGGTTCACCTCTAATTCCAGCTGCAATCTGGGAATTGGGGACCCTCCCAAAGTAAGGTATCATGGCTTTAGTTTCTGCTGAGGTGAAAACTCCTGATCAAGCACCTCAGAAATAAATGGGTACCTCGGCTCTAGAAGCAATGCTTATCTTTAGGTACTTAGATAAATGATGTAGATTTCCAGAGAGTGCTGAGCTTCCAGAGACTTGTTGAAGTCAATGGGAACTTCTGGGTGCTCTGCACTCTCTGAAAATCAGGCCACTTAGGAACAGAGCTTCAGATATATTTTCTTGGGTTGGCCCCTATTGTGACGGGTTCCCCTGGAACTGGGGTACCACTGAGCCCCCCGACCCACCAGCCCTCTCCCAGGCTCCAGCCTGCCCTTTACCAGTACACATATAGGTAGGGACACACCCAGCTGCAGTTACATACAGATGCTGTGATCAGCTCTGCATGGGGAGGCACAGCTAGGGCACCTCCCAGTTCCTAAGGCACGCACCTCCTCTCTGGAATGTAAACCCAAACTGATACCGTCTTGCGCTGCACAGAGAACTGTACAGTGTAAGGTCATGAAATTCGCCCCCTCCCTCAATATGGAGAGGAAATTTACAACAGATTTCTGCCCCAAGTTATGATTTCCACACACTGGTTTTAGAAAAAACAAAAACAAGTTTATTAACTACAAAAGATAGATTTTAAGTGATTATAAGAGATAGCAAACAGATCAAAGCAGATTACCTAGCAAATAAATAAAACATGCAAACTAAACTTAATATACTACATAGATCCGATATGAATAGCAAATTCTCACCCTAAATGATGATGCAAGCAGGTTGCAGGCTCTTAAGAGGCAATCTGCACTAACTTACAGCATGGAATCCCCAGGTGTTTCATTCACTGGCTAAAAATCCCTTTAGCCTGCATCCAGCACTTCCCCTCAGTTCGGTCTTTGTTCCTCAGGTGTTTTGAGGAATCTGTCTGGGTGGGGAGTCCGTGAAGTACCATGATGATGTCACTCCCCTGCCTTATATAGCTTTTGCATATGGCAGGAACCCTTTGTTTCAAAGCTTGGTTCCCACTCCAGTCAGTGGAAAAATATTGAGGAGTCCTTGTGGCACCTTAGAGACTAACAAATTTATTTGGGCATAAGCTTTCATGGGCTTAAGGTGCCACAAGGACTCCTTGTTGTTTTTGCTGATACAGACTAACACAGCTACCACTCTGAAACCTAGAAAAATACTGGAATCCCAAGATGGTGTCCAGTACCAGGTGACCTGGTCACATGTGCCTGTAGTGTCATAGGAACCACGAGTCAGAGGCTGTTTGTAGCATCCGGGGGGGCGGGGGGAGATAAGCTTCTTCCAAAGCTTCTTCCAAGGCCTGTTGTTTTCTCGTAATGGCCCTTTAACCTGAATGGGCCCTTCCCAGCCACCCATCTAGACTGAGTGCATTCTGCCTGGCAGGTGTTCCCCATGTGTAAGCACATTTGAAATAGATACATAGACAATAGTCCTAACTTCAGATACAAAACTGATACGTGCATACAAGTAGGGTAATCCTATTCAGTAAATCATAACCTTTTCAGTGATATGTTACATGACCTATTTTGCATAAAATACATCATAGTTATGCCATAATCATATCATAATATCTTTATGAAGATTATGGGGTGCAGTGTCACACCTATACCTGACCATTATTGTCTCTGAAGGATTTCTAGAAGGGTCTGACTGAATGGTCAAATGGATGCTTTCTGCGAATTAATACAACATAGCAGACACTGGGCCAAGCCTCAATGTAATACCCATTTGAGTCTTAGTCTCTGGCAGTCGTGAAGAAGCAGTGATTGTTGTCAGTTGTCCAGGTTTCCTTGTAAATGTCTCATTGAAATGCTGCCCATTTCTGCAACCTGCCAATCTATTTAGATGTCACTGAGATACTTTCCTCTCTGAGAGTAGAAGAGGAATCCAGGGAGCAGAGATACTTTCCTCTCTGAGAGTAGAAGAGGAATCCAGGGAGCAAGTCAGGCTGACACAGAGTAGGCTGCCCATTCCTGCAAGAGTCCAGCATGTCTGGGACCAAACTGTCCTCTGTATTGCACAGTGGCCTTACTGCGGGAAGAGTGTACAGGGAATGTCTCTCTCTCTTCCCCCAACCCCCGCACTGTGCAGAGCAGGGCAAGAATGCAACCTAATGTTCAAGGAAACTAGGGTGAAGACTGGCTCCTGCCCAGTCATGAGACAAGAAGGCATCCATGTAGTTGGGGCTGGCAAGGCTCCAGACATGTGTGCCACTCTTTTCCAGAGCTGAGTATGCTTGATACTTCATAGGTCTCCCTGCACAGGTAGATGGTTCCATTGCCAAATGAGGGGCCAATGCTGCCCTTCTACTTAGCTCCACTTACATGGCTATGTTAGGCAGTGCCAGGTTTACCATGGCGCCGGGCCCAGAGTCAGAAGGGGCCCTGGCCAGCCCGATTCCCCAGCCGGCTGAGCTGGCCAGGAAAGCTGCCCCCACCCCTGCTCCACCCCTCCTCTTCCCTCCTCTGCTCCACCCTAGCCCTGCCTCTTCCCACCCCTGCTCTGCCTCAGCCCCGCTCCCACTCCACCCTTCCACTGAGCAACGTCCCAGGGGACTGCAGTAGGGGTCCGGCGCGCTCTGCACTCACTGAGTGGTGGGAAGTGGAGTGACCCGGCCCCAGCCCTCCGCTCCGCCAGCTCCCAGCTGTGCCGCCGGTCAGTGCTGGGGGGCAGTCCGCCCCACCCCCAGTCCCAAGGCTGGGAGCCAGGGGAGCAGAGCGGGCTGGGGCTGGGTCACTCCACTTCCTGCCACCCCGTGAGTGTTGGGTCGGGCCCGCCCTGCAATCACCGGGCGGCAGAAAGTGGAGCGACCCAGCCCCAGCCCACTCTGCTGGCTTGTGCTGGGGAGCAGTTTTCCCCCTACCCTCCAAGCCTGGGGAGGAGATGGAGCAGTGGGGAAGGCACATGGGATGGGGAAGAGAAGGGGATGGGGAAGTGGAGGCAGGGGGGAAGGAAAGGGGGGAATGGGGAGGAGATGGGGCAGTGGGGAAGGGGCAGGGATGGGGAAGAGTAGGGGATGGGGGAAGCGGGGACAGGGGGAAAGAGGCAGAGGGGAAGGAAGGGGCATGGATGGGGAGGAGAAGGGGATAGGGGAAGTGGGGGCCCAGCATGCGGATCCTCTTGGCAGCAGCTGGGGCTCCCCTGTTAAGCAGGCCCATCAAACCCTCACCCTGACAAGCCCCAACCTCCCCTGCATCTGTACCACCCTGATGAGCCCCCCCCCCGACACCCTCCCCACTGAGCTACAACCACCTACACCTGGACCCCCCACCCAAATGAACCCCACCTCCCCTGCACCCAGACTCTCCCCCCCGCCATTGAGCTCCAACCACTTTCACTTGGTTCCCCCCTGCAGACTCCCATTGCCCCTGCACCTGGAACCTCCCTATGCATCCAGATCCCCCACTGAGCTGCCTGCACCCAGACTGCCCCACACCGAACCATCTTACCCCCATCTGGATCCCCCCACACTAAGTCCCTCTGCACTTGGATCCTCCTGCCAGGCTGAGCCTCCCTGCCCACAACCTGTGTGCCTGGCGCAAAAGGGGCAGGGCCCCAGGGTGTTTCTGTGGCAGGCATGGCCCTTGTGCTGTGTCAGGGTAAGGTTCAGCCTCACTGCCGAGTCCCTGTCCCAGGGGGCAGGGGAGGCTGCAGGGTATTCTCCCACCTCCATGCAGCCAATGGCCTTTGCTCCCCACTGCCATGGTGGAGCTTCCACATTTATTTATTATATATAAAAAAAAAAGTGCAGAATTTTAAAATATTATGCACAGAATTTGATGCAGAATTCCCTCAGGAATATGGGGCACTGTACAGCTGTGATGGTGGGACTGTGAAGGGGGTGCTGGACAGTAGGGGCTCTATGGGTGGGGAAGCTGGGTAGTGGGTATGGTGTGCAGGGTGCTGGGCAGTTGTGGTGGGAGGTCAGTGGGAGGAGTCTCTGGGCAGGGGGTGCTGGGCATAGCGGGTCCGGAGGCATTGGGATCTGTGGGGGAGGTCTCTGGGCGAGGGGGCACTGGGCACAGGGATCTGTGGGGGAAGTCTCTGGGCGAGGGGGCGCTGGGCAGGGGAGCAGTGTGGAAAGGGCATGCTGGCAGCTCAGGGCTGGAGGGGCCAGTGTGCATCTAGCAGTTGTGGGTTTGTAAACAGTGCCCTTGTGCTGGGCTGAGTGGGGCCACTCCTGCTGGGCTGCGCCTCATCGCCGCCAACTGGCCCCTCGCTCTGCGGACTGCCCTCCATCACATGCCCTATTTTTCCAGTGGGAGCCCACAAATATGTTTGGCGCTGGGCCCACAAAAATTTAATCTGGCCCTGATGTCAGGGCAGGATTAAACATCTGTCTGGGAATACATCTGGAAATGACAAGTTATTCACCTACGTTGGTGCTCAGTATTCAGTGAGGGGAGGGGAGGCTTTAGCTTATGAGAAAAATAAACTTTGAGCTTGGCACAATGTACATACCCTATTGATGGCCTCCGGCCAGAGTGATCCATAACCATTTGTCACCTTGGCCTTTGTCCCCCTTCCATGGCCATACTCATCTCTCCCATGTGCCCTGTTCTTATAAGACCACTACTTTGCGTTACAAAATAGCTGTTGGGCAGAGGCTCTGATTTACAGAAGCTACCATGGAAGTGGAGAGTTTTAACTCCACTTGTCAAAGCATTTGCTGTTGCTATTCCTATGTGGGAGAAACAATTAAACTTTAAATAGCACTTTAAATCTTCAAAGTGCTGTCCAAACATGAACTCATAACTCCAAATATAAACCAAAGAGCTAAGCTGACTTGAAGGGAATTGAGAGGTCAGGGCCCTTCAGCATTACTTATTCATAGGGTTCAGTCATGTCTGTGAAATTCATAATCCGCGTCTCTTAAAAATGTGTTTCTTACACTCCAAGTACTCAATGCATGTGGGTGAACACATGGCCTTGTGACTGAACTGCTTGTTCTAAGCAAATGTGATTAAAGTAAACTTGTGATTCACAGCAGAGCAAATGCTGTAAAAGTTCCCTTTTCCCCAAAAAAGCGTGAATCATTGAAAACGCTTATTCGGTATTTCTCAGTCTGTTTGGGAATTATATGTACTTTATAGAATGAAATTTAGCTAAAGGCAAATAGTGCAATGGACTTGCCTGGTTAAATGGGGATGAACTGCACAAAATATCTTGAATGTAAATATACTTTTAAATCAAAATATTGTACTTCCATTTTGAGTTGTTGTGGGGTTCCGGAGTGCATTGTAACAACAATTCTCTTGTTGAGTATGCCTTCCAAACAGGGTTTCTAGAAGGTTTTGATTTTGCGGCTATTTCAGCAGGATTTGGAGCTTTTGCACTCAATAGCATGTAAGTAGCTTTAAAGCAAAGTTAAGTAATTTAATAACATTGTTAAAACCACCACCAAGCATAGGGAAAACAATACACCACTTATTTACAAACTTCTTGAATACTATTCACTATTTTATCATGCTAATCAACATGCTACAAATCAGTCAGCTCCTCCATTGGCCAACATCATCTCTGCCTTTTGCAGCGCCAGACTAAACAGACATCTTGTATCATCATGCCTTAAAAATTGCCCAATTTAGGCCTGGGACTAGGAGTAAGCTCCAAAGTTGACGGCAATCCACCAAGAATGCCCTACCTTGGGGACTTCAGTACCAGGGATAACTGCTATGGTGATACACAGGGAGAGAGTTTCTCCTACTACCTAAATTCCCAGCCACTTATGCCTTTATAGCTAGTAGGCAACACTTTGAACTGCACCCAGAAGTGAATATGAAGCCAGCACAGAACTCCAAGTCCTACTCTTCTGCCTACTGGCTTTCTCATCTTCCATGGTAATGACCAAATATCGCTAAGGAATCTGTAAAGTAGTAGTCTTTTGGGTTAAACAAACTAGCCCATTAAAATCCACCTGCTACAAAATGAGAGAGACATACAAAATGTCTTAAGATGTACTTCTGACTCTCTTATCATTTCATTTACTGTGATCACTTGTACACTTGATAAACACCTGTATGCTTTCTCCTGGTCATGGCAGCAGTGTCCACATGTACAGTACAAAGCAGTAACATCGAGCATTTCCCCACAGCTGACCATGTTGCTAGCTATCTCGCCTCCAAGTGCACAGGTGTCTCTCGTACTCCAGATAGGCTTCTTACCATGAACCTGTTCTCTGTTGGAGTTGCCACCCACCTAGAAACTTTCCGGGTGGCTTTTTAAGAGCTGAATATCATATGGCTTTCAAACTGCAGCCCTTAAGACTCTTTTTGGGCTATTGAAATTGCATACCAGCTGGATGTTTTCGTTCAGATATTCTAGTCACAGATATGACTGGAGCTGAAATAACCATTTCCCCAGCAAGAAGGGATGAGTTCTGTTCTCAAAACTCAGATGGTAACCCACTGTAATTCCAGTTCAGAGTCTATACTAGCCGAGTGGCCAGGGGTTGAGTTACTGGTTGATTTGCATGAGGCTGGGGGGGTAAGAAGTACCCTTGCGGGGCAGATAAAATGACAATGGGAAATGGGGAAATCAATATTGCTTCAGCACTTTCAGGCTGTTCTGTGGATCAGCACTAGTCTCTGGCTCATGCTTTTTAATGCCAAGCTAGAAAGACTACAGCAGAGGCAGTTGCTGAACTGAAGTCAAACTTGGAGATGGAGAAACAGGGGATGTAGTGCACAGGGCTGCTGTTGTAAAGAAATCAAACAAGTCTCCAGAGCCCTAATGCTGCTTCATCAAAGCCCAGGGCATAGATTCCGTTAGCATGAGTGGTGTTGGGTCGGGCCCCAGGAGAATGTGTTGCATTTGTCAAGTGTGTGAAACGGAGCTGTCTGAAGTGAATAGCTGCTCTGTGCCTTGCTTACTATTCACGAGCACTTCACACCAATGGGCTGCAGGTCTCCCGGATTTTTGGGGGGATAGCTGCTTGGAGTGTGGAGTTCTGTCTGCCAGCAAGGGTATTTATGATTGATAGAGTTCAAATAGTTTAAAGCTTGCCATCCATTGAGGGAGCAGAAAAACCATGTGACTTCAGTATGTGGATGGCCGCCTAAAATAGCGAGTGGCTGTTCATGAACTACTCTGACTCTTGGGCTGAGAACTGCCTGGCCAAAGGAATTAGTGTATACTTAATGAATGACAAATACATTCACTGAAATCTGGATTGGTTCCCAAACAGAAATAGGCTAAACTTGTCTAACTCTTTTTCAATTAATAATTCAACCAGCTTTACTGGAAGGCCAGTTATGACTAATCCATATTAGGAAGTTTTCAGCTGTTACTTTAAAGAAAGGGCTCTCTCGGGAGGAAATATATAATGGAGATGTACTCATGGGTCTGCGGCTCAGTAAATTCTGAGTTCTAATCCCAGCTTTGCCCTCAACTTTCTGTAAAGCCCTGGGTAAATAACTTCTCTGCTTCTGTTTCTCCTACTATGAAGTGGGGAAGTATTGAGGCTTTATCACTGTAGTGTGAAAAACCTAAGATTGAGACTGGTTGTCTGTAAAATTCAATCATATTCCGTGATGCTCCCCATCCGTGGATCTCAAAGGGCACGTCTACACGGCGTTGGGAACCCATGGGAGTGAGCCTGTCAACCCCGCCTGACGGACTTGGGCTAGGGGGCTCACGCTACCACTCCAATAGTAGCTGTGCAGACCGCACTGTGAAGTTGCGGCTCGGGCTGCGGTGTAGGCGCTGAAGCCAGCGGCGTGGGGCGGCCTTCCGAGGCTGAGCCCCAGCTTCAAAGTGCTGGCCGCACAGCGATTTTTAGCACGCTAGCACAAGCCTGTCAACCCAGGCCGGCCTCAAGGCTTGCTCCGAGGGGTTCCAAGAGGCCGTGTTGACCTACTCAAAGCGACTTGTAAATGCGGGAAGCATCGTTGTTCTCATTTTACAGCGAGGAAGCAGAGGCTTGGACTGTAAACACGCAGTAACAGAAATGCTGAGGATAATGTATATACTCTGCCTGCTCCCTCAACTGCTATATCTCCTTCTAATCTTTAGTTATACCAGAGAACTCATCCTCTCATGGCTGCATTTTTTTCAGCCTGTTTTCTTCTTTCCTGCATGGGCGGCATGAAGAACGAGTCTAGCTGCCTTGCATGCTGCCATCCCCCAATATGCTGGAATATTTTTAAGTGATCTAAACAGATGTTACTAGATTCCACAAATAGCTTCAGGGCTACTGCAGCAGCCTTCATAGGTCAGCAGGAATAGCTAAGAAGGCAGAGCACGGTGCTGTGTTAGGAGTAAAGATCTGGGAGGGTGGGCTCATGGAGAAGCTGTTCCTCCTCCTCCAGATGGAGACCGCTCCCACTGAGGTTAATGGGAGCGGCTTATATCTTGTGTGACACTGACAAACCAGTGTCAGTGTGACACTGACAGGCCAGCTCATGCCAAGGTCCCCATGTCTCAGCTGACCACTGACAAATACATCGCTGAAAACAGTCTGGTTCACCTTAGCCCTGTTAAAATAGATATTACAATCATAAAATTGTGTGTAGCCTCTGCTGAATATCCGTGAGTTGCTGCATTAATCTCACTGATAACACCAGTATCCCATATTGTAAAGTACTATTTGAGCATTTGCACTGTAAACCTCTGGTGTAAATCACCAGACAGGAGAGAGACATGAATTAGTGTGAAATGCTGGTCTCCAACAGGCTGTGTTATGTCCTGCCTGGCTGGGAAGGCTCATCGATACCGGACTGAGTAGAGTTGAACACTGAAGAAGACAAAAGACCCCCTCCCCCAGCATGAAGGCGAGTCTTTTTTTTTCTTTTTCTTCAACTTCAAGGTCCAAGAGAAACAGACAAGGTTTTCATTTCGAGGCCAAAAGACCAAAAACACGGCACTTAATCACAGCCTTGGATAGGCTAAGAGACTACTTACACTTGATTTTAGGAACAGTTACTAGACTTGATCTTAGCTCCAAGTGATTGCCCTTTGCATGACACTTAGGAGTGGAAAGAACCTGTGATAGGCTCCAACAGAATTTCTCTTGGCCTCATGTGTTTGAGACAGTAAAAAAGTGTTAGAATCTTCTTATGTCAGAAGCATAAGAGGTTAAAGGGACCCTGCAAGGCACCTTTGCAACTTTTGTCCATCCTTAAGGAGGTGTTTGCCAGAGTGTCTCTAGTTATCATGGGACCACTACCCAATCCTTTTAGGAATGGAAAGAAGTATATACTGGTTGTGGTGGACACTAGCTACCCTGAATCCACAGCACTAGCTAATATAGAAGCTGAAGCTATGGCTACTGCCCCTAATCACTGTTTTTAGCAGGGAAACCTTATCCGACCGTGGTGTAAATTTCATGTCTGTAGTTTTCAAAAAGTTATGGGAGTTGTGTGGAGCGAGGCATATAAAGGCCACCATCTATTATCCAGAGATTAACAGTCTGGTAGAAAGATTCAATGGGACATTGAAGTCTATGCTGAAGATGTTTGTTACCTGGGAAGAGAATGAGTGGAACATGTCACTCCCTTATTTGTTATTTGCATACAGGAGTATACCCAAAGAGTTTACAGGGTTTGCCCCCTTTGACCTCCTTCATGGGAGACAGGTGAGGGAACACCTTAATGTAGGGGAGCATGTCACTTGTTTTAAAGAGAACGTAAGAGCTTCAATAGACTTAGTGCATCAGCAGCTTGAATTGAGTCAGGTGTCTCGGAAAGCTTGGTCTGCCAGGCATGCTGGAGAAAGGTCTTTCGATCTGTGTGACTTGGTGCTAGTGTTGATTTCAGTGATGAAAAACAAGATGCATGATTGTTGGGAAGGACCTTTTGAGGTGATAGAGAGAATGAGATCACTTAGGATGTAACGACACCCCCTGGTGTGGGTGGGAGCTGTGCAGATAGTACATGTCTAATGACTGAAATCTTACCATATAAGAAAGAGATGGTGGTGAATATGATTTGCTGTGCTGATGAGGAAACATTTACTGCCCCTTTATTTGATTTGGTCAGGGAGAGTCCAGAGCAAATCTCTTCCTTAGAGCATCGAGATTTGGAAGGGTTTGAACCCAACCCAAAAGCAGGAAATGTTGGCCCTCCTGAAATACCACAGGCAGGTATTTTCCAACCGACCAGGTTTAACTAACAAAATAGTGCATTCCATTAAAACTAATGGGCCACACCCTGCTCCAGCAGAGCAGACCATGCTAAAGGTGAAATGCAAAGAAAAATTCAGGAGGAAGTGGAGAGCATGCTAGACATGAGTGATCTCTAAATCAGAAAGCCCCTGGGCATCTCCTATTATGATGGCACCTAAAAAGGGATACAATCGTGAGATTTTCTGTTGATTTTAGATGGGTGAATATCATCACCCAGCCTTATCCTTACCCCTTATCCTCCTGGATAGAGGATTTACTAGATGTATTGTGGGGGTGAAAATTTATAAGTACTCTGGATTTGACTACTTTATATAGGCAAATGACCTTATATGCTGATGCACCGGAAAAATCTGCTTTCGTAGAGGAATCTGGTTTATATGAGTTTAAGATTATGCCTTTTGGGTTAATTTATGCAGGGGTTACTTTACAGAGGTTTGTCAATAAGGAGCTGCAGGGTTTACAGACCTTTGGCATGGCCTGTGTAGACGAATTGCCTTTTTGTTAATGACTCTAGGCAAGACCATCAGAACCATGCAGGAATTGAATTATAGAGGCTTAGAGAAGCCAACCTCGCTGTCAAGGTGTCTGAGATAATGCAAGAAGCCAAGGTCATTCAAGAAGGGGGCTATCTTTATTTAGGGCACTGGGTGGGCAGTGGGTTTGTTTGCCCTGATCCTTTAAATCAGAAGCCATTTGGAATTGGCCTGCCCCACAAACCAAGAAGCAAGTCTAATCCTTTATCAATCTGGCCAACTGTTGCCGAAGGTTTGTAAAGGGGTTTAGTGATGTTCTGGCCTCCATAACAGACCTTAAAAAAAGGGGAAGCCGGGCCTGTGAAAAGGGCTTTAGACAAAGCCTCTTTTATGTCCTTAAAGAGCCAGTTTTGGTCAGCCTTGATTTCAGCAAACCCTTTGTGCTGTGAACTGATGCTTCTAAGATTGGGTTAGGTGCAGTGCTAATGTAGGATGGGGTGGGGGGAAGAGGCATCTCATTGCCTTGAGTAAAAAACTAACCCTCCTCCCGCACTGAACAGAACTGTGCTGTCATCAAGTGGGGTGCTATGCCATAGTTTGGGCTATTATGCAACTTAAGCCTTCTCTGTATAATAGAAAATGTAAGGTTCTAATGGGCCACTCACGGCTAATATGATTGCACTGAGCCAAAGGGACCAATTTGAGACTATTATGCTGGAGTCTAGTTCTACAGGAGTTTGACAGGGAGATCATCCATATGAAGGGAAAAGAAAAGTTAGTTATTGCTGCCTTGTCAAGGATAGGGGGACCCTGAGGTGTATTCAGGAGCCTCGGTGACACTCCTTCCTATGCCATTTTTGTGTTGGGGTTGTGATGCTGGGAGATCAGGTGCTAGATCATGTCAAGATCTCCATGCCTCAGTTGAACACTGACAAATCCATAGATGAAATCAGTCTGGCTCACCTATGTGTTAGCATTGTTCAAACAGATATTAGAATTATCAGAATATGTTTGGACTTCATTGAATACTTGTGAGTTGCTGCTGCATTAATCTCTTTTAGACAATCTGTATCCCAGATTGTAAAGTAATATCTGAGCATTTGCATTATAAGCCTTTGTAACGGTGTAAATCACCAGACAGGAGGGAGACATTAGTTAGTGTGAAAAGCTGGTCTCCAATAGATGGTGTGATGTC
This sequence comes from Lepidochelys kempii, assembly GCF_965140285.1. Lineage (NCBI taxonomy): Eukaryota > Metazoa > Chordata > Testudines > Cheloniidae > Lepidochelys > Lepidochelys kempii. Next base: position 158,460,772 of record NC_136382.1, read on the forward strand.
CTGCCTGACAAGGAAGGCCTATCGACACCAGACTGACTAGAGTGGAATATTAGAGGATAAAAGACTAGTTGTTTACTCTACCGCCCTCGTCCCCACCCCTATGAAGCTGAGTCTTGCAAGTGAATTCCTCCCATCCGCTGAGTTTGCAGCTCAGTGCAGAAGGGGGAAGGGAATAAAAACACCTAACAAGGAGGAGCTGTATCTTTATGCTGCTTGGACTCTGGGGGGCCAGGATTACTAGGCATAAGCAAAAGATCCCTAGTGCTTAGCCACATAGAGCTTGCTTAGCATAGACACTTCTATTACTTTGGATATTTAAGATTGTAACTCATTTGTGTATGTATGTTTACCTGCTTTAACCTTGTAAATAACTTGCTTGTTTCTTTTTCCTATTAATAAATCTGTATTGGCTAGAAGTGTCTTTGGTGTGAGATCTAAGGTGCAATTGACCTAGGGTAAGTGACTGATCCTTTGGCACTGGAAGTAACCTAAATATTGCTGTGATTAGTGGTGTAAGGGACCATTTATCACAAAAGCAGACTCACCTGGGTGGCGAGACAGATCATAGTACCCAAGGGGACTGTCCGTGACTCCATTTTAAGGCTGTTATAGTGCCTGAGGAGTTTACACTTGATGATTGGTTGGAAAAATCTAAGTGTAGAACTCATAACCAATTTGGGGTTTGTGTCCTGGCTCTTAACAGGCTGCTCTAAGGTTGGTACTCAAGCTCATTGGCCCTGTAGGGCAGCTTGACAGGGTGAACAAGCCCTTGTTATGTAGAATTATACTGATTCTGAAAAAGCATAGCGTCTAACTTCACAGAAATAATACACACACTACCATATCCATGCAGTACCAAGTCTCTGTGTGTGACGATGGACTCTCTGGGAGATGTGGTGAGATCTATCCTAGGTACGGTACCATAGTATCTGATCACTTCGCAATCTTTAATGTATTTGTCCCCACATCAACCCTGTAAGGTCGGGCTCAGCTATCATCTCCCTGTTACAGAGGGGGAACTGAGGCGTAGGGTGACTTGCCCAAGGTCATACAGGGAGTCTGTGGTGGAACAGCGATTTGAACCTGGGTTTCCAGAGTCCCAGGCCAATGCCTTAACCACTGACCATCCTTTGTGCAAAATTGGGCACTAGTCATAAGAGTATCTTTGCTTTGCATATACCATAGTGATGCTTGCAGTGTAAGAACTGGACTGGCATTTGCTTAGGACCAGATTTTGAAAGAACTGCTGAGGTTGAATCCCTCATATGCATAAATTAAATGCTTATTTGACTAGACAAAAAAAGATCCAAAGCCTTTCCTTTATGTTGTTATGTCCATTATGTTAGAGCTAGTGCTCTAGCAAATAAACCCGTCTCAAGCCAGTGCATCTATACCAGCAAGAGACACAGGAATGGGGGGTTCCTAGATGCGGGACAATGGGTATAATACGGAGTGTCAACTGCTGAAGATCTCAAGGACAGTTCATTGCCTTTTCTTTTCCAGTGAGGTGAGGGTGTTGGCTCTTTTTGTGGCTCTCACAGTGGCAGCGGACAGCAAAGTTGCTGATTGGACCAACTGGATGTCCAATATGGAAGCCGATGGAGAGTAGGAATGGTCTGATGATGGAACCAGAGAAGTCATAAGATCACTGTCTCTCTTCTTTCCCTGCAATTGGGAAGAAGGAATAGCAAATTCTCCACTCTGAAAGGAAGGAGCACAACTGAGCTCTGTTACAGGTTCCTTCAGGTCTTCTATTTAAAGTCTCTTTAGATCAGCACTGTTTTGCTCACTGGTGTGCCAGAACATTCCAGTGCTCTGAAGACAGGTTTGCAAAGTTGGTTGCAGAAATGAGCTATTCAGCCGGAAGCATCTGCCTGCCCGGGCTTGCATACAGGTTGTGCTGTGGCAATCGGCACATCAGCATCTTATACAATGAATAAAGCTGTCCTTCTTATCGCTTCAGGAGGTAAAAGGTTTTCCCTCATGAAGGGAAACAATCATCACTAGGGAAACCTTAACTACTTTTTAAAGACTGAAAGAAAACATATTCATTCTTTTAAACATGGAAAACTAAATGGCCTCTTTTTCCCTTGGCTGCGTGTACCATGGCCTCAGAACAGGCTGACATACCGTGAACATTGTGGGCAAACACTCTCTCCTTTTTTTGACAGGTTTCAGAGTAACAGCCGTGTTAGTCTGTATTCGCAAAAAGAAAAGGAGTACTTGTGGCACCTTAGAGACTAACCAATTAGTTAGTTGGCTGCAGTTTCCACGATATGCATCTGAGGAAGTGAGCTGTAGCTCACGAAAGCTTATGCTCTAATAAATTGGTTAGTCTCTAAGGTGCCACAAGTACTCCTTTTCTCCTTTTTTTAGTACTCTGCTGAGTGTTGTGCAAAATCTGCCTTTCTCTATTGTGAGACAAGACAGTAGGTTCTGGAAGCAAATTGCTAACCTTTAAACCTGAAATGTGGTTAACTGAACCCTCCTCTCCCCGCTCCCCACCTGTCCCAAAAGCACTTCCAGGTTCTGCTGAAAGACACTGAACTTTGTGTGACTTGTCACAGTGCAACCAAGCAACCCCTGTGGCTAGAGTTCCCTTTTTGGTGGGACTGATGCTTTCACTTTAAGTCTATGGGGCAGAGAGACTTGCTGCACTGCAGGTGTGCACCAATCCCTTGAGGGTATTTTGAACATTGCACACTGTGACTCCTAGCAAGCCTAAGGGACTGGGAGGCTGGTGGGGGTGGGTGAAGGGAGTGCAGGGGACAGAGTTCTCGGTAGGTTTTGCAGACACTGCAGTCTTTCAAGCATTGCACGAGAAGTGAATGGCTTGCAGTGGTCATTTTAAGGACTTCATTAAATGCATGGGTGGCCATGGACAGTTTTTCAATAAATGCTGGGGATTGTTGACTGTTAACGTGCCGCACACAGGGACGTAGGACTGGAAGGGGCCTCCTGGATCACTGAGTCCAGGCCTCTGCTCTGGCTGGCAGCACGACTGTATGTAATCCTGTTCATACGTTTGCCAAGCTCTGTCTAGGAACTAGTTAGCTTTCTTGCCCAGCAAACGTAAAACTCAGTACCAATTTCTTGCATGGATTTTAGAAGTTACTCAAGTTTAGAAGTTACTCAAGTTCACACCCTCCTGCCGTGTCTACTTGTGAAAATGAAAACCTAGAGGGTAAACTGTCAAATCCTAAATGGGGAGGGAGTGTCTGGAAGTGGAGTTAGGAACCTGGGTTCTATCCCTTCCTCTGCCCTTGACTCCCCTTATCCATTCACTCTTTCCAATATGAATGCAATATAATTAGGGCCTGAGTTTTCAGAAGAGCTGAGCATCTATAGCTCCAATGAAGTGAGTGGAAACAGCGGCTGCTCAACACCACTGCACTGGACTGTGGATCACAGCCTCCTCCAAAGACTGCCTCTTGACATCTCCCTCAGTCTGTTCTGACTCCAGACTCTTTCAAGTTCTAACTGGAGTGACGTCGTTTTTAGGATACGGAGTAATCACTGACTGAAGGTGCCCCAGGACGCTCATCCTCTTCCAAGCCTGAGGTAGACTTCAGTCTTGGCTAACATAATGTGCTCGTATTAAATAACAATAAAGAAATAATTCAGTACAAGCCTGACTCAAGCAATTTGCAGGAACAATTGGCCCTATAAAACTGTTGGATGCCATAATTGCAGCTAATTAACCTGGTTGCCACAGATCTCTGGCTCAGTACAGAGTAAGGGGAAGTCACTCACAAAGCAATCTGTAAGGGAAATAATATCAATTAAACCCCTTCAAAATCTGTACCAGGAAAGGGAGAGGGAAGGAAGGTCTCAGAAGGTGCAACTCCTTTGACCAGTCATGCCCCACCTGTTTAAAAGAGAGCCATCTGCGATAGTGCAAATATACAGCAAACCTCAATCTCATCAGTCACATTTTGTTTATTTTAATGAATCAAAATATTTCCTCTAAACTTCTGGGTTGGCACTGAGTTCTTGTCTGGTTTTTCCATAGAAGCTCTGTTGACAGATAGGGGAAACCCACAGCCTGTCTCAGCCTCCCGATAAGTAACGTAAACACAGTAGATAAATCAGTGTTTTCTCTACCTTCCTCCCCCATATGCCAAAAGGGAGCACTAGAATTAAACGTCTGACCCTGCAAGGCATTGAGCTGCCTCTCCTCCCCATGTAGGGCACTTAGCCGGACTGGCCCCAAACTAACGTCCAAAGATGCACAGACGAAAGTTAGTCAGTAGCTACTCCCTTATTGGGACAGAGGAAGATGTAGCGAATCTGCAGCTACTAAGAGTTCTTGCAGAAGTAAGTCTACAGAGTTTACTTCTATAGCTGTAATATTTAGCCTCACTGCCACATAAGTGTCTTAGCCTGCCCCAGGGGGCTCTTCACTGAATATTTTTTCATCACTGCTGAATAGTTTAGCACAAAATAGCTAATCCCTCTGCATTTGCTGCTGCTGTTAAAACAGATTAGATGCACTGAGAGAACACTACATTTATAACACCTTCCCTAGCTGCCCCACTTATGCACTCTCTAGTGGTGCTGCAAAGTTATATTAAATTAACCCTTGCACCATTAACTGGAGAACTGGCTCTTCCAAACCTCACCTAAGGACACCATACATGCAGCATCGCTGTGCATGTCATAGACCCCGATCATGCAAAGAACTTAAACATGTGCTTCATTTTAACCATGCGTAGTGCCATTGACTGCAGTGCATACAAGCCTTCCTGAAATGGTCAGACACATGCATAACTTCACCAAAACCACCATCTTGTGGACCAACTGACACTTCACTACGCTATAACACCACATGAGTCTTCCAAATAGGCCGGTTCCCGGTGGTCCAAAGAATAATTTACTCTGAATATCTGTGCAACCACCTGCAAGTAACACCCCCCTAGTAACTACATATGCAGTCTGACCTACACAGGTAACTGTAGGCTTGATCTGATACCTAGCTCAGAATAAGTTCTTGAAGTACAAATAAAACAGTTACATTAAAGCTTGGAGGTGATGCTCTTCCACGGAACGCCTCACCAAAGGGCCTGTTTAAAAAACCTTGTTGCCTGGACTGCTGTGTTCCCATTCGCGGGTGCCAGCAGGAGTGTGTGTGTGTGTTGGGGGGAATGCTTGGGCACTCCAAGGGCCTGGAGCCCCCCTTGTGTCAGGATGTGTTTTGGATGAGGACGCTGTGTACCTAGGCAGAGAAGCCTGGAGCCATGTGGGAGATTGGAATAGGGAAGGGGAAAGCTGTGGGGTGAAAAGTAGGCTGGGAGAGTAACCCCCCGAGTGGGAAAGTTTGTGGTTTCTGGGGCCATGGAAAGGTTTGTGGTCACAGTGAATCTTGACAGAGTAAAATAATCCGTGTCTCCTCCAGGAGATGTTAGATCTCATTTTACAGTGGACAGAAGTGTCAGGCAGCTCCCCAGTTCAGTAGGGCAGTTGTCCCTGGCAAAAATTCTTACTTGTTAACCACTACAGTAACAGAGAAGCCAAACACTTGTTTTTCACCTAACCAATCAAATGAGCTCTGTGTGAGCTAGCCAGCAAAACAAACTGCTCTGGCATCCTGGGCTGCGAATAATACACTGAAGGCCTTGGGCTGATGGCACAAGAGATCTCTATTGGTGAAGCAAACTTTTCCTTGTAAAGCTGGGAAGTGCTTATCACAGGCCAAATATAAAATAAAGATGGCTCCCAAAGGAATAGAGACTAAGCACACCCTGTCTTCTCTAGTCTTGAGGATATGCTTGAAACGATCCAAACGACTATTCCTTGGTAGAACTATCCAACAAGAGAGAGGCATGGTGGGCTAATGTATGGTGTTTGGAAAATACCTGAGGAAGATGAGGGAGAACCAGCACCAACCTGATAGCAGAATGCAAAGACTTATTAAGGATGTAAACTAAAGAGGTTGCTCTAGGGGTCCGAGCACAGGACTGGGAGTTAGGAACTCCTGAGTTCACCTTCTAGCTCTTAGTTCTTTTGGGGACTTGACAAGTCACTTCACCTTTCTATTCTACTCTGTATAGGTTCTTACACTGCCCTTGTCACCACTGGGAGACCTCAAGTGAATTTCTGCCTCTGAGAAACCAGGTAGAAATGGCTCCTGAGGAGTGGGGTGGACTGTGACATTGGGTACGTCACATGGTATTTGATAAGCTGAAGCTATAACAGGCTGCTTATTTCCACACACTAGAAACGCTGCAAATCATGGCCTGAAATTTCCCAAATATCCCCATAGAAAACTCTAGCAAGTCACAGATGTTCGGGGGCTTATTCCTTCACCCACTTACTTCCCTGGTCCTTCTCACGTGAACAGAGAGCAACAATACCCAAAGTCTAAAGGTGCAAACAATTCGATGTTTATTGGGGTGAACTTCCAGCAAGCATGATTCCAGTTTCCTTCCTTAGTGTTCCCCTTCCCAGCTCTGACACTACAGAGCCTTACCTGTGTCCCTGTTTCCATCCCCCCCCCAGCAAAACATGACTCCAATTTTCCCACCCCATTCCGTTCCCATTTCCCCCTTGCTTCCTGATTGACTGCAGACTATATAGTAAAACTTGTATAGCTTTACCTAAACCTATCATTTTACTGAAATTTAACTAACCAATCCTAACGTATTGTAACATGATTATTTAACCAATTATATCCCACCATCTTAATTAGTTTACACCCAGCAAAATTAATTATACAGCAGACAGAAACAATCACAGAACCAGACAGAGACCATGCAAATAAACAATAGCAAAGTGGGAACTATAATAACAAAACAATACAGAAGTGAGGATTTCACAACTACATCTATAAAGACATAAGGGTTTCCCAGCTGTGTCTATTGATAAGTGAGTTCTTACCAAACAGAAAACTATCAAACTAAACTTCCTTTTATATCCTCTAGGCTCTTCCCTTTCTCTGGAGGTGATAGATCAAATCACCTTTCCAACAGCTCCATATTGCCTTATTTCAATGTGACTAGTTTGGAATGTGAGGATGTGACCAGTCGCTTCCCAGCTTATGGCTGCCTCTGCTGCTTAGCCAGAGATGTTAACCTGAGAACAGGGCCTCAGACTGTCACAGTAAGAGAAGGCCCTTACACCAGCAGACAGTGATTTTGATTCTTTCTTTTATACCTCTGTAACTAGCTAAGTGATAAGAATACACCTAAATTCTTAAGAGTATAGGCCTTTATAGACAGGCCTGAATATCTATATCCTAACAATAGGCACACAAGTATACTCCTGCTTCACCAAGGTCATCTGAATTTAACAAGAGCTGACTTCTGCAGCTTGATACAAACATTGCCACTCTACTCAAAATCCTCTGCACAGCCGCTCCAAGTAAACATCTCCGCCCCTGAAATACAAGGCCACTCAGTAACACTTTAGGTTCTTCCCCCCATCGTGGCACCTCCTTGATTGGATGAAGGGTCTGACTGCTTGGCAGGTTTTGAGGTACTGTGTAGTATGTGCAAGCCTGCTGGAAAAGCAGTAACTCTAAAAACAGGTTGTGCACTTAAGTGTGGCTTGCAAACACCTGTCCTAGATTTGCATCTGAACCATTTCCTGGGGATGTAAAGTAGCAGGAATGTGCTGTGCTTTGTAGACATGCTGAGGACAGGCAACACTGGACCCTGGTTCAGCTGGCCATTAGGTCCCTATCTTGCTTAACTGAATAGAAAGTGCACTCTGTCGGTTCAGTGCCCGCTAGTTAGCACAACAGGTTAAACAGTTGCCAGGGGCAGGGGTTTAGCCCATCCCAGAGTTGTGAGAACTCTATTTTCTTTGCTAATAAGGCCTTCTGTTCTGGTGTAAGGGAAGAAATCAGACAGAATTGACAGAGCAAGACTTATCTGGATATCTCTCAAAGCCTCTGCTGGGGAAGGCATTGGGATACTCCAGGAGTCACTTGGCATCGTTTAGCTCATGCTTTGAAATCCATCAAGGCTTTTGCTATAAACCTCTAAGCACCGAAAAACAAAATCTTGGCTCGAGAACAATCATTGCCTTGGCTTGTATCCTGGGACTGAGTGACTTATGTTTCTGCCTTGGTGGGAGGATTCCCCCTTTTATTTTAGACAAGTTGGGTCGCATTGATCTGAAGCCTAACTTGCAGACTGGAGTCCTTTTTTAAATCAATCAATCAATCAATCAGTGACAATCAGAACTCAATGTTACTATTTTGAAAACAAAAGGAGGGGGAAAGCCCCTGTGCACTCTGCCAAGAGAGAACAAAGAACAGCCAAAGCACACAACTTCTGGCATTTTACTTGGAAAGAAAGCATTCATCCACATGTCAAGTAGGGAGCTGCCTTCTGCATTCTTGATCCAACCTGACAAAGCTGCAGCTTGAATAATTAAATCCTGAACAGCAAAGTGCAAAAGAGACCAAGGACCCTGGTGATCTTAATGGTTTGGAAGCTTCCTTGACAAACGTTTGGTTTATAAACAAGCCCAGGACCAGACTGACACCCCTGATTCCCCAATAACTACTTGGAGGGTTAGTGACCAATCCATGCACTCTGGCAGGAGAGATGGTACACCCATCTCCCTGTCCTCCTCCCTGTCCCCTCCCTCCATTGTGCATCCCATACAAGAGCCTGACACCCCATGGAGTGCAGGGACTGCTCTCTCACTACGTCCCACAAGGGACACTCAAAGAGCTTGGCTTGTTTAGCTTAACCAAAAGAAGGCTGAGGGGAGATAGGATTGCTCTCTATAAATATATCAGAGGGATAAATACCAGGGAGGGAGAGGAATTATTTAAGCTCAGTACCAGTGTGGACACAAGAACAACATATATAAACTGGCCATCAGGAAGTTTAGACTTGAAATTAGACGAAGGTTTCTAACCATCAGAGTGAAGTTCTGAAACAGCCTTCCAAGGGAAGCAGTGGTGGCTTCAAGACTAAGCTTGATAAGTTTATGGAGGGGATGGTATGATGGGATAGCCTAGTTTTGGCAATTAATTGATCTTTGACTATTAGTGGTAAATATGCCCAGTTGCCTGTGTTGGGATGTGAGATGGGGTGGGATCTGAGTTACTACAGAGAATGCTTTCCTGGGTGTCTGGCTGGTGAGTCTTGCTCACATGCTCAGGGTTTAGCTGATCGCCATATTTGGGTTCAGAAAGGAATTTTCCTCCAGGGCAGATTGGAAGAGGCCCTGGGGGGTTTTCGCCTTCCTCTGCAGCGTGGGATACACGTCAATTGCTGGAGGATTCTCTGCACCTCGAAGTCTTTAAACCACGATTTGAGGACTTCAATAGCTCAGACATAGGTTAGGGGTTTGTTACAGGAGTGGGAGAGATTACAGGTTTGTTACAGGTGGGAGAGATTCTGTGGTCTGCATTGTGCAGGAGGTCAGACTAGACAATTATAATGGTCCCTTCTGACCTTAAAGTCTATGATTCTGTGATTCTAAGGGTACCTGGCCCTACCTCACCCTTACTCCCTTTGTAAGGTCAGTCTAAAATCTGATGCAGCCTGTTCTCTCTTGCATATGGCTACCCCTGGAGGCAAAGCAGATTCACACTCCCCCTTCCTTGGGTCCATGCTTAAATGGCATAATCTAGTGCATGCTTCTTGTGGTTTAATGTTAATACTTCTAATGCCAATGGCCCTGCACTCTATCAAATCACACCAAGATAGTAAGAGAACCTGCTGTCTCAAAACTGAGTTCAGAGCTTCAGATAAGTGGCCACCCCACATCTGTGTTTCTCTGTTGCTAAGACTTCATACAGCTGCTCTTAGCAACCTTGATGTGTGCAGTGGTCCAAACTCATACAACGGTGACTTTCAGCAGGATGGCTTAGGAAATTAAAAACTTTTACCAGTTTTCTGTACCCAGATCAATTCCCTCTCCCTAAATGCATTGGCTACAATATTAGGTGCCTGGCTCTGGCCTGTGACTTCACCCCAAGTAAATGCCGTAAGGACTGGGGATGTTGGATTGCTCGTTCACCCCTTGCAGACCGATAGGGAATGAAACTTGGTTCTCCAGACTGTAGAGAATGAGCTAGCTGCTCTCCTACGTGCATTTTTAAGGTTGAGCAAATGAAGGTAACTTTAATGTGCACTTCCAAGCTGAACTCAATTGCTCCCGAGACGCCAGGACAAAAGCACCGGTTGTCTCATCTTGTGCAATTAGGCATTTTTCCATTGTTGTTGTTGTATATAGCCTGCACAGATTGTTTGCACAGCCTTCTGGTATTGAGATAAGAAATATCTCTGCCTCTTACTAGCTGTGTGTTCCATCAGAACAATCTAGGGAAAACAACTTTCTTCAGGAAAGACTGCGTCTTTGAAAGAGGCTTTCCTATGTTTGAGTACAGCCCCGCCTTGGTTCACACAAGTATTTATACTAATAAATCTATCTAACAACAAATACCATATGTCAGAAGCGAACTGTTTTCTCAAATGTGCTGACTCCTTGGGTTTGGCTCATCAATCAGACACTCACGGACTCAGTACTTAATGACCAAAGCAGCTGTCTTCCAGTGGGAACAAAAATAGGCTTCTCGCTTGTGGATCTGAAGTGGAGTTTTGCCAGCCTGATAAAAGCTGGCATACCTGCAAAATCTTATTAGGACTCCTAGAATTCTAACTCATGAGCTGTCCAGGGTGCACTCCAGAAATGAGCTGACAGCCTGTCCTCTCCTAAAGGGGAAATTTAAGAGATAGAGAGAGGATAGCAGGTGACTCTCCTGTACGTAATGCAGATGGGTACTCTCCTGAGCCAGTCAGCCTGATTCTGCTTTCATCCGTGTAAAACTAAAATTCCATTCACTTCAATGGAGTCGCTCTTGATTTATGCCAATGTGAATTGATAATTGAGATCCAGTGACTTATTTGCTACTAGCCCAGCCTGGCACAGGAGCAGAAGAGAAAGGTGAGGAACAGTGTTCCCTGTGCTCCTTTCTCTTCCACCCTTTAGTGTTGTCTTTCTTTTCCCTGGTCCCCAAAATCCACAAACTTGCTCTCTGAGCCAGCTTTATGAACAGCAAAAAATTGACCCACTATATGCCTTTCTCTGTTTCCTTAGAGCAAGTCATGGCGGAAGATCAAAAATATGGTGCAGTGGTCCCCCTTTGTTATGTCCTTCAAGAAAAAGTATCCTTGGATTCAACTAGCAGGGCATGCAGGTATGGAAGGTTGAGCTGTGCCGTGTCATCAAGGGAACCCTCCATGGTGTGAGACTAATGAAGATTTGGGAAGTCTCCTGATTGTTCAGTTAATCAGCTGTGTTGGCCTCAATTGTCTCTGTGACACTCATTAAGTGCTCACCTTGAATCTGTCTCTGGGGAAGCAGGGCCTTGAGGGAGGGACTGATCTAAATGCTACATTGCATCATGTGGAGATGAAGGAGATCCCAGTGTGGGCATGCTTGTGAAGTGTAGTGTTATCCCTGCTGCCCGATGCTGGAGTTACTCCTGTCACTCAAGCAGTAGAGGTTTGTGCTCGGCTGATGAAGGTTCCAAGTTCAAACTCTGCCGCTTAGCCATGTGTGGGGGTGTTACTCTCCTTCATCAGGCCCTGGAAGCTACCATGATTAGAGGCAGTGGTTCGGGGGCCGGGAAAGGAGTGATAGAGTCCCCTCAAATGAGTAGTAAGAGTAGTACATATAGCTTTGACTCTCACTTGAGGTCTGTCATGTCAGATCCTGTTAACTTTTGATACTGATGCATCCGATGAAGTGAGCTGTAGCTCACGAAAGCTCATGCTCAAATAAATTGGTTAGTCTCTAAGGTGCCACAAGTCCTCCTTTTCTTATGTAACACTCAGTAGCAGTTCATTATGCCTTGATTGTTCTGGGTGGGGATGTCAGCAGGGGCTTGAGGCTTCATGACTATCTGCCTGCTTTCCTCTGTGAAGGGTCTGCACCCGAGTAAGCACTGTGTTGCCTTTTGTCTCTCAGGTAGCTTCAAGGCTGCAGCCAATGGCAGGATACTCAAGAAGCACTGTGAATCTGAGCAGCGGTGCTTGGACCGCTTGATGAACGATGTCCTTAAGCCCTTTGTTCCTGCCTACCATGGAGACGTGGTGAAGGATGGGGAGCGGTACAATCAGATGGAAGACCTGCTGGCTGAATTTGACTCCCCCTGCGTTATGGACTGCAAGATGGGAGTCAGGTTAGTGCTGCTAGGTGCATTGGCTTGTAACTGAGTAGAAAGGAGCAGCCTGAGTTCAAGAATCCAAATCCAGTGCTTAAAGCAACATAATACCCGAGTAAAGACTATCCAGAGCAAACTGGCTACTCTGACAGGCTCACCTGGCCATAGATGACTATTGCCCAGGGCTCTAGAGAGGGAAGCCAAGCGGGTGTGGGTGGGAGACACAAGAGGAAACCTGGGCTGGGAAATGGTGGAACAGACTCCTGCAGTCACAGGCTGGTGACTGTAGTGTACTGTGAAAGTGGATTGCTTGGAGCTGCAGGGGGCTGTTGCATCAGTCTGCACTAGTAGCCCATTTCTGTTCCAGGGGTCTGGGGGTGGCACTTTTGAGACAGTACCTTGCCCTGCTCTCTCAGCCACAAGGGGCACTGATCTAAGGGGGGGGGGCACATTTCAGGAGTTGTATAGGGGTCAGAATAGAGATCCTTGAATGAAGCAGCTTTAAAAAGAGGTGAGACACAGTGAGAGAGCCCTGCTTGGGAGCTCCCACCACAAGTTGCCTTAAGTCCAGGCAGGGGTAGCATTTCTTGGACATCACACACCTAGACTAAAACACAAGCAGTGCTGTTGCACACCCGCCTCTGGCTCTGTGGTGAAGAGCACCAGGGAGTTGCACCCCTCTCTGAAGGAAGAACAGCATTTACCACCTAATGTTTTACACTATCAAAGTATATTCTAGCGTGCTGAGACAAGGTCTATCAGGACAGCTCATGTTCTGGGAGATGCCCCAATGAAAACATCGGGGCATATGTGTACTCCATGTGTGGCTGTAGCCCATTCAAGCTGCAGCGAAGGCCTTGGTGCTAGCTGTCAGCCTTCTTGTATCTCTGCCTGAGACTCTCCACTTTAGATCTGAGTTCAAACAGCTTTTAATCCTTTCCCTTACTTCTCACCTGCTCTTGCATGCTCTTTGGGATACAGTGCATCTGATGAAGTGAGCTGTAGCTCATGAAAGCTCATGCTCAAATAAATTGGTTAGTCTCTAAGGTGCCACAAGTGCTCCTTTTCTTTTTGTGAATACAGACTAACACGGCTGCTACTCTGAAATGAGTATGTAATATTCTACTCTGTCCTTCATCAGTGAATCCTGAAGCCTTTCACAAAGAGTGAGCATAAGTATCCTAGGCTTTCTTAAAAAGAAAAGTATTACCAGCAGGAGAGTGGGGTGGGAGGAGGTATTGTTTCATGGTCTCTGTGTATATAATGTCTTCTGCAGTTTCCACAGTATGCATCCGATGAAGTGAGCTGTAGCTCACGAAAGCTTATGCTCAAATAAATTGGTTAGTCTCTAAGGTGCCACAAGTACTCCTTTTCTTTTTGCGAATACAGACTAACATGGCTGTTACTCTGAAACTAGTCTTTCTTGGAACCCATATACGAACTATCAAAATTCAATCCTGCAAACACTTAGCTATGCAGACCTTAATCATGGAACTAGTCCTGTTGACTTCAATGGGATTATTTGAATGAGTAAGGATTACACATGGGCAAGCATTGCAGGATCAGGTTCTTAAGTTTTTATGTTGAAACCTAAAGCCAGTATGCAGATTCAGGCCAGATATAAACCACTAGCCAGCTTGGATTTTAGATCCCCGTGAAGGACAAGCTTAAAGCTTAGATGTGGTAGAGATGCTTATGCTTTCTGGAAAAGCTGAGGGAAGAGAGGAATTTATTTTTTTCCTTCTTCTTCTTCTTCCCCTTTTGAACTCCTGATGTGAAACATGAACTGGCATGTCAGACTGCCAGACACAAAACCCATACTCCCCTCCAGAGGGGGTGGGGGAGGAATGCAGGTAATGGAATGCTGGCAGTCTCCAAGCTAGAGGCAGGGTTGAAGTGTAACTTGAAGGAAATGGGGAGTGGGTCTGTCCCCTGGGCTGACAATTAACTGTTGAATTGGAATTCATTTGCAAATTGGATACAATTAACTTAGGCTTGAATAGAGACTGGGAGTGGCTAAGTTATTATGCAAGGTAACCTATTTCCCCTTGTTTTTTCCTACCCCCCCCTCCCCCAGACGTTCTTGTTAAACCCTGGATTTGTGCTGGAAATGGCCCACCTTGATTATCATACACATTGTAAGGAGAGTGGTCACTTTAGATAAGCTATTACCAGCAGGAGAGTGGGTTTGTGGGGGGGGAGAGAAAACCTGGATTTGTGCTGGAAATGGCCCAACTTGATTATCATACACATTGTAAGGAGAGTGATCACTTTAGATAAGCTATTACCAGCAGGAGAGTGGGGTGGGGGGAGGTATTTTTTCATGCTTTGTGTGTATAAAAAGATCTTCTACACTTTCCACAGTATGCATCCGATGAAGTGAGCTGTAGCTCACGAAAGCTTATACTCAAATAAATTGGTTAGTCTCTAAGGTGCCACAAGTCCTCCTTTTCTTTTTAATTAAATCTTGTTCACACGCCCCCACAAGAAAACCCACTGTCCTAGTATCTCTGCCTATATGCTGTTCTTTGTATCTCTGAAAGGAGGCAGGCTGTTCTGCTGCACTGTTTTGCTTGGCCTCTGCTTCACAGAAGGGGAATGAAGTTCAAGTTACTGCATGAACAAGTAGAAAAATATTCTGAGCAGGGTTAACCAATGCTTTGCCCAAAAGAGCACATCCTCGTCAAGGAGGTTACGGAAGATAATTTCCTTAAAATTTGCTTGCACTGGCAGTAAGACCTCTAAGCCTGGTCTGTGCTGGTGTCGTTGACAAGCCAGGAGGCTACAGCAGTGCAGGAAGTTGTGAAAGGGGCTGTATATCCCTTTGCCACACTGTTATCAGTGGGTGGAATTAGGCAAAATCATCTGTATGTGATTGCCGAGCGGGTAGCTAGAGCTTGACTTTCAGGGGAGATCTGCAATACAGTGGAGTCAAAACAGCATTTGTGTTAAAATATACATAATGGTGCAAAAAGGTGCACACTAAAGCTTACCAATGGAGGCTCAATGAGGAAAGCAAATTGCATTTTCAACTCTTAATGCCTCTGGGACAGGATCTCCACAGTGGCTAGGCAGCTGCGGTGCTGTGGCTGCATCTGTACTGGACCTGGCTTGCTGACTGCGGCCTCCACATGCTAGCAAAATAAAGAGAGAACTGTCTACTTCCAGCTGTGTACAGCTCCTAACACAATAGCTGCTCAGGGTCCCTAGGTGTTACCACAATACAAAATAAGGCTTATACCCATAATTGCAGCTACATGAAGTTTACAATGTTCAGTGGCTAGCAGAGGATTTCAGAATCTAGATAGCAAGGGTCCAAACCAAAGGATTGAGACGTATACTCTGGCTTGTCAGAAATGGGATTTTGGTTCAGGCTTATCTCCTCAAATATGTTGCACCACAGAAGGTTAAAGCATTCCTCTGAGCTGAGCTGTTGGCTATTCCCAGCCAAGCAGGAGCTGTGGGTTTTCCCACTCTAGCAGTGCTGTGAAGATAGTGTACTCCCTACTGCATGCATCTGATGAAGTGAGCTATAGCTCATGAAAGTTTATGCTCAAATAAATTT
The DNA here is from genome assembly GCF_965140285.1 of Lepidochelys kempii. Classification (NCBI taxonomy): domain Eukaryota; kingdom Metazoa; phylum Chordata; order Testudines; family Cheloniidae; genus Lepidochelys; species Lepidochelys kempii. The sequence goes on from NC_136382.1 coordinate 158,476,467, forward strand.
GTTAGTCTCTAAGGTGCCACAAATCCTCCTTTTCTTTTTGCGGATACAGACTAACACAGCTGCTACTCTCAAACCATGCAATGTTGTGGGTGCAGGAAGAGACTGCTTGTTTACGCCTTACCACCCTTCTTCTTTCCAAGTGAGAAGCAATATTACCTTGCTTTGGAAGGCAGCGGCCTCCTCCAGTTACCTTCAACCTAAAATCAAATTTGTTGGGGCACAGGATAAAGTGATGGATAAAGCCTAGGGGAGACTGAGAGGGGGAGGGAAGGGTATCCACAGATTAAGAGACTCTGGACTCCTCACTATGCTCGGAGGGGGAGTATTTCAGACCATACTGCCCACTCCCTCCTCCCACCCAAAAGTCACATGCTAACTGAAGCCACAGCCCTTCGCCACTTCGTTTCAGGTGAGGTTTTAAAAGAGAGGAGGCTCTGGTAATGTCCTGCCATGTGATCAGATGCCTTGGTTCTGAAACAGATATAATCTAGCCTAGCAAGGTCCCATGAGAAATACGCATAAACCCCGTCCCACATATTCTCTCTAGCACACGCCCCCTTGCGTTCTACTTGAGATGTGGAAGTAAAGCACCCATTGAGCACCACTTCCTGGGCATACGCAAAACAGAAAGAAAGCATGGCCCATCTGCAGAGAGCTAGTCCTTAGCTACCTAAGAGAATAGCTTTGTTGTAACTGGTCTTTGGATGTGAAGGGATACAGCAGGGTTATTTGCTTCATTGTGTCTTGCTGGTTTATCCAATCTGCCATACCAAACTACTTCGACTCTGACAGGATCCCAGTACAAAACAGGATTGAACTGAGACAGTAGCTGGCAGAGAGACTTCCAAAAACCATGCTATAGGGCAGAGGTGGGCAAACTATGGCCCACAGGCCGCATCCGGCCCACAAGCCATTTTAATCCGGCCCTCGAGCTCCCGCTGGGGAGCGGGGTCTGGGGCTTGCCCCGCTCCAGCGCTCCAGCCAGGGCACAGGGTCGGGGGCTGCTCTGCGCGGCTCCCGGAAGCAGCGGCATGACCTCCCTCCGGCTCCTACGCATAGGGGCAGCCAGGGGGCTCTGCTCCACATGCTGCCCCCGCCCTAAGCACCGCCTCTGCAGCTCCCATTGGCTGGGAACCACGGCCAATGGGAGATGCAGGGGCGGTGCCTGCAGATGGGGCAGCACACAGCAGAGCCGCCTGGCTGCACCTCCATGTAGGAGCCAGAGGGGGGACATGCCACTGCTTTTGGGAGCTGCTTGAGGTAAGTGCCTCCCGGAGCCTGCACCCCTGAGCCACACACCCCCGTACCCCAACCTCCTTCCCCAGCCCTGATCTCCCTCCTGCCCTCCGAACCCGTGGTTCCAACCTGGAGCACCCTCCTGCACCCCAAACCCATCATCCCCGAGTCCACCCCAGAGCCTGCACCACCATCTGGAGCCCTCCTCCCCCCCCGCTGCACCCCACCCCAAGTGTCCCAGCCCGGAGCCCCCTCCCGCACCCTGCACTCCTCATTTCTGGCCCCACCCCAGAGCCTGCAATTTCATGAGCATTCATGGCCTGCCATACAATTTCCATACCCTGATGTGGCCCTTGGTCCAAAAAGTTTGCCCACCTCTGCTATAGGGAGTGGAATTTCAGTAGATGATGCTTTTGCTCAGTCAGTGTCAAAGCAATTTCCTACAATTGTGTTAGAAGGCCCTGTTCTGCTATTCTGGAGATGTAAAATCAAGGTTTTGATCCCTTGTAGCTATTAGATATGGTTGGACTTTATGAATAACCTCTGTGTTCTGGCCAGATTCACATTGTGGTAATTACATTCTGCCTTCCTGATTTCCTGCTGCATTTCAACTGGGTGGCTTTCCATCTGCTCTCCTAAACTCTTAAATGGCTGCCCCAGAGCGAGATGCATTTTCACGGGGTAGGTTAAATGATTTTTTTAGAATCTTTACTACTTCAGGTGGGCTTTGAGGATTATAGCTTGTGAAATACTGATTCACATGTGTTTCTAGAGTGAAACTTACCATTGGGGGCAAGTCCTGGGGGGAAGGATGGGGGAACCATGAGTTGGAAGATTAAGGCCAGATATCATGAACAAGTCCTCTGTTTAGGAAGCAGCAAATGGTGAAGGTTATTGAATGTCTCTGCTACCAGAGGAAGGGGTAGAATTTGATTTGTATGTATTATAATTTCGATGGATAATATCACCAATGTGTATTTGTAAGCATTTTTTCTATTGTTAGCTATTTAAATTTTCACAGAGGTGGGAAATTCTGGGGCTGGGGCCGGGGGTGGAGAGCAACAATGGAGGTGTTAGAAATAATTATTTCATGATAATAGACATTGAGATACAGAAAGTTCAACCTTCATAACCATTAAAACACAAATTGTCAACATCACACGTCAAAATATGTGAAGTAAATATCCTTAAATCAGACTTTAGTACGTTCTCAAGCGGCAGTTTTTTTACTTGGCCGAGCTATAAATGTTGTTGATCATTGATGGAAAGATTTTTTGTGTCACTTTGTGCGTGTGTGTGTGTACAGTGAAATTGGACGTTTGCAGATAAAAATCAAATCCTTCCAAGCCCACCTATAGAGCCCAAACCAGTGCTGTAAACTGTGACAACAGGGCCTTCATAAAGAGCAGTGGAGAAGCCAAACCCGGCACAGAGTTTATTCCTTAGCAGATCTTGTTAGTTCAACAGATGATGGCAAAAGTGTTTGTTCTGAGAGGGACTTATCCAAAGGCAGGTCTTAGCTGTTGCTTGTGACTGAGCAGATCCTATCTCAGCATTTTCACCCTGTCCTAGAGGCGCCTGCCCTTTCTCCACCCGCGGGTTTCTCTAGGAAGTGGCAGCTTACATCTGTCTGGAGGCTGACTGAAAACAGCTGTAAGACTTTGTTGCCAATTCCCCGATTTATCACAGTTATCACTGTGAGATGACTGGCCAAAATCCACAGCAAGGGTAATAAACACTCTGTATGTCTTCTTCAGAGAACAGAATTTCAGATAAATGGGACCCAGAACAATAAAAATCTATGGAAAAGGACATATATGTCCAATGGAGGAACACACACTCCAACCCCTCCCAGTTGTCTCATTGTTTTTCATTATGAATCCTACAGACCTGTTCAAAGTTACACCTCTTCACTCTGCTCTGCATTTTACAGGAGTGGGAACAGGTTTATGCCTCCTTGATAGTCCAACTGAAACAGACTAATGCCAGATGAACTAAGCTATCTTGAAACAGCTTTGTATGAAAACATCCTGTTTAATACCCTGTTTGCTGCAGCACAACGTGGTGTGCGGTGAGGGGGAAGGGTCATGTACCAAAAAGCACAAGACAGACTTCAACAAAAATCAAAGCATGTCAGCTGATTTTCAAAGGGAACATCAGATGCTGTTAACAGTCAAATGTTGGGATGTAGCAACTTCTCTCTCTCTCTTTTTGAATTGTGTCAGTTTCCATGGCACATGGTCTGTTGACAGAGCACATTTTGAAAGCTTCATTTAGCTCGGGAGAATAACTCCTTGTTTAGGTTTGCTCAGCGTTCCAAACTGGTTATCCAAGACAAACCTTGAGTAATCTGCTCCTAAGTTATTCCAGAGGAGAAGGGTTGAGTGAAAGAGAAAACCTCCCCCCTCTCGTTGATGACACTGATTTGGTGCACGTTAAGGGTCTGAGGCTTGAGTGGAAGTAGGGCCTTGAAGGTGATTGCAAAAACCTGATGCAGTTGCGCAGTGGCCAGATCAATGGTCATGGAAAATGATCCCACTGACTGAGTTTCTGTATGGGCTGGAGGGGGTGTTGTGGGGGGCCTCAGAAGAGGTTACAGTAACTGGAGTGGTGAGGGCCCAGTAGGGTGACCAGATGTCCCGATTTTAAAGGGACAGTCCTGATTTTTGGGTCTTTTTTCTTATATTGCCACCACCCCCTGTCCCGATTTTTCACATTTGCTGTCTGGTCACCCTAGGGCCCAGACAGTTTTAGCTGAAGGCTGATCTTTGGAATGAGGGAGAGGAAGATGTGGCAGGACTTGGACAGGAGAGGTGCTTACTACCTCACAGGACCGGTCCGTTGGTGGAGAAAACCTACAGCTCTTAAATACCACATCAGCGGCATCCTAAGCTTATCCAGTATTTATCCAGGACCGAACATGGTCATCTGTTTCCCTGATATCTTTGACTTGCTTCAGCAAATCCCCATAGAGTTACCTCTCAGTTATGTAAACTCTACCCATTGATCAGAAGATGACACCATCTAATGTACCAGAGTCCTGTTAGATATTTCGCAGTGAGAGGAGGGTAGCTGTGTTGGAATAGATCTGGCAGAGGTATTACTGGCCTGCCTCAGTCCCCATAGCCCACTCATACCTGTCAGGAGGGAACTGTGGGGCCGCAAGGATAGGCTGAGTGGAGGAACTAATCTGATTTTAGCCATATTAATTTTGAATCCTGAGTAAATTCAGAATGTCTGAAGTATTTGCAACAGGGTGAAAGGTTGGGGTACTAAACTGTGCAGGATCAGTTAAACAAGTCTTATGTAGGTTAATGTCTTCACATTTCTCTATAGGCAGCTACTCCCTGGATATCTTCTGTTATCTCAGGTACATGCTTTCTGGGGCAAGGACTGTTGCTAACTATGCAGTGCCTGACACAGCAGGGCTCTGATTCTGACTGTAGCCTCTAGGCACTACTGCAGTACAAGTGTCTTGTGTTTCTCTTGGCCCCTCTCTGCAAATGGCAGAGCAGCTCCTACTGAGCCAGCCCTTGGAACATGTTATAAATTGGACCATTTTGGGGTTGCTCCTGAATTGTAATGTTTGTCTGTGGGCTGAGCTCTGAATGATGGCAGGTGTGCTGGAAATAAAAAAGCTTTTCTGTGTATGCTGCATTTGCCTTCAGTATCTGCTTTCTTGGTGTAACTGAAGGTAGCAGATGGACTTTTCCTGTACCGCGTCTCAGGTTGCTAATGTTGAGTTTTTGTTTGCAGAACCTGTTCATGAGTTACATGGCCTGAGGCCTGTATACACATTTATTGCAACCCCAGGTGTTGGGGGTTCTTGTTCTTTGGAAATTGCCCGTATGACACTGCCTTTTTAGGTCTTAGTCCTGTGAGGACCTTGAGTGCCCTCGCTTCCAAGTGAAGTCAATGGGAGTTGAAGGCACTTGGACTTCCTGTTACGGACTATATTGGGGGATCAGTCCCTTAGTAAGGAGTGCCGTCCCTCCTCAGTGCTATTAACGTCAACTGCTAATAATCTTTCTGCCTCCTTTGCAGAACGTATTTGGAGGAAGAGCTAACAAAGGCCAGAAAGAAGCCAAACCTGCGGAAGGACATGTATCAGAAGATGATTGAAGTAGATCCCAATGCCCCAACCGAGGAGGAGAATGCCCTGCATGCAGTAACCAAGCCCCGATACATGCAGTGGAGGGAGACCATTAGTTCTACAGCAACACTGGGATTCAGAATCGAGGGGATAAAGGTGAGTCTGCTTGACCCATCTCCATGCCATAACACTGGTCACTGGTAGGATTCTTGGGAAAACTAGCCTGGGAGAAGTATTAAGTTCCTACAACCCCTATTAGTAGCATGAAATTTCTGTAGCCAAACTTGGTGAAATGTGCACAAAAAACAATCTCTCTGAACCAGGCTCATGGCATTTCAAGATGTCCTATGCCATCTTATGGCTTCTGAGGGGAACCTTGGAAAACTGCTCTTTCCACCCAAAACAGCAGGCAAAGCTTTGACTAAACTTTTGGGTCCTAACTTGCCCCAATAACAGAGAACTGAGCCCGTTCCAAACTTTAGAGATATTTTTAAAAAAATCGTGATCCACCTCTGTGACCTGAAAATTCAAAGCAGCATTTGTTTCTGCTCCTTCCCCTTCCGGTCTCTCGAGATATGGTTGTAGAAGAGAGGAGTGAAATGTTGTGATAAAGGCACAAGTAAACTGGGGAAAGTCTGCATGACAAATAAGTCCTCTGTAAAAGCTCTGCACATTTGACTCGTGTTTCACTGACTGCCACCGTCCCTGATGGCACTAGAGAGCTAGCAGCTCTAACTACTGAAAAGCGAGGCCATGTAGCTTTGCCACAGGAGCGCCGTAGTGTAGACCCTTCCTATAGTGATGGAAGATATTTTTTCTGTCTATGTGGGTAATCCACCTTCCCAAATAGCAGTAGCTAGATTGACAGAAGAATTCTTCCATCGCCATAGCTGTGTCTATGCTGGGGCTTAGTTCGGCTTAACTATGGCGCTCAGGAGTGTGGATTTTTCACGTCCCTGAGTGCCGTAGTTATGTGGACCCAACTTGTAAGTGTAGACCAGGCCCTAGAGTAATAGTTGCTGTGTAACATCCTAGCAGCTTAAAATTGCCCTCTAGAGGCAGCTTGTCTAATTGACTTTGCAGCACTTCTTGGAATGCAGAGGCTGGGATCCTAATTGCATCTATGAAATTACAACTGTAGTAGATTGTTCCTCTCCTCCCCTCTCCCCCAGACAAAAACATGATCCAATCCTTTTAGTACATGAGCCAGTCTCTATAATGGAGGGAAGCAAAAGCCTAAATGGAGCTGAACTTTACCAAAGCTCAGGGTGTCTGTTTTGGTGTCTGGAATGGTCGTGCTAAAGTTCTGAGCTGAAACCTTGATCCAAACCAGAATGTGGGTTTTAGTTTGTGCCCATCTCAGATTGCAGTATCAAGGCATGATCATTATCAGGGGCTATGGAGATTCTTCTCCCACGTAACAGGATGCTCTGTCTCTCATTTAAACACAATGGGTAACTCTTGCAAAAGTGCTGAAGGACGTGTCTTCACTGCAGAATTAACTTGAGTTATCTACGCTTGAGTTACTTCTCTCAATTTTAGCCTAGCTTGAGTGAGAGCAGCCACCCTGCAAAATAGCATGCGAGCTGCTTTGTCCACTCAGGTGCTGCACTCACTCGTGTGTGGGTCTAAGAATTCTGGAGGCCGTCCCACAGTTCTTGGCACTGCAGTTAAGCAGAGCCACTCTATGAATTATCTCCCAGTGAATTGTGGAGGAGCTTGTCTGTCCCTTCATGAGGACGGTTGGGTGGGGGAGAGGAATTATGGGAAGGCATTGGAGGACTAGTGGCACATAGGTGGAACTAGCCTTCATCCACACTACAGGATGGTCATGTGAACAGCTAATGAGTTGTGCTAACTCGAGCTGCAGCCTGAGCCCCCTTATGGGCCAGCCAACTTGATTTACAAGCACCACACTCGAGTGAAGGGTTTGTATGTGTGAATGGGGAACAAGTTACAACTTTGCAGTGAAGACAAGCCCTAAGTGACCGAGGGTATGTCCACACTACAGCGGCACAGCTAAAGCACTGCAGCTGTGCCGCCGTAGCACCGTAGTGTAGATGCGTCCTACCTCAACAGAAGGGGTAGGTAATCAGTGTGGGTAATCCACCTCTCCGAAAAGGTGGTAGCCAGGCTAATGGAAGAATTCTACGGTGGGGGTTATGTCACTCTAACTATGTGGCACAGGGCACAAAATTTTTCACAGCCTTTAGCGATGCCGCTAGATTGATCACATTTTTAGGTGTAGATCAGGCCTTAGAAACATAAGTCTCATTGCAAGTTAATGGGTCTTAGGCGCTTTCAAACCCTTTACTAGAGATAAACATCCAATAGCTGTAGAACTGAATTAAAATGAAGGAAACCCTGCTTTGAACTGGGGAGAAGGGCAGAAGGGATTAAGAGTTCAGATCCACTAACCAGTGGTCAGACTGATTAAAACAAGCTGAGGTTAAAACAAATGGTAAGTGGTGGTTAAAACGAGTAGTGGCACTCGCTCCAACTGACACCCGCAACCCCAGCTGCTCCTTCAGTATTCTGTGGAGATCCTCGTAATCACAGCCCTGTTTTCTTAACACTCTTTGATCAACGGGAAAATGGCTGACATAGAGATTATTTGTATTGTCACTAGGCATCGGATTTAAAACTCAGTCAGCATTCTCACAGCTGCTGTTTCAGGCTGTCTGCATAACTGGGCAGGCGTCACTGCATCCATTTACGTTAGGGAGGGCTTCACAACCACAAGGTTGAGAGACTTGGAAAATGGGGGGCTAAATGCAAGCATACATTCTGGTGCAAAGACGGTGCCCCATTGAAAAGCACCTTCTTATTGAACTGCTGTGACTGGACCACTTCAACCCATGCTCCTAGCAAATGTTTTTTATTGGACAAATGCCGAGCAATGAAGGCGATCCCATTGTGAGAAGAGTGGGCCTTTCTGAGGTTGAATTGATGCAACAAGATTCATGACCAGAGGGCGGTATTGCATTTGTATCTGTCTGTGTAACTCAGGGACTTGCTGAAAGGGGCTAAAGTAAGAATAATCATTTTTTCAGCATGGTTGGTGTGCTGCAGCATAGTTGCTCTCCTGAGAGTCCTCCACCAGTGGCTACCTTCCCCCTTCAAAACCTTTATCGTCTTGCCATAATCCACACTCCCTCATCTGTTCCACCAGTTCTGACCACTGCTCAGTTTCCCCCTTCCCCTCCAGTTCTATTGGAGGCTGATTCTTACTGGCTGTGGAGAACTGTCCCATTTGACTGATTTTCCCAGCCCTCTTCAAAACACCACTAAATCCCCTCCTCTTTGCTCCCTCCACCCACTCAGACAGTTCCCTATATCAGCCCTTAATCTGAACAACCCTTCACCCATTTCCCATTGCTGTAACTGTCACTCTTTGGCTGGTGTACGTTATGAATCTAAAACCAGGGGTGAACGTGAGCTGGTAGGGGCCGGTCCTGTGTACCGGGAAGAAGCCACACCGGCCCGTACCCAGCCCACATTAAAGCGTTGCCGTGGGAGCGCTTTAACATCCCTGCCCCTTTTGCCTCCTCTGTCGGCGGCCCTGCTGGTAGGGTCCGTACTGGCAGGGCCACCGACAGAGGAAGCAAAAGGGGCAGGGATGGTCCTTTGCCGCTGCAGCGCTTTAATGTTGCTGCCCCCCCCCCATTGGCGCTTTAATGATCCTACCCCTTTTGGCCCCCCCAGCCGCCGACGGGTGGGGGAGGGGGCGCAAAGGGAGCAGCTGCCCTGGGGCTGGCGATTTAAAAGGGCCTGGGGCTCCAGACGCCACTGCCGCTGTAGCAGCAGCGGTGTGCAGAGCCCCGGCCCTTTAAATCAACACGGGAGCCCTGGGCGGCACAGGCCAGCCGGACTGGAAGGGCTGGCTGGGGGATGCTGATCGCCCAGCCCCGCCCCTTCCACCTGAGGCCCTGCCCCTTCCAGAGGCTGGAGCCGCCCCGCCCTGTACCGGTAAGTGGCCTCAGTTACTTTCACCCCCGACTAAAACTAAAAAGTAGCTGGATCAATTAGGACTAAATCTTGCACATGGTGATTCGTCTGTTGCTTCTCTCTGTCCTCTTGCTAAGATCAAGTGTATTTGTCTGTTCATAGTTTTCTGGGCTGCATGCGTGGATTATGTATAGAGATACCGCAAGGGGATGGACTCATCTAATTGAGTCTTTTGCCTCTAATTACTGTAATACTCCTTAATTCCTCAGTTCCTAGATTTCGCCCCCCCTCCAATCTATAGCACTGACATTTCACTTTGGTTACTGGCATAGATCTTTTCCCCTGCCTATAAGCTGAAGTGTTACACAGAGCAAATGTTGCTGAATTGTATTACTTTGCTTGTTTCATAGCTGGATAAGCATCCCCTGCTGAGAACAGGCATTCAGTATCTTGAAGCTGCTATCGAAGCCTCATGGGGAAACTTAGGAAAGTTTTACTGAGAGACAGTTCTTGTTTTTTCCCTCCCTACTTTCTCACTATGGACATCTTCCTGGAAAAACAGGATTGTCAGGATTGTCTTTAAGTTGTCTGTAGTGGATATCTTGATATAGAAGATCTTGTGCTAAATCTTGTTTTCAGATCGGCACGAGCAGCTCCCACTGAAGTAACTGAGAATTGTGTGCCAGTATCAATAGGCCGAGTGTTGTGGGGTGGAGATTTGCATGAAGAGAGCCTGAGCCCTGGTCTACACTAGGGGGTGGGGGATCGATCTAAGTTACGCAACGTCAGCTACGTGAATAACGTAGCTGAAGTCGACGTACTTAGATCGACTTACTGTGGTGTCTTCACCGCAGTGAGTCAACTGCTGCCTCTCCCCCCGTCGACTCTGCCTGTGCTTCTTGTGGTGCTCAGGTACAGGACTAGACACGATAAATCGAACCCCGCTGGATCAATCGCTGCCTGCCGATCCAGCGGGTAGTGAAGACATACCCTTAGTCAATGTATCAAGTTTCAAAAGGAAGGCAACGGAGTCTAGTAGGCAGACCACAAGACTGGGACTTGGGAACCCAGTTCCTGTCCCATTCTTAGCTCCGTCCCCAGCTTGCTGGGTGACCGTAAGTCACTTACCGGCTCTGCATTTCTTTGTCTTTACAGTGGGGACAGTGGTGCTTTCCTGCATTGAAAAAGCTAGGAATGCCAGATTTTACCAAAATAACCAGGGTAAACCTCAAGATGGATCCCATTTCTACTGGTAGTTAAAACTACCCTGAGGCATTAGTCACTCTCAGAAGGATATGCTCTGCATAGTGCACTGCTGTATTGATGTATACACATTTATATAGTCACACAAACTCCATTGACTTAACTTCCTTAGGCTCCTGAAAATCCCACCCAAACACCCTTCAAGAAAGAACATGGCAACCTGATCTTGCTGACTGCAAGTTCTAGGATTTCACAGAAGAAGTTAGCCTTAATGCGAAAGTTACTGTAGGCTAAAACTGGTGCTAAAGTGGGGGTGGTGGCAGGGAAAGCCCAGTTGCTGTGGCCCATCAACCAGCTCTATATTTCTTCTTTGTAAAGATTAACTCCCTGGGGCTAAAACACCTGTAAATATCAAGCCTATTGAAAACACCACAGCAGTGCCTGGCAACTCAGAGAAAACTTCAGGAGGGGAGTAATTATAGGAGCAGCATTATAAATATTCTAGCTGGCTTTTCTGAAACTGAGCTAATGCCTTATCTCAAAGCCCATCCACAGTTCCATTTATTTCTCGCTGCATGTAAGACTCCACTCGTAATCATACACCTCCTTTCTTGAGTGCTTTGTGCAAGGCTGTACTGGAGTTTACATGTGAAACTAGTGTGATAGCCCTTCTCCAGGTTGGTATCTGTCATCTCCAAGGGGCAGGGTGGGGGGAGGTTTCCAAACCTTGGTATAAGGGCTCATATGACTGATGCATAGTAGCCAGGGAACTCTCCCTCTGGAAAACAAGAAGGAGCAAGTTGCTGAGCAAGCAAACGTCCTCTGAAGGTACTTCCCCACTCTCTCAGAGCACACATTCTGTCAGCATGACTTTTCTGATCTTGGCCACCTGCAACGGTGCACAGGCCCTGAGATGATCTCAGGCTGTCATGTCCCAAACCACATAGGGCTTTATGCATTATAAATGGCTCCCAATTGCACGCACACAAACAGCAGTTTTCCTGCACAGGTGGAACATCGCACAGATCCACTCCACTGAGCATACTTTAGCAAGAGAGATTGTTCATCATCCATAGTTATAGGTTTTACTATTGCTTAATGCCATTTACATAATGTGCATAATCGTGGGTTACATTTGCATATCATTTACTGACTAAATTTGGCACACTGATTTACGTGATCAGTCTACACACCCCAACAATTCATGCATTGTACACACACATATTTCACCTTCCATTTCTGATTGATTTCAGAGTTTACTGTCTTGTCCGCAGTCAGTACCTTACTCTGTGGGAATGGTGCTCAGTTGAATACTCGGAACGCCCCTGGGAAGACTTTATAAGGACATCTAAAGCTACAGGACAGGATATTCATTGTACTCTGTTCCTTCCCTCATCCTCTGATCCAGTTCTTCATTCTTACTTCATCTTCCCCAGCATAACAGGATGTCTTTCCGGCTCCCATCCTTTCAGAGTGTTGTGGGCAAACAAGTCATCCTTCATGGAGCGCTAGACTATGGAAACAAAGCTGTGTGTATAGGACACACTTTAAAACTAGCCTCTACATCCAGGAAGTGCGGGTCCCAAAGGGAATTCTGGTTACCCAGTGGTTTATAGAATCTGAACAAACAATGAAAGAACCTGATCTATGCTCTTCATTTCTACAGCATCTGAGGCTCTCAAAGTGATTTAGCATCACAATAGCTTTCTTAATTTGTTTGGGAGACTCTTCATCACCCCCATTTTGTAGCTAAGGGATGGAAGCAGAGACAGGTTAAGCGACTTGGCAAAGATCCCATAGGAAGTCCATGGAAGAGCAGGAATGGAACCCCAATCTTTTGACTTCCAGATGTTTGCATACTTCCTTCCCTAAGACCTTTGGAAACAGAATAGTAGGAGAAGAGTGCCTTTTTGGGACAAAGTTCTACTGGGAAGTGTGCTGACGCAGACATGCAAGGGTATTGTGCTGATTCACTACTGGTGCCTGACATCTGACATTTGCCTTACTGTCAGTCTGGCATTGCATGTATCTGTGCTGCCTGGTAGCCTGTAAGCTCCTTGGAGCAGAGGCATCTTGCTATTTCTGTCATGCTGTGCACAGAGCTCCATTAAATTGAGCACTTAACCGTGGTTAACTCTAATCCTGGGATGTAATCTCTTGGGCTATGTCTTTTCTCTTAAAATTTCCCACCATTGCTATTGATAGAACACAGAAATGTAGGGCTGGAAGGGACTTTGAGAGGCCATCTAGTCCAGCTCCCTGCACGGAGGCAGGACCTAGTATACTGAGACCATCCCTCACAGGTATTTGTCCAACCTGTTCTTAAAAGCCTCCAGTGATGAGGATTCCATAATCTCAATAGACTAGCTCAACCATGGGTGCCCCACAGCCACCTCACTCAGAACAGGCCTAGATGACCGAATGAGAAACATGCTGGCAATCTGTCTACCTCCTACCACTGTGGAGCTGCACCATTCCTAGCAATGGTGAGAAATTTAAGGAAAAAAGGCCTAACACTTACCTCTTCACTACATCAGACTTTGTTTAGGTCAAGGGTAAAAGCTAGAGATGCCTATTCATGACCACTGCATCTTTTTTTTTTCTTGCAACTCCTTTTATTGCCTGCTCTGTGGCTTTTGGGAGGAGAGAAGATATTTAATGATAGACCTGACCTGACTCTTCAATCTATGGTCAACCTACATAGGTCACAAAGCCTCCACTGTGGATCTTCGTCTGACAGTGATGCTTAAAGAAATCCTTCCAGGGCAGATTCTGACATCCTTGCTCATGTGGAGTAGCTGACTTCAAGGGGACCCTTCCTGGAGCAAAGTACCGCTCGCTGCCAAGTGATGGGAATCTGGCCTTGAGCCATTTGGCTGTTTCCTCTGCTGAGCAGGAGCAGATGAAAGCAGGCCGGTTCAGCTGGGAGGGTGTGCTGGGTCCCTTTGAGGGCTAGGCTGGGTGCAGCCTGAGCAGGTGAGATGTTCAGATAGCAATGCTGCTCAACTGGAGTGGGAGGGAAGAGTGTGCACAACTTGCTGAGTTTTTACACTGCGTGACCCGGTCCTTGAACACAGAGGTGATCATAAAAAGCTGACAGGCAGGCGTTTTTTATGACTCTTGGCCATTATCAATGGGCCAGGGACCTGGGTTTCCTGCAGACCCACCATTTTTTGCAGTTTTCAGTAGGGAGTAAAGTGGGTATGCCCAGGGCCTATGTGTGAACTGCTGCAGCCTGCATTATGCCTTCCCATCCAAAAGCTGCCCTAGTGTTTCAAATCAGACTGGCTACCCAGGGATTTTTGTGTCCCCTTCTGGGAAATGTCTACCTATCCCTTCCCTCCATCCTCAGATGTTTTCTAGCACAACTTTTACGCTTGCTTCTTCTTGATGCAAGAATACAGTAAGAGGCAGCCACTGGCTATTAAACATTCTGGTCAGAGAAAGCAGGGAGAAGAAATTCAGGAACTACATGGCAAAAAAATGAGTGGTACTTACTTCTAGGACCTGCGTTTGGGGTCAGTCAGTGCTATGTCCCTGGACAGTAACTTGCCCATGTCGTTAGTGGCCTTGGCAGGTCTCTGTGACACTGGGCAGTTTCTGCTAAGATTCTTTATTAAGTAATGGGCAATACTGAAGTTGGCTGCAAGAGCTGAATGGCAGGTCAGTCTATCTTCTGACATCTTCAGTAAGGCAAATAGCCACTGCATCTGACCCTCCATAAGCAGAGGACTGTTACCCCCTAGAGAATAGAGCACTAGACTGGAACTCGGGAGACCTGGGTTCAAATCCTGGCTCTGTCACTGGCCCTGCTGCGTGACTTCTCAGTACCTCTGTTTTCCCATCTGTAAAATAGGGATAGTGATATTACTTCCCACTGTAAAGCACTTTTAGCTGAAAAGCACTATGGAAGAGTAGGTATTATTTATTATTATTTCATGGCACTTACTTGAATCTTGGCCACCTGTCCCCTTGCCCTCAAGGAGGCCAGTCTGCATTCTGGTTCATGACATGCCTAGCAGCGTTTCAAACACAAGTCACCTCTAACTGCCCGCTCTCATGACAATGTGTCTGGATTTCTCTCCCTTTTTAAGAAAGAAGATGGCTCAGTGAACCGGGATTTCAAGAAGACAAGAACAAAGGAACAGGTCACAGAGGCCTTCAGAGAATTCACTAAAGGAAACCGTAACATTTTGGTGAGTCAGCAGTTGCATTAGGACGACATTGCCCAAATGCCTGCCAGGTGCGAGGATGGGCTCCTTCCTCCTCTAGACTCTTGCCTTGCTGGTGCATTGCCTAATGTCAAGGACCACAGAATTAACCTTGCTGCTGCTGTGCCGAGCCTATTGGAAAATAGCACCAAAAGGGCAAAGTAGAGACCACTTCCTAGCCTGGAGATGGTGCAGGGGTAAGCAGAGGCTAGGAGAGAACACGCTGTTCGCTGTAATGGCGACACTCAGACTTTGCGCTAGGCAACTGATTATATCAGGCAGCTAGTAGGATTACCAAACCATCCACTGCTGGAGGACAGACGCAGAAGGGTAGGCTTGGTAGGCTAAACCAGGGGAGGGGAAGTCTGCTGTAGATATGGAGAAGAGGCTGCAGGCTCCCAACAGTACTGGCTGGGGCTGGTGAAGAAAGACCGGACCTTTCCATCTGTTCTCTTACCTCTGATCTCTGGATGCTTGGCTGGAGAAGATTTCCTTCCTATACTGTGGGCTGCCTCATAAGGCAGGCTGTAAGGGTGCCCAGTGTCCCAGCCATCCAGGGGCGCTGGGGGTGGGGGGGCGGGAGGGGAACATCTTGTCTGTAGCCATCCCTCTCCTGGGCCTGAGCGCTGCAAACCCATGTATCCTCCACATGCCAAATGGTGCTGCTGCGCATTGCTAGGTGAACTAGCTGGTTAGCTGTAAATGTTTTACATAGACTGGGTGAAATATGCAATTTGATAAACTAGCTCCGTTTTAGGCCCTACCATATAAAGCCTACTAGCGAATGACTCTAAATGACCTGACTCTTAGCACTGCCAATTTCATACCTGCCTGTTTACTTTGATGTTAGCTAACGGGTTTATTCTTGGATCTGTAAATGACGCTGCCCAGCTCTGGTTTGGCCAAATTGCTCCTATGTACGCAGACTGATTTGGGAGTCCTTTCAAACCACTTTGACACTGTTTAAGGCTAGGGCTAATGAGAGGTGAATCTAATCAGTCAAACTGCTAACCTCCTGAAGTCCACCCCTCTGCAACCTCCCACCAGAGCCAGAGTTTGAGCAGTTGATTTGACTCCTCTTAGAAGAGGGGCTGGAAGCACAGTTAGCCAGTACTGTATGTATTTGAATATTTATAATTTAGCCTGCTTTTTGGATTAGACCAGGAACATTGGTGTGATTAGCAAGGGGATTTTGAAGGATTCCAGAAATTCGCTAGGTTACTAGTCTAACACACCCCTCTCTAAGTCTTACCAATGACTTGCTTGAAAAGACTTGAATTCGCAGTAGTGCTTATAGCTTATTTTCTTTATCATTCCAGAACGGTTACCTTAATCGGTTGAAGGGGATCCGTGAAACTCTGGAGACATCGCCATTCTTTAAATGCCATGAGGTAAAACTTGCCTTTCTCCCTTGAGATGATGCTTAGCTAGATCTGTCTCTATGTATACAGTGTAGTTTCTGTCCAAGAAAGGGATATAGTCAATATTAGAACTCATACATTTCTAAAACTTGAGTTTATTCTCAAATGTGTATTTTCATAGGTTTGTCTGCTTAGTACCTGCAGGGAGATCATATGACTTACGACTTTGATATAACCTTGTCACATCTGACACTAAGTGACAGCTATCTTTAAATTGTATGACCATCAATTTTTATTAGTCCAGGAGCTCATGTTTAAATGTTTGTTCAGAATGCTTATGCTTATATATGACTTCAGGAATATTTCTAGCTATTCTATCATATATATATGTACTAAAGTCTACATAAGTGCAAATTCCAGATAATGGTTGGCATCCATCATCATGAGCTATTCAAACATGCTTTCAGATACTCTCCCAGCATCCTTTGAGGTATCTCAAAACAGCACTTATAGAGCTTGCTGGGAAGAGCTGGTCAGGGATCTTCTGTCAGAATTACTTTCTGTCAGAAAATAGTTTCCATATTTTTCCCTACATGTTTTTGTGCCTACATCACAAGTCTCAGGGCAATTGAAATGTTGAAATTACTCGAAACAAAGGATTTTGGGTCAGTTCAACAAACCAAAATTAAACCTTTAGATTGCAGCAATGTCAGGGTTTGGGGGGGGGGGTTGTTTTGTTTTTTGAGCCAATGTTGAAACAAAGGATTTTGACATTTCCAAATGGAAATCTCTTGGAATTTCCATTCCACAGGAAACTTCAAAATAACAACTTTTCAGTCTGGGTTGGGACTAAAATAAATATTGAAAAGTCAGCATTTTCCATGGGATAGAAACTCCGAATTTTGCTGAGTTCTGTTGCTGAGGTTCTCCTCTGGAGAGTGGGAAGAGCAGGCTTTTTCAGAACTCAGTTACCAAAGAGATGAGAATGAAGCAGTTATGCAGGAGTAATTTCTTTAAAGCGAAACTGGTCCTTCAGGGCAAAGGGGGGCTATCAGAGTGGAAAGGAGTGCTTCCGACATGCATTCATTCCCAGACCTCTCTGGGAAAGCTCCAATGCACTGAGGGAGAAAGCCTCCTCACAAATGTAAATTTATAACAACTTGTGCAAACGCTACATGCTTCCATTTAAAAACTTTTTTTCTATAGGCAGACCTAAAATGGGTGATGCTTCAAACACGGTAGCACTTCTGTTTCGAAATGCTGACATTGGTTGAATTCTTCTAGAGCTACATCACTATTCTTTCCTGGGGACTGCTTCAGGGGACGGGCTAGGCTCCAGCACTTCCCCCATGCTGTCTTGAACTGGTGATTAACATGGAACATCTTCTGACCAGTCTGGTGACTGGTCAGATGGTCTTGTTAGTCTAATTTCTGCTGTTAGGATCCCTTCCAGCTAACAAATTGCTCTTCAGTCCCTTTCATGGTTCAAGAACGGCTTCCTACAATTGAGTGAGTCTTTCTCTGCTAGCTTCCAAGTCTCATCTGCATTCCTAGGCCCTTATTCGAGGGGCTAGCTGAAGTGCCCACTTTCGCTGCTCCTGTAGGGGTTGCGCTAACCGTTGCTACCATGAATAGCAATAGTGCAAATCAGTATAGAGTCCATCAAACTACTGTACCTGGGAGACACATTATTATGGCCCTGACTCTGTAAAAGGCTTCTGTGTGGGAAGCTTACTTGAGTGTTTTCCTGAATTGAGGCCTATGCGCTGACTGAATTCTTTTTTAACTGGGGAAGCAGAAGCTATGTGAGGCAAAACTATGCAGTGAGGATTATGAAATGCGATCCAGGCATCCATGTGCACAACTGAAACACAGTATTGATGCAAAGACTGACTCAAACCCAGCACCGGGTAAGAACCTTGGGGAACACCTTAGGCAGGCCAGGCAGTGGGATCTGAAAGTCCGCATACCTGGGCTGTCTTGGCCCAGCAGGGGAAGCAAATATCACAGGCTCTTCAGAAGCGCTGAGCACCCACAGCTCCCACTGGAGTCAGTGAGCTCTGTGGATATTCAGCACCAGGCCAAACTGGAAATAAGGCCAGGTATTAAAGGAAGGAGAAGTGCAAAGGGGGCCCTTCTCTGCATGAGTTTGTGTGAGCTCTGTTCCACCTTCTCCTTGGCTGTCCTGGTAGGGATTCCTCCAGGAGGGGAAGCTGCAGCAGAAGGATTACCTTCTTCAGGAAAGCTTTCTTAAAGTAATACACAGCCAAACTCTACACACGGATGCCCTCCCAAACGCTTGTTGGATTCAGTGGGAGAGATGCATGCGCACACACTGAGGACGGACAGGGTTTCATTGTCTACAGGCTTATCAGAGTGTGAAACAGCCCCTTGTAGTGGTGGCAGCAGCTCACGGAAGGGATGGCTGTTACCCTACTGTCCTGTCACCTCCTGGTAGACTGACAGGGGCCATGAGCCTTGGTGAAACCTATCCCAGGCTCTCTTCTGAGTGTTACTGGATGAAGCATCAGTCAGGGAGGGAACATTTTGTCTGTGTGAAACTTGTATTCAAGAATTTAAGCACAATTGCTGAGGCAGTGTTTGTATAGCATAGGATGCAGACCCAGTGAGTGTAGCTTAATTCCAGGCATTGATCATCCATAAGGAACTTGGCTTGTGAAGAGCTTTATTCTAAATGCTGATGCAAAGGGCTTGGCTATGCAGGGACACCCCAAAATTAAGACAGATCAAATGCAAGTATGACATTAATGGGCGTAAGTGAAGGCACATGAATTCCTGAGCGGATGCTCTCGTTTAAAGTGGCCTACGTTTGCTGTATCTTTATCCTCCTTTGAAGACTCTAGAAATAGGAGGATTAAGGTCCAGTAAGGCCACTTTACTTCTGAATGGCAGCGTTCACTCAGTGGTTTTATGTGCTTTAACTGATGTTCATTAACTTCATACCTTTAGTCTTAACTTTCCTGAGGGTCCCCATGAAGACAAGCCCTATGTCTTCCCACTCCCTCCCCCCACCCCTCCGAACCTCCACTTGGCTTCTGAAGTTTGCAGCTGCAATTTTATATGCCCAAAGTTTCATGCTCCTCTCTTCGGCAAAGCTTCTTGCATGCACAAAATCCGTGCCTTGTGAGTAAATCAGGGAGTTTAGATGTTTGATTTGCATGTGCAAATGCAGCTGGTGTGCACAAATCCAAGTTTTTGCACATGCAAAAACTGGAGCGTAAAATATTGCAGGTGCAGTTTTAGATAATGGGAGTGGGACCACAAAAGC
Organism: Lepidochelys kempii; assembly: GCF_965140285.1. Taxonomy (NCBI): domain Eukaryota; kingdom Metazoa; phylum Chordata; order Testudines; family Cheloniidae; genus Lepidochelys; species Lepidochelys kempii. The sequence goes on from NC_136382.1 coordinate 158,495,808, forward strand.
AGCAATACCCTGACTGGCATATGTGTCTGTCTAAAACTGGAAGCATGACTACTGGGGTCTTTTCTCTCTGCAGGTAATTGGGAGCTCCCTCCTCTTCATTCACGACCAAAAGGAACAGGCCAAAGTCTGGATGATCGACTTTGGGAAAACCACACCACTGCCAGAGGGACAATTCCTCCAGCACAACGTGCCATGGGTGGAAGGGAACAGAGAGGATGGCTACCTCTGGGGGCTGGACAACCTCATTAAGATCCTAATGGAACTGTCACAGAGCGAGGACCTGCATTAAAGCCATATGTCCAATTCCACCACTACCCAGCATCCCGCCCCTCAAACTGACTCTTCTGAACTGCACTACAAGACACTTTCCAGCCCCCCGCCCATGTTAAAGCTATCACTTCCCTATTTAAGGTGGTTTTTAGTTTTTGTACATATGTAGATCGCCTGCCAGAACAAACGCTGAACTTGAAGCCTTGGCTTTGCTCAGTAGATGGGAGCAGATCGTGTTGCTCATCGCGGGCGCCTGAGCAGCAAGCAACTGTGGTCTGGTTGGCTAGGCGAACGCATGCTCTTTCCATAGCATTTCTGGTTCTTAGTCCATCTCTCTTTAACAAGAACTTATGTAGTGAGCAGTTGTGCAGCTGACATGCCCTCCAGTTGAACGAAGATGGTGTCCGAACCCTGAGTTCTGTTGCTCCTGAACTGTGTAATTAAAGCCCTTCCAGCTAAGCGAATGACAGAACGTATTCATCTGTAAGGAGCATCTGCCCTCTAGTGGCTGGTGCTGGTAACACACCATCCTCCAAGCCGGCAAGACTCCATAGCTTTTAGATTGCCATTTTAAGTGTTCTGGAGAAGGTGAAGGCAGGGACACCAGGTTGGGAGAGGTTTAGTTACATTTAATAACGTCCTTCGTCCTAGGAAGCTAGAGGTGTAGACTCCTTAGGAGATCTAGGTTTCTCTCTCTCTTCGAGCAACCTTGTTACCCACTTGTGATTGTTCCGTTATTTTTGAGTGGCCATTGGAATTGCAAAGTCTGTTCTTGTCAATAACTAAGTGTAGTATAACTGTGGCTCTTACTAACCTGTTTTGTGCTGGTTGATGAGCTTCCCTCTAACCACTGTGGTGGGCTGGCGTTGTCAGCTGTAGATGTTTACCATCGGCCTATCTTCGAATTGAAATCGCCTTTGAGCAATTTAGCAGTAGGGCAGTGTGCTGGCACGTGACGATCTGAGGCTGATGCTCAGACCTTGTAGGCCAGCACTGGCTGAGAATGCTGTGGAACCAATAGTCTGAACCTAGACAACAAGGAAGAGATTACTCTTCTGTCTCCAGCGATCCTGCTCCCATTATAGGAGCAACTGCCAACCCTCCTAAGCTGGGATGGTGGCCTACCATGTGGCTTGAAGCCTCAGATGAGGCTGAAGGAGAGCAAAAGTGACTATGGGACCATTATGAAACTTTAAAAAGGCTTCAGGGTTGGTGGATATTTCCTAGCAATAATCAGATAAGCAGTCCTCCGTGCTGTGTAAGGTTAATACTGCCAGGTGTACAAAAGGGAATGGGAACCCCTGGTAAATCTGGGTCAGAAGGGAGTTCACAGGGGGAGCGGTCTCCAGTACTTTTCAATGCCTTTGAGCGTCTTTTGTAGTATCCTTGTTACGAGCCCTTACGATTAGCAAATGCCAGGCGTACTTATGGGTTCTTTTAGAACCAGTCCTGGCTACATCTCAAATAGAATTGCATTAATTGGTCTAAAAGGGTTCTTTCATATGTGCAAACAACCTACCCCTAGTGGTGTGCGTTGAGAGCTCTCATATCTGCAGGGCTATATGGAGGAGGTTAGGGCAGGGAGGCAGCTTTCAAGGTTATCACCTCAGTTTTACTGGGTAAGACAAAGGGATTTAAGGCAATTTCACCCCCCCCCCCTTTGTTACCCATGTAGCTCACTAAATCCAGCTCTGGTTTTCACAAATTGTTCCCTAATTGGCTCTGCCTAAATTGGATGTATACGTGGCCTTTCTGCTTCAAGGCTTGTGAAAACAACCAGTTCTCTATTTAGGGTGGAGGCTAATTTTTAACTTCCTGGAACATTTGAACTAAGCAGCATGCTTTTAGCAGAGCTAGCTTGCTAAAGGTCAGCTATTGATGTGGGAGGGGAAGGCTGTTGGTGCCTCTTGCTCTTCCTGGAGAGCTTGGAGTTCTCCAGAACTTAGGACATAAGGACAGTATTGAGCTTGGGTCATGAACAATCCTGCAGCTTTTGTTCCATGAATAATACAAGCTAGCCAGGAGTCTGGCAGAAGTTATGAACCTTTCTCCTCCCCACCCCCAACTCCGAAAGACCATTGTCTCATCTCTTTCCCCAACAGCGATGCTATCAGCCCGCTCTGCAATAGTTAGATGGGTGCAACTTTCCTGCGTCAGGAAGGTACCCTCACTGCGGCGCTAGGTGTGTGTGGGGAGGGGAGGGGCCCACTCAGCCATCTGGTGTTCCCTAGCCGTGCACAAGTCTCTCTCGTGGAGATTAAAATCTCGTCAGACTTTCTCAGTTCATATCTCACCAGGCACAGGTCTGTAGTTCTGAGCATATAGTTGTAAATGGTTGCACTGTTCAGCTTTTTGCCCAGGTTTCCTATGCTGCATAGAGTAGCCCCTGTGGAAGTGCCTTATGAACTTGCCCCTATTCCATTAGTGTCATGGAAAAGGTTTTTAAGTTATATTTATTTTCATTCCTTCTTAATTGCACAAAACACTACGACTTAATGCATGGAATCTTTTTTTTTTTTTTTTTTAAAAACCCTGTCTTTTTAGTTTTTAAAATGTCCTTTTCCAGCTTTGGAGAAAGGGCTTTGAGCAGCAGCCTAGATATGTACCAATTTTAGCTGCAGTTTAGCTTTGCATTGCTCCTGTATATGTATATTATTTTAAAGTCTGTTTTGTAAACCCAATTCCTTGCTTTGTGGCTTCGAAAGAAGCACATTGTTTCCCCAGATGTCTTATGCCTACCTGGAGGCTGGAACTGTTGCTGTGAGGTATTCCTCCCGCCCTGCCCCCCTCAGTCATTGGGTGATGCATAGTAAATCTGAACTGTACTGAAACACCAACGCACAGTGCCTGTAAAGAGCCTATAACTTCCAAATAAAGGCATATGAAAACCAGCTATGTTTGGTTGCAAAGGAAGAGTTCATTCCAGGTCATCAAACCTTGGAGTAACTCAAGGGGACCTGTCCTGCTGTGAGCACCCGCTCATTAAGGGCCTGATTCTGTCCCTGGATACACCTGTACCAGGGGTAAAACTGGGTGTAAGTAAGAGGAGAATCGGATCCTAAACTAGGGGTGGGTGGGGGAGAACTTACATGAAAGGGAAATCAGACTTCATCTGGGAGGCAAACCAAAACCAAACCTGTAGGGATCTTGGCTGCCAGATGTCTGTGGTTGTGGGGAGTAGAGCTTTCATTTGCCCATGGTCAGGGACAATGGCTACTGCACTCACAACCTCCCAGCATTGCTTGTCTGGAAAGATCCTAATCAAAGAAACCGCCACTCAAGCTGTTTCCCAATGTGTTGCGGCTCCTGTCAAGCCCCTCTTTATACCCTTGTCTCTGATCTCTGCTTTGGACAAGGAGAAACCATGGATAACCAAGCGTTCCTTTGTAGGCCACATACTCTAACATGTTCACATCAGTCTGTCCTCTCACTTCCCCTCTGTACATACACACACAACCGATTTGCAGTAGGTAAGCAGAACTAGCCTCTCTATGTAGATGAGGCACCAGTGATCAGGGTCTCCCAGGTGGTCAGCATCAGAAGTAGGATGATTGCCCAATCTGCTGACTCCTAGCTCCAACCTCAATCCATTAGGAGATCGCAATGCCCTTACACAAAGCCCTTACCCCTTCTCTTTCCCCATCTAGGCAATGGTGGTAAAAATACTGTTGCTCTGCCAAGTGTTCCCATTGGAGGAGAAATCAGTGATGTAGAGTCTGGGTGTATCCTTAGTAGAACTTGTTTGATATACACCAGTCTTTGAATAGAGTTGATCATAAACAGCATGCAGGCTGTTGCCTTTTAGGACTCTTGGCCAAAACACCAATACTCAGTTCCCTGGAAGCAATTCTGCCTTAAGGACTGAGTTCAAAAGACTGAGAGCTCAAACTCCCTTGCTGGTTGCCAAGGTCCCCAAAGGAAATTGTATCAGAAAATTAACACAGCATTCTATTCCAACTGCAAACTTGCTTGCATGCTAAGAAGAAACTTGTAAGACTATGTGTAACACACCATAGAGTGAACTCTGGTATAACAATACTTAACTACATCATGTAGACCCTGAGAATTACTAATATATCAGTATTGCCAACTCTTTATCGCAAGTCTGGGGATATTTGATGCTCTATTTATAACCGTAGCTCCTGGAGACAGGTGAGAATCTCGGCTTTCATTTAAAAAAAAAACTTTCTAGACCTCATAGTTGTAGAGAGGAGCTTGGAAATGGACGTGAAGAGCACCCTAAAGGCTCAAACCAGATGGCAAATAAAACACCGTAAATCTATGCTTTACTACATTGTGAGAGATTTTTTTCCATCATGATTGTTTTGAAGGAGGGGAGGGGTTGACTCAGGTCAGATTGGTAATGCTGGCAGCTTTACCGGGAGTTGAAAATGCAAAGTACTACGTACAAATCTGACGCCCACGCTTCAGTTTAGAGCAGGGCAGGGCAGAAAACATGCCTACCTGTAGTCTGCCTTGATCTGTTGCATTCTCCAAATGGACGTTCCAGCCCTCTGAGTCTCAAATCTCCAACCTGCCTGAACACTTCATACACCTTGTTAAATTCTGGGCTAGTATACTGGAAGACTTATCTCAGGTTTCAGAGTAACAGCCGTGTTAGTCTGTATTCGCAAAAACAAAAGGAGTACTTGTGGCACCTTAGAGACTAGCCAATTTATTTGAGCATGAGCTTTCGTGAGCTACGGCTCACTTCATCGGATGCATACCGTGGAAACTGCAGAAGACATTATATACACACAGAGACCATGAAACAATACCTCCTCCCACCCCACTCTCCTGCTGGTAATAGCTTATCTAAAGTGATCATCAAGTTGGGCCATTTCCAGCACAAATCCAGGTTTTCTCACCTCCCAGCCCCCCCCCCCCCAAACTCACTCTGAGGGTGAGAAAACCTGGATTTGTGCTGGAAATGGCCCAACTTGATGATCACTTTAGATAAGCTATTACCAGCAGGAGAGTGGGGTGGGAGGAGGTATTGTTTCATGGTCTCTGTGTGTATATAATGTCTTCTGCAGTTTCCACGGTATGCATCCGATGAAGTGAGCAGTAGCTCACGAAAGCTCATGCTCAAATAAATTGGTTAGTCTCTAAGGTGCCACAAGTACTCCTTTTCTTTTTGGGAAGACTTATCGAGTACGTTCTTGTAAACTGAGGGTATTGCTCTACATTTCCACTAACGGCAAATTTTACAGTCTCTCTTAGCCCCCCTCCCTAGTTAGAAAGCTGAAACAAATGCTTTTTAAACCCTCTCCTCCCAGCTCTTGAACAGGCCTGAGGCTGGCACCAGGCACTCACTCAGAGTGTAAGAGAGAAGGGGGAGAAGATAGCAGGTTAGCATGTGATATATGTTAAAATCTTGTGAGAATGTGAGTGATGCGCTAAGTGATATAACTAGGATGTGTTAATCACTCTCCCCCCTCCCCGTGGAAATGCAGGGCTTATCTGTGGTGGTCTGCCTTGTCTGAGCCTTGAGTCAGGCTAACTGAAAACTGAGAGTGTAGAATAGCCTAGAGAGCCCTGACTCTCTTGGTCAGCAGCATCTTACTTGGATATTGAAGCTGACAAGGTGACGTTTACCTTGTCACTTGTAATTACCCATGGAGGAACCAGCTGCTCCAGCATCTCATGCTAAAAAAACAAGGAGTACTTGTGGTACCTTAGAGACTAACAAATTTATTTGGGCAAAAGCTTTTGTGAGCTACAGCTCACTTCATCGGATGAATGCAGTGGAAGATATATATACACAGAGAAGATGAAAAAAATGGGTGTTGCCATACCAACTGTATGGAGACTAATCAATTAAGGTGGGCTATTATCATCAGGAGAAAAAAAAAACGTTTGTAGTGATAATCAGGATGGCCTATTTCAAACAGTTGTCAAGAAGGTGTGTAACACTGCAAATTCCTCAGGGACTGATGTGTAGACATGATGGTCGAAGCATTGTGGCATAGAGGCACCTCGTGCCTTGGTTGAGGCGTGGGTTACAGTGCCTTTAATGCTTTCACTCAAGCCACTGTTCGATGAAATGTCATCAGTCACTTGTGTCTCCAGTGCAGCTGCTGTACCTGGTGAGGAATGGCATTGTGCAGCCTGTAATCAGTCTTATCCCAGAAACCCCTCTCTCTTTGGGGCGTGGCTGGAGTGGGGAGATGGGAACTCTGATGGCTTGTCAGTAGTGCCTTGAATGTGGGCGTCATGCTGCCATCGGAAAGCACTGGGCCTTGACTTGGCTTTTCAGAAGGGCTGAGTGCTGGCTGCTCCTAGGCACACACATGCACAGAGAAAGGGATGGGGGTAAGGTGCGGGTCTGAGCAGATTTGGGTGGTGGCCCCAACCAAAAGCCTTCAGCCACGGCCAGGAAGAAAACACCCTTAGACATGTGGTATGTAGGGGTTTTTCAGATTATTTTAATATTCAGACCTTTTCATTAAGGTGCTGGTAGGATGTTTAAAACCAAGCGGACAGCGTCAGCATAGGCGTTGGGAGATCTGAGCGCTATTCCTGACTCTGCCATTTGGCGACATGGGACAGGGCCTTAACCTTTGTGTCTCCATTTTGTGATCTGTAAAGCCGGGAGGACACTTAACTGTTTAGCGGAGGGATTAGGGCTCCTAAGGCACCTTCCATACGAGGACTTTAGCAAGCTTGGCAAAGCCTTATTATTTAACCTTTTGGTTCCTGGCATGTGTGACCAGCATGGGGGTAACACTACAGTTATGCTCTTTGGTTTTGAGCCAGCAAGTCTGGCCTGAAGTGTGGTATTCCTTCCCCTGGCCTCCTAATAATGTGCCGAGCTATCATGACACATTTCACAACTCCCCCCTGTGTTGGAGTATATAAACCGCACACTGGGTAACACAGAGTTAATGGGGGCACAGGTGGCCCCACCTTGTCACACAGAAATGGAGGGAGGAGCTGAAAAAGAGGGGGAAATAGCAAAGTTGGTGGGGGACTAGACCACTAGTTGTCTGCTTCTGGTAAGATGGCTGGCTAAAGGAAAGAGGTCCTTGGGTGACTGCTGCCTGCTGGCCCCTGCCTAAAGGGTGGGCCTGATGCTGCTGACTAACCTTTAGTGAGACTACTCCACTTTAGCCTGTAAGCCTAGTTGGGGCTGCAGCTTAACAGAAGCCCGCCAAAGGAACAGAACCTTAGTCCACCTATGCGACAGCTTGTTTGGGTTTGTTGACAATCCTGGAAGGGGCAGACAGTGGGCCTGAGCCTCTTATGACTGGGCTGATGAGGTGGAACACTCACAGCAGACCAGAGGCTTGGGGGAGTGCACTCTTCGCCATTTCCATCCCCCCACCCTCTGCCGCCTCCCCCTGCAAAAACCCTACAAAAGCACATGTTAAAAATAATCACTTTCCCAACTGAGTAGGATAGACTTGGGCATTTTGTCCCATCTGCAATAGAATCAAACGTCCACCAGCCTATGGCATTTTTGACCCATGATGTGTTTTCAGTGAGCCATAATCCCTGCTGGCTTAAAGCACACCTCTTCCCAGATGTCTGCTGTTGCACAGTAAAGCCAAGAGATGGCAATGCTTCATTCCTATTAATCTATGAAAAATATCTACCAAGGCATTGTGATCTGAAACATTCATCCCTTACTCTGGGCCCTGGGCTGAAAGAAATGATGATGGAATTCACCTGGCTGAGATAAACTCATAGTTCTGGACTAAAAGGAGTCCTAGCCTCCTCAGAAATGCATGAACCACACCTGCTATACACAAGCTCTCAGATATCTGGAAAGTGGCAGATGGCCTTTGCCAGTTCGGGGAAGGGAGAGGCTGAATTTCTCATTCTAACAGTATATTGCCTTTCTCCCACCTTCTCTTCCCACTTTCCTATTCTCTATCTAGTCAGCAGCTCTCCCTTCTATGTTCCACATTCCCCTCTCATCAACCGCCATTCTGTTCTTTCCCTCCCCCGATATCAGGTTTGAGAGCAGTCTCTAGTGGGCTAGGATTGCCCAGAGAGCACCTTTGGAGTGGCCAGCTAAGAGGAGTGAACCTCCAAAGAGAGAGAGCATGAGTTTGGTATTTTAAGTCCTATAAAATAAAGGGATGGGGATGGATGGTTTAGGGGCTGGCATTGGAGGGTGGAACTGCCAAGGCCCCAGCTCATATCCTGACTAGGGTAGTAATGGCCAAATGTGATTACAGCTGCTAAGTGCTCTGTAAGAGACCAAGAGCTGAGGCCCAGATCCTCCAGGGTCGTTAGATGCTTAATTCCCATTGATTTCTATGGGCGTTAGGAGCCTGAATACCTCTGAGGATTTGGGCCTGAGTGACTAACAATACTAAGCTGTCCTCCTGCCCATAGAGGTGCTCCCTTCCACTCAATTTAAGCACATTAGTTGGCCTCAGAGGCCACAATGGAAGGTATCATGTGATAATGACAAGGACTCATCCGATGAAGTGAGCTGTAGCTCATGAAAGCTTATGCTCAAATAAATTGGTTAGTCTCTAAGGTGCCACAAGTCCTCCTTTTCTTTTTAAGGACTCACAGTTGCTTCTGAACAAGGCACTGTACTAGAATAGATATTATCCTGAGAGCACCTTCCTGCTTCCCTAGAGAGCTTCTGCCTAGTACAAAACCAACCTCCACCCCCATCCTGCCTCGCTTCCTGCTAGAGCTGTGATGAGCACACATGTGCTGTACTTTGGGAGGTGATGCTGTTTTGCTGTGCTGTACCAGTTGGAGGCAATAGAGAGAGCAAGAACGTCCACTCTATCTGGAGCTTGCTGTCTACTGTGCAACACCTAGCTTGGTAGAGCTACCACAGCCATCTGAGACATGGGGGTCAGAGTGACCTTCTTGCGCTCATAACTTGTATTCCCTCCTTTTGTGACTCTGCACTCTAGTCCAGCCTCAGATTGGAAGCCTGACTTTCTCTAGTCTCTGAAATGCTGTTTGTGTGATGTGTGGATCTTTCTAGCCCATCAGTAGCAAAATAAGGGTAGATCAAAATGATGGGTGGCTGCTACTTGGGCAAACTCATCCTCCAGTCTGTAACGGGCTGAATCTGGCTCTGACATGGGGCTTGTCAAGGTCTCTTCTGAGTAGTCTGGAGGGTGGTGTCCTTCCCCTGCAGCTAGGCTGTTTTGCCCAACTAATGGTGATGCTGGCAGCTTCCCAGAAGCCTGCTGGCTACATCATATGGAGCAGAGCACGGCCTCATCTGTTCCAGTCCTGCTGAAGCATTGTGGTGTCAGTTGTGCCAGCCCTCACCATTTTATTGCAAAGCACACTCTATTTATTTGGTGCGTTTCTTAAAGCCCCAGGGCCTGGAGTCATGTGACTATGTGAGACTCTCATCTTTCATTTTCTTTAAAAAAGGAAGTTCTCTACAGTCATGAAGGCTAGAAAAAGCTTGTAATGAGATGCCTAAGGGCTCAAACCAGAAATCAAATAGAGCCCCAAAAGTTTTTCTAATGTTGGGTTTTTTAAGCCAAACTCCAAATTTTTGTTTAAACCCCTGGAGTTGGCAGTACTGCAGGTCAGGACCTGTCATCTCCCACAGGCCATATTCCATGATAAAGCTGTGGCGGCCACATGTAGAACACAGGGTGCATTTCGCTTGTGAGCTGCACTTTGGCAACACCTGGTGCAGGAAAGTATGAGACCTTCCTGTGGGACAAGTGGCTGCCGCAGCTGCGCTCTCACCTTTTCCTAGCTCAAGATGCACTGAGGCACTATGCTTGCAGCCCAGACACTGCCGGGCTGAGCGATCCCAGCTGGTGCAGAGCTCTCTGAACACCAAGCTCCACAGATTTACAAGGTGGGGTTATTTTAGTCTTCTTTATTGTCTGAGCAACCTGCTGATCTGTGTGGGTGTGTCTATTTTCTACAGGCAGGTTTTATCTTCAGACTTACACTTCTCCCTCCACCCTCAGGGGGACTATTTTTGCATCACAGGTTTTGTGAACGTACTTCACTGTATCAAAAGAAGCAATTGTCCTGAGTTCACCCTGTCCTTCAAGCTGCCCTCAATCTCCAGGCCATGAGACCTAAGGAGTCCATAGAGATGCCTGATCTGCAGGGCTTTAAGGCCCACTGGCTGGAGTCTATGGAATCGCCTTGCTCCACAGGGCAATAGGGGCACATGACCCATGTCCGGGGACGTGGGGGGGGGGGGGAGTAGCCCTTCTCTGCCAGGTAGCAAGGCCTAGCGGCCAGAGTCGATAGGGGTACCCTGGGGTTTGCAAGGCAGTAAGGTCCAATGGCCAAAGTCAATAGAGATATTCCGAGGCTACAGAGCAGTAACGGCTGGTGGCCAGAGTCATCAATGATCCACTGGGTTCACTGGCAGCCAGGTCTAGCGGCCCGAGTCAATGGAGATACCGCTCCAGGCATGGCTGTATGGCCTAGCAGCCAGAGTCTATAAAGTTGCCCTCCAGGTGGGGCTGTATGGCCTAGCAGCTGGAGCCAATAGGGTCACCTTCTAGGCACGGTTACATGGCCTAGCTGCCAGAGTCTGTATGTGGAATGCATCTGATGAATGAGCTGTAGCTCACGAAAGCTTATGCTCAAATAAATTTGTTAGTCTCTAAGGTGCCACAAGTCCTCCTTTTCTTTTTGTGAATACAGACTAACATGGCTGCTACTTTGAAAAGAGTCAGTAGGGTAGCCCTCTGGGCGGGGCTATAGGGTCTAGTGGCCGCTTGGGGGGCGGGAGGTGTGGGCTGCCACCCGGGGGGAAGTGGGGTGGCGGCCAGGTAGGGGGACCCGGGCCCTCCATGCTCCATTGGATCCCATCCCAGGGCTCTTGCAGTGGCGAGTGAGCCCACCACTGGTTCGGTGGGGATCCCTCCGCAAGACGCTGACTGGCCTTGGGACAATGGCTTATCCCGCCCGGGCTACTTCCTACGTTGTCACTCCAGTCTGTGATCTGGGCATCTTTGGTGTCTCTGGGTTCTTTGGCCGGTGCAATTCCTTGTAGCTCGGACCTCCCTGAGGTGTCCGCAGGTAGGTGGGTGTCCGTGCGGGCCTCGGCGCCTCTGGCTTCTCCGGCCCAGGGCTCCAGTGGTTTCTGGGCAGAAGCCAGCAAGGAGCATCATTCCTCTCCAGAGGTCAGCCCAGATTGAGCCAGGCTGCTCCCTCTTATACTGCTGCTACACCTGGAACATGCCCGGTAGGATGTGGGGGTGTGGTGAGGAATTAACCCTTCCCTGTCCACAGTGAGGAATTAACCCTTCCCTGTCCAGTGCAGGGTGAGTTCACCCTGTCACAGACCTTTACCCATGGGATACCCGTGGGCTCCACAGTGGTATTCTCCTTACACAGCTTTACAGTATCTAAGTACATGTGGCATGCCAGTGACTCTTGTGAACGGAGATGATTGGACTTCCCGGTCTCACAAGAACCTACAAGATGTTCTTTAATCTTCATAGAATCATAGAATATCAGGGTTGTAAAGAACCTCAGGAGGTCATCTAGTCCAACCCCCTGCTCAAAGCAGGACCAATCCCCAATTAAATCATCCCAGCCAGGGCTTTGTCAAGCCTGACCTTAAAAACTTCTCAGGAAGGAGATTCCACCACCTCCCTAGGTAACGTATTCCAGTGTTTCACCACCCTCCTAGTGAAAAAGTTTTTCCTAATATCCAACCTAAACCTCCCCCACTGCAACTTGAGACCATTACTCCTTGTTCTCTCATCTGCTACCACTGAGAACAGTCTAGCTCTATCCTCTTTGGAACCCCCTTTCAGGTAGTTGAAAGCAGCTTTCAAATCCCCCCTCATTCTTCTCTTCCGCAGACTAAACAATCCCAGTTCCCTCAGCCTCTCCTCATAAGTCATGTGTTCCAGTCCCCTAATCATTTTTGTTGCACTCTGCTGGACGCGTTCCAATTTTTTCACATCCTTCTTGTAGTGTGGGGCCTAAAACTGGACACAGTGCTCCAGATGAGGCCTCACCAATGTCAAATAGAGGTGAATGATCATGTCCCTCGATCTGCTGGCAATGTCCCTACTTATACAGCCCAAAATGCCATTGGCTTTCTTGGCAACAAGGGTACACGGTAAGTGCTTCAATTGAGGGCCACTAGAGAGGCATGGGGCTGTGAACTGGTGTTTACACACACAGGCCCTCACTCATTCAGCAGGTAGCTAGACCCAGGTCCTCAAAGGTATTTAGGTGCCTAACTCCCATTGATTTCAGTGGGAGTTAGATGCCTAAACCCCTTTGAGGAACTGGGCCCTACTGTCTGTCTGTCTGACTGTTTAATTTTAAGTCAAGGAAAAAGAACCAACATTTCCATAAGAGCATGGTATCTCTCACCAGTGGGTCAGGCTACTTCTGAACTGAACACAAAATGGCGGCTGCCTCCCACAACAACCAGACTACTGAAAACAGAAACAAAGCTATGGAAATATCTGAAAAAATGTAATTAAAACCTGACACTTCCTCCAGAAATTTGATGGGGTTTTTTGGGTCAAAAAAGTATTAAAAATGAAAATTTCAGCCTTCCTGGTAGTGTCATGGCCCTTCTGCTTCTGATCCCAGTCAGAAACCAGCCCTGTAGAGGGGAGGGGGAACGAACAACAGGGTTGTGGAACACAAATGTCAACTCCGGACAATATTTGGTGTAAGTTCCTAGCAAGGGCCCAGGGAATGCAAGTTGAGGTAGGTTTCCGTTAGTGATGGGGAAATGTGGAAGGTCAGGTTGGACCCAGAAGAAACATTTTAAAAGTTGTGCTCATTATGGAGCAATTTCTTAAGAGGCGTGTGCTGAAATTCCATCATGGGAAGGACTGGAGAAAACAACTGAGGAGGTATCTATCAGCCTCTTGCATCATCTCATCCAGGGGTGCCCAACCTAGGGCCCATGGGTTGTACACGGCCCACCAGAGTATTTCATGGGGCTTTGGCTGTCAACCCGAGGCAGCTGGACTCCAGCTGTCAGTCCCGGCCAGTGGGGCTCAGGCTTCAGTTTAAAATATAAATATAAATCAATACAGGTGACTTTAAAGCTTATTAAAATAGGTAGAATCTGTTTGGCCCACTCAAGGTTGCGCTTAGATTTATGTGGCCCTCCTGGGTAATAAGGTTGGGCACCACCGAGCTATTCCATAACGCTGCCACCTTTGCCAGGACACAATTGATGCTTTTAATTTTCTAGTGCTTTGTCCTGTCTCCTGTAATTTATTCCAGTAATGCCTAGAGGCCCTAAGTGAGATCAGAACCCCATTGTGCTAGATGCTGTACAAACACACAGAGAGAGGCCTTGCCCCTAAGCACTTACAATCTCAGACAAAGAGTGGAAAGTGACACAGAGGTTCAGCGAGGTTAAACGACTTGCCCCAGGTCACACAGCAGACCAGTGGTAAAGCTGGGGGGAAAAACTAGGTCTCCTGATTCCCAGTTCAATTTGTCTTCTCCGTTAGATCACACTGCCTCACTAATGTGCTTTGAATGCTGATTTGAATGGTAGACTTGGAATCTCTGAATTCCCCTCTTGTTACCCTGCTGTTTATCTGACAGGCCTGGGGGAGATCCAAAACTGGGCATGTGGATAAATGGAAGTGTCTCAGCCAATGTGGGCAACATACTGTGGATCTGGGTAAGTAGGATTACTTTTGGATAACTAGAAATATACTAAAAGAAAAGGAGTACTTGTGGCACCTTAGAGACTAACCAATTTATTTGAGCATGAGCTCACGAAAGCTCATGCTCAAATAAATTGGTTAGTCTCTAAGATGCCACAAGTACTCCTTTTCTTTTTGCGAATACAGACTAACACGGCTGTTACTCTGAAACCTAGAAATATACTGTATTTCTTTATATATTATTATAGATTTCTATATAATATTCTATTAACACAGAAAGCAACAAGATCCTTCCTTTTCAAAAGAAAATAAGAAGGAACAAAATTAAGGTCTGAGGGAGAGAGGGTGAAAGAACGCGATGTGTGTCTCTCCTTAGCAAAGAGGAACTCTCGGGCTAACAAAAGGACATTACTCTCTGGCACTGTCTGTGCAGCACCTGTCACCAGCATTATATCTGTGCATTATAAAAAGGGAGTGGGAAAGAAAGTTCTCCTGTGACTGGCTCTGCATGGTGCTGGCGTGATTGTTCCCACTCTAGCAGATCTCCTGAAGGGAGGTAACTCCTTGTGGGTGGCCTACAATAGCTTTAATTATGAGAACGACCGATATGTTCTATTTGTAATCTTGACTTTAAAATAAGATGTTTCAGGAGTGAACCAAACGGAGGCAGATATGGAAAGAAAAAAGAGCTTTAGATGCTCTTGGAACTGCAGTCTGCTGAGGCTTACGCTACCTGACCAAGGTATTTGCTGCAGGGAGGACTAAAGATCCCACACGCGGGTGAGGGGGCAGAAAATGAACAGCCATTGAACATCTGAAAGTGCAAGAGAAGGAAAAAAACAACAATGTTTTTTCTTCTCTTACCTTCTTCCTCTCCTCCCCACTCCCCTCTCCACCTTTCCCATGCCATCCAGATGCAGCTTTTGGCTTCTTTAGAAGCATACGCCCTAAAGCCAAAGCCTCGTCTCTCTCTCAGATACCAACTCCCCCATGTACTGCCAATAAATAGGTTGTGTTGAGGTTAGGAGTGATTTTTTTCAGGTTCTGATCCTAAGGGAAATGATCCCTCCAAAGGCAACTGCTGAAGCCCTATGGTTAGCTCTGGATGGTCTGTGGGAATTCAGAAAGCTTGGAGGCCCTTTATTCTCATGAATTTTTTCCCCAAAAAACATACAAATATTTCTTGTTTAAAGGCCTGTCAGTGATGTATGCGAGAGTTAAACCAACCTCATCTGAAACGAAAAAAGAGCCATCTCCGAAAGCTACAAGTTAGGGCTGGAATTGGCATGCGCTCCACTTGCTGACAACATCTGGGGGTTGGGTCAGGGCATCATTTTAAAGGGAGAGGATGTGCAAGGTTGATGCCGGCTTAGTGGTGGCTTCTTGAGGATGGTTTTGCTGTACACAGGCCTCTGCCCCAAGGGGAAAGCTTGGTGGAATAGAAAGTGAAAGCTGTGGGGGAGTTAAATGCAGTCCATGGGAGCTGAGTGAATTTGGGGTTCAGTGATTTTACAGTGGAACTGACTAATCGGGCCAAATCTCAGTCCTGTCAAAGTCAATGGCAAAACTCCTCCCCTTGGTTTCGGTGGGATCGGGGCCAGAGTGACCTGGATGTGAGGGAACCTCTGCTTTTAGTGAGCAGAATGTGCAGTGCCCACCTATCACACTGGGCCATTGATGTGTGATGGATCTGCTAAGCAAGGAACTACAACTCCCATCTGCTCCCTCCTCACTGCATATCCCTTTCCTTAGCCAGGTCAGGGGACGGAGCCTGACCCAGGAGGTGGCCAGACTCTGTGGGGAAGCAGCAGCCTCACAGCTAGTCAAGAACCACTGAGAGGCTGCAGGCCAAGAGGAGCCCTCAGGAGCTGGGTGTGGGACAGGCTGTGCCTGCAGGTCTGTGTGGGACTTATTGGGGGACAGGGTTGGTACAGGGCAGAAAAGCAGCAGTGAGGGCTGAGGAAAGCTGATTGATACTGGATCTAATCCATGCCCGTTGTGACCATGCCCTATCATGTGGGTTAAGTTGCAGGCCTTGCTCCTGCTCTGATGTACACCAGGGGGGAGAGACATGGTGTCTTCTGGTGGCTGGCCCATAAATAACTAACAATATTAGTAGGTCACTTAGGGGACTAAATGTACAGACCTCTGCTTTTGGAGTTGAAGGTCAGTTTTCTTGTCCTACCTCTGCAGGTGTCTGCAGGTGTGAGATTTATCTAGTAATTGTGTCTGTCTGCAGCACAGGGATGTGTTACTCTGTGACAGTACCTAGCACTGTGGCCAACAGCATCACCTCAAGGGTACAAGGCTCAGGCTCAATCTGCCGGCCCAAGCTTTGCTTCACTTCAACCCTCAGCCCAGTCACAGGAGCATGTGCATGTTGACCTCCCCATGGAGCTGCTGTTGGATAGTCCATGGTGGGCATGGTGGGCAGGTGTCCGGTTTTCAATGTGGGTTGGTTAAAAGTCCGGTCGGCGGTGCTGCGGTGCTAAGGCAGGCTATTCCCTACCTGTCCTGGCTGGCACCATGCTGTGCCCTGGAAGCGGCCAGCAGGTCCAGCTCCTAAGCAGGGGGACCACGGGGCTCCGTGCGCTGCCCCCACCCCGTGTACTGGCTCTGCAGTCCAATGGGAGCTGGGGTGGGCGGTCCCTGTAGGCAAGAGCACTGTGTGGAGTCTCCTGGCCCCCTGCCTAGGACCCAGACCTGCTGGCTGCTTCTGGGGCATGTGCTGCGTGGTGCCAGGACAGGTAGGCAGCCTGCCCTAGCCCCCCCACTGTGCCGCTGATTGGGAGCCGCCCAAGATAAGCCCACACCCCAACCCTGAGCCCCAACCACCTGCCCCAGCCCTGAGCCCCCCAAGCCTGGAGCACCCTCCTGCACCCCAAACCCCTCATCCCCGGCCCCACCCCAGAGCCCTCATCACCTCCCACACCCCAACCCCCTGCCTCAACTGCAGCCCCTCCCACAATCCAAATCCCTCTGCCCCCCCCAGCTTGGAACCCCCTCATGCACTCCAAACCCCTCATCCCCAGCCCCACCCCAGAGCCCGCACCCCCAGCCAGAGCCCTCACCCCCTTCTGCACCCCAACTCCCTGCCCCAGCCTGGAGCCTCCTCCCGCACCCTGAACCCCTCATTTCTGGCCCCACCCCAGAGCCCACCCCCCCAGTTAGAGCCCTCATCCCCTCCCGCACCCCAACCCCCTGCCCCAGCCCCAGCCCAGTGAAAGTGAGTGAGGGTGGGGGAGAACTAGCCACCAAGGGAGGGGGAATGTAGTGAGCAGGGGCGGGACCTCAGGGAAAGGGTGGGGAAGGAGCGGGACCTAGGGGAAAGGGCGGGGCGAGGGTGTTCAGTTTTGTGGGACTAGAAAGTTGGTAAGCCTAGCAGCATATGGCCCCAGGTGAGCAGGAGAGTGGGGCTAGAAGCAGTAGGTGGAGGATGGGGAGCAAAACAAGAAAAAGAGCCAAAAATTGGAGAAAGAAACTCAGACAACATGGAAATAAGATGAGAGCGGGGAGAAAAAGAGGGACAGCGGGAACTGTGTCTGGGCATGGGCTGGGGGGACATGAGGATGCAGGGGCCACAGCCACCAAACTATGACAAGGGGGATTCCACCAGAAATGTCAAGGACCTTCTGTTTTCTCCCATTGGTGACAGTACAGTGTCCTGGAGCACTCTGTTGGCTTCTCAGGGTGCCCAAGACTGAGTCACCTTCTTACTCCTCCCCCCACCAATGAGATAGAGACTTGCTTGTGCTTAGCTGGAAGTCAGCTCCCTGGTCTGGCAGGAGACCAGTTTTTCACCTCTGCTGTGGAGTACCACCTTGACACCCGCTATAAGGCCATATTTTCAGTGCACAGACATAACCTTTTAAATTCCATCAGGACATACATTTCACAATGACATTAACGATCAGCGTGATCCTGGCTTTCACTTAAGATCTCATGTGGCTCTTTATAGATAAATACTATGTGTTTAGTGTAGTGAGTTTGTCAGGCCTGAGAAGAGTTGCTGACACAGAGCAGTGAACCCTTTGCCAACTGGCACCAATGAGCCTTTCTGATACAGGCACACACAATTATTCCTGCCCTTTCAGAACTGTCTTCCAGGGCTAAAGCTGCTTTCAATTAGAAGGAAGTCAGAGGAAAAGAAAACAGAGCCTAGAATGTGAGAGGAATAGAAGGGTCTGAACTTGGCAAAGCTTTTAATAACTCCTAAGACATTCTGTCATGTGTGACTTGCCTAGTGAGATATAAAAAGGGCTTAGGACACGGATGTGCATAAGAATAGCATGTGCAGTTACAAGATAAAATTACAAGGCTTCTCGTTTCTCCTGGCTCAAGGCATAAGTTAATCACAACTGGGGTCAGAAAAAAACTTGCCTTGTGGCAGTACAGAAATATTTTACACTGATGATTAGATGATTTGTGCAACCTGTTAATGCCATTACTAAGCAGGTTAATTAGCTGAGTGTATGAACATGGGCTAACTTGGAGTCCATATGAGTTGCTGTATATCTGTTGCCTAGATATGCCTGGCAACAATGTAAGGTGACAGATTGTTGTAACCAGTGTTTTAGCTTGCACCTGTATTTAATTAGTCTGGATACCACAAAGCTGTGCAGAGGAGCTGGTTGTTGCTATCACAAACAGCTTTGGAAAGCCACTGCAAAAGCTGTATGATGCGCTACTATCAGGTGGGTACATAGCTGGTTGGAAAATCATCCCCAGAGAGTAGTCATCAGTGGTTCACAGTCATGCTGGAAGGGCATAATAAGTGGCGTCCCGCAGGGATCGGTTCTGGGCCTGATTCTGTTCAATATCTTCATCAATGATTTAGACAATGGCATAGAGAGTAAACTTATAAAATTTGTGGATGATACCAAGCTGGGAGGGGTTGCAAGTACTTTGGAGGATAGGATTAAAATTCGAAATGGTCTAAAGTAAATAGGAGGAAATTCAATAAGGACAAATGCAAAGTACTCCGCTTAGGAAGGAACAATCAGTTGCACACATACAAAATGGGAAATGACTGCCCAGGAAGTCATTGTGGAAAGGGATCTGGGGGTCATAGTGGTTCACAAACTAAATATGAGTCAACAGTATAATGCTGTTGCAAAAAAAGCAAACGTTGTTCTGGGATGTATTAGCAGGAGTACTGTAAGTAAGACACGAGAAGTAATTCTTCTACTCTACTCTGTACTGATTATGCCTCAACTGGAGTATTTTGTCCAGTTCTGGGCACCACATTTCAGGAAAGATGTGGACAAACTGAAAAAAGTCCAGAGAAGAGCAACAAAAATGATTAAAGGTCTAGAAAACATGACCTATCAGGGAAGATTGAAAAAACTGGGTTTGTTTAGACTGAAGAAGAGAAGACTGAGAGGGGACAAGATAACAGTTTTCAAGTACATAAAAGGTTGATACAAGGAGGAGGGAGAAAAATTGTTATTCTTAACCTCTGAGGACAGGACAAGAAGCAATGGGCTTAAATTGTAGCTAGGGCGGTTTAGGTTGGACATTAGGAAAAACTTCCTAACTGTCCAGCACTGGAATAAATTGCCTAGGGAGGTTGTGGAATCTTCATCATTGGGGATTTTTAAGAGCTGGTTGGACACACACGTTTTCAGGGATGGTCTAGATAATACTTAGTCCTGCCTTGAGTGCAGGGGACTAGACTAGATGACTTCTTGAGGTCCCTTCCAGTTCTATGATTTCTCTGACTCTTTGGAGAAATTTTACTTAGCTTAGTAGGAGTTAGAATAATCAAGTTATACATACAAACTAAAAATGGGGGTGCTTCCTAATTGCTCAATATGAGACGTACATCTTCCTCTGACAGTTAAGGCATTAGCCACTGTCAGAGGCAGGACACTGGGCTGAATGAACTACGGGACTGTTCTAGTCTGGCTATTTAATTAATAAAACAAAAGGGACATAGTTATGTCAAATTAGGTCTAAAATTTAGGCTTTGCAAAAATAAGCTTTTACAAAACACAAGACCCATAAAAATATTTCTGTAAAACCCAATAATAAAATCCACTGGAAAGAAGTTTTAAAATAAACATTCATAGGCAGTTTTGTATCCCAAACAACTAATACGTTAGTGCATGGGAAGTTGAGGTTGGACTGGAAACTAAACTACAAACAAAAGTGAAACTGAGGAGTTTATTTTCAATTTTGGAGCTGAAAAACCCCCACAAAGGAAGCAACCAGTGTAACTGGTGAAACATAAACTAGCTGTTTAAAATTCCCTCAGTTTTAACAATCTGAAGATGCTCTTAGTTACAGGTAGGAGCATTTGCGTAAAAGAAAAAAACCCCAACACCTGTGGGCCTGAGTCTGCAGCCCTTGTTCAGATGAGCACCTCTCGCTCATGTGAATAGTCCCACTGAAGCCAGTGGGACCATTTGCCCAAGAAAAGGTAATACGCTGTGACCCATCATGATTTTAAAGTTGACAAAGTCCCTTTAAAAATCTTTTAAAAATCCCACATATCAAATACCTCCATGACAAAATGCGGAAGAGATGGCCAGCCCTCTGTGGAGATAGAGGCGGTTAGGGACTATTTAGAAAAGCTGGACATGCACAAGTCCATGGGGCCGGACGAGTTGCATCCGAGAGTGCTGAAGGAATTGGCGGCTGTGATTGCAGAGCCACTGGCCATTATCTTTGAAAACTCGTGGCGAACCGGGGAAGTCCCGGATGACTGGAAAAAGGCTAATGTAGTGCCAATCTTTAAAAAAGGGAAGAAGGAAGATCCTGGGAACTACAGGCCAGTCAGCCTCACCTCAGTCCCTGGAAAAATCATGGAGCAGGTCCTCAAAGAATCAATCCTGAAGCACTTGCATGAGAGGAAAGTATCAGGAACAGCCAGCATGGATTCACCAAGGGAAGGTCATGCCTGACTAATCTAATTGCCTTTTACGATGAGATTACTGGTTCTGTGGATGAAGGGAAAGCAGTGGATGTATTGTTTCTTGACTTTAGCAAAGCTTTTGACACGGTCTCCCATAGTATTCTTGTCAGCAAGTTAAGGAAGTATGGGCTGGATGAATGCACTATAAGGTGGGTAGAAAGCTGGCTAGATTGTCGGGCTCAACGGGTAGTAATCAATGGCTCCATGTCTAGTTGGCAGCCGGTATCAAGTGGAGTGCCCCAAGGGTCGGTCCTGGGGCCGGTTTTATTCAATATCTTCATAAATGATCTGGAGGATGGTGTGGATTGCACTCTCAGCAAATTTGCGGATGATACTAAACTGGGAGGAGTGGTAGATACGCTGGAGGGGAGGGATAGGATACAGAAGGACCTAGACCAATTGGAAGATTGGGCCAAAAGGAATCTGATGAGGTTCAATAAGGATAAGTGCAGGGTCCTGCACTTAGGACGGAAGAACCCAATGCACAGCTACAGACTAGGGACCGAATGGCTAGGCAGCAGTTCTGCGGAAAAGGACCTAGGGGTGACAGTGGACGAGAAGCTGGATATGAGTCAGCAGTGTGCCCTTGTTGCCAAGAAGGCCAATGGCATTTTGGGATGTATAAGTAGGGGCATAGCGAGCAGATAGAGGGACGTGATCGTTCCCCTCTATTCGACATTGGTGAGGCCTCATCTGGAGTACTGTGTCCAGTTTTGGGCCCCACACTTCAAGAAGGATGTGGATAAATTGGAGAGAGTCCAGCGAAGGGCAACAAAAATGATTAGGGGACTGGAACACATGAGTTATGAGGAGAGGCTGAGGGAGCTGGGATTGTTTAGCCTGCAGAAGAGAAGAATGAGGGGGGATTTGATAGCTGCTTTCAACTACCTGAAAGGGGGTTCCAAAGAGGATGGCTCTAGACTGTTCTCAATGGTAGCAGATGACAGAACGAGGAGTAATGGTCTCAAGTTGCAGTGGGGGAGGTTTAGATTGGATATTAGGAAAAACTTTTTCACTAAGAGGGTGGTGAAACACTGGAATGCATTACCTAGGGAGGTGGTAGAATCTCCTTCCTTAGAGGTTTTTAAGGTCAGGCTTGACAAAGCCCTGGCTGGGATGATTTAACTGGGAATTGGTCCTGCTTTGAGCAGGGGGTTGGACTAGATGACCTTCTGGGGTCCCTTCCAACCCTGATATTCTATGATTCTATGATTCTATGACACAGAGAGTGAGTAGCCTGACTGTTCATAGAAGGGTCCTCTCACTTTCTCCCTCTTCTGCCAGCCAATGTCCTCTGGCTGAAATGGGGTCCATAGGACAATCTCTGGAGTTCAGCATTATTGCTTGTTCAGCCAAAGAGGTCACTAGAGGTGCCAAAGAACTGAAGCAGGCTGCTGCTGTCCCAGGGGCCCATGGGAACCAAATCGTCACCTCTCCCAATGCAAAGTACTTCACACAGGCTGCCAAGGAATATTAGTCTCTGTAGAATAGTAAGAATTGGACCCTTTTGTGGGGGGAGAGAGCGCCTGCTGCAGCAAGCTAATATCTGACCGGAACTCCTCCACACGGCTCCAGTTGACATTAGTGGGTCTCCCACATGCATTGCAGTTACAGCCTCTGGTCCATTGGAATAGCCATCATGTCCCAATACTATACCAAATACAGAAGATGGCTCTTGTTGGTGTGATGGGAGAATGAGGGGATCTTGTTTCCCTGGCAGTTTTTGGTGATCAGCTTTTGCCCTGAAGCATGTGGATTAACAAGCTCTTGTCATGGTGAGATCTATGTTTGCTAGAGAAGAGAAAGACCGGCTATTATTGTGTACTGCCTCCAAAGTGGGGATTGAAGATGGCAGAAGGGGAGCGTGAGGGGCAGCCGCAGATATGGGGACATGCCTGTGAAACTCGCCAGCCATCAGCACCTCTGTGCTTTGGAGAAGATTTCTCCTTTTTGTTGTTCCTTGCCACAAAATATTAATAAACGCACAGGCATCAGGCAGTTTAGGCTCCCACTCGAGGAGTTAACAGTGATTATCTGACAAGCTTCCAGGCCTAGCGACATATTTATTTGTTTTCCCAGTGGAATCTATGGTCCTGTTTTTGTCTATTTTTACTCTGCTGCTCCTCCCCCCGGCCCTGACAAGACAAGACCTTCTGGGGAGAAACAAAGGCGCTTGCTTGCTGCAGTACCCAGGCAAACAAAGACTCGAGAACAAAGAACAAAAGTGATGGCTCAAATGTAGTAGTTAGGTTATGAAACTGCGCTCCCTAGACTCCAAGTCTGGTAAAGGGCGGTACCATGCATGCCTGAAAAGCTCTGTCAGGTTCATAAGACAATTAAAAAAGACTGGAAACAAAAAGTTTTCTTTCCTTACCCTGTTCAGGAACACAGAGAAATACGGTGGAGTTATTTATTTATTTATTCAATTTATCCTTTTCAGCCCTCTTCCCCCTCCCCCCCCAACACAATTTTTCTGTGTAAATTTAGTGCTGGGAACTCATGTCAGTTCTGGAAAATGTCTGGCTGTCACCACTGGCCAGGTATGGCATGGGCAGAGCTAAAGCAAACATTCCGACTCTGCCCTGGTGGTGGTGGTGGTGGTGACAACAAAAAATGAGCGTGGGTATATCAGTTATATTTTCATTCTGGCTGCTGAACCCAGAGTTTCTCTCAGCTGCAGTAAGCAAGTCTCTGTTCTGCTCAGTGTTCACTGAGCCCTGCATTCTTCTCTGGAGGGCGGCCTTTACGCCTCGGACAACTTTAACAACCACCCCGCACTGTTCCTCCAGCATGTCTCAAGTCTATCTAAATATGACTTCACAAACAGACATGCTCATGCTCGCTCCGTGTGTGTCTCTCTCTCACTCTCACACACACACACACACACACACACACACACACACACACAGGTTAACCCCATTCATTCCAGCTGGCAACACTGTTGCCACAGTAACAGAGATGCCTCTGTTAAGGCTTGATTTCCTTTACAAATGGCTCAGGTAATACAACTGAACACAGGTGACTGCTTGACATCCCAAGTGATGTCATTCTAATAGGATCATGGGCTTCAGACTGCAGTTGCTGCCAAAATAGCCTGTCCTGTAGGCCACAGGAGAAGGCTGGCCTCCACATGACGCTAAATAAAAGAGCTGAGCCCTCTGGAAACTGTAACAGGCCTTTCTGCTAATGCACAAACCTAATGAGCACAGCAACTTAAAGCATCTTCTCTTAAGGCCCCATCTAAAATACAACTATAGCCAAGTCAGGAGATCCAGTCAAACTTTGGGTGGGGTCTAACTGTGTCCCTGTAAATGGACTTCCAGGATGCTGACCCTGTTGTGGGCATAGAGTTAGATTCCAAGTACAGCACCGCTTTAATCCTGTTGTAATATGTCAAGAGACAGGCAGACGGTGGTGGTGGGCTGAGGGCCCAGGAAACTAGTTTTCTGTTTATCTTCAGAACAGCTACAGCATGTGCGACAGCAATATAGCCTTCCTGTAGACATCCTTCCTCCCCGCCCCGCCCCTACCCCTGCCCAATTGCCTCTAAATGTGGAGGGTGGCTCATTCTCAAGGATCTCTTCATGCCATGGCCTTTCTCTGGAGACTGACACCAAGCTTTCCAGTTGGTGTTCATAGTGCTGGTGTTTTTTTTATGGTGTGAACACTTCCATTGAGAGCTGGACTGACACCAAGATGGCAACAGCTTTTGATCACTAATGACCTGGGGATGGATGCACCTCTAGATATTTAAATAAATGCCCAATCATAAAAGGTGTCATAAAAATAAAAGATGTATGGAGTCATCCCCTGAAACGCAAAAGACAAGTGCCTCTGTCTGTCAGCTGAGGTATGCTAGTTGTAAGTTAGAGCTTCTGCAGCATCTTTGTCACAGCCTTCATTGTGCTGAAGACTGTGTAATATTTAATGGGACTGGACCAAAACTGCCTTTGCAAATGGACAGAGCAATAAAAGTTAACTAGCATATACTAATTATTGACAATTCATTGAGTGGGATGGGAATCTGGGAGGCAGTGACCATGAGTTGGTTGAGTTCAGGATCCTGACACAGGGAAGAAAGGTAAGTACCAGAATACGGACCCTGGACTTCAGGAAAGCAGACTTTGACTCCCTCAGGGAACTGATGGGTAGGATCCTCTGGGGGAATAATATGAGGGGGAAAGGAGTCCAGGAGAGCTGGCTGTATTTCAAGGAATCCCTATTGAGGTTACAGGGACAAACCATCCCGATGTGTAGAAAGAATAGTAAATATGGCAGGAGACCAGCTTGGCTTAACGGTGAAATCCTTGCAGATCTTAAATATAAAAAAGAAGCTTACAAGAAGTGGAAGATTGGACAGATGACCAGGGAAGAGTATAAAAATATTGCTTGGGCATGTAGGAATGAAATCAGGAGGGCCAAATCACACCTGGAGTTGTAGCTAGCAAGAGACGTTAAGAGTAACAAGAAGGGTTTCTTCAGGTATGTTGGCAACAAGAAGAAAGCCAAGGAAAGTGTGGGCCCCTTACTGAATGAGGGAGGCAACCTAGTCACAGAGGATGTGGAAAAAGCTAATGTACTCAAGGCTTTCTTTGCCTCTGTCTTCACGAACAAGGTCAGCTCCCAGACTGCTGCGCGGGGCAACACAGCATGGGGAGTAGATGGCCAGCCCTCTGTGGAGAAAGAGGTGGTAAGGGACTATTTAGAAAAGCTGGACGTGCACAAGTCCATGGGGCCGGATGTGTTGCATCCGAGAGTGCTAAAGGAATTGGTGGCTGTGATTGCAGAGCCATTGGCCATTATCTTTGAAAACTTGTGACGAATGGGGGAAGTCCCGGATGACTGGAAAAAGGCTAATGTAGTGCCAATCTTTAAAAAAGGGAAGAAGGAGGATCCTGGGAACTACAGGCCAGTCAGCCTCACCTCAGTCCCCGGAAAAATCATGGAGCAGGTCCTCAAGGAATCTATCCTGAAGCACTTACATGATCAGGAACAGTCAGCATGGATTCGCCAAGGGAAGGTCATGTCTGACTAATCTAATCGCCTTCTATGATGAGATTACTGGTTCTGTGGATGAAGGGAAAGCAGTGGATGTATTGTTTCTTGACTTTAGCAAAGCTTTCGACACGGTCTCCCAGTATTCTTGTCAGCAAGTTAAAGAAGTATGGGCTGGATGAATGCATTATAAGGTGGGTAGAAAGTTGGCTAGATTGTCGGGCTCAGCGGGTAGTGATCAATGGCTCCATGTCTAGTTGGCAGCCGGTATCAAGTGGAGTACCCCAAGGGTCGGTCCTGGGGCCGGTTTTATTCAATATCTTCATAAATGATCTGGAGGATGGTGTGGATTGCACTCTCAGCAAATTTGCGGATGATACTAAACTATGAGGAGTGGTAGATATAGTGGCAGGTAGGGATAGGATACAGAGGGACCTAGACAAATTGGAGGATTGGGCCAAAAGAAATCTGATGAGGTTCAACAAGGATAAGTGCAGGGTCCTGCACTTAGGACGGAAGAATCCAATGCATCACTACAGACTAGGGACCGAATGGCTAGGCAGCAGTTCTGCGGAAAAGGACCTAGGGGTGACAGTGGACGAGAAGCTGGATATGAGTCAACAGGGTGCCCTTGTTGCCAAGAAGGCCAATGGCATTTTGGGATGTATAAGTAGGGGCATAGCGAGCAGATAGAGGGACGTGATCGTTCCCCTCTATTCGACATTGGTGAGGCCTCATCTGGAGTACTGTGTCCAGTTTTGGGCCCCACACTACAAGAAGGATGTAGATAAATTGGAGAGAGTCCAGCGAAGGGCAACAAAAATGATTAGGGGTCTGGAACACATGACTTATGAGGAAAGGCTGAGGGAACTGGGATTGTTTAGTCTGCAGAAGAGAAGAATGAGGGGGGGATTTGATAGCTGCTTTCCACTACCTGAAAGGGGGTTCCAAAGAGGATGGTTCTAGATTATTCTCAGTGGTAGAAGATGACAGGACAAGGAGTAATGGTCTCAAGTTGCAGTGGGGGAGGTTTAGGTTGGATATTAGGAAAACTTTTTCACTAAGAGGGTGGTGAAACACTGGAATGCGTTACCTCGGGAGGAGGTAGAATCTCCTTCCTTAGAAGTTTTTAAGGTCAGGCTTGACAAAGCTCTGGCTGGGATGATTTAATTGTGGATTGGTCCTGCTTTGAGCAGGGGGTTGGACTAGATGACCTCCTGAGGTCCCTTCCAACCCTGATATTCTATGATTCTATGAGTGTACTGTCAAAATGATTCTTCTGTGACTTCGATTCCTCATAGAATTACTTCCTTGCGTGGTCTTTTTCTTATGGCAACTAGACATATAATGATATTTCCTCACACTTCTCCATATGTCTCATTGCTCTCTTTGGCTTGTTTCCCTGAGACATGCAGAAAAGTTAAGGCAAATCAATTAAAGGGGTGATGTCAATGTAAATAAGTTAAAGCGCATTAACTTCCAGGTAGAAGCTCTCTTCCTTGGAGGAGGATTAAGTTACAGTGAACCAAAAGCACTTAACTTCATTTGAGGATGCTCTCTTTCAGGGGTAAATGTGTTTTAACTTGCACATGTTGACTTCTTCACGCTGTAGTTGGCTCGTCGTAACTTTCCTGACCGCACCTGTGTAAACAAGCACAAATTCAACACTGCAAACCCAGGGCATTTTCTTGAGCCTCTGCAGAGCGGAAGTGCAATGTACCAGGTCCTCCAACTCCACCTTGGAAGTGATTAAAAAAAAATACCCCGCTTTGCATGTGGGTCACTGGTCAGACCAGGTTCTGATTCTAGCATACGTGACACCCGCCGCATACCTGTTGGATTATTTTAATGGTCCATTGACTTCAGATCCATCCATTCTGAGCACTGTAGGAAAGAATCCTGGTTTGTGGTTATTTGGCAAGACCACCAGAGCTGAGCAGCGTTGATCATATTGTGCAGCAGAACTCCTGTGATTATTTTGAATTGCTGCTTGTTAGGAGAGTCCTGTGTATATGTAGTTGGGGACTGTCAACTACAATGATCCTTACCAGCTTTTCTGTGGCACTGCTTTGGAATGGATAAAGGCCTTGGTCTTCTCTGGGTCCTTGATCCAGTCACCAAAGCAGTTGCCTGCTCTGTGCTTGGCTCCCCTGATGTTAGAGATCACAGAGGGCAGCGGAAATCTCCTGCTCTAAATAAAGAGTCGGGTATTCAATTGATGTTAACTTAGCTAAAGGGTGGCTTTGTTGGCACTTGTCAGAAGTAGAAATGGGGCAACAAGGGTATCCAAACTTGGTGATGTGGAACATCCTTGTCTGTGAGTGAGCATCCAAGCCTCTGCTGAGACGGGCACTGCTCAGGCCAATGAGCAGCACAGAGAAGCCAGCTGAACAATAATAGTCCAGGATGAAAATAGGAGATTGGGGGCAGGAAGGAAAACTGAACAAAGACAATTTTGCAGGGTGTCTATCTGAACAGGATCAGGCTTCGGCTCAGATGTGTTTCTAACGGGAGTCAATTCCTACCTGAAGATGTGCTCTGTTCTCCTGGCACCCCCACACGGTAGCTTTAGGCCAGGCATACTTTCTGAGCACAGGTATCAGTGTGAGGAATGGGGGGGAAAGCAAGCTCTGGGATAATAGACAACTGAGGAGTTTATAGACAGTAACTAGTACCTTGAATTACACCAGAAGGTGCACTGGCAGCCAGTGCAGAGTACAGAAGCATTATGTGTCTTCCTAGTCTGACCTATTTTAAGGCAGGCAGCTGCACTCTGCAATAGCCGAGGCTGCCAGGTAGCCTCAAGTAGAGTGTGTGTGGCAGTAATCTTTACAGAATTCTCTCCTCAGTGGTGTGTAACGTTGCTGTGTGCTGTTAACAGCTGCCACATTCCCATTCAGAGGTGGCTGCATTTCAGTGATGGGTGAAAAGATCCCAGCATGTTTGTGCCGCACATCAGTAAAATGTTTCAAGCATCCACAGGCCGCCTTGCTGTAGCTACACGAGACTTTTCCCCACTAAAAGTTCCAACTGCTGTTAACACCAGTACAGCTCTGCTGGCAGAAGCAATGTTGGAAGCTCTAGGGCACACTGGGCTTCTATTGCTGCTGGCATTTTAACACCATAGCATGCAACCCTACTCAGCACATATCTAAATGACATGGTATTAACAAGACTAGTGGGTGTAGGGGACTCGTCTACACTAGGGCTCCCATCATTGCTATCACTGGTGGCGCTGCATCCATATTGGTGAGGGTGGGAAATGTTTTCAAAACACCTTGTATGGACAAAGCCTTGGATGATGTGACCTATTGTGTGGAAATGTCAGTCAGTAATTAATTCTGTTCGGGTGTGTCTACACTGCATAGTGAACCCCAGCTCTGACTCTATTCCAGCCGAAACCCCTGCACCGTCCACACAGAGAGCTCTCTGACACAAGTGGAACCCTGACTCGCCCAGAGGTATGGGTCTGAGTCTGTGTCCCCCTGTAGCACATGTGCAAGCCCACTAACTTTGCAGTGTAGCGGTGGCAGAAGCCCAGGATGTCATGCTCAGATTCTAAGAGTTTGTCAGTGCTATTCCACAGTCCCCTGGGCCTGTGTGTCCTGGCCCTTCTGTCCCCAAACTTCCCACTTGACTTCTAGGAACCAGAAGCAACCTCCTCATTCAGACACAGCTATTCAGCATGTAACCCTTCCTCTCCACGCTGTTCGATTGTAAGCACACGTTGGGGTATTAGCCTTACAGAGCACTGATTCATATTTTTGCATGTACGGTTCTGTTTATAAGCCAGCCACAATGGGACGACCTCTCAGTGCAGCTGAAATGTCCTGGGCTTCCTGGATTATCAGTCCAAATTGGAGCAATGTAACGTGTCTCCATCCTACATTAGCATCTTACTGATTTTGCCACCAATTTTCACCCATTCTTGACTGAGGATGCATGCAAACTTCTCACTCAGGAGTGTCGATTACATTCCAGGTTCAGGCATACTTATTAGGGCAGACTCAGTAGCTCATGAGCCCTTCCATTTGTAGGCGTGCTGGTCAGTTACCAGATGCAGACAAAAATTCCTTAGCATAGATGGATGGCGTTCCTTCGCTGGGCCTGGAATGGAAGCCCTCGCTGCCACTAAGGTACGTCTAGCACACAAACGTCTTCCAGTGCTTGCCCTGCCTGAAAGGATGGTAAAAGCTAAGCTAGTAACCGATTCCTTCACAGGATACCTCCCCCTGGCCATGGGAAAATAATTTAATGAGACTTTTTTTTATGAATGTAATTAATTTTATTCTTCTTACCATAATGTTTCTTGCCTTGGGTCATGGTTTCCTGGAGCTTCTGAAAAGGACAGTTTAAAAAGGATGAATAAAATAAAACCAAATGATAAAAAGTCTCCTCCTGTGCAGTGACAAAGCCCCTAAACAATAGTAGAAATCTTGTTTGTTTGTTTTTTTATCATGGCCAGACAATAATTTGCTCTTTCACTTTCATTGGCAGGCCCTGCCACCTCTACTGGGCAGAGCTGAGGGACTAGGAACTTGGGGGAGTGGATGCTCAACCAATGTGGGAGAAGGAAAAGAATAAAGGATGAAATGCAGCAGGACATTCTGTGCTCAGTCCCCATCACATTACCATGTCTTGCAGCTTATACACCCAAAGGACAATTCAGGAACTGTTGGGCCCATGACCCAAGCAATGAACAGTTCATGGAACAGTGGAATTTACCCAGTACTACAGTCTGCTCCTGTGCAACCAAGTCCCATATGTGCAAAATGCTCCAGAAGGGGTAAGGAAAACTCAAGGGTCATGTTTCAGAGTAGCAGCTGTGTTAGTCTGTATCTGGAAAAAGAAAAGGAGGACATGTGGCACCTTAGAGACCAACCCATTTATTTGAGCATAGGCTTTTGTGAGCTACAGCTCACTTCATCTGATGTCCCAGGAGACTCTAGCAGTTGCACTGCGTATAGCACCAGCATGACTTCCTCCTGCCAAATGTGCAATCCACTGCCATCCTGCAGCTACTGAGCATTTAACTGATCTTTGCATTGCCAGGCCTTCTGAGGCCAAGGGACCATTTCATAAACCATGGCAGAAGAGGGTATGTGGGGGTCTCTTGAATAACTGTGAGGACAGAGGCTACATTTATAATAATGTCATCTTCTGGAGGGCATAACATCCTTGCTTGTCCATGAAGGTGAAGTCCTGGTCTCTGCAAAACCCTGGCAACATGCATCCGGCTAGTACCTCCCACGTTGGTGCCCACGAACCTGACTCTGTGGCCAACAAAGTCTGTGTAATGATACCTCTGTGACCTATGTGCTCATTTGCTTCTTGTGGAGGATAAACTATGGGCACGAGTCCTACCGATAGCCCTAGTGCAATTTGGGAAGTCCATTGTCTCACAGCTAGCAATTATTTTAGGAACATTGTTTTTGCCAGCCTACTTTGGGGAAATGACAGCAAGAATAATAGAATATCAGGGTTGGAAGGGACCTCAGGAGATCATCTAGTCCAACCCCCTGCTCAAAGCAGGACCAATCCCCAATTTTTGCCCTGATCCCTAAATGGCCCCCTCAAGGATTGAACTCACAACCCTGGGTTTAGCAGGCCAGTGCTCAAACCACTGAGCTATCCCTCCCCCCCAGAGACAGTCACTCACCAGTTCTGGATCCATGGCCTGGCTCTGGTAGCAAATTTTCATATCAAATGTACAGTGGGCTAACATTAAAATGAGCTACTTTAACAATAATCCCGGAGTAGATCCCATGAGTGTTACAACCATTATTTTGGGACAGGGGTTGGAATTTGATTTTTTTTCTGCTCTTACTGAAAGGTTTCACACAGCCAAGTCACTTATAGTAGATATTTTACTTTGCAAGTGCAGGTTAAGAGTACTTTGGGTCAAGAGCCATGGGGTGGACAGAAAAGTTCTCCCACAATACATCATGAATCAAGTCCTAGAATGGCTATAGCTGGCCAGGGAGCTAAGAACTCTGGGATACACCCCCAGAAGCCAGAGTGCCTGACTCGTGTCTGTGCACCACATTATGGCTGCACCAGTATGTGGCATGCATAGCAATGCAGTGTGGCTGCTCAAGTGGGAGCCTGGAAAGAACAGGTTTGCAAGTGTGGGTGACGTGAATCCAGATTTACCACGCAGTGTAGACATACCCTTACATACTCAGTTTGGCTTCAGTTAGTACATCAGGGCTAACTCTGGCAGTCTGGTTCTACAAAATACATGTTCCTGTATCAGAAAAATCCTTTGGCTGCAAAGAACATCTGGATACCAAGGGAGAACTATAATATTAAGCACGGCAGGTAGGCTGTAGAGCTATATTATTCAGGAAGTTTGCTTATTAACATCAGCATGGGACTCTGGTGTGCTAACAGATTTGGTAATTTGTGTGCTGTGGACTCTGTAGCACCATTAAACATGCGAGGGAGGAAGTTGGTTACATTAGCGAACACAGCTAATTCTCAGTCCTGTTGTGCAGAACATGTCCCCACCCCAGCTGTCACATCTCAACGGAATGTGCTTCCGCTAGCAGTTAATCTCATCTGAAGAATGCACCATAGACAGAGATCTCTGCCTGAGTGGGAAATTATTTTTATGCAGCTTAATATATTGAATTAAGTGAAACACTGATGCAAGACACTTTCATAGACTTGGGTTTCACTACTACTCAATGCTGATGCAAACTTTACCAGCCCAGCCTGGAACTTTCTGGGCCCATGCCAAAAAATGTGACCAATGCCTCTTTTTCCTTTCTGTTGGGGCCCTTACGATGTTAACTACCAAATGAGGGGAGCTGATGCCTAAAAGGAGGCTTAGATTGCAACAGTCCCGATCTCAGCAGTAGTGGCGTTTCTGGGGTGTAAAACAGCCTCAGTGGTGACAGCCACTGAAAAGAGAGGTGTCTGGTGCAGAGCCACAGAAAGGAGAGCAGAGCTTGTAACAGATGAAGCTCATGATATTAAATAAGATTCTTACTGCACACTTGATGAGTTTGTTACTTAATTCTCATCTGCTTCTTCAATTTCTTGAAACTTTGCATCTAACAGTGCTATTTTCTTGTCTGAATGCCTGTAGATAATCTGCCAGGCAAAAGACTGGCGTGTTTGTCATTCTCTCCCTGTGAAGTTTCATCACAGCTTGAGTTTATTTTATTATTTTTTGGTCTGCACTGTTGTTGCATTAAATTAGCCAGATTATTATTTTTAACAATAACGATCTTATATTCATATAATATTTTGCATCCAGAAGGAAGCCACAGAACTTTTCAAACTGCAGAGGGACTGCTTCATCCATCACTGAAATGCAGCCGCATCTGGGGTGAAGCATAGCAATTAATCACTCACAGCAAGAGTAGATAGCATCTTAGAATATGAGGTGGAAAAACAGATTTTCCAGCTAGATTCTGCAGAATCAAAGAGGCAAAATGTTATTCCCCAAGCTGGAATTTGGTTAGGACAGAAGGGGCTAAACTCCTACCAAAAAAAGAGACCTTCACTGACCAGGTTAGCTCATCTGAAAAACAGCATTTCAAACAGCCCTGTGCTGGTGCTTTGGTTAAGCACTAAATCACAGGAAAGAATATGGCCTACGGAATCACCACCACCATTTTCTGTAGCACCGTAAGGTACGTCTACACAACAGAAAAAAGAGCCACAGCAGTGAGTTTCAGGCTCACGGGGCTCATGCTGCAGGGCTGAAAATACCAGTGTCAGTATTCGGACTGGTTTCAGAGTAACAGCCGTGTTAGTCTGTATTCGCAAAAAGAAAAGGAGTACTTGTGGCACCTTAGAGACTAACCAATTTATTTGAGCATGAGCTTTCGTGAGCTACAGCTCACTTCATCAGATGCATGCCGTGGAAACTGCAGCAGACTTTATATATACACAGAGAATATGAAAAAATACCTCCTCCCACCCCATTGTCCAGCTGGTAATAGCTTATCTAAAGTGATCATCAGGTGGGCCATTTCCAACACAAATCCAGGTTTTCTCACCCTCCACCCCCCCCACACAAATTCACTCTCCTGCTGGTGATAGCCCATCCAAAGTGACAACTCTTTACACAATGTGCATGATAATCAAGTTGGGCCATTTCCTGCACAAATCCAGGTTCTCTCACCCCCTCACCCCCCTCCCAAAAACCACACACACAAACTCACTAAGCTGGTTTTTGAAAGCTGGCGACAGGGAAGGTCTCAAAGCTCGGGTTCCAGCCTGAGCCCGAATGTCTACACTGCTATTTTTAGACCCACAGGTCAAGCCCTGCGAGCCTGAGTCAGTTGACCTGAGCTCTGAGACTCCTGGCTGTGGGTTTCTTTTGGTTGGGTGGCTGTACCCTTAGAAGTTTAATGCTAATGCTGACTCAGCCTGACATTAAACTTCTCAGCTCACAGCATAAGGTGATAGGGCTGCATAGCTATAATAAAATAATAATAATTAATTAATAATAAAGGAAGAAAGAAGAAGCTTTACTAACCAATGAAAAGCAGCCAATGAGGTGAAATGAAGCTGCTTTTTAACAGTGCACAGTAACTCTACATACCATCTGAGTTTAGGAAGTGCAGAAAAATCCCATAAATAGATTGATACAATGGTCCAAATTCTGCTCTTGGGAACACCATCGAAGCCCCTCCATATATAATTCTTCAGGTGAACTTTAGGTCGGAAGAGTGTGGTTACCTCTTAGGAGCGTTCAGACAATGGGTTTTTCTTCTGTGGAAAATTTTGACTTTTTGTGACCAAACATCCGCATCTGAAATTTTTTGGCTGAAAAATCAAAAACTTTTGGCTAAAACTCAGAAACGTTTATTTGAAAGTGCTGCCGCGGTGCCTCATGGGAACCATAGTAAAGGTGCCCCAAGGCCTTGTTCTCTCCTATGGGCCGCAGTCCCCTCTCTTGCAGAGTTGCTGCTATGTACCTGGTCATAGTGACTCATGGAAGCTGAAATCTGGTCGGGGAACTTGGCCATAGAGAAGACTGGGGGCATGAGGCTGTTGAACTGCAGCTCCTACGAGGCGCCATGGCAGCATTGCCAAACTGGAGGGTTTGGGGTTTGGTTTTTCAATGAAATGAACATTTCTTTGGCAAAAACCTATTTTGCTTGTGAAATGCAGGTTTGATGGAACATTTTCAATTAGCCCTTATACCTATATTGGAATTTGTCCAAGATACTGAAACCAACACCCCTAGTCCTGCAAAAAATGCCTTAAGAGTTTTAATGACCACAAGCGATCAAGGCCTGGAGTTTACATCTCAGTTTTTCAGGAAAACCAGGTAGAATATATACCATTAGGAATTTCTCTTCCTTCCAGGAGAAAGGTCTTTCCCAGGCAGAAAGGCAAGCCAAACCACACAGCAAACATTCTATACGGTACTTACAGGCCCATGAGAAAGCAACAATATTTCCCATCAAATAGAGAGCAGACATTTTTCCAAACATTTCCACGTTCCATGAAATGAAAAGTACATTTAGTCACAGGAAAGGGCAGAAAGTGTAACTCATGTTTTCAGCTTTTAGTTTCAATGTTCTTAATCTGAAAGCTCTTTGGAGTCCAACACTGTGTTTTCCTATATGTTTGTGCAGTGTCTAGCACACTGGGTCCCCATCCTGTTTCGGACCTCGGGGAGCAATAATAATAAGGGGCTAGATTCTGCCACTCCTACTCACATTTAAAACCTAAATCTATAAGCAGCCCCATAGTTTCAATGGGGCTTCCTGCACAGTAGATTACTATTCAGCATGTCGAGGTAGAACAGTCTGGCAGTAAGGAAGCAATGGTATAACGTACAGACAATTGACTACTGTGAGTGGAACAGGGAAAATGGGCCAAGAGGAATTCCTAAACCTAAGGACTTTCCCCACATTACTACAGATGCAGTAGTTATTGAATCACATAGCAGATTTGAATGCCAAGGAGAGCTTTCTTATTAAAATGTAATATATCCATCCCTAATTAATCCAAATTACAGCATTCAAAGCCCATGCCAGACAAGTGAGGCTGTCCCTGTAAAGGCAGAGGCCAGCAGCGACAGGATAAATATCCATCATTTCAATAGGAAGGTGGATCACTAGGCTTCTGGGGACGACTCATTCCAAGAGGGCGTCTCTCAGTTTTAATCATTCTTCTAGCCGCTTAATCCATTTTCACAAGGCATTCCACTGCGGAAGTGCTGACCTTCAGATGAACTCCAGATGTGCCGTTTTGAGCTAGAGAAAAGAAACGCTTAGGAGACAAACGGATGCAGTTATTTAAGCTCTGGTGATGACAAAGGCCCTTAGGCCCTGCTCTAATACAAATAATAAACAATAATAACACAGATGGGCCTAGGCTGCAAAGTTTGAATCTGGACCAGCCATACCCAAGATCGGCAGGGTGTCTGGCACAGTGGCTCAAGTTTGATCTGAAAAATTGCAATCTGCGACTCAGGTGCAGTGGAAATGTCATGCTAAACATTGCACGTACAGAGGGCACCTTTCATCCAAGAACATCCAAGTGCTTTAGAAACAATCATTCAACAAATCCTCAAAACACTTTTGCAAGTAGTTTTGCTCTCCATGTTACAGAGGTGTAAACAGGGCCAGAAGTGTTCACTAAGTCAGTGGCAGAACTGTGGAGTCCTGCGAGTTTCTGCCCCCCCCCCCAGCTCTAATCACTGAACTAAGCAATCTCCCTATAACACAGGATCACCCTGAATTTTTCCTTTTGGGATCAGATTACCGTTGTTGTTGTTGTTGTTATTTATTATTGCAGGAACATTTAGGAGCCCTAGGCTTGGACCTGGGCCCCGCTGTGCTATATGCTATATAAACACAGAACAAAGAGAGCTCATGGTGAGTTACTGCGAGCTTCCGCAGGGGCTGAAAACGAATGCGCTAAAGAACTCATGTACATCATCCAGTGTAACCAGCTGCTAGCAGCAGAACCTAGGACAGGCTGTAATGTGTCTCCGTAGTTTTGTTTTTTTTAAATACAGAAAGATGAAAAACAAAGTGACTACACTTTGAAAGATGCTTTATTTGCAGCCCGGACACTGACACCCTCTAGCCCTAGAATAGGTACATGCAGCAGCAGTGAAAGCATCTGCTGTAACCTTCTTCTGTAATTGTGGCTTACCTCTAGCAGAGAGGGATCCCCTCTAGAACTGAGACATAATTGGCTCCATAACCATAAATATATCCTCTTCTGGAATGGAGATAGGCAGCCACACCAGGGGCAGGAGGGGAAATTTCTGGCCACCAGAGTAAAAGCCTACTCCTGCAAAAAGAGGTATCAAGGCTTGTTCTGAGATGACAGGTCCTCTGGTTTCAGGGTATTGCTGGAAAGGCACCTCATTAGTAACAGCATGAGATGCTAATGATCTGCCTCAGAAGGTTACAAGGTCCTGTAGTCTCTGAGCCTGTGACTCCAAGACATCTAGCTTTCGGAAACCTGAATTCTTAACTCTGTAGGCATTCACATGCCACTGTGATAAATGTGCATGGCCAGCCATGCTATACTGGTAGTGGTTTATGCTTGTGGCTAGAAGATTTCAAGCTCCAGTCCATTGGTAAGTAGCTAGACAGACAGTGTAGATGGAGCATGCATTTTCTCCAACTCGTACCAGTTAGGCGTGTTTATGTTCTTAGTATTATTGGAACTCACGTTGCAGCTATTTAAAAGCTAGCACAACAAAACAGAATTTAATGTCAGTTTAGTGGAACTGGAGCCAAGACACAATTTCTTTATAAATGTGCAACCAGTTTTAAATGGCTAATGATCAAATGTCCTTTCACATAAAGCTCCCGTGAGATTTGTTTTGAATAAACGTCTTGTACTGGATTTCAAAACGGAGAAGGAAAGAAAGCCAGCGAGTTTGAAACTTTCACAGGGCCTGCCCATGTGAGACTTACTGAATATGAGACAGCTGGAAGCCAGGACAAACATACTCTAAAATTAGACAGAGGGGAGGTTCTTTGCAGACAGCAAACATTTTCCATTCGGGGGAAGGAATAGAAAAGGTCTTGGTATTGGCCAGGAATGCAGAACTTTTAATTCCAGTTTCTTCTATTTAGTTTGAGTTTCCTGGCACGGGGCCGTGCTTGGAATAAGTGCAATAAAAGGAACAGACCCCCATTGTAGTGTCATGACTGTGATTACAGATGGTTTAAGGCTAAAAGTGTGACACTCTTCGGGCCTCAGTCCCAAGGGATGAGAAGAAGATTGTATGGTGTCTTCCAGAGAACCCTAGGTTCTATTTCTGTCAAAGCCAGGGACAGGGGTGGGTCCAGTCTATTCCAAACCTGCCTTTCCAAAGCTAGGGGCTTTCTTTGCTGAGGGCCAAGTCCTCTCTTAGTCCACCAGTGCTTGTGGCAGTTGTGTTTTGACTGCTAAGGAAACATGAGGAGAAAAATGAGCATTAGCTCCTCATACAGCACAAACAACATGCCAATGGACGGGTCCTGCAGCCTAGACTGGGGGCCTGTGAACTTACAGCCATTTTAGTCTTCAGAAAATGGAGCTGTAGCAGCTCTGCCCATAGGCTGCCAGCAGTGTTTAATAGGGATAAAGGCTACAGTAATAGGTTGTTACAGTATCTTTTAGTAGACCAGCTCTGAGAGGAGGGAGATGACATCCAGTCTGCCACTGGGGTTACATAGCCATCTGTGGGAAGGAACAAGGCAGTTATTTAACAATGAACTACAGCAGTTTAGGTGAGAGAATGAAGAAGAATGCCCCATCCTATGGAACATGTAGAGGGAATTCAGGTAGGCAGAATATTATCGCCCAAAAGGATACAACAACTAACTCTCCTACTGTTGCAAAAATGCCCTGGGATCTTTAATGATCCCAAGTGGTTGGGATCAGTGTTCTGCATCTCGGGATAAAGATCCTGGTCTGGGTGTTGGTCGCTGAGGAAGCAGAGATGCCTAGCTCAGAAGAAAGGAAAGTTAAAATAAGGAACTGGGTCACAGAGGGACTAAAAAATAAAATCAACGAAGGCCTAGAGGAAGACTCTGCTGTACACAATGCCCTGTGGTGAGGCGAAAAGGACCATGCACATGTATGCAGTGGTGAGCTGGAGCCGGTTCGCGCGAACCAGTCGTTAAATTTTGAAGCAAGTTTAGAACCGGTTGCTAAAGGGGTGGGCAAACGCCGGCTTGCGGGCCACATGCTGCCCCCGGGACTGTCCTGTCCATCCCACCTGAGCTCTCGCCTGGGGAGGCTCCCCTATGAATTTTCACCTGGCGGCACTCCAAGCCTTCAGTGGCACTTCGGCAGCGGGTCCTTCACTCGCTCCGGGCCTTCGGCAGCACTTCGGCAGCGGGTCCTTCAGTGCTGCCGAAAACCCGGAGCGACTGACAGAACCGGTTCTTCAGCTTCTGGCAGCTCATCACTGCATGTATGCATAGTGAGTCTGTGGTTAGGGCAATAAACTGGGACTCAGGACCACTGGGTCCAATTCACAGCTCTGCCACATTTCCCTATGGGAGCTTGGACAAGTCTCTGCATCTCAGTTCCTGTAAAATGGGGCTGTAATACCCCTTCCCCTGTCGGCCTTGTCTATTTAGATTCTTTGGCGAAAAGGCTGTCTCCTGCTCTGTGTTTGTACAGTGTCTAGCTTCCCGGGGCCCTGATCGCAGACAGAGACTCTAGGTGCTGTTGTAATACACATAAACAAGTACCCTAGAGCTCCTTGCTCTGAGACGTGCCTTTTGTAGAAGACTGGTGCATACGTCCTCACCCAAAAGGTGATTAAGAGCCCAACTCTTTGTCTTGGTGAAAAGTAAAATCATAAATTGAAAACAAAAAAAGTTAAAACAA
This sequence comes from Lepidochelys kempii, assembly GCF_965140285.1. Classification (NCBI taxonomy): domain Eukaryota; kingdom Metazoa; phylum Chordata; order Testudines; family Cheloniidae; genus Lepidochelys; species Lepidochelys kempii. The sequence continues at coordinate 158,535,384 of NC_136382.1, forward strand.
TAAATAAAGACCGGCTGGCAGTGAAAGAGAGGCAGGCCCTGTATGTGACTGCAGCGGAGGGAAATTAATAACATAATAAAACCAGGCAGTGCTCAATAAATGTAATTTGAACTGACAACCGTTCCATTTCAGTAAACAATAACCACCTCACATACTAAATGGTTGGAGCTAAAATTCGCCGTTACGAGGCCAGGCTGTGCGCTGTGACTGTAATGCCAGCACTAGGTCTATAAACTCAGCTCATAACTTTTGCACAACACCTTATTTAGAATTTAAATACATCTCTGCCCTCACTCCCCCAGGTATTCTGGCAACTGCTGTGATTTAGGCACACCATAATTCATCCATACCATATGCGGGCCTCATCCTCCAAACACGCAGTGTGCTGAGCTCCTAGAGTCTTCCACAGGAGTTCTCTGCAAGGAGACCTTGCAGGGTTGGGCCCTCTGTTTTTAAACATCCCTGTTGATTTGGGGAAGGAAACATTAACAGCTGCCACCTTTAGGATACTAAGAATGTGAGACAAAAAATTGCAAGGTCCCAATTTAGCAATGCAACATCGCAACACAGTGCTAGTTTGACCAATTTTTTGGTCACCGTTTTGTTGCCTGTGGGGAAAGTCTATGCTCCTGTAGCACACTTACACAGCATGTATGATGTCCCTCCTCTAGCGGCTGGTTCACATAGGACATGTCTGCACTATAGCTGGAAGGCGTAAATTTCAGCTTCAGGAAACGTACCTGCACTAGGTCTCACAAGCGAACATGCTGAAAATAGAAGTATAGCTGTGGCAGCACAAGCATGATCCTCTGAAACCCTAAGCACAGATTTTGGCAGCTGCCCCTCATGCAGCTGCAGCTACGCTTCTATTTTTAGCAAGCTAGCTTGATCACAGCTACTGTGGATAAATCTACCTAACCAGGAAATTACAACTTCCAGCTCCACTGTAGCTATAGTCTACCTCTGCTCTCTGATAATGGAGTTACTCCTTTAACTCACATGGTAGAAGTCTCTGCTGAGGGTCTTGGGTTCAAATTCTGATGATGACCCACCCATCCTAGGGTTGTCCCTTGTGTTTTCCTTTTTGAACTAAGGTTGTGATTTTTTCTGTCCTTCAAGCTGGGGAGTGTGGAACATGAAAACCAAATTGCAAAGGGCAGCCATCTTAGAAAACCATTAAGACGTCCGGTGCTTATTTAATGGCTTCTGCATCAATTTTTCTCAGTTTGTGTCAAATGATTAGTTTTCTAATTTCCAGTTCTGCAAACATACAACCTGGGATTTGCAAATCAAGCTATGTATTTTCCTACTTCTGCATTATCACCACTAATAGAGCTCTGCAATCAGAACGTAGTTGAACCACTTTGCAGATCAGAATAGAATCCAGCTCATTCCTCTAGAGATACACTGGCTCGACAGGGCTAACAGGAGTAGACAATTGTTTTTGTCAGTAAACAGGGAGTTTAACTATGAAATCACACAGGAAGCAGATGCCAAGATGCAAAGCAGAATTTGGTACATTCAATCGTTACAGCTAATTTTTTGTTAGAAAATTATCCACAAACAGATCGTGATTTGTATAAGTTTGTTCAATGTTCATAATTGGTCGATGGATTATTAACATGAATGAATTTTAACTGAACATTGTTTGAAGTAATGGTCACTCTGTTCATTGGCTGTTCATTATCTGAGCCAGATGATTGATTACTGTAGTCACACAGCAATAGTTCTGTTCCCTGACTGGATGACTTCAGTTGTAGAAATAGTTGGAAATCCCTTCTTCTGCTTACAAAATATCCATGAGCATGGGTAACTGTCTGAATCCACTGTGCAAAACAGAGATGTGAGTAGAACTGGTCAGGAATTTTTTGACTAAACATTTTTTTCCCTCAGAAATGCTGATTCAATGAAAGCAAAGCTTTCGGTGGTAACGTACCAATGTTGATGAAACTCTCATTGGGAAAGGGTTCTCAGGTCCGGGATGGAATTTCTGATCAAAGCCAGAGTATAAGGGAAAGAGAATAGCCAATAGTTCAGTGCTAGACCAATTAGCTACGAGGTGAGAGACCTAGGTTCAGTCCCTACTCTAACTGATTCATAGCAGAGACTTGAACCTGGATCTCCCACATTTCAGGAGTGTGCCTGAGCTACTGGGCTGTGGGCTATTCTAGGACAGGGTTCCTCTCTGTTTTTTCACAAGAAACTATGAAAGGTTTGAAAGGTTGTCCTGATGCAGAATGTTTGAAATCTCAAAAGCCTTTGCAGGATGGGAAAACCATTCTCTGTCCCCACCTCCCAGCGCTACATGTGAGTGCTTCTAGCACATATACTCTCGCAAGCATTCATTCTTGCAAGCGTGCATGATGCTTTTGTTTTTCCTGCCTATTCTGGCAAATAAAATCTGCACACCCGAGTGTTGGTGAATACATAAAGAAAATGATCTCAAATGCCAACAAGGTGAATCAGCAGGTTTTATTTGCAAAAATATCCAGGGATACTCTTAATGCCTCATTGGATGCCCTGGGATGAGGCACTTTCTTTTTTGCAGGTGTTAACCTTTTAAAATTAAGATGAAGGGTGCTGTTACGCTGGAAGGTGATTATTTCTGCCATAAACTGGTTCTTTGGTCTATAGAGAATTACAGAAGCTGTTAGCTTCTGCTTACCCAGTGCCAGGGGGTCTATATGCCCCCTCTTATATCATTTCATTCCTCTCTGGTGTCACCGGGTAGACTGGACCCTTTAAGAGGCAGCTGGTCTAGCTCAACTGTGTCTCATTAATAGCCTTGTAGGGGGACAGATACAGGGCAGCTGTTCTCTTTTTGGGAACTGGGAGAGGAAGTTGTAGCAGAGGCTCCAGAGAAAATGAGATTTTTGGCTTGGTATATGTGTTTAGACTCAGAGGCCTACTTGGACGCTATGAGCGGGAGCGGGAATCACCAGGTAAGAAAGGCCCAGGAGTTCCTGCAGAGATAAGGAGCAGGGAAAGATTCCAGATAGGAAGGCCTAAGAGTGGGTACTCAGAAGAAAGCAGGGAGTGTTCAAAGGAACTCAGGGTGGGCTGAGGGGAGAGGCTGACCAGAGCCTGGAGAGGGCTGAAAAATTGTGCCTAGCTTGAAGATGGAGAGACCCCAGGGAGGAGGGGCTGTGCCAAGTGCAAGACTGGGGGAGAAGAGACTTTATTTTAAGTTTATGTTAATAAACCAGACTGCAAGAAGGGGTGTTGTTGTTGGACACACTCCTTTGTGGAGTTATTAAGGAGCCTGAGGGAAGGGGAAACTGCACTGCCACCCTAGGCCATGAGGGGGTGTTTGGGAGGTGACTGACCCTGTTACATGTCATGTAGTCTCAAGATAATGAGAACCCACTCCCATCAAGGAGGGATGAGGGTGCATTACAGACAGAAAACTACCATTAAGTTGATGTTCATGTTCTCTATGCATATAAATTTCCCCACTGTATTTTCCACTGAATGCATCCGATGAAGTGAGCTGTAGCTCACGAACGCTTATGCTCAAATAAATTGGTTAGTCTCTAAGGTGCCACAAGTCCTCCTTTTCTTTTGCGAATACAGACTAACACAGCTGCTACTCTGAAACCTGTCATCAAGTTGAGTACAGCCTTGCAAGCTCAGCCACTAATTTCTTGCTAAAGTGGATCTTTTTTTCTTCAAAGAATTTTGTATAAGATTTTTTTCAAAGGCACATGGATGAAACTGACAGGATGGAGATATGTATCAACTTAACCACCATCATTGGGTTTTAGTTCGGCATGTCATCTGCATGTTATGACTTCAGGGGGAAATAATCAACTGGTACTGCATTAAAAAATCTCTTTCAAGATAACCATTCCTATTCTTTTCAATGAATTCTGTTGTGTTTCTCTAGGGGTGTTTTAAAAGTACAATAATATTAATATAGCAAATTTGATCCCAAAGCGCTTTAGATACTAAAGGGCAATTACTGAATCCCTGTGCAAGGCCTGGGCGAAAGCCCTTTGTGGAGGGAACAGTCTATAGGAATCAAAGAACAGAAAACTCTCCTAAAGCAGTAGAGAGCCAGAGGACTGTTCTGGTGAAAGTGCATTCACTTACACCAGATCTGAATTGGGCACTTTGGGCTTTGTCAGAGGTTAGCTTGTGTTCTGGGGCTTCTGTCTAATGTGGGATTTGCTTTCACTTATAGCATTGCAAGGTCACACCATACCTTTTCTACTAAACACTTTGATCCCAGGTGGGCAATTTGGCTTTCTGACTTGCTTGCTGGAATTGGTTCTGCCTCATAGGAACTCTTGGAGTTGCCTAAAGTCTGCACCTCCCTCTCCTCTGTTACTCTTCTTCACTAACTATCAGACTTGCTGTCCAAGGAGCCTTTTCCTAAGCAGCCCACTCTATGTGGTCTTTGAGCCTCTGTTGGTCTTCACACTGGTGCCTTGTCTTGGTGACCAGCAATGCACAGCATTCTTTGAAAAGTCTGCATTCCAGCGCTGCTTGCAAGGTCTGATTTAAATGGGGTCTGCACCATCAAAAAACTCCAGAGCCTGCCAGATAATGTCTTACTTCCAGCCCATCCCAGGTGGACTCTTAGAGCTCACAGCTGGAAGAGTGGGACAGTCTTTCTCCCGTTTGATCTTCCTCTCAGCTGAGTCCATGCAAGCAGGTGGCTGGTGGGCAGCAAGCAGATGCACATCACAGTGCTGGCTGCTGCTCTACCTCTGACTCACTGCTGAGACTAGGCCATCTTCGATCTTTCAGCCTCACTTGCAAGATTCCTGTAGGACCTTAAGGATGAATATAGATATCCTCACTAAATTACATGGAGGTATCTAGGGTGAGCAAACTTCCTACATACCACCCACCAATCCTTCTCACATGTGGCCCACACTAGCACAGCTCTTCCTTCTGCGGAATGAGCCCACCCCATGCTCCCATCCTCTCTAGCCCCTCCCCCGACTGTGTTTGAAGAGCATTTCCACCAGAAATTTGAGCCAGCCTCCTGCGTCCCAGTTGTCTGCCTGCAGCACCCAACCTGCTCTTCAGAAGGGACCTGCTCTGGGTCTCATGGCAGGAAGTTCCTGAACCCCTAGCCTGTGCCACAACCACATACCGCCTCTTGCCAGCAGCTTCCTGCCCTTATGGCAAATAAATACAATCAATGACAATTTGAGAAGAAACAACCCAGCAGCTGACGACCCAAGAGCTCAGCATGGAAACTGTTACGGACTAAAGTGGGGGAAACAGCCAGCCCTGCAGGCAAGGCTGAGTCACCCCTGGCATTACAAAAGCAGGGCTGCCAACTCGACGGGATCTCCAGAGCCTCCTCAAGGCATGGGGCGGTAGGGATGCCTTCTCCTCTCCCCTGTCTCCTGGGGAAAGGCTGCCAATCAGAGCTGCTGCCTGAGCTGAGAGATGTCTTGCTCCTTCAGCTCATGGAGCAGGCAGAGCTCTCTTTCCTGGGTAAAGGGCTGGGATGGGAGCACTCCGGGAGTACTTGGTCTTATTCTCTCCTCTCCAACGCTCAGTGCCGGATGTAAGAAAGTCTGCAATGACCTCAGGCCTGGGGTGGGAGTGAAGAGCTGGGAATGGATGACTGAGGATGGATCACTTGGTGATTACCCGTTCTGTTCACTCCCTCTGAATTACGTGGTACTGGCCACTGTCGGAAGACAGGATACTGGGCTAGGTGGACCCTTGGTCTGGCCCAATATGGCCGTTCTTATGTTCTTCTGAGCTGCCACCCTCCTTGACCTCAGACAGAACTAAGAGGGGAGTCGGGGAAAAGAGCAACTGGAGAGGAACCTGAAGCTCAGGGAGCTGAAGCAGATGCTGAAGGTGGGGTTTTTTGAGGGGGTTGGGGGGCCCCCCACAACTGGTCCCCCAGTATTAATGGGGGAATTGAGCACGGGTATTTGAATGGGAGGGACCCATATTAACTGAGAGGAGAGGGATCAGTGTGTATGTGGGAGGGACACCAGTATTGATGGAGACAGAGGATCTGTGTTTCTGGGGGGCACCAATAATGACCAGTGGGAGGGGCTCTGTATGGGGAGGCCGTATCAGTAATTGAGGAGAGGATCAGTATGGTCCTTTTCGGAGGGAGTGGTGTGTCATCAGGGTGTTTGGTGGTGGGGGAAGAATTTGACTCGGGAGCAAAGAAGGGGGAGGGAGGGAGAAAGGAAATCCTCTAAAATCCAGTTGCCTCTCTCCCCAAATCCACTCTTTCCTCCCTATCCAGATTTTCCCTTTATTGCTTTACCCAGGCCACTTTTTCCACCCTACCCCCTGTTTAATAACATGAAGCAGAAGTTTGGAAGGGATGAATGGAGATAGGGAGGCTATCGCCCTAGAGGAGCGGGGGCCAGGATCCCTTGCAATGACCCCATCTTATTCGCACAAATCAGAACTAGAGTACTCTCCCTCCACTCTCACTGTGCTGAGCTGCCAGTCCAATCAGCAACTACTCTAATTCCAAATGTATGCAAATTTCTATTCATCTGTATGGCTTTGCCTGAGAACATTGACAGGTGGGTGGAAGAGAAGCTGCAGGTGAGATCAAGCTGAGGCACTTTCAAAGGAATAGATTTTTTTTTTTAAATAACCCACATCAGACACCCCTAGAAGGCTCATAAAACTGCCACAAACTGCTGCCCTGGCCAAAATGTCACATTAATGCTTGCTACATATAAATGTGGAGAAGGCAAAGAGAAAGGTATTGAAACATTCGTGTTAAAAAAATACTCACCAATTCAGACCCCTACAAGAAATGTTATGCATGTTACACAGCAACAGAGTGAATTTGTGTGGGGGGGTGGAGGGTGAGAAAACCTGGATTTGTGCTGGAAATGGCCCACCTGATGATCACTTTAGATAAGCTATTACCAGCAGGACAGTGGGGTGGGAGGAGGTATTGTTTCATGGTCTCTGTGTGTATATAATGTCTTCTGCAGTTTCCACAGTATGCATCCGATGAAGTGAGCTGTAGCTCACGAAAGCTCATGCTCAAATAAATTGGTTAGTCTCTAAGGTGCCACAAGTACTCCTTTTCTTTTTGCGAATACAGACTAACACGGCTGTTACTCTGAAACATGTTACACAGGTATGTGTGGGCACACATGTAGCTCTGTAACAAATGACTCTTGAGCAATGCCTATTGTTAAAGTTGCTTCTGGGCTTCCATTATGAAGGGTCACTTTGTGGCTTATAACTTTCTCAAAGTTTCACCTTTTTGGCCTGAACTTTGACACACTTTCTGTCAGTCAGGGAGTGAGCTTTTTCAGAGAGTTTTACTGAAAATGGTTGAACCATTTTCAAGCATATAAGGAGTGAAAAATAATTTCTGCTAAGAAAATATTTGTGGCCGTGTTTTGTAGTAACAGCTCTAACACGTTGGGATAATATAAACAGAAAACTTGGCAGGCACTTGGGGCCAGCTTTTTAAAGGTAATTAGCTACTAGCTCGATTTTTCAAAAGCATTTAGCATCTTCAGGAGCTATCTGCATCCTTAGGGGCCTAAATACCTTTTTAAAATCTAACATTTAGTCCCTACGTCCTAGGACAATAGATGGACCACAGGTCTGAGTCACTCCTTACCTGTCTCTGTCCGTAGCCAGCAGGGCTGGCCTTAGGGGTGGGTGACATGGTCAGGGGGATGCCAGATGCAGCACAGAGATATACAAACATGAGTGCTGCACATGAGCAGAGTTTCGGTGGGGGGGGGAGTGGTGACTCAGAGCACCCAGCATTGCTGCTCGCTCCCACCCCCCCGAACATTCCTCTGCCCCCACATGGGCATAGGAGGGCTTAAGGGGGAAGGGGGCACAGGAGAGGAGTGCAGGGGTTAGGGGAGTATTGTTATTGTGTATTTTACAAATAATTTCAGACATACATCTCAGATTTGATGCCTGAAATCACATTCAATTTTATCAGTGACTACCATCTCTCAGGTTCTCTGCACTGGCACAAGATGGGTCCATCTTCCCCTCTGTCTGCCTGGGTTTTCTCCTTCCCTTATTTTATTCTTGGGAGCATGCAGAAACCTATCAGCAGGAGCCAAAAATTTGATCCTGAAACCTTTACTCTGCAAGGAGTCCTTACTCATATGCTTAATCCCATTAAACTCATGAAAGTTGCAGGATCTGTCCCCAAATCCTGCTGTAGCTTAGCAGATCAGAGTTTTGGAGCGGCACTATATTTGTGTTGATTTGTCTGCAAACATTTTAATGTTCTGTTGCTGTCATGAGGAATAAAGAATGATTCTATGTTCTACCATACAGTCTTTGTATCCTGAAGTAACAATCACATATGGCAGACTCCTGTTGGCTATATATAACATGTGTTGGGAGAGAGAAAGCATGTTTTCTTGCCGATTCTGACGCAGACATTGAAGATGTGTAATGTTGTTAAAGCTAGAATGTATGCATTTGCACAGGAAGAATTTCCCAACAAATTAATTTCTAATAAAGATAATTTCTTCAGAATAAGCACTGGAATCGATTTTTGCCATATTGATTAGCCTAATCAAATTATTATTTTTGTAAAGATTGTTTAATAGCAGACAATGTATGTCCAAGTCCAAAATTTATATCACTTATGCTATGGTTTTTGTACTTGTTTATATATTTATTGCTTTTTATTTTTTAGCCAACAGAGAGATTGCTCTGTGGTTGCTAAATTATACAATTATAACAACAGAACCCTGGCGAAGCAAGCGCTGTGTGTTCTGTATTCTGTTTGACTGGCTATTGTGAATATGTTTTTTTAAACCTTAATTTCTTGAGACTCCAATTTCACAGCCATGGATAGTGGACATTCCTGTGGTAGATGAAGCAGTGTTGTGCAGTAAATGAGGCATGGGACCACACATTCACCAATGAGGACAAAAGGAGCTATCAACTAGCTGCCTTGTTCCCTGAACACCAGCCATCCTACAAACCAAACAAGGCAGGGTTTCTTTGGGAAAAATAATACAGGATAGTATGATTAAAGAGGTTATCATAATGCATACACACAAGGGGGCTGAGTTAAGGTTGCAGGGGCTGCTTTGAGTGCTTTACTTGCAACCTTAGCATTCTTTTAATGTAGTATTGTTGAATGGGATATTGTATATGACAGTGTATGTGTCAGTCGCACGCTCTTTCCCATCACACAGACAAGAATCATTTCTGTGATTAGAAACCTAAGCCCTTGGAGAAATGCAAAACTGCCAGAAGAGACCCATCGATTCACAAAAGCACTCCAAACAACTGGAAGTGATGCAGCAACACTGTCGAGAGAGATGTTTCCGTAAGTTTTGGCGTGGGGGTATAAATGGGATGATACACTGAACTATAGCAATTCCTGCTCCCATGCAGGAATTGCGGCTAGGAGGTGGGGATACTTCTTGCAAAGTCAGTGCCTTCTTTGTTATGCAAACAGCTTGTTTAAACCCATGGTCACATGGCACCTATATCCAAGGGCAAGAGACAGCCAAAGTTATGAGCAGGCTCAAGGCCATCCAAACAGCCACATGAGAACTGTCAGCCAAGAGACATCGTGTGTGGGTATTTAAGAGCCAAAACATTTGCGAGGTCTTAGATCCCTGCCAATATATCTTCTAGGTTTTTACTCCCTTTCCTCTATGCATTGAATAAGGATAATTCGTTAGTATAAACAGGGAGATCACACCTGACTGTTTTTCTGTGTGAGTGCAAGGCATTAGTGGACCTCGGCCCTTTCCATCTTCCATGTTTATATTTAGCCATAGAGGCCCTGATTCTCCACTGCCTTGTAGCCTGTGTAGTCATTTATAACCGTGCAAAAGGAGTGCCAGGTGGTACCAAATCAGCATTTTACATCCACTTTGCCCTCATTTTGCACACACGTAAGTGACTATGCAAGACACAAGTGAGTTGAGAGCTAGGCCCAAAGACACTACTCTTTGTCCATGACCATGAAAATCAGTTTCACAGATCAAAAGGTGAATTATGTATGAAAGGTCCATGTCAAACTATTTAGGCTCCTCGGTGGATTTTTCTTTAATGGAAGGTGAATTCCTTGCTGCCTCTCTGGAGCATGCCTAATAAACACTGTATGTTAATATGGACATTACTGAGGACAGGAATCTTTTATAAGGAGTTGTCATGGACAACTCCGATAGCTGAACATTCCCTATATACAGATTCATTAAACTGTGATAATCCCCAATCTAACAGCCCCCTGCCTGTGTCTTGTGTTTGCTGAGCAACTGTACACTTAGGTTGGCTAGTAGGAAAATCGTCCTACAGATGAGATGGCTCAGTAAGACTGTGGACTGATCTCCCAAGGGAAGGGAGCTCCATTGCTGGAGTTATTTCAAAGCTGGACGAAACAACAAGGAAACCACAATAAGGAACAATTCTGCCTTTATTAGGGGATAGACCACGTGAGCTAATGGGTCTTGCTCAATCTTTGATTTCTAGGCTGTGGACTCAGGTAATGTTAGATGGGAGGGAAACAGCAAAAATATCTCTGTGTGGCAGTTTTGGCCACTCATCATTCAAGTCTGCATTTGCCCAATGGCCTCAATTCATTAATCCTTGAGAACGCTGGGCCATGTCCCCAGTCTCCCTTCAGACATCATGGGTGTGTGCTTATGTTTACTCAGAGCTACCACATATACAACTGGTGGGTAGGAAGAGAGCGCACATGTTAACTTCCACCCAATAAGAATACACTGTCTCAAGGCTGTAGAGAGAATCTCTTCCACTCCACTCAAACTGTACAGCAAGAGAATATATTTAACTAAAAAAAAATCCACAGTATCAAAACACAGCAAGTCACAGTAACATACTTTGTGATATAAATAGGCATACAATTTTTTTTCAAACAGTTTGGCACTCTACGCAATCAGTTTGGACTCTTATATATATATATATAAAGAGTATATGAGTGTGTGTGTGTGTATATATATATATATATATATATATAAGTTAAAATCAAGACTAACCATTGCATTGCAAACCTCTTAGCTTCCTTAGGGTGATAGGGAAGGGAAACCAGACATACACAGCCATTGCCTTTTGGGATGTAACACATGATACAGCAGATGAAAAGAATATTTCCTGATGTTCCTTGAGCAGCATCCAACTTTTGTTTGGTAGCAAAGAATTTTAGCCTATCCTATGTAGCACTTGTGTAAATATTTGCTGAAGAAGTTCACTTCAGGAGCTGTTGCTAACCTTTCAGGAGACCCAGTATAGGCCATGTTCTGCAGCTTGTTATATTAGTGTAATTCCAGAACAACTCCAGTGAAGTCGATGGACAAAATCCTTCTCTGAGTTGCAAGCATACTATTCTCGATTAACTCAACGAGAATAGCATCCTTGTAACTGAGAGAAGAATTTGGTTCAGTGAATTACTTTGGATTTACCAGTGTTAAATGAAAGCACAATTTGCACCTGTGTGGAGACCTTCCTAATAGTTATTTGCTTGTCTTCACTGTAGATTCCCCCACATTTTACTCTTTCATCCTGGGAAGAAATTAGGAAACATAGTTTTCCTTTGGCTTGTTCACTGATACACAGGACTACCGATCAGTTAATCCTAGCTTAGCCCTAGCAATAAATACAGATGATCAAGAGGAAAAGGTATGGGTCCTAGGTGTACAGTGGAGGTCATTAGAAATCATTTAAAACTGACTTGTGGGTATAATCTGATTTCACATCAGATCAGTTGCACATAAGGGGAGATAACACATAATGTGGTCCTGATTGGGACAATGAATTGCAGCATTACCTGGACATGTATAGGTGTCTGCTTGAACATGGAGGAAAGCTGGATGTACAAGTTTACTGAAATATTGTCAATACTGGCTGGTGGGGGCATGAGTAAGAAAGCACTGCTTTCTCCAGGATGGAATGTCGCACCTATTTGAGTCTTAAGGTTATGTCTTCTCGTGGCTGGATCCTAAGTGTCTCTAAGCTCTTATTGCTGCTGTACATCCAACAGATGCGTTCTTTTGGCTAAAATGGGAAAAGACTTGTTCTGACTTCTACCCTCGCTGTCGCTTGCTATGATATTCTATATCACTATAATGGAGTGGCACAGTGTATTTTGATATGCAGCTGCAATGCCCAAAATAAATATGGTGGAAATGGAGTGAGGGTAAAACCTAGCTTTTTTGACTCGTTTGTGGTTCTCCAGCTTAAATACATGTGATCTGTGCAGTGCATTAAAACAGAAGTTCTCCCAAAAGATCTTGCATGCTTCATGCAGCAGAGAGAGATGAGCACAGGGACAATTTACATCAGCACCTAGAGGGTTTTTTATTCAGTTGTGCATTCCCTTTCACAAACTTAAGGCGCATGCGTTTTTTTTAAAGAAAGTACAGGACGTAGCACAGACAAAAGGATCCTATACTTATAACCATTGATCTAATTTTCCTGTGTGCTTGAACAGCACTCCTCAACCTTTTCAGGCAAATGGATTGATTTGCCAGATGTCCAGATCAACCAAGTTCTTGGTCAGTGTCTGCCACCTCCCATTCAAATGTGAGAGCACTCTGAGATGGCAGCCTGGAACACCCCAATATCCATGTCCGGTCCGAGCACTCGTCACTGAATGGGAGGTGGGCAGTGGTGGCACTCTGATCCCTAGTAGACAGGACCATTGGGATAGGAAGAAAGAAACTGGAGTTACAAGCACGAAGGAACCACCACAATAAAGCCCCTTTGAAAGCCCTTGTTTTTATGTTGAGAAATATCACAGGTAACATTTTGGTGCAGTCTCATGCCTTCAAGCAAATGGTGATGCAGAAGAGACAAGTACTGTCCCCCTTGTAAAACTTTTATCTCAAACACATTCATATTTATAAAGGGGAAAATGACATCTATCTACCCTGGCGCTGTGCACATTAGAAATGTAGATCAGATAAACAGTAGATTATACAGAAATCAACAGCAGACAAAGTCACAGGCTTTAGGGGTTTTCTTTACTGAGACTATGAAATTAGGAAATATTTGACTGGCAGCGTTTTGGTGGAAGCACTAAAAATTTGACGGAGGTTCCTGTTTCCTAGGTTTTCTCACAAGGAACTGGGCATTTTGCAGGTAACCTGAGTAACATGGTGTGGCAGGAGTTAGTGAAATGAAGCATTTGTATTTCTCCCACTGACAACAGGCGAATGATCAAACCCACATTGCCTGCTGGCATGTTGGGGGAGGCAGCCTTCCTCTGCTGCAGTTTTTTCAGAAGGAGGCATAAAAGCTCCGGGTGATGAATCCAACCCTCTTCCTGCCCCCCCCCCCCAAAAAAAACAAAAACAAACCCACAACCAGCAAACCCTCTCCACTCATACGGAGGGAAAAAATCACCCTCCAAATGAGCACTTATGAGTTTTCCCTGTATGATTCTTTTCATTACAGGAATTGAATCCAGGACCAATATTTAGCTTTCATTTATGAGTTGACACTAGCTTCCCTTCTGTAAGTACTTGAAATTCTCTCTGTTTATGAGCAACTTTAGGACTTTGATGAGAGCCGAATACTTAGAAGTTGTGGGGTCCAGTGAGGCCTCCTGGCCTACGGGAGGGTTTTGAGTGCCATCCAAAAAGGGAGTGGTATTCAGCTCTTTCCAATGACCTACATACAGTAGGGTTGGTTCTGCTAGGCTCTGTTCCTTGCTCAGATTCTTAGGAAGCAGTGTTTCTCCTTGTTCCAATAGTCCTATGCTGGAAGGGAAGGTTGTCCCTCCTGGTCTCACATTGGGTAAATATCAGTCGCAAACCAAAGCAGCCCAGTTCAGAAGGGAGTTGAAGGGATAGCGCTGTGATTACAAAGACCCTTGTTTATATGGCAGAACAAGCAGCCTAGTCCCTACCTCAGCTCAAATGGGAAAGTCACAATGCTGCAATTAGCTGGACAGGACAGGGAGGCCATTGGGGATCCTTCAGATCCTGTCTCCTGCTTCCAGATTTAAGGGAGAATTGTGCTACTTTGTCAGGCTCATTCTTCTCGTGTTTTATTTGTGGGGGAGGGCAGGGTGGGAGATGGGAATGAACAGAACCCTCAACTCTAAACACTGGGACATCTTGATCCAGACCCAAACTTCATGGCTGGCCCTGCCCTATACAGTGGCCCAGACTAAAACCTCAGATCTCAACTTTGGGAAAGTTCAGATCTGGAGGGTTAATGGTGCAATGGGAATTGGAACTGTATAACTGAGAGCAGGATTTGGCCCTACCTAGTCAATCTTCACAAGTGCTCAATGAGGTATTACCCCCACTTTACAGCTGAGGGAGACAATGAGACAGAGAAGTGAAGCAATTTTCCCAAGGCCACATAATTAATCGGTAGCAGAATTCAGGGTGTCCTCACTCCCAGTCCTGGCTGCATTTCTTCAGGTTGTACTGTCTCCAAAACCAGACAGACTCACTTTTTAGTCAGAGCAATTAGATGGGAATGAAGCGATTATTTATTTGAACGGTGGTACTTTGAGGAAAATCCAATTCTGTGCTTGTTCTCCAGTCGCCGTTGAGAATCGCTAGCCAATAAAGTGCATCAACAATAAACGGCACCAGCTGGAATGATCTTGTTTGTCACTAATTAAAATTGATTAAGCAAATATAAGGTGCCAGGCAAAAAAATTGCCTTTTGTGTGTCACAAGCAGGGCTCAACATCGCTTCATCTTAAATATTTCAGAACTTCTTGAATGGCAAGTTGGCTGCTTTTCTGCCTCAGTCAATCTGATAAAACAGCTCAATGGCTATGGAATTTTTAACAAAACACCAGAACTTGCATGTAAATTATACATCCTATAGCCTGTTTATGCAATGCATGATGCTGTCTATGCCAACATCACTAACGCAATAAAAGCAGCCAAGACACAGGCATAATTAAAACACTGCAGTCTCAGAAGATACAAGGCAGCCCCTCCGAGTTCAACATTTCCATAGCAACTATCCCCTGATTAATCCCATTTTCCTGTCCTTGCTAGAATGCACGATGGAAAACACCGAACATTAGACAAAAAAGAGACCGGCAAAACCTCAGCAATGCAGACAAGCTGCTAAATCCTTTATCACCTTTTGGTACCAAGAGACTTTCTGAGGCGTCCTGAATTCCAGCATGTCAGACCCAACAGTTGTGCCAGAGGCATCTGTTGGCTGGATCTAGAGTCTTGTATCTGGTGTCACAGGAGACATGTCTGTGGGCAATTTAGTGTCCTGTGGCAGCACTGGTCTGTTTACAACACTGAGGTTTTCCAAACTGATTTCCAAAGAAAGCATATGCAAATGTTCAGACTCCAAAGGTAAGAGCAGCATCTAGAGGGTTTGTACTATTGCCTCATCTCTGAGCTACTGAAACTATTGAGAATCAGAGGGCTCTAAGTTACACCCTCACCTCGGATGAATCACTGAGCCCTTTGAATTGGGTCAACCACTAGTTGCAATGAAGCTAGGTACCCAGACCAAGAGCAATTCCCAGTAGCCAGAGCACGACAGTGGAGTTGTTCTTGGGTGCACCATAGATTCACTCTCTGACCGTGGTGAGGTCTATGCCTCAGTTTCCCCTGCTGTAAAAGGGGGATCATATTCTATAGGACGGTAGGTGAGGACTAAGGCCAGGTTGACACTACACACCTATATCAGTATAACTACAGCGCTCAGGGGTGTGAAAAATCCACACTCCTGGGCGACACAGTTATACTTCTCTACCCCCCGTGTAGACAGCGCTATGTCAATGGGAGAGCTTCTTCGGCCGACATAGCTACCACCTCTCAGGGACGTGGATTAAATAGCTCAGCGTAGTACTGTCTTTGTTGAAATATTACAGCGGTGCAGCTGCATTGCTGCAGCGCTGTATGTGAAGACAAGCCCTAAATCCACAATGTTACACCTATCTGTCAGGGGGTTTTGAAGCTTAATTCTTTAATATTTGTAGAGTTCTTTGAGACTGAAGAAGCTAAGAAGTGCACGGGACTATTATAGTACTGATCAGTGAATAATGAGCAGCCATGCAGTAATGTATTCTAGTTGGTATAAATTACCAGAAAGACTTAAATTCTGAGGAGAATTCCTGTGGGTAATTCCTGTAGTAATAGTAATCTTGATGATTTTATCACTTGGCATTAATACAGGTGATTCACATGATACTTTGGTAACATTTCCAGTATAATTCGCCAATGATTAACTGGGCCTTGATTTTTAACATGCTGCCGTTGTGGAACTTTCTAAGGGGCAAAGCGAAGTAACCATCTCTCCGCCTGAGTGTTGCATAATGACAACGATAGCAGTTTTCTTTGTTAATCACTCCTAGCAGCACGTTAAGGAGAAGCAAAAACTGGCACCTATCACTCAAACAAACCCACTTTGCTGCTGTCTGTATTGTGTGATTTTTAAAAAAAAACCCTCCAGAGTTGGTGTTTTGTTTTTTAAAGCTACCTTCCTCCAAAATTTTAAGGGCAAAACTTTCCTCTCTGCTCCACTCTGCAGATCTCTTCTCTGCAGTGCAGAGCTGAGAGGTGAATTCTAGCCATGCACAGCAGCCACATTTTAATAAAGGATATTTATTTATCTTTAATAAAGAGTATAAAATACTAGGTATTTAGCTTAGCAATGTGGTCCAATGCATAGGACATCAGGCCAAGGCCATGGGCTTGTTGTATAATCTTGGTCAACTCTTTTGACTTCCCTGTGCCTCAGTTTCTCATTGGTAAATTGGAGGTAATGATTCCTACATTCATAAAGTGCTCTGAGATCTACAGGCAAAAAGTGTTATTGTTAGCATTCAGCCAGGCCACATGAAGGGCTAACTCAGGGAGCTCCGTTATAGCAAGCAAAGCTAATCTGTTGGTTGATCTTCTGCCAGTCTAGTGCTGTTTGATCTTCTCCTGAGGGAGCTGTCCCCAATACCACTCCTTTTTATGAATTTGTGCCAGTTGTGCTTGAAGAACCAGATGAAACAGGCTTTCCACCCTCCCAAACTAATCAAATGCTGCGTCCCCCTTCCCCATGTGATACAGACATAGGGGGATGCATTTTCAGCCAAACGTCTACATTTTCACATGTAAACCCTGCATTTGTGTGAGCACGTTGGCTGGTTAGAGGTCTTCCTAGCTTGGTGTTTACACACCAGGTAGTGTCTGTGTATGCCTAAAATACAGACCCAGCAAAAATTGGGCCTAATAAATATATAACTACATAAAATCCATTGTTTATATTAAGGATTTGGCTCCTGATAGATAGTCTCTTTTGCAGTCTCCATGTGTGATATCAAGGCAGTTGAGATCAGCTAAAGTACTTGAGCTAACAGCCTCCAGGTTTAAATGGAAGAGACTTAGAAAATTTCAGAGAAGGTTCCTGGACTCTTGAACTCACTCTCCTTCCTTTCCATGTCTGACAGATCCTCAACCTATTGCCCATTGGTGCAGTTTGTTGTCTGAAATGCTGATCTATTTCCCATGCCTGGTCTCTGAGTACATCTACACTGTCTACACTCACTGCAGCAAGTCTCAGAGGCCAGATCTAGGCGAGGTATTGCTAGTAGAGACAGAAAAGTCTTCTTACCATTACACAGCGCACTGGTGAGGCCTCATCTGGAATACTGTGTGCAATTTTTGTCTCCTATGTTTAAGAAAGATGAATTCAAACTGGAACAGGCACAGAGAGAGGCTCCTAGGATGATCAGAGGGATGGAGAACCTGCCTTATGAGAGGAGACTTAAGGAGCTTGGCTTGTTTAGCCTAACAAAACAAAGGCTGAGTGGAGATATTCTATAAATACACCAGAGGAATAAATAGCAGGGAGAGAGAACAGTTATTTAAGTTAAGGGCCAATGCTGGTACAAGAACAAATGGGTATAAACTGGCTATCAATAAGTTTAGGCTTGAAATTAAGCAAAGGTTACTAACCATCAAAGGAGTGAAGTGCTGACACAGCCTTCCAAGGGGAGCACTGGGGGGCAACGAAACCTAACTTGTTTCAAGACTGGGCTTCACATGTTTATAGAGGGGGCGGTACAATGAGGTTACCTACAATGGCATATGGCCTACCTGCGACTGCTAGCAGCAAATATCTCCAGTGGCTGGAAATGGGACATTAGATGGGGAGGGCTCTGAGTTACTAGAGACGATTCTTTCCCAGGTGTTTGGCTGGTGGGTCAAACTGATCGCTATATTTGGAGTTGTGAAGGACTCAGGGAGGGAGGTCACCTTCCTCTGCAGCACGGGTCACTTGCTGGTTTGAATGAGAGTAAATGGGGCATGTGCTGTAACTTGAAGTCTTTACATCAAGATTTGAGGACTCCAGTGACTCAGCCAGAGGTTAGGGACCTATTACAGGAGTGGATGGGTAGGGGTTCTGTGGACTGTGCTGTGCAGGAGGTCAGACTAGCTGATCATAATGCTTCCTTCTGGCCTTAAAGTCTATGATTTGGGCTCGTGCTATGGCACTAAGAACAGCCGTGTAGACATTGCCACTCAGGCTGGGAGGGAGATGGGCTTCAGATCTTAAGCTCCAGCCTGAATGTCTACACAGCTGTTTTTAGCACTGTAGTGTAAACATGAGTCTGTGGACCTGGGCTCTGAGAATGGCTGCTGTGGGTTTTAGAAACCAGTGTAGACCTGCCGTGAGAGGGTGGACTGAAGGAGAGTTGGATCAGCTCGGTGGGATAGGAAGGTTTTTATGTAGATGATGGGTAAGCCTGAATTATTTTGACTGGTACTAAAAGAATAATAATCTGGCTCCAGCTTCTGTTGAAGTCAATGGGAGCAGGACCTTAAATTATGCCTGCCCCATGACCATGACCATGGGAGAAGTGCTTTTTTCTGAGTATAGAAAAGTACAGCGAGTACACGGGTGTCTCCCCTCCTGAAAGCTTTCTGATGCATGCACTGAGGAGCTGTCTTCGTTATTTCTGAAATCCAGAAAAAGATGAATGAAATGCACTGGTGAAACCCTGATAGGAGCAGGAGGATGTGAGGGTGATGGGCAGGGGAGGGAGGAAACCCTGGCTTCTGAGAAGAAGAATGGACACAGCCTTCAATGAAGACAAGCTGCCCAGTTACAGTTGGGAGAAGAGCATTTGAGATTAGAGATGGTCTGAGCTACCTGCTTTGTAGTGACAATAGTGTTGAAATTAGTTACTGTCCCATCCATGCTACCTGTGGTAGTTATTTACATACAGGTCTACAAAATGCAGGACACATCTCAGTCTGGAGAGAGGGGCTGTGGCTGTGGTGTATCTAACTATGTAACTGTTATTTCTTGGTTTTCTGAGCCCTACCACTTTAAATCTGGAAGGACTTGACTCTTTGCAGAGCCAGGCAGCCATTTTTGTGTTCAGTCCAGTGCAGACTTTTATAGAGGGCACCCACATCTGCCACAGGTGCTCCATCATAGAGACTTTACTTTTGTTCTTTGTTCTCTTTAAACTAGAACAAAGGTCATTCTAATTGAACGGATCTGTTGGCTCTGAAAAACCACAGCATGATCTAAAAGCAAACATGGAGAGGGAGATCTGGATAGAAAGCTATGTGGAGGTGGGATTTCATGCCCTAGCCCCTCTCCCACTGGTTCTCTTAACTATGAAACAAAGAGGGGTGTGTATGAGAGAGAGAGTTACTGAAGAGTCTTGTACTTGGACATGTCTCTCTTTTGATGTGTCTCGATTAAGGCTGTGGGGATTTTTAACTAGTTTGCTGAAAGAATAGTTCCCAGAGGGTGAGAATGGCAGTATGATTTTGTTTCTGAATGGCTCCTCTCATCATCTTCTCATAGAGGGGAAGTGACTGGCAAACACGGTTCTGTCCATTGTTCACAGTGCACTATGAGCCTGATATTCAGAAGTACTGAGCACCCACACACCTCTGAATGTCAGGCCATCAATCTTCCCATGAATTTCATTCCGGTGTGCTGGATGGAGGGGCCTGGAGAATGAAGTCCTTTCTTTATGCTGCATCTATTTGAAGGCTAGTCAGTGGCAGTGTTTCACAATATCAGTATGGCTCAACCCCGACCTGGAGGGACCACCACTCTAGGCTTCAAAGGGTAGTTAATTTTCCATGCTCCAGTGAGTGGCCAAGACTGCTAACATGGTGTCCAGTTAGTGCCATCTGTTGCAGTGGTCTTTGAAATATGGGCACTTGACCCCTTGGAAGAGGATCAAGACCACTGTATCATGCAACACAGGCAACAAAACACACACAATAATTATATTAACTCCCACAGTATGGTGCTATTTATCCACAAGTCTCTTTCACTGGCGTTTTAGTCTCTGTAAAATACCAGTTTAAACCGGAAGCATTAGACAGCACAAACCTCACTCCACCCCCCCACCCCCCCGCACAAAGCACACGTCACACCATGGCGACCCAGTTCTTTGTAAGAACCAGTTTGTTACTGGCTCGTGGCAGGTCAAGTCTTTTCTCTTCTTTCAGCAGGTAGAAGCAGGCAGGGCATATTCACAGCCTGGGTCACCAGTAAAGTATGATTTAGAGCAGCCACAAGCAAAACGTCAGAGGATCTGCAACGACAGAGGTTCAGTGAGCATCATAAACACACACAGCAGAAGAGGCTGAGCTGAACCCCTGTTATCATGAAGCAGTCAAGAAAGGACTCTCAGGAAACAAGGTATCACTCAGCTTTGGCTTTTACATACTGGACATATATCTATAAATATCTCCTTCATCTTGATGTTCACCGCTGGGCTCCTTTAATGGTCAACTACAAGGAGGGCAAATGTCTCCAGCTGCTTCACACCCTGCAGCTGGAGAAAGCAGCATCCCCACTCTTCTCACCGCCAGCCCAAGTGCCATCTTCCACAGCAGCGTCTCATTCTACCAGTGTTTTCCTCCCTCCTCGGGATTGGCCGCCGATCACGACGTGCTGGCTGTGCCAGTCCTAACCCACGTCATGTTTGCCTCATCGCCGGTTCTAAAAGGGATCAGTGAAGGTCTCCATCTGCTGCTCTGCACCTCCGCTCCGCTGAACAGACGCACGCATTGGTTTAAAAAAAAAACAAAAAAAACAAAAGAAAAGAAAAATGAAAGTGGAAAGGTCCTTGTGCCCACAGCTGACGGACACACCACGTTCCGTGGAACACCCTTGTCCCAGCCATTACAGCTGCTGTGGGATCCCCTGTTCCTTGTAGCCTGTGGGGTGGGGTGGGAAGGGAACATGATTAAAATGTTGTTTCATGGCCCACAGCCTTGGTGAGCTGCAAACAAGCAATCAGCAATGGGTCAGGTTTAACAGGACCCATCCCACTGGTCAGCCAAGAAGTGGGGGAGAGAGAATTTTCTCTTTCATTTATTTCCCCTGTGCAAGGGCATGTGTAGTGGGGGACTTGTTTTGGGGTAATCATTGCTGACTTAGCCCATTTTGGGGTAGCTTGGTCATTGCCCTTTCTGATGCGCAGTTCTGACAGGAAATGGGCTCTGGGTTATAGCTTTTGCAGCCATATGTACAGTGGGGCTGGCTGGCAGGCATGGTTTGCAGGACGCAGAGCCAGCCGATTCAGAGTGCCTCTTAGGACATTGTGCAAAGTACACTGGGGAGCAGTGGCTGCAGCTCCCTCCCCTCGGGCTGGCCTCAGAGTGTTTGGGGGGCAGACAGGGCGAGGGCAACTGGCAATGCCCCCATCCTGCGCAGCCAGACTCCCCTTTGGGATGTGTTTTTATTATCCTTCAAATCTCCCCTTAAAACTCACCTCTGATGTGATGCCTACAAACACTTGACAGCAACCTGGGCAAGTGGCGTGCTGGGACTGCAGCTTATTGTTCTGACTGTAACCATCTCACGGTTACCTCATGCTCCCCCGTCTGCTTCTTGTATCCACCTGTTGCCTCAGCATAAACGTAGAGTGTACGCTCTTGGGGGGAGGGCCTGTCTTTTGTTAGCTGTGTGTACGGCACCTAGCACAGTGGGGTCCTGATTGGGGCCTGTAGGAGCTAGCACAGCACAGTAATAACAGAGCGCCTTGCTTCCCTGGCCTTGCCCACGTGCCATTGCACTCAGGGAGCACAAATGTTAACGTTCTGGCTGCCTTCTGCATGCCCTGCCCCCCACAACCTGCCCTTGTAACAGCAACCACACTGGCCCACAGGGTCCCTGTGTCCCTAACACAGATTTCCTCAGCCCTTCTGGTTCACAGGGGGCTCCCAAACATTTTCCCCAGATTCAGAGCATGTGGGTTTACGTCGCCATGAGCCTTGCTTTGAAATTGGGGAATCAAACCCATCCTACAGCCCCCAGCAAAGCTTAAGCAAAATGGCCCCATTTTGACTGGTTTCCATCCAAAGCCATAAATCAGCCCAGGTCTTGGTTGAAATTTGGCTCCAAGCAGCTTGCTGAATGGTCTGTGACTCTCTGGAAGGGAAGCAGAGGGCCTGCATCAAAAATGAAAAGAGGTGACTTTCCCCTGCTTTCACAATGAAGGATTTCCACAGCACTAGTTTTAATACAGCAATTTTTTCGGCAGGTTTCCCCTGCGGTGACAAGCATCATCCTAGGTATGGCTGTCCTGCTCCATCTGGAGGCATGTGTCCTGGGCGTCACAGGGCACACAACTTCCTGGAGGCAACATTTCTTCTGGCAGATGACTGGCTTTTTTGGTCTTCCCCACTGCTGGCTCTCTGTCTAACTGCACCTGCTGTGTTAGTAACTGTAGAGTCTGCAGTGGCAGGTCTGCCTTGAGAGATCCTGGAGAGACTGCAGAAGTGCATATGGGGCAGGGGTAATAATGGATGAGCCTATGGGGACAAAATTCAGTGATCCACACACCCCTTCCTGTAAATGTGAACTTTTCTGCCTACATTATTGAATGCATGTATATTATTTTTCAGGAGGAAGACAGAGTTAAGGGAATGAAAACGTCAATATTACTCCCAAGGCGTTTCAGCAGCTGCAGTATTCAGACACTGCTGGCTGGCTTAATAACTTTTGTGATACTTTCATCTGAGATGCTAAAGGAAAGTTTGCATGTTCTTTTATTTAAACTTGTATGAAGCTAGTGCTCACTAGTGCCTGCTAACAAGAACCATACAGGAGCTGTGTGCAATCTCCCTTAGACAGCTGCTCTTCCAGGCTTAGCTGAAATACCCCTGGCTTTTTCCAGGCATGGCCCTCTCTCATAGAGCTCCCCAGCAATGCCAGATTGGAGGGTGGTCTGGTGATGGGGACAAACATCCACTTGAGGTTAGGATGAGACCTAGGTTATGGGGCTAATAGGCCAGGATTGGAACACAAATCTCAGGCCCCCACCAGCGAGCTCATCCCTTCATGCTCCCTTCCTCGACATCCATGTTTCCGTGCTCTTGCTGAACTAGCACATCAGAATCTCATGCATTATAATCAGGGCACAGCTGTGCTGATGGATTTGTAAGCGTGCAAGGTGTTGGAGTGGAGAAATCAGTTGCACTGGGTGGCTTCTGGATTCTGATATAAGACAGAGGAGTAGGAAAGGCTTCTCTCATTACGTCCCAGGCCTTGCCCACCTTACTCAGATAAAGGTAACCAGTCACTGTTTGCTCATGTCATCATCAAGGAAGCAATGCACTAGTGGCTTTTCCCTATTGTGCTCGCAAATGGTCTATAGAAATGTAGGGGTCCAACCAGGGGACTTCAGTGCCCAGCTTTAGACACTCCAAGAGCTGGGACCCAATCCCCTATTCTTCCGTGCTTCTCGTCTTCTCTTCCACCTTTTTCCTGGGAACACAAGAACTGCCCTCCCAGATGGTGTCGTGGGTTCCTGTGTCTCATTCCCCTGGGAACACAGAATTTGCCCTCCTGGATGATGCCATTGACACGTGCTCATGAGCTTGGACCTTTGTAGCTATTTTTCAACACCTGGTGGTTGAGTTGGGCGTCTATTTGGGGCACAGTTGCAGGTAGAACTCCATTCCCCGTGACTACTCCCCAGATGGTTACGGTCAGGGGAGAGGGGCAGGAAAACCTCTCTCCACCTGTTTCTCATGATGGCACGTGACCATGGCGGTATTAGTTCTTTTAACTTTATCCAGGTGGTCACAAAGTCTTTACCAGAATTACCACCTGGCTTTTCCAATTGAGCCAATGGTTATTATAATGGCATCAGTGTGGAGCTCATCTATTTAAGAAAATAATTGTCCTTATCTGTGTCACCAGTAACAATGGAAATGTTTAAAATGAAACAATTAAAAATGCCGTTTCCTTTTCACCTCCCCCCCAGCTTGGGCAGTGAAACTAGACTGGTCAATATAACTTCTTGAATCTCAAGCAATTTTTAAATGTCCAACATTGCAGAGGAATATTTAAATCCTAAAACAGCTTTCCACTCTCATTTTCTTTACTCCACTGTTCGTAAAACCCTTTGAATACAAATGTGAATGAAAACTACTGGAAAGTGTCCCAATCTGTATCTTTGAGGAACTTTTATGACAAGTAATAGCCAGAGAGAGATATTTAAAAAACGAAACCCAATAGAAACATCCCTGCACATCAGAAAAATTCAGATCCAGGTGCAAATCATGGAGCCTGGGTCTATCTCAGGTAATAAAGCGATGCAAAGAAAAGAGATTGGCACTCTTTACTATTTCTGCGTCCATTTTCAGTTTTGTTCTACATGTTGTGTGGATAAATAGACACCAGAAATACATTCTGCTTTTCCAAACAGCACTTTCAAAGTACATAAGGAAGGTTTCCTCTGCATTTCTTAGCTAGAACATGGGAATTAGGTTTGAAGGCAAGATTAAAAGACAAAAAATCCTAAAAACTAAGGGCCTCTCTATGCACAGAAATTGCACTGATTTAACTTAAATCAGTTTAAAAACCAACTTAGTTAGACTAATACAAACTCCTTTGTGGATACTCTTGGTTATATCAGTTTAGCTTACACTTCTAAATTTACAGGTGCAAGGTAAACCAATATAAGGCCTGGTCTACCCTAGTATAATTATTTTGGTTAGGGGTGTGATTTTTTTTTTTAAGGAAGTAGTTATACCAGTAAAAACCCTAGGTTGTGTCTACATTCTGGAGACTATACTGGTATAGCTATGCTGCCATAGCCCAGTAGTGTACACACAGCCAGAGGTTCTTCTGTCAGTTCAGGAACACCACCTCCCTGAATGCAGTGATCTAGGTTAACAAAAACCCTCTTCTTTTTTTCACACCCCTGCCTGATATAGCTATGCCAATACAGAAGTTTTCAGCATGGACCTAGTGTGGAAGCAGTTATACCTATATAAAGTTGCCTTATATTGATATAGCTATTCCCCTTCCCATACAGAACTAGCAATCCTATTATAAAGCACCTTTATACCAATATAACTGCATCCACACTAGGGGGATTGTACCCCTTCACCATACCGGTATAGTTAAAGTGGTATAAGTTTCTAGTGTCGAGAGCTTTTAGGATTAAATTGAGTCACACACAAAACTGCACCGATTTAACTAAATCAATTTAACACCACACCTTTAAGTAAACTGAGACAGCTTTGTGTATAGACTGGGCCTATGAAAAAATGCACAGGGACAAACTCTCCCTCAGCTGTGCTTGTAGAGATCTCCTACTTAGGGGACTGGGAGCACACATGCAAAGTCAGATTTTGACTGAAAATGAGTAAAACACGCTGAACTGAATCCTAAGGTCTTTAACTGGGGCAAACATTCATTGATTTCAGTGGAAATTTGCCGGAGTAGGTAAAGCAGGATTTTAGTCACTGGAAGTTAAGAGAAGACTTAGAAGAAAAACTTACCTTGTGAAACTTTGAAGATGAACAAACAGAGGCAAAGGAAGCATAAAAGAAAGAGAGAAGAGAAAAATATAACAATACAGGTAACATCCAAAACTTATAAAGAACTAGAAAAGAATAAATAAATTGAGGCTACATAGTAAACAGAGAACAGCTCCACTACAATTAAACATTCACACACAGCTAACCAGGCTTTCTTTATTAATATCCATCAATTTCAAGAAGCTGATTTCATTTTGTGAAGGGGAAATCCCTACTTGCTCTTACATAACTGGACCTAGGCC
Source organism: Lepidochelys kempii (assembly GCF_965140285.1). Lineage (NCBI taxonomy): Eukaryota > Metazoa > Chordata > Testudines > Cheloniidae > Lepidochelys > Lepidochelys kempii. The sequence continues at coordinate 158,561,350 of NC_136382.1, forward strand.
AATAACAAACTTTGACACTTCATGATCAAAATTATTACCCCACAAAACCTACATTAGCAATGTAGCCATTTCATGTGTGTTGGTTAAGGGGAACTGTTGAAATTAGGGTATATAGGAAGCAGGACATTATCACACAGGAAGAGGTGTATCCTATTTGTTAGCATAGGGGACCGGAAACAAAAGTCCTGGGTTCTTTTGCTACTGATTTGATCTGTGCCCATGGATAAGTCACAGCAGCCACTCTGTGTCTCAGTTTCCCTGTTTATGAAATGGGGATAATGCCTACCTTTTGGTCAAGTGTTGCAATGGTTAGTTATAATGTTTGTAAAATGCTTTGAGATTCTTATCCTATTACAAAGTAGATCCGTATTGGGTCTGAAAGTGCAGAAAAGACTACTTTTACATACTTTTCTCTGGCAGAGGTGAAGTGCAGCTTTAGGGGGTAAAAAAAATAAATAGAGGTAAGCAATCACTTTCTCCTCCAAATTTCTTTCATCCCAGGAAGGCTTTCTCAGTCAAAGAATTGGTTCTGGCTTTGCTTTTATTGTGTGTTTTAGCAACACTTGCTACCCTCCCACCCAGCCACTGAAGTCTGGCTTGGCAGCTGCAGCATGAGGAAAAGAATGCTGGATATGCCTTTCTAAAGGCCCCTACAATCTAAAAGTACAGTAGCCACATTATCATTCTGTGCCGCTAGTAGGTTCTGAGCACTGTAATTAGCAAACGAGTGACAAGTGGACAGCATGATTACAGGTAATTTCTTATTACCAGTTGGTAATGAAGCCTTGACAGCCAGCATCATGACCTGTTAACCTTCTGAGATGTGACTGTGAGAGTCTGCTGTAGCCCATGAAAACCAAGTGTTCCTTGAACCCAGAGTACTTATGGCTGCAGTTATTTGTGGGCACAGACACACACATTGCAAGTAGAAAACAAGAGGCTAAGCTAGGGACTCTTTAAAAACCATACCCCTATATCAGATGGCTTATTTAAAGGGGAAAAGGTGTGAATTGACCCCTTTGCTCTGATATAATTTAAGTGGCTTTTATGGTCAGAGTCTCTGGTACGTCAGAGAGCAGGATTTTTTTTTTTTTGTAATGTGAATTCAGTGTTGTTGAGAGGCGCTAGATTGACAACCCTGTGGGCCAAAGGCTCAGGCAGGTAAAGCACAGTCAACAGGAGGGCAACCTTCTCCAGAAAATGCCTCATGTGTGACCTGAACAGACATCTCTGGCAGTGTGTGGCGAGCTTACTATCCAGGATCTGTCATTTTCTGTTGAGACCACTTACGTGGAGGGCCTTTCTGCTGCGGACACTTGTCTGCGGCCCTAGGACTTGGTCTGAGACTTAATCCCAGCTCATTTCACAGACAATGATGGTGAGGTGGTAAACAGTCTCAAGTAGGGTTCAACCTAGAGGTGAAAGGCTCCCCCACGACCATTACCAACCCCCGAGCCAGGCGGTCCCTTACTTCTACTATCCTCACTACCTAGATATGGTATTGATTATTTTGTAGATTGCTTTCAACAATTAGCATAATTTTTTTTACAATGAGGCACTGCTGAAGCAAATGGGTGAGCTTTTAAGAAGGGCAATTTTGTTCAAACTATCTGACACTCATTTGGCTAACATTTGGGATGGTGGGAACATACCCCAAGGACTGATTTATGTGGGAGTGGAGGGGGAACTCGCACAAAAACATGTGTCATTGGCCAGGTAACAAAAAATTAGCTCCATTTCACTGTAGCTCTTCGCAGCCTCCACATAGATGCAATCAAAGATTCACAGGCCTGGTCTACACTGGGGGTGGGGATTGATCTAAGATACGCAACTTCAGCTACGAGAATAGGGTAGCTGAAGTTGACGTATCTTAGATCGACTTAGAATCACTTACTTTGCGTCCTCGTGGTGCGGGATCGACGGCCACTGCTCCCCCATCGACTCCGCTTCCGCCTCTTGCAGCGGTGGAGTTCCGGAGTCGATGGCAGAGCGATCGAGGATCGATTTATCGCGTCTACACTAGATGCGATAAATCGATCCCCAATAGATTGATCACTACCCGCCAATCCGGCGGGTAGTGTAGACGTGGCTAGAGAGACTTTAGTCTCTAAACACTGCTCAGCAGCTAGCAGCTGGGGAGGGGCTGGGTGGTGATCATAAAGTCAGGAAGCTTTAGAGCAGAAGAGCGCTGCCGAGGGAGAGTCAGCAGTCACTCTCTGGGATTAGACATTAGGGAGGCCAAAGGGGAGAGCAAGTCCTGGGATCCTTGCCTAAGTGCAAGAGGCTGTCAAATGGCCACAGGTGACACAGAAGAGGAATTGGAGAGGAGCTGGCTCTGGTGGGAAGCCCTGACGAAAGGGCAGGAACTGGACTTTCAGGGAGAGGGATGCATCTAGTTGAGAGGGATGTACAGTCAAGCCCAAGGAGGGAGGAAGTGGGTTTTTGTTTATACTTTTATGTTGGGACTTTGTTAGGGGATTCGGGGTGGGAGGCGCACCTGAGAGTCCTGCCCCCTGAAACAAGGTTGAATCTAGAGAAGTTGCGGGAGGGGTGAGAAGGCCTGAGAAAGGCTGGGTAGGAAGAAGCCCCGGGAAACAGCAACAAGGATAGGACGGAGCAGCCCTTGGACGCTGGTTATAGGGTCCCTGGGCTGATACCTGGTGCAGAATGGAAGGCCTAGGTTCCCCTGCCAGCCAGCAGAGAAGATGGTGTGAAACCCCTGAGAAGGGCATAACGACCAACAAAGAGCTCTGCGAGGGTGTGATGACAAAAAGGTCTGGAGTTGGGGCCAAAGACCTTTGGGTGAGGATGTTTGGATCCTTTATTTGCTGGACATTCTGTTACCCTGGAAGGATTAAATTAAATTGTGCCCTGGCCAGGGGGCTGAATTACAGGAACAGAGATCACTGCAGTGCCAGAGTGACTGGCGGCAGGGAGCACTAGATCGGGAGAGAGCTACTCTGCCACACCTGACCACAAGGAGGCACTCTGGTGACGAGTCCCCCACCTCTACTGCCAGTGAGCTCTTTTTGCTTTCAGGCCCCAAATGAAACAAGAAGCTGTTTCAAAAGCCATATATAGTTGGTTAGAGAAGATATCTGTTTGGTAGCTAATGAGGCCAGCTGGCAATTCATTTACATTAGGAAAGAGATGGGAAATGTCCCTTAAAATTGGACAGTCAAAAACTAATTACCTGTGATAATAAAACTGAGTTCAATTATTGTTTCTCCTAGGGTGGATCCCTGACAAAAGGGCAATGTGCGAAATACTAGAGCATCCTCCAAGCCCTCTTCATTGAACTGTCTCAACCCATACCCTTTATCTTAGTGAGCTGAAGAGATCTGGGCAACAGGCAAACTCAGTAAAGATTCCAGCAACAATTCCCATACAAAATGTTAGAGTCTACCAGGCTCTTACCGCGAGAGACTTTGCAAAGTGACCTTAACCTAAGCTTCTCTCTCTAGGAGTTTACACACAGGATTTATAGCTTCACCCACACTCTCGGGGTTCTTGAGGAATCTTTGCAGGTATATAGAGAAGAGACATCAGCATCTCATTTTAAGTACATAGCTCTCATGAGAAAGGTAGCTGCTCTTCTGGCTCCTTTCCAGGGTCAGCAGTAAGCATAAACTGCCTAATCCGTCCCTCAAATAAGACTGGGACTGATGTAGTCAATAACTCACCAGACCACTTTCTAGTAATTAAGTTTAGCAGAGCTGTAGTGGGGTTCAGAGCTGGAATCTCAGAGCTATTGATCAGGACTGAGGTACATTGGCTATAGGGTGGCTCAGAAGTAGGTCTGGGTGAATAACTGATTTTTCAGTTCATTGACCATTCAGAAACATTGGGGCGGGGGGGGGGAATGTGGTTGGAGTCAAACCAAATCTAAAAATTCCAAAGAGTTTTGGTGAGTCCAAAAAGTCCATTTTGCGTTGAACACAACGTGGTGTTTGATGCAAAATGTTTTGTTTCTGGGCATCTTTAAAGGGGCAAATTCACAAAATGGCCAGAGGAGGAGGTAGGGCTGTCACTGCCATCCTTATAATGTTTTGTACAGTGGTGTGGTTAGGACACTCAAATGGGATGTGGGAGATCCAAGTTGGAATCCCCTCTCTGGTGCAGCTCTCCCTGGTCAGGTAAGTACCCTAATCAGCAGCCTGTAGGCTAGTCTGTGATGGCCCTTCCTTGCTCAAACCACCTGGCTACAAGCCGGGCACTACCTCTTCCTCCAGCCATTTCGTAAGAGTAGCCTGAAAAAAGATGTATTGCCAAAACTATTTGGCAAATTCATGTCGAACTTGTAAAATGGGGGTGGGTCAGCCAAAGCTGACCAATGAACTATTTGTCTGAAAAAATGTGCCCAGTTCTACTCAGGCCCAGAGCGGCAGGGGGAGTCACTGTTTAGCATACAACCGCAACTACAAAGCTACCATTAGGTGGCCAAAGCATTTTTCAGCACACAGTGCCCCACACCTGCATCTAGCCAGTAAAACTGGCTCTTGACCCTCACACACAAAAACCAAAAGCAAAATGGTGGCCCAAACCAAGGACCTAGGACTCTCCCTCTTCCTGGCCCCTTTTTTCATTGCTGGCCCCATTACCCTTAGATATGATGCACTTTCTGATGCCTTTGCCCCTTCCCCCCAAAAACTCGCTATGATCCATATAATGGCACATCTATAGGTCCTTATGCCAGCTCGGGGGCTAACCCAAGCTCCAGCTGCCAGATTGTCACTAGTTGTTGTCACGCGTATTTCCTTGGAGAATAAAATGTCCTTTTGACATTTCTCGCCCTCCCTGTGCAGAACAAACAGAGCAGCGCTCGCTAAATCCTGTTGTTATGTTCTGGCACCTCTTGGCCTGAACTTAATCACCCCCCATCCTTCTCCTTGGCAGATGTGTGTTGCTCTTGGAAATGGTATCTGCCAGCTTTCAAATTCATCAGTGGTAACTACACTGACAACAGGAGGCACTTGTGACAGATACTTCCCAGCTGCACCTTCCTTTCTAGCAACCAGGCTGGAAAATTACTCAGAGCCTTTCTGCCTGCTGCCCAGATGATTGGCACTGCATTATCCACTCACCAATAGGGACTCAGGGCTCATCTTCACTACGGGGTTATAGCTCTACAGCTGCAGTGACAGAACTATGCCACTGTAACCCCGCAGTGCAGACGCGTCCTACAGCAATGGAAGGGGGTTTTCCATCGCTATAGGAACTCCACCTCCCTGAACAGCAGTAGATAGGTTGACAGAGGCATTCTTCCATTGACCTAGCTGTGTCTACCCCAGGGATTAGGCTGGCATAGCTACAGTAAATTAGAGAGGCATAGTTGGGCCGTGGCCAGATCCTAGACTATGGGAAAAGGTGCTTTTTTGATGAAGTTAGTTCAACTGATCTAGTTTAACTTGATTGAAAACTCCACTTAGCACCAGTATTAGACATAGTTTAACACCTTTAGCTTGATTTTTAGCAGGTCAAGTTATAGCCTAGGTTGAAAATAAAGAGATAATACATGGTTAGCTAACTGGACGTTCTAATTCGTTTTCTTTGGGCTATGTCTACACTACAAACTTTGGTCAATGCAAGTGACATCATCATGCAGCTGCCAAAGTTTGTATATCACTCAGGTGCATGCATAATTTGCTTCTTGCATCGACACTGTGCCAACTCACCAGGAGTGCTTGCGTCAAGGCAAAGTGCAGTGCGTCACCAGTAGGTATCGCAGTGTGCCATGCACTACCATCTGGTGCAATACTTTTAGGGAAATTTTCACAGTGTGTTGTAGGGTGGAAATGACTCATCCATGGATCTCTGGGAGATAGAGGTCAAGTTCCCAGCATTCAACTTCCTTCATCCCATGATGCCATACATATCCCATCATTTTTGTGCCTTTTAAAAAAAATCCTGCAAACCCATCAAGCAGTTTTTGGAGTCCGTCATCTCGGATGGAGCCTGCAGAGCTCTGCACTATTCTCACGAACATTGCAAGTGCAGGAGGCATGAACCTCCTGTATTTGCAGCCCTACAGTAAGTACCGCAGCAACAGAGGACACGATTTCTTCGAGGACAGTTTGCTAAGGGACATAGCAAAAGCCAATAGAAGGTTGTTGGTGGCATTAATGGAGCAGCTGCTGATGGTGTAACACCACTTCTGGGCCTGAGAAATGAGTACGGACTGGGGGGAATGCATTGTAATGCAGGTTTGGGTCGACAAGCAGTGGTTGCAGAACTTTCAGACATGAAAGGCCATTTTCCTAGATCTGGGCCGAGCTTGCTCCAGCCCTCCAGCGCAGGGACACCAGAATGAGAGCTGCACTGACAGTGGAGAAGCAAGTGGCCATCTAACTCCAGAATCTTGCAATGTCAGATTGCTGCCAGTCAGTGAGAAATCATTTTCATTTTGAAGCTGGAAAATTCACAGTGGCGGCCGTCATCATGATTAATTATGGTGTAGGGCCATTAATCATATCCAGCTATGCAGGACCAGGACTCTCAGCAATGAGCAGGACATAATGGATGGATTTGCTGGAATGGGGTTCCTGAACTGGTGTGGGGCAGTAGACAGCACACATACCCCTATTTTGGCACTAGCCCACCTGGCCATAGAGTTCATCAACAGAAAAGGCTATTTTTCTATGGTTGTGCAAGCATTGGTGGATCACCAGAGATGCTTCTCCACAAGCAGTGTGGGCTGGTCAGGGAAGGTGCATGATGCTCGCATCTTTAAGAAAACTGGACTGTTCAGAAAGCTCCAACCATGGTCATTCTTTCCTGACTGGTGGATTACCACTGACAATATCGAAATGCCTATAGTGATTGTGGGGAACCCACCCTGCCCCTGGCTCATGAAGCCGTACACCAGCCACTTGACAAGGAAAGATTCAGCTCCCTGCTCAGCAAGTGCACAATGACAGTTGAATGTGCTTTTAGTAGCCTGCAGTGTTTACTCACTTAGACTGGAGCTCATTGAGAACAACAGCCCAATGGTTATAGCTGCTTGTTGTGTCTTGCGTAATATCTGTGAGGCAAAGAGGGACAAGCTGCCACCAGGGTGGAGGGTGAGCGGCTGCCTGCGGCCTTTGAGAAGCCAGAGGCCATTACAAGAACCCAGCGGGGAGATATACGGTTGAGGGAGGCTTTGAAAGAACAATTTAACGGTCAGCCACAGTAGTGTTCTCTGCTGGCATGCTCTCTTTGGGTGCCGCTAAGAATTGCTCTGCATTTATAAAGAGGACCCAGTGTTTTCCTGACGCTCCGAATTACGTGGTACTTGCTGTACATTTACAAGTACCATTCCCTTTGAGTGCCACTGTGCATTCTGCAGTATGCATTGTCAATGAATAAAGATAATTTTATTCTCCAAAAATAATATGTTATTGAGTAGGAGAAACAGTGCAGAAAATCAATGTGAGCTGCCCGTTCCCCAGGCAATACAATACAACCTTTTGACAAATTAATGGCGTGGAACTTTAAAACTGGAGAGGCAGCAAATATTTCTCTCCATTTCAGGGCACAAACGTAGACCGATGTAGACCGTGGTTCTTGCAGGTCCGTGTACGTGCAGCTGTAGTTTTCCTTGTTTCCTCCAGCATTGAGTGGTAGGGTAAGGATATGGCCTGTGATGCCACATAATATGTTGAGGGGTGCACAAAGCAGAGACCATGGAGTTCTCCAAGGACTGAAAAGGGTGGGGAGGCCAGGATTTTTGAACCTGTAGGCCAACCAGGGTCTACAGCATTTGGGTTTGCTGCCTGAGAAGACCCATTATGTCCTGGTGTATTTTCATCTACTTTTCATGCTGGGACTCCTGGGCCTTTCTCCTGATCTCTTTCCTTCTCTGTGCCGTCTGCCATGTTGGCCCTGCAGGTCCTTTGTTCAGTGCCCGATGCAGCACCAGCTTGCAGGATCTTGCTGAGTATGTCCTCCTGTGTCCTCTTCTGTCTCCTCCTCATCAGATCAGGCATTTTGCAGGTGTGGAGGGGGCACCCTGAAGGCCACCATGCCAGAAGCTGCTATTAAAAGCAGAGAGATGTACCTCTGGATTTACAGTCACAGCAGAAAGGGAAAGATAAGTTTCAAAACTCCCTTCCCTTATTCCCATAGACACTTCTAATGAGACATGCTTATGGACTCTTCAGCTTTGGAGTGCCCAGCACCACTCTCCAGGCCCAGCCATGGGGAGTTTGGCCTGCCGGGGCGAGGAGAGGGTGAAGGATTTTTTGTTGCATGAAGCAATAATATTTCAGTCCCTGTTCCACGGGGATGCGTCTAGGGCAATGACACTGAATGCTGGTGCCATTGTCCACAGGCAGTGGGGATTTTAGCTGCTATCTCATTCCTGAGGGTAACAAAGGCACAGAGAGCACAGCTATCCCTGGCGTCCCGAAGCTGCCCAGGCCTGTATGCTGCTAGCCTGCGTACTGCCACGGTGCCTGCTGAACTCATAGCAGAATGGCGTGGGAAACTGTCCTACCAAGGACGAAGAAATAAGGCAGCCATCCCTAGAAACCGTCATGAGACGACTGCAGAGTGTCTCCGTGAAAGTTTCATTGAGATCTCTCAGGAGGATACAAGGGACATCCCTGTGTACATAAACAAACTGCTCCGCTGGCCCTCCCACCTAACCTACAGGGAATGAAAAACAGAGGCCAACTCTACCTCTGTTAGTTGTACCTCTATCTTATCTCGTAGGAGTACAACTATGAAAAGTCAATACCTGTGTCTTGTTAACTTGGGATGGGCCGGGTGCCATCTTTACATTTAAAAACTCGAAGGAAAAATGCATGCACACACTTACCCGAGTTCCCTTCCCCTCCACCAGGCTCATCTATGCTCACCTGTTGGAATTGGCTAGACTGTGGTGGTGTCTAGATCAGGTCCTGGCTTGTTGCATGGTTGGAGCTCCTTCCTGTGTCACCCTCCTCCCACACCTTCTCGTCCTCGCTGGTCACTGCAGGGGGTCTCTGTCTTGGGGTCCTCCAAGCAATGTTCCCTCAAATTTTTTACATCCACGTGCGGAATGAATTTTGCTATGTGCACCAATATGGAGGTGATGTGTGGAGGGGGTGGGGCCAAGGGGTTCGGAGTGTGGGAGGCAGCTCAGGGCTGGGGCAGAGGGTTGGAGTGCAGGGGGACTTGAGCTGGGAGTGAGGGCTCTGGGGTGCAGCTGGAGATGAGGGGTTTGGGGTGCAGGAGGGGGCTTAGGGATGGGGCAGAGGGTTGGGGACAGTGGGGTGAGGGCTCTGACTGGGGATGCAGGCTCTGGGGTGGGGCTGGAGATGAGGGGATTGGGGTGGAGGCTTCTCTGGAGCTGTGGTGGGGAGAAGGACTCCCCCCAGCCCTCTCTCTGCCGCAGCAGCCTGGGGCCGGGAGAGAGGTGCCTCTCACCGGCCAGGGAAGCTCCAGGGCTTGGGCTGGGGGAGAGGCACCTCTCCCAGCCGCAGCAGCTCCAGGTCCGAGACTGGGGGAGAGGTGCCTCTCCCCTCTGCATGCCTGCGTGGTCCTTGATAGCCTGCTGCGCAGCCATGTGCCTGCACAGCTTAGAGGGAACTTAGCCTCCAAGGTATCCTCAATGGTCTGCTGGGTCTGACATGTCTGACATGCGGCTCGTTGTAAAAGCAATAGATCTATGGGGTACCACCAGATCTATTGTTGGCCTTCTTGGTCTTGTGCTATGCTTGGCCAAGTTCCTTTGCTTGCACATGGTGCTGCTGCAGATCCCTGTCATACCCCTTTTCCTGCATCCCCTGTTCATAGATATCTATGTTCCTACCTGGTCCGTAGCTACGCTTGCACAGCCTCTTCTTCCCACAGGCCCAGGAGATCCAATACCTCCTTTCTGCTCCTGGCAAGAGCAAGTTTAGCTCATGGAGCCAGCACGGTCGGTTGGGGAGTTGCATGCATCAAGGGTGAACTACTTGGTGTGCTCACAAAGGTGAGCGATGTGGAAAAGGCATTTCAAAAACATGCAGAGGTCTTTAAAGGGGGATGCTTCCAGGCTCCGTGACCCCTGGGAAGTGGAGGTTACAATGGTGACCAGAGTGGTCAGTACTGCAGGGCATGGGGCATTATGGAACAGCTGCTGGAAGACTGTTGAGGTTGGCACAGGCCACACAGTGTCTGTATTTGCACCGCACTGACCTCAGTAGCTTGACCATGGTTCCATGCTGTTCAGGGAGGTGGTTTGACTGCGTCGCTGTAAAGGGACACTTATGTCGGCTGGAGACAAATTTCAGTGTAGACGCATGCGCTTACGTCGACCTAACTTTGTAGTGTAGACCAGGCCTTTTAGAGATGCATTTGTCTCTTTCTTCCCCTAAGACTGAGGTCTTTCTTGGAGTTTCAAGGTCCCAAAAGGGGACTTTTACATTGGAGAAAGCTTTAAGATGCATTGATAACCTCGTTTGCCTACAAATTGATCTTAAGAAACCTTTGGATAAATGGGGTTTATGAGAAAGTGGGGAGCCAGCCACTCACAGAATGAGGAGGATTCAGGGCATCTGTGGAGGTAGCTACCTGAGGTTTTGTCTACACTATGAGCACAGTTGAGCTGTTCAGAATGTAGATGTAGTCTAAGAGTACATACGTACCCAGATTGGTGGGTAGTGATCAATCTATCGGGGATCGATTTATCGTGTTTAGTGTAGACACGATAAATCGATCCCCGATTGCTCTGCCGTCAACTCCTGGAAGCAGAGTTGACAGGGGGAGTGGCAGCAGTTGACCCCGTGTCATGAGGATGCGAGGTAAGTCGATCTAAGATACATCAACTTCAGCTACGCTATTCTCGTAGCTGAAGTTGTGTATCTTAGGTCGATCCCCCTCTAGTGTAGACCAAGCCTTAAAGTACAACACCAGAGAGTCTAACTAAACTTGGGTTCACCTCAGTTAGCTGGAGTACGGTTAAATGGGAGGATGCTGTGGGACTGCTGAGGGCGAGAGTGCTTATTCGAACACCGATTGATGCAACATCAGGAAATGGGGCCCTGTAAAGCAGGGGTTGGGCTGAAGTGGAAGGGGGCAGTATTTTGTGCCAGCACTTCTCTGGTGGCCCCATTCATTTCTACAGCTTTCATTCTAAAATGGAATATCACATTCCTAGACTTAATGGTTGTGGGGGGAAAAAAACTTTCCCAAAGTGAATCAACACCGTCCTGTCCTCTTGAGTCTGCAGAGAGACTGTGGAACAATCGCTCAGGGAAGTGGGGGCTACTCCTGTTGAGTGGAACACTGTTCACTCTGAAGCATAATGATGCCAAGTGAAAGGTGAACTTTGTTAGGCATCTTACAGAAACATTCAGCTACTGGGAGCAGAGCTTGATATCATGGGAAGAAATCAAGCAAATGTTCATCACTAACCTCCCCATAGTGCTGGGGCAGATCCACTCTTTATGTCTCTTTTCCCTCTGTTTCAGTGTGAATGTCCCCATTTAATAAAAGCTGCCTGGTACTGTTTCCACTTTCCTCATTTCTCGGCTGGGTTCCAGGACGCTAGCTGAGCCCTAACAACGTGGGGGTGGAGACAATGATTGCACTGTACTTACTAGCAAGAATGACCATGTCCATCCCCCAAAATATACTCATGATCCAGCCAACCATCACGATAGCCGTCAGAATCTGAATCAGCGCCGCAGCGATGTTCAGCCAGAAGACGCAGCACATGTGCCTGTCGGGGAGGTCAGTCCGGGCTCCGCACAGCACAGTGAAGGCAGACACGAATGTCCCTGTGGAAACAGCAACAGTAAACACTCAGTGGAGAGCCTGACATAGAAACAGCAGGAGCTGGGATGTTAGTGCCTCCCCAGAAAACAGCGAAGCTCCATCCAGACTGCCCCCCCCAAACTCTTGTTTTAGATCTGGTGTTCACAGCATCCCTCTTTTTATTGTTGCCACTATAGAAATGCTACAAGCATGAAACTGTTCACAAAATGCATCACAGTATTTGCCCAGACATCTCAAGAGGTGCTGACTCCTTCTGAGAAACAAAGGCCCAATCAAACTGAGACTGCACCTTGATTTTAGAGATCAGCCAGCTCTCTAGGGGACACAGTCCAGCTGCTGGGCATACCCTGGGCTTCCCGAGCTCGTAAAGCCCCCACTTCTCTTCTTGCTGCTGCTCTGAACTGATTTCATACTCCCACCTCATTTCCTTTACAGCAGCTTGAAGATGGGAGTGGAGAAACAGTTTAGAGGCAACACAGAGAAATGGAGTAGGTGGGAACGGCTGAAGCAGTGGGAGGCAGCCCCGCATTGGAATATTACAGGGAGGGGAGATGGGAGTTCTTCCCCCATGTGAGAAATCCCCTCAGGGTTTTAGCCTCCTACTGCTCAGGCTCTGATATCCAGGGTTTTATATTTGGAGCTGCTGAAGCCTGAAGTGTCACCTGTGTAATTAACCCCTTTATTGCTGCCTCGTGTCCACCAAGACAAAATGTACTTTCAGTGCCAGGTACACAGGGTGGGAAAACTCCCATTGTCAGCCCAGGGCAACCAAAGCCTCATCTCGGTTTCCTGGTAAACAGCAACTGTGCCCTGTGCTGGTCTTTGGAAACAGCACTTCCTCTATCAGCCATGTGTTCTCTTCCTGGGGGGGCAGCGTGCCATGTACCTGGCAGAGAGGGATCTGAGGAGTCCAGAGTAGTGGGGATGGACAGGCAAATCTTCCAGGTCTTCCCAGCGTTTTAAAGGTGGGGGCGTGCAGTTGTGAACATATATTACCCATGGCTCAGCTTGTGCTGGGTGCTCCTGTCTAGAGGCTGCTCCACTGCTGCCACCAGCTTTTGGGGTCCCAGGTTGAGTCCTCATTGGCAACCCAGGATGGCATAAAAGAGATGTGTGCAAATGTACATGCACTCAAATGTCAGATGTACATGCACGTATCAGGTATATTGCATACAGATGCACATCAGCTATATTGCCTCTATGCTTATCAGCTACACTGTTTTTTTCCAGTTAGATCTGTATGTAACGTGCACATGGTTTGCATATTCAGATCAGATGTTTGCATGCATGTTGGTGCAGCCCATGCAATTGCCTGTGACTACCACTGGTTATCTGGACTTGCTTTATTCATCCTGAGGGCTTTTTTGCAGAGGCTGGCGGACAGGCAAGGAGTGTAATTACAGTAGTATGCCAAGAAAGCTGAGTTAATGTGAGAGGCGTCTGAGGCAGAGGACGGGGAGATGAGAAGGTAGGAATCTAGCTATGATGTCTTTTAAAAATCCCCATGGTGGAAAGGCCTTTTAAAAAACCCTTTGAGATGCAGCTGAGGTGCTCCCACCCCCGAATGAACTGTCATTTTACAGTTGCAGTTTACAACTAGGAACCTGTGTAAGCTTGAAAGCCTGTCTCTCTCACCAACAGAAGTTGGTCCACTAAAAGATATTACTTCACCCACCTTGTCTCTCTAACTAGGAGAGGGTGGGGAGGGGGATCCTCCTTTGGGAGGCAAGGGCAAGTAACATTAACCAGCCTGGTGCCACCTGGCTATGTGTAATCTGTGACATGGGATAAGGCAGATTGTTTTCTGGGACAGATGCCTGAGCCAATGGCTGGTTGGGCTGGGCAGGAAACGGGAGATGGGGGTAATTATTTAAAACCCTCTGGGTATTGCAACAGCCTCACCCTTGCTTGTTATCAGAGGCAACCCGCTCTGACACAGTGGCTTTGCTATCATTCCAGAGGAAATAGCCTGATGTCTCCCTCCCTACTTTCCCTACACCGTATGTTTGGAAAGGCAAGAAAAGGAGTTGGAATATCCCCCAGATCTTGTAAAAACTGGATTAGGAGAAGCTATGCACCCTGAGATCAAACTTGGATCAGGGATAGCTAAGAGGATGGATGGATGTTTCTATTACAGTGGACATCCGTATGCTTAGTCTACATTTAAAATAACCCTCCACCCTCTCTCCCCCACCTGATTCTTCAAGCTTATGAAATAGTTTGTAAATGAAAAATAATTCTCAATACTTGGGGCTCTGTTATACAGACCCTTCCAATGATGTTTTTATTCAACACTTCATACTGGCAGACTGCTGTACTGCATTAGCTAATTAACCTTCCCAAACAGCCCTGTACCGTACAGAAGCATGTTTGTTCCCATTCACAAGATGGAGCAGCACACAGAGAAGTGGGACATGCCCAAGCCTAGAGAGAGAATTTGTTTATAAACTAGGATATGTAGATTCATAGATTGTAAAGCCACAAGGAGCCATTGTGATCTCTACTCTGACCTCCGGGATGACAGCTGGAGCCACACCCCCTCCAGCTCCCCTTCCTGCTCCTCCCCTTTCCCCCAGCACCCCTCCCCTCTCCTACTCCTCCCCCTCCCCCAGCTTCCCCTGCTCTGGCAGTGTCCTCCTTTTGGGAACCTGAAATATGGTAACACTATGCCTCCCAGTGACACTCAGTCTGCAACTACAAGCCCCAGTGAGAAGTTGTAGTGGGGCACCAGCCCTACTCCCGCAGAACAGGGGTTAAAAGCAGCCCTGGAAAGGGCGGCAGCTGGGAAAAGGGGTGAGAACAGCTGCGGGAAGCTGACTGAGTAGCTGACCACAGGTGTGGCCAGCTCAGTTAGGGCACAGCTGGCCCTGCTCAGAGGGCTGGGGGCAGTGCCAAAATCTTAACAATCATAGAATCATAGAATATCAGGGTTGGAAGGGACCTCAGGAGATCATCTAGTCCAACCCCCTGCTCAAAGCAGGACCAATCCCCAATTAAATCATCCCAGCCAGAGCTTTGTCAAGCCTGACCTTAAAAACTTCTAAGGAAGGAGATTCTACCACCTCCCTAGGTAACGCATTCCAGTGTTTCACCACCCTCCTAGTGAAAAAGTTTTTCCTAATATCCAACCTAAACCTCCCCCACTGCAACTTGAGACCATTACTCCTTGTTCTCTCATCTGCTACCACTGAGAACAGTCTAGAACCATCCTCTCTGGAACCACCTCTCAGGTAGTTGAAAGCAGCTATCAAATCCCCCCATATTCTTCTCTTCTGCAGACTAAACAATCCCAGTTCCCTCAGCCTCTCCTCATAAGTCATGTGTTCCAGTCCCCTAATCATTTTTGTTGCCCTTCGCTGGACTTTCTCCAATTTATCCACATCCTTCTTGAAGTGTGGGGCCCAAAACTGGACACAGTACTCCAGATGAGGCCTCACCAATGTCGAATAGAGGGGGACGATCACGTCCCTCGATCTGCTCGCTATGCCCCTACTTATGCATCCCAAAATGCCATTCGGTTCCCTATAAAAAGTTCTGATTTAAGGGATGTGCCCCAGTATGTATTTTTTGTACCAATTTAAAATTTAAAAATTCCTCCCGGACGGTGATTTAAGAACCAAAAAGCCTGACCTGTCCGGGAAAACACGGATGTATGTTAATCCTGCTTAAAGTTCTTTGTTAAAAAGATGGGCCTGAACTAGAAATGAGCTCCGTTTCACATGTGTGGGTCCCTGCCACTCCCTGGGGGTGTGCTAGGGTGACCAGATGTTCCGATTTTATAGGGACAGTCTCGATTTTGGGGTCTTTTTCTTATATAGGCTCCTATTGACCCCCCCCCCCGTCCTGATTTTTCATACTTGCTGTCTGGTCACCCTAGGGTGTGCACATGTGTGGGTCTCAGCTGCTCCTTGCCCCCCTCGTTGAAGCAGGTGTGCAGGGTTACTGCCCTGGGAACTGCAGGGCACCAGTGGACGTGGAGTCAGCTGCAGGCAGGGGCATGGGGCAGGGTTAGCTGGAGGCAGGGGGTGCAGGGCTGGCTGCGGGCAGGGCAGGGGGTGCTGGGGCGGCTGGAGACAGGGACTGGCTGCGGGCAGGGCAGGGGGTGCGACAGGGGCTGGCTGCAGGCAGGGCAGGGGGTGCTGGGGTGGCTGGAGACAGGGGCTGGCTGCAGGTAGGGTAGGGGGTGTGTGTAGCAGGGGCCGGCTGCAGGCAGGAGGTGCAGGGGTGGCTGGAGACAGGGGCTGGCTGCAGGCAGGGGGTGCAGGGGTGGCTGGAAACAGGGGCTGGCTGCGGGCACGATGTGTGGGGGTGGCTGGAGACAGGGGCTGGCTGCAGGCGGTGCGTGCAGCCAGGGCTGGTTGTGGGCAGGGGGTGCAGGGGTGCCTGGAGACAGGGGCTGGCTGCAGGCAGGGCAGGGGGTGCGTGCGGCCGGGGCTGGTTGCGGGCAGAGGGTGCGGGGGTGGCTGGAGGCAGGGCAGGGGGTGGCTGGAGACGGGGGGTGGCTGGAGGCAGAGGACGGGGGGGCAGCTGGTGGCAGGGCAGGGGTTGCTGCAGGGGCTGGCTGCAGGCAGGTGGTGCGGGGGTGGCTGGAGGCAGGGGCTGGCTGCGGGCAGGGTGGTGGGTACTCATGGGGAGAGCAGCAGGATGCAGCCCAGGCCCAGCAGAGCAGCCGGGGACCCACCAGGCATCATCGGGAACCCCAGGGCCAGGAGTCAGGGGAGCAGCAGCAGCACCAGGGCTCGTGCCCAGGGCCAGGCAGCAGCCCACATGGCTCCTGCAGTGCAGTGCCCCCAGCGGCCAGAGGAGGAATTACATCCCTTCCCGGCCGGAGCCCATCAAAGCCTCAGCGCCCCCTGCAGGGAAGCGGGTTAACAACCGGTTCTAAAACGGCTTCAAAATTTAACAACTGGTTCGCGCGAACCGGTGGGAACCGGCTGCAGCTCACCGCTGGCTGGGGGGCCAGAAGCTGGAGGGGTCTCACTCCAGCCCTGGAGTGGGAGGGGCTAGTTGCCTGGAAGCAAGGTGCCTGAAGTGGAGCAGTGCTGGGGAAGGGCAAAGGGAGCTGGGGAGCTCCAGCCTGGTAAATCCCCAGGCTGCAGGCCTTGTTTAAGGTCTACGAAAGGTACTGGGGCTGCAGAGGGTCAGCCTGAGGACAGGCAAAGGCAGCAGGTCCTAACCCCTTGCCAATGATGACTGGCCATTATAGACTGCAGTCTGCCCCAGAGAAAGGGGGCTAGATGATGACTGGCAGAAGACACTGAGGCAATGTGGGTGTAGAGGGTTGGGATTCCCCTGGGAGGGGAGACCCAGAATGTGGGGGTACTGTGGTGGGCAGAACCCCAGGGTAAGGGGCACCGGGGTCTGGGAGGGACACGGGGCCAGTGGCAGGCGAGACATTGACCAGGAGGAGGCACTCTGTATGCTGGAGAGCTAATTCCCAAGATGACCAGCAGGAGGTACTGTGCTGGTGAGTCCTCGCTTAGCTACAGAAGTCTAATAGAGCTGAGTGAATAGTTGGGTGGGAAAATCACCAGTGAATATTTATTTTAATTCTAAAGCAAATTAACTTGACCATGCCTGGGACCTCTGAGTGTTTGCATTTCCCTGAAGCATGTAAGCTTCCCTAGGGTGAATACTCACAAAGTGTGATTCACAAACTCGGATACTGGTTCAAATGAGAATTTCATGTTTATTTGATTGTTAAATTTGCAACTTGCACTGTGCTGGTTAGTTAAGTTGGTCATGTGATATTTTTTCTGTTCCCTGATTGGAGGACTGATGTAACTAACCAACACATAAGAACAGCCATACTGGGTCAGACCAAAGGTCCATCAAGCCCAGTATCCTGTCCTCTGACAGGGCCAATGGCAGGTGCCCCAAAGGGAATGAACAGACAGGTTATCATCAAGTGATCCATGTCCTGTCACCCAATCCCAGCTTCTGGCAAATAGAGACTAGGGACACCATTCCTGCCCATCCTGGCTTATAGCCACTGATGGACCTATCTTCCATGAATCTATCTAGCTCCCTTTTGAACCCTGTTATAGTATTGGCCTTCACAACACCCTCTAGCAAGGGGTTCCAAAGGTTGACAGTGCGTTGCGTGAAAAAATACTTTCTTGTGTTTGTTTTAAACCTGCTACCCATTAATTTCATTTGGTGGCCCCTTGTTCTTGTATTATGAGAAGGAGTAAATAACACATTCTTATTTACTTTCTCTATACCATTCATGATTTTATAGGCCTCTATCATATCCCCTCTTAGTCGCCTCTTTTCCAAGCTGAAAAGTCCCAGTCTTATTAATCGCTCCTCATACGGAAGCTGTTGTATACCCCTAATAATTTTTGTTGCTCTTTTCTGAACCTTTTCCAATTCCAATATATCCTTTTTGAGATGGGGCGACCACATCTGCACACAATATTCAAGGTGTGGGTGTACCATGGATTTATATAGAGGCAATATGATATTTTCTGTCTTATTATCTATCCCTTTCTTGATGATTCCCAACATTCTGTTCACTTTTTTTGACTGCTGCTGCACATTGAGTGGATGATTTCAGAGAACTATCCACAATGACTTCAAGATCTTTCTTGAGTGGTAACAGCTAATTTAGATAGGATGATGTTTTCCAATGTGCATTACTTTGCATTTATCAACATTAAATTTTATCTGCCATTTTGTTGCCCAGTCACCCAGTTTTCTGAGATCCTTTTGTAGCTCTTCACAGTCTGCCTGGGACTTAACTATCTTCAGTAGTTTTGTATCATCTGCAAATTTTGCCACCTCACTGTTTATCCCTTTTTCCAGATTGTTTATGAATGTTAAATAGGACTGGGCTCAGTACAGATGCCTGGGGGACACCACTATTTACCTCTCTCCATTCTGAAAACTGACCATTTATTCCTACCCTTTGTTTCCTATCCTTTAACCAGTTACCAATCCATGAGAGAACCTTCCCTCTTACCCCATGACTGCTTATTTTGCTGAAGAGCCTTTGGTGAGGAACCTTGTCAAAGGCTTTCTGAAAATCTAAATATACTATATCCACTGGATCTCCTTTGTCCGCATGCTTGTTGACCCCCTCAAAGAATTCTAGTAGATTGGTGTAAGCTGCTAAAATTACAATTGAATATACACTGATGGCCCTGAAAACCCTGCTATTTTAACCTAATGTAAACAGATGAACTTCTTTGAATATCTGCAGTATTTCCTTGTACTACCCTATAGTTAGTATAAGAAATACCTTCAAAACTGCAAACACTGAGGTTAATCTAAATACAGATGCATACATGGAGCATGATCCTGGTTCCTTTTCTTGCACTGAGTAGTATTTTTGCTGACATTTAGCTCCTGGCAAGCTGGGGCATGAATCTAACCCGCACTAGTCTGCCATGCAGTAACTGCCCTAGACCCTGCTAACATGCACGAACAGTTCCTCTGGTGCACTTTGATCTGGTCCCTTTTCAAAGCACTATATATCAACGCACCCTACAGAACTTTTAGTGGACATCAGCAGGGTCCACATGCACACTTAGTGTGCAGCAGGTGCAGGGATTTACACCCCAGCTTGCCACATACTAAGTATTCATGTAGACAAGCCTTTACTCCAAGAGTAGCTCATGGAGGGCTGCCCAAAGGCGGGGGGACAAAAGGGCATTTTGCCCCACTCTGCCCCTTTGAGAGGGGCCCCCAAACCACATGGGATTGAGACTGCCATGCAGGGGTCAGAGTGCCACTATCTGAAATTTGGCCTCACAGCTCCTCTCTCATGATGGAGAGGCAGTTGGGCCAAACTTGAGGAGTTCTGCAACCCTACATGCCAGGTTGCAATGCTCTGAGCGGGGAGCTGGGCCCAGTCCTGCAGGACATGAGCCGCCATGGGGGGATGAGTGTGGGGCAGGCTTGTTCTCCGACTTCCTTCCCCTGCTTCCCCTCAGTGGTAACTTTTTTTTTTTTTTTAGAAGGGTGAGGGGGCCTCCATTTTAGATATTGCCCTGGACCCCCACAAACCTCTGTGTGACCCTGGTCTCATGGTTCTTTTACTCCACAGGCAGTTCCATTGAAGTCAATGGGACTACTGAAGGATTAAAGTATCGCTCAATGTGTCTAAGGACAGGACTACACTACAAATTTACAAACGTACGCTGCTGGTGCGTGCAGTGAAGATATTCTAAGCGGACGGGAGAGAGCGCTCCCGTTGGCTTAATAATTCCCCTCTATCAGAGGCAGTAGCCATATCAGCAGGAGACGCTCTCCTGCCAACATCGCGCTGTCTACATAGGGGCGGGGGGTTAGGTTGGTATAACTACGTCACTCAGGGGTGTGGATTTTTCACACCCTGAGTGACTACTTATACTGAAGTATGTAGTGTAGATCAAGCCTAAGGGTAGCAGAACTGAGCCCTTAGTTGCCTAAGGGGATTGCCAAATCAAGAGCCCTACTGTACCAAGAAAAATTTGTGCTAGGCAATAAAACACAGACTGTGAATATTCCCAACAAGTTTCTCAGGAAAGAACTAAGCATCCAAGAATTATCTGCTTCAAATATTTTGTAATAATATGGAATAGTGAATACATGTGATCCCTGTGTAGACAAATTGCCAAAAATAAAGACAGACTGTGTCAACTAATTTGTCAGCTCTGCCTAATGATTATGGCACTTGAGCTCATCAAGGCCTATCACAACCCCCTGAATGATCCTCACAGGTGCTGATTGGGCGTGTTTGTTTTACGCCCTCAGCTTGGGATCTGGTTGGAGCTCTCAGGGACTAAGCCCTGGGGTAGTGGGAAGAAACCGCAGGGTGGATTGGGGTAGAATTTTGCCTCTCTACAGCAGCTGTGAAAGTACCAGATGCAGCAGTGATGGGCAGAAGCAGGAAGCCTGTGACACTACCATGACTCTGTTTGCACCAGAGGCGTCAGTAGGATGTAGGCACCGCGACTGGTAATAGGCAAGCAAGGAAAGAGTCTGCAGGAGAAATGGGAAACAACCTTTGAGAAGCTGCATTTGCTTTTGCTATCAACAGAATCTGACAATTTCTAATTATACAAACAAATTTGGAAAGGCTTCAATTTCAGCAGTTTGGCCCTTTGAACCTGGTAAGGGGTATATTCACCCTGAGGGGACTTTACGGGTACTGCTACACAGCCAGCAGCAGCCTGCAGCAGTGAGGCTCTGAGCCTGGATTGGCAAACTTGCGCTCATGGGGCTCGCGCAATGGCTCTAAAAACAGCTGTGTGCCCATTCCTGCCCAGGCTGGAGCTCAAGGTTTGAAGCTTCCCCCCCCATCCCTACCTAGGCTTCAGAGCCCGAGCTCTGGCCTGAGCCGGAACAGCCACACAGCTATTTTTAGTGAAGTAGCCTGAGCCCCACAAGCCTGAGGGTGTCAACCTGGGCCCTGGGACAGGCTGCTGCCCACTGTGTAGACTGAGCTAGTCTGCCAACTCCTCCCCTTCCATGTTCCTGCTCCCTCTCTCCGCTACCAAACAAGTCCTCGTGCTCTTCCCTGATGACCATCCTAGATACAGCCCTCCACTCCACCCCAAACATGCTGATGGCTTCAAACTGCTGGCTCATTCTCTCCATTGCCAGCTGGTCTTCCCACACTCTCAGCCTTCTCACCCAACACACCCTTCCAGTTCCTAGCCTGAGAGAGGAGTGGGGGACACTGGTCAAAGTAGGAGTGACAGCCAGGGGATAAGGATGATGGTGTGAGGCGTGGGATGCACGGTAACTGTGGCTGTATTGTGGAAATGTGTAGTGAATCCAAGCCCTGATCAGAGCATCTGACAGGAAAAAAGAGGGAGAAAATGTGTGTGAGGATTGAGTTTATTCCAGGTGTGTGTGTGTGTGTACATGTGCGCCTGTAACCCACTAGTCAGTGTGTGTTATGCATCCCCTCTGGGCATGATCCACAGAGGATGTGAGTCTGTTACAGGTCTTGGATCTTTAGGTGTAGCTGTAGAGACTTTTTTTTTTTTTTTTTTCTGGCTTTGGACATTTTCAGTTCAATCTCCAGAGTCAGTCAAGATGGTAATTGTCACACTCTTGAGGGGAGATAAAAATAACTACGGAAATGCTTAGCCAAACAAGAAGGATGTCTGTTAATTGTCTAAACAATTCCTTGCTCCTTCCTTGGATTTTCCACCTTTCAGGTAAACAGAGCGCTGTCCAAGGGGCACTACTTACAAGTCCTGGACTGAAATTGCAAAATAATAAAATTCAGGCTGATGATCTGGGAACATCTCCTGAGCGTGAGATGCCTAATACTTTGGAATAGTTTCTCAAAGCAAGTTTCTCTTTGCTTGAGATGGCAGACACTAGTTAAAGCCCTCAAATATACTGTTAGGGACAGAGCTTCATTGGCCAGAAGAATAGAATGAATGTGTCCCTTCCATCTTCAGGTGCTATGATCTGGCTCTAATGAGGGCCTAATCTATACTAGAAAAGGTTTGCGGGTATAGTTATACCAGTAAACTCTCCTATGCAAAATAGTGCTTTTGCCAGTATAGCTTATACAGATTCTCCAGATGGAATAAGGTATACCCGCAAAAGCAGTTTTATGCTGGTACAACTGCATCTACAGTAGGGCTTCTGCCAGTAGAAAACTGTCTTTTTAATCACACCCTTAGCCAATATTGCTGTACCAGGTAAAGCTTCTAGTGCAGAACTGGCCTGTCTCAAATGAGCAGGTGATCATTTTCTAGCTCTACAGCTGTAATCAAATGAGAGAACAAATCAGTTAATGATCCAGTTATTTTCTTCGCTCTAGAAATAAGGCAACACATTACTTGGCAAGCTGTAGAATTACACCTATAAGGAGATATATAGGTCAATGAAACGCAACATGCAGCACTTAATTACCCAGTTAACCTAAATGCTGGAATTATATTGAGACTCAGTCTCCACAGTTAGCTGCCTCTCTTCTTGAAGAACTGGTCTCCTAAACCGAATATCCTGACAAGTTTCCCTTTTCAGATCAAATTTTATTGGATAGCTGTGCAAGCTTCATCATCCATCTTGCTAATCTCACAAGGCCTACTCACTCTTCTCCCATAAAGGTGAAAACAGGCTAGGATGGATATGTGGCTTCAACAGATGAAGAGAAAGAGAGAAGGCTCAGTAAACAAAGGTTTATTCAGTCCCAAAGAACATACTTTAGAGTGGGGAGTTTGAATTGCAGATCCATGGGTCAACATCGATCACCAAGCAAGATGACCTTCAACGTGTCAGACAAAACAATGTGTTTGGGGTGGAATGGACTAAAAATCAGTGGGCGATACTGGTGGACACCTGCAGCAATGAGACCAATTATTAACTACCACAGATTTCAAAGCTCATCCCAGTAGGTGGGAATGCACACAGGATCCAGGTGACACAAATGGGAGTAGTGGGGATAGGAAGAGGAGATGGAAAAGACTAGAGGAAAAAATGCTAAGCAAATGTGATGGAATCCAGCCATTGCCACTGAGTGAATCTCTTGTGATTTTTTTTTGACTGCCATGAAAACAGCTATGTTTAAAATAACATTAAAAGGTTACAGCAGAAGTGAAGCAAAGCAAGGAAATTCTATGTGAAGCCTGACTGTCCAATTCTTCTTGACTCACTGTGAACAAAAATACACAACAGCTTGATGAGTGAAAGCTGAAGAGTCAGATTTGCACTTTTGTCTCCCATCTCGGTTGGGTTTGTCACAACTTCAATGTCCCTTTAAGAAGCATTTTTTTGATATTGAATTATCTTATTAGTTGCCCCATTAAATTAAAAATGTCTTTAAAAGATGTTTACAAAACACATAATTTACTGAGTCAAGATAGATTGGAACAGCTCCAAATATGTCATTAGTGCTCAGATAAAGAGCTACAGTTGTTTACATTATAGTTTGGTTTGTTTCATGCATTCAGCATGACCTGCCTTATTATTATTTGCTCTGTGGTAGCACCCACAAAGTACTAAGTGCTGTCCCCACACACAGGAAGAAGATGCCGTTCCTGCCTCAAAAAGTTGAGGTTATTTTTGTTGTATGGAAAAAACTATTAATTTTGAAAAGTTCAAGTTTTGCTGTAAATTTCAAAATGTTTGCTATGAAGGTCAAAATTTTGACTGTAAAATGAATTTCACTGACATTTTCAAATCTGTGAAAATACAGACAGCAAAAATTTCAGGTTGTACAGATTTTTGTGACAGTAAAGTAATTTATTGAAGCCTCAGTTACCCACAGATCCCGTAGCATTATTTTTATCCTGTAACTCTGCTATATTTTGTACATAAAAAAACCACAACCGGAAAACAAACACTCAACAACTATTGATATATAGTTAGACCACAGTATGGCATGTTCTCCTGCCAATGTTTCCTAATAATTTTCAGAGTTAGGGATCTAACCCTCCCTCCCCCCACCTCTCTGCCTAAGGCCCCAGTTCAGCAAAGCCTTTAAGCACATGTTTAAATTCCACTGACTTCATGCTGAAAGTTAAGCAAGTATTTGAGTACTTTGTTGAATTGCAGCTTAAGGCCCCAGTCCTGCAATGAGATCTGCATGGGCACACAGTGAGTCAGTGGGAGATGCAGGGATAGAACCCAGGAGTCCCAGATCTTTATTTTAACCAGCAAAAAGCTAGACCTCCTGAGATGACCAGCAAGGGTGGCGATTGTGTTCTTGGTTTTTGCGGTATGGACACCTGCCAGTAGGAATTGGGCTGAGACAACTGAACTCTTTTAACAGACCACCGAACACAACCATCAGGTGGTAAGGACTTTTAGGAACTAAGGACCTGCCTTGACATGCCAGTTAAATTAGTGCTTTCTTATTTTTTTCCTCTGTACCCTATAACTGTCCCAGTGACCCCATCCCCTTCTGCTTCATGGCCTTCATTGCCCCTCATGCTCCAGCAGTTCTGTTCTAGTCTATTCTGGTTTTTATATCCATTCCCTTCCTCATTATCCTTTCATTCTCCTTAGACTCCTTCTCCTGACAATTATGTTCTTAAGGTGAAGATTGACTCCTTCATGCTATAGTTTGTGACATTGCACTACATATGCTTTATGGAAATATGCTTGGAATGTGAATATAATGTAACTGGAATATGCTTTATGCAAAAGGTCTCTTGTAAGGTATTATTACAAAGCTTATAATCTACTGAGTGTGGTCATCCTATTTGTATGAATGTATCATTCTTGTATCTGAAGCTAGAAATATGAAGTATTACTCTGAAGTCCTATTGTCTAGACTGTGAAAGAAGTTTATTGGAACACCTCTGAGGGTGAGATTTACCTGTATTCAGTTTCTTAATGTATTAGGCTTAGACTTGCGTGTTTTGTTTTATTTTACTTGGTGACTTTGTTCTGTCTTTTTTATTATTTGGAACCACTTAAATCCTATTTTTTATTCTTAATAAAATCACTTTTGTTTATTAATGAACCCAGAGTAAGTGATTAATACTTGGGGGAGCAAACATATATGCATATCACTCTGTCAGTGTTATAGAGGGTGGACAATTTATGAGTTTACCCTGTGTAAGCTTTATATAGAGTAAAAACTGATTTATTTGGAGTTTGGATCCCATTGGGAGCTGGGTGTCTGGGTGCTGGAGACAGGAATACCTGCTGAGTGGTTTTCAGTTAAAGCCTGCAGCTTTGGGGACGTGGCTCAGACCCTGGGTCTGTGTTACATCAGGCTTGCATGTCTGGCTCAATAAGACAGGGTTCTGGAGTCCCAAGCTGACAGGGAAAACGGGCTCAGAGGTAATTCCAGCATACCATGTGACAGTCCCGGGGGGGTCTCTGTGACCAAACCCCATCACAGTTTACATTAAAATCCCATGGTGGAGCATTGCGTTCTGTCAACATGCAGAAGAATCATAGAATCATAGAATATCAGGGTTGGAAGGGACCCCAGAAGGTCATCTAGTCCAACCCCCTGCTCGAAGCAGGACCAATTCCCAGTTAAATCATCCCAGCCAGGGCTTTGTCAAGCCTGACATGCAGAAGATGCAGATTCAAGAGTCCAAGCAGGTCAAAGTTGTGATGAAACTCACTACTTCTACGTGGTTTTTTGTTTTTGTTTTTTATCCCACGTCTTCAGCCTCCATATGAATAAATAATCTGATAGCCAGGGTCAGCGATTGGTGCTGGAATAGAATGGGAAGGGCATAAGGGTCTGTATAGTCTCAGGGCTAGTTTTTGAAATAGCCAGCCATCTGTGCATTAAGTTTTGTGTTGCAATCTGTAAATTTCAAGACAATGCTGAGTCCAGATCTTGCAATCTTCAGATCAGAGGAAGACTGTTTCCTTTTGTCAGAGATCCCCTTAACAGCCACGTTACAGAGTAGGCCAATCAAAGTACCCTTGGAGCAAAACAGGCATGGCTAACTACTTGTAATTAGACAGGAGAATTGGCTTTCTTCTGAAGGCTTGTTTATACATGATTTAATCTGTGTGATGATACCTAGAAACCATGAGGATGGACTAGAAATATGAGCTATAGACAAAGTGCAATACAAAAATACACTAAAATGCAATAATTAAACATTTGTAACAAATATTACGGTGGCATACTAGCTGGTGCAGAGCACACATCACATTCTGTTTTATTCCTGGCTGGTACAGTCAGCCATACAAGCATTCCATTTGTTGGAAAATGACAGGACTTAAGGCTGATCTATGTCTACGTGAGCAGCACATTGCCAATATAAGTAGACAGGTACACGATACCAGCAGAGCACTCCTCATGTGGGTGCAGTTTTTATACCAGCAAAACTCAGCACTTTTGCTGGAATAGCTTATTTCAGGCCCTGCCCTTCCCAATGTGAGACAAGCTGTAATGACAAAAGCTCAGCTTTGATGGAATAGCTGCATCTACCCTAAAGGCTTTTGCCTGCACAGCTGTCAGTCGGGGATCGCACCCCTGATTGACACAGCCATGCCAGCCAGCAAAAGACTGTAGTGTAGACCTGGCCTAGAAAAGGTATGCTATGCTGGTCAGGAGTGTGTGATATTTTTTTAACTAATATAGCTCTACCAGTATAAGCCCTTGTGTGGATGCAGTTATACTGGTTTATCTGTGCCTTGTACTGACATAGTTTATCCCAGTCCCTGAACTAGCATAAGCTATACAGGTATAATATGCACTTTTACCTGAATCCACACTAGAAGGGTCTTGCTAGTTTAACGATACTGATATAGTTAAACCCTCAAAATGTGCTAGTGTAGGGTAGCCCTAAAAGTCAACGTTGTGCTTTGCAATACCCTGGCTACTCATTCAGGCCCTAAAACCAGTGTCTAGCCCTGAGAGTGAAAGGGGGATCATCCACCGGTGTCAAGCAGGCCTGGGGGTTCTTGCACCACTCCCTCTATCTGCTGCCAGCATGGTAGGGAAAAGAGGGTGTGGCCAGAGGAAAAGAGGCATGGTTAGAATGCCCGTGTTCCACACCAATGCCCGCTATGGTTTAAGCTCCTTGGGACCGGTGTAAATTAGCAGCTGGTGTAAGTTACAGCAGCCCTCAGGCTGCTCTAATTCAACACAAGAAGATCAGACTGCACACTCAGCAGCAGCAGGAGCAAGGAAGTATAAAGTTGACCTTTAAGCCACCCACACCTATGCTCTGTTTGCAGTCCAACAATAGCCAAGGATTAAGGCCTATTGTTAGGATACAGATATGCAGGCCTGTCAGTAAAGGCCTATACTCTAATTTAGGCGTATTCTTATCACTTAGCTAGTTACAGAGGTATAAAAGAAAGAATCAAAATCACTGTCTGCTGGTGTAAGGGCCTTCTCTTACTGTGACAGTCTGGGGCCCTGTTCTTAGGCTAAGGCCTTTGGCTAAGCAGCAGAGACAGCCATAAGCTGGGAAACATATGGTCACATCTTCACATTCCAAACTAGTCACATTGAAATAAGGTGCTATTGGGCTGTTAGGAATACAATCCTGTCCTGATAATGCCTGTCACCTCCAGAGAAAGGGAAGTGCCTAGAAGATGTAAAAAGAAACTTAGTTTGATAGCATCCTGTCTGGCAAGAACTCACTTAATAAAAATAGCTGGGATGTGAAATCTTCATTTCTGTGTTGCTCTATCACTGTAGTCCCCATTTCCCTATTGTTTGTCTGTATAATTTCTGTCTGGTTCTGTGATTGTTTCTGTCGGCTGTATAATTAATTTTGCTGGGTGTAAACTAATTAAGGTGGTGGGATATAATTGCTTAAATCATGTTATAATATGTTAGGATTGGTTAGTTAAATTTCAGTAAAATGATTGGTTAAGGTATAGCTAATGTGACGGGACAAGGCCAGATGGCTATAGAAAAGTAGTGGGAGCTAGATATATTAGCTCCAGGCTAAACAAATCCCTGGTACCAGGTTAAGCGAAATGGAAGCTGCTCCAGGTCAATTAAGACACCTGGGGCCAATTAAGTACTTTCCAGAAGGCAGGGAGAATGCTAGGTTGATTGGGACACCTGAAGCCAATCAGGGGCTGGCTGAAACTAGTTAAAAGCCTCCCAGCCAGTCAGGTGGGTGTGCATGTCAGGAGCTGTGGAAGGAAGTTGTGCTGCTGGAGAGGCTGAGCAGTACACACCATATCAGGCACAAGGAAGGAGGCCCTGAGGTAAGGGTGAAGTGGAGCTTGAGGAAGTGAGGGCTGCTGTGGGGGAAGTAGCCCAGGGAATTGTACATGTCATGTTTCTAAAAGGTCAGCTGCCATAGTTGATACTATTAGGGTCCCTGGGCTGGAGCCTGGAGTAGACGGTGGGCCTGGGCTCCCCCCCACCTTTGTCCCCTGATTAATCACTGAGACTGGGAGACAACAGAGACTGTGCAAGGAAGGATCACTTCTCCTCACCTCCCTTGGTGGCTTATGATGAAAATGGCTCAGTAGACTGTGACCCTTCTCCCTAGAGAGAGAAGGGTTATGTGGAGGGTAACAGTGAGCCTCTGAGGCTAGCGAAATCCGCCAGGAAACGCGGGACCCACGGAGGCAAGGACAGAGCTTTGTCACACTAAGCAGAACTCAAGTTTTACTATATAGTCTGCAGTCAATCAGGAAGTGGGGGGGGGGGGGGGAGAATTGGAATCATGTTTTGCTAAGGGGGGGAATGGGAACAGGGACAAAGGTAAGGCTCTGTGGTGTCAGAGCTGGGAAGGGGGACACTAAGGAAGGAAACTGGAATCATGCTTGCTGGAAGTTCACCCCAATAAACATCAAATTGTTTGCACCTTTGGACTGCCAGTATTGTTGCTCTCTCTTCATGTGAGAAGGACCAGGGAAGTAAGCGGGTGAAGGAATAAGCCCCCTAACACCTATAACTACGACCCTGCCAGATCCTATATGCCTCTCACTCTGTCTCTTCAGCTATCATCTCCAATTGAGTTGTTAATCTAATCTGGCCCTTTTAACTACCTAATAACATTGTCTCATTTATGGAGAAACAGATCAAATACTTCCCAGATTCACTCCTCAGTGCATGGTGGTTTGAATCTGGGTTTATGGAGATGCCCTACGGTCCTTTTATCATAGAGACAAATTACATTAATTCAGGGCTACACAGAGACACAAGACAGAATCAACTGTATTAAAAAGTTAGATGTGGTCTGGGGACATAGAGCAACTAGACTGGATACAGACCAAAATA
Organism: Lepidochelys kempii; assembly: GCF_965140285.1. Taxonomy (NCBI): domain Eukaryota; kingdom Metazoa; phylum Chordata; order Testudines; family Cheloniidae; genus Lepidochelys; species Lepidochelys kempii. The sequence goes on from NC_136382.1 coordinate 158,590,700, forward strand.
ACCTGAGTGTAAGTGCCCCAGCCCCCAGCACTGCAGCTAAATAGGAATACAACACAAAGCTGCGGCACTTTTGGGTTCTGGAGCAATATTTGCAACCAGCTCCCAAGCATATTGGTAATCTACACTGATGGTAGGCAAAGAACAGTTTCTTATGAAGGCAGAAATAATTCTTTAAAAAATCTGTATGAAAGTTTATATGAAGCCAACATTTTTGAAACACGGAATTAAGAGGAGCCATAGTACAACATTTAAAGAATTACAGTGTGAGGCAAGGCAGGGTGGCCTTGCGATAAAGCCACTGGACTGTGATTTGGGAAATCTGGCTTCAGTTCCCAGCTCTGCTGCAGAGTCATTATGTGATCACTTTAATCTCTCTGTGCCTCAGTTTCCCGTCAATAGAACAAGGATAATAATACTTCCTTTGTTTGTTTTTTGTAAACACTTTGGGGAAGGGGACTGTCTCTTATTATGTGTTTGTATAGTTCCTCAGTAGAGAATGGTCTCAGTGGTGCAACAGTAATACAAATAATGACCATCACTCTCTCTATACAGAAGAGAACTGTAGCTTCAGGTTCTTGTTTCTGTGGACAACCCCGTGCTGCTACCAAGCTATCAGCAAAGTCACTTATTTTGATGAGTGATTCTCAGCTTAGGAGAAGGTGACTTACTCCATGAAACTTACTATCATGCTCTTTAGTGGCTTGGATGGATGAACGGGCACAAGAATTCAACATATGCCACTTAAAACCTGTACAGAAAACAAGCCAATTGTCCTGTTCGGGGAAAAATAGGGGAAGGTTTCTGGGGCATAACCAGTCCTACCTTTAATCAGAGGCATCTAGATAACTGCCCAGGAGTCAGAGCAGACACTAACACCCTTTGAATGATACCTCTCAAAGCAGGATTGTTTCTAGAAAGGAATAGCAGGTAGTGAGGAAGACAAGAGTCCCCATGCATTCAGACTGCAATCAGGATGGGTCTGATTGGCTGGATCCTTTTTCAGCCTATTCATTTTAGAATTGTGATAGGTGAAATTCAATGCAAGGCCCTCCACACAACGTATGCCCTGCAATTTAGCTTCTTAGTGAAGGACTGTGGGAGGATCACGAGTGCAGAGATACAACGACGTCCCTCCCTACATGCTATGGAGAGGTGCTATACAGTAGCCCCAAACAGCCCAGCATATAGGGGAGGTATGATGACAGGCTGAAGGCGGGACCATGATGCCTGTGCCTTGATACCACACTGAATGGGCACTTTATAAATACCTAGAGACTCTAGACCAGGGCGGGTCCATGGCTGCACAGATTCTGCAACCTAGGACCTCTGTGTGCACAGGGGATGTAGAACGATAGGGGCTGTTATTATTTCACACACTGATCACCCTCTTACAAAGCCAGAGCTCCAGCTTTGAGGAGATGAGATGAATTTCACATCTATGTGCACAGCAGATACTGCATCAAACTAGACAAGAGTTCATTTTAGGAATAAGCCAAGCAATGTAAACTCAGCTACAGCTCACACACACAGTGTTCTGAATGGAAGGTTTCCTATTAGGGCTAACAAAATGCAGAGACTATGGAGGCTGATGCACTGTACCAGCACTACCCGGCAGTTAGTAAATATCCTGTGATATTTCAGGAATTCCAGCCAGTCTCTTCTGGGCTTTAGCTGATATAAATAGAGGTTGATTAATGGGAAACCTAATAGGGACTCCCAAACCTTGTGAAGCGTCTGTGTTTTACATACTGAAAAATAAACTGCTGATAAAGACCACCCTGTGTAATCTCTATGGGGAGTTTGTCTTCCCTTCCCTTGTCCCTGTGTATAAAAACCAAAGTAAAATATGCTCTACCTGGCATGATCAGCATCAAAATTCAGCTTCTTTCTACTGTGCAACATTCTCATGCCACCATGTCATGGACCGCCCTTGAACACAAGACCCTCATGGATGTGGGGCCAAGCCATATTCAGCTGTCTGATACCTGAACATATGGGTCCGGTTACTCTCCTAGGAATTAATATCTGAATGGGAAATACTTTCACAAGGAACCACATGCCCAATAATGTGTGAAATGTAACTGTGTAAAGGCAGAGTCCCACAACATTCCTCACTACTACTGCCACACACACACTGTTGTCCAAGCACTCTCCCCACTTTCTGGAGTTTGCCTTTAATAGCAAAGCCCTAAAAAGCAGGACTCTGCTTTCACATGTAAAAAGGTTTAGCTCAGCCAAAATTCTCTTCCCCAGAGAGCCACTTAGCCTTTTATATCTCCAAATGGGGGCTAAAGGAACCCACCTCATATAGCTGCCAAGATGAGTCAGAGAAATAGCTCTGCATTGCCCCGCATTCAGCATATGAGTGGTTTGAATCCTGTTAAGATTCTTTAGGCACCATCTCATCCCTTTTTACTCTTTCATACAGCTGTATCTGCACTGAGACCTGATCGGGTATGTGCACGTGAGATCTCATCTGTTGTACTTACTAGAGATGGGCCAAACCAGAAACGTTTATCTGAATATCCCACATCCACCACTGCCTCTGGGAATTCTTGGGTTTCCAATTTACAGGAAATTGTATTTCATCTACCCTTGTTTTGAGTGTCACATGTTTTGACCATCTATAGATGGATATGTTATACACTCACATGCATTTAAATACATATTTGTCTTTGTAGGTGTAAATGTATATGCATATGTGTGTGTATATATATATCTCAGAGAACTGTATTCCTAGCATCACGTACATTGTGTGTGTAGCAAGTAGAAGAATAACTCTATTATGCAAAGATTCAAGAAAGCCTTGCTTTAAAGATTAGAGCAGAGATACATGTGGGATTGTGAAGTACTAGGGAAAGTGCTATAAAAAGGTAAACCAGAAGTTATCAGGATTTCATACTATCTGTGGTTCTTTATTTTATCTGAGAATTATAAAAGGATAAATTGGGCTTTGGGGGTGGATTGAAATAGTTTAAATCTCTACTGGAAGAGTTCTGGAAATACTGGCCTTAATATTAAAGGGACAATGTCAACATAAATCTCACATTTTGTATAAATTTCCTCTCCTGGGTATAAGATCGCCTTAAATTATTAAAAGAAAACATTCTGAAAATCAGCATTGACACTGGGATGGCAGATACCACAGTGATAGGCAGAATGCGACCACCTAAGCAGAAAAGGATAGATTGTGTTTACTTTTCTGTAGTTGCCTTAGCTTGGGAAAGAGGACTGGTTTACAGTCTGTACCTGGCCAGTTTCTCTTTCTGGTTCTATAGTCTTGGAAAGTGCTGTTGTGTTTGGGTTTCCAACACTACAAAGCAGTGGTTCTCAACCTTTCCAGACTACTGTATCCCTTTGAGGAGTTTGATTTGTCTTGCGTACCCCCAAGTTTCACCTCACTTAAAAACTACTTGCTTACAAAATCAGACATAAAAATATAAAAGTGCCACAGCACACTATTACTGAAACATTGCTTACTTTCTCACTTTTACCATATAATTATAAGATAAATCAGTTGGAATATAAATATTATACTTACATTTCAGTGTATAGTGTATATAGAGCAGTATAAAGAAGTCATTTGTCTGTATGAAATTTTAGTTTGTACTGACTTCGCTAGTGCTTTTTATGTAGCCTGCTGTAAAACTAGGCAAATATCTAGATGGGTTGATGTACTCCCTGGAAGACCTCTGTGTACCCCCAGCAGTGCATGTACCCCTGGTTGAGAACCGCTGATACAAAGGAAAACAAACTAAAAAGCCAGCGTTTTGATTAGATTTAGTTCATTATTATTCTGTGATTGTTTTGCTGTAGCGCCTAGGAGCCAGAGTCATGGACCAGGACCCTATTGTGTTAGGCCCTGTACAAACACAGAACAAAACGACTGTCCCTACCCCAAAGAGCTTATATTAATATTGGGGGTTTGTCATTTTTTTCAACACCTACATTTTGGGCCCACCGTCCCTGACAGCATCCCTTTAAACTATTGTGGGGACAGATTCTCTGCTGTGCCTCAGAAGGACCACTTAGGGGCTGCTGCAGGCTATGGCACAGTCCAAAATCTCTGTGAAGACTCCCCGTATGCTGAGGGCTATGAAGGGGACAGTGTGAGGCTGGGGGAAGTCTCTCCTAGCCAAATGCACATCTTTATGGCCTGGTGTATAGGGACCACTCTAGCTGAAAGGGCACGTTTTCAGCTCCTTTATGTGCTTTTTCTATTGTTGTTCTACTTCTACCCCCAAAAAATTATACTGGACCCACATTCATCCCTCACATAAATCCACTGATTGCAGTGGAGTTACACCAAGGATGAATTTGGCGCACCACTGCTTGGCAGCAATTCAGCAGTGCAAACGCCAGGAAGATGAGTCAAAGGAACTATGTTCGCAGACCACGACAAACAATGTCAGATTGGAGTTCTACTTCTCAGCGTGTGGCTGACAAATCAAATACAAACATAATCCTGAGCAGGGCAGACATGAGTATGTGTCTGTGAGGTTTAGTTAGGATTAGCTCGCTTTTAGAGAGGATTAATAACACCACATTCATAAGGGGCCCAACGTAACTTTGGTGTAATGTCATTGATTTCTGAGACATGACACCAGGGATGGATTCAGCTCAAGATACTGGCTGGTGTCATTGTCACGTTATAACAATCTGAACCACAGGCCTTGGCGATTCTGCAGCCCTCCAGGCCCAATTTGTGCAGAAAGGCTGTGGCAGTTTGGATGACACGTACATTTGTGCTAACTTCTGTAGCCCTGCTGTAGTGCTAAGAAAATAATGGGCTCACAGGTACCAAATGTTGCAGCTGCACTGAAATCCAGGGGCCAAATTCTGACATGGCTTCAGAGAAGCTGCACCACTTATAGTCCATTGGGGTTGCACAGGTGGAACTGAGGACAGAATTGGCACACACTCACAGCAAAATAAAAAAAAAGGATCCCTGGTGTAAATCTACTGACTTCAACAGAGTCCTTTAACTTTACCTGCTTCTCCAGCCCACCTCCCAGTCTACCTCCTCCCCCTCATCTCTAAACTCATTGAGTGGGCTGATCACAGTCATTGCTTCAACTTCATGTCCTCCATTCCATCATGGTTCTCTTCAAATCTGACTTCCGCTCTCTGTACTCTACTGAAACTGCTCTTGCTAATGTCTCTAAAGCCCTCTTCCTGGTCACATCTCAGGGCCTCTACTCCATCCTCTGCCTCCTGAACCTCTCAGCTGCTTTTGACACTGTCCGTCATTCTCTCCCTCTCTCTATGAGTGGGCTGTGGGGATACTGTCCTCTCCTGTTTCTCTTCCAGTCTCTTCAGTATCTCTTTCAGTGGGTCGTCAGCCTCTCCTCTCTCACTGTGGGTATATTGGAGCTGGGGGCTGGCAAGGAGACATGCTCGTGCTAACTCTGATCAAGCTGTGTCAGCGCAAGCAGCAGGAGAGGCTCGCCACCTTGAGTACATACCCAGTGTCTCAGAAGGGATTGTATCCAGGGCAACTGGCCCCTCCTGCCTCTCACAGCTATACTCTATTTTTAGTGCACTAGCTCAGTCACAGCTGGCATTGGTATGTCTCCTCAAGCTGGAAATTACACCTCCAGCTCGAATTGTAGATGTACCCTGGCGGGGGAGGGGGGTGGTACCCCAGGGATATGTCTATGGCCCCATTCTCTTCTCACTTTACACCCTATCTCTGGCCAATCTTAGCCACTCACAAAGTTTCAACTACCATCTCTGTGCTGCTGACTCACAAATCTACTTCTTTATCCCTGGCTTGTCTCCTTCTGCCCAGCCCCACATCTCACCCTGTCTCTCTGCCATCTCCTCTTGGATGTCCTCTTCTTGTGTAAAACTGAACGTGGCCCAAAATCAAACTTCTTATCTTCCCTCCCAAGCCACTTCCCCCGTTTTCCCTCACTGGTGACAACACCATCATTCTCCCCGTCATGCAGGCCTACAATTGGGCCGATTAATTTTGTTAATTTGTCCTCTCCTTTAGCCCATGCTGTGACCCAGAAACCCATTGGTGCCAGTAGGCAAAGGGTTCATTGCTCAGGGTCAGCAACTCCTAAAAGGCCTGACAAACTCACTACACCAACACACCACTTTCATACTATTTATCCATCAAGAATATAATGTAAAGTATCCAATAAAAGCGTATGTCATACTGATTCTGATCATCGCTGTGAGTGGGTGCGGCTTCATACAGATGATATTTGAGGAGGTGTGTCTATGTGCTGAAAACAGGGCCTCATAGTGTGTATGATGGTGTTACTCCCCAGCAGAGGTGAAAAACTGGTCTCCTGCCAGACCAGAGATGTTTAGCCATCTATCTGATGAAATGTCAGTTAGTGTCTCCTTCATAATCACTAATCTGAGCTAAATGCAGATGAGCTTTAACAGGAAGAGAAGAACAGCAAGGGGGAGTGGGGGAGCTTTGTCTTGAGGGTGAACTTCAAAGGTTGGTGGGATTATAACTGGAGGACAGGGACAGCACCCTGTTAGCCTGCATCTGAAGAAACAATCTGTGATTACACCCATGAAAACGGGATCCCAACCTGTTCTGGCTGGCAATGCTGCAAGAAAGCTCTGGGTGAGATCAGACGGCTGGCAGACAGATGGTTAGCCTGCTGAAGTGAAGTTTAGTCTATAAGAAGCATGTTACACTTTTGTTTTACATGCAACCATTTAGTTTCCACATATTATCCTTATTTGCAATCTCGTCAACCTTTATCTTTGATACGCTTATGATTATTTCCACTATACCTAAATCTCAGTGCTGTGATCTTATAAAGAACCTGATCCTGAGTTGGACTACCAAGCTGAATGCCCGCTGTTTCCTGGGGGACAGCAATCCTGGTAATTTCTGTGAATGTCCCGGGAGAGGGGCTGGCTATTACAGGGGGGTGCTTCCAGAAAGGCTCAGGGGCTGGGTGCATCTGCTGTTAGCCTGCAGGGCAAAAAAGAGCTGGCAGAGCCCTGAAGAGATTGTTTGGGTAGCTAACAGACAGGTGGTGTCAGGCAACTTGCTGTCACGGAAATGTAAGACCAAGCAATGGATTAGAAATCTGTATGAATAAGAAATGCACCTGCAGTTCTAACAAGCTGAAATAAAATGACAAAGGCTCTACATTCTCATGCCTTAGGCATGAACTAAGGTCAGGAAGAAATGTCCCTCCACCATTGTACTATTAACCAGTGACAGAAACTGAAGTAACAGGCAAAGTGTGCTCTCCAAGGCAGGCTACAGAGCTAGACAGACCATTGGTATGTTGCAGTATATCAGTATTATCTTCCTATGCAGATCCCTAACTGTACTATTTTAACTCATTTAGGTGTCTATGGCATAATTATGTAGTCATTATAGCCTACACATAAGCATTAAATAACCCCACATTTCTAGCTAACACAATTCCTTTTTCTTTCTCTTTGAAGATAGGAATGTGGCATTTTTCTCCCATTAGGCTTTTACAAAAAAGAATTTTCTAAGTTCAGTATCATTCAAAAACAGCTCTCTGCCACATTAGATGGAGCCATTTTGCCCTCTTTTATTGTGCATGCTCCAAAAAAATAAGCAAGTATTTTTAGCTGACTGTGCTACATGGAACAGTCTGATTGCAGAAGCTTGTCTTCAAAAGAACATTTGCTTAACCAGATGCAGTCATAAAAAAATTACCTTCATTTTTATGATCATAATGTTTTATAGATAAAGTTTGCTGGTAACAAGTGAAATCCAGAGATAGCAGAGTACCAGGCCCATGCCACATACTGTTGTCTTTCCTCTGAGATCAGTTAGAACAGGATCAACCAGACACTGAGACATGCATGGCCACATGGGAAAAATCATATACAAAACTTGCACTGACGTCACTCAGCTATCACAGTGATGAGCACAGCGTAAGAACCTCAACAGGAGAGAATGTCATAGCCACTGTATAACCTTGTACAGTACTGTACATGTACTATCCTGAAATGCACCTCTTTCTGCTGGGGTAGACGCAGCAAATTGGCACATATCTCAGTAGTGAGGGATGGGAACTTTAGGGCCAAGAATGATGGAGCAAACACTTGCTCTTATGAAAAGCACCATGGAATCTTTAATGACCACGTGCAGCCAATCTCAGAATGTAAGGTCTCATCCAAACTACTCTTGCACAATAACCTATGCAGTATCTCTGCCTTGGACGAATGAAGAGCTGCACTGACACTAGAAGGATTTGAATCATGGGCTAGGCTGTGGTTGCTTTTTGGAGCAGTGGTGGTGAAAAGCAGCCCTAAAGCTAGAGTAACTAGTTAATGAAAGATCACCCCAGAGCAGGCTGATCGTGAGGATGCACAGATGCCATAGCAGCTTTTATTCCACCACTCGTCCTGTAACTGGCAAAAGGAGGTGGCGGCTAGCAGAATTTAGGCACAGCTAGAACTTTTGGATCTACTTGAAGTCTTAAGGTGCTCCAGCCATCTCCAGTGTGGCCCTGGGATGATTTGGGGAATCAGTCTGTGCAATTTATGAATTCTATGTGAGATTCTGAACTCTCTGTATGTATCTTTACCAAGTGGTGAGTTCCATTTTCAATATGCAGAACTTTACCTTCTTCATTGTCCATTTGCCTCCACGTTAGACAGGAATTCCAAGGTTGGGTGGCAAGGGCTAACAAGAGAGGGTAGTTGACTTAATGGCTCTCCCATTGAAATGTAATCACTCTTAACAAGAGACTGGCTGCCAACTAGGAGAACTAGTTTTAGCAGGGAAAGGTCACCAACAATGAAATCACCTGGTAGGACTCTGTGGTCCCCTGTTGAGGTTGACACCAGGAAGTCTCCTGATTGAGGGATGAGAAGATTATAAAGGGCAGAAACTGCTCTTGTTGCTCTCTCTCTTTGGCAATTTTTTACCAGCTTAAGACGAGGGAAGCTGCTGCAGGAGCTGGATGAGGTGGGCAGGGGAGAGGAGGAGGAATGCTGCCTACATCTCCCAAGGGAAGCGGGAGTGAGGGGAAATCTCGTGGGTTGCTGGCAGGGAGAGCCCAACTGGATCTGCGGCAGCACATACTAAATTCAGGTTCAGGAGAGCAGAAGCGTGACTTAAAGTCACCTTTGTGTCCTCCTTTCTAAATTACACTATGCTTTCTTCAGCCACAGTGGAAGACCTAGGTCTGGATGTGTCGAGCTCAAGGTTTAGAGCATTCTACCAGCTGCTACAATTATCACAGCTGCTGTTGTTTGTATCTTGTTTGATAGATCAGTGGTTCTCGACCAGGGATTTGTGGACCCCTGAGGGTACTCAGAGGTCTTCCACGGGGTACTCAACTCATCTAGATCAGTGTTTCTCTACCTGTGGCTTGCAGCCCCAAGGGTGGTCATGGGACAGGTTTAGGGGGGTCGCAAATGCAGGGCTGGCATTAGGAGATGGCAAGCAGGGCAATTGCCTGGAGCCCCATGCCATATGGGCCCCACGCAAAGCTAAGTTACCTGCTTCAGCCCCAGGCAGCGGGGCTTGGTCTCCAGCCCTGGGCAGCAGGGCTTGGGCTTCAGACAAAGCTCACAAGTGAAAAACAGGCTCAGTATCACAGTGAAATGTAAGAACAATACTTATATTCCAATGGATTCATTTTATAATTATATGGTAAAAATGAGAAAGTGAGCAATTTTTCAGTAATAGTGTGCTGTGAGGCTTTTGTATTTATGTCTGATTTTGCTTGCAAGTAGTTTTATAGTGAGGTGATACTGGGGGTACTCAAGACAAATCATACTCCTGAAAGGGGTATAGTCGTCTGGAAAAGTTGAGAACCACTGTGATAGATGATCAAAAATTGCTGTTTGTTTAAGGTCCCCTTGCCCAGCAGGCAGATATGAGGTGCTGTATATGATTCCATAGATGCCATTTGATCTTTTGGCTGCATTTTTGGAACATGGTTGATACAAAGACTGTAACAAGCCCTCAAGGCTTTATGGTCTACAGCAGGAGTTTCCCAACTGATTTGTTGACCACTTGCTGGGAGTCCATTCAGAGCTGACTAGTCACATGGAACAAGCTCTGTTCTGTGTATCTAGCTAAGAGTATAAGGCCCCATGGGTCTAGAACCCAGGCCTGGGGTGCTTCTAGGTAGCTGACCTCTCCAGCCTGCCACCCAGCAGCAGTTATAACCACCTTGTGCTCCACTTCCCTTGACCCACTCTGGACACAGACTGTGTGAAGTTCCGCCTCAAGTGGTTGACAGACAGTAGCCCCATGGCTCCTGACTGGCTCCCTGCCCTATATAAACCCAGGGGGCATTCCAGGAAGCATCCAAGCAATGGTGTGGAACTTTTGTAGCTGCCATGACTGTTCCTTGCTCTTGAATTCATGGCTTGACTTGGTCTTTGCCTCTTGACTTGGACTCTGACCCTAAGTATTGACCTTGGCCTGGACGTGATTAAGAACTGCTTGGCTATTCCTAGCCTCAGGTTTGCCCCTGCTCTGACCCTTGGCCCTGACTGCCTTTATTGGTCTCATGACAGAGAGAAGGATGTGGATGGGAAGAAGAAATGGAGAGAAACAGCAGGCAGCATGAGCAACACTTTTCACAATGGTCAGAACATGTATTGCACTAAGACAGATCAATGAAGATAGAAATAATTTCTTAAGGTTACTTTCCACGTAAGCAATTCCTCCAGGGACGGCTGATGACACTCTGCTCTCCAAAGACTATCAGCGGGTGGGTTGGAGCATTGCAAGGGCACTACTAGCATGTTTAAAGTTGGCATTTTTATGTATGCTTTCTCTTGTGCCTTGTAGGCATGATTCCTGCATAATGCAGACATAATACCCCCAGCCATCACTACCTGAACTTTCCTTGCTGCCCTAACATGTCCCAGTACTGCTTACACCCTCTGTACCCCCTAATACATCTCTGGCTGTACGAATATGTAGGAGAGTTAAGAGAGAAGTGACAGCGTCCATAATGTCTGTACAGTGCTATTTAGGTGCTAAGTATCAGCATTGTTAGCCTCAGGGCAATCGGTGTTCGATGGGCACAACTCCATATCACAATCGTGATCCAAATATAACCACAAAATTTAAGATTCCCCCCAATACAAAACTCCTTTTTCCAAAGTGTCTTTTATTTTCCAGTTATTGCAGAATATTAGCAGCCAAACCAAATGCCTTCCCGAGGCGACCCTACCAACATAGCTCTCATATTTCTCAAATGTCTGGCTCAGAACTATTTATAATGCATGGATATTTTTTTTAAACATATGCAAATAACTCTGCTCATATCCTGTTTTGTTCTGATTTGAACACACTGCTGCTTCTCTTCTAACTCAGTTAAGTGGCCTGATTGAAACTAGCACTTTTCATCTTTGGTATTTCGTACACACTTCACAGGTAGGTCTGCATTATCCCTTGTTTTACCTCAGGGGAAACTGAGGCAGAGTGATTAAGTGACTTGCCAAAGGCCCCAGTGGGAGTCAGTATAAGAGCTAGACTGAAATTCAGAAGTTCCTGGTTTAAACTACCCTCCTCCGCAAGGCCTTCTGCTGTGATGAAAATGGAGCATATGTGCTGGGGCCAGTAATCTCCTCTCTATTAAAGATCTACAAATTGTAGAACTCTGAAGGCCACATTTGCCCAGCAGATCACTGTGAGCTAAACTATTACAATTAGTATTAGATCTTCTTTAAACCAGCAATTATGCTAGGCCCTTTACTGTCAAGGCAAGCAAGCAAACAAGATCCTTGGCCCAAAGAGTCTGCAATCTAAATAGACATTGTACAGATGACAGATGCGATGCAACTCAAATAGTGAGAGAGAGGTGAAGTTTACCATCAGTCTTGTTACTTCAAGTGTGGTAGCCATGTTGGTTCCAGGATATTAGAGAGACAAGATGGCTGGTCCAGTAAAATATATTATCTCATTGCCTTGTCAGTTCCAGAAATTCTTTAACTCTTCATAGCAATCAGGATGAGGGTTTGTAAGTACAGCTGAGCAAATAATTGATGTATTTTGGAGCGGGGGTTGGTTCAGGGGCTGCATTGCACCAGAAGCACTGGGGTCCCCATGTCTGGGGTAGTCTGCCTGGAGGATCTGCCCTGGAGCCTTAGAGCAGGGACCCTACCAGTCCTGAGAGACCTGGCTCTAGCCAGGGCTTCAGGGAATGATATATTCCCTGCCACAGAGCTTTGTCAAAGTTTTGTCAAATCTGCAATAGATTCAGCTAAACTTTTTGGGCCAATGAATCTGCATTTCCCAATGAAACTACGTTTCTGACCAGCTATATTTATAGGACTAAATTAATTGTAACTTGTTGTTCTGGCCTTAACACTACAGGAGAAACTCCTTAAGCTTTACAAACTGCTTTGTGGTGTTACTTACGTGATCTGCCAAGTATGTCAAGATCAGTTACCAAATCAGAAACCTGTCCTCAGCAGGTAACTATTGATGTCTGCCATTCTCCACCATGTGAGCTCTATGGCATGTTTGCGATGAACTGTCACTCACACAAGGTGTAAGCCATTCCTGGGCAAGCCCCTGTTTAGTTGTAGAAGGCTCCTCTTATTCTACTGAATTAAGCAGAAAGATGTAATTGTTTCTAATACTTCATAGCAATGATGCTTTGCACTTTCATCCAAGGACCTCTAAGCACCTTATAACTGTTAAACAGTTGAGCCTCATAATCCCATCTGAGGTAGCATAGGATTGTTATCCTCATACAGATGGGTAAACTCACAGAAGTCTTACGGCAGTGAAGTGACTTATCCAAGGTTCCACAACAAGTCAAAAGCAGAGGTGAGACTAGAACATACAAGTTCTGCCTCCCAATCCCCCCGTTTTTCTGCTAGACTACACTCCCTCAACATCTAGTAAAGGTCACCTCAATCCTGAACTCAAAAGAGAACAGCCATGGTGTTACGAGGTAGGTGATGCTACCTTGAGGCTTGATGTCAGAGGAAGAAAAATGAAAGGAGCCCACACAGTCTTAGCACTTCATTTGAAGGATTAGCCACCTTTCATTCCCGACAACCCTTCCTGAGAAGGGACCCGTTTCCAAGAACAGACTAACATAAATGCCTACAAATACAAAGCCCTCTCCTGTCAGCGGCACCCTCCTTTTAATGCAAGTTCCCCCCATTGTACCTTGGAGATGTGCAGCTGTTCTAATACAGCCAGACACAGGCAGTCTTTAGATGCTTATCCCCAATCTACCATGCACAATGCAGAATTTGTGTTATTGAAAGGCTGCCATATACTTTGCTCCAGCTGAAGCAACGTATGGAACTGCTGCTTGTATAATCCAGCCACGCACAACTGTCATGAAAACGCATCAGCTGGGGAAAAAGTCTGCAAGTGCTTCTTGACCCTCCCCACTCCCATATCGCTCCTACTCCTGGTGGCACATGCCTCTTCTCATTCCCTGGTGACTCCCCTTCTCTCCCAGCTGGGTCCCTGGTGGCTCTTTCTCCCTTGTTTTTGTTTCCTCTTGGCTAACAAGTGCTTTGGAGGGGAAGCAGGCTCCTTTCTGCCATATAAGGCTAACAAGATCAAGACAGCATTAGAAATAGGGAAGAGATTATAATGTGTTATAGAAATCAGTGGCATGCCCTCCTCTTGAATACTGTTTGGTATGGTCACCCCATTTCCAAAAGGATGTAGCAGAAACACAAAAGGTCCAGAGAAGGACAATGATGATCATTATAGGCACGGAAAGGTCGTTATGTGAGGCATGATTACAAAGGTTAGGATGGTTTAGTTTAGAGAAGAGATAAATAGTATGGGATGTTAGAGAAGGTCAGTCCAATTTATTCTTTCTCATAATGACAAGAACAAGAGGGCAACCAATAAGATGAACAGGCAATGCATTTAATGTTGATCAAAGGTAATATTCCTATTACACAGTACTTAATGTGTATGAATAACAAGAACATTCACCATTAAACTAATTGATAAGCTATATGAACTCATGTTTCAGTGCATAAGTGAACCAATAATTACTTACGTTAGAAATAAATTTCCACCGTGGGCAGGTTATTGTACAACTGTTCATCATTTTACCTTCCTCTGAAGCATCTAGGACTGGATAGGACACTGGACTAGATGGACCATGGGTTTGATCCAGGGTAGTGACTCTTATAGCCCTGATGTAAAATATGAACTTATTGTGGGTGTGGAGGGGAGGGGAGGATCTGAACTGAAAAACCTATTACTTTTTTTTTTTTTAATACTTTCATCATTCTTCCCTTTAAAGCAAGTCAGGTGAAAGCAAGTTCTTTCCCACGTCTATCTGCTGTGATCAGAGTCTTCACCAAAATGCCCTTGACCACTGCCTGAAGGCTTTGTAATGCTGACGAAATGCTCCTACATGTTCAGGAAGACATTGCCCAAATGTGGCTGTTTCTAATCCTTTTATACCGCATTTTTCTAGCGGGCATCTTTTCACAACATGACAGGGTTTGCATGGCTTAGATGAGCACTGTTGCTAAGAAACAAGTCCCAACTGTGCCTTTAAAACTCTGCGTTTAAACAGAAAACTCAGGAAAATATTTGTCTTTTCATGTGATTGCATTGTGTGTGTTTTTATTATAGATTTCTTTTTACTAGGCTTGATCTAGCTAGATCAAAGGTAGCTCAGCTATGTCTACACTCCTCCTGCCTCCAGTGTACACACCCTAAAGGTATGATGTCCAGCTCGGATACACATACATGTGCTAACTCTGTTCAAGCTAGCGTGCTAAATGTAGTTGTGTGGCCACAGTGGCCTGGCTGGAAGCTCATGCTAGCCCCCTGAGTATGATCCCGTTGAGATCCTAGGTACATACTTGGGCAACTAGCCCAAACCACCCCACCACCCATGCTACTGTGGCCATACTGCTATATTGAGCTCATGAACTCAAGCAAAGCTGGCATGTGTACATCTTCCCAGGCAAGGAATCACAACTCCCAGCTGCAGTGTAGACATACCTTGAGCTGGGAATCTCCTCCCCAGCTCAAAGGGGTGACATCCCACGCTAGCTCTCATCCAGCTAGTGTGCTAAATATAGAGTATAGCCACAGTCAAACGAGCCATTGGATGGGCTAGCCACACCAAGTAGGTGCCTAGCATCTGATGGGCACACACGAAGGCTTTGTGTAAAGTATCTAGATTCCAGAATCTGGGGAAATGCAGGACAAAATTAGAGTTAGGAGAATGAATGCCTGGCTCAAATGGGGAGAGAGAGAGAGAGAGAGAAGTGATGTAGTGTGTGACAGGAAAATACACATAAGATTAAAAGGGAAAGTCTATAAAGTGGTAGTCCATCCAGTTTTAAGGTATGGCTCTGAGTGTTGAGCAACAAAGAGGAAACATGAGCAAATGACTGTTCCACAGAAAAGCAATGATTGAGATGGATGAGTGGCATAAGCAAGACATGTGAGGAATCTGTATGTTAGGGACATGCTCAAAAATGAAAGAATGAGGGAGTGCAGGCTCAGATGTAAAGCCTGTAAAAAGGTCATGTAAAGCACAGTCTTGACAACTAAGTGGGTAAGAGTCCAAAAGATCGAGACTGAAAGAAAAAGAGAGAGGCCAACCCAAGAAGAAGTGTTCGGATGTCATGAAAGATGATATGTTAGCATGAGGTGTGATGGAGGAAATGGCATTGAACAGAGCACTTTGGAGAGAGAGTACTCAGAATACAGAACATAAGAACAACCTTACTGGGTCAGACCAAAGGTCCGTCTAGCCCAGTATCCTGTCTTCTGACCGTGGCCAATGCCAGGTGCCCCAGAGGAAATGAACAGAACAGGCAATCACCAAGTGACCCATTTGATGGGATTAATGCAAGGAAGATGACTTTTGTCTGGCTTATTGTAGGGAGGCAGTGTGGTTCCCCGGTGCCCCAGAGAGGGACGAGTTCTGCCAGACACCAGAGTGGGCGGAGTCAGAGCACTCTAAGCCCCCCCTCCCCCTCTGAGGGTGAGAGGCCGGACGGGAAGTATAAGAGCTCAACCCCAGAGCTCACTCGAGAGGCAGCTGCTGGAGAGGCCAGACATCCCAGGCACAGCTCCCGCCGGGGAGACTCCAGCAACCAGCAGCAGACCTGGAGACTGGCCTGACCGGCTGATATTCAATACGGACCAGCGTATGGGAGAGTTGCTGAGCCTACCCCTCACTAGCTACCCCGAGGATCCAATGGTGATCGACCCCCCTGAGGACACCACCTTGACCCAGGTAGCTCCAGAGGGGGAACTGGGAAGTAGCCCGGGGGCAGCCAACCTGAATCTGGCTGCAACGCAGCCAGAACCCATGTCAGTGTGTTGCGGCCAGGATCCCCACTGACACAGCAGCGGGCCTTGGGCCGCTGCTAGGGCCCCAGGCTGGGACACAGTGGAGTGGGAGGGCCTGCGTCCCGTCCCCCAACCCCCAACACATGGGTGGCAGTCTCCCCCTCTCCCAGGCCACTCGAAGCCTGGGTGTGCTATTTATCTGTGTTTGCTCAGCCTCTGCCTGAGGGCCTGAGCTGCGAGTCTTTATTGTCCCACCCTGACCCAGGGCCTGGGCTAGTTATCTGTTAATTGTTACCTGTGTGTGTTCAGCCCCTGCCCGACAGCTTGAGCCAGGACTCCTGCGGCCCAACTGATTCCCGAAGGGGCCGTGCAAGGACTAAGGGAGGCGGTGTGGTTCCCTGCCGGCCCAGAGAGGGACGACCCCGACGAACCCTCTCTACACTTATCTATTTAGATTGTCAGCAGTTTGGATGCAGGGATTGTCTTTTAGTATGTGTTTGTACAGCACCTGACACAATGGGGCCCTGATCTTGGTTGAGGCCTTTAAGTGCTACTGGAATAAAAATAATAATACAGCCAAACCTTGCTAATCTGCCTACTCTATACTTCAAACACAGTAATTGCCAGTCTATGCTCAGTTCTTAGCAAAGATTTAATATAAGTCACTGGAGTGACGCCTCCTTTTATTAAGACTTCATTACTTTTACAAAATATACTACCAAACATTGACTACATTGTGAAGCCCCATAAATAATAAGTACAGTACACTTCGTGAGGCATTACTCTGGGATTTTTAATCTTGGTTGTTTGCTCATTTGGAAAACAGAATAATTCCCAATGGATTTCCTAGTCATTAGTGCAAATAACCAGGGTCTACTCTATTGTTTGGTGTGCAACTTAAGGGCCGCATTCTGCAATCTTTTCTCACTGTGAGTAGTATTTACTTACATGAGCAAACCCATTTATTTCAATAGGGCTGCTCACGTAAGTACAACTCTGTGGGCCTGATTTTCTCTCTCTGTTTTTACACTGGTGTAACTTCATTGATATCGGTGAAGCTATCCCTGATTTTCACCAGTGTGAGAAAAGAATCGGACCCAAGGTGAGCAGAAGTTGCAGAATCCGGTCCTATGGGTTTGATTCAATATTACCCTGCACCTTATGCAGCCACAGCCTTGCTCTGAGGGTGCAGAACGCTGTCAGTTCTGAAAGGTACCATCTTACATCCACTTTACTCTGGTGTAAATTACTGCACAAGTGCAGGGGATGCTGGATTAAGCCCTTAGTGCAATTAGAAGTAAAGGATTCTATGGGCCTGGTCACCTGCCTGATTACCTGGACGCCAACGTATTAAAGGAGCAGTGAAAATGTCTTCCGTGGATTTAAAGTATTGTGAGTGAGTAGGCCTTATGGGCAGATCATCCGCTGTTGTAAATCAGCAGACCTCCATTTAATGTACATGCTGTAAGGTGGCAAATTCTCTTCTCAGTCACCCCTTGCAGGGTCCAAGAGCCCAGACTCCAGCCCAGCCCAAATGACTACACTGCAATTTCATAGCCCCACAACTTGAGCCCAAGCCAGCTGGCGCAGGCCAGCCACGGGTGTTTTGTTAGAGTGTAGACACACTCACAGAATCCGTTCCTTCTCATCACATGAAGGGCTTGTTTCAGCATTGCCCTGCACCTTGAACAGCTACTTACAGCAGTGCAAAGGGGATGTAAAATGCCACCGTTCGATGGAGCTCTGCTCATTTGCACTAACTGAGGAGCTAGCCCTTGAGATGTATGAGCGAGGCCGCCTCAGGGTACTTGAGGTTTGTGTAAAAATCAGTTCCACCGCAGCTGAATGTCCACTTCACAAAGGCCTGGTCTACGCCCAAAACTTAGGTCCACCTATCTACATAGCTTGGGCGGTTAAAAATGGCACACCCTGTGCGACATAGTTAGGCCGACCTAATCCCCACTGTAGGTGCAGCTAGGTTGACAACAATTCTTCTGTCGACCTAGCTACCACCTCTCAGAAAGTGGTGTGAAAAACGGGGTCCAAACTTACCAAGGGGAGAACAGCAGGTTTAACCTCCCCCCAGAATAAGCAGCTAAACCAACTGATTGCAGGAATTCCTTGACTTTAGCAAAGTTTTGGTATGGTCTCTCACAGTATTCTTGCCAGCAAGTTAAAGAAGTATGGGCTGGATGAATGGACTACAAGGTGGATAGAAAGCTGGCTAGATCATCTCGGCTTAACAGGTAGTGATCAATGGCTCCATGTCTAGTTGGCAGCCGGTATCAAGCGGAGTGCCCCAAGGGTCGGTCCTGGGGCTGGTTTTGTTCAATATCTCCATTAATGATCTGGAAGATGACGTGGATTGCACCCTCAGCAAGTTTGCAGATTACACTAAACTGGGAGGAGTGGTAGATATGCTGGAGGGTAGGGATAGGATACAGAGGGACCTAGACAAATTAGAGGATTGGGCCAAAAGAAATCGGATGAGGTTCCACAAGGCAAGTGCAGATTGCACTGCTACAGACTAGAGACCCAGTGGCTAGGCAGCAGTTCTGCAGAAAAGGACCTAGGGGTTACAGTGGACGAGAAGCTGGAAATGAGTCAACAGTGGGCCCTCCTTGCCAAGAAGGCTAACAGCATTTTGGGCTGTATAAGTAGGAGCATTGCCAGCAGATCCAGGGACATGATCGTTCCCCTCTATTCGGCATTGGTGAGGCCTCATCTGGAGTACTGTGTCTGGTTTTGGGCCCCACACTACAAGAAGGATGTAGAAAAATTGGAAAGAGTCCAGTGGAGGGCAACAAAAATAATTAGGGGACTTGAGCACATGACTTATGAGGAGAGGCTGAGGGAACTGGGATTGTTTAGTCTGCGGAAGAGAAGAATGAGGGGGGATTTGATAGCTGCTTTCAACTATCTGAAAGGGAGTTCCAAAGAGGATGGATCTAGACTGTTCTCAGTGGTAGCAGATGACAGAACAAGGAGTAATGGTCTCAAGTTGCAGTGGGGGAGGTTTAGGTTGGATATTGGGGAAAATTTTTTCACTAGGAGGGTGGTGACCTGGAATGGGTTACCTAGGAAGGTGGTGGAATCTCCATCCTTAGAGGGTTTTAAGGTCAGGCTTGACAAAGCCCTGGCTGGGATGATTTAGTTGGGGATTGGTCCTGCTTTGAGCAGGGGGTTGGACTAGATGACCCCCTGAGGTCCCTTCCAACCCTGTGATTCTATGATTCTAAGTATTACTGTAATATAAAAGTATCATGAGTAATGTCTTTTATGAAGGCTTGTAATGTTCTGAACTTGATGGTCATTATGAGATGGAGACAGATTGTGGTCATGACTTTATGTATTTGTGTATATATAAAACTGTGCTCATAATTTGTGCTTCAACATTCAGCTACACCTCACAGCTGGGCAGTGAGCAGCTAGGCCTCTCACCAGATGTTTACACAAAACTGCCCCCAAGCAATTATCCACTGTCCAGCCCAGGAAAGGATAATGGTGGACCACTGAAGTTAATGGAAAGACATTGAGACTACTGGGAATTTCTCCAATCTGAATAGCCATGAGTCACTGTAGCCTGAAAATGGTGGGGGAGGGAAAAATCCTTTAAAAGGAGGCTTGAACCTGAGGTCTTCATCTAGAAACTGAGGCCTGGTCTATGCTATAAAGTTAGGTCAACATAAAGCAGCTTACACTTATGTCAACCTAACTCTGTAAGCGTCTCCACTAAAATGTTGCTCCCAGCGATGTAACTCGCACACTACACTGACTTAATAACTCCACTGCCACGAGAGGCGTAGTGCTTTGGTTGATGTAGTTAGGTCAACACAGAGTCACTATAGACACTGTGTTGCTTACATCGACTGTTGCTGCCTTTCAGAAGCCATCCCACAATGCCCCACACTGACAGTTTAATCGGTGCAAGCACTTGTGCGGGGGGAAGGATGCACAACACTGTCGCAAGGAGTGTAGTCTGGATATGCAAAAGTGACTCAATTACTGCGGTAGCTGTAAGATGTAACTTAGGTCGACTTAATTGTGTAGCGTAGACTTGCCCTTCGGGACAGTCACTGGGTGGGTGCTGTCTGTGAAATTTTAGGTCCCCTCTATGGGAGGGGGCATGCTGGGAAACTGGTCCAAGGCAATAGGTACCTTCCCTTTTCGAATACAAGTTATCTAATTTGAAAGTCCAAAGCCTCAGACTGTATCTTTTTGTTGATTTTTCAGTGTAACTTGTATATGTTTGCTTTGCCTCATTATTTCACTTTTGAATCTGTGGTTTTTCTATTTAAATACCTGTTTTTGTTTATTTTTTACCCCAAACAGGTCTCTGTTGTGCAAACTGTGGAGTGCATGTGCCAAAGGAAGTGCTGTCTGGATGACTGGTGTTACATCTTTGGGGGTGATGAACCAGAGGAGAAAAGTCCGAGCGTCTGGTAGTTAAGAGCTTGGGGCAGATGGATTTGGGGAGACTTGGGACGGGAAGGGCTGTTGCGGTCACCCTGCAAGGAGTAACTGGGTTGGTGGAAGCCAGGGTGAGACGTTGTGCTTGTGGGCAGGCTACTGGTGTCAGGGCTCTGAACCACAGCTGCACAGCATGAAGGCACCCAAGGTCAGAGGGCAGGTGGTGACAGAACCCCTTACTGGTCTGGGTGATCCCAAAACGTCACAGGTGGACTTACTTCAGCAATAGAAAAACCCCTTCTGTCTGTCTAGTGCGTGTCTAACTACAGCTGTGCCGCTCTAGAGCCTGTAGGGTAGACATACCCTAAGAGTCAGGGGGACCTAATCTGCTCGGCTACATCTGTGCCATCCTGTTGGCTTCAGTGGGACATCTGGGTGTATTGACAGCCAAATTAGGTAAGCACATGACCACTATCACTTAATGTTTTAAAATAAAAAGAAGGAAAAGGTTTTGTGCTCACACCAGTCAGTATCTATGGACCCCGCTATCTGTTTGCTCTTTTGTATGATACAAGTGTCTTCAAGCAGCTCCTTGTCCTTTTCAGTCACACGAGCAATGTCCTCTGTAACCATAAAGAACTGTCAGCAGGAGAAAAAAGCTGATGTCTTTCCCAATACTGAGACCAAAATATTATTTACTTTGAATTTCTCTCTCTCAATCCCCTTTTGCCTCCTCAGACATTAATCATAGTTTGTTTGTCAAACTCAGAGCTCAGAAACGCCTTCACTCCTTTTATTCCAAATACACATGATAAAAACATATACAATCATTGCCATTAATATGGGCGGAGCTGGCAGCATTTTCAGATTTATTTGGAATGTGAGAGCTAATGTAAGGCCCCATCCTGAAAATTCTTACTTCACTGAGTAGTCTTCCTACAGCAAAGCCAATGAGCCATCATTCACACTGAATAACTGGAGAAGAAATCTGGTGTAAATGAGATCAGAATCAGGGCTTGCACTACACAGGGCTTCAGAGGGAGTTGTAACCTACACAGGCATGGCATGGGGAAACTTGGAATACTATATGCTTCCCTCACAGACACATGAATATGTGACCAGTGGAGTCTCATAATCATTACACCACTGGCTCCACCATGCAGGGAACTGTACTAAATGACCTCTCGAGGTCTCTTCCAGTCCTATCATTCTAAGTCCTATCCCAAAGCCATGACAGAAGCCACAGAGAGGATTATAAGGCAATGGGAGCTGAGGGTACTCAGTAGTTCACAGGTGCAGTTCTTGTGACTGCTTTGTAGGTATGCAACCATTTGGGGTCCATTTGTGCTTTCAGCCTTTGCTTGAGATTCAGAAAAAAGCTAGTCAGTTACATGGATAATGCAAATTTCCACCGCTATGTTACATACAGAGATCTAAACCCTCATGATTCTAGCACCTAAACTAACCACTAACTACCTGGATATAGGAAAGAATTTCCCTTATTGGGCAAGCTATATAATTGCCCATTACGGGGTTATTTGCAACTTACTATGAAGCATCTGGTACTGGCAACTGTCAGTGACCGGATACTAGACTAGATGGGCCACTGGTGTGATTTGGAATGGTAAATTCCTATGTTCCCATGCCAAGTTGCCACCTACTTTTCCCAATACTGCATACCAACTAAAATGTTGAATATGCACTCACACACAAAATTATGTTTATGGAAATGAAATTGTCATGGCAACAGCAAAGGTCTCACCAGTATTTTAAAAATAGCAAATTAACAAAACCCATTTATGAAATCCAAAATCCATTCTTTTATGAATACATTTAAAAACAGATTTTAAAAAATGGTTTCCTATCTACACAATAAAGAAATCATATAAACTGGAGATTTTGCCTTCTGATATTGGTGGATTTTTTTTTTTAATTTAGAAAAGCAGAGCTCAGTTTCAGGGTGATCATTATTCAGAACACTTTAGGGCTTATTAGTTTCTCACCAGGTAAAATATTGTCACACAAATAATATTATGATTCATACTCAGTAAGATTATTCTGTTTTTTAACCTAATACATTTATAACAGTGTTTAATCCTGGTGTGTCTATGATTTTGTGAATCTCCATATAAAAACCCAGTTTCTCAGGGGTTTATAACACTGCTCTGAAAATGTACTTGGCTCCAGGGTTACAGGGTTGTTTTCTTTTATAAATTTTCAATAAAATCAGTGTGGCCATTTAGGCTTTGCCTTTGCTAGACTATTGGTCATGGTGTAACTCAAGCTTATTGCTTGCCAATGAACCTGTGTTAATTACCCTATGAACTTCAGCATAGACATGCATAATGTTTGTGGTTTGCTGAAAGCTCATCCTAGAGTAAATAACAAATATTTGTGTCTTTGGACAAACCTTTTTTAAAAGTATATTAGGAACAGAAAGAATCCTAGCAATGGTATTGGTCCATTACATGATGGAAATGGTAGAATGATCAATAATAATGCAGAAAAGGAAGACAAGTTAAATAAATATTTCTGTTCTGTATTTGGAGGGGAAAGATTGTTATCATTCAATGATGATAAGTCTTTCCATTCCATTAGTATCTCAGGAGTATGTAAACAGAAGCTACTAAAATCAGACATTTTAAATCAGCAGGTCCACATACTGTACCCAAGAGTTTTAAAAGAGCTGTCTGAGGAGTTTGCTGCACTGTTAATGTTGACTTTCAATAAATCTTAGAACACTGGGGAAGTTCCATAAGAGTGGAAGAAATTGAATATTGTGCCAATGTTTAAAAAGGGTAAATGGGATCACCCAGGTAATTATAGACCTGCCAATTTGACATTAATCCTAGGCAAGATAATGGAATGGCTGATATGAGATTTGATTAATAAAGAATTAAAGTAGGGGAATAAAATTAATGCCAATCAACTTGGGTTTATAGAAAATAAATCCTGTCAAATTAATTTGATGTCTTTTTTTATAAGATTACAAGTTTTGTTGATAAAGGTAATAGTGTTGATGTAATACACTTAGACTTCTGTATGGCATTTGACTTGGTACTGCACATTTTAATTAAAAAACTAGAACATATACAATTAACATGGTACACATTAAATGGATTAAAAGCTGGCTGACTGATAGCTCTCAAAATGCAACTGTAAATGGGAAATCATCATTGATCAGGTGTGTTTCTAGCGGGGTCCAGTAGGAATCGGTTCTTTGCTCTATGCTATTTAACATTTTTAATCAATGACCTGGAAGAAAACATTAAATCATCACTGATAAAGTTTTCAAATGACACAAAGACTGTGGGGAGTGGTAATGAAGAGAACAGGTCACTGATACAGCACAATTTGGTTTGCTTGGTAAGCTGAACGCAAGCAAGCAATATGCATTTTAATACAGCTAAATATAAATGTACACATCTAGAAATAAAGAACATAGGCTATACTTAAATGGATGGGGGACTCTATCCTGGGAAGCAGTGACTCTGAACATGATTTGAGGGTTGTGGTGGATAATCAGCTGAATATGAACTCCCAGTGTGACACTTTGGCCAAAAGGGCTAATGCAATCCTTGGATGCATAAACAGGAGCATCTTGAGTAGCAGTAGAGAGGTTATTTTACCTCTGTAATTGGCACTGGTGTAACTGCTACTGGAATATTGTGTCCCGGTCTGGTTTCCATAATTCAAGAGGGATGTTGATAAATTGGAGAGGGTTCAGAGAAAAGTCATGAGAATGATTAGAAAATATATCTTATAGTGATAGACTCAAGGAGCTCAATCTATTTAGCTTAACAAAGAGAAAGGAATGACTTGATTACAGTCTGTAAGTACCTATATGGAAAACAAATATTTGACAATGGACTCTTCAATCTAGCAGAGAAAGGTATAACATGATTCAACAGCTGGAAGATGAAGCTAGACAAATTCAGACTGGAAATAAGGTGCATATTTTTAACAGTAAGAGTAATAATCATTGGAACAACTTACGAAGGGTCATGGTGGATTCTCCATCACTGGCAATTTTTAAAGCAAGATGCGATGTTTTTCTAAAAGCTCTACTCTAGGAATTCTTTTGGGTAAGTTCTGTGGCCTGTGATGTACAGGAGATCAGACAAGATGATCACAAGAGTCCCTTCTGGCCTTGGACTCTGTGAATCTTTATGATATGTCTGAATTAGCATTTCCTTAGGTGTTTGGCCTGGCCTGGCCTACACACAGATTTTGTACCAGTATCACTATTTTAGTGAGGGGTGTGATTTCTTTTTACTGAAATAGTTGTACTGCTATAACCCCTAGAGTGGATGCCGTTATATCAGTGTAAAGGTTCCTTATACTGCTATAGCTTATTCCCTTCCCGTACAAGAATAGCTAAAGCAGTAAAAAAGCACCCTTATATCGAGTCCACATTAGGGGGTTTGTACCACTTTAACTATACAAATCTCAGGCTTTGCCTATACAACAGGGCCTTTGCCGAGATATACCAGTACAGCTATACCACAGAAGCCCCTAATGTAGACACAGCTTATGCCAAAAGAAAAACTCTGTGTTGGCTTAGTAACACCACCTTCCCAAATGACATTAGCTATTCAAAGCACTCTTCTGTTGGTATAGCTGCGTCTGCGTGAGGTATTTTGCCAGCATAGCTGTGTCAGCGAGGGGATTTACACCCTGACTGACATAACTATACCAACAAAACTGTGTGGTTTAAACCTGGCCTCAGTAAAGCAGTACAACCTTTTGTGTGTAGATAAGCTAACTTGGGTCAATTGTCAAAAAACTGGCTCGGGTTACAACAGGGGCAAAAACCCAGCGGCTATGCCTAGACTCGAGTATGTCTGCACTAGAATTTTTAGCTCGAGTTAACAGATTGCCAATTAAGTTTAGTTAACTAATGCTTTAGTAAACGCTAGTCTGGATACTTGAAAAAGAGTTTGTTCCAGGACACAAACGTTTGTGGGTTTGTGCAGAATAGCTTGTACAAACATGTTAGTACGTTAACTAGCAATCAGTTAACTTGAGTTTAAAAACTCTAGCGCAGTTTTGCCAATCCCAAGTCCCCAAAATCAGCATTTTTTCCTGAAAGATTCCGCAGACTGCAAAACCTAGTAAGTGTATAACGTTAGATATACCAACAAGAGGAAACCAATTAAATGAGAGGGGAAGTGATTCTTATTCAGACTTCAAATCACTTTGGTTTTTTAACACATATTTAACTCAAACTCTCAAAAAACATATGGGGAAAATCTCTTTGTTAAAAATTTGGCACCCTTGCCCTGATAAATGAATGAAAAAGCGTCCAGTCTGCATCAGGAACCTTCAGCAAAACCAGGGAAATCCAGACTTCGCACTCCTGCTATCTCTAATGCCTGGTCTGCACACATTTTTTGTTCTGGTAAAATGATGTCAGTTAGGGGTGAGATCTTTTACCAATATAGTTACACCAATATTACCCCTAGTGTTGGAGGCATGTTTAGTGGTGTAAATGTACTTATACTGGTATAGCTTAGGCCAGGTCTTTTGCCAGCACAGATATGTTGGTCAGGGATATTTATCTAGCTATCAGGAATCATAGAATATTAGGGGTGGAAGAGACCTCAGGACGTCATCTAGTCCAACCCCCTACTCAAAGCAGGACCAACACCAACTAAATCATTCCAGCCAGGGCTTTGTCAAGCCGGGCCTTAAAAACCTCTAAGGATGGAGATTCCACCACCTCCCTAGGTAACCCATTCCAGTGCTTCACCATCCTCCTAGTGAAATAGTGATTCCTAATATCCAACCTAGACCTCCCCCACTGCAAATTGAGACCATTGCTTCTTGTTCCATCATCTGCCACCACTGAGAACAGCCGAACTCCATCCTTTTTGGAACCCCCCTTCAGGTAGTTGAAGGCTACTATCAAATCCCCCCTCACTCTTCTCTTCTGCAACTAAACTAGCCCAATTCCCTCAGCTTCTCCTCGTAAGCCATGTACCCTGATCATTTTCATTGCCCTCCGCTGGACTCTCTCCAATTTGTCCACATCCTTTCTGCAATGGGGGGCCCAAAATTGGATGTGGCATCACCAGTGCCGAATAGAGGGGAATAATCACTTCCCTCGATCTGCTGGCAATGCTCCTACTAATGCAGCCCAATATGCCGTTCGCTTTCTTGACAACAAGGGCACAGTGCTGACTCGTATCCAGCTTCTCATCCACTGAACTTGGGTTCTATTCCCAGCTTACCCACTGACTCTCTCAAGCAAGTCCACAACCTCTCTGTGTCTCCATTTTCACCGTCTGTAAACATGGAGATGATCATACTAACTGGCTTCACGCATGGGTCCTTTGTCAATGTCTGTCAGGCTCTCTGAGATCTGTGGATGGAGGATATAGGAGTATTGCCTCCTCCTGTCTGACTTCCCATCTAGCCAAAATGCTCCAGCTAAAAGTACCTTCCTTGTCCAAGTCACTTCCCTCTTCAGATGCTTTCACTGGCTTCCCCACTCCTTCTGCACAGAGCTCAAGCTCGTTATTCTGCCCTTCAAGGCTCTGCACATCTCTGGCCCCGGCAAACAGATCAACTCTCATTTCCTTGTATAAAGCCCCCTCAGGCCCAGTCCTCTCCCCTGCATGTTCCTTTCTCCTCCCACACTTGACTTTGTGCTTTCCTTCATATCACATCTTGTGACTGGAATAGCCTCCTTCAAATTCACTTTATTCATGTAGCCATGTATCACCAATCTCCTCTTCCTGCTGTCTGCTCCCACCTTCACCTTTAATCTTCCTAAAGTATCTGTCTAAATTACATTAGAGAATGAATTGGATTGCAAGAGATGTTCAGCAAACTCTGTCTTCTTGGTTGTTTAAGTGCAATGTACACCTATGCTATTGTATAGACAACAGCAGTGAACAGACGTACTTTTATTCGCTCCTTTTTTTCTTTTCCCATTTTGATGAAAATGGGAGGAGGGGTTGTTTGGATTTAACCAGACCCTTCAGTGGCTGCAGGGCCAGATTACCCATTAGGCAGTAGGTACATGCCTCAGGGTGCTGGCATTCTAGGGGTGCCTAAACATTCAAATTTTGCCACTCCTGGGTCCAGCAGGGGCAGGGGCAGGGCCGGCTGAGGGGCAGACAGCCCCATGCAGCCCTGCTGGAGTGCTCCTCACTCAGCCCGGTGGACAGTCACCACCTCCCAGTGGGGCTCATGAGTGTGGCTGGGGGGCAGGGCTTGCGAGAGTGGGTCTCTGGAGGGCTTTGGGGGGGGCCTTTGGGCAGTAAGGCGGTGGGGGGCGCTTGGCAGTGGCGGGGGTTGTGGGTGGCTCTGGGCAGTGGGAGTTCTGTGGGGGGGCACTGGGAAGTTGTAGTGGGGCTATGCGGGGGGTGCTCCGAGCCATCATGGGCAGCAGGGGGCACCTCACAGCTCCCGGCCACCACGGCGAGTGTGGAAGGGTGGGGCTGTGAGCTGCTGAAGGTGGCAGGGGGTGCTCCAAGCTGCTGTGGATGGCCAGGGGGTGCTCCAAGCCCATGCACCTGGGGTACCGCAGGTGTAAATCCAGCCCTGAGTGGCTACACTCCAAATACTGTGGTACTGGGCTAGTGCTTGATAGCCTGAAAATGAAACTGACTAGAGAGTCACTATAATCAAGAGTAAAACTGACCAGACTACTTTCACTGGTCAGTGAAAAAAATAAACAACATAAATAAAAATATCATTATTTGTATTGTGATAATGCTCTGTGGTGGGGCAGCTGCCCTAGACAGGTAGATGGAGGGTTAAAGCAGCCCTCAAGGAGGCTGCACAAAACCCAACCAATGGGAGGAAGGCTTGTAGAGAGCCAATCAGGAAAAGGCTTGTTGGAGCAGCCAATCAGGGCCAGGGAGGGCCACATAAAAAGGGCTGCTCAACAGAGCAAGGGGAGTTTCCCCCAGGAATGCAAAGGAGATGGACTGGCTGCTTTAGAGGAGTACTTTAGCTAGAGCAGTGTCAGGGGAGCAATAGGGAGCTCCAGCTTGAGGACTGCCAGACTGAGGCTCCTGGTACAAAGGGCTGGGAAGATGCTAGAGCTATGGGGAAGTGGCCCAGGGAAATAGGCGGCAAGAGTTGGAGGAACGGCAGCACGTGGCTGCCGGCTAGCGGGTCCCTGGGTCAGGGCCTGGAGTAGGGAGCTAGGCCCACTTGCCACAGAGGGGGGTGTCCAGTATTCGGACTACAGTTTACCCCTTGAGGTGAGGGGCTAGACTGAAGGCTGCAGTAGGCCACAGCAGCAGGTGGATGGACTAGAGACAGCCGGTCCCCCTGGAAGGGGGAAAAAGGGAGCGGGGCACAACTGGTGGGCTGTGCCCAGAAGAGGATGCTGTGGTCTGGGGAGTGATGTGGATCTTAGAGGTGGAGCAGAAGCGATGGCGGTGAGACACCATTAGGGGAAGGCGCACCGGCAACCCAAGAGCTAATTCCCAGCACAGCCAGCAGGAGGCATTGCGGGTGGTGAGTCTTGCCCGATTACATGCCCCCGATCAGGACCTCCTTCAGCTAGGCACCATACATAGACAGCCATGTCCCTGTCCCAGGGACCTGAGAACTGTATATGCCTGTCCTTGTTCAAGTGCTTGGAGTATTGTGCCCTATAATACACAATAAATTTATAATCTCTTAAAGCCAAACAGATAAACCCAACTGAAGGAGTCCAATAAATAAAAAGTGGGAAAGAGGAAGGTAATAAGTATTGGGGCAGCAGTGGCCATAATGAAATACATCAATGGGGTGGAAAACAGCTTTGAGATGTTTCTTAGACATGGGGAGAGATGGATGGAGGTGGCTATCAATGGGAAGTGAATTCCATCTAGCGCACAGCACATCTAAAACCTCAGCCCTTTCTGACCTGAGACATGGCTGGAGCCAGGAGGACTCTGTAACAAATCATTTATTGGATGAATGTTGCCCTTTCTTCTGTACACAAATTATCTGAACAGACATTGATTTTATGAGTTTGCTTGTTATTCCACATCGTCCAAACTCTTCATTGCTACAAACATATTCCAGACCCATTTGACCAGATCTTCGATCAGTCATTATTTGCAATCAGCAGCCTAAGGTCTCGTCTACACAACAGGGAACAGTCGATCTAAGCTACGCAATTTGAGTTACGTGAATAGCGTAACTCAAGTTGACATAGCTTAGATCTATTAACCGGGGGGTCTGACTACATGATGTCGACAGGAGACGCTCTCCCGTCAACTCCTCTTACTCTTCTTGATCCAGTGGAGTACAGGAGTCGCCAGGAGAGCAATCTGTGGTCGATTTAGCGGGTCTTCAGTAGACCTGCTAAATCGACTGTCGATGCATCGATTGCTGCTGGTCAATTCCATCAGTAAATGTAGACAAGCCCTTAGACACATGGTATTCTTTCTGATCTGACTGAAACTTTTGTAAACAGGAGGAGAGAAATCCAAGGCCTTCTCTACACTGGAAAAAATGGGACCTGCAATGGTGGAAGCTGTAGTGTATACGAGACTCAGAAGTTCTTACTACTGTCACTGTGTTAAACTAACCGTGCGATCCAGCTATACTACACCTTCCACCATTGGTGGCACCAATGATGAATTACAGGTCTTCTTTTTTGACAGTGCAAATTCAGCCAGAGTTCTGTACTGAGAGTTCCACTATGAACCTTCACATGAACCCAAACGTGCACAGGTGTTTGCTTTCCACAAACTTGCTTGCAAACAGACTAAACAAAATCACTCATTTCCACATTTGTGGACAAAAAGGGAAAAAATACCACAATGAGTTCCTGAGTTTAGTGCACAGAGGTTTGAAAGTCCTTTTTTCTTCTTGTATTATTTGCCAGATACTAGATGTGACAATGAGAATGTTTTAAAATTCTTCAATTTAATAAACTGAAGTGTTGTTGGTAATGGGGTGACCAGACATCTCAATATTAGGGGCTTTGTCTTGTATAGGAACCTAGTAACCCTACCCAACTCCCGGTCCTAATTTTTCATACTTGCTATCTGGTCACCCTAGTATTGGTAACAAAGGGAGGAGACTTTGCCTTGAGACGTCCATTTAATTAATATGACAGCAGAAATAAATAGGATATTGATATCATCATGCAGATTTCATTCTTCTGACTGTTGCAGGTGATGATTTGTGCCCTTATTCAGTTTATGCATAGAGAACTCAACGGGGCTCTCTGCCACAGAGTTGTAATTAGAGCCCTCAGGCAGATCATCCATTTGAATAAATGGATGTAGCTCCATTAAAGTCAATGGTACTACACAAATTTATACCAGCTAAGTATCCGGCCCTTAAACTTCAACAAGGAGACTGTAAACTGAATAAACAGTTGGAGAAGAAGAGAAGAGTTGTGATCAAGAGTGGAAACATTCAGGATAAACAAGAATTGCACAGCACTAATGAAAAACATTCAGTGGGATGAGAATCATTCCCTGCCTCTCTGCATATCTGTGGGAGGCCATGGACTGCACATCCTTCAACTGGGACCTTCAGTGGTTACCTGATGGTGGCTCCCCCATCTTGTCCTCACATTATTTCAAGCCATTTCTTTCAGTTAATGCACAAAGATGCTCTCTTTAAAACCACCAAGTCTGAACAATACAGGATGTGGTCCAAACCTCCGCCCCCAATCTGAAAGGGGGTTTTCATACCAGAGAATATCTTACACTTTCAGATCATTCCACTCACTTTTCATATTTCCTCCAACGCCCCTCACAGCACCATGTGTTTTAGTGGAGGAGATATGTGTAGGGAGGGGGCCATGACTTCAGTGTATTGGCTCAGGGGGAATGCTAGGGAGCCATATCCACTCCCACGCTGGCTGGCACATGGCAGCTCCAAGGGAACACAGTCTGCCAGCAAAAGGGCCTGGCCAACCCCTCATCTCAGCTGCCATCTGCAGCACATGCTAGCTGGAGGCTTGCACTGTGAAATCCAGCAGGATCTGTCAGGTACTGGAACAACTTGTATAGTGGGGGTGCTGAGAGCCATTGAACCAAACTGTAAACCCTATATATAATGGAAACCACTTCAAGCCAGAGCGTGCAGCAGCACTCCCCGCATCCCTAGTTCCAGCACCTACAGGATCTGTGGAGCAGAAGATGCACCTGAGGAGTGTCTCTGGCTCCTCTGGCTGCCACTTTCAGGGCTCACCAGAGCAGGATTTGGTACTGAGGCTTAAAAACAGCCTCTCTTCCTGAGGTTCTTACTGCAGGATACAGCTAACTCCCATTGACTTCAGTTCAAAGTGCCTGTGACACAACTAGAAATAACAACTAGTTCTTAGATAATGTTTTTCAGCAGTAGATCTCAAAGCACTATACATAGCACAGCACTATCATTACCCCCACTTACAGATGGGGAAACTGAGGCACAGGGCTAGGAAGTGACTTGCCCATGGTCACTCAACAGGCCACAAGCAGAGCCAGAAACAAAAGCCAGATCTTCTGATGCTCAGTCCTGTGCCTGGACTCTGGCTCTCCCTTTTCTCTCTCTCTCTCTCTCTCTCTCTCAGCCTAAATCTTCCCCTGTTCTGACCTTGAACTTGTGACACCTCCATTATTTCTATGATTGTTCCTTCCATGTTCAGAAAGGCAGAGCTAGGAGAGATGCAGCTAAGGCAGATGGAAAATTCTGACCCAGCACCTCCACAAGCTTTTATGTCTAAATATCGCAGATGAATCCGAGCAGTGTAGGAAGGTAAGTACCTCATGTTCTGCCATGCCAGAATACAATGTGATGATCCTAAAGGTCGTATGTGGCCCGAAGTTATGGCAAAGCAAGGGGAAGTGACGAACCTATTTTCATTGCCCCAAATGGAGCAATTAGCATTAACAGTGAAAAGTAAATTAGATGTTTAAAAATTCTCAGATTTCACAATCTAAGGTGATCAAGTTTGGTTGAGTACATGTTGTGGTGGGCCACAGCCCTACCCCAGTCAGGAAATGGTTAAAGAGCTCCTCTGCACTTAATCAGCCTCAACCCGGTGCACCTGGCAGACTTGTCAAGCCTGGAAATGGGCAGGTCCTTAAAGGAGAGGATCTCAGCATAGTGTGACACTGAGAGGAGCAGGACTGTAACTCAGAGCTCCACAGCTCCTTGAAGCAGGGGATGCGGACCTGCAAAACAGCTCGTGAGCCTGGGCGGCCCTGGCCCTCTCAGAAAGGTGAAGAGCTGATACCTCTTTTGTCATTGGCTTCCCACGGGCCTAGGACTCTGCTTTTTGTGGCCTGAGGAATCACACTGACTTTTGGTGTGGACAACTTTAACTCCCCGCTTCTTCCCCTTTGCCCCCCCATCCCCTGCAAAAGGGTCAGTACTTTTCAGCAGCACAGCCAGAGGGCCCTGCCCTGACCTGACTCTGACAGGAGCAGTGCCCACCCTCTCCACAAGGGGGCAGTAGAGAGGTATAGCCTGCTACAAATGGCAGTGAATGCAGGTGAGCGCTTCCCAACCCAGACACACGAGTAAATCAGTGGGAGCTGGGAAACCCATGCACAGGAGAGACAGAAAATCCAAGCAGCACTGATCCAGAGCAGGGATGCAAATGGCTGACAGAGAGCCTGTGACAACAGGCAGCCCAGCCACAGCAGTTTCCGCAGCAACTGTTACAACAGTGGGCCACTCAACAACAGCTACAAACAGCCCACCAGCAGCAGCTGCTAGGTGAGATGGCAACCAGCAGAAGGACCTGCAACCAAACTTGCTACCACTACGACTGACAGAGCTAGAGCCTGCCGGGGCAGCCGGAGTCTGGCAGCCAGAGTGGGAGCCTGGGGCCTGTGCTCCCACCAGTACCAATGAAGCTGACTAAGATGGAGCCTGGCGACTCCCTGAGGCTTTCTGGACCATTTTTGAGTGAGTGGCAGTGGCCTCCCAATGGCCTTCAGAACCCTGAGCCCTTGTGCTGGCCGCCTACCTGACTGGTGCAGCCTAGGCAGCCGACTGAGTGTTTGACCCTGTGGGATTATGCAGGTTAAGGGTGCCACCCTGAACTTTCTCAATATCTGACAAGAGATGCACTGCTGCCGCTTCTGGATGGAAATGGGAGCCCTGCTTGGCGGGGGGTGGCCCAAAACCAGAAGGAATGTTGCTGCTGATGGTTACGGCCAGCCGAGCAGACTGCAGCCCAAGTGGCTGAGTTAGTACTGGTTGAACAGTTCATACAAATACTCCCCACTGGTGGATACTGAGACGTCACCCAGGGTCTCTATCAAAGGCCGTGCAGCTGATGAGAAAACTTTATGGCCTCTGGGGAACCCCCTGAACTAGGGGGAAGGGACAACCTGGGGCTAAGAAGCTAACCCAGCCTGATGTGAAGCCAGCCAGATGAGACAATAGGCTCAAAGCACTACAGGGTTTCTCAGGTGGGCTACTGAGACACATCTGAAGAGACTGTCCCCTGGTGGACAAAAGGACCCACCAAAACAACAGTCCCCATGTGGATCAATGGGACCAAAATGCAAGGTCTGTTGGATAACACGGGAAGATATTAAAGATTGCATAGTCAATGAGCTAGCATCCCAAATGGTAGCGCATCATGAGGCATGAGAGCTGAAGCAAGCACACATGACTGGAAATGTACCATGCACACAAGAAATAGGGCCAGCCATGCCCTTAATTCCTCAAGCCATAAGTCTGAGTGCCTAGGCAAGAGATAAAAGGGCAACACTAGTAGTGAGGAAACACTTGAAGAGGAAGCAGTAACAAATACCCAACAGTAAGTAGAGATGGCTTAGGATGTTATAGTGGGATGAGATGGTGGGATCTCTTGTACTGGATGCCCCTTGCAACACATTTAGGCACCTACTGCTTCACATCATGTGTAGCCTGAGACATATTGCCAGGATTTGGCCAGGACAGTCAAAAGTCACATTCTTAGTGACCTTATGCCCCCTGGGTAAATTCCCATTGAAATGTGTAGGATTTTACCAGCTTCATCACAAGACAGACTGTATGTAAATTAGTCAAATTCAGAGCCAAAATCTGCCTCAGATACAAATGTACTATTCTGACCAAAGTCAACAGGAACCTGTGATGGGTTCTACAAACCCCACATGGCACAATGTGGGCTTAATGAGCTAAAGAGGGCTCAGGTGGTTCCAATCTGTTGCATCTGTGAGAAATGACAGGACCGGAGGGAGACACTTAAGAGGAAAAGCCCCTGCTCAGCTGATGGCAGACCAAGGAGGAGAGCAAATCTTCAGTGCTAAGCTACTGAAGAGAGGGCTGACTGAAGGTAGGCACTCCCCAGCTGACAGTTGACCGGTGTCCCCTCCTCAGAAAAGGGAGGGCTAAATGCTAATGGACTTTGAGAAGGAATCAATCCCTTTTACTTGTGAACTCAATTCCCCTTAAAAAGAAAAGGAGTACTTGTGGCACCTTAGAGACGAACAACCCCTTCACAGAACCCCATGCACAGACATAGAAGGCTGGTATTTTTTCTTTGCTGTTGCTTTTACAGCTGAAAATCCAAGTGGAAAGTGGTCCAGCCATAAAGTACCATTGAAATGAGCAGATCAATGTGAAGAGGGGTCTGAATAATCTAAGGCTTTTAAGAAAAAAGGACTTTGGGTTGGCCTAGCAATCTCATGGTAATATAATAGGCACAGATGCAGAGATCCAAGTCCAAGCCTTAAGCTCCCAGCCTGGCAAAGACTGGAAGTATTGTGCAGGTAGAAGCCTCGGACCTTAGAAGGGAGGGAGTGCCTTCTGCAAAGAATGGCACTGAT
The DNA here is from genome assembly GCF_965140285.1 of Lepidochelys kempii. NCBI lineage: Eukaryota > Metazoa > Chordata > Testudines > Cheloniidae > Lepidochelys > Lepidochelys kempii. Next base: position 158,626,094 of record NC_136382.1, read on the forward strand.
GAACTACAGAGGGCTTTCTACAGGGTTTGGTCAGGGGGAAAACCCTATACAAAAAATGAAAGATCCATAAAGAAAGCTCCCCTATGCCCTCCCATGGTGGCCCAGGGAAAATGATGAGGCAATTTTTAGGGTTCTGAGTAGCTTGTAGTCCCCAAATAATGTAGTCTAATAAATAGCGGAAAGGGTACTGACAGCCTCTCCCTTGCCAGATTTTCTTATAATTCTACAGAGAGGGGGAGGGGGTATTTTCTCCTGTGATAGAAAGATATCTTCAGAAAGATAGAAGGAAAACTTTGGTTTTCAAAATATTTGGGGGGGGAGAGGTGGAGAAAATGTTACATGATAAAGGGTCATGTGATAAAGATACAGAGGCACTCAACTGGAGTACTTCTACGTGGTCCATTAATCTATGTTCTTGAAGTGGCTGAGTACAAGGAACACTAACGTAACATACCTGAAGGGTGTGATATGGAAGCATATACCCCAGTGTCATAGTTATATAACAAAACTTTAAAAAATTGAATGTTTTCCCTTGAAATAGATCCCTGGGTTTTTTAAAATATTGTACGTGTTGTAAAGACATTAGTTTGTATATGGTGTTGCACTTAAGGTATCTACTTTCATCTCAGGAATTCAGTCATTATGCATGCATTAAACCATACAAACACACCTACAAAATACGTGTGGCAGGGTGCTATCCCTTTAAGAGCAGGGCAAGGTGGGAAAACTTTCTAGGATATAAAATAATCTCCAGAGGGGAGGCTTTGATGAAGGAAAGATCAGCAGGAACAGCAGTAAGGAGTCTACAGCCCAGAATGGGAATTCTGAGGTATGGGTTGTTCCTGGTTTTTGGTTTTGTTAAACTGTGATTTGGCCTTGCATTCCTTGAATCCTTGTACTGCTAAGGCTTAGGGATCCATATGGCTCTGCATTGCAGTAGGCAAGTATCCCCATTTTACAAATGAGGAAATGAGGGTTAAAGCTAACATTTTCAAGAGCGGCCTCAGTTGGGGACTGTCCTAGTACTAGAGTAACCAGACATCTGATATTCAAAGACATTAGCGTCCACATCTTCCATGGACATTGTTGATTGAAGTGGAATAAGCACCAATGTGCCTCAAAGGGAGTACCTAAAAATAGAGGCCAACGAAATTAATGGGAGTTTCCAGAAATGTTGACCTCAGTGGCTTGACCATGGTCACTTAGTGTAGTCACTATCAAAGTGAGGATATTAGAACCTAGGAGTTCTAAGTCCCAGTCCTCTGCTCTAAGCACTAGACTGCACAGCTTCCAAACAGTCTGTGGAAAATCCCTGCCTAAAGGGCACATTAACTGGCCCAAAGGGGTAGAAATTCCTGAGAGCTTTCTGTTAAGAATAATTACTACATTGCTGGGTCTCTGTGCAGCCACCACTTCAGCTGTGAACCCCACAGAGTGAGCACAGAGTAGGGGAGCCAGAAGGATGTCATCTCAGTCTTGGCATCATTTCCTGGCTGCTGTAAAAATTCATATTTTGGCATTTCCATCTTTACTTTTAAAAAATAAATGAAATATAAATGTAGTAGAGTGGATGCTATTAATTCCTGTTTTAACAGATGAAGAAAAAAATATGCTTTAATTCTAGCAGGTGGAAAATTCTGCTGTGACTAAAATGACATTCTCCTGCTTCCTGTGTCTAGGCCTTGTCTGTGCTCAGAGCTGCAGGAAGTGAGACCCAGTTGAATGTCACTTGTTCGAACACACTGATTTTTCAGAAGGCAGTTCTTTTGAGTATTAAAAAAAGCAACAGTTCATTTTTGTGCCACTTCTTAAAGCGGATGGGGGAAGCCACAGGCTCCTGTGTGTCATCATGTAGAACAATGCCAAGCAGACAAGAATACAGAGAAAGGAGAAAGGGATAAATACATTCCCTAACTAGGAACAGGCAACAGAAGGTGAAATCCTGACCCCCTTGAAAACAAGGGGAGTCTTGCCACTCACTTCAGTGGAGCCAAGATTTCAGCCAGAGCTGGGGCTGGAGAGGGTTCTCTGATGCTGTCCTCACCCCCAATCTACAACAAAATATTGATCTTTAGTTCTACCCCTTTAAGAAGAACTTTCTGCCAGGAAAAGTAGTGACCTCAGGAGACCGATCTATAAGCACTTTCTCTACCAAAGCCCAGCAGGTTGGCAAAATTTCCAGGGTGCCTGATCCAAAGCCCTTGGAAGCCAGGGGAAGGGATTTAGGCCCTCAGGGCTCAGCGGCACAGGGGTTCCTCAGGACTCCTGCCCCCCACCCCCCGATTCGCCATCTCTGCAAAGGCATTTTGCAGAGGGTGACGTGCAATAGGGAAGGACCTTCTAAAAGCGCGAACACCCCCCACCTTGTGCCATCCCCGCGGCACAGACGCTGGTGCATGGGTGGAATCGAGGGCTGGCGCCTCTGGAGCCAGCTGGTCCTTTCCTGCGCTCAGCAGGGCCCTGTCTGCCACATCCCGGGGTGGGGGGGGTCCGCGGAGTATTGCGTGAGCCCCAGACCTGCCTCTCTCCCGAGCGGGTTGCAGCGCTGCACAATCCGAAGCTAGCACTGAGCAGAAAAACACACCAGGGCCAGCCAAGGTGCAGATCTTCGCGGGGTCCGAGAGAGAGGGAGAGGCAGGCGGCCCCCTAAGAGCCAGGGGGTCTAGACAGCTCCTACCCCCGGCTTCCCCTCTTGCAAAACTAAAGCAGAAGTGACACACACTAGACTAAAGTGCCCGGAGCAGCTCCGCCCCCAGCCCAGCCTGGGGCGATCTCCCGCACTGCTTCGGGCGAGAAGGTGGCCAGCTGGAGAGGGGAAGCCGTGTGAAGTGCCAAAAGAGGGGCGGCCTCACCTGGCATCAGCCGCCCTGATCCGAGCTCAGCGAAATCCGCCTGGGGTTACGGAGCGAGGGAAGCGGCTGCCCCAGGAGGAGGAGGGAGGGCAGGGCACTATTCCCGATTTCCCTGTTCGATCGGGTCAGGAAAAGTTGGGAGGGGGATGTCGTAGGAAAGTAGCGGTAGCAGCAGCCAGGCTGAGGAGCGGGGTGCAGTCCAGTCCTCCAACCCGCTCCCGGCTCCCCCGGCCGCGATCGCCTCATTACCACGCCGCGGCCACTCTCAGCACCCACCGTGCACTTAACCGCTTGCAAAATCTGCAAGCAGCAGGGAGCGGACCGGAGCCGGAGCTTGGGGGGAATCAGGGACGGGGCCTGGCTCTGGTCCGCTTAGAAGGGAAGGTGGCTCGCCCCAGTAGCAATAACAATGACCGCAAATCCCCTGGCTTCACCCCGGAGCCCTTGTAGCCGCGAGCCCCTCCATGCAGCCCCCCCCCAGCTGCACAGTAACCCCCGTTACACCCCGTAACCCTTCCGTGCTAGGTACAGACGCGCCCCCGTACCGGACAGATCTATCCGGCGCCACCTGTGCACACAGCAGCCCTTAGCTCTCTCCGCGCCCCCCAGCACGAGTGACCCTCCGCCCCTGGTCTGCAAGCACAGAAGCGCCCTTGCAGTGACCCCCCCGCCGGCCGGGCACCAAGGGCAGCTCGGGGGGCTCCTTACCTAGCCCCGGCACGAAGGTGTTGAGGAACAAGCAGATGACAGCCACGGGGAACGGCATGTAGGGGATGGCAGCGCGCAGGGGTCCCTTCTTCTCCCGGACTTGCACCACCACCCCGCTGGAGGAGGCAGTGCCCCTGCTGGGCTCCCCGGCCGCGGCCGCCGCCGCCGGGGCAGGCTCCCCTTCTTTGGGAAGCGGATCCATGGCTGGCGCGGCGCGGCGCTGGCGGAGCTCGCCCGCTGCTAGAGGCGGCCGCGCCCGGGGCTGGGGGCACGGGGAGCCTGTCTGTGCTGGGAGCCGCGGCGGCTGCTGTACTGAACTAGCGCTCCGGCTCCTGAGTGCTCGGTTTAAAGAGACAGTGCGCTGCCACACGCACTCAGGCACACACAGTCTCCCCCCCCACACACACACACTCCCCAACGCACACTCTCTCTCCCACACACGCCCTTTCTCTCCCACGCACACACACATACACAGTCGCTCACACACACTCTCCCCCAACACACAGTCCCTTTCCCACTCACGCCCTTTCTCTCTCTCTCTCTTTCTCACACACACAGTTGCTCACACACACTCTACCCCAACACACAGTCCCTTTCCCACTCACGCCCTTTCTCTCTCTCTCTCTTTCTCACACACACAGTTGCTCACACACACTCTACCCCAACACACAGTCCCTTTTCCACACATGCCCTTTCTCTCTTTCTTTCTCACACACACATTTGCTCACACACACTCTCCTCCAACACACACCTTTTCTCTCATACACAATCTCTCAGATACACTCTCCAACACAAAATCTCTCCACACACTTCCTCCAACATACACACTCACACACACACACACACACAGAGTCTCCCTCATGCTCTCACCAACACACACCCTCTTTCTCTCTCCCATACACTCCCCCCACATAGCCTCTCTCTCTCACACACACACAAAGTCTTCTTCACACACTCCTTCCAACACACACTCTCTTTCTCTCTCCCACAAACTCCCCCTCACACCTACATCTAATCTCACTCCTCAGTTTCTCTCTCTAGACTAAGATAGATGGTCATGTTTAAAATTTATTAACTAAGCTGGAAAAGGGCATTCTGATTCTGAAATACAGGTCTGCATAGGGATTTAGGGTTTGTCTACACTGGCAGAGTTACCTCGCCGGCAGTTACAGCGCCACTCAGAGAGCACTGAAGGGAAACCGCTGTTGTGTGTTCACACTGTGAGCTGCCTGCGCAATAGCATGTTCACACTTGTGGCTCTTACAGCAGTATTTGGAGCGGTGCACTCTGGGCAGCTATCCCACAGAGCATTTCTTCCTCTTCTGCTGCTAAGAGTTGTGAGAAGGTGGAGGGGGTCATGGGGCATCCTGGGTCCTGTCCTAATGTCCTGTGATGCATTGCTTCGCATCTCAGCAATCCCTGTGCTTCTGTCCGCATTTGGCGCTATCTTTCAATGGTTTATGTACTGCACACTCTGCCCCTTCGGTCGGCAGGAATGGATCCCGTACTGTTGACCAATATGCTGCTTGCTCTCACTAACACATCATGAATGGCAGTGGAGTTATTCCTTAAACTACAAAGGCAAGAGGAGTTTGACATTGATCTCACCACGTGTAGTAGCTATGACACGAGATTGCTTGTGGCATTCATGGAGGTGCTGACCACAGTGGAACACCAGTTTTGGGCTCAGGAAACAAGCACTGTGTGGTGGGATCACATCTTGATGCACGTCTGGGATGACGAACAGTGGCTGCAGAATTTTCAGATGTGGAAAGCCACATTCATGGGACTGTGTGATGAGCTCGCCCCAGCCCTGCAGCGCAAGGACACAAGAATGAGAGTTGCCCTGTTGTTGGAGAAGCGCATGGTGATTGCACTGTGCAAGCTGGCTACTCCAGACTGCTACTGATTGGTCGCTAACCAGTTCGTAGTGGGAAAGTCGACCGTTGGACTTGTGTTGACGGAAGTGTGCAGGGTCATTAATCACATCCTGCTCTGAAAGACCGTGACTCTGGGCAATGTGCGTTACATTGTGGATGGCTTTGCACAAATGGGCTTCCCTAACTGCGGAGGGGCGATAGATGGCACGTATGTTCCAATTCTGACACCAGACCACCAAGCCACTGAGTACATTAATCAGAAGGGGTATTTCTCTATGGTTCTCCAGGCACTTGTGGATCACCCTGGGCGTTTCACGGACATTAACACAGGCTGGTCCGGAAAGGTGCTTGACGCATGCATCTTTCATAACACTGGCCTGTCAGGAAGCTGCAAGCAGGGACTTTCTTCCCGGACCAGAAGATCACCGTAGGGGAATTGAAATGCCCATTGTGATCCTGGGAGATCCTGCCTATCCCTTAATGCCGTGGCTTATGAAGCCATACATGGGGCACCTTGACAGCAGCAAGGAGCAGTTCAACAACAGGCTGAGCAAGTGCAGAATGACTGCTGAGTGTGCTTTTGGCCATTTAAAGGCCCACTGGCGCTGCCTGTATGGGAGGCTGGACCTGGCCAATGACAATATTCCTATGCTTATAGCCACATGCCTCATGCTTCAAAATATTTGTGAAGGGAAGGGTGAAAGCTTCACTCAGGGGTGGACTGCTGAGGCTCAGTGCCCGGAGGCTGAATTCGAACAGCCAGAGACTAGGGCTATTAGAGGGGCTCAGCGTGGGGCCATAAGGATCAGGGATGCCTTGAGGCAGCAATTTGAAGCTGAAAGCCACTGATATTTGTCGCTATGCTCAGGAGTGCAGTGCTTGTAATGCTAGGAGGTGATTGTGCTTGGTGCAGACGATGCACTGTGAAGGTTTAAGAAAATTGCTTGTTGCTTTGCAGGGCTCTGTTTGCTTTCAGTGAATGGAATAAAGATTGCTTTCAACCCAAAACAATTCTTTTATTAAAAAAAAAGCCCAAAAAACCAAATCAGCACCGTGGGGGATGGGGGAAGGAACGGTCCCAGGAGGAGGTGGGGTCCTGGGATGGTTAAAGGTTTGTGTATGTCCAGGTACCCGATGCAACCTTGTCCTTTGGAGTGCAGTGCAGCAGGTACTGTACTTCAGCAGGGCTAAACTGCAGAGGGACGGGTGTTGAGTGCAGTGGGTACTGGGCGTCTGCAGGGCTCGACTGTGACGGGGCAGGAGTGGAATGCAGCAGGTACAGACTGGAACCAGGAGGTTGATAAGAGTGTGCTGGCCATGAATGGGGGGCACATGGGAAAGAGTATTGTGACAGTGGCTGCAGGGGAGGGCGGGCGCGGAGCTGCTCAGTTTGCAGTGCTAGTAGCACCTGGAGCGTGTCTGCTTGGCGCTCCGTAACGTTTAAGAGCCGCTCGGTGGCTTCATTCTGGCGTGCCGCGTTCTCCTTTTGGTCCCTCTTCTCGCTGTCCCGCCACTCCTTCGATTCTTGTTTTTCGGCCGCGGAGTGCATCATGACGTCATGCAGGAAGTCCTCTTTAGTTTTTCATGGCCGCTTTCTAATTCTGCGCAGCCATTCAGCCTGCGATAACAAAGAGGGAGGCTGGGCTCCCAAGGTCATATCTATGAAGCCAGAATGCAACATTTTACAGAAGCAGTGTTGTTTGCAACGCACAGACCACTGATTCAGTGATTTAAAAGACAGTCACTATTCACATACCTGTCACTAACTGGCTGACCCCGGGCAAGCACATATGAACCACAAGACCCCCAAAATAGTGAGTAACCACAGGGGCAGGGGAAATCAGTGTTCCAGGACTGTACTGTACACTGGGCATGTGGCTCTTGGGGAGAGCCAGCACTGTAGGTGGGGTCTTATAATCATTCCTGTCCCCACATCTTCCACAGGTTGTGTTCATTATGGAAGATATCTCGCTGCTGAGGGTGAGCAGGGAATCAAGGGAGGGTCTTCTCCAAGACTGCAGCTTCCGCCCTGGACCTTTTGCGGCTCGCCTGTGTGCAGCAGTGGTCCCTTCCCCCTGCCCCATGACGACAGAGTGGTACAGGAAAGGTACCGTTAATCAGGCAAGAAACAAAGCAGCTCTGCCAAAGAATCTGCAGCAGCGGATTGCCCAGTATCTCCATGAGAGTTTCTGTTCTGCCGCTAGACTAGGCATGTGGTGGTAGGTGCATCATCCAGACACAAGCCTGCTTTCTGCAATTCTCCTGCCCCCAACAACTCGCTTTAGCTATTCCCAAAATCAAAGCCACTTACCAGGGGCCTCCTCTCCTGTTTGCGCTTTGGCAAGCTCCAATAGCTGTGACTGGCTAGCCTCCTCCGGGATAGAGAATAGCTCCTGGCTGCATGCATCTCTGACCTCTGAGTCATCCTCTGGCTCTGGGTCCCCCTCCACATCCTTGTCCAAGATTTCCTCCTCCTGGCTCAATCCACTCTCAACTGTCACGTGAGCCACCGAAGTATCCACAGTGGCCTTCTCAGTGGAGGTGGGGTCGCCACCGAGTATCATGTGCAGCTCTTTGTAGAACCGGCAGCTCGTTGGTGCAGCACTAGAGCGGTGGTTTGCCTCCCGTGCCCTGTGGTTGGCATTCTGTAGCTCCGTCACTTTGACCCTGCACTGCAATGTGTTTCAGTCATGGCCCCTTTCTGTCATGCATTGTGAAATCTGTCTGTAGGTATCATAATTCCTATGTCTGGAGCACAGCTGGGACTGGACAGCCTCCTCCCCCCAAATGGTGATGAGGTCCAGCGGGGGATTGCCTGGTGCATGGAGCAGGCATGGTCACCCGGAAAGATGTGCTGAGACCACTGCATGCGTCACCAAGCAAACAGGAAGAGGACTTTCAAAATTCCCAAGGAATTTAAGGGGTGGGACTCACGGTTGGTCACCTGAGGGCAGGGCAGTAGAGTTCAAACTGATGACCAGAGAGGCGAGAACAGGCATTGTGGGACACTTCCCAGAGAACAGTTGTAGCGGTGTAATCGACCAGGGTGTCTACACTGGCACCATGGCGCTGTAGCCCCAGCGCAGAGAGCTGGTACGCCTCTTGTCGGGGTGTTGTTGTTTTTTTTTTTACAGCACTGCAGCTGTGCAGTTTCTGCACACTACGTGGCTTGGCAGTGTGTACACCTCGGGAATTACACCACAAAAAGCTGCTTTACTGTGCAGAAACTTGCCAGTGTAGACAAGGCCTTAGAGTGGTAAAACCAAAGTGATATAGTTATATGGTCTTGCCTGTGTAGACAAGCCTAGGCTGACCCCCCAAGGTTGAGCAGGGCCAGCTCATATTTTCAGACATGACTTGCCCTTTGTAGACTGGGTGCAAAGTCCTGTTTAAAATCATATTAGTTAAAACAGGTTAATTGATCCTGGTCAACACTGAAGGGAGTCAGATGGGCATGTTAACTAATGTTTTAAAACATGCCCCTTTTTCCTAATCTCCACATGCTCACAGTCTCACGCACACATTCTCTGAAACCCACCCACATAGCCTCCTGCATGTCCATCTACACTCACAGACATCCGCATACCGACATACACCTCGTCATGTACGCACATTACCTACCTGTGGCTCTCTTTGGCCTGGTCTACACTTAAAAATTAGATTCACTTATCTATGTTGCTCAGGGCTGTGAAAACCTAACCTACACCACCACCATCGATGTGGCTAGGTCCATAGAAGCCTAGCTACCATGAACCTAGCTACCACCTCTCAGAGAGGTGGATTAGGTATATTGGTGGAAACCCCCCTTTCATCAGTGCAGGAAGCATCTATGCTATCGTGCTACAGCAGCACCACCCTAGCTGTGCTGCTGTAGTGTAGACATACCCTTACACTTCTACAACGCACTCTGTCTCTCATACACAGAGAGAGAGAGAGAAAGCACTTCTACCCGCATAAACCAAGAGTAATTCTAGTGAAATCAATAGAGCCCCACTGGTGTGAAATGGCTCGTGGTGAGAAAAGCAGGCCCACTGTCACACATGCTCTCCCCCAATCTCAAATATATGCTGCACATACATAAACGCTTCGAGACCGTCTCTCAGACGCTGCACAGCTGGCAAATGGAGATAAGAGAAAGGCAGGGCAGAAAGGTATTTGATTTGATCATTCTGAGGGGGAAATCCATTGCAAAAAAGCACAAAAATAACAAAAACTGATAGCTTTTCATATCAGAAAAAAGTTGTTCTTGGGGGTGTAGGTAGAGCTGAAAGTTAAACCCACTCATACACTCATTTATTGTCTGCAAAATGTTGCTTTAGGGGGAAAAAAGTGATTCTGAAAATGTAAAAAAAACCCAAATATATGCCCCTTAGAAGTTAATCTGGGTTTCGAACGGAGTGAAAATATATCTTAGTTTATATCATTAGCATAAGGCCTTTTGTATGGCTGGTGATTACCATTCAGTATGCAGTTTGATGGATGAATCGGTAATAGAACTTGAAGGTATCTGTTGTTGGAAGTGATGACAATGCTGATCATTGCAGACAGTCTTGAGTGAAGACACCAGGGGAAAGATCAGCGGCAATAATCACAGTACAAAGTGTAAGCGTGACATGCATGTTATATTTCTATGGCAATGATCAATAGAGAATAACCTTTGTGCCACTATACAGTTCAAAGCTGCATTTGCCTTAAGGGTTCTTAAGAATTTTAACCATGACAGCAAAGCTTAAGTGGTTTGTATGTGTAATCGGAACCCCATCTAATGTAAACATACAGTTTAACGATATGATGAGGATCACAGAAATGAGTGTGGAGAAGACTGTTAATCTAAGTAATCCCATTGCCAGAGCAGGATTGTTCCCTACACTGTATTTTCTAGTAACTGTGTAAATTTCAAGTTTGGGTGTTATTTTTCAACTACATGGGCAACAATCCCCCCAAAATGTAGACATCCAATGTAAACTCTGACATTATAACCACGTTTGTTAGCTCTTGCTTCGGGAAGTGTATTTGATCTGCAAATTTCTCTCATTTCTTTTGATTAAGTAGCTAATCTGGACATTTTTCTGGACTACAGTAATTGACATTCTTTAGGCATCTAGAATACTTATGGTGACATCATTTATTCGTATCACAGTAGAGCTTGACACCCCACAGGACTTTAAATGCTGTAGATTAGAAGGCTATCTCAGGTATGCACCTGTTTTTAGAAGGATCTACTGGAAATGATTTTTGGATCTATCAATCTCTCCAGTGTCTGGGCAATAAGATTACATTTACACTGTAAGATCCTCAGGCCAAGAAGATTGTCTAGCTAGGTTGTACACTAGGCTAAGTGCATTCTTGGAACTCAGTCAATAATAATAATAATTAATAATAGTAGTATCATTCTCTTCATTCTCAACCAAGTGATAAACTGCTAACATTTCTGGTATTTGTGGGAGGGTGAGTTTACATTATGTAGACTAAAAATAGGCAAATAGTAAACCATTGTGTTTCATGAAAGAGACTAGATAAAATACAACAACAGGAGCAGAGATCAATTTAAAAAATATTTTATTAATAATATGTTTGTGCTTCTATGGAAGATTTCCTTGGAGAGTCTTGAAGTGCTTTACAAACAGAAATTAATTAAATTTCATAATATTCCTTTGAGGTGGGTAAGGAATCTGTAGGGATTACTTTACACACCATTGAAATGCAGCCACTTCTGGAGTGGAACGAATCATTAATTTAGTAACACCCAGCAACACTACACAACAGATTATTTATTCATGTAGCACCAGCGTGTAGGTGCTTTATGGATGTTTAGGAAAAAAGCTCCCTGCCCTGAAGGGTTTAAAATGAGGAAGGACACAGTATTAAAGTGAAAACCTACAGCAGGAATCTAAGAAGAGTGTAATTATTAGAGCTGGAATTTGGCCAGGATAATGGGTGAACATTCTTACTCAGACAAAAGGTGGGATTTTTAATCGCCAAAAATTTTACTCAGATTAATAATAAATAGAAGTCTCACTTCATCCTCTTAGCATGGAAACAGCCCTCAGATTTGGTTTAGTTACACACAAAACCATTGCACTATAATCACAAACAGACTGGAGGCGGAAACAGGCCCGTGTTTCAAAGGGGCCCCCAGCTGACAGCATTACTTCCATTGTGCATTGCAGCACAAACATCCCTGTATCAGTGTAGATCTCTTAATCTGTCCCTGACTGGGACTACATCTTCCCTAAACCCTCCCCACCCCCAGACTTTACGGCAGCAGTGCTGTAGAAGGCAAACAATCAAAAATGAAGGTCAGGATTATAGCTTTACTAGAGGGCATGACTTAGCAGTCTAAGCATCAGTCTTAAGATACCTGTTCTCTGTGTTCTTCTTGACTTCTGTTTGTGTGGGCAGACAGTTGTTAAAGGCACTAGGCTGGGTTGGTAGTGGTGCTGTGCCTAAGATGAGACCAATAGGAGCCAGAGACAAGGCTTCTGTAGTGGTAGGGCCTACTGCAAAGTGGGCGGGTGGAGACATGCACTACAGTGGGTCACAAGCTTGTACTTCTACACTCAGACAAGCCAGCAAGCGCATGTTCTGAGGACATACAGGCACATGTCCGAGGGCTTTATGTGTGGATGGGGTATATGTTGGCAGCGGGGCAGGGGGGGAGATGTCAGGCTTAAGCATGTGGAGACCTGCAGGTGTAGCCATACCTTTGCTTCTGTGTCCTTGATGAGCACAGCAGTCTCAAAGGGCTGTGAATGGAGAGACCATCCCTAAGGGTAGCTTGGTCTGAGTCCATTAAGCGTTTTAAGGATTAAGATTTGAATTGGACTTGCTGGTAGACAGGGAGGCAGCGCAGGGCACAGAGCATTGCAATGATCTTTTTGTGGTTAGTCCCATTTGTTCCAGTGGCAAGCTGGAGCTTGTGGTTGACCTTGATCAACAACCTAAGGAATGTGCGTTAATCACGTCTTGAGGTGTCTGACATGTGGATCATTATTGCAGTCTGTAGTCTCCTACGTAAGTGAAGGCAGGAGAAGGCATTAATTGTTACAGTCATTACCTGGCTCTCAAGGAGCAATGATGAGTCTAGAATTTCTACAGGACTTTGCACTACTCTGACAACTGTTCCCCCACCCCCTCTTTCCCATCCTTTTGAGACTCGGAAAGGAAGATAAACTGAACCCCATACATTGTACTGCATGGACCTTTTCAGTGAGAGCTCAATTTAAAAAATGGTCCTTTGAGCCCAGGATGGACTTTAAAGATCTAATAGCTGAAGTGCAGGTGTTTGCCCTATCGTTTTTGCCCAAATGTTTTCCATTCCACCCTTGTGCTACCTTCCACCACATTGATTGCTCTAGTTCAGATGTACCTATGCAGCCAGTCCGTGAAGCATTCTGGGATCCTTGAGAATGAAAGGCACTGTATGTTGTACTATTATTAATAGTGAAAGTAGTGCAGTTTGTCTTCTCCGTCTAAGCCAAGGCAAGTGTCAAATCCTAATACCCACTGCTTAGCAAATCTGAAGTGAACAGGGCACTGTTCCTTTAAAATACACCCCCCACACACCACAGAGCTTGAATTCTTTCCACGTCAGTCTTACATACTATAGAAACATTTTAAGGGAGAGATACAAAAATAGGCCCAAAGACAAATCAAAAGAAGAATGTTATTAACAGGGACACGAAGGGACCCAGCAGAATTCCTGCTCACTAACAAACCCCTGGGGGCAGGAAAACAGCCACAACCCCATTCTGCCCTCAGTTACACTGCCAAAAATCCAGAGTTACTCCATGGATTTGAATCGTTTCTCTGGATTTACACCAGTGTGGCTGGGGGCAGAATTTGGCACCAGGAGTCCAGTTTGCTCCTAATATAAAAAGTCAATTAATTACTACAATGGAGGGGATTATATTCATAGTACACAAACATTACAATATTGTCAGATAATCAGGCTGGTCAACAGAGAAACTAAGCACAGGGCCCCCAATTTGCCCTGACTTACACAGGTGTTATTCTCCTTGTGCCAAAACCTGCCTCACTCCTGTGCAGAAAACCAGCCTCCGGCCTAAGCACCACTTCAGCTCTATGTTAACTTGACTTAAATGGGGCCTAGATGTGAGCTGTCTGCACAGGGGTGAATCTCACCCAGTCACCCCAGTGTAAGACTAGAGCCTTTCCACTGATGCCCATGGGCTCACATTGGTGCAACTGAAAACAGGAGTTGGCCCACTGACTTCAATACAGGGGCAAATTCTGGTCATTGTGGAGTCCATGTAATAAACAGCAATGGGAGTCGTACATAAAAAACTTCTGGCAGAACTTGGCCCTTTGGACCAAATCTTGGTCTCCCCAAAGTTATCAGCAAGACCTCCATTGACTTCAAGTGGGGCCAGGATTTGGCCCTATATTTGTAACCTACTCTTGTGTCACATGGTTTGTTTCCATCATTATGACAGAAAACACTGGTTTCCGCCTCAGTGCCAGCTGGCCTACGTGATTTAATGGTGGCATTTGTGGATGTGTTCATCTCTGTTCTAAGAGTGAATGGTGCGAGTGCCACTAAGCTTCAGATTTCTGCTGTCTGTTCTCAGCCAGTTAAATCCTCAGGTCTACGATTTTGAATTATCACTTCACCTTCAATTCCTGTACATATCCAAGCAGTTAAAGGAAGCTGTAGGCTCTTGTCACAAGGCAGACCCTAGGTTTAATGGGGTCTTCCTGAATTCATGCATCTAGCTGTCCTCTGTACCTGTGACAGGGTCCTGCTATCTCTGGGTATCCACTGCTCCCTCTTACCCACAACAGCTTCTGGCTGTGGCAAATCCCCTCTTCATCTGTTTGTCAGGCTCTGTGGCCTGTTATGTCCCCCTATGTGGACCAGAAAGCCCAGAGAGAAAGGGAGACAAAGCAAAACTGTCCAAGCAGGGAATGGGAGAGGACAGCTAGGAAATTCAATCTCTACTGACCTTGGCACTATGGAGGGAGAATCAGAGATGCTATTCTAGCTGGCAGGTCTGGTGTCACAGTGGAGAACTATGCAGATAATAGTTCACGTGTAGGCACGCTGCTCAGCAATTTCTCCTAGCCCAAACCTCTGTGGCTATGCCCTCCCCTAGTTATTGGGGGTGATCCACACTTGCCTTGAAAGATGAACCCACAGTGACAAGCACCCCAGTAACCACCACTCTGATTCCCCACCTAACTGCCCAAATGACATTGCATCCTACAAACATGTGAGGTCAGCCAGTGATGGTTTCCCGGGCCCATCCTGCCTTTCTTCACTTTGCACAGATTCTAGTACCAGCCCTAGGCAGTTCATCTCATATAAGAATTTTACACATGTCAAGCATTCTTTGGGATGAAGAACACCTTCATATTAGTGATAGCTGAAGGTCAAGAGGTTCAGAGTTTGAGGTGAGAGCTAAGCACAAGCCAGAGCATTTGGATCAGGTTCTAGATTTTAAACTCTCCACACCGGAGCTGTTCAGACCTAGGGTTTTGGTTTAGTCAAAGGATAAGAGTCCCTTTGTGAAACACAGGTGCAGATCAGGGTTCAGATTCTGGTTCCCTCACCCACAGTCCAGACGTGCTTAAATCTTAGGCTGTCTCTAGTTCAAACGCTTTTCTGACTTACCCACAAATCACAAGTTCAGGCTATTGAGATACACAGAGACTTGTTGACAGCCTGTGCTACTCTAAATGACCGATTTAGTGCATTTAGCCTGATCTCCAAATGCTCAAACAGATCCACTCTATAATTTACCTGTCACTGTTACAGACTAACAAAGAGGTTAGCTAATGAAACCTACATAAGTGTCAGGGAGAAGAATCACTCAGAATAGAGAGAATAACCTGCACTGGATATCTATCTTTACCGATGTTGTCTACTCATTGCTCTTGCTTGCCAAACAGCCACCTCTAAGGTCCACGCTGCAGCTGGGAGATGTGATTGCAGCACGTGTATATAGATCCAGAACAGCTTTGAGCTAGCTACATCAAAGCTAGCTTGAGAGGAACAATGGCAGTAAAGCTGTGGTAACACAGGCAGCAGCATGGGTTAGCCACGCAAGTGGTACCGAGAGTCCCGGGTGGCTGGGTCGAGCCTGTGCAGCTGCGGCTTCACTGCTGTTTGTTTGTGACAACGGAGTCAGTGTGAGCCATCCGACACCAGCACAGCCTCTGTCCACAGGATTAAGATCCTGGTTCTCTACTCCTTTTGTTCTCCCTTTTCAGGCAGCTTTTTATTAGAGATGAGCCTGAGTCAAAAAATTCAGTGCTGCTCTTGATCCAGTTCTAAACTACTCCAAGCTCAGGTTCAGCAACCCGGCAGTTTGGGTCCATTTCTACTCCAGCTGCAAAAGTCTGCAATTTCACCCTACCCAGATCTCTTCTCCATTCCCGTGTAACTATCACTATATCGCAAAAAGAAAAGGAGTACTTGTGGCACCTTAGAGACTAACCAATTTATTTGAGCATGAGCTTTCGTGAGCTACAGCTCACTTCATCAGATGTTTACCGTGGAAACTGCAGCAGACTTTATATACACACAGAAATCATGAAACAATACCTCCTCCCACCCCACTGTCCTGCTGGTAATAGCTTATCTAAAGTGATCAACAGGTGGGCCATTTCCAGCACAAATCCAGGTTTTCTCACCCTCCACCCCCCCACACAAATTCACTCTCCTGCTGGTGCTAGCCCATCCAAAGTGACAACTCTTAACATAATCAAGTCGGGCTATTTCCTGCATAGATCAAGGTTTTCTCACATCCCCCCCGCCCCCATACACACACAAACTCACTCTCCTGCTGGTAATAGCTCATCTAAACTGACCATTCTCCAGGTTTAAATCCAAGTTAAACCAGAGCATCTGGGGGGGGGGGTAGGAAAAAACAAGAGGAAACAGGCTACCTTGCATAATGACTTAGCCACTCCCAGTCTCTATTTAAGCCTAAATTAATAGTATCCAATTTGCAAATGAATTCCAATTCAGCAGTTTCTCGCTGGAGTCTGGATTTGAAGTTTTTTTGTTTTAAGATAGCGACCTTCATGTCTGTGATTGCGTGACCAGAGAGATTGAAGTGTTCTCCGACTGGTTTATGAATGTTATAATTCTTGACATCTGATTTGTGTCCATTTATTCTTTTACGTAGAGACTGTCCAGTTTGACCAATGTACATGGCAGAGGGGCATTGCTGGCACATGATGGCATAGATCACATTGGTGGATGTGCAGGTGAACGAGCCTCTGATAGTGTGGCTGATGTTATTAGGCCCTGTGATGGTGTCCCCTGAATAGATATGTGGGCACAATTGGCAACGGGCTTTGTTGCAAGGATAAGTTCCTGGGTTAGTGGTTCTGTTGTGTATGTGGTTGTTGGTGAGTATTTGCTTCAGGTTGCGGGGCTGTCTGTAGGCAAGGACTGGCCTGTCTCCCAAGACTTGTGAGAGTGTTGGGTCATCCTTTAGGATAGGTTGTAGATCCTTAATAATGCGTTGGAGGGGTTTTAGTTGGGGGCTGAAGGTGACGGCTAGTGGCGTTCTGTTATTTTCTTTGTTAGGCCTGTCCTGTAGTAGGTAACTTCTGGGAACTCTTCTGGCTCTATCAATCTGTTTCTTTACTTCTGCAGGTGGGTATTGTAGTTGTAAGAAAGCTTGACAGAGATCTTGTAGGTGTTTGTCTCTGTCTGAGGGGTTGGAGCAAATGCGGTTGTATCGCAGAGCTTGGCTGTAGACGATGGATCGTGTGGTGTGGTCAGGGTGAAAGCTGGAGGCATGCAGGTAGGAATAGCGGTCAGTAGGTTTACGGTATAGGGTGGTGTTTATGTGGCCATTGTTTATTAGCACTGTAGTGTCCAGGAAGTGGATCTCTTGTGTGGACTGGACCAGGCTGAGGTTGGTGGTGGGATGGAAATTGTTGAAATCATGGTGGAATTCCTCAAGGGCTTCTTTTCCATGGGTCCAGATGATGAAGATGTCATCAATATAGCGCAAGTAGAGTAGGGGCTTTAGGGGACGAGAGCTGAGGAAGCGTTGTTCTAAATCAGCCATAAAAATGTTGGCATACTGTGGGGCCATGCGGGTACCCATAGCAGTGCCGCTGATCTGAAGGTATACATTGTCCCCAAATGTGAAATAGTTATGGGTAAGGACAAAGTCACAAAGTTCAGCCACCAGGTTAGCTGTGACATTATCGGGGATAGTGTTCTTGACGGCTTGTAGTCCATCTTTGTGTGGAATGTTGGTGTAGAGGGCTTCTACATCCATAGTAGCCAGGATGGTGTTATCAGGAAGATCACCGATGGATTGAAGTTTCCTCAGGAAGTCAGTGGTGTCTCGAAGGTAGCTGGGAGTGCTGGTAGCGTAGGGCCTGAGGAGGGAGTCTACATAGCCAGACAATCCTGCTGTCAGGGTGCCAATGCCTGAGATGATGGGGCGCCCAGGATTTCCAGGTTTATGGATCTTGGGTAGTAGATAGAATATCCCAGGTCGGGGTTCCAGGGGTGTGTCTGTGCGGATTTAAGAATGAGCTCTCAAAAATGGATACTCTCATAAAGAACCAACCTTCCACACAAACTTCCTCGTGGCTGGATTTTACTAAAACTAGACAAGCCATTTACAACGCACACTTTGCTTCTCTACAAAAGAAAAAAGACACTAAACTTTCTAAACTACTACATGCTACAAGGGGCCACAGCAATGGTTCCCTCACCCCACCTAGCAATATTGTTAACCTATCCAACTATACTCTCAGCCCAGCAGAAGCAGCTGTTCTATCTCGGGGCCTCTCCTTCTGCCCCTCCACCCCCACGAACATGATACAGTTCTGTGGTGACCTAGAATCCTATTTTCGACGTCTCCGTCTCAAGGAATATTTCCAAAATACCTCTGAACAACATACTAATCCACAGAGGTCTCCCTGCCAACACTACAGAAAGAGGGATTCTAGATGGACTCCTCCTGAAGGTCGAAACAGCAGACTGGACTTCTACATAGAGTGCTTCCGCCGACGTGCACGGGCTGAAATTGTGGAAAAGCAGCATCACTTGCCCCATAACCTCAGCCATGCGGAACGCAATGCCATCCACAGCCTCAGAAACAACTCTGACATCATAATCAAAAAGGCTGACAAAGGAGGTGCTGTTGTCATCATGAATAGGTCGGAATATGAACAAGAGGCTGCTCGGCAGCTCTCCAACACGAGTTTCTACAAGCCATTACCCTATGATCCCACTGAGAGTTACCAAAAGCAACTACAGCATTTGCTCAAGAAACTTCCTGAAAAAGCACAAGATCAAATCCGCACAGACACACCCCTGGAACCCCGACCTGGGATATTCTATCTACTACCCAAGATCCATAAACCTGGAAATCCTGGGCGCCCCATCATCTCAGGCATTGGCACCCTGACAGCAGGATTGTCTGGCTATGTAGACTCCCTCCTCAGGCCCTACGCTACCAGCACTCCCAGCTACCTTCGAGACACCACTGACTTCCTGAGGAAACTTCAATCCATCGGTGATCTTCCTGATAACACCATCCTGGCTACTATGGATGTAGAAGCCCTCTACACCAACATTCCACACAAAGATGGACTACAAGCCGTCAAGAACACTATCCCCGATAATGTCACAGCTAACCTGGTGGCTGAACTTTGTGACTTTGTCCTTACCCATAACTATTTCACATTTGGGGACAATGTATACCTTCAGATCAGCGGCACTGCTATGGGTACCCGCATGGCCCCACAGTATGCCAACATTTTTATGGCTGATTTAGAACAACGCTTCCTCAGCTCTCGTCCCCTAAAGCCCCTACTCTACTTGCGCTATATTGATGACATCTTCATCATCTGGACCCATGGAAAAGAAGCCCTTGAGGAATTCCACCATGATTTCAACAATTTCCATCCCACCACCAACCTCAGCCTGGTCCAGTCCACACAAGAGATCCACTTCCTGGACACTACAGTGCTAATAAACAATGGCCACATAAACACCACCCTATACCGTAAACCTACTGACCGCTATTCCTACCTGCATGCCTCCAGCTTTCACCCTGACCACACCACACGATCCATCGTCTACAGCCAAGCTCTGCGATACAACCGCATTTGCTCCAACCCCTCAGACAGAGACAAACACCTACAAGATCTCTGTCAAGCTTTCTTACAACTACAATACCCACCTGCAGAAGTAAAGAAACAGATTGATAGAGCCAGAAGAGTTCCCAGAAGTTACCTACTACAGGACAGGCCTAACAAAGAAAATAACAGAACGCCACTAGCCGTCACCTTCAGCCCCCAACTAAAACCCCTCCAACGCATTATTAAGGATCTACAACCTATCCTAAAGGATGACCCAACACTCTCACAAGTCTTGGGAGACAGGCCAGTCCTTGCCTACAGACAGCCCCGCAACCTGAAGCAAATACTCACCAACAACCACATACACAACAGAACCACTAACCCAGGAACTTATCCTTGCAACAAAGCCCGTTGCCAATTGTGCCCACATATCTATTCAGGGGACACCATCACAGGGCCTAATAACATCAGCCACACTATCAGAGGCTCGTTCACCTGCACATCCACCAATGTGATCTATGCCATCATGTGCCAGCAATGCCCCTCTGCCATGTACATTGGTCAAACTGGACAGTCTCTACGTAAAAGAATAAATGGACACAAATCAGATGTCAAGAATTATAACATTCATAAACCAGTCGGAGAACACTTCAATCTCTCTGGTCACGCAATCACAGACATGAAGGTCGCTATCTTAAAACAAAAAAACTTCAAATCCAGACTCCAGCGAGAAACTGCTGAATTGGAATTCATTTGCAAATTGGATACTATTAATTTAGGCTTAAATAGAGACTGGGAGTGGCTAAGTCATTATGCAAGGTAGCCTGTTTCCTCTTGTTTTTTCCTACCCCCCCCCCCAGATGCTCTGGTTTAACTTGGATTTAAACCTGGAGAATGGTCAGTTTAGATGAGCTATTACCAGCAGGAGAGTGAGTTTGTGTGTGTATGGGGGCGGGGGGGATGTGAGAAAACCTTGATCTATGCAGGAAATAGCCCGACTTGATTATGTTAAGAGTTGTCACTTTGGATGGGCTAGCACCAGCAGGAGAGTGAATTTGTGTGGGGGGGTGGAGGGTGAGAAAACCTGGATTTGTGCTGGAAATGGCCCACCTGTTGATCACTTTAGATAAGCTATTACCAGCAGGACAGTGGGGTGGGAGGAGGTATTGTTTCATGATTTCTGTGTGTATATAAAGTCTGCTGCAGTTTCCACGGTAAACATCTGATGAAGTGAGCTGTAGCTCACGAAAGCTCATGCTCAAATAAATTGGTTAGTCTCTAAGGTGCCACAAGTACTCCTTTTCTTTTTGCGAATACAGACTAACACGGCTGTTCCTCTGAAACCTATCACTATATCACACACAATGTCTGACTTCTTTCAAGAGCACATGGGGAATATCACTGGGATTAAAAGTTTCAGAGTAACAGCCGTGTTAGTCTGTATTCGCAAAAAGAAAAGGAGGACTTGTGGCACCTTAGAGACTCACCAATTTATTTGAGCATGAGCTTTCGTGAGCTACAGCTCACTTCATCGGATGCATGCCGTGGAAACTGCAGCAGACTTTATTTATACACAGAGAATATGAACCAATACCTCCTCCCACCCCACTGTCCTGCTGGTAATAGCTTATCTAAAGTGATCATCAGGTGGGCCATTTCCAGCACAAATCCAGGTTTTCTCACCCTCCACCCCCCCACACAAATTCACTCTCCTGCTGGTGATAGCCCATCCAAAGTGACAACTCTTTACACAATGTGCATGATAATCAAGTTGGGCCATTTCCTGCACAAATCCAGGTTCTCTCACCCCCTCACCCCCCTCCCAAAAACCACACACACAAACTCACTATCCTGCTGGTAATAGCTCATCCAAAGTGACCATTCTCCCTACAATGTGCATAATTAAGGTGGGCCATTTCCAGCACAAATCCAGGTTTTCTCACATCCCCCCCACCCCCATGCACACACAAACTCACTCTCCTGCTGGTAATAGCTCATCCAAACTGACCACTCTCCAAGTTTAAATCCAAGTTAAACCAGAACATCTGGGGGGGGGGGGGGGTAGGAAAAAACAAGAGGAAATAGGCTACCTTGCATAATGACTTAGCCACTCCCAGTCTCTATTTAAGCCTAAATTAATAGTATCCAATTTGCAAATGAATTCCAATTCAGCAGTTTCTCGCTGGAGTCTGGATTTGAAGGTTTTTTGTTTTAAGATAGCGACCTTCATGTCTGTGATTGCGTGACAATGTCTGACTTCTTTCAAGAGCACATGGGGAATATCACTGGGATTAAAGATTTTTGTATGTGACACATGCAGCTGCCACTGCCTTGCACAAAGATTCTTGTCTGCACAGCTGATCACTGGGTTCTATTGAGGTATGGGTCATTCTCATTGCCACTTGCTTATTTTCCAGTAGCCTTGGACATCTTCATCCCTTATTAGGACTCTTGCCATCTGATGCTTGGATGACAATGGAGTGTAGAGGGAGTGATTTAGATATTCTTGTTGACAGTGTTGAAAAGGCCCTTTAACCCTTTTCGCTGCACCTAACCACCTCCTCTCCCCTCTAATTGCCTGCACTATTCAGGGAAGTGTATCTATTACAGCACTTCACAAACCATTTTGTCCCTCAGCTGACATTCCTAGATTCTCTTTTCATGCCACTTGCTTTAAGCAATCTTCTCCTTTCTGCCAAGCCTAGTATGAATCCTTCTGAGATTACAGACCGTATTATATGGTCCTCCCAAGTATTCATTTGCTTGGAAGTATGGAAAATACCAGGGTACTAGGGGCTAGATGCTTTAATTATTTGTTTCCTGAATCATTTAGTTCTCTTTACACCACAGTTTGGTTGCGGTTTTTCTTCAGGAAAAGCAGCTGCTGTATTTGGAAGTGTCCTGAGACTCTCTTTCTCTAAACAGTTTGTTTCTTACAGGAGCTTCCCATCAAATCTGTCTTGCTGCTTTCCCAACCTCTTTCCCACCACCCCTTGGTTCCTACTCTCCCTTTCCAGCCAGTCCCAGTCTCCCGTAACCCCACCCCCCAGTCAATTTTCCTCTCTCCTTCCTATCAGCCTCCAGTTCAGTCTCCAGCCCACCTCCCTGGCTCCTTGTCCCAGTCTCTTTTCCCCTCCCATGCCTGGCTCTTGTCCCCTCTGAATTGATTCAGGCAGCTTCCTCCTCCACACAGCCTGGCACCAGCAGGATGAGCTTTAAGAGCACATGAGACACAGTCTCCCTTCTCGCATTTCAGGTGCCTAGACCTGGCACAGCTCATAGCAGCCCAGAGCTGCAAGAACAAAAAAAGTCCTGCTCAGACCCGGGCTGGAGCATGCCCATTGCTGATGGAATCTACAGGGGATTAAGCTGTGAAGCTCTAGCTAGTCTCTACTCAGCATGTGTGTACTGCAATTTTTCAAAGGTTTATACCTTGGCCAAATTTGGGCAGATTTTCAGAAGGATGGCAAAAGGCATGACACTGACACAAAGGCCACCCTCACTCCCACAAAATTGCAAGTTCCCACCCCAAAACATGAGGACACTAGAGCTTCTCAAAGAATAGGTCACATAACATCATTTTCCCTAGCCTTGTCCTTGGAAACAGCTGATCTGTTATGGCTGAAATTTTCCAAAAACCACAGTGTGAAGAAGACACCTGACATGTAAAATTTCAGCCAGAACAGATAGAGTTTGGCAAAGTAATAAGCACCCGCAAACAGGGTCTTATAATGGGATGTGTCAGATAACACCACCTATTATTAAGGGTATCAGCTTTGCCTATAAATAATAGTCTATAGGCATATTGGTCTTGTGGGTAGGATGCTGGCCTGCTGGGACTCCATCTCAGCCATTGTTTGACTGTGACACCATGGGCAAGTCACTTCATTTCTCTGTCCTGCTGCTCTCCCCTCATCTTTTGTCTGCCTTGCATAGATTGCAAATTCTTTAGATAAGCCAGAGGTTATCCCTTACTATGCATTTGTATTGTGTTTAGCATGGTGGGGCCCAATCTCAGTTGGAGCCCTCTACCATTATTGCACTACATTCTTAGCCTCTTTGCCAGTGAGAGAACCAACTATTGACAGTTGTGACATGAGCACCTGTCCACTACAAACTAAACTGAGATCCCAAACTCATTTCACATCAGACACCAAAAAGGCATCACAGGTTCACAACTATTAATTGCTCTCTCCTTAGGCTGAAATCAAGCAGGTGTCTTTTAGATAAATGGCTGTATGTCCCATTACCAATTCCCTCAGCCATCCACTCCTTCACAAGAGCTAGTTCTTAACTGTTTTGTTAATAATGGTTTGTAGATTTAGGATGATCCACTGAAGAATGTTGTTGTGCTAGGAGCTGCTGGCTATCTGGTTGCAGGTGTGACTATGAGGTGAAATGGAAACCTTTCAAAATTACACTATGAGCCATTTCTCTCAGGATCACATCTGAATTAGCCAAGCTACAGGCTGGGGCTTGCACAGCCAGCCCTAGACCAAATGGTGCCCTTGGCAAGGAGCATCTTCAGTGCCCTGCTGCCCATTTGTTAAACTTTTGAATACCTTATTTTTTATTGCATTTGTAGACCATTTTACAACTTTGCACGATTTGCACGCATGATTTATCCCTGTCATATCAGGCAATAAATTTGCACACTGGGATCTGTAAATCTTTATTGATTCATGCCATATATAATCAAATAAGCTTACAGAAACTTCTTAAATTTAAGAATAACTGAAATGTACTAACATCAAGAAATTGAACCGTGCACCAACATTGGGTGGTGCAGTATTAAATAGTGTTACGGTAGGTGACAGCCTTAGAATGTTAACACTAGTTCTTTAATTCAAAAGGTTGCTTTTCTCGCCTTTGCCCTTGCGAGCTGAAGCACTGCATCAAAGAAAGGTCTATAAAGGTCCAGAACATTCTAGGTGGTTGTGCAAAATGAACCCATATACAGAATACCTGAAACATTTTACTTCAAACATTCTATTTTTCCTTTTGCCGCTAACAACAAAAACAGCACCCCAAGCTCGGTGCCCTCCAAGCCTGGCACCCCAGGTGGTCGCCTGAGTCACCTGCCCCTAAATCCAGCCCTGGTGGCTTGATAGCAACAGAACCGAGGTCTAGCTGTGAGGTACGTTATTAGAGAGCCTTATACCCTACATTAAATGAAACTGTTTCAGTCCAAATTGATTGCCACTTACAAATTACGTGCTCAATATACCGTGTTCCAGACAAGACAAAATGTTCTATTTTATATGGCAGCTCTCTCAGAAAGTTGGGAAACTGAAAAAAGAATGTGTTGCTCTCTTTTTGAACTTGAACCACAGTTCAGTCATTGTCTGTAGATGTGAATGTGTAATGCTGGTGGAAGCTGCCAGTCTGAATGCCTGGTAGGGGGACTGAAGTCCTCTGTTTATCACCACAGGAACTGCCGCAGCGCCCATTTCCCTTATGCTGCTTCACCCCTAATCTGGAGGGACTGGTCTAAGGAATGAGGGAGATGTTTAATAACCAGGAATCAATCCGCGTTTCTCTGCTGAGACTGCCTACAGGTTTGTAGGGCCTGTTGGACTGCGACCACCAGCTAATTTTATATAAGGCGCTGAACAGGCCTCAATTGGTGGCATTTGGTGACAAACAACCTGGGCTGGATTTTACCCGGCTACCTAGAAATAAAAGTACCTGTAGTGCATTAGCAATCTTCTGAGCCATCTCGTCCCCGTCGGTAAGGAGACTGGGTAACCTGCTTGTATGTCTTTCTAATCTTAAAAAAAAAAAAAAAATGGACAAACACTCTCAGACGTATTTCACCCACAGGCAGAAGAGCTAAAACCTCTCCGTTCAGTCCCTGCTGCTGTAATCCACAATGATAGAATATGCTCTACTGTGTTCAAACCAGTAGGGTAGATCCTGCAGAATTATGTACTACCAGCAAGGATACCCTTAAATCTAAATATTAAACACTGCAAGGGGGGCTGGATGTCTCAGGGGATTCAGACTGGGATATGGAGCCTTTTCACTGTTTTGTAACTGGCTGGGATCTAGCCCAACGGCTGTTTAATGATGTCAGTGACATAGGTTGCTGGATCTCTGTTCCTAGGGACAGGGACTCCACATGACAAATAGAATCATCTCGACTGGTACCTCTATGGGCATGTTTAGTAGAGATACTAAGGAAGGATGAAGGCTCTTGCCTGAAAGGTGGCTTCTACAGGTCGCTGACAGCACTGTGTGTGGAATGATTTCACAGCCACCTATGCTGTGGCCCAATGGACTTGATGGTTTTCAGTCTGAATAAAACTCAGGAACCTTTTGCCCCGTGAACTAAAGGAGCATGTCAGTTGGGTGTGGTAGTAAGACTTGTATGCTCAGCCTCCAGTTAGTAGAGGGCAACATGGTCACATCTGCCAGAGGAAGTCTAACACTCCATTAGAATATTTTCTTGGTATTTCAGCCCCTGTTGCCCCTGTATCCATTTTTAATTTAAGTTTCCTACCATTTAGATCCATGCTTCTGGTCTACTGAGGATATAGTCCCTAGAAATATGCACTCATTGTCATCTGATGATTACACTCCCTCTTGGAGTGTTTCCACTGCTCTTGGTGACCAGCATGCTATTGCAAAATGTCATATTTTCTGCCATCTCCTACATTCTGCCTCTTTTGCTGGTCTTGGTGTCTTAGTGTCTTGACACATCTTCCACAGCTTTTCCAACCTTCTTTCCAACTCAGGTTCTTTGGTCTCCCACTCTCTAGTTGTGCAGTGTTATGGTGTAAATTTGGTCTGACTGATCCTTTCACATTTGTGTTTTTTCTCTTTGCTACTGTGTCAGTATTGTTTGAGGAGGTCTCCCCTGTGCTGCAAGCATGCAAGTCACACAGTTACATTCTTTCTTTTGCTAGTGTTAGATCTAGCTGAAGCTATACAGATAAATTCTCTTATACCGACAACTAATTTGTCTCTTATTAGTTCTTCTTTTAACATTCCATATTTGCAATGTTCAGCAAGACTATGAACTGCAGTAATAAAAGTCTCGGCTGTTTCCTCTTGTTCCTGGAATCTCTTCTTAAATTTGGCCCTTTTATGTATAATATTCTGTCTGCCTGTGAAATGGGCATTAGCAGTCTCTTTCACTTTGGAGTATTCTTTCTTTTCCGCATCAGTGAGGGGTAGGGCACATACAATATCATCAGCAGCATCACCAGTGACAAATATCAGGGCATTTATCTGCTATTTTTGTGCATTCTCTGCTAAATCAAAAGCCATCCAAAACTGCTCAAATCTATGGATCCAGCAAGGTCAGCTGCCTGAGCTGCCAAAACCAAACATCTGTAACAGAGCCATTTGCACTGTGGGCTCCATTGCCTTGCTAAGACAGGGCTGGGCACCTCCTTCCTGTTGTTGCTTTCACAGGTCTCCTCCCTGATTTTCCACTTTGTCCACTCACTCACCAGTCTTGCAGTCTGGGGGTCTCTTTCCTTTCCTTTCCTCCTTCTTTAGGGAGAGGGAGTCACTCACGTCACTTCTGACCCTGTGTAGTGTGAGGACATGAACACAAAGGGCCATGCTTTCAGCAGCAACTAAAGAACTCCCTAACCAGGAAATTCTATAACCACTGCACACTGGCCCTTTTAAAACAAATACCCATGCGCAAAGAGGCTTTTCCTGTGCTAAAAAGCACCTCCTGTGGGCTGTGGAACTGGATTCCTCACAGGGGATCTGTGCTGGACTTGGTACCACAAAAGCGGTCACTCCAGCATACACTTCCATGCTGCCTCACTGGCATCCAGCCTAAGCCAGCTGGAATTCTTCCTGCGACTGCCACCAATGACCTGCTCGTAAAGGCCGTGCTGCCCTGCTCAAGCTGACCGCCAGGGACAGACAGCCTCAATCTCACCCAAAGCATTAGTGGTTTATCTCCAGAAGTTGCTTACAGTTCTCACAATTCCTCTTCTCCTGTATCCAAACCCATTCGCTAGCCCATTGAGCAACACTCAGACCCCTGCCAGGCTTATCTTATGGCATAACCTTTTTATATTAGACTCTGTGCATTTGAAAAAGCTTCCCTAAAGTCCAATTAAATTGGAAAATCCATTATCATCAGATTTGTTAGGTATAATTCTCCATCTATTCATTATCCTTAATGAAGTCATAATTTCCTGAGTGATACTTATTTACCTCTTCTCTGCATCTACCCCCTCATTGTGGAAGTCAAGCTGTGGCTTTCTGGTTCTTTTTTAGATCCCTTCATAAATCTAGGCATAACACTAACTTCTCTCCGGCCCGTTAACTTCTCTTCTCCCCTGTTTCCTTTGGGAGTTTTTAAACTGCTCTTGCCACTGAGATATCAGAAACCCTCTTATGAGGCTTCAAGAGGTAATAGGCAATATTGTGGACAGCGGACACCAGTGTTCCCATGGCGTATACATGAGATTAGATTGGGGTGGGCCTGAGGGCCACATTGGCATTGCGAAACTGTATGGAGGGCCGGGTAGGGAAGGCTGTGCCTCCCCAAACAGCCTGGCCCCTGCCCCCTATCCGCCCCCTCCCATTTCCCATCCCCTGACTACCCCCCTCAGAACCCCCGACCCATCCCAACCCCTCTGCTCCTTGTCCCCTGATGACCCCCTCCCAGGACCCCGCCCCTAATCACCTCCCCGCAGGACCCCACCCCCTATCCAATCCCCCTGCTCCCTGTCCCCTGACTGCCCCGACCCCTATCCACTCCCATGCCTAGCCAACCGCCCCCTGTTCCCCGTCCCCTGACTGCCCCCCAGGACTCCCTGCCCCTTATCCAACCCCAGCCCTGCCCCTTTACCATGCCGCTCAGAGCAGCAGGAGCTCGCAGCCCAGCCGCCCGGCCAGAGCCAGCCACACTGCCCACGCTGCCCGGCAGGAGCGGTGGGCCAGAGCGCTGGTGGCACAGTGAGCTGAGGCTGCGGGGAAGGGTGGACAGTGGGGGAGGGGCCAGGAGCTCAGAGGCTGGGCAGGACGGACCCGTGGGCCAGATGTGGGCTGTAATTTGTTCACTTCTGGATTAGATCCTTTCTTCTTCTTCTTTCTTTCTTTCTTTTCTTTCTTTTTTTATGGTGACTAGCTCACATGCACAGGTTTCAGCTAACTGCCAGACTTAGTCAAAAGTTTTTCCCTGAGATATATTACCAGGAACTTTGGGAGTTTTACCTGCCTCTGAAACATTGATCAGAGTCATTACTCTGATCAGGTAGCGTGTGCAAT
Source organism: Lepidochelys kempii (assembly GCF_965140285.1). NCBI lineage: Eukaryota > Metazoa > Chordata > Testudines > Cheloniidae > Lepidochelys > Lepidochelys kempii. Next base: position 158,654,862 of record NC_136382.1, read on the forward strand.
CGTCAGGGTTAGGAATGGGTGAACTTTGGTCTTTCTGGTCTCCTGAGTTCCTTTGCTTAACCATCTGCTGTAATTTTTTAGTTAATTGCTTGATTTTTCTGAGATAGATCCCACCTGGTCCTGATGTTGTGTCAGCTTTGTGACATTCTGAATTTCTTGATCATTACTTCTGGCATGAGCTCAACTACTGACAGTATTTCTACTGTCTCCCTTAGAAAAAGTATGGCTGTTTTTGGCATGGCCTCCATCCCTCCTTGTAAACACAAGGCAAATGATTTTTTACTAAGTAGTCTGCTTCTTCTTTGTCTATTATAATTGACCCATTTATCTCCTGCCTGTCTCCTTAAATGAACTCTTGTTCTCTGTGTAACTGGAACCTTTCTCCTCCATTTAGATTGTTTGCACATTCTTTTGGTTAGTTTCCACCCTTGCTTCTCTCATCATCCTTTCAATCACTTTCAGTTTCTTTGTCTTTCTTGCAGTCTTCTCCTGCCTTTCATGTTTTCTGCAGTACCTCATATGACAGATATGGCCATTTCCTGCGATATCTTTGGGAGTTCTTACTGTGTTAAGTTTATGTATCATTGTGGGCCTGGGGTAGTGTGTAATTACATGGGGGTATGGTGACCACAGACCTCCAGGAACCAAGAACAGTGGGAAGTGATTAGACAAATTCACTCAGGTTGTAACACTTCTAGATAACTACCCACATCTGGAGAGGCTCACATATACTAGTTCAGGCTGGATTCACTAGAGACCAACTGACAAAAAAAGGACATTTGAATAAGTAGCTGGAGTTTAAATAGACTCAAGACCTTCCTTCTGATCCAGCCAACAGACAGAACCTTCTGTCCACGAGGAGGCCCCAATCTTTAGGGAAGGGTTGAAAAGACCAACACCTACCAGAGCCTGAGGCTGGAGTTGAGATGACCTCTGGTAAGCTTTTTAGCATGTGTGTAGATTTTTATTGTTTTTAATATGTTTTCTCTGTAATGCTTTCACCTTAAGACTACACGTGCTTGCTTAGAAAGAGCTGTGTGGTAACTTAACTGTAGAATTAAGCTGTTTATAGACTCTGAGGAGAAAGCAAAGCATAGGTGCTGGCTGTCTAGGCAGTCTGGCATAATGGGGAACTCACAATGTACTGGGCAGCCTGGAGAAACCCTCTCTCAGCCAAGAGAGGTTATGGTTTGGAGCCAGAAGTCTAATGGTTTGGAGCCAGAAGCCTAAAAGTGGGTGTCCCACAGAGGGAGAATACAGATGCAGTTGTCTTGAACTGTGACACTTCCCATAGGCCCAGATTACCTGCTGCCACATGAAAAGTGGAGAGGTGGGCTAGTGGTTTCTAGTTTTGCAATAACTAGTCTTCCTGTGATACCAACTCCAGCATGGTGGATTTACTCCTTAATGTATCTAGGGGCTAGCCTACATGGGCAACGCTAAAGCACTGCTGCGGTAACGCTTTAATGTGGCTTGTGTGGTCACAGCAGAGCGCTGGGAGAGAGTTCTTCCAGCGCTTTTAAAAAAAAAAAAAAAAAAAACCACCTCCATGAGGGGCGTAGCTACTGGTGCTGGTGCACTGTCTATCCTGGCGCTTTACAGTGCTGAAACTTGCTGCGCTCAGGGGTGTGTTTTTTCACACCCCTGAGCAAGAAAGTTGCAGTGCTGTAAAGTGCCAGTGTAGATGAGCCATAGGTTGGAAAGATTCTCAGGCAATTTCATGTTGTCCACTGAGACTTCAAGACCTGAGGTTCTGTGGGGACATTAAACTACCTCCTGTAAGAGTACTGCTGTGTCCATGACCAAAAATGCTCCTTCCTCCATTCCCCCTCACCCCACCAACACCCCCCTTGTTGTGCCATATGACATATGCTGTTCAGATTCTGCCCTTCAAACCACAGATGCGGCATCTCTGAAGTGAAGCCATATGTATCCGTGAAGAGCTCTGGGATAAGAGGCCCTATGTGGGCCAATCCTATGAGGTACTGAGCTCCCTCAGCTCCTAGGATCAGGCCCTGTGAAGGTAAGATAGGGCTGTTCACTCAGACTGGTATTTATTTTATAGCATTTGTTGCCTGCGCATTCATTACATTATCTCCCCACTTCTTCTGGCTGCTTATCCTCTCAGCCAGTTCATGGCAGGGCTAGTTGCTTTGCTGACACGGCCTGCATTTTTAAAGCACAGCCATGATTCACTTTGGATTTCAGTTCTAGTGTATCATTGTCATCTGTGGAGAAATTAATTTTGGTCTGTTCCCCTTATTCACCCCCTGGAAAGGCAAAATCAACATAGGTGCTCTATTTTACTCACAAAGTTTTAGGCCACAGTGCATAGGATTGCCGATTTTGATTGGAAGTATTCCTGGAGGTTTCAGCATGTGACATAAACCCTAATTAAAGATTAATCTTTAATTCCTGGAGATTCCAGGACAATCCTAGAGGGTTGGCAACCCTAATTGCAGCAGCTGTGCCTCTGAACCTTTTAAAGTGTAGACACTCACCATAGCAACAGGAGGGGTTCCTTCTGTCACTGTGGTTAATCCATCAACCCAGCACTGTCTACACCGTGTGCTGGATTAGCACAACTATGTTTATCAGGGATGAGGATTTTTCACACTCCTGAGAGACGTAGCCATGCTGATGTAAGTTTTCAGTGTAGACCAGCCCTAACTTTCAGGCATATCTCTGACCCTTAAAACCTGCCAGTGCATGATTCCAGCAGTGTATGACAAATGACCAAAGTGTGGTATTTTGTGCATAATGAACTACAGACAGATGAGTGTTTTTTTAATTATTAAACCTGTTTTAAAGGGTGTTTTCTTGTTGTGTGAATTAAATAAATCCCCTTTTTCTTTAAAAACAAAGCCGTGAAAACAAATAAGATCACATGCAACTATGGTTTGAATTGCAAATACACCCAGAGTCTTTTTTATGCAGAAACAATAATATTCTTCCTTTGCAATATGATTCTCATAACATCCACTGACACATTCCTCCACTTTCTTTCTTGAGGATTAAGATGAGCTACTATTAGAATCAGCATTCCAATCTATGTAACTTCTGCTTACTTGCAGTACATCAGTATCTGCTTTCATGCAGCTTCTATTACTTCACAGAATGCTCTGGGCACATTTAGGCTCATTTGATCTTACTCTACAAGCTATTTGCCTCACTTATTCTCTAGGATTTATACTCAGGCCTGGAGATTTTCTTTTCTCAGTGTTGTTCTCTTTTGTAATCCTTGGCCCTTCCTGAGATCATGCCAAAGTCCTCTCTGCCCCTTCACATTTATTGTCCACCTGGTTTCAATCAGCTGGTTATATCCTACCAGCCTGGTGAAGATTTCAGCAAGGTCTTGGTGGGACTAAACTCCTATGTGTGTAATGGGATTGGTGAGGGAAGTGGAAAGGAATGGATATGAGGCCTGAAGGGCGGATCCACTCAAAGGGATGGGGCTGAAATAAAATCATAATTATTTGACAGGGCCTCTACAGTACAGTAATAGATCACTTATTCCATCCCCGTACAAGTCGGGACTTGTAACAAACAGATTCTAGGCCCTGCTTTCCAGGTATAGTTGTATGAATGTTACAGTTGGCCCATGCCAGGCCTGCTAGTTTTGTGCCAAGATCCTCTGTCTGTTCTGACTCTACTGATTTCTCACAGAAGGGAGAATTATTCAGAAGTGGGTCACCAATATTCCCCTAGTGACGTACCCACTATTGTAGTGCTCGCCACATGCCAAGGCTTATCACTAGAGCTGACCAGGAAGGGATTCTCTCTCTCTCACTCACACTCACACACACACACACACACAATTTGGGTTTTCATAAGGGAGGGGGAAAAGTTGGAGGTTTTCAACAAAAACCTGAATATTTTAATTGAAGATTGATTCTTCACAGAAAATCATTTTGCTGAAATCCTATTTTTCAACAACAGCAAATCTTTCATCAAAAATATTCTGAACAGTTATTTCTTACAAGGAAAGCCTTCTTCAGTGTCTGAAATGATCTAGGACCAGTATAGCCCTTACCCAGTCCCTATGGGATAATTTGTTAGTATTTGTTCATAGGCATCCATTTTTATGGGGGAGGAGAGGTAAGGGTTTTTTTAAATGGCTTTTACAGCTGCATGCCCAGCATCTCATCCCATTTCCAACCAATTGTGTCTCAGCATCACAGACTCACTGAAGTTAAAGATGGAAAAGCCCTTATAAGTCGCTATCATGTACTTGTACACGGTCGGTTGCAGGGCTGCTACCAGCAGGTCAAGCTTCTGCATCAGATATGGACTGACTACAGAGCACACTTCTCAGAGACACACCAGATGTGTTCACTTTGACAAGGGTTCTCAAACTGGGGGCCGCAAGGTTATTACATTGGGGGTCATGAACTTTCAGCCTCCACCCCAAACCGCACTTTGCTTCCAGCATTTATAATGGTGTTAAATATATTAAAAAGTGTTTTAATTTATAAGGGGGAGGTCACACTCAGAGACTTGATATGTGAAAGGGATTACCAGTACAAAAGTTTGAGAACCACTGCACTATAAGATCCTTTAATGCTCTGCCTGGAATGGCTGTAAGCTTATTAGATACAGTATTTATACCTAGTGCCACCTAGCGGCTGAACAGTATAATACAGCTTAACATTCCATTACAATCACATCTATCCATCCTTTTGCCAAGACAGGATGAAGTGAGCTGTAGCTCACGAAAGCTTATGGTCAAATAAATTGGTTAGTCTCTACGGTGCCACAAGTCCTCCTTTCCCTACAGTATATTATTCAGAAATTTTTCCAGTTCACTTTTAAATGATCCTAAACATGCGGCTTCAGCCCCTGGTGTGATGGGGAACATATTTAAGATTTGTCTACAGAGCAATCAGAGGTGCAGTTGCAGCTCAGGGAGACATACGAGCACTAGTTTTTAATCAAGCTAGCATTGCTAAAAATCGCAACCAAGATGTGGGGGCACAGACCTGAGGGTGGGTTAGGGTCATGAACACATACTCAGAGTTCTAGGTGGGCTTGTACAGCCCGCGCTGAAGCCAGTCCCACTGCGTCTTCACTGCAATCTCTAGCCATGCTAGCTAGATTAAATCTAATGCAGGTAAGTCTAAACAAGCTGCAGTCACACCTTTGATTGCAGTGTAGACACACCCTTAGACTGAAAAAAAACAACATTTACAGTTTTTTTCCTGGCTCTCCCTGGGTTTTATTATTATTATTTATTAACTTGTTAGTGCCACAGTACCAGGCACTCTAGTGACAAGAATAAAAACAAGATCCCTGCCCGGCAGAGTTTACAATCTAAACCGTGTACAAGCATAAGAAGGGGGAATGGGAGGCCATGAACAAACAGTGTGACTGAATAGTGAAGAAGGCAGCACTTACATCCAAAGCTGAATTAGATTTTGAATAAAGTTTATGGTTGATTCAGAGCTAAAATTTGGATTTGATGGTGCCAGAACTGCATGATCTGCTCAACCAAGTGAGATCTGGAAGGACCAATGTCAGAAATTTGTTAGGGGAGAGAAGGAACCATGATGGACAGGGTCTTTCTGTCTTAGGAGCAATTGTGACAGATGGGTATAAAACTACTGAATGTGTACAACTCCTTATTATGAGACAAGGAAGAGTGAAAGAGATTAAGGGGAAGGGAAAAGTTAACAAACCCATGAACCTTTAACTCAGGAACAGAGTCCCAGGGGAAAAGTCCAAAGGCAGTTACAAAAGATGTTTTTCTTAATCCTCAATGACAAATTATTTTATTAGCTGTGGGATGCATTTTAGAAAAGGAATCATGGGCTTTCTTGAGGAAATACATGTGTGCAATATACTGGTTGCCTCTCTATGGGAAAGATTCCCAACCTTTCCTATTGCTTCCAACTAAAGCTTTTGCCATAGGTAGAGATCATTAATTAATATCAAAGCCACTATTTAACTGGCCCCAGAAACACAGTGCTTGTCCCGGCTGAGATCATGCACCCTGTACTCTGATTAGTGTGCTTTGGGTTTGTTTAACTTTTTTTAGTGACTTTAGTGCTGGTGAAAGTTGCCAGATTAACAGCCCTAGTGATACAAGTCTCCCGTTTAACCACAGAACAGGTACAGGATGGGCAATGGCAGTGCAAGCTTCCCACATCTACTGCCCTGCCAATGTGCCATAATCCTGACATAGAGCATGTTCTAATGAACTGAGCCCAGCTTTTTTACTGGTTGCTTGTGGGACCCAGAGCAGGTAATTTCATCTCTGTGTGCCTCAGTTTCTGTAGCAGCCATCACCCTGAGTGCGAAGTGTTCGGACTACAGTTGTGACTTTTGTGATGCCATCACGGCTGCTAGAAAATGTACTGAGGCTCACGTTTGCAGACCACCATCAGCCACTTCCAACCTCTATCTATTTTCTAAGAAATTGTAACATAGTTAAACATTCTGTCTAACAAGTAGATTGTTTTTCCCCTTCACCTGTTTACAATGTCCAGAAATCTCAAAGGTAAATTGAGCTGAAAAAAATAGATGAGAGATGTGAGTTAAAAGGTTCTGCTTAAACTCTTTCCTCTAACTGGAATAAATTGGCATGTTCTTGCCTCTGAATATGTGCCATGTGAATCTTTATAGCTGGTAAGGCATTGTGTTAAGCCATTATGAAACATTACAAATGATGATGGCACAAAAGCAGCACCGTGCGGCTGAGGAGCGTCTATTTCACAACAGCCAGGCTGACAATAAATTAAAGCATCTTTGTAATGGAAGGTCTTATTCCCCACCATGTTTTCAAAGCTCTTTCTTCTACTGCTACATTAACACGTAGAATAGGGGGAGAAAAGTATTCTTGATGTCTTCTAATACATCACTAGACTCAGCAACTGGCTCTCCCATTAGGAGTAATGGTATGTAAAGTGTTAGGTGAGCCAAAACCAGAACCTTGAAGTCGATTCCTTTTTGAATTTCAAAGAGCTGGATTCAATTCTTGCTCATATAATTTGGCACTGTCAAACCCAAACCTTAGCTTTGATTCAGACTTGAGCCTTGAACTCTCTCCTAGATCTAATCCAGTTCTAGATCTGAGCTCTCCCTCTCTTGCCATCAGATTTCTTATTCAACATGCTGATGCTTATCTTAGGACCAAAGTTAGTATATGACCATCCCCTGTCCTCACCACTCCACCCCTCCTCCCCCCCAAAAAAATTCCCTAAAACATTTTTTCAGTGACTGGATAATGCACTTAGTATAAGACTATAGGGAATAATTCTGCTCTCGCTGGTCAGTGGAGACGATGAGTAATGATACGATTTCATCACAGATTCCATGACTTTAATGAACCTCCGTGACTTCTTCAGCGGGAGCTGTCAGCCCCTGGGCGGCAGGGCTGGAGCTGTCAGTCCTTCCCCTCCAGTCCCCGTGGCAGGGCTCAAGTTTCAGCCTCCCCGCTGCAGTCAGTTCCCCTCCTGCCCACAGATAGGTTGCGGGCTCTTGTGAATTTTTGTTTATTGCCCTGTTTGTGACTTTTTATTTGCAAATAACCATGACAAAATTTTACCCTTAACAATGAGCTAGATGACTTGGTACATGAAGGCTGTGTACGCACTATAGCTTAAGATGGTATAACTTCTGTCACCTCTGGGGGGTGAATAAGCCAGCCCCTGAGCGACATAAGTTATACTGACCTACATGCCGGTGTGGATGGCACTATGTTGGCAGGAGCGCATCTCCTGCCGACATAGCTACCACCGCTCGCAGGGGCTGGCGTAATTAAGTCGACAGGAGAGCTCTGTCCCATTGACTTGAAGCTTCTGTACTAGCCGTGCTACAGTGGGGCAGCTGTATTGGGGCAGCTGCACCCCGCTGTCAGCTCTGTCATGTAGCCATAGCCTAAGCCTTTCCCAAATCAGTGTCTATGGGATACATTCTCCATTGCCCACCATCTGTGTCTGCAGCCACCACTGACATTAGTGGGAATTGTTTCAGTGTAACTGAGGGTAGAATCTGGCCGACTGAAATGAGATGGGAAAAACCTATTGTATTAGGTCCTCTAATCCAGGCTCTCCCTGAGCAATGGTGGATCAGTCCTTGCAGTAAAATCCCAAATGCCTTGGCCAGTTCACAATCCAGTGATGAAGCTTTCGGTGCTCCCCTGGGTAGCTTGTGCCAGCCGAATAGAGCTCACTACCAGGTTTCAGATTTAAATTTTCCTTTGGTCTGTTGATCCTGTGACTTAACGGCACTGTCAGAGAATAGCGGGGCCAGTGGAACTTTGGGTAATAGTAGGAGTGATAAGTGTGGTTTGAGCTTTGGCCTGCTAAACCCAGGGTTGTGAGTTCAATCCTTGAGGGGGCCATTTAGGGATCTGGGCCAAAAATTGGGAATTGCTCCTGCTTTGAGCAGGGGGTTGGACTAGATGACCTCCTGAGGTCCCTTCCAACTCTGATATTCTATGATTCTAAGTCAGGCTAAGATTCTCTCACCGATATCTTTAGTAAAAGAAAAATTCAGATGCTTGTGATGTGTCCCTAATTTTTACTAAATATATCCATGACAAAATGGGGAGCTGCAGAGTCCCCACACAAACCATGGTGGCTGGGCAGCTATGGGGGCCTGGCTGAGAGCTCCAGGGCCCCCACTATCCAAGGTGGCTTGGAGCTCTAGGGTCCCCCCGCTGCCCAGAGCTCCAGGTTCCCACCGCAGCTTGGAGCTCTAGGGGCCCTCACTGCTCGCAGCAGCTGGGAGCTGTGAGGAGGCTCTGCAGTGGGCAAGAGCTGTGGGGTACCCCTGCCATCCACAGCAGCTCGGAGTTCCCCACAGTCGTGGGGGGACCCTGCAGCTCCCAGCCACTGCGGGCTGAAGTCACAGAGTTCTCCTGGAAGTCACAGATTCCATGACTTCCACGACCTCTGTGACAAAATCGTAGCCTTAATGATAAGCATACTACAAAGAAGCAAAAGGATTTCTTTGCATCAGTCTTCACAAGAAAGGGTGTTTGGGAGATAAGTATTCTTTTCAGGCAACAAACGTGAGCCACGGTCAGAGGCTGGGGTGTCAAAAGAAGGCACAGAAACAAAATGATAAATTTAAAGAGCAACAAGTCACCAGGACAAAGGAGTATTCATGCAAGAGGCTGAGCTGCTAACTAGATGTGCAGCCTGTCATTAAAATCAGCTACTGTGCTGAAAAACAGCAAATGTCCTTTTAAAGGAAGGTTTCAGAGGAACAGCCGTGTTAGTCTGTATTCGCAAAAAGAAAAGGAGTACTTGTGGCACCTTAGAGACTAACCAATTTATTTGAGCATGAGCTTTCGTGAGCTACAGCTCACTTCATCAGATGTTTACCGTGGAAACTGCAGCAGACTTTATATACACACAGAAATCATGAAACAATACCTCCTCCCACCCCACTGTCCTGCTGGTAATAGCTTATCTAAAGTGATCAACAGGTGGGGTTTGTGTGTGTATGGGGGTGGGGGGGATGTGAGAAAACCTTGATCTATGCAGGAAATAGCCCGACTTGATTATGTAAAGAGTTGTCACTTTGGATGGGCTAGCACCAGCAGGAGAGTGAATTTGTGTGGGGGGGTGGAGGGTGAGAAAACCTGGATTTGTGCTGGAAATGGCCCACCTGTTGATCACTTTAGATAAGCTATTACCAGCAGGACAGTGGGGTGGGAGGAGGTATTGTTTCATGATTTCTGTGTGTATATAAAGTCTGCTGCAGTTTCCACGGTAAACATCTGATGAAGTGAGCTGTAGCTCACGAAAGCTCATGCTCAAATAAATTGGTTAGTCTCTAAGGTGCCACAAGTACTCCTTTTCTTTTTGTCCTTTTAAAGGCTCTCGGGGTGATCCTGGGAATTACACACCCATAAGGCTTACTTCACTAACAGACAAAGTGGTTGGGATACTAATTAAATACTGAATGACAAAACACTGAGCTGAACAAGATATGAGAGTGGGAAAACAGCAAGGAGGAAAGAATCCTGCTTCTAACTCATTGTAAATTGGTGCAGCTCCACATTGCATCAGCAGAGAATTTGGCTCTGACAGAAGCCTGAAGCTCTGACAGTTTAACAAAATGTTGTAAATTGAGAACCTGATCTGAAAACCGCTGTGAGGGAAGGAATATGGAGCCTCACAATGTCTGTTTTGCAGACACTATTCAGAGCATAACTGCACTTTAATGCTTCCTCTGCAACCTGAAGTCAATGGGGCTGTGTCAGTTTATACAACAGAGAATTTGGCCCACAGCCTCAACTCACTTTCTGAGAATCCAGCTGCGTTCTGCCTCTTACACCACCACTTGTAAGAGAGAATCTGCAACTAGAGCTTAAGCGACAATTGTACTGATGATTCATGAGAGAGAATAGAATCTACCTCTCTCCTGCAGCTTATCTTTCGTTGGTAGCAGAGATAGTAGAGATGATTAAAAGAAACACATGGAGCATATATTTGGCATTAAATTGTTTTTATATTCTCAGATTTCTGACTTGCACTTTACGGGAACTCTAGTGAGCTCTCAGTAGTTACAGTAGCTTTTAGTAGTTAAGAGTACTGTGCAGGAAACAGTCAGAGAAAAAAGAAAAGGAGTACTTGTGGCACCTTAGAGACTAACCAATTTATCTGAGCATAAGCTTTCATGAGCTACAGCTCACTTCATCGGATGCATATTGTGGAAACTGCAGAAGACATTATATACACAGAGACCATGAAACAATACCTCCTCCCACCCCACTCTCCTGCTGGTAATAGCTTATCTAAAGTGATCATCAAGTTAGGCCATTTCCAGCACAAATCCAGGTTTTCTCACCCTCCGCCCTCCCCCCCCCCACACACAAACTCCCTCTCCTGCTGGTAATAGCCTATCCAAAGTGACCACTCTCTTTAAAATGTGTATGATAATCAAGGTGGGCCATTTCCAGCACAAATCCAGGTTTTCTCACCCCCCCCCCACCCCCATACACACACAAACTCACTCTCCTGCTGGCGATAGCTCATCCAAACTGACCACTCTCCTTACAATGTGCATGATAATCAGGGTGGGCCATTTCCAGCATAAATCCAAGTTTAACCAGAATGTCGGGGGGGGGGGGAGTGTAGAAAAAAACAAGGGGAAATAGGCTACCTTGCATAATGACTTAGCCACTCCCAGTCTCTATTTAAGCCTAAATTAATAGTATCCAATTTGCAAATGATTTCCAATTCAGCAGTTTCTCGCTGGAGTCTGGATTTGAAGTTTTTTTTGTTGTGAGATAGCAACCTTCATGTCTGTGATTGCGTGACCAGAGAGATTGAAGTGTTCTCCGACTGGTTTATGAATGTTATAATTCTTGACATCTGATTTGTGTCCATTTATTCTTTTACGTAGAGATTGTCCAGTTTGATCAATGTACATGGCAGAGGGGCATTGCTGGCACATGATGGCATATATCACATTGGTGGATGTGCAGGTGAACGAGCCTCTGATAGTGTGGCTGATGTTATTAGGCCCTTTGATGGTGTCGCCTGAATAGATATGTGGGCACAGTTGGCAACGGGCTTTGTTGCAAGGATAGGTTCCTGGGTTAGTGGTTCTGTTGTGTGGTATGTGGTTGTTGGTGAGTATTTGCTTCAGGTTGGGGGGCTGTCTGTAGGCAAGGACTGGCCTGTCTCCCAAGATTTCTTTTTGCAAATACAGACTAACACGGCTGTTACTCTGAAACCAGTCAGAGAAAAGGTTCTCTATATTGTTTCCATGAGCAAAGGGGAATTTCTCTGATGTAATCCGATCTATTCATAAGAGAATGTGAGATCTAACTAATACCTAATGAATATAAAGTAAATTAATACCAAGAGGGAAAATGACCTTTTATTTAAATTCAACACCCACTGGGTCTAACCCTGGAGTCCACACTCGGGCAGAAGTCTTACTGAAGTCTGAGTAAGTTCTGCTGCAAGGAACACAAAGGACCTCTCTTCACAGTGATGTAACTTTCCATAGACCAGCTTCAGACCCTAAGCCGAGTTTCCTTATCACAGCTAGAGTTGCAATTTTCACATTGTGATGCACTGAAATGATCTGAGATGGTCCCCTTTAAATTGGGCATGGGTCTGAACCAGAACTCTGAATCTTTCTGCACACCCCAGAAATTTGAAGAGGTGTAAAATCCAAACCTGGATTCAGCTCTGCACGTTGCATCTGGCATTCCCCCATAGTACACCTTCATTAGCTTCTAAGGTCACAAAGTGGATGCAACTACATAATGTACAGCTGTGTTTCTCATCTTCTTTCAAGCCTTGGCCATAGATTCAGCCTCGCAACATCTCCAAAACTGTCTGTTGCCATGTAATACATTGCTAAGAAATGCAAGCAGTCCTTTGTATTGTCTCCTCTTACACATAGTGCTCTGTCGTCTGCATTATTATTGTCAATCTGGAAGCCTTGAGTTGCTCCTAATTTTGTTCTCCTTTAAAAAAAGGTAATTTTAACATAGCATTTCCTCCTTTTTAAATGAGGAACACAACAATTTGACTTAGTCTCTTTTTAAATACAACAAAAACACTTTTTACCCTTTAAAATACCGACACTGCAGCAGTGTTTAATCTAGATAGCAGCAGTATGTTAACACCCACAGTGCTGGTAGGCATTTGCTCAAACACTACACATACAAGGTACATTAAAAGGACCATGCTGAGACCAATCTGCTTTTTAAACACTCTTTGGCTCACTCCCCAAAACCCAGAAGATTAAAGGACAGCAGTGGCTTATGATTCTCTACTATGAGGTTTCACAAGACTAGTTTATTTTTTCTTTTTAACTCAACAGCAGTATCTTGCATGGTCTCAGACCTGTCCTGAAATGAACAATTCATCAAGTGAATGCAATTTGTCTGGGAAGTATTTTAAAATAAAATTGATAATGGTGGGGAAAATATGACTGCAGGCTCTGAAGACTCCATGGATTTCACATGGAAGGGAGCCTGCAGCTGAGGAAGGGGAGAATTCTGCCACTTTGGCACGAGCCTTTTTTTGCCCCAACCTGCTCCCATTCATGGGGACTCCATATCTGTTCTATGGAGCTGGAGGAGGTTGCTGCTGGAAGAGGTTGCTCCAGAACCACTCCCCCAGAGTCAAGGAGGGGAAGGAGCACAAGTTAACACAAGTGGCATTCATAGAATCATAGAATATCAGAGTTGGAAGGGACCCCAGAAGGTCATCTAGTCCAACCCCCTGCTTGAAGCAGGACCAATTCCCAGTTAAATCATCCCAGCCAGGGCTTTGTCAAGCCTGACCTTAAAAACCTCTAAGGAAGGAGATTCTACCACCTCCCTAGGTAACGCATTCCAGTGTTTCACCACCCTCTTAGTGAAAAAGTTTTTCCTAATATCCAACCTAAACCTCCCGCACTGCAACTTTCATTCGGTGGCACAAGTGCCCTTTATGCAGATCTCCAGGCATCTAGGTTAGTGGAGAGGACTTTGTGCTGCTTCTGAAGGGGAGACAAATTATCCTAATGGCAAAAGGAGTAGGAAGTTCTAAGAGATGATGCAACATTTCCTCTCCCCAATACAGATAGTTTCTTCTCTGTATCCTTCTGGAGGAAAGCGGTAGGGATGTAAAAGTGTTACATTTGGTATTTTTGCAACAAAGTTGGAAAGATCTCATTTCATCAGGACATATCTCTGCATGCATGAGGAGATGACAAGCAATACTGGGAATGTTTAAAGAAAAGGAGTACTTGTGGCACCTTAGAGTCTCTAAGGTGCCACAAGTACAAGTACTCCTTTTCTTTTTGCGAATACAGCCTAACACGGCTGTTACTCTGAAACCTGGGTATGTTTAGAGGCTGTGCACAAGACAAACGTTAGTGTTCATGTGCTGTTGTAACAAATTGTCATTGTTTCGCCTGTAGTGAGCACACACCCTGTGAGTAGGGTCTGATCCGATAGGGAACGAGTTACATGGGTTGTGCTGACTTACTGAGGCAGGTAACTCATTACCTCACCTGGATAGAAAAGGGAGCAGGAACTGGGCTATGAGCAGAGCAATACAGCTGGTTGAAATTTTTCCATCAGAACACTTTTTTGATTGAAAAAATGGCTTTTTTGACCAAACTGAAAACTTTTTTTTGACATTTTCATTTTGATTTTTTTTTTAAATCTAATTTATTTTGAAAATGGAAGCTGAAATTTTTCAGTAAATTTTTTTTGGATTTTGGTAAAAATGTTCTTTATTGGCTATTGAAAAACTAAAACTTTTACCAAAAATACTTTTTAAAAACCAAAACATGTTCCATGTACAGTTTGGGGATTTGGCTTTTCATGAAAAATTTAGGGAGGAATTAAAAAAAAAAAATCATTGGTATATTTCAATGGAATCTAGTGAGCAGTCCCAAGGTCCACACCATAGGAATGTGTGTGCCTAGCTGAGAAGTCTTGAGCTGAATTTAACACCATTTATTGTTAATTTTCTTGTTAATGAAATCAAGTCTCATTGTGACAAACCTGTCTAGCACAGAATTATGTTCTCTACTTATGCCTATATGTTGAAATCCTGACCCTATCGAAGTCAATGGGAGTTTTGCCTTGACTTCAATGGGCTCAGGGTCTTACCCATAATCTTTATTATAGGTGACACAGGTAGCATGCAGGCAATAGAGCTTCTCACTGAAAGGGCTGTAAAAAAAAATTACATGGACAAAACAATGTATCTTTCTCTAATCTCATTCTTGGAAATGTCTGAACCATATTAGCTGAAACTTTTCAAAAAAATTCAGCTGCAGGCAGACACCTGGCATAGAAAACTCCAGCCCAAACACTTAAGTTTGACAAAGTTATAAGCAACTGAAAACAGGGTCTTACAATGGAAAGTGTCAGGCAACCCCAACTATACTATTCCTGTACCCACATGAATGTTCCTCAGAGTTGTCATTCCCTGAATCACACACAGAGATGAGGTGAATTTATTGAAGTTTCAGCAACTCTTTCATCAGTGAAACAGGCTGTGGTTTTCCCAGTTAGTTGATTCTGATCTGAGGAACTGGCAGCTACTGGATCATTGCCTGAAACATGATTTTAAATACGCATGGTTGGAATGACAGAAGAAGTAGCATGCAATGTTGTTGTAGTCATGTTGGTCCCAGGATATTGGAGAGAGAATGTGGGCCCAAACACCAGGATCCTGACACCTGGTCACCACACTCCCTTTCTTCTAAATACCCAAGTTAAACAAAGCATAATTTGTCCTTGCACACTGAGCCAATGACTAGGCTACTGGTGAAAGTGAAGTAGCCTGTACAACAATAAAAAGAACAAAGAGTACTTGTGGCACCTTAGACTAACAAATTTATTTGAGCATAAGCCTTCATGGTCTAAACCCCACTTCATCAGATGCATGCAGTGGAAAATACAGTGGGAAGATATATATATATACACACACGGAGAACATGAAAAAATGCGTGTTGCCATACCCACTATAATGAGAGTGATCAGTTAAGGTGAGCTATTATCAACAGGAGAGAAAAAACAACAACAAAATACCTTTTGTAGTGATAATCAGGATGGCCCATTTCCAACAGTTGACAACAAGGTGTGAGTAACCGTGTGTGTGTGGGGGGGTGGAAATAAGCACGGGGAAATAGTTTTACTTTTTGTGTAATGACCCATGCTCTCCCAGTCTTTATTCAAGCCTAATTTAATGGTGTCCAGTTTGCAAATTAATTCCAATTCAGCAGTTTCTCGTTGGAGTCTGTTTTTGAAGTTTTTTTGTTCTAGTATTGTGACTTTTAGGTCTGTAATTGAGTGAGCAGGGAGATTGACGTGTTCTCCAACTGGTTTTTGAATGTTGTAATTCTTGATGTCTGATCTGTGACCATTTGTTTTTTTACGTAGAGACTGTCCGGTTTGGCCAATGTACATGGCAGAGGGGCATTGCTGGCACATGATGGCATATATCACATTGGTAGATGTGCAGGTGAACGAGCCTCTGAAAGTGTGGCTGATGTGATTAGGTCCTATGATGGTGTCCCCTGGATAGATATGTGGACACAGTTGGCAACAGGCTTTGTTGCAAGGATAGGTTCCTGGGTTAGTGTTTTTGTTCTGTGGTTGCTGGTAAGTATTTGCTTCAGGTTGGGGGGCTGTCTTTAAGCAAGGACTGGCCTCTCTCCCAAGATCTGTGAGAGTGATGGGTCGTCCTTCAGGATAGGTTGTAGATCCCTGATGATGCACTGGAGAGGTTTTAGTTGGGGGCTGAAGGTGACGGCTAGTGGCGTTCTGTTACTTTCTTTGTTGGGCCTGTCCTGTAGTAGGTACTCTTCTGGCTCTGTCAATCTGTTTCTTCACTTCAGCAGGTGGGTATTGTAGTTGTAAGAATGCTTGATAGAGATCTTGTAGGTGTTTGTCTCTGTCTGAGGGGTTGGAGCAAATGCGGTTGTATCGTAGAGCTTGGCTGTAGATGATGGATCATATAGTGTGGTCTGGGTGAAAGCTGAAGGCATGTAAGTAAGTATAGCGGTCAGTAGGTTTCTGGTATAGGGTGGTGTTTATGTGACCATCGCTTATTAGCACCGTAGTGTCCAGGAAGTGGATCTCTTGTGTGGACTGGTCCAGGCTGAGGTTGATGGTGGGATGTAAATTGTTGAAATCATGGTGGAATTCCTCAAGAGCTTCTTTTCAATGGATCCAGATGATGAAGATGTCATCAATGTAGCACAAGTAGAGTAGGGGCGTTAGGGGACGAGAGCCAAGGAAGCATTGTTCTAAGTCAGCCATCAAAATGTTGGCATTCTGTGGGGCCATGCGGGTACCCATAGCAGTGCCGCTGATTTGAAGGTATACATTGTCCCCAAATGTGAAATAGTTATGGGTGAGGACAAAGTCACAAAGTTCAGTCACCAGGTTTGCCGTGACATTATCGGGGATACTGTTCCTGATGGCTTGTAGTCCATCTTTGTGTGGAATGTTGGTGTAGAGGGCTTCTACATCCATAGTGGCTAGGATGATGTGTTCTGGAAGATCACCGATGGATTGTAGTTTCCCTCAGGAACTCAGTGGTGTCTTGAAGATAGCTAGGAATGCTGGCAGCGTAGGACCTGAGGAGGGAGTCTACATAGCCAGACAATCCTGCTGTCAGGGTGCCAATGCCTGAGGTGATGGGGCATCCAGGATTTCCAGGTTTATGGATCTTGGGTAGCAGATAGAATACCCCAGGTTGGGGCTCCAGGGGTGTGTCTGTGCGGATTTGTTCTTGTGCTTTTTCAGGGAGTTTCTTGAACAAATGCTGTAGTTTCTTTTGGTAACCCTCAGTGGAATCAGAAGGTAATGGCTTGTGGAAAGTGGTGTTGGAGAGCTGCCTAGCAGCCTCTTGTTCATATTCTGACCTATTCATGATGATGACAGCACCTCCTTTGTCAGCCTTTTCGATTATGATGTCAGAGTTGTTTCTGAGGCTGTGGATGGCATTGTGTTCTGCACGGCTGAGGTTATGGGGCAAGTGATGCTGCTTTTCCACAATTTCAGCCTGTGCACGTTGGCGGAAGTACTCTACGTAGAAGTCCAGTCTGTTTCGACCTTCAGGAGGAGTCCACCCAGAATCTTTCTTTTTGAAGTGTTGGAAGGAAGGTCTCTGTGGGTTAGTATGCTATTCAGAGGTGTGTTGGAAATATTCCGACTCATGCTTATGCTCAGATAAATTTGTTAGTCTCTAAGGTGCCACAAGTACTCCTTTTCTTTTTGCTGATACAGACTAACACGGCTACCACTCTGAAACCTGTACAACCATCATCTTTGTGTTGGTTCGTATTCCTGAGCACATGGAATGCCAATACTTGCCTACAATTAGACTTGCCACACTTTCTCATATGAAAGTCTATGAACCATAGACGGAAGATGGTTAACTCCAGTTTTGTCATGTTTAACTTGCTCCATTAGATGGAAAACCTATTTTGTAACTCTCCATTCTTCTGTACTATTAAACATCACCTTTTTAGACACTGACCTTTTCTTTGTCTGACTTGGCTGTTTGCCCATGTCAAATTATTTTGATTAGGCATCGTTTTCTTTTGAAGGTGTAATGCCAAAAGAAAAGCAACTTTTTCTAAACATAAAAACATGGCTCCATCAGCATTTGGACCTTCAGTCTTCACTCGGCAGCTTTTGACTATACAGGATTCTGTTACTGTAAGGATTTCAGCCAAACACCAACCAGAAAAGTCAAACTCTATTTCCCTACCAATAATAACGCCCTATTGACATTAATTGGTGTGCTAAATCCAGTACTTCATTGGAGTCACACCTCTGGCTTATTTTGTCCAGTCGCCTTATTGCTCTGCATAGGCCCCTCCTTCACACAATTAATTCTACCCGCACCCTCAAATTATAACTTGCCTTTTGCTGTCACAGGCTAGTTATTATAATCATGAATACCACTCCATTTGTACTGCTATAAGGCCTTTCATCTGAGGCTCAGACGACTCTCTAGGAACTTTAATTAATTAAACTTGAAAGTACCTATGTGAGGTGAGTAAGTGGATATAGGGAACATTTATCTTGGGTAGAATTCAACAGCTGTTTAATAGCTTTCAGCAATGCTATGCAGGTATGCTACAATGCTATGTAGAACGGGAAGTGAAAAAAATCCTGTGTTCACTTGGAACGTCTGGGTGGATTCTTATGCAGAATATCCCATTTATTATAGGTACATCATTAAGGACTGGATCCTATCAACCCATATTCTCATGAATAGTCCCCATTCACAGGAATAGTCCCACTGACTGCTTTCTCAACTATTCATCTATCCAGCTGTTTATATGGCCACTATAGAATCTGAACCTTCATAAGTATTTTAAAAAAGAACTAGTCAATAGTTCAATAATTCAGTACTCCTTCAGGGACCATTAACGTCACTAAGGGGTATGCAAAGTCAAGAATCAAAGACTTGGGGCTTTAATTGGGGAAGGAATTTAGCTTTAGATTTAAGAGTCATCCGTAGACGATCAAACATAAATAATGCACAGCTGAATATTTTGCTTTTCATTGGGTTTGCATAAAAATATATGCACATATTTGATAGGAATGCCAAGAGGGTCAATGAACTGGAAATGGATTCATAATTTTTTTTTTTTTTTAACAGTAGTGGGCTGAGATGCTCTGCAATTCTTTGCCACTGCCAGTTTGCCTGACTTGGTTCCCTGTCCTTTTGCAAAATGGTTGCAGTGCATTTGACATGCTTTATCTAAGCTGCTTAGAATCCTAATTTTTTGTCCCAAGGAAAGAAGGGCATACGTAGCGCAGGGGACCTTGCAGAACGTGAGGACATGTCTACTGGCTATTGTACATGGAGTGCCCAAAGGAGGACAAGCTGTTCTGATTTGTCAAGTACAGACACAAAAACGTGCTTTCCTTAACAAGTTAGTGTAATAAACCAAAGGCAGCACTAGCTTCAGACTACATAAGTGCTGCTACTTAAGTGTACATCTTCCTAATCAAATATTCTTTGACCCTTTGTATAGAAAGCATCATATAGCTGGGTGAGATCTGTGGTGCTGGTCTCCTCTCACTCTCTCCTCCTTCCTACTCCCTTCCCCTCCCCAATTTCTACCTCCTCCCCTTCCTCCGCAGAGATTGTCCTCTGAACAGGCACAGATGAACCATTTTTTTCCTTTACTGAAAATTCTTCTGCACTAGCACAATGAGAAGTGGAAGAACCCAAATCCCAAGAGAGAGGCTGTGATAAATGAAGGAGAGGAGGGAGGATCGTTCCCTTTTATGGACAGCCAGTTAGCTATAAAATCCCTGTTAGTAGCTGTTCTCTACTTACTTTACCTGTAAAGGGTTAACAAGCCTACAGGTAAAAGGAAGGGAGTGGGCACCTGACCAAAAGAGCCAATGAGAGGGCTAGAACTTTTTAAAATTGGGGTGGGAGGGACGTTCCCTTTGTCTGTCTGTGGTTGTTCTCTGGAGAGAGGAGACACATAGCAGCAATGTTATAAGAAGCTTTAAGCCAGGTATGGAAAATCATCAGATCATATCTAGAACTACTTATTTGAAACCTCAGATATGTAAGTAAATCAGGGAATGTCTAGAAAGACGCAATTAGGGTTCTTTCTTTTATTTCTTATTAGCTTGTGGACTCCTTGTGCTAACCCCTGAATGCTTTTGTTTTGCTTGTAACCATTAAGCTGGACCTCAAGAAAACCATTCTTGATGCTTATTTTTATATTTGCTCTTTTTATATCTAGCAATAGCCTAAGTTCCAAATGTATTTTCTTTCTTTTTGTTTTTAATAAAATTTACCTTTTTTAAGAACAGGACTGGGTTTTTGTATCCTAAGAGGTTTGTACACGTGTTGTTTAATTAGCTGGTGGCAACAGCTGATTTCCTTTGTTTTCTTTCTCAGCTCTTCCCAGGGGGGCGGTGAAAGGCTTGAGGGTACCCCACAGGGAGGAACTCCCAATACGCCTTCCTGTGTCTAAAGGGGTTTTTTTTGCACTTGGGCAGTGGTAACATCTACCCATCCAAGGTCAGAGAGAAGCTTTGACCTTGGGAGTTTAATACCAGCCTGGAGTGGCCAGTATTCATTTTTAGAATCTTTGCGGGCCCCCACCTTCTGCACTCAAAGTGCCAGAGTGGGGAATCTGCCTTGACAGAGGCTATCTTTGCTCTATTTCCAGCATGACCAGAAGCAGGAAGCATCAGAATTCACAGGAGAGCCTGTTCCCAGAAGCTGTCCAGCTCAATTTTGAAGGCTCAGTTCAGAGATTCAGGACTGAGGTTCTGAAACGCAAGAACCTGTGAAACTGAGCTGGAGAGTTTGGATGCTTAGTCGGGGCAGATCTCAGAAGTTCCAGTTGTTTAATATCTGTGTGGGGCTTCTGAGTTTTTCTGACCTAATTCACTAAGAAGACCAATCCAGCAAGTTGCAAGGGCAGAGGCAGAGACAAAACCACATTGGAAAAGTATAGGGGGATAGTATAGCCGGTAAAACACCCAATCAGTATATAAAATTATATGTTTGGAAGGCATAACCTTTGGTGTGTGTTAAATTTAACAGCCACTTTGCTGTTTCCATAGAAACACTGAGGCGATTTAATAACAATTTGCTGTACAGTCGATAAATCAAGGGAGCCCTGAATACAGGCCCCCTGACAGAGTTAGATTTGAAGGTAGAAGGTTGTTTGACTTAGTTTAATTTGGGTTTAATTTGTGTCCAAGAGTGGAAGTTTGTACAGTTCTCACATGGAGCAAAGGAGCATTTAATTGGAGCAGGAAAATGCATTTAGCAGAGTGACTCTCAGTTTTTGTGTTAATAGGCCCTTCAGGATGGAATCATTTGCTACAGAGCTTGTCTTCCAATGTCTCCGCATGGCTCAATTAAGACAGGCAAAAAGTGTGTCCATTTGGAGCCCCGGATAATTTCCTTACCATTGCAGGCAGGTCATACTTAATCTAGAATATTTAGACCCTCCAAATCATTATTATTATTTATATAGTGTTGGGGGAGGGGGAAGGGCTTTGACAGGTTTAATAATAAGATTGTTGCCCGAAAAAGCTTGCGGCCTACACAGATGATAATTCACAAATTCAGAAGAGGGGTGAGAAGCAACAAACGCAATAAAGTTCTGTATGCATTTAGTCTGTGTCAAATCAGTCCTCGCCATCTCTGCTGTGACTGCTGACAAGAGTGTCTATGTGTGATGGTGTTTTTTTGTGATGTGGACATATGTCCACTAGGAACTGGACTGAGATCCCCAAGCTATTTCATATTGACCATTGAACAGATGGGTCTGACATTATTATGATTTATGATGGTAGTGCGTAGGGACCGACTAAGATCAGGGCCCCATGGTGCTAGGCACTGAGAATGGTAGATAGTCCTGGCCGCTAAGAGCTTGCAATCTAAATAGTTACTGACCTGGGCTTGATTTAAACCAGTGATGAAGAAACAAAAGGTTCTCCATCTCTTTATGGCATTGACAACCCTTTGAGTCCTCCAGTCCCCCACTTTCCACCCTACCTTCCCTCTCACAGTATATTTAAGGGACAGCAGTCATGTCAGATGAGTAGAGAAGACAGTAAATATCCTTGGTGAGCAATTTAAAATGCTCAAGCGAAGCTGAGGAACCCAATACCACAAATATTATTCCTGTCAGACAGCAAGATGGAGTCAACAAACAGTTAACATATAAATAAGAAATAATATTTGCCTAGTCTCACAAGGCTTTGATGATGCAGTGCTGCTGCTTTTTCTGGCTTTTCATTCTCTGGCTTTGAGGGTTTGTAGGAAAAAAGTGATAAATAGTCACTTTTTCAGCTGTGTGTTTGATCACCACTGTTTTCCAGGAAAGGCTTGTGCTATATCTCAGCACTGATAAACTATTCTACTAGCAATCAGCCAAACAGCTGTATAAATCCATGTCACAAGCCTATGTCCCCAATGGGTAAGAAACAAACAAAACCCATGAGAAGAGTGGCCAGGGTTGACTTTCATGGCTACAGTAATAGCCAAGTAATGAAGCTGTTAGATATTTTCTCTCAGCCATTGTTTTATCCTAATCCCACTGAAATATTACATTACAGGAGCTGCAAGAGCAGGCTCCCCAGACAAAACTGAGTCATACGTACAAATTAAAGAATAAATTATAAATGCACCATACAGGAACAATGTAATACTTCCCATTAAAGCATTGAATGAACAGAGGACAGAATAGCTTCTATGGCTTACATGGATACTTAAAAAGTGAAGGTTAACATTTGTCTGGCTGAAGCAGTAACAAGGGAATATTTCTAGCTGAATTAAGCTTTACTGGTTGACAAGAAGGAACAGCAACCTTGCCTCTTTACACTAGTAATGTGGAAAAATAGAAACAACCCTTATTTAAAATCCTGAATCCAAAAGCACCTGAACTTCAGATGGAAGCTTTTAGATCCAGCTGTGGACCCACCTATTTCAGCTCAATGGGAATCCTACAGGTCCAGATTTACAAAGGGGTTCACCCTGGTCTCCAAAGGTGGGCATTTAGAAGTGTACGGCTGTGCTTTTGTACACCCACTCTTGGCACCTCTTATGTTCACACTGGAGCTTGGCTGTGGGTATGGGACTTGTCTGGCTGTGTGTTAGACACCAAAGCCTACATTTAGGTGCCAAAAAGTGAACGCACAAACATAAGCGGACCACTATACGTGTGCAAATTGGAAGGCCACTTCTGAGAATTAGTCCCACACCAAGGGCCTGCTTCCAATCCTGCTGATCTCACTGAACGTATTAGGAGCAGAAGGTTCTGTGAATGTTGTAAGAGGCACTCTGCAACTTCCAACACTAGCTCACCTGTGAGCCAAATCAAAAGATGTGTTGGGCCTCTGTATCTCCCATTGTATACTATGGAAGTGGCAGGAGCTCATCAGGTGTTGAGAATTTGGCCCTATGTTAATAATCATCCTTCCAGAATAGCTGGGAGAAATGAAACCTTTAACAGTACACAGCAGTTCGGGGCAAGCAGTGGACAAGAATATGGTAGGCCAGTGAAACCACCCTCAGAATGTAATTAGCTCAAAATGGAGCTAATTACATGGGCAAGAGACCAGAGTTAATGCTCCCACTCTTGTGGGGCGGAAAAACAAACCCACAGGCTCTTTAATGACCACCAACAGTAAGAGCTGCAGCTTAACATCTTTTAAAACGTTAACCATTAGCAACATGATCCTGAACACCCAGCTAGGCCACTGCTTCAGAAAGGATTTGGGAGAAGAGTGGGGATTCAGTAGGCAAAAGATTATGTCACACAGCATGTAGATATTCTTCTAAGGCCTCCATCCAGGGATTGCCCTTGCCTAGCTTCTAAGATCTGGCAGCCCTAGGCTGTAAAAATAAATAAATAAAAAGTATGGCATTTATTTACATTTGCCAGACCTCCCACTCCATATAAAATATACTGGCAATATTCAGATTTCTTACTAACTCTTTGGCTTTTTCAACAATATAATGTAAGTAGGAGAGGTAGGGAATAAATCCAGATTGTATGTTAAAAGTATGCTTGAATACATCCCCGAAAAATATAATCGCAGGGCAATTTTAGCAAAACCTGAGTTATCATAATAATTAATAATTCATACATCCATATATAGCATCCCTCTCTGAGAATATCAATGCACTTCACAAATTTTAGTTAAGCCTCCCAACCAACACTCCTCTGAAGCAGGTAAAATATATTACCCCCCGTTTTACGGATGGATAAACCAAACCACCAAGAGACAGAAGTGATTTGCCCAAGGTCACACAGTTAGGAAGCAGCAGTGGCAGGAACAGAACCCGGGAGTCCTGACAGTCTTTGTGTAGCTGGTCATTTATGGAGAGATTTTTCTATGGTGTCTATTACCACTAATTAATTGAGCCTCACAATACCTTTGTGAGGTAGGGTTATATTATTATTCCCATGTTACTGTTGGGGAAACTGAGGTACACCAATTAAGCGACTTATCCAGGATCACACAGCAAATCTGTGGCAGAGGCAGGAATAGAAATTAGTCCACCTGAATGCTGGTCCAGTGGCTTAATGTAATCACAAGACTGTCCTTTCTCTCTGCAATCCAGATAAAGGTAGACATCACTGTCTAAATACTATAGACGGACTGATTCAGCTCTACTTTTTTCCCCTACCAGTGAAGATTTCTTTCCATAGTTGCAGTAAGAAATCTCCAGGTGGGGTGACCCTCCTAACATTATAAAACAGAGGTTGTAGATGGATCCAGCTGCCACCAGGTTATAATTTCATGATAACTACTGCCATATCTAAACCCTTTCTTCCTAGCAACTATCTGGCTAAAACAAGCTGTTTTGGATAAACACTGTGGAAACCCACTTCCAGGAGGTGAAAGTCTTTGATGGAAACACACAGCTTATAAATGAATGTACTTTTGTGGCACCGAGGGCGCCTATAGAAATTCTAATAGCAAGTTTTTAACAGCCATTACAATACCAGTATGCGAATAATTTAACTGCAATAATAACAAGGTGACTTCTCAAAAGAACAAATGGTCTCTGCAGCAAGCTATGCCTTACACAAATAACATATTTGCAGAAACCTCACAAACAATTACTTGTCAGAGAAGTAACCCCATTAGCAAGTACATATGGAGCCCAATGACCCAAAAGCTGAGACATGCACAAATAGGTTTCCTGTTCTTTCTAATTCCTACCTCAATGAGTTTTTCCTTTGGGGGGAAAAAATTGGTTCTGAGGAAACCGAGATTATTTGTGATTGGTTATTACACTGCAAAATGGATTTTCTCTAAGCATCCATCTGGTCTAGTTCTCTTTCAAACTAACCATCTAATGGGGATTAGTAATGGGATTTGAATTCCTTCACCGCCAGCCTGCCACCTAGGATGGCAGTCACTGAATGTTACCTTCTGATGGTAGTTGGGTGGCTTTTGTGAAAGGAGTTGGAGTCTCTCAGCCCAGGTGATGAGTCTATAACAAAATGATGCCCCTAATGTATAGGCATAGAAAGGTAAAGCCTACCGAGTCCTGTACTTCACAGGTATCGGGTACCATACTATAATGACAGGCACTCATGTACTTGGCTGATCCATTTTAACCCAGTGATTTTCTTCTTAAAATGTATTAACCGTTAGTTGTGACTTTTACCCAGAAATACAAAATGTGACCGGGGGGAAATAAGGGGACAAAATGATAAAATTGTGCAGTCTGCAAATACGCACATTTCTGCTCTCCTTTTCTCTTCCAGTGATTATTGTGCAGCTCCATGAATTTTGATTGCAGTTATAATTTTAAATAACAGAAAAATATGGGTTGTAGTTGTGGGATTACAGGTTGTTGGAAAACAAAGTTTAACTGAAGGATATACCAGTTCAGAGCAGATTATAGTATATAGCTATACCTTGTAATAAGGCAGGTCTCACATTTTGGATCAAAATTTCTTTTCCCCTACACTTAAGGCGGGTGTTTTCTTCCTGTTTACTTCTGTAAACTATTGACATCAGGAATATTGTATTAGCAAGAGCCAAGTAAATCACTGAAAGTGGATAATTTGATGTTTTGCCTCTTTTGTTCATGAATTGAACAACAATTACATTTGAGAAAAGTGGTGGGGAGGTTGTTGCGACTTATTCACTCATTATTTCTTAGAATGATTCTTGGTGTAGAGATTGCTTGTAAGCAATTCTTAGCAAGTATTCAATATTTGAAATTCAGATGAGCTAGTTAGCTCTGACAGGATGCAGAGGTCACATAGCATTTTTGTTCCCTATCTAGATAAGCATAACACTAGGAATCAGGATTCTGGTGCAAGTTATTTCATTTGCTGATTCAAAATTAATTTACTGTAAATATTCTCTAATATTAATTTAAAATTTCTGTTTCCATGAAAACACCAGACAGGAAGCTTGTTTCCTAGAATATTTATGGTAAAAGAATGAGTCATGAATGCAACCAAATCTAATTTACATTTGTATTCAAGCATATATTTGGGTAATGTTTTAAGCAATTCTCCAAGCGCTCGAATTAAGGATTTACACAGGGACTAATATTCATTGGCTATATTCCTAGTCTGTACAGTGCCTAGCACAGTGTTGGTGCTCAATAAACGATGAATTGCCTGGGATTGGTACTGGATATATAATTAAAATAGTATGACTGCAACTCTATCAGCCACTGCAGATGGTGTCAGCAACAACTTTTATGTGTCTAAATAAGTGGGGAAATGGCTTTCAGACTCTAAAGCAAGAAGGAGCAAATTCATTTTGCTACCCCCACCACTGTAATGGTCCAGCCAATTCTTCAGACCCAAATATCCCTAAAACTTTGCTGAAGTTTGGATTTTGAGTCGCATCTTGCTCTGTCTCCAAACTTGAGCCTCTGTCTAGTTTAAACACACCAGTGTAAATCCATTGAGTTTCTCTGGCATAAAGGAGAACAGAATCTGGCCCCATGGCATTACAATGTATAGAAATGAACTGTGATCTTTCACTTGCTATAATAGCAATCAAATGATTTCACAGCTTCATATTTGCCATTGTTTTACACTGCGAGTGTTAGATACAAAGGGTAGGTAAGGGTTTATTTAGGGCACTAGTGTAGCATTTGGAAGACCTAGATTCAAGTCCTTGCTCCAGCGTGGACTTCCTATGTGACCTTGAGCAAGTCTGTGCCTCAGTTCCTCATCTGTAACATGGGGATAATAGCTCTGCCCTACCTCATAGGGCGATTTGAGGATAAATACATTAAAAACTGTGAGGTGCTCAGACATTGTTATAATGGGTGCAATATAAGTACCTTAGGCCTTGTCTTCATCTTCACTACAGTGTTAACTCAAAGTATAACTCACATTTTGCCTCAACATGACTCCCATCCGCACACAAAAATCTCTAGTTTGAGTTATATGGTGCTGCAAGCTCCAGCTGGCTGGCCTATCGAGGGGGTAGGGGGGAGTTGAAGTGTGAAGTGTTGCAAATAATGCAGTGGGGATTGTGACGTTTTCTCAGGCCGGTGAGTCACTTTGTTACTCACCCTGCCTCCAGCAAGAATAAGACTTGCTGATGCTTAACTGGGTGGTCAGCTCCCTGAGGCCATCAGTCTGTTTACTACCCAGACAACCTCCTAAGGGCTCTGCCAACCTTTACTTTGCCTTGCAGGTTAACAGTCGATGCACCCCAAACCCACAGTCCTGTTGAAGTGTCCCCTGAAGTGTCCAGTTACTGGACAATCACAAAAATTACTAGGTTCACAAATCCCAAGGGGATGATGTACACACAAGTTTGTTTGATTCGACTGAGGGCAGCGCCTATGTAAAAACACAGCACTGAGATATATTTATAGTGAAAACAATCAGAAGTTTATTATCAAAAATTAAGATTTAAAAGCTAGTGAGTAAGGATAATTACAAACAAAATGGTTACATATAAATCAAAATATTAAAACACAAACCTGGGTCTACACGAACCAGCAGTTACCTTTCCTATACAATAAAAACAACAAGGAGCCCCTGTGGCACCTTAGAGGCCAACACATTTATTTGGGCATAAGCTTTCATGGGCTATAACCCACTTCATCAGATGCATGGAGTGGAAAATACAGTAAGCAGGTATAAATATACAACACACAAAAAGATGGGATTTGCCTTAAGTGGGAGGTCGGGGCTAATGAGGCAAATTCAATTAGGGTGAATGTGGCCCATTCCCAACAATTGACAAGAAGGTGTGAGTATCAACAGAGAGAAAATTATTTTTTGTAGTGACCCAGCCACTCCCAGTCTTTATTCAGGCCTAATTTGATGGTGTCAAGTTTGCAAATTAATTCCAGTTCTGCAGCTTCTCATTGAAGTCTGTTTTTGAGGGGGTTTTTTGTTGAAGAATGACCACTTTTAAGTCTGTTATTGAGTGCCCAGGGAGATTAAAGTGCTCTCCTACTGTTTTTTTAAATGTTACAATTCTTGATGTCTGATTTGTGTCCATTTATTCTTTTGTGTAGAGACTGTCCAGTTTGACTAATGTACATGGCAGAAGGGCATTGCTGACGCATGATGGCATATATTACATTGGTAGATGTGCAGGTGAATGAGCCCCTGATGGTGTGGGTGATGTGGTTAGGTCCTATGATGGTGTTTCTTGAACAGATATGAATAGATACTACACTGTCCCCACAGCTGGTACCCCTGTTGGTGGTCTCTGCCAAGAGCAGAACAGCCTCAGAAGAGGTCAAAACACTGAACTAAAAACTCTGATGGCAACCGGAGCTTTGTCTACACTAAGGCTCCCATCATTTTTGCCACCTGGAGACCCACAACTGTGGAGATTGTTTGTTTGTTTTGTTTTTGCAAAAATATCCCTTGTGTGGACAAGGCTAAGGAGACTGGCCTATTCTTTCCCCACTAGAAGGGAGTGCAGAATGTATGCAGTGCAGCTCAGGATTTCCCAGAGTGCCTTGCCAATGTGCCTTAATCCTGATCTGATGGATAGTTTCTAATTTAACAGCAGCCTCTGTACGGCCCATTCAATCCTTGGCCTTTCTTCAACAAAAAGGATGCCAACTGCAGAAATGGTTGTGAGCTATGGATACCTGGCCACTGGAATCCAGTCTGACATCATGCTCCCTTTTCACATCAGCCTGGAGGCGTCAACCTTCCAATCTGAGCCAGATTCAGACATACCCTATGAAATCTTTCACCTCTATGTCTACACTACCACTTCTGTCAGTATAACTTGTCACCGCTTGTTGGGGGTGGATTAATTAAGTCGACCAGAGAGCCCCCTCCAACTGGAATAGAGCTGCATTGGTAGTGTAGCCATAGTCCGTTCCTGGTTCCCTGAGAGCTGGCTAGTGCCCCAAGTATTAAAATTTATCATCAGCATTTAGGATTGCTTTATCAAGAAAAATATATTTTTGGCACATTATTCTATCAGCCTAACCATAGGATACAACAGCACTTGTGGTCTGGACATAACTAATGTCTAGTTAAATCTTAGATATGCCTTGGTTGCAGCTTTATCCAGCTCATATTAAAATAAAGGCCACTTTTCCTTTCATGTTTTCCTCAAATTAATGAATAAATAAATCTCCCATTTGCCTATTTGCTAGAAACTTTCACTTAAGCAGCTCATTTAGGAGCATTCAGTTTTATTCTTAGTTAGCACTGGCCAAGAATAAATCAAACTGCATTATGCAGCTCAAGATTGTGCCTTTCATCCAGGCTTTTCCCAGCATACCCTTCCATTTACTAAAAGCACATAATCGCTTGAATAAATCAGAGTTTCACCTTGCTGGTGAGACACACACCCTCTACCAGCAGCAAGCTCCTGCATAGGCCTTTCGGCAAAAGGCCACATACAAATCCTACCTGGGGATTTTCTTGGCAGCCTCTCCAGGCTCAGTCCTGCAGGAGGCCTTGTTACTCATGATCCAGTAGAGGGAATATTAGTTGTGGGGAGCTGACACTCCAGACTGAAGGTGCTGCCAAGAATGTGGTGCTCGGCATGTGTCATGCTGCACTGTGTAGCTGGCAGAGAGGGATGCTGTTTCACGGGGAGCATTTCTGTGTCTGGGACAGCCTGTACTGTCTTTGTCCCCGAAGGGCAGCATTTCTGCACTCTCAAGTAAAGCAGCCTGGAAGGTGTCGGGGAGTTACTTGTGTCCTGCAGCAAGAAAACAGAATACTTGGGGGGGCAGCAGGAATATCTTGCAGTGACGGGCATGGTGGCCATTTTCACGTCCAGGATTACAACCCATTGTACCCTGACCACACCCTACCTTTTCCCACCCAGCACCTTCCCACCTCATTCCCTCTGCTGCCCAGTCTCTGCTCAGGGTGGGCTGAGAGGCTGGCTCGTACCCCTCAGCGCTGCATACAACTCTGCACTGCACAGCAGCATCTCTGCAGGGAAATGGTGCGCGTGTGGCTTTGTCTCTCCCAACCTCTTTCCTCACCCCAGTTGTGCTCAGCAGCAGCTAGGTGTTCAGCAATTTTTTCTACCCAGGGCCGGCTCCAGGCGCCAGTGAACCAAGCAGGTGCCTGGGGCAGCAGGAGGTCGGGCTCTGGGGCGGCAATCCGCCCTCCACGGTGGCAGGAATTCTTTGGTCGCTGGCAGCAATTCGGTGGCCTCACCATTACTCCGCCTCCGTGTTCAGTGGCAAGGTTTTTTGTTGTCTTTTTTTTGCCGCTGGGGCGGCAAAAATGCTGGAGCCGGCCCTGCTTCTCCCTCCGGCCAGGGGCAGTGCTGAGAAGCTGCATGTAGAGAAAGCTGAAAACAGGGACAGTCATCAACACAGAAATGTGTGAAGATTCTAAGGAAAGGGGATCCCTCTTGCCACGTGCTGGGCACAGCGTTCCAGCCAGCCCGTCAGCGTTGAGTGCCCACTCCCTTCAGCTTGCTGTGACTTGACTGAGTGTAACAAATCTCTGGGCTCAGCAGCCTTCCTGCCAGCCACACCCCTGCAGGATCAAGGCCTCACATAGGAGTTTCACCTTCACTCCTGTGGTATCCTAGCAGAGACTGTGGAGATGTTTTCCTACTTGTGGTGCAGTGAAGCAGGGATCACCTGTTTAAACTGTTTAGGATAGCCTAGGCTATCAAAGAGTCTGTTTCCTCTAATTGCAGTGTGTTGGGGTGGGGAATAAGGTGTGGGTGACTCCGATCCTTCCCGTATTTCTATCGGAGAGAAGCCTGACCAACCCCTCTAGATGTATGCGAGCACTCCCAGATTTTTTTGGGGGGGGGGTTGGATCTGAATTCAGATCTGGAGCCAGACTTGACCCTGAGTAAATCATGACAATTGCATAGGTGCTGGAAGTAGGGGTGGTGGGGGTGCTGCCCCACCCCTGCCTTGAAGTAGTTTCCATTATATACAAAGTTTACAGTTTGGTTCAATGGCTCTCAGCACCCCCGCTATACAAATTGTTCCAGCCCCCCTGTCCAATTCTGCTGCCTTTGTACTGATTATGTTCCTGGCAGCCCTGTGGTTGGGGTTTCTACCAATTATCTGGTGTCTGATCCCAGTGCTTTAGTGTTCCTTCCATGTGGTTTCTCTTTTCCCTCCTCCATGTATGTGGTGCACTATACACTCTAATAAAGTGATACTCAGACTGGGGCTGGGGAGCCACAAGTGGCTTTTAATGTGTCTCCTGTGGCTCTTTGCAGCACATGATATTAAAACAGTGTGTGATTTAATTATTAACCAATCAGGATGCTTTTAGTATTTTATTAACCAATTGTAACTGATATAATAATACTTGGATAGTCATTTTGCTGTGAGAAAAATATAAACTAAATATTTCCCCATCATACTGTTTAAATTTAAATATATAGTGCTATACTAAATGAAACAATGTGTTCACACTACTGTGGCTCTTATAGGTGATGTCAATCACTAATTTGACTCCTGAACCACTGAGGTCTGAGTATCACTGCTCTAATATCTGTTTAGCATGGCCTATAATTCTCACTGGTAATAATGCCTGGTACCATCCCATGCTTTCTCTCTCTTGGACCCCAGCACTCTGCAAACAGTGACACCACAGCTCTGACTGCAGGTTCAAGATCTATGATCTTCAAGAACAAAAAGCTGGATCCTGTTCTTCCTACTGTATTTACTTATGTACATCTACAAGGAGCTGTCTCATGTGTCACAGCCCAAAACAGCTACACAAGATAATGATTTTCACATGAACAAGTGCATCTTTCCTGAAGAGCTTTGCCAAAAAAAAAAAAAAATCAAGTGTTTCTAGAAATTATAAAGCAGCAGAAAACCCACAGATATTAGAGATTAGCTCATAGGAAAGAAACTTTTGCCCAGATTTCTAAAGATATTTCGATGTTGCTGCACCTAGTGTCACAAGCCCTAACTGGTTGAAAATGAGATTTAGGCTCTTAAAAAGGGATTTAGGCACTTAAGAGTCTAAATCCCGTTGACGGTCCTCTTGTTTTAAAATCTCAGGACTGGCTTGCCCCAGAGTTCATCAGGAGCAGCTCAGTAGGATTGAATAGTTCCAACAGTAAAGGGAAAAGAAGACTCAAGCACTCACCTCCTCTGTGGCCCTGTCTCCTCTACCCAAGATAGATTGGAGGAAAGGAGACTAGAAGAGGAGTCAGTTTGTTAGGGTGAGACTGCTCCTTTCTGACTCTCACCATGGCCAGTGGAAGTTTCATGTGTAGAATAACAGCAGAACACACAATAGCAAGGCAGGTAAGAGAAGAGAATTTTGTCCTCAGCCCTAGGACACTGAATACCTTGCGCCAAGTACCCTCTACTACAGCTTTTCTCCCCAACATAAAATCCACATTCCTCTCCACTGCCAGTCCCTTCTGAGCACCTAGAGGCTACTCATACCTCCACAGCCCCTTAGCCTAGCTCATCCTGTAAGCACCAGAGGACTTCTCTATTTTTGGAGCATGTTTAAATAATCGGGTTTGAAGAGCACATCCCATGGGCTCCTACAAGTCCACCCTTGACAACGTACAGATATCATGGAATGTTCATTCAACACCAAGGGAAAATTTAACCCACTTTTGTGGTTCAACATTAAATTAGTGTTAAACCTCAATAACTTCATTAAAACTAGAGCTGGATCTGAACCATACTAGAATGGAAACCATGCTTGCCTGGAAAGGGGCATGACCAATGCAGATAGGACATGCTGAATCATGCACTCGGGTGGCTTGTGAACCCCAGTGGAACTTACAACTGCCCCTCCTCACTGTGAAAGATAAGGGAGAGCTGCAGTGGAAATACCACCTGTCTTCCCCCAGGGACAGTTTCCTCCCTGGGGTATAGCAGCCCTCACTAGTGCAGGGAGGTGCAAACTATACTCTGCACCAGTGAGGTGAGTCTGTCCTGTGGCTTTAACCTGGGAGATGCAAAGTATAGAAGGGCTGTGACTAAAATCCCTGTGTAGTTGTGAATGCCCATGGTAATTCCCAAACACCTGGCCAACCTGTGTGAGCACACTGAACTGGCAGGCCCGCTGGCATCTGGCAGTGGGCAGTCCTCAACCCATCTGTCTCCAACCAGACCTCACGCCAGGATGCTTCTTCTCTCCTTCTAGTACAGAATTGATTCATTTGGCCTCCCAAATGCAGCCGAGCACTATAATCCCTAATTTCATTCTAATAACAAAAGTGGCCTCCTCCTGACTTGGAACAAATCACCAAAGTCAGAAGCATTAACGTGAGTCAGTTCCCTGCTTGTCATAACTATGCCACCTGCATAGCAAGCCGGCAACTGCGCACACCCTTAGTTTTGACCTTGTTCTTGAAATGGTGATTAGTGCCAGCTTGTCTCTTTCAGAGGGGAATGAGATCCAGGGAAGAAAGATTTTTCGACACTCTCTTTGCATTGTTTTTCTTAGCTACGTAGGTACAGTCTGGGGGGTGTATTGCTTGAAACCCGTTCCCTTCCCAAACAGCCATAGATTTAAGGCCAGAAGGGTCTATTATGATCATGTAGTCTGATCTCCTGCATAACACAGGCCATAGAGTCTCACCCAATAATTTCTGCATCGTGGCATTTTGGGTTGCCTTCTGTGACAGGTCTAGCAATTTTCCAATATCCAGGACAAACCTTATTGAATTAATTTTAAATATCTTACTAGTTCATTGTATAAAAAGGAAAATGTTCATGTGGGATTGTATGTAAGGTCTCAGGGAAGGTGGGCGACATGACAGATGTAAACCCTGGTAAGTGGTATGGGTATCAAAGGACTATTTGAAACAATTGGCCAGACAACAATGAACTTTTAAAGTTAAGTGGGTTTCCCAGGAAATCTCTAGAAGAGGCATATGCAAATGTTTCCCTTCCAGTTATGCAAGAGCTCAGCCTTTGGAAGCTTTGCCCTGAGGAGGGGACCTTTGTTCCATGAGGAAGCTTGTTCTGAGTCAAGGATGTTATGACCTTGTGACCACAGAAAAAACCCTGGGTGCGGTTTGAAGGACTGATCACCTTCCAGAGCCCTTGTTACAGTTTGGGGTGCTCTCTAGTAAGCTTCATTGTTTAAATATGTCTTCGCTGTAATGCTTAAGAATAAATGTTCTTGCTTAGGAAAAGCGGGGTGGTACCTTACAGCTGTAGGCACTTAGGCTGTTTATAGTCTCTGGAGAGAAAGTAAAGCAGGCCTGCAGAGGTAGTCTGACTCGTTATGGAATTCACAGTTTATGCAGGGTACTGTGCAGCCTGCCAGGAGGGAGTGCGATGCGTATCTCGGCCCAAGAGAGATGACAGCTGGAAGCCTGAGAGTGGATGCCATTGGTGGACCATGGACGGGGAGCACAGGTACAATTGCTCTGAACCATGGCATCCTCTATGGCATTTACTCCAATGCCCTCTCTATGGCTCAGGCTTTTAGTCACAGGATTTCACAATATCACTATACATGTTTAATAATAATAACTCACAAAGTAGCATTTCATATCCGGCACCCCCTTACCTACAGCTAGAATAACAGCCTCCATTTACAATCCCTTTCTCCTGGACCCACCCTTATAGACCAGTATCGCTCAGCCAATCGAGCACCTGTTGGAACACACCCCCTGCTCTCTGAGGGCATCAAAATCCTTGGCCCTCTGGGAACAGGCTGGGCAAGGGACGAGGAAGGAGCAGCAGCTCCCTTCCTCTTGCTGCTGCCTTTGCCCCTGTTCCACCCCCTTCAACCCCACACCCAGGCCCAGAGCAGCTCCTCCGCATCCTCTCCCCTCACAACGGTGGTCCTGCGCAGAAGTGATGCTTAAAGGGTCTGTGAAGCTGGCTTCACAGCCCCTTCTGGTGACCCCTCCCAACCCTGGGAGCTGAGCATTGCACCAGCAGGAAGAGGCTCCCACCCCAGCTAAGATCAGACTCTGACAGGATGGTGGGAAACTGTAAGTTAAAGGATCGTTTGTTTGGCCATTTGTGGGTTAAGGATCAAAAAAGCCTGAAAACTGCAAGTATAAACAGTCATCCTGTACATGCTGAGGGACAGTCCCAAACCAAACTCTTGGCTCCAGTTTGCCACTTCAGTCCCTGTGGGTGGGGAATTGAGATGCCAAATCCACATTTCACAGCATTTGCTCTCTGTATCGCTCTGAATCAGAACCCTTGCTCCTGACCCCATGAATTTTTTTCAAGGGGCCAACTTTGGATCTGAAATTCATTTTCTAGACCATTTCTGACAGATTTGCTTCCTTCTCATACAAGACTTTTGTTTTCCTTTCCTTCCCCTGCAGACGTGGATTTTTAGTACCTCTTCTTCTCCCATCATCCCAGGCTTTTCTTCTGGCTTCTCTGCTCTACGTTGTGCTCAAACTGCCGTCTTTCCCTCACATTAGTTTTCACCCTGAGTCATAGTACTTTACCCTTGGCATGGGGAATGTCCAGTGAGGTGAAATGTGGGTGCAGAGGGGAGTCCCAGTCCCACAGCAGAGGCCTACTGCCCCATCTGAGATACCATGCTATCATATATCAATAGTAGCTTTACAGGGCAGAACATATAGTACCTTGTTGCACTGTGTTTAGTTAGTAGCAATATTTGGATCATAATTTCATGGGGGAAGAAACTGATTAAAATGTACCAAACTGCATCATCTTTAATGCTTTGCAAAATCCCTGAAGTCGGTGGGTGGGTGTGGGGGAGGGAATGATTCATGTAAAATGTCCCCTCTCTCCAGGAAATCTTTCTCCCCCACACCCATAATAGTGTTATTTGGTACTTGTATAACATTTTCATCTCTCAGTTTTGAAGGAGGAAGCATAACTAGAGATTAGACCAAGGGACTGGAGTCAAGAGGTCTGGGTTCTTCTCCCAGCTCTTCCACTGACAGATTGCGTGTCCACAGGCAAGTTACTTAACTTTTCTGTGCTACAGTTTTCTACTCTGTAAAATGGTGATGCAAATGATTTTACCTAGTTCCCTGAGCTGATGTGAAACTGAATTAATGTTTGTAGTAAGTGCTTTGAGATCCCCTGATGAAAAGGGATCAATTGTTAATGAAGTATTCTCTTCAAAGGGTTTTACAAACATTCCCTAATTAACCCAGGCAAAACATCTGCAAGGGCATATGATTACCTCTGTTTAAGAGATGGAGCAATTGAAGTAGATTCACCCGGCATCACAGAAGGAGTCAATGCTAGGGTGTAACAGATCAGCAGGACTCTTCTCTTGACCCGTGTGGTTGGTACCTATTAGAATTCTGTGTAAAGCTAATGAAGCTTGCTGACCGGTCATGGCAGGAGCAACCCCCTAACTGTGGGTGTATTCCCGGGACATAAGGGAGGGGGGTGGACTTTCTAGGGAACAGGAACTATGACAAAAGAGGTCCTGGAGGAACCTAGAAACAACCAAGCTTAAGAGAAAACCTAGAGTGAGGCTTATGTTCTGTTGTATGATTCTTATTTTACTTACCTGTAAAGTATGGTGACCAGGCATCCTGTTTTTAAAGGGACAGTCTGGTTTTCTTGGGACTTTTTCTTATATAGGTGCCTATTACCCCCACACACACACACTTCCTGACCGGTTTTTCACAGTTGCTATCTGATAACCCTACCCGTAAAGCCATTCCCTTGCTCAGAATATGTGAGAATACTGATCTAGAACTGATGGGCCCACTCTTACAGTCGGTATTCAGGCAACATTGATTTTGATTTTGATGGAAGTTTTGCCTGCGTAATGGCTGAGCAAAGACTTTGGGCTTTGACCACATGATTCTGGATTTAGTGGCTCTAGACTTCTACCAGACCATGATCCAATTGTTCCGTTATAAGCATGATCATTTAACTCCTGCATCTTCTCCAGACCCTCTGCAGTCTCCTCTTTCTCTGTCACCTGGAAGATGTGCCCATGTCTCTGTGGCATGTAACCTACAGCTCCTTTCAGGAATAATGAGACTATCCTATCTATAGCTTCCCACTCATCAGCCCCATCCACACTAGACATTTTGGCATACAAGACCCATTGCAACCCCCAATATGTATAACACACCTCGGGTGAATCCTGCTCCCACAGAAGTCAATGGGAGTTTTGTCGGTAACTTGAATAGGCCCATGATTCCACCCCTGGTGTCCAAATACAACAGAAGTGCTCGCAATGGGAAGCACACAGATGTTCACACAAGCAGTGGGATCCACAGAACTCCCTTGCCTCCTGCAGGTGCTGATTTCCAGGTTTGCAGGTACAGAATTCCTCATGCTTTATCTTTATTTACTACTTTAACCTTCTTTTTATGACTCCTTTTAAGTTATTCCCATGAGCCTTAATCTCACTGGCAATGCAGTGCAACCACTGTGTCTAGAAATCCGTACAGTTCACCACCAGTCACATTTGTAGTCACCACGCTTCTCAAAAACAATCTCACCCTTTGCATGTGAAAATACCTGGAGCATGAATTGATCATGGCACACAACTGTTTGTGTAACTTGCACCTTACTGAATTTTTGAGGTTCAGAACTGGTCTGGGGAGAATTTTATTTGGCAAGAAAGGCATGGGATTTCCCACACTCGGATTTTTTTTTCCAGCCCATGAGGTTTGGATAAGTTTTCATGGTGTACGGGACAGCATTGAAAGGGTTAAGCTGTTGGCAATGGTGCCACGCCCCTTGGGATATGTTGAGCCAGAGAGAAGTTGGTCTGATGAAATAACTCCGTATTCTGCTGGAGAGCTGTGGACCAAGCCAGAACTAGGAAGAATTAATTCTGACCCTGAGATTGCACAGCAGGCAACAGAGTTGAATCAAGATCTGAGTCTTAATAACACTTAACACTTTATATTTCCATGGGCTAACTATAGAAGAAGTGATGCTTTGAGGTGGGGTGGGAGATTTACTTATTGTGTTGGCCTGATAGTATCATTAGTTTTTGGCAGGCTGAAATAACTTTCTAGAGGTTTAAACTGTGTATGTGATATTTTAATTGTTAGAGCCTATGGGATTGGTTTTGGGTTGTTTTTTTTTAGAAATTGAAATGTTTAATCTTTCAAATATACCTGTGAGGTAGGTAGATCTGCATTATCCCCATTTCATAGAAGGGAAAACTGAGATACAACAAAGGTTAAGTGACTTGTCCAAAGTCACACACTGAATCAGTGGCAGAGCCAGAACTAGAGCTGCCTATTCTTGGCTCTTAACACCATTCTAATTATGCTGCAAACTCAACAAACTCACTGTTTATTTTTCTAACTCCCCTCCTGACTTATTAGGGACTTTTACTCATTCTTTGGTGTTTATCTGCCCTAAATCCTTTGATATTTGCCCATTACTGCTGAAAATGCCACGTCCCCAAAGGTTCTATTAGTTTTCCAGCTGAAATCCTGCTCCAGATCAGCTCTTCCTTTCAGTACATCTGTAATTCCTCCAGTATCTTCATGCTAAGTATGCACTGCAACTATGAAAAATAAGTCCACATCATGTCAGACAGCCTGAGGCAACAGCTGCACACAACCGGTCCTCAATGAGAAAAGGGTCTATCTACCTCTCAGATACAATTTCTGGTCACGCTTTCATTCTAATCCTGTGCTATAGATTGCATTGACCACATAAGTAATATTTTAATGGATTCATTTTATTTCTGTTTTTAGGTTTTGTAAACCTCACTTTTTTTAAAAAAAAAATCAAAAACCCAAAACACTGAATTTTGGTCCTAACCTATTTGATAACATCTCTTCAAATCATGTATATATGGAAACACTTAATCTTTTCAATGTAATATGTAAGACAACTTGACTGGAATTTTGCTATGGAAATGCGCACAAATTTGCTTCCTTTTCCTGGTCAGTATATTGTAACCTTCTTGTGATTCATATAGTTTTCCCTTAAAGCTTTTACTTCTTTGTGAGACAGTGAATGTCAATAGGATCCACTTTGAAAGAACATATATGACAGGAGAAGGCGGCAATGGGCCATTGCAGAAAGCAATAAACATCCACTTTTTTTTCTTTTTCTTCCTTGTGGGAATGAGAAAGAGATTTGTATACTTTGTTTGCAAAAGCCAAACAGGGAACTTAATGAAGGGCCATTGGTCCATACTAGTTATGGGGAAACTGAGTTCTTTGGCCTGTAAAATGCTTTCTGCAATAGTTTTGGGAACTAGCATTAACTACTGCTCAGGAAGTACTTTTGATCTCACTTTAATAGGAGAATCTCGAGTGCTTACGTTTTTACCTCCGCTCTCCCCCATCTGTCTCACTGGCCTTTAGTCTGTATTTTAGACATGCAGCAAAAGAGGCTGAGATATAATTAAACCAGGGTTGTATACTGCCTTTGGGTTTTGTATCCTTTGATCCTCAAACTCAGACAGATGTCTCCAGCTGCCATCTCCCAAAAATAGGGTGACCAGACAGCAAG
This sequence comes from Lepidochelys kempii, assembly GCF_965140285.1. Taxonomy (NCBI): domain Eukaryota; kingdom Metazoa; phylum Chordata; order Testudines; family Cheloniidae; genus Lepidochelys; species Lepidochelys kempii. The sequence continues at coordinate 158,694,644 of NC_136382.1, forward strand.
TGTGAAAAATCGGGACAGGTAATAGGAGCCTATATAAGAAAAGGCCCCAAATATCGGGACTGTCCCTATAAAATTGGGACATCTGGTCACCCTACCCAACAATCAAGATAATAATACTGACAGCTTCTAGATTTAACACATGATGCCTAAAGACAGGGGAGCATTCTCGGAGGAGAGTATCTAGCTGTGGAATTTACCTGCCATCCTGCTCTTCCAGAGTCAGAGTTTGTTGGTGCAAGGCTTGTGTTTCTGCCTAAGTGTTTGCTTGTTTTGAACTGAAATCCAAAGATGTTAAAAGATGGATGCAAGTTGGCAAGAGAATGGTGGCTGTTATGAGCAAAATGGCTATAGCTTTGTTTTTCATTATGTAAATGTGCCCAGATTCTTGTGCAAGGCATGTACTATGTGCATTTCTCTATAACTCAATATTATATAATAGAGGCATTTATTCTTTCTCCATTTTAAAATCTCATCTACATACAAAATAGGGATTGGCTAAGAACATAAGATTAAAATTTGACTCTTGTGTCAGGTCTGCAGCCTGAACTGAACACTAGGGTTTGGAGTTAAACAGCAATGAACAGTTCTAGAACTAAACAAAAGAAATACTGTTTTCCCTGCTCCCTTCATGTTCTTGTCTCTAGAAAAGAGGGTGTGATAACAGTTGTCAATTCTCCCTCTGTTACCTACATTTCCTTTTTATTAGATTCAGAGGATCAAACTCACTTGAACAACTCCAGTGTACCTGCTTACACAAATAGTGAATTTGGGCCAGAGGTTGGCTTTAAAAAAGGAGAGGCCAATTTGTTGGACCATCTTGCCTTCTCTCCTAAAGAATGCTAAGCTTTCAAAAACAGACGTTTATGTTGCGCTGATCTGCAAAATCTTATCACACAGGCACAGCTGGGTGATAACTAAGTGCAAAAGAATGCACTTTTGTGTGCAGAATAGGTAATTGCACTGACAAGTGGGTGTTTTCTGCCTGCAGTTTCCTGTTTGCAGCTATACATTTTGTGGACACAATTTAGGTATCTGTCTTTGAAAATTAGGCCCCCACAGTACTTCCTAGTGAGCAGGCACCTCCTGGTCTTCTAGGCATAATAGAGTACAGAGAACAAAGCATTAGCCTGAATCCTGCTCTACTTACACTGATGTGAGTCCATTGAAGGCAGTGGAGTTACTCTAGATTTATTCCAGTTGCTGTACTCTAATTTGGCCCACTACAATCACATGGGTTTGGAAGAAGGGTCTTGGGGCTCAGGGTGGGGTGGAGAAAGGGACTGTCTTGGGGTGAAGAGTCCCAAGACAAGCTAACTCCTCTCCAGTGCTCATAGTATCACTTTCACCACGAGGTTTGGTCCCTCACAACAAGTACACACAGGTGGCAGCCCTATGCTAGATTCATGGTACAACAATGTGTTAATACGATTTAAAATAGAAGAACTGGCAGCTCTTCTGCTGCTGGAAACTGAGCTATTTTGGGCAGGTGGCTGTATTAAAATGTTCTTTCCTGGAGTTACACAGAAAGCTATAACTTAGTAAGCGCCCTAATTCTGAGAAAAATCTTCATGCTTCAGTGTAAACTGATCCCCAGCTAGGGTGAGGAAGAAATCTCTCCTCATTGTGTAGTATTAACCATACTTAGCACTTTATATAGCCAACAATGCTTAACAACTGATCTTGCACAATTCATAATATTTTTGCATTATTATATCATCTTCCACCTAAGACTCTCAAATAAGCCTCACAGCACTCCTAAGAGATACTGAAGTGTAAACATCCCCATTTTACAGATGGGAAAACTGAACCCCAGACAAAGTCACTGTAAAATCTGGGATGACTAGAACCCAGCTCCTCTTAACTAACAGTCATATACTTGAGCAGCCACCCCAAATGTATTAGACAGGCATCCCTACCTTCCTCTGAAACATCAGACATTAGCTGCTCTCAGACAGGCAAGTTCCATGTAGCTTTCAGCTGAGTGTAGCTCTTTACAAAATCTGTTTGAGTTTTCTGACAAACTCATGTTCTGTGCAGTACTGTAAAACATGCAGTGTACATTAATAATCAGCAATTATGGCCTTCAGGATGCACATATGTACAGCTTAGAAGAATTCCCAGGGAGGCATAAGGCTGACATATCTACTTCCTTCATCAGATTTATTGTGTTTGGTTTCACAGAGCAAACATTTTTGTGCAGTCTCAGATTATCACCTTAACACAACATTTGATATTCCAAGCAGTGTAAGGATTTCAATAGCGGCTAAGACCAATTTCTCTGAGGCAGCTAGCCAACGTCTTTCGAACTTCAGGGAGGTATAAAACCAGGTAAGATGCTGACAATCATCATCTTGGGCTTTTTATTTTATTTATTTTATTTTTGGTAGGTTAGATTATTATTTCATTACCAGATCCAGAAGCAAAATCTGCCTGTAAATCTACAGTAGTTGCTACATGGGCAGCCCATGCTCTGGTTTGTTCTCACTGTGTTTCTTGGAATTTTACTCTAAACTCTTTGGTGTTTATCTGCCCTAAATCCTTTGACATTCACCCATTACTGCCAAAAACATCATGTGCCCAAAGGTTCTACTGATTTTTCCGGCTGAAATCCTGTTCCAGGTCAGCACTTAACAAAACTTGGGGAAAATTCTGATCTGGATCCCAGCTTTGTATTAAGCTGGGGCTTATCTCTAGTTCTTAGTGTTCTTTCTAAGGGCCCTGCTTTGAGCAGGGGTTGGACTAGATGACCTTCTGAGGTCCCTTCCAACCCTGATATTCTATGATTATAAGGTTGTGCAAACAGAAAAATAATCAGCCATGCAATAAACTGCAGATTGTTATTATTTATATCACCATTGCACGTAATAGCCGCAGTCATGGACAGGACCCCATTGGGCTAGGCACTGTACAAACAGAAAAAAAATGGTCCCTGTCCCAATGATATGATCTGGGGGGCTGCGGGGAGACGTAAATGTATTAGGGGTGTTTCAAATCGGGATCCAGATCCAAATCTTTCAGCTTAAGTCCCTCTCTACTATAAAGCCATGGGAAGCTCAATGCAAAAAGAGACGTTATAAAAGTCTCAGCTGCCTAAGGATCTGATCTTGCACCAGTGAAATCAAAGGGAGCTCTGTTGTGAATTTGACAGGGGCAGATCAGGCCCTAATTCAGCAAAGAACTTTAAGCATATGCTTGAGTTAAGTATGTACTTAAGGGCTTAGGGCCAGATTTTCAAAGGTATTTTAGGCACCTAAAGATGCAGATAGGCGCTAGTGGGATTTTTTAAACTTCCTCAGCAGCCTAGGCAACCAACTCCCATTGATTTCAGACACTTCAGACCCATGGGTTTCAATAGGAGTTAGGGGCCTAATCTTCTTAAGTGCTTTTGAAAATCCCCATAGGCACTTACCTGCATCTTTAGGCATGTAAACACATTTGAAAGGCTAGCACTTAGTTGAACTGGGGTTTAAATAGATTAAACAAGAGACTTGTCATTCCTCTTCTCCTCACAGGGGAGGTCCCATGAATGATCTATGAACATAGGACAGGGGACATGTACAAGCTAATGACGGTAATAATAACTTACTTGTATACGGTGCTTTTCATCCTGAAGGAATCCAAATTGCTTTGCAGTTCAGTTTCTGTAACTTGGCATGACAGCGAAAGCCAATATGAGCATTAGCAAAATTAATGCATGTCTCTGTCCCCAGAATAGACTTACTGTTGGGGTTTTCTACAGTATGTCCATCTTTGGTGACGGGGCATTTCTGATTTAGGGGCAGATCATCACCTGTTGTGAAGCTGTTAGGGGAAAGGTATTTTTGTGGATCAAGCAAAGAAATGGGAGGCATAAGACCCAGGTTCTCTTCCTGGCTTTGCCAATGATTTCCTGAGTGACATGGGGCAAGATAACTTAAGCCCTCTAAACCTCTGTTTCACCATCTGTAAAATAAGGGTAATACCTACATAATAGGGGTGCTGTGACACTTAATTCATTTAATGTATGTGAAGCTCTTTGTGTCCCTCAGAAAGAAGGTGACGTAGAAGTGCAAAGTCTTCATATTTCTGTTGTCGTCTTCCATTCTCCTGAGGTTTTGGAGTTTGTCCTGCTCATGTTTTAGTGGGCAATCTTTGATCCCTTTCAATTTTATTAATTATTGTACTATAGTATGCCTGTAGGCCCCCAACTAAAATGAATGCTGCATTGTACTAGGCACAGTACATATGTAATGAGAGAGTCTGTCCCAGAACAAGGGTACTGCAGCACAGAGAGATGACTTGCTTAAGATCACACAGGAAGTCAGTGGCAGAGACAAGAATTGAACATAGACCATCCTTCCTCTTCATAATCTTGCAGATGTATCTTCCGATATATTTCTGTTTGTTTGTAATTTAAGTTTGTCTCAACTTCAGACTCTCTTATTACAAAGCCATTCCTCCTTGGAAACCAGATTCTGGTCTCACTCTCACCAGTGACATTACTAGAGCTACTTTGGATTTATCCTTATGCAATTATGTTCACAATTTGGCTCTGGTTTTCCAGTGGGTTTTATACACGTGCTATGCAACTTATACAAAGGGATCACTTTCCCAGTCTTACTTCACTCTATCTGCATTTACTGTTAAGTTCCCTCTGCAAATCTTCTCTTTCCACGGAAAGGTAGGGCTGGATTGATACTCACGGGTACACTCTACAGCACCAGTACTCTTCCAGTGGCCTCATCACTTTCTTCTGTTTTATTTTATAAGAATGTTTAAACTATCTAGCCCATGTGGTTGCAAAGAAGCCTTCAAAATGTGAATTGATGCCATGCTAGCTAAAGGAAGCTGCATATCATTATAAAAAAGTAAGATGCAAACCACCCCATTATCGTGTTAACTCTGAAATGTAATGATGGGTCTTTAATAATCAACACTTAACTACAACACTGGTGGTCATTCCAACAGAAATATCCAAGTATTTAGGAATTGTGTGCAGAGCTCAGGTAGAGCATTATTACTTTGCTTTTCCAATCTGACTACTGTTCCCACCCAATAATAGAACTTGGGTGAAGAGATCAGTCTGAATAGAGTAGTGAGTAGTAATAGAAGTTGCTTTCAGCTTGATGTGAGACCTGTCTCTCTCTGTCTCACTTTTCTTTGCCTCTCATATAAAAAATACAGAGAGGAAGCAGACATTGCAGTCTGACGAATCAGAGCTGCAGTGAATGACAGGCAGAAAGTGGTAAAGTATTGTGCACATGAGTCAGGCAGGCCTTCAATGAAATGGGTTTAACTCACCTTCGTTACCTTTCAAATTTGTTCCTGCATTGCAGTCACCGTTACTCTGTGCAGTTCAGCTCCTAGGGGAGCCCACCGCATTTGCGATATCTTTTTACTTTTCTGAATAGAAGATGTAAAAGGGTTGCACCGAACACAAGAAAACATCTATTGAGGAAACTTAAATAAATGGGAAATAAAAGCCAATCCCTGAGGGCCCCTTTGTGGTGGATGTTTCACTCTGAGGCAGCCTCTGGTTACACAGAGAGGTGCATTGATAGTTCATGGCAAACCAATTCAGAAAGGAATCCCAGAGCAGGCCTGGACTAACCAATGTGCACTAGGTATACTTGCACTGGGTCCATCTCAGGGGGGCCCTGCACTACCAGATTTGGGTTGGTGGCATTGTGACCTGCTGCATGGGGCCATTCACATTTGGTCCTGCCACCCCTCCATTATGGAAGTGGGGGGAGGGCAATTTCCATAGTTCACAGGGCCCCAAAATTCTTTATTCTGGCACTGGGCAATAATTGGTTAGTTATTAAAATGAGAAACAACTAGTGCTGAGAATACCTTGTTCATTACAGTTCTGAAGGTGGCATTGGATCTTCATGACTGGTTTATCTTGTGCTGATGTGTTACTTAATCAAGGTTGTCAGTGGTCACGAGTGAGGACAGAGATCCTTCCTATAAGACACTTCCTAGCCTACGTATTCGGGAGATGAATACAACATAGATTTGTTCATCAAAAGATATTAGGAACCTGAAACTGATCAATTCCATTTGAAAGCAGGGGAATTGATCTACAAGAATCGCTTCTTATAAATGCATCAGCTTTGTTTGTGCATAAGGGAACAGTGTGATCATCAGCTGCTTAACATTACAGAAAATTTTGAGTACAGAGACATCTGCTGATGTCCTGACTGAGCAATGAGACTTTGGATGTTGATCTATGTGCTTCCTGTTAAGAAACAAAAAGATTCTTTGAACAAGTGAAAACAAAGAAGTTTATACCTCCATCTGAAGCATCGTGGGGGTTTCCTTTGGATGATCTGCTCTTCCCAGTGCTGTTCATCAAGAGTCTCAGCATGCTGAGCAGTTTCTGTGGTGGTAAATATACCTATATGTATTGATACAACTTTGTGCTGCTATCATGACTTTCATCTAGAGATGTCAAAGTGTAAAAACTACCTAAATAAGCCTCTCAACACCCACCGGCTCCTTGTATGGAAGGTAACTGTTATTCTTATTTAACAGATGGGGGAAATTGAGCCACAAAGAGATCAGGGGCCAGATAATGCCTACTGGGTATGGGCCCACACCAGAGGTGTGGAGTGATTCTGTGCTAGTTTGAGATCTAGGAGGCATTATTCCTCAAGGAGGCAACATGGAGAAGCAGCACACCCACTGTACAACTCCTTAGGAAGTTGTAGCATGCCCTACTCTCCACTATGTATCAGCTCTGAAAGCGGTTGGTGGGATGGCCCTACCTTCAGCCTGCCCCTCTTCATCTTTCTGAAGTGGACTACACCCTCAGGCACTATCAGGAGCAGAACCTGAGCTGATGAGAATGCAGAGACTGGAACTGTGCTGGCTCCCACATGGAGAACACGTAAGGAAAGGCTCTTTGTGCAGTTGCTAAAGGGTTGGGCACAATCTAGCCCTGTGGCAAGTGAATGATCTAACTTGCACAGTGGGTCATTGGCAGACCTTGGAACAGAACTCGGGAATTCTAAATTCCAGCCCTCTGCTCTCATTGGCAGATAATAATCCCCTCAGATCAAATGACAGGGAGGACATTTGGCCATACAGAAACGTTGAGTCCAAATAATCTCTGGAGTTACCTACACCAGTGATGAGAGCAATAGAAATTCCTTAAATAGAGAGAGAGTTACCATAGGGATTAATTTGCTGTTATGTTTGATATCTTTGCTACGACAAGACCACAAAGCCCAAATAAGTGACCCCTTTTTCTATGCTTCATAAAAGTGGGATATTTTGTTTTGTAAATTCCCCTAAAAATAGAAACTTCTGAACATAAGAGTGGCCATGCTGGGTCAGACCAATAGTCCATCTAGCCCAGTATCCTGTCTTCCAACCATGGCCACTGCCAGATGCTTCAGAAGGAATGAACAGAACAGGGCAATTTATCGAGTGATCCATCCCCTGTCATTTAGTCCTAGTTTCTGGCTGTCAGAGGCTTAGGGACACCCACAGCATGGAGTTGCATTCCTGACCATCTTGGCTAATAGCCATTGATGGACCTGTCCTCCATGAACTTATCTAATTCTTTTTTTAACTCAGTTATACTTTTGGCCTTCACAATATTCCCTGACAACAAGATCTATATCCACAGGTTGACTGTGCATTGTGTGAAAAAGTACTTCCCTACATTTGTTTTAAACCTGCGGCCTATTTATTTCATTGGGTGACCCGTGGTTCTTGTTATGTAAAGGAGTAAATAACAATTCCTTATTCACTTTCTCCGTACCACGCTTGATTTTATAGACCTCTATCCTATTTCCCCCGACCCCCATCATCTTTTCCAAGCTAAACAGTCTCAGTCTTCTTAATGTCTCCTGACATGGAAGCTGCCCCATACCCCTACTCATTTTTGTTGCCCATCTTTGTGCCTTTTCCAATTTTAATATATCTTTTTTGAGATGCGGCAACCAAACTATATGCAGTATTCAAAGCGTGGGCATACCATGGATTTAGACAGTGGCATTATAATATTTACTGTCTTATTATCTATCCCTTTCCTAATGGTTCCTAACGTTGTTAGCTTTTTAGACTGCCACTGCACATTGAGCGGATGTTTTCAGGGAACTATCCACGATGACTCCAAGATCTCTTTCTTGAGTGGTAACCGCTAATTTAGAACCCATCATTTTGTATGTAGAGTTGGGGTTATGTTTTTCAATGTGACTTTATCAGTCAACTTCTACTTGAGATCAATAGGAGTTAGCTCAAATCCTCAAAGGTACTTGAATGCCTGTTATGCTTAATGACTTTCCTTCCTTGATCCACCACTAAGGTACCCAAACACTTGAAGGTGATGGAGTTACCTCATGCAACTGGAAGTCTTCACTCAGTGCTGCCCTGTGCTGTTTTGTCACTTCAGGCCATCATTATATCGAGTTGGTCAACATGCTGTCCATCTTATTTAGAATTTATTGAGAGGAAGCAGTGATTAGCCTAAATAGGGTGTGAAGAGTCCAGTGTTTTCTCCTCTGGCACTGTGCGTTCTGTGATTGAGAAGACAAGCTGGTGTTTGTGTCTTTCCTGTGGGAAGAATAATAAGACCAACTGCAATTTGAAACCCCACATGAGAACAATTTTGTGGAGAAAAGCCACCACGAATCAGAGGAACATCCTGAACAGCTGATGCCACTATAATTGCACTTGGAATGGAAGGAATAGAAGGGAAATGACAGTGATTTCAGCCTGTGTTCATAAAGTAACCTTCCTTGTTGTCTTTTGCATGCATTTTGTTTCTCCCAGCAAAAGGATGTTGAGAAGTGCTTTGTCCAGTTCTTTGTTATACTCCATTGTTTGTGACACTCATGCTAAGAGTGGAATATAACAGGCCCACCCCAACTCCCATTGAACTCAAGTGGGAGTTTTGCCATTTAATTTAGTGAGAGCAGGATCATTCGCGATATCCCTTTGTTAGGACTCGATTGTATATAATGATGAATTAGGAGGAATTTGTTGCCAATCTGAAGGTTGAAGGCAATTTGGGTGAAAGTGATCATGAAATGATTTAATTATTCCAAGGAAGGGAAAGAGTTGAGAGCAGGAGAATAAGAACAATGGATATTAAAGTCCCCTGGGAAGAAAATCTAAGGGAAACAGAAGGTCAGGAGAGCTGGCAGTTCCTTCAAGAGACAATATTAAAGGCAGGACTGCAAACTATCCAGATACAAAGGAAAAAGAGGGAGAATAGTATGAGGCTAATATCAGGAGTGCTTGATCTGGAAAGTGAAAAGGAATCCTGCAGCAAGTAGAAGCATGGACAAATTGCTAAGGATGAGTACAGAAGAATAGCACAAGCATGTAGGGACAAAGTCAGAAAGACCAAGGCACCAAAATGAGTTTAACCTAGCAAGGGATGTAAAAGGCAGTAAGAAAAGGTTCTTTAAAAACATTGAAGAGCAAGACTAGATGAAGGAAAGTGTAGGTCCTCTACTTAGTGGGGAAGAAGTGTTAATAATGTATGGCATCAAGAAGGCGGAGGCGTTTAATACCTATTTTACTTCAGTCTTCACTGAAAAGGTAAATTGTGGCCAGATACTTAACACAATCAATATTTGCAATCGGGGGAAGGAAGGGAAGCCAAAAGAGGGGAAGAAAAGTTCGAGAATATTTAGGTAAGTTAGATGTATCCAAGTCGGCAAGGCATGATGAAATTCATCCTAAGGTACTTATGGAACTAGATGAAGCAATTATCTTTGAGAACTCATGAAGGACAAGTGAGATCTCAGAGGACTGGAGAAGGGCAAACATAGCGCCTGTTTTTAGTAAGGGGAATAAAGAGGACCCAGTGAATTATGGACCCATCAGCCTAACTTCAACACCTGGAAAGATATGGGAACAAATTATTAAACAATCAGTTTGTAAGCACCTCGAGGATAATAGGGTGATAAATAAAAGACAACATGGATTTGTCAAGAACAAATCTTGCCTAATTTCCTTCTTGACAAAGGTATTAGCCTAGTGAATAGAGGGGTTTGCTGGGGTTTACGGACCACACACTAAAGCCAATACAGGGATGGGCTGGACCCATCCTTGGCCAGCAAAAGTCTGTTCTTCAGGCACTATCAAGCATGTTCCTGGGGAGATGACCAGTACAAAGGGACCTCCAGCAGCAACCCAGACTGTGGAAGGCGGTGTAACAGAGTCACCGGGTGATGCTCTGGAACTACTCCATACGAAGCCAGTCAGGGCTCTGGGGGAGCCTCCTTTCTGTGAGCAGACTGTCTTCAGAGCAAGAAGCTTCCACAGCTTCCACCTTCCTGAGTCAGACCTTGAAGCATTCAGCATCCCCTTCTCGCACCGTGTACTTCCCCCAGCGAGTCCTGGGGAAGCCAGAGGGCCCTGCACCCCAATTCCGCAGTTAGACGTGACTCTCAGCCAGCTAATAAAACAGAAGGTTTATTAGATGACAGGAAAACGGTCTAAAACAGAGCTTGTAGGTACAGGAAACAGGACCCCTTAGTCAGGTCCATCTTGGGGGCCAGGGAGCCCAGAGCCCCATCTGGGCTTCCTTCCATTTCTCCAGCCAGCTCCAAACTTGAAACTCTCCCGCCCCTCCTCTGGCCTTTGTCTCTTTCTGGGGCCAGGAGGCCACCTGATCTCTTTGTTCTTCAACACTTTCAGTTGGCACCTCTGCAGAGGAGGGGCCCAGGCCATCAGTTGCCAGGAGACAGGGTGTCGGCCATTTTCTGTGCAGACATCATCACGCTGGCCCTCTAGGGCTCTGCAACAATCACGCACCCTTATCCCACCACCTAGATACGTAAGAAATTCCTAGGGGAAGCTGAGGCACCCACACAGTATTCAGAGAGAACATTAAGAACATTCCCACTTCGTCACAGGCGGAGAAGGCAATGATAATTTTTAGCTGATCTCTCATTCCTGAGGATAACAAAAAGGCACAGAGAGCGTAGCCACTGCTGACCTCCCAAAGCTGCCCAGGCCTGCATGCTGCCACTCTGTGTACTGCAGATAAAAAGTGTACCTCTCTTTGTTGTACTGTGTGTACTCTTCTAGTGTGAGGAAATTAATGAAAAGTCAATAGCTGTGTCCAGCTCTGCAGGGGGCACCAACACTGTAATGGGAAATAAATTCATACATAAATTCATACCCAAGATTCCTTGCCCTGCATCGGGTTTGCCTGTGCTCAACTGTCAGGGCTGACTGGACTGTGGTGGAATCTCAAACAGGTCCTGGCTCATGATATACCTGGACCCCCTGCCCCCCCAGTTTCATGTCCCCCATCCTCCTCATCTTCCTCCCCCAACTCCCCCTCATCCTTGCTGTTCATGCCAGGGTGTCACGGAGTGCCTCTGTCACTACCTGGTGAACCTCACTCCCTGGCTAGGTCAGGTAGCTTCACAGTCACACACGCACTGGGCAGTTTATCTTTCATCAAGATGTGTATTTATTCCCCTCTTACATAGTGATACAGGGTAGGCTTCCCTGCAGCCCTCACTCCCCAGCCCAGACTCACCGTCTGAGCTTCCTCCTGAGCTCCTTCTGAGCTACCCCTTGCTTCCTGTTTCCTCCCCTTATATTCTCCCCAGTTACTGTGTTAACCCAGTATTGTCACCCTGGTGCTTGCAGTCCCCCACCAGAAAATGTATACTTGCCCTCAACTGGGCCTCCAGCCTTCCTCAGGCTGCAGCAATGTCAGTGCACAGGGTGCTGCTGATAGCGCCCTGTCACACAGGGGCCTGTCACTCAGGTTCCTCAGAGGTATCTGTCAAGGTTCCTTCCCCACTCTGAACTCTAGGGTACAGATGTGGGGACTTGCACGAAAGACCCCCTTCGCTTATTCTTACCAGCTTAGGTTAAAAACTTCCCCAAGGTACAAACTTTGCCTTGTCCTTGAACAGTATGCTGCCACCACCAAGTGTTTTAAACAAAGAACAGGGAAAGAGACAACTTGGAGACGTCTTCCCCCAAAATATCCCCTTTCCTGGGGAAGACTTGATAATAATCCTCACCAATTGGTACAGGTGAATACAGACCCAAACCCTTGGATCTTAAGAACAATGAAAAATCAATCAGGTTCTTAAAAGAAGAATTTTAATTAAAGAAAAGGTAAAAGAATCACCTCTGTAAAATCAGGATGGTAAATATCTTACAGGGTAATCTGATTCAAAACATAGAGAATCCCTCTAGGCAAAACCTTAAGTTATGAAAAGACACAAAAACAGGAATACACATTCTCCCCAGCACAGCTTATTTTACAAGCCATTAAACAAAAGAAAATCTAATGCATTTTCTAGCTAGATTACTTACTAACTTAACAGGAGTTGTAAGGCTTGCATTCCTGATCTGTTCCTGGCAAAAGCATCACACAGACAGCCCAAACCCTTTGTTCCCCCCCTCCAGATTTGAAAGAATCTTGTCCCCTCATTGGCCATTTTGGGTCAGGCGCCAGTGGGGTTACCTTAGCTTCTTAACCCTTTACAGGTGAAAGGATTTTGCCTCTGGCCAGGAGGGATTTTATAGCACTGTATACAGAAAGGTGGTTACTCTTTCCTTTGTATTTATGACAGTATCTATGGTGGTATGTGGTGCAGTGGTGGTGTCTCCGCCCAGTACAGCATGCAGCTCTTTGTAAAAAGTGCCAGGTCTGTGCCTTGACTGTTGGCCTTCCTGGCCTTCTGATATGCCTGCTGCAGTCCCTTCACTTTCGTGTGGCACTGCTGATGATCCCTGACATACCCCTTCTTCTGCTTCCCTGTGTAATCTGCTCATAGATGCCCACGTTTCTAGGGCTGGTCCATAGCTATGCTTGTAAAGTCTCTTCTCCACACAAACCCAGGAGATCCAGTATCTCCTGTAGACTCCAGGCTGCAGCGCATCTAGAGCATGTAGCCGGCACAGTCAGCGGGGAAGGTGCACACAACAATGGAGAGCTGTGAGGTGTGCATGCCAATATGGACGATCAGGAAAAGACATTTCAAAAATTCCCTGGGTTTTAAGCAGCTGGGGTAGGGGGTGTGGGGCGGGGCGAGGATGGCAGGGCTTCTGGTATGCATGACCCTTGGGCAGTGGAGTTAATAACTGTGACAAGAGCAGTCACTTTCAAGCATTGTCAGATAGGAGCTGGAGGACTCCTGTGACAAGGGAAGGTCATGCCTGACTAATCTAATCGCCTTTTATGATGAGATTACTGGTTCTGTGGATGAAGGGAAAGCAGTGGATGTATTGTTTCTTGACTTTAGCAAAGCTTTTGACACGGTCTCCCATAGTATTCTTGTCAGCAAGTTAAGGAAGTATGGGCTGGATGAATGCACTATAAGGTGGGTAGAAAGCTGGCTAGATTGTCGGGCTCAACGGGTAGTGATCAATGGCTCCATGTCTAGTTGGCAGCCGGTATCAAGTGGAGTGCCCCAAGGGTCGGTCCTGGGGCCGGTTTTATTCAATATCTTCATAAATGATCTGGAGGATGGTGTGGATTGCACTCTCAGCAAATTTGCGGATGATACTAAACTGGGAGGAGTGGTAGATACGCTGGAGGGGAGGGATAGGATACAGAAGGACCTAGACCAATTGGAAGATTGGGCCAAAAGGAATCTGATGAGGTTCAATAAGGATAAGTGCAGGGTCCTGCACTTAGGACGGAAGAACCCAATGCACAGCTACAGACTAGGGACTGAATGGCTAGGCAGCAGTTCTGCAGAAAAGGACCTAGGGGTGACAGTGGACGAGAAGCTGGATATGAGTCAGCAGTGTGCCCTTGTTGCCAAGAAGGCCAATGGCATTTTGGGATGTATAAGTAGGGGCATAGCGAGCAGATCGAGGGACGTGATCGTTCCCCTCTATTCGACATTGGTGAGGCCTCATCTGGAGTACTGTGTCCAGTTTTGGGCCCCACACTTCAAGAAGGATGTGGATAAATTGGAGAGAGTCCAGCGAAGGGCAACAAAAATGATTAGGGGACTGGAACACATGAGTTATGAGGAGAGGCTGAGGGAGCTGGGATTGTTTAGCCTGCAGAAGAGAAGAATGAGGGGGGATTTGATAGCTGCTTTCAACTACCTGAAAGGGGGTTCCAAAGAGGATGGCTCTAGACTGTTCTCAATGGTAGCAGATGACAGAACGAGGAGTAATGGTCTCAAGTTGCAGTGCGGGAGGTTTAGATTGGATATTAGGAAAAACTTTTTCACTAAGAGGGTGGTGAAACACTGGAATGCGTTACCTAGGGAGGTGGTAGAATCTCCTTCCTTAGAGGTTTTTAAGGTCAGGCTTGACAAAGCCCTGGCTGGGATGATTTAACTGGGAATTGGTCCTGCTTCGAGCAGGGGGTTGGACTAGATGACCTTCTGGGGTCCCTTCCAACCCTGATATTCTATGATTCTATGATTCTATGACTGTTAGGGTCAACACAGGTAACCCAGTGCCTACACTCACGCTGTGTCAACCTCAGTGCATCAACCGTGGTCTCTGCCGCTGAGGGAGGTGCTGTTACAATATTGGAGTGATGGAGAGCTTACATTGACAGGAGCTTACATTGGTGGGAGACTAACTTAAATGGCAACACAAGCACAAATAGGTCAACACAAGGCAGCTTACGTCAACCTAACTTTGTCATATAGACCAGGCCTTTTAGAGTCTGTCAGGCTTAATGCTGGTAGAATGTTATTAAAATTAAATTGTTAAAACTGAAGTAAAATATGTAGTCTTTGGACTTTCCTAAATGCTGGTGAGTGGATGAGTGTGATACTCATGTGCTAATCTCTGTATTTCTCATATTAAGAGTAATGGCTCTACATTTGTGTTACATAACTCTAACATTGCTGGGACAGACCTCATGATAACAAACCAATAAACATTGCTGAGTCTCACTCACAGAAATGGTTATACCCCTTGGGGGAGAGAATGGTCAATTAATACCCATTACAAAGCAACATAACAAGAGAAAACTCTTTTGAGTCTCAGTTCTGTCTGAGGGGTTGGAGCAAATGCAGTTGTATCATAAAGCTTGGCTGTAGACAATGGACCGTGTGGTCTGGATGAAAGCTGGAGGCATGTAGGTAAGTATAGAGGTCAGTAGGTTTCCGATATAGGGTGCTGTTTATGTGACCATCGCTTATTAGCACTGTAGTGTCCAGGAAGTGGATCTCTTGTGTGGACTGGTCCAGGCTGAGGTTGATGGTGGGATGGAAATTGTTGAAATCATGGTGGAATTCCTCAAGAGCTTCTTGTCCATGGGTCCAGATGGTTAAGATGTCACCAATGTAGTGCAAGTAGAGTAGGGGCGTTAGAGGACAAGAGCTGAGGAAGCGTTGTTCTAAGTCAGCCATAAAAATGTTGGCTTACAGATAGCCCCCCAACCTGAAGCAAATACTCACCAGCAACCACACACCATACAACAAAAACACTAACCCAGGAACCTATCCTTGTAACAAAGCCCATTGCCAACTGTGTCCACATATCTACTCAGGGGACACCATCACAGGACCTAATCACATCAGTCACACTATCAGAGGCTTGTTCACGTGCACATCTACCAATGTGATATATGCCATCATGTGCCAGCAATGCCCCTCTGCCCTGTACATTGGTCAGACTGGACAGTCTCTACGTAAAAGAATAAATGGACACAAATCAGATGTCAAGAATTATAACATTCAAAAACCAGTCGGAGAACACTTCAATCTCCCTGGTCACTCGATTACAGACCTAAAAGTCGTAATATTACAACAAAAAACTTCAAAAACAGACCCCAATGAGAGACTGCTGAATTGGAATTAATTTGCAAACTGGACATCATTAAATTAGGCTTGAATAAAGAATGGGCGTGGATCGGTCATTGCACAAAGTAAAACTATTTCCTCATGCTTATTTCCCCCTCCCCCCAACTGTTACTCTCACCTTCTTGCCAACTGTAGGAAATGGGCCATCCTGATTATCACTACAAAAGGTTTTTTTCTCCTGCTGATAATAGCTCACCTTAATTGATCACTCTCATTATAGTGTGTATGGCAACACCTATTTTTTTCATGTTCTTTGTGTGTGTGTGTCTGTCTGTCTGTCTATCTCTTCCTACTGTATTTTCCATTGTATGCATCTGATGAAGTGGGTTTTAGCCCATGAAAGCTTATGCTCAAATAAATTTGTTAGTCTTTAAGGTGCCACAAGTACTCCTTGTTCTTTTTGCTGATACAGACTAACACGGCTACCACTCTGAAAGACAGGGATGCAGCTCTATGTAAATCCAAGGTAGTATTTGGCATATTGGTTGCCTTTGTCCAGAGCAGCAGTTCTCAACCTGTGGCCCAGTTAGCAAGGCTGCCGGCTGTGTGGCAGAGTCTGGTTCCCAGCTGCCTGGTGCAGTAGGGCTCCGGGGTCAGGGCTGCCAGGCAGCCCCACGGGATTCAGGGTCAGGGCTCCTGGCCCCACAGGGTCTGGGGTCTGAGACTGCTGGCTGGCAGGGTCCAGGGTCACCAGCCGGCCCCACATGGTGGGGGACCAGGCTGCTGGCTGGCCCCACGGGATCTAGGGTCCAGGATCGGTGTTGGGACCCTGTCCAGATCCAGGGCAGGGTCCGGGGCTGCCGGCCAGCCCCGTGGGCTCTGGGGTTGGCGATGCTGGCCCCAGGGGGCCCAGGTCATTGTCAGAGACCAGCATGGGGTCCAGCAGGTTGTGGTTGCTACACAGCGGGGTCCGGTGTCCCTGCCACCTGGCCCCCCAGCCAGGGCTCCGCTCCTGGCCCCACTCTGTGGAGGGGTCTCTGGATGGAAGACACTGGCCATAGGGGTCTGTGGGATGGGGCTCAGGGGAAGGGGGCTCTGTGGTTCTCAGCCTGTGGCCCAGGTAACACATTGTGGGCCCTGGGCCACATATTTAGGTTGAGAACCACTGGTCCAGAAAAATTCATCCACCAAACAATGTATTTACATAACCCTCTTCTCTAATTTATGCCATATATTTTCACTGTGTTGCATAATTTAGCTCTCTAAAATGCTTTATGTATCATTTGAATGGAAAATAATTTTATATTGCATTTGTGTTGCATAGCATGTGCTTTAATTACAGGGGTACTGGAATATATATCTGGATAGGCATTGTCTAGTGGTTAGAGCAGAAGAGGAGGGATCAGGATTCCTGGGTTCTATTTCCAATTTCCCCACTGTCCTACTGTGTGTTCTTGTGCAAATCACTCAAGAGTAAATTTTTAAACTTGCATGTCTAAAGTTAGGCCCTTTAATAAACATTTAGGTAACTAATAAGCGGCCTGTTCATTAACAGATTTCTGGACAGATGCAGCGAAGGCTAACCTCAGATTATTTCTTTTCTTTTTTTTGAATTTAGGACAAAATCCAATTAGTCTTTAAGCAAAGCCTTAGTCGTTATTAGTCACGGTGGAATGCTAAGATTTCTTATCAAGAATCCATAAATACAGGCACCCTGTAAAGATAAAAATATAGAGATTTGTTTAAAATGAATGGGGGTGGTATAATAACTAAGGCTGGGCAACTAATTCATAAGGCAAAATTTATCACTGCCCTTGGCAATTTGCCTGCAAACAGATCATGATTTTCTGGAATGAAGGAAATTATTTCAATGGAGCTACATCAGTTTAAACCAGCAGTATGTATTTAGCTCTTCTACATTCATGTACATAATGGAAATCCTGGCTGAGCTCTTGATATTTACATAGAGTCCTCAACTTAAGAGAAAGCACCTTTTGGTTTTGATAATGGCGGGGGGGGGGGGGGGGGAATAAGCCTCTAGGTTTCTGGGTCCAAATCGTGGTCACTTTTAAAGGCAATTTAGAATGAAATAGCTTGAAAGTGAAGTAAAGTGAGGAGAATTATGCTGTCTGCTATATCACAAAGCTCCTCATCAGGGAAACAACTGGTATAAATGATGCTGAAGTGGAGTGTAGCCTAATTAGAGATTAAGTCACATTCTAGGTGATTAGCCATAGTCCTGAGGGAGCATCGCACTCCCACTGCTCACCTGGATAGAACTGCGGAGATTCATTAAACAAAATCAAGTACAGCCTTCACCAGATAAAAAGAGCCAATATACACAGAAGCAAAGAGAGCTCGGTTTTGGCTCTCCCTCCCTAAATTCCATCTGTAGCTTCACTGAGCACTGTTTAAAAAGTTGCAATGTCCCATCCTAAAGGTGGTTGCATTTCAGTGGCAGGAGTCTGTAGATATAAGTATCATGGTCCTTCATCCAAAGCACATTGTAGTCTATGGAAGTTTTACCTTTCCCATCCTCCCGTGCACTCATTGCCCATTATCAATTGTACCATTAATAGTGACATCAGATAGACTGTCTGCTCTCTTTAGTGCCCTAGCTCATTCTTCTTACCTCTTCTCCTACCACATTCAGAAAGAGAAATGGAAGTCTAACTGACTCTCCCTGCTTCATACCTTGTGCTCACGGAGGTCCAGCCCCTCCGCCCCCAGTACCTTTTGGTGGCCACAATGGGTAAATAAGAATACCAAGACAGTTGGAGCGTACACGCCCATTGTCTGGCACACTAGCAATATCTGCTAGTTAAAGCAAATGAGTCATAGTGGACTGGAGCAGAGATGTGCCCCTGACCATGATTCAGTGATTGGTTTTGGCTCATCTTGGAGAGAAGTCTGATCTGAGAGTGGATCTGGGGATTAGTTTCAGGACAATCTCTAATGTTAACTCCCCTTCTCAGCTTCTGATCCTGGCTTTATGTATATTTGAGAAACTGAATATTTCTTATTCTCTCTCCTCTCTTCTCCTGATTCAAGCTTGCAAATATGTTTCCATGCTGCTGCTCCCTCATTCGTATTGATTATTTTTTTTACTAGTGGCATCCACACAAGGGGTCATTAGAGGCCACATTGCGGGTGGTGAAGAGGGACACCAATGCTTAAGGAGTGTCACGAGCAGAAAGAATTGGTTGAGCTTTGGTTTCCCAATGTTGAGGCTCACAGGACATTGGGTAGAGTCCACACAAAACTTAAGGCTTGCCAGAGATGAAGTTCATTTCCTTTTTTGTGGGTCCTAGTGCTGTAGTTCTAACTGAAGGATGGTACAATGGCTAGCTTGAGAGCTGGGAGAACCAGGTTCAATTTCCCGCTCTGTGTGACCTTGGGCAAGTTATAGGAAACCAGACTGCATCAGCCCTAAAGTCTAGTATTCCATCTCTGACAGTGGCCAGCTTCAGAGGAAGACTTAAGAAAGCAGAGGTGGGATGATCCATTCCTCTATTAGGTCTCATCCTGATCTCTAATGGTTAGAGCTTCTTAAACCCAGAAGCACAAGGTTTAATCCCATCCAAAATTTGTAACTCTAGATAATCTTGATATACGTGTCCAATCCCTTTTTTAATCTTAAATTCTTGGTCTCAGTTGCTGCCTGTGGCAGTGAGTTTCAAGGGTTAATTATATAGAGAAGGAAACATTTTTTCACCCAATCAATTTTTAATTCCCCACCTTTTAATTTCATTGAATGTCCCTCTGCCTATGTGTGCCTCAGCTCCCAAACATGTAAAATGGGGATAATAGCACCTCCCTACTTCATTGGTGATTAAAGATCATGAGGGGATTAGTGCTATGGAAAGGGAGAGGCTTAGAAGCGTGATAGTGTGACATTCTATACCCTGGGGGAGCATACTGTAACCCCCATATTCCTCATTTTCATATAATCGTGATCTTACATATAAAGCATGCCTTGTAAGGTATCAGGGGAAAGGTTATGATCTTCTGAAAATCATTTTGCTATCCATATATGTGTATCATTAATGCATATGAAGTTATGAAAATTGTGTTGTATGATTGTCACTAAAACATGCTGTAAATTGGGGAATCACCCAGATATTAGCTCCCCAGAGGCAACAGCAAGGAAAGTAACTAACGCCTGGGCCCCAGGGGTCAAACAACCCATCAACAGCCATTGTCCAGCAAGGGAGCTACAATGCAATGACTCATCTGCATGAGGCCACATCAGGGGAATTGCTCAACCTTGCTTGGAGAGACTCAGCAATGCCCCCCACACATGCCTAGACTTGTACTCCCCAAGCACATGGACTGAGGGTATAAAACAGAGAGAATGGACACATACGTGGCCCTTCTCCTGCCCCCACCTTCTCTGCAAGTATCTAAGACACTGAGAAGAAGACAAAAAGAAAAGGAGTACTTGTGGCATCTTAGAGATTAACAAATTTATTTGAGCATAAGCTTTTGTGAGCTACAGCTCACTTCATCGGCTTGGAAAGCTTATGCTCAAATAAATTTGTTAGTCTCTAAGGTGCCACAAGTACTCCTTTTCTTTTTGTGGATACAGACTAACACGGCTGCTACTCTGAGAAGAAGACAAGACTCCAACAGAGGAGATTGGCCCAGGTTTAAGGAACAAACCTGTATATTAAGGACTGCAATATCTACTGGGGTGAGAAAAACTGCTTAATCTAATTGCTGCCCAGTCTAATAGGATTGAGAGTTTAGACTGCATGCTTATATTGTATTTCTTTTGGTAACTAACTCTGACCTTTTGCCTATCACTTAATATCACTTAAATCTATCTTTGTAGTTAATAAATTTGTTTGTTCTACCTGAAGCAGTGTGTTTGGTTTGAAGAGTGTCAGAGACTCCCCTTGGGATAACAAGCCTGGTACATATCAATTTTTTGTTAAATTGATGAGCTCATATAAGCTTGCTGCATCCAGTGGGCATACCGGACATTGCAAGACGGAGGTTCCTAGGGTTGTGTCTGGGGCTGGAGATATTGACTAGTGTCACTCGGTTGCACAATCCAAGGAGTACCTTACATGCTAGAGGCTGTGCGTGAACAGCCCAGGAGTGGGGGTTCTCACAGCAGAGCAGGGTAAAGCTGGCTCCCAGAGTCAAGGACTGGAGTTACCTAGCAGATCACTGGTCCAGATAACACCAAAGGGGAACGTCAGAGCTAGCTTTGCTTGAGCCGGTGTTATTGACTGCAATGGAAATTGCTTGTACTCAGAGGCTGCACAATCATCCCCCCACCCTGGATGTGTAACTGACGCCACCGTTTACATCATCAGTGAACCTGCTCAACCCAGACTGCAGGGTTAAGCCTTCAGTCGAGAAATTTGAGATGCTTTTGCACCCACACCACCCACCTCCAACTCCATCTCTTCCAACGTCTTCCTCCCCCAACATCAGGAAGACTGAAAGAAACAGGCTGCTGGCGGGAGGAGCTGTCAGAGCTGTTTCTTGGAGCTTTCTGAGCTGGTCTGTAAATGCAGAATTTCCAGTAATTGGGGAGGGTGAAGTCTATTCTTAAGGTTCAAATTCACCCCGTCCAAAGGGTCAACAAAAAGCCTGAGCATCATGTAAGTCCGACTTACATTCTTTTCAGGAGAGGCTACTAGAAGAGTGTATTTTTTATCATAGTTTTAGAGTCCAGGTCCTCCCAGAGTGAGGACAGGTGCACCAGTTTATTAAGTGTACAAATCAAACTAAATATAGACATTTAAGTGTGGTAGTACACACCCAGCCCCAGTTCATCACCAGTAGATTAAAGGCCCCAATTATACAACCCTTACTCACAGGAGTAGTCCCACTGAGATCATTCAGACTATTCCCATGAGTAAAGAAGTCAGGATCAGGCCCTCGGTGGCTGCTGTCTACTGTTAAACGCCGAATTGGTGGCACTGCCTGCAAAATCCATGGTACTGCGAGGGCTGAGAGAGAGAATGAGGCAGCAGCAAAGAGAGGATAACTTGTCAGTGAACTCATTTGATCCTCCCACTAAAATGAGTTTATATTTAAAAAAATCTCAACCAGGGACCTGTCAAGCTACCTAAGACGAAAGGGTAGGTAAGGGAAAGTCTTCTCCAGTGACTCATCCAGGCATAAGAGAGAACAGTTCTGACGCTCCTTCGGGTTACAAGCAGTAAATGTCTCACTTCTATCAGATGCTCAGCTGGGTGGAAATGCTGGCGGAAGGCCTCTTTCCCCACATCATAACTTGAGCCCCAAAGCACCCTGGCAGAGCCTGGTTGCTATGACTCTGAAGACACTGTCTGTACAGCACAAGTGGAAGGGCTGAGCTTTGTGTCATTAAGAAAAGCCACTGTTGTTTACTAACGGCCTGTTGGGGCCTGATTCTCCTCTCATTCAAACCAACAGGATACAATAGGAGGGATTATGGGAGTTTGACCCTTGTCCCATAATTCCCCTGGCCTCCAGAAGGTATCCCGCAATCCAATGAAAAAACTGCCTACAATGCTGTTATACCAGTATAAGATATGGTCTACAGTTAAAACTTAAGTTGACGTAGTTACAGTGCTCAGGGGTCTGAAAAATCTATACTCCTAAGCACTGTACGTATGTTGACTTAAATCCTGGTGTAGATGCAGCTAGGCTGATGGAAGAATGCTTCCAGTGACATAGCTACTGTCACTTGGGGAGGTGGAGTTGCTACAGAGAGAGAAAAATCCCCTCTGTCACTGCAGACTGCATCTATACTACAGCTGCCCTAGCCATGCCAGTGTAGCACCCCTAATATAGACATGGGTGTGAACTTAAAGTGCTATAGTTATACTGCTGTAACTCCCCATGTGGACACGCTTATTCCAGGATAAAAGGGCCCTTTCCCAGTTTAGTTTGTCACTTTGAAAGTGACTTATTCCAGAATTAGTGTGTCCAAACATGGAGTTATACTGGTATAACTACAGCAGTGTAACTTTACCAGTGCGGGTATAACTAAGGGCACGTCTTCACTAGCAACGTGGCTGTGTAGTTGCAGCGTAGCGCTGGGAGAGAGCTATAAAAAACCCACCTCCACGAGGGGAAGAGCTCCCAGCACTGGTGCACTGTCTACACTGGCAATTTACAGCACTGAAACTTGCAGTGCTCAGAGGTGTATATTTTCACACCCCTGAGCGAGACAGTTGCAGCGCTGTAAAGTACCAGTGTAGACAAGCCCTGAGCATCAGCTGGTATGGCTACACTGCAATTACAGGTGTGATCGCAGCACATGTACACATACCCAAGCTAGATTTGAGCTAATTATCTTGAATAACAATAGGATGAGAACCTGGCGGCTTGTCCTGTGCTCAGTCCTTTACATAATGCTGCATGTCTTCAGAGAGACAATGGCCATGGAGTTGCGGGAAGCACTAATTATAACAATGAGCTTCGCACTGACTGGCAGCCCTACGGTGTCTAGAGAAGACACAACAGAGTATTTTCAGAGGATTGAAACCTTACTCTTTTCTGGTTTACTTCTCTGTTCGAAGTGCCTCAGGAGTGAGATGGTGTCACACTCCTTGAAATTGCAAGAAGGCACCGTTAGACTCTGGAATAATTTCCCAAAGGATGTGGTGAAAGCCTCATAGCTTGACACACTTAAAGCTAGATAGGACAAAAGCCATGGGGAATACACTATAGGGGACAATCCTGCTCTGGCTCCTGGTGGGTCTTTTCCATCTCTCTTTCCTATGAATCCTATCATACACATGAATGAGACTTAGTTTGTGTGTAGATAGGGCCATCTAGTGGATAACAATGTAATCTTTTTCCTACCTAAATATAGAATATTCAAAATATGCTAGTATCAAAAATTATCTGTGCTAATGAATACAGTTGAACACCGATTTTTATGAACTGGGGAATGAGGAGTCCATGAAATTTAACATCTCCAAATTACAACAGGTACGGTGCATACATTAATTTGTTAATCATTCAATGATAACGTACATAACGAATGAATGGTAACAAATGTTCAATGTGCCTCTTACAGTCTTGTCTGTTTGTGTGAACACAGTGTTCCTGTAGCCACTGGTGAAATAATACACCCATGTTTTGAGTGTGCCTGTCCTCTGCTCAAGTATACATGCATGTACCTTGTTGATCGATGGATAAGATTTTCTTTTCCCTATCAGGAAAAATGATTCATATAACCACTCACTCATAAGAGCAGGGTTCTGCGTAAATATAATAAAATTAAATAACATTTTGTGTTAGATCCTGTTCTTAAGATGCTGCCTGTATTTCTGTTGAACGTCTGAATTCCTCAGAGAAGGAGGATACAAAGTTTGGGGGCATATTTTAAAACCTTGGACTATATGTTCTTCCTCTGATCCCACGGTGCTACTCGAATTGATGCTGCAGCAGTGCTTTAACGCTGCCAGTGTAGACAAGCCCTAAGCCACCCCTAAGCTCTCCCAGCGCTCTAAAAAAACCCACCTCCATGGCTCCCAGCACTGGTGCACTGTCTACACCAGCGCTTTACAGCGCTGAAACTTGCTGCACTCAGGGGGGTGTTTATTCACACCCCTGAGTGAGAAAGTTGCAGAGGTGTAAAGTGCCAGTGTAGACAAGCCCTCAGTTACACCAACCTAAGCACCAGTGTGGACAGTGCTATGTCAGTGGGAGAGCTTCTCGGTGCAGCTGCGCCGCTATAGCGCTTGTAATGAAGACTAGCCCATAGATTCCTTCTACCCAACAGGAGACAGCAAACCATATCCTGAAATTTTCTGTTCTTCCTCCCACCCACTCCACCATCTAAACCTCCATCCCATGGGTGTTTACACAGCAGGGGTGAGCACGTGTGTGGGTGACTACATTCTCACCATACTTACCATTTCAATTGCAAATCATAGGGCAGGTCTACACTACCGCGGGGATCGACCCTCTGACGTCGATCCACTGGCAGTTGATTTAGTGGGTCTAATAAAGACCCGCTAAATTGACTGCAGATCACTCTCCAGTGTGACCCCTGTACTCTACCCCTGACGAGAAGAGTAAGGTAAGTCGACAGGAGATTTTCTCCCGTCAACCCCCCGCGGTGTAGACCCTGCGGTAACTTGACCTAAGGTAGCTGGAGTTGCGTAGCATAGGTCGACTTACCGCGGTAGGGTAGACATAGCCTATAGTTTTCACTTCCTGCCCTGCTGTTGGATACTGTTGCTATGTGCAACTAATCAGCTTTTAAATTTCACCAGCAGGTGATGCCATTCTTTTCTATATAATACTTTCAGCATTTACTTCAGAGCACAGTACAGACACCAACTAACTAATCCGTACAGTACTCCTAAGCGGCAGGCAAATATCGTCCCCATTTGATGATGTGGAAATTTAGATGGATAGATTAAGTGACTTGCAGAAGGCCATGGAGGGAGTAAATTAGGGTGACTAGATAGCCTAGACTAGATAGGGTGACTTCATCCCAGCATGAAAAATTGGGATGGAGGTGGGGAGTAATAGGCACCTATATAAGACAAAATCCGGAATATTGGGACTGTCCCTTTAAAAACGGTACATCTGGTCAACCTAGAGTCAGTGTCAGTCACTAGTTCCTGGCTCAAGCTACGTGACCACACTGCCTGTCTCTGTACAGAGCTTCTGAAGTTCTTGAGGATCCTTTTGAATAAAAGGAGTTACACAGATGGGAAAAAATGTCATGGAACTTGGCATTAAACTGTAGGCATTAAACTGAGCCCTACTTCCTTAGCAAGTCAATGATAAATTTTATCAGAGTTTGCATGCAAGAATTTACCAGAATTTACATACCTACATTTTTTTAGGTCTCCTACAGAAATTGTAACATGTCTCTTGTTTAGAGCATTCCAGACTTCTAGAGAGGAAAAAGATTGCATTGCTCAGGCATGGCAGTGCCAATGGCCACTGCACCAAAATTGCCTTTGAAAATATACATAAAATTCTATCAAAACAAGGTCCTGGTGCTGCACCATTAAAGTCACTGGGTTCTTTGTCATTGATTTCAATGAGCCACAGTTACAGTTGGTTGAAATTCCTCAAATTTTTTAATTCAAAATTTGAAACAAAGTCTAGAAAAATTTCAGTAACATTTCCACAAATTATTTCTCGACCAGCTCTTATTCCTTGACCAGCTCTATACTTCAGCAACCTATTTTGAATAATCAAAATTTTGAAAATAAGGGGTGAAACTTCTACAAAATTGTGTTGAAATTCTCCTTTCTACAAACACACACACTCTCTCCCTGCTTCCGAACCAGCTCTCCCTGTGACCCTAATATTTGCTTGATGGAGTATCTTCCTTGATGGAGGCCTAGACTTGCTTCTTAGCTGAGTTCATCAACACTAAACTTGTTGATCATATAACCCTGCAGTTATATGGATTTTCAGACTGTGGGGAAAGTGTTTGGGCCACAGTTTGGGCACTCCTAGTGGAAGTTTGTGTAGTTAATCTCCAAACATTAACAGATGAAAGGTAACAGCTTGAGGTTAGCTATTCTCAAGTACCATTTTGTTACTAATCATCCATTCATACCATATATAAAAAGAAAAGGAGGACTTGTGGCACCTTAGAGACTAACCAATTTATTTGAGCATGAGCTTTCGTGAGCTACAGCTCACTTCATCGGATGCAAGTGATACCATATCCATCTGATACCATCTGAATTCATCTGATACCATATATAGAACACCAGCAGGACTCAAACAGCTTGGCCAGCAACAAATGTGTCAACAGAGATTCTGGATTTATGGCTCATTACAACAATTCGTAACACATCCCACTGCCTGCTAACCCTGAATTGACCACTTAATTTTAAGTGGTCTCCCACAGCATGTGTTAACTCCTTGTGTTTAACAGTCTGTCCCAATTTGTATTTAGCTCAGACACACTGGTTTCCTTCCCCAAATCTGAATAAGAGATCTGTGAAGTTTGAAAGCTTGTACCTTCCACCACTTGTCTACCCTGTCTCTCTCATATCCTGGGAGCAACACAACCACAACAATACAGCAAACAAATGTATTATTGTTATGTAATGACATTTCCCAGAGTAAAGACCTGCTTATGGACTCATCAAGATCTGTAATGTCTGGCTTTACAAGCTAATATGCCCAGAATCTCCTTCTATTGTTTCTAGTCTGTATTTGTTTCTGATCAGAAGCTGGGATAAAGAAGATGACAGTTGTTCTTTTGGATTTATATATATATTGACTGGTCTTTTTATTTTTCTTTCAGCACTTGAACACAAATAACGCATAAAGATTATGAGCAAAATTCACTATTGCTGTTAGCAGACAAACCTGTGAAATAATGGATTTCTCCAGTTTACTGTAACAGTATATTTTGGCTTGGTTACTGAAACCTGGTCTACACTAGAAAATTAAATCAGATTAACTAAATCCCTTGGGGTGTGAAAAATCCACACTCCTGAGCAGCATAGTTAAGCCAACCTAACCCACAGTGTAGACACTACTAAATTGACAAAAGAATTCTTCTGTTGACCTAGCTATTGCCTCTCGGGAAGGTGCAATATCTACAGCGATGGAAGAAGCCCTCCCATTGGTGTAGGCAGCGTCTACACTGAAGCGGTGCAGCGGTGCTGCTGTAGCATTTCAAATGTAGACAAGCTCTGAGCAATCCACAGCCACCACATAAAATTCTCACTCATGCTGCAGCTGCCATTGTCAGACCATATTCTGAGACAGGTCTGAATGACGCATAAATAGCATCTGAATGAGTTGGCAGCATATACCTTCTTGGTAGAGGTAGAGGGCACTGCTCCCCTCCAAATTTGACTTTGCCTCACCACCTCCAGTGCCATGAATAAACAGGAAAAAATAAATATCTTGTTCTTCCTAGGTGGCTGTTTCTCCATTCTGCTGCCTGCCTACAACACCACTGCTGTTCTCAGAGCTCCCACTCCCCAGAACTTCCATCTGTTGTCTGCCTACTGCATCAATGATGGCCCCAGAGTGCTTGCACCTCAGATCTTCCACCCACAGAACCAATAATGTCCCCAGAGCTGCTGGGGAGCTTTCATCTGTTGCCTGCCATGCTCCCACGGTTGCTCCTAGAGCACCTGCTTACTAGCATTCCCATCCACTGGGAGACTGTACCTTTCCTGTCCTCAGAGCTTTATTCTGCCTGCTCTTGGTCCACGGTACCACAAATATATCTTGAGCTCCAAGTCCCCACTGCATCTATTCACCTATCCTGACCCTTCTGTTCAAGCTGTGATAGATATTGCAACCACATGTAATATCTTTGGAGACCATATTGTATTAAATGTATGTATCTTTGTGGCCCAGGGATTGTATGTAACTCCAGGAAGGAGAGTTATCACAGGTCCTCCAGGAACCAAAAACAGTGGGGAGACAATTAAGGTGAATCACTTAGATTGTAAACACCTCTAGAGAGGTGCCACACCCTGGGGAGGTTTACATGTACTGGTTCTAGCTGGGTTTTCCTGAGACCAATAGACAAAGCAAGGGCCTTTGATATCAAAAGGCTAGGTTTAACTGGCTCAGGGCCTTCTTTCTCATCCACCAAGTGGACAGGACCTTCTGTCCAAGGAGGCCCCACCTCTTACAGAAGGGTTGGAAAGACTTTGGCCTACTAAGGGCCCCATAAGACTGATGCATGACTTCTGGGAAGCTTTTAGCATGCATATGGAATATTTTATTATATGTTTTATATGTAATGCTTTTACCTTAAGAACACATGTACTTGTTTAGAAGGAGCTGTGTTAACTTGTAACTGCTGGCAATATGCTGTTCACAGCCCTTGGAGAGAAAGCAAAGCACAGGTGCTGGCTTTTAGGCAGGCTGGTTTGTTGGGGATATCACAATGTAGGCAGGGAACTGTGCAGCCTTAAAACCCCTGGTGAGAAGGGAGAGAGACATGGGTCTCCACCCAAGACAGGTGACAACTAGGAGCTGGAAACTTTAAGTGGGTGCCCTCGCGGAATCATAGAGAGGGGAATACAGGTACAGTTACTCTGAAACCGTGACACAAACCACTTACAGATGGTCCTTCTCAGTTACTTCCTGAACATTTGTATGTTATTTGCCATTGTGCTTCAAGAGAAGAACTAGGCTCTGCTCTTCTTTAAAGGAAGAGTGCCATGACTTATAAGACACACTTAGCATCTGATGAGCAACCAGTTGCAAGTAACTAGGCAAATCTGCGTTTGTGCTAGAGAGCGGAGAATGAGAGCTGATAACTGCTGATGACCCAAAGGATGGAAACTGCTGACGTGTACACACATAACTTGAAGTAATGGCCCTTTTGGCAGCTCCCGGATTTTATGGCTATGCCTGCAGCTTTACAAGCTATGTTGTCATCTTCTCAGATCACAAAGCAATCAATGGTTGGAGAGGTGCTTTTGAAACCCCATATCTTTTTATTTTGTTACTGAAGCATCTTAGACTCTGCAGCATTTTGACTCTGCAGCAGTCCTGTATATCTCCTGGGTGTTGGATGAATACCAAATGACATTGTTTCCTCTTTTCCATAATATACGCATTCTGGAATTTGCTTCTTGTGTAAAGTTCTTGGTAAATAGGTCAATATCTACTAAATATAGGTCACCTTATCAGCTAAAATCATGTTTCTGCACCTTTGGCAACTGACTCCCTTCCCAGAAGTATACTGAACATACAGTGTCATATCAGGTTTCTGTGACGTAAAGCTTAGGGATATTTAATAAAATAATGCTGTAGTGTAGTGTGAAGGGCAGAAATCGTATATAAATTTTACTTCAGCAGCAAAGTTCTGCAGTAGAATCCCGATTTTACGACACTGATGTTATGAACAACCAGTTGCATAAATCATTTTTCCTGGGGGAAAAAAAACTGTATCCCTCGATCAAGAAGCTACACATATGTACTTGGCAGTGAGTAGAACGCATGTGCACTCAGAACAGAAGTGTATTTTTTCACCAGTGGCTACAGGTACACTATGTTCATATAAGATTGTAAGATACACTGCATACATTTGTTACCATTCACTATGTACATTGTCACTGAATGATTTGCACATTAAGTTACGCACTGTACCTACTGTAATTTTTAAATGTTCAATTTTTTGAACTTTCTGATTCTTTGAACACCGCTCTGCAATGCCCAGTTAGTTCATGACATTGGGATTCTTCTGTAATGATCTCAGTCACGGTGGAATTTACAGCAAGTTATGTAAGTTACATATTGACCTAATTAACTATAGTTCCACATTGACTGTACATGCAGGTGTCTACAACAGAGATCAAACCTGGGAGCTTCAGCAACCTTGTTAATTAGGGAGAATGCTAAGATTATAGTCTGTGCCCAGAAGGATAAGGATGATCTGTGCATTCACTACAGAGCCACTATATTGCAAGTGGACACTACCTGAGCTAAACTGAAAGACCTGTCGTACAAGTCAGCAGAAACTACAGGATTTTGTCCATTCACATCTGCACTCAAGTGACTTTCTGTGATCTAGTCTGGCATTTACACACATAGAGATCACACAGGGTCAGATTATGCTCCTGAGATATATGGACAGAAGTGCTTTGCTACCTGCAGATCTCCCCTGAAATCTGTGGCGGTTAACATCGAAACACCACCACCCTGGGGCAGCTCGGAGAGGGCTCTCTGTGGTTTAGGTTCCATATGGGGAAAGAAAGCTGAGAATGTGTGGGCAGATGGGTCACGCCAGATCCTAGGACACACATATTCCATCCAACTTGCTTTCTGGCTCTGATGAGTTTCAGAGAAACTGTATTAACTCCCCCTTTAAGAGGAATGGGGGAACAGCTGTAGCCATTGGGACCATGCTGGCAGGGAGCTGGGAGAGGGGTTTTGGTTCCCTAAAGCCACCCATGTAGAGGCACAAAGCTGTGATGTGGATGCCACTGGTCTCCTGTGGGATAATGAGGACAGTGGGGCTGGTAAGGTGTAGAAGGACCTCTCTGGAACCCAGTGCAATTTTCCTCCTCCTGTGAGTTTTACCCCAAGAGGGGCTTCCTGGGACAGTTATAATGGCACAACTATGCAGTGGTCTAGAAGATAAGGGTATAAAGCGCCTCAGCCGCTTTAACGTCAAGGTTAAACCTCTCTAGAGCCTGGAAGTGAACAAGCAGGCAATGGGCTGACCTGACCGATGCCTCACTAGATGCCAGCAGACGTTCCCCACCCTTAGGTGCCCCTGGACTGCAGAGACTCGCCCAGCAGCGCCGCCAAGGAGCGGTATATGCGGGGGGCCGCCCTCCCCCTACTATACAGCGCGGCTCGGGCAGGGGACGCCACGTGACACCCTCTCTTCCCCCGCCCGCCTCCGGCTACGTCCTTCCTCCCATTGATACACCGTAGCGAGCCGGAACGCCCCGAGCCCCGCCAGGCAGCCTCAATCGATCGCCGAACGGCGGCTCGGGCGGCTGGGCTGAGCCCGGGTGGATCGCGCGGCACTCGGCTCGCGCGCGCGGGCGGGCGGTCGGTCGGTCGGTGTCTCTGTCTCTGGGCGCTGCTGTCGCTGCTGCGCTGCCCGCGCCCCCGGCCGCCATGGCGGAGCCGGCGGACAAGCTGTACCGGGCCGAGTACGCCAAGAGCGGCCGCGCCTCCTGCAAGAAATGCGGGGAGAGCATCGCCAAGGACTCGCTGCGCCTGGCCATCATGGTGCAGGTACCGCGTGGGCACAGGGGAGCCGGCCCCGCCCACGGGCCCCGCGGCTGCCGCGCCGCCTGCCTGGCAGCTCCCGGGGGGGGGGAGGGCGCGCGCAGCCCCGGCCGCCGCGTGCCGCTTTCCGCCGGGGGCGCGGGGCCCGCCCCATTCGCCCGTCCGGGCCGCGCGGGCTGCAGAGCGCCCCGGGTGCGGCACGCGCCGGGCCAGCGCAGCTCTTCGCGGCACGCGGGGCTGGCCCTCCCCGGCGCGGCGCTGGGCAGCTCCGGCCGCGGGGGCGGGGCGGGGCTCGTGCGGGTTCCCAGCCGGCTCGGTCGCCCCGCGTTGGCCCCCGCCGTCGTTGTGGCCGGGATTTGTGCCCGCGGGCCAGATGGCGGCTCCCTGGGTGGTTGTGCGGGGGGGCGGTGCCGGAGGGAATTCCGACTCGACTCCGGCGGAGTTGCGGCAGGTCGCTCAAGTGCGGGGAGTCGGTAGCGTGTGTGCGGGCCTGCGTTTGCTTGCAAGCTCGCGTGAAGCCCCCTGTGCTCGTAAGGAGAGGGGGCGCTGATGTGGTGGGATGTTGTGCTCTGTGCACATCGGGCAGAAAAAAGAACAGGAGGATTTGTGGCACCTTAGAGACTAGCACGTTTGTTTGAGCATAAGCGTCCGATATGAAAGCTTCTGCTCACGAAAGCTTCTGCTCAAATAAATTGGTTAGTCTCTGAGGTGCCGCAAGTCCTCCTGTTCTTTTTGCGGATACTAACTAACACGGCTGCTACTCTGAAATTTGTCATCAGGCAGAAGAAATGACTTGATTTCCCACTACCCTTACAAGGGTGCATTCGAAGTGCATCGGCTGAAAGGAGCAAGAATGCAATGCAATATGAAAGGCAGACAGCATGTTAAAATCTCGCAGATTATTGCGTTGTCACAGCTTTATTTTGCTGTGGCTGTTTGATGGAATAAAACAAAGAAAACCTTAAGTTGTGTACTAGATGGCTTCCATTTTAATTTCATCGCCCTGTTTGTTTGAATTGAATTAGTTAAATTGAATTTGTTAGCAGATTTCGCAGGAAGATGTGATTTATTGAGTTGGGGGAAAGCAATAGAAATTCTATCCCTTGTTCTCACAGTCCATGTGATCCTGGACACTTAACTGTTCGTTAACTTCCTGACTGGGCAATATTTGTCCTTTTCCCCTCAATATTATTATTTTGTGAGTTGCTTATCATTTGCTGAACACATTACAATGCTCTGTTTACCTCAGTCTGCAGCTTGGAGACATTTATGTGGAGACAAATAATTGGAGATGGGGAGGGCTGGAGATCAAAACGATGCATACAGTTGAAGTGTAAGCTCAGTCTCCTGAAGAGCTGTGGAGGTTTTTTCACTTACATTCTTTCCTTTTCCTGGGCAGCTTAATGTATGTGTTTGACAATGTTGTTTGTTACTGGCCTAAATCTTCCCTCCTGACAATCTGTGGATGAGTTTAACCTATTTATAGTGGCAGCTTGCATCTCCATGCCCTGGCTCCCCCATCTCTGCATTTTTAATGAAGTCTGTATCGCCACCCTAGCAGTGCATTCTCACACTTTGCTCTGCTTTTCCCCATGGTCTGATGAAAAGTGTGGTGTTCAGGGAAACTTGTGTTTGACTAGCGTGGTTTAAAAAAAAAATAAAACAAAATATGTAACCAGCCTTTCATCTCAGACCCTGTCTGTACTTTTAAACATAACCATGTTTAAATATGGCTTGCCCTCCGCTGCCTTATAGAACATTGCTCCTTACCTGTCTGGAAAGGAAAGAAACCTGTTGGATAAAGAAGTTTTAGCTTAGGGCTTCTAGCCTACGACTTTTAGTGTAGGGCAAGCGTAGGCCCAGTACAGTACTAGTATTATAAGCACTGCCTCCTCTAGTCTTGGTTGGAGGAGTTTAGTGATGATGAAAACACTAGTGGCAGCTGATGCCTAGTCTACCAAAGTGCTAGTACAGAGAGAGAGAGGCATTTACCAAGGTTAAAATGTGCTTATGATGCCTCATGACTTTTTTTCAGTCCACACAGGCAGGAGGAATACATATTATAAGGGCTGTCAAGTGATGAAAAAAATTAATCACGATTAATCACGCTGTTAACAATAGAATACCATTTATTTTAAATATTTTTGGATGTTTACTACATTTTCAAGTATATTAATTTCAATTACAACACAAAATACAATGTGTATAGTGCTCATTTTATATCTTTATTACAAATATTTGCACTGTAAAAAACAAACAAAAAAGATTTTTCAATTCACCTCATACAAGTACTGTAGTGCAATCTCTTTATCATGAAAGTTGAACTTACAAATGTAGAATTGTTTTTTTAAAAAAACTGCATTCTGAAATAAAACAATGTAAAACTTTAAGAGCATAGAAGTCCACTCAGTCCTACTCCTTGGTCAGCCAATCACTCAGACAAACAAGGTTGGTTACAATTTGCAGGAGCTAATGCTGCCTGCTTCTTGTTTACAATGTCACCTGAAAGTGAGAACAGGTGTTCACATGGCACTGTTGTAGCTGGTGTTTTGAGATATTTATGTGCCAGACAAGGTGGATTTGGTTTAAATCAAATTGATTTAAATCATGACTCGATTTAATCATGGATTTCTACATAAGAGTGCATTCTTGTTGGTTGTTACCAACCTGAAGATCCTGCATGTTCAGACATGATCCTTTCATCATTTCAATGCAGCTTCCTCCTGAGAGGGAACACTTCTCATGATGTTGTTTCATTTGGGCTACCAGGCCTTGCATTTCTGTGTTGCACTGTTTGCATTTTGCTCGCATGCCTGTCTTACCCACAGGTAGAGGAACTTCATTAAAATGTTCCCAAACTGGGTCTCTTTTACGGCCTGCTGCCATTACAGGTTTTTCCTTCTAGTGAGAAAATGGTATGGTAGATCTCAAATCAATGAAGGCTACACTCAGAAAGACCTCAAGACTTCTGGAGTATGCTGCTCAAACAGTTTCACTTTTGTTTCTGCTGCCTATCCCTCTCTTCTCACATTTATCTCCAGACTTCTTCTCCTTGTCCAGATCTATTCCGCACCTAACAATCTTCTATTCATTAAAGTTTTTGAAACTTTGCACTTTTAGAGAGAGGTAAGGGATTGACACTGTGTACACAAATTTGCAGAGGGACAGTAGGGTTGAGGTCTGTTATTTCTCACCTTTATATATTATATTATTTATTTAAAAACATTTTTGCTGTTTAACAAGTATGTTATCTCTGAAGACACAACTCCACAGTTTGAGAACTGCAAAACTAAGCATCTCTGATGGTATCTTCTCGACTGAGCACTGAGTCTCATTGGGTAGATAGAAAGATTAACCTAAATAATGTATACAGAAGCTGCTGGAACCCTATAAGGTTGGGTCCCTAATCCATGAACTATTGGACTCATTTACAAACTTTTCTTAAAAAGAAAAGGAGTACTTGTGGCACCTTAGAGACTAACCAATTTATTTGAGCATAAGCTTTCGTGAGCTACAGCTCCGATGAAGTGATCTGTAGCTCACGAAAGCTTATGCTCAAATAAATTGGTTAGTCTCTAAGGTGCCACAAGTACTCCTTTTCTTTTTGCGAATACAGACTAACATGGCTGTTACTCTGAAACTTTTCTTAGACATTACATGAATATATTGTCTCATACTATAGAATTAGAATTTATAATCTCTATTCCATGATGAGATACATTATAGCTCAAAGATATCTTAATTATTTTATTTATATTTATTATTATTATTATTATTTTTAGATAGGTTTTTTCCTATAAAAAGCATTTTATAAAAAAATCCAATTGAAATTTAAAAAAATCCGATTTTTAATTTTTTTTAAAAAAATCATTGATTTTTATCCACCCTGGTGCCAGATGCGCTAAAGTTTCATATGTCCCTTTGTGCTTCAACCACATTCCAGAGGACATGCTTCCATGCTGAGATGGGTTCTGCTTGATCACGATCCAAAGCAGTGCAGATCCACGCATGTTCATTTTCATCATCTGAGTCAGATGTCACCAGCAGAAGGTTGATTTTCTTTTTTGGTGGTTTGGGTTCTGTAGTTTCCTCATCAGAGTGTTGCTCTTTTAAGACTTCCAAAAGCATGCTCCACACCCCGTCCGTTTCAGATTTTGGACAGCACTTCAGATTCTTAAACCTTGGGTAGAGTGCTGTAGCTATTTTTAGAAATCTCAGTTTGGTACCTTATTTGAGTTTTGTCAAATCTGCTGTGAAAGTGTTCTTAAAATGAAATGTGCTGGGTCATCATCCGAGACTACTATATAACATGAAATATATGCAGAAAGCGGGTAAAACAGAGCAGGAGAAATACAATTCTCCCCTCAAGGAGTACAGTCACTAATTAAATTGACGTATTATTTTTTTTAATGAGCATTATCAGCATGGAAGCATGTCCTTTGGAATGGTGGCCGAAGCATGAAGGGGCGTACGAATGTTTAGCATATCTGGCATGTAAATACCTTGCAATGCTGGTTTCAAAAATGCCATGCATACGCCTGTTCTCACTTTCAGGTGACATTGTAAATAAGAAGTGGGCAGCAGTATCTCCCGTCAATGTAAACAAACTTGTGTGTCTTAGCAATTGGCAGAATAAGAAATAGGACTGAGTGGACTTGTGGGCTCTAAAGTTTTACACTGCTTTGTTTTTGAGTGGAGTTGTGTAACCAAAAAAAAAATCTGCATTTGTAAGTTATACTTTCACGATAAAGAGATTGCACTTCAGTACTTGTATGAAGTGAACAGAAAAATACTATTTCTTTTATCATTTTTACAGTTCATATATTTGTAATAAAAATAATATAAAGTGAGCACTGTATACTTTGTATTCTGTGTTGTAATTAAAATCAATATTGAAAATGTAGAAAAACATCCAAAAATATTTAATACATTTTAATTGGTATTCTAAGTGCGATTAATCACAATTAATTTTTTTGAGTTAATCTCGTGAGTTAACTGCAATTAATTGACAGTCCTACATATTATGTCATAATCATAGTTTGGCCACATCCATGATTAAACCTGGTTATTTTTGTAGCATAGAGGTATTTTATTCTTCTTTTCTTGGAATGAACACATTCCTAAATGGCTCTTCATTCCTTATTTTTTCCTTGATACCAAGTGCTATCTGTAGGCTTGGACAAGGCTGCCTTCTGAAATTAATACTGTGTAATATGCACAGTTAAGTTTCATATTAGAATATTATTGAAATTTGGAGGTCTTTTGCAGGGCACTAATACAAGGGCTCTTTCAGTCTTTTTGAGAGCGAGGAGGAGGCATTGGGGATAGGATTAAACACATTTAATTAATTTGTCATTTTTGCACTATGGAACAAATACATCAGACTTTTGTATTCTGGCCTCCTCCACTAAAGCGTCTAGGTAACTTATAGTAATTGGAACTTACAATAAAACCTTACTAATTGGGACACTGGATAATTCACAGACAAATTACTATTCTCCCTTCACGCCTCAGCAGAGATTTAATAATGCCATAGCAAAGTCTCAATCTTAGTAATTAAGACTAGTGTTTTACAGAACACTCACTGGTGTAACAGAGCATTGCAAATAATTAGAACTAAACTGCAATGATCAGATTACATGAATGTTATTTTGTAAAGGGTCCTCTTAAATTTATTTACTTAGTTGGTAAGGGCTTTGTCAAACTCCCATTAAAGTCAAGGCAAAGAGTCCTGTTGACTTCAGTGGAAGTTGGATCAGGCAAAATCCACTAATTCATATTAGGCTTCTAATCATTAGTGGGAGTTAATGAGGTTCTACCATATATGAGGATCTTAGATTATGAACACTATTGATCATGATAACTCTGAGGTAGAGTGTTGTTCCCATTTTGCAGTTGGGGAAACTGAGGCACAAGGGATGAGGGTAAGTGACAAGGAGGATGGGGGCCATGGCCCTGCCACTTTTTGAAAGTGGAGGGATGAGGCCTGTCCATTTTTTGCCATGGGACTCTACCTCCTGAGGCCCAACCCCCCAGCCAGGCCAACAGCTGGTGGAGCTTGGCCAGGGAGCCCGGGAAGTTGTAGGTAGCCACGCAGACCCTTCACCTGCCTGGGGTGTGGAGGGAGACCGAGAACAGTCCCCGACCCGTGTTCCTGCCCCCCAGGCTCCCTGCCCAGGGCAGGTGGAGGGTCCGTGCTGGCTCCCCACACCTGCCTGGCTGCACGGCTCTTATCATGACTGGGCTACAGCTCCAAGGCTCGACCCCACGGCTGGAGTGGGGTTGGGATAAGAGCCACGCTGGTAGTTGTGAGGAACCTGGGTCCCTCCACCTGCCCTGGGCGGCTGGCTGAGGGGTGAGGCCTCCAGGGGAAGAGTGGGAGTGGGCAGGGCCTCTGGGGGAAGACAATTGGCCTTGAGGGGGACTGGGGCCTCCCCCCACTTTTGGGAAGGCTCTGCTTCCCTAGTAAGTGATTTGTCCAAAATGTTGCAGCAAGCCAGTGGTAGAGCTGGGAATAGAACCCAAGAGTCGGCTGCTAGACTCAGACCCCCATGCCTCTGCTGGAAAAACAGTGGTATAAAAGGCTGAAAAGGTTCTAAGAACCTTTTGGCCACCCAAGGTGGCAGAAGTCGGTCAGATTTGGCATGTTTTGCCAAAATACAGAGGGGTAGGAAAGGCCTGGTATGAAAAGCACCATGACGAAAAGGCAGCTGTTTGCTTTGTAACTCACAGGACATTTTAAAAATCATTCTGATTAATTTTTTTGAAAATGTACTGTTACGCTGTGCAGCTTTCTTGGCTCTCTCAGCCCCATTGTGGAGAGAGGCCTAATTTCTGTTGCTGAGGCCACGCCTTTGCTTCCCCTAAGTAAGGTTACATTCCAGAGTTGAGCACTTCACAAATTCCTCAACAGGAGACGTTTCAGATAAGTGCCAACTACCCTAGCTATTGCTAGTGTGATTGCATTCTGATCCAATGGAAGTAGCACAATAAGGAGATCTCTTCTCATTAGGGCATTGCTTGAAAAATCTGCCCTACACCCTCTAGCCTGAGGACTGAGCCTTTTAGCCACTGTGAGAAATACTTGCAGCCTTCTCCCGCTTCCTAAGAGGCACTGATACACTTCTAGTTGTTTCCATTAGATATGCATATCTTGTTTTGTTCCCATAATAGGGATATTTGTATTTATTTAGCTCTGTAAAATACAAAACCTCAATTTATTAAACTTCCTTTGCATTTTTTCTTCCTTCCTTTCCCCTTCACTCCTACCACAATATAGCTTGGTATCTTTTCCACCAGCTCTTTTGATGTCTGCTTTGTTTCCTCTCTTGCCCCCACTTTATACCATTCCTTTCTCATTTTCTGCCATTGTTTGATGTACTCCCACCTTCCTCCATTTTGTTTTTCAATCTTTCCCTCTTCCCCATACTGTTATTCTCCCCACCATGCTCTCGGCTTACCACCATATGCATGTAACTTATTCACCAGCTCCATATTCTGCTCCACCTCCCCCCCACAGCAAAAGGTTCCTGCTTCCCCTTCAGCAAAACAACTATCAGAGCCCTGCTCCTCAGCAGCTCTTCCAGGGTCCCATCGCCTTCACAGCTCTCCAGCCTGGACATCTTCTGGTTCCTGCACTTGTAGGGTCCTTCTCCTGAGCAGCCCTACATTTTCCTTCCTAGCTCTTCCATCAGCCTGGGAGAGAGGGAGGCAGGCAGACATTTACGCTGCTCTGTGTCAATGCGGCCTGGTCATGTGCCCCATCTAGAACTTGCACCCTGGGCCAAGTGAGCTTTTTATCCTGTGCATTAGAACAGTGCTACTGCATTGAGATGGGGTGTGCAATGAGCCCTAAGATTTCATTTCCTTTCATCTTCAGAATGGAAACTACATATTACCCCGTGCTTCAGTCTGAGCCCACCTGTGATTAGCTCACACTTGTGACATCTTCAGATGAGATGGAAATCCTCAGTGTATCGTATGAGACATGCCTGTTACTTAGCTTTCCCTTCCTGCTGAAGGGAACGTTCTGAGTGAGAAATGAAAGGAATTTAGGGAGGAAAACCAAGTCAATATCAGCATTAGCACTTCTCCCATTGCAAGAAGTTCCCTACCATCTTAACCATAACAGGACAGAATCTTAATTGCACATCCCACCCACAAATAGCAGCTCTAGAGCATTACACCTCATATCAACAGGATACAGGTTGGTTCACAGGCCTAGAAAACATGACCTATGAGGGAAGATTGAAAAAATTGGGTTTATTTAGTCTGGAGAAGAGAAGACTGAGAGGAACATAACAGTTTTCAAGTACATAAAAGGTGGTTACAAGGAGGAGGGAGGTAAACTGTTCTTGTTAACCTCTGAAGCTAGGACAAGAAGTAATGGACTTAAATAGCAGCAAGAGTGGTTTCTGCTGGACATTAGGGAAGAACTTCCTAATTGTCAAGGTGGTTAAGCATTGGAATAAATTGCCTAGGGAGGTTGTGGAATCTCTGTCACTGGAGATTTTTAAGATCAGGTTAGACAAACACCTGTCAGGGATGGTCTAGATAATATTTAGTCCTGCCATGAGTGCAGGGGACTGGACTAGATGTCCTCTCGAGGTCCCTTCCAGTCCTGTGATTCTGTGATTCCTAACTCACGTAGAGAAGCACTCATTGACTCCTACAGTGGTTCCTTAGACTTAGAGGACTTTCTGTTTAAGCACTGACCTGGCCTGACCCTGCTTGGCAGTCAGAGAGTTTGTCTGGCTGAAAGTAAGAGACACACACACCAGCTGATTAAGAAAAAATCCACAGTGACTATAATATGACTGCTATGAATGATATAAAAATAGTGACATCAAGAAGAGAGCTCTATCCCCTGTAGAGATGGGAGGGGAATTCACTACTTTTAGTGCCAGGAGGGAGG
This sequence comes from Lepidochelys kempii, assembly GCF_965140285.1. Taxonomy (NCBI): domain Eukaryota; kingdom Metazoa; phylum Chordata; order Testudines; family Cheloniidae; genus Lepidochelys; species Lepidochelys kempii. The sequence goes on from NC_136382.1 coordinate 158,734,913, forward strand.
TGTGTAGAACAAGTGGAAAGAGGGAACAGAGTCTGTTTGATGAAGGCAGGGACAATGGGAGTCAGGAGTCCTAGGTTCTATTCCTGACTCTACCACTAATTCACCGTGTAGCTTTAAGTTCGGTGCCTCCATGCCCCCTGAGGAAAACAGTGGGCTCTGTTTTACTATACCGGTGCTGCGTCTGTAAAAGGGTAATGAAACACATTTCTCTCTCCCCTCCCCCCCACACACATACATACAGCATGAAAAGCCCTAAGGACAGTAAATTCAAAGCATTACTGAACAGACAGTGATGTAGTTTGATGGTTTTAATTGGAAATTAAAGCTAATGTTTGCAGACGGATGAGACACCGTGCTTCTCAGATGTAAACCTCTCAGGTTAGGGATTACCTGCCAAAGATCACACATCCATTTTGCATATTAAAAATCAATGTTACCTAAAAGTGAGAGATCACACTCTCCTCTTCCTGAGGCTGCAAATGTTGCCAAAGCATTCTCTTCAGTACTTAGCAGGGGGCCCTCCGGTGCTTAACAGTGCTGCTCTGGCAGAGTGTGTGGGATAAAACCAAAGGGCTCTGATATGGAGCCCTCTTCTTCAAATGCAAAATAATTCTGGGAGTGAAGGTGTGATATAAGGGAGCTGGGTTGAAACCTCAAGGCACCCTTGGAAAAGGGAAAAGCTTCACACCAATCAGTGACAATCTGAAGTATATTTCTTATCCGAATACATACAAAATACTCCCCATTCACCTACCCCTGCACACAAGCTTGGAAAAACAGGACCCTCACAGGTCACTTTATGGGCACATATGCAGTTAAGGCAAGTTGTAACCTCCCAGCTAAAATTAAGATCTCCCTGTTCACGTAGAGCTTGTTTTCAGATGGCTGTGCTGAACACTCCCCCAGGCGCCGTTTCTCACTTAGAATAGTGCTGTCATGATTCTGTCAATGTTTTGTTTTGAGTAATGTGGGAAAGGGAAGGAAGCTAAGAGCTAGTTGTAACATGGGTGAAGTTCTCCCTCTGTAAAGCCCCCTTGTGACCCTGCTCTTAGTGGCAGGTCAGTTTAGTGGTACTGCCATAGGATTCTGAATTCTTGTACCTTGTCCTAAATCCCTGCGTGTGGTTAGAAAGAAAGTGTCTAGGGAAATATACAGAAGTGACTTTTTTCCTTTTGAGAAAGGGAGTACTTGTGGCACCTTAGAGACTAACACATTTATTTGAGCATAAGCTTTTGTGAGCTCATGCTCAAATAAATTTGTTCATCTCTGAGGTGCCACAAGTACTCCTTTTCTTTTGGCGGATACAGACTAACACAGCTGCTACTCTGAAACCATTTTTCCTTTTGGGTATATCTGAATTTCCTCATCTTATCCTAATGTTGCTTTCTTCCTAGTCACCCATGTTTGATGGTAAAGTCCCCCATTGGCATCATTATACTTGTTTCTGGAAGCGGGCCCGACTCGTGTCCCATGCAGATGTTGATGGCTTCCCTGAGCTCCGATGGGAAGATCAGGAGAAAATCAAAAAAGCAATTGAAACTGGGGGAGCCACAGCAGGTAAGTGACGCAAAAGTGATATTTACAGAGATTCAAGAGATTTAGAACCATTCTATCTATACTTGAGGGGATGTGATTATGGGTACTGGGTTTTTTGCTCACTGGCTGTGATGTCCCTTCAGATGGTGAAATCAGAACAATCACTGGAACTTTCTGGATTCTCAGTAATGACTAGGAGACTGACTGTATATACTGAACCCTGTGAGATAGAAAGTGACCAAACAGTGGAAAAAGCAAGGACATTGCATCACTAAATATACTTTTATTCACTTACTTGACTAGTGTAGCTAGTGTTTAGCTTCAATTAGCTGATACTAGTAAATGATCTGTAATGCACTGTGGAAAAGTAGTGATGATTTCACAGTAGGTCTCAGGTTACTAAGACATCACACCTACCAATATATCAGATCCAGAAAACATTAATAAAGATTGTATAAGCGCTGTATTAAGAGTTCAGTGCAATTAACTAAATGGTCAGGGAAATGACCAGATCCAGATTGGAAGTGGTTGGGTGGGTATAGGGTGCCTAGATGCTACAGTAATATGAATAATTTAATAAGAGTGCAGACTCAAACCATCCGTGTCCATACAACACAGGAATTGTGGGAGGTTTGTAGATTGATGTCAGCCTCTCTGGCATATAACATACCAAAGAAAATGCATCCTGTATATGGAAAGGAGAGTTCTGTTTGAGGTGTGGCTATTTGGTTGACTCCAGTTCTGGTCAGGTCTTGAATAGCAATGTTTATTTTATTTAATTTAATTTTATACTACTACTAGAACAGACAGACAATGAAGCAATGAATTCTCACTACTGTGGCTCTTTTGGGTATTGTTGATCACTAATGTGGCTCCCAAACCACTGAGGGGCTGAGTATAACTGTTCTAAAATATACAGTTACATAAGCAGACTTCCACAGTTCCTCCTTGCACACATACAGAACACTTGACTTTTTCCAAGTGCTTTTTAAACGTTAACTGGTTAATCCTCACAGTATGCATGTGAGCTATAGTTAAGCTATAAGCCTCTTGACATATGGGGATACTGAAGCACAGAGGTGGTGATTTACCTCAGAGCAGCATATTAGCTCAGTGACAGAGCTGGAATCGAGCTTGAGTCCTCACTTTACACCTCTGACAAATCAGGCTTGTGTTCTTCAGAGTAGAAAGTTCATCTCTCATAGGGGTTGTTTTGTAAATGTGAAGTTGCAGGAACTAGTGTTGTTGCAGCGTTATATGCTTTTTGACAAGTGCAGGTGAGAGATTGAGATTGTCTTCCCTAGTAGTGAAGACTGAGGTATAGGTGAGTAACCTTAGAAGTTGATTATGAGTCTACAGAGTTCCTAACGCTTCCTGTAGGATTCTGAATCTCAGAGAGGGCATTGTGGGTTTTGTCACTGTACTTATTTCTCTAAGTGTACTAGGTTGTGGTTGATTTAGCTTTGTTTCATGGCTAGTCTCTCACTATGTTTGTGCTGATTGTGGGGGATGATAAACAGTTGGGGAGACTTTTTAAAGAAATAAAATGAACAACTTTAGAAGTTTAATTTTTTTGCTTCTGTTCTCCAGGTAAAGGCATTGACCAGGAGGGAGGTGGCAAGGCTGAGAAGAGTTTAAATGACTTCGCTGCAGAATATGCCAAGTCTAACAGAAGTACCTGCAAAGGTTGTACACAGAAAATAGAAAAGGTAGAGACATACAGTTATTGGGTTTTTCCCCTTCCGGTCCAGGGCAACACAATTAATTCCATGAGTTCTGAACTGTTGTTCTCTTTTTATATTATGGGTTTAAAAGATGCAGTACTTTCTCAGAAGAAATGCTCTATTCTGAACAATTTGTCAACCCAAAGCTCTTGCACCGCAGTAGGGTCTCAAATCTGACCTCTTCAGAGCCTGGAAATTAGACCTGCTGACTTTTCCTTCTGTAAAGGAAAGAAAATATTTAATCAGTCCAGGCATTGGAGCTGATTGGCAGATTACTGCTGGTGTTTCTGCAGAGGAAAAGCCTGGAGAGAAGTTTTGGCTTCCCATTGTGGTACTGTAAATGTGTTTTTGTTCAGGAAGGCCAGGGGGTACTGCAGTTCTCCACTGACCCATCCCATCGCTGTTTTGTAGGGTATGTCCTGCTCCTCCATATATATGTATTTAAGAAATGCTAGCAAAATAAGGCTCTGAACCTGCAAGCACTATTTAATGTGAATAATCCCACTGATTACTCATATGCGTAAATTTTCATGTGTGTTTGCAGGATTGGAGTCCAAATTTGCTTTTGAAATGAGGATTTCTGAGTGATTGTTTTGAATAGTATAGGCTGAACTGTAATTCAGAATACGATCTGGTCAGAAATCAGGCTGACTTCATTAGTTCTCACACATTTAATTTCTGGAGAACCAAAGTTTTATAATTTAAAATTCCTTGCATGGAGCCTGATCCTGCAGGGTTTGCTTGCTTGACCTCTGTAGGGCTACTTGCATGAGTGAACGTTGTTGGATTGGATCCAAAATATGATTAGCTATTGTTGAGTTATTACTGAGCAAAAATTACTTGACTGAATTTTATTCTTTGCTCAGACTGGTTATGGGATTTCCCACAATTTTTTTAAAGAAGTAGTAAGTATGGCCTGAGACTAAAAGAGAAAAGTTTAACTCAAAAAAGGAATTTTCAGAGCATGGGAAACCAGGGGGATTAGAATGAAAGTACTGGTGTAAATTTCAGCATGTGACTGCTAGCAGGTGATGGGTGGAACAGTTTCTACTACTCTACTATTTAAGAAGCATTACTTTTATAAAATCACCAACCTATTTCTCTGAATTAACATTCAGGTCCTTCCCAGAGTGGCATCACAGCCACGCTTGTACTGTTGGTTTTTCTCTACTTCAGGGGCAGATCAGAATTTCCAAGAAGATGGTGCATCCCGAAAAGCCCCAACTGGGAATGATAGATAATTGGTACCATCCAAACTGCTTTGTGAGCCACCGAGCAGAACTGGGCTTTCTCCCTGCATTTGGAGCCAGTCAGCTCCAGGGCTTTGGGATGTTGAAAGCAGAAGATAAAGAAGATTTGAAAAAGCAGCTGCCTGCCATGAAGAGTGAAGGGTATGTGGGGGATGTAAGAGAGCCTGCTGGCTAGAAGATCCATGAAGACACACTGCATGTCTTCACAAATTCCGTGTTTTATATAGATAGGACTTTTTAATCTGTCTTAACCATTTATTGTTTGTATAGCAGTAGTGCCTAGAGGCCATAATCGGGGATTTAGAGCCTTGTTGTGCTAGGCATTGTGCACAGATAAAACAAGACACACCTTTGCCCTTAGGAGCTTGCAATCTAAGTATCTCCCTTGGAAATACAGAGAGAGTGCAACCAAGCAACCATGACTTTCAAAACCAATCTAATATTTTGTGCCATAAACTAGCAATCATGGGAGTGAGCAATAGGGAATGGATCACTTTATGATTACCTGTTCTGTTCAATCCCTCTGGGGCACCTGGTATTGGCCGCTGTTGGAAGACAGGATGCTGGGCTATATGGACCTTTGGTCTGACCCCATATGGCCATTCTTATGCTCTCATGAGTTCAGTTGTAAAGACTCTGTGCTGCACTGTCTGGTGGTGGGGGTGGTAATGTTGTTCTCTTTTTTTCTGATCTGTTGATTGAGAAGTGATTCCTCAGACTTTCATTCCTCCTGTGCCACTGACTCATTGGGCTGTCTAGTTCCTCCGTTGATTACAGTTACTCATTAGTTGTGGTACTTTTCAGGTGATGCCAGCGCATTCAGTATCTTCTTCACTGTCATATGCCCGCTCTTCCTTGGCCTTCCTCCCTTCGGCACCGTGCTTGCTTAGCATGTTTTCCACCTTCCATAGGGTGTATGTGTCCCAGCTACCCGAGCTTGCTTTGATATTTTCTAATGTGCCCTGCTCTGTCAGCTCCCTTGCTCTCGCATTTGTTGTTTTGTCTTTCCATGAAATGTGTAGCATCTTCCCCAGGTCTGTCTGAGACCTCCAGTCTCTTCTTAATAGCCACTGTCATTGGCCAAGCCTCTGTGCCATACAGTAGCATGCTTGGTACAGTCACATGGTACGATCTGACCGTTAGTTTGGTGTGGAGACCTCTGTTTGGCCAGATGTTGTTTCACCTTTCAGAAGTGGTGTTTGCTTTTCCTAATCTTGTATGAATATCATTATCGCACCCACCTTCAAATGTATTCACACTTCCCAGGTAGCGGAACTCTTCTACCTGTTGGACTTCTTTTCCATCCATGTAGGCCTTTGCATCTGCTGCCCACTTTTCTACCTTCATAATCTGGTTTTCTCTGTATTTACTTTCAATTCAATTGTTGCTGCTTCCTGTTCTACCTCTGGTATAAGGCAATCATTCTGTTCCACATCCTATTTATTAAAGCATTGTTACTGGGAAAGCGACAGTCGTGTAACTCATCTCTGCTAACCCATTTTACACCACCTGCAATGTCTTTTGTTACCTGCATCATCACCCAACCTATGGCAAATGCAAACAGGATTGGTGATAAGGCGTACCCTTGCCTAATTCCAGTCACAATATCGAACCACTCCCCTGGTCTGTATCTGAACTTACTGTGCATCTACTTTTGTCATATAAACTCCTTATTATGTTGATCAGTTTGTCTGGTATCCCATAGTTTCTAGCAATATTCCATGGGGTCTCTCTGTGGGTGTTATCAAAAGCTTTCTTGAAGTCGATAAAGTTAAGATGGATTTTTGCCAAGCAGTAACTTTTTCAATGAACTGTTGAAGAGTGAATATCTGTTCACAGCATGATCTACCTGGATGGAACCCACTCTGTCACTCCTGGTAATAATTTATCCACTACCTTGTTAATTCTATTCAGCATAACAGTAACCAATATTTGGCACTGTTATCAATCCCAGGCACTACCTTGCCAGTTCGTGCACTAAGATCACCTTTTTTGGCAATGCCATGCTGATACCATCTTTCCAGTCTTGTAGAACTTGTTCTTTCACTCATATTTCATTAGTTTTGTTAGCTGCTCAGTCAGAATTTCACCTCCCACCTGTAATTCCTCTGTTTGAATTCTGTCAACCCTAGGAGCTTTCCGCTGTTTGAGACCTTAGATGATTGCTTTAATTTCATCAGCTGTGTTTGGTCTCTCTTCTATTTTTAACTTAGCATTGGCATTTCTCTTGACTCTGTGAACGATCATTGGCCCTGGAGAGTTTAATATGGAATGAAAATGTTCCTTTTGTCATCTGGCTTGTTCTTCACGTGTTTTCAACATCTGTCCATGAGAATCTCTGTGATGGTTGGATTCTTCGAGAGGTCTTTCATTATTCTATAGAGCTGCTTGAAATCTCCTCTCTGTGCTACATCTTCTGCTTCTGCAGCCTTCTCCTGAACCCAGGCATTTCTGTCTTGCCTGCATCTTGTCTTTTTTGTCATTTTCTTTGTTTCTTGCATATGCCTCTAAGAGTTCTGCCTGTGTCTTGCAACTGTTCCTTTTTTGCCCTCAGAGCTTTCTGGTTCTCTGTCGTTGCCCATGTTCCAGATGTAAACCATGCATCTTTCTTACTTCCTCTCCAGTGGTCCACTACTTCCTCTGCTGTCTCGACTACCATCTTCTTCCACTTTGACCATCTGCCTTCCAGACTTTCATCAGCCTGGTCGTCTAAAACACTGGAATGGTTGCTATATTGAGTCTGGAGTCTGATATGCGTTTTTGTCCTTGAATGTCTCTGTTGCTGTAACACTCTCTTTATCCATCTTCCTGCTCTCTTTACGTTTTAAGTTGTAATTTGGTCACTAAAAGATAATGGTCTGAGCCAACATCTGCTCTTCTAACGTTCCTCAAAGAAAGTGTCCCATCTCCTAGATATAAACATGGTCTGTCTGGTTGACAGTCGCATTGTCTGGTGATCTTCATGTAAACTTATGAATCCTCTTGTGCTGGAAATGATTGCCTCCTGTTTTAGGGTGTTTGTGCCAGAGAGATTCAAGAGCTTGTTTGCCATTATTAGTTCAGATGCCTTCTGCTACTGTGGCTGTGACTTCTTCCCAGACAGGAGCGATGTTGCCAAATTATGCATCAAAGTTGTCTGTCATCAACTTGGAAGTGCCTAACTATGACATCAAGACTTACATTCTATGAGCAGGTGCAGCATCCTTTTCACTGTCACCTGCTGCATTTTGTTGGTGCATGTTCTTGGATTATTGTACATTTGGCATGTCATGTTTGCAGCCTGGCTGTTGTTGTTCTGTCATTCACTGGCTTCCACGCCAACAGAGTCTTCGCTGTGACTTTATCCAACACAATTCCTGCATCTCTTTCATGTGTTGCTCCTCCTGAGTATAAGATTACAGCACTTCAGACACAATCTTGCTACTCCCTGCTCATCTCGTCTCACTGACACCAAGTATGTTCAGGTGGTATTTTTTCATTCTTATTTCTTGTGTAACCTGTGCCAGCTTTCCCATATAAGGGTACGTTCATTCCACATGCCTACTCTTGTTACAGATTTGGTTGTCACGATTTGAGATCTCAAGATCTCCGCTTCCTTCCAGCTTTCCTTGAGATCTGTCATACTTGTGTCTTGGGCTCCATCTACACCAACTGCCCTCAAGGTTTGGTTTCACGGAACTGTTTCTGTTGCGGATAGGTTTTACCTGAGTGTGTCACAAACTCAACTGCAGAACCCCCTCCTCTTTTATCAGGCTTGGAGTCATCACCATTGCCAACAGAGGCAGGGTAGGAATTGATTGTCAGTCTTTTTTTTTTTCCCTTCACCACTGATCTGTGTGACAGAAATTGACTCTAATTAAATCATAACTTATCTTGGGAACCCTCAGGGGGTCGCGAGGTTATTACGTGGGAGGTCTTGAGCTGTCAGCCTTCACCGCAAACCCCGCTTTGCCTCCAGCATGTATAGTGGTATTAAATGTATTTAAAAGTGTTTTTAATTTTTAAGGGGGGTCGCACTCAGAGGATTGCTATGTGAAAGGGGTCACCAGTACAAAAGTTTGAGAACCACAGGTCTATGCTATACATTACAAATGTCCCTCTCACACCAGTCTGCTCACCTTCCTAACCAACACTTTCCCAGATGCAGTAAATTTGCAGAGTATCTGAGTTACAGCTGTTACAGGCCATCGATTGTAATGAATGCAGTTATTGCTGGGTAGTGCCAGGGAATTGGCCATCTTTACCCATACCAGCTTTTACCATTCTCAGGTGCAGAGAGCTGAAAGTCTATTATTGCATGCAGAGTAACACGTAAATCTAGTTGGATCAGTATATGACGGGTTTGCTTAGTTCCTTTGGCAGAGCATAAGAAGTTTCACTATGTAAATATTTCCTCTTGTCTGCTTTGGCTCTCCTTTGCAGGGGATTTTGGTGATTCTACTTGAACTGTGAAGCATTTACAATCAGAGGCCATGGATTTGTTTGCCAAGTTGCTGTATAAATAAAACATGAACCTAGAATCACAATGCCTGGTGATATAGGGTGCAGCAAACTGAGGTCGCATACCAAGGTTTCTGGCCCTGTTGTCTTTGATCATGTACAGGTTGAAAAGCAGCAAACGCAGTGGGCATGGGTGCCACATCCAGCTAGTGTGCCAGCTAGTCTTTCAACTCCAGTACCTTTTCTCCTGCTGTTTATGCTAGGTGGTCAAGCTACGGGTGCTAAGGATCAGCCAAGAAAGTAGCTGTGCATGTAGAAAAGGAGTCTAGCGAGCATTGGGAGTAATGTAGAATTCCCCTGCTTCCTCGCTGCTGGCCTTTTGCAAAGAGAGAGGAAGAAATTCTCTTGAAGCCCAAAACTGGCTTGATTGACTGGAGAAGCTAATGTCCCAGAAGACTTGCCTCACACATTAGCTCATGCAGGAGAAATGAACTGAACGTGTTTTGTCTCCGATGCACCTTTTGTTAAACCAGATGAGATTTTAACAATGAGCTTCAAAGATGCCTTTGGCTTCCCTTTTCAGAGCTCTGTTTGGACCCAAATGTTGTGTCTGACTGGAATACTGCATGCATCCTTCGTGCTTCCATCACACCCTCCATTGAGGAGCTCAAGGAGCATTGCACACATTCTGGAACTAAGTCTTGCAGCAGTTCTTGTAAGGGAGACAATCATAGATTGTGGGGTGGGGGACTGAGTAACAGAGAGTTTATAGCAAGAGCTGGCTGGGAGTCTTCCATCAAAATAAAATGTGTATCAAAAATGGGAGGAAAACTTTATGCAATTGTTCCCTGTCTTTCTAGCCTGCCATAGTTGAGACTTGCCCATGGTCACACAATGATTCAGTGGCAGTGTTGGAGCTGGAACCAGATCTCCTGAGTCCCAGCCCAGTACAATCTAGGCACAACACCCAGTTTTCCTGTATGTGCTCTGGGTTTTCATTTCTAGTCTTAGGGGTGTAAAGTAGGTAGATGGATTTGCTGGACACTTTGCCTGACAATACCATATTGCAACAGCACAAGAAAAAGGTTGTGGCTATGTACTGAAAGGTTCACCTTGTAGGGAGCACTGATGCGTGGTGCTGAGGGCTACGTTGGCAACTTGCCGAAAGTCTATGGGCTGCACCTCATTTGAATATCAACTAGCGTATGCTCTAAAAATAAAGAGTAAATGTCCATAGCCCTAGAATTCTCTTGTACGTTTATCTTTGTAGAGTAGAAATTGCTGTTTGTTTGAGGCAGCTTTTACTGGGGAAAGAGAGGCTGCCCTCTCGATACCACTATCATACAGGGTTGGTTTAACTGCAGTGTTATATTAACCTGCAGGGGAATACCACTCACGCAAGGAACAAGAACAATCAGTTAATGCTTTGAAGAGGAGAGACTGAGGTGATGGTCTTTGCATTTCTCCCTTTTCAGACTGGCTGCTGGTTTTGCACCAGAATCTCCACTGCTGTTAGTGTTTTTCATGTGTTCTTCTCTCCGCAAGGAAGATCTGAGCTTGGATGCCTGATGTGGTGATCAGAAGACTCAGGATACACTACGCCAGTCCTCAGCCCTCTTCCCCTATCAGCTTTCTAAAAGTTTAAATAAACCCCATAGCTTATATCCGGTAGGAAGGTGAGGAGAAAGTGGAACATTTCTGGTGGTGGCCTATGTCAGTTGGTCATAGGCCCCAGGCTTTTTAAGCAAGCCTTTTGCTATCTGCTGCCCAGATGTTAATTTACGACATACATTACTACTTCTGCCAGGAGAGAGTAATCCAATGCTGCATATGGAGAGGAGAACCATCCAAAGACTTCATTAGCTGATGGGATGTGTGGGCACAGTGCCTTTCAGTCATGTATTAGGCTTCTGGCTATTCATGTGCTGACTCTGTTTGCGGGGGAAAGTCTGATTACTACATAAGAGTGCTGCTTAACTTTCCCCTTGCCAAAAAGCAGGCATTTTAGGTACTAGCATGCTGATTCAACAAAGCACTTGAGCATGTCCCTTAAAGTTCAACATATACTTCTTCCCTAGTCAGTGAATGTAATGAACTGAAGCACAAAGTGCTTTGCTGAACTGGGCTTAAGTCGATAACCTTTTGCACAGGGTAGGTTTGGTGCAGGTGACAATTTTACAGAACTTCCAAAAGACTTCAATCGTTGTAGCTAGTATATAAAACCTACTCCCAAGTAGGAGGTCACCAGAGAGGTTCCTGGCGTGGCTTACTTGGTGAAGGGGCTGGATGGACTCATTCACTCTGCAAAAATACCGAGGAGTACTTGTGGCACCTTAGAGACTAACCAATTTATTTGGTCAGAAGCTTTCGTGGGCTAAAACCCACTTCATTGGATGCATGCAGTGGAAAATACCGTAGGAAGATAGATATACACAAAGAACATGACAAAATGGGTTTGCCATACCAGCTGTAATGAGACTAATCAATTAAGGTGGGCTGTTATCAGCAGGAGAAAAAAAACTTTTGTAGTGATAATCAGGATGGCACATTTCAAATAGTTGACAAGAAGGTGTGAGTAACAGTAGGGGGAGAAATTAGCATGGGGAAATAGTTTTTACTTTGTGTAATGACCCATTCACTCCCAGTCTTTATTCAAACCTAATTTAATGGTGTCCAGTTCGCAAATTAATTCCAATTCTGCAGTTTCTCGTTGGGTCTGTTTTTGAATTTTGTTTGTTGGAGAATTGCGACTTTTAGGTCTGAAATTGAATGACCAGGGAGCTTGAAGAGTTCTCTGACTGGTTTTTGAATGTTATAATTCTTGACATCTGATTTGTGTCCATTTATCCTTTTGCGTAGAGATTGTCTGGTTTGGCCAATGTACACGGCAGAGGGGCATTGCTGGCACATGATGGCATATATCACATTGGTAGATGTGCAGGTGAACGAGCCTCTGATAGTGTGGCTGATGTGATTAGTTCCTATGATGGTGTCCCTTGAATAGATATGTGGACAGAGTTGGCAGCGGGCTTTGTTGCAAGGATAGATTCCTGGGTTCGTATTTTTGTTGTGTGGTTGCTGATGAGTATTTGCTTCAGGTTGGGGGGCTGTCTGTAAGCAAGGACTGGCCTGTCTCCCAAGATCTGTGAGAGTGAGGGATAGTCTTTCAGAATAGGTTGTAGATCCTCGATGATGTGCTGGAGAGGTTTTAGTTGGGGGCTGAAGTTGACGGTTACCCCTCTGAAACCTGTCATTCACTCTGGTGGCAGTTGAAGGCCAGACTCTCTTAGCTTGTGCTTTTCTTGATATTCAGCTGCCCAGGTGAGTGAGTTGCAGGGGTGTTGGAAGGAACATGTGGCTTCTTTTGTGAAAAAAGTGATCTCCAGAATGTGGTGCAGCTTTTCTGCCTCATTCTGGGCCTCCCAGCTGGAGGTGATGGTTAGTGTGCAGGCATTTTACAGTGTAGCCATCTTATGAGGCCATCAAACCCTAGTCAGACTAATGGCCTCACTTCTCTGAACATGCAACTCAGTTGGAGAGAGATTGAGAGGAAGTGAATGCTTTCACATGCTAATTTGGGAGATGGTGTTGAGGGCTCTGGGGATTAGCCATTTCCCCCACAAGTGTGATTCCTAATTAGTAACAAATACTTTTTAAGGGGCGGCTGCTGAGTCATAGTAAGTGAAACCAAGGTTTGGCTAAACTCTAGACCCTTGGCAGGTTTTATAAAGTCTAAATGCAATGGAAATATTTCTACAAATCTTTGAATTTTCATGAAAATGGATCCTTTAATATAAACATTTCCCTGCACTATTTAGTCCCCAAACACTTCAAGATTGGGCTAGTTTATTTCCATTGTCAAAGCTGACAGAAGTGCAAAAAGGGTAAACCATGTAAAATGGTGATAAGTAGCCCACCTGTTGATCACTTTAGATAAGCTATTACCAGCAGGACAGTGGGGTGGGAGGAGGTATTGTTTCATGATTTCTGTGTGTATATAAAGTCTGCTGCAGTTTCCACGGTAAACATCTGATGAAGTGAGCTGTAGCTCACGAAAGCTCATGCTCAAATAAATTGGTTAGTCTCTAAGGTGCCACAAGTACTCCTTTTCTTTTTGCGAATACAGACTAACACGGCTGTTCCTCTGAAACCTTTCATAGGGAATGTTATTTTCACAATCTAAGGTGGTGGTAGAAACACAGGTATGGTCATTTTGTTCTTAAAAATACAACAAACATGGCCTTGAATGGTAGGGAACCCGGAAGAATTAACCAGAGGTCAAAAGTACTGTGTATATGCATCCTATCTTGAGCTCTGGGTTAGTGTGGGTCCCTCTCCCTTGAGCTGTGTGAAATTCTCCCTCTCTCCCCAAAAGAGCGAAAACACTCTGAATTTTGGAACATGTGTCAAGCCCACCATGGCCAAGAAAATGATCTGGAAATTTGTAAATTGTCTTCTGTGGGGCCCCTTGTCCTTTTTGAAGTCCCCCCTTTTATTGGCTTTCTGAGCCAACGTTTTATACTAGAATTCCCAACGGCCAGTGCAGCTCTAGCCAACTTCAGTTAAACTGTTTGTGCAGAATTGTGTCCTAACACTGTGAGAATAGTGTCAATTTAAAACCAGGGGGCTGATATAAACTTTTCTCCTGTCTGATACTACGTGAGTTTTAATCAAGGCCCTTGAAAGAAAACTGGCCTACCAAGGTCATTGTGTTTGCCACCCTTGACACTTCAAATTCAAGCAAAGTCTAAAATGAAAAGCCAGGTATTACTGATACATTCTCCACTGATGTCCCTACTGTAAGGACTTGTATCTGTGCCAGCTATTACATTGATCTGAGAAAATGTATTGATTCCTACTGACTTTTTATTTTTTAAGTTAAGATGTTTCAAATAGTTAATACAGCCCCAGATTAATATCTCCTGAGGCTCTTGGGTGATGCAATTAATTTTTTTATATATACTTTTGCCAGTCTGTACAGGTCTCCAGTGGAAAACTGTTTTAAGCAGGCATAGTCTGGTCATGATTTTCCATTATGGAGTCAAGAATTTTTGAGCAGATAATGCATTTATATTGCATATTTAAGATCTAGCAGGAAGGAAATTTTAAAAATGAACTAGGGTTGCACAAATCAAAAGGTTAGTCTGTACGAAGTGTTCAGTTTCAATCCACTGTAATCAGAGTTGCTGCCAAACACTTGAATAACTTCCCTTCTGTGTGTTTCTCCGTTAGAAAGAGAAAAGGAGATGAAGTGGACGGAAATGTGACCTCAAAAAAGAAACAGAAAAAAGAAAAAGACAGAGAATCCAAGCAGGAGAAGCTGTTAAAGGTTTGTTGTTTGAGCTATCCCAAACTTTTTAAACTTTCTTTCCAAAATTTAGTGCTGTTGAAGGGTGCTGGGTTGACAGCCATGGCACATAGAGTCCTATTTATTCACAGCTACAGGATTTAGAGTCTTATTTATTCACACAAGTACAGTGTGAACTGCGGCAATGCAAGCGTCCCTCATGCTGCCCTGTTAGTATGCTTCATCTGTAAAGTGGTGAGACGCTAGTTCACTATGCAAGCCTGTTCAGACCTTGGCCCCTCAGAGAAGTTAAGACACTTGTGCTGTGGAGCCTTTTTTGCCCCTGATAAGAGAGCACATCATTCCAAACAGGTCACCAAAAAGGTATTGGATGGTAGCGCTTTAAGTCCTCGCTGTTGGTGGCTGGATTTGAACGGGTGACCTAGAGGTGAAAGTCTCATCTTTCAGATAACTTGTTTTAGTCCTTTCTATGCCACTTTCTGGCTCCAGGGATGCTATTAAAACTGAATGTTGTTGCCTAAGATCTTGGAGCATATAAAATGTGAGAAGTTGAACAGAGACAAAGGTGTGGAACTAGGTCAATGAGAAATAATATCACTTGCTCAGTTGCACCCTTTTGTGACTCATCTGTCCAGTTCTTCAGTATAAACTTTGATAAATCCTAGCTTTGTGTATTTGGTTTAGGAAAGACAGTGGAAAGACTTTCTGATTTGGTTTCAAGAATTTTATAGACATTAAACGTTTGGCATAGATATCTTTCAAGAAAAAATTACCTGCAGCTTTTCCTGAAATGGAAGTCCTAGTAGTATGGCTATCACACAGCTTACATAGAGCAGAAAGGCGTTTTAGTTTTCTGCTGCTGTATTTTGTGATTTTAACTTGTTACATCCTTAACAGAGCACAATGTTCACAATCTACAGATCCAGAAGGTTTCAACTGCTACAATTTATCATTCTGAGAATCAGGGTTGGTTTGGGGTTAAACTCTTAAATTCATCATGGTTTTTTGTTTTTGTTTTTTTTTTCTTAGTATGATGAACTCATTTGTCTTTTCTACTGAAACTAGAAATTACACTGTTTAACGTACATATCTGCTACCCATTATCACCATGGTACAGAGAAAACCACACCTAAACACACACATGACAAATACATGTGCATTATTAGAAATGTCTCAAGTGATATTTTAGTGTCCAACATTCTGTCATTATCCTTCCCTTTTCTCCCTCTCAGTGGAAAGTCCCAAAAGAAGAGTTTCTAGATTTTTCCCTTTTTGCTGGATGTCTGACCTTTATAGTTCCTTTTTATAGGGGAGTGTGTGTATGTGGCCTCGTAGCTTAAAACTGGCAGTACGAGTCAGGATTTGTGGGCTCTACTTCTATCATGTGACCTGTTGTATTAATTTAGATGGAATATGTGGGCCTAAAGAGTCAGTGGTGTTTAACATGACCCCATCACTGTGCAACATTAAACAGAGTTAAACAAGGTTCAGGATTTGGTTTGAAGAGACCTCTGCTTGCTGAGTACTGCTACAAACCTCATAAACATATTTTTGACCTTTTATTAAAGATACAGAAAAGAAGGAAAAACAGTTAAAGCATTTGAAATGTAAAATATTAAGTAAGATTTTCATTTGAACATTTATTGTTCCCTTTCCCTCCAGCTGGATTTTTAAAAGGACTCCCCCAAGTCCCCAATTTGAGAATCTCTTAGATGGTATTAAAGATGGTAATAACTGTCCTTCCGAGGAAAAGAGAAGTTAGTTGAGATGGGCTGGAGCAGTTGTTGTTAAAGTCTGATGCCATTTCCTAGAAGACAAAACGAGACAAACACACACTAGGGGAGAGAAAAGCACAGCAGAGGGAGAAAATGCATCTTGTCTCTCTGGTGCTGACTTTCACTTGCAGCCTCACAGCTGGAAAAACACAGTTACAGCACACAATCTCATCAGTCACACCGAAACCTGAGAACTTGTAACCTCATTGGGCTGTTTGCAAGTGTTCCTTTTAGTTGCCTCTTTCTGGTTTGTTGGAAGCCTGACAGTAGCCTGCTACTTCAGGATTGCTCTTCTTGGACAGTGATTGCAAATATCCAAGCTACCAGGTTTTCCTCAACAGGAGCAGACAGAGTTGATTTGGAGCATCAAAGACGAGCTGAGAAAAGTCTGTTCCTCTAATGACCTGAAAGAGCTGCTGATAGCCAACAAACAGGAAGTGCCTTCTGGGGAATCTGCTGTGAGTTGGGGTTTTATTTCTTTTATGAAAGTGACTGTCTGTCTGAATCCGTGAGGTTCATTCAAAGCGATGTTGCTAATGACAGCCAAAGGTCTGAAGCGAAAGCCTATTGTAAAATCTCAAGAACAGAAAAATCAGTTGGATTGAACACTTGGCAGAGGTTTGCAAACTGCTCCATGCCTTTCTGACATCAGATCTATTCTTTCTTCCCAGCAGCTTAATTACACTAAAAGAAGCTAAAACTACATTTAAGTCTTTCCTAATGTTACTTATTCACATAAGTAATTACTGTAGTTGCCACAGTGTTGTGAATGGGATAGGAAGTGGCTTTTGCAATCTGCGATGGAAGGTGTGAGCCATCTCTGACTTGGAGTATTTACATTTCCTAAAGCAGTGCTAAAGCCTCAAGGGTGTTGGGGGGGATAGAGGGGGTTGGGGGGGGACCAGGGATGGGATGGGGTAGGATGGCTACAGTAGGTCTCTAGGATTAAAATGGTCAAGGACCATTTTCCAGGGAGGAAGATTGGATTATTATGGACTATGCACTGTGTAACCAAATGTAACACCCATCCTCCAGCAACATTTTTAACTTCTTCCAGTGAAAGCGTGCTTAGCACTTTACAATAAACATGCTGTCTCAGACACAGAGCAGAAGCCTTGTCCTGAGGAGACGACAGTCCAAAGGCACAAGTGGGTGCCTGTGTGTGGACAGGCAAACTTAGTGACGTGTGGTCAAGGCTTTGTGCCACAAATAGTTTTGAGGAATGTGTTTTTATTTATAAGCTAGTTATAGATTCAACAAGTAACACTGTCTTCAGGCCAAGATATTCAGATGTGTGTGAGTTTGCTGGATTCTCTGACTCAGTATATGATGTGCTTGCTGTGTGTGCTTCCACTGTTACCCTGGCATGATTTGTTTGCGTCTCTGTTGCTTTAGCTCTTGGACCGAGTAGCAGATGGGATGGCATTCGGAGCTCTGCTTCCCTGTGAGGAGTGCAAGGGGCAGTTTGTGTTCAAGAGTGATGCATACTACTGCTCAGGGGACATCACTGCCTGGACGAAATGTGTTGCCAAAACACAGATCCCCAACAGGAAGGAATGGATAATCCCAAAGGTAGACACAGCAAACTTAACTATCTGAAACTCAGGCTGTAAGTTCTTAAATTACTCTATTGCTCGTGGAAGGGAAGAATAAATATTAATGCCCACAACTTGGTATTAGTGGGCAGGGCGTACTGCAGCTTCTGTGCACCTCTGCCTCTGAGAATGGGAGGAGCTGCTCATAGCTAATGCACAGGGGAGATTGTTTTACAGTAGCAGTGGGATGGAGAGATGTCATTTCTTCCATTCCAGAACTTTGGGCTTCTCCAATTTGTCCCGCTGCTGCAAGAGTGACTTGTGGTTTGGGTCTGTGATTTTTAGTGTAATTCCTAATAACTGGCTCATTTTGCTGTTTTAATTTTTCCTTTCTAACTGAGACAAGTGATTCTAATTCTGTGCTCTCAGAATTTCAGATGCTAATTTCTGAATGCCAGAACACTATAAGCAATTATCGTCTTAAAATAAACGGCTATGCAGTTTCCTCTGATTTCCCTCTGAATTGGGAAAAGCATTTTCAGAGACCGTGTTCATGACTTTTAATGACTTTTTAACGAGGGCATTTAAAAAAAAAAAATTGCAACTCCTGCAGCAGAAATGTTGGTGAAATATCAACTGAAAAAACCAAGGTTTTTTCTCCACTTTGTTTTAAACACTACACTGAGGAGAAAGAGCAAATGTGTCTGGGGAATTAGGTTCTTGTGTAACAGGAAGCAGAGTTCTCTAATAGTTAGGGAAGGGGATGGGGAAGTGCTAGGACTCCTGATTCTATTCCTGACTGTCACTAAATTGCTGTTTTGACCTTGAGCAAGTCACTTCACCTTTCTGTGCCTTAGTTTCTCAACCAGTAAAATGGGATAATTACCAACTTTGCATGGGAGGTTGTGGGGCTTATATAATGAATTGATTGTGAACCACGTTGAGATCCATGTAAGAATCGTTCAGTAGTAAATGCCAAGATCTGACCAATACTGAATTTAGTCTTTTAACTCTGTAACAGTATCAGTAGATTTTAAAGTCTTCTTATAATGCTGCCCCCCAGGAGTTCCGGGAAATCTCCTACCTGAAGAAATTTAAGTGTAAAAAGCAAGACAGAGCATTCCCTCCAGAGACTGTGGCTGTGAACGCAGTGCTTCCAGCAACAGCTTCTGCTCCTTTGACAGAGAAGGCGTCTGTGCCAGCAGGTACATGACTCGCTAGGCGGTGTTCAGAGCCAGGAGAGACTGGTTTGAATGGGAATACGTGTCTGTCCAGTTGCTGGAGACAAATAACATTCATTTTATGCTTTCCCTAGTGTGGCAATGGGGAGGGGAATGGCAGGTGTCGGTGCTGCCTGTGGGATTTCTCCTGGCACTCTACTGGCAAGGAGGCATTGATTGGTCTTTTGAGAAGCCATGGCTTCAGTGTGCGACCTGCTCACCGAGCTCGCTCCACAAAGCTCCTTCCTGTTGCTCCGCTCAGTCACTTGTCTGCTGTACGGCATTTCAGGAAGGGGAACGTGGATGGCTAATCACATGGTGTCCCTGAAGTGCACTGCAGTATATTGTACTCCTCCTCCTGCTCCAACATCAGGCTGAATCGCCATGGTGAGAAGCAGAGGCAGCCTCTTCTGTTCCTCACCCCTGATGTGGATAGATCCCAGCTTCAGTCTGTGGACAAATGCATTTGAGATCCAGGTTATGCTTTAACAAGTCACCTAGGAATTTTAAAGGTTGAACTGCCCCTTGGGATCCCCTTTCCCTGCCACGTTTATAACTGTGTTTGTGGAGAGCTCATACAACTCCTTGGGCAGTGTGACTAGGGTTCAAATGAAACATTTAATTGGGTGGCTTCTTGCTTGATTTTGTAAGGAGCATCCATAGACCTTTGAATCACATGTTCCACATCCAGAATTAAACTGTTAGGGCAGTAGCTTGTTTAAAATCACTTATTTGCATTTGGCTTACCAGTCATTGGCTTCTCTCACTTAACGGTTATTACCTCTACCCTCTTGATCCCAGACTCCTCCAACATTACCCATTTACTTATCAGTAGGAGCTACTTTGATTTATTCAGCCCTCAGTACTTGTAACAGTCTTCAGTGTTCCTGTGATATGTTTCAGTGTTTGTGGCTGTCTAGACTGCAAAATCTATTACAGGTGTGTTTGATCTGTAACATGATAGTGCTCCAGCTGTGTTACCACTTCGATCCCGAGTGGTTACAGAGCCAAGACAGCTCAGTATCATATCTGCTTCACACTCTGGTCTCGTCGAGACATCCTCCCTCTCCAATTCCCCCAAAGCAGCTTTTCAATGGAGGAGGTGCCCTTTGTGGCTTAAATGTTACCTTTTGGTTTCTCTTCCATCCCTTCGCTGTACGTGGGAAAGGGAAGCTGTGTTAGCACTTCATAGCCAACAGTATGCAAGCAGTGTCTGCTGGGAAGGTGCGAGTGCCAGGGTAAAACCCTTTTCATTTCTCCGCCCCGCTTCCCAGGAAGCTTACTACAATGTACATTGCGTTATGCTGGCTTGTAGGTGCTCTGTACTGACCGTTGCTCAGAGTATCAGATTCAGGATCTGTGGGTTTGGTGCTCAGTGCTCTTTACTTACATGATGTTTTTATTTCTGAACAACTAGATAAGCCATTATCCAGCATGAAGATTTTGACCCTTGGAAAATTATCCAGGAACAAGGAAGAAGTGAAGGCTATGATTGAGGACCTGGGCGGAAAGGTGACAGGGACAGCAAACAAGGCTACCCTTTGCATCAGCACACAAAGTGAGGAACAGTGCTATATCAACAGCAACCTTAGGACTTGGGAGTTAGGAGATTATAGAGGCCATAGTTAAATTCCTGTGTAAAGGCTGGAGGTGACATTCTGTTGAGCCATGTTTGGATAGTGGGTTTTTTTCATATTCTTGGAAAAGTGAATAGAAGTATACTTTGTAAGCATGACTTTCTATAGCGCTCTTAGTTCTGAGTGATCTCCTAGTGTTTTCCTGACTCTGCAGTAGAACTGATGTCAGGAATAGCTATATTTCTGTTTTGGATTTAAAAGGACTAGACCGTGTTTTAATTGTGAAGTGGCTTCTTTTATGTAACTGGTAGCTGAGGTTGATGTAGGTATCTACATGTCAAATTTGGGGTGGGGCGTAACTATTTAATAGCATTCATTCATGGCCTCGTTGTGACTATTTCAATGTTAGGTCCTGCTCCCACTGAAGTAATAGGAAAACTGTTGACTTCAAAGGTGCAATATCAGGCCCTTATGGTGTAGGGGAGAAATGTCCCTGATAGACAGTTGGCCTGTAGGATGCTACCACAGGGCTCATCAGAGCAGCTCCCACCCAGCCCCTGGCCCAGCTGGGAGGTGAGGCAGGGTTTGAAATCCAGAAAGTCACTGTGCAACAGGTAACTTACTTTTAGCCTAGACGACGCTGTTGGGGATTTTGTTTGGGGCAGGTGTGGCACATGCAAAGCACCTCTTTAAAACATTACAAAGCCTGGACCAGCACAGCAGGGCTAGAATCCGAGCGTCTCAGAAGGGCTCCGCGCTGTCTTTGTCGCTGTAACGTTTGCTCCAGGAAACTTGGATTACGGTTTCCCTGACTCTTATCCCCCTCCTTGCAGAGGAAATTGAGAAAATGACCAAGAAGATGGAAGAAGTGAAGGAGGCCAAAGTCCGAGTGGTCTCAGAGCAGTTTCTGCAGGATGTGAAATCCTCCAGCAAGGGCTTCCAGGAGCTCCTGTCGCTGCATGCGCTCTCGCCTTGGGGTGCAGAGGTGAAGCAGGAGCACACGGAGACGTCCCTGGGAGGAAAGTCCAGCGGGCTCCCAAACGTGAAGAGTGCTGGGAAGGTCAAGGAAGAGCAAGGTGAAAAACACAATGACTCTTGTCTCCACAGGAGCGTTTGTTACCGTGTGTTTAAGCATTGCTTTACCCTTCCATAGCGTGCCTCTTGTGTGAGGGTCTGAGGGGAATGGGTGGGCTCCTCACACAGCACAGGTACCCTGGCTATAGTCCAAACTCGTCCCTTTCCCAAAATTGGGCCCTTATTCTTTCTTTGAGTAACAAAGCCCCAAGGCCAGACCAGCCTCAATGTCCAAACTCCCTCCCGAACAGGCTGTTCGTAGAGTTTCTCCCTGCCATACTACCTCTCCCTCTTCTAGCTCACTCTTGCCTGGGAGAGAGAGAGACGGCCTCTGGTATTCCTTAGTTTGAAATAACACTGGGGGAGCCAATGACATAACTCTGCTTCTCTATCCTTATACCTGAGATACTCTGCTGGTATAAATCCACACACCCCTATGCTCTGTGACTTACTCTGGGTCATATATTGAGTGGCAGAACCCAAGATTCCTGGGTTCTCAGTCCCATGCTCTACCAGACACCCACAAGTACTCCTTTTCTTTTTCCAAAATATAGTGACTCTTTCAACAAAATAAATCTGTTAATACTGGTGACAGTCCCCATCTGAGCAATAGGCAAGCTCAGGTACAAACATAGGCTTTTATATAGGGTCCAAGATGAGTAGGTAAGTTCAATGTATATAAATTAAACTTCAGAAACAATTGCACTGAGTTCAGCCTTGTGAATTTATCATCATTCTAGCTAATGTGCAAAAGTTGTAGAGAGACCACTACCTTGTGATGCTGAGTTCATGGGGCACATTTGAGACTGTTAAGGAGGCCTGTATAATGTTTCTGTCTAGAGACAGCCAGTGCTACACAATACCTTCCTCTTCCATCCATTTCTCTGGTGTGTGAATGTGCTGTCTCCATGGATCCTTCCAACCTTTGATTGCTCAGAGGTGAGGAACAGAGTTCATGACCCCCAAACTTAAATTTTCACATGTTGTATGTTGCATTAACAGCCTGGCCCACAGCAGCAGAATCTGAATGTATCGTTCATAAACAATTGTCCGGGTTTTAATTAATGGAGGCAACTCTCACCAAAATTCTAGCAGGATAACTAACACATTCCACCTGTTTGGTGGAGGCAGGGGAGAAGACAGGATGGCCAGTTCCCAGGTTAGATCACGTAAAGTGCAGTGTAGCTGGAAGTCAAAGTGCAGTGACTTTCTAACATTGCTTTAGAAGAGCAGTGTGCTTTATAGAGGTGGAACCTGTCGGTGTGAATCCAGACAGGATGAAAACTACTCTACTGCTTTTAAAGAACTTGAGCATTGATTCAAGGAGAGTTCTTCAGA
The DNA here is from genome assembly GCF_965140285.1 of Lepidochelys kempii. NCBI lineage: Eukaryota > Metazoa > Chordata > Testudines > Cheloniidae > Lepidochelys > Lepidochelys kempii. Next base: position 158,757,690 of record NC_136382.1, read on the forward strand.
CAATCCTGCTTTATCAGATTAAAAATGTAAGTCTTTCCATCTCTTTCTTCAGGAACCAGCAAGTCTGAAAAGAAAATGAAGTTAACAGTTAAAGGAGGAGCAGCAGTGGATCCTGATTCAGGTGAGTGCTGAAAACCAGCTGTGCCTCCAACCATCCTAGCCAGAGTTTGATCCGTTTGAAACCATGCGTTCACATCGCAGTCCCCATCAATACCCAGCCCTAGCCGGGGAAGCTACTGATCCAATCAGCGGACCAAATTCTATGTTTTAAGTTCTCCTCTGCAAAAGAACCATGATGGCCCACACCTGAGATTTGAGTGCTCTTTGGTTCCCAGTGAGGTACCTAGGAGTTGTGGATTCTCAGCACCTTTCGCGCTGCCTACCCCATAGAAGAAACATTTGCTTGGTGAAATGTTTAATGCTGGTGCTCATCCTGGATATGCATAGAAATAACAATGGCTTTTCCATTGTCTGCATGCATAAGAACGGCCATAATGGGTCAGACCAAAGGACCATCTAGCCCAGTATCCTGTCTTCTGACAGTGACCAGTTCCAGATGTCCCAGAGGGAATGAACAGAACAGGGTTCTTTTTTGAACCCTGTTATAGTCTTGGCCTTCACAACATCCTCTGGCAAGGAGTTCCACAGGTTGACTGTGTGTTGTGTGAAAAAATACTTCCTTTTGTTTGTGTTAAACCTGCTGCCTATTAATTTCATTTGGTGACCCCTAGTTCTTATGTTCTGAGAAGGAGTAAATAACACTTCCTTATTTACTTTCTCCATGACAGTCCATGATTTTATAGACCTCTATCATATCCCCCATTAGTCGTCTCTTTTCCAAGCTGAAAAGTCCCAGTCTTATTAATCTTTCCTCATATGGAAGCCGTTCCATACCTCTAATAATTTTTGTTGCCCTTTTTCTGAACCTTTTCCAATTCCAATATATCTTTTTTGAGATGGGGCGACCACATCTGCACACAGTATTCAAGATGTGGGTGTACCATGGATTTATATAGAGGCAATATGATATTTTCTGTCTTATTATCTATCCTTAATGATTCACAGCCTTCTGTTTGCTTTTCTGACTGCCGCTGCACATTGAGTGGATGTGTTCAGTGAACTATCCACAGTGACTCCAAGATATCTTTCTTTAGATCCTATCATTTTATATGTATAGTTTGGATTATGTTTTCCAATGTGCATTACTTTGAACTTATCAACACTGAATTTAATCTGTCATTTTGTTGCCCAGTCACCCAGTTTTGTGCCTGTGTGTCTTAATATTTCTTGGTTAAGTCTGCATACACAAAATTAGTCTGAATAAGGAAAGGAGATACAAAATGACTACCCCACCCTGGCTCTAATTCACTACCTTTCTTCGTAGGTTTGGAGGACTCTGCTCATGTCTTTGAAAAGAGTGGTAAAATATTCAGTGCCACGCTCGGCTTGGTAGATATTGTCAGAGGAACCAATTCCTATTACAAACTGCAGCTACTGGAGGATGACAGAGAGATCAGGTGGGTTTAATTTCCCATGGAAATGTGGGGTTTTTACAGTAAATTTTTTTTTTTACAACTGCCAAATATGAATAGAAATGTCTTCATGACTTCTTTTAAAAATTTCTGTGATGTTTGTTTTGTTCTGTATGGAAAAGTTCCTTTGTAGTTCTGGAAACCCAACTACATCAACATCGCGTAAGTGCATGAGAACATGGAAGTGAAACTGACCAATGCAGTTTCATTTTTGCCGAATAAAGTGAGATGGAAAAAAAGTAAACCTACAGGGTGAAATGGAAATTAGGAATTGATAAGCACCTGAGCAAGTCTGGTTTGTGCTCAGTTCCACTGACAGTGAAAACATCCCAGATTGAGCAGTTGGGGTTTTTTAGATAAAGAATTAGGGTTAATTAAATGATGTACACCCAAACTATAATGTCCTGGGACCGGTGTCTCAGCATTCAAGAGCAGCAAGGCAGGATTTGGCACAAGTGTGCCCATTTTATTTTGGGACATTGTTTATGAAGAGACGTGCAGGTTGCATTTTTTTCCCTCTAACTCCTGTTTGGTGCGAGATGACTCTGAAGCCTCTGGAGGCCAGCTCAGTTTCAGGCTTCTCCACATCTGTGTAAGCATGTAGAAATCAGTACCCTGAGGTTTGGCAAGATGTATTGAAATGGGCCAGGAAGCATCATGCCCCCGTCTCGGCCAAGCATACATCAGAATTGTGCACATGCTATACTATTGAAGAAGGTGCCGTCAAGAGGGCCTTGGGGAAAATTGATTCTCTAGTAGGAGAGAGAATGCACAATAGGGCTGCAGATAAGCTGCCTATTTCAGCTGTGGATGACTTATACTTTAAATTGGACCCTTGTTACCAGTTCCCATATCTGGATTTCTGATTGGTATGGGATGAAATTTCAGGGCTGGTATTCAGTGCTGACAAATCAGAAAAATTGATTAACCGTATGTCTACAAATCATGCAAAAACTCTTTTAAGATGGTGCCAGTACCACAGCTGGACTTGTAAATGATTGTATTTTGACAGTTTCTCTTTCTTTAAATTTAGACCAGGATTTGGAGTCTTGCCTAGTTAGTGAATAGTTTAAAGTTGTGCATGCTTAACAAGGATTTCCTAGCGGCTGTTTTGAAAATGTCTGACCACAGTAAGCTGAAATTTGCGTTATTCTGTTCAGTTTCCACATTACACAAAGCAAAAATTAGCCATAGCAGTGACTGGATATAGGCAGTGGAGTTGTAGCTCTATAAAATATGACATTGGGCACAAATGGGAATTTTGGGCTTTCCACTTGCTCGCTTCATTCTGGATTGCTACTTTGACTATTGAATTCCTTGTTTCTCTCCTTTTATGTGTCAGACACTTTGGATCCTTTGTCTGTGCAGTCACGAGAGTTGATTCTGTCTCTCCCTTCTCTCTCTCCCCCTGAACCCCAAGAGCCATCAGAATCTCTTTGAATAACTGTCTCATCTGGCTCCACTATAGGCCAGTTCAGCCTTGGTGTCAGCAGGCACAACTCTGACTCTCTCAAATGGAAGTTGAACCATCTTACAGTGCTGCTGCTTATGGCAAACATGTAATGATTAGTGGTGAAATCTGACATTTGTAGCCATGCCCCTATGTTTTTGAGTGTGATGTAAAGTTGGGCATTGATAACAAAAAAGCACTGAAATCCTAATTAATCTTACTCTGCAGTATTGTCTTCTTTAGCCCACAGTAGAGCCCAGACATGTTAGTTGATTGCAAGATAGAGGCTGATCCCTTTCCCAAAGACATGTAATGTAAAATGATAGATGAATAAAGGGTGGGGAGAAAGAGATACAGCACACAGGCAAAGCAATCAGACTAGTGTATCAATGTTAAAGGTTTTCTGGGTGTGTAGATGGGAGGACTGGATGGCACAGGTGACTAGTGACGGACTATAGAGCTGAACTGGCAGACTAGAGATGAGAGGTTCACGTTGGTAGTGAGCAAAATATGTTCTACCGTTTGGTTGCTGTTGTTGGGCGTCAATGATGAAACAAGGTCAGTTTTAATCCAGGTCCCATAGGTAGGGCCCTACCAAATTCACCACCATGAAAAACACATCACAGACCGTGAAATCAGATCTCCCCCATTAAATCTAGTTATTGTAGGAGAGGGGCAGGGCTGGAGGTGCCCCAACTGGGGTCTCCTACTGTGCACCAGGCTCTAGTGGCTAGTCCCAGCAGGGCTGGAGAGAGACGGGACGACTTCTTCCCCTGTACGGCCGCACTCCAGGAGAGATCAGACCTACCTCCAGGTACCTCCCTCAGCTTCAGGAAACTCCACTGCTGTGCTGTCTTTAGTGCCCAGATCTGAAGGCAGCGCAGAAGTGAGGGTGGCAATCCCGCGAACCCCCTACAACAGCTTTACCAACCCCCTTTTGGGTCAGGATCCCCCACGGTTACAACACCATGAAATTTCAGATGTGAACATCTGAAACCATGAAATAGACTATTTTTAAAATCCCACGGCCCTGAAATTGACCAAAATGGTCTGTGAATTTGGTAGGGCCCAAGTGCCAGCATCTCAGCCACAATGGACACCAGGTGGCACCTTTGTTGGTGTCTCCTGAGATTGCAAAGGGTTGCCTGGCTCTCTGCCATAGGGCTTGTCTATACACAGAAGTGGCCCTATTTTAACTATACCAGTATTGCTAAAGCAGTACAATCCTCCTAGTGTGGACATTGTTATACCGGTATAAAGGCTCCTTTGTAATACAACAATGTACTCCTTTGATTATTTCAGTAAAAAATCAGCCCCAACTGAAATAGTGAAATTAGTACAAAAAACTGCATTAGACCAGGCCTTGGAGACGGTCCCTCCAGGTCAAAGTTGAAGCATGATGATAGGATAGTAAAGGAAAGCTTTCGCTGCTACCCTCACATTTGCCTCCAGAGCTGTTAATCTAGTGGCCGTCAGTACTACATTCACACATCAAATTCAATATTGGTGCCTACATAGTGTGCACACCTTTTTGTGGCAGCCACTTTTTGCCTGTAGGTATTGCTATATAAAAACTTGGCCCATTTTGTGTGTGTGTGTGTGTGTTTGTGTAGTCATTCCAAAACGAGAGAGCCTTCCATTTAATGATAATGCAGATGGATGATTCTGATACTATGCTGATATCCGTGCAGTCTTTATCGTGGGATCAGATTAATTTAGAACTGGGATCCAGAGATCTTACTTGTGTCCCCTTTTCCTGTTTTGTTTGCTTCTAGGTACTGGGTTTTCAGATCTTGGGGTCGTGTTGGCACTGTGATTGGGAGTAACAAACTGGAGCAGATGCCGTCTAAAGATGATGCCATTGAGCACTTTTTGAATTTGTATGAAGAGAAAACGGGCAACTCGTGGCATTCCAAGAACTTCACTAAATATCCAAAAAAATTCTACCCTCTGGAAATAGACTATGGACAGGTAACTCCCTAATAATCCTGTGCTGGGAAGATAATTCTTTCTTACACAAAGGAAAATGCTTATCCTTCACTATCTTAATCTGCTTTTTGAATGCATTAGTTCAACAAACGGATAAGGTGCAGGAATCCGGATATTTTGCATTAGGCTGAGTGCTAAACTATGCTCAGTGCTCTGCAAACGTAAGATGATACTGTGCCTACCCTACGTGATTTACCGTGCAGATCAGATGTGAACAATAGTGCATTTAAATAGATAACGAGTCACGTTAGAAAAGTGTTAAAGCTAAAGTTAGCTCCGATGCCTTTAAGTTGACGCTGTGTGTCCACTTTTGGGACCTCTCAATTGGGGAAGTTAAAAGGACACCAATTGAAAAGTTGTCATTTAAAATAAGTCAAAAGTCGTTTCATGTACTACCCAGATCCCCGAGACCCAGGCCAGTTGTACATCACAGTCTCATTTTCCTATTTTTAAAAAAGTACTACTCTGCTCTTCCCCTGTATGAGTGACCCATCCACACAGAGGAAACACTAAAACTGGCTCTTCCCCAGAGTTCTGTGAAATGCACATACTGAACAGACTGAAAAAGAGAAATCAGCCATTGCAGAAAAGTCAGCTGTTTAAATAGTAAAACAAGAATTCTCCCTCTTCTGGCCCATGAAAACTTCTGAGAGTTTACTTAAAGGGATATCCTCAACTTTAATCCTACTTCTGAGCATTTTTAAACCTACAGTTATTGAACATAGCCCCTAAGATAGCAGTAACAAAAAAATTAGAAAATATTTTCTAGCTATTGCATATTCATATGGCCAAATTGTTGGATGTCAACTAAAATGTTTGAATATAAAAATACATAACTTTAGCGAAGTGGTCTGCATTAATTCAGAATGTTACACTGATGAACTGTTAATAAAATTACAACCTCAACGCACACAGAATTCTGTTTTGAAGTACAAGGCAGATGCTTTATTGATCAGGCTATAGCATCTTTGATCTATATCCAGGAGAACACACAGATTACATTGTGGTCCACAGAAGACTACTGGACTGTTCCATGAATAGAGAAAATTTACAATAGAAATGTATTGAAAATTATTAGTATATTTTTTAAGTAGTTGACCTTACAGGCTGTGAAGTTCAAACAAAGCACAGTCCCCTAGTTCAGACCAAGATCTACATACATGCTAAGTATTGTTGAAAAAGAAAATCTATTTAATATTGCTTTGGGTGAAGCAACAATACAGATGTGAAGATGAAAAATATGTTCTTCTAAATTTAACTTGCATTTACATGGAGCACCCCTTGAAATCATGTACGTCAAGTTAATGGTGATTCAGTTTTTATTAATACAGACTTAACGTCCCCTTGCTTTGTATTGTCAGAGCAATACTCCCTATTTCCCACCAAAATTTAGTCTTGTGTGCAATAGTGTGCCCTCTCCAACTTGGTCTTGAGTTGTTACCATGACAATCAGTCCATTTTCCTTATCCCTTGGTGTGTTGGTATTTACTCTTTCTAGGATGAAGAAGCGGTGAGGAAACTGACCGTTAGTGCTGGGACCAAGTCAAAGCTTCCTAAGCCAGTCCAGGACCTTATTAAGATGATCTTCGATGTGGAGAGCATGAAGAAAGCCATGGTGGAATTTGAGGTACTTGCACTTTTGCTTGTTTCTCGTCACTCCTTCCCACTAGACACCATAGTTATGCCGGCAGTAGCAGGCCGTTCGCACTGTGGATCTGATCCAGCACTGTCAATGGGAATCCTTCATTGACTTTGGAGGACATTGAAACAGGCCCTATGTTGGGGGGGGGAGGGGTGTCTAACCAGCCTTTATCACTAGTTCGAAGGATCATTTATCGTTTTTTTTAAATCGTAACTGTACAAATGTCATCTTGGTGCATCTTTTTCATTAATGACTTCTGTATCAAATGTTCTCAGCTTGTAAATCTAAAGGGGACTTTTCTGTCTGCTCATCCTGTAAGCTCAGCCTGGGATCAGGAAAATCATTCTGTGCTATGCATATCATCACCATTGGTAGAGGTTTTGGAATCTTAACTCAGATGGCCATCGGTACATGAGGCAAGAAACACCCTTCTGGGTCTGCAGCACTGACACCAGTAAAACTATTATTAGTAAATTTAAGTAACAGAGACTCTGGAGGTACACAGAAAGCTGATATGTGCAGTAAGGTGATGTTTAGATAAAGCCTATTTCCTCCTCTTAGTCATGTCAAATGCCGGATTCTTGTGTAATGTTTCTAAGGCTTGCTCTACACTACGGAGTTAGGTTGACATGAGGCAGCTTATATCGATCTAACTATATCGGTGTCTACTCTACAGCTTTGCTCACGCTGATGTAATTTACCCTCCTACACCAACGACATAACTCCACCTCCATGAGAGGCATAGGGCTTATATCTGTGTAGGTAGGGTGACACAGTGTCTGTGTAGACACTGCGTTCCTTACATCAGCTGTGAAATTGACCAGAAAGCTGGTTCCTGGCTCCCCAGCTGGGCTGCTGCGGGTTCTCCACTCCAAATTGGGCTGCTACCCAGACTCCCCGCTGCCCCTGGGGTTCCGACACCCACCCAAGAACATGGCAGCTGACTGGACTCTGGGTGTGGATCTCCCCGCCAGAGGCGAGAGGCCCCAGGCAGCTGCTTCCGGCTGATGGGAGGCAAGAAGCCCCAAGCGGCTGTCCCCCTGCTCCCGACTGGGAGCTGTGCAGACCTGAGAGCCCTGGCTCTCAGCCCCCACCCCACACTGCCCCTCTTCAGTTAAGATGTGCACCACTAGCAGAAGAGGAAGATAGTAATTACTATGGTGGCTGTAAGTCGACCTAATATAGGTCGACTTAAGATTGTAGTGTAGACGTGGTCAATGGCTCACCACTCTCAGTTGTGGGGAAAAAAGCACTGTGATCCACCCTTCTTCCCATGTCTTTAGTATAACCTATAGCTATGAATCCAAACAGGTGGGGCTAAGAATGGTCTGGTAGTGCCTGCCTAAGGCCCTACTTAACTTGCAATATTGCAGAAATTGCGGATTCCACAATATTAGGCTTCTACCGCAATTGGACAGCGGGAGCCCAGTCTGCGCTGACAGAGGAGGCCCTGGGCAGCCCACAGCGGAAAATCATGGAAAAATAATAATGGGCTTTATTATCACAAATAATAAGGTCCATTATTACTTTTCTGCAATTTTTCATGGCTTGTCCACAATTCAGCCACTGTGTTTTGATAATCATCCCACAATTCAAGTAGGGCCATATGCCTGCCTTGCTCCATATAAACGTGTGTACTAACATTCATCTGCAGTCTCCAAATCTATTTTTAATGTTGTGGGTGAACTGCTGCATGTCAGGGCATCTGTAATGTTAAACAACTTTTCTCTCTGGCTTTCTTTGGTCAGCCTATAAAGGTAGTTTACTTTACCTAGCATAAAATTGCATATTGAAAGAGGTGTTGCTTGCTCTCTGTGACATATAGATTAATTTGCACACCACCTTTTCTACAACTACACTGCAGTTTGTCATGTGCAGTGAAACTCTGTATACCTGAAGTCCTTTTAATGTGCAAGCACATTCTGAAGCATCTATGAGAAGAGATTTTCCTGTATATTCTGTGGCTTTTGAATTAAAGCCCCTAAAATAAATGCTAATGATCCTCCATTTCCAGTACTGTCCAGATCATCTGGAGAAAATTAGCTCCATTGGATCCATGCTAATTTGTGCCATCTGAGGATCTGTATGGCTCTTAGAGCTAGAATGGAGACTTGCTCTTCCCATTAGATTCTGGCTTCAGTATTATCCCATGTACGGGAGCAGCATCTCTTTCCAATGAGGGAAGAATATTTGCCTCTGCTAGGGAGCCAAAAACTGTCTGCAGTCTCCCCAAGGGGTTTATGAGGTCCTTTCATCCACCTGATTTCATGTGCTTTTATTTACTGCACCGTATCCAGGCACTCCCAATGTGTGTAGATAGCTTTGGCAGCTTCAGGCTTTTTCCCGGTAGATTTACTGTGATGTAAAGGATTATTTCCATGATGGGGGTGATCTGAAGACTCTCTTCAGCTTTCTAATTCTGTAAAGACTTCCCCTCACTTAACCCTATCCCAGGCCTGTTACAGTTCTTCCCACCATTGCCTTGTAGTAAACACCTGCTAGGTGGACTAGGACCTGAACTACCCTAGTACTGTCCCTTCTCATTCCTGGATGGAGACATCGAGCACTGGGGCGAAGTACTACATTACCCCTTTGCGAAGCATTGGTGTATTAATTGTTTTGCTGCTGGTACTCCATATGTCTGCAGCTTCTGCGTTGCTTTGTCATCATGTCCCACCTGGTGCTTGTGACTGCACTGGAGGTGATTCTGACAATATACCTGATGCATTTGGCAGCAACAAAGTGGCTATATTATTGATCTAGACCTGATCCTTCATGATCTCTGTGCTGTTTTGTCCAAAATTAAACAGATCAGATCAATGTTGCTTTGCAGCTTAAAATCATAGTTGTACATCTCATTTGCCACTTTACTTCCTATATAGCAATTGGAGATGGAAGTTATATTGGGGCATTTAGTCCAGTCCACCCTGGTAATGCTAGTTTTAAGTGACTCTAGGAAGGGGCTTCCAGCACTTCAGCCCAGACCTGGCCTCTTGGGAGGCTACATAACAGTCTAATGTGTATTGGTCTAGGTAGTGGCTAGCCTAAATAGTCATCACTGAGAATGCTTTGTCCGATTTTTCCTGAAAGTGCATGTGTCCCTCTAAATGAGTGTCCCCAAGATATCATAAGTTGCATTCTGTCACATCTGAGGCTGTGACTTCTATCTCTCCATCCAACTTGTTTTTTTCTTTATTGCTGGATTTCATCATGTTGTAGATGCAGCAGGAGGGGGAAGCAAATCTCTGTACCATGATACAAGGTGCAAATTGCCATGCAAATTACTTCAGAACTTGGGTGGCAAGGCTCACTGGTTCAGAAGAGCTTCTCAAGCTCCTGTGCAGAAGGGGTGTGCATGTAGCTGGGAATTTTAATTTCACTTTAATGAATAAAATAGAATTTATCCAACAGGAAAAGATTTGTGGAGTTTCCTAGAGGGTTCTGCCATTGAATCCTGTTTGGAACCAGCTGCCCTACAGTTTTCCTCTCTGCAATGAGGATTTTGGACCTGGTGCCTGTCAGTCAGTGTTCTAACTACACAGATAGTACTGACCTGCTGAGCTGAGGTGTGTTCTATGAGGACTGCTAATGTCCAGAGCATATCCATAACCTGTCGTAAAACTTTCAGTTAAAATGGAGCTTTGTTAAATGCTGCCACATACAGAGCTGCTTCATTACAAAGCTGGTGCATGAACAGGTCTAGTTTTAAGCTAAAACTCCCAAGTTCCAGCTGTTCAAAAGACACTCTTATCAAAACTGTGCTGCCAGACCAGAGAGAGATCTGGGAAGGTCTTAAGAAAGAATTAATATCGGGGGCGGAGGTGGGGTAATTAGTTTGCCCAAAAAGTGGGGAGGGTGAGATAGGTGGAGGTGCCAGGCAACATCTATTTCTAAAATAAATTAGTAAATAAAATGTGGAAAACAGAAGCGTAATTTGTACTGTGAGATTACACTTTTAGTTGGCATGTGCCTTGATGGGGCACTCTGTATGCAAAATACAGAATACAACTTCCTCATGCTTTACTCTGTAGTTTTGTACAGGTGCCAAGTGCAAATGCTGAAAATGGAGTACGCTTGGACTGTTACTGCAGTAAAAACCCTGGGCACATTATGTGATCTCCTGAAGGATATTTTATTCTGTTCAAACTGCCATTTTATATTAGTTTCTCCAGCAGCAGACTTAATTGTAAAGGGTCATGAATGCTTATGGCATTAGGTAAATGTTAAACCTTAGACTGAAACACTTATTTTGTTCAGGCCAAGTACTGCACATTGTCTTAAGTTACAGACATAATTTTGTCTCATTGGGAGATAACGTGTCCATATTCTGGCTGCACTACTCTAGTCATTCTTCAATCCATGCAGATAAATGCTAGCTCTGAAATGTTTTAATTTTTATATAATGTATTCTGTCTGGAGACTCAAATCTTTCTGATGGCCAGATGAGAGGAACTATGGGGGTTTCATTGTAATGGAGTCCTGTTTTAATTGCTTCAACAAATCTCCTTGTCAGATTGACCTCCAGAAGATGCCACTGGGAAAGCTGAGCAAGAGGCAAATCCAGAGTGCATACTCCATCCTTAATGAGGTTCAGCAGGTGAGCAAGAAACAGACTTAACAACCAGCAAGGGAATTCAGAAGTCATTCTGGGCTCAGAACGCGACTGGATTCCTTGCTGCATTTGTGCTTTACAGAGCTTACACTTTTTTTGATCAACTAAAAGTTAATGGAGGAAGAGTACATACTTTATGTTGCAGTAAAGGAGCTGCTTCATTCTTTTTGAATTAACCCATGGTGTCTGTATCTGAGGCTGTCTGCACTTAAGATGCTATGGTGACACAGCTGCAGTGCTTCAGTGTAGACACTCACTACAGCAACGGGAGGGGTTCTTTCATCACTGTAGTTAATCCACTTTCCCAAGAGGCAGTAGCTAGGACAACAGAAGAATTTTTTGTCTACCTTGTGCTGCCTATACCGGCATAGCTACATCTCTCAGGCGTGCATTTTTCACACACACGAGACACAGCTCTGCCAATGTAAGTTTCCAGTGCAGACCAGCCCTACGAGGACATAGTGTGAATATGCAACTAATTACTTCAGTGTTGTAGTGTAAATACACCCGATTTGTTCTTTAGGAAGAACAGTATTTTAAGCATGTGGTAGAGGAGTATGTAAAGTTAAACCTGGTCTACACTTAAAACATAGCTGCAGTGCTTGGGGTATAAAAAAATCCACTTTCCTGAGCACCATATCTATGCTGACCTAACCTCTGGTGTAGATGCAGCTAGGTTGACAGAAGAATGCCTCTGTCGACCTAACTGCTGTGTCTCAGGGAAGTGGAGTTCCTACGCCAATAGAAAAGCCCCTTCCATCACCATAGTCTGTGTCTACACTACAGGGTTATAAGAGGCCTAGCTGTGATGCCGTAGCTATGCCTCTGTAGCGCCCCTGGTGTAGACATGGCCTAAAACAGGACCAAATCCACTGCTGCTGGTGTAAATGCGGGATTAATCCACTGAAGTTTGTGGAGTTACTCCTGTTCACTGCATTCCAAGATGAGGTTCTAAGCTGTTTACTTAATAATACATTTAGATGTGCTGTAGTGCTCATCTGTTCTGGGTGCTAGAAGGCACTGTTGCTCATGATTTGGAGCATTGCAAGGATCGCTAGTCGGTATTGCCCATAGAGCTCACAAAAGTCCTCTGTATGGTACCCAAAAGAGGCATGCAGAGGGGCATTTCCAGACTTCATATAAATGCACATTGGCTGATTGCTGCAACAAAATGATTCATTCAGCTGTTCTCTGGTTCACGCAGTCAGCACGTCTGCACTTATGGTTTTATTGCAGTTTGTTTTAGTGTACCAGAACCTGTTTTTTTTTTGTTTTTTTCCCCGAACAAGCGTATTCCTTTATCAGTTGTTCCTTTACCAGAAAATGATTGTATTGCTGTAGGTATTTTGATTTGGAACATGGAAAGTGATTTAACAGGACTGTCCCTTTATTCATTTAAGTGGGTTTCAGCATTAAAATCACTTTGGTTATGTTTCTCTGTTCTTGTATTGTTAACATTTATTTTTTCTAGTCTTTCCAAACAAGTACCTTGAATGCATCTATTGTTGAATGGATCTTTCCCAGAATTCGTTTCTCTTCTTCTCATTTAGGCAGTGTCTGATGGTGGCAGTGATTCTCAGATACTGGATCTCTCCAATCGCTTTTATACCCTGATACCTCATGACTTTGGGATGAAGAAACCACCTCTCTTAAATAACCTAGAACATATCCAGGTATCAATGAAACTTATGATATTTATTGTGGAAAGCAGCTCTGGCACCTGATATTCAAATGTAGAAGATTTGCGTTTTAAGTGTGAATGAGGAAACGCCTTCTTCTAGGAATTTAACTAAGTCAACTTAAAAGTGACCGTTGCTTCATTGTTTGGAACAGAACTTTTCGCAATCCTATTTGACACTGCAAGGCTGTGACTATAATAGTGTAGCTTTGTGTTTTAAGTAGGTAGGCTTCTTTCTGTGCTGTTTAAGTTGGCTTAGCTGTTATCCAGAAATGTCTGAAGAATTGTCCCCTGTGCTTTGCATAACAAAAGCTGAACTAGCTCTTAACCATCACTTCATAGGCTTTGTGGCTTATATACAGCTAAAGAGATTCTGGGCCAAATTCATCCTCTGTATGAGTGGGATAACTTTAGGTTTTCAGGCCTGACTCCCACCCATATTCTGTTGCATATCTTTGCCAAAGGATCTACTGATGTAAAGTTTTAAAGTAGCAAAACTGAATGAAAAGGGGAAAACTGAGGGGATTTGTTTTTAGCTTTGTGAAAGCAGAGAAAGATGTAGAGCTTGACCTTCAAGTAGGAATTGCAGGTTTTAATGTAGCTTCTACACAGTCCTCATGGATACTGAAATGCTTTTGACATCACAGCCTTGGATCCACTTGTCTGAGAAATTGCTTATCTCCCCATGACCCTCTGCAGAGGATGAAGAAACTTGCCAGTTTGCTTGAGCTCTCTGTTCTGGAGCTTAAACTCTCCATAGCTGGCAGCAGAACAGGGGAGGGCTTCTGAAATCTGCACCCTCCTTTGGAGCCTGGGGTGGTTAGCTTAAAGAAAAGTGTCAGATCCATTTGCCTAGGTGCTGTATTGATTTTATGAAAGAGATAGGTGGGTTTTTGTTAACAGGAAAGTTCTATAGATAGCTTTATTGATGTGAGCCACCCAAGTGTTGTGGCAGTGGTGCACAGACATTTATAAATATCTCGGCATTAACATGCTCATAGCAACTGCAGGACAAGGTCTTAAGGCTGTAAAGACTTTCCTATGGCAAGAAAAATAACCTCTTCAAATTATCCAGGCCAAAGTGCAGATGTTAGACAACCTGCTTGATATTGAGGTCGCTTACAGCCTTCTCAGAGGTGGAAATGAAGATGGGGATAAAGACCCAATTGACATCAACTACGAAAAGCTCAAAACTAACATTAAGGTAAATGAAATAGAATAGTAGACTGTGGTCACTGGCTGTGAATAAGAACTTGGCACCCATTCGTATGGAGTATAACAGATGAATAAGGTACTGCTGGTAAACTAAAAATACAGCTTTCCACTCTAGCAGGGAACAAATCATGCCCCATGTTGAGCTCCCAGTATATCATTGTATATGTCTGTATTCACTCCACCATCTATACAAAAAAAGTCTCTTAATTCTAATCCTGTTTGTGTTCCTGAAGGGTGGAATGGGAAAGCCCATATATCCCTGTCTCTCCAAAGCCTCCAATAGCAGATTCAACTTGCACAGAGATGATCCTTTGATTTTGGGCAAAAAAACATCTTACGATGCCCTAGACATGTCTTTCCTAGTGATAAATAAGAGATTTAGTGGGGGGAGCCACCAACTGCAGGATGAATTTTTCAGTCCCCAAAATGACCTAACAGGCTGACATTAATCTGCATTTTTAAAGGAAACCTTTTGTGTTCTGCTCTTTCCTCCCAGGTTATTGATAAAGATTCAGAAGAAGCCAAGATCATAAAGCAGTATGTGAAGAATACACATGCCTCTACCCATAATGCATATGATCTGAAAGTTGTGGATGTAAGTTTTGAAGGGGTGGGGAGTGAGATGTATAAAATTGGTTTATACACTTTTGCTTTCTTCCATGGCTCTTTTGTGTGTTGATTAACTACTGAGTTTTTGTTATAGAAAGTACTTGTTACATGAGTGAATAACAACAAAATCTCAAGGCGAGCTGGGGAGGAATTTTCAAATCTAAGTTTTTAGACATTTCTTGCTGTCAAGATGTCTTTATTTTCATTTGTCTCTTAATAAATCCAGGGGGAAAATCACCTTTTGCCCTGAAAGCTGGAAAATTTCAGCCCCAAAGGAGAATGATTCAGAAAGTTGTGAGCAATAAAAAGTAGAGGGGGTTGGGGAACAGAGGTGGTGCTAGCCCACTCGGAACCCTACGAAGGAATATTTTGGTGCCCCCTTTCCCTCAACACATTCTAAAAAAGCAAAGGGGGGCCCCCTTGAGTCTGCTTATGCCTAGCACTTAGGGGAAATAACGTGTAATGAAATGTCCTGGTGTAACCTTTGCTATAGATAACTGGCTGCTGGAGTTAGATTATGACAGTATGAAAACAGTATGAAGTTTGCTTCTCTTAGTATGTTAACTTTCCTAGCACAGATTAACCCATTTTCAGGATCAGACCATCTTGCCATGCGCCAATTAACCATGAGATTTTTATTTTCCTTTCTCTCTCTTTAAAATGATAAAGATCTTCAAGATAGAACGTGAAGGAGAAAATCAGCGTTACAAACCGTTCAGACAGCTTCATAATCGCCAGCTGCTCTGGCATGGCTCCCGCGCTACCAACTTTGCTGGCATCTTCTCGCAGGGTCTCCGAATAGCTCCACCTGAAGCTCCTGTGGTATGTAAAATGCTACTTGTTAAACAAGTGCATAAAAATGATTGTTGTGCCACTCATTCTGTTCCTCTTGACACCTTTTGCCCCCTCCATCCATCTGGTCTCCTGGGGCCACTATTGGTAAGAGCCTAAAGAAGAGACTGTCTAGATAAGGAGGGGCCAGATGACCTTTGTGAATATTTAATGCTGTTCAAGCTGTCCAGAAAGAATGGTTGCTGAGCAACATATCTATAAGTTTGCCAATAAGTTACACCTCAAACAGTGCTTGGGAGTTGTTTTGTAGCATTACTCTTCTAGTTAATACAGAGAGAATTCTAGGCAGATGGTTTCAACATCAACTTGGTCTTTGAAGCTGGGATTTTATTTTGATAACCTTTTTCCTTTCCCACTCCCAGACTGGTTACATGTTCGGTAAAGGTATCTATTTTGCGGACATGGTGTCCAAGAGTGCCAACTACTGTCACACATCTCAGACTGACCCAATAGGCTTAATTTTACTGGGAGAGGTTGCCCTTGGAAACATGTAAGTAACTTGTATGTTATTAACTGGCTCAGAGTTGTAGAAGGTAGCACCTAAGCTGCAAACTTCTACATCCAAGTGACAATGAGAAGCTGTTGCAGTTTGCTTGGAAGTAATTAAAAGCATTCTTAAATCAGGAAAATTTTGGAAACTCCTGAAATAAGCAAATAATTTGAGTAAAATTTGTGCTGTAGATAGAGAATATTGCCTTAAAAAGAAACAGCATAAATAGTAATAACCATGATAAGGAAGGAAGCTGTGATGGTGTTGCCTTCTAAAGGCATAGTATGTAAAATAACTTCATAGTATTGTAACAAAATGTCTTTATTTTTCATTAAGAAAGTTCTCTTCAACTCCTCTAGAAATGTTGTTCTTTCTACTTTCTAGGCATGAGCTAAAGAATGCTTCCCACATAACTAAGTTGCCCAAGGGAAAACACAGTGTCAAAGGTAAAGCTTCGTTGAGAAATTATCAGGGTGACGGTAACTGTAACAAACTTTGACAGCTTTTGCTTGGTGAAAAGAATAGTCTAGTCTTGTGCTATGGCTGTATCTTTTAAAAGGATTGGATAACATTACCTTCAATAATGTATTTTATGTATTTTCAGATGGGGAGGGATTTCTTGCTTCATAGTATGTTAGCTGGCTGTCTAACGGTTCAGGCAGGAATTTCCCCCCAAGTGTAGCACTGAACAATAAAGTAGGTGTGTTTGGGGGCTTTGTACTTGCCTCTAAAGTATCTGGTATTGGGCATTGCTGGAGGTAGGATGTTACTTGATAGACCAATAGTGTAAAGGATTTTGTAGAACACTTTCAAAATGTCTTGCCAGAAACTGGGAATGGATCACTTGATGATTACCTGTTCTGTTCATTCCCTCTGGGGCACCTGGCACTGGCCACTGTCAGAAGACAGGATACTGGGCTAGATGGACCTTTGGTCTGACCCAGTAGAGCCAGTCTTATGTTCTTATGTCTTTAATATTCAGGGAATAAATAGCTGGTTTTGTCTGTTACTGATAAAATCTGGAATTGGAATGATTGCTGTTCTTACAATGCTACTTTAAAAAAAAAAAGAGTTCCTGTTTTCTGGGGGATTTGTAGAGGAGAATTTAGAGGAAATTAATGAATTTTGAGAATTATCCACACAAAGTTGGGGGAATAGTAACATATGGCAAATGCCCCTGATAAAACAAAGTGCTTCACGTGGATCTGATAGGCATCTTTGATCTTTAAAGATATAAGCTCTAGTAAAGATCTGACATAAGATCTGTTCATTTAAGTATACAGTATAAATTAGGCCCCAAATTAACTGTATGTCAAGGAGGGGCTTATACAGAAGAACAGGAATTAGTTCATTATTTTAATTTCATTTAAATTTTACAATATAAACATACTCTGTATTGGGAATGGTATGAGAGACTGGAAAGTGAATCTGACCCATCAGTTTTAAGTGTCCAAGATGTGTGAAATTAAACCAAGCAGCCAGCACAAATGGAAAAATAAATTAAATTTTGAATTATTTCAGTCATAACAATCTAATGGACTACTAGTGCCAAAAGTGAGGTGATAGTATATTTAATATAGTCTGTACACTGTCAGTGTCACTTTTAAGATCTCTTGGGATATAAATCTGTAGTTTACAGCAGTGGTTCTCAACCAGAGGTCTGGGGTCTCCTGCGGGGCCTCCTGTGAGTAGGTTTCAGAGGGACCGCCAAGTGTGGCCAGCATTAGACTCGCTAGGGCCCAGGGCAGAAAGCCAAAGTCCTGCCACACCGGACTGCAGCCCGGGGCTCTGAAGCCCATCACCCAGGGCTGAAGCCAAAGCCTGAGCAACTTAGTTTCATATTGTCCTTGGTGTGGGGCCTCAGGCACTTGCCCTGCTTGCTACCCCCTAACGCTGGTCCTGGCTTTTCTGTGCACAAAACCAATTGTTTTGGCACAGCTGGGCCATGGAATTTTTATAGTGTGGGTGGGGGGTTGCTCAGAAAGAAAAAGGTTAAGAATCCCTGGCTTACAGTACAAGTGAGGCTGTGCTGAAGTGCTTGATTTCCAGTGAACATACATGGGAACTGGATAAGATCCCTCTGACTTCAGTGCAAGCAGAAATGGGCTCTTCGTGTGAATGGGCAATCTGGCGATTGTACACAGTTTCCTTTGAAGAAATAAGAAAACTTAAACTACATGCCAGAGAGACTGGACATACCATAGGTTTCAGAGTAGCAGCCATGTT
Source organism: Lepidochelys kempii (assembly GCF_965140285.1). NCBI lineage: Eukaryota > Metazoa > Chordata > Testudines > Cheloniidae > Lepidochelys > Lepidochelys kempii. The sequence goes on from NC_136382.1 coordinate 158,775,985, forward strand.
AGTCTGTATTTGGACATACCATACAATTCCCCAAATGTCTTTTATGACAAGCCATTGTGAGTAGGGGTATGTGCTTGTAATGGTCTGTAAAGTATCATACACATCTATTGCACTGTATAAATGACTGTAACACTGTCATTAGTGAGAATTTTTCTAATACTAAGCAAACAAGATTTTGCCTACATTTCAGACTTATAATTAACACTATCTTTCTCTTTCATAGGTTTGGGCAAAACTGCACCTGATCCTTCAGCCACCATCACTCTAGATGGTGTAGATATTCCTTTAGGGAATGGGATTCCATCTGGAATTAGCGATACCTGTCTTCTATATAATGAGTATCCTTTACTATCGTTCCACTTTAACTGGAAAGCACTTCTCTGTATTATAACATGCAGAATTATTAGCAAGTACCATTATGTAGAGGAAGTTTAGCTACAGAAGCCTTTTCTTTTAGATCTTTCATGGAGTGGTTAGCAAGCTACAATTTGCAGAGTCCCTCTTACAAGGGGAATAATTTTAGAATGATGTTTAAAGAAACTCTCATTATCAACCCTGCATAAAAAGAAATCGTACACACAGTGAGTAGTTATGTTAACTACAGGACTTTGCACTTCTGTAGCACTTACAGAACTCTTTGTAAACAAGTTTAAATTTAAACTTCACAGCACTTTGGGGGGGGGGGGGGAATTAGCCTTTTACTATTTCTAGATGGATGGATAAACTGAGACCTAGAATTCATTAGTCCACACTCATGGTATGTCAGTGTTCGAACCAGGGATAGCACCTGTGTGTCTTGATTCCCAAATAGATGATCTAACTACTAGATACACTTCCTCCCATCCTACTAAGCAAATAACTTCTTAAATTAACAATCTCTAGACCGGTCAGAAACTCAGCTGACTGCTCTTGGGTGAATTGTTTCACCACAAGGCTGTCTATCTCAAGAGCTGGCAGCAGGGAGCATATGGCAACTTTGGCTTTTAATATCGCTCCTGTCTTAGTTCAGTTGACAACATGAAATGGAATTGTAACTTTATTCAAGTCAACTAATGTGCTACTCATTCAGCTTGTCACTATTAGTTTTAATCTACAGCAGATTTAGTGAGTATTTGTTTAATCTAGTATAGGGCAGGTCTATGCTACAGCCTAAATAGATATAATTTACGTTGCTATGGGGTGTGAAAAAGCACCTCCAGTTTTGCGCTGTCCATACCAGTGCTATGTCGGCGGGAGATGCTCTCCTGCCAACGTAGCTTCCACTTCTCAACAAGGATGAAGTAATTCTGCCAACAGGAGAGCGCTCTCCCATCGGCGTAGCGTGTCTTCACCAGACTTGTAATGCTGTGGTGTAGACTTGCCCTTAGGAGTCATCATCTTAGAAGTAGGTTTGTAGCATTAAGAGTTGAGAAAATTAACAGACAAGGTGAACTGCCTTATTTGTCTAATGAAACTTAGTAACATAATAACTATGATACAGGCTGTGTCAGTCCATTTTAGCAATGCCAACAATTGCACTGTTTTTCATTTTCAGTCCCTCTGTGAGGCCAGCAAGTATTCCCTGTTTTTATAGATGGGGAACTGAGACAGATTAAATGGCTGGCTTCACACTGGAAAATAGTAAGAGGGTTATGATTAGTATTCAGGAATTCCTGATCCCTAGTCCCATGTTCAGACCACACCTTTTTCTTTGTCCCTGATATTTGGACTGAGCGTGTGACTTGGCACCATGAGGTCCCGGCAGACGAGAATAGTATTGGCTAAACAGGTTTCATAGTAACAGCCGTGTTAGTCTGTATTAGCAAAAAGAAAAGGAGTACTTGTGGCACCTTAGAGACTAACCAATTTATTTGAGCATAAGCTTTCATGAGCTACAGCTCACTTCGTCAGATGCATACTTGCATAAACCGAGCCGCTCACCTCCTTCCTCGGTAAAGTAAGCTTGGTTTCCTGTAGGTCTCACCTACAGGAAACCAAGCTTAGTGGCTCAGTTTATGCAAGTATGCATCCGATGAAGTGAGCTGTAGCTCACAAAAGCTTATGCTCAAATAAATTGGATAGTCTCTAAGGTGCCACAAGTACTCCTTTTCTACTGGCTAAGCATAATCTTCAGCAAACGCAGTCCCTGGTCCAAGTCAGTGTGTCTCTTGAGATTCCCATCACACTTTCTTTAGTGCTTCTCCCATCTGGTATCTCTGCCTATTCCTGATTTTGGATCAGAGCTCTGAAGTAAGCAATTAACATAATATGCTCTGATTCAGAGAGGGGAATAAGGTTGTGTGGGGTCAGGAAATTAGGTGTGCCTAATTTTGGTGTTCGGTTCTGCTTTTCTGAGTTCATTATTCAGTTTAGGCTGAAGCTGATTTTCCTATAGTATTTGCAGAGTCTAGCACTGTTCCTTTTGTTGATATTGTCAGAATTTTATGGAACGTAGACTTCTGTTTCACACATTGCAAACTAAAAAGGAAACAAAATGTGGGGTGGGGGTGTGGAATGTTCTAATACATAAGCAGAAATGCTGGCATATACCTTGAATTTGACATCAGGAGCTTGTTTTTACATTCAGATCTGCATAGGGCAAGACTCAAATACTGTTGAAGTCCAAGTTATGTTTATATTGTTATTTTATAGTAGCTGTTCCTTAACTCACTGTTTCCTTCCCAGATATATTGTCTATGATGTTGCTCAGGTAAATCTGAAGTACCTGCTGAAACTGAAGTTCAACTATAAAACATCACTCTGGTGAACCCTATTTAGAAGCCTTGTTAACGAGTTATTATGTAGTTACATTCTAGTGCTGACTTCTGACCTGCTTAAGCATTGACTTCCCTTATCAAGGTATCAAAGAGCTAAGTTGCAGAAGAGGTTACTAAATCCAGATTTAGTAAATCACTTTAGTAAGAGGTTTTTATATATATGTGGCAGCACATGGAACTGAGTTCTGATGAGAATGAATACCTGGTTTTGTTTTAAGCCACTTCTAATTTTTTGGGCTATCAAGTGTGTCTTTGAATTGAGGGTAGACCAAAAAACAGAAAAGGAAGGGGATTTTAGCCAAATGGAGTTGGGGAAGAAAAGGAATTTATGAATGTTTACAAATAGTTGCGCTATTTAAAAAAAGGTTGCCCTCTTGTTTAAAATATCCTCTTCCTGTTTTGATTTTGAATAAATGTTAAACGTCCATTTATTTTGAGGTAAAAATAAAAGCTAATTTCATATTAACAACTTTTATTTTTATGTTGCAAAATGATTGAATTGCTTTAATTGTTTCAATGTATTCTTTTGTAATGCTTTTAAACACGCCATGTCTCTCTAAATATAAACACTGAACATTAAAACCTGTGGAGGCATCTCACAATCCACGTTGGAATGAAAACTTGGACTGCCCATTGAGATTTTTTTTCCCCGTGAACAGTCGGTGGTGGTAGTAGTAAGCAGTTCCTGATTAATCCAAGGCCAAATGTGGTAAATGTCCATGGAAAGCACCAACACATGTTGCTATGTTTTGTTCAGTGTTAGCCTCAACAAACCTCCTTAAATACCAATTTTTCATGTGATTTAGGGTGTGTGGTCATTCTTGCAGACCAGTGGTTCCCAAACTTTAACAACCTGTGAACCCCTTTCACTAAAATGTCAAGTCTCGCGAACCCCCTCCTAAAAATGAATATTTCCAGGGATTTTCTCCTTTACCTAAGTATAAATTATAAAAGCAGTGATCTTGGAAATACAAAATTTGTTTTTATGACATGCTTATTTCACACTATTTATTATCATTACAGTATTTGTATTACATTATGAAAATGGCAACGCTCTTGTAAGACCTCACTTTCGTAGCTTGTATCACTTTTAATAAGCCTGTTATAAGACACTGCTTCTATGTTTCATCAAGGAGTATCAGATGCAAAACAGCATGAAGCTATTTAAGAAGGCAACTCAAAGAGTTCCTCCTACACAAGGATTCAGGTCTTGAGCAATCCAGGCAAACGACGCATGTTACAACAAAGCTTAAACTTGTTCCTCATAGTAATTTTAAAAACAATACTAGCTGCCTATTTAATTTTAAAAACAAAAAATATCTGCCTCCCTTTGTTTGCTTCTTAGAAGGAGTCTTGAAGTTTAAATCTCCTCACTGTGATAGATATGCTTGCTTTGATCTGCTTAGCTCTTGGAAATCCAGGGGCTCCGGGATGCTGGCCCTGTGCTGCCTGGGGTCCCTAGTGACAGTTCTGTCCACCATTAGGGATTTTTTTCCCGAGAACCCCCTGTAATATTTCACAAATCCCAGTTTGAGAACCACTGCTGTAGACTGATGTTCTTTTGATCCACAGAACAAATGGTTGCATGGGTACAGCAGGCTTCCCTTGTCCTGACCTCAGCTGAAATGCAGGTTCAGTCTCCATGGCCAATTTTGTCCTTGACCACTCTTGAGCGACTGTAAACAGAAGATGCCTTTAGTTCTAAACATGGTAGTTTTTGAGATGTGGGTATTTCTCTTGAATCCAGGGAGAGACCAACTCACTTCCCATAGACCACAAAACAACCTGGCATGATTTTTGATCATGGTGACTTAGTGTTGAAATGTTGCTTATGTAATATCCTGAGCTATCCATTTCTGCATTGTTTTGATATACGCAGCGTAAAACATGGAGTAAATAACTAATAACCCTGTTTCTGTGACTCATTCACAAACTACACATGTTGAGGGCTAAAATACATACATTTTAAATTTGCTGAATCTCAACAGAGGAAAGTCCATATTCAGGGCAGTGTTCTAATATGTATATCATAATGCCTGCAGCCACAGTAATGATAAAATGCTTGATTTTTAGAGTGTGGACCAGATTTTTACATAATGAAGTTGGTGTGATTGCAATTAGTGTTCTAAGAACAGTGGCAGTTGCTACTGCAACAAGCAAGGCAAACTATGTTAATTGCTGCCTCTGACTTATTGGGGTTCCGTGCACAATGGTTCTGAGTAGAATTGTAAAATTGGATTATCCACTGGGATTTTCAATTGCTTGCTGGTGGGAGATTTTTTTTCTGAAGTGTTTGTATTGGAGCCCTTACCTGCAACTCAAAATCAGGGGCGTGGGGCAGTGCTGCATGGGCAGTGAGATCCATCCCTGCCCCGCAGTGAAAGAAAAACCAGCAGAGACAGAGTACAGTTCCCGTTGGGTTTGTTGCATTCCAGTCGTTAGATACTTGTGTGGAAACCGCAGATCCACTTCCTAACGCATGGGGTGTCCCACTGCCTTTGAAAGAGGAGTTTCAAGGCTGACGGCTGCCTACATGGCTGCTTCTGCTGGAGCTGGGACTGAATGAATAAGGGGAATGAAGAGCCAATAGAGGGAACAGAGAGCTGCTGTTGCTCTATGGGAAGGAAACGTTGAAGGAAATAAGAGCAGCTGGTACTGTAAGATTTTTTTTTTTTTTTTGAGAGAGAGAGAGGGGCCCCTGATTGGTTGCTCCTTTCAGAAAAGGAGATGGGGAACAAAGCGCAGGTACATGAGAAACTGGGAAGCCAAGGGCTTCCTCTGAGTGCAGCAGCAGCCTCTTCCCCCTTCCAGGGTAAGAGGAGTATTGCAAAGAGTTAAGGGAATAGGTGGGGAAACTAATTATGACAAACACTGGAGTGTCCTTTATTGTAAGTCTTTGTTAGCAGGTTGCAGTCCAATGAAATCTCCATTACAGAATGGAATTTGAGTTTGAAAATATTTCTCCAGTGCATATTCTGTTTAATAATTAAAGACTTACAGTGTATCCCAACTATCATAAGCTTGAACACAGTGATTTTATTTTACCTTGCAACTTCCTATAGGTCAAATCAAATGAACGGAACCCTTGAACACTGGTATGTTTCTGCTCTGAATAATTGGCTTTGTGGGGCTTTATGTTGACTGTCTTAACTTCATGCCAAAGTTGCTCAGTTGACAAGTTTTTTTAAAAAAATCCTAAATGTCAGCCTTGTATACCCAACCTGGAATCAGAAAATTGTGATTTTTGGGCTCATATCCCCATCAGTGATAAAAAGCTCTGCGCCTCATTCTCCCAAAGTTCCTTTTACTTCCAGAGCAATGTGAAGGGCCTTACTGTGGGTATACATGTAATTCTATTGCCAGCGTGGCATAAGAGTGCCTTAGTGTAAATGATAATCAGCCCCTCTTTGACGGTGTGGACCAGAGTAAATCATTTTCCTGTAACTGTACTGGCTGTGCAGGACTAACATGAGAGGAAAAACATAGCAGACCTATTTTGTCACTAAAATACCAGATAAGACTTGGAATAAATGCAGGGAACAGACTTGTTGAGTAAGTACAGGGCAGCACTTGACCATAATACTCTCAAAGAAGGAACTGTAGAGTTAAATAAGATTGTTTTTTGGAGGGTTAAGGAGTTTAGATCAAAATAGGAATGATTCCAATTGAAATATGCTGGGAAGAAATTATGCAAGTATTACCAAGTGAAGAATTTTCTGAATTAGGAGAACTATAGCAGAAGCAATTTAAGAATAAATCTGGTATTTATTTGTATTATGGTAGTGTTAGAGGGCCCAGCTGAGACTGGTCATTGTACAGTGCCTAGCTTAAACACATGGTAAGAGAGAGTCTCTGCCTTTAAGAGTTTATAATCTAAATGGACAAGGCAGAAAGGGAAATATGTCCCTTTTACAGATGAAAACTAGACTACAGAGGGTAAGTGACTTGCCCACATTCCCTTGGGAGGTCTCCGGCTGAGACAGGAATTAGAACCCAGTTCTCTTAAGTGCGCCAGGTTAATACCTTAACCACACTTCCATCCTTCCCCTTTAAACCACTTTAGTATTAAAGCCTATGGACAAAGTTTTGTTTTTGTTTTGTTTTTTAAAGAAAATCATCACTGTGTACATAAATGAAAGGGAAAATACTTGTGTGACTAAAGGGCCTCCAACTCTGAGTTGTTACATTTCTTTTCTACATCTTGCATCCCTTCTGCTATGTCTTTGACTATAACGAACGATGTTTCCACTGTGATGGACTACATCGGGGTTCTCTAACTTCATTGCACCGCGACCCCCTCCTGATGACAAAAATTACTACATGACTCCAGGAGGGGGGTGACCAAAGCCTGAGCCCACCCAAGCCCCACCGCCCATGGGGGGAGGGGGAAAGGGGGACAAAGCCTGCGCCCCACCACTCCTGGTGACCTCACTTTGGAGTCCCGAGCCACAGTTTGAGAACCCCTGGACTACATACATCTGGCCAGTAGCTTGCTTGGGTTTCTGCCTTTGAACAAATACTGGTCTACCTCCCAAAAAGTATTTCCATTTCATTCATACACTGGCATGTAGAAGACTGGTAACAACATCTGGTGTGGCTAAACTAACATTGCTATGGCAGTTTTCCTGCGGGCTGCTCTAATCTAAAAGCATGGAAAATCCATTTCACCCAAAGCCTGACCCTGCAAGGTGCCAATATCACTGAAATCTATGAAACACAGAGGGTACTCTGCTTTTTGCAGGATTGGCCCCTGAAACAAGTGGTTTTTTGCTTTCAAAGTTTTGGGCACTAAGTTCAATATTCTACTGATTTGGGAGTAAGAAAAGGGAAAGTTAGATCTGCTCAGCTGTCTTCCCCACTCCTAAAATAACAAGATTAAAATATAAATAAATTTAAGCTCTAGCTATAAAGACACAATTTGCTATTTTTGTCCTGAAGTTTTTTGTTTTGTTTTTTTGTGTCTACCTTCATGCACTGTAGTCTAAAATTTACTGTCTGCCTATTTTTTCTTGGCTTAAAAGCATCTATTACCGTAGTTTCTAGGTGGCATAAGCATAACACGAACAAAGAGCTAGATTTCATATCCTGTGCTTGTTTTAGTTGCTATTCTGAGTAGCAGAACCATTTTGTATCTCAGTTGTGGAGGAAAAAGAAACCCTATGAAAACAGAAGAAGCTAAAGTACAGAGATAATTTAGGAGGGGGAATTCTACAGCTTGAAGCCTTCTACCAAGAATTCAGTGCCTACAGACAATCAGCAGCAATTTTCGTATTAACTGCAGGTACTTGAGGGAGAGGTAATCAGAGATACTTGTCCCTAGTTCATTCAAAGCTTTAAAGATCAGGGTCCAACACCTTGAAGTACATCTGGAATTGGATCAGGCGCCACTAAAAAGTGTGGAGCACTGGTCTTATCTATCCCAATTCTGAGGCAGGATGCTGAATGATGAACTGGCTTCAGTTACTGTATGGCCATTACATTCATTTCCACTGAGAACGTGGCGTAGTAGTCCTAGAGGTGGCAAGCCTCTCCAGGAAAAGAGCATAGTCTCCTGGCTAGTCACAAGTGAAACAAAGTATTTCTAGCCTCTGTTGAATGGCCTAGAACAGTGGTGAATACAGCAGGATAAAGAGCTTGCACTAGAATGTCCATCAAGAGTACTGTTACTGACCAGAGAGCATTCGGTTCCTGACACGAAGTGTGTTGTTCCTCCCATCATCGCCATCTTCCCTAGGATAAGTGTTGAGCTAATTTTTTTCAGCCCCCGGGAAATAACATCATCTGCACTATATGCAACAAAGAGATGTAGAACACATTGGTAATAGTCGAAATACAGGGATTTTCATTATCTCAGTGTCTTGCATAGTTGAAAAACAGGGGTGATGAGTGGGCTCCGGGGAACTTCAGGATGATGTTCAGGCCATTAAGTGCAATAACCTGTCATGACTCTTTATTCCTCTTAAAGGAATAAGCAAAGCCAATTTATACAGAATCTCCCATCTGTATCAGGTAGGTGGTCAGCAACATCTAATGATGGACTGATAGATTGCTAGTACTGTGGACATCTGTTTTTTCACTATAATTTGTGTGTCAGTACAAATGGGGCCATTGTCATGCCAAAAAGCTTGAATCTGAAATCTTCATTCAGGTTTTCCCCTTTCCTCTCTATGACAACACGTGGTACCATTTGAATGTAAGCTGCTGGCATTTTTTAAATGCTATAAAAGGACATGAACAGTCAAAACGAATAGCTCAGGTGTGGGGCCTAAGAACTGTGATCATCAAATGCCGGCAGAAACTACACCTGACCTGATTGATAGTATTTTTCCATGTATGTAGCATTTTGTAGAAAATACCATATACACAAGAAATGAAAAGGCATAAAATGCTTGAATGCACTGGTATAGTAGCTTGAAAGGCCAAAAGGTAAAAACTTGTTAATGCTGAAATCCAAATTATAAAGTAGTTATTCTTTACTCTTGTGACATACTGTGTAACAGGGATGTGTTTTACAAAATCTGTAACAGCAGCAACTGCAGCTGAAGGAATGGAACATTATAGAAATGTCCAGCTGATTTGTAGCCTGTGATCTAATAACTTAAAGATGACCAGCAAAGGGGGATGTGGAAACTCTGGAAGTGTGTGTGTTGTTTTTTTTTTTTTTTTTTTTTTTTTTTAAAAAGGGTTTTATTGTACTATTTTTTTTATATTAGAAATTTAATGTCCTAACAACAGTTGTTGACCATTTGACTGTGTCTACAGAAGGCTTTCCCCCCTAAAATTTCCCTCCAGTCTAGCTCCAGTGAGGGCTGGCAACTGCTGGTGTCTTTGCCACCAAGATCCAATGGGACAGACTTAATAGAGGCCACCCCAGCTAGTCCAAAACCAGAGTTGGCAGGTTGATATTTCTAAGATGGCAAAACAAGTGGGGGGACGGGGGACCCTGTTTTATAGGAGAGGAGCAAAAACAAAAATTACAGGTTACCTTTTAAAATGTCAGTTGGAATGTGCAAGTCCATGCCTTCATTTTTAAAAAAACACATATGGCACTTTTAGTTGCCTTGTAATTGTCTCCTGGGGGGCTGGATGTTCATAAACAAATATTATTTTCCCTATCTGCAATAGCAGGGAATATCATGCATAGATGGCCTATCTGTGTGTGCCTTTACACTTGGATTAAATGTAGTAGAAGAGAATACAGAGCCCTTTTAACATGTACAGGAGACTAAGTTCTAGCACCAATGTACCCGTCAAACAAGTTACTAGTCACCTTTTTCCACTCCTGGGAATACAAATTCCTACTTCCATGAAAAATTTTGCCAGAAGCCAAGCTAAATTTTTATATTGGAAACTTCCAAGTAGATGACTTCTTCACTTAAGGCATGGCTACCAGTTGCAACTTAGAATTATGTTTCAGCTGAAGTTTTTTCAAGATATTTAATTGTCATTAATCAAACATCTTATCTGTGTGAAGCAGTCAAACACTCTGCCACAACTTCAGTTGTCACTCTTTTGGTACAAAATCCAAGCCCCCATAGCATCTTTTAAAGAAAATTAACAATTAAAAAAAGGGGGGGGTGAGAATTGAAAAGTAGCTAAAAGCATAACTTAGCCCACACAACCAAGGAAATCCTACATTTAAAGTATACCCTTCATAGAATCCATTTTGCTTAAAAATTACATGTTTTACCAAACAGGGAACAATTTCATATTCCACACTTATTATAATAAGGAGGGGAAATGGTGAGGTATGGACAGTTTCAACCTTAATTCTGAATTTCTTTGGTTCCAGGACAACATAAGGTATGTCTACACAGCTAGAAGCAGGCTGCTAGGCTTCAGAGCCTGCACCTGAACGTTTACACAGTTATTTTTAACACTGTTGTGTGAGTCTGAGTCTGTAGATCCAGAGTCTGTGATTCACCACCATGGGCTGTCCCTCACTGCATAGACTAACCCATAGTCTAAAATCAAAGACTCCTGGTATCCTAAACAAGCAAACATCCATGCAGTGATTGTCCTAGAACATCTTGACCTGCAGGGCTTTGTGAACCTCAACTCAACATTTAATAGTGAAAATATTCTTACAACAAATAAAACTGAACAGTTTTTCGACTCAAAATATTGCTGCTGTTTGTGCACTTATTTCTATATTACTCAAGGTGAGTCATTTGATTAAAAGTATTCTCTGCCGTAATAACCAGTGTAACTATAATGATCAGATGTTCTCTATTGATATATTTGATGCAAACACTTCATAAAACAATGCAGTTAAACTAACCATCTCCATTGGCATCTCCCGGCTCCAATCACTTCATTTCATACTGTGCAATGTTTGTGCTGATACATCTCAGTCACTGGAAGATAAGGGGAAGAATGGCTGCTAAATAGTTCTCTTTGTAGATAATATTTTTTCTGAATTATTAGATGGAGACTGGATGCTAAGTTTCAGACTGTTGTGTCTGTCCTGCTAATGATGTTTATTCTGTTCAACTAAACTGCTTTTAAGCACACTGTTTGTTGGAAAAACCCCTCCTATCTTCTTCCCAAAACACATAGATCACAGTAGTTACTCTTACATACTGCAGAATTTTTCATAACTTCAGCTATTTAAGCCTCACATATAAAGGATCCAAATGTGTGAAATTAGGCAAACAGTACAAATCCACCTTTCTTTTTCAAGTGAGGATTCCTACTGTATTCCACTGAGGGGTATGTGCATGCACCTGGAGCCAGAGCTTTTTCAAAACAGTACAGTATTGCTCATCAATCTGCGCAGGCACCCTCGTACTGCCTCATGGTTTCGCCCAAGGTGATAAAGAGCAGGGCAGACAGACCATGTCTCCAGTTCCTTCTCACCACTGTGTCAGAGCTTCTGCTGAGTTCCTTCTCACGGTCCGCATCAGAGCTTCTGCTGTCCTCTTGCCCATTTTCCAAACTTTATAGAAAAACTGATTTTACTGTTGTTCAAAGTTAGGATTTTATTGTTTTTACAGTAATTTTCTAGTTCCTAGAAGTTTTATAGGATTAAGGACTTGGGATGCCGCTTTGGCAGTTTTCCAGCCAAACAATTCCCACCCTCCCCCCTTTCCAGCATTAGGATCTGGGTACTGGATTATGCCGAAGACATTGGGATTCAAAGTCTGCACTTCCTGCCCTTGCATGTTTCCCATGAGCAACGAGCTCCAACACTCTATGGTTTAGGGGAAGCCCACACTGCATCCATGTTCAGTATCTGCCTTTTCCTCCCTGTTCGTACATGGGAAGGCCGAGCTCTTTGCCTCGAACACCACCTCGTGGAGGTTACCATGGGGTTGCAATCAGATCCTGGCCGGGGGGAACCCCCCACCCCATACGTCAGTCTGAACAATCTAAGAGCACTCCCCCTACCATGGAGCCTCTGTCCAGCTCCGTTAGTACCAGTGCTATGGACCCCACAGTAAGTCTTCCTCCAAATCCAAGAAGGACGCTGCATCATCCATGAGTTCTGGCCACTGAGGAGCAATGTACTCCAAGGCTCACAAGAGCAGTAAGAGGCTGCTTATCTGTTCACTGGATCCACCAGTCCTGGTTCTGGAACCATGTACCCCTCCTGCTTCAGCTCTACCAGCATCCTGTGAATTGTTGGTCCAGAGACACATCCCTTACCCAGTTTCTGGCTGGGACCAGGACTGGTAATCACTAACTCTGGGAAGACTTGGCAGTGATCCTGGACCTCACAAAACTGTTTGCCCTGGAAAGAGTGAGGTCTCCCTGTGTTCCGGTGCGCTCACCTGCTCAGAGGGCCCCCTCTCCTGCATTGGCCATACCCCTTTAATGCATCCCCTTCCGACCGCTCCATTGGCACCACAGTTCGTGCAGACTCCAGTTTTTCTGAGTCTGAGGATTTGGCTGTTTGACATAGTCTGCCGTTTCCATTCTGGAGCCAGTACTACCAGAGGTTTCCAAGGGCACTGTGGCAGTTCCCTCCTTTACCTCAGCCAAGGAGCCCCTGGTATCTAGTTCCTTAGGCACTGACACAACAGGATCAACCAGGTTGGCCATACTAGAGCTTATGCCCTCACTATTTCAACACAGGAGGACTCTCCTCTATTACCACCCCATCCTTCGTAGAGTAAACACTTGGAACCGGGGGTAGACAGTGCCAACGGACCCTTCGTTGGCCTTAGATGTGGCTGTGTCATCAACATTCTCCTCCTCACCAGATGACTATGGTCAGTTTCAAGAGCTACTAGGCAGGATAGCCAATGCTCTTGAGATCCCACTAGAAGTGCAGGACAGTCAGTACCACTTACTATAGACATCCTGCACACATGCATATGGGCAAGCAGAGTCAAGGAGATGAGGTTGAGAGTAGGCCCTAGAGCAGGAGTTCTCAAACTGTGTGTTGGGACCCCAAATTGTGTGACAACTCCATTTCAATGGGGTCGCCAGGGCTACCCTTAGACTTGCTGGGAGCCAGGACTGAAGCTGAAGCCCGAGCTGTACCCTCACTCAGGGCGATGGGGCTCGGGGTCGGGCTCTTCTCCCCAGTGGGGGCCAGGTAGTAATTTTGTTGTCAGAAGGGAGGCATGGTGCAATGACGTTTGAGAGCCGCTGCCCTAGGTGGACCGTTAGGCTGACCTAGTAGGGCCACTCTCATGTTCTAAAAACTAAATTGATTCGCTTGCCCCTGCAGTGCCACGTAGCAGCGTCACCTGCCAGCCTCATGTCACCAGCTCGCTGGGAGGAGGGCAAATAAGCTGGGTGGGGAACCGTTTGGAGAGGGGGGAGGGAGCATTATTTGGAAAACCAGGGACTAGGGAGGGATGCTTAGAACTGGACCGTGGCTCTTGAACGATAACAGTACGAAAAGCGGCTCCTGTCTCCCTAAATTCAGGGTGCCCAGCTCCAAGGCACCCTCCCTCTACAATAAAACGGGGGGGAGGGGGGACAGACCCCAGCAAATTGTTCAGCGTGGGGAGAGGGACGGTGCTTACCAATAATAAGGGTGCAGAGCCCTGCAGCTGCTGTGACGCGCTCAGGCTGAGAGCGGTGCGCGCTGCCTGGAAGCAGGAGACGCCGGGGCTGCCGTAGCCGGCTCCGCTGCCCCCCGCGCCCAGCCCTCTGGTCTCGCCCCGCGCGCCGCCTCCGCCGCGGCAGCAGCCCGGCCGGCGGCACAAGCGCTTCCCGACGGGTTCGAGCAGCCCGGGCCGCCAGCGCCGCCTCGCGCACGGCCCAGACCCCTCCCCACAATGCACCGCGACAGGCAGCCTTTGAAAAAGCGGCGCGGCTCGTTCAAGATGGCGGAGCTGGATCAGCTGCCCGACGAGAGTGAGTAGCGACCCGCGCCCGCTCCCCGCCCGGCCCGGCGCCCACTCCCCCTCCCCGCGGGGCACAGCCGCTCCTGGGCTCAGCTCGCCCCGGCCTGGCCGCCTCCCCCGGGCCGGGACCGGCTGCTGCGGGCGCTGCTCGGGCCGGAGCCCGAGTCTCCTCCTCTTTCTCTGGAACCGGCCCGGCCCCCACCCCGTCCCGCCACCCCTTACCCCGCGCAGACGGGAGGGGCCGCCCAGGGAGCGGGGCAGGGAGACCCGCGGGTTCCCGCCCCGCCCCTCCCCTCCGGCGGGAGGGGACCTGCACCCCGAGTTCGGGCGCAGCCTGGCAGGCCGGGGCCACGGCCGCACCCGGGCCACGGCCGGGCCGCACCCGGGCCAGGGCACTGCCTGTCAACAGATAGGGACGCGCCGAACAGCTGTGAGCATCGATACTGCCCCTGGGGCTCGGGAAGCTGCTCCTGGACGGGGGTGGTCAGCGCCTGGGGCAGGAGCGCTGCACTGGGGGGATGGGACTCGGCCCAGGTAGAAAGGGGGGGCACAATGAGTGCCGTGCATTGAACAGGCCATTGCTGTGCCCTGTATCTTGGGAGGTACTAACAGTGCACTTGGGGAGAGGGTGGCAGAAGCAAGTGCACTGCCCCTAGGGAGGTTTGTGGGTGGGACATAATGACATGCATATTGTACTGGGGGCACTAAAATGACCCAGGGAGATGGGGGGTGTGGGGTGCACAAAGGCACACAAACATACACTAAACGCTGTCTGACAGGCACCAGAGAAATGCGGGTCATGCAGACATGTAAACTGCATCCAGGGCCATGCCAAGAACGGGGATACACATGCTGCACAGTGTCGCGCACTGCATGTGGGGACAGATGCAAACTAAACATAGTATGATGGGGATATGAAGGCACACACACTTACACTGTGTACAAAGGCACAGACATGCACTGTATATGTGGATGCAAATGAACGTACAGAGAGGTTGATACATGTGCTGTACACTGTCAGAGACTTGCTGCATGTGAGGTAATACCACATAAGGTGTGTGAGGTAATATCTTATTGGACCAACTTGTGTTGGTAAGAAGAGCTCTGTTACTCTGAAGAAGAGCGCTGTGTTAGCCTGAAAGCTTATCTCTCTCACCAACATAAATAAGCGATATACCTTCCCCTGTATTGTGTCTCTATATCCTGGGACCAACATGGTTACAACACCATTGCATATACAGATTGTGGACAAACAAAACTACAAATACAGACAAATAGAGATGTATGCTCGTTCATGGGAGTTATGCAAGCTATATGCGTACAGACATGCATACTATACATAAATATACAAATAGACACTGAAGAAAGAAAGCAGAAAGGCACAGAAAAATGATAGGGCTAATTGAAAAGGCACAAGAGTTTATTCAAGCTAAAACATGTAAGTCTCTGTAAAGTGTATCCATTAAAAAGGAGCATATGATACAGCATATAATTGAAACTAGGAGGGCTAGCTTCATATAACTGAAACTAGGAGGGCTATTTGAGAATTTGAAGCACAAATCAAAGATATACCTAAAGAATTTCTTGTTTATATGAGAAACAGAGAGACAGTGGGAGGATAGAGATTGCAAAGAAGCATTTGGACAACAGCCTGGCAGATTAAGTCCGTGTAAAGAAGTACAAGGAATGTACATCGGAAATAACCATTTGAACTACTTGTACACACTAATGTGTTCTAAATGAACTGTAACAATGCAAGGTAAAATCCTAAATGGGTTCATTTAGAACAACCTGATGAAAACTGATGCACAGTGATGCTCAACCAAATAAGCACAAATTTAGATTGAATTAAAACAAGGACAGAGCAATGGTTTTCAACCTTTTCCCTCCGTGAACCGTTTGTTACAACAGAAAAAGTTTAGGACCCTCCTCCCACTTAGCCAGAAGAAAAGGAGGATGTTCATGACCTCCAGATTGAGAACCCATGGGATAGAAAACAATATAAAAATATTATAATGCAACTGTAGAAGCCTATGGCCTCATCTTCAATACATTGTTCAAGTTCCCCTATCTGAAAACATACAGCTTATGCAAGGTTACTACAGACAGTCAGGAATGGAACCCATGTTTCCAACATGGCAAACTACACAGTCATATCTACTACACCACATTGCCTTTCTGACTGACTGACTGCCAACTTTGCTTATCCTATTTCTAACCAATATAAACCATACTCCTCTGCCAGCTGGTAATTACTCCAGTACGTGAAATATTAAAGTTCTGAGCTGAGGATCTGAAGGTCACAGCATTCAAATCCTGCTGCTTGCCTATGTGAGAGGATGGCATGGTTGTGTATAAGTCATACATTAAGAAGACCTCTTTAAAACTGATTTTGCACTTTAAGAACTAGGATAATCTGTAAATTAGAGTGTAAATTGCCAAAATATGTTTCATATTTCAGTCGTGTCACATATTTTGTTAATTTAACCGAGGGGTAGTCAATAGGCGGGCTGTGGGCCAAATCCAAACCACCAGACACTTTTGAATGACCCAGAAATCTTTTTATTTACTTTTCATTGTTTTTTTTATTATTTTCTCTGGAATGTGCATGAGAGAGACACACACCTCCCATTTGTATCTGATTCACAGAGGGTTACATGGGAGGTTGCGAGCTGTCAGCCTCCACTCCAAACCCCGCTTAGCATCTAGCATTTATAATGGTGTTAAATATATAAAAAAGTGTTTTTAATTTATAAAGGGGGGGTCGCATTCAGAGGTGTGCTATTTGAAAGGGGTCACCAATACAAAAGTTTGAGAACCAGTGGGTTAGAGCCTGTGACAGCTCCCAACTTGAAAGCATGGCTCTTTAGCACAAGCTGTAAAAACTCATGCTTTTAGCTCTGGAAACCTTGGGTTAATCTCTGGTGTCAGCCAAGGTGGTGGCTGTCACATACTGTCAGGTTTGAAGATGGAGAATTATGTTTTATAGTGTTAAGGATGGGAGACCGAGGGGAGGGGAAAGCGCAATAGGCAGACCTACTGCTGCAGCAGTTCCTGGATATATCTAATTTCCAGAAGTCCATGAGAGGCAGAAGAAGTATGTTTCAAGGAGTAGGCAGCGGTACAAACTCCTTCATAGAGGTTCTCTCTAGCTGTTTGGTTTTGTAGCCACTACTAAATATGGTGGGTTGCTCTTGGCCTACTTACTTTTTAACAGGTATAAAATTATTATAAGAGATACAGAACTTTCTAAGGCTTGTTACAGTCTCTTACACCCTTCAGAAGGGTCATTACAGTTACGAAGGGTTGTGCAGTGCAGTTTCTCCTTCTGATTCCCAGGCAGGCACAGTTCTCCTTCTCCCTGACCCTTGGGAGCTATCCACTGATGAGTTAAAAAAAATACAAAAAACAGAAAACTGCTTTTAGTGGATAGTTAAGGTTGCATTGGTACACACACCATCCATCCAAAACCTTAAAAGTTTGAAAATAACAAATTAAGGGAAAATTCTTCTGTATTCCTTGCCACCTTTATATTGCCTACAACACTGTCAATAACACATTTTAGCACTTCATAAGACTTTCACTTCCATCTCCAACATAAACTGAAAAACAATATGTACCTCAAGTTCATCAAACTTGCACAAATCTTATTGGCAGTGTGGCACATTGGTGTGTATTTTATGTGACTAGACTGGCACATCTGACTGTTGCACAATCCACGTATTTGTCAAGTTAATATGCTTTATATAAGAGCTAGGTATTATTAATAGTGCTGAGGTCACGATTAAGGTTTTGGGTTAGAGTGGAAGTTTGAAGCTGGGATATGTATTGCTTTTCAGTATCTGTTGAAGATGGAAGTGAAAGCTTTATGGAGTGTTAGAATGTGTTATTGACAGGGTTGTAGGCAATATGAAGATAGCAAGAAATGCAGGAAGCTTTTTTCTTAATCACTTCTTTCTGTGTTCTTTGGATTTTGTTTGCTGGGGTGTCACTTTAAGTGTTACTAAACACAGTTTTTGTTTGTGAATTAACATCTGTTTCTTCACCTCCAGTCTCATACTTAAGAGTTCTGGTTCTGACACTGATTTTCTGTATAACTTTGGGTTTGTCACTTAACCTTTCTGAGCTTCAGATTCTCAATCTGTAAAATAGAAGTAACAGTACCTACAAAATATTCTGGTAAATTGCTATAACAGTGCAAAGGATTACACGAGTCAGTGTCCGATAGAGGTAGAATATAGGACCCCCGTGCTTTCCGTCTTCTGCATAGCCCATTAACCCAAGTGGATTTTCAGGAACATTACATTTTGTTAGCTTTTTTCAGAATTTACCATTGTGAATTTTTATATAAAATAGGTTGTAGTTAAACCCCTTGTTCTCTATGGCAAGATGGACCTAAATTCTATTTCATGATTACCAGTTTTTGCACTAGATGAGAAATTGTGCAGCAGCTTCATTTTTTTTGTAGAAATTTTTTTAATCGATTTAAATGTGGCATTGAATGCAGCTGATAACCCTGTTATTTATTTGATACGTTCAGTTTATTATACACTATCCTGACATTTTTCCGTTTTTAATATGCCAAAGATTGTTATCTTGACATTGCCTAATTGCATTCTAGAATTTGTCACGGGGCTGGGATAAGTGGGCAGGAAACATTTGGGACTCCTAACATCTGGAGATGGGGGGAGGCAGTTTGAAATTGTAGGATGAACACACTAGGTGTATGCTTCTGCTAGAATTATCATAGGTGAAGTAGTTAAACTATTACCTTCAGGTTTAAGACTTAATATCCCATTGAAATTAATATAGGGAAATTCACACTTCTGATTCATTGGTTCAGACTGCAGACTCAGGAAGACAATAATGAAGCGGTTTATACTCATTTAATGTTTTCAAGGCTTCACAGCTGGGAGGGTTAGAATCATTTTTTAAATGCAAATGGAGAATGTGGCTCACATTTCTGTGACAAGAGGTAGGTAGGGTCAATGGCAGATCCTATAGCTGAAGAATCACAGAATACAAAGGGCCCTGATTATATTTCCCTGAAGTTTCTGATCTGTAGCAGTAAAAGTATTTCAGGCATAACAGTCATTGGATTTGTATATTTAACACTGTTGTGCGCATAGTATGGCTGCTACCCAGGGAATTATTGTGCTAATTTTACTAAATGAATGCATTTGTTTTTATTTTATATCCTGGTAAATTTGGAACTCTGAGGTAAATGGTTGATGATTTTGCAGTTCTGAAAGTGGCATCAATTTCTGGGTTTTTTTGAGAAGTAAGATTAAAAATAGCTGTACTCTTTAGTATGATTGCTACACCTCTTGTGTTATGCTGCCAGTGCTAGCCAGTCTAATTTGTAGAATACTGTATACATATACTTGCGGCTAAGTGAATTGGATGTCTTTTATAACTGGGGTCCTCAAGCTGGTGTTGCAGTCTCTTGGCTGGAAACTGTGGCAGTTCATGAAAAAAAAACAATTTTATGCTACCAGAAAGTATGAGACTTTACTGCCAAGGGGACAAGTGCTACAAAAATAAATAAAATTTTACAATATTCTAAAACTGTGTAGTTTATTTAGGAATATTTAAGACAATGTTGGCGTGCGGTTCCAAGTAGTTTTCTTTCAGTCCTTGTAAATACATTTAGTAAACAGTTTTTAGGAAGACACTTACAATCCCTTACATGCTATTATTAATATATTGATTAATTTGATTAAAATTTGATCTATGTAAACATTGATTATAATATGATTGGGAATGTCCAGACTCTACATAAATATTTTTATTTGATCCACCACACCTGTCAAGGTTCCTTCCCCACTCTGAACTCTAGGGTACAGATGTGGGGACCTGCATGAAAAACCCCCTAAGCTTATTTTTACCAGCTTAGGTTTAAACTTCCCCAAGGTACAAACTATTTTACCTTTTGCCCCTGGACTTTATTGCTGCCACCACCAAGCGTCCAACAAATATATAACAGGGAAAAAGCCCGCTTGGATACATCTTTGCCCCCAAAGTCCTCCCAAACCCTACACCCCCTTTCCTGGGGAAGGCTTCATAAAAATCCTCACCAATTTGCATAGGTGAACACAGACGCAAACCCATGGAACTTAAGAACAATGAAAAAGCAATCAGGTTCTTGAAAGAAGAATTTTAATTGAAGAAAAAGTAAAAGAATCACCTCTGTAAAATCAGGATGGTAAATACCTTACAGGGTAATCAGATTCAAAACATAGAGAATCCCTCTAGGCAAAACCTTAAGTTACAAAAAGACACAAAAACAGGAATATACATTCCGTTCAGCACAACTTATTTTATCAGCCATTTAAACAAAACAGAATCTAATGCATATCTAACTAGATTGCTTATTAGCCCTTTACAGGAGTTCTGACCTGCATTCCTGCTCTGGTCCCGGCAAAAGCAACAGACAGACAGAGAGAACCCTTTGTTCCGCCCCCCACCACTCCAGCTTTGAAAGTATCTTGTCTCCTCATTGGTCATTTTGGTCAGGTGCCAGCGAGGTTGTCTTCAGCTTCTTAACCCTTTACAGGTGAAAGGGTTTTTTCCTCTGGCCAGGAGGGATTTAAAGGTGGTTAGCCTTCCCTTTATATTTATGACAACACCTCTGTCAAATAATTTTAAAAGATACTATATTTGAAAAGTCTACGTAAAACTTGTTTTAATGCACTTGTTGCTTGCTCTTCTGACTTTGAGTAGCAGCCGCAAAGTAACAAAGGCTGTTCTCAGAGTTGTGAACAGTTCTGATGGCATTTCTATAGCGCGATGCATAAGCAAGGAAGTTGTGTACTGTCAGCTTCTGTATTTTTCACAATGAATTTATTGCTTTTTAGGTATGGTGGTGTGACAGTCTTATTCATCCTCCATATAGGTATACCACCAGGAGTAGTATTACAGCATCCATGTTCCTCAACCACTTCTGGGTGAGATCATAGTTCAGTTTCCAGGTCTATTCAGGCTTGGTATCTCTACTGAGACTAGCCAAAAGTGGTTATAATTAGTATTGACAGTGATAATTGTTTGAAGAAATGGCCATCAGTAGTATATACCAGTAATAACTGAACTGACACCACCTAGCTACAGGTTACTTTCCAGCCGTCAAATTGTAATAACTTTTGCCTCTGTCTACAGTACAAGCACAACCAGGTTTTTCTAACTCTTTCTTTGATCAGCTTATAACACATATGGCTGAGTTTTGTTTATGTACTGTACACTGCTTTTCACAAGACAACTGTATCAACCCCGTTTGCATGTGCATAGCTGCCACACTGCCTGTTTTTGTATCCGTGCATTCTGGGAAAATCTGGGCAGCTATCCCATCTTGCATCACTAGGGCATAGGACTTGGAGGACATGACATGCTAACAGAGTGACACCAACAGTACATAGAACAATGCACTTTGGTATATCCTCCTACACAGAGAACAGGGAGAAAGGATAAGCCAAACTAGTTGCACTGATGTGATTAGGGGATCCCATCTCTGATGTGGGGAAAAAAGCATGCCCACTTAATTACAGGAAGAGATACCTCTGAGGCCACTGGCAGGAATGAAACTCTCAGAGCTATCCTGGTTACTCCTAGAGTATTACCATGTTGTATGTGGACAAAAAACATCTAAAGGCAACCATGACATTGATTACAAACCTATTTGAAAGTTGTAATATAATCAGTTTCAAAGTCGCTGCTGGTCAGGGCTGGATTCAGACAGGTTAGCAACCTAGAGGGGGAAAGGCTTTGCATCCTTCTGTCCCTCATCTGAATCATATAG
Organism: Lepidochelys kempii; assembly: GCF_965140285.1. Lineage (NCBI taxonomy): Eukaryota > Metazoa > Chordata > Testudines > Cheloniidae > Lepidochelys > Lepidochelys kempii. The sequence goes on from NC_136382.1 coordinate 158,797,836, forward strand.
TCCCCCTTTTGGATTGTGTACGCATGTTATCTAGGTTTGCTAAACAAGGAAGAACAAAAGCTGTAGATATTAAAAAGTTTATTTTCAAAGTCTCAGTTGGATATTACAAATGATACAGAGTTAAAAAACACTGCGGGGGGGGGGGTCCCCAAAAACTATTTTTAAACCAGGGCTCATCAGTATTCTTATTTTAAATAAACATGTAAGACCAGTTGTGAAAATGGCATAATTTAAACTTCAAATGCACTAGTTTGTTTTACATGGGTATATGTAGAAAATTGTGTCAAAGCTTCCACAATCACTGGTATTAAGTCACATTTGCTACACTTTATGAACCTTCTTAGTTCAGTTTTAGGTCAAAAGGAGGGGAAGGATAATCACTATCAAAACTGTACTTTTTGAATGGGGGAGAAGTAGTTTTAAGCAAGTCCTTTGTGTGCCTCTTGGAATCTCAAAGACCTCTACCCCATATTAGATCTGTCTTTCTTTCATAGAAGATGGTGCAGTTTCCTTCTGAGCTCATTAATGTTGCTCACAAATCAGCTAGAGGAGATGCTTCAGATCATCTTCATTGTAAGCCTTCTTAAGTGATTTCCTGGGCTGAGAGCAAAAGATTGGACCTAGAAACTGAACCTTGGTGCTGCATGTGGTATCTGAGATCACTAACTTCAGTACTAATGGACCTGCCCATGAGCCCCATCCTGAATATAGGAACTGCCATGCTGGATCAGACTAATAATCCATCTCGTCTAGTATTCTGTCTCCGATAGTGGCCAGTACCAAATGTTTCAGAGGAAAGTGCAAGAAACCTCATAGTGGCCATTAGGGAATAGTCCTCAGAGGAATTTTTTTTCTAACTTCCCTGTTAGTAGTTGGCTTAGTGAATAAAAACTGATGATTTAAAAACTAAAAATTGGATTTTTTACATTTATTTTTAAAAAGAAAAATGTATTTAATTTAAAGTTATTTAAAATTAAATTTGAAATTTATGACAATCTATGTTAAGGCCAAAAAAGTCAAACTGCTGTACTGATGGAAATCGCTGACTAAGTGCCTGTAACCAGAGTGTGTTGAAATGCAACCAGCTTTTAACAGCAGTAGCCTCTTCTGCAGATGAAGAGAGAATATTTTCTTCCTTTCATTTTATTCAGCTAATTCTGTTCTGTGATTTGTTGTTCAATGTTAAGATACCATTTGGGAGTTGGAAAAGCAGGAAAACTTGTTAAAACTTGTTAGCAGGAAAACTTATTCCAATCTATGAATAAAAGCTAAATGTTGAGAGGATAAGATCTACTAGTTTTAAAATTGTGAAGAACATGGTGACCAGAAACAATCACTTCAATTCACTATTGTTTAATACATCAGTTAGTTTTAAATGCAAAGCATGTTTTGATAAACTTCCTTTTTTTCTTATGTATCCAGCATATTTAAGATAGTTTTATTTAACTAATAAAAAACAAATTTAAAATACTGTTTTGTGCATTAATTGACTTGCAATTTTCATCCAAGAGTTTGACATTAATTTTTTATTAGTGATTTTATCACCTAGTAAATAAGTACATAATAAAAAATGTAAATTAAAACTCTGAATAAATGTTAAGCTATATAATTACTTGAATAAATGTATATAGACATAGCATAACCACTTGGATAACAACAACAAAAAAAAAGGAAGCTGCTAAATTTAGATGAAAATTTTAAATATTTAGGAAAATACCAAAAAGTACAAATACAAAACAATATTAAAATTGATTATTTTGAATTATATCAAGATTTCTTGTTTGCTGATTTAAATCAATCTACCTGATGATTGGCTTAGGGCCCGAAGTATGAGCATTCATATCCACTACTGAAAAATATTATATATGGTGTAACTTCTCATCATCCACATTAACGCCTAATCCCTTTTGAAATCCTGCAAGCTCTTGATCTCAGTGATTTCTTGTGTTAGTGAGTTCCAGAGATAAATTATGCTTCTTGATGTTTTTTAATTCAAATATTTCACCTGGTTTAAATTTGTTCTCTTTCAGTTTTTTGAATGTTTGTTCCCTTGTTCTCATGTTGTTAGAGAGGATAAATGGGAGTGCCCCATCTACCTTTTCTGCGTGACTGCTACAGTATGGCAGCTAGTGTCTTGGACCTTCCACTCTAGTGACTTGTTGCTCTTTAATTTAACAGAGGGCCAGTTTGGACAAGACAAACTGTCTTGCCCACCTTAAAATAAAATTCCTCCATTGGAGCTGCCCATTCCCTGTTGGAATCCATCTCTGTAACCTATATGAATGAAACTATGAATATACTTCAAAATAAAGAACTGAAAAAGTATGGAGATTCACACCTCTCTTCTATTATAGATTGCTCTTAGACACATTCTCCATGTTTCATCTCCTATCTATGTTCAAGGTATGGGGGGGGGGGAAAATATCTACAATAAAAAGTAATGGTCTTGTATTGAGAGAGCTTTTCAACCATTACATTTCTCTGAGCTTTTAGTTCACCTTCCTAGAATAGGCAGAGCTGGCAATGCTGCCTGTAGTTAAGGTTGCCTAACAGTTCCCATTTTATAAAAACCTGTCTTCAGTTACTTATAACTTTGCCAGACTTCAACCATTTGGATAAAATTTCCAATACCAAGTGTCTGCTTCAAGCTTATTTTTGGAGGGAAAGTTTCAGCAAAAACTGTTCAGTCATTTCCAAGAACTAGGTTAGGGGGAAATTGATATTTTGCCAGTATTTTTTTTTTTAAATACTTTTTACAGTTGCACTGAGAAACTCTAGTACTTCCATGTTTTGGAGCAGTGACTAGAAATTTGGAAAGGAGATGACAGTGGTGAATGAGAAATTACTTTTCTTTCCTCATGAAAATCTACCCAAATTTGGCTGAATTAATAGCCTCTGAAAATCGCACATGATCATTATAGGCATCTTAGAGTCTGAGAGCAAAATGCTTACATAATATAGTATAATGTTTGGAGAATGCTGTTTCACCACTCTTTGTCCCAGTTATACTGAGCATGCTCAATCCTGGGGCTGAGCAGGACTTCTACAGTTGCTGCTCCTGGCAGCTATAGGCCACTGTGGCAACATGTACCAGAATTGAAAGTAGGGAGTCTCTCTCCTGTGCTGGCCATGCTCCCCCTGTTGGTATTGTGGCACTATAGAAGAGAAGAGAACACGCAGATTCAACTGAAGAAGCGTGAAAAGTTTATTGGGGGAGCAGAGGGGGCAGAGGCATGGTGCCAGCATGGGAGCAGGGATAGGAGAAAGGGGAATAGGGACAGGTTGGGGTGGGAATGGGAGACAGAAGCAGAGAAATAGGCTCTGGTGAGAACATGCTAAAGGAGGGGTGCGGAAGGGGACAGGCTGTGGGGAACAAGAGCAGAAAGGTTTGTAACCACTAAAAACTACTCATTTCCAAAACGTGGAACAGAATCTAGAATTCCTGAACCCCAACATTTCTCTGTTGCCAGCAAATAGCTGTAAATCCACTGGCAAAATGTGTATCTCAGACTCTTCTAGTGACTGCTCTGCATGGTGGAAAACTAAAAGCTCCAGCATGTTGATGACTCATGTGGGGGTCAGTATAGTTAGATATGATGGAAATACTACTGGATTTTTGTTGTTTTTTCTTTTTTTTTTTTAATGTAGAAAATTTACCTATAAAATCCCCTACATTTAAATGATGTTAACGTTGCAAAGTCAAGCAATAGGTGCAACGTTAATTTGGTTCTTTTGTATGTATGCACTATGATACTGTCACACTTTCTGGAGTGGCTCATAACTGTGAGTGCCTACCTCACGCAAACTGTCAAAAAACAGGACAGAGCCCCCCCAAAAAACTGGTAGTATTTTCTGTAATTAGATTTCACCAAACTAGTAACAAATGTGCGCTCCTGGATCAGTATACCAATCTTACTGTGGAGTCACAGACAGTCCCCTAGACTCTCCAGTCTATCTTGCCACCCAGGCAAACTGGACTTTGTGATAAACCAAAAACCATATCACATCAGATTGCTCCCAGTCCCAAGGGATCAGTCACCTACCCCAGATCAATTGGTACTCCAGTTCTTACATCAAAGACAATTGCTGGCAGCCAATTCTATAGTAAACTAACTATAGGTTTATTAGCTAAGAAAAGGAAATGAGAGTTATTGAGAGGTTAAAGCATGTAAAATATGTTAACAGGTAAATCACAGTTTGTACTTCCAAATGGTAGCAGTAATGTAATAAAATGCCATTTTCCCAAAAGTGATTTCAGGGTACCCAGATTATCTCTGGGGATCTCTGCTTTGCGTCTGGTACACTGCCCTGTAAGAATCCAAATAGAGAGAAAGGATCTTTCCAGGAATACAATTTATAGCTGCTTCTCACAGAAACCAAGCAGTGTCATTACCCACATGGGCTTTTCCTTTGACGACAATGAATGAGGAATGCACTTAGAGTCCTAAGTCATCACACACAATGACCACTTGCTTTGAAATTAGCTTTTTATGTTAAAGTTCTTCATTTGCATTCCAAAAGATTTTTCTCCTTTGATGCGTTATTTAGTTACAGGGGTGTATACACAATGTACAAGTTTGCCATTCCATTATAATAAGATATAGATAAGTGAACACAATACAAGTAACATTCCACTAGTTTTCATGAAGTTTAAACATCTGAATACACACTTACTCATTTAATGCTTTGATCTATACTAACACGCAAGTGAATTGGCTGGGGTTCTGACCTAGCTGACACCTGGTTTGCCAGTGTCGCAGATACCATCTTTAATTACAAGAACATATTACACTTTTTTTTTTCCATCAACCCCATCCTCTTTTAGTTGGGATGAACAGTGTTTCAGGGTTTTGTGTAGCGAATGAGACTGTTTTCTTTAGAACCTCTGCCTCATCTGTTGAAGAAGTTGGAAGGTGTGTCGCTAATAAGGCATGGGATTTCAGAAAGAGAAAGGATAGTTTGTGGTTAAGGCAGTTGAAGCCATCCTTGAGAATTTAATTCTATCCCTGCCTCTGCCACTGAATTCCTGTGTGATTTTGGGCAAGTCCCTTGAAACAAATTTTTACAGTTGGCCACAAATTGAGTGTTCCTCATATTTTTGAGTTCCTAACTTGAGACATGTGACGTGATTTGTAGAAGTGCTCTTCAAGTCCCTTTTGGGCTTTAAAATCTGTGAATCTACTGGATATCTGTGGGGGGAGCATTGCACCACAGAGACAACCTTCCATCTCATTGTCCCCCACTTGTACCCCAAGATTGAAGAAGCAAAAGAAATTCCGCCCCCCTTTTTTTTTTAAATTTCATTGTGGAACCTTGGTAGACTACATTCTACCACAAAATGGTGACACTTAAATAATGTTTACATGTCCTAATTAAAACAGTATCAAATATGTGAATCCACATAGAAATGTGTATTTCAGAAGTAAAGTTTGCCTAGAGTTGGCTACATTCATTTATATAGCTCTAGGTTCAAGGAGCATTGTGGATGTAAAACTAAAGGGCATAATTAAAATTTAAATATATGTCTTCAGTGCTTACTGGGCCACACCTCACACAATACTGCACATTGTGTTGTGGAGAGTATAATGGATTCACCCACTCAGTAGTTAAGGGGTTAATTTCAGAATAGTTCCCTGCCTCTGAAGAAAAATATATAATTGATATGTAGCTATTGCACCAGTTGTGAACCAACTATGAAAAATTTGTTTTTGTTTTTTTTTTAAATAAATTGCAGGTTCTTCAGCAAAAGCACTTGTGAGCTTGAAAGGTAAGAAATAAATACAATGTATTCTTTATGTGTGGTATAAATGAGAGATGTAAATTGACTTCAGATCATAACTAGAGTTTCTGATTTCAGAAAGCCTCTCCAAAGGAAAATTATGAAGATAGTTTTTATAAAATATATGCTGATAATTGTTTTATTTTAGATATCTGTAGCCTGAGTAGTTTGGTACTCACTAGTCAAACTCTACTTATATTGCAGCTTCTTTGGATGCTGCTTTTGAAAATGAGACCCTTTGGAGTGCCATTTCTGAAATAGGTGCTTCCACTTTAAGTACTGCCTAGGCATCAGGTCTGACATGAAATTTGAGGTAATTTTTCCTTTCTTGGGGGTGAGATAGAAGGATTACCAGTGGGACCTTTACTTATGATGGAATTTATATTGTAAAGGAAATTTGTAAGCTCACTGTCTTCTACCAATAACTAGTGGGCCAACGCAACAGAGCTGTTGCTTATATTGTCTTAACACTGGAGAAAAATTCTTTTCATGCATATTGCATCAACATTTAGAATCCTTCTGCTCTGCCTAGTGCCAGAAATTTTGTTATGTATTATAAGATCCCCATTTACACTGGGGAGAAAACCTGTTTACTGAACTAGTTTTGAACGGTCTAAATTTTGGTGCAGGCTATTTAGATCACTCAGTTTTATTGTGCAGCTTATGTCCATTCAAAAATCATTTTCTAGAGCACATTTTGTAACAGTCATGCTAGGCAAATTGTTTTTATAGCCTACAAAGTTCTAAACCGTTTAAAAGCAATTTTATTCCCAGCATAGATTAAAGCTATTTTATTGGCAAATGGAATGCCTAAACATACTAATTTCAAACTGACATGTTCAAAATGGATTCCAGATGTTTGCTGGAATATTGTCCTTGGAAGAAATAAATTCTATAGTCAAATATCTTCTGGAAGAGCTTAACTTTAAAGGGAAAATGTCAATTAGTTACAGGCCAAATATTTATTTGTCTTAAAATTGTTATAATCAAATGTGAAATGTTCTCTGAATTCTAAATATTTCTTTAAAAATAAATGCACCTAACTGTCCTATAGAAATTTAAGTAATAAAACAATGCCATCACCATTCATTATATAAGGCCCACAGTATATTAAATGGTGCTTCAAAAGTTAACAAACTATATTCCAAGAGCCTTTATGCTGTTCTAATTGATGAGCATAAACAAGGTAATAGTGGAAACATAGTCACATACAAAGGAGAGGCATCTTTCTGGTAAAGGTACCATCTGTGTAGGAGTATCACTCCTGGATCTCAGTTTTCTGGTGTAGGATAGGTAGAATTTCCAATATTTGGAAGATTATTTTTTGGCCCCCTAAGGAGCATGGTAGAAGATAGAAGCATGAATCAGAATCCTACTCCTCCTTTACTAGTGATGTATGATCAACAATGTGTGTGGGGAGACAGAAGGGCCTGGTTCATTTTCCTTCCTGTTACTGGTGCCCTTATTGAGCCAAAATTTTCAGAGCTTGGTAAGCTTTTAAAAGGTAATTTTAAAAAAGACTAATCTATATAAACTGGCTTTATACTCCAGTGTGGTTCTGTGGTAGCTGCAACATAGCTATCTAGATGGGTGTCACAAGGGAGTTGAAGCTAGATAGACTTCATGAGAGACAAACTTTGTGGTGGGAAGAAATGGTCTGAATGTCTCTTATAGCCTGGTTAGTGGAGGCGTTCAGCATAATTGACTGAAGATGATGGAATTTTAAACCCATTTGCATTGCCATTTAAGAAGGCATTACAAACAGTGAAGGGGAAAAAAACATTAAGGTAGTGTTTAAGAGTATACTGCTGCCATTTTGACAATAGTTAGATTAAAAGAATGCATTAATAGTATGTGACTGTTCATGACAGAGGGAAGTTTATCCAGCACATGGAATGAAAAGTACAGTTCTCTACAGAAAACGCCTATTTGGAAAAGCAGGAACGCTGGTTCTGCTGTAGAAATGGTAAGAAGTAAATATTGATATGCCTGTGATAAAAAAGTCAATTAAGTTTGGGGTTCATGTAGTAATGGCATAAAATCACTCATAGTCACAGATCAGATCAACTGCTTAAAAATATATTTATTTCACAATTTGTGAATATCTAAATGAATATCCTTTATGAATAAAGCAGTGTATACAACTCTAATGTGAAATGAAAGCATGTTTTATAAATAAATATGAAAATTACATTGGTAACCAGTTTCACATTTTAATGAACCAGTTTTAATGATTTGCTACCTTTTTACAAGTGTTATATGGACTGTGTTTATTTTGTACTATAAAGAACATAAGAATTGCCACTCCAGCTCAGACCATCTGTTCTGCCTAGTCCAATATTCTGCCTCTGGCAGTGGCTGGTTACTGGTGCTTTAGGAAAAGGTGGGAAAATCCTATGATGCTCTTACATTATTGTGCCATTCTATGGGGGATATTCTAATAAAAATGAATGCATAGAAGTAGAGTTTCCTGCAATATTCTGGGGATGGGGGAATATCGGGAGAAGTTAAACAAGTTAAAAAAGAACTGCCATTTAAAACAAAAAAGCAAAACTGTGTTTATGAAATGTTTTACAGCCTATAAGGTGATTTCCCTTTCTTTTGGTCCGACCACATCTTCCGCTTTTTAAATCTTCTCCATTGCATCAGGTTCAAGCTTCTTGTGATCACCATCAGCTTCCTACATAACCTACTTATTTTGTTGTGTACAGCATTGTCTCCTAACCCCTCTCAGTTGGCAAAGTTCATTCTGCCAGTGTTATCAGTCTTGATTCCCTGTTTGTCCACTTTTTCCGTAACTGTGTCTGTGCTTTTTCCATGGCACCTCCCATATGCACAGAACACCCTTTGTGAACTAGTGTGCAGAGCCTCTTCTCTCTGAACTCCCTCCTGAACACCACTTCTTCCACAACACCCACAAGAAACTAGCTGACTACATTATTTATTTATTTGCTTTATTTTATGAGTGAAGTGCTCATTTATCTTGAGGGGAGTGATGTATTGTTAGGAGGAATTCTGTTCAATTCTATGTAGACACTTATATCACTCTCCCCATCATAGTAGGTCAAAAATGCACCTTATTCTTGGAATGGAAAGTGGTGAGGTTTGTGATAGTCCTTCGTTCCGGGGCAGTTCATTCCACAGTCTCAGGCGGCCCCTGAAGAAGCTGCGTCTCCTGCACAGATAAAATTTGCACTTATTGTGGAAAGTACCATTCTGCCAGATGAGCAAAGTTGTTGACCCTGATCTTTATCCTGGGGCTTCAGGTGAACTTTTAGATACCCTGGACCCAGGCCATTGAACACCTAAGAAGAAAAGGACTGAGACCTTGAACTTGACTCAATATTCTATGGAAGGTCAGTGTAGAAAGCGGAGAACAGGTTTGATGTGCTCACAGTAGCCTGTGTTGCAGAGGAGATATGCTGCAGCATTCTGTACTAGTTGCGGTTTCCTAAGCACTGAAGGGTTTATGCCAACAACATAGTTCAGTTGAGAGGTGATGAAGGCATCAATAATAATTGAGGTCAGCTCGTCTTCCTCCAGGATGAGATGGAGTCTCCTTGCCAACCAAAGATGGTAGAAAGCATTATTCACAAATGCTGTTACGCAAGAGCTTAGCATCAGTGAGGAATCAAAGCTGACTCCTAAACTATTAACTGAATCAGCCAATGGTGGGTGTGTGCCATCAACCAAAGGAGACTGCACTATGGCTGCAAACTCTTAAATGCTTTCCTCTGTCCATCAGCATAACTTCTGTCTCGGTCAGGTTCACCTTCAACCAGCTGTTCTTCATCCATTAGTTAATCTCATCCAAGCACTGGGACATCTTGGTGATAGTAAGGGCCGTACCAAATTCACAGCCATGAAAAACGCATCACGGACCATGAAATCCAGTCTCCCCCTGTGCAATCTGGTCTTTTGTGTGCTTTTACCCTATACTATACAGCTTCCATGGGGGAGACTAGCATTTCTTAAATTCGGGGTCCTGACCCAAAAGGGAGTTGCAGGGGGGTCACAAGATTGTTTTAGAGGGGTCACGGTATTGCCACCCTTACTTCTGTATTGCCTTCAGAGCTGGGTGGCCAGAGAGCAGCGGCTGTTGGCCAGGTGCCCAGCTCTGAAGACAGCACCCCGCCAGCAGCACAAAGTACAAAAAGCAGTACGAAAGTAAGGGTGGCAGTGTCCCAGCACTGGGAGCTATGCTCCTTGTGGAGGTGGGTTTTTTTACAGTGCTGGGAGAGCTCTTGCCCAGTGCTGGAGCCTTGATTACAACTGGGCTGTGTAGACAAAGCCTCAGATGTAGTTTTGTTTATTTACAAAGAATGTACCTTTGTCTCTGAACACAGAAGGAAGCAAATAGCAGGAAACAGCTTCTTTGGCTCCCAGCAGCAAGAACACTCTTTTCAGCCAACACCTCTGAGCCAAAGAACCATTCCCCAGATTTCATTCAGGGTCACACACTGTTTTCAGCAGCTCCTACAGGCTAGCTCTCTGGTCCCCAGTGTTCTGCGTACTAACTCACTCACAGACAGACTGATTTACCCAGAACAATACACAGCTAAGGCCCTCCACGCACACAAAACTCCTGGGTGTGTTCACAAAACCCCTTTATCTCAGGTAAGGACTTTTGATTAATTTATCCTTACAGTTATGTTAACTGAAGGGTGAGTTCACACTCCTCAGTCTCAGATTGATTTTAACTTTGAAGTTTTAAATTGACCCATAAAAGGTTTCACCCAACTCATAACAGTATCATCTGACTAGTTCACCAGATGGCTGCATGTACTTGTTGAATAGGATTGGAGAAAGAATTGATCCTTGTGGACTCCACAAATGAAAGGTCTAGTGGTGGAAGTACAATTTCCCATCACTATTCATTGGGTGTGTCCCTTTAGGAAAGACACAAACCACTGTAATGTATTATGTTGGACTCCAGCCAGCTCTGTTCAACAAGACAGCAATATCTGATGGTCAGCAGTGACATGTGCTGCAGAGAGGTCCTAGGGCTTGTCTACACTGGAAAGTTTTGGTGACAAAAACTTTTGGCTACAAAACAGCAAGAGCGTACACACTACAATGGGACTTTTGTTGTGAAAAATACCCAGTTTTGGTGACAAAAAAGTCCACCCTTACGAGAGACCTTTATCTTTTCCCCTCCCTTTATTGTCGACAAAGAGCCAGTGTAGACACTGCTGATTGTTTTGTCAACAGAACTATCTTCCACCAGTATCCCACAATGCCTGCCCTGAATGCTCTGCTCAGTGTTTTGATCTCTGCTGCCCTGGAGGCATGTGCTCCTCCCCTTTCAAAGCTCCAGGAAGTAACTGTGTGCTGCTCCATTTGGGGAACAAACAAAGAGCAAATAATTGGTATGCCCCTGTTCTGCCTTGCACTAGAAACACAGCAGCAGGCAGCCTGCTGCTGCAGGGGGAGGGGGACAAACTGCTGTGCTGCTTTGCCATTCCTCAGCACGGAGAGCTCACAGAGCTACTCATGATGCTGCTCTTGGCAGCTGAGGGGGCTGTGGGAGAATTCAGAGAGAATCCTAAGAGGCGCAGCGATCAGCTCTTCCTTCCCATAACACTGCACTGTGGGATACATACCCATGGTGCATTGCTCACCCTGTCGATGATGGTGTCCCCAGTGTGGACATGATCTGTCGACAGAGGGAGCAAGTGTGAACACCCTTTGGCAGTTTTTGTTTTGTCGACTTTTGGGTGTTGACATAAGTTTTGTCAACAAAACTCGGTAGTGTAGACAAGCCTATAGAAGATGAGAATGGATGTCTGCCCTCTGATCTATTGATAGCAGGAGATTATCCATCACTGCCACTAAAGTAGTTTAGGTTCCATATCCTGACTAGAATCCAGATTGTGCCACGTCTAGGATATTAACTTCAATTAGGCTAGCTTCTCTCTGAATTTGCTCAGGAACAGGAAGTTTGACAATGGGTAGTGGATGACTAAAACCAGTGTATCCAGAGGGGGTTTCTTCAGTGTTGGTCAGACTATTGCATATTTGAAGGAGGAAAGAAAAGTTCCTTCCCTGAATGAGGCATTGGCTCTTTCAGTCATGAGAGGCCCCAGTTGCTTGTGCCTCTCTTTCGCAAGCCAGGAAAGATGAGAGTCAGATTCATGGGTCTTGAGTCAAGGCTTCTTTAGGGTGTCCAGAATTTCTCGATGAGTGAGTGTATTGAACTCCACGTGGGAGGATTATTAGTTGGTGGGTGTAGGCAAAGCAGATCCATGTTGTTCGAAAATCCTTCTCAAATATGCACAATTTTTTCAGCAAAGCATGATGATAGTTCACAGCATTCAGCACCCTGTTCTGATGCAGACTGTAGACACTCAGGATTGGGGAAACAATTTACCGCTCTGGACAGCTCCCTGGGGCAAGATTTGGCAGCATTAGTGAAAGGTGGTGATAGGAAGGTTCTCTTGGCCTGGAATACAGCCTCATCATAATAGTGTTGCCATTTTGGGATGGAAGTATTCCTGGAGGTTTTATCTCATGACATAGTCTTTAATTAAAGGTTTCAGAGTAACAGCCATGTTAGTCTGTATTCGGAAAAAGAAAAGGAGTACTTGTGGCACCTTAGAGACTAACCAATTTATTTGAGCATAAGCTTTCGTGAGCTACAGCTCACTTCAGTGTAGCTCACGAAAGCTTATGTTCAAATAAATTGGTTAGTCTCTAAGGTGCCACTAGTACTCCTTTTCTTTAATTAAAGGTTCATCTTTAATTCCTGGGGACTCCAGGACAATCCTGGAGGGTTGGCAACCATATACAACTTGGAGGAATTTGTTGTTTCATCTGGTCTGTATCAACCTTTGTTTTCTGCCATTGGCCCTCAAGTTTCTGGCTCTCTCTCTTCATCTGGCACAGGGTGTCAGAAAACCAAGGAAATCAGTGAGATCTGAATCCAGCTCAATCTCTTCCTCTGTAAGTAGTCTGCACTCTAGGAGAAGCTAGCAGGGTTCAGTCCCTGTGCTAGGCAGAGTGCAGGGACTGGCTCCCGTATTGGGTCACAAGGTGTGTGAGAAGGAAGCTCTTTGCACTCATCACTCCCATGCCAGAATGAGCCAGAATTTGTCCTTCAATCTTCAATTATGACAATTTTCTTTGACATATGAAGAAATTTTGTAAAGAAATATCTAAAATTTAAGTGTGTGAAAACTTCATGCCACAAATTTGCAATATATGATTTTCTACTTTTTTTTTTCAGCAAACTCCACTAATTTTATTGCAGCTGTAGTATCTTAGCACAGGAAAGGGTTACAGTTAGCATTGAACAGCCTTAAATTTGAAAATCCTTCCTTTCTCATGTTAGATCTTTACATAAATTGAACATTTGATGGTTCAATTTCCTCAGTTTTTTTGGCATTTTCGGGTGTGAGGGAAGTTTTTATGGTATGAGTTTTAAAAATTGTCAAAATACTTTGATACATAAGTGATCCTTGAAACATCATCATGAAGTGTATTGTAATAATTTAAAGTGTGATACCATTATGAATGACATTACACAAAGACACGTCCATTACAGTCCTGGGCAGTAGCACATGTTAAAAATACTAGTAGATTAATTTACTTCTGTAAGTAACTGTTCTATCCAGCTTGGCTTTTTAATGAGAATTTATCAAAATAAATAGATTGTTTGAAGGCCCTTCCTTTTTATTTTTAAGTTAAGGGCAAGCTGTTTAAAAGATGTTTTATAAACAAAGAAATAATTAAATGATTGAATCTTTGACCATAACTGTGTTAGGAGGCACTTCAAGTGTCCAAGGTATCTAGCTAGGAAAGGAAAATAGATTATATTTGTGTTATCATGGGTTCTGGATATCAAAGGAAGAAATGAGCTTTTTTGTTTAATTACTTCCTAATTTTGATATATACAGCCCTTCAGAAATTCAAAACGGAGTCGTCTCTTTTGTGAAGAAGAAGACAGACAGTTAAATACAAGGTCCCCCAAAAGAAATCAGAAGATTGCAATGGTTCCACAGGTATGTATGTGTTACGCAGTAACATTACCAAAAGGGAAAGCAAGCCTTTAAAATAAATTGTGTTTTCTTCTCAATTTGCATAATAAGTTTATTAATTTTGGGTGGGAGGACCTATTCCTAGGTAAAGGCTGTGGCTCAGAATACATCCTTTTTCCTCCCCACAAGTGGGTCCCTCAGTGACATAGAGAGCTCTGTTCATGCTGATCCTCTACCATTGAGTCTATCGGGGAAAATGCTGACTGGTGCTCCACCATACCTAAGCACGGGCAGAACTATTGGAACACTCATCTCATTAGCACTCTCTGCTGTATCAGGCAGAGTAGGGAACACTGACTAAATGGACCCAGCAATGCTGGAGCTGCCATGGGGTTAAAAAAAAAAAAAAAAACCACCAGGAGCTGCAGGCACCTTATAGTTCTTGTAGTGTAGGTAGGACCTAAGGTCTTGTCCTTACTATATCTTGTAAAACAGTTTTCAAACAAAACCTAACATGGTTTGTGTCTACACCAAGCATGGTTATCAGTTGTTAAAAACTTATTTAGAAACTGTGCTCAAGAAGGCATTGTCTATATTATGCTTATTTCATTAAAATTTCTGGTTCAGTTTGAGTGATGGTAGCACTTTAGCCAGCATGTTCATGCAGCCCTGCATGGAGCAAAGTTAGATTAACCTTAACACATCAGCGGTTACTTGGAGTCCTGTCTATTTGAGGGCCACCACCACTGGAGCTGAACTGCTAGTGGGAAATTTTCACAAAAAGGCCTAGTGTAGAGACCCTGACCAGCTAATAGTTTGTGGCATTATCTCTGCTAGCTCTTGGCATCAGTTGTGTGTTTTATTGTATAGTTATAATACTTGCCATTTTATATTAGTATTATCTTTGAAATAAAAATTAAAGAAACCATGGAACAATACATTTGAATTAAAACATTGCAATTGCTAATGTATTCATTTTTATCAAGAAAATGAACTTTCTTTATCTAGTTAAAGGATTCTGAATATTTAATAAACAATTGAAGAATTTGAGAAGGCTCCTGTTCGTTTGATTAATTTTACTGTTTAGCACATTTAATGCTGCAAATGCTTTCATTTTCACTTTGGAAGTTCAGCTGCTAGTAACCTCTCCTTTATTTTATTGCTTAGAAGTTTACTGCAACAATGCCAACGCCAGACAAAAAAGCATCACAGAAGATTGGATTACGGTTACGTAATCTACTCAAACTTCCCAAAGCACACAAATGGTGCATATATGAATGGTTCTACTCAAATATAGATAAGTACGTACTATTTCTTTATATATTATTTTTATTTATTACTGTAGAAACTAAAGTTACTCCCTGGAATTGACACTTTCTCACAGTTGAGCAGCCTCTGGGTCCCTAATTGCCCAAGAATGTGAAGGGGATGCTGAGTGGCCAGAGTTTCCTTCACTGGGATCCTCTTTTTCCCGAAGCCCTACCAGTTTTATTGGTTCCAAGTCAGCACTACCCTGGGTCTCCAAGGTTCCTTCCAACAAGTGATCAGCCAACACTTCTACGAAGGATTCCCAATCCTGGCATAGGATGACTGGATAAGCAAGTCTTGGGGTCAGTCCTACCAGTAGAGATCTACTGTCAGCTAAACTCACTGGATGGAGTAAACTTCACATACCCATGGACACAATGGGGGGGAGGGGGAAGTTCTCTGGGACCTCCTCTGAGCCAATCAGGTGGTCGCAGACCACAGTCTGGCTGTCAGTGACTGGGATGTGGGCAGTCATGCCTAGTGGTCAGAGAAGGAGTCATGTATAATAGTCGGAGAAGGAGTTGATAACCAGATATCAAAGTGCAGGGTCAGAACTGGAGTCAGAAGCCAGATATCAGAGCCTCAGGTCAGGGCTAGAGGCAGGAATTGGAGCCCAGAGTTAGAATTGGGTGAGGCAACACAGGAGCAGGGCTGGGTCCAGGTAGGAGCTATCGCAGCTATGGGTCAATCCTTTGAATAGATGGAATAGAATAGACTGCTACCTCTGCTCAAGAGCAGGTCTGCTCATCCTTTCAGCCAATCAGGCTGTGTAGCCAATCAGTTAGCCTACTACAGTAAAATGCACTCATTAGATTACCCAGAGTCTGGCTCTGCTGCAGGGCCTAATTCCTGATACTGGTTACAACTGAAGTCCAACATCTCCACCACTTCCATTCCATTCACCTGCAAGTTAGCTCGGCTTTGCTTGCAGGCCCACAGTCCACACCTCTGCATATGCACAGTCCATAGAGCACCTGTCATGTTGGGGGATTGTTGTATCATCTGCGCCTTCTGCATCAATCTCTGCCAATAAGAACCACTTGCATCTTCCACTACAGCTATACTAGCTGCTGCAATAACTGCAGTTGTCCCTCTTGGAAATGAGTCCAGATTTGACTGTCTTCTAGACTCCGCCTCAACCTTGTTAAGGGGCGTAAGGCTTTTTTTTTTTTTTAATGTCACACCCTTTAGCAGTGCTGCACAGATGCCTACGTTCTCCATCACTTGTGGTAAGGTGACTTACCTGCCTGTGGGCCACTTTGTGGCTAGGAGAAACATTTCTGGGTTTTGTTCTTTGTAGTCCTGCTGCCGAAGTCTGCTATTGGTCCCCTCTTGCCTTGTGATGTGGCCCTCTTTGGTCTCACCCCTTTTGGGGTAAATCAGGGTTTTCACCCACTAGTCCCAGGCCTTCACACCAGGTTGACAGTACTGGCCCAGGCCCAACAGTCCTTCTGGGCTCTTGTGCCTGGGGTCTTCTGGCTAGTCTTTATGGTGAGGCTGTAGGAGAATCCAGTCCCTCCCCCTACCTAGGTTCCAGCTGAGGGAGCCTTGCGGCAAGTGGTTGCAAGCGGTTAAGGTCTGTCTCATCAGACCTCTTGTTTCTTCCCTGAGCTGCTTCCTACAATGTGGCCACCTTCTCCTCAAAGGGCTCATATTCACAACCCCCTGGTCTCAATCCTCAAGGTAACAATGGAAGAGAAAATAAATTAACAGAAATAAAGAGCTCCTCCAGATTCTGTGGCCCACCCTGGATCTTCCAGCTGTCTGTCCTGCTTTTCTGTGTTCAGTCAATATAGTTTAGTTCTCTGTCGTGGGAACTGAGGATTAGAGCTCCGTCCCCCGCTCCAGGCTGGGCCTTCTGAATTGAAAAGAGAGAAATTCAGGTCTTCTCCAAGATTGGCATACCTCGCAGGGGCAGTGGGGCAGGGCTGCGTGAGCCCAAAGCTGCTCTTTAACCCCTTCTTGCCTACTGTGTGGTTTGTATATCCCGTCACAGATTTGTAACAGTTCAAATCTAAATGCAAGACCATTGGAAAATTGGTCAGTAGCAGCTCAGAGTTGTTCAAAAACTGGTGTGACCCATCAGTGAAATACAATACAAGCCAGAACCATACTTTGCCACTTTTTATTTTAAAAGATCACATCTTTGTTAACCAATATTTTTCCTTAGCATTTGTTCAGGATACATAAATGTATTCCAATGTTCAATCAGAATAGCTTCTGTCAGGATTGTTGAAACAATATTCTCTGAACTCAGCAGATAGGCACAGCAGAGAAAAAGTATTATGTATATGCCTGTTATGGGTATAAAAATTACACTTAATTTGCTTTACATTCACAGCATACAGGGGGGTTGTTGAGTTTTTTTTCAACAGATGGTCTTGTTAAATGTTTTACTAGGATACTGGGAACAAATTACTGTTATATTTTTGCATAAGTAACATTTGTATTCCACCATCCTTGACTACGTCCCTTTAAGAACTTTTTAGCTTATACTAGTAATAATAATGTATATAATTGTTCAGTCCGTTAGTTAACTGAAATGTGAGGTATGTAGTAGGTAATTCCCAAAGTCTCCTAGCTCTGAAAATGGTGATTTTCAAAGTAAATTTGTCACAGTTTGAAATAAATACTAATAAGATATATGACCATCCTGTAAATTGCAGTTTATTTAGAAACAACATATCTTTTAACAAACTGTTTAGAATGAGCTATTTTGTTATGAATCATTTCATCTAGACCTTTCTTTTACATAATAAATACTAATATAAATATTTTATATGAAACAGAATTAGAAATTGCACAGATGTATTTGTCAAGTACCAATGTTACTCAGTATACAACCATTGTTAGTTATTTTAATCTAACTATTGTAAAATATTTCTACTTTGATATGGGTTATGATGGGTTTAATATTGACTACATCAATTTAAAAATCATATTTCTGTTTGAAAATTTTTACTTTTTATTGATACAAGAAAAACCTAAGATTACAATAATTCAGTGGTTCTCAATTTTCTCATACCACCCATGACCCCACATTACAATAGATATCCCCTTCTGTCTAACCATAGAAAAAAGCAGGGTAGTCTCAGCCCTTTTGGACCTATTTGTGACCCCAAGTTGAGAATCCATGCTCTATTTGAAACAGATTGGAATACAAATATATTTTCTTTCTCAGTTTATTTACTTAGTGCATATGACAGCACCTTCTGCATAGACATTTTCACACCTCTTTTGTGTAAGTCACTCATTTTCCTCTGAAATCTCACTCCTTTACTGTGATTTGTACAGGTAGACTGATGTACCTGTATGGAGTCTCATTGACTTCAGTGGGGGTCCACCCAGATGCAGCAGCCCACGTGCATGGGTCACAATGTATGTTCAGGGCCTCCATTTCTGTGTGTTTTTCCACACAGCAACAAGGGAGAGAGAAACATTTTAAAAAGAGAGAGAAAATGTGATTCATTGTAACCCATATCTATTGGTAGGAGGATTCAAGTGCAAATGTAGCTCCTAAAACTATTTTATACACTTTATTTTTTTTAAATTAACTTAATTTCAAGTTGATAGTGTCCCTTGCAGAGCAATTTATACTTTAACATTTTCAGTAATTTTGTTCCACACATTTCTTCTTGTGAGGATGGAGATTTCTTAGCTCCTCATGACAGACATTTTCTGGATGTAGTTAACAGGTTTGTAATTAACAGAGTGTCACTTGTGTTTAACAGACCTTTATTTGAGGGAGATAATGATTTCTGTGTATGCCTGAAAGAGTCTTTTCCAAACCTGAAAACCCGAAAATTAACAAGAGTGGAATGGGGAAAAATCAGACGACTAATGGGAAAACCACGAAGGTAAAAAATATATCTATCTATATATAGAGAGAGAATTTTATTTTACTTTTAATGCATTTTTCTGAGGATTAATATTGTTTTCTTAATCGTTTCTGGATCATCTTACTAAAATATTGTTGCATTTATTTTGAATACAGGTATCACTGAGCATAAAGCAACATGCCTTTACTTGTGTCTGTATGAAATGGATATAGGAATTGTATTTTTTTAAATTCCAAGTAAGTTACTTGAGTATGGCCAGCCCATACAATGCTGCCAAACCTGCAGATCATTGGGCCCTTCCGAAACAGGATGAAAAAATAGTGGAATAATTATCTCTCATGTTCCAATGTCATCTGGTAATGGAACCCAAGCTGTTTTCCACAGCATAACTTCTTAAATCTCTCCATATATGTGTATTTTCAGTGCTGACTTTAACTATGATGCTAAACAGCAGCCACTGAAGTTAGACATTTTTAAGTCAGAAGGTCTGAATAACTTGTATCCAAGAGCTTTAAAAGAGCTGGCTGGGGAACTCATTGGACCATTAATAATGATTTGCAATAAGTATAGGAATACTGGGGAAGTTCCAGAAGACTGGAAGAAATCTTATGTTGTACCAATATTTAAAAAGGGTAAACAGGATGACCTGGGTAATTATCAGCCTATCAGTCTGACTTAGCCCCTGGGCAAAATAATAGAGTAGCTCATACAGGATTTGATTAATAAAAAATTAAAGGAGGGTAATATAATAAATGCCAATCAACATGGGTTTTTTAAAAATACGTCTTGTCAAAGTAACTTGATAACTTTTTTGGGTGAGATTACAAGTTTGGTCGCTAAAGGTAATAGTATTGATGTAATATTCTTAGATTTCTGTAAGGTATTTGATTTGGTACTGCATAACATTTGATTAAAAAACTATAATGACAGTTAAATGCTGGCTAACTGTTAGATCTCAAAATATAAATGGAAAATCATTGTTGAGCAGGTGTGTTTCTAAAGGGGTTCCACAAGTGTTGGTGCTTGGCCCTATGCTATTTAACCTTTTTATCAATGACCTGAAAGAAAACATAAAGTCATCACTGATGAAGTTTGCAGATGGCAAAAAAATTGGGAGAATGATAAATAACTGCTACAGTGCAATCTGGATCACTTAGTAAGCTAAACACAAGCAGATAACATATTATGGCTAACTGCAAATGTATACATCTAGGAACAAAGAGTGCAGGTCATACTTACACATTGGGGACTCTATCCTGGAAAGCAGTAACTCTGTAAAAGATTTGGGCGTTGTGGAGGGTAATCAGGTAAACATGACTCCTCAGTGTGATGCTGTGACCACAAGGGCAAATGTGATCCTTGGATGCATAAACATGGGAATTTTGAGTTGGAAAACAGAGGTGGTTCTTCGAGTGCTTGTTCATATCAATTCCAGTCAGGTGTGTGTGTGCACGGCAGCCACAAGAATTTTCCCCTAGCCGTATCTGTTGGGTCAGTCCACACACCCCCTAGAGTGGCACCTTCCTGGCGCTCAATATAGGGCCCTACCGACCCGCCACCCTCTCAGTTCCTTCTTACCGCCATTGACAGTTAGCTGGAACTTCCCCTTGCTCTTGTCGTGACAAGCACATTTGATAGTCTATATATATTTAATCAGTTTTTGTAGTTAGCGTTAAGTAGTTAATAGGTACTTCACTTAGATTTTAAGTTTCCTTTGGGGGTGGGGGTTTCCCCTCTAGTACTATCCCGGTGCTAGGGCATGCTGTGGTCTCCTGGCTTCAAAGCCTGTGAAGTCTGCGGCAAGTGTATGACCAGAAGCGATCCTCACATTTCATGTTTGAAGTGTTTTTGGGGAGAGCCATCAAAAGGATCACTGTAGGATCTACAGGGCGTTTCGCCCCAGGACACTGAAAGATAGAGATCAGCGCCTGAAGATCCTACTAATGGAAGCAGTACTCTGGCCCCAGTCTGACCCCGGATCAGCAGACCCAGCGCCAAGTATCTCCTCTTCAATACACAGTGCCCCGGCACTATCGGCACAGGGATCGGTGCCAAGTAAACACAAGGACTCTCTGCACCATCATGGCTCCACTTGCACCTTACGTGCCCCAGGCAGGCACCAATCTCAATCGCCAGTGCCGCAAAACAAGAGGAGGCCAGAGGGGGGTCATTCCCCCACAGCTAGACCCAAGGAGCCATCCGTTGTGAGACCCGAGTCAGGCCACACTACTTCAGCCCCACTGCCAGAGACGGTCATGTCAACTCCTACCCCCATGGAAGGGCAGTCAAGTCCGGACCCTTCTCGCTCACCAAGACCAAGCCAATAACTACACCTCCTGTCAACCCCGGAGGCATTCAAGGGAGCCCGGGACCTGCTCCAGCTCATGGCACCATTCTCCCTGCCTAGATGGGATAGATCACCAGCACCGGTCGCTCCCCTGGCATTATCAATGGGAAAACCCTCAATGATGTCCCGATGGTCTCATCCCCGGGGCACCTCTCCCCGGTGCCAGAACAGGGTCAGCAGCCTCATCAGTCCCCGAGCCCTCTGCACGGACTCTCGGCGCCTTGAAGTACCGCTCCTCCGTGGTCCTCCTTTTCGGAGACGTCGGAGTCGGACTACTACCAATCCCGGACCGCTGGGTGCTCCGCATGGTAGAGAGGGGATACTCCCTCCAATTCTCTGCCCTCCCACCCCCTTCTCTATCCCTCTTCAGGGACCCTTCTCATGAGCAACTCCTCATACAGGAGGTGCATTCGCTCCTATTGCTAGGAGCAGTGGAAGAGGCTCCTCGGGAGCTGAAGGGCAAGAGCTTCTATTCCCGATATTTCCTAATACCGAAAGTCAAAGGTGGGCTCGTAGACCTGCAAGAGCTCAACAGGTTCATGAAGAAATTGAAGTTCAACATGGTCTCCTAGGCCTCCATCATCCCTTCCTTGGATCCAGGGGACTGGTATGCCACCCTTGACTTGAAGGACGCATACTTTCATATAGCAATTACACCATCCCACAGAAGGTACCTCAGGTTTGTGGTGAGCAACAACCACTAGCAGTTCACAGTCCTCCCTTTTGGCCTGTCAGCGGCGCCTCATGTGTTTACCAAGTGCTTGGCAGTCATGGCGACATTTCTACGCTGGCACCAGGTACGGGTGTTCCTGTACCTTGACGACTGGCTGATCAAGGGCTGCTCCAGGGCTCAAATGGAGGCACAAGTCGACTTTATAAGAATGCCGTTTGATGAATTGGGCCTTCTCCTCAACGTGAGGAAATCGACTCTGTCCCCGGTTCAGCGGATAGAGTTCATAGGGGCAGTGCTGGACTCGACACAGGCCAGGGCATACCTCCCAGAAGTGAGGTTTCAGGCACTGGGCGACATCATTCGAAGGCTCAGGCAGTTTCCCACCACCGCAGCAAGGAATTGCCTGAAATTTCTAGGGCACCTGTCCACTTGTACCTATGTGGTGCAACACGCCAGACTCACACTCTGGCCTCTCCAATTGTGGCTAGCCTCAGTGTATCGGCCAGCTCGGGACAGTTTGGACAGGGTTGTGACTCTGCCTCACCAGGTCCTCGACTCCCTCCAGTGGTGGCTCGACCCACAGGTAGTGTGTGTAGGGGTCCCTTTCACTGGTGCTCAGCCATCCCTCTCACTAGTGATGGATGTGTCAGCCTTGGGCTGGGGAGCACATCTGGGAGACCTCAGGACACAAGGCCTCTGGTCTCAGGCCGAACTCGCTCCCCACATCGGTGTCAGAGAGCTGAGAGCAGTGCGTCTGCCATGCCAGACTTTCTGAGCCCACTTGACAGGGAGATGTGTATCAGTCATGACAGACAACACCACAGCAATGTTCTGTGTCAACAAATTGGGGGTGCACAATCCTCTCTCCTGTGCCAGGAAGCCCTCATGTTGTGGGACTTCTGCATAGAGCATTCAATACACCTGAAAGCATCGTACCTCCCCGGGGTGCCGAACAAGTTGGCAGACTGTCTCAACAGGTTGTTCCACGGCCACAAGTGGTCCTTACGCCAAGACATTGTGAACTCAATCTTCCAGTGGTGGGGCTTTCCCCAGATAGACCTGTTTGCCACACGACACAACAGGAAGTGCCAGCAGTCTTGCTCCTTCCTGAATTGCATCCCAGGCTCCATCGTGGACGCGTTCCTCCTCCCATAAGTGGGCCTTTTCCTCTACGCGTTCCTGCCCATCTCTCTCATTCACAAAGTGCTCCTCAAGATACGGAGGGAAGAGGCTTCAGTGATATTGATAGCTCCAGCTTCGCCCCGCCAGCACTGGTATGCATCTCTACTGGAATCTTCCATGGACGCCCCAACCTTGTCGTTCCTCCCAGTCTTAATAACTCAGCTGTCTCCAGCACCCGAACCTCGAGTCGTTGCACCTCACAGCATGGAAGCTCCATGTCTGAACCCTATGGAGCTCTCCTGCTCGGACCCAGTTAGACAAGTCCTCCTTGGCAACAGGAAACCCTCCACCAGGGCTACCTACCTTGCCAAGTGGAAGAGATTCTCCATCTGGTCAGCGCAGCATCATTCGTCCCTGACGCTCACCTCTTTACCGCTCATACTGGACTACCTTCTCCACTTCAAGAACCAAGGACTGTCCATGTTGTCAATAAGGGTTCACTTGGCTGCCATCTCTGCCTTCCATCCAGGCACAGACAGCTGGTCGATCTTTGCCAACCATATGGTTAGCCGTTTCCTGAAAGGTCTCAACAGGCTATACCCACATGTTTGACAACCAGTCCTGGCCTGGGGCCTTAATCTGATCCTTTCTAGACTGACGAGACCACCCTTCGAACCACTGGCAACGTGCTCCCTGCTCTATCTCTCATACGAGGTGGCGTTTCTCGTAGCAGTAACCTCAGCCACAAGGGTGTCTGAGCTCAAGGCCCTAACATCAGAGCCTCCTTACACCATGTTCTATAAGAACAAGGTTCAGCTCAGGCCGCATCCAACTTTCCTCCCAAAGGTTGTTTCCCAATTTCACATCAACCAGGACATCTTCCTCCCAGTGTTCTATTCTAAGCCGCACTTGAGCAGCAGGGAACAGAGGCTTCACTCATTGGATATCTGCAGAGCACTAGTCTTTTATGTAGAAAGAACGAAACCGTTTAAGAAGTCCATTCAACTGTTTGTAGCCATGGCAGACAGGATGAAGGATCTCCCAGACTCCTCCCAACGAATTTTGTCATGGATCACATCCTGCATCCGTGAATGATATAACCTGGCAGAGGTGCCTGCCCCTCTGCTCACAGTGCACTCCACTAGGGTGTAGGCTTCTTCAGCAGCGTTCCTGGCGCGAGTTCCAACCCAGGAAATATGCAGAGTGGCGACATGGTCCTCCATACATACTTTCACAGCACATTATGCAATTACCGAGCAGGCCAGAGACGATGCAGCCTTTGGCAGAGCAGTGCTCCAATCAGTAGACATCTGAACTCCAACCCTGCCTCTGGAACCTGGGCTTGGGAGTCCCTGGTTGGAATTGACATGAACAAGCATTCGAAGAAGAAAAAATGGTTCCTAACTTTCTCGTAACTGTTGTTTTTTGAGATGTGTTTCTCATGTCCATTCCAACACCCACCCACCTACCCCTCTGTTGGAGTAGCCGTCAAGAATGAACAGAGGGGGTGGCGGGTTAGTAGGGCCCTATATTGAGCGCTAGGAAGGCGCCACTCCAGGGGGCACACGGACTGACCTGAAGGATAATGCTAGGGGAAAAATCTTCTAGCTGCCATGCGCATGCGCACACACACACCTGATTGAATGGACATGAACATCTCGAAGAACAACAGTTACAAGAAGGTGAGTAACCATTTTTTATTTTACTGCTGTATTTGGTACTGATGCAACTGCTGCTGGAATACTGTGTCCAGTTCTGTTGTCCACAACGCAAGAGGATGTTGATAAGTTGGAGAGGGTTCAGAAAAGAGCCACAAGAATGAGTAAAAGATTAGAAATCTGCCTTATAGTTATGCACTCAAGGAGCTCAATCTATTTAGCTTAACAAAGATAAAGTTATGGGGTGATTGATTATAGTCTATAAGTACCTACATGGGGAACAAAAATTTGATAATGGTCTCTTCAGTCTAGCAGAGAAAGGTATAACCCACTCCAAAGGCTGGAAGTTAAAGCTAGACAAGTTCAGACTGGAAATAAGGTGTAAATATTTAACTGTGAGGGTATTTAACCACTGGAACAGTTTTTAGCAAAGATCGTGGTGTATTTTAGATTACTGGAAATTTTTAAATCAATATTGGATGTTTTTCTAAATATGCCCTAAGAATTAGTTAGAGAATTATATGGGCCTATATTATACAGGAAGGTCAGACTAGATGATCACAATGGTCCCATCTGGCCTTGGAATCTATAAATATATGGTTTTCCCTTATTGTGTATTATAGATGTTCTTCTGCATTCTTTGAGGAGGAGAGGTCAGCATTAAAACAGAAACGGCAGAAAATCCGACTTTTACAACAACGGAAAGTTGCAGATATTTCACAATTTAAGGATCTTCCAGATGAAATTCCATTACCACTTGTTATAGGAACAAAAGTTACAGGTAATTTTAAAAACAAATATTTTTGCAAATATATCAGTAAATACTGCACACTAACGTATAGCTCAGATAAGTTAATTATTTCATTTTTTGAGTGAAGATTTTATGTTTTTACCTTTCTTAATTCACTGCGGGAAGTTATGAGGATTAGTTAATGTTTCTAAAGAAGTAGCATGCTTTGAAGATTTAAACATCAAATAACTAATAATTGTATTACTACTACTATGTCAGTTGTAAGTGATCTAATTTATTAAAAATCCAGACAGTTCATCAAATCCTGAAAAGACAACAGTTTAAATACATATATCTCTGCAGTCCCTAATCTGGCCTTTAAACATTAAATCTTAAACAATCCTTTACTAGGTGTCGTTGTCCAAACACTGACTCTTGTTGAAGAACAGGCACACAAGCACCCATATAACACCCTTGGGAGGCGTTTGCATAAACATCTACAAAGCTACTTCATTATCTACCTTCAGATCCCTCTTCAAAACTCTCCTTTGCCATGATACCTACAAAAAATTTTCCATAAAATCAGAGTAGTAGATGGTACTGGTTATGAAGCAAAATTTCTTTTCAAATTGATTCCTGTGGTGATGATTGTGTTTTTTTAAATATTACATTTGACCTGTAAAGATAAATTATGATTAAAGCTTGACAGTATTTCTGTTACATAGAATTATTTTTCTGAGTTTACAGTGTTTTTCGTTAATGTGTATGTGTTATAATGAATATGCCATCTGAGGTATTCTGTATATAGTGCTTGAAAAAGACTTCTTAACATCTATCTTCCTCAAATAAGTATTTTTGATATTTGTGTTTCCTTTCTTAGCACGGTTGCGTGGTGTACATGATGGACTGTTCACTGGACAGATAGATGCTGTAGACACACTTAATGCTACTTACAGAGTAACTTTTGACAGGGCAGGGCTTGGAACACATACAGTCCCAGATTATGAAGTTCTTGTAAGTATTATTTATCCATTTGTGAAACTAGCTGGAATGTAAAATGATTTTTTCCAAAATATACCAATGTGTATATATAAATTAAGCAAAAGATGGTACAGGAATAAAATCCAGATGCTATTGGCCATAAAGCAGAAAAAAGACAAATCAAACACATAGAAAATGGCCATAAAAGTATCCTTCTGTAAATAAATACTTGATATTTTAATATCTTTATTGAGAGTTGCACATATATATTTGAGGGGAGAATTTGATCTTTAATATAATTTCAGGTTCCCCATTTCCCTGCTGTCTGTCTTATGGCTGTCCTTGCCCAGGGAGATGTGCACAAACCTTCAGGTTGAGACAGTTGTGTGGAAAGGCTATAACCTTGACCTGCATGGAAGGTCAACAGTTTTTCCTTTAAACTTCCTCTTACCCCATTGTAATAGGGCACTGGGCCTTGGGGCAGATGCTTGCATCCCAGTGTACCTGTTACAGTCCTTAGGTCCTTTAAAAGACCAGGCATTCCAGGAAGGGTCTGAACATACTGTAGTCATGTGACCATGAATCAGGTGATCACATTTGGGAACTATGGGTTATCCTAAGCTCAGTATGAAGCAATATAAGGGTTACAATAATGAGCGGCGGGTATACTAGGCATGGGGGAGGCTAAGCATCCCCTGATGCAGCCGCCATGAACCCCACTGCCGGATGCCTGGGCTGTGGTGGCCCCACCTGGGCTCTGCCTCTTCCCCTCCCTGCTCCACCTCTTCCTTGAGGCCCCCACTGCCTGGTGAGTCCTTTCTCCCCCATGAGACCTTCCCCCCCCCAACTCACCACATCCCTCCTCCACCCAACACCCCTGCAAAACCCCCTGCAGCCCACCACGTCCCTCCACTTCCCTCCCCAACAAGGCTGCCCACTGCGTCCCTCCTCACCCCCATCTTCCTGGAGCTTGGGACTCGGGCCACTGCTTGGGCAGGCCCTGGGGTTAAGCCGTGGGTCGGGGCAGTTCAGCTGGGGCACCTCCAGCCACAGGGAGAGGGTGGGCCTCTGGGCTCCAGCGGGTAAGGGGTGGGGCCTGGGCTAGCCTGCCCGAATGGGGGTTTCACCCATCGCCCATGGTTACAATAAAACCTCAAAGGGAGTTCTTCCATGGGGTACTGGCAGATGTCCTGGAGGGTATTCAGGAAAGGCTACCCAGTGGGAAGGCTGTGTCCTGTCCTCTCCTAACTTGCTGAAAACTGGAAATGCCTCTGATGACTGGCACCAAGTGTTATGAGTTGTTTCGCTCTTGTTTCAGATCCTTTTGTCACAATAAAAGTGCCTTGGACTGAAACTTAATTCGGGGATTATCTTACCTTACCTGGCTGGTTTACCTGCAATTAAAGGAATTCTCCTGCCTTATGAGTTAGAGCAGCGGCCAGGTTTTCTTCTGTATCCTCTAAAGTGTCAAACGCAACTGTAGGTGCTTAACAGATCAGGTTCTGTTCTGGCAATCTTGAGCATCTTCCTGCTTGTTATCAGTGTTGATCTACGACAGCTCCAATGAGGAAAGTGGAGCATCCTTTCAAAATATTATTGCATTCCCTGATGCAATGCCACATATCCCCTTTTATTGGGGAGAAGGTTATTTAAGTGATGTTCTCCATCCATGGTAGCCTGGAAGCAAAGGGTTGAGGAAAGGGAGTATCTTAAGCTTGATCTTTCTAAAGCAGTGTATTACATTAATGCTAGCCTACCAACCCTCTTAACATGTTTTAGTCTGAAATATAAATCCATGGGTTTCTGATGTTCAAGAGGTGTGTAAAACTTTTGGTCTCTTTAAAGTCACCCTAGAATAGTTTTTTCTTCATTTTTCTGTCTCAACAGAGCAATGAGCCTCATGAAACTATGCCAATTACTGCTTTTGGACAAAAACAACGGCCTTCTAGATTTTTCATGACCCCTCCTCGATTACACTACACACCTTCTCTCCAGTCTCCAATTACAGTAAGTAATATGTACCAGAAAATGTGTCATTGCTTAATTATTCAATATGATATGAAACATTAATCTAGTAATTCAGTATATTATTGAAATGAATTACCTGAGGATATTTAACAAGATAAAAGTTTTTTAAAAATCTTTCTAGAAATAAGTTGTTAAATGCAACTTTCTTTCTTGTATAGGACAGTGATCCTTTATTAGGACAATCCTCTTGGAAAAACAAAATTTCAGGCTCAGATAGCGAAACACTAGGTGGTTTTCCAGTAGAATTTCTTATCCAAGTGGTGAGTGTTAACTGCTCTTCTTTTAATTTTATGTGCATTGGCCTTTTTACATCTATTGTGTTGAACTCTTATGTGGTTAACTCACACTAGATATTAATTCATAAGAGGCTTGCTAATATAAAAAAGGAACTTGTCATGAATTGTTAGTCAAAATCTTTGTTTTGACATGTTGAGGGGTTTTTTTCACTATATGTAGAACTTCTTTGTATGTACTGTTTTGTCAGTTACTGCTTTTTAAGATTTTAATTTTCACATTGCATGGTACTGATATATCCTTTTTTAAAAAAAGTATTCGACACATCCCATCCAGTAAGCCACGGCAACTAGTGGGATGTCCTGCCTACTTTGAGAACAAGAGAGGCAGCTCTGCATTCCCAAAATCAAAGGGAGGTGAAAAAGATATGTCTAAACCAAACGCTTCCTATCCCTCAAGATATAAATTCTAGTGTTCCAAATCTATCTTTATCCTCCTTTTATGTGTTTGAAGATAATAGTTTAGCTTATTCTGAGAATGTGTTCAGCGAAGTGTGAAAATGTAATACTGGGAAGTCGAGATCCAGGAAGCACAGAAACTAATCTAAGCAAGTTGTTATTCTAGATGACAAAACAATATCATTAGTAATGTCAACTTGATAATGAAAGAAGTTAAATTCCATTATAATTTTTGCAAAAACTAGCATAAAGCGAATCAAAACAGGATATTCTCGAATAAGAACTGAAGGAAGTTCTGACAAAGTTCTTAAAGATTA
Organism: Lepidochelys kempii; assembly: GCF_965140285.1. Lineage (NCBI taxonomy): Eukaryota > Metazoa > Chordata > Testudines > Cheloniidae > Lepidochelys > Lepidochelys kempii. Next base: position 158,827,286 of record NC_136382.1, read on the forward strand.
CATAAAATTCAGTTCTTTAATCAGTTATCTTCAATTCATATAAAATATATTTCTGTTTTGGCCATTCAACTTATGGTGCGTATTACTTGCAGTAAATATTGCTTGTCAGAGAGCTTAATAAAACTGATAAAGGCAGGGGTTCTCAACCTTTCTCTTTCTGAGACACTCTTCCCCCCCCCCGCCACTATTAAAAACGCCAGGGCCCAGCGGGGATGGGACATTGGGCATAGGCGCAGGGGACTTGGGCATAGGCGTAGTTTGACGTCTATTTTGGGAGAGCAGGAGCCAGCGGGGCTCAAGCCAGTGGGGCTCAAGCCAGCTCCACACGGTGAGTCCAGGGAGGGAGTGGCACCTCCACCCCCTGACTAACCTCAGCAGGTCACTCAGTCTGTCGGGGGCGGGAAACCAACAATTATAACTCAAAGGTGGAGGGTTTGAAAACAGCTCAGGGTGCAGGCAGGGGGATAGCTAGGGGCTGTGTGCAAACTGGGTAGCTAAGGGTGCAGGGAGGGGGGTAGCTAGAGGCTGTGTGCCAGGAGGGCTCCCCTGCAGTTCTTGTTCCCTGAGGGCTCTGCCAGCCACAGGGCCAGGTCCCCCAGCCCAGGCAGCTCTTACTGGATGTGTGAGCAAAGGGGGCTGGAAGCTGAGGAGCAGCTTCAACCCGGGGTACCAACAGGAGACAAGGGAACGCTGCAGCTGCCTGCTCCATGGCGCCAGCCAGAGCAGCAGCTGCCCCGCACTCACTGCCCAGCCCCAGCTTCCTGCTTCTGACCTGGGGGAGGTGTGGAGCTGCCCCAGAAATGTCCTGTGCTTGCACTGCAGTTTGGTGTGGGGAGGGGGCAAAGCCCTTCATGTCCCCAACTCTGCCCATGGGCTCAGGACTTTTGCCCCACAGGGAGCACTAGGGCTCGGGTCTCCGGGATTCAGCCCCATGCCTCCCGGCTTCAGCCCCGTGGGGGGCACCAGGGATTGGGGCTTCAGCCTGGTGCCTCCCAGCTTCAACCCCGCGGTGGGTGCCGGGGATCAGGGCTTCAGTCCCACACCTCCCAGCTTCAGCTACGTGATTGGCTCTGCGGATTGGGGCTTCAGCCTCCACTCCTGACTTCAGCCTGTGTGGGGGCGCTGGGGCTCGGGCTCTAGGTTTCAGCCACAGAGCCCCGTGGCCCCCTTGAAAGAGATTGCAGACCCCCAGGGGGCCACAGACCTCTGTTGAGAACCACTGGATTAAGGGAAATGTAATGGCCAAAAATAGTAAGAAGTAGGGTAAGATAGTGTTTAGTAAGGTCAAGGACGTTACATTAAATACAATTATAGTAAAAATAAGGCACTAATATATGAAGATTCATTAATTGCAAGGCATGAGATTTGTTTCTACTGCTACACTTGATCTAGAGTTATCCTCTCAGTCTGATTCGTCAGACATAGTAGGGAGAATGATCTGCAAAACTGATAAGACCAAACTGACCAAGAAACTGAAGAGCCAATAAATCTCAGTTACGCAATCACAGTTGATTTGTGTGATGTTGATGCTGTATTTTAAATCAGAAAACTTTCAAATTTCAACCTATATTTGGTTATATTCACCTACTCACATTAAGTAAACTGAGCTTACAAAGCATGGGCTTCTTGCCTGTGATGCTTCTGACTGCATTTTTCAAGGACACCGAGCAAGCAAAAATTGCCAAAATATGCCTGAACAAAATCAGAGCAAAGATTTTCAGTGTGGACTCTTGTCTGGTCATTTCAGGGCTACCCAATTCATGTCTCTAATAAAGGAATGAGAGAAGGATGCAAAAAAAAGCTCTGCTTAAAGGCCACACATTATATTTAAGCCTAGAGTATAAATTATTTTTATTTGAAGACATTTCAAGCAGTGTTGCTGAGCTTAGGTGTTGCTGTGAAAAAGCTAACACTGATTGTATTGTAAGTGAATCATCTCTTTCACCTGATGGCCAGCACCGTTGTGAGAGTAACAGAAACATATTGTCTAGGTACTGTAATATTGTTATGTTAAAGGTTGATTACCATTATATGGCTGGATCTTGGACTGAGAAGTTATTACAGCCTTGCTGCAAAAATGGAATTTCCCCTTTGCTCTTCTACCTGAAATTATTGCTTTTTTCAGGCTATAATTACAATGCTTTAGGCATGTGCAAAGGAAAAATGTGTCCTCTTCAGTTCATAGAAAAGCCCAAAGAAGCTTTAAGAACATGCTCAGGGCTTATAAACAGCTGAAATTTCCTCAGACATGACAACAATCAAAAGTTTCATTTGCACTTTATATGGAAAGTCAGACATGAGAGTCATGACTAATACATGATTTGATAAGACAAAAGAAAGTACCAGATAATTAGAGATCTCCTTTAGAGAATCTTATGCTGTGACTCAAAACTTTTACCTTCATGAAAACCACAACTAGTAGAGAAAATCAGGTATACAATCTGTGTCACTGGTCTGGAAGAATACTGACATACTAGATCCTGACACATGAGATTTTATCAAGTTCCATCCAAAGGGCAATGGGTGGGTACATAAGGAAGGTCAGCATATTTTAACGTGGTTTGTAGACCAGATTCCTCAAGATATCTATATGGAGCTTGATGGAACTATGCTTCACATTGATGGTGGTTATATCTATCATTTAGATTACCTAATTATTCAAAATCTAACGCATCAGAAATTGGAATGTGTTTACAGAAATGAAGTATCACTGTTAACATTATGCATTTATTACATAGTGGTTATACAAGTATTCAAGACAAGTTATTTGGTAACATCTATTAAATTCATTGAAAGATTTCAGTTTGAAAAAAATAAATATAACAGGTTATATATCTTCAAAGGGGTTTCCACCCAGCCTCTAATTTTGTGCCTGTAATTAATTGTGGGAACTAATTATAATGTTTAGAAGTCTAACAGTTGATTTCTGGTCACGAGATGATTAGATGTGAAGACATCGTGATCTGCACCAGTAATTTTGCACCCTCAATTGATTGTAAGCAAAAATTTAGTTAGTATTCTAAAAGAAATTTGGTCCAAAATCAGGCCTTGTAAGACTGATTTTTACCATAATTTATCAATGAAGACTGACAGGTCCCACTTTATCAAATCAATATGTTCATTGACCTTTCTTCTTTTGGTATCTAAATGATCTTTCTAGTTCTTCTTCACAGATTGTCCCTGTGGGTGCTCCACTTTAGGTATCTCGGTGCCCTGCGCTTATAATCGGAGATTTGTAGTAACAGTGCCCCAGTTGATCGCACATGTCAGCCATCTCCTGCTGCTCTGAGTGGCTACCTCGCATGCGCAGCCAACCGACCCCCAGTTCCTTTGGCTTGAATCAGAGCAAGAGCAGCACCCCTGTCTATTTTGTAAATTGTTTATATTCCCACCTTTATTTATCCTTATTTGTTGGTTTTCTTCCATTTTCCCATCATTTACCCACTTTAAAAAAAAATTTTTTTAGTTTGCTTCCCTCTGCCACCAGCGGGTCTCTGCCGACAGTGACTGAACTACGGCTATTTTCTATAGACCTGGACCTCCTCAGGCATGCCCGGTTCCCCTGACTTTAAACGTTGCCTGACCTGCGCACTATCAATTCCTGTATCGGATGGTCATGCTCAGTTCATCCGCTGTTTCGGGGAAACCCATGTACCACAGAAGTGTCCACACTGCAAGAATTTATCTGCCAGGACACTGAAAGCCAGGGACCTCCAACTAAAATTATTAATGATGGAGAAATCCCTCAGGCCAGCCTCCAATCCAGAGTCCAGAACTCCTTCTGGCCAATCGTCTCCAGCAGCAGCCTCAGACAAGGGCTCTATACAAACCGTGTCTAAGGACGCTGCACCTAAGTAGGTGACCAAACATCGGTTGCAGTCATCCACCACAGAGAGATCCTCCTAAAAAGAAGCGGTCTCCTGGCAAGAAATCTTCTCCAGTACCAACGGCACCAAGAACCTCAGACCGAGAGATACCGGGAATGTCCAGTACCGAGACATCCCGAGGACCCAAGGCACTGACACGGCCAGGCTCTGACTCCGGTGCACGAGCTAAAGCTAAGCTCCCTAGCTTGGTGCCAATAGTACCGAAGAACATCTCAGCACCGGCTAGTGTAATGGCACCACCTGCTGCATATACACAGCCTAACACAGTGGTTCTCAAACTATTGTACTGGTGACCCCTTTCACATAGCAAGCCTCTGTGTGCAACCCGCCTCCCCCCCGCCCCTTTTTTTAACTAAAAACACTTTTTAATATATTTAACACCATTATATATGCTGGAGGCAAAGTGGGGTTTGGGGTGGAGGCTGACAGCTCGTGACCCCCCAAGTAATAACCTCATGACCCCTGAGGGGTCCCGACCCCCAGTTTGAGAACCCCTGGCCTAACAAGACCTCTGCACCGTCAGAGCACACTACGCTGCCATCTGTGGCACCGAGCTTCCCAGTACTGCAACCCTTTACCTGACTGGCAGACCTGGCAATCTCCACCACGCCAGGAACCCCCTCTTTGGCAACAATGGTACCCTAGTCAGACCAGGATCGAGCCGAATAGGCACTCCTAGTGGATCTGCACTATCTAGTAATGAGGATGAAGAGAATGATTCCGGTCTTTATATCCCTCATCATCCCTCCCCAAAACCGGGACCCTCTCACCAACAGCCACCTATGCAAGGGCAAAGCTGGCAGGCACAGCCATGGATGCCACCGCCCGTTGTTATGCCACCCAATTGGCTGGGACACACGGGCAATCTACAGAGCCCAAAATCTTAAACCCCACAACCCACCAGCATCAAGGGCCACCTGGTCCCCTTCACCCATGAACCCACCACCATCGGAGGCCCAGGAGAAAGAGGGAGAAGAGCCAGAAGAAGCTCCTGAAGGCAACACATTGCCGCTCACCCATATTTTGTCCTTGTCCCAGGACAAAATAATTATGCCACTGCCTCCCGCCATAAGAGATGATTTAAGTCCTTCCAGGACTTATTCAAAATTGTTGCAGAATCCCTGGACATCTCTTTAGCAGAGCTGCCAGAGACCCAGCACAAACTTACTGACATCTTGCAGGCATCCCCATCAGCAAAGATAGTTCTGCCCATCAACACTGCTATAATGGATCCTGCAAAGATAATATGGCAGACACCTGCCACTGACCCACCCTCCTGTAAATGGAGACAGAAAATATTATGTACCAGCGAAAGGGCTGAGTTCTTATTTACTTACCCAGCTCCAAATTCACTGGTCATATCGGCAGTAAACCAAAGGGGAAAACAGCACTGGTCATGAATCGAGCATCATGGCTCCACCTTTCTGGATTTCCTAGGAAAGTACAAGTCACAGTTGAGGACTTGCCCTTTGAGGGACAAAAAGTATTTGCGGAACGCACAGATGCATCTCTACATACCTTAAAGGACTCAAGAACCACCACAAGAAAAAACAGGGCAGATTAAATACCCAAAGAACTACAGACAAATGAGTGCTGGAAATTGTCCAAAAGGGATACTCTCTCCCATTTATTTCTATCCCCCTACCCACCCACCTTCTCCATCCCTCTTCAGGCCCCCATTTCACGAGACCCTGTTGCAGCAGGAAATAAACCATCTCCTGCAACTAGGAGCCATGGAAATAGTACTTCTCCAACACAGGGGAAGAGGGTTTTGTCTCACACAGAAAAAGAATGGTGGCTGGAGACTCATTCTGGACTTATGCAAACTCAAGAAGTTCATAAGGACACAGCCCTTCAAAATGGTTACCCTGGCAACCATAATTCTGGCATTAGAGAAAGGAGATTGGCTCTTGTCCCTCAACCTACAAGACGCATAATTTCCTGTCAGCATTCTTCCAGCACACAAATGATTTCTGCACTTCACACTAGGCCATCAATATTACCAATACAAGGTACTACCCTTCGGCTTATCGACAGTCCCAAGGGTATTTTCCAAAGTCCTAGCCGTCGCTGCAGCTCACCTCCACGGGCTAGGGATAATGATCTTCCCATACTTGGACAACTGCCTCATAAGAACACCAACTCAGCAGATGGCAGTACAAGCTACACAAACCACTATAACCCTCTTCACCAACCTTGGGTTTCAAATAAACGTCCAAAAGTCCACCTTGGTCCCTGTCCAGCAACTAGAGTTTATAGGGGCCTATCTCGACTGCCTCTCAGCACAAGTGAGATTACCCCAACAGCGATTCCTCAACCTAACCAGGCTGATGATAACAAACTCAGCCCCCAAACATCCTCCAGGGCCTGTCTACAACTCCTTAAGTATATGACTGCTACAACTTATGTAGTCAAACATGCCAGACTGCATATGGGATGCCTACAGGCCTGGCTCTGCACCTGCTATATACCAGACAAGCATTCCCTCCACAAACGGCTCACTATGCCCCGCAGAGTGAAGGACTCCCTCAAGCGTTGGATGCAACCGCAAAACATCTGCTCGGGGTCCCATTTCAACAAAAAGCTCGCACTATCACAATCACCACAGATGCCTCCCTCATGGGATGGGGAGCCCATCTGGACAACACCACCATCCAGGGACGCTGGTCCGCAGCGGAAACCAACCTATACATAAACATTCTAGAGCTCCAAGCATTAGAAGAGCATGTGAACGCTTCCTTCCACTTATCTGCAACAATACCATCAGAGTCCCCGTGGACAACACAACTTGCATGTTTTATATAAACAGACAGGGTGGAACTCAATCATACCCTCTCTGCATCGAGACACTACACCTATGGAAATGGTTCATCTTCAACAAGATAGACATTTCTGCAGCTTACCTTCCAGGACTTCAGAACACCACAGCAGACCATCTGAGCAGACACTTCTCACAAACCCACAAGTGAGAGATGGACTGCCCGACCCTCGAATATTCAACCAAACCCCCATATTCAACTAGTGGGGGTTCCCTACTGTAGATTTATTTGCGACAGCTCACAATAGAAAATGCCCTTAATATTGCTCCCGAGCAAGGCTCGGGCACCACTCAATGGGCAATGCCCTCCTCACAGAATGGGAAGCACCACTAATGTACATGTGGTTCCCCACCCCCACCCCGCCGATTCCTCTACTGAGCTGGGTTTTACACAAAATCAGACAGGACAAGGCCAGGGTCATACTCATCGCACCCACATGGCCCAGACAGACGTGGTTCCCATAACTAATACAGATGGCAGTGAAACCTCCTCAAACCCTTCCAAAACTTCCTCACCTCCTGACACAGGACACCGGCCATGTCATTCACCCCAACCTAGTGGTTCTCTGCCTCAAGGCCTGGTTACTCCATGGCCAACGGGGCTGGATCAGGATTACTCTGAGGAGGTTAAAGACATTCTCTTGAATAGTCGCAAACCAAGCACACACAAAATATGTGCTCATAAGTGGGTATGTTTCTGCATCTGGTGCGAGGCTCACCATATGTTTCCTCATTCTGCCCCTCTACCCAGAGTCCTAGACTATATATTACGCCTTAAAAAGGCGGGCCTCTCCAATAGCTCCGTAAAGATACACTTAGCAGCTATCACCTCACTACATGATAAGGTAGATGGAACCATGATCTTTGCTCATTCAACAACTAAACGATTCTTAAAGGGCATGACCAACATCTACCCTCCCCTAAAACACCCTACTCTTATATGGGACCTTAACCTCGTGCTGTGTACCCTCATGGGCAACCCCTTGCGACTTGCTCATTGCTACATCTATCGATGAAGGTCTCCTTTCTTATTGCGATCACTTCAGCAAGAAGAGTAGGGGAACTAGGGGCCCTAATGGCACACCCACCATATACCACATTCCATAAAGTGATCCTAAGAGCCCCCCCTAAATTTATACCTAAAGTAGCCTCCTCATTTCATTTAAACCAACCCATTTACTTACTTATGTTTTTTTCCAAAATTCCACACCAATGCCAGGGAGGCATCCCTTCACACACTCGATGTCTGTAGAGCTCTGGCCTTCTACCTAGAAAGAACAAAGACATTTAGAAAATCGTCATGTCTCTTTCTGTCAGTCACAGAGTGATTGAAGGGTGAGGCCATCTCCAAACAAAGACTATCTAAGTGGATTTCTGGCTATATCCACCTCTGCTATCATCAGAGCAACATCCCGACTCTAGCTGTGATTTGTACACACTCTACCAGAGAGCTATCCACGTCAGTAGGGTTTCTCAATAATGTACCCATTGTAGACATTTGCAGGGCAGCTACCTGAGCCTCGGCCCACTCGTTTACCAAACACTATGCCCTGGAACAACATTCCTCTGCCGACACTCAATTCAGACTCTCGGTGCTATCTACCCTCAACAAAGATACTCTGAAGCCCCTTCTTCCACCAAGGGGTACTGCTCCATAGTCACCTAAAGTGGAGCACCCACAGGGACACTCCTCGAAGAAGAAGAAGAGAAGGTTACTCACCCTGTGCAGTAACTCAGATTCTTCAAGATGGTTGTCCCTGTGGGAGCTCCATTATGCACCCTTCTCCCCTCTTCTTCGGAGTTTCACGCTGATCCTCTGGGGTAGAGAAGGAACTGGGGGTCAGTTGGCTGCGCATGCGAGGTAGCCGCTCAGAGCAGCAAGAGAAGGCTGGCACACATGCACAGTGAACCGCGGCATTGCTGCTACAAATCTCCAATTGTAAGCGCAGGGCGCCAAGACACCTAAAGTGGAGCACCCACAGGGACAACCATCTCAAAGAACTTTAGTTACTGCACAGGGTGAGTAACTTTCTCTTTTATTAAGACAAAGTTATGCATATTAGAGAAATGGTAGCTCCAAAAGGAATTTGCTATATCAGTTGACCATCTCTTGTACATTAATATTTACATCCAAGCTAAATGGAATACTGACAAAAATCATGAAAATATTTTATCCTCACGTACAAGATTAAATGTTTCTGGGGATACTGGATTCAATTTAAAATATATTACATTTTAGTTCAAAACCGATGGATGGGATTCCCTTTGTATGGGGTCCCAGTTTGTCAGCTGTGTTAGAATCTAGTTTTCCAAATGATTAGCAGTATCCTTCTTTTTTTGAGGATGAGTTAAAAATTAAGATATAATAAAAACAGAATGTAGACAGAAATGACTTTTTTTTTCTGTGCTCCTGCATGTCCAGTAGAGGGAGCATGTTAACTAATGCAGTATTTTCCCAGAACTGTGCACGTTTTCCTCACTAGTGTAAATTAAATACGAGGAAATAAATCTAAATTCTAGTTTAAATGGTGAGGGGGGAAAGAGAGGAGGGATGTGTAAAACAAATAGGAAAATACAAAATTGGTAGGAAAAAATGCATGTTTTTCAAACTTCTCAGAAGATACTACAAACAATATAGAGTAAAATATTTAAACACTAAAAATACTTCGGTGTCCCTATAGTTGTTTTGTAGTAACTCAAATTCAAGTATAAATTGCTAACTCAAACAAACATACACTAATTCAGCCTGTTCCTGCGTTCCTTTCCTTAATTTCAGTGGTAGTTCTGCCTTCATGAAGAGGACTACAAGATTGGGAACTGAAAGTAGCTAGTTTCTATAATAAACTGTTTCGTACTAACTTTCATTTAGTCTTCAATTATAACATATCACTGTGAAAATTCTAGTATACCTTGTTCCCAACTGCACTGAATTCCAGTATAGGTACCGTCATCATACAGGAGGAAATTCTGACCCTACTGAAATCAATGGCTCAATTCCTGTTGACTGCAGTGGCACTAGGATTACACCCATCCGTCCCAGCTGACATCCACACTTCAAGTAGTTAGATTCACGTTGGACAAAATCTAGCAGACCTTTCTATGGGCACATTACACCCCAAATGCAGCAGATACAGAGCACTTCTGTTTTGAAGGAAGAGCCCAAGAAGTGAAAAACCTCCAGAGCCCTCTTGTTTGCTGCAAACCCATGTTGTGTTTCAGCTGTTGTTGCAGGAGTGCACACAATGGGTTTGTGTCCAGTCTGGGACATGACAAGTGAGTCCATCAACAGGGTGAAAACCTTATGGGGAAGGCGATGGTGAAACAGCTGATCTCTACTGTAGCCCACGATAATTACATCCACAGCCTTGCTGTGCAAAAGTCCTATATTATATCTTCAGGCTGTAGGGAGGGAAGGATTCTGTTCCCTTCATCCTCAAAATATGTCCACAAATCCTATTTACTCAGTCTTTGTGTAGGGAATTTCAACCATTGTGCTTTGGCTTCATAGAGGTAAGGCTCCCTGAAAGTACTGTTTATAATTTCTGTGGAAAAAAAATATTTTTAATTTATACATCTTAATTTGTAGTCAGTCTGAGAAATATCTTTACACTTTTAGCAAAAAGTGTCTGATATTTTTCAATAATTTTATCATTCATTTTAAAACTGTTTAAAGATGTTTGTCCTAAAAAAAAAAAAATTTCCTCTTTGTCTATAGACTAGGTTATCAAAAATCCTTATGATTAAGAAGGAGCACATCAAGCAGTTAAGGGAGATGAACACAGAAGCGGAAAAGCTGGTAAAAACATGTTATTTTTTCAGTTCTTGAATGAGTTTTGATATCCTGTTTTATAGGTATCTGCTATAATCAAAAAATAATCTTCATACAAACAGAGACAGTAGTACTAATAATCAGTGAGGAATGGATTATCTTGTGGTTAAAGTACAGGTTTGGGTTCTGTTCCCACCTGGGGTATGACTTTATGCAAATCACTACGGTCAACATTTTCAAAATGTGTTTATCGTTAAATAAAACTTCCTGAGCTTACAAAGGCTGCCTAACTCCACGCAAAATGATGATCTGGAAGAGGAGCAGCAGCTCCCATTTAAGCTTTAACCTAGTGGTCAGGGTACTCACATGAGATACCACTGGCTTAGGTCACCCCATTGCCTGATGGAAAAGGGATTTGAACAAGTATCTACAGCCTCTCAAGGGAGTGTTCTAACCACTGGACTATGGGATATCCTGATGTGGGGCTATCTCAGTCTTGCCTGTTGAAGTTGTTTCACCTTAGCTGAATAATTAGATATTAACTGGGCCAGAGAGCAAGTGAGAATGGATCTATAATCCAGTGGTTCGAGCACTTGCCTGAGAGGTGGCAGATCCCTGTTCAGATCCCTTCTCCTCATGAGGGCAGAGTGGGGACTTGAACTAGTGCTCTCTTACATTCTAGGTGAAGACCCTATATGTTGCCCTATAGGTTATATGGGAGGGCCTCCTTCAGCTGTTTTGTGTAAATCTAAGCAGCCTCTGAGCATGCCTCCTGGATCAGGCCCAGCATATGAGGTATGCAGAGGGGCTGACGATACACCGTTCTCATTAGCATCTCTCATTTGCTAGCTTAGGCAGCTCCCCACCTAGCATGCTGGCTTTTGTATACCACATTCTAGGCCACCTATCACTCCACTTGCATTATGTAGGGAGCCTAGACACCTAATTCAGGCTTTGGTGATCAAAACGTCATCCCTATGATTAGCTAGGTGCCTAAAAGTTAAGCATTGCAGTGCTCTGCATTGTAACGCCTAAGTCCCTTTGGGGACCCAGACCTAAGTGCTTAAAATTTTTCACAAAGCATTTAAGGTTTTTAATATGGATAAAATATTTCTTCTCTCTGCCCCCCGTGGCCACCTGTGGGCGCATGTATGCTCACTCTTTCTCTCCATTCTCTGCTTCCCCTTTCCCATGTCCACCGTCCCCTTCTCCTACCCCATACCCACATCCCATTCTTCAATGCTGGCATTATTATTTCACTCTCCTGTGCATTAACTGTGCTTTCTCTTAATTTTTTTTAAAGAAAATTGTTTCAGCTGTACAGTTTAATCATTAAAATCTATGCAACTATAGCAAAAAAGGGATTAAAATAAATTACATATAAAGTTTGTCACAGATTTTAAATCTAATGCTGAAAAATATGCCGCTTTTTAAAAGTTTGTTTTTAAAATTTAACTAAAAGTCTAAGTATGACACTTATACAAAAATAAACTATCAAACAGGTTGGGATTACAGAAAGCCTTCTCTCATTACAAGAAGATGACTGCCTTAAAATATGAACAAAACTTAAATACTAAATCACAAATTAAACTTAATGAGGAAAGGAGAAATGAGAAGCGTCAGAAGGAAAATAAAGAATATTGGGACAAACAAAGAAGCAACAGGAGGGAAGGGGAACAAGGATATATATTCAATTTGATATATTTAGGTCTGTTTAGCTTAGTTAGGGATATGAGATATTTTGAATCTCCTTTTTATTCATTACTTTGTAAATAAGCCTCTTATACAGTAACTTTTGTGAATGCTCATGGCTATTCTGATAAAACTACAGGAGGTGATATCTTTCCAGGGGGTTATGTTCTTAGCCTGTCTTCAGTCAGTTTCTGCCTTTAAAATGTATTTCATTTAATCAAAAATATTTTCTCAAACACTTGCCTGTCTTGAACATGACCAAAATAATATACAGATTTAAATTCTTTAAAGATTTTATCAATTAGCTAATGTTGATACAATAATTTTTGGTTAAAGTGAAACAGAGTGACATTTTTGGTTTTGGTTAAAGGGGAATCCTTTTGTGCCCATGTTATAAGTTAGTGACCAGTTTAATATTTAGTAAGTGGAACTGTTTAACCATACTCAAAGCAGATCCTAAATTAGTACATTAGTGTCTGGCAATAATACTAGTTTCTAATGACAAAATGCAGAGGGTTCCTTAACAGGGGTTACTAATACACACAATTGTACATTTTGAGTTTCATTTTTTTGAAGGGAACAGTTAGTGTTCTTTAGAGGTTTTTGTCTTCAGTATATTATTCCTATTTGAGGACTGTAAAAAAAGTTGTATCTGCCACAGTTATCTAAGCAATGAATAAGCCAATTAAATTCATTTAGCTAAGTAGTGGTTTTCAACCTGTGGTCCGCAGACCATGTCTAGGAGGTCCGCAAAAGGTTACTGTTACCATAGAACAGTGATTTTCAACCTGTGGTCCGCAGACCCCTGGGGATCTTCAGACTATGCCTAACATTTCCAAAGGGGTCCAAACCTCCATGTGAAATTCTTTTAGGGGTCCGCAAATGAAAAAAGGTTGAAAACCACTGAGCTAAGTCATTTGTATTTTGGAGAAATAGCAGAACAAATCTGGGTGAAAAGGATTGGTGTATAAACTCTCTACTTAAAATTTCACAAGAAGGACAAAATAAAGGTGATACTAGTCATCCAAGGGAAGCATCTAGACAGTAAAGTGCAACTTTAGTAAATAAAGATGTATAGTGTTTGTGATTTATAAACTTTATATGCTTTATTGTCTTCTTCACAGAAATCCTATTCTATGCCCATCAGCATTGAGTTTCAGAGAAGATATGCAACTATTGTTCTAGATCTAGAACAACTGAATAAGGACCTAAACAAAGTTTTGCATAAGGTTCAACAGTACTGTTATGAGGTAATATGTTGCTAACCTCTTAGTTTATTTGGCATTGTGTTTAACATATAAATAAGTCAACTGAAATTTCATATATAAAAAAGGACCATTTAGACACAAATGCCAAACTTTAAGTAACTGGGGCCATATATGCTTTCACTTCTCTCTTTCCGAATATCAGTAACTCTCATTGATGTCAATGGACAGTTTTGGTTAACAGTATGAGGGCCTGGTTATTTTTGCAGGCTCTTCACTTATGAAACTCCCTTTAAAGTTGACTACCGGTTCACCCGCACACCAGCTGTAGAATCAGACCCTTAATCTTTACTTCTAATTATATCTGTGTAGCTTGCTCCAGACCAAGGCCTCCAGCCTTCAGACCAGCCAACAGATCTGAGGCGCCGATGTGAAGAAGAAGCTCAGGAGATAGTTAGACAAGCAAATGCATCAACAACAGGACATCTTTGTGTGGAAAATGAAAACCTGACGGATCTGATCTCTAGACTTACAGCAATATTACTGCAGATTAAGGTAAATTGTTTACTAAAAATTTCTAATGTTTCCTCACACATAATACACAACATTTTAAAGCCCTGGCAACCCATAGACATCAGTCAAATTTCTGTGTTGAAGTAAGTCAAAACATGTATTTGAATAGAAATTAAAATTATGTAGTAGAATTGTAGAGTCAATTCTAAATTTGTTTCTTAATTTCTTCTAGTGTCTAGCAGAAGGAGGTGACCTGAATTCCTTTGAATTTAAATCACTAACAGATTCATTAAATGACATCAAGAATTCAATAGATTCTTCCAATATCAGGTATTAACTTTTAATAATGATACATACATATTTTTGTTCCTACATGCATCTTTCATGATTACATATTCTTAACACACTTCAGAGCTGAAATGTTTATGTATTTATATAATTGAGTCTAATTCTGCAGTTCTTATAGGAATAGTCCTATTGAAAAAGGCTACCTAACTTCAGTAGATATAAAAAGAATATTAAAATATATATTTAAATTAATCCAGTATAGACTAGAATCTCCTTTGCCATTCAGTCTTTCAAAATGTATCTTTAATTTGAACAAGTAGTTATTGATGTATGTAATTGTTTTTAAAGAAGATTTAAATTAGGGCTGTCAGGCGGTAAAAACATTAATCGCACTGTTAATAATAGAATACAATTTAAATATTTGTGGATGTTTTCTACATTTTCAAATATATTGATTTCAATTACAACACAGAATACAAAGTGTTCAGTGCTCACTTTACATTTATTTTTTATTACAAATATTTGCACTGTAAAAAACAAAAAAAATAGTATATTTCAGTTCACCAAATACAAGTACTGTAGTGCAATCTCTTTTTGTCATGGAAGTTGAACTTACAAATGTTGAATTATGTACAAAGAATAACTGCATTCTAAAATAAAACCATGTAAATCTTTAGAACCTACAAGTCCACTCAGTCCTACTTCAGCCAATCGCTCAGACAAACAAGTTTGGTTACAATTTGCAGGAAATACTGCTGCCCACGTCTTGTTTACAATGTCACCTGAAAGGGAGAACAGGCGTTTGCATGGCACTATTGTAGCCAGCATCGCAAGATGCGCTAAAGATGCATATGTCCCTTCATGCTTCAACCACTATTCTAGAATATATGCATCCATACTGATGGCAGGTTCTGCTTGATAACGATCCAAAGCAGAGTGGACTGACACATGTTCATTTTCATCATCTGTCAGATGCCACCAGCAGAAGGTTGATTTTCTTTTTTGGTGGTTCGGGTTCTGTAGTTTCTGTAGCGGAGTGTTGCTCTTTTAAGACATTTAAAAGCATTCTCCACACCTCATCCCTCTCAGATTTTCGAAGGCACTTCAGATTCTTAAACCTTGGGTCAACTGCTATATCTATCCTTCGAAATCTCACATTGGTACCTTCTTTGGGTTTTGTCAAATCTGCTGGGTCATCATCCGAGACTGTTTTAACATGAAACATATGGCAGAATGTGGGTAAAACAGGAGTTCAGTCACAAATTTAATTAAGGCATTATTTTTTTAACGAGCATCATCAGCATGGAAGCATGTCCTCTGGAATGGTGGCTGAAGCATGAAGGGGCGTATAAATGTTGAGCATATATGGCACGTAAATACCTTGCCTGCATAATACCTGCAAAAGTGCCATGCAAATGCCTGTTCTCACTTTCAGGTGACATTGTAAATAAGAAGCCGGCAACATTATCTCCCGTAAATGTGAACAAACTTGTTTGTCTTAGCAATTGGCTGAACAAGAAGTAGGACTGAGTGGACTTGTAGCCTCTAAAGTTTTACATTGTTTTGTTTTTGAGTGCAGTTATGTAACCAAAAATCTGCATGTGTAAGTTACACTTTCACAACAAAGAGATTGCACTACAGTACTTGTCTGAGGTGAATTGAAAAATACTATTTCTTTTTATCATTTTTACAGTGCAAAAATATTTGTAATCAAAATAATACTATAAAGTGAGTACTGTAAACTTTGTATTCTGTGTTGTAATAGAAATCAATATATTTGAAAATGTAGAAAAACATCCAAAAATATTTAATAAATTTCAGTTGGTATTCTATTGTTTAACAGTGCAATTAACCGTGATTAATTTTTTTAATCACAGTTAATTTTTTGACTTAATCGCGTGAGTTAACTGTGATTAATGAACAGCCATAATTTAAATATTAAAAGAAAAATTATCGTTTTTTTTCCAACTAGTAAATGTATTCTAAATTATCCAAAGCATAGAACATAGTACAGTGGTGGCATCCTTTATTATAGCAGTTTTTTCCCCTTTGGAAAAACTCCACTCTTAACTAAACTTCACTATAAGCAGAATTACAAATCACACATTGCAGTGGATTTAAGTAATTTGAGGCTTTCCTTCTTTATACTTAATCATCAGAGACCACGATATTCATATATTTCTGTGAACTTCAATCATGCAAAACCTATACACTGGCATGTAGGTATAGGAACCTTTCTACTGGCTTCATAGGGCTGTAGCCCAGATAATGTTTTTTGCTCTTTTCTCTTACAGTAACAGAATTTGATAAAGAGATCTTGCTCTCTGGCATGTTGGCCCTTCTAAACTTTTACTACTTCCTATGTTCATACCTCGTCTTGAAGGCAATTAGTGTTCATTATAGTCATGTTCAGGGGTGATAAGTTAATAAATTGAGTCTTAAAATATGAGATTTAACCGTTCTTTCTTTTCTTTAGTTGTTTTCAGAATAATGTTGAGATCCATGTTGCACATATTCAGAGTGGCCTGAGCCAGATGGGAAATTTACATGCCTTTGCAGCCAATAACACCAACAGAGACTGAAAGCGATGTCTATTTCAAGTGTACAGCATGTAATTCTGTGAAATCCTCTTCTTTAACATAGGCTTCACCAAATATCCTAACTGCGGGGAGATAAGGGAGAAGAAACCTCTAAAAAGGCCATTTTCGGTAAACTGTACTGCTTCTTAAGAAACCAGCATTACTGGCCTGCATACATTAGATTTTTCCATTTGTTATATACATACAGTAGTTTTGCTAAGAGCTAACTTCTATTAGTAACTACCGTTTTTATTTTAAACTGGAAGTATATGAATATGCTTTCATGCAATTTCAACTAAGAATATATCAACTTTATTTTTAAAAGTTTGGGTAAATTTTGCCCAATTCATGCAGATTGCTTTATTGATGTGTTAAAGACAATGAAGAGGAAATGGTACAAATCAGTGGCTGTATGGCAGTCCTTTGTTCTTGAAAGCTACAGTTCTATTACCTGAGAGTCACCATCTCAGACTTTAGTCTACAGTGTGGTGAAGCAGTATGTATATTCCTGACCTTATGAAACAGCAGCAGAATATGGACAGAAAATAGATGAGAGTGAATAGATAGATATTGTACACTTGGATACTGGCTGCTCTATAAATCAGTTAATACCTTTTTGGAATGTTTAATTTATCATAACTTATATAAGGAGTCTAATGAAGGAATAGAAAAACATAACTGCTAAATTCCTAGGAACATATTTGCTATGGCTTTTTCCCTCCATACAGGGCAAAAAGTCCTGTAATTGATATTTTATACAAATGACTGATAACATATTGGTTTTCCATTTTTTATTGTTTGCACAACTTTCAATTTAGATAACTGGTTATTCAACAATACCCAACATATATAAATAAAAAGATTTTGATAATAAATGAGATAACCAGTGTTGTGAACTGTTTTTTAAAAATGCCTCCAAGTGTATTCTGGAATGTTAATCTTGTAAAAAGTGGTTATTGGATTGTTTGTTTAATAGTCTTGTAAAGCTTCAGTGTAATAAATTGTTTCCAGATTTGAATTTTCAGAGATAGCTGTAGAGATGTTTTGATTCTTTTGGATGCCTCATGAAATGAGGTCTTTTATATGTTCATGTATAAAGAAAATGTAAACGTTATTTTCAATTTTGGAATTTTGTATAGTTTAAAAAATGCTTCTGTATTGTGATGGTATTGTGCCACTGCAAAACTTTAGTGCAGAGTTTATATTTACCTAAACTTGTTCTGTTAATTAAGAAATCCATAAATCTTTTATTCTCAATGACATTTCTAATTCTAAATAAATTGACCTATGAGAGTTGATATATTTTACAAAAATGCAAACTTCTTGCACTGAAAGGCAGGTCCAATTTCATTTGAACAGAAAAAGTGTGCATAATTAATTTATAAAAATGAAGCATTTTGCTTGCTTGGCAAGGTGAGTGTTTTAGGAGAGATTTTAAAAACTACAAGGGAAATTACAGAATAGTACTAAGTGGTAATCCTAATGAGTTGCATATGGTAATCTACAAATCTAAACCTAAATTTGTCATTTTGTGAGGATTGACCCTAGAATATTTTTATATGCTTCCCCTTTCCACCCTACTTCCCTGTTACGTTGTGGTGTTATCTTCCATCTGGTAAAGAGACCGGAATGTGTCCTCTGCCAGAACCAATCAGCCATATTCTTTGAATTGACAGTAGGGTTAACCACAAGGTGCTCAGTCTTTCCCACTGCATCAAGGTACTGAGGTACTGACTGATGTCAGTGGGACTACTTGCATGCTCGGATCAGGACTTTAGTGTACTAATATCAGGCTGCCAGATAGGCCAATGTCTACATAATACACATGCTCTTATCAAATATAAAGAGAGACATATTTTCATCACCATACCACAATCTTATCTCTGAATGATGGTAGCAGTGTTTTTTTATATATTATCTTGATTTTGATATCTAAATATGTTCTTTCAAAGAATACTCTTAAACAGAAAATATCAATTGAAAGTTGCTGAGATTTTTTGTTGAAATTACCTATAATTACTGTAGGAAAAACTGTATAATATTGATTTTTATGGTAAAACTACACATGTGCACTTGTATTTGAGGGTAGAACAATACGTGTATTTAATGTGAACTTAAATGAATTTTTTACATTGCTCTTCCAAAAGGATGTCATGTTTAAATCTTGAGATCACTAATATAAGAATAATGTTTATGTACGGTCAGATTGTTGTGTTGTGATGAAATATGCATCCTAGAATTCTCCCACAATCAGTAAGAAATGATAGTGCCTCTTCCCTGTAGAGTTTGGAGGTGGTCATGTGTTATTGTTGGGGGCTCTGGCCGTAAGACCTACCACACTTTCCACCACTTTAAGTTCTCCCTTCAGCAGTGGAACAAGTTAGTAGTTTGGAACAAATCAACCAGTTTGCTTTATATATTTTATTTGTATTCAATTTTCAGGCAGTAATGATCCCATTTCAATTTCTAGTCCTCCTCTTTCCCTCTTCTCCATTGTAGGATTGCCTGTGCATTGAGGCTTCAACCCTCTGGGTCCTCCAGTTCAGTACCTCTGCTGGGCTCTCTCTGCCCTCCACTAAAGAGGAGAGTACACAGCAGCAGAGAAGCACCCAGGCTCAGTCAAGGCCAACAGAGCCACATACTTTTCTTCCTTTGCATGTTTTTATACTATAGCTGCAAGGCTGATAAGGCAAAACAGAGGAACAAGGTCCCAAAACTAAGGGAAAATATCTGTCCTCCAAACAGACTTAGAAGCTGGGCTTCTCATACTCTCCTCTTTAGTGGACCTCATGCGATGTGTATTGGAACTGCGAGTAACACTAAAATGTTAAGTTAAGCCACAAGGAAAGCTCATAAATTACAGGAACCATCATCGCTGGTACCAAAGGGTGGTACAGCAGTTGCCCCAGAGATGAAAGATATAGTCACCCTTTTAGAAGGGGACTTATGCCCAAAAGATCCCATAGTCCACGAGACTAAGGGCAGTCCGTAAAGTTTCCCAAGTTTTGTACGCAGCTAAGCAGGCATAATTAGCAACAGGGATCAAACTTGACCAAGGGGGAGTGGTATTCTTCTGAGTTCTGTCCACTTAAGATTTCAAAGTGAAATGCCACTTAGATCATGCAGATGTTTAAAATATTATTAAGTGGCCACTGCTGGGCTCATCTTCCTCTCTGAGTGACTCAGATTACCTGCTGGTCTCCTGGGCTTAGCTTATCCTTACAAGTACTTTTACAGGGCTTTACTGGATCCCCTTGCTTCACTTCTCCTTGGTGGGACTTGGATGCACTGCTGGGCTCTGCAGGATTGGCTATCCGTTGGTAATGCTCAGATTATTTCCTGGGCCCCTGCTTTTGCCCTCTGACTTGTTGGAACCACAGGTCAGACTGTGGGGTAAATGTAAGGCTTATCTACAGAATTTAACTATATTGGTTAGAAAGTGAAATAGTTGCAACCTCTAATGTGGAAATAGCAATAGAAAAGTGCTTATTGATATAGCTTATTTCAGTAAATGTACTGAAATTTAAATATTTTTATACTGGTATAACTACATCTACAATAGGGGGTTCAACTGATTTAAGTATATCAAAGAGTCTATGCACAGTTTTTGTACTGATTTAATTGTTGCAGTCCAGTATAGTTACATCAGTACAAAAAGTGCATTCAGACCAGCCCTAAGTGGTGGTACTCTACCAAGTGCAGTCCACTCCTGATGCCAAAAAAGTTGTCTTTCCCAGTACTGCAGTTCTTCACGTGACCACTTTTCTCTTCTTCTGACATGCTTTGACCAGCAAGGAAATAGCAATGTTCCCATTTAAATTGTCATCTTTGGACATCTGAGTTAACACCTAAGTGAAATTAAAATTAAATGACGTGAAAGAGCTCTTAGAGCTATTGTTTCAGGCTCTCTGACAAACTTAGGTAGGCATTACTCCTTCAGTTTACATTTAGTTCACATTTGGAAAAATATCTCTTCAATCATGAAGGCTAGAGTCTTTTTTCAAGAAAGTCTAGATTCAGGAGCACAACATAGCCACATCAAAAATGTATTGGGACACCAAGCCTTTGCAAGCCCCTAATTCAAACCCTGTTTAAAAGCCTCTTATCTTTCAAGAAGAACTATACCATGGAATGATCATCTAAAGACCAAGAATTAGACTTGTCATGGGTAAAGAAGATCTGCTTGGTGGAAACCAAATAGCTTGGTTACTTCCAAGTAGCTTGCTTGGTCTACAAGTCTGATCTCACTTTATGTACAAGAGGCTCCAGGTTCAAATGCTTGACAACTCCTCTTTGTATACATATAGGTCATGTTGATCTCATTCCATCCAAAACACCAGGCCCTCATAGCCTCAAAATCATTCAATACGTTTATTGAACTCTAGAAAGGAGGTTTCTCTTCTTCTGCAGAGGCATCCTTTGCTAGAAAGGTGCTGCATATGGTGGTTACCAAATAATTGCTTAATTTTAAAAAGTGTCTTATGAAGGAATTTATATCTTTTATTCTACCTTAATGTAAACAAAATAATTCTGCCTTACTTCTTCCCTCCTCGCTTACGTGATATACTGTTACATTCCACTTGCTATGGGATGTGCTATATAGTAGAATGGAAAATTCCTTACCCAGCAATTTCCTTTCTGGTAGTTCCATCTCAATCTGATCCACCCTAGCAGTTGTCTTGATTGCCAGAATGTGTTTTAGGTTTCCAAGCTGTGATGAAATTGTGTAAAGGTAAGTGCATTAGTGATGATGATCATATTGTGCTTGAGTATCTCTGCAGCTTTGGAAGAACTCTGCTGGTGGTAGGAAGTGAGGGACAGATTTTATTCCTGGAGCCTCTGACAACAAAAGCTCAGAATTCTGCAGGAAAAAGGCTTAGTCCATTCATTATAGATTCTGGGGGATATTACTACTAGAAAGAAATTTTGGGTAAGAAATCTTCCATTTCTTTATACTTAATAAAACACACACCAATCTTATCATGTGGGAAGTATAAGTTTTATGATGTCCTAACTTACCAATTTAATTACTTTTAAGTGCCTGGGCTTTCTAAATGATGTGATAGGTTACTATAATATTGTCACTTAGCAATTGTTACTGGTATTTTAAACAAAGTTAATTGATTTTGGAATTTCCACTGATTTTTTTGACATCCTTCATTTTCTCCTGCTAGGTAAGTAAATGAAGACCATATAAAATAGATGGAATGCATATGTTATAAGATTACTACATTAAATTAGCTCTGTTTCCCAAACTAGTAATGGCTCCTAAAGAGATCTGCCTCATTCAGTCTACACTGTACAAAGCATGTTACTATGGAACTCAGGCCTTGTCCATACTGCTTTCCAGCCATGAACAGCCAGCAAAAATATCTATTAGTGTAGATGTTAATAAGCCACAATTTTTACCCAGGTGGTTTACCCCTGCTTGAAACTGGGGTAAGTGGTACCATTGTAAATTGCTGTTTATAGTAGCTGTACCTGTGTAGCCTCAACTGGTGATTTTTTTTTAAATCAAGATTGAATGTTTTTATAAAAGTTATGCTCTGGTTCAAACAGGGATTATTCCAGGGAAGTTCTATGGACTGTTATACATGTCCCTTTGGCCATGGAATCTGTAATCATTTACATAGCACAGCTATGCTGGCTGGTTGGCCATCAATGGCTACAGCCAGGACAAATTACCTCTGTCAACAAGTCTTTAGTCACCGCCTCAACAAATATATCTAATAATGCTCTGTATTTACACACAGGTTTTCCATCTGTAGATTTCAGAGTGCGTTAGGTAAGCATTATTATTTTAATTTGACCTAATTAGGTACAAAATTTTGAAGTAGTTGTACAAGCAGCACCAGTCTAGTGGATAATTACGGGTCTTAGAACTGATTTCTCAGGAGGTGTTATTAGCTCTGCCACTACCTGCATGTGTAGCCTTTAGCAAGTCACTTAAAAATGTAGGCCCACATTCTTTCTTTAGCAGGACTACCACAGGTCACAGCAGAGGAGGGAGTCATCCAAGAGCCAGTTGTGACTCCTTGATTCCTTGTCTAGTTCTATGCTAGCCCCAACCTCAGTGTAGTTTAGAGCAACCCAGGAGCCTCTAAACTATGCCACCTAGCAATAGTTCCCAAAGAGTCATCAGCCCTCCAGGTTTGTTTGAATGTAGCATGCTACAGAAATACTACCTCCCCTTGGTCCAAGAATGGGATTGCCATAGGAGCTATCTACGCTGGCAACAGAGTCATTAGAGGTCCCCCCACAAGAGGGTCATCAAGGCCTCTTTGTGCCAAAAGAGTGGTGCCAAAGCAAAGGGGACAAAGTGCAAGAGAGAATCTAGCCCTTTATTCCTCACTTACTCCAGCTGGAAAATGAACCTTGTCCACAGTCACCCTAGGCCAGGGGTGGCCAAACTGGCTCTCAAGCCACATTTGGCTCTTTTATCATTAAAGTGCAGCTAGCGAAGCCCCCCTCTCCATTTTCCACCTATTAGACTGGTGGAGGGGAGCTCAGGACCTCTACCTTGCAGCAGGGTGGTGGGGTAGAGGCTTCTGCCCAGCGGGGGTGGGGGGAGGTTGGGGTTTCAGCCCAATGGGGTGCACCTGCTGAGTTATGGGGCTTCAGCAGCAGTGGGGCTGAAACCCCAAGCCCTGTCAGGCACCTCCTGCAGGGCTGAAGTCCTGACAGGTGTGTCCCAGCTCTCAAACTTCTGAAGATTGGTGTAAGTGGCTTGGAGGACCAGTAAGTCTGGCCATCCTTGCCCTAGGTCAAGATATGATTTGGGTGGGGAATGTAATGTTATGGGATCCTGGAGTTTTGTTTCACTTTTGAAAAGCTCCTCCAGGCCAGTTTGGAGGAAAGACAGGTGACAAAATTCCCAGTCACCTCATCTGAGGTAACAGGAACAGTTGGTTGACCTGGCTAGCTATTATTACATACCTCTTGTGGTAAATCTTCCTTAATTATTGAAGATATTCTAATGTTTAACATTTTAAAGTCAGAATAAGCATAGGTTCAGTTTACACTGGTTTTTCACCTGTGGGAATTTTCCCCATATTAGTTGAGCCCCAGTTTAGGTTTCAAGACACTAAATCTGAAAATTATATAGTCACATGAAAGCAGCTGAATAGCACTATTGGAATAAATGGGACTATTCAGATGCTTAAAACTTAGCTAAATATGTGTAAGTATTTGTAAGAGGTTAGGGCCTTCTGAAAAGGAATTTTGTAGAGCGCTTTGCAAAGAGAGTTTACTATCTAGCCCTGTTAAGAGGATGCTGACAGAAGAAAGATTGATGTATTTGTGTCATTTTGGTTAACATCTAAGCTAATTCATGGGGTGGTAGGGCACTTTAGATTTACATAGTCTGCTGGCTCAATCAAAGTTTCAAAACTTTTGGGTTTTTTTTTTTTGCACTGCTAGAAGGGCAGTTAGGATTTACTCTCCTTCCCCACCCCCCAGCAACATTTATGCTAATCAAATTATGACTGAGGTAAATCAACACATTTTGTTGCCTATTGTTCAAACCTGCTATTTAATTCAATCTTGAGCTGCAACCTATCAAAGCTGAGGTTTCTTGACCTGATTTAGCAACAGAAGCTGCAGATTGGCTACTCCAGTACCTCTCCCCTTTTAGAGTGGGTCTGCTCTACACTATAAATGCAACATAGTGGAGGAGTTGATCCCTGCTTTCAGGAATTTACAAAATGGCACATTAAGGGAAAGCAAGATAGTATAACAAATGATTGTTTTATTTTTCTTCTCAAAAAGAAATGTCACAGGTTTTCCAAAACATAGAACCAGGAGTTTCCTAATTCTTTTACACAAGGTTAAATAAAGATGCAAAAATAAATAAGCTCCTAGAATTTTAAAAAAGCTAGCCAGTTTATCTTCCTTGCTAGGTCAACTGAGTATCATAGTCTGTTCTTATTTTAAAAGCCAAACTGTATTTTCATCTGAAGGCAGTTTTACAAGACACACACACACACCTTACTTAAAATAAATAGGTAACATTAAAGTTTTACTATTGCACTTAATTTCATCCTCGAGAGGATGTTTTGAGAGTTTTGTATCCATCATGGTAATTTTTGCCATACACACTTTCACTGTATTCAAATGACACTTGTATGTCTCAAGGGGATAGGAGGGGGCAAACCGCCCAGAAATACTGGGTTTTCTGTACACTCTAACATTTGTGATATTGGGTGTATTCTTAACTATGCAAAAATCTATAAAGTCTTACACATTTAAGATAAGCTTCATTTAATTACAAATAAGAGAACGTTGCACATGGTACTTTCTCTCCCTCCACCCCTGTTTATGCCTTTACTAACCCTAGCCCACACACAGCTGTAGTCATATTTACACCAAACTAGGCAGTCATGTTCTTATATGGCTCTTAATAGTGCAACTCTAAAACCTTGTGATTAAATTACAGTGCAGCGATCTACGAAGACGCTTTATTTTAGAAGCTTTCAATGGCTCAGTACATCCATGCATCTATTACACAAACCGGTGATCCTGGGTGTGACTCCCTCCCTCCTGTCAGGCAGCAAAAGGAGTTTTAGGAAACTCTTAGGGTTCAGTGAAAGCAACTTGTTATTCAATAGCTGCTAGGAAACTTTTAGGAAGAGAGGTGAGAGGGAATTGGGGTTTAAAGTATTATGCCATTTCTAGGGTTACGGTAACCTCCAGCTTCCCTCTTGGTTAGTTTCACCAGTGACCTCTTGTGTTAACAAGGTGTGGCTTTGTGTTAACAAGGTGTGGAGTTGGGCGATAGTCGCTCCCCTTTGTCTATTAGGCTACAGTAAAAAAACAAGTATTGTTTATACATACAAGTTATTTAAAAAGAAGGAAACTAAGAACTTGCTTTCTAATTGTTTCCCTGTCACTAACACGGACTTAATTCTTGCTATGACTCCCTTTCCTAGGTAGAATATTTTTGATGAGGTGGAGGTTGTCTGGCTGATAAAATTACACCAGGTGGTGGGTTGGCAGTTTTGTTTGCCGGACACCTGAGCTTACAAATAAATGCCCTTTTCATAAGGGGCCTGTGACTTACGAGACTTATTCCTAGCACTCTAAAAGATACACCCGAAATTCGCCGTTTCGAGAACTCCATGGTGACAAAAAGTTGCTTAAAAATTAACTTTTACACGTTTCCTTTTGCCTTCCCCTACCCCCTGCGGATCTTGAATGGTCCCTTCAGATTCCTCGGAAGGTACTTAGGGTGCTCTCTTCCCACTCGGAGCCCGACTCCGAATAGCTGCTGGTGTCTTCTGCATCAGAGATGGGCGAATATTGTCCACACGTGGTCTGAGGCGTTTGGGAGCGAGGACCACACAGCTTCCCCATACCGCCATGTCTACCCGCACCAGCTGAAAGGGGCAGGGAGGGCACTAGAAAATTCATTTCAGGTCCGACCGTCCTAGTCGGAGGGACGCTCTCAAAGTCCACCCCGAGCCCAGGCTGGAAGGGCAGGTTGGAGGGCCACTGGTACGGACTCGCGTTTTCTTCTTTTATTTGAATGATCTGGGCTACTCCCGACAGCGCGTAATGCGGTGGATGACCCTCCAGCGCCTTCACGCTAGGGCTCGCTGGGTTGCTGGGACAAGGAGGCCGGGCAGCGCAGGCAGCCCCTGAAGGGCCCACGGGGGCCTGGAAGTAACCGTGCCGCTCTGTGCGGGAGGGGTGCTGCCGGATGCCCACCGGTGGAGATCCATGTTTGGCAGGAGCCTGGTGGCCCGGGAAAGGCTCCGCGGCTCCCGGACTGCTGCAAGGTTTCCCTCGCTGCCGCCGGGACTTGGCACGTCTGTTCTGGAACCAGACCTGGGGAGAGATCGGTTGTTAGCCGTGGGGCGGCGGACCCGGGTTACCGTGCAGTGTGAGGAACCCGAGTGGGCGCTGGCGGAGAGCTGGCAGGGGCGGGCCCAGAGAACAAGCGTGCTGGCCGCTGCAAAGCGCTGGTCATCGGAGGGCTTAGTTAGCCCAGCAGGGTTTGGCCGGATGGCGAGTGAGCGAGCCATTTTGTTCCAGCCTTAGGCGGGAGCAGCGTCCCGGGTCTCAGGGCGGAGGACCCAGGCCGAGGGGCCGAGCCCCGTGCGGCAGGGCAAGCCGCAGAGGGAGGGAGGCAGGCAGGCAGGGAAGAGCGCGCAGGCAGCGGCTGGCGCGTTTGGAGGCAGACCGTTCGGGGGATCCCTGGCCACCAGCGCCCCAGTCGCCCACTCACCTGGATCCTGGACTCCGGGATCTGGGTCATGGCCGCCAGCTTCTCCCGCAGGTAGATATCGGGGTACATGGTGTCGCTGAAGACCAGCTCCAGCGTCTCCAGCTGAGCCGTGGTGAAGTTGGTCCTTTTCCTGCGCTGGGAGATGGAAGGCACCAGCTCAGCCGCGTCCGGGGGGAACGGGGCGGGCGGGCTGAGATCCGGGGACAGGGAAGGGCAGCCACCCCCGGCCACTTGGCTCCTGGCTGCGGAGAGACAACGCAAGTCAGCCACGCGCGCCTAGGCCGAGCGAGCGCTGGGGCGCAGCGGGGATGCGACGCGCAGGGCGCTGGGACCTACCTGTGGGGAAGTTGCCGGGGAAGCGGCCCTCCGGCGGGGCCAGGCCCCCCGCGTGGGCTGCATGCTGGGTGGGGTAGAGATCCATGGGGCTCCGCCCAGCGTGCGGGTTGCGCCGGAGAGACTGGCGCCTTCGGGTTCCCCTTCCGAGGGGCCGCCTCGCCCCGCTCCTCTTTATACTGGGAGCGCAGAGGCCAGCCGCCCCGGGGGGTGGATGGGGGTTGGTCTCCGGTGATCAAAGGCTTCCCGAGCCAGCCGCTCTCTTTAGGATGCACGCGGGGGGGGGGGGCAGATAATAGTCGCTTCCTTAGGACGGAGATGGACTCAGGAGGGGGAAAGTGCGAATCTTTGGGGCGCCCGCCCCCATCCCCTGGGAGCTTTATTCCCCGGGGTCTTCTCAGCAACCCACGCTGCTGACGCTGGCGTGTGGCTGGGATGGGCAGGAGGGCTGGGGGCGCCTGGCCGCGGACAAGTCAAGAGAAACAGGGAGAGACGTGTCGGGTAACCAGGCTGCCCTGTGTTCTGCGCTCCCGCCCCACGGGGCGCTCGGGAAGGGCTGCGGAAGAAAATGTTTCAATGGGTTTAACACGCAACTGGGGGGGGGGGGGGTTACTGGAGGAAACAAACCCCTTCGGCTGGTGACTGAACGATCCGACCGGCGGGTCGGGCCGAAAACGGCTTCACGCTTAATACAAGAACCGATTGGAAAGCAAGTTCTCTGGGGCGGAAATTCAGAGGGGACACTCTGGGGGGAGGGATAGCTCAGTGGTTTGAGTATTGGCCTGCTAAACCCAGGGTTGTGAGTTCAACCCTTGAGGGGGCCATTTGGGATCTGGGGCAAAAATTGGGGGGATTGGTCCTGCTTTGAGCAGGGGGTTGGACTAGATGACCTCCTGAGGTCCCTTCCAACCCTGATATTCTATGATTTCCGGGGAGGGAATCCCACATGGGGGCTGGCCCGATACAAAGAGGGGCCCGTATACAAAACATTAGAAAGCTGGACAATCCTCAGGTGGAAGATGCCAATCATTATTTGATGGAGTCCCTTTCTTTATATCATGATGCGCCGGACTTTCCCCTCTCCTGTGGTGACAGGCATTTGAAAGACACTGGCTTGAATCGTTCCTAAATAAAGGTGGTAACCCGAAAGTGTAACCAGCTGGTGGTTGTTTGGTGGAGTGCGGGGGAAGGCAGTCGTCACAAAAACCACCAGAACACGTGGCTTGTGTGGTGGTAGGTGATGGGTTGGTTTGTTTGGTTGTTGTAATTAATAGTTAGGGATTCTCCTTAGTCCATTTGGTTCACATGACATGCCTTTGCCTTCCTTTGGAAGGGGACTCCCTGAATAAAATAGTTCTCAGGTCTTGGAGGATTGGTGCTGCCCTATTGTTGAGCAATATACTTTTCCCATTAAAGTACACGGTGACCCTTCTTGACCGGGAAGCTGGGGGGTTGCTCTGGATGTGCATTCCTCTTTGAATCTTAAAAAGAACAGGAGGACTTGTGGCACCTTAGAGACTAACACATTTATCTGAGCACAAGCTTTCGTGAAGCTCGCTTCATCGGCTGTAGCTCAGGAAAGCTCACGCTCAAATAAATGTGTTAGTCTCTAGGGTGCCACTAGCCCTCCTGTTCTTTTTGCGGATACAGACTAACACGGCTGCTACTCTGAAATCTATCTTTGAATCTTGCAGTTTGGGCCATGCCTGTACTGGGCTTTTAACTATTTAAACCACAGCTCCAGCTAAATAGGCATCAGTAACCAGTTATAGCATTCCCAGTAGCAGCCGTGTTAGTCTGTATTCGCAAAAAGAAAAGGAGGACTCGTGGCACCTTAGAGACTAACCGATTCATCATGCATCCGATGAAGTGAGCTGTTGCTCATGAAAGCTCATGCTCAAATAAATTTGTTAGTCTCTAAGGTGCCACAAGTCCTCCTTTTCCATATATGGCATTGTTTGCCTCTATGTACATTGACCAGCAAAACTGTGTGCCTTGTTTCAAAGACTGTAAACACTGTTCCCTAACAGGCATGGTGTGTTTATATTCTGTGTCTTTTAGCATAGCTTTCCTTTCCTTTCCTTTCCTTGCTTATTGATTACAGGCATTTCTTTGCAATCAACTAATCTATTCAGTCCTTTGATTTAATGCCCTGGTGTCCCCAATCCCAGGTCCTCATCGATAAATTGCCGAAGACCCATGCATCTTTGTAATAGGTGTGTGTTCAACTGCAGTTTCATTGCTGGTGATCAGCTCTGTCCTTGCTTTGCAGTTATTACAGAGAGGAGGGCAGTAGCTTCATTTTAAAGCTCTATGAACAACAATATGGGCACTCATTATGGGCTCAGTCCTGCAAATACAAACAAGCATCATATACAACATTCTCACAGGACTGGGCCTTTAATGAGTCCCTGTCAAGTATGTTAGGCCAGACACCTTGGCACTTATCCCCTCTCAAAACAGTCTCCTGGAATTCTTAAAGGATGTAGCTTTTCTTTTCCTACCAGTCTTTAGTGCTTGAGTATAGACACTGAAGGTATATAGCACTTTAGTGGTGTGGAAGGACCTTATGTACCTTACTGACTGAGAAATGGTAAATAAAGTTATCTCCTATTGATCGTCTCTCCTATTTTGTTTAGGGAGTATCTCACAGTAAATTGTGCTTGTGGGTTTATAACATACCTGCTGCAGCAAAGATTTGCTCTCTGTTTTTAAGATATAGGTTACACACATCTGGAAATTCCTATAGGTAGATATTAAACAGAGGCCCATATCACTAAAACATCTCCTCTCCCACCCACTCCAACTAATGGGTGTAATTCCTCACAGTTGAATACAAGGAGCGGGAACGTCTGTGATAAATGCTTCCCAAATGGAGGGGATCTATGCAGATTTAATGCCAAAAATATTGAAAGTTGCTTCAGGTGTATACTGCTTACTCAGTTTTCTGGGAACAAAGAATGTAGGCCATATTTACAGGATGAGGGACTGTACCCTGGGAAGCTGTGACTCCTAAAACGATTTGAGGGTTGTGGTGGATAATCAGCTGAATGTGAACTCCCACTGTGATGCTATGGCCAGAAAAACTAATACAGTCCTGAGATACATAAATAAGGGCATCTCAAAGAGGTCATTTCACCTTAGTATTCTTCACTAGTGGGACCGCTGTTGGAATACTGTGTCTAGTTCTGGTGCCCACAATTTAAGACAGAGGTTGATAAATTGGAGAGGGTTCAGAGAAGAACCACAAGAATGATTAAAGGATTAAAAAAATGCCTTATGATGATAGACTAGAGCTCAATCTATTGAGCTTAACAAAGAAAAGGTTAAGGGGAGACTTGATTACAGCCTGTAGGTACCTACATGAGGAACAAATATTTAATAATGGGCTCTTCAGTCTAGCAGAGAAAGGTATAACAATGCCTGGAAGTTGAAGCTAGACAAATTCAGACTTTAGATAAGGCATGAATTTTTAATTGTGAGGGACATTAACCACTGAAACAATTTACTAAGCATTGTGGTGAATTCTCATAGACTCATAGACTTTAAGGTCAGAAGTCTATATTTGGGGCAAGGGGCTTAATACTATTAACAATAGGTATAGGTCTAACTTCCAGATTTACTGATTGTTAGTGGTACTTAAATTACAGTGTACTTAATGAGTGAGTCAGGGATGGAAGTGGTGCTCCTTCCCTGAGCCCCCCTGTCTGGGTCTGGCCCAAGCCTCCCCTCCCTCTTCCCCCATGGGGCTGGCCCAAGCCGCCTGGCTTTGCCACTTGCCCCCCTGAACGTATACTAGAGGTTTTCACACTGTGGGGTGTGCTCCCCTATGGGGGCACAGAGGAACATTTAGGGGGGCAAGCTGCAATGCCTGGCAGCATGGGCCAGCCATGCACAACAAGGCGTATCCCTCTAAACATTCCTTCTCACCCCCTTTAGGGGGGCATGCCCCACAGTGTGAAAACCTATGGTATACAGTTGGGAGGGTGGCACCCCTACATGCTACCCCCAATCTCCACCCATGCCAGAAGGTACCATTATGATCATCTAGTCTGACCTGCACATCACAGGCCACAGAATCTCACTCACGCATTCCTGTAGTAAGCTCTGGCTGAGTTACTGAAGTCCTTAAATACTGATTTAAAGACTTAATGTTACAGAGAATCCACCATTTACTGTAGTTCAAACCAGCACCTGACCCATGCCTCATGCTGCAGTGGAAGGCAAAAAATCCCACAGACCTCTGCCAGTCGGACCTGGGGGGAAATTCCTTCAAATATGGTGATCAGTTAGACCCACCAAACATGTGGGCAAGATCCATCAGCCAGACACCTGGGAAAGAATCGTCTGTAGTAACTCAGAGCCCTCCCCATCTAGCATCCCATCTCAGGTTTTAGGGATAGGTGGGCCATATGCCATTGTAGGAAATCTCATCATACCATCCCCTCCATAAACTTATCAAGCTCAGTCCTGAAACAAGTTAGTTTTTTCTTCCCCAAATGCTCCCCTTGGACGGCTGTTCCATCACTTCTTCATTCCTCTGACGGTTAGTAACCTTTGTCTAATTTCAAGCCTAAACTTACGATGGCTAGTTTATATCCATTTGTTCTTGTGCTAACATTGGGTCTTAATTTAAATAACTCCTCTCTCTTGCTGCTGTTTATCCCTCTGATGTATTTATAGAGACCAATGGTATCTCCCCTCAGCCTTTGTTTTGTTAGGCTGAACAAGCCAAGATCCTTAAGTCTCATTCTGGTAGGTTTTCCATTTCTCTGATGATCCTAGTAGCCCTCCTCTGCATCTGTTCCAGTTTTAAATCTCAGACAATTTTTAAATCAAGATTAGATATTTTTTCTAAAAAAGATATACTCTAGGAATTATTTTGGAGATGTTCTATGGTCTCTCCTATACAAGGGGTCAGAGTAGATAATCACAACGGTCCCTTTTGGCCTTAGCATCTCTGGATTTATGACAACCCAAGGCATAATTTAAAAACAGTACTTCGGTTTCCTCAGTGCAGTTACATAAAAACTCCTTTTACCAATGATACAAAATAAAGGAGGGACTAAATTCTGTTTACATCTTTAATATACAAATTGTACCTCCCCCCATAGTCATGCAGGCCCACTGGTTCCAGAATAAGAGTGCCCTCACGAAGTGTTATTCTGGAATAACTAGAGTACTTTAAATCAACATCCTACCTTATTCTGGAATAATTTCCCTGTTTAGACAGACCCTAACTGATTAAAAGACATTCTACCTCAACCTGCAAAGAACATGAAACAATTGTTGAGAGATGTGCTAACTGCCCCATTCATCTAAATGGGTTGTTAACTTCCAACCCTGCTACTCAAGGGGAGATGACTGGGAGAATTGGAAAGAGTCTTGCTGCCACCATCTCATCCTTCTCGTGTCAAGGGGTGGGGCTGAGTCTTCCTCTGGGATGGACACTAACTTGCCTGGTAACTGGGAGAGATAGTTTCGAGATGGGGGAGGCCCAGCTTCTTCACCAGCCCAGCAGATTTATGAGTTTTACCCTTGTCACTATTAATCCCAGTCATGGACCAGAGTGCAGTGTGCAAGCAGAGGCAGGGCCACAAGGGTGTGGGGGAGAGAGCCATGGGGGACTCACATGGGAGTGTGCCTAAATCCCCATCTGCCTTAATCCAGCCCTGCTTTTCCAGGTCAGACTTCCCATTAAGACAGACATTCTATCAATGTATATTGAAAACAAACCCAGGAAAGAGCTAGTATTGGGAGATAATGGACCTATTCCCAACCTGTAGATTTGGAAATGGGCTCAGGTCTTTGATCTTTCAGCACTTCCAGTTGTAAACTGTCATGTGTGTGACATCCTTAGGGCAACAGAGATTCCATGGGTTCTCTTGCACTTTACTGTATCTTGATATTGAAAGGGGAAGGGAGGAGCTCCAATAACTAGCTTGTAATGATTAATATACTTTTCCTAAAAAATGAAATTATGAGGGACTCTTCACAGACTTCAAAACTTTAATTAGGAGACATAGATAGATGATATTTATATAGACTATGAAAAGAGGGGAAGGCAAATAGAAGAAATAATAGAAGAAAGATGGAACAGAATACATTATATTCTAGGTGTGGCACATTTTGTAGTCTGGCTGCTACTTGGCTGCTATCTCTGCTGTAGTTAAGAATAACTCAGCATTTCCTTTATAAAGTGCTGTTTTCACATCTTAATAACATCCTATAACATGAAAAGGAGGACTTGTGGCACCTTAGAGACTAACCAATTTATTTGAGCATAAGCTTTCGTGAGCTATATCCAATGAAGTGAGCTGTAGCTCCGAAAGCTTATGCTCAAATAAATTGGTTAGTCTCTAAGGTGCCACAAATACTCCTTTTCTTTTTACAAATACAGACTAACACGGCTGTTACTCTGAATCCTATAACATACAACTCAGTAACTTGGGCCCTGATCCTGTAATGAGCTTTGTCTACAGGGTCTCTGCCAATCAGAGCTGGGGGGAAATTCCTTCCTGACTACAAATATGGCCATTAAAACTCCTCTCTCCTGCCACCCACCACTGCTCATCTTTCATGATTTTGAACCTCATTCCCACCAGAGACACTTCTTCGCTGTGGTCCCTGTGATTGATCTAGTTGGAAGGGGAGAAGGGGACATTTAAATCTAGTTCCTGATGCTTCCCTCTAGAGCTGTCTAATTACTAGATCCCAATTCTGTAAACCTAGCTTCCCCTGCTCCAGCCATTGCTGCTTTCCACTAAAATCATTCTTCACTGTGGCCTCAATGCCAGCAGCTCTGGCTAGGGAGAAAACAACTGGCTTATTGAAGGGCAGGAAAATGCTAAGGGGTTTCGCTTTTATGTAACATTCTTGCACTAGAAGAGTGTAGTGTATTTCTTTCCTTCTGTTTTGCTGGCAGTATCCAATTTATTATAAAGATGTTCCATAAGCAAGCAGAACATCAACAAAAACTCATGGAGCCTTCTTTGCAATCCTGAATAGATCCGAGGAGAGGTTCTGCAACTCTAAATGCACCTGTAAAATCTGTAATGTAATCTTGCAATACTTTTTCATTCTCTTACGCTTACATGAATTTTATTGTCTTAACGGTCTGATGTGAATTTATTGACAGCCTTCTTTACGTAAGTGCTTTTCTCTTAAAGGTATGTATTTTAATTTTTTTTTGCCACCACCTGTGCTGTGTGCTATATAATTAGGTGTGATTCAAGAGGAAAGGCAAATATCAATGAAGTTAGCTAACTGGTGAACTTTGGCTTATGGCCAAAAGATTTTCACTATTACCCTATATTAGTCTAACATGTAAAGTCCACCGTGTAATTTTTATAGATATTACTTTCATGGATCATCTGGCATCCAGAGTACAGTACATGGCTACAAAATGCTACGCACATTATTGGATGTAGAAACAACTGTGGGGTAAGGCAATAGCATGTGAACCTGTAACTAAAGACTGTACCATAAACAAGTGCCAGCACCAAGTGAGTTCTGTGATATCTCACAGGGCCCACAGAGATATCCTACAATGTCTGCCAAGATCTCTCAAAATGCACTGTGCTGGGAACAGTGGTAGAGGTTGCCAGAAATCATTGCAGCTGAATTGGTCTAGCTGACTACTAATGCAAGCACGGGCCAAAACTGCAAATGTCATTAACATGATAACAGCATGACGAGTGTGGATGGACTTAATCATTTGTGCTTCAGTTAGCGTAAAGCCATTGATGAATTCATTTACAAATGATTGAGCTTTCCAGCCTAGTTGAGGCAGTTGAACCATGATCGGCTGATACAATTCCACGCAGCCTTTATGTGCACTGAGTGGTACCACATATTTGATGTGGACCTTGGGTGAGTCATTCCCCTTCTCTGTGCCTCAGTTTCTCCTTCTATAAAATGCGGATTACGCTATCTCCGTTATAAAGCATGTTGAGCTCTAATGACAAAAAGTGCTATGTGAGAACTAGAGGGGGTTTATAACTATGTTTAATATATACAACAATGCCATTTCCCAACACTGGCAAACCCTCCTAGCGTAGGTGAAGCTTATACTGCCAAAAGAGAGTTTGCCAGTATACCAATTCCCCAAATGAAATAAGCAATACCAGCAAAAGCTCTCTTTTGCCAGCATAACGGCACCTATAGTAGGGCTTTTGCCAGTATAAAAATGTTGTAAACAATCATGTCCCTAACCAACATTGTTATATCAGCAAAAGTTTCTAGTGTAGAACTGGCCTTAGTTTTCCTCTTCTACCTAAGGATTCAGCTGGATGCTAAGGACTTCCTCTTCTTAATTTCTATCCCATGACTCCTAGTTACTATATAACACCACAAACAATCCTGCTTACTACCTTCAAATACTTGCAGGTGGTTATCAGATTCCCCTAAAAGAGACACACATCTCTAAGGTGCCACAAGTCCCCCTTTTCTTTTTGCGAATACAGACTAACACGACTGCTACTCTGAAACCATACATAGGGCTATAGATTGAGGCATAGGTACTATAGGCTTGTAGATAGGGTCCTGGCTCTGGGAAGCTCATGATGTCATGCTTCTGACTGTAAGCTTTAATTTAAAAATATTTACGTTTTGAACCTCATCATTGTGAAGAAGAAAACGTGACTTCAATATAACAGAGAGGGTGACCCCTGCCTGAGTTTGCAACGTCCTGAAACAATAGTTCTGAGAGGTGTGAACAGTTCTGTTCTTCTTGATGGACTGTTTACTCTGCAACTGACTGTTTGTGGGTGGGTCACCAGCCTTCATTCTTAAAGAAAAAGTAAGTAAGTTTCTAGCCCTCGTGGGTTAGAATGTGACCCCAATGCAGACCCCGAAAGGCTCAAAAAGCAGAAGGCCAATAAAAAGAACACCCAAGTCTATTATTGTTACATAAGCACATGGTTTTAAAGCCAACCTCATAGTTTTTGGTGAGCCTGACTCTCATGATTTTTGAACATTTAAGGTTGGCACTACTGCAACTTGGTCATCTGGGATCAATAAGGTGCTTCATTTGGATGAAAAGCACAATGAGCTAAGAACACTTGGACTCACAGCTCTGACTCTGACCTGTTTTCTGTTCTTGGACAAGTCACTTCTCCATATGCCCCAGCTGCAAAATGGAAATAATTATGTTTACCCACCCCCCTTTACAAAGTGCTTTGAGAGCTACAGACAAAGAGCACTCCAGAAAAGCCAAGAATTGTTGTTGCTTGCAGCTAAAACTATGCCCTCAGCACCTGATGACAACAATGACACAACCCACTCTCAGATACCAAGACAAGAGACTGCCTTCTCATGTAACCTGGCACAGTTGTTGCAGTGTCGAGCACCATTACAGCTCACAAAGCATAGGCACAATTCTGCCAACCAGTGAAGTCCAGGGCGGCACATATGCAGAATAAAATAAAGTGTATCAAGTATTCATGCCCTTTCCAAAAGGTGGAGACTTGATCTCCGTTGGTTAGAGCTTGATTATATCTTGCTTCCATCCATAATTCAAAACTCTTGAATAAGATTTAGTCATTTATTTTTTTTAAATTTTGTTCTTTGGCCTTAGCAGTAAGGAACAAGTAGAATCTTGTGACTTGAGCCTTCTGCTTAGAAAGCAGATGTGACCTGGGACCCTGGAGGTGTGAGACGTGACATCAGTCTCCCACGGTACCATTAGTGTATTCTGTTCCAAAGAGTTGATAAGAGCTTCAGACATAAGGAAGACCTTAAAAAAAACAACAGTGGGGGAGGCATAAGAATACAAGAGATGCATATGAAAAGATCAAGGAGCAGCATTTTCTAAACCCCAACAGGGACAGATTTGAGATCCCAGGTTTGGAGGGGACCCAGGTGGAGCAAGAAGGCAGGAGCAAAGTACGGTCTGATTGCTGACAGCTGGCTCCCTGCTTCACTTGTGAGGAAGATGAATGACTCAGGAGTATGAGGAAGATCAGAGCATATGATGGGGAGGAGTACCAGTAGGAAGCTGTCTTGAGGTGGAAGGGGGTTAGGTTAAAGGGAAGAGTCTGTCTAGAGTGAAGGGGATTTTTGGTGAATCTGGGCTCTATTAAACCTTATTCTGGCTTTGAAGTTTGAGATGCTTTCAGGAAGACAGAATGTACATAACTGACATCTTGTTCCTACTGAAGTCTATGGCCAGAATCCCATTGACTTCAGTGTCAACAGGCTTTGGCCTTTGGGCACTTAAAGTGGGTTTACCCACAGCCCATCCTTAGACAGTGATTTTTAAGTATTAGTCCTGTATCCAGCTCTCTAATTGTATAGGACACAAAACTGAGAGAACCAGCTCCTACAACTTAAAATGGATAAACTACATTGCTTGGCTCATTACTATGGTTTGCAGATGGAATACAGGATCTTTCCAATAACGTATTTTATGGGTGTTTTCTTTAAAAGGGGCTATTGTAATAACTATCAATCTAAGATACTTATAAGGTCCCCATGATCATAGTACCCAAGCACCTCACAGTTCTTAATGTGTTTAGCCTCCAAACATCCCTGTGAGGTAGGGAAGTAACTGGGTCCCAGTAAAAGAATTACGAGGGAAGTAAAAACAGAAGAACTAAGGAAAAGGACAGGATCTTGTCTTTTTTTGTGCAGAGGCCGCCACAATATAAATACTAGATAATAAATATTCAGACCACATCTGGAAATTTGAGGGGGTTAAGGCAGCTCTCAGACCTGCTGAGACTTGCGTAGACACTAAATTCAGTTTTAATTAAATATCAGAATGAAAAGTTCCAATCCTACTGATTCATTCACGGTCTGTCCTAGAATCAAGAATGGTGAGGAGAAAGTGAATGGGGAAGTGTTATTTACCCCTTCACATAACACAAGAACCAGGGGTCACCCTGAGAAATTAATAGTCAGCAGGTTTAAAGCAAATATAAGGAAGTATTTCTTCACACAACACAGGCTCAACCTGTGGAACTCATTGCCAGGGCACGTAGTGAAGGCCAAGAGTAAAACTGGGTTAAAAAAAATTAGACTAATTCATGGAGGATAGGTCCATCAGTGGTATGGGATGAAAGCCCATGCTCTGGGTGTCCTTAAACCTCTGACTGCCAGGTGCTGGGGCTGGACAACAGGGGATGGATCACTCAATAATTGTCCTGTTCTGTTCATTCTCTCTGAAGTAGCTGGCACCATCCATGGTCGGAACAAAGGATACTGGACTAGATAGACCATTGGTCTGACCTAGTATGGCCCATTCTTATGTTCTTAGTCAAAGCCTTTTAGTGAGCGGCACTGAGTCTTGGTTTATATTGTTTTTTAGGGGGTAGGAATTTGCATTGCTATGGTTATATCAGTACAAATTTCCCTACTCTAGATAAACTCTGAAATACTATCGAAAATAATTATATTCCTCTGTATGTAGCCCTCACACATATGCAGTCAATCTAATAATCCCCCCAGCTGCATCCTAACTCCATGGTCCTCAACCTTTTTTCATTTGCAAACCCCTAAAAATTTCAAATGGGGGCGTGGACCCCTTTGGAAATCTTTGACATAGCCCGAGGACCCCCAGGTCCTGGGGATCACAGGTTGAGAACCACTAACCTAACCCACTCTTCCCCTCAATGCCAACCAGCTGTATTTGATACTGATACTGTATCTGATACTTCCATTCAGCTTCCAAATTTTCCTGCTATTCCCATCATCTGACAAACAATGTGGTTTTAGCACAAGTCTCACGATATTTGGTGTGCATCTTAAAGCCACAGCTGCTGGAATCAGTGGATTGCATGAGTGGCTCAGCTATTGCTTAAAAACAAGAAAAAGAAAAAAAAGCAGAAGCCATCCTGGTTGTGGAGAAAGCTTGATCATGTGGAGTGAATGCACCGTGAAGGTTCAGAAACCAGACAGAACCTACCATGTGGGGTGTTTTTTTTTCAATATCTCACAATTTTAAGCCAATGTCATGATTTTTGTACGAGTCTGGCAAAATCTCCATCTGTTCCATGCACATTTGCATAGAAAAGCAGCCCCATCCTCCCACCCTACCTCCGTCTCTCCAGACAAGCAATATGATCCTTCCCCTCCACAAACACCCAGTCTGTAGCATCTACCGGCTACCTCCCCACCACAAACACCCGACGGAATAAACACCCGACGGAATCAGGTGCCCCATCCAGATGTCATGTTTTCTCCACCTGGAAGCATTAGGAGCTAATTACGACAAAAATGCTTCAACTCTGATCATTCCTTTGAAGTGCCTCTCTTTATTCCCCCCTCCCATTTGAAATGATTCCCCGTTATTCATTCTCTTCTCCTCTCTTTTTATTTCTGTTGTGCTTATTGTTATCTGTTTTGGCCCTGACTTGTCAAAGGAACACCATTATCACCTCTTTAGTCTAATCCACTCCTTTGTTGTCTGAAGTTTCCCATCTCCCTCTCCCTCTATTTACTATTTATAATCTCATTCCCCCCTAGTGCTCCAGCCCCCCTGATTCTTTCCAGTGGCTTCTGTGTGTGACCAAGGCTAGCCCATCTTCCACCCACCTTTTGTGTGCCTCAGAGGGAAACCAAGAACCCTGAGTTTTCTCCCCTTTTCCCCAAGTTTTCATCTGCCACTTGACACATGTCCAAATTACCATCAAATGCATTTATTATTCTAAATCAGAAAAATAACAATCTCAAATCCTGAGCCGATACAGACCCAAGAACTGTTTTCTACAGCTAGCTTAGAAAGGATCCTTCTCCCTATTGAACACAGTTTTGTGACAATACTGCCAAATGCAGAGTTTGGGGAGGGCTGTGGGATAAAACGGAGTGCAGAGGGTTTGCCAGAGTTAGATATAAAAACCTCAGTGCTCTGTCTACATTAACACATCCACTATTGCTAGCACCTGGGCTATCCCATGATTACACCATTAGTGGCTAAAGTGCACATGTGAGAGGCCTTGTCACTAGCTAAGTAGCAGGAATCTACAGAACTGAATAGCAGATGAGTTGGCTGCACTATTACCTGGCTGTTTTGTAACACATGACTTGGTCAGGGCCAAAATAGTGTCATTCAAGGTGTTCATTTTACAGCATTTCAGAAGGCCGTATTCCATGCTGCATTACAAGGACGGAAAAACACATGCTCTTCAAATTTGAGAAGATGAGGAATTTCCCACTGGGAATTCTCCTTGGCTGAGATACCTTCACATTTAGGCCTTCCCCATTGGATGAAACAACAGAAATTCAGGTGGTGGGGAGGCAGCAGGGAAATTAGAGTAATTCTAGGGTTTACTTGCAGAACTCATCTTCCATGTTTAAGGGCTTGATCATGCTCCCATTCAAGTTAATGGTGAAACTCCCATTGACTTCAATGGAGCAGGCTCAAGCTCACCAAGAGTTTCTAGCTCTCTGCCTATAAGAAGGACATACAATATAATTCAGTGCACTGTGGTCTTGTTCACTTCTCATATTAACAGTAGGAGGTGTGAACTCTGACCATATTCATTTTAATGGCCTACTTAAACTTTCCACAACTGGGCTTCCTTATTAATAATGACAACCATTCAATTGCTGGCCAGCTAGATGCATCAATTACCAAAGTAATCTTCATGTGCTAATATTACAACTGTACAAGGAGTTCATAGCACTCTGGAAGATCCACATTTGGTCATTTCTAGTTTGTTCCAGTGCAAGATAGTTCCCTACAGCCTGTTCTTCAGCACTTTATCCCGTCTAGATAGAAATGACTGACATGATGTGTTTCAGAGTAGCAGCCGTGTTAGTCTGTATTCGCAAAAAGAACAGGAGTACTCGTGGCACCTTAGAGACTAACCAATGTATTTGAGCATAAGCTTT
This sequence comes from Lepidochelys kempii, assembly GCF_965140285.1. Taxonomy (NCBI): domain Eukaryota; kingdom Metazoa; phylum Chordata; order Testudines; family Cheloniidae; genus Lepidochelys; species Lepidochelys kempii. The sequence continues at coordinate 158,868,428 of NC_136382.1, forward strand.
CGTGAGCTACAGCTCGATGAAGTGAGCTGTAGCTCACAAAAGCTTATGCTCAAATAAATTGGTTAGTCTCTAAGGTGCCACGAGTACTCCTTTTCTTTTGACATGATGTGGCTTCCCTTTGGTTAAATAAACAAGCTGGGAAAGCTATTTTCATTTCTGGTTTTGATTTAGGACTATGCAAAAACTACAGACCCAATAGCTAATGGAAACGCAGTGGTGGTATTTCTGAGCTGCCTTTTCTAACCTACATCATATTTAACAGGTTTAATGCTTAAACTGCTGTCAATGATGCAGATGCAGAACCCTCTGAGCAAACTATATAAGAGTGAATGGTTTTTTTGTCCCTAAAAAGGAGATTCTTGCATAGATTTTCTTCCACTTTTGTAGTTCTGCATTGCCTTTATTTTAACTCTCCACATTATTCAAACTTTTTTTCTTGAGATATATATAGATATATATACACACAATTAAAAGTCCTGCAAAATTAGTTATATCTACACACGCTAATGCAACCAAATCACATAGAGAAGTCCAAGGGAAAATATTTTTTCAGCACTGCTGCCTGTGTGTTCAGAACAAGCACATAGGGAACATACTCACCTATCCTCATAATTTTGTCTTAGACTCAAGATTTCCCAGGCCCTCAGAATTGCCTGAAAACACCTAGAAAATAACTGTCATTGGTCTTAAAAGTGTAAAGGGAGGAGCTAAGATGTACGGAATATAGCTGCCTCTAGATGTCTCTTAGGGCTCACTACAGCAAAGACTCATAGAACAGTGGACTGGGAGTTCTATTCCTAGCTATTCCTGTGCCTTTCTGTAAACCCTTTCGGGCAGGGTCTGTCCCTCACTATATGTTTGCACAGTGCTGTCACTCGGGAGTCCTGATCTTGCTTGGGCCTTTAGGTATTGCTATAACATAAATATACCAGATGGGCCCTGAGGTGCAACACCTAAGGGGTGGGAGGAGTCAGAGAGTGTTGCAAGGGAGACTTATTTTTGGTATATCTTTTGTGCAACTGAGGCAATGTAACTCGCGTGTGATTTTAATAGCATAAAAGTGGCCCAGTTTCCTAGAAATTTAGGCATGAGCTTTTAAAACTAAATCTATTTAATAATTACATAAGCAAAGGGGTCACTGTGAAAGGTAAATAGATTTAAGTGGAAGCATATCTGAAAATTTCTCCAAGTCCCCCTCAAACTCTTTCCTACTTTCCTGGAAAATGTTCGTTTGCTGAAAGTTTAATTTTTCCACAAGGCAATCTGTTTCTGAGACTGTTGTCTTAGGAACATTGCCCAAGGGCTTTGTTAATGCAGAGTTAAGGTTGACTGACAGTGTCTAGTAAAGTTCCAAAATGTTGAATGTACCTATACTTAAACCGCTGAAAAAACAGGAAATAAAGAGTTAAGATACATGCTAACTCTAACCTTAGCTCTGCCCCCTGGAGCTGGCTAGTGTCAACCAGGACTGCTTCCAATAAGCAGACATAAGGAATGGTGTCACTTTATGTTCTGTGTTGGGTTTATGGGCAGTGAATTTCCCTTATTTTCTGAGGAAGTAGCAGTAATGAGAGGAGCAACTGGGGTGGCACCAGGAGGATTCCTGGGAACACCTGCCTGCCACTCAACTACTAGATCTGCCAACCTTCTGGCCCCTTCTTGCTCCCAACAAGGCTGAAGGGGCCATAAGGAGGTAGGAATGGGGTAGTCGCTGGACTATGAGGTGTGCATCTACCAGCTATGGTGCATATGGCTATGTGGGGCATATCTACCAGCAGCAAGGGGGAGTGGAGGGGAACTTAAGGGCAGGTCTACACTTAAAACACTGCATTGGAGCAGCTGCACTGATGCAGCTGGGCCATCTAAATGCTTTAATGAAGACAATGCGTCTTGATTACATTATATCACCCAAATGCAAAGCTTACTTGAGTCTTTCATCTTCCCTCCATGTAATTAATGCTCTTTTCTTTGACAAAGTTGAAATCTGAGCTCGAGTGGCTCCAGCTGAGTTGGCCGGCATGAGCCAGCCGCGGGTGTCTAGCTGCTGTATAGACATACCTGAAGTGTGTATGTGGACTTTAGGGCCCTTGAAATACCAGCTCTTAAACCTGAAACTTTGGTCTCATGGCAAAAATTATGGGAGGGGCCCTTGGAGAATGCAATTAATGTGCACAACACACTCTGAGAAAGCCACCACAGGTAGGACTCAGAATCATGGTACATGGCCAGTGCTTGTGTTCAGTGACCACAGCATTTCACCTTCCTCTGCAGCATGGGGCACGGGTCACTTGCTGGAGGATTCTCTGCTCCTTGAAGTCTTTAAACCACGATTTGAGGACTTCAATAGCTCAGACATAGGTGAGAGGTTTATCGCAGGAGCGGGTGGGTGAGATTCTGTGGCCTGCGTTGTGCAGGAGGTCAAACTAGATGATCATAATGGTCCCTTCTGACCTTAATATCTATGAATCTATGAAAACCTTGAGTCACCCACTTACTCTGACATCAGGTTACCTGCACACCCTCTGGCTTGTAATCGGGCCCCAGTCCTGCTACACTATGCACAGATGACTTTCTCCAGCACAGCAGCTTGGCTTAAGCCTCACTGCAGATCCAAATTTTATTCTGAATAACCTTTTAAATATTGTCTTTCAAAAGGGGCAGCGGATGTTGGATCCTAGCTGAGCTCAGTCCTGAGCAGGTGATATCAATTTTGGGAGGATCAGAATCTTAGTCTGAGCCCCAGGTATGTACCAAAAAAAAAGTGATAAGAACGATAACATGTTGGCATCATATGATTTTTAAGGAAGGATACAGCTGTATTGCAAGAACCCCTGCTCAGACAGCCCCAGATATGGATCACTACACCGCCTCCCTACCCCCCCACCCCCGATTCCCATGAGACACAGCAATTTGAGAGACAATAACCAATGTGGATTTTAGAGCAGGTAGGAAAACCAGCTGTTAAGTAGTGAACTAGTCTCACCCTTAACTATAGTGGTCTATTAGCCCACCCTGATCTAGTCATAAAAAGGTCCAGATTTCTTCATTTAGAGCCTGGAAAAAGTGCAGGAAGATGTTCAAGTAACAGTTACTTAAACACAAAGGCTGAAAAATTGTTCTTATAGAAAGAGTAATATACATTTTCCAATGGAAAAATCAGCTAGAAAGAATAGCTTAGGGGTTTAGAAATTAGATGCAGAGTTTTTCACTGAGCCAAACCCACACAAGATAGTCAGTGACCAAAACTTGTCAGTATTTTCTGGGGGTTCAGTGGTCTGTATAGAAAGTGGATTGGTCTCAGTCCAGTTCCCAGTGGAAAAGTGTCTGCATATCATACCACCAATGACACCCATTGGCTGGGCTGGCTGATGCCAGCCCTACTGTGGCTCTTGCAAAGAGGACTTCTCTCTCCAGGCCTATCGGTCCCACCAGCAAGAAATTCACTTTTAAAAAACTGACTAATTAAGTGAGAGGACACCAAGAAACCACAACAGTGGAATGCATCAGATGAAGTGAGCTATAGCTCACAAAAGCTTATGCTCAAATAAATTTGTTAGTCTCTAAGGTGCCACAAGTACTCCTGTTCTTTTTGCGGCTACAGACTAACATGGCTGCTACTCTGAAAAGGGGAAGAGTGATTCATGTTTCCACCTTGGAAAGTACCTCAGCAAGCCCAGGGCATTTATACAAGAATTGTGCAACAATGTATTAAGTTAGGTATTTGCAATATTCTCACTTTCCCAGCTCATCACCGTCTGGCAGGTATACACCTTGGCCACCATTTTTTTTGATGAAGTGGCCAGCTAATCAGATGTTTGTAGCCCCCTAAGGTTTGACACATTCATCCCCACCTCCCACCAGCTCTCCTCTGTTGTGGAATGTGTGGGTATCCCCACTCTGCCTGGATATAGTCAAGGCTAGATCACATAATGCCAGCATGCCCAAATCACTGCTCTGTGTCTTATTCAGCAACATTTCAGTCTATGATATTTTGATGCAATTGCATTGTTGCTCCAGTTATTACATGTGCTGTTCAGAAAATAATATAAACAGGGGGAAAGGAACTAACTAGAGGGTGTCTTGAATTTTCTCCCAGAAGAGATTCACTTTAAAAAGGGGGAAGGTTGTTCTTAAGTCTCTGTTCTCAGTGAACAAATGGAATGATAGAAACTGAAATGGGAAGCAGGGGATGGATCACATGGTGATGGCCTGTTCTGTTCATTCCCTCTGGGGCACCTGGCATTGGCCACTGTCGGAAGACAGGATACTGGGCCAGATGGACCTTTGCTCTGACCCAGTATGGCCACTCATGTTCTTATGCTCTTATAATGAGATTTTGAAGAAATGTTAGCAACAGTTTATATACTTGCCAAAAAACCCCAACAACATCCTATTTGATTACCATGCACCATTTCAACCCTGTGGACCACATCCCTACCAGTGCTTAATTGTTAATGAAAGAGGTGCTGGGGCTCAAACCATTAGGTTTTGGGGCTCAAGCAATTTTTTTTTTTACTTTCATAACTGACACGGCAAGCCCAGAGGTGCCAGGGCTTTGAACTGCCAAGCCTAGAGCTGTCAGGACTCAGCCCTGATCCCCACCCTGATGCAGGAGCAAGGAGGAAGCAGCTTATGCCTCCTCTATCCAGGGGTCTGCCCTAACTTGCACCCCTGCTTCAATGAGCTCTATTGGGCTTTGTAGGAGGACAGGTCTCCTGCTCTGGCTCCACTCCTCCTTCCCTAATGTGCCCCCCTGAGTCTCCTAGAAGGGGTGGTGAAGAGCTGTCAGAGGCCATTTTGCATCTGAATGGCATTAGAGATATTGCACTTGTCCTGTGGCCTCTTTGTGCCAGCCAAGCTGGTGTAAAGGGGCCCAAGGCAATACTAAATCAAGCCCTATGGGCTTAAGTGGTGCACAGGCCTTGTGCAGATGCTCTGGAAAGTGGTTCATTCACCATCTATGAAAATTATTCCGTTACCCCAAGTGCACCTGAGCCCCACATGAGCCCCAAACCCAGCATCATTATTTTTCAAGCTGTGAATACCCTGTTAGTAAACAAGGTCAGCCTGATTGTCCTGGAAACTGACCGACTGAGCATCTCCGCAAGGCAGCTACAGCCTGGGCAGCAGCCATTCACGCTTCCCTGTCAATGGCTCTGACTCTACTAGACACCATTTTTTACAAGCCTTCCAGCGTAGCCAGGAATTCAGGGCATAGACATTAGGGCTGACAGTGTAAAGGGTCTCATGTGTTTCCAGCCTATTGTCATCTGGACCAGCCATATACTGGGAGCTAACAAAACCTCCTAGTCATTACACTACCAAATGGGAACAACTTTTGGTCACTGGTGACAGAGGCTGCCTTGAACCACACTCTAGAGATGAAAGACTTTACTACTATTGCTAATTCCCTGAGGGAACCAGTCTCCCTGGATAAGTCTTTCACACTGCTAATTAGAAAATGCAGACCCTGAGTGCGGGGAAGAGAAAGGAACAAATACATAAATGTTACTAGCCTATGTCACCATACAGAGGCTTCCTATCAACCTCCTTCCTGCTAGCAATGCGTGAAGGTTGCATGTTGTGGATAGAATTTATCTGAGAACTTGAATCTGTTCATCCGTGATGTCAATCTGCAGCCAGGCTTTAAAAAGATCAGTAATGCTCTTTGAAAGCACAGCGCAGCTGCTGCTCCACACACAGTCTGGTACATTATCAGTCAGGTCTACTTCATGTGAACACAAGCAACAGAAAATAGTATAGCAATCATCTTATTATATAACTCAGGGAATTTAGAACACAGACATCTCTTTGACAAGCAGGAATCCAAGGTTATATCATGTCAATCCAAAACTAATTTCTTCTAGATTTGCCTAAATCCTCTGATTTTACCTGTGATCTGGGCATATGGTATAAGCAATTCCTGTGTAGTAACACAGAGGCCAGGAAGTGTATCATTTCTGTAGCTTTGCTGACTGTTAATACTGGACAAGTATAAACTCATTTAGGCCTTATTTACACTGGGGAAAATCCATTATGTTAGAAAACATGTTAACAAATATGTTCAACAGGATTTTGCCCATAAAGTAGACAAGGACAGTTGTGTTTAAAAACGTTACCTGATCACAGTTAACCCTAGGCTTCCCCTAGTAGCATGATCTTAGAAGAACTTGTTCATTTCTGAAATAGAATTTATTGATTTACAGTCAACGTACTAGTTCAATGCATTTGGAATTCTGCTAGCTGTGAATACCACACATAGAAACGTTTCAGAGTAGCAGCCGTGTTAGTCTGTATCTGCAAAAAGAAAAGGAGTACTTGTGGCACCTTAGAGACTAACCAATTTATTTGAGCATAAGCTTTCGGAAGCTACAGTAGCTCACGAAAGCTTATGCTCAAATAAATTTATTAGTCTCTAAAGTGCCACAAGTCCTCCTTTTCTTTTTACACATAGAAACAAATTCTTGTCTGGAGTAGGTGGTTGATCTCTAGCTAACGAAGCTGGAGAAGACCCAGTTCTCTATATGCTGTAGTAAAGCTCATTCTTTTATAAATCTGAACAAACATTTGGCTAGGGAAGGTGTTAGTCCCCAGGATTTAAGATGATCTCTTAACAATTATTTCACTTATATGGCAGCTTTTAGTTGAGGATCTCAAAGTATTTTCCAAAGGTGGCTATGTATTATTATCCCCATTTGGCATATGGGGAAATTGAGGCACAGAGGGTTTAAGTGACTTGCCCAAAATTGCACAAAAAAGTCAATGGCAGAGCTAGGACTAGAACCTGTGTGTCCTGATTCCTAGCCTCTTGTTCTAGCCACTAGACATCACTGCCTGATGTCCTGCTATTACAGGGCCTGTAGCTGCTTGATGATGGAATTTTATTAGTTCATAATCAAATGGTGAGGCCCAAACAATGTGCAAATATTTTTGTAAAGCTATTGCTTCTTTGGAGGGGGCAGGAAAGTGTTTTCAATAGAAATAGCATGAGAACTAAGATGAAACCTCCTCCTGAGGTCCCTTCCAACCCTGATATTCTATGATTCTATAGCCCTGGCTGGGATGATTTAATTGGGGATTGGTCCTGCTTTGAGCAGGGGGTTGGACTAGATGACCTCCTGAGGTCCCTTCCAACCCTGATATTCTATGATTCTATTAAATGCTTCCAATTAGCCCATTGGGAAACACATCTAACTATCAGTTGCTTACTGGCCAGATTAAAGGCTCCAAACTGTGACTCATTAGCAAGGAATAAGATGATCAAGAAACCCATGAGTTCATATTGATAAACCCACAAGTTTTGTTTGTAACCTGAAATGCAAACACATCCAATGCCCAGTGCACAACTCCCATGCTCTACTATGTGTGTTATGGCTCCATGGGAGGGTGGGTATGGAATCTTGAAAAGATCAGGTTTCAGAGTAGCAGCCGTGTTAGTCTGTATCCGCAAAAAGAAAAGGAGGACTTGTGGCCCCTTAGAGACTAAGGGGCCACAAGTCCTCCTTTTCTTTTTGGAAAGATCAGGTAACTTACAGGAGAATATCCTGGGGGAGGGGAGTGACTGATGCTGTGCTCTGCATTTAACTAGAAAGCACAGCAAACTTGTCCAGATCATTGCCAGATGATTGACCTACCTCAGAGCTAGTTTGCCTTTGGGGGATGGAGCTGCAACCCAGCCTGCTATAGTGTTACACCATCTCCCCCAGCCATAAGCAAGATTCAAAGAAACATGCTGTAGCAGTTGAAAAGAGGGAGTCCATCTCCAATCAGCCACGTGTCTGTCTATATTAAGCATCTTAAGGCCCCAATCAACTTGCTATCTACGCACCAGTGTGAATTAGATAAAGCGCTGGCTCTCTCACCTGGCAGTGCAGAATGAGAACAGACCGAACCATGTCCTCGAACCATGCTAAAGCCATGGACAACCTGCATGACAGAGCCGTGTCGAAGGACAGAGGTGTTGTGTCCAGGTTGGTTTTGTTTTTGTGTGGCATAGATAGGGCCTTTGGAGTGTGGCTGGAAAATGGTGCTGCCAATGTCTAAGCAGCATGTAAAGTCCTTTGACAGGGTCTGAAGGGGTGGAATGCTCAGAGTTTGAGAGGAAATGGTCAGGTGACAAATACTAAAGCAGCCCGAGGTGACGGGGCAGTTAGGCAAACAGAGAAATGATTGGTTTCAGAGTAACAGCCCTGTTAGTCTGTATTCGCAAAAAGAAAAGGAGGACTTGTGGCACCTTAGAGACTAACCAATTTATTAGAGCATAAGCTTTCGTGAGCTACAGCTCACTTCCTCAGATGCATATCGTGGAAACTGCAGCAGGCTTTATATATACACAGAGAATATGAAACAATACCTATTCCCACCCCACTGTCCTGCTGGTAATAGCTTATCTAAAGTGATTTCCAGCACAAATCCAGGTTTTCTCACCCTCCACCCCCCCACACAAATTCACTCTCCTGCAGGTGAGTGGGGGGGTGGAGGGTGAGAAAACCTGGATTTGTGCTGGAAATCACTTTAGATAAGCTATTACCAGCAGGACAGTAGGGTGGGAATAGGTATTGTTTCATATTCTCTGTGTATATATAAAGCCTGCTGCAGTTTCCACGATATGCATCTGAGGAAGTGAGCTGTAGCTCACGAAAGCTTATGCTCTAATAAATTGGTTAGTCTCTAAGGTGCCACAAGTCCTCCTTTTCTTTTAGAGAAATGATTATATGCGAAACAAGGAGATCCAGAATGTGACTGGACACGCTGTGATCCTGTCTACACTACATCTTGGGCTGTGCTAAGCAGGGGTGTGTGCTTATTGAGTTGTCTCTTACAACACGGTGGTGCCATTGGAGTGGATGAGGTATGACTGCCCCTGTAGTAGTGGTCTATAGTCAGATTCTGCTCTCAGCTACATCAGTGGAACTGTGACAGTATAATTATCTTGGGATAGCTGAATTTGGCTCCCTAATCTTTAGAATGGTATTGATTTTACTTGAAGGGATTTCTATTGTGCTTACCTACCTGTAGCCAGAGTGTGTGTGTGCCTAACACAAGAATGGATGGGGAAACTGAGGCACAGAACAGTCTTACAGAAGGTCTTACACGGACCTTACACAAGGTCACATAGTAAGCCTGTGGTAGAGCCAGAATTGAACCTAGGTCTCCTGCATCCCAGTTCAGTTCTTTAAACACAAGGCCATCCTTCCTCTCGTATGTTGGAAACCATTTTAAAAATCTCCGCCCCCTCCTCACCACCTCTCCAGCACAATCATTTACATCTTTCAGAACTGTTTGTTATCCCTGCTGGAAATGTCACGAGGACAGGGCTGGGCTATTGCAAAGCTCATTCCTGTGCGAATGGACAAAATATAACCAGTTATCCTCTTCCTGCATGGTTACCATGTGCATTAAAGGGGGCAAAGGGAGGTTGTTATTTTTTTTTTTTTAAATGAACAACTTTGTCCAGGGCTCTGCCTCTCTCTCTACCATGGTCCAAATGGTAAACAGGACTGTGTGGCACCATAGTTCTACATAAGGTGCTGGTCTGCTCTCAAAGTCATGCTGTTAAAATGGCATTATGGCATTCTGTTCATCTTCAGATCCAATGTTCTTAGTGTAAGAGTAAAGAGATTGTCTCCCTCCCCCACCCTCTCCCAGTAATCTCTGTAAACTCCTGCTGGGATCTGAGAGTTGAGCTTGGTTCTTTCTGCCTCCTGCACCATCACCAGTAAATGAGTCCTTCTCAGGATCAGAGATGTTATAAGTGGGGTTTACTGGACAGTTCTCTTGATGCATGAGCCAACTCCCTAAGCAGCTGTGAGTCTGCGTATACACAAGGAAGGTGCCATTTTCACACAGCCACTTTCGGACCACCGCTACACTCATCAAAGTCAAGACAGGGCTGCTGGAACTCTGCATCACACTACAGGACTTGTCTCTTTGATGGGACCGGAGTAACAGAAGCACCCTGCGTGTTGTGGATGCACTTGCCAGAGCTTAAAACCCAAGCTCTGTTCTGCTCTGGGTGGATGTTAAAACCCCCATAACACTATCAATGAGAGCAGATAAAGGGCTTGTCTCACACAAAAGTTGTACTGCTTTAAGTACTCTGGTAAAGTTAAAGTGGTACAACCCCTCTAGTGTGGATGCAATCATACTGGGAAAAGGTGCTTTTATATTGGCCAATGGTTCTCACAGTGGTACTGCTGACCCCTTTCACACAGCAAGCATCGGAGTGCGACCTCACCTTTATAAATTGAAAACACTTCTTTACATTTAACACTAGAGGCTGGCAGCTCGCGACTCCCTGAGAGGGTCACACAACCCCCAGTTTGAGAACGCATAGCTATTCCCATATGGGAAGGGCAATAAGCAGTACCAGTAGGCACATTTATACCAATATAATTGCATCTACACTTGGTATCACTATTTGGGTAAAAAAAGCACACCCCTGACCAAAACGGTTATATTGACACAAAAAACTATAGACTAGGCTGAATAATGCAATAACCAATATCTTTGGTCAGCATTCTCCCTTCCTGCACTATAGTATTCCTCCCCAGACGTGGCTGCATTTCAATGGTGTTCTACGTATATAATTTAGGAGGTGCTTTAGGATCCTTGAGCTGAAGAGTGTTAGAGAAAGGAACTGCTATCAAAAAGCAATTACACCCTTTGCACAGCAGATAAAGTCTTGTTCCCAAGAAAACAACAGACTGCTGCCAGAGAAAAGTGTGTTTTATGTGGTGGGATCTTGTTAGCACAGCCCCGTAAATGAGATTTAGAGTAAAATTTTCAAAATCACCTAAGCGGTTTAGGAGCCTATGTTCCAGTGTCTTTTGATGAGATTTAGGCTTGTAAGTGCCTAAGTCACTTTTGAAAATAGGATTTAGGCTTCTTAGTTACCCATTGGCCTTATCTACACTGGGATTTTAGCCACCAGTGTGGCTGCAACAATGTATGATTTACACCAGTGGCTAAAATCCCTGCATAGATAAGGTCTAAACGGAAGGCAATGAAAGTGCAACTGACCCTCATAGAACTCAATCCTGACACTCTTGTTCACACTGAGAAGTATTTATTCCACCTGAAGTTCCAATAATAAGCTCTTTCATATGAGTTTGGCAGAATCAGGGGACGGACACACACACAAGGATAAGGGTGTGTTGTGTCAACAGTGCTGGATTAAAACTCTGAGTTTGTAGCCACATGCTCTCAGGGGAACTGGTGCATTGCTGGGGTCCAGTGATCCATACATAATAGGATGGGAGGGGAAGCTGGTTTGCCGTAGAACATGGGTTTTTTTAGGACCCTGGGAATAAGTTTTGTGCATTCAATAACCTCCCAGCCAGAGACTGTTTTCATCCTCCCATCTTCTGTAGATTGTTCTGAGGCTGGCATTACCCTCTGACAAACAGGCGATGCACTCTCTCTCCGTTCTAGTCCCACACCTGGCAAGAATAGGGCCCTGTACTACGATGCTCCTCCATTTACCTCCATCTCAAGCACTGAGGCACCAGAATGACTTCCACACTCCTCAATATGTGACGAGTAAATCATTGCCCATGGGGGCTGGTTGTCCTGAGAAGGGAAGACAACTCTCTTGCCATTCTGCAGCAGTGATAAGAGGAGGGTGTCTGTCTAGTACAATGGCCACAGAATGCCAGGAGCCTTGGCTTCTGATCCCATGTCCACACTAAAGGAAAAGGAGTACTTGTGGCACCTTAGAGACTAACCAGTTTATTTGAGCATAAGCTTTTGTGATCTATAGCTCACTTCATCAATGAAGTCAGCTGTAGCTCACGAAAGCTTATGCTCAAATAAATTGGTTAGTCTCTAAGGTGCCACAAGTACTCCTTTTCTTTTTGCGAATACAGACTAACATGGCTGCTACTCTGAAACATGTCCACACTGATTAGGGAACCTATTTAACACTTTCCGTGCTCTTATATAGGCTTTGTATGTAAATTGGGGATTCAGAAGGATGGTCAGATTAATCCTATTTAGGTATGTCTACACTGTAGTTGGGAATGTGCCTCCCAGCCCTGCTAATAGGGTTCAACTATCATGCTAGAAATAGCATTGTGGATGTTATGGCATGGGCAGCGGCTTGGTCTAGGGGCATGAGGCCAAGTGCACTGCCAAGGTTCCTTCCCCACTCTGAACTCTAGGGTACAGATGTCGGGACCTGCATGAAATACCCCTAAGCTTATTCTTACCAGCTTAGGTTAAACACTGCCACCACCAAAGCGTTACACAAAGAACAGGGGAAGTGCCCATTTGGAAACGTCTCCCCTTCAAAATATCCCCTCAAGCACTACATCCTCTTTCCTGGGGAAGGCTTGATAAATCCTCACCAATTTGCATAGGTGAACACAGACCCAAACCCTTGGATCTTAAGAACAATGAAAAAGCAATCAGGTTCTTAAAAGAGAATTTTAAATAAAGAAAAAGTAAAAGAATCACCTCTGTAAAATCAGGATGGTAAATACCTTACAGGGTAATCAGATTCAAAACATAGAGAATCCCTCTAGGCAAAACCTTAAGTTACAAAAAGATACAAAAACAGGACTATACATTCCATTCAGCACAACTTATTTTACCAGCCATTTAAACAAAACAGAATCTAACGCATATCTAACTAGATTGCTTACTAATTCTTTACAGGAGTTCTGACCTGCATTCCTGCTCTGGTCCCGGCAAAAGCATCACACAGACAGAGAGAACCCTTTGTTTTCCCTCCTCCAGCTTTGAAAGTATCTTGTCTCCTCATTGGTCATTTTGGTCAGGTGCCAGCGAGGTTATCCTAGCTTCTTAACCCTTTACAGGTGAAAGGGTTTTTCCTCTGGCCAGGAGGGATTTAAAGGTGTTTACCCTTCCCTCTATATTTATGACACGCCCCCAATGCCCTGGATCCTAGTTCAGGTGGCAAGCCTGAGCCACCACCTGTGCCACAACATTCACACGGCTAGTTTTAGCACACTACCAGTGCTTCTTTGTGGCTTCATGGGTTCCTGTTTTGTTCTGTTCTGTACGGGTTCTCAACTATCCTAATCACTGTAGTACTTGTAAAAGTTTGACTCAGACTCACAATTTATCAGACCACTCTGTTTTATTAGCAAAGCTGCTCTGCTAATACATTTAGAAGTGAGCCCCCTGAGTGGGGCTTGTGTCTTTTAATTTATACAGTTTTTTGGAGAACAAGTTACAGAGAAGTTACAGACAAAAGAAGAAAAAGATTTTAGTCACCACCCTTCGAGATCCCTGAGACCAGTCACGTATCTTCAATTACCTGCCACCCTTAACAATCTCCTTTAACAGCTTCCAGTTAACTAATTGCCCTTCACACCTTCCATTCTGATGCCTGCTTCTTAGACGTGCTGGCTCTATCTTAATTGCTTCTCCATTCAAAAGCTAACTGTCCCGACGTGTGCTCCCTCAGATACTTTGTAACATGTTTTGGCATACCCTCTCATATACAATGTATCCAGCATGTCCCCTTATACAACGTTATACAATGTTATACTTCCACATACTTGAGCAGCTTCCAGTAGCATATGAAATAACATGGCAAAGACCATGTCAATACTAGGAGTACTGTACTAGTGTTCTACACAGGCAAAGTGCCCCTAGGGTGGATGTACCTATAGTAAAACCATCCCCTGTGAGCAAAACAAGACAGTTTTGCCAGTATAGCTGCATCTCCACGAGAGTCTTCTGCTGGCACCGCTATGCCAGCCAGGAATCGCAGCTCATCACATCCCTGATCAACATCGCTATGGCAGCAGAAGTCTGTAGTTTAGACTTGGCCTAACATTTGTCGGTTGTGGTTCATTCACAACAAAATGAAATTCAACAGACAAATGTGAGGAGCTACACTTGGGGAAGAAAAATTGGCAGCAGCACTGCTGAGAAGGATCTGGGAGTTGAGGTGGAGCACAGCCTCAACATGAGTCTGCAATGTGATGCTGTTGCAAACATAGAAATGCAATTTTAGGTTGCATTAACCGAAGCATAGCATGCAAGTCACGGGAGCAGATAGTACCACTCTACTTGGTGCTGGTTAGGCCTCAGCTGGAGTATTGCATCCAATTTTGGTCACCAATGTATAGAAGAGACCTGGAGAAACTGAAAGGATCCAGAGGTGAGTGACAAAGATGATCAAAAGAATGGAATGAAAGCCATATGAGTGAAGGCTGAGGGAACTGGATATGTTTAGTTTGAAAAAGAGGAGATTAAGAGGGGCATGATAGCAGTCTTCAAATATTTGAAAGGCTGCCATAAAAAAAATGGAGAAAAGTTGTTTTGTCTTGCCAGAGAGGGCAAAGCAAGCGTCCATGAGTTCAAACTACAGCCTAGAAGATTTAGATTAAATCTCAGGAAAAACTTCCTAACTGTAAGAGCAGTAGGACAATGGAAAAGACTGCTTCCGGAGGTGGTGGAAGCTCCTTCGCTGGAGGTTTTCAAAAGGAGGCTGGATAGGCATCTGCCTTGGATGGTTTAGACACAACAAATCCTGCATCTCGGCAAGGGGTTAGACTAGATGACCCTTGCAGTCCTGTCTAACCCTTTGATTCTATGATGCTCTCTAGCTTACAGACCCCAGGGAGAGAACTGTGTGTGCAGTGTAAGGTTTTGTTTTAATAGCATTTTTTAAAAATTTGTGCAGGAGTTGCTAGTTCAGAGTGCTGATGTGCTCTACCACTCAGATACAAGGAGAGCGGTAGATGTGTTGTGCTCTAATGCCGTGCTGGGAGGGGGAGCCTTGTTCTCTTAAAGAGGGACATCTGCTGGCCAGTGAAGGGCAGGGTTAATGGAGCAGCATGCTCATACATACGGAGGTGACCACACATCTTTCAAGCGAGGACCTCAAATCACTCTGCAAACATTATTTCACTAAGTCTCGTAATACCTGTGTGAGATAGATATCATTATCTCCATTTCACAGATGGAGAAACTAGAGAGCACTGGGTGGTTAACTAACTTGCCAAGGCCACTCAATGGGTCAGGAACAGAACCCAGGTGATCTGACTCTTTTTGGTTCCCTGCTCTAATCACGCAGCATGTTGCCTCTTCTTACCTTGTTGTCAGTGCTCTTTGATGGGAGGGGAATTTATGATCCTTTAAGAAGGAAAAGGTGAGTCTTGTCAAATGCTTAGGGTCGTTCATTTTTATTTTATTTAATGTTTCCCAGGAATTTATTGGTGTTTATTACTGCAACAACAAAAATAGATGAAAGTTGGTGGAAAAAACTATTCATGATTTTTCTGGGTAAATATCGGGGTTTATTTTAGTGGCCGGAAGGACAGGGGGAAAACTATTCAATAGATTAATGCTTTGATGAATAGAATTCAATGTGGTTCGCTGCAGAGCTAAAACAGGACTCAAAACACACTGCCACCTCTGAGTTTAAAGAAAACAATACATCTCTAATCCCCACATGAAACTTTTCATTTGAATAAACAGTTTACTATTGCAGACCTAGAACTATTAGCCTATAAATATTTACATTTAATAATTGGGCCACACCATTTGCAGCACATATACTCAACTCCATCCTTTTCTCCTGTTTTTTTTTTTTTAAAACTTTCGAATACTTCCTTGTGTTCTGAAACATATTCTGATACAGATTTTCATTTCCTTCCCGTTTTAGTGTGTCAGATCTTTAAACCGTTATCCACTCACAGCTTGAAATGTGTACGTGGTGGACGTGAGATTCATCAGTACGTTCAGATATGCACCCACTTCAGAGCTTGTGTGCATGCCTGTTTGGTTTTTGTGTGTATCTTCTAGACTAATCCATAGTCTACTTCAACAGGCAGCTTTGCATATACACACAGACTAATGTATTATCAGAATACATATATCTCCTGCAATGTATTGTATTTTCCAAATAAAACAAGTTTGGTTTTTTTATATATTTGAATGATACAAAAGAAGAGTGAAAACTGGAAGAAATAAAACAAACAAATAATACTTTTTGTAAAACCTGGGATTTTTTTCGGGAAAAATTGGTTTAAACTAAAAATGAAAGGACTTACTAATGCTGTAACTGGGGAGGAGGAAGAGTGGGGAAAAAATGCTGGTGTCAACTGCCTAATCAGTGGGATGGAACTATCTGGTACTTGACTCATTGAAATTCTCCTGCTGCATTTCCAAAATTTTACTGCTAGCTCCAAGATCTTCTTGTCGTGTCCTCATGCTGCGTTCCATCACATTGGCGCACATGCAATTGCCCAATCATTGCACTCCACCAAGTCACTCAAGCAGCTGGCATTGCAGAAGAAGCTTCATCTTTTGAGGCGCTCTGCCACAGTCCCAGATATTGGGGCTAATGAAGTAGCCCACTTGATCATCGCGTCTCTAGACTGGCCAACTCCAGTGCAGAGTCGATTAAAGCAATGTCTTATAGGCCAGGGCTGGTCTGCACCATGTGGTGGATGCTTGACTGGGAGCTGGAGCGCACAAGCTACAGGACCTTGTTTGGATTAACTGAACCCTTGTCTGTTTGTGTGACAAATCGAGGGGTTTAACGGTAGCAGGAGAACTTTGTCATGACTTCAGTCAACTCAGTGTCAATGTTATATCAGATGTCTTGGATCTGTGCATTGCCTTATGTGCTCAATTCCATTAGCAACTTCCCAGCGTATATCAGCAGGAGCAATACCTGCAAGGATGTAGAGGCTGTTGATGTGGATAGACTTAAGGCATCCTGTAATGTAACAGCAGACAGTGGTAAGTACAGGGTCTAGCTTCTTTGCATGAGGGGGGGATCATGCTTCTTGGCATGAGGTGTATTCAGCAGAGGAGCAGCAAAGTGCTAATGCTGTTGATCACAGAGTGAGTGGATAACCAGTTTGCTGAGAATGTTGCTTTGCATTCTAACTTTCACTTTCTCAATGTGGGCTCTAAAGGAGAATGTGCGGTTGAGAGTAACACCAAGATATTCGGGATTTGTGGAATGAGTTAAGTTTTGTCCCAGCCCAGCTGATAATGAGTTTGCATTTGGCCTTTCTGTTTTTGAGCTGGAATGCACTGACTTGCGTCTTTGCTGGGTTTGCACGTTGTTGCTTGGCTGAGTAATACCTCTCTAGGGTGTTATGTGCATTCACCAGAGTACTCTCTCTCACACCAAACTCCTTGTGCTGTGCGGTGATGCACAGATCATCTGCAGAGATAATGCACCTTGTGCCAGGGTAGCTTGGCTGGTCGTTTGTGTCTATGTTGAATAATATAGATGCTAAGACACTATCTTGTGGGTGGCCATCCTTCTGTCATTGTCATCAGCTCTGTTTTCCACAAAAATTCATGAAGAATTTTCTGTTCTCTAGTGTGGTCTGCATTAGATTCATGAACTGGGGTAGTTCTTTGTCACTGTTAGTACCTTGGCAAGAAGCTTACAATGATTGACTGAATCATAGGTGGCTGAGAGATCAACAAACACAGCTCCCATAATCAACCTGCCTTCGATATGTTGTGTCAAGTTCAGAAGCTGTCCAGTCCATCACTGACATAGGTGAAAGTCAGCCTGTTCATTGATAAGCAGTGGTTCAATAACTTGGGTAAGGTGACATGACCGTAACCACTCAGACAATTTTAAAATATCACACAGGAGTGAGATAGGTCAAAAGTTTTTTGGGATGGATGGTTCCATACCAGGCTACAAAAGGGCCACTAGCTTTGTTTGTCACCAGATTTTTGGTATCTTGAGCTGGATGAGAGAAGTATTGAATGTATTTAGAAGCCACTTCCATGTGTGAGGAGCCGACATTTTTGATCTGTTTGGTTCGGATGTCATCTAGGCCTGCTGCTTTCCCCATTTTCAGGGCATTGATGCCAGCATCCAGTTCCTCCACGGTGAAGGGTGTTGTAAGATCTAGATTGCTGGATGTATCCAGGGGCATTTGCTGAAGTGATGGCCAGTTGGTAGTAGTCTGCTTAACCTGCCCATTGGTGGGCAATCTGACCAGTCAAGATGTTGAAATGTCCACCCATCTTTGTATTGTCAGAGAGTCTGCATATGGTCAACCAGGCTTTTTTGCTGTGTGTGTGGAGTGATGCTGAGAAACACTTTTATTTCCTTCTGGTGAGAACATGGCCATCTATGGCTGACAAAATAGTGTGGGGAGAGCAAAATGTTTAGTAACTTGACTATGTAAATACAGTAATTGAAGGATAACTAGTCAGGTGAAGACACTTCTCAGGCTTTGTCTGCACCAGTGTTTCTCAACCCGTGCTTTGTCTTATAATTATATGGTCAAAATGAGAAAGTTAGCCATTTGTCAGTAATAGTGTCCTGTGACACCTTTGCATTTTTAAGTCTGATTTTGTAAGCAAGTCGTTTTTAAGTGAGGTGCAACTTGGGAGTACACAAAGCAAATCAGCCTCCTGAAAGGGATACAGTAGCCTGGAAAGGTTGAGAACCACTGGTCTACTCTACAGAGCCTTGGCTGGAATAGTTATGTTGGCAGAGCCCCCTAATGGAGATGCAATGTATATCAACAGAAACACTTTTCTGTAAGCATAGTTGTCTACTCTGGCAGTTTTGCTGGCATAGCTATGTCAGCTGTGTGTGCATGTGTGTGTGCTTGATGACGTAGCTATGTTGGCTAAACGTTACAGTGTAGAACAGGCCTCAGTTTACCCTAAGACAGAGAAGAAACAGACCTAGTGTTGAATAGATGGGAGCCAGGATTGGTTGTACTATCTATCTCCATTGAAAATAACGAGGAGTCCACATGCCCTTGCAGTCTTTTTATTGGAGATGTAAGAGCTGCTAGGGCCCCAGTCAAAGGAGAAGAGAGAGGTTCACTGCAGTAGCTAAAAAATGTTTGTTCATTTTTACTTGCCTGAAAGATAGGTGTGTATAGTATCAAGCACTATTGCCCAAAAGCTTCCAAGAGAGGAGGGTGGGAAAGCCAATAAATTATCACTCAGCCATATTACTTATACTTACATGGTGCTTTGCAGTCGACTATGAAGAAAAAAATCTCCATCCTGCAGAGTTTACAATCTGAACTTAATTAAAAAGAAAAGGCTACAAAAAAGACAGAGTACAGGAGAAAAGAAGAAGCAGGTGCAAAGAAAAGAGTAGGGAAGATATGTTTGAAAGCTGCTGTGTTTGGCACCAGGTGTTGTGTGGAGACCCCAGAAACTAATATCCTGTTGCCATGCAATCTAGGAATGGACCCCAAAGTCTTTGAAACTTTTCAGCACTGGCCAGCACCAGAGAAGTGAGCATCTCCCAGAAGACTGTGCAAGCCAAGGACCTAATGAAAGAGGAGCTGTCTGCATTTGATTCCAATCAGCTCTGTGTTCTTGTACTCAAGGCACAGTATCTAGCCTGTCTGACTCATGAAAGACACCCCCACACCAGCCTCTGCTTAAATCAAAACCGATCAGAGAAAAGACTTGCAGAGAGCAATGAATGGTGGATGGGAGACACACCTAGACTCCTCCTGACAAGAGTGACAAGATGAAGACATCTCCATTAGCATACAGAATGGACAACAGAGAACTGCACTGAACTCTGGGACCAGAAAAGGAGGGAAGCACTGCATCATGGGGAATCTCTGCTCCAGATGTTAATGAACCTACGCCTGCACACACTCAGCTCAGCAGTTATTAGACCAATTCTAGTAATGAATCCTTGATTGATATCCAAAATACTGAAGCAGCCTAGTTGCATTGTGAGCTCCCTGGAAGAAAACACCACCCATAGCCAAGAGTGATCAGCTCCTACTGTCTAACCTAAAGAAAACTCTTGAGTCATCAGTTTATCCATACACAAATCTAGTGTTCTCCCTTGAATCATTGTATTTTCTCTACAAAAACCCCTACCTATGCCCAAGTAAGTGTTCTGATGCATGGACCCAAACTCTGCAGCAGTTCCACTGGGACTCCATCTCCTGACTGATCATGCTGGGGGCTCTGCCTATCTCCAGCACTCAGGACCCTGAGCTACCGCCATCACCTGGGAACCCTGACCAGTTCAATCTCCATGGAGTAGGTGAGATCCCTCTCTCCTCTCTCTCTGTTTTCTTTTCTACCTCGGTATTAACCTTTAATAATGTAACTGTTATGTTGGTTCAGGCTCTCCTTGTGTAGTTATCACTATTATTCAATAAATAACTTTTATGGTTAAGCTGGTTGCTTCTCTCTCTCTGAACTTTACTCTTTTGTGCTTTTAGCTCCTCCTCATTTACTCTGCAGCAACGCTTCTTTTACCTAAGCTAAAGATCCCTGCAGTGCCCAAAATATTGTGAGATTTGCTCATCAAGTGGGTTACTATGAGTACAATTGTGACATGAAAGTGGGGATAGGGACGTGTTAAACCTGTGGCACATAAGGGTGACAGCTTGAAAGTGCTGCTTGACACAGCACATTGAGTACAGGGGCATATAAGGGGGTCAGCTTGAGAGTGCTGATTGACCCGGTCTGCTCAGACTTGCTCTGTTAGTGTGTGTGTGTCTGTGTGTGCATGTTCATCTGGTTCTAGGGCTGGAGGAACCCGGTCCTGGGGAATCTAGGTCCTGCAGGATAGCTCCACTGGGAGGGGACTTGCAGAAGGAAGGGTAGAGCTCCATATGAACACACAAGTGACATGAGCAGTACATTAATAGAATTACAGAACCCTCCCGAAGAGTAACCTTAATAAATGAACATACCCCAAAGTAACAGGCACATCTGGTAACACATTTACCATGGAGGAGATTACAATAGTGTTGTCCCAGCAAAGCCACCTTAGTTAGATGTTCTCTTGACAGCCCTTTTCAAATCTTGTTGATGGATGCTGTGAAAACCCTGCCATACAATCTTCCTTGATGGTCCCCAGTCCTCCTCAAGTTACGACCAGAGCCCTTTATTCAGCTCTTTCAGGGCACAAACATGAAATTCAGGTTTAGTCAATGAAAACAAGTGGAGGTGTCACACCCCTTCTCAAGCTAACCCTGAGCCAGCACAAATGTATCTTAAATCAGCAACTACAGGTGCTAAACACTTCAAGGGTATTTCCCTGGCTATTGATTCACAGAGTTGTTTCTGGGACAGACAGCCAAACCATGCATTTGCTAACAATATTCACGGTAGTACCCTCTACTCTGTAAAGTCAACTCTATCAGAGGAGCTGGTTACCTTACGGGAGTGTCCCAATGTGGTTAAAACATTGTTTGACCTTGTACTGTTTAGCAAACTTCCCACCAGTAGCGGCAACATAGGGCTTGACTACTCTAAACGCTACAGTGGCACAGCTTCCCTGCTGCAGCTGTGCCGCTGTAGTAATTCATTGCAAACACTACTACCTACGCTGGCAGGAAGGGTTCTTCTGTCAGCATAAAGTAATCCACCTCCCTGACAGGTAGTAGCTAGGGTAAACGTAAGAACTTCAATCAAACTAGCACTGTCTCCGTGGAGACTTTAATTGGTTTAACAATACTGCTCGGGGTGTGGATTTTTCACACCCCTGACTTACGTAGTTAAACTTACCACGTTTTTAGCATAGATCAGGCCATAGGAAAGTTTTACCAAAACGACTATGTCAATAAGAGGTGTGGTTGTTTACTGACTTAGTTATGCCAGCAAAAGCCAGTGTAGAGCTTATTTCACGTGGCCAAAGCAGACTAAACTATACTGGTATAAACAACGAGGAGTACTTGTGGCACCTTAGAGACTAACAAATTTATTGGGGCATAAGCTTTCGTGGGCTAAAACCCACTTCATCAGATGCATGGAGTGGAAAATACAGTAGGCAGGTATATATACACATGAAAAAATAGGCATTTTTCTAATGTTGTAACTTTGTCTACACTAGGGTTCTTTTAAGAAAGGCCTTAGTGTAGACAGTTCTCCAGCTCCAGCAGCCATGTGCTGCACTGTGTCAATTTACCCCATCTGTCTGTGTTAATGGACGTGGTATTGAAAACTGCTGCCAGAGCCTGAAAGTCATCTACATAACAATGGTGATTCTTCTGCACCTTGTGAGACCATTTTCACAAGGGCAAAGTGATAGGGTTACCATATGTCTGGGTTTTCCCAGACATTGCCTCTTTTTTGAGGCTCCGAACGGGCAGATTTTTCAAGTAACAGAAAATGTCTTGGATTTTTGCAGAGCAGTCGCTGCAGCTCAGAAAGAGCTCCTCTTGGTCTGCTTCCCGATTAGTCCCTCCCCTGAATTGGCAGCTGATTGGTCCATTCTCCTGAAACTACAGCTGCTGGATCCCACCCGCCCAGGCCCCAGCTCCCAGCCCTGGGGAGGGGATCTCACAGGTAGGTGCCAACTGGTGGCTGCCACTGCATCCTGGGCTCGCGCCAGCTGC
The DNA here is from genome assembly GCF_965140285.1 of Lepidochelys kempii. Lineage (NCBI taxonomy): Eukaryota > Metazoa > Chordata > Testudines > Cheloniidae > Lepidochelys > Lepidochelys kempii. The sequence goes on from NC_136382.1 coordinate 158,890,732, forward strand.
CCTGCCACCATGACAGGGAACGACACTGCCCCCCACATCCAGCGAGTACCCCTGCTGCAGGTATCCCCTCCAGTTCCCCCCCCTCCCCTTCAGCTTCCCTCCTCCCATACTGTCCTCTTTTGGGAAACCTGAAATATGGTAACCCTAGAAAGTGGGTGTAAAATGCTTATCTGGTAGTGCTTTACACTCATTTTCCATTGGCCTAAGTGACTACATGAGCTGGGCAACAATAGGACTGTGAACAGTGCTACCACCAAAATAGCTGCACTAGTGGGAATTTTTTGCTTGAATTTTCTCCCTAGAACCTAGAAGGGACTGAACTATGTTTTAATTATGTTTCTGATCTGTAGTACAGCCTTGCAGACTCCAAAGATGCAGGGTGGTGCAGATACACTATTAAAAATACTCTTTGATTTCATGTACAGTGCAAGACTAAACCATGCAAATGAAAAGAAATTAGGGTTGTGCACTTTTTATGCTTCTACATAGAAGTTCCCCACCACTTTGTTTCTCCCCCTGCTGCAGCTTATTTTATATCTTGGAAAAATCAGGATTATTGAATCTGGTCTTTCCCAGTTTTGCATTAGAACTTGTTGGAGGTTTCAGAGATGTGGATTAGGAATTCTCTCAGCCTTAATTGAAAAGTAAGAGATGCTGCATCTTTAACACACTTATTTTTCTCCCCAAGATTTGCAGGGCTATTGAATTAAATGGGTGTTCATGAAAAACAGAGATTTAAATTCCTCTTAATCAAGTTTCACTTCTTTGGTGCTGTGATGTCATAATCCTAGCAGTTTTCCAGTAGCAGATAGTCTTTCAAAGTGGGAAAAATCTAAATATCTTCTTTAAAAAAGCAGAAAAAAGTACTTAAAACAACTGTTGTTTATACACGATAAAGTAGCTTAGGCACAAACTCAATTTATCTTTGTTTTGCATCTTTAATAGTCTTGGGAGCCTGCCATATTGTAATAGTCAACATTGTTGATTTTACAGTATAGTTGGGACCTATTTACTGCAGGGAAGGGGCACATAAAATTCAGATAGATAAAAGGTCTAAGACCTTAGGCTCCTCTTCCTAGTCTAGATTGTGCCAGATAGCATAACCCTCAGGAACAAACAAACAAAACAAAAAAGAAAGAAACAAAGAAAAACAGAAATATCCTATAGGAAGGGACAGAACCTTCATGCTCTGGAAGAAGGTAAATTCTGCCACCACTCAAGTATGAAATTTAACTGCCAGACTTAATAGAACTCCACCCTTTCATTTAGTTTGAGCTTCTATCATAAGGAAGTGAGGGAGGGGAAAGAGGGCAGGGACACTCTCATTCAGTGTAATCTCTCTCATAAAAGGTACTAGTCTAGGGCTTTCTTCTTGCATTACTAAGCTCTGGCCTGGCATAAGTCCAGTGCTGCTAGGAACATTGTGTTCATGTCTGTCCGATTTACTAAGGCTGGAACAAATGACTGTGCCATAGCAGCTGATCATCAGATTTCCCCTGTGAATGACTGACTGCCTCAACATCTTACTGTTCTGAGCCTGCAGCAGGGGCTGGCTGTTCAGAGATGTGCACTTGACATAATAAAAATACTTAGGGTTGCCAACTCTGACTGAAGCTATTCCGGGAGATTTCCCCCCCCCCCCATATGACATAATGTTATTTTCTTAAAATCTCCTATTAAAATCTCCTGGATTGCTTTCAATAGTCACTGGGAGATTGATGCCGATTCTGGGAGACTCCAGGCCAATCCTGGAAGGTTGGCAACCTAGCAGAACTGACATATTAAATCACATGAGTACTTCATGTCACTTCTTATGGGGTAAGAGGAAGTCTAGACTCCTCCTCTATTAGAAATTGTTGGATGTGTGGAACATGAACACCTTCCTGGTAGGAAGGTACAGACTGATGGAGAAACCAGGGTGTTCACTCTGACTGCCTAGGGAGGAGGGGCCTTTTACCTTTAAATATAGCGCTTTCTTCTGCTTTCCCCCAATCCCACTGTCAGGAGAGTCATTTGATTGAGTGAGGCAGTCTTATATGAAGGTATTTGATGGGATCTTGGGATGAAGGATGGGCTGGTCCCTTGATATAAAGCACCTAGTGAGCCTTTGTTATCTATAACTCTGTTTATATAATTAAATTAAATTGATTTCTTTTGTGTTACATCTTGAGTTTCCAGGACTGTGCTTTTCTATGGATACCCCTGCTGTTGCCCCCAGATCTTTCAGGGACTCTAATCTCTTCTGCATTTCTTTTCCCTTCCAGGATCAGTGATTATTAGAGCTGAGTGTATAATGTATTTGGTGAATGTAGCCTTTTTATGCTATTTGTGAATTAGCCACCAATTGCTAATCATTTTCTCAAATGTATAAACTATTTGGAATTATTTAGTCAAATATTTATGGCAAACATTTATTAATTGTAAGTGTTTGATATATGAAATTTGAGTTGTATTAGCTATGGCTGACTGGATACATAGATCTCCGGACAGGTTTCTATTTCCTGACTGGATGAGTGTAATGTAACTATTAGAATTTTGGTTTTTAGCAAAAAATGTGCATATCCACAACTTGAAAAATTCACCTTTGGAGAATCTTCTCACCAATTTTCTACTGCCAGTAGATTCCTAAACTCTTTCATAATGTGTACCTGCAGCTTAATACCATATTGCATGGACACTTCTCCTTCTCTTTATAGTTGGGCGGATCACCTGGTCACACAGTTGCAATTGCATAGCACCCCTGAGTCACCTACAGCAATTGCTCACATGGGAGTGTAACATTAATAATTCCCCGATGTACTTTTACTTTCTTTAATGTAATTTAGCAGTTTGAAACAAAGGGGAGTTAACCCAATGTGACCAGTAAACACTCAGTAGATAGTTGGAGGTCCACAAACTACTAAAAATTGCAGAAAGGAAACACAAGGGTGCATCTTCCCTAGGAAAAAAGGATTTTTTCCCCCTCATGTCAGCTAACCCAAGATAAAATCCTACTGAAGACAAGGCAGTTTGTTCTTTTAATGAGGTGGCAGGTCCAGGTAAAAACTAGACTTTCTTTGTCTTTACCTTGATCTCCTAACATGGGAAAACTACAAACTGCTCTGTCTTCCCTAGGATTTTATCTTTAACAGTGAAGTAAGAACACAACTTTTTCCCCTAATGTAGACAAGGCCAAAATGAGCAAGGAAACAAACTTATCTTAGAATGCGAATAAGTATTTCCTTCCATCTCAGGCAAAACATGGCAAACCTGACAGGTCCAGTCACAAATTCAGTTCCTTTCACAGTGAGGAGGTGTTTTAGAAAAAGGAATTCGAAGTTTCTTAAACCAGACCCTCAGCTTAATTTTTCGAAAGATTAAGCCATGCAGCTGCTGCCTCATACAACAGTTAGGAATCCCAATACACAAACCCTGTGACTGAAGCACAAAATGTGGCAGATCAAAAAACCTGAAAACTGTATTGTTTTATTACACGCAGTTTTACAGCCGAACTAACCTATTAACAACCATCCACAAGAGACGCAAAGCACAGCGTACACGCTTGTCATCTGTACTCGCAAATAAAATACTCGGTCCCGCCCTCAGTTCAGTGGGAGAGGGGGAGAGCGCGCGGAGTCACCGTGCAAAGGCGGAACGGTCAGAAAGCGCGGGACAAGAGCCCGCAGGCAGCTGTTGAAAGCGGAGAGGGAACTGCCCCGCCCCCCCGGCTTCTCGACACCTCCAGCGGGCACCACCCCCACGGAGCTCCCCGGCCCCTCCCGCTCCGTGGGGCTGGGGCCGGAAGTTCCGGGTCGGAGGGGAGCGGAAGTCGGGACGTGGCCGCCCCGCCCCAGCCGAGTCGAGCCGAGCCGGAGGCTGAGGGAGGATGGCGGCGGCGGCGGCGGTGGCGGCGCTGAGCTCGGAGCGGCTCGAGGTCTCCATAGACGGGCTGACCCTGAGCCCCGACTCCGAGGAGCGGCCGGGGCAGCCGGATCCCCAGGCCGCGAGCGCGGCGGGGTGGAGCCGGCCGGGCCCCGGGCTCCCGGAGGCGGCCGGCGGGGACGCGGAAGAGGCGGCGGCGGCGCTGAGCCCGGAGCAGCGCTGGGGGTTCGGCCTGGAGGAGCTGTACGGCCTGGCGCTGCGCTTCTTCAAAGGTGACTGACCCCCCGCCCCCGACAGCGCCTCCCGGCCGGGCCCGCCCCGGGGCGCGGGCTGCCCCCAAGCCCTGCCGCCTCCCCCCGGGTCCCCAGGTTACCGCTGTAAATATTATAACACGAGAGAAGGACAGAGGTCAGGCTGTAGTGGTAAATTTATAGTAACAAGGATTGTAGCAATCGGGGTTTACTTGATAATTTCAAACAGTTCTAAAATGCAGAGTCTCTTTTACTGGTTTTTTTGTTTCATGTTTAAAATGAAATTGTAGCGGCAAATTTCTCTGTATATTAGGGGAAGAAGCAGTACTGGATTAAGACAAAAAGAAAAGGAGGACTTGTGGCACCTTAGAGACTCACCAATTTATTTGAGCATGAGCTTTCGTGAGCTACAGCTCACTTCATCGGATGCATGCCATGAAAGCTCACGAAAGCTCATGCTCAAATAAATTGGTGAGTCTCTAAGGTGCCACAAGTCCTCCTTTCCTTTTTGCAAATACAGACTAACACGGCTGTTACTCTGAAACCTGGATTAAGACAACAGGCGCTACTGGCTCATATTTAGGGCTCCAGCTCCTGGGGTCATGTGATTGTACTGAAATTTGTTTCTGGCCTGCATGATACAAAGAGAGCCTTGAAAATGTGGACTGAGCATCACGATTTCAGTGATGGCTGCTTGAGTTTGCAGCAGCCAGACAGTTGCTTTGAGGGCTTTGAACTGCCCCATGCATCTCAAAGGGGCGTTAACTCAAAGGCTCACTAATCTGGGAGCCCTGTGAACATCAGTCTCAGGAAATAACTGTGTTAGCACAGCCATACTTTATCTTCTTGGGTAAGTACTGGGGGACCCTCGATGCCACCTCTGCCTTTCTGGAGGAGGGAGATGAGATCCCTGTTGCCATCTTTATTGCCCCCAGGGGGAGAGGTTCTATCTTGTGCTGATCCTGGGGAGGAATTTCGTTCTGAACAAGTTCTTTATATCATGCTTATCACCATAGTATCTGAGTGCCTTCCAGTAGTGCATTAAGCAATGTGACAAACATCTGTCCCATGTTTGTTCTTTCATCCTCTCTCTAGAGGAGGTGTGTGCAGTGGAGCGTTTTGTAGTTTTTAATAAAATCGTACTGTATGTTACAGAAGGCAAGGTCAAAGACAGGTTTCAGAGTAGCAACTGTGTTAGTCTGTATCTGCAAAAAGAAAAGGAGTACTTGTGGCACCTTAGAGACTAACACATTTATTTGAAAGCTTATGCTTAAATATGTTTGTTAGTCTCTAAGGTGCCACAAGTACTCCTTTTCTTTTTAAGGTCAAAGAAGTACTTCTTGTACATAGAGCGGATGGTGGTGAAGTTTGTGGAGGTCCTTAGGTCCTGTGTGAGTTCACGGTCTCAAGCTAGCTCCCAAGAAAGCTCTGTCTTCTGGATAGATAAGCTTTAACCTTATTGTACAAGGTCCATTGTGCCAAAGGAATTAAGTTGTTGAATACAGTCTTCATCCTGGAGCTTTATCGCTGATGCCCATGCATCTCTTCTAGGAGCCTGTGTTCCGGGCACTGCATTGCCTTAGGGCTGGTCTACACTAGGAACTTGCATCAGCATACTAGGTCTCTCGGGGTGTGAAAAATCCAAACTCCAATATGTAGCTATGCTGACCTAACCCCACTGGTAGATAGTCCTAGGTACCTACAGGGATGGGTGAACCCCTTCCGTCAATGTAGGTAGTGTCTGCTGCACTGAAGCACTGCTGCAGCTGTATTGCTGTAGTATTTTAAGTGTAGACATACCCTCAGTCTGACCTGGGGAAGGAGATGTAGTTCTGCAGTGTTTTTCTTTTTCTTAATAAAATAACAAGTTAGAGGCATTTTCTTAATTCTTTAAAATATGAGAGGCAAACAGTTTTTATCTAATGGTAAGTTTTCATGAATTGGGAATCGGGACTCCTGGGTTCTATTCCTGAGTATGTCACTCTGTGTCATCTGGGACAAGTCATGTAATCTCTGCCTTGTTTCCACCTGTTAAAATGGGTATAATACTTAATAGGGTTCTTGTGTGGCTTCTTGAGCACTTTTTAAAGTACTTTGAAACTTATGTATGGAAGGTACCTTATCTTTGCCTTTCATTCTTGACTATGGTTTTATTACTCTACATTTCCCCCAGCTATTTAAAAGACATACTGTAAAATCATACATTGTGAACAAGCATACATCTAAATCACCAAGTGGAATGCATCAATTTAAAACTATTTCAGTCAACTTTTCCACTTGTGCTTCAGTTATTAGTATTAGTAATTGGCTAGAGAGACTCACGTTCAGGTCAGTGATTCAGATATGAAGTAGGATGGTGACTATGGAATGTCTGAAATGAATTGGTCTCGGTCCCATTCCCAGTGGCTTAGGTATCCACATCGTAAAACACATTTTTGCATTGGCACCATTTATTGGTAGCCTCAAAAGAGAGGCTAATGAGTGAATGCACAAGCTGTTGCTCCAGGTCAGAATTGAGGCATGCTGGAAGGCTAATGTTAGGAAGCCTGTGTTGCTTGTGATCCCTCTACCTCTACAAAAGCTATACTGTGTTGATGGAGAGAAGACTTCGGCTGTTAGTGTAGCAGTTTTCATGAATGTTGAACTGTTAGGGGGAAAAAATCTTCTGTCCCTCTCTGAAGACTTGATGATTAAACATTGCAGCCCATGATGCTCACTGTCCACACACCCAACACAAAGCAAGTAAGGGCAACCTTGTGTCATGAATTGCTATTCTTGATGGCACTGATACAGATGTTGGTATGGAGAGGGCATAAGTTGGAATACCAGGGAGGTTGCCACAGGAGGCCAAAGAATAAGCAACCCTAGAGAATAGGAAATTACTTATCCAAGTGTTGCTCCTGTATGTACATTTCTGGTACATGACTAGCTAACTCTGCAGTCTTTGATTCTTCTTTCCATAAAATTTCATTTTGATCAAAAAACTCTAGGGTACAACTGCACTACAACTGGAAGGTGTAATTCCCAGCTCAGGCTGACGTACTTGTGCTAGTACTGATCATGGTAGTGTGCTAAAAATAGCAATGTGGTCCCAGCAGAATGGGTGGTGGCAGTTTGGCGAGCCACCTCAGTACATACCTAAGGTCTCAGACAAGATTGTACTCTGGTGGCCGCTCATGTTACCATGATCAGACTGCTGTTTTTAGAGCACTCGCTTGATCAGAGCTAGTGTGTTAAGCCAATTAATAAGCTGCAACTGATGCAGCTGCTCTGCTGTAGCACTTCAATGAAGATGCTCTAAGACGGTGGGAGAGTGCTCTCCTGTTGGCATAGTTAATCCAACTCCCTGAAAGGCGGTAGCCATGTTGATGGTGGCTTAGGTTGGTATAACTAAGTCACTCGGGTGTGGATTTTTCAGATCCCTTGGCAATGTAGTTACACCACTATAGGTCTGTAATGTAGACTAGGCCTTAGTCTATCTGAGCTGGGAACTATAGCTCCATGCTGCAGTGCAGATGTACCAATTGGGTAACAACTTATTGTGATTGCCAAGTTTTTTCATTGTTGTGTGTTTATATAGATCAAAGAACTCTACCTTTATTTGTGATGTGATGGTATATAATTAAATTAAGAGTGGTAAGGCTTAAAATATTAAAGACGATTTTGTTTACTCTCTACCAAAGAGAGACATCTAAAGATGGTCTAGATATAATCCCTTTTTCCGTCTCCCCTGTTACTGGCAAAATTGTTCCCTGCATTACTACCGTATATTGTACTGTTTTGTGCAATCTACTTTAAAATGATTCCAGTGTTGGGGCTTCCATCACCTTCGTTAGGAATAAGGAAAATATTCCATATTCTTAGGCCAGATCTCTGCTCAAAACCTTTGTTGGTATGGCAATGTCAGTTAGGAGTGTGAAGGTTTTGAGACACCTCTGTACTGGCAAAAGCCTTAGCATGGACACAGTTATACTAGCATGAAAATGCTTCTGTCGGTGTAACTTATTTCACTCACTAAACTCCTGTAAGCCGTTGGTTCTCAGAGTGGGATCCCCGGATCTCTGGTGATCCATTGTTATATAGGGGTCTGTACTTTGCGCCAGGCCCAGAACATACCAGAATGGCATTCTGGCACTTTTGCTATATGGAGGATGCCATTTTATTCTCAAAATGGCATCCTGCACATTGCATGACCTCTCATGCAATAGGCATGAGTGGTCATGCTTGTGGGTATTCCAGTAGTACCGCCCTTGCGCATTCAGGATATTACACCCTTCTTTGAGGGCTTAGAAGTACTTTTTCTGCCATAGATGTCAAGGCTCAACACTTCTACAAGATAGGAAAATAATAGCCCATTTAGGGGAAACAGAAATACAGATCAAGTGATGTAGGGTTTCAGGACTCTGTGGTGGAGATAGGAACTGAGCCCAGGGAATCCTGAGACCACTGAACTCAACTGTGTTTGCGCATGTGCATAAGTGTCATAATAAGCTTACCTAATATACGTACGTTTCAAGTTGTTGCTTTAGGAAATGAAAGGGATGCAGGATATATAGGTGCCAAAGGGGACCTTGGTGGAAAAAAAGTTTGGGAACGACTGATACAAGCTACATCAGGAAAAGGCAAAAGCTCTTTTTTGCCAGGGTAAGCTGTACCTATGCTAAGAGGGTTTTCCTGTGTAACTGTACCAGCAAACCTTTTCTAATGTAGACTTGGCCTTATGGATGGAAATCTCTGTGCCTGAAATGTCCATATTTTCTCCCCAACCTTCAGTATACACCAGTCTGAGGAAGAGACTTGTTATCTGTCCGGAAATGATCAGCTGTGCAGCACCATCAATGCATAAAGAAACAGTACTCATTTTACTACTGGGAAGCTACAGTGGTATCTTAAGGCCTAGTCTGCACTTAAAAATTGGATCAACTAGCTACGTTGCTTGGGTATGAGAAACCCCTCCTGTCACTGTAGGAAGCACCTACACAATGGGTTTTGCAGCAGCACAGCTGCAGCGCTGTTGTTCTGCCGCTGTAGCAACCATGATGTAGGCGTGGCCAAATCTGTTTCTTAATTTCGTCTGACCACAGCTTTCTGTTTCCCCCTCAAATCATGCTGACGGAAGTTCTGTCTCTGTCCTCAGACTTACACAGAGGCTTCAGGACAGGAAATATGACCTGGTCTCTTCTGTTGCTTGGCATATAGCAACTGGTTACTAGAAATGGCTGAATTGTCTCGCCAATGAGTTTTGTGGGTACATTCTTGTTCTCTGGCATTTGAAAAGTGTTATCTGCTCTAGAGATCTACAGATGTGATCAGAATGGTGCTAGGCCTTTTTGATATGCCCTCTGAGCATAAGGACTTGCTTGAGTAACTTTCCCTAACTGGGATTTTTATTTCTACTTTTCTTGCCTCCTGAACATACTCTGTAAGGGTGAGTGCTAATAACTGTACATAGATTAGACAGTAATTAGGTTTTAAGTCATTCTTGTAATATTTTGGTTCGTCACTTCCAAAAAACACCAAACGAAAAACATATTTTTGAGGCGGTTCTAAAAACTCAATTAACTGTGTCCCATGGGACTCCTTCCCTTAGAATGGATGCAGTAATTGAATAGAAGCCTGAGAGGGAGCGTTATGAGTATATTGTGCACTGTTTCTCAGTGAAGAATTTTCAGTATTTAAAGTTATAAAATGACTTTAAATATGGCTATAAAATATGGTTATAAAATGAAAAGCAATGCTATTTAGTTTATATAAACAATACACTAATACTCCTTTCTTTTTAGCATATTTAATTGCATTCTGTCTTGAGTCTCAATTTCCAGCATATATTCCATTTTAGATATACTACTTGACAATAATGAAACGGTAAATTAAATTTTCTGTGATTATAAGGGAGACAGTTGTATCTGTGTGCGTTGCACCTTTCAACTGCTAGCTCATTTGAATGGTTTAATCTTTCTCTTGTTCATGTCATACTTGCAGACTAATATTAAACGTCTCAAGTGCATTGTTAATAGGCCTGGCTTTAACTTTAGCATAGAGACTAACCTGTTTGAAGAGTTGTCTCAATGGACAACTCATTGAGTGTTCAGTGGATCTCTAGAGTGTTCTCACTTAATCAAGATGCTAACAGAATAAAGAAAAGCTGTATGGAGGATTGGATGGCTAGGGGATTGGTAATGGCCAGTTACACATAGCTTTTACTTCTTAATCATCAGTTAAGTCCAGTCCACGTCCTTAGTGACTGAAAGTTGCTAAGGTCTGGAGCTTGAGTGGTCTGAGTAGTTTTTGGGTCATAGTGGACGGGTAGAAAAAGATCACCGTATCCTGCCATCCATGGAGTGGTTCTCCTAGGTCATAGTTGAGGTATATCAATGGAAATGAATGGGGAAGCTTGTAGTTTTGCTGACTTTGGTACGTACCCCCTCTGGATAAATAGGGAAACCCATTGTCCAGTGTTGTTCTTGAACCATTCACAAGTACTAAATATATATTAAATTGAAACAAAAGTATCATTTTACCATGTAGAGCTGTCCAGTAATTATAGTCAGGGCTGTCAAAGGCTTATGACTCGTGGACGCTTAACGAGCCTGGCACTGAAGAGCCTATTTGGCAAGACTCCGAGGACTGTAGCTTTTTCCATGTGCTCTGGTGCAGACCGTTTCAGCTACTCTGTTTCATCTTCTGATACAGTTTAACTGTTAAGGTTCTAAGGCCTTGTCTCGACTGTAGAGTTTTGTCGACAAAAGTGATGCCACTTTAATAAAAGTGCTCCTTGTGTCGGCAGAGCACATCCATACTATGCTCCTTGTGTCAGCAGAACGCATCCACAGTAGCAGCTCTTGCGTCGACACAGAGAGCAGTGCACTGTGGGTAGCTATCCTACTGTGCATCTGGCTGCAGGGTGCTTTGGGAAGGGTTTGCAATGCCTCAGGGGGCAGGTACAGCATCACATGTTGCAGGTTTCTCAATCCCATTGTTCCATGGGCATCCTACTAGATTACCAGCTGCTTTTCAACTGAAGTGTATGTGGGAGGAGGGAGTGTGTGAGAGGGAGAGTGTGAGTGTGTGTGTGTGTGCTGGGGAAGTGTGTGTGAGAGAGTGTTTTTTGAGGGGGGAGTATATATGTGAGAGACAGTTTGTGTGTGTTGGGGGAGAGTGGCATGCTGTCTCTTTATGTTCAGACAGCAGCCTGAACAACCAATCCTGGGGGAGGGGAACACCCTTCCACATCAAACTCCCAGCTCTGCACAGGACAGCAGTCTCTCTCCTCCCCACAGCAGCAGCCTGCTCTGCCTGCCTGCCGATTCCACATTAAGGGTTCTGTGATTCCTTCTGAGTTCTCCCACAGCCTCCTCAGCAGCTCTGTGAGCTCTCCAGGCTGAGGAATGCCAACGTTTTCTGGAGCTTTGAAAGGGGAGGGGTGCATGTCTTCAGGGTAGCTGAGCTCAAAACAGTGAGCAGAGCAGTCACAGCGGGCATTGTGGGATACGGGGGTGGGGGGCTAGTTATGTCAACATAACGAACTGCAGCATCTACACTGGCACTTTGTCGATAATACTTTTGTGCAAGAAGTGTTTGTTACCCGTCAAACTGGTTTTATTTTGCCACCAAAAGTGGGATTGCAGTTTTGTACACCGCCACTATTTTGCCACCAAAAGCTGCCTTTTGCCAACATAACTCTGCAGTGTAAACAAGGCCTAAGTATGATGGGTGGTTAGAGCTTGCAACATAAACATGATTAAAACAAGAAATAGCTAGCATGTAACCTAGAAGCTCAGATTCTCTTGACTGACTCAGAAGAATACCATTTGCTAAGTACTCCCATTTATAGTATGAACAAGCCACTGAATTCCACCCCCTAGCCCCCCAAATCTCTTAATTTCTCAGTGGAAAGTTGTCTGATCCTTTTTTTTTTTATTTAGCTTTTTATTTCTTTCTCTCTTGGGGAACTTTCTTTGTCAATACAGATTTCAGCTTCACTTCATATTTGAAGCTTGGTCATCAGAGAGCTTATTTACATTGGGAAAATGTAGATCTGTAATTCTCAACTGCTGGTAGAAATAGGCTTTACTAACCCTGCTCTGAGCTGGGCTCAGATACTGATTCTAAGGACAGGGTTAGACAACATGTGGTAAAAACATCCACACAGTGTCTATGCTACAGCATCCAACAATGAAGAATTACAGGTACACAGTTCCCCATTGTTAGATTTGTCCGTGGTGTTTAGTGGTCTGAAAGTGTACTTAGCATGTAAAGCTAGACATAATGTTATCTTAGTGTCCTTGTCCCTACCATGACCAAGGACAGTCATCTCCATTTAGATGAGCTTGGATTTTCTGATCATTTTTGTATATAAATAGCATTTTCAATGTGAGTATTCACACTGGAAACCTGTTTTTAAGAGCCAAATTTATTTTATCTAATTTAATATTCAAATAGTTGCAATAAAGTTCTCCCAAATGATCCATGGACCAAAAGCTATTTTCGGAAATTATCTGGTGGATAATTACAATTAAAACTGGATAGCTGGACATAACATTTAACTTCTGTTTTTCCTAGGTTCTTACAATGTTGTCTATCACAGTGGTATATTAGCAATGGCTCTCATTTATGTTTATGTAAGAAAAAACAATTTCAGAGTAACTGTCTGAACTGATTTGAAACACAGGCCATGTCTACACTATAATCTTAAATCAACCTAGGTTAAGTTGATTTACAGCAGGGGAGGGCAAACTATGGTCCGCGGGTCAGATCTGGCCAGTCAGGGTTTTCAGTGTGGCCTGCAGGATTGCCAGCCCCATGGTGCAGCAGGGCTAAGACAGGCTCCCTGCCACTCCCAGAAGTGGCCGGCACCATGTCGCTGGGGGAGGGGGAGCCAGAGGGCTCTGTGCGCTGCCCTTGCCTGCAGGCATTGCCCTCTGCAGCTCCCATTGGCCAGGAACGGGGAACAGTGACCAATGGGGGCTTCGGGGCTGGTACCTGCAGGCGATGGCAGTGTGCGGCGGAACCGCTTGCCCCGCCCCACCCCACCCCCAGGAGCCACTGCTGGACATGCTGGCCACTTCCAAGAGAGGCACAGGGCCAGGGCAGGCAGAGAACCTGCCTTAGCCCTGCTGCGTGCTGCTGCTACTCTGGAGCCGCTTGAGGTAAGCAGCACCGGGCCGGAGTCTGCACCCCTCACACCAAATCCCTGCCCTGAGCCCCCTAACCTCCTGCCACACCCCTCCTGCACTCCAACCCCCTGCCCTGAGCCTCCTGCCACATCCCTCCTGCTCCCCAGTACCCTGCCCTGAGCCCCTTCCTGCACACTGCACCCCTTCCCACACCCCAACCCCCTGCCTCAGCCCTACATTCATGGCCCTGCATACAATTCCCCACCCAGATGTGGCCCTCAGGTCAAAAAGTTTGCCCCCCTGACTTACAGCCACTGCAGTAATTACTGTGGTGGCTGATGTCCACACTATCCTCCTTCTGTTGATGGTGTGTGTCCTCACCAGGAGCGCTTCCACTGACTAAAGAGGGCCAGTTTGGGAGGCTGAGAGCCAGGGGTCTGAGCTCACGCAGCTCCCTGCCAGGAGCCCAGCTTCCCCCCAGCCGGCAGACAGGGGAAGCCACCTGGAGTCTGGTCAGCTGCTATGCTCCTGGTGGGGAATTTAGAGCCAGGAGCCTTGGGCAGCCAGGCTCCGAGCCGGGCCCATTCTTGGCAGTTTTACAGCTCCAACCTGTAGGTACTTTGGCTGCAATTCATGACTGTACAAGCAGTACCAGCAAGCACAGGTTTTGAGTGCAGTAGGCCTTTCACTTGAATTCTGTATTGTGGTTATCTACAGTAGTGGCTCCTTTATACTAATCTTTCTAAACAGAGAAAAAGGTTATTAATTCTATCTTGTGTAACAGGAAACAAGTCTTTTCTGCAAGCAGTATAATTCAAATAATGGATGTTCCTTTGCTTTGTTTTGACAGCTAGTGAAACATGCTGGGATAGTCCTAGTTGACACTTTTTGTTTAAATATATTTCCATGCAGCATTTTTCTTGCTAATAAGTAGAACCATGCAAGGATACAAAATTTGTATCTGTATCCATCCACAAACATAGTTCGTGAATATAAAGTGGGTATATGCAGATTTGCATGGCTCTACTAATAAGCATTCAGTGTAATTGGACTAAGACCGTATCAAGATGTGATATGCAGAATTGATAGAATCTGAAGACTTTTTTAAATTAATTTTAATTTACTGTAAATATAAGTTTTAATGCTGTTTCTCCTCTAGCACTGAAATCCATTCAGTCTAAGCCTTGCTAATTGAGTCACCTCTAGTCTCTTAATTGTGGAGTAGTATCACATTTTGCCAAGGCAGCTGGAGTAATTTAATTGCCTTAAGCAAGATATTCCCCTTAAATTGTGATTTTTTTTTTTATTTTCTACAGTCTTCCTTGCTGTAGCTCTTGGCATAAAGCAAGACACACAGAACAGTGTTAAAACTCTATGGAATGTAAAATTTAAATCTTAGCTCTTTATACAGAAATGCCTTCCCATGCCATTACAGGGGACTTGGGAAGCATACTTGTGAAAAAATCACATTAAGAAGCCTCTTAAATATTTGAAAACTATAGATCCATATGATACAATTTTGGTCTATATAATTTAAATGTTTATACGGTAATTACCGTATTTTTGCTAAAGATGCAATCTAGGATACGTTATTTAAAACACTTTTTATAATTATGTTGCAATAGCTACAGCTGAATGTTTCTATTCTGGACAAATTTGCTTAATTTTGACCAAATAATAGGATTTATGACTTGTATTTAACAATTCAAGGAGCAGATAATTTCCTCTGGGGCAAAAAATTGAGAACACTTAAGGCATAGGTTACCCTATCCATTCTGTGAGGCTTTTTCATATTAGTATAAGTTTCTCTTTTAATGAATAAATCATAATACCATATTCTTCTCTTTGCTTTGGCAGAGAAAGATGGCAAAGCCTTTCATCCAACATATGAAGAAAAACTTAAACTTGTGGCACTACACAAGCAGGTTCTGTTGGGACCCTACAATCCGGACACTTGTCCTGAAGTTGGATTCTTTGATGTACTGGGAAATGATAGGAGGTAGTTTCTCTTTCATTGGCCTATATTTCAAACAGACAGTGAGAGAAATGCGGTTAACATAATCTTGGTTCAACAGTAGCAAAACAAATATATTGTACTGTCTGGAAATGCAAATAAGTTGGTGGAAGGGGGAGCTCTTCAGATGTGTGTACCTGACATATCCGTTACTAGGCAAATATAAGAATAGAACTGTTTAGACTTGAAACCCAGGAATACTCGGCATCCTTTATCTTCAACTGGCAAGATCTATACAATTTATCTAAACCACTTCTGTTATAACATGTCACTATTTTGATTAGTTAATGACCCAAAATCTCATTAGATTCATGAAGAATTAATCAGTCATAATATAGAACAGAAGCAAAAGGGGGATAATACATCAAATGCCTCCTTTCCAGTTTTTCTGAATTTTGGATTTTTCAAAGTATAATGTGAAGTTATAGTTAGGTTTAATGGTGTGCGTTGGAGACTTGCTTGCAATACTTTAACAAAATCCCTTCATAAATGTTACGCCCTAAAAAGAGGGATGGGCAGAAAAAAGCCTTGTAGGATAGAGAGGAAAAACAGCTATGAAGTCTTCTGGTTGAAATGTCAATTGTAAGAAGAAAAACTCTGTTTTTTCTAGTTAGTATGAGATAAACACGCTTGGTTCCAAGCCTCTTGTGCATCATGGCTCAAAATGTGACTGTAATTTCAACCTGAGTTCATTCTGTGTTTGTTGGATTGGGAGTTGACCACTAACTTGAGAAGATTGTTGTATGTTCTTCTAACATTATATACTCTTACTGGGGTATATTTTTTGTTTCTCTCAGGAAAGAATGGGCAGCCCTTGGAAACATGTCAAAACAGGAAGCCATGGCAGAATTTGTACACCTTCTTAATAGGTGTTGTCATCTCTTTTCAACATATGTCACCTCCCATAAAATAGAGAAAGAAGAACAAGAAAAGAAAAGGTGAAGTGGGTTTTTTGTGTGTGGAAGAGAGCTGTCTTCCTCCATGTGCATGCAAAGCTGCAGCTAGCTTCAGTTGCAGGCCCTTACCTTTGTCAGTGCTTGTCTCCCAAATTGCCTTGCACCAGTCACACTCCTTAAGCCTTTTTACCATTTCAGTGATAAGTGAGTATTTGAAGGAAGGGGGTAAGAAGACCAAACCTCTCTAGAGTGCCTTAGAAGTGCCTGGCTATTATTTCTGCTAACATTTGTAATATCTTTGTGAGGAACTGAGTTTGTCTAAAATAACTTTCCCACTATCTGACACTGAACAACTAGAATATAAAATAATGAGCAGATGCCTAAAATCTCCTATCCTACTGGTCTCCAGTGGGCATAAGCAGCGGCTGAAAGCCCCCTTGGGGGAGGCTAGCCCCCCCTGGGTCCACCCCTTCTGCCTGAGGCCCCATCCCTACCTCTCTCCTTCCACCACCCCACGGCTGGAGGAGCCCCAGCTAGGCCAGCCTGAGCCCCACCCCAGACTGCTGGCCTAGGGCTCTTCTCTCCCCCCAGCTTCCAGGGAGAGGAGGGATGCAGTGTGTGGTCCCTCCCCGGGGTGGCAGTGAGGAGGGATGCGGCAGGTGGGATGTCTTGGCAGGGACCTCCAGAGAGGGAGGAAGAGTGGAGGAGAGGAGTCAGCGCAGGCTTGGGCAGGGGGTACAGCAGCTCATGTGTTAAGTAGAATCTGCATAGTAGTTTCTAAATCATTAACAAACATGGGGGAGGAGAAGTAGTTGTGGCTGAGCTCGTTTCCAGCCATTTAGCTTCATGTTCTACCATAGTTTGCTGACAAAACTTATAGGTTAGAGTGATCATCAGCTTATGATTCTAATTTTTACACTTGGCAAAACTGATGACAGCTGAGTAAAGCTCAGACAAGTCTTTCTTCTCCATATCTTCATAAAGATATTATGCCTGTCAAGTTAGAGAGAAAGAGGCAATGTGTTGAATACCGAAAGCCTTATCATACATATGAAAAGAAGCCTGAAGCCATGTACCCTGTACAGTGAGTCATGTAGACATAACTTTGACTTTGCCGCAGATGACAAAATGGTAAAAGTAACTACATTTAGGATGGTGGTGATGCTGAAGTGTGTCATTGAATGGCTGTCACAGGAGGGAAGAGGAGGAACAGAGGCGTCGTGAAGAGGAAGAGCGAGAGCGTTTACAAAAGGAAGAAGAGAGGCGTAGACGAGAGGAGGAAGAAAGACTGAGACGGGAAGAAGAGGAGAGGCAGCGAATAGAGGAGGAGAGGCTCCGGATGGAACAGCAGAAGTGAGTTGTTGGAATAGACCAAATTTAAGAAAATTGCTATCCATGCTATTGGAACAGTTGCCTTTCATTCTGTGCTCGCTTTGGAATGGTTATACCATAAACAAATGCCAAAAGTCTTGGTCAGGAGCAGTCTGTGTGTGGATCAAATATGGCATATGGAGTTCTACAATGAGATCTGCAGCTACGCATCTTACAGAGGTGCAGATTTGCAAACATTGCAGATCCCAGCATGCGGTTCTGCATTTTGAGCAAAATTGCTGTTTAGTTTGCCTTAAAAACAGGATTTGGACTATAAAGCATTTAACCCCATGATAGATGCCTTGTCCTCTTAATTTGACATTGTAGAGCCACTGATGCAACCGAGAGAATGAAGGGGAAAAAGCAGCCGTGCAGAAGGGTGATTTGTTCTGGGCTCTGTAGTTTCATGGGCTGCAGTTATACAAATTTGCAGCCCTCTGGTTCTTGGCAAGTTGCTAATGCTACCCACAGTTGAGGAAAGTTTGAGTGCCCCTATGAAAAGGTTACTTGAATTGTGATTTGAGGCCCTGTCTATACTGAGAATTGAACCCAGGTTGTTAACTTTAAAGAGAATGCTGTATAATCATGTTTCTCAATTTCAATTCTATGCGTACATGCACCAAAATTTTCAAACCTTGTTCCCTAACATGGCTTGATTTTCAGGGGTGCTGTGTCTGTAGCTCCTGTTTACTTACTTGGAATTTGTGTGTGCTCAGTACCTCTAAAAATCAAGTCAGTAAAGAGCTGGAACTTTGTGCCCAAGATTAAAATTTGATCAAATTCTATGATGATGTAAAGCTTTAACTTTTTTTTAAAAAGCAATATATTTAAAGTTGTGTATTTCATTGTATTTACCAGCAGAAACACATCAAAATCCTGAGAACATGGATCCATCCATCGTATACTCAGTGCATAAGAGAATACTAGTTAATTAAAACTTCTTTCCTTCTCTTTGATTAAAAATGTCTAATTTCATCATGGCAAAAGGTTAACAGTGGAGTGCCTCTGTGTTTAATATATTTATGACTTCGAAAGGGGAGTGAGTAGTGAGGTAGTAAAATTTGCAAATGTCAGTTATGTAGGTTAGTCAGAACCAGAGCAGACTGAGAGGAACTTCAGAGAGATCAAAAAAAAGCTAGGACAGTGGGCAACATGATGACAGACAAGATTCAATTTCCAGAAATGCAAAGTAATACACATTTGAGAGAGATTTTTACAAGGCCAGGTCTACACTACAGGCCTAGGTTGATATAAGTGCATTGCTCAGGGGTGTGGAAAGTCCACACCCTGTGTGACAGTTATACTGACCGTAATCCCCTGTGTAGACAACGCTATGTTGACAGGAGAGTTTCTCCCAGAGAGCTTCTCCTGTCTCTTTGGGAGGTGGATTAACTATGCCGATGGGAGAGCATCTTCACTTAAGCGCTGCACCAATGCAGCGTTTTCAGTGTGGACCTGCCCTGACGCTTTACAGGGTTCTAAAGTAACTGTCACTCAAAAAAGGGTTCCTGAGCATTACTGTATATGAAGACCTCTGCTCAGCGTGCCACGGCGGTCAAAATGCAAACAAGATGTTGGGATGCACGAGGAATGGGATGGTGAATAATAGAGAATATTATAATGCCTTTATATAAATCAGTGATACAGCCTCCTCGCTTATGCTATGGGCAGTGCTGGGCATCTATTTAAAAAAGGATATTATAGAAGTAGGAGGATTTAGAGAAGGGTGATGAGTGATCAAAGATCTGGAAACCTCTTTTATACAAAGAGACGGAAAAGACTGCGATTGCTCATCTTACAAAGGAGGCAAATAAGAGGAAACATAATAAGTGTGTAAAATGATACAGAGAAGGTAGATCAAGAGTTTGTTCTCCCTGTCTCGTAACCCAAGAATAAGGTGACTTTCAATAAAATGTAAAGTGGGAAATTCAAAACCAGTAAGAGAATTTTTGGTCACATACCATGTAATTGAACTGTGGAACTCATGGCTTCAGGAAGTTGATGCAAATAATTTAAAAAGGGGTGGAAGGGAGGGAAAGGATTGAACATGTATATGCATATCAAGAATATCCATAAGTGTCAAACATTTTGTGGAAGAAATATTAACCTCATCCTTCAAGGTTTAAGCCAGTCTGTAACTATCAGAGATCAGGATGAGACCTAATGAGTTGGGGCAAATTATCCCATCTGCCTACTGCCAGGCTCTTTCACCTTTCTCTGAAGCATCTGGTCCCGGCCTCAGTTGGAGACAGGATATTGGACTAAGTGGACCATGTGTCTGATCAAATTCCTATTTCATTCCTGTAGAAAAGGAGAAAAGCTGCATATCCACTCAGAACTAACCCATGTAATAATCCTAAAGTGTTACCAATTAAACCTGCTATTGTCACACACTGTTCCATCTTGCATTGTTTTCTGTCCTCCCCTGAATCAGGCCAGTCAGTCATACTTTCCCTATCTGGTTGAGTACAGGTTGTCCAGGGAATTTGAGGCAGATCAAGTATCACAATGTATGTTCTCCTTTTGTACAGAACTCTTATTTTCACCACAAAGCATTGACATAGGACTACTTTGGCACTCTGTCCTTGATGCCTTCTGTGTTGGAGGACTATTGGGATTGTGTGTGTATACTTGAACACCAAACCCTTTTTTCTGGCTTCAAAATCTGAAAAATGCAATATTGTGGCTTTTTTAGTGCTTCCTTCTGGTTTATCAGACTTCAAATGGTGACTCATGGTGTGCCTTGCAAGGCAGCTCTTTAACACTTTAAACGGGTTTTCAAACATTCAGTAGAAAATAAGCTGGCCTCTTGCTAATACTTTTCTCAATTGGCATATTTTAGATGGGAGAAATCTCACTTGCATTATCTCCTGGCTTTGTCCCATCTGTATTAATTAGTTTGCACAAGGAATTGAGTTCACTGTATTTGAGGCCAGTTAAAAATAGTGATCTTGCTGATACCTCCAGCCATTTGTAATCTTCATACTCTGCTCCTGACAATTTAGGCAACAAATAATGGCAGCATTGAACTCCCAGACTGCTGTTCAGTTCCAGCAATATGCAGCCCAGCAGTATCCGGGCAACTATGAACAGCAACAGATCCTAATTCGCCAGCTTCAAGAACAGCACTATCAACAGTACATGCAGCAGTTGTATCAAGTCCAGCTTGCACAGCAACAGGTATAGTAGGACATTTGAGATATACAGAGTCATTGGTATCCTTGATCCAACCTTTCTACCAGAGGTACTAATGCACTTTTGTTATCCTAGGTCAAAGAGGTGGTGACTCTTAAAATTTAAAAAGTGGCGTTTGGTTGGCTGACACTGTATCAGATTCAAATACTGAAGCTTCTTTGTTAATCTCTTCCTGTAATTTTCTAAAACAGCCATTGGCTAAGAATATTCTAAGTAGACAGTTCAACCTTTGACTTGTCTGAAGTGACTTTGCCAATCACTTAATCCCTGTTAGAGTTCTTAGAGGTCAAATGTTAAGCACTCTGTAATAATGTGTGCGTACTTTAATAGTTTAATGTGCCCATAGCAGTGGAATCTGGGCTCAGATGGGAACAAATTTACGTTTCCAGAATTTCTGCATTTTAATGTATGACGTTAGTTCAAACCCATTCATGGGAAAGTCTTTTAAGGAATTAGAAGTCAGATCACATCTCTGTTGCTCTTGTTTTTCTTTGATTTTCATAAAGGCTGGTACCATGTTAATCTGATTCCCCCCCCCCCCCAATTCTTTAATCTGTTGGGTTTCCAATTTTTCTTCAGGAATAAACCTTCCTTGCTAAATCCAAAAGACTTCCCCGCTGGCTAATTCCAAGTGTTAACTATAAATTGTTTGAATTATTACATGGTACAGTTCTCCCTCTTCTTGGGTGAATTAAACCATTTGCAGAGGGTCCACACAAAATCTATGTACCACTTATGTCCCATTGAGACCCTTTTTTTTTTGAAGCTGGTAAAGTGCATAGGCCTTGTTCTGTGTGCAAAGCATCCTCAGTCTGTGCCTTGGAATGCCATTCTTCTGGCATGCTTTCCATAGCTGCTCTCTGCTTTAGTTCTGTGGGCTTCTTTTGCCCTTAGTTTCAAATTCACACAGATTTGATATTGTAAACCCACAAACTGGCAGGGGATTTATTATAGCTCTCAGGTACTTCTGCTTTCAAAAAGTTAACTAGATTTCAAGAGAGACCCTTTCAACAGGCTAACTATTAAAGGCCAGTAAATATGTAACTGTGAAATTCTGTGCATACCTTTTCTAAAACAAGTTTTTTGTGAGCAGAATTACTATAGTGATTACTGAAACTTGCAAACGTTTCTCCAATTAGGTGTGAAAACAAATTACCACTAGCTGTCTCCAGTTAGGATTTCAACTGACCATTTTCAATTTTTTTCAGCATCTGGATCCAAATGGCCTGACTTCAAAAGGCCTGACTCCATGTAACTCACTGATTGCAATGGGGGCTGTGTATGCTTGGCACACCTGAAAATCAGGCCACTTAGATGCTTAACTTTAGGTCCCCAGATTGGAAAAATGTTGGCCTACATTCTGAAATGTTAATTAAGATATTTTGATGACTACTTCCTTGTTTTTACTGAACTTGGTTTCTCTAACTGTAGGCAGCATTACAAAACCAGCAGGAGGCAGCAGGGGCTTCTATGACTACCATGCCAAAGGTGAATGCAGCTGCCCCGGGAGAGAGCCCATCTGTTAATGGACAGGCCAAGGCTCATACAGACATCCCTGAAAAAGAGCTGGAGCCAGATGCTCTGGAAGAAGCACTAGAGAATGGACCAAAAGGTATGACTAGAACGAGATTCCTTAATTTAAACAAGAAACCTGAGACTTTTGTTAGAGCCTAGTTCTTTGAGTGTTGGTCCCTATCTGTATTCCCCTGTGGGTGCACATGTGCTACGTGCACCTGAAGTTGGAGAATTCCTGCAAGCAGCATCCATTGGTCTGCGCATGCACCCTTGCTCTCCTCATGCCTCAAACTGAGGGTATAAAGGGCAGAGCAGATGACCGCCTCTCCAGTTCCTTCTTGCCACCGCATAGCCTGGGTCAGAACCTCCCGGGTCCAGAGCACCTCATGGAGAAGACCATGAGGCCACAATGCCTCCCACAATGAGAGGTGATGCTGGTGTGAATCTATATCCACAGACCCTTATCAGCAGGCAGGAAATGCTCTCACAAGCCTAAGAGCAGGTCTTCTTCTAAATGTGCTTCAGATGACCAATGCATTTCTGCTTAAATTGAGCATGTCTGCTTATTCAGCCTGTAAGGACTTAGATCATCCTAAGGTCCCAAGATCATGACACTAGAGCCCTGGTTCTGTGGGCTTTTTCAGTACCAGACCCTGTACCAGTGACACCAAGTTCACTGGTACTGTCCAAGCTAAAACATCTACTGGGAGGAATTATGTGCTAAAAACTAAAAATTAGTGCATCTCCGCCCCCCCCCAAATTATGCAACAATATTTTAATATTCTGCAAAAATTTGCATATTATTTTATTTGTCAAAATAACACAATATAATTACACCAGTTTCAATTATTTTGGTAATTTATTTCAATATACTTGTCAGCAACTATGTCTGTAACAATACAGACAGCAAAAAAGATTCAGGAAATGTTTTTTAACAAATAGATTCCGTACTAGGCCTATTAATAGAGAACTCTTGAGTAATAATTCATTTAAACTACAATACAGAACCGTATTTCCTGCATCCATCAGAAGCAGTGTAAAGGCTTGGGGGAGTTGGGAACGGAGGGAGGTAATTGCTGGGAAGGAGCCTGGGTGTGAACTTGGAGGGTTGTTTGGTATGGATGGGCAAAGTAGGCAACAGGCTTTTTTTGGGGGGGGAGGGGGAAGATTGTTAGGGAGCTTCCCCCATGCAGACCCTGTCTGACCCCTGGCCTCTCCAATTCAGTTAGGTACATCTGCCCCTGTCCCCATGTGTCACTGTGCCCCCACTCAGGCACCTCTGTGCCTTATGTGGCCCTGCACTCCCACTCCCATCCCTTGCACCTCTACTCCCATTCAGCCCCTGCCCCAGTTTGTCCTCATTAGCCCCTTTCTGACCCCCCCGGCACCCCCACACAGTCTGTTTCCCCATATCCCATGTCTCTTGGCCTGGCCCAACAGGCGCTATGAAGAAAGTAGGCTCTTTCTCTTCCCTAGTGGCTGCTCTGTTCTAGTGACACAGCGCCCTTTGGTGGGCAAAAGGTGGAATGGCAGCAACTTTCCAGCAGCAGCTATTTTCTGCAAAAATAAAATAAATTATACGTGGCACATGAATTATGCGCATGTGTAGTGGTGCAGAATTCCCCCAGGAGTAAACATCAGGATACATCAGTTCCAGCAAGGAACACCTGACCAGAGCCTCAACCACTGGTGGTACCTTCCCCATCTCCCACAGCACCTCCAATCCCATCAGCACGAGGGGATCACACCCAGGAAAGGCAGAGACTTATACTACACCAGAAGATGTTTTTCCTGTTCCCACGCCTCAATTTCCCCCATCATCTGGACCTTCTCTCACGAGGGAGATTTTAATTCTACCAGGGGATGTTGGCTGTAGCAGAAGTCTGTCCCCTCTTCCATCTACCAGTCTGGCTTTTCCTCCATTGGAACTGTTAGTATCACTGATGAATCCGGACCAAAATTTCTCTTCCTTGGGAGAATCTGAAACCCCCAGAGGAACCATCATCTCCCCCAAGAAAATCTAGCCCAGACAAGAAATCCAGAGCTTCCTGGTACCAACCTCCACCTTCGCATTTACCTCTGGACTGGTGGTGCCCCATGCATTGAAGACCTCTACAACCCCTTCCTGACACAGTTTATTGGTCATACTGGGGAATATGGGACCCAGATGCAGAGCCTATTTGTCCTGTTAGGCAGTCACTCCACCATTGCCCTCTGAGGGAACATTTAGAACTTCCTCATGACCCTATGGAAGAGGAAGATTACAAACCGATTCCATCGGTTTTGCTGGTACTGACAAGATTGTCATCTTCATCTCCTGATTTAGTAGTCACTCCAGTGTCTCCATCCCTTCCAGATGACCAGAAACCGTTCCAAGAATGATTGTGCAGAACGGCAAAGGAATTCCTGATCTCCTTAGGAGAGGTTCAGATCCCTCAAACTCTTGGATATACTGCAAACTACTGGGTCTAGTCAAATAGTGCTTCGAGTTAATGAACCTGTTAAGCAATCTGGCATATACCAGTCACATGCACCCCTACCCCTAAGAAGACAGAGGAACAATATTGCATTCCAGCCAAGGGAGCGGAATTTCTTTTTACCCATCGCATACCTAACTCTGGTCATGCAGGCTGCCATTGAGAGATCTAGATGACAGTATCCAAAATCCTTCTGACAAGGAGGTTAAACATCTAGGCTTATTGGGAAGAAAGGTATTCCCATCCACAAGCTTTCAGTTCAGAATAGTGGAATATCAAGCACTGTTGGTTAAGTATGACTATCTGAAATATTCCAAGTTTACAGACTTTGTAGATGAGCTGCCATAGTAAGACAGAGCTCAATTACAAGCACTTATTGAAGATCTGCTGGTGGTAAGAACCACACATCTATCAGTGGCTGATGCCACAGACACATTATCACGGTCAATGTTAACAGCCATTATAATATCCTAACTCGTAGCTAGACCCCTCAGGATTTTCCAGGGAGGTGCAAAACACTGTAGAGGACTTGCCCTTCAACTAAGCCCATTTTTTTCAATGAGAAGACAGATGAGTCCTTACTCTGAAGGACTCCAGAGCCACCCTTCACTCCCTGGGAATCTATACGGTCATGCTGTCTGGAGTGACTCACAAACGGGAGTACCAACCTCAGAGCAGACTTTCAAAAAGCAAGGCGGACACTTCAACTGGTGGTATGTTCTATAATTAAATTTAGTCAACACAGTACTAAATGTGAATTCCCAAAGTACTACAATAGTCTTATAACAGTCACACAGTCCCATTAGACACTATCTCACTACCCAGGCAAGCTGGACTATGTGATTAGTGAGCACACCAAAAATCACAGAACTTTCAGGTTACACCTAGTCCCAAGAGACCAGTCATTCACCCAAGTTGATTTGCATCCCAGCTCTCATACCAGAGACAACTCTGGTATCCAGTTCTATAGTAAACTAACTAAAGGTTTACTAGGTAAGAAAAAGGAATGAGTTATTGAAAGGTTAAAGGTGGTAAAAAATACATATACAGGTGAGAGAGTTTAGTATGTCTCTGCTACTGTTTGGAATTATAAACTGCCAGCTTCCCATAAGCCTTTTAGGGTTACCCAGAGTAACTTGGGAATTCCGTCTTCTCGTTTCTTTATTCTGCCCTGTTAGAATTCAGACAGTCCAGAGATGAAGAATTCTTCCTTGTGTCCATCTATATAGCTTCTTCTCTCAGAAACCAAGCTGACAGCAACAGTTGCGACACAGGTCCCTTCTTCATGGGAGGTGGGGGGAGGAATGCACTTAGTCTTTGATCCTTGATCTAGCACAGTGGCTCACTGGCATTTAATGAACAGGATTTAACATCTTTGTAAGAGACCATTTGCATTACACAAGGCTTCCTTCTTGTTTGATGGGTTACTTAGTTACAGGGCTATAATACAATGCAAATATTTGCTGTTGTATTATAACATAGGGTATAGTTGAGTGAAAACAATACATGCAGTATCCTATAAGCATTTTATAAAATACTAAAAACACATTCTTATCAACTTAACATCCAATATTTATTTTGATAATGCTAACACACAGAAAAGCAAGACTGATTTCCAACTATGCATTTAAGTGTTCAGTGAGGCCTTGTCATGAGCTAGCAGTTGGTCTACCAGGGTCATATATACACCTGCCCCCAAAAGAAAATATCACAGGCAGCCCTATAAATCTAGACCAGTAACTCAACCGTTTTATCAGCTATTTTATGATACTCCTCATAAGAGCCAGAAGATGCAGAAGTCTCATTTCCTTGCAGCTCCCACATCTTTAGCACCATCCCATCCCCTGGCTAAAAGATATTTTTGATGGCTGTTTAAGAACTGCAAACTCAGTGATGCCGCCACTAACCAATCCCCCAATCTTCAGGAGTTGTTTGGCACTTTTTCCACAACTGGAGTGCTGTAACATGGATAAATGGGTATTAAACATCATCCGATCTGGCTAAGCAATCAAGTTTACTGTTCTACTTCCTCTGAAACCCTCTCTTCAGGGATCATTTTCACATGAGTATTCTCAGGCAGAAAGTGGAGTCCCTTCTCCAACAAGCAACAATAGAGTAGGTAGCTCTCCAAGGAAAGGAAAGGGCTTTTTACTCAGTGTGCTTCCTTGTATCCAAAAAGAGAGGGTGATTGGAGACCCTTCCTTGATCTTTACAATTTCCACCGCTTTTTTCATAAACTGAAATTTCACATGGTCACATTGGCATCAATAATCTCATTCCTGGAAAAAGACATTTGGTTTACAGCTCCTGATGTGAAGGACACATGCTCTTATGTGGATGTTCACCCCACCCACAGGCAGTTTCTCAGATTTGTGGTGGGTCCCAACCATTTCCAATACAGGGTGCTCCTGTTCAGTCTTGCCTGCACCCCAGGGTCTTTTCCAAAGTCTTTCTGGTAGTTGCATTTCACTTCATCTGGAATGGCTTCGTCTCTGCCCTTATCTCAATTATTTGCTTCTCGTTGCAAGGACACATGAGGCCTCATTAATGCTTCAGCACCTATCCTCTTTAGGAGCCAGTGTAAACTTGGAAAAATCTATCCTCCCACTGACACAGACCATAGACTTTAGAGGGGCGACCCTGGATTCAGCCATGGCAAGAGCTTATCTACCAATGGACAGGTTTTGCTCCATGAGTGACCTGATAGACCAGGTTATGTGCAACTCTTGAGCACCACTCAAAACTTGTATTTCCCTCCTGGGGCACATGAATTCATGCACTTGTTATCCCATTCACCAGAGTCTACTTACATTGCCTACAGGCATGACTCTAAACAGCATGTTCACCAACCAACCACACCACAACTATCTTAGTGACAATTCCTTCCAGAATAACATCATCTCTAAATTGATGGAAGGGATCCCAATCAAGGATGTGTGGGTGTTCTCTTCCCATACCTCTCACTGGAAAAGACAGTCATTAGATCCCTCCCTCTTGAGGGAGGAGGGGGGTGGCCCATGTGGACAGCACAGGGCAGTTGGATGCCCTAAGAAGCCAGGATGTGCATCAATCTCTGGAACATCATTCAGTGCAAGAAGCTTGCAAGGCCTTTCCTCAACTTATCCAGTCCCAGCATGTCCTCATATTGTCAGATAATATGGCAATTGTCTGTCTTTTACATCAACAAACTAGGAAGGATGAGATCCATTTCTCGCTGTGTGTAAGCTATCACCCTATAGAACTGAGGTGTCAGTCAAATTACCTTGTTGGCAGCTTACCTTCTGGGAACTCAGAATGTGTTGGCAGACACCCTCACAGGCATTTTGCCACCAGTCACAAGTCGGAGCTGCACAATTCAGTAGTGAACAGTATCTTCACTCAATAAGGAAGCCCCACCTGGGATCTGTTTGCTTCCCAAACCAACTGGAAATGCAACATTTGCTGTTCCAAAGGTGCTCTAGAGCTACACACTCAGGGCAGTCCTCTTTCACACCTAGTCAGGGCATCTGGCTATGACTTTTCTCCCTTACCACTCCTATGTTGAGTCCCATGGAAAATTCTTCAGGACAGGGCACGAGTCATCCTCATTGCTCCCAGTTAGCCCAGACAGTTTTGGTTCCCAAATTTCCTTATATCATCTCACCCTCAGATCAGCATCCTGTCCTTTCCTGCTCTCTTGACCCAGGAGAATAGCAAAATGAAGCATCTCAACCTATCTGATGACTTGTTTTTTTGGATGGGCATCACTCTAGAATGTTCGCGCTCTAAAGCAGTGCAAACCGTCCTGAGCAGCAAAAAGGACACTAGGAAATGCTGTTCAATCAAGGGGAAGTGTTTCCCCATATGGGCACAGATGAAACACATCTGAGTCGGCAGATATTCCCCTTATTTTGGACTATCTTCTCACTCAAAACTGGGCTCTTGCTCAGTCCTATAAGAGTCTACCTGGCAGCATTCAGTGCATGCCATCCATCCTCCATGGCTACTCAATTTTCACTCACCCATTGACTAACAGATTCTTGAAAGGCCGAATCAGAACCTTCCCATCAGTAAAGAAGCTTACCTTTCACTGGGACTTGAATCTTGTTTTCAGCACTCTGACTCCCTTCAAACCACTAGGAACATGTTCCATGTATCCCCTATCAATAAAAATTGTTCCTTCTGCCCATCACCTCAGCCGGAAGGGTGGGGAAACTCAGAGCCCTAATGGTGGATCCGCCATACGCTATCTGCAATAAGGACAAAGTCTTGTCTTATGACTACAGCCAAAGTTCACTGCCAAGGTACTTTCAGATTTCCCCTTAAGCCAGTAAATCAGCTGTGGTTTTCCATAACCACATGCATCTGAGGAGGAGACAGAGAGTTCCGCTGACATGCAACATGCTGTGACTTTTTACCTACGAAGGACAAAACCAACTAGAAAATCAAAGATTTTCTTGCTATAGCAGAATGACTTTGAGGCCACACTGTCTCTTCCCAGAGGATTTCTAAATGAATCTCAGGCTGTATCCTACTCTGCTACCAGCTGTCACTACTTCTCTCTCTTCCTCCTAAGGTAAGGGCTCATTCTACAAGAGCACAAGCTACATCCGTGGCAGTGCTTCAGGAAGTACCTATACTTGATGTTTGCAAGGCAGCCATATGGAGTTCTAGCCACACATTCGTGAGACATTATGCTCTGGTACAGGACTCCTCCATTGATGTATCCATTGGGAAAGTCTGCTGCCTGCATTCTCGCATGCTCCTCCTATTGAGTACTGCTGGACAGTCACCACAGTGGAATGCATTTAGGGACCAATACTGGAAGAAAAATTACTTACCTTCTAGTAACTGGAGGTTCTTTGAGATAAGTGGTCCCTATTTATATTTCACTACCCACCTTCATTCCCCTCTGCTTCGGATCATTCCTGGATTCACAGTAGAGAAGGGACTGGAGAGGCAGTCGGTCTGCTCTGCCCATTATCTCTTGGTCTGAGGCCCAAGGAGACAAAGGGCGCATCCATGGACCAACGGACACTGCTTACAAGAATCCTCCACCTCAGGATGCATAGAGTGCATGCGCCCCTACAATGGAATACAGATAGGGACCACACAGCTCAAAGAATTTCCAGTTCTGTAAAGTAAGTAACTTATCTGTTGCCCCCCCTCCCCTCGTATTGTGGTTCTGTAGTTATCACTCTCTACTACCCGGTCAGAGCTAGATGTGGTTCCTGGGCCCACTCTCTACCTTTTCCAAAGCAGAAGGGATTGGGTATAAAGGCAGTGTGCTCAGTTCCTATGGAAGATGAAGAATGTGCCGCAACTCTATTACCTAAAGTAGGAGAGGGCTGGATGGGTTCCAAAGAGCCCCCATCCAGTCCTCTTGAGCTGAAGGTAACTGACACACAAGACCATGGAGGGAAGGAATGTAAGGTAGAAGTTCTGTTGCAGAGCTTCTCTCTGTATAGGATCGGTTCCACAAGTGGGTCTTGATGGGGGAGTGGGGCTGTTGGTTGAATGTGGCGGGGGGCATATTCTCATGGACACTAGTTCCAAGTGTCTAAAGAGAGTGACTCTAAAGGAATAACTTGTTCTCTCCTTTCCACCTGCCGCTGCTGCTCTCCCCATGATCCAGGTACATCCTCCTTCCAACCCAACAGACTTCAGCTCCTCGCTGTTCCCTTGGCTCCCAGGGACAGCCCTGTTGTAACAATCTGTGGAGCTGGAGGAGGAAAATCAACCCACTATCAGCTTCCCTTCCCCACTCCCCAGTTCTGTCTATCACTATTCCTGGCTTCATCAGTGGCACTTGCCCACCTTCATCCAAAATCCTTGTAAGATTTGGGCAGGCCCTAGCAAGAAACTGGGGATGGGTTCTGGGTCCTGTGTGAAAAAAGTGGAGTAGTTCTACTGAGCACATCAAATAAAACAGCTTGCGTGTTCAGGAGTTACATTTCAAGGATTTGTTGAAAGGGTTTAAGTAACCTTGTGTAGCTATCATAGAACCGGTGCCTTTGACTGTAGTAGTAACCCATATTGCACTGCACTGAAGTGATGTCTTAGGAATGAAATTTTGCCTGAATAAAGATAGATAGTATTGTCAGTCAGCTTAGATGTGCAGACAGCTGCAAATCGAATGAGACGCTCAACCAGACTTAGTTCTAAGGGGCAGATTTGTAATATGTGCAATGTTACAATGCAGGCTTCATGATATATTTCATGTGCGTTTGCTAGGCCTCCGTTAAAAGAGCATTGTCCTGTAATAGCATGAAAGCTCCGTGTTGGAAGCAATCTTGAGACTTCCCTGCAGAGACTCGGTGGTGCCATGTCTTACAGAAGTGATTTGTTATTACATAACATTAAAATAGCTGTATTTTTAAAGGCAAATCATTCACTGTCCATGCTTTTTTCTTCCTCTTTAGAATCTGTTCCAGTGATAGCTGCTCCATCCATGTGGACACGACCCCAGATAAAAGATTTTAAAGAGAAGATCCGACAGGATGCAGACTCTGTGATCACAGTAGGCCGAGGAGAAGTGGTTACAGTCAGAGTACCAACTCATGAAGAGGGGTCGTATCTCTTCTGGGAGTTTGCTACAGACAATTATGACATTGGTTTTGGGGTATATTTTGAATGGACAGACTCCCCCAACACTGCAGTCAGTGTGCATGTCAGTGAATCCAGTGATGATGAGGATGAAGATGAAGGTATATGTGCTTATTTTATATACGCTTTTAATGGTGTCCATTGGCCATACTCTAATGTAACGGTCTCTTTTTTGTGCGCACCCTCTGCACAGCTGGTGTCCCTCTAAACATGAAATCTGTCCCTTCCAAATCTTAGTTACTAGTTGTTTCAAGTACTACATCTGACTGCGGCCAGGCTAAGGCAGTCATGGTCATAGTTGCATCCACGTGTGTTGGCCCTCATGGCCCCACAACCCCTTGGGGTGAATGGCAAGGGCCACCCATATGGCTTAGGGAGGAGTCACTATTACTCCATCTTCTGGCAAGATAGGGCCTCCCTCCTGTCCAGACCACGACTCCTTAAGCAGGCTGGGGAAATTCCCAGAGGAGAGAGGTTCTTACCCACTCAAGCAAAGAGGTCCTGCCACCAACACCCCAACAGAGCTGCAATGGGGTAGCACACAATTCTCAGGGGCCCCTCCCAGAGCAGTAGGGCTTTCAAAGTTAACACCCCATTGGAATAAATGAGGAGGTTAACACCTCTTTAGAACCTTTTCTTCGGGCTGTCTGCAGACACCACTGCCATGGTTACGCTTGGCTTACATTTCAGGCTTTTATTTTGCAACCACAAGGTCTGAAATACAACTTTTTAAAGTGAAAACTTCAATTCTGGGGATTGTTTGTTTGGCTTCAGGAGCCATGGCTCTGTGCATGTGTCTCAGTCCTGTTGCTGGTTTTTATGGTTCTATTTTACTATTTTGTCCTTTTCTCTTTTGGTGTGAAAGACACTCCAAGGGAAACAATCCTTGCTGCTGTTAAATGCTCAACTGATGAGCTGATTTTTTCTCTAATGATTTTTGATTTCTCTAATTTTTTTTCTCTAATCTTGGGGGCTGTAACAATAACACTTCAGAGAGACGTGATTTAAAAAAAAATGTTCCTTCAACACTGAAGTGGTGCTCGTGTAGACTGTGGGAGTCGGTATGCTATGCTCCACCTTGAACAAGGTGCTCAAACGTTGCATGCTGGGGTGGAAGGATGATCTTGGTCTTGTGATCAAAGCAAGGGGGAGAGGCCTGGATTCTGTTTCTCATCCTGATACTTTGTCACCTTGAGCAAAGTCACTTAACCACTCTCTTGACTTTCTAATCTGTAAAACATATTGTCCTGGATATGGGTATTGAGAGGCAAAATTATTTCTGCACTGAGAGTTCCTTGATAGAAGGGGCCGTAAAGTGCAAAGCCTTTAGTGCTAGGCTGATGCTGGGACCTGTGGGGCTGAAGGTTAAGGGAAATCTTTGTTTTAGGACATGACCTTCAGGCTGTTAGATTTCCTAATATATGACTATGTAGTAGGCAAATCTGGACATCCCTGCTTCTGCTAGATACTGACCCAGATAACACTTGTTGCTAGCTAGGGTACTAAGATAAGCCACTGATAAGTGAAACTCTCCTTCATGGAACTCGAAAAAAAAAAAATCTTAAACACAAAAGGTCACAGTGCTGAGTGTCCATTTTAGAAATAACTACACAGTATGGTGAAAGCATTCTTTGGAATTGATCTTTGGACATTGCTACATCTGATGGTTTCCTGCCTTTCCATGTTGGCATTGCAGAGCTTATGTGCAGTGATTTGAAACCTAGAAAAGGAGCCTTTTGTGCATAAAATGTTCACATAGAAATGGAGGTGGGGTAGA
Organism: Lepidochelys kempii; assembly: GCF_965140285.1. NCBI lineage: Eukaryota > Metazoa > Chordata > Testudines > Cheloniidae > Lepidochelys > Lepidochelys kempii. The sequence continues at coordinate 158,923,790 of NC_136382.1, forward strand.
GAAAACTTTGAAAACTTTACCTGTAGATGATATGGTGTGATTAACTCACTTACATGATCACCTGTTTTAAAGTAGCCTGATGTGAGGGAGAATGAGAAATACCATTCTTAAAAGTCAGAGATGGAAAAGACTTACTCGGTTGTCTTTCATTCTCCTGCCTCTGATGTATGAGTATCTTTACTGTCTAGTCTCCAGTGCTTTGTCCAGTATCGAATGACTCAAGCAATGAAATGCACACTTCCATTATTCTATATGTTGAACCAAAACTCAAGACATGGTGGTGAAAGTCTCCATGTACCTTTAATACTCCCCTAAAGGATGCAATTCCTGCACTGCTGACTTATTTTCCAGGAAGGAAATTAACCTCCACATCCTCTCTTCCAAGGCCTGACGTTGCAATAAGCCAGGTGGCCAAAGGCTTGGACCCAGGTCCCTTCCCTCAGCCACCGGGGAGTCTGCCATGCCATTGCAGGAGCTTGTGACCCAGCCATCTGTCCTCTGCCACTGAACTGCTCGGCCACCGTCGGGTATACTGTGTCCTGCCTGCAAAAACTGTGCACAGGGATGTGCTTGCAAGTGCACAACTGCTCTGCATAGACAAGTGAACAAAATGACCTGTGGATATTTTACAACCAAGTGAACCACATTTGGAAATGCCTCAGGCTATGACCTTAATTCAGCTAGCTGTGGTCTAGTCATCAGGTCAGGCCACCCCACTTAATGGGCTGTCCTTCAGCTCACATGAATAACAGTAGGTCAGCCACCCTAACTATTGTCAGGAGTTCAACAGTTAACTCAGCTAACCTTTATTTTACTGTGCTATCAGTTGTTGAGTCTTTTGATTATCATAGAATCATAGACTTTAAGGTCAGAAAGGACCATTATGATTGTCTAGTCTGACCTTCTGCCCAGAGCAGGCCACGGAAACTCACCCACCAACTCCTGTAACAAACCCCTAACTTTTGTCTGAGCTATTGAAGTCCTCAGATCGTGGTTTAAAGACTTCAAGGTGCAGAGAATTAACTCTGATCTTGAGCAAAAGTGGCTCTCGAGAGGAGTCTGAAATAGCTGGGCTTTGAGATCCTCTGACAAGATCTGTAAAAAGTGCTTATGGTTCAACTCTGAAATGCTGAGCACCAGTTGCTCTCATTGACTTTAATGGAAGCTGTGGTGGCTCAAGACCCTTTGAAAATCAGGCCCTGGATCTGTTTATTATTTAACATTAGTGGATTCATAAAGTGCATGATTGATGAAGAAACCCATGATCAGACTGAACTAAAGGCTGGTTTCCCCTTCTTTGTAAATGTAATGTCACAACAAAGTACCACTCATAAAATGGATAAAGAACTTCCTCAGGCAGGAATAAAGAGACTCATTTCTGTACTTCATTTTAGAAATCTTACCTTAAATCTTCCCCATGAATGCTTAGTCCCTAACAGTCTCCCCCCCACACCCCAAAAAAAAACCCCACATGCTCCCAAATAGTTAAACATACCTCTTATTTTGTTACTCAGATAACACTGATTTGTGTCTTCCTGGTCCCTCTTGGACTAGCAAAACAAAACCCAATCATTTTATTTTATTCTTTCTTTCTTTGCATAAAATCCCCCCTCATATTTAATGACTGATATTTATTTTTTCCACTACAGAAAACAGTGAAGAGAAATCCAAAAAGAATGCCAGCAAGCCTCAGCTAGATGAAATAGTGCCTGTATACAGACGAGACTGTCACGAAGAAGTGTACGCTGGCAGCCACCAGTACCCAGGGAGAGGAGTTTATCTCCTTAAATTTGACAACTCCTACTCATTATGGAGATCAAAAACAGTTTACTACAGAGTCTATTATACTAGATAAAGATGTTGCAGTGTCGGAGGCTGAGGCTGTGCAGAAGACATCATTTTATTCAGAATTTTCTTCAAACGTAATGGATCTTTTGAGTCTATTTTACCCTGTCTGGTGTATCTATACGGTTTGTGTGTGAACTTTAACATTAAAAGCTGGGATTTTTCTGCTGCACAATTGTAATGAAGATCACGTTGGGCTTAGCACAGGACCTCCCAGCCCTTAATGGCATCAAGAGGTTAGCCAATGAAATCACTGGCTGCCAGTGCTTAGACTAAGTCACACTAACTGCATATACAAAACCTCCAAACTGTTACTTACTTACACACACAAGCACGTAGTGTCTGAACGGTTGTTGGTATGGTGTTGCCTGGTCTGTGTGCTTTGGGAATTTATGGTGATTTGTTATTAGACGGGGTCTCATCCTTAATTGGCAGAATTGGTTACGATTTGCAATGTAGCAAGTCTCTCCCTTAAAACTGTATTCGAATGTCAGATTTTTACACAATTAAAACTTGAACCAAGTTGTGTGTCTGCTGTTGTCATGCAAGAGATAACTTATTCCATCTCTTAAAACAGTGTAGTGAATAAAAGATGAATGGCATTTGTTTTCAGTGGGGCTGCATAGTCCAGATCAATACAACAGTACTGTAAAAATGGAGCCCCTTGTGTGACTTCAAAATTGGAAGAGATAACCAGGATAGCAATTGAAAATATGTGTAACTAGTGACTCAAAGCAGAATCTTAGTGCCCCCTTCACCTACTGCTAGCCGTGGTGGGATTCTGACACCGAACCAGGGGATGAGTAAATTCTTATCTTGTTTGCTGATTTGCTGTACGGGTAGACTTCAAAGTGAAATCAGTTTTCTGCACAACTCTCAGCTCTTGCTTTGTGTTTTTTGTAAACCTAAATCTGCACATAGTGCATTTAAACAATTATCTCAATCATTTTGGTGAAGTGTAGGGATTAATGTTGCACTAATATTATGGAAATCACTGCCAGGAACAGCCCATTTTAGCTTAATCTGGGGGCACTTGTGTGCAAACCCTCCATGCTTTAATTCTAGTTTGTAATTATGTTTTTCAGGGAAAAGCAGAGTGTTCCTGCAGATCCTTAAATATTTTAGCTTTAATCTCCCATGCCATATTTCATAGATACTGTTGTAGCATTTTCATAGTTTGTGCTCTGAAAACAAATAGAGATGGCTATCTGGTGCATATCTGCAGAAACAGTGCACTTTTCTATGGAGCTTTGTTTTGAAGGGATGAGAGGGGGGTTCAGGTATGGTAAAGGTGAACTGAGCATTCTGCGTGGGTAATGCACTTGATTACTGTTGCATCTTTCTCAAATCACTTATTGCAGTAGGATTTCCATTGATTAGTGGCAGCTTGTACAGTTCCATAACAAATAGGGATGTTGGCGTTTGGGGGGGGCGTTGTTTGAATATGTGATTTGTATGTACATGATTCACTTTCTTTTTCTCACACCAGCTGTGGAGAAAAGGCTCCTAGAGAATGCTTAACTTGTCTTGGCATTTGGTTCAGCAACACACGACCAGCTTATAGCTAGCTAGTGCTGCTCCATCCAAAACACTTGTAAAATGTTCTACTCGTGTACATACAGTATATAGTCCATGGAGTTAGGAAGTACCTTGCTTTTTAAAAAAATGTAAAAAATAAAGGCAGGCACTAATATTTCTTCCAGTTTTCAATTTAGATTTTGTCCATACAAAAAAGTTTGACTTTTCTCTAAAAAAAAAAAAATAATAATAATAATAATTGTTCTTGGGAGCAGTGTATGTCGCTTTAACTGGCAGCATTTACTGTCGCGTGTTGGATGTCAGAACTTCTCAGTTTCCGAACTTTTTTTATTGCCTCTGGCTGTTTAGTACAGTACAAGTGCGATTTAAAATACCTTGGAATAATATATTTAATCTTAATTAAAATACATTTATCTGTAACCCCTGTTGGCTTTTTATTAATTTTACCCCTGTAGATGGCTGTTCAAGTAGAACATGGTAATGTTTTTTTAAATGCCCTTCCTTTTTGTAAAGATTCACAGTATACAGCAACCTTTTCTCCCCTACTCTTCAGTTCTGCTGTACTTATACACTGCCCTGAGCATGCTAATGGTTGTCAATTAAAAACCACAAGGCTATGTGGACGGTTTGCCTGAGGATGTGCGTTGGAGAAGGTTAATGTCCCTCTGGGGTGGAGATTATCTGCACATAATGAGTATTTTCATTACTGTAGTAGTGGCTAGGGTGTCCTACTGCGCCAGACACTGCACCAACCGTTCCTGCCTTGAGGTGCTTAAAGTCGCTAGAGACATGGATCTAACGGAGCAAGCAATGTGATGGTGTCAAGTAGCATGTTTGTGCCATAATTTTTTAAAAAACATTAAGTGGAAGTTAATTGAGTGGATTAGGCAAAGGAAGGGAGCATGAAGGGCTTGCAGAGTGCGGTTAAGGTGAAAAGAAACTGGCTTTGTTTTATACCCTCCTCCCAAAGCAGAGTGTCTCCAGTTAAAACTTTTCCCGCAGAGTCCCTGCTCCAGCACCTATTGAGTGACCTGTACCTGCTTTCTGCCAGTTTGTTTGAGTTCTGGCGCTAAAGCCTTGCTGGACCTTTTCTTCCTTAGGTCAATGTGGGCTATGGGGAAGTAGGGCACTGCACACATCCTAGTGCCCATGGGAGGAGTGTCACCCCTTCTGGGTGTGGAGACAAGTCAGGGGAAGAGATGATTCCAACTGGGCCCACTTTCCTTTCCTCCCAAAGCTGCATTACCTTCTCAAGCTGTGTGTCTGCTCTTGCCAGCTGCTGACTCCCTCAAAGTTCAGGTGCAGACCCTGGCTGAGAGCAAAACGGGAAAGACTTGTGAGTTGTAGTTGCTGCATTTTTTCCAGCCCTTCTACTCAGAATTCTCTGGGCAATATTCCCTAGGACATCCACTCAGTGGCACTGGGACTATGACCTAGGGCTTTGGCCTAGCTGTGAAAGTCATGGCCTTCTGTTATCCAGATCCCATCTGTCTTTATACTTGTCCCAGCTCTATAGAAAGAGGAAAGCAGTCTAGAGGGGATTAAAAGATGCTACCCTAGCAAGGGGTGAATGTGCTAGATTGCCTCCATCCTTGTGTACATGGAAGACACAACTCAGCCTAAATCAGTATAGGAGCAAGTCTCTGTGGGTAGTAGAGAGACAGAAATGAGAAAACTAAAGGTGACTGCAGCTCCCCTTCCAGCTGCAGAGAGCAGTGAATGGTAAGGGGAAAACTTGTGCAGGATGGTGGTTCTCCTGCAGAGGGTGCATCTCTAAGCTGCCTTCAAAGGCCTGCATGTAGTATAGTGTAATCAAGTTTAGATCCCACTTTAGCACATCCAAATCGTTATAGTGTACCTCCCACCCCACTCTCACATGGAGGGTTGTGAGGAGTGACACGAGGGTGGAAATGGACAGTGAGGGTACCCCAACAGCTGTGGTTCTATACGATAGCCATACAAGTGCTTCATAGCAGTAACTACCCTCAGTACTTTCCTTAATTAGTTTGCACTTCTTTTGACACAGTCCACAGGGAGAGATCTGATTCTCATGCTGTTCAGTCATAAAATATACTTAGATCAGCAGAACATGTACTAGTAGGAAGTATAGTTCATTAGTATTACTCATCACATCTAGGTGTAGACTAGGTTAATGTGAAAGCCAGGTAGTTATGGGAATGAGCCATATATGCTCTTCCCTTGTGTATATGCAAAATAACTATGATGCTCAGGTAAGGAAGCTATTTTGTAATTTAGGACTATAGCCTGTGAAAGCTTCTTTGGAAATAATGCTTTGTGGGGGAAAAACAGTGTAGCTAATTCTTACACAACCCACTCATATCCTAATGCCAGCAACGGGACTGATGCAAAGTGAAATCAGATAGTCCAAAATAAGTGACACTAAGGGGTTATACATGCTACTTTGGCTATGGTAAGAGTAATTATTTAAACTGAACTTTACACCATTTGTTTTCTCCACTCATCTTGGATAATTAAAAAAACCCCAAATGTTGTTTTCAGGTGCTAGCACAAGGCTGGAATGTTTGTATTTAAATAGTCCCCGTCTCAAGAGTTTGGTTTTCAAACCCTCCGTCCCTTTAAAAAAAATACCCTGAGTCTGACTCAGCCCCTCATGATTCAGCAATAGAAGTTAGTTTTTACCCCAACATTAGCTTAAAACCTCTCTAAATTTGAATTTAGAAGGACTGTACTAGTATTGAGAGACTTGTTCTAAAATATATATTCCTTCAGCAAATGCTATTTTTTAAGTAATTGAACCAAAATTAACATGGTTTTCTGTGTATTCTGCTACCTGAAGAGATACTTGTGCAAGACACTGAATGAGTAGTACCGGTAAGTTGGGTTTTTTGTTCACTTCCTATGAAACAATGTCAAACATACTGAGGGCTAAAAACACGTGTAGCTTTGGAGGGATTAAGATTACATGATGTAAAGCGGAAAACTTCCTCTGTATCTTATCTGATTGGATTTATTCCTCCTGTGTACAACTTGATCAACTGCTCTAGCAGGTACCCAAAAAGAGAAATCTGCTTGGAATGACTCCTTTTCAATTGCCTCTTGCATTGTGCACCATGATGCAGTGAGATCTTCTAGTTTACCTTGCTTCTGTATACATGCTCAAGCCTGGTCTACACTAAAAATTTACATGGGATAGCAGCTGTGTGTCTTGGGGGTGTGAAAAATCCATACCTGAGAGGCGTAGCTATACCCACCTAACCCCCAGGAAAGACAGTGCTACATCAATGATGAAGAATTCTTTCATCAGCCTAGCTACCCTCTCTGTTGGCATAGGTAGTGTCTACACTGAACCACTGCAGCTGCACTGCTGTACTGTTTTTAAGTGTAGACATACACTAAAGGTATGTGGCTCTGTCCCCATACTTCACACTGAAGCCTAACCTTGTCTTACAGATTTAACATTTCCATGAATAAGTAGGACTATAGCCAGTTTGTGTTTTTTACCTTATTGATGACAAGTCTGAACCAGTGTCTCCATCATCCTCTTAAAACTCAGTTCAGTAAAAAGAAGCACTGTCTGATAGTTATAATGCAGGAGTCCTAGCTATGCCCAGCCTTAGTGCAGCTTTCATGCATTAGTTTAAGCAAGTCACTTGGGGGCCAGCTTCATAAATGGATTTAGGCACCTAACTCCAAAATTTAGATCCTCAAAACTTTCTTAGCTACCACCTAACCCTGTAGGTATCAAAATTCCATAGGCCCCCAATGTTCTGCTGGTGAGCATATACTGTGGCACCTAGCTCCCACCTATCTTACCTGTGGTGTCTGATCTGGTAGGCGTTCTCAGGGGCCACTTAAGAGCATGCCTCCTGAATTAGGTTCTATACAAAACCTAGCTGGGGAGGTGGAGGAGCCCCACCACTCTCCCCTTTCTGGGCAATACCCTAGTGGTGAGCACTCACCCTGGACCTAGGAAACCAAGATTCAGATCTCCCCATCCTTTGCTTTGGAGCAAGGTCTTGAACCCATATCTCCCACCTCCCAGTTGAGTGCCTTGGGTCTCCTTGAGTAATCTCACTCTCTCCTGTTGAAGCTGTTCCAGATGTAGAGAGCCATGGCAGCTGGGACTGAAGACAAGTTTCCTGGATGCATGCGCTAATCACTAAACTAGAGTCCATTCCTCTGTATAAATTAGTCATTGGGCTGAAGTGGAGCAGTTTCAACAGGAGAGCTAGAGAAATACCCTCTAGCACTATTTTTCATGCGAAAGGGCTGAACTGGCTTAGGCACCTAAATCTAGAAGCGGGGTCACAGCTGGATCTCAGCATTTCCTACTGCCTAGCTTAGGCAGCTCCCCCCACAGCAGGCTGGCTTGTGAATCCCTTTCTTTGGCACCTCTGTTCATGCAGTGTACAGGGAGCCTAGGCCAGGGCTGAGGCGTCCACTGGCTGGCAGGGTACCTGTGGCTGCAGCTCTTGGTAACGCTACCTCCATTTCTCCAACTGTAAAATGGGGTTAGCAAGAGCCACCTCCTAGGCGGCTTGATTCGCTATTTGCTTTGAGATTGTTGGATGGGAAGCACTATAGAATGAATGTGTATTTTATCTACCTGCTTAGTACATGAACCACCTCCTACAGCAGATAATTTTACTGAGGTTACAGTTGGATGTGGAAGGACTCTTCATGTTTGCTTAACACTGTAATTCTACAGAGGTAGTTCAAGAGGCAGGAAATAAACATCGCTGGTTACAATGCAATGTGCAGCATTGTGGCTAAAAATTGAAAGGCAGTGACTGACTCAGAGGTCCTCCCCCCCCCCACACCAAAAGAGTGACCTTTCACTCCTTCCCCCAAAGGAGCTGAAGAACAGTTCAAGTTGAATCTGCCCAGAAATTGTTAACCGTTGGCTGGCCCATGGATGATGAGTTGATCTCAAATTCTTAGTAGACAAACTTGTATCAATTAAATTCAGCATAATAATGGCTATTTATGTAGGCTCATCCTTAACTATGGAGCTGCCATGGCTGTTTCCACAGTTAGCACAGCTACAGTAAAGAGGATAGAATATTTTGCAGAAGCAGTAAATGCTCATGGCTTCAGGGCATACACCAGCCTGCACTGGAAAGTTGTTAGTGCTTCTTTTAAACTTCATCTGAAGCATCTGGTAGTGGCTACCAGCACAGCCAGGCTAGTGGACTGGAAATGACCACTGCTCTGATGCAGTAGGTCAGTTCTTATGTTCCTCTCCTTAATTGCCCCAGAGAGGACTGAATAGGCCAAGATGTTGAACTATGCTCTCATCCCTTACCTGCCCTGGCTCAGGGTCAGGCATGCTGACAGTTTCTGCACAGTAAAGCCAATTTTAAAACCCTGTAAGAGGGCCAAGTTCCACCCAGGATGTGCTTGGCCCAGCACTGCTGGGAACCTGATACCATGTCCTTTAACCAAGAACGTGTTTACAAGGGGTGATGATTCACTTAGCATTCATAACTGAGACAGAAACTGCAGGCAGGTGAAATTACTAGAGAATTTCACATCATAGAGGAGTTGGGACTATAACCCTGATCCTGTGACAACTGAGGTCAATGGTACAGGATCAAACCCTCAGAGCACAAGTCTCAACCCTTAAAGAGGCAGGAAAAGGTTCTCTCTGCTCTGTAGGCTGGCCCCATACTAGTCAAAGCCCAAACAGTCCACGAGGCATGTCTAGGGTACCCATCGCTCTAGGTGCCACATTTAGATGAAGTTTGTGCAACACTCCTTCCAAAACAGATCATTAGAGTTGGAGGGTGAGATTAAAAAAGTAACACTTTAGTTCTCTCTCTGACTCTAAAATAAAAGATTGTATCTCAAAGTAGAATAGCCTTTCCTGTGACAGAGACCAATCAAGCTGCTTTCTCATTGTGCCCGATATTAACTCATTGAAAGAGTCCTCCTCCCACCCTCAAGCTGTCCCTATCAAAATCCTCTCTGAAAGCTATTTGGGGAGGGACAGTCTAACTCCAGATTTCAGAGTAGCAGCTGTGTTAGTCTGTATTCGCAAAAAGAAAAGGGGGACTTGTGGCACCTTAGAGACTAACCAATTTATTTGAGCATAAGCTTTTGTGAGCTAGTGAGCTGTAGCTCACGAAAGCTCATGCTCAAATAAATTGGTTAGTCTCTAAGGTGCCACTAGTACTCCTTTTCTTCTAACTCCAGAAATACCAAGAGTAATTTCTGGTAAAAATATAGATTAGGAAACTACAAATAGACCAGCTTAAAACCATAAATAAAATGTGCAAAAGTCTCTTTTGGCAGAAAGCCTAAAACTGAATTCCAAAATTCAAACCAAAAAGGCTTCTCCCTTGGGGCAAGAAGCTCAAAGATTAATATCCCAGAGATAACGATTGAAATAATGGCCTCAAACAGCAGAGGAAGGAATAATCATTGTATGTAAACATAATAGGATGAAACAGAACAAACAACCAACAAAAATCTGCACTTATACACAGCTGTAGTCAAAGCACTGTACAAATCAGCTTTTTTTTTAATACTAGTTGCCCATACTTATTTGAAGTTCAGGGCTAAAGCATCACAGTACAGATATTCTACTCTTAACATGCTGAACTGTCCCCTGAAAACTGCATGAATGTGTTGCCACCCAGGGATTCCCTTTTGGAAAGGGCCATTCCCTGCTAGCCACTGACGCTGGCTTTCAGGCTGCTATAAGAATTCAGCCCCCTGTGTACAGTGGGCAAGAATAGCAGTTTTTTCTTGCATCTTCCTTTTGTCTTTTGTCTGGAATATGTACTTGTTGGGCACACCACTGAGTACACTACTTTGCCACTTACACCTGCTGAGTAACCTACAGCATTGACCTGGCTCACAGACTTGGAGAAAGGTTGCACCCACTTAATTCATGCTACCCATGGCTCAGTGGGTGTTTTGCCAGGGCAAAAGCCTGCTGCAGGAAGTTAGAAAAGCTTTCTGGGCCTGGTGTAATCCCCACTGTCTGTGGAGTTACACCAGGAATGATTTGGCCACCTAAATCCACACTAGTGTTTTATTCCTTTTAGACCAACATATTACATTTGATGCAAGTTAAAGGGGAAGACTGTCCCTTTACAAAATCGGATCTTGGAAACAGGCAGATTTCAGTACTCCCCTTCCAGCTCCTTTGAGAGAGACAAGGGGGGTGAGGTAATATCTTTTAGTGGACCTGCTTCTGTTGGTGAGGGAGACAAGCTTTTGAGCTTCAGGTCTGATGAAGAGCTCTGTGCGGCTCAGAAGCTTGTCTCCCTCACCAGCAGAAGTCGGTCCACTAAAAGATATTACCTCACCTACCTGTCCCTTTCATATCCTGGGACCAACACAAATACAACTACACCGCAAACTCCTTCAATAGCAAATCCTTAAAAGCCAGCCTGTCACCATTTGTTTGTTTACCTTTTGCCTTTTCCTTTCCGCATGAAAGTCAGCAAGGTCAGTCTCCCTTTTGCTTATCAGGAGTTTGGCTTACAGGTTTTCAGGTCTATACAAAATTCTTCAGATACCATCACCAGACTGACCAATCTTGATAACATACACTGCTTTACCCCTTCAAGGCATTTTACCCATAACTACCTAATCCTACCTGTGAGACGGTAAAGGAGTAGCATTATCCCCGTTTTACAGATGAGGAGACAGGGTGGGATTAAGTAATTTGCCAGACGCAAGGGACTGAGCATTCAAATTTGTGAATTCCTGTCTCTGATCAGACCATTTCTATGAGGTCCACATGACTCAGACATGCCATACAGCCCTGTTGCCATTAACTTCAGACCCAGTGTCAGGGCCTGGAGTCCCCACTACCCTGGAGCCATGTGAGCCTGAATGATGCTCTCTAAAGTCCACATGACCAGCACGGAAATACACTGCTATTCTTGGGAAAGAATTACAGGTAAGCAGTGAGACTTTCCCTTATTCCCAATCCCAGCTGTAACTGATTGGTACTTATCTCTGCTCCTGTCATACTGCAGAGACAATTTCAGCAGATAACCGAACAAGCTTCAGATATTTACTACACAAGCAGCATTTTGTCTTGTCTACAGCCAAACGTGGAAGGTGCGTGTCTGTGATAGCTGCTTCCAGAAGTCTGCATGCTGCCCTCTCGCGTCATCCCTTGTTCCCCCCCCCCACCCCCTGCTATGAATAAGGAGAGGCCTTTCTGGCTTCTCCTTCTAGTGAATACCTCCATTGGCCCTGCAGTCTGCCCCTTCCTTTGGCTGCAAGCTCTCAGCACTCGCACTGTTCCTCTGCCGGGTCGAGCAGGCCAGCAATGCCACTCACAGCTGCAATACCCTCCTACCATGGGACCCAGGGAGATCAGAATCCGCTACCATAAACTGCTTGCTTTGTGCCATTGCTGGCACCAGGTACCCAAGTCTAGACCCAAGCAGCAGCACAAACTTGTGTTCACTGCACCCCCAAGCTGCTCTCTGCTGAAATTTATTCATTTACACTTTGAATCCTACTTCTGTTGAAGTCAATAGGGGCAGGATTCGATCTTTCACTTTACCCCTCAGTCCATTAGCTTCCAGCCTCCAAAAGTGAGCTAGAAAGCAATTAGGTTGGTGTCTTTCCTTGCTTCTTTAATTCAGTTCACAGCCACAAGGGCCCATTAGATCATCTATGTCAGTGGTTCTCAACAAGGGCTATGGGTACTCCTCAGGGTACCCAGAGGTATTCCAGGGGGTACATCAACTCAGCTAGATATTTGCCTAGTTTTACAACAGCCTACATAAAAAGCACTAGTGAAGTCAGTACAAAACAAATATCATACAGACAAATGACTTGTTTATACTGCTTTATGCACTGAAATGTAGGAACAATATTTATAGTCCAGTTGATTTAGTTTATAATTATACGGTCAAAATGAGAAAGTAAGCAATGTTTCAGTAATAGTGTGCTGTCACATTTATGTCTGATTTTGTAAGCAAGTAGTTTTTAAGTGAGGTGAAACTTGGGGGTGCGCCAGACAAATCGGACTCCTAAAAGGGGTACAGTAGACTGGAAAGCCACTGATCTAGTCTGACCTCCTCCCTAACACCCAGTTATCTCTGTATTACGCACAATTACTTGACAATTAAGTGATATTATGAAGTTATTATGGAATTGCTGTATCATGGAAAACCCCAGTCTCAATAAGTATTCACCATTGCTGACAGGGCCTGTAGCAGGCACACACAAACTGGAGGCCAGTGAGGGGAACTTAACTTTAGCAACTGTGTTTTGACTGGATGATAGGGATTCTAAGGAAATTTGCTTGAGCTGGAAGGAGCTCCATCCTTCTCTGTCTGATGGGAGTGGAGAAATGGAGAGTTTCCAAAGCAGGAGACAGGCAAAAAGTGATGACCGAAGCAAAGGGTTATGAAAGCACTCACAGGAAGTCTGGGCAGGAGGACAGAAGCAGACAGACTGACCAAGGTCAGAGGAAGCAAGCTGACCTGTGGGAAGAGAAGGCTCCAAGTTTCAGAACACAAGCCATGCACTGGAACTGAAACAGAAGGATGCTGGACAAGCCCAAAGGACTCTAACCCCAGCCCCAGGACTCCCTGGAGCGGTGAGGAAACTGAGGCAAGGAAATGCATGTAAGGTTTATTCTTCTTCTATAGATCTGTGTATTTCTCATATGATTAAGTAAAGAGCAATAATGTGTTAGACTTCTGTGCAAAGAGTGTGTGTGTGTGTGAGAGAGAGAAACCAGCAGTTTGACACCTTTGGGTGAAGTTCTGGGAGAAGGTGTGTTTAAGCTACAGGGGGAGTCAGAGGAATAAGCACTACTTCCAGAGAGTGAGCAGGGGGAGTATGTTGTCACAGCTCTCGGGAGAGGGTGCTAGACAGAGGATCTGCACCCCAAACTTGTGCCTTGGGACAGTGCCCGGGCTCTGTTCTGACTCTGGGACTTGAAACATGCAGGGATTCAACAACTGGATCTCCTCACTGCAATCCAGTGAGCCATGAACAGGGGGAGCCCAACCAGGTCTGTGACAGGCCACTAAGATAGGTCATATATTCATATATCACACACACAAATTGTGGAGGAGGAAGTGGGAGGAGTTACAAAGGGATCTCACCAAACAGGGTGACTGGGCAACAAAACGGCAGATGAAATTCAATGCTGGTAAGTGCAAAGTAATGCACACTGGAAAAATAATCCCAACTATACATATACAATGCAGGGGTCTAAATTAACTTTCATTAGGCAAGAAAGATCTTGGAGTCACTGTGGATAGTTCTCTGAAAACTTCCGCTCAATGTGCAGTAGTGGTCAAAAAGGCTAAGAATATATTAGGAAAGAGAGAGAAAATAAGACAGAAAATATCACAATGCCATTCTGTAAACACATGGTGAGCACCTCCCCATGAATATTACATGCAGTTCTGAGCGCCCCATCTCAAAAAGGATATAGTGGAAATGGACAAGTTTCAGAGAAGGGCAGCAGAGGTGATAAAGAGTCTGGAACAGTTATCATAGAGGACAGACGATAAAGATAAGGGCTGTGCAGCTGAGAAAACAGACTACCAAGGATGGATACCACTGAGATGTAGAAAATCATGACCGGTGTGGAAAAAGTGAATAGAGACGTGTTATTGACCCTTTCACACAATACAAAAACTAGGAATCACCAGGTGATGTTAATAGGCTGCAGGTTTGATACAGACAAGAGGAAGTAGTTTTCACGCAGTACATAAGTAACTTTGGCACTCATTGCCACAGGATGTTGTGATGGCCAAAAGTGTAAGTGGGTTCAACAAACAGACTGGTGGTTAGGTCCATCAATGGCATTTATCCAAGATGGTCAGGGGGACAACCCCATGCTCAGGGCAACCCCCCCATAATTGTCCTGTTCTGTACACTGCCCCTGAATCTCTGGTACAAGCCTCTGTCAGAGACAGGATCCTGGGCAAGATGAAGCATGGTCTGACCCAGTGTGACAGTTCTTCTGTTCTTAAGTGGCACTGCTCTTTACCTAATAGCCTGGTGGTTAAAGTACTTATCTGGCATGTGGGAGACCCAGGTTCAAACACCTAAGAAATTCAGAAGGCTAGAAGCGTAATAATGGTGTGCCCGTATTCCAACAGGGCAAGCAGGATGACCCTGGGCAACCACAGGCCAGTTACCCTGACATCAGTCCCAGGCAAAATAATGAAAAAGTTGATAAGGGATTCTATTAATAAAGAATTAAAGGATAGGAATAGAATCAATGCCAGTAGACATGGTTTTATGGAAAATGGGGCTCATCAAATAAACCTGATTTAATTCTTTGAGGAGATTATAAGTTTGGTGGATAAAGGTAACTGCAAAGATGTCATATGTTTAGACTTTTTGAGGCCTTTGATTTAAGGAATCATGTTTTAGCCCCAACAGATATTAAAGACTGAATGTCAGGGATTTATAATTGAGCCATTAAGCACATTTTGCTCCTCCAGAGCCTACACGGTTGATATAGTCCAGTGCACTATTTTTCTCAGCCCTCAGAACTGTTGTGGAGTAAATCACACTGCACACAGTGTTTCCCTATTAATCCATGCCCACTTTTCCCCTTCACTGCATTCGATAGCCACAAAGACTTGTTGCACCAAGAGAGGGGAAAAAACGACGACTCCTTCCTCCTCACTGGTTCAGACTTAATAGGTGCTGCCTTCCCATTTTATTAAACAACATGTGGCGTAAGGCTGAGAGTTTGTTTTGCCCAAGAAATACTGGGTGGCACTTTAAGGTCATTTACCACAAAGCCCTGAATCATATCGAGAGTATGATTTGAGGGCCAAACAAGAAGCAAATGACATATATATTATTAATACCTTACAGTTGGACACAGTGTTCCCTCTAACTTTTTACATCCATGTGGGGAATGAATTTTGTTATGTGCACCAATATAGAGGTGATGTGTGACACATCACCTTCATATTGGTGCACATAACAAAATTCATGTGGTGGGGATGGAGCTGAAGGATTCGGAGTGTGGAGGGGGCTCAGGGCTGGGGCAGAGGATTTGGGTGTGGGTGTGATGGCTCTGGCTGGAGGTGCAGGCTCTGGGGTGGGGCCGGGGATGCGGGGTTCACGGTGCAGGAGGGGGCTCAGGGCTTGGGCAGAGGGTTCAGGTGTGGGGGGGTACAGACCCTGGGGTGGGGCTGGGAATGTGGGGTTTGGGGTGCAGGCTGCCCAGGGGCTATGGTGGGGAGAGAGGACTCCCCCCAGTCTTCTCTCGCCTCAGTAGCTCAGGGCTGGGGGAGAAGCGCCTCTCCCTGGCGGCAGCTGGGTGGCCACGCAGCTTAGAGGGAACTTAGGTTGGGTAGGAACTTTTCATTTTGATCCAGCCACCACTAAAAATACAGTCATCTCTGGGTGCAATACGGCAGGTGCTTAACAGCACTCAGCAATACTACACCAGTGTTTTAGGACAGCAAGTGAAGAATCCCTTATCCCATTGAGTCTCTGGGAGTAGATAGCTTCTTATAGGGCAGCTGGTGGTGGACGGGGGAAGGGAAGAGATTAAAAAAATACCAGGGATCATACAAAAGAGACCTGACCCTAACCAAAAACATATAAAGAGCCAAACTCTGATAGAGGCTCAGCACGGAATTCAGAGGGACCTGGAGCTTGGATCAGCTATAAAGAAGCAACTTTTAAAAGAGTAAGAGTAAGAGTAAGGTCTTTGGGGCAGGTATCTTTCACTGTTTGTACAGCACATAGGACAATGGGGCCCTGATCTCTAGGCACTACTGCAATACCAACAACCAACCAACCACCATAGGCCTGAATCAAAAGAATACCCTCCATTCTAAACGTTTGGGATCATTCACATCTTGAGCCTAAGGCTGCAGCTCAGCCCATTCTCTTGATCAAGTGTAAAATGGACAGACTATCTTCCTATCTTCTCTTCTCTTCCATTGGGCTTTCATCCAAAATTCCCTGATTAATAGATTCCAAGGCCAGAAAGGACAATTGTGATCTAGTCCAGTGGTTCGCAACTAGGGGTGCGCAGAGGTCTTTCAGGATATACATCAACTCATCTAGATATTTGCCTAGATTTACAACAGGCTAATAAAAATCACTAGCAAAGTCAGTACAAACTATAATTTCATACAGACAATGATTTGTTTATACGGCTCTATATACTTTACACTGAAATATAAGTACATTATTTATATTCCAACTGATTTATTTTATAATTATATGGGAAAAGTGAGAAAGTAAGCAATGTTTCAGTAATAGTGTGCTGTGACACTTTTGTATTTTTATGTCTGACTTTGTAAGCAAGTCGTTTTTAAGTGAGGTGAAACTTGGCGGTACGCAAGACAAATTAGACTCCTGAAAGGGGTCCAGTAGTATGGAGAAGCTGAGAACCACTGATATAGTCTGATCTCCTGTATAACACAGGCCACAGAACTTCCCCAAAATAATTCCTAGAGCTTTTAGAAAAACATCCAATCTGGATTTCAAAATTTCCAGTGATAGAAAAATCTACCATAACCCTTGGTACGTTGTTCTGATGGTTAGTTACCCTTACTGTTAAAAGTTTACACCTTATTTCCAGTCTAAATTTGTCTTGCTTCAACTTCCAGCTATTAGATTGTTATACCTTTCTCTGCTAGACTAAAGAGCCTATTAGTACTCCATGTAGGTACTTAACCTCCTCTTTGCTAAGCTATGTAGAGTGAACTCCTTGACTCTATCACAATAAGGCAGGTCTGTCACTATAAGATGGCTGAGCTAGTTAGCCTGGGTCATCACTAGACCTTGATCTACAAACAGAGTTGGACCGACATAACTAATGGTGCTGTATACCTACAACTGCAACTCTGTCTGTGGTTGCACACTCTAGGCACAAGTTAAAATGGATATAAGCCATGTTTAAACAGAAGAGCATCAGCAGGAGAAGTTGTACTAGTTCAATGCCAATTGATTTAGTTAAACCATTGCAACTTCCGTTAGACAAACTTTGCTTCTTCCACCTCTGCTGAAGGAAGTCGCATCTCACATTTGCTCAGTACCCCTTTGCTTCCCCCACAATGTCCAGGAAAAAATGTTTTCCTCCTCTCCAATGCTCTATAAACAGAAGCAGCTTTCAATACTGTATTGCCAAAATATCCTGTTATGTTATCTATGAGCAGCAGAGGGTGCCAGTGTTATTCTTACCTAAGGGACCAGGCACTGTTCGGTGATAAAAAGTGGGAAAATGAGGGCTGAAGAAGTAGTACCAGAAGAGTTTGTGTTGGTGGACGTGCTGCAGAGTTATTCCAAGGCTCAAGATGAATAATAAAAGTGTAACGAATTCCTGGCCACTTAGAAACTTCACAGCCGTCATTATACTACAGACTGTGGTCACCGAAATACCATGGCAGGGCTAGGATTCAAATCACTCTGGTCCGAAAGCACAGACCCCTGCCCCTGGAGCTAAGGCAGCTGTTCATTTGCAGCATCAGTGCTATGGCACAAAGCCGAGCACATCCAGTTCTACCTGTCAGGCAGTATGGCACATACCATACCCCCCCATCCAGCTTGTTACATACGCTAGGATCTGTATAGCACTTTCATGTTTGTAAAGCACCTTGAAAAAAATCTAACCAAGCTAATCCTCACCACAAGTCTACAGCAACTGATGAAATGCATTTTTAGAGAAAGATGACATCCCAAACCTGAGCCCCTGAGCCTGGCTTTCTGATCAACTCGTATTTCATTGATCTGTGATGACTTCCCCATCTTAACTTGTTCATGCTGTCTCTGCACACAGCTTAAACCCTTTGCAGTTAGATACAGAAACATAACAGTCTCTACCTCCAGGACAAACTGGCCATCATCCCATTGTGATTTGACAATGAAACATTATTGTAGTTCCCTAGGACCCTTTTGGGTTCTGCAAGCTTGACCACTATTCCAAAATGGAGAGGATCTTGGAGGCAGAGGAAATGGGACAGCTGGCAACCCAGGTACATTGATAAATGCATATCTTAAAGCAGACTGCAAGATCTAGGGAACTGATCACCGTCAATACTTCACCTGAGATAGCCCTTGAATTTTAAGATAAGAGGTAATGGCTGGGGGTTGAATAAGGGACTGATACACAAAGCTGCAGTCAGGATTTCTTTACACAAAGGTTGCTGAACAGAGAACAAACTATCCAAAGCAGTCTGTGACAGAAATAAGTAGAGACAACAGTGAAGCTGAACAGAGTTTTGGAAATAAGGCTAAACTAGCCAGCTGGGTCTCTGGATGGAGGAACCAAATGTGTGTGTGTGGTGGGGGGAGAGAATTAGATTTGTACCCCTCACCAAAAACTGTGTGTGATGTTTGAAAGACTTCAGTTACCCACCTTCCACTCACCCTAGTATTTTACCATTTCTGGACCTTTGAGCTTCTAGATTTAGCAGAGCTTGAAGGAGAAGTATTGAAATACCACAGATAGGGCTGTTCAAGAGATTTCCTCCCACCCTCCTCAGTTTTGCAGACCTGAGTGGTTTAAAATTTTCTAACAGTGTATCCCTACATAGGTCCCACTGGCTTTTATAAATCTTGTATGGCACCTAGCTATACAGAGGTAAGAAATGCTTAAATAACCCAGCTGAATGCTAGCTATATATCCAAGCTTTTGTGATGTAGGTGAGTATTTCTTGGACCCATACACCAGCCTTGATGGAGCTGAAAGTCATTGCCTGGCTCTGGCCCTACTCGGGACTGTAATTTGACTCTTTCTTTATTGGCACGCCGATACCCAATCTTTTGCTTAGCCAGCAGCATGGAATATATTATTCTGGCTGATACTTCAACCATCAGAAATACACAAGAGCATGCTAATGTGGGGAGAGGACTGGGGAAGACCAGCATTTCCTGGGTACACCTGGGGAATTGCCATTTTTTTGCTCATATAGGAGAACATAGTAGCCATGAACACCGCACATGGAAACGACTCTGCTGCTGCTGACCATGCATGTTTTTTACCCCCTGAGAAAAGGACACCTACTGGATCTTTACATGGCAAGGGGAGTATTATAATTGAAAAATCCCACTACGCATTATGGGTCCTGAGTTCCTACCAAGATTTCCGAGAAGGGTGGAGGTAAGCTAGGAAGTGTTCTTGCTGTGGGAGAAGTCTTTTCTAAATGTAATTAAAAAGTAAGGATATTTTCTGACCATATGCTATCTAAAAATGGCACTTGTGAACTCAGCATATCTGCTCCCTGTGGATCTGTGGCGTGTAGCTAGACACCAACTGGATAATCAGTTCAGATTCTTTTAGGCTGGAAGATCTTCAGGGAAGGGAATCTATATTGTTGATGTCTGAACAGGGCCAAATAGTCACCATATAATTAGTTTCTAACTCACTTTGCTAACACAAACTAGAATTAACGGCTGTCAGCCAGGTAGCTATGGGAGAGCAAGGAGCTCTGTTCAAGCTTTCACAGTCCACAACATTCCAGTTAAGTTCTGAGAGCTGAACTTTGGCACTAGGGAAGAAACCTGTGGGACTGGAAGCTAGAAAATCAGACTTTCACTTGATCAAACCTCACCTGGAAGCCAGAGATACCATGAGTGTCTTGCTCTAGGGTCTTTTTTCTAGAATTACTTTTCTGACATAGGCCTCAGTTCAGCAAGATGCTTTCGGCACATGCGTGACTTTGGCTTCATTGGGCATGAAGATGGGCATGTACTTGAGCACCTTGCTGCAACCAGGGTCCATAATTACACTTTAAAACATTATTATAGACCCATATTTATCAGAGATGGAGAACTGCACAAGCGCCAAGCCTTGCCCACACGCACAAGTTGTACCAGTGTGACTAACTTGGTTTAAAAACTAGTTAAATCAGCGTATTCCACTTGTGTGGACACTATGAAATGGAATTAGTTTCTAAAGCGGTTTTGTTAAATTGGTAGGTGGATGTGTAGGCAAGGCTACACGTGTTCACAGGGCTTGTCTAGACTAGGATAAAAGTGGATTTCTGAAACATGTTAGTTAAAAGGCATTAGCTAACTTGTCTTCCCACACTATTATAGAAAGGTAAGTTATAGTTTAAAACAAGTCTGCTGGTGGAGGTGAACCCTCCAAGGGGAAGCCAGTGCCACAACATGACCAGCTGACGCGTGTCAAACACAAGCTGCCTGTCTATGCTAAAGTATTAAAACTTATTAGCAAACACATTTTAAAAGTCTCTCTAAGACAAGCCCATAGATATAAAATAGTAAACTAAGGGGTAGTTCTGAGATGGAGGCTCTTCTAGTTTTCTATAGAAGAGAAGCTTAGACACGGATTTCTGAGAAGCTGACAGCACTGTGACAAATACAAAAGGACTAGCTGTGCATAATCATTCCAGTGTAGACTAGTAGAGAAAATCGCTTTGAACTAGAAGAACTTCATTGTAAACTCTTTGCACTCTCAGGCACATGATAAGGAGCATACAGCAAAGTGATCAGAAAACTATTCTCCTGCCATCCCAATTCTGAAGTGGCACTGGGCTGACTCTGATGAATGGCTGCTGCCATATTTGGGGTAGCCAGCTGATAAGAAGTTAACAAATAGATGACCAGTTTTTCCTGTATCAAATACAGAATGCTGTCACTGTGAGCAAATTCTTAAGTCTGTTCAATGTAATAGACAACCCAGTAGGATATGTGTATAAACATCAACAGTCAATACCAGACTATGGCAATTACATTTTGTAGTGGCTTTTTTGTGATGGTCTTATAATTGCATACTAGCTCTGTAGATATTTGGTGTTGAACGCGGGCTTCAAGTGAATTTTAAATCTTGAGTTACTCAGCTGTACAGACAAATGCCTGTATAAAGTTATTTGTTTCACAAACCTAACTTTGCAGTGGGCTCATATCTATTTTTTCACAGGAGGTAGGTAAACAGATGATTTCTACACACATCTGTTGCTCTTTGTTTGGGGAGTTGGGATGGTCTTAATATAGCGTTGAATGCACTTATCTCATTATAGGTCTCCAGAAAGAAGTACCCAGGGCGAGGAATTCCCATAGCCAATTGGGAATGCTGAAAAGAGTGGCTGTGTTAACATGCTACAGTTTAAGAATGCACATCTTTAAAAAAGTAATTGCAAGTCTTGCTACTTCTATTTTACAACTTTTCAGTTTTGGTGGTAGCGTAACTTCTTGCTGTGATGTAATTGAAGAATTTGATGAAACAGTATTTCTTTGAGCAGTACTGTACTCAGAAAATCTGTACCTTAGGGCTTGATGACTGACATCTTTCCACAATTCTAACAGTAAGTGGAGTGCTACGGTTGGGTATTATGGGGAAGATGGCATTCTCCAGCATCAAATGATAAATCTCCAAATCTAATTGTAAACAGGGACCCATGGAACAGGTATTTTTCGAATGGAGTCGCACAGGGATCAGTGCTTGGCTCTATACACTGTTTAACATTTTTATCAATGACCTGGAAGAAAACAAAATTATTCATAAAGTTTGCAGATCACAAAAATTGGGGGGGAGTGGTCAATAATGAAAAGAAAGGGTCACTGACACAGCGGGATTTGGATTGCTTGGTAAACTGGGCACAGGCAAACAATATGCATTTAATAAAGCTAAATGTAAATGTTTACATTTAGGAACAATGAACACAGGCCATACTTACAGGATGGGGGACTCTACACTGGGAAGCAGTGACTCTGAAAAAGATTTGGGGGCATGCTGGACAATCAGCTGAACATGAGCTCTTAGTGGGATGCTGTGGCCACAAAGGTTTTTATGTATCCAAGGATCACAAAAGGGAATCTGAAGTAGAAGTAGAGGGGTTATTTTACATCTGTATTAGGCACTGGTGTGACCGCTGCTGGAATAGTGTGTCCAGTTCTGGTGTCCACAATTCAAGAAGGATGTTGATAAATTGGAGCGAGTTCATAGAAGAGCTGTGAGAATGACCGAAGGATTAGAAAACATGCCTTGTAGCAATAGACTCAAAGAGATCAATCTAATTATCTTCATAAAAAGAAGGTTAAGTTAGGACTCAAATACAATCTATAAGTAGTTTCATGGGAACAAATATTTAATAACAGGCTTGATTTTTAAATCAAGACTGGCTGTTATTCTAAAAGCTCTGCTCTAGGAATTATTCTGGGGAAGGTCTATGGCCTGTACTATACAGAAGATCAGACTTAATGACCACAATGGTCCCTTCTGGCCTTGAAATCAATGAATAACTGAACTCCAAGACCCCAACTACCGCCTATACCAGGAAAAGTCTGATCGAGATTGAAACTTTGTACAACATGATCCCCCCCGGTTTCTAAATTTTAAAGCTATGCAAGGCCAGTTATATTTTGGATCCTCAACATTTCAATACATCTGAAGCTCTAGACAATCATCTAGGCAGCTGCCTCACTCTAGACCAGGGAGGAAGAACAAATATTTTCAAGTATTTAATTGAGCAAGCAAACATGTACGATACTAGGATATGACTTTATAGCCTTTTACCACTGCTGGTTTGTTTTACTGCAGCACTTAAGAACCCTGCAAAAGGATGAAGAAAAACGTGAGTATCTTTAACACAGCACAAATCTGGGATGCATCAAGCTTGTAACCCCAGATATAGAGACAAGTAACTCCAGAAGTCAGTCCTACAGCCAAGGCAGAACTGTATCCCATTATTAAAGGGTGCTCCATGGTATATCTGATCGCTTTATCATTCCACTGCAATCATTTTAAAGACGAGCCCCAAGTGAAATCAAAAGCAAGGGATAGGAAAGAAAGAAAATACATCCAAGCCCTTTCTCCCATTAATGAAGCAGATGATAGTTTTGCTCCATTGGGAATCCCCTCAAAGGACCTATTCAAAAATCGCAGGATTCAATTTCTGAGAATCAGAGCTAATTATTTCATAGTGTGTGTTGCCAGCAAGATGCATTTGAAAGGATTCACTATCCCATCTTGAAATACTTGAACCAGAGCCCAAAGGAAACACAAACAAGAAGAGACAACAACATTATTTGCATGAAGAAGCAGTGCTCTAGAAGTTATCTATGTGTTAGCAGAGACAACTTGCATGCCCTTTTATCTGTAGCATATGTACAAATGTAATTCAGGTTGATTTGATCTGCTTTTTCCTCCTTAGGAATGCTGTATACTCTCAAGAGTTCTTAACTAGAAAGAACAAACATTTGGATTTACTAGGGAATAGCAATTGTGGAACAGAATATCACTTTCTTTCTTTAAACATGGCAGCCGTCAAGCTGTTTCAACTGGCCAGTGACAGTGGGTACGTGAATAAAAAAAAAACCCTAAAAAGAATAAAAAGGGGAAAAAAGCACTTGGAGCCATTTCTAGATTTGAGATCTGAGGGCCAGAATCAGAGAGATTTTCTTTTTAAACTTTCTAAAGCAAGACAAAATCAGGGATAAGCATCTCATCTCCAGCGTGCTTCTTGGATTTCCCTGTGTAGCCTGCAGTCTTTCCACTGGTATCCATAGGAGGACTGTATGCACAATAAAATGGGACAGAGGAGGCCATTGTGTGGGTTAGTGAGCTGAAGGCTGGGAAGAAGAGACTATGACCCTGACGCTGAGGGGCATATGATAATTAAGTACAAAACCCATGGCTATAGGGAGAAGATATATTTTGTTTTGTTACTGAATTTCATATGGAAGAGACAGGAAGAAAATGTGGGGGGGAGCGGGAATTAGAAATATTGCTGTGCTCTTCAGTGATGTAAATGTGATTGGTCTCGTTTGTAATGCACCCATCACATGGTATCTGAGTACAAGAGTTAAAATCACAGTGTGTTCTAATGAGTCAAAGTAGAATCTTCTGCCATATATTTTCTCAAATGTAATGAAGTTCCCACCCCCCCACCCCCAAAACAAAAAACAACAAACAAACAAAACGGAAGATCCTTGATTGGCATATTTTCCTTGGTCTCAAGTTAACAATAAGTGTCAGTTTGCAATGTGAATGCCCTGTAGTACATACACTGATCCACGAGATGTCTCTATAAGAACCCAGAGTGGAAAGGCAGAGGAAGATTGGGTACAGAGATGTTAGTGGAAGGAAACAGAGTGGGAATATGGCTAGTGGGTCCTGAAGAAAAAGCTGAAATGGAACCTGGACAGCACTCTAGCTCTCACCCAGGTCTGGCGTCCCATGTTCATTAGTAGATACAGCAAGACTTTGCCACTGAAATCTGTAACACAGCATAGGGCATTGGCATGAGGGAAAAGCCCTGTTTACAAATAATTTAAAATAGCTTATTGCGGTAGTGCTCAGAAACTCCAGCCAAGATCAGGCCCCCCTTTGTACTAGGCAGTGCAAAGACACATAGTAACAGATACTGCAGGCCCCAAAGAGCTTACTACCCAAGAAGAGGGTCAGAGGGGAAACAGAGACACACAAATCATATCAGAGATGGCCCACTCCATGAAGTGCAGGGGAGTTTAGACACAAGATTTTGGTTCAGCCCATTACAGATTTAGCCTTCCCCAAGGTCAGATTTGACCATCCCCACTTACTGCTTAGTGCTTACTGTGGGAGTGCTTACTGCAACTTTAATTTCTAACTCCCTGAGGGGCGGGAGGAGGAGGGACAGTAGGAAGGGCACAAGTGCTGCAGGGTACAAATGGTTGCATGGCTTCTGCTGAAGAGAGAGCACAGAGACTAGAACAAGGGAATGACCCAGTGCTCCATCCAGGCATCCAGAGATCAGTGCCAATGTCAATGTGATTGAGTGGCTGCACACCCATCCCCAGGGTGGAAAGCAACCCTCACCCCTCTCTCAGACCTTCATACACTCCTCCAGTTTCCCCCAACCAGTTATCCCGTCCCATGGGCAGGCCCAGGACAACTAGAAACGTGCCAGAGAGAGTTCTCTCACTGTACATCCGCAGCAGCCTGGACCTTTAAAAGGTCCTTCATGGAGAGAAAAAGTGAGGTTTGCTTTCCACCAGGACTCGTCTTCTGGTGAAGAATGGAAGCGGGAAGCAGATGCTCTCTGGGGAGTTTGTCCCAAGAATTGACAATTTCAGCCAATACCATTGTCCACTTCAGGTTTACAAAGCGCCACCGGAGCCCCGCTGCCGGAGCTCCAGAGGTTATTTAAAGGGCCTGGGGCTCCCTGCAGTGGCAGGAGCACCGGGCCCTTTAAATCACCACTGTGGGGGGCCCCGGGCCCTTTAAAGCGCCGCCAGAGCCCTGCCGCTGCTACAGGTATTGGCGGCAGGGCTCCGGCAGGGATTTAAAGGGCCTGGGGCTCCAGCCGCTGCGGGGAGCCCAGGGCCCTTTAAGGCACCACCAGAGCTCTGGCAGTGGGGCTCGGGTGGCGCTTTAAAGGGCCCGGGGCTCCCCGGCCACTGCTCAGGCGTACTCTATTCCGGTGCGGTGCCCATGGCATATGAGGGTGACAGCTTGGAGGTGCTGTTCGACCCGGCCTGCTGAGTCCAGGGGCATCTAAGGGGTCAGCTTGGGAGTGCTGATTAACCCGGACCTCTCAGATGCTCTGTGTGTCTGTGTGTGGCTGGAAGAACCCAGCCCATGGGAACCTAGGTCCTGCAGGATAGCTCCATTGGGAGGGAACTTGCAGAAGGGAGAAATAAAGCTCCATATGAGAACACAAGTGACACAAGCAGTACATGGATAGAATTAGGGACCCCCTCCCCCCCGCCAAGAGTAACCCTAATAGATGAGCGTATCCCAAAGTAACGGGCAAATCTGGTAACAGCATATTTCCAGGAAGGGAGACAGCATTGCCAGAAATAACTGATGTAATTCTGGAGAAGTAGCCAAGCTAGGGGGGTAAATGCACATCAGTGACTTAAAAGTGAATTTGAAGAAATGACAGGTTCCCCTTTGGAAAAATCTCGGGATGCCCTTTGGAAATGGATGGGCAGATCTACTCCAGCCTTGTCGTGAGTACTTTGCACTCTGGATGAAGGGCTCTTTCCAAGCTCAATGAAATGACTAATTGATCAATTAGTCACTAAATGAAGGAAGAAGCCAACTCTAGAATGAAAGGTGGGTAGATTTCAGGCACTCTGTGCAAGTAGGGTGACCAGCTGTCTCGATTTTATAGGGACAGTCCTGATTTGGGGGGCTTTTTCTTACCTAGGCACCTATTACCCTCCACCCCTGTCCTGATTTTTTATACTTGCTATCTGGTCACCCTATGTGCCAGAGATGTTTGAGTCTGGAGGGCTGGGCCAGTCTCTGTCAGAAACCTTTGTGTGTTTACAACACACAACCACATCATAACAATGCTATTTCCCCTCATTTGACCTGGATAGGTTAATGCCCCTTGGGCCATTCAGAGAAGAGACATGCCAGGCCTGAAGCCTTCATTAGTGCAGTCATCCAGCTCCTCAACAAATGTCCACTCTCCACAGCAGATTTAACTGGCACTAACGCAGACTACAATCTGTTCAGGGAGTTTGATTGCTTTTATTTGCAGAACCTCATATCAGAGTTTGGATGTGATGAATCCTCCCCTTTAACCTAAAAGTTACAGCAAGTGGCAATGGTGCGTTTTTCCTCCAGTGCATTTTAACCCCTTTTACATATCTGACTCTGCCACCCTAGGGGCTGGCTTGGCTGGGTCTTAGCAAGACCATATTCCATCAGCATATAGGCCTCAGAATTCCTTCTTGAGTCACTCACCGGTTTGGAATTTCCCATTAAAAATAAAGTAGGTTTGATGAGCAGCTAACATCCCCAAATGGCTTACACTAATATTGCACTAGCCTGAAGTATAATACGGAGGCCCAATTCTTTATGATGTTGAGTGCCCTTAACTCCCACTGACTGCAATGGCATCTGAGAGTGTTCAACACCTCCCAGGAGACACTGGATGAGATTGGAGAAAAAAAAATCCCAATCAGGGCCCCACTGTACTACGTGCTGTACATACACATAGTAACGGACAAGGCCTGTCAGTAATTACATACACTCTAAGTTTAAGAACTGATGCAACAAGTGTGTATAACCAACACATGGAAGTGGGCATGGAGCTAAGTTCCCTCTAAGCTGCGTAGCCATGCAGCAGGCTGTCAAGGGCGACACAGGTGGGGAGAGGCGCCTCTTCCCCAGCCCCAGAGCTGTCCCAGCAGGGAGAAGTGCTTTCTCCTGGCCCCGGGCTGCTGCGGGACTGGGGGAGTCCTCTCTACCTGCCGCAGCCCCGGGACAGCCTGCTCCCCAAACCCCTCCTCCCCGGCCCCACCCCAGAGCTCTCACCCCCCCACACACACCCCAACCATCCTCCCCAGCCCTGAGCCCCCTCCCACATTCTAAACCCCTCAGCCCCACCCCTGCCACACATCACCTCTATATTGGGGCACATAAAATTAATTCCACGCATGGATGTAAAAAAATTAGGGGGGACATTGACATGGAGGAATTTTTGCATAGAGCAGCTGCACTACGCTATCTGAAGGTACTAATGATTTCCTCTTATAATGGTAATCTGCTGGTTGGGAAAGAAATTCCCTGCTTGTAGCTTTGTGAACAGTCCTATGTTCTTAAAGATGTGAGCATCAAGGCAAGTTCCCTGACCAGAAAACACTGATGTTGGTGACTCATCCCCAGTGATCCACCAGTGTTTGCAAAACCATCAAAAAATAGCCCTTTCTGTTGATGTACTCTGTGGCAAGGTGGTCTGGTGCCAAAATAGGGATATGCTGTCATCTATCACTCCCCTGCAGTTCAGGAACCCCCCATTGCTGCAAATTCATCCACTGTGTCCAGAATCATAGTCCTGCATAGCAGGAGGCAATTAATGGCCCTGCACACTTGCATGACAATGACCCCTGCGGTGGATTTCCAACTCCAAAATAATTTCCCACTGACCAGTAGCAATCCAGTGTTGCAAGTTTCCACAGTGCGATAGCCATTTCTCCATCGTCAGTGCAGCTCTCATTCTGGTGCCCCTGGGCTGAAGGATGGGGGGTGAGCTCAGAACACAGATCCAGAACTTGGCCTTGTGCCTCTGCAGCCGCTGCTCATCATCCCAAGCCTGCATTACAATGCGATCGCACCGATCAGTACTTGTTTCTCAGACCCAGAAGTGTCACTCCACCATTTGCAACTGTGAATGCCACCAACAACCTTGAATTGGCTCTCGCTATGTCCCACAGCAATCGGTCGTGGAAGGAATCATTATGTTCCCTGCTGATTCAGTGCTTATTACGGCTCTGCAAATACCAGAGGATCCTGTGTCCCACGCTTGCAACGCTTATGACAATAGTGCAGAGCTGAGCAGGCTCCATGCTTCTGTCAGAGATGGCGGACAGTGAGAAGGGCCACGTGGGTTTGTGGGATTTTGAAAAAAGGCACAGAAGTTATGGGCTAGAGATGACATTATGGGATGGAGTCAGTTGCAAGCTGGGAAGTTGACCCCTTTCTCCCAGTCACCCCTGTTCAACTCATTTCCGTCCCACCATGCATTGTCAAAGCTTCCCAAAAGACAGTGGGCTGCACAGTGGGATGTACACTGGGATACCTGCCCATGGTGCACTGCAATGTTCATTGACACAAGCACTCCTGGTGAGTTCATGGACTGCCGACGCAAGGAGTTATGTATGCACATGCTCAAGCAATACACTAACTACTATGGCTTTATGCCGATGTAACTTGCATCGACCAAAGTTTGTAGTGTAGACATAACCTAATTCCAGCAGAAGAAGGCCTTTAGTTTAGCTTACATCCCTTCCAAAGCAACATAAGCTATACCAGAGGCCTTCTTATACTGGAATTAGAGTGTCCACATGGGGAGTTAAACCAATATAATTATATTGGTATAACTAGATTAGTCTAATTGGTAAAAACTTTCTGTGTAGACAAGTGTAGTGTGGAGGCGTGGCCTCCCTCAGAGAGTGACAGGGAGGGACCACAACTGGCCCCCTGGTGGGCTGAACCAGGAGAGCCACGTCTGCCCCGCCAGAAGCGGAAGGCTGGAACAGGAAGGGGAAGTACAAAAGGCGGGCCCTGCAGGAGCCACCACAGGAGACGGATGCATCCAGCCTGCTGATGAAGCCTGCAGAAGAGCTGTCAGGGCTGCCCCCTGAGGACTGGCCAGAGATCCCAGGACCACTGGCCAACCAATACGCTGAGGAGTTGTCAGGACTGTCGCCTGCGGTCTGGCCGGGTCTCCCCGAGACGAGAGATGCAGGTACGCCTGGGTGGGGGCGGGGTAGGAAGCAGCCCAGGGAAACCAGGCAACAGTCTGGTTGGGAGCTGGCCTGATACAAGGTCAGTGTGCTGCGGGCGGATCCCCACTGACGCAGTAGCGGACCACTCTGCCGCTGTTAGGGCCCTGGGCTGGGACGTGGTAGAGTTGGGCAGGCCCGCATCCCCCCTGCCAGCGCACCCCTGGGAAGGCAGTACTCTCCCTCCGTCAGCCAGGAGGTCTGCGCTCCTCAGGCAACCCTACCTGAGCCCCATAGACTCTCTTGGTGCTCAACTCTACCTGAGCCCCATAGTCTTTTACTGGTGCTCACCCTTCTTTGAGCTTCTAGACTGTATTGGTGCTCACCCCTACTGGGGCTCGTGGACTGCTTAGCTGCTCTGCCCTGACTGCAGGCCAGAGCCCCCTCATTGCTTTGCTGCCCTGCCCTGCCTGACTGGGTCTGGGACTCAGAGACTGGTGTATTGTTCTGCCCAGCCAGAGGACTGGAGCATTAGGTGAAGCTAATTCCCCCCCTTTAGCTCTCCTTTACAGGTACCCGACAGCGAGGAGGCATGGCCTCCCTCAGAGACTGACAGGGAGGGATGGCCACGCAGCCTACACAAATCCTAAATCAAGTTTCACTTGCTTGAGATCTTGGATGTCTTACAAGAATTGGTTTTCCAGTCCTTCATAAAAGTCTTCTGGAAAAACAAGGTAGACAAGACCTGAATTTCTAATGTTAACACACATCCCTACCTTTCAGGCCTGCCTTATAATCAAACATTTCCCATCTTTCACAGAGCATCTTCAAGATGAGAACAAGTGATGGCAAACAAGGGACGGGTAGGGCCTTATGATTAATACACGTCTTGAAGTGTTGGGTGTCAATGGTATAAGCATATCACACAAACTGCGAGCACTGCTATAAAAACAGTAACTGCACCCTAGCATCCTGCATCCAAGAATGACATAAAACAAGTTGTTTGCAGTGTGATAGCCATGTTGGTCCCAGGATATTAGAGAGACAAGGTGGAGGAGGTAATATCTGTTATCTCTAAAAAACGCAAGGTCAGAGAAAAATCCATCCAAAGAAGTAACAGACTCCTACCGGAGAAAGTTCAAATTACCTCAATTAAAAAAACAAAATGCTGCATGAAATAAGTCTGATGCTGACCAGTTTTATGATGAAGCACTTTTAAAGAGGAATGGTGCCGTAACCAGGATCTCTGGTTACCTTGCTGTGCATTAATCCTCATTATTTTTTATCTTGGGGCTATTAATATCACAGAATTCCTTAATGAACCTCTCCCCAGCCTTCTGCTGCTGTCATATGCGAACTTGGCTTGTGCTGATGCTTAGAAAGTTCTGTGGCTAACGCACAAGGCCGGATGTAATAAGCGAACAAATCTGCAATTAGGGTACAGTGAGGTTTCTCTCCCCGCCACCTCCCATGAATGCTCACAAAGCAATGCATTCACAGCACTGCTAGGTTTACACTTAAACCAGCAGAGGATGCAAAGTCCAGATTTACCGTTGTTCTAATTGGGGTTCACAGCTTCCAGGGAAAGACTGGAGGGAAGTGGGGAAACAAGTCTAATTCCTCACCCTGGATGGTTCTTTAATCTCATTCAGTGAAAATAGGTTTATTTAATCTAACACACAAATCGAGTCCCTATTATCCCCAATTCCCACTCTCCAAGCCCTGCCTATTGATTTGTGGTTATCCTAACAAACTGGGAGTCATCCAAGCTGTTCGGATAATCAGGATTCCACTGTCGATACGCACAGCACACCAAGCATTTCTGACATCAGAATAATACAGAGATGTGGGAAAAAGCTTACAAAGGGCACTGGGGTAAATCCCATCCATTTCTCTTTAGGAAGGAGTATAAACACAGAGGGAGTTGATGTGTTTCTACAAAACTTTTTAGGACAGCTGAGCTCCAAAATTTGGATTTTGGCTATCCCTATGTTCAGACGTGTTTGGCTCTGGGTTGTTGTGTCAGCCATTACTGACATTTCAGGAAAGCTGAACTTTTTTACAATTCTATTTCCAGATCCTACGGCAAGGAAGATGGTTCTCATGCACAAGCACACAAAGACAACAGTGATGCTCATATGTGCTTTGTGAAGTAACTGGAAGCATCACTGAGAAAATTATGATTGTTCTGAGGGTTAGGTTAAAGGTGAAGAGATCTGGGCTCTACCTCCAACTCTGCCACACACTTGCTGTGTGACCTTGGGCCAGTCACTTTACCCATGTGCTCCAGTTTACCCATGTGAAATGGGGGATATACCACCTTGATTCCTTTTGGGTGCTTTTAGGCTTATTTCATTAATGTTTGCACAGCACTCTGATGCCAGCTTAGCTTGTGTGTGGACTTAGGAAGTTCATATGTTGCCTTTCTATAACACCTTCTACCAGAAGGATCTCAGCATGAGTAGCAGTGTCCTTGTTAGCCAGAAAAGGTGGGGAGCAGTCCAGAGTGTCACATTGTTGCAACTAATGTTTTAGCCTGCACCTGTGTTTAATACATTACTGTTCTGCTCTCTGTCTTTGAAAGCTCTTCTGTTTGTTTCATAAAAGAGTTCAGCAAGTAAGTACCTGAGAGTCTGCAATACACAAAACAGAGCCTGCCTTAGTTGGGCAGCACTACCGACAGGACGTTTAGTGTCCCAGTCAGCGGTGCTGACCAGAGCCGCTAGGGTCCCTGGGTGCTGAGCAAGGTGACCCAGTGCCTTACATGCCACGACCCAGTACTGGGTCGCTACCCGAACTTTGAAAAACACTGCCTTACAGAAAGATATGCCTTTACTTATAGTCATACACAAGTTATTGGGCTCAATACAGGGGTAACTGGGTGAAATCTAATGGCCTGTGATACACAGGAGGATCAGACTAGATGATCCAATTGTCCCGCTGGCCTTTATGAGTTGCTATAACTATAGCTCCACTGATGTGTATAGGGTTTATGGTAGAGTAAGGAGCCAGAGGCTTTGTCTCAAGGGGTTTAAAACCTGAAGGAGATGATGACCTAATGGGAGATAAGATGCAGGGAGAGAGGGAATGGGACAGGCTGCTTATGGGAAGAGCATTATGCAGCAATGCCAGCATGCTCAGTGTGTGTCTGTTTCATGTTTGCCATGGTCTGTGTGCGTTTAATGGGCCGTAATCAGGGGACTGGGTAGCACCACAGCAGAGATCAGCAAGGGAAAAGGAACGGAAAGTGAGCAGCTTTGTGGAGGGATTTGGAGGAGCAGGAGGAGGATGGTGTGCACAGAAGAGAACAGGTGCAGGTTTATCTGTCTCTAGGGGGCAAATCAGAGCCATGCAAAGGCTTGAAGGCCGCTGAACAGCTGTGACTCTGCTGCCCGGAATGGGAATGTAGGGTGTGGCATCTCCACTCCTGGCTGCCATGGAGCGAATCTCTGCATGAGGTCCCCAGCTGCAGCACGGATAGAAGGACAGGGAGGAACCGGAGTGAAGAGAGCGTAACCGCTAAAAAACAAACTCACCAGCCAACATGACGCTTCTGTTCCCCAGCTTGGCTGTTCCTAGGATTTCCCTTCAGGACCTCTCTGTCCCACACTCTAGCACCCTCTCTCCAGAGAGTCTCACCCACCTCCCTTATACGTCTGATACAATGAGTCAAACTGACTCAGTTAGCATCCCCCTGCAAGGTTCCTACACCTGCAAACAGGGTGAGACAGCAGAAGAACTTGTTACCCTCTTAGGCCTCTCCTGCTCCGGCATTGTTCTTCAGGTTCCCCACAGGTACGGCTACACAAGCAGTAGCCATGAGGAGAGCTCTAAGGGGGAGGATGAAGCCTTAGGACCTGGCCATGCTACAGTTGGAACTGTGCTAGCAATAACCATTGTCATGGACAGTTTTCTAGTAGGTTCCGCCCCAAAAACACACACATACACACTCTATGGATGAAGAGGGCAAATTCTCTGCTGGCAGAACCCCACTGATTTCAATGCCAGCAAAGAATTTTGTCCAAGGATCATAGTCTAGAGGATTAGCTTGCAACAGGGATTTCTCAAGCCACTTTTGCACCACCTAGATTCTGGGTCGCTACAGAGCCAAATTGTCCCCAGCATAAATTAGAGCAGCCCTGGGACTGCTTTAAACTCACAGCAGCCCACAATCCCCATAGTGCTTGACACTATATTCAAGCCCTCTCTGCTGGGGTCTTCAAGGGGGGAGGTGTAGCATAAAGCTGCCCACTCAAGTCTTACAGTGCACCTGTACCAGCAAAATTCTCCCCCAGCCCCTTGGGCTCATTTGCACAGTCTGTTAAAAATAAAATTAAATGCTCAGTTTGAAGCCTCAAAAGCCTTTGGAGAAGTTCAGATCCAAGTCCAAACTTCCCTGCTGGCTAAATCTCTCTGTAACAAGCATCGGAATATCCCTCCTCTTTGGATCCAGTTCCAAAGTTGGCAGCTTGAGCCCCCTCTCCGCTTGTATTGTTTTCAGAGATGCAAAGGCAGATCCCCCACATTCCAAGGCTTTAATTATCAAAGCAAAAGCTGTGCCCGCAGCCCACTTCACAGCTTCTATCAATCTGGAAAGCAGAGTCAGGTAAAGCCTTCAGGCTGTGTTATTGCCAGCCAAGTTGCTGTTTCCTGACAATTGCTGGAGGAAGTGCAGCCTCTGGAAAAAAAACATACCAGCATAGCAAGGAATAGGCCGATGCATGGCCCGAGTCCGAGGCGTGGCCAAGCTTTGTGGTGGCAGCAGGAGCAGCAGCTGCTGCTCTGCCTCAAGGCTTTGGAACATTCAAAGCCCCAGACTTGGCCCTCGAGTTATTATAGTGACACTTACTCAGACCAGCAAAAAGCCCCAGTTTAAGCCACACAATGGGAGCTGGTTAGGATAATCTCACTGCAGATATGTGCAGCAGCTGGAATACATATGAAGTCTTACAAGACTTTAAGCAGCAGCAGGTTGGAGAACACCAGGAGGCGGGGCCAGTGGGAGGCAGCGTTGTTTAAAGTTTTGAAGAGTTAGGACTCCCACATACTATTCCTGGCTCTGAGATCTCGGACAAGCTATTTAAACTCACATTTGAAAATGAGGGTAATCTCCCCTAGCTGCCAGGGGGTGGGGAGAATGACGTGTGTGTGTAAAAGCCCTTTGAAGGACTCAGATGAAAGAGGTAAGAGAAGTACAAGTTACTGCTATTGTTGGAAGTCAAAAGACCAGTCAGCTGTTGGGTTTTTTTTAACATTCTGTGCCATATTTAACAATAGAACAAACCATGACTTTAAGGAAGCCGATCTGTGTCTAAACTCACATATGAAGCTGCTCTTCCACAGTCCTCTAGTTCTCCCACAGATAGACCTCCCTGCATGCATTGCCCTGGTATCACCAGTAGCCCCTCCAATCAGCACTGGAGTCTGGTAACTGCCAATGGGGGAAGAACATTTGCTTTTGTCCAGAGTTTGAAATTTTCAGTCTAATTTCATAGACTTGAACATGTGAATGCTCTCTCTCACGCTCTCCATTCTAAGGATGAGGCACATTGGCAGGGAATGCTCGGGACAGACTGAACTGTCATTGACCATCCCAGAGACAGAAATAGTCTGTTGGTCCACACAGGAAGCTGGATCTCAGGAAATCCAGGGGCAATACAGACCAGATTTCTTCTATAAGGGACAAACTCTCCCCTAGCCCAATGGAAGCTTGAAGAAGTCCCAAACAGATTCTCACAGGATTTTCTTCTCCCTTGTGCCCCATCCTGTGCGTTTTTCCAAACAATCCAGGCCCCAGAAAGGATCCTTCTAGGACATTAGTGATGAGGAAGCGAGATTATTATTAATAATGTCGTTAGGCTGGAGGTTGGGTGAAACCTTGTGGAAGCTGGTGGCGTGATACCTGCCCTTTATTCAAAACAAATGGTAAGAAACAGTTAAGCTCATTTTTTGGAGTAAGATAGGTGAAACACAGGAGATACCGCCCAAAACAACGGCCACACGGAAGGCCAGTCAGAAGCTGACCGAAATCAGTAGAGCTAAACCAGGGATGAGTTAGGCCCCAAGAGTTCCAGCTGAAACCAATGAGCATATGGGTTCTGGCTTCTCTGAAAAATCAGGCCCAGAATAATTAACCCACAGTGATTGCTTTTATGGAGGTTACTATGGAGAAAGTAAAAAGATTGTGCCGATAGGGAAGTGACTGGCCACGCTTTTTCTTACACGAGCCCCTAGCTTTGGTTCTTTTACTTGCTCCATGGCCAGGGGGAATTGTGGTTCAGTATTTCCCCATCCGTAGAATAGGGGTAATATTTTTCTCCTGCACTAGATTATAAACTCAGGGCTGTGACTATGCTACTATGTGTCTGTACAGGGCCTAGCACAGTGCGTGGTCTTGATCTCAATAGGGACCTCTAGACATTACTGCAATCCAAATAACACCACTTCCTCCCTCACCTGGTGGCAGTGGCTGCAGCCTATAGAGGCAATAAATATTGGCAAAAGAGGTATACTGTGGAAATAATAGTGGTTGACTATAAAGGGGGAACCTGTTAAGCTGTCCTCCTCAGCCTGAGATATTTCTAGCTGAGGAGTGGGCGAACAAGAGCGGGGGAATCCTCACAGATCCTTCAGGGATGTTGACTTTGGAATAACCCAGCTGTTTAATGGCACCTGCACAAAGTGCAGGCAAAGTTTCTTTTTAAAAAGTTAATTTCCTCCCCTTCCGCCCCCCCAGCTTGTGACAAAAGCTTTTCATTTGTCCCATTTGAATATGCCAAATTTCAGCTAAGGGCAGATGTCGATGGTTAAATGCTGAGGTGCCAAGCTTCTGAGGTGCTGAGCCCTGTGAGTTACTAAGGGTACATCTACCCAGCAATAAAAGACCCACGACATGGCCACAACTAGCTTGAGTCAGCTGACTCGGGTGGTGGGGCTATAAAATTGCAGTGTAGGTGTTCAGGCTTTGACTGGAGCCCGGTCTCTGAGACCCTCCCTCCGTCATGGGCTCTTAGGGCTCCGGCCTCCAGCCGGAGCCCCAGTGTCTGCGTAGCAATCTTATAGCCCCGCGAGCCTGAGTCAGCTGACCTAGGCTCTGAGACTCCAGGAGGTGGGTATTTTATCGCAGTGTAGACATACCCTGAATGTTCCTGGGAACTGACGCCACACAGTTCTTGGCAGGTGCTAGACTCCTGAATCATGTACACTCTGGTATGACCTGAACTGTCCCCTGACTGATGCACTGTTTAAGAAGTGCTGTTTTCAGATTTACATACTATACTTAGCCAGAGCTGAGCTGTTATTCAGTAAATATTTCCGGGCTCCCAATGAGCGGAAAACTGTTTGAGGATGCTGCGGAAACTCTGTTTCCTCTCCCCTCTTAGCCAGTTTGCCTCCATTTCCTCTCTTCTCTCTTGCTTAACTCTTGGCCTGCAGTGAATTCGTCAGGCTACAGTGTAGCTTCGTTACCCTTTATTACAGTTATTGTTTATGCTGTGGTAGCACCTGGAGGCCTCAACTGCATCAGAGTCCCGCTGTGTTGGGCTTTATACAAACATACAACAAATGACAGCCCCTGTCATGGCCCAGATCATGAATGTCCAGTGACTTTCTCATTGGTGCTGCAAGACGGCAAGAGACTTCTGTGGCCCGTCCCAGGTTGCGCATAGTGGAAAAGCCATTCATTTTAGTGACCAGATAATATTTGAGTCCGTGGGTCTCATCTGCATCTTGCCTAATGCAAAATGATCATGCTGTAAGTTACCAGTGATTATAAGACATATTTAAGAGCCACCATGTGGCTTTTCACAGAAGACACAGGTCCCCAAGGAACATAGGACTTCAGTTTTACTGTTTGAAAATAAAATGGATGGAAAGTTTTACTATTTGCAGGTGGTTAGTACAGTAATCTAATTCTCATGCTGCAGACATACAGTTAAAGGAGCGTGCCTTATTTGACATCAATATTGTAATCATGGTAATATGTCTCGTATGCCTGATTTTAATGAGAGATTAAAGATCTGGATCAGGTAGGAATAAGAACCAAGATTTAGGGCCATTCATTGTGAAGCACTTGAAGAATGTGTGAATTGAAGCTACTGCTAGAGCGGAAGACAGCCCCCAGTAATGCTATACAAAATCTTAAGGTAGGATGTGAAGAAGATTCTTATATCTAGCAAACTGGAAGGAAACGTAAGGAAGCAGAATGTAATTGCCTGAAGTAGAATTAAACCAGGACACCAGGGTCAAAACCCTTTCTCAGACAAAACTGAGCCTCAGTTTTTGATACCATCTGAAAGATAAGAGCCTCATTATAGCCTAAACCCAGGCTGGTGAATGTCTCAGTACTAAGAGAGATGAGTACCACCCACTAAATGACCAACGGTCCTTTCTGCAGCACAAGGAGTTCATTGGAGGTCTCAGATTTAAGTTCTGATCCTGCTTTACCCTGTGAGATGTTAAGATCACAGCATGAGGAAGTATGGTTTATGCCAACTGTCCCTCCTGAAGGACAATTTTATTCTCTAGGGGGGAAAAGTATCTCCCCACCTCCCGTTCTGTCCCTCCAAACAATTCCTAAAGTGCAGTGCATTTCAATGCAGGCTAAAGGCCTGGCCCTAATTCCTCTTTATTGTCTATATTAATTAATTTCAAATAGCGTACTGGCAGCTGTGAGGCTGCAGATCAAGTGCACTGCCAAGATACTGTCGGTTTCTGTCAACGTTAAGGCTCTTCCTGGGGTTCCCTTTGTTGTGGATTGAAAATTCAATTACAAAGAAAACAAACAATACTGGAAAACCCAGTAGTTCAGAAAGCTGAAAGTTTCTGCCTCTGGACATATGCACTGCTGCATCGGGCAGGTGCCCGGATGCCTATCTCACACCTAATCCCAGATTCATGGTTTGGTGCCATAGGCCAGTGGTTCTCAACCAGGGGCACACATACTCCGGGGGGGACGGGGGGAGTACATCAACTCATCTAGGTATTGCCTAGTTTTACAGCAGGCTACATAAAAAGCACTAGCGAAGTCAGTACAAACTAAAATTTCATACAGACAAATGACTTGTTTATACTGCTCTATATACTATACACTGAAATGTAAGCACGATATTTATATTCCATGGTAAAAGTGAGAAAGGAAGCAATGTTTCAGTAACAGTGCGCTGTGACACATTTTGTATTTTTATGTCTGATTTTATAAGCAAGTAGTTTTCAAGTGAGGAGAAACTTGGGGGTACACAAGACAAATCAGACTCCTGAAAGGGGCACAAATAGGGTCTGGAAAGGTTCAGAGCTACTTCCATAGGCCCAGCTTCACAAAGGAATTTAGGCACCTATGCACAAGATTTAGTTGCCTAAGCCCTAGATTTAGGCACTATTGTGATCCCTCACTCAGCTGCCCCAAGCTCACTTGGTGCCTAAATCTTTACTGTAAAAGTTTCCTAAGTGCTTAAAGTTTCTGCCTCTGGGCATGTGCGCTGCTGCATCGGGCAGGTGCCCGGATGCCTATCTCACACCTAAGCCCAGCATGATCCTCAAATCAGGTGCAGATAGGCATTCCCCTATTTGTCTCACTGCAGGGCACGATCTGGTAGGTGTGCTCAGAGCATACCTAATGGCTGATGGGCGGGGTGGAGGCGATGGCAGCCTCCCTTCTAGCCTTTAGCCTAGTGGTTACCATAGGGCTTCTTAGCAGCGCTGGCCATAGATAACGTGGGACAGGGTTAATGGAGTTTCCAGTTGCATGGTCAGCATGGAGAGGGAAGGGTTACATGCCAAGCAGCTCTGTTTGAACCAGGAGGTCGCTTCCAGTTCCTGGGAATCAAGTGAGATGTTTTGGGAAGGAAGGGCTGGGAAACACAGGCCTAGGGGATTGTGGGAAAGCACTGGTGGATTCTCTGGACATGACTCTGGTGACCCAAGCTTGAGCTGTGTCCACGTGGCAAAATGACTGGGCTTGGATCCGAGTCCTAGCGGGTCTCTGGCTTGGAACCAAACCCCAGATGGGTCCACAGGCCTGAGTCAGAAAGAGCTGTGTGTGGACAGTAGGGGGTTTGGGCTTAAACCTGAGTCTGAGCCTGGCTTGACTATCCTGTGCCAACATACCCTTAGGTGCCTGACTCCAGGCAAGGGGGATTCCCAGCTGTGGGTTGCAAGCAGAGATAGGTGTCTCCCTGCAGCCTGGTGTTAGGTGCTGAACTCTGTGAGAGGGCCAGGGCTTAGCAGACACCCCTCCTGTTGGCAGAGACATTCAGAGGCGGGACCAGGAGGGCTATTTGGCCTGGGCCTCAAGCTCAAAGGGGGCCTCAAAGTTAGACACTTGTTAATTTTTTGGTATTTGATAAGTTTCGCAACTTGTTTTTACGCACATCCCCCTCGGACCAGAAAAGCATTTGTTAAATAAAAAAATATTCAACTTATGTCTCACTCTTTTTTTGGTGCCTTATTTTGTTTTCATGGGTCATCATTTTTTATTTTTACTATGGATAGGGGCCTCAAAAGCTGGAAGTGGCCCAGGCCTCTCTGGACCTCTGAGAGGGCCTCCCATTGTCTAGCATGCTGGCTTTTGTGGATCCAATTCTCAGGCACCTGTCTTCCCATGAGTTACACCGGGAGTCTAGGTGCCTAACCCAGGGTTTGTAGGTTCCAGTGATTTTCCAATACACCTACAAGTTAGGCATCACAACACTCAGTGTTCTGACATCTAAGTCCCTATGTGTGTCTGGGCACTAGTGCCTGAACGTAGTGTAGCAAATTCATAGTCACAAACAAGGCACCATTGCCAAGATTTTCTAAAGTGACTAGTGATTTCTGGGTACCTCAATTTTTTTAGATACTCAAATTGATACATTAAAGGGTTCTCAAAATTGTGAGCACCCATCCTTGGAAAATCAGGCCCTTACACAGCATCTGAAGTTGAGTGCTCAGAGTCACTGGTCCCTTTGGAAAATTTTGGCCAAGGTTGCTGGCTAAAATGTACACACGCTTGGCACAGAGACAGAGAATTCAGTATCCTCTGTGCCAAATGCAGACCTCTACATCACTGGAACTCAAGGAGATTCCAGTTGCCTGTAGTAACACTGGTAGAGGTTTGACCTTCATCCAGCTGAAGCAATATCTTAGTAGGGCTAGTATGGGAGAGAGAGAGAGAACTTTGGGCTTGGCTGCATAAGAGAGCGATCAAATGATTGCAGTGTCCCCCAATTGATTACAATGCATGTTGCATCCACAGGTAAAAGTACTTCAGCTGATTGCTTGAGGGAGGCAGCAGTTGACTGATATTACTCTTGATACCTCACTTAACTGAGGCTCGGTGAGAGGAGTGGCAGGGGGAAGGACGTGCGCAACAGGTACCATTGATGCATTCAGCTCTGCCCTCCTTGACAGGTGTCAGATGCCTGCTCCTTCAGCTGGAAGTTCCTTCTCTACCTGGCCCCTGCTATGCCCCTTCCAGTCCTCCATCTTCAGAAATGTCTTTCCCCTTCCTCCGCTATTAAGGCCTTTGGCTGGCAATCCAGCTGTGGGTTGCTGACTGACTGAACTCACTGGTCCCCTGCCCAGCCATGCTCCCCCTTGTAAATCCCCCAGTTGAATTAAAGGCTAACTGCTAATAACCTATTACCAATCCCGTGAGCCACACAGACAAGACTCCTTGGAGTATAGTATAAAGTAGAAGCGACTCCAGCATACTCTCTCCATATTGTGATGCTACCGTAACTATTGCCTTAAAAGCAGCTGATGATGATGAAGATTCACTGTCTTTGGTAACAATGGATGAAGCCATAGACCCCAGACCAGTCACTTGCCAGAAGGAGGTGACTCTATTCTGGTGCCCCAAAGAAGCAGCTATTAGAACAGAAAGTCAATAAGGCAACAGCTACATCAGCTATTCTATAGTACTAAAGTCTTCAAGGAGGGAATGAGCCTGGAACCAAACTGCTTATTGCAACAGTAGTCTGGAATACTCTCAAATGGACTTGTGGAATTCTAACAGAAACTGAAGGGGTGGGGAAGGGATTGTGTTTGTATTGACCATAGCCAATGACATGGAAGATTACGTGGCGGTTATCCTGAACTATATGGAGCAGAAGAAATAGACATATATAACACTATTCCATTCAAAGGTATTCTAGGATATCATAGCAAACAGTTGTCTCTGTATAACCTGCCTACTCCCTTTGAGGCTACATTTAGCAATTCCTTGCAAACCTGCTTTGGAGGAAAATAAAACACTTGTACAATGGGGGGCACAGGAAATACTAGAAGAACTTATGTACCCACCTGGTGGGGAAGACAAGCCTCTTTATACCGAGTGCAATGCAGAAGTTATTCATCCCTGTAGAAAGGATTCCCTCCTGATGCTGCTGTGATCAGTGCTAGCATGAATTCAGCCCCGTAAATACGATTTCCAGCAACTTTAAATCTACTAAATTTCCCCATCCTTCTCCCCCAACCCTCTGCCAAAGCATGTTCTCCATTTAGTAGCTAAGAATGATTATCCTGGGCTTGTTGGGCCCTCTGTCCCTTTTCCCTTCCTCTGTCCTTGTACGGGTTTGCACGCTAATCTATTTAAGAACTTTGCCATTGCAGCAATCTCACCATGCATTTGGGTCCCATAACAAGAGCTATGGAGAAAGAATGGTCTCTTGGTTAAGGAACAGTTCCAGATGAAAGCAATTCTGGATTCTGTTCCTGGCTGTACCACTCACTTGCTGGGCAAGTCCCTTTCCCCCCATCTCCGTGCTCCAGCTTCCCCATCTGTAAGAGTAAGATGCATAGATTCCAAGACCAGGAGAGACCTTTGTGATGATGTAGTCTGACATCCTGTATAAAACAGGCCATAGAACTTCCCCAGAATCATTCCTAGAGCAGAACTTTTAGAAAAACATCCCATCTTGATTTAAAAACTGCCAGTGATGGAAAATCTGCCCTGACCCTTGGTAAATTATCCTCACTGTTAAATATTTAGGCCTGTCTGCTTAATCTTCCAGCCTTTGGATTGCATTATGCCTTTCTCTTCCAGATTGAAGAGCTCATTATTAAATATTTGTTCCCCATGTAGGTACCTAGAGACTGTAATCAAGACTCCCCTTAACCTTCTCTTTGTTAAGCTAAATAGATTCAAGGAACTCAATCTATCACTATGTTTTTCAGTCACTTTGCTAATTTTTGTGGCTCTTCTCTGACCCCTTTCCAATGTGTCAATATCCTTCTTGAACCGTGGACACCAGAACTGGACACAATATGCTAGCAGCAGTCTCACCAGTGCCAAATACAGAGATAAAATAACCTACTTCTACTCAAGAATCCCCTATTTATGCATCCAAGGATCTAATTAGCCCTTTTGGCCACAGCAGCGCACTGGGAGCTCATGGTCAGCTGATTATCTACCATGATCCCCAGATCTTTTTCAGTGTTACTGCTTCCCAGGATAGAGTCCCCCACCCTGTAAGTCTGGTCTGTATTCTTTGCTCCCAGCTGTAAACATTTACATTTAGCTGTATTAAAACACATTTTATTTGCTTGTGCCCAGCTTACCAAATGACCCAGATCACTCTGTACCAGTGACCCGTCCTCTTTATTTACTCCTCCACCAATTTGTGTGTCATCTGCCAATTTTATCAGTGATGATTTTGTGTTTTCTTCCAAGTTATTGATGAAAATGTTAAATAGTGTAGGGCCAAGAACAGATCCCTGGGGGTCGCCCTATAAACACACCTGCTCAATGAGGAGGATTCCCTGTTGACAGGTACATTTTGAGATCTGTAAGTTAGCCAGTTTTAAGTCAATTTAGTGTGTGCCATGTTAACTTTGTATTGTTCAACTTTCTTCAGAGTGTCATGTGGTAGAAAATCAAACACCTCATAGAAGTCCAAGTATGTTATATCAACACTATTACCTTTATTAACCAAACTGGTAATCTCTTCAAAAAAAGATATCAGGTTAGTCTGACAGTATCTATTTTTCATAAAACAATGGTGATTGGAATTAATTATATTACCTTCCTTTAATTTTCTATTAATTGAGTCTCTTATCAGCCACTCCATTATCTTGCCCTGGATCGATGTCAGATTGAGAGGCCTATAATTACCTGGGTTATTCCTTTTTAAATATTGGCACAATGTTAG
The DNA here is from genome assembly GCF_965140285.1 of Lepidochelys kempii. Taxonomy (NCBI): domain Eukaryota; kingdom Metazoa; phylum Chordata; order Testudines; family Cheloniidae; genus Lepidochelys; species Lepidochelys kempii. The sequence continues at coordinate 158,967,385 of NC_136382.1, forward strand.
AATTTAGCCCTGAGCATATTAAGGCTTAATTCATGACTGTAGAGTGTTTAGAAATCTTCCAAGGGGAGGTGCAAGGTATTGTTATTGCTTTTGACCCAAGCAGTTAGCCAATATTCAGGATCTTGCAGGCTGTTTCTGTTAGGAGGAGAAATTGATGATGGAGTCAAGTATTTCTTTAATGCAATCCTGTTTACTTACCAAAATAGTACATAAAGTTCTGTTTCCCTGAACACAGTAGAAATGAGGCATTTTCTTTGCTCAGAGTGCCAACCCTCTGCCCCAAATTGCGCTCTTTTTGCATTCTCTCAGGGTCCTGTTTCCAGTGTTTCTCCTACTAACTACTTGACTTTTGTCGTCTACCTATTCTCTAGCTGCCTCCAGATGCAACTCAATGTTTCTGCTCAGACACCTTTCCATCAAACCGCACCCAATCCCTTGCATTTGCATTCTGTTTCAGTAAAACCCCTCTGCCTGCACAGCTCAGCTCATAGGCACCAACTTCCCCTCTGTCCAGTGGGTGCTTGACTGCCCCACCCCTGCCCCGTCTCTTCCTGCCCCATGCACTGTCCTTGCCCCACCCCCATTCCACCCCTTCCCTAAAGTCCCCGCTGCATCCCGCCTTTTCCCTCCGCAGCCCTGCCATCTTCCCACCCCCATCCCCCAAGTCCCTGTCCTGCCTCTTATGCACCTCCTCCCCTGAGCACGCCACATCCCCACTCCTCTCCCTCCCTCCCTCCCTCCCGGAAAGTCCTAAGTGCCACCAAACAGCTGTTAGGCAGCAGGGGTGTGGGAAGCGCTAGGAAGGAGAGGGAGGAGTGGGGACGCAGCATGCTCAGGAGTGGGGGAGAAGGAGCTGAGGAGGGGGGAGCTTGGCTGCTGGTGGATGCGGAGCACCCATTAATTTTTCTTTGTGGGTGCTCCAGCCCTGTCCACTCTATCCTTCTCCAGGTTGTCTCTTCATATCAGATTCTGTAATATCTATTTGGAGTTTATACCTAAATGAGAGTTGACAGCATCCCTTTAAACATGTTAATTTCATCCTGGGTCATCAAGCTTTATTTGTAATATATTCTCACCTGAGTTTATGGAGGGGTCACCTTTTGGATAAGAGATAAAAATCAAAGATCCTGATCACTTGAAGTCATTAAAGACGTCATGGGTATGTCTACACTGCAATAAGACACCCACAGCTGGCCCTGGCCAGCTGACTTGGGCTCAGGCTGTGGGGTTGTATAATTGCAGTATAGACATCTTGGCTCAGGCTGGAGCCCAAGCTCTGGGACCCTTTACCCCTGATGGGATCCCCAGGCCTGAATGTCTACACTGCAGTTTTATAATCCTGTAGCCGGAGCCCAAGTCAGCTGCAATGTAGATACACCCCACGATACTTTATAAAGATCCAGGGTGTCTTGGCCAAAGTTCTGTGGTTTTAATTGGATGCAGTGCGCTTCATTTCTTGACCTAAATTGCTGTGCCTTGTTTGCTGTCACCTTTTAAAAACCACTGCATCCCAGGGAGGGCTGCTTTTCAGTGACTAGCATTGGCCAAAACTTATAAAGCACTAGATGCTTTATAAATATAACATAATCAAGATATAGGCATACTACATTGACCTGTATCGTTTATTAGACTTAATCAATGCAGAATCTTTCCAACATACTTCATAGTACAAAACTTTCTGCCAACCAGTGACCTGAGATGATTTTTTTCCCTAAGATGCTTTACAGTAGACTGTTAATACATGTCACAGAAAGCATTTCATTTTACAGATCTGTATTGGTTGCTAAGCATTCCATTGGTTGCTGTGATTTCTTCTGTGCCATATATATGACACTAAGCTGATAGTTCCATGGCCTTTATTTAAAAAAAAAAAAATCAGCCATTTCCCACATGCAATACTTAAACCATGCTGCCAGGAACTGAAATATTAATAAGTAGAACTTCCTGGAATGATTTCAGTATCACTGCTAGAAACCAAAAGAAATTAACAAGCTAGGAGGTAATAATTGTGAATGGTTCAGTTACTTTAAAAGTTTCTTCACAGTAGTTAGCGAATGAGGAACATAAGATTATGCTGTGGACCCACTATATTACCTTAAGACCCTGATTCTGCAAACATTTATGTAAGTGTTTGACTTGCAAAGTCCTGGGACTGGTCACAGTAGTAAGTGATTTCAGGATTGGGGCTTTGGGTTCTCAAATCTACTAGATTAGTGATTTTGAATTAAGGGTTAGCAAATGAAATGTGGTACATTTAAAATCTTTTTAGATCTGTTTCTGGGCACTCAGCACCTTGCAGGATTACTACTTACTTGCTAAATACATGGGCTACCAAAGCTTGTCTCACTTCAAGTTTACCGTTCTCTCTTCTCCCTGGCTCAGAGTAGGGTCAGCTGTATTGTAAAACCCATTGCTAGTGATACTGTCATAAATATAAAGGGAAGGGTAATCACCTTTAAAATCCCTCCTGGCCAGAGGAAAAATCCCTTCACCTGTAAAGGGTTAAGAAGCTAAAGATAACCTCGCTGGCTCCTGACCAAAATGACCAATGAGGAGACAAGATACTTTCAAAAGCTGGGAGGAGGGAGAAAAACAAAGGGTCTGTGTGATGCTTTTGCCGGGGACAGAACAGGAATGGAGTCTTAGAACTTTTAGTAAGTAATCTAGCTAGGTATGTGTTAGATTATGATTTCTTTAAATGGCTGAGAAAATAGCTGTGCTGAATAGAATGAATATTCCTGTCTGTGTGTCTTTTTTGTAACTTAAGGTTTTGCCTAGAGGGATTCTCTATGTTTTGAATCTAATTACCCTGTAAGGTATTTACCAGCCTGATTTTGCAGAGGTGATTCTTTTTACTGTTTCTTCTATTAAAATGTTTCTTTTCAAGAACTGAATGCTTTTTTCGTTGTCCTAAGATCCAAGGGTTTGAGTATGTGGTCACCTATACAAATTGGTGAAGATTTTTATCAAACCTTCCCCAGGAAGTGGGGTGCAAGGGTTGGGAGGATTTTTGGGGGAAAGACGTTTCCAAACAATGCTTTCCTAATAAAAATAAACCCAGATAAATGTTTGGTGGTGGCAGTGGAAGTCCAAGGGTAAAATAGTTTGTACCTTGGGGAAGTTTTAACCTAAGCTGGTAAAAGTAAGCTTAGTGGGTTTTCATGCAAGTCCCCCCCCCCCCCACACATCTGTACCCTAGACTTCAGAGTGGGGAAGGAACCTTGACAGATACAATTTAAAAAAAAAGTAACCTCTTCCCAAAAATTAAGTTTTTTTAATTATTGTAATAATGCCATGCTTGGTTTGTGCAATTATCAAATAGTTGCATCTGTCAATTTGTATGGGGGCGCTGACATTGAACCAAACTGTAAACTCTGAACCAAAGTGAAACCTACCTCAAGCCAAGGGGTGCAGCAGCACCCCTAGTTAAAGCACCTATGCCTAAAGAATGTCTTTATTTTCACCATAAGCAAACTCCTTGTCATCTTTATTGCTTGCACAAATGGCTCAACAACCTTGAAGAAAAGGAAACATACAATTGAGAATAAAATGTAAACTTTCAAATGTAGTCTGCTCCACTAAACTGTGTGTGTGCGCAGAGGAGAAGTGCCCCAAGGTAAGTTATATTACAGAACCAAAGCCTATACCCAGATAGAAGTCTGGATTTGGATCCCCTTTAGTCACATTGAATAGTGCCTTACTCCCCAAGTGGGCCCATTGAAGCCAATGGAAGTAAGGAGCTCCTCAACATGAGTAGGGGTGGTAGAATCTGGACCTGAGCATGCACTACTTGGCCTTACATGCAGTTTATTCAATGGCGAGAAGAATCAGGCTCTTAATGGTTGGGGGGGCTTGTTTCTAATCATTTTTTCCTCCTCCCCTTACCCTTCCCAATCTTCTCAAGTTCTTCTGTCAGCCTTAGCTGGTCCTGTTCATATTTGTTCTCTTTGTTAATGAATTCAGTGCTCATTAAACAGGCGGGATAGACAATCCTAAAGAGTGAAATTTATCCATAGAACAGGCATAGACAACACAATCTTCTTAACACTGTCCTATCGATGTGCCAGCTATGCCCTGGAAGGAACTCCATCCAGTGGGAGTTTAGTCCCCATGTCTCACTTGATCCTTGTACTTTCCTAAGATTGCCTATTAGTGCCAAATAGGGTGATGGATTTGTGAGATGGACAAGTGCCTACATGGAAGTGGATTGAGATCCACCCACTCGTTTCATATAGGCCACTTAACAGCTAGCAGAAGGTAAAGAAACTTTTAGTTCATAGTTATCGGAGATGGATTTGAACTAGCCACCTAGGGGTAAAAAATCTCCTCATGCAAATATCATTAGCCTGTGAGCCATCCACTCCTCAGCAGCACTGATGATGGTCATTCTGAAACTGCCAACACTTTTGTTACGAATATACTTCAGCATGGTAATTGACAAACTTCTTCTACACAAGTGAGAAATGGTGAAACATAAGTAGGGAAGGGCAGACTCAGAGAACCTACAGAACTCATCACCAAACCTCACCTCCTCTTTTTGTCCACATCTCAGTGCTGAGCTCTTCACCTTATAGGAAGACATGGCAACATCTGCACTGTGACATGGTGATTCTGTCCTGGAGGGACAAAGTCTGAAAAGTGGGGAGTAGAGCTGGATAAATAACATTTCTTTTGTTTTGGTGAACCAAACTTTAAAAAAAAAAGTCATGGTGTGTGTGTGCGCACACGTGAATTCATTCAGAAATCAACCAAAAATTGTTTGAATTGCTGGATGAAAAAGTTAAAAATCTTTCATTTCAGGTTGAATAAGGGGTTTTATTTATTTGTTGCAGGGTTTCAGACATGTATGGTTTTGGAATTTCCCTGCATTTAAAGAACAAACAAACCACCAGTCATCTTCCTGAAGGGGGAAAAAAAATCTAGATGTTTTGGTTTGGAAATGTTGAAACAAGCTGTTCTGGCTTATTTTTATTTTGCGGAGGGGGGGGGTAAAAGTCTTTGACCAAAACTATTTATCAAAACTGACTCAAGTTTACAAAATAGTATCAGTTGACCCAAATCTACTTTTTTCAGTCAAAAGCTATTGGCTGAAATTTTTCATGCAAACTGTAGTGGTAAATATCTTTTTACGTGACAGAACCGGACTAGCAATGTCCAAGCTGGGATGGTCAGACTCAGATTGCACTCACTTGAACCATTTGTGAGTGTTTAGGTTCTTATATGGCCCCAGTCATTGTAATGTTTCCTCTGCCCCACTACACACAACCTCAATCTGCTTGGAAGTCAGTTCACTTCACCACCCACCAAGTGATTGATAAGGGATTCTACATAGTCCCTTAGCATTTCTGTTGTGCCCAACAGCTGCCAACAACACCGGAAAAGATGGTGATGATTTACTGCCTGCTTCTGTTGGGACTGGCAGAGCTGCTGAACAACAAAAAAGCAAGACAAACTAGAGTCCCAGTGAAAATGAAGTCATGGGCACTCAGATGACTCTAGACTACTTTTAAAGGAATGTACTCAGATATGATAATACACACCAGCACAAAATCTGTAAATTACATACTCTAATGCTCCTTTCTACTCAGATCCAGCACCTGGATGGTTTTCTGCTGCTAGTCTAAAAGGAATGATTTCCCTCCACTTGGAGTTTTAACCCTGAAGATACCATAAAACAGTGGTTCTAGCTGTTCTCTACAAAGCCTTCCCACGTGGCCGGCTCTCTCCATGGCATTGCATCTGCCAGTCTTTAAGCACTTATGCTTTCTGCTACTTAAACTGCAACCCAGTCCAGGACTCTGCTATGATTTCCAGAGCTTTTTTTTTTTTTAACCAAGCCTGTCCCTCCCTCATGTTGCACGACTGCTTCATGCCCTCCTTTATCAGTTGTTTTCAGTATAAAATTAAGCAATGATCAAAAATGCAGGAAATAAAATTAGAGGGAAAACTCACAGGAGAATAGACCCAACTACAAAGCCGGGAGACCAGAGTGCTGAGAGGCAAGCAATGATGGGACTATCAGTAATAATCAACTACCCTAACCCAGGAAATAGGGAGTAAAACCAGGCAGCCACACCCATCTGAATAAAGGGAGATCATTTTCAGCTTATCTCCTTAATACTGCCCTGATAATACCTTCTTGCATACCCAAACCCTGCAGCTGAAGCAAAGGTGTGGGACTGGGTATTTGGACGGGGAAAACATCTGTGAGAGGATGAAGTGATCCATGACAGTCTAAAAATACAAGCATAAGATAAGCAACATCTTGCAGTCAGTAAGAAGCCTGCCCTGTGCAAGTGCTATTCAACCTTCGCTGAAAGGAGGTGCAGAGACTCCTAGCGTTCCCTTCGGCCATTATTTTGCCCGGGGTGGCACTGTTGTGACACAGTATCATTCTGCAACGATCATGCTGTAACGAAACACCACAATGCAGCGGCAAGCAATCGCACCACTGTTATCTGATGACTTTGCAACTTGACAGGGAATTTCCTTCTCTCTTCTCCTGCTGGGAATAAACAGGTGAAGTAGGGGGAGGGAGTTCCTTTTTTTCCCCCTTCCACCTGGTCTTGGGCAGGGTAGATGGACTGTTGAACAGGCCCTTTGAGAGGCACATGTATTGTCTGAAATAACCACCGGCTGGCTATCCTTGCTCTATGTCAATCTAGTTGCTTATACACATCTGCCTTAGAATGAGAGGCCAAGGTGGCACGTGAACCCTCTGGGGACTTGCAAGAGAAATGGGGCCCTGATACTCATCTCTGTTATACCAATGTAAATCAGGAGCAATTCCACTGAAACTGCTCTGGATTTACACCAGTATAACAGAGATCAGAATCGGGTCTGGGCATATTCCTGTGTTGTCAGCAACTCATGCCTGCCAGTTCCAGGAGTTTGTAAACAGGATTCGGTTTCCTGCACACTAACAAAATTAGGTAACCAACCTCATATTTTAAGTCCGGTCAATCTCTCTCAGGGTTTTTTTTAATACCATCCATTACTGTAGCACCTGGTCAGTGCCATCAGGATCAGTCATTCTTAGGCCACTGCAGGGCAAAGGCCTCCTCAGGATTCCCAGGTGAGAGGCTGGGCCTGCTCCTTGCCACACTTGGGCAAATTAAAGAAAATATTTTATGTATCGACCATTAATTTCAGCCTCTGACCTCTTGTTGTGGTCTGATGGGACAGGGTAAGGAGGAGGGACTGATCAGTTTTCACTGTTCCTTCTACAATGCTGAAATAATATTCCATCTACACGTTCGCTTCTGCTCTCCAAGCTAAATCACCCCAATTCTCCTAAGCTCTCATCATAAGAAAATCCTGCCATACCTGGAATCAGCATCCGTTTGTCTTTGAGGATGTCTAAACGGCAATCACAGGGTGTGATTGCAGCTGGAGCAGACATACCTGAGCTAGCTTTAATTTAGCTAGCTCACAACCCAGAGCATGAAACTGAAGCAGCATGCACTTCAGAGGAGATTAGCCTTGTGAGTAATTACCCAGGGTATGCTTGTACAGCCTGCATTAAAGTGTATGCTGCCGCAGTTTCATGGCTTCGGTGCCTGAATTAGCTAGATTAAAATTAGGCCTTTTGAAAAAACTGACTGTTATATTTTTCTGTCATGTCTTTAAATACACTGATTTCCTCTCTTAACTGATTCTGCATGCTGGGAAAGTTCTTCCCAGAGCTACTCTTCATGAGTTTCACCTCCCATTCTTTATTTGTTTGATTTGCAGTGAGAACAGGAAACCTTCCCAAGAAAAGCCCTGGCATACACGATATACTCTAGTTAAGCTTCTGGCTAAGCTATTTGGTGCTATTGCATGGCCAGTTGTAAGGGAACAACCAGGTCTTCATTAGAATAACTGATCAATGAGATCCAGGTTTAGTAGGGAAAGGTTCTTTATTCCCCACCCCAGCCCTGTTTTATGGGGAAATGTTTATTCTTCTCCAAAAACTCAAAGGCCCAGATCCACAAAGGACTTAGGTGCAACTGTGACCCACAAAACCCCTGCTCAGCTGCCTCCTAACTCTGTACAAACTTAACTCACTCAGCACCTAAATTTTTGCTTTAAAAAAGTTCCAGAGGTGCTTAAGTTTTTGCCCTGGGCATGAGCGTTGCTGCCTCACTCAAGGCATCTGAATGTCTCTCTCACACCTAAGCCCTAACACGATCCACCAGCGAGGGGAAGACCGGTGGTGGAATACCTATCTTGCTTCTGGGGCCCATTCCAGTAGGTGCGCTCAGAGCACACCTAATGGATCAGGCCCCATTCAAAATCTAGCCAGAGGAGGAGCTAGTGCCTTTCTTATACCTTTCAGCCTAGTGATTCCAGCACCCACATGAGAGGTTGGAAACCCAAGCTTAAGTCCCCCTGTCCGCCTGATGGGGAGAAAAAAAGTAGCAGATCCCTGTTCAAATCCTGAGTGAGTGCTCTAACCACTGAGCTATTGGATAGTCTGATACAGAGTTCTCTCAGTATCTCCTCTTGAAGCCATTCCACTTTGGAGATATAGTTAGATAGTCAGGGGGCGAGAGAAGGAGAAAGATTCTCTAGCCTATTCCCCCTGCTCCAATGACTATCCTACGGCAAGCAGATGATTTAGAGCTCCTTGCAATTGAAGTCAACGGCAAAATGACCCATAACTGGAGAGCAGGATTCAGTCTGATATTACAGCCCACTAAAGACCCCGTGGCACTTTTTGAAAGGGCAGTGGTAGGCTGCATTCGTGGATAACATTTCCCCTCTCCAGTGCGGCAAGCTAGAGATGGCTGCATTGTAGTTAGGCTTCAAAGCATTAGTTTTAAAAAAAAATCGGTAAACATCTTTCACCCTATATTTCCAAACCAGCACTGCCAGCGATAACAACTGAGATTTACAGATGGGTAAAGGAAAAGAAAATGCTGCTTGAGAACTTAGAGTTTGATTTAAAGGCATTTACATTGTATGTTTTGACATATGATGTTGACAGTTTGTGTTCTAACAGTTACATAAAGCTTTAACTTTTTTAATCTCAACATCTACTGCCAATAATTAGTCTGAAAGCCCACATCATTTCCCATAACTGAACATTTATAAAAATAAAATGCTTAAAACAAGATCCAAATTTTTATAAATTTGGAATCAAAATTCTGCTAAGCCTAATTGTACCGAACATAGCCTGTGAATTGCTTTAGGATGAAAGGGTCTATAAAGGAATAATGTTTTATTATGGTGGATAGTAGCATCATGGTAGCCTTTGACCCACCCCAATTTCAACAGCTGTCAGCAGTCTCAATACACACTGAAATTTTTCTGCTGCTGAGAGGAGGAAATCACCCCGCTGAATGTCACTTCTGTGGCACACTGTGAACCACAGACCTTTCGCTCAATGTGGCTGCAAGATCATTTCGGCTATGGGAGTCCTATTGTGTTGACCATTATGCTGCTGTTCAAAGGAAAAAACTTTTCTTGTCAGACATCTGGATTAAAGCCTCTCTAATGAATGATGGATTTATTCTGTAACAGCAGGAAAAAAAATGCATCTTTCTTTCCCCCCTGCCCCATTAAATGTGCTAATTCAGCGGTTCTCAAACTGTGGGTCAGGACCTCAAAGTGGGTAGCGACCCCATTTTAATGGGGTCACCTGGACTGGCATTAGACTTGCTGGAGCCTGGGGCCAAAGCCTAAGGCTCACCACCCAGGGCTGAAGCCAGCCTGCCCCCCGGGCTCACATAGTAATTTTTATTGTAAGGAGGGGGGTCACAGTGCAATGAAGTTTGAGAACCCCTGTGCTAATTTAACAACTCTGCTGCTGCATCTGATGTTGCAGCATTCTACACTGACACCCTACTATTCAAACAGCCATTGGCTACAGTTTTAATTGATGTCTTAACTTTCTTAGATCTGCACAGGTGTCATTTGCGCAATTAAAACAATTAGCATAGGATCATGTGAGGGTTTTTAACAATTGTTTACACAGATAAAACTCTGTGATTAAGAGGAAGGATGGCGGTGTAGTTAAGGTACTGGACCTGGAGTTGGGGAGGATATTGGTTCATTTCCCAGTTCTGCCACAGACATAAGACCTTGTGCAAATCTCCTCAGTTTCTTATCTATAAAATGGGGATAATTAGGTGGATTTCCCCACCACCACCACCTTTTGTCTGTCTTGTCTATTTAAATTGTGCAGGGACTGTCTCTTATTGCGTGTATGTACATTGAGTAGCACCACACACACATCCAAGTTGGGGTCTCTAGGAGCTACTGCAATACAAATTTGTACAACCTGTCTAGTAATGTGGTGTTTTCCCCCATCAAATTTTTGTGTATGAGGCACAGAGTGATCAAATGATCCCAAATGGGACTAGGAGTAAAGATTTGTTGGTTCATTTTTAGCTCTGGCATGGACATGCTGTATGAGGTCAGGCAAATCATTTGACACACTGTGCCTAGGTTTCCCCCATTTGTAAACTGGGAATAATTAATACCCACCACACTATGGTACGAGAATTAAAGTGCATCACAAATACTGAGAACTTCAAACGAAAGGCAAGAGCCAAGCGGGATAACCCTTGTGTCATGAGTTTGAAGCAGCTTGCCTGAATCTGACGCAATAAGGCTCCTACATCTATCCCAGAACCCTTTGCACATTCTTTTAAGGGAGCATCTTTGAAGGTTCTGAAGCATTCTTTTAGCTTTGGCCTTTTCCTCAGACCAGTGAGGTTCTGGGTTCCAACCGGGACCAACCCTAGAGGTGCTGAAATAACCTTGGAGATATTCTTGTATTTTTAGGCCAGACATAAGTAGGATATACTAGAAATCTCAAGAACATCTGTTAACAGTAACATGAAGTTTCCAGGCAAATTTTGCAGATGCAGGAGGTCTGGCTGGGCTTCAGACAAGCGCCTTGACTGTGGCTACATATCCAAGCAACAGGTTCATCCAGCATAGACTCTACCCCATGGATCTCAGACTATGGATCTAATGCCAAATGCATTCCCGGGGGGGGGGGGTTGAAGGGAGAAAGAGGGGAGAGAGAATAAGGGGGTAATATGTGAACAGGCCCTTTCCTGGCTGTGCCTGTTATCAGGTAGAATGACTGCCAATCCAAGGCGCACTCCCCATGCTACCCAATTCACTGGAGGCTCTGCAGGAAAAGTTGAGCAAATGGGGTGGAGCTTTTTAGACCCCTATTCCTCCGAACAGTCAAAATAAAGGAGGAAGGAAGAGAAGAGAGTCCATCCTCTCTTCCCCCTTCAGCAGTCAGGAAGGAGCGAGAAAGAACTGAAGGGAATATCAAGCAGTTGTGTTGCAGAGAGCCATAAAGTGATTGCTTTGTGATATTTTTCCTGATGTTACAATGGACCCAATGAGTCAGCTTCATCCCTAGTGTAATTACACTGAGTTACACTTGGCATTTCATGGCAGCAACAATGACAGAACTCAGATCCTTATGTGCCAAAGCCATAGCCTCCTGCCACTTAAGCTAAAGGATAATCACCACTAGCAGTATAGGGCTGATGACACACAGTTGATCAAGTCTGATTCCATCCAGCAGGGGGTACAGACACAAGCCAATTCAATACATACTTATTTCCCATTAAAATGGATTAGCCAGAGTATTGTACAAAACCCCCAGTTAGTCAATATGTGAATATCACTGGCTGATTGCAGAGTCCTAAACAGGAGCCAAAATTCACAGCCAAGGATGCCACTGTTTCTCATTTAAAAGTCCATTTTGTCTGTTGACAACAGCAACATGCAGCCAATGGCCCAAAACAGAAATAAGCACCCATCCTGCCAAAACCAAGGACAGGTTTAATAGCTAAAGGAGTACGGTGGTATTTTGGTAAATAAAATCTGCTTATTTAACAGCCTTTAAATAATGCAGGTGCATTTCCTGCTGTTAGTATCTGTTCAAGAATTTCATAAACAATTATTAATATCTATGCTAAAATGCAAAGCAGCAGGGAACTCTGATGTTATTAAAAAGTGGATTTTCATCAGCAGATTGTATTTAGCATCACACTAATGCTTCCTTATGAAGCATAAGCTATTCTATCTCCCTTGTCCCACGATCTCTGTAGCAAAGATGGATAACTGGGGGAAGTGTAGCTAGGAGCAGCCCAGCATGGAGCAGTGCTGACATCAAACGCTAGCTTCCAGAAGAGTCTTCAAACACACACACACACACACACCCCTTTCTCTCCAATGTCCTCTCCATTCCTGCCCAGGATTTTGTATCCATCCAGTTTTCACAAGATGCATAACAAAATGAGACAGGATACTTGGGACTAGACTGCCAACAAAGCAGGAGAAGTCCTGTAAACCAGTTAGTTCTTCAGAATGCTCTAAGTACATTCATTGTACTCTTCACAACACCCCTGGGAGGGAAAGACGCATCATCTGCCTCATTTTAAAGGTGAGGAAACTGAGGAGCAAAGATGAAGCAACTTGCCCAAGGCCACAGAGAAAATCCGCATCAGAGCCAAGATTCGAAGCAGGGGAGTTTCTGGTACCCAGGCCTGGGTTCAGATGACTTGATCGTGCCCCTCTCTGATCATTACACACTAGGACAAGTCTTCCAAGAGTTTTCCTCCCACGCTCTTCATTTGTCTCCTCATTCCTCCCCACCCCATGGTTTGATTTAACACACACACGTTCTGTTATCTGTCTATGATGGACTATAAAAATCCCCCTGGACAGCTCTTTGTCTTCTTCTATATCTATCTGTGAAGCACCATGCATACCTGTGACATTTATTTAATGTCAGTAACTGGCCACTCTTTTCAAATGGTGAAGCTGTATTTTGTTGCTGTTACCACTGTATCATAGGTCATGCTACCAGCCCCAGCTATTAATGTTGGCCAGCACATCCCATTTACAAGATTCTGTTTTTGGTTGTTTATAACTTTGCCAAACTAACTGCTTTGACTAAAATTTTCCACACCTACCTCATGCTCAATTTTTTTTGGGGGGGGGGGGGGGGGGAAATATCAGCCAGAATGGTTCAGCTGTTTCTGAGAACAAGATTTGGGAATAATATTTTGTTTTGCCCACATGAAAGAGATTTTGGCATCATTTTCTTTGAAAAGTTTTAATACCCCAGAGTTTGGAGCAGGGACTAGGAATTTGGCAAGGAGTGGACTTTTTGTTAGGGTAGCACCTTTAGCCATCCCCATGAGAAGCTGCCCAGATTTGGCAAAATTGTAAGCATGTGAAAATTATGTATTTTTCACATGCTCATTAGTGACTTACTAGAGCTTCACAGCTAAATGCCCCGAAGTTTTGTCTGCATTTAGTATGCTCCAGCCCAAGGCTGAGCAGGAATTTCCTTACAGTTACAGCTCAGGCCTGCTGTGAGCCAGGCTCAATTTGGGCACCAGAACTAAGAGGAGCCGGTCTGTCTGTTCCCCTCCCACACTGGGCCCATACAGGAGGAAGTCTGAGTCCAATGCAGAAGGAACAAAAGCCTGGGGGAGTAGATTGGAACAAGGAGCCTGTGGGGAGAAGAGAAGGAACCTGAGATGAGGATTTGGGGTGGGAAAAGATTGGGGCTACCTGAACAAGAAGACTGGGACAGAGCATCTCGAAAGGTGAGACCAGGACTTGCTGGATAAGGAGACTGGGATGGGAACAAGGGTGGGAAAGAGACAGGAGTAAGACAGAAGGGGGTCAAGATTGGGGGAAGAGAGCGGAAGAGTCTGTGCCCACTGGAGAAGACACCTGGAATGGAAACCAAGATTCCCGAGCCTCACCTTCCTCGGCTATCAGCTTGTACCTGTGAAACCCACTGGCAAAGTGTCCTATCCCCTGCTACTGCTGTCCACAGAGGATAATGGTCTACTACTGTTATCAGTTACCCAGGGTATGTCTACACTAGAAATGCTACAGCAGCACAGCCACAGCTGCACCACAGCAACAGAAGGGGTTCTTCATCACTGTAGGAAATCCACCTCTTCAAGAGGCAGGAGCTAATTTGATGGAAAAAAATTCTTCTGTGGATTTAGGGGTGTCTACACTAGGGTTTCGGTCTGCTTAATTACCTCACACTGGGCATTAACTTTTTCACACTCCTGAGCAATGTCGTTAAGCCAACATAACTATACAGCATAGGCCAGCATTTAATTAGTGCAAGTGACAGAGGTTCATGTGGTGGATCTAAAGGCTCAAACCCTGCTGATGACCCAGATAGGGGTCAATATGCCACCACAGGTTCAAAATTCTGGTTTTGCTGGGGGTTTTTAAAAAAGCAATTTACACACAAAAATGCAATGTTAAGAGAACATTAATGTCACAAAGTCAAGCACTGAAAAGTTAAGAAACACCAGAATTAAGGCTGTGCAAGACTAATTCAGCCCCCTTGTGCATATCCACTATGATTCCATATTGCTTTTCCCCAGGACCCTTACCTCATTCAGTGCACAGGATGGACCGGCTCTTGGGATGAGTCAGGGTTGTGTAGAGATAAAAACGTTCTCTAAGGCTTCTGCTCCATTCGTTGTAGACATTGGAACGTGCCTAGAAAACGAGGCAGAGAACTGCAGGAAGAGAAAGGACAATCTCATGGTTAAGGCAGTTCAATACCACCCTAGAGAATTGGATTCTATCCCCTACCACCACCCCAGAGCTCCTATGTGATGCTAGTGGTCGTGGGGCACATTCACTATCAGAGCAAACAGGCCTAACAGCAGCATTGTAGGGGTTCTTCTACTCTAGCACTGCCTGTCATCTGCTGTTCTGGTTTTATAGTGGTCTGCAACTTCCATTGCCTGGGACTTTAGAGTTCAATCCTCTTCCAAGAGGTAGGGGTTAGCAGAAAAGCCCAAACAGAACCAAACCCAAGTCTACTGGCCTTTATGCCTTTGGCCCTCCTCTGTGGCCCCATCAGTCTCTGCTTCTTTTAGTCTAGAGGCTTGTAGTCCCTCCTCTTACCGGCAGAGAGGTAAGAGAACCCAGGCCCACTCTCTAGTCTGAGTTTCAGCCCAAGGACCCTGAATTAGGCAGCAAACTGCTCCTTCCATTTCCTTGGGCTGGAGATTACAGAGCAGGAGTAGTGTAGTTCGGTCTCCTCATCTGGCTTCATCCCAGCTGGCTACTGAGGAGATTCCTCAAGTCCACTCATGGCCTTTCTGGCAGCTAGGTCATGCTTCAGGTAGTTACATTATCCTTCCTTAAGGCAGCCTCCTCTCCTGGAACCTGGCTGTATTTTAAACTCTTATTGGCATTTGCCTTAGATCAGGCATCCCCACAGCTCTCCTCCTAAAGCTGGACTCCAGTTCAGGCTAGCTGCAGGCCCTCAGCCAGCTTTCTCGCCAGCTGAGCCCATTCCCCCAATCAGCCCTTTAGGCTGTGAAAGTTCCACAGGCACACCTTCATACTCACCAGCAACTACACACCACAGAAACACTAACCCAGGAACCAACCCCCGTAGCAAACCTTGTTGCCTACTCTGTCCCCATATCTACTCTAGCGACACCATCAGAGGACCCAGTCACATCAGCCACGCCATCAGGGGCTCATTCACCTGCATGTCTAATAATATTATATATGCCATCATGTGCCAGCAATGCCCCTCTGCCATGTACACTGGCCAAACCAGACAGTCCCTACGTAAAAGAATAAATGGACACAAATCTGACATCAGGAACAGCAACATACAAAAGCCAGTAGGAGAACACTTCAATCTTCCTGGACATTCTATAACAGATTTAAAAGTAGCTAAACTTGAACAAAAAAACTTCAGAAACAGACTTCAAGGAGAAACTGCAGAACTAAAATTCATTTGCAAATTTAACACCATTAATTTGGGCTTGAATAGGGACTGGGAGTGGCTGGCTCACTACAAAAACAGCTTTGCCTCTCCTGGAATTGACACCTTGTCATCAATTATTGGGAGTGTACTATATCCACCCTGATCGAATTGGCCCTGTCAGCACTGGTTCTCCACTTGTGAGGTAACTCCCTTCTCTTCATGTGTCAATATATAATACCTGCATCTGTAATTTTCACTCCCTGCATCTGAAGAAGTGGTTTTTTACCCACAAAAGCTTATGCCCAAATAAATCTGTTAGTCTTTAAGGTGCCACCGGACACTTTAAGGTGTTGTTTTTGTGGCTACAGACTAACATGGCTACTCCCCTGACACTTGACAGCATATACATGGGCCCCTTCCAAAAGCTCATCCCACTTGGCTGGGAGAGAGGAGAGCTTTGCTCTACTTACCCTGCAAGGTTTCTAGTCCCAAGCCCTTAAAGAAACAGTAAAAGGCCAGGCTCTATCACGCTTAAGGGGATAGACTAATCTCCAGCACATTAATCATGTCACTTAAGCCAAACTTTTCCCAGGTGGGTCACTAATCCTATGTTTCTCATTTTCTGTGTGCACAGTCTGAGATCTGATCTGAAGGGTGCTGAGCACTCACAGCTGCAGGTGAAATCTATGGGAGCTGTGCTTTGAACATATATATTGCTTTATAATGCTAAGAATTTTGAAAAATCAGGTTCTAGGGGTTTAGGCACCCAAAATTAGTGCCTACTTCTGACCTTAATCCTTCAGTGCCTCAGTTCCCCATCTGTAAAATGGGGATAACACCCATTCATTACTGTTTGTGAAGCACTCCGATCATGTAGTGATGAGCACCATAGAAAAATCTCATGAGAAAAATCTGCCCCAGCCCAGAGCCTGCACCCCACACCCAAATTCCCTCCCAGAGTCCTTACCCCCTCCCACACCCAAACTCCCTCCCAGAGCCTGCACCCCACACTCCCTCCCAGAGCCTTAGGCAGGTGTGTGTTGGGGGGGAAGCAGGACTTGGACCCATTCTGGGCACCACCAAAAATTATACAAACCTGCTGCCCCTGTCAGTGGCCCTATCTTTATTTATCAGTAGCATGAATTGTGACCATTCAAAAAAACCTTAGACCCCAGGAGAAGGAATTGCTTCTTTGTACAACTCAAGCGTCAACCTGTAGGACTCCTGCTAAAGCTAAGCACTCGCAGAGCCACTGGCTTCATTTCATCCTCACTTCTGCACATTGTCTGTCTAGATTGTAGGTTCTTGGGGCAGGGACTTCAACTTCTAATTGCTTTGTAAAGTGCCTAGTACACTTTGGAGTCTATATAATATTGTAACATATAATATGTAAAAACACACACAATGGGTGATCAAAATGCTATCATGGAGTGCAGCTGCCTGCTTCAGAGGAAGTGCTAAGAGCAGGCAAGAGGCCTCTGGGCTACTGCAGCAAATATACCTGCTGGGATAAGGAGTTTAGATCAGTGCCTCTGCTTGTTTGAAGTTTGGGAGGATGGGGACTGGCCGTGCATGGTGGGCAGGGAGAGAGGAAGTTTGTGCATGGGGAAAGATGCACCAGTTCATTTCTGCTCCTTGAGGTAGGGAGTGCAGCATGTCCCTTCTTCTGTGGATCTAAGACCAGGAGATTGAGGGATGGTTCTTGCGTGGAGCAGGAAGAGGGTGATGGTACACATGCGGGGCCTGGGAGCAGGAGAGAGAAGCAGACTTTCCGCAAAAGTTGCTGCTTAAAGTAGGGAGTGCAGCAGTGCCATCTCCACTTATTTGGAGATGGGCGTGGGTTAACATATAGGGAAATAAGAGAAGGCAAATAGATGTAATTTAGGTGATCAAGGCTTCTACATTTAGAGCTTCCAAGCTTGCTGCTTCCTGATCTGGAGTTGTCATGTCCACATCATCAGCCAATCAGCAGGAAGCATCCATAGGTGCTGGAACTAGGAGTGCAGGGGCTGCTGCTGCACCCCTTGGCTTGAAGTGGTTTCCATTATACACAACGTTTACAGTTTGGTTCAATGGCTCTCAACCCCTACTATAAAAATTGTTGCAGCACCCCTGGAAGCATGTTTTTTTTCAGGGAGAAGGTGGTGAGACCAAGAGTATTTTAATAAGAATGTCATGTATCATAGAGCCTCCTTTAGTTCAGGTAGTTAAGGCTTGAGGACAAACTCAGTCTGTTATCCCAGAAGTCAGTGGAATTACTCTGGATTCACACCAGTGTGGCTGAGAATAGCTCTGTGTTCTATGGGTAGGGCCCTACCAAATTCACCGCCCAGTTTGGTTAATTTCACAGTCATAGGATTTTAAAAATCATAAATCTGAAATTTCACAGTGTTGTAACTGTAGGGGTCCTGACCCAAAATGGGCTTGTGGGAGAGGTCGCAAGGTTACTGTAGGGAGGTTGCAGTATCGCCATCCTTGCTTCTGTGTTGCAGCTGACGGCAGCACTGCCTTCAGAGCTGGGCTTCCGGCCAGCAGCCACCGCTCTCCAGCTGCCCGGCGCTGAAGGCAGAGCCACTGCCAGCAGCAGCACAGAAGTAAGGATGGCCTGGTATGGCATTGCCACCCTTACTTCTGCGCTGCTGCCTTCAGAACTGGGTCCTCCGCCAGCAGCTGCCACTTTCTGGCCACCCAGCTCTGAAGGCAGCAGCGCAGGTGTAAGGGTGGCCTGGTATAGTGTTGCCACCCTTACATCGGTGCTGCTGCTGGTGGGGTGCTGCATGATCAGCAGCCACCGCTCTGTGGCCACCCAGCTCTGAAGGCAGCACAGAAGTAAGAGTGGCAATACCACATCCCCCTACAATAACCTGGCGAACCCCTCCCGCCCCCGCACAGCTCCCATTTTGGGTTGGGACCCCCAGTTTGAGAAATACTTGTCTCCCTGTGAAATCTGGTCTTTTGTGTAATTTTACCCTATACTATACAGATTTCATGGGGGAGACCAGATTCACATTCAGTGATGCATTTTTCAGGGCCGTGTCTATGGTCCCTATCTATGGGGCCAAAATGCCCATGTGTGCAGCATAACTGATGCCTGTGATGTCTGTATGAATAAGTCACATATTCCTTACAGCACAGAGATTGTATTTGCCTTGTGATGCTCTGTGCCACATGTAGCCAAGGCAGGTTTAGAAATAGGTAACTTCATTTTTTAAAAACTGAATGCTACTTTTACTATTATTAATTTTATTACATACACTTATTTGATAAACACCAAAGAAGTTGGATGTTATCCATGGCTCTGGCTCCTTTTTTTCATGGCATTCAAAGCAACTACTCTTGTGAAAGCAAATGGTCCATTTAGTTGGAGGATCTTTAAGGCAGAAATTAGATCAGATTCCTAAACAGATGTGCCCATCTCTTGGGAAATTCCTTGCTTTCTAGGCCTCAAGCTAACACCAGAAAGGGATGGGGGTGGAAATCACTGTAAATGGAGAACTTTATTCAGATTCAATCCACGGATTGCTGCTGTCTATAAAATTATTGTTATAGGAACACAAAAATATCTCTTGGAAATCGCCTGTCAATTTAAACCACTTTGTGCACCTAGGCATATAAGCCATGAACTGATTCTTTTCTCTTTTAATTTAAAAAAAAATCTTGTTTTTTTTTGTTTGTTTGCTTGTTTTTAAATCTGGTTTAATGGAAACAAATGTTGCTGGGATTGCTGTAAAAACGAGAAATACTTCTGTTCCGTCCAATCTTATTCACTTTCAAAGCTGCTGTGAGAAGACCTTGTCTGGGTGGGTGGGTAGGTGACTGAAATCGTGGCATTTTCTATATAGATCAATGACTGCCACGACCACCAATAATATTTTATATAATCAGATGAAAAGCTTCCCCTTTTCTGTTTAACACGTGTCATGCAAAATTGAAACTACAAGTCCGTGGGTCAAATCCAGTTCAGGTCAGTAGTAATCTAAAAATGATGACTTATTGTCAGCCCCTATGAAATAAGTTTGCTGGTGTCAATTCAGTTCCTAGGGGACAAATGTCCACATCAAAAGATTATCAGCACTAACTGGCAAACTCCGGGTCAGGCCCATGTTGAGAGTGGTACAACGCTGTACTATGCCAGGGGAAGCTTGGGGAGATGCACCCCACCACAGCAACCTCTGGAACCAGGGGAACATGCCCACTGCACCATCCCTTAGGGCAGCATAGCATGTGCTTCCCTGTGCATTTGTCTGTCTCCCTTCCGTGGTTGGTCATGCCCCAGGCTCCGCCCTGCCTGTTTTGCATGGCCAGAGCCTCAAGAAGAATTAGGAAAGAGCAGTTACTGAACACAAGGACTGCCATTGTGCCTGTCCTCTGCACAAAGGTCAGAAGGCTTGTAGCATCCTCCTCTCTCCTTCAGCTCCCAATCTGGCCCCTGGTTGGCAATCTCAGCAGAGAGGCTGACCAGCATGGGGCATGAGGAATAAGCCATCCCCATACCACTAGAGGTAGCCCCTCCAGGTCAGGCACATTGGCAGGCTAGTGTGAGGAAGCTTGCAATGCTGCTGCCAGTTCTGTATCTGCTTTGTGGCTAAGAAGAGGCCTGCAGTCTTCAGGACTGTGTGATCCTCAGCCTGGCACTTTTCCCAAGCTCTAAATTAACAGACACACAGAAATTGTTTGAAGTCACTCCAGCCATTAGATGGATTGACACAGTTCCTTAGCCATAATCTGTCCCGAGGATGCTCCCAGCTGGGACTTGTATCCTAGTCATCCAGAATTTGTGATCACACAGGCCACGTGATAGCCTCTTAGTTGCCTGCATTCATGCCCATGTGTTCGTCTGGCAATGTCCCCATTCACAAGCTGTTTGACAAGGTCTCAGCTGCCAGGCAATGATGCGTTTAGACAGGAACCCTGCGTTTCGACAGGACTGTAAATGCCATCTCTTTTGCAGGGCTTCCCTTTCCTGCTACATTGGAACCACATCTCTTTACCTGATGACAGCAGCTATATCTTCCCATTCTATCCCCTCCCTTCTTGAGTCACCTGCACAGTAGAGCTATAGATGAGGCCATGTTTGTAGACCCTTGTGCCCACCATCAAGGTCCCAAGGCTCCAAGGAAACTCCTCAAGTTTTCAAAATCTATATCAAGCCCCATACTGACAATCAAACTTGTGGACAAATTTAACAAGTCACAAGGTTTACATTTGCCAAACCAGTATGTGTATAATGCCACCTTGTCCATAATAGGTGACCAGTGGTGGGCTGGATGTAAAAAATAAACTTTGCCCATATTGGTTCTGAATGGGAGACACTTTCATTACATGGCACACTGGCAAAGACACAAACACAAAGGAGAGATCATCTGATCGGAAGAAGTGAAGAGACACAAGAGGACAGAACCTGGAGCCATGCGTATCGGCAGCAGACCTCATGCACAATTTAAATTTCTTTGAGGACAGATTTTTCATATTGTGCATATTTTTTATTTATGATCTTCATTATGCCTTTTAGCCGGTCACGGCTCTCTAAGTACACCTATTGTGTTAGCAACCACGCTGTATCTGCCGACACTGGAAAATCAGGGAGATTCTGCCAGCAGTGGAGCAACAGATAAGATTGTGTGTGTGTAAATTTAAGATCACTAGCTTCACCCAGGCCTTGAAATGCCTGTTATCAAAACCATGGTGGAAATAAGCATGAGACTTGTATTTTCCACTCAGAAATTATTAGGCTTGAGTGTTGTGTCACCCAGCCTTGAAGAGAACACATGCCATACCCACCTAATCTGAGGCATTTGGTCCAAGATTCTGGTTTTTGGAGTTCACTCACCAGCCTCCAGAATCTCAGGCCTTTCAGTGCTGCAGCTGTGAAAGTGACATTGAGCAGAGTACAGGAGGAATAGAGATGGATTCTGTCTAGACCAGCTGCAGTGAAGACAGTTCTTGAGACCCACTGTTGTGCAGTAGCTTAAAACTGGGAATACATTTTGCTCCTGATTTTAAATAAATTCATTTCTTTTATGTCAATTGGTTTTTGGTCCTGTAGCAAAGAGAATCCTTGGAGATGGTGTCTGGGAAGCAGCCAAGATGAAGAGCTCAGGCTTTTTCAGGTATGGTTCATGCTCCCTATGTCAACATTACCATCTCCCCACACACGGCTCATTCATTAAGAGGGCACAACTCCCACTACAGTACACCTAGCATCCAAACCATTAGCGAGATTTTGCGCCCTCTTTCCTGGAACTTTGCAAGTATTGTGGACAGTGGTTATAGAGGTTTTGCTCCTTCTAGTAGGGAAATATTGCTTGTAATTAACCATGTAAAGTGTACCCAGATACCACACTGAAGCACTTCACATCTGTGATAAATAATGTATCATTATGGCCCAGTTTCTTTTCATGGACTTTTGAGGGAAGGAGAAAGTGTGATTTCCGGCTGTCATCTAGTCAAGTGTGTGACAGGGTATGAGTGCTACAGACTAAAAATAAGGAACAATTTTTTGCCCTGAGGGTGACTAACCATTGGAACAACTTGCCTAGGGATGTGGTGGAGTCTGTTACTTGATTTTTTAAATCAAGTGCTTTCTAAAATATATGCTCCGACTCAGACAGATGTTATTCTACAACCTGTATTATGCAGATCAGACTAGATCATCATAATAATCCCTTCAGGCCTTGAAATCTATGAACCTATAGGTGGGATGCAGCAATTTTCAGGTCCTGAAATTGACATGGACACCTCCACAGCCAAACTGTAGAAGACCACAAAGTCTCCTTAACCACAGAGCAGTGACCTTTTGCTGAACACAACCCCTTGTTGTTCATCTCTGGCAGCAAACCTGCACTAATCAATCTTTCAAGCCTGTGCAGTGCTGATTGTCATGAAGTGCAGGCAAATGCTGACCAGAAACCTCTAGTCATTGATGGGGTGAGATTCACAAAGGGGATTTATTGTTTCCCACTACTGAGAGTATTTTGAACTGAAAGGGAGAACTCTAATTTCTAGAGTTAAATCTGCAATGTACATGATGTTAAGGGTTTTAATCCTTTTACTCAAAATGACTTGAGAAGAGTTACACACATTTGCTCATTATAGGAAGTGATAGAAGTGCAACAGACATAGAGACAAGGTGAAACCAAAATTCTGAATCTGAAGCTACCAAACCTTGGGGAAATTCAGATCCAGATCCAAAATCTAAACTGGGGTAACATACTCTGTGGGACTCAGAGAAATGGGTGTAGCAGGAAAATCAACTATTCAGAGGGTGGCAGAAAGTGTAAGATGAAGTAGTGCCCTCCCAAATCATAGCGTGCATCTTCCTCCACCCCCTCACCAATGTAGTTTCCCTTTCACCCACTTGTTGACATAATTCACATCACTTTATATATTATCTGAAACGAAGTCTGTGTTTCAGCTGCATGAATTGCTCTTCACTTTCCTTCCTAAAAAATGGGTGATGTTGCTGGTGCAGAATGGATGTCATGTTGCACCCCAGAGGTGATAATATTTCAGTGATGTGAGATATGATTATACAAAGACACAGATTCATTCCTTGCTGATGTAAGGGCTACAAGCCCCACTCGCACCCCGAAGCAGCTATGTTGGAGGGAAAGTTCAGGCCAAGGGAGGCCACTTTATATTCCAGCAGATTGTTAAGGGAAAGCATGGAAACAGTATATCACCCTTCTGGCTGGCCTCACCTCACGCTTACTATGCTGGCTCTGCCTACTTTTGGGACTGCATTGACTGACTGCGGCCCAGGTGCTGCCAGTGTAAATGGATGATTGTAAAAGGTTTTGGCATGTAAAGCACTATATAAAGGTAGGATACTATCAAAGCAGATATAGTGGAAATTTGCCTTTGACTTCAGCATGGTGTCCTATGAGAGTCTTTAATCATCCTGATGAAGAACCCTTACAAATTCCTTTTCATTCTTGTCCTTTTGCCCTAGTTTCCCTCTCGATTCTCCTCCTGCTATATACTAATCACTATCCCCTGCAGATGCTCACATACCATCTGCCGATTACCAGATACCAGCAGATATTACATTTCTGCAGAGGAGAATTTAACTCACACTGATAGCTTGCTCTCCACTCTGACATTCTCTATTTAATGCCCATCTCAGCAGATAGTCGCTATCTGGTAAAATTATCAGGAAGTCACTAATATCACAGTCAGGCACATACTGGGTTGTTTTTTTTTTTTCCTCCTTGTTATTTCCAGGTCAGTCTTGCTTCCTGAATTCAGCATGTTGGCAGCGTCAGCCGCCTTTTTGGTCCTACATGACAAGGCTTCTATGCCCTCCCCGAATCCTGCCTCACTGCTGCCTCGTGCGTTCACTTGTCAATGGAGCACAGTTTGCATCCATGCAATTACATTTATAAAACAATGAATAATTAAATCATAAATCAAACAATATAGGAGATTACCACATGTCTAAACATTTGCAGTCAATTTATGTTGTGCCTGTAGTCCTTAATTTATATTGAATAAATTGGTGGGCGGATTACATATAATTTTACTAATATTTTAATAATTATTAGCTCCATTGTTCCATTTTTGCATAGTTGTAGCTATGATTCAATAGCCTACCTATTTAATTTTTGTTGTCTACAACGGGGAACTTTATTTCAGAAACCTACATTCTAACCAGGTTTTTTTAAATGTGAAATTTCAGATGGACACTAAGTTTTCACCAAAACCCAAATTTCACCCAAATTGGTGGGCGGATTACATATAATTTCACTAATATTTTAATAATTATTAGCTCCATTGTTCCATTTTTGCATTGACTAATCAGAACACAAAAGTTTGCTCTTCAAAAATATAAAGACGTTCTGGGAAAACAGCAAACCAGAGACCCAGCTTTATAAAACTTTGAAGACTGCTGAATTGGGACAGTAACTTGTTTATACTTTTTAAAAAATCCTTATTACTAATACTTGATACTAACCATGTTATATTGTTAATACAACACAGTTATATAGTAAAATACAATACTGCTAAAAATTGAGTTCATTTTTCACTATTTCTATTGCTGGCTAACTTTTCATAAGTCACTTTGCTTAGACAGTGAAAACAAACTAATGAGTTTGAAGTTACAAAGTAAGTTATTTTCAGGTTCTAATGTACTAGCCCAGTGCCGAAATGTTGGGCTTTAAATCCTGCACATGAGGTGATCAAATCCAACAATTATTTTTACTAAAATAAATTTTTTAAATGCGTTGAGTTTCTTATACATTTAAGACAGGCTAACATTTTGGGCCTAAAGTTTCTTGGTAACTAATTAGTCCTGCTGTCAAGGTCTATACCATCTGAAGGATTTGATACAGCAGAATCATAAAGACACTAACAATTTTATATTTCAGTTTCTTTCACATTACACGCAATTAGTTTCTAATAGATGTATAAAATCTTGGACATTTTATGTTTGAATTTGGCATGTTAATTTAGTAAATATGGACACCTTGCTTTTAATTTAGCTCTTCTGGCAGCATATTTTCTGGAATGTCTGAGTCTTCATAAAACGTATAGGGGAAATGTGACCAAGTAAAATTGTTCAGGAATGTATGCTCTTAAATGCCTTGCTCACAGGTATTTAAACATTGAAAGGAATCTAACATATTTGTCACAATTAACAGGCAGTGGGCCAGTTCATTTTCATCCCCATGGTAATTACTGAAGTCAATACAGTTACTAGGTTAAACTCAGATCCCTTAGTGTATGTTCACATGATAATAAATTTAACCCCTGCGTGCAGCAAAGTTGCAGCTATGATTCAATAGCCTACCTATTTAATTTTTGTTGTCTACAACGGGGAACTTTATTTCAGAAACCTACATTCTAACCAGGTTTTTTTAAATATGAAATTTTAGATGGACACTAAGTTTTCACCAAAACATTTTTAGGCAAATGACACCACTGCCTTCTAATTTCCATTACTCTTCTTGTGCCTTTGTTGCAGATATGCCCCATTTGCATGTTTTGCAGACAATGCAATATTTCTGTTTTTATTTCAGTGTCAAACAAGGCAATATTTGTGTATAAGAAATATCAGACCTTTCCCCAACCCTAAATGCGAACCATTCATTGAGAATTCAAAGGATGATCCATAATTTATTCTCTAAAGTCTCTTTATAAAAATTGGTTTCAGAGTAACAGCCGTCTCTAAGGTGCCACAAGTACTCCTTTTCTTTTTATAAAAATTACATTTTCATGCATCCGTGGACAGACAGTTCAGTGAATTTTCACATAGAAAATGCCAAAGATAGGTCATGTTTAACTCTGCTACTTCAAAAAAATCTTTATTTCTTTTTAATTGTTGGCTGTTCTAGACTCCAAAGAACACGGAGATGCTCTTCCGTTAGCACCAGACATTGGTAAGGATTTTACAACAGACTAAAAAAAAAAAAAGCATAGTGCTTGAGAAACATGCTAGAATGGCAACTCTATATTTATCCACATAAACAGATGCTTCACAGGCAGCAGCTGCAGGACAATTTTGCCTAATAGTGCCCTGTGCACCTGAACCCTAACATGGAGAGACCATCCCTTCTGGGGATGTGAGAACAGGTCAGTTTTTATGCACACTCAATCATAGCCTCTCTATTACCCAGGGTGCCAGACGTGGTATCATACAAGACCGGTAAGCAAATACAGAGACTTATCTAATACCTTGTTAGTTTAATTAAAAGCAGTTCTACAAAGTGGTAGTTGGATAAGTTAAATGTTAGACAAGACTATGCTACTACTAAACAAAAGCTGTTGCTGTATTCTGATCATATGGTGGTCACAGACCTGTTCCTACTGAACATTCACACCCCTGCACCAACAATTTGTATCCTCGGTCTCTATCTCCCTCCCACAAGCAACCTTTCGTTACAGAAAACTATTTTTTAAAATTGGTACAGGAAGCAACACCCCTTAAAATCATGTTAAAATTAGTTTGTATGTCCAGTTAAAGTATAAAGCTACAGGATTCAGATCACACACCTGCCATTGCTCATGTGAGCTATTTTAGAGGGACACTTTTGCACAACCAAGTGAGTGAATTTAGATTATTTTGCAAATAGCTTCCTCATGACTGATTTCACCCAAGGAGCACAGATTTCTTTATTCTCAGAGGGCTGGCTCATTGATTTTATCAGAAGAAAATTAAAACCTTTGACAGTAATAAAACATTTTAACAGTTAGCAGCCAATGGAAGTTATATGGGGGAAATAACTAAACTACTTCTTCACCTGTCAGCAACAGGAGGGAGAACTCCAGCCAACTTCTTTGTTTTGCTTTTTAACAGCGGTATTTTCTTAATGTAAAGAGACCAGTATATTCAGTAACTACACTGAGTTTTAACAGTCTTTTCAACTATAGTATGAATTTCTTTGCAGTTGATGCCCACATTGCATACATAGAGGGCAACCAGACCCACTGGTAGCTGCTGCTCACCCCAGTCAAACAATACAATGGCTGTGTGCTAATGTGCGGGGGGGGCATTGCACTGATCAAAATATAATTTCTTGAGTTCCTTGTAACACTTTGCATGTATACTGAGCAGCAGTACTATTCTGTCTCCCACCTGAAGGAGTGACTGGAGCTGCACTCTGCTAAGCCACTTTAGGAATGGATTGCCATGAAACACTAGCCACCTTAGAAAAGGACACACAACCAATGTCAGCATCTTAAAACTTAGCAGACCTGGTAGAGCTATTTAATGCACATCCCTTCTACGAGTAGAGTGTACACACATCTAGCAGCTCTCAGCCTAGACCAGTGGTGCTCAAACTTTTCCTGTCATGCCCCACCCCTCCATTACTGCCCAGTTGGCTCAGAAGAGGAGTTTGTGCTGAAGGCAGAGCTGGGGGCAGAACTGGGGATAGGACTGGGGCCTTACGTAGAGCTGGCCTGGGAGCAGATGGAGTGAGGGCAGAGCTGGGGATGGGGCTGCGGCTGAAGACAGGGCAGGGCAGGGCGGCGTTCCCTCCCCAAATCCCATGAGGGCTGCCCCAGGTCCTGCTGTGTGTCACCCTGAATGTTCCTCCGTGCCCCTATGCAGGGGGGCACACCCCACAGTTTTGGGACCACTGGCCTAAGCTGAAGCAGTGCCTTAATACTGTTTTCCTTCCCTGACACCAAAAGCAGGGGTGCTACAGCAGTGGGAAGGAGTGGGTAAAAGCTAGCAACAGCAGCAGCTTTGTCCTCTCTCCCTGAGCAACTTCTGTACTTAAATTAACACCAGCATGTTTGTGCTCCCAGCCCTCCTGCACTGTGGAAGCTGTCTTTAAGGCAAATTCCCAATCCAGCAAGGAAGTCACTGTCATCATGGCTCTTAGAGACGTTACACTGAGAAGGATCTAGAACAGTGGCTCTTAAGCTTTATAGGTTCGCATGCCATCCTACTAAAAAAAATTGTTGTGAAGTGAATGGACGGAACATGAAGCTCACCCACTACTTTAAGAACTCCCTAGTCTACAGCCTGATTCTCTCCACACGGGTAAAAAAAAAAAAAAAAAAAAAGTTAAATCCATGTAGATCTCATTCCAAGAGCAGACAAAAAAAACTGGAGACTTCACATTTCCTGTCCATTCTCATGAGACTAGGCACCTAGATTTACTTATTTAGTATTTGCATATTCACTGAGCTAGGAGATGATGTAGCTTATTAATACTGAGTGCAAGTCTGTAAAAAGTGAGTGACACTTGTCTTATGGTAAGATCATTTTACTTAAAAAAAAAATCAGATCAATTCAGGAACTCTTCTGCTGCTTCTCATGGTAAATATTGAAAGGGCAAAGTGGGAGGGGGACACTATAGAAACAATTTAATGTAAAGCAATACTCTGGTGTAAATTATATTCACAAATCTACTGCTTTCTTTACAATGGGGGCAGAAAGCTAAAGGCCCAAACTTCCACAGGAATAACTTACAGGGGAAAGGTTTCAGAGTAGCAGCTGTGTTAGTCTGTATTCGCGAAAAGAAAAGGAGTACTTGTGGCACCTTAGAGACTAACCAATTTATTTGAGCATAAGCTTTCGTGAGCTACAGCTCACTTCATCGGATGCAAATTGGTTAGTCTCTAAGGTGCCACAAGTACTCCTTTTCTTTTTACAGGGGAAAGGTACTTAATATTCAAATTACAAGCTCTTTTAATAAAAGATTTGGGGGGGAAAATACGCTCCTAACAAATCATACCAGGATTCACTGCACACCACTTCTTTAGGGGTGTAACAGTTGTAACTAGCACTTTGGAAAGATGCAAGAATCTGAGAACAGTCTAACATTACATGCTTCAATACTGACTGCAAGAAAAACGTGGCAAGTTTAGGTTTGGGTATCAGCCTTCCTTCCATTCTGAATTCTCTTGGTCAATTTAAGGCTTTTGTTTTAATTTATTAGCTTTAAATAAAATGTTTAAATTCTTTGAGAGAATGTTTTGCAGTCTATAGTCAGTTGGTGCCTTATCATTCCATTCTCCCCAACCCAATTAAAAAATATGTACTGATATCCCATACCAACACATTTAGACTTATTTTTCTGATGTGTGGGGGGGGAATTTAAGTCCCTCCCTTCCTTTACCTACCAATACTTGAGTTCAAGTTATAGGAAAATAGCCAACATCATTGCCAGCTACAGAAAATTGGATTAATTTAACCAGTTTAGGTGTTATCAGCTGATGTATATAAACTGGAAATTCAAATATAGGTAGGGACCTACTACCAAATTCACAGTCCATTTTGGTCAATTTCACGGTCATAGGATTTTTAAAATCATGAATTTCATTATTCCAGCTATCTAAATCGGAAATTTCACGGTGTTGTAATTGTAGGGGTCCCTCCTGACCTAAGTTTAGGGGTGGCGGGGAGGGGGGAGAGGGTGTCACAAGGTGTTTTTGTGTGGTTGCGGTACTGCTACCCTTACTTCTGTGCTGCTGCTGGCAACTGCACTGTCTTCAGAGCTGGGCAGCTGGAGAGCGGCGGCTGCTGGCCGGGAGCCCAGCTCTGAAGGCACAGCCACTGCCAGCAGCAGCGCAGAAGAAAGGATGTCCTGGTATGGTATTACCACCCTTACTTCTGTGCTGCTGCCTGCAGAGCTGGGGCCTCAAGTCAGCAGCCGTTGGTTTCCAGTCACCCAGCTCTGAAGGTAGCAATGCAAAAATAAGGGTGGCATGGTATAGTACTGCCACCCTTACTTCTGCGTTGCTGCTGGCGGGGCACGGCCTTCAGAGCTGGGCGCCTGGCCAACAGCCGCTGCTCTCTGACTAGCCAGCTCTGAAGTCAGCGCAGAAGTGTGGCAATACCACAACCCTTTAAAATAACCTTGGTGACCCCCCACCCCACCCAACTCCCTTTTGGGTCAGGACCAGCATTTCTCAAATGCAGGGTCTCCATGAATTCTGTACAGTATAGGGTAAAAGTACACAAAAGACCGTATTTCACAGTCCATGCATTTTTCATGGCCGTGAATTTGGTAGGGCTCTAACTATATGACATTGCAGGCAGTTGATCTCTGAATATAGGCTGTTTGTGTTAAAGTGAGTTTACCAGACGTATGTGCAGAGAGGGTAGGCTTGAAATTTCAATTCAGTTAAATAATCTTTGCTGCTCACCTTGGTTTGGTTCTTCTAAGACAGTCAATCAAATGTTAATTGATATTTGGTTCACAGATTTGGACAGGTTTAGCATCAAATGATCTGCTCTAACTACACTGTATGGCATTACTTTTCCTCGACAAGCTACTCCATTAAGAGACTTGAACAATGCTGGCAGATAGTATTCATTACTGCTAGAGCTGGACAAGTTATGAACATGATTTACTGAATAAGTTTTGGCTCTCTCTCTTCAGGAACTGCCAAAACAGATCATGAATCTCTACTGTTTGAAGGTATCTGCAGAAGATGAAGTTCACCCTTGTGCTAAGACAGGGGTGAGCAAACTTCTTGGCCTGAGGGCCACATCTGGGTGTGGAAATTGTATGGTGGGCCATGAATGCGCATAAAATTGGGTGCAGGAGGGGGTGAGGGCTCTGACTTGATGTGTAAACTCTGTGGTGGGGCCAGAAATGAGGAGCTCAGTGTGCGGGAGAGGGCTCTGCGCTGAGGCAAGGGGTTGGGGTGCGGGGGTGGGAGGTAAGAGTTCTGGCTGGGGGTGCATGCTCTGTGATGGGGATGAGGATTTGGGGTGCAGGAAGGTGCTCCAGGCTGGGACTAAGGGGTTCGGAAGCCAGGAGGATCAGGGCTGGGGCAAGGGGTGAGGGTGTGGGCATGGGCGGGGGGTCAAGGGTGCAGTCTCTGAGTGGCGCTTACCTCAAGCACCTCCCAGAAGCAGCAGCATGTCCCCTCTCCGGCTCCTATGCAGAGGCACGGCCAGGCAGCTCTGTACCCTGACCCATCCGCAGGCACCGTCCCTGCAGCTCCCATTGGCCATGGTTCCCAGCCAATAGGAGCTGCGGGGGTGGCGCTGAGGGCGGGCAGAGCCCCTTGGCTGCCCCTACATATAGGAGCCAGAAAGGGGCCATGCCACTGCTTCTGGGAGCTGTGCGGAGCCACAGTATGCGTGGAGTGGGGCAAGCCCCTGACCCTGCTCTCCGGTTACAGCGGGGTAAGCCCCGGACCCCTGCTCCCTGGTGGGAGTTCAAAGGCTGGATTAAAATGTCTGAAGGGCCGGATGCAGTCCCTAGGCCGTAGTTTGCCCACCCCTGTGCTAAGAGCTTGCATAAAGCCTCTGTGCCATGAAGTCCTTTTTTTGAGGGACTCAGGGGCACACAGGTTTTGTAGGGACTCTGCACGGGGAGAATTTCACTCCGATTATTACCTGTAAATGAATTACAGAGCAGAAATTAGTTAGATATTAGAGCTGTTGACTAAAAACGAGTAATGTGGTATGTTCTTCCTCAGCTCGATGAGAAGAATCCTTAAAGTCAAGTTTCCAATGAAGTTAACCACTGTTATGAATTCAAAATTAATCAAGTCTTACAGAAGGCAGTTTCAGCTAGAATTTTTTTGCTGGAACAGTCATTTAAAATGAACGAGAGGCACAATCAAGGAGAGTTAAAAAAATAAAACTGATACTCCAATATGAGCATTTGCAGTACCTACCCAGCTTGATTCACTACTTGCATGAGAGATCAAAACTAAAAAAAGATGACTTATCATGCAAGTACTATATTATTATTTTGAACAGGGAGTAGGAATTACAAGCAATTGTGCATATGCTGAGTTCTCAACCAGGGCAAAGAACTTTGTTCAAAAAAAGGCACTCATCAAAACAAAGTAAACATTACCTGGTTGAGAATGAGATGGTGGGCGGAGTGGGGGTGGTGGTGAAGGGGAAGAGATGAATTAAAAAAAAAAAAAAAAAAAAAGATATTTTACCTTGGTTTGCCCTAGGTTCTTTTGATTATGTTCTGCATGGACTGAAGGTTTACTTCCGACTCTGCACGAACAGTTTTTAATTGAAGTTAAAAAAAAAAAAAAAAGTCAAATTACCAACAATTTTTTTTTTAAAAAAAATATATAGTGAAATTTAGAACTCTTACCCAATGACTTTCTTCTTGCTTTCCATACTACTTCCACATCCCAGTCTCTTTACCTATTTAATACACTTATCACTTCAGGGTTAAGCAACACTTTTTGATTAGAGGCTCAAAGCTCTCACTTTCCTCCACCAGTGAGGAAATTTTTTTCTTTTTAAAAAAAGCAGTTACTTCACAGTTATTGCAAGGACACACTCTTCTGGGCCTGAGTGAACGTTAAAACAATGCTGGAAATGTTACTTTTCAGTATTAAACCTGGAACAGGAAGAGGAATAGGTAGAAAAGTTGTCCAAAACCCTACACATTGAACCACTCTCGGACGATCCAAGTAGAAGGTTTAAAAAACAAGACTAAAAGCAGGTGTCGTTTAATGTATTTTAATAGCAAACTTACAGGAACAGCACAGAAGACAGACAACATTAAAAACATGTACTTGCATGTAGGACAACTCAGTTAGAAAAGTATAGCGAATGGATGGAATCTACTGTATGATAAAAATGCTACAAACACCATTTAATTGCCATCGATAAGAAATTTACTTGTTTTAAAAAAATCCAAATGCTGGCATTGTCCAGAAAAATTTGACAGGTTTATTTATAATTGCTATAAAGTTGAATTGTTGAAACTTGTTCACTGAAACATTTTTGACTGCATTAATGCTCTATGTCCCCGCATTTATATTAAAAATCCACACACAAATGAAAATGGAAAAAAAACTTGCCAATACCCGATTCTGTCCCCTATGTTTCCATTTGCAACCATATACTTAGGTACCTTTTAACCCCATGGAAAAAAAATATCTAACGTTCATTACTACCAATAACAGGAAGAAGAGATTTGTATTGAGAAGGACAAACCCACCATAGTGGAGTTTAAGCACGCTCTCCACGTATGCGGCGTGCTAGCTGGATATCTTTTGGCATGATTGTGACACGTTTGGCATGGATAGCACAGAGGTTGGTATCTTCAAACAGGCCAACCAGGTAGGCTTCACTTGCCTCCTATTATAGAAGAAACAAAGAGTTAAAGACTTTTTACACACACAGCACCTAAAAGAATATAGGAGTCCATGACAGAATCTCAAGTAATCGTAAGTCTAGGAACATATCTATTAAAGATAGCAACAGTTTAGTATTTTCAATAGTGTGGCAGTCTCTCTCACTGCTTCCCTACAAACAGCCAACCTGTATTACTTTTATTTCCACAGATAATGATTTTCTGTACTTTCAGCCAAATAAAGTTTGGTATACCTCTGCTATTTAGCGGATATTCTCTGGAAGATGATTACAGAGATACTTTGACCAAAACATAAGATATTGGGAAGTATTATAGCTACAACAGTACTCCTACAATTAAATAAAGAAATATTTAATCATTTTAAAATACTTTGACTAGGAACTTTAAGCCCATTATGATGATTCAGAGTGACACTAAACTCAGTAGAACAGCTTACACTGTTTGAAGTGAGCAAGAGTCTGAATTCTAATATCAAGTAACCTTCAAGTTAGCTTCTAAAATGCAAAATACAGAAACAGGTACAAAGCCAATACAGATGCTCTTCAGCTTCTATACCTGTAAAGCAAATTTGGAAGACTGCTTAAAGTTTTCACACAGTAGATTGATTGATGCTGAACTTTCTTTTGACTTGTACTTGTGAATGGAATAATAGGACAACTGTAGCACTAGTAAAGGCGTGTCTCG
The DNA here is from genome assembly GCF_965140285.1 of Lepidochelys kempii. Lineage (NCBI taxonomy): Eukaryota > Metazoa > Chordata > Testudines > Cheloniidae > Lepidochelys > Lepidochelys kempii. The sequence goes on from NC_136382.1 coordinate 159,001,348, forward strand.
ACGAGCAAAAGGTGCTTAGGCTCCCACATCTTCTTTAACTTGACCTGCTAATTCAAGTGAAAACTACCCTTCCTCACTAGGATTTTTCCTGGAATTAGTTATTTTGAGTTCAGCACACAGCTTTTCCTACCGACAACAAGGCCGAACATATGTTAAAAGCCTAGTGTAGACCAGACACGCTGCCTTTAACATATAGCGAAGTGCTCAAGTTAAAGCCTGTGGGGGAAGGGAACACAGTTTACAACATAGCCTCAATACAAATTATCCTGCATCTTAATAGGGCTTTTCAATCATGTTCAGGTAAGTAGGATGAGCTAACAGGATTGGAAAAACAAACACACATGCCCTTTTTGCCTTGCAAGATTACCATTACGCTGAGCACTAGAGTAAACCAAAGGTTTCTATCCTGAAACAAAAGGGGTATGTCCAAATTAGCCTTTGAAGTGTTTTAGCAGCCTTGAGTTAATTTGCAATCAATTAATTCCAGGTTAAAAAAACTAGTGTAGACAAACCCCAAAATCTTGAGAATCTCCCACTAGGTTTTAAAACACCAGTTAAGGATTTAAAAGCCTCACGCCACAAGCCCACAATTATGCAAATGCTTAACTTTAAGCATGTGATGCCCCACTAAAATCAGCTGTTGAAGTTAAGCATGTATGGGTCAGAACCACAGACGTTTGCTTTAGAAATAATAAAGCAAAATCATTTAGAGACAAGCCACCCACTTGAAACATTTGGTCCTTCTAATTACCTGAACACAGAACTTTAACAAGACAAGTAGGCACTACTATTTTTCACAATGAGAAGAGAAGAAAGGATGCTATAACGCAGGAGTGGCCAAACTTACTCACCCCCCGTGCTGAATACAATAACCTTCAGAAGTTTAAGAGTTGGGGTGCGCCTGTCAGGGCTTTGGACTTCAGCCCTGACGGGAGAGGGGGGTCTCAGGGCTACAGCCCTGCAGGAGAACCCTGCCTAGGGTCAGGGCTCCAGCCCCACTTCTGCTGAAGTCCCAAGCCTCAGCACGTATGCTCCGCAGGGCTGAAACACCGAGACCCCCCTCTACATTGGGCAGAAACCAGAGGCAACGCATGGGGAGGCATGGGGGGTCATGTCCCCCAGATTTTTGCCAGGATTTGCTGGCCCTGCTTGGTCACATGGTGCCGCCAGGCCCCCTCTCTGCACAACAGCTGCTGGAGCCAGCAAGCTGGGAGCTGCGGCCTGTGGCAGTGGGCAAACAGCTGGGAGCTGCAGGGAGAACCTTTCCTTATGCTGCTGCCTTTCCATGCAGCAGAGCTAACACCTGGGAGCTGCAGGGAAGAGCTGCTGAGGTTTGGGGACATGCCTCAAGCTGTTGCGGGGCACAATTTAAAGGTTTGTCCCTCCCCAACTCTCAGCAGGCACCAGTTGTCTCTGGCAGAAGCCCCTAACCCCTCTATGCTGCCACAGGGCAAAAGCCCCGAGCTCCCCTCTCATCTGGTAGATAGAGAATTGGGGGGGGGGGGAGAGAGACATGGAGGGGGACACCACGAGCCACACTAATTGTAGAAGAGCCACATGCAGCTTGCAAAGCACAGTTGGCCACCCCTGCTATAATATAATTCTATTAGCAGCTTTATCCAGTTATATGATTAAGTTACAGTTGTATTAAAATTTAATATTGAAAATTGTCAAACTATTTTTATGTGCAGAGGTAACAAAAAATGAACTATTCAGGATTTAAGTTGCCCAAATAAATCCAAGAGCAGGATCAATAAAAAGCCACCAATTTCTCAATATACCTTGTGGTACATAACTGAAATGCTAGCAAATCTGCAATTATTAATCATTGTTATACTAACTGTATTTTAGGAAGCCCTGGTTACCTAAATGTGTGCTCAGTGAAGTTTTTTGAGTGTCCTGAAACCTTAAGTTATAAACACACAGGTTATCTACTCTCAAAGAGCTTGGCTTTCAAAGATGTTAATTATTACAAAATTTAAGTGAGAGGGAAGGAATAGAACATTTATCTCAGTTTATTATGAGAAAAGTACTATTTCTGCATTTGATAAGGTAAGAGATGTTTTGAGAGCTATTTCCAATTTTAATAATATATTTATGGCATTTTTATAAAGTAGTTTATTGACGAGATTATGTTATCAAATTATAAATGATACAACAACAAAAAGTTAATTACTTCGGGGGAGTTGAACACAGTAGCATCAATTCACCTAGAACTGAATCGGAAAATGTCTACTTCTGAAGTCCACCAATCGAGTGAAATTTTGACTAACCACAGAAACAGCCCAGCCAATTACATGAGTTTATGTAACTGACCTATCACATCCTCTCCCCCACAGTAACAAAGGCAACAGTATGGCCCTATCAGCTGCTGCTCTAAAGAAAATATTCTTTTAAGTCATTTCCATGTTTTACCAGCATAAGGATACTTATATAAAAGTTACTGCAGATTAGTTTGTGTGCATATTTACAACAATATTCCAGCAGTTCTTCTCTCGTCATGATGAATTATTTCCATGATAAATCTTTTTTCAGGCATTCAAGGTACTCTAAGAGTTAATCTGTTTAAATTATTTTTTAAAAGATATTAGAGGTTTCAGTTAGGGATGCTTCTTTAGTTCTTTGTGAGGTTTTTAGATATTTGCATAAGGAAACACCAGGTAACTCATTTTGTTAAACGGTACTCAAACTATTAGGAATCCACACTAGCAGACAGGGACATCATTTAACCACCTTCTGAATATGAATACAGATGCATACAAATCTAAGCAGTACGACAACTGCCATGAGTTTCACAAACTCATCTACAGACATCCATGCACAAAAAAATTCTTTTAAATTAGGCCTAAAAATAAATCAGTCTTCCAATAAATTTTACCTGCAAAGCACCAATAGCAGCGCTCTGGAAGCGCAGATCTGTTTTGAAGTCCTGAGCAATTTCACGCACCAGACGCTGGAAGGGAAGTTTGCGGATCAGAAGTTCAGTAGACTTCTGATAACGTCTGATTTCACGGAGAGCCACAGTACCCGGCCTTTTAATTAATAAAAAAATAATTAACATTTACAAATATTCTGTATCATTTTAGAATATCAAATAACCCATGTTCTTCTAATCTGAACTAGGAACGTTTTGTATATGCTCTGTTTTTACTAGAAGCATCTCAGTATTTACAACACAAAAACACCTTGACATACAAAGAGGGCCTGATCTCATCACTCATATATTAACTTCAATAGGCATTCCATCTATGGATAAGCTACAAGAATAGGCCCTCCAAAGCCTTGTCTTCAGCATGGAAAAAAGGTGTACCACACATTAGCTAACGTACACTAACCAACATGTGTTAAACTTAGTGCAGACAAAGCAAGTTGTAGTGTTAACATGAGTTATCTGGTCAAGTTAAGCCACAGACTCTCCCCAAGAATTTACCTCAACCAGCTAATTCGCATCAAAAACAGGTCACTCCCTCCCTACCCTGTAGCTATGACAATAAAAACAGCATTGAAAAACATCATATCCTTGGTTATATTTTATTCTAAGAGCTTAAAATCTCATCAAGTTTTCTTACATTAGTGTTTTAACTAAAAATTCATGTTAATGTCATCTTTTTGCAAACACACAGTTCATTTCTGGCATGATTATTGTGTATATTTCATTTATTATGAACATTTGGGGTTTTTTGCCTTAAGTTACTTACTAATTTGTAGTATTAATTTCCACCTCCCTCTTCTCATCTGTATTCTCTAATACTACTTTATGGACCATGAATGCAGACTAAAACATTCTTAAAATATGCATTTGCAGTGTTTCAAGATTACATTCACTTTCCAAAATGCCTTTCTGCTCCTCTTCTCGAAGAGGGAACACACACACTTTAATAACAATGACCATCCCTCAAGATGAACAATCGTATGTTAAAACTCTTAATTGCGCAAGGATCCTTCCGGATGAAAGAGTTTATTACAACATAATTGTCAGCAAGAGATTTACCTGTAATTCTAACCTATTTCCTCCTCTATTTAAGTCTTCATTTTAGGTTAACTGAACGTAAAATTATTTGCAAAGATTCTGCTTATATGTAGACATGTTCTGCCCTCTAATGGTAGAATATCTTAACTACACTGTCAGTTCATTAAATAGCAAAATAGCTGTGAAGACAAAATTGTACCAGTTTAAGTAAATTAAAATCAGTTCTGTGCATTAAAGTTTGTTTCAGTCCAATTCTGTTACCATACTTAAATTAATTAGAAGCTAAATCACAAAGTGCATACATGTTTGGATGACATTTGTTTAAGCTTAAACGAGGTCTTAATTGCATAAATATAAATCAAAATTAATAATCTATTCAATAAGCCTATTATTACTACACAATAAATTTAAGCCACTGTGCACATATTAAACATAAAACATACTGTGGATTATTTAAAACTTGTTCATAATCAAGTAGTGAAATAATGAAAGCACTGTAAAAATCACCCTGATCAAGAATTAAAAAGAAAACCACCAAAGTTCCCCCAATGCAAAAAGTTCTGCTCCGATAAACGTTTCCGTTTGGTTAAGGGGATGTTGCATCACAAGCTTTGTTCCTGGTAATTTCTGTACCTGTAGCGATGAGGTTTCTTGACCCCTCCAGTAGAGGGCGCACTCTTGCGAGCTGCTTTCGTAGCGAGCTGCTTCCTAGGTGCCTTACCACCAGTGGATTTACGGGCAGTTTGCTTGGTACGAGCCATGTTCCTGAAAACTTCTCTTCCTTACACCTATCGGTAAAAAATTACCATGCGATCACACACTGCAACAAACTAGCCACTAGCTCAGATGTTCCAGAAATGCAGATTTATCTTTTACACCTTAAAAATATTGTCTAACAAGAATCAAAAGACGTACAACATTGAACAATTAAAATGATCCCGATTATACCTCTGTACCATGCAAACACCACACTTCTAACAACAGAACCTGCGACTCTAGGTAACTGCTTGCCACATAAAGGAATCCTTCCCTTTCAACTGCTCAATTAAGAGAAAACACACTAGCCAAAAAGGCCCATCGGTCTAATTTATCTAATTGCAAAAGAAATTAAGTGTCTGAAGACCTCAGATTATTATTAAAATGCAGTTTCACCCAAGCGTTAAACAGGAACGATGCAGCAGCAAAACCTAAATAGGTCGATTCAAACAACAGATAAGAGATTGTTACTGCCCCCTGTAGCTCTCCCCCCGTCAGCTGAAAAGTGCTCCAAATATTACCTGAAAAACACTGGGGGGCTTGCATCCAATTTATAGTCTGCATTGAGCAAAAATACCTCTTTCAAAACAGTAGAGAGGGGGAAAGTAGACAAGCAGCCCCTCAGTGCTTTCTGCAAAGCAACCTGCCCATTGCAATCGCTCGGCTATGCCCGCAAATTAAAAAGCAAATACACGCAAATCGGTATTTATTCCGCAAACAAAAAGAGCCTGACTTAAGTTCAAGAAAGCAACAAACTTTTTTGGGGGGTTGTTTTTGGTGCTGCCTCTCTGCCTCTTTCTGTGCAATTGCTTTTCCAAGGCTGCCTCGCTCCCAAGCGCCTCTCACTGGCAAACTCATCTCCCAGACCCGAACAAAATGGAAACAATCACGAAATGCAGCCCTAGTCCTTTTGCAAAGAGGGAAAAAAATAAAATTGCAAAAAATAATGCAAAAAATACAAGGAACTCCAAACCATGTGGGTGCAGATCAAGTGGGAATGGGGGAAAAGTTTGCAATCAAAATGCAAAAAAATGCACTGGGTTGCGGTTGTTTCTTTTGCAAATTTCTTTCCTTTTTTATTGTTTTTTAGGCAATAGGAAAAAAATATGGTCGGTGACCAGAGAAAAGAGACAAGATGGTGAAGCTGAGCAACAACTGTGGGGAGCAGGGGAAGGAAGGCAGGAGAGTTACCCTGGGCTGGCAAGTGGCTCCTCTTTGCAGCTGCTTCCCAGCCCCGATCCGGGGAGATGTTGGGCTCAGGAGGTAGCTAAGGGGCTGGGGAGGGTGTTGGTGGGGGTCTGGAGTGGGGGTAAGGGGGGCACAGGGGGGCAATGATCGAGCGAAGAGGGGCTGGGGGGGCTGGGGAAGGGAGCAGCTCAGGCTCCTTGGCTGAGCAGGGGAAGGTGGCGAGGAGAAGGGGGACTCCGGATGCTGCCGCTTCCCAGCACCGATTTCTGGCCCCCAAAAGTTTGTGCGGCGGGTTGGGGGGCGGCCATGGGGGCCCCGCCGAGTGGCGGGGCGCGGGGAGTCTTGAGGGGAGAGCCAGGGACTTACCCCCGTCCGCTTGGGCTGAGAGCGGCTGCCGTGCAGGGAGGGAGGAAGCGAGGAGGAGCTACAGCTACTGCTGCTGGCGGCGGCGGCTGAGAGCACAATTGAAAGATGGCTGACTCGCGAGGGCCGTCCCCGCCGCCTGGCCCCGCCCTCTCCCGCCCCGGCCCCGCCCCGGCCTCCGCCAGGCGGCCAATGGTGCACAATGGAGGGAAGGCTTGGCCACGCCCACTCCCCTTCCTCCCTCCCTCATCTCTGCCCCCGCGCAACCTCTGAGCCGGGCGCTGTGTGTACAAACACAAAAGACACGCCGCGCGCGCGAGAGGGATTCCCTCCCCTCCTCCCTTTTCCCGCGAGCAGAGGGGGAGGCCAGCGGCCAGGAGGGAGCGCGAGGCCACTCCGGGGACTCTGCCGCGGCTAACGGTCGCGGGCGTGAGCCCAACAGCCAGCGCGAGATCAGACCAACGGCAACCGGTCCCCTGTAGCCGTCCGCCCCTACCATACCGCAGCTGTAGCCAGCCCCGCACCTCGCAACCGGACCCGGCCGCTGCCCTGTCTCCACCCCCAGAGATGGCTAGGGCCAGGCAGCCCCACACTGTTGTGCCCCTAATCGCTGAACAAATAAAAATATTAGTCGTGTCCTGGCTCACCTGCGGGGCACTGCCCGGATGGGTCCCACAGGCTCCTCTTGCGCGGGCACGACCATGTACAACAGCGCAAACACTTCCCGCCTGCCACTAATGTAACTCATAAATGTCAAAGGAGCTTTAGGGAGCCAGACGCAGTCCCTGCCCCAGAGAACATAAGCAAAATGTCTGAGGGACTGACAGGCTGGAACAGTGAATGTGGGGAGGTTAAAAAATCAAATTACACATGGCTGGAAAAAATTCAGATCTAGAGCTGGTTCTTGACACCTCCGAAGTTGGAGGATGCTCAGATCTGAAGGGCTGGATCAGTCCTAGGGGTTGGAGAAGTATTTTCGGGAAATTGCAGGTATCTAGTTCAAACACATGCAAAACAAAACCCTGTAGTGCAACCAGGTGAGACTTTTAGAACCGCCTTAAAATTAATCTAGGATGAAAGAATTCTCTTCCCCCTCCCTGCAAAATCAGACTTTTGGGTGCATGAGACTGGGAAGGGATCACTGTCGAGAAGTCCAGCTTGGAAAAGATTTGTGGGAGAAATGGGTTATAAGGAGAGATTTGAAAAGAGTGGAAATGACAGAAGGCACTTGGAGGATCAGTAGCGGGAGGTTATTCCAAGGTGAAAGTGCAGTTATGGTCAGAAAAGTGACTATGTAAAAATGGCCCCTGCTCACCCAACTGATCTGATCCCTGTGTTCTTTCAGAGTTATATTTTTTGCCTTATTATTTAATGAGAACATGCATTTTACTTTATATTTTTGTTAAACCTGAGAAGCTCAGATATCTATAGGAGAGTGAACTGCATTCTATTCTGACTTACCCATCATGAACAGATTTGTGAAGTTACAGTTGCAGGGTCAAATTCTGTAGTCAGTTACACCTGTGCAGCCCAATTGTTTTCAGTTGTACAGGTATATAACTAAGCTTTACCACAAGTGATGATGCAAGAGAGCCAGAAAAAAACAGTTTGACTCTCTGATCTTAAGATGAGTTTGTGAAGCTAGCAGTTAGAAAAAAATATCATTTTACCTGTAAACTTTGGAAAAATCAATAGAGAAACCAAACCTGTTATCCTCTGATACTTTTACAGTCACTTTTTAAAGTAGAACTGCACTTTAAGAGGTAACAAGAAAGAAGACCCAGAGTAAATAATTATAATATTATAGAATAGGATATTATAAAATACAATATAAAATAATAAAGTCCAGGCACCCAAAATTAACATTATTACTGATACAGTGCAAACAGACTTCAATGACCAGTGGGAACAGTTAACGGCCATTAGCACAGACAATTATTACATGAGAGGAAGTGCCCAGACTAAGGGCCATTATTGTTGGTATTAACTGTAAAAATATTAAAATGTAAAAATAAAGTAACTATGCTTTCATGTGTTGCATTGGATATGGGATTCCATTTACAATATAGGTCTTTTCCTAGCAGTTAGGGTCTCACTCTGCAGTCTTGATTAGCACGAGTATTCCTACTGATTTCAGCAGGAATCTTCATGTAAATAAGGACTGGAGGATTGAGCCATTAGATTACAGTCCAGTGAGCAAGGGGAAGCTTCACTCCATTCTCAACCTACTATTAGGTTTAATATAATTTGTATTAATAACATTAAACTATGCTTAACTCAAGTTCAACATTGCTTTGAATGATGCCCTACTCCAGCATTTTTCAAACTTCAGGTCGCGACCCAGTATTGGGTTATGGCATGTCAGGCACTAGGTCGCTCTGGTCAGCACTGCCGACTGGGATGTTAAAAGTCCCGTCATCAATGCTGCCCAGCGAAGGCAGGCTAGTGCCTACCTGTTTCGACACCACTCTGTGCCCCGGAAGCGGCCAGCAGTGGGTCTGGCTTCTAGTCAGGAGGGCCACAGGGCTCTGCATGCTGTCCCCACCCCGAGCACCAGCTCTGCACTCCCATTGGCTGGGAACCGGCCAACAGGAACTGGGGGGGGGCAGGGCCTGTGGGCGAGAGTCGTGTGAAGCCACTTGCGCGCCTCTGCCTAGGAGCCGGACCTGCTGCTGGCCACTTCCGGGTTGCAGCACGGTCCACGGTGCCAGGATAGGCGGGAAGCCTGTCTGTGCACCCCAGCTGCATCGCTGACCAGGAGCCGCTGAAGATAAGTCCGTGCCCCAACCCTGCACCCCAATCCCCTGCCCCAGCCCTGAGCCCCTCCCAAACCCAGAACCCCTTCCTGCATTCCAAACCCCTCATCCCCAGCCCCACCCCAAAGCCTGCACCCCCAGCCCAGAGCCCTGACACCCTCCCACACCCCAGCCCCCTGCCCCAGCCCAGAGCCCCCTCCCACACCCTGAGTCCCTTACCGCCGCATCCCAACCCTCTGCCTCAGCCCTGAGCCCCTCCCACACCCGAAACCCCTCATCCCCAGCTCCATTGGGTCATGGGCATCAACAATTTTCTTCAGCTGGGTCCCCAGAAAAAAAGTTTGAAAACCACTGCCCTATTCTACTCTCCCAGCCAGGAGCTCTGCCTTTGGTGGAAATTCCCTCGAATTCCATGATGTCATGGGGGGTGGGACAAAGCATGAATATTCTGGCTCAGCTGACTCAGTCTGTCTCCTGCTCTTGACCTAATCACTTCTTCTGATTCCCAAGATGCAATACACAGTTCCTTTCCCTTCTCACAGGTCCAAAACAAAGAGTTCAGGAGATAGTGAATGAAAGAAACCCCGACAAGCAACCCATGAGCAAGGAAAAAGAAGAAATCAAATGTGCATCTACCCATCAGGTCTTACAGCTGTGCTGTTGTCCCACTGTTGAACTGAAACTTTACAACAATATCTTTAGGACCAAACTGTACGCTCAGTTAACCATGCACATTGAAGCCAAAATTAATCACATATGAGTATTTGAGGGGAGAATCTGTCCCAAAATATTTTAACTTTCTTTACATTCAAATTCTTTACATTTTCTTCTTCTCAATTCCTCTTTTCTTACTAATGTTTCTAATATCCTTAAAGGCAACTTGCAAAAGAAAGAAAAATGGATTTATTTATGAATATATAATGAATATTTGAAACAATATTCAAAACTTTTTTCTTGTTGTTTGTACCCTAAAAGTACCAGGAATATCAAGTTTTACCTTCCCAATCTTTTGCTGTAGGGGACAGGGATGCTGGAACAATTTTTATAGTGGAGGTGCTGACAGCCATTGAACAAAACTGTATATAATGGAAAACACTTCAAGTCAGGGGTGCTGCAGCACCCCGCACACTCCTAGTTCCAGCACCTATGGGAGAGGACACTTTTGAGAACCAGAGAATAGTTAATAGAGCTGAGGGTGCTGCTGGTCTCTTATGTGTTTTTCAGACATTGAGTTAAAAGGTTAACACAGAAGCAAACTAACAAATGCTAGATGCCTCACAATCTGGGTTCAGACCAGGCACAGCACAGCAGGTGCTCTAGTAGCACTAAAAGACCCGCCCTCAAGTAAAGCCGGGGGATGGATGGACGGTCTTCCTTCTACCAAAACCCAAGAAACCAGGCAGAGCCTACAGCTGAATACATTTTGTATTTAGGTCACAGAAAGACCTTTTTTGAGCTACCTTGTGTGAGCTGGACATCACTTGCACTACTGAAACTAGGTGAGCCCACTTTGCAAGACACCTGAGCATGAGAAATTTTATCCCAAAAGGAATTTCAAAGACAACATTATAAAAGAGAAAATAGGGGTGAATTAGCACAGAGAACTGAGAATCAGTGCTCCTGAGTTCTATTTCTGATTCTGGATTAGTACTGATTTGCTGTGGGTTTGAACAAGATGAGTTCTGCCCCATCGTTATGGCTTCAGTCCTGCAAAGACTTATGAATGTGCTTAGTCCAACTGACTCAAAGCTTAACTTTACACTGATCCTGTCTGCATCTTCCAGGCTCCCCCTAACATCATCACCACATACGCACAAGCAAACTTATACTGCCATTGATTTCTGGACAGTGGTCTGTACTCTCTGACCCTTCCAATGGGGGCCATAGAGCAAGGAAAGGTAATAAATGCTACTTGAAGCAGCATTAACTAATCCCTACTTTTTACATGGCCCAATGGCCATGTGAATTTCCTGTGGAGGAGAAAGTGATGGCTACACAGAGCAGGGAACATCTCCTATAACCACATTTCCTCCACACCAGCACCAGGTTTTTATAACATCTTTGCTGCCTGCCACACAGCACATTGCAGAGGGACCATGGAGTTCATGATGTGTGGGATCATCCACTGTTTGGCATATGTATTGCAACAGCTGTTTTTAAATCTTATTATATATATCAGCTGTGAAAGTTTTGTATACCAATATCCACTGTATTGGGGGTGGGGGGGGGGACACTTAAAATTTAACACTACAAAAGAATCAATATTCCTAATACACATTACAAAAGTCCCAAACAGAATACTGAGGAACTTTTAAATAGTTGATTGGTTTTACACTATGTTTCCATTTCCTTTGATTGTCCTTATAATCCACATGTTTATGTTGCTTTCTATTATATGTTACATTGTTTCAGTGTATGGATAATTGACATGAATAAGTACCACTACTATATTTTTAATACAGCTGTGGGCCTGCCCTCATCATGGAAGCTGCAGCCTCTTGCTGAAGAGTTCAATTGGCCTGCTAAACCCAGGGTTATGAGTTCAATCCTTGAGGGGGCCATTTAGGGATCTGGGGCAAAAATTGGGGATTGGTCCTGCTTTGAGCAGGGGGTTGGACTAGATGATCTCCTGAGGTCCCTTCCAACCCTGATATTCTATGATTCTATGACTCTCTAAACTTGTTCATTTTGTTTTGCTTTCCTCTGCATAGCATTATACTACTCAAAACACATTTTTGACATATTATAGATGTTGTAATGATGCTCTGTAATATGGTAACAGCCTCTTAAATAGAAAGATCTGATGACTATATTCTTAGATAATGTTTCTCTAAACAAAAGCTAATATTGTTTTGTTTCTGATATTTACATGGCAAGAATTTATAAACTTGTTAAAACTTTCTAAATACATAGTTTAAAAAAAACCCACACACTTTTATTAAACAGGGCACTGTGACCTCCTAAGGTACAAAAGGGTTAAATGAATCAGACACAAAATAAAGGAATGCATACCAGGGCTCTAAGCAACCTCAAAAAAGATTTAGTATGGCTCATGGGTAAAACAGATGCTGGCAGGGTTAATTTACAACAGGACCAAAGACTGGAAATTCTATGATATCTCAGAAAGTTTGTGATTTTTAGGGGAAATGTGGTCTAATGTTTAGAGAAGGGAGCTGGGAGTCAAGACTCTATCTCAACTCTTCCACTGATTCTGTTTGACATGGGGCATACCATTTAACCTCTGACTTAGTTTACCCATCTTAATGTATGTGCGATAATATATATGTGAGAGGTATTGTGTGGCTTGATTGATATTTATAAAATGCTTTTAGGTTCTTGGATGAAAGTTGCTGTACGAATGCAAATTTGTATTCATTATAAGTGGTGGATAAAGAGAAACAGATTTGAAACTAAGCCCACCAAGCCGAGTTAATTTGTACAGATAAAGATATTTTGAGGGAGTTTAAAAGGTCTTCTGCATATAGAGCAGTGGTTCTCAAAGCAGGGCCAGCATTAGACTCATTGGGGCACAGGGCAGAAAGCCGAAGCCCTGCCGCATGGGGTTGAAGCCCGGGCCCTTCACTTAAGATTGAATTCGAAGCCTGAGTAATGTAGTTTTGCAGAGGCTCTTGTGGCATGAGGCCCCAGGCAATTGCCCTGATTGTTACCCCCTAACGCCGGCCCTGGCTTTTATATGCAGAAAACCCTTTATTGTGACACAGGTGGACCATGGAGTTTTTATAGCATGTTGGGGGGACCTCAGAAAGAAAAAGGTTGAGAACCCCTGCTATAGAGGATGGTAGCATAAACATGTGAGGAAACAGCTTCCTAAAGTTGCAGTATCAAAATAATTAACCTCATTCTAGCTGTCCAGGTCCTTCATACATGACCAAGTTATAACTTTTTTGGTCTTTTTTTAACCATCATGCTTTCCTGTGCAAGAAACTGATTATCCCATGAGCCTCATTCCAATGGAGGCTACTGTAAAATCTTTTATTTCCTAGTACTTTATTTCTGTATTGATAGATTGAGTTTAAGCTGCTGAGGAGAAACAACCAGGATAAAGTCTAATTAGTTCTCAAATGAGATTCCTACAACTCCAATGATTTATTTTGATCTCCTATTTAGCAGAACCTTAGCGAGTTGGGTCGCCCCAGGACTCTGGCAAACAAGCCCCTGTAGGTTTGCATTAGAAAAAACACAGGCTTACTATTTTCCATCCATTTAGGTTCACGTTGGCCTGATTTCATAGTGCTATTTTCTTTTAAAATATGCTCACTTCTGCACTGATGTGGTATCCAGCCCAGGCTGAAGTTGTCTTGAAAGGCTCTGACTTTCTCGGAGGCACCATATTTTGGAGAACTGAAAGAGATGTATTATTTAGTTCATATTTTTTCTCAGTGGAATAGACTCAGGAGATATGCATCTCAGTTTCAGGAGTGCCCAGGGGGGAAGCAGTCATATAGCGGTACTCAAGCATATTGCAGTGCAAGGCAAACATCACAATGCAGGATACCCCAGCAAACAGCAGTCCTCAGTATAAGGTGTGGTCCTCAATATCATTAGTTTTTTTTTAACACTAAGGCTCTTTTGACCCAGTACTTTCAAAATATTTGTGTTCACCTCATTGTGAAAGTACAGGAGTAAGGTCCTCTTGAAACAGCATTAAAGCATCACGAGTCTAATTTTGAACATCTGCTGAGATACATTCTCAGTAATGGTATAATTATTTTGTGATCTGACCCTAATACAGTTTTGAGATACTCTGTGTTGCTCTGTACCTCGGGGGAACACCCAGCACCCATATGTTCATCCTTGTAAAATGATTGTGTGGTATCCAATGCAAACTTTGTCATGTCAGGTGTCTTTGGAAGGCTCATGATGCACTGAGCATTGTTGTTATAGTGATATTATAGTAATTGTTGTTACAGTAATGTTATAGGTTATAATTTCATGTATATAGTTATGAGGCTGAAAATGGCTTAAAATAAGCCTAGGCAAAAACTCTCCAAGAGCAGAGAGGCACTTCACACCTCATCAGGGCATGTATGGGACAAACCCAAGCCAACCTCACAGGAATAAAGGACGCTGGCCTAGGCAGCAACAAAAGGATCTGTTGGACTCTCAAGTGTGTCACCCCCCTTCCTTTGGTCAGTTTGTGATTGAGATGCAGTAATGCTCATCTGACTCTGAAGGGGAGGGAGGGCAAAGCCAAGAGGAAAGAAATAACATAATAAAAGGGAGAGACATCTGCCATGCTCTTCCTCTCTCTTCCATCTACATCTACAGACACCACACCAAGCAACTGAAGCGCTGATCAAAGGGAAGAGCCTGGCTGAAGGGCAAACCAGCCAGCCTGTGGTGAGAAGCATCTAAATTTGTAAGGGCATTGAAAGTGTTAAGCTCATCTTAGAATGTGTTTTGCTTTTATTTCATTTGACCAAATCTGACTTCTTGTGCTTTGACTTATAATCACTTAAAATTTATCTTTGTAGTTAATAAATCTGTTTGTTTATTCTACCTGAAGCAGTGTGTTTGATTTGAAGGGTGTCAGAGACTCCCCTTGGGATAACAAGCCTGGTACATATCAATTTCTTTGTTAAATTGACGAACTCATATAAGCTTGCAGCTTCCAGTGGGCATAACTGGACACTGCAAGACGGAGGTTCCTAGGGTTGTGCCTGGGACCGGAGATATTGGCTAGTGTCATTCGTTTGCACAATCCAAGAAGCAGTTTGCATGCTAGAGGCTGTGCGTGAACAGCCCATGAATGCGGGTTCTCAAAGCAGAGCAGGGTAAGGCTGGCTCCCAGAGTCAAGGAATGACCTAGCAGATCACTGGTCCAGATAACACCAGAGGGCAACGTCACACTCTGCAGCATCCCATCTTTTTTAATGAGTACTCCCAAGTCTCAAAACCCATTTCCAGGAAAACAGGACTCTTGAGGGACAACTGAAGAGGGAATGAGGAGCTGGAATGGCAGGCAGCATATTTTAAAATGACAGCAGGTAACTTTAAATTCTTCTCAGTCTTATGAGCCTAGAAGATTTTGTTTTTTAAATAAAGGAGAGCTTCCTAGCAAAGCAGGTTTTTGCAAATTCTTTGTCGATCACACAGACCACTGTGCCACAGTTCCCACCTGCCACTTGCTTAGCAGTAATTTCCCCCCTCCTCTTCACCTCATACTCATGTCTCATGAGGTATCTCAAGACAAAAGCAGCAATCACTATGAAGAATAGGTGTCTAGATTATTGTCATATAAATACCACAGATTAGATAGGTTGGCTCCCCTAAAAACTCTGCTTACACAGTGCTCACCCCTGTGTATGCATATGGACAGTGGGGCCAGAATGACACTATATCCAGTTCTCTGCTCTTCTTCTGTCTAC
The DNA here is from genome assembly GCF_965140285.1 of Lepidochelys kempii. NCBI lineage: Eukaryota > Metazoa > Chordata > Testudines > Cheloniidae > Lepidochelys > Lepidochelys kempii. Next base: position 159,016,770 of record NC_136382.1, read on the forward strand.
CCATTCCAAGTCAACTGCTCTCATCACCAGAGTGATCCCCACAGCCAGCATAACTGAGATCTGGAAATTCACTACAATGACAATTTAACAATGCTTAGGACTTATGCAGTACTCTTCACTTTCAGAGAGATTTACAAAAAATAACTAACTAGCTGCCACTACACCTTGCAAGTTAAATATTAATATTATGCTTAATTTTTATGGACAAAGAAATTAAGGCAGAACTTGGGGCCAAAGTTTTCCAAAACTGGCCTCTGATTTTGTGTACCCAACTTGAGATACCTTGAATATAACTTTTAAAAGTGCGGGATACCCCAATTACAGCTGAGGACAAAGGGATCTGTAGGCACCAGACACTTCTGAAAATCAGGCCAAGATGTCCCAAGCTGGGCACATAAAAACAGAGTAACCTCAAAACTGCAGGGTACTTTTGGAAGTGTTGCCCCAAGTAACTTGCTGAAGGCCACAGGAGAAGTCAGTGTTGTAACCAGAATTAGAATTCAGGAGTGCCTGGCTCCCAGACCCGTACTTGGACCACACCTCTATTCTGAGAGGAATATGAGTTGGCAGTACTGGGTCCAAAGGATTGATATGGTAATGCATAGCTTCTCAGGAGCAAATTGGTTGTTACAAGAAGGAGGGTGAAAAATTCTTCTTGTTCACCTCTGAGGATAACACAAGAAGCAGTGGGATTAAATTGCAGCAAGGGAGGTTTAGATTGGAGGACATTTGGAAAAACATCCTGATTATGAGGGTAGTTAAGCACTGACACAAACTGCCTAGAGCAGAGGTTCTCAAACTGTGGTCTGTGGACCAAACTCCATTCAGGTGGTCCGCGGACAGTTCCCTCTAAGGTGTGTGCCTGGGCGGCCGTGCACAAGAGAATGAAGAGCCACCCATCTAATTAATGGAGCTGCGCAGGCCTGGCTCCACCAATTAGGTGCCTGGACCCTGGAGAAGAAGCACATGTAAAGTGAGGTGGTGGCCTTGGGGGAATAGGGGGTAGGTGGGAGGGGGCAGTGGGGTGAGAAGAAGGGTGGAGGGAATTTGGGACACGCAGGGCTGCGGCAGCCAGAGAAAGAGGCAATTTTCCCCAGCTCCAGGGCTACGGCTGCCGGGGAGAGATCCCCTTCCTTCCCAGCCACAGATTAGGGGCTGTCGCAACAGGGGAGAGAGGGCACATCCATCACATTAGAAAGGTAAGACTACTGATATTAAAATATGAGTTGTGCGCTTTTATTTGTAGAACAAAAAAGTTTATTAAGATTTTTTTTATATAGCGCTTTTATCCAAAGAGCTTTACAATAGTTCACTAACAGTACAAACAACATTTGGAAAGACCACTAAGTGGTCTGCTGAGACCCTCAGCAATTTTCAAGTGGTCCATGAAAAAAAAGTTTAAGAACCATTGCCCTAGAGAGGTTGTGGAATCTCCATCATTGGAGGCTTTTAAGAACAGATTTAGACAAACACCTCCCAGGAATGGTCTAGTTATTATTTAGTCCTGTCTTGAGTGCAGGGGACTGGACTAGATGACCTATTGAGGTCCCTTCCAGTCCTAAACTTCCATGATTCTTTGATGGGGCTTAAGGAGGAGGTGTCAAATATAGTGGGGTCCTTCCCCATTAGTGGCTTTAACATCCAAAAATGATGTCTTAAAATTAAACCACCACAATCTGGGCCACTAAGGTAGAGAACACAGGTTGAGTTTAACATGATTGTGGCTACTGAATCACGAGAGCAGGCCTCAAGCCACAAGCAGTGAGAAACCACTAATGGAAACCTTACTACCAAACTACAGTACTAGAAGTTCTTGGTAGGGCTGTCGATTAATCGCAGTTAACTCACATGCTTAACTCAAAAAAATTAATCACGATTAATCACAGTTTTAATTGTACTGTCAAAGAATAGAATACCAATTGAAATTTATTAACTATTTTTGGATGTTTTTCTACATTTTCAAATATTTTGATTTAAATTACAACACAGCATATAAAGTGTACAGTGCTCACTTTATATTATTATTTTTATTACAAATATTTGCACTATAAAATGATAAATAAAACAAATAGTATTTTTCAATTCACCTCATACAAGTACTGTAATGCAATCTCTTTATTGTGAAAGTGCAACTGACAAATGTAGATTTTTGTGTTACATAACTGCACTCAGAAACAAAACAATGTAAAACTTTAGCATCTACAAGTCCACTCAGTCCTACTTCTTATTCAGACAATCGCTAAGACAAACAAGTTTGTTTACATTTACGGGAGATAATGCTGCTGGCTTCTTATTTACAATGTCACCTGAAAGTGAGAACAGGCATTCGCATGGCACTTTTGTAGCTGGCATTGCAAGGTATTTACGAGCCAGATGTGCTAAAAATTCGTATGCACCTTCATGCTTCAGCTACCATTCCACAGGACATGCTTCCATGCTTGTTAAAAAAATAATGTGTTAATTAAACTTTGACTGAACTCTTTGGGGGAGAATAGTATGTCTCCTGCTCTGTTTTACCCGCATTCTGCCATGTATTTCATATTATAACAGTCTCAGATGATGACCCAGCACATGTTGCTCATTTTAAAAACACTTTTTATGCAGATTTGACAAAACGCAAAGAAGGTACAAATGTGAGATTTCTAAAGATAGCTACAGCACTCAGCCCAAGGTTTAAGAATCTGAAGTGCCTTCCAAAATCTGAAAGGGACAAGGTGTGGAGCATACTTTCAGAAGTCTTAAAAGAACAACACTCCAATGCAGAAACTACAGAACCTGAACCATCAAAAAAGAAAATCAACCTTTCTGCTGGTGGCATCTGACTCAGATGATGAAAATGAACATGCGTCAGTCCGCACTGCTTTGGATTGTTATTGAGCAGAACTCATTATCAACATAGATGCATGTCTTCTGGAATGGTGGTTGAAGATGAAGGCACATGTGAATCTTTAGTGCATCTGGCACATAAATATCTTGCAATGCTGGCTCTAATAGTGCCATGCAAATGTCTGTTCTCACTTTCAGGTGACATTGTAAACAAGAAGCGGGCAGCATTATCTCCTGCAAATGTAAACAAACTTGCTTGTCTGAGCAATTGACTGAATAAGAAATAGGACTGAGTGGACTTGTAGGCTCTAAAGTTTTACATTGTTTTATTTTTGAATGCAGTTATTTTTTGTACAGAATTCTACATTTGTAAGTTCAACTTTCATGATAAAGAGATTGCATTACAGTACTTGTATGAGGTGAATTGAAAAATACTATTTATTTTGTTTTTTACAGTGCAAATGTTTGTAATTAAAAATAAATATAAAGTGAGCACTGTACACTTCGTATGCGGTGTAATTGAAACCAATATATTTGCAAATGTAGAAAACATCCAAAAATATTTAAATAACTGGTATTCTATTATTGTTTAACAGTGCAATTAATCATGATTAATTTTTTAATCGCATGATTAATTGCGATTAATTTTTTTATCGCGTGACAGCCCTAGTTCTTGGTCATGAGGGGATGCGGTTCAGTTGTAGAATCTTCACAGATTAAATAAAGGGACTCTCTACTCAAATTATGAGTCTGATTTGTCCTGCATACCCCCAAGTTTCATCTCACTTAAAAGCTACTTGCTTACAAAATCAGACATAAAAATACAAAAGTATCAAAGCACACTATTACTGAAAAATTGCTTACTTTCTCACTTTTATCATAAAATTATAAAATAAATCAATTGGAATATAAATATTGTTCTTACAGTTCAGTGTTCATTATATAGAGCAGTATAAAGAAGTCATTGTCTGTATGAAATTTTAGTTTGTACTGACTTCACTTTTTGTGTAGCCTGTTGTAAAACTAGGCAAATATCTAGATGAATTGATGTACCTCCTGGAAGACCTCTGCATACCTCCAGAAGTACACGTACCCCTGGTTGAGAACCACTGCTGAATAGGAGAAACACCCTTTAAACACCAAAGCAATAAACTATGGTTAATTATATAGGTGATCACAGATCCAGTATAACCCAAAAGGCAAAATGACTGAGTACAAAGCCAACAGGAGGCTATTCATGACTGTGACTAATACAGTTTCCGGCCCCCAAAAAGGCATAAAACTGGACTGGAACTTACCCATGCTGTCATTGTTATGGAGGTGTAACCGGAGGTGACCTGCAAAGGAAAAAAATTCAGTGTGGTAGATGTGAATGCACAACCACAGTTGACCAAAAAAAGCTGCTGTATAGACACAACTCAATTGTGTTGGTTGTATCCAGGTCAGGTGACAGTGTCACAAGTTAAAAACACTGTTTTACTTTTAGTGTAAAAGATCTAAGGTATAGAGATACTCCCTCCTAGTTCTCTGAACAGCCCCATATGCTCACTGTTACACTCCCCACCTTTATAGATGCTGTCCAGCAGCACTGAGTAGCTGAAGTGCAATGGTGCCCCTATGTGTTCTGGCCACGCCTCTTCTGCAGCCCAAAGCATGCTCCTAACCCAGTGGCTACAATGTGGGGCCACGTAGCCATTCCACTCTCTCTATGTTGTTCAAGGAATCTTCTGCCGGGGGATTATCTAGTAGCTGCTTCTGCTGTTTATGACGCTTGTATGGTGATGGAGCTGGTGTGAAGGGACTACACTTAACTCTGAATGAGAAGCCTTGGATCCGGGTATCATGCTGTAAACCACCCTCTGTGTAGACCTTTCTTCTGTGCTCCCTCCCTTTTATTGCTGCCCTTCCCTTCTGTGTTAGTTTCAGTCCGTGTCCCAGGTGAGCCAATACCAAGCAGATGTGGGTGGAGCACTATAATTTTGGAGTTACTCCCAGCAACTGGAAATGCAAGGAGATTCTTAGCCAGGAGTTTCCAAATCAACACTCATCTCAGTTGAAAAACAAGGACATGTCTGGTTTTTTACTTCAGCTGATCATCTTAGTATCTACATAGTTTGCTTTGGTTTGTGAGCTTCAAATTATTTCAGTGTTGTGTTCAGATGAAGAAGCCATATTACAAAGCCATGTGATGTTTGCCCTCTCCTATTTCCTAAACATTTTGATGCTCATGGGCCTGGCTGACAGATAATAGAAATGTACTGTAGATAGTACGCATCTCATACTGTATGTTCATTCTTAGGTTTGGATTTTGGCACCGTTGCCAAACACTCACATGCCAATTAGGAAACTAGAATCCAATGCTTAGACAGAGATTAAGTAATTCAGCACTGTGTCTCTGCAAGCTATAATTAAAGGCAGAGAACTTCAATACAGGCAGAGCAAAAATAAAGAGAGGCAGAGACCTATTTTTGGAATTGTTTTTCTTCTATAAAATCCACTGTACATTGCAGTTTACCCACTCATCTCTCACCAGTCGTAGTCAGCTAAAGTCAATCAAAATAGACCAGATCTAAAAAAAAATTGTCTAGCAAACTAGAAGAGATACAGAGTGAGAGGTCAAGGCTCTAAAAAGTCTGACTGGTGGAGTATTAACTTCTTGAAAATTACTTGGCTTTTCAATAAACCCGCTCAACTTGAACTATTGTTGCCAGAGTTAAAAATATATATCCATATTACTATCTGTTGTAAATCACTGATAGGAGTTTATAACAATAATAAAACTCTTGGAGTTATTTATCACATTTACACATGATTTGTTAAGAAAATTAATCAGCCTCAGCTTCGTTTCAGACCATTAATATCAAGAAACTGACTATGAGGCATTCGGTAAATTTGACAGTAGCTATAATATTGATGCTAACGTAATATAAGATTGTATTCCCCCAGTGTAGTATAGTGCACCCAGTCCAGTATCAGGTGTCATAACACATTGCTTTTACCCATTATGCTGATGACACAGAAAGTGGAACAGATGACTATTGACATTTGGCAGGAAGCTGCACTTGCAGATATCAGCTTAGATTAATTCCACTTAATTACATTTTTGTCAAATGGCATGATGTCATAACATCTGAAATGAAAAATGTTCCCTAATGTAATACAGCATTTAAATTTATTATCCTGAGAAAACATACTAAGCTTTTCTATACATTTTCATGAAGCCTCCATACAAAAATGAAATTGCTTACAAACATTTATAGATTGAAAATAGACCACCTGCAATTTGTAGTTTAGCACATTAAAACTTAATAGAAAATGTCTCTACTTATTCAGATTAGTCAATCTCTGTGTATACTGTATTACTCAAAATACTGTTCTGCAGATTAGAAAACATTATTAAAAGATATTTCTTCATACACCTGTAATGATTACTTAAATATACTATATTTTACCTCAATACATCCTACAACGATAATATTTTAAAGGGACACTGTCCTTTTAAAAGAGAGAAATATTTTTCATGTTTTAAAATATCATCTCTTTCTCTCCGTTGTGTTTAATAATGCCCAATCCTGTTTCTTTATCAGAATGAATTTTCTCCACACCACTCACACACATGTTTTTTGCTAATATGGGGTACCTTGTGTGTTCAGGGGAATGTTTTATACTGATATTTTTAAAGTTTACTCTGTTCTCCCTGCTTGTATTTTATATCCTTTCACCCCATGTCTGTTTAGATTGCAAGCTCTTTGGGGCAGGAACTGCCTCACACTCTCTGTCTGCACAATGCCTATCATAATAGGACCATGATCTTGGTTTGGGCCTCTATGCATTGTGGGATGATGATCATGATGATGATGAAAAAATAAATAAACAGATATTTTGAATCAAATGACTGTATGTGAGGATTACACTGACTTTGTATATAGATATAATTTTTTTTTAAAATTTACACATAAATAGATTAGTAGATTCATAGATTTTAAGACCAGAACAGACTACTATGGTCATCTATTCTAACCTCGTGCATAACACAGGCCTTACCTGACGCAATAATTTGGACATTTCATTTAGGAATTTCAAAGTGAAATAAGAGAAAGATGTGTAGTCTAGCTGTTTAAGCATAAATCAGGGCAGTAAGACATTCTAAATTCTAATCCTGGCCCTGCCACTGACTTGCCGTGTGATCTAAGGCAAGTAATGTAGCCTGCCTGCCTCAGTTTCCCACCTGAAAAGTTCAACTAATATTTTCTCATCCCAAAAGGAGGTGTGAGGATTAATAAATTAATGTCTGTAAAACATTTTCAGTGTGAAAAGTGGTAAGTATTATTTAATTATGTTTCAAAACATCACTGTGGAGTCAAGGACTACTCATTAATTATCAAGAGAATAAAACTCATGCTGCCGGAGCTCAATGTAAAGTAAATGCAAAACAGAAAATTATGGAAATACGCGCCTGCCATGATTACAGCGGGGTTTTTCAGCTCACTGATTTATAGATTTTTGGAAAGGAGGCAGAGGGGCTGTGGAATAGGTTCTGGTTATCAAGGCCAACATACACAGGAACTCCTGAGCTCTAAATTCCACCTTTGCCACTGGTGTATGCCTTTGGGCAATTCATGAGAACATGGGCTATAGAAGCAGTTGCACTGATGTACCTTATTCTGTGACCTGGTTGAGGAGGATTGCGTTTCTCTCCTCTGTGACAGGGTGCATACTGAGGGGATGACTACACTGAGTTAAAGAACCCTCAGCAGCGCTGAGTCTCAGAGCCCAGTCAGCTGACTCAGGCTTGCGGGGCTTGGGCTATGGGGCTAAACATAGCAGTGTAGATGTTTGGGCTGGGGCTGGAGCCTGGGCTCTCCCAGGCTCCAGCCCAAACCTCTACACTGCAATTTAATAGCCCACAGCCTGAGCCCCGGGAGCCCAAGTCAGTTGGCCAGCCGCGGCTATGTGACAGGTATTTTATCGTAGTGCAGACGAACCCTGAGATTGCTGCAGCACAGGAAAACTGCAGGCTTCACTGAAGTCAATTAAACCATTTCTGTTGGGAATACTGATACTTGGGTGGTAATTGCTGGTCTGATGAGGCAATCGGCTCAATAATAGGGAGGATATATATTTGGGAGAAACTTGAAGTAAAGGAGGAGCCCAGGAAAGGAGAGAAAGCTGCATGGAAGTCTCTTCCAACTGTATATCTGTGCTTCCTTCTGTTATGCTCTGCAACTGAAGATTAAAAGCACATGTGGTGAAAGGAGAAACACCACCAAAATTTCAGAGCAGCTACATGCAATGGCAGGATATGTCCCAGGACTTTTGCACAGAAATTGTTGCACTGGGCCAACTGGTGGTTGAGGCCAGATAGTCAGGACTTAAAGGCCCAAATAGACCCTGTTATTTTGGACCCTGAGGCAACAAGAGCCTGGGTCTGGAGACATCAACTGGAATTGTTAGAGGTTGCTGTAAAATTAAGTGGAGTATGTGGAAGCACACTTTCCATGAAAAGAGCTCTGTTCTCCTACAGAAAGGGAAGGAGTAAGGAAGCTTGAGGAACCTCATTAATTGAAGCCTGGGAATTGGTCACAAGACATGAACAAAGGTGCCCCAATCACCCGCTCAATGGTTCATTACCAGTGCAGGGGTAAAGGTCATAAGAAGGAAGACTGGACCTACATGGATTGTGGGTTTGCAGAGTTCTGTGGGTGGACAAGCATAAAAGGGGGACCTGGGATGAAGACAATTCCCATCAAAGTGTGCTGGAGAACTACAAGGGGCATTGTGGATTCAGAAGCAGCATGTTCCCTTCTACTGAGCACTTTGGTTTGGCTGTAGTGGTGACAAGAGGGAATGATAACAATTTATTGTGTACATGGGGAAAATAACACTTATCCCATGATGGTTGTTCCATTGTCAGTGGAAAGAAAGTTTAAAGTTGTTGCCTTGCTCAGCAATGCTAGGAACAGACTGGAGTCTGTTTGCCGTATGTAAATAAGGCAGATGACGGAGGGAGAGACTCCAACAAGTGGGTCCATCTAAAGAGTTCATGAGTGTAGGCCCTCCAGGTGCAGCACGTAATAACCCTAGACATACCATAATATCCTTGAAAGAACTGACATGCTAGAGGACTCGAGAAGGGGGCCATAGAGCAGGGAGTGCTAGTCCATCCTATGACATCCCCCAAACATTACAGAGATCTCTTGCTGAAAGCCTGTTCACTTGAGATTTTTGCAGGGGGGCCCCATTTAGATATACAGCATTCTCCGTTCTTTATTCTCCTGCACCCTTAGGTGTATAGAGCGTCCACCAGTTTCAGCCAATTTTTTTGGTATTGTGTTGGTCGGTTCAGGCTTCTGAGTGTCATGTTAATGGGTCTGGCTTCTTTCTCTATTGTTCTGCGTAATGTTTCTTGAAGTAGCTTTCACAGGGGGGCTGCACCTGGGCTATATGGGTCAGAGGGAGTTCACGGAGGACAGAGTCACAAGGTGATCTGCAGAGTAAAGCTGCAGAGAGAGACGGTCTCCTGAAGTGGTCCCCAGTGAAGGGAGTTGGGGCTGAGTAAGAAGACCCAGCTGAAAGTTTTGTTTTTCCTTTGTGAGAAAACAATGAAGACAAAACCAAGCCTTAGATTGGTTTGCTCTACATAGAATTTCCAATGTTGCAAGAAACTCTTTCCAATCAACTCTGGAGATCTTCCACAGGGATTTACTCTGGAATAAGTTGATCTTCTTATCAATTTCTGTGGTAGATTTTCATGACCCTGCTTCATAAAGGAGGACAGACATGATGCTGGTCTTAATAATTTGTATTTTTGTGTCTGTACCAATCATGCTACTTTTCCAAATCTTTTCAAGTTTATGAAAGTTGTTTGCTGCTTTTTATATTCATTGCTTGACATCTATCATGGTGTCACCATCGTTGCACATCTCACTCCCTAGATAGGTAAAATAATTTATTTTGTCTAGAGTTTCTTCATCCACTTTAAAGGTTACTTTTGGGACATTGATAGCCAGATATTTTGTCTTGCCTTTATTGATGAACAAACCAATTTGCTTTGCTGCATCTGGAAAAGGTGGGTTTTTTCTTCCATTAAATGATGTGTTGAACTGGACAGGACAATGTCATCAGCAAAAACAAAGTCATTCAATTGTCCTTTATCACTTGTCCATAAAATTCCTTGGTTGCCTTCTGCAGTAATTTTCCTTATGACGTAGTCATGACCAGTGCAAACAATTGTGGGGACATAATATATCCTTGCCTTACTCCAGTTGTCACTACAAATCATTGGCTGATGTTACCACTATTTCTGACTGCACGTTCTGCATTATCAGAGAGATCCTTTATTATTCTAATTATTTTTGCTGGTATTCTGTAATGTGGCATAATTTTCCAAAGAACATCTTTGTGTACACTGTCAAAGGCCTCTGGAAATCTGTACATTTTCACTAAAGGTGCTTGCCACTCAACATTTTGTTGTATAATATGTCTAAGGACAACCATATGGCTTGCAAATGCGCTCAGTGATCAAAAACTTGCTTGTTCCTCTCTAAGCTGAAGGTCTATTTGTTTCTTGGTATGTTCCAGGATGATGTAACACATAGGTTCTCAAACTGGGGGTCAGGACCCCTCAGGGGTCTTAAGGTTATTACATGGGGGGTCGCGAGATGTCAGCCTCTGCCCCAAACCCCTCTTTGCCTCCAGCATTTATAATGATGTTAAATTTATTTAAAATTGTTTTTAATTCATAAGGGGGGGGTCGCACTCAGAGGCTTGCTATGTGAAAGGTGTCACCAGCACAAAAGTTTGAGAACCACTGATGTAGCACATGATATTCCCAGGAACTGACAAGAGTGTGATTCCTCTCCAGTTATTGCAGTTGGTAAATCTTTGGCAATTTTATTATAAAGGTACTATAAGACCTCTCTTTGACTAGGATGGGTTCCTTTCCTCATTCTATATTCTGTCAGAAAACACAAGGAAAGTTCATAGAGTTGTTTCATCACTTGCTTTTAGCATATCTCCAGAAATGTTATCCTCTCCAGCCGCTCCCTCATTTTTGGGGCTGATGGCTTTTCTAACTTCTTCCGTTGTAACATCTCCAAAATCAATATCAAGCTCTAGTTGTAGATCTTCATCACATATTTCTGGTAGTTTGCTTGGGCTTGTCTATTTAAAACAGCCTGAAAATGTTTCTGCCCATCTTTTCCTTTATTCTTTTTCTGCACTAAGAGTCTTTCCATTGCATCTTTAGTAGGGCCTCCCCTACTGCTTAAGTTTCCTCTTTAGCTGTTTGATTGTTTTATACAAGGCTGTTTGGCTAGCATCTTCAGCCTCTTAATATTTTCTATCTATATATGCCTTTTTATCTCTTCTCGCACTCTTTTTATCTCTGTTTATCTCTATATTTTTCTTGTCACTTGCTTGCCTCTTCACATGTGAGCATTCATGAGTTTTTGCTTTCTTTTTTTTCCCACCACTATCCAGGTAGTATCACTAATCCATTCTTTCCTTTTAGATTTCATTGTTCTTAGAACTGTCTTTGCATTTTTTTAGATACCACTCTGATGTTTTCCCACAGAGTATCAGTGTCCTGATTTTCTTCAGGTAAGTCAATTAGAACACTGAACCTGTTCTTCAGTTCAAGCTGAAAAGCACTTTTTGTGTTTGGGTTTTTTAATTGTGCGCTGTTGATGCACAGTCTTCTTTTTAACCTCCTTCATCCTCCTTAACTTCATCTTCAGATTAGCAATACAAAAAGTTATGGTCACTGCTCACATCTGCTTCCCTGTACACGTGTACATCTGCCAATGAGCTGTGAAACTTTTTTGAAATGCAAAAGTATTCTATCCGGTTCTTTGTAGTACCATCTGGGGAGTTCCATGTTACTTTATGGATTTCTTTATGAGGAAATATTGTTCTACCTATCACTAGGTAGTTCACACTGCAAATTTCTACTAATTGTTCACCATTTTGGTTTATGTTCAAACCCCTGCCAACTTTGCCCATAATTTTATCCAATTCATCATTGTTACTTTCAACCTTTGCAATAAAATCACCCGTGGTCACTTTGATATCATGTTTTGGGATCTTGGTTAACATGTCCTGTAACAAATACTAAAAAGCATGTTTTTCCTCATCTGATTTTTTTTGGGGGGGGGGAGGGGAAACTGGTGCATAGCATTGTATAACTCTCTTAATTTGAAGAATCTAGTCTGAAAGCAAGCTCTAATAATTCTTTCATTGACTAATTCACACTCAGTCAGTGCCTGTTCTTGTTCATTGGACATGAGGATTACTACATGTTTCATGTTTACCACCCGTATTCCTGGAATAGATGATGGTCCCATTTATTTCTCTAAAGTGTAGTTTGTTCGAACCTGTCCATTTTACTCATTGATTCCAAGGGACATCAAAACGGTATCTGTCAATTTCTTTAATTATTTTAGCAGTTTTTTTAGCTTCATATATTGGTCTTACAATCCAAAACCTGATTTTCATTATTGATCTGGCCTTCAAGGGACTTTATGGGTTTGACCAATGCCCGTCATATTCTTCATAGGAAGCTGATCCATTGTTCAAGTATGCTGAACACTGACATAGCTACTGGTCTTCTGTAGTAAGTTTGTTTCTTTGTGGTAGGGTTAGCAGCCTTGTGCACAATCTTAGGTCCATGGCTCCTTGTTCATTATTCAGAGCTGTCCACATGTGAACAGGCCCCCATCTGCAACCCAGGACATGTGCTTGGAAGCTTTGGATGCCCCGAGATACAGCATTATACATAAGAAAATACTTGATACTAATGCACCAAAACCCCTTTCATGATTATGTATTATAGGTGTAGGGACTGACTCTCCTCTCACTTAGTTAGATTTTACATTACTGTGATTTCATTGCATTCAATTCTGATTTTCACTGGTGTATGTGAGAGGATTAGGTCCATAAAGCACCAAATTTAGCAGAGGATAGTATTTGGCCCTAAAAGAGTTCTAAATGATGGTGAGGGCAGAGGGAGATGTAATTTGTTCCTACTATGGCTGGGGCAGCAACTGTATTAGCTGAGGTGTTCAGTCTCAGGGGAGATGGGGAGTCATCGCTCTAGCTGGAGCTCAGTACAAGCCCCATCAGTAGAGATTGCCTAGGAGATGTACTGAATCAATTCATCTCATGGGTTTCCTGGTTCTCCTCCTCCCTGGACAAAACCACATATTCGTAGGGCTGTTTTGGTGAACTCCAAACCCTCACTGCCAGCAGCCTGGGTTCCCATGTAGGAAGTGAATCATAGATTCAGAGAGCAATTGAAATTCCTAAGATCTAAAGCTACATGTATACCTCTTAAATATTGCAAGTTACATTTAAACAATATTCTGGTTATAATTAAAAATACTCAGAAAAAAACAGGTTTCAGAGTAACAGCCGTGTTAGTCTGTATTCGCAAAAAGAAAAGGAGTACTTGTGGCACCTTAGAGACTAACCAATTTATTTGAGCATGAGCTTTCGTGAGCTACAGCTCACTTCATCAGATGCATCTGATGAAGTGAGCTGTAGCTCACGAAAGCTCATGCTCAAATAAATTGGTTAGTCTCTAAGGTGCCACAAGTACTCCTTTTCTTTTTGAGAAAAAAACAGGGAATTCCGAATTAAAAGTAACATTCCAAAGGTGAGTCACATGGTTCTGAATGAAAAGGCCACTACCAGGTGAATTCAGGAGAAAATGTTAGCCTGAACTTTGGGCCTGATCAAGCACAAACAAATGACAGCTTTCCAGGTTACGAAGACCCCAGGTTTTGGATGTTAGCTCTGTAGTAAGATGGCCTACGCTTGAGATGTATCAGCTTGCTTTTGGAAGCTAAGATGCTACTGGCTTGTCTAGGCTAGGATAAAAAGTGTATGTTTTTTTTTTAATGTGTTAGCTAACTTGTTTTAAACCTCTAATGTACTAGAGACAGGGAAGGTTGTATTTTAATGTGTTAGCTGGTCGAGGTGAACCCTGGAAGGAACCTGATGCCTTCAGTTATCATTAATTTGTATTACATTTAGCGCCTTTAAGCACTACTGTAAGTCATTTAATTTCTCTATGCCTCTGTTTCCCCTCTCGTTCTTTGTCTATCTTGTCTATTTAGATGATAAACTCTTTGGGGCAGGGACTGTCTCTACTGTGTATTCATACAGTGCCTAGCACAATCGGGCCTTGGTTTTAGTTGGGGTCTCCAGATGCTACTGTAATACAAATACTAATAATATTTGCAAGCATTGTACATACAAAGTAAAACTAAGTCCCATTTTCAAAAGCAATTTAAGCATGTAGTAGTCTAAGTCCTACTGACTCACAATGAGACATAGGTTACTACATGCCTACAGGTATGTGTACAAAGCAAAAGTTGTGCATGGCTAGCCTGCCTGAGCTAGTGCAAGGAATGATAACAGTGAAGACAGCACAGCACAGATGGTACAAACCCAACGCAGAGCCTGGGTATATATGTGACTCGCTAGCCCACACTGAAGCCTGCACTGCCCTGTCTTCTCGGCTATTGCTACCCAGGCTAGCTGAATTCAAGCATGCTCAGGTCGACTCACCCATGCACAGCTTCTTCTATGTAGACAAACCCTGAGTCACTTTTAAAAATGAGACAGACTCCTAAGTGACTTAGGTGCATCTGAAAGTTTTACCCACACCTGGTAAGAAACTGTCCGTGCCCTGAAGTGCTTATAATCTAAAATGACAAAAGGTGGATGAGTATTAGTAGAATCCCTGATTTACAAATAGGGAAATGAGGTACAGAGAGACTAAGTGACTTGTCCAAGCTACATAGGACGTATGTGGCAGAAGTAGGAAATGAATCCAGATGTCCTGAGTCTCAGCCCAGTGTGTTAATAACAAGGTCGTTATTCCTCTCCCAGTGGGACACGCATGAATAAGGGTTTACAGGGCTGTGCCCTAGAGGCTCTCTCCTCCTGCATTCCCCAGTATTTGGGGCCATCTGTCTCACACACTCACAAGAGTTACTGGTGCTGTAGTGAAGGGTGGGTTAAGAACAAAATAAAATAAGTATTAAATGAGAGCGGTGGCATCGGAACCATTTTTATAGTAGGGTGCTGAAAGACATTAAACAAAACTGTAAACCCGGTATATGATGGAAACCACTTCAAGCCAGGGGGGCTGCTGTGCCAGACCCCCAGCACTTCTTGTTCCAGCACCCCTGAATGAGGGTTTCCCCTACTCCCTGGTCACTAGAAATCTGTGATTAGGAGTCTCCCACCTCCAGTCACCAACAACTGCCTGGGCGCGGAGGAGCCTCCTTCCTCGCACTTGTCAAGGATTGTGAGACTGGGTGCCTGTGTCTGAGCTCTCTGTGACTCTCTGTCTCTTCAGGCTGCATGGACCCTTGTTGCCTCCCCTTGACTGACCTCTGGAAAGAAGCTGTCAGAGCCTGTAACCATCCCTCTGGCTGTCAATCAGCCAGGGGAAAATCTGCACCCCCTCCCTCCGTTAAAGCATAGCGAGACTCTGACGTCACTCCTGAGCCCAGTTGCCATGCCATATATGGCTATCTGGCTGGGTGGAGTCTTGTACAAATGGCTGGCTAAGCTGGTGTTTGGCAGTCGCTGCAGTACCGAGAGCTGCAACTGTAGCTCTCAGGACTGTCAGATGGGCCAACAGCCGCTCAGGAAAATTTTGCCTGGATTTGATCCTTTGGGTTTCCTGGTTTATAGGTTTGTGTCACAGTTTCAACATTATCTGACTTCCTTTAAAACTGGATATCTGAAGGGACTGACACTGGGCTGGAGATATATATTTTCATTTCTACAATGGCAGTTCATTCAGATCAGTTCAAATCAGCTGTGGTGACTGCATCTGAAATCTATGCCGTAGCCTTCATAAAATGAGTTAGAGGGTTTTAGTGCCGTTCCTGGTGAATACATCACAAAAGCCACCATCTAATTTGGCACTAACTGGTCCCCTTCTTGGGCGCTGCTGCAGCAACAAAGCCAAGAATTGAATAAGTTATGGAGACTGAACTGCACTCTGCAGAATACCTTAGGTGGAAAAGAAGCCCAGTGGCAGAGCAATGTGTACTGCTGTTTCCTATCCTACAGCTACTTAGACTCAGAGGCTAGTCCCCAGAAATATTAATTTGGAACCTTTTACTACCATTGAATTCACTTTACAAGTACTGTAAAAACAGCTGTTTTTACCATAATTTAGATGGGGGGGAGCTAAATGAAGATTACAAAGCAAGGCACATATCTCAGGTAAATGTTATGATCTGAATAGTGTTATTGCCATACAGTCAGTTGAGGCCTCTTCTAATTTATACATATTTAATGTGAATATTACTTATCCAGTTGCATAAAAGAATCATTCCAGTTCACCTCAGGTAAAGACATCATTTACAATGGTTTTTAAAATGCATGTCAGTTACTGAAAAGAATAAAGTATCTCCTTGAAGCCCGCCAGCCATTAATGTGGAGTGTTGTGTCAAATTAATAAAGCAAATAAAGCTACAAATAAAGCCTGACTTCTGGCTCATTCATTAATTCCTGGAGAACCCACTGAAGTTACAATCATAATGAAGTGTGAGACTGGTCCTTTAAACATCACGGTTGGGACATTCAGAGAATGCTGGAAACGTGGTTTGATACTTTGCCAAGTTATGCTTACAAGGGAACTTCAGTACTCCATTAATCTTTGACTACAGGGAGCTTCCTTGCTAAATTTCTGTTCCATATAGGTTCTTATTGCTCCCATCACCACAGTATCTGAGTGCCTTTCAGTATTGCAGTTTGAACCACTGAGCTACAGCCAGTGTAGCCCCCATCAGTAACAACAACAGTGGGACTACTAGTGTGGACTGGCCACCATTGTATCATGGACTAGCCAGTGACATTTTAACTACCTTATGATCTAGGCCTGCTTTGAGCAGGATTAGATGACAGAGATAAAAATGTCAGCAGCTGGCCTACAGTAGCTCTACTACCATTGCTACCTCCAAAGGAACTGAACTGGTGCTTAAGAAGGAAACCATGTTAAAACCATTTTTAATATTGTTTGTGCAAAAAGGTGTTAAAAGAAGGTAACACTTTCAGTAGTTTCTCTAGCCAGCATACTCCAAACCATTCTACAAATTATGCTCTGGCAGCTTGTCTGATGGGGTTAGGCTTACTACCCCAGGAAGCTACATTTTACATGTTTTCATGGCTAACATGGTTTCACAACTAGTATAAGTTCCTGGACTACACAAAGAATATTGAGATCTGCAATTCTTCACCAATCCAGGGTGTGGACATTTTTGCCACTACCCGCATGGTGGTTAAAAATGCCTTGGTTTTGTTAATTTCATGTGTTCAAAAATTGTGAGTCAAGTGCAAAAAACCCCAGGAGATTTTAAAAAGTAATGATTTGGGCAGTTCTTTTAATTTGCTTTTTGATTGTTGACCCTTTAGGGTTCATGTTTTTAACTGTCTCTTCAACCATCAGGTGTAGTAGAAACTTACTTTTTTAGTAAAAGCTGAGAATCTGACATAATCACAATTCTAGAATCTGAGGCTTCAAGTAAAATACTCAATATTGCAAGACTCATGAAAAAATGAGAGTTGGCAGCAGAGTCCTTTCTTCACTCCAGCCTCCACCGTGACTCCAACAAATGGAGTTACACTGGTGGAGAATTATGTGGCCTAATTTTTCTAATGTGGAAGCATGTGGCCTCCATGCTAGATGTTGATTTTTTGATTGTGAGCTCTTTAGGGAAGGGATTGTCTCATAAAAAGGTTTGAATAATAACTTACATATTGGGGGTTACTTCTGCAATATACATAAATAAAAATATCTATCTCCCAAATATCAGGGCCCTAATAAAACTTGCACTGACTTTCATACACGTGCATACTGTATAGTCTTTTAAAATGTGAAGTTTACAGGACCACTGCCTGGAAAATGCACTGTATTCTCTGTTACCTACAGATATCTTTGCTTTTGCCTAAATATTCAGGCCCAAACCTTCAACTGTGTGTGCCCAAACTCAAGTAATTAAGGGGGACATTTTCAAAAACACCTGACTGATCTGGGAGCACAAATCCCATTGGCATTTTTTGCTCCTTAACCCCATAGGGTCTTTTGAAAGTCTTCTCCTAAATCCATATTTAGGTACCTACATCAGTCACTTGGAGTTTTAAGCATGTATTTATGTTGCAAAGTTTTGGTTTGAATGCCTAATTTTAGGATTCAAAGCCTGAAAAAGTTGGCCTAAGCACCTAGCTAGTAAGGCAAGGACACATTGGAGATTACAGATAGTGTGGGGGTTGCACTAAATTTTTGGTGGTGTACTGATCGTTTTGTAGGTACAAATCCCGCGTGGCTTCAAAAATACACCAGCCGCGAGAAGAAAAAGCTCCCAGTTCACAGGATGGCCTGGGGGGGAAGATCACAGTCCGACTAAGGCGGCTGCCTTGTAGTTATTGCAAAGGCTGCAGACGGAGTAAAGCAGGGACAGCAGCTCCTGGTGCTGCGCCCTTCTCTGCTGCTCTGGCCCAGGACGAGGCGACCGGGAGGGAGGGAGACGGACTGGCAGGCAACCGACCTCTTGTGGTCACCCCGCAGCTCCGCCCCGGCGGCCCCGCCCTTCTTTATCGGTCTTCTCCAGACCTGCCCCTCCCGCTGCGACCCACGGGCGGGGCCCCTGCCAGCCACGTGACGGCTGCCCAGCTTCCGGGTTGGCTTCCTGCGTCATCAGCATGCGCCGTGCCCACTGCCTGCCCTGCGGCGCTTCCTCTCGCGGCTAGGCCGGGGCTGCTGAGCGGGGGAAGATGGCGCTGCTGGTGCGGGACCCGGGCGCTTCTCGAGCGCAGCTCGTGCCGCTGCCCCCCGGGGGCGGCTCGGTGCGGGACTGGCTCCGCATTCGCTGCCGCGCACAGGTAGGAGCGGGAGCGCAGCTGGGGGCGGCCCTGCCCGTATTGGGGGTGCCTCTGCTCTCGGGGGAGGGGAGCCCCCGAGGGAGGGAGGAAGAGGAGGAGGAAGAAGAAGGTGATGTTGATCTGGTCCCTAAGTTTCCACTGTTGCCCTCAGAACCTGGGTGCTGCCCCTGCCTGGTGTCTTGGGCCTGCTCGTGAATCATTCTCTTCGCTACAAAACCTGCCCCTGTGTGGACTAAGGTCAGGCTTGACAAAGCCCTGGCTGGGATGGTTTAGTTGGGGATTGGTCCTGCTTTGAGCAGGGGGTTGGACTAGATCACCTCCCAAGGTCCCTTCCAACCCTGATATTCTATGACTAGGTTCTAGTGTTCCGCTACTGGAGCGTTTGCTTTTACTGGACAAATTAGAAAATCTCTTTACCAGCAAAGATGTGAGCTTGAAGACCTGTCCCTCCCCCTCTAAATCTTCAGTAGTTGAGGCGATCACTGAAATATCAACAGTGCCCATACCTGCAGCTTCTTGAGCAGTTTCAGGATGTCACTGATAATTAAACTATAATAGAGGAGACCCTGGTTTTGGGTCTTGGCAAATAAATGAGATACTGATTCCTTAAAATCTCTAGTAGGATTCTGTTGATTACTATGTTTTTCTTAATATGTATAAAACAATATCTTATTGCAGTGACAGTTAGAGGCCCCAGCTGAGATTGATGCCCCTTTGTGCCAGGTATTGCACAAATGCATAATAAGAGCAATCCTCTTTCTCTTAAGAGCATGCAATCTAAATAGCAAGAGAGATGAGGGAAAGATGAGGACCTGAGACACAAGAGATATTATGTGGTGTGCCTATTAGGGGTCTGGAACACATGACTTATGAGGAGAGGCTGAGGGAACTGGGATTGTTTAGTCTGCAGAAGAGAAGAATGAGGGGGGATTTGATAGCTGCTTTCAACTACCTGAGAAGTGGTTCCAGAGAGGATGGTTCTAGACTATTCTCAGTGATGGAAGAGGACAGGACAAGGAGTAATGGTCTCAAGTTGCAGTGGGGGAGGTTTAGGTTGGATATTAGGAAAAACTTTTTCACTAGGAGGGTGGTGAAACACGGGAATGCGTTGCCTAGGGAGGTGGTAGAATCTCCTTCCTTAGAAGTTTTTAAGGTCAGGCTTGACAAAGCCCTGGCTGGGATGATTTAATTGGGGATTGGTCCTGCTTTTGAGCAGGGGGTTGGACTAGATGACCTCCTGAGGTCCTTCCAACCCTGATTTTCTATGATTCTAAAGTCACACAGGAAATCTGTGGCAGAGTAAGGAACTGAGCCCAGATCTCCTGAGTCCGCATCTGGTGCTGTAAATATAAGAACATTATTTTTCTCAATTACAAATGATGGTCTGCAATAGCCAAAGTCTACCTTTTAAAAAAAATCCAGTTTTGTAACCTCTTCCGCCTTCACAGCCTTAGGGAGAACAGCAAGGCTTGCACTCCCAACATCTGCAGGTGACAGCAGTGAAATATTTCACTCTTTCTGTCCAGCTGCATCAGACATGCTCTGCCCACTTGCCATGCAGGGAGCCAGGAATGTCTGATCTCATCTTCCTACAATTACTGGAGGAGTTGACAACGCACTAGACAAACTTTGACATCCTGGGGTTGTGGGTATCTTCTTTCTTTCCTCTGATTGCCCTAGAGGAGTGGAGGAAGAGGAGGTGCTTATTTTATTTTTTGACTAATACAAAGTTAAGCACCTCCAATAAGTGATATAAAGTGCATTTTAACAGTGGAATCCATTTGTAGGTGAATGTAAACTACTCTGTAAGCACCTTTAACCTTCACTAAAAACTTGAATTGGAAAATATACCTGTCATCAATAAATCATGATAATAATCTTCCCACCAGCAGAGCCCAGTAGCTTAAGAAAAAGGTAACTCCATAATGTAGCACATACCTGAGTGTACAATGTTAGAAATGGGAGGAGGGGAGGAAAGATTCCTTCCTCACCCCTATTTGCAGGCTGTGTAAATCAGGAATGAGAGACTGTACTTTGATTCCAGCTCATCAAATGAGTTACCCATAACTTGATTTAAAAATGTATTTGTAATTTTTAAGATTATACATATTCAGTGAATGATTGGGGGGGGGGTCTTAGAAAGCTTCTGCTTTGTTTTTAATTTCTTATTAAAAAGGAGGCAAAAAGCCTATTCTCCTTTTATTGTTTTAAAATGGATTACTCAGACTGATCAAAATCCGTTTTTATAGACTGAATGTTATTGTTTCTAGGGCATTCCTGAGGACAGTTTCTATGTGAAATGTAATGGGCGACTGGTTAATACTGAAGACTTGCTACAGGATGGAGTTGTTTATAGTCTGGAGCCAAGACTTTGTGGTGGAAAAGGAGGTCAGTTGCTGATGCTGCATGGGGGACTGTCAAATTTTTAATATATTCAAATCTAGGGGTAAAATTTCAAAGGCTCCTAAGGGATTTGAGAAACTAAATTTCAGTTAAAATCAACAGGAATTAGGCTCCTCAGTCACTTTGCTGTTTTTGAAAAGTTTACTCTAAACCATGACCTATGGAGGTTCTTAGCTTATTTTATTCTACAATAAACTTGTGAGTCAGAAAAGTCCTTGATAGCCAGAACCCCTTCATTCTAAGATTTTATGGCCATAAAGCTCATCACAGAATCTACCACTTGCCATGCAGTCCTGTGCCATAACTCAAGCTTTCATTTAAAAAAAAAAATTCTAACCTTTATGATCATAAAAATGTGAAGTGAGTGTAACTGATGCAGTGTTGGTTTCCTGTGTCTGCAGTGCAGACAATCTGAAATTGTACCTGTGAAACCTAAACTTGGCCATTTAAATGTCAGAATAAACTGTTTCTGCTAAAGCAATTATCAGTGAAAGATTCAGCTATAATGTGTTTATCACAGAAACTCAAATTGCCTCTCAGCCGTTTAAGTTTCAAAAGACCCAGCTGCCTACTGCTCAGATGCCAGAACAACCCATTTCCTGCTCAATAACTGCATTAAATATATTCTGTATCATCAGTATAAAGATATGCACCCCTCTGAAACACTGCAATGTAGGCACATTATAAAACTGAATTTAATAACAAAGGTAAGCAGGTTACTGGACTAATTATATTTTCATATTTGGTAGATAAATGCATTCCTTTTAAAATGTTCAGTAAAGTTCCCCATCATTTCCTATCTTCAGGCCACAGAAATCAAGGGGGCTTCCTTTAGAATTCCGGTCCAGCTTGCTACATCTTGTTTATAGAATTAGGCAGAATGAAAGTAAATACGGCTTCTGTGACTTTTTTTAATCCCCCTGAAGACAACTGGCTGCTAGTATCTGTTTATAACTTGCAAACACCCAGTGTCATGCCTGCCAGCTTCTACTCTACTGTGGCAATCCAGCATGCATCATTCTATGATGTCACAGTTGCCATTGGAGTCCTGCTGGACCAAGTCAACTAAATAGTATTTTTCAAAATCGTACCGTTGGCCTTGTCAAGTTCTTCTGTTTGGGTTTTAAAATAAAAATGTGGGGTAAAGCAAGGCACTCTGTCACAAGCCTGAGCCTATACAGGTCTGAGCCTCTGAAGACCTGCTTAATGGCCCCTTTGGGCTCAAAATCAGACCGTCACAGAGAAACTGAAATGTTTATGATAGGACTTGGGAGCGTTGCCATTGACTTCAGTAGGAGCAGAATTGGGCCCAGGTTTAGAAAATAGCTCTCTATACTCTTTAGAATATAAAATCCAGTGAAACCTGTAATAAGCAACTTCCTCACAAGTGTCTGCTTGGAATCAGCTTTGCAAAATTTTATTCACCTATGGCAGTAGTTTGTTTTAATAAGGGAGTGACTAGGTGACTCTCTTGTTCAGTGGGTGGGTGTCTGGCTTGGTAAATTTCCATGGCATTTTTTCAAGGCTGCTGTAAGGGTCTTCAAGGATTCTAGTACAGTTTTGTTCAACTTTTAGTTAAAGAATAGTGTAATAAATGGCACTTAGGTAGTACTTTAAAGCTCTGCACTGACATTAATCCTCACTGTTTCTTCACGGTAGTTAGGTAAGTATTATCCGTAACTCGTGAGGGGGTGAGATTGAGACAGAAGTTAAGTGAAGTGACAAGAACAAGTCAGTGGCAGAGGTGCAAGTAGAACACTAACATTACTGGGTCTCCACCAGACCACGTTGCCTTATGTGACTACCGCTCTTGGGCAATTAATTTTTGTTGGCACTCTGCAAAATCCAGGCTATAGCCTGCAAAAATCACTTTCCCAGCCCCTGTGCAGGTGTCCTCAATATATGGGAGTCCTGACAATGGTCCCATTGGGAGATCCTGGATAGATGGGAGGGGAGGCTCAAGTGGTCCCAATATGGAAAAGATTGAGAACCACTGTGCTAGAGGACTCCAGTAGCCTGTGGTATCAGGAATACAGATTCAAGGGATATCAGTAGCTCAGGAATTCAGCTGGCATGACTTCAAGAGAGCTAAAATTAAAAGATGGTTTAAGCTTAGTTATACTTTGAATGCCCCTCTTTGACTTGGTGTTTGAGACATTCAGCTCAATAATATAATTTATCACATTGTATCTATTAAATATTTACAGCTCATCTTTGGCCTCAGTTATTCTGAGAGAAAGCAAGTAGCTAAACTTTCAGTATCTCTTTCTTCACCACTGGTGAAGAAACAAGATTTTTTTTTCTGTAGTATATTATGTCTCATTACCTTGATCTTTATTACTGGTGTGTGGGGAAGAGGGTGAATAGCTATTTTTAAAAATTGTTATGGTCCTGTAGATCTCCGTCTCGCAGCTTTGTAGCTGATTTCTGGTAACTTTCAGGTTTTGGATCTATGCTCCGAGCACTTGGCGCTCAAATTGAAAAGACAACGAATCGAGAGGCTTGCCGAGATCTTAGTGGAAGGAGACTACGAGACGTTAACCACGAAAAAGCGTGAGGCATTTACTTTATCAGAAATATCATTATAAAATACAATGACCTATCTTTCATTGTTAGAAGAGGTCAAACAAGAGGCTTTTATGGTCAGAATAATGAAACTTTATGGATATTAGAAGGAGCTTTTAGCTCTTTGAAACCCTTAACACAATATGGATAGAAGCTAGCAGGAGTCTACTGTCTGCTTGAAGAGTATACAAATTAGTGCAAATTAAAGGTGACCATACTGCAATGTGTTTGTGAGATGTTTGTCTGTACCTATTGTCAGTGTTTCTCAGGGATAGAATAGTGTTCTCACACAACAGAAAAATTATAGGATCCTCAAAGCACACAACCATGTAGCTGCAGACCAGTGATATTCACACAACTTTGGAGCCCATCATTAATCTGTCTTGCATAAATAAACCTTCCTCCCTCCAGTAGTGAAATTTCCATGTGTTGCTGCAGGGTGCATCTTTTTTTTGTGACTAACTCACTTATTTCCTATCCTCTTCCTTTTTCTGTCCCCATCAGTGGGTGAAAGTGTTCAGTAACTGCAGAGCAATAATCATTGTTAGATTAAAATGACTGAATGGTTCCTATTTTTTGGACCCTTTTTTCTCTGCAGAATGGCTGAGTGGGTGAAGCAGCAAGCAGAGCGAGAAGCAGAAAAAGAACAAAGACGCCTAGAAAGGCTGCAGCGTAAACTTGCAGAACCAAAGCACTTTTTCACTAATCCAGACTACCAGCAACAGTGTCACGAGATGGCTGAGCGGCTAGAGGATTCAGTTCTTAAAGGTACTACTGAGAACAGTTATTTTAAGGAGTCATTCCAAGTAATCAGTCAACATAGGACTGTTTTCAATCATATCTTATTAAAATATGGCTGTTTGAATTAACACTATTTGAGAAATTGTTACTGACCTTAAATATTTCAGGCTACATTCCACTATTTCATCTGGGTGAAATAGACCAAATTTGACTTCTAATTAGGGCTGTCAAGTGATAAAAAATATTAATCGTGCGATTAATCGCACTGTTAAACAATAATAGAATACCATTTATTTAAATATTTTTGGATGTTTTCTACATTTTCAAATATATTGATTTCAGTCACAACACAAAATACAAAGTGTACAGCGCTCACTTTATTTTTTAGTAAAATAATTTACACTAAAAAAACAAAAGAAATAGTATTTTTCAGTTCACCTCATACAAGTACTGTAATGCAGACTCTTTATCATGAAAGTTGAACTTACAAATGTAGAATTATGTACAAAAAACCTGCATTCAAAAATAAAACAATGTAAAACTTTAGAACCTACAAGTCCAATCAGTCCTACTTCTTGTTCAGCCAATTGCTCAGATAAACATGTTTGTTTACATTTGCAGAAGGTAATGCTGCCCGTTTCTTGTTTACAATGTCACCTGAAAGTGAGAACAGGTGTGTGCATGGCACTGTTGTAGCTGGCATCACAAGATGTTTACATGCCAGATGTGCTAAAGATTCATATGTCCCTTGTTGCTTCAACCACCATTCCAGGGGACATGCATCCATGCTGATGACTGGTTCTGCTAGATAACGATCCAAAGTAGGGCGGACCAATGCATGTCAATTTTCATAATCTGAATCAGATGCCACCAGCAGAAGGTTGATTTTCTTTTTTGATGGATTGGGTTCTGTAGTTTCCGCATCAGAGTGTTGCTCTTTTAAGACATCTGAAAGCATGCTCCACACCTCGTCCCTCTCAGATTTTGGAAGGCACTTCAGATTCTTAAATCTTGGGTTGAGTGCTGTAGCTATCTTTAGAAATTTCACATTGGTATCTTCTCTGCATTTTGTCTAATTTGCAGTTAAAGTGTTCTTAAAACTAACATGTGCTGGGTCATCATCTGACACTGCTATAATACGAAATACATGGCAAAATGAGGGTAAAACAGAGCAGGAGACATACAATTCTCCTCCAAGGAGTTCAGTCACAAATTTAATTAATGCATTTTTTTTTTTAACAAGTGTGATCAGCATGGAAGCGTGTCCTCTGGAACGACGGACAAAGCGTGAAGAGGCATATGAATCTTTAGTGAGTCTGGCACATAAATAGCAGTGCCATCAAAAACTCTCTGAAGATGGTGATAGGAACTCAGCAGTAAGAATCATATGTAAACTTTTTTGTAGTAAACAGATCATAGATTAACAAATTTTATGGAGAGTTTAGAAATAGACTATAATAAAATATCTGGATTACACAAGTGTCCTTTGCAGTTACTTTGTGTAGCCATTGATTGTTACCCTGTTGGGAGGTTCAGCAGGGGCACGAGATACCTTTTCACCTCAGAAGTGCTCTCTCCAGTACAGGGTTGACTCTCCTGTGGGGAAGCTTTTGCTGCTGCTGCCCACATTATGCCTGTTCTGAGTTTATGTGGAAGACTTCACTCTCCAGGGCTCTCAGTCCAGCACCTTCCACGAATACTAAAGAAAGACGTCTTACGTACTTATGGAAAGTAATTGGAACCATAGAGCATCCTTGTTCTCCTTGATCAGCTACTTGGAGCTTTAAAATCTTCTTATATGGATTTGGTAATCTCATAACAACCTAATATAGAGTAGAATAAATCTTTTAACTTTGCTTTGAAGGAATGCAGGCCTCTTCCAGTAAGATGGTGTCTCCAGAAACCAGTGATTGTCGGAAGCGCCCAAATGAGTCAGAAAAGAGTGGAGCTAAATTTGGGAAAAGGAAATGTTTTTGGTAAGTATTATGGCTTGAACAAGCTTCTTAAAGAATAAGAAAAGCAATAGATAATTACCAAGGGGAAATGATTACTTTTTGTATCACTGGTACAGACTTAAAATACCATTTTAACTAATCACCAGTAAAAGTCAGACAGCTGAAAGTGAGCACTCCCAGGAACAGTGCTACTGCCGTTCTACAGGCACCAAGGAAATCTAATCTGAAGAAGCTTTGACCCCTCTCGTCTTTCCCTCGTACAGTAACTCCTCACTTAAAGTCGTCCCGGTTAATGTTTTTTCATTGTTACGTCGCTGATGTATTAGAGAACATACTAATTTAAAGTTGTGCAATGTTTGCTTGTAACGTTGTTTGGCCATGGGAGCTTGGAACCAGGGTGGGCTGGCAGCTCCCCTCCACCACCCCCCCAGCATCTCCCACCGGCTGGCGGCCGTGCGGATCAGCAACTCCCCGCTCTCTCCCCGTGCCTCCCGCCTGCAGCAATCAGCTGTCCCAGCATTCAGGGGGGAAGATGTGGTGTGCTGGGGGGGAGGGAGGAGAAGGGAGAGCAGGGGTGGGAAGAGGTGGGGCAGGGGTAGAGTAGGGGTGGGAAGAGGCAGGGTGGGGGTGGGGCCTTGGGGGAAGGGGGTGGAGTGGGGGCAGGCCTGGGGCAGAGCTGGGGGTTGAGCACCCCTGGTACTTTGGAAAGAACAGCAAGAGGAGCAGCTGGACGATTCACCCTCTGACTCCACCTTAACCAAGTTTCACAGTCATCATTGCTGAGTACAGTATTGCATTATTTGTTTAAAATTGTTTAAAACTTATACTGTATATGTATATAATGTCTTTTGTCTGGCGAAAAAAATTTCCCTGGAATCTAACCCTTCCCCTGCATTTACATTCATTCTTATGGGGAAATTGGATTTGTTTAACATCGTTTCGCTTAAAATTGCATTTTTCAAGAACATAACTACAACATTAAGTGAGGAGTTACTGCACTGCTTCATGCCCCAGTGCGTCCTGCTGCCCTGCCCTCATCAGTGGTCATTCTGGATAATTAAACTGGGCTCAACCTTTCCTACCTTATGTAACTTGAAGACTTTTTTTTGACCCCTTTAATCTTCTCTCACTCCAGTTTGTTCATCTTTCGTAGAGAAAACAGTGGGAGAATCATAAATTGTTCTGTTCTTTTAACAAAATGAGTTTTTGAATTCCATTGTTTAAAATGATGAACTAGAATGATTAGACATAGTAAAGATGTTCATGTGGCTAAAGGTCTGCCATCTGGCAGTAGCAGATTTGGCTCATTCTTTAGTAGGAGTGCTTTAGAAAGTATATCTGGCTCCTGATGGAGTGCCTGGAGTTATGTACAGTAACAGTGACTTCTACCCTTTTGAGTGCAGGAATTAAATTGGTCTGGAGACAATCCAGTCTAGTCCTCCTTTGCTAGGCTAGTACAGTGAGTTCTTTGGGGCACGTGAAGGAGAAAGTAACTCCTTTTTAATTAAAATTTTTTAACCAGTGTTGTTTGTAACAGGATGGGAGTGGAAGGACTGGCAGATCCCGAGAGCTCAGATGATGGTGATAGTGAAGATGATTCTCCTAGCACGGCAGAAGGTAGTTGGCAATCAACTGGCAGCCACGTTGAAAAGACTGAACTCACAAGTGAGTGGCCCAGTAGCTCAGAGGATTCCACTGGATGCAGTTCAACCTCCAATCCTACTGAGAAATCACAAGAACAACAAGAAGATCTTGGAAAAGATCTACCAGAGAAGGTGCCTGCAGGTGGGCAGACTGAAACTCCAGCAGCTGATGAAAAAAATGAAGCAGCTAAGACCCTGAAGGATGGGGAGCAAGAGAATGTTTCAGCTACTCAGCAGGAAACAAACCAGTTGCAGAGCACAGTAAGCAGTACTAAATGTGAATGTCTAGAGATGGACTTAATGCTTCTTTTTCCTCTCTGCCCATCATCTGTCTTTGGACCACTTTTTCTATCATCCAGTTAGTGAATGACCTACCTAACTGACATAAAGGGACACGGCCAAAGTAGTTGGGTCTAAAAATTAACTTGCCTTGATGGTTCTCATGGTAATTCATATTTCTAAATAATGCTCACTCTGGGCTCTAAATAGCTCCTTATAGCAGCTCAAAACAATTCCCAAGTTACTGCATGAACCACTTTAAGACCAATTGGCTTAGTTATGCTAGATCAGAGGTGGGAAAACTACGGCCCGTGGGCCACATCTGGCCTGTGGGATCCTCCTGCCCGGCCCCTGAGCCTCTGGCCCAGGAGGCCCCTCCCCTGCTGTTCCCCCTCCCCCGCAGCCTCAGCTCACTGCGCTGTCGGCGCAATGCTCTGGGCGGCAGGGCATTGAGCTCTTGCCGGGCAGCGCAGCTGCAGAGCCGTGGCCTGACCCGGTGCTCTGAGCCGCGCGGTGGCGGGGCTGGCTCCAGCCGGGCGGCACGGCTGCCTGTCCTGGCGCTCTGGGCAGCCCGGCTGTAGCGCCGCCAGCCACCGGTGCTCTAGGCAGCTGGGGGGGTTGGATAGAGGGCAGGGGAGTTTGGGGTGGTGGTTGGGGGATGGTGGTGTGGATAGGGGGCAGGGCCGTCAGAGGAATGGGGGCAGTCAGGAAGGGGGGGGTGGATGGGGCGGCAGGGGTCAGCCAGCGGCAGGGGTCCCAGGAGAGCCGTCAGGGGACGGGGGGGTTGGATGGGGTAGGAGTCCCAGGAGGGCCATCAGGGAACAGGGGGCTTGGATCTGATGAATATGGATGTGTATAGTGGACTTTGGTTTGCCTTGTTCTGACTATTCATTCAGCAGAAGTGTTCATAAAAACCTGCCAGTGTGCCTGGGCTCCTGCAGGGGATGGTAGCTAGAATGCTCCCTAAGTGGCTATATTTCCTCAATATCATGTGGTCCATATATCTGTTGGTGAGGTGATGTTAAGTGATCATTATACTAGTGTCTTGAGGCCACTTAATTATCTTCAATACACATCAGTCTTATCCTGAAGCCATCACCTTCACTCAACTGAAAAATACCACTGGTTAGGACAGGAGGAAGATCAGTGAAAGATACATCCTGCACTATGGACTAAAAGTGGCCATGTACTAGCTCTAATGGAAACTAACTCCAGGGAGAGTCCTCCAGTGACACCTATCACAAAACCCCCATGAGTTCAGCACTGGAACCAAAGCAGTAATGCCTCAGATTGTAACTAGAGTGATAGGTCATGGGGGAATGTTAATCTCTGAGATAGCCAAGTCCTAGCATGTCTAGGGCTCTCCACGTCTAATTGCTCTCAGCTATCTATTCTCTCTCTTTCCTGAAGGGGTTAGGCACCCCTCATGAGTGTCTTTCCTTTTTCCCACAAGTGTAGCCAGAGATCATCCCATTTGTCTGAAAAGTTCTTCCTCTTGGAAAATATAGTCTACTTTGTAGGATGAAAGATTTTTCCGGCTCACTGTATCAAGTTTGGTCACATCACCTTTAAGTGTAGGTTGACCTTAATATTCATCCTTGAAGGTTACCTAAGTTAGAAGTTAGTCACTTGGGGCTTTTGTTTGGAGCAGACAAAAGCCAATTGACTAGTTCATCTATCTCGGTTTTCTCTTATATAAACACTTCAGTGTGGTGTTTGGACAAACCACCTTAGATAACTGAGACTGCAGCTCTCATTCAAGCAACAAGATTCGGTTCCAGTATGTCTCTTAGACAGTAGCAGCTCCTGGGAGCAAGGATGTGATGTGCCACGGTTGAGTTTCCAAACAGTGGTGGAAGAGCAGATTTAAAGAAAACAATGAATCCATTATCTCAACAGTGGAGTAACCTGCTTACTCATATTTCCTTAATAGATGGGCAGTTCAGAGTCTTATGTATCACATCACTGACAAGGTATATTAATTACTTTGTTGAATTTTTGTCAGCTACATGAGAGGCCTGGATTAGCTTTCTAGCCAATGAAAATTTGATTTTCAGCCTTTGACTTCTGCAGAGTCTTTCTTAGTCGTAGTAATATGTTTGGACGCATTCATTCCAAAGAGCTGAATCTTGACAATTGGCAAGTAAGTGAACAAACAAAATTGAATGAGGGAAAACCCATCACAAAATGTACTTGAGTTTTTAACAGGTGTAGTTCAGTTAACTGAAACTTTGTAATATATGCTTGAGTGGACAGTAGGAACTATCTTAAACTGGATATTTGCAACACAGCGGTGTTTTATCTTTTCCCTCATTATTTGCAGCGTTCCCGCCTCTTGGAACAGGAAACTTCACAAATGGCATAGTAAATTCTTGTAGGTAGCAAATATTATGATGGTGCCCGCTGCATTTTGTGAAAGTAGTGACGATAGTAATAAGACCTCAGAACAGCTCCATTCGGTGCTAAGACACAGTGAGGGGGTTTTGTTTTTGTTTTTTTTGTATGTGTAGCTTGGCAATGTGCGATACTGTACAGAATCAGACCCTGTTCTTAAGTAAACACTTACTGCTGGTTATTGGGCCAACAAATGAGCTGTCTCATTTCCATCACTGGGACCGTTTATTATTGAGTCCCTTTTGTTAACTCAAGCATGACACTTCATAGATGGCACTGTGCTTGTTAATAAGTGGTGTAAGAGTTGTCCCAAATTCCATATTCGGTTCAGTGGATACTAATAAATTGCATTGATATGACTCTTCCTAGAAGTTGAAGATGCTGATTTTCTTCATTTAAGGCATGGTTGGTGTCAGCTATGCTATGCGTCAAGATAAGATGCACTCCTAGAGCTTTACTCTCCCCTAAACACCTCATAAAAAGAGAATAGTTTGTCTGCAGTTCTTGTAACTTCAAGGTGGTTGAAATAGAAAAGTAGGCTGTCCCACCCCCTTTCGTGCTACTCATGGTGACTATTTCATCTTGGCTATATTCCAAATGAAGAAGGCTTGTAGCTTTGTGTCCTAGGTAGTAGATGGCCTGTGCAACTGAAGGATAAGGTGTTGAACTGTTAAGTGTTCAAGAATTCTGTGTTCATGCGATTATTTTTCTGTTACTTCCGAAGAACAAGAAGATAACAGGTCACTTGTTTTTATTTCCAGTTTGTTCAGCCCTCTCTCATAAACAGACTGTTAAACCCTGACCACTAATTTGGTCCATGGTATTTTGGCAGGATAACTTTAGAAATATAGTTGTCTGTAGATCACAAAAAGGAGTCTTAGGTTACTGGAATTCAAGTTTAATTGTGAAAATATCCCACTTACTGTACATAGATGTTTAACTATATTGTCACACTTTGAAAGTGTTTGGGTAACTTCCAAATAAGCCTGGAGTAGTAGTCTTCTGTAAAATGAATTCTTGTTGGAGACCAAATGAGCATAAGCCAAGAAGAACATATTGTTAATCTATTAAAACAATGAATTAATTGCATGTTCTCTCTGCAGGAGCCTACGCGAATAGATTTGCTGGCATTCAACTCTGCTGCCGAGATGGAAGAGCTAGGATTAGAGATGCTGAAGTTCGAACTGATGGCTCTAGGTCTGAAATGTGGAGGCACTTTACAGGAAAGAGCTGCGAGGCTTTTCTCAGTGAGAGGTCTGTCTAAAGACCAGATAGATCCGGCCCTGTTTGCAAAGTCCTCTAAAGGGAAAAAGAAATAAAATATATGCTGCTGTTAATTTCTGTTTATATCTGCACACTTCAGAAAAACAGCTTCTGTTCTGCTGTCACTCTGTGGGTTACGGTACCAACTGATGCTTTTATTAAGACCATTAAAAAATGGAAATCGGAGTATCTACACGCATCAAGTGCAAGTGGCAAGTTACAGAGCAAATTGCATAGTAGTAAGTGCTAAGTATTAAAGGGAGCTGAAAATGTAAACTGCTACATTTAAATCATATAATTAACAGCACACAGTGTCCCAGGAGGGTAGGAGAAACTGATGCTCAGAAGAGAGTGCTTTCCAGAAACGGATGTTCAACGCTGTCAGTGCCCAATTAAGTAAAAGTCAAACTAACTGAGTTAATATAGGATTACTAATCTGCTTTAATCTCCAGTTAGCCCAGATGGAACATGATTCAGTCTTGACAACTGAAGTCTGTCTTGAGGGAAAGGGAAACCTGTTGTATGGGTGACTTCAGATATGGTTAAATGCACTCTTTGTGAATTGGCTTGATAGTGCTGTCAAGCGTTGGTATAACAGGCTAATACAAGTGAAAACTTCGCTGTTTTGTGTGTGATATGACTTGTTGGTGTAAATATGTTTTCTTTAAATGAAAAGCAGTTTAATAAAGGAATCTTTATATATGAAGCTCTAGAAGAGACTTTGAATGGGGGAAAGGAGAAGACATCACGTATAAATACTTTTGAAGTACGTAATACACATGAAGGAGGCAAATTAATTGGAAGACAACGTGGAGCAATGGCTTGAAGCTTAATGAGAAGTCTTCCTAATAAAAGCAGCAGAGTATGTTCTCCAGGGAGCTGGATGAAGCACTATTATTGTAGGTATTCTAAAGCATGTTTTATACCACAATAGTGGAGATGGCTGTCATGAGTGGTCCTGCAAATTTACAAGGGGCCACGTGTTGAAGGCCAAGGGCCACATGCTGCCATGGATTTGTGGGTGCAACTTCAGTAGAGGTTTGTATAAAAAGATAGCAGGATAGATTCCCACAAGTGGTCTTTCTGCCTGTGGCCGCCTATGGAATATGTGCTTTATTTATTTCACTTCAGCTTAAAGAGCAGTAGAAGCAAAGAAAAGATCCTTTTATGCAATGGATTGTCAACCTGTGGAATTGCTGCATGAAATCACTAAGACAGCATGCAGGTGTCTAATACACAACTGGGTAATCTTGACCTCTAGCACTTACACTTTGATCAAAGCTGCTGGTGATCCTGCAAGAAATCCACTTACAGCCTGAATATGAAAGTTTTGATCCTCTGCAGGAATACACTTCTTGCATAACTACTTGCCAAGGCTGCTGTAACCTCTTTCCCAGAGTATTGTGTAGGTTACAGTCCAGCGTGGGAGCTCTGTTGCATTGGCTGCCACTTCCTTAATCCAAAATATAGTTGTATTGGCTAGAGGCAATTCGTATAGAAAATAAAATAGAGCTTATTGTAAAGTATCAGCAAGAAACCCTGTCCATGATGGATGCTCGAGTGATGGGCAGACCATACAGATAGAAACTGCTCTTTGAAGATCAGGCTGACCTTCAAAAGTTCAGCATGGGAGAGGTCTCCCAGCCTAGTATGGTCCTGCTATGATGTCAGTTGATTGTCTGAAATATGCTGTGCACGCTTTCCCAGAAGGGTGAATCTTTCTAGCACAGAAGGCAATCTCATTGAGTGCTTCCTGCTCACCCTATTCTTTGCAGAACAGTGGGCTTTTAATTACAGAACATGGGGAAATTGGGTGGATAGTCTAAGATAAAATATAAAATAAGTGACTATTGAATGTAGAGTGAGAGCAGTTGTCATACTAAGTTTTGAAACTAGGTACTGCAACTTGGAGGGTAAAAACTTGACCATTTGGGTGTGTGCTGGGTTTTTTTATGCAAACACCATTTGAGTTCTTCACCTAGGGCAGCTCTTGTGTGGCTGTGGCTCTGAGGTGGTATGTGCTAAGCTGGTGTTGGAGGTTTTCACTAGCATCCTGTCCCATCTTTATCCAGTGCAAATGGTTTAGATTTGGAAAGAGCAATGTCTTCTCTCCTGCTTGAGACTATGGGCAGTTTATTTGTACTAGGGTTTGCATCAGAAGAAGGTGTAGTTGGGGATTGCAGTAACAAATATGAAAATAGGTATTAGGCAACCAGTTCACCTTCATTGCATTTAACATAAACAGTTTGTGTATCAGTATTCCATTTCCAGCTCCTGCCCTCTTCACAATATTCAGTCATCAGGAACTGAATCTTCTAGACTAGGAATGACCTTACCTCTTTCCCAGTTAGCCACAGAGTTATACAATGTTCATGCAGCTGCTGTGGAACCAGTTGTAAGCCTGTGGCCTTACGCTCTCCTCACTAACATGGCCTATGTGCATCCAATAAATGCATCCGATGAAGTGAGCTGTAGCTCACGAAAGCTTATGCTCAAATAAATTGGTTAGTCTCTAAGGTGTCACAAGTACTCCTTTTCTTTTTGCCAATACAGACTAACATGGCTGTTACTCTGAAACATGGCCTATATTGTATTTCTTGCATTTCCCAAAGGTATATGAAAGTCACAGAGTGCTCTTCTCCCCCCATGGATTATTGGACAGGCACTGTTGTTTCTTGTAAGGAGTAATATTGCTCTAATAAGTTTAATTATTTCTCTAGCAGTTAGAGCAGAAGCCTGAGAATTAAACTCTTGGGGGCTTTTCCACTGCTTCGGTATGTGGTTAGCCAAGATGTGTAAGCTCTCTGCGTCTTAGTTATCCATCTGTCGAATGTGGGTAGGAGTTATCTTAAGGCTGTTGTGATGCTTAGTTAATATTTTAAAAGCACTTTGAGATCAAATTCTTTTGACATTTACAGAATAAATCATTTAAATTTTTTTTATTTGAAATAACTGTTCTGGAGTTCCCTTCAGTTTTGTTTTGTTTAAAGCTAAATGATCAATCAAAATGGAATGTTCAATTTGACTGGAAGCAAATTGTTCTACTTTTTCGGTTGGCTTGAAGAAGTGTAGTTTAAGGTTAACCTAAACAATTTTTAATTTTTTTTTTTTTTTTTTGGTCAGAACTGAAAACCCAGTTATTCACACCGCTCTAGTGCTGGCAGTCCTCCAGTGCTTTCCCACGCTTTTCCTTGTGTGCCCAGACAAGTTCTCCCACAACTCATTGGGAAAGAATTAAAGCAGCACAGCTTACTGCAGAACTGTGGGATATGCCATGAGAAGTCCTAGAACCTAGACAAGTTAGTTCAGCAGCAGTGTGGATGCACGTGAGATAGGCCAATGTAGGTGCTCACAGCTGAGTTAACTCTACAGCAAAGCTATATGCTGTGTGCTGCTGGTTTTGGGAAAAAATTCTGTTACTTTGTCTCTCAGAGCAAGTGGAGTTTAGCAAAGCTGCCCTAGAATAATTTATGGTGGAAATTGACCTTTTACTAGTTCCTCTCCACCTCACCTAGCATGATTACAAACTTATCTGTCATTCACCAGTGCGTCGTCTGAAAATGTGTTTTTAGTATGAGTTGTATCATTCAGTAGTCTTGTTTTACTAATACCCCTGTATTAATGGACACATGGCGCCGTTCCCACAGTAGGAGAGCAGAGAAGCATCGTTTTTCCACTAGATGTCACTGTGCACTGTTAACACATGGAAGGCTGTTGCATTGCACAGCAGCTTGAAGAGGGGAAATAAGGTCTGAGTTATATTTTCATGTACAGAAAAGGGGGGCGGGGGTTGTTTTTCTGGCTGGCTAACTTTTTGTAAGAAAAAACTAGTTAGACCCCAAATTAAGTTAAATAAATATTAACCTGACCCACAAACTTAGAGAGTTTCTGATCTCCGCTGTAAATCCAGAGTAACTCCACTCTGAGGAGTAATTCAGTGAAACTATCTGGATTTACCTTAGTGTGCCTAGAATCAAAATCTGGCCATTAGGATTCACAAGTGGCTTGTTGGCAAATATGCTCTACAGCAGTGATGCCCAACCTTATTACGCAGGAGCCCCATATAAACCTAAGCCTAACCTAGTGTGGGCCAAACAGATTCTACCTATTTTAATAAGATTTAAAGTTGCCTGTACTGATTTATATTTTAAGTTCAGCTTGTTTCGTATGTATTGATAGACAATACTGTACATAGAAACAACCTATTTACCTGGTCAAAATGCTAATGAATTGTGTATATAGTGTTGAAGCAGGCTGCAGGCCTTATGATGTGCTCTGATGGGCTGTAGGTGTAGGCATGTGAGATAGGCACTCCTGTTCTATAGAAAGGAAACTATTCTTAACAGTATAGAGCTGGACTATTACAGGTGTAATGCTGTAGCTCACGAAAGCTTATGCTCAAATACGTTGGTTAGTCTCTAAGGTGCCATGAGTCCTCCTTTTCTTTTTGCGAATACAGACTAACACGGCTGCTACTCTGAAACCTATTAGAGGTGTGATTTGTACTTTTCATTAGAATTCCTGAGCTAATATTCCTAGAGCAGGGGTGGGCAAACTATGGCTGGCAGGCTGGATCCTGCCCACAGATTTGCCACCGCTGTGGTGCCATGGGCCCTGTGCCGCTCACCACGTCCCTGCAGCCCCTGGGGGACGGGGGCAGAGGGCTCTATGTGCTGCTCTTGCCTGTGGGTACCTCCCAGAGAGCTCCCATCAGCCGGGGACGGGAAACCGCAGCCAATGGGAGCTTTGGGAGAGGTACCCACATGTGTGCGGAGCCCTCTGCCCCCTCCCCCAGGGGCCTCAGGGATGTGGTGCCAGCTGCTTCCTGGAGTGGCGCAGGCTCAGAGCACGCTGCTGCCACCCCAGAGCCACTCTGGGTAAGCGGTGCCAGGCCAGAGCCTGCACCCTGAACCCCATCCTGCACCCCACACTCCAACTCCCTGCCCTGAGCTCTATGACCCACCCTGCCCCCCTTCTGGCACACCACCCCAGCCCTACAGTCATGGCCTTGCAAGCAATTTCCCTACCTCGCTGTGGCCCTCGGGGCAAAAAGTTTACCCCACCCCGTCTTAGAGTCAGTTTAGGTGTATTAGAGTTTTTGTGGAGTTAAAACAGGGCCCGGGGAGTCAGAAGATCAACTCTGCAACTAACTTAAGTGGTCTGAGGCAAGTAAGGCTGTTTCTCTGTGACTTGGTTTCACTATTTTTAAAATACGTATAATACATTTGAAAACACATGAGGCCCTTTGAAAAAAATGCTCTGTAGAAGTGTGAAGTATTCCAGAACAACACTTAACATTAGCAGGGGGCCTTTCATCTGAGGATCTTGGAGTGCTTTACAAGCATTCACTAATTAAGCTTCATGACACCCTGAGGTACAAAAGCATATGCATACATTTTCACTAATGTTAATTATGCCTGCCAGATCAATGGCCTTAAAGTCTATGAGTCTATCCTCACAGCTACTGCTGGGTTATAGGAAATCCATTTGCGCATAGTTTTCTGAAAATGTAGGGTGTAATATTTAAGTGCCCCTCTATTAATAACACATGGAAATCTGGGGTTTTTTACATGTGTATGTAATCTAAAGATAATGGGTGTGCCCTTGAACAGATTAGCACTAGTATAATCCCCTTTGCTTTAAAGTGTAATGACTATTTTTTTCCATGAGGAGCAATTATTTAGATTGAGCAGCTGACTACAAAGGAAAACGGATATTTGGTGGCAGAAAAGGACAGACTTGAAATTATGCTCATAAAGAACCTTTTACTCATTCTCAAGTGGGTGGGGAAGCCCATTTGAAAACCACATCTTGTAGGGACCATGACAGGGCAAACAGCCACTGGAGATAAGGAAGCTTGTCTTGTTTTCCAAGCATGTGTTGAACGAGGGCCCTGAAATAAATACTGAAATCCTGGCACCATTAAGCTCAGAGGCAAAGGTGTATCAGAGTTCCCCTTTTCCCGAGAAGAGAGACACTTGTTTGTATTGCTGGAAGGACTGGTCTACACATGGAGTTGTTCATGATTAGCTCCATGTGTGGACACTCACTCTGGAATAAAAGTGCCTTGTCCCTATTTAGTTTAATCCATTGAGTATTCTCTACTGTGAGACCAGAATGTTATATGCCCAGCTGGCAACCTTCAGAAGATACTGATATATAAAAACTAAACATAAAATGTTACATAAACATAAAAATGATCCCTCAATGACAAGGGGAAGTGCTCTGGGGTGTCCTGAAAGTCATCCAAGACATAGAGAGAACCCAGATTCAAGCAATTAAGGGAGACTAACTGCCTCCAGCAAAAAGAACATATTGTAAGGGGAAGTTACACTAACATCCTCTGAATGGTTCCCAATCTCCCAGTGTGTAGCAATATCTGAAGTCCGCTTCAGTTCCTACTGGATATGGGACACCCTCTTGGATACTTTCAGCAGGAATGAGTTTGGAGACCAAGGCCTGGTCTACATTTAACATTTAGATTGACATTGCTCAGGGATGTGAATTTCACATGGTTGAGCTCAGTAGCTATGCAGACCTATCCCCTAGTGCAGATACATTTAGATCCAGGGAAGAATGCTTCCTTCGACCTAGCTACCCTTGCTCAGGGAAGTGGATGACCTACAGTGACAGAAAAACCCTTTCCATCACTGTAGGAAGCATCTACTCTCGGATGCCACAGCAGCATAGCTACAGCGCCATCGCTGTGCTGCTATAGTACCCGTATTGTAGACACGCCCTGAACCACCCTCTCGCCAGCAGAGGTGTTCCCTCTGGTAGGGTTTCAGAGTAGCAGCCGTGTTAGTCTGTATTCGCAAAAAGAAAAGGAGGACTTGTGGCACCTTAGAGACTAACCACTTTATTAGAGCATAAGCTTTCGTGAGCTACAGGAAGTGAGGAAGTGAGCTGTAGCTCACGAAAGCTTATGCTCTAATAAAGTGGTTAGTCTCTAAGGTGCCACAAGTCCTCCTTCCCTCTGGTAGGGTTGAGGCATAATTTGTGAAGTAGAGGAAAGTAAAGCTTACGCTGCCATTGTTCATACTGTATCTATTCTAGGATTTTTCACAACCTTCATGAGATCTCCTCTTCCTTCCATATAGCTGAACAAGTGGTATAATTATCGGCACTGATCTTGCACATTAATACTGCAAGGTTGGGACATTAGGCCTCATCTACACTCAAAACTTGCATTGATTTTAACTAAAACCTGCTTTCAAATCGATTTGGTTAAACTGCTCTAAAGCCCTGTATGAACACTTAATTAGTTTACAGTTGGCTTGTAAGATTTATCTTAAGTAATAAGCCAGTTGTAAACCAATTTAAGGGCCTGGCTACATAAGAAAATTGTATCAATTTGACTAAGTTTGTTTAGAAACTGATTTAGTTACATTGCCCCTGCAATAGCTACTGTGGATACAGTTATACTGGTATGAAGATGCCTTATATATGGGATAAACCACCTTTATACTGATATAACTGCAGACATGCTGGAGTGTTTGTACCATTTAAAACTATATTGGTATTGTTTAAGTTGTACAACTTCTGTGTGTAAGTAACTAAAACTGATTTAGTTGAATGGATACAATTTGTTCATGTAGACAAGGCCTAAGTGTGTTTACACCAAGGTTAACATAACTAGTTTACAAAGCTATTGTAGTCAAACCAGTGCAAGTTGTGCATGTAGACCATCTCTTCTTATATTTCTGCCCTTTGGAGCAGAAACTGTTTTCGTGTATATTCATGAGGCAGCTTGCACTTTGTTGGTGCTTTACACATAATAAATCATAGCAATTAATAATTCAGGAATAAATTTAAATGGAAAGTCTAGTAAATAGAAGCTAGAAAAGAAAGTTTTAGGTATGAAATTAGTTAACTTATTCTGAGAAGGGCTACAGCCCACGACACTAACAAACCTTCTATCATAGAGCAGAACTCTGAAATTGCCTGCAACTTTTCCTTCTAAACTGAGTTGATTGGAAAAATTTTGATAGAACTATTTACTGTTGGAGAATGCAGTTCCGTTGAAATCAAACTACTTTGCAAAATCATGTTGATGTTGCCAAAATTTCACGGTGGAGTGAAAAAAGGAGGAAAAAAAGTTCCAACAATATTAACAAACCACATTTTAACATTTCTGGAATTACATGTTTCAATTTTTCCTTTCAAAATGACTACTTCAATTTTTTATTTTCTATTATGTATAATAAAATTTTAAAAAGTCAAAATCAAAACCATCCATTCAAAGCAAATTTTTTTTCAGTGTTCGTTCATCAGTTTTTAGATATTGTTCCTAATCAGAATGAAAGCAAAATTTTGAAATCTGAAAATGCTTTGCAAAATGGAATTTCCATTCTTCATACAGCTCTATTTTTAAGTAGAAAAGTTCCCTTGTTGTTAGAAAGAGTGCTCAAGTTAATACAGCTATGCTACAGCTTTGGTTTCAATTCTAGCCGATTAATTATAGTGACTTTACAGATTAACATAGTAAAGGCAGCCTAAAGATAAGAAGGCGTCAATTATTTTAAATCACTCTGACTATTAGAGGGGTTAGGCCTGCAGCTTTACTTTTGCAGACCATTGCAGCTTTAAGCAGGCTACATACATACTGTCCAAAATGGTTGGTCTGAAATTAGACGGAGGAGCTGTGATTTCTTTTGGATGTGCTCAATTGGCATGAATGTATGTGGACACTTAGTGCCCTCCCTCTGCTCTGCCTGGCACAAGAGCTTGAAACATACAAGAAGCCTGATCTTTGAGCACTACAGAGGGCAATGTGCTACTTAAGCACCTTCTTGTAATGTGTGGAAAGAAACATTGCTTAATCATGAGGAGCTGTCACTCTGAGACATGCTGAAAGGCTTCTGCTGCTAGTAGTAAAGTATCATTGGAGTTTCTAAAAATTATAGATAATTTCTAACACAAAAGGTATTCTACCCAATGTGGGGTAACTATGTGAGACCTCATTATGATAGAAAAACATTAATTGATCAGTGGACTGGAAGTTGGCAGTTGCCTCGGGCGCAGTGAGCTTGGCCTGATAACATTCATTACTGGCAAACAGAGGACAACCAGTAATATGGCTCCAAAAGAGGTAATTTCCCAACGCTCAGGAAAATTATAAGCAAAATTGATTGAGAGGAAAAACTGAGACCGAAAAAGTGTAAAATGAAAATTAGGAGTTCTTAAAGAGTTTATTAGGCAGCCAAAAAGTCCCCATCCCAAAAGATGACAACATTGGTGAAAAGCTCATCCTGGTTACAAGGGGAAATGAAGGCAGCATTAGAAATACGTATATAATAAATGGAAAGAGTGAAATAGCTAACAATCAATATACATTAGAAGTAATAGTATAGAAACTTAAGAGAAACTAAAGACATCATGGAAAAACCACCGGCTGACAGGTCCCACCCAGCACAAGAAGTTTTTTTAAGTAGCTCATGTTCAAAATAAATCCTTACAATGGTATATGACTAGATCATTCTCCCCTCTGCAGTGTGACTGGAGGTGCAGGGACTAGAAATGGGTTATGAAATCTTTGTTCAAATACAGCCCAGGTTGCTGGTGACCAAAAAAAGAAAAAAAAATCATTAGAATCAGTTGGCTGCTCGGTGTTTTATATCAATGAGCTGATGGGTCTCAGTCCAGTATCTAAAACATTTCCATAGGCAGCCATTCTCATATCACCTATGCAGTGACTGCCGAGTGGGCCAATATCTGTGCTCCAAAAAGCTTGAACAACTGATGCCCATTACTGAGGCGGCAGCAGTAAGTGAAGACGCTGACACTGTATGCTGACAGGAGAGAGCTTTCCCATCAGAGTCGGCATAAAAATACCCACCTTCACAAGCCACAGAAGCTCTGTTGAGGGAGAAGCTCTCCCACCGACATAGTGCTGTACATATCAGCACTTGTGTCGGTCTAACTTGTATTGCTCAGAGGGGTGGTTTATTCATACCCCTGAGTGACATAAGTTATGCCAACACAGGCTGTAGTCCACACATAGCCTTAGGCCCTGTCTACACTGGCAAGTTTCTGCGCACTAAAGCAGCTTTGAGCACTGTCACTCCTGAGACGTACACACTGCCAAGCCACTCAGGGCATGGCTACACTTGCAGATGTAGAGCGCCGCGAGTTAAACCAGCCCTCGCAGACTGCAGCAGGGAAAGCGCTGCTGTGTGTTAACACTGTCAACAGTGGTGTTAAGCGCAGTGGTGTGGGAGCGGTGCATTATGGGCAGCTATCCCACAGAGCACCTCTTCCCATTCTGGCGCTGTGGCTTGTGGGAAAGGAGTGAGGGGGGCATTCTGGATTCTGTCCCAATGCCCCATGATGCATCGCTTTGCATCCCAGCAATCCCTGTGCTTCCATCCATATTTGACGCCATCTTTCAACGTTTTTTGTACTGATACACCCACAGGCAGGAGCAGAAGTTGGCTCCTATGATAGAAACTCTTCTTCAAAGTCTAACTTCTTCATTACTCCTATAGTCCAGAGGAGAACCTTCTGACAATCATTCCATCACATTGTTTTTTTAAGCTGTGCTACATGGAAGAATCTTTCAATCTACTTAAGAGCCATTTGATGTTGTTAGCCATCATCTAGGACTTTAGGTCTTCCGTAAGACCTGTGGTTGGGAAAGGCGGATAAAAAGGGAGGAAAACACCACTAATACATCCCCACTTAAGCTCTCCCTTATCATTCCACTAGCAGGCAGGAGGAAATAGTTTTCCCAGCTTTCATCATAGAAATAGATGACACGATGGCTTCTGCACAGAACAAAATCTTTCCACACAGTGTGCCCGAGTGTCTGCATCACTTCTAGGGCTTTGTCAGACCTCCCTTCTGGTCCCTATCTATCAGCATGGTTCCATTACAGCCACCCTGCCAGGGCTGCCCCAGGCTCGAACAATGGGAGGTGTGAAGCTTCAAGTAATAAGAGTGACCAAAAGCATGGTCTTATTCATACACTGGGTTTGCAGTTTTGTTAATTTGCTTTCAGTACCCTGCAACATATTCCCCTGGGATTTCACCCTGGTATGGAATACAGATGCCCAACATCCCTGGAAAGTAATGGGAGAATGGGAAGCATAGCCCATGACAATCTGGGGGCTCTGGTAAGTCTGCTTTCTCTGCTTTGCAGAATGTCTTTCAAAAATTTTAAGCTAAAATCTCAAATTTCTTATAAAAGTGCAGGAAGTCTTGGGAGACTAAAAATGAATATGCACACAAATGTTGTCATGGTTTCTTTATGTGATTTTTCTGTTTTAATTTCAGTGAAAATAGTTTTCTTGTTGAATTAAAACACATTTCCCTGCCATGATGGACACAACAGTCTGTTCTAGGGCTTGAGATCCAGAAAATGAAACGTGACCACAGGAAGTGAAGAGAATTAAACAAACCAGAAGAATTTCCCTGCCCAAGCCGAGGGGAAGGCAAACATTAAAAGAGAAGGGACGAGCAAAAATGGTGAACACTGAATTTCATTTTTTTAAAAATTTGAATTCTTGTATCCCAAGGACACACTTGGTAAAAAATACATATGACTTCTCTGCATAACCTCCTTCTGACCACATTGTAAATCAAAAACATCCATTTGGGTACCTCTCTAGCATGTGTTACTATACTAATTGCTCATCCTGTTTTATGAATTATTCTCAATTTTTCACTATTGTCAGCTACTTGAGCACTCACGGAGTTGGCACCTATAATAACAGATATTTTATAACACTGCTCATACAGGGCCTGATTCTTCTTCTTCAATGGCCAAATATCAATTGATTTCCATGGCAGCAGCTTCAGGCTCTTCCCGTCCTCTGCTAGAAATGGTTTTGCAATTACATGGATTTATTTTTTCTGTGTTTTACTGTTATTTAGGTTTGCACTTCTTCATAATCTCCCACATATCAGGTGCTGTTATGCACTACATAATTGGCAGTCCATGCAACAAAGTACATATATTTGGAATCCTTAGCCACCTCACCAGTATTTTGGTCTTCAAATAATGATACTTCCCCTCCACCCCCAAAGTACTCTGAGTTCTACATATGTAGTGTGTTTCTATTATTATCATGGTTGCTATTTATTAATCTGTCCTCATCCTGTACCACAGCTTGAGAAGTTTTCTAGAGATATTTATAAAATATATGAACTGAGCATAAGACTTGTGAGATTTTGAGGTGTAGAAAGATATTTTCATTTAATGTATTGACATTAATACAATGGAAAAATTTATTTTTCCCTTTGTGTTTCAACCAAATCTCATTTCATTCCATCTGAGGATGCAGTGACTACAAACGTTAAAACAGTTGGATGAAATTGTACCATGCAGTGGATTCCCTCCTCTCTACTGATCCTTCCCACCGTGACTTCTAAGACTCCATAATACTCGACCTTGTATTATGCAATACACTCACTCCATATTGAAATTCCAACTGCCCATATTACAATTTATGTGATAATAGTGTTGATTTACTCAAAGTTTAAATTGCTAAATGAAGGCTATCGATGCAAAAAAGTTACAAGAAAATTAAGAAAGGGTTAGACCTTAAACACTGTTGGCATTATGTGTTTGCTATACATTTCTGTGGTTCAACTGTTCTCTGATCTGTAACAAG
The DNA here is from genome assembly GCF_965140285.1 of Lepidochelys kempii. NCBI lineage: Eukaryota > Metazoa > Chordata > Testudines > Cheloniidae > Lepidochelys > Lepidochelys kempii. The sequence goes on from NC_136382.1 coordinate 159,061,359, forward strand.
CAGCTTAACCAATAAGAACTGGAAAAACTTTCAAAGAAAAAAAGATGTGCATACTTTTCCTCCAGTGTCAGAACAAAGATTTCAGGTGGCCCCAAGGGGTTTTCAAGCCTGAGTGTCCCTGGAGGGGAATGGCAAGGTGGCAATCCAGGAAATCTTCCAACATATTTCCTGCTGTTTTTGCAAAAATCTCTCCAAAACTACCTGAGGTGAGAGTTCCATTCAGATATTCCAACAGCAAGTTGGGCATCTGGAGACATGTTTGGTTGCAGTGATGGAAAATGGGACTCTCTGACCAGGAGGTAAGGACCTACTGTTTCCCAGGATGAAAGTGTAGAGATACCAATTATTTCATAAAAGACAAGCAGTTCAGCCTCAGTGCTAGCAGGAGAATCCATGTGGAATTATGGGGTTTTCAAATATAGGACAAACTCACAAAGAAGTTTAGACATTTAAATACTAACATTTTTAGAAGCACGAACCGAAATCAAGTAATATTTTATACATGATTTAAATGAGATGCAGTGGAATTTTAAAAGCTGATACTATTTATTCTATCTCTGCACTGTGGAAATATTTTCAGATCATTTTACGATATTTGTAACAGGATATTTATGTCAGTATATTATTTATTGATTGTTCCTATTTATGTATTTATCATAGATATTTGTTACTTATAAATAATCAGTGTCCCAGTTCACAGTAATTTCTTATTTAAAAATAATAGTTACTGAACGATAATTAGCCTTTCTATTCAAACAGACCACACACCAGACCTGAAGTCTGCCACCTTTTCCTATTCTACTTTTTACCAGGTTACTTTTCCCTGCAAAAACTTGTCAATTTAAAAGGAAAGGAGTACTTGTGGCACCTTAGAGACTAATCAATTTATTTGAGCATAAGCTTTCGTGAGCTACAGCTCAGTATGCATCCGATGAAGTGAGCTGTAGCTCACGAAAGCTTATGCTCAAATAACTTGGTTAGTCTCTAAGGTGCCACAAGTCCTCCTTTCCTTTTGCAAATACAGACTAACACGGCTGTTACTCTGAAACTTGTCAATTTAAATGTTTGGTGTAGTAGATAGTCGTGTTGGAAGAGGCTAGATTGGTGCCCTTTCCCCAACTAAGCAAGATTGCATGCACCCCTTAATACACATCCGTTTTTAGTTTGTAATTAGCCTACCCATACCCCATCAATCAGGTTTATGTGTATTCCCATACCCCCTCCCCCCACCAAAATCAAATCAGGTTTGTATGTATCCAGCACCTACCCACAATACATTGACTAGCACTGCCTCCAATATTAAGTCTGTGCTCACATGCACTCCTATCAGGTTTGTGGGCCCACCGCCTGATCGCATTACTTCTGTGTGCACCCAGGCTAAATTCATTCTTGGGCATACACCACAAACAAAATTACATGTGAATAATAAGAGCAGGAATAGACCATTTTGTATTAGGATTATCCAAGTTTCTCTGTCACCTCTAAAATGCAGCTCCCCATTTGGTGGAATACGTCAGTCACTTACTACCCAGGAAAAATACGGAATTCTTCTGAAAAAGTCTAACAACTCCAAACCCATTCAGCTCTGGGGGAAAACTATTCCCCTTCATTCCATCACATCTTTTAATATATATAAAAAAAGGCCATGCTGAACGGAGTGTTCAGTTGAGCTCCTTTGCAATATCACCCGTAACATAAGGAGCAGCCATGCCTGTGGGGAACCCCAGCTCGCATTTCTTGAGAGAGAAAAAATCTGTGAATATCTCCCTCTGAGATTCTCCCACATCCTTCCACTCATGGGCAGGAGGGGCGGGTTCATCCATCGACTTCCTCATGGAAGTGGCTGTCGTTCCATCTCCAGACTCAGCAGATTCTATGGTTTCTGCACTGATGAAAAAGACAGAGATCTGCCACAGACACAGAGATCTACCACATCAGTCTCAGCTCTGGTCCCATTAGATTCCCTGCCCCCATCTTTTCAGTGCCAAGTAGTATTTTCAGAACTACTATCCACCTACACAAAACTTGGTAAAGAGGTGGATCCTCACTAGATCTGATGCCAGCAGTTTTATTACTATAATTAAATGTTGGATTTAGGTAATTTTTAGGCATTGTTCATGTTCATTCTGAAAGTTCAATACATTCTGTACACCAGACTGGTTGTTGGTGGCAAGGAGCACACAAGCCTGATTTGCAGGGTGTGGAGGGGTGGCACCAGTTGGTCATAAAACTGAGGGATAGAATTGCTGACTTGAGCATACACAAGCCTGATGCATATGGCGTGGTTTGTTTGTGTGGGGAGAGGTATGTCTGTAAGACTTGTGAATGCTAGTCTATATTCTGAAGTTGTCGTCATGAAATTTCCTAATCATAGAAAACCTCTTTCTATGAGACCATCAATTTGACACCATCAGCTCAGGATTAAACAAAGACTGTGACTGGCTAGCCAACTACAAAAGCAGTTTCTCCTCCCTTGGTGTTCACACCTCAGCTGCTAGAAGAGGGCCTCATCCTCCCGGATTGAACTAATCTCGTTATCCCTAGCCTGATTCTTGCTTGCATATTTATACCTGCCTCTGGAAATTTCCACTACATGAAAGCTTATGCTCCAATACGTCTGTTAGTCTATAATGTGCCACAGGACTCTTTGCCACTTTTACAGATCCAGACTAACACGGCTACCCCTCTGATACTATATGTGTTTCAGAGTAGCAGCTGTGTTAGTCTGTATCTGCAGAAGAAAAGGAGGACTTGTGGTACCTTAGAGACTAACACATTTATTTGAGCATAAGCTTTCGTGAGCTATTGCCGATGAAGTGAGCTGTAGCTCACGAAAGCTCATGTTCAAATAAATTTGTTAGTCTCTAAGGTGCCACAAGTGCTCCTTTTCTTTCTATGTGTATCCATCCTGTTGGACAGGACCTACAGCAGGTACTCACTAGGCTGAGGACAAGGGGGACACTTGTCATTAGAACATAACTTTAAAGTTAACATACTTATGCCTAAGTAAGGAAGCAGTTTAGCCAAGGTGATGTTTAGGAGAATGGGGGTTAGGAGTGGAAAGTTACTGAAGGTCGACAGAGACAGACGACAAAAACAAAAGGTTCTAAAAGAAATCACGAGGGGAAGACCCACAGGACATTTGGGCAAGAAGAAGGAAGGGGATGAACTGGCCAAGGTCAGGTTATCTGAGCTGGGGGAGAAGGCTCTGTTTTTGTGCATATAAGGGATGCATTGCAACAGAAGGATGTTGAATGATGCCAAGTGACCCTGATCCAGACCCCATAGAATGGCCTGGTGTGTTGAGGAATCTGAGGCAGGGAATTGTGCATAGGGTTTACAATTTTTGTTCCCATCTGTGTATTTGCCATGTGATGAAATAAATAGCAATAGTGTGTTAGAATCCTGTGCAAAGTGTCTGAGTGTTATAATCTAAACTTATTACATGGCCCCTGGAAGAGGTAAACACCTATGGTGTACTTCTGGGAGAGGACATGTTAAACCATATTATGAGCTTCAAAGGCCCCTGCTCTGGCCTTGCAGCCATCGGCGGGCCAAACACCATAAAGGATTTGTCAAAGTCCGGGTTCACCATCACCGGGCCCTTGTCCAGAGCCTCCTTCAGAGCACGGAGAGCCCGCTGGCACTGCTTGGTCCAGACCACCTTATCTGAATCACCCTTCTTACATAGCTCAGTGATTGGGGCGGCTATGGAGCTCAAGTGGGGCATGAACCTCCAGTAGTAGCCCACCATCCTGTTGAATGCCTGGACCTGCTTTTTAGTCTGGGGAGCAGGCCAATCTCACCAGTAGCCCTTTGTGAGATCCATAGGAATGAGATAACAAGTCCCCCCCAGCTTGTCCAGAAGCTTGTCAGGCCTCGGCATGGGATAGGCATCGAACTTGGTGATGGCATTAAGCCTTGGGTAATCCACCCAAAACCGGATTGACCCATTCTTCTTGGGGAATCAACACCACAGGAGAAACCCAAGGGCTGGAAGATGGCTGGATCACCCCTAAAGCCAGCATGTCCTTGACTTCTCGCTCTCCAGGTTCTGGGCTGTTTTCCCAGTGACCCAGAACAGGGAGCATCTTACTGAGCGGTGGGCTCCTGTTTCCACCTGGTGGACAGCCAAGTTAGTGAGCCCAGGCCAGTTGGAGAACAGCTGCTGATAGGAACCCAGCACCTCTCCCATCTCAGTCTGCTGGGCAGAGGTTAGCTGGTCTGAGAGGGGAATTGATTCCGGCAAAGGGCCAGCCCCTGTCTCAGGGAATAGATCCACGAGGGGGTCATCTCCCTGCTCCTCCCACTGGCTACATACGGGAGCATATGGCTTCATCTTGTTGACATGGTACACCTGGTGGCTGTGAGCCCACTTAGACAGTTTCACTACATAGTTTACCTCATTCAGCTGCTTGATGACCTTAAAGGGCCCATCCCAGGCAGCCTGTAGTTTGTTCCATGGATGTGACGAAGTGGGGGTTTTATTTATCTTTCATGTGATTCTTACTGTCCTATACTAATACTGTGGGTACCTTAGGGCTTGACTACACTTGCAAGTAGGAGCGCATTAAAGCAGCCCTGGGCGCCCTAACTCCCGACCCTTCCACAATGGCAAGGCACTTAGAGAGTCTGGACTCTGCAGCTGGGAGCACTCCTTGTAATCCACCTCCACGAGAAGCATAACACTTGCTGCACCTCGGCTGAAATGTTTGGGTGTCCGTGTGAATGAGCACATACAAGGAGCATTTCTGTGCTCTGATTGGCCTCCGGAAATGTCCCATAATCCCCTTAGGTCAAGTGGCCACTCTTATCATTGTTCTGAACTCAGCTGCAGGCATGTGGATATCCCCTTTCAAAGCTCCGTTTCTGACAGCCAGCATGCTTATCTGCTCCGGGACAAAGCAACCATTACTGAGGAATGCTGCTTGCTTTGAGTGAGAGAGAGACCCAGAAGGGAGGGAGGGGGATCTGCTGCTGTCTGAACTTACAAGACAGCATGCTGACACTCGGCACCCCAAAAACCCACTCTCTCTCCCTGCCCACATGCACACTCCCTGTCACAGTCCACCCCACCCCCTGCATTTGAAAATCACATTGCAGCCACTTGCATGCTGGGATAGCTACCACAATGCACTGCTCTTTGTGGCAATGCAAGAGCTGCTAACGTGGCCACACCAGTATGCTTCCAGCTGAGAGTGTAAACACAGCGTTTTCCCTGCTGCAGTCTCCGAAGGCTGGTTTAAGTCCCAACACTATACAACTACAAGGTTAGCCATGCCCTTAGTTTCCCAATGTACTGCACCAATACTTAGCTGGTGGGAATTGGGTATGTGATTTTGCTGAAGCCCTCAGGGCAGGTGAGTCTGCCCAGCTATTTGCACCTGGTAACCTGAGACCCAGGAGGAGGAGGGGGGTGCCACCAGGTGACAGCTTTGGCCCGGGAAGCAAGACAAAGAAGGAGGAGGGGCATCAAGGGGGGTGGCGGGGGTTGGGTGGCTGGCAGTCTGCATGCAGGGGACTGGAAAAGGGGAATCCAGGGCATCTGGGCCAGGATTCCCCAAGATGGACTTGGCTGAAAGTCCCTGATGTCTGTAATAGAAAGCTCTGTTCTATGCTGTGGTCCTGTTGACAAATAAACCTGTTTTACACTGCCTAAGAGTCATGTCTGACTGCAGAGTTGGGGTGCAGGGCGCTCTGGCTTCCCCAGGAGCCCTGCCTGTGCAGGGCTGGATTAACTTTGTGTGTGCTTGGCGCCAAACATATTTGTGGGCCCCCCTGGGGAATGAAGGGGCCAGGGGCAAGAGCACAGGGTGGATTTGATTTAAATCACTAGTCAGGAAGACTCTATTTAAACATGTTTTTTTACAAAAGTGCATTCTTGGTGGTTGTTATAACCTTAATACATATTCTTCATAACTCAGACGATGTATGTTTCATTTTTAGAAGGTATACACTACACATTTTTAAACAATGATTTTGAAAATTTTTCAGATGAGTTTTACAGCTATTTACCAAAAGGTAATTGAAGCAGATATTTATGATGAAGTCACTGGGAGGTGAACTATCATTAATAGTTGGAGGATTTTCTTGCCAAGCTGTATTAGGAGGAGAACATCACCAGACAGACATTTAAATTATTTCTTTTTAACTAAAACAATGCTCTGTATTCTAGATTTTTCCTCTTCAACAGCAAACATAATATTTTAACAAAAAAGCATATGTCCCTCGCTTCTCACGTTTATCTCCAGACTTCTTCCCCTTGTCCACATCTAGTCCGCCCCCAACAATCTTCTATTCATTGAATTTTTTGAAACTTTTCACTTTGAGAGAGAGGTAAGGGGTTGACTCTGTACACAAATTTGCAGAGGGACAATAGAATTGAGGTCTATTATTTCTCACCTCTATTTAAAAACATTTTTGCTGTTTAACAAGCAAGTTACCTCTGGAGACACAAATTCACAGTTTTTGAACTGCAAAACTAAGCATCTCTGATGGTATCTTCTAGACGGAGCACTGAGTCCCATTGGGTAGATAGAAAGATTAACCTAAATGATCTATACAGAAGCCTGTGGAACCCCATAAGATTGGGTCCTTAATCCATGAACTATTAGAATTCATTTACAAAACTTCTTAAACATTACTATATTGTCTCATACTATAGAATTAGAATTTATAATCCCTATTCCATGATGAGATATAATGTATCTTTAGATCGGATTTTTTTTGGATAAAACGCTTTGAGGAAAAATCCATTTTTTTTTATTTAAATCAGATTTTAAAAAAATCATTGATTTTTATCCACCCTGACAGCAGGGCATGGGGGTGGGGGGAAGGATTGGTCCCCAGCTGGAGCAAGGCAGGGGCCGGGGGCAAAAGCACAGAGGGGTGAGAGCTAGGGTTGGTCCCTGGAGCAAAGGAGGGGCTGGGGGTAAACTGCAAGCACAGCAGGGCTGGGGAGGGGGTAAACAGGATCCCCCCGCCCCTGCCCACATAGAGCAGGTACCTACCTTCTCCCTGGTTCTAGCCCATTCTCTTCGTCTCTTTCTGCACTGAGCTACCCCTCCTCCAGTGTGACAAAGTGGGAATGTTCTTAATATTTTCTATGAATACTGTGTCGGTGCCTCATTTTCCCCTAGGCATTTCTTAAGTATTAGGTGGTGGGATAAGGGAGTGTGATTGTTGCGGAGCCCTAGGCAGTTGTGATGCTGTCTGCACAGAGAATGGCTGACAGGGGTACAGCGTCCGGCCAGGAGTTAGGGTGAGGGAGGGGGCTCAGGGTTGGGGCAGGAGGTTGTGGTGTGGAGCACTTACCTGGCGCAGCTCCTGTTTGGTGCAAGGGGTGCAGGTGGGAATGAGGGGGGGGTGCAGAAGCTCCCATTTTGTGCTCAGGGTGGGTGGGACATAGGGGTGTGTGCAGGAGTCAGGGAGGACAGGGGGCTGGGGTGTGTGAGGGGGTGCAGGAGTCAGGGCAGGGGGCTGGGATCATGGGGGTGCTCCCAGCCCCCTGTCCTGAGTGGCTCATGGCGGGGGGGAAGGTGTGCTCCAATTCCACCCCCTTCCCCAAGGCCCTGGCCCTTCTCCACCTCCTCCCCTGAGCAGCAAAACAGCTGTTTGACGGTGGGGGAAGCACTGGGAGGGGGAGGGGCAGGAACACGGTGCGCTCGAGGGAAGAGGTGGGGGAGTGGGGAGCCTGGCCATGCAGGGCTGCTGGCTGATGGGTTTATAGGCAGCAGATCAGGATATGGAATCCCACGGGGACAGGCCCACAACAGTGGGGGTGGTGTGCCCAGTGCCAAAAGCTCAGGGACAGGATGAAGAAACCAAGCCCTCAAAGGGTTAAGTGGGTGGGAGCCCAGCTGGAGGAGAGGCTGACTCCCCAGGCAGGAAGGGCTGGCAGTTTAGCAATGGACCAAGAGGGAGGAGTCTCCCAGGCCAGATCCTCAAGGTGGCTTGATGCTCTGGATTCAAAGTTCTCAGTCTACAGGGTGGGTGTGGGGTGGCCCCTGAGGAGTGAGTGCCTCATTCCCCTGGAGGTGAATGGGAAGCAGGTCACTGGGTACTGGGACACAGACACTGAAGTGACGCCAGCCCAGCCCGAGGTGGTGGCCCGAAACTGGGTAGTGCCCATTACCTACCCAACCCTTATGGGCGTGTGCGGGCCCCCATTTAAGGTACCCATTGCAAGGGTACTTCTGAAATGGGGGACCAAGGAGGGGCCCAAAGATGTGGGGGTGTGCTATCAGTTGCCAACCAAGGTGCTGATGGAGGGGCTGACCTGGTGGATTGGCCAGACAGTCCCTGGAGCGCCCTAGTCATCACCTGTAGCCAGAGCCAGCAAAGGGCACTGGTCCCTAACCTGGTGGGAAAGGAGTCACTGGGGACAGCATTTGGCAGGGCTGCGGCCTTGGACCCAGCCACTGAGAGGGAGCAGGTCCCCATCCCTTCCACAGCCGCTGAATTCCAAGCCGAGCTGTGGAAGGATCCCTCCTTAGAGAAGCTAAGGGAACTTGCTGGCCACAGCACAGAGAAACCCCTGGGGGAAGGCTGCTGGGAAAGATTCCTGTGGGAGAAGGGATTTCCGTACCAGGAATGGGCTCCCCAAGGGGAAGTGGAACTGTGGGGGATCAGGAGACAGCTAGTGGCGCCCGAAAGTACCACCACAGGTTATTGTACCTGGCCCATGATGTCCCTCTGTCGGGACACCAGGGAATCCAGTGCACCAGGCAGAGGCTGCTACAGAGCTTTTACTGGCCCAGGATCTTTGATGCTGTCCAGCAGTACTGCAGGTCCTGTGCCAGAGGGTGGGGAAGGCCCAGAACAATGGGAAAGCAGCTTTCAGGCCCCTGCCCATCATAGAGGAGCCTTTCCAGAAGGTGGCCATGGACATAGTGGGACCCCTCAGCAAGGCAACTCAGCTGGGGGGGGGGGGCAAACAAAAACAAAAAACCACACACACATTCTGGTGGCGGTAGATTTTGCTACCCTTTCCCGAGGCAGTGGCCTTGTCCTCTATCGAGGCAGACATTGAGGCAGAAGCACTGCTGACCATTTTCAGCAGTGTGGGGTTCCCCAAGGAGGTGCTTACAGACCAGGGCTCCAATTTCATGTCAACTCTGCTCCGGTGCTTGTGGGAGAAGTGTGGGGTCCGACACACCTGGGCCTCAGTGTATCACCCTCAGTCCAATGAGCTGGTGAAGTGGTTCAATGGGACCCTAAAGATGATGCTGAAAACCTTTATGAATCAGGACACACAGGACTGGGACAAGTATTTACCCCACCTGCTGTTTGCATACCGGGAAGTGCCCCAGGAATCAATCATGTTCTCTCCTTTCGAGGTGTTATATGGGAGGAGAGTGAGGGAACCTCTGGACTTGTTGAGGGATGAATGGGAGGGGAAGGCCTCCCCTGATGGGAAAAAATCAGAGGTGGAGTATTTACTGACTTTCCGGGAAAAGCTTGCTGAGCTCATGGACTTGGCCAAGGAGAATTTAGCCAGGGCCCAAGGGAAGCAAAAGGTCTGGTACAACTGCTCAGCGTGTGCCCGCTCCTATGCTACCAGGGGCCAGGTGATGGTTCTCATTCCCATGAGAAAGAGCAAACTGCAGGATGCCTGGGATGGGCCCTTTAAGGTCATCAAGCAGCTGAATGAGGTAAACTATGTAGCTAAACCCTTGCAGCCAGAGTTGGGCACCGGCACAATGAGAGTCCATGAAAATGTTACATTTCTTCCGGGACAATTAAATCCTCAATAGCTGAGCACATCTTTATGAAACTCATTCAACACAAGAATGGCCATACTGGGTCAGACCAAAGGTCCACCTAGCCCAGTATCCTGGCTTCCAACAGTGGCCAATGCCAAGTGCTTCAGAGGAAATGAAGAGAACAGGGAATCATCATGTGATCCACCCCATCACCCATTCCCAGCTTCAGGCAAACAGAGGCTAGGGACACCATCCCTCTTTCCAACAGATTTTGCAATTTAAAGCAGATTCACCCAGTCCCTTAATTGTCATCATAAAGACACATGTACATTTGCTGGACATGGACATTAGAGAAGCAATTGGCTGTAAATAAGTGGAACAACTTTTACATTTCTACCTTTCTTGTAAGACTCTCAGGGCCAAATGTTTAACCAACCTCCTTAAAGGCTTCCTCAACATTTGTAGGCAAATTTATTTGCATGGCAAATTGGTCAGTTACATGTAGTTTCTGGATTTTCATAAGACTTTGTGAAAATGCCACGGTTTGTACCCAAAAAGATCTGTTAGCTAGCACTCAAAAAGGAAACTAAAACCTACTTCTAAAGCAGATAGGTAATTTACTGGCTTTGGAATATTGGCTCCTCCTCTTCAGTATCTACTGCTTGTCCATTAGTCCTTCCTAGAAGGTCAGTAACAATATCATCCATTTTTATAAATAAAATATTTGCATGCCAAGAAGGGACACCATCAAGGTGAGTTGTCCTAACTCCCTACAACAAGTTATGTTTATGTTAAGTTGAGGGGAAAACAATCGGTAAAGAAACCAATTTGTGTTTTATACTTCCAGGTATGCACAACTGAAGCAGGAAACAACCCCCCTGCCCATCCCAGATGAAGCCCTGGTTACAGCAATACATGCTTTTATCTTCCACTCTGCTTCCTCAATCAGCCCAATCTCGGTGAAGCTTCAACTGGTCCAGCATTCTGGAACAACTCCCGACAGCATCACCTTGGCAACAGATTATTATGCCATGTTCAATGCACTGCAGTGTCTCCCCAGTGCAGGATTTGCTTTGAGGTCCTACCCCTAATCTATAAAGCCCCAATAACGTGAGCTAGATCAGGGGCTCTGTGCAACCTTCAAGAATACACCAATCCACACAAGAGATGACTGACAGAGCTTGGAGGGGAAAAACAAACAAAAACCACAACACTCACGGCTCAAGTTACACTTCCCTCTGGAGCTGAGAGCCCTTGCCTGTGGAGCATCCCTCTGCTAGAGATCAGAAAGAGCCCATATATTTTACAAAATAAAATGCTGGAAGATCCTTGAAGGCCTGCCCCCAATAGAGGACAATGGGGCAAACTTCAAAATGTGTCCCATTCTAAAAATACACAATGCATCCCATAGGGCTCATTTTCTATACAGCAATGAGCCATTATTTTTGTTTTAATAATAATGGTGTTAGCCACCTATATAAAGTACTATGGTGATGATTGTTTTACTCATGGCTAGGGTAGATACATACTCTGCAGCAGTTGGACATGGCAGCAGTTGCACAATTACCTAGTGCTTCTATTTTGTGAATTAGACTGGGGGGGATGTGATCCTTTATTTGGGTTTATTTTCTTGTTTCGGGAAATCATGGCTTGCTATGCCAGTGAGCTAATGAGTCAGGTGATCTCAGGTTCCTGTGCATGTATGGAATAGGCACATGCATGTATACAAATGAACTGATGTCTGCATGGATAGGTTCTGCTTCACCTTCCCTCCCCCCGCCACTTCTTTTTGCATCTTGAGTGACAAATACACAAGCAATCCTGAATCATTAGGGCCAGTGCAACCGCTAGGCAAACTAGGCGGTCGCCTAGGGCGCCAAGTGGTTGGGGGCAGCAGTGGAGCGGAGGTGAGCTGGGGCAGGGGGGCGCAGGGAGGGCTGCCTGCAGCAAGTAACGGGGGGGGAGCGGTGCATGGGGAACCGCTCCCCGCCCCAGCTCACCTCTGCTCCGCCTCCTCCCCTGAGCCCCACCCCTCTCTGCTTCCTTCTCTCCCCCCCAGGCTTGCACACCAAACAGCTGATTGGTGCCGCAAGCCTGGGAGGCAGGAAAAGCGGCGGCGTGCTCAGGGAGGAGGCAGAGCAGAGGTGAGCTGGGGCAGGGAGCTGCTGCACACAGCTCCCTGGGCCAAGGGGAAGGAGGGGGCGGTGGGGAGCTGCTGCGGGGGGGCTCCCCAGGCCGAGGGGAGGAAGGGGGTGGCAGGGAGTTGCCGCGGGGGGGGCTCCTCGGGGCAGAGGTGAGGAAGGGGCAGCAGGAAGCTGTTACATTTCTTCTGGGAGGATTGCTCTTCAGCCAGGCTCTCCCCTTTCATCAGCGCTTCAGTCGCTTGGTGTGGTGTCTGTAGATGTAGCTGGAAGAGAAAGGAAGAGCATGGCAAACGTCTTTCCCTTTTATCACGTTCTTTCTTCCCTCTTGGCTTTGCCCCCCCGCTTCAGAGACAGGTGAGCATTACCTCATCGCAGTCCCAAACTGTCCAAAGGAAGGGGGGTGATTCACTCAAGAGGCCAACAGATTCTTTTGTTGCTGCTTAGGCCAGCGTCCTTTGTTCCTGTGAGGCTGGGCTGGGTTTGTCCCATACATGCCCTGATGAAGTGTGAACTGCCTCTCTGCTCTTGGGGAGTTTTTCCTTGGGCTTATTTTAAGCCATGAAGACACATATTCAGCCTCACAACTATATACATGAAATTATAACCTCTAACATTACTATAACATTGCTGTAACAACAATTATTATAACATCACTATGGCCACAATGCTCAGTGCATCATGAGACTTCTGAAGACACCCGATATGACAAACTTTGCATTAGATACTACACAATCATATTATCAGGATGAACATGGGAGTGTAGGGTGTTCCCAGGAGGTACAGAATGTCACACCATGAAAATGTTCCATTTCTTCTTGGAGGATTAGACCCTCAACAGCTGAACACATCTTTATGAAACTGTTGGCCAGAGTCAGTGTCGGCTCTGGCCTGGCAGCCAGCGTTGGTGCCGGCACAATAAGAGTCCATGAAAATGTTAAATTTCTTCAGGGAGGATTAGATCCTCAATAGCTGAACACATCTTTATGAAACTTGCATCCACAGTTGGCACCAGCCCTGGCCTTGTGGCCATGCAAGTCAGTATGTACAGCTTTCTTCTGGGTGTCTTCTTAGGGAAGGGACCCAGAATATCCACAGCTACATGCTGAAATGGAACCTCAATTATGGGGAGTGGTTGGAGAGGGGCATTGACCTGGTCATATTACACCTGGGAGCCATACAAAGTCCATAGGCACCAATTCTGTGGGTGCTCCGGGGCTGGAACACCCACAGGAAAAAATTAGTGGGTGCTCTTCACCCACTGGCAGCCAAGCTCCACCCCCCCGAGTGCGCTCCTCCACCTACCTCCCAGGGTTTCCCGCCCAGCCACCATCAAACAGCTGTTTGGGGCATGCTGGGAGGGAGTGGGAGGAGAGGGAACGTGGCATGCTCAGGGGAGGAGGCAAGGAAGAGGCGGGGCCAGGGCAGGGATTTGGGGAAGGAGTTGGAATAGGGGCAGGGAGGGGACGGAGTTGGGGCGGGGCAAAGTGGGAGGGGCCAGGGCCTTGTGGAAGGGGTGGAGTGAGGGCAGGGCAGGGGGCAGAGAGGGGTCAAGCACCCACGGGCAGGAACAGAAGTCAGCACCTATGGGTAGGCGAGGTCTCCCAGGATAACAGTGGACATTTTGACTTCCCCTATGGTGATCTTCTGGTCCAGACAGAAAGTCCCTGCTTGTAGCTTCTTGAACAGGCCAGTGTTCTGAAAGATGCGTGTGTCATGCACCTTTCGGACCAGCCCGCCTTCATGTCTGTGAATCACCCTGGAGAACCATTGAGAAATACCCCTTGGGATTAATGTACTCTGTGGCTACGTGGTCTGGTGCCAGAATTGGAATGTGTGTGCCATCTATCACCCCTCCGGAGTTAGGGAAGCCAATTTGTGCAAAGCCATTCACAATGTCACGCACGTTGCTCAGAGTCATGGTCTTTCGGAGCAGGACTCCACCTTTCAACTTTCCCACTGCGAACTGGTTAGCAACCAATTGGTAGCGGTCTGGAGTAGCCAGCTTCCACAGTTCAATCGCCATGCGCTTCTCCTACAGCAGGGCAGCTTTCATTCTCGTATCCTTGCACCGCAGGGCCAGGGGGAAGCTTATCACACAGTCCCATGAATGTGGCTTTCCTCATCCGAAAGTTCTGCAGCCACTACTCGTCATCCCAGATGTGCATCACGATGTGATCCCACCACTCACTGCTTGCTTCCCGAGCCCAAAAGCAGCGATCCGCTGTGGTCAGCACCTCCGGGAATGCTACAGACAATCTTGTGTCGTAGCTACTACGCGTGGCGAGATCAGTGTTGCACTGCCCTTGCCTTTATAGTTTAAGGAATAACTCCACTGCCACTCATGACGTGTTGGTCAGTGCTAGCAGCATACTGGTCAACAGCTCGGGATCCATTCCTGCCGCCCGAAAGAGGCAGGGCAGGGCGCGCTGTACACAAATTGTTGAAAGATGGCGCCAAATGCGGACGGAAGCACAGGGATTGATGGGATGTGAAGAATGAATCACGGGGCATTGGGACTGGACCCAGGATGCCCCGCAACCCCCTCCACCTTCCCACAGATCTTAGCGGCAAAAGAGAAAGAGGTGCTCTGTGGGACAGCTGCCCAGAGCGCACCGCTCCGAATAGCACCGCAAGTGTGAACACGCAGGCAGCTGTCAGTGTGAACACACAAGAGTGGTTTTCCTTCAGTGCTTTCTTGAGCGGCGCTGTAACTTTGCAAGTCTAGATGTGCCCTTAGTATCTCATGAGAGCAGTTAAGGCTGATGGGATTATAGAGAGTGAACGCCTTTGTGGAAGCTGGTCCCTACAGGGCACAGCTGAAGCACATTGATCTAGGGTGTGGTAGCATTTGCACAGTTGCTGCCCATCTCTGTCAATCCAGCTCTTTTCACAAGAAAGACGTTCACATCAAATGTAAAATGTCGTATAAAGATAGTGTTAAATAGCTCTTTAAAAATATGATAGTGCTGATGGAATCGCGGTGTCCTGAAAACTGCTTACTTCTCCTGGAGTTTTTTTTCTCTCTGTATTTGTCTTGAGTTCTCCTTTCCCAGACCTTCACCTGTTTTTTGTAGAAGCCCGGTGGAACTTCACTGATTGCCACCTTTGTTCACATGTGGATTGGGCATTTGCCATTCTACTTAGATTACCATTTACGACCACCCTGATAGGCTAAGTGTCAGACACTGTTTGCAGGACTTTGTGAAATGCAATAAATAAATAAAGAGGAGAGAAAATAAGGTCCAACCAACAGATAAGGTTGTGACTTATCATCATAATGGTAGATTGAGACAGCAAATAACAGAGCAATATAACTTAAAATGGCAGGTTTCAGAGTAGCAGCCATGTTAGTCTGTATTCACAAAAAGAAAAGGAGGACTTGTGGCACCTTAGAGAATAACAAATTTATTTGAGCGTAAGCTTTCGTGAGCTACAGCTCACTTCATCGGATGCATTCAGATGAAGTGAGCTGTAGCTCATGAAAGCTTATGCTCAAATAAATTTGTTAGTCTCTAAGGTGCCACAAGTACTCCATAATTTACAATGATAACAGATCTAAGGATCAAAAGACAGTGAGGGCAATTTAATTAATCAAAAAATCATATCTAATATCTAATGTGGTATGAAAACATCTGTTTTCTGTTTTGTTCTTTAACCAAAATACTGAAATAGTATAATTCAAAGATACAAGTTAAGTAATCTTATCTATTCTGATAAAGTCACATACATGCATTAGGAGGAAAAAAATCTTCCTACTACTTAAATGAGGGAACAAGTCATATAACAAATTTCCCTATAGAATCCCATTAGGAATGCCAGCACTGCACATCTAAATGTCATCTTAGAAGTATAGATCAAGAAGCCCGAATCTTATTATGACATTGAAGATTAGGTTTAACTCAAGTACAAGAGTAATGAGTTCTGATGGAAAACCTCATGAAAGCCAGCAAGGTCCTGATCCCGCAAACATTTACACATGTGCTTTACATTAAGTAGACTAATTGATTCCAGTGGGACTACTTATGTGCTTAATGTTCAGCATTTGCAGGATTGGGGTTTAGAACAGCACATATCAGTGAAATACAGAAGAATTTTATAACATCTTCCTGTACTTGGGGCTTGATTCTCCTCTGTTACATCAGTTTTACCCCACTGTAACTCCTTAGGGCCAGATGGAGCTGCATTTGTTTTATATCAGCTGCGGCTCTGGCCCCATGATTTTTTAAGTGGAGAGCATCTTTCTAATGTTTGAAAAATTAGGACACAGCTCAAAGTTTAACTGACATTTTATGCTAAATTTGAGGAAAACATTCAGTGAAAACCAACATAAAATGAGTCTGGAACAAGTGATCTAGTAAGTTGGTGAGAAACTTTGTATTGGTATAGCTAGATTGTAATGTATCTATTAGTGGGACTCTGTTAAGATGAAAAACTATATTTTTCATATGCCATTGTCTTTTATGCTGGTAACTAACATTGGAAGATGTTTAAAAAACTGGGCCCAGATCCTGCAATCTGATCTGTATTAATAGCTACTTATGCCCTCACAGAGCACTGCTGAAATCAATGAAGGTGCACAGATCTGCTTCTATGGATTCAATTGCAGGACCAGGCTCTACTTTCCTTATTGGTATTAATTAGATTTGTTCAATTTCTGCATTTTACTCAATATAGTCAGTTTCCCTTTCCACTTCTAAGGTTCACTATTTTTTTTCTTATGTACTAACCCAGTGTTCTTGTGCTTTCAACACTGCAAGAGGATGTTACCTTTTAAAAACCCTGTTTTCACTTTTTAAAAAAAATCTTACTTTTTATGGAACCATTTCTGTTCATACTTGGTTTTGTAAGCCCCTCCCTCTGCTCCTTCCTTATAAGAGAACCTGAATGTTGAGCCTAAACTAAGATGACAGGGTGTAGCTAAAATGTTTTCATGGCTTTCCTCAGAAGGCCTGTTATCACTCAAACAGAAGGAAAAATATGACAGCTCAACAGGCTTTTTATGTGTTACAATTTGTACAGATGTTAAAACAGCAGGCCAGTGCACAAAAAGATACCATGCAAAAGGCATTCTGGATGCAAGATGATGCGCTGGGAGATGCTGCTGTGATAATGGCTGGGGGTGAAACAGCCCCCCAGGCAAGGATAAGTTTCTCACCTTATAGTTCACAAACTCCTTCAACCTAGTAGTCTGAAACTCCTCTCCAAAACTCTCTGTTTGCCTCATCCCCTCACCTCAAACAGTCCCTGGTGTCTGTCTCTCTTTCTCACTGTGAAGCATATTGAAGTTACAAATGCAGAATGGAGTTAAAGGAGATTTGAGAAAACATCATGGATGTCAAGAGACTTGGGCTTGTATCATTTTGGTGCTTTCTAGTTTATTATCATGCTTGTGTCCAGTGGTTATAGAAAGGAAATCACGCCCCATGGGTTGTATTCCCAACTCTTCCCCGACTTACAATTTATAATAATACTCTGTGTGTATGTGCGCGTGCATGCAAAACCTTTTATCTGAGGATCTCAAACCACTTTCAAATACTAATGAATGAAGCCCCTACAACAGCTTTGTGAATTCGGGGAGCATTATTACCCTCACAGGGAAACTAAAGCTGCAAGAGGTTAGGTGACTCAAAGGCAGGTTTGTGGCAGGGCCAAGAACAGTACCCACAAGATGGGACTCCTAGTTCTGTGCTTTAGCCACAATCTTTCCCCTCTCTTTAGATGAACACAATATAAATACCGGTTTCAGAGTAGCAGCCGTGTTAGTCTGTATTCGCAAAAAGAACAGGAGTACTTGTGGCACCTTAGAGACTAACCAATTTATTTGAGCATGAGCTTTCGTGAGCTACAGCTCACTTCATCGGATGCATACTGTGGAAAGTGTAGAAGATCTTTTTATACATACAAAGCATGAAAAAATACCTCCCCCCACCCCACTCTCCTGCTGGTAATAGCTTATCTAAAGTGATCACGCTCCTTACAATGTGTATGATAATCAAGTTGGGCCATTTCCAGCACAAATCCAGGTTTTCTCTCCCCCTCCCCCTCCCCACACACACACAAACCCACTCTCCTGTTGGTAATAGCTTATCTAAAGTGACCACTCTCCTTACAATGACAGGTTTCAGAGGAACAGCCGTGTTAGTCTGTATTCGCAAAAAGAAAAGGAGTACTTGTGGCACCTTAGAGACTAACCAATTTATTTGAGCATGAGCTTTCGTGAGCTACAGCTCACTTCATCAGATGTTTACCGTGGAAACTGCAGCAGACTTTATAAGACTTCTCCTTACAATGTGTATGATAATCAAGGTGGGCCATTTCCAGCACAAATCCAGGGTTTAACAAGAACGTCTGAGGGGCGGGGGGGGGGGGGTAGGAAAAAACAAGGGGAAATAGGTTACCTTGCATAATGACTTAGCCACTCCCAGTCTCTATTCAAGCCTAAGTTAATTGTATCCAATTTGCAAATGAATTCCAATTCAGCAGTCTCTCGCTGGAGTCAGGATTTGAAGTTTTTTTGTTGTAATATTGCAACTTTCATGCCTGTAATCCCGTGACCAAAGAGATTGAAGTGTTCTCCGACTGGTTTATGAATGTTATAATTCTTGACATCTGATTTGTGTCCATTTATTCTTTTACGTAGAGACTGTCCAGTTTGACCAATGTACATGGCAGAGGGGCATTGCTGGCACATGATGGCATATATCACATTGGTAGATGTGCAGGTGAACGAGCCTCTGATAGTGTGGCTGATGTTATTAGGCCCTGTGATGGTGTCCCCTGAATAGATATGTGGGCACAGTTGGCAACAGGCTTTGTTGCAAGGGTATACAACCGCATTTGCTCCAACCCCTCAGACAGAGACAAACACCAACAAGATCTCTATCAAGCATTCTTACAACTACACTACCCACCTGTGGAAGTGAAGAAACAGATTGATAGAGCCAGAAGAGTTCTCAGAAGTCACCTACTACAGGACAGGCCTAACAAAGAAAATAACAGAACGCCACTAGCCGTCACTTTCAGCCCCCAACTAAAACCCCTCCAATGCATTATTAAGGATCTACAACCTATCCTGAAGGATGACCCAACACTCTCACAAATCTTGGGAGACAGGCCAGTCCTTGCCTACAGACAGCCCCCCAACCTGAAGCAAATACTCACCAGCAACCACATACCACACAACAGAATCACTAACCCAGGAACCTATCCTTGCAACAAAGCCCGTTGCCAACTGTGGGGTGGGGGGAGGTATTTTTTCATGCTTTGTGTGTATAAAAAGATCTTCTACACTTTCCACAGTATGCATCCGATGAAGTGAGCTGTAGCTCACGAAAGCTTATGCTCAAATAAATTGGTTAGTCTCTAAGGTGCCACAAGTCCTCCTTTTCTTTTTGCGAATATAAATACCCACACTAGGATTTAGTTAGGGCAATCAGTCTTCATTCTCATGCAAGGAACCAATCCCTTCCTTCCTCAGATAGTACTGGATGTGGCTAGTTTGTTGAGAAATTGGCTACTTTACACTTTGTTATGCTGTCTTGCCTTCAGGCTACTCCCTGAAATGGAATATGAAGCTGGGCCTGAATTTTAATGACAACAAAGGCAGACTTCTACATAATCATGGGAAGGAGGTGTCCAGAGACAATGGGGCTTATCTATTTGTTTTCATATAACTCACAGAAAGGTACTGAATGCCACAGATCCCCTCATTGAGGTCTAATGAGTCTGTTTATTTCTTTTCTTTTTCTCTCCCTAAAGTTCCTTTATTTTAATAAAGGGAATTTATGACAGAGAAAGGTGCCAGAACACCAAACTGAGAGCCATCATTTAACTATCGAAAAGATTGAGCATGGACAGTACCAATGCAAGCTTTCCCGTGTCTTAGACTTGACCAGCTCAAAGGTATGAGAAGTGTTTCAGGCCTTAGGCTCTTCACTAAATGAGTTAGACCAGGGGTTCTCAAACTGGGGGTCGGGACCCCTCAGGGGGTTGCAAGGTTATTATATGGGGGGTTGCGAGTTGTCAGCCTCCACCCCAAACCCCACTTTGCCTCCAGCATTTATAATGGTGTTAAATATATAAAAAGATGTTTTTAATTTATAAGGTGGGGTTGCAGTCAGAGGCTTGCTATATGAAAGGGGTCACCAGCACAAAAGTTTGAGAACCACAGAGTTAGAGAGACCAAAGACAAAAGCTCAGGGGTGGGGCCAGGGCCAGTGCCCTGTTGTGGGGCCGGCCAGGCTCGGGGGCAGGGCCAGAGCTGGTACCTGGCTGGGGGGCTGGGTAGTCTCGGAGGAGGGACCAGGGTGGGCACCTAATTGGGAGGGCTGCCAGGCTTGGGGGCAGGACCAGGGCTAGCACCGTGCTGGGGGGCTGGCCAGTCTCGGGCATGGGGCCAGCGCCATAGTGGGGAGTGGCCAGGCTCGGGGTGGGTCAAGGGCTGGCATCTTGCTTGGGGGCCAGCCTAGCTCCTAGGCAGGGCCAGCACCGGCACCTTGTTGGGGATTGGCCTGGCTTAGAGGTGGAGCCAGGGCTGGTGCCTTGTTGGGGGACTGGCCACACTTGGGGGTGGGGCTATGGTTGGCACTATGGTCGGGGGGTGGCCAGGGGCGGTGGCGGCTCCACGACAGGCACCTTGCTTGTGGGCCAGCCAGAATCGGGACAGGTGCCTTGCTGGGGGGCTGGCCAGGCTCGGAGGCAGGGCCAGGGCCAGTGCCTTGTTGGGGGGCCGGCCAGGCTCGAGGGCAGGACCATGGCCAGCGCCACGTTGGGGGGGTGGCCAGGCTAGGGGGCAGGGCCAGGGCTGGCACCTTGCTATGGGTCCAGCCAGGCTCAGGGGCGGGTCCAGGACCAGTACCAGTGCCGTACTGGGGGCCAGGGCCGGTGTCTTGCTGGGGGGCTGGCAAGGCTCGGGAGTGGAAGCAGGGCCGACGCCATGGTGCAGGGGTTGGCCAGGCTCGGGGGTGGAACCAATGTTAGTGCCATGCTGCAGGGCCAGCCAGGCTCGCAGGTGGGGCTGGGTCAGGGCCGGCTCATGTGCCCTCTACTGCCCCTAGTGTCCGTTGGGCCGCATGGCCGCCCCTGCCCACTCCCTTCCCTCTGCTGCCCCTAGTAGCCATTAGGCAGCATAGCCGCCCCTCCAAGCCCTTTGTTGCCCCTAGTGACTGTTAGGCAGTATGGCCGCCCCTCTCTCTGCTGCCCCTGGTGCCCTCTCGGCAACATAGCTTCCCCTGCCTGCTCCCTGCCCTCTGTTGCCCCTAGTGGCCGTTAGGCAGCTTAGCTGTCCTTGCCCACTCCTTGCCCTCTGCTGCCCCTATGATGGGATCCCTGGGGTGTAGCCTGGGACCTTGGGACCACTGTGCCCCCTAAACTCTCTCCAGCCTGGGCTGTCTCTCACATTGCCTTGCTAGTGACCAGCAGCAAACCCCTCCAAGTGCTATGATCACTCAACACAACCACATGTGGAGCCCCACACCCAGCTGTATTGCATGAATGCTCCGAGAGCCACGCATGAATCACACAGGGAGGCACCAACCAGAACCCACCAGATCCCAGCACTGTACTCAGAAATATACCATCTTGCACTGCTCAAGACAAGCAATGCAGATTTATTAATTGGTGGATATACACCAGCCTTTGCAATGAAAAGTGGATATACACCAGCCTTTGCAAACCTGAGCAGTTTTGCCACACACTTCATACAAACTCACTGGTAAAGATAAACAGTTAAACAACTGGTTTCAGAGTAACAGCCGTGTTAGTCTGTATTCGCAAAAAGAAAATTCGCTGTAGCTCACGAAAGCTCATGCTCAAATAAATTGGTTAGTCTCTAAGGTGCCACAAGTACTCCTTTTCTTTTTGCGAATACAGACTAACACGGCTGTTCCTCTGAAACTTTTCTTTTTAGTTAAACAACTGTATCTCAATTAATCTTCAGATTCAACAGCCTTAACCATGAATGGGGCAGTTCACACCTTTCAGAGTTGTTATTTCAGGCTTATTGGCTGCAGGGGCAGCGTTAACAATGGGTTTCAGAGGAATGCATCTGATCATGTTCAGAAGATTTTGCCTTTCACAAGGATTTAAAGCTGCTCTTTTAAAAGAAAAAAAAAGCTTAAAATTCTGCAGAAACTGATGGAGTCAGGAGAGAAGCACTTGTACTGTGTGTTGCCACTTAATGGCTCAACCCAACCAGTCTTCACAGAAAGATAGTCATATAAAAGATAGACATATAAAAAGTCATCATATATAAACATAGGTCCAGATTCTGATCTCATTCAGATTGAGGTCAATCTGGAATAATTCCATTAAATTCAATGGAGTTACTCCAGATTTGTAACTGAAAGCAGAATCTGGCTCATACAGAAATATATAGGATATATGAATATTCATTTACCAGATGTACATTTTGTCTGGTCATTACAGGTATATCTTACATGAATGTGGATGTATCAGTTCAGATTTGTCAGTAATCTTTCCCACAATAAAGCACCCTCCTAGCTAGTAATAGTTACCAACAAAAGACATCAACATTTTAATTTTATACTTTTATTGTTTTCCTAGTGTTTCAAAATATACAAGACCGAAGGGAAAAAAAATCTACTCTGGAATGATTGTGGCATACAACTTGAAAAAATAAGGGCCTGATCCTGCAAACCCTTACTCATCATGTGAGCAGTCTTTACCCCCCAGCATTCCCATTGACTTCAGGATTGAAGGATCAGACCCTAAAGTTATGGCACAAAGATGAGAAATAGACAGCTTTGAGTTGTAAAGTATTTACATTTAAGTGCTTTTGGTCTGTGATTCATGGTAAGTATGTTTTTATGGTCAGGACTGACACACAGACAACATTACCGGGCATGAGATTTCAACACATGGTTAAGAATGATTGGTTCAACAGTTCTTCAGCTGGAAATCATCACTGCTATTTCTGCTTTCCCCTGCAGGCATTCGCTATGAGTCTGGTTCTGAAGTCAATGGTGTTACACCAGTGTAAGGAGAGAGCCAGGCTTCATATTTATCAAGTACATAGGGCAGCAAAATACGTGTGTATATATACGGACTGTCTTTATTGGCCATTTCTGCATGAGCGGTGGGCATCACACTGGGTGCAATGGCCAGAGTCACGCTGCTAGCAGAGGACACAGGCAGCACAATTCCTCAGCGGGGCAAATGCAGTTCCAAGTGACTGTCAAACCCTTTTACAGGGTGCAATATGCAAAGTCCTTTGCACCAGCCCCCACAACCAGCTGGCATGAAGGGGTGGGGAGGGGAGCTGAGCCATGTCTACGACCCCTTTTGCAGCATCTAGGGTTGATGGCAAAGGGAGGAATGGGCTCCTGAAGGTCCCCTCCCCTGGCTGAAGAGCAGCCAAGCCCTGCGCCATATGCCTTTATTCTACACCACTGCTATGTTGTCCATAACGCAGCCACATTTTTCTACGATCATGTTAGGAAATTCAGCCACTTCAATTTCCGTGTAGTTTCCCTTCTTGACGAGGTACATCATGGGAAGTGGGGAGCTCTCCACCACAGCACAGGTTCTTTCTCCATAGCCAAAGTGGCGCAAGAGGCTCTTGGCCTGCACACAGCCCCCCATGCAGATGTAGGCCTGGTACCCCGCAGGCTCAATAATCCAGTACTGAGTCCAGGTCAGCTCTCGGAAGTTGATGTAGTGTTCCTGCCGGCAGCAGATGGGTTTCTTCGTCACGCTTTCCTCCTTGCAGTCTCCGGGCCCCCTATCGAAAAGCAAAGCCAAGAAATAATGTCTCTGTGACTGAAAATCAGGACTCATGTTGAAAGATTCGGGGGGGGGGGGAGGGGCAGTCCTTATCATTAACATCAGAGAAGGGCCTGAGGTGCAAAGCTTGGCTCTGGATTAGCACCCTGCCTGCCCCCAGAATTCAGGGATGTTTAGATCCAAGGTGATGGTTCAGGCCCATTCTTAGTTCAAGTATTTAAGTACGGAAATGAGCTCAGTAAATCTGAGGAGAGGAGAGGCTTTAAAGTAAAGAAACTTCCTAGCTATTCCATTTGCAGTTATTTCTTTCTAACTGGGAAAGCTGCGTCCTTTGGGCCTGAGTCTCCATTGCTATGCACCTTGTGCAGTCCTTTACACTGTGCAAAGTGTAAAATGCTATCGTATCAGAACAGGAGAGTTTTACCAACTCTTGAACTTACTTTGCCTCTGTGTAAATGACTCAAGGTAGTGGAGAATCAGTCCTTCTGTTCTCTGGCTCTAAAAATTCAATACTATCCCAGCCCAGATATGTTTGTCTCCTCTACTATGTCTATGTTTCCATGATCTGAATGATTATTTGTAAAATATATTACAACTAGAGACCCTAATCAAAACCCTTTGGGATAGTTTGGATCTAGATCTGAACTTCACAGCTGGTTCCTAGCTCTAGAATGGGCCTAACTAAAACCCCATGTCCAAATAGTCCAAATTTTAGGGAAGTTTGGAACCAGATCTTTATCCAAACTTTGCGGCTCATTTCATTTCTAATTTTGACACATTATTTACCTCAGTATGCAACTTTAAGACCTCCTTGCATTTTCACCTACCCACTCTAGGAATTTTGCAACTAAATCATGCCTTTCCAAGCCTGGCCTGAAATGTTATCTTCAGTATGAATTAGCAACCAAATACCAAAGACAGCATAGCCTTGGATTTGACACATACCCATATTCTTCTAGGTTGAGGGTATAAAGCACCAACTCGGGTTTGCCCAGGGCTTTATCCAAAGGATCCTGAGAGGTAAATCGCACGACTTTGGCCATTTCTGAGGCATAGCTACCTAGCCTTTCTCCTTCAATCCAAATCTCCAGGAGCATTGGTCCCTGCTTCTTGGCTTTTAGCCAGTAATGTACAGCCTGGGTCACATCAAAATTCCTCCAACCAGATTCCATTATTGGAACCAACCTGTATGACAAGGTGGAGACAAAAAAAAGAGTCCATTTCAGGGAATTGAAGGCATAGGACTGGCAACTCGTAGCTGTCTTCAGCCAGATAATGCCTGGTAAAACTCTGTTTACAACAACAGTATTACACCAGAGATTAATTTAGTCCCTCTAGTTTGCCATGTGCCCTGACTGTACAATAATTCTTAATGGATAGCTATGATTAAACTTTAATAAAAAATAATAATACTTATTTTTAAGAGAGATACAGATATACTCACATAGCAAATGTTGAGGTACTAACTAAAGAACTACTATATCCATTCACATCAAAGAATTTCTTAGGATTTGACAAGAGTTTTGACAATACAGGACCATATTCAGCCTTGGCATAAACAAGTGAAAGCCCTTTAAAAACAATGTCATTTACATCTGTTTTTGCCAGAGATGAATTGGGTCTATAAAGTTCTATGCAAAAATGAGGTTTATAGCTTTTGTGTCTGATCTTGCCCTCACTGAAGTCAACTGCAAAGCTTTCATAGACTTCAGTGGTGCAGAATCACAGCCCCTGTATGGAATTTGCATAGTCAATGACCAATGAAATAAATCTTCAGAAGAAGAAAAGCCAGCAATCCATCAGTGTTTTCAAAATAGGAAACAGAGAGAGAGAGAGAGAGATGTGAATGAGACAGAAGGCTATGCCAGAGCAAGAGACTAGAACTAATTATTAAGATTGCAATTTTTTAACTGTATTATAATGTATGGCTTTCAGACAAAGTACAGAAATACAGTCACTTCAAGATGAATATTGAAATCTTTGTAAGAAATAAAGATGCCCTTGCTCTTACAAACTCATTATGGAAATAAAAGAGGATACAAAACCAGAGCCTGCAGTTTTACTTAGGTAGGAATTGTACCAGAGCAAGGGCTGTGGGCCTGATTCTGATCTCACATCAGTTGTTTACAGGTGTAGCTCCACTGGGTTCATTGGAGTTTCTCCTGATTTAGACAAGTGTAGCTGACATCAGAATCAGGCCCAGTAAAACGAAGTCCCTAAAATGCAGCTATAACCACATTAAAGGATAATTTCTTACCTGGAATCAATCAGGGAAGTCCTGTTGGTGCCATCAGCTTGGATCTGCACCCAGTACACACTGACTCTGGCATTAGTGACTGGCCGGTGAGATTGCTTGGTTGTAGGCATGTTCGTTCTGTTCAGGGGCTTTTTGAAAAGTTTTAGTTCAGCCATCGTCACTTCACTGTTTTCAGGTATTCTCCCTTCCATGTCGAAGACCAGATTCTGGCGTGTGGTATCAGAATAGAGAACTTCTCCTGCAATATCTGTGTACATTGGGAACAACAAGGAGAGCCTGGCTCAGCATCATTTCCATCCCACACAAGCAAAGCCCTAACACTTCCCTTTCATTCCTAATTACCACAACACACTCATCTCATACTCCAAAGAGCAGGCCACTTAGTCCCTACACAGGTACTAAACACATCTTTTCTAATGCACATTTGAATCAATGCCTTGTAAATGCCCTCATCATCTCCCTCTGCATGGCTCTCTGTAACCTGGTGGATAATGGGAAGGAATAAGTATTTTATTTCCCGCAGAACCCAAAACCACCAATGGCTGGGCATTTATTTATTTTACAGATCTCTGTATGAAAACAGGCTGTTGGACTGTTTTAAACAGACAACTGGCCTTTGCTAACTGCCCTGGAAAACAATGTAAATCTTTGTAATGCTGAGCATGCTGAGATTTTGGGTACAAATAACACTAATATCTCATGTAAGGCTAATCAGAACTTTCCTATTGGAATTTTTTCTGACTGAAAATTGATTTTGGCAAAACAAAATTTTGCATGGAAAGTACCTGCTTTCCTCACAACGTTTTGATTTTTTTGTCAAAAAACTGAAAACTGACATTTTTGCAGTTTTTAGCTAGAAACCGGTGGGGGAGGGGAGGAGAGGAGGTTTGATTTAAAAAGATTTTTTAAATTTTTGTCAAAATTTTCTATAGCAGTAAACCCACTTTTCAACCAGCTCCAATATCAGTTGTAATGACCATGCAAACCTCCATGTTATGCTTTAGTCTTTAAACCACCATTACTTTATGCACATCTTTTTTATCCACATAATAATAAATAGAGAAGGGTCCTAGTAACGTTCAGCTCCAGAAACAGATCCAAATTGAAATGCCCCCAAGTTTGCAAGTTGGCACTAAGGTTTTTGTTCAGCCCATTATATATTTAGAATCCAGAAAGTCAGGAATCCAGAAAGCATATCTGGATCTGAATTTCCCCCAAATTCAGTGGGTGTTTGGATCTGGGGTTTTGCTAAACTAATTGTAATAATACTAGCATTGTTACCTGCATTGCCCGGGATTCCTCTCAGGATGCCAGCCAAACTTGGCAAGGCTCTTCTCTTCACTCTGTGGCGCCTCAACATAGAGATGTATTTGTTCCTTATGTGATCTGGGATAACTAGATTCACTAGATCTCTCTTCTGAAGTTTTGGAACCTCAGAGAGCCCCAGTTTCTCCAGCAAAGCCTCCTTGAGCTTTTTCTGGGTTAATCCACTGGCAGTGGTGGCTAGGCAGACTACACAGACCATCCAGCCAAGCCTCACACTCATCCTCTGTCAGTCACCAAACAGCTTATCAGAATGGATGAACTGATCACTCTCCCTGGAGGCTGGTCTTGGCAGAGATGCCTCTTCAAGCTCCCAAGCTGCCTGAATGGGAAAGAGACCTAATGTGCTGGATTTTTATAGCAAGTCCGGTCCCACTGGAACAACAAATTCCACAAGTGGAGGTGAAGCGGAGGACTTGAAAGGGATACTCTCACATTGGAAGTAACAAGACATATTAACACCTTCATGTGCTGTGAAGTAAATATAAGAAATATTTAGGATAGTCTCCAGTTATTTTAGATTGGAAGAGGGTTTCCATTCTTTTTAGCTCTCTTTTCACTTTTGCCCTCCAAAGCTCTTAATGGCCTGAAATGTCTCATGCTCAGTCTGGGTCAAAAGGAACATTTCTGCAGAGTATGAAATTATCATTTATGTACACCACCACAGTACAACTCCCCAGAAGACACAGTTCCTACCATAAGGAGCTCACAACTACAATTGGGCCCAGAATATCTTTAAGAAGCATAATTCATCAGTGAGACAGGTGAAAGTTCAGTCTCAAAACTATACAGATATTAAGAATATTTAATTCTAAATCATAAGGTCTTTGGGGAACAGACTGCTTTTGTCTTTGTGAACTGTGCCTAAGCCCATTCTCGGTGGTAAAGAATCACAAATCCTACCATTTTGATGGCTTTTTGCGATTTATATTTCCATGTACACAACTATTTTGTGTCATAACCAGATCCATGTTTGAACAGCTCCTGCTTGAGAAAATGTTAATATGACAGTTTCTTCATGCCTTGTAAACCAAGCAAGATATTTCTGAATTAGAGAACTCTGAAAATGTACTGTTTCTACATTTTAGAAAAGTGTCCTCAATTTTATCTCTTGTCAATTTAAACATAGCTTGTGTTTTAAAAAAAGGCTGTATTATACAAACATAGGTTATCTTTTGGCAACTGTCAGAAACCAAACTCTGCTTTTGGGGGATACTGTCTGCCCAACAGTCCCCCTCATCCATCGCATTGCTTCAGCAATATCAATTCTCACAGCAGATGGCTGTCAGTGAGAAATAAAGCTAACCTGGTAAACCAGGTTGTTGTTTTTTAAGTTACCTTTTCAACTTTGAAACGTCTACATCATTTGCTTCCCTGGAGTTTGCACGCAAAACAACTGGAAGTCTAATTCCTCACAACAAGCCCCACGAGGAGGGAATTGAAAAACAGCATCTTGATCAATGAAATGTTAGAGCAACTTGACATTTTTTGTGAGTTCTAAAGTTTCATCCTTTCCAGACAGGGAGGTCACATGACATTGACATTTCTTCTAATTGTAGATGGGTCTGAAGTTGAACCCACCTTCAGATGTCACCAGCCTCCACTGTTTTTGCTTGTTTCTAAAGCGATAAGGCCAACTTGAAAAAATGTAACCCAACCCCTTGATTGGGGGGGAGGGGAGGCTCTCTGAATAGGGCCTGGTTTGAGGACCCAACTGCTGAGGTTCTGTCAAACCAAAATAAAACCACTCTCTTTTGGCCCATCTATAGTTTACATAAACCTGAGCATCATACAGTCTACTGCTGTAAGAGGGTGAAGGAAGCGAATAGAATCTTTTGAAAAAAGTTATTTTACTAACTAAAGGTTAAGGTTAGTAAAGGTTACTTTACTTTAGTAACTGTCCAAATTGTCTCCAAAGGCTTTTCATAAGCAGCTCTCTTTATAGATTTACATTCTCCATTATCTTGTAATGGATAGGATAACCCATAACATTCAGATCTATGGCCAGATTCCCAAATCAAAATTTGGGGATGTTTAGATTCTATTTATGAAGTATGATATTATACTCTAATTAATTAGTTTATTTAAGCACCATCAGTGTGCTCAGTGGTTTACAAAATATAGATTAAGACAATACTGATCCTTCTGACTTCAGTGGGATTACTTACATGAATTATGTTGCAAGTGTAAATGTAAGGTGTGTTTGTAGGAATTGGGCTCCTTCCTGCATTCCTTCTGGCATTCCACACTACATCACAATTTAAATGCAACGCTGTTTTGTACACTGGTACATCGGGATGCAACCTTTTGAATTACATCAGTGGTTCTCAAGCAGGGGTATGTGTACCCTTGGGGGTATGCAGAGGTCTTCCAGGGGGGTACATCAACTCATCTAGCTATTTGTCTAGTTTAACAGGCTACATAAAAAGCACTAGCGAAGTCAGTACAAACTACAATTTCATACAGACAATGACTTGTTTATACTACTGTATATATTATACACTGAAACGTAAGGGAAATATTTATATTTCAATTGATTTATTTTATAATAATACGGTCAAAATGAGAAAGGAAGCAATGTTTCAGTAATAGTGTGCTGTGACACTTTTGTATTTTTATGTCTGACTTTGTAAGCAAGTTGTTTTTAAGTGAGGTGAAACTTGGCAGTACGCAAGACAAATCAGACTCTTGAAAGGGGTACAGTAGTCTGGAAAAGCTGAGAGCCACCGAGTTACATAATGGTAGCATGGGCAGATATAGCATTGGCAATGAGTTGCATTGGAATGAAAGACAGTGGCAAGACTGTAGCTGACAAAATCTTCCCTAAGACACAGATTTCCCAACAAATTGTTTCCAGTGACGAACTCATAACCTTGAATTTGGAGAAGTTTGGAGAGTGAGAAGAGTCACCAGTTGTAAAATAGTTATAGTTCATGCATTCTGATTTTTCTTTGAACCAGACAGAGGGCCTGATCCTGGAACCTTATCAACCCACACAGTCCTTATTCATGTCAGTAGTCACTAGTAAGAGCTATTCAAAAAAGTACTATTATGGAAAGTGAAAGCTACTGGGTAGATCCTTCAGCAGCAAAAATCTTCTCATCAGAAAGTGATTTCTCTCATGGCTGATGTCCAGCCTATTAGGTTGAAGACTCTTCATTGTCAAATGTGTATTGGAAGCAGATTTATAGGCTCAACATGTAAAATAAAATTATTGAGCAAACACAGTTGAAGCTCAGCTTTAAAAAAAAGGATGTGGATTGCAGGCTTTTCACGGGATAGTGATTATCTGCTCCAATTGCAGGATTTGCCATTCTCTCTTTGTCATGCAAACAAGAAAAGTCAGGAATTTTATAATAGCTCTTTCTGTGCAATGTGTATTGGAACCTACATGGTGCAGTTAAAATGTCAGACAGGGGATTTAAGGTGGCTGCAAGGAATGAAATATGAGGGACTGACAGTTTCAATACAAGTCAACAGTTGGTGGGAGGGAGGTCAATAAATGCAAGATTTTAGTTTCATTCCAAAGCAGCTCTCAGACATGGCTGCTTTGTTGGCTGGGCATATCTGCACAATGTTTACAAGCCTTTTGGTAAATAAATCTAATGGGCTAAAAGAGAAAGTGTGAAAGACTTAGACTTAATTGTACAGATTTAACCTAAGCAACATGGACATTTCAAACAGATTTGTTGTGCCCAGCAGGAAAGTGTATTTGCTGAGTGTGGGTGAAGATTTGTGTCCTTATTTTTTTGAGATTTATATTTCCATGTACACAACTATTTTGTGTCATAACCAGACCCATGTTTGAACAGCTCCTGCTTGAGAAAATGTTACTATGACAGTTTCTGCATGTTAGGAAAAACGCCAAGTGTGGTTTGTGCATCATGTGTGTTGTACAGAGGTGGGCCCAGGCTGCAGTTGTGCAGCATGATATCTGGATATGGTGTTTGGGTCTATGGATCTCGAGCTGTGATATTCAGGCCCATATACAAACTTCCCCACATTTCAGAAGTGCTCAGTTTGGGGCTTCAGGTTTGATCCCCATCTCTAATATTTTCTTATTCTTCTCTGTTTAATTTAAAGCAAATTGAGTGTTACACATTTTTCAAGTAAACCCACAGAATGTAATGTTCAGGGTAAGTGCTGAGCCTACATCTTTGAAAACTGACAGCCTCTTTTTATCCACAGAACAGGTACAGTACATGTAGCAGCTGTGTAAACTGCCCCCTTCCCCTCATCTCATCAATGGATCTCATCCCTGACCTGTGGGGGGAAGATAGGGCAATTCACTATTTTATCCCTAATTTTTAGTCAAGATAGCCCCTCACATTCTGACTCAGAGTTGCATTTGCATTCAGTCTTTGGCCTGTCTCTTGTGACTGCCAGTTAGTATTAGTTCTGGGAATGCTGTCTATGACGCTTTTCCACTAAGAAAAAGTACCATGCAAGTCAATGGGAATTTGGACATTTAATTCAATGGGCCCAGGATCGGCTCCTAAGAACTGAAGGGAAATGATCAAGCTTATTTCACAAAGACCACCTAACAGAAACTTTTGGTCATTATGGATCTGGGCTAAATTCAAAATGGTGACCAAGAAAAGAAAATCTCCATATCCTTTGCTATGGTTTTTCAAACCCTCTCCTTGGGACAGGAACCTGGGTCCCACTGTCAAATCCAGTTCTTCAACATGGCAGTGTAAAGCTCTAGGTTACTGGTTCCTAAGTAGTTTTTTCCATTGAGGTTCTTCCTTTGAGAAATTCCCTCACTGCTAAGGATGAGTAAGCAGGAGGACACAGGGTCACTATCACACTTGTTTGCCACTTTAGCCCCGAGTACCCTCCTGTAACAGCACCCTCCAGTCTAGACTATGTTCCAAAAACTACCACACACCTTTCATTGAAACGACACTTAGCCCATTTCAAGATATTGCAAAGAAATCTTTACTTGGTGGTGGCCTTCCCTCCATAGCTTATCTGTAAGCAACTGCTCTTTCATTCAGATATGAATAACTTGCTGGTGAAAAGTGACAAACTAGCAGCCCTCAAGACTTCTATATGTCCATGGGACAGGTAAAGCTTGTTAGTAGCAGTGTGAGCCTCCCCAGTGTGCTTCAACCCTGCCCTGGAAGGATTCATTCTAGACTTGAGAGAAGCGTTCATCAGTCTCCATGGTCCACCCAGACCTTTGCCTGTCTGCTGTGACGGCCAGAAAGGGAGCCAATTTTGGTGTCAGGTTTTGTGACATGGACACTTGTCTGCTAGCAACTGGATCAAAATCACCCAAATCATTTATTCTAGGCCACCAAAGAGCCATTAGAGAATAATAGCCTTTACTTACTATCAGCCTGGGCTGGATTGGACCCAGCAATCTACATCAGAGAAAGTCTTGTAGCCCAGGCCAGTCTCATAACCCATCAAGTCCTCCTTATAGACAAAACACCACATTCAGTCAGTGAAGCCCCTGAAATCAATGGAAGTTGTGCTCACTTATGCCAGAGACCAGGGTTGCATCTGTCCCACAAAGTAAAAAAAAAAAGTATATTTAACTAATGTAACAAGAGCCACATTTCAGTGAAACAAAGGCTCTACAACTCATCTGACCTTGAACTCCAGGATATCATAAGCACTACCATGATGAAGGCAGTCCCCTTTAACTGTGCAGTCCAGATTACTCTGACATTCAGACTCTCTGAATTCACTGCTTCTATACTCAAAAGAGTTCTGCTTTTCCTTATGGACTTTCTCCAGTCAAATAACTCAGACAAGAGGTTAACTGTTATGGTTGGAATGGACAGAAATGTTTGGCCTCTTAATGTGCCACACAGATCAGGTGATGGCAGCCAGGTCAGATGGCTTTCTCACATTATTTGTGTTATCAGCATTTTGCAAAGTGCCACAGTCCTGGCACAGAAGTCTCTCTATGTTATTTTTTCAGCAATAACAAACACAACTTTTTAAATACACAGTTTTTTCTCTTACTTCAGTGTCCTTGTCTCCAGCCATTCCCCGCCAGTCAGTAGCTGGAGAGGTTGTGTTTGGTACTGTGCTAGGCCAAAATACTGGTGAATGCTGTCAAATCAAATACATGTAATTTATCAGTCATATGACCTTAAATAGTCTGCAGCATACCACAATATTACACATTGTTTTATGTCACTAACTGCTCTATGACTTGGGAACTCTTTCTGAGGATTCAGTTTTGCAGTTCTTATGACAATGGGAGTTTTGCTGAGCAGAAAGGCTGCATAAGAACTGCAATACTGGCCCTAATTGTTACCTGTGTAGAGGGACTGGTTTGCAGGAGCCACTTACTTGTCTACTAAGCACACGCTTAATTGCCATATCTTAACAATGGGGATCCACTTTGTTTTTTTCGAAAGAACGTAAGGCTGGTCTACACTTTAAAAGTTTCAGGGCACGTCTTCACTAGCCAATGTTAAGCAGCGGGCTGTGGCAGCACTCTAATGTGGCTGTGTAGTCGCGGCATTAAAACCACCTTCACAAGTGGAGTAGCTCCCAGCGCTGGTGCACTGTCTACACTGCCACTTTACAGCGCTGAAACTTGCAGCACGCAGAGGGGTGGTTTTTTACACCCCTAAGCGAGACAGTTACAGCGCTGTAAATTGGCAGTGTAGACAAGGCCTTATAGTATAACTGTCAATTAGGAATGTAATTTTTTTTGCTGGCATAGTTATGCCAGTAAAAACTCTAGCATAGATGCAGTTGAACTAATGCAAAGGTGCTTTCTACTGGTATAACTTATTTTAGTTCCCAAATTGGGGCCTGGTCTACACTAGAAAATTTTACCAGCAAAGCTATGTTGGTTAGGAGTGTGAAAAAAACACACCCCTAACAGACACAGGTAAGCCAGCAAAAGCCCTCATATAGACAGTTATACCAGTAAAAACGTCCTTTTGCCAGAATAGTTTATTCCATTTGGGGAACTAGTTTAAGCTATACCATCTAAAAAACTCTTTTGCCAATATAAGCTGCATCTCCTAGAGGAGTTTGCTGG
Organism: Lepidochelys kempii; assembly: GCF_965140285.1. Classification (NCBI taxonomy): domain Eukaryota; kingdom Metazoa; phylum Chordata; order Testudines; family Cheloniidae; genus Lepidochelys; species Lepidochelys kempii. Next base: position 159,095,544 of record NC_136382.1, read on the forward strand.
TATAGTTCTTCCAGTATATCTATACTGACAAACCCTTTTAAGTGTAGAAAAGGCCTGGAATAAGCTATACCAGTATAAGCACTTCTACATGGTATAACACACAACTGTCTGCTAGGAGTCATTTAGTTCCATTAATACAGAGCCTGCAATGGCAGAACTTTTACAAAGCACATGCTAATGAACAGTGAATAATTTACATTACCAAATTTACTAGGAGGTGTCTTCTCAGTAAGCAAAAAATACATATTAAAGGCCAAACTGAAGGAAATTTTAAGTGAGCGTCTTCTGCTAAACATCCGTGAGGATTCATGTGCAAATAACTTGCATTCTTTGGTAGAGTGTAAATAAGGAAAGAAGCAGTTCTTTGTGGTGATAACTGCAAAAGTCAGATCAAGAATATTGCAGAGGATGATGTAAGACTATTATATATATATATATATATATATATATATATATATATAAAAGGAGAACTGAGACATACCTGTGGCTATACATTACTAATGGTAACATCTGTTAGACTGTGGATTAGTTGCCCAAGGGAAATAATGGAAGAAGTCCCACTACTTGAGATATTTAAGACTTTCTGGGCAAAGCACTAGAAAGTACACTGGAGAAAAGAAACCTACATTGGCAGGAAGGTGAGCTAAATTATGCTGATACATCTTTTCTCTGACATATGTGGCTATAGTAACTTATGTGACTATGTGTCAATAGGTTTTACATTGTGGGACCCAGACTGATTCAATACCAAAATAATTACTTGTGCGTGGCTTCTTTTCCTGTTCTTAACAGCACATTAGCTCCGTAATCAAAAGAATGATGAAGTGGAGTTCTGAATGGATCCAGCAACAGTGCCAAACCTACACGTCTGAGCCCTGGACAGACAGAGTAATACAGAGGAGGAATGCTTGAAAGGCTTTCAGAATGGATAGGGTTAAAGAGAGGTGAAATAGTCCTCTAATAAGATGATCTGAGTCATACTATATTAACTTGTGCATTGGTCAGTGGTTTATTTTTCTTATTTTAGAGACAACTTTTCTTTGCCATGAACTTGAAAGGATTCTGTCTGGTTAAAAAGTCAGTATTTTTTAAAAATACCTTAAGTCTGTTAATAACATTTCAAATTATTAAAACTAAACCAATGTGTAAAAATCTAATGTACTTTTTACTACGTATGCTGATTGTTTCCATTATACTTTTTACACATCTTGGACAATGACAACTGTTTGGCCTGTTTCCCTTTTGTCCATATCTAGTTTCTTTTCCCTTTGTTCTGTAAGGCACCTACTTTTGGGCCTTGTACAAAAATAAGTAATAAAATGAAATCCTAATATGAAGTTTTATTCTCTGGTTCTCATGTCCTAGAACAATACTGCAATGTTTAGGCTGCAGAAGTTTCAGGAGAGTGTTTATATCCAACAAATAACAACAATTGAAACATTTTTCATTGAAATAAAAATAAAATAAATTAATAAAAAACTCATGACAATATTTCTAGTAACTTTATAAATCTTTTTGATGAATCCTGCATTTTGGTGTCCCTATAGCCTTTTTCTGTTCTACTACTTAAAAGGAAAATCAGAAAGAAAGAATTAAAATTCTTTATGCGTTTGATTCTAAACCAGAACACAAAAGAATATTTTATTTCAGGACATAAGTTAAATTGTGCAGTTTCCTGCCATGTCCCTACATCGGTGAAAACAAAGGGACTAAACCCCTGGATTTAACATGGGCCTTGCAAGGCCAAAAAATAAAGCTGTGCAACCCACACAAGACTTAATCCATTTAACATCCATACTATAGAGCCCAGGGACATGCATCTTACTCAATTGATTTTTAAAGGAAGAGCTAACCAGGCTTTGTCAGGTCCTTTGATGTGTGAAACACAAACATGCAAGCACGTCTGCTAATATTTTCTTACCTGACCATCTGCTTATACAAATGTATTAAATCAGCAGTGGCCAAAGTGCAGCCTGAAAGCAGAGAGTTCTACAGTGAAGCTGACTGCTGTCCTGACGCTTAGTCTTGATGTTCAGCCCATGGAAACTATAGGTCCCTGCAGGAAATATCATCCATCCAATGCTGGAACCTGTGGGCTTCCCATGCAGCACCTCTATAATAAAGATACTGTGGCAATAATCTACTCCACTTTATGCAAACTTGTTGTGGCCCTCAGGTTTCTGGTCAACTGCCAATCCAGTCTTGAGTAAAGGTGCTCCTGTAGCAAGTCATATGTATGGGGGAGATTTTCAAAGGCACAAAGGGGAGTTAGGTGCGCAAGTCCCACTGACTGTCAATGAGAGTTGGGTACCTAACTCCCGTTTTGCTTTTTAAAGCTCCCCCTAAAATGGCAAAACAAGTAGTAATAGCTCACTGCTCCCAAAGACCGGAACAGCTTTGTTAGAGCTGGAAATTCATTATCCATTTTTTGCTGTGACCTATAGTTACACCTGTGAAACAGGCTACCAGGAGATAGTGACTTTAATAAGATCCAGATCCAGCAAAGCCAATACGTATAAAATTTCAGTTGACTTCAGCAGGAATTCCACATGCATCGGGTTTGCGAGATTAGGCCCCGAAAGTCTTCTTCAATCTTTTCACAGCTTGATTCACTCTCAGCCCTTCAAGACAGTGCCAGCTCAGTTGTGATCTCATTATGGGCCTGGGTCAGGAAGGTACTTTAGCACATGTTGGTATATTGCACATAGGGACAATTACTTGTATCAGGGCTCATAGTCATCATACTAGATTATTAAATTCTCTACTTCCTGGGCTTCCCTTGAAATTGATCCAGAAACAGCAGTAGTTGCAGAATGCAGTTGCCTGCTTACTCCTTAATATAAGTGCCTGGGTGTGGCAACTGCCCTTTATGAAATGCACTGGCTGCCACAAGCTTATTATTGATATATAAAACCCTAATCTAGGAGAAAGATTTTGTGAACCCATCTATCACCCTAAGGTACCCCCAAAGCAATTCAGATCGACTGGTTTATCCTTTCTTGCCATTCCCAAGTATAAGGGACAACTAGTTAACCAGTTAGAGACAAGGCCTTCCCACTGTTAGGGCCTAGCTCACTCATGAAACTCTCTCCCCCAGGATGGCTATCAGAATCACACTGTGGGTGTTTTCACAATTTGCTTGAAGTCTTCCTGATTAGGTAAATTTAATTATAACCAGTTAGCATCCTCTAGTACCATCTGCTCTTCTGAAGCAGAGTTGTGTAGCGTTGGGAATGGGGAGTCTAGAAGACGTGGCCACTGTTCCCAGCTCTGTCAGGAAAAGACCTTTTGAGCAAATCATACAGGCCAAAATTAAGTCCTTATTTAGATAACTACACGAGCAACCTGATTTTCAAAGTTGCTGAACAAATTCAGCTTTTGTTGACAAAGCTCTCTTAAGCAATGAACTCTAAAAAGGTACAGCACACAAAGCATCCTGGTAAGCTAAGCAATATGCACTTTGCAAGCTGCTATTGCTTATTTATGAAAAAGATATTATTCTCCTCCATGAATTCACAGATGACCAGTGAGATGCTTGAGCTCAGCTTGCAATTACTGCATTCCATTTTCTTTCCCTTTATACAGAGCAGACCATACTACTGCTCCCAAGCCAGACATGGCTTGCAATCTGGTGAATTATGCTGCCTATGCCTGGAGGAGGTGCATCAAACACGTATGCACCCTTCCTTTATGTTCAGATGTGGGAGGAGGGAACAGAAAAGAGAGATATCCAGAGAAATAAGGATCACAGTAAAGGGAAAGAATAGGCATGAGAAAGGAAGAATGAAACAGAAGGAGAGAATACTATAAAATTGAGAGCAGGAATGAGGGAACAGAAGGGAAGTAACAAAAAAGACGAAAAAGGAGAAAACATTGGAAAGAGAGAAGGAGAGATATATACAAAAAGAAAAGGGGGGAGAGAGAAAGTGGAGGTATTGACAGAAAGCAGAACACTACAGAGAAAAAAAATCTATTGAAAAACAATTCAATTTATGCTAGGTAATGACATGTATTTTTTAAAGCTGTATGTGGGTATGAGAATCATTGGACAGTCTTTGTTGTCTTTCCTTCTTTCTTCATTCTGTGTTTCTCTTCCTCCTTTCCAAGGAAGTGAAGGTGTTAGTGAGTGCCCACCAGGGGCCTGAGCATCCTGTCAGTTGACTCAATGGGAGTGGTCTATGCAACTGGTAGCTTGATGCCTGGGCCCCAAACATTTTGCTCATGCTTTAATAAAACCAGATCTCCTGTTCTGGGGGTGGGGAACATTCTGCTCCTGATGAAGGCACAATGCTCTCACTCAGAGCTGTCTGCTTTTACAACTACACTATGTTTTCATATGTAAGGCATTCTTCATCCTGTCACCAGGAAGCCTGCTGCCAATCTGCCTGTGACACTCCTGGCATGTGTTCCTGGCACTCAGCTCCCTGGGTATGCTCAGTAGGATCATCCTGCTGTCATTAGTGGAGACCTCATACCACCTTCCTGAAGTAATGCATATGCGCAAAGCAGCAAAGAGTTCCTGTTGCTGTGGGAACCATAACACTGAATTTCCTGGCTTTTGTACAATCAAAATCAGAATTTTACAGTTCAAGCCCATTTCTAATGGCCACATGGTAGGACTTTAAGTTAAATAATGAAATCTCACAGATACTATCTTTTACAAATCCATAAGCAATGCACAGAACTTAACGAAATGTAGCAGTTTCATTTTGAGTATTTCCTTTTCTCCTTTGGTTTGTATTAAGTTGAAATTCAAATCAAAGTTCTGTGAAATCCACACAGTCTGTACCCAACAAGTTTCCTCCCGCTTCATAAGCAAGGAAGAGTAGCAAAATCACTCTTAATTTTTGTATAGGTAAGTTTTTGTTTTGTTTTGTTTTTTGTTACATATAACTGTTTGGGTCTTTAAACGGAAGAATACATAGCTAAGCTGGCATAGGAAGTGTAGTGTAGACATAGCCATAATGGCTACATCAAATCCTTTAGCGTATTGAGAGGCTTGTAAAACAGATTCCTAGATGAAAGCAAGGATTAAGAGGTAGCAATGGGCCGTCAGGCTAGAAACCTGAATTAGATCCATTAAGATAGACTTGAATAGGCAGATGTGTAAGTAACAGCAGTCCAGGCATATGGATCTCTTCAGTCAGAGAGCAGCAGTAATGAAAACTCCAAAACCACAGGGAGAGGTGCCATGCATGGTAAAACCTCAGACCACCTGCTGCCCAAGGTCCTGAGCATATCTGTGTTCGTGTTGGGAGTTCACCCATTGAGGAAAATCCTGCTGTGAAGGATAAAGCCACAAGTGAGAGCTGAAGTTGAGTCAGAAGGCAGTTGTATAGAGAGTGGCCTTGATCAAGGATAGAAGCCACATAAGAAGAGAGTCACACATGTAACTGTAAATACTCGCACACTTGTTGAACTGGGTGCTAAAGAGCTGTCAAAGTGGATGGAGAACATCCAAAATAAAGTTAATGTGGAAGGATTTCAAATTTTGTTGACCTGCTCCCCAGGTCCTACACTGGGATTCCATATGTCCCCAGCAGTGAAATTTAATGTTTGTTAACTAGTGGAAGGATGTGGCTTTTGTCACCAGAAGAACAGACAGTGTCAAACAAAAAACTGTTTACAAGAATGCTGCTTCTTGTGAAATGTGGTGAAATGTGGTGCTGCTGTTGAAATCAGAGATAAACAAAATCACACTACTTAGCTAAAAAGCCTGTCTAGACAGGGAAAGAAAGAAGCAAATGCAAAGGCTGTAAGTTACCAACCATTGTGAAAGAGAAAAAAAGCTATGTTACACATAAGCAAAAGGCATTAACAGCAAGATCCAGTTCAATGTCAAGATAACTGAACATCACCTGTATTACACCACAAAATCAGATGTTCTAGCCAAAGTGAGGTTATGGGGGTCAAATTTTCTTAATCCTAAAAAAGACAAGAAAGAAGAGCACAAATAGTTTATGAAACCAGTAAAACAACCAACCAAATCAGTCTTGGTTTTTAGACTATGTAAAATACATACACTAAGGCCTTACCTACTTGGGTATAATTTCCTAGAATAGCTATAGAGGAATATCTATTCTGCTATAGCTAGTCCAATATAATTTTGCTATTTCAGAATAACTCCTTCATATGGATATTCTATTCTGGAATAATATTATTTCAGAATAATTACTCCTTTTCCAAAGCCGAGTGATTATTCCAGAATAAATTCACTTTTATTTTGAAATAGAGTGTCCATACAGGGGAATTATTCCAGAACTGTAGCTCTGCCAGTCAATGTCCCCGTGTAGCCAAGACCTTAGATACCATAGCTATGGTTAAGGTGTGGGAACCTAATTAAAAGACAATACATACATTCAGGTAAATTCACCATTGGCATTAGTGGTTTAGAATAGAATTGTACCTGTTCACTTGAGCAGTGAATTTGACCCACTTGTCTTGGGGCTGAGTTTTAAATTTGTATAAATGTTTATGGCCAATTTCTAAATCCCCTAGAACAACCATTTACAATGGAGACCCTGGCTGACTTAATGCTGAAGCTCTATTTCAAAATTTCCCTGCCATGTGTCTTGTTACTGCAGATGATTTCGTGCTTTTTGTGGAGGAAGGGAGAAGGAGATCCGGGGGGCGGGGGAACCATAGAACATTAGGTGAATTCATAGAACATATGCACTATGCTTCTGGCCTATTGTTTGGCAAGAATTTGTTTTCAAAAGAGGGAGGAGGTTCTTCTGGATGACAGATGACTGAGAGTCGAGAGTTCTGGGTTCCATCCCCAATTCTGTCACAGACAGCCTAAGTAATTTTTTGCAAGTCAGTTAAACTCTCTATGCCTTGTTTTCCCCATTTGCAAAATTGGAATGATACTTCTCTACCTTAGAGCTGTGTGGTGAGACTAAATTCATTAACATGTGCAAAGTGCTTTGAGAGCCTTGGATATAACAATGCTATAAGATGTAACTTATTAATATAAGTTTATTTAATGTAATTAATTACTATCAATATCTAACTTATTCTTGATTGATCTATTTTAGAGTTTTGCACTGTTAACCATCACCATAGTATCTGAGCAGTTTCCACTTAATTAGATTGGAAATTGTAAAGTCTTAAGTGGCCTTCATGGACTCTCTGGCCTCTTCTTCCTTTTCAGTAGTAGAAAGCTCTTCTGGGTTTTTTTTTTTTATTATTATTATTTTTTGAGGGGTGGGAGGAGAAAGGTTGGCTGTTATTGTGAATTATGGAAGCACAAAACAGTGAAATAACTAGTAAATGTTGAGTTATACTGTTATCATGCTATAATTTATAAATGGCCAAGTGGTTAGAAAAACTTCCATTCCTTTTCATTCCTTATCTGAGATCTTATAACCAAGATTCAGCACAGTGTAAAGTTTTTACAGCTAAGCTATAAATGGCTAAAATAAAGAGACCTAAGCTCTTATTGGTGTAATGCTATTGACTTCACTGATGCTATACAAGGGGTAAAATTGGTTCAAGGTGTTTTAAAGCAAATGCTGGTAGACTCCCAACTCCCACTCAAAGCATTTTGCTACCCAAGACAAATTGGAAAAATACAACTCCTCACCCAACCCATGGTTACTCAAAGAATAAAGCCACTTAGCATTCTGCTGCTATAAGATGACAGTCTCCTGGCGGACATGATAGCAGTGCTAATGTGCACCATTATGAAAAGGGAAGATGTAGTGAAGGATAAATAATAGCAACATATCCCAAAGGTACTATTATATAGGACTTTCCTCTCAATTAATCATGATCACCCCAATGTAACTGATGGAAAAACAAGAACATATAAGTTGTGGGGAGTGATGTCCCCATTAAAGAGATAATGGACAGTTTGGATCCACGCTGCCCCAAAATTAAGGGGTGTCTGGATCCAAGCTTTGGCTTGGGACCATCTCTAATTAAGGGATTTATGCAGATTACATATGCAGATTATGCAGTCAGTAAAGAACCAAGATAGAACCCAAGTCTCCTGACTCCATTTTCTGCTTTAATTGCTAGACCTCTTTCAACACACATTAAATGTAGTGCCTAAAATCCATGTGTGTGTCCCTTTAAATATATCTTAAATCTACAGATATCAGTGTACAGTGTAATGATTACATAACTGCACCTTTATTTATTTAACTTTATTTTAGCTCACGTACAGTGATTAAACTTATGTGGAAGGCATGTGGCAAACACATATGTGTATCCAGCAATTACCATAAGAGTTAGATGTGGGGGAACAGCCTTCCTTCCTCTGTTAAAAGTGGAGTGTAGCCCTCCCTCTTCTCCCTGACTTGAGAAGAGGTCCTCCACAGCTCCTCCTCCTTGGCTGGAGCAAAGAGAGCTCCCCATCTTGTTTCAATCTATTTTAACCACTAAGTAGCTGGGAGCAGAATTAATCCCTACATACACTGCAGTGGTGGTTCAGGAGATCCAGCCTCTGTTTCACATTCACTCCCCTGTGCTTCCCAGTTTTGTCTCCATATCTCTTTTCCTTTCCATTTTGGTTTATCCTCCTCCTGGTTAGCTCTTAGTTTGTCTCCTCCCAAGCTAGACTGACAGTGTCCCATTGTGCTCTAACAACTGAGGGCTGCTCCTGCTGCACCTTTGATCAGCATTCTCTATTCTTGAAGTATGTGGGTAAAGTGGGGCCCAGAGCTCTGACCAGGAGAGCTATCCCCACTATCAGGCTCCTAACGACACCCATGTGCTCTAGTCTGGTCAGAGCCAGGGTGCTGGATTCAGAAAACAGTGCTTTCACACCATGGGACAACGTGTTTAATTGTGGACTGCCCCCAGACAATTAGGAACATGTTCCCCTTCCACACAAAAATACACAGAAAAGAATTAAATTCATCAACCCCCTCCCAATATAGATTACTATGTATGTACCATTCTGAGCTGTTATTTTAACTAGTATGGACATCTTCCAGATGATAAATCCATGTGGGAAAAGCTGCAACTGTGTTCACTAGGGAGCTTCAAAGCAGGAGCAGGACTTCAGAGAGGCCACTCATGCTTCATCAAATGACCCAGCAGCCACAGCAAAAGACTGAGGGGCATTTGTTAAAGTGCCCTTCTTCAATGAGAAGTACAGCTAAGCAGGGGCACAATGATAAACATCAGAGGCAAATTTTGAGCTGACACCCGTAAGCAAAATGTAACTTCCTGAATTAGAAAGTGGCCAGCCCATGTGTCATGGAATCCTAATAACAAGCACCATGCGGGGTCTGTAAGAACTGCCAGTTATCCGAACTTTGATTTTCTGCCTCAGTCTGGAAAACGCAGCCCTTCTCGCAGCACCGCATCCCTTGACACCAGCAGGACATTCACTGAACACAGCCTCAGCCTCAGAGGGAAGAGTGCCCCCTACTGACTTGCAAGCACTCCTGCTTCCAGCTTGGCTGGTTTTCTGTGGTCCCATGACTGTTTGGAGATGCCAAAATGGGGTAATTGGAGTAAGCCCCAGGTTGTGCTTTACTGTGAGAGCTGCAGCTCTCGGCCACAGCAGGTTTGCCTGTGGCATCAGAATCCTGAGCACTCTCAGTGACAGAGAGAGGTGGCTTTGAAGTAAGCTCTCAGGAAGCAAATGCCTTATGAATCTGGTTCCTAAGGGCTGTGTCTGCAGATGTGATAATCCTGGTGGGGAAATCTTAAGAAATTTGGAGGGAGACTGCAACTGTCTCATAGACTAATACATTCCAAGGCCAGAAAGGATCATTGTGATCATTTAGTCTGACCTCCTGTGTAACACAGGCCATAAAACTTCTCCAAAATAATTCCTGTTTGAACTTCACCATACCTTTTAGAAAAACATCCACTATTGATTTAAAAATTGCCAGTGATGGATGAACCACAACACTTGGTAAATTGTTCAAATGGTTAATTACTCTAACTGTTAAAAATTTACACTTTATTTCCAGTGTGAATTTACCTTGCTTCAACTTCCGGATATTAGATTGTATTACTATATATATTTGTCTGTTAGATGGAAGAGCCCATTATCAAATGTTTGTTTCTCATGTAGGTACTTACAAAATATGATCAAGTCATCCCTTAACCTTCTGTTTATTAAGCTAAATAGATTGTGCTCCTTGCGTCTTTCATCTAAGGCATGTTTTCTAATCCCATAATCATTTTTGTGGCTCTTCTCTGAACCTGCTCAATTGTATCAACATCCTTCTTGAACTGGGGACACCAGCACTGGACACAATATTCCAGTTGCAGTCGCACCAGTGCCAAATACAGAGGGAGAGTCCCCTGTTTATGTACCCAAGGATAGTATTAGTCCTTTTGGCCAGCGTGTGGCATTGGGAGCTCATGTTCAGCTGATTATCCACTATGACCCCCAAATCTTTTTCAGATTCACTGCTTCCAGCTTAGAATCCCTCATCTACTAAGTGAGGCCTACATTCTTTGCTCCTACGTCGTGTATGATTTCACATTTGGTGCTATTAAAATGCATGTTATTTGCTTGTGTCCATTTTACGAAGCAAACCAGATTATTCTTTATCACTGACCTTCCAGTTTACTTACACACAACCCCAATCTTTGTGTCATCTGCAAACTTTATCAGTGATGATTTTATATTTTTTTCAGCGTACAGCCAAGAACCAATCCCTGTTGGACCCTACTAGAAACAGACACCGTTGATGATGATTTCCCGTTTACAATTACATTTTGAGACCTGTCCCTTAGCCAGTTTTTAATGTTTGCCAATTATTCTGTATCATTCAAGTTTCTTCATCAAAACATCATACTGTACCAACCAAGTCAAATGCCTTACAGACGTCTAAGAGTATTATATAAACATTATTACTTTTATGATTTTTATCAACCAAAATTCTAATCTTGTAAAATAATGATACCTAGCTTGGGAAGATGTATTTTCTACAAACCCATGTTGACTGGCTTTAATTCTTTATTAATCTAGTCCCATATTAGCCACTCCATTATTTTGTCTAGGACTAATGTCAGGCTGACAGGCCTATAAATTACCCAGGTCATCCCATTTACCTTTTTAAAATACTGGCATAACATTAGTTTTCTTTTAGTGTTCTCAAACTTCCCCAGTGTTCCAAGAGTTATTGAAAATGAACAGTATTGGTCCAGCCAGCATTTCAGTCAGCTCTTCTAAAACTCATGGTGCAAATTACCAGGATCTCCTGATTTAAGTATGTCCAACTTTAATAGCCGCTGCTGTCGAAAATCATCTTGAGTTACTGTTGGAGTGGAAAGTGCTTAATCACCATGGTAAAACTGGACATCCTGTTTTTCTCCCGAATATGAAACAGAAATATTTATTGAATACTTTTGCCTCTTCTGCAATATTCTCGACAATGCTACCATTTCAGCTTTGTGAAAACCACAAGTAACAAGAAATGCATGAGGGGGAGACAGAGAGGGTCCCTCATCACAAGGGAAGACACAGAAGGAGTGGCGGGGGCCACAGAGGGACACAGACAGGGCAGTGAGCGGGCAGCACAGCAGCAAGGCAGGCGCCAGGGGGCCCAGGGCAGACTGTGGGGCACGGGGGGGAGCGAGCACCAAGTGGCCCGTGGGGACGGGAAGGGCAGAGGGGCTCCGAGCGGACAGCGAGGTCTAGGGAGGGCACTAAGAAGCGGTCCGCGGGGAGCGCTCAGATGAGCACAACGCGGAGAGGGGGTCGGGGCAGGAGGGGCTCCAAGCGGGGCAGGCAGGCACCCGGCACGGCCACAGGGGCGGGCAATGGCCGGGCTCGGCGCCGCTGCTGCTGCTGTGGGCGGGGGCGCATGCGCGGCTCCCGGTACTTGTTGCTTTGACTTTGTTACTTTTGGGCCCCGGACGCCGCCCCTGCCCGGGGCAGGAGAAACTCGCCAGAGCGGCCGGAGACAGCGGGCGGGCGGGCAGCCAGGCGCCGCTGTAGGTAATGGGGAGGCGGCTGGGAAGCTCCCGGGGCTGCCACGTCCCGTGCTGGGGGCTGCCACGTCCCGTGCTGGGAGCTGCCAGCAGGAGCCCAGCTCCAGCTGGGGACGGTCCAGTCCCGGGCGGGCCGGCCGGCCGGCCGGCTTCCGGCCTTACGAGGCGCCCTAGCTTACGGGAGGGAGACCCACTGAGCGCCTACCTACAACCCCGCGCCCTCCAGGCCCCGAACTACTTGCGGGCCTGACCGCGGTGCGGTGCGGTGTCCGTGCAGGCTGGTGCGTGGTGGCGGTGGCTGATCGAAGCCAGAAGAAGAGTTTTCCTGCAGGAAGTTCCTGCTTGAGACCCAGGGCCAGCCGCTCTCCAGGCCCCGTTCCTGGTTGTTACCAGCCACCCATTGCGTGTGCTGAGAGCCCAGCCCACCTCCATGTCTTGCTTGGACCCTCTCTCCGGCCCACGGGGAGCTGGTGGAGGACGGTGGCCCTCTCTCCACTGTATTGTGCGGATCAGGAGCAAAGGGGCCTGTGGACAGAATATGGGGTTAGGGGCTAGGAATCCCTGAGCACTAATCTGGCTCTGCCATTGACCTGCTTTGTGATCTTGAGCAAGACCTTTCTCCTCTCTGCAGCCTCTGTTTTCCCATCTGTAAAATGGGGACAGTAATATGTCCCTACCTTCCAGGAGTGTTGTGTAGATTAACTGGTCAACATACAGCACTTTGGAGAAGCTCTTTAGTATTATCAGTGTATACTCTGTGTGTGTGTGTGTTCACACCATTTTAACAAGCTTTTTTTGTGAAATTCTGTGGATCTCAAGTAGTGTATGTACAATGAGCCATTTTTGTAGAAGTCAGTCTCTGGGTATAGTCCTATTCCCTATATAGGAAATAAAGCCCCTGGAAACTACAAATACTTCTAGCTGGGCAGATACCAGATTTGCTGTTTTTTTTCTGCTGCTTCTGGGCATGCATTGGGGAGTTTTGTGTTTTTCCATTGCTGCTGAACTCCACCAACAACCAGCTCCAGGTCATCTGGCAAGGCAGGTAAAGGTAGCTGTATTAGTCTCAGGATGTTAGAGACACCAGGTGAGCGAGGTAATATCTTTTATTGGGCCAACTTCTCTTGGTGAGAGAGACAAACTTTCAAACCACACAAAGCTCTTCTTCAGGTCAACTCTGTGTGGCTTGAAAGCTTATCTATCTCACCAACAGAAGTTGGTCCAATAAAAGATATTACCTCACCCACTTTGTCTCTCTAGGGCAGGTAAAAGCATAAGGAAATATTAGCAATGTGTTTGGTTTTTAGACACACAGAAAAATGTATGCAAATATACATACTTTTAGTTGCTTATGCAGCCACTCATCGTGGCAGAAAACTTGGGCTCTCCTGGTAAAAACACTACATCATTGGACTTGACTGACTGGCTACAGATCTGGCTCCCTACTGCCCTCTGCAGGAGATAGTCTCAGTGGGCTTGTCTTGGTTACAAAATTGATAGGAGTTGCAGGGGCCCCAGCTTGAGGCCCAGCCACACAAAAACCCTTACCTTGAATACAGTGGTGCTTTTGACTAAAGTTGACTGGCCTAGCAGAGGGCATAGGCTAATGTTCAAGTTAGTGCAATTGGTCAGCTGCTAACATGACCACTCTGTAGTGTGGACCCAGGCTAGCTCCCCGCTAGTTCCCCAGTGCCCAGAAAGGACAGACAAGTTTACCACAATTCACTGGGGCTGAGGTGCTTAGGCCTGCTTGCAGCTTGGGGCAGAGCCAGCCCTATCAGTCACCAGCTGCAGGGGAATGCCCCGCCCCCTGCAGTTCCCTCCAGTTTTCTATCTCCACAGAGCTTGGCAGGAGGCCTCTCCAGCCTGCCCTGCCCCGCCCCAGGTTTTCAGAGGAAGACTCCAGCCTTCTATTTCTAATTGCTGGTGAGCCATTCATATCCGGAACTGTCCATCAAATCCCCAGCCACAACCGGGGCTGTGTTTGCCTTTTGGGGAGATTGTCCCCTCGACTTTGCTTTCCCTGCTGAGGCATTGGAGTGGCTGGTGCCCCGACAGGCTCCGGGCAGAGAGCTAGGCCGAGAAAGCCAGAGGTAAAAGGAGAGGTCTGTGTCTCCTGCTCTCCACCCCTTTGGAGCTCGCCCAGCTCCATGGGCAGAGAGCAGTTTTCCCCTCACAGTGCAGGTTGTGTGGGGTTGTCTCAGCCCCCACTTCCTGGGGTAGGAAAGGAGAGACTGATTTTGCTGGGCAAGGTGCAGGCACCATCTCAGTAGCCCATTCCCCATGGGATTGCCTTGCCCGGGCAGCAAAGGAGGCAGGCAAGACTGGAGAAGTTAGCAAAAGGTGCAGAAACTGCAGCTCTCCAGAGAAGTACTTCAGAGCTGCTGCCAGCCCCCTCTCTCTAGAACCCAGTGGACTCAGGGTCTGACAGATCAGCAAACCCAGCAGAGATTCCCAGTGAAAATAAAAGAGATGGTGCCTAAACCTCCACCAGCAATCACATTCCCCATACAAGGTCACAAACCTCATTCTGATCTTTGCAGCAGTACCCCCAGTGGAATCCCTGTGGGAGGTGCCATTATATTTGTCATCTCCATTGGTCTTCCTTCTAGCTATTGTTTCCAAACAGGCAAGTTTTCCAGTGTGGTTGCGATCTGTGATGAGACCAACTATCTTATTTTAATTTAGACAGGTACTCTTCACAGTTGCCGTAGCACTCATTCCCAAAATAAATTTAAAAAATGCTCTAACTTCCTTCTGTCAAGCATCAAATCTCAATTTGTAGGAGCATGGACAATCTCATGGCAGAAAACTCATGTTTCCTGTGATGAGAGCAGCTAGATGGCTACCTTACAATTTTTTAATGTAATTTAAAATGTAAAATAATGTAAAAAGTAAAAATCTGAATAAATGTGTTAAGCTATAAGCTTAAAGAAATGTATATAGATATAGTGTATCTTCCTGGTTAGTAAAAAAAAGTTATATGTAATGTGGTGTAAAGGCTATATTTAGTTGCAAATCAACTAGATTTAATGGTTGCCAACCAATTAAAATCAGCCTTACTTTAGAAAAATAACTAAAAAGTACAAATGCAAAACAGTGTTAAAACTGATTATTTAAATCAAGGTTTCTGGCTTGCTGATTTATTTCATGATTAAAATTAGTGATGTAAATCACTTTGATCTCTTAAATCAATCCAGCCTGTCTCCTGTGCCATGACAGTGTTACACTCTGACTTGAATTCTTAAAGCTACTCAAGACCACATTTATGTATTTGACGATCCGGAACAGAGGTAATCACGTCTCTCCCTGTTGAAGACACCACTGCACTGTGATGGACTGAGGGCCTACAAACTCCAATAGAGAATTACTAGAACTAGGGCCTAAAAGTCACTTGTTCTGAAATGCTGTACATTTTACTGTCTGCATGACAGTATCTTGCAGACCATCTGTTGCTCATGGGTCAGGCGATAGTACTAATGTTTAAAGTTATAATAAGGTGGTACTGGGAGGCTCTGAGTATTGATATTGTGCTATAGAGACTTTAACCTTTTGGCCACCAGTATAAATTCATACCAGTTTGTAATGACCTAAAAATCATTACAAGATGAATGTTGTTAAAGGGACTGTATGCAATGAATTTGGAGGTCCCCATCAAGGACCTAGTGGACACAGATGCACATTTAAAAAGAAAAATCAGAATAACGGGTAACATCCCAAAGAATGTTCCCTTCAGGCCAGGGTGGAGTATATAGCTAAGAGAGAAGAGGAAGCTTGCATTGCCTCTGCTCATGCTGTATTTGCTCTATAGAGAAGACTGAAGTCTTCTCCAGGGTTGTTAAGCCAGGACCTTTCACCAGCACTAAACAAAGAAAACGAAGTAGGGGGGGAAAGGAATAATTTCTGTTTGTTTCTTTCAGCATCCAGAGCAGTGTTTTCTTTGTCAAATCTGGGAAATACTTTTGTGAGAAGTATATGCTTGCAGTTGGATGTACTGGATGTTACCGTCCTCAGTACGGGTTCAGAGACTTGCAATCTTTGCTCCCAAGAAATTGAGCTCTCTAGGGTGTATTCTCCCTATGAATTTGTCATTTACAGACACCTTTCATATGATGATCTTTTATTCCAAGTAATTGAGAGCTACTGGGAATCAGGTTTAGAAGATTTGAAAATAAACTTTAAAAACAGCAAACCCAGAAGTAAGTGAGCAATTTCTTCCGCTTGTAAAGACACCTTTGTATGACTGAAATAATTTTGCCATTTTCCATATGTTGCTAAGTTAACTGAGCAGTTTAATTCATAATTGAACAAAAGTAGAGAACTAGGAAACATGCACAGTTCTTTCTTATTAGATATTGAATATCTAATACTTTACCCTGTCAGCCAGCAATCTCTAACTTCTTTAAAAAGACTGATGCCTGTTGTAGGTTTGTTTTGTATATTGTTGTGGAATTTATAGTCGGTTTTATTAAGTTCCAAGGCATTTACATTTGATAAGTCTAAAATTCACAATCTCATATGTCCATGAGTCCTCAATAGAAGACAAAGTCCTTCAAACCATCACTGATCATTGGAATAGCTAACTTCCTATGTCATTCCAGGAATCAGAGCTCAAATACTTAGTAGTTTTAATATTCTAGATGGGAGAATAGCAAAATTTACACATTGGACTCCTGCAACCTTCCTTAGATTGCACTTGTATTTTAAGCATTTGAGCTTTGATGCCTGGTCTCTGAGAGGCCTATGTTTTGTTAGATGTTTAGAATACATGGATAGAAAACCTGCACCAAAGAATATTTTGGTAACAGATGCTGCTCAGTGGAGTTATTGCGAAATCTTTTCTCAGTGGTGTTGGGGATGATGGTAAAATATTCATTCTGTATGAGGACACTTTCTTTTGAATCTTTTTGCACTGGGATGTTCCTGATTTGGATGCTTGTTCTGTTTATACATTTCACTAATATGGGTCTCCTGACCCATTAGGCAGGCTGTTAATGTGACTGCTCACTTCCTTTTTCAGAGATGTTTCCTTTCCTGTTTCTGGATGCTGGACATTCCCATCTAGTCTACTTCTGGAGTAGAAATAGTTCTGTCTCGCCGGATAAAACTTACTGCTACAGCACTGCACAGGGCAGTACTGTGCTCCAAGGAATAACTTTTGGTGGAATCCCTACTGTCCTGCTGCTTGATGTTACTTGCTTTTTGGTAAGCTTTCTTTTTAACTCCTGCAGCTGTAATACTTCTGGCCTGTCCAGAGGCTCAGTGTTGTCTAGAATACTCTCGCTGTCTGATGGGAATTTAGTAAAGAGGAATTTGTTTCCCAGAATCTTTAGAACAGAAATATTTTATGAGGCCAGCTTGCAGTCCTGTCTCTCTAGCAACCTCCTAAGTTTCATTTGTCCTGCTTTTTGCTCTTCTGAACCACCTTTCATCAGGGAACTCCAAAGCACTTCACAAATATTAATGAATTAAGCTTCACAATAGCCATGTGATGGGATTCTGATCAGTAGGCACAGAGGGGCTAAGGGACTTGCCATGGTTATGCACTGAGTCAATGGTAGTACCAGGAATAACACTGTAGGCTACTGGTTCTGTGCCTTAGCCACAAGAGCATCCTTCCTCCCTATTGGTCATTCTTATGTGATATGAGGGTCAGCTGGCATTTGAAGATTTCTCAAGAAAAAAAAGCTAATGCTGAATACGGTTACTGAATTAAGGAAAAACTTCCTATTAGGTGGTGAAATAATCTCCTAAAGGAACCAGAAGGTGGAAATTCTATCACTTTAGACCCTTCAAATTAGAGTGTACAAAGCAGCGGAGAAAATAAAGTACAGAACAATCTGGACTAGAAGAAGGAGGAACAAGATGACAAGGCGTGGGGCTAGAATTTCAAAGAGAGGCCTAAAATACAATTGGGAAGAAATTTCCTTGAACATCTACATATGATTTACTGCACAGAACTATTCAGTTTGCACTCAAGTGTAGGTGTGCAGATGTTCACAGCTTTGTACATGCAAATAGACCTCTACCTACTAAAAAGTTGGCCCAATAGCTCCTTTAATCTCATATGACTATGACATTAGACTGACTGAATGGCCTCTGCCATAGCCAGAACTCAGGAAGCACCTCTTCCTATTTTACAGGGACTAAGTTGTTAATTTGTTTTCTGTACATGTCTTTAGTTTTGTTCAATGATCTTGAGCCTGAACAACTCAGATTCATTCAGAGGAATTAATAATAACTATATTCTGTGCATTATGGATTAGGAACTTAGAAAAAAATTAATGGGTGTTCTCATTGTGAGGTTTGTCACTGCTGTGCCCCTGATGAATGAAGGCCACTGTCTCCAATGCTGGGACCAGAGATGATTTAAAGATCATGTCTGGGGTTTTTCTTTTAAAAAAAAATCAGTTTTTTTAATTTAAATCATAATTTATTTACTGATAGCTAGTTTTTTACTTTCTTCCTATTTTATAGCTTTTAAATTCATAGATTCATAGATATTTAGGTCAGAAGGGACCATTATGATCATCTAGTCTGACCTCCTGCACAACGCAGGCCACAGAATTTCACCCACCACTCCTGCAAAAAACTTCTCACCTATGTCTGAGCTACTGAAGTCCTCAAATCGTGGTTTAAAGACTTCAAGGAGCAGAGAATCCTCCAGCAAGTGATCCATGCCCCATGCTACAGAGGAAGGTGAAAAACCTCCAGGGCCTCTTCCAGTCTGCCCTGGAGGAAAATTCATTCCCGACCCCAAATATGGCGATCAGCTAAACCCTGAGCATATGGGCAAGATTCACTAGCCAGATTGCTAAAGTGGATATTTTGTCCCTGTTTAACTAGTTTCCTAATTGTTAGTAGAATTTCAGATTTTACCTAATTTTCTTTTTCTGTTAAGAAATATACTTAAAATGCTCATCTATGCTGAAAAAGTGACATCCAGGGCTCATTGGCATCCTTACTATGAGAACAGCACATAATTGAAACACAGTTGATTGCAATACCTTGTAGGCCAGTGGTCATCAACTGGTTGATCACAATTGACTGGTCGATCCTAGAGGATCTCCCAGCTGATCATGATCTCTGGGGGTGTAGCATGGCTGCTGCAAAGGCAGGCTTCCTGCCTGCCCTGGCCCCAAGCCACTCCCAGAAGCGGCCAGTGCGGCCCTGGGGCCGGGGGGAGGGGGAGGGGCAGGGGTCTCCCTCTGCGTGCTGCTCCTGCTTGCAAGCACTGCCCCCGCAGCTCCCATTGGCTGGAAATGGGGAGCTGTGGCTGTGTGAAGCCACGTCCGTCTGTCCCCCTTCTCCCCCGGGCTGCAGGGCCATGTTGCTCCCTTCTGGGAGCGGCGTGGGGCTGGGGCAGGCAGGGAGCCTGCTTTAGCCTTGCTGCATTGCCGACCGGGAACCACCCAAGGTAAGTGCTGCCCGGTGGGAGGCCGTACCCCAGGCCCCTCCCAGAGCCAGCACCCCAACCCCTTGCCCCAGCCCTGAGCCCCCTCTTTGAGCAGCACCCCACAAACCCTCCTGCACCCACATTCTGCCCCAGCCCTGACCCCCCTCTCAGCCAGCACCATGTACCCCCTTCTATACCCTAACACTCTGCCGCAGCCAGGTACCCTCTCCTGCACCCAAACTCCCTCCTAGAGCTTGCCCTCCAACCCCCTGCCTGAGCCCGCACCCCCTCCCCAACCCCCTACTCCAGCCTGGTGAAAGTGAATGAGGGTGGGGGAGAGCGAGCAACAGGGGGCAGGATGATGGAGTGAGTGGGGTGGGGCCTCAGGGAAGGGGTGGTGTAGATCCTGGGTTACCCTTAAATTAAAATAGTGATCTTGGGCATAAAAAGGTTGGAGACCACTGCTGTAGGCTATTTGCTAACCAGCACCATCTTCCAATCTATTGAGCTTCCTCTAGTCAAGAAAGCTTAAATGCTTTGACCAGGCTGCACTTCTCCATTAGGGTTTGCAGTGTGAAGTCGTTGGGACTTGTGCTCCTAAGTCACTTGGTTGCTTTTGAAAATGCCACCCATAGGTGCCAAAATATTTTTGAAAATTTTGATGTATTTTTCACAATAACATTTTGAATGGATTAGAAGTCTAAATAACTTTTTAGTGTTAACGCTGAAGGAATTTTGAAGTGCTTGATGTTATGCCACAAAAAGTTTTTAATAAAAATAAAATGTTAGCTCCTTATGCCACAAACACTTATGTACATGCTTAACCTTAAGCACACGAATAATTCCACTGGAAATCAGTGAGACTAATTCGTATGAGTAAAATTATGTTCCCGCTTAAATATTTGCAGAGTCTGGGCCTTAACTTTCAGTATTTTGTTTTTTGTTTATAGAAGTTTTGTAGAACTCAAATATGATACCCTACCAGCAGTAGCAGTTTTAAAACAAACCAACCAGTGTTACAATTCAATTTATTCTGTATTTTAATCTAAAATTGCAATGGCAAAAATTTCCAAATTTAGTCTTAAAAAACCTCACCCTGATTTAAATAAGTGGATTAAAAATAATAAAGTGATTTATATCACTCCACACCGGCTGTAACTCCTTTCATTTGTCACTTGTAATGGCATGTCTAATATTTATAAATGTTTCCCAGATGTTGACTATTGGAAGTAGAGGAGGATGGGCTGAGGTAGAAACTTGTGGGTGCAAGTTCCACACTCTAGCATCCCTGTCCACTGACCAAAAGCTGCTACCTCCTTTATCCTCACCATGTTCCTGTTGGGATAATCTGGTCAAGGATAATGAGGGGCAGAGGCTACAGTTCTTAATGCTTGACTTGCATACTCCAACGCCCCCACCCCCAAGCTAAGATCATTGCTGCTTGAAAAGACACAACACTAGCCTGTCTCCAACCAAGAAGGAGAGCTCCAGATCTGCTTTGGAAAGTGGCAAAGTAGATTAGAACATCAATGAAGAGCAACCTAGGATTGACCGAAAACACTGTTGTCCTTTCATCTCCTCCAAAGTAGGAGCATAACTTTTGTTGACTGCATGCTGAGTTTCATTTAAGAGCCTCTGATAAGAAATAAGCAGAATTGTAAGGGATTTTAACTCTATTATTTCTGGAGGTTTGTTTGGGAACAAGTTTTCCAGTGAAAGTTAACAGCCAGTGTGTTGAACACAGAGGATCAAATGCATCTCTGATGAATCTCCAGCGAAGGCTAAGGATGTACACCAGGGATGAATTTGGCTAAAATATCTTAAATAAACAGTTTTAAGCCACTAAGAAAAGAAATTTAAAACCGGCAAACAGACTTGGTTATTGAGGTTCCTAGTGGTAAAGTGAGAGTCAAGGAATCATCCAATTACTGAGTTTAGGAAACTGTACTGAAGAGTAGTCCAAAATTTGCTCATCTGAAGGCCATGCTGGCAATTGTTTAGGAACCCAGAGGACACCCCTAACTTGTTTAAAATAAAATAAAACACAATGGAACAACTAGTGGCCATCTTCATTTTCAATATGGAGACACAGTCCAATGTGCAATGCTGTGCCTGGGTGCCAGTTTGAATGTGAAGTACTTAATCCTGGACTTGTCCTTATTAAAAGGAAAGGTGACTTTGAGCCACACTGTAGAATTCTGTGCTGGCCATTTTTTGGGTACAGTTGTACTTCATACTAACACTTGACTTTTAAAATGTTGAGTGTTTGCTTTTGGGCTGCTTTCCATAGAAGACAGGGAGGTATCTTCTCCCTCCATGAACAGCATTGACCTGTGAGCCAGGCACATTATGGAGCATTTTTGCTTTTATCCAGCTATCACTTATTTGCCTCTGGATGCCAGACTTGAAGGTCCAATGGCCTGAATTCATCTGACAACTCCTGTGTTCCTCTGTTTGTGACAAAGAGATGTTTGCAGACTTCTTTTAATAAGGACTCCATCTCCTATCTGATTGCCTCTCAATTTTTCGTTCAAAAGTTCTCTGTAAATCTATGAAATATGGCTTGTTTTCTAACTTGCATGGTCCTAATTGTTTGTCTTGCTACAAAGGAGTTAATTTAAGGGCAGGATTTAAAAAGGGCCTTGGTGATGGCTTTTATGAGCCATAATAATGATTGTAATTATCTACACTGAGGGGGATGTAAGCAGATTTCAGGCTTTACCTGCAGATGGACTTCCTCCCACCACAACTATCTGCATCACTATAAAACTTGCCAGTATGAAGTGTTCATCATACATTTGGGCACTGTTAAATAATAGTAGTGGTCCATTATGAAAGTTTTAGCTTCTTCTGAAACATTTAGTTGCAACATACTGATTAATGTGCATGTATGATACTGCCTGCCACTGGATTGTATCAGAACTGTTCCTAGTCTGACATAAACATTAATACAAGTCTAGTTAAGAGATTTTTCTTTAGCTAAAACTTCAGGCCTGTGTTAAGAGAGCAAGAGGACTGGAGTTCTAGGCCTGCTGACTCTGTAGTCCCAAACAAATTGGTTTGTGGCACTGTGGCCACTGGATCTCTTACCCAGTACATCACAGACATGGGATACCAGCTTTGATGGACCACTGGCTTAATCTGATACAGTAAAGTCTGTTTCTAAGAAAGGTATTTTCAGTTTCGAAATTGAAATCAAGGATTTTTATTTCTATTTTCTAGATTTTAATATTAGCGTTTTCCATTATAAGGAAGAGATTCTGGGACTATGGTCGCCTTGCCTTGATATCGGAAACTGAAAGGTAAAATGATGCACAGCCAAGTCCTCTTTGTTGAAACCTGTTGGATAGAGAATTAAGTAAGATAAATGGGATTTTAGGTAACTGAACTTTGCGTAAATAAGGTGTTACTGTAATCATGTATTTTTCTTTACTTACTTTCCTGTTTAAAATTCTCTCCTTACTTCACTGTGTGAAACACACCTCTCCTTCCAACAGTCTCTCACTGTAGGACACTGTCAGTAAATAAAGCTGTGTGTTTACAGTTGTCATTAAGAATCTTTCTCACTTCTCATGGGTGAAGGAAGTGGCAGGAAGAAGAAAAAGCAATAGGCTGCTCAAGTCTGTTAACATGTCATCTGCACACTTACACTGTATTTCTGTAGCAGAAGCACTAATAAGAATGTGAGCTATTACTTTTAGCTGGGTTCAAACCCAAGATCTTCCCATGCTGACATAAAGGATGCAGCTCTTGACAGAACTTGTCCTGGCTCAAAGGACCTGATTCTGCATTCTTTGAAGTCAGTGAGAGCTTTGGCATTGATTTTAATGGAAGCTGGATTGATCTTATGATTTTAAATTTCTTGATGTCATTTTAGGACACTTAGAAACTAGTGATCTAACTATTCTTGGAAAGTGGGGTTAAACTTGAGCACTGTTGCGTTTGTCCTTGAAAGCAGTGGTAGCATAATATAACATACCCC
The DNA here is from genome assembly GCF_965140285.1 of Lepidochelys kempii. NCBI lineage: Eukaryota > Metazoa > Chordata > Testudines > Cheloniidae > Lepidochelys > Lepidochelys kempii. The sequence goes on from NC_136382.1 coordinate 159,118,829, forward strand.
CAAATGAATCTGTAGGAAGGGCATGTGCATTTTGTGTGTTTTAGTTATGAAATAATTTTGTTTTTCAAGAACAAACTGAAAACAGTAACTTCCTATTTTATTGAAGACACCAGACTCTCTAATGGCTAAGTGAGCTGGGTGGTAGAGCCCTGGGAGAGAGGTAAACCAGAGGAATTATTGTAATGCTATAGGGGGAATCTGAGCTAAGAGGCTGAAACTGTTGTGGGGTAAAGGAGAGGAAATGGGGAGAGAAGATCAGCTTTTGTAATGTTGCAGTACAGGTCTGAGCTGAGGAGAAGAATGCAGGAGGAACTCCGGTAAAGCTGAAGCCTGAGTTTGTGCAGGGATGAAGCCTGCAGAATTGGTCCTACCAGGTTCCAGATTACCTGTTTTTTTAAACTGTATTAACGTTAGTGTCCCATGAAGTATTCCATCCTTTTTTTTTTTTGTTCAGTTACATGCTCTTTTATTTACAAAGCTCATGCTTCCTCCTTTTTGAACACTGAATAAAAGGACAAGCTTTTGTAATTAAGTATAATTCTATATACTACAATATTGGAAAAAAGATAACTTTCTGTTCAAGTTGCCTCACATAATGACTTGAGAATTGTAAAAGCTGGTTTAAGAGCTAGTGAGTAACTGCAGCATTTCCATAGTCACTTAAATGTTTCTTTGTGTTTTAGTGAATCAAGATACCGCCCATTGTCTCTTTCCTCGTCGGTACATGATCCTGAATATGACAGTGTCAGTATTTGAATTAGACACATGAAGCATTTTGGTGTATGTATGTATGTAAAAATGTGCAGGTACAATGGAATCTGCCATAATTCAGTCTTGCACCTAGCATAGATAACTAGACTCTGCTAAGGGGCAATCTCTACAACTCCAGTTTAGGACGCAGTAACACATTATGAAAGGTGTGCTTATACTGGAACCTTTATGCTTTATGGCATCTTGTTTCCAGCCCTCTATAAACACTGTTATAAACCAACATCCTGTTGTCACTTAAAAATATTTTTTTTATTTTTGAGAGAGGAATAATAGTCTTAATATTTTGAAGAAATAAAATACTAATTTACACTTACACCGTATTTTTTATGTTCAAAGCACTTGGCAAATGTTGCCTACTAATCCTCTCAACATACCTGGTGGTGTTATCCACGTTTTACAGAATGGGAAATTGGGGCACATATGGGAAAATCATGTAATAAGGCCATATATAGTTGGTGGCCAAGCTGGACAGAGAAAGAAAACAACTCTTAGGCCAAATTTTAGTTTGGCCTCATTTATGGCCGTTGATTTTGAGGGACTCTTTAAACAGCTATGATTCAAAGTGCCTCAGTCCTCCTATGTTTGGGTGCTGTCCAAGCAATGTTACTGTTTTAATGTTGTTTTAAAGATGCATCTGCTTAATTAAAAAAAAAAAAATCCCTGAAACTAAATCACTGTCTGAGCATCTTGCTATTAACTGAAGATTGCTCTTTAATATGTTTTATTTTAAATCTTTCTTCCGCTCTGGAGGAACTTTCTTTTAAATTGTTAAATAAAGACATATTTCTCTAGCTTGGGAGTATTCTATTATGGAAAAGGCCTAGGGAACTTATTAGAAAAGAAGTTCTTTTCTGTAGCTTTTTGAACCCTAATATGAAATTTAATAGAGAATTCTATCTCTTCTATAAAATTCTAAAGGATGGTTCAAAATCTTATATGAATAAGATGTAATTTTCTTTTACCTTCTTCATAGATGGTTAAGATTGAGGTCTTCAAAAGACTGGCTTCATCCCTATTAAATTATGTAGGACTCTTCCATGTGGATTTTATTTAAAATTGTAAGGGACCTTTGAAAGGTCTTTACATTTTTTTTTGTTTTGTTCTGAAACTACTAGTTAAATCCAGTTCTACTTATGGGACTTGATCCTGAATTGAATTTAATGGGAACAGGATTGGGACTAACACCTATATATTTGTCTTAAAATCATATCTAAGATTTTGCACTTGTTTACTTATTTGAATATTCATCCCTTGGACTTTCTAATGTTTTGCTAATTGTAAACTGATTTTTGGGATGAGTTTACAGCATATGTTCTCTGTGTTTATAGACTATAAATGGCATATGATGCCCTGAAATTATCAAGACCAATTTAGCAGCTTTTTTTTTTAATCTAGTAAGAGATTAGTTTATATTAAACACTCCTATTAATTGTAAAGATTACAGACACTATTGTCTCTTGGAAGCAATCAACGTTTAGAAGCTAACATACTTTCTCTTTTTTTCTAGGGGTTTTGTTCCTGGATGACATCTGCCTTTCGAATGCAGTAAGTACATGAAGCAGAAACAGTAAGCCATGGTTTACTTTTTCTGATGTGTACATAATTTTAAAATAGGGAGACAGTTTCAAAGATGGAAAGTGATAGACTGTATCAAGGCATAATGCGTAGGGATAGAACTGACAGTATATGATCCCAAACTGGCTCCCATTGAAGTCTGGGAGCATGAGGTAGGTCTAGGATTGTAAGCTCCCATTCTTTAAAGAGAACCATGTAAGCAGACCCCCAGTAAAGCCAGTGGGGCTCTAAGCAGGCACAGAGGTCTGCCCACGAGGTTCTCCTTACAGAATTGGTGCTTCAGTAAAGAGGGAATGGGTCTATCCCCGGAACAGTTTCTCAGTACTTGAATATTAAAGATTTGATATTGGTTCTTCATACCTATGCCTAGGAAATCATAATTTTTTTTGGGGGGGTCCTATTTGAGTAAACAGATCTTCTTAAGGAAATTGTTGAGGGTGGGTAATAGGGAATTCTCTGGGGCTCCTTTTCCATGTTGTCCTCCATTTTTCTCATTTATTCTCCCCCTCCCAAGAACCCATGTTGGACTGATTTTTGTCCTCCTGACAGTAAATGTGGTTCCTTGCAAAGCTCTTCCGTGCCTTTCCTTAATTGGTTGGGAGTGGGTCTAAGACTAACCTGTAGTCACCTTCCTCCTCAGTCTTCCCTGGGGCATAGTATACTTCTGCTGTAGGAGCCCCGTCCCAGATATTAAGGTCTAAGTTGAATTCAGTCTTGCAAAACTGGCATGGAAAAGCAACGTAGGTGCAAAATATGTTTATCCATCTTTTTCCAGGCTGATAATGAGAATTTTACTTGCAAAAATATTGCCAGCCCAAAGGAACAGAATTTTGCTGACCTAGTTTCATTCTTTGTGTATTCCATACCCCAGATGGGTCAGTAGAAGGCAATCAAAATAAAATCCCTTCTTCCCCTTTGGTGGCACAAAGCATTTTTCTAGTTCTCTGTGTCTTTTGCTGTGTATTCAGTTGAAGATATACATGTGAATGTTGCTGTAAATGCCTATTTGGATTTCAGAATAACCTGTCATTAATGATTATTAATATCAGCATAAAGATCCTTTTAATACTAAAATGTTACATTTCTTTTATTTCTTTGCAGTATTGTTGTAGCTGTGTTGGTCCCATGATATGAGACAGACAAGGTAGGTGAGGTAATATCTTGTATTGGACCAACTTTTATTGGTGGAAGGTATGTGCTATAAGATATTACCTCACCTACCTTGTTTCTCACATTTACAATAAACCACCCCATATTGGTCTTTCGGTTCTCAGAGTTTAGTAGAAGGTAGAGGTTATAGGGCATATTTAGAAGTCAGTATTTATAAGCACAATCCAACTGGTAAAGCATCCGGACTGACCTGCTGCCTTTTTGTCCATGGTGTAGCGACGAAGAGATTCGTGAGAAGTGTGGTGATGATGCCATGCACTACCTCGCCTTTCAGCGCCACATCATTTGCCTGCTGGTTGCTGTCAGCATTTTGTCTGTTTGTATCATATTGCCTGTCAATCTTTCAGGTGACTTACTTGGTAAGAAAATCTTTTTATCTCCTGAAGACGGATGTATTCTGTGTTACTGTCAGAGCTTTCAGGATACCTCCTATTGTGATAAACTGGATAAACGTAGTCCCCCAGTCTGCAGTGTAATACTATGCAGCTAGATGCATCTGGCAAAGGCCACTGTCAGAAATAGGATGACAGACAACATGGTTTATTTCCCTGTTCTTGTGTAGCAATTCTATGTTTGTATGACTCAACAAACATATTGTAATATGGGTGTGTTTGTGTGTGTGCATGCACACTACTGCCCTCCATTGGGTGGAGTTGGAACTGCTCAACTGTGTCAGGCCCTCTACTGCTGACAGAGATTCTCTTTTAGCTCAAGTGGCAGGGGGGCCTGTCCTTTTTGGAATAGGAGGATCAAGTTCTGGTCATGCTGCTGCATTAAGTTCTGAGTAGCCACAATGTGTAGCATACTAGGTGGACAAAAATTTGTCACTTTTGTATGTTCATGGTGCTTTTTGCTCTGGTGGTTTAGAGAGTAGCTAACCTTGTGATGTGATTAAGTATTTTATCCAACCTGTGGTGGAAGGTCATGGGTAAGGCTACGTTTTAGTCACAGGTATTTTTAGTAAAAGTCATGGACAGGTCACAGGCAGTGAACAAAAATTCACGGGCTGTGAATTTTTGTCTATGACTTTTACTATATACCCCTGACTAAAACTTGGAGTGGGGGAGACCTGGGGGCGCCGTGGGTGCTTGTGGGGGTGGGTACGAAGTTACGGCCTGGGTGGGTGCAGGTTGATGGGGCTGAGGCAGGCTCCATACCCAGCTCCTACCTCCACATGTCTCCACTCCGCCCCAAATCCCGGTTCTTCAGCTCCCATTGATTGGGAACCGCGGCCAATGGGAGCTGCAGGGGTGGTGCCTGTGGGTGGAGGCAGCACATGGAGCTAGGGGAAGGGGAGTTCCTGTTTGTCCTTCTAGGGAGCTCTCCCCTGCCCTGTACCCCAGTCCCCAGCCCTGAGCCTTCCCCCACACCCAAACTCCTGCTGCTGGAGGGTTGAGGGGCCCAAGACTGTCCCAGCAGCAGCCATTGCAACTGGCCCAGGGGCTGTCTGAGCTGCTCAGGCAGCTCCTGGGCCAGCCACACCAGGCTGCTGCAGAAGTCCATGGAGGTCACGGAATGTCACAGAATCCATGATTTCTGTGACAAACATGGAGCCTTAGTCATGGGGTTGTATTTTTTGTATTCCAGAAATGCTATTACTCTTTTTTTTTTTCTTTTTCCCTGACAAACCAGAGTTTCTTTGAATTGTCTACTTCCTTGTTATCACGATTAGTGATGCTGTCAGTACAGTTGTAGAAATAATAAGTTTCTGTAATTTGAACAAATATTTGAGGTAAAACATCAGTAAAGGTGGGAAATTGGACTAGTCCCCAACAGATTTTTTTTTTTTGCAAACCTGTAGATATCCAACGTCCAAATGTTAAAAAATTAGCTGCTGTTTCCCTTTGCAGGCTGAATGCAATATCTCTTCTTCTTCTTTTACTCCATTTTAAAATAAAACCATGGTTAGGCCAGCATTAAGTATCTGTCTTTTTATTTATTTATGTCTATTTATGTCTATTTATTAACATTAAATGTGATGAACATTAACAATAAACATAAATACATTTCTTTTTGAAGTTTTATATTTTATTTCCTTACACTTTTCATATGAATGCTGCACCAGATAAATATACCATGTGTTGTCCTTTTTTTAGATAAAGATCCTTATAGTTTTGGGAGAACAACTATAGCAAATTTACAAACTGGGTAAGTAAACGTTGGAAAGTATTAGATTATATTTTATATTTGCTAGAAATATTATGCCTTTCTGAGGCTTTCCTTGGTCCTAAAAATATTAATTACGTTTTACAACATGCATGGTGATATTATTATTTATTGCTATTTTAAGGGTGTGTAAACTGAAACAGAAGTTATGCGACTCACTTGAGGCTACATAGCAAGACAGTTAAGGTGCGGGAAAGAGAAACCTGGAGTCCTGGTTTCTAAAATCTGCTTTTACTAGACCATATACTTCCCTTGAATAATAGATGTTGATGTAGCAGTGTTGCTGGCAGAAATTTCCACGCTAGAAGAGACCATACTTGTCAGTATTGTTTTGATCTCACAGTTTTAATAGAATGTATGGTTTAATTAATTAAAATTCTTTCTTACCCCAAACTTATGTGCCTGTCTCTCTTGAGAAGACTATTAAAATCAGTCATGCATTTGCAGAAATGCCATAAAAATAGTTGGATGACTAAACACATACATAATTCTATTATGTATTGATCTCATCTTAAAAAAAAATCCCATTCCTAAAATGTCCAGCTAGGGTAGTTGACAACTTGTTATATTTTTTAAGCAACATAATACTTATAAATGGGTATTTAAAAAAGTTTATAGAAATCTGTCTGTCTTATCCGTCTTCAAATAGAGGCTTTGAAACCATATTTTAATTACTGATCCTATTACAGATAAGCAGATTGTTGACAATACACATTTTGTTATGTAAGTTTTGAAAGAGAGGCTGACAAACACAGACGGTAAGGGAGTTCAGCAGAGTTAAGGTTGCATATGCTGTTACGTTAGATATGTATATTATTATGTGTATTATTTTTTTTATTTCATTCCATTTCACTCATCTTTCCTCAAATGGTCAGTTATTAACCTAATACAGACCATAAGTCATTCTGTTTCTCTCAATTCTTCTGGTCAACCAAAATCATGTTTTAGATTTGGGTAAGAATTGGGGTCATGGAGAATTCAGCTAGTTACTTAATGCAGTGAATTGTAATATCTACAGAAAAGTTGTCTATAAATCAGATGTATGTTAAAGTGTGCCTATACACAGCTGGACAAGAAGGCATATGCTCAAAGGCTACCCAAAAAATGTGGAGCTCCTAGAATAGTTGCATTCTTTGGAGAGCTGCTGTTTCTAAATAATGGGCTGGTAAGTCACATGGTTAGATCAGATACCTGCATAGGCAAAACCAGCTATCAGCCAATCAGAGACCAGTTTTCCTACCCTAATGCCTGATGAACTGTTGTATTCTTAATAGCATTTTAATAGTTACCCATGCAAATGTGGCTCTAAATTCCATTCACTTCTAATATTCTTAAATGTTATGTTCCACAGCAACAATCTTCTTTGGTTGCACACTGTTTTTGCTGTTATTTACCTGATTTTGACTCTTGTCTTCATGAGACATCACACCATGTACATCAAGTATAAAGAGGAAAACACAGTAAGTTCATTTACTCAGAGAAATATGCAGCACGTTTGAAGGGGAAAATGCTGAAAAATCAAATACAAAAATACTTTCCCACTCTGCCAAAATGTCAATAGATGTGAATGAATCCATAAAAGGTAAATGCTCTAATATAATAGGTTCTAATCACAGCCAGAAAGACCAGGTAGAGTAAATCACAAGAGGAATAAAAACACACCTGAGATTTTGTTTTGGCCTGTTGCCAATATAGGGCCAAGTTCAGTGCTGTTGTAAGTGGATGTAGCACCAACTGAAGTCAGAAGTTGGTCTTCTGTTTTCCATTCTGTTTGTTTATTTAGTAAAGATATTTTGATGTGCTGTGTCATAGGTTCCGCCCCCAACCCATGTTCCTTTGGGCTCTCTTCCTTCTGGTTGTTGTGAGAAACTGAGATTTTTTTTCTTCTACAGGTCAGGCGCACACTGTTTATAACTGGCCTTCCCAAAAATGCAGAGAAGGAGGCTATAGAAAACCACTTCATGTAAGGCAAGAATTAGTGTGTGTAGGGAAAGGGATTTAAAGCAATGTCATGGCAGTTTTAACTATCCAAACTAGACCTCTCCTTGTTTTTAAGCTATTTAAAACCTGAATTTCCATCTCTGGAAAAATTTTATTAATCTGCTTTTTTCAGATTCAGAGGATAGAACGCAAATTATCAGCTTTTCAAACGGAAAAGAAAAGTTAGTTGTTTTTAATTTTAATGCCAAGGAAATGGCTGCATATTCACACTAATTTTTTTCATGCTCTCACCTGGCCTTTGCTTGAAAGCAGAGCAGTTTGTGTCCTGTTAATCATAATCACTGTAAATTAAATTACAGCAACTGTTTCCAGTTCTCCCATATCTGTTTGTCAGGAGTTTGTGTTGGGAGCTAAATGATTGATTCTGACGTTAATTAGAAATCAGTGATAACCTTATGAGACATTCTCCATAGAGTCCACTCTCTTCTAACATGTCTCTCTTCCTTTTCAGTGCTGCGTATCCGACCTGTAAAGTGCTAGAGGTCCAGCTGTGTTATGATGTAGCTAGGCTTACCAGTTTGCACAGTGAAAGGTTACCTGTGTTTATATTCTAGCTATGTTTATTATAGTTCTATAGAAACAATGCTAAGCTTTATTGAAAATATAGCAGAAAGCTTGTAGATGCCAGAGATGAACCTGACCAGGTGAATTCAGATCTAAATTTAAAGACTGCTCAGGGGCATTCAGAACTGGGGGTTTTGCTTCTGGTTTTGCATCTCCAGTAGGTGCTTGCTACATGCCTCACATGAATGAGTTGCGCTGACTTGGTGATTTGACATGGCAGTATAGTGATTGTCAAGATACAAAACCTTAGTTTTGAATTATTAACTTTGGGACTCTGGTTCCCAGCACAGTGAGGCTAGGCACACGCAGAAGGAGTTATACTCAGTAACAAAAGCCAGATTGTCCTCCAGACACCGTGGTTTTGTGGAAAGGTTAGCTGAGGTAGCCCTGGTCTGGAAGAATGTAACTTTCTTTAAACTTGTGTATACTGAAAACTCAATGGATCCAGCACTTTCAATGGATAAGCAGTGCTGAATCCATTGAAACTTGTAGCTGGGTGAGAAAACTAGAACAGAAGTCATACTGTTTTGTTTTTTTTAAATAAAGCAAAAGGGGGAAAAACAAAAAAAACAACATCCTTGAAGTATCTTTCCAAAATCTGGCACATAGTTCAAGGCGAGACTTTGACTCTTGCCCTGCACCACAAAATTCTATTCCTTGGTACTTAGTATTTTAAGAAGGAATTTGTTAAATACAGTGAACCCAGGGTAATCTATAGTGAATGTCCTGAGTGCAGTGCAGGCAGTTCTAGGTTAGATCTGGTCTGGCATTCTAAATTAACTGTAATTCTGAAATAATTCTGGAAATAAGCACTAGTATTACTGAAGACGCTCTTATTTTAGTGAAAATAAAGAACTGAAGAGAACCCTGTTATTTGTACGAACGACTTAAAAGCAGCAGCCAGAATGTTTTATGTGGAGATTTTATTTATTTTTGGGGGGTGGGAGAAGGAAGAAGGGAGTGTAGGTTTATTCCTTGTCTCGTCTATTCATATGACGTTTCTTTATCAATCCTTGGGCTAACTTTGTTTCTCCCAGGATTATACTCTCCTTAGGTTTGTTATTGTGAATCTACTGTTCCATTGCAAAATCTTATATATGTATTTTTTTTTTATCCAGAAAAAAGGCAGAAAAAAGTCTGATGTATTTTACGCACCTGCATGAGAAGAATGGCAGGCAGGTCCGAATCAACCCAAAGCCATTTGGTCAGTTCTGCTGTTGTGAAATCAGAGGATGTGAAAGGGTAAGGGATAGTTTCTATCACTGAGTTATTAGCCAGAACAATGTAAAACTGCAACAAAAACATGGCAAAGCTTACAGGAAACTTCCTGATTTGTGCAAAGAATTTATCATCCTCTTTGTTGCTAGTTTCAATTTCTGCAACATCCGTCCTGGCAAGTGGCAACTAGAATTGCCAAGAACATTTGAAGTGTGGTCTTGCTGGTACCTCACTATAGTGCAAGAAAAACTTCCTGTTTTTATTCCACACCACAATGTGATTTGTAATCCATGGAATGGGAGGAGGGACTGCAGTTTGCGCAGCTTGTGTTTGATGAATGTATGAGCCATTTGGTATAGATATGCAACAGGAATCAATTTTCCAACAGGTAGATGCTATAGATTACTATACCCAAGTGACAAATAAGCTGCTGGAGGAGTACTTGAAAGAGGAACAAACTGTTCATGATAGCCCACTGGGAATGGCTTTCGTAACGTTCCAGGAGAAATCCATGGCAACATAGTAAGTTTTGTGTAGTATATCTTTTTGTTTTGTGAACACCATAGTTATGATTGAGCAAGCCCTTACTTGTGTAACTTGTACACCTAAGTCAGTTTCTCTTTCTTCATCCACTTTCTCAATTTGGTTTATTTTGCTAACTTGTATGCTTTCCCAGAGATGCACATAGTCCCCAGACTTTGAATTAGAAATCAGCCTAGCAAGGAACTGGATGGGTCTGGGACTTCATGGGATAAAGAGCCTTTCATCTAGTCTGAATTCCAATCTAAGTGAATCTTGGACCCAAATAGGTGGTTTATGACAAATAAGTTACTGATCTCCGTTCATTTTCTAGTAAGCAGATGACCCAATCACCAAACCACCATCACAGTAGTGCAAACTAGCACCCTTGTTAGTAGCTTCAACAAAGGAGAAGTCAGCAATTGAATTGGCCATAGACACCAAACTATCCTGTCTTTTGTAGGTACACCCTGCACACTAGGGGTGTGGAACATTGACAGGGTAGCATGGAGATTTTTGTGCTGGCTGTCTTGCATCTGTTCTGTAGATAAATAGGACTTCAGTGAACTTTGCACCAATGCAGGGTGCTAAAGTATATATTTGTATAAATTTACATACATAGGAACTTTGCTTTCTTTTTAGTTATTAATATCCAGATTACTGGGATGATGAATAAACTCAATTCAGAGAGCCCTAAAGATACAGAAACGTACAAGGGCCGGTGTTAGGCAAAAGTCTGAATATGATACTGTTAAGTAACGATGTTACTGCTAACTGTGATGAAAGGAGAGAGGGTTACTTGACACAACTTCATGTTCTTTCAAAATCCCTTCTGTTTGCAGCACACTGCTCAACCCTCATAGTTCAGCTCTGCAACTTACATTTTCTAACTCAATATATGCTTGACGTTTACTATAGTTATAGATATTTATTGACCTGATCCTGGAAGTTGCTAAGCACCCTCAACTCCCATTGAGTTCAGTGGGAGTGATCATGCTCAGCATTGCTGAATTGGGTCATTGGTAGGGAAAATTAATTTAGTCCCATTGTTCTTAGTGGGCTATTAGCTGTCTACCTGTCTCTTATTAACAGGCTCTCGAAGAGGATTAAGGAAGGAGATCAAGGTCTTTATTTTATAAAAATGTGGTTCCTATAGGACCACAAAGCATTCTCTGTGGGCCCCTCAGCTTTGACATTCATGCCCCCTTTTTGTCAAAATATCCATAATCTCTTGACTTTCAGGTCATGCTGTAAAGCCGGTCTTGAATGTGGGTTTGAAGAGGTGTAGGATGTGGGGTTTCTTGTGGGAGTTTGAGGTGTCAGGGAGCTTGTACTTGAATTTCTGATTAGCGCTACCAAGAGGAACTGAAAAAGATGTTGCAGTCTGTTTGGTGGTTTCATTTAGTTTTGGGTCGATGCAATGGACTTTTTCTTCTGGAACCTGGGTTATATTATATGTGAATAAGAGTTCCACATCAAATGACCAGGCAGTTGAGTACCAATGGCAGTCACTGCTCCAGAGAAAACAGTAGTGGAATAGCAAAGGTGTTGCAAGCCAGGATTAAGGTGCTTTGATTCATGTGGAAGCTTCATCATCATGATGCTTGGGCATCACATACTGAGGATACTAAATTTTACTTCATATGGTGCTTGCATTGTTAAAACGAGAACAAGAGCAGTCACTAATTAAATATCTTTTGCTGCAGGGTGTGGAAGTTTTATGGCAATACTATTATTGCCGTAAGGAAAAAATCCCTCTTTCCCTGGTTGATATTTGTATATGTTTCAGAGTAGCAGCTATGTTAGTCTGTATCCGCAAAAAGAACAGGAGTACTTGTGGCACCTTAGAGACTAACAAATTTATTAAAGCATAAGCTTTCATGGGCTACAGCTCACTTCATCGGATGCATAGAATGGAACATATAGTAAGAAAATATCTACACACACACACACACACACGTTGGAAGTTGCCAAACTAGATGTTCCATTCTATGCATCCGATGAAGTGGGCTGTAGCCCACGAAAGCTTATGCTCTAATAAATTTGTTAGTCTCTAAGGTGCCACAAGTACTCCTTTTCTTTTTGTTTAAATTATGACTATTATATGTATGTGTGACGTGATGGTGAAGTCCAAAATACTGTCTCAAGAGGGTGTGATAAAAGCCTTTCGCTTTAGTGGCAATCTCCCTGCTTAAACATGTGACATTTCTAACATTTCTAGCTGTAAAACTACACTGTTTTTTCTTTATTGCAGTATTCTGAAAGACTTCAATGCCTGCAAATGCCAGAGTTTTAAATGTAAAGGGGAACCTCAACCATCAGCCTACAGCAAAGAACTCTGCACTTTAAACTGGAATGTTACATATGCCACCTATCCAGAGAATATTTGTTGGTAAAATTCTTGATCACTTTACATCAATTTATAATCCAGAATATAAATATGGAATTGGAGGGGTTGGGTTATTTTTCTCCCCAGAAGAAAATTATTTTTTGCCCAGATATTGAGAATTTGAACCATTGTCACACTGAACACTTGTGGTTTCGTTGATTGAACACAACACTGGGAGTCGGGATATCTGGGTCCTGTTGCCAGCTCTAACACTGAAATGCTTAGTTGACCTTGGCAAGTCACTTATGACCTGATATTTTTCAGAGGTTGTGCGTACTTATATCTTCTATTGACTTCAGGGACAATTGGAAATCAATGGGAGCTATGGTCACTCAGCACCTCTGAAAATCGTCCCCTTAACACCTGTGCCTCAGCTTTTTCATATGGAAAATGGGGATAATACATACCTGTTTTTGTGAGATGTGTGGATGAAAAAGCCCTGTATTAGTGCTAAGTATTATAAAAGTATCTGACTTCTAGTATTAGCTGCCAGATTTTAGCAATAGCTGAACCCACTGTATACTGAAACATTCTTTTAGAATCTTATTGCTATCAGTAAATTTCCCAGGCATTATGTGCCACTTGTGGGGAGGAGGGAGTCGAAAATAAGCAAACAGTGTTGAATTGCTTTTTCTTCCCTTCCTGTCATATTCAAAAGCTAGAGCGGTACACCAAAGATCAGTGAAATCTTGCCAGTTACCGTGCAAGTGGCTTGCATGTGATGTAGCCTTACTCATAATGCAGGTTACAGATTTTTTCACGGAGGTCATGGAATCCGTGACTTCCAATGACCTCTGTGAATTCAGCCCCAGCTCATGGGCAGCAGGGGGTACCCCCCAGCTCCTGGCCGCAGCTCAGGAGTGGCAGCGCGGGTTCCCCTGAAGCTCTCGGCCGCTGCAGGCAGCAGGAGAACCCCTACCCACCCTCTGCAGGTGATGTGGGGACCCCACAGTTGAGCTCCCCATTTTGTCAAGGATATGTTTAGTAAAAGCCACGGACAGGTCAAGGGCGTCCCTGAATTTTTCTTTATTGTCCGTGGCTTTAACTAAAAATATCCGTGACAAAATCTTAACTTTAATTATGAGACACTGATTTTTTGTGACTTCCTCACTGTCCACCACAAAATCACAGGGAGTTTTCGATAACATATTTATTCATAATACTGTAGAAGTGTTGAACCATGATTTATTGCAAAATATCCTTATTAAATACATATATATTAAAGTCTGCTCCCTTTTAACTTGTGATTCTTTTTAATGTTAGAATCCTCTTTAATATTGGAGCATCCATTTAAAAATGCAGTGTTGTTCCATCTGACTTTTGGTACTCCAGAGGTTTATTTTCTCCATAACTGCAATTCTACCATCAGGATAAAATACAGATTCTAGCTTCTTATAATTTAACAGTGTGGTTTGTACCTTTCATTTTTGAAACCATGGTACCTTGACCTGTGAATTACACAATTCTGGTAAGCTACAGTGAGCAGGGTCAGGTTTAGTCAGTACTTGGATTGGAGACCCCCAAGGAATGCCTCAGTACTGCAGATAGTTACACTGCTAGTTAAGTAGGTGACATTCTTCCCTCTGAGTCAGCAGTGGTGATGTTGGTGGGGAAGTACTCACATAGCTAGGGCCCTACCAAATTCACGGCCATGAAAAATGCATGATGAACCATGAAATCTGGTCTCTCCCCTGTGAAATCTGTATAATACAGGGTAAAAGCACACAAAAGACCAGATTTCACGGGGGGAGACCAGCATTTCTCAAATTGGGGGTCCTGACCCAAAAGGGAGTTGCATGGGGGTTGCAAGGTTATTTTAGGGGGGTCACAGTATTGCCATTCTTAATTCTGTGCTGACTTCAGAGCCGGGTAGCTGGAGAGCAGCAGTTTTTGGCCTGGTGCCCAGCTCTGAAGGCAGCACCCCACAAGCAGCAGCACAGAAGTAAGGATGGCAATACCCTTACTCCTGCGCTGCTGCGATCAGAGCTGGGTGGCCGGAGAGTGGTAGCTGTTGACTGAGGGCCCAGCTCTACAGGGAGCAGCGCAGAACGAAGGGTGCAGTACCATACCAGGCCATCCTTATTTCTGTGCTGCTGGCAGTGGCTCTGCCTTCAGAGCTGGGCTCCCGGCCAGCAGCCACCGCTCTCCAGCTGCCCAGCATCACTGCCACCAGCAGCAGCAGCTCAGAAGTAAGGGTAGCAGTACCATGACCCCTCCCCCCCCCCCAACTCCTTTTGGGTCAGGATTCCTACAGTTACAACACTGTGAAATTTCAGATTTAAACAACTGACATCATGAAACTTACAATTTTAAAAATCCTTTAACTGTGATATTGACCAAAATGGACCATGAATTTGGTAGGGCCCTACACCTAGCATTTCAGAAAGAATACTCCTAACACCATTGTGAGGTAGGGAGGTATTTTCCTAGAAGGACAGGATGAGGCACAGAGGTTAAGTACTTACTCATGTCTGTACAGTGAGTCATTGTTGGAGCTGAGACTAGAACTCAGGTGTTCCAGTCTCCCAGACCTCTGTTCTAGAATCATAGAATATCAGGGTTGGAAGGGACCTCAGGAGGTCCTCTAGTCCAACCCCTGCTCAAAGCAGGACCAATCCCCAATTATATCAACCCAGCCAGGGCTTTGTGAAGCCCGACCTTAAAACTGTCTAAGGAAGGAGATTCCACCACCTCTAACCACTAGACAATGCTACTGTGACTGACTTCAGACATGGTGTTGCATGTGCCGTGTTAGGTAATACATAAAACTAAGCTCTCAACTTTTATAGTCATTACAGATTATTTATATAATTATTCTGCCTACTCAAATTCCTCCTGGCGTTTGTCACTTCCTGTGTTAAACTCCCTGTGTATTGTAGCTGTGTTCTGGCAAACAGCAATACCATTTCATCCCAGAGGTGGCTGCATTTTAGTGGTGGGCTAAGTGATTCTCAAGTGCTGAAAGGCTTTCTAATTCTGTTTTATTTTGGTGAAAGTGCACTTTACTTCATCATTCAAGGAAAAGGGCTACCATTTTTCCTTCCCACCTCCATTCCTCCACCACATTACCAATTATGTTTCTTTAACACTTTAGGCTTTTCTTAGCTGATGCCATGTTTACTTTTCTGTTGTTTAAAATACGAACATAAGTCAAACTACAAAAGCTATATCTTATGGCAAGGAAAGAAATGACATTTGGAGACACCATAGGGCAAGAATGGATTTTACTTTTAGTTGGTGTTCATGCTATAAAATAAAAAAACTTAGGATATTTAAGACATTACCAGTTATGTACTTAGTTGCTTATATGGCCCCCATCACCATAGCAGCTGAGCATCTTAAAGACACTTAGACATCGCTATTGGTACTTGACCAGTGATCCCACTGGCCCTGCTGTTTAGAATTCCTAAAAACTCCGCAATACTTCAAACATGAATACCTCTATTGTCTTTAGCTAGATGTTCTGTTGCAAATTGTTGTAAGGAACTGATCCTTCAGTGATATCAATTTGGTTTTATAAAACCTGGAGAAAATTCCATCTTTTAAAACACCCCAAAGAAAGCCCAAACTGGAAAAGGTTTTTAATTTGGCTTCATTTTATTGATTACACAGGGATAAAAAGTGACTCTCCAGCAGTCCAGCCCATGCAATTATGCTAATTTTTCATTTACTAATTAATAACTGGTGGCAATTTGGGCTTGGTTAGTGAATTTCTGTGTTTTTGTATTATAATTTCTAGTTCTATGAAAAGCCCAATTTTTAAAAAAAATCACCTGTCACTTGACAGTTTGAATATCTGCACCAGCAAAAGACTTACTGATTGTTTTCTTTTCTGTCCTTTTGCTTGACAGGAACAATTTTTCAGTGCATGGGCTAAGGTGGTGGTTTAGATGGTTTTGCATTAATTTGCTCCTTTTTATTGTGCTGTTTTTTCTGACTACTCCTTCCATAATCATCTCCACCATGGACAAGTTCAATGTCACCAAACCTATTCATTACCTTAATGTGAGTATCACTTGTTTTTTGAGTTTAGTATTACACCAATATCAAAGGTTTTAGAGTCGCAGCCGTGTTAGTCTGTATTCGCAAAAAGAAAAGGAGTACATGTGGCACCTTAGAGACTAACAAATTTATTTGAGCATAAGCTACAGCCGCTCATGAAAGTTTACGCTCAAATAAATTTGTTAGTCTCTAAGGTGCCACATGTACTCCTTTTCTTTTTACCAATATCAAGGAACAATATCAAGTGAACAAGGAAGTGAGCTGGCAAGGATGATGTGTCTTTACACTAAGACCGTATGGACAACATTATCAGCTGGTGTAAGCTGAAGCCAGTGGAGTTGCACCAATTTACACCAGTTGAGAAGCATCCATGTCTATGTGTTAGTCAATCTCATCCAGTTCAAATCCCCAGCAAGGGCTGAAACTGATGCAGATTTTAAAAAACTATGTCCTCATAATTTGTTTTTGTTGTTGTTGATGTTTCTTGATAAGGATTAGCCTGAAATCTGTTCACTTGAAACTTTCTGTGATCATAAATTTTAATTAAGATACATTTTTATTTTACATGAACTATATAACTTAAAATATAGTAACTTGGACCAAAAAACAGAACCTCCAATCCAAACTCCTTTTAAAGTTTAGAATTATATGTGTGGGGGGATGACAACTCCAATCTGAAACTCTAAAATAAAACTTCAGTCTTACGTTTTGGTTCAAGTTGGATCCAAAACCAGGAAGGTATCTACATCTGGTTCCAGTTCAGTTCCAGCTGAAATTTCACATGAACTGTGAGATTTCAGTATCTTGGAATCTAACCTCAAACACTAGCTCTGGTTTTGCTTTGTACCCAAACTCTGAATGCTAACTGAACCCTAATCTGTATCAGAACATAGTTTCCTAAGTCCAGCTCTAATATAAATGGGTTGCTTACCTATAAAAACTAATTTCTGCAGCATCTGTTCTTCAGCCACAATAGTATTAGAATATTTGCACCTGTCTTTACTTTTTTTTAATTTTTTTTTTTATAAAGAATCCTATTGTTAGTCAGTTCTTCCCAACGCTCCTCCTGTGGTCCTTTTCATCTCTGCTACCGACAATTGTGTACTACTCAACGTTATTGGAATCCCACTGGACAAAGTAAGCAATCGATTTTCCTTTCTTTTTAACCTTGTCCCATAAAGTGAGTTGCTGGGAAAACTGGAGAAAATGGGTAAACTTCATAAAAATTATGGCTGGAAAAGACCTATTAAGCCCCGTCTAGTCCATTCCTTGCCCAGTACAGGGAAGTCTATCCTCTGTCGAGAGCTTTAGCCATTGGCAGATTATTCCACAGTCTAATAGGTCTTCTTGATAAACAGTCAAGGAATTTTCCCTGTTTTGTAGTAGATCCAATGAATAGCACCCAGCCTTGTCTTGTTTGTTTGTTTTTGTTTTGGTTTTTTTTGTCCCCTGTGGGGGGCCTCCCCCTTTTCTTTTCTTTTTTTTGGCAAGGCCTCTATTTAACAGAGAAACTCAGTGCTTGACTGGCAGAATCTCTGTCATTCAGAAGCAAACTCTCTATACAGCTTGTTTGGACCTCTGAGTACAGACACTGGTGACCTGTCACAGACTAGTCTGAATTACAAATGTACTACCTTCCCCTAGATCTGTATGTGAAAAATCATCCTTACTGAGTGTCACGTACATTTGTCTTAAATGAGCGTTCTTGGGGACATTGACGTAGAACACTAAGATTACGCATACTGGGCTGCAGTGGTACTAAGGGAAATGCAGGGTTCTTGCTTTTGGTAGATGGAGCTCTAATGGACCTGGGCCCACCAGATTTCTTGATGTACTTGCATCTGAGGCTTGTCATGGATAGGAGCAAAGTTAACAATCTCCTGTTCTGCCTTTGCCCATAACATTTGTAACTGATGTTTGTTAGATAAAAACCATGTTGTCTCAGAAGAGATGACACTAACTGTTTTGGTCAAGCAGCCCATCTAAATCTGTGGTGTTTTGGCACAGTGCCCTAGTGAAACTGGCACAATGCTGTCTGAAACACGAGATTGAATATGAGCAACCAAGAGGCTGTGAGCATCACATGTGTTTGGAGACTAGCCTTGAATATCCAGATGACAGGTGTCTCAAGTCTACATACCTGTGGTGGAGGTCTGTGGTATCACTAATCCAGCTATGATCTGGATTAATGATCAGAAACAACTTCCATGTCTCCATCAAGAGAGACATGGGCCTGCTTGGGTCAGGTTTATAGATACATTGGTGGCCCTTGGACACTCTCCTCTCAGTGAAGGGCACTCAGACTTCTCACAGCAGGTGACATTTTACAACCAAGGTCCTTAAGGAATAGTGTTATAGTCCATGTAAAGATATATTTATTGGAGGTGAGAAGGGGAAAATACTTGGAGACTTCACTTAGCTGAACTAAGAGTTGGAGGGAAATTCAAAAATAACTGAACTAGTTTTTGTTCAGAAAACATTATAGATTCCTCCGCTTATGACAGAAGAACTAGTGGAGTTGGAAGAGGATGAAAGCTTGTGTTTAGCAATAACAGTCTCTTATTCAGTAATCTTTTCCTCTTTGGTAGGTCTGGAGAAAACAGAATAATGATGCATAAAGTGTACATTTTTTTGATCTTCATGGTGTTGATTTTGCCTTCCCTTGGTCTGACCAGGTATTGACCTTGTTCTTGTATCTTAAAGTTTGAATATTTTATAATTGGAGTTGGTCTGCTCTGTTTTTTTAAACAGCCCCCCCCTAGAGATGTATAATTGTTTTTTGTTGTTGTTTTTTTAATCTGTGTTTTGTAGCCATAATACCCTAAATTGCCTTTCATATGAGGATCTCAAAGCACTGACAAGCACATAAGGAATTAGGCCTCACAAATCCCCTGTGAGGTTGGAAAGTATTTTCAGCTGCTTTCCGTAGATAAGAAATATAAGGCATTGAGAGATTAAATGGTTAAGGCACTGAGGGTCACATAGAAAGTCAGTGGCAGAGCTAAGAACCCAGACCTCCTGACTCCCACTCTTGTGCTTTAGCCACAAAATTATCCTTTTCGTTCCCCACCTTTTTTGCTCCTGTAACACCCATCTGGCTGTCTCCCTGGGCACTGTGGATGTCTGCCTCCGACACAGTGTCTGCTGAAGATAAAACTTAGAAACATGAACATTAAATGAAACACTTCCATTTTATTGGATTCTAAGTCTCCGTTCTCACCTTTGACCGAATAATGTTCAGTCATTACGATAGGTTAGAGTAAACTGCAGTTTATATAGTTAAAACTCTCTCCATTTCAGAAGAGCTTGGTTGGTTGGTTTTGTTACCACTGTGCTGAACTATGGAGAGTGAATGATATTAACTATCTTTCTTCCAGTCTTGATTTTTTCTTCCGTTGGCTGTTTGACAGAGAGTCGGCTGATTCTACAGTCAGGTTGGAGTAAGTATTAGCTACCCTCTGATATTTCAGTGTAGTCTTTTTGACAACTAACCTTTTTTAGTGCATAATGAATGGGCGTCATTATGGATGCTCTATAGTATAATGTGGGGATTCAGAATGAATGGTGGGATGCGAGCTCCTTCTAGATAATTAGGAAGAGGAGTCATGGATCAGAGCCCCTTTGTACTGGGCACTGTGGAGAAACACACAACAAAGAGAGAGTCCCCACCCCGAGAAGCTTACAATCGAAGTATAAGACAGAAGATGGATGCAACGAACAGATGGGGACAGGGAGAGAGCACAGTGAGACAATAAGTTGAAGGTTGTGCCATATCATTGGAACAGGCATCTTCCCTAGAACCGCACTAAGATCTTGTTGTTACAGAAATTGATTTAGAAGAGAAGAAATCTTCATGTTGTTGTTTGGCATAGTGGTATCGAAGATCAACATTTGCAGATGTTGGGCAGCGGCTGTTTTTTTGGTTCCGTTTTTGTATAGCGCCTAGCACAATGGGATCCTGGTCAATGACTAGGGCTCGTAGGCACGTTTGCAAAACAAATATTTAAGGCTTCTCTGCTAAAAGAAACCACTAGTCTAACCTCTTGCTGCCAACAATAACTTGAGGTATCAAATGACTCCCTCATCCAATATAAGCCACCTACGAGATTCTACTGTATTGTCTTTTCAACTTAGTGTAATTTCAGATGCTGTTTATATTCTTATGGATTCATGTTTGATGGCATCCTACAAAATATGCCCTTACTACAGCATGTAGAGAATTCAGCAGTAGGCACTTGTAATTAAACCACTGCATCACAGATTTTGCAACCATCTTTTGTAAAGCTTTGCAGTGTTTGTTCTGAAGAGCTATTTCCAAATGTAACCTGTCCCCATTGCAAACCCTCTGCCTTCTAGTCACTGACTCTGTTTCCTTGTAGATGTGTCTTCTTGCCTGACCAGGGAGCCTTCTTTGTGAACTATGTGATTGCCTCAGCTTTCATTGGCAATGGGATGGAGCTACTGCGCTTGCCTGGCCTCATCCTCTACACCATACGCATGATAATGGCCAAGTCCCCTGCTGAAAGGAAAAACATTAAACAGGTATAAGAGCTCCTCTCAATAGCATAGGGGCAATAAAATCCTAAGAAGCCTATAAGAAACAACAAGTCCTTACCCAGGAACAGTATGTGCCCTCTTCCTTCACAGCTGCTAATTATCATCTATGGTCATTCCTTGTGGCCTTTCTTTTGCTCAAACTAACAGGTACATGTCCCCTCTCTGAGCAGCACAGTGTGGATATTTAGGAGACTGTACAGCTTGAGCCCATCCCAGATTAAAACAAGCCATTCAGGGCCCATTCGTCCTTACTTGGGGCCTGAAAATCAGGTCCTCAGTCTCCACACCACCTCAAAATGAGAACTTTAATTAGGGAGTTGGCAAACAGGCTTAGTTTAAACTCACCCTTAACCACCACTTTCTTCCCTATTTCCTCAAAACTTCATATGAAATTGATCTCTTTGGAGGTTTGAAAAAGGTTAGCTCGTTAGCTTTCACTTCTGTTAATCTCTGCTGTGCTCTGAGGGTGTGAGAGAGGCTCTCTGTACTAGGGTTCCAGCCTGAGAGGTTCAGCTAACCACTCAAACACTGGGGATATTTACCAAGCCAAACTGCAACCTCTGAACCTCTCGAGCTCTGCCTGCTCTGAAAGCCAACACACAGCACCACAGAGGTTAAACGGTCATCGCTATAGAGATCAAAGTTCTGGCAGCACAGGCTCAATGATTTTTTGCCCCGTGGTTGGACATAGCTTTTCCCTGTAGCTGAATTTAAGGAGGAGACTAAAGGCAGGCTCCTTGAGGAATTCTCTTGACAGAAATATCAGTTTGCTGCAAGCGTGTCCTATGTAAGCTTTCAACTTCTTTCTCTTGTATCCGGGGTCCAACATGACTACAACACTGCATACAACAATGCTGAAAGCATGTAATTCATTTTATATACCACTTGTGAATCTCTTACTAGTTTGTCTGGGTGTCTCAGAAAAAAACAAACTCGTCCCTCTGTTGTGAGGAGAGAATAAGGAAGAGGCAAACTTAATTGTTCCCTTTGTGACTCTAGTTTAATCCTTGGAAAGCTAACATTTATGTTTGTTTTTTCCTTAGCATCAAGCATTTGAGTATGAGTTTGGAGCAATGTATGCCTGGATGTTGTGTGTATTCACCGTCATCATGGCCTATAGCATTACATGCCCCATTATTGTCCCATTTGGTAAGTTTGCCAATGAGTTGTGTGCCCAGGGAAGGGAGAGGTTTGGGCTGAGCAAGTGACCAGGAGACAGAAATTCCTGAGTTCTTATCTCAGCTCTGATAGTGACTTTCTGTGTCTTTGGACCAAAACACACATCTCTGCCATGTGAAAAATAGGGCAATACGCAACCTCACAATGTGGTGTTAGGGTGAATTAATGTCTGTACAGTGTTTGGAAGCTGAAAAGCACTATGATATATGATGGTAATTATATTTCTTCAGCTTGAGTTAATACATTACCTCTGACTTCTGTACAGCTTTAACAATTAAGGATGGAATTTTCAATTGAAAAGGTTGAGCACCATGCTTTGCAACCGTATTAGCTTAGCTTTCATTCCTGCTTGCCACTGTGCTCCCAGGCTCTCGGAGAGGACGTCTGTGTGACTTTCAGCCAAAGCGGTTCAGGAAAGTAGTCAAACTTTCAATGGGATTTGTGCTGCTAAATCCCTTAGGCACTTACGAAAATCTCACCCCAGAGTTCCATCAAAACAGATAAAATACAACATAAAAATAAACACAGTTCCAACCAGATCACAAAGTTGCACCTTCTGGCCCTTGCATCTATGAATGTTTTTATGTCCTAGATGAATAATAAAAGAGAAAAAAGGCTAGATGGAATTCTGAAGCCCACACCAGCAGAATGCTGATAGGAACAGAACAAATATACAGCTGCACAAACATGTCATTACTCTAGGTCACAAATTAACATAAAAGTAAAGCTATTTTCTCAGGGGAAAATTTGTGAAATAAACTTCAGATCTATTAAATGGCAGTGGGAAACGTAAGATCTGGCCGAAAACCACAAAAATAGATTTAAGACAGTTTTGTCTCTCAATTCTCTGTGCTCCATATTGCAGAGATTCGAGGGGACTACTGCATACAGTGTTGCAATTCTTAGTTGCCACTGGAACTTGGAACGTCTTGACTTGTATAGGGACACAGTTGACTTGAAATAGTCATTTAAAAAAATTAAAAGTAGTTTTGGGTATCACATATGTCTGGGTCTTCCTGCCAATTTGTGATTTTTTTTTTTTATCACAGTTTTCAGTAACCTGTCTCTGGCTCTATCCTCTTCTTCAGGTTTAATATATATACTGCTGAAGCATATGGTTGATCGCCACAATCTTTACTATGCATTTCTCCCTGCTAAACTGGAGAAGAAGATCCACTTTGCAGCTGTGAATCAGGCCCTTGCAGCTCCGATCCTCTGTCTGTTTTGGCTCTATTTTTTTTCATTTTTGCGACTAGGTAAGGGTTATCTATCAGTGACAAGCTTGAAATATGGCTCTATGATCTTGTAGTTAAAGCAGAGGGACCAGGATTCTGCTCCCAGCTCTGTCACTAACTTGTCTAAAGTCATGTGGGAAGTTTCTTAACCTCTCTGAGCCTCTAGCTGTGCATTTTTAAGACAGGGATAATAATCCTTACCTGCTTCATGGGGATATTGCAAGGCTTACCATCTTCACAGTAGTTTGAGATCCTCTAACAGGAGGTAATAGGGGAGGGCAAAGTAGACAAACACCTGTTAAGAATGGTCTAGATAATACTTAGTCCTGAGTGCAGGGGACAGGACTAATGACCTCTCAAGGTCCCTTCCAGTCCTACGATTCTATTACATTTAACTTTTAAGCTGTTAGTTGACACATTCTCTCACTGATCCCCACTCACATTGGCCTCAAATTATAAATGTTCATTGTGCCACAAACTTGTTTTATTAACAGAGTTGCTGGGGGAAGTTGGTGGCTTGAGTTTTGGGCACCTAGAACATTATTGGAGGTTGTTTGGGGGTTTTGTTACTCATGATGCACTTGAAGCTTTTGGTGCTGTGGAGAAGATTCAGCATCTTTTTTCTTCCCCCAACTTCTCCCTTTGGGTTGGGGATAGAAAATATTGTGAGATTCCATTCCCTTGACATAACCACTTATGACACTGTAATTACTGTTAAAGTAGTGTATCTGTTAAAGGGCCAGTATCCTGCTCCTAGCAAAGGCCTATTCCTGATGTTTCAGAGGAAGGCAAATGCCCACAATATGCACTGGCTAATAGTTAAAAATATATGATTGTCTTGTTTTGCAACTAGGAAGCTAAATGCTGATTGATCAAATTATCTGTTGGTGTGATGATCTGCCCTGCCGTGCAGGGTACCTGAGTTTGATCCTGTTTGTTGACTTAGGATTGCACCCACTGTGAGCTAAGCACTTTCTTAGAAGGATGGTCCCTGCTCCAGGTTGCTCACATTCTTAGTCTTGGAGTTTTGGTCTCTAGTGCAGCAGTAGCTGAGAGTGCAGTGACAGCAGCTCATGTGGCTCAGGAGAGTGGTTTGTATCACTCCACAACGGTTGCTGTGAATGCTCAGATGGTATTGACTGGCACTGAAAGCAGCTGTCTAGTACCCTAAGGATGATGCCTGAAATATGGGGCTTCTGAGGATGGGAGAGAGAAAAGCGGGGAAGGTCTTACAGGTTAAGACATGGATTTAGAGAGCTCCTCTATATAAGGGTCAGGAAAAGATCCTTCTATTGTGCTGTATGTAATGAGTAGGTCATGAAATCAGTGTGTCCCACATGGTGCTTTGTTAGCTATTTTTTTTTCCTCTGTAGAGTTTTTCTTCTTTAAATCATAGAATCATAGAATATCAGGGTTGGAAGGGACCTCAGAAGGTCATCTAGTCCAACCCCCTGCTCAAAGCAGGACCAATCCCCAATTTTTGCCCCAGATCCCTAAATGGCCTCCTCAAGGATTGAACTCACAACCCTTCTATTTTGTTCCATTCTCCAGAGAGTGAGCGTTCTTCTCAGATAAGCTATTTTGTGATCAGTGTGATTTGTTTTTGTTGCTTTTACCTACTTGAACCACTTATGACATTCCATTTTGTATTCTGTTTGTTTTTTAAGGTTTTAAAGCTCCCACAACCCTCTTTACATTCCTAGTTGTCAGCATCACAATTGTCGTTTGTTTCGCTTATAGCTGTTTTGTCTGCTTCAAGTACCTGAGCCCACTGAATTACAAGGTAAACTCCTATTGAATGTATTGGGGAAATAACCACTAGCATTTGCACTGTGCTTGGCACTTCACAAACTAGTCCCAGGGAAGCACTTCAGTAGGAGCAGGATCTGGCCACAAGGGGTTCAGTCCTATAAGATGATGAAAACATGCTGCTAAGTAAAGAGGCAGGTTGTTTTGCACACAAGGGGAGGGAGGAAGGGGAGCGTTGGAAGCATGAAGAGCAGTATGGGAGGCAGGTACGAAGTGGGAAGCTTTGGAGGAGCACAGGCAGCAGCTGAGGTTTCAGTGTAATATATAATGGGACATTGTGCTAAATCTGTTCACTAATAACCTGATGTTTATGATCAGTTCCATGTAACTGATTGATTTACCAGGTTAATACTTTCTCCTTACTGTCTTTATATAGATAGAATTGCCAAGTGGAAGAGGAAGTGACGCTGATGCAGAAGCAGCTCCAAGATCTGCTGTAAGCCCTTAGCAAAAAGTATTTTTTACCCTTTCAAGGAAAACAAACTCCTGACCCTGCCCAGAAGAGGGCTTGTGTAGGAGATTACTAGTCTGAATGGTGTCAGGGTAGGTATTAGCTGACTTGAGGGTCAGATGATCAGAACACTGCGCTTACCTATTTGAAAGGGTTGCTCTAAAAATACCTTCTGACTGAAGCCTGATAAGAGTAAGAGAGAGCGATTTTAAATACCCTTTACTTCCAATAGCTACTGTGTTGTGTTCTGATTAGCTGGGTCTCACACCAAACACTAGAAGATTAGTTGCATTTGAATGCTGACTGTGCAATCACACTGCTTGGAGACTGAGAGGTGTGATGTGCACAGTAGGGTTTCAGTGCCACGTCACCAAAACATGACGACAAGACTTTATTTGCACTGGGTTTTGAAATACTGTTTGGGTGAATACAGATACCTCAGTGGGCGAGAGCCCATGTGATATGCAGGCACACTTGAGTTTTGCACTAGGGAATTTATTTTGAGGGACAAAGGGCAATTTTAAGATGAAGGGGACAGAGTCGGGGGAACATAAGTAAAAAGGAGGAATTTTTGGGGGAAAGATTTTAAATAATAAATTATCCCAATATTTTAAAAGTATACTAGAGACTAAATAATAAAACTCCAAATGTTTGCAATTTCAGGTGTATCTCCCACGGGTCTTGCTTAGTCATCCTACGGAAAGGACAGCACTGGCTCAGAAGGAGCAGCAGTCATATGGCACCATGGGTACTGACGCACTGGCAGAAGACAGCATAGCCTACTTTGGGGCACCTGCAGTAATTGAAGAGGCATAGAAGTATTTCTGCAGATCTCCAGGACTAACACAAGGTGGTGCACTTGGTCCAGCGTTAACAGAACTGATCCCTCAAGCATTCTGATTTATTTACCCTGTCTGCAGAAGAGGAACAGAAATAATTCAGCGCATGATCTGCAGCTCTACTTGGGAGATTAAAAGGCAGCCACCTTGGGACCGATTGTTTTACAGGCCATCTACACACATTGTGAAACAAGTCTGCTGAATGATATGAAGGAGGCAATCCTCAGGGACTACTACTTTGGGTTTACTGTTGAATCACTTGCCTTATGGAGAGATTTCACTCTTCACAGAGATAAAAGGTCACTGAAGCAAAGCAGCCCCACAACCGTAGGTGTCAATTTATTTGAAATGACTCCCCTTGAATTTTAATCAGCGCCAAGGATTTATTAATCACTGGGATTGATAAATCCAGAAACTGTCAGTTTTGATGAAAATTTGAAAGCAAATACTACCCCTACAGGTGAGAGCCAGGAAAAAGGCTTGTGGTGTCTCCTCTCCCCCACCCCAAAATACCCAGTCCACACAACGTTACTTTGATGAAAGAGACGAGGGCTTTATTGTGCACTTTGATTGTGAATGTTCCAAATCCAGAGGACTTTTGTGAATAAGGGATTGATCTGCTATAACTTTTATATATTTTTGCAGGGGATGCATTAGTTACTTTCTGTTCCTTGCACAAGAAATATTCACCTGCCAACAATAAAGGATGTAAACATTTTATCTTTTTCTTTTTTTAATCTCTCTGGTTACCGTGACAAATTTCTGCCAATTTCTGGTAAGTGCCAATCGTATGAACTGTAAGATGTTACACCGTTTTTAAGTATGTAGTAGGAGCCAATTTATCCTAAAGCTACATTGTGTCAAAGCATAACTAAGCAATAATCACATAACAATAAAACACTGAGTTCAGCGAAATTCTAGAGCTGTCTTTGTTGACTATCGTTCTTTGCATATTAAACACTCATGTGCCACCTCAGAGACCTACCAATATTAAGATACTAATAAGTGAGTGGGCCTCTGGGACCCAATCCTGCAACATGCTAAGTGGCTGCCGAGAAAGTGAGTACCCTTGACATTCCTGCAGTGAATCTTGTTGATTTGTATAGAAAATCCTTTTGTTCTTGTTCTGAGTTTTCTACTTGTCTCTCCTTAAACTGTGAACTCCTCAGGGCAGGACTACTGCTTCTTGACTGTCTGAAAAATGACTGACTAACATGTCTTGAGTGGTACCACAAATAAAGGTGTTCAGTGTCTTTTAGGATTAGCCCTATGTTCCCAAAGATCTGTTTTCCTGCTCTCTTGCTGGACTAGTGCTGAGAATGTCAGAGGAGATGATGGAAGGAACAAATTGGCAGAGTTTTGGAGAGGAGTCCTATCCTGTGAGTCAGAGGATACATAAAAACACCTGATTCTACAGAAGTAAGTGAAGGGATCCCTCCTATTAAAAAGGGCTGCATTTGTGCCAGACTCTTCTGCCTTAAGTCACTTATATGTTGTCCCTTTCCTTTTTAAAACTCTGATAGAATTGCCAGAAGTGAATTATGCATTGGATGCAAACCACTACTGGAAGGTTTGGACTGAAACCAAGTAAAAAAGGATATTCTGAGCTACAGCTTCTACTCCACATTCTGACTTGTACAGGTATTACATGTGGTTATGAGTAGAGCCTTACCAAATTCACAGTCCATTTTGGTCAAGTTCACGGTCATAGGATTTAAAAAATTGTAAATTTCATGATTTCAGCTATTTAAATCTGAAATTTCACGGTGTTGTAATTGTAGGGGTCCTGACCCAAAAAGAAGGTGGGGGTGTGTGTCGCAAGGTTATTGTTAGGGGGGTTACGGTACTCCTACCCTTATGTCTGCACTGCTGCTGGTGGCAGAGCTGCCTTCAGAGCTAAAACGCTGGAGAGCAGCAGCTCAAAAATAAGGGTTGCATGGTATGGTATTGCATCTTTCCTTCTGCGCTGCCTTCAGAGCTGGGCGCCCAGCTAACAGCCGCCACTCTCCAGCTGCCCCAAACTGAAGGCAGTGCAGAAGGAAGGGTGGCAATACCATGACCCCCTTAAAAAAAATCTTGACACTCTCACCCCACAAATCCCTTTTGGGTCAGGACCCCCAGTTTGAGAAACGCTGGTCTCCCCTGTGAAATCTGTATAGTATAAGGTAAAAGCACACAGAAGACCAGATTTTGTGTCCCATGACGTGTTTTTCATGGCCATGAATTTGGTAGGGCCCTAGTTTTGAGAATCCTGCTATTCATGGCCATATTAGAGGCAATACCAGAAGGAAGCCTGGTAATTCTGCCGTCCCACTTTTCAATTGTCCAGTTCAAGTTAAACTTTAACATCCTCTTCACTTGCATCTATGTAAGCAGTTCTCACCCCTTTTGTTAGGCACCTTCACTGGTAATCATGATGCTGAAGGGTTTGACTCCCACACTTGTCCTGTTAGCTGTGGCTGGACACCAGTCAGGAATCGTTGTCTTCCACAGTAGAACTCAGTTCTATCATATTTGTTGCCACTGATCTACTGACTGAGGTCCTGGGTCTGATATCTAGGACAAGAGTGAGCTTAGTATTTAATTTCCTTTGGTGTCTGTCCTCTCTGCGCTCATGAAAGGCAGAAGGCTGACAGTCCTTGACAATGAAGCTTCTCATCCTCAGGACAGATTCATCATGGACAGTGGCAATAATAGTGCCAGCTTCCACACGCAGCCCTGCTCTAGATTCTAGATCAAAAACGAGCTGAAGCGGGGAGGAATTTCCAACTCACTGAGTAGTCATTATATGGCCTCTGCTGAGTGCTAGCAAGGGGTCTGATGCAGAAGCTTATTTTACCTAGGCCAACAAACCACCATGTAGCAACCACTCTTGGTCACCATCAACCTATGATAATGTTGAACTCACAAACTGTACCTGTGAGAGGCTCTGTATCCATTACCAGTTCCCTGAGGCATCCAGTCCCTTTCCATTTTTGTATCCACAGTATTATAACTGAACTGTAGCATGATCTAGTGCACTCACTTTCTCAGTTTGGCTGGGGGATGGAAGCATCCACTAGTAAATTACAAGACCTCTGCCTAGCAGCACAGAATAAAGGCTGCTCTGACCTAAGTTTGCTATGTTGTCCTTTGGGTCTATTTCAGAGCTGGAAGAAATTCAGAAACTGCACTGATTGTTAGTTCATTCTTTTGTGCTGGTGAAAGTTTCCAAGAGAATAAAATTAGATCAGTAATAGGAACTCCCCACATTCCTTGCTGAGCCTTAGAGAAAAAGCATTTCACAGTAAGGGATGGAAACTTCAGCAAATGTGGATATTGGACTGTACCATATGTGAAATTCATATTCAGAGGCATTGTGCATTCTTTACTGAACCTCTTATAAATCCTTTGGCAAGCAACATAAGCAAATGACCCAGCTGGAGTTGCTGATCCTAACTATCAGAAGCCGTATTTCCTAAGATTCGAGGCCTGCAAACCTGCCTGGTATACCTCAGAAAGAACAACTGCCTCACCTTCTTGCTAAGTCATTACTTGCTTTCGGAGCAGCAGCTGTGTCCTGGAACTTGGTGTTTCTATGGAACTTGAATTTTAGGGAGGCCTGACATTCAAGTGTGACTAAAAGTGAGAGATACTATATACTGTACACATAGCAAAAAACCACATTATCCAGAGTGGAAGTATGGAGCCTGTTTCGGTGTCTCTGTACCTGGGTGCATTTCTGTTCATCTTCATGCAGTTTGCAAGGACTGAATTCAGTTTAGAAAAGAAAAAAGTGAAGTACAAGCACTGACAGCCTAATGTATTACGAAAAGATGGAGTCAGCCTTGGAGAAGTGGAGAGGGAAGTTTTCTCAGCCACTAGTTGAAGTGTGGTGGGTAGGATAGTAGGATCTTTGTGAAAGATTTTTCTCCTGCCTACCTGTCATCACTAACCTGATCACACCAAAGGCTATGACGTACGGTCTATGCAGTGCCTACTCTTGGATGGAACAATACTTGGAAACAGGTTTTTATCTCTACTGGATGGATTCCCTCTGCTAGGGAGAATATTTTTCTTTTAACGATCTATAACCCTCTCTATTAACAAACACAATGTCCATTTTCCTGTTGTGCCCTGATGGCCACACAAATATTTCTGCTAGATCCCAAAGTGACTTAACAGGCAGCTGTGCTCGTACTCTGCACCTAACAGCTGCAAGTGTCTGCTTCAGATAGTTTAAAGCTAACAAAACTTGGGTATTTTGTACCCTGAGGGCAGCTGTTCCCCAGGTCATAACAATGAACAAACCAATAAAGGCAGATGCACTGAAAATTGACCCATGGGGTCAAGTCTCTGGCTTGCTGATATATCTCCTGGCTCTTGCTAACATCTGACATCAAACTGGTCAGGTCTGTGTGCAGAGCTCTCAGATCTCAGTTGCAGCAAGTATGACACCCCAGTTTTGTTCTCTCAAGTACAGAATTTCTGGATGACCTCAAATTGGTCTTTGTTAGTACAGTCTATAAGTAGTTGCCCTTTGGGAAGGGCATGAATCAAGGCCAGCTGTGTTTTTTGTCTACACAAGGCCTTAACTTCTAATCCTTCTGACAGAACATAGAGAATGGGGCTCTGTGAATTAGCTGGCCCAGTATGTGAAACTACCCTTCCACATCCAGTGTGTCTCCATTACTAATCTCTTCCAATTTGGAGCTTGCAATCCCCCGTTCAATGAATCTGGATTCCTGGCTGACACCATAAGCTGTCCCCTCTCCTGGGGGTGGGTAGGATTAGTTTTCTTCTGTGGTTGCTTATTCCCTTCTTTCCTGAAGAAGCTCTGGTACAGCATAAAATTGATCTTCACAGACCTGAATGCACTGAAATTCCCTCCTGGAGACCAGGTTTTATGACTAGAGGATAGTATGTTGCTCTTTTGTAGTATTAAATATGGATTTCACTGACTTAAGGAAGCTAAAAATATATTTGCAATGTCCATTTTGGATCGAGTGCTAGAAGTCCTGTTTGGAAATGGCAAAAGCAGCAATGCAATTTTGCCTCAACTCTGGCAATTAGGTTTAGAATTTCCTTCTTTTTTACACGTTGTGTGTCTACGTTTGAAAGCTGTACTGAGAACAGCAACTTAATCGTGGCCACTCTCACTTTAGCTGCAGTCACTTTTCCCTGAGGCTTGTGAGTGGGGTTACTGAGTCAACATGGTTTCTAAATGACTACCTAGAGCACTATATTCTCCCCCATACACATGTACAGCAGCTTACCCCAACCTAAAAAGAGTTGCTGGGGGAGAAAATATGGGACTCTCTCGGGGATTGGTCAGACCATACTGGAATGCCATGTTAACACTTAAAAAGGATCTTGAAAAATGGTTCAGAGAAGAGCCCTGAGAATGAACTGAGGAAGCAACAATTGACTGTTCTGGATGGCTAAAGTTAGGCTTCAGTGGGAGCTGTTCGTGCTTATGCCTCTGAAAATCCAGCTATTGATTTTTTTCAAAGGTGTTGAATATCTGTAGGTCCCATTTAACTTCAGTTGGATTTTTCAGGTGCTCAGGCCTGCCTGTCAGAGGTGCGCACTTTAGTTAAACATTTTGTGAAATTTGATCTGAACCTGAGTCAGTGGCAAAGCTGTGACAAGAACCTAGATCTCCTGCCTCACTGTCCCCTTGTTCTAACCAACAGACAAGCTCCCCTGCCACAGCTGCAGGAAAAGGAATCCCTTTCTGATCTATTCTACAAGGGGGGAAAAATGCTAAGTCAGAGAAAGATCACCAAATGTGTTTGCTTCATCAACATACACAAGAGTATAGCGGCGCGGCTGGGGTGGAGAGCAAACTCACCCCACAGCAGCAGTTCCTTCCCCCAAGGCTGAGGCGGACTCCCCACTCTGAGCGTTGCAAGCTGGTGCACACCTGTCTGCCCTTCCATCTCCATGAGGAGCTGTTGGGCTAACCCTGAGTAGCACTGCAATCTCCTGCACAGGCTGCGATGCCACTCAGTTTGGGGGCTGCATCAAACGTGTTTTTACAGTCCTTTCCAAGATTTCATGGACTTTATTCAAGTTCACGATTACCAAGACCTCTGTGACAAAATCACAGCCCTGTGCATGAGGGTGTGCTAGGGTATCAAGGTTTGATCACTGAGAGTTTAGGATGGCTGCCTCATTCATGGTGAAGCCATAACTGAGTTGTACTACCCTAAATAAGCGCCAATACAACCTTCCTACCACACCATCCTCTACTCTGTGTATCTTACAGATTTAACTGCATAATACTTGCGAGATTCTCAAATGTATAGGTACTATTTCAGCCTTCTGACTGTAAAACCAGGTTTCTGTACGTGTCTTAGAGCAAAATCTTTTCTATGAAGGCATAAGGCATTGGGGTTAAGATTTGGTGTGTCTCAACCTGCCTGTGGCAGCTCCAAGGGAGTTTTCTGTTGGAGGTAGTTTAAGCTTTAGTCAGGTTTCTCTGATTCTTTTGCTTCGGTGTAGTGTCCCAGGTGCTTCAGGTGGCTCAACCCCCAAACAGCATACAATCAAAATCTGCTTCTTTAGAGAAACATTCAAGAATTCTGAGAAGTAAAATGAGCTGTGTGTCGGGGACAAATAGGAGTCATTAAGCAAATACCTTCCACTTCCCAATTAAAAAAAAAAAAAAAGTGGAGACGACAGTGCTGTCTAGGGGTTAGAGCAGGGGCCAGCATTATATCTGAGTTCCAGGAAGTTAGTGAGAAGTGTTGGGCAAGTTGCTTAATTTTTCTTTATCTAAGTTTCCCCATCTGAAAAATGGGGTAAGAACCTTTCCATACCTTTGTTCAACCTTCTGCCAGCGTACGCTAACTAGGTTAATATCAAAGCATTACTGTTACAGTGTGAGAGAGTGCAGGGACAGATTTCCTTTCAGCCCCTACGTCCAGGCAAGAGCAAAGCTAGAGCACAATAGGCACAAATATATTTTTAGAGGAAAAAAACCCCAGCCATGTCAGTCTGTTTCTAAAACAGGTTCCCATCTGCTCAGCCGAGAGACGCTCATAGAAGTGTTACTCAGACCCCTGGTAGATGAAAGGTTAATACATGCTGTCGGAGCACAGTCTATAGCTGCTGTTGCAGAGTCTGTCCTAGACTAGGACGGAAATGTGACTGGGCTCAGCTGGAGGGGAATTAGTACAATCCGAAGCAGGGTGAACCCTCGCCCGCACTAAGTTGGACTGAACCAGAGCTACCATGCGAGGAAAGGCAAATCTTAGCAGCAGCACACCTTCAGATTTCACTGGAGAAATGCTGACAGCAAAGCCGCTTCCTGTTTCTATCATTTATCTAAGTGCCATCTCCTGTCTTGCTTGTTCTTCATTCAGCCTCCGCTTACCTGACCTCTGAGAGTGCACACGAACAAGTAGTGCTCTTCCCAGAGTGGAGTTTGTACAATGTCCTTGTTGTTGGAGGCAATGACAGAAGGAGGTGGGCTCAGGGGTGAGCCCAATGGCCCTATAAACAGTTCCCTGTTAATATTCCATCCCTGACAACTAAGCATGAAAATACAGACTAGCTGGCATATTTTTCAGCTTAACAGATGTGGTAGTAAGTGATGAGCTTAAAAAAATGTTTTAAAGAAACTGAACTAAAGGACGGCGCATAGTGCAGGGGCTCATGTCTGGGATAGGGAAGCAGGTGCCCAAGGCCAAGATTTTCCAAAGTGACCAGTGCTTTGGGGTGCCTCACTTTTTGACATACAATGTGACACTTTAAAGGGGCCTGATTGTAACCAGGTGGGTGCTCAGTACCGTCTGCAAGTCACACCTCGCTAAGGTGTTACAAGTTGGGCCATGATCAGTTATCACTTTGGATAAGCATGGCAGTGTTCTTTTTCTATACCTTCCATTCACCTGCTGGGAGAGTCACTGCCTCCATTTACGCCTCAGTTTGCCACTCTGTAAAATGGAAATAATGAGGCCCTTCTGTGACCATCACCTATGGCAGTTTGAAACAGCAACTGTAGAAGTGGATTCTTTTATTTTGAGGTGGAACTGTTGACGTATTGAACTAGCCAGGAATAATACATTGTGATTTGCTATCTTCAAAGCTCTAATTAGAACTTATGAGAGAGAGAGAGAGAGAGAATTTTCTTTATGGGACTATGCTTCATGCAGTCAGCTTTGGGAAGAAAGGCAGGGTTACCTGAAATGTAGTTTTCATTTGCTCCCTTAAGATGGGGTGCTTTGCATGAATATGGTCCCTGTTCGTGGAAGGGCCTAAGCACAGTTGGAGCCTGGTAAGCTCTACAGTGCACTCTGCTGCTGGAACTGGTGTCCCCTTCCTGATGGGAATTTAAGAAAGAGGAGCTCATGCTGGGCACAACTCGCCTATGGGTAAAAATGGATCATTCAGCACTTGTCTGTGTATAAATATAACTAGCTGGAAAACAACCAACAAAGCCTGAATGGGTCTAATTCTCCTATAAGCATCAGCATAAACCCTATCAATGCTCCTGGCATTACATATTCACTGTGAGTGGAAAATTTACTGTAAGGGAGGAGTTTTAGACTTCAGTTATAAGAATCATGTCATAGCAAGTGAAATGAAGGACATCATTTTCCGTGTTTACATCAACTGGCCTGAAATCAATATGGATTTATGCCTTGTCTCCTTTGACTGTACCCACCAGAGCCTTTCCTATCCAAATTCTTCCAAGCAAAGATTTATCTTCACTGAATGCATTTTGTATATTGAACCTTCTATAAGTAAAAACTACTTTTCCAAAGTCCAAGGTTGTCTTTACATCAGAACTGGCTGACCAGCCTAGTACCTTCACCAAACACCACTGTAAGACTTTGTTTTACAGAAAATGAGGTGGAGGAAAGAAATTATGTTAATGAAACTTTTCAGCGGCTAAAGAGCTCTGCTCCTGGATCAGAGAAGCAGTTTGTGTTTGTGAAAGCCATGGCTACTGCTTTGAGGATCCTTTTTGGAACAGCTTAGGATAGAAATTATTCAGCCAGATGCTGAGACAAGCTCTTTTGCTGGGTGAAAAGTTTCACAAAGAACAGAATCTACAACAAATCAGCTGCTACTCTGATGAATGCCAAGATGCCCAGCTGGCTTAGGAACAAATCCCATTCTTTGTGAAAGGAGCTATTCGTCATTCTTATTAGCATTATTCATCATCGCTGCATCACAATCATCAACTAATGGAGAACATGAAAATTCAAAAAAATGTTGACTGGCTCTTCTTTTGAACCCTTTAGAAGAATATGACCAATTACCATACGCTTCCGCTAATGAGTCCTCCATCCAACGCTCGGGTATAATTTGCTCAAAGCTGTGATAGCCAGATATCAAAACCAGCTGTTAAGGTCACACCAGAGTTTTGTCCATAAAAGAGGCGATGCAAACAGATCTTCTCCATCACCACATTTGGATAATGTCATAACTTGCAATTCAGACACTGGGGTTGCTTCAAGTTTTCTATATTAGGTGTTGTTATAAATAAAGCAAGAAGTGGACAGCAGGGTGCGTTGTTTCTGTTTTTTAAATAAACTGAGTATGCACGTGATCATGATAGTGACAGGACACAGGTTAAAGTTTTGGACATACTACTTTAACTGTGTTATTAGCAGGTGTGATTGACTAAAAATGTAACTTTAAAAAAATGTTGTTTTCACCCTATATGGTGGTAAGCTTTGCATTTCACTCTTCCTAGATGAAGAAAAGAGTATTCGCTCCTGCTGCAATTGGATTTCTGTATTTTAGAAACTTGAATACGAGACAACGGGAACATTTGAGTCAAACTTAATTAAAAATAAAAAATTAATGACAGATATTTCTACTGATCTTTGAAAAACCTAAATTTTATGTCCAGATCTGGTCAGTCAATTCCATTTTCTTGTAGCCTTTACAGTGTCTCTCTGTAAAAGAAAAAATTTTAACATGGAAAATTGACAAAACTGATATAAAATTCTGTTTCCTTTGTTGTACAGAATGTGGTGCTCACTCATTTTCTCTCAGGGGCTGGTGGGCTTTATCATCGGTGTCTCAAATTACTCAGTGCAACAAACGCTGAACCATCAGCAGGAACATTTAAAAGAAAAAAACAACTGTCTTGTTAAAGACGGGGCCTGGGAGGGCTGCTGTAACCTAAGAAGTTGGAACAGACTCATTTACTTTCCTCTACCTCCTTTTGTTCAGACCTGGCCCCTAAAAGTAGAGCTACACCAGAAAGAAAATGAAACTGCTTCTGAGCTTTCGACTTACTCACATTAGAAAACTGATCTGGCAGGCATCATATAGCAAACTTCACTTCCACTTATTTTGTCTGTGCTGTGACTGATCAGTCCCTGGGGAAATATTCATTTATATTAGTATACAGCAATGTTTCCTGATATTGTAGCAGATGTCTGCATAAGCAGTAAAGATGTGACAGGGTGACCTATTGCCCTGAAATGTAAGACCACACGTGGGGGTATGAGGAAAGGAAGACAAATATGAGTGTCCAGAAGCCAAGGACTTAACCAAAAAAGGAACGTATCAGGGCCTGCAAACACCCTCTCATCCCCATGGGAAAGCACTTTCACCACAGTGTACCTGGAATAACTCAAAAAAGGCCCCTCCCTGTAGCAAATTCTTTCTAGGAACAAGAGGATGATTCTTCATTTACAGCCTGTGCCTGCAAGCAATAGAGAATAGAGTGAGAACACAACAGAATATTTTACTAATGAAAACAGAGGTAAAGCACGTGCAGATTGTGTTGCTCATGTCCCTACTGAGCTGGGGGACAGTCAGCATTTGGAGAAGTTTGAGCTGAACTTTTTTTTAAAATTTCCCTTCCATCCCAGACTCCCAAATCCTCCTGTTACTGGTTAAGTCATCCCATCATGCCTAGCAGAAATCTCATTACAATCAGATGCCACAGCATGAAAGGTACTGGGATATTAGCAAGGGAGGAAGTAAGCAAAAACCTTCCAGGTCAGGTTTTTCCTTTTGCTCAGAACAGAGCTTAAAAATTCACCACAGAAGTTTAATAGGCTTTTCTTTATTGAATGATTAACTGCTGCAGTAGTTCAGTTAGTTATGCATTAAAATGCTATATTTCCCACCTTTCAGTACAGAAATCTAATGCATATTATTAGCAGAGAAGTGACGCCATAACCCCTGAATATAGATTATCATCAGCTGAAAATCTCAAGATGCCACATGGTTGTAGTAACTAAGGAAATTTACTCCTCCAAAGACGCATCTAAATCAAACAAGATCTACTCCCCGCTGCATCTCCAAAGCAAAGAGAATTAACAGGTGTCAATGCTGACATTCAGAGTTCTGCATGTGAAAAGACACATTTTCATCTTACATTCTTATACTGTTTCAGTTCAGCCTGCTGGTGAAGAGTAACTATTACACCCTAAGAATACTACATCTGAATAAACAGCTGCTCTATTTTATTTTCTATTATATCTTGTTCAAGGCAAGCTTCCATATCATAACACAGGCCATACTGAGGTCACAAGTGCCTGAAGTTAAAGGCACCTCACACAGGGGAGTTATTTTCCCTTCTCCCGCCAGAGTTCCTCCTTTTCCACTCTCCCCACAAATTGCTGAATATCTGCGGCAAGAAGTTCCGGTTCTTCAAAGGCTGCGAAGTGGCCACCTCGTGGCATGAAATTGAAGGAGATGATATTGATGTACTTCTGCTGCGCCCAGGACCGAGGTGTGTGCAGGACTTCATTGGGGAAGGAAGCAATACCTGTAGGCACTTGCACAGGGAGCCTGAAAGGGGATAGAGAGAAGAGAAAACAACTTTGTCCTTCTAGAACACTTTTCAATAGCGAATCAAAGTGCTTTATAAACAGGTTAGCAAGACTCAGAACCCAGCTGAAATAGGAATTATATTCCCCTTCTACAGATGGAGAAACTAAGACAAAAGTTAAGTGACGACAGGGTAGTGATAGAGCTAAGAATATAATCCAACTGACTCCCAATCCCTGGCTCTAACTACTAGACACCATCACCTCCAATTCCTGAAAAGACTTTAAAAGGACGTGGCTTCAAATTTTATGTAAATATAGGACCTGACTTCGTACAGTTTGTGAAGTACCCTCAGAAGGGGCACAGATACTCAACACAATTAACGTTAAGAACAAGGGGGAAGGAATGCAAACCAAAACAGGGAAAGAGCAGGTTAAAGAATATTTAGAGAAGATGGACGTATTCAAGTCAGCAGGACCTGATGAAATAGCTCGCAGGATACTTCAGAAACTAGCTAAAGCAATCACTGAACTGTTAGCAATTATCTACAAGAACTCCTGGATGATAGGTGAGGTCCCAGAGAACTGGAGAAGGGCACACACAGAACCTGTCTTTAAAATGGGGAACAAAGAGCACACAAGGAATTACAGACCAACCAGCCCTACTTCAATACCTGGAATGATATTGGTACAATTATTAAACAATCAAGTGGTAAGCATCAGAGGATAATAGTGTTATAAGGAATAGCCAGGATTTGTCAAGAACAAATCATGACAAACCAACCTCACCTCCTGCTTTGACAGTGTTACTGGCCAAGTGGAAGAGTGGGGGAGCTATCAACATGATGTATCTTATTTTAGTAAGGCTTTCAACGCAGTCCCACGTGACATTCTCATAAGCAAACTAGGGAAACATAATCTAGCTGATATTACTGTAAGGTGGGCGCACAACTGGGTGAAAGACCACATGCAAAGAGTAGTTATCAATGGTTTACTGTCAAACTGGGGAGAGCATATCTAGTGGGGTACTGCAGGGGTTTGCCCTGCGTCTAGTACTACACAATGTTTTCATTAATAACTTGGGTAATCGAGTGTAGAGTACGCTTATAAAATCTATGGATGACACCAAGCTAGGACAAGTACAAAGTACTACACTTGGGAAGGAAAAATCAAACGTACAACTACAAAATGGGGAATAAATAGCTAAGTGGCAGTACTAGTGGAGAGGATCTGGGATTATAGTGGATCACAAACTGAATATGAATCAACATGATGCAGCTGCAAAAAGGGCTAATGTTCTGGGGTGTATTACCAAGACTGTCGTATGTAAGATGCGGAAGGTAATTGTACTGTGTCCTATTCTGGGCGCCACACTTTAGGACAGATGTGGATAAATGGGAGAGAGTCCTGAGGAAAGCAAATAAAAGGTTTAGAAAAACCTGGCCTATAAGGAAACTTTCAAACAACTGGGCATGTTTAGTCTTAAGAAGAGAAGACTGAGGGAGGAGCAAATACCAGTCTTCAAATATGTTAAGGGCTGTTATGAAGAGGAAGGTAATCAATTGTTCTCCATTTCCATTTGAAGGTAGGACAAGAAGTAATGGGCAATTTAGGTTAAATATTAGGAAACACTTTCTAACTATAAGGTTAGTTAAGCTCCGGAATGGGTTTTCAAGGAAGGTTGTGGAATCCCTATCATAAGGTTTTTAAGAACAGGTTGGACAAATACCTGTCACGGATGGTATAAGTTTACTTGGTCCCACCTCATTACAAGAGGTTGGATTATATGATTAGATGAGGTTCCTCGGAGGTTCCTTCCAGAGGAAGGGGAAGGGGGGAAGTAACCACTGAATGGAAGTCTGATCAAACTATACCAAGGATCATGTGTTTGACAGGAATTCAAAGGACTGCAACAAAAACTATGAGGGAACTGGATGGGTTATTTATGCGGGAAGGAAGATTAGAACTAAATATGGGGAACTTGCCAAGACAACTGAAGGGTAGGAAATGTATTAAGAGTCTATGTATCTGAAGGGTGTAAACAGCAGTGATAGAAAGGAATCATTTAGAATGCTCCAAGGGGCTTTCAGTAGGAATGATGGGATGAAATTGAACAAAGGTAAATTTAGGCTGGATATCAGGAAATATTTCATAGCACTGAGGTCGCTCAGCCTGTGGAATAGTCTCCCGTGGGTGAAACTCTCCCATC
Source organism: Lepidochelys kempii (assembly GCF_965140285.1). Taxonomy (NCBI): domain Eukaryota; kingdom Metazoa; phylum Chordata; order Testudines; family Cheloniidae; genus Lepidochelys; species Lepidochelys kempii. Next base: position 159,159,212 of record NC_136382.1, read on the forward strand.
TATGCCATTTAAAACTGGACTGCACAAAGTACACAAGACTATACTGTAAGGAACAATTCTGCAGAGGCAGGTGGAGTGGAAGCAAATGGTTATAACCTCACGGGTCCAGTTTCTAGGATTTTATTGCATTTGTTGTAAACCAAGGGTACAATTCTCACAAGGATGTAAGGGCCAGATTTTCAAGGTATTTAAGGTGCTAAAGATGCAAACGGGCACCTACTGGGATTTTCAGAGTTCCTAAGCCCTATAGACATCTAATTCCCACTGATTTCGAGAGGGCTCAGGTATTTTTGTAAATCACACTATTGACCTATTTGCATCTTTAAGTGCCCAAATATCTTTGCAAATCTGGCCCTAAGTGACTTAGGAACCTAAGTCCCATTTTCAACAGTGACTTAAAGAGGCTTTTTTTCTAAGGCCAGGTCTACAGTAAAAAGTTAGGTCGATCCAGCAATGTTGCTCAGGGGTGTGAAAACTCCACATCCCTCAGCAATATAGTTAAACCAACCTAACACCTGGTGTAGACAGCGCTAGGCCAACACAATAATTCTCCCCTTGACCTAGCTACTGCCTATCAGGGAGGTGGATTAACTACTGCAATGAGAATCCCCCTCCTATCACTGTAGTGAGCATTTACATTGAAACATCACCACGGCACAGCTGCACCATTTCTACTGAATATGTAGCCAAAGGTACAAAGGTCAGTTAGGCATCTAACCTCCATTGAAAATCAATGGGAATGAGATGCCTAACTCCCATTCGGGTCTTTGAAACTCTTCCCCTTTAGCGCCTAAGTACCATTGACTTTCAATGAGTCAAAGGCTTCTATATGCTTAAATCAATTTTGAAAGTGGGATTTAAGCCCTTTTGAAAACTTCACCCCAAATCAAGATAAGCAGGATAACAAAACCAGATGACCAAGGGTGTAAGCTATGTAAGTGAACGCTGACTACAAGATTTAGTCAAGATGGCAAATACAGTTTAATTCATTAGCTGAACTAGGGTCTCAAATTGTTTGCACACTCTCTCTCTCACTTCACTAAGGTGTAAACATGGTAATTCTCACCAGAAGTTTAACAGTAGAGTTGCTGTAGGGAAGTCTCTTATTGCTGAGCAACATACTGCAACACATTTGGAAAATACAGCAAAAGTCAAGAAGTAGACTTGTCCAATCAATGCACAAAATACATACTGTGATGCAGCTTCTCCCCCACAATATTCACTAACCCACACCGTGTCACTAGCACACATGTATGTGCAAATTCAAGGAGGAGCACGTAAAGAAAGCCTCTTACTTCTCATGTTTCTGCGTACCAATCCCCTTCCCGAAATTCTCCTTGTAGAAACGCATTGCAGAAACCATGCAGCCTGGCACCCAATAGAGCATGACGTTAGTGAGAAGGTCATCCAGAGAGTACTTCCTGAAAAGGTCAGCATAGAAATGGCCTCAGGAGAGTTGAATGTAGTTTAGTTTATGGTAGAATAATCATTTCAAATCTTTATGGCTGTTTACTTTGGTTAAATTATAAAAATTAAAGCAAAAATGGCTAACGAAAAATAGTACTAGCACCCTAATTCAGAAAGGACTTGACACAATTCCTCACCCCAACCCTCCATTCCTACTAGCTCAAGTATTTCAGAGCTACCCCAACTATTTTAGCATTGCCCATTCCTGCAAGCCCAAACATTTTAGCACTCCCCCTTCCTGCTAGCCTGAGTATTTAGCACTCATATAGACATGTAAAGCCTAACACTTCAACATCCTTACAAGAGAGACAGACTCCAAAAAATATCCCAGCTCCAATAACACTGTCAAAAGAGGCCACGAACTAGCACCATCTATATCGTCCCCTCAGTGAAGGGGGAGACCAGAAGAGCATGTTGGGCAGCTTGTGTCATTTATTTTCATAAACCCTAAACACTAACATACGTTTTCAATAAAAGACTAAGTTAAAAAAACTACAGAAACTTGGCCAATCTTTGCTATGAATATAGGTTTCATACCCCACAGTAAACCTGTCATGGGGAGACATTATATTCAAATAATTTTCACTGGCCTTTTTCTAATGTGCAGTCTGGCTCAGCTTCAGCCAGGTAGCTCAGCAAGTTTTAGGGCTTCTTTAGAATCTCACACACAGATTTCTACCCCAAGCCAAGACTGACCCATTAGTAGCGAACTGTAACTATACATTTTTATGACAATGGTTATCTTAAAGTAAATAAATCTGTGAAGAGATAAAGATTTGCATTAGATTGAATCAGAAATGGTATTTTGTGAGCAAAAAATCTTTGGTGTTTGGTATAAACCAGATTCCTCCTCCCTCCACCTTCCCTGACATTTTCTCCGCTGTTTTTTAAATATGATATTAGTTCTAGTGAGAGGTGCCAGAATGACAACCGTAGAAACGAAAAGTCCTCTGCTTATCCATAAAACAGACACCACATGGGCAGTGGCAGGGCAAGTTTCTTCCATACACTGCCAGTGTACCTCTACCATGGCCTGGAGGGATCACAGATAGGTGTGAGGGTGTAGATCAGTCTTCAAGGCCCATTCACTTTTGGCCTCTTTCCTATGATTGCCAACACAAGTGTAATTTTGTTCTATTGTGGCCACACAGTTTCCTTGCAGGATGGCAGGTAAACCAAATTACTCCAACAGAGCTTTGAGAGACTAATGTGATCTAAACATAAGTCTGGGCTGAGTGACCTCCTCTAGAATAGGGCAAGAGCCCGATGGTGAGTCAGAGGAAGAGGTTGTTCCCACCTTTCTAGACCGCCATCATCTAGTTTCCGGAATTCAGGATCAGTCCACGTAGAAAACTTCTCCAAGATGTATGCAGCCAGCCCAACCGGAGAGTCATTCAGGCCACAGCCTGAAAAGGAGGAGAAAAATTAAAAATAAGTCTGGCGTACCCTGCTATTAATCTCCAATTGCCTTAGAAGCTCCCCATTATAGTACAGACCAGTTACAGCTGTTGGAACAGCTTTGTGAGGGCCAGGGGGAGGGCGTTTTAAGCTATCGTAAAGAGAACAAGTCAGAACCTATTATTGTCTAATCATTAAACATGGTAATAGACTCAGCATTACTCGGATACTGTATGTATTTAAAATTAAATGTAAGAGTCATATTTCTAATGGCTTTTTCTGCAAACCAATAAGATTAAGCTTTATGTGCCACGTAAGATTTGCCTCTGTTATTAAGTGGAAGCTACTGTCAAATACTAAGAGTATTACTGGGACAAATTCTGCTTGCCTTAAGGGCTACTTGTATGAAGAGAAGACAAGCAGGATTTAGCACATTGTATCAAACAGAACAAACTCTTTTTAGGGAATTCCATCTTGTCCTATATTACAAATACCCATTGCTTTACAGAGTTTGCTTTTCACCATTTCTGCTCTTTATTTTCTGCACTCAGCTTCGACAGTGAACTTACACCTACTTCTAGGTTTTTGCTCCCAAGTCAGAATATGTTAACATTGGGTGCCATAAGGGTTTCTCCTAGTTTTCAGTGATTTTGGGATCCTGACATTTTGCAGCTTCACATATGTCCAATTCTGGCTTCTAAAGGATGATACTGAAATGAGGAACGAGCATCTTTAAAACCCCATCCATGCTTACGGGGTGCATTTAAGGTTCCTGGATAAAATTATGTTAGCAACAGCTTTTACTTAAACAGGGATAATGCTAGCAAAGTTTTAACCATCTAGTGGCTGAGGCTTAAAAAGCAAGCTACCAAATGTTGTCATAATAGTTTTTAGCCTGAATAGCAGACTTTCCAATTTCACTGCGTAGGCATGCAGTGACCCTTGTGAAGTGGGCGGAGTAGATCAGTGTCTCCGTTTTCCAAATGGGAAAAACTGAGGCATTGTCTCCACTAGAGACATCTGCAGGAGTAAAGGACCATTGTTCTCTGATGCTCACTTGAAATGCAACTTTCATGCACATCCCAAAATGCTTCAGTCAACTGCAGTGAACCAACAATCAGTGCACATTTCCCCAAGAATTTGTAGGCATAAACTCAATTAAGTGCCAATGTGGATAAAATACAATGGCACAAATGGTGCACTGTCAACGGACAGTCAGATGACAGCTTACTCAGCTAGCAAAGCTCCATAGTTCACTGGCTGAGAATCCCTGCCCTGTCCGTCATGCCCTCCCAGTAGCATACCCTTTTCATCGGACATCCCACTGAGCACTGGTTTCCCCCACTTGACCAAGCCCCATCCAGCACACACATTATCCTTCCCCCTGGGAATGTTCCCTACCACAACTCCACAGGTGCTCAGCGGGTAATCTAGCCTCTGCCATGCCCTCCTCTCCCCTCAATATTCCCCTACCACCACAATTCCAGTAATGCCCCTGGCTCCAGCTCTGCAACTCCTGAGTCACCAAATTACCAACGATTCACAGCCTGAAAGTTCCATTCTGACAAATCATAGATGATTTGTAGGATCAAGACTCTCAGCCAGCAAACTCCGCAGCAGGAGAAGCAGAGCTGCCAACTGCAGTCACCTGTCAGTCCATCAGCTATCCTTAACCATAATTTAATTAGTGACTTAAGTATAACTAAGGTATAGCTGCAAATGATTAATGTGTTATGAGAAGTCTATGTATTATGAGAAGTTTATGCATAGATCGTTGTTTGTTTTTTCTGTAATTTTTAAAAAAAAAATAATTAAATTTAAATTAAAAAGTTAATTGGACAAAATAATTTAATTAGTGATTAGTAACTTTCTAAAAAAAAAAAAAAATCTCTGAAAGTAAGCCAGAACTTTTTCCAGGCACTGTGGACTTTTAGTCTGAGGTAACCATTTTGATTATATACTGCAGCATTCTTAAAAAACAGCTATTATTCTTCAATATAATTTCTGTGGCTACATTTTATAAAAAAGCATTACAGCACAATTCTTTTAGCGCAGCAATATTTCACTCAATCTCATGTAATTTAACTGAATACAGCTAAGGAAACTAAGTGTCTTATTCCACCTTCTAGAGTCAGTTGTCCCATTCAGTTACAAAAGGTGCTTTTAAATGGAAGCACTTGGAGTGGGATTCACAAGGGAGACTTAAGCATCTAACTGCCACTTCAGGAACCTAAGTCCAATATTTAGTCCACTGACATCCACAAAATTCCTGTTCTGCTCCTGCCCAACCCTGTAGGCTCCTAATATTCCACCACTAAGGTCACCGAAGAGCCTAAATTTCAGCATGTGCTCAGCTGCCTAAGTCTTGAAAGTGCCCAGCAGCTCAGCACCTAACTCATGCCTAAACCCAAGCAGGGTTCACAAACTAAGCATTCCCCACTTACCTTGCCTTTGGGGCCTGATCCTGTAGATGTGATTTGAGCACATTTTTAATCCACACAAAAGATACAAGAGGAGGAGGAGACGCTGCACCCTGCCCCTCATATCACATTTATCCCAGTAGTTAGAGCATTCATTCAGGATGTGGGAGACCTGGATTCATCTGCCTGATGTGGAACAAGGACTTGGGTTCCTCATCTCCAAGGAGAATGCTCTAACTACTTGGCTGGCAGGGGAGGGGGTATTCTGGGTAGGTGTCTCAATCTCTCCAGTTCAGACGTGTACCACTGTGGGTGAGCACTGCAGCTCTTAAGTCTCCCACTTTTAAGTCTCACCTGGACAGTTACCAGAGTGGCCTAGCGATCTGAATGAATTAGATAGTCTATGAGGAACAACCCATTGGTATAATAATAAATGTGGCCATTTTCAGTATCAAATGTAGCATCAGTTTAATATCTGATGCATTCTCTGTTGAGCGACTACACTCCTTATCGGGAATGTGGTGGTAGGAATGGACTTTGCAACCCCATAACATCATAATAGAAGTGGACAAGTCTTAATGGATATGTATAAATACATTAGTTATATAAACTAAAAAACATGCCAACGCCATTTACAGAGGGTCAGGCACACAACTGCATGCCCAGTTTTTACTTGCAACTTACTTATTTGTGCATTCAAAGGGCCAGTTAGCTGCACAGCTGGCCACATGTGCACCTAAATACTTGATATGCATGCACAACCCTGCTATCTGCATGCACAGAATAGGTGCATACCTTTTGAAAACACAAACCTCCAGTATTTTTTTCCCCCTGCAAACACTGATTTTCTGCACATTTTCTGAAATGTATTCTGTATTTAAGAAAAAAATGGAATAGCTCCAAGTGTAGTTTTCCCTGTGATCACAGGATGAGTGCACAGTGCTGTGGAACAGAGCCCGGCGTGGGATTATTCTTTTAATCCCAGTCCTGTCCTGTCCCGCCCTGCACCACCCACTCCCACCCGCTCCCGTATTGTTTCTTGTACTTTTATCCTGCTCCCACCCGCAAAAACCTTAGATCCCGCAAATCCCATGAGACAGATCCCCCACGCCACTTAAAAAACAAAACAAAACACGGTTGGTTAAGCTACTATATATATAAATAGAATTCATATACAATTTTTACCACTAAAAGAATAAAACAAACCTCGCTTAAACCATGTAAAAAATACTTTAACTCCTGTTATAATAGACATCAAATCTCTTTCTACCCCTCGCTTAAATTTAAGTATTAAAAGTTTTAAAGTGTTTTCCCGCAAATTACTGCAATCTGTTTTTTTTGTCCACCCAATCCCACCTGCAATGAAGTATATTTTACCCACTCCCACTATTATGGCAGCGAGTCCTACAGGACCCATGGGATCCCAGTCCTGCTGCAGGGCTCTTCTGTGGAGTTTTACAGTAATAAGTCTTTTTACCAACAGTGTCAGGCTTTGTAGCCTGTATGTGAGCATAGCCAGCCTCCACCAAGATCCTATAGAGTCCCTTTTTCAGGAAAGGAAACATCCGTCTGACATCTTCATCCTGGAAACCAAAGAGTCCTGGGAAATAACGTCCCAACAGAATGGACAGCAGCTGTGTAAATCTCATGCTCGTAACTGAAACCATATTTAAGTGAAGGCCTTTCACGTGGCTAAACACAATAAAAAATAAAAATTAACAAAAATAGTATTTGGAAACTAAATTACAAGTATTTTTAATCCATAAATTTAATGCACTAGACCAGGGGTTGGCAACCTTTCAGCAGGGGTGTGCCGAGTCTTCATTTATTCACTCTAATTTAAGGGTTCGCGTGCCAGTAATACATTGTAACGTTTTTAGAAGGTCTCTTTCTACAAGTCTATAATATGTAACTAAACCACTGTTGTATGTAAAGCAAATAAGGTTTTTAAAATGTTTAAGAAGCTTCATTTAAAATTAAATTAAAATGCAGAGCCCTCCCGGACCAGTGGCCAGGACCCGGGCAGTGTGAGAGCCACTGAAAATCAGCTTGCATGCTGCTTTTGGCACGTGTGCCATAGGTTGCGAACCCCTGCACTAGATGCATTTTATCTAGTTCCAACCAAAGGGTTCTGTTGTAGCTCAAACCACTGGCCCCCCCCATCCCAGCCTTTCAGGTTCAAGCTGCAAGATGAGTACACAGCTTGATCAGTTTCACAGTTTAGTAGGACAATGTTTATTGCACAGTCCACTAGACTCAGTTCCAGAGAAAAGGGTTCAAATGCTCATACTGGGTCCCTTGCTAGACCTGACTTGTGGCCATGCCAAAAGCACCACACAACGGGCCATCTCTATTTGAGAGAAGCCCAGGACCTGAGCGGAAATGGTGATCCAGGTCAGGACTGTGTGCAGAGCAATCCAGAGGGGAAAATTACACGCTTCCCAGGTAAAGGCAAGTCAGGAGACCCTCACAGGCATGAGCATTAAATTTACGATTTAAAGAATACTCACTTGGGAGCTATCTGGGCCAGGTTGGTACAGATCAGCCAGCCCCAGTCACCACCTTGAGCATAGAATTCATGGAATCCAAGCCTGCACATCAATTTATAAAATATGCAGGCGGCACTCACAGAATTAAAGCCTGTGAAGAGCAAAAGGCACCAAGTTTTATTGACTAACAGTTACCAACTACCACACTGTACAGACAGTATTTTTTAGTGGTGCTGTCAAAGCCCTAGGAGGCGAACAGCCGAGCTCCCACCCCGCCACCAGCGCTCCACACTCATGCACATGCTCTACCACAGGGTTAGTGGTCTCCCTGGAGACTATAACGCTGCTCTAAACTAGCCCCTAGTGGGTATTCTTGAGCACTGCCACTGCAGCGTATTCCCACAAGGAGAAAACTTCAGGTTAGCCAGAGCTGGAAACTTCAAGCCTCAACAGTGATACAATGGTCCACTGCCATGCCTTGGGTCATTTCCAGAATACACACACTCTGTGTCAGTCCATAAACTTGGTGCGAACATAAACCACACAAACATTACTGGAGAAGCGGCCCAGCTTTGGAAGACCAAACAAACTTCTCTTTCCTCTTGCCTCCTCCCCAAGACCACTAGATGAATTAATACTGTGCACTCTATTTGATAAATAACAGCACCCCATGTTACAGAACACAGCAGACAAGCTGCTTCAACAGATAGAACTGATAAGGACTGGCCTTTCTGTCCTTATTCCCCTCCTCAGAGGCTTCATGGCCCTGACCTAACATGCAGTCATTTAACTCTGCTTTCCTCATCCAAGTGTTATTCTGATCTTTAGGATATGAAAGCACATTAAAAATAGTATCTTGTTTCCACATTTGTTTGAAGTGACGTTAACAAAATATCATATTTAAAAATAATTTCTTAGTTGCATTATTCTTTAACTGCCTTAGGTTTATTTTTCACCATTTATGCTGTTTGCTTACTTTTTGTTCTGAACTCAGCTTGACTAAAGATACTAGATGGAACAGTTACAACTAAAAAAACCCACCATTTGTGGGGGGAGGTATTGTTTGTGTTTTTCATTTACTTTATGAGGTTTCTCTTCATATTAACTTTTATAAACCCCTTTCTGTTTTAAATAAATATCTATACATTGGCCCTAAAATTAAGTCATTTTAAAATCACACTGATTTCGCCACATCACATAAAAGTGCCTTATATCTGTACAATAAATTATTTAACTTGATTATTAACATATTATCTCCTACTCTGCATAGAGCATCAAATTATTAAAGAAAATGCATGAGCCACTAAGGATTACTTTACCACAAGGATGCTAACTGCTGTATTGATACAGTTTCTACTCCACTCACAATATACCTTTTTTGTGTGATGCTTCCGAGAAGCCATAGCCAGGGATTGATGGGCAAATGACCTCAAAAATATGTTCATCACTCAGGCCATGGCTAGCAGGGTCCGTCAAGAGAGGGATAATTTTGTAAAACTCATAGACTGAGCCAGGCCAACCATGAACCATTAATAATGGCTTTGCAGAGCGACCCTCAGGCAAGCTGGGAGGCTTTACATGAACAAAATGGACATCAAGGCCTGTAAAAATAAATGAATAAATAAATAAAATATGCAAACACACACACACATACACACAAAGGCTTCTGAAGCCAATCATAGAGAACTGAGGGTTATGAATAAATCTGTTCATAAAGTATTTCTGGTGACTGCAAAAACCAGAATTATTATAAACAACACTCTGCACAGCTATGGATCCTTTTATCTAAGGATCTCAAAGTGCTTTACAAATGCCAGTTAAGTCTCAACAGTCAACTGAGGAAGGCAAATATTATTTCCAACAGATTAGCAAAATGAAGCACAGAAGTTAAGTAATTCATCAAAAGTCAGACAATGAGTCAGTGGCAGGAATGGAACCCAGGAGTCTGAATTTATGCACATTTGAACTTGTTTTTTATCATGCTCTCCTGCCCATCTTAATAACAATTATTAATATGAAAATTATTCCTTCCAGTGCATTGCCCAGGATATCCTGTCCTGGTCTTCTTCAAGTCTACCTTTTACACTGTAAGTCTATTTTAAGGCAGCATCTCTTTGCTGGATGCTACACAAGATAAAAGTACACCGTCAGTACTTAAATAAAGGCGCCAAGTTCTAACCACTAAACAGCACTGTCTCAGTGTGACAAACCCAGAATGCCTCTTAGGGTCAGTTGCTCCATTTCTAACAACATGTATTTATAGGTTCAAATAAAAAAAGGCATCATCTTAAGCTTGAATTTTGCTTTCATAGATTTCTTAATATGGGACAATTGTCTGCTTTGACCTGAATCTACACCTTGTACCCAAAAAGCACACAAACATATAAAGCATTACTCTGCTCCCAAGCATTTCAAAGCTTCCATTAGGCAATGACTGGTAAATCTCAAAATCTCCCCAGTCACTTTCAAGAGGTCCCTTTGATGTATTTAAATAAATAAACAGAATAAGCTAGCTCAGTCACCAAGTGCCAGAAGCACATTAAATTGCTACAAAGGGTAACATGGTTCTGTGTTCCTGGGCTGACAGAGAGTGCAGTGGAGGGAGCCCGAGCAGTTGTTATGGGGCAGTGATCACCTGAATTTGCACTGCAGAAAATCTGATGGGATCCACCATAGGGAGCTACATCTAGACCTTAGTCCTAGGGAGGGTTACCGAGATATAGAACCTATGGGTACTGATGGTGGCTGGACAGGTACATAAGATAAAATAGGACAGGGAACGAAGGTAAGGAATCTGTGGATGATACAAAGGATGATTTTGATATTTTGCAGGCTTGAGAACAAATTGGTATTTTAAAGTCTTAAGGTCAAATTCTGCCTTAAGACACTTGTACTTGGCTCCCAGTGACCTCAATAGAAAATCTGTGCATGCATCAGAGGACTCCATTTGGCACTCTTTGGCCTTGTTTAAACTGAGACATTCAGGGAAATTTCTCACATTGCTGTAGCAGTGGTGCAGTTTCACTGATACTAGCTATGGAGGGCGAGTTTGTATAGCCTGGCCACTAGCATTTTTACCACTGTGGCACCGAGACCTACTCAGAAGTAAGGTTACATGACACAGTGGCAAACCTCTGAGCAGTCAGTCAACACTATTGCTCCCACCATAGCTAGTACCAATGCTACCACCATGGTGGCAGACATCCCTATATTTCTCACTGCAGATGCAGCCACTCTTGGGGTTTAACCTTAGCACCAAGATTTGGGTTTCTTGGTGTCACTCCTTCTAATGGTAATGGATGCACCAAACTACTGGTATTAAGTAGTTTATAGCAGTCGTGCACTGAAGTGCAAAGCCTGATCCTGCAAACCTTACTCACGTGCAGCATTCCGATCTTAACGGGACTGCTCAAGTATCTTTATTTCATGGCATTAGAACCTCCCCTCAGCAAAGTTATGTTAACAACAGCAACAATCAGCACCACTATGCATCAGTATCTGCTAGAATTTTCATTTTAAACCTCTCAGAAATAGGCGTTATAACTGGCCAGTTTTAAATGGCACTGGAATGATTCCAACAGGCTAGATATGATCTTTAAATTTTATCACATGCTCTTTTCAGGGCAAAGCCACGCACCCTCAATCTTAGTTTTGAATTGCGGGAATTTGTTGAGAACTTCCACTTGCTTCTTCCAGTTGAACTGATTTCTCCAGTAGGAGACGACTTTCCGGAGATAAACGGAGTTAAATCCATATTGGAAGCAACTGTTCTCCAGGGGCTCAGTGAATCGAGCCTGATCAAGTCTTCTAAATAAATCCTAAAGTAAACAAGAAGAGAAACAGGTTGAAGGGAAAAGAGAAGAGGAAGGATGATAAGATAAAGATACTATAGATCCTCTTATGTGTTTTACTTGGCACATTTCCTAATTTATTGTCATGCAAAATAGTAACTGAAGTGAAAATAAAACCTCCTGTGATACTTGTAAAAAGAAAAGAAGGACTTGTGGCACCTTAGAGACTAACAAATTTATCTGAGCCTAAGCTTTCGTGAGCTACAGCTCACTTCATCGGATGCATTCAGACGAAGTGAGCTGTAGCTCACGAAAGCTTATGTTCAAATAAATTTGTTAGTCTCTAAGGTGCCACAAGTACTTCTTTTCTTTTTGCGAATACAGACTAACACGGCAGCTACTCTGAAACCTGTGATACTTGTGTAATTTACTGCTTTGCTGATGTACTTATAGAGCCCCCGTCAATGCCCTTTCCCCTTGTTAAAGCACTGCCCTTTCTCTCCTGACTGTAGCATACCTGTCACACTGTCTTGGCTGTCCTTGTTCAGTCAGACCACAGGGGAAGAGAACAGTCTTTTTCGAGTACCTAATGGGCAGGAGATCAAAGAGTCTTCTTTACAGTGCTCGCTCCCATTCTGTCACACTGATTCCTTCCCTTTTCCATGTATTTGGGTACTGAATAAGGTGCTTTAGGGTGGGATTTTCAAAACCTAAAGTGATTTAGGAATATAAATTCCATTTCCTTCCTATGGTACTTGTGCTCCATGTTACTTAGGTACTTTGGAAAATCCTGCCGTTGGAGCTCAGTCCTGCAATCCCACTACACATGGAACTCCAACAAATCCCTTTCCTTTGCTCCCTTGAGTCAGTGAGCTGGATATTTTCCCTGAAAATTTATTTTGGTGGATTTGTCGAGTCTACAAAAGTGACCCTCCTAATGTGGATTCAGGGTTCATGTGGAATGCTGCAGATATGGTACAGTCAGCTAATAATCACTCAGTAGAGACAAGCAGCCTGTATGTAGCAAGAGACTTCTCATACTTGCAATTATGGGGGGGTTGGGAAGTATTTTCTGATGTCAATGTACATGGATAACTCCTATTGCAGCTAACAGGAATTATATGCACACATTCACAGAAAGGTTAGGCTTTGCGTAGACAAGGATTTGAAGTTGTGATGTTAGCTAAAATGTTTTTTTAAAAGTCTAGGGTAGACAAGGCAGTGTATACTTTAGCATGTACTAAACTGGCCAAGTATGAGTCCAGGCTTTCTCTAGGTTTTAACTCATAGAATAGAATATCAGGGTTGGAAGGGACCTCAGGAGGTGTTCTCCAGGCTTTAACAGGTGTTGAAGGTAAAGTGACTTGTCTAACCTAGATTTATATAAAATGTGTTAGCTAACGTGCTAACATCACAACTTTAAATCCTAGTCTAGACAAGGCCTTATTTATGCCCAACCAATATCATTTATTGGTGCTGGGTTGTTATTTTACAATAGCTTTTACATAAGACAAAACTGTATTTAATTTAGAGGCAACCCTCAAGTAAGCAGCTATCCACAATTATACCATACAACGGAAGAGAACATTTAAGAGGCCACCTTCTATTTAAACCCAGAAGTGGAAGAAGGTAAGAGTTATAGAAGCCACGACAAATAAAAGAAATGGAAACCTGTTATAAGGAACAATAGGGACAACCCCATTTTTTGTATAACATTTGAATAATCACACCAAGCAGCTCTATAAATCTGCAAGTTTCCCAAATATGTACAAACATGTACATGTAAAAGCAAAATCTCTATCACTTGCAAGATTCCACCACCTACATATTTTCACTGTACTCATTACCATGGTATCAGTGTTTTAATGCCAAGGCGGGTCAGTCATCCTATAAAAGGCTTTAACTAACATTTTCAAGAGCTGTGCTGTTGCTGTTCTTTACTTGCAGCCAAGTGGCACTCAAAAAGGTGACAGGTTTCAGAGTAACAGCCGTGTTAGTCTGTATTCGCAAAAAGAAAAGGAGTACTTGTGGCACCTTAGAGACTAACCAATTTATTAGAGCATAAGCTTTCGTGAGCTACAGCTCACTTCATCAGATGCATATCGTGGAAACTGCAGCAGATTTTATATATACACAGAGACTATGAAACAATACCTCCTCCCACCCCACTGTCCTGCTGGTAATAGTTTATCTAAAGTGATCATCAGGTGGGACATTTCCAGCACAAATCCAGGTTTTCTCACCCTCCACCCCCCCACACAAATTCACTCTCCTGCTGGTGATAGCCCATCCAAAGTGACAACTCTTTACACAATGTGCATGACAATCAAGTTGGACTATTTCCTGCACAAATCCAGGTTTTCTCACATCCCCCCCACCCCCATACACACACAAACTCACTCTCCTGCTGGTAATAGCTCATCCAAACTGACCACTCTTCAAGTTTAAATCCAAGTTAAACCAGAACTTGAGCTTATGCTCTAATAAATTGGTTAGTCTCTAAGGTGCCACAAGTACTCCTTTTCAAAAAGGTGAGAAATTCTTATCTGCTTCTGAAATGAGTAAATTAAAGACATTTGCCCAATCTGTCTTATTATCTAGATCAGTGGTTTTCAAACTTTTTTTCTGGCGACCCAGTTGAAGAAAATTGTTGATGCCCACGACTTAATGGAGCTGGGGATGAGGGGTTTGGGATGTGGGGGGGCCCAGGACTGGGGCAGAGGGTTGGGGTGAGGACTGTGGCTGGGGCCAGGAATGAGGGATCAGTGTGTAGGAGGGGGCTCTGGGCTGGGGCAGGGGGTTGGGGTGCGGGAGGGTGTCAGGGCTCTGGACTGGGGGTGCAGGCTCTGGGATGGGGCTGGGGATGAGTGGTTTGGGGTGCAGGAAGGGGCTCTGGGTTTCGGGGGGGGACTCAGGGCTGGGGCAGGGGATTGGGGCGTAAGCTTACCTTGGGCGGCTCCAGGTCAGCGGCACAGGGGGGGTGCTAAGGCAGACTTCCTGCCTGTCCTGTCACCGCAGACTGCGTTGCACCCCAGAAGCAGCCAGCAGCAGATCTAGCTCCTAGGTGCCGGCGCACAAGCAGCTCCGCGCGGCTGTCGCCTGCAGGCAACCCCCCACCCAGAGAATGGGAGTGCGGAGCCGGTGCTTGGGGCAGGGGCAGCCCACAGAACCCCGTGGCCCCCCTGCCTTGGAGCCAGACCTGCTGCTGGCCGCTCCCGGGGCGCAGCACGGTGTCAGAACACGTAGGGACTAGCCTGCCTTAGCCGGGCAGCACCACCAGCAGGACTTCTAACGTCCCGGTCGGCGGTGCTGACCAAGCTGCTGCGACCCAGTGCCTGACATGCCGCAACCCAGTGCTGGGTCACGACCCGCAGTTTGAAAACCACTGATCTAAAGCCTGAATGATCACTCTGAGGGAGGGGCAAGTACAGCAGCACAGAGCTGAATGATCACTAAAACCAAATTCCACTTTTCTATGCTATATTTTCTAGAATGATCAGACTCCACAAAGTAGGTTCATACACTAACATGTTAGCAGCCAGCTGGGAACAAAACAAAACATTGGGATACAGAAGTCTACTTATCACTACTACTTTTTTGAGAGCAAGGGAAAGTCCCTTGCTATTAAGATTTGTGCATCAGGCCTCAATTTCAATAGCTCTATTTCACTTCTATAAAGTTAGTTACTGGTTTAATTTAAAATCACTCCAAAACAAAACATGCATTTATTCTGCCATTTCATACTCTCCTCTCCCCAGAAGAAATGTTTCCTTACATTCAGCTCTGCTTCTGTGGTTTCCACCTTAAATGGACGAACAGTTGTATCTTCTTCTGAGTCAGGTTTCTGCCCTTTGCCCCACCATTCCTCTTCAATGGGTAGCGTCTCCTCCTTCTTTCTGGAAAGGAACAGATAGACGATGGTCCCCAAGGCCAGTGTCAGGAATATTTCAAGGAACATAATGACTGCAACTGCAAGAGAAAATTTGCACAACCCTGTTGTTAACTGATTGAGGCATGTCACATACAATTTTCAAAAGAGCTTACATAATTTAGGAGCTTAAGTCCCACTTTCAAAATTAATGTAAGTAGCTAGAAGCCCATCTCTGCTGTGGCACAATCATATTATAACACGGTAGATACGGTGGCTATATTATCAGATTGCTGTAACTTTTGGTCACTAACGACCTGTACAAAAATATTATTAGTCACTTGAACCTCTCAGCTTATCCCTGAAAATTCACAGAATACATACATCAAGGCTTCAGATCCTTGCACAGACCCATACCTCATTTTAGCACACTAAACTAGTGAAGAACACTGAAGCAGACAATCTTGCATCCTTGAAAGCTGCTGGGAGAAAAGATATTCTACATTTACTATACTACCTCCCAGACTTCAACAATGTAAAACGTAGACTGAGGTTGAAGTGTTCAGAAGGCATCCCCCCCTTTGCTTTCTTGTAGACCCTCCAAAAGAAAAAAAGTACATAGACTCCAGGATCCAAAACACCTCCCCAAGTGATGAAATTTTGTCAAACCAAAGCCGCTCTGGTTTCACCCTTTCTTAATTCCATAATTCTGGCTTCAGGCTGGTTGTACTTTTTTAAGAGCACTAGATATAGAATACTTAAAATATTAAACAATTCCATTTGGAACATCTTTAAACTGTTTTGTGCCTCAAGTAAAAAAAAAAACAAAAAAAAACCCAAACCAGTTTTTCTTTAATATTAATATTTCTGAGCAGCCTTTTAAATACAAGAAATGTGTGTGCGGCGGTTTGGGGTTTTGTTTTTTTGTTTTTAAAGTATGTCACATTTGAAAGACCCATCATGCTTGAGGAATTATTCTTGAAATATTAATTATTTCAAAACTGTTCTGTATGGCAGACATTGTTTATGACACATACTATTCCATACTCTCTCCAGCGCTGGAAGGGTTTTTGTTGTAGTTGTTGCTGTTGTTGCATACAGTGATTTGATGCTTTGAAATTGCTCTAGGGGATAAATAAAATATTCACTGAAAATGCTGGGCCAAATTCATCCCTGAAGCTAAACAAGAACTGTAGCATCTAACTTAAGGGAGTTCACCCAGTTACCTGAGGGCTAAAACTGATCAATGTCCTTTAAAATTCTTGTAAGGCAGGAGATGTTGTTGAAACCTCTGGGGTCAACTTTGCAAAGACTGGCATATAGATTGTGCTGGCATAATTAGCACCCATAAAAACAGCATTTGGAGAAAAATCAGATACTTGTGTGCATACATTCACAAGTTTTAAGGATGCATGAGGTTCACATGCAAATGTTGCAACTTTTCAAATTGACCTTAAATTCCTCAGAAACCCTCTGAGCCTAGAAAATGGAAATTAAAGGCAAGTTAAGGATTGAATCAGCTGACCAGTTTCAGCCAAAATTCCATAAATACCTCTTTATTTGAGCATAAACTTTCGTGATCTACAGTTCACTTCATCTGATGAAGTGAGCTGTAGCTCATGAAAGCTTATGCTCAAATAAATTGGTTAGTCTCTAAGGTGCCACAAGTACTCCTTTTCTTTTTGCGAATACAGACTAACACAGCTGTTACTCTGAAACCTATAAATACCTCTGTATCCTTTGAGGAAGTGCTAATTTCTCTTAGCCACAATATTCAGAGTCCTAACCCAGATTCTCCCCAGGTTTGCACACAAACCCTGGATTACATGGCAGTTTCAGCGTTTCAGACAGGAAGTTAGTCCCCATAAAAATCATCCAATATAAAACATTTTAGTAGCCTTTCTTCAAGAGCATTCATTTTAGGAGGGAGGGATAGCTCAGTGGTTTGAGCATTGGCCTGCTAAACCTAGGGTTGTGAGTTCAATCCTTGAAGGGACCATTTAAGGATCTGGGGCAAAAATCGGGGACTGGTCCTGCTTTGAGCAGGGGGTTAGACTAGATGACCTCCTGAGGTCCCTTCCAACTCTGATATTCTATTCTAGGATAGCAGTGGTGCTGCATGTCAGAACTGAAGGGCCATTTAAAAATAGTAAAGAATTTGGCAGAGGCTTGTAAATATCATCACTATATAATAGATGGTGAAACTGAGACACAGAGAAATGAAGTGACTTACCCCAGGTCACACCACAACTCAGATATGGGTTCTATTCTGGACTGTCTAGGAATCTATATGGCCCCATCACAATAGTAACCAAATGCCTCACGAAAGTTTAAAACAAAATAAACTCTCTTTTCCTCTCCAATCTCCACCTGTAGGGCAAAAAACCTTAAATAGTCAGACTTTTTAAAATTGTGTGGGTGTATTCTGTGTCTGTGCAAGAGTACATGAAGAACTTGCTACCAAAAAGCCAATTCAAAGACATTTGTTTTGCACTTCATTCCAAACACACTGAGGTAAGAGGTTATTCTGGTCTTATCTGGTAGTTAGTTCCATAAAGCACATTGAAGTGAGCTGTAGCTCACGAAAGCTCATGCTCAAATAAATTGGTTAGTCTCTAAGGTGCCACAAGTACTCCTTTTCTTTTTGGGAATACAGACTAACATGGCTGTTACTCTGAAACCTGTGAAAGTTCTGTTCACTACACAGGTCTTCCCCTATTGGTCAAAAGGGTATTGGTGTCAGTTAAATGTAGCTGTCATGGGAGGTACTGGTTATAAAGGGAGAAGTAATCTCTTAGGGTATGTCTACACTATGAAATTAGGTCGAATTTATAGAAGTCGGTTTTTTTGAAATCGGTTTTATATATTCGAGTGTGTGTGTCCCCACAGAAAATGCTCTAAAGTGCATTAAGTGCATTAACTCGGCGGAGCGCTTCCACAGTACCGAGGCAAGCGTCGACTTCTGGAGCGTTGCACTGTGGGTAGCTATCCCAGTTCCCGCAGTCTCCGCTGCCCATTGGAATTCTGGGTTGATATCCCAATGCCTGATGCGGCAAAAAACATTGTCGCAGGTGGTTCTGGGTACATGTCGTCAGGACCCCGTTCCCACCCTCCCTCCCCCCCTGAAAGCAAGGGCAGACAATCATTTCGCGCCTTTTTTGTCTGCTGCCAGCCAAAGATGTAAAGGATCGATGGAGTGGGTCAGAACAAGACATAGACCAGATTTGTTTTGGACTCATTTTCCTCCTCCCCTGTCTAGATCACACTGCAGTCAGTCACAGAGAAGGCGCAGCGAGGTTAATCTAGCCATGTATCAATCAGAGGCCAGGCTAACCTCCTTGTTCCAATAAGAACGATAACTTTGGTGCACCATTTCTTATTGGAACCCTCCGTGCAGTCCTGCCTGAAATACTCCTTGATGTACAGGCACACCCTTTGTTGATTTTAGCTCCCTGAAGCCAACCCTGTAAGCCGTGTCGTCAGTCGCCCCTCCCTCCGTCAGAGCAACGGCAGACAATCGTTCCGCGCCTTCTTTCTGTGCGGACGCCATACCAAGGCAAGCATGGAGGCCGCTGAGCTCATTTTGGCAATTAGGAGCACATTAAACACCACACGCATTATCCAGCAATATATGCAGCACCAGAACATGGCAACGCGATACCGGGCGAGGAGGCGACGTCAGCGCGGTCCCGTGAGTGATCAGGACATGGACACAGATTTCTCTGAAAGCATGGGCCCTGCCAATGCATGCATCATGGTGCTAATGGGGCAGGTTCATGCTGTGGAACGCCGATTCTGGGCTCGGGAAACAAGCACAGACTGGTGGGACCGCATAGTGTTGCAGGTCTGGGACGATTCCCAGTGGCTGCGAAACTTTCTCATGCGTAAGGGCACTTTCATGGAACTTTGTGACTTGCTTTCCCCTGCCCTGAAGCGCATGAATACCAGGATGAGAGCAGCCCTCACAGTTGAGAAGCGAGTGGCGATAGCCCTGTGGAAGCTTGCAACGCCAGACAGCTACCGGTCAGTTGGGAATCAATTTGGAGTGGGCAAATCTACTGTGGGGGCTGCTGTGATGCAAGTAGCTCATGCAATCAAAGATCTGCTGATATCAAGGGTACTGACCCTGGGAAATGTACAGGTCATAGTGGATGGCTTTGCTGCAATGGGATTCCCTAACTGTGGTGGGGCTATAGACGGAACCCATATCCCTATCTTGGCACCAGAGCACCAAGCCGGCGAGTACATAAACCGCAAGGGGTACTTTTCGATAGTGCTGCAAGCTCTGGTGGATCACAAGGGACGTTTCACCAACATCAACGTGGGATGGCCGGGAAAGGTGCATGACGCTCGCATCTTCAGGAACTCTGGTCTGTTTCAAAAGCTGCAGGAAGGGACTTTCTTCCCAGACCAGAAAATAACTGTTGGGGATGTTGAAATGCCTATATGTATCCTTGGGGACCCAGCCTACCCCTTAATGCCATGGCTCATGAAGCCGTACACAGGCAGCCTGGACAGTGGTCAGGAGCTGTTCAACTACAGGCTGAGCAAGTGCAGAATGGTGCTGGAATGTGCATTTGGACGTTTAAAGGCGCGCTGGCGCAGTTTACTGACTCGCTTAGACCTCAGCGAAACCAATATTCCCACTGTTATTATTGCTTGCTGTGTGCTCCACAATATCTGTGAGAGTAAGGGGGAGACGTTTATGGCGGGGTGGGAGATTGAGGCAAATCGCCTGGCTGCTGGTTACGCGCAGCCAGACACCAGGGCGGTTAGAAGAGCTCAGGAGGGCGCGGCACGCATCAGAGAAGCTTTGAAAACCAGTTTCATGACTGGCCAGGCTACAGTGTGAAAGTTCTGTTTGTTTCTCCCTGATGAAACCCCCCGCCCCTTGGTTCACTCTACTTCCCTGTAAGCTAACCACCCTCCCCTCCTCCCTTTAATCACCGCTTGCAGAGGCAATAAAGTCATTGCTGCTTCACAGTCATGCATTCGTTATTCATTCATCACACAAATAGGGGGATGACTACCAAGGTATCCCAGGAGGGGTGGTGGAGGAGGGAAGGAAAATGCCACACAGCACATTAAGCACAGCACTTTAAAAGTTTACAACTTTAAAATTTATTGAATGACAGCCTTCTTTTTTTTGGGCAATCCTCTGTTGTGGAGTCGCTGGTTGGCCGGAGGCCCCCCCACCGCGTTCTTGGGCGTCTGGGTGTGGAGGCTATGGAACTTGGGGAGGAGGGCGGTTGGTTACAGAGGGGCAGCAGTGGCAGTCTGTGCTCCAGCTGCCTTTGCTGCAGCTCAACCATACACTGGAGCATTCTGGTTTGGTCCTGCAGCAGCCTCAGCATTGAATCCTGCCTTCTCTCATCACGCTGCCGCGACATTTGAGCTTCAGCCCTGTCTTCTGCCCGCCACTTACTCTCTTCAGCTCTCCACCTCTCCTCCCGGTCATTTTGTGCTTTCCTGCACTCTGACATTATTTGCCTCCACGCATTCGTCTGTGCTCTGTCAGTGTGGGAGGACAGCATTAGCTCAGAGAACATTTCATCTCGAGTGCGTTTTTTTTTCTTTCTAAGCTTCACTAGCCTCTGGGAAGGAGAAGATCCTGTGATCATTGAAACACATCCAGCTGGTGGAGAAAAAAAAAGGGACAGCGGTATTTAAAAACACACATTTTATAAAACAGTGGCTACACTCTTTCAGGGTAAACCTTACTGTTAACATTACATACATAGCACATGTGCTTTCGTTACAAGGTCGCATTTTGCCTCCTCCCACCGCGTGACTACCCCCTCAACCCTCCCCCCTCCCCGTGGCTAACAGCGGGGAACATTTCTGTTCAGCCACAGGCAAACAGCCCAGCAGGAATGTGTCCCTGAAGAAAAGCACCCTATTTCAACCAGGTGACCATGAATTATATCTCACTCTCCGGAGGATAACACAGAGAGAGAAAGAACGGATTTTGGTTGAATGCCAGCAAACATACACTGCAATGCTTTGTTCTACAGTGATTCCCGAGTATGTGTTACTGGCCTGGAGTGATAAAAGTGTCCTACCATGAAGGACGAAATAAGGCTGCCCTCCCCAGAAACCTTTTGCAAAGGCTTTAGGACTACATCTAGGAGAACCGCAAATGCCAGGGCAAAGTAATCCTTTCACATGCTTGCTTTTAAACCATGTATAGCATTTTAAAAGGTACACTCACCAGAGGTCCCTTCTCCGCCTGCTGGGTCCAGGAGGCAGCCTTGGGTGGGTTCGGGGGGTACTGGCTCCAGGTCTAGGGTGAGAAACAGTTCCTGGCTGTCGGGAAAACCGGTTTCTCCGCTTGCTTGCTGTGAGCCATCTACAACCTCCTCCTCCTCCTCATCTTCTTCGTCCCCAAAACCTGCTTCCGTATTGCCTCCATCTCCATTGAAGGAGTCAAACAACACGGCTGGGGTAGTGGTGGCTGAACCCCCTAAAATGGCATGCAGCTCATCATAGAAGCGGCATGTTTGGGGCTCTGACCCGGAGCGGCTGTTCGCCTCTCTGGTTTTCTGGTAGGCTTGCCTCAGCTCCTTCAGTTTCACGCGGCACTGCTTCGGGTCCCTGTTATGGCCTCTGTCCTTCATGCCCTGGGAGATTTTCACAAAGGTTTTGGCATTTCGAAAACTGGAACGGAGTTCTGATAGCACGGATTCCTCTCCCCAAACAGCGATCAGATCCCGTACCTCCCGTTCGGTCCATGCTGGAGCTCTTTTGCGATTCTGGGACTCCATCATGGTCACCTGTGCTGATGAGCTCTGCATGGTCACCTGCAGCTTGCCACGCTGGCCAAACAGGAAATGAGATTCAAAAGTTCGCGGTTCTTTTCCTGTCTACCTGGCCAGTGCATCTGAGTTGAGAGTGCTGTCCAGAGCGGTCAGAATGGAGCACTCTGGGATAGCTCCCGGAGGCCAATAACATCGAATTGTGTCCACAGTACCCCAAATTCGAGCTGGGAACGTTGATTTAAGCGCTAATCCACTTGTGAGGGGTGGAGTAAGGAAATCGATTTTAAGAGCCCTTTAAGTCGAATTAAAGGGCTTCACTGTGTGGACGGGTGCAGGTTTAAATCGATTTAACGCTGCTAAATTCGACCTAAAGTCCTAGTGTAGACCAGGGCTTAGGTAGCAAAGACCAACCAAAAGGAGGGGTTTGCATTTCAAGACACAGACCTTAAGTTGCTCTCTATATTCAGTGTCCACCTCTCAGTCCTCTTGGAAGTACGTATAAAACTCCCAATCACTGTGGTATATAAGAACAAAGAGGCCCCAATCCTGAACTTTGCTTGATTGAGATCGGGCAAAGTGACACAGAGCTGTTCTAACCTGCACTGGCTTGTAATGGCCTCCAATAAAACCATTATGTTAGTGACAGATTGCTAGAGCACAGCATATGCCCCCTGCCACCTCATGCTCCCTGTGCTGGGTGGTAGGAGCCAGAAGGAGATGGTATAGAGCCAACTAAACCAGCTTTACAGCCCTTGCAGATTCCCCAGTTTGCTACTCAGGCCAGTTCTTTAAAACTGCTTTGTGCTACTGGAGCAGTGCAAACCATCTTCGGCAAGGCTGAGAATCTGGGCCAGAATCTTTTCCTCTAACAGCTAGACAGTGCTTTCCCCAGAGATAAAAGTTAAAACCCCTTTACACTTGTTTTAGCTCTCTCTTGGTAAGGGAAGGATTCATTGCACTTATTTCTTCTTTAACTTTTCTGATGCTACATTAATGTTCTTGTATTTTTCAGAGATGTAAACAATAAACTGTTAGTGTTTTTAATCTTGAAGATCTCTTCACGTGGCATTGTTGGCATGTTGCCTTTGACATTACAACTTCAAAGCGAGCTAACATTATTTATTTTTTGTAGTGGCTCAATGCCAGATCTTAGAAAGAGATTTTTCCATTCATCCTCCAGTAATGTATTTACAGTCTGGAAATTAACTATTCCCCAGAATGAATGACCCTTCATGGATATTGTTTAAATAAATATCCTAGATGGTACCATCTTCTGAGCAGTCTAGCAAAAAATTATGTTTTTGTTTTGCTCCTTTCAAAAACACATTTTAAGACATATTCTTAATAGCTAAATAAAGTAACAAAGACAGTACTTTTTTTTTGTTTTTTTAAATTTTTATAAAAACTCATCCATTTGAAAATGGATATTGTCTGCTTAAAAATCCCATTTAAAAAAACCCATTTCCTTACAACACTTTAAATGATTAAAAGTGAATATTAAAATCTAGTTAGTTTTCACCATATTCTCACTTTGGTTTCCATTTCACTCCATTTGTACAGTAAAAATAGACTGAACAGTGTCATGGGAACATAGGAATTGCCATATGACATCAGATTACGTCTACTCTGATATCCTGTCTCCAACAGCAGCAAGCACCATAAGCACCCCCTTACCCACAGGGGGACTTTCCTCCTAACTCCCATCAGTTAGTGCCTTAAGCCTGGAAGAGTTTGTCTCTTACAATAAATATAAATGTAACTGTGGATGTTCTCATTATCCATACAAGTGTCTCATCCTTTTTTAAACCCTGTTAAGCTGTTGGCTTCAATGATGCCTAGTGGCAATTAGTTCCAAAGTTTTACTGTGCTTTGTGGGGGGGAGGGGGGAGTATTTCCTTTTAACGGTTTTAAGTTTGTTACCTTTAACTTCATTGAATTAACTCTTGTTCACATTCATTTTTGTTTATGGTCAGTTTCACATTTTGAATCTAGTGCACTAATCCAATACTGAAATATCTGTAGACGCTGCACAGGAATGTTTAAGTCACAATTAAAAAAACCCTCTATTTTTTAATATTCATACCAGGGGTTTCTTTTAACACCACTAGGCTTTGTAAAACTTTCAATAAAACAAATTCAGCATGCATATAGATCAAGGAAAGTTAAAGCACTACACTGTTAGGATCCATTTTCACAAGGGTCAGTCAAGAACAGGGCTCTACTGTCCTAGCTTACTGTACATACATAGAATAAGTGACAGTCCTTTCCCTAAAGAAATGAACATTTAAACAGACAAAGGACAGAGGAAAGGGATCAACCACACAAGTAGAGTGAATAATGTGATGGTTACAAACATCATATTAGTTCCACAACTTTTTTTTTTTTTTGGTGCTTTTGTTTTGGTAGTGTTCCTACAAGTCATATCCGAACAATGAATTAGACACATTCTGCTCTACCCATCCTTATCCAATTCTTTCTTCATTCAGTGGGCATGGTGGGAAGCATTAATATTAAGCATTCATGATTAAGACAACCAAATGGTTTCTAGTGGCCCTTGCAGAGATCAGGAAGCAAAGGAAGTCTTGGTTTATAATATTAACTGAACCATTGTCTCACTGTGTTAGCCAAGGAGAAATCATTTCAATTCTTTGTGCTTCAATCAAGCGGGCTAGAAACTAAGCTGACAGCCAGATGTTGCATCTGAGCTGAACTTTCCTGGGTACATTACAAAACAAAATGGTCTTCTCCATATGCACCCTTGAAATAAGTCATTTTTCTTTATCTGATGAATCTCAGATTGTTAAAATAATTCTTAGAGTTAGATTAAGTTGGAGAAAAAAAGACAGAATGATGCATTGTACTTCCAATGCTTACTGCTGGGACCCTGTCCCACCAAGGTGCAGAGTTCCGAGAGCATAGTGAAATGTACCCTGCTGCACCTCAAACTGCCATAGACTTGGTCAAGCCTGGACTGAAATGGAGGTTCCTAAAGGTAACACTGCGATTCTTAGCAACAACAAAAAGCCAACAAGTTATTTTTAAAAATCAGATAAAATAACATTAAGGGGAAAAGAAAGACAAACAGCCTGCCTTTGCAGAAAATTTACAACAGGATGGGTAAGTGACCAGCAGGACTTTAAAATTCATGTTAGTGAGTCTCAGAGCTAAAGCTCTCCCCCCCCCCCAACAGAATGCCAATCTAAAAATATAAAGGATTACTTCACCCTACTTCGCCCAGATATTGCAGCACATATAATATGCAACACATATGGTTCTGAGAGGTGCTGTTCATCACATTCGCCCAAGAATGTAAACTACTATATGGATGGAGCATTAGCCTTAAGACAGAGCTCGCTACTTTCAATCAGATATCTGAGATTGATGACGACACTGATTTAATATGTTTTGTTGTCACTAGTTTTTATTTACCAGCAGACTGTGAGGTTACTGCAAGCACACATAGCATCATGACTCTGTTAAATGCAAGTTGCATTGATTGGTCTGTAACTGCTGTGCTGGAAAAATAATTCAATTTGGAAGTTATTTAAGTTTCAATGTATTTTCATGCTGTTATATAAACACTCCTTATGTTTTATTAATAACACACTTTTATTCAGTCCCTGTATTTACAACAAGCCCTTACAGTAGTACCTCTCCAGACAGATCGCTCTTTGCCAATATATCTAATGGGACAAAAATCTTATTACAGGGTTTAAAAACGTAAAGGGATACATCAGCTTGAACTTGCTCAACTAAATCGCTGGGAGTGCTTGACAATGTTCTGCAGCTATAACAAGTCAGGAGCAGGGCAGGTATCTTATTTTCCAGTGTGCTCTTCTGATGCTAAATTGTAATCTGCTGCCTGATTCAGAAGTGCTATTTTTTTGCTCCAGAAGGGGCCCCTATTTGACTGGAACTAGTTTTGTCACAATGTAGATCCTTGAAGGAACAAGCAGCAGAAAAGTGGGGGAATCATAGAACTGGAAGGGACTTCGAGAGGTCATCTAGACCAGTCCCCTACACTTATTGCAGGACTAAGTGCAATAAGTGCATTCCTGACAGGTATTTGTCTAACCTGTTGTGATAAATGAAAGGAGGGGAGGGGGGGAGTAGCTCCCTTTTATAGACACACAGCCAGCCAGCAGCTATAAAATCCCTCTTAGTAGCTGTTCTCTAATTGCTCTACCTTTAAAGGGTTAAAAAGTCTCACTGCTATGCATAGGTAAAAGGAAGTGAGTGGGCACCTGGCCAAGAGAGCCAGTGGGAAGGCTAGAACTTTTTAAAATTGAAACAAGACTCCCATTTTGTCTGTCTGTGGTTGTTTTTCAGGGAGAAGCGGACAGGACAGACCTATGCTGTAAGAGCTTGGGCTAGGTATGAAAAAATCATCAGTATCATACCTAAAAACTACTCATTTAAAAATCCCAGATATGTAAGTAGATCAGGAAATGTCTAGGAAGATGCGATTAGGTTTATTCCTTTTATTTCGTTGTGGCTTGTGGATTCCTCTGTGCTAATCCCAGGTGCTTTTTGTTTTACTTGTAACCTTTAAAGAAAGCTATTCTTGATGCTTAATCCTTGTAGTGCTTTTTTGCCTAAGTTCCCTGATGTATATTTTTATTAATTAATAAAATTTACCATTTTTAAGAACATAATTGGATTTTTGTGTCTTAAGAGGTTTGTGCACATGTTGTTTAATTAGCTGGTGGCAACAGCTGATTTATTTTTTTCCTCTTTTCTCAGCTATTCTCCAGAAGGGAGCGGGGGTGAAAGGACTTGAGGGTACCCCACAGGAATTCCCAAGTGAGCCTTCCTGGTCTCTCAAAGGGGTTCT
The DNA here is from genome assembly GCF_965140285.1 of Lepidochelys kempii. Classification (NCBI taxonomy): domain Eukaryota; kingdom Metazoa; phylum Chordata; order Testudines; family Cheloniidae; genus Lepidochelys; species Lepidochelys kempii. The sequence continues at coordinate 159,186,237 of NC_136382.1, forward strand.
GCACTTGGGTGGTGGCAGCATCTACCAATCCAAGGTCAGAGAAAAGCTGTAACTTTGGGAGTTTAATACAAGCCTGGAGTGGCAAGTATTAATTTTTTAGAATCCTTGCAGGCCCCCACCTTCTGCACTCAAAGTGCCAAAGTGGGGAATCAGCCTTGACACCTGTTCTTAACAATCCCCAATGACGGAGATTCCACAACCTCTCTAGGCAATTTATTCCAGTGCTTAACCACCCTGACAGTTAGGAAGTTTTTCCTAATGTCCAACCTAAACCTCCCTTGCTGCAATTTAAGCCCATTGCTTCTTGTCCTATCCTCAGAGGTTAAGAAAAACAATTTTTCCTTTCTCCTCCTTGTAACAACCTTTTACATACTTGAAAACTATTATCATGTCCTCTATCAGTCTTCTCTTTTCCAAACTAAACAAACCCAATTTTTTCAATCTTCCTCACAGGTCATGTTTTTTAGACCTTTAATCATTTTTGTTGCTCTTCGCTGGACTCTCTCCAATTTGTCCACATCCTTTCTGAAATGTGGTGCCCAGAACTGGACACAATACTCCAGTTGAGGCCTAATCAGCGCGGAGTAGAGCAGAAGAAATCCTTCTCGTGTCTTGCTTACAACACTCCTGCTAATACATCCCAGAAAGATGTTTGCTTTTTTTGCAACAGAGTTACACTGTTGACCTATAGTTACCTTGTGGTCCACTATGACCCGCAGATCCCTTTCCGCAGTACTCCTTCCTAGGCAGTCATTTCCCATTTTGTATGTGTGCAACTGATTGTCCCTTCCTAAATGGAGTACTTTACAGTTGTCCTTATTGAATTTCATCCTATTTACTTCAGACCATTTCTCCAGTTTGTCCAGATCATTTTGAATTTTGAACCTATCCTCCAAAGCACTTGCAACCCATCCCAGCTTGGGATCGTCTATAAACTTTATAAGCTTATAAACTTTATAAGTCTCCATTCATCTGAAGAAGTGGGTTTTTTACTCACGAAAGCTTATGCCCAAATAAATCTGTTAGTCTTTAAGGTGCCACCAGACTCCTCGTTGTTTTTGTGGCTACAGACTAACATGGCTACCCCCTGATACTTTATAAGTGTACTCTGTAGGCCATTATCTAAATCACTGATGAAGATACTGAATAGAACCGGACCCAGGACTGATCCCTATGGGACCCCACTTGTTATGCTCTTCCAGCATGACTCTGAACCACTGATAACTACTCTCTGGGAATGGTTTTCCAATACCTGGGTCTCAGGAATTCAGAGGACCACCCAGGAGAAAAAGTGGGGGGAAAAAAACAAACCACAAATCAGTGAGCAGGTTTGAGTTTAATACATTACTATTATCTGACAACCTTCTAATTATAAAAGCAACAAAATTACAGGTGCATTTTTCAGTCTTAAGTAAAAACCAAAACCAAAAAACAACAGCACATGTGATTTTAAAAGTTATTATTGATGTGTTCCAAATGCAGAGTTACAAATTCAAACATTTGTATCCAAACATTAGTTGGCATTGTGCATTTGTGCTTAAAACGCTGTACTTGTGGTTGTGCCCTTGATTATACCTCTGCAACCCCACTGAATCCAATAAAAGTCTGTGGGGCTACATGGAGTCAGAGGGCAAAATCTGACCTATCATCTCTGCACATGTATAACAGTGATCCAGGGATCAAGATCAAGCCTTGTCTTTGAAATATGTATACATTTCTCTATTTTCAAACATTTCTATTTGGGACAACATACACACAGCAGCTACTGGAGTATTTCTGCAGTGCCAGAGTTCAGTCAAACAGTTTTTGGCACAATCCACCAGGGTGGAAAATTTATTTGGAATTTGTCATGACTCTACAGTAATCGGTTTTATACCCAACAACACGGGCTGGATCGAGTAGGATTTTAATTTCCATTATCCCACTAATAAACTTCTGACTGTAACCTCAAAAAGAGCAAACGCATACAGTTTCTCACACCCACATAGAAAAGCGCCTCTATGGAATTACTCTAGTAAAATAGTCTGGCACAAAATACTATTGACACCCCCTTTATTTAGCAAATAATACAGACAAAAGTTTCCTCTCAGTTACATTACTTTCGTAATCCCCACAGACTCCATGAAGGACAGAATCTGGCTCCACATATACACAGGAGTGTATGCACATACACACACCAGGGTTTTTAATCAGGAATAGGGGTTTCACGAGTCATCTCCAACAGTTTTACCCCTATTCTATTTCCCAGGAAAATTCACTATTGTATAACATTTTCCAGTAGATCATCCAGTATTCAATTATTAATTTCTTGTCTTTCACATGCTACTTTTATACAACTTTATAACAAATTGCTGTCGTATACTCTTCAGTGTAATCCAGTTATGGGTGCTTTTAATTAACACAGCTACCTTTGCAAAAAGAAAAGGAGTACTTGTGGCACCTTAGAGACTAACCAATTTATTTGAGCATAAGCTTTTGTGAGCTACAGCTGTAGCTCACGAAAGCTTATGCTCAAATAAATTGGTTAGTCTCTAAGGTGCCACAAGTACTCCTTTTCTTTTTGGGAATACAGACTAACACGGCTGTTACTCTGAAACAGCTACCTTTAACTCCAATTTCAACATTCCAGCCATATAAGTAAACAAGATTTATTATATGGTCTCAACTCAGGAATATAACTTTACACAATTATGTCAGGTTGGGTTCAGTACTGCAAATTCCCCATATGTGACCTCCCCTGATGCTCCAGGGAGTTCCATGCAGAAGGCTTGCAGGATTGGGTCCTTTAATTGCTAAACGTACACATTCCCTGATCCTTACAAAATAGTACAGTTCAGTCAATACAATTCAGTACACAAAAATCAATGTGAAATAATTTTGCTAAGATGTAGCCTGTGAGTGCCGAGGGCTGACACTTTTGGACACCTAAACAGTAATAACTAAAAACAAAAGTTACAAGTAAACAAAAAAGAATGCAATATGCATGTAAAAATCAGCAACAAAACCCAACCAAGATTCACCTAGAAAACCCCATAAACCAAAAATAAACTCCCCAAAGAACTGTTTTAAAGTCAGAGTTTAAGGCCAGAAAGGACCACCACATCTTGATCCTTACTTTAACTGTTAGGTTTTAATATATGAAAAGAAATATTAATAATCCACACTGCCATAGCTCCTTCCATCAGAATCTCAAAGCACTTTACAAAGACTAACGAAGTTTGCCTCAACATCACTCTGAGGTACATTAATATCTGCCTGCTACAAGTAGGAAAACTGAGGCATAGAGCCCAACACTATTGCATGATATTAAAGTAAAATTCAGACTCAAGTCAATAAGTGATCCCAAAACATTAACAGAAAATCTGAGGGAAAAGCTGAAAATAGAATCCAGGTCTCCCAAACCCAGAGTCCTGTGTCTAATAGGGGTCATATTCTTCCAGGATCTTATTCTTTCTCCCCTGTGTTGGTAGTATCAATTCCAAAGCTTCCCAATAGATTCTATGCAAATTGGTATTAGTTGTGATTGCGTGCATGTATGCGTCCTCTGTATACAGTGTGATATTCATTTGCTAATTCTTTATGATGATTCCAAGCAGATCAGAGAGTGAGAACGTATTTCTCATTCACTGAATCTATAAACCTCTTCTTAGCCCACCGCCATTAGCAAACTAAGTCAGTAAAACCTGCTCATCCATTAGTAATCATTTATATAGCAGAATATGTAGCAATGTACAGGGTGTTTTGCAGAATTAATAACTTTTCATGCCATGTGGAGTTATAATCTAAGATTAGCAGGGAGAAGACAAGACATACGACAACAGTTCAGCAAAGGAAAGGTGTGGAGAAATTATTGGCGAGAATAAGGAAAGGATTACTGGAAGACATTGGTTTACTTTAAGGAAACATTTGCAGGAGGGTGAAGATGAGGATGTGCCTGGGGGATTTAAAGTAATGGGATAGTTCCAAGCAGAAAGGGACAGAGAGAATAACAGTGTAAAGCTGGGAGTAAAAAGCAGGAATGTTTGTTGAAAAAAAAAAAAAGAATTGTGCCATGAAGAAAGGGATAGAATCTCCCTATGAAGAGCTGATTCTCAGTGAAGAAGGGAATCTTTGATGATAACACAGGAGGGAACAGATGGTAATCGTCACTTTCTGTTAGACACTGCAGCACCAGAAGGATGTGCCAAAGTAAATATGTAACAGGCACATATCTCCTTGCTATTTCATCTTTTTGGTTAGCAACAACTGAAGCGCTTACGTTATGCTAGATTTAAAAGCTGCATTTATAAATGTCATATCAGTATCCACAACAACATCAGAGTAATTACCACTAAGAGATGAGAAGAAGTAGAGAGGAAACAGTGTTCTCAATTAGAGTTTATTTTGGCACGTCCTTATAGTAATGAACTGTTTGAGAGCAAGCTCTGTCTCACATCAGTTTCGTGGGATGCGTTCAGAACACAGATGCAATGGCAGCCTTGCTGCATAAAGAAAAATGAGAAGTCTCATTTAAGTTTCTTCACACCAAGTTCAAATGAAAAAAAAAAATCAAGTCTGCTGCAGACTAGAACAAAATTAAGGAAAAATTACTTGTAGTTATAAGAGATAGAACAAATAAATCACACTATTATTTATGCAAACATCCCATTCACATACATCATGGTGCTTTTAATTAATTTATTCAGAGAAAAAGAATTCAGGAATTATTCAGTACAAGTATTCCGAAAGGGAAGTATCTTCAGTATTAATCATGAGCAGACAAAAGCTCTTCAGAAAGTGGCATGGGACTCTATTTTCCAAGTGACTTTTCTCTGGGGGCACTGACAGTAATTGGAACTCTATTTGCTGTGCTCTGAGTATGCAAGTTAAAGGAGATTGTCCTTGTTCTGGATTTCTCTGTGTGTTGTTAGAGAAAAGCTTTCTCACAAGCTCTCTGGGACACAAGCTACTTAGCCTCAACTGTAAGGATAAGGTTTTACTTTCTGTCTGCCTGACAATGGAATTCTAATGTCCATCTGTAACATAAGAAATCCCTAATGAAGTATGTGTATGAGATAATCCATTAATTTTGCCTACAACGAAACATTAAGTTTCCTCTACCCCACATTTCATTGTATTACCTTTTGAGCCAAAAACTGCACCTTACTGAACAATACCATTACCCTGAGGCAAAATTTCCTGAGAACTCTGGTTTTTAGAAGTTAATTAGACCAACCTTTCTTAAAGTATGTATACTTACCAACTGCAATTAACTATGGTGTAATGACTGTGTGTGTTTTACTGTGGAGTTATAACTTGCTTCACAGTCCTTCTCACACTAAGTTTTTGTGGCTACAAAGCTACTTAAAAGGATAATTACATGTCTATGGGCTTTGCGAAAAGTAATTTCTTTATACATGTATAATAACAATGAAAAGATTATACTACAGCATATACTTTTAAGAAAGGATTATAATTAGAGGAAATTCTTGGATGATATCATATGCATGCATTCTAAAATCTAATTATGGCAAAAAACATTTTTTGCATCTAATATAGGTAAAGGTTATGTTGGATTTTGGCTATTTAGGAGGACTTAACTTTTCTACCTACACTTCCCTGACTATATGATATCTGTAGGGGATTTTGACTGCAGCACCATATCCTCCCCAAGCTAGAAGAAACTAATGAATTCAGAACAAATTGATTTAAAAAACCCACGGTTTAAACAAGTTGAGGTACACAAATTTACACTGATGAAATTTACTTGGGTAAAACATCTAGTCAAGATGTATGAGCCCAACGCTACAGCCAGAAACTTTAGAAAACTTTAGTAATACCTGCTCAGACTTAGATTTCATCTGTGTCCTAGGGGCTATTTACTCACAGACTGATTGTCAAAGGCACAAATGGCAGTTAGGCATCTAACTTCCATTGATATTTGATATGTTAGGTGCCTAATTGCTCTTTGTGCCTTTGAAAATCTCCTCATTTAGCCTCTCTTCCTCAGTTTCCCCATCGGTAAATAATATACAACACTGGTCTTCTTTGACAGGTTTTGTGAGGGTTAGTCAATGTTCAGAGAATGCTTTGAAAATGAAGAGTATTGTTACTGTAGCCAAGTAAGGAGAAAATAAGGGCATGATTCTGATAGCACAGCCTTGCGAGACCAGGTTCAATCCCCAAGTATTTATATCTAAAGACGCAATTTAACTGTCAGACAAAGGTATTCTAGTATAGTAATAAACCAGGCAAGGCATTTATGATATATTTAAGATCTCCAAATTATCTCACACGAAGATGACTGTAAAACAATCAATGAGATTAAAATAGAAAGGTCTGGTTTACTCATACATTCACTGTACAAAATGTAAATATAGCAGAATTGCTACCTAAATGTAGTACTAAAGCAAATGGTTTTAATTACAAACCAAATGCAATTTCATAGGTTAAACAAAAATGCCCTTACAAAGCTTTCAGACTGTGTAAAAATAAGCTTTTTTTTTGTTCCCTTATACCATTTGCTTTCTACTATTACCTTCCAAGACCTTTGTATCAGATCATGTACTGTGATAACGATTTTTATGTAAGTTGAAATTGCAGCATTATCTTGGCCCCTCAGGACTCTGGGGGAAAAAAAAAAAGTGTTCCATTACACTGGTCTGAAGCAGAGAAAATGTTATGCCTCAATGGTTTGCTCTGAAATTGGGAGGGCGTATCTAGTGGGATCCCGTAGGGGTCAGTCCTGGATCTGGTACTATTCAATAGTTACATTAGTGACTTGGATAATGGAGTAGAGAGTATGTTTATAAAATCTGCAGACGACACCCAGGGAGAGGTTGCAAGCACTTTGGAGAACAGGTTTAAAATTCAAAATGACCTTGACAAATTGGCGAATTGGTCTGAATTCAACAAGATAAAATTCATATAAGACAAGTGCAAAGTACTTCACTTAGGAAGGAAAAATCAAACAGAGTTACAAAATGGGGAAAAACTACCTATGTGGTCTTTTTGCTTAAAAGGATCTGGGGATTATAGTGGACCACAAACAGAATATGCGTTGTCAATGTGATACAGTTGCAAAAAAGGCTCATATGATTCTGAGGTGTATTAACAGGAGTGTTGTATGTAAGACGCAGGAGGTAACTGTCCCGCTCTACTCAGCACTAGTGAGGCCCCAGTTGGAGCACTATGTCCAGTTTTGGGCACCACAATTCAGGAAGGATGTGGAAAAATTGGAGAGTCCACAGGAGAGCAACAAAAATGATAAAAGGTTTAGAAAACCTGACCTATGAGGACAGGTTAAAAAAATTAGGCCTGTTTAGTCTTGAGAAAAGAAGAGTGAGGGGGGGACCTGATAACAGTCTTCCAGTATGTTAAGGGCTGTTATAAAGAGGATTGGCGATCAGTTGCTCAACATGTCCACTGAAGATCGGACAAAAAAGTAATGAGCTTCATCTGCAGCAAGGGAGATTTAGGTTAGATATTAGGAAAAACTTCCTAATTATAAGAGTAGTTAAGCACTGGAATAGGCTTCCAAAGGAGGACATGCTGGTCTAGGTTTACATGGTCCTGCTTCAGCACAGAGAAGCTGGCTTGATGACTTCTTGAGGCCCCTTTCAGCCCTACATTTCTATGATTCTGTACCAGGGTAGTATCCCCACAACAAGCGTTGGGTGCATGATTCCTGCTAGCCAACTAATTTCTAAATTAAAAATTAAAAAAATCTAAATTGGAATATACTGCACTAATCCTGACCAATGTAGCAAAATACTTACCTTTATAACTTGAAATATGAATCCATATGGTCTATAAAGAAAAACGTTTCAGTATCATTTCTGTCTCACTATAGTTCTGATTATTTCATCTCTTCTTCCTAATATAATATTCCCAAAAACATGAAATATATACAAACATTATAAAAAGGCAGTATTGTGGGCCTCCCATGCTGTTTTTAAAACAACAGATATCTGTTCACCAGCTACATCAAGACTGGATCGTACATTTAGCAAGGGTGAATCTGTTCCAACTGGATCCAAGTCTCCATTACATTTACCTTTTAAAGCGTCAGAGTTCTGTACTAAGCTTGTCTGCACTTGAAAGCTGTTGCAGGTTTTGCATATCTGCATTAAGTGATCCAGAACAATGGCTGCACAAGCAGTCGGTCAACACCACATTGTAATCCCCAACTAAGCACCCTTTGGGATCGCTGCATGCACACAGTGTTGCACTGTTTCAAAACAAGCAGTCAGCATTCTGGGCAGACAGCCCCTGGTACACTGCTTCCCCACTAAACTCTACGCATTCCGGGACTGTTTTTGCGGCACACAGTTAAATACTGGAATAAATTCCAAAGGGAGGTTGTAGAATCCCCATCCTTGGAGATTTTTAAGAACAGGTTAGACAAACACCCATCAGATATGATCTATTATCTAGGTGTACTTGGTCTTGTCTCAGTATGCAGGGATGGAGTAGATGACCTCTTGAGGTCCATTCCAGACCTACATTTCTATGGTTCTATGACTGTGAGATAATTACCAAAACGCACTTGAATTCTGGGACTTGGGATCAAAATAAATAATTCCCACGATTCCTCTCATTTCATTCCATCATTCATCTTGTAACGAGCCAGCGCTATTTTTAAAGCACTGTCAGGTAGCACGGAGGAAACATTGCTGAGCATTGTGATCATCACAGTGATTAATTCAAACAAGATACTGCAAATATGCTTCATATTGTGCAATGATTTCAAAGACAAGTAGATACAGGCCCCTGAGGAAGATGGAATCGAGAAGATACTAGTGCTTAATCTTTTCCTGCAGTGGCTTCAGCGAGTTAGCCACCACTTTTGAGCTCAGCCAACTAGATTAATAGTTTCCAAGGCCAGAAGGGACCAATGTGACCATGTAGTCTGACCTCCTGTATAGCACAGGCCATAGAACTTCCCCAAAACAATTCCTACAGCTTTTAGAAAAACATCCAATCTTGATTTAAAAATTGTTAGTGATGGAGAATCTACCATGACCCTTGGTAATTTGTTCCAATGGTTAATTACTCTCACAGTTAAAATTTTGCACCTTATTTCCAGTCCTAGCACTGACTGATGGAACACGATTGGAATGCAGACCTGGGATGTCCAGCATTGGAAGCAGAACTTCAGGATGTCAAAGGCCACCTTCCTAGAAATCTGCAGAACACACCTATCTGGAAGCTCATCAACACGATTGCTACCAGTCAGTAGCGGCCCATTTTGGTATTGTTAGATCACCTCTCAGGGTTGTTGTAATGGAGGTGTGTGCGGTTATCAAGAAGGTGCTGTTCCCTCTGGTCATAAAGCTAGGCAATACACAGGATGTTATTCATGGATTTACTATTTGAGCCCCTGAATTATATTGGAGCCATTGATGGTATCCCTGTGCCTCTCCTTTGCCCCCAGCATCAAGCCTCAGGGTTCATCAACAGAAAGGCATATTTCTTCATGGTGCTGCAGGGCTGGCTGAACATTATGGGAGGTTCACCAATATGAATGTGGGGTGGTCTGCAAAGGTCCATGATGCTGGGATCTTTAGAAACTCTGGCTTGTTTTCTGCAATGAACTTTTGTTTCTGTGAACCACTCTGGACCCTGATGGTGCTGGCATTCCTCCTATGATTACCCTCTGTCTCCCTGGATTACAAAGCCTCTTACTGGATACTTGGATTGGATAAAGGACCTGTTTAACTAAATCCCAAGTGGCTGCAGAATGATAGTGCAACATACATGTAGAAGACTGACGGGTAGATGGAGGTACCTAATGTCCAAGCTGAAAGCTGATGAGCAATATCTGCATCATCAGATATTGATGATAGATGCTTGCTGTGTTTTGCACAACCTACGCGAGATCAAAGGAGATAGCTTTGCTGAGGAATAGAAGGAGGTCATGAGCAGAATTCCTGAAGTTTCTGAACACCAGAAAGGCAGCATCTACCAAATGCTGCAACTGGTCAGGGACTCAGAGCCAGGGATGCATTATGTTCCTACTCTGAGGCCAAGACAAACTTGTGAACAATGTATATACCTTTGAGTAAGGCTTTTATCATGATCAGTACACGTGTCTTAACACTTATATCTACTGGTAGATGGAGTTTAGTACACTGCAGGTGGGGATTTTATTGAATCACATAAGGCTCTTATGAAATTTTCAAACAAAGAATGTCATGATATTTTCAATTAATGATTAATAAAAAAAATACATCAGGTTAAACATTGTGAATAGCAAAAGAAAAAAAACTTTATTGAACAAACATAACATGATGCAAAGTTAAAAGTCCAGTGCAAAGCAATATGATCCAGTTCATCACAATAGCTGCCAAACCATACGAGTTCAACCAGGCCCCTTATTATTGACCCTGACATTATTAAATCACAGCTAGAGCTCCTTTCCCTTGTGGCAGCATCAGATCAGGTTCTCAAAGTGCCCCCTCTCCTTTGTTTGTTCTGATAGACACTTGCAGACATGTGCATTATGGAGACTGCTCTTAGATAGGCTGGGATTCGCACCTCTCCCAGAGGACAACGAAGTCCAGAACCTTGGACAATGAAGTCCAGGACCTCAGCCCAGACCAAACAGAAGCAAGAGGCATGGCTGCTAAATAATCATTTCCATGAGCTGGAACCATGAACAGCCACACATGGCTGCATGCCACCATTTAAACAGGGAGGTGACAGTCACGTCAAGATGATTCCAGAACAGTAGAGGGCACACAGGTAAATAGATAAGCTGACCCAGGTAGCCAGCAAAGCAGCATGGGATACTAACAGGACTGCCAAATATAAAACAGTTGTTTCAGGATGGGAACACAGCCACACCTACTTTGTTCTGGGTAAACTCATCCTACACCTCAGTATACACACTTCCAAAGGGAGTGTATTAATATGGCTTAAAACATCAAATGATTTGCAACAAAAAATTGTGTGCGTGTGGACGCAAAGCACTTTATCACAAAATAGTTCAAGTTAACCCACAACAACTTTTAATTTAGACAAACTATTATACACTAAGAAAAAAATACAGTGATTTGCTTTTTGAATGTTCAGGAGCAGCATGGGACAGAAGCTGCCTTTATCAGTTCTACCCTACACCCGAAAATCCACTCCAAGGAAGGGAGTGGTGTTATTGAAAAGAGGCTTACAGTTTAAAGGGCTTGGTTTACATGTCTGTAGATGAATACTTCCTGATCCAGCATAAATACCTACACAACCGCCTCACACACAAATTATTCCTATTTTGGGCCTGAATAATGTTTGTTAGGGAAGGGAGGTATGCAAATCAAAATATGGCTGCATACATTAACACTGCCTTTGTAGCCAAACAGAGTATAATTCCAGAAAGTATCCCATGAAGAGTGATCTCGTCTCATAGGCTCAACTGCATGAAAGTATGGGAGGAAAGAATGGCCTATTTCACAACCACTAAACAAAACAACATCCCTGATTAGGATTATGTTTTAATTGGATGCCAACAGCAGCAGGGTCAAAATGAAAGCTGAGTTCCAATAAACTTAGCCAGACTTGAGGACTCCGTCTTATCCTTTTCAGTTTGTTCAGTTATGCGATAAAATATGGTCATTAGACCTTAAAAGATTTTCTTCCCTCACCCCGATATGCTTGCTCAGCAAGGGATATTTTGTTTGAATGGGTACCCATCACAGATTTCAGCATTGGCAAGTGGCCCATGAGACAAAAAGTTCAACATCATATCCCCATTTAGAGTCTATTTAAAAAAACAACCACTCTGCCATCCCCCACTTCAGAGACTATGTGTTGTGAAGCACCCTGCAAAGGATTCTAGCTTTTTTATTCTGAAACCAAAAAATGTGGACAAAACTTTAGTGGATGCCAAATAACTGTTACAAATAAAACAAATAAGCAATAATAAAATGCTATCAGGAATACGCATAGCTTGGGTGGAACATGCAATTAGGCAAGTGAGATCATACTTAGAAAGACTGCCTGGGAACTGTAGTTACCATTCCATCTGCTTAGAAAGTCTGCTTAGGGGAAACTTCCTGTTCATGCTACCTGAGACCACACTAAGGCCTCATCTACACTACACAGTTTTGTCGACAAAAGTCTGCTTTCGTCAATAAAACAGTGGAGGTATACACACAACAATGCTCCTCCCACTGATTTAACTCTCCTGCTACGCAAACAAAATAAAAACCACTTTGACAAGAGGCATAGAGCTTTTTGCGGCAAAGTTAGATTGATGCAGTGTCAATGTACACACTGTGCTTGGTTATGTCGCCATAAATGGCCTCCACGAGGTGTCCCACAATGCCCATCCTGACTGCTTTGGTCAGCCATTTGAACTTCCCTGCCCTGCACCCAGGTTCACAGGCCTCTGCCCTCTCCCTTTAAAGGACCAAAAATTTTTGAAATTGCACTTCTGGTTTGCTGACCATGGTGGCTCCATGCACTAAACAATTTCCTGTGTGGAGTACATCGGAGTTGTTGGATCTGCTGGCTCTGTGGGGAGAAGAGGCTGTGCAGTTCCAGCTCCACTCCAGGCATAGGAATTTCGATATCTATGGTCGGATTTCTCGTGGCATGTTGGATAAGGGCTATCAATGGGACACACATCAATGCGGTGTGAAGATCAAGGAGCTGAGGCAGGCATACCAAGAGGCAAGGGAGTCAAACCATCACTCCGATTCTGTGCCAAAGACCTGACATTTCTATAAGGAGCTGGATGCCATCCTCGGCGGTGACCCCACCTCCATGAGCCCCATGGATATTTCAAGCGGGGAGGCCTGGAGACAGGGGCCAGTGGACTGAACCCCAAGGATGAAGTAGTGAACAAGATGGGACAGGTGACAGGGTAGTCCAGTACCACGACGAGCCAGGACCTCTTCTCAACCCCGGAGCATTCAAGCCAGTCACAGCTCTCCACCTGTGGCGTGCATGATGCAGGGGAGGGGAGCTCTGGTTAGTGCTCATTTTGAGTTGATACTGCTTGGTTATATGAGGTAGAGCTGTCCTTTGCTTTGTTATATGCTAGAAATGGGTTAAGAGATAGAAATGTACAAGATTAGCTGTGTTTGCCTCTGCTTCACTTTCCCTATGAAACTAAACAGTGGGGCCCTGTGGAAAAGTGTGTTAATGCACACCGAGATTTCACAGGAATCCTCCAGAGAGATCTCTAGGAAACTTTCATGGAGATACTCAACAATCCTCTGTGGAAGGTTTCTTGGCAGAGCTGCTTTGTTCCTTCCCCCGCTGTAGGAAACTTTCCCATGTCAATCAGCAATCACTGGTGCAAGGACCAAAGCAGCACATAGGAGAGCAGCAGAGGGACCCAGTCTGACGTCGCATGTATGCAGGAAATGCATCTTTCACTTCTGAGGGTAAGCAAGTATTCAGATATCGGCTTCAATGACCCCCGCCTATGGAAAATGGTGGCAGTCACAATATTGTCCCTAGTCACTTGCAGTGATCCCCTTAAAAAACCACCTTGATCCTTTGCCTCATTTTGAACGCCCTCTTACACTCCACTTCCCTCACGCCCAAGCCAAACTCACCATGTTTAAGGCATTCGCTGAGCTATGTGCTTGCCAAGGGACAGTGAGAAAGAGGTATTTTACTATTATGATTCAATGCTGTGAGTTCACTATCATGCCTCTGTTTATTGTTTCTTTTGTTTCTGCAGATGTGGCCTTAAGAAGAACCCCCTAGACACTGGTGGAGTGCCTCTGCAACTTACAAGACAGCATGCTGACATGCTTTCAGCCCCCCCAAAACCCACTCTCTCTCCCCCCACATATACACAACACACTCCCTGTCACACTCCACCCCACCCCATTTGAAAAGCACGTTGCAGTCAATTGCATGCTGGGATTGCTGCCCATAATGCATAGCTCCCAATGCCACTGCAAGTGCTGCAAATGTGGCCACACCAGTGTGCTTGAAGCTGTCAGTGTAGACAGATTGCAGCGCTTTCTCTACTGCGCTCTATGAAGACTGGTTTAACTCAACGCGCTCTACATCTGCAAGTGTAGCCATACCCTTAGACACAGCTATGAGAGCCTCCAACAAGAGAGTGCTCCTCTTACTGTTATGTCCCTATCAAGAAAGCGTTTTTTTGTGTATTGGTTATTGCTATTTAATAAAAATGTACTCTCTGAAAGAAAATAAATCTTTATTTATCTCCTACACATGGTGGTTGCTGCTGGAATTCATACACAGTGGCAATTTGCACATTTGCAGACAACAAATCACGTTCAGGAAGCAATCATCAAAATTTTAATTCAAGGTGGCAAGTTAACAAAGCACTGCAAAATGCTTTATAGGAAAACACGTTACTGGTGCTCATTATCAGAATGGTGCCTCATAGCCCCCCTTGTGCCCTCTAATAGCCCTTCTTTCTGGCTGCTCAAAATCAGCCACCAAGCAATCCGCCTCCTCACTCCACCCCTGGGGAAACTTTTCACCCATAGCCTCACAAATATTATGCAGTGCACACCAGGCTGCTACAACCCTGGGAATATTTTTCTCATTGCGATCCTCCTGCCATAAAGGCAGCGCCAGCGAGCTTTTAATCTGCCAAACACACATTCAATGGTCATTCTGCACCTGCTCAGCCTATTGTTGAAGCGCTCCTTGCTGCTGTCCAGGTCTCCCGTGTAAGGCTTCATCAGCTATGGCAGTAAGGGATATGCTGGGTCTTCCAAGATCACTTTAGGCATGTCAACATCCCTGTCAAGGTTCCTTCCCCACTCTGAACTCTAGGATACAGATGTGGGAACCTGCATGAAAAACCCCCTAAGCTTATTTTTACCAGTTTAGGTTAAACTTCCCCAAGGTACAAACTATTTTACCTTACTGCCCTTGGACTTTATTGCTGCCACCACCAAGCGTCTAACAAATATATAACAGGGAAAGAGCCCGCTTGGAAACATCTTTCCCCCCAAAATCCTCCCAAGCCCTACACCCCCTTTCCTGAGGAAGGCTTGATAAAAATCCTCACCAATTTACATAGGTGAACACAGACCCAAACCCTTGGATCTTAAGAACAATGAAAAAGCAATCAGGTTCTTAAAAGAAGAATTTTAATTGAAGAAAAAATAAAAGAATCAACTCTGTAAAATCAGGATGGTAAATACCTTACAGGGTAAGCAGATTCAAAACACAGAGAATCCCTCTAGGCAAAACCTTAAGTTACAAAAAGACACAAAAACAGGAATATACATTCCATTCAGCACAGCTTATTTTCTCAGTCATTTAAACAAAACAGAATCTAACGCATATCTAACTAGATTACTTACTAAGTTCTAAGACTCCATTCCTTTTCTGTTCCCGGCAAAAGCATCACACAGACAGAGAGAACCTTTGTTTTCCCCGCCCTTCAACTTTGAATGTATCTTGTCTCCTCATTGGTCATTTTGGTCAGGTGCCAGCGAGGTTATCCTAGCTTCTTAACCCTTTACAGATGAAAGGGTTTTTCCTCTGGCCAGGAGGGATTTTAAAAGTGTTTACCCTTCCCTTTATATTTATGATAATCCCCCATTGGAATCTTCTGGTCTGGAAAGAAAATTCCTGCTTGCAGCTTTCTGTATAGGCCAGTGTTCCTGAAGATGCATGCACCATGCACTATCCCTGACCACCCCACATTGATATCAGTGAAATGACTTTGGTGATCCACAAGCACCTGCAATACCATAGAGAAGTACCTCTTTCTACTTACGTTCTCTGTTGCAAGATGGTCCAGGTCCAAAATTGGGATATGGTTATCATCTATCACGCTGCTGCAGTTAAGGAATCTCATTGCCACAAAGCCACCCACTATTTCACGTACATTTCACAGTCCTTCATAGAAGGATGCAATTAATGGCCTTGAACATTTGTGTGAACACAACCCCCACACTGGACTTCCCAACTTCAAACTGATTCGCAACTGACCAGAAGCAGTCCGGAATTACTAACTTCCACACACCTACTGCCATGCACTTCTCCACTGAGAGGGCAGCTCTCATTCTGGTGTCCTTGCGCAACAGGGCAGGGCGGGGAGAGCTCAGCACACAGTTCCAGGAAGGTGGCTATGCATTTCCAAAAGTTCTGCAGCCACTGCTCATCATCCCAAATCTGCTAACAATGTGATCCCACTACCCTGTGCTTGTTTCGTGAGCCCAAAAGCGATGGTCCACCATCTGCAATTACTCCATGAATGCCAAATTTAATCTGGAATTGTTTCTTTCCATGGCACACAGCAGGAAAGGCACCATGGATTCCTGTTCAGATTCGAAGCTCATGAAATACTGTATGATCCGCCACGGTGCGTTCATAACATTGATCACAAAACTAGAGAGCAGTGCAGGAGGATCCATGCTTTCAGGCAGAGATGGAGGGCACACAGTTTACAGGGGCTGTTAATAAACAGCGCAAAACATAGTCGGAAATCCATGGAATGATGGGACAGAAAAAACTGCGCTATGGGATGTTGAGCCCACACCCATGATGCACTGCAATCCACTCCCCATTCTCACAACTCCTAGTTGCAGAAGGTGGCAAGTTGCACAGTGGGATAGCTACCAACAGTGCACTGCTCTCTCTGTCAGTGCTAGAGCACAAACTGTGAATGAGCTCTGCCAACACAATGAGTGTTGTGTCAACATGCACAAGCGATGTCATTATAGCAGGTTATGATCATTGGTGTAATTTATGTCGACTTAACTATGTAGCTTAGACATAGCCTCAAACAATCTCTACCTCAACCATTTACATTATCATCATCTTCACTGGCAATTGAAAAAAAAGTGCACCCCTCCCCCCAAATGGCAAGCAGATCTTAAGGCCGCCTAGCTTGACTTAAACTGCACACCCTCTATTTTGACTCTTTTGCGGGGCGGGGGGGAGGAATGGAGATAGTGGGACTAGTGTAGTAGCAAAAGTTTAGCACTGTAGTGGGGGCTGGAGGTGGAACAACAAACCACCACATCTGGTCCTTCCCTCTCTATATAATTAATTTATAATTCAAATCAAGGCTGAAAACAATGCTTTTCCTTCATACCTAGGGTGAACTTTTCTGGGAGGTTCTTCATCCTAGGCTAAAGAGGATTAAATCACACATAACAAAAATGTTTTAAAATATTTTAGATTCCTATTCCTAGTGTTGGATGACTTGGGGCTGTGGACCGCTAATAAAACTAATTCAGGGTAACCATTCTGCTAAAGTCATTACCAAGCTCTGATTTCTCTGTTCTCCTGTTTGGATCCAGAGCCCTTTTCTGCACAAAGACAGCAACAGAATCTTAAGACTCCACTCTCACTTACTAAAGGGCTAGTAAATAGTGAAGAAAAAAGTTAACCAAGCTTTTTGGGAGGCTCATATTCAAGTGGCAAACCTCCAGTAATACTAAGCAAGGCCCTTTTGTAACTTAATCTACACACAATACACAAAAGAAATAGGATTAATCTCAATTAAAATACTGTACTTTGCTACTTACTGCTCTCTCAGTGTGCTCAAGTAATTCTCATCAAGGGCTAGAAGAAACTGGATTCAGCTTGGATCTTTTTCTTTGTCACCCTCAAAACAAAAAACAGAACAGAAGAGAAAGTAAAAGAAAATCTGGAAAACCATTTGTTTTTCCATTGTGAGGAGGGTGGCTAGTGGTAGTGAAGTACCAAATCTTAAACCCTGGAAGTTTCCAATGAAGCTGCTCACACATGCATATATCTGAGAGCTAAAATTGGTCTTTAATACCCATGAAAGGGAGTACGATTACAAGATGTCACTCTTAAAAAAAAAATGTTTACAAAACTTGAGACTAACATAAACATCATCATCAGATCTTTCTCTAGATATCAGTCTTCAGTGGAAACAGTTTAACGCATTCCTCTGCGGTATTCACAACCAAAACATTGAATGTTGTGCTAAATACATAAAAACATGGAAGTGCTGTTGACTAGAAAATAGAATAAACAAAATTGAGAGCAATCCCTCTTTTTTCAGTGTCCAAACTGACAAAATAGGGAAGAAGTAAACTAAACGTTTAAAACTATTTGTTTTAATGACTGTAAGTGGCAAGAGCAGAGTGCAGCTTGATAACCATTATGCTCAGAGCTCATTGGAAAACAGATTTTTCACCCCACAAAAAAATTCAAAAAAACTCAAACCCATCACGAATCAGGACAAAAAGGCAAAGTTTCAAAAAATTTCACATAATTAAAAGGCCAACATTTTAATGTCAGTCTAAACATTTCGTTCTGACAAATCTGAAATGTTGTTTCAGCTTCAACCCTTTGTAATTTTTACATAAAGTAAATTTCTAAACAAAGTGTCATTTCAAAACAAAAACATCAAAACTGGTTTTTGTTCCAAAAACATCGAAATGGGACATTTCTACATTTTAAAAGTCCTATTCCAAATGTTTTTTTAAAAAAATATGTAGCAATCAATACAATTTTTTGGGGGGGGGGGGAAATCCCGTTTCATTTTTGACTCGCCATTTTTGACTTTGCTCGTTTTAACACGAAACGGACACTGACACTCACACCCCCGTAAGACAGAGTGGCTGGTAACAGCTGTGAAGAGTCATGTTTTTATTTTAATGGTATTACAGTATTTTTTAACTCCTAACCCCCCCCCCCGCAATAACCACCCACGGGCACTTCGAGACGCGCCGCAGGCTGAAGTCAGGGCGCGCGTGTGCCCAGATTCCCAGCCGAGCGCAGCAGCAGCAGGTCCCAGCCCCGGCCCGGCCCGCTCCCCTCGCGGCGCGGGGCAGGCGAGCTCGCCCCGGGTCGGAGCGCTGGGCCGGCAGCTCTCTCCCGCGGGGGCGAGGCAGGACACCGCCGCTCAGCGCGCCGGGGCTAAGGGCTCGCCGTCCTCGCGCCAGCAGGGGCAGGAGCCTCGCGGCGGGAATCGACCTCCCGCTAAAGCGACCCCAGAGGCTGCAGGTACCTGCGGGCCTGGCGGGGGCGGCTCCGCTCCTGCCTCCGCCGCGCGGGCCTGGGCCTGCGAGCTGTGCGCCGCTCCGCCGGGGACATGTGACCCGCCCGCCCGCTCGCTGGGGAGAGGAGAGGAGAGGGCGGGTCATGTGCCCCGGAGGCGGGGGGAGTCGGGGCACCCAGAGCAGCCGCCCTGAGGGGGCGAAGGGAACGGGCTTCCCCGCCTCAGCGGCGCGGCCCCGCCCCCCGCCGACAGGCTGGGAGTGGAGGCCCCGCTGGGGTCCGGGCCCGCCACAGCACCTGCCCCTGGGAGCAGAGCCCGCCCGCCCGCCCACCCGCAGTGATGGGAGGGAGGACACGGCGCGTGGGGGAGAAGCGCCCAGTGCCCGGGGTGGGGGTTGAGTAGAGGGGAGGGGAGTGAGCCCCCACGTGCTGCAAGGACAGACCCCTTAGAAATGTAAATAACAACAAGGCCAAGTCCAAAACAAGCCCCTGCAAGGCTCCAGGGAAGAGCAGTTTGTTTTCTCCAGTGGGATTGCTGGTCAGGCCTGGGCCCGAAAACAGGGACTCCAGCCCTCATTGCAATAGCCCCCGGTTCTTACCTAGGGCTTTTCAACAGCAGAGCTTAAAGCTCTTCACAGCAGTGCATTCATCCTCCCAGCACTGAGGGAGGGAAAAAGAAAAGGAGGACTTGTGGCACCTTAGAGACTAACCAATTTATTTGAGCATGAGCTTTCGTGAGCTACAGCTCACTTCATCGGATGCATACCGTGGAAACTGCAGTAGACATTATATACACACAGAGACCATGAAACAATACCTCCTCCCACCCCACTGTCCTGCTGGTAATAGCTTATCTAAAGTGATCATCAAGTTGGGCCATTTCCAGCACAAATCCAGGTTTTCTCACCCCCCTCCAAAAACCACACACACAAACTCAATCTCCTGCTGGTAATAGCTTATCCAAAGTGACCACTCTCCCTACAATGTGCATGATAATCAAGGTGGGCCATTTCCAGCATAAATCCAGGTTTTCTCACCCCCCCACTCCTATACACACACAAACTCACTCTCCTGTTGGTAATAGCTCATCCAAAGTGACCACTCTCCCTACAATGTGCATGGGTCTCAAAGAAACTGCGGAATCACCTGATCAACATCCTCTACAGCAAACAGGGAAAGATTAAGAATGAGCTCTCAAAAATGGATACTCTCATAAAAAACCAACCTTCCACACAAACTTCCTCGTGGCTGGATTTTACTAAAACTAGACAAGCAATTTACCATGCACACTTTGCTTCTCTACAAAAGAAAAAGGACACTAAACTTTCTAAACTACTACATGCTACAAGGGGCCACAGCAATGGTTCCCTCAACCCACCCAGCAATGTTGTTAACCTATCCAACTATACTCTCAGCCCAGCAGAAGCAGCTGTCCTATCTCGGGGCCTCTCCTTCTGCCCTTCCACCCCCACGAACATTGTACAGTTCTGTGGTGACCTAGAATCCTATTTTCGACATCTCCGACTCAAGGAATATTTCCAAAATACCTCTGAACAACATACTAATCCACAGAGGCCTCCCTACCAACACTACAAAAAGAAAGATTCTAGGTGGAGTCCTCCTGAAGGTCAAAACAGCAGACTGGACTTCTACATAGAGTGCTTCCGCTGACGTTCATGGGCTGAAATTGTGGAAAAGCAGCATCACTTACCCCATAACCTGAGCCGTGCGGAACACAATACCATCCACAGTCTCAGAAACAACTCTGACATCATAATCAAAAAGGCTGACAAAGGAGGTGCTGTTGTCATCATGAATAGGTCGGAATATGAACAAGAGGCTGCTCAGCAGCTCTCCAACACCACTTTCTACAAGACATTACCCTATGATCCCACTGAGAGTTACCAAAAGCAACTACAGCATTTGCTCAAGAAACTTCCTGAAAAAGCACAAGATCAAATCCACACAGACACACCCCTGGAACCCCGACCTGGGATATTCTATCTACTACCCAAGATCCATAAACCTGGAAATCCTGGGCACCCCATCATCTCAGGCATTGGCACCCTGACAGCAGGATTGTCTGGCTATGAAGACTCCCTCCTCAGGCCCTACTCTACCAGCACTCCCAGCTACCTTCGAGACACCACTGACTTCCTGAGGAAACTTCAATCCACCGGCGATCTTCCTGATAACACCATGCTGGCCACTATGGATGTAGAAGCCCTCTACACCAACATTCCACACAAAGATGGACTACAAGCCGTCAAGAACACTATCCCCGATAATGTCACGGCAAACCTGGTGGCTGAACTTTGTGACTTTGTCCTTACCCATAACTATTTTACATTTGGGAACAATGTATACCTTCAGATCAGCGGCACTGCTATGGGTACCCGCATGGCCCCACAGTATGCCAACATTTTTATGGCTGATTTAGAACAACGCTTCCTCAGCTCTTGTCCCCTAAAGCCCCTACTCTACTTGCGCTATATTGATGACATCTTCATCATCTGGACCCATGGAAAAGAAGCCCTTGAGGAATTCCACCATGATTTCAACAATTTCCATCCCACCATCAACCTCAGCCTGGTCCAGTCCACACAAGAGATCCACTTCCTGGACACTACAGTGCTAATAAACAATGGTCACATAAACACCACCCTATACCGGAAACCTACTGACCGCTATTCCTACCTACATGCCTCCAGCTTTCACCCTGACCACACCACACGATCCATCATCTACAGCCAAGCTCTGCGATACAACCGCATTTGCTCCAACCCCTCAGACAGAGACAAACACCTACAAGATCTCTATCAAGCATTCTTACAACTACAATACCCACCTGCGGAAGTGAAGAAACAGATTGATAGAGCCAGAAGAGTTCCTAGAAGTCACCTACTACAGGACAGGCCTAACAAAGAAAATAACAGAACGCCACTAGTCGTCACCTTCAGCCCCCAACTAAAACCCCTCCAACGCATTATTAAGGATCTACAACCTATCCTGAAGGATGACCCAACACTCTCACAAATCTTGGGAGACAGGCCAGTCCTTGCCTACAGACAGCCCCGCAACCTGAAGCAAATACTCACCGACAACCACATACCACACAACAGAACCACTAGCCCAGGAACCTATCCTTGCAACAAAGCCCGTTGCCAACTGTGCCCACATATCTATTTAGGGGACACCATCACAGGGCCTAATAACATCAGCCACACTATCAGAGGCTCGTTCACCTGCACATCCACCAATGTGATACATGCCATCATGTGCCAGCAATGCCCCTCTGCCATTTACATTGGTCAAACTGGACAGTCTCTACGTAAAAGAATAAATGGACACAAATCAGATGTCAAGAATTATAACATTCATAAACCAGTTGGAGAACACTTCAATCTCTCTGGTCACGCAATCACCAACATGAAGGTCACTATCTTACAACAAAAAAACTTCAAATCCAGACTCCAGCGAGAAACTGCTGAATTGGAATTCATTTGCAAATTGGATACTATTAATTTAGGCTTAAATAGAGACTGGGAGTGGCTAAGTCATTATGCAAGGTAGCCTATTTCCCCTTGCTTTTTCCTACCCCCCCCCCCCAGACGTTCTGGTTAAACTTGGATTTAAACTTGGAGAGTGGTCAGTTTGGATGAGCTATTGCCAGCAGGAGAGTGAGTTTATGTGTGTGTGTGTGTTCCCGGGGGGTGGGGGGGTGAGAAAGCCTGGATCTTTGCTGGAAATGACCCACCTTGATTACCATGCACATTGTAGGGAAAGTGGTCACTTTGGATGAGCTATTACCAGGAGGAGAGTGAGTTTGTGTGTGTATGGGGGTGGGGGGGTGAGAAAACCTGGATTTATGCTGGAAATGGCCCACCTTGATTATCACGCACATTGTAGGGAGAGTGGTCACTTTGGATAAGCTATTACCAGCAGGAGATTGAGTTTGTGTGTGTGGTTTTTGGAGGGGGGTAGGGGGGTGAGAGAACCTGGATTTGTGCTGGAAATGGCCCACCTTGATTATCATACACATTGTGAAGAGAGTGGTCACTTTGGATGGGCTATTACCAGCAGGAGAGTGAGTTTGTGTGTGTGTGGGGGGGGAGGATGAGAAAACCTGGATTTGTGCTGGAAATGGCCCAACTTGATGATCACTTTAGATAAGCTATTACCAGCAGGACAGTGGGGTGGGAGGGGGTATTGTTTCATGGTCTCTGTGTGCATATAATGTCTACTGCAGTTTCCATGGTATGCATCCGATGAAGTGAGCTGTAGCTCACGAAAGCTCATGCTCAAATAAATTGGTTAGTCTCTAAGGTGCCACAAGTACTCCTTTTCTTTTTGCAAAGACAGACTAACATGGCTGTTACTCTGAAACCTGAGGGAGGGAAGTATTACTATTTCCATGTCACAGCTGGCGAAGGCACAAAGAGCTGCTGACTGACTTGATAAGGACACAGGAAGCTTGTGGCAGAGCAGGGACTTGAATTCATGTCTCAGGACACTTCCTTAATCCAACAGACCTACAGCAACAGACTGATCAACAGGAAGCATGAACTCAAGTTGAGGGATCTTGGAATCAGGACCACAGCAGTAAATGCTGTCATTGTGTGGCCTTGGATAAGTCATTTTACCTTGCTGTGGCTCAGTTTCTCCATCTGTAAAATGGGGTGTTGTGAGGTTTAGTACATTGTTTGTAAAGTGATGTAAGAACTTATAAAGCAGTGTTTCTCAACCTAGGGGCCATGGGACAGGTTTAGGGGGGTTACAAACAGGGCTCACATTAGGGAGTAGGAAGCAGGGCAATTGCCTGAGGCCCTGCAAAGCTAATTTGCATGTTTCAGCCCCCACTGCCCAGGGCACTGCGGGGGCTGGAGCTGGAGGACTGGAGCCACATGCAGGGAGTGGTCACAGCAGGGGGTGAGGTCATGCCTGGCTGTTTGGGGAGGCAGACCCTCCCCTAGACTATACAACTCATCACCCATGTTGCCCACATAAAACGGTTGAGAAAAACTACAGGTTTTTTATGCCCTACAGTGTCCTAATGTTGTGCTATTATTAGGGCTGTTATATTAATACTTTAACATATCTATTTACAGATAGACATTCAAGAGCAATGAGTACAGAGTAAATTCTCATACGTCACGAGAGATGAGGCAGATAACATCAGACAGATAACATCAGATAATTCCAGAACAGAAGAAATGTGCACGAAAGTGAAGGCACCTGCAGTTCACTAGGAAATATGACCATGCAAATGTCAGTGGAATAAAAGCTAACGAAAGAAAGCAGAAAACATGAGCAACTACAATGGAAGACTTTGGGGACAGGAAACAAAGGAGGGAAAACTGTGTGGATTATGTAGTAAAACACACCAGCCTCCCTGGAAAAGATGCTACATGTCAGAAAAAGGGACTTTAAGCAGGGAGTGGTGATAACACGAGATAGATCCAGAGAAAGAGGATATAGCCACAGCAGAGACTTTAACAGAGCTGTCTGTGAAAGCACATAGGATTCTGATGAACCAGAGCAGAAGAAAAAAATTCACTGACGAAATGGAATTATAAACATGGTTAGAGAGTTGCTTTTATCTTGTGGGAATTGTGAGAGTGGTTTATAAAACAAAACTAAAACTAAAACCAGATGTCTGTGATAGAAATGGCTATAGACCTGCCAATATCTAATCATAGTGAGAAGCAATTTATAGATTAATCAGCAAATGTAACATGTAAAAGCATCAAAGAGGAGGGAACTCAGGGCAGACAAAAATAGATTGCAGGATTCTAACAAGTCTCCAGCGACGATTTTGAATATGTATGTTTTCAATGTTCAGTTCCTTGAAGAACTTTCAGACTGCTCTTGTTGAAGTCAGGAAGAATGAGTTTCCTTTCCACAAACCCTGGCTCTATGTGATCCAAGGTTGTAATGATAGCTGTAGAGATGCCATTGGTAAACCTTGGTGCATGCCGTGCTGTTGTAGCCATATCAGTCCCAGGATATTAGAGAAACGAAGTGGGTTAGGTAATGTTTTCCCTAACCAGCATGGGGAGGGAATTCTTCCCTCTCCCTGCCCCCCGGCCTATATTAGCCAAACTACTATCTGTGCAGTGTTTGTATCGATATAGTAATCTTCAAGAAAAAAAATCCATCCCACACTGATCTGGGGAATCTTGCTCCTTGCGTAGGCAGTGCTTTACAAACAAGTCCCCTTCTGACTGTAGGCTCCTCTTAGACACAAGATGTACTCACTGTGCCCTAGATCTTCAAAAGATAACACACCCGAGGGAGACACTTGTCACTACTACTATTGTTTAAATTCTAGTGAACAAAATACCATAGCATCAGCTCAAAAAAGGAAACATGAGCACAAGATCAAAGGTGTCAGGCAGATGTAGTACATACAATGCACAGCATCTTCAAGGCTACCTTGAATTTCAATAGAAAATACTAGTTATCTTTTATAAATACAACAGTACAGAATAAAAATGAACATAGCTGTTTCAGGTTTGTAATAGAGAAAATGCAGTAAGGGAGGAATTTGTACCCAAGTATCATGGCTATATCCCAAATTCACAACTTCTGGGCACAAATCCAATCTCTGTTAGAGGCAAAAAAATATGGATATAAGAAACCAGGTATCTCTATTAGATGCATGTCTCAGTGCCTTTTCAGTTGACCTTTCTTTAATAGTTCCAAGACACTTTTACAGTGGGAAAAAGCAAATATATTATCATCATGCTGCTCAAGCAACAAATGAATTTTAGCGCACAAAATTAAAATAATCCTTGTTTCTGGCATAGACTATGGTTATGTCTGCAACAATGGGGTCTGTACTTGTATCATAGTAACAAACCCTAGAAACATTTAGTGACTACACTTTGTTTTTGGCTTTACTCCCACCAGACTAACTTCAGATAATCTAATTTAAATGCACATTCGAACAGCAACAAGGCCATTACAATGCAAGACATTAAATACCACAGGGATGAGAGCTATGAAGTGTATATAATAAACAAGGGATGGTGAACTCTTGATGTTGGTTACTCTGCTAAATAACTACTCCACTTTTTAAAAACTCATGGTATTCTCCTTATTGGGAAAATAATGCAGCCTTACTAGGAGAACAAGTCCCCCCCCGGACCACACTAATGCAGAGAACAGATATTCACTAAAGGCAGAACAACATTAGGGTGGAGAGAGAGTTTATTGTACAAGTGAGAGACATGGAAGAGGCAGATATTTTCTCTGGTGCCTCCAGCAACAAGAAATAATGGAGGTTATTTATGTGTAACGAGATTCTTTGAGATGTGTGGTCCCTATCTGTATTCCACATGTGGGTATGCATGCGCACCATGCAATTGAGTCTGGAATTTTTTTCACAAGCAGTGTCTGTTGGCCTGCATATACACCATAACTTTTCTCATGCTCCAAAGCAAGGGCATAAAGGTTGGTGTGGGCCGACGATTTTCCAGTTCCTATTCTTACTGAAGTCTAAATCTGCAGCAGAGGGGATGGACGGCGGGTAGTGGAATACAGATAGGGACCCCACATCTCAAAGAACCTCCAATTACAGGGAAGTAACCTCCCATTTCTTTTTCAAGTGATAGTCCCCCTGTGTATTCCACATGTGGGAGATTAATAAACAGCAATCAAAACAGGAGGTGGGTGCAAGGACGCAGAAGTGATAGCTGACTGTTATACTGCTGTCCCAACAGGTGTATGTGCAGTGGAAACCTGGACCAGAGCATAATGTCTGGTGAAGATATGGAAAGAGCTCCAATTTGCTCCCCTACATCTCTCTAGTAGGGGAAGGTCTCTCAGAGACATAGCAGGGGCTGCTTGCCCTCTGATGGAATGAGCCCTTACCCCTTCCAGTGGTTGTGGGGTAGGGGGATGCAGGTGAGTGCAGATCTCATCAGCAGAGGTGACCATCATGGAGTCCCAGAATCGCAAAAGAGCTCCAGCATGGACTGAATGGGAGGTACGGAATCTGATCGTTGTATGGGGAGACAAATCCGTGCCATCAGAACTCCATTCCAAAAGACAAAATGCCCAAACATTTAAAAAAATCTCCAAGGGCATGAAGGACAAAGGCTAGAACAGGAACCCGCAACAGTGCTGCGTGAAACTTAAGCAGCGGAGGCAAGCCTACCAAAAAAACAGAGGCAAACGGCTGCTTGGGGTCAAAGCCCCAGACATGCTGCCTCTATGATGAGGTGCATGCCATTCTAGGGAATGCAGCCACCACTACCCCACCCCTGTGCTTTGACTCCGTCAATGGACTATCACGCAACAGGGAAGTGCATTTTGGGGATGAGGAAGAGGAGGGGGTTGAAGATAGCGCACAGCAACCAAGCAGAGAAACCGTTTTCCCTGAGAGCCAGGAACTGTTTCTCACCCTGGACCTGGAGCCAGTACCCCCTGAACCCACCCAAAGCGGGCTCCCGGATCTGCCAGGTGGAGAAGGGACCTCTGGCGAGTGTACCTTTGTGAATATAATACATAGTTTAAAAGCAAGCGTGTTTAATGATTAATTTGCCCTGAAGACTTGGGATGCATTCGTGACCAGTACAGCTACTGGAAAAGTCTGTTAACATATCTGGGGATGGAGCGGAAATCCTCCAGGGACATCTCCATAAATCTCTCCTGGATGGTCACTCCTCATGGTCACCTGGTTGAAATAGGGTAATTTTATTAAGGGGACATTCAGAGGTGGCTGTGGCTGAAAAGAAATATTCCCTGCTGCTATCCACGCAGTGCAGGGAGGGGTGAAGTGATCATCCCAGAGAATTGGGTGCGTGGGGGGGTTTAGTTGGGTTTGTGCTGCACATTAACCCAAAAACTGCAGTCTCTTCTTTTAAATTGCTAACCCATTTTAAATGGCCAACCCAACGGCTGCTTGGTATGGGAAATGAGGGTGCTGCTGTTTGAAACCATTCCCAAATGTTATGAAGGTTAAAGAAGCTAAAAGACTGTGGCTTACCATGGTTGCCTGAAAGCCGAATTATGTTGTCCGGCCCTGCCGTGGGTGTTATCTCTTACACCAAACCGACAGACCCTCACCATAAGAGGCAAAATGTGACCTTGTACCGAAAGCACACGTGCTATGTAATATTAACAGCAAGGTTCACCGTGAAAGAGTCTACCCATTGTTCTCTAAAATGGGACTTTTTAACTTAGATAATATTTTTACTTCATGGTCCAAGAGACAGACAGACAAGGTTTTCATCTCGAGGCCAAAAGACCAAATTTAATAATTTTATTAAGATAATGTTGAAGTAAAAAGAAAACGGTACAGAGTTCAAGCATAGAAGTTTCTGGTTATCAGGGAAAAAGGTACAGATTATCAAGGGGTGTGAAATTCGGTTTAGGAACGGGTGGCGTAAGGAATACATAATCTGCAATCTCCCTGATTGGGGGTAAAAAGTTTAACTGGTCAAAAGTACAGACATTGAGATATGGGGGTATGTTGTCCATATAACGGCTATATTCAGGTGTGGAGTATAATGAGCGGATACGATGATGAGGATGGATCTACCCTCATTTGGTGGGATTTAATGTTCAGTGAGTTTATGGTTCCAGTTCATATGGTCCAATGGAAAAAAGTCTCTCAGTCCCTTTCCCATAGTTGATGCACGAGGTCATACCGGCTCACACCTCCTGGTACTCTCGGTGGCCGGTGATGTGTTCGATGTATGTCCCTGGACCATCGGATGGTGTCTGAGACCATGAGGTGCCACATGAACTGTGTGTAGCGTCGACCAATCCCACAGGTCCACAGCACACGCTCGTCGCAGGGATCCCAAGCGCCCAGGGCTCCGACCATCAGGGCATCCATCTGCACCTTGAAGCCCTTCGCTCTCAGGGTCTCTGATGTGCACCGCGCCCTCCTGTACTCTTCTAACCACTCTGGTGTCTGGCTGCCTGTAATCAGCGGCCAGGCAATTTGCCTCAACCTCCCACCCCGCCATAAACATCTCCCCCTTACTCTCACAGATATTGTGGCGCGCACAGCAAGCAGTAATAATGCTGGGAATCACAAAAGCTTATGCTCAAATAAATTTGTTAGTCTCTAAGGTGCCACAAGTACCCCTTTTCTTTTTGCAGATACAGCCTAACACGGCTGCTACTCTGAAACCTGTCAAAATGGGAATATTGTTTTTGCTGAGGTCTAACCGAGTCAGTAAACTGTCAGCGTGCTTTCAAACGTCCAAATGCACACTTTACCACCATTCTGCACTTGCTCAGCCTATAGTTGAACAGCTCCTGACTACTATCCAGGCTGCCTGTATATGGCTTCATGAGCCATGGGAGCAAGAGGTAGGCTGGGTCCCCAACTATAGGTATTTCAACATCCTCAATGGTTATTTTCTGGTCTGGGAAGAAAGTCCCTTGCTGCAGCTGTTGAAACATACCAGAGTTCCTGAAGATGCGAGCATCATGTACCTTTCCCAGCCATCCCAGGATGTTGGTGAAACGTCCCTTGTGATCCACCAATGCTTGCAGCAACATTGAAAAGTACCCCTTGCGGTTTATGTACTGGATGCCTTGGTGGTCCGGTCCCAAGATAGGGATATGCATTCCATCTATCGCCACCACAGTTAGGGAATCCTATTGCAGCAAAGCCATCCACTATAACCTGCACATTTCCCAGAGTCACTACCCTTGATAGCAGCAGTTCAGCGACTGTGTTGGCTACTTAGATCACAGCAGCCCCCACAGTAGATTTGCCCACTCCAAATTGATTCCCGACTGACCGGTAGCTGTCTGGCATTGCAATCTTCCAGAGGGCTATCGCCACTTGCTTGTGAACTGCGAGAGCTGCTCTCATCTTGGTATTCTTGCACTTCAGGGCAGGGGAAAGCAAGTCACAAAGTTCCATGAAAGCGCCCTTATGCATGGGAAAGATTTGCAGCCACTGAGAATCATCCCAGACCTGCAACACTATGCGGTCCCACCAGTTTGTGTTTGTTTCCCGAGCCCAGAATCCATGTTCAACAGCATGAACCTGCCCTGTTACCACCATGATGTCCAAATTGTCGGGGCCCGTACTTTGAGAGAAGTCTGTGTCCATGTTCTCATCACTCTCGTCACCGCACTGCCATCACCTCCTCGCCTGCTTTTGCGGGTTTTGGTTCTGTATATACTGCTGGATAACGCGCGTGATGTTTACAACGCTCATAACTGCCACTGTGATCTAAGCAGGCTCCATGCTTGCCGTGGTATGGCATCTGCAGGAGAGCAGAGTGGCAGCGGAAGCGGCAGGTGGATGACTATGCTGACAGCAATATGGCGCCCGTATGGAAAAAGACACAAAACTATTGTGGGCCGTTGCTTTCACAGAGGGAAGGAGGGAGGGAGGGGGGAAGCAAGGGGTAAGCTGGCAGCGGATGCTGCAGTACGACTGCTAGCCATCATAATCTCCTGGGTGCTCGCCAGCAGACGGTGTAGTACGACTGTAGCCATCATGGTTTCCAGGCAGACAATCTCCATGAGACGAAACTTAAGAAGAGAATGACCTGGAATCACTCCCATTTATGTCCAGGCAGCCCGATAGACCTCACCGAGGTCTGACAGGAGCACCCATGTCTGCCCAGGCGCCCCCGACTGACCTCACCAAAGTTGGCCAAGAGCACCCAGGAGACGACAACGGCTATCAGTTGTCCTGCACTGTCTGCTGCCACAACGCAATGAGCTGCTGCTGTGTAGCGATGCAGTACCGTGTCTGCCAGCACCCAGGACACGTATGGTGACAGTGAGCTGAGCGGGCTTCATGCTTGCCATGGTATGACGTCTACACGGGTAACCCAGGAAAAAGAGACGTGAAATGATTGTCTGCCATTGCTTTCACGGGGGAGAGGGGGGCCTGATGACATGTACCCAGAACCACCCGCGACAATATTTTTACCCCATAAGGCATTGGAATCTCAACCCAGAATTCCAATGGGCAGCAGAGACTGTGGGAAACCTACCCACAGTGCAATGCCCTGGAAGTCAACGCTAGCCTTGGTACTGTGGATGCACTCCGCCGACTTAATGGTCTTAATTGGGGGGACACACACAACTGCATAAAATCAATTTCTAAAAAAATCGACTTCTATACATTCGATCTACACAACAAAATTAGACATACCCTTAGGGGTAGTAGTCCACCTAAGTAGTCTTAGGGGTAGTAGTAGCAAGAATGTGCCAAACCATCTTTTCTGTGTCCATAATGGCCTCAGTGGGGTGAGGGGGACATTCGACTGAGATCAGAAGGTTGCTGAATGTCCAGTACTCTGTGCTGAGGCTCCTGGACTTCCTTAAACTGACTCTGTAGTTCTGCCACTATCCTGTGAATGAGCTATTGATATTGTTTAAAATCATCTGGTGGAGACAGAGAAGATGAAGAAACCGTCTCAGCCAGTGAAGATGACGACATTTTTCCTGGAACCATTAGAACTGGCTCACCTTCCTCCAAATACTCCCATGGAGCAAGTTATAGATGGCTAGGTGATAACAAATGGGGCTCATGCATCGATCCTGGATGTCTAGGGTGGGGCTCCCATGGTCTCCAGTATTGTCAGCGGAGGACCCCCCCAGGGCATAGGTTACCACCTGTCTCATGGCCAACTGTGTCTGGGCAGAGGCTGGAACCCTGATCTTCTATGGCTTCTGTCCAGGCCATCTCTCCTCAGAGCTGCAGAAACTCCTGCGGAGCATCCAACTCAGCAGAAGAAGAGGCTAGACCCTGGACTACCAGCAGAATTGATGGTACCAATCAATGGCTGTGCCTTGAGACTGACAGGTGGGTAGGGAGAACAACTCTGAATCATCAGGATAGTCTCTTCCCCTGGTGTAACAATGTCCTGGAATAAAGAAGATCCTGATAGGAGGGGTGAATGTGGCCAGGTCAGATCAAAGCTCTCAGACCACCCTGGAGTATGAGGAAGGTCCACCTGCAGAAACTGTCTGAACTGGAGCTTCCCCAGTCACACTGGAAGTCGGAGCCACATGGGACTGTGCTGATATGGGTACATCGGCTCTAAAACTGGATAAGAGCACTGCAAGCTATTTAACCTGAGTCTTTGCTATCAGAGCTGTCAGATCCCTACCCTTGCTCACCACCATTTCCTGCAGAGATTTACTTTGGTCGTAGTCCTTAGTGTCTGTTGGAATTATTAATAATTTCAAATATTGTTAATGTTATGGGAACTTACCAAAACACCAATTTAACCATGAATTCCTTAATTAAATTAAATTGAAGGCCAAATGGTACTTTATGCAGTTGCTCTAAACATGTATAACATCCTAAAAATAAGCAGTCACTACATCCAATACAGTAATAATATTTATAAGCAGGTGATCCGTAGACTTACAACTAGGCCAGACTTAGGGATGCCCATCTCATTCTGGTATGGTCCAGCACGATCAGGTAGGGTCTGACAAAACCTTTGGATTCATGGCTCTCTTTATACCCTTCAGCTAACTAGCTTTAGCAAAAGCCTAGTTTGAAGCAGTTTATCCGAGCTTCTTTCCTTTTTCCAAGGCCGCCTCTTTTTTTCCTGCCCCTTCCCAGCCTTGCTTACCAGCAGAACAGTGGGATGATTTGGGTTTGTTTCTTTTGAGACAATTTGTGTTTATCATGTTACTGTAGCTTTTATTTTAGGAACCGTATATCCTTCCCCCATTAAAGTAACACTACTTACTATTCTCATGGCCTTCATTTACTTGCTGATTGGAGCCATCTTTCTACTGGCCATGAACTGTAAAGTGAATTTTTTTTCTTAACCAAACTTAAGATAACTCTAATTTTTATCATCCTACAGCACCCATGCACAGTCTCTCACGACTTTGCCAGAATCAGGGAGGGATCCTCTCTCTTCATGACAGTTTTTGACAAAGATGACTTTTCCTTGTATCTATGAAAGTGCCCCTTACTCTAATGTGAAGCCTTCTCCTTAGTCTTGGCAGTTTTAGCTTCCTTTCCTGAAGTCATGCTTGGAGAGGAGCAGCCTGCTTCCAGAGACTGATGTACAGGTCAGGGGAGGAGGTTCCCAAGCCAAACTTGATTGGGGTCGCGCTACCTTCTCCATCAGATATTTTCTAAGTTTTAGTTACTGACCCTCAAGTTCTGGGCAGAAAAGAAATGCAGTTGCTGCAGATGTGAACCTCACCCAAGCAGCAGAGACAGCGTTGATGGTTGTTGCTTGCAGAAAACAGTTTTGGAATGCTAGGACCCTAGGAATAATCCCAGACTTCTGAAGCAGAAAAATTCTCCAGGAAAGGGAGGAAACTAACTACACTATGCTAGAATATACTATAAAAATGAAATTATACACTGGGTTCGGCAACCTTTGGCACATGGCCCATCAGGGTAATCTGCTGGCGGACCACGAGACATTTTGTTTTTGTTGATCGTCTGCAGGCACGGCCCCCCGCAGCTCCCAGTGGCTGCGGTTTGCCGCTCCCAGCCAGTATATTTAGAGCAATGATACAGTAGAAAGGATCTCAGGACAACAAAGATTCTGACTTGGATTATGCCACAGTAGGAAGGAACTGGAGAGGGCTTAGCCCACGCCACCCTTTATGCCCTTGTTTTGGAGCATGAGGAAAGATATGGGGGCCAACAGACACCACTTGTAAAATCCTGGGCTCAGGCACATGCATATCCATGTGGGAGTACACAAGGACCACCACTCAAAGAAGAATCTAGTCCTAGCACTACCTGTATATTAGACCTGCCAACACTTGAATATTTTAAGGCTTTTTTTTTTTATGAAGATCTTAAACAATTTGGTTGTTTGAATGAGTCACATAACATTGTTTCTTTGAACTGACAAGCATGAACCTGTTTGAGGGTGAAGAGACTTTTTACCATTTACAGATGCTTCTGTGCTTTTTCCAGCTAGATCATCCTGAGCAATAGCTTGAGCAAAAACTGGTATATAAGCAATTGCACTTCTAAAGTTTTTTGAAGTGGGATTTAAGATTGTTGGACAATGCCAAGGAAGTGTCCCTGCGGACACCACCAGCCTCAAAAAAGCATGAATGACAAACACCTTAACCATTCCTGCACAAGACACATCTTTGATTAATCAGGAGAAAAGTGATATAGCTTCACCATGAAGGTAGAGAAAGTTTTTAAAAGGTTCCTTCACATAAAGCATTTTCAAAAGTACAATACCTAAACAAGAGTTCAGAGGTCTTAGCTAAGTTCTCTTCCTCTAAAGTCACCCACTGCTTCTTAAAGACTTAGAAGGGCTGAGACAGAAAATGCAGTTCTGTAAAGAAACAAGACTTGAGATGAGAATCAATGGGCTCATTTAAAAAAAAAAAAAAACAGGTAAAAATCTTTAGCAAAATAGAAGAACTGACCAGAAAACTGGAGGGAAGGAATACTACGAGACAACACAGTTGTGTTGCAGACCTTACTGAAGCTAATCTCTCCTTCACCTCAGTTGTCACTTTGCTTGATAAGGATGGTCTTATTTTTTCATATTGTAGGAGTAACTGAACCTTATGACAACTTAGTCTTCCTATAAAGATCAGACTCTCTGAATCTTGAAAATCCTCTACTTAAAATTGAGAGTGCTCCTAGGTGTCTCACCCAGAAACCAAGAGATTGTCTCCTTCCTGGTCAACTAAAACTAAAATGTGTTGAGTATTCTGCATGCTTTTATATAATATAGAGTAAATTACTAAGACCTTTTTTTTTTAAAACAGCAGTAACATTTTCAAAATGGTCCTGAAGCCCCTAGAATGCTAAATTCCATTTGCAGAAGTGACTTAGGCACTTGGCTTCTTCCACTAGAAGCTTTAAAAGAATAAAATTAAATTTGTGACTAAACTCCCACTTTTCTAGCTCAGTTAAGTACCTTCCTGCATTCAAGGGTCTAACTTTTATAAAAATTGTTGATTGATATACACACACCAGCTAGAGTTTGAACTTCCACAGGAAAGTAGAAAGGACATAGCTTCACATAAGAATAAACATATCCCAAACCAGTGGGAGTAAGGGTTTCACCTCTTCCTTTGGAGGATCAAGAGAAGATAGTCTAATGAAAAAAAAAAAAACAATCAAGAGAATTACAACACTAAAACAAAGGACAGACTGAGTCCCACATGGAGTCCAATTAAAATCTCCATGAAGATCTATGCTATATGGCCAACACAGCTTAATGAAAAATATGGACCACAATAGTTGGATGACACAGGTGACTGGCAGTAGGACACAGATCAACTCACTGATTGAAATCCATGAACAGTAAAAAGCCTTGTTACCAACATCTCTGTAGTATGTACCCTTGCTGGAAGTCTCCACAAGTCAAATGAACCAGGGGGATAGCAGATTGCGGTGTTACTGGCATTTCATGGCTAGTTTGCCAAATTGACTATTATGCTCTGGACTTTTCTCCCAAGGACTAAATGCATTTCTAATTTAGTCTAACTTTAAAGAAGATCATATTTAGAAGAAACAGTGGGATCTTAAGCTACAGTAAAACTCCATCCTAATGATCATGTCCACAGTAGAACACTACTGTTAAATTTAGTACTGAAAGGCAGATTGAGAATACACCTTCTGACATGTTGCCTGTCTACATAACGCCTTCCAGGAACAACATCTGGAGAAAACTATTAGCGTACTTCATTTGTCCCCTGTATCCATTTTGCTTGCAGAGAGCATATTTAAATCTGTCCTTAGTTCTGTACTGTATGCTTTTCCTGTATGCAAATAACCCTATAGGACAGGGCTTCTCAAACTTCATTGTACCATGACCCCCTTCTGACAACAAAAATTACAACATGACCCCAGGAGGGGGGACGAAAGCCTAAGCCCACCCAAGCCTCGCTGACCCGAGGAGCGGGGGAAGAGGGGAGGAGCCAAAGCCCCACTGCCCTGGGCAGGGTGTGGTATCAAAGCTGAACCTCAATGGCTTCAGTACCAGGCAGGGGGCCTACAACCTGAAGCCCTCGAGCTTCAGCCCTGGGCGGCGGGGCTTGGATTTAAGCTTATGCCTCAGCCCCAGGAAGGCTAATGCCAGCCCTGGTGACCCCATTAAAACAGGGTCATGACCCACTTTGGGGTCCCGACCCACAGTTTGAGAACTGCTGCTCTAGGAGAGGATAGCCTTGTGCTTTAGTGCACAAGAATGCTTAAGAAAGGTGCAGTAGGTTTAAAACAAACTACTCTAAAAACACTATGTTGTTCTAATACTTGTAAACTTTAAGATCATTTGAAGTACCTATTAAAAAAATCCTCAGCATTATGGAGGCAGGTATAGGTCAGTTTTTGTCCAGATTTAGGACTTTTACATTTTATATGCCACTATCCTTAGTTTTGTAAGAGTATTACGCTTGCTTTACTTCAGAAATATGTACACAATCTAAGACCTCCATGCACACCCATCCTCAACATCACACTCATTAAACAGGATGAGGAAGTAAAGTTGAAATAGAAACCAGTGCTTTTGTGGGGAACAGGACAGAAGGCAGGGGGAGGACACAAAAACAAACTCAGTCTTGTTGACATGACAAAATATCCAAGCAATAAGACTTCATTAGAGCCTTTGTCTTGGTTTGAATGTATTTTGCTGACGTCAAACCTTACAGGCCAGAACTCAAGATGGCAAACGGCAGTTCGACATGCTAAAATATCTTCCAATAATATGTAACATTCTACTGAAAGAATAATTTAATGGAATAAACTAACTGTGGGTATTTATGAAACCTTTGGCAAAAAACTGGGAATTCCATTCCTTCTAAGTAGCAACATTACCAGTTAAGTTTGAGAACTCAATTGTTTCTATTAAAAAAATAGAGCAGATAACTAGTATTTAAGTACAGCATTTACACTCAGTTTGCAAGCTCTTTTCTTTTAAAGGTTTGGAGTTGACCAAAATATTAGCGTAGGAGAAAACTCAGTTACAGTAGTAGAATGGTTATATACAGGAAGTCAGTTTGGCATTTAACCAAATGGAGTTCAGTTCACAACAGTATACAGTATCTATTCAAAGCAAGTGTCCAACTCCAACATTTTGGTCTTCAAGCAGGAAGCGTTCAAGAGAAGAGTAAACAGAATCTTCTACCATTAAACAAAGGTAGCAATAAGAAACATTGCTTCTTAAGCCACATGCGTGTCAAGACTGACTACATTCTTTTGCTTTGATGTTTAAGGTATAAGTTTGGTAAACATGTTAGCACTTGTGAATTCAAGTTGTTACAGTCTACTTTTTTTTTTAAATTAAAGTGAATGTAACATTGGCAAGTACTAAGACTTGGACACTGAAGTAATTTATCTACAGAACAGGTCACATCCTGGGCATTACATGTGGAAGCTTCCATAGTGTCCTCTCTAGCATGCCTCAACTCTGCCCTGGGAGTCAAACCTCTACCTCTCTGCCAACTACTTTTAAATATGACCTTGATTCTTTTTATATGAACACTTGCTTGATAACTGGATTGGGACCTTCCAGCTTCACATAGGCTACTGAACAGTTTTCAGATGGTGAGGATCTGATGAATGACAACTTTGTATTTGAACCAGCAATCTAGAATGTGTTCTGTGGAACCATTATGCACAGGCTTTTAGAAGTGTTATACACCATATGGCCATAATATTAAAAGCTAGAAACCTTTTACGTAAAAACTTGCTAGTTGCACAATATTACACAAAATTTTTGGCAATTTTAATTTAGAAGATGTCTGTTCTATTTCTAAATTGTTATAATATATCATTAGATGTAAAAGGTTATTAGATCCAGTTTTACAGTTATCGTATTAGTGGGTCAGATTAATATACATTTTCTCATTTGTGAAAATACACGAGCACAGGTATATGAATGCAAATAAGATCAAGACATGCTCTCACTTTCCAGAGGGATACACTTGTTTCCTTTCATTTTCAAATTAGAGTATTGTAGATTTACAAAAGAAAATATTTACAGGTTAAAGGTATGTTAAGCAAGACTAGTAAGAATATTTTCCATGGAGGATATATTTTTCTTGCTTAATTTTCAAAAATAAATAGAGGCTTTCCACTGAAAGCATTTATTTTCCTAGTTATCTGAAGTGGAGTCTAGGGCGAGGAAAAAAATGCTTCAGACTTTTCATAGTCCACTTCGTTACATAAAACATCTCCTGTCCCAAATGTTTGCTCAAATCCAAGTGATATTTTCTTCCCGTGAAATATGACTGGAGCTTTCATTTTACTTTCAGCAATTCAGTCTGTTTCCATGGCAGCACTGCGGGATTCCTTAGCTACCATGAGTCGCATTAGCTGACTGTGGAATTTCTCAATCTTCTTTACATCTTGAGCCTGGTCTGTTCTATATAGCAGACACTGTCAAAAGAAAGTTAGTGAATATCAGGTTTTATTTCAAGCTATTCATATCTGTGATGATTTATAGTTTCAATATTAATTTCACATATTTCTGACACCAGAAAGATTACACTACAAAGTGAAAGACTTCAAGGACTCTGATCAATGCCATCTGTACTGTGTCCCACACGTGAAGGGGCAACATAGAGCTACCCTTAACTTCCAACTCTATGACAAATTACTCAATTATTTAATATATAAAATAAATCCATCTTCCTTGGGTCCCCCATATAAAGTGTCTGCATTAACACTGCAAACTCAATGCTAGGGACTGCTTTCTGTTTTGAAAAAAATCAAGCATGCAGTTTGCACTTAGAACTCCACTGTTCTAAAGCCTCACTGTAACTTGCAAAAATCTTGGGTGCCGTAAGGCTAGCATTGAATACAGTGCATTATATTCAATGTTGTATACAGATAAAAATCTGTGTAACACTAAGAGAAAACAATCTGGAATAAATTAATATATGCCTACTTAACATCTTTTTAGTACTGACATTCCTTAGAGCACTATGCATAACTTTCTGGATAATATTAAACAGCTGTAGTTTACATCCACTCTAAACTCATATTAATAGTTTTGTCTTTCCCCTTTAGCAATGTGTTGTACATGTTTACATTCTATTTGAAGTGTGAATATTCTAGCGGTCAGATCAAGTTTAATGAGCTTGCTTCCCTCAGTCTAACTTGTCTCATGATTACACAAGCACTACTGAGCTTTCAAGTATCTTCTACAAAGGACCACAGTCCAGGTGGTTAGCACAAAAACCCGTGAACTACAGTCTAATTGTTCAATGAAAAACTTAAGCAGGATACAAAAGATTGAGGTTTGATTCAGAGAAATGGTGTATTTTAACACTAAAGGGGGTTTACATTTATTCTCTTTTGCCTAAACTTTTCTGCAAAGGCTAAGGTCTCTTTTCATAATGAGAGGAGTTCTCAACTACAACAAAAACCACACAATCTCAGCAGCAGGCCAAAAGCTGCCCTGTGATGGAAGAAATTGTTGTGGTAACACATGAAACAGATTCTTTCCTTTCGGTGTTCTGTAATCACCAAAGCGGATTTTTTGAACTAGAAATTATTCTTTCCTTGCATTTCCCCAGCTTAGATCTTCATACTTTTAGGGATATACTTATTTTGTCACTAGCAGTGACAGATTAAGCATTGCTTAGAAGTGAACAAAATTCAAGATTTTTTCGTCTTTGGCGATAATGCATTGTCTCTATGATCAAGAGGTATTTCCCTATAGAGAAGCTTTGAAGAATCAGAGAACCACCTGGCTGATTAAGATAAGGAGAAGTTCTCTTCATGTGAGGTTTTCCCTCCCCATTGCACATTATAAACAGAAATAAGATGCCACTGTCTGATCATAATTACATACTAGACACTCGTACTGATGCTTGGCAAACTGGAATTTTAAATTTACTGCAGCTAGAGGCCACAAATACTTTTGTTTGCCTAAGAGGCAGCTCATGGATTTGGGGATACCAGCTGAAACAGCAGGTGACTTGGAATATAGCCAACATTTCTGTCAAGAATGATTAGTTCCCTCTGTCTGTATAGCATGAATACAACAACCCAGCTGTCCAGATTGATTTAGCAAAGGAATAAAAATAGAAAGCTTCAGTCTCCAGGGCTGTCAATACAGCAGCTTTACTCGCATTAAATTCAATTAAAACTTCTTTAAACTAAGGCATGCAGTACAGAACCTACTTCAGTCTTTCCACAGCTATACTGCCTCTGCAGAGTGAACAGCAGTAAAACTTGCCTTTGTCAGTAAAGTTGACCACTGATTTGGTGACAAGCAGATGAGAGTAAAGTGGGGCTGTTTTAAACTACATTAAGCTCAGGATTCAACTTACCCCAAATTTCCTACTTTGTGGGATTTCTCCTAACAAATCTGTCTTTTCAATTAAGAATGTCCCTAACTCAACATCCCTCTAGCCTTCAGAGCCCATCCCTTGTACTGTAATTAGCCATCCACAGATGCCTGACTATTTCTCCTCCACAGTCTGGTCTCTGTGACACTGATCAACTCTTCTAGGAGGAGCCTGCACAGACTAGATGGATTTAGTTTGCCTCAACCCTGAAGAAACAGTATCTTAAAAGGCAAACTACTAGCAATATGAACTATTACACGTGCTGTTCGCCCTTCTTTATTGTTCTGTGTGTTGCCCTTTCCTCTTGCTCCTACACTCCTCCCTTTCCTAAACATCCGTCCAGCGTGTTTGGACAGAAGTCAGCTAGAGGAGACACTAAATGCTAAAGCCATTTAAAAAAAAAAAGCCCTGCTGCATTCTAATTCAGGGGAGGAAAGGTTACAAGAATGTGTGAGAAATACTCCCAAGAGATGCCACTGAACATATAGCTGATCATATGGTATTGTCATAAAAGATGCAGGCTCTAACATCAACTTTTGAATTCAGTCTGATTTATTGGGGTTATACAGGACATTTGAGTAAGAGAGAAGTAGGCTTAAATTTGAAAGAACTATTGACCCCTCTTTACAGAGCAGCCTGAGACTGGACAACACTTTCTACCCCCAACTTCTCCCCTGCCTCCCGTTGCTTCAGACCTCTGCAATATCCCCTGCAGCTCTCGAGTCCAGCTCCTACTGCATTCTTTCCATCCACCTTTTAATGTGTCTGCTGCTCTTCAACCCCTGTGTCCTGTCTAGCCCCTAAACCAGAGTGACAGCCATTTTACCTGTAGGCATAGCTGTAGTTTAACTGAAAACAGTGGGAAGTGGCAGCCAACTATATTAAGGGCAGCTTTTCCACATGCATATGGGCTACCATTTCCCTGTCTATCTTGCTAGCTTCAATCCCACTGAAAGTAACAGGAGATGGGGCCACTTTGTATAAAGGGAAATTTTGTGAGTTGGCAGCCTTTCATCATGTTTTCAGATGACTTAAAACACCCCCAAAAAAAAAATCGCAAGAGTCATGATAAAATAATTAGAGTTGGCAATACTGCATTCATAGAGACCCCTATGAAAAGTGGATTAGCCAGATACCAGGTTATTTCTCCAAGCTTCTGTGGGGTGTTGGGTGAGAGGATCAATATCTAGAATTTTGTGTTTGTTTGCAGTTTGTCTTTTCCTCACTTCAGTGAAATTTCTTGATTGCGTTATAAAATATGCTCCACTGAAAGTCTCCCTTATTTACATTTTATGCCAACAAACAAACGTGTACATTAAATATTTAAAAGTTTTAGACTTTCAGGACAGTTCAACACCAGAAATTTTTGCCAATACAACATTAGGAAGGGATATGGGGTTTGTTTGTTTGTTTTTTGTTTTTTTTTGTTTGGGGGGGGGGGGAAGGGGGCATTTCTGTGCTGGCAAAAGCCCTACTGCAGATGGAGTTAACACACCATAAAAAAGTGCTTTTGCCAGTAGAGCTTATTTTACTCAAAGCAGTGTAAGTTATACTGCCAAAAGCCCTTTTATGGTGGTATAAGGGGTCTCTACACTAGGAGGGTTTGCGAGAATAGCTATACCAGCAAACCTTTTCTAGTTAGACCTAGCCTTATTCATTTCCCCTCTCTGGTAGTGGTTTTTTGTTTTTCTCATTACCACACAAACTAAAGAAAGGAGTTACCTTTAACTGCAAGACTTTTATACAAGCAAAATAAGAATAGCAGCATTTTCAGTTATATCCCTCAAAAGAAACCCAGTAAGTTCCCTTAAAGGGAAATAAGGACCCAATCCTATTCTCCTTGAAATCATTAGGAACTTTGTCTCAGACTCAGTGGGTGCAGAATAGGGTACCAAGCTAGCATCAGAGGCTCTCAAACACATACTCCGAGTACAAGAAGCTTGGTGGTTTGAGAAAGTTAGCTTACAGAACCATCTATATATGAAGTTCTCATAGCAATTTTTACACTCAAATTAAATGATAGACGGTCTTAAAATACAAGCTTGCAGAATCAAGCTTTACGGTCACAACATTCTTTACTTACAACTACATCATCTGTTACTTTGATACACAGATTCCCATCACAGTGTCGGTATTTAAGAACCACACGCACCTGAAATGAGAAAACATTTTAGGAATTACTGATAGACAAGGTTTTCACATCACACAAAGATTTTCTAGCATAGAACTTAATATTTAAAAAGGTGTTATTTTACATTTAATTTGGTTTGATCAAGAAAACTACTTGTCAATTCGTGATCCATTTCACTTAGAACCTATGCATTACCAAAATGTTTACTGTTTGATTCCTCAATGCTCAGGAAAGTTTTTGTTTCAACAAAAAGGGGGGTTTCCTCCCCCCCCGCCTTTTTTTTAAAGTAGTTTACATTTAACACTGTACTGTACTTGCTTTTTATTTGTGTGGTTGACTGGTTATTTCATAACTTTGGTGTTCATAACTGAGGTTCTACTGTAGAAGATCAACATGGTTAGATCCAAGTCCGACTGGGGGGAAAATATCTTTTTATTTACAACATCGCTCCCCAGGTGTCCAACACTGAGTCAAGGAGTGCTTTGGGTCTGGTATAAGAGAGGCCATGGGGGAAAGGAATGTTACAGGTTTGATACCAAGGATACGTCTACACAGCAAAGAAAAATCTGTGGCTAGTCTGTGCCAGCTGGCTCAGGCGGTTTCCTTGCTGTGTAGGCTTCTGGGTTATGGGACCCTCCCATCCCGCAGGACCCAGAGCCCAGGCTCCAGCCCAAGCCCGGAAGCCTACACAGCAAGGACACAGCTCCGCAACCTGAGCCGGCTGGCATAGGCTAGCCATGGGTTTTTTTTTTTTTTTTTTGCTATGCAGACATTCCCCCAAGAGATATAGGTAGGATGGGGGAGGATTAATTACAACTGGGAATCATCTAGCTACCCATTTGGTTTGTGGAATGGAGATTACGGGACTGGCTCAGAAAAGGGACCAGAAATGCTATGATCATCACATGCTTAAGGGTAAACATTTCTTCTAAGTCAGGATTTGTCTCATACACTGTCACTAACATACAAGGAAAGCTGCCAGGCTCCCCCACTTTGAAGTCTCTAAGTGGTCTGAGGTCAAGACGACTAGATAGGTAGTGTAATAAGAGACTCGTAGGGTCAACTACTTTCTACACCAGTTTTAACATCAAATGGTCCTTGTTGCAACGCACATAATCCATGGCATCTGCAATACACTTAGTCATATCTTCAGGGAAGAAGGAGGACTTCATAAAGGCGAAATAATTTTAGAGGAGACCAATTAAAATGTTGAGACATCCCTTGTCTCCCCACCCCCACAGCCATGTTAGTGGGGACGTATACTAAAGAAAACTATGCTTAACTTAAAATGTTCCACTCAACTTTTCAGAGCGATTCTCACATTGGAATGAATTGAAAAAATTCATTTT
Source organism: Lepidochelys kempii (assembly GCF_965140285.1). Lineage (NCBI taxonomy): Eukaryota > Metazoa > Chordata > Testudines > Cheloniidae > Lepidochelys > Lepidochelys kempii. Next base: position 159,229,872 of record NC_136382.1, read on the forward strand.
TGCTACTCGCTGTGGTAAATGTGGAAGGGGTCAGCTCAACATTATGCTATTAATTTCTGCAGTATCTAAACCTTAATATTAAAAAAGGTTTTAGCCACTGTGGTAAAGAAATCCTTCCAAACACCAACCAAGGAAGTTATTTGAGTTTAATGAGTCGGTGGGCAGATTATTCCAATGCCTCTGCTGTTAATAGTTTTCCCAACCAGAAACTGATAAGGCTATCAGTTTCAAATCTGCTAAAATCAGAACCCTATGGACAACAATGAAACCAGAAAGAATTCTCAATTTCACCCGGCTGCTTCTTGGAAAAGAGGGAAGCACTTTGAAGAAATTGCCTTCTATGATATCCCCAGCTATTGAAGGCATCTCCTCTCTGATTAAGCCTGTCTGCAGGCTTGGATCCTTTTGGATTCCTCAATGTATTCAATACCCCAAAACCATTTTGACAAAAGAAGTCCACTTCCATCTACATCTGGCCAGAAGACTGTACTCCATCCTACTGAATGTAGGACTGCCCATGGTGATCTATGCATTTGTGACCTCCAAATTTGATTGCAACTTATTTCTAGAAATGAAGCCATATACACCTTGAAAAAGTTCCAAATGGTACAGGACACAGCAATCTGGTCATTATTAACACGCAGCCCTGGTGCTTCACTCTCTGCAATGGTACCCCATTAAATAAAAAAAGCAGTTCAAGGTCCTTGTCTTCTTAGTTCCTCCTCACAGGACTAGCCTTAGTTACTCAAGAGATTGCCTCTCCCTTGACTATGACAGCTACATTCCACTGGAACAAGAGTGGAAAAGGAAAGATCATATTTCTAAATACTTTTGAGGCTCTCTGATTCTACAGGACGTGTCTCATGTGATTACTTAAATGAGATGGAAGGGTAGAATAGCAGAGATTATTAGAACAGCCAGAGGAGGACACCCCCCACACAGCAAAGCAGTGAAAACCCCATATCCTTGCAGAAGTCAGGTGGTTTTAGGATATATGGGAGAAGACAGCTGCTTCTTTACAGAAGCCAAAAGGACAGCTGGGTGGGTAGGAGGGTAGTTTTAAATATACTTATCAGACAGACACTTACTAGTCAGTGACAGAAAGACTCCTGAGCAAGGTTCAGGAATGGCATCTCAGAAGAACTCCAGCACCCTCTCCTTCACAAGTACTAGTATAAACAGATTTTTACCAGAACCTAACTGGTTTTCCTCCACCATGAACTTCCACATCAGCCTCTGGCTTGGTAGGTGTTCAGTAAATTTTGTAAATCCCGACTATCAACATTGAAATAATCTTAAAAAACAGATAGGTATAATCCAAGTACCCAAGGTAGCTAGTTTCTTGTTTATGAAGATATCCTTTAAACAGATTTAACCCAGTATGCAATATTAGTGCAAGAAGACAGTTGCATATAATGGAACCTAGCAATTACTATCCTCCTTTTCCTTTCAAGAGAAGGAATCTAATAAACTGGAGCTATACTGGCCTTAGTATACCCACGGGGGAGGAGAGGAGGGGAGAGAAGAGATGAAGTGAGCTGTAGCTCACGAAAGCTTATGCTCAAATAACTTTTGAAATGTGTCCCACAAACCACTTTCAGCATTTGCCAAATCAAATCTTAAATGCCTGCTTACTGAAAAGCATTATGCTTTTATGCTAATTGGTAACTGATACCTTAAAGATTTTTTTTTGGTTTTTTTTTTTTTAGACTCCTTTCTTTCCTCCCTGCCATTGAACCCCCTTCCCAAAGAATATTAGCATAGACCTTGAAAAATCCACTCATCCATAGCAAATAGGAAGCTTTCCTGGCAAGTACCATCAACTTCCACAGAATCTAACCTTTCATTTAAAAAAAATATATATATATATATATTTATTTCTAATTCTTATAGTTTTAGAGAACCTTCCAAATGATAACTAAATGCAAGACAATGCAATGCTATTTTCCTATATCTGCAGAAAATAGTTCCAATACCCATCATGTTGCTCACAGTTTCACTCTGCTGCTCTGGGAAAGCTAAGAGGGCTCACCTTTGCAGTTGCTATTCAGAACTCTTTGGGAAACAGTTTAACTGACAAGTATCAGGTCAATTTCATACTGCTAGGTTTCAGAGTAACAGCCCTGTTAGTCTGTATTCGCAAAAAGAAAAGGAGTACTTGTGGCACCTTAGAGACTAACCAATTTATTAGAGCATAAGCTTTCGTGAGCTGAGGGAGTAGTCAAGCAGAAACTTGACAAGAAGCAAAGTAGTGGGCTGATGTGCCCCTGGGAGCTAAAAAACTGAGGAATCGTGTAAGATAGAGATCATTCCTCCATTACATAAGCAAAGAGCTTGAGGAAGGGGTAGAGCAGGAAAGACATTACCCACTTTCACAGCGAAAGACAGCTCTGGAGGGGATGGAGTGCAGAGGAAAAGGCCTCAGAAGAATGCTCCTTTCCAGCAACCCAAACAGGTTAGGCCAAGGAGGGGTGTGTAGTAGATTTGCTGAACTCCTCCTGACCGGGCGGGGCAGGGAAGCAGAGTACTGGAGCACTGTTCCTGGACAGTAGCCCCTTTCCTCCCTAACCCCATTGTCACCAGGGTATAACTAGCCTTTAGTCCTCCAGACTGGTGTCCAGCAAAATTACAATCCAGGTGTTTAGGGATAGGGACAAATGTATTATTTGGATGAGTGAAAGAGTACTGTGGTGAACTTAAATGCAAGGAAATAGAAAGATTTGACAGAAGAAAGAAGAAACTATGGGGAAGAGAGAACACAATATAGGGAAAGATCAGGAAGAGCAAAAAAACCCATAAAAGGAACAAGGAAAAAAGCTTGGAATGATGTCAAAATATGACAAAAGCAAGAAAGGGCATTTAAATATATGTTTCATTTTTAAATGTAACCAGTTGTAATATACACATCAGGGCATATGGCTTTGGAGGCCATAGCCACAGGAGCAAGGCAGCATATATATTGTTCACTCTGGCTAACAGGTTTCAAGTAAATTTTTCTACGCTCTAAATTAACAAGTAAAAGGGCAATAGCAGAAACAGCACTGCACGCTTTGCCTCCCTTCTTCTTGGGGCATACTAGATAAAACATAACAGTCACCAGAAAAACTCTGGTCAGAGTGACATTCAGTCATATTAAAATGGTTAATGCTGCATTCAAATAAATTGGTTAGTCTCTAAGGTGCCACAAGTACTCCTTTTCTTTTTGCGAATACAGACTAACACGGCTGTTACTCTGAAATGTGTCAGTTATAGTGTCACTGTAGGTGGACATTCCCACTAAGATTTCCATATAACCCAAATGGAGAAACACTTCCCTTATAAATAAACAGTAGTAACAGTACACAGATTCCACTCTGCTCCACAAATCACCTATTCAAAACTCCATTGGAGGCTGCTGCAGTGTCATTGTCAAGTGACAGACAACTATAGACTGGATTTGCTGTAATGCAGCCAACCTAAAAATGAACATTACTTCAGTGGAAAATGAAGCTATTGAACTGGTTATAGTATTGCACAGGACTTGCCTATGCAACAGCTGCTATTAAAAAACTTTGCAATATCAATCTTATCTCAATAAAAATATCCTATTCCTAGAAGGCAATAGCAAGAAGTTTAATGTAACAATTTCCTTTTTGAAGTACTAATGCCAGATTTCAAATACAAAGAGTAAGAGTTATTGGACCTCAACATTAAAATTTCTCTTTTCAAGAATTAGAGAAGGATTCTCAACTGCTCAAGGTTGAGTGAGCAATATATCACCAGAAGGAATTATTCCAATAATTAAGCTGTGGGAGACCCACACTATTCTAACACAGCAGGCACTGACTAGGAAACTGTTGAGTTTAGTACTCCTTCCTGAAGTCACTTAATTTTCCTGAAAAAGTTACATAACTTAATTATGCTGCACACAATAATGGCATCCTCCGCATTACTATGAAGGAATAAATGGGCCAAAATATGGAGCTGCCATATTGAAATTCACACAAGCTTCTAACAAAAGTAACAATACATACATTCTGTATTTAAAGCTTTAACACATAAATAGCATGGCACTGATCCTCAACATGCTATGTTCAAATACAGCTGTCAGACCAGTTACCAAAACATCAAATATGACTACAGCTATGACATTTAAGAGGCCCAAGCGTGTTATATAGCCCCTTTTGCCATCAGATGGATTAAATGTGTTGTTAAAGTAAAAATGTTATTAAAGTTTTAGTTAAGAGAATACTTTATAATTTCATTTTACAGTTTGTTACAAAATTAGATTTTGCTTTAAGATAAAGTTCTCTTAATATTAGTCCTTAAATATTGTGACATATATCCTAAGAGCTAAACATATACAGCTTGACAGTGATCATTAATATCCTGATCCTCCATATAGGCAGGGCATTGGGCTGATACAGAATCCCACTAAAGTCAATAAGGTCTGCCTATGAACAGCACCATTAAAGGATCAGGGTGTAAGGTGGCTCATGATAACCATTCAAGAGTATTTGAAAGTACAAATAATTTCTCCCTTCTCAGCGTTAAGTCTAAGGTCATAGAACAAGTAGTAATGGAGTAAAACTAAAACAAGAGCATTAAGATGATTCTGAAAGAAAACTTCCAGATAGTGAGATAGGGGTGAGTCATTGTTATGAAGCACTGTGCGCTCAACAGAAGCAAGACTGGTGACTCCAATATCGGAAGAACCAATGCCACCTCACCTCAGAGTGGGAGGAAGGCAGACACACCAGATCTAGGCCTTTAAGAGTTTGTGTGTTTGGAGGAATAAGACCGACCAGAAGAACCAGTATGAAGCGCAAAGAGCAGACCGCACCGACGGCTTCGTGGCATATCGGCGTCCCAGGCAGATTCACGTCTCATGGATACTACGCGGGGGCCAGGCTACCCTGGGGGTGGGCTATTCCTGCCATGCCACCTGCAGCGACTCAGGCTCTTCCCAGCAGCAGGCAATTGTGTTGGGAGACCCCGGGCATCGGCTGGCTCGAGGGTGACCAGATTGTCGGGACTGTCCCTATAAAATCGGGACAATCCCGACATTTGAGGCTTTTTCTTATATAGGCTCCTATTTTTCACGCTTGCTGTCTGGTCACCCTAGCCGGCTCCGTGCTCTGCTCGGGAACGCAGCAGGCGGCTAGCTGGGGGAGGCGCCCCACGCAGTCACCCGGACGGGTCTCCAGAATCGCTGGGCTCCCCGTCAGCCCAGCCTCCGGCCACTCCCAGGGGAACTCGCTCCTCCAGGACCCGCAAGGCAGGGGCCTCGCCCGCCCTGACCGGTGTCTAAAGGAGACGGGTACCGCCCCCTAGGCGCTCTCCGCCCGCCCACCCCCCGTACCTTCATGGGGTCGGCGAGGTAGAGCTTCTCGGCGGCACGGCTGAACTCCTCCCAGGTCTGGTAGTGCGGCATGGCGGGAACAGCTCCTCCCGGCCGGCTCGGACTCGCTCTCACAGCTCAGCACTCCCTCCCGAGCGCACACGCAGCAAGATGGCGCGGGGGGTGGAGTGATGCTCTGTATCGCGCCTCTCTAATGGGTGGCAAAACAGACTGTCCAATCGCAAAGCACATTATTGAGAGGTCCCCCTCCCCTGACAGCAGAAGTGCGGGCACGGGGAGGGTCTATCGGGCTTGTGGAGAGTAGCTGCTCCAGGCAGCCGTGTCACAGCGCCACTTGCAGGCCTGGCGGGATAGAACTACCCGGGCAGCCTCCTCCGCCTAAAGAGCCCCTCCCGCTTTGCCGCCTGTCGGGAGGCGAGCGCACTCATTGGCTACTGTACTGCTCCGCCCAGTCTGCCGATGGCTGTAACCCTGAGGCGTGAAGGCGGCTCCCGGAGTCGCTGGTTCTAATCTCAGGCTGGATCCCGCTGCGGGGCTCAGGTGTGTATCCCTCAGCCAGGCCTCCAGGCGGCTGGATTCTTGCGGGCCCCAGCCCGGGTGAGTGGCTGAGCAGGGCTCAGGCCCAGGGCAAGTGGCTTCAAGTCCCTGCCCTTGGGGAACTTTGTAGTCGTGGCTGCCTCGGTGGCTGCCCCAGCTGCTAGGGTCAGGAGACTATGTGAGAATCTGCCCTAGATCACATCAAACTGTCTTTTCTGTCCGCCTTCCTGCAGAAAAAAAATCTTGAAAATGTGAAGCCACTGCAGCCCCAGGGCTCAGAAACAGACCAAGTTTTGTTTTGTTTTGGGGGGATGCTCGGATCATAATTTTGAAACGTTTACTGGTGTTGGCAATACTGGGCTGCTATGCAAGTTCATATGTCTTTGGACTCTATATCAGCTTAAAAGCCCATTGCCTCAGGTTTCTGGCTCAGATTTGAACCCTGGCCTTAAAGAAGCTAGGTTCTGCTCTGGGTGAATGATAACATGGGGCAAACAGGGAGGAAATCCCTGAGGGGATGATATTAAAAAAAGATATGGCCTCAAAGGAGAGAGGCCTTGCAGAAAGATAGTGAAGGAGCAAGGCTGCATGGAAATGAAACAATGCAGAGGGGGTGAGGGAGCGTGGGCTTGTGGGGAGTGGACATAAGAACAGCCATACTGGCTCAGATCAAAGGTCCATGTAGCCCAGTATCCTGTCTTTGGCCACAGTGGACAGTGCCAGGTGCACCAGAGGGAATGAACAGAACAGGTAATCATCCAGGTAATCGCCCATTCCCAGCTCCCCAGTGGGAGGATGAAGGGCTGTGAGAGAGAAAGGTCTATTGAGAACATGGGGCCACAAGAGAGCCAAATCTGGATTTAAACTTGTAGTAACTAGCAAACATGATCACAAAAGTTATGTAAACCCTGTGAAAGGGAAATGGATTTCTTTTAAATTTTAAAGTATTTCAAGTTTTCCCAAGTTGGAAGACCTCTCATTAAGCTGGAACTTGGCTATGTGCAGAATAGAAACATCTTTAGGAAAAGAAAAAAAATCACTGGTTTCTCTGTTTAGCTCAGAAACACATCAGCCACAACAGACACTGTGTCTCAGGCTTAAACTGAAATTAAAGCTACTGATTTCAGCAAGAGACTACAGGTTATAGAATTATAGTGCTCCTAGGGACTCCTGTTTTTTTCTAAATTAATTTAACACTGATTAATTTTAATTTAAAAAAGAAAAGCAGGAACACTCATGCATGTTTTTCCCTGTTTAATTGTTTTAAAATTTATTTTTGCTTGGGCTTACTGATCTGTGATTGTTACCCATAATTGCAGAGGTAGAGTCCATGGCCAATCAGATTGCTCCCTTAGTCCTGCCCATGTTATAAAGCTCATCTAATTGCCCTTTTATAACAAACAAGCAAAAATAGCAGCGTTCTATTATCTGCCTTAGGGAGATATACTTAAAACCCAAAACTTCCAGATCTGAATCACAATGGAAGCTGTTGTTTCAGATTACTTATATTGAAATGAACAAACCTCAATGGCGTGGCCATAACCAGAAAAGCAGCTAGCAATGCGGGTCTACAATATGAGAAGCCAAAAATTAAGCAGAGCAGCTCCAGACTCTACTAATAAAAGGAGGAAATGCTAGCTATGGTTTTGCTGACCAAAAAAGGAATGGGAGGAGGGGGCTTGCAAGGGAAAGAGTGGGAGACTTGGCATGAGAGGAAGAAGTGAAGACTAAGGAGGTATATATTTCTCTGAGTCAGTAAACCAGATTAAAAGCTACAAAGAGTCCTGTGGCACTTTATAGACTAACAGACTTGCATCTGATGAAGTGGGTATTCACCCACGAAAGCTTATGCTCCAATATGTCTGTTACTCTATAAGGTGCCGTTGGACTCTTTGCCGCTTTTACAGATCCAGACTAACACAGCTACCCCTCTAAATCAGATTAGCTGGTTGTTACTGTGGAGCTCAACTGTGGAAGAGCCTTCAGTAGTTGTGCTGCCACAAGTTAATAAATTGCTACTGTGAATATTATATATAGTATCAACAATCCTGGTGGAAAGGGGGGAGAGAGGGAGTATGCAGCAGTGAGTGACAGCAGAATCTTCAGCCTAATTTTTTAAAGGTGGCCAGTCTTTTGCCTCATTTTTCAGGTACTCAACTTCAGACACCTTGGGTCTGACTCTCCGAGGTCCTGACCACCTCAACTCTTAATTGAACACAGTGGGTACATTGCTGGGGCCTAAGAGTGGCCTCAGCAGACTAGACAGTCCAGCCCAGATGGTCTGATTCTCTACTATCTTGCATCTTGTATAGTCCTTGACAGCTCTGCAAAGTGGGTGTAAAAATGCTACCATTTTGATTTGGTAGTGTTTTATGCCCACTGAAAGAGGTGGTAATCTTTACACAAGGTGTAAGGCAGTAGAAAATAAGGCCAAAAATATGTAACATTCTGCAGTTTAACTGCCCACCAGATTTAGGCCAAAAGTTTCAAAAGTGGCCCTTGATTCTGTGAACCTCAATTTTTGGGTGCCCGGCGTGCATCACTTTAGGTCTAATTTTCTGAGGTGAAGTCAACGGAACCTCTAAGTGCTCAGTTCCTCTGAAAATCAGGCTCAATTATTTGGTACCTAAAATCAGAGGTTATTTTTAAAAAAATGAGCCTTAGTGAATGACCTGTTCCAGGTATGTAATCTGCCACTTCACAGTGTTGTTTTAAACTTGTTTGGAGGCCGGACTATTTTCTTGCTGTGTTTGAAACATAGTCATAACTTTGAGCTTGATAGTTATTTATTTATAAATTATATTTTTGAATATGTCCAAAACTCCCCAAGTAATCTCCAGTGAGTACAGTGATAGATATGAATCCTAGAAATTTTTCAGTAGGCTGTCTGTCTAGTGAAAGTTATGTATACTGAACATTCATGTCTGTTGAGCCAATAATATTTGAGTACTTGGGAATAAAAAAGCAGCTCTTTTTAAACATAAGACAAAGGTATTGAACTTCTTCCTTTTCTTTTTTGGGCTCCTTTCTTGAATTGTGTTCTCGTGTACTTTCCATTTGAGAACTTATTCTGCTGACTATGACTCTTCCATCACAGTTAGGAAGTTGTATATAATATGTAGCCTCAGCTTTCTTTTCTCAGTCTCATTTAATGTATTCTAGCTATAGTCTCCTATACCACCTCAGATAATGCCTTTCCTTCCTGGGATTTTGTGCCATAAGAAACTGTGAAGAAATAACATAAGCATTGGTATAGCGGAGTGGATCTCACATGTGCTTTTCCCTCAGGCCTTCTCCTTTCATCTAACCTGCATGTGCATGATTAACAATGTCTCTTAGAGCAAGCTTCTACATGCATTGCCGCTGCAAGTTCGGCTCTGTATAGTTATATTTCTGTATCTGAATTCCACATGGTGCATTCTTTGTTTTATGTCTACCACCTTCCTTGTCATAAGTAAAATGTTGAAAAAAACCTTATATCATCACATTTTAGGGTTTGAGTCTCGGAGACGCTGAGCTCCCACAGCCCCTACTGACTTTAATGGGAGTTACAGATACTCAGCATCTCTCAGGATAAGGCATTTGTTTTCCTGTTTTTCATATTTTATGCTTTTGTCTAGACTAAGAAGCAGGTGCCATGATTCCATGTGCAAATATATTTTTCATTCCTGGATAGAGTCCACATGCTTAATTTCTAGAGCTTTGGGGTAGAACTTAATGCTCTTTTCTGTCATTGCAAAAAGACTGCTGCTAGGCCAAGCAAGCTCTTCATTGTATGCTATGTTAAATTATGGATGTGAATAGAAACAATAGGACAAACTCTGCTCTTAGTGACACTGTTGTAAATACAGAGTCGCTATTTTGTGCATATAATGTTGTAACTTAGAGCAGAATTTGGTCTAGCATGGTTGATCTCACATCAGGAGTAACGTGAAGTCCTTGAAGTTATCTGGGTATAAAAGAGCAGAGAGACTAGAATCAGGCCCAGTGACTTGGGACACCTATAGTAGAATGAGGCGCTACTAAGGAAGTTAGAATAAGATGATTATTACAGCCTAGAAACTAGTTCATGTTTAAAGTTGACATTTTAACTTTTGTTCATAGTAGGTCCAGTCCTGCTCCCATTGAAGTTAATGGCAAAACTCCTGTTAATTTCAATGAGAGCAAATTGGGCTTGGTGAGATCTCTGTCATAGCAGCCAGTGACCATCCCTTCTGTTCATTTGTGTATATTGTAATGCACCATGGGCTTGAACTGATCTAAATATCAGTCTGGCTAGGCAAGATTTTCAAGGTATTTAGGTGCCTAAAGATGCAGCTGAGCACCTACTGGGATTTTTGAAGTGTCTAAGCATGTTAGGTGGCTAACCTGCTTAGACATTTTTGAAAATCTCAAAAGACCTCTATGAACTTTTAGGCACCTAAATACCTTTGAAAATCTGGCCCACAATCACAAGCAACCCAAGCTCTGTGGTGGTTTATAACATGGACAACCAAGCCGTAATTCCTTTATTGCACTGCTCCTGAAGGAACACAGGTATGTGCTGCGCCTTTCTGTGGCTGTGTCCTTGAATCACAGTCTTAGTCTGAGCAATTACTAAATAGAGACATTTATTAATTATATTATTAAATAAATAAATGACTGATTTTCACTTCTGTAGCACCTTTCATCTGAGGATCTCTAAGGACTTTACACCAATAATCATAATGGTCTTACAAGATAATTAAGTATTGCTATAGCCATTTTACAGATGCTGAAAATAAGACACAGCGCGGTTAAGTGACTTTCCCAAGGTCACACAATAAGTTAACTGTAGAGCAAGGAATAGAATTCCGGAGATTTGATTGCCAGCCTTTTGCTCTAACCACTAGACCATTGTTATTTAATGAGGTGATTTTGCATAATATAATTGCAAGGATTTGTAGGCACATATTTGAATAGCCGTTAAAATATCAAGGGATGTATTACCACAAATGCATTTCAGCCTGCCGTTAACAGAAGTTGCTCTTTCACTTTCTGGGCACTGCTCTGAAAATTTTCACGCTACTCTGAATGTTTATCTGTTAGGGAGATATGTCCTTTTCTGTTAAGTGATGATAGTGCTCAGTTTAATCCCATCAGCGTAATAATTTATTCAAAGTAATGTGCTGTCATACAGGAGACATATGGTCGGGAGCAGAATCTATATTGTCACTACTCTGGCCATGGAGACTGAAAGTGTTATAGCAGTCCTAGAATTGGTCTGCAGGGAAAAGAACAGCATCTGGCTGCCAGCTCACGAAGCAGCAATTGTGCCGCTTTGCAAGCGGTCCAATATCGTTAGTATTAACTACTTGTAGATTTCATATCACCATTCAGTGGAATTTCTGAGCTTACAGAGGACAGGCCAGATCATCAGCTTGCGTAAACGGGAGATGCATTGATCTCTGACATTACTCCATAAATAGAAGAGAGGCTTTTACTTGACAGTAGTGACTTAGGGCTGGTCTACACCTTTGTACCACTAGAGCTATATTAAACTAGAAACTGATGTAGTAAAGCGGCACAGCCCCCCCAGGCGTGGACACTGTTATACCCGTAAAAAAATGCTTATGTGGGTGTAGCGTAAGTTACTTTATACAGGTATAACTGTGTCCACTCAAGGGGTTGTTTCACTTTATAAGGTATGTGTACACTGAAGCTGGAAGGAGTAAATTCCAGCTTGAGGAGACATACCAGCATTAGCTCTGATCAAGCTAGCATGCTAAAAATAGAGGTGTATCTGCCATGACATGACTGGCAAGAGAGAATAGCTGCCCCAGTACATAGCTGTGGTCTCAGCTGCGATAGTACTCAGGGATGCTAGCTGCTCCTGCTACTCTCACCACTACGGCTACACTGCTGTTCTTAGTGTGACAGCACGATAAGCGCTGGTGCAGGTATTTCCCCTTGAGCTGGAATTCACATTTTCCAGTTCCAGTGTAGGCATATTCATAGTGCATAGATCCCTGTCCCCCAAACTTTTTACCTTGTGCACCCCTCCTTACCCCGGTCCATGCCCTCCCACCACACACACACACCCAGAGCTGGGGCCAGGAGCGGGGCCATGGCTCCAGGAGAAGGGGGACGTGGATAGGAGTAAAGGGGCCGAGGCTGGCAGTTGGAGCTGGGGGGCACTCCCTCCCCACCCCCTGTGGGGGCTGGCCCAGGCCCCAGCCATGCTCCCCTGAACATTTCTCCATGCCCTCGTAGAGGGGCATGCCCCACAGATTGGGGACCTCTGGCATAGACCATCTCTTACATAAAGTACATAGTGTAATAGAATTGTTACAGGCTCCTTGCATGCTGCTGTAGAAAAGTAGGGCTGGAAGGGACCTCAAGAGGTTATGTTATCCTTCTCCCTGTGCTGAAGCAGGACCAAGTATGCCTAGACCACTCCTGACTGGTGTTTATCTAATCTGTTTTTAAAAACCTCCCATGGTGGGGATTCCACTACCTGTTCCAGTGCTTAACTATCTGTCTCGGAGTGGCATTGGTTGTTTAAAAGGAAAGAAGCTAGTGCACCTGTGACTTGTCAGCTGACCCCAGCTGGGCTTAAAAGAGGGCATCTAGCCCCCACAAGGGAGGAAATTGACCAAATCCGAGACTTGGTTGACTAGAGCCTGAGGGAGAGTCAGGAATGGCCTGGTGAGAGCTGCCTGCAGGGCTAATGAGAGGGGTGAAATGGGGGACAATTGTACTGGGGGCCCCTAAAATGTTTGTAATGTCTGTGTAAATAAAATGAAATGTGAGGGTGTGAGGCCTCAATTAATATGATAGACTGGGTCCCTAAACTTCTCTCAATGGGTCTAGTTGCCTGAGATCTAAGAGAGAGAAAAACATCCGGTAAGAGCTGCAGGGGTTGATTAGAAGGAGGGCAGTAATTGAGCTCATGAAGAGCTTGGAGGAAAGCTATTGGTGAGAACTGACCATAGCTGGGCAACCTCTGATGAGCAGAAGGCTTGGGCAGTGGCCTCTAGCAAAATGGAGAAGATCCAGCGTGGTCGGGGAAGCTGACCCTAGAGACAAGAGGGTGGTTGTGGGAGGATGGGATCCCCTGAGCAGCAGCAGGACCCTTGGGCAGGTAGGCCTGGAAGAGTGGAATACTGACAGAGGGGGAGCCCTCAGGGTGAAGGCATGAGTGAAGGGCTGAGGGAAGCCTACTCACTCAGGCAGTGTGGCCCTGGACTGGGGGCTAAGGAAACTGAGAACAAAATACTGCTATTGACTCTTGGGTGGGTGACTTGCTGGTGATATTCCTGAGAGAGGGGAATGAGGAAAAACTTGCTGATTGTTTAGCGTAGAAATTGGAAAATAGTTTTACTACGAAGTTTTGAGGGAATTGCTGCACTTGTGTACGTAACCCAGGGTGCCTGGGGTAGCCCTCACTGGAAATGCCAAGGTCAGGGCAGGCTGCAAAAGGGAGAGCAGATACTCCCAAGACTGGTGGATAACACTGAATTTAAACTCTCCAACCAGTCACAAACTCTGCTTCTGATCTCCCATGCTGGTTATCAAGAAGCAAAAAAGAAATCACACAGCCCCCTTTATTCCATTCCAGACATCTGGCTCTCAGTCAGCACACACGTCCAGTACCGTGAGAAGTTATTTAAAAAACTCTACTCACATATACAAAATGTTCGTCTGACCCCAAAGGGTCAGCTACGTTACCAGGTCAGTATAGGTTTGCATTTTACCCAAAATACCATGCTGCCAGCCAATCCTTTAGTGTCTAATACTAAAGGTTTATTATAAAGGAAAAAGTAAGAACAAGAAGTTGTTAAATGTTAAAACAATCACATAAAAACAAAGATTTCAAAGTCCAATATATCAGTATTGGTGAGCTTGCTGGCTTGAAAGTCCCTCTGGAACACATCCACAGCTTGAATGGGTCATTCAGTCCTCTGTTCAGAGCTTTGTTTGTAGAAAGGTTACTCCACAGGTAAGAAGCAGGCCTGAAGACAAAATGGAGGTGATGGAGCTGCCATTTATAGCCTTTTGCCATGCAGCTTGATTTCCTTTGTTCCAAACACAAGCTGCCCAGCACATGGCCTGGAAGCCTTAGAGTTCTGTCAATAGGCATGTCCCTGCATGCCTTGCTGAGTCATAAGGTGTATCCCTTGCCTTCTCTCAGTGGGTCAGTTGTATAGCTGATGTCCCTTGATGGGGTTGCAAGAAGGCTAGGCAGTGCTAATGCCAATCTGTCTGGGGGTGTCACCCAGATGCACAGCATAAGTTTGGAACTACAGATGTACCATACATATAACTTACAGTACAAAGGTGATAAACACATACACGAGATTATCATACCTGGCAAATTATGTCGCGTAAGGTATCTGCAAAATGTTATATATGGCATAACTCACTGCAATTTCACAATATTGGTATTCATAATATCCTAAATGTCCCCCAGAATCCATACAGTGTCAGTGTATGTGAATAAATTATTCCCAGATGTATTTTTTGTATTGGACGCTGAGAGACTGTTCCTTTGCATGGGCTATAGAAATGGGAAATTGAGGCAGGCACACTGGTCATATCAGTGCCTGCTGCAAGAGGGTGCCTGAGGAAAAGATTGCCTTATGATGATATCTAACCTAAATCTCCCTAGCTGCAAACTTCCCGTCCTACACTTAGTGGTCATGGAGAACAATTGATCACTATCCTCTCTAAAGCAACTTTTTACATATTTGAAGACTATTGTCAGGTCCTTCTTCAGTCTTCTTTTCTCAGGACTAAACATGCCCAGTTCTCTCAATCTTTTCTCATAGGTCAAGTTTTCTAAACCTCTTATCCAGGTTGTCCTTATCTTTCTTAAAGTGTGGTGCCCAGAACGGAACACAGTACTCCAGCTGAGGCCTCGCTAGTGCTGAGTAGAGTGGGACAATTACCTCCCATGTCCTATATATCAGTGGTTCTCAAAGCCGGTCTGCCACTTGTTGTGGAAAGCAGTGCGGGCCAAGGGACATGCTGGCTGCCCTTCCCGCAGCCCCCACTGGCCTGGAGCAGCGAACCATGGCCAGTGGGAGCCGCGATCAGCCGAACCTGCGGACGTGGCAGGTAAACAAACCGGTCCTGCTCGCCAGGGGCTTTCCCTGAACAAGTGGTGGACCGGCTTTGAGAACCACTGCTGTATATGACATTCCTGTTTTGTTAATACATCCCATAATATTTCCCCTTTTCACAACAGCACCACATTGTGGGTCACAAATTCAATGAGTCAACAATAACCCCTAAATCCTTATCTGCAGAATTGCTGCCCACCCAGTTATTCCCCATTTTGTATTTGTGCATATGATTTTTACTTCCAAGTGTAATACTTTGCACTTGTCTCTATTGAATTTCAGCTTGTTGATTTCAGACCAATTCCCAAATTTATCAAGGTCATTTTAAATTCTGATCCTGTCCTCCAAAGTTCTTATAACCCCTCCCACTTTAGTGTCATCTGAAAATTTTATAAGTGTACTCTACTTCATTATCCAAGTTGTTAATGAAAATATTTTTCAAACAGTTGTTCACATACCTTATAATTTTATCTAGCGCATATTTCCCTAGTTTGCTCATGAGACTGTCATGTGAGACTTTGTCAAAAGTCTTACAAAAGTCCGGATATTTCATGTCTGCTGCTTCTTCCTAATCCACTAGGCCAGATACCCTGTCAAAGAGGAAAATCAGGTTGGTTTGGCATTATTTGTTCTTGACATTCTGTTGACTATTATTTATCACCCTATTTTCTTATAGCAGATTGGAACACTGAAGGGGTATTTGTATTTCATAGAATGTTGGTGCAGGTAGAGTTTAGATTTACATTTAAAAGGAAGGTTTTAAAGGAGATGAATGAATGTTTTTATCCCCCTCCCCATTCCTGGAATGGCATGAAACACTCAACTTTGTTGTTCTAGTACTACAATATTGTAAACCCTGAAATATTACATATATAAAGCATGTATTACCCAGACTGGGAGTAGCTGTAGGGCATCATGCTGATTAAGAGGCCCAGTAGAGACATGTCTGAAAGCCAAGATCCTTGCCTTGAATTGTTTCCCCACACCCAGCTTGCAGAATTTCCATTATGCACCTTGACACAGAGGTCACTGTGTTGATCTGGGCCTTTGATAGGCTTAGTTTGTTGTTGCAAAGGAATTATATTTTCAAAGCTACCAATCTGGCAACTTTTATAAGATTTAAAATAGTTTCAAAAATAAGGAGGCCGGGGCGGGAAATGTGTGTAGGAGTCTGCATTAATTCCATGCAAGGATTTGTACTGTAACTTTATATGGAAGGGGATAAGCTCTGCCAAGATTTGAAATACACATCCAGATAATCTCATCCTAAGTGATTGAAGTATTTGCCTGTTATATTAGCAAGTATTGCTGACCTGTTTGTTAGTAAATACAAAGCAGATTATGAGCCTAATCTTGCTCCCACAAGAGTTAATGGCAAAACTCCCAGTGACTTTTACAGGAGTGGGATTGTGTCCTGACTGTATCAGATCAAGTCATGTCAAAAGTATATACATGAAGGATGTGAATTTATAAACAAAAATCTACAAGCTAGATTCTCTGCGGGCACAGGAGAGACGAGGGGCCATCAGGAAGCTGATTGTGGCTCCCTGAGTTTCCTCATGTCCCTGCTTGACCATCTAGCAGCTGAAACATAACCAGAGCTCAGTTCACTCAGGCCATACCTCCTCCTGGCCCCAATATACTTCCTGCCCCTGGGAGAGTAGTGTAGGAGCTAGCTGTGCTGGCTTTATGCTTCCAAGGGACTCCCCCATCCAGAGGAATTCCCAGCAATGGGGATGCAGCCAGTCTCTACTTCTTGTGCCACCTGAGCAGCACAAAGAGGTTGGAGCAAGGCTGATCATTTGCCTGTACAAACCAGTTGTTCATCTCCTACCATATTCTCCATTTTTCTTTAGAAACAGGGTAAGTCTGTGTTGTTGTAACGTTAACTTTCCTTCTGTACAGTTTACTTTTGTTGTTTTAAAACAATGATCATGAAAGGAAGATTGGCAAACATAGCATTTACTGTGCAAAAACGTACACACAGTTGCTTTGAACTAAATAAATTCCCTACAGAGGTGCGAAAGATTGTGAGGCTGTCACGGCCAGATTAAACAAAGATCAGTACAGGTGTTTTAACACCAGCTGTCCTGCAAATCTGGGTACCTTAAATTCTATGCTGCTGTGGCTAACAGCCTAGACGCTAACAGCCAGCCTACAGGCATGCAGGTCACACCATGGCTTCCACTGCCCATTTACTGTTAGTGACACCAGCACCCACCCCCCCAGTCCAAAATTGCCTCCACACGGTCTCCCTGCCGTGTCCAGCTCTCTCCTGGAACTCTCACAGAAAGTTATTAATTTGGTTGCTCCTTTAAAGAGACAGAAACAGCAGCTTGTTACCTTGACTGGAGTTCAGTCACTTCACTTCAATCAAAGCAGTGGGTTTGTTCAGATAAAATCTCTTTTTAATTGTTTTACTTTTTAAGTGAGTTCAAGTATAAGGGACAGGTAGAAAGGGGTACAAACAAAAATACACTTTTTAATGGCTAAGACCTGATGTAACAAGCAATAGTCTTTGTTCAAGGTAGGTTTCAGAGTAACAGCCGTGTTAGTCTGTATTCGCAAAAAGAAAAGGAGTACTTGTGGCACCTTAGAGACTAACCAATTTATTTGAGCATGAGCTTTCGTGAGCTACAGCTCACTTCATCGTGAGTTCATAGTGAGTTGAGCTACACTGAGCTGGTCAGACCAGCTGAAACTCGCTGCTAGATAGCAGGGAGTCCTTTGTGTTCTGGCATGAGGATGCTCTTAGGGTCACAGAGGCTTCCAGATCTTGGATGTCTTGCTTTTCACAGACAGAAATCTCTATGGTATGCACTTCTCTGGAGATATCTGCAGGCCAGCAGGGACCATACTATCTCTCCTCCAGGTCCACTAAATCAAATCACTGGTTTATGGGTGGTGATCAAGAATGTTAATGTGGTTTGCTGGGGATGCCTGCCACTGTATTGATTTTTTTTTTTATTATTATTGTTCCTTTAGAGTTGAAGACAGCTCCAAAAATATAAACCTGTGTATCTGACTCGTTATGTAGCTTCTCTTCCAGGAGGCTGTGAAATTCCCCATGTGTGGTGCACATTTTCTAATAAGCCTCTTCTACATGTGGAGTTGTAGATTTAACCATATACTCCTCAGTCTGGCCTTCTAAGATGAGAAAATGCGGAGGGACAAATTTGAAGGTGCTGTGTCAGTTAAACACTTGTAGTTTGGTATAAGGGAGTCGAAGTGTCTGATTCTGAGCTCTCGCTAGCTTCACAATATTGTGACACCATTGACTTTGATGGAGTTACTCTGAATAATTATGCAGGGAGCTCTGTGTGGGCCCTCAAAGAGCCCTGCTCTCATGAGGGAATTAAGTGATTAGTAAGTGGTAGCAGTTTGCTGTTTAAATAACTATAGTAAGTTGAGAATACACACTGGTTATACGTGTGGTGGAGAATTTTCCCGCATTGATACAGCAACCTCCTATCTGAAGAGTGGCAATGCTAACCTCAGAGTCTGGAAGTTCTTTTCCTCAGGGGCAGGATTAATTCAGTACCCCATAAATCTTATTATGTATTCTCTTCATTCCTCAGAGAAATATCATGAGGGTTAATTATTTTCCTGCTCTGACTCACAGTGATTCTGTGCCAGAGGATTCTGGCAGTAAGTATAATCCTAGTTATACCCCCAGTGAGGAGACCATTGTTAGTGATGTTGATGAGGAAGCATTAATGGAGGCTGAATCAGAGCGTGATGCAGAATCTGAGAGCCTTGACCTAAAGGGACTGGAAATCTTTTACTGATATGCTGCACTTAATAAAGCCTCACCAAAACCAGGGGTTTTATTTTTTTAAAATCAAAATGCAGATTATGGAATCTGTCTCTCTCAAGGCTCAGTTGTGCTGGAAAAAGGGAAGAGATTCACTGCTGGAGCACCAGTGCACAGTGGCATTCCCCTGGGGAGGAGTGCAGTGTAGAGAGGGTTTTAAATAGGAAATAGGAAATGTGCTTCACAGCACAACCATATCAGCATACTAGAATTGAGGCCCTCATCCTGGCCAGGCCCCACCAAGAGACACCCTTTCAGAGCTAATCAGCACGACAAGTAGAGAATGTGTTGGCCCCGGTATAGATATTGCTTTGGAGATGGAAGTGGCAGCAATAAAATACATTTTAAGCATTGTTTCTGTATTGCTTTTTTAAAAACTGAAATGATGACTGCCTGCTGCACGAGCATGCTGGGGAAGGAGGGTAAAAGGATTCCCTGTGTCTTCTCCCGCTAGCATACCTTCACAGGAGCAGGTATAATTGTAGTCCTTACAGTGTTTCATTTTCCCTTAAGTTATTACTTCTACTTCCTATTCTGTGGTTTCCAAGACCAGTTTAAATGCTGAGGGAGACACATGAGTCCTTATAGTGTTATTTCCCACAAATTGTGTTGGCAGCTTATTCGGAGGCATTCATCTCTTTGAGTTAGCACTGAAGGATTATGTTCCCAGCTCCAAGAAAGAAGCAGGCAGGATTCTCTCAGAGCACAGTCTTTTTCTGTGAGCCACTTGGGGAAAATGGAGATCTGACCTTCATTTCTCTGGCCTGACAGATCTCATTCTCTCTGTTGTCTCTGACCCGTGTTTACATGCTGAATTCTCTAGTTCCTCTGACAATTTGCATCCTTTCTTGTGCTTCCCCTGGTCTCTGTGGCACTGTGTGGCCAACTTCTTGAGCAATTCACCGTCTTCTCTAGTTTTCTCCAGACTGTGCAATCTTTGTAGCTATTCATGGTCTTTTCGGATGTTTTCTTGGCGCTATGCAGCCTTCTGCAATATCCCATTCAACTTGCAGTCTTTACTCTTCCTCAGTGCCTCTGGAAGCTCACATCTTCTCCTGATGTTTCCTAGCACCATATGGTCTGTCACAGATCCACAGGATCAGTGTTGTGGTCCCAGCTTTGGAATGATTTCTAGGAGGAACCCCTTTGTTGTGCCAGAATTCCTACGGGTCTCGTTCTTCCTCCCAAGTAAGCCACATGGCTTCACTGACTCCTTAGACTGGATCTCTGTGTCTTCAGCACTCCTCTGTGCCTGCAGCATGAGTTCGGTTTAGTGAGTCCAAGTGAGACAGACCCCCAGTGGAGATTTATACACTTTTTAGGGATTAATGCACCTCTCCAAGCATGTGCAGTACCACACAGTGTTGTCAAAACAGTAGGGTTTATTCGTCATCTAGAATACAGCATGGAAAATCATTAGGCTAGCATGGAGGAATGAAGGTTAAAGTATAGTCCATTCTGGTTAGCTCAGAGCCCAGCCAAGCTGTAGATGAACCCCATTGTTCAAGGTCCATCTACCTCAGTCCATCTGATCTTCTTTGTCAGACGCCCAGGTGTGCCCCAACTGCTTCCCGCAGTCCACACTTAACCCCCACTTCACACCCATCAGTGTTTTGTTCTCAAACTGGGGAAATGCTGCTCCACTTCCTGCAGAGAGATGGGACAATCTATGGTCATTGTTTGCTACGTTTCAATGACCGGGCAATTGAATCTACCCTCGTTTTCTCAAGAGCTCCCTTGATATGCGACTTGAGACCCAGACAACTAGATACCATTCACACATGTGTGATAGCCTGCCCTGATAGCAGACAGTCCCTTTACACCCACTAGGTAACAATGCAGCGTATGGGGAAGCTGAGGCCCAAACAGGACTCAAAAATATTACTTTGTCACATGGTCATTTATGGCAACTCGGCAACTTACAGCCTTTTACGGTATCTCATTCATCTCTATAGAGCACACAACTTTGCCTGAAAATTTAATGTTCATGGACACCATTGTGTTTGTGTGGGTGTCACAGTTGTCTTGTACCTTTACAACAGAATGCAAATAAGATTAATATGCATGCATGAACTGAACCTCAGCCAAGCTTCTAGAGCCCTACTCCTCACCTCAGGGACCTCAAAAAGGTGGCCCTCTCCTATGGCAACTAATATTATAGAGGACCTCTGGTGGCAAGGTCGTCTCCTCCACAATCCCCAAATTCAGCTGCAAGAGGCTGCGATAGTCAACACCTCCTGATGCAGACAAATAAGGCAGCTATACATTTTCTAAAACAAAGCAGGTTCTTCATAGAAGCAAAACAAAAGTTTAAAAGGAATCTTTGGCTACGTGGTCACTAATGTAGATGAGTGACAATGATCTGCACCAAACAAATTAATAAATACGGAAATGACTATTAAAGAGCAAGTGGTGCCTGTGAAGATCAGAGAGGAGGAAGAAGGGATAACAGGATAGTGCTGAGAGTCAGCTGGGAAAGATCAAAGAGAACCAAACTACAGCCAGGGTGCATCAGAAAAGGATGAAAGCTGCTAATGATGTGGGTGCTGGGAGACATCAGGTGTGTCAAGGGGATTGGAGGAGAATAATAGCTGCAGGTTATCTCAGAGAAGGCCTCTCAGTGACAGAGAAAACCAGAGAAGGCCTCTCCAGTACAGAGGATCCCATATAAGACCCTGAGCAGCTAAGGACATCAGAGAGAACATTCAGTGAATACCATGAACTACGCAGGACATCAAAGAAAACCACATATAGAAAGAGTATGAGTTGCGGGGGACCTTGGAGAAGGTCAGGTAGTGCTAGATAAGCTGCTAGTGAAAAAGGCTCTGAGCTGGAGGGCCTGTCCTTTATACTTCGGGTTCCTGTCCCTCCCCTCTGCTTCCGGCAGGGTTGGGGCATGGGTGTCCTGGCTTTGTCCACCAGGACGTGGTTGCAGCTGTCCCTCAGTCCATCTGGGCGGGAGGCCACACCCCCTTGCTACAGGTTGCACTAATGTACATTGGGACCAGCATTGAACTAGCCTCAGAATCAAGGTGCTACAACTCCTTAAGTAGGCACAATGCAGACATCAGCAATCCAAACTTTCTTCGTACTGTCTCCTTGCAATGTGCCTCATAGTTGATTCGGAAGGACCATCTTTAGCCGTGAGAGCATAGTTTTCTTTCCATGTCTCATTGGGTATGTCTATAAAACAACCTGTGCCAGACCTGTGTCAACTGACTGCTATAAAATTGTGTATTAGTCCAGGCTGGAACTTGGGCTCTGGGACCTTCACCCTTCATGGGGTTCCAGAGCTAAGGCTTAACCTATGCTGCAATTTTCTAACCCTGCAGCCTGAGCCTCCAAAGTCTGATACAGCTGACAGGTGTTTTGGGCCAGCTGTGGGTGTTTTGTTGCAGTGTAGACCTACCCATTCAATCCTTGGCCTCTCTGCTGGGATTACTAATCAGAGTGTCGAGTGGTATATTGATATGTACATTTGTGGACTGTGACCACCAACTCACGTCATATACAATAGGTCACTGAATAGCCCTTTTGTACATAACAAATGTGGACTGAATTCAGAGTGGTAATCTACAGTTTAAAGTCTCTATTTCAATTGTGACCGAAATTTTCTCCTCTCCCTCTCCTTTACTACATATGATAACTGTCTTACTAAGAGGGGCAATCCTGTTTTTTTATAAACTGTTTTTACCATATTATTATTCTCCCATCAGAAAGTTTTATATTCATTGAACACTGAAATGCAGCCACCTCTGACTTAGCTATAGAATTTACCAGCATCAGCAACACTGTAGAACAATTTAGGATACGAACTGAAGAATGACTTCTCCCAATGAAACTACAGCAGGAAACTTTAGATAAACCTGGGTATAATTACCTGAATTGGAATTCTGCCAGGATAACATTAACCTAAGCAGTAGTAAAGTTCTGACATTACACAGGGCAGCAAGAAGATCGAGAAGAAAATACAATAACACAAGTGGGAAGAAGCATCTGGGTAGAAGTTTTAGCCAATGACGAAACACAAACCTTCACTTCTAAGGATTGAGATATAAAACAGAAGGAACAAAATCAAAAGCAGAGGATGCTTCCGTACAGCATATGTGACGATGGCTAGCCTATGTAACTTGTTAAAAGCACTGCAGTAAAAAAGTATGCATATCTTACAAAATATCTGAGAGGTTACTTGGATGACTGGACACAATGATATTCAATCCCCTACCTAAAACAGACTATGTGAATGAGGACAAAAATGAAAAAAATGATCGGTCCTATTTCATGCCAGCACAAATATGTAAACGGAATCTGATAAGTGCTAAGTTCACTCAACTTCCACTGAAGTCATTTAGAACTGGGGTCAGACTTCCAGCTCAGAAGCGATGCCCAGTATCTTGTAGGATCAGGCCCCTTATAAATGCAAATATTTTTATTTTATAATTAAATGAAGAATGCAAGCACCACAGAATTGATGCTCTTGGGTCATTCCTTTTACACTGCCAGCTAGGCAACTATAAAGTACATTAATGACAGCTTTGCTTCTGATCTTGAGGATAGCAGCTAAGGGAGTTAGTTAGGAGAGCATTGTTGCCTCAAAAAAGTGAAATTAATAAGAATCCAGATTTTAATCATGCTGCCTTGAGAGCAAAATAAAATCAGTAACAATCAGTGTCTGGTCTTCAACTGTTACAATAAAACAATCTTGTAGGAGACATCTCACCAGATGTCTCCTTTCCTTAGTTAAAGCTTTATAAATAATGTCTCTGTTGCCTTGGCATCTAAGCACCTTGCTGCAATTAAAACAGAAATACAAGATAACGAGGGAAAAATACTCCCTTAACCTCTAAAACAGTATCCTGTGCTGCCTTCCACATTAGTTGCTTGGGCCCAGTTCCCAAATGCTGCCCGCAAAAAAGTGAGCAGCCAAACTCAGTTTTTGGTCAGTGAGAGCAGGATCAGGCCTCAGGTATCAAAACTGTAGGTGATCAGTAAATGAAGTGAGAGATGTCAGGGACTCAAATGGCAAAAAACCAAACTGATGGAAATAAAAGAGCTGTAATAAATGCTGTATGACTTGACCTAGAAACCACAGGGTATATAAATAGCAATTTATTTTATAGTGAGAACTGAACATTCCCATACCTCCCAACATTTCAAGTGGCTAAAAGCAGGATGCAGTGCCACTCAAATTTGGCTCATCTGCCCCTCCATAGATAGAGGCAGAAGGATCATGTTTAATTGGCATTGTGACCTAGTGAATGGCCATAGATGGAGAGACGGCAGGGTCAAATTTTAGTGGTGGTGTGCCCTGTTTGCTTGATCAGAACACCATTCTGTTTGGGGGCCCTATCAAAAGGGGGGCCCAGAACAAACTGCCCTTCAACTGGGACAGAGGGTACAGTTGGGGTACCTTTGGGGGTCAAAGGGGACAGTCCTTTTAAACCCAGGGGCCTTTGGGGGTCAAAGGGTACAGTCCTGTTAAACCCAGGACTGTTGGGAGGTCTGTATTCCCATTTTTACACATGTGTTTCTTTCCATTTAAACTTCAATCTCTGTGGTCTGCAGATCAGCCTCATTTAAAAAAAAATACAGAGACTGGATGACTTTGAGGGTTGGTAATTGAAGTTAAAGGCTCCACAGCCAACATCACTGGTTGAAATGCAAACCAGGTTGGTTGTGACTGAGACCTGTTATACATTAGGATTTTACAATGGTATATCCATGAAAAATCCACACCCCTGAGAGACATAGCTATACTGACCCAACTCCCCAGGTAGACAGTGCTAGGTTGATGGAAGAATTCTTCTGTGGACCTAGCTACTGCCTCTTGGGGTGGTGTATTAGGTATGCCGATGGGAGAAGCAGACAGCTGCAGCGCTGCAGCTGTGCCACTGTTGTGTTTTAAGTGTAGACATACCGTGAGAGTTGGTACCGTCTATTAGCTGGTAGCTTGTGTGAAATGAGTTGGTGGTTTTAGTTCAGTTTCTAGTGGCTATAATGAAAATCAGCACCACAATTAGCACTACTTAGCCCCTGGTAGTTGGAATTCACAGCAGAAAGGCCAAGGACTGAATGTCCATTGGAGTCTGAGCTATCATATCACTGAGCAACAACAGACCTCAAGTCAAGGATGAGGAATATAGACAGACTGCTGTGGGCTGAAGGAGGAAGTTTGCATTTTTTTGCCCTGTAAACATGGCCTAGGCACTACTTCAGTGCTGTCTGGACCTTTTCCTGGCCTTCTGCACAGGGGTGAATTACATCCTCTGGGAATAGGTCCCCAAGCTCTCAATCTATCACCTTTGATCAGCGCTAAAATAAACAATTATACAACATTAAGCTTTTTGGAATACAAAAAGTTTTTTTTTATCAGAGTGAACTCAGGGCCTAATCCTGGGAGGTGTTTAGTACCTTCAAATTGTATTGACTTTAGTCAGAGGATGAGACCCTTTGTCTCTCCAATGTTTAGTAATTCATATCTACTGTGCTTATATTTTCTCAGAATATAAAACAAATTATACTAATTATTCATCATAATGTCAAGTACAACCGGAATATATTTGTGCCACAAACTATGTGGAATTGCTCTGTAAACTGCTGAGCTCTTGCCTTTTTGGTATGCTTTAAAAATCAAATTATATGGGTTTAGCAACAAAGCTGTAATTAGGGCCAGTGGAAAACAGTGGGTAGAATAATATTGTGGATTCTGCAGTTTTCGTCATGTTGCTCCGTAATTTGCCAGAGCCCAGGAGTATTATTGCTTCATAGTATATTAATGCTGTCAGTAAAACATCCTTTACTTTCTGGAATGGAACTGGCTCTTCAGCAAGCAGGTTGCCAAGGCTGGCCTCTATTTACAGTAATCCACAAATGGGGCCCAACTCTCTTCCTGTTGAAGTCAATTGCAAAATTTCCATTAACTTCAGTAAAAGCAGGAGCAGACCCTTACAAGGGAAGATAGTAGACCAGGTAGTCAACAGGCAGACTGGGCCAAATCTGGACCGCCAGGCGCTTTTGAACAGACTGCAAAATCTTTTTATTTACTTATTATTATCATAATTGTTACTGAGGTTTGAAAATATTCCTCTGGAGTCTGGACCTTGACTATACCTTGACCTAGAAGTTTGGACCTCGACTAAAAATAATTGACTATCCTGTAGATAGATAAGGAAGATAATAGAGCAGAGATATCAGACATAGGAGTAGGCTTGTTTCCATGTTTTGTTATGGTCTGTGGGATGGGATATAAATTCAGGATTTCATACTCTCCTAGGTTAACACTGGATCTCACTGAAATCAGTGAGAGATTTGCACAGAGACTAAAGAGAAATACAGCCTTGATGAAGTAACTACATTGTTATTATTTACTTTATGCAGTACTTTGTCACATACTGTATCACTCATTGAGAAAATCTGATCTCCATTAGCAAAAAGAAAAGGAGTACTTGTGGCACCTTAGAGACTAACACATTTATTTGAGCATAAGCTTTCGTGAGCTACAGCTCACTTCATCGGATGCATTCAGTGGAAAATACAGTGAGGAGATTTATATACATAGAGAACATGAAACAATGGGTGTTACCATACACACTGTAACCAGAGTGATCACTTAAGGTGAGCTATTACCAGTCGGGGGGAGCCTTTTCTAGTGATAATCAAGGTGGCCCATTTCCAGCAGTTGACAAGAACGTCTGAGGAACAGTGTGTGTGTGTGTGGGGGGGGCGGTTTGAGGGACTGTCTGTAAGCGAGGACTGGCCTGTCTCTCACGATTTGTGAGAGTGATGGATCGTCCTTCAGGATAGGTTGTAGATCCTTGATGATGCGTTGGAGAGGTTTTAGTTGGGGGCTGAAGGTGATGGCTAGTGGCGTTCTGTTATTTTCTTTCTTGGGCCTGTCCTGTAGTAGGTGACTTCTGGGTACTCTTCTGGCTCTGTCAGTCTGTTTCTTCACTTCAGCAGGTGGGTATTGTATTTGTAAGAATGCTTGATAGAGATCTTGTAGGTGTTTGTCTCTGTCTGAGGGGTTGGAGCAAATGCGGTTGTATCGTAGATCTTGGCTGTACACAATGTATCGTGTGGTGTGATCTGGGTGAAAGCTGGAGGCATGTAGGTAGGAATAGCGGTCAGTAGGTTTCCGGTATAGGGTGGTGTTTATGTGACCATCGCTTATTAGCACTGTAGTGTCCAGGAAGTGGATCTCTTGTGTGGACTGGTCCAGGCTGAGGTTGATGGTGGGATGGAAATTGTTGAAATCATGGTGCAATTCCTCAAGGGGTTCTTTTCCATGGGTCCAGATGATGAAGATGTCATCAATGTAGCGCAAGTAGAGTAGGGGCATTAGGGGATGACAGATGAGGAAGCGTTGTTCTAAGTCAGCCATAAAAATGTTGGCATACTGTTGGGCTTTGCGGGTACCGATAGCAGTGTCGTATACATTGTCTACAAATGTGAAATAGTTAGGATGAGGACAAAGTCACAAAGTTCAGCCACCAGGTTTGCCGTGACATTATCGGGGTTACTGTTCCTGACGGCTTGTAGTCCATCTTTGTGTGGAATGTTGGTGTAGAGGGCTTCTACATCCATAGTGGCCAGGATGGTGTTTTCTGGAAGATCACCGATGGATTGTAGGTTCCTCAGGAAGTCAGTGGTGTCTCGAAGATAGCTGGGAGTGCTGGTAGAGTAGGGCCTGAGGAGAGAGTCTACATAGCCAGACAATCCTGCTGTCAGGGTGTCATTGCCTGAGATGATGGGGCGCCCAGGATTTCCAGGTTTATGGATCTTGGGTAGCAGATAGAATACCCGAGGTCGGGGTTCCAGGGGTGTGTCTGTGCGGATTTGTTCTTGTGCTTTTTCAGGGAGTTTCTTGAGCAAATGCTGTAGTTTTTTTTTGGTAACCCTCAGTGGGATCAGAGGGTAATGTCTTGTAGAAAGTGGTGTTGGAGAGCTGCCTAGCAGCCTCTTGTTCATATTCCGACCTATTCATGATGACAACAGCACCTCCTTTGTCAGCCTTTTTGATTATGATGTCAGAGTTGTTTCTGAGGCTGTGGATGGCATTGTGTTCTGCATGGCTGAGGTTATGGGGCAAGTGATGCTGCTTTTCCACAATTTCAGCCCGTGCACATCAGCGGAAGCACTCTGTGTAGAAGTCCAGTCTGTTGTTTCGACCTTCAGGAGGAGTCCACCCAGAATCCTTGTTTTTGTAGTCTTGGTAGGAAGCTCTCTGTGGGTTAGTATGTTGTTCAGAGATGTGTTGGAAATATTGCTTGAGTCGGAGGCGTCGAAAATAGGATTCTAGGTCACCACAGAACTGTATCATGTTCGTGGGGGTGGAGGGACAGAAGGAGAGGCCCCGAGATAGGACAGATTCTTCTGCTGGGCTAAGAATATAGTTGGATAGATTAACAATATTGCTGGGTGGGTTAAGGGAACCACTGTTGTGGCCCCTTGTGGCATGTAGTAGTTTAGATAGTTTAGTGTCCTTTTTCTTTTGTAGAGAAGCAAAGTGTGTGTTGTAAATGGCTTGTCTAGTTTTAGTAAAGTCCAGCCACGAGGAAGTTTGTGTGGAAGGTTGGTTTTTTATGAGAGTATCCAGTTTTGAGAGCTCATTCTTAATCTTTCCCTGTTTGCTGTAGAGGATGTTGATCAGGTGGTTCTGCATTTTCTTCGAGAGCGTGTGGCACAAGCTGTCAGCATAGTCTGTGTGGTATGTAGATTGTAATGGATTTTTTACCTTCAGTCCTTTTGGTATGATGTGCATCTGTTTGCATTTGGAAAGGAAGATGATGTCTGTCTGTATCTGTATGAGTTTTTTCATGAAGTTGATAGATTTCCACTCCATACTGCTAAATTCAGTGCCTTGCATAATGCCAGGTTTCAGAGTAGCAGCCCTGTTCCAGCTTACAGACAGCTGGCCTACAGACAGCCCCCCAACCTGAAGCAAATACTCACCAGCAGCCACACACCACACAACAGAACCACTAACCCAGGAATCTATCCTTGCAACAAAGCCCGTTGCCAGCTGTGTCCACATATGTATTCAGGGGACACCATCATAGGGCCTAATCACATCAGCCACACTATCAGAGGCTTGTTCACCTGAGCATCTACCAATGTGATATATGCCATCATGTGCCAGCAATGCCCCTCTGCCAAGTACATTTATCAAACTGGACAGTCTCTACGTAAATAATAAATGGACACAAATCAGACATCAAGAATTATAACATTCAAAAACCAGTTGGAGAACACTTCAATCTCTCTGGTCACTCGATTACAGACCTAAAAGTGGCAATACTTCAACAAAAATACTTCAAAAACAGACTCTAACGAGAGACTGCTGAATTGGAATTAATTTGCAAACTGGATACAATTAACTTAGGCTTGAATAGAGACTGGGAGTGGATGGGTCATTACACAAAGTAAAACTATTTCCCCATGTTTATTCCCTTCCCACCCCCTTCCTCTTCCCCCCCCCCCCACACTGTTCCTCAGATGTTCTTGTCAACTGTTGGAAATGGGCCACCTTGATTATCACTGCAAAAGGTTCCCCCCCCCCGCTCTCCTGCTGGTAACAGCTCACCTTAAGTGATCACTCTGGTTACAGTGTGTATGGTAACACCCATTGTTTCATGTTCTCTATGTATATAAATCTCCCCACTGTATTTTCCACTGAATGCATCCAATGAAGTGAGCTGTAGCTCACAAAAGCTTATGCTCAAATAAATTTGTTAGTCTCTAAGGTGCCACAAGTACTCCTTTCCTTTTTGCGGATACAGACTAACACGGCTACTACTCTGAAACCTGATCTCCTTTAGGCCACCGTCACTTCTGCTTTTTGGTTTCTCATCCTTCCCCATCTTTTTTTCTATGTTTCTCTCTCCCTCTTACCTTCATTGTGAGTGTTCTGTGTTTTTCCCTCTGCATTTACTTCCCTGCCATGACTCCCAGATCCCATTCCATTCGCTAATATGATCAGCAGTGGAATAGTGTTGATATTTAAATGTTGACTTTGGGCTTTAGGGGCAGGGAAGTTCATCCTCTAAGTCATTGCTTCAGGCTTTCTGCAGACTCAGGTAGACAAAATGACGTTGATTTACAATTGGTTCATGTTTGGAATGTTTCTTTGTAGCCACAAGGACTAGAAACCTACTTTTTTGAAAATTAAAGCTGAGATTCCAAACAATCTGAATATCTACTGTGGGCAATATAATTACAACAGTGGGCTGGATCCATTATAATTGTTAATTATCTGTATTGCTATAGTGCCTAGAATCCCTGGTCATGCAACATGATCCAGCTGTGCTAGTTGCAGTGTAACCACAGAACTAAGACTATCCCTGCCCCAAAGAGCTTACTGTCTATGGGTCTTTTTGACATCACTGTCACAGAGGAAGGAAATGAGGATGATAAAAAAGGAAAGAAAGAGGGTGAGGTAATTATGGGGAAAAAGCAAGGAAGAAGGGAAAATAGGGTGAGGGGGGAAAAAAGAAAAGCAAGAAGAAAAGAGCAAATTGGGAAAGAAAAAGGAGAGGGAAAATAAAAGAAAAGGGAAGAGAAAGGAGGCTGGGGGGAAAGAAACCAGAGGTGAAAGTTTGGGGGTGGTTAAAGTCAAGGTTCCAGTTTGTCCCATTATAGAAAAAGGCCCTAATTATTAAATTTGAATCCAGGTTCTTTAGATTATCATCGTGCACCAGTATAATACAAAATTGGCCATTCCTGCTAATTACAAAAGGTTTGAAGAATTCCTGTGCTCTGGAAGAGGCAGGTGTCTTATGGAAACAATAGCATGTGATCATATAATTAAAGACGGCATCATAAAGCATGCATATAAAGGGGCTGAATTAAGGTTGCATAGGAAACTTTAATTCTGGTATTTCCTAGTTTTTGAATGCTTGCCTGTACAGCCTAATGTTCTTTTAACATAGATTTTTCCATGAATTTCCTTGCTTTCAGGTTTCTTTCTTTTTTAAAAAGAACAGAAATTTCATCATGCAGCATCATTATTGACACCCACATGGTTCATTAACAAGGTTAGAGCTTTTAGATTCATAATACAGACCTCTGCCACATGAACAAACAGAGTCAGTGATAACAGTAGTAGGTTGTCGTGCTTTAAGTGGGCCAGAGGGAAATGAGGTGTACATTTTGCCAGTGGGTTTCGTAGCTATTTGCTGATAGCAGAGAAATGTTGAAACTCAAGAATCCTGGTTTCTATTCCAGGTTCTGAGGGAAGGGTATCTAGTGACATAGACCCACCTAAATCCTTCTAGCCCAGCTCCTCCAGCCTATGTCAGCCCCAGTCTCTTCACACACAACCTTGGCTCCTTGTCCCAGTGCCATGTTCTCTCCTCAAATCCCCCCAGCCTGGCTGCTTGTCCCAGTACCCCACCCTGTATTTCATCATCCCAGTCTCCTTCCCCCCCAGGGTACACATACCAGTCCCTCATCCTCCTTGTCCCAGTCACCATCACCACCCAGACTCCTTGTCTCAGTCCCACAGCTCTTCCCCTCATTCTTCCATCTCATTCTCCACCCCTTTGTTCAGTCTCGTCACTGTTTGTCTCTACTAAGCATGTGTGAACTGAGAGGCTCATAGCTTGGCCAAATTTTGGCAGATTTTTATGGGAACAGCAAAAGGCAGGCACACCAATGCAACCCTTTTGTCAACTTTCAAATGCCTGCTTCAAAGCATGGAAGCTCTAGAGCTTATCAACAAAACAGCTGTAAGAATGTTTTAACATAGGGAAAATACACTGTTTTGCCTAACTTCATCCTGATAAATGGCTGAATTGTTTTATCTGAAATTAAAGTGTGTGTGTGTGTTTGTTTTCAACTGGAACCAGATACCCAGCATGGAAAATTTCAGTCAAAACTGTTAAAATCTGGCAAAGTCCTAAGCAACTGAAAACAGGGTCTTATGGTGGAAAGTGTCAAGTACTCTTAAGTACAGGCTGTGCTAGCTGCACAGTCCATAGTATCATATATAGGAGCTCTGTTTTCAAAATGCAAAGGGGAAATTGATGTAGCTGTAGCATGATAAGTCAATAACATCCTCTCCCTTTGTTTCCAAACATGGTAAAGAAGAGCAGCATAGCTGCTTGTGGAATGTTTTGTGACACCAGATAAGAATGTGCCGTTCTCATCTTTTTTTATGCTTCTATATTTAAAAAATCTGCATGTGGACATCAGAAAAGAATTAATGGTTACGAAATATTGGGTGACAGTGATGAATAAAGGTAAGTGACACATAGCAAAGGAATCTCTTCTTCAAATTACATAGCACATGAAACCACTGTGGTCTGTGACAGCTCCGCCAGATTTTTTCCATGTTTATCCAAAGTAGCTTAGTAAGCATATCATGCATTCCATTCACTAAATCTGTGTATGACAATACAGAGTATGACCCTAAGCAATATTTTTCCTACTTGCAAGCTTGTCGAAAAGGGGACTGCTTACTTTGCTGCCTCTGTTGTCAAATATTTGTTTCAGTTTACTGCTTAGTGCTGTTAAGAAGTAATAAAAATAATACTTAGGGTCTAATCTTCCTCTCTGTTATGCCTGAGTAACTCACTCACTTTAGTACAATTACACCAGTGTAAAATTGGTATAACACAGAGGAGAAATAGGCTCATATTCTATTAGTGGATGAGACTTCGAAAGCAAATGTCAAGAATGATATGTTATAGTTGTTATATTCAGTTCCAAACCATTTTTTAAATGAAAAAAGCATAATTCCAAAAGTATTCTTGATAGTTAAGATACTGTAATGGTAATATTCAGGCTGCTTTCTGTCCCATATGTCTTCAGTCTGCAAAGATCTTTTTAGATTATAGCTTTCTTTCAGGACCACCTACTCTCTACGAAAAGTAATTCTTAAGAGATCAGTTAATATAAATGGAGTTTTACTATCAGATACGAGTGCTTTATCTACAAAGTTAGGGCTGATTTGAGGCTCTCTTCCCTAGCACTTGGATAGATGGACCAAGCACTGTTCTGGTTATCGAGACCCCTGCATACTAGTGACTCTAGAAATCCCCAACAGGATGGGAAGAGTCAGGGCAACATCTCCTGCACCCATCCCTCCAAATCTTGCACTAGTCAGTGGTATTGGCCTGGTGAAGCAAAAGGGGAGCAGGTGCTATAATTTATAAGAGGGCCTAACAGCACCCATCCTACTCCAGCACTTGTGAACCATAGAGCCTGCATCTCAGGTGAAATGTTTCTTGGAGCTTCCTTTGGGGTGGTGTGCCTCTGTACCACTTCTGCTGAGAGCTATGGCGAAAAGCCATAATTTAACCCTCATGACTGAAAGCTATGTAGCATTTATTCTCCTGCAGTGGAGCTCTTTTAGATGCATACCTGTTTAAGGGAGGGAATGTTAAAGAAATCCAGGTGAATCAAATCAAAACATAATCAGAAATATAGTGGATACTAGATAGATGATGATGTACCCTCAGCAGTACATACGGTTATACTCTTATCTGCAAAATCTGGTGACTTCATAGAGCAGCCATGAAAGTGAAGCTGAAGTAGCATGTTAATGTCGTCATAATTTTGAGATTCAAAATCCCTTAGAAGATCCTTGTCTTTCAGATCCATCTACAAGATTTTTAAAAATAACCAATGCAAGATCTACCTTTAATTTCTGACACTGTGCACTATTCATGTATGCTCTCTCTTGTCCATTTCTGAGCTATATTGCAACCTCCTTAGGCAAGGGACTGATTCTTTTGTAAAGTACTATTAAGCACATGATTAAATTCAAATAATACATAATTATGAGTAAGCCTAAGATTTTGTCACAGGTATTTTTAGTAAGAGTCACAGACAGGTCATGGGTTTCTGTGAATTTTTTTTATTGCCTGTGACCTGTCTGTGACTTTTACTAAAAATATCAGTGACAAAATGGGGAGCTCAGCTTCAGGGTCTCCACACCCCTTGGGCAGCTATGGGGGCTTTCTTCAGGGGCCTCCACTGCCCGGGGGGTCTCAGAGCTCCAGGATCCTTGCTGCCCATGGTGGCCGGGAGCTCCGGGGGAGGGGGGTCACCATGTGGTGGGGGTACCCCGCAGCTTCCAGCCGCCACAGCTTCCACAACCTCTTTGGAAAAAAATTATAGCCTTAATTATGAGATGGAGTTACAGCATGTAGGCAAAGTCTTTTCAAGTCCTCTCTGCAGAAAAGTTTATTTTTCAGACACACTAAAAGCCATTCAACATAAGTTCAATGTATAAACCTGGTCTTTTTTCCTGATCCAAGGACTTCTGCAGGTGGCCAGAGCCCTTTCCCCTTACATCTCTTCTTTCCCCCCTGCCTTCAGGGTCTGCCATAGGGACCAACTTTCCTCTACAGCTGTCCTTTTCAACTGAGCCACTTGCTGGCTTGTATGATCACTTAGCCCTGGTCTACACTAGGACTTTAGGACAAATTTAGCAGCATTAAATCGATGTAACCCTGCACCCGTCCACACAATGAAGCCCTTTTTTTCGACTTAAAGTGCTCTTAAAATCGATTTCCTTACTCCACCCCTGACAAGTGGATTAGCGCTTAAATCGGCCTTGCCGGGTCGAATTTGGGGTACTGTGGACACAATTCGACAGTATTGGCCTCCGGGAGCTATCCCAGAGTGCTCCATTGTGACCGCTTTGGACAGCACTCTCAACTCAGATGCACTGGCCAGGTAGACAGGAAAAGAACTGCGAACTTTTGAATCTCATTTCCTGTTTGGCCAGCGTGGCAAGCTGCAGGTGACCATGAAGAGCTCATCAGCAGAGGTGACCATGATGGAGTCCCAGAATCGCAAAAGAGCTCCAGCATGGACTGAACGGGAGGTACGGGATCTGATCGCTGTATGGGGAGAGGAATCCGTGCTATCAGAACTCCATTCCAGTTTTCGAAATGCCAAAACCTTTGTCAAAATCTCCCAGGGCATGAAGGACAGATGCCATAACAGGGACCCGAAGCAGTGCCGCGTGCAACTTAAGGAGCTGAGGCAAGCCTACCAGAAAACCAGAGAGGCGAACGGCCGCTCCGGGTCAGAGCCCCAAACATGCCGCTTCTATGATGAGCTGCATGCCATTTTAGGGGGTTCAGCCACCACTACCCCAGCCGTGTTGTTTGACTCCTTCAATGGAGATGGAGGCAACAGGGAAGCAGGTTTTGGGGACGAAGAAGATGAGGAGGAGGAGGTTGTAGATAGCTCAAAGCAAGGAAGCGGAGAAACCGATTTTCCCGACAGCCAGGAACTGTTTCTCACCCTGGACCTGGAGCCAGTACCCCCCGAACCCACCCAAGGCTGCCTCCTCGACCCGGCAGCCAGAGAAGGGACCTCCGGTGAGTCTACCTTTTAAAATACAATACATGGTTTAAAAGCAAGCATGTGAAAGGATTAATTTGCCCTGGCATTCATGGCTCTCCTGGATGTACTCCCAAAGCCTTTGCAAAAGGTTTCTGGAGAGGGCAGCCTTATTGCGTCCTCCATGGTAGGACACTTTACCACTACAGGCCAGTAACACGTACTCGGGAATCATTGTAGAACAAAGCATTGCAGTGTATGTTTGCTGGCATTCAAACAACATCCGTTCTTTATCTCTCTGTGTTATCCTCAGGAGAGTGAGATATCATTCATGGTCACCTGGTTGAAATAGGGTGCTTTTCTTCAGGGGACACTCAGAGGTGCCCGTTCCTGCTGGGCTGTTTGCCTGTGGCTGAACAGAAATGTTCCCCGCTGTTAGCCACGGGGAGGGGGGAGGATTGAGGGGGTAGCCACACGGTGGGGGGAGGCAAAATGCGACCTTGTAACAAAAGCACATGTGCTATGTATGTAATGTTAACAGCAAGGCTTACCCTGAAAGAGTGTACCCACTGTTTTATAAAATGTGTCTTTTTAAATACCGCTGTCCCTTTTTTTTTTTTTCCACCAGCTGCATGTGTTTCAATGATCACAGGATCTTTTCCTTCCCAGAGGCTAGTGAAGATTAGAAAGAAAAAAAAACACACTTGTGATGAAATGTTCTCTGAGCTCATGCAGTCCTCCCACACTAACAGAGCACGGACAAATGCGTGGAGGCAAATAATGTCAGAGTGCAGGAAAGCACAAAATGACCGGGAGGAGAGGTGGCAGGCTGAAGAGAGTAAGTGGCGGGCTGAAGACAGGGCTGAAGCTCAAGTGTGGTGGCAGCGTGATGAGAGGAGGCAGGATTCAATGCTGAGGCTGCTGGAGGATCAAACCAATATGCTCCAGTGCATGGATGAGCTGCAGGAAAGGCAGCTGGAGCACAGACTGCTGCTACAGCCCCTGTGTAACCAACCACCCTCCTCCCCAAGTTCCATAGCCTCCTCACCCAGACGCCCAAGAACGCGGTGGGGGGGGCCTCCGGCCAACCAGCCACTCCACCACAGAGGATTGCCCAAAAAACAGAAGGCTGGCATTCAATACGTTTTAAAGTTGTCAACTTTTAAAGTGCTGTGTGGCATTTTCCTTCCCTCCTCCACCACCCCTCCTGGGCTACCTTGGTAGTCATCCCCCTATTTGTGTGATGAATGAATAAAGAATGCATGAATGTGAAGCAACAATGACTTTATTGCCTCTGTAAGCGGTGATCGAAGGGAGGAGGGGAGGGTGGTTAGCTTACAGGGAAGTAGAGTGAACCAAGGGGCGGGGGATTTCATCAAGGAGAAACAAACAGAACTTTCCCACCGTAGCCTGGCCAGTCATGAAACTGGTTTTCAAAGCCTCTCTGATGCATACCGCGCCCTCCTGTGCTCTTCTAATTGCTCTGGTGTCTGGCTGCGCGTAACCAGCAGCCAGGTGATTTGCCTCAACCTCCCACCCTGCCATAAACGTCTCCCCCTTACTTTCACAGATATTGTGGAGCGCACAGCAAGCAGTAACAACAGTGGGAATATTGGTTTCGCTGAGGTCTAAGCGAGTCAGTAAACTGCACCAGCGCACCTTTAAACGTCCAAATGCACATTCTACCACCATTCTGCACTTGCTTAGCCTGTAGTTGAACAGCTCCTGACTACTGTCCAGGCTGCCTGTGTACGGCTTCATGAGCCATGGCATTAAGGGGTAGGCTGGGTCCCCAAGGATAACTATAGGCATTTCAACATCCCCAACAGTTATTTTCTGGTCTGGGAATAAAGTCCCTTCCTGCAGCTTTTGAAACAGACCAGAGTTCCTCACGTTGCGAGCGTCATGTACCTTTCCCGGCCATGCCACGTTGATGTTGGTGAAACGTCCCTTGTGATCCACCAGAGCTTGCAGCACTATTGAAAAGTACCCCTTGCGGTTTATGTACTCGCCGGCTTGGTGCTCCGGTGCCAAGATAGGGATATGAGTTCCGTCTATGGCCCCACCACAGTTAGGGAATCCCATTGCAGCAAAGCCATCCATTATGACCTGCACATTTCCCAGGGTCACTACCCTTGATATCAGCAGATCTTTGATTGCATGGGCTACTTGCATCACAGCAGCCCCCACAGTAGATTTGCCCACTCCAAATTGATTCCCAACTGACCGGTAGCTGTCCGGCGTTGCAAGCTTCCACAGGGCTATCGCCACTCGCTTCTCAACTGTGAGGGCTGCTCGCATCTTAGTATTCATGCACTTCAGGGCAGGGGAAAGCAAGTCACAAAGTTCCATGAAAGTGCCCTTACGCATGCGAAAGTTTCGCGGCCACTGGGAATCGTCTCAGACCTACAACACTATGCGGTCCCACCAGTCTGTGCTTGTTTCCGGAGCCCAAAATCGGCGTTCCACAGCATGAACCTGCCCCATTAGCACCATGATGCATGCATTGGCAGGGCCCATGCTTTCAGAGAAATCTGTGTCCATGTCCTGATCACTCACGTGACCGTGCTGGCGTCGCCTCCTCACCTGGTATCGCTCTGCCTGGTTCTGGTGCTGCATATACTGCTGGATAATGCGTGTGGTGTTTAATGTGCTCCTAATTGCCAAAGTGAGCTGAGCGGCCTGAATGCTTGCCTTGGTATGGCGTCCGCACAGAAAAAAGGTGTGGAACGATTGTCTGCCGTTGCTGTGACGGAGGGAGGGGCGACTGACGACATGGCTTACAGGGTTGGTTTACAGGGAGTTAAAATCAACAAAGGGGGTGGCTTTACATCAACGAGTATTTCAGGCAGGATGTCATGGAGGGTTCCAATAAGAAATGGTGCACCTAAGTAATTATTCTTATTGGAACAAGGAGGTTAGTCTGGCCTCTGATTGATACATGGCTAGATTTACCTCGCTGCACCTTCTCTGTGAGTGACTGCAGTGTGACCGAGAGGAATGAGTCCCCTAGGTTGCGGGGGGAGGAAGCAAATGAGTACAAAACAAATCTGGTCTATTTCTTGTTTTGATCCACTCCATCTATCTTTTACATCTTTGGCTGGCAGCAGACGGTGCAGAAGGACTGCAAGCCATCCACATCTCATGGCTGCTCGGCAGAAGATGGTACAATAGGACTGCTAGCAATCCGTATCGCCTGCCTGCTCACCATAAGATGGTTCAATAGGACTGACTGCAGGACTAAAGAGAATGACCTGGTCAAGTCACTTCTAATGTAGTCCCTGCACCCATGTCTGCCCAGGCGCTCCTGGCCGATGTGGCCAGGAGCACCTCGGACATGATGATGACGGCTACCAGTCCTATTGTACCGTCTGCTGGCACAAGGCAATGGGTTGCTGCTGCTGTGTAGCAATGCAGTACCACGTCTGCCAGCACCCAGGAGACCTAGGGTGACGGTTACCTGAGCGGGCTCCATGCTTGCCGTGGTATGGTGTCTGCACTCAAGAAAAAAGGCGCAAAATGATTGTCTGCTGCTGCTTTCATGGAGGAGGGGAGGGAATGGGGGCCTGACGATATGTATCCAGAACCACCTGTGACAATGTTTTAGCCCCATCAGGCATTGGGATCTCAACCCAGAATTCCAATGGGCAGCGGAGACTGCGGGAACTGTGGGATAGCTACCCACAGTGCAACACTCCGGAAGTTGATGCTTGCCTTGGTACTGTGGAAGCACTCCGCCGAGTTAATGCACTTAATGCAATTAGAGTATTTTCTGTGGGGACACACACACTTGAATATATAAAACCGATTTCTAAAAACCGACTTCTATAAATTTGACCTAATTTCGTAGTGTAGACATACCCTTAATCTCATTTGGGAGGTAGCTGATCAGTCACAGGTGAGGCTGGGCCCAACTCCCCTTAAAGGGCTAGCCACTCTGACATAGCATGACTGTATATTCTTCTAATAATAGATATGGACTGCAGTTATTACAGAGAGAGAGAGAGAC
Organism: Lepidochelys kempii; assembly: GCF_965140285.1. Taxonomy (NCBI): domain Eukaryota; kingdom Metazoa; phylum Chordata; order Testudines; family Cheloniidae; genus Lepidochelys; species Lepidochelys kempii. The sequence continues at coordinate 159,268,952 of NC_136382.1, forward strand.
CCACAGTGTCAGACAGGGAGATTGGAGGTCTGCTTGCAAAATACAGGTGTAATTGGACACTTACGTCATTAGACAAATTTACTACAATTGTACATTAAGATCAAGTCTTTGTGCATGTCATTGGCCATTTAGATGTTTATCGTGCCATTTGTGTACACAAATACCTGATTTGCTTGTGCAGTCTGGATAACTACATGGGTAAATATAGGTCACACATAATGTTTTTTGTTTCCAGATCTCTATTCTCCCTTTCTAAAAGTGTGAGGCTCAGAAGCTGTTAGAAGGATGGAGTTGGCTGTAATACAAACTTCCATACCAGTATGATTTTGGTAAATGGCCAATTATCGGCATCTGTGAGTTATATAAGGAATAGAGTCACTTCCAATGCTACAAAATTGACCACTATCAGTTAATTTTTTAATATAAACTGTAAGAAGAACCCATAGATCCAGTTGTTCATTTGTAGTTCAGCACTGGGCTAGAACTGGAGCTGGAATATGCACAGTTGTGAGACATATTGGCAAACATTGAAAAATGCAAAGTTGAGCCGCCATTTTAGTCCTCAGCTGCTGTGTATCCCTTCCACATAATGAAACTTGTTAAATGAGTCCATATGGGAATCATTCAGGAGGTTTATTTCCCTTGTATTTGAAATTCTAATGACAAGAGATGATTTATAATTGTGTAAATGGAGTGGTTCATGTTCTGTAAGAAAGCTCCAAGACTTGGTTTATTCAAAGGCTTGCTGCTGTATAAACATAACCTATATAACACCATTTTAAGAGGCTGTAGGGCTGTTCCCTTTGGAAAAGGGATTGATTTCAATGGGACTACTTGTGGAGTAAGATAATACTCAGCATGAATAAAGATGGCAGAATCTGGCCCATAGTGCCTTTCATCCAGAAGAGTTCCAACTCAGTCTACAGACAAAATATATAGGGGCAAATCTTACCCTTGCCTCCTTTGCCATTGAAAGCCCTAAAGGAGAGAGAAACTGGTGTTGTTTCATTGCATCAGCTGTTGGGATGTTTTGGAGACCCTAATTAAGATGTATGGACCCCCTAATTTAATTACAAACTTCATTTATGTTACAGTGCAGTGTGAGGCAAACATTCTATTGGCATAATGATTAACGTGGGACAATTTACACATATTTGTAAGTGATAATTTTAATATTTTTCAAAGTGAAGCCCTAACAGGTACAGTAGGGACAGATACATTTGAAGCTCTCCAGTCCATTTCATTTCTGACCTATAACACTTCTGTCATTCCAGTTCACCCCCTCTCTTGGTATTTATATTGTGCTTTGCTGATCAAACTGCCACTTTTTCTCTTCTCACAAATTTTGCTACTGGACAGGTCTGATACTTGAACAGAGTAATAATCTAGTGATCCCATCAGTCCAAAGAATACAAATACATAGCTTCCTTTGAAATCAATGGGAATTGTCCATTCCTTTCCCAGATGATGTGGCCCAAGTTCTAAGCGTAAGCTTCTAGAGGAGAATGATTAGTGAATTAATCCAATTCACAATCTAGTTGAACCAGAATAATGGGATTTTATCTCTAAGAAACAGTCTATGAGTAGAAATGAATCCAAAATTGTAAATTTGGATCTAGATCCAGATTTCAACCCACACTCCTGAAATTCATGCATATTTCAATCTGAGGCTTTGGTTCAGACCATTGTTCTGCTTCAGCTGCAGAAGATAGACCGTTTAGATACCAGACACCCATTGGTATTTAGATCTGGTTCAGGACCATGTCTGCTTATGAAATCAATTGTCTGTTTTTAAAATTATTTTAGGTTTTGGAGTTTACTCAAATGAAGGTCTTATTTCCAGACATGACCCCTGTTATGTAACTAATGTGGTTGCTGCTGAAAGATAAAAGAACATGCACACAGAAGTGAAGGAATGTTTGGCAGTGGCATGGTGCTGAAAGGCAAGAGTGTGAAGGATGCCCCGCTCTCTTGCCTTTTCCTCTCAACAGAAAGTGCTGAAGAGACAATGTAACAGGATATGTCCTCTTACCAGACTTACTGCATCGCCAGTGTGGAGCATACAAAATGAATGTATATATCTCCTGACTAAATCAGGGGTTCTCCTCCTTCTGTATACCATGACTCCACAGTTAGCTACTCACCAGTGGCCCATCTCTGATGCACACCAGATTGCTGTTTGTTTGTTCCCATACTGCTACAAAGAAGGTGCCTCAGGAACTGGCACTATAGTGTACAGTGCTTCTCCTAGGATAAAATTCTATTCCAAATGAAGTTAAGAGGAAAAGTTTACTTTGTTTCAAAGCTGAAGATGTAGAAATCAGGAAACAGGATCCAGTGGAGCCCTGATTCTGGTTAAACGTTCTTCCTGTTTCCCCCACCAATGAACACTGCAGTGCAAGCATCCTCTGCCATTTCTGGCCTCCTGGGTAATTTTACTTCTCCCAATTAACAAGAATAATAATAAATAATTATGAATACTTAACTCTTTTATATAGTGTTTTTCAGTTATAGGTTTCAAAACAGCCAAATAGTGTGGAAGAGGGGAAGAAGATTATTTTTATGCTGAAAATGTTGGGCAGGCGGGTAGGCTGACTCTCTCTTCAGTGTCTCTTGGGTCATCTGCTCTCAACTCCCAAGCTCTTCACAACATGACAGTCACGTGAAGTGGAAGAACTAGAACAGAGTCATTTATAAGCCATCCACATAAGCAGCTCTGAGAATGCAATAGTAGGACAAAAATCAGCAGACATCTGGAAGAGGTCAGAACCTCAGGCGGGTGTAGTTAAAATCAGGAGTTTCCTGTTAAAGTCAAGAGGCTTTGCTTGTGAAAAGTAGTTTATGGGGTACTCCAAGTTTCTGAAGAAGAGCTGTTTGTAAGTGATTTAGCAAATTTGCTTCAGCAGGAGGCAGGACATAAAAACACCCTTATGACGCCTTGGGAGTCTTGGAAGAAACTGTTGGGAGGCCCAGGAAAGGTGGCAGTGACATAAATTGTGGGAAAGGTAGTCATGGAGCCCAATAACTTTTCACACTCCATTGCATGCTGCACAAGGCCTTGCAGAATCAAAGACTCTGAGCCAGAATCTTATTCACACTAAGGCCCCTTTGCACCAGCCTCTCCATGGAAAGGGACTTTAAAGTGGGTGTCATTTTCAGAGTGTTGTAAAGGGGCCTTTCTATAAAAGAGAATCTGGCCAGGTTTGTTTTACACCAAAGGAAAAAAGAAGCCTATTAATACAGGGCCAGATCCTCAACTGGTGTACAACCTACACCAGCTGAGGATCTGGTCCATTAGTCTAGAAAAGCCATATTACCAAAAATTTGCACAGATTTTGAAGTGTGTAAAATGTAGTTATGTGTCAAGACTCAGCCTATAATGTACTGAAATAATTTCTTTCTTAGAGCACAAGTCTCCATGCCAAGATTTGCCTGCAAATGACGCATATAAAACGTTTTACAGAACAAATGAATCCAAATGAATAAACAGCATTTCTGTGTGGCAGACTCTCATAGAGTCTAATATCTTGATTGGCACATAGAAATCCAAGAACTGCCTCAGCCCTTGCTTAGGATTCCACATGCAGAAAGAGAGTAGAATATGGCTCTTGTTAGCTTACTCTAACATGTTACATTCACACATAAATCCAGCTGGAATTTTGTGCATCTCCTTCAAACTTCACAAAAGCAATGGCTGGAAAACATAATTTCTATTTTTGAACCAAAGAAAACAATTTATAAAGATTTTATTACCTAGTGTTACAAAAAGGACATTCCACATAGCCAAGCAAGTATCAGATCATGAAACATATATACACTAAGGAATGAGAAGTGCTAAAAAGTGTGACTGAACCAGGCCAAGTAATTAAAACCCAGCACCTCAGAATACAGAAAGATTCATTGGAATAAATGACTAAATATGATCTGATCTATGTTTGAAGACTTTAACAGATGTTCAGGATTCTTTGGGCTTGCTCCTCATCTGTGCCACAGCTCCACTATGTGCAGCAGAGGAGAACAATAGGCAAAGATAGCTTTGAGCCAGTGTTGTGATCTAATCATCACAGTTGCCATGCCTGGTTCAGCCCCCTGGTATAGCCTGGAGCAGCCTCAGGGCTGCTCTAAATTTCACCAATTTGAACAGTCCCTGAGGGGCCATTCTGCTGCTGGGATCACTGGATTTCAGTAGTGTTCCAACCACATTCTTTTCCCCAACAATACCCCAGACATGCTACCTATACCAGCTTGAGTGGGGACAGGCATGTGGTGGTTGGTGTTTGTCTGAGCCAGATGATTTCTCGTTTAACTGATTAAGCCAGCTTTGTGCTATCAGGGTGATGCTTAGCAGCTTTATTGGGCTGAATGGCTGGCCCTTTATGTTTTAGAAACATAATTTGGAACAATAAATTTTAAGTCCACCTGTTCAAATATCTAATGATCTTGGAATTATGTCTCTGCTACAGGTTCAACTTCAAGCTTAAAATAGTATCATATAAAACAGTTTGGTACAAAACTACTATATGTGAATATATGCTCCAAACATATATATACACAAGGAACACCTGTTGCCTTGACCGGGAGGATGAGGGGGAGAACAAATGCTGGATATAGCCCATCATATTTTAACGTTGTTGACAATGTTTTCTTTCTCCCTGTTGTTAAATAACCTCTTTCTCTCCAACCCCAGATCCTGCTGCAAAGGGACATCCAAGGACCCCCGCAGAGCATGGCCCCAAGCATTGCATGGCCACAAATCCTGCCCCTTTTCCCCTGCACGCAGTGCTGCATTGGATCCACTGCATCTGGGGCCCTCTGTGGCTAAAGGGGCAGGATTTGTCCACAAAAATAGGTAAAAAATACTAAGTACATCCTCATGGCATTACATATCAGTTCATTTTTACAGATTATTTGATGTATACTCTGTAGCTGTCAGATGCTAATGGTTATGGTTACAACCAACCTGGATTGGTTTTGAACCAGCAGCAGCTGAGAGGTGACAGGCTGCTTATCTCAGTCCTATAGTTGTAGTATTTTTTTCAATAAATAATAATAATTTAAAACTATACAAAGCTGTCACTTTTCTCCCGCCCTTCCGTCCCCCCCAGTGTATTAACAATGAACTATTCATTCTGCTGTGATGAGCGTCATTCCACTGCACAAGGCAACCTTTATTCACAATTAGAGAGTTAGGAATATTCAGCCAGTCATCACAGTTAAATAAACAGATTGTCTGAACATCCCTTAGGGCTTTGTTATAAATCTCTCTTTCTTTGCTTCACACAACTAGTATTACCTAGTTTTTAATATACAGTATCTACAGACAACACCCCTACTGGAATTCTTTTGGTGAAAAGTGAATTCATGTGTGTATATAGAGGCATTGCATCAAGGAACAAGAGGCCACCTGCACTTGGAATTAAGAGTTCAGTTCTTGGCACTCAGTCCCAGAAATAAATAAATAAATAAAGTGGAGGGAGTTCTGAGAAGATTGTCAGGGGAGGTGGCAGGGAATTTGGAGGAATTGATCCAGGGAAATATTTAAAACTTTGTTTAGTAACTTAAAATGTTTGGTAATGTCCAATGGGACACATGATAAAAACCTACATTTACAAGGTTGTAAACACACAGAGGGGGAGGAGAAATATTTAAGTTTAATTGGGAATAGGATAAAATTTAGAAAAGGAAAATTTAGATTGAATATCAGAGAAATTCTTCTCTTTTCTCTTTTAAAAGGCAAATCTCCATTAGCAGTATAGAGCTATGACACATCATTTAACTGTTCTGATTCCATCCACTTGAGGTAAGTGATGTACATAATCAGTTCATTGTAATATTTACATTATGGGTGTAAGTGAATAAATCCTGGCTGGGCCACATGATAAATGGAATAATAATATAAAAGTTTGTTTACAACAAACAGATAGGATTATATCATCAAGAAAAAATATCAGGCCTACTCCTGCTCCATTAAGACCAGTAGGAACAGTAGAAGGTCCATTACTATATTTCTGTGGTTATTTTATGAAAAATGGGAACTGAACTAATGGAGGAAGTATAGAATAAATGCTCAGTGGAGTTAATATTTCACTTAAAAGGTGGTTTAAATATGGAACCATATTCTTAAAAGCATGGAGGAGGTTGGATTGCAAGCTATTCATTTTAATTTATTTTATAGTATGTACCTTACTTTGGACTTTAATGTTAGTTATAGTAATGATAACAGCATGTGTTGGTGTTTTGAGATCTTACAGAGTTCATTTCTCCTTGTATCTTTCTATAGAAACATTAATTCATTTGGCAACATGTTTGTGATGCTACTTCTGAAACACTGAAGAAGGATATTTTTACAACTGCTACTTTGTGTATTTTGGGTCTTCTGGATGATTTATCATTTGCTAAATTTGAAATCCAAATTGTGGATTTGGCTATAGCTGTTGCCAAAAAGCAAATACTGCAGTGTTGGGAAGAAGTGAAAAGGCTATCATCATCTCCTTTATTCAGGCACTATTTTTATTTTAAGTTATTTCTAAATTTATAGTCCACAAACACTAACCAATGTCAGTAAAAGAGCTCTGTCTCTTTCACCAACAGAAGTTGGCCCAATAAAAGATATTATCTCACCTACCTTGTCTCTTTAGTAGAAATATTTTCACCCACCCATGGGGGGGGAGGGAAGAGAAGGATGTTCGAAAGGCTGATCTTGTTACCACTGAAATCAGGGTAGCTTTCCCTGGGTCAGCCAGTATAGTTTGACCTGGATTCTTTGGTCCACTAAGGCCACATTGGACAGTGCAAAGTAGCTTTAAACCAACTGGAGATTTGGGGAGACTTCTCCAATGGCTTACAGCTGGTAGAAGCAAGGTGGCCATTTCCTGCCCTGATAAACTCTGATATAAAGGAAAAGAGGAGGCATGGCAGACCTAATCCTCTGTTGCTGTATGGGACCTTATGTGAGCAGTGCCAGTAGCATAAGTTATACCTGGACCCCTTATGCAGGGTGGCTGTATCTCAGGAAGCCACAATCATTCCTCCTGCAGTCACCCCTCTCCATTATATTTGACAGCATAGTGGAGGATCAGAACCTTTTTGTCTGATTTGTCTTATCTGTTTGAGGCCCACTCCTGCGAGGTGCTAAGCACCCTCAACTCCCAAGAATTTCACTGGGGTATAATGCCTTGCAAGACCACACCCTTAGACTGAAAATCTTTGGGTCAGGGAGCATGTCTTCTTTTGTCATGCATAGCTCCAAGTGCACTGTTGGCATCAAATTAGTAATGATGATTAATTAATGGCTCAGATCCTTGACTGTGACTAAGGAGCATACAACATAGCTCAAAAGGAAACAGGGTAAAAATGGCTTTAAACAGTTTTGCATTCCCGCAGTACTGAACCAGCTGTGTGCTGGGCCAATTTCCCAGTGTAAGTTAGAGCAGCCAGGTACAATTTCTCCTGAAACATTAACAAGAAAGATTAATATAGCAAAGTACATAATGATGAAAAAGATTTTATTTGTAATGCATAAAAAGTACTCAGATTGATGGTAAGTAAAACCGTTAAGAGATGGGAGAGGAAAATGAGATGGAAAGTAAAAGATGAGGTTGATGATATCATACAGGGTCTAAATTAAATGTCACCCCAGAAACCACAAAAGAAGTCAAAAGGAACAATGCAGAGACTGGTGGGAGGTGAATGAAAGACAAGGGTCAACACAACAATCAAAATATTTTTGGAGGTCAGAGAAGCATTTGACAAAGCACACAATTAATTGTATTTGATGCACTGTGTTTATAGAGAGATTTTTGCCCCTACAAAGTAGGCCACAGCACAACACAAAACTCTTAATGAGTAATAATATGTAATTTGACTAATAATTTTTTGATAATCTGAGAAAACGAAAATAAATCTCTTTACAAAACTGTTTAATTTTTTGGAAAAAAAAAATCCAAAATATTTGAGTCAGTGCTAGGAATGGATTGGAGGATGCACAGTGCCCCGATTTGTGGTTAGCTTTCTTGATTCTTTATAATGTGTGATAGGATGTAGGAGTGAAAAAAGGGTTAACCTCAGCTCATGTTTCCCTTCTTGTTATAGAGGGGCTTGAATTAAGTTCTATAGATTGTTTGTTTGCTTGGGTAAGATAGGAGAAAAAAATGCTCCTGTTACAAAGATTGAGCTTCACATTCACGGGTTTTTGGACTGGGTTGAACCCCACCCTGGTGAGTTTTCTGCTTCCTTTTCCTTTTCTGCTTATTTTTATTTTTAGTAAACATTATCCCTTCAAGAAAAGACCTTGCCGACTGTTCCTGTATTTTTTTCTGCTGAGTCATTCCACCAATCTATACATTTGGCAATCTCTTAAAAATGCTAAAATAACAGATTGTGACCTCACAAGAACAAGGTTGAGGAGGACACATGTAATTTGAATAGAAAACCTTTGACATATAAATTTAAATAGTTCTTTGTTTTGGTTACAAGCATTTCCTTTCAGGATGTGCTACCCAAACATTTAAGCAATGTGCTGACACATGGCAACCTGACATTAAAAGTGACTTAAAAAAATAACACTGACTAGCATATTTTCATTGTCTAAACTAAAGGTCAGATCTTCAACCTGTGTAAATTAGTATAGCTTCATGGAATTGTACAGAGCTACATCAATTTAATGGTCTAGTCCTGAGTGAAATAGATAAATGAGCATCATCAGTGGTAGGAATAAATTATATTATTTAAATTATTTCTGTTTTGATCGTGTAATGAGTGAATAGGGGCACAGTGACACAGCCATGCTCTTTTGCCTTGGCCTGTATTCTTGGAATAAACTTCTTCTTTTCATAGGTTAAACATCTGTCTTCTCCCTCAAATCACTCCTTTAATTTAACTTCTTTCACTTAACTTTCCATCACAGAACTTCTCAGGTTCTGTCTGTTTTATAAATGATGTTTTCTTTCCATGTAATACCTCTACAGAAAATAATCAAACAAATGTCTTCCCACTCCCCCACCCCAAAAATTCCCAAAACAGATTTAAAAAAAACGCCAACCTTCAAAAAATATCACCAAAAAAAAGAAAATAAACTATTTTTGCCAGCTCCAGAAACCTCTCAAACTACAGGGCTATTCGCAGTGTACTAAAGAAGGCTGAAGTGACCTTGAATGAATACTGCTGCCCTAGGACCTTTGCAACAGTTAGATATGTATCTGATGAGATGATCTTAGCCACATTTTTTTCCTAAATACATGGGGTGTTCATGCCACACTTGCTCTGAAGGACTTAATGTAGGCTAAGAAGGGGGGCAGTTAACCAAACAGGCCATAGGTGAGGGGAATCGAGTGGCTTAACTAATCCCTTGACTGAATAAAGAGGGAGCCCAGCTGAGGAGAAATGAGCTGGGCTAGATTTATAAAGACAGGAAGTTAGCAGCAGAGGGGAGAATGTAAAAAAGTAGTCTGTGTTCACTCCTGGGGAGAAGGGAGATGTGTTCGGGGACTACAGAGTTAGAGTAGACTACAGTTACCCCCTGGGAGGAGGGAGTGTTGGGGCTGGCAAACCCAAAGAAAGGCGGGGAGCCAGAAGGTTAGGAATCACTCAGAGAAAAGACAGTAAGTTCTGGAACGGAACAGACCTTGGCTACAGATTAGTGGGTCCTTGAGCTGGAATCTGGAGCAGAGAGTGGGCTTGTGTTCCCCGGCCAGCCATTGAAGAAGTGGCACCAGCTGGCCAGTGAATTGGAAGATTGCGTGAGCCAGCTCATAAGAAGAGACTTTGATATCCTGGAAGGGGAGGACATGTGTGACTTGGCTGGAGGGTTAAGTCATGAACGCTGAGCATCTTGCCTTGCTGAGAACCAGGAAGAAAAGGTAGAGCATTGAGCAAGAGGCAGAAAGAAGCCATCAGACCTGGAACCAGGTAAACCCCAGAGTGACCAAGAGGAGGCGTACTAGTGCTGAGAAGACCCTGTGACAGTCCCAAAGAAACAAATATTTCAAAAGGGAAAATTTATTTCAGAGAAAATGGGGAAACTTCCCTGAAAGAGTCAGGCTTCCTTTGATACATTCAGACCTGATTGTTGATGCCTCCAAAGCATGAGTCATGCATCCCCCTCATGACCCTATATAGAAGGTGGCCCACACTGTTATGAGACTGACTCACTTGGGTCTGCTCACAAACAGCTCTCAGGAGTAGACTGCCAAGTTTCCTGCAGCTGGCTGATATTAAATAGAAACACTGTCTTCAAACAGGCTTATGCCTGGTTGAGCCATGTCTGTAGTATCCAATAAGCTCCCAAGAGTCAGGCTGGTTGAAGAGAAGGCATAGCACTCAACTCAGATTGAGATCTCTTAGCCTTCTGATAACATCTAGACCACAAACCTCAGCCATAGTTGAGAAGCACAACTCTGGAGAAGGATGCAAAGGTGGCTTTAAGCCATCTTGAAGTCCTCTGATCCTGGGGATGCTGATCACCAATCTAATCCCTTGACATCAAATCCAGCAGCCTGAAGGCAGTTCTAATTTGTGAGCTGTTAATGGCCCCAAAACATCAATATGGCAGTCAGGGATTGTTGGGGCCTGGGAAAGCTTCTATCACATCCTTTTTTCCCCCGGCCAGGACCCTGTGTTGTCCACAGGAACTTGGGTCTAGGTGGGGTGATGTCGGAGGTATTAGCAGTAATTCTGTGCTACTAGTGGATCGCTCTACACATGGGGATGACCCTAATATATCTGCAAAAAGAACAGGAGTACTTGTGGCACCTTAGAGACTAACCAATTTATTTGAACATGAGCTTTCGTGGGCTACAACTCACTTCATCGGATGCATAGACTGGAAGATATATATACATACAGGGAACACGAAAAGGTAGAAGTTGCCATACCAGCTCTAAGAGGCTAATTAATTAAGAAGAGCTATTCTCAGCAGGAGGGAAAAAAAACAAAAACAAAAAAAAACTTTTGTAGTGATAATCAAGATGGCCCATTTCACACAGTTGACAAGAAGTTGTGAGGATACTTAATATGGGGAAATAGATTCAATTTGTGTAATGATCCAGCCACTCCCAGTCTCTATTCAAGCCCAAGTTAATGGTATCTAATTTGCAAATTAATTCTAGTTCAGCTTCTCATTGGAGTCTGTTCTTGAAGCTTTTCTGTTGCGAAATCGCCACCTTTAAGTCTGTTGGTGAGTGACCAGAGAAGCCGAAGTGTTCTCCTACTGGTTTTTGAATGTTGATTCCTGATGTCTCATGTGTGTCCATTTGTTCTTTTGCATAGAGACTCTCCGGTTTGGCCAATGTACATGGCAGAGGGACATTGCTGGCACATGATGGTATATATCACATTGGTAGATGTGCAGGTGAATGAGCTCCTGATGTCGTGGCTGATGTGATTAGGTCCTATGATGGTGTCACCTGAATAGATATGTGGACAGAGTTGGCATCGGGATTTGTTGCAAGGATAGGTTCCTGGGTTAGTGTTTTTGTTGTGTGGTGTGCGGTTGCTGGTGAGTATTTGCTTCAGGTTGGGGGGCTGTCTGTAAGAGAGGACTGGTCCGTCTCCCAAGATCCGTCAGCGTGAGGGATCGTCTTTCAGGATAGGTTGTAGATCTTTGATGATGCTCTGGAGAAGTTTTAGTTGGGGGCTGAAGGTGACTGCTGGTGGCAATTTTGCAACAGAAAAGCTTCAAGAACAGACTCCAACAAGAAACTGCCGAACTAGAATTAATTTGCAAAGTAGATACCATTAACTTGGGCTTGAATGGAGACTGGGAGTGGCTGGGTCATTACACAAATTGAATCTATTTCCCCATGTTAAGTATCCTCACACCTTCTTGTCAACTGTCTCAAATGGGCCATCTTGATTATCACTCCAAAAGTTTTTTTTTTTGTTCTTTTTTTCTCCTGCTGAGAATAGCTCATCTTAACTAATTAGCCTCTTAGATTTGGTATGGCAACTTCCACCTTTTCATGTTCCTCTGTATGTATATATATCTTCTTACTAAGGTGCCACAAGTCCTCCGCGTTCTTTTTGCTGATACAGACTAACATGGCTGCTACTCTGAAACCTAATATATCTGAGGATTAGATCTCTAGTATATATAAGCAAAGTGTGAGGCATAATATATTTTTATGCTAATTTCAGTAGCATAGATACTTATATACTGGTAACCAGATATGTGCCTATTCTCCTCCCTCTTCCTCCCCCTCCCACCAATAAACTACTTTAATTCCTCTATGATAGCACCTTTAAAGGTGACCTGCAAAGGAAAAAGAAAAGGAGTACTTGTAGCACCTTAGAGACTAACAAATTTATTTGAGCATAAGCTTTCATGAGCTACAGCTCATTTCATCGGATGCATTCAGTGGAAAATACAGTGGAGAGATTTGTATACACAGAGAACATGAAACAATGGGTGTTACCATACACACTGTAACGAGAGTGATCACTTAAGGTGAGCTATTACCAGCAGGAGGGCGGGGGAAAAACCTTTTCTAGTGATAATCAAGGTGGGCCATTTCCAGCAGTTGACAAGAACGTCTGAGGAATGGGGTGGGGGTGGGGGTGGGGAGGGAGGGAATAAACATGGGGAAATAGTTTTACTTTGTGTAATGACCCATCCACTCCCAGTCTCTATTCAAGCCTAAATTAATTGTATCCAGTTTGCAAATTAATTCCAATTCAGCAGTCTCTCGCTGGAGTCTTTTTGAAGTTTTTTTTTGTTGTTGAAGAATTGCAACTTTTCAGTCAATTAACTAGTCAATTGTAGTTTATTTTAACCCAGTATTAATCTGTCTGGTTTTCCCTGCATATGGCTGCTAATGATTCATTCCAGGCTTGTTATTATGTTATCTTAATCCAGGTGCTTTTTGGGCTTGGTTATTTTGACAATGCTGATACCCAGAATAACTCTGTATTTGGTGACCTCTGTGAGTCCAAGATGTGAAATGATTTTTCTAGCACTGTTACAGATTGTATCGCACCTCACTCTGTCTTGAGGAATCAGTCTTTCACCTCTTTCTCTTGTATTAACAGGAATCTGGGTTGTTTAGGTATTTCAAGTCATCTTAATTTATTTCTGTGGTATCTCTTGCTGTTCATTTCCACAATATGTTTTATACTGGAGAAGGGCAAACATAATACCTATTTTAAAAAGGGGGAACAAAGAACACCTTAGAAATGATAGACTAGTCAGCCTAACTGTGATACCTGGAAAGATAGTGGAACAAATTATTAAACAATCACTTTGTAAGCACCTAGGGGATAATAGTTGCATGGAATAGCCAACATGACTTTTTCAAGAACAAACAGTGCCAAAACAGCATAATTTCCTTCTTTGACAGGGTTGCTGGCCTAATGGATGGGAGAAAGTAGTAGATGTGATGCATCTTGATTTTAATAAAGCTTTTGCCACAGTCCCACATGATCTTATAACTGAACTAAGGAAAAGTGGTCTAGATTAAATTTACTATTTAGTTGTACAAAATTAGTTGAAAAACCATATCAAAGAGTAAAAAGAAAAGGAGTACTTGTGGCACCTTAGAGACTAACAAATTTATTTGAACATAAATTTCGTGAGCTACAGCTCACTTCATCGGATGCATTCAGTGGAAAATACAGCGGGGAGATTTATATACACAGAGAGCATGAAACAATAGGTGTTACCATACACACTGTAAGGAGAGTGATCAGGTAAGGAGAGTGTGTGTGTGTGTGGGGGGGAACCTTTTGTAGTGATAATCAAGGTGGGCCATTTCCAGCAGTTAACAAGAACGTCTGAGGAACAGTAGTGGGGGAGGGGGGGAATAAACATGGGGAAATACTTTTACTTTGTGTAATGACACATCCACTCCCAGTCTTCATTCAAGTCTAAGTTAACTGTATCCAGTTTGCAAGTTAATTCCATTTCAGCAGTCTCTCGTTGGAGTCTGTTTTTGAAGTTTTTTTTTGTTGAAGAATTGCCACTTTTAGGTCTGTAATAGAGTGACCAAAGAGATTGAAGTGTTCTCCCACTGGTTTTTGAATGTTATAATCCTTGACGTCTGATTTGTGTCCATTTATTCTTTTACGTAGAGACTGTCCAGTTTAGCCAATGTACATGGCAGAGGGGCATTGCTGGCACATGATGGCATATATCACATTGGTAGATGCTCAGGTGAACGAGCCTCTGATAGTGTGGCTGATGTGATTAGGCCCTATGATGGTGTCCCCTGAATAGATATGTGGACACAGTGGGCAACGGGCTTTGTTGCAAGGATTGGTTCCTGGGTTAATGTTTTTGTTGTGTGGTGTGTGGTTGCTGGTGAGTATTTGCTTCAGGTTCAGCTTATGCTCAAATAAATTTGTTAGTCTCTAAGGCTATGTCTACACTACGAAATTAGGTCAAATTTATAGAAGTCGTTTTTTTAGAAATCGGTTTTATATATTCGAGTGTGTGTGTCCCCACAGAAAATACTCTAAGTGCATTAAGTGCATTAACTCAGCGGAGTGCTTCCACAGTACCGAGGCAAGCGTCGACTTCCGGAGTGTTGCACTGTGGGTAGCTATCCCACAGTTCCCACAGTCTCCGCTGCCCATTGGAATTCTGGGTTGAGATCCCAATGCCTGATGGGGCTAAAACATTGTCGTGGATGGTTCTGGGTACATATCATCAGGCCCCCATTCCCTCCCTCCCTCCGTGAAAGCAGCAGCAGACAATCGTTTTGCGCCTTTTTCCTTGAGTTACCTGTGCAGACGCCATATCACGGCAAGCATGGAGCCTGCTCAGGTAACCGTCACCATATGTCTCCTGGGTGCTGGCAGATGTGGTACTGCATTGCTACACAGCAGCAGCAACCCTTTGCCTTGTAGCAGCAGACGGTACAATAGGACTGGTAGCTGTCATCGTCCTGTCCGAGGTGCTCCTGGCCATGTCGGCCAGGAGCGCCTGGGCAGACATGGGCGCAGGGACTAAATTTGGAGTGACTTGACTAGGTCATTCTCTTCAGTCCTGCAGTCAGTCCTATTGAACCATCTTATGGTGAGCAGGCAGGCGATACGGATTGCTAGCAGTCCTACTGTACCATCTTCTGCCGAGCAGCCATGAGATGTGGATGGCTTGCAATCCTTCTGCACCGTCTGCTGCCAGCCAAAGATGTAAAAGATAGATGGAGTGGATCAAAACAAGAAATAGACCAGATTTGTTTTGTACTCATTTGCTTCCCCCACACCCTCATCAAGGGGACTCATTCCTCTAGGTCACACTACAGTCACTCACAGGGAAGGTCCAGCGAAGTAAATCTAGCCGTGTATGAATCAGAGGCCAGACCAACCTGCTTGTTCCAATAAGAACAATTAGTTAGGTGCACCATTTCTTATTGGATCCCTCCGTGAAGTCCTGCCTGAAATACTCATTGATGTAAAGCCACCCCCTTTGTTGATTTTAATTCCTTGTAAGGCAACCCTGTAAGCCATGTCATCAGTCGCCCCTTCCTCCGTCAGAGCAATGGCAGACAATCGTTCCGTGCCTTTTTTCTGTGCGGATGCCATACCAAGGCAAGCATGGAGGCCGTTCAGCTCACTTTGGCAATTAGGAGCACATTAAACACCACACGCATTATCCAGCAGTATATGCAGCACCAGAACCAGGCAGAGCGATACCGGGCGAGGAGGCGACGTCAGCACAGTCACGTGAGTGATCAGGACATGGACACAGATTTCTCTGAAAGCATGGGCCCTGCCAATGCATGCATCATGGTGCTAATGGGGCAGGTTCATGCTGTGGAACGCCGATTTTGGGCTCCGGAAACAAGCACAGACTGGTGGGACCGCATAGTGTTGCAGGTCTGGGACGATTCCCAGTGGCCGCGAAACTTTCGCATGCGTAAGGGCACTTTCATGGAACTTTGTGACTTGCTTTCTCCTGCCCTAAAGCGCATGAATACTAAGATGCGAGCAGCCCTCACAGTTGAGAAGCGAGTGGCGATAGCCCTGTGGAAGCTTGCAACGCCAGACAGCTACCGGTCAGTTGGGAATCAATTTAGAGTGGGCAAATCTACTGTGGGGGCTGCTGTGATGCAAGTAGCCCACGCAATCAAAGATCTGCTGATATCAAGGGTAGTGACCCTGGGAAATGTGCAGGTCATAGTGGATGGCTTTGCTGCAATAGGATTCCCTAACTGTGATGGGGCCATAGACGGAACTCATATCCCTATCTTGGCACCGGAGCACCAAGCCGGCGAGTACATAAACCGTAAGGGGTACTTTTCAATAGAGCTGCAAGCTCTGGTGGATCACAAGGGACGTTTCACCAACATCAACGTAGGATGGCCGGGAAAGGCACATGACACTCGCATCTTCAGGAACTCTGGTCTGTTTCAAAAGCTGCAGGAAGGGACTTTATTCCCAGACCAGAAAATAACTGTTGGGGATGTTGAAATGCCTATAGTTATCCTTGGGGACCCAGCCTACCCCTTAATGCCATGGCTCATGAAGCCATACACGGGCAGCCTGGACAGTAGTTAGGAGCTGTTCAACTTCAGGCTGAGCAAGTGCAGAATGGTGGTAGAATGTGCATTTGGACGTTTAAAGGTGCGCTGGTGCAGTTTACTGACTCACTTAGACCTCAGCGAAACCAATATTCCCTACTGTTGTTACTGTTTGCTGTGCGCTCCACAATATCTGTGAGAGTAAGGGGGAGACGTTTATGGTGGCGTGGGAGGTTGAGGCAAATCGCCTGGCTGCTGGTTACACGCAGCCAGACACCAGGGCGGTTAGAAGAGCACAGGAGGGCACAGTACGCATCAGAGAGGCTTTGAAAACCAGTTTCATGACTGGCCAGGCTACGGTGGGAAAGTTCTGTTTGTTTCTCCTTGATGAAATCCCCCGCCCCTTGGTTCACTCTACTTCCCTGTAAGCTAACCACCCTCTCCTCCTCCCTTCAATCACCGCTTGCAGAGGCAATAAAGTCATTGTTGCTTCACATTCATGCATTCTTTATTCATTCATCACACAAGTAGGCGATGACTACCAAGGTAGCCCAGGAGGGGTGGTGGAGGAGGGAAGGAAAATGCCACACAGCACTTTAAAAGTTGACAACTTTAAAATTTATTGAATGCCAGCCTTCTGTTTTTTGGGCAATCCTCTGTGGTGGAGTGTCTGGTTGGCCAGAGGCCCGCCCCACCGCATTCTTGAGCGTCTGGGTGAGGAGGCTATGGAACTTGGGGAGGAGGATGGTTGGTTACACAGGGGCTGTAGCGGCAGTCTGTGCTCCAGCTGCCTTTGCTGTAGCTCAACCATACACTGGAGCATACTGGTTTGATCCTCCAGCAGCCTCAGCATTGAATCCTGCCTCCTCTCATCACGCTGCCGCCACACTTGAGCTTCAGTCCTGTCTTCAGCCCGCCACTTACTCTCTTCAGCCCGCCACCTCTCCTCCCGGTCATTTTGTGCTTTCCTGCACTCTGACATTATTTGCCTCCACGCATTCGTCCGTGCTCTGTCAGTGTGGGAGGACAGCATGAGCTCAGAGAACATTTCATCATGAGTGCATTTTTTTTTCTTTTTAATCTTCACTAGCCTCTGGGAAGGAGAAGATCCTGTGATCATTGAAACACATGCAGCTGGTGGAGAAAAAAAAAGGGACAGCAGTATTTAAAAAGACACATTTTATAAAACAGTGGCTACACTCTTTCAGGGTAAACCTTGCTGTTAACATTACATACATAGCACATGTGCTTTCGTTACAAGGTCGCATTTTGCCTCCCCCCACCGCATGGCTACCCCCTCTCCCCTCCCCGGGGCTAACAGCGGGGAACATTTCTGTTCAGCCACAGGCAAACAGCCCAGCAGGAACAGGCACCTCTGAGTGTCCCCTGAAGAAAAGCACCTTATTTCAACCAGGTGACCATGAATGATATCTCACTTTCCTGAGGATAACACAGAGAGATAAAGAATGGATGTTGTTTGAACGCCAGCAAACATACACTGCAATGCTTTGTTGTACAATTATTCCCGAGTACGTGTTACTGGCCTGGAGTGGTAAAGTGTCCTACCATGGAGAACGCAATAAGGCTGCCCTCCCCAGAAACCTTTTGCAAAGGCTTTGGGAGTACATCCAGGAGAGCCGCGAATGCCAGGGCAAATTAATCCTTTCATGTGCTTGCTTTTAAACCATGTATAGTATTTTAAAAGGTAGACTCACCGGAGGTCCCTTCTCCGGCTTCCGGGTCGAGGAGGCAGCCCTGGGTGGGTTCGGGGGGTACTGGCTCCAGGTCCAGGGTGAGAAACAGTTCCTGGCTGTCGGGAAAACCGGTTTCTCCGCTTGCTTGCTGTGAGCTATCTACAACCTCCTCCTCATCATCATCTTCTTCGTCCCCAAAACCTGCTTCCCTGTTGCCTCCATCTCCATTGAAGGAGTCAAACAACACGGCTGGGGTAGTGGTGGCTGAACCCCCTAAAATGGCATGCAGCTCATCATAGAAGTGGCATGTTTGGGGCTCTGACCCGGAGCGGCCGTTCGCCTCTCTGGTTTTCTGGTAGGCTTGCCTCAGCTCCTTAAGTTGCACGCGGCACTGCTTCCGGTCCCTGTTATGGCCTCTGTCCTTCATGCCCTGGGAGATTTTGACAAAGGTTTTGGCATTTCGAAAACTGGAATGGAGTTCTGATAGCACGGATTCCTCTCCCCATACAGCGATCAGATCCCGTACCTCCCGTTCAGTCCATGCTGGAGCTCTTTTGCGATTCTGGGACTCCATCATGGTCACCTCTGCTGATGAGCTCTTCATCGTCACCTGCAGCTTGCCACGCTGGCCAAACAGGAAATGAGATTCAAAAGTTCGCGGTTCTTTTCCTGTCTACCCAGCCAGTGCATCTGAGTTGAGAGTGCTGTCCAGAGCGGTCACAATGGAGCATCTGGGATAGCTCCCGGAGGCCAATACTGTCGAATTGTGTCTACAGTACCCCAAATTCGACCCGGCAAGGCCAATTTAAGCGCTAATCCACTTGTCAGGGGTGGAGTAAGGAAATCGATTTTAAGAGCCCTTTAAGTCGAAATAAAGGGCTTCATCGTGTGGACGGGTGCAGATTTACATAGATTTAACACTGCTAAATTTGACCTAAAGTCCTAGTGTAGACCAGGGTTAAGGTGCTACAAGTACTCCTTTTCTTTTTGTGGATACAGACTAACACGGCTGCTACTCTGAAACATATCAAAGAGTAGTTATCAATGATTCACTGTCAAACTGGGAGAACATATCTAGTGGGGTCCTGCATGGGTTTGTCATGGGTTTGGTATTAATCAATATCTTCATTAATTACTTGGAGAGTATGCTTATAAAATTTGCAGATGACACCAAGGTGGGAGGGATTCCTATTGCTTTAGAGGACAGGATTTGAATTCAAAATGACCTTGACAAATTAGAGAATTGGTCTTAAATCAACGAGATGAAATTCACTTAAGACAAATGCAAAGTACTACATGTAAGAAGGAAAAATCGAATACACAACTACAAAATGGGGAATAACTGGTTAGGCAGTAGTACAGGAGAAAAGGATCTGGGGTTTATAGTGGATCACAAATTGAATGAGTCTATATTGTGGTGCAGTTGTAAAAAAGGCTAATATCAGTCTGGGGTGTATGAGTGTTATATGTAAGACCTGCTCTGCTTGGCACTACTGTGGCCTCAGCTGGAGTACTATGTCATTTTGGGTGCCACATTTTTGGAGTGATGTGGACAAATTGGAGAGAGTCCAGTGGAGTGCAATAAAAATGATGATAGACTTAAAAAACTTGTCCTATGAAGAAAGGTAAAAGAACCTGGTAATGTTTTAGTCTTGAGAAAAGAAGACTGAGGGGACGCTCTGAAACGAGGGAGATTAAGGTTAGATATTAGGAAAAAAAATTTCTAACTCTAAGGGCATGTCTACACTTACCTCTGCAGCGATTGATCCAGCGGGGGTCGATTTATCGCATCTAGTGAAGATGCGAGAAATCGACTGCTGACCATTCTCCTGTCGACTCTGGTACTCCACCGAAGTGAGAGGCACAGGCAGAGTCAAAGTGGGAGTGTCAGCGGTCAACTTACTATGGAAGTAGCTCTAAGTATGTCAAATTCAGCTACTCTATTTTCGTAGCTGAAGCTGCGTGACTTAGCTCTCCTCCCCCTCCCCACCCGTGTAGACCAGGCCTAAGGATGGTTAAGCACTGGAATAGATTACCAAGAGAGGTTGTGGAATCCTTGTCATTGGAGGTTTAAGAATAGGTACAATAAACACCTGTTGGGGATGATCTAGGTTTACCTGGTTCCACCGCAGTCTCTTTCAGTGCTACGTTTCTAAGGCCTGGTCTACACTGGGGGGAGAGTAGGTTTATATCTCATCGTCATCATCATGGCAGATCCCAAAGGGAGGTGGCCTTCTTGCAAATCGAGCACCATCCACATCGATCTCTGGCAAGGTGGTCTGGTTGGATATTTAGTTTACATCCATCTCTGGTAATCCTTTCATACCACCGATAGTTTTGATGCCCTCGTTATCGCCAGCGTTATAGTGGCATTCTTTTGTACACATTCTTTTAATTTGTTGGTCTTCCCATTCTAATGAGTTTGTACTGATAAAGCTGCTGAAACCAAGCCACCACTGATGGAGGTAGTTGCTGGGTTCAGCTTTGAGTATCCTCATTTCTGATCTTGTCCTGCTACTTGATATGGAGCAACTGACAACAACAATGAGCATTTAAAAGCTTAATTCAGTGTTCTTCAGCTTTCCTCAGTGCCAGCATTTCGCTGCTGTACAACACAGTCAGTGTAACACTGGTTCTGTAGATCCAGAGCTTCATAGCAAACATTGTCACAACATCCCTACAGAGGCAACTGAAGGGCCCAAAACATGGCAGCAGTGTACACATCTTCCAAGCATCTTCCAGCACTGTCTGTGACACTGCTGACCTGACAGTTGACACATGCTCAATATTCTGTCTGGGCAGGTTAATACTGAGCAGGTTCTGAGCTGGAGCTGGAGGCTGTTTGATGATAATGGCCAGCAATTTAGTATTATCTGGATGATGATGATAGATTCCAAGACCAAAAGGAACCACTATGAATCTGCCATTGACTGAACCACGTTTTTTTTTTTGTTTTGTTTTTCCATTATAGAACTCTTCTGTCATTGACACGATCTTCCCAGGGATGCCAAGTCAGTTAATCAGATATGACAAACTTGCTTGATGCACTGAATCCAAAGGCTGATGGAAGTCTATAAAAAGTGCTGCTCATAGCTTATGAAATGCAGCCATCTTCTTCTCAAAAAGCTGTCTTAAGGTAAAGATCTGGTTGACAGTGGCATGGCCAGGTCTAAAGTTGCCCTGAGTATCTTGGTTTTTGCCATGAAGGGCATTGTTTATTCAGGACATTGACATGGAAACAAAGACTTTCCCTGGGATTGACAACAGTGTAATACTTATTGCCCTTTTTGAACAGAGGCAGAATAACAACCTTCTTCCAGTCATCGGGGATGGTATTAGTACAGCAGATGGTCTAGAAGCCCTATAGCCATGGCACTACAAATACTCTCGCCTGTTTTCAGCACATCAGGGGTAATGTTACAAAGTCCTGTTGTCTTCCCAGACTTCAGCTTATGGACTATGATGCACATCTCTTCTTGGCTGAAGGAAGGTGGCTGTACTGGAACTTCTAGCCCCTCTGAAATGGAAGAGGGACTGCAGGGAATGAGCATCTGTTGAGGAGCATTTTGAAATGATCGTCTCGCTGATGCAATTGATCCTTCAGGTTCGGACTGAAGTTGCCATCTCAGTTCCATGCTGACTAAGCTGGTGGCACTTTCCTTCACAAACACTGCATAGTTAAATAAAGGATGTGATGATTGTGCCAGGATTCCTTCTCTCTCTCTCCTTTTTTTTAAACACAAAACTTGATGTTCTGAAATTGAACCCATTTAGCTGTTGCTTTTGCTCTCAACATAAGTGTCTCTGAAGACTCAAACTGTACCCTCACTTTTTTCTCATCTCTAACCGTTGTATCTGTCTCTTCACTGATCCATGGGTGACATTGGAAAGGCAAAGGCCCCAGAGCTGAGCTGGCAGCAATCAGCCCTGATGACTTGAAACACCATTCCTCATCAGATGACCGAGGGAGTGAGATTTTAGTCTCTAATGCTTTGATGGCCCTAAGGAGTTCAGAACAGAAAGCCATCTGATAGCTTGGTTGTAAGAAGAGCTTTTGGTTGAATCAGACTAATTTCAGCCCACTAACTTATTTTCAAAGTAGGAGGCACATTTTTGTCTCTGCGAACCCATACATCAGTGACTGTTGATCATGAATTATTGTTAATGAGGACATGATCAATAACAGTCCTAGTGAAACCATCTGGGCTGTACCTGCTCTGTTTGTGAATCTTGGGTGATGGAAGAGTGAATCAGCAATCCCAATGTTATTGGGAGCTGCAAATTCTATCAGTTGTTTACCATTTCTGTTCTTCTGCTGGATACCAAACTTCCTGAGAGTACTTGTGCAGGTCACTATCCTTTCCTACCTGTGCATTAAAGTTGTCCAGGATCATGATGACATCTCTTCTCAGAGTTTCATTACTAATTGATTGCAGTTGTTGGAAGAAATTATCTGCAGCTCCGTTATAGGCCTTGGTTGGACCATACACTGCAAGGATGGTAAGATATCCGCAGCTGTTATGGAATCAGATGCTGAAAAGTCACTTCTTAATCACCTGCCATCTCTGCAGTGCCTATTGAGCAATGGGTGAAAGTACAATGGCCATTCCCTGCTGGAAAACCTGTCGGGATGGTCTGAGAAGAAAAACATAGTCCTTAACTTTCTTTTCACCTCTCCTGGCCAGTTTAGATAAAATACAGATATCAATGTTCAGACTTCTCAATTGCTTGATTTAACTGTTTCAGAACATGTTTTGATGTTTCAGGCATCAATTTTACCACCAACATGCACAATACTGGAATAGCCCTTTTGCAAGGTTTCTTTGGTCATTTTTGCCTCAATGGCAGGAAAACTCTTGGCTGATTCAGGACAATTGGCCAGATTGTTGCAGGTGGTTGGCTTCGGTATTAAACACTCTCAACGAACCGGGGTCTCTCATAGTAAAATTTTTGTTTAATTTGCCTTTCATTTGGTTTTATTAGCAAATTCTGTTTTTCCTCTAGTTTGGAATAACTGAGCTCCTGTAGAAAGCAAAAAGAAAAGGAATACTTGTAGCACCTTAGAGACTAACAAATTTATTTGAGCATAAGCTTTCATGAGCTACAGCTCACTTCACCGGATGCATGCAGTGGAAAATACAGTGGGGAGATTTATATACACAGAGAACATGAAACAATGGGTGTTACTATACACACTGTAATGAGCGTGATCAGGTAAGGTGAGCTATTACCAGCAGGAGAGAAAAAAAACTTTTGTAGTGTTAATCAAGGTTGGCCATTTCCAGCAGTTGACAAGAACGTGTGAGGAACAGTGTGTGTGTGTGTGGGGGTGGGAAATAAACATGGAGAAATACTTTTACTTTGTGTAATGACACATCCACTCCCAGTCTTTATTCAAGTCTAAGTTAATTGTATCCAGTTTGCAAATTAATTCCAATTCAGCAGTCTCTCGTTGGAGTCTGTTTTTGAAGTTTTTTTGTTGAAGAATTGCAACTTTTAGGTCTGTAATTGAGTGACCAGAGAGATTGAAGTGTTCTCCGACTGGTTTTTAAATGTTATAATCCTTGACGTCTGATTTGTGTCCATTTATTCTTTTACATAGAGACTGTCCAGTTTAGCCAATGTACATGGCAGAGGGGCATTGCTGGCACATGATGGCATATATCACATTGGTAGATGCTCAGGTGAACGAGTGTGGCTGATAGTGTGGCTGATGTGATTAGGCCCTATGATGGTGTCCCCTGAATAGATATGTGGACACAGTGGGCAACAGGCTTTGTTGCAAGGATCGGTTCCTGGGTTAATGTTTTTGTTGTGTGGTGTGTGGTTGCTGGTGAGTATTTGCTTCAGTTTGGGCGACTGTCTGTAAGCAAAGACTGGCCTGTCTCCTAAGATCTGTGAGAGTGATGGGTCATCCTTCAGGATAGGTTGTAGATCCTTGATGATGCGTTGGAGAGGTTTTAGTTGGGGGCTGAAGGTGATGGCTCTGTCAATCTGTTTCTTCACTTCAGCAGGTGGGTATTGTAGTTGTAAGAATGCTTGATAGAGATCTCGTAGGTGTTTGTCTCTGTCTGAGGGGTTGGAGCAAATGTGGTTGTATCGTAGATCTTGGCTGTAGACAATGGATCGTGTGGTGTGGTCTGGATGAAAGCAACATCCTTGTTAATTTGCCCATTACCATCTGTGTGTGCAGGCGGCGGAGTCCCCCTCGGTGCACCAGAGGTTGGTCCTGGCAGAAGTCACCAGAGTCGGAGACCTCCTGGACTACGACTGGGGTGACTGGCTGGATCCCCTGACGCTCGCTCAGCGCATGGGGCTCTCCAGACCTCGTACTGCCCTGCGCGTACTTCAGGAGGTGAGGGCCGCTTTGCCGCCCGCTGCTCGGGTTTACCTCGACCGGGTCCTGCGAGAGGGCGCGCCCCGCCCACCCTCCACCCCAGGCCCTCCGGACCTTTTCATCGGGCCCCTGCCCCGTGGACCCGACCGACCCCCCCCACCCCTTTACCGTGAGCCGGCTGCGCGAGCTGCAGCCGGTCCGGTTTCAGACCGCGCCAAAACGACATCTCTACACGCTCGTGCTCCACACCCTTCATGTCCTCACCCTCGCGTCCCGCCCTGACACACAGTGGCGGGACCTCCTGCCACCTCTAGAGGGTGAGGAGCCCCGGTGGGCCAGCCTCTATTCCACCTTAGTGCCGAGGCCCGCCGGGGATATCAGTTGGCAGCTCCTTCACGGGGCCGTGAGCACGGGCGTGTATTTGGCGTGGTTCACCCCGATTCTGGACACCTGCCCCTTTTGCGGCGTGAGGGAAACCCTGGCGCACGTCTATCTGGAGTGCGCCAGGTTGCAGCCCCTATTCCGGCTCCTCACCTATCTTTTGTTACGGTTTTGGTTGCACTTTTCTCCTCACCTTCTCATCTACGCACTCCCTGTCCGTGGCCCCACTAAGTCGCGGGACCTCCTGGTCAACCTCCTCCTGGCCCTGGCTAAAGCGGCCATCTATAAAACCAGGGTGAGGAGGTTGGCCGATGGAGTCTCCTGCGACTGCGGGGCCTATTTCCGATCCTCTGTCCGTTCACGCCTCTGAGCGGAGTTCCTCTGGGTGGCGTCCACTGACTCCCTTGACGCCTTTGAGGAGCGGTGGGCGCTGTCCGGGGTTCTCTGCTCGGTGTCCCCGTCCGGTTCCCTTCGTTTGACCCTTTGACCGCACTCCCGTCCCTGTTTTTCATTAGTTGTCCCCCGTAATTAGTTGGCTCTCCAGGCCCTGTGGATCTCGCCCTTAGGCTGGGGGGGGCTCCTTTCGTAGTGGACGAGCTCCGCCCGCCCACTTCCTGGATCCCAATAGACCATCTGTGAAGGTGATGCCATTCCTTCTCCTGGTGTATTCTTAAATCCAGTGCAACTAGATACAGATCCTTATTGTTATGGTTGGCTGACTGCAAGAGACTTTTCACTGTCTGTCTGTCATTTTGGTGATAATCTCAGATCTTAGTGAATTCTTGAAATAATGTATTTAACTATTGGGGTCCATTATCCGCCATCAGAACCTGTAATATTTCATGCCTTGCAAACTGTGATATACTGAGTATGGGTGATCTGCATTCTACTGCTTGCTTGTTAGTTTTGAATGCTACAGGCATTTAGAGCAGTAATCCAAGAACAGTAAACAGAGTTCTTTGTCAGATTCAAATTTAGTCCTTTTTCAGTCTGTGTTTATATTTTGGCCAAAGTTACCTACCTGTTGGGAAGGATATTTAATACTTGTTCGTTTTCTGATTACTCATCTGCATTTTGTGATTCACCTCTACAGTAATATTTTTACATAATCTTCATGCCAATAGAAGTATAATTGCCTTCCATATACATGGTCACAAGCTTCAGTTTCAGATCTTCTTTCATTTTCTTAATCTGTTTTCTAACAGATGGTCAATATATTTCTTCACTATCTTCCCTTACTCTACCTCTGGACTAGTTACTTAACTATGGACAAATCTGTTTAAGAAATGGTGCTGTCCAGTGAAGAGGTGGCTGTGTAATGTGAAATAAATGTGACTTAAATGCTTTCAAGGGGGTTAAAGTAAATATCAATTATGTGAAAATGAGAACAGAAATGTATAGAGTGACCATGGTAATTTTTAAAGAAATGTTTCCCCTAAATTTTTCCTAATCTAAAAATTAGAGAAACGGGTGTGATTTTTTTTGGAAGGGGAAGAAAAGAAAACACACACCCTCACCCTATGGCTAGAAACAGTAAAGGTATTAATATGCCTGCAGCTACCTGAGAGGGGAGAGAATGTGTATTCAGTGATTGACAGAAGTTGGCTGAACAAGAATTGACTGAAGTTCTGTATACCATGTGTTTGATCCAGTGGGAGAATTAAAAGCAAAATATAAATCTGTTTTTTCTACAGACATGTGGTTACTAAAAGATGTGACCGCCAATGTTCAGGAGGCTGAAATAATATTCCCAGCTTTCTAAAATCACATCCTGCATCTTATGCTCATGGGAGCATAGAAAGGTAATTAGAAGAATTACAAAAGCATGAAATAATTTAACCTGTAGAGTTAATTTAGTAGGCTGCCCTGATTGTACATGTTCCTAAAAAATTAAGGGCCCAATTCTACAACTTTACTTATATTGCATATGGGACTATGTAACTTGTGGAGTAAGGGATTACTCAGCATAAGAAAAGGTGGCTGAATCAAGTCTTAAGTGGAGAAAGTGTTGGGGAAAGAATTGGGTATAATGACTAGGGTTACCAATTTTGGTTGGACATATTCCTGGAAATTTCATCGGATGACATAATCTTTCATTCCTGGAGACTCCAGGACAATCCTGGAGGGATGGAAACCCTAATAGTGACATGTGCAAGCCTGGTTCAATCAAATCTGCAAAGTCTATGGGGGCTTTGCACAGTCATTTGATTGGGCCCCCTTAGATGTAAAGAAGACTCTGTAAATGTAATTGACTGCCCTCCCCTTTCCCTAAACCCTTATGCTATGCCAAGTGCAATAGGCAAGAAACAATTCCATGGATTTCAGGGAGGAGGGAATTAAAATTAATGATTTCCTTTCTTAGTTGTGGCTGAGCTGAGCTTGAGTGCACCTCAGGAGAGGTGGACGCAACCATGTGGACTGATCCAGTCATTGCCTGAGGACTACCCTAATTTATATTCAGCTGTAAATCTGTTAGTCTCCAAGGTGCCACAAGTACTCCTTTTCTTTTTAAGAGGGTACTGTTGGTCCTCTGACCCTACCATGCCTCTACTTGGGGGGAGTGCAAGAGAAGGAGATAGAACTCTCTGGCGGGATGTATATTATCCAGGAACTTCCCATATTGCCAATTCACTGGGCTTTATGGCGCTTTGCGTTGGCAGAGCTAGCATAAAGAGGCCACAGAAAAATCTCCAAGGGGGACTAATGTGTCTAAAACCAGCAAAAACCTCAGCGGTATTCAGGGGAACATCATGTGGATGCACACTGCAGATTCATAATGACCGAAGGAGTGATGTGTGTAGGAGAAAAAGTGGAGCATTGATCATTGGATTGCAGGGCAGATAGGCAGGGGAACAACTAGAGCAATCAATGAATGCACTACACGCATGCAGAGAAACCACTACAGTATTCTCCAGTAATGAATGCAGTGCTGTGTAGAAAGGGCTGTAAGAAGATTCAACTATATATGCAATGCAGTAGTGCAGAGAAATCACCTGGGGTTTGAATAGTAAGCATACAATGCAACTATAGAGGGAGAGCACCGGGTGGTCATATGCAATACATGAACTTCTGTTTTGCGGAGAGACCACTGGAGGATTCAGCAATACTGCATGAGGTGCTTGTGGGCACAGAGACCCCCAACGCAGTACAAGTGTGCAGAGGGACCAGTACTCCCCACTGGGGGTCGCCAAAGCACATTAACCCCTGTTCGCTTTGCCCGCAACTGCTTCACGTCCCCTCTCTTTCTCCTTTTAGAATCTGCACCGAACGCAGACCAGTAGTGGGCGTGGCGTCGCCGCTCCGCCCACCGCGTCCCCTGCGTGCGGCCGTGCCTCCCCCCTCCAACTCCCTCAAGCAAGCCGGTGTCTCGAGACGCCCGCGCGCTGGTGTAGGCGCTCCCGTCCCTTCCACTTTCCCCTACTCCGCGAGTTGGTTCGTTCCTCCTCGTTCCCCTCACCCGCGGCTCCCCGCTGTGGTCGGGTCTGGCCCGACCCGGCGGCCGAACGGAGGGTTCGCTCGCACTCAGGGACTCGCTGCCCATTGAAGCACCCGCTCGAGAGGACGGGGGGAGAGCGGCTCCCCGGCCCGGGCAGCGCCATGAGGTGAGCGGCCGCCCCGAGGCTCATCGCCCCACCCCCGCACCGGGGTGTTTGCAGGGGGTGCGCTGTGGGGATCTCCGGTGGGAGGAGGGCCTAGGCGGGGGGGGGCAGCTGGGAGAAGGGGGGCAGCCCTGTGGGTCTGAGGAGAAAGGCGGCGGCGGGGGGGGGCGTTGTTCCATGGGCGGTTCTCTTGCGCCGTTGGCTTGTTGCTGTGTGAAAACACCCTGGGGCCCGTTGTGTCTCAGCCGTTGTGTCTGTTCCCCGGCAGGGGCGTTCGGGCGCCGGCCCGGCCGGGGAAGGCAGGGCTGGCTCCGCAGGGATAATAATGGCCAAACCCCCCCCCGCCCCCCGGCGCCTTGGGGAGCGAGCGAGCCGGCCGGGCGCGGCTGTCCGTCAATAGAGAGAGAGTCCCCGTGATTTGTGTGGCGCGAGGGGCCGGCTCGTGAGCTCCTGAAGCGTCCTTTTTGGGGGGGCTAGAGGCTGCTCGCGATCCCGTGTCCAAGGCGGGGAGGGAGAAGCGCTGCCCTTTTATCGGTGCGTGTTGCATTGCAGCAGCAGCTGGGTTTTTCCCTGTGTAATCAATAGAGGCAACCCCCCCCCCCTTCTCCCCCAGCAGTCGTGAATATATTGTTCGTAGGATTTGTTAATTCAGATGCAAACATCGAGCCATACATTAATAATTCGCGCTTTTTGGATTGTGTCTGTGTCCATTTGTCTAAGAGACTGAACCTTTATGTGGTCTTATTTGCTTGGAGATTATTTTCCACCCCCTCCAGCCGTTTCGTGCCTGTTCTGTGTCCATAAGCTCTTTTTGGATTGGTGCAAGACTTCGTGAGAAATGTGACTTGGTAGACTGAATGCTGGTATATTTGGGTGGTATATTTGGGGTTGCGTTATTGTAATCCGTATAGGCCTACCCATTAGGTTAAACAGTTGGGGGGGTGGGAGGGTGTAAATTGCCCTTCAAAAGATATTGTCTGTCTTGTAGTTAGATTTGAATCTTCTTTGTGTTAAAGATTAATTATCAGCAGTTGCCAAGTCCTTAGAACGCAACAGTAAGATTTACGTGATATAATCCGCACATTCCTTTGCTGTGACAAAGTGTCAAGTCATAGGAATTCTTCACAAATGTAAGAAGTTTCTATTTTAAACTTTTTTCTTAAGGTTTGTGGTTTTTTGTTTTCCCAAGGGCAAATATGCATGCAGGCTTGGCATATGGAGAGCTTGGTTCTTTTTTTCTTTTTCTTGTATTCTGTTCCTCGGATGGCTTTATTGTATTTTGTTTGTAGTTATTTATGCCTTAAATTGAATTTTTCAAAGCTGTTTTGTAATTTAAATCTTAAATCATAACTTTTTTCTATTATTCGTACAGCTGTTTTTCACAAAGTGGCTAGCTTCTTGACACTTGAAAAATACTCAGTTAATTCATAATAACTGCATATTTTGTGCATAGTAGTTTTGAATATTTTGATAATTTAAAAAGCCTAGTTTTATATATAATTTGCTGCATATTTTAGAGGTGAATTTGTTTAGGCAGCTTTGAGACAATCATTTTACTTAGGCCATGTCTGCACTAGAAAAGGTTTGTTGGTATAGTTATACCAACTAGCCCTCCTATTGTAGATGCAGCTCTCTTTTGCCATTATAGCTTGTACTGGTTCAGTGAGTGGAATAAGCTATACTGGCAAAAACACCTTTATGCTGGTATAATTGTATGCACAATAGAGTTTTTGCTAGTTTAGAAGTGTTGCAAAAAATCATGCCCCAACCAACATTACCAGCAAAAGTTTCTAATGTAGACCCTCCCCTTAGGCTATCTAAATAGGTGTTTGTATAATCAACTTTAAACTGTCTGTATATGTATAAGCAAAACATCTCATAAGTATGGTAAAAGTCTGTGCATCTATCTTTAAATACTAAATGGCAACTGTTTTTAAAGCGGGAAGTTGTCTGAAATTAAATGTTCATTGTGAATGATTGCTTATATTTTAAAGGAACCTCAAGAATTCTTCGGGAATTCCGTAATCCAAGTCTTGCCCAAGCATACAGATTGTATCAGTGTAACTAAATTGGTTTATTAACTAGTTAAATCAGTGTATTCTCCTTGTGTTGGACAGTGTGAAATTGAATCAGTTTCTCAATCCATTTAGTTAAATAGGTACAACATGTATGTGTAGCCAAGACTTCATGTTCTCTTAGGGCTTGTGTAAACTAGGTTAAAAGGTATATTTCTCAAACATATTAGTTTAAAGGCATTAGTTAATTTTTATTTACACAGTCTTATAGACAAGTAGGTTATATCTTAAAACATGTTTTCTGGTTAAGGTAAACCCTTTGGAGGGGGGCACGATGACAACAGGAAGAGCCTATGCTTCAACATCAAAGACAACTTAGCACAGACAGGCCAAGTATTAAAACTTGATAGCTAACACCTTTTTAAAATATTTTATCATAGTCTAGACAAGCATTTAGATATAAATGATCATAAACTAAGGTGTAGTTCTGAGATGGAGGCTCTTCCACTTTTCAATAGAAAACAAGCTTATAGCTTGATTTATAATAAGCAGACAGAATGTATACTATTGACACTCTGACAAATACAAAAGGACTAGATGTGCATAATCTTTCCAGTGTACACTGGTAGAGAAAATTGCTCTGAACTATAACTTCAGTGTACACTTTTCTGCACTCAGGCATGCGATAAGGCACATACGGCAAAGTGATCAGAAAACTATTCTCCTGTCATCCCAATTCTGAAGTAACGCTGGTCTGACTTATGAATGGCTGCTGCCATATTTGGGGTAGCTAGGTGGCCAGAAGTTAAGAAATACAGTAGCTTACCAATTTTTCCCTTATTAAATATAGCTTGCTGTAACTGTAACCAAATTCTGAAATCTGTACAATGTAATAAACAACACAATAGGTTGTATATGTAAGCATCAAGGGTAAATACCAGACCATGGCAATTAAATTTTGTAGTGGCTTGTTTGTAGCTGTCTGAACATTATATAATAGCTATGTAGATCTTTGGTATTGAACACCGACTTCAGGTGAATTTTAAATCTTGAATTGCTCAGGAATAAATACAAGTGCCTGTAACAAAACAAGTTTTGTTTCTGAAACAAAACTATGCAGTAGTCTTTCTTCCTTCTCTCCCACTTCTCCCCCCCCCCCCCAAGGTAAACAGTTGATTCTTACAATGCAAAAAGAGCAACAGACATGTAAGTGACAGACTAGGTGTTGGTCTGAATATAGTGTGTTATGTGAATGGACTAATCTAATAATAGATATCCAGAAATAGGTATATGTGACTAGGGATTTCCATAGCCAATTGGGATGCTGAAAAAAGTGGCTGTTAAAATATCTTATTTTAAGAATGCAGTAATTTACAGTGATTGTATATCATGCTGCTCGCATGATCTAACTTTCCTGTTTTGGTGGTGGTGTGACTTCTTACTGTGATATAATAGCAGCATTTGTTTAATTCTCTTGAACAGTACTCTGAATATCTGTATCTTAGGGGTTGATGACTGACATCTTTCTACAATTCATAAAGAACAGTAAATGAAATGTTCAAAATTTTCATTTTTAATATTTCGTTCTAATGTGTTACTTTGTTTACAAATGTCCGGGTCTGACTGTCCCCCTTTATTATAGGTTATACTACATTTTTAATAGCACTTGGATTTCTAAACAGGAGAAGTAGCAGATCTAATCTTTCTAATGCAGTCCATTTCTTAGCAAGTTGTATGGTTTCCTCATTCATGATTTATTTAACCTTTTTTATTTTGATTTTAGATTTCTTTAAAACAACCTTCCAAAAATTCTACTTGCCTTGGGTAAATTTCTTTCTGGGTAAAACTTTTATGTATATCAATCATCAAAAATCAGTCAAGCAGACTTTGGGTCTGTGCAAGTATGTTTTCTTGACATTTTAAAGGCTGCATTAAGGTATGACTTCATTCACTACTCTATTAATGAAATGGGAAGAAAAAGTAGTTCCAAGCCAGTAGTAGCAAAGCTAGCTTCATTAGGATTTGGAATTCTTGAGGAATCTCAGGTGTGTCCTAGAGTTATGCCAAAAGGTGACACTACTCATGACAGTTATAAATTTATGGTAATTTAAATTAATTTTGTTTATAGTGGTCAAGCAGAAAGAGCCAGTAACTGAGGAATGAGAGAATAAGAAGGGTATTTATTGCAGCATGTTTTGCTGTATAGGGTAAAATTTCATAACTGGGCTTTTGTTGTAGCTTTTACTACCTGCATGACATATTACATATTTGGAATAGAAATGTAATCTAGCTTTGAAATATTTGACAAAATATTGAAAGTGCATAGCAGTCAGTTAAATCAAACTGTATTGCTGTACATGTTCCCAAACACTAAATTGCTCATTTCTCTAGAGTAAAATTGGAAGTGTAGGCAGACTTTTCAGGTGGGCACAAGAATTCAGTTCAGGTTACTTTCCTTGCTCTAAGTGGACTGAGGCTGTGTCTGCACAATGAGCTTGGGGTGTGATTCCCAGCTCGCATACACATACTTGTGTTAGCTCTGTGAGAACCAGTGCAAGTGTAAATAGGAATGTAGCTGCAGTAGCAGAGGCAGCATGCCGAATACAAACCCGCTTGAACCCCGTGGGTACATATTTGGCATGGCTTACACTACTATTTATACTTGTGCTAGCTCTCATCAAGCTAGCACAAGTAGGTGTGAGAGAGCTGGAAATTGCGTCTCTAGCTCTTAGTATAGATGTAGCCTAACAGACACATTGAGTCATCTGTCTGATATTATTGCAGATTTTGCTAGCTATCGCTTCATTTGTGGCAGTTGCAAGTAATTCTTGCACTTTCCTTCCCCCCCCCCCCCCCCATCTCACATGGAATCTGACAACTGCTCTTACCAAAGTCTCTGGATAGTTTAATGAATTATTTTGATAGTAGATTTATAAGGTTTTATTCCACAAGTTTAAATTATTGAAATGTACATCACCCAAAATGCATATTCTTCATAGAAGACTACTTATGGCCATCTTATCAAGTTTATATTGCAGAGATCTAAACATTACAAATGATATGGGGTGGGAGTCCAGGAAGGCATTCTAAAATTCAGCATCAATCTGGAAGCATACATGCAGGCTGCTTCCTCCTGATTCTAATGCCAGGCTCTGTATTTTTAAGCAGTCAGTTAAATTTGTCTTGCTCTTCTCTCTCTTCCCACTTTGAACTGTAGTGCATGAAGGGCCAGATAGTCCTTTCTGTACCTCCCCCAAAAATGGGAAGAAGTTGTTCATTCAGCACCTATTCACTGAACGCCTACCTGACACTGGGGTCTGGTTTATCCTACAAAGTTAGGTTGACATAAGTTGACGTGTGTTGACCTATTTATGCATGTGTGTATAGTCAAATTTATCTTCAGCTGATGTAAGTACCCTGTTAAGGCCATGCAATAAAACCATCTTCCTGAAAGCATTGAGACATGATCAAAATACTGAGGTCAATGTAGTGCAAGTGTAGATACTGTGTGACCTTTTTCAACCCTAACGGTTCTCCAACTGTTCCAAAATGCCTAGCAGTCACTGCTCTGGTCACAGTTGTGAATTCCACTGCCCAGGGGTCTCAGAAACTGGAATCCACCCCCTCTGTGTTTTTGAAATGCCTTTTCCTGATTGCCTGCTTTGGCAAGCACACCTAGCAATTCTCCCTTGTTCTGTTCAACTGCCTGGCCAACCATGCTGGCTTGGCTCACTAAACATGCTCCTGCCTG
Source organism: Lepidochelys kempii (assembly GCF_965140285.1). Lineage (NCBI taxonomy): Eukaryota > Metazoa > Chordata > Testudines > Cheloniidae > Lepidochelys > Lepidochelys kempii. Next base: position 159,303,183 of record NC_136382.1, read on the forward strand.
GAGCAGACAGGAGGAACTGGATCATCTGGGCCTGTGGGGAGAAGAGGCTATGCAAGCACAGCTATGGACTACCTGTAGAAATGTGGCCATCTACAAAAAGATTGCATGGGGGGATGTAGGCGAAGAGAGATAACAGGGATCGGCAGCAGTGCCAGGTGAAAGTGAAGAAACTGTGGCAGACATACCACAAGGCCAGAGAGGCCAACAATTGATATGGTGCTGAGCTGCAGACCTGCCACTCTTACCATGAGCTGCCTTCCATATTTGAGAGAGACCCCACCACCCTGAAGACTACCGTGGATACCTTGGAGGAGCCTTAGACACAGACTCCTGTCAAGAATAGTAAGGAGAAAGGTGTGGGGGGAGATGTGGAGAGGGTCTAGCTATGTCAGGATCCATTTGTGACTTTACCACAATCTAACCAGTCCCTCAAGCTGAGCACAGATGAATCCAGTGAAGGGGAAGGAACTGTAGGTAAGTATGTGCATATAATTTCCCTTAGTGTTTAAATAGAAAGATGGATCCTAGCCCATCCACAAGTTAGCAAGACAACGGTATCAAGTATCAGAGGGGTGGCTGTGTTAGTCTGGATCTGTAAAAGCGGCAAAGAGTCCTGTGGCACTTTATAGACTAACAGACGTATTGGAGCGTAAGCTTTTGTGGGTGAATACCTGCTTCGTCGGATGCATGTAGTGGAAATTTCCAGAGGCAGGTATAAATATGCAAGCAAGAATCAGGCTAGGGATAACGAGATTAGCTCAATCACGGAGGATGAGGCCCTTTTCTAGCAGTTGAGGTGTGAACACCAAGGGAGGAGAAACTGCTTTTGTAGTTGGCTAGCCATTCACAGTCTTTGTTTAATCCTGAGCTGATGGTGTCAAATTTGCAAATGAACTGAAGCTCAGCAGTTTCTCTTTTGAAGTCTGGTCCTGAAGTTTTTTTGCTGCAGGACGGCTACCTTTAAATCTGCTATTGTGTGTCCAGGGAGGTTGAAGTGTTCTCCTACAGGTTTTTGTATATTGCCATTCCTAATATCTGATTTGTGTCCAAGACACAGGTATTGACTTTTCATTGTTTGTTTCGTACAAGGAGAGAGAACTCTACCTTTGTTGTAGTGCTATCTGCTTTTCGTTCCCTGTAGGGTTAGGTGCGGGGAAGGGTATCTGGAGCAGTTTATGTATATAGGGATGTCCCTTATACCTTCCTCAGATATTGCAGAATATCTCCATGCAATTTCATCAAGGTTTCCAGGGATGGCTGCCTTATTTCTTCCTCTGTGGTAGGACAGTTTCCCATGCCACTCCGCGATGACTTCAGCAGGCACCATTGGGGATAAGAGAAGGGAGTTTTGAAACTTATCTTTCCCGTTCCATTGTGACTGTAAAACCAGTGATGCGTCTGTTTTATCTGTAGCTGTTGCGACCTTGAGGGGTTCCCCCTCTATACCCATTAAATGGCTGACCTGAATGAGGAGGAGAAAGAAGATAGGGAGGATATTTTCAGCGTCAACATGGCGGATGGCATGGAGAGGGACAGAGAGGATAGGAGAAAGATCCAGGAATCCCAGCAGGGAAAGGGAGATGCACCGGGACATAAAGAGCTTCTCAGGCAGCAAGCCCAAATAGTGCTGTCTCTAGGTGACCTTACAGGTTCAGTAATCACAGACTTACCATCTTTTACAGTCTCTGGAGAATTCCATGGTGGCTGCTCTCCATACCTTCAACATTCCACATGGCATCATGGGCCACATCCCTACTCCTACCACTTAACGTCAGAGAAGAAAGACAGTTCTGTAGCTTCATATACACTGATCTGAGAGAGGCACAGTTGGTGTATGTGAAGCCAGAATGGACTTAATTTGTGCGCTGAAATGGACAGAAATGTTTGCTGCCTCGCTAATGTTAAAGTTTTTCCATTAATTTAAGTTAAAAGTTTGTATTGTGTTGTCCTTCTTTATTTGCACTGTTTGTCACTCAGAATTGTTTTTGAAATAGTCATCTTTATTAGTTCACCACACATACTGCAAAATGCATAGTAGTACTCAAAGCACCCAGTTCTTGTTATTGTACAGCACCACAGAACTCATAGGTTCAACAAAACACCCAGTCATATGGGTAAATTGACAGCAAGCACCGCATATTCATAGATTCACTAAAAGACACAGTATAATATTTATAAATCTATATCAATTCTAACAGCCCCCAAGCTTTCAGGGCCAGAGCACAGTCCAGCACAGTACATTAATGTGGCTGACTGTTAAAGTGTTCTTTCAAAGCATCCTGTAGCTGCATAGGTACACTTTGAGCTCTTATGATGGCCCTTTTGTCTGTCTGTTCAGACTTAGCAGACAGCAACCCCCCCTCTCCCCCTCACCTTTGCCTCACAGATATTATGCAGCACACAACAGGCAGCTATAACCATTGCAATATTTTTCTTACCAAGATCCAATCTTGTGAGTAAACTCCAGCAGCATCCCTATCAATCTAGCAACTGTTATTCTGCACCTGCTGAGCTGGTAGTTGAATCTTTCCTTTTTTGCTGTCAGGGTGTCTGTGGCTTCATGAGCTAGGGAAGCAGGGAGTAGGCTTTGTCTCCAAGGGTCACTACTGGCACTTCAGTGTCGCCAGTGGTAATCCCCAGTCTGGAAAGAATGTCGCTGCTTGCAGCTTTATGAACAGTTCTGTGTTCTTAAAGATGTGAGCATCGTGCAAGTTCCCTGACCAGCCCACGCTGATCTCAGTGAAGCTTTCGTGGTGTTCCACCAATGTTTGCATAACCATATAAAGGTAGTTCTTTCTGTTGATATCCTCTATGGCAGGGGTGGCCAAACGGTTGCTCACGAGCTGCATGTGGCTCTTTTACATTTAACGTGTGCCTCATGGAGCACCTCACAGCCCCATCCCCCAATTCTCCCCCTACCAGTTGTGTGCTGCATAATATCTGTGAGGCGTTGCAGTGGGATGGTGGCGCAGGGGCTTCTGTCCAGCAGGGAGGTGGTTCTTGCGGCTTCAGCCCTGCGGAGTGCACCTGCCAGGGTTTGGGGCTTCAGCAGAAGTAGGGGCTTAAATCCCAAGCCCCGGCAGGTGCACCCCAGCTCTTGAATTTCTGAAGATTGTCGTATACAGCTTGGCGGGTCAGTAAGTTTGGCCACCCCTGCTCTATGGCAAAGTGGGTTGGTGCCAAAATAGGGATGTGTGTGCTGTCTTTTGCCCCCACTGAAATTTGGGAGCCCCGTTGCTGCAGATCCATCCACTATTTCCTGCATGTTCCTGGGAGTTACAGTCCTGTATAGCATGACATGATTAATGGATCTACACACATGCATGACAACTGCCCTCATAGTGGATTTTCCAACTCCAAATGATTTCCCACTGACCAAAACCAACCGGTGCCTGCAAGCTTGCAGAGTGCTATTCTCACTTACTTTTCAGCTGTCAGTGCATCTCTTTCTGGTGTCCTTGTGCTGGAGGGCTGGGCAAGCTTGGCACACAGATCTAGGAATGTGGCATGTGGTGAAGCTGAGAAGCCTCAAACCAACACAGAAAGGGTTAGAGAGAGACTGTGAACCCAGCTAGCTTTGCCTTGCTATATCTGCAACCAGTGCCAGGCCTGGAGGGAGAAGAAGAGGAGAGAACCTGGCTCAGTTCAGAGCTGACTGGCAAGGAGGCAGGCACTTTCTGCTTCCTTACATGAGGGAATCATTGCTAGAAGCCTGATAGCCAAGACAGCCACTGGGGAAGAAGAACCGCTTCAGGGAGCGAGGGAGATGGCTGAGGAGACCGAAGAGCACCAGCAGTGAGTGAATTGTTAATGAACTAGAGAGAGACTGTGGGATTAGGCCCCTCCAATCTTGCATCTGCCCTGCCCAAAGGTCCCTTAGGCCATTGCAGGATACCACAAAGGGGGTGCTATTTGAGTTAAGCCACTACAGATTGGACTGTAATGGCTATGCACCAAACTGAAGAGATAGAGGTAGGAAGTAGCTCAGGGCAGTGGATTTATACTTTCTGTTGGGAGGATCCTGCTGGTGTAGCTTCATACAGGGCTCTAGCCCAGGTCCCCCTTCCATATCTCCTTAAGAACTGAGGCACCTCTGTCAGGGAAGCAAGGAGCTGGAAGTCAGATGTGCCAACCACTAGACTGCCAAGACCGCTGCACCCTATTACATGTCCTTTCACATCCGAAGGTTCTACAGCTACTGCTCATCATCCCAAATCTGCATTCCTTTGTGATCCCACCATTTGCTGCTTGTTTCTTGGGCCCAGAACCAGTGCTTCACTATCTGCAGCTGCTTTTGAAATGCCACCAACATCCTTTAATTGTTTCATTATGTCCCTTAGCAGTCTGACCTCGAAGAAATCAGAGAGACAATGTGGGTAAGGTAATATCCACTTCTGTTGGTGAGAGAGACACATGTTCAAATTGGCTCTTCTGAAGAGCTTTGTGTAGGCTCGAAAGCTTGTCTCCTTGCCAATAGAAGTGGGTCCAATAAAAGATATTACCTCACCCACCTTGTCTGTCAAATAACGTGAGACCAACACGACTACAGCAATACTTCATACTTGAAGAAATTGTCATGTCCCCCTTTGTTATGGTTAGTCCTATGTCCTTGCAAATACTGGAGGACTATACGTCATGTACTTGCAATATTCGTGAGAAAGGAGCAGTGCAAGTTCCATGCTTTTGTCAGAGATGGTGGATGGCAAAAAGGGTTGTGCGGGTTTGTGGGACATTTTCTTAAAAAAGCCTGAAAATTATGGGATATGGATTACATTATGGAATGGAGAAAGTTGCATGCTGGAAACTTGAAGCCTAGTGCCTGGAGATCCCTGCATGACTCATTTCTATCCCACAACAAGCTGTGAAAATATCCCAAAAGACATTGTGCTGCGTAGGTGGAATGTGGCACACTGGGATACCTACCCGTGGTGCACTGCACTTTGCATTGACACAAGCACTGTTAGTAAGCATACTAAGTGCTGACGTAAGTATATTCCACATACATACGTGGCTACCTACTTATGTAGATCAAAATTTGTAGTGTAGACAAGCATCTGTGACAGGAGTTCTTCACCCTGCCTTAGGCTTATGTGTGCATCAGACTGGAAGTACTTCATAATGGAACTTGGCTCCCTGCGCACCCTGTGTATTTCATGCATAACTAGGGTAGGAACAGAGCACTAAGCAGAGTTGCATGCATCTTCTGCTACTGGGGAAATCCATTTTTAAACTCAGGTTATGTTTTTTCTCAACTTTGACCTTTCATCTAAAATCATTCCTGATACTTCATGTCTGCTTTATTCAGTAGTGTAGAAGTATACGTGCCAGTTGTATCTAAATCACCTGGCTAGAGTCAGGTTTGTAATTGTAGGATCCTGCTTATTTCCATAGCAGAGAGACAGAACTTAAAACAAAAACACTACTTCTTTATAACCTTAATGCTTTTGAAAATAAGTGACTTTTAGCACTGGCTTCCGTGCACAACTGACATTTTAGTTCATTCTTGTAACTTTTATTTCATGCTAGGTTTCCACCAAATATTTACAAATAAAAGTTGCCTCTAGAAAGGGGTGAAAGGCCCTACTTCCACTTTTTATGCAGTGCCGTGCATTTCTTATGTTTCCTCAGATTAATCTTTCCACCTAATTTTCTTTCTTTGATTTGCATCTTGACATTTACTGATAAGTATTCATTTTAAAGTCAATACAGGAGCTAAATTGTGGAGTTAAGTGAGACTATGTTTTTGCTTGCTTTCTATTTAAGTGGGGACAATAAAGTGTAAGCTAAGATCCATGCTCAAGGAAAATAAATCTACCTTTCATAATTATTTACATTAGAAAGTGGCTAGACCAAGCTGGAGCACATAAGGAAACATTAGTAAGAGCCATTTCTATTTAGTCTAAAATTAGTACATCCTTTCAATAATGACACACAGTTTCCTTTTAAGAAAGTATGGCCAAGAAAGTTGCCTGCATCCACTGCAGCATGTGGGAGGAAAAATAGAAATTGATTGCACCCTGAAGTGGGATACAAGTCCAGCAAAGTAGCACTTTTGTGTGGTGTCAGAAATCAAATCTGTTGATTTAACAGTGCTTACTTGCTATGTTTATAGCTGATTTGCAGCACAAACAGATTCGGGAAGATTCTACTTTAAGCTGTGTTAAGTGGCTGTATTTTTTGTGGCGTGTGTTTTTTGTTCAGAGGTTCTGGTATTTTACTTTTCTTCCGAAATTTGAAACCTCACTCCTCTCATTAACCTCATATCACAGAAGTGGCTATACACAGAAAACTAAATTTAGAATGTAAGTTCCTCAAAGTGGGGACTATTTTCATTGCCTTGTGCAGTTCGGAGCACCCTGGGTGCTCAAACAATAAATAGAATAACTTCTCAAAATGTCCCTTTTAGGATTTAGTACTTACTGCTAAGATCCGAGTTCTCTTCTAGAATCTTTGTACATTTGATGGCTTTCATTTAACTTCCTTATACTTTTTATTGCTCTGCTGGAGTGGAGATGAGACATTTTTATTAGTAATGAAAATTGATAGGCTGTTTAATTCTGTGGATTGTACCTCTGGTCAGAATTTTATACTTGAAATTGTTCACTTTTTTTTTCTTTCTGACATCCTAGATATTCAGTATACTGACGTTTTAAGAGTTTTTGTCCGAAAAGTTACTATTAGAAATGGGACTCCCTTGTTCAGCATAACTGCTCACTTTTTATCTGGGTCATATTTGTTTACTTTGGCAAACAATTTTTAGTATTGTTAACCTTACAGAGTCAATACACCAATGCAAGAGTGATCTGGTTTCTGTTCTGTCTTGTGCATTTTCAACAAAACTGTCAGTGGAAGTTTGATCTCAGAATCTTTATTATTCTCTGTATTTGGAAGAGGTAGACAAATATCTAGGTTTTTTTATAAAGTCACCCAAACAGCTTTTAGTGAGAAAGAGAGAGAGATCGATCATTGGTTGACTTTAAGGTATTGACAGAAAAATCACTTTGGTTTGCAAACTGAGCAAAATCTTGTCCTGGAACCTTGCAATGTAATTTTCAGTGTTTTTTAGTAGAGATGCATGAGAGCTGTCTACTTTTAGAGCTAATAAATGAAACTTTTCAAATGCTAAATTTAATCTCTATAAGATAGCAAATGTTTCATTAAACTTCTCATGTATTATACACAGAATATAATTTTCTCTAGGTAGCTTATTTTTTAATGCCTGTGTAAACTAAAAAAAAAAAAAGCTTACTGTGAAGTCTTCATGTTGGTGTTTTATCTACTCACTACTCAGTATCAGTCTGTTTGTAAGTTCACTACATAAACAAGTAAAATTTTAAAACATTTAAAAGAACCTATTTCCTCCCCCCTCCCCCCCCCCCCCTTTTTTTTTTTTTTTTACTTTGGGTATTCTAGAATATGCCATTTCAATCTCTTTCCCTCTTATGGGTGCAGCCAAATATGCTAATAAAACAGCATAATGTAATGCACTCCTAGATGGGCACAATACCATATTGTCTGCCCTCTGTGTTAAATTGTCATTGAAATCAGTGGGAAATAAATGTATGTACTTTTTAGCAGAATTTGGCCCTTCATCCAGTGATAAATCTCTTACGAGTCCATACTATTTTGTATGAGTTAATGAAATAGCAAATTTTTTATAAGCAAGAGTTGAGAATTTAAACTTAAAAACTGAAATGACTGAATTCTAGTGAAGAACTTAATTGTGCAATGATTTTAACATTTGGTATGTGCAGTTAGTTAATGTTTCAATAAACTACTATGAAATAAGCTTAACTAATTTTGCTGTGTTACAGCAAACATATTCTAATGTTTGAAATGCAGTGGAGTTGCTTGATGGCCAAACAATTAAACAAACAAAAAATCATGATGAACTTAATTATGGCAGAGGTCATAAATCAGAATTGTGGAATGACTGCAAAAGGGGCTGGACAATGCTTAAATCTCAGCTCTGTTTCAGGGGTTGAAAATGCATGTGTAGCTCTAGTTGCTGATCAGATTTAGAATTTAATAGAAACATTTTAATTACTAGTAAACTAGATATTTTGATGATCAACGTGTTGACTTGTCTAGAAAATATGGATTTTAAAATAATGTGTATAGACATTGTTTCAGTTAATTTTTATTTTCTTTTTCTAATACCTAGGGAGATTTGTGTTTTGTTAGTTCCCTGCTCAATATTCATTCTTTCAGAAAGGGAGAAGTTTGAAAAATACTTCTGAATTTCTATTTCCAATTCAATAAACTACTGGCTCAGAAAACTAGAGTATAACACCACTTCTAATCTGGCTTCTTGTGACAATTTTAACTTCTGTTTTTATTAGTTTTTATTTTTTTGTTTTGTTTTTATTTCATAAAAATAGACAGTGTGACCAGTGTGCTGCTCATAAATTTGTAGTAAACGTAGAGAAATATATTTCAGTCGCTCAGTGTACATTAATGCATCACTCAGTCTAATCTCAAAATCTGGTCACTCTGGTCTGAATGAGACAGGTTGATTGGCAACATCTATTTCCTGTGCATACTGTATGGAGCGTGTATATAGAATATCCACATATTAGCTGCAGATGTGCCATGTTCTATTAAAACATCTAGTCAAAGGAGGAACATGAGGCATGTTGGTGAGCTCCTAGTTTCTTATCTGTGCTGCAAGAAGCAAATGGCTGAAGAGGGCTGCTAACTTTCTATACACATCTGATAATCTAAGACCTAAAGAACCCAAAGGTTTATTTCCAAATTTGTTTTCCTGGCATGTCACTCTTAGTTCTAAACTTGGGTGTTTCCAAGACTTGAGGTTAGCCTTACTGTGCATCATCCTCCAAGAAGCATAGATGGAATGCTAACCCACTTTCCTGAGCATAACTGATGCCAAATAGTAACAAAATAACTGGTTTTTGTTAATTTTATTAGTAGTCATTTTTCATTCAGATATTCCATGTTTATGAAAAAGTAGTAACAGTGGCTATTAATATGAAATTAAACTGTTAACCAGCATAAAAGCAGTATTATTAATCACTCATTGCTGATAAACTATAAATATCAGGAGTCAGTCTTCGTTGGGTCAGCTCGGATGAACTGAACATTGGAGCATATTTTGGTTGTAAAGGATGAGAGATCTTCCTGGATTAATAGACAGCTGTTAAGCTTGCAAAGGTAATATGAATCTGCTGAGCAGCAGGTTCACTACTAGTGTGTATGGAGGTACTGGTAGTAGGACAGACCCACTGTCTCACCATATTGCCAAAAGAGATTGTCTCAGAAAGGTAGCTGGCTATAGTGCAGTAGGAGCAAGAAGCAGCTTGGAATCTGAGGCTGGTGAAGATGCCCAGAGCCCAGCGGGGGAGCAAGCTGGTCCTAACGTGAGTTTACTCAGCAGTTGGATACAGATCTATACAGAGCCTGTGGTAAACCAGGAGAGACTAGGCTGGGAGATCTGGAGCCAGAAAGCTAAATAGCAACAGGGCTCTCGGGAGCTTGGACATAGTAGTCCTCCAAAGTTCATAAAGGGACAGTAACTGCATTCAGTAATTGGTTACTGTCAAGGTGTCTAAGAGGCAGACATTAGATTAGGGGAAAGAGACAGTGTGATCTGACTGAGTGGTAGGTCCAAGGAGGCTTGGCCGCTCTTTTCTTAGAGGAGATATAGGATATATATAAAAAGTTTGGTTTGTAGCCTAATTGTTGGCCCAGGGAAAATGGTCTGTGAGCAGAAGTGTGGGAGGTATTACATCAGCAACAGATGGCCATGGAGGAAGGGCCCCTAGTGAGATAAGACTGGACTTGTCTTCGCTACCACCCATGGATGCAGCTGCGCCGATGTAGCGCATCTAGTGAAGACATGGGTGCGGCCTTCCCTGGGCTGGGCGCAGGGTATGGGGGAGGTAGAGGAGTGAGCGGAGAGTGAGGCCTCAAGGGGAGGAGGCAGAGCAGAGGTGTTCAGTTTCTAGAAATTGGAAAGTTGGCAACCCTATGACAGCTGCTCCGTTTGGGTGAATGTGTGCTGCAGTCAGAGCTCCCCCTCCTCCCCCCCATACCTGCCCACCTCTCGGGCCCTTCATACCTTCTGCTCTTGGGGTCAGAGCATCTTCCTTGCCTCCATCCCATCCGTTAACAGCGGCATTCAGATTGCTATGTGGAGATTGCTAGAACCCTGCGTGGTTACAAAATTTGTATTCGCATCTGATCTGCAGACCATTTTTGTGGGTATCCGCAGACTTGCAGGGCTCTAGTTATTGGGGAAACTGGAGATTTTGGCAACTGGGTAGTGGGACTTAGTTTTTGTTTTGGTATCCATGGGGTAGTGGCAACACTTAGAACTGGGAGGAGGATATGTTTCTCTCTTTCCTCTCCTGTTTTGGACAAGGACAGTAGTAACTTGAAATGTGGTGGACAATAGTGTAGATTCCCACCTGAGGAACCCGTGGCTCTAATATTTATTACTATCTCCAGCAACTGTACATAAGCACAGAAATGGGCCATAATTGAATAGCTAACAATGTTGACATTTAACTGTTGTCTTGAGGCTTCAGAGACACCATGTTGTGATGAATACACACTTCTCTCAGAGATGTTTCAGACAATCTGCAGATGCAGATAGATATCACTGCTTGAGTTGGTTTTTGGTTCACGTTTTGGAAGGCCACCTGTGCAACAATAATGGGGAAAGACATAATTCATTCAAAATAAAAGCTTAGATTCTGGAGCACAGAAAAGGGGGAATTTTTTAAAGCCATTTATGTTACTAGGAAATTACAGTGTCTACCGGGTAACTGAAGATGGTGAGGAAAAATAAATCAGGAATTGAAATTCCTAAAGTAAATTACCTATTTTGAGTTTTCACACTTTCCAGAGGAAGAGTAAGACGTTTTTACTTCATGTTTTAGCTTTAAAAACATTTGAATGTTTCTCCTACAGTATTGGGCATTAGGGATGTGTCTCGGGTGGATAAAAATAGATTTTTTGTTGAATAAAATTTAAATTATTTTTTTAAAAAACTATTTAAAAAATCTGCATCACAAAACTTTATTTTTTGAACTTGTTAATAGTGAATTTAAAGAAAATAGTTCTCAGAGTCAGTATAATTTATTTTTAGATCAGACTTCAATAATCAAGTACATTCATCACAGTAATACAGGCACCTGTTTCCTTTTACCACATGGCACAGTCTGGGGAACAAAACTGGAAAAATGCATTGGGGGAGGGGGGATTAGGGTAAAATTTTTCCTTTTTAAAAAGAAATTTGTTTAAAGCGAAATCTGAATTTGTACTACAAAATGTTAAGGCCTAAAATTATTATAATCTCTTAAAACATCTAAATAAAAAATAAATATGCTGAATCCATGACTGAGCCTTTGTTTAAAAAAAATAATAAAAAAAAAATAAAAAATTTCCCCTTTGAGTGAAATGCTGCTTTTCTGTACAAAGAAAGAATCGGAGGAAAAACGTCTAACTTTTGAGATCAAGCTTTAAAAATATGGCACAATAGGTCATGTACTGTATTAAGGGCTTGATCCTGTGGGGGGTCCATGGGCTGTGCTACTGGGTGTGAGAGACTGGCAAAGTCATCACAGCTGTTGGAACCCAGCTTCTGTTTTCATATGACACCGTCATGATCAGGAATAAATGGTGAGTTGTCAGAATGGTGAGAGGTAAAAGGTCCCGAGGGGTCTGTATTGGGACTAGTACTATTCAATATATTCATAAATGATCTGGAAAAAGGGGTGAACAGTGAGGTGGCAAAATTTGCAGATGATATGAAACTACTCCCAAGATAGTTAAGTCCAAAACAGACTGTGTAGAGTTACAAAGGGATCTCTCAAAATTGAGTGACTGGACAACAAAATGGCAGATGAAATTCAGTGTTGATAAATGTAGAGTAAAGCACATTGGAAAACATCACCCCAACTATACATATATAATGATGGGGTCTAAATTAGCTGTTACCACTCAAGAAAGAGATCTTGGAGTCATTGTGGATAGTTCTCTGAAAACATCCGCTCAATGTGCAGCGGCAGTCAAAAAAGCAAACAAAATATTGGTAATCATTAGGAAAGGGATAGATAATAAGATAGAAAATGTTATATTGACTCTTTATAAATCCATGGTGTGGCCACATCTTGAATATTGGGTGCAGATCTGGTCGGCCCATCTCAAAAAAGATATATTGGAATTGGAAAAGGTACAGTAGAGGGCAACAAAAATTATTAGGGGTATGGAACAGCTTCCATATGAGGAGAGGTTAAAAAAACTGGGACTTTTCAGCTTGAAATAGACGACGACTAAGGGGGGATATGACAGAGGTGTATAAAATCATGATTGGTGTGGAGAAAGTAAATAAGGAAGTGTTTACTCCTTCTCATAACACAAGAACTAAGGGTCACCAAATTAAATTAATAGGCAGCAGGTTTAAAACAAACAAAAGCAAGTATTTCTTCACAAAATGCACAGTCAGCCTGTGGAACTCTTTGCAAGAAGATGTTATGAAGGCCAAGATTATAACAGGGTTCAAAAAAGAACTGGATAAGTTCATGGAGGATAGGTCCATTGATGGCTATTAGCCAGGATGGGCAGGGATGGTGGCCCTAGCCTTTGTTTGCCAGAAGATGGGAATGGGTGACAGGGGATGGATCACTTGGTGATTACTTGTTCTGTTTATTCCCTCTGAAGCACCTAGCCTTGGCCGTTGTCAGAAGACAGAATATTGGGCTAGACGGACCTTTGGTCTAACCCAGTCTGGCTGCTGCTATGTGCACTGAGCCCACCTGTGTGGGCTCATACTCCTGTTTTATAGTTTCTCTGTACCTGAGCTTTGAGTGTTCACTTCTCGAATTATGAATATTTGTTACCCCACACAACATGGAAATTTACTCTCTAGCTCATGGAAAAATACTCCCCTGCCCTTGATTCTGGTTGGTTCTTGGCACTTCTGGTAAATGGCCTTGCTCTCTTGTGTATGCAGACAGATACGGCTGCTACTCTGAAACCTGCTACTCTGAAAGAAAGAGAAATCCATTAATTCTCAATTGCCTCCCTTTCTGTCTCTAAACAAATGGAATACTGAGCTGCAAAAGGCATGTGTATTACATGAACTGAAGTCTTGGATTTGTTTTCATTTTTCTGGGGATGGAGTGGAGGAGTTATGTAACAAGGGAGAAGTGCAGTGTTTGCAGCCAGAAAGGAGCAACACTAGTGTCAAAGTGGGACACAATAGAAAGAAGGGACAATGTTCTTCAGAATACAGCCTCTAAGTGTTAATTTCAACACTGGAGACATGAAGGGAAAAAACCTGCCATGGCTGCAGGTTGTAAAAAAAAGACCCTATTTGGGAATATTTTCAAGAAATTCCTGTACCTCTGGGTAAAAAAAAAAAAAGAAAAGAAAAAGGAACACATCCCAAATGTAAACAGTGCAACAAAGAGATGCAAGGCCTGGTTGTGAGAATGAAACGGCACTATGAAAAATATACCTCAGAAGGCAATGACTGAAGATGATGTGAACGTGTCTGAACAATCTGGATCAACTGGTTAGTAAATTTATTTTTGCATCATTCTTATGGACCTACCTGCCATGTCTTACTATGCTGGTAAATGATAAATTTAGATTATTGTCATAAATTTGTGTTTGTGTGTGGATTAATTATGAATGTCAAACTGTGTGTTCAAAATATAATTGGAATTTTTACTTGTGTGAGTATCAGTTAAATTTTTACTGTTAATGCTGGACTTCTGAAATTATTTTTAATTGCTGAGCATAGTCAAACATTGTAGGTGATGTTTCCTGTTTAAAAGTAGTTTTATTAGACATTTATGAATTTTAACATTTCATGTCTTTCAAGATGGTCAGTATGTTGCTTAAGGATTTAAGTAGATTTAAGTTCTTATGATTTATTAATCTTTCATTTACAGTCTCACTTTTGTTAAAGCAGTGCTCTGAGTAATAGTGAGTGACTTTTTCCCCTGCTTTTTTGTTTTTAGGGTCTATCTTAGACATAAGGAATTATGAACGTCCATCTACAGTGTCTACAAATTCAGAGTTTCTGCTGGTACCACCAGCTGTGCTGCAGCTAAACCTTTATTTATTAAGGGCTGGGCTATTTTGTTGTCAATGTGTGAAGAAAATCTTGACAAAATAGATGGCACTATCATAACGAAAATAATCAACATCGGATTAAAATGAAATGTAGAGGATAGGTTTCAGTATATTCAGCATATTTCCATAGCCTTGGACAGACTGCAGAAAGATGGCTGCTGTATTGCTCATGCTGCTGAAACTTGGAAAGAACTTTGAAGAGGTGTTGAAGAAAGAAATAACCAACAACAAAATTAAATTGCAGGCAGTAAAGAAGCAATCGATGAAGCACTGACTCCAACTCATTTTCTTGCCAGTATTCTCAACACAAAGTATCAGGGTAGATGCCTAACTGCTGAAGAAGATATTGCTGCTATGACATGGGCATCTAATAATCATCCAATCAGTCATGCCAATTACAATGAACTTCAGTGCTGCAGGTGAACCATTCAAGCAGTATGTGTTTGATGGTTTTAAAGAAAGTCACATCCCTGAAACCAGTTGGAGAACACTTCAATCTCTCTGGTCACTCGATTACAGACCTAAAAGTGGCAATTCTTCAACAACAAAACTTCAAAAACAGACTTCAACGAGAGACTGCTGAATTGGAATTAATTTGCAAACTGGATACAATTAACTTAGGCTTGAATAGAGACTGGGAGTGGATGGGTCATTACACAAAGTAAAAGTATTTCCCCATGTTTATTCCCCCCCCCCCCACTGTTCCTCACAGGGTCTTGTCAACTGCTGGAAATGGCCCACCTTGATTATCGCTACAAAAGGTGTCATGCGTTCCCCCCTTCCCCCCCCCCCCCCCCCCGCTCTCCTGCTGGTAATAGCTCACCTTAAGTGATCACTCTCTCTTCTTAAAGTGTGTATGGTAACACTTATATACACAGAGAACATGGAACAATGAATCTCCCCACTGTATTTTCCACTGAATGCATCTGATAAAGTGAGCTGTAGCTCACAAAAGCTTATGCTCAAATAAATTTTAGTCTCTAAGGTGCCACAAGTACTCCTTTTCTTTTTGCGAATACAGACTAACATGGCTGCTACTCTGAACACTTAAACTGTGGAAGTCACTAGCTAAGCAGCTGGACCTAGAGTTTGTTGAAGTGCTAAAACAGCTTTTCAGAACAATAGCTTCTTTTGCGGGTATAAAGAATATTTTCTTTGTTTGAACTAATTCATTCAAAGTTGAGAAATTGATTGGGAGCTGAAAAATTAGGAAATTCTTTTTCTCTTTCGGTCTATGAATAAAAACAAGGAAGGAGGGTATGAGATCTACTGGGTTTATAAGTCTGAAAAGCAGTTTAAATAGCTTAGGAGACTCTCATTTTCAGGGGAATTAGCAAGTAACAACTTAAGCTCTAGTCACTTTCACTTTGTCATATTTGAAAAATTTTACAGGCTGGCCTGAAACAATGTTTAATTCACTGACTGCAGTTAATCCTTCTGTTCCTTTAATAAATCATTTAATTGTAAAAGTGAAACATGTTTTGATGAGAAGTTCATGTATCAAAACATTTAAGGGTGTTTCAGTAAAAATTTTTATGTGCTTTTTTGTTTGTTTAAATTACAGTCCATCCTAATGCAGCTTAGCACAAATATAAGCAAAAAGTTAATTAACTAGTAAATAAGCAATATATCAATCACCATTTTCTAACGTACTGAAAATGTACAATTAATATGAAAATATTAAACGGTATAACTGCTTAAATAAATGTAAAAAGTTAGTGTACCCTCCTAGCTAGCAAACAGATGTACCAAATGTAGTGCCAAGGGCTCTCTTTAGTTGTAAATCAGCATGTCAGCCAGTGAGAATGCACCTTTCTTTAGAAAATAACTGAAGTACAAATGGGAAAGTTGATTTAAAATGGATTATTTAAATTGAGGCTTTCCACCTGGTAATTTAAATCCATTTCAAATCACCTTGATTTAAATCAGTCTGCTCTTGAGTATCCTTAGTTAAAGGAGCCCAACTCTTCATATGCATTCCACAGGTCAAACAGAGTCTAAGCATGACTGTGTAGAGGTTCAGATACAAGATGTAACTTTCAGCAATCCTTCCCACAAAAATGGTACCCATAAACAAGACTGAAAAAAATCATCACTTACTGGAGGGATTTAACTCTGCTTCCATTGAAGACCATAGTAGTAATCCCCTTGACTTCAAATGGAGCCGTGTTAGGCCAGTGTTTAGCACTTTGAAAATCCAACCTTAAAATCATACACACCTATGCATTGGGGCAAGTTAAGAAATAACACTATTTTTATTATAGACTATGATACTAACCTCTGTGTGCTGCCTGTGTAGGTGATAGGTGCATTAGGAATTACTTAGATAGTTTTGGCATACACTTATTTTTAAAAAAAAAAAAAAAACTTGCCTTGTTTGTTGAGGTCTTTATCTTTAGCTAATTTTAACTTATCCTGAAAACCACCATAAATGAGACTGGCTTGATAAGTACTTCCAGAATGAAGATTCAGAGTTAAGGCAACTGTCTGCAAAGTGATTAATGATTAAGTGGTTTGGCTAGCTTCATGTGAAACATTAGGAAATAACTGTTCTTGCTGTCTGATGTGTCTGAATTCTTAAGGTTTTCCCTTCGTAAAAGGAAAGAGTAAGAAACTTGTTCGTGGCCTATTAACTGATTCATTAATGAATCAAGACTGGTTTGTATCTATCTGGTTTACCTTGTAGTAAACTATTCAGGCAGAAAATTTTTTGATTGATAATTCTTCATGACACACAGAGTGAAATCATGCTCTCAGTGAAGTTTATGGAAGTTCTGCCATTTTCTTTATTGGCAGCTGGAAAACACCCATAATGGCAAAAAGATTAAAAATACTAATGACAAATCTGACAAGTTGCTTTTTCTGCACTTTCTGCACTGAGAAGCAGACTTTCTTTTTCAGGCCTGTGTGACTGTAAAGCATTTTAAACACCTGCAAAACTTAGTACTGCAAATCACTGACTACTTCCTTGTCTAACACGAGCTATAAAGCTGGTTTCCCTTATTGTTGCAAGTCTTGATTTATTAAGTGATGGCGTAAACTGAGCACAGTCTTCACTTGCATAAATTCCATACCCTGCCTACCTCTTTAAAAATAATTTCCGTACCAAGCAGGAAATATAACTTTGAGTTTCTTGTCATGGAGAAATGTCTGTAGTGGGGACGTTAGCTGTTGACTGATCTTTGGACTACTTTGATCCTGGCTCTTGAGGAACTCAACCTTGCCTTTTTTGAGAGGGTCAAGAGAAGTGGCCAGTGATGCTATTGGTGTCAGTCTAATTTGGTGTTTCAGCTTTTTCATGTCCCATATAAAACATCAGTTTCCCAGCACTTTGGGGTTTTCTTCTTTTTAATACTTTTGAGCATAAATATAACTAAAATATAGCTTGCATAGCCACAACAATATATAGTAAGTGGATATAAAAGGAAGAATAAAGCAGAAAACAGCAGTAGTTATTCATAGTAGTATTTGGTCATTGTAACTGAGTTGAAAATGTATCCAGCGTAGTGCTAGTACAGTCTGTGTCGTCCCCGTCCCCCCCAAGAATTAGGGTACTGTCAGTCAAATATAAAAAACCCTATTAAGGTGTACTCAGAAATTTTCTGCTGTATGGGAATGGGAATAGTTTGACATCTGTGAAACTCTGAACATCATCTAAAGTTTTGAAATCACCTTGGCAAGGAAAAAACCTTAAGGTAGTTTGGGCTTAATTTCACTATTCTGTTAGGAAGCTTTTTTTAAAAAAAAAAAAATCGAAACCATTCACAAATATTAAGCTATGTTTTGAGTTTTTCCTAGTATTCTTGGAGCATTTTAATTCCTTTTTGGATGTGGGGAGGTATTCTGTTATCAATATTTGGCATAAAAAATGTAATAGGTGCGTGTATATATGTGTGTGTATATAGATATATTTAAAGGAGCTATTAAAATTACCATAATGGCCAAGACAAAATTCTGTAGAATTAGCATGCTTCAGGTTGCAAGCCAGAACTGGGGTAAATCATGTCAAGAATGAAACTCATTAGTACAGAAACCCAATTTCTAAAAAGCTTCTCAAGTAGAAAGATTCTGCTAACATAAAATAGGCTAAATATTGGGCCTAGCAACTTTACATGTTTGTTACATTTGTAATATTATTTGCAGTTGTATGTACTATGGGGCTTCATATTTTTCAGAAAGACTGATACGGTTAATTGTAGCTTTCCAGGTCAAGAAAGGAAGTTCCATATTGTTTTTCTGCAGCAGATTCCTGTTGCTATGCAACAAACAGAATGTCACTTAGTACAGGATATATTAAATTTGTATTCTCTGCACATATCTCTGCATGTTCATACTCCAAGGGGAGGTTATAGTTCAGGCTTTCTACGGAAGACTTAATGTGATATATACATTTACATTTTTCTTCAGATGCTTGCTGTAACTCTGGTTACAAGTAAGTACTTGCCTAGCCATTTTTTATTTTTCAGATGTAAAGGACACCTGTGCAATATGATCAGACTTCTAGCCAGACAAAAAGGGGTGTTTGTTGTGTTCCTGGCAGTAGAGTTATATTGCCAAGCAACGTCATAAGATTTCAAAAGAGGGAGAGACGTTTTTGTGTGGAGAAGTTTAATAGTAGTTTGTGGATTCTGAAAACATTTAAATATAAATATGAGCCAAAATAATTCCATTTCAGTGTCATATGAAATCCTGGGCCAAAACCTTACATTGGCTTTTAATGATTTTAATTAACTTTACCATTTGAATTTGAAACTTAAAAAAAAAAAATCTAGAGACTGTCTCTAGATGGATTCTGGAATAAATGTAGTATGATGTTTGGGAAATTACTTTCTTCCTGTGTGGGCTGTGAAACAAACACTTAAGTAATTTACATTTTCAGTTATCTTTCTTGTCACTTGTCATGTTTAGTAGCCTAGTTTGATTTCCATAGGGGACATGGTATGGGGACAAGAGTGGTAGAAAATAATATAAACTCTCCAAAATAAGTCTCGTCTCTCTTTAAGATATTATCAGATTCACTAGTGAGACACTGAAGGATAACTGTTTCACTACACTTTGCTGCAGCCAATGTTTTAATGTGCAAGTTCGTATTTCAATGAATGTTTTACTACCTTGATGAAACTGCTTGATGAGACACAAGAAACGTCTAGGTTTAAGAACTAGTGGGCTGTTGATTTGATCTTCATTTCAAAATGCCTGGGAAGAATGCCATGCATGTGAAACAAGGTGTATGTATTTCAGTGGTTTATATGTTACCATGCAAAAATCTATCCCTTACACATACATATTTGTTAATTTGTACTACTGTTTTTTAAAAAAAAAGTACAGAATGGAATGTGTGTGTGAGAGAAATTGTGGTTAATGCATGTTAAGTGAAATTGTGGTTAATGCATTGGCATATGCAGTTGTATTCCAAGGTTTATAACTATTTGTGAGACACTAATCACTATTAATTGTATATGAAAATTCAATGAGTTGTGGAACTAAATTTTGGTTAACGCTTGAAAATTTACCTCCTGGATTTTGAAACCAACTTAATTTTAGATTAGATTTTGTAAGTAACTTAAACATTGACATTAGCATATGAAATACTGTTGCTTTTGCTGGCTTTTATGGTTTGAGGCTTTGCTTTGTGTAAGGTATCTATATGTAGCATA
Organism: Lepidochelys kempii; assembly: GCF_965140285.1. NCBI lineage: Eukaryota > Metazoa > Chordata > Testudines > Cheloniidae > Lepidochelys > Lepidochelys kempii. The sequence goes on from NC_136382.1 coordinate 159,322,946, forward strand.
CTTGTTTTAAACGTGCAGCAGACATTCATAAATTGTTTCGTCAATCTCATATGAGTACTGTACTTGTTGACTTGAATTAAAATGCAGCAGAAATTGAACATGTACAATATGAAGCTATGCAAGACTAAAAATTATTTAATCTTACACGTTCTCTTATTTTACACTTAAAATGCCTTTTAAATTTGGGAAAGTATATGCAAAAAGGAGTAGCTAACTTCATAGCCCTAACCACACCAATTTGTTAATTGTGGTATGTTCAGTTTTATGCTCCATAATCAACTGAGTGCTTCCAGAAACACTTAGGTTGTTTTGTTCTGCAATATACACACAACACAAGTCCTATAACTTTTTGCGGGAGGGAGCTGAAAGAAACTACAGCATTCTTCTGTCGCAACATAGCTGTCCCCAACAGCCTAATAGCTTAAAAAACCCTTCTTCCCTGCTATAATATCAACACTGAAATTACTTTGAAAAGCCTCTCCCCTTCCAAGATGCATCTTCTCTTCCCTCTGCCTCCCTGCTTTACAGAGCTGTTTGGGGGAAAAGATCGAGGCTGGCCATGCTTCTAATAATTGCTTACCAATATAACTTTTCTTCTTTGTTTAAAGCTAAACTTTACAGCTTTAAGAATTTCCAGTAAGTTTCTTACACAAAAAACTGAGTTGAAATAGTCTGTGTTCTTTTTTGGAGAATTAGAGTAGATGAAGGGAAGGAAGAAATAATTTAAACATGAGGCTGACAGGTTTAGTATAATTTGTACAACTTTTAAATTATGGACACAATTAATCTCAATATGTCTTGTGTGAAATTGTTTGTCCAACATATTCATAAATGATCTGGAAAAAGGGATAAGCAGTGAGGTGACAAAATTTGCAGGTGATACGAAACTATTCAAGATAGTAAGTCCAAAACAGAGTTACAAGAGATCTCTCAAAACTGGGTGACTAGACAACACAATGGCCAATCAAGACAGCAAGAGCTGTTAACTGCCAGCAAACATAATTTTAAAAAGCTGTGAATTCTTTACCTTTCTTTCTCAGTCTTCTGGTTTGTTTATTCTCTCTCCCCTTACCTTCTTGAGTCCCTTGTGTTATCTTAATTTTTTTTAAGACTCGCACATTAATACTCTGTAACAAACACAGTGGTAACTTAAAAATGAACAAAAGGGAATGGAAGGGCTGCAGCTCAGCAGCATTTTAATTAAATTCCACATTAATGGCTATCATACCAGAGTAGTGTGAGACACCATACTTGGTTAATTTGTTTGATCTTCTGTACCAGTCCAGGTGCCCAGACTGTAGTTCCTCCCACTGGCAGGTGGAGACAGCTCATCCTCTGGAGGCTCCTTTTCCATCACAGACATACCCAGAAGAAGGTCGGTCTCCCTTTTTGCTCTGTAGCACAGTCAGGTAAAGAAATCCTGCTGGGAACTAGGAACACTTCAGCTCACACCTAGTATGTGTGGATTCCAAACCTCAGATTCTTCTTGAAGGAAAAACAAAAGCAAGAAAAGGGCATCTTTCCCCTTTATGCTATAAATATCATAAAGGGAAGGAAATTCTTGATTTGGGGGAAGGTATGCCTCGCCTGATGAGAGCTGGGAAGGAGAGATACCAGAGCAGGGAAAGGTAAGTGGTAGGGGGCAGCAAGACATCCTTGTTCTATAAGATTTCTTAGATGTTACCCACCCACCTACACAAAGATGTGGAAAGCAGTGGTCCATGACTGATGTGTCCTTGTAAGAGCATGATCACATTACCCTATGACACCATTAGACACAAGTGCTGACAAGATCTGAGAATGGGTACAGGTGTCCTGGAGGTAGAAGGGACTGCATCCCTAAGAGACCTACTAGGCAGATTCAGGCATTGCTGAAGAGTCTTTGAAGTCTCATATGTGTCTTCGCAAGCTTTGATTTAATACTATGTATGCATTTAGAGCTGGGACCAGAAGGCTACAGAAATTCAGCAGGTTCTCAGCACAGGACTGTCTGAGTTAACCAAAACTACTACTTTGAGTGATGGTCCCTATTTTATTTTACTATGGGTCATGCATGCTCACCATGCGTGACCCACAGGGTGGATTGATGGGCTCTTCAGTTCCTTCTCACTGCCACTTGGTCTGGGTTGGAACCCTTAATGTCCACAGTTTTGATGTCATTCTGCAATATCACTTGAGTTGTAAATGGTTCATAGTTTTAGTAGTTTTTAATAGCTTTCAATAGATTTTATTAGTTTGAATACTACTTAGATTTAGATTAGCCTGTGGTTAGGGCCCTACCAAATTCATGCTCCATTTTGGTCAATTTCATGGCCATAGGATTTTAAAAATAGCAAATTTCATGATTTCAGCTATTTTAAATCTGAAATTTCATGTTGTAATTATAGGAGTTTTGACCCAAAAAGGAGGGTGTGTGTGTGTGTGTGTGGAGGGGGTTTGCAAGGTTCTTGTAATACACCCCACCCCCCCTTACTTCTGCACTGCTGCTGGTGGGGAGTTGCCTTCAGAGTTGGGCTCCCTGCCAGCAGCCCCTTCTGCAATCCTTTTTGGGTCAGGACCCATAATTTGAGAAGTGCAGGTCTCCCCTGTGAAATCTGTATAGTATAGGGTAAAAGTGCATACAAGACCAGATTTCACAGGGGAGGCTAGATTTCACAGTCCATGATGCATTTTTCATGGCTGTGAATTTGGTAGGGCTCTATATATGGTGGACCCCCTCTGTGCCTGTTCAGGTACCAAACTATGCCCAGGACTTCGGACTTCAAACTCTGCGCCTCTTGTCCACTGTCCTCCTTGGTTACCGAAGACCATCAATGCTGCCTCTGCTGTCTGGGGTAAGCTCACATCTTGGCTCGGTGAAGTATTTGCTGGTCATTCTCCAGCTGTACCCAAGAAGCGTGAGCACTTTGTCTCTGCAAGTACCTTATGGAGAAAGCCATGAGACCCCAATTGGACCCAGGCCAAGGAACTTTCCTTACATCAGCTTGAATCAGCAAGGAGTGTGCCCCCCTGCTGTATAGTCACTGTGGTGCTGGAGAATCCATCCCCACAGACCCCAAGGTGGGGCCTACTTGGGAAGTTAGGAAGCACCGTTCCCCTCCCCCCCCAGCACCAGCAGGGGTTCCAAGCCAGCTACACCCCCCCCCCCAGCACCTGTGACACCCCCAGCCTGCTCCCCTGAGCACCCGCGGTCCTCCAGCCCAAGTTTTAGTTAGTGGTATATAGTAAAAGTCATGGCCTTTTTTTTTTAACTAAAAATACTTGTGACTAAAACGTAGCCTTAGTCATGACTACTATTCTGTCATGTTTCTATTATCCCTATAATACCTGATTTCATGTCCTGCACCAGTAGTTTTAGTTCCTCCATTTTGTAACCCAGGCTCCTTGTGTTGGTGTACAAACACCTGAATTGTTGCTGCTTGTTTTCGCCCCACATTTCTCGCCCGATTGGATACAGTCATTCTACTGCCAGTATCACCTATCTGACTGGTATCCGCACTGTCCTTCCTCTTAATGTCCATTCTTCTACCCACTTCTGTTCCTTTCCATTGCTGTATCCTTTATTTCTTGATTTTCCTCCCTCTCAATGTTAAAATCAGGCACGCAGATTACATGAACATCTCCCAACTGTCTCCCTGAGTTTAAAGCTCTTTTAATCAGTTGTGCCAGCCTCCATCCCAGAATTCTATTTCTCTCCCTAATCGGGTGGAGTCCATGCCATGAGAACAGTCCTCTGTTCATGAATGCCTCAGTGGTCAAACATCTCAAAGCCCTTCTTACAGCAACTGCTGCCTGAGCCATCCGTTGATAGTCATCTTGTCGCCGCCTTTTCCCCTTCTCTAGGGACAGGCAGAATCCTACTCAAGATCACTTGAGCCTCCATTTCCTTAGGCATTTTCCCCAGCATGCCATAGTCTCGTTTGATAAGTTCCAGCGAAAATCATTTGTTCTGACATGAAGGACAGTTAGTGGATTCTTTTCTGCTCCCACTAGGATCCTCTTCAGCCTCACATCCACATCCAGTATCTGAGCTCCTGTCAGACAGCACACCCTTCTGTTCTCCGGATCAGCTCTGGTGACAGGCCTATCTGTTCTTCTTAGTAGCCTTTTCCTGATGATGGAGTGATTTTCCAGCCTTTCCCCTGTTTTTTCTGGCTGCAAGTCTAAATACAGTGCTGTTAGAAAGATGTTGGAATGCTGGAGATTATTGGAGGAGGTTAAGTAAATGGCAGGAGTCACAATGGAATTTGTGGGAGCTGGAAGCTGCTCACACTTCATCACAAGATCTGGGATTGTCGCGGAGGGCGGGGAGGCAGTACCCTTAAAGGAATTATATCTGATAAATTGTGATGTGATTGTAAAAAAAAAATAAATAAATAAAAAAAACACCTTAATGAACACACTACACTGGGTTATAGTCGTGTTTATATTGAGCTTAAAATATTTGAGCTGCTTCCATGTTCTTTAAATTCATGAAATTTCGCCCAAGAATTAAGTATACAAAATACCATGAGATTGTAGACTATTTTTAAAGAAGCAATAATCTATATATTAAAATTAAAACTTTAATGGAGAGTCTAATACATTAAGTAAGATTTTGTAATTGCTAATCATTCTGTTTCTTCTAATATAGTATACACGAGTAATTGGTTTTTTAGAGCAAAATATTTCCGCTGAGAGGAATTTTTGAATTGAAGTGTCTTTGTCTTGTAATAACTTGGAATGGATTATAACTAATTTAATTAAGATATAATTAGTAGTACTTGTGGCTTATCTCACAGCTGTACTGACTGACAAGACAGGTGCATCTCATCTCTTGCTTACCTGCTCTGTGCATTTTTTCATAGTTCTCTGAATCTCTTAGTACTCTGTGCCAGCATTTAGAACATGCTTTCAGTAACTCTGTAGCAACCATCTAAACCTTCACTTTCATGGTTGCTAGTCATATGGCAAATAAGCTATTGAATTTGTAATTGTGGCTTGTTTCTGGGAGCATACTGGGTCTCCTGTCAATCTGGCAGACTGTTTTTCTGGTGTTAGCATTGTCTATTTGCTGACTCTCCACTTAAGTCCTTTTTAGTCATCACAGTGCTTCAGTTGGGTTGTCTTAGCAAACCTGTTGCAAAAAAAAATTGGAGCACAGGGCTTTAATGTGTTGTATTCCTTTCAGAAAAATGGCAGAAAGTGGAGGAAGGAAATGCAAATATAAACGAACTGTAGCTTTGCATGTTGCCAGTGTGGAGTCCTTCTGCCAATTATGTGCTATAGAGTGGAGAAGTGTGGGCTTATGTCTCCTGACATAGGGTTGGGGAATGAACCTAAAAGGTGGCTCTGAAAACAAGGAAGAGCACATTGTGTGGGGTGAATGTGTCAAGTCTTTGTTCAGATTCCTTAAAACAACAACTTTGCCACTTACCTAGCATCTGTGAAGCACTTTCTCTGTCAATATGTGCTTCTGTTTACATGGTCTTATGAGTTTGCCTTATGTCAACTCAGTATTGCCATTTATGCTCCCTGTGTAGCTGTGCTTTTTGCTTCGATGGTGCAAAATTATGATTTCAGGTCCGAATAATTTCAAGGAAAAGCGATTACCTTGACCTATTTCTGTTTTCTATGTAGGTTTTTTCTGAACTGTCTTGTAACCTGCTGGGGAGTAATACATTTGCCAGGACAAGCATCCAGGTGTTGTATTATCTTAAGTCCTAGAATCAAAGTTTATGGTGGGAAGAAACTTGTTATCCAATCCACTTGCTTGTCCGTTAGAAATTCCCTGTGTTATGCCTTCTTGGGCTTGTCTACACATAACAGCACTGCCGCTGCACTGATGCAGCTGTAGTGCTTAATGAAGATGCTGTCTACACTGATGGGAGAGCTTCTCTCGTCGTTGTAGGTACTCTACCTCCCTAAGAGGTCAATATAGCACTGTCTACACTGGGGGTTAGGTTGGTATAACTGCATTGCTCAGGGGTGTAGAAAATCCACATCCCTGAGTGTCATAGTTATACTGACATAAGTCTGTAATGTAAGCCAAGCCCTGGCGATTTGCTTACTTTTAAATAACAAGAGAAAAAAACTACCAGTATTGGATCAGAAGTGCATTAGTTGCACACATGAATTAAGATGGACACCAAATACTGGTACTTTGTAGTAGATTACCAGAGGAATTTCAGCATTCAAAAACCTCTGGGGTTTCTAAATTTATTATTTGTATCACAATAGCTTGTTGGGGCCTCAGTCATAGCTCAAGGCTCCATTGGCTTGTTGCTGTACAAACACAAGAGAAGAACCACCCATATACCCTCAAGAGTTTACAATCTTAGTATAAGACAATAGACAACTGGAGAATAAAAATCAGGGGGAGCATAAGGTAATTATGAAACAACACTTGTCAGTATGATAAGCAGCAATCACCACACATCAGATATCTAACCATTGTCAAGTTGTTTGTAGGCAGCAGAGGAGGGGTTGGAAGGAAGCTAATGAGGTGATTTTGCAGATACACAAGGGGTCGCATGGAAAAGCATGTAAGCTTGATGAGAATGAAGTACTGGCTTGGATTTGGCTAGGAATTGTGCGTTAGACTTCAGTGAGAGCAGTTTCAGTGATGTGCAAGTGTCAGAAGCAGGATTGGAAGAGTTTCTAGAATAGAATAAGAGTAGTGGAACTCCAAATTGCAGTTGTAGATGGTGCAATCAGTGAACTTGGGAGATGAATGGAAGAAGGATGATTGAGATGGTGTGTGTAGAAGGAGCAGAGTTAGCTGCAGAGGCAAGTAGGATCAAGGGTGGAGAGACTAATGCACCCTTGTATTTTGAAGGAGGAGGAGAGTAAGAGGTTGAGAAAGGGGCAAGGGAGATCAGAAGATGGGATGGGGTTACTTGGGCAAGTGGAAGATTAGACGGTGAGCAGACAAACTTCCCAAAACAAACTCCGACTCCTGTCGCTGATGGGAAAGGGTGGGGAGGTTGTGTTGGATCTTGATTTTTCTCTTCGAAAAAATCTGAGATTCTGTGCAGAAAGGAAAGTGGGTACAGATGGTAGGAGCGTCTGGAGAGGAAGTTAAAGATGCTTTTAGAAAAGGCATTACTTTGTGTAACGGTGTACATGGCAGAGGGGCATTGCTGGCACATAATGGCGTATATCACATTGGTAGATGTGCAGGTGAACAAGCCTCTGATAGTGTGGCTGACGTGATTAGGCCCTATGATGATGTCCCCTGAATAGATATGTGGACACAGTTGGCAACAGGCTTTGTTGCAAGGATAGGTTCCTGGGTTAGTGGTTCTTTTGTGTGGTGTGTGGTTGCTGGTGAGTATTTGCTTCAGGTTGGGGGGCTGTCTTTAAGCGAAGACTGGCCTGTCTCCCAAGATCTGTGAGAGAGACGCCACTAGCCATCACCTTCAGCCCCCAACTAAAAAGTCTCCAGCACATCATCAAGGATCTACAACCTATTCTGAAGGACGACCCATCACTCTCACAGATCTTAAGAGACAGGCCAGTCCTTGTGCCAGCAGTGCCCCTCTGCCATGTACATTGGCCAAACCGGACAGTCTCTACATAAAAGAATAAATGAACACACATCAGACATCAAGAATTATAACATTCAAAAACCAGTCGGAGAACACTTCAATCGCTTTGGTCACTCGATTACAGACCTAAGAGTGGCAATTCTTCAACAAAAAAACTTCAAAAACAGACTCCAACGAGAGACTGCTGAATTGGAATTAATTTGCAAACTGGACACCATTACATTAGGCTTGAATAAAGACTGGGAGTGGATGTGTCATTACACAAAGTAAAACTATTTCCCCATGTTCTCCTCCTCTCCCCCCCCCCCCCCCCCCCCCCCGGTTCCTCTCACGTTATTGTCAACTGCTGGAAATGGCCCACCTTGATTATCACTACAAAAGTTTTTTTTGTCTCCTGCTGGTAATAGCTCACCTTATCTGATCACTCTGGTTACAGTGTGTATGGTAACACCCGTTGTTTCATGTTCTCTGTGTATATAAAATCTCCCCACTGTATTTTCCACTGCATGCATCTGATAAAGTGAGCTGTAGCTCACAAAAGCTTATGCTCAAATAGATTTGTTAGTCTCTAAAGTGCCACAAGTACTCCTTTTCTTTTTGAGGATAAAGACTACCACAGCTGCTACTCTGAAAGATGCTTTTGTCTTTTATAATGACAGTGAATTATTGTGAACAACAGGGATGCTTACAACTTTCTCGGTCCAGTCCAAACCCGTAAACCTCAAAAAAGCAGACTTTAACAATCTCATGGGTAAGGTCCCACAGGAAGAAAATCTAAGGGAAAAGAGGATTCAGGAGAGCAGACAGTTTCTGAAACAGGCAATATAAAAGGCATAAGAGCAACCTACCTTGATATGAAGGAAAGGTAGAAAGACTATTAAGGGGTCACTATGGCTCCATCAGGAGGGCCCTACCAGTTTCACAGCCGTGAAAAATGTGTCCTGGACCTTGAAATAAGCCCTTCCCCCTGAAATCTGATCTCCCCCTTGCTGTTGGGAGTGCCCCAGTCAGAGGTCTCCTAGCTGCAAGTCCCAGCTGGGCTTGAGAGGGAAAGGATTTGTCCTACCCCTGCATGGTCGCTCTTGCTCTCAGGGGGAGATCTGACCCACCTCAGAGTGCCTGCCCCTCCTTCAGGAAGCTCCCTGTCCAGCACCGGAGGTTCCTGCAGCTGGAGGAGACTTGTGGAGGTGGGTCTGATATCCCCCTGCTCCTGGAAGCGCCCCAGTCAGGGAGCTCCTAGCTGAGTGTCCCTGCTGGGCTGGAGAGAGAGACACGACTTGTCCTTCCCTTGCATGGCAGCTCGGGGAGGAGGGGCGATCAAAGCCACTTCCGGGTACATTTTAGGTCAGGACCCCCATGGTTACAACACCGTGAAATTTCAGATGTAAACAGCTGAAGACGTGAAATTGACCAATTAAAAAACCCTCTGGCTGTTAAATTGATTAAAATGGACCCTGCATTTGGTAGGGCCCTATCCATCAGGATTTCCTCAATGTCCTGAAAGTCAAAAAAAAAAAAAAAAAGGAATCCTACAAAAAGCAGAAACATGGACAGTTTAAGGATAAGTACAAAAGAACAACCTGGGCATGTAGAGGATAAAATCAGAAAGGTCTTATAAATACAATAGGAAGAAGAGAAAGTAAGTAAAGTGTAGATTCACTCCTTGCTTAACGTTGTAGTTCTGTTTCTGAAAAATGTGATTTTATGTGAAACGAAGTTAAGCGAATCCAATTTCCTGATAAGGATTCATGTAAATGGGGAGGTTAGGTTCCAGGGAAATTTTTTTCACCAGACAAAAGATGTGGGTGGGTGTGGGTGTGTCTCGTATATATAAAAACAATTTAATGCTGGTACACAGCGGTGATTGTGAAGCTTGGTTGAGGTGGTGAAGTCTGAGGGTGGGATATTTCCCAGAGAACGCCTTACTGCTAAATGCATCTGAAGAAGTGGTTTTTTACCCCCGAAAGCTTATGCCTAAATAAATCTGTTAGACTTTAAGATTCCACCGGACTCCTTGTTGTTACTGCTAAATGATGAACTAGCAATCAGCTTGAGCCTTCAAGGGTTAACCCATTGTTGTTAATGTAACCTCACACTCTATAAGGCAGCACGAATGGAGGGAGGAGAGGCAGCGTGGCAGACAGAGAGAGACACCATGTGTGAGAGAGAGATGCGCATTGCCCCTTTAAGTATACTGACTTCATTCTAAGTACACTGCCTTTTTAAGTAGATCAGCAAGTTGAGATAAAAGCTGCTGCCAGGAAGTTCCCTCCGTCCTGAGCCCTGTCATGTTTCCCTCTCCCACCATGGAAATGGAGTAAGTGGGGGGCAGAAGTGGGGGGAGGGGGACACTCTCACATTAGCCCCCTCTTCCCCCTGCTGCAGAGCAAGCAGGAGGCTCCAGGGAGCAGCTCCAGGGCAGAGGGCAGGAACAGTGCATGGCAGTGGGGGGACGGACAGCTGAACTGCTGGCAATTGGTAGCCTGCTGGGCCGCTGCCACACAGGCAACTTAGGGGAACAGGGGGCTGCCAGTCCACCCTGGTTCCAAGCCCCCACCAGCTAGCTCCAACAGGCTGCTCTTCCTGCAAGCAGTGGACAAAGCAGGCAGCTGCCAAACGATGTTACAAGGGAGCATTGTGCAACTTTAAACGAGCATGTTCTCTAATTGGTCAGCAACCAAACAACGTTAACCATGACGATTTAAGTGAGGAGTCACTTTACTTAGTGGGGAAGGAGAGCTAATAATGGCTGACACCAAGAAGGCTGAGGTGGTTTAATGCCTATTTTGCTTCGGTCTTCAATAAAAAAAGCAATGCTGACTAGGCCCTTACCAAAGTTAATATTAACAAGGGGAATGGAACACAAGCTAAAATGTGAATTAACAATTCCATTTTGATTTGAGTTTTAGTATGAAATATACTTTGACCAGCTGTGCTCAATTTCATCAAGTCCAGAAGTTTTAGGATGATGGTTAATATTTTATTATATGGAATTGTCAGTTATCTCTGACATCAAGATGCATATTTGAGTAAAAACTTTCTTCTGCTTGTCCTGCAATGAAATCTTACACCTGTTTGATATTTGCCTGTTGCTGTGGAAATGGTTGCCACTAAAACAGGAAAATCAGAGGAAGAACAGATGGGCTGCAGTGGGACAAGCTCTTATTTTATTTGCATCAGGTTTGTTTTTTAATCCACAGACAAAAGAACGAATTATGAAACACAAAAAACTGAATGGATTTCTTTGACATGCAACTCCCTCTTAAGGCTTTCAGCTTTAGATCTTACAGTACAACTGGTCCGTAGATGAGATGCAACTTTAAATTTAAGCAGGTTCTAGAGCAGATTTGCGTTTCCAAGCTCTCGGAAAAGGGAGAATCCAGAAATTGTTTTTTATTAAAATTTAAGGTATAGGTTACACCTTTGTTTCTTCAAGGGCTTCCCTTACCCAACCACACAACACCAGATCCAGAGCAGGAGCAATTTAAACAATTGTTCTAAACTTGAAAATTTGTGCTGTTACAAGTTAAGATTAAAATTTGTAATGAACTAAATTATAAAAGCTATCTTTAAATCCCACTGTTGGGAAGAGTACTTTATTTGAAATTTGTAAAAATTGTTAAAGGCAAAACCACAAAAATGGAAATTAAGGCCCTGATAGTGTAAACACGTCAACAGGTACATTACTCACATGTCCTAATGACTTACTGACTTCAGTGAGACTACTCATGCTTAACAAGCATGTACATAAGTGTCTCCAGCTCTAAGAGCTAAAATTGTGTATTTAATCTTTTCTTTCAGTGATGTAAAATTTGTCATTTTAAAACTGTATTTCTTCAGTGTTGACAACAGAAAGTTAGTTTCAATAGTTTAACAATTTTATGAACTTTTTTTTATACATAGAAGACAGTTTTCAAAATAGGAGCCTAAAGTTTGGTGCCTGAGCCCATGTTTAGGTACCTAAAGATGGGATTTTCAAAATCAACTAAATAACTTAAAAGAACAAGTACAATTGACTTCACATAGCAAACCCTAGTGGAGGGTAGAGCCTTGATTAAACTTTTTCAGCTTTATTCACTGGAGGAACAGTCAGCTGTGGATAGGGAAGGGGCAGTGGCTGCATTCCTCAGTTCTCTACCCATGGGGCCACGTGAGGAGGCCCGGGATATGGGGTGGGGGGACAGAGTGCGGCATATGGGGCTGTTGGGGAGTCACATAGACTGTGGTTCAGAAGCACTAATAGGTGGGGAAACAGACTCGGGGGGAGGTACAAGAGCTAGTGGGATGACAGCTTTAAGCCAGGGTCTGAATGGGAGTGGGGGTTCAGGAACACATGGGGATGAGGGAGGAACGGTGGCTGAGTGGGGACATTTGGGGATGAAGGGAGGAGGGACATGGGGGGAGATGTGCCTGACTGAATGGGAGAGGCTAGAAGGCATCCAGGGCCCTCATGGGGGAGGCTCCCTACCAATCCCCCACACCCAACAACACTTCAGGTTTGTTCCCAGCCTCCTTCCCAGCAATTACTTCCTTCTCCCTCAGCTCCTCCGTTACCCCTGACTTCCCTAAGCCTTTGCACTGCTTCTGAAGGGAAATATGTTTCAGTATTATATTACTCAAAATTCTTTATTAATATAACTAGTAAGGAATCTTTGTCAAAAAACATTTCCTGAATCTTTTTTTGTTTGTTACAGATTCAAATGATAGGCATTTTGAAATAAATTACCAAAATAATTGAAACTGGTGGAAAGAAAAGGAGTACTTGTGGCACCTTAGAGATTAACGCATTTATTTGAGCATAAGCTTTCGTGGGAAAAAAGCTCGTGAAAGCTTATGCTAAGGTACATTTGTTAGTCTCTAAGGTGCCACAAGTACTCCTTTTCTTTTTGCGGATACAGACTAACATGGCTGCTACTCTAAAACCTGAAACTGGTGGGATTACGTTGTGTTATTTTGGCAAGAAACATACGCAGAATTTTAAAATATCGCATGCAGAATTTTTAATTTTTGGCACAGAATTCCCCCAGGAGTGTGCTTCCCATCATGCTGTGGCATTGGTTTACTACTGATCCTTTAAAGGAAGGGTATGATGTACTTCACAGCAGTGAAGCTCTAATTGAGCTTAACCGAGAGATGCGACTATATTGAATCCCACAGTAAAATGAAGACTAAAGCATATAAACCAGAAATGACTCTGATAATAGCATTCATCTGCTATGTACCCCACTCTCCTTTTTTATTTCACTTTGGTTGGAGACCTTAATATATTGAGACCAGTTCCAACTAGGCTTTAGAATTTAAGTTTTAAAAAAGTAATTGATACCTGGTCGATGTAAGTAGTAAATATTGGCTACAAATGAGTGTTCTAAATGCTGTGCTATTCAGATGTCCTAGATGTGACTCAGGTGATTTTATAGCAACTTAATTAACTGCAGGGGTGGCCAAACTATAGCAATTGATGCATGCTTACTTGTTAAAAATAGTTGGCCAGTTATTGTTACTTTCACATTCATGTTTGTAGATAGTAACATATCCATTAACAATCCATGACCATCAAAGAACAATTCTACAGAGCTTATATTTTTCTTGCTCTTGTATGTGTCAGAAAGCCAGAATTATGAAGCAAAATAAGTAACTACTCTCCAGTTGAATGTATAACAGAGTAGTTTCAACCTTTTGGGAAGTGGGAGAAATAATAATTTCTTTTTCAGGTTGATTGCCAGTGCCAGCCGTTTTTGATAACAAAATAGCTTGATATGCCAATACTGGGTTTTCATTTTTATACCTTTCTGTCAATACATGGTTGTATTTAGTAGACATTATGCATACTTACTTTTAAATGCTTACACCTACATTTCTCAAATTGCTGAAACTGATTGTTTAATTTTCACTGCAGATCCCTAACATTAAAACAGTGGCTTTAACTACTAGAATATGGTGGCATTCATCACTTTAGCAAATTAAAGCTTTTTTGCCCCTTTGCAGCCCCTCACTCCACATCTGTTGGAAAATGGCTGAGTAAGTGCCAGTCCAGTATGTACTTTGCTGGTAATGTAAAACTCACTGCATTGTGCTGTGGAGGCAACCTAGAAAGGCATGGAAAGTACCGTATATACTCGATCATAAACATTTTCACTTATCCATCTTGGGAAGGGTCGGCTTATAAAGGAACCGGTTTATGACCCATTCATAACCCGACCCTATAATTCAGGGGTTGGCAAACTTTGGCTCCCAGGCCATCAGGATAAGCCGCTGGCGGGCCGAGATGGTTTGTTTACCTTGAGTTTCCGCAGACATGGAGGTAAACCTAAGTAAACAAAGTGTCCTGGTGCGCCAGCTGCTTACCCTGAGGGGCCGGGACAGCAACTGGTGGGGAAATTTTTTGGGGGGGAGAAGCTGGGGGTCAGGAGAGTAACCCCTGTGGACCCCCCCTCCATAACCCCACCCCTAGCCTGGGACCCCCACACTCTCCCCATCCCTTCCCACCTTATCTGGGGAGGGCCAGGGGAGGATGTCCCTGGCCTGGCTGCAGCCTGCTCTGGCAGGCTGGGCGGCATGGCTCTGACAGGCCGGGTGGCGCGGCCACAGCCTGCCAACCCCGGAGCTGTAGCTGCTTCGGAGGCTGGAGGGAGAGCAGCCTGGCCAGAAGCGGAGAGGCTGTGTCCCACCTCTCCCTCTCTCTATACCCGTTCATAAGCTGACCCCCTTCTCTGATGCTTCTCCCTTTTTTTTTTTTTAAACTAAATTATACTCTTTATATTTTTTTGCTAAATATATTGGTCCATCTTTACCATTAATAGGGTTCTTTTTGCTCATCCCTTTTGTGAGCAGAACTCTACTTCAGAATGATACACTGTAAGTGAAACAATTGCTGTGCTATGGTGCTAGCAATTCTACATTGATGAAAGGTAAAATTCCTGTAGGGTTACCTTAACTTGCCCGGTAATTTTTGTGTGTGTTTTGTTTACATGTAGCGCTTTCATTTGCCTTAACTCTGCTTTTACTTTTTAACCTTAAATATCTGTTTTCTTGTCTTAATAGTGAACAGAGCATCTGCCAAGCACGAGCTGCAGTTATGGTCTACGATGATACCAATAAGAAATGGGTACCAGCTGGTGGGTCGACTGGATTCAGTAGAGTTCATATATATCATCACACAGGAAATAATACATTTAGAGTAGTGGGCAGGAAAATTCAAGATCATCAGGTAAGTGAACCTCTAATAATTTTCAATGGGAACTTAGTTTTAACTATTATACTTATTCCATTTAAGAAATCTCTGTTCAGTAAAGTAATGGGACTATCCAAAATAATAAAAATACAAATTTAGCTTATGATATCGCCCAGGACATATTGGGCATTTTCCAAACATTTGAGGAAAGTATGGTCATTGCTGTAAGGACAAACAAGTGGACAGGGAAGGAGAACAACATGAAGCAATTTATGTGCAAGCCAACTTAATTCACAGTAAACTGTTTAAGCTCTGATATCGCTAAAACAGAATTTTTCTTCCTAGACCTGCTCGATTTCCCTTCTTCTCTCACTGTCAACGCCGTCATCCTCCTAGTTACAGGCCCGCAATCCTGGGGGATTATTTTTGACTGCCACTCCCTTTCCTTTGCCCTACACATCAATGCCATAATCAAATGCTACACTTCTTCCCACTTGGCAGCTCCAACCTTTTATAGCCATCCTAAAAGCCAGATCTGTCATTCAGAAACCTCATTGTATCCAGACTCAACTACAACAGTACCCTCTTCTCTGAACTCTTTCCCCCCCCTCCTATTTTTTTGTATTACTGCCTTTCTTTCTATCCATAAAAACTGGAGCATTAAAGTCTTCAGCATAGTGATGATAGAGGAAGTTTGTGAGCTGATGAAATTGTCAGATGATAAGTTGTAAATTCAGAAGAGCAATTGACCGTGGGCAGAGCCTTTGGGTGCCCCCACAGATAATGGAAGAGGCGAGGAGGAAGAGCCAGAAGAAACAGTGCAGCTGCTCCCTGGCACCGAGCACAGAAGGGAAAGTTATCAGGTCCGCCCACCCCAGAGCTGCAAGGGGGTACTTCTCTGACTGAACTACTAAGCGCACCCAGGGATCCGCTTCTGACTCCTGGGAGCAGCAGGGGACCTCGGCACTTGTTAGTGCCTTCGACACCTGGGGATATTTTGGCCCTTCCGGCACTGCCTATGCTGCATCCCCAATCCAAGGGCAAACTAGCTATGGGCCCGCCTCAAAGGGCAGAGGCGTATTGCTGGTCTCCGGAGCAGAGGCACTGTTCCTCGACTCCGCAACCTTGATCCCCAGCTCTGCAACCATGGTCCGTGGCCATACACCCCAGGTCACTGGCTCCACATTTGCGGTCCCCACCATTGCAGCACGGATTGCCAGCCTACTCGAGGCACTGAACTCCGCATTCCCAGTACCATTCCTTCTCCCTCAACACCTTGGTATGTGCAAGTCTCCTTCCCCAAATGACCTTTGGCGTGCCAGTTGCCACCTGTACAGAATCACTCTTAACCTTCACATCACCAGTCCCCATTAACCCAGCACCGCTCTCTGGAAAGTCATTGGTTACTACCTGTTAGGCACTGGTCTTCCGTCCCTGATGTCAGCTGCAGACATGTGAGGTGGTCACTGAGGGGAGACTTGTCTGGAGCTGCAGCTAGCAAGAGATGTCAAGAGTAACAAGAAGGGTTTCTTCAGGTATGTTGGCAACAAGAAGAAAGCCAAGGAAAATGTGGGCCCCTTAATGAATGAGGGAGGCAACCTAGTGACAGAGGATGTGGAAAAAGCTAATGTACTCAATGCTTTTTTTGCCTCTGTCTTCACTAACAAGGTCAGCTCCCAGACTGCTGCACTGGGCATCACAAAATGGGGAAGAGATGGCCAGTCCTCTGTGGAGAAAGAGGTGGTTAGGGACTATTTAGAAAAGCTGGACGTACACAAGTCCATGGGGCCGGACGAGTTGCATCCGAGAGTGCTGAAGGAATTGGCGGCTGTGATTGCAGAGCCATTGGCCATTATCTTTGAAAACTCGTGGCGAACGGGGGAAGTCCCGGATGACTGGAAAAAGGCTAATGTAGTGCCAATCTTTAAAAAAGGGAAGAAGGAGGATCCTAGGAACTACAGGCCAGTCAGCCTCACCTCAGTCCCTGGAAAAATCATGGAGCAGGTCCTCAAAGAATCAATCCTGAAGCACTTGCATGAGGGGAAAGTGATCAGGAACAGCCAGCATGGATTCACCAAGGGAAGGTCATGCCTGACTAATCTAATCGCCTTTTATGATGAGATTACTGGTTCTGTGGATGAAGGGAAAGCAGTGGATGTATTGTTTCTTGACTTTAGCAAAGCTTTTGACACGGTCTCCCACAGTATTCTTGTCAGCAAGTTAGGGAAGTATGGGCTAGATGAATGCACTATAAGGTGGGTAGAAAGCTGGCTAGATTGTCAGGCTCAACGGGTAGTGATCAATGGCTCCATTTCTAGTTGGCAGCCGGTGTCAAGTGGAGTGCCCCAGGGGTCGGTCCTGGGGCCGGTTTTGTTCAATATCTTCATAAATGATCTGGAGGATGGTGTAGATTGCACTCTCAGCAAATTTGCGGATGATACTAAACTGGGAGGAGTGGTAGATACGCTGGAGGGGAGGGATAGGATACAGAAGGACCTAGACAAATTGGAGGATTGGGCCAAAAGAAATCTGATGAGGTTCAGTAAGGATAAGTGCAGGGTCCTGCACTTAGGACGGAAGAATCCAATGCACCGCTACAGACTAGGGACCGAATGGCTCGGCAGCAGTTCTGCGGAAAAGGACCTAGGGGTGACAGTGGATGAGAAGCTGGATGGATATGAGTCAACAGTGTACCCTTCTTGCCAAGAAGGCCAATGGCATTTTGGGATGTATAAGTAGGGGCATAGCGAGCAGATCGAGGGACGTGATTGTCCCCCTCTATTCGACATTGGTGAGGCCTCATCTGGAGTACTGTGTCCAGTTTTGGGCCCCACACTACAAGAAGGATGTGGATAAATTGGAGAGAGTCCAGCAAAGGGCAACAAAAATGATTAGGGGTCTAGAACACATGAGTTATGAGGAGAGGCTGAGGGAGCTGGGATTGTTTAGTCTGCAGAAGAGAGGAATGAGGGGGGATTTGATAGCTGCTTTCAACTACCTGAAAGGGGGTTCTAAAGAGGATGGCTCTAGACTGTTCTCAATGGTAGCAGATGACAGAACGAGGAGTAATGGTCTCAAGTTGCAGTGGGGGAGGTTTAGATCGGAGATTAGGAAAAACTTTTTCACTAGGAGGGTGGTGAAACACTGGAATGCGTTACCTAGGGAGGTGGTAGAATCTCCTTCCTTAGAGGTTTTTAAGGTCAGGCTTGACAAAGCCCTGGCTGGGATGATTTAACTGGGAATTGGTCCTGCTTTGAGCAGGGGGTTGGACTAGATGACCTTCTGGGGTCCCTTCCAACCCTGATATTCTATGATTCTATGAGTTGGATCAAGAGTTCAGCCCTTCGCCACATAAACAGCAATCCCCTTGGGTTCTGGAGGACAACACTGCGGTGGCAGCGGCTGCGTGACAGCAGGGCCACTGGCCAGCTCAGTAGCACTTTTGGAATCCGTGGGACCTTCCAATGATACCAGTGCCATATTTGCATCACTCCTCTCAGGCCTTGGAAAAGTTACCCCCCGCACCACTGACACAGAGTTCAGAACAAGGCATGGGCTCTGACATAGGGACAGAGGAGCAGTTGCCGACACCAGTGGAATCTTCCGCACCCCTCCGCCAGTGGTGCCATCATCATCTCACCAGAAGAGCAGTAGTGGGGCCCTCACACTTGTCCCTTCCAGATGACTTTACAGCAGGGATTCTTAACCTTTTTCTTTCTGAGCCCCCCCATAACTTGGGGTTGTGGGCTTGGGGTGCCAGACGCTCAGGCATAGGTGTAGTTTGACTTCAATTTTGGGTGGGCAGGGTCCAGCGGTACTCGGAGAGCGAGTGCCACCTCCACCCCCTGACTTACTTCAGCAGGTCACCCAGCCTGTCTGGGTTGGGGGGAGGAAGGCACAACCAAAAATTATAACTCAAAGGTGGGGGGCTTAGCTTCAAAAGTTTGAAAATAGCTCAGGGTGTAGGGAGTTTCTTGAGCAAATGCTGTAGTTTCTTTTGGTAACCCGCAGTGGGATCAAAGGGTAATGGCATGTAGAATGTGGTGTTAGAGAACTGCCTAGCAGCCTCTTGTTTATATTCCAACCTATTCATGATGATGACAGCACCTCCTTTGTCAGCCTTTTTGATTATAATGTCAGAGTTGTTCCTGAGCTGTGGATGGCATTGTGTTCTGCACGGCTGAGGTTATGAGGTAAGTGATGCTGCTTTTTCACAATTTCAGCCGGGGCATGTTGGCGGAAGCACTCTATGTAGAAGTCCAGTATGTTGTTTCAACTTTCAGGAGGGTACACGCAGAATCCTTCTTTTTGTAGTGTTGGTAGGAAGGTTTCTGTGGGTTAGTGTGCTGTTTAGAGGTGTGTTGAAAATATTCCTTGAGTCAGAGACATCAAAAGTAAGATACCAGGTCACCGTAGAACTGTATCATAAAAGAAACCATTTGCTTAAGAATCTCCCTGAAAAAACACAGGAACAAATCTGCACGGACACACCCCTAGAACCCCGACAAAGGGTATTCTGTCTGCTACCCAAGATCCATAAACCTGGAAATCCTGGACGCCCCATCATCTCAGGCATTGGTACCCTGACAGCAGGATTGTCTGGCTATGTAGACTCTCTCCTCAGGCCCTACGCTACCAGCACTCCCAGCTATCTTCAAGATACCACTGACTTCCTGAGGAAACTACATTTCATCGGTGATCTTCCAGAAAACACCATCCTGGCCACTATGGATGTAGAAGCTCTCTACACCAACATTCCACACAAAGATGGACTACAAGCTGTCAGGAACAGTATCCCCGATAACGTCACGGCAAACCTGGTGGCTGAACTTTTTGTGACTGTCCTCACCTACAACTATTTCACATTTGAGGACAATGTATACCTTCAAGTTAGCAGCACTGTTATGGGTACTCGCATGGCCCCACAGTATGCCAACATTTTTATGGCTGACTTAGAACAACACTTCCTCAGCTCTCGTCCCCTAATGCCCCTACTCTACTTGCACTACATTGATGACATCTTCATCATCTGGACCCATGGAAAAGAAGCTCTTGAGGAATTCCACCATGATTTCAACCATTTTCATCCTACCATCAGCCTCCGCCTGGACCAGTCCACACAAGAGATTCATTTCCTGGACACTACAGTGCTAATAAGCAATGGTCACATAAACACAACCCTATACCAGAAACCTACTGACTACTATACTTACCTACATGCCTCCAGCTTTCATCCAGATCACACCACACGAACCATTGTCTACAGCCACGCTCTACAATACAACCGCATTTGCTCCAATCCCTCAGCCAAAGACAAACACCAAAAGATCTCTATTAAGCGTTCTTAAAACTACAATACCCACCTGCTGAAGTGAAGAAACAGATTGACAGAGCCAGAAGAATACCCAGAAGTCACCTACTACAGGACAGGCCCAAGAAAGAAAATAACAGAACACCACTAGCCGGCACCTTCAGCCCCCAACTAAAACCTCTCCAGCAAATCATCAAGGATCTGCAACCTATCCTGAAGGACGATCCCTCAGTCTCTCAGATCTTGGGAGACAGGCCAGTCCTCGCTTACAGACAGCCCCTCAACCTGAAGCAAATGCTCACCAGGAACCACACACCACGCAACGAAAAAACCTATCCCAGGAACCTATGCTTGCAACAAAGCCCGTTGCCCACTGTGTCCACATATCTATTCAAAGGACACCATCATAGGACCGAATCACATCAGCCACACCATCAGAAGCTCGTTCACTTGTACATCTACCAATGTGATATATGCCATCATGTGCCAGCAATGCCCCTCTGCCATGTACATTGGCCAAACCGGACAATCTCTGTGCAAAAGAATAAATGGACACAAATCAGACTTCAAGAATTATAACATTGAAAAATCGGTCAGAGAACACTTCAACCTCCCTGGTCACTCAATTGTAGACCTAAAAGTTGCAATTCTTCACCAAAAAACCCCTTCAAAAACAGACTCCAATGAGAAACTGCAGAACTGGAATTAATTTGCAAACTGGACATCATTAAATTAGGCTTAAATAAAGACTGGGAGTGGATGTATCATTACACAAAGTAAAAACTATTTCCCCATGCTAATTTTTCCCCTACTGTTACTCACACCTTCTTGTCAACTGTTTGAAATGGGCCATCCTGATTATCACTACAAGTTTTTTTTTTCCTGCTAATAATAGCCCACCTTAATTTGATTGATCTAGTTAGAGTTGGTATGGCAAGACCCATTTTTTCATGTTCTGTGTGTGTGTGTGTGTGTACACACACTCACACGTCTTCCTACTGTATTTTCCACTGCATGCATCTGACAAAGTGGGCTTTAGCCCACGAAAGCTTATGCCCAAGTAAATTTGTTAGTCTCTAAGGTGCCACAAGTACTCCTCATTCTTTTTAATAAAGTTTGGAAATTGCTGCTCCGACGTATTTTTTTTTTAAAAAGAAGCTATTCATCTGGGTGTGGAAGTAAATAGAAGGGAATATCTTACTCACTGAATGTGTACTAGGGCAATCTTTGCTCGACAGTGTTTTTCAATTGCAAAAAGGGGCCTGGCTTTGAGAGGGGTTGCCATCCTTTTGATTGGTGTTTGAGAGGTGGATATAGCATAGTGTAGCAATCTAAAATACCAATATTGCCAGGCATATGTGTCGGGGAATGAGGAGAGATGCTTTCACTTTAAAAGTGAACCTCATTTCAATTTGATTTTTATGTAATTTACTTTTATATAGACAGCAGTCCAGTTATTCAACTAAGAAAGATTTAAAAGTTTGGAGGAGAATAGGTATTAAGTACAACTAAAACTTAATTACAATAGCCTTGGTGCCTTACTTTGCTCAGTGATTTGAGCTTTGGCCTGCTAAACCCAGGGTTGTGAGTTCAATCCTTGAGGGGGCCATTTAGGGATCTGGGGCAAAAATTGGGGATTGGCCCTGCTTTGAGCAGGGGTTTGGACTAGATGACCTCCTGAGGTCCCTTCCAACCCTGATATTCTATGATTCTTTTCTTTTTTCTTTTTTTTTTTTTTGCGTACTTACACTTAGGGCGTGTCTACACCAAGAAGCTTTTTTGCACTAACTTTTGTTTTTCAAATTAAAATATCCTGGGTCCACATGATGCAATTCTTCTTTCAAATAAACCAGTCAATAACTGCAAATTGAATAACCTACTTTGAAAGTGGATTTAGTTAATTTTGGAATGAGTTAGTGTGTTAAGTTCATGTGAATGCATCTGTATTTTGAACTAAGTTGACAGTATGACTGCTATCCCATACTACAAGGCATCACACCAGAATCTACTTTCTGTTTGCCTGTGTGCCCTAGAATCATAGAATATCAGGGTTGGAAGGGACATCAGGAGGTCATCTAGTCCAACCCCCTGCTCAAAGCAGGACCGATCCCTGACTAAATCATCCCAGCCAGGGCTTTGTCAAGCCTGACCTTAAAAACTTCTAGGGAAGGAGATTCCACCACCTCCCTAGGTAACGCATTCCAGTGTTTCACCACCCTCCTAGTGAAAAAGTTTTTCCTAATATCCAACCTAAATCTCCCCCACTGTAACTTGAGACCATTACTCCTTGTTCTGTCATCAGATACCACTGAGAACAGTCTAGATCCATCCTCTTTGGAACCCCCTTTCAGGTAGTTGAAAGCAGCTATCAAATCCCCCCTCATTCTTCTCTTCCGCAGACTAAACAATCCCAGTTCCCTCAGCCTCTCCTCATAAGTCATGTGTTCCAGTCCCCTAATCATTGTTGTTGCCCTCCGCTGGACTCTTTCCAATTTTTCCACATCCTTCTTGTAGCGTGGGGCCCAAAACTGGATACAGTACTCCAGATGAGGCCTCACCAATGTCGAATAGAGGGGAACGATCACGTCCCTTGATCTGCTGTCAATTTCCCTACTTATACATCCCAAAATGCCATTGGCCTTCTTGGCAACAAGGGCACACTGTTGACTCGTATCCAGCTTCTTGTCCACTGTAACCCCTAGGTCCTTTTCCGCAGAACTGCTGCCGAGCCATTCGGTCCCTAGTCTGTAGCGGTGCATTGGATTCTTCCATCCTAAGTGCAGGACTCTGCACTTGTCCTTGTTGAACCTCATCAGATTTCTTTTGGCCCAATCCTCCAATTTGTCTAGGTCCCTCTGTATCCTATCCCTACCCTCCAGCATATCTACCACTCCTCCCAGTTTAGTGTCATCTGCAAACTTGCTGAGGGTGCAATCCACACCATCCTCCAGATCATTTGTGAAGATATTGAACAAAACCAGCCCCAGGACCGACCCCTGGGGCACTCCACTTGATACCGGCTGCCAAGTAGACATGGAGCCATTGATCACTACCCGTTGAGCCTGACAATCTAGCTAGCTTTCTTTCCACCTTATAGTCCATTCATCCAGCCCATACTTCTTTAACTTGCTGGCAAGAATACCCTGTAATGCTCTGGAGTCATACAGACCAAATGTTACATCCCCATTTAAATGTTGCAAGCAGGATCACCCCATTTGTGATTACACACTCCTGGAGCCACATACCTTTCTCATTATTTTAGCACTGCTACAGCAGCCTTCCCCCATGTATCCTCATTGTGTCATGAAGAGGTCATATATTTCCTCACAATTTGGGGGGTGGAGGGGAGTCTGACTCAGTAGCTGATTGTTGACCCCTATATTTTAATAGTTCATGGGCCCCAGCAGGACTGGCACCCACTCCCTACTCCTATTTCTCGTCCCTTTTCCCACGTCCTCTCAGTTGACTGCTGTGGCCTACAACTTCCATCCCATTCAAGCTATTGGCACTGTGATGGGTTTAAATAAAGAGGCATAAATTACAGAACCACAGGTAATAAAAATAAGGTAATATAAAAAGTACTTTGCTTTGAACAATGGCCTGAACTTGCAGCTATACATAGCATTTTGTGCGGTATACTTCCCAAAAGGAGGCATCTAAAAGGCATAGAAATTATAAGGCACTTGGTTAGCTGTAATCAGACTGCCAGCATTGCTAACCCCTTCTATTCTCAACAATTACTGCTGAACTCTATTTATTTTTTAATGCACTTTGTAAATGCCTGTAGGTGAGAAAAAACAGAATTTAAGGCAAAGAAACCATTCTGTTCTGGCATGAACGTTGCACTGTGACTTGTATCAGGTTAATATCCTCCAAAGCAAGCACCCCATCGCCCACGGACACCCCAAGAACAAGCCCTTTACCCCTGCCACTTACCCCTTTACCCCTGCCACTCACCACCCCAGCAACCCATAATAAGAACAGGATCCCTATGCAAAGGGGAAGTAACATGGAAAAACATCTTACCATTTTCAAGCCCATCCCAGTCTAGGAAGAGGCTACAGGAATGGCCTTCCAAAACTGAGGGAATTTTTTTTATCATTGTTGGCATGGAAACTGGAATTTGTACAGTATCTACTTGTTCTGTTTCTCAGTTGCCCAGCTTCTGCACCTTAAGCCCCAAAACCCCCAAGGACAGGAATGTTGTTTACTACCGAAAGCCTGGCAAATCTCTGTGTCAAGAAAAGGAAGACAAGGATGAAATGTGTGACCCCTTGTCTCCTACACTTGAGGAGCAAGAAGACAATAGGACTGGAGGGGAGTTCTCCTTGTGGAGAAGGAGAAAGACAGAGCTGAAAGGGGAAGTCATAGAAAAAGACAGGGACCTGCAGAAACAGCTCCCTGAACTGATGCAGAAGCACACAGCTTTGTTGGAGAACATGTTAATACAATGTTACCTCCTACAGCCATAATCACATCTCAGCCGTGTTCCGCAGTCCTTGGCAACAGAGCTTATTTGGGAGTAGCAGTATCCTTCCCAAAATTTCAGTCAGAGGCACTTCCCTCCCCACTCGCAGATAGAGAAAACAGCTAAATCTGGGACTCCACCTTCATGTGAACAACCACAAGTGATGACATCTTTC
Source organism: Lepidochelys kempii (assembly GCF_965140285.1). Lineage (NCBI taxonomy): Eukaryota > Metazoa > Chordata > Testudines > Cheloniidae > Lepidochelys > Lepidochelys kempii. The sequence continues at coordinate 159,347,600 of NC_136382.1, forward strand.
CTTGTCATTCTACACCTCGGGAAAAGACAACAGGCAGATTTCCTGCACCTTATCATGTTTGTGAAAAGTGCAACACAAATGTGTGCACTCAGTACTTTTAAAGATGTGTTTCACATGTTTTCATTATTCCAAAGTTTACACTGTTTAATTTTTGTGGTTTGTGTGACTATGGTTAAAGTTTGCACAGATTTGTTCAGTTAATCGCTTTATAGTTTGCACTGTCTGATATTTATTAAAGTTTTTAATGTAAACTTTGAGCTTTTCTGAAAAATAATTACACATCCCTTAAATATAACAAATGATCTTTCAATAGACTGTTGCCCAAAGCTTGTATAAAACAGTTGAGCCACAAAAGACTACAGCTGACACACAAGGCGATGAAACCCTGCAAGAAAGCAAAATGAAATATCATTTCAGCATTTTCAGCCCTTAGTAGGGAGCACAAGGCATACCTGACAATGTGGCCGTTGATGATTTGCTGCAGTTTGCAGAGGAAGGCTGTCTCACTGCTCATAGCACTCTGAATGTCTCTTCACCTCTACCTCCCACATATCAGTGGGGCTCTGTTTGTTCTCATAGATGTGCAAAATACAGCAAGCAGTTGTAACACAGGGCAGATATTGCTCAGCAGCCTCGAGTCTTCTTAGACATCCCCATTTCCCTGTCAGCCTTCCAAATGTATGTTCCGCTGTCATCTTGAAGCTACTCAAGGTATAGAAGAACAGGTCCTTTCTTCTATCCAAGTTCAGTAAAAGACTTGGTAAGCCACGGAAGCAGAGAGTAAGCTGGGTCTCCCAGAATAACACAGGGATTCACAACACTGTTAATGTCCATAGTGATCTTGTTAGCAGAAGTTCAATTTTTGATTAGGGAAAACAGATGGGAGTTTCAAAAGATCCTTCCATCATGGACCTTTCCAGAGTACCCCAGATAAATATCGTTGAATGTGCCACAATGATCAAACAGGCCTTGGAGCAATAACCCTTTTTATTTATAAATCTTGAGGCCTGATGCAGGGGGCAAAAATGGTTTCTGTCAATGTCCTCGGTACAATTTGGGAATCCAAAGCGTGCAAATCCATCAATAACATCCTGAGCATTTTTCAGAGTAGCAGCCGTGTTAGTCTGTATTCGCAAAAAGAAAAGGAGTATTTGTGGCACCTTAGAGACTAACTACTTTATTTGAGCATAAGCTTTCGTGAGCTAGAGCTCACTTCATCGGATGCATTCAGTGGAAAATACAGTGGAGAGATTTATCTACATAGAGAGCATGAAACAATGGGTGTTACCATACACGCTGTAACCAGAGTGATCACTTAAGGTGAGCTATTACCAGCAGGAGGGGGATGGGGGGGAAACCTTTTGTAGTGATAATCAAGGTGGGCCATTTCCAGCAGTTGACAAGAACGTCTGAGGAACAGTGGGGGAGGTGGGGAATAAACATGGGGAAATAGTTTTACTTTGTGTAATGACCCATCCACTCCCAGTCTCTATTCAAGCCTAAGTTAATTGTATCCAGTTTGCAAACTAATTCCAATTGAGCAGTCTCTCGTTGGAGTCTGTTTTTGAAGTTTTTTTGTTGAAGTATTGCCATTTTTAGGTCTGTAATCGAGTGACCAGAGAGATTGAAGAGTTCTCCAACTGGTTTTTGAATGTTATAATTCTTGATGTCTGATTTGTGTCCATTTATTCTTTTATGTAGAGACTGTCCAGTTTGACCAATGTACATGGCAGAGGGGCATTGCTGGCACATGATGGCATATATCACATTGGTAGAAGTGCAGGTGAACGAGCCTCTGATGGTCCTGTTGTGTGGTGGTTAGTGGTTCTGAGCATTGTTGGCCCACCCAATCAGCACCTTCTTTTTGGTATGACACCTATATGACAACAGCTCCAACAGTCAACCTAACACACCAAATTGGTTAGTCACTGACTGGAAGCAGTCGGGGTGTTGAGCTTCCAGATGGGAATGCCCAAATATTTCTCCATGTTTAGAAGAGCATTGATGTTGGTGTTCTGTTGCTGTAGATTTGGGGTGAGCTCCCTGCAGATCTCTAGGAAAGTGGCCTTTGTCATCTGAAATTCTGCTGGTCATCCCCAGGTTTCCATCACTTTGTTTTCCTACCAGTTACTGCTCATTTCCCAAGTCCAGAAACTGCTCTGCAGTAAGTGAAGCTGCTCCCAGGAAAAGATCATCCACAAGTAGCAGCTTGACATCCTCTTTCTCCTTTAGCCAGATCAGCTTGGTAGTGTGACAGCTAGCCTCCAAAGCAACCATCACTTGGGTGCATGATCTCAAATACATGTGCAGCAGCCTCTGTGTATTAGTAACTGTCAGGATCATGACATGCAGAAGTGATCCCTCCATGCTGGTTAAGAGTGGTTTTGAAAATGATGCCAGGTTGCAAAAATTGTGGGCCGTGTCCCCTATGGGGGTGTGCAGGAACATTGAGGTGGGGTACTGCGGGGCCCAGGCCAATCCCCACACCCCCAGCCCTTCTCTGCTCCACTCCGGCGCTGCTCCTGGCCACAGCTGCAGCTTTGCTCCCAACCGCAGCTCTGTTCCCAACTCTGGCCGCAGCTCGGCTTTTGGCCCAGGGGGCTGCAGACACATTCCATTACTGATGCGGGGCTGAGAGGAAAAGTTTGGACACCAATGCTATGGAGGGTGATGTGAAAGTAGTACTCTTGTATTGGGTATCTCATCAACATCCAATTGTTCATGAGAGTGAATGTAGTGAGAAGCAAAAGTGACAAAACTCATTGTTTTTGTTTCTTCTACAAAGAATGAGTAGATGTTAATCTCTCTAGTGTTAAAATGATTCCACTATAAGGGCAAGGCATTTTATTTCTGATGTCAAAGTTTGACAAATCTTCATTTAAAAGAAAAAAATACAGAAATATTAATTGGATTATCTTTCTCTGAAGCTGAACTAAATTTAAGGTGTGAAATAATATGGTATTTAGGGTTGACAGTCGTCCTTGAAGCAAAATGTGCATGCTGATACACTAGTTCCTGTCATGTTGTGATTTGTGAAATTATTTTGGTGTAGATCTAACTCAACTGGTAGAATTACAGATGACTCTGAGATTGTCGTTAACTGTCTAAACTTTTTTTAAATCATAGAATCATAGGACTGGATGGGACCTCCAGTGGTCATCTAGCCCAGTCCCCTGCACTGATGGCAGGACTAAGTATTATCTCTAGACCATTCCTGACAGGTATTTGTTAATCTGCTCTTAAAAATCTGCAACGATGGAGATTCCACAACCTCTCTAGGCAATTTATTCCAGTACTTAACCACCCTGAAAGGAAGTTTTTCCTAATGTCCAACCTAAACCTCCCTTGCTGCAATTTAAGCTCATTGCTCCTATCCTCAGAAATTAACAATTTTCTCCCTCCTCCTTGTAACAATCTTTTATGTACTTGAAAACTGTTATGTCCCCTTTCAGTCTTCTCTATTCCAGACTAAACAAACACAGTTGTTTTTTTTCAATCTTCCCTCATGGGTCAGGTTTTCTAGACCTTGAATCATTTTTGTTGCTCTCCTCTGGACTTTCTCCAATTTGTCCACATCTTTCCAGAAATGTGGTGCCCAGAACTGGACACAATACTCCAGTTGAGGCTTAATCAGCGCGGAGTAGAGCAGAAGAATTACTTCTCGTGTCTTGCTTACAACACTCCTGCTAATACTTCCCAGAAAGATGTTTGCTTTTTTTGCAACAGAGTTACACTGTTGACTTATATTTACCTCGTGGTCCACTATGACCTGCAGATCCCTTTCCGCAGTACTCCTTCCTAGGCAGTCATTTCCCATTTTGTATGTGTGTAACTGATTGTTCCTTCCTAAATGGAGTGCTTTACAGTTGTCCTTTCTGAATTTCATCCTATTTACTTCAGACCATTTCTCCAGTTTGTCCAGATCATTTTGAATTTTAATCCTATCCTCCAAAGTACTTGCAACCCCTCCCAGCTTGGTATCATCCGCAAACTTTGTGTACTCTCTGTGCCATTATCTAAATCAGGGATTCTCAAACTTCATTGCACCGCGACGCCCTTCTGACAACAAAAATTACTACACAACCTAAGGAGGGGAAACTGAAGTCTGAGCTCACCCAAGGCCCCATCACCCTGGACCAGGGGGGGCAAAGCTGAAGCTCAAGGGCTGCAGCCCCAGGTAGGGGGCCTGTAACCTGAGCCCTGCCACCCAGGGCTGAAGCGCCTTGGGCTTCAACTTTGGTCCTAGGCGGTGGGGCTCAGGCTTTGGCTTCGGCTCTGAACACCAGCAAGTCTAACAGCAGTCCTAGCAACCCCATTGGTTGTGACCCATTTTGGGGTCACGACTCACAGTTTGAGAACCGGTGAGCTAAATCATTGATGAAGGTATTGAACAGAACCAAACCTAGAACTGATCCCTGCGGGACCCCACTTATGCCTTTCCACCATGACTGTGAACCACTGATAACTTCTCTCTGGGAAAGGTTTTCCAACCAGTTTTGCACCCACCTTATAGTAGCTCCACCTACGTTGCATTTCCCTAGTTTGTTTATGAGAAGGTCATGCGAGACAGTATTGAAAGCTTTACTAAAGTCAAGCTATACCATGTCTACCACTTCCCCCCTATCCACAAGGCTTGTTACCCTGTCAAAGAAAGCTATCAGGTTGGTTTGACACTATTTGTTCATGCTGACTGTCACTTATCACCTTATCTTCTAGATGTTTGCAAATTGGTTGCTTAATTATTTGCTCCATTATCTTTCCTGGTATAGAAGTTAAGCTGATGGGTCTGTAATTTCACAGGTTGTCCTTATTTCCCTTTTTATAGGTTGGCACTGTATTTGCCACAGACATCTGGAAAAGAGCATTTTCACTGACATTCACTATGTTAGATGTCCAAACACCACCAACCTTCTTGGTGAAAATCTAAACAAAGAAGTCATTAAGCATCTCTGCCATTTCCACATTTTCTGTTATTTTCCCACCTCATTGAGTAATGGGCCTACCCTGTCCTTGATCTTCCTCTTGCTTCTAATGTATTTGTAGAATGTTAATATCTGAGATGTTGCTATATGTTAGCCATGGAGCCTTCTTAGGAAAAAACACTAATGAAATTCAGTGCTTGATGGATTCTGTTTTTGTTATGCGTATTGTTTTGAAACTTAGTTTTAGGTTGATCTTGATATATTTTATAAAGATCTTTGTATAATTACCTGATTACTTATCTGGATGTGTATATTGTGGAGGCAATACTGGTTTAATTGTGAACCTCTGTAACTTAAAATGGTTTGTCCTGACTAAAGGCATTTGACTGAAATATTAAAAGTAGTACTAGAAAGAAGGTCATTTTTCTCATGTTCCATCTCTAATTTTATATATCAATATTTTTTATAACAAATGGGTCTTTTTTCAGATATTTCACTACTGACCATGCAAATTGATTGTCTCATAAACCTATGGCAAAAATTGTTAGTGTCTTTGGTGTGCATTCTAAAACTGGATGATAAATGTCTGTGTTTGGAAACTTTAATATATGATACATTATTTTATCTTAAGGCATACTTGACAAATTTACTTTGACTTTAAAATATTCCCACTTTCCAATATAAAGTGACAATTACTGATGGTATAATGGTCAGTCATGTTTCTGATCTTGACAGGTGCCTTTTGTTCAGTCTCCTGTAATTTCAAAAAAATCCTGCTATTGGATTATAAATTCTTTGTTTGGCAGTGCTGGCTATTATAAATTTTCATTTATAGAAATGTCAACTTAGCTAAGGTTGCAAGAGTGAATAGTATAACCTTTATAGAAAATACCTAGGAACTATTTCAAAAACAAAAAAAAATACTGAATTTTAATCTATGCACACGATAAACTAAGGCAACATTCTGTTGCTCTTAAAGTTAACGATTTACTTAGTATTAACGTCAACATTTACATTATACATTCCAATTACGTTGTTTGATTCTCAAGGTACACCTCTACCCCAATATAACGCGGTCCTCGGGAGCCAAAATTTTTTACCGCATTATAGGTGAAACCATGTTATATTGAACTTGCTTTGGCCTCAAGCATTTCCGTTCTTAATAGTCAGCAAATCATTTTTGTTAGAACTAACACGGTGTATGCAGTACCCATTCTGCTCCTTGTCCCCCTCCTTGTCCCCTGACCGCCCCTCCAGAGACCCCCCACCCCAACCACCCCTCCAGAGACCCCACTCCCGATCTAAGCCCCCCTGCTCCTTGTCACCTGACTGCCAACTCCAGAGACCCCCCCATCCCTAATCACCCCCAGGACCCCACCCCATACCCTACCTCCCTGCTTTCTGTCCCCTGACAGCCCCCCAAGACCCTCTGCCCATATCCAACCCGTCAGCCCCGGCCTGGCACCCTTAACACGCCACTCAGAGCAGCATGTCAGAGCCAGACACACTGATGCACTGATCCGCTGGAGCACGCAGCCCCACCCCCCAGAGCACTGCTTTACTGCGTTATGTCCAAATTCGTGTTATATCGAGGTAGAGGTGTATGTATGAAAACTGTTAACATACTTGTTACTAATCCGTGGATATCATGTCCCATGAAAAGTGTGTAGTGATGCGTATATTGAAAATTCACTGGTACTATACATTTGTGAATTAGAGTTAATGTTGTTATGGGAATGTTTCTGGTGAATTTTCACATCAATATTAATCAAATGCATAAACTACAACAATAATAAAATGTTACCTTAACTGATCACTTCCATACTTCTCAAGGTTTAGCTTTAATAGCAGTAAACTTACTAAGTAAGTGCAAGAACTTGAGTAAAACTACCTTACCTGTAAATTAATGCAGATTTATGCTGTGGAATTTCAATTGAAGAAATATGGACAAAATACAGTTTTACTCAAACTGATGTGACTATAGATATAACTACTGATGTTAAGCTGATGTAACAGAAGCAGAATAAGGTCCACGTTTTCTCAAATAGATAAAAAAGGTAGAATAGATAGAAATTTTTTTTAAAGTCTTCTATTCTGGAAATCTTACCATGTTTGCATACAAAACTTTGTGGTCTGAGCCCATAAAATTATCTAATAATGCAGTTCTACTCTGTAGAATGACTTTGGTATCACGCAGGTACATATTCTTGGTGTTAATGGCTTTCAGATCAACTCCGGTTAGTTCACATGTAAAGATTTTGTTTCACACTGCCAGCCCCATAAACTCACTGTGGAATCTGAGGATATATCTACACAGGGATAAAAAACCCATGGCTGTGTTGGGTCAGCTGACTTGGGCTCGCAGGGCTCAGGCTCCAGGGCTGAAAAATCGCTGTGTTGATGTTCACACTTGGACTGGAGCCTGCGCTCCTGGACCCTGTGAGGATCGAGGTGTGATGGTTCCCCCTAGGTGCCAACTGGAACTGGGGTACCACTGAGCCCCCTGACCCACCAGCCTGGGCTCCCTCTCACACTGTACTACAAGCTACAAAGCCCTCCAACCTGCACTTTCACCAGCATACATACAGGTAGGGGGACACCCAGCTGCAGTTACAAGCAGGCTCTCTGACCAGCCCCACACAGCAAGCAGGAAGCTCCCAGGAGCAGCTCCAAGGCAGAGGGCAGGAGCAGCACACAGCAGTAGGGGGAGGGACAGCTGAACTGCCTGGCAGTTGACAGCCTACTGGACAGCTGCTGCACAGGGAACTTAGGAGAGCGGGGAGCTGATAGGGGGCTGCCGATCCACCCTGGTTCCAAGCCCCCGCCAGCTAGCTCTAATGGGCTGTTCTTTCTGCAAGCAGTGGACAAAGCAGGTGGCTGCTGAACAACATTATAAGGGATCCATTGCACAACTTCAAACGAGCATGTTCTCTAATTGATCAGCAACGTAACAATGAGACTGTTAACTGGGACGACTTTAAGGGGAGGAGTTACTGTATACTAAATAGATCAGGTGAGAATCCGCTGTTCATATCCAAAGAGATGATATAAGCAGGCTGCAGATTTTTAAGGGGGGAGCTGCACTTAGCACTTGCTTTACAGCTTGGAATCCCCAGGTGTTTCGTTCTCAGGCTAAAAATCCCTTTAGCCTGTGTCCAGCACTTCCCCCAGTTCAGTCTTTTTTCCTCAGGTGTTTCCAGGAGTTGTCTTGTGAGGAGCAAAGATCCCCAAATGATGTCACTCGCCGCCTTATATAGCTTTTGTATATGGCAGGAACCCTTTGCATCAAAGCTTGGTTCCCAGACCAGTCAGTGGAAAATTACTGACATCCCAAGATGGAGTCTAGAGACATGTGGTCTCATCGCACGTCCTTGTAGAGCAGGGGAGGGCAAACTACAGCACAGGGCCTGGATCTGGACTGCCAGCCGTTTTAATCCAGCCCTTGAGCTCCTGCTGGGAGCAGGATCAAGGGCCTCTCCATGTGGCTCCTGGAAGCAGTGGTATATCCCCTTCTGGCTCCTACATGTAGGGGCAGCCAGGGGGCTCTGCTCTACACGTTGCCCCTGCCCAAAGCACCACCCCTGCAGTGCCTATTAGCCAGGAACTGCAGCCAATGGGAGCTGTGGGAGTGGTGCCTGCAGACGGGGCAGTGCACAGCGCCGCCTGGCCATCATGCCTCCACGTAGGAGCTGGAGGGGGGACATGCTGCTGCTTCCGGGAGCCGCTTGAAGTAAGCACCGCCTGGAGCCTGCACTCCTGAGCCTCTCCCTGTGCCCCTGCCCCAGCCTGATCCCCCTCCTGCCCTCTGAACCCCTCAGTCCCAGCCTGGAGCACCCTCCTACACCCCAAACTCCTCATCCTGAGCCCCACCCCAGAGCCTGCACCCCCAGCCAGAGCCCTCACTCTCCCTCCTGCCCCCCAACCGCAATTTTGTGAGCATTCATGCCCACCATAAATTTCTATTCCCAGATGTGGCGCTCAGGCCAAAAAGTTTGCCTACCTATGTTGTAGAGTTATAGTAGCCGTGACTCTCAGGCTGTTTGGAGCATTCACTGGATGGCTCACCAGGTGGGAGATAAGCAACTCCTGAGGCCTATTGTTTTTGCCTAATGGCCCATTGCCCTGAATAGGCCCTTTCCCACCCACTCTCTAGATTGAAAACAGCTTGTCTAGTGGGCATTACCCAGGTGTAACTACATTTGAAATACAGTTTAATAGTCAATATTCATAACTGCAGATACAAAAATGATACATGCATACAAATAGGATAATCATATTCAGTAAATCATAAACTTTTCATTTACATCTCACATGACCCATCTTGCATAAAATATAGTTATGTCATAATCATATCTCATAATAATATCACTGTGAAGAATATGGGGTGCAGTGCCACAGAAGGGTCCCAGATCTCGGGCTCCAGCCTAAGACCAAACGTCTACACAGTGATCTTTAGCCCCACAGCCTGAGCGCCCCGAGCCCTAGTGCAGCTGACCCAGGCCAGCTGCAGCCGTGCCACAGGTCTTTTATCCCTGTGGAGATTTACAGTTCGTGTCTAAGCTTCGTTCTTTCTGGCTCACTCATCACAAACAATTAAGATTCTGTCATCAAATATTGAGTTCTAGCAAACACACCAGTATCCTTTTCTGGTTTCTTCATCTGTATTGGCTCTGTAGGTCCAACAGGAGTACAACATACTATATTTTGTTTAAGTACAGTATGCCTCTGGACATACAGGAATCAGATCTGTGGAGTAAGAATGTGCCACTTTTACATTTTCAGTGTTGAACTATACTTACATTTAATTTAAAAATATCTCAAAATGGGAAGGACTTTGACTATATTTGTAAACATTTAATAGTTGTGGCAACTTCTACATTTATTGATATACTCAGGTGAGACAGACCTTCATCCCCACTTTGGCCACTTTATGCAGTGTAGGGGCCCTACAAGTCCCATATCTGGCTGTCCGCCATACAGAAGATAGCCATAAGACTGCTGCCTAAGGACTCCTTTGCAAGTCCTGATCTAGAGGGGTGTTCTGGATCCGTGGCTGGAGAGGTTCTGTGCAGTGCCCGAGCCTGGGAGGGATATGAGGATCAGTAAGAACGGTCACTGCTTTTATTTGTAAGCCAACTGATATGGTCTAGTGTAAATAATTGCTGTGTTTTAATGCAGACATTTTTTGTCATTGTAGTGAACCATATATAAGGCAACCCCCATCTCAGTATATTTGGAACACTTAAAACAGATCACTTCATGTACAGTGCTGCTCATTAGAAGGCCATTAGAAGACCACTTCCTTAGCCATTATTTTTCTTAATCTCTTGAGTAGTACTTCCAGAGACTTTCACAAATAGCACCACTCTTGCATAACTGTCAACATTGCTTCGCAGGCGAAGAGTGGTTATCTGTGTAGAGTGGAGTCCATGTTAAACCTTGCAATTACCTGCCAAATGAGTATCCATAAGCTTATCTCGTTGTTGGAACTACCTATATCTATCTACTTAGCGCCCCCAAGATCTCTTTAATTTTCTTGCTGCCTGCTATGCACAGAAAGCCACCAGACATGTTAAAGCTCAGAGACAGCCTTTGGGATTGTGGGTTGTAAACAACTTCTGATATCCAAGCACACACACATTCACAGTTTACAAGGTTATTCCTAATGAAATGGTCATAGAAAAAACAGTCAGTGTTGACACTGAACTGTGAAGCTTAATAATAGCAAAGTAACACCCCACTGAGAGAAAAGGGGACAGTAAATACTTCTCAAAGTCCAGAAGAAAATGCTGTCTTGGCTCACATCACAAAGTTCATATATTTCAAAGAAGTACAAAATTTAAACTTAAAATTATGCAGAAATTGATGGCCCCCAGGTTTTCCCCGCAGATTTGGGGCAGTGTTGGGACTTGGCTTAAAAGGAGAAGTTTACCTGGTCTCCTGATGAGTAGTTAAGTGTTGTTGTATCTATTAAAAACAGGATGAAACAGTTAAATAATCAAAAATGTCTACAGGAAAGAAATTAAATAAAGCTTAAATGTATTGGGGGGGAAAAATTACAGTAAAATATTTGAGACTTAAAATTTACTTACAAGTATTTACTTTGTCATTGTAGGTGGTAATAAATTGTGCCATTCCAAAAGGATTGAAGTACAATCAAGCTACGCAGACCTTCCACCAGTGGCGTGATGCTAGACAGGTGTATGGTCTTAACTTTGGCAGTAAAGAAGATGCCAATGTCTTCGCAAGTGCCATGATGCATGCCTTAGAAGTGTTGAATTCACAGGAAACTGGTAAGGCTTTTAAACTTTTTCTTTGACTGCAGATTATTCAGAATATAGAGATTAGATGAAAAATTTAAACTGAAATCTTAATTTCTTGACCTTTCAATGCCAAGTTTTGTGATTCTTAATGCAGACTGGGTTTTTTAGTGGAGAAGATACTATTTCTTTAGTACGGATGGGCCTCCAGACACCTCAGTTGATTGTGTATTTATATGCTTAAACTCTCCTACCAGCTTTGATTATCATTCACGCAATACCATCCTTGAGAGCAGTTCATCTACTACTTGTAGAAATGTGGAAAATAAATTAAATATTAAATCTTAATTTTTCTTTTCTCAAGATGTTTTTGAGGATTTTCCTTTCTAGAGAAAATGTTGTGAATCTTATACAGATTTTTCTTTTTTTGTTTTGTTTATATAATATCTTAATTTATTATTAAAAGGGGAAGTCAAATGAAGAAAATCTAACATCTCTTCCCCAATCCTAGGAGTTTAGCCCCCATTGATTCAGTGCTTTAGTTGGTAAGCTTAATAGGCATATTGTTGTCTTAATTCCAGTTTGTCTCACTTTTAAAGAAGCCACTAGTAACAGAGAATTGACAACATCCTGGCTTCTTGAGCTATATCTGCAAGGTTTTCTGAAGGAATCTTTAGAATTTAAGCCTAACCTAGATTTGCTGTCAAAAACCTTAGTGTAGAGAACAGTTCCTGCCAGATTGTTAAAATTTTTAAGGATGATTTCAAATTTAGAAGAGTTGGAAATAGTATTGAAAAGTATCGGAATTCTTCATTTCATTTGGTTAGATTAACAATTGTATGTAATAAACACAAATAAGCATAAATTATGTAGTAAATTCCAAATTACAGTGAAATGTAAATCTTGGATTTTATTCCAGGTTTATAAACTTGTAAAAGATACTGGAAGTTTGTAGGACACTTAAATGAATCAAAATTACATTGCTTCAATATGTAGTCTTTACACATTTCATAGTTGATCTAATTTTTTTGTGTGAATCCTTAATAAAAATAAAAATAAAGGATAAAATTCTTGCCCAAACCTTCATTGGGGGGAATTTGGATGAGGAGTGAAGATGATATTTAATGTCTTCAGTTACAATGTGACCTTAATTAGCAGTATGCTGGCAGGATGGGAGAATGGAAAAAGCTCTAAATGCAAGAGGGAAAAGTGAAAGAAATATAGCTGGCATGCAAAATTTCCTGGGGCAGTTTTTTTGGTAAGCAAGTAAAATTGCTTCCTCATCATTATGAGAATCAGCAAGTAGATGTTTTGCATGTGATGATAAATTGTCATGATAATTCTGCAAGTAGTAATTTATTTTTCCAGGGTTTTTATATTTTCCCTGCCAGATATTCATGCATGTATAAAATTGTTGTTCCTCGCTACCAAACTGTCCCTTGATTCTGTAGTGAGTCAGAATTTGTTTGTGCCATTAAGGAAAGAGCTCTTATTTCAGTCCAAATATTTTGTTTGTGAAAAGGACAAGGAAATTACAGCAACATGTAAACTGTGCAAACAGTTTGAAATAGAACAGTTTTGGAATGCTTGCCCTTTGTAAGATGTCACTAGTCAGAAAAGTGATTTTTTTTGTCAACAAAAAGTATTACCTGTGTCTTCAAGTGAAACCCACTTACTTATTTAGCCAACCAAAACCATTTCTTTCTACTACTAGCATTTCAAAGTCTATGTTCTGCTTCATACATCAACTAAATTGTTAGAGAAACTTTGGTTATATAGAACTTTTGATGTTCTATATAAGGGAAAGGCCGAGAAGAGTCAGATTACCTTGAGCACAAAAATGAAAAACTTGAATAGTAAATATAATGCTAAAGAGAAGATTGCTTCTTTTATTACACTGTTTCCCTGTATACATGTTCCTTATTTTGTAAATAGTATTCTTTAGCTTCCTACCTTTTGTTCCTTAAGCTTAGTTGAATATAAAGTCAGATTATGACCTATTTAAATATAGGAAAATAAGAAAGCAGGAATAAGTAGTCTAAATTCATTCTGACCTAAATATTTCACTACATTTTAACAGTTAAATAAAAATAGTCAGTTTGCACTTAGCTCTGAATACAGGTAGCATACTTACATACTGCTACTAAAATGTGAATGGTAGCAGCATAATCCTTTAAAACAGCTGCCTTATGAACATGCTACTGTAACTACAGATAGTTTGCTATCAAGGATAAGTTGTTGATACTAGTGATGTAAGTGGAAAAAAACAAAGCTTAATTCTTTGGAGTTTGTCAGGCTAGAACAGGGGTCGGCAACCTTTGGCATGCGGCCCATCAGGTGGGCCTTGAGACATTTTGTTTACTTTGACCTCTGCAGGCATGGCCCCCCACAGCTCTCAGTGGCAGCAGTTAACTTATAAACTGAATATACTTGATGTGAAATCATTTGGGCCTGAACCCAAGCCCATTAACATCAACAGGCTTCAGATCAGGCACTGGGAGAATCACTATGAATTTAATATTATTTTACTTTAACTATAACTGATTTAAAAATTGTTTTAGGCATGGATAACCTAGAGAATATTGGTGTATAGTGAAAATCATGAACAAAAATTATTTGTCTAAGCATAATACTGTTTGCTGTTACATAGCTATTGAACAAAGATCTGCAAATAAAATATGATTCCAGGTTATAAGACTAATACAGCTAAAACTAGACTTCCTGTTTAGAGAAAATGAAGATGAAATAATCATTCTGATTTGACAAGTATCATATTATATATTACATTGAAAATATATTTTTTTTCAGATGTTGAAATAAGTTGAATAAGTTTGTGATCAACTTAACTTGCTCCAGCAGTCCTTCAAATGATCATATATTCTTCCAGTGCTTGCTTATGTCCATTCCATTGTAGGTGTGTGTGCTCACCACATACACTGGTGCCAGAAGTTTTTACCCTCAGTGGTATCTGTAGGGAACCGGCTCTGGCACCCTCTGGAGTGGCGCCCATATGTGCAGTATAAGGATGCCGCCGGCCCCCTTCCTCCCTCAGTTCCTTCTTACGCCAGTGTTGGTGCTGGAACGCTTCCCTTGCTCTAGCAAGTGGTTCCTATTCAGTGGTTTTTTGAACTTTTTTCTTTGTAAATAGTTATGCTTAGTGGATAGTTATCAGTTCTTACTGTTTTCATATACTTTAGTGGTAGGGTGACCTCCCAGCCTGCAACCAGGATCTGTCTCATCCTTTATTTTCCCACCGTTTGTTGCCTTACCTCTCTGCTTGGACCACTGTAACTACGGACCACTGGGTTCTCAATACAGTGGCAGTAAGGTACACCTCTAATTTCTTTCTGTCCCTCCTTCCCACCCCTTTTCCCCCCTCACTGCTCACCCAGGAAGTGCAAGCCCTCCTACTACTGGGGGCCATAGAGCAAGTTCCCATGGAATAAAGAGGGAAAGGGTTTTACTCCTGGTATTTTTTCATTCCGAAGGCCAAAGGGGGCCTGTGCCCCATCTTGGATGTGCGAGACCTTTTTCTTGTTTAAAGTTTCTTACTGTATAATACTGATTTTGGAAGCTGAATGAGAGTTTAAATAAGAATTTATATCTGTAGTGGATATCTGCGATCCTGAGTGCTGCTGTAATTTCCCCCCAGCTCCCTTCTCTCTTTTAAAGTTAGGACAGAGGGGTCATGGAAAAATCATAGCTTGTGGCCTCTGAGTATGAGCAGTGAATGGTCTCTGGCCTTTTTCATATTCAGATAGTGAAATTTCACAATTAGATCTCTGGGTCCATTATTATGAGGTCCAGGCCAGGGAAGCAGTACCCTGTGTGCTCTCTCGAACTTCATCTGTTCCAGAGAGCTCAGATGTAACAACTCTGCAATTAAAGTTTTTATATACCAGATTGTATTTTAGTCATCAGTGTTTTCAGTTATTCCCTTAATTCTGATGATGATCCTTCTCACTCTGTTTTCTATATCATCCAGTTTAAGCTGCATCTCTCTCTCTCTCTCTGTTCCATCAGTGCCATATGACTGTGTCTCACTTGTTTCTCTTAGGCCAGTTTCTGGCACAGTGACATACTCTTTTCACATCAGTAGCTTTCTTCATTACTGCTAGAAGATTGGGCATCAGATCCTTTCATGGCCTTAAACTCGGAGATCTACTCCAAAATATCCACTTTGATAACCATTTGATTTTCTTCAGCAATGGCATTTCTGCCTGGTTTTACTGTCACTTGGAATTTGAGAGGTCTCTTCACACTCTGAGCCAGTAACACTCTTCTTAGTTGAGGTATCTTTTTTTAAAATGTTTGGATTTTTTGTAGAATCCATCTTCAAATCTGTGCTGCTTTTTGGGAAGGTTAATAAGTTTTGAGGGTTGATGGAAGCAGATGAATTTGGTATCCCACTCCGAGCTCAGGCTTCAGGCAGCCGTGTTTTTCTGGACCCCTCTATCTTACGGGTTTGTACTGGCATCTATCACCATAGTATGAGTGCCTGGCATAATATAAGAACCACCGTAGAGTAAAATGGAATCACATTTGTCATAGTTCTGCACTTTTTTCTTTCTTAGCTGTCATTGAACACTTTGTCATTTTCCTTATTATGACATTATGCCACTTTAATAATCACCTCTTCACCAGAATTGAGCTGCTGTAAAGACTGAAATGACATATGCAGTGAGGTTGCATGAGACTCAGCAGTGCTCTCATGCCTTAACAATTACATCCAACACGTCCAGTTTTTCATTTAACCTAAATATTTATAATGGTCCATGTGTGCAGGTTACTTGAATTTGATGGGTCTTGTACTATTTAGTATAAAGTATATCCAGTCACACACAAGTACACTCTTGCTACTTTTTTAGTAGCAGAAGCTCTAGCAGTCTGCTGCACACATACATCCTGAATTAGTCTGTTCTGAACAATTGATTTCTTTTTTAGTTCATACAAGTCTAAATAAAGAGTGCCTGTCTGTATTCTCGAGGGACTCCTGGCAGAACTTTAAAAGTTGAAACAAGAAAAAATAACAAAATATAACTAAAGCACAGCCGTACAATCAACGCAACCGACTATCAACAAACCAAACAACTCAATTAATCTTCCCCTTCTTGCTGCTTCCTAACCACTTCCCCAAAAGCTGGGGGGGCGGGGGGAAGAGAGAGAAAAGAGAGGGTGGAAAGATGAGCTTTTATGGTGTTCCTGTAGGTCATTGGATTTAGACTACTTTGGACAAAGTGAGTAAATTCCAAAGCCATAGAGCTCTCCTAGAGAATGCCCTGCTAGCAGTCCCTTTAGTGGGGCTTCATGTCTAGTATCTCTGCTGCTTTCAGCTGTGATGGCATAACATGGGTAAAGGCATTCCAGTACATAGATGCTCAACCATTTTGACCTCTACAGGTCAAAACCACCTTAAAAATCACACACAAACCTATAGGTAGCCCGTGCAGCACATGAAACATAGATTGAATAGAATCATGGTCAGGTACTCTACTTACCAAGCAGAGTGTTGCATTCTGCCTCTGCTTCGGTTTCTGAATGCTTTCTAAGGTGCAGCTCTGTGTAAATGTCATTATATTTATCTCATCTTGAAGTGACAAGGGCATGGATGATAGTTGCAAAGTCCTAATCTGAAAGGAATGGTTGTAACCCTGTAGCTGTCTGTGAATGTTGCTGCTGCCTGATTTCCTAGTAGCAGCTGAGAGCCCAACCATATTTTTACATCATAAACCTGACCCAACTAAAGGTAGACAACCTCAATTAAAGGGGCAGATATTATTCTTGGCATCTCTAGCTGCTAATCAATATCACTTCAGTCTTGTCAGGATTAAGCCTTGGCTAGCTAGCTCTCATCCAAATAAATATCTTTATTTGGTGTGCCCAAACTCTGAATATGTTTTGGTCCAAGATACACTTTAAATTAGCTGTGGCAAAGGAAAGGGCCCTGGACGTTTGATCATCAGGCAAGGACATTTAACCAGCCTGTTAATTTAATATGAAAACCAGGATGTCTCATCATCCAGCTTGTTTTATGGAGCTCATAGTTAAGTTTCCCTTTTCTCCAGACCAAAAAACAAAAACCTGTTTTGATGTACATATGTGAAAGATATTTATCTGCACTAGTTAACAACAACTTTAAAGTGCAGGGCTTTTCTCTATCCCGTTTTCTGTTACTCGTTACATCATGGAAGTTTTTTCACCTGGACAAATCACTGGCTCAGCAGCTCAAATGTCATCAGCACTTCTATTGCTAGGAAATGTGCTGAAACTGCCCTAAACTTAAATAGCTTTTTATAAAAGCAAATCTCAATCACTTTTCTTTTTTTAAAGTATGTACAAATTTTTAAGAATGTTACACTGGGAATTTTAGTGTTTAGGAGCAGTTTCCTTATTGGGTAGGTTGATCTAATTTTTTGGTCCTTTTGAGTTCTCTACTATATATTAAAATAGTTACAAATGTATTTAACCCAAGATGGAATAGTGAAAGGTGAAACAAATTTGAGAAATCTATATTTAAAAATATTAATCTTCAAGAGGATATATTTTACCTAGATCTATGTGTAACAATATTAAAATCCTTCAGATTCTTCAAACTGAGTAGGAGAATCCTATTTATACCTGTCCAGTTCTGCTGCAAGAATTGCTTACTATGCAGACTAAGAAAATATAGAAGAAAAATAATGAAATTTGACTGCCAGTGTGTAGTTGCAATTGGTTTGCTCATATGTTAGTGAACCTATTCTTGCGTTGTGGAAAACACACTAAAATATTTTCTTTTGGCATGACAGTTACACTTGGCATATTCTTCAGACAAATTGTAGAGTTACTCATAACTTGATGAAGTGATATTACTTAATCATGTTGGTATTTTTCAGAGGTCATCTGGATCATTGTAAATGTTAAAAATGTGACTTTGCCCAAAAAATCTTCAATTTGAAGTTTAACTACTTTTATACTTAATATTTTAGTATTTAATATTATTAATATTAGGAAGCTTTGAAAGATTGAATTAAACAGTGGGTAATCATACATCTAAGAGGGTCAGAAGGCATCAGGATCCTTAATCAGCTACTGTCATAAATATAAAGGGAAGGGTAAACTCCTTTAAAATCCCTCCTGGCCAGAGGAAAAATCCTCTCACCTGTAAAGGGTTAAGAAGCTAGGATAACCTCACTGGCACCTGACCAAAATGACCAATGAGGAGACAAGATACTTTCAAAAGTTGGGGGGGAGGGGAAAAACAAAGGGTCTGTCTCTGTGATGCTTTTGCCGGGGACAGAACAGGAATGGAGTCTTAGAATTTAGTAAGTAATCTAGGTAGATATGCGTTAGATTATGATTTCTTTAAATGCCTGAGAAATTAAACTGTGCTGAATAGAATGGATATTCCTGTCTGTGTCTCTTTTTGTAACTTAAGGTTTTGCCTAGAGGGATTCTCTGTTTTGAATCTAATTACCCTGTAAAGTATTTACCATCCTGATTTTACAGAGGTGATTCTTTTTATTGTTACTTCTTTTTTACTGTTACTTCTATTAAAATTCTTCTTTCCAAGAACTGAATGCTTTTTTTCATTGTTCTTAAGAGCCAAGGGTTTGGGTCTGTGGTCACCTATGTAAATTGGTGAGGATTTTTAGCAAATGTTCCCCAGGAAGTGGGGTGCAAGGGTTGGGAGGATTTTGGGGGGAAAGACTTTTCCAAACAACGCTTTCCTAATAAAATAAACCCAGATAAACATTTGGTGGTGGCAGTGGAAGTCCAAGGGCAAAGGGTAAAATAGTTTGTACCTTGGGGAAGTTTTAACCTAAGCTGGTAAAAGTAAGCGTAGGAGGTTTTCATGCAGGTCCCCACATCTGTACCCTAGAGTTCAGAGTGGGGAAGGAACCTTGACAGCTACAAGATATCTAGCACTGTTATCCAGAGTTCAGTTGAAAGGAATGTCTGATTTTAAGTTAATAATCTTCCAGGAGTGTATTTTTAAATTGGTATTGGTGAGTACAAGAACAATCACCTATAGCAAAGACAATAGTACTTCTTGTGAAGGTTTGCACACTGTAGATGTAAGGAAGGGAAATTGTTTCACACAATAACAGAAGGAAAGTTCCTGATATCTGCTTCCTGAAAAGTTCAATTTGGCAGTCAAAAAGTGAATGAAATGACAGGGTAAATGTTAAAGGAGCGAAGCTATGAGGATAATCATTTGAGAGCCTTCACTTACAATATTCAGTCTTTTAAGAGAATAGCTGTAAATAGGGGAAGGCACAGGTAATTAATGATATGCATACATGTCTTTTGCTTTTTTCCTCTTCAGGGTTGCCCATATAATACTCCTGTTTTAAAAAAAACAGCAGTAATATAGTATGAGGTGTCTAGTATTGACCACAATCTATTCCCCTGCGATAGAGGTCTCAGAAAATATATTATCTGAACTGGGAAGGAACAACAAATGCTATTGTGGAGTATCTATTTTAGGGTCTCAAGAAATGCTAGCCCAAGGGAGTGGTTTAAGAATGAGTATGAGAAGAATAAATTTGTATGTGCGACTTGCATCTAGAGGGGACTTTGAGTTAGTAGTGAAAGGAGATGAGGGCAGAGAGAGAAGATGCTTATAGGATGGTGTCTGTAGTAGTTGCATAGGTTGTTCCATATAGTCGCTTCTATCTCAAAATAATTGTGATTTATGTAGGAATCCTCTGGGTTTGATTGGCATCATTTTTTTTCTAACCATCAGTTTGTTTCTTGTGTTTTTTAAATGAGTATATGGTTTTCTGGATATAAGTTGGTATAAGGACAATTTAAAAGAACCAAACTCCCCTAACAATCTTAGTTAATCCTAGGCATCTCTTACTTAAATTGCAAAAGAGAAAAGAAACAACAAATACACATCAGAAAAGGGAAAAGCTATACTAGTTTCATCTGGAAACTAACAAATAATTTTCAGGTTGAAAGTTAAATCTTTCTCTGAAATTACGTTATTACTACTGCAAAAAGAAAAGGAGTACTTGTGGCACCTTAGAGACTAACACATTTATTTGAGCATAAGCTTTTGTGAGCCACAGCTCACTTCGTCGGATGCATTCTGATGCCTGTTGCCAACTGTGTCCACATATCTATTCAGGGGACACCATCGTAGGGCCTGATCACATCAGCCACACTATCAGAGGCTCGTTCACCTGCACATCTACCAATGTGATATATGCCATCATGTGCCAGCAATGCCCCTCTGCCATGTACATTGGCCAAACTGGACAGTCTCTACGTAAAAGAATAAATGGACACAAATCAGACGTCAAGAATTATAACATTCAAAAACCAGTTGGAGAACGCTTCAATCTCTCTGGTCACTCGATTACAGACCTAAAAGTGGCAATTCTTCAACAAAAAAAACCTTCAAAAACAGACTCCAACGAGAGACTGCTGAATTGGAATTAATTTGCAAACTGGATACAATTAACTTAGGCTTGAATAGAGACTGGGAGTGGATGGGTCATTACACAAAGTAAAACTATTTCCCCATTTTTATTTCCTACCCTCCACCCCCCACTCAGACGTTATTTCCCACCCTCCACCCCGTTCCTCAGACGTTCTTGTCAACTCCTGGATATGGCCCACCTTGATTATGACTACAAATGGTCCGTGTCCGTCCCCGTTTATGCATCTATAAAATGTGTAGGGGCGTGGTGGTGGAAGCTGATCCTGCTGAGTTGCAATAATGGTGGTTTACTTGCATTCTGACAGTTCTCTGGAGGGCATTGTCCTCTCTTCTTGCCAGAATAGTAATGGGATGTGGCAGTATCTGTGTTGTCAGAAATGGGATAATATCTCCATTTTTGCTTGTAAGTTGTTTTTTTCTTCCTCTTGTTTAAATGTAAAATTGATTAAAGGAAAAAAGGAGGATAAATGTATAAGATTGTTAGACTTCATTTTTTAATGTTAGATTCTATAGTAATAGCTGTTGTTAATCTTTTAGTGAAACAGAGTTTCCACAAGCAAATTTAAATACAAAACAACTTGGATCCGTTGGAAAGATTACCTTTTCAGTGTGTCAAAACATTGAACTAAAATATGTATTTTAATAACAGGAACTTTGTAATTAGTCTTTGTCTGACAGTGTATTGCTATTCCTTTATAATCCTATTGTATATAACATCGAAAGAAGTATTACCTTTGACTTTATTTGTATTACAGTTTTGGGGATCATTAAGTGTTTAGCAGGTTTCTGTTTGCCTCTAACTATTAACCAAGTGTTTGTATAGCATCCTAAATTTCAATAATGTATTGCATAAAAGCATTGAGTGAAAGTTTGGGAGTAAGAGTCAGAGAATTTCATTAAAACGCTGCAATTGGCCTAACTTAGAAACCACGGATGTATCTTTCATTTTGAGGATAAGAGAGTTTAATGTATGTAAACTTTGTTAAACTACTTAATTTTAATTCTGTTGATGCTAGGTATTGATCTTTAGTAAAACTAATACAAGTCGCAACTGTCTTAACGCAATTTTTTTTAACAGAGGGCTGCATTTACGATTTTGTGCACAACCTTGGAGACGTTATGCCAACTTTATTTTTAACACATTGTCACATTTCTTAGTACTGTAGGTAAACATGGACAGTGGTCTTTTAGGCAGATAATAGCATTCATATTTAAAAACTCTGATAGAATTAAAGTAAAATACAATAATTTTATCATAGTATTGATACAATTAACTTTGATACTTACGAAGAGAGATTTTTCCTCTACCCCAGCATAGCTTTTGTTTCGGATGTTAGTATAGATAATAGGTCAATCTGTAGTCAAATTTAGGGGTGTTTGGTCCAATTATTCTTTGAGTAATTGTGTTTGTTGGGTTCTTGTTACACTATACCTTTCCAAACCCTTAACTGAAAACCCAGTTGATTTATATATATATATATTTATATTATAGTTGATTTGCTATAAGATATTGTGCACCCCTCGTGTAGAGCAAGTGTGCTATGAGTATAAAAGATGAACACCCATGTCAGTCTCTAAAGAGAGATAGAACAAAGTGATGGCTAAAATAAAACTAGAGATTTGGAGGGTATGGATAAAATGGATGATTATAAAAGCATAGACGTATATGGCTGAAAGGGACCTCGAGAGATCATCAGTCCAGCTCCTCACTGATACAGGACCAAATCTATGTAGATCATCCCTGACAGGTGTTTGTTTAACCTGTTCTTAAAAACCTCTAGTGACAGGAATTCCACAACCTTCTTTGGAAGCTATTCCTATATTCAACTATACTTATAGTTAGAAAGTTTTTTGTAATATCTAACTGTGACAAAGTTCCTGCTCTATCTTGGTGGGTCTTGCGCTTATTGGCGGATTTGCTTGCCTTGGAGCTTCACAGCAGCCCTCAGCTTGGCCGTGTTTCTGAATTCACAGTCCAGTTCGATGACTCCTATGTCTGAGCAGGAGTTGGGAGGATTTAGGGGGAACCAGGGCCCGCCCTCTCCTCCAGGTTCCAGCCCAGGGCCCTGTGCAATGCAGCTGTCTAGAGTGCCTCCTGGAAAAGCTGTGCGACAGCTACAACTCCTTGGGCTACTTCCCCATGGCCTCCTCCCAACACCTTTATCCTCAACATAGGACGTTCCTCCTGGTGTCTGATAATGCTTGTACACCTCAGTCCTCCAACAGTCCGCGTTCTCACTCTCAGCTCCTAGTGCCTCTTGCTCCCAGCTCCTCACACGCACACCACAAACTGAAGTGAGCTCCTTTTTTAAAACCCAGGTGCCTTGATTAGCCTGCCTTAATTGATTCTAGCAGCTTCTTGATTGGCTGCAGGTGTTCTAATCAGCCTGTCTTAATTGTCTCCAGAAGGTTCCTGATTGTTCTGGAACCTTCCCTGTTTCCTTATCCAGGGAAAAGGGACCTACTTAGTGTGGGGCTAATATATCTTCTTCTATTACTTTCCTATAGCCATCTGACCCAACCCTGTCACATATCCCTCCCCCCCCCCCAAAACACTACGGAGTTGGGCAACTTGGGATGTCAGGCAGTGTACTCGTGACAAGCCATCTGCATTGGCATGGTGGCTTCCAGCCTGGTGTTCTATGGTGAATTGGAAAGGTTGTAGGGACAGGAACCATCTGGTCACCCTTGTGTTCCTGTTTATTTCGCTGCATCTACTGGAGGGGTGCATGGTCGGTCACAAGGGTAAACCGTTGTCCCAGAAGGTAATAACGTAGTGTTTCCATGGCCCATTTCACAGCTAGGCACTCTCTTTCAACCACGGCCTACTTCTGCTCTCTCGGGAGGAGTTTCCTGCTGAGGTAGAGGATTGGGTGTTCTTCATCTCCGACCATCTGCAATAGGACAGCTCCCAATCCTACTTCAGATGCATCTGTTTGTAAAATGAATTCTTTGTTGAAGTCTGGGGCTATAAGCACGGGGTTACTGCAAAGGGCTGTCTGTAGATCCATGAATGCTTTCTCTGCGGCATCTGTCCACTTCACCATGTCTGGACCCCGGGGTCTGTCAGGGGACTCGCTCTGGTAGCAAAATGGGGAAGAAATCATCGGTAGTACCCCACCACACCCAGGAATGCCCGGAATTGCTTTTTCCGATTCGGCCAGGGCCAATTTTGGATAGCCTCTAGTTTGTTTAGTTGGGGCTTGACCATGCCCCTTCCTACAATGTAGCCAAGGTATTTAGCCTCCGCTAGCCCAATCGCACACTTGGCTGGGTTGGCTGTGAGGCCAGCCTGTCTTAGCGTGTCCAGAACCGCTTCCACCTTTCCTAAGTGGGTTTCCCAGTCGGGGGTGTGAATAATCACATCATCCAGGTATGCTGCTGCATAACTGGTATGGGGCCATAGGAGCTTGTCCATAAGATGCTGGAAGGTGGCAGGTGCCCCATGCAGTCCAAAAAGAACAGTATATTGAAACAGACCCTCTGGTGTAGAGAATGCCGCATCTTTCGAATCTTTGGCATGGGGAGTCTGCCAGTATCCCTTTGTTAAATTAAGGGGGGTCAAAAATTGGGCATTGCCCAGGCGGTCAACTAACTCACTGATACGGGGTATGCATAGAAACTGGATATCTCATTCATCCGGCAAAAGTCATTACAAAACCTAGTGGTGCCATCAGGTTTGGGCACCAACACAGTCGGGCTTGACCATTGACTGTAGGACTCTTCGATGACTCCCAGCTCCAACATCCCTTTTTACCTCTGCCTTGATCTCCTCCCTTTTTGCTGCTGGGACCCGATAGGGCCTTAAGGTTACCTTCGCCCTAGGATCTGTGATAATGTGGTGATATGCTTCGGTGGTCCGGCCTGGTTTGGTTGAAGACATGTCCTGGTATCGGCTGATCATCTCAGTTACCTCCTCCTTCTGGTTTGGTGTCAGATCAGTGGATATCCTGATCTGCTCCTGCATATTATTTCCCTGGATCGGGGTCTCTTGGGCCACTAGACATGTCTCTCGTTAGTGCCAAGGCTTTAAGAGGTTAATGTGATAAATTTGTTCTTGTTTCCAGCATCCTGGCTGCCTCACCTTGTAGGTTACTTCCCCCACAGGGTTCAACCACCTCATAGGGCCCCTGCCAATGGGCCAAAAGCTTGCTTTCTGCCATGGGTACCAACACCATCACCCGATCCCCTAGTTGGAACTGTCGGACTTTTGCCTGGCGATTGTAATGGGTTCGCTGGGCCTCCTGTGCCTTTTCCAAATGTTCCCATACAATAGGGGTGACCCGGGCTATCCATTCTCGCATCTGCAACACACAGTCAATTATATTTCTCCCCTCGTTGGGTTCCTCTTCCCAGATTTCTTTTGCAATATCTAGTATGCCATGGGGGTGGCGTCCGTATAATAATTCAAAGGGGGAAAACCCTGTTGAGGCCTGAGGTACCTCCCGGATTGCAAACATAAGGTAGGATAGTAGGGTGTCCCAATCCTTCCCATCTCGACTTACCACTTTCCTTATCATTGCCTTGATGGTTCGGTTAAACCTTTCCACCAGCCCATCGGTCTGCGGATGATAGACTGAAGTTCTCAGGGTATGTATATGGAGCATCATACAGAGGTCCTTCATTAGCTTCGACATAAGTGGGGTACCTTGGTCTGTTAATATCTCCTTTGGTAGCCCCACTCGGGCAAAGATCCCCACCAACTCTTTAGCTATCATTTTAGAGGCCATGTTCCGCAGGGGTACGGCTTCTGGGTAGCGAGTAGCATAATCCAGAACGACAGGTATATATTGGTGGCTCCGGGCTCTCTTCTCTAGGGGTCCCGCTAGATCCATGGCTATTCGCTCAAAGGGGACCTCTATGATGGGAAGGGGTACTAAAGGTGCCCTCAAGTGGGGACCGGGACTGTGCAGCTGACACTCCGGGCAGGACGCACGGTACCTCCGCACTTCTTTATGTACTCCGGGCCAGAAGAATCATCGCAGGACCCATGCCAGCGTCTTCTCTACCCCCAAATGCCCCAAAAAGATGACAATGGGCCAGACTTAATACAGCATTCTTGTGTTTTTGAGGTACTAAGGTCTGCTGTACCTTCTTTCCCTGTACTGGTGCAACCCGGTATAAGAGATTCTTCTTCATTATGAAGTAGGGTTCTGGTCCCTGGGTTTTCCCTTCCACGGGGACCTCATCTATTTCGGTCACCTCCTTCCTAATGTTGTCATACCTTGGGTCTTCAGCCTGGTCCCGTCCAAAATTTCCTCTCCCGGGGCTAATCTGCGCGAGATCTAGGGGGCCAGTCTCTGTTGCCTCTACTGGCTCAGAGGCGTTAGGGTGTGGGTCAGACTCGGGTGCTACTCCCTGCTGGGTGGCCTCCTTTTCAGCTGCTCGGGTCCGCCTACCTACGGGAGCGACCCTCTGGCTTTGGGCCAGTATTCGGGTTCCCAAGGCCTTAGCTGCCCTTCTTTCCCTTTTCATCTTTCTACACTGTCGGGGAGTGGAGAACAAATCTGGGAATATTTCAGAGAAGGTTGGAGGTTAACAGTCTACGGTGGATGCCTCACTACTTTCAGGGCTTCCCCCTTTCTCCAATTCCCCTACCCGGAGTAAGTCTCCAAACCCTGGGAAGTCCCTCCCTGTGAGCACTGGGTAAGGGAGTTTAGGGACTACACCTGCTGCTATCTCAGTAGTGTTCCCCTGAATCTCAATTTTTACTGGGATGGTGGGGTAATAACCAACTGTCCCATGGATGCATGTTATCCCCGTACACTTAGCCCAGAGCAGCTGATTACGCTTCACGAGCTTCCCTGAGACAAGCGTGATAGCACTCCCCAAATCAACCAGTGCTGTGGTCTCTACCCCATTTAGCTTCACTGGTCTAGTGTAGATCCCCACAAGGTGGATTAGGGAGCATGGGTCTGCCCAGTTCTTCAGGTTACACTGCATAGGCTCCTCGGCATTGGGACGCTGTGCAGCTATGTGTCCCCACTACCCGCAGGCGTAACATCGGTATGGAGCCCTAGGCATTCCCCAGTCTCTCATGTACCGGTTGATGACCAGAACCTCTAGTATCTCCTCCAGACTCCGGGACTCAGTTCATAACCACTTTCATGCAAGATGGATGAGGTCATATAATTGGGACTGTGGGGTTTTGTTTTCCTAGTATCTCCGCTCATGATATCGCTGGGCCCGCACTGCGGTCGTTACCCCAGATCTGGCCAGGATCTCTGCTTTCAGCTGGGGATAGTCTGCCGCAGCCTCTTCAGGCAAATCATAGTAGGCCTTCTGGGCCTCCCCACACAGGAATGGAGCAAGGATGCCAGACCACTGTTCTCGGGGCCAAGCCTCCCGCAGGCCTGTCCTCTCAAAGGCCAGGAGGTATGCCTCTACATCATCCTCCTGCGTCATTTTCTGCAGCCAATTGCTGGCCCGCATGATTTCTGTTCCATCATAGTTGAGCTCTGTGAGGGCCTTTACCTGGTTTACCAGTTCCCGCAACATAGCCTGGTCTTGAGCAGCCTGGTCCATCAGCAGGCAATTAGTCTCTTGCTGCAGCTGCTCTGCCTCCTGTTGGGCGGCTGCCTGGACACGAGTAGCCTCTTGCTCGGCAGCCGTGGCTTGTATCAGTGCCCTCACTCCTCCATTGTGGTGAAAAAAAATAAAAATAGACCCTCTTCTCCCCCCACCCCAACCCTTTTTTTTTTCTTTTTTCTTCCAAACACCCTCCTTCTTCCACCGCTCTGTGGACACCAGATCCCACTTCCAACACCAGTTGTGACAAAGCTCCTGCTCTACGTTGGTGGGTCTTGTGCTTATTGGTGGATTTGCTTGCCTTGGAGCTTCACGGCAGCCCTCAGCTTGGCCGTTTTCCTGAATTCATGGTCCAGGTCGACGAATGGAACCTCTACTCCAGGTTCCAGCCCAGGGCCCTGTGCAATGCAGCTGACTAGAGTGCCTCCTAGAACAGCTGTGCGACAGCTACAACTCCCTGGGCTACTTCCCCATGGCCTCCTCCCAACACCTTCTTTACTCTCACCATAGGACCTTCCTCCTGGTGTCTGATAATGCTTGTACACCTCAGTCCTCCAACAGTCTGCGTGCTCACTCTCAGCTCCTAGTGCCTCTTGCTCCCAGCTCCTCACACGCACACCACAAACTGAAGTGAGCTCCTTTTTTAAAACCCAGGTGCCTTGATTAGCCTGCCTTAATTGATTCTAGCAGCTTCTTGATTGGCTGCAGGTGTTCTAATCAGCCTGTCTTAATTGTCTCCAGAAGGTTCCTGATCGTTCTGGAACCTTCCCTGTTACCTTATCCAGGGAAAAGGGACCTACTTAGCCTGGGGCTAATATATCTGTCTTCTGTTACTCTCCTATAGCCATCTGACCCGACCCTGTCACGTAACCTAAATCTCCCTTGATGCACATTAAGCTAATTACTGCCAATCCTATCTTCAGTGGACGTGGAAAACGATCACTGTCCTCTTTGTAACAGCCTTTAACATGATTGAAGACTGTTAGCAGGTCCCCCCTTGGTCTTCTTTTCTCAAGACTAAGCATGCCCATTTTTTAACCTTTCCTCATAGGTCAGGTGTTCTAAAGCTTTCATCCTTTTTTCTTTCTCTCTCCTCTGGACCCTCTCCAGTTTGTCCACATCTATCTTAAAGTGAGATGCCCAAAATTGGGCACTGTTGTTTAGCTGAGACCTTATCAGTGCCAAGTAGAGCGGGGAAATTACCTCCTGTGGTTTATACACAACACTGCTCCTAACCCACCCCAGTATGATAATTGCCTTTTCTGTCACTGCATCACATTGTTGATTCTTACACAGTGTGTGATCCAATATTACCGCCAGATCCTTTTCAGCCATACTACCACCTACCCAGTTATTTTCCATGTTGTAATAGTGCAGGTTTTTTTCTCTTCTGAAGTGTAGTACTTTGCACTTGACTTGATTGAATTGCACTTTGTTAATTTCAGACCAATTCTCCAGTTTATCAAAGACACTTTGATTCTAATCCTGTCCTCCACAGTGCTTGCAACCCCTCCAAAATCGATGTCATCGGCAAATTTTATAAACATACTCTTCGCTCCATTATCCAAGTCATTAGAGAATGACTAGCAGGAAATGGATTTTTAAAGGCAGGAAGAAGCCATAAAGGGAATATTTGGTAGTTCTGAGTAGGGTTGATAAATGGATTATTGGGTGGTTTTGTCACCTGTTAATGCCTTCCTTATCTTTGAGGCAGAATAGTTTTGTGCATGGGTTCATAAACTCCAAAGTTGCAAACAGGTCTGAGTTTGTTTCAATCATTTTCCTCTTTTTTTCTGGCTAGGTGGTGAGACAAGTCACTTAACTATTGTATGTTTTTCCCAGTGTAAAAGTAATATATTTAATGACTTCACAGGATGTTGATGTTTATGTAGCCCTTTGGAAACACAAAGCTCTGTGTAAATGCAAATATTGTTATCTTTGAGTCCGTAGTCAGAAATGGATCCTTACTAGCACTCCAGGTTATCTATTTGTATTACTGTAGTGCCTGGGAGTCCTAATCATGGAGTAGGACCCTGTTGTGAAAGGTGCTGTACAAATCCAGAACAAAAAGAGAGAGGCTATGCCCCAGGTAGCTTATATCTTATTTGATGGATATTGAGCAGTTAATTTATGAAAATAGGAATAACTAGTTTCTAGGACGGAGCTATGTGCTCTTAACTGAAACATATACGTTTACTGTGGTTTTGAAACTCTTGCATATGCTCCTTGTTTAATAAATGTTTTTGAGCTACTCCTTCTAATATTTACTTCAGGAGGAATTTTAATGATCAATATTAAGTTATTTTGCTGTGTTGAGTATAATGCTTTGTTTTTATTTGTATGTCACACTTACTAAAACCTCTTGGTGATATAATAATCTCTTCTGTGCAAATAAAATCAGATAGCTGGAACAGCTCGTTTGTTTGGGGAAAATGAGATTGATGTTCTTATAATAACAGGTCCTCAGGTCCTTCTGTTAGCTCAAAATCTAATTGATTTCACTGGCAAATCCTAACTTCCTGTCCCTGAAAATAATTTTGTTTTAGTGGAGGAAAATGTGAGAAGGGGGAGGTTTTCAGTTCATAAAAAGTGATTGTGAACTTTCCTTGAAATAACTAAACAATTCACTACTGCTATTCTAAAATTCATACTTCCCCATCAGTCAACTTCCTATTTACCTCCAATCCATTCTTCCTTTGAAAAGCTATATTTCAGATTTTGATTTGAATAACAGACCCCTCAGAACCTATTTTAGTGTGGGTGAGGATAGTTTAATTTAATGTTAGTGTTACTTAAGTTCGTGACTACTTAGCAGTTTTTAATTATTAAACGATTGCACTGTGAATTACATATGTTTATACATCTATCTCAAAACACTTTTTCCAGAGAGCTCCCTTTCCTGAACCAAAGTATTGCTGTATAAATCTTGCCTAGTTGACTGAGTTACAGCTATACTGTTTCCAGTAACACTGAATTTTTTTTAATAACTCTTATTCTTTTGGTGAAAAAGAGAGCCTTATAAAATGTCTCTAATGATACATATTTGCTGAGAAAATTATAGTAATTACAAGAACATTTTTTGCATTTTAGATCATTCTAAAATATAAAGGATGAACGTTTTAGCTTTTCTTCTGGTTTCAGTAACATGAGTTCGCAGAATGAATGAACTATCAAATCTAGTGATTTATCATTCCTGCACTAAACTTGTGAAGATAATATGGTCTTGTGAACAGACTCCACAATGTGTTCTGCAAGTGATTATGGTCAATCAGTCATCCTGGCACTATTTTGCTTATGCCCCTCTTTCTTCAGTTGGTTTGAGCAAAATAGTGACACACTGATTGAGCAAACTTAATTTACTGGGAACAGATGTATCTTTTAAAAAAAATAGTAGTCATTTTGTCCCGATGATAGCACAGCTTGCAGAGAGAACCCATTTCAAAATGGCTAACTGCATTTGCTCTTTGGATGGTAGGTTATTGTTTGAAGGTCATAATATAACATTCTATAGGAAACATACCAGCCTCGTGAATTTTGTCTTTGAAATTTGTAGTGCAGCCAAATAATGCTTACTAAATATTTACAAAATAATATTGCATAGACATAACATAGCAATGTTCCCTGTCTGTTTTACCAGGTCAGCTCTTCCTATGCTGCCTCTGTTTTTTGTTGGTTGTAACTCATATGGTGTATGCTTGAATTGCCACATGAAAGCAGAATTTGACTGAAGAGTACCATAGGTCATCCTGCTTTATGGCTCGGACTCTACCAAATTCATGGTCCATTTTGATCAAATTAACAGCCAGAGGATTTTTAAAATAATAAATTTCACGGTGTTGGAACCGTGGGGGTCCCAACCCAAAAGGTGGTTGTGGTGGAGGCGGGGGCTGCAAGGCTGTTGTAGGGGGGTCGTGGTATTGCCACCCTTACTTCTGTGCTGCTGCTGGTGGCGGCACTGCTTTCAAACTGGACAGCTGCAGAACAGCAGCTGCTGGCCAGGTGCCCAGCTCTAAAGGCAGGGCTGCCACCAGCAGCAGTGCAGAAGTAAGAGTGTCATAGTATGGTATTGCCACCCTCATTTTTGCATTGCTACTGGCGGGAGCGCAGAAGTAAGGGTGACAATACCGTAGCATTCCACGCTCACTTCTGCTGGTGGTGCTGCTTTCACAGCTGAGTTTCCAGCCAACAGCCATGGAGCTTCCTCCAGAAGGTGGAGGTTTGCAGAGGTGGGTCTGACCTGGCTCTGGGAGCAGCTCCTGCAGAGGGAGAGGAAGTCCCATCGCTCCCCGGCCAGAACTAGCAGCTGGAACCCGGTGTCTGGTAGGAGCCCCCAGTCCTGCCCCTCACCTGCACTAGCCAGATTTCATGGGGGAGACCAGATTTCATGGTCCGTTATGCGTTTTTCATGGCCATGAATTTGGTAGGGCCCTCCTTATGGCAAATGTCTCTTGCTAAGAAGAGGAGGGAGTATTGTGCAGGGACTAGAATGAGAGACTCATGGATTCCAGTTCTCACTTTGATGCGTATTGTTAGATAATGTGATGTCTTGGGTGACTCGTTTAATCTTTGAACCTTCAGTTTATCCAGTTGACACCAGTCTCACAGGAGCTTGGAGTTTAATGTTTCCACAGCATTTTGAGATCTCTGAAAGGTGCTACAAGAGTTTGTATTTATTATGTAGCACTCTTTGCTTTCTAAATTTTTATTTAATCCCTTATTTGCTGTAGTATCTTTTCTGGTGCATCTACTTTACATGTGTTCTAGCTATGAAGTAGGCACCTGTGCTGCTCCCCTCAACAGTTATGATTTAAAGATTGCTAAGATAGTGCACAATTTCTCCTTTCTGTGTTACTGAACCAACCCATAGCCCAATGTCCTGGATATCTGAAGCTGTATCTATAACTTGACATCCTGTAAATACTGATCATTCAGAGCTCACGTTTGCCCTGGAGAGTTGTCCAGAGAAGAAGTGCAATAATTTATGATTTCAACACTCCTTTCATGGAAAGTTTCTGTAATTTTCTGTCACTCTTAATACTTCTGATATATTTTTAATAACAAATGCAATGTGAAAACACTGTTAATTGTAGGCAATTTAGGAGACGTGTATGCATATGACAGTGGAATGGACCAAGTATAGATATGGGGAAAAATGCCACAATTGGCAGAAAACTGTACTTGGATGTGCTGCTGGTTGTCTGCATTGTAATCACTGCAAGTCATGGAATATTTTTCCCATTAGAGTCTTGTATGTACAACTACAGATATGAAAAGAAGGTATTAAAAAGGAGTTTGGAGTGTGTGATCACACAGTCTAGTAAACTACAATCACTTTAAGTATTTTTAAAAGATACTTGTTTTTTTAAAAAATAATTTCTTTTCCTATAGGGTTTATATCAATAAAATCAGATTCACTAGCTGTACAGTAGTACTTCAATTCCCTTAGTTGAGAATAAAACTGTTTAAAACAGCCAAAAGCCTACACTTGGGTTTTTTTTTGTGCTTAGTCAATTAAAGAACAAAGTTGAAATATAAATGTTTGACTTTTCTTTCATGAGAATACAGAAGCTGATAGTTAAAGTAATGCCCTCTGTGTGAGGTATCGTCCAAACACACACATTTAAATAAAAACTATCTTTGCCTTGAAGAGTTCACAATTATGAAAAAGTATGGGATAGAAGTAGAAAACATAAATTAGCTTTTAAAATAAATATCAGTATCTATTGTTTGTCTGGATATTAATTGTCTAATTTCTTGTTGGTATCTTGGTAGGATATCTTAGAATAATTTTAAATTTGATGGAGATTTTCAAAGTAGACTAGGAGATTTAGCCATCTCTTCCATTAATTGTAATGGAAGAGATGTCTAAATCCCCTAGATTGCTTTGAAAACCTCAACCTGTGAATTATCTTCTATAGTGGTCATTTAAAGCTTCTTGAAACAGGAGTTTGTGTAGAACTTTTTCAGATGTAAGGATTTGTTTGGTTTGGACTAGACTAAAAAAAGTTAAGAATATTAATGCAAAGTCAAACACTCAAAAGTTAGGATATATCATTATCAAGGTTGCCTCTGGAACCTTAATTTGGTCCCCGATTAATATGCATTATGATATTGTCTTTAACTATGTGATCACAAACTATTTTTTTTCCACACAATCCCTTTCTGGAAAATTTCAGCCCAAATGCATAAAGTTTTTGACAACGTTAGGAATAACTGAAAACAGGGTTTTAAATGGGAAATGTTCAGCAACTCTAACAACAGTGCTACCAACCTTGCCTATTATGGTGTAGCCATAGCTATACCGTAGTTCAGGTTATATTACAGGTTTCAACTCACAGGAGTGTCTTACCTTTTTAGGGACCCCATTTGCAAGAAATTTGAAACACTCTGCAGTCTGTACTTTGCTGTACATGTTTCTTCTTCATGTGCCTATTTAGAAAATATCAGTTACTCATAGGTAATGTTTGTTTATAGAGCATTAAGGAGTAATGACTAGCAGCCACTGTGGATTTACCAAGAACAAGTCATGCCAAACCAGCTTGATTTCCTTCTTTGGTAGGTAATTGATTTGGTGGATGGGGTAAAGTGGTGGGCATAATATACCTGGACTTCAGCAAGGCTTTTGACACAGTCCCACATGACATTCTGATAAGTAAGTTGGAGAAGTGCGGGCTTTGCAGAACTACCATTAAGTGGATACATAATTGATTAAACATCTGTGAATAAAGAGTAACTATTAATGGAATGATGTAGGATTGGAGAGAGGTCTCACGTGGGGCTCCGCAGGGATCTGTTCTGGGCCTGGTGGTTAACATCTTTATTAATGACCTGGATGTAGGGGTAGAGAGTATACTGATAAAGTTTCAAGCCGGCCCCCGAGATCCCGCTGGGGAGTCTGGTGCTCCAGCCGGGGTACTGGGTCGGGGGCTGCACCACGCGGCTCAGCCCCTCGATCCCAGCACGGAGCACCCTCCTACACCCCAAACCTCTCATCCCCGGCCCCACCCCAGAGTCCACACCCCCCAGCCAGAACCTGCATCCCTTCCCGCCCCCCTACCCCAGCCCAGATCCCCCTCCCGCCCTCTAAACCCCTTGATCCCAGTGCAGAGCACCCTCCTACACCCCAAACTCCTCATACCCAGCCCCACCCCAGAGCCCGCACCCCCAGCCAGAGCTCTCACCCCTCCAACACCCATCCCCAATTTTGTGAGCATTTATGGCCCGCCATACAATTTCTATTCCCCAATGTGGCCCTCAGGCCAAAAAGTGTGCCCACCCCTGCTCTAGTGACTGGTCCAAAAATGTCTATCAGTTACCTCTACCCGCTTCCGCTACAAAAGTGTGAAGTGGAGATATGAGGGTTCAGGGTTCAAATTCTGTTGCTGATCTCTCCGGAATGTTATAACTGCATGTGTTTCACACCAGTGAGAAGAATCTTTTAAACATTTTTAATATAAAAACTATGGTAATCACTAAATTATTTTGGCTAAACTATGTTGTATAGGAGTTTCACCTTTTGTCATTTGTATCACATTTGGGTTTTAGGTGTTGAATATTGAGGCATGCTTCACGCAGGGATGGGAGACCAAGAGGGGGAAGGAGCAGAGTAGGTAGATGTGGTGCTGGAGTTCAGGCATACAGCCTTCTGACATAGCTATATCTGACCGCATCCAATTTCTAAGTCCATGACAGGCTGCAGCATGTTATAGGAAGTGAGCAAACTTTTAAATACAGCAGGTTGCTCTTGGTATGTGTAGTTCAGTAACTTTTAAACAGGATGTGATGGGGTATGTAGACCCCATCCCTGGGTTGGTAAGGAGCAGGGCTTCTACTATGTGTATTCCTATCTACATTCCTGGGAAAGATGTGTGATAGGATGTGCAACCCTCATCCTGAGGTGGGTAGGGTAAGTTTTAACCCTTTTGTCCTAGGAAAGGCCATACTGATTACAGAGGCATTTAAGAAGGGGCAGACATAGCAGGAAGTAAGGGGAGCAGATCTTTCTTAAGCTTTATGCAATGTAATGAGAGTACAGTTGAGATGTAATATATGTTCAAATTATGTAGTGTAATGAGTGCCTCAGGCTTTATGTGATGTAATGAGAGTTCCAGCCCTGGAACAAGATACACTATTTGAGAGCTCTTCATGGCTACTCTCTGCGCTGGACCTAACAATGACAACAGTGCTGACAACCAGACCAGCTCCACTAACATCAGTGCCGGAACGATGCCCACTGGAACTGCAGTTTGTGGAGAGCTTTCTCCTGCTCCTTACTGGGCCACTCTTCGTCCCCCACCTTGACTGGGGAGCCATCACCTGAGAGATAAGATTGGTACTCTGAAGACTTGGTACTGAGCCCCAGAGCAGAACTGGCAATAGATGGGTCTCCCACAGTCTGGCCAGCACCAGTACAACCTACCATTATGGCCATACTGGCTTTGAGGCCCCCCATCCCACAGATTCTGGAGTGTGGCTCCTTTCTAGATCTTGGCAAAAAGGAGGAAAAGTATGGTCACCAATGGTGGTGTTGGCTGGAGCACCCTCACCAGAACCAGGAGGAAACCTCCTGAAGATGCTGCAGAGGTAGTTAGGAAGACATAGCAACATTTCCTGCCTAAAGAATCCTGTTCATCCTCAGATGAAGCAATCACTGTGGCCTGACACCTGGCTGTTGATAACTTCTGGACTTTCCAGGGGCTATTGTCAGTTCCTCTGCACCCATAAGAATTGCTCTCCCAAAGAGTTTATGGCACACCCTGGCCTTGCTCCCCTTGACCTCAGTGCATGTGGAAGAGTGCTACCGGGTCCCATCCAAGGCCTTCAAGCACATTTTATACACATCCACAGTTGAGGACTTGGCCTTTGAAGGTGTGGACTTATATATCACATTAATGGATGACGCACTACATTCTCTGAGAAATTCTAGAGTGACAGTCAGATCCTTGGGCATGTATATCCCAGCACTGTACCATAAGTTTTCCAGTGCCACCTCAGAGATGGAGAATGCCATCTTTCTGTCTGTCAGCAGCCTCAGTATTCTTGCAGAAATTGACCCTGCTATTCACATAGGAGCCTGCCACCATCTCTTCCATCATGCATTAACCTCCCTATGAAGAGCAGCAAGTTTGACAAGATAATCAGGAGCTACACCAAAACCACCTTGGAGCTGACCTCCAGAAACCAGCTTGCCCCTTTTCATCAGGCATGGATGCACACTGCAGCTGACAAATGGGTATTGAGCATTGTTGTCCATGGCTATGCCATTCTGTTAGATTCCTTGCCTCCTACTGACCCTCTTTCCCCATTTCTATTCAGGGACCCTCCTCATGAGTCTTTTGCAAATGGAAGTGGCCTCATTACTTCATTAGGAGCTGTAGAACAGGTTTCAAGGTGTACAGGGGGAGAGGTTTGCACTCCTGATACTTAGTCATTCTGAAGAAGAAAAGGATTCTTTGTTCTCTCCTTGACCTAAGAAAGCTAAACAAATACATATGCCACCTCAGATTCAGGATGGCAATACTTTCCTCCATTATTCCGTCCCTTCAAGCTCAGGACTGGTTTGTGGCTCTCAACTTATAGAACACATATTTCCACATCGCCACCCACCCAACCCCCAGGAAATACTCAGCATTCATAGTGGGGCCAAACCATTATCAGTACAAGATACCACCCTTCAGACTCTCCAGGGTACTGAAGGTTTTTATAAAATGCCTACCCATAGGGTCAGCCCACCTAAGGAACCAGGGTGTGTACTGCTACCCGTATCTGAATGATTGGCTGATGGGAGGAAGATCACATCAGGAAGCTTTGATAGGCTTCAGCTGTGCCCTTCTAATGTTCACCTGGCTGGGACTCCCGGGATGAGAGACTGTTTCTCTTAGTTCACCATCATAGACAATAGAGTTCATAGGCGCCAGGAAAAATTCCACCATAGGAAGGAGATACTTTTACTCTAAGATTCCTTACTCTCTGGTTGTTACCAAATACTGTGACTTCACACCCACTGATGACAGTGTGGACCTGCCTTATGTTGTTAAGCCATATGTCCATATGTGATGCTGCTTGCCACACTTTGCCTGAGACCTGAGGTCTGGCTCAGGTTGATCTAGTCCCCCGTGAAGTATCACTGTGCAGTAGTAGTTTCATCCTTCCTCATGCAAAATTCCTTCTCACATGGTTTTGGAATTCCATTTGAATCAGTCAACTTCCTTGTGTCTTAAGGCCATATTCCATGCAGACAGAGAAGAAACTCCACACCTTGGCCATATTCAGGATTCTTCGATACTGTACTGACAGGAGCAAATCTTTCAGACTATCCCCATGTCTGTTTATGTGCTGGCCAGTCTAAAGGTCATGCAATTTAATCCCAAAAACTTTCTAAATGGGATAATACATTGTATCTCTGTGCTACCAGCTAACTGGTGTACCTCTCCCACTGTTAAAGCTCACTCCACCAGAGCTCAAGCAGCATCCCAGTAATGCTTCTGCAATGTGCAGTATCTGAAATCTGCAAAGTTACTATGTGAAGCAGTCCAGTCATGTTTGTTAAGCATTATACACAGAATCTGGCTGCAAGGTCAGATGCCAGGTTTGGGAGACCTTCATTCTATCATCAACTAATGCAGCTGATACTCCTCATGCTCTGCATCCTCAAGAGCAGTGGTTCCCAAACTTCAACGATCCGCGAACCCCCTCCTAAAGATGAATATTTCCAGGGATTTTCTCCCTTACTTGAGCATAAATTATAGAAGCAGTGATCTTGGAAATAATTTAATTTTTTTTGACACACGCTTATTACACACTATTTATTATTACGTTATTATTCATTACATTATTTTATTACATTATGAAAACGGCAACACTCTTCCAAGATTTCACTGTTGTAGCTCATATCCCTTTGATTAAACCTCCTACATGTTTCATCAAGGAGTACCAGACGTGAAACAGCATGAAGGTATTTAAGAAGCCAACTCAAATAAATAAAGAATTCCTCCCACGAGCATTTGGGTCTTGAGCAGTCCAGGCAAACAACGCATGACTACAACATAGCTTAAATGTGTTCTGACAGGAAGTCATGGTCAGGGGGGTCGGACTGCCGACCCCCGCGCCTGGGGTCCCTAGGAACAGTTCTGTCCGCCATTATAGAATTTTTTTTTCTGAGAACCCCCTGATATATTTCACAAACCCCGAGGAGTTCACAGTTGGGAACCACTGCTCAAGAGGATACTGCTATACACACTGACACATACTCAAAGAGGACAGTTACTTATCCTACAGTAACTGTGATTGTTAGAGATGTTTAGTCAGTGTGGATCCCAAGACCCTCACTCCATTCCCACTTCTGGAGTCCTCAGCTAACATGGGCTTTGAATTTTGAGGGAGGGTCTACCTCCCTCAAGCAGGATCCATATCTCAAAGAACCACAGTTACTGTAAGGTAAGTAACTGTTCTTTTCTATGCTTTTAAGGCTTTGTGTTGGTGGAGTGGATCCTGATGCAACGTTACCTGTAATTAAACATAGCTTTTTGTTAATAAATAAATGGTTGGTCGTCTTTCTTGATAGAAGTTTGTGTACAGGAAATGTAATCCACGTGGACTATGAAGAAACCATTTATGTATATCACAAGGAGAGAAATGGAAAGGCATAATGTGGTCCCTATGTTTTATGTATGGTATTTTTTCCCCTCAATTTTTTTCCAGTTTACACTGGCAAAAACAGCATACAGTTCCATTTAGAATTGTGGTTTTCATGCAACTTTTGGCAGACAGGCAGTCACCTTTGGATTCAGGTCATTTAGCTCTTGGAAATGAACTGTCTTTCGCATTGTAATGCAGTCAAGGTTGTCATGGAGTAGTTCTTGAAGGAAATATAGGGCTGCATGAGAAGAAAAAGCCTTAGATGTACTGTCAATATTTTTATGTCAAGACAAAAAACATATATTTGGATGAGACTGGGTTTTTGGACAACAGTTGGATATGATTTTCTTGTAGATGACATAGAATTCAAGTACTTGAACCAGTTAATTTTCACCTAATGCCAATATTTGCTATCAGTGTAAACAAATCCCTTTAGTGCTGACTGTTACCTGTTCAGAAAAACAAGTGCTTTTAACATTGTGAAGTCTTAATAGGTTAGGAGTGGAGAGATGAAGATATTGCAAGTACAGGTAGTCCAAATGGATTAATTCTAAATTATTGTGTGGAAATAATTTCCCATACCAGAAATAAACTCACATCAGGATGCCCTGGAGGGCAACCTGAAACATGAATGTTAAATGAAAAAAGACATCTTCTCAGGAAAACTGTAGATGCAGTTCAGAAGTTGCACTAGTTCATGTACTGAGCTGTTACTTAGATTTTTTTTTTTTTTTAATTATGGTATTCATAAGGCACTAAGTCAGGAAGGACAGGAATACCCTCCTCTATAAATACTATACTGGGTTTTCTGCTGTAGTAGTAAAGCTGGCATCAGGTACTTTTTAAAAAACCTCAGGCTAGAGCAAAATGTTTTTTAAAAAACTGTAGTAATAAACACATTTTCAGACCCCAGAAAAACATTTGACTCTTATAGAACCAATGCTGCTGCCTTCTTGTGTAAACGTTCCATCTTCTAGGTGTCAGATGCATTCTTTAAACAAAACAGTGTTCAGTTTGCACCAGATATTCAGCAAATATCCTGTTGTGCTGCCTCAACATAACCAGCCAGTTTTTTAATATTTCTGGCTAGGTTTTTTTTTTGTTTAATTTTGTGACTTTTTTAAATATCAAAATATAAAAGTGAATGTGTATCATTGAAATTTTCCTTCTCTTACTGTTTTTGCAGAATCTAGATATGAAATTACACTTTTTAAAAAGTAAGAGTAAGGAATGAAAACATTTGTCCACTGTATGTTTTCAACGTGGGCTTTCTGTGCTATCTTCTCCTGTCCTACACATTTTATTCCAGGTGTTTATTCCACTTTATTTAGGTGCTGATATGCTATCTAAACAATTGCCCTGTTCTTTTAAGGTCGTGGTAAATCTCTTCAGAGGCATCTGTTTTTCTATATCATTGTACAAAATCCTCTTTTAGAGAAACAGTATACTTATCACAAGATATTGTACTCCAAATTTGTACATACACTTGTTATTTTTCAAATAGAGATTGTAAGTGCTTAAAGCTTTTTGCTTTTTTTTATGTCCTTTAAAACGATCAGGACGTAAAACAGATGTTCAACATTTGAAATGCCTTTTGAGTTTTTAGGAGAAATAAGCAAATCTGGCTTGTTCAGTTATTTTGCAGAATTGAAATCCATAAAAATGCCTAATCAATAATTTAAAAAAATAAATAAAAATTAATTCCAGCCCATCCCTATTTTCCCCATACATTTTATGCATGCACCAGAGTGCGTACTTGATGTATGCAATGATTGCCTTCTAACTGGAGCTTCCCCCCTGACCACAATTTCTTACACTATAGTCACCCAAAGCTTTCCTCAATCTGCTAATATTTCTTTATTCTAAAAAGTGTTATGCCCATTTTCCAGCAAAATTGTAGTTGCATCAGTGCTACCAGCGATGTAAGCCCAGTGGTAGAGCCAGGTGCATGTATTTGCATCAAGTCAACTAACCCTGCTCAGTCACACACTTGTTGAGTCACTGAAAGTCTCCTCCTCCCCGCTCCCTCCCCCTTTGGCTTGTACCCTTCTTGTTTATACTTTTTAGGTCCCTTTGTTTAGGTGTGAACATCCTTGATTACCACTTTAGACCGGAAGTCATCGCCTATCAGTATATGGACAACCATATTTTCTCAATCACAACACAATTGAGTAAGCTTTTACTCTGAATTCTTTTTATGTTTTTTATATTTTTTTTAAAACTAATGTATGTATAATTTTAATTGAGTTCTGGACCCTCAGTATGTTTTTGACATGGACCAGATCAAAAGATGTTTGCTCACATTAAAGCGTGAATATACAATAAAACAGCATCTAAGTGTCTGCTACTGCCTTCCATAACATGCACATGTGTTTCTTCCCTATTGAATAAGGTCTGTTAACATTTACATAGCTTTTCTTGTCTCTGACTAGGTTAGCCTCTTTCCCCAGGGCCCTAAGGCAATCTGTTTTCCCTTGCTTAGTTGATAGTTTAGAGAACAGCATACCCACACAGTCTAATACCCCTTTGCTATTTTTATATTTCATATCAAATGTTTTTTCTCTTGGATGATACCTAGTCTGTCACATTTCAAAAACTCAGTTGGATATCCAACTAGTAAACAATACGTTGTATCCTTTGAGACATGTCTAAGGAATTATATTGTACTCTTTGTACTTTTAGCCACAGAGTGTATCTGCTTATGATGCAAATAAGACTTTTTTGGGTGTGTGTGGGTTTTTTGTTTGTTTGTTTGTTTTTTTTAAATGGTGGTATTGGGAGTCACACTGTGTCTAGGTATTACTGCCATACAAAAGTCAAAATCAAAACAATTCCTTATTTGGCTCAAAATAGGAAATATTTGAGGATATTTGGGAAAACATGGAACACTTTATTTTTATAAATAGGTCAGTCATCTCATTTATAATGGAACACAATTTGAGGTATACCAAGCAATTCCTAAGATCATTACATATTAAATACATAATTTTACATTTCTACTTAAGTGGGAGCTGTAGTGAAAATCCACATATTATATAATATTTATTAATCTCTTATAAACTCAATTTAACCTAAGAACAAGTACAGAGTAAACAGTGAAAGCTATGAGACAGGTCTTTCAGGACATTCCCTTGGGTGGAGGAAGGATGTGAATGAAAACCAACTCCTACATAGATTATTTTGTCTCTGATAGAGAACTTAGAAAAATTGAGACCACAGAGTAAAACTAGGTATTTAGTGCACCATATTTAAGTGGACACACTGACTATCTAGCTTTAAAAATAAAAGTTATGAGTGGTTTAAGATAGTACTTTGAATCCTATTGCTAAATTTTGTGGTTTTACAATGACACTTTCCTATTAAAAATTTTAATCACTTCTATTGCTATGTGAGACCCACACATACAAAAGAAGAAATCGACTGACTATACAGAGCAGTCAGTGAAAATTACTAGATATGAAGTGTTGCCAAATGTACAAAGCAAACTGACTTTTTTTCACTATTCACTTTATACAGTAATCTTAGGTGTTACTTTTAACAGTAAGTTTTAAGAAAAATTAATGTACTTTTAAAGTTGTCTATGTCCCTTGAAAGTGACAGTTCTGAGCTCCGGCTGCAAATTTCAGAGTTTAAGATAAATGTGTTAGACATAATTAGTAAAAAATTTACATTCGGTCCAAGGAATTTACATTTGATCTGAGATGACAAGCTAAAATGTGGAAAGTAAATTTCAGTGCAACTTGAGGAACAAATTTTTATCTTCATACTGTCAGTATGGTGATAAGCTTCTGATGTTTTTTCTCTCCTGTTTTTCGTTTCCAGTGTTCTTTTTAGGTGAGTTTTTGAATTCTTTGAGTCTTTTCCCCTTTTCCCAACAGTGTTTGTTTATTGTCTCAGAGAATCTCAAATTTGGGAGCCTATTCAAAGCTTTTTGAATACATGTGTTTAGTGTTAAGTCTCATCATATGTAAAACCTTTATTTTTGCATTCCAGTTGAACTTTCATCCATTTCAAATAAATCTGTTCTGGGAATACACAAATTAATTTGTTGCAGTTTTCATTTGCTATATTGTGTTATGGAGCTTGTTTTGTTTTGCTAGAAAGAAAAAAAAATAGGTAACTCCATGTGTTCTCTGTCCTACTTTCCTGTGCCGTTTTGTAATTTGAAAGTTGAACTACATTCACTTCTAATCTTCACTCACAGGTCCAACATTGCCTCGACAGAATTCACAACTCCCCCCACAAGTGCAAAATGGCCCATCACAAGAAGAGTTGGAAATCCAGAGAAGGTAAGATTTTTAGCAAACAAGGGTACATTAATGGCGTATTTACCTGGTTTTGATACTCAGCTATGGAGAGAGATACCAATAGAACTTAATTTTACATTGTAATAGCAATGACCTAGATTTATTGTGCATTAACTGTACCATGTAGATTTAATATTGAAAAGTAAAATGTGTGTTCCTTGAAATAATATACCTGAACATTTTTCAACAAGCTTTACAATCCTCTGAATCAAAATATAATATTATTAGTTATTTGACTTGGTTCTTTTGTCTTAACTCTCAAATGGTGCCCCATTGCTTTCCTTCTCGTGAAGTTTCTTTCTTAGGGGAAAAGACTGGGCCCATCTTGTAGTTCCTTTCTCCTGTCAGTTCGTCCCGTGGGAGAACCCTCATTTGTGCTTCTCAAGTAGTCCTGGGAAACTGTCTTCAGCTGGGGTAGTTTCTTTAGTTGAGCCTACTTAACAAACACAGTCCCACCTCTTGCAGACTCTTACTTCTAAGTCTGTGCAAACATAGCAATGTCTTCCCTCCAGTTGGTCTCTTGCACCAGTAATTACTGTAACAAGATTTCCTGGCTCCTACCTCAGAGCCTGGGCCCTCAAGGACTGTCCTCTTGTCCATTTAGTTTTCGGAACAATTTCTTTCACCAGTACCTCCTGTGGCAGTCCGTTGGGAGCACCAGCCCAGGCATTTAGCTTCCTGGAGTACGTTGCAGTCCCCTTTCTGGATTCCTGCTGTCCTCTTCTCTCAGGGTCAGCTAATTAAGTTCCACCTCTTTCCTCGGGTGCAGGTGGTGGTTTGACTAGGTAGCCATGCCAGCTCCAGGCATTCTGATCCAGAGGATTGTTATCCCTTATTCCTTCACACACAGTTACATTCTTTAAAGGCTCTATATTCCCAATATCAGTTAGAAGACTTTTTAGAAAAATGAATGCTCAAAGTCTCCTAATGCTCAATTGGTTCATTATAATTTACTGATGTACCCAGTACTTACGTTGCAGTACAATTTCAACCATTCATAAAAATAAGAGCCTATTTTTAAATCTAACTTTTTTAGTATTTACAGCCATTTAAATTTTTTATTTAAACAAAGTAAATCATTTTCTAATTGGTATAATCTGCTGGTAACTTTAGTCTTACAAACTTCTTAATTGAAGCTCACATTTTGATAAATTCACTTTTTAAAATAGTACCACAATAACCCAGCAGCTTAAATGGCATCAGAGAACTTCCAGGCACGTTTGCTGAAGATGTCATCAAGAGCCAATCTGTTAAAGGAGGCATAGAACAGAAATGTAATAATGTTGACAAAGGGAAATAGATTAGCTATGTCGGAAATTCCACCTTCAAGGGCTTATCTATATTATGGTGTTTTTATTTCATTTTCCCCACCAGTGCAGCTACATTGGTATGAAAAACAAGCGACTTGCAGTGGTACAGCTTACCCTTTCCAAATCATTTCTTACACTGTTGCAGCTGTACCAGTGTGAAAACCTAGTGCAGATAAATATTGGGTCAGGGATC
Source organism: Lepidochelys kempii (assembly GCF_965140285.1). NCBI lineage: Eukaryota > Metazoa > Chordata > Testudines > Cheloniidae > Lepidochelys > Lepidochelys kempii. The sequence goes on from NC_136382.1 coordinate 159,392,187, forward strand.
CACCAGTCTGGACAACATAGACCTTCCTGGCATTGGCCAGTCACTAAGGTAGTGATTACCAGTAGGAATATTGGGAGAATTCAGTACCACAACTTTCAACCAGACTGATTTATTCTCCAGTCCAAGTCTCTGTTTTTAAATACTGTACCTTCATTCTTGAACTTTAGATATCTCTGCCTATTAACATTCTCTGTCAGTCAGTAAAGAGTGACAGGGAGGGTACTTTCTCCATAGAAAGAAGTAAAGGATTAAAATGCAATGGGGACTGAATAGCCCCCTTTCTGGTTGTGATCCCTCACAGGCAGGGGTAGTCAATAGGCAGACCGCCGTCCAAATTTGGAGTGCAAGATGCTTTTGAGTGGATTGCAAGGACAGAGGAGATGTGTGGGCGAGGCATGGGGCTCACTTGTTCTCTTTCCCTCCCAGGGGAAATATTGACAACAGGATACAATATTTCCTAACCTTTCCAGTTCGGGGTATGCCTTGTATAACTTTTTTCTTAAACCAAAATAGTGTTTTTCAGTGGAATTTAGGAAACAAGTTAAATGTTAAACCTTCAGTATCAAGTAATTAACAATGAAATACCAATTTAACACTTATGGATTTAATTCTAGTCTTGTTTTTTTTGCATGCATCTTATGTATGAAGTAGTGAACAGAAACAGATAGTTCTAGTTAAAAAACTAGAAGAGGAGTTCAGTTCTATTTATTGTACTCTTCTTGTTTGTGTCTAACTTATTTCCATTTTCAAGTTTGGTGCCTTGTGGACTTTTTTTTTTTTAAAGAACTTTCAGTGTGTGTTTACTTATACGCTGATGGCTTTACTACCTGCAGCAAAAAGGGCTGGAAAAGCATTGCATTTTGGTCACGTTTCCACAGAGGCAGCTTTAGCATGGGTTCAGGGATTCAGCTGCACCCAAAGAAATCATGAAACCAAAGGTACCAGACCTGAGTGGCACTGCGATCATTTATGCTGGGTTCCAATTCCACTCACTCAAATTTGGCCCAGCTGCCCCTCGATCATGATAGAGGGCAGCCGGGCCAAACCCGAGTAGTGCTGTGTACCCGTGTGCCAGGTTGCAATGCCAGCAGGCTCACTCTCCAGCCCTTTCCCTCCACACTGAGCTCAGATGAGGGTGCTGCTGTGGGTGGTCAGTGCCCCCTCAACTCAAAACTTATGTCCAAGAAGAGTCCACTTATTGAATCGGAAGACTACACGTACCCTTGCTTTTTTCAATGATTTCAAGATAATTTTGAAAACTCATAATTTTGTGAAATATTTGACTAGAATGTGTAATTCTAAATCCTTCTGCAGTTTTTCTTTAGTAAATACATTATTTAAACTGAATATAATTGTTAACTTTAAACTTGAGGTGTACAATTGTTTGTGTTAACATCTTTTAAATTCCCACAGACTTTCTTGTCATAATAAAAAGCCACCAAAATATTCAGGAAAAGTCTTTTGTATAATTGAGGGAACAATGAACATTTAAGAAAGGTGTTCTACATCAGTAGTTCTCAAACTTTTGTACTGGTGACCCCCTTCACATAGCAAGCCTCTGTGTGCAACCCCCCATATAAATTAAGATAAAAACACTTTTTAAAAATATATTTAACACCATTATAAATACTGGATGCAAAGCGGGGATTGGGGTGGAGACTGACAGCTCACGATCCCCCATGTAATAACCTCGCGACCCCCTGAGGGGTCCCAACCCCCAGTTTGAGAACCCCTATTCTGCATGCATTTTGAACGTATCAAGATATGTACACTACAGTGCTTGTAGTGTAGACACTTGCTACACTGACAGAAGGGGTTTTTCTGCCACTGTAGTAAATCCACCCCCTCAAGAGAACTTAGCAGTTTCTTTACCAGGACTTAGGTTGGCTTAACTACATCTCTCAGGGGTGTGACTTCTTACACCCCTGAGTGACATAGCTAGGTTGACCTAAACTTTTAGGCATAGACCAGACTTACAAATGTCCAGCACTTCCAGCCTCTCTAAAACCTCCCTCCCAATCTGCAGGGCCACCATTTGGATGGACAGTTTACCAAAGGTTTTCTATGACAAATGTGGTCATTAAAGAGCACATGGTAAATTTGCAGAAGAATAAAGGTGCTAGTCCCAGAGGCCTGTCCTAGTTGGATAATGAAACTTTGCCTATCTAAATTCACCCTAGAGTTTGTGTGTTAATCTGCTATAATAATTCAAATGGTCTTCAACTGCTGTGTAATGCTGCTATGAGCTATTGCTGCTCCTTACCCCAGAGATAGTTGAATTCCACTGTGGGTTAATTATATGTATTTGAGATAGAGGCAGAGGTGAAAGTAAGCCTTTACGGCATACCAGTAAGAAAGTGGCCACTGGTACAGGCCAGTACACAGTTGATGTTAGAGGGATGCCTTTAAATCGCTGCTGGAGCCCGGGGCACATGGCTGGGAAGTGCTGAAGGGCTGGCTGGGGGAGTCTGGCCCCAGCCCTGACCCTTCTGCCTGAGGCCGCCTCTCTCCCCCAACCCCTTGCCCAGGACCCCAGCCGTCCTGCGTACGTAAGTCCTTTAAGTTATTTTCAACCATAGATAGGAAAAATGGCATATTTAAGTATTTTCAGCCAAGAGCTATATAAATGTCTCAGATTGACTTCCCGTCTACAAATAATAAGGGAAGGTTTCTCTCGCAAATCTTTAATCAAAAAATTATATAACCAGATTTATTAATCATAGGTGTACTTCTTAATACCTGCTGTTCACTTCAGTTAGGAGTATTAAGATTCCTTTTTGTGCTTTTATAATACACTGGGCTACAGCAACCAACATTTTACCTATTGAATTCCAAAGCAGAACTAGTGAAGATGTTATCTCTAGTCAGGCAGCTGTTCAGCCTTTCTTTGCATTGATTTGAAAGGACAGAATTAGCAGATACATTTTAGTGCTCAAGAATTGAGGATGCTAAACACCTGGCAAGATTGGGACATTAGTGACTGAGATTAAAACTGTTCAAGGTGAAAGAACATATTTTAGTAATGTGAAACATTTGGATGAGCTACAAAATAAAATGTAATAAAGAATTTTAATTACATATGTATACTGAATGTTTTCTCTTTGGTGTATAATAGATTTATAATCTCATCCTCTTAAGGCTCAAATGCTTTTAAATTCTTTTACTTTAAACTGTGTACTTGATACTGCTGACCTAATGGATCTGTATCGAAATTATAGACTTATTACATCGTTAAATGTGCAATAAATAAAGTCACTAGCACCAAACATGTAATCCAAAACATTTTACATGAGTCATTTTTATAAGGCTATAGTTACACATCATGCAGTCAAATCAATATTTAAATACTTTGTCTGGCCATTTGACATCTTACTCTTCCAATTTGCTAGTACTATCTTCATTTTATTTATTGAAGTTTTTCTAAAACATTAGCTCATAACAGAATGTGCCCCCTAGCATTAGGCAGAATGACTAAGCAAAACTGAAGGCAAAGTGTTCAATTATTCTTAAGTGTTCATTTATATGGGATCAATGATAGGCCTCAAAGCATAATAAAGGAAATATAGTGCTGCAGTTTTTCCAACATATTATAGCCAAATTTTTTGATGATAACCAGTTAGATTATCAAATATGAATTCCCCCCCCCCATTTTGTCATGGGGGCAATGGTAGTCGGTATAGGGAGGGATTAACACAATAGAGGATGTGTGAAAGAAATGTGAACATTTGAGTAAATTTGATTGGTTTTGGTTATTCAATATTCAATGAATTTTCTCAAATGGGTGTCTGTATTTTTTAAATGACTTAAGAACAAATAAGCATTATAACTTCTGTTTTAATACAGAACATTAGTTCATGTCATGCCTTTGCATGCTAGTCATGTTGTGTTTATAATATTGTACCTCCTAGTCTAGCTGTGATAAATAATATATTGTGAGGCCTCTGAGTCAGGCACTGGGAGTAATATCTTCTATCATGTCAGTGGAGAACTCATTGAGTTAAGGTCTATAAATAGCTTGGAAATCATCACCTCTGCATACAAGTATTTATAAAGAGGACAAGAAACACATGAGAAGAGAATAATTGTATAGCTTGTAGGTTCAATGAAAGTGTATAGGCCTCCCATTGTCCTTCAAAGAAGTAATGGACCACAGATTGACCGGCTCCTGTTGTGAGTATTCAAGAGTCTGATTAGTTTTCAGAAGAAACAGCATGTATGTTAGATGTTTTCTTAAGTGTTAAATGTCTTAAAGTTCTGTTATAGCTTTTGTTTATTACTTTCATGAGGTTAAGTTACTGACAGAAGTAAAGGCAGAACACAGAAGTCTAATTATGCTGCTGTACAGAGTAGTGTGTATACAGAGAATGGTTTTGATTTATGCCACTGCTAATGTTTTGGGAGTTTTTAGTTCATGGTGCTAGATTGGCTCATGTAATGAGAAGGTGATAATTTTTATTTCGGGTGGATTGGAAGATTTAGAAAGGGATATATTTTATTTTAAACTTAAAGCTTAACAGTATTGTTGAAAGCTCTTTAATTCAACCCTAATTATAACTAACCTCATTCTATAACTGAAAAGATTGAATGGCATTAAGATGTTATATAAATTATTTAGCAAGTTTTTCACATTTTGATGTGGTCAGTAGAATGCTATAAAACATTGCGATTTCTGTGCTGCGTATCTTATTCAAATAGCACAAAACTCCCACTCCAGTTGCGGGAAGCGTGGAGATATTAAAAGCCACATTTGTACCTTCCTAATGCAGGGCTGCTGTGGGGCCAAAACTGCATAACTTAGGCAGCCAAAGTTGAGATGCTTATGGTCAGCTGCATTACCCAGAACCACTACAGAGGCATCTGCAGTGGCCCTGCCCCATCACACCCCTTATGCCAAGGCTTGTGGGGATGGCCTTATAAGACAGCCTGTTACTAGTTACATCTGTGGCTTTTCCTGATTCTCTGTGCAGCATAGTGGAAGGGGGAGTACTTATGTGGGTAATAAGAGGGCAAAAAAAAAAAAAAAGGAGGGAAGAGAGTGTAGGAAAGGAAAATGGGTAAGAGATGATACACCTAAATTTTCTCCATAATGAGTTTAAGAACTCCTCCTTCCATTTGTTTATAGAAAAGGGTCTGTCTTTCCTTTCATAGTAGAGCTTTTTTCAAGGAGGTTATTCCTATCATGTCTGGCTTTCTAAGACCTTGTCTACATTAGAAAGTTATACTGGCAAACCCTCCTAGTGTAGATGCATTTTATTTTGGCAAAAGGACTTTTTTGCTGGTATAACTTCCATCTACACTAGGGCTTTGGCTGGCAAAGCTGTGTCAGTTAGGGCTGTGTTTTTTTTCCACACCCTTAACCAACATAGCTATGCTGGCAAAATGTCTTAAGTGTAGACAAAATATAATTAATAGTAGCCTAAAATATAATGGAATAACTGTCTTCATTTAGGTCTAGTAAGCACAGTTTGATCAGATGATATATGATAGAGATGTCAGGTAACGTGGGCGTGTTTAATAGACTGGAAAACATTATTTTAGTTGAATAGCGTCTTCCTTTCTTTAGAAGTGGAAAAAGAAGGTGGTGGAGAGAACTGAATTACCCCTTCAAGATTAGGCAGTCTTGTCTTGACTACACTTGCAACTTTTTTAATGTAGAGTAGACCCTCAGAGTTATGAACACCTCAGGAATTGAGGTTGTTTGTAACTCTGAAATGTTCATAACTGTGAACAATAGTGTTATGGTTCTTTCAAATATTTACAATTGAACATTGACTTAATACAGCTTTGAAACTTTACTATGCAAAGGAAAAATGCTACTTTTAACTGTCTTAATTTAAATAAAACAAGCACAGAAACAATTTCTTTATCTTGTCAAATCTTTTCTAAACTTTTAGTAGTTTACAATTAACACGGTACTGTACTGTATTTTTTTCCCCCCTCCTCTGCTGCTACTTGATTGCATGCTTCCAGTTCCAAATGAGGTGTCTAGTTAACTGGTCAGTTCATAACTCTGGTATTCGTAACTATATGGTTTTACTATATAATAGTAGCTTCAGTTGCTGCAGTTAACAAAAAGTACATTGCTATTTGAAGAGCAGATTTGAGAATTTATGTATTTTAGCTTTAATTATTTTCAATGTTTCTTGTTTGCAATCTTATTCTTCCTGCAATCTCTTTAAATAGGGTTTCATGATTTTTAAATAAACAAAGTAGTTAGTTTGTAATCTGATCATGGTTATCTTTATTTTGTTTCTCTTTACATTTTCCTAGGCCCTTTTATGGAACTGGTTCTGTCATTCCTCACTACATGTGCTATAGAAGTAGGGTTGCCAACTGTCTGATCGCACAAATCCAGACACCCTTGACCCACCCCCTTCTCCACCTCTTCTCGCGGCCATGCCCCTGCCCTGCCCCTTCTCCAAGGCCCCCCCCTTCACTCCATCTCCCCCGCCCCCCGTTACTCACTCTTCCCCCACCCTCACTCACTTTCACCAGGCTGTGGCAAGGGGTTGGGGTGCACCCTCTGGCCTGGGGGGTGGGGGCTCTGAGCTGGGGCAGGGTGTTGGGTTATGGGAGGGGGTTTGAGGTGCAGGCTCTGGGAGGGAGTTTGGGTGCGGGAGGGGGCTCAGGGCAGGGGTTTGGGGTGCAGGAGAAGGTGCGGGCTCCGGCTGGGGAGTGATTACCTTGGGCAGCTCCCTGAAGCAGCGGCGTGTCCCTGTGGCTCCTAGGCTCAGGGGCTGCCAGGCAGCTCCACGCGCTGCCCTTGCTTGCAGGCGCTGCCCCCACAGCTCCCACTGGCTGCGGTTCCTGGCTAATGGAAGCTGCGGAGTCAGCGCTTGGGGTGGGCGCAGCGCGCAGAGACCCCCTGTGCCTAGGAGCAGGACATTCCGGCCTCTTCCAGGAGGCGAACGGAGCCAGGACGGGTAGGGAGCCTGCCTTAGCCCCACTTCACCACCTACTAGGAGATTGAGACCAATTCCAGGGGACTCCCAGCCAATCCAGGAGCGTTGGCAATCCTATATAGAAGTCTCGTCTGGTAGTGATTTGTCCTGGATAAGATTGTTATGATGTTGGATTATTTTAAATTAGATCAGTTCTTTATCATTTGAAGTTTCACTTGTGGAGGTTTTCTGTAATTTGATTTCTGCAAGGCAGAATGCTGCAGAACCTGGTCCTGTTCACTTAAGTTGAAGTGAGTGATCAAGTTATCACAATCCAAGAAACCCAGAAGAAGCACATTTCTAGTGCACCCATCACTATGGTATTTGGGCACCAAATTGAAAGCTGCCCAGTTGAGCTGCTATTTTTTTTAAAAAGACATTTTAAGGAAATATCATGGAACAAATATGTCAATTTGAGGATTTAATATGTGTTTAATACAGTCAGATTGACAATGGAATCGTTGCATATAATACTAATGTATTACAAAAGTAAATTTGTTACACAGCTATTGAACATGGTTTTTATATTTAAACTCCTATGTTGAAATATTGTCATAACAGACTACACATTGAGGCAGTACTACCTGCGGAATTGAGGCAAGAGTGCAGGGGGAGCCCTTAAAGCACAGACATTCTGAGACTCCGCTCTTTTCCCTGTCTCTGCAACATAGTCCTTTAAATAGATAAACCAATTAAAAATTAAGGGCCAGATTCATCAGTACTCTTTGGCTGATTTCTGCTGCTTTGGTGTATTGCAGAATCTGTGTGGTGTGTTTTTAATTTAAGGTTGATACTACATATCTTCAAATATGACATGGTAGCATTCTCTATGGGATTCTTGTCTGATGTTGCTGTACGAAATTTTAAATCATTTTTAAATTTGTCTGATAAACAACTTAAGGAGGAGTTAAGGTTGAGTGTCTTAACAGCATTTCCTCTATTAACATGTTTGGATTTATTCTAAGTGTAACCTTAAACTCTGAATTTCCTGAGTTTATAATGCTTGATTGGGGGAATTATTGCAACAGCCGGCAATGAATTTCATCCTTAAGTTACTCAACCTTCATCTTAACTTACGTTTTCCTCCGGGAATATAATATAATTTTTTTAGGGATCTACAATGGTGCATGCAAGGAATAATCTGGAAAAGCAATAACCATTGGGGTGGTGTGAGGAGTACAAATCTGAGAATCCCCCTTTATTTTTTCTCTGAGTCTTGGATGTCCTTCGTTTCCATATAAGCCAATAGGCATTAGGGCCGTCTCTGTCCCTGATGCTCTTCAGACTATTACAGTTTTGTTTGTGATTATTATTATTATTTTTACTGTTAGACCTTTGTTTATTCCCAAAAGGGACCTTGCACTGTTTCGACTTCCTGACTGGTTTATCCCAGGTACTTCTCCTTGTTCACAGATTCATAGAACTGGAAAGGCTCTCAAGAGGTCATCTAGTCCAGTCCCTTGCAGTCAAAGCAGGACTAAGTATTATCTAGACCATCTATGACAGGTGTTTGTCCAACCTGGTCTTAAAAATCCCCAATGATGGAGATCTAGGACAGAACACCTGACTCTGTATTGTGTGAGCTATTGTTAAGACTGACAGATGTCAGGCTTCAAACATTGTGCATTGTTTAATTCAAATGTCTGCAGTAGACCTGCCCACTAAATGCTTTATTTACTTCAGTGAGGTCATTCCTTGAGGCATTTTTCTGTCTGTGCAAGCTTCAGTTCTTGGGTCCAAAGTGTTAGAGAGCAGTGCTTGAAGTTGTTTTATCATCTGCAGAAGGTTTTAAAACAACAAATGGGTGACGGAAATCATCCGTAATGGGTATCATTCATTTTACCTCTCTTCCTCCCCACAACACCCTTCCCCCTCCCTCTTCAGGGACTCTTTTCACAAGAGTTTATTGCAACAAGAGATATATCACTTCCTCCATGTAGGACTCATAGAACCCGTACCTCAGCAAGTACGAGGCAAAGATTTTTACTCTCCTTACTTCCTAATACCCAAGAAAAAGGGGGGTTGGAGACCCATACTGGACCTTGGAGCACTCAAGTTCATCAATTTATAAAAAATGCAGGATGGTCACTCGAGCAGCAGTTAGTCCAACTTTGGAACAGGGAGACTGGTTCTTGGTCCTGGATCTTCAGGATGCTCATTTCCATATTTCTAGGATAACCAGACATCCCGTTTTTAAATGGACAGTCCCGTGTTTAAGCCCTCCTGCAGGTGTCCCTACTTTTTCTTTAAAAAGGGCAAATTGTCCTGTATTTTCTGTCTCCCCCACAATCAGTACTGTCAGGTCCTGCTGCTGGCCAAATCCCTGCTCACCAGCCGCTTGCCCACCAGCAGTTGCCTTGGGAAGACGCAGAGCCTGGTACCAGGAGAGGTGGGTCCGTCCCAGGGGCCCAGCCAGGCATGGAAGGTGGGGAGGGTCGGTCAGTCAACACCACCTCTCCCCACCACACTCCTTGTGTGAGAGAGCTGTATGGGAGTGTGCGTGTCACCTCTCCCCATGTGAACCCTAAAGATAAGAAGGAAAATAGATAAGGATCTAACTAGGCAGTATTTCTTTTGAATGGGCTCCGTCAGTTTATTTGTATGTTTGTACTGCATAGTTCTGATTGATTGCCGTTGAACTTGCTTGAATAAGAGTAATTTTGCCTGGGGTCCCGTATTGGGCATAGGAAAATATGGTCACCCTACTTCTCACAAAGGTCTTCTGAGGCAAGAGGTGCAATCCCTCCTAACACTAGAGGAGATCAATCCTGTCCCACCAGACTTCATTGGAAAATGGTTCTGTTCCTGGTACTTCCTGTTCCTGAAGGAAAATGGGTGATAGAGACCCATTCTGAACCTAATGTCAGTGAACACCTCTGTCCACTCTCAGGGGTTCAGAATACTAATTCTAGCAGAAATAATTCCCTCTCTGGATCCAGAAGATTGGTTTGTTTCCCTGGACCTTCAGGACACTTATTTTTATATCATCATGTATGCACCCCTTGCACAGACATTTCCTGTGTATTGTGGTATTCAGGGACCACAAACAGTATTGCATTCTATCCTTCGGCATCTCCACTGCCCCTTCCACTACTTCCTCTAAGTGACCTATACCAGATATTTAGTGTATGCTACTATAGAAAGGGAATAAGGGTCTAGATCCAGTCATTTATCTATAGTAGACAGTAATTTGGTCCATTCCACCCCTGGAAGGCGTTGTTTACTCCAGTGAATTTTAGTCAAAACAAAAAGCTAAACTGAAAACCACAATCACATTCTAGCAGATAGGAAAGAGTCCTATTTAAGGGGGAGGGATAGCTCACTGGTTTGAGTATTGGCCTGCTTAAACCCAGGGTTGTGAGTTCAATCCTTGAGGGGGCCATTTAGGGATCTGGGGCAAAAATTGGGGATTGGTCCTGCTTGAAGCAGGGGGTTGGACTAGATGACCTCGTGAGGTCCCTTCCAACCCTAACCTTCTATGATTCTAAGAACATATCTACATGTTTAACTTGTATCTCTTTTGTGATGCACCAAGATACTAGTACACCATCTTGACTTTTCAGTGCTAATCAGATATTAGTTTTCTAGTAACCCACATTTTAAAATGTAATTAGAATAATTGTGTCCTAGTGATGCTGTAATTAACTTTTGGCTGTAATATAGCATTTGTGGCACAGTTTTAACATTTCTGTAATATTTCAACCAGAGTAGAATGTCCTAAGAGAACAACTAAATTATTATTAAGTAGTTATTTAATAGTGACATGAATGGTCTGATTTAATAATTATTACAGAGGGGGAAAAATACATGTCTGTCTTCCCTGGAAATGTAGATTAGAATTTCCCCCAAGTCAAAAGAAACTAGGTAGGAACAGCAGCAATTGTTACAGTAGTTTGTGTGGCCTTGGGAAACGAATATGTTTTAGAGTATGACTTGAGGCCTGGTCCCTTAGACACAGAAAAGAAAATGGTGAAATAGTCTGGGAGCATAATATAGTAAAATCTCATTCCATGGGCAAGTTAGTAAGAGAAAAGTAAGGAAGGTATCATTTGATTAATAAAAATCAACAGAATCATAATTTCAGCGGTGTCACCCTCTGCAGTATGGCGGTGGGAACTCTCTGCCCCCCTCCACCCATGGCTCCCAGCTCCAGGTCCTGTGATTGGTGGAAATTTTGATAATAGTGTTGTTAGAAATAGGCTAAGCTATGGATCATTCAAAAGCCCTTTCTCCCACAAACAGTGATACCAAACATGACAAACCAAGTGTGTAGATATATATTTGAGAAAATGTTTAAAACGCAACTTTTAAAAATTATACTTCAACGTAGGATGCATTGCTTACATAAAAATGATACTCACCTTGGATAATCATGGGGAAATTAGCCTTGATGTGTAGGGCTGAAAACATTTATTCATCAAAGTCATTATCAGTGTCATCTCTGCTAGGGAACCACCACTAGACACGTTGTCACACTGATCTTCATCCATGCTGCACTCACATATCTCCATACAAGATAGGCTGCTGGCCAATCATTTGCAGGGTGGTTTTGCACACAAGCATTTGATTAGCTGAAGGATTGATTCTGGAGCAGGTAATATTTCACACACAACTGGTGTGATCAGTCCATCCTCCAAGACTGATAGAGGACAGTAGTTTTGGATGTGCTTGCTCATCCCAGATCCATTCCATTGCTTGATAATTTGCCCTCTCACTAGCAGGTATAAATGCACTCTTTGTCAATGGCAATTTTTTTCCATTTGTCAGCTTCCTGGAAAATGTCCTCCAGTATAACTCTGCAAGTGTTGTAATGTTGGTCTTCAAATGGTAAACTTGGCATATGGGCTCCTCTAGTGCATTTATGACTTCATCAGTGACTGTCTCAGCCATTCTGGGCCTCTTCAGATTGAGGGTCAGAGTCTTCAAAGATTGAATCAAATGGCTTCCAGTAAGATCATTTGGTCTTTCCAATCTTCCAGTAGTATCACATCTTGAAAAGGTATGGAAACCTGGCAGTGCGGTGGCTTTTGATGATCTGAGTGATAGGAACACATCTCAGAGAGATATGGCGAGTCTATTACCCAGCTGCAGGCATAAAAACAGAATCTTGTGGAAATCTTGGGTAGAGTCTCTCGGAGAGCACTGCATAAATCCAGAGTTCAGTAGCATCTCCCTAGCACTGATGGCATTGGCATGCAAGAAAATTTTAGTGTCCGCTTCCTCATGAGTACTACGAAGAAACTCCATTGAACAGTGCAAGGCAGCAGCTTCGTTACTCCATGCAATGACAGAATTCTTCAGATAACCCCTTGCATGTTGAAGCATTTTTCCTGAAAAATATGTGGTTAACTTGTCCTTTGTGCAAGTATCAGACAAGTATGGAGATATTTGTGGAGTCAGTTATTTTGGTTTGGACAAGTACAATACAGGTGAGCCGCATCATATGCGCATTTAATTTACGCAAATTCAACTATACGTGCTTGGCAAAAAAAAAAGAAAGAAAAAGAAAGAAAGAAAGAAAGAAAGAAAAATAACAAGATACTGGAAATAGTGTGAGTGATTCCGTCCACCATTCCACTCAATGAACGTATGCCCCGGAGTGAGCATGAGATGGGAGACATGAATCTGCTGTTCCCTCAGTCGGTCTCAGTTCCCACATGCCTCTCATAGTGTGAGCATCTCGCCACGCTGAGTGTGATTCTAGTGTTTAAAGATACTGTACATATTTTTCGTGTAACTTGGCCCCTAAACGCAAGCCAACTACTTCATCTGGTGCTCAACCAAAGAAACAGCGATCTGTTCGAACGCTGGAGGAAAAACTGGCTGTGTTGGACTTACTGAGAGACGGTATGCTGGTCTCTAGCGTGGTACGTAAATATAGCCACAACGAATCTAGCATCCTTGCCATCAAGATTTGAGAGAGAAATTCATCAAGCCCTGGCATCAAGTGCTCCAATAACTGCTAAGGTGACGAGCCAGGTGCATGATAAGACTTTAGTGAAGACTGAAAAGGCATTAAACTTATGGCTGGAAGACATGAACCGTAAACATGTGCCTATCGGTGGCAACACATTGCAAGAAAAGGCTCTTAGCCTCTATGCGCTGTTCAAACCTCCTGCCGAAGAGGGACAGCCTTCTGATGAGAAGGAATTCAAAGGCAGCCAAGGTTGGCTTAACAGTTTTAGGAACTGCTTCAACCTCAAAAACGTGCAGATTACTGGTGAAGCTGCATCTGCCAATGAAGAGGCAGCAAAAGCCTACCCCAAACAATTAAAGAAAATCATAGAAGAAAAGGGCTATCTTCTGGAACAAGTTTTTAATGCTGATGAGACTGGGCTCTTCTGGGGTGGGGGGAAAAAAAGCCCAACCGCACTTACACTTCGAAATCAGAAAGACAAGCCCCTGGCTTCAAAGCAGCTAAAGACCCATGTGACAGTGTTGTTTTTGTGGCAATGCGGCTGGGCATTTAATAAAGCTGGGCTTGCTCTACAGGGCTGCAAATCTCCGTGCCCTAAAAGGCAAGAACAAAAATCTCCTTTCTGTGTTCTGGCAATCAAATAAAAAGGCTTTGGTAACGGCAGCATTATTTCTGGATTGGTTTCACAAGCGTTTCATTCCGGAGGTCAAGCGGTACCTCAAAGAGAAAGGAGTTGACTTTAAAGGGTTGCTGATCATAGACAATGCTCCTGGCCACCCTGCAGTTTGCGCATAATAACGTTGAAGTCGTCTTTCTCTCCCCGCCCCCCCCCGTACCACCTCCAGCCTGTCGACCAAGGTGTGATTCGCTGTTTCAAGGCCACGTATACGAGGCTTACGTTCTCACAGATACATAGCACTATGGATGCTGATCCCAATCTTAGGCCATGTCTACACTACCCGCCGGATTGGCAGGTAGTGATTGATCTATCGGGGATCGATTTATCACGCCTGGTGTAGACACGACAAATCTATTTCCCCGATCGCTCTGCCGTCGACTCCGGAACTCCTCCATGGCGAGAGGCGGAAGCGGAGTCAACAGGGGAGCGGCCGCCGTCGATCCCGCGCCCCGAGGACGCAGAGTAAGTGATTCTAAGTCGATCAAAGATACGTTGACTTCAGCTACGCTATTCTTGTAGATGAAGTTGCATATCTTTGATTCCCCCCCGCCCCCATGTAGACCAGGCCTTAATGTGATAGAGTGTTGGAAGTCCTTCAACATTGCTGATTGCATCACTTATATTAAACAGGCAATGGATGCAATCAAGCCTGAAACAGTCAATGGATGTTGGTGAAACCTATGGAAAGTATGTGTGAATGATTTTAAGGGTTTCCTGACTGTTGACAAAGAAGTGAAACGCATTGTTGAGGCGGCCAGGCAAGTGGGTGGTGATGGCTTCGTCGACATCCTTGAGGAAGAAATTGAAGAAGTAATTGAGAGCCATAGGGAAACATTAACTAACAAAGAGTTGGAGGAACTGATAAAATCGTCTACAGAAGACGAAGATGACGACAACAAACAGGAAGAGCCAGCAAGTTGGAATCTTCATAAATTTGCTGAATTGTTCCAAGCAGCAAAACACTTGAATGATTTAATTTCGAATACAATCCCTCTATGGAACAAAGCCTCAAAATCAAACCTAGTATTACGGATGATTTGAGACCATATCAAGAAATGTTTGAGCAGCTTGAGACAACAGCGACAGTTGCCGATCACTGTGTTTTTCAAGGAAAAACAACCAGCAGCAGATGAGCCTATGCAATCAATTTCTCGAGCTGAACCAGAGCCAACCACTTGGTCTACGACTCGCTTTCCGTCACCCAAGCTCTCCATCACCTCCGTCTCCTGGATCGACATCAAGCTCTGATGACCCCCTGTAATTAAAAATACAGTACTGTAAAATTCTATTTTGCATATGTACTCTTTATTATGTACTGTACATTACTGTATACATTATACATATTACTGTACAGGGTTGTATACATAAAACCATGTACAGTATACTGTACTGTATGGGCTATTTAAGGGATTTTCAAGGGTAATTTGACTATATGCAATTTTCGCCTTACGCGCTAACTTTAGAACCTAACCCCTGCATAAGATGCAACTCCACTGTACCATGAGTCTCTTCTCTCTGGCAATATTTTTAATCCGTTCCTGTGCATATGTGTCAAACGCAAGGTGGAATTAGTCATATATTCAGTATTTTCTCTGTAGCCTCATCATGAAGTGTTCAGCCGTATCTCAGCAGGAGTTAATAGTTTCTGGTTTGTCAAGAGTTTGTACCTCAGCCATACCATCTATGATTGCTACGCTTATGCAGGCATAAGGTACTGGTCATGTTGCCAGTAGATGCTGGTGTAGGAAGATCATGTGAGATGTACATTAGATTGTTTTTTGCCTGGCACATTTGAACAGTTCCATTGAATTCAAACATCAATTGTGGTGCCACAAAGCACTTGTACTCTCCTGAAGTCTCTCATAGTTCAACATCACTCTGTGGTCTGGACGTGACGAGGAGATGAGCAAAAAATGACCCCCCACCCCCGAGTTTCATTGCTCTGTTTTCATGTTCTAGGGCTTTATCTGCACCAACTGCACAGAAAGGAGCTTTTAACAATCTAGTTTCCTTTTTGAAATTCCTCCCATATGTCAGGGTCAGACTTTTCTACGCTTCTTATTTCAATGAGGTACCAGGCTGTCATTGCAGCATAGTTGGTTAACTTGACAGCAAAAAAGGTATTTCAGAAAGTGTTCTAGTGCTGCGAGGTGCAAATTCCAATTAGTAGTCCTGACTGATCAAATAAAGAACAGCAAAGACTCAACCATCTTAATGTTTCACCGCACCATGACTGATCCATCTTCATCAAATTTCAGTCTGGAGCACCTCTAAGCAATCCCTGCCTTCTAATCTTAATAGTGTGGAATTTTAGTCCCATCATAAGTCATCTTATTTGTGTGTCTCAGTGTGCTATTGTAATGCTTTCTTAAATATATGATTGAAATCCAAGGCTTTTTGTCTTTTTAGATTCTAATAGGAAATTTTCATTAATCTGTTTTTGTTTTATAAAAACATGGTCCAGCATTCAGGGATCTGAACAAATATGGACACAGAACTTAACTAAGAGCTTGGAAAAATTTAGCCAGCAAACAAAGTTAATTATTGTAAAATGGAACACAGAGTGCAGTCATTAAGGACTTGTCTTAACCAGGAAAAAGGTGTGTTAGCTGCCACTCATTCTCATTCTAAAACTAATGTGGACAAGACAAGTTGTACTTAAGCATATGTAAAACATCAGCTATTACTATAGATTTAGCACATGCTAGCCAACATGTTCTAAAAACCACCTTTTTATCTTAGTCAAGACCTTTTACAACAGGAGCCTTAGGCAAATGAGCTCACAAAAAACTTCAATGGCAAAGCATATTTGCACATATTTTGTTACTTAATAGTACTCGTGCATCTTTTCTCCAGTTTAACCTTTCCCTTGTTTTCTCTATTGCAGACAGTTGCAAGAGCAACAACGGCAGAAGGAGCTTGAACGGGAGAGGCTGGATCGTGAGAGAATGGAACGGGAGAGGCTGGAGAGAGAGAGACTAGAAAGGGAAAGACTTGAGAGAGAGCGACTAGAACAGGAGCAGTTGGAGAGAGAGCGTCAAGAAAGGGAGCGGCAAGAACGACTAGAAAGGGAGAGACAAGAAAGGGAGAGGCAAGATCGAGAGAGACTTGAACGACTTGAACGGGAAAGACAAGAAAGAGAACGCCAGGAACAATTAGAAAGGGAACAACTGGAGTGGGAGAGAGAGAGAAGAATTTCAAATGCTGGTAAGAATTTCAAAACTGAATGTATTCAAGTACTGGCTTGATTGTTTGTGTTTGGTCAATGGAGTGGGACAGGGCAGAGTTGACAGTAAGTATTTATGTGAAGACAAAAAAAAAACTGTTTCTCAATTGCATATTTCTTGATTTTTCTAGGATTAGCTTCTTTTTTTTAACTATAATAATTCTGGATGTCTGACCTCAGGAGAACATCCTTTTCTCTAGAATTGTCATAATTTCCAGTAACTGAAATAAAATGGGTAAATGGTGCTTATTGTTCACTGTATTTTCTAATTGCACAAAAGGTTTTTGAACTTGTTGGCACCTGAAGACATGACCATTTGAAGATTAAAGTTTCTAAGTACTTTCTAGTCTGCTTTGATCAATTAAGCAAGACCATATACGTTTTTATGTATTCTGATAATGACACCATTGGCTTAAGAGAATCTGTACACTCTGTAAGTGTGCACATGCATAAGCCAGCTTGGTAACATTGCAAGGCAGATATCTCACCAAGAGTCTTATTTCTTATTTATCAATTAATATGGTTTGTATTAAGATATCAGTTTTTCATGTATCAGTAGATATAACCTGTAGTAAACTATCTGCAACAAGCTAGGATCCAAAAATAAGCCAGGATCTAACTTTGTTTTCTGATGTAATGAGACATATAGTTAAGCATTTCTTAATTAATTACTTAACTTAGTGCATGTGAGAAATCAACTGCTGTTGAGAAATCAACTGCTGTTGAAACTAAACTAAACTATCTAATGTAAAACAAATTGCTTGAGAAGAAAGTATTGTTTTTTTGTGTTACGCTTTGAATATTTTTACTCGTGTGGAGTGATCTCCCTATTCTGGGGAGGGGAAGAATCAGGTTTACTTACTGCCTATATGTTAGTTTTATTGGTGAAATTAAAATGAATGTTAAGATCACTACACTTGAGTTGCAACCAACCAAAGATAAAGCTGATATGGAAGGACCAGTTAATAAATCGTGTTGCCTGATCCATTTCACTAATGGAATTTGAGAACTTATGCCATATTTCTTTAGATTTCCAGAATGTGCTTGTAAATTCAAATGTTGGCACAAAAATAGTTGATGAAATCAAAAGTAGATTTTTATAGTATGTAAAAACTTTCCTAACAGGATTTTCACTTGTGCCTAATCCTCTGGTACTAACTATAGTCTACATTTATACATTTTGTTTGAATGCTGATTTTGTTGCTTCATTAGCTCCCTTTTTCTCTCTCTCCTTTTTTATCCTGCCTTTGCTGCTGCTTTCCATCTTCTGTCCAGCTTCATCTTTCGACAACTCCCTGTTTAGCACACCACTTCCTGAATACTCCAGTTGCCAGCCTCCTTCAGCACCTCCTCCATCATATGCAAAAGCAATATCAGCACCAGGGTCAGATTCCACTCCGGATTACGCTGTAGTGACCTCTGCACCACCGACTTCCACTCCCCCTACACCGCCACTAAGGCATTCCGCATCACGTTTTGCTACATCTTTAGGCTCAGCCTTCCACCCTGTTCTTCCCCATTATGCTACAGTTCCTCGTCCTCTGAACAAAAATTCTCGGCCACCTTCTCCTGTGAATGCCCCAACTTCTTTGCCCCCAAATACAAAGTCCATTGTCTGGTCTGCTCCCAGTTTTGCACCACTTCCCCCGTCTCCTCCAGTAATGATCAGCAGCCCACCGGGCAAAGCTACTGGTCCAAGACCTGTCCTCCCAATTTCTGCTTCTAGTTCTGTGTCCCAAATGCCCCAGTCTCCTCCTCCTCCCAATGGGCTTCCTGAGTCTGTAACTTACTCAGTTCCTTCACCTTCTACCTCAGGTCCAACGCCGCTGCCGCCGCCGCCACCACCACCACTGCCTTCCTTTCCACCTGTCTCACTCTCTGGACCTCAAACTTCGCCTTCTCCTAGTTCCCCTAATGCCTCAACTCCCTCATCCAAGCCTAGTGTTCTCCCTTCTCCCTCTGCAGCTACCCCTGCCTCTGTTGAGAACTCTCTAAACTCTGTGCTGGGAGACTCCTCTGCTTCTGAGCCAGTCTTGCAGGCAGCCTCTCAGCTGATTGAACCTCCGACCCAGCAGGGTAAGGCTTTCTGTTATTGCTACTAATTAACTAATCAGGAATAGACCCAAAACCAATTTGCATCAAAACCTTTAAGTGTCTTGACTTAATAAAACACTTTTGAACATAGCAGTGATCTTAATACTGCAACAAAATACAGTTTTTGAAGGGATGATAGGGGATATTATAAAGCTCTGAAAAGAAGAGTTGGGATAATATGCTCTGTGAAAGATATAAAATACATATCTAGAATCGTTGGGTCTTATTTTTCAAGAATCATTTGAGTCGTGATGATTTGATGAATTCTGCATCATTAGTTTATTTAGAATTCCCTAAAACTAGGTAGTAGTAGTAAATTCCTAATTGCAGTGTGAACCAAGGAGCATATGATGGAGCTTCGAATGTGTGAGTTGGTCTTAGTGAAAAGTAAGCCGAACCATTTACTGATACTTATGAGGTAGTTCAAGTTTTAGCTATATGTATGTAATTACTACAAGATATATCTGGACTGTGTGAATTTGTGAATACACACGCTCATGTGCTAGACAAGATCTACACATAGTCACACCACTTTAGCTAAAATTAGTTCTAAATTCTAGTTACAGTGATGCAAAAGCTTGTGCATGCTCTTAATTTGATATAAACCTAGTTTAAAATAATTCAAGTAAACAAGTAACAGGTTTTAAGTTGACATAAACAAGGATTAAAAAGATTTGAGTATCCATGTATATGTCTGCACCAGTTAAACTAAATACTAATTTTAGCTAAACTGGTGCAACTTTTATGTGAAGTCAAGCTCTTAAATTTATTAAGTTGGATGATTATCTTCCACTCCAATAATTTATTAAGACCATTTTATAATAATCAGAAAAAGTGAAAAAAAATTAAGTTACAGTTTCATATATCGTTGCTTGTTTGTGCTCATGGAATAAACTCTTTTTGCATTTGTAGTAATACTTAAACAATGCTCTTCCTCAAAACATACTGTGTATAATTCTGAATTTACAGAATTAAAGGAGTCGTATGAAATGTATTTTTTCACAAAATTAAAAACAGGTGCTCTCCCTCTAAACTCTATCTTACAAGAATAACAATTCTCTAACTCACTAATGTATTTTGTATTTAATAATTAGAGTTGAGTTCTGCAATATTTACAGATAAGATGTATTTATGTAAGTCTAGAAGTCAAGTTTCAGAACTTTCATTTGAACAATAACGTTTAAAAGGTTTTTTTAAAAGTTTGGGTGGAGTGGGAGCGCCTGCTAGTAAAGTAACATTCCATTTTAGGTTTGCATTTGAGCCAAGACTCATTCTGAGTTATCAGGTGAAGGAGTGTTTTTCTCTTATAATTTGTAGTGCTTGTGTTGTTCCTTATTGGTTTTCTTTAAAAATTCTACCCACTTTTCTGTTTATGTAGCAGTTTTTTTGTTATAGTGAAAAGACTGACTAGTGTCATTGTGTTGCATGTCTAAGGATTCTGTTAGCTAACCTGTTCTCTTCCACAGTATTATGTACAGTATAGTGACTATTAATGTATTTTAAAAGCTTGTTTTCCCCCAAGAAACAAAATATTTTTCTAGTTAATTTAGGAAGACATTTTTTTCATAGTATGTATTAAGAAGAAAAGCCCTTATTTCAATGGAAATCCAGCTAGTCTTAATTCTTAATGTTGTTTTTCGTTTCAAATAGGTGTCATCCAAGGACCACCTGCACCTCCACCCCCACCTCCACTACCACCTGGCCCAGCCCAGTCTTCAGCAGCAATCCCACCTCCCCCAGGTCCTCCACCACCACCTCCACTTCCACCCTCAGGGCCACCGCCACCACCTCCTCTTCCTAGCCAAGTTCCTCCTCCTGTTCCTCCTCCACCTCCTGCCCCTCCTCTCCCTACCTCTGGATTTTCTATGGGATCTATGTCTGAAGACAGTCGCCCTTTAACTGGACTAGCAGCTGCACTCGCTGGAGCCAAACTTAGGAAAGTGTCACGGGTAAATGTAAATCTGGATTTGTCTGTGACTTACACTTCTAAATTCTATGAGGGTAATTTTGGAATAATTTCTACTAACATATATTAATAACTTGAATAGCAGGAATAGGTCTACCCGAAGAGCAACTTGACTAATTAAAGCAGTGTTGTTAGGTGTATTCATTGAAGCTGTATTTTATGCCCAGATGATTTTGTAGTATGTTACGTTAGTAGTTTTCTGCATGAATATAAAATCATGAAGTTATTAAATAGTTCTCAAATATATTATTATTTTGTGTACTGTCATAAAGAGTGAAGAGTCCTCTAGTTCAAGTGGAGGAGCTTCATCTAAAACAGACACTGTTCGTGGAAATGGACCACTTCCCTTGGGAGGCAGTGGATTAATGGAAGAAATGAGTGCCCTCCTGGCCAGGAGGTAAACAGATAATTTTATTCTTATAGAGCTGTAGATAGTATGATGGTTTCATAGTAATCTTAAAGGGATACTGCAAACTTAAAAATCGTACCTCTGTCATAGAATGTACCTACTATTGTAAACTACAACTGAAAAATTACAGAAATATTTTTCCTTTGTGCGTTTCATAGTACTTTGTGTATAGTCAATTTTATTTTCACTCGTGAATAGTCAAGTAGCTACTTTCCTCTGCGTATGTCTTTTGCTCAGCAGGGTGGGAGCAAAAACCAACATTTTAAATAGGAAAATGTGGTTGCAAAACCACAATTGTTGGCTAGAAGACTCAGTGGAAAGTGTATACCTGAAACTGCTTTTTACTGTTTTTAAGTTGATCTAGATTTCAAGTTGTGTATGCCTTTAACAATACTGAACAAATATTTTCCATTTTGTAGCTATAACTTCGATAACTTTAGCCATCTACCTTTCATTCTTAACTCACGTTTCTGTCTTTTAGGAGAAGAATTGCTGAAAAGGGATCAACAGAACCAGAGCAGAAAGAGGATAAAACTGTAAATTGATTATTATTTTGTGTGCTTTGAATTATTTAATATAAGGCCATATAAGAAAGCTATTCTAGTGGTTCAAATTACAGCTCATTTACAGCTTGCCTTAATGGGAAATATAACCTCCATTTTTTTCAAAGGGTACAAGTACAATGGGGTTGTCTTAAATGTTCAATTTAGTTCTTGCAAATTTCTTCTGTACTTTCTAGTGAGATTTTATGTGAACAGAGTTCATTAACTGCCTGAAAAAGATTTAGCTATAAATATTTAAACAATTCCATTAAACAACTTTACATCAATCTGACCAGATTTTCAGGATTCTAAAGCTTTTTCTCTTCATTTTAATCAGGAAGAATCAGAGCCTTCAACTTCCAAGCCTTCTTCAACAAGCACACCTGGTAGGTAGTATAAATCTGTGAAGTGCACTTTAACTTTTCAAAATTCCCTTTAAGTGTTAGTGCTGAAGTTTTATTAAAAACTGTTTTGTTATGGTATCAGAATTCATAATCCTGAGTGTTTTATAATGAAAATGAAATAACATAAGTATCTTAGTATGATCAGTAGTTAAAAATGGGTGGTTTCAGAGTAACAGCCGTATTAGTCTGTATTCACAAAAAGAAAAGGAGTATTTGTGGCACCTTAGAGACTAACCAATTTATTTGAGCATAAGCTTTCGTGAGCTACAGCTCACTTCATCGGATGCAGACTGTGGAAAGTACAGAAGCTCTTTTTATACACACAAACCTTGAAAAAATGAGTGTTTACCACTACAAAAGGTTTTCTCTCCACTCACCCCACTCTCCTGCTGGTAATAGCTTATCTAAAGTGATCACTCTCCTTACAATGTGTATGATAATCAAGTTGGGCCATTTCCAGCACAAATCCAGGTTTTCTCCCCACGCCTCCTCCCCCCCCTCCCCACCACAAACCCACTCTCCTGTTGGTTAAAAATAAATCTTGTTTTTATTCTTTGGTGATAATTTGTCTAAGGCTCAAATTATCCCCATTTATAGTTAGTCTTAACTATTTTCTCTTACGTTACTGTCCACAAATCCACTGATAGCCTTAATATAGAGAGTACACAGTCTTTGAACAAAGTTGAGGTGAACAAAGTCATGCGATTTTTAAATGGGTTTGTTGTCTGGCATTTACCATACACAGCTAAATGTAAAACTTCACATGAAATGTACAGCTGCAAACTCTTGAACTGGATTCAAAGTTTTAAAAAATTAACAAAGGCTAATGGCAATGTGTTTGCAGGATAGACGGTCGTTGATATAATAGTAATATGTGGGGAGAAAGCTGTAAATGTAGACTGTACTAAATTCGCCATCTGGTTTTTATCCCATAATCAAAACCTCATGTATGCTGCCATTGAATGGCTAAGTCTCTGTTGCTATCCAGTAGTAGTACAAACATCTCGTACCACCTGGGAAGAGCAGGTGAAATACACCAAAAGAACTTGCCCCAGAACTCCTGGCTTAGTGCAGGGACCCACTGAGTTGTGTGTGTGGGAGTTAAGAGGCAACTGGCAGGGAACAGAGATGAAGGCTATCAAGCAAATTGCTTGACAACAATCACAGAACACTGGCAGGGATAGGAGTTCAAATGGGGGGAAAAAAAATAGATTACCTTGGTCAGACCTGGACTATTAGCAGGTGTTATTGTACCTTGACAAAGTATACTTGTATACTAATATCTCTAAACTTATATTAATAAAGTGTATACCTCTAATATCTCTGCAGCATGGCTCCTCCTCTGATATATAACTACTACAACGGGACTCTAGACAGAGAAATGGACTTTTATTTGTTGCAGTTAATCACTAATAGCTGATTCTTGGCTGTACCCTGCCAGTGACTTACGCAGTCATTCTGAACTGTTGGACAGAAGTGCATCTCATTGCCCATGATCATGTACCCATATTTGTCTCTAGATTGCTGTAGGTGACTCAAGGTAGTGAGCCAAAACTTCTTAGAGAATTTCTAATAGAACTGAAAACACACTCCACTAGGTGGAGCACAGAACTTGAATATATATGGGCTAGCTTTCAACATTAATATGAATACAATGAATCTAAAGATGTGATTGTTAGAGTAACACTTAGAGGCCCCAGCCGATATTATGGCCCTCTTGTACAATGTGCTATACAAAGACAGAGTAAAACAGTCCTTGCCCTAAAGAGTTTAATCTAAATAGACAAGACAGAAGGTGTGAGGGGAAACAGAGGTACAGAGAGGTGAAATGACATCATGCAGCAGGCCAGTGGAAGAACCAGGGACAGAAACTTTCTCCTAATCCAACTAATGCCCTATCTAGTAGGCCATGCTGATTTGACTTGTACTTGTTAGCTAAATCAATATACTTTTTAATTACTTTTAGGTCTCACTTTATTTCATATCAAAGACAAAACAATACATTATTACCAACATTAGAGGTTTAAAGGCACTTGAGAAACTTATATTCCTTTTAGTACAATACACAGTGCAATACACTTTTTCATTGATGGAAAATATTCAAGCCCTATGGAGCCATGTTATCCTTTCTCCAATTCTATTGAACTGATCATAAGCAGCTTTTGAAAGACATGTTCACAACTCAAAACAGAGAACTTTGCCAACTTGAAAAATCTAATATTATTCCATAATACCCATGAACACAGATATTACAACATAATGAAATCATCTTTCATATCTGAAGGAATGAAATAGTTAAACTATAGATTTTAAGCTCTTTGTGGCAGGGGCCATCTTTTTATTATGTATTTCTACACCTAGCTCAGTAGGGCCCTTATCTGTGATTCAGGCAGTTAGGTGCTACCCGCGCTACACATAGTGTAGCTGATTTAAAAAAATAAAATAAAAAGATAATAGTTTTCCAGGTGGTGGTTTAATTTTAATAAAGAATGCAAGATGGTAAAAGTTAAATATCTTAAGTCAAAGCTACCTGAAGTTACTTCATATGCATTGTTATAGTGATGAATGAATATGAAAGCTGGTGTGTCTAACAATTTTATTTATATATCTAAAGAACTAACAAGGAAACCTTGGGAAAGAACAAATACAGTGAATGGAAGCAAGTCTCCTGTTATCTCCAGGTATGCTGCTTTTTAAACCAGTACTTATCTTTCTCAGATGTGTAGCATTGTCATTACTCATTGTGCATAAAAATTATTAGAATAAAAATAATAAATACCATCTAACTATCATAAATAAGGCAGCTGAAAAGATTTCATTTCTAATGTTTTTATGGGTATAGGAATATTCATATTGAGTTTTGAGGAGGATTGATGAATGAATGCAAAATGCTAAACAAAGTAGAATCTTATTAACAAATAGCAAAGTACAACTTCGCTGATAGTGGTATAACTTTGATTATGGAAACATTTTGTTTTCCATTCAAGATGCATGTCCCTCAATCCTTAAACATGAGTTGTCCTCTCACTAAAGGCAGGTAAGAGATTTCATTCATGCATTCAACAGCAGATGAATCTGCCTAACAGCCTAGTCCCTCTGTATTATGATGGTTTGAAATATACATACCCATCTAGGTATTTAGGCAAAAGCCTGATGATCTCACCCAAATCTGATTCTCATGACAACCTTAAGCAATGTGTTTGGGCCAACATCATCCTGAAGGGATACAGCAAAGAAAGATCCTTCAGCACACTACCCAATTCTTTGCTAATACCTCAGACAGAACGTCAGTGCCTAGTTAGATAACAGAGCTGACAGAGAAATGGCCAGGATAGCCATTCTACCTTTTGGGATAAATTGCTTAACTAATGCTCCCATAAAGATCCTAAAATGCATATATTTGTCCATAAGGTAAAAACAAGGAATTGTTCAATATATGATCCTGTATGTCCTGCATACAAGTGTGCTGAGGAACTCTGAGAAATATCTTAGTTAGTCTAACATAATTTTTTTTTCCCTTGAGAAATACCATGTGAGGATCTAAAAAAAAGACAGCCAGATTCTCGATTTAACCCTGAGGAAAATGTTCTCTTTCAAATATAATGAGAGATTCTTGCTGTTAAAATTTGAAAGGACAGTTTGGTGATAACGACACAGAGAGGGAGGAAAAAATAATCAAACATAGATCCCTTAGTTCAGGGGTAGGCAAACTACGGCCTGCGGGCTGGATATGGCCCCTCGGGGCTTTGGATCCAGCCCGTGGGATTGCCACCACCGCGGGCTCTGCGCCACTCCGGGAAGCGGCCACACCATGTCCCTGCAGCCCGTGGAGGTGGGGAGGGCAGAGAGCTCCGCACACTGCTCTTGCCTGTGGGTACCTCCCTCAAAACTCCCATTGACCAGGAACGGGGTACCACGGCCAATGAGACCTTCAGGGAAGGTACCCACAGATGAGGGAAACACGAGCCTGAACCCCTCCTGCATCCCGCCTCCCAACTCCCTTCCCTAAACCCCTTGCTTGTGCCGCGCACCCCTCCTGCACCCCAACTCCCCGCCCTGAGCCCTCTGCCGCACCCCGCACCTCTCCTGCACCCCAACCTCCTGCATCCTGCACCCCTCCTGCACCTCAACCCCCTGATCTGAGCCCCCTCCTGCACTCCACACCACTCCTGCACCCTAACCCCCTTCCTTGAGCCCCTTCCTCTGCCCCAACCCCTTGCCCAGAGCCCCTTCCTGCACACTGCACCCCCTCCCGCACTCCGCCCCCGAACTCCAACCCCCTGCCCTGTCCCTGCAAGCAATTTCTCCATCCAGATGTGGCCCTTGGGTCAAAAAGCTTGCCCACCCCTGCTGTAGCTGAATGCGACATTTCTGTCACTAACAAAATATTCTCATCCCCATAGATCTTGTGCTTGAAAATGAAAGCAGCACCAAGCACAATCAGCTTGTTAGCACCTTTTTTCTAATTTCCAAGAACTAGGCAGGCTCTAGCAGTTGACTTCTCTGTTCCTACTACAGGACAAGTGCTTTGTTTTCTGTCACTTCTAATGCAAATACTATCTGAAGTTAAGTGCTGTGCCATGTGATGCCACACTAACCTAGCCTGGTCAGATGGCTGCCTTATTTGCCTGTGTCTTTTCACATCAGGCAGTATGTGCTGCAACAGAGACCTCATTTTCACCAGGTCTGTCCAGCTTACAACTGACAGCCTGGCAGTTGTGGGAGATTTTAGTCACAAAATGCTATTTGTATGAGGGATTCTATTTTGGAATCCAGAAGGCATTCCACCATATTTTGTTGTCTGAACTTTTAAACCAGGGGCTCTCAAACTTCATTGCACCGCGACCCCCTTCTGACAACAAAAATGACTTCACAACCCCAGCAGGGGGACCGAAGCCTGAGCCCACCCAAGCCCCACTGCCCTGGGTGGGGGGGACAAAGCTGAAGATCAAGGGCTTCAGCAGGCCGGCGGCCTGCAACCTGAGTCCTGCTTTGGCTTTGGCCCTGGGCAGTGGGTCTCAGGCTTCAGCAAGTCTAAGACAGCCATGGTGACTGCATTCAAAGGGGTCGTGACCCACTTTGGGTTCCTGACCCACAGTTTGGGAACTGCTATTTTAAACAATGGTCTCTGGGACACATGCTTTCATAACCAATGACCAACCATCCTTCAAGGATAAATTTCCATTTTTGGAGCAATCAGAAGGAAAATGGAAAAGTTCATAACACAAGTTCATTTCTATATGAGATGTTTTGTTAGTGCTGTATCTTGCCTGAAACCAAGTTTAACCTTGTGGTCCATCTGTGGAATCTAAACTTGGTTTTAAAATCTTTGGTGTTCTTTGAGTGATGGTACCTACTGTATCAGAGTAACAGCCATGTTAGTCTGTATTCGCAAAAAGAAAAGGAGTACTTGTGGCACCTTAGAGACTAACCAATTTATTTGAGCATAAGCATAAGCTACTGTATTACGCTGAGGGTTTACACATGTGCACCATGCATCTGGCTCACCGTGCATACAGAGCTAGAGAATTTAAAAATAGAAGTGTCAATTGGTCTGCACATGCATGCTGAACTGGCCTCATGGTTTTATCCAAAGTGATAAAGGGCAGGGCAGACCGACTGCATCTCCCAGTTCTGTCTCACTGCCGCATGGTCCAGGTTGGAACAATTAGTGTCCATTTGCTTGTGGTGCACTTTCTCAATCAACCTTTTATACAGTTAATTTTTACAGATTTTTATTGTTGTCTTTAGGTAGTTTCTAGTAATTTGAATAGAATAGTTAGTTTGGGGGCCTGTTTTTGTCTCCAACTCCCCCTCCCCCCCCGCCATATTCATGTGCAGATACTGGACTACGCTGAAGATCCCCAGCTTTAAAATCCGTGCCTCCTGCCCGCCTTCCTTCTTGGTCATCATTCATCTCCCGCTCTAGTTGTACACACACTTCTGCCAGTTCTGACAGTACTGCCTATGGAACCTGTCTCCAAGTTCTCATCTTCAGTTGAGTTAGATGAGGGTCAAGGTCCATCCATCACATACCACCACCAGGACTACTACAGGAAGCCATCTGCACTGTGGCATTATCCTCAGCTGCAGCTGCCTCGGAGCCATTGGTTTCCCACACCAAGGCGTCCTCCAAAACACCCTAAGGATCCATCATACTAACCATATTGGAGATCTTAGCCACAATACCAGCCATTTGACCCACATGTTCAGCAAGGGAGATCTCTCCAATTTTCCTGTCCAATGCACCTTCCAGCAGATGCTCAGAACTGGTGAGAGAGGAAGAACCGCTTAGCCCAGTTCCAATGGTATCGACAGAGCAGATTTCCGTCTTCCTCTCCGAATGCAACACTTGCTT
The DNA here is from genome assembly GCF_965140285.1 of Lepidochelys kempii. Taxonomy (NCBI): domain Eukaryota; kingdom Metazoa; phylum Chordata; order Testudines; family Cheloniidae; genus Lepidochelys; species Lepidochelys kempii. The sequence continues at coordinate 159,420,723 of NC_136382.1, forward strand.
CGGCATCCCTTTCACCCCCGATAACTTCTTCCAGTTTCAGGATCTCCTAAAGAGGGTTGCAGGGGAGCTTCAAATCTACAGAGGAGGTACAGGATAACCGACACCAGCTCCAGCACATCCATCATTCATCAGCACTGGGTAGAGTAGTGCTACCCATCAATGACTATACTTGAGCCTGCGAGGACAATTTGGCGCACACAGGCCACATGTAGATCTACTCACAAAGGGGCTGAGAAGCGGTATTACGTGCCTGCTAAGGGGTCTGAGTTTCCGTTTTCATACTTCCCTCCCTGTCTTGTGGTCCAAGTGGTGATGGAGTATTCCAAGGAAGTATCCATGCTCCACTCCATCAGATAAGGAGGGAAAGAGATTGGACTGTAAGGTATTCTTATCGGCAAGTCTTCAGTTCAGAATCTCAAACTACCAGGCATTGCTCACCAAATATGATTTCCTAATCTACTGTGAACTGGACGAATTTGCTGAAAAACTACCACAGCCAGATCGGGCCCATTTCCCAGTGATCATAGACGAGGGTAAACTGTTGGTGAGGACTTAGCTTCAATCCGCTATGGATGCAGTGGATCCTTCTTCATGGTCCATAGCCACGGGTATAGTTATGCGACAGACATTATGGCTCAACACCTTTGGTTTCCCCAGGGAGAAACAAAATACCATTGAAGACCTCCCTTTCAATGAATCCCATCTTTTTAACCAAAAAAACCAGATGATTCCCTACACCCTCTCAAGGATTCCAGAGCTACACTGCCTTCCCTGGGCATTTCCATGCCTGCACCAAAGTGCCAGTTCCATCGCCCACCTCCACAATACTAAGGGCCATGCAGTTCTTCCATCAGAGGCCCTATGAACCACCATGCAAGAGTCAGAAAGCTCTCAGATTGCGCCCTCCAGGACCATCTTCGCAGTCTTCCTCCTCCCAGACACAACCACCACAGAAATGATATTTCTGAAGAACTCCTAGAGATCTGTCAACTATAATACTTACTGTCATAAGAGCACTCCATCCCCTTCAAGGGTTGTCCAGCACTCTTCTTTCCAGCTTGGAGTGCAATAAGAATGGACAAATTGGTGCTAAATGTCATCCATCATGTCTATACCATCAAGTTCAGCATGCTACATCATCCACAGCCCCCATCCCAATCCCTTTCCATGGACCACTTTCACAACAGCATCAGAACCTAAGAGGTCTGCTCCTTACTACAGTGAGGAACAACAGAGCGTATTCCTCCAGAATATCATGAAACATCTGTTCAGCTTACTTCTGCATACCCAAGAAAAAGGGCTGATGGAGGCCTATCCTGGACCTTCATCTTCTCAATCGGTTCATTTGAAAACCAAGGTTTCGGATGGTTACATTAGCAGCAGTCATCCCTTCATTAGAAAAAGGCATGTGGTTTAAGGTTCTCAATATGCGGGACACCTACTTTCACATAGACGTTCATCCAAACCACAGACAGTTCCTGAGGTTTATAGTTGACACAGAACATTTCCATTACAGAGTTTTCACCATGCCTCCCAGTGTGTTCACCAAGGTGGCAGCCCACATAAGACGTTGTGAGGTCCTTGTATTCCCGTATCTCGACAATTGGCTCCTGGCAGCACAGTGCAGACAAGAAGCTTGGGCCTCAACCTCTATGTTGCTGGGCCTCCTTTCCTCTCTTGAGGTCAGTATCAATACTGAAAAGTACACCTTTAAACCTGCACAATGCCTAGACTTCATAGGGCCACCATCAACTCAGTCATGATTTGAGCCTACCCACCACAGGGCAAGATTCCAGACTGTGCAAGAACTCATAACTTGTGTAACCGACAATTTGTCAGTCACAGCCAGGACATGCCTCTCCCTCCTGGGTCACATGGCCTTGTATATGTACGTCACCACCTTTGCTCGTCCTCACCTTCGTTGCCTCCAAATGTGGCTCCAGAAAGTTTGCTTGCCAATTCATCACACCATGGACCTCAGGCTCACATTTCCCCCCAAGGTATTCTCATCCCTCCAGAGATGGAAGGAACCTTGTCAGGTCTGTGTAGTAGTTCCCTTTCTGCCCCCATTCCTGGAAAAGACTGTTGTCACAGACTCCTCCCTTCTAGCCTGAAGAGCACATATGGATGGACACATGACTCAGGGAATGTGGGCCTCTCGGGAATCCAGAATGTACATCAATATTCTGAATCTCTGAGCTGCAAGAAAGGCATTCCAGGCTTTTCTCCCCATCATTCATTCCTATCATAGTCTCTTCATATTGGACAATCCACAACGGTGTTCCTACATCAACAAACAAGGGGGTGTGAGGTTGCTGGCTCTGCTCTTAAAAGCAGTCACCTTTTGGAACTGGTGCATCAACAAGATCATCTTGTCTGCAGCCTGTCTCCCAGGGACACTGAATGTGATTGTGGACTCACTCAGCACACAGTTCGTGATTGATCACCAGCGTGAACTCCGTGACGATGTACTATGGGCCATCTTCAACTGGTGGGGAACTCCGATCAGAGACCTCTTTATGTTCTCAGTGAACAGAAAATGCAGTGTATGTTGCTCAAGAGGGTTCTGGGGCAGCACTCTCAGAGCGATGCCCTCATCCTCTCCAGTCTGATCAATTCAATTTTGCCTTCCCTCCTCTCCCGCTCCTACTGTGGGTACTGCCCAAAATAAAACTGGACAAAGCGACGGTCGTCCTGATCGCCCTGCACTGGTCCTGACAGTTTTATTTTCCCAACTTCCTTCACAGTATCCATGCCCCCCAATTCCCCTGCCTGATCTACTGACACAACACAATAGCAGCATCAGCCATCTCAGTCCACAGCACTTCACCTCAGAGCTTGGTATTTGGACGGGCATCTTATCTAGAATGGGCGTGTTCATCACAAGTACAAAATATCCTTTGCAGCAGCAGGAAGGACTCGACCAGGCGTGGTGACCAAGCCAAGTGGACACACTTCACCTGCTGGGCAGAAAACAAAGGACTTTCCCCAGAAATGGTGGGGATTCCCCTCCTCCTAGACTGCCTCTTGTCCTTGAAGGCATGGGGTCTTGCCCTTAGTTGTATCAAAGTCCACCTATCAGCAATTAGTGCCTTTTGCTCCCTGGCGGAGGGGCATTCCATCTTTACTCACCTGTTTTGGAAGGGCCTCATTAGAATCTTTTCACCTGTACAACCCATTGGTCCCCAATGGGATCTCAACCTGATCCTATCTATGTTAATAAAACCACCCTTTGATCTGCTGGCATTGTTCACCGTCTCTCCTTTCCCTGAAAGTCGCCTTCTTGGTGGTTATCATGTCAGCGGGAAGAGTTGGCGAACCTGGGGCCATGATGGCGGGCTCTCGTTTGACGACGTTCTGTACTGATAAAAATATCCTCGCCTCTGCATTCCAAACTTCTGTCAAAGGTGGTAGTCTCACAATTTCACATTAATCAACCTACCCACTTACCTGTTTTCTTCCCGAAACTGCTTGCTTTGGAAGAGTAACAGACTCCACTCCCTAGGTGTCTGTAGGGCCTTAGCTTTCTACTTACACAGGACAAAACCGATCAGGAATGCTCTGTTTATTGCAATAGCTGAAAGAGATAAGGGGCAGCAGCCACCCTCAATGTGTGGACCCACTCAGCAAGAGCCCATGCTGCAACCATGGCCTCCCTCTATGACATGCCACTTCAGGATATATGTAGAGTGGCCACATGGAATTTGGTTCACACCTTCGCTACTCATTATGCCTTGGTGCAGAGGGGGGGCAAACTACAGCCCACAGGCCACATCCGGCTCGCAGGACCCTATTCTCTGGCCCCCGAGCTCCTGCCAGGGAGTGGGGTCAGGACAGGCTTGAGGAGGTGCCAGCCCAACTCCTCGGCAGTGCAGTGAGGTGGAGGCTAGCTTCTGGCCCCTTCACTCCCACCCTCGCAGTCACAGTTCCCCCAGAGCCTGGGCAGCATGGCTGCAGCTCCGGTCAGGCAGTACGGCTACAGCACCACCAGACCTGGTGCTCTAGGGTGGCGCGGTCAGGGGGTGGGGAACAGGGAAATTTGAGCAGGGGAGGTTGCAGTGGGGAGGTTAAGGGGCCTGGGCCCTGCTGCCGGGAACAGGGGCAGAGCAAGCCAGGGCCCCCTCAGCCCCAAGTTTGCTTGGCCCCTGTCCCCAGCAGCCAAGCCCAGACAGGGACCGAGCCCTGCCTGACTGCCAGGGAGAGCAGCCAAAGGAGCAGGGGAAATGCACAGCGAAAAGACTGAGCCCCTGCTTTCCCCCACCCCACAGGTAATGTGGGGCGGGGAAAGCAGGGGGAGGGTTGGGTAGGGGTCGGGGGGCCTAAGGGGGCGTCAGGGGGTGGGGAGCAGTGGGGATTGGATAGGGGATGGGCGTCCCGGGGGATGGTCAGGGGGCAGAGAGCAGGGGTTTTTGGATAGGATGTGGGAGTCCTGGTGGGCAGTCAGGCTGGGGAGCAGGGGGGGTTGGATGAGGGTGGGGGTTCCGGGAGGCTGGATAGGGGCCAGGCCACGTCTTGCTGTTTGGGGAGGCATAGCCTCCCCCAGCCTTCCCTGCCTGGCCCTCCATACAATTTCTGTACCCAATGTGGCCCTAGGGCCAAAAATTTTGCCTACCCCTGCCTTGGTGGAAGACTCAGTGGCAGATGCCTCTTTCAGTGCAGCTGTCCTCCACTCATCTCTCCCATCTACATACTTGCGCCCTCTTCCAACTTAAGTACTGCTTGCTGGTTGCCCTCAATGGAATACAATAGGGACTATCACTCAAAGAGGAAGAGGTTACTTATCTGTAACTGGAGGTTTTTTGAGGTGTGTGGTCCCTGTCTGTAGTCCACTTCTCTCCTTCTCCTCTGTTGCAGTTCTGTTGATTTGCAGTGGAGAAGGAATTGGAGACACAGTCAGTCCGCTCCTCCCTTTATAACCTTGGACGAAACCATGAGGCAAGTTCAGGGCATGTGCACAGACCAACAGACACTACTACTTTTCAATTCTCTGACTCCAGGCTCATGGTGTACATGTGTAAACCCTCAGTGGAATACAGATAGGGACTACACATCTAGAAGAACCTCCAGTTAAATAACCTCCTCTTCCACCTGCCTCTATAGTCATAACTTTTGCACTATCTTCTTTTTAAAAAGCCTTTATCATCATGATTACTTCAGTCAGATGAGCCAGAGAGCTGCCATCTCCTGTTAAGAATGTTTTATGATCTGTCAGAATAAAGCTGTTTCCAAGTATTTATTCACAAGTCTGAGTCTTCTTTCATAGCAGGAAACTGCCCCACCAAGATTTTGCCCATCTTCTAAATCCTCCAAGGAGAGATTTTGGCATAGTTTGAATGAGTCAGAGCCTTTTAGTTGTATTTATGTAGAACTCATCCAGTCAAACAAGGACTCCATATTTGTCACCTGGAAAGGTATAACAGAAAAGTTATTTTTTCTAGCAACAGCAGATCCAAGCGGATAAAGGTCTTACTTTATCCCCTCAGCCCATGAAGCATCCATGGCCAAGACCCTCTTCCCCCATCAACATTGGCCGTGGATGCTTCATGGGCTGAGGGGGAAAAGCTTCGATAGAATGTGTGTTAAGGTTGCCACAAGAAGGTCCTTTCATACCTTACAAGCCACTGAAAGCTTGATGTCTGTTCCTTAGCAAAGACGTATGCTGAGAACTGTCTTTGTAAAGGCCTTTCTGTCCCTAGTTAGTCAGTGAGCACGGATGCTCAGAGTACCTTGGTCCAGACTGTTTAATGCTTTGTCACCAAAGCTCAATTTACAGGTAGTAGGAGTCTCCTTCCGGCTAAGCCCTGCTGAAATCTCCCTCTAATATATGTAGAGAAGACATAAGTTGCATATGAGGATTGTTGGACATGTCTGAAAAATTGACAAGTAAAGCAGGATTTTTTCTTTTCAGAATAACTAAGCAAGGAGACTCAACAGGGAGGTTAGTATTCATAGTAAATGTGCAAAATAAATAAAATACCTACTTATCCTATTTAAAATTAGGCTTCTAAATGACTTAAGTATCCTTTCCTTTAGTGTTCAGGATTTAATTGGTATAGTAATTAAACTATAATATAACTCATTTTCTAAAACTGCATATAACCTAGCTCTAATATAGCCTAAGTTAGTGTTTTTCCCCCTTCATAGACGGGAGTCTCCGTGGAAAAATCTGATTGTTTCTGAAAACAGGTCCTATGATTCATTAAACAGGTATCATCCTGTTAGGATTTGAGATTTTTTTTTTTTAATTAATCAACTTGACAGAACAGGGCTGGGCTTTTCTACATGGATCGGTAATCACCACAAACACAAATGATATAAAGCAGGGGTTCTCAACTTTTTTCTTTCTGAGCGCCCCCCCCCCAAAACATGCAATAAAAATGCCATGGCAGTCACAATAACTGTTTTTCTGCATATAAAAGCCAGCGCTGACATTAAGGGGTAGGAAGCAGGGCAATTGTTCGGGCCCCCACATCACAGGGAGCACAGCAAAGCTAAGTTGCTCGGGCTTCAGCTTCAGCCTTGGGTAGTGGAGCTCAGGGTCCTGGGCTGCAGTCCCTTGCAGTGGGGCTTTGGCTTTCTGCCCTAGGCCCTAGCGATTCTAATGCCCGCCATACGTGGCAGCCCCCATGAAAACTGCTCTCGGCCCCCCAAGGGGCCTTGGACCGCTGGTTGAGAACCACTGACATAAAGCTCCTCTTAACAGTTTGTCCGTCTTTCCTTCGGTTATAGTTGTATCCATTTTCAGAATCCTTAAAGATAGGTAGCTTCACTGGTAATTTTAAGTGCAAGGCAGTTTATCTGCTATCAGTTCAAAATAAGGTGCTTAAGATGTATATCATGCTGCTTGGGTGCAGTAGAATTTCTTTTCATCCCCAATTGCAGAATGTACCATGTTTTCCCATGCAATTTAAAATAACTCAACATCTGATCAATAGTGACCCAGAGAACAGTCCTATAGTCAAAAATAGATCTCATTGTAAAGTAACTCCATGCAACTTCTAATTTCACTTATATAAAATATCTCAATTATACAGTAATTAAACATGTGGATTACAGTATAACTGTGTGTCTGATTACAGTCTCAAGAGCACCTTATCAAGGTGTAATGTCCTGAGGGTATGTCTATATTACCCGCTGGAACAGCGGGCACCGATCGATCCAGCAGGGGTCGATTTATTGCATCTAGATGCGATAAATCGACCTCCGAGCGCTCTCCCGTCGACTCCTGTACTCCACCGCCACGAGAGGCGCAGGCAGAGTCGACAGGGGAGCAGCAGTAGTCGACTCACCGCAGTGAAGACACCGCGGTGAGTAAGTCTAAGTACGTCGACTAAAGCTATGTTATTCACGTAACTGAAGTTGCGTAACTTAGATCGACCCCCCTCTCTAGTGTAGACCAGGCCTGAGAAGCTACAGTTTTTCAAAGTAGTAAGATTGGCACATAGAATCATCTAGCTACTAACTTCCCGAGAATGTATTTCATCCCAGACTGTATTTCACAACTGGTATCCCCAGCTAAAAGAATAGTTGCTGTTCATCATACAGTAACAGTGATCTGCTCACTGAATAGATTTTGTCTAACATAAATGTCTAAAAGATCCTTCTTTATAAGAAAGGACATGTTAAATGCATACCCTGATCATTCAACATATTAGCATGTTTATGTTGCAAAGACAATTGCAGAATTGTGATTGTGTAATTCTGAGCATATTTTAAACCTTGGGGGGGGGGGTGAAACTATGCATCTGGCATCCAAAGCAACTAATTTAGCAGTTTTTAAAATGCCAGTGTTCAAAGGGTTAAATTGTTTTTAAAGAAAGTGCCTTAAGAAAGTACTTAAAAAAGACTAAATATATTTCTGGACAGAATGGTACAGGATTTAAATAGTTTTCACTTAAAAAAAAAGTGTGGTACAATCTAGAAAATTACTGACAAACTTCTCAACTTTTTAAAAATTGTTTTTGCTAATGTCTTTTTCATGAAAGCAAACACTGTGGTGACTACCTATTCTTTTGTATGAAAAGTTCCCCCATTATCTAATTATCTTTGGTGGTGGTATTTTGCATGTTAGCATGAGTCAAATCTTTATCTTGCATGTTTAAATCAAGTTCTCTTATTGCGTATTATAGTTGGCTCACAGTCTTGGTTGGTAATGCTATGAATCGCCACATGGGAGAGCTCAGTAGCAATCTCAGAACTTCATGGTTGAGATATTTTGGAGGCTGTGTTTTCATTAGATAGTAGTTTCTCTTGGCAGTATCAGTAGCCACCTACAAGTGCAGCTGTGAGAAATGAAGGGTACCAAATACTGTAAGCGGAAACTTTAGATTTGACTGAAATTTTTAAAAATATCATATTCCGAAGGAAATTAGAGTTGATGGGGTTGATAGAACAAAATTCCTTTATTGCAAGAGACCAACGCGTCCATGAAGGAAAAGCATATAATTTTAATACTTTCTTTAATATGTCTTCACCCTGAGTAGCAGAATTTAGGTTTGTCTGTAGACCCTTTCCTTTCCAATTCTCAGACAAATTATGATTGTAATGTTGACAGGAAATGTGAATAGGAGTGCAAACACTGGCAATGTTTTTTAAAGTTCTAAACCATAAGCAGTCTGTGTTTGTATGTACTTTGTTCCTATTGTCATTAGTCAGCAACCACACTATTGGTTCTGGAAGAGTAGCTCCCATTTTCCCACTCAGGGTTTTTAGTCATAAATCAAGACACTGAGAGTGGGAACAGTTAAATGAGACTTGATGGAAATCCTCAGGGACTGACGGGACATTAATGGAGTATATAGAAGAACTCTTGGTATATGGAAAACTACCTGTGTGAAAACAAAAATAATGCTTACATTCTGTTAGTAAAATGTGTCCCTCGGACATTTAGTTACCAGCTTCTGTGTTCATTTTCAACAGTATTTGCAGATTTGTGGTGAAACTGTAAGTTTCAAACAAGGAGTTTTTTTAATCTGGAAATATAGTAGAGTTCAGTATCTAAAGATTATACAACAGACTTTGAACTGTGACTTGGCTTCATAGCATTAGCACAAACTGTGTAGTAGTTCTGTGGGGTGCAAGGTGAACTGTAGTTTTCAGTTACTTCCACTGTACAATTTAACTTTCCACATATTCTAACATCGTATTGGCTCCCAGTTTAGCTTAAAATCCTTGGATCAACTTTTATTTCAATTTGCTCTGATTCAGATCATCTGAGAAGGTATTTTTCCTTCATATTACCCATGAAACTACTAAAATAAAATACTGGATTCTTCAATCTGCAGTGAGGATTTTGCTTTCTAGAAAAGGTGAACAGCCTCAGGGCTATTCTACACTGCAGCTAGGTCATCTTAACTACATCACTTAGAGCTGTGAAAAATTTCATACCCTGTGCAGTGTAGTTAAACCAACCTAAGCTCTGGTACAGACACCTGTAGGTCGATGGAAGAATTCTTCCATCGACCTAGCTACCACATCTTGCAGAGGTGAATTTACTACAGTGACAAAAGAACCCTTCCATAACTGTAATGACGCTACAACAGTGCAGCTGCAGTTGTGCTGCTGTAGCGTTTCTAGTGTAAACAAACCCTCAGGCATATTAGTTTCAAGTGTCTCCTCTCCAGGATTACACTATGGGCATAAACGTGTATTTTGGGTGTCAAGTTTTTCAGATAGGCTTTTATAAATTGGTTGGGAAAAAAATCCTAACTCTTGTATCTCAGATTGGTTTTTCAATTAATATCCTTTTGCATACACCACAAGCCTAGAATATAGTGCAGGGGAAAGCCCATGTTCTGTCTGGAATCACACCAGTTAGAAAAGTTTCTGTAATATCGGAAAAAGCTTGTCTGGTAGCTGAGTGTACAGTACCAGTCCAACTGAAAAGCTGGGGTGGGAAGTGATAGTTTTTCTCCTGCTGTTAGAAATATTTTCCAGAGAGATTTCTATCAACTTAGGAGCACTCAGAGGTTAACCAGGAATGGGACCCACTGTTCTAAGCATTGTAAAAACATAGTGTAATAGACAGTCCATGTCCCAAAGAATTTACCCTTTGTCTGCCTTTTCTGTTTAGGCTGTAAGGAAAAAGGATACACCATGAAAATAATGATGGATTGCGAGCATAGTATTAGTTCCATGATATTTTTCCGTTCGTTTCTGTGGAGGTTGCGGGTGTGGGGGGAGGGATACAGCTTTCCTGAGTTTGGCTAAATGTAAAGGGATTAGCTAGATGGTAAGGCAAAGGAAGGAAGAGAAGACATTAAAAGGAGGGAGATATGACAAGCCCCCATTTCTCTTTATCAATTTATTTTTAATGACTTAAATTTTCTGCTTTGTGTTTATGGAGCTGTGGGAAGAACTGAGGCCATGTTATATATCCTGCATGGGAAGGGACATTCGTTGCTGAGCTGTGTCCCCACACTGGCTTCTGCTCTCAGTCACAGACGTCCCTTGTTTCAGTAAATAAAGCTTCATCTTGAGAGGACAAAAGCTAGGAGAAACACAGTTGTTTTTTTTAAGTGTTTCTCTTATGTAAAAGTTCCAAAGCCAAAAACTGCAGCCTTGCTCTACCTTTCTATTCAGAGCAGTGCAGTCAGGCAGACAGTGAAAGATAACCTGCTTCCTCCTACCCCACTAGAGAGATTCTTTACCATAATACCAGGTTAATTCTAACATAAAGAAAACAAATTTTGAAATCAACTGTAAACTTAATCACACTGCAAACAGAAGCATGTGGTTTAAAAAAATGGTCCCAGAATGATGCAGAGGCAAGGTGTTAGAAGAAAAAAGGATTTCAAAAGTAATTAATACACCAAAACTGAACATGAATGCTTAAGTTGTTCAATGTTGTGGGGTAAATGTGAAGAGAGACAAACATCAGGAATCTTTGGCAGAGTGGCCACAATTTTATTTAGAATACTCAACAGGTAAACTAGACAAGAGGAATGGACCATTCTGGGTAGCAGCACAGGTAGAGAGGAGGGCAGGGGATGGCTGCTTCAGGCATCTACCCCTCTCTCCCATGCCACTCTGAGGGTCGTATACAGAGTCTACTGAACTCTCCAAGGCATGTGTAGCCTACCTAAATCAAGGCGCATGTGAGCCAATTTACTGCAAGGCCTGAGATCCTGGGTATGCTACTACACAGGAATTTCTATAAAGTCTCAAAAGTGTTCAGGAATCCAGGGAAAGTTAATGCATAATTTTCAAGGAAGGTGGTTGGATTTTATTTTCAAAACTTTCATCCCTTGAATGTACCACACCAGTCCATCAGGCAAACATTTCCTGAGACATGGAGATATCTGCAGCAAGTATCTATGTTCCCAAGTGTGAGCGATGTACACTACATGGATGGAAGAGGGCAGAAAATACAAATGTGGAGATCTTATTGAAAACCTCCTATGTAGCTTGTTTACTTAAGAATGTTAGCTCTGCATGCAGAACATTTTTAAAATGTGGCATAGTCTTCTGTAAACAAATTTGTAGGTGATTTAAAGGAAAAAGATTACATGCATCAGAAATGTGTTACAACTTCCAAACTAGTAATTTCTGTAAATGTTCAAATCATCTGGTTCACAGAGTTTGCAAGCATGTTTTGAATAGATCAATCCAGCATTCTTTTTGGAGGCACACCATGTATTACATTGTAGCAGGGTCAGCATACTGCCTTCTTTAATCAGAAGGGAAAGGTCATTGTGACATAAGCCTCTTTTTAATGAGTAAGAAGTTAAACTAAAAAAGAAAAAATATAAAGGGTTTACAAGATAAATTCAGAGGAGATGCTCTTCCTTTCTCATGTGCTCTAGGAGGAGAAAATAAGATATCACTGACAAAAATAGTTTTGCTTCTTCAATTGTTCCTGTTTTGAACTAATAATTCATTATATATTATTTGTTTGCAGTGTTGTACCTGTTAACCTGAAGAACAGCTCTGCGTACCTCAAAAGCTTGTTACTTTTGCTAACAGAAATTGGTTCAATAAAAGATATTACCTCACCCACCTTGTCATTATATATTAATGTAATAGTTAATATTTCCATGTCAGGAAAATGCCCTTTACTGGTGGTTTCCATTCTGTATGTACAGCTTTGGTGTCTCTGGGGCTGCCTACATCTTTATATAAATCCTCTTTTCATTCTAATTTTTTATCACAATCTTGGAAGATAGTAACTATAAACAAAACGTATTAATTTTTGGGGGGCGGGGGGGTCTGCTTTGTAATAAGCCTACATACAGTACAGTAATTAGAGACCTGTAATACATTGATTCTTTTTTATGTTCTACAGACCAAAATCTACACCATCTGGGCAAACCAGTGCCAATGGAGTACAGTCGGAAGGGCTAGACTATGACAGATTGAAGCAGGTATATAGTACCTTCAATAGAAACCTTTTCAGAATAGGTAATAGCAGAATTTTTAAAGACTTTCAACAGTTCTTTATTAAATACCAAACTTTAACCTTTGCCTAGTTTCAAACCTAAATCCAGGATACTTTTTTTATATCTGGTTAAATACTTTCTACTAGCTATAATTTTGCAATGACATATAGCAAAGTCAGGAATATAGTCTCAAGATTGTTTTAACTGATAATGATTATTGTGTTTGATTTAATATTTTCAGCTATAACAAAAAAGTGTACCATCTTAATAACAATTGAGGAGAATGGTAAAGTTTTAGCAAGACAGCAGTCCTTTGGATGGTTCTTTGTTGTTCTCAATGATTATCGATGATGCCAAGTTGAAAAGTACATTTTCACAAGAATTGTATTCCTTCACATTCTGGATTTAAATGCATTTTCAGACTATCATCTAAAATATCAAATCAGCAATAGAAAAGAAGATAGAGAGATGAGAGGGGGCATTATGATAGCACTACTGTCAGATTCTACTTTTTATCTGTGTAACTGAGAATAATTTGTTGGTCTAGGTTCTCTTTTTGTTTGTTTTTTGGATTTTCACATGTTATCTGCAGGGCAATTGTAGTTCTAGCTATGCTTGCTAGTTTTACATAAATTGCCACCACTTGTGGTGAGAGAACATGAATTTTGTGCAATAAATCTTTGTAACTCACATACCTCCCACCTCAGGTGGGATAAGTACCATAGAAATCAATTATAAGATTTGGGAAGCATATTTTTTAAAAAGGATATTTATTACTTACTAATAGTAAGGGAGTTTAAGGGTGAATTTTGAAGATATCGATACAGACTGGAATATAAGTTTGAGATGTTTCAAAATGAACAAAAATTAGAATTACTTTCATTTTTTTCTTAGCTGAAAGTTTAAACCACACTGATTTATTATTACTTATATTCTGATACCATAGGATATTTTAGATGAAATGAGAAAGGAATTAACAAAATTAAAGGAAGAACTCATTGATGGTGAGTATGAACTTGATTCACTACATATTTTGGATTTCCAAGTCTTAAGGAATGGATAAGCATTTCTTAAAGCTGAAAAGATGTAGAAATGGAAACTTATTTTTAAGATTCTGTCTACATTCTGAGGATTCTAGAATGCCAAGTTCATGATAGAACTGCTCTTTCTAATGTCCACTCCTTTTCTCATTACCACATAGTAAAAGAAAAACTAACTTATCCTAATTTGTTTTGATGATTCTTGCACAATCAGGTACTTTATACCTTATCTGCAGGGTTTTTGGATAGAGCAATGATGCTGAGCAATGTCTGTCTTTATAAGTGGATGGATGGATGGTGCAGAAATTGAGCAAGATCCTTCTTGCAGATGTTTTCCATCTCATGATGTTGCTTTAGTTTAGGAAAGGCAAGATTGTCATATAATAATGTACCACTTAAAATAAAAGCCAGAGCAGTTGAGGCACATATTTCAAAACAGTCAGTATTTATCCTGTGACATTTTATACTAATGACTGCTTTCAACATTTTATCATAATTCTTGATATTTGGTGTTTTTCTTAATCACGTGATTCAAGAAAGTGGGATTTTACATTAATCACGGCTTTCATTTTAAAATAAGTAGATTTCTAACCCTCTTCATTTTGGGAGAGTTTGAAAACATGACCCCTAAAGGCTCAAAAAACCAAAAGACAAAAAACTCCAAAATTGTTGTTTTAATCTCATAATTTGAAAACCAGGCTCAGAATTTTTTTGGAGGGTGGCGTAGTTTTTGTTTTAAATTTGGGGTTGGCAGTACTGATAACACTATATTTTATAATGATTAATGATAAATATTATCAGAGTAGCAGAGTCAAGACCTGATTAAAAAATAGGCAATTTAGCCATGTACCTAGGACCCAATTCAGGGGGTTATAACGGAGAGACAATCTGAGTGGTGCTGTGACCCCATTCACCAGGTCACAAAGCTGCTTATTTAAATTTAGTCCTACTGCCCCCCTGTCATGATGGAGAGGTGGTGAGGCCAAACCTTAATGGTCAATGGGGTAGCTAGCACTGCTCCTCCTCCTGGCTGTCAGGGGCTAGCTGTTGTGCCAGTATCTGAACCAGATGGAGCTTTGCTGCCATTATCCAGGTGCTGGACAGGGAAGCCAGCTGGGAGAGGGGCCACTCAGAGTCCTGGGGAGGCAGGCACCTGGAGGTTAATGGAACAGTATCCATGCAGCAGGTGCTAATAGCTGACTGACCTGGACAGGAGAGGTGTAAATTAACCCTTTTCTATCCAAGTCAGTCAGTGACTGGCTCCTAGTGCATAGATTTTGCTTCATTTAAACTAAGCAGCATCTGTGTATGTTTGCCAAGTGTCCAGTAATGTGTTAATCAGCCCTGAACAGAGTGATTGTTGCCTACTTTCACATTATAGAGAAAATAGAATGTAGTCTGGGAGTATAATTTAGGAAAACCTCATTCTGGGGACAAGTTAGTGATAGAAAGATAAAGGAGGTATCATTTGATTCATAAAATCTGCCATCATAATTTCAGTGGTGTCACCCTCTGCAGCATAGCAGGGGAGACTCACTCCCTTCCCTCAGCTCCGAGGTCCAGGTCCTCTGATTGGTGGAAATTTTGATAATACGTTGTCATTGGGAATGGACAGAGTTAGGTATCATTCAAGAGCCCTTTTTCCACTAACACAATGATACAAAACATGACACATCTATAATAAATATGTAGCTACACGCTTAAGAAACTGTTTAAAAGTCACCTTTTTAATTATAGTTTAACACAGGGTTGCATTGCTTACATAAAAATGACAACGATCTTAGCTAATACTAGGGAAGTTAGCCTGGACATGTAGGACTGAAAACATTTATTCATCAAAGTCACTGTTGGTGTTGTCTCCATCGGGGGCACAACAGCTACACACATTGTCAGGCTGATCTTTGTCTGTGCCGCACTCATACATCTCTATACAAGGCAGTTAACATCTGGCCTTTGTATACCAGCATTTGATTATCTGAAGGATTGATTCAGGAGCAGGTGTAAATGCACCTCTTGTCAGTGGCAGTTTTTTTCCATTTGTCTGCTTCTTGGAAAGCATCCACCCTTTGTAACTCAAAGTGTTGTAATGTTAGTCTTCAAATGGTAAATTTGGCATATGGACTCCTCGAGTGCATTTATGATCGCATCAGTGACTGTGTCAGCCGTGCTGAGCGTCTTCAGAGTGAGGGAGAGAGCCTTAGCCGAATCGAATGCCTTCCAATAAAATAATTTGGTCTTTCCAGCCAAAGGCCTTGCAGGAGTGTTGCATCCTGAAAGGGCATGGAAACCTGGCAGGGCGGTGGCTTTTGGTGGTCCAAGTGGTCAGAGCACATTGCTGGGGGATCTATGGTGAGTTTGTTCCCCAGCAGCAAGCACTAAAACAATCTTGCAGAAATCTTGGGCAGGGTCTGACAGAGAGCACCACAACACCTATGCCGTGTGCAAAACTCCAGAGCTCCAGAGCACCTGTTTCTGTGGCACTGATAGCATGCAAAATAATGGTAGCGTCAGCCTCCTCATGGGAACTACGAAGAAACTCCACAGAACGATGCAAGGCAGCAGCTTCATTACACCATGCAATGACAAAATTCTTTGAGTAATTCTTTGCATGCTGGAGTGTTTTTCCTGCAGGGTGTGCAGTTTGTGTGAGTATGAGATAGTAGCTTCATTGTGACGTTGAAGATGTTCGTGGAGTCAATTATTTTGATTTGGACAGGCACAATACTACTGAGTCTCTTCTCTCTGGTAATATTTTTAATGATTCTTCTGCATACCTGTCAAACATGAGTTCTGGGCCTGTCAGGAAAAACAAGATCATGTGGGTGCTATTATGCCCACCAACTCCCCCAATGACTTTCATTGCTCTTTTTCATGTGCTGGGCCATTGTCTGAACCAACTGAACAGAAGGGAACTGGCAACCTTTAAACATCCCAATTTCCTTTTAGAAATTCGTCTCGTATATCGGGGTCAGACTTTTCTACACCTCTTATTTCAGCGAGATACCAGGCAATCATTGCCGAATAGGTGGCTAAATCTAAATCAAAAAAGCATTTGACTAAGTCTTCTAGTGCTGTGAGGTGCAAATTCCAATTAGCAGTCCTGACAGATGGAATAAAGAGCAGGAAAGACTCAACCATCTTAATGTATCACCGCACCATCCTGAAAGTTGGCTTTGTCGCTGACTCATCTTCTTCAAATTGCTTGACCCATTCTGTGATATTGAAGCTCTCCTTTGTGCACAATAGGTCATTGAGAGTGGAATGCACACTGGATGCAGGGAACAGGTCTCGTAAGTCCTGTTCCCTTTGGGAAATGACTTCAAACACATCTTTATGCTTTCCAAAGAAGACATCTAGGTAGCATTTTTTAAGGGCAGCAAGTGCTTGGGTGTGTTCTTTTATAGCATATCACAACTTTTTCCCTTTAAGAATTTGATTCACAGTACTGTCACTATGCAAAATACCTGGGGCCTCAGGAATGCCAGTGCCATCAACAAAGGAGCCAATTTCACATATCACTGTAAAGATGTGGAGTTAGACTGGATGATCTCCTGAGGTCTTTTCCAACCCTAATCTTCTATGATATTGGTTCACTTCTTATAGCATGTAAAGTGCCACCAAGCATTGTGTGTTTAACCAGTCTTCTGTGATATTATTCTCCACAAATTCAGCTACTGGTTGATGCCTAAAATGATCAAAACCAAAGTAAAAATGAGGATTTTGTAATAAATTACTTAAGGATTGTAATTAATTATATGATGTAAAGTATGATATGCAAATGTGTACATACTATTTGCAGATGGATTCCAGTAATTTCTGGCTGGATGCTGATGTTCAATCAGTGCCTCATTACAACTCCTTTGGCATAATAAACAAAGCTGATGATCAATACCTCTGAATCATTTCTTTTTTGTAGATGATGGCGAATCAACTTGAAGCACTCCTTCCATTTATAGTAATCTGTAACACTAAAAAAACTAATCAGGTATCATGTTCTGAGCATTAACTGATAACACAGTACGGTCAGTCAAAGGCCACAATTGAACTTTGTGAGGGCTGCAAGTTTGACATGCATGTATTAAAAAAAAGTTGGCTTTTAAACATTTTCTCAAATATGTATCTACATCATTGTTCTAAGTTTGTAATGTTTGGTGCCACTATCTTTGTGGGAGAAAAGGGCTTTTAAATGTTACCCAATGCAATCCGTTTCCTATGACACTGTATTATCAAAATTTCCAAAAAACAGAGGAACTAGAGGTTGGAAGTAGTGGGGGAAGGGCCAGTGACACGACCTCCTCCTTCTCCCCCTCCCCCCCTTCATGCTGCAGCGGGTGACACCATTGAAATGATGATTCTATAGATATTTATGAATCAAATGATATCTCTCTTTCCTTTCTCTCATTAACTTGCCCCTGGAATTACTCATGGTCCACACTAATTTTTCAATACTGGGATGAATAATTATTGTATGCATTAATGTAGCAGTTCCCTCTCCTCTTTTTTCTTCCCGTTTTTGCTTGCTTTGTCACCTATGCTACATACTGCGACCACTTAAACAATATGGCGGAAGTCGGTATAGAACCCAAATCCTCCTCCTGACACGTGTACTGGTTGTGGTTCATTTCATTAAAAAGATAGTAGTGTGGGTGGAGACAGAGAAACAAACTGAAGTATCAAATATCAGAATATTTTATGCCAGAAAAAAGATGTAATCTGGGGTCAGAATTAAATTCTGTTTCGTGGTGTCAAACAATCTTAATGTCCAGTATACTATATTTTTAACAAGGTGGCTTCTGGTAGGATGAACTTTTTGTTCAAAGGACAGACGTGTCAGTCTAGGCAAGTGTATTTTTTTTTAAAGATATATAATGCTAATTTATGCTTTTTTCTTCCCTAATCAGCAATCAGGCAAGAACTGAGCAAGTCAAATACTGCATAGAAAGACTAGGACTAAGCCAATGTGACTCTTTCACTTGGTATAAAGTCAACTACATTTTGTGAGCTGTTAGAAGAAAATGGAGACGAACACTTGGAAGGAGGGGAAAACGACATTCTGAAAACTTTCAGACACATCACTCTGGTGATATGCTTTTTCCTTCCTAGTTTGCTGCTTTTTTCTGACCTTTACAACAGGGTGGAAAAGAGTCCTAAAAGTTACTGTAATGATTATGCAGAAATTCCCACATTTGTCAGACAAGATCACAGTGCATTGAGATGTTCTCATGTCAAGATAAAATTGCACATATTTCAGAATTCATTGTTAACACAAAAAAGGAGAAAAGCTTGGGAAGGCTTTTCAGAGAGGTTTTCTTTATTAATGAAGGATTTAGCAAGCTATCCTGTTGTACTGCAAATGTATCTCAGGTTTGTCTTCCTGTCATATTTGATATTTCCATTAATAACGTCAAAGAGCAGATATGTAAGTTCATATCACAAAATATGAAATAATTAGAAATGTATGCTTTAAAGGGCGATATCACCTAGAAAGCGAGGGTATATCAAGTTTTTGGAATTTTATCATAGGAAGCCTCTCTAGTTAGCCTTCATGCAATTTTGTAAACAAAAAAGCAAGCAGAGATGTAGATGCCTTCCTAAATTGTTACAATGCTTTACCAAATCTAAGACTTCTACATAATACAAACCAGTGGTCAAAAGTAAATCATTAGTATGTTGTAGATTTACAGTAGATTTTTCAGGCTGCTTTTTTTTTTTTTTTTTTTTTTTTTTTTTAAGATTTATGCATGTGGACATTTTTCTAAGGTTAACACAACACAATCAGCTTTTTAATTAAACAAAAAACATTGCATGTCATAAATATTAAGTAGCCTTTTTCATTTTTAAGGCTTAATTAATGCCAAGGAAAAGAGTTGGGGCGGGAGGAGGGGAAGGCGATAGTTTCGGTTTAAAACTATTTTTATTAATTTCTGCACTATTTTTCGTCATATTACATGCATGTGTAATAATGAGGAAAATTTTGTGACTTTTATAAGTAACCATGTTAACAGAACCAGGTACTTAATCCTTTTGGTATCATTTCTTGAGTTATTTGTATTTCCGATTCAATAATGGTTCTAAAACTCCCATCTCACTTCTGTTTCATTTCTTAGCTTGGTCAAAATCCAAGTCGATTTAAATTTTTCAGCGATTACCAGTGATGCACCTGTGGTAGTACAGGATGCACAACAATTACCTGCTTCTGTATTCTCTGAGGCTGCTTTTTGACTCTCTGAGGAAACAAGGGAAAGGGCTATGATGGAGCATTAGAGCACAAGGTCACAGCAGAAAAAGAAAAAGGGAAGCAAAAGAACAGTAGTGGGGCAGCATTAGCTTTAGTGAACAACGTGAGAACTTTTCAGGGGAGATGACACTTTCCCCTTTCCCATGGTTTAAAAATGTGTTAAAACACATATATGTGCAATATATGCAAATCATATATGCAAATCTTATTTTAAACTAATAAAATTCAGTGGAATAAAAATCCTGCAAGTCAGATCCGTAATGCTTTGAAAATATTGTGGATCAAAATCTGCACTTTTTCATTGCATCTTGAATTTTTCCAAGCTGTAATAGTGCCATATTTGCTTTTCTATACTGCTGATTAGAAAAAAAATTACCTGTGGTTTTGGAGGCATTGTTCATGTTACAGCTTACTTAGCTCCATTCATAGAACAAAAGTTTTAAATGGCATATGCTCCTAAGTGCTGGAAACCAAAGCAAATCAACAGCACTTTCTGCTTCTGAAAGGCTTGAATGAAGGAATTTTTCTCCAGTTTAAACATGTTCCTGTTTCTATAGAGACTCGAATTGTAAACTTGTTCTACAATGGAAATATTACCTAAATCAGAATATAATTATTTTTCCAAAAACTGATCATCCATCTTCATGCATTAGTGAAGGCATTAAACAAATTGCAGCAAGCTCAAAATAAAAGGAGGCATTTTCATCTTTGATACCTTTTGTTTTTGCAAACATTTTAACATTAAGAAAGTTTATTCTTGTCAGAAATCATGTTTGATTTTGTTTAAGGAAGTTCAAGAGTAGCCTGCTAGAAATGTAATGGGAATAAGTGGTCCAAAGTAGTAATAAACAATTAAACTGTCAGACGGGGGGAGGGGGGAGAGGAAGAAACCTGGTTTATGCACTAAACATTTGTGCCTTGGTCTAAAATTAACATGATTTCTGTTTAAAAGAAAGAAGAGCAGATGTCTTTTTTTGGCTGTTTCTACATACATACTTTACATAATCTCATGTTGCTGAATTGGTCCTTTCCAGAAAATTTGATTGAATTAAAGCTTACTGTAACCACTTGCTGTCATGCTGACAGTTATGCCATTGCCAGAGATTTCCGTAATTAAAATGAACTACAGAAGCTAAGATTATTTTGCTCACTGTTGAAATAAGTTCTTTAAAAACCATATTATGATGGTTCTGTGCTTTTGTACAGTGGATGTCTGAAACTGAGTACAGTTTAGGAGATCCTTTCTAATTCCAGGAAGGTATTGCTTTCCTCAACACTGTGATCTGATCTGTGATAAATCTGTGCTATACACAAGTGGCTAACAAGTCAGTTGCAAACAAACTGAATGTATAAATCTTAGTGCTGGTGCTGAAATCTCTTCAGATAGTTGTCATGATTTCAAGTTCATTGTTTAAAAAAGTTTTCAAGCATCAAGTGTCAATCAAAACTGAAGATGAAACACTAATGAATGTTGAATTTTCATGCATTTAGGTTTATCTCCTTTTTAGTTTTCAGTTCATTCTCTGCTATTTTTACCATATTTGTGTCATTTTAAATTTCTTACATGCTAACTTTGTTTTGTTTGAGCGAATGAAATAAAATTGCAATATATATATATGTTGCCACCATTCATTTGCGGAGCTTGATAAATGATAAATCTAGAAGATTCTGTTGTAATTCCTAAATGGGTCTTACTGAAATGCAAAAAATACCTTTTTAGTCTATGATTTTACCACTTGATAGTTTACATATTGCTGTTCTGTTTATAAATTTCAAGGGATTTTTTTTTAAAATGCTTGCTCTACAAAGAATGTTATCAAAGGGAGTTTGGAAAATTATGAATGAAAAACTATTGTACATAAATTCAAGACGGTTGTTGTCAGTCTTGCTTTGTTGATCCCCTTTATTGGTCTGACTCGGCACAGGCTATTGCCCTTATGTCCAAGAAAATGCTATGAAAAAAATCTAGATTGAATTTCCCCAACCTTTTCTCTGCTGTGTTTCCCCGTGTAACAAAATATTTAAACTCTAGTAATAAAGAAACCCCACCCTTAAAGATTCACATTGCTGTGCAGAAGGCTGGAAAAATCTTGCCTGACAAGTTTAACATATACTCCAAGTAACACTTCAAATATTATTTGTTGGATTCGAGCCTTGAGACTAACATTTCTCTACTCTCCATTTTATTCCATTTAGGAAACATTGATTTCTTTCCTCCACTTACCTCTTGTATCTTATGGGAGCACAAAGCAATACAGGCTTGCTTGCTTGCTTGCTTTGTTTTCACAAACCGCTTTGATGCCTTCTGTACAGTCCTGAAAACAAAGGTTTAATGAATCTGTGCTCCCTCTGCTGACTGCCTCTCAAGCACCAGGCTACAAATGTCATATGAATTAACTGTGACAGTTTTTTAGCAGTGGCTATTTAAGATTTTTATTGGTACATTAATGCTATTGTTTAAAAAAATTCTCCCATCAGATAGCAATTTCAAGGTGGATCAAGCCCTAGGCCTAGGTTACTTAAATGTCCCCTTGCTCTTGGGAGCAAAAACTGAAAAGACCCTCATGTTCTCAATCATTTTTTAAAAAGTTAAATGAAAAACTTTCATTTGGCCCTTTTAAGTACAAAGAATTGTGTACATGAAGTCTCATATTGTAGAAAAGTACTTCACAATAACTTAATCTTTAACTTGTCTTTCTTTAAAAACCTATGCTCACCTGCTCACAAAATGCAAATTCAAGACTGCACTGCTGAAGTGTAAGTTTTAATCATGTGTATATACTTAGAGGGTGCTGAGTATTCCCAGCAAGGTATGGGAGGTGCAAGGGCACAGGATATATGTAATAGGCATGTGGTGGCTGTATTATACAATTTTATCTGAAGCTCTCCAAAAGCAATTTTTAAAGATATGCATTAAACCTTTAGCTACAAGTGTCAGGATTATCAACTAGGTACTGAAACAATGTCAAGAAATCCTATCCACTGTTGTCAAAGAGCTGTTAAAATACAATAAACAACAGCTCAGACAGGAAGACAGAGGTGTCTAATTCTGAATAAATTAATCAATTATATCAAAATTGGTAAAAAGAAAAGGAGTACTTGTGTAGCTGACGAAAGCTTATGCTCAAATAAATTTGTTATTCTCTAAGGTGCCACAAGTACTCCTTTTCTTTTTGCGAATACAGACTAACATGGCTGCTACTCTGAAACCTATCAAAATTGGTAACATTCTCTTGGCATAATCACGTGAAATATGACTATAAATGCAAGGCTAATTGCAATGCAATGCTGTTGCTTTTGAGCGTGATTATTTTACCAACCAAATATGAAGCTCACAAAATAGAAAGAGGATCTTCATAATTTTCCATGGGCCAGTGGAGAAGAAGGAAGGATTGGGTGGGGAAACCAAAAAAAAAAAAAAAACTTTCCAGAATCATCTGTGTATCATGCTGTGACTGACATGATCTTTCCCTTTGAGGCACTGGGAACTTTCCTAAACATATCCTGTTGGGGTTGAGCCTGTTATTTGTGACAAGAGGCAGGTGGAAAAGAGCTGGTTTCAATTAGAGTTAAGAGTGTGATGCAGTTGAAAAAGAAATTAAAGTTGTCTCAAGCTATTTCTTTTAATGGGGAAAGTTTTATATACAGAAACACTGAGAATTAAATGAACTTGCATCCCATGGGAAATCAAGGAAGATTTTGGATGAAGGTGCTACATTGCTAATATATTGCTTGAAAATCTAAGACAAAAATCAGCCTGTATTTCTACAGACAACTAATTTGTGCTTATAATCAAAAGGCATTTCCATGATTCGGGTTTCTGATCTGGTATCTCACCTTATTTCTTAAGGAGGAGTTAACTCAAAGAGAAGAATATAAGTTATTGAAATGAAATGAATTATTTAGCTTGATTGTCTAATCAGTAATATCTAATGTATAGTGTTATTGCTTGAGATAATGCGGATTGTGTAGTCTAATGAAAGTTTTAAGGACTGCAATTCAGGATAGATCCACTAAACAAAACTTTTAAACTAGTCAGATGTAGTTATAACTCATTTGGTAACATGGCTTAAGCTTAGCAACCAACATCACCTGTCACTGGAAGAAAAATGGTAAATTTAAGTTTTTCGTGCTGCCAGCCATTATGATGGTACGGAAGGTCAAGCAGCTGTCCTGCTTAACTAATCTCTCAGAGTTTATAAATGGAGTGTAAATGTCCCCATAGTGAACAAATGCTTTTCTAAGACAGTTTCTTGTGGAACCTGGTGTCCTACATTTTGTTAATTTAATGTTGTTGTACCCAGTGTCGCACCTTTATGAGCCATTGCATAGCATTAAAATGGAAGGCATCCAGAGCAGTTAGTAGGAGCACACTCAATTTCTGTTGCACAGCTGCTCTACTTACTCATCACTAATGGGTTAATGCCCCCACGCATGGAATTTGGAGGCTCCAGCACTAAGCTCTGCCCTTCTGCTCAGGCCACCAGATTTTCTCCCCCCAACAGTGGTATAAATTGGCAGTTAAATTTCTTCTGACAGTTTTGGTATATAGCTTCAATTTCATTCATTTTTTTGTGCAAAAGCAATATATAATCTTTCTCTTCCTCCTGGATCAGGAATTTGGCAGCATGATTGTTTCAACTACCTGGATCTGCCACTAGCAGTAGTCCTCTTTAGGACTTCATGCCAGTATGTGGGCAGAGAAGTGTTGCACTGCAAATACTGGGCTAAATCTAAGCAATGTTCTCTATGTGAGGCAGCATTTAAAGTCTCTGGAGAGGATAAATTATGCCTGACTACTGTTCACAGCTAGCTGACCCTCATGTTACCAGGCCAAGGAGCTCAGAGTCAGACTGGCATGTTGGGTTTCCCCCACCCTGAAGAGCCATGACTCCAAAGCAGAAAAACCTCATCAGGAGCTTCTGAGCATTTCCAGAAGAGAGTCTAAGGACAAGGAGGATGCTATCTGGCCAATTCAGGGCATAAGTCTTGAAACAGACTCTGGCTGGAGTGGGGAAGTACCTGTCAAAGGATCTGAAGTCAGCCTTTCCCCCAGGTACTGAGGGGGTCCTCAGCTCCCTGAGGAAAGAAGCAGGGTTGCTACAGAGCTCCCTTTCTTCTCACTATGAACTGGGAGCTTCTTGTGATGCTTAGGGGTAAGTCTTGTAAACTCCAGTCCCAAAATGGCAAAAGCAAGCGTCACCTTTGCAAGACAGCAGTGAGTATTGTTAATGAACAAGTGCGATAACAAGCTAGGGGTTAAACCCCTTCTCCTTGCGCCTCCCCCATCGAGGGATTGTTTGCTGGAGCTTTTTGCTTCCACAGAGAGTCTCTCAGTGTTTTCGATCAAGCTCACCGCCCCTCCCCCACCCTGCAGCATGTCTGGACATGCAGAGAAACCAGTCACCTCTGTGACCTTTCCTTCAGGCTGCAGTGTAATGGGAATTGTGCCTTCTGACTCTCACTTTGCCAGGGAAAGGGGCTCAGATTTCAGGCAGTAGCAGCAGGATGGGAGGAGTTGTGCCTGCTAATCATCAGCCGTAAGTGCTTGCACAGCCAAGGAGAGGTGCTCAGAGTCTGAATGGCGGGCAGGGGTCTCACCCCTTCCCCTGCTCCACAGGCTGGCTCCATACTTCAGCCAGTCTGTGACCAGAGCAGAGGCACATAAAGACTCCACTCCCCACAAAGCTGCACCGTTGTGGGGATTACAGAAGGGTAAGTGAGAAATCTCTTCCGATGTTCAAAATGACTCCTTATTTACTGAGTAAAGCCCTGAGTAACTCTACCCCTCTTGCAGTACTTGAGTGTTAAACAGCCTGGGGAGCAGGCAGGAAACCTTTTAATCTCCTGGGGCCATCTAGCCAGCTACTTCCACAGTCTAGGTACTAGTATCAGTACCCCTCCTCAATGAAGAGATTCCCCAAGGCAGGATGAGCAGCCTGCTACCCTCCCCCTGTAAACATTCAGGAGAAAAATCACCCCAAACAAAACAAACCGCCACCAACTGTTAGGACTTTTTCAGGAAAGGAGGCAGGTGGCTTGCAATGTCCTGATTAATATTAATAAAATCTTTCCTTTCAGCTCTTATTAGGTGGTTTCCCATATACTGCCTCCTCTGACAAACTCATAAGATCCAAATGAGGACTACTGGTTAAAACCAAATGTTAAACTAAAATGTTAAAAAGGCTCAAAGCAGTCACTCTATGAGGCCTGTCAGTCCTCATTCTCAAAGGAAACCTGCACAACACTTCCAAAAGATGAGCCTAGGACCTTAGATTCATAACATTGCTAGACACAAAATCATGGACTGAACATTGGATTTATGGCTTATTACCACAATCCCACTAACAGTGCCCCCCCCCCAGCTGCCTTCCTTGCCCCCGCTATGGCTGTAGGAGTCTTAATGGATCATTTAATCTTGAATAGTCCATTGAAATAGGTGTTAACTACTTATGCTGAACAATCTTTTCCACCTTGTATTTACCTGTGACGTTCTGAGTATGTTTCCCAGACCTAGGGTGACCAGATGTACGATTTTATAGGGCCAGTCCCGATATTTGGGGCTTTGTCTTGTATAGGCGCTTATTACCCACTGCCCCATCCCGATTTTTCACACTTGCTGTCTGGTCACCCTACCCAGACCTAAAGAAGAGTTCCATGTAAGCTCAGCAGCTTGTTTCTCTCACCAACAGAAGTTGGTCCACTAAAAGACATTACCTCATCCATCTTGTCTCTCACATAAAAGACAAAGACAGTTCCTAGGATTTGGGAGCCAAAGTTTGGTGTAACAGTAGCACCACCAGTGAGACATTCACACTTTCATAAGTAGATTGCCTTCTAAAATACCCCACAGAGTATAAAAGCGAAGACATGCTACGCAGCAATTTCAAAACCTGAGCTATTGCCAGTCAGACCAAAGATTTTTCATATATTAAGAAAAGCCTACTTGGTGGCAAGCATGTAGCTCAGGGATTCTCAAAGGTTTGTACTGGTGACCCATTTCACATAGCAAGCCTCTAAGTGTGCCCCACCAACATAAATACTTTTTTTATCTGGTTATAACACCATTATAAATGCTGGAGGCAAAGTGGGGTTTGGGATGGAGACTGACAGCTCGTGACCCCCCACATAATAACCTCACGACCCCCTGAGGAGTCCCAACCCCCCAGTTTGAGAACCCCTGATGTAGCTCATTGTCTAGGGATCTAATCCTTGCTTAAAGTAAGATGTCTTGCATTCTGCTCTGTCAAATCCTTGATGTTAAGCAGTGTCTTCTAACTTGGTTACAAGGAAGCCATGTTACTTCCGTACACAGTCAATCATTCTAAACAGTTATCTTGTGCATAAACTTACAGGAAACTTACTGTTTGGGGAAACACTAGATATATTAGTAACTGAGTTAGCAGAGAGACCTCAATCCGCACTATCAAAGCCACTGTAGCAATGTGTTGGTGGGTTATTACCAACACCAAGGGTAGCCAAGAAAGGACTATTACCCTGGCAGAGGGAAAAATCTGGAGCAGAAGTCTCCGAGGAAATCTAGATGCATTTTTTTCATTTATCAACAAAATTCTCAGCATGACAAAGAACAAACAAGCATTTGTGTATAAGAACTCATAGTTCCCACATAAGACTCTTACTTCCGATCCATATCTACAGGCATAACACCTTGAACACCATAGATTTTTGTCTAATCTCTGAAGCTAAACTGGCTGTGGTTAATACTTGGATGGGAGACCAGGCAGGGAATGCCAGATGCTTCTCTGCACCTGGAGTTTTAACAGCTGGTACTAGTTGAATGAAGACTCAGGCCACAAGTTTCACAACTATATCCATATATAGCACTATCCAGAAAAACAGACCCATAACTGGATGGCTACTAAAAAGGATTCATACCCACCAGTTGTCCAAAATTGAGAGCTTTTGAACCCAGTACACAGTATTGTTCACCCAGGGGTCAATACAGGGCTCTGGCCATAATTGTGCCATCATGGTAAACGTTTGAAAAGATCCAAAACTCCATTGCATAAGTTGTTTCCTGGCAGTGATCATCTTTAGCCAAGTATCTCCAGTGACTAGGATTGCTAATGCTATGTATCAGCGTCATCCTCTGAGTGGGTTTCTTGAAATGTACTTGCAGAAATTTCTTCTCAGGGCTTGGAATCATGCACCGAATACAAAGCCAACCCAGTTTTCAGTCTAGGCCCTTGCAGTACTCATTATGGATGCAAGCCTTGCAGAAGCATACTTGCAAGACAAATTTCCAAAATCTCAAACTACATATCCTTTTAGTTCTCCTCAACCACTCTATCAGTGGCATGTCTGAATAAAAATATAAACAGGCTATATGGGATCAGACCAGTGGTTCATCGAGTGTAGTTCCTATCTATGATAGTGCTTAGTACCAGCTGGTTCAGAAGATGAGGCAGGAAGCCACATACCAGGCAACGATGGTGCACGCGGAGGAAGTTTTTTCCTACCTCCTGTTTACAGTAGTCTTTTGTTTGAGGCATGAGTGTTTATATCCTTTCCAAAACCAGGGTGTAAACAGAGAGAAAATCTCCTCTGCAACAATGAAAATAATGTCCTGAGCAGAAAAGAATCAGCAGCCTTTCAAGAAAGTTCAGATAAAGAATACAGGAAAAGGGAGAATTGAAATCCTCCCAGTCCTCCCAGAAGGCACTTGAGAATAGTGCAATGGAGGTCCGTCAGCTGTCTAGCCTGCAGCAAACACCATAACTCATGAAACAGGAACTCCTTTTTCATACAAATCTGGATGACCTATGTAACAACCCAGGAATCAGAAGCGAAGTGCAATTCAGGAGGGATTCTCCATTAGCCTATGTTGGGTATCCTGACAGAATTTAACCAGCAAATTTCATTCAATAATCTGTTCAAATTATATTCCTGGGGCAAAGGGAAACAGTAAACTGTTTGGAGCAAAGACTGTTTGTTTTGTATGGTGCCAGCACCAGAGGGTCCTGACCTTTAGATGCTAGTGTAATACAAATATAATAAGATTCTAGTGATTTCAGCTACACTAGAGTATCTCCATTATTGTTGATTGGAGTCCTTCAACAAAGCATCACAAAAACATAAGTACCAGCCTTACTTGCATTCCATAGGAAGGCACATCAGACTCTACATCCGAGAATCATCAGATGTCAAGATTAATCAGAATGACAGCCCTGTGGCTGACTGGCTTTTCTAGTTGCCATTACCTCAGAAAAACAGTGTTTGGAATTAGTTCTCTAAAAGGTTATTCTTCCCTCTAGTATCTCGAGCATATAGAGTACAGATACCAATTCTACCCTGTTCCTGTCATGCCATCCAAAATGCCTGGGTCTTATGGCCACAAGATGTTAGAACCCTCCACCAGTTCACATGATAGGCAGCTGGGAAGCGATGTGGGAAAAGTATATGAGACTTTATCTGAGGAAGACTTGCATTTCTCCACAAAGACATCCTTTGGTAGGAAGAGTTGATTCCCATATAATTCCTTAGTTTACAAAGCTCTTGCTTTATATGGGGAGGAACTTCCATTCCTGCCTATTATTCTACTATAATAATTAAAAATCTGCTTATCCTTCTCCAATTCTCTGATTCACTGCTTGATACTTCTCATTCGTGATGAATGGGAAAGAGAAGCTGTGCAACAGATGAGAAATTTCTTACCTGATCATTTTCTTTCTACTAGCAGCTTCTCTGCGTATTCAACCCACCTGGGTAGTATGGTAAATGAACAAAGTACAAATAGAAAAGGAGTCTCTAGCGTGCCACAAGTACTAACAAATTTATTTGAGCATAAGCTTTCGTGAGCTACAGCTCACTTCGTCGGATGCATTCAGTGGAAAATACTGATTTATATACGTAGAGAACATGAAACAATGGGTGTTACCATACACACTGTAACCAGAGTGATCACTTAAGGTGAGCTATTGGTAATCACTCTGGTTACAATGTGTATGGTAACACCCATTGTTTCATATTCTCTATGTATATAAATCTCCCCACTGTATTTTCCACTGAATGCATCCGACGAAGTGAGCTGTAGCTCACGAAAGCTTATGCTCAAATACATTTGTTAGTCTCTAGGGTGCCACAAGTACTCCTTTTCTTTTTGGGAATACAGACTAACACGGCTGCTACTCTGAAAAAAATAGTAAATAGTAAATCCATAGGCTGTTTGTATGGTTTGCAATGTTTCAGGACATCACAGTTCTATCTTTTGTTAATGGTGATGTCATGTCTGTAATATCCAGTAAATACCACTGTTTCTCTTATTTTTATGTATACATTCTTTTTCATATTAGCAATAAATCCAACTGGAATTTAAGGATGTTTATTGCACTTGGAAACTGGCTGTTGGGCCTTGTGTTTGTAACACCCTCCAAGGTGTGATAAAATGGTTCAAAATAGTTTTTTAATTGATTATCATGTATACCTTCTACACTTGCAAGTTTTCTTCTGCACAGCATTACACTGTGTTTTAAATCTTAATTACTGATTTTAAATATTAATATTTATATGATTGAATATAGCAACTCTAAAAATGTTAGGTTTCACAGTAGCAGCCATGTTAGTCTGTATCCTTTTCTTTTTTCTAAAAATGTTATGAATTAACATTAAAGGTTCTTTCATGGCAGCATTTTTAAAATAAAAGTTATCTGGTAATCCAATGCAAATATAGATTCTAAATGTGAAGTAAATAGTAATGATTTAATATTATTAGCATGGTGACCCTTGTTTTTTAATAAGGAAATTATGTTACAATAATGATGAAATTTAGAGCAAGAATTATACAATGTTAACATTGTTTTACAGAAGCTGAAAGTTCTGCTGCTGAATTCTGATAGTGTTAAGTTTGGGTGGAGTGGGAAAGGAAGTAACAATTTAAAATAACAATTCTCATTAACCTGTCAGATAATCCATAAGTGACTTCATAGCTGCTTTAAAATAAAAAATCATTTAAAAAACGGAACGAGTAAGCTGAGACTTCTTAGTCTTGTGCCAATGATACAAAGGCTAATGCTCAGAAAATAGAGAGAAAAGCTTCTAGGTGCAATGCTTCAAAGAGACTTACCAGAAATAAGTATTTTTTTCTGCACACAAAAACAGTGCCTTACAAATGGTCTGACATTGTATGAACTGCATGCAGATTTCATGTAACCACTAATTTTAATTTGTGTGTGCATGATATTAGTGATATGTAAATTTTGAATACAACAAAGTATGTTTGCATTAATCAGTTTTATCACTGAGGTCTACTCTGCTTTTCTTATTTTCCATTTCCCTCATTACACCCACACGTTTCTGCTTTGTTGGTTTCTAGATGCTTCATTTCTATATCTCTTGCTATCACTTTTTCTTACTAAATAAATGCTGAACTATTTAAGATGGATGCAAAATGTGTATTCTTTTCCAGCATTTAATGAACTGTGTGTTTTTTCTGTGTTATGGAAAGATGATTAAAGTTCCTGTTTTTTCTTGTCAAGACCCTTTGACTATTTGCTTTTCACTATAAAGGGGATTTAGAATGTCAAGATGTATTGATGCAGAACAGTGGAAAAATCAAAGTAGTTTTTATTTGATAAGAACCATAGATTTTGTACAAAGAGCTTTCGTATAGACTGAAGACTATCAGAAGGATGATTGGACTGTCCACTCCAAAATCTGTACATCAGCATTTTCCAGCTGTTTTTCAGCCTTCAGGTTCCAAAAAGCTCATGTTCATATTCCTCTTTAGCGATGAACTTACACCTATTTTATCTGCAGTTGAAACACTCAAATACCTTCTCAAGCAGAAATGTTAAATTTTTTATTAGTTTGGATTATTTCTAAACCAATCAGTGTGGAGAGAAGCACCCTAGAAGTGCCAAAGAGCATTGTTTTTAAAAGTTACCATTTCTATGAAATACATTTTTAAAACATTCACCATCTTTACAGTATTTCATTCCTCCTAATCAGTTTAGTGACATGCCTGTAGATGATTTTACAGTTATCTGGATAAGATAGAAAAATAAAGATGGGACCGGGAGAAGGGAGGAATTGGAGAAGGAGAAAAGAAAACAAAAGGGTGAGAAAATAGAATAGAGATGAAAGAAAAGACAGGCGATGGTAGGTTCTACGGAAATGGAAAAGAAAAGCATGGCTTATGCTTAGTACCTTGGTTTTTAGATTTTATTTATGCAGACCCCTACATTTCAGCCTGCTTTGGAGGGGGGAGGTGTCACAAGGATTTATTATAAGCTTTTTAAATGAGGATGTCCTATGCTTAGGGCACTGTTATACCTAGCAGCAGCAATAAATCTATTGTTAAGTACTCTTAAAGAGTTCTGCTTTACCTCAGGGAGTGTGTTTGTGTGGGGAGGCTGAGGGTCCATTTGGATAAGTTTCCTCTGTTAACCGATTTTTCAGAGTAGTGGAATAAGTGGCTGCCCGCTCTAGCAAAATAGCTGCTAATTGGAAGCTCAATTTCATGTTATGAAGATTTTGCCATCCCATTTTTCTATCCTTTTCCAAGCCAATGGACTTAATTTTTCTTTATTTTGGGATAGTCCTTAATTGCAGTCTCTTGTCTAGCAAGTGGACAAGGGAATGAACTGCGCTTTCTTTTATACGTCCTTTTATTATTTGTACTTGGATAAGACCTTTAGAACAGTTCCCAGTTTTGTTTCCAAGATGAATTCAGATTTTCTTTTTTGGGGGGACCAGGATATTTCCCACAATGTGCTATCCCATCCTTTTCTCTTATTCCCTAACAGGCCCTGAGGAGAAATGCTGGCCCTCTCAGGCTGTAGCTTGAACTAAATATTTTCTGTTTTCACATAACCCAGGAAGCCTTATTCCCCTTTTGGCTTTTCTTCCAGAGTCTGAGCCCCAAAATGGCCAAAGCCTGTAATGTATTCTTTGCTAAATGGTATAATTTTGTACAAAGGAATCTGAAAGTCTAATTCAATAGAGTTAATGCTGTATATAGATACTTCAAATTTCCTGTCTTTTTAAAAAATAGTATTTGCAAATGAAGAAAATACTGTTGTACCCATGGTTCAAAATAGCTAAATAGCAATTAGGAAATTACAGTTCTACCACCAACCTTAACTCTGCCCTGCCTGCCATCCCATGTCTAGCATTCAAGTGCAGCAGTATTGCCAAACCCTGGTGTCTAAAAATCATGATTTTTTAAACAAACGTGTTTTTTTACCTGCTCTCTGATTTTTTTCTTACCATTTTAGGGGGAAGCTGCCCATCCCCATTTTGTGTAATAATTTCAGGTTCAAAATTCAAGTTTAAATACAGACACAAAAAAGCATCCCCTGCATGTCTGCTACTCAGAAGGGGCTGCTTATTCACTTCTATCCTCTGAGGAGTCAGAGCTGCCTCTCTACTCCCCTCCGTATATATAGACAGGATGTATCCTATATAGGGGACAGATAATTGCCCCACTCACAATTTGTCTCCATGCTCCCCCGAATTTCCTGTCCCCCAACAGCCCTCCTGCATTCACCTGCTATCTATATTTCCTTCCCTTTCCCCTCAGTCTCCAGCTCATTACATTCTCCCTCTTTGCAATGCCACATTCCCCTGCACTCCCTTAGTCTGCCTCCTGCCCCCATGTTCTGAATCCTCACAGTTTCCTGTCCTATTCCCTGCCAAGTTTTCTGCAGTTCCAGGTGTGGAGCCCTCAGTTTTTCTGCACAGCAACAGCAGGGCAAGTTTCCCACATGCCTTGCTTGCTTCAGCTTTCATCTGGAGTGGCAGGGGATGAGGCAGCTTCTA
Organism: Lepidochelys kempii; assembly: GCF_965140285.1. Taxonomy (NCBI): domain Eukaryota; kingdom Metazoa; phylum Chordata; order Testudines; family Cheloniidae; genus Lepidochelys; species Lepidochelys kempii. The sequence goes on from NC_136382.1 coordinate 159,454,157, forward strand.
CTAGCAGTAACATAAGTAGTTCAGTTTTTGTGGCCAGTAAATTTCATAGCCTCTCTGATGAGCCTGCCAAGTAGTCCAAAGTGTGGTAAGGACTTTGTGATCTTGGATCTGGAAGTGGAGGCCCTCAGACATCTATTAGATGGGAACAACTTTTAATCCCTATTCATTTGGTCTGGATTCATATGAGTGACTTCAAGGCAAAAGTATCTGAAGGTCATTAGCAAAGCCCTACCTCATCCAGTCCCCTTACAAAAGATAACGTTATCCCTGCAAGAAAGATACTTGTCTGAAAGAGAAGTATATTAAATCAAATTCTGACCTTTTGGAATTCTCACTGGCACAGCCCCTGCACCTCTGCATACCAGTGACATCTCCTGTTTTTCATACAAAGTCTATACAATATGCCCTATCCTGTTCCTAAAGGACACCTCCAATTTAACCAAACTACAAACATTAAGCATAAAACAAAATAAATATTAGCCCAATGGCCAAACTAATTTCTAGATATGTATTACAATATAAAATAATATGAACTATTAAGAGTCCTCATGCTAAATTACATGCACTTTTCCTCTATGGCCTCATAAACTGACCTCTACCACTTCACCTATAGGAATTAGGGAGGGGTGAAAGTGTGCTGTTATTTTCTCTACAAGGAGCAGACCATTGAGGGAGATAAACACATACTTTATTACAGGCTGAGTTATACAACTGTGTTTTAGCATTAATATGCTGGGCATCGAGATTCCTGGGTTCTGTTCCTAGGTCTGGGAGTGGGCTATGATCTAGTAGTTAGAGACAGCACAGGGAAGCATGATGATGCCCCTGGTTGCATCATCTTCAGGGATTAAACTGGGATCTCTAGAGTTAACAGCTTGAGTTTCTACCACTTGAGCTAAAGAACAATACACAGTGTGAAGGCAGAAGCTGATGAATTTTTAATTTTTCTCACAGTCATTTTAGTATTGGTGCTTTATTTCTTAGACTAATGAAAGATCAGTAAATAAGCACTAATTTTACTCCAAAGATACCCTTAAGAAGTTTTATTAGGAATCTGTCAAGTACCATGAACATTTAAAATGTTATGACATTAAGTCAAACGTGCAAGCTGAGGTGTTATTTGCACAAAATTATTAGGAGCTAGTCTGCCTTGAGGTGTAGATGTGCAACTTCACATTGCCTTAAATGAGAGCTCTGCTCTACTTACACATCTGAAGGCAGAATTTGACCTAAATTTACATTTTTAGATTTTAAAAGAAGAATTCTAATCCAGTGATCCCTTCTGGCCTTTAATTCTGACTCTGTATGATCTAGCCACTAGAGGCACAGTGATCCACAGTTAGTTAGAATTACACATGCAGATACTTGATTGATTCCTTCTGAAAGGCAGTGTAGAAAAGTGGATAAGACTTGGGTTTGTCTGGGTTCTATTTTCAGCTCTGTCTGCAGTGATCTTTCCAGCCTCTGTTATCAGGTCATCACACTTTCCCTGAGGCTACAGGGGAGTCTCTCTCTTAGGGCTTGGCTACACTTGCGAGTTAGTGCGCAATAAAGGAGCCCCGTGCGCACTAGCTCACTCCCCATCCACACTGGCAAGGCACATAGAGTGCTCTGACTCCGTGGCTAGAGCGCTCCTGGTAATCCACCTCAGCGAGTGGAATAACGTTTGCCGCATCCCCGCTGAAGTGCTGCTGCGCCAGTGTGGACAACCTGTCCTGTTAATGCGCTTTGATTGGCCTCCAGAAGTGTTCCACAATGCCCATTCTAGCCACTCTGGTCATCACTTTGAACTCTACTGCCCTGCCGTCAGGTGACCAACCGTCAGACCCGCCCTTTAAATTCTCTGGGAATTTTGAAAATCCCCTTCCTGTTTGCTCAGCCAGGCATGGAGTGCTCTCAGTGCATCTTTCCAGGTGACCATGCCTCCACACGCCAGGCGATCCCCAGCATGGAGCAATGGTGAGGTGCTGGACCTCATCAATGTTTGCAGGGAGGAAGCTGTCCAGTCCCAGCTGCGCTTCACCCGTAGAAATTATGATACCTTTGGGCAGATATCAAGGGACATGATGGAAAGGGGCCATGACTGGGACGCAGTGCAGTGCAGGATTAAAGTGAAGGAGCTGCGAAATGCCTACCGCAAAGCCCGCAAGGCAAACAACCACTCCGGTGCTGCCTCCATGACCTGCCGTTTCTACAAAGAGTTGGATTCGATATTTGGGGGCAACCCCACCTCCACTTTAGAGGACCACCATGGACACTTCAGAGCCCAATGCAACAAGGCAGGAGGAGGAGGAGCAAAGCGGGAGCGAGGGTGCTGAGGTGCAGGAAGACACCCCAGAATCCCTAGATGCATGCAGCCGGGAGCTGTTCTCAAGCCAGGAGGAAGGTAGCCAGTTGCAGCAGCCGGTGCTTGGGAAAGGACAAACACCAGAAGAGGATCTCAGTAAGCAGCTTTATTTTGGGAAGAAAGGTATTCGGTGCGGGCTCTTGGGGTGAGGAGGATTAGAGCTGCATGTATGCCTAGATGTGCAATGGGCGTTGATGTGCTCTCTCATATCGCGGTAATAGGCCTCAGTGATCTCTTCAAAGGTCTCATCCAGTTCAGTGTAGGGGCCCCCTGCTACTGTTGGTTCTCCCCAAGGCACAGAAACCCAGAGGACAGTACAGCCATGAAACAATCAGTCACACTTGACCCTGTGCTTACTCACCATTTTGGGGCTCCCGTGGGTTATGTGCTCTTGCTTTGGGATGGGCAAATTATGCTATTGTGTAGACTGTGCTTGCCCTTAAGTATGGGGGAATCATTGCTCTGTCTGGTGTGAACAATGCTGCCTCTGTAAAGTGTTGCATTTTGCCTTTACAGATGCATTCTTGAAATCTCAGCCGTCCGTGTTATCACCGGCCGAAAGACTCCAAAGAATCAGAAAGAGGCCACATAGATGCGAGGAAGACATGTTGCATGAAGTAATGCAGCATTCAAGTAATGAAAATCAAAAAGTGCAGGAGTGGTGGGAGAGTGAAAGGAGGATCCGTCAGCAGAATGAGGAGTGCCGGCCCAAAAGCGCGGTGCTCCGGCAGCAAAACATGGATCAGCTGGTAAGCATAATGGAGCGCCAAGTGGACACTATCTAGGCGCTCGTAGCCATGCAGGGGGAGGACTACCACGCCCGCCCCGCCGCCCTTGTCCCAAAACGCTTTCCCTTGTGCCCTCATGTCACCTCCAACCCACTTTCCCCAACATCCGGGTTCTTACCGCCCCAGCTACCTCCAACACCTGTTGCTTCACCATCCAGCCCTGAAAACTACGACCCTTACCCTCTGCACTCAACCCCCATTCCATGCAGTATAGCCATCCTGAAGTGCAGCACTCATTGCACAGTACTTCAAACAGGACATATGCAAATCTGTGATTGTACAGTTCCCCACCCCACCCCCTTGCCCTTTTTTCCCCAAGCAGTTGTTTCTTTTCAATAACTGAATTTTCTTTTCAATAAAGGGATTTTTTGGCTTTGAAAACATTCTTTATTATTGCATAAAGTAAAAGATACCCTATCCCAGGAAAGAAACAGGCACTGCAAGTCAGCGTAGCAAACACAGATTCCTACTAACATTGGAACCACTGCACTTCGCTCCCATGCAGGGCACCAGACATTACTGGTGGCTTTCAGCCTCAAATTGCTCCCTCAAGGCATCCCTAATCCTTGCAGTCCCACGCTGGGCCCTCTAATAGCCCTGCTCTCTGGCTGTTCAGATTCAGTCTCCAGGTGTTGAACCTCCAAGTTCCATGCCTGAGTGAATCGTTCACCCTTCCCTTCACAAATGTTATGGAGGGTACAGCACGCGGATATAACCGCGGGGATGCTGTCATCGGCCAGGTCCAGCTTCCCATACAGAGAGCATTAGCGGCCCTTTAAACGGCCAAAAGCACACTCCACAGTCATTCTACACCGGCTCAGCCTGTTGAACCACTCCTTGCTGCTGTCAAGGCTCCCTGTGTAGGGTTTCATGAGCCATGGCATTAAAGGGTAAGCGGGGTCTCCCAGGATCACAATGGGCATTTCAACTTCCTCTACGGTGATCTGGTCTGTGGAAAAAAAGTCCCGGCTTGCAGCGTCCTGAACAGGCCAGTGTTCCGAAAAATGCGTGCATCATGCACCTTTCTGGGCCAGCCTGCGTTGTCTGTGAAATGCCCACGGTGATCCACAAACGCCTGGAGAACTGTAGAGAAATAGCCGTTCCGATTAACATACTCAGAGGCTAGGTGGGCTGGTGCCAGATTTGAAATATGTGTGCCATCTATCACCCCTCCGCAGTTAGGGAAACCCATTTGTGCAAAGCCATTCACAATGTCCTGCACGTTACCCAGAGTCACAGTTCTTCTGAGCAGGATGCAATTAATGGCCCTGCAAACTTGCATCAACACTATTCCAATGGTTGACTTTCCCACTCCAAACTGGTTAGCAACCGATCGGTAGCTGTCTGGAGTTGCCAGCTTCCAGACCGCAATAGCCACCCGCTTCTCCACCATCAGGGCAGCTCTCAATCTCACGTCCTTGCACCACAAGGTGGGGGCGAGCTCCTCACACAGTCCCATGAAAGTGGCTTTTCTCATCCAAAAGTTCTGCAGCCACTGCTCGTCATCCCAGACTTGCATGACAATGTGATCCCACCACTCAGTGCTTGTTTCCCAAGCCCAAAAGTGGCGTTCCACAGTGGTGGTGAGCATGTCTGTGAATGCCACAAGCAAACTCATGTCATATGCGTTACTCGAGTCGATATTGTTGGAGCCCTCACTGTCACTTTGGATCCTAAGGAATAACTCGACTGCCAAACGTGATGTGCTGGCAAGACTCGTCAGCATCCTCCTCAGCAGTTCGGGCTCCATTCCCGCAGACCGAAAGGGAAGACAGAGCGCGCACTACAAAAAACGTTGAAAGATGGCACCAAATGTGGATGGAAGCACAGGGAATGCTGGGATGTGAACCGATGCATCACGGTGCATTGGGACAGGACCCAGAATGCCCTGCAATCCCCGCCCCCTTCCCACAAGCCACAGCACCAGAATGGGAAGAGGTGCTCTGTGGGATAGCTGCCCATAATGCACCGCTTCCAATGCTGCCGCAAATGTGACCACGCCCGTGCGCTTGCAGCTGTCAGTGTGGACAGACGGCAGCGCTTTCCCTGCAGCGCTCTCCAAAGGTGGGTTGAACTCACAGCGCTCTACATCTGCAAGTGTAGCCATGGCCTTAGGCACCTTCCATTTCTCTGATTAACATAACTAATGCATCTATTGACAAAAATAACCATTACAAACACACTGCAACAAAAATATCCCCAACACATTCAAAATTATGAATGAACAAACTCTGCAAACCTATTTTAGAGTTGCATCTGTTCTGGGGTTCCAACATACAGTTCGCTAACCTTCTTGAGATCCTAGAACACAGGGATCTAATTGGGCTGGTACATGGTGAACTGGCTCCTCTCTCAAACTATTATGTTCCCCAGAATCTCAGCTTTGTTTAAAGCCTTCAGTTGATATAGTTGTAAAGAAACCTACTCTCTCCCCGCCCCCCGCGCCGTCAAGCCCCACCACAAGGGAGCCAAGTGGAGCTCAGAGAACATTTTACAATCTGCTTTAATTTGACCATCTTAGTATGTGCTAAAGGCAGCATGTCTTGCCTACACTAGACTTTTTTTTTTAATGGACATGTTAGCACATGCCAACATCATACCCTAAATATCAGTCTAGATAAGGCCACAGGGGTTTACATCAGTTTAGCCACGCCAATGTAAGTTTGAGTGTAGACAGACCTAAAAATTCTTTCCCCTCTTAATACCTCAACTTTCACTCTCTTGGCTTTGATATGTCACTATTTTACTAGTTCTCTAATCATATCAGATAGGACCAAAATTGCAAATGTTTTTTAAAAGTATTTTGAAGGGTTTTATTTTGGAGGGGAACCTTTCAACTGAAAAGAGCACAAGCCCAGTTCGCCTCTTCCCCCGCCCTTTGCAGATTACCTTTAAGATAAACAAATTCTTCAGATACCAAAAAAAAAAAAAAACCCACTGTTCATCTGAGGTAGCAGTCCAAAAGCACAGCTCACAATAGCTAGGTTCTGTGTCTTTCTCCCAGTTGCAAAGAGCATTGTTATGTAGTCATACTCAATGGCACTAAAAGGTTAATTTTCAGTCTTTTCTTCTGTTCCTTTCAAAGCAAATACAGCTGCTCCTTGGCAGAAACTAGCTCTTGTTTTTAAATGCTTTGAATAATCTTGCTCTCTTCTCCCTGCACTGTTAGGGTCTGGGAGGATAATATTATTTACATATTTTCAAAGTCAGATTACTCTGCAACACATTAAAATAGGCTCTGAAAATTGCCATCTAAGCAATCTTGCTAAATGGGCTTATTTTAATTCTGAAACAATAATTTTCTGCTTGTGTGCGCAGAAGTCTCAGTGAAGCGCAAGGCACTGGCAAGCCAGAGTTCCTGCTGCTATGAAAGTGGCACTTTGATGTGTTCTCGAGGGGGACCATTCCTTTCTCCATACGGTTTATGTGCTTTAATACAGTGCATTCTTTGCCTTTAAAATTAGTATTTTATTTCCTTGCTTTTTACAAGTTGCTTTGGACAGGGTGGATTTGATTTAAATCACTAGTCAGGAAGACATGTTTTTTGCTCAAACATGAGAATTCAAGAATAGTCCAGAAGGAAGACAGGCAGTCCTTAAGAAAGAAGTATGAAATAAAAAAGTTTACCAATCTGAAGATCCTGTGTGGTCAGACATGTTCCTTTCATCATCTTCAACTCCGCTTCCTCCTGAGAGGGAACACTTCTCATGTTGTTTCATTCGGGCAACCAGGCCTTGCATTTCTTTGTTGCACTGTTTGCATTTTGCACGCATGCCTGTCTTACCCATAGGTAGAGGAACTTCATTAGAATATTTCCAAAGTGGGTCTCTTTTATGGCCTGCTGCCATTATAGGTTTTCCCTTCTAGTGAGAGAATGGTATGGTAGCTCTCAAATCAATCAAGACTACACTCAGAAAGACGTCAAGACCTCTTGAATATGCTGTTCAAACAGTTTCACTTTTGTTTCTACTGCCTGTCCCTCCCGTCTCACATTTATCTCCAGAGTTGTTCTCCTTGTCCACATCTATTCCGCCCGCAACAATCTTCTATTTGTTGAACTTTTTGAAACTTTGCACTTTTAGAGAGAGGTAAGGGATTGACTCTGTGTGTACACAAATTTGCAGAGGGACAATAGGGTTGAGGTCTGTTATTTCTCACCTCTATATTTTATTTATTTATTTAAAACCATTTTTGCTGTTAACAAGCATGTTATCTCTGGAGACACAAATCCACAGTTTGAGAACTGTAAAATTAAGCATATCTGGTGTCTTCTAGACCAGGGGTTCCCAAACTTGGTTCACGGCTTGTTCAGGGTAAGCCCCTGGCAGGCTGCAAGACACTTTGTTTACCTTAGTGTCCACAGGTACAGCCGCTCACAGCTCCCAGTGGCTGTGGTTTGCTGTTCCCAGCCAATGGGATCTGTGTGAAACACCACGGGCTAGGCCACAGCTTCCTGCAGCTCCCATTGGCCAGGAACAGTGAACCACAGCCACTGGGAGCTGCAAATGGCCGTACCTGCGGATGCTCAGGTAAACAAAGCATCTCACGGCCCGCCAGGGGCTTACCCTGAATAAGCTGCGAACCAAGTTTGGAAATCCCTGTTCTAGACTGAACACAGAGTCCCATTGGGTAGATAGAAAGATTAACCTAAATAATCTATACTGAAGCCCCTAGAACCCCATAAGATTGGGTCCCTAATCCATGAAATATTGGAACTCATTTACAAAACTTTTCTTAAACATTACATGAATATATTGTCTCATACTATAGAATTAGAATTTATAATCCCTATTTCATGATGAGATATCTTTGAGCTATAACGTATCTTAATTAAAACTATCTTTAGATAGGTTTTTTCCTCAAAAAGCATTTTATAAAAAAAAAATCTGATTTAAACCAAAAAAAATCCAATTTTTTTTTTTTAATCTTTGATTTTTATCCACCCTGACTTTGGGTGAGATTTTCAAAAGTACTGAATGATTTTAGGACTTATGCTTCTATGTGATTTGTGCTCCTGAGTCACTTAGGGCTAGTCTAACCTGGCAACGCTAAAGCACTGCTGCAGCCGTGCTTCAACGTGGCTTGTGTGGTCGCGGCAGAGCGCTGGGAAAGAGCTCTCCCAGTGCTCTAATAAAACCACCTCCACGAGGGGCGCGGCTCCTGGCGCTGGGGCACTGTCTATGCTGGTGCTTTACAGGGCTGAAACTTGCTGTGCTCGGGGGTGGGGCTGGGGGGGTCTTCACGCTCCTCAGCAAGCAAGTTGCAGCGCTGTAAAGTGCCAGTGTAGACAAGCCCTTAGGCACTTTTGAAAATCCCACCATTGGGGCTTTAGGGCCCCTTTACTCCTGCTCTGGCTCTTTCACCTGGCATAAAGAAGCTGGAGTGGGGAATGAGCATCAGTAAGTTTTCAGTTTTAACAGCCATTATAACTAAATATTTTATTTTATTTTATATTGCGCCCTCCTGCTTTTTCCCATTTCAGACCCCGATTATTTGTATTATAGCCGCACTTAGAGCCAGTGAGAGAGATTTGGGTTCCATTGTTTTAGGCAGTGTACAAACGCATAAAGATGTCAATGAACTAAGCAGACAAAAGGTGGGAGAATTCGTATCCCTATTTTACAAATGGGGGAACTAAGGCACAGAGAGATTAAATGAGATTAAATCACATAGGAACGCTGTAGCAGAGCAGAGAATTGATGCCAGATCTCCTGTGTCTCAGTCCAATGCCTTTACAAGACCAGCCTTTTCCTTAGTATGAAAGCTGACATTTGTTCTACACACATCTACCAAATATCAAACCGTACAAGTTACAGTACTTATCAGTTTATACCATGGTATCTGAGCTACTTTCCCACTTCCTGTTTTCTGGACAAATTACACCCACACAGAACTGGCACCTGCATTTGTCATCAGTGAATGTGGACTTCTGAGGGTTTTATGTCAGAATCCTTATTCCTGTTAAATGTTGCATTGTAAAATAGTATTTTGGTTTGGGGTAAGAACTGGATTATTTCTGCTGGACGGGAAGCTATGTATTTTCACAGTTGTTACAGTACGGCTCTTTTTGTCAACAAATCTTTTATTTAATGCTGTATGGGAGCTGGAAATACTGTGCTGCTTTAAATACATTGCAATAAAGGCAAACAAGGTTTTGAGGCTAGAGGGATAATTTCATAAGGATATATACTAGGTTTTTTCTGTCTTTTATTCTTAAGTTTCTCTTTTAAAATCTGTCTTAACAGGTATTTTAGTTGCTCTTATAATTCTGTCTCTGTGGCATAGTAGTGGCATCGTGTGGTCTTTTTAAGCAATTCCCATCTATCATTTCAATATAGATAACCCAGAACATACTGCATATTCATTATGTGCTCCGCCTATTTTAAGGATGTAAGAGAGAATGTGTATGATACATCTATGGTTTAAAAGTTTAATTTACAGTGCCCATTATGACCTAGTAATGTCCCAAAGAGAAAATAGTGTCAAGAATTTAATCCACGTAGAAGGTGAATCTAAATTAGAACATTATAAAGGAGAGGTAGAAAAGGGAAGTGGTAGGAAAGAAAGAGGGTAGGATATCTGTATACTGTATAAACAAAAGGCAGTAATTGTTAATAAGAACCTAAGGAAAAGATTAGGAAAGGGAAACACAAGGAGCTACAGATAATTAGAATCGTTTTAAGTTTCAGGACTCAGAAGTCACTGGATACATTCTTGACCACTTAAAGAATGTAAGATTCTTTCAGTGAAGATAGGAATAACCAGAACACTTTTTTTTCTCTCCATGCAAAATAAATAAGTAAATAATTTTAAAAATCTGGTTTTAAATCTGGTCACGTCAGTAAGGCTTTTATGGTTTCAAAGGACATTATGTCAATGTCTGTTCAGCTATAATCAGTCCTAAAGTGGAAACAGCAGAAGCTAAAGGTAAGTGCAATTTGAATGAGCAAAGAGGATCAATTTTAAGATGGTAAATGTAAGTGTGGCTGCTTTGAGTCTTAGGAAAGAGATGCTTATTTAAGGGAATCATTTGTGAATTAAAAATAATACTGAGCTGAAAACTTTTTAAACAACTCAAGTTCGTGTTTATTTTTTTCCATAGACGGTTGCAGTACTTCTTCTCTTATATTTTACCAAAGTATCCAATGTCTTGATACCCATATGATTCAACTGATTAACATTCTACCTGATTATTTATAAATTCATAATATATTGTGAATTAGAAAGAAAGGACGGCCTTCTGGGTAAGGCACGGACTGGGACTCAGGAGCTCTGGGTATAATTCCTTTCCCTGTCACAGAGCTTCCTATGTGATCTTAGTGTGTTGGTACCTCAGTTCCCTATCTGTAAAACGGAGATAATAATTCCTTTTTCTCTCCTTTCATCTGTCTTGTCTATTTATATTGCCATCTCTTTGGCTTAGGGAATCTCTGTTACTATATGTTTATATAGCACTTAACACAATGGGGTCAGTCATACCCTGATCAGGGGTAGATCAGGGGTGGGCAAACTATGGCCTGTGGGCTGGATCTGGTCCCTCAGGGCTTTGGATGTGGCCCACGGGACAGCCATCCCCGTAGGCCCTGCACCGCTCCCGGAAGTGGCCAGCACCACGTCCCTGCGGCCCCGCGCAGAGGGCTCTGCGTGCTTCCCTTACCTGTGGGTACCTCCCCTGAAGTTCCCATTGGCTGGGAACGGGGAACCACTGCCAAGGGGAGCATCAGGGGAGGTACCCACAGGCAAGGGCAGTGTGTGGAGCCCTCTGTGCCCCTTTCCCTTCCCCCCCCCTCCCCCGGGCTGCAGGGATGTGGTACTGGCCACTTCCCAGAGTTGCACAGGGCCAGGGCCAGGGCAGGCAGGGAACCTGCCCTAGCCCTGGTGTGCATTGCTGCCACCCCAGAGCTGCTCTAGGTAAGCAGCGCCGGGCCAGAGCCCAACTCCCTCCAACACCCTGCCCCCAACTCCCTGCCCTGAGTCCCCTGCCTACACCCCAACCCCCTGCCGCACCCCACACTCCTCCAACACCCCAACCACCTGCCCTGAGTCACCTCCCGTACTCCGCACTCCTCCCTGCATCACTTCCCTGAGCCACCTCCCGCACTCCGCACCCCCTTCTGCGCCCCAACCCCCTTCCCTGAGCCCCCTCGTACACCCTGCACCCCTCCTCTGCCCCAATCCCTTGCACTGAGCCCCTTCCTGCACACCGCACCACAACCCCCTGCCCCAGCCCTACATTCATGGCCCTGCATGCAATTTCCCCACCCAGATGTGGCCTTCAGGCCAAAAAGTTTGCCCACCCCTGCTGTAGATGCAACTATAACACAAGTGTTTTTTTAAATAGTCTCATTTCTGGTATACTGTCAGACTTAAATTCACCACTTAAAATGTTTTTAGACCATTGAAACTCACTGAGAAGTAAAATCTCACTGTACTGCAGCCTGGAGACATTCTGCTTATCTGCAGTAGGTAAAATTGGGATTCTTTGCCAGGTGAGTTAAAGGGTGGATGAATAGATTGTGTTTCTGAGCTGGTACATGTGTGTGTCTGTTTTGCAAGCCTGAACTAGAGTGACCTGGGTTATAGAAATTAAAAGCAACAGGTCTAGGAGATCCACACATCACACAATTCATTATTTCATCAGTAACTAGGAGAAATACTATTATTTTGGCTCACTACAGCAACAGCAAAAGTTCTGCTATACTAGACTCTCCCTCAGGTTATCTTGTGAGCTCTGGTTTCTAAATGACAAGAATGTGAAAGCTATAGTTAAAAAAAGAAAGGTGAGGGGGAAGGAAAACTGATCGTCCATAATTAGATAAAAGGGCAGTGAGGGGAGAAAACCCCAAAGCATCATTTCAAGCAGCATGGTTGTAGTTATTAAACAAGGAAAAAAAACAGGAAGCCATGGAACATAACCACCCAAATGTACAGCATCTGCTCCAGAACAAGACCACAATTTAAAAAGTAACCTGTAAGAGACAGCAGCTACAGTGGGTTTGCGTGAAGGCTCATCTCCAATACAATGCATCATATTGTGTTACATCATGAAGCATCTAAAATAAGTGGGGTCAATGAAGAAGAAAAATACGGTCTGTGGGAACTGAAACCACATTTCTAATAGGTTTCAGAGCAGCAGCCGTGTTAGTCTGTATTCGCAAAAAGAAAAGGAGTACTTGTGGCACCTTAGAGACTAACCAATTTATTTGAGCATAAGCTTTTGTGAGCTACAGCTCACTTCATCGGATGCATTAAGGTGAAAAACACTCCCTGGTGCAGTAAAATAAAGAAATGCACAGAAAAAAAAAAAAGATTCGAAAGAGACACATCCCGAAATAACCCTCCGGCAGCATCACCCTTGTCTGCTTGGAGCTATCGCTCTACTAAATTCTGCCATGCCCAGGGCATGAAAATAACCCTGTTTGCCTGCGGTGGAGAGTTAAGAATATAGATACTGACATTCTTATAGGTCACCTCTGTTACTCAGGTTTTCCAGAGGTTTTTCACACTTTCAGCAGACAAAGCCCCCCTGAGATAGTCACACACACACACAACTGGCCTGCAGGGTGCAAATTATCTGGGCTTTTATAAATACACTGGGTGGCTTTAAATATAGCTCCCCACCCCCTCCCCCTGCGCTGTTCTGGGCCTGAGCTGGGAAATGCCCTCCCGCAGCTCCGTGGAAAGCCCATCGCAGCTGGGAAGCTGTGTGACATATGGTGCCCTTCGCTACTGGCTGTACTTTCCAGAAGGGTTTTTGAATGCATCCGATGAAGTGAGCTGTAGCTCACGAAAGCTTATGCTCAAATAAACTTGTTACTCTAAGGTGCCACAAGTACTCCTTTTCTTATTTCTAATAGGGTGAATTTTGCCATTCCACTGCATTCAGCTAAAGTACAATAGGTAATTAAAACTAAAAAGGAAGAGAGATGCCACTGCCAAAGTATAGCACTTGTACACTTTTAAAAAGGATTTTTTCTAATATTTCTTCCCCATTAATATAAAATATATAAATCCCAGCAGAGAATACAAATTAAAAATATCCTCCATTCTTCTTTGAGAGTTATTTGTGTGTGTCAGAGATGGATTAAACATTAATTAGGTTATTTAAACTTCTTTGCACTAAACTACAGTGACTGACAGCAGTGTCACAGTTATTATCATGACAAGATCTCTCATGTTGGACAATACTGTTTGTTCTGATGAAAGTAAACTGTTTGGACAGTTTAATCAAATCTCACTCCCCTAAACATCACCTTCAGAAATTAAATTTAGACAAAGAATTTAAACTAAATTGAAATAGACCACCTAAGGAGACTGACAGATGTAGTGCTAGAAATAAATGTAACATTTTACTGTAACCCATCACCCTGCCCTCTGTAACATGTAACTTCTTTTGCTAATGCGATTTACTAAAGCAGTCATTTTCAAACTCTCTTCATTTGCGGACCCCTAAAAATTTTAAAATGAAGGTAAGACCCCTTTGGAAATCTTAGACCTAGTCTTGAAAACCACTGTTCTAAGCCCTGGTCTACACTAGGACTTTAGGTCGAATTTAGCAGCGTTAAATCGATGTAAACCTCCACCCATCCACACGATGAAGCCATTTATTTCGACTTAAAGGGCTCTTAAAATTGATTTCCTTACTCCACCCCTGACAAGTGGATTAGCGCTTAAATCGGCCTTGCCGGCTCGAATTTGGGGTCCTGTGGACACAATTCGACGGTATTGGCCTCCGGGAGCTATCCCAGAGTGCTCCATTGTGACTGCTCTGGACAGCACTCTCAACTCAGATGCACTGGCCGGGTAGACAGGAAAAGAACCGCGTACTTTTTAATCTCATTTCCTGTTTGGCCAGCGTGGCAAGCTGCAAGTGACCATGCAGAGCTCATCAGCAGAGGTGACCATGATGGAGCCCCAGAATTGCAAAAGAGCTCCAGCATGGACCGAACGGGAGGTACGGGATCTGATCGCTGTTTGGGGAGAGGAATCCGTGCTATCAGAACTCCATTCCAGTTTTCGAAATGCCAAAACCTTTGTCAAAATCTCCCAGGGCATGAAGGACAGAGGCCATAACAGGGACCCGAAGCAGTGCCATGTGAAACTTAAGGAGCTGAGGCAAGCCTACCAGAAAACCAGAGAGGCGAACGGCTGCTCCGGGTCAGAGCCCGAAACATGCCGCTTCTATGATGAGCTGCATGCCATTTTAGGGGGTTCAGCCACCACTACCCCAGCCATGTTGTTTGACTCCTTCAATGGAGATGGAGGCAACACGAAAGCAGGTTTTGGGGACGAAGAAGATGATGATGATGAGGTTGTAGATAGCTCACAGCAAGCAAGTGGAGAAACGGGTTTTCCCGACAGCCAGGAACTGTTTCTCACGCTGGACCTGGAGCCAGTACCCCCTGAACCCACCCAAGGCTGCTTCCTGGACCCGGCAGACGGAGAAGGGACCTCCGGTGAGTGTACCTTTTAAAATACTATACATGGTTTAAAAGCAAGCATGTGAAAGGATTACTTTGCCCTGGCATTCGCGGCTCTCCTGGATGTACTCCCAAAGCCTTTGCAAAAGGTTTCTGGGGAGGGCAGCCTTATTGCGTCCTTCATGGTAGGACACTTTACCACTCCAGGCCAGTAACACATACTCAGGAATCATTGTACAACAAAGCATTGCAGTGTATGTTTGCTGGTGTTCAAACAACATCCGTTCTTTATCTCTCTGTGTTATCCTCAGGAGAGTGAGATATAATTCATGGTCACCTGGTTGAAATAGAGTGCTTTTCTTCAGGGGACACTCAGAGGAGCCCGTTCCTGCTGGGCTGTTTACCTGTGGCTAAACAAAAATGTTCCCCGCTGTTAGCCACGGGGAGGAGGGAGGGTTGAGGGGGTAGCCACGCGGTGGGGGGAGGGCAAAATGCGACCTTGTAACGAAAGCACATGTGCGATGTATGTAATGTTAACAGCAAGGTTTATCCTGAAAGAGTGTAGCCACTGTTTTATAAAATGTGTCTTTTTAAATACCGCTGTCCCTTTTTTTTTTCTCCACCAGCTGCATGTGTTTCAATGATCACAGGATCTTCTCCTTCCCAGAGGCTAGTGAAGATTAGAAAGAAAAAAAAAAGGCACTCAAGATGAAATGTTCTCCGAGCTCATGCTGTCCTCCCGCACTGACAGAGCACAGACGAATGCGTGGAGGCAAATAATGTCAGAGTGCAGGAAAGCACAAAATGACCGGGAGGAGAGGTGGCGGGCTGAAGAGAGTAAGTGGCGGGCTGAAGACAGGGCTGAAGCTCAAATGTGGCGACAGCGTGATGAGAGGAGGCAGGATTCAATGCTGAGGCTGCTGGAGGACCAAACCAGTATGCTCCAGTGTATGGTTGAGCTGCAGCAAAGGCAGCTGGAGCACAGACTACCACTACAGCCCCTGTGTAACCAACCACCCTTCTCACCAAGTTCCATAGCCTCCACACCCAGACGCCCAAGAACGCGGTGGGGGGACCACCGGCTAACCAGCCACTCCGCCACAGAGGATTGCCCCAAAAAAAAGAAGGCTGGCATTCAATAAATTTTAAAGTTGTAAACTTTTAAAGTGCTGTGTGGCATTTTCCTTCCCTCCTCCACCACCCCTTTTGGGCTACCTTGGTAGTCATCCCCCTATTTGTGTGATGAATGAATAAAGAATGCATGAATGTGAAGCAACAATGACTTTATTGCCTCTGCAAGCGATGATAGAAGGGAGGAGGGGAGGGTGGTTAGCTTACAGGGAAGTAGAGTGAACCAAGGGGCGGGGGGTTTCATCAAGGAGAAACAAACAGAACTTTCACACCGTAGCCTGGCCAGTCATGAAACTGGTTTTCAAAGCTTCTCTGATGCATACCGCGCCCTCCTGTGCTCTTCTAACTGCCCTGGTGTCTGGCTGCGCGTAACCAGCAGAAATGTCTCCCCCTTACTCTCACGGATATTGTGGAGCACACAGCAAGCAGTAATAACAGTGGGAATATTGGTTTCGCTGAGGTCTAAGTGAGTCAGTAAACTGCGCCAGCGCACCTTTAAACGTCCAAATGCACATTCTACCACCATTCTGCACTTGCTCAGCCTGTAGTTGAACAGCTCCTGACTACTGTCCAGGCTGCCTGTGTACGGCTTCATGAGCCATGGCATTAAGGGGTAAGCTGAGTCCCCAAGGATACATATAGGCATTTCAACATCCCCAACAGTTATTTTCTGGTCTGGGAATAAAGTCCCTTCCTGCAACTTTTGAAACAGACCAGAGTTCCTGAAGATGCGAGCGTCATGTACCTTTCCCGGCCATCCTACGCTGATGTTGGTGAAACGTCCCTTGTGATCCACCAGAGCTTGCAGCACTATTGAAAAGTACCCCTTGCGGTTTATGTACTCGGCAGCTTGGTGCTCCAGTGCCAAGATAGGGGTCTGGGTTCCGTCTATGGCCCCACCACAGTTAGGGAATCCTATTGCAGCAAAGCCATCCACTATGACCTGTACATTTCCCAGGGTCACTACCCTTGATATCAGCAGATTTTTGATTGCATGGGCTACTTGCATCACAGCTGTTCCAACAGTAGATTTGCCCACTCCAAACTGATTCCCAACTGACCGGTAGCTGTCTGGCGTTGCAAGCTTCCACAGGGCTATCGCCACTCGCTTCTCAACTGTGAGGGCTGCTCTCATCTTGGTATTCATGCGCTTCAGGGCAGGGGAAAGCAAGTCACAAAGTTCCATGAAAGTGCCCTTATGCATGCGAAAGTTTCGCAGCCACTGGGAATCGTCCCAGACCTGCAACACTATGCGGTCCCACCAGTCTGTGCTTGTTTCCCAAGCCCAGAATCGGCATTCCACAGCATGAACCTGCCCCATTAGCACCATGAAGCATGCATTGGCAGGGCCCATGCTTTCAGAGAAATCTGTGTCCATGTCCTGATCACTCACGTGACCGCGCTGACATCGCCTCCTCGCCCGGTATTGCTTTGCTGGGTTCTGGTGCTGCATATACTGCTGGATAATGCGTGTGGTGTTTAATGTTCTCCTAATTGCCAAAGTGAGCTGAGTGGCCTCCATGCTTGCCTTGGTATGGCGTCCACACAGAAAAAAAGGCGCGGAACAATTGTCTGCCGTTGCTCTGATGGAGGGAGGGGCGACTGACGACATGGCTTACAGGGTTGGCTTCAGGGAGCTAAAATCAACAAAGGGGGTGGCTTTACATAAAGGAGTATTTCAGGCAGGACTTCACGGAGGGTTCCAATAAGAAATGGTGCACCTAAGTTATTTTTCTTATTGGAACAAGGAGGTTAGCCTGGCCTCTGATTGATACATGGCTAGATTTACCTCGCTGCACCTTCTCTGTGAGTGACTACAGTGTGACCTAGAGGAATGAGTCCCCTAGACAGGGGAGGGGGGAAGCAAATGAGTACAAAACAAATCTGGTCTATTTCTTGTTTTGATCCACTCCATCTATCTTTTACATCTTTGGCTGGCAGCAGATGGTGCAGAAGGACTGCATGCCATCCACATCTCATGGCTGCTCGGCAGAAGATGGTACAGTATGACTGCTAGCCATCCTCATCTCTTGCCTGCCCGGCAGAAGATGGTACAGTACGACTGCTAGCAATCCGTATCGCCTGCCTGCTCACCATAAGACGGTTCAATAGGACTGACTGCAGGACTAAAGAGAATGACCTGGTCAAGTCACTCCAAATTTAGTCCTTGCGCCCATGTCTGCCCAGGCGCTCCCAGCCGACGTGGCCAGGAGCATCTCGGACACGATGATGACGGCTACCAGTCGTATTGCACTGTCTGCTGCCAGAAGGCAATGGGTTGCTGCTACTGTGTAGCAATGCCGTACCGCGTCTGCCAGCACCCAGGAGACATACGGTGACGGTTACCTGAGCGGGCTCCATGCTTGCCGTGGTATGGCGTCTACACAGGAAACTCTGGAAAAAAGGCGCGAAACAATTGTCTGCCCTTGCTTTCACGGAGGGAGGGAGGGAACGGGGGCCTGACGATATGTACCCAGAACCACCCGCGACAATGTTTTAGCCCCATCAGGCATTGGGATCTCAACCCAGAATTCCAATGGGCAGCGGAGACTGTGGGATAGCTACCCACAGTGCAACGCTCCGGAAGTCGATGCTTGCCTCGGTACTGTGGAAGTACTCTGCCGAGTTAATGCACTTAATGCACTTAGAGCATTTTCTGTCGGGACACACACACTCGAATATATAAAACCGATTTCTAAAAAACAGACTTCTATAAATTCGACCTTATTCCGTAGTGTAGACATACCCTAAAAGAAATACTGAAGCTAGGTGGATAAAAGCCAAAAGATGCAAATGAGCTGGCAAAAGTTTTCACTCAGGCGAGTGCTCCTTGCCCCATAACCTCAAACTCTGAAACCCCCAAATTCAACTGAAGTAAAAATGACCCAACTCCTCAGCACTGCTCATACCTCCTGAAATCCATTCTATTGAGACTATTTTGCTGCCATCTGACACTTATTTTATGTGTGTTCTTCATATTTATTGCCATATTAAGGGTATTTGCATGAAAATAGAATTGTTGATCCTTAGGAACTTACCACCTGCTGTTTGTGAGGTCAGAGACAAAGGATTATAACTGGGTGAGAGAGAAGTGACAAGAGCAGATGAACTCATAAGCAAGAAAGAAGCTGTTTTAATGCAAATATTTATAGTAATAACTGAAAGGGGGAAAGGGAAATACAAAACCTCTAATACACAGGCAAAATTGTCTAGTCCCTAAATTGAATTTTTTTCATATCAGATATGAAATATCAGGTATCAGATGGTCTTTAAAATATTACTTAGGTGAGGTGGGAGAGAGAGAGGAGTGCTGAAGAGATAATGCCATAAAGAGCGAAGGTTTGCAAACTGACGGTTTCCACTAGTGCTTCAGAACAATGTTTACTGCATGGGCAGCTCTGAAGGCATGCTGTCCAGCTGTGATAGAAGACCCAATCTGTACTCAGTACATGATTTCAATCACTGGTGGAAAAATTTTGCATCTTCTTTATTCAGGTGTTAATCTAATAAGATTGGGGTTTAGAGTCTAACAGAGAAAGCATGTTGACATGTTATTTAATGGTTCGTTTGTTGTTATCAGTGTTAGCCATGTGAGAAGCCCAATCAGTTTCCTATGATAGATTGTTCTAGTTTGTATTAAACTCTTAAATCTTTTCTTCTGTTTTCATGTACTCACCTGCATTCCTGAAGTCTTTAGCAGACCAGGTAGTATGAGTTCCCTTCTCCACCCCCTCTACTTTGTCTCTCTCAATGTGCTTAAACAGAAACTGTAATGATGAGATAATAGTTTACTTTCTAGTCCCATTAAATCTTTAGGCTCTCTATTAAGACTGCCAATGATGGTACCCCTTGTGATGTTGTTGTATTATGGATGTTTATCCACTAGAAACTGGACTGAGATTACCACCTCATTTCACAAAGGCTGCTGCTCAAGGGTGAAAGGCATGAGCATTTGACTTGCTCGGATTTGATCCAGCAGACTAGAGAAGAAAGAGTCCATATTCTATTATCAATCCTCTGAGCCACAGCTTCTCGCTGACTGATGATGATGTTCCAGATCATCCCTTATCGCTCCAAAATAAGTGCAACATTGTCCATTTTATCGAAGAACAAGAAAATTTCACTCAGAATAAAACCTGAACAAAGCAATTAGTAGTGCAAATCCCAGGAAGCATAATCTACTCTGTCACGAGTGGCTGAGGGGAGAATAGAGAGACAAAGATAAAGGATTACTGGCAAAGCAGAGCTAGAGGGAGGGGACAGGGTAAAAGGAGGCATGGAACATCAAAGAGAATGACTGCAAGGTTCATGGGGACTGAGGCACTGGCAATATGTTACCAGTGGGAGGGAGCAAGAGCAACATTCGCCTTCAGGCACCTGCCTTCCTCCCCTCAAAGGCGATGTGTACACACAGATAGGCTAGAGGAGTTATTGATCTGGCTCATGCTAGAAGCTTGAGATGTCAGCATGGAATCCTGTGATGAGAATATTTTTAATAAATGGCAATATCTTATTCAACACATCTACTACCTGTTTGCATTTAGAGACATAATTACTGGTGGAATGGAATTATCACCCTCTGCTGAGCAGAGGCAAAACTGCCTCTGCTGAGCCATTGTGACAGAGTTTGGATATTTTCTTAATACAACTTGTATATTTAAAGATTCTAAATTCTTATTACCAGCTCCTAATTTCTGAGTGCTTGAGTTTCCAACCACATTCTTTTAAAGTAAGGTTGTAGGGAATGTTGCATATAATATAAAACACACACACACACACACACACACACAAATTTTTGTTAGTTAAGACAGCTTTCATCAATAAACAAAACCATAAAAATGAGGAAATAAAAAGTTAACAATTAAAAGATCCATTACTCAAGTTAGGAAATGCCAGAATGAACATTGCCCATACAACCTTAATTTGCCTCCCTTGTGCATATGCATTATGATCCAGCCTTTACTTACATTCAGAAGTAACTACCTGTTAAAAAGTCTGATGTACGTGATTTGACCAGCATCACCTAGGAACTCAGAGGCAGAGATAGACTCCAAGTCTCCAGGGCAACATTCAACTGCCCTAACCTTGAGACCATCCTTTCTCTAGCTGTAATCCTCTGTTTCATTCACTAGACACCTACCAAGTTCTGCAACAAATGTGGCAGGGGCCCTGCAGACAACACAACTCCAATTCATCCCTAGAGCAGATCTGTCCTGTACATAGAGAGAACCAGGGATCCTCTGTAAAAAAAAAAAAAAAAAAAAATTAATAATAATAATATATGATCATGTAATTAAAGACTCAGGTTCATACCCATAATGCATACATACAAGGGGGGCTGTGGTGGGGTACAACACACTGAACAATGTGGGCTGAGTTGGCTCCGCCCTGTCACACCTATGCAACATGTCAGGATTGGTGAAAAGAGCTTAAGAGGGAGAGCCCCAGCTCAGTTGATGGTAGATGTTCAGCACCCACCTCCTGAAGGCCCCTCCCTGAGGAAAGAGGGCACCTCTCCTCTCTATTATCTGTGAACCTGTTTGTTTGTGTTAATTCCCCCTGGTTTTGTTTGTTGACTTTCCCAAAAGGGGAGAGACTTTAAAGTGACCTGACTGGAGGGCCATGTCACAGGAAGAGGCAGACCACTGCAGGCATGGAGTGACCATTAGCAGGAGGTATCTGGGTGGGAGTGCTGCTATACCATGTCTGGCCACAAGAAGGTGCTAGTGGTGAGTCAACCCCTTCACAGGAGCCAATTAAGGTTGCACGGGCAATGTTAATTCTGGTATTTTCTAACTTGAGTGCTTTTAGCTTTGCAACTTTTTAATCGTTAATTTTTGTATTTTCTATTTTTATGGTTAATTTATTGAGAAAGCTACCTTAACTAAAATTAAATAAGTTTATTTGAATTTCCTTAATTTGTAATAGAAATAAAATCTTATATACATGCTATTTAAATAATAAAGCATTTACACATTTGTCTTTGATTCATATTTTATTACAGTTGTTCATTGTGAAGTGCCATAGTTCATCACATGTAGCTCAAATTATTTAATGCATCTTCAGTTTTACTGCAACTTTTAAATAACT
The DNA here is from genome assembly GCF_965140285.1 of Lepidochelys kempii. Classification (NCBI taxonomy): domain Eukaryota; kingdom Metazoa; phylum Chordata; order Testudines; family Cheloniidae; genus Lepidochelys; species Lepidochelys kempii. The sequence goes on from NC_136382.1 coordinate 159,475,933, forward strand.
TTTTTCTAGGGCCCCCCAATTAGCCAGGGCCCTTGGACATGGACCCCGTTGGCCCAGTGGCTAATCTGCCAATGCATGCCACTATTCTTACAATGAAAGGCCCCCAAAACTTGTCATAGTTCACAACCTACTGCATTATGATGTATGTCTGATTGTGCATTAATAGCTGATGATTTAGAACTACACCAGCTGGATTCAATAACATAGTCTGCATTACCAAACTGAATACTGATTACTCAATAACATCCTGAAGAAATTTTTGTCCACAGCTCTTAGCTTAAATTCCGTACAAGTTAAAAATTAGACTACGTAATAGGATGCAGGTTATTGTACACAGCACAAAAGTGATTATCTTACACAGGAGGTGATCTTTCAGTTCTCACTCAGCCAAAACTCCCGTTCAGGTCAATGGAATTCCTGCTTGACTGAGGACAGCAAGTGTGTGGCGGGCCCCAAAACTTGTAAGTCCTTTATTCATAATTTGTAGTGGCTTCCGTCAAAAAATGCATGTGTCAGAGCACAAGAACTAAAAGTTTGGATGTCCTCTAATCGGTCTGCATTTTTTATTTAAACTAATAATAAAAATACTTTGTACTCAATGTATTTTTCATCCATAGACCTCAAGACCTTCCCAAAAGTGAATTATAGTCCCCTTTTTTAAAGAGAGGTACCTGAAATCACAAGACTATGTAGGAGCCGGGACTAGAAGCCAGTCTACCCTCTGTCTACTGGATCAAGTTATCCTGCATGGGTCCTTAAAGCTAGGTTCACTGTTCTCAGAAGACTAGGTTGTATCACAAGAGGAACACTTCAAATGCTAAACATGAAAGGCCCACCAATTACAAATCATGAATGTGGAGGACTCTGCATCTGTTGCTTTCATTTTCTTTTATGAACTGTGCAGCTCGTGAGAGTCGCTGGTATTTTTACTTAATTACATTCATTCTTTTAAGCGACTTTATAGAGCAAATCTTAGAGTCATTGCAGAGAAATTATTTGCTCTATATTTCTGTGATACTCTCACCCACTGTTCCCTCTAAGCTGTGCGTGTGGGCGCGCACACAGAGATTAAACCCCCCGCACATGGCGAAACACTGCGCGCACTCTGGCTTCAGCGGCACTCAGGCTTTTTTTTTTTTTTTTTGGCTTCAGCAGCAGCACAGAAGAAATTTTTTGCGCACAGGGCCTGTTAAAAATTAGAGGGATCATTGCTCTCCACCCTGCTTATTTTCAGGTGAAATTTTCAAAAATTGAAGGGATAAGAGAGAAACAGGTGAGCAGCCTTTGGTTACGGGTCATAGACAATGCTCTAGACCTGAGGTAGTTACTATACAGCCACATGAAACAGCACCTGTGCGGAGGGAGGCAAAGTATATGGGAGGGGGAACCTACAGACTTTTGCTCCCTTTGCAGATGAATCCTGTTCATTAAAATTTACAAAAAGAACTCTTGGAAAAATATGGGGGGAGTGGGGCAACCAGGGCAGAAAAAGCATGAACACACCCCTGTTCAGTCTCCTGTTATTGTAGAAGAAGAGGAGCTAGTTTCATCATCTCCTGAGTACAATTGGAGAGGGTAACTATCTCTCCTTGAATGGGGGAACATCTATGGATCCAGCTGCCTCCAAGACCATGAGGAATATTAAGGGCCCAAACTGGCACAAACTTCAGAGATTTAAGTTAGGGCTGTCAAGCAATTAAAAAAATTAATCATGAATAATTGCATTGTTAATTATAGAATACTGTTTGTTTATTTAAATATTTGTGGATGTTTTCCACATTTTCAAATATATTGATTTCAATTACAATACAGAATACAAAGTGTACAGTGCTCACTTTATATTTATTTTTTATTATAGATATCCCTCCTGGCCAGAGGAAAAATCCTCTCACCTGTAAAGGGTTAAGAAGCTAAAGGTAACCTCGCTGGCACCTGACCAAAATGACCAATGAGGAGACAAGATACTTTCAAAAGCTGGGAGGAGGGAGAGAAACAGAGGGTCTGTGTCTGTCTGTATGCTGCTTTTGCCAGGGATAGACCAGGAATGGAGTCTTAGAACTTTAGTAAGTAATCTAGCTAGGTGTGTTAGATTATGATTTCTTTAAATGGCTGAGAAAAGAACTGTGCTGAATAGAATGATTATTCCTGTCTCTGTGTCTTTTTTGTAACTTAAGGTTTTGCCTAGAGGGATTCTCTATGTTTTGAATCTAATTCAAATTTGAATCTACCTGTAAGGTATCTACCATCCTGATTTTACAGAGGTGATTTCTTTACTTCTATTAAAAGTCTTCTTATAAGAAAACTGAATGCTTTTTCATTGTTCTCAGATCCAAGGGTTTGGGTCTGTGGTCACCTATGCAAATTGGTGAGGATTTTTACCAAACCTTCCCCGGAAGTGGGGTGCAAGGGTTGGGAGGATTTTGGGGGGAAAGATGTGTCCAAACTACGTTTCCCAGTAAACCCAGTCAGAGTTTGGTGGTGGCAGTGGAGATCCAGGGACAAAGGATAAAATTAATTTGTACCTTGGGGAAGTTTTAACCTAAGCTGGTGAAAGTAAGCTTAGGAGGTTTTCATGCAGGTCCCCACATCTGTACTCTAGAGTTCAGAGTGCGGGAGGAACCTTGACATGGTGGCAGAGTGGTGGGATTAACCTGAAATCATTTTGAGATCAATTTGAGATTTTTTGAACTAGAAATACAGATTTTAAAAAGGAAAATTTTTTTTTCCTTTGGGGCTGCTGGAAAGGAGGTCCAACTGAAAGCAGCTAGTTTTTTCTCTGTTTTGGCACCAGAGCAGAGACAAAAGGGGATTATCTTTGTGAATTGCAGGTTTTCTTTGCCTGGAGGCAGGGTACTTAACTCCTGCAGGGAAATTCACAGTCTTCCAAACCAGAGTTTTTTTTTCCCTAAAAGTAAACGGGGGGGTGGGGGGTGTTCTACCCATTTGGCTGGAGACAAAAGTGGCAAGAGGTTTTTTTTAGGATTTTGATTTTTTTTTGTTTGTTTTTACAAGGAGAAGAGGTTTGAAAAGGAATTTTTTTCCTTTGGGCTGATGGTAAGCAGATTTCCAAGTTGTTGGAGGTTTTTTTATTTGATTTGGGGCCAGAGCAGAGACAAAGGGAATTGTCTTTTTCTGTAGGCTGACAATCAGTATCAGAGAATAGGTATCCTATTCCAGCACAGCAAAATTTTACAGCCAAGTTTTTTTTGTTTTATTTCTAAACCTCGGGTGTAAAGTTAGTTAAAAACAGAGAGGTTAGGATGACAGGATCCACGGCTCAACGAGAGTTGGAATTAGCCAGATTTCAGGCTGAGGAAAAACAAAAGGAACATGAAAAACAGAACTCCTGTGGCTGGAGAAGGCGGTACAGGAGGCTGCCCACAAGAGGGAAATGGAGGCAAGGAAGCATGTGGAGGAGGAGAAGGAAAAAGAGAGGAAGCATGAACTGGAGATGGAGAAGGTAAAGGCTCAGCAGAATATACCAACAAACCCTAGCAATCCTTTTCCAGGTACCACTTCCCATCCCAGAAAGTTCCCCACCCTACAAGGCAGGTGATGATACGGAGGCCTTCTTAGAAAACTTCGAAAGGGCCTGCCTTGGGTACAGCATCTCTACCGACCAATATATGGTAGAGTTGAGGCCGCAGCTCAGTGGACCCTTAGCTGAGGTTGCGGCTGAAATGCCTAAAGAACACATGAACAAGTATGAACTGTTTAAATCCAAGGCGAGAGTCAGAATGGGGATAACACCCGAGCATTCTCGTCGGCGGTTCAGAGCCCTAAGGTGGAAACCAGACGTGTCATTTACCCGACATGCCTACCACATTGTGAAACATTGGGATGCCTGGATATCAGCAGCCAGTGTTGAATCTCCAGTAAATTTGCCCTTCCTAATGCAAATGGAACAATTCTTAGAGGGTGTTCCTGAGGAAATAGAAAGATACATCCTAGATGGGAAGCCCAAAACTGTAATCGAGGCAGGAGAGATTGGAGCCAGATGGGTGGAGGTGGCAGAGAAGAAGAAAACTGGTCGCAGTTGGAGCGGAGACCAGAAGGGACAACCCCAGACCACACCCTATTACCGGGGGCCGCCCAAAGCCCCACCTACCTTCCAAAGAACCCTGCAGACCCCTTATTGTCCCACCACCCCGTTCTCCAGCAACCCACCTTGCCCCAGTGACCCGTCAGTTGGGCGATGTTTTAAATGTAACGAGCTGGGGCATGTAAAGGCCAACTGCCCCCAGAACCCCAACAGATTACAGTTCATTGCACCGGAATCACACCAGAGGTCCGCAGGCCCAGATACCGCCCAAGTACCCTTGGAGCAAAGGGAAACTGTGAGAGTGGGCGGGAAGAAGGTCATCGCGTGGAGGGACACCGGAGCACAAGTGTCAGCTATCCATGCTTCCTTAGTGGACCCCAATTTAATCAATCCAGAGATCCAAGTGACGATTCAACCCTTCAAGTCCAACTCTTTCGATTTGTCTACAGCCAAGTTGCCTGTCCAGTACCAGGGCCGGTCAGGAACGTGGACTTTTGCAGTCTATGATGATTATCCCATGCTGTTGGGGGAAGACTTGGCCAATCATGTGAAGCGGGCCAAGAGGGTGGGAATGGTCACCCGCAGCCAGTCTAAACAAGCCGTGAGGCCTAGCTCTGTTCCGGAAACGTCTATCAGGACCTGGTCAGAGGTGATGGATGCGGACCCCAGGCCAATGTCTGCAACAGCAGTAGTGGATCCAGTCCCAGAGACCCAGATGGAACCAGTCCCAGAACCAGCGGAACAACCAACACCAGACCCATTGCCAGCACTGAATCCAGTACTTGCAACCTCAACACCAGAGGGCCCCACCGAACCTGAACCGGCAGCAGCCCATAACCCTACACAAGAGGCTCAGCCAGAGCCTGAACCCCAACATAGTGTCCCAGCGGAGAGCGGTTCACAGTCAACGGAAACAGCCCCATCCCCTACATCGCTTCCAGAGGGACCAAGCATAGATCCACAATCCAATGAGGAACTGATGTCTCCAGCATCAAGGGAACAGTTCCAGACCGAACAGGAAGCAGATGAAAGCCTCCAGAGAGCTTGGACGGCGGCACGGAGCAACCCCCTGCCTCTCAGCTCTTCTAATCAATCCAGGTTTGTTGTAGAAAGAGGACTTTTATACAAGGAAACTCTTTCTGGTGGACACCAGGAAGACTGGCATCCTCAGAGACAGTTGGTAGTTCCAACTAAATACCAGGCCAAGCTCTTGAGCTTAGCCCACGATCACCCTAGTGGCCATGCTGGGGTGAACAGGACCAAAGACCATTTGGGGGGGTCATTCCACTGGGAGGGAATGGGCAAGGATGTTTCTACCTATGTCCGGTTTTGTGAAGTATGCCAAAGAGTGGGAAAACCCCAAGACCAGGTCAAAGCGCCTCTCCAGCCACTCCCCATCATTGAAGTTCCATTTCAGCGAGTAGCTGTGGATATTCTGGGTCCTTTTCCAAAAAAGACACCCAGAGGAAAGCAGTACATACTGACTTCCATGGATTTTGCCACCCGATGGCCGGAAGCAGTAGCTCTAAGCAACGCTAAGGCTAAAAGTGTGTGCCAGGCACTAGCAGACATTTTTTCCAGGGTAGGTTGGCCCTCCGACATCCTCACAGATGCAGGGACTAATTTCCTGGCAGGAACTATGGAAAACCTTTGGGAAGCTCATGGGGTAAATCACTTGGTTGCCACTCCTTACCACCATCAAACAAATGGCATGGTGGAGAAGTTTAATGGAACTTTGGAGGCCATGATACATAAATTCATAAATGAGCAGTCCAATGATTTGGACCTAGTGTTGCAGCAGTTGCTCTTTGCCTACAGAGCTGTACCACATCCCAGTTTAGGGTTTTCCCCATTTGAACTTGTATATGGCCGTGAGGTTAAGGGGCCATTACAGTTGGTGAAGCAGCAATGGGAGGGATTTACACCTTCTCCAGGAACTAACATTCTGGACTTTGTAACCAACCTACAAAACACCCTCCGAACCTCTTTAGCCCTTGCTAAAGAAAACTTACAGGATGCTCAAAAAGAGCAAAAAGCCTGGTATGATAAACATGCCAGAGAGCGTTCCTTCAAAGTAGGGGACCAGGTCATGGTCTTAAAGGCACTCCAGCCCCATAAAATGGAAGCATCGTGGGAAGGGCCATTCACGGTCCAGGAGTGCCTGGGAGCTGTTAATTATCTCATAGCATTCCCCACCTCCAACCGAAAGCCTAAGGTGTACCATATTAATTCTCTAAAGCCCTTTTATTCCAGAGAATTAAAGGTTTGTCAGTTTACAGCCCAGGGAGGAGAGGACGCTGAGTGGCCTGAAGGTGTCTACTATGAAGGGAAAAGTGCTGGTGGTGTGGAAGAGGTGAACCTCTCCATGACCCTTGGGTGTATGCAGTGACAGCAGATCAAGGAGCTGTGCACTAGGTACGCGCCAACGTTCTCAGCCACCCCAGGACTGACTGAACGGGCATACCACTGCATTGACACAGGTAATGCTCGCCCAATTAAAGTCCAACCTTACCGGATGTCTCCTCAAGCTAAAACTGCTATAGAACGGGAGATCCAGGATATGTTACAGATGGGTGTAATCCGCCCCTCTGGAAGTGCATGGGCATCTCCGGTGGTTCTAGTTCCCAAACCAGATGGGGAAATATGTTTTTGCGTGGACTACCGTAAGCTAAATGTTGTAACTCGCCCAGACAACTATCCAATGCCATGCACAGATGAACTATTAGAGAAACTGGGATCGGCCCAGTTCATCTCTACCTTGGACTTAACCAAGGGGTACTGGCAGGTACCGCTAGATGAATCTGCCGAGGAAATGTGGCTGATGCGCTCTCCCGTGAAAGTTTCCCAGATTCAACTGGTTAAAATCGTCCTTGAGATGTGGAAAATATTGTTAATTCTTAGTCTTTATGTACTTGGTAGTATATTTAGAGGTGCATGTGTCTTATTTACTCTGTTTTTCCTAGAGCTCCAGGAAGAAATCCCAGCCAGCGTTTCACCCTAGCTGAGATTTGGGGGGCGTGTCATAAATATAAAGGGAAGGGTAAACCTCTTTAAAATCCCTCCTGGCCAGAGAAAAAATCCTCTCACCTGTAAAGGGTTAAGAAGCTAAAGGTAACCTCGCTGGCACCTGACCAAAATGACCAATGAGGAGACCAGATACTTTCAAAAGCTGGGAGGAGGGAGAGAAACAGAGGGTCTGTGTCTGTCTGTATGCTGCTTTTGCCAGGGATAGACCAGGAATGGAGTCTTAGAACTTTAGTAAGTAATCTAGCTAGGTGTGTTAGATTATGATTTCTTTAAATGGCTGAGAAAAGAACTGTGCTGAATAGAATGATTATTCCTGTCTCTGTGTCTTTTTTGTAACTTAAGGTTTTGCCTAGAGGGATTCTCTATGTTTTGAATCTAATTCAAATTTGAATCTACCTGTAAGGTATCTACCATCCTGATTTTACAGAGGTGATTTCTTTACTTCTATTAAAAGTCTTCTTATAAGAAAACTGAATGCTTTTTCATTGTTCTCAGATCCAAGGGTTTGGGTCTGTGGTCACCTATGCAAATTGGTGAGGATTTTTACCAAACCTTCCCCGGGAAGTGGGGTGCAAGGGTTGGGAGGATTTTGGGGGGGAAGATGTGTCCAAACTACGTTTCCCAGTAAACCCAGTTAGAGTTTGGTGGTGGCAGTGGAGATCCAGGGACAAAGGATAAAATTAATTTGTACCTTGGGGAAGTTTTAACCTAAGCTGGTGAAAGTAAGCTTAGGAGGTTTTCATGCAGGTCCCCACATCTGTACCTTAGAGTTCAGAGTGGGGGAGGAACCTTGACACACCAGCAGAAGGTTGATTTTCTTTTTTGGTGGTTCGGGTTCTGTACTTTCCGCATCAGAGTGTTGCTCTTTTAAGACTTCAGAAAGCATGCTCCACACCCCGTCCCTCTCAGATTTTGAAAGGCTCTTCAGATTCTTAAATCATGGGTCGACTGCTGTAGCTATCTTTAGAAATCTCACATTGGTACCTTCTTTGCGTTTTGTCAAATCTGCAGTGAAAATGTTCTTAAAATGAACAACATGCTGGGTCATCATCTGAGACTGCTATAACAAGAAATATATGGCAGAATATGGGTAAAACACAGAGCAGGAGACATACAATTCTCCCCCAAAGAGTTCAGTCAGAAATTTAATTATTTTTTTAATGAGCATCATCAGCATGGAAACGTCCTCTGGAATGGTGGCCAAAGCATGAAGGGGCATATGAATGTTTAGCGTATCTGGCACATAAGTACTTTGCAATGCTGGCTACAAAAGTGCCATGTGAATGTCTGTTCTCACTTTCAGGTGACACTGTAAATGAGAAGCAGGCAGCATTATCTCCTGTAAATGTAAACAGACTTGTTTCTCTTAGTGATTGGCTGCACAAGAAATAGGACTGAGTGGACTTGTAGACTCTAAAGTTTTACATTGGTTTGTTTTTGAGCGCAGTTATGTAACAAAAAAACCCCTACATTTGTAAATTGCACTTTCATGATAAAGAGATTGCACTATGGTTCTTGTATGAGGTGAATTGAAAAAATACTATTTTTTATCATTTTTTACAGTGCAAATATTTGTAATAAAAATAATATAAAGTGAGCACTGTATACTTTGTATTGTGTTGTGTCAAGGCTGATTCCCCAATCTGGCACTTTGAGTGCAGGAAGTGGGAGCCAGCAAGGATTCTAAAAATTAATAGGTTTCAGAGTAGCAGCCATGTTAGTCTGTGTTTGCAAAAAGAAAAGGAGTACTTGTGGCACCTTAGAGACTAACAAATTTGTTAGTCTCTAAGGTGCCACAAGTACTCCTTTTTTAAAAAAATTAATACTGGCTACTCCAGGCTGGTATTAAACTCCCAAGGTTACAGCTTCTCTCTGAGCTTGGATGGGTAGATGCTGCCACCATGCAAATGCAAAAAACCCCTTTGAACCCAGGAAGGCGCACTTGGGAATTCCTCTCTGTGGGGTACCCTTAAGCCCTTTTACCTCCTTCCAGGGAAGAGCTGATAAAGAAAACAAAGAAAATCAGCTGTTGCCACCAGCTAATTAAACAACATGTGCACAAACCTCTTAGGACACCAAAAATCCAATCCTGTTCTCAAAAAAGGTAAATTTTATTAAAAACAAAAAAGAAGAAATACATCTGGAACTTAGGCTTTTGCTAGATTTAAAAAACCCACTTATAAAAATTTAAACATCAAGACTAACCTTCTTGAGGTCCAGCTGAAAGGTTACAAGCAAAACAAACGGTTTCAGAGTAACAGCCACGAAAGCTTATGCTCTAATAAATTGGTTAGTCTCTAAGGTGCCACAAGTACTCCTTTTCTTTAAGCAAAACAAAAGCATTTTGGATTAGCACAGAGAAGTCCACAAGCCAATAAGAAATAAACAGAGATAAACCTAATCGCATATTTCTAGACATTTTCTGATATACTTACATATCTGGGGTTTTAAATGAGAAGGTTTAGGTATGATCTGATGATTTTCATACCTGACAAAAAGCTTTTACAGCATAGTCTTAGCCCTGTCTCTGCTCTCTCCTCTCTCTCCGAAGAACAACAACAAGAGAAAGGGAAAGTTTTTTTTCCCAATTTTAAAAAGTTCTAGCCCTCCTTTTGGTCAGGTGCCCACTTTTTTCCTTTTACCTGTGGACTTGTTAACCCTGTACAGGTTAAGCAAGTAGAGAACAACTACCAAGAGGGATTCTATAGCTAACTGGCTAGCTGGGTGTCCACATAAGGGAACTCCCCCCCTCCCCCCGCCTTCATTTATCACATGTTGTAATTTAAATCAATTTGTTTGAAAATGTAAAAAAAAAATTTAAAATATCCAAAATATTTAATAAATTTCAATTGTATTCTATTATTTAACAGTGCGATTAAAACTGCAATTAATCACGATTAATTTTTTTAATCACAGTTAATTTTTGGAGTTTTTGGAATCGACAGCCCTAATTTAAATTAATCTTCCTCTTTGCATGTATTTTCTTATTTCAGCCTTGAGGGCTGCTCTGAGCTGCTGAGTTCAAGCCCAGTTACTAAGATGAGAAGATACAGGTGAACTGTATCTGTCTTGAATGGTTTAGACACAACAATTCCTGCATCTTGTAGGGGGTTAGACTAGATGACCCTTCTGGTTCCTTCTAACCCTCTGATTCTATGAATTTCCCAGGGTTTCAGTAACACAGTATTAGCCTTCAGGAAATCACATGACTCAGTTCTGTGACATGATACATAAAGATGAGTACAAAGCAAAACCATGGATCCAGATACCTCCTAAACTTTGTGACTTGTGCCATTCTTGTCATTTACTATATTTGTGCACAATGTCTAACACAATGAGACCACAACTTGTTTGCAGTCTCAGGTTGCTACCACAATATAAATGTTAAATAATCCTATGAACATGTCCCATCAGTTTCAGAACAGACACCTGGCACATGGAAGTACAGATATTCAGAGATGCAAGAATGGACATTGAACTGAGTGTTCTAAGCTTGTACTGTGGGTCCATAGTGCACTGAGCTTATTTATACTCTTAATAACTTTTGTCAGTCCCTAAGAGAGCAAAATGTAGAGCCTTGGTTCTCTGAAGCAGGCAGGTTAGCCTTAAAGGTACCACATTTCTGCCCAGTTAGTACCTGCCCTTGTCCCCCTCTTACTGCCCCCCCCCCATTGTATCCCCGACCCACAATACCATCACCCTTAGCCCTGACCTCGCCCCTGCTGGCCAGTCCTCCCCTAACACCTTAGAGGGCTGGGTTCTCATCCAGGGGAAGTGGGGCAAGCGGAAGAAAATAAAAAGAGAAATACAAATAGAGATTCACTCAACATATACCTAAGCTTTGCACCATTAACACTTCAATTGGACTGCTATGCCAGAAGGAAGCAGGCAATATGGCTTTCTTGCCTTCTCATCTGGTGGCGTTGCCTTGAGATACAGACATTTTGGGCAAAGATGCAGTTATCATGGAGATTACCATATCTGTGGGCGGGAGAGGGGTGTTTCTGCACCTTTTGCTTAAAGATTGCTTTGTGATCATCTCTGCAATTATCTAGTACTGGTTGCAATTACCCTAATAGCCTCCAGATAGTTCTATAGACATCTCTGGGACGGTTTAAGAAAATGGGGACATCAGTGGCCATGAAGAAAGCCCACATGTCTGGTCTGCAAATTTGCAGAGGGGTTGGTATGACACCCCCCACGCTATCAATAGCATGAGCACAATGACTCAGCTGTTAGAAACCCCAGAGCCTAGGTGATATTTTTCCACATCTAGTCTGCTGTACAAGGTGCTTGAGGAGAGAGTGGTTTTCTTGTTTCCAACATCATCTTGGTATCCTCCCAGTCCTTTAGAACAGAGCTGACCTATCTGGCTTGAGTTGAAATGGTGCTGAGCAGTTGTCTGGATTTAAGAGTTAAGTTTTTTCTTGTTCTCATGTTTCCTGGAGGTAATTCCAAACTACGCTATTATGTGTGTTTTCTTGTTTCTCTGTGTTCACCCACTGTCTTCAGAAGTTCTGCTATATTAGCTAATGCTCTGTGGTTTAAATGTCCCACTCCATGTCATTTGCTTTTTTTGTACTAAGCTACCTTGAGTTTATCCTTCCTCCATCTCTGTTTATGGGTCCTTTTTAACAACAAAATTGAATACAAAATATTCTCAGCCAGCTGTAGCAGGCCAGTGTTGTGTCACATTTCTTGCCAAGGTAGTGAGCCACTCCTTGGATAAGTTGTAGATCCCAGATGTTAAGCTTCTGGTGCCTTATCAGACTCCTCAGGCAGCTGTTATTGGCAACCATTAGATGTGCTTATGCAGCTGGGTGGGTCCTTTTATTTGATTACACTGTCTCTCTAGCCACTGTAGGAAAAGAAATGCTGTGTCTCTTCTACCTTCCTCCCAACATCTCCAAGAAAAAAAAGTATTGTCTGGCTAGTTTATTGGAAACACTATCTTCTTTTCTTTTCTTTTCTTTTCTTTTCTTTTCTTTTCTTTTCTTTTCTTTTCTTTTGGGGGGCGCGGGGGGACTATTTAGGTAGAAAGAAACTCTTAAGGACTCTTTTGGATTGTAGAGAATAAGCAGAAGTGTCTACATCAGACATGGCCAAAGAGCATCCCACAGATGCTACAATCAACCATGTGGCCATCCTTGTGATTGCTGAGACCTGTGGCTTCTGAATATAGCACTTATGTGGGCTGCTCACATCAAAATGAATCAATGTCTGCTGGGACTTGTAGCCGTCATGAGCCATACTTCCGTATGGAAGAGGAAGGTGACTACAGACTGCTTCAATTGGTGTGCAAATTAAGTGTGGCCCTTGACATCCAGGCAAATTGACAATGCAGCCTGTGATTAAGTACGTTTGGGACTTCCTGCTGTATACCAACGTAGGAACCTGTTACTTTGGAAATGATATGACTAGCATACCAAGTTTTTATGTGCACTCTTTAGTGACAGGCAGGCTAAAAGATGAGAGAGAGATGTCAGAGGCCTCAGTTAATCCCATTGGCTTCCAGCAGGAAGAGAACAGAGATCCAGGTGTGCATCCAGCCACACACAGAACCATTAGATCTCTGAACTATACATGGAGTTTAAACCAGAATGTGAAGATCTGATACTCCATTCTATTCAGATTCTTATACCTCCCACATCACCATAGTAGCTTAGTGCCTTCCGACATGACTAACATTGGTCACATGTGGTTTTGATGCTTGGAATGAGTGAAAGCCTCCCTTTGTCATGTTGTATGCCTATTGCTGTGCTTAACACAAGAGCAGCATGAGACACTAAAGTCAGAGATACAGATTAAGTTCCAATTATCAATGATTTAATTGAAAACCAAACGTAATAAGTACTTCAGAGCAGGAACCGTGTCTACCTCTATGTGGCATGTAGCACAGCAGGACCCTGATTCTGATCAGGGCCTCTAGGTGCTACCGTAACAGAACAAATAATAAAATCTAGGCAGATCAATCTACTATCCTGATGCACAAAATGGCTTTTTGTTATCTGTCTTCTTTCTTGTTTGTAATATTTTCATTACTGCACATTTACTGTTAGTGGCCCCTGGTGGCAAGGTTTACAACTGCAGAATTTATGCTAAATTTTTATTTATAGGTCAAAAGCCTGGGAATCCCAAATACTAAAGAAATTTTCTGTTGAACCATTCAGAACATCAGACCTAGGAACCAGAAATACATCATAATTTTTTCCCATCCTTGCTGTAAGTAATGATGCATCAGAGTAAATCCATTCTTTTTAGGATTTGCTTCCTCCAAATTAATGTTAAGGGGTTCTTATACTTCCTTTGCAGATGTTGTTCTCAGTGTTGTAGCAAGGTTAATAATATAGACTCCTTTTCTTGAAAGTTCAGTGTGGATGAAAGGCACCTGAGAAGAGCAGCAAAAATGATTACACGTCTAGAAAACATGACCTGTGAGGGAAGATTGAAAAAATTGAGTTTATTTAGTCTGAAGAAGAGAAGACTGAGGGGAGACATAACAGTTTTCAAGTACATAAAAGGTTGCTACAAGGAGGAGGGAGAAAAATTGTTCTTAATTTCTGAGGATAGGATAAGAAGCAGTGGGCTTAAATTGCAGCAAAGTGGTTTAGGTTGGACATTAAGGAAAACTTCATAACTGTCAGCGTGTTTAAGCACTGGAATAAACAGCATAAGGAGATTGTGGAATCTGCATCACTGGAGGTTTTTAAGAGCAAGTTAAACAAATACCTGTCAGGGATGGTCTAGATAATACTTAGTCCTACCATGAGTGCAGGGGACTGGACTAGATGTCCTCTTGAGGCAGAGGTGAAAGTAAGCCGGTATGTCCTGGTACAGCATACCAGCAAGAGCCAGTGCACCGTACTGGGGCAGCCCGGCTTCCCCAGGGGGCAATTTAAAGGGCCTGGGGCTCCCAGCAGTGGCTGGAGTCCCAGGCCCTTTAAATTGCCTTCAGAGCCCCGCTGCTGGAGCCCTGGGGTAGCGGGGGCTCCAGGGGCTATTTAAAGGGTTGGGGCTCCAGCTGTCTCTGCTGCCCTGGTCCTTTAAATAGCTGCTGGAGACCCACCACTTCCCCAGGGCTCCGGTGGCTATTTAAAGGGCCAGGGTGGTAGAAGAGGGGAGACCCGGGCCCTTTAAATAGCCCCTGGAGCCCCAGGCTGCTACTGCTACCCTGGTGGGGGGGGGGACACTTACCTTACAGGGTGGGCTGGGGCTGGCTCTGACTCCCCTTCCCCGCCCCTTCCATAGGCCCCGCCCCTTCCGGGGGCCAGAGCTGTCCCCAGAGTACCAGTAAGTCACTTGACTTACTTTCACCCCTGTCTTGAGGTCCCTTTCTGTCCTACGATTTTATGATTCTATGATTTACAGTTTATTTGTAAGCATTTCCCCAATATTATTCCCTTAATGCTTTTTACTTCATTGTTTTTAGGGACATTGGTGCAGAGCTGCAGGACAGAAAATATGGCCTATGTCAGGCATCATGATACCTATATTGTCACTAGAAAAATCAAGTACAGTCCAAACTTTGGGAAGAATTGTGTATATTTATTTATTATTTCATATGAAAATGAGCTGTCATTTCAGCTGTGCTGATCCTGGGCTTCCCATGGAGCTTTAAATACTAATTTGTTTCTTTTCTCTTTTTCTTTTAAATACAAGAAGAGATTATTATAGGTTATGGAAGTGCCTGTAAAATCTGTTTTTAGATGATCCAAGCCATTTTTAAGTAAAATACACCTATTTGACACTACTCAGCTGTCTAAAATTAATTTTTACATCCTGTGTCTAAACTCTACAAAAGGTACTGGAAAGAGATGTACAGGCTCATCCAACAAGTCTCTTCATATTTCAATTCTGTGATAAGCTCCTGAACCCAGTGTTTCTTATTGAAGTGTTCCATCCGTTCCTATAAGCTGCTGCTGTTATGCTGTGCAGAATCCATTGTCTGATATTAAACTTTTTTCAAGAACCAAATTGTCTCTTGGACTATTGTCTAAGTGTATCTGTTCCAAGGAAAAAAATGCATTAGTGTGTACTGCATTATGTTTTGAGAAATTCTTGAAAAATTGCATAAAGGTTTAAAATTGGGAGATATTGGTATTATTTTTTAGTTGCAAAAGTTGCAGTACACAAGCAGTGTATTCCAATCACTCTTAACCTAATGCCACTATGAAATACCTTTGTGCCCTGACCGCATTTCTAGCAGAGTCTTTCAAATAACTATCAGCAAATCTTTGTATTTGAATTGTAGAAGTAATAAATGAGTAAGGATCTGTGGTTAGAGGATCATCTTGGAATAGACCTTGCTGTAATATGACAAAAAAGTAAAGCAAAAAAGCACTGTTATCAGTATATAATGCAATGTTTTTTTACGTATACCCACATTCCTTCTGAAGTTACTTCCATTCAAACATGAAACTTGGATTCTGATATAATGGACGCAATAGATACGGCTACTTGGATTGTAAACTGTTTAGATCAAAAAACTTTTCATCAAGCTGTCTGAAAATTACTATGCACCTCTTGGCACTATGTACATGATACTGTACTGTAAGAGCCCAATTTTGCTCTGTTATACCAGTGTAAATCCAGACTAACTCCACTGACATTGATTTAATTGAGAGCATAATTTGGTTGTAAGCATTTATGAGGCTTTGTTATGAAACTCAGCAGCACCAGTACTCTTGATTTAGTATATTTACTCTGTTGATGTTCAGTAATACAGTGATATGTGCCAGGAAAAAAAACACTAAAGATCTAGAGAAGCTTAATTTATATCTAAATTAGATGATACTTTATTTTTAGTCTCTTATTCTAGTAGCTATTTCAGCTATTCTATGCCAAACGGGGGATTTACAGAAATTGGATGAACTGAGACAATTTGCATGTTTGACAAAAATGTCTGTTGCACTGCTGGCACGTTAGCAATAATGCAGAGAAATCAACAGGCTGCAGCTTGTAACAGGAAATGAATGATCTAAAGTACAGAAACCACAGCATTGAGTCAGTTATCGGTGTGCACTGGCAATCAAGCTTTCATTTGCTACAGCTAGAAAACCCTGAGTGTGCCACAGACATGTCAGGTTGTATATTGGTAATAAGAACAGAAAGAGGTTAAGAAAACAACTGCAGATCCATATGCAGTGTGGTCAGCAAGTCTCTTCATATGGCAGAATTTCAGTAAGCCCTGACAAATGTCCAGTTTACCTGTTTATACTTTCAGCCTTCTGATGCTAGAACAGTGGTCCAATTATGTGTTTCTTTTCCCTCTGGATTAAGATAGTGCCCTTTTCCAAAAAATATACATACACGCTTGTCCATAGAGAGAGACAGAATCAATGTGGTAGTCTGTTTTCTTCTCTGACTATATCCCAGTCTTGCCACTGCCAGGTCAATAATTGCCATTTCATAACTTGCATAATTATTTCTCCACAGGCAACCATAACTGCTAATGATGCCACATTAATTCTGTCAGCCTATAAAAGCCGATCACTACATCAGTTAGCTTCTATACAGTATATCTACAATAAGAGCAAGGTAGGTCAGAGCATTCTTAGGGCTGTTTCTTAGAAACACTAATCACTGCTGTTCTCTTAGTGTCAGTTGCATAATAACTAACCCTATTAGACCCTTAAAGTCTTGAATGTTCTTTCATCAAAAGCACATCCTTGTTTTTCACACTGTATAACTTCTAATTTGTGTGTTTCACCCAAATCTCAACAGAATCTGCTCCCTGAATGCCCTTGAGGTTGTTATTTCTGTGAACTCTCTCCAGTTGAAGAATTTCCTTTTCCATTTGCTCAGGACATAGTGTTGCAACTATAATGAGAGGCCACTTCCTGATGAAAGGATGGATCCTGTTAGCACAGTTTCTCTGATTTGCAGGGGGAAACAATCTATTCAGTCTTGTGCAATATTCCAAACTGAGAGCAAATCCCACAAGCACAAAATAAATCCTTTCTATGCTATTCAGTGTCTTCGTGTGAATTACGAACTCTGCCTACCAACAAACAATAAATCTTATGATAGTCTAAATTAAAGACAAAATGGGACTGGAGTTATCATGAGAAAAATAATAAAATCTTTTAGCACCATACTCTGAAATTAAATACTTTTAGAGAGAGAAACAAATCTTTTTCTCATGGTTCCATTCCTGAAATTCAGTTTGTGGAGCTATAATAATAACATTGCTTATGCACAAATGCTATTTTACAGTAAATATTCTGTACTTGTCATGGATGCTCTTAACTTTTTTGCTGTAAAATATCTTTAGCAGCAGGCACAGACCTCAAAATGGGCAACAAATGTGTGGACAAAGTGGTAAGTCAAGAATGTTGACTTCAATTATTTATTTTTGAATAGATTTGGGAAGGGAGAACAGGATGAGGATGGCTAGGTGATTGCAGTCTCAAAATCTTTTTTTTCTTTTTTTCTTTTTTTTTAAGGTAACTGGTGCTGTTTGAGCAAACGTCTAGCAAGTTGCACCCAGTCGGAGTGGATGGGTTGTGCAAGGGCTGAAAAATGGAATCCTAACCAGGGCAGAGGATGGCTGTAGCTATTACTACAGGACATGAGGAGGGGTAGCAAACATAAGTGTGTAGAGATCACACCTCCTTGCTCCCAAAACACACCCATGGTCCAGTATGGAGAGCTGCTACACAGCGCTGCTCCATGATGCAAAGGGTTTTGTGGCCCATGGGGCTAGCCTGCTAGCTTGCTATATTATATAATCTGTTTTCTTTATTGGTTTGATTATTATTCTCTTGGATTATGTTTTGTACTGAATAATTCCAGTACAAATTTCTTCATTATCCTTGGCTGTAACTCAAGGAACGTACAGGCCTGTATCCTGTATGATTATCTAGAGAAATTTAGCATAAGTGTTTGTAACCTTTGGCATAGACTAATGGCCTAGTGGTTACCTCTTTTGACTTTGGGGAACTGAACAGAAAACTGAATGTGTTCACCAAAATTCTGGAAAATACCGGTAACCACGAGGTTCTGCATACCACTGAACATGGAAGTAATGATCTAGGCCAAAGCTAATGGTTTTGAGGATGAGATAATTGATATTAATATAGATGAATATGCTAGCCTATACAGTAAGTGTACCCAAAGATTTATCTGGGTGGAAGGTTGGGCATTGATGTGAATTTTCAGGACAGTGTCAGGACCTTATAAGAGGGCAAACCACCATAAGGAGGGGTCATTCCTTCTCATAGTTCTCTTCTGTTAAGCTATCAGCTTAGCATCTGCAGTATAGATGACCTCCTGAGGTTCCTTCCAACCCTGATATTCTATGATTCTATAGCTTAGCTATTCAACACTTGAACCTGATCTCTACCAGTTTGGGATTGAAGAGCCTGGAGCATCAAACTCATTCGGCCAGAGACGAGGCTGGTCCTCTGTCTCCCACAACCAGGTGTCCAAGGAAGGGCGCAAGTATGCTAGTTTAAGTAGCCTCTTATAAAAGGGATGTTACCACCAGGGACTATAGAGCTGTATTACTTTTTTGTGGCTCTGTGGTTTGTAACTTTGGTTACTCTCTTGTTGATTTTAATAAAGATCTTGAAAATTTGGTTTTGTCCCCACACATGCCGAGGGTCCATACAAGATATTGTACTCCCTATGTTCTCTAATTCTATAGCCTGAATCTGGGACAAGAACCTAGGTATTTTCTGGTCAGATCATTGGTGAGCCATAATAAATTAGCACTATAAATTCAGGTCAACTGTGTTCACTTGCATAGTGGAAACTGCTGTACTTTAGGCCCTATATAGAGCTGTACAAGACGTATTTATACAGCACCCAAGTTGGCTAGGCCCTTAAAAAATTATTGGGAAGACAGGTCCAAGCCTTCCTTCAACAATTTGCAATCTCAACACATACAAGACAGTGGACTAATGGAGAAAAGGGATACACCATAGCAGCAAAGGATGAATGATGTTTTATCCTTGTCTTGTTTCAGATAATAATTTCACGATTGTCTGCTCCTTAACCTAACAAGTATAATGGCTATACCCACTGCTTTAGTGTGGGAGATCTGGACAGTCTCTGAGACTTATTTCTTTAAGAGTGAACTCAATAGGATGTGATAGAAGTCCAGTCATCTAAAACTGGACGAAGTGCTCCTGAGATAGTGGGCAGGAATAATTCCCCATTGGCAAGGGAGTAGACTGTGTGTGACTTGTCATTTGCCATCTCTGATATTCATGAAATTAACACTAATCCCACACATATTTATCTAATTTTTTTAATAACTTGAAGGGTGGTGGAGTAGGGGAAAGGTATATTGATTAGCCCACACAGCACTCTCTATTTTTAACTTCTTGTCTTTTTTCATTAGAAGAAGGAGCTGGAGGGTTTATAGAGCAGTTTCTGTATACAAGGCATTATAAATCCTAAATCAAAAAGTGTTTCATTTGTAATGCAGTAAATCAGGAGGCAAATGCCAAAGCCATAACAATACTTGTTTGTTCTCTGCTTAAGTCAAACTCGGACTCCTCAAACCATCAGCAGTATCATGTGAGTGACGTTTTGAGTGTATCATTACTTTGTATTTTTGCAGAGACAGCAACATAATTCATCATAATCCCTTTCACTCTGACTTGTGGTGGTTTACTTCAGAAGAATAGAAGGCAAAGAGCTCAACTTAAGTATATGCACAATCTTAATGGCAGTAGCTGTTTTCTTTGGGGCATGGTATACAAGGCCAGAAGGGACCACTCTGGTTAATTACCCTGACAGGTAAAAATGTACAACTTATTTCTAGTCTGAATTGTCTAGCTTCAACTTCCAGCCGTGTTATACTTGGATCATGTCTTAGTTTTCTCTGTTAGACTAAAGAGCCCATTACTGAATATTTGTAGATGCACATAGATGTAATCAATACAGGAAAGACTGTTGTAATTGAAAGAACTGGTTATGAAGAAAGCAAGCACAGTGATATGCTGAATTGGCTCCAGCATATCTGTTTGACTGAAGAAAACAAAGAACTTCAGGCCAGATCCACAGAGAGACTTAGGATGCCTAAACCCCATTTTAAGTCTCCCAAATCCCAGTTTTAGGCACCACTGCACGCCACAAAACTCCTGCTTGGCTGCCACCTAACCCTATAGGTGCCTAAACTCACTCAGCCTAAATTTCCACTGTAAAAGCTCCCTAGGCGCCTAAGATGCTACCTCAGTCTATGTGTCTGGTCACCTATCTCCCTTGAGGGGGTGGGGCGCAGTGTTCCCTCTAATTTTTTATATCTGTGTGCGGAATTAATTTTGTTATGTGCACCACTATGGAGGGGATATGTGACACCTCCATAGTGGAGCACATAACAAAATTCATGTGGTGGGAGGGGGCTCAGGGCTGGGGCAGAGGGTTGGGGTGTGGGGGGATGAGGCTCTGGCTGGGGGTGTGGGCTTTGGGGTGGGGCTGGGGATGAGGGGTTTGGGGTGCGGGAGGGTGCTCAGGGCTGGGGCAGAGGGTTGGGATATGGGGGGCTCTGGGGTGGGGCCAGGGATGAGGGGTTTGGGGTGCAGACTGCCCTGGGGCTGCAGTGGGACAAGAGAGGGCTGGGGGGAGTCATCTCGCTGCAGCAGCTCAGGGCTGGAGGAGAGGCGCCTCTCCCCGGCTGTGGCAGCTCCGTCGGGGCTGGGCTGGGACAGTCTAAGAGAGGGGCTCCTCTCCCCAACTGTGGCAGGTCTGCGCTGGGGCCAGCGGGGAGGGGCACCTCTCCCTGCCGCAGCCCAGAGTCCCTGCATGGGGCTTAATAGGCAGCTGCGCAGCCAGGCAGCTTAGAGGGAACTTAGGTGGGGGGTTGCCTGCCTTTGCAGCGTGTGGGTGCAGGTCACTTGCCAGAATTATCTGGGTATATCTCATTTAATCATATCTCTGCTCTTGCAGGGTCCTCGGGCAGGGGCACTGGAACAGGGGAACCCAGAGATTCATGACCCCTCTACTTTTTACTGGCTGTGAGGGCAAATGATGGGGGTGAGGGGCGGAAAAGAGTGAGCGGGGGAGGTGTCTTGGGGTGAAGAGGCAGTGTGGGGTGGGGTCTTGAGGGACGGGGTGGCACAAGTGTGAGGGCTTGGGGAGAAGGGGCGGTGTGAGGGCAGGGTCTAGGGGAAACGGCCAGGGCAGGGGGTGGGGACACGGTTTGAGTGCTGGTGGCCCCCTCACTTTTAGGGACCTTCCGTCACTCCTGCCTCAGGCACTGATGCAACTCAGTCCCTCCTATGCTCTGCTTGTGGGATCTATCTAGTTCAGGGGCTCTCAAACTTCATTACATTGCCTTCTGACAACAAAAATTGCCTCACAACCTCAGGAGGAAGGACCAAAGCCCAAGTCTCACCTAACTCTGGGCAGGGGGGCCAAAGCTGAAGCTTGAGGGCTTCAGCCCCAAGCAGGGGGCCTACAGCCTGAGCCCTGCCTCCCATGGCTGAAGCCCTTGGGCTTTGGCTTCAGCCCTGGGCAGTGAGGCTCAGGCTTCAACCCTGGGCTCCAGCAAGTCAAAGTCAGCCCTGGCGACCCCATTCAAAGGGGGTCACAACCCACAGTTTGAGAACCACTGATCTAGTCTCCTGAGGGCTGTAATATTTTGGTCTAATTTCAGTTGTCAGGTGATGATGATGTCTTGTGGTGTACAGGAGGTCTGGCTAGATGACCTGCTGTCCCTCCTGGCCTTTAACTCTATGCCTAAGTCCCTGTGCAAACCTGAAACCACTTCTCCATCTTCCCTGTGGGGCCAGATCTGGTAGCCATGCTCTGAGCATGCCTAATGCCATACAAAATGGCTGGAGAAAAGAAAGCAAGTCTGTTAGCTGAGTGGTTAGAGTACTCCAGGGGGATGTGGGAGATCCTGGTTCAATTCCCCCTTGGTCTGTGGAGAAGGGCTTTGAAGAGGGGCTTTCCATTTCTCAGCTGAGTGGGCTAACCACTGGACTATGGGATAGTCTGATGTGGGACTCTCTTTCTTGTTGAAGCCATTTCACAATAATTAAATTGGTCTGGGGACAGAAAGAGGATCACTCGAGTCCAGTGGTTAGGGCACTCACATGGAACCCCTGTTCAAATCCCTTCTCCTCCTTGGTCAGGGTAGAGAATCAAAACAGGGTTTCCCACAGCCTGGCTGAATACCCTAACCACTAGGCTAAAGGTTATAAAGGAGGGCCTCGTTCCCCCCAACCCTCTGGCCATTTTGTGTGGAGTTCAGTAGGCACTAACTCATTCTCACAAGAAAAGGCTTAGGTACCTAAGCTGCCTGCCTCCAGGAGAGGTTCCTGGCTATGTCTAGGCTGCAGGGAGGTGCCTAATTCCATGGGAGAGGAGGGGCTTAGGACACACACCTCTTGTTTGGTATGTTTCATTGGCTAGCTTGGATGGCTCCCCACATAGCATGCTGGGTTTTGTGGATCTGATTCTTTTTATAGGGAGCCTATGTGCCTAATCAGGCTTTGTGAATCCTCTTGTTGTTCCAGTGATTTTCTAGTCACCTGAAAGTTAGGCATTGCAACACAGAGTTGCAATACCAAAATCCCTTTGTGGGGCTGGACCTTCCTGTATGAAGCATCAACACACTAAGCAGATACCTATTATCAGTATAGTCTCTTTTCTCTTTTCTGGGCTCTAGGAATGGTCCTAAAATGACCTTTTACAATGGTGAGCCAAAATCCTTGATATGAAGAGTCTTCAACTTTCAGAAAGCATCAAAATCCAGATTGGAATTTCGAGGCTGACCTGTTTCTCTAGCTAAACTGAAACACTGGATCCAATCTCTCAAGCTTGAGGGGTGGGGGCAGGGAGTGTATGTGCATATGCATGCACACAGGGAGTTCAGAATCTGAACACATCCACATTTTGCAGCTCAGGCTGATGTCTAATGCGAAATTTGTAATACATTAGTCATTGAAAGGCACAGTCTGCTGAAATGGGCTGTGTATTCCAGGTAGCCCATATGGGGAGGCACAGAAAATTCTGGAATGAAAAGCCCTCTCTCTCTTTTCAAACAAAAGAACGTGATATCCAGTAAACCTGGGACAAAGTTTAAGCAAAGCTGCTGTTTAAATTGTAATGGATTTCGGGAACTAACCTTACAGGAAATCTATATTTATCTATGTGAACACCAGATAAGAATTCCTCAACCGGGTGGGCAAAAGCCCATTTTTTCTGTCTAGGCACCCAGCAGGACAATTATTAGAATATACAGAGATATTTGGACAAATCAGCTGCTATTTTAAAATATTACCACTGTTTTGTGTATCTAAACCTACAGCTTCAAAGAACCTTGGAAATATAAGGGAGAAAGGGTTGGCTAAGGCAGCAAAAAGGTGTCTAGCCAGATTCTGCCTTCCCTTCTGCCCCACCAAAACACCCAGGTACATTATTAACAAGTTAATGAAAAATCAGTTCAGGTCTTCTAAGCAAGATGGGCACACAACACTTCACCTAGTGTGAAATAAATTAATTTGACAGTCTGATCCTAGGGAACACAAAGTCTTGGATTCAGTTGCCAGTTCTGATTTCTCATCTGACATTCCTAATCTAATGGGAGTAAACACGTGCAGCTGAAAACCATCTAGGCATTTTAATTGTTATAGACTACAAGCTACTAGCCTACTTGTGTGGAGCACTGAAATGCACTTGTGTGGATGTGTCAGCCATGTGTGCATGTGCCCTTCACCACAACCTTCCAGAGAGATTCAGGGGAGGAGGATGGAAAAGAATAAATGAAAAGTATGGTTTGGCAGGGGTTAGAATGAAGGAAAGGGGAGAAATGATGATAACTTGTTTGTCTTTCTTTCCCCTTTTTTTTTTAAATTGCAAGGGAATCACTGTAAAACTATCCATTGTAGAAGACACTATTTTTCTTGCTTCTAAAACATAGGCCTTGTCTAAAATGAGGATTTGCCCCAGTTACATCCATTAGTAGCCAGCCACCAACATAACTGCATCTGTGTAAATGTCGAGCGTAGACAGACAGAGCCACTATTTGCACTAGTGGAGCTTCACCTGGTTTTATTCAGGAGTAAATTTCAGTAGTGTAAATAGCGGCTTTGCCTCTGTACGCTTTAGGATTATACCAGTGCAGCTACACGGGTGGATATAATTGGAGCAAATCCCTAGCGCAGACAAGGCCTTAAAGCCTTTTTCTCCTACACTGTTAATATTCCTGTGTCTAAAGTCACAAAGCTAATAGGTGGATCCATACAGATGTTTTAATGACCTATCATAAGTCTAATTGCTTTTGCCCCAGTCCCATAAAAGTGAGTCTTCATTAACTTGCCAAGTCTTTGTTCATTTTTCCATCCATATTTTTAATTGAAATTATTTAGTATCACACACACAAAAGAAACTCTCCCGTTAGATTAAGCTGAAATGGTTCTATAGTTATGAGATTGGCCTTTACATGAAAAAACTTTACTCCAGGCCAAACTGGAACAAAAAATATTTTTTTAAATTAAAATCACAAACCTATTTATTTTACTGGTTGCTTTCTGTTTTCTCTGTGTTGCTGCTGGAGATGGTTGAATAATGCTTCCAATTCCCCTTTCTACCTGTTCTTGTAGCAGGTTAACACATGAGACTATGGTATAAAAACAGAAGTAGGCTCAAGGCATAAAAATGGAGACAGAGTTTTTCCTTGGGTCCATCTCTAGTAAAGAATTGTCCTTTTATTGACAGGGAGATAATCTTACCAGATACATATCTTCAGTCTCCAGCTCTTATGATTTTAGATTTCCCATCCCTTCCACTTTTACAGTTATGATCCCAAATATACTATATCATCTGCTCAAAGTGACTAATGGTTTCAAGTCGCAACCACTCTAGACATCTTAAATTAGAAGCAGATTTGTTTATTTTAATGTGCTGATCCCAATGCCATGCTGCAATGCTCCATCTTCCTTGTGATTGGCTGTACTTTCAGAAGCCAGCCAATCATTTTTGCAATGCAGGTTTAGCATTGATTATATACTAGTAAAGCGTATTCAATCTCAATAGTACAAGAGGTGGGATCTATCAGGAGTGGAACATGGATCCAAAGCCCTGCCCTGCTCTGCTCCTCTTCTGGTTCAATAGGTAACAAATGTACTTGGCTATCCTGCAGTGGAGTTGTAATCCTGTGTTAATTGCAACAATTTGTGCCCATAGAAATGGCAAAGATGTCACAGCTTCTGAAGGACTGAGGAGCTGGGCTGAAAATTTTATTTAAAAAATTATGTCTTGCATCATTAGCAAAAAGGACAAGCAAAGCTGAAAAGTGGCTGAATTAAGGAAAAGATTTTAAATATAGTAAGAAAGTCACTCTCTAAGACCCAGAAATCTAAAACTGCATAAGTCAGGTTCTTAAGAATTTTGGACTGCAAGAGTTCTGCCTTGGGGTATACATGCTGCAGTTAGAGTTTGGTCTCTGGCTTCAGTATGTTACATTTTTTGGTTCTGCCTGTCAGTGTACTTAAGCATTCCCATAAGGAAGCGAGACTGATCTTTTTATCCTGCTACATAAAGTGGGGGAAATGCTGTTACATTTATGTCATTGTGTTTTACTCAGCAAATCTTGTTTGCCAGGAACTCTTCCCAAGCTGTAACAAGCTACCTGACTCCAGAACGTGAGAGGAATACCTGTGAACAGAAATATGCGACAAAGATCAAACATTACATTAATGAGCCTTTTCTCACCCCATCCCCCACAAGCTGTCTTGATGATTTCCTTTACATCCAGCTCGGACTACACACCATTGCTGTCCTGACAATAGCCTTTGTGTTTCACTCTCACATTCTCGCCCAACACTGTGTATTATTACTCCTGATGTAGCATCTGCCCTTCCACTCCGGCACTTCTCAACAAAGTCTAACAATCATATTGACTTGTGGTACATTTTGTAATTGAAAAGAGGGGCTGATGCATCAACTGCTATAGGTCTCAAATAGTAACTTTATTGTGCCTTAAAGCTCAATTCTAC
Source organism: Lepidochelys kempii (assembly GCF_965140285.1). Classification (NCBI taxonomy): domain Eukaryota; kingdom Metazoa; phylum Chordata; order Testudines; family Cheloniidae; genus Lepidochelys; species Lepidochelys kempii. The sequence continues at coordinate 159,501,955 of NC_136382.1, forward strand.
CCCTCAAAGAAATCTTTGGAGAATGGTGGGGCCCTCATCCTGCAAAAGAAAGTCAGTGCAAGTTGTTGGTGCTCAGTAAATTTCAGGATTTTTGGTCATAAATAAGGAAATTGTGTGGGGTGGTGCTGACATGTTCACAGTAAAGTAACTTTGCTCAATCCCACTTGTGCTGCAACGGTAAGAAGAAACAAAACAACAAGATGGCTAAAAGCACAAAGGCTAATGGGAGTGGAGAGACGCAAGTGGGCAAACAGAAATATCAAGTTTTTGTTTAATTTTGAAAAAGCCTGAGTTAGGTAGAGCAGCTAAGGAGTGGGAGTGGAACAGTGAGAGGCAAACAAATATTTTTAAACAAAGAAATGCAGCTCTTCTGACAGAGGAAATTTATAGAACTTGAGAAACTTCAAAAGCCTGCTGGAGCTGTGTACAGGAAGAGGAAATACTAGCTCTGAATGTGAAAGCAACACTCACTTTCAAATGTAAACCATGGGTCTTCTGCTTGATTGGCTCTGTGTGTAGCTTGGTGCTCTATAAAGGGTCTTTATTTAAATTTAAACATTATACAAGAATACTTTTTGAAAATACCCTGTGTCATTGCTGAAATACTATTTATGTAAATGTACTGTTTGTTCTGTGTATTTCTAAGATGCTCATCACTTTTGTATCTTGGTTCTAACTGCCACTCAAAATTGCAGAGATACAAAAGGGAAAATGTAATGTTGCTTAACCCTACAATGGGGCCACAGCAGCAGTCTGTCTGACTTTTTAAAGTACTTGAAGATGCCTTGAGTATGAAGGGTGCTATGAAACCTCTAGCCTACATGAACAACTAAGGGTCTATTCTTTGGCTCCAAGCCATAGTCAACCTATAAAGGTAAATAGACTCTGAGCCAGAATGCCTGTTGACAAGAGAGTAGGCATTAAGCATAAGCCGGAAACATCTTTGTTTTCATGCAAGAGTGTTTGGCTCTGAGGGTGTTTTTAGGTCAGGCTGCCTCAGAGCGTCCTTCCATGGGGATTTAAATAGTGATTATGTCTGAGTGTGCTTGGTCAGCCAGCCTTTCATCATAAGTATGACATATACGGATATGTGGGGAGACCGCAGGTCTGGATTCTTGCTTCATGCTGTTCAGGGAAGTGATTGTCAAATGCCAGTGAGAGCGATCTGGGTAAAGAACCAAATAAAGCTGCATCTTAAAGCAAGATCCTACCCTCCACAGGCCATGGAAATCCCAGGTCCAAAGTGTACAGCAGTCTAATTCTAGTCTGAATAAATCTCTACACAGTCATGCCATGACAGCCTGAACTCTACATAACTGCTAAAGACCAGTTACTTAAAAATATGGAACATTCTATGAATTGATTGAACTGTGCTCTGTGGTCTCAGAAACAATAAGTTGGTCCCAGATGCAGGGCTGTGTCTGGAAACAAGAGGCACTTTCACTTTGTGTCATAGGCTTAAACAGCTTTAAGCAAATAGGCATTTCCCTGGGTTATGAAGCCAGATTGTAGTTTCTTTTACATTATTCGCAATAGAACCTAAAAAGACCCCTAATCAGGTCCAGCCCTAGGTTTTCTGTGGATCTACATAATGTACTATATGCAAGGCCACATCTGCTTTTCTCCATACTTGTAAAAATGTCCCTTCACTTCTGCATGCCAGAGACAATATCCTGTGGCCATCCATTGCCTATGAATCTTTCTGCCTCTTAGTTCTTTAGCAACTGTTCCTCCATGTGGTTGAGTCTCTGTACTATCTTAGAGCACCCCCACCCACAGGGGCTTTCTTTCTAGCTCCCAGACTAACTCAACCTAATGTCACCACACAGTATCCCTAAATCTCGGTCTAGACTTTGCAGGCATCATGGAAGAAACTGATGATTACAAAAGCCAAAGTACAACTTTCTGAGAGAAAGGAGCTATTAGATAATTTTGTGTCTCCCACAGCACAGTGGTACTAGTCCAGTCTGAGTCTACAGTTGTAGTTATAGCTGGAGAACTGGAAACGGTGTTCTAACTGAGGCATGTGTGTGTAACCTTGGGATCCTGGAAGTGTATGCCCCATATATAAGGATATACCTAAAGTCATCTTTGTATATATGTCACAACTGGGACATCAGCAGTCTGACCTAGTGGTCAAAGCAGGAGTCAGGCTCGGTCAGATACTAGGAGGTCAGAGTACAAGCCAGGCCAGAGAGCAAACTGAGAATCAAGAGTCAGGAAGCAGGCAGGGTCAGGTTACCAGGAGATCAGAAGCAGGAGACAAACTTGAGAGCAGAACCACAGATTGATAACCAGAATCAAGCCGGGTCTTCCTGCTTTGTAAATGGGGGAGGAGGAAGACAACTCTGAAGTATAGTACATCAGTGTCTTTCTTTTTATCATGTTTCACAGATGTTGTCTCACTGGGATTTTTTCCATAGATGTTTAGTTGTTTGCCATGTATAGCTATTGTGTGAATGATTATCCAGAGGGGGCTATGACTTTGAAACAGTTCCATTGTATTGTAAGTGGGCCTAGAGTAAAATGACATTATTTACTAAAACTGTTGCTTTCATCTTCCTTGAAAGTTAGGGGGGAGAAGGAGAGCCTAACCCTATGTAGCTAAAATTCTGCTCTGAATAACTGTGCTGATCTTAAAAAGAAAAGAATTATAGAATCATAGAATATCAGGGTTGGAAGGGACCTCAGGAGGTCATCTAGTCCAACCCCCTGCTCAAAAGCAGGACCCATCCCCAATTAAATCATCCCAGCCAGGGCTTTGTCAAGCCTGACCTTAAAAACTTCTAAGGAAGGAGATTCCACCACCTCCCTAGGCAACGCATTCCAGTGTTTCACCACCCTCCTAGTGAAAAAGTTTTTCCTAATATCCAACCTAAACCTCCCCCACTGCAACTTGAGACCATTACTCCTTGTCCTGTCCTCTTCCACCACTGAGAATAGTCTAGAACCATCCTCTCTGGAACCACCTCTCAGGTAATTGAAAGCAGCTATCAAATCCCCCCCTCATTCTTCTCTTCCGCAGACTAAACAATCCCAGTTCCCTCAGCGTCTCCTCATAACTCATGTGTTCCAGACCCCTAATTATTTTTGTTGCCCTTCGCTGGACTCTCTCCAATTTATCCACATCCTTCTTGTAGTGTGGGGCCCAAAACTGGACACAGTACTCCAGATGAGGCCTCACCAATGTCGAATAGAGGGGGACGATCACGTCCCTCGATCTGCTCGCTATGCCCCTACTTATACATCCCAAAATGCCATTGGCCTTCTTGGCAACAAGGGCACACTGCTGCCTCATATCCAGCTTCTCATCCACTGTCACCCCTAGGTCCTTTTCCGCAGAACTGCTGCCTAGCCATTCGGTCCCTAGTCTGTAGCTGTGCATTGGGTTCTTCCATCCTAAGTGCAGGACCCTGCACTTTTCCTTATTGAACCTCATCAGATTTCTTTTGGCCCAATCCTCCAATTTGTCTAGGTCCCTCTGTATCCTATCCCTGCCCTCCAGCGTATCTACCACTCCTCCCAGTTTAGTATCATCTGCAAATTTGCTGAGAGTGCAATCCACACCATCCTCCAGATCATTTATGAAGATATTGAACAAAACCGGCCCCAGGACCGACCCCGGGGCACTCCACTTGACACCGTCTGCCAACTAGACATGGAGTCATTGATCACTACCCGTTGAGCCCGACAATCTAGCCAACTTTCTACCCACCTTATAGTGCATTCATCCAGCCCATACTTCTTTAACTTGCTGACAAGAATACTGTGGGAGACCGTGTCAAAAGCTTTGCTAAAGTCAAGATACAATACATCCACTGCTTTCCCTTCATCCACAGAACCAGTAATCTCATCATAGAAGGAGATTAGATTAGTCAGGCATGACCTTCCCTTGGTGAATCCATGCTGACTGTTCCTGATCACTTTCCTCTCATGTAAGTGCTTCAGGATTGATTCTTTGAGGACCTGCTCCATGATTTTTCTGGGGACTGAAGTGAGGCTGACTGGCCTGTAGTTCCCAGGATCATCCTCCTTCCCTTTTTTAAAGATTGGCACTACATTAGCCTTTTTCCAGTCATCCGGGACTTCCCCCGTTCGCCACGAGTTTTCAAAGATAATGGCCAATGGCTCTGCAATCACAGCCGCCAGTTCCTTTAGCACTCTCGGATGCAACTCGTCCGGCCCCATGGACTTCTGCACGTCCAGCTTTTCTAAATAGTCCTTAACCACCTCTTTCTCCACAGAGGGCTGGCCATCTATTCCCCATGTTGTGATGCCCAGCACAGCAGTCTGGGAGCTGACCTTGTTCGTGAAGACAGAGGCAAAAAAAGCATTGAGTACATTAGCTTTTTCCACATCCTCTGTCACTAGGTTGCCTCCCTCATTCATTAAGAGGCCCACACTTTCCTTGGCTTTCTTCTTGTTGCCAACATACCTGAAGAAACCCTTCTTGTTACTCTTAACATCTCGCTAGCTGCAGCTCCAGGTGCAATTTGGCCCTCCTGATTTCATTCCTACATGCCCGAGGAATATTTTTATACTCTTCCCTGGTCATATGTCCAACCTTCCACTTCTTGTAAGCTTCTTTTTTTTGCTTAAGATCCGCTAGGATTTCACCGTTAAGCCAAGCTGGTCGCCTGCCATATTTACTATTCTTTTGACACATCGGGATGGTTTGTCCCCGTAACTTCAACAGGGATTCCTTGAAATACAGCCAGCTCTCCTGGACTCCTTTCCCCTTCATGTTAGTCCCCCCAGGGGATCCTACCCATCCGTTCCCTGAGGGAGTCGAAGTCTGCTTTCCTGAAGTCCAGGGTCCGTATCCTGCTGCTTACCTTTCTTCCCTGTGTCAGGATCCTGAACTCAACCAACTCATGGTCACTGCCTCCCAGATTCCCATCCACTTTTGCTTCCTCTACTAATTCTTCCCGGTTTGTGAGCGGCAGGTCAAGAAAAGCTCCCCCCCTAGTTGGCTCCTCTAGCACTTGTACCAGGAAATTGTCCCCTACGCTTTCCAAAAACTTCCTGGATTGTCTATGCACCGCTGTATTGCTCTCCCAGCAGATATCAGGAAAATTAAAGTCACCCATGAGAACCAGGGCATGCGATCTAGTAGCTTCTGCGAGCTGCTGGAAGAAAGCCTCATCCCCCTGGTCCGGTGGTCTATAGCAGACTCCCATCACTACATCACTCCTGTTGCTCACACTTCTAAACTTAATCCAGAGACACTCAGGTTTTTCTGCAGTTTCGTACTGGAGCTCTGAGCAGTCATACTGCTCCCTTACATACAGTGCTACTCCCTCACCTTTTCTGCCCTGCCTGTCCTTCCTGAACAGTTTATAACCATCCATGACAGTACTCCAGTCATGTGAGTTATCCCACCAAGTCTCTGTTATTCCAATCACGTCATAATTCCTTGACATCACCAGGACCTCCAGTTCTCCCTGCTTGTTTCCAAGGCTTTGTGCATTCGTATATAAACACTTGAGATAACCTGCTGATCGCCCCTCATTCTCAGTATGAGGCAGGAGCCCTCCCCTCACAGACATTCCTGCCTGTGCTTCCTCCTGGTATCCCGCTTTCCCACTTACCTCAGGGCTTTGGTCTCCTTCTCCCGGTGAACCTAGTTTAAAGCCCTCCTCACTAGGTTAGCCAGCCTGCTCGCAAAGATGCTCTTCCCTCTCTTCGTAAGGTGGAGCCCGTCTCTGCCCAGCACTCCTCCTTCATGGAACACCATCCCATGGTCAAAGAATCCAAAGCCTTCCCTCCGACACCACCTGCGTAGCCATTCATTGACTTCCACTATTCGACGGTCCCTACCCAGGCCTTTTCCTTCCACAGGGAGGATGGACAAGAACACCACTTGCGCCTCAGACTCCTTTATCCTTCTTCCCAGAGCCACGTAGTCCGCAGTGATCCGCTCAAGGTCATTCTTGGCAGTATCATTGGTGCCCACGTGGAGAAGCAGGAAGGGGTAGCGATCCGAGGGCTTGATGAGTCTCGGCAGTCTCTCCGTCACATTGCGAATCTTAGCCCCCGGCAAGCAGCAGACTTCTCGGTTTTCCCGGTCAGGGCGGCAGATAGATGACTCAGTCCCCCGGAGTAGAGAGTCCCCGACCACCACCACCACCAACAAATTTATTTGAGCATAAGCTTTTGTGAGCTACAGCTCACTTCATTGGAGCTGTAGCTCACGAAAGCTTATGCTCAAATAAATTTGTTAGTCTCTAAGGTGCCACAAGTACTCCTTTTCTTTTTGCAAATACAAACTAACATGGCTGCTACTCTGAAACCTGTTCTGATCTTGTTCATCCAGTGCACTCCCTAGTAAGTTTTTGTGGATATTTTTGGTTTGTTTTTGTAACAAAATGAAAATGTAAGGCCATCAAAACTGTTTTGTAACTTCTTCATGCCCAGGAAGGACCACCACAAGATTACAATAAAACCCTATTCTAATAGTCACTTGGACAGCTATTGTGGTAACTGAACATCAATGAGTAGGGCCCTACCACACTGATGGCCGTGAAAAACGCATCAGGGACTGTGAAAACTGGTCTACCCCCATGAAATCTGGTCTTTTGTTTTTACCGTATACTATCCAGATTTCACAGGAGAGACCAGCGTTTCTCAAATTAGGGGTTCTGACTGAAAAGGGAGTTGCAGGGGGGTTGCAAGGTTATTTTAGGTGGGTCACGGTATTACCACCCTTACTTCTGTGCTGCCTTCAGAGCTGGGTGGCTGGAGAGCAGCAGCTGTTGGCCAGGCGCTCAGCCCTTAAAGCAGTGCCCTGCCAGCAGCAGCACAGAAGTCAGGGTAGCAGTACCATACATGCCACCCTTACTTCTTTGCTGCTGCTGGCGGTGGCTCTGCCTTCAGGGGTGACCTCCCATCCACCAGCCTCTGCTCTCCGGCCACCCAGCTCTGAAGGCAGTGCCACTCCCAGGACCAGTGCAGAAATAAGGGTAGCAGTACCACAACCCTCCACTATCATAAACTTTCGACCACACACACACAACTCCTTTTTGGGTCAGCACTCTTACAATTACAACAGCATGAATTTCAGATTTAAATAGCTGAAATCATGAAATTTACAATTTTTTAGAAATCCTATGACCATGAAATTGACCAAAATGGACTGTGAATTTGGTAGGGCCATATCAATGAGGCTTCTTCTTCATGATTATTTTATTTAGTATAATGGTACAGAAAGCAGGTGTTGAAATGATATGATAGCAGGTGTTGAAATACAAGGCTATATTTTGTTGAGTGAACTGAGTCCAAATGCCATCAACGTGATTTACAATTTTGATAGTCATATCTCTTCAATACGTTTTTCCATTCTCCTTTAAATAAACAAAATCTTTAGCAAGCAATAATAAAACTAGGCATGAAAAATACCTTGGAGAAATTAGTGAGTACAGGTACACATATATGATTCTTGGGCCTGAATCAGATCTCTCATTGTGATTTTATGCCAATGTAACTCCGAGAGGCCAAAGTCTGCTCTCCTTTACACTCGGGGTGCTGGAACAATTTGTATAAGGGGGTGCTGAGAGCCATTGAACCAAATTGTAAACCATGTATATGCTGGAAACAGGTGACAGGTATAATAGGGAAGGGGAGGCTAAGTCTCCCCTGGTGCATCTGCCACTGACCTGCCACCAAATGCCTGGGATGTGGTGGCCCTGCCTGCTTTCTGCCTCTTCCCCTCCCTGCTCCACCCCTTCCCCGAGGCCCCCACCATCCACCGCAGCTGCTGCCTGGTAAGTCCACTCCACCCCCCCTCTCCAAAGGTCCCCCACACCTGCCGCATCTCTCCTCACCCCCCTTCCATACAAGACCCCCTCCCCCCCTCCGCTGCTCACCACATCCTCCTCACCCCTCTCTCCCCAAAAGCCAGCGGGGGCTCAGCTCCAGCCAGTGGCCTGGAGCTTGAAGCTTGTCCTGGACTGGGGCAGCTTGAGCCAATGGCTCAGACCAGTGCTAAGGCCGGAGGTCAGGTGGGTGCTCTGCCTGGCTGACGGCACGAGGGTTGGGTCGGTTCTGTCGAGGCTCCTCTGGCCACGGTGGAGGGGGCTCAGGGCTCTGGTGGGTGAGGGTGGGTATGGAAGGGACAGGGCCCAGAGGCTAGCCTTCCTGAAGGGGGATTTCACCTGCCATCCATGGATGGAAACCACTTCAAGCCAGGGCAATGCAGCAGCACCTCTAGTTCCAACACCTATGTTTACATTGGTGTAAATCTGTAATCACTATTGAAGTTCATGGAGTTAATTCAGGGAATGTCCTTAGCAGAATTTGTTCCACTGGTGTATGTAGGAAATAACTCAGCTAAGTCAGTTAAGTAAATGTAACTTAAGTGTATTATCTCTGAAGACAGACCCCTATTTCTAAAGCCATTAGATAGGAGCTAGTCTTTTGGGATATACCACATCTGTCCACTTGATCTACTGCCTCTGCTTCAGGTCTCATCACTTCAGCAAAGTATGCTAAATGTGGAAGCCTCCTAGTGTTGTGAGAGGAGGCAGGGAATTAAAGAAACTGGCATTATTCCCTAGTTGATGCTTTCACCTTTGCTTTAAAACAGAGAGAGATAGGGAGAGAGACCAGCATTTCAAAGTGTCCTACTGTTGAAGTGGTTAGAGAACAGGTCTTGCAAAGTGAGCACATTTTTATGGGGTTGCCAAATTGCAAGGTGTGGCCTTCCTCCTCTTTTTATTTTAATATTGAGGAGTGGTCCCAGACTAATGTCCCCAGAGCAATGCTTCATCTGGATCCAATTGCCTTCATTTTATGCAAATTAGATTCAGCACTGACTCTTTCTGTCAATGCTCAGCTGAGGGACAAAAAGGCAAAGCTGACATCCCTTGTAGATGAATCTGTTCTAGTGGTATAGTACTAGTTGTTCAGGGATGCTACAAGGTATATTAATTTGTACTGCTTTCTCTCTGCCTTTTCATTTTTTTTCAGCTTCCCCTACAAAGCCTCCTTTAACCCTTGCTTTCCCTGCTCACCATCCCAGCTACCGCAAGGCATTGTGCAGTATTGCCAGCCTCAAGTATTGAAGAAATCATGGGTAAGACAAGAATATTAATGATGGCATAGAAATCATTGTTTCTTTAAAATAATTTTTGGGTTCTTTTTATTTGTGTTCTGATTTCTGATTCTTCAGTCTGTATTCACTTCATTTTTTCAAAATTTCTCTTCCGCTATGAGGGCCAGAAACTTACCTTAAAAAAAAAAATGAAATACTAATATGCAACTTGGCATCACAGCTACATTTACGTGTTTCAACCACAATATGTCTTGGATCCTGGATGCCGCTATTTTTGCATGTAGCACCACCTATTTTAGCCTTCAGAACAGGAAGTAGGGAAGGCTGAATACAATCCTGAACTCCGTCTGCATGGTATCTTCTTCTGTATGAGGTTAGAAAAAATGCAGCATAACTAGCACATATGCTGTTTGGAGTGCCTCAGGGGCATCCATATTCATGCCATTTGAGGGAGGAGGATAGCTATGATTCAGATAGGATGAAATTGAGCTGCTCTAGTTTGTTCAGTAAATAAGTTACCAACTCTCACAAATTTATCACAAGTCTTGTGGCATTTGGTGCTTTCCCTTAAAGCCCCAGATGCTGCAATTAATAGATTGCATGAAGAACCTCAGCTTTGCACTGTTACAGGACTTTCCATTAGAGTGTCTCAAAGCACTTTAGAGATATTAATGAATTAAACCTCACAACACCCCGGTGAAATAGGGGATATGTCATCATTAACACTCTACAAATGGTGACACTGAGGCACAAAGGCCCAAATTCATCCCCTCATCCAGTGCAGGTCCTGATGCGGGAACTGAGAAAGCATTCAATATGCCTCCCCTATTCTGGGGATCAATTCAGCCCTCATGGACTGCCCTAACTTACACACCTTCTGAAATGGCCCCTATTGACTGTAGCAGAATAGATGGAGCATAGGTACCCTCTGCCCAGGCTCCTTCCTATCCTTATCACGCTCCTAGAAGAGTCTCTTGCACCAGGGTCGTGGGGTACACAGCTAACAGAGGTGGCCATCCACCTGGCAGAGAAGCCCCTATGTCAGGATGCCTTACAACCCCTTTGTGATGGCTACACTGATGCAAACAGGCCAGAAGTCACTGATTTAAAAACTCCATCAAGCTGGTTGTGAGTTACAGGCACTTGGTATGGAGGAAACTAGCTTTTCCTTTAGCCTACACCTTATTTGTTAAATATTGTATTCTATCCTAGGATTCAAAAATGCTTTGGTTTGAACATTTCAAACTCTCTTGTTCTGTTAGTACAATTGCCTTTGACATGGCTGAAATATGTTGGCTCATATATCACAAAATCTATGGACCTTTGGAAAGTACTTCATGGGCAGTTATTGCAATACACACTTTTGTTAATACTCTTCATACTGAAAGAGATGATCCTTTCCCAAGAACCTGTCATTGGAGCAATGTAAGGGTCGCATTGTCAACAATGAGTGTTCAACTTTTCACCAGAAGATACTGCGGCAAGAAAGCTTATTGTAATCACAAGGTCTCTGAGAATAGCATGAACCTCCCTTAGCCAATAATGGGCCTTATTTATAAATTCATGTAGTTACAGAACAAAGAGGAAGTTTGTTACACTCATTTAGAGATCAAAGTTTGAATGCAATTTTTCTACTTCTCCTGCGTAGAGAATTTGAAAACACTTTGTAAACACCGTACCCCTTCTCCTTGCTGTGTATTCCTGGGCAAAAGCTAAAAAACATGCAGCAAAGTAAAAGCTATTTATAACTCTGGCCAGTTTTTTTAAAGGTGTTTGTGAAGATAACATTTTGGAAAAATTCCCAGAATGCAAGTGTCCAACACACACTTGTTGAGAGCTGTAGATTCATAGATTCCAAGGCCAGAAGGGATGGTTTTGATCATCTAGTCTGACCTCCTGTATAGCACGGGCCATAGAACTTCCTCAAACTAATCCCTAGAGCAGAGCTTCTAGAGAAACATCCTATCTTGATTTTAAAATTGCCTGTGATAGAGAATCCACCACAACCCCTGGTAAATGGTAGTGTCTGAAAGTATTTTATACTCTCCAAAAAGATGGAATTGTAGGTCTCCAATCTGACCTATTTTAAATTGAGATCTAATGAGGAATCTTCCACTTTCTAAAGGTGAAATCCTGGCCCCATTAAGTCAATGACATAACTTCCATTGACTTCCAATCTCCTGCCCCACCACTTTATCACTGAGAAATTAAAAATAAAATTAGTATATCCACCTGTACAACTCCTATAGTGTCTGCGCACTTCACGTTAATTAATTAATCCTCACAACTTCCTGAGGTAGGGAAATATTCCTATTTTATAGATGGAGAACTGAGACACAGAGACTAAATGGCTTGCCCAGTATTCAGGTGGGAATTGAACCCTCTCTCCTGATCCCTGGATCATGGCCTTAACCAAAAGATGTGTGTGGGTGTATCATTCTCCTAGTAGATGGAACTGGAACTGCTAAACTGTGTGTCATACACCCTTGTACTGCTGACAGTGGTAACTCAAGTGGTATAGACTTAAGCTTTTGGACCAGACAGGTTTGGATTCCCTGCCATTGTTTTTCTTGTTAAATCAGAGTCTCATGATTCAATTTTCTTCTACAAAAGCAGAAAGCAAATTTAACAAAGAAACCTTTTAATGCATAACATATTAATGTACTAAATTCAAACACAAGAGAGAGCAAGTGGCAGGCAAGACGCAAGGCCTGCCAAAGCATTTCAGAATGAAGCAGCTGCAGTTGTATTTCCAACCATAGACACCAACTCCATAGGTGCTCCAGGGCTTGAGCAACTGCAGAAAAAAAATTAGCAGGTGCTTAGCACCCATCGGCAGCCAGCTCCCCACCATCCCCTCAGCACCTCCTACCCGCCAGCAGCCCCACCAGTCAACTCCTCCCTCTCCATCCCAGCGCCTCCCACCCACTGTGATCAGCTGTTCCACGGAATGCAGGAGGCACTGAGAGGAAGGGGGAGGAGCAGGGACAGGGTGCGCTCGGGGGAGGGGGTGGAACTGGGCAGGAAGGGGCAGGGGTTAGGGTTAGGGAAAGGGTGGAGCGGGGGTTGAGCACCCCTGGGCAACGGAAAAAGCTGGCACCTGTGTTTCCAACCTATGTCTCCAGCGAGAGGAATGATGTACTCAATTTCCCCCCACCCTCTATAGTGGCACAGCTGCAGGTGTGCTGTTGTAATTTAGACAGTAAATATAGTAGCTAAGTCAATGAAAGAATTTTTCTATCAACCTAGTACTGTGCTGGTCAATGAAAGAATTTTTCTATCAACCTAGTACTGGTGCTTAAGGGCTTGTCTACACCATGCAGCTTTTGGCGACAAGGCTGTGTCGACTCAGCCTTGTCGCTAAAAGTCAGCATGTGTAAACGCTCTTTTTCGGTACTTTGTCGGCACTTTTGCCGACAAAATACTTCCAGCCCTGTGAGCAGCATTAGCTTTGTTGGCAAGAGAGTGCTCCTGCCAACAAAGCCGCGTTCACACTGCCACTTGCGTTGGCAAATCTTTTGTCTTTCGCAGGGGGGCTTTTTTAAGTACCCATGAAAGACAAAAGTTCTGTCAACAACTTCACAGTGTAGACAAGCCCTAAATTGGCTTAACTATGTCTCTGTGGGTTTTTCACACCCCTGAGTGACACAGTTATGTCAGCCTAACTTTCTAGTGTAGACCAGCCCTCGGGCTCTACAGAAACCATCAGTAGACAAAGCATGAGCTAATACAGTTCAGTTCCCTTTTAGGCCTCTCTTTTCTCCTCTTCTTTCCTGGAGGCCCTTGCCTTCCTCGTCCAGTGCTATGCAGATTTAAAACAATGCTTACAAAAGTATTTCACTGCATTCTTTTAATGTCTGTTGAATTCACTGTGTAATCATGTATTAACTTCTGCTTTTCAATAGGTAGCTGTCATGGGTATTTCACTGAAACCTTGCTACCATTAAAATATATTCCTGATTTATCACAAGGAGCTCAGTACCTCCAGAAGTAGGTTCAATTGCTTGAGGTGAAGCCTATTATGAATGAGTGAGTAATAAGTATTTTAAAAAAACTACAAAAAGTTGTTTTGGGAAATATCTATGATAAAATAAAGGCATAAAGAACTGTCTTTTTTTAACCAGTAGATTAGTGTACAGGTGAAATACATCTTAATGTGGATATGCCCTGGAAGGCCTCCACCTCACTTATGCATAATAATGGGGCAGTATGGGAGCATCTACCAATTAATTAGCTGTATAGGTGAGTTCGATAATGCATGTACATCACAGAGAGGATCTCTGCTGACCCCATGTATAGCAATGGCAACAGATAAGAGAAAAAGTCAGAGAATCTGTGATTATTCAGATACTGGGATTGGCCCTGGTTATAGCCATTGGTGGCCAGCTACTAGTACAACTGCATTTGTGCAAATATCCAATATAGCCAGGCTAAGCCACGGCATACACGGGGGATTCCACCCATTTGTGCCCAGCCATTGCTGTAGCTGCACCAGTATGAATCGTGATTTATAGCAGAGCAGCCTGTCTACAATAGGGATTTGCACGGGTGAACCTGCATCAATGGCTGGTCACCGATGGGTAAAATCCCAAGTACTGACCAGTCCCCATTGTCCCCAGAGCCCCACACAATTGGCACAGGTGGGCTATAGGTGTTATTTCAACAGATAGACTGGAGGAGTGGCTGCTAAGGGATTTTGCTCACAGCCTCCATGCACTTCATGCACATGAAGCTCAATCACTCAAGGTTTTGTGGGGGAGCTGAATTTCACCTAGATTGTTTTATGGAGTGGGCCGCCTTTCATGTTCCCTTATTAGCAGCCAAAGATTGCCCTTTCATGATAGTTTCTTCCTTCCTCTGTTCTTATTCATAACCTTTCTCCCCGTTCAAGGTGATATTTTTAGATAAAAATATTGCTGAACAAACATCTGTAGCACTGATGCAAATGAGAAATCCCATTATCATGAATAAGCTGCCCAGAAAGCCTCCTTGCTGTGTGATCTGCTTGCTGTGTGATCTGCACCACAGAAGCTACATAGTGTGATGGTTTTTCAGTTCATCAGATGTACAATTTTGAATATTGAGCTGTGTATCAAAGATGAGACCTGAACTGCAAAGCTCTAATGTGGATCTGCATTTCCCCGAAGTTCAGGTGTATTCATTTTAGTGTGTGTAGCTATAAAACAGACACCTTTGTTTTCTGTGTACTCTGCATTTTAAAATTTCTAATAAATCTCACTAGTTTTCATCTCTGAGCCTGTTGTTTTTGGAGTTCCTACAGGCTATTAATAGAGGCAGCACATGCACAAAGCTGACCCTGCAGTCCGCTTTGTGCAGGTGAATTCCTGTTCCTGCCTGAAACCCCACTGAAATCCATGGGGCTCTGTGTGGTCAGGGGGGCCAGCCTGTATAGTTCCAATTGTGAGGTGGGGGCAAATACAGTCCATTGGACAGGGCATGAGACTGGGAATTATAATATGTGGATTGTATTCCTTGCTCTGTCATTGGCTCTCTGTGTGATTTTGGGTAAATAATTCAACCTCTCTTGCCTCACTTTCCCCATCTTTAAAAAGGAGAAATAATAGGAACATAGGAATTGCCATAGTGGATCAGACTTGAAGTCTACCTAGTCCAGTATCCTGTCTCTGACTGGACTAATGAGTACCTTTGCAAAGCTATTTGTCTGTTCCATAACATTTATTTACCATTTCAAGTGAGAGAAAAAAAATCTTAATACAAAAATCTTTAAAAAGAGGATAGGACTATAGGAAAATGTACAAGAAAGGATGAACGTAATAACTTGTCATGAAAATTTGTTTTTTGAAAGAAAAGATGAAAAATTACACTATATCGTTACAAAAAGTATTATTGTGTTCACTGATACAAAGGCTGGCTGCTAGGTATGTCACTGCATGAGTGTGGAAAAGAGAAAATCAAAGTTAACTGGATACTTAGAGTGCATGCAATTAGATTTAGTCTCAGTTGTAAAGGTCTGAATGAGGACTGAAGAGCTGAGTTCTGCTGTAAGAAAAAAGGAGTAATAAATATTGCAGGAACAGCCCCAAGCAAAGGAAATTTTGGAGAATTATGAGTAGTTCGCTCTTGTTAGCTCAATGTGCGGTATGTGACTGAATAGGAGCTTTGCCTGGGTAAAAAGTAAAATGTATTTATTACTTTGTATCTTCAACATGTAACCCCCACGACTTGCCCAGCATCACAAAATAAATTAGTGGCAAAGATAGAAATAGGAGGTAGGAGTCCTGCCTTTTTGTTCTATCCTAACTACAAGATTCTCCCAAAAGAATATTCTAATTTGTTGGTAGTTTTCCTATTAATAATATTTTTTTAAAAGTTCAAAAAGATCAATCTTTAGACTATTTACTAACAAATCTTTTTTTCTACTCTGTTAATAGTTTCTCTTTAAACTGACATGCCAAGTAGTTTTGATGCAAAATATTACAAAATTTTCCAGCAGTGTTCAGTAAGTTTTTGCCCTTCCCCCCCTGCATTCCCCAGCCTTGGGTTTTTTTTTTAAAGAAGTATTTAAACTTTCCTCTGTCAGGACTGTAAATCAAATGCTACAGCATTTTGATTAATGTTAGGGTATAAGAACCAAGATGAGAAATTTACCATAAACTAATTAGAATAGTTTCATTTTTCAAAGTAAGTGAAATGCTAAAAGTAAACCAGTAACAAAGGATGAAAAATGAACTAGCCCATGCCAGGAGTTGTGTGTGTATGGATGGCAAAGGTGGGCGGGGCAGCCCATGCCAGGGACTCTGTGTATGCCCCCTTCCCCAATGCCCTCCTATTTCTCCCCACCATTCTTATTTCTTTTCTTTTTGTCTCTAGCCAAATCAGTTAGACAAAAAGTACCTCCCATTCAAATCCTTACTCAGGCAAGGGCATGGATAAACAATTAGGGGCTCCTGAAGGTCATCAGATTCAGGCTCTGGCAGGAAGGGAAGCTAGATCCAGAATTATGGACTGTTCACCAAAAATACATTGCCGCCAGCCTCTGAGTTTTAAATCTTGGGACTGTTAACTGAGAATGAGTGGGCTGAACTCTGCTCTTGGGTGGGTGCGTACTGTGGGGAAAAGCAGTCTGTAAGGCCCTGGTAATTCAAACCTTCACATACTTAATTTTGTGCACATATTCAGCATAATTGAAGTCAATGGGACTACTCACATGTAATTTTAAGCATGGGAATAAGTTGTTTGCAGGATTAGGGCCTAAAATAGTTAGGTCTCCAGGCATGATGTAGGGCTTTATAGATTTCAACGCACATCTTAAATTACACGCGGACGTGAACCAGAAAACAGTGTAACATATGGAGCACAGATGTAACTACTCACATGAAATTCCTACTATAGTCCATCACTTTTATATTTCCTTTTAACATCAGACATAGCCTTTTGCAAACTGCCTCTGCTAGGGAGATTTGGGATCTATTGTTCAATTTCCTTTTAAAGCATTCTTCTGCTGAGGCACTTCCCTTGAATATGCAGACGCTTCTCCACGGGAGCAAGGATAGTGGGACAGTCACACTACTGCTCACCAGCATTGTTTTCTCACCATCCCCTTGACTTTGTGGGAAGTCCCTGTCTCAATTAATCCTCACTTATTCAACATTATCTGAAGTATATTCTGCCCCAATGATGAGGAGTAGTTAAGGGGCAACAGCTAGAGGAGAAAATCATGGGCAAAGTTTCATCCGAGCCATACTGCTTTGGAAGCAGGCGCTGAGATTCCCCTGCCCAAGATCTACAGGTTTGCAGCTTCAAGCACATTCCTACCTTGTAGTTTCAGATTCTTAAAGGGACACAGCCCTTTTAAATATCCCCAGCTGTCTGAAAATATTTTCCCACGATTGTTACAATCAATACCTGCAGTCACTAAAATGAAAATGATTAGAGGAAAAACAATACTTTTTCTGGTTTCAGAGTAGCAGCCGTGTTAGTCTGTATTCGCAAAAAGAAAAGGAGTACTTGTGGCACCTTAGAGACTAACAAATTTATTTGAGCATAAGCTTTTGTGACTTTGTATATAGTCTGCCACTTCTCCCTATTTGGGTGAGTTAGGCAACAAAAGAGAGATTTCATTTATAAAAAGAAAATAGAAAAAATTGATTGTAAAGCCATATATATTTGCAGGGGGCTCAGGGAAAGTAGTTTAGCCTTTTTAAATTTACTAGATTTCAAGTTTGTGATGTTTTAATTATTAAAATGTTATTGGATCATCTTAGATTACTAATCTCAAATGACCACTTAATTTAACATCCATACCAGCAAGTACATTGGCTGAATTTTGTAAATAAATCCTCAATTGTTCAAATTACAAGATCTCCAATCCAGGTTTGACAAACAACTCCAAAAGACCCTCTTTCACTGTGAAAGCATATTATTCTCCAAATGAGATTACAATTGAAAACCTACATATTTAGACAATTTATTATATGCCTTTATCACTAGTAAAATAAAGTTGGCTCACTGTAAGCATGAATTGGATCTTTCTTTGTTTAAATATACAAACTGTCTGCCTGAAAACAAATCCTAATAGATTATCACTGTAAACTGTGCAATATTGGATTACAGTTCAGAAACAAATTGTCCACTTGAGGTCAGAAACGTGCTTCAGTTGCTCTGCTCCTTGCACTAAGATCTATCTAATGTCCGTCAGTCAAAAATAAATGTCTTAATAGGATTAAAGAGCAAATTTGTACTAACTGGATTGTTTCAAATCTGTACTCTAACATGATTTTGTGACACTGATTCCGGTTCAATGGTGTGCCTGATTTAATTTAGAAGCCTCTTAATAGCTTATGTAGTGGAACATAAAATGAATACAAAGGGCATTTTGATAAAGAAAATACAAATTGGTGTTTGTTCTTCTTAGTAAGAAAGCTGAATAAAAAATAGACTTTCTGGGTTGGTATTAGTATTTGCACCAAGATTTCCATTGCCTTGCAGAACTGGAAAGTTAAGGACAGAGCTGAACATATAGTGGAAATCATTTAATTGGCGGCTGTGATTGCAGAGCCACTGGCCATTATCTTTGAAAACTCGTGGCGAAACGGGGAAATCCCGGATGACTGGAAAAAGGCTAATGTAGTGCCAATCTTTAAAAAAGGGAAGAAGGAAGATCCTGGGAACTACAGGCCAGTCAGCCTCACCTCAGTCCCCAGAAAAATCATGGAGCAGGTCCTCAAAGAATCAATCCTGAAGCACTTGCATGAGAGGAAAGTGATCAGGAACAGCCAGCATGGATTCACCAAGGGAAGGTCATGCCTGACTAATCTAATCGCCTTTTATGATGAGATTACTGGTTCTGTGGATGAAGGGAAAGCAGTGGATGTATTGTTTCTTGACTTTAGCAAAGCTTTTGACACGGTCTCCCATAGTATTCTTGTCAGCAAGTTAAAGAAGTATGGGCTGGATGAATGCACTATAAGGTGGGTAGAAAGCTGGCTAGATTGTCGGGCTCAACGGGTAGTGATCAATGGCTCCATGTCTAGTTGGCAGCCGGTATCAAGTGGAGTGCCCCAAGGGTCGGTCCTGGGGCCGGTTTTATTCAATATCTTCATAAATGATCTGGAGGATGGTGTGGATTGCACTCTCAGCAAATTTGCGGATGATACTAAACTGGGAGGAGTGGTAGATACGCTGGAGGGGAGGGATAGGATACAGAAGGACCTAGACCAATTGGAAGATTGGGCCAAAAGGAATCTGATGAGGTTCAATAAGGATAAGTGCAGGGTCCTGCACTTAGGACGTAAGAACCCAATGCACAGCTACAGACTAGGGACCGAATGGCTAGGCAGCAGTTCTGCGGAAAAGGACCTAGGGGTGACAGTGGACGAGAAGCTGGATATGAGTCTGCAGTGTGCCCTTGTTGCCAAGAAGGCCAATGGCATTTTGGGATGTATAAGTAGGGGCATAGCGAGCAGATCGAGGGATGTGATCGTTCCCCTCTATTCGACATTGGTGAGGCCTCATCTGGAGTACTGTGTCCAGTTTTGGGCCCCACACTACAAGAAGGATGTGGATAAATTGGAGAGAGTCCAGCGAAGGGCAACAAAAATGATTAGGGGACTGGAACACATGAGTTATGAGGAGAGGCTGAGGGAGCTGGGATTGTTTAGTCTGCAGAAGAGAAGAATGAGGGGGGATTTGATAGCTGCTTTCAACTACCTGAAAGGGGGTTCCAAAGAGGATGGCTCTAGACTGTTCTCAATGGTAGCAGATGACAGAACGAGGAGTAATGGTCTCAAGTTGCAGTGGGGGAGGTTTAGATTGGATATTAGGAAAAACTTTTTCACTAAGAGGGTGGTGAAACACTGGAATGCGTTACCTAGGGAGGTGGTAGAATCTCCTTCCTTAGAGGTTTTTAAGGTCAGGCTTGACAAAGCCCTGGCTGGGATGATTTAACTGGGAATTGGTCCTGCTTTGAGCAGGGGGTTGGACTAGATGACCTTCTGGGGTCCCTTCCAACCCTGATATTCTATGATTCTATGATTCTATTACAAATCTTCATTTGATAATGAAAGTGGATTTCACTTTCAGATTTGGTTTCTGTGAATATTAAGGCTTTTGAAATATACTAATGTGAATATCTGTGAAAAGCAAACTTTAGATGAATACTTGAGCTTAAAGTGAATTTCAAGTTTTCTAAGTATAATAGAGTTCACACTGGGTATTAAATATATAGGTGACAGTGAAAAAATGAGTATTACAATGAAATAGGCAACTTGAAAATTGTGTTTTATTGATTAGTTACATAAGTCATGTTGAATTTTGTCATCCTTTATGGGCATATGTATGGTTTATTACCAACACAGTGAAATTTTTGAATTGTATATTCCAACATACATGATATTGCACTCACACTGTTGGTTTGTTACAAATGATGTCTCGGTTCAGTTCATAATGAAGTGTTGCTAACTCTCTCAATTGTATTAAGAGTCCAACAATATTTAGTGTTATTCTTAAAGCTCCAACTGATTTAATTAGGTGAGAATCTGTGTTAATTTATTTTTAAACCTGTAAGTTTCTAGCTGTCAGAACTACAGAGGAAATCTTGAAAACAAACTCCAAAGGCTCAAAAATCAGAAAGCAAATAAAAACAACGCACAATGTATTAATTTTAGAATCTCAGGTTTCAGAGTAGCAGCCGTGTTAGTCTGTATTTGCAAAAAAGAAAAGGAGTACTTTTAGAATCTCAGGATTTTTAAGATAGTCATATGATTTCTCGGGGCCTAACTCATGGTTTCTGCGTGGATGGGGTTGTCAGTCTTTTAATGGATACTATTTACACCACAAAAGCAAATGAACATGTTTATTTTTAGCCTTCTTGGCAGTCTTGATGGATAAGTGAAGTATTGATTGGGCTACAAAATAAACTCCCTGTCATGTCAATTCTCCATGACAGAGTTGAGGAACTTTGGCAGGACAGTGAAGGGGAGCTTGTATTGCCATTGACTATTCAGTATATTAAGGATGAAGAGAAGACTTTGAGGTTTTTAATCCAAATACATACATCAGTATTAAATTAATTTTAAATGAGCACGTGTAAAATAGATAAATCACTTGCCTTACTGGTGGAAATAAAAAACTAAATTGAATTTTATTGAGAAATAAATATAGTGCATTTATGTTGCCTTTTCACAATATATTTCTGTGCAGATAACAAGAAATATTATTGCTTAGGTTTCCTGATTTCAAAATATGCCAGTCATTCTCATATACTTTCTTGTATCAGGCTGGCTTAAAGGGATACCACCAATTATTATAAATTTTAAATACAAAATCTGTATATATATCTTGTTTGTGACATTCAAAAATATTATCTATTGCAGTGATTCTCAAACTTTTTTACTGGTGACCCCTTTCACGTAGCAAGCCTCAGAGTATGACCCCCCATCAGTTAGAAATGCTTTTAAATATATTAACACCATTATAAGTGCTGGAGACAGAGTGGGTTTGTGGTGGAGGCTGACAGCTCGCGACCCCTGAGGGGTCAAGTTTGAGAACCCCTGGTCTACTGCATTTAATCCAAGAGATGTTTGCTTTCTGGTGGTTAAGTGAAGCGGGTCCTGTATTTCCATTCAACATCACAGGCATGTTGCAAATCTTATTATATAAAGTGCTTCTGGATCCTTGGTGAAAGGTGCTAATCCAACAATAGATGTCTTAAAAAGTAAAATATGAACTAGTATAATTATAATTCTTACTTTGTCACACCCACATATGACAATCCCCTTCCCCCCAGGAAAGACAGAAGTATTTTAAAAAGGCAGGAAATAATGTGCGATTTACACTTCCTCTTTGGCTCCTTGTCATATGATGGGTCAAAATCAAGGCTGTGACTTTGACATTCAAAACCACTCATGAAATAAGTCAAAATTTATCACTTTACACAGATCATCATCTCCCAGGGCAGCTACATTCCCCTGAAACAATGGAGCTGTCAACCTCAAGAGGCAATCTTATGTTACTCCTGGGGGAACTGTGTGCCACTGCGCATGCGTAGAATTTATGTTCACTGGAGATTTGTTTCCCTGCAGAAAAATGACTTTTTGACAGGGAAGCAAAGGGAAGCCACGAAAGCAGTCATGTGACCCTCCCCAGCAGTATGTTTTGGGTGCCCAGGGCAGCCTGCAGAGAGGTAAATCACTGTGGGGCAGGAGTGAGACTGGGGAAGACACAGCTGGTAGTTCCTACCCTGCACCAGGCTCAGCTGCTAGTCCCAGCTGGGGTGGGGAGGACAGAACTTCCTCTTGCCCTGCCCTTCCTCAGACCCACCCCCAGATTTCTCCCCCAGCTGTAGGAAGCTCTGCAAACTCCACCCCATGCTTCCTGCACCCATCGCTCCTCAGCTGCCGGGGGAGGGATCCGTTTAGAGGGAGCTGCTCCCCCATCCATCCAACCCCCGTGCATCCAGACCCCTTCATACCCACACCCTCTCACTGAGCCTCATCCCTTCCCCGCACCCAGAACCCCCATGATGAGCCCCACTCTCCCTTCACCTGGACCACCCTGACGAGTCACCTGCACCCAGATCCCACCCCCCACCGAGCCCTAACTAGCTGCACCTGGATCCCCACCTTATCAAGCCCCATTTGCTCAGCATCTAGACCCACCTATTGAGCCCCCCACACCTAGCCCCCCCGCTGAGCTCTATTCCCCCCACATTCAGACTTCCCCTTCTGAGCCCCAACCACCTTCACCTGGACCCCCCTACAGAGTCTCATTATCGTTGCACTCAGAACCCCCCAACAAGCCCCTGTGCATCTAGATCCGCCCTGCACCCTGCTCCCCCACTGAACTGTCCACATCCAGATTGCCCCACACAGAATCCTCTCAAGCCACACCTGGATTCCCCCCACACTAAGCCCCTCCACACTTGGATCCTGCCTTGCTGAGCCTGCCTGTCCAGGTGCACCTGGCACAGAGGGGCAGGGCTTTGGGGTGTTTCTGGGGCAAGGCTGATCATTGTGCTGTGTCAGGGTTGGGTGCAGCCTTACCACTGACTCCATGTCCCGGGAGTGGGGAGCTGCAAAGTTATCTCCCACCTCTGTGCAGCCAGTGGCATGTGCTCCCCAATGCCATGCTGAAGCCTCCACATTTGACAAATAAAGTTTGCAGAATTTTAAAATAATGTGTGCAAAATTTTTAATTTTTTGGCATAGTATGCCCTGAGGAGTATTATAAGCATCGGTGACAGAGTCTTTGCACCAAATGCCCATGAACCTGGAACTCCTGGCAGAGAAGCAGCATGACTTAAAAACCTCAGCTTCTTTAGAGAAAAATTTACATTCTTTGGCTTAGCCTACCTATAATAATATTAATTAAAAATTATCCAATTCCTGCAGATGGAAATGAAGGGAGAGAAAATTGTATCTTTAGCCCTTAGGCTGTCAAACTGTGTAGTTAGACAACGGGGGGAGGATAAGGTAATATCTTTATTGGACCACCTTCTGTTGGTGGAAGGGTCAGGCTTTTGAGCTTCACAGAGCTCTTCTTCAGGTCTGGAGAAGGAAACTAGAGAGTCCAAGCTAAATACAAAGTGGGACAGATTGTTAAGCATAAGGGATTCACACATGCTGTAGGGGACCACTTCAAATGAAGTGGGCAATGAACACCTGTGCAGACATAGGACAATGGAGTTAGCAGGGTGTGTTACAAGTTGTTGTAATGGGCCATAAAACCTGTACTTGTTAAGTCTGTGGTTTTTAGGGTTCAGTAGAGTTATGGGTTCAAAAGACGAGATTGGGAATTAAGAGGTGTTATGCAGGTATCCTTTGAGGATGAGGACTGAGGGGTCAGATATGGAGTGATTGCCTACAGATGATGCAGATAAGACTCAGGTGTTTCTAATACTGCAATCTTTAGACAAGAGTGTAAGTGTGTCTGATCACTGTCTCAATATAGCTTTTAGTATCACCTGAACTTTAGACAGTATTGCCAATTCTCATGATACTTGGTGAACTTATTACGGTTGCAGCCCACAGATGAATGTGATTAAATGAGAATCAGATCATGGGTGGGCAAACTTTTTGGCCCAAGGGCCACATCTGGGAATAGAAATTGTATGGCGGGCCATGAATGCTCAAATTGGGGTTGGGGTGCAGGGAGAAGGGTGAGGGCTCTGACTGGGGGTGTGACCTCTGGGGTGGGGCTGAGGAGTTTGGTGTTTAGGATGGTGGGACTAAGGGGTTCAGAAGGCAGGAGAGGGATCAGGAGTGGGGTGTGGGGGCTGGGGGTGCAGGCTCTCGGGTGGGGCTGAGGAATTTGGGGTGCAGGAGGGTGCTCTGGGCTGGGTTTAGAGGGGGATCAGAGCTGGTGCTTACCTCAAGCAGCTCCTGGAAACAGCAGCATGTCCCCCCTCTGGCTCCTATGTGGAGATGCAGCCAGGTGCCTCTGTGCACTGCCCCCTCTGCAGGCCCTGTCCCCACAGCTCCCATTGGCCTTGGTTCCCGGGCAATAGTAGCTGTGGGGGTGGTGCCTATGGAGGGAGCAGTACGTGGAGTGGAACCGCCTATGCATAGGAGCTGGAGGGGGGACATGCGACTGCTTCTGGAAGACACATGGAGCGGCCTCCAAACCTGCTTCCCGGCTGGGTGCCAGAGCACCGAAGTGGGGTAAGCCCCAGACCCTGCTCCCCAGTGGGAGCTCAAGGATCTGGCCTCCGGGCCATAGTTTGCCCATCCCCGAGTTAGATACAGCCCTGAAGCGTATGCCTTCTTGTGTACAATTTTATGAGGTACTAGGTTCCAAAAAGTAGAGCTCCCAGGGCTAGGAAGTTACCACATGACTGAGTGGTAAATAAAAACCTAGATGAATTAATGCCTATAACCTCTATACAGTCCTCAAACTTGGTTCTATGAGTCAGAATTTTGGATGTACTTCCATCTGCTGCTGGGATGTACTAACTGTTTAGAAAAGTGTTTAATACAAAGGCTGTACACAATGGAGCTAAAATGAGTGTCATACACAGCACTATTCTAGAGTTTTCCTAAAAACCGTATTCCATCCCAAACCTTGTGTTCCTTTCCCTGAATCCTTCCACAAGCTTTAACTTGACGTAAACTAGCATGATGTCTTTGTGACGTTTTTCCCATGTGCTGAGATTGTCCCTCATCCTTGTCCATCATCAGATGTGGATAAAACCTATTAGTAAAATGCTTGTTAAGCTTATGTTTTGGAATATTAGTGGAGAATAGGCCAAGCTCTGTCTATCTGTGCAAATGAACCTGTTGCTGTCAAAGACTGTCAGCAATTGATCCCCCTAAATCGGTACTTGGAATAATGCTAGTGCAAATGAGCAAACCATCTTTCTCTCCTGAAGATTTCAGATTTGTCTTTGTGGGGTTTTTTTCTTTACATGAAAAAGGCCTGATCTACTCTTTGTCTCCGAGGAAAAAGGAACAGTTGTGTCTTATGTCTATACATACAGTGATGCAGTGGCACAGCTGTTATCCATAGCGGTGCGCCGCTGCAGTGTGTATGGTGAAGAGGCTTTACTGCTCACCAGAATCCACATATTAAAAAAACACTTCTGTATAAGCGCTTTTCAATCAGTGAAACCATTTTCAGTTATTCAGGTGTTCCCTCTCCCCTCCCTGAGTCAGTCTCCCTTCCTCCTGGGTTGCCAACTGGGGGGTTGGATGTATTCCTCCAGATTTCATCACATGACATAATCTTTAATTAAATATTAATATTTAATTGCTGGAGACTCCAGACCAATCTTGGAGGGCTGGCAACCTAGTGGCAGGTGGCTGGCTCTGACAGAAGGAAGGGAACGTCCCTTTCGCGGGGCCTTAGTGTCCTTTGAGGGAATCTGTCTCCTCCACCCTCCAATGAGGCAGAGCCCGGGGGCGGTGCTCGGACTTGAGTGTCCCAGTGAGCGAGTCTGAAGTTTCCTTTCCCCGAGGCGGGGGGGACGAACTCGGACCTGCAGCTCCCTGCTGGGGCAGCTCCGTCACTTGGAGGGCCCGACCGGGGCACAAAAGGGTGGAACGCGCCACCGACTCGTAGCCAATTCCGTGTCTCGGTCGCGATTCAAACCCGGCGACCTGGCCAATGGGGACTGTTGGCGCCCAGCAGCTCGCAGGAAGGGGCGGGGCTGCGGCCGAAGCTCCGCGCGCGCCAGCGGCCCTGTAACCGTCGCTCACGGTGGTGGTTTACCGTAGCTCGTCGACGGTCCGGTCCGCTCGGCCCGGCCGTGTCGCAGAGGCGATTCCTGCCAGGCCAGGTGGGGGCGGCAGCCCAGGTAAGGATCCGGGACTGAGGGCAGGTGGGGACCAGGACACGCCCCCGTAGCGGCTTTCCCGGGAGGAAGGGCACCGTCCTGTCGCTTCCTCTCTTCCCCTCCCCCACGCTCTGGGGCCTCGCGGTGCCGAGACGTTTCGCTCTGTGCTTTTGGGTGCTGGCGTTAAACTGCTCCCGTCCCGTCCCCCCCCCCCCCGAGCCTCTCTCGCCCCTGTTTGTTCCGCTCGTTCGCAAACCCGCTGGTGGCGTTCGCATCCCCGAGCGGGCGGTGACCGGTTCCGTTATCCGCCCTCCCCTCCCGTTTGTACGCGGCTGGGGGCGGACAGTGACCAGAGGGAGGCTCGTGGCGGGGCAGCCCCGCGAGCTGAAGCGTCCATGAAAACAGGCGTGTAGCGCCCTCTCCAGCGGGCGAGACTGGCCGGCTCCCCTCTGGGGCGGGGCTGTCCCCCCCCCTTACACCCTGTCAAAGAGCCGGACGACGACTGGGTGCCTCGCCTCGTCCGAGCTGACGAGCGAGGCGCAGGCGGGGGCTGAGACGCTGGCGCCGGGGGGAGCGCGGGATGCTGCGAAACAAACAAGAGCGAGACTTTATATCGCGCGCAAAAGCGGGGCTTCGGGGGGGGGCTGCAGAGGAAAGTGATGGCCCCGGGTCGTTTCCTCGTCCCCTTCCATTCTCTTTACTCGCACGGCCGGGGGAGGATTCCCGATCCACAAAGCAAACTTGAGATCTGGTTGTTCCATTTCCATGTCGTGCTCTAGCCATTGATCATTGAAGCGTTTCTGTCAAGTTAAATGGGAAAAGTTTAAATAATGACGTTTTCCCTCCATTTTGAATGGTTCTGGTTGAAAGTATATTTAAAGGGAACGAATGCACCCTTCTCTACTATCTTCAAGATTCGCCTTACAAAGGCTGGCAGGTTTTCTCTTCAGTTGGGTATTTGGTAGTTGTCAGTGATGGTCTTTGTCAGTTGCTTTTAAATTTAAAATGTAAATACTGTATAGAAATGGGGAGATGGAGTGGTGTTGCTGTCTTTTCTTCTTTGCCTGTGCCCCTTAACGCGACAAAAAACTAGGTACTAATTTTTTGGTAAGGCTGGTGTGAAAGATACTATGCAAAATACTTTTGTGTTAGATACACCAACTAATGTTTTGACTTGACACCCAACTATTTTACTATACTATTTTGGTATATGTAATATAAGGATAGTTAAAGTCAGATCAAAGTATTGTTTTGTTTTTGCTCTAAGCCAATTTAAGTTTGCTTGCAAGCACATTTTATTTTCCAGATTTTGTAAATGCATTAAATTACATGTAAAAATGTATAATCTGACTTTTTAAAAATAGTATTAAGATAGTATTTTAGTCCTCTTAGTTCTTAAAAAGTTAGCTTGCTGATTCCATTCTTTCTAATCAAATCTCTAAATTGGCACTATACAAATAATTAAGATTGTAAATGTAATTATGGTTGGGCCTGAAGTTTTTGTATTCAGGTTTGTTGATTTAATGTGAAAGTGGCATGAGTGATGGTGTGGGCAAACATAATCTCCTAGACCCCAATTGTACAAAAATGTACATATGTACTGTGAGAACTTCTTCCATTGAAGGCCATGCCTTAGTGAGTATTGTGGAGAGCTTTTCCTAAAGGGTGATTAAATATTATTTAAGTACTGTACAGTCCATGGCCTGGAAACTGCACTGTGAAACTAAAATGCAAAAGACAGTTTGAAGAGCAGCTAGAGAACATGTTGACCATAGGAGGACTGATGATATAACCTAGCATAGAGACAGCCACTCTTCATTAAAAATGTTCACTGCTGTTAGTGGTGGGAACAGTAGTATGGGTAAGGTCCCATTGACTGCTGATGCTTTAACTTAATCATAGGTTTCAGAGTAGCAGCCGTGTTAGTCTGTGTTCGCAAAAAGAAAAGGAGTACTTGTGGCACCTTAGAGACTAACCAATTTATTTGAGCATAAGCTTTCATGAGCTACATCTGATGAAGTGAACTGTAGCTCACGAAAGCTTATGCTCAAATAAATTGGTTAGTCTCTAAGGTGCCACAAGTACTCCTTTTAACTTTAATCATGTTACCTAATCAGGTCCAGATTACACAATGGTTAAAATGGTGGTAGATGCCAGCATTTACGTGTGCAAAACAAGTAGCCAGACAAATAGTGGAAATGGTGGTCTTAAAATTATGTGTCTTACAGAATGTTTGAACACAAAACTAAGAATAAACTAACTTCTCCTTTGTGAATACCTGCTGTTCCATTAGATATGACTACTGGCATGTTCTTCCTTATCTTCAAAGTATGGAGAGTCTCTCTTCACCTTCTGTCTTCTGAAAAACTAGCCTTCTCTTCTAGTATGCACAGCATAACGCATAAATGTTCAGCTCTCCTCAATATTTCCTCCTCAATGTTTCTGCTCAATATGGCAAAGCTGTGGGTTCCTTTGGCATTCTCCCAACATTTCCAAACAGGAAAGGTTTTTCAGTTTTATTTCTCCCTTCAGTCCTGGTAGGGGGATGGGCTACTAAAGGATTCTGAGGGAAGACAGTATTATTGGATGCCCATTCAGTGGTTCAAAGGGGCTATAGCTCTTTCTGCATTCCACAGCAGCAAGAGTGCAAGGAGGCCTTAAATTGCTTAAGGGTAACATTTTGGTGGTAAAAAGAAAAGGAGGACTTGTGGCACCTTAGAGACTAACCAATTTATTAGAGCAATTTATTATTATATTATTATAGAGCAATTTATTAGTCTCTAAGGTGCCACAAGTCCTCCTTTTCTTTTTGCGAATACAGACTAACACGGCTGTTACTCTGAAACCTGTCATTTTGGTGGTAGGACCTGGTCTTTTGGAAAGCATTTTCCTGCCTCTTTCTCTCTTAGCTAGTCCAAAGATCAGGTCAGTAAGAAGGGCAGGAGGCCTCCTGTATGCGTCCCTGTTGTGTGGCCTCTGAATATTCATGTGTCTCTCTAGCTCACTTTATGCATGTGTCATTCAGCACCAGAGGTAGCAGTACCTCCGAACCAGCTCTAAAACTTCTGATGGCTCTCTAATTTGAAAGCATCCTCAAGATCCTCACCCCTTTTGGGCTATCAGCATTGGATCCTGAGCTCTCACAGAAAGAGGTTGGGAGTGGGATAAGACAGAAAACAAATCCAATACCTTCAAATAAATCGGATTTACAGATCGGAATTAGTTTGCCCATTCTTTTAGGGCAGACTGGCGATCCAGTGTATTGAATATTTTGTTCTTCTGGGTCCCTCAGTATGTGTTTGGGAGGCCTTGTTTATTCTGCTGTTTTACCAGACCTTTATTGGTCTTTCTCAGGGATGCAACAGAATAGTTTTGCGCCTTTTGCCGATGCCAGTAGAACTTCTATTTTCTGTCCACCTCCCTTGAAGCATATGATCAGTGTGACCTAACCCTATAAACCTCTTTACCACACTTTCCACTGGCTTTACTCAACAGTGCGATGAAGTGATCTTGTCCATACCTCTAGCGTGACTTATTACTCAAATAACTGGAATCTGAAGGTAGAGGCTATGTAACTACTTTGATTGTGGCATCCATGAACTCAACAAAAATGAAGATTACCTGGAATAGGAAAGTCCTGGAATTGATGTTTTCATTCTAGGACTTCAGTCAGATGGTCTCCTATGTTGGAATAGTGGAGAGAAAACAAAATGAACATCTAGTTATATCACATAATAATTAAGAAAGGCCCACACAACCTTAATTTGGCCCCTTTTGGAGGAGTATATGCATTATAATACAGTCTCAGTGGCAAAGAACTGAGAGCTGCAGGGAGAGCCTCTGCTTTTGCTGCTGCCTCTCTGCACAGAGCTAAAGCAGAAGCCCCTCCCTGCAGCTCCCAGCTGTTTGCTGTTGCAGTGGAGCTAACTCCTGGGAGCTGCAGGGATTGGCCCCTGAGGGTAGTGGGGAGTTTGCTGGTGGTCGGGGGACATGACTCAAACTGTTATGGGGGCGAACCTTTAAACTGTGCCCTCCACCCTCAGTAGGCACTAGTGGTCTCTGGCAGAAACCCCTAGCCCTGCTGCAGGGCAGAAGCCCCGAACCTCCCCTCCCTCTACCCAGTCTGGTAGTCAGAGAATGGGGGAAAGTAGGCGGGCGGTGGTGGCTCCATGAGCCATACTTTAACTGTAAAAGAGACGCATGTAACTCATGAGCCACAGTTTGGCCACCCCATGCTATATAATGTGAAGTACTTGAGGGGGAAATCGGGCCCGGGGGGGAGGGTCTCAAATTGGGCACCCAAAAATAGTGGATACTTTTGACTAGGGTGACTGTATTTTCCTATGCTGAATACGGGACACCTGGTAAAATTACTCTGATTGCCGTTGAACTCACTTGAATAAATCAGAACTATGCAGTACAAACATTTAAATTAACATCAAGTTGACTGAGCCCCCGTTAAAAAGAAATACTTCCTAGTTGGATTTATTTTATTTACCTTCTTATCTTTTAAGACTTTCGGGTTCATAGGGGGAGGGTTGACACACACACACACTCTGGTACCTCTTGCTCATGCTGGAGGGGTGGGGAGGGGTGTTGACCAAGCAACCCAACCCTACCTCGCCAGCACTTGGTGCCCTCATGCCTGGCTGGGCCCCTGGGATGGACCCGCCTCTCCTGGTACCTGGCACCGGGTCTTCCCAAGACAACACACAGAATGTGGCCAGCAGAAGCTTTTTGGCACTGTGCAGGAGGGAAGGAATGGGAGCTGCTTCCAGCTGTGGGTGGGGAGGGATGACCTGGCCTGTGTCTTTCAGGGCTCATCTCTTCCCTGTGGCCACCCCCTCCATCCCCACCCCCAGTGGCTGGAAGGAGCTTGTCCCTTCCTGCTGGCACAGTGTTGAAAGGCAGCTAACACCTCCAGGCTGCTGCTGGCCACTTGACATAAGCCAGTAGCCTCCATCTACAGCATGGGCAGAAAGGGGTTAAGTTCCAACGACTATGCACCAGGGCCCAGGGAACCTGATTGCAGGAGCTTCAAGGAACTGGCCAGAGAGGTGGCTCAGCAGGGGAAGGTGCTTAGGGGACAGAGCAGCCCTGTGCTCCCTGGGGGCAGGACCCAGGGTGAGGGGCAGTGTGTCACCATAAATTATGGTGCCCTATGTATGTGTGTGTGTGGGGGGGGTGTTCATGCTCAAGGGCTGCAGAACCGTGGAGACAGGAGCTGTGGAGGCTGCTCACATGGGGAGGCTGGGGGGGGCCTCACATGGGGAGGCTGGCACCAGCAGCAGGAAGTGGAGCAACCCAGCCTAGTCCTCTCCCCCCGCCCCAGGTGTGTTGCTTGGGTGCAAGGGGGGGTTGGGGAAAGGACTGTCCCCCGCACTCACAGGTAATGCGGGGCCACTCCACTTCTTGACGGCTGGTTCGGCTTCCCCCGCCCTGCCCCCAGGTGTGTTGCTTGAGGCGGGGAGAACCGACCCCTGCATTCATCGGCAGTGGGAAGTGAAGCAACTCGGCTGGGAGCTGGCAGAGTGGAGCGGGCTGGGGCCGGATTGCTCCGCTTCCTGCTGGTGAGTGCAGGGTCTGGCCTGACCCCTGCTGCTGGTGCAGGCCCCCTGCTAATCCTCCAGGCAGCGTCCCTTGCTGGAGAAGAGGCTTGCGGGGAAGAGGTGGAATAGGGGCGGAGCAGGGGGGAAGACTAAGAGGCGGGGAGGAGGGAGTTGTCCCTGGCCCCACACTCCCTGTAGGGACGGCCCTGCCCCTTGCAGTGGCTGCAGCCGGCCTGGTGGGGGCAGGCAGTGGTTGGGGGATAGAGCTGGCTGTCAGAGCTGGTGCTGCCGCGTATGCAGCACGCAGCTGTGTAGGGCACCATGAAATTTGGGACAATTTGGTGCCCCAAATTTCATGGTGCCCTACGCAGCTGCGTATGCCGAGGGACAGCTCTGCTGAGGGGGGTGGGTGAAGAGGGTGCTAAGCCCCTGCCCGATGGGCTGCTTGGAGCCTGCAGGTTCAGGCTGAGCAGGCTGGAAATGGCTTCCTCGTCCTTTCCCCCGCCATTCCAGAGCTTAGCAGAGAGAGCCTTCCTTGTGCCAGCGCTATGTGGGGCTTTGACACAGGCAGGACTGGGCTCCGCTTGGCTAGCACCCCAGGCCAGAGGGTTTTGGGCTTTCCCAGGGTGTTGGCCCAGCCACTGGCGGAGGGGGGGAAGGAAGGAGCCTGCTGGCCGGGCTGTTGGTGAGCTCAGCGCTCCGACCAGGGGCTGGTTCTCTGTGCAGCGCTGGGAGTGGGATGCGCTCCAGTTGGGGGGATATGGAGAAGCAGTAGGGCTCAGGGAGCTGAAGGAGCAAAGCAGGGAGGAGCTGATGGGTGGGTAGCAGAGGCAACACCTAACCAACTGCTGCCTGGCATCTGCCCACACACAACAGCCACTGCAGTCAGTGCTGGTCAGAAATGGGACAGATGGGCGGGGCCCTGCTGGCTAAGAGCCAGCACGCAGCAGGGGCTGTGCTGATGGACCAGCAGGAGGAGTGGCTAGCCCCACGCGTTGCATCTTCATCCCGCTACCAGACTCACGCACACACCCCCACCGTCAGCTGCTGGATCCCCCCACTCACCACTGGTGGGTGGGAGGCTGGCAAGCAGGGATCCGGCCAACAGCAGGACCTGCTGAGACTGATGGGAGAGGAGTGGGGAGACGGAAAATACAGGACAGTTTGCCCATTTTGCAGAAAAAAGGACACCTGCAGGAGGGTTTAAATACAGGACTGTCCCTTTAAAAACAGGACATCTGGTCATTTTACTTTTGATCTTAATCTGTCTATCAACTCCCCATATGTGAAATGGGGATAATATCTCCATATCTCATAAGTATTGTGAAAATACATAAATAAATGGTTGCAAAGCACTCAGATATTATCATGATGTATACCATAGAAAAAGCCATGAGGAAATTTAATAATTTTCTCTTCAGAGCAGTTTCAATAATGTGCATTAAATAAGACATGAGGCAGTATGTCATTCAATATGGATAATACAGCTGCTCTTTCAGTGAGTACCATCCATCCTGTGCACTGAATGAGGTAGGGATCTTGTGGAAAAAATAGTTTGTGATCATGTCATTAAGGACTGTATCATAATATATTCTCTGGGGGCACATGGATTAAAGTTGCACAAGCAACTTTAATTCTGGTATTTCCTAAATTCTGAGTGCTTGACTTGGCAATCTTAATAATGTTCTTTTAAAATAGGTTTTTTGTTTTGGTGCATAATATGGATAACACACGTAGATTCAACAGATTTGGAATGCTTTATTTTTGCATTCCGGAATAGACCATCACAATTGTGCTTCTGTATAGAAAGATTAGGGGAAAAAAGGTGGGAATGAAGGTCTGGCTTAAATTTGTCATTTGATGTACTTTTTTTTAGGGATTCTTTTGGAAAATGCCAAACAGAAGATTTGCGGCTGGTGAGGTGGTGATGGGTCGTTGGCCAGGAAGTGTCCTCTATTATGAAGTACAAATAACTAGCTATAATGACCTCACTCACTTTTACACTGTTCAGTACAAAGATGGAACTGAGCTTGAGTTGAGGGAAAGCGATATAAGGGTAAGTGTTCATCTGTATAATAATATTTAGAATCCATACTGAAGTCCTGACTAAGTTCAAAATGTGTACTATATTAAAAGTTTTAAGAACTTTGATCCCATTTGCTATCTAGAAAACTTGGTGATATATTTTGAAAATGAAGGCCCAGGCCTGCAAGTATTCCACAAATAGAGCTCCCATTACAGGACTGTACCACACAATTGTGGAATTGCCTACAGAGCTGTTAGCTAGATTTTTGTTAAGTAAGCCAATTTAAAAAACAAAATCTAAGTTTCTTTTAAAATACCCTTTTTAAAATAGTATGTACAGAGCAATTAAAAAAATACTCTTTTCGTAAGGGTATTCTGCTCCAATGATGACTAGTAGAGTTCTTAAGGATGAGGAGAATAACACCAAACATCCTAAAAGAAAAGGAGTACTTGTGGCACCTTAGAGACTAACACATTTATTTGAGGGGGGAAAAAACCTTTTGTAGTGATAATCAAGGTGGGCCATTTCCAGCACGTCTGAGGAACAGTGGGGGAGGCGAGGAAATAAACATGGAAATAGTTTTACTTTGTGTAATGACCTATCCAATACCAGTCTTTATTCAAGCCTAAGTTAATTGTATCCAGTTTGCAAATTAATTCCAATTCAGCAGTCTCTCGTTGGAGTCTGTTTTTGAAGTTTTTTTGTTGAAGAATTGCCACTCTTAGGTCTGTAATCGAGTGACCAAAGAGATTGAAGTGTTCTCTGACTGGTTTTTGAATGTTATAATTCTTGACATCTGATTTGTGTCCATTTATTCTTTTACGTAGAGATTGTCCAGTTTGACCAATGTACATGGCAGAGGGGCATTGCTGGCACATGATGGCATATATCACATTGGTAGATGTGCAGGTGAACAAGCCTCTGATAGTGTGGCTGATGTGATTAGGCCCTATGATGGTGTCCCCTGAATAGATATGTGGACACAGTTGGCAACGGGCTCAGGCCCATCCCTCTCCTCCTTACTCTATGCCATGTGCCTGCTTCTTGCCTCTTAAATTTGTTCAGTTGCTATTACTTGTGAATGCCTTCCTGTAGGACCTGCCTATGAGTTTCCCTTGAATGTAATATCTATGTGCTAATGCGTGAGACAGGAAGTCAACTGACAGCAGCAGAATGCTAAAACTGAATAGACACCAAATGCTGTCAAATGCATAAAGTACACAGGGAGGAAGACATTTCCATTATAATATTACAGATAGAAGGTACAACCTTTTTAGACATAGTTTTTAAGTGGATGGTACTCTAAGATACTGCTTAATCTTGACCCTTACATACGAGCTGCAAAAGAATGGAAGGAAGTATACTTCCTTTTTTTGTGTGTTTTTGTTTTTTTTGTGTAATGGCTTGAAAGTTGTTTTTTAAAAAGATCTTTCAGATAGTAGGTCTAATTTTTAGATGGCAGTCTTGTCTTCTGTAGTTGGCTGTGTTGCACAAGAAAAAATGGGACTCTGAATTCTCCACTAGAGATGGTAATTGTGGTTGTGTATTGTAGACTTGGGTGAGGCGTTTTCATCGGTGTGTTATCAGGTGCTTACTCCAGAGATAATCTAGATGACGCGGTGGGAAAAATGCCTGAATCCTCTCAACATTTCAGTTTCCACCATTGGTAACTCGTGGAATTATGCTGAATTGTACTCTCTGTTGAAGTCTTAAATAGTCTAAAGTGGGTGAAAGATGAAGGAAAGGTCATTTTAATTTATAAGCAAGTTATTTAAAATCGCTGTTCAACACCAAAGAGTCAAAGGAATTATGTGAACTCTTTTTGTTCAAATGAGAATCTGTTTGTTAGGGGTTTCTTATGGCTACTGATGAGGTTAGAATTGTTTTAGAAAGAAAAAATATGTTTAAATGATAGGAAGCATGCATATGAGGACTAATGAAAGCTTGTTCCGTTCAGTTTGGGGCAGGGTTGCTATCTATTCTAAACACTGCTTTTCTGAACAACATTTAGCAATTTTGATAATGAAGGGAATAAAAATCTTCATTACCGTCATGGCTTTCACCACCACTCTTGGGACAAAAAAACTCCTCTCTTTCCTGATCCTGAAATATGTTCAGATCAGGTGAGGAGAAGGGACCAGAGATATTAACATCTCCTTGGCTGTGTCCTGAACAAGTCCTGATAAGAAAAGCTAAGGTTTCTACTACTGGTCCCTTCCTAATGTCAGTTTTTTCCATAATCTTTATCACTTTGAATGAATAGCTGTGCCTTTCAAAGTAGTCAGGTCCCCAAGCCATTGAGGATAAAATTTCCAAATAGTTCCCAAATGACTTAGACATTTAAATTTTTACTGAAAGTCAGTAGGATGTAGGTCTCTAAATCACTGTGGCCTTGTCATCATTATCAAAGACTGGTCGTTTCTTAATGCAAATTAGAAAATTGAGTTAGCGTCGGCCACCAACTTAACCTGCTAAATTGTGCGAAAGCTACAGATTACCTTGTCTTCACTAGGATTTGACCTCTAATAGCCTTACTCGAGTGAGGTAATGTCTACACTGGCAATTGAACGACAAAACTCTCTCTCCCCCCCCCCCACACACAAACATTTTGCTGGCGGTAAGCTCGCTTGGGTAGGAAGGTTTTTGTCGGCAGGAGAGCCGACAAAGAGTGGCTACACTGTGCGACTTTTAGCGGCATGGCTGTAGTGACACAGCCATGGCGCTAAAAGCTGTGTAGAGTAGAGTTAGCCTTAGACATACTTTTTTCCTAGTGAAGATACAATCTTAGGTGCTTTTGAAAACTTTACCCTTACAGTTTTATATGTGAAAAACAATATCTTAAACTCCATCCAGAAACCAGTGTGGATCCTGAAACTTTGGTGTTATGTGTTCTTAGTGAGAAATACTGCTTTTTAAATGGGCTGCCACATTCTACAGCACTCTGTTTCTAGGTTGATTTAAAGTGAGTTGCCTTGTGCAAAACACATTGCAGTAATCTAATCTTGGGGTGATAAATGCAGAAGTAACAGAGTTCACATCTGAATGAAGTGGTTTCAGTCTCCTGGTCAGATATCGATGAGTCTTCCTTACCACAGCTGCTAATAAATCATTGAGCAGCAGCTGGGAATTCAACCATACTGTCATGATGCAAACTTTAACAAGTAGTAGGCATGCACCTTACATTAAAGGGAAGATAATTGTTGTCATATCTCATTTTATAGTTGCTTCTCTCAGATTATGTTAGTTTTATTTTAGACTGAGGTCAAGTCTACACTGTAAACTTATATGGGTATAACTACGTCACTGAGGAATGTGAAAAATCCACATCACTGAGCAGTGCATTTATATCAAGCAAACTTCTGGTGTAGACAGCACTATGTTGAGAGGAGGGCTTCTCCTGTCAATATGTTAATCCACCTCAATGAGAGGCGGTACTTCTGTCGGAGGGAAAAGCCCTCCTGTTAGTGTAGTAGCAGCATCTTTGCAGAAGTTCCACAGCTAGGTCTCATCTGTGCGCCTAATCTCTACAATCTCAGGGAGAAGCCATTCAACAGAACTGGTTGAATCGATGACGGTGAAATAGAGCTGGGTGGTATTAGCGTACTGAAAATACTGTATTCCAGTCTTCCTCAGGGACCTGCGTACACACTGAACAACAGGGGAAACAAGTTAGAGTTCTGCAGAACTCCATGAGAGAGTACAGATGGCAGAAAATTTCCAAAAACTATGCTCTGCAATATCATAGAATCATAGAATATCAGGGTTGGAAGGGACCTCAGGAGGTCATCGAGTCCAACCCCCTGCTCAAAGCAGGACCAATCCCCAATTTTTGCCCCCGATCCCTAAATGGCCCCCTCAAGGATTGAGCTCACAACCCTGGGTTTAGCAGGCCAATGCTCAAACCACTGAGCTATCCCTCCCCCCCTTCTGATATCTGGAACAAGATCTCAGAAGGCAGCCTGTTTATTCCTGCTGGGATTGTGAGAAGAGTCAGTGGTATCATAGGCAGCTGACATGAAGACCTTGATCTTCACTGCTGCTAGAGGGAGAATGTATTACAATGTTGTTAGTGAAATCTCTGTGCTATACCCAGGTGTGCACCCAAATTTGGCAAGGATTAATGAGACCTGAAGCAACCATATACTTAAGCCTGTCTTGCCTCAGTTGCTTTGATATTAACCAGAAATGGAAGAATAGGGATTAAATACTAATGAGATTCAGCCATTTTGGTCTTATGGAATGTTAGCTGAGTAGGGAAGCTTTGCATTACCCCTGTGTCTGTTCAATTACTAGAGCTGAAAATTGAGTCCCTTTGAGTCCTAAATTTACTACAAATATTTAAACACTTTTATAGGTATTAGATGTTTAAAGCGGTACAAATATATGTTGAGAAATAACAGCTAAAGTTACTATGTCTAATTGTATCTTTATAACTCAACTTGTTCTTTCATTTAGAAAAAACTTTACAAATCATATTTAATGTTTCCTATTTCTTTCAGTCTGTGTCATCATTTAAACCTCGAAAAAGCAATTCTTCCTCCAGTTCTCCTTCCAGACGCAGTGGTAGCAGATCCAGATCTCGTTCTCCTGGTCGATCAGCAAAAGGCAAACGTCGTTCTTCCTCCCAAAGCAGAGAATCTAGAGATGAGAAAAAGAAAACCGTTCGGGAAACTAACTTAACTCTTCTGGTATTGGATTCATTTCTGATTGAGATCTGTCCACTTGCACTGATATGTACTATGTTCTATAAATATGTATAGTCTAAAATGACATTTTTTTAGAGGAGTGAAAACTTTGAAGATTTGGATCTGTGGGTATGTGTCTAGATTTAAAGAAAAAAATTAATAGCACTGTAAATAGAGGTTGAAACAGATTTCCTTCCCAGTTGCTATTATAAGCATAGTATTGCTTATGGTCAGGGCCTGGCTGTAGAATTATGCTCAGGAAGCTCCACTTTCATTTTAACAAAATAAATTTCCTAGCTTACATGGTTATGAAACTTGAAAATGTGTAAAGAGGATGCAGTAATACCTCCTTGAGTTTGCACAGAACTTGAAGCGCTAGTTCTAAGAGGTTTGAACTATCCCACTTATCTTAATTGTTGCTAATATTGAAATCTAAAGATGAATATCTGTGCCACACTGAAAATGTGGAGACAACATAAAGTCAAATTTAGTATCAAAATGAGCAGGTGCAGCAGAATTGATTATATTTATTTTCACATTTAATTAATTAAAAACCTGTATATTAAAAATTTATCTGAAGCTGCTGCAGAAAGTTGGGATTTTGGTGCAGAATTTAGGACTAACTTGCTGTGGAGTATATGGGGCCTTGCCTATGCATGAGGATGCATAAATGTTTTCATTATAAAGGATCATTTTCTGATAGCTTTTAGCTGTCAAACTTTTGGCTTTCAAGCTGAAATTTTGCACATTTGTTCTAACTTGGAAGTGAATTTGTGTTGAAAATTTTGATTAAAAATGGACTAGCAGCTTTTGAGAATGAAGATTAGCAGAGGTGACACATGTCTGCTTTTATAAGAACTTTGTTTTGAAGTGCTTCAGTGAGAAGAGATGGGAACTTGAAATAAGGGTGGGACATAGTTTCTAGTTTAAAAATGTGCCTTTCACTAATCCATTAAAATTATTTTTCGTTTGGCTGAGTTATAACTCCTTAAAAACATACTGTGGCTTGTGCTCTGGATTTTGTTTTATAATGACCTAATTTTCTAGCTTTCAGATGACTTAAAGGCCCAGGGCATAGCTTGTTGACAACATGCCCACATGCTGTGTTTCTGACTTGTGGCCCGCAATTCTCCTTCTGTGCATGAGGGTCCTCATAATGCAGAACAGTGGAGTTTCAACTTGCTTAAAGCTTAGGGAGCAGACATTTTGAACACTGGCATGGTAGGAGTGACTAGCTCGTGAAGAATTCATAATTTTGTTCTGTCTCCTTAGCTACAGGCAGGTTTTTCTGAGCCTCCCTGCTGTGAAGCAGAAACTGAAACCAAAACCAAAATTTTATTTGATCAGTTAGATTTTTCAAAAGCTGTGTAGCCAGACTTCAGGTTTGTCTGAAGGACATATTTGGCTCCTATTTTTACTGTGGAAAGGTATAAGTTAAGTGGCATCTTTTTGACTTGGCAGGTCTGCTCCTTTTTTGTATATCTCTGCAGAACAAACAATTTTGGGAGAGTGAATTAGCTTGCGTAACAAAATGGTTAAATGGACACACTTTTTGTAATTGACGTTTCAGTTCACTGAGTTAAAAGTGATTTGGGAACTGTACCTACCCCTGAATTCCCCCAATTGATTTTTCTGATTTATTATTTTCCTACTTTTAAAGGAGTTCTCTCCCCTATTTCCTTTAAGACGCATCCAAACAGTGGAGATTGCCTCTACTTGTTTTTCAGAAAAAGGCTGTCAGGTGCTCAAAGTAAACAAATGGGGAGGGATAACAAAATACCTTCTCTATTTTTTTTAATTACAGTAGTCTACTGTTGTTACAAACACTACTGTTGGCAAATATTTTTTTAATTGTTCATTATGTACTTCAATGGTCGCATTTAAAAATTCACTTTCTTCTTCTAACTAGAAACTGAATGAGAACAACACTAGCAGGTACAATGGTGAACCTGATAGTACAGAAAGGAATGATACTTCCTACAAAATATTACAGGTGAGAGAGCTAAGAACTGTATGTCTTATGACCACAGTAAATCTGCAGCATTACTAGAAAATAGTGTTTGTTATTAGTATGGTGCTAAGCATTTTACAGATTGGTATGAAGATGAGATTCTGTCCTAATGAGATTATTTACTATCTAAATGGACAATATATAAATTAAGGGGAGGGCTTTGGAATGCAACACACAGCCAAGAAGAGATTGAATAGTGAAGTTTAGCACTCATTTCACTAATTCCATGGCTGCTTTTTAAAATAATTTCTTCTAGCAGGGGAAGGTGGTCATTTAGGTTAACACTCATCTGAAGGGAGGACTAGGGCTTGTAGAATTGGAAAGGGTGGAGACAGCAGATGTGCTTATTAAGCAGAATGTTTGCCTTTTGGCTGTCTTCTCTTCTACTGCTAATATAGTTGAATACCTTTTAACTGAGGAAAAATGCATTGTACTTCAGTGCTCAGATCTGAGTAATGTTCTCTTGATTACACCACTCTGTAAAATAAGACATGGTAATTGTTTGGTTTTTGTAACCTTTTGTTCTTTATCAGCAGAAAGTTGAATCAGAGCTAGAAATTGGGCATGTGCTTGACCAGTATACCTTACATCCAAGAAGACAGAAGAAAAAGGAAGAAATATTTTTGGAACAGAGAGTTTTTGAGACAGCAAAAACTACTGAAAAAGTATCAACACAAACAAAGGAGCTCGAGTTTGGTGGAAGAATTGGTATGTATGTTAACAATAGTGATAGTCACAGATTTATTTTTACTTGATATCACGTTGCCATTCTCAAAGATTCCCTTCTTTCTCCCCCAATTATGGTCATTCATCTGATGCTACTGTATCTTGTTTGCCTTTGGTGACCTTGATACCTCACACTTGGTTCTGTTGTGACCTTCTGTGAGGCAGATGAGCGATTATCATGATCTTTCTACTGCATGTTGGGATACTCCTTGAAGTTACTAGAGTAAGCATCTTTAAATTTCATAATTTGAAAAGCCAGTTGTCTCAAACTCAGATATTCTACCTTTTGGAGAACTACTGAAGGCAAATGTACTTTACTTCAATGGAATTAGTATGATCAGTTTATTTTTTTTAAAAGACAATTGCAAAATAACTGGGTTTAATGCTGTAAAAATAAGACAAGGAAAATTTTGGCTGAATAAGGGGTGGTGAAAGATTTCTGACCATTAGTTGATTGAAATCTGGAATAGTTTACAAAGGGAAATAGTGGAGTACCATTGCTTTGGGACGCTGGGTTTTCAGTCTTACATTCTTTGTTATTACAGAAGTAGCCCTTTGGAGTTACAATTAGAGAGGACAAAACTAGAAAAAAATCCATGAGGGAAGCATTCTTGCACTTAGTTCTGTGAATACAGACACCTCGAATGTGGCACACACATTTTCACACAGTGCCTGTGCTAACCACCACTGCCTGTTGCATGTGGTGACTTATTTATTAATTTATACTACTGTAGTTGGACACAACCCTCGAATAAATCCCTTTATATCTATAGCTATATGGTGAACTGCTTTTATTAGCAGGTATTGGTAGGTAAGCAAGTCTAAGGGGGAAAAAAAGAGTTCAGGAGAGTTGGCAGCTTTTTAAAGATATATCCCAGTGCATAGGAAAGATAGGAAGTACAGTAAAAGATAACCCTGGCTTAACCAGGGGGTCTTCAATTACCTGAAGCTCAGACTCCTCCAAAAAGTGGAAAAAAAGTCAAATCATGGAAGATGTGGGGGGGGAAAAAAACCACAAGCGTTAGGGACAAAATTAGAAAGGCCAAAGGCACAAAACAAGATTAAACTAGCTAGGGACATAAAGGATAACAATAAAACATTTTACAAATACATTAGAAGCAAGATGACCAAGGATAAGATAGGCCCATTACTCCATGAGGAGGGAAAGACAATAACAGAAAACAATGGACAAAAGTGTTAAACACCTTTTTTGTTCCAGTTTTCACCAAAAAGGTTAGCAGTGATCTGACAACTAACATAATGAACATCAGTGTAAATTGGGTAGGATCTGAGGCTAAAATAGGGAAAAACAAGTTAAGAATGAACTTTCACAGGAAAATAAGACAAACACCTATCTATGGGTAAACACCTATCTATGGGTGAACACTTTTCAAAAAGCGATCACTCTATATCAGTCCTAATCCTTAAAGGAAACCTATACAACAAGATGAGCCTGGGAGCTTAAATTTATTACCCTGCTAGACATGGAAAAACATGGACTCGACAGATTTATGGCTTATTAAAACAATCTGTAATCCACTAACCCCCTTTTTTGTCCTATGACTGCAAAGATGTTAACAGGCCACTCTGCCTTGAATGGTCCTTTATCAGCGTGTGCTACTTATGCCAAGCAAACTGTTCCACCTTGCACTTTGTTGTGATGCTGGGAGCGCCTTTCCCAGATCTGAAGAGGAGCTCTGTGTGGCTCAAAAGCTTCTCTCTCACCAACAGAAGTTGGTCAAATAAAAGATACTACCTCACCTACCTTGTCTCTCTAATAGACATCTAAGGCCATGTCTACACTACCACTTTTGTCAGTATAACTATGTCCCTCAGGGGTGTGAAAAAAACACAGCACTGTGCAACATAAGTTACATCAACAGAAGTGCCAATGTGGACAGTGCAAATGGCAGGAGAGCGTCTCCTGTTGACATAGCTACTATAGAGGCGGTTTTATTATGTTGATGGGCAAGCTGTCTTCTGTTGGCATAGAGCAGCTACATAAGCAGTTTTACAGTGGCGCAACTGCACCGGTACAGCTGTAAGCTTGCTACTGTAGACATGGCCTAACTTAGACAAGTGAGATGGCTTAAGTCAGCAGGGACTGATGAAATACATCCTAGAATATTTAAGGAACTGGCTGAAGAGATCTCTGAGCCATCAGCAGTTATCATTGAGAACCTGGGGAGAATGGGAGAGATCAGAGGGAAAATATAATACCTATGAATAAAAGGGGGAATATGAACAACCAAGGGAATTATAAACCAGTCATCTTAACTTTGGTACTTGGAGGGATAGTGGAGCAAATAATCAAGTTGTGAGCACCTAGAAGATAAGGTGATAAATAACAGCCAACTTGGATTTGTCAAGAACAAATCATGTCAAACAAACCTAATATCCTTTGATGGCAATGAGCCTTGTGGATGGGAGGAAGAAGTAGATTTGATATCTCAGCTTTAATAAGGCTTTTAATACTGTCTCACTTGCCCATCTCATAAGCAAACTAGGGAAATCTAGCCTAGACAAACGTACCATGAGGTGGGTGCACAACTGGTTGTAAAATCATACTAAGGGTATGTCTACACTACGAAATTAGGTCGAATTTATAGAAGTTGGATTTTTTGAAAGCGATTTTATTCAGTCAATTGTGTGTGTCCCCACTTAAGACCATTAAGTAGGCGGAGTGCGTTCACAGTACTGAGGCTAGTGTGGACTTCCGGAGTGTTGCACTGTGGGTAGCTATCCCACAGTTCCCGCTGTCTCCGCCGCCCATTGGAATTCTGGGTTGAGATCCCAATGCCTGATGGGGCAAAAAACATTGTCGCGAGTGGTTCTGGGTATATGTCTTCAGGCCCCCCGCTCCTCCCCAAAAGCAATGGCAGACAATCGTTTTGTGCCTTTTTTTCCTGGGTTACCCGTGCAGATGCCATACCATGGCAAACATGGAGCCCGCTCAGCTCACCGTCACTGTACATCTCCTGGGTGCTGGCAGACGTGGGACTGCATTGCTACACAGCAGCAGCTCATTGCCTTGTGGCAGCAAATAGTGCAGTATGACTGGTAGCTGTCCTTGTCGTCTCCTGGGTGCTCTTGGCCGGCCTCGGTCAGGTCGATTGGCGCGCCTGGGCAGACAAGGGGTGCTCCTGGCAGACCTCAGTAAAGTCTGTCGGGGTGCCTGCAAATAAATGGGGGTGATGCAGGTCATTCTCTTCTTTAAGTTTTGTCTAATGGAGATTCAGTCTTGCCTGGAATATTGGCAGAGGGATAGCTCTGTGGTTTGAGCATTGGCCTGCTAAATCCAGGGTTGTGAGTTCAATCCTTGAGGGGACCATTCTGTCTC
The DNA here is from genome assembly GCF_965140285.1 of Lepidochelys kempii. NCBI lineage: Eukaryota > Metazoa > Chordata > Testudines > Cheloniidae > Lepidochelys > Lepidochelys kempii. Next base: position 159,546,094 of record NC_136382.1, read on the forward strand.
AGGCTGCTCTCCCAGCCAGCAGCACCATCTGCTGCTAGCCTACCCCTTGCTCCCCCCTCTCTCACTCCATGAAAGCAACAGCCAACAATTATTTCACGCCTTTTTCCTTGCGGGCGCCATATTGCTGTCAGCATTGTCATCCTTCTGCCACTTCCGCTTCCACTCTGCTCTCCTGCTCACGCCATACTACGGCAAGCATGGAGCCCGCTCAGATCACCGCGGCAGTTGTGACCGCTCTAAACACCACGTACATTATCATGCAGTATATGCAGAACCAGAACCTGCAAAAGCTGGCGAGTAGGCGATGGCCGGAGGCCCTCCACCGCATTCTTGGGTGTCTGGGTGAGGAGGGCGGTTGGTTACACAGGGGCTGCAGCGGTGGTCTGTGCTCCTGCTGCCTTTCCTGCACCTCAACCATATGCCGGAGCATATCAGTTTGATCCTCCAGTAGCCTCAGCATTGCATCCTGCCTCCTCTCATCACGCTGACGTCACCTCTCCTCTCGCTCGTCCCTCCTGTCCCCTTGCTCATCCCTCCTCTCGCTCCCTCCTGTCCTTGTGTTCATTTTGTGCTTTCCTGGACTCTGACATTGTCTCCCTCAGTGCACTGTGCTGGGCTCTTTCAGTGTGGGAGGCCTGCATGAGCTCAGAGAACATTTCATTGCGAGTGCGGTTTTTTCTGTCTTCTAATCTTTGATAGCCTCTGGGACGGAGATGATACGTGGAGCGATGAAACATTTGCAGCTGTGGGAGGGGGAAAAAAGATTAGTCTTTAAAAAGAGACACTTTAGAGAACAATGGGTAAACTTTCACAGTGAAGCAAGCTGTTAACATTACAGAGAACGTGTGCTTTCTTTACAAGGTTGCATTTTGCCTCTTATATTGAGGGCCTGCCGGTATGGTGTGAGAGATCACACATGCAGGGCCGGCGGGCAGCAGAATTCGGCTTGCAGGCAGATGTGGTAAGCCACAGTCTTTTGGCTTCTTTAACCTTCCTAACACGTGGGAATGGTTTCAAACAGCAGCACTCTCAGTTCACATACCAAGCACCTGTTGGGTTGGCCCTTTAAAATGGGTTGGCCATTTAAAAGGAGGGGCTGCGGTTTTCAGGTTAACGTTGTCAAAGTCAGATTCAGGACTCACATAATTTGTCAGACCACTCTGTTTATTAGCAAAGCGCTTTGCTAATGCACCCAGATGTGAGCCCCTCTCTGAGGCTCAAGATAAATTGCCTTTGGCTTAACTGTATAAATAAGTTAACATAAGAGACAAAAGAAAGCAGAAACTGACAAATATACATACATATCTTATTTGCATACTAACGTTTACCAATCTCCTAGCTCAGTAGGAGCTCTAAGTTAATTAGTTTGAGGACCCATTGTCTCACACTCCTTAATGTTTCTCTTCCTGACAACTATATTTCAACAAACCCTTCAAGTAGCATTTCTTTAATGAATTATAATTTCAATATAATTCATTCTACTTTCACAATCCCTCCTTTGGTCAAGCTTCGCAATGACCAACAATGACTGGGTTCCACATATCAATTGTTCTTTATCTCTTTGTTCATCAGTGATATTTAAAATCATCAAATTAGCACTCTGGTTTGGGGCAGTTATCTGTGTAGCATGCCTGACACAATTTTGGATACAACAGGAAAGTAACTGAAAACATACAAAAATTATTAGGATTCCAAACAGGAGAGTTAGGGCTCCTTGAAACAACCAGTTTCCTATACCAGAAAAATTGAAAAGTTTACTTAGCCACTTCCATAAAGAACTTGGCTCTTCGTGGGGAAGATATGCGGTTTGTTCTAAGTGGCTAGCACAATCTATTACCTCATTGGTGTTGTCTGGTATATACACACAGCAGTCTTTTCCAGTGAGAGCACAAGTCCCTCCTTTTGCCGCCAGCACTATGTCCAATGGCTGACGGTTTTGGAGGGCCATCTGTCGGATTGCCCCTGTTTCTTTGGCCAGGGCTGTTAAACTTTCTCCAGTTTCATTTGCCATTATTTCAACTACTGCTTGTAATCTTAGGAGCCTTTTTGCATGGTGTATTACTCCCCCTAATGGTATTAAGGAACTGCCAATGTTCCCAGGTTAAGGGGCTTATGTTATTTACATATCATTGGGCATCTGTTAAGGCCCTTCTTTTTCGCCTGAAATTGCGGAGGCGTTCTCGAGGGAAGGTTTCTAGCACTCAGAATTGTGGGAAGAGTCAGGCATTATAACAGATTCCTGACCAATTAGTTGTTAGTGCGGTATAAGCTCTGGTCCCACACACCCAGTGATAGTCTATTAAGGCCGGGAAGGGTTGGTTGCACCCATTTGTCATATAGGTGTTTGCAAAGGAGGAGTAGTATCCCCCAAAGGATACAGGGTAATTCTCCTTACGAGGAGTGGTGTTATTTGCATGACATTGAAAGATTGTATTGTTTTCACTAAGGTTACTATATGGGGAAACTATATGGGGATTGATTTCTCTGTTTGATCCCAGGGTGAGAAAAAATTCATATCTCCATACCCGGCCCGCCACTTTTTAGTTTTGTTTGAATAATCCCATACACCATTGGCCACAATATGCTGTAGGCAACTACTTTTCCCCAGATCCAGCCCTGTCCCATTACACACCCAACACCAATGACCCTTTCCCTCCCACCACACTTATCCATTTAGATGCATTTATTCCCACCGCTTCCCAAGTGTCATTGCTGTTCCATATTTTCTTAAACGGACGAGGCCCTCCAGTGAGGTCGGGGGACTTGAGTGGGATAGCGAGGACAGGAACACCAGTTTGAGAGTGGGCTGGGATGTGGCTACAGACCCAGCAATTAGAAATATTAAGGGTCTGAGCTATCCACACCTGCTGCTGGATATAAGAATTGTCATCGTGGTCTCCCCAGACCGTAAGATACCAGCAGCCGAGGAACAGGCAGAGGCACATGTTGGAGGCAAGGCTCTTCTGGTTCTGACAACCTCAACTGAGGGAACCGCAGTCACGGTTTTACGCCCACCAGGCAGTAGGCGCTAGGCTCGCTACTGCTTTTTTTTTTTTTTCGATTCGTCATCTGCTTCTGGCAACCCTTATGAGAGCATAGATTGTAAACTATTGCAGACTGTTCCTCTGCGTCGTCTTCTGGAGTCAAAATTGACTCTGCGTTGTCCTGAGGTGGTGACTGGTTCTCTGGGGATGGTGCCTTCTTACACTGTGAAGCATGTATCCATGCTGCGATGCCAGATAGTTTAACAGCCATCTGTGTAGTAAGCAGTACCTGATGAGGACCCTTCCACCGGGGCTCCAAGGCGTGCTTTCGATGATGGCGCTGTACGTAGACCCAATCACCTGGCTCGAGGTTGTGGCAAGCATCGGAGGTGGGTTCCGTGGGCCAGGCGACTCGAACCTGTGAATGGAAGTGACTTACAGCTTGCATTAGTCCCTTGCAATACTGAAGGAGTGCACTGTGACTCAAGTTCAAATCTGGAAAGGGAGTAATGGTAGTCATAGCTCGCATTGGGCATCCCATAACAATTTCAAAGGGACTTAATTTATGCCTTTGAGATGGAGTGGATCTCATGACCATAAGGGCTAATGGTAAGGCTACTGGCCAGCTTAATCCTGTAGAGTCACAAATTTTAGCAAGCTTATTCTTAAGTACACCATTTCGTCTTTCAACTGTACCTGCACTCTGTGGGTGGTAGGGACAGTGCAACAGGTGTTTGATATGCAATATATGGTCAAGGTGTTGAACAAGTTGTCAGGTAAAATGTGTACCCCGATCACTGGACAGAGTAGCAGGAATTCCCTTGGCAGGCATAATATGATTTAACAAACATTTGGCAACAGACAGTGAGTCAGCCTTGCGACAAGGAAAGGCTTCAATCCAACCAGAGAGTAAACATACCATAACCAATATAAATTCATATTGTTGACACTTAGGCATTTGTGCAAGACCGGTGCTTGAGGCAGGCCTCGGAACCCCTGGGCCACTTTTACAGGTTTACCAATATTATGGCTTTGGCAAATGGTACAGGCTGCACAGTGGCGGGCTGCAAAAGAGCTAAAATGGGGGGGCGCGTACCATCCTGTCTTTGTTACAGCAGAGACCATCCCCTCCTTTCCAACATGCAAAACACCGTGTAGCAGGGCGGCCAGAGATGGGTAGAGTGAAAAGGGGGCTACAAAGGCGCCAGTAGGTGAGCGCCAAAAGGAAGCGGGATGTAGAGAGCAACCTTGGGCAACCCAGGATTCTTTCTCGGTTTCTGGGGCAGAATCTTGGAGCACGGTGAGGTCAGTGAGGGACCAGGAGGGTAAGAGGAGAGCGGAGAACAAGGGAATCAGACACTTCGAGGAGGCGCACTGCAGCAGCCACAGCACGCAGGCAGGGGGGTAAACCTTGGGCAACAGGGTCTAAAGTGGCAGAGAAATAAGCCACTGGGCGGTTCTTTTCTCCGTGCATCTGAGTGAGAACTCCAAGTGCACACCCAGATTGTTCGTGGCAGAAAAGGGTAAAAGGCTTAGAATAGGCAGCCCTAAGGCAGGGGCAGAAGCCAAACCCTGTTTGAGGGAAACAAAGGCAGAATTGGCCTCAGGGGGCCACGGCATGGGGTCAGGCACAGAGAATCGAGTGAGTTCCTGGAGAGGTTTTGCAAGGGAGGCATATTGGGGAATCCGTTGTCTGGGGAATCCAGCCATGCCGAAAAACTTCCAGACCTGGCGTGGGGAGCGGGGTCGGGGAAAGCTAAGGATAGCTTGGAAGCGGGTGGGAGAAAGTGCACGGGAACCCTGGGAGAGGAGAAAGCCAAGGTATGTGACAGAAGCTTGACAGAGTTGTAGTTTAGAGCGAGAAGCTTTGTGACCCTTATTTGCTAGGGCAGTAAGGAGCACTAAAGAGTCAGTTTCAGAGGCAGACAATGAAGGGGAACAGAGGAGTTAGATCATCTACGTATTGGACTAGTGTGGACCTGGACGGGAAAACAAGGTCAGCAAGGTCTCGGGCTAATGCTTGGGAAAAATGTGACGGGCTTTCAGTATACCCCTGGGGCATTGTGGTCCATGTGTACTGTTGCCCCTTGTAAGAAAAGGCAAACAGGAACTGGGAGTCAGGGTGAACCGGGACAGAAAAGAAAGCAGAGCACAAATCAACAACAGTAAAATGAGTTGCATCTGGTGGGATAGAAGCCAGAATCTTTGAGAGGCAAGTTTTGATTCTGTCCACCTATGATTTGCCTCTTCCCACCACTGCATGAAACAATCAACCTCTCCTTTTGCCAATTTAGTTTTAGGTTGGCTGAGTTTGTCTTTTAAGATGTCTACTCTGTCTTTGTCGCAAGATGCTAACAGTGGCCACTGAATTTTGGGATTCTCCTGAGTTAGCCTTTTGCATTCCCATACACATCTCCCCACCCCCGCAGGTCAGCCTTTTGAAGCCATCCCCCACCCATGTCATGAGGTTTTCTGTTCATTAAAACACAACAATGCTAGCAACAAGACAAACACCACAGACAAACAACACAAAACACAGATCCATAGTGTTCTGAGTTATTCTTCCACTGGCGCCAGCTTGCTTGTAGAGTCTAAAAACAAAAGAAACAATTTCCACCCCCCTGGTGGGGACAGATTATTGCTTAATAATAATACCACTTTCTTTTACAAATTTCCTTGCTAATTGCAGGAAAAACAGAAGAATTACCTCCAGGCTATACTTTATTTTGTTCTATAGTCAGGCTAGTGAATTACCCCACTCACTGGTCATTTATGAAATTCATGAGGTGGTGTACCTCAGTTTCCCCTCTTGTGCAACAGACCATGTTTGCAATAGTATCTCTGCTGTACCAAGCAATAAGTTTATTCTCAGGTAATAGCTGAGACACAGCTTCAGATTTTAGCACTATACACACACACACACACTTTTCTCTTTTGCCTAACATCCCTTGCACTGTGATTACTCTTTTACACAACTGTACCCCGATTACACTTCCATCTTGTACAACTAGACACAACCAGGAGCAGCCAAGTTAAGTTCCAGTAGAAACCCCTTACATCCTTTAGTGATTTTGATTACATTACCCAATAGTCAAACAATTTTGATCAGATTCTCTCTCTGTCTGCTGCCTGCAGCAGTCCCTTATAGACCATTTCTGTGGGAAAAGGGCCCATTTTCCCTCAGAATAGCGGTAAAGGCTTCTGGGGACAGAAGTGTAGTGGTGGTAGTAGCCACTCGACCTGACCCCCTTAGCCTAGACCATTTTTCCAGAAATTTACAGGAGTCCGGACTCTTCCTAAAATACATAAACTGAGCCGGCGTTCCTTTAGGGAACTGTCCCGACTTAGACGTCTGGTTACCCATACAGGAGGACTTTATACACCAATCACACAAGAAGGAAAGTCGGGTTCGTCAGAGCGATGCCCGGTGCAACACACAAAAGGAGCCCACAGGCTACTGCCTCAATCGCCCTTGCTTTCACACCAAGGGTTTTACCCAAGATGCAGTGGAGCTGCGATTGTGCAGATTTCACTCACTCAGACTGTGGGGACAGGAACCCTTTGGTCAGCTGATCCCCGGACGGAGACGGCGCCCAGACTTAAACACACCACAGGGAGGACGGATAGACACAGAGACAAGACAGTCCTCAGTCCGGACAAAACACAGAAATAATTACTTGACCAGATTCCTGATGTCAGATCCCGGGATCCCTACCAGAACAGAGTGGGAACCAACAGGTTCAATGGCGTAGACTTCTCTGTGGTCATGCACCCTTCTGTTCTGGGGGAGGACCGCTCAGGCCAAATGCCCAGGTGCCGGCTTGCCATGGCCATCCTAAGAACAGTCAGGAGTCACACGGCCCCAGTGAAGACTGTTGCCATCTCAGTGGAACCTCCAAATTGTCAAAGTCAGATTCAGGACTCACATAATTTGTCAGACCACTCTGTTTATTAGCAAAGCGCTTTGCTAATGCACCCAGATGTGAGCCTCTCTCTGGGGCTCAAGATAACTTATTTATACAGCTAAGCCAAAGCCAATTTAACATAAGAGACAAAAGAAAGGAGAAACTGACAAATATACATACCTTATTTGCATACTAACGTTTACCAATCTCCTAGCTCAGTAGGAGCTCTAAGTTAATTAGTTTGAGGACCCATTGTCTGACACTCCTTAAATGTTTCTCTTCCTGACAACTATATTTCAACAAACCCTTCAAGTAGCATTTCTTTAATGAATTATAATTTCAATATAATTCATTCTACTTTCACAACATGCGGCACAAACCCAACTAACACCCCTCCCCACACACACCCCCAATTCTCTGGGTTGATCGCTTCACCCCTTTCCCCACCTCGTGGCTAACAGTGGGGATGATTTCAGCCACAGGCAAACAGCCCAGCAGGAACAGCCACCTCTGAATGTCCCCTTAATAAAATTCCCATGATTCCAGGTGACCATGAATGATATCACTCTCCTGAGGCTAACACAGAGAGATAAAGAACGGATGTTGCTTGAATGCCAGCAAACACTGAGACCATACGGTGCCATGCTTTGTTATACAATGATTCCAGACTACGTGCTGCTGGTCTGCTGTGGTAAAGTGTCCTACCATGGAGGACGGAATAAGGCTGCCCTCGCCAGAAACCTTTTGCAAAGGCTTTGGGAGTACATCCAGGAGAGCTTCATGGAGATGTCCCTGGAGGATTTCCGCTCCATCCCCATACCCGTTAACAGACTTTTCCAGTAGCTGTACCGGCCGCGAATGCATCCCAAGTCTTCAGGGCAAATTAATCATTAAACATGCTTGCTTTTAAACCGTGTATTATATTTACAAAGGTACACTCACTAGAGGTCCCTTCTCTGCCTTCTAGGTCCAGGAGCCCGCCTTCGGTGGGTTGGGACGTTACTAGATCCAGGGTGAGAAACAGGTCCTGGATGTCGGGGAAAATGGTTTCTCCGCTTGCTTGCTATGCTTCAGTCTCCTCATCTTCCTCATCCCCCAAAATCCGCATCCCTGTTGCGTGAGAGTCCATTGACAGAGTTCACGCACAGGGCTGGGGTAGTTGTAGGGGCACCCCTTAGAATTGCATGCAGCTCATCATAGAACTGGCATGTCTGGGGCTCTGACCCCGAGCAGCCGTTTGCCTCTCTGGTTCTTTGGTAGGCTTGCCTGAGCGCCTTAAGTTTCACACGGCACTGCTGCGGGTCCCTGTTATAGCCTCTGTCCTTCATGCCCTTGGAGATTTTTTTTCAAATATTTTGGCATTTTGTCTTTTCGAACGGAGTTCTGATAGCACGGATTTGTCTCCCCATACAGCAATCAGATCCACTACCTCCTGTTTGGTCCATGCTGGAGCTCTTTTGCGATTTTGGGACTGCATGGTCACCTGTACTGATCAGCTTGCCACGCTGGCCAAACAGGAAATGAAGTTCAAAAGTTTGCAGGGCTTTTCCTGTCTACCTGGCCAGTGCATCTGAGTTGAGAGTGCTGTCCAGAGCAGTCACAATGGAGCACCCTGGGATAGCTCCCGGAGGCCAATACCGTCAAATTGCATCCACACTACCCCAAATTGGACCCAGCAAGGTCGATTTCAGTGCTAATCCACTCATCGGGGAGGAGTACAGAAACCGGTTTTAAGAGCCCTTAAAGTCAGGAAAAAATGGCTTCGTAGTGTGGACGGGTGCAGGGCTAAACCGATCTAAACTGCTAAATCCGACCTAAACTCGCAATGTAGCCCAGGGCTCAGAGTAGTTATCAATGGTTCACAGTCAAGCTGGAAGGGCATATAGAGTGGGATCCTGCAGGAATCTGTCCTGGGTTGGTTCTATTCAATATCTTTTCAAATGATTTGGATAATAGCATAGAAAATAACGCTTATAAAATATATGGACGATAGCAAGCTAGGAGGGGTTGGAAGTGCTTTGGAGGTCAGGGTTAGAATTAAAAATTATCTTGACAAACTGGAGAAATGGTCTAAAATAAACAGGATGAAATTCAAGAAGGACAAATGCAAAGTACTACACTTAGGAAGGAATAATCTATTGCGCTGTAGCAGGATTTCAGACTGTTGGGGGAGAACGCGCCCTTTTGGTGAATGTGGCTTCTCATAGTAAGAGTGGCGAGGCCTAGCAGACAGAGATTAGGGAGCTTCCCTTGGTTGGGGCTAGAAGCTAGAGTCTATGGGGCTGCCCTTGGCCTCAGGGCTGTGGGGCCTAGTATTAGGCTATGGGGACCTGTGCCCACCCTACTCTACTAGGTCCCAACCCAGTGCCCTGCAGAACCTGTAGTCCTGGCTTCAGGCTTAGGTCCCTTGCTCAATAAACATGTTCCCTGGGCCACTTCATACCGTTTGTCCTGAATCCTGTAGTTCCTTCTGGGGTAGCAGCCTTCCATCTCTTGCATTCTCTGTGGTTGACTGGGGTCTTGATGTGGATTCAGTGCCTTCAGGCTCTGCAGGCTGGAGTTCTAGCAGCTCCCTGGTAGGAGCATGCATCTGCTCTCCTCAGTCAGCTCTGATTGAGCTAAGCTGCCACCTTTTATATACTGCTTCCAACTGGAGTATGCCCAGTGGGGGCGTGGGCTCCTGACCCCAAAGTGCATGGTTAACCCTTGCGGGGCTAGTGCAGGGTTGGCACACCCCCTCACATTCGCACATACAAAATGGGAAATTACTGTGTAGGTAGGAGTACTGTAGAAAACAATCTGGGGGTTATAGTGGATCACAAGCTTAATATGAGTCAACACTGTAATACTGTTGAGGGGGGGGAAAAAGGCAAACATCATTGTGCGATGTACTAGCAGGAGTGTTGTAAGCAAAACATGAGCAAAAAGAAAAGGAGTACTTGTGGCACCTTGTGGCTAAAACATGAGCAGTAATTCTTCCATTCTACTCAGCAGCGATAAGGCCTCCACTGAAGTACTGTGTTCAGTTCTGGGCACCACACTTCAGAGGCAGTCCAGAAGAGAGGAACATAAATATTTAAAGGTCTAGAGAGCAAGACCTGCAAGGAAAGACACAAAAAATTGGGTTAGTTAAGTCTGGAGAAAAGAAGGTTGAGGGGGGACATAACTGTCTTCAAGTATGTAAAAGGGTTGTTATAAAAAGAGGGGGGATAAGTTTTTTTTCCTTATCCACTGAAGACAGGACAAGAAGTAATGGGCATAAACTGCAGCAAGGAGACTTAGGTTAGACATTAGGCAAATGTCCTAATTGTAAAGGTAGTTAAGGATTAGAATGAATTACCAAGGGAGGTTGTGGAATCTCTGTCATTGGAGGTATTTATAAACAGGTAAGGCCAACACCTGTCAGGGATATTATAGATAATATTTAGTCCTGCCTCATCTATGGACTAGATGCCCTATTGAGGTCCTCTCCAATCCTACCTTTCTATTATTTTATTTTTTGTCTTTTGATTAGTCACACAGGGCAAGCAAGATAATCTGTCTCCACTGGCACTGGATCTAATATTCTAAATTTCAGAGCACCTTCAGCTGCTCTCCTTAAAGAGTCTAGATGAAAACAGTGATCTTAAAATTACGCTGATCTAATTACATTGAACCTAGTTTGAATTAAAAAAAAATTACACTGTCCAACTTCACAACTGGTTGAGTTGGCAGTTTTAAGATTTTCCTGTCTTAAAAGCAATTTATTTATATTATCTAAGGTTATGGAATTCTTTGTTTATAATAGTCTGTTTCTAGAGAGGAAGTTTTGCTCTAAAACAGCAACACCAATTTATAGAAATGCCAGTTTAGATAATTTATATATGGTTTTACATTATAAAATTTCTTTTACCACTCTCTTTCTGGTATTAAGGTAACTCTAGAGTGCGTGGTTTGTTTATAGAAATCCTCTTTTTTAAAACCAAATAAACTATGTAGCGTGGTATTATTATTATTATTATTTTTAATTGGCACTTATTTAGGATGACTTTTTCACTTGTGGCTAACACAGCCATTGTAAACACATGGTGGTAATCTTTGATAGCATTACATGCAATTGTTTGTTTTATCAAATAAGTGTTTATCCTGGTATGAAATAATGGATGGGTTTATTAATCTACAGATTGAGAATTGTTCTAATGGGATGTTTTTATTTTCCAAGTTTCTTTTACTATTGTGTGGTTTTTATTTACAGGGGCCTTTTGCATGATATTTTTCCTGCCTGCCACTGTATTTTATTTGCTGTTGAAGTGCAAACAGGAAGACCCCAGTGTTATGAACTTCCCTCCTTTGCCAGCATTTGATAGTTTATGGGAGACCAGAGTGTTTGGTGTCTTTCTTCTGTGGTTCTTTCTTCAAGCTCTGTTTTCCTTACTGCCAGTTGGAAAGGTAAACTTCTAGTAGTAAATGTGTTCTGGAGGGTTTTGTGGGCTGGGTTGATAGAAGGTTTGATTCCATTATTTGAAATACTGTTAATTAACCAATAACTATCTGTTTATCAATACTATATTGGAATATAATTACTTCAGATTTGTTGAAAGCTTAAATTACACAACTGCCACCTTGAAAACCCTTGCTGCCAAAAGTCTGATTTCTGGTCATATATCCCAGTCCCTCAATACACTATACAGTAACCATTTATCATTTAGGGATCATGTAGTAAAATGGACTTGATGCACTGATAGAATCGTAGAAGAATGACATATGGTAACTTTTGAGCATATACATTTTTACCAGCTTCTGTTACTGAGTTTCTATATGGTTCCACCACTACGTCAAATAGAAGAGAGTATTTACTTCAAGATGTAAGCTTCATTGTTGGGAAGTTGCAAGCTCAGGAAGTCATTCCTAACCACCCCACTCCTACACATGTATGCACAATTGGACAGCTACATTATATTGTTCTTTACCCTTTCTCTGAAGAATCAGATATTGCCCACTTCTGGAAGAAAGACTACAAAAGTAGATAACCGTTGGTCTAGTTTGGAATGACAATTTCTATACAAGTCGACAATCCTTTAGTTTGACTGTTTAAAATCGGTCATTGGACTCTTCATTGATTCTACTCTGGGAAACAGAAGCTTCTGACTTTGTAACACTTGTGTAAAAATTGCCACCTCCCGCTTTCTTCAGACATAAATTTCACTGAGATTTCAGACACCCATGCTTATAGAAGTTCCTTGAAAGTTTTTATAAACATAGCTAATGTTTGTATTTCTGTCTTTCTCTTCCCGTTAATTTTCCTTGCCCTCTAAATAATATTTGAAAGAATGCTTTTTAGGGACTTGGTCTACTTGAGGTCTAGTCAATTAAAAAAATTAAAAACCTCTCTTCTGGCCTTCAAACAATCCCCTATCCTCACTAAGCTCATCATCAGAAGCAAGCTCCCCACAGACTAGGACACACCAACTCAAAACAGCACCAGACCCTGTCAGAACAACAGGTGCAAAACTTGCAGACATGCCTGCATTGCTACAATGATCAACACCCACCACAACACACCTTTCAAGATTTATGGGTCCTACACATGTCTGTCACATCCAGTGCATCAAATGCCCCAAACAACTATGTGGGTGAAACCAGACAATCACTATAGTCTCGAATGAACTGACATAGAAAGATAATAAAAGACAAAAACATCATGTTACCTGGGGTGGACGCTTCAAAAAGCGTTAATTCCATATCTGACCTCTCAGTCCTTATCCTCAAAGGAAACTTGCATAACACCTTCAAAAGATGAGTGGGAACTTAAAATTATAACTCTGCTAGACACTAAAAATGTAGACTAAACAGAGAGAGTGCTTTTATGGCTCATTACAATTCGTTATGCACCTTACTGCCTGCTAACTTTTAATTGTGCATTTCATTTTAAGTGGCCTATAGCATGTGCTGTAGGGTGATGTCGTGGCAGGGGTCTACCATAGACCATCAAATCAGGATGAGTAGGTGGATGGGATGAAGCATTTCTTGAACAACAGAAATATGCAAAACAAGACCTGGTAGTAATTGTAGACTTTAACTACCCAGAAATTTGTCTGAAAAGTAAAACGGCAAAACATAATTTCTAATAAGTATTTGGAATATGTTGGGGATAAATTTTTGTTTCAGAAAGTGTAGGAAGTAACTAGGGGGACAACAGTTTTAGACTTGATTCTGACCAACAGGGAGAAATTGGTAGCAAATCTGAAGGTGGAAGGCATTTTGGGTAAAAGTGATCATGAAATGATAAATTTCATGATCCTATAGAAAGGAAGGTGTGAGAGCAGGAGAGGAACAATGGACTTCAAAAAGCAGACTTTAACAAACTTAGAGAACTGGTAGGTAAGGTTTCATGGGAAGAAAAACTAAGGGAAATAGGATTTTAGTATTGTCGGCTCTTTCTCAAGAAGACAATATTAAAGGTACAACTCTAAACTATCCCAATGTGAAGGAAAGATAGGGAGAATAGTAAGAGGCCAGTATGGCTTCATCAGGAGCTCTTCAATTACCTAAAAATCAAAAAAGTCTTACAAAAGTGGAAACATGGACAAATTGCTAAGGAGTACAAAGAATAGCACAAGCATTATACACAATAGTACAAACAATAGGAACAAAGTCAGAAGGACTGAGGCACAAAATGAATTACACCTAGCAAGGGTCATAAAAGGCAGTAAGAAGTTCTTTAAATACATTAGGAGCAAGGGGAAAAACAAATGAAAGTATAGGCCCATTACTTAGTGGGGAAGGATTGCTAATAACTGATATCAAGATGGCTGAGGTATTTAATGCCTGTTTTGCTTCAGTCCTCACTAAAAACTTTAATGGTGACCAGATACTCAACAGAATTAATATTAACAAGAGGGAAGGAATACAAGCCAAAAAAAGGGAAAGCACACGTTAAAGAATAATTAGAGAAGTTAGATATATTCAAGTCAGCAGGGCCTGATGAAATTCATTTTAGAGTACTTGAGGAACTAACTGAAGCAATCTTGGAACCATTAGTCATCATCTTTGAGAACTCCCCGGGATCACATGATGTCCCAGAGGCCTGCAGAGGGGCAACAAAGAGGACCCAGGAAATTATAGACCAGTCAACCTAAGTTTGATATCTGAAAAAATACTGGAACAAATTATCAAAAAATCAATTTTGTAAGTACCTAGAGTATAATATGGTTATAAGGAATAGCCAACATAAATTTGTCAAGAAGAAATCATGCCAAGCCAACTTAATTTTTTTCTTTAACATGGTTAGTGGCCTAATGGATGGCAGGGTTGAGGGGAGAAGTAGAGACATGATACATCTTGATTTTTAGTAAGGCTTTTGACACAGTCCCATGTAATTCTCATAAGCAAACTAGGGAAATGAGGTCTTGATGAAATTGCACTAAGGTTGGGTGCACAAGTGGTTGAAAGACCATACTCAGAAAGGACAGGTTTCAGAGTAACAGCCGTGTTAGTCTGTGAGCTGTAGCTCACGAAAGCTTATGCTCAAATAAATTGGTTAGTCTCTAAGGTGCCACAAGTACTCAAAAAGGATTTATCAATGATTCGCTGCCAAACTGGAAGGGCATATCTAGTGGGGTTCCACATGGGTCAGTCCTGGGTCCAGTTCTAGTCAATATTTTCATTAATGACATGTATAATGGAGTGTAGAGTATGCTTATACAATCTTCAGATGACACCGCACCAGGAAGGATTGCAGCACTTGGGAGGACAGGCTTAGAATTCAAAAGGACCTCGACAAATTGGAGAATTGGTTTGAAATGAACAAGATGAAATTCACTAGAGACAAATGTAAAGTACTTCATTTCGGAAGGAAAAATATTGTATCACTACAAAATGGGGAATAATTGGTTACGTGGTAGTACACCTCTACCCCGATGTAATGCAGTCCTCGGGAGACAAAAAAAAAATCTCACTGCGTTATAGGTGAGACCGCGTTATATCAAACTTGCTTTGGCCCTCCCAATTCCTTGTTCCCTGACCGCCCCCTCCAGCGACACCCGCCCCCTGACAGGTGCTCGCAGGCAGTGGAGTAACGTGGCCCCAGTCTGCTCCACTCCACCACCTCCCAGTCGTGGCGCTCCGCTTCCCGCCGCCGGTGAGTGCGGGGAGGTTGGGGAAAGGACACCCTCTGCACTCACTGGCAGCAGGAAGTGGAGCGATGCGGCCCCAGCCTACTCCGCTTTCCTTGCCCCAATCCCAGCCGTGTTGCTGGGGTGGGGGTTGGGGAAAGGTCCCGCACTCACCTGTTGTGGGAACAGGAGTGCCACAACTGGGAGCTGGCAGAGTAGAGCAGGCTGGGGCTGGGCTGCTCTACTTCCCCCGCTGCCGGTGAGTGCGGGGGGGGATCCTTCCCCCAAGCCCCCTCCCCCGAGCGACATGGCTGGGGTGAGGGAAGCGAAGCGGTCTGCTCCCAGCCCCCCGCTAATCCCTTGGGCCACTCTGGGACTGCAAGGCATCCAAAAGTGGACCCTTCCCCCTCCCCCCCCCAGCTCCTTCCTCCCAGACCGTGGGGGGGGAAGCCCCTGACCACCCCCAAGACTCTCTGCCCCTTATCCAACCCCTCCAGCCCGGCCCCCTTAACACGCTGCTCAGAGCAGCGTGTCGGAGCGTTACCGCTTTGTATGCGAACCCGCGTTATATTGAGTCGCATTATAAAGGGGTAGACGTGTACATCTGAAAAGGGATTTGGGGGATATAGTGGATCACAAATTGAATATATGATGCAGTTGCAAAAAAGGCAAATATTCTGGGGTAGATTAACAGTAGTGTTATATATTAGCCATAGGAGGTAATTATCCCACTATTCAGCACTGGTGAGACCTCACCTGGAGCACTGTGTCCAATTCTGGGTGCCACACTTTAGGAAAAATGTGGACAAATTGGAGAGACTCCAGAAGAGATCAACAAAAATGATTAAAAGTTTGGAAAACCTGACCTATAAGGAAAGGTTAAAAAAAACTGGGCATGTTTAGTCATGAGAAAAGACTGAGATGTTGACCTGGTAAGTCTTTAAATATATTATGGGCTGTTATAAAGAGGACAGTAATCAATTGTTCTCCATGGCCACTGAAGGTAGGATAAGAAATAATCATCTTAATCTGCAGCAGTGTAAGATTTAGGTTAGATATTAGGAAAAACTTCCTAACTATAAGGGTAGTTAAGTGCTGGAATAGGCTTCCAAGGGAGCTTGTGGAATCCCCATCATTTAGAGGCTTTTAAAAACTGTTTGGACCAACACCTGTCAAAGATGTTTTAGGTTTACTTAGTCTTTAGTGTTGCCTCAGTGGTGTGCGCGGGACTTGATGACTTCTTGCAGTCCTTTCCCACCCAACATTTCTGTGGTTGTGTGTGTGAACCCTTAAGTATGCTTTAATCTGTCTCTGGTTACCTTCCCCAGACCTGAAGAAAAGTTCTGTGTAGCTCAAAAGTTTGTCTCCTCCATGAACAGAAGTTGGTCCAGTAAAAGATAATTACCTCACCTACCTTGTCTCTATTTAAAAAAAAAAAAAAAAGATTGAAAAGTCGTTTCAGGTATTGAACCTGCTCCTGACTCCCCTTGTAAACCACATTTTCTTATTTTATTTTCCCTTTTTTAAATGACCCTCCCTGCTCTGTGTGGGAAAATACAAAATAAATGGGAAGCTAACTGAAGGGAACCTGACATTATACTTTGCATTTGACAATGCTTTCTGTAAACTAATTAAGTGATGGAGAGAATAGACTTGCTAGCTTTCATTTTTGAATGATATCAGCTGTTGATAGTTATTACAGAAGGTACAAAAATTTTAGAAAGGAGTAAGATTTTCAAGTTGATGGCATGCCTCTAGTTGACTGTCATGACTGAACTTCTGTCATGTTGGCAAATGAAATTATTTGAATCAAGTTTTTAAAAAAAATCAACTAGTCTTTCATCCTTTCTCTTCTAAGGTTGTAGAAGGAATGCCACTTTTGAATGGAAGAAGACTACAATACAGAATAAATGGTAAGTGTGTTCAATAGTCTCCTTTGAAATTTGTCTAATCTGTGACACTCAGTTTTAATTAACTCAGTGCCACAGGTTAATTAAAATGCACATTGTGTAGTAACAGTGGGGAAAAGTTAGATGTTTTGTGAATGTTTTTTGCTTTGTGGTGTTGCTTTTGTATGTTGGCTTGTTGGGGGCACACATTCTCCAAGGTCTTCTGTAGCTGTGCAACATGAATAAAGTGATCATTGGGCTAACTCAAGTCAGTTTGTATTATTACCTTTGGTGATTCCATGTCCATGCTCACATTTTCCTTAAAATCACTCCTAATGTAACTAAAAACAGGAAAGGCTATGTTATCTCCTGTCTTTCTTGGTCTGTTATACTTCCTAGCTTACTTCGGAGGCTGCTAAGTAATTGCATAGCTATGGAGACCTACTGTTTTGGTGCATCTGTCCTTGTCCATAGAAACAAAATTTGGTGTGTGTGTTTGTTTTTTTTGTTCCGATAACTCCAAGATGCTCAGTATATTGAGCAGTTTGTAGCTCAAGTAACTTCTCATGGTGATCCCTTCATAAATACTATGGAGTTGTGCAGTTTGCAGCTTTTGGAGGATATGCACATGACACAGTCGGGCTCATTGCTTCCCTCCATTCCCCCCACAAGATCCCTGTGTGCCACCCATCTATACCCTTCCATTTCAGGCACTCCTTACGTGCTCCCTATAACTCCCTACAATGCCCTTCCTTACCCCTTCCTTAACGCTGGGGGCTGTGTGTTGTCCATTCCCCACTCTGCCATATGCCAGGGAGACTGCCAGTCTCCTGGCCCAGAGGTTCTGTTTGCTCCATTACTCCCCCATACCAGAGTCCCTTAGTCTCCCCTCATGCTGGGGCTGTATGCATGCCCTCTGTCCTTCCATCATTCTTATTTGTAATTTTTCTGTCTGGAGGGAAGTTATTCAGGGTGTCATACATTAAACTCTGTTGGGAAGATGGGCATAGCTGAATTAGCAGTATTGTGCTGGAAAGCATTATTGAGTGCTATCAACCAGTTATTTGATCTACAGATAATTGCACAGGTGCTTGAAGCAGTTGGTCTGTTAAACAGAGGATAGAGGTGTGTCTTCCCTTTTCCCCCGCTCTTGGTTTTCCAATTTTCCCTAAATCAATAAGGTTCTGGCTACTGATGCCCAGAATATTCCCTGATATTTTAGAATTAACTCAATTTGGCATTCAAAAGTTAATGTGTTTAAAGAGATAGAGAAATGTTATCGAGTTGAGTGCATGCCCTCACAAGCTCGGACAATAATAGAGCAAAACTTTGAAAATAGAATAGCCATACAAAAATACATATGGAGAGTAGGTATTCTGTGCACTATTTACTCTTTCTGGACCAAAGGTTTCCCTTCCATTATTCAAACTTATCCAGCAGAGTGAATGATCACAGGGTCCTACCACCCCCAAGTCCAGCTATGACTCTTACACCAAGGCCTGTGGCAGTTGCAGCAGACAAAGGACTCTGGCTCCCCTCTATCTTGGGCTTCAGGTAACAAGTCTGTTCCTGCCTGCTTTCTTACCTGGCATGCAATGTTTAGAGCTCAAGTTCTTGCTCTCACCTTTCCACTTCAAATAAGCAGTTCATCCTATAGGATCTCTTAACCTAACTCTCAATGCTTTCACATCCCCTGTCCCTCCAAGGACAAGATGTGCTTCAAAAGGACCCTCCCATGTTTCTGCTGGGCAGCTCTGTATGCTTCAGCGCTCTGTCCCCTTAACACCTATAGAGTAGTGTTCAGAAGATCCTCTTGTGCTGAGCAACACAACACACTGCAATAAGACAGTTGCTCACGAAAGAAAGTTTTTCTTACTGTTGAAAAAACAACACTGATGTCCAAACCTCTACCTTTTCTGTTCAGGTTCTTACACTACACCATCATCATGTATTGAGCACCTTTTAGTACTGCTTTAAGAAGTTGAGACAGGTCTAGTAAATGTCAACTAGTGTTGTAACCATGTCGATCCCAGGCTATTTTTATATATATATAAAAAATATCAAATATCTTGGGATCGACATGGCTACATATGCTAGGACTGACATGGCTACAACAACACTGCATGTAACTAGCATCTGTTCTGTGGTGCTTATCTTTTTGTTTTTATTTTTCCCTAGTGGAAAATAATAATAAAAAAAAAAAAAAAAGACATTCAAGCGTAAGTGTGTGTGTGTGATGATCTGTGTGCTTTTTATTATGAAGTTTAGATTGAAGAGGTATGTGTGCGCATGTGGGATGGAAAGCAGCAAAGCCTGTGGTTTGGTTTAGTTTAGTTTCTGTGGGAGAGCACATTCCTGGATCTCCCAAAAGACTTTCATCTCCTACACAACTGAACTTTTAGCCCTGTGGTGGATATGTTGCCAGAGGATCATAGCTGTAGATGGTGGTCCTTGTCCTGGAGCTTTAGGTGACCTGTTTGATAATCCAGGCCCAGATTATTACTTGTCTTGAAGAAAAGTACTGAAGTCTTGAACTTGATGCAATATTCTATGGTGAGCCAGTGAAGTGAATAGATAGGTTGCCCTCAAGCACATCAAACCTATGCTGCTGAGGAGGGGGCTGCTGCATTTTGTATTAACTGTAGGCCAGGTAGACTGTATTGCTGTAGTCCTGTTGTGTGTTGCTGAAAACCAAGTCATTATGCGACCCTAGCCAGCTGGAGGTGGTAGAATTCATTGCTCATAGACATTGCTATGTTGAGAGCTTAGCATAAACCTGGAATCCAGGGTCAGTTCTAAACTGCACACTGGCTTGATCAGTTGTGGGTATGGACCTTCAACCAGAGGAGACTGTGGCTGAAAACTCCTAAAAAATCTTTTCTTCTCCCAGCCAGCATGACCTCTGCTTGGCCTGTTACATGCATGTTGCTATGCCTATACATCAGGGGTGGTCAACCTGTGGCTCCGGAGCCACATGCGGCTCTTCAGAAGTTAATATGCGGCTCCTAGTAAAGGCACCAACTTGGGGGCTGGAGCTACAGGCGCCAACTTTCCAGTGTGCCAGGAAGTGTTCACTGCTCAACCCCTGGCTCTGCCACAGGCCCTGTCCCCACTCCACCTCTTCCACCCCTCCTCTGAGCCTGCTATGACCTCGCGATCTCTCCTCACCCACGAGCCTCCTGCACGCCACAAAACAGCTGATTGGGAGTTGCGGGGAGGGAGAGCGAGGCACTGATTGTCGGGGCTGCTGGTGGGCGGGAGGCGCTGGGGCAGGAGCTGATGTGTGGGCTGCTGACGTATTACTGTGGCTCTTTGGCAATGTACATTGGTAAATTCTGGCTCCTTCTCAGGCTCAGGTTGGCCACCCCTCCTGTACATGGAAGCCCTGATTCTGCTAAATGCTTAGCTGAACTGGGGCACATCTATACACATGATTAAAAAATTAGATAATTATGTCATTGTAGGTTTTAGAGTAACAGCTGTGTTAGTCTATTCGCAAAAAGAAAAGGAGTACTTGTGGCACCTTAGAAACTAACCAATTTATTTGAGCATGAGCTTTCGAGCTGTAGCTCACGAAAGCTCATGCTCAAATAAATTGGTTAGTCTCTAAGGTGCCACAAGTACTCCTTTTCTTTATGTCATTGTAGGTATCTTTAAATTTTATTTTTCAAAACTTCACAAAATCATGCACAAATGTAATGAATGACTGCTATACTAAAAGTTATGTCTTTTGACTTGGCTTATTTGTAACTTTTGTTTGTTTGTCTTTTTTAAAGGATTTTATGCTTTTGTTCTGACTGCTGCCGCTGTTGGAAATTCTTTATATTTTGAAATTGAGCTTCATTATTTATATGACCATTTCCTGCAGTTTGCAGTCTCTGCTGCAATTTTTTCTGTGTTGTTGAGCATTTATCTCTATGCCCGGTCCCTGAAAGCACCTAAGGAAGAACTGTCACCTGGTGGAAATTCTGGTAAGTGTGTGAGTAATATTTCAAACCTTTTCTCCCTTCTGTTTTATTACACTTTCATTGTATGAACAAGTCTTTGCAAAGTCAAATCTTAAGTACACTTTAGGATAATTGCCATAATGGTCTGGCTAATCATTATATGTTTTACTGTTCTCATATTTATATTGCAAGTTGAATGTTTTTTAATAAAGATACAGATGCTGCATAGCACCTCAAATTTAGTTGCCTTTTTTTGCATAATGAACTCAGAAGCATTATTTGAAGTATTTTATGTAGCCTTGTCCTTAGAGATGAGAGGAAAATTATTTTTCTTTTTCAGTTTTCAGCATTTGGTAGTCTTCTGTATAGTCACTTTTACACTTTCCCTTGTTTGTTGAAAGCTTTCCAACAACAGCTTGTGGGGAGGAGCAGGGAGAAAATGATTGACTGAAAAACTAGAAACATTGGCAGTGGGAAGTAGGGGTAGAGGAGAATTTCAATGTATTATTTTAACTCTGTTTTGTTGTTGTTTGTTTTTTTACTTGGCTGCATCCTTTTTTAAATCTAGTAGTTTAACTTAGTTTTTGGAAGGATAGTTTGGCTCCAGTGGTGGTTCTACTCATTTATGCAAAGTTAAGCATATGCACCAGGTTTTTGTAGGGTCAGTGATAAATTGGGGGAAAAGATTGACTATGCACAAATTTACCAAATGTACAAATAAAAGTAGATTTTTTTCCTAAACATACAGTTATGACAGTAGTAATTTTGTCTTTTACTTGTAACAGGATGGGGGGGGGGGGGATAGGACTTCAGACCTTGCTGGTTAACTGCAGAAATGTGTGTATATAACACGACATTAAACTGACAGTGTTGCTTCTAATGGAATAGCAGTATGATGACTAACAAGGGGAGTTATCGGATAAAATGAATGAGTGAAACAAGAAAATTATTGAAAACTTGAGCTTACTGGCTTTTTGCTGGTGCTTGGGAGTGAACAAGAAGGAATATGAGAAATTGTCTCAATAATTGTGCTTCTAAAAGTATAGTTCTAATGTTCAAAAGGTGACTTTTTAAAAATGGTATTCTATCTGCCAGCTGAGCCATTTCTGTCCTTCTTGTCCATCTTCAAAAGTTAACAAGAATTCTGCCTTCTAGCATATGCATATACTATTATCTCTTCTCCCACTTCCACCCCCCCACACACACACCAAAAAAAAATTAGTCACACTTTATTCACTTATGTATTGTTTCATTTTCTTGATTAAAACTGCTACATGTACTTGGCTGAAGGTACATTGCTGCTGTCCAGCACAGAGTGAGGGGTGGGGTGGGAACTTAAGAGTAGGAGCAGCTAAGATTAGTTAGTATGTAACTTGCACATGGGGGTTGTGATGTCACTGTGTCACAGAAAATGAAACAAGAAAAGGAGTACTTGTGGCACTTTAGAGACTAACCAATTTATTTGAGCATAAGCTTTTGTGAGCTACAGCTCACTTCATCGGATGCTGTAGCTCACGAAAGCTTATGCTTAAATAAATTTGTTAGTCTCTAAGGTGCCACAAGTACTCCTTTTCTTTTTGTGAATACAGACTAACACGGCTGCTACTCTGAAACCACAGAAAATGAAGTTTCACAAGCTCCTGACAGCAGAATTTATGAAAGAGGCAAACTTCAAGGAGGAATAAAAGATGAAAAATTTCCTCAAGCAATTATTAGGCAGACTTAGCTTATGTTTTTACCATATGAGGGCTCTCACGGAAAATTCCATTATAGCTTTTTTTAATTCACATTTTAGGATTACAGCACGACTTTTAACCACAGATAAAGTAATAGCTGTTTTATAAGTGTCAGAGGAAGGTGGTGGGGAACAGACAGAAAGCCATTACTGGAAGCATGTGCATTTTGTTTGCAGGGAACTTTGTTTATGACTTTTTCATTGGACGTGAATTAAACCCTCGCATTGGAAATTTTGACCTCAAATACTTCTGTGAGTTACGTCCAGGCTTAATTGGCTGGGTGAGTATGAGTACTTTTAACCAGTTTGTTTCACTTGCTTGGATCTTATTAAATATGAAAACTTTTAATTGTGGTAAAGAAATATATGTTTGAAAGAGGGGGAAATGTGCAAAACAGCTATGTATTAGAAGACATGATTAAAACTGTCATGACAGATCTCATGAGAACAGTTTTTACAGCTCTGTCACATTGGCTGTAGCTCACGAAAGCTTATGCTCAAATAAATTTGTTAGTCTCTAAGTTGCCACAAGTCCTCCTTTTCTTATTGCTTGTATTAAGCATTCTAAAAGTGTGACTATGCAGAGGCTATACTTTGTTGAACAATGGCTACTAATGAGTTACCTTTTTGTAAAATTTGTAGGTTTTTTTTAAATAAATGTAACCTAAATCTTGGGTCTAAATTGCCAGACTGTCTGCTTTTAAAAATGAACTATAACATGGTAGAAATAAGTGCCTTTAAATTTGTGCAAAATTTGTAATGAAATCTGACTCTTTTTTTAGGTTTTTATTAACCTGGCAATGCTGTTGGCTGAGATGAAGGTACAGGATCGTAATGAGCCATCTTTGTCAATGATCCTGGTTAATAGTTTCCAACTTCTCTATGTGGTGGATGCTCTTTGGAATGAGGTAACTAACATTCCCTTCAGTGTATATTAAACTTTTGCTTGCATATCTAGTTAAATTGTGACAGACTAATGTACTCATGGTTTTTTTTTTATGTATTGTAAATTTCCTTCCTGATTTCTCTAGGAAGCTATCTTGACTACAATGGACATTACCCACGATGGGTTTGGGTTCATGCTAGCATTTGGAGATTTGGTATGGATTCCATTCGTCTACAGTTTACAAGCCTTCTATTTAGTCAATCATCCTAGTGAAATTTCTTGGCCTATTGCTTCTGCAATTATTATTCTGAATAGTAAGTCATGAAAATTTTTTACAGTTACAAAAATATGCTTTATTTCCTTAGCTGAGAGAGGAAGGATGGTCCTGTGGATAGGGCACGTAGGAGGGCCGGAGTTCATTTCCCTTCTCTGCTACAGACTTCCTATGTGGCCTTGGGCAAGTCATTTAATCTCTGTCTCAGTTCCCCACCATAAGTTAAAAATTGTGAGGCCCCCATTACAATAGTTCTTGAGCAGGCATATTAAGTATTATAGGTTTACATACACTAAAAAAACCTGAACATATTCTGGGCAACCAATGAGTTGCTTAAGAGGGGATATTTTTTGGCTAGCAATTACTGCAAAGAATAGACTTGTGTTAGATTCACAAGGGGGACTTAGTCACCTAATGTGGGCTGTTGTAAAATTAGGCAAATAGGTAGATGAGTTGATGTACCCCCTGGAAGACCTTTGCATATCCCCAGAAGTACGCATACCTGTGGTTGGGAACCACTGTTGAATGGGATAGTCCACCATCTTAGAGAGTTCAGCACCTGGTTCAGAACCAGTGCCTGATTTTGCATGCATTGTGGTGAGTGGGTCCATACTTTCAGGGCAGAGGCCTGGAGGCACCTGATAAGCACCTTCTTCATTGGGTGATTCCTATACATAAAAGTGGGAGGACCAGTAACTATAGACGTTGAGCTATGGTTAGCCTGCACACTTTACTAACAGGTAAATCAAGTTTTGGATCCAGTCAAATCTGTCTAGTGATGGGTAGACCTTTTGCCAGAGAAATCTTTCCACTCCCAGGTAAACTGTCTTTGTGAAGGGAGGGAATCAAGAAGCTCTTCTTGGTGTTTAACACAAATCCATGTGCTCGAAGCAGATCTAGTGTCTGGATTGTTGGACTATGTGCTGCTGCTTGGATCAGAGCTCTGATCAAGATGTCATCTAGGAAGGGATAAGGACATGTGAAAGCCCTGAGACTGGAGCCTGGTTATTACCACCACCAGCATCTTGGTAAAGACCCAGGGGGTGGATGAAAGGCTAAAAAATTAGAAGCGTTTGGATCTGGTATGCAAATCTCAGCAGTCTGTGGTGGCATGGTCATATGGGAATGTGGAGATACACGTCTGCTAGATCCACAGAAACAAGGAAGTCCCCTTGAGACAGGGATGCTACTGTTGACGCTAGGATCTCAATCCAGAATCTTCTTCATCCACTTGGTTGAGCTGCTTGAGATCCAGGATAGCTCTGGGACACCTACAGTCCCCTCCGGTGCGCTTCTGAACAATGAAGTATAGTCTTTAAGAATCTTTCTTCTGAGGGAACTTTTTCTATTGCTTCTATGGCCAGAAAATGTGAGTTTTTAACACCAACTTGTGTTTGATGGGGGTTTGGATGAACAAGGGATGGGGTGGAGCCTTTAGTTTGAAGAAGTAACTGCCTCTCTTACCCGCTGTCTGTAGTTGATAGAAATCATACTTCTAAGAACTGGGAAATTCTGCTTCCTAGATTCAGAAATGGATGTAGGCATATTTGTTTGTTGTCATAGTGGGCTCTTAAAGGTGGTGGACCCACCTTTCGATTTTCCACCCAATCTTTGGTTCCAGGGTTTTCCCCCGGTACCTTTGTGAGGAGGATGGACAAAGATAGCGATCACTGCTTGCAGAGGCAATGAAGTAACTGTTTCAAAGTCATGCATTCTTTATTAATTCATCACACAAATAGGGAGATAACTGCCAAGGTAGCCCGGAAGGGTTGGGGGAGGAGGGAAGCACCAGGTGGGGTGGTGGAGGAGGGAAGGACAAGACCACACTGCACTTCAAAACTTATTCAATGCCAGCCTTCTGTTGCTTGGGCAGTCCTCTGGGGTGGAGTGGTTGGGTGCCCAGAGGGGGCCTCCTCCCCGCGTTCTTGGGCGTCTGGGTGTGGAAGCTATGGAACTTGAGGAGGAGGGCAGATGGTTACACAGGGGCTGCAGTGTTGGTCTGTGCTCCTGCTGCCTTTCCTGCAGCTCCACCAGATGCTGGAGGTATCGGTTTGATCCCCCAGTAGCCTCAGCATTGCATCCTGCCATCTCTCATCTTGCTCCCGCCACCTCTCATCTCGCTCGTCCCTCCTGTCCTTGTGTTCATTTTCTGTTTTCCTGGACTCTGATATTGTTTGCCTCCATGCATTCTGCTGAGCTCTTTCAGTGCGGGAATACTGCATGAGCTCAGAGAACATTTCATCGCGAGTGCGTTTTTTTTCGCCTTCTTATCTGCGCTAGCCTCTGGGACGGAGATGATAGGGGGAGCATTGAAACATTTGCAGTTGCGGGAGGAAAAAAGGGAGAGTAGTATTTAAGAAGACATATTTTAGAGAACAATGGGTAGGCTCCTTCACGCTGAACCAAGCTGTTACTATTACCTAGCACGTGTGCTTTCGCTACAAGGTTGCATTTTGCCTCTTATATTGAGGGCCTGCCGGTTTGGTGTGTGAGATCACGCATGCAGGGCCGGGCAACAGGATTTGGCTTGCAGGCAGCCATGATAAGCCACAGTCTTTCGGCTTCTTCAACCTTCATTACACTGAACTGTCACTTTGCTTCTGTGGAGGCAGAAGATCTGGCAGCAGGCTGGAAAAAGGGGTGTGGCTAGCACAATCTAGGCAACAGTTTGAACTGCAGACAAGAGGGGAATAGTCCATAAATATCAGAATTGTGGGAGATTCTGGGGAGAGTGGGCAATTAAACATGGTAAGACTGTAGTAGTATATATGAGGAGAGTAATAAAAAAGGAGGCAACCATGAAATGTTGTGGCCTTTTGGATGTACATCTACTTGCAGTGGTATATTGGGCATGTATTTTCCCAAAATAGGTGTATTGCTGAGGAATACACAGTTGCTCTTGTGGGTTATTTAATAGAAATGTAAAACCCGGCATCATGTTTAAAAATAAAACTTGTAAAAAGGCAAAGTTCTTGGTAAAGATTCTCCAAAATCGTATACTTATATATATGTCTTCAGATACAATATGAAACATATTAATATTTGATACCCAAGTTTTCTTTATAATATTTCAGTTCCATTAGTGAGTGATTCTTGAGAGCTGGGTAATTATAACTATGTGCCTAATGAAATAATCTTCTGATTGCACAAGAGGATATTTTGATGATAGAAAAGTTTACTGAAACCTATTGCAATTATGAAATGAAAATAATTATTTTCTTTATTTTAGTCTTTGGGTATTACATTTTCCGTGGTGCAAACTCACAGAAAAATGCATTTCGGAGGAATCCAAACGATCCCAAATTGGCTCGTAAGTATCTTTTGGCTAACTTAATGTTCAATTTTTTACTACTGTCCATACAATATCTCTCAATTATGTACTCTTTACATGCATTTTAAACGTTATTTTATATCCTACTTTCTGTACGCAGACTTGAAATGTATTCCCACTGCAGCTGGAAAAAGTCTTCTAGTCACAGGCTGGTGGGGCTTGGTTCGTCATCCTAACTATCTAGGTGATATTATCATGGCTCTGGCTTGGTCCCTACCATGTGGTAAGATCCTGAAACTAAAGTGCTTGCTATTAAAAATTTGTGCATGTGTTTTGGCAACTGACTTCCATTTTCTAATTTGCCAATGATTATTTAAGACGCTAGACTGCCTGTAATTAACAGAAAGTTAAATTCAGTGGCGTAAGCCTGATTTGACATCTGGTGTCCCACTATATAACCCCTTTGAACCAGGTTTAGTTTTTGGATAAACTTCTGACTCCTCCTGCTCTCCCTATGCTCTTCTGGGGATGGCTGACTGGTGAGCCCCTTCTTCATTTGTTCATCCTGGGGCTGTCAGCTGGGCTATGATTTTTACAAATGGAGCTAGAGGAAGCACTTCTTCAGTAGGCAGGGTTTCCCGCTGCTTAGGGACAGGCATCACCAGATACGGGCAGGATCTCAAAACAGAGTACATCCAAATGAATTGATGTGAGAGCAAACACACATGAAGGGGGCTGTGTGTTGAACTCCTGTAGCTGAACATTATTTTTTTAAATTCTAAAGGTTATGCATTAGAATTAGGATGCAGCTAAAATTGAGCAAATCTTCCACTATTAAAAATGTTTCAGTTAAAAAAAAAAATCCAAACTTCAGAAAGTATGGAAATTCAACATTTAGCTTCAAATATAAATTATTTCAGCTTTTAAATATTTTGACTATAGTGAAGTTCACCTAAAGAGCACTGTCAGCAGTCTTTCTTACCTTAAATTTGGAGCTCTAGGTAGGGAGGATACTTCACCTTTGCATTTCCTTGCATTTTTATGCATCTCACAATACTATAATGTTCTCTCAATGCATTTTTCTGCCTGAATCTCCCTTTTGCTTTAGTCTACAGGAAGTGGCCATTTGTGAGCTTTAGTGCAAAATTACTCGCTTTAAGCATTGTAAAATTTGTCACATGTGTACATAAAACAGAGAGAGCAGGTTTACAAAACTAAAACATGCCTTCTTCCTTGTACCTGTCCTCCAAAAGCAAACTATTAGTCTGTAGTATAGACAAAACTGCCTGCAAAATGTGCCATAGCAGTCTTGGTATATCCTAATATTGAGCGCTAGCTAACAAGGTGTTCAGCGCTGTACAAATAGATGCAATCTCTTTGAAGATGCTCACAGGCCAGAGCAGGCACATGCCATACAGTTCGGTATAGATAAGATGTTGTGTTTTGTATAATGTTTGACCGTATGGTTGGAACCCAATACCTGTATCATGACTTGTATTTCAAGGTTTTTACTCTAACTCTGAATACCAGCATATTTTTCTGAGTTTTGCTATATGTACAGTGACTTTCCAACTGTGTTCTACAGGTTTTAATCATATTTTGCCATATTTCTACATGATTTATTTCACCTGCTTGCTTATTCATCGAGAAGCTCGTGATGAACATCAGTGTAAGAAAAAATATGGCCTGGCATGGGAAAGATACTGTCAACGTGTACCATACCGTATATTTCCTTACATCTACTAAGGTACTCCAGGAACTTGGGTTGCAAACTAAGTCTGCAGTTCTAGATTCTTTGCAAATAAAAACGTGCCCCATACCTTTGCACTTGGTCTTTTTGTTTAATTTTTAGGCTTTTCTTAAAGATGTGATCAAACGATGTAGTGAACAAACAAATATGATTATTAGACATAATTTCTCCAAATATTTACCAACTAGTCATTTTAAGCTTCACAGTGTGTTCAATTAGAATAAACCAGTTACCTTGTGATGTATGAATAAGTAAAAGATAAGCAAATAGACAGTTCACAGAACTCACATACTTAACTGACTTTCAGTATTACCCCCTGAAAAAATGTGCTCCTCCCCTCCCCCCCCCCAAACAAAAAACAACAACTGTAGGCTGTAAGGTTTTGGGGTTTACTACCCAATCAAAATTGTAAGGTTTTGTAAGTTTCTTTTTATTCATGATTACCCAATTTTTCAAGTTAAACTTTAATCTACTGAGTTTATATTTTTTAGAAAAAGTTCATTTAATTGAGCACTGTGATGTGATGTATGTTTTTGTTATATTAAGGGAATAAGATTTCCATCCAGCTCATTTTTCTTCGATCACTTGCTGGTTCCCAGCGGTGAGGAGCTAAAAAACATAGTCCTGCATTCAGTGATAAATGGAAGGTATTATAAGGTGTGGTGTGTAGTACACACTCTGAAGTAAAATAGCTATAGTGTGTTTGCTCTGAATTTTGTAAAATAGCTCTTAATGTACCATAGGATCCATTGACTGTATTATAAAACCTTCACGTTTTTGCTGTACAGTGTTTGAGAATGTGAGATACAATAGCTTTTTTAGGAACAGGGAGAAACTAAAACCATTTCCAGTATTTTTTAAAAAAAATGTTCTTAAGGATTTTGTAAAGTAATGTATTGATTGTCTCGAAAATTAATTGAAGTGTTCATTTAAATATTGTTGACAAATTTTGCTATGAAAATGTAGAAAATATATTCAATCCAAAGTTTGTGAATCTGGCATTACTACTACCTCAAATGTAGGTTTTGCCTTTTATACTGTTGCAAATAGCTAAGTTTTTTCAATATTTCTATTTAAATCAATTTTTATGTGAATCTTTGTCACATTCTAATATATTTTTGTATATATTTGACTTTTTTTAACTAACATGTATATTTCTTAGCTACTTCTGTCAGTTATGTTCTTTATATCCCAAGAATGGAATTCTGTCCCACTGCAAAGGTTTAATTTTTATTTGATTAACTAAGTGGGTAATTTTTAATAAGACTGAGTGAGTGCTGAAGTAATTTTGCATTAATGAACCTTGGGGAACTAGTTTTATCCTGCTTGTCTTTCAGTTGGTAGCTTTTTCCAGATACTAAAATTTAGTTAGTCATTGGTCTTGAATTTTAATTGCACTGTGGAGGGAAATTAGGTACTCCATAGTCAGGGTTTCTATCAAACTACAAATTTTAAAAATGTTGAATAGTTGGATTTTTTAAAAATAGTGATAATTGAAAAGCTAGTGTTTTTGGTTTTTTTTAAATGCACTGAGAGTCCTTTTAGTGAATATAGCATAACTTGTTCAACATGATCATGACAGCTTCAGCAGGTCCATGTGGTTGCTGTTGTTAGGAGAATATTTTAACACCAAATATTTTGATTCTTGGAAAAAACATGTGGTTACAAGTACCACTCTTTTTAATGAGGTTAAATTATGCTACTGAAAAATAAACTAGCAACCTTTCTACAGTCTGCATGCTGTTCCTCAGAGACATGGGTATATATCAACTGCAATTTGTTCTGTATGCTCATATTTTTGATGTAAATTTGATTCTTAAGTAGAATTTTATACAACCAACCAACCTGTAAACTGAAATAAAATTGTTTTTAAAAGTGGTAGAGTGCAAATTTTGATCACTTATTTAATTGCATTTTTAAGAAAACCGTGCCAGCTGAATCTTCATTTGTATAATACCTAAAGAGAAACAAAATTTCAAATGAGATGTTTTATTTGCCAAAATTTTCTTGGCCTTCACTAATGGCAGCACTTATCCTCTATCAGCAAGTTTTTGGACATTTTAAGCAAAGTTATTTAAACAATCCTCTTCACATTTTTGGTTTAATCAGGAGTAATCCACACTTGTTACAAATGTATCTTCACACTGTGAGAGGCACCTACCACATTAGTTTGCTTGGTTAATCTCACCCAGCCCCAGCTAATGCTGTGCTGTTTTATGTAGGGGTGGGAATGAGATTTTTCTAACATAATGGGGAGGCTGTCCATGAAATAGTGCCTTTAATTTTCTCTGCAATGGTAAGATGTCCTTGCAAGAGAAGACAAGAGGCCCAGCCCTTGAATGTTGGTCAGCCTGCTGTTGGGTAAGAAGAATCTGGTACCTAATTCTGTCTCCTCCTGTATGCTTTGGGATGGGGAGCAGTGTTAGGTTTACATGTACTCTTAATATATGTTGGGACAAAGTTTTAATTTTTGTGCATCATCAGTGTAAGTAACTAAATTCTATTTGCAGTCTTTTTCTCATGATGGTGCAGAGGCTAAAATGTACATTAATATTCATATACATTTTGTTGAAGTGAAAAAGATCTTCATACCAGATCAGTGGTAAATATAATCTGGCTGCTCTTTTTAAACCTGGCAAAACTGGAATGCACAAGAGCAATTGAAGTAGTAGTTTCTAATCAGTTATAACACGAAGATTATCCCTGTCATTTTGAAGTGGGCTCTGATAACTCCACGCTAGCTGCCACACTTTGGTAAAATACTTAAATTACCAGGGATGGAAGTGAGGAATACACTTTTAATACTATCTAAAAGGTCTTCTCATTGGAGCGGTTAACAACTGTGTTCTTTAAACTTAAATCACAGTGCTACTTAGAATGCTTTACTTTTCTGTCTAGCCTATAGAGAGATGGTGCGTAGTTACAGAATTTAAACACACTACTTCATATGCATAATCAGATACCAGGGAGGTAAGTGAATGGATAAAACCAAAGCAGGAGGAAAGTATATGTTGTACATCAAACTACAGATTTTTAAATAAGATTTATTTAACCCAAGGAGTGTGGAAGGTACTACATTATCTTGATAGTATTTGTACAGCAACTAGCTGTCTGACTGCTATTAGTCCTAATGCTTTTGAAACCACTACACTCCCCAGTCTTAGTTGTACAGCAGATAAGATGTGGTTTCATGAACAATAAATGGTGGTGTTTTTTTTCTCTTCTTCCAATTTATCAGTCATCCAGTTGGCACAGCATTGCAACCCCTCTTGTAACCCAGTGACTGGAAGTTCTCATGGTTGGTAGACTAACTGTTGTTATGAAGTTAGTGGACAGACCTGTAGATAACAATATTCCAGCTCTTTGAGGAGTCCGATAAAGTGGACATTCATAATGCATTAGTTCTCTTTGTTCCTCATCTGGACATGTGTGCCTTGCTTGGATAATCTAAAAATTATAATCCAGACACAACAGGATTGTTTAATACCAGGTACATAGTTAAACCAAATGAAAATGTACCCCAACAATTTTTGGTTAGGGGATCTAGTCCTATTTTCACTACATTAGAAACTAAATCTTGCCTTTTCCTTAGCTGACTCAGGGATCAGCTCCAATTCTTATTCATACAAAATTTCCACTCAGCACAGTGCATCTTGCCCAAGTAAGAACTACAGATAGAGGCCATTGGTATTTCCATGGGCAGCCCAAAGTGATGGCTATGCCATCTACAAACAAATCTGACTTTTATGCTAACAGATGGCAAAACCTACATCTGAAGTTAGCTCTCACCTGCTGTGGTAAAAACACTATTTCAGGGAGTGGATAAAATCGGTCATGAAGAAAGGGTTCTTCCAGCACATGTGTTGTAGGGCTCCATCGTGCACCATCTATATATAAACCAAAAACTAGAACACCATTTTCAGGTGGGGAAGATCCCTATGATTAGAGAGAGAGAGAAATACTTGGATTATATATCGTGAGGTAGAGAACAAGACTTTGCTTTTTGGCATCCTTAAGGATGCTGCTGGTAAAGACTTATTAAAGAACATCAGTCATGAAGTATTTTTACATTTATTGGTAATGTTCAGGCACCTATCATTTAATGAGACATCACATGCTAAAAGGGACAAATTAGTCTTCAATACTCTCATTTTAAAGGTCAGACTCCATATCACAGTAACTTTTTGTAAAGGATAAAGTAACAGACACTATTGCTAAGGAATTTACCTCCCTTTTTGTACATCTGGCCCCTGTACACCTAGAGTGAGTGAAAATTTTCCAGCTGCATGGTGGTTGGCAGCCTGAAGATGGCATACTCTAAACATAAAATATACTCACCATTAAAGGAAGTTGGAATGCCAAATCCAGGCACGGTGGGTATAGTCCAGCGTGAAGAAGGAAAACAAGTTCAAGCAGGAAAGGTCCATGGTTATTTTTTTAATTTATGTGAAAGCAGAGGGGAGCAGGGTGTTTGTGCACAGCTTGATAGTTCCAAGTCATAACAACTCTATATAACGACATACTAGTAGTTTTGGTAGCTGCTTATTCTTGTTTTAATGGGGACTGTAAGGTCTTCAGGGAAGGGACTGTCTCTTTGTTTTCACGGTGCTATCACAATGGGGGCCCCCAGGGTATTACTATGAGGTGGGGCTGTCAAGTGATTAAAAAAATTAATTGCACTGTTAATCATTTATTTAAATAGTTTTGGATGTGTGTATTCTGTGTTGTAAGTGAAATCAATATATTTGAAAATGTAGCAAAGTGTAATTAAAAATAAATACAAAGTGAGCACTGTACAAATATTTGCACTTTAAAAAACAAAAAAAATAGTATTTTTCAATTCACCTAATACAAGGACAGTAGATCAATCTCTATCATAAAAGTTAAACTATGTTAAAAAAACCCTCCATTCACAAACAAAACAATGTAAAACTTTAGAGCCGACAAGTCCACTCAGTCCTACTTGTTGCGCCAATTGCTCAGACAAACAAGTTTGCATGAGATAACGTTGCCCGTTCACAATATCACCTGAAAGTGAGAACAGGCCTTCGCATGGCATTGTTGTAGCCAGTGTCACAAGATATTTATGTACCAGATGCACTAAAGATTCATACATCCCTTCAACCACCATTCAAGAGGACATAAGTCCATGCTGATAAGGGGTTATGCTCGATAACCATCCAAAGCAGTGCAGACCGACTCATGCTTATTTTCATCATCTGAGTCAGATGCCACCAGCAGAAGGTTGATTTTCTTTTTTGGTGGTTTGGGTTCTGTAGTTTTCTGAATCGGAGTGTTGCTCTTTTAAGGCTTCTGAAAGCATGCTCCACACCTCGTCCCTCTCATATTTTGAAGGCACTTCAGATTCTTACACCCTGGGTCCAGTGCTGTAGCTATCTTTAGAAATCTCACATTGGTACCTTCTTTGTGTTTTGTCAAATCTTCAATGAAAATGTTATTAAATGAACATGTGCTGGGTCATCATCCAAGACTGCTATAACATGAAATATATGGCAGAATGCGAGTAAAACAGAGCAGGAGACGTACAATTCTCCCCCCAGGAGATTAGTTACATATTTAATATAATCCATTTTTTTTTTTAAAATGAGCATGGAAATATGTCCTCTGGAATGGTGGCCGAAGCATGAAAGGGCATATGAATGTTTAGCACATTGGCACGTAAACACCTTGCAATGTCGGATACAAAAGTGTCATGCGAACGCCTGTTCTCACTTTCAGGTGTCGTAATTAAGAGTGGGCAGCATTATCTCCCATAAATGTAAACAAACTTGTTTGCCTTAGCAATTTGCTGAACGAGACTTGTAGGAGGCTCTACATTCTTTTGTTTTTGAGTGCATTTCTGTAACAAAAAAAAAATCTACATTTGTAAATTGCACTTTCATGATAAAGAGATTGCACTACAATACTTGTAGAGGGGAATCGAAAAATACCATTTCTTTTGTTTGCCATTTTTACAGTGCAAATATTTGTAATAAAAATAACAATATAAAGTGAGCATTGTCTACTTTGTATACTGTGTTGTAATTGAAATCAATATTTGAAAATGTAGAAAAAAACCAAAAATATTTAATAAATTTCAGTTGATATTCTGTTGTTTAACAGTGCAATTTAAACTGTGATTAATTGTGATTAAGCAGATTAACTGCGATTACCTACCTCAAGGTAATACCTTGTTAGAGCTGCCAATTTAGGGTTTAGTAAATAAGACCATAATCCTTGGAGAGGACTTGTTCTTAATAAATTGCAAAGTATATTGCTCTAGTACTCACTGCTCCTTACCCACTTACAACCCCAAATACTGATATCTATGCCCCCTCTATCCAAGACAGTAAAGAGGTGCTATCCCTTAATTTCCTTGCCTTCTGTCTCTCATGGCTGCGTTTCCATTCTCAAAATTTTGTTGGTGTCTGCTGTCAGAAATGCACTCCTAATTGCTGGCCTGGCCTCAATGTGAGGGTCCAGCTGGGACCTACTAGCAGAGCAGCCGTGGGCATGTTCTGTATATACTGAGGTTAAGAGCCCTTCAGTCTTGTACTCTGCCTCTGAAAGCCCTCTCTGTATAGGTACTAGCAATAGTCAATCTTCTAAGTATGAGTTGGAAATAAACAGAAATGAAAAAGTTTTACTTCTGATTTTCTGCTGATGAATTGTAACCACCAAAATGGGACAGAGGGCAGGGTGGTATTTTCTAGTTCACTACATATTCAAAGCATCATGGTGTTTGACTCAAGTTTTATGAATATGAGTATAATGTTAGTGGTTTAGGAACAACTTAAAGCAAGGACAACTTAAATATGGGAGGAGGGGGTGGAGAATGAGCAATAGCCCGCAGGCAAGGATGTCTAAAAAACCCCTGTTTTAGAACTGACCTTGGTCCCTACCGCATTTAGTTTGGCTTCTAGCTGCCGTTACGGCCCTTACCTTAAAAGCAGTTTGTATTATATTTTGTTTTCTTTTGACATCTCTGAGGTTGCAGTCTTCATCGTGGATCGTAGGAAGCAGTCTATGGGCAAAAGTTAGAGAATCCACTGAGATTCCATTTTGACGAGCATAGTTCTGCAGCACAGCAGTAAGAAACCCTGCAGGAATAAAATACAAACCAACCTAGTATCAAAACACTAAGTGTATTTAAGAACAGAGCCAAGTTTATTCTGAAGCCCACGTTTGCTATGCCATCCCAAACTCAAAATGCTCTGAAAACTGGCATATCATTCCATGAGTGCCATCTCTCAGTGACTTTCAAGTTAAAGCTACTCTGTAATGTAAATATGCAGTAGTGACAAGTAGAGTCTCTCACTCCCTTCACTCCCCGCCCTGAATTTGAAAGTCAAGGTTTTTGTTTTTTTGTTTTTTTTAAACAATTAAAATTTGTTGTTAATACATGATCCAGAACAGCATCCAGCTCAGTACTAGACCTGTGCTCTCTGCAAGAGTAAAAAAAATAACAAAAATGTAATCTGGGTTAAATGCAGAAAGGGATTTAGGCATCACAATACCTAACCTTTAAGGACCCTGCCACTGTGTTGAATCATCATCTCCAAGGTGGCCATCCAGGCTCTCTATACAAAACAGGGAAGCTAGCCACTAAGAAATACTGAGGAGAGGACTGGGACTTTGGCAGGGCCTAGTGTCAGCTTGGGCTTCACATCCATGAACCCATACCTGGATTTAGGGCTGACCTGGCTTAGGTGCCTTTCTCAATGCTACACTGATTCAGGCAGGTTGGAGATTTCATTGTGGGTGAGTGCTCTAGTAAGTTGGATACAGACATGCACAAACCATCCAGACAGGAAAATTCTTGTTCCTAGCTGTTTGCTGGGGCCTGGGGAATGCTTAGTTTGAGACTCCCACCAGGGCTTGGGCATGAACAACTTGGCAGATTGTGCCCATCAGCACAAATTTTAGGTGCCTTGGGAACTCTGCTGGCAGAAACTGTGTGTGTGTGTGTGTGTGCGCGCAGACGGGGCGGGGGGGTGGTTCTGAGCATCTCAGTGGTGCCTGAATGTTGGCTGTCAGGGCCTAACGTGGCAGTTAGGCACCTAAAGGCCTTTGTGGAGCTAACCCATAGCTTCTTAGCTGCGCACATCTGGAATCGGCTCTTTTTACTTAGTGACAAAGCCACAATGCACCTAACTGCCACTTTAAGATCAATATTTAGCGCCTCAAAACCCCAGTTCACCTGCTGCCTAACTCTATAGGCATGTAAAGTCCTCTTGGCATCTAAATTTCTGCCAGTGGGCATACACAAAACTGTTTAAGTCCTGTTCATGCAGTGCTGAAGCTGGAGCCCCACCGCCCAGGGCTGAACTGAAGTCGTGGAGCTCTCATAAAGTCACAGGCTCCGTGACAGATTCATAGTCTTATGACTGGCTGCCTTATGCAGCTGCCGCTAGGTGGCAGAGGACACCTAAACATTAGGCATTGTAATGCTGATGCTAAGGCTCCCTTTTTGGATCTAGCCCTAAGTTTTTACACAATGAATTTGCTGAGTAGAACTAAATCGTGATGTTTTAACTGAAGAGGTTTATTCACTGTGATATCCTCATAAGACCCACACATTTTTTTTCCCGAGAGTCCCAACACACACACGTCACATAATGTTAGACACTCCATCTAAAAATCGCAGGTATCAACACTGAGCAGTTCCAAGTTCAGTTCATTTTCATAATGAGGCCTTTGGAAATAATGTATTAACAATTTCTTAAAACCAATAGGGGCATTTATTCCATCCCCTTAAACCTTCCTCCCACAGTCAATGTTTTTTCCAGTCATTTTAAACTTCAACTTGTGTGAGGGGGCGCAGGTGCAATATGCAGTGAAAAAAGTGCTGATGCCATAATACTACAGTGTAATAACCAAATAGCCCTGGCTTTTGTTGGCAGTTAATTCAGTTTCGGATGCCACCATGAGCGGTCATCATTTAATCAGTAAATGAAAAATGACAAAGGTTATATGGCTAAGCTGTGCAATACCATTTTGGAAGCATAAAAATATAAAGTGCACACAGAAAGAGGATCCACATGGATAGCCAATACTGCTATATAATCTGCAGCCTTATTTTTATGATCTATATTATGCACGCAGCCTTTGACTGCCTTCAAAATAATCTTTGCTGAAAAGTAACAGCGTAATCCAGGTTTCAGAGTAACAGCCGTGTTAGTCTGTATTCACAAAAAGAAAAGGAGTACTTGTGGCACCTTAGAGACTAACTAATTTATTTGAGCATGAGCTTTCGTGAGCTACAGCTCACTTCATCGGATGCATACCGTGGAAACTGCAGAAGACATTATATACACAGAGATTATACACACAGATTATATACACAGACATTATATACACTGTGTATATAATGTCTTCAGTTTCCACGGTATGCATCCGATGAAGTGAGCTGTAGCTCACGAAAGCTTATGCTCAAATAAATTGGTTAGTCTCTAAGGTGCCACAAGTACTCCTTTTCTTTTAGTGTAATCCAGGCAGATTTAAGGAAGCATCAACTGGCCAATCTTTTCCAAAATAATAATGTCTTCTGATTTAATTATTAATGAGGCGAGCAGCATTGAAACTAAGTGGTCAGCCAAAAATGAAGATATAAATTAAATCAAAACTAAGTATTAACTGAATATAGATTGGGAAACAGCCCAAGTTTTGGTATGATTTTCTGCAAAAACAGAAGACCGATTGCCCTGAAAAGGAAGAATCAGTTGCCTGCCTCTAAGACATGAAACTCCCCCATCCCCCAGTTCCAAGACTGAGAGAGCAGAAGATTTGAGAAGAAAAAATTACAAATCACTATTCATTATTGATGACTGCCTATTTACTAGTGTACCTTGTGGGAAAAAAAACCCTGAAAGCCAGAAGCGACTGGGATTTCCCTGAATGCTGTTGGTGGATATGTTGGGCCTATCGCCAGTCGGTGATGAAAATGAGATCCCAGATGTTTTGGCTTGTTTCTGAAGCATCATTAAGCTGTTATACCTGTTTTTTTAAAAGAGTGTAATAAATGCTTAAGCAGGTTTTTTTAACGTTCAGCCCCCCTCAAAAAAACCCTCAAACCCTAGCTCACTTGTTTGAAAACAATCTTTCATCATCATTATTCTTAAAGGCATATGAATTCCCTAGCAAATTTTCTAAACGTCTTTAGCTAAAACACATAAAAATTAGCAAATTAATGGCTGAATGCAACTAGTAAGATCACAGCAAATCATATTATTAAATCAATGCTATTTAAGAGCAGACAACTGTGAATTAAATTTGGCGCTTTGGTGAGCTCTTGTGACTGATACAATGTATTTTATTCAAACAACACTATTCAATTCACATATGGGAGAGAAAGCTAGTTACCTCAAAGTGACGCCAGAGCCTTTCATCTTAAATATTATATAAGGTACGAGCCAAAATTTGCTCTCCTTATTTATGTGAATAATTTCATTGGTAAATAGCTGCTCATGTGACAAAGTCAAGGAGGATTTAACTACCCATGTCTAACGTGACAATGCAATGACTATTTATTATTTACATGAAATGAGATGGTGCTCTCAGTCCAGTACTGGACAAGTGTCTAGAGATCACAAAATCCTTACCACCACTTGCTACTTGTCTGAGCAGGGGGACAATGTATTGCATAGAAAGGGAGACTGACCTTTTGCAGACAAAGCTGGGGGTCAGAAGCTTGCATTTTTGCTGCCTATATTGAACCTGTTCTCTAGCTAAACAGAGGACTTTACTCTCTGGAGCTGGCAATCCAGCACCTTTCAACATCAGTGAACATTCAATAAAATTAAAAGAAAATCATGGTCAAACCAAGTATTGACTGGCTGTGATGTTAAAGAGAATTGTCTGTAAGGGTCACTCTTCAAGCAAAATGGATCATATAAGAATTTTTTTTTAAAAAGAATAAGATATATCTAAAGTTTAAAAATCTTTACATGTAAACAATGCTCAAAACATTCTGTGTTGTTTAGTATGAAGACTTTTAAACTTCCACACACATAGATTCTGTTTAGATATTTTCTACGTTATCCTAGATTTTTAACCTAATTATAAATCACACTATAAAAATAACAAGGAGTCCGGTGGCACCTTAAAGAGTAACAGATTTATTTGGGCATAAGCTTTCGTGGGTAAAAAACTACTTCTTCAGATGCATGGAGTGAAAATTACAGATGCAGGCATTATATACTGACACATGAAGAGAAGGGAGTTACTTCACAAGTGGAGAACCAGTGATGACAGGGCCAATTTGATCAGGGTGGGTGTAGTCCACTCCCAATAATAGATGAGGAGGTGTCAATTCCAGGAGAGGCAAACCTGCTTTTGTAATGAGCCAGCCACTCCCAGTCCCTATTCAAGCCCAAATTAATGGTGTTAAATTTGCAAATGAATTTTAGTTCTGCTGTTTCTCTTTGAAATCTGTTTCTGAAGTTTTTTTTGTTCAAGTACAGCTACTTTTAAATCTGTTATAGAATGTCCAGAAAGATTGAAGTATTTTCCTACTGGCTTTTGTATGTTACCATTCCTGATGTCTGATTTGTGCTTGAATAGGGACTATTTTACTCATCTTGACAATTTGAGTCTCTCCTTGTTTTAATACACTTCCTCAAGTTGCATGAGATTCTATGCGGTGCCTATTCTCCTTTACTTTTCAGTCTTCTCTAGGTCTTTCCCCTCAAAATGCTTTAGTCTCTCCCATCTTTAAAAAACCTTCACCTTTAATCCCATTTGGTTCTTCAACTACCAACCTCTCTCTCTTTCATCTGTAAGTTCATTGAACACAATGCTTACAATTGCTGTCTGCAGTTACTCTCCTCCAATCTATTCTAGAAGTATTCCAGTCTGGTTTCTGCCCCTTTCTACTCAACTGAAACTGCTCTCACCAAAATTTCTAATGACCTCTTCTCAGCAAAGCTCAGATCCAATACTCTAATCTCAACCTCCTTAGCCTGTCAGCCACCTTCGCCACAGGCAACCATGCTCTTCTTAAAATCTTGTACTTCTGTGACTCTGTACTCTTCTGGTTCTCCTCCTTCCTCTCTAATTATGCTTTCAGCATGTTCTTCAGACAAGCTTCCTCATCTCCCCATCAGCTTTCTGGGGGGAGTTCCTCAGAGTGTGTCCTTGGTCCTCTTCCTTATAATATGGCCTTTTCTATCAATCCACATAGATAAAACTCTCATCAAGGTTCTCATTATCTCATGTCTCAATTACCTGCAATATACTTTTCTCTGTCCTTGACAAATACAAACTTGTCCCGCTCATATCCATTCAGAATGTTGCCGCAAAGATAGTTTCCTTAGCCCATCACTTAGCATGTCACCCCTTTCTTTGTATCTCTCTACAGCAGTGGTGGGCAACCTGCGGCACGCAGGTGGCCCGTCAGGGTAATCTGCTGGCAGGCCGAGAGACAGTTTGTTTACATTGACTGGCTGCCCGCAGCTCCCAGTGGCTGCGGTTTGCCGTTCCCGGCCAATGGGCACTGCAGGAAGTGATGCAGGCTGCAGGGACATGCTGGCTGCCGTTTCCTGCAGCTCCCATTGGCTGGGAACACGAGCCGCGACCATTTGCAGCTGCGGACGGTCAATGTAAACAAACTGTCTTGCGGCCTGCCAGCGGATTACCCTGATGAGCCGCATGCAGCCCACGGGCTGCAGTTTGCCCACCACTACTCTACTGGCTCCTTCGTCTCTGTTGTATGAAACATAAGCTACTTGTCTTCACTTTCAAGGGCCTTCACAGCCTATCCCCACCCTACCTATCATCTCATTCAGTATTGAAAGGTCAATTCCTGCCTGTGATAGGTCCATAATGTCAACCTCCATTGCCCACTTGTTAAATTTTCAAACAAGCACCTTTGTGCTTTCTCTCATAGTGCCCCCCACTCCTGGGAAAAGCTCCCATAAACATTTGCAAAACTAATTCTCTATCCTTCTAAACCCTACTTAAAACTCTCCTTTGCCGTGAGGTCTACAAAAAAATTGACAACAGCTGTGCTGAGACTACAGCCTATCATGCTGACCGATATTATCTCATATTTTTCTTGTACTCCCCCCTTCAGTTTATCTGTATCCATCTGTTATCTCTTGTCTTAGACTGTATGCTCTTTGGGGTATGGACTGTCTTTTTGTTGTGTTTGTACAGCACCTATCACAATGGGGTCCTGGCCCATGACTTTAGCTCCTAGGCACTATGATAACAGAAATAATAATTCATAATACAGCATAACCACCCTTTGTGCCTTTGTGAATCAAGGCAGCTCTAGAGAGTGGGGGGGACCTACCTAAATTATGTTAGCCTCTCTGAGCTGCCCTATGGCAGCAGCACTACCCAGAATCTTCACAGCACTACATGCTGTGGCCCAACCCTGACACACTCCTCATATCCCCAGTCATGCCTCCTATCCTAGGGGGTACTCAGGAGGAGAGCCGGTGGGGGGTCCATGTCACCCAAAGTATTTGGTTTAGAGTTCCAGCTAGAATTTTAATTTGATTACGGTTTTCTCCTTTACCTCTACTATTTATTTTTTTCATGTTTCACTTTACCTTAACTGTATATAGGTGATGACCTGGTTTGCCCAGGTTGCAAAGAAATTCACTCGTAGAATAAGGTCATCAATCCATGATCCCAAAGACTTATTTGATATATAGGAATGTAGCTGGTGCAAATGACAGAAAAGCAGAATCTCATTAAATACCACTACAATATCAAATACAGCCAGTTTATAAACTGGAACTGTTATCAATGAGTCTGCAGAAGGGAATCAGCGCATGAGAGGTAGAAAGGGACAAATTGTAGATTAAAAGCCTTTGAAAGAACACTCAGAAACAACTCTCAGACTTTTGATAGTGCTCACTATGAAATGCCCTTTAATCTCCTGTAACGGATTTCACTCTATGGACTTTCCAAAGTGTCAAATTAAATAAGAGTCAAAATCTGACAAAATACTAAAATTCAGAAAACACTTGCTCAAAAAGAAAACAAAAACAGAAATGCACAGCTTTTCCAAAACACACTTGTACTAGGGGTTTCCTCAAAAACCAAAGTGTCACATTAGATCAATCTGTCTAAGCATTTGTACTGTGATTATATCACCATGCTTTCTTTGTGCT
The DNA here is from genome assembly GCF_965140285.1 of Lepidochelys kempii. Taxonomy (NCBI): domain Eukaryota; kingdom Metazoa; phylum Chordata; order Testudines; family Cheloniidae; genus Lepidochelys; species Lepidochelys kempii. Next base: position 159,588,951 of record NC_136382.1, read on the forward strand.
CAACACACACATGTGAAAAGATCAGTTATGTCACTGAAGGTTCAAAAACCAGATCAACTTTGCAAAAAAATTGGAATTTTTTTCATTTCCCAGGATTTAAAAGTGGAACAATTTATTTTTTTCAAACTTTTTTGCAAAATATTTTTGAAATTTCAATTCCCCATTCCCTTTTCCCTTTATGCTAGTCAGTGCAATAAAATGAATGACATCAAGATTTTTAATTGGACTTTTCTTTTTCCATATCCTTTTTCCATTCTGCCTTTTCAAAGCTGCCTCAACTTTGGAAAATTTATGAAGTGACAAAAGGGAAAATGAAAATGTAACTCTAGTAAATGTCACTTTTTAAACTTTCTACAATTGTTGCAAAGTTACAGTGGCAGAGATAGAGAGGTTCATTCTTTGGTCACTTTGTGACTTTTCCAAAAAACAGCCAACCAACCACAAAACAAAGACAAAACCAACACTCCCCCGCTTACAAACAGCAAACACTCAAAAATAAAATAAAAAGACTTCTTAGCCATGAGTCATTATATTGCATTCAGTGGTAGAAAGGAAAAAGAAAAAAAGGGAAAAAATTTTTCACACCATTTTTTGGTTTAAAAAAAGGGCCACAATTTTAGACTAAAAATTCCCTCCCTCATTCTAGGGAGCTTCCTGAATTGAATCATCCTCTACTAAAAGCCTGTTTGGAAGAGTCCCTCAGTACTTAAGATCCATCTATTGATCTATCTATACCTGCACATGTAAACAAAGAGGCTTTAATCTTACCTGCCAGAACTCAGGCACCTTGGACTTCAAAACTGAGTTATAAAGTTCTTCTAACCCTGTGGTGAAGATAATCTCTCCTTTCATAACTTGTTGAAGTGAATGCAATGATATGGTTATTACAGACAATAAATGATTAAATCGGTCAATCTCCTGGCGAAGAACATTTAACAAAGCTGAATTGATAAAAGGATCATGTCCTGGTAAAGGAAAAAAGAGTAATATCAGATGGAGCTTTCCTCCCATAGAGAAGTGAGGAGGAGCTGCTCATTATCATGACATTCAAGTTTGCAAATATTGCCTTAGTTTCTCTCCTATGCTGAGTTAGGGACAAGCCACTTTGCACCATGTGAAGTAGTGGGAGAGAATTTAGGGCATTAACTTTATCAAAAGTCTTCTATCAGCAAACCGCAGGTTTGAAGTAAGATGCATAAATGACATTCAGAATGTCTGAGACATTTTTTGTCTCAATGCTTTGTGTTCCTCACTTAAATGAGGCAGGGAAATGGAAGATCAAGTTTTATTATAATTCAAGGTAATTTACTTCTCTTTTTCAGCAAAAAAGGAAAACCTCCTTTCTTTGTGTAGTCACTTTTGTGACTGTGGCTTCCACAGAACACAGTATCTGCAACACTGTCTGAGACCTAATATGTTGCTTAACATATTAGAGCAACAAGTGAATGTCAAATGTGCCAATTTCCAAGTTTATCAAAGTTCTCAAATCTAGATAGGAATTTGGTTTTCTTTCAGATTTTGAATTTCTCTTAACTATTAATAGTGCAAATCCTGTAATCTTTGCTCAATACTTAATCTTTACTTGGACAATACTACAACTGAAATTACTGGGAAGTTTGCCTGATTAAGGAGTAAATATGGACTTCAGTTTTGGGCCTTTTAAAAAATTATTATTCTCGTTGAAAAAATATGGATAAAATTATTAATATAGTCCAACAGCAACAGATCTAGAATTTATTTACTGTTCCGTTTTCTATTTTGTTAGACTCTTTCAGCCAAATCATTGCAGCAGATCAATGAGGCGAAGCTCAAATAACCTTGAAATACTTTGGGACTAAAACATAAGTGTGGACCCATAGGATTCTCAAATATGCCACAAGTATTTTACACGACATCTGTATTTTCTTTTGGGATTTCACATGCATGCACACATGAATCTAGAGCTAGATATGAGTCAGCCTTTGGTTAAAGCACTGACCAAATGTTTGAGCAATACAGATTAGAAAATTCCTCCCCAGATTAACATTAAAGAAAGGGAAGAATTCTCCATGTTTTTGGCATCCTATTGCACATCAAAAGCTAGAAAAAATTGACAGAGTCATAGGTAGATGTCTCCCTTATATTATATATTAGCACAAAGTAAGATAATATCCTAAAATTTGTTCAGGAGCATAACTGGTGATCGTGAGTTGCTGATCCACATAACCTAGGCTTATTCAACTAATGGCTCTGTAGAACTTTTTAGTTACAAGAAAGTTGATTTAACATTTCATCAAAGCTTGGAAAGAATGGTTACTTACCCTAACTGTGGTTTTGCAAGATGTGCTGTCCACACGTGCCCAATATGTGCAGAAACTGAGGGTGGTGTAGGAGATCTAAGCCTCTCCCTATATGGGTTCAGGGGCTGTATGCCCCCCATAGGTCCCAGTAGGGCCACTGAATGGGAAATGGCATAAGCAGTCACATCCATGGGGGGGGGGGGGGAGCATACCCTGGGTGTCAGCCCTGTGATGGGTTTTAGGCTGTATAGGTGGACCCAGAACTGTAGTAGATTGTGTTAGGATATAGATATTCAGGCCTGTCGGTAAAGGCCTGTACTCGAAGAACTTAGGTGTATTCTTATCACTTGGCTAGTTATAGAGGTATAAAAGAGAGAATCAAAATCACTGTCTGCCGGTGTAATGGCCTTCTCTTACTGTGACAGTCTGAGGCCCTGTTCTTAGGCTCAGGCCTTTGACTAAGCAGCAGAGGCAGCCATAAGCTGGGAAGCGACCGGTCACATCCTCATATTCCAAACTAGTCACATCGAAAGAAGGTGCTATTGGGCTGTTAGGAATACAATCCTGTCCTGATAATGCCTATCACCTCCAGAGAAAGGGAAGTGCCTAGAAGATGTAAAAGGAAACTTAGTCTGATAGCGTCCTGTCTGGCAAGAACTCACTTATCAATAGCTGGGATGTGAAATCCTTACTTCTGTATTGTTTTGTCATTATAGTTTCCACTTTGCTATTGTTTGTCTGTATAATCTCTGTCTGGTTCTGTGATTGTTCCTGTCTGCTGAATAATTAATATTGCTGGGTGTAAACTAATTAAGGTGGTGGGATATAATTGGTTACATAATCATGTTATAATATGTTAGGATTGGTTAGTTAAATTTCAGGAAAATGATAGGTTAAGGTATAGCAAAGCAGAACTCAAGTTTTACTATATAGTCTGCAGTCAATCAGGAAGTGAGTCGGTGGGGGGAGGGAATGGGAACAGCGAATGGGAGTGGGGAAATTGGAATCATCTTTGGCTAAAGGGGGAAATGGGAACAGGGAATGAGGGTAAGGAAATTAGAATCATGTTTGGCTAAGGGCAGGAATGGGAAGAGGGACACAGGTGTAAGGCTCTGTGGTGTCAGAGCTGGGAAGGGGGACACTAAGGAAGGAAACTGGAATCATGCTTGCTGGAAGTTCACCCCAATAAACATCGAATTGTTTGCACCTTTGGACTTCGGGTATTGTTGCTCTCTGTTCATGCGAGAAGGACCAGGGAAGTAAGTGGGTGAAGGAATAAGCCCTCTAACAGATTGAATAGGAGAGGAGTGCTGAGATGAGAAGACAACCTCCTCCTCAGTATCTTCTTCCTCACTGGAGAATGGAGGGGCCAGAGGTGAAGTGAGCTGACGCAGTGCCACGTGTACCAGGGAAACACTGGTACAGAAAAGACATGATTCAGGTGTTGATGAGACATGCAGGTAAGAAGTGTGGTGCCAATGGTTTCTGTACCAAGGTGGTCAGTGCCAACAGTGCTGTTGTAGTCGTGGTTGTCAGTGCTGGCCTCTGTGTGCTCTATGTTGTCGGGACAGGAGGTGGCACCATAACTTGGGCAGAACATCTTGGTGTGGCATCTTGAGGCAGCTCTGTCGGTGCTGTAGAGGAGGAGGTAGGTTTCTGTTTTCCCCCTGACTCCGAGCCTGCCCCCTTAGCGTCACTGGCTTTCACGGTACGCATGGCACCGGATGATCCCAGTGCCTCATAAGTACTCAGCCAGACTGGGGACTGCATCTTTTATTGCCTTGAGAGGAGAAGTTGAAGCCCTTTTCCTCACTGCCTTTTTGGAGGAGTGAGCCTTCCACTGTGAGCTAGATGAAGTTGCTGGGGAACACTCTCCGGGCGGTGGGGGTTCGGGGGAGTGTGCGGACCTGGATCAGATGCTGGGCACAGAGGCTTCTCCATTAACAGAAGTTTGAGACATAGGTCTCTATCTTTTCTGGTGTGAGGTTTCAGGTTAATGCAGTGAGAGCACTTCTGAGGAATGTGTGTCTCCCCTAGGCACCAGACACACCGAGTGTCTATCTGAGGCCGGGTCACCTCTCAGCAGGAAAGAATTTGTCCTGAGAACCTAAGAAAGATGGATTGAATGCTTCATCAGGGAACAAGGGGATATCTGGGAGGATAACAAAATGGAGGTTCTTTGAGAATACCTGCCCTCTTTCTATGTCCTTTAATGGAGTCATTTCTGGAGGTTCTGCTGGATTCCTTGGTGCCACCCAGGGTGGTGAGTGGGGGAAGGAAGGAGAGAAGTCTCTACTATGATCTGGAGAGGACAACGAAAATAGCAAACCTCCTCCAGGGGTAGAACAATCTTCTCTGGGGTATCAGGTCTACACAAAGGTGCCAGGTTAGATGGAGGCAGAGAAACAGGCTGCTTGGAGATGACATCTCTTAAGTACTGCAATAGAAGAGACTCCGGTACCAAACCTGTAGGTAGATTGGGCAGTACCATGAAAGCTTCAATGCAGAATTTACAGCACCAAAACATCTGGTGCTGAAAATGTCTGTTGGTAATGAGGAGGTTGTGATTGGTACCAGGGATGAGGTGCCAAAACTTTCAGTGCTGAAGATGCTGTTAGAACATATGGTGCCTACACCGTACCAGAGGCAGCATTGTCCTTAGGAGTGTTTGGTGTCACTTTTCTCTTCTATGCCAGGGCACTAGAATGGAACTCTGAATTGCAACTTTTGGTAGATGAGATTCAAGGAGAAGTTTTAAGTTTCTTACTTGGGGTTGGTGAGGGCTCCATAGGTGGGGGGCATGTTGTGAATGAGGAGAGAAACTGTGCAGTAGAATGTTAAAAACAGAGAAGGAATATTAAAATAAAAGATTAATTTGAGAAAATAAAAGTTTCTAATTAAACATTATGTAAACCGTTGTTCTGACCTTTAGCAGCTTTTGCAAGAGCAGCCCAAATGGGGCCTGACAGTAACCTTCCCAGTGTGGTTTTCATTTTGGAAGAATGTTCAGTTCCAGGCGTCAGTTCTGTATCTTGTTCCTCTACAGTGAGTGGCAGCTGCCTTAGAATGTCAGAAGCTATTTCCATTACTAATTCATCTTGGCTCTTTCCACCACTGGAAGGGGCAAAAAAAAAAAAAAAAAAGGTAAGATTTATAATTCTGGAATTGTCAGAGCTGGAGGGGTCCAACAGGAGATGATCTAATCTCCCCACTTCTAATTCTAAAATTTCTAGACCATCTCTAGCAGGTTTCTGTTGTTAGATGAGTGGATATGTTTGAAGAGTTAGGTTGTGGGGGATATTCCAAAAGAATGGTCCTTTCAGCATGACATTGGGGAAGAGTCAATGATCTATGCAGTAAGGCAGATTCCTGACAAAGCGGTATAAGTATTTTAAACTAGGAATTACAGATAAATAGCCAGTTCACTAAGCAAGTTAGTTACATGGACATTTGATCATTTTCCTAGTGGTTGTTTTATGGGAGCTAGAATATATTTGACTTGCACAATACACAAAGAACAGAATACTGTACCCATATAACACAAACAAACCAGCTGAGGGTTGGAATTTAGGTTACAATGATGCCTGTAAATCTAAAATACGGCCAGGAAGATACTCATTTTCTTTTCTAGGCAAGGTCTCTTTTACTATGCAGCAGATTAGATTTAATTAATGTGGCAAGGCCTCTGGAATTACACAGTAATACTTAACCCTGCAGAGAACACAACAGTTGGAAGGGAGGAGACTCCACCAAATAAAACACTGAAGGAAGAATTAGAGAACCAGGAAAGGAGAGAATCATGACAGCCAAGGGAGGAAAAGACTTGAGGAAGAATAGCATAGTTGACTATGTTAAAAGCAGCCAAGAATTTAAGGAGGATGAGAATATTTAAATGTATAGGCCCTGGGATTTGGCCATGAATAGGTCATTAGAGAGTTTGGTGACAGCAGTTTCAGTGAAGTGTACAGATCAGAATCCAGACTGCAGAGGGTCTAGGGATGGAACTGGAGGAGATGAAATCCATACAGCAGTTGAAGATGAGGCATTCAATGAGTTTTGAGATGAAGGAGAGAAGAAAGAATAATCAATAACTGCACAGGCAACATGAGGATCAAGGGTGGGTTTTTAAGACGGAGGAGACTAAAGTCTGTTTATATTGTGAGGGGCTTATGTCGGTGTAGTTAGGGCAATGAAGTGTCTGTGTAGATACTGCATTACTTACATGGGGTGTTGGCTACCTTGTCAATTTCACGGCTCCACTAGAGCTGTGAAATTGACAGGAAAGCCCAGCTCTCCAGCAGGGATGCTAGCAGGTCTCCGCTACAAGCCAGGTTGCCACCCAGGCTCCTGGCTTGGGCTGCCACCAGAGCTCCCGGCTGGGAGCCCTGCTGCCCCTGCTCCCCACTGGGAGCCCGGCTGCACCAAGACTCCTGGCAGGGAGCCTGGCTGCCCCCCTGGGTTCTTGGCTCCCCACTGGGAACATAGCAGCCAACCAGACTCCGGGCGTGGGATCTTCCTGCCAGGAGTCCAGCTGCCCCCCAGGCTCTCAGTTCCCCACTGGAAGCATGGCAGCTGACCAGACTCCAGATGCAGATCTCCCTGCCAGAGGTGAGAAGCCCCAGGGGGCAGCTGGGCGGGTAGCTACATATAGCTGAGAGCCCTGGCTCTCAGTCTTCCACATAGCCCCTTTTCAGTCGGTGGAAGTGCTCCTGGTGAGAACGCGCACCACCAACAAAAGGAGGGCAGTGTGGACATCAGCTACCGCAGTAGTTACTGAGGTGGCTGTAAGTCAACCTAACATAGGTTGACTTAAGACTGTAGTGTAGACATGCCCTAAGACCTGGTCTATACTAGGGAATTAGGTTGGCATAACTATGTCACCTAGGGGTGTGAAAAATCCACACCCCTGAGCGAGGCAGTTAAATCAACTTAACTCCCGGTTTAGACAGTGCTAGGTTGACAAGAGAATTCTCCCATTGACCTAGCAACTGCCTCCTGGGGAGCTGGATTATCTACACTGAGTGCTGGTCTACACTAGGAGTTGAGGTCGAATTTAGCAGCGTTAAATCGATTTAACCCTGCACCCGCCCACATGACGAAGCCCTTTTTTTCGACATAAAGGGCTCTTAAAATCGATTCCCTTACTCCACCCCCGACAAGGGGATTAGCGCAGACATCGGCCTTGCTGGGTAGAATTTGGGATACTGTGGACACAATTAGATGGTATTGGCCTCCGGGAGCTATCCCAGAGTGCTCCATTGTGACCGCTCTGGACAGCACTCTCAACACGGATGCACTGGCCAGGTAGACAGGAAAAGGCCCGCGAACTTTTGAATTTCAATTTCCTGTTTGGCCAGCGTGGCAAGCTGCAGGTGACCATGCAGAGCTCATCAGCAGAGGTGACCATGATGGAGTCCCAGAATCGCAAAAGAGCTCCAGCATGGACCGAACGGGATCTGATTACTGTATGGGGAGAGGAATCCGTGCTATCAGAACTACGTTCCAGTTTTCAAAATGCCAAAACATTTGTCAAAATCTCCCAGGGCATGAAGGACAGAGGCCATAACAGGGACTCGAAGCAGTGCCGCATGAAACTTAAGGAGCTATGGCAAGCCTACCAGAAAACCAGGGAGGCAAACGGCCGCTCTGGGTCAGAGCCCAAAACATGCCGCTTCTATGATGAGCTGCATGCCATTTTAGGGGGGTTCAGCCACCACTACCCCAGCTGTGTTGTTTGACTCCTTCAATGGAGATGGAGGCAACACGGAAGCAGGTTTTGGGGACAAGGAAGATGATGATGAGGAGGTTGTAGATAGCTCACAGCAAGCAAGCGGAGAAACCAGTTTTCCCAACATCCAGAAACTGTTTCTCACCCTGGACCTGGAGCCAGTACTCCCCGAACCTACCCAAGGCTGCCTCCCGGACCCGCCAAGTGGAGAAGGGACCTCTGGTGAGTGTACCTTTTAAAATAGTATTCATGGTTGAAAAGCAAGCATGTTTAATGATTAATTTGCCCTGGCATTCGCAGATCTCCTGGATGTACTCCCAAAGCCTTTGCAAAAGGTTTCTGGAGAGGGCAGCCTTATTCCATCTGCCATGGTAGGACACTTTACCACTCCAGGCCAGTAGCATGTACTCGGGAATCATTGTAGAACAAAGCATTGCAGTGTATGTTTGCTGGCATTCAAACAACATCCGTTCTTTATCTCTCTGTGTTATCCTCAGGAGAGTGATATCATTCATGGTCACCTGTTTGAAATAGGGTGCTTTTCTTATGGGGACATTCAGAGGTGGCCGTTCCTGCTGGGCTGTTTGCCTGTGGCTAAAACAGAAATGTTCACCACTGTTAGCCATGGGAAGGTGGAAGGGGGGAAGGTTTAGCCACGTGGTTGGAGGAGGCAAAATGCGACCTTGGAACGAAAGCACATGTGCTATGTAGGTAATGTTAACAGCAAGGTTTACCGTGAAAGAGTGTACCCCTTCTTCTATAAAATGTGTCTTTTTAAATACCACTGTCCCTTTTTTTTCTCCAGCAGCTGCATGTGTTTCAAGGATCACAGGATCTTCTCCTTCCCAGAGGCTAGCAAAGATTAGAAGGTGAAAAAAACACACTCGTGACGAAATGTTCTCTGAGCTCATGGTGTCCTCCCACACAGAGCACAGACGAATGCATGGAGGCAGACAATGTCAGAATGCAGGAAAGCACAAAATGACCGGGAGGAGAGATGGCGGGCTGAAGAGAGTAAGTGGTGGGCTGAAGAGAGGGCTGAAGCTGAAAGGTGGCGGCAGCGTGATGAGAGGAGGCAGGATTCAATGTTGAGGCTGCCGGAGGATCAAACTGATATGCTCCAGCATACGGTTGAGCTGCAGGAAAGGCAGCAAGAGCACAGACCACCGCTACAGCCCCTGTGTAACCAACCGCCCTCCTCCCCAAGTTCCATAGCCTCCACACCCAGATGCCCAATAACGCGGTTCGGGGGCCTCCGGCCACCCAGCCACTCCACCCCACAGGATTGCCCAAGCAACAGAAGGCTGGCATTCAATAAGTTTTAAAGTTTTAAACTTTTAAAGTGCTGTGTGGCCTTTTCCTTCCCTCCTCCACCACCCCTCCCAGTGCTTCCCCCCTCCACCAACCCTCCCGGGCTACCTTGGCAGTTATCCCCCTATTTGTGTGATGAATTAATAAAGAATGCATGAATGTGAAGCAACAATGACTTAATTGTCTCTGGAAGTGGTGACTGAAGGGAGGCGGGGAGGGTGGTTAGCTTGCAGTGAAGTAGAGTGAACCAAGGAGGGGGAGGGGTTTCATCAAGGAGAAACAAATAGAACTTTCACACCGTAGCCTGGCCAGTCATGAAACTGGTTTTCAAAGCTTCTCTGATGCGCACCGCTCCCTCCTGTGCTCTTCTAACCACCCTGGTGTCTGGCTGCGCATAACCAGCAGCCAGGCGATTTGCCTCAACCTCACACCCTGCCATAAACGTCTCCCCCTTACTCTCACAGATATTGTGGAGCACACAGGAAGCAGTAACAACAATGGGAATATTGGTTTTGCTGAGGTCTAACCGAGTCAGTAAACTGTGCCAGTGCGCTTTTAAACATCCAAATGCACATTCTACCACCATTCTTCACTTGCTCCGCCTGTAGTTGACTACTGTCCAGGCTTCCTGTGTGTGGCTTCATGAGCCATGGCATTAAGGGGTAGGCTGGGTCCCAAGGATAACTATCGGCACTTCAACATCCCCAATGGTTATTTTCTGGTCTGGGAATAAAGTCCCTTCCTGCAGCTTTTGAAACAGACCAGAGTTCCTGAAGATGCGAGCTGTACCTTTTCCAGCCATCCCACATTGATGTTGGTGAAACGTCCCTTGTGATCCACCAGTGCTTGCAGCACTATTGAAAAGTACCCCTTTTGGTTTATGTACTCGCCGGCTTGGCGCGCTGGTGGTAAGATAGGGATATGGGTTCCGTCTATGGCCCCACCACAGTTAGGGAATCCTATTGCAGAAAAGCCATCCACTATGACCTGCACATTTCCCAGGGTCACTACCCTTGATATCAGCAGATCTTTGATTGCGTTGGCTACTTTCATCACAGCAGCTCCCACAGTAGATTTGCCCACTCCAAATTGATTCCCGACTGACTGGTAGCTGTCTGGTGTTGCAAGCTTCCACAGGGCTATTGCCACTCACTTCTCAACTGTGAGGGCTGCTCGCATCTTGATATTCTTGCGCCTCAGGACAGGGGAAAGCAAGTCACAAAGTTCCATGAAAGTGCCCTTATGCATGCGAAAGTTTCGCAGCCACTGGGAATCGTCCCAGACCCACAACACAATGCAGTCCCACCAATCTGTGCTTGTTTCCCAAGCCCAGAATCGGCGTTCCACCGCATGAACCTGCCCCATTAGCACCATGATGCCCACATTGCCAGGGCCCGTGCTTTGAGAGAAGTCTCTGTCCATGTCCTCATCACCGCACTGACGTCGCCTATTCACCCGGTTTTGCTTTGCCAGGTTCTGGTGCTGCATATACTGCTGGATAATGCGTGTGGTGTTTAATGTGCTCCTAATTGCCAAAGTGATCTGAGCAGGCTCCATGCTTGCCGTGGTATGGCATCTGCACAGAAAAAAGGTGCAGAACGATTGTCTGCCATTGCTCTGACGGAGGGGGGGCGACTGACGACATGGCTTACAGGGTTGGCTTACAGGGAATTAAAATCAACAATGGGGGCGGCTTTGCGAGAATCAGAATGGCCCCCTCAAGTATAGAACTCAAAACCTCAAGGATAAAACTCAAAACTGGGTTTAGCAGGCCATTGATTTCATGGATGGAGGGAGGATTTGTTTTGAATACAAAACAATCTGGTCTATTTCTTGTTTTGAGCCACTTCATCTATCTTTATACATCTTGCTGGCAGCAGACTGTGCCGTACGACTGCTAGCCATCATCATCTCCTTGGTGCTCAGCAGAAGATGGTGCAGTATGATGGTGCATCATCTTCTGCTGGCTGCTGATTAAAAGACAGTGCACTGACGGTAGGACTCAATCGCCATAAGACAAAACTTAAAAGGGAAATGACCTGGCTGAGTCACTTCCATGTTTGCCCAGGTGCCCCTGACCTCATCGAGGTCAGTTAAAAGAGGACCCAGGACTACATCGATGACAGCTACCAGTCATACTGCACTGTCTGCTGCCAAAAGGCAATAAACTGCTGCTGTGTAGCCATAAGAAAAGGAGTACTCGTGGCACCTTAGAGACTAACCAATTTATTAGAGCATAAGCTTTCGTGAGCTACAGCTCACTTCCTCAGATGCATATCGTGGAAACTGCAGCAGGCTTTATATATACACAGAGAATATTAGAGCATAAGCTTTCGTGAGCTACAGCTCACTTCCTCAGATGCATATCGTGGAAACTGCAGCAGGCTTTATATATACACAGAGAATATGTATATATTCTGTGTATATATAAAGCCTGCTGCAGTTTCCACGATATGCATCTGAGGAAGTGAGCTGTAGCTCACGAAAGCTTATGCTCTAATAAATTGGTTAGTCTCTAAGGTGCCACGAGTACTCCTTTTCTTTTTGCGAATACAGACTAACACGGCTGTTACTCTGAAACCTGTGTAGCCATGCAGTACCGTGTCTGCCAGCACCCAGGAGACATATGGTGACGGTTAGCTGAGCGGACTCCATGCTTGCCATGTGTCATAAATATAAAGGGAAGGGTAAACCCCTCTAAAATCCCTCCTGGCCAGAGGAAAAATCCTCTCACCTGTAAAGGGTTAAGAAGCTAAAGGTAACCTCGCTGGCACCTGACCAAAATGACCAATGAGGAGACAAGATACTTTCAAAAGCTGGGAGGAGGGAGAGAAACAAAGGGGCTGTGTCTGTCGGTATGCTGCTTTTGCTGGGGATAGAACAGGAATGGAGTCTTAGAACTTTTAGTAAGTAATCTAGCTAGGTATGCGTTAGATTATGTTTTCTTTAAATGGCTGAGAAAAGAACTGTGCTGAATAGAATGACTATTTCTGTCTGTGTGTCCTTTTTGTAACTTAAGGTTTTGCCTAGAGGGATTCTCTATGTTTTGAATCTAATTACCCTGTAAGGTATCTACCATCCTGATTTTACAGGGGTGATTCCTTTACTTCTATTTCTATGAAAAGTCTTCTTGTAAGAAAACTGAATGCCTTTTCATTGTTCTCAGATCCAAGGGTTTGGGTCTGTGGTCACCTATGCAAATTGGTGAGGATTTTTACCAAATCTTTCCCAGGGTTGGTAGATTTTGGGGGGAAAGACGTGTCCAAATTACGTTTCCCAGTAAACCCAGTTAGAGTTTGGTGGTGGCAGTGGATATTCCAAGGACAAAGGATAAAATTAATTTGTACCTTGGGGAAGTTTTAACCTAAGCTGGTAAAAGTAAGCTTAGGAGGTTTTTAATGCATGTCCCCACATCTGTACCCTAGAGTTCAGAGTGGGAGAGGAACCTTGACACCATGGTATGGCATCTGTACAGGTAACTCAAGAAAAAAGGTGCAAAACGATTGTCTGCCCTTTCTTTCACGGAAGGAGGGAGGAAAGGGGGGCCTGACGATATGTACCCAGAACCACCCGCGACAATGTTTTAGCCCCATCAGGCACTGGGATTTGTACCCAGAATTCCAATGGGCAGTGGAGACTGCAGGAACTGTGGGATAGCTACCCACAGTGCAATGCTCCGGAAGTTGACGGTTGCCTCGGTACTGTGGACACACTCTGCTGACTACATGCACTTAGTGCATTTGTGTGGGGACACACCCAATTGACTGTATAAAAACGCTTTCCTCAAAACCAACTTCTATAAATTCGACCTAATTTCGTAGTGTAGGCATACCCTGAGGAGAAGCCATCCCTTCAACATAGGTAGTGTCTTCACTGAAGCACTACAGTGGCGACATAGCTGTGCCAGTGCAATGTTTTAAGTGTAGATAAGTCCTGAGTACCTCTCCCAGACCTGAAGAAGAGTTCTGTGGAGCTCGAAAGCTTGTCTTTCTTACCAACAGAAGTCGGTCCAATAAAAAAATATTAACTCACTCCCCTTGTTTTACTCATTCAGTAAATTAGAGTTAAGTATATACAAATAAGCTTTAAAATTGTGGGCAAGCATGACAAATAACTTTCTAACTCTTTTAGCTAATAGATTCTGCTTTGTTCTGTCACCAAAACAGTTTCTTTTTAAAACACTGACCTCATGATCAGGGTGTCCATGCTGATTCTTGGCTGCATACTGACAATGGTATCAATAAAGGTTTGTGCCTGAGATTCCAGGAATGCTCTTCCAGCACAGGCGTGCATTCCAAATAGCTCTGGTGAATCAGTGTCTGGCAGAGACTCTAAATAGGCTCTACAGTCTTGTAAGCTATCTGTGGCAGACACGGGTCGATATACCTGCAAAATAAATGACAAATATTTTATTTCCCTACTTAATGAAAGGCTGCTTAGTGCAAAAAAGGTTACACATAAGTAACTTTTTTGCAAGGTTGCTTATATGGCCCTAACAGGGACTGCTTTTCTAAAAGATTCCTGAAACTCAGTGGTGCCTGATATTCCTTACAGGTGGGAATATACACAAGCCACTTTGAAGAAGAATGGAATTATATTGCAAATACCCTTCTGCTTGACCAGTTACCTGATTAACACATGCATTTATACATGGGTTGGTGGTGGTAGGATTCTTTTATGAGGATTCATTCTGTACTGTTTATATAAAAATAGTATATATCCCTTCCCTCATCTTTCTCTCTATATGTATATGCATGCATGCACGCATGCGTACATTTACACAGACACACACAAAGGAATAAACAGCATAATTTATTCATAAGTTTATATATGGGCCAAAATATCACATATTAATATAAGATAAACCAATTGACCGTCCTTTAAAATAACAAAAAAGGAACAAGACATGGAGAAAATGCAGTATTCTCCTCCTCCCATAAGTGCTGTAAACTTATGTCAATTTACAGGGTGTTTTTGCTTTATATATATGTTAGTTATTTTTAAAATTCAGTAAGAAATATATTTTCAATTAATGCTGTCACTGTGTTGTTCAGATAGTTCTAAGCTAGTAATTCAATTGTTTCTGCATCAGAGTTAACTTTCCTAATTTTTCCTAGCACTTCTGAGCAGCAGAGGTAGCAGTACAAGAGATCTTTCTGGGGGCTACACTTAGCTGTGCAGAAAAGTTTTACTTACTAGTACTATGGTGCTTCAAGAGTTGTCTCTGTGCATTCACACTTATGGGTGTGTTGAGCTGGGGACTTATGTAAAAAGCCATGTCTGCTGGGAGTTGCAGATGTGCTTTTTCATAACAGAATATTCCCCCGCCTGACACCTCAGATCTTTCTCCTGGAATATAAAGCACTCTGAGGCAGAGAGGAAGGCAGGTGGGAAGTGTGACTGAACTCAGGCAACACGTGAAGAACAACAGTTACAAGTAACCAACCCTTCTTTCTTCTTTGAGGGCTTCTGTGCATTCCCCCTTACAGGAGATTAGCAAGCAATGCTCCCATCAGAGGATGGTAGGTGAGGAATTCTAGGCAAAAATGAACCGTAGTACCACCTTACCAAACCAAGCAATGGGACACAATGCCAAATCCAACAAATAGTGCTAAGTAAAAGTTTGAACCCAACTCCATGTTGCTGCTTTGCAAATCTCTACATAGGATCCTATCTTAGACAAGCTAAAGAGGCAGTAGTAAAAGTCCTGGAGTGCACTGTAGCTATGTCCACATGCTGAGTTAGCGTGCAGCAAGCTGACTTGCCAGGCACTAAGTCACTGTGTAGTCATTCTCAGAATGTGTCTTTAAGCCAAGAGATATTGGTCACATACTTTGGTACTACAATGATTGGGAGCCTATATGTGGCGGTCTCATATCTGATGCTAAAAAGGCACTTCTCCTCCAATGGTATACTCCAGAATAACCAGTTACTTTTATTTTTGTTGGTCCCAGTTTTGATCTCATTTTCAGTCTCTCATAATCTTGTTCAGATAGAATAATAACCTGATCTTCTGTGTCCAGGTTGAGTAGAATAATGGTTTCATTCACTGTCACTGGCGGGATCCAGTCCCCCTCATCAGTTTTGCTTGATTCCAGCACACCTATGTAAAACTCCTCAACCAGGTTGTCTTCAACTATATGCTCTTGACTTTTCTGCATGTGGAATCTGCAGCATTTCTGATAGAGCTTCCCAAGGCAAAACACTGTTTAGGGCCATGCTGTGATCCACTTTCCACATAATCTGTATTTACTCTCCCCTCAGCAGTTGCTTTCATAGTGGGTGATTGCATTTTTTGATCTGACCTTTTCTGGCTATATTCTTTTGTATTTAGTGTGTGAATAACGCCTTCTAGGGAATTCAACTCTTTGGCGCGTGCTTTCACAGTTTCCACTGCTTTGCATATACAGAGAGATTTTTCCTCAAGTTAAATCTCGTTCACGGAGCAGTCTCTCTCTTAAAACATTGTCTTTACTGCTATCTTTGACCAGAATCTCTGTCAGCCCATCAAAGTCACAGGTCTCACTGAGCTTCCTTAATTCTGTGACACATTACTCTAAACTATCATTAAGTTTTTTTGTGTGCATGTAAAATAATTGTCTCTCTCAAAGGTCTCATTCACAGGCGCAAACTTTCCAAAGTGCCAGTGGGTGCTGGACCCTCCGCTCTGCCCCAGGACCCACTCCCACGCCACCTCTTCTCCCAAGGCCCCACCCCTGCCCCGCCTCCTCCGGCCCAGTTCCATCCCCTCCCTCCAGTGTGACACATACTTGCTCCTCCCCCACTGCCTGCTTCCTGCATGCCAATTGTGGCAGGCAGGAGGAGTGGGGAGAGAGGGGGAGGCGCTGATCTGTGGGGCTGTCCAGCAAGCAGGAGATGCTACTGGAGGTGGGGAGGAGCTGATAGGGGAGCTGTTGGTGGATGCTCAGCACCCACCATTTTTTCCCCATGGGTGCTCCAACCCCAGAGCACGCACGGAGTCGGCGCCTATGGTTTAATTCTTTTTTGGGATGCAATATTCCTCAAATTTGGTCAGTATTTTACTTAAGTTCATGCTTTCACCTTCTTCAAACTTAAAGTTGTTACAAATATCCAATCCTTCCTCCCCAACAATATGCAGAAAGACAGATGATTTCACTTCATCACTTTTCTCCTCTGCCCCTATACAATTCAAATCTCTTTCAGAATTTTTTCCAGTTCTCTGCAACGTGCCTGATAATTGCAGACTGGATGGAGTTTGCAACATGTCCATTTTTTGGTTTTCTTCCCTTCTCAAATGTATCAGATTACTATTCTGCTCAGAAAATATGTACAAAAGCCTTTGTTGTTCTTTGTTTGTTGTTCCACACACTCCTCTTTCCTGTTATCAGTTTCAAACACAGAATTAACCTAAAAATTACTTCCGCCTCTTTCTCATTTGGCACTTCTGACATGATAGAATGATCTTGGAGGTCATTAAACATCAAGCCAGTGAATGAGAAAGGCATAAATGTTTAGTAGAAAACTTGGAAGTGTCCATGGTACACACATACCCTGTGTTTTCCACTCCTGTCGCCAGTGCATGTCTCAAAATTCCTATATTCATAATGCTGTCACTTATGAGGGAGCTTCTCTAAATTATAAATTTTAACAAACATCTCTCTGCAATGAGGAGATCTGGAAGCTTGTCTTTTATTTGTAGTGTCAATGTCTATTCTAAGAACACCAAGGCAGTGTTTGGTGCCAATGCTGATACTAGTGTAGACTACAGTGCTGGAGCTGTCTGTTTTGATAGAGCCTGTGGCGCTGAGATGCTGGGCAGGGTGCTCAACCCCACTAGACATATGACTTGGGGAGATTGATGTCAGGCCCAGTATTGTGTGCAGCACCAAGACTGAGGCAATGGGATATTTAATGGAAGACCTCGGCAGAAGAGGCAGACTTTGAAATTCCTGAAGGACTGCTAGGACAGTCTGGCTGAAAGCTTAAGGAAGCCAAGGGCACCTGCACCATCTGTCATTCCTTGTCCAACTAGTGAAGGCATGCCAAATTATAAACTGTGACACAACATGAGCCTCTCCCTGGAACACTAGACACTGAACATGTGTGTCAGTCTCAGGGTTTGTCTACATTACCTGCTGGATCGACAGGCAGCGATAAATCTAGTCTAGACACGATAAATCGACCGCCGAGTGCTCTCCCGTCAACTCCGGTACTCCACGAGGGCAAGAGGTGCAGGCAGGGTTGACAGGAGAGCGTTAGCCATCAACCTACTGCAGTGAAGGCACCGCAGTAAGTAGATCTAAGTACGTCGACTTCAGCTACATTATTCCCATAGCTGAAGTTGCATAACTTAGATCGATCCCCCCACAGTGTAGTCCAGGCCCCAGGAATGAGGGCTGAGCAGTTTGCATACCTTTTGAATCCCCTACCAAGTTTGGGACCTGACATTGTCTTGGGAACAATCCAAGGCAAATTATCCCAACAATTACCCTCTAAATAACCAATAAGAGAAGAAAACAGGCTAACTAGCCAGTCAGGCAGCAGCACAGAGAGCTGCAGCGACACAGGAGCCAGCAAACAGAGCTGTAAACAGGGGAGTTGGAGTGGGAGTTTGTCTTGTGGTGCTTGTTTGGGGTTTGTTTTTGCTGTGGGTGGTGGTGTTTTGGTGCGGTTTGTGTTTCCCAGATTAACAGGATTTAGGTGGGAAGGCCATGACAGAGGCAGCAGTGGGAGTGACCCATGTAGTGGAAGACACAATGAAGATGACTGGATGTGGAAGCTACATGATCCTGGAGGGGGTACCTGGAAAGAGTTTTGTCTGCATGAAGTGTCGTCTGATAGAGCTGATGGAAGAAAAGATCCGAGGACTGGAGATGCAGGTGAAAAGTCTGGTTGAGTTTAGAAGGGGGTTCGAGTGGATTATGGAGCAAAGACATGAGGCAGCTGAAGGGAAAAGCTCAGACTTGCAGATGGAAGCAGGACCGAAGAACTCTGAGGGGAGACTGCTGGGTGAGGAAAGTGGACAGTGGAAGCATGTGACTAAGAGTACCAGGCAGAGGAAAAGATGGGCTAGTGAAGGAGAAATAGAGTTCAAGAAAAGGTTTGCAGAGTTGGAAAATGAAGAAGGGGCTCAGCAAGTGATCACTGAAGGTGGAAGGGCAAGGAAGAAGAGAAGAGCGGCTAGTCCTATAGGAAAAGGGGAAGAGTCAATGGAGACTACACCAAATATGAGCCCCAGGAGGATACAGGATGGGTTGAAGAGGATTACAAGAGTGAACAGGAGTGGAAAGAACTTGCAGCCAGAGGGAACAGGGGATAGACTGGAGAATTGCACCGTCACCAGGAAAAGGCAGGTTTACGTGATCGGGGACTCCTTACTGAGAAGAATAGACAGGCCTGTAACCAGAGCTGATCCAGAGAATAGAAGGGTGTGCTGTCTTCCAGGTGCTAAGATACAGGATGTGGACCTGAGGCTGAAAAGGATCTTAAAGGGAACGAGAAAGAATCCACTGATTGTCCTTCATGTGGAAACAAATGATACCAGTAGATTCTCACTGGAACGTATCAAGGGAGACTATGCCAGGCTGGGGAAGACGCTTAAGGAAATCCAGGCTCAGGTGATCTTCAGTGGGATTCTGCCTGTTCCTGGAGAAGGGCAACAAAGGTGTGACAAGATTATGACTATCAATAGATGGCTCAGGCAGTGGTGCTATAAGGAGAGCTGTGGGATGTATGGCCACTGGGAGGCATTCATGGACAGAGGACAGTTCTCTCGGGATGGACTTCATCTGAGTAGGGAAGGAAACAGACTTCTAGGATGGAGGCTGGCACAACTGATTAAGAGAGCTTTCAACTAGGAATTTGGGGGAGATGGTTGGAAGATGTCCAGGTAATCTCCATGCCAGATTTTAGCATTGAGAGGGAAGAAAACAAAGTAAGAAAGGATACAGCCATGGGTAGGAGAATGGACATAAGGAGGAAGGGCAGTGTGGATACCAGTCTAATAGGTCATACTGGCTGTAGAATGTCCGTGCCTAATCGGGTACAGAATGTGAGCGAGGCCAAACAGCAAAAATTAAGATGTTTGTACACCAATGCGAGGAGCCTCGGTAACAAAATGGAGGAACTAGAGCTACTGGTGCAGGAAGTGAAACCAGATATTATATGCATCTGATGAAGTGAGCTGTAGCTCACGAAAGCTTATGCTCAAATAAATTGGTGAGTCTCTAAGGTGCCACAAGTCCTCCTTTTCTTTTTGCAGATATTATAGGGACAACAGAAACATGGTGGAATAGTCGTCATGACTGGACTACAGCTATTGAAGGGTATTTGCTGTTTAGGAAAGATGGAAATAAAGGTAAAGGTGGTGGAGTAGCACTGTATATCAATGATGAGGTAGAATGTAAAGAAATAAGAAGCGATGGAATGGATAAGACAGAGTCTGTCTGGGCAAAAATCACACTGGGGAAAAAACTACTAGAGCCTCTCCTGTGATAGTGCTTGGGGTGTGCTATAGACCGCCGGAATCTAATTTGGATATGGATAGAGCCCTCTTTAATGTTTTTAATGAAGTAAATACTAATGTAAACTGCGTGATCATGGGAGACTTTAACTTCCCAGATAAAGACTGGAGGACGAGTGCTAGTAATAATAATAGGGCTCAGATTTTCCTAGATGCGATAGCTGATGGATTCCTTCATCAAGTAGTTGCTGAACCGACTAGAGGGGATGCCATTTTAGATTTGGTTTTGGTGAGTAGTGAGGACCTCACAGAAGAAATGGTTGTAGGGGACAACCTTGGTTCAAGTGATCATGAGCTAATTCAGTTCAAATTGAACGGAAGGATAAACAAAAATAAATCTGCAACTAGGATTTTTGACTTCAAAAGGGCTGACTTTCAAAAATTAAGGAAATTAGTTAGGGAAGTGGATTGGACTGAAGAATTTATGGTCTAAAGGCAGAGGAGGCCTGGGATTACTTCAAGTCAAAGCTGCAGAAGCTATCAGAAGCCTGCATCCCAAGAAAGGGAAAAAATTCATAGGCAGGAATTGTAGACCAAGCTGGATGAGCAAGCATCTCAGAGAGGTGATTTAAAAAAAGCAGAAAGCATACAGGTAGTGGAAGATGGGAGGGATCAGCACGGAAAGCTACTTTATTGTGGTTAGAACATGTAGGGATAAAGTGAGACAGGCTAAAAGTCAAGTAGAGTTGGACCTTGCAAAGGGAATTAAAACCAATAATAAAAGGTTCTATAGCCATATAAATAAGAAGAAAACAAAGAAAGAAGAATGCTAAACCCTGAGGATGGAGTGGAGGTTAAGGATAAACTAGGCATGGCCCAATATCTAAACAAATACTTTGCCTCAGTCTTTAATAAGGCTAAAGAGGATCTTAGGGATAATGGTAGCATGACAAATGGGAATGAGGATATGGAGGTAGATATTACCATATCTGAGGTAGAAGCGAAACTCGAACAGCTTAATGGGATTAAATTGGGGGGCCCAGATAATCTTCATCCAAGAATATTAAAGGAATTGGCACACGAAATTGCAAGCCCATTGGCAAGAATTTTTAATTAATCTGTAAACTCAGGGGTTGTACCGTATGACTGGAGAATTGCTCACATAGTTCCTATTTTTAAGAAAGGGAAAAAAAGTCATCCTGGTAACTACAGGCCTGTTAGTTTGACATCTGCAGTATGCAAGGTCTTGGAAAAAATTTTGAAGGAGAAAGTAGTTAAGGACATTGAGGTCAATGGGAAATGGGACAAAATAAAACATGGTTTTACAAAAGGTAGATCGTGCCAAACCAACCTGATCCCCTTCTTTGAGAAATTTCAGAGTAACAGCCATGTAAGTGAGCTGTAGCTCACGAAAGCTCATGCTCAAATAAACTGGTTAGTCTCTAAGGTGCCACAAGTACTCCTTTTCTTTCTTTGAGAAAGTAACAGATTTTTTAGACAAAGGAAACGCAATGGATATAATTTACCTAGATTTCAGTAAGGCATTTGATACGGTGCCACATGGGGAATTATTAGTTAAATTGGAAAAGACGGGGATCAATATGAAAATTGAAAGGTGGATAAGGAATTGGTTAAAAGGGAGACTACAATGGGTCATACTGAAACGTGAACTGTCAGGCTGGAGGGAGGTTACCAGTGGAGTTCCTCAGGGATCGGTTTTGGCACCAATCTTATTTAATCTTTTTATTACTGACCTCGGCACAAAAAGTGGGAGTGTGCTAATAAAGTTTGCAGACGATACAAAGCTGGGAGGTATTGCCAATTTAGAGAAGGACTGGGATATCATACAGGAGGATCTGGATGACCATGTAAACTGGAGTAATAGTAATAGGATGATATTTAATAGTGAGAAGTGTAAGGTCATGCATTTTGGGATTACTAACAAGAATTTTGAGTTATAAGCTGGGGACGCATCAATTAGCAGTAACAGAGGAGGAGAAGGACCTTGGAGTATTGGTTGACCACAGGATGACTATAAGTTGCCAATGTGATATGACCATGAAAAAAGCTAATGCGGTTTTGGGATGCATCAGGCGAGGTTATTTCCAGTAGAGATAAGGAGGTGTTATACAAGTTATGCAAGGCACTGGTGAGACTTCATCTGGAATACTGTGTGCAGTTCTGGTCTCCCATGTTTAAGAAGGATGAATTCAAACTGGAACAGGTACAGAGAAGGGCTACTAGGATGATCCGAGGAATGGAAAACTTGTCTTATGAAAGGAGACTCAAGGAGCTTGGCTTGTTTAGCCTAACCAAAAGAAGGTTGAGGGCAGATATGATTGCTCTCTATAAATATATCAGAGGGATAAATACCGGAGAGGGAGAGGAATTATTTAAGCTCAGAACCAATGTAGACACAAGAACAAATGGATATAAACTGGCCATCAGGAAGTTTAGACTTGAAATTAGACAAAGGTTTCTAACCATCAGAGGAGTGAAGTTCTGGAACAGCCTTCCAAGGGAAGCAGTGGGGGCAAAAGACCTATCTGGCTTCAAGATTAAACTCAATAAGTTTATGGAGGAGATGGTATGATGGGATAACATGATTTTGGCAATTAATTGATCTTTAACTATTCATGATAAATAGGCCCAATGGCCTGTGATGCCATGTTAGATGGGGTGGGATCTGAGTTACTACAGAGAATTCTTTTCTGGGTATCTGGCTGGTAAATCTTGCTCACATGCTCAGGGTTCGGCTGATCAACATATCTGGGGTCTGGAAGGAATTTTCCTCCAGGACAGATTGGAAGAGGCCCTGGGGGTTTTTCGCCTTCCTCTGTAGCACGGGTCACTTGCTGGAGGATTCTCTGCACCTTGAAGTCTTTAAACCATGATTTGAGGACTTCAATAGCTCAGAGATAGGTGAGAGGTTTATTGCAGAAGTGAGTGGGTGAGATTCTGTGGCCTGCATTGTGCAGGAGGTCAAACTAGATGATCATAATGGTCCCTTCTGACCTTAATATCTATGAGTTTATGAATCTATGAGTCTATGGGTGTGTCTACACTACAAAATTAGATCAAATTTATAGAAGTCGGTTTTTTATAAATTGTTTTTATATAGTCAATTGTGTGTGTCCCCACACAAAATGCTCTAAGTGCATTAAGTGCATTAACTCGGCGGAGTGCTTCCACAGTACCGAGGCTAGCGTCGACTTCCAGAGTGTTGCACTGTGGGCAGCTATCCCACAGTTCCCGCAGTCTCCGCCACCCATTGGAATTCTGGGTTGAGATCCCAATGCCTAATGGGGCAAAAACATTGTCGCAGGTGGTTCTGGTACATGTCGTCAGACCCTCCCTCACTCTGTGAAAGCAACGGCAGACAATTGTTTTGCACCTTTTTCTCCTGAGTTACCTGTGCAGACGCCATACCATGGCAAGCATGGAGCCCACTCAGCTCACTGTCACTGTACGTCTCCTGGGTGCTGGCAGATGCGGTACTGCATTGCTACACAGCAGCAACCCATTGCCTTATGGCAGCAGATGGTGCAGTAGGCCTGATAGCCATCGTCGTCATGTCCGAGGTGCTCCTGGCCACCTCGGTAAGGTGGGTCAGGAGTGCCTGGGCAGACATGGGCGCAGGGACTAAATTAGGAGTGACTCGACCAGGTCATTCTCTTTAGTCCTGCCGGCAGTC
Source organism: Lepidochelys kempii (assembly GCF_965140285.1). Classification (NCBI taxonomy): domain Eukaryota; kingdom Metazoa; phylum Chordata; order Testudines; family Cheloniidae; genus Lepidochelys; species Lepidochelys kempii. Next base: position 159,612,407 of record NC_136382.1, read on the forward strand.
CTATTGTACCATCTTACGGCAAGCAGGCAGGAGATGAGGATGGCTACAGTCCTACTGCACTGTCTGCTGCCAGCCAAAGATGTAAAAGATAGATGGAGTGGATCAAAACAAGAAATACACCAGATTTGTTTTGTATTCATTTGATCCCCCCTCCCTCCCTCCATGAAATCAATGGCCAACAATCGTTTCGGTGAGGTCTGTCAGGGGCACCTTGAAAAGTTTAATGGAGATTCAGTCCTGCCTGAAATACCAGGGGGCAGGGATAGCTCAGTGGGTTGAGCTGCTAAACCCAGTGTTTTGAGCTCAATCCTTGAGGGGGCCATTCTGTGTGACAGTTTTTGTTTCTCCTTGATGTAAAGCCACCCCCTTTGTTTATTTTAATTCCCTGTAAGCCAACCCTGTAAGCCATGTCGTCAGTTGCCCCTCCCTCCATCAGAGCAACGGCAGAAAATCATTCCGCGCCTTTTTTCTGTGCAGATGCCATACCATGGCAAGCATGGAGCCTGCTCAGATCACTTTGGCAATTAGGAGCACATTAAACACCACACGCATTATCCAGCAGTATATGCAGCACCAGAACCTGGCAAAGCAAAACCGGGTGAATAGGCGACGTCAGTGCGGTGATGAGGACATGGACAGAGACTTCTCTCAAAGCACGGGCCCTGGCAATGTGGGCATCATGGTGCTAATGGGGCAGGTTCGTGCGGTGGAACGCCGATTCTGGGCTTGGGAAACAAGCACAGATTGGTGGGACTGCATTGTGTTGTGGGTCTGGGACGATTCCCAGTGGCTGCGAAACTTTCGCATGCATAAGGGCACTTTCATGGAACTTTGTGACTTGCTTTCCCCTGTCCTGAGGCGCAAGAATATCAAGATGCGAGCAGCCCTCACAGTTGAGAAGTGAGTGGCAATAGCCCTGTGGAAGCTTGCAACACCAGACAGCTACCAGTCAGTCGGGAATCAATTTGGAGTGGGCAAATCTACTGTGGGAGCTGCTGTGATGAAAGTAGCCAACGCAATCAAAGATCTGCTGATATCAAGGGTAGTGACCCTGGGAAATGTGCAGGTCATAGTGGATGGCTTTTCTGCAATAGGATTCCCTAACTGTGGTGGGGCCATAGACGGAACCCATATCCCTATCTTACCACCAGAGCGCGAAGCCGGCGAGTACATAAATCGCAAGTGGTACTTTTCAACAGTGCTGCAAGCACTGGTGGATCACAAGGGACGTTTCACCAACATCAACGTGGGATGGCTGGGAAAGGTACAGCTCGCATCTTCAGGAACTCTGGTCTGTTTCAAAAGCTGCAGGAAGGGACTTTATTCCCAGACCAGAAAATAACCGTTGGGGATGTTGAAGTGTCTATAGTTATCTTTGGGACCCAGCCTACCCCTTAATGCCATGGCTCATGAAGCCATACACAAGAAGCCTGGACAGTAATCAACTACAGGTGGAGCAAGTGAAGAATGGTGGTAGAATGTGCATTTGGATGTTTAAAAGCGTGCTGGCGCAGTTTACTGACTCGGTTAGACCTCAGCAAAACCAATATTCCCATTGTTGTTACTGCTTGCTGTGCGCTCCACAATATCTGTGAGAGTAAGGGGGAGACGTTTATGGCAGGGTGGGAGGTTGAGGCAAATCACCTGGCTGCTGGTTACGCGCAGCCAGACACCAGGGTGGTTAGAAGAGCACAGGAGGGAGCGGTGCGCATCAGAGAAGCTTTGAAAACCAGTTTCATGACTGGCCAGGCTACGGTGTGAAAGTTCTATTTGTTTCTCCTTCATGAAACCCTTCCCACTCCTTGGTTCACTCTACTACACTGCAAGCTAACCACCCTCCTCACCTCCCTTCAATCACCACTTGCAGAGCCCTGGGGGACTAACTTGAAGGGGAAAGGAGTCCAGGAGAGCTGGCTGTATTTCAAGGAATCCCTGTTGAGGTTACAGGAACAAACCATCCCAATGAGTCGAAAGAATAGTAAATATGGCAGGCGACCAGCTTGGCTTAATGGTGAAATCCTAGCGGATCTTAAACATAAAAAAGAAGCTTACAAGAAGTGGAAGGTTGGACATATGACCAGGGAAGAGTATAAAAATATTGCTCGGGCATGTAGGAATGATATCAGGAGGGCCAAATCGCACCTGGAGCTGCAGCTAGCCAGAGATGTTAAGAGTAACAAGAAGGGTTTCTTCAGGTATGTTGGCAACAAGAAGAAAGCCAAGGAAAGTGTGGGCCCCTTACTGAATGAGGGAGGCAACCTAGTGACAGAGGATGTGGAAAAAGCTAATGTGCTCAATGCTTTTTTTGCCTCTGTTTTCACTAACAAGGTCAGCTCCCAGACTGCTGCGCTGGGCATCACAAAATGGGGAAGAGATGGCCAGCCCTCTATGGAGATAGAGGTGGTTAGGGACTATTTAGAAAAGCTGGATGTGCACAAGTCCATGGGGCCAGACGAGTTGCATCCGAGAGTGCTGAAGGAATTGGCGGCTGTGATTGCAGAGCCATTGGCCATTATCTTTGAAAACTCGTGGCGAACGGGGGAAGTCCCGGATGACTGGAAAAAGGCTAATGTAGTGCCAATCTTTAAAAAAGGGAAGAAGGAGGATCCTGGGAACTACAGGCCAGTCAGCCTCACCTCAGGCCCTGGAAAAATCATGGAGCAGGTCCTCAAAGAATCAATCCTGAAGCACTTGCATGAGAGGAAAGTGATCAGGAACAGCCAGCATGGATTCACCAAGGGAAGGTCATGCCTGACTAATCTAATCGCCTTCTATGATGAGATTACTGGTTCTGTGGATGAAGGGAAAGCAGTGGATGTATTGTTTCTTGACTTTAGCAAAGCTTTTGACATGGTCTCCCACAGTATTCTTGTCAGCAAGTTAAGGAAGTATGGGCTCGATGAATGCACTATAAGGTTGGTAGAAAGCTGGCTAGATTGTTGGGCTCAACGGGTAGTGATCAATGGCTCCATGTCTAGTTGGCAGCCAGTATCAAGTGGAGTGCCCCAAGGGTCGGTCCTGGGGCCGGTTTTGTTCAATATCTTCATAAATGATCTGGAGGATGGTGTGGATTGGACTCTCAGCAAATTTGCGGATGATACTAAACTGGGAGGAGTGGTAGATACGCTGGAGGGGAGGGATAGGATACAGAAGCACCTAGACAAATTGGAGGATTGGGCCAAAAGAAATCTGATGAGGTTCAATAAGGATAAGTGCAGGGTCCTGCACTTAGGACGGAAGAACCCAATGCACAGCTACAGACTAGGGACCGAATGGCTAGGCAGCAGTTCTGCGGAAAAGGACCTAGGGGTGACAGTGGACGAGAAGCTGGATATGAGTCAGCAGTGTGCCCTTGTTGCCAAGAAGGCCAATGGCATTTTGGGATGTATAAGTAGGGGCATAGCGAGCAGATCGAGGGACGTGATTGTTCCCCTCTATTCGACATTGGTGAGGCCTCATCTGGAGTACTGTGTCCTGTTTTGGGCCCCACACTACAAGAAGGATGTGGATAAATTGGAGAGAGTCCAGCGAAGGGCAACAAAAATGATTAGGGGTCTGGAACACATGACTTATGAGGAGAGGCTGAGGGAGCTGGGATTGTTTAGCCTGCAGAAGAGAAGAATGAGGGGGGATTTGATAGCTGCTTTCAACTACCTGAAAGGGGGTTCCAAAGAGGATGGCTCTAGACTGTTCTCAATGGTAGCAGATGACAGAACGAGGAGTAATGGTCTCAAGTTGCAGTGGGGGAGGTTTAGATTGGATATTAGGAAAAACTTTTTCACTAAGAGGGTGGTGAAACACTGGAATGCGTTACCTAGGGAGGTGGTAGAATCCCCTTCCTTAGAGGTTTTTAAGGTCAGGCTTGACAAAGCCCTGGCTGGGATGATTTAACTGGGAATTGGTCCTGCTTCGAGCAGGGGGTTGGACTAGATGACCTTCTGGGGTCCCTTCCAACCCTGATATTCTATGATTCTATGATTCTAAGTCATTGTTGCTTCACATTCATGCATTCTTTATTAATTCATCACAGAAATAGGGGGATAACTGCCAAGGTAGCCCGGGAGGGTTGGTGGAGGAGGGAAGGAAAAGGCCACACAGCACTTTAAAAGTTTAAAACTTTAAAACTTATTGAATGCCAGCCTTCTGTTGCTTGGGCAATCCTGTGGGGTGGAGTGACTGGGTGGCCGGAGGCCCCCGAACCGCTTTATTGGGCGTCTCGGTGTGGAGGCTATGGAACTTGGGGAGGAGGGTGGTTGGTTACACAGGGGCTGTAGCGGTGGTCTGTGCTCTTGCTGCCTTTCCTGCAGCTCAACCGTATGCTGGAGCATATCAGTTTGATCCTCCGGCAGCCTCAACATTGAATCCTGCCTCCTCTCATCACGCTGCTGCCACCTTTCAGCTTCAGCCCTCTCTTCAGCCCACCACTTACTGTCTTCAGCCCGCCACCTCTCCTCCCGGTCATTTTGTGCTTTCCTGCATTCTGACATTGTCTGCCTCCACGCATTCGTCTGTGCTCTGTCAATGTGGGAGGACAGCATGAGCTCAGAGAACATTTCATCACGAGTGTGTTTTTTTCGCCTTCTAATCTTCGCTAGCCTCTGGGAAGGAGAAGATCCTGTGATCCTTGAAACACATGCAGCTGCTGGAGAAAAAAAAGGGACAGTGGTATTTAAAAAGACACATTTTATAGAAGAAGGGGTACACTCTTTCACGGTAAACCTTGCTGTTAACATTACCTACATAGCACATGTGCTTTCGTTCCAAGGTCGCATTTTGCCTCCTCCAACCACGTGGCTAAACCTTCCCCCCTTCCTCCTCCCCGTGGCTAACAGTGGTGAACATTTCTGTTCAGCCACAGGCAAACAGCCCAGCAGGAACGGCCACCTCTGAATGTCCCCGTAAGAAAAGCACCCTATTTCAAACAGGTGACCATGAATGATATCACTCTCCTGAGGATAACACAGAGAGATAAAGAACGGATGTTGTTTGAACGCCAGCAAACATACACTGCAATGCTTTGCTCTGCAATGATTTCTGACTATGTGCTATTGGCCTGGAGTGGTAAAGTGTCCTACCATGGCGGATGGAATAAGGCTGCCCTCCCCAGAAACCTTTTGCAAAGGCTTTGGAAGTACATCCAGGAGAGCTTTATGGAGATGTCCCTGGAGGATTTCCGCTCCATCCCCAGACACGTTAACAGACTTTTCCAGTAGCTGTACTGGCTGTGAATGCCAGGGCAAATTAATCATTAAACATGCTTGCTTTTCAACCATGAATACTATTTTAAAAGGTACACTCACCAGAGGTCCCTTCTCCACTTGGCGGGTCCGGGAGGCAGCCTTGGGTGGGTTCGGGGAGTACTGGCTCCAGGTCCAGGGTGAGAAACAGTTTCTGGATGTTGGGAAAACTGGTTTCTCCACTTGCTTGCTGTGAGCTATCTACAACCTCCTCATCATCATCTTCCTCATCCCCAAAACCTGCTTCCATGTTGCCTCCATCTCCATTGAAGGAGTCAAACAACACGGCTGGGGTAGTGGTGGCTGAACCCCCTAAAATGGCATGCAGCTCATCATAGAAGTGGCATGTTTGGGGCTCTGACCCAGAGCGGCCGTTTGCCTCTCTGGTTTTCTGGTAGGCTTGCCGTAGATCCTTAAGTTTCACGCGGCACTGCTTCGCATCCCTGTTATGGTCTCTGTCCTTCATGCCCTCGGAGATTTTGACAAATGTTTTGGCATTTCGTAAACTGGAACGGAGTGCTGATAGCAGATTCCTCTCCCCATACAGTAATCAGATCCCGTACCTCACGTTCAGTCCATGCTGGAGCTCTTTTGCGATTCTGGGACTCCATCATGGAGCTTGACATGCTGGCCAAACAGGAAATGAAATTCAAAAGTTCGCGGGCCTTTTCCTGTCTACCTGGCCAGTGCATCTGAATTGAGAGTGCTGTCCAGAGTGGTCACAATGGAGCACTCTGGGATAGCTCCCGGAGGCCAATACCGTCTAATTGCATCCACAGTACCCCAAATTCGACCCGGCAAGGCCGATTTCAGCGCTAATCCCCTTGTCAGGGGTGGAATAAGGAAATCGATTTTAAGAGCCCTTTAAGTAAAAAAAAGGGCTTTGTTGTGTGGATGGGTGCAGGGTTAAATCGATTTAACGCTGCTAAATTCGACCTCAATTCCTAGTGTAGACCAGGACTATGACACAACAGATAGTTCCATTTAGCTCTTGGCAGCTAAGGAACTGAGATGGTCAAGGGGATGCACTCCCTTATGTCAATGGAGCCGATGATATCCTAGCACAAAAGCGCTCCTGCATTCCATAATCGACGTAACTCTTTTCTATCATTCTGCAGATCGATGCTAGAGGTGCTAGATCTCCTAAATGGGAATTCACAGAAGCCCTTGAAGAATCAATTTTTTTTCTCAAAAATGCTACATTGGTTTTGCTATAAACAGGCTTTAGTTTAATTTCTACTCACAATAAATTCCCATGCTCCTCAGGGGTAACTTGTTTCCGAGTAAATGCCTGTATCCCTGCTTAGCTAGAGGATCTTAAAAGGATCAAATGCCATTTCATATCCCAGTACATATATCTGACTATAATTATAAGACATTATAATGTATTTTAAAGTGTGATTGTAATCTCACTACCACACTGTGCCATTTTTCAATACCCCTTTGTAGTTAAACATCACATCACATGATTTTTTTTAAAAATGTGGGGGGTCATTTTGTTATTGGTACCACAGCAAAGCAGGACCCAGGAGCTAACAGTGTGCAAATAAATCCTTCTGTTGCTCATTTCCAGAAGTTTGCCACTAAGTCAGTCACATGCAAACGCATAAAATGACAGTGGTGCATTTTGACCATAGAGATGCACCTTGAGCTCTTATTTTATTTACAAAAATTCATACAAGTATGGTAATCAAAGTGTGCCACTGTAATTCAGATCAATGCAACTAAGTATACTGTATTTCACCAACCATTTCCAAAAAACACATACAGGTGCATGTATACAATTTTAATCTGAATGATGAGAGCCTTCTGTGCCATAGTAAAGTTTAACAATTAATTGCTGTTCAAAATTTAGATTTGGAAACCCATATTCTGAAGTTCAGTAATTTATAAGGCTGAAAATATTTGATGCAGTATAAAGCTACAACTTATTACAACACTTGAGAATAGTGAGAGATAAAATATTTTTCCTACCCCATCACTAGAGTAAGCGAAACCCTCCTGCAATACAACAGGGTTATAGAAATTGTTCAGAATGCTGAGCAAGCAACGACGGTCCCAGTGGTCAGTCACACGACCTCCATAGACTACCTCTCCAGTCAGATAACACATTGCTTGCCAAGGAATCTCTTCTTTGTTTGCCAGAAGCATCCCCAAGATCTGTATGGAAACCTTTGGAGGAAAAGATTGAAGTTAAGCATTAGTACTGTTACTTTAACTTGACTCTTGTTAAAGAGAGTGGTCACTTTGGATGGGCTATTACCAGCAGGAGAGTGAGTTTGTGTGTGTGTGTGGGGGGGGGGGGGGCGGAGGGTGAGAAAACCTGGATTTGTGCTGGAAATGGCCCAACTTGATGATCACTTTAGATAAGCTATTACCAGCAGGAGAGTGGGGTGGGAGGAGGTATTGTTTCATGGTCTCTGTGTATATAATGTCTTCTGCAGTTTCCACGGTATGCATCCGATGAAGTGAGCTGTAGCTCACGAAAGCTCATGCTCAAATATATTGGTTAGTCTCTAAGGTGCCACAAGTACTCCTTTTCTTCCTGTGGTTATGTTATCATCATCAGAACCTCATGATATAGGTGAATCCTTCAAGAACACCCTCCTAGCTGCATACTAACTATAAAAACAGATTAAAATAAAATATTGGTGCGCCAATAGGTGTATTTGCACTTTCTGTGCCTCAGATCAGAGATTTTAGGTAGCAGTGTCCATTTGACTCTGCTTTCTCCTCGTCTTATGCCCTGCATCAGGGCTATATAGCGCTTTGCAGGCAAACCATCCTCAGTTCCTTCTCTATCACAGAGCTTATTGGTAAGAACTCCAAGCAAGCAGGAGGAGGGCAGGTAGTGGAGCACCCACAGGGACATACATCTTGAAGAACCACAGTTACTGCACAAGGTGAGTAAACTTATCTTCTTCGAGTCCCTACAGGTGCTCCACTGCAGGTGACTCCGCAGCAGTGCCCCAATGGAGGGGTGGGGCTTAGGAATTGAGTCTAGAATTGAGGATAAGACAGTGGACCAAATATGGCATTGGACATTGATTCTGCATGACGTTCAGCAAATGTATGAGCAGATGTCCAAGTCAGTGCTCTGCACATTTCTGTGACTGGAATGTTTTTGAGGAAGTCTGTGGAAGTGGAGAGAGATCTCATGGAGTGCATTCATCCCCTAGGAGGAGGCTGAATGTTGTGAGAATGATAGCAATAGGTAATGCAGTCCGATATCCATCTAGACAGTCTTTGTTTACCAATTGAGGATCTCTTAGCTCTGTCTGCAATGGAGAGAAATAGTATGGGAGCTTTCCTGAAGGACTTAGTGCTATCGAAATAGAAGGCTAGTGGTCTCCTGACATCATGTGTGTAATGTCGCCTCCCTTTTGTCCCAGTGTGGTTTATATGAAAGTCTGAAGGTATTTTTGGTAGGAACTTGGGGTACGGTCATAGTGTAACCTTGTCTCTGAAAAAGATTATAAACGGGGGGGAGGGGAGGTTATGCCATTCGAGCCCCTATCTCTACCACTCTCCGAGCGGAAGTAATGGATACTAGGAATGTGGTTTTCATGAAGAGAGCTGATGGGCATGGGTTCAAAGGGAGGCTTTGTAAGGCACCTGAGGACAAGGTTGAGATCCCATACCGATGTAGGTCATTTGATTTGTGGGAAGAGGTTACTCATTCCCTTGAGAATTCTTCTTGTGAAAGGATCAGCAAAACCAGAACAACCCTCTATCTTATGATGGAAGACAGTGATGGCTGCAAGATGCACCTTTATGGAGTTTGCAGATAATCCTGACATCTTTAGTTCTAGGATGTAATCTCACACAAGTGGTAGTGGAGAGGATGTAGAAGTACTGCGTCTCAAGTCACCAGAGTTAGAATCTCTTCCACCTTTGAACATACATGTGAAAGTAGTTTGCTTCCTGAGATGTAACAGTATCACCTTTATATACTCTGAAAAGATCATTTCCAAGCTTTGGAACTAGCAAAGGGCCATGCCTTGAGCTGGAGATTGGGGTGGTGTACCTAGCTAGTGTCCTGAGAGAGGAAATGAGGAACAGGCTGGAGAGTGATTGGTTGGCACATCGCCAGTTGAGTAGGTATGGAAATCTTTATCACTATAATTCTGTTGATTTTCTGATTCCACAATCTAAGCAGCAGAATGATGTGACACTCAAGAACTTGAATTAAGTGACTTACATGTATGCTCCATGTATTGTGGGGAACTCATCCTGAATGTTGCAGATACTGTGATCATGGGGGTCAATATGCCACAGTTGAGGATCTTATGGGTGACACACATTCACCCAACTTGGAGGATACCAAGGAAAGTAATTAGGAGTTAAATCTTTACATTCATAAGGCTAGTTTGTATTGCCTTTACTGTTATTGTTTTTTTGTTGCTGACTTGCTCTATTCTTCAGTGAAGGCCTCCTGCTGAAGTCTAAAGAGGAATCGGATGATGGCAATCCTTTTATTGATGGGATAAGAAATGGTTACTCACCCTGTGCAGTAACTGTCCTTCGAGATGTGTGTCCCTATGGGTACTCCACTCTAGGTGATTACTGAGCAGTACGCTCTAAGGTGGAGGGGGCTTCTGAGTTGAATCCAGTACAGCAGAAAGTACAATCGAGCTGAATATCGTGTCACAGTGGAGTCATGGGTGATTGCATAGTGTTCAGAGAACGTACACACAGAAGCCCAAGTGGCAGCTTTACATATTTTGATGATTGGTACGTTATTAAGGAAGGCCGTGGAGGAGGCGACGAACCTTGTTGAATAGGTGTATATGAGTGAGGGCGGCTCAGTGTTATGAGATGGGTAGCAGGAGTTAACGCAGTGTGAAATCCATTTGGAAGGTCTTTGGCTAGAAAGTGCCAACCCCTTTGATCTGTCTGCTATCAAGATGAATAACTTTTCGGTCTTTCTGAAGGGTTTTGTTCTGTCTAGACAAAAGGCCAGAGCTCTTCTGACATCCAGGGTATGCAGTACTGCATCCTGGGGGTTCAGATGCAGTATGAAGTAGAAGACGGGCAAGTGAATTGTCTGACTGAGGTGGCATGCAGAAGAGATCTTAGGTAAAAATTTGGTGTGAGGTCGAAGCGTGACCTTGTCCTTAAAAAACAATGCGAAAAGGGGATATGCCATCAGGGCCTTTAGCTCACCAAACCATCATGCCAACGTGATGGCTATCAGAAATGGTGTCTTTGTCAACAGATGGAGTAGTGAACAAGAAGCCAGAGGTTCAAAAGGAAGTCTTGTGAGGCATTTAAGGACCAGATTGAGGTCCCATATTGGAGATGGATGTTGGACTACTGGGTAGAGGTTTCCAAGCCCTTTTAGGAACCATCCTGTGGTTAGGAGGCTAAAGATAGAACAGCCCTGAATGGGGGTGTGTGAAAGGCTGTGATGGCTACCAGGTGGACTCTTATTGAACTAATCAATAAACCGGAAGTTTTTAGGGCTAAGGTATAATCTAGTATATCTGGAAGTGATGCAATCATTGGTGAATGCTGTCTATGGCCACACCAACTGGCAAAATGTGTCCATTTCTGACAATACATGTAGCAAGTAGATTGTTTCCTAGGGTGTAGTAGCACTCTTTTTACTTGCTGAACAGGTGATCTCTACCCCAGTGAGCCCTCTCTTAATCATGTTTGAGAGGAAACATCTTGAAATTGGGGTGAAGAATTCTCCCGCGGTCTTAGGAGAGGAGGTGGGGAGTGTTGTGAAGAATGATTAGACAGCAAACAGCCAGCTGTAGGAAGTAAGGAAACCACATTTGCCTGGGCTAGGTGGGGGTTATTAGGATGACTTGGCCCTATTCTTTTTTTGTTTTGAGCAATGTCTTTCCTATTAGAGGAGTTGGAGGGAACATATACAGTAGGGTTGATGACCACTGAAGCTGAAAAGCATCCCTTAAGGATTCGGAACCCAATCCGCTCCTCGAGCATACGTGGGTGCATTTCTTGTTTGCTTCTGTGGTGAACAGATCTATCTGGAGAGTGCCCCACTGGTGGAATATGGGATGTAATATGTTGGGATTTATTTCCCATTCATGGTCTTGGAAGAAGTGTCTGCTGAGTGCATCCACAGTAATATTCTGGATTCCTGCTAGACAGGCTGTTGTGATAGTAATACGGTTTTGCATGCACCAATTCCAAACTCTGACTGCCTTGGTGCAAAGGGATGGGGAACTTGCTCCCCCCTGGAGGTCAATGTAAAACGTGCATGATATATTTTCCATCATGATTTTTATGTGCTTGCCTTTGATTAGCAGTAGGAATCAGAGACCGGTGCATCTTACTGCCCTGAGTTCCAGGAGATTGATATGTAGCATCATCTCCTTGCTTTGGATCATGTGAGTTTCTAGATGTGCTCCCCAGCCTAACAGAGAGGTATCCATTGTTATAAGACCATTGGGGAAGGATTTGTGAATGGAACTCCTGTGCACACATTGTGATGGTTCTTCCACCAATCGAGAGATTGTTTCACAAAGGCAGGTATGGAAAGGAGCATATGTAGACTGTGTCTAGGGAGCAAGTAAACGGTTCTGAGTCATCCTTGGAAGCAGTGCATTCAAAGTCTGGTGTACTGAAGTTGGTGGCTGACATGTAATTCAGTAATTGAATGTAGTTCCTGACCATGGGTTGTGGACTGAGTTGAATCATGTTTGCTACATTGGTGAGGGCTACGAACCTGTGTTGAGAAAGGTAGGCTCTTGCCATCACTGAATTGTGCCTCTATGAATTTTGGGCTCTGTTCCAGGGTCAATGTTGATTTTTGTATATTCAGTTGTAGACCCAATTAGAGGAAGAGGCCTTTCTTGTGGAGTTGGGCTGCTACCACTGATATGATCTTTGAAAAGACCATTGGGGCAGATAATAGGCTGAAGGGGAGCACTCATTTTTTAAAGTAATCCTGGCCAATAACAAAGAGGAGGAACCATTTGTGGGATGAATGGCTAGATGCATAGTGATGTGGAAATATGCACTGTTGCTAGCAGTCTTTGTGCCTTCAATTTGTAATTTCTAAGTTTAACAAAGGCACACTCACGTCTCGCAAGCACCCCATGGCCAAGTGCACACTCACTTTCTCTCTTTGGTGGGTCTTCAGTGACTCAGTCCTGTGGCCAAATCATACACAGTCTGTCTACAGGGGCCTTTTCAGTGCCCTCTGTAATGCCTCTCTCAGTTTGTCTCTGCTCTGGAATAGAGAGGTGCCTCAGGGCTCCTTCCCTGAAGGCAATGTGTTTGCCCTCTCAGGGCCTTTCTGGCCCCAGGTCTTCAGCTGGGCCACTACAGTTCAGTTTCCCCTCTGAGGTGCCTCTAAGTCCAGGCCACTTCCCTCAGTGACTAATGGGGGGTTGGGAGGACCGAGGTGCCCGCCCACTAGTCCAGGTCCCAGCTCAGGGACCCTGTAAATAGCAGCTGTTGCTGTGTCCCTTTATATAAGTTGCGCTGCTGCTCTAATTCCCTGGGCCACTTCCCTGTGGCATCTTCACCCTTACTTCAGGGCCTTGTCTTGATGGAATCCCTGCAAGCAGCCTAAGGCTCCTTCTCGCTCTTCCCGGTTCTGGCAGAACTACCTCATGTGTGCAGCTCCCTCAGCCAGCCACACACCATCCATACCCCCTCCAGCTCTACCAAGGAACTGAATTTGTACTGGCCCTGCAGCTCTTCTTATACTAGTGTGCTGGGCCCTGATTAGCTGCTTCCCACACAGCTGCTCTAGGCAGGTTGGAGGACCTCTCTACTGCCCTTTTCTGGGGTGGGGTGTGACAGGGTCACAAAGCCTGCAGCAGGGGGCCTCAGAGCCTAGTCCACCCCATCACACTAAGCCAACAGTGTCTTGAAGTTTGAGGGCTGAAAACCAATCCCCTTGCTCTAGTGAAGGAATTATCACTGCAAACATCACTATTTTGAATTTCCGCACCTTCACATAGATGTTGAGTAGTCTCATATCTAGGATGAGTATCCAACCTCCACTCTTTTTTGATACCAGGAAGTACCTTGAATAAACCCCCTTCCCTCTGTGCTGCATGGGGACTGATTCTAGAGCTCCCAAACATAAGATAGTGTCTATTTCTTGGTGAAGCATGCTCTCATTAAAGACGTCCCTGAAGAGGGATGGAGAAGGGGGAAGTGAAGTTAAGTGTATTGAATAATCTGTGGAAAAGATCTCCAAGACCCACTTGTCTGTAGTGATTAACTCCCAGGCTCGCTTAAAGTCCTGAAGGTGTTTGCCAAAGGAAGGAAGGCTCGTGAACTGGTGCAGCAGGAGAGGATGTGGATGGTAGTTCACACTCTCAACAGACATGCCAAAATTGCTGTTTGGAAGTGGATGGGTGTGAGGCAGAAGGCTGAGAAGTGGATAGTTTCCTTCTCTGAAACCTCTGCCTTCTTAGGCGTGGTTCATATCATAGGCACTGACTCTGTAGGTGCTCTGGGGCAGGAGCACCCATGGGGAAAAAATGGTGAGTGCAGAGCATCCACCGGCAGCTCCCCTATCAGCTCCCCCCCACCAAGGGCCCCATGGTCATATCAGCGTCTTCCCCTCCCTCCTTTCCCACACCTCCCACCCACCACAATCAGCTGTTTTGCGACGTGCAGGCAGGAGGCTGGGAGGGAGGGGGAGTAGGCGGGACAGGGGTGGAGTGGGGGTTGAGTGGGGGAAGAGGCAGGGCAGGGGTGAAGCAGGAAGAGGAGGAACTTGCGTGGGGCCTTTAGGGAAGGGTGGAGTGGGGGTAGGGCCTGGGGTTGAGCACCCCCCAACATTTAGAAAAGTCGGCACCTGTGGTTCATTTGCCCTCTGAGGGGGGACGAATTGGATTGGGCGGGATCTTTGTGCTGTCTGAGACTTGCCGAGTTTTCTCTTGTATGAAGGGGTATAAATGCCAAGAGAATGCAAAGTCACTCTGGAATCCTTCAATATTCACAGAGGCTCATCCATCAAATCTGTGAACCATTTAGAACCATTGAAAGGAAGGTTCTTGACCATGGTTTGAACCTCCTTAGGGAAACCAGAGAGCTGGAGCCAGGAGGCTCTTCTCATTACCACTGCTGTGGCAACTGAAAGAGTGGTGGCATCAGCAGCATCAAGGGAGGCTTGCAACATTGTTCTAGCCAATAGTCAGGCCTCTGCCACAATCACTTAAAACTGCTCCCTGTGTTCTGCTAATAGGTGGTTGACAAAGGAGGTGAGTTTGGTAAAGCAGATGTGGTAATATTTTGCCATCAAGGCCTAATAATTGGCAATTCTGAACTGAAGAGAGGCTGAGGAGTAAGCCTTTCTTCCTAATAGATCCAGGCACTTGTGATCTTTATCATGTGGTGCTGATTTAGCATGGTGCTGCCCACCACATTCCTTCACCACATCTACTATCAGGGAGTTAAGTGAGAGGTGGGAAAATAAAAACTCTGAGTCCTTTGCTGAGATGTAATACTTCCTGTCTGCTCTTTTACATGTAGGGGGAATGGAAGCTAGTGTTTGCCAAACAATCTTTGCTAGATCTAAAAGAGCCTCATTAACAGGTAAGTCTATAAGGGCCTCTGGAGGTGGAGGATATCAAGCTGCTTATGATGAGGCCCCATAACTTCCATTTAGTTTGGACTAATTCAGTCTCCCTTTTGTAATGTTTCCTATCAACATTTGTTATTATCTGTTACTGTGACATCTTTTGAACGTTCACATACTTTTTACAGTTGAGCCCACAATTAGGGTAAATTGGTAGGTTCAATTATCACCATAGAGCTCAGCGCTGTTGTATCTAAACTAAAAACCTACTGCCTGAGGAGAATAAAAAACAAAATTAAAATGTATCTTTTAAAAAAGTAGAATAACAGAATTCATTAGTGTTACTAAGTTCCAATTACTAAAAAGTAACTACTACCCTCTCTAAGCAACAAGTAACTATAAAATGGATATTCATGTTGTTCCATCTGCTCTGCCTAGGGTGGTTGCAAAGAACTGAGTGGAAGTTAGGGTCTCAGGCTCTTTATACCCTTGGGAAGGGGAGCATGAGGGCACGCAGAGTGTGAATGCGAGCCCTGCTGCACACTGCTAGTGAAAATATTGCAAACTATTGCGCTGGGGTGCCCAACACACCATGAGTGGGATCCACATGTGCAGTGATCAAAGAGGAACAATTACCTGTTGGCTTCAGGAATTATGGAGTCTTTGTTTCTCCACAGAGTTTTCATGATCCATACCACTAGTGGTATTGGAAGGAATATGGGGTACCCTTCCTGTATTGTAGGGAAAAATGATACATGGTGGTCTTCCATAATCTTCTCTTTTTCAGATACATCTATAAATACTTAATGATCACTGGGTTCTTCCCAGGTCTGACCCTGGAATGTTTACTTTTTATTTTAAACTTATTGGGATTTTGTCTCCCAGAAACTGAATAGTTCCTGGGAGGCAAACTTAGAATCAAAGTACAGCATAAGCTAATCATGGGCCTGAGACACTGAATTTGTGTACTTGGGAAACCAGTTCAGACCCATCTCTAGCATAAGCATTCATGAACCTAGGAATTAGAGTTCCAGATAACTTTTTGTTTGTTTTCTTTGGGTTTTTTTTTTTTTTTAAAAATACTTACTTCTAAATCAGAAGAGTTAAATTCATATGGGACATTCCAGCCCAAAGCTCCATATTTTTTTCTTTCATGGACTACAGCATTGAAGAAACACAAGCTGAACACCAGCTTCTTCCATGATAAGCCACATTCAGGCTTGTTGAAGATAATTTCCGTTACCTCTCCACTGCCACTGTATCCAAATGTCTGAAGTAATTTTCCCTTCAGACCCTGAGGTGGTTCTATTGCCATCTTTAAAAAAAGAAAAGAGGGAAACAAGGCAAGTGTATTACTATTATTATATTTTCTAACTAATATGCTGCAGGCAGATTGATGAAATCTAACAAAACCCTTTTACTCTTTTTTTAGTGGATTAGTTATTGAATTGGATATGATCAATTGGAAAGAAAGAGAGATTACTTACAAGTAACTGTTGTTCTTGGAAAGTGTTGTCCCTCACACTTGTAAGATATAATACTCCTTGTGTTGAGCTGTGGAATTTTACTAGTGATCAACATCCATTGGTGCCAGTCACCTGACCCCCATAAGGATCCACGAGTCTTGAACCACGTTCCTCGGGTCCCCAAGCAACCTTTGCATTTTGGCTACCATCTGGAGGCTTGCTAGTAACTGGTGGGCTCAGTGGCTAATGGAACCCTAGCCCCAACAAAGGCATTGGCAATCAAAGTCCTGATTGGATGAGTGCCCGGCCCCACCTATTGGTTTGGCTGTGCTATTTAAACCAGAAGGAGACAAGAAAGTTATCTGTGCAACTGGGTAGTTGCTACATTGAACCCTGCCTTTTTGCCTGACTCCTGAGCCATGCTTTCCTGACTTGTCCCTGGTTCCTGCTTCCCTGCCTGCTCCTGATTCTGGTGTTTCTGAACTTGCTTTCCTGCCTTGTTCCTGATCCATGCCCCAGTCTTTGATTCTGACTTCCACCTCTGATTCTGACCCTTGACTTGGTTTACTGACTCCTAACTCTGACTCGTAGGTCTGACTAGCCAAACCTGTCATGCTACCCGTTTACCCCCTGCTCCCTCTGTGGAGGATTCCAAGGGTATAAAAGAGGGTGCGGCCCCAACCACCCTTCAATTCCTTTGCCACTTTTGGAATTCTTTACCTGAGACTCCAAAGAAGAGGGGAAGGTGAGTAGGGAGTATGAATATACAGCAGCAATACTCTCAAAGAACAACACTTATTGGTAAGTAACCTCTCTTTCCTCTTCAGCTGGCCTCCATATATTCCCACTTGTGAGAGATTAGAAAGATGTATAACCCCTGAGGAAGTCTACGTGAACAAGGACTGCAAACTACCAACATGAGCATCAGCTGTAGATTGCAATACAAGAGAATGTTGGAAGTGATCATAATTTCATTCTCCCACATCAGACCTCAGCAAAGGACATTTCTATTTCAATATATTTACATACAGGGCTTCACGCAACAGCTGTGCAAATTCTACAAAAAAGACAGAAGGCCTGCAATGGATGTATCAACAGTACTGAGACCTCAGGTCAATTTGGGGGAATACAGGGACCTAGGCACTTCATCAACTGTGCCAGAACCTCAATGCTAATAGGTCAACCCACAGGGATCCAGGTGCTTTGATGCTACATCAACAGTATTGGGATGTCAGCATCAAATTAGGTCGACCCTGAGAAATCCAAGGAACCCTTAGCACACATCAAGGATGCTGGAATTAGACTGACCCAGAGGAATACAGGGACTTTGACACCGTGACAAGGATGCTGACTTTGGTGATGAATAGGTCAGTCTGGAGGGATCAGGAGACTTTGGCAGCATGTCACCTGTGTTGGTACCTCAGTACTGAATTAGATTGACCAGGAGGGATCCAAGGACCTTGGTGCTGGTTGGCACCAGGACCTTGGCATGGGGCTCACCCAGATAAGACCATGGAGATGGGCCTGGCTTAAGACAGGAACACAGCCACTTTAAGTTAATGGATGGCAAAATTGATGCTGGATTTACACATTGCCAGACTTAGTGAACTGGGCCTGAGGAGCCTCCCCTATCAGTAGGCGAGTTTGAGGTGGCCTTCCCACTCCTGTGGGTCATCCAGATGATACCTGTGCCCCTTGGGTACCATTTATTCTTTATTCTTCAAACTGAAGAAACCTGTGCTGTTAATCTAACTGATTAAAAAGAAAATAGTCACAAAGGACAGAAACAAAAGAAAGAAAAAGATGAGGAAAGCATCACACACACTATGTGATTCAGGGTCACTACACCTTCAGCAGTTAAAAATGAATGGAAGGGCAGCTGAGACCACTCCCCCTCTCCTGGATGCCATTCACTAGAAAAAGTCTGCAACATGATGCCAGGGGTACTGAATCCCACAAGTGGGACTAGAGAGGCCACTTGAAGAAATCTAAGTGATTTCAGTGATGGCTGATTACAACTATCCCTCTGAAAACCAGTGGGTTAGACACTACTATTTTCACCATTTTTGCATAAGCGGGGCATTTTTCCTGAAAACATTACACAATATTCTGTAGGATATAATGTAAATAAACAACTCATTAGTTTTCAATTACACTGCTTCTGAAGAAATATTTTAATATAAACAATATAAATATATAATAATTTTTTTCTGAAAGTTGAGTATCAATATTCAGCAGAGATTATTTTGTTTTTGCCATCATGGTAGTCATGTGGTCATAAATTTAGGAATTAAAGTGGAACTATTAAGCATTGAGCAGGTGGAAATAAACCATGCAAGTGTTGAATTTGGGCCTAAAGAGTCAAAGTAATATATGAAGAACTACTGCACTTTATAAAAATTTCTGCGGTGGGATCTCTGCCATTGAACAACCACCGCTTTTGAGAAGGAGCACAGCTGTTATGTTGCCCTAACAGGAAACTCAAATCAATTTATCTGCAGTACTGAGACCCGATTTTTTTTTAGCGGATAGTCTTCTGAAAAGTGAATGCAGTGTGAAGCTTAATCTCCTGCTTTGAGCAGGAGCTAAGGGCATTATGGGGGATGGACCACCTTAAATTCTTCTCAAATAGCCTCCTCTAGCTGACCCAACAGCACCATCCAGCTCTTCTTAGCCACAAGAATGAGTAAACCTAATGACCTTAAAGGATGTGTGTATATAAAATGACATATTCCCAGAAAACCACTCAAATTAAAAGAGTGGAAAATGGAGCACTCATCCACCAAGAAAAGATGTGACCATAAAAATTCTGTTTATTTCTTCAAGGAAAACAAGAGATTAAAGTGTTTTATTCGTGACACCATCTTCTCTTAGAGCACATTCATTTTATTTCATTGCTACAACATACACTTGTATCAAACTCTTGAACTTAAAATACATTTAAAAAACAAATCCAGGATGTTTGAATTCTGACTTTTTCTTGTTACTGCAAGAATAACATTCAGCTCACTTGGGGGAAGGGAATAAATATTCAGTAGTCAGACAGGTCTTTATAAATGTCTTTATAAATGTCTCTTTTTTATATGGAGAAACAAGGTGTCATAAATATAAAGGGAAGGGTAAGCCCCTTTAAAATCCCTCCTGGCCAGAGGAAAAATCCTCTCACCTGTAAAGGGTTAAGAAGCTAAAGGTAACCTCGCTGGCACCTGACCAAAATGACCAATGAGGAGACAAGATACTTTCAAAAGCTGGGAGGAGGGAGAGAAACAAAGGGGCTGTGTCTGTCGGTATGCTGCTTTTGCTGGGGATAGAACAGGAATGGAGTCTTAGAACTTTTAGTAAGTAATCTAGCTAGGTATGTGTTAGATTATGATTTCTTTAAATGGCTGAGAAAAGAACTGTGCTGAATAGAATGACTATTTCGGTCTGTGTGTCCTTTTTGTAACTTAAGGTTTTGCCTAGAGGGATTCTCTATGTTTTGAATCTAATTACCCTGTAAGGTATCTACCATCCTGATTTTACAGAGGTGATTTCTTTACTTCTATTAAAAGTCTTCTTGTAAGAAAACTGAATGCCTTTTCATTGTTCTCAGATCCAAGGGTTTGGGTCTGTGGTCACCTATGCAAATTGGTGAGGATTTTTACCAAACCTTCCCCAGGAAGTGGGGTGCAAGGATTGGGAGGATTTTGGGGGAGAAAGATGTGTCCAAACTACATTTCCCAGTAAACCCAGTTAGAGTTTGGTGGCAGTGGAAATCCAGGGACAAGGGATAAAATTAATTTGTACTTTGGGGAAGTTTTAACCTAAAATGGTGAAAGTCAGCTTAGGAGGTTTTCGTCCAGGTCCCCACATCTGTATCCTAGAGTTCAGGGTGGGGGAGGAAACTTGACACAAGGCCATCTAGTTCAGAGTAGAATTGGGCTGTACGCAGTGATGAGCTGCCAAAATCTTAACAACAGGTTCCCTCCCCACCCCACCCCTCGTTGCCCATCCCCATGGACTCCTGCCCCATCCAACTCCCCCGCATTCCTTGACGCCCCATCCAACTCCCCCGCGTTCCCTGACGCCCCACCCAGCCCCATCCACTCCCCTCCCCTGTCCCCTGACTGCCCCCAGACCCGGGCAGGAGGATCTTGTGGGCCACCCTAGTGGGTGCCCACCCCACCCCTAAGAGCCAGAGGCACCTGCTGGGGGGACGAGGTGGGGAGTCCCGGAGATGCTTACCTGGGACAGCTCTCAGGAAGCATCCGGCAGGTCCCTTTGGCTCCTAGGGGTGGGGGAGCGTAGCTAGGGCAGGAGCCGGGAGAGTGGCCGCTCCCCCACTGATCACATCAAAAGTGGCGCCTTAGGCGCCGACTCCCTGGGTACTCTGGGGCTGGAGCACCCACAGGGAGAATTTGGTGGGTGCAGAGCACCCACCAGCAGGTCCCCGCCCTGTGCCTGGCCCCAGCTCACCTCACCTCTGCTCCGCCTCCTCCCCTGAATGAGCCACCCCGCTCTGTTTCTCCGCCCCTCCCCTGGCTTCCCGCAAATCAGCTGTTTGGCAGGAAGCTGGGAAGGGCTGAGAAGCAAGCGGCAGCTTCCTGCTCAGGCCGAGGGTGGTGGAGGTGAGCTGGGGCGTGGAGCGGTTCCCCTGGGCGCCCTCCTCTCCCCCGCCCGGGTTACCTGCTGCAGCGTGGGCGGCCCTCCTCGCGCCCCCCCTCCACCCCAGCTCACCTACGCCTCCCTGGGCCTGAGCCAGAAGCTGCGGCCTGCTTCTCAGCCTGCCCAAGCTTCCCACGCGAACAGCTGAGTCACGGGAAGCCTGCGGGGGTGGAGAAGTAGAGCAGGGTGGCGCATTCAGGGGAGGAGGCGGAGCAGAGGTGAGCTGGGGCCGGGTGCGGGGAGCTGCCGGTGGGTGCTCTGCACCCACCAAATTTTCCCCTTGGGTGCTCCAGAGCTGGAGCACCCAGTGGCCTAAGGCACCACTTTTGGCCGGTTAAATTTAGAAGCCATTTTAGAACCAGTTGTCCCTCGCAGAACAACGGGTTCTAAAAGGGCTTCTAAATTTAACAGCTGGTTCTAGTGAACCAGTGGGAACCAGCTCCAGCTCACCACTGGCTTTAGTGCACAAACTGGGGGAACTGGAGTTGAGTTCCCTCATGAAGGTTGGGTGGTGGAGTGCAGAGTTTTGGTTTGGCTCTGTTTCTTGTTAAGATAATATTAATATTAGAATGAGAAATTTGAAATATTCAAATTGAGTATTCACAGCAAAAACCACAACAACTTTCTGATTGTGGTGTTTTAGCAAATTATATCAACCCTTACCCAGGGGCGCCAGGCTAGTAATATTTTTGGTGGTGCCCAGAATGGGTCCAAGCAGAGCTGTCTCATCCATAGGACAGACAAGGGCAACTGCCCCAGGTCCCGCACTTTGGGGGGGGCCACACGCTTCAGGGGGACACGGGGTCCAGAGTGGCCTGGGAGGTTAGCGGGGGGCCTGGTGCTGGCAGCAGCGAGTGGCCTGGCCCCAGCCTACCCCTCTCTGCTCCGCCTTGCCCGCTCCTGGTGTTGCTTGGGGAGAGTTGGCAGTTGCCTCAGTCCATCCTATGGATGGAATGTCTCTGAAAATATAAGCCCAAACATTGGTGGAACCCACATTATTTGCCGCCTATGCCCTTACCTTAAAACCTTTCTGCAGGATAGGTAGGGGGAAAGAAGGATCAGGTGTGGAACTTAACCATAGTCTAAACTGAGGATCCATGTTTATGTTTGGCTGGGTAAATCTGTAAAGACAGGCAGTTTGGAAACATAATTATTATTCTACCAAATATATAAGACAAGATGCAAACTTTTAACAATCAAATTTCATTACCATTTGCTCAAGTAATTTAAATGAAACAACCTGGACAGAAATAATGTGATTTCTCCAGCTTTTGTCTTACTCTTCGAAGTATTAAGCATTGAAAGAGAGCTAGTGGGTCTTGCAAAAGAGAATCTCAACCTTGACATCATGGTCCAGTTCTAATGTGATGCTATCCACTCACATTAGAACCAAAAAGGATGTACTATAAGACTGGGAATTGTCATTCCTACCTGGTAGCTAATTGATACATACTGGGGGTGCCAGGGTCAGAAAAGACTCAGCTGCATTCCAAGTGAGTGGTGCAGGGGGTAGAGGAGAGAATTCAACAGGTTCATAGCGGGATCCCCTTTCACCGATCTCTGGCAGCAAACCCCACAGCCCCTACCTTTTGTTCACGGATATACTGGATGGTGATCTTCCCTTTTCAGGTATTGTAGGTGAACTCCTCACTCACTCCTCGATAATGAAAAGCACCTTCAGCCTATCTGCTCATGCCATGAGGGGCCCTCCCTGGTCAGACTAATCTCTAGGGTAGTAATGGGGGACAGTTCTCTTGCCTTCAGGGATAAGGGTACTGGTGGGCAGCAATAGTAGCAACAGCTGGATTCCACTGAGCCTCCACTGAGGTCCAGGTCAGGAGCTGCTAGCTAAAGTCAAGGAGCTGTAGCCTTTCCCCAGAGCTCAGCATATGGTAAAACAGTGCAGACACCAATATCTTTGACAAATCAGAAGTCTATGTGGTTTTCTGAGCATGGTAAGCCCAACAATCATAATTGAAGACTAGAGGATTCTCTGTGTCTGGGAAAAGTGAGAGAAGGAAGGACTGTGAATTGGTAGTGGGTATTGTTCACCACAAACCTGAGGTCCTTTCTTGGGGCTGAGTGATTGCAATATGAAAATACGCGTCCTTCAATCAAGGACGCCATACCAGTCTACTGGATCCAGTGAGGGGATGATGGAGGCCAAAGAGCCCATGCGGAACTTGAGTTTCTTCATGAACTTGCTGAGTTCTTGCAGGTCCAAGATGGGCTTTTGGTATTAGGAAATACTGGGAATAAAAGCCCTTGCCCTTCTGCTCCTGAGAAATCTCTTCCACTGCCCCTAGCGATAGGAGTGAGTGCACCTTCTGTATAAGGAGTTGCTCGTGAGAGGGGTCCCTAAAGAGGGACGGGGAAGGCAGGTAAAAGGACGGGAGGGCACAGAATTGGATGGAGAATCCCCTCTCTACTGTGTGGAGCACCCAGCGGATAGTTGGGACAAAAAGGTAAGGCGGGGTGGATCCAGATCTTGCTCCGGTGTGCCGGCCTTGACTGCACCTTCCAAAGGCCGGTTTGGCCCCTGAAGATGGCTTGGATTGTCCCGAGCCCTGGCCAGAGAGTTGACATGGTCTTCTCCTGCCACTCCGATTTCTCCTTCTAGAACCATCTTGGCAGTTCTGATGACTGAACTGCTGAGGAGGCTGTGGATGGAAGTGTCTCTGCTGTGTTGAAGGTGTATAGAGGCCCAGTGACCTGAGGATGGCTCTGGAGTCTTTAAGGCTGTTTAGTCTTTTGACAGTTTTCTCTAAGAAGAGTCTCACCCTCGAAAGGCAGGTCCTGAATGGTTTGCTGTACCTCATATGGGAGGCCAGAAACCTGGAGCCACAAGCCCCTTCTCAGAGCCACTCCTGTGGCCATAACCCTGGTGGTCGCATCTGCACCGTCAATGCTGTCTGTCCTTGAGATCAGTCTCCCTTCCTCAACCAACGCCGAAAACTCGGTACGGGAGTCAGAGGGGAGCAACTCTGTGAATTTAGCCATCACCGAGCAGGTGTTGTAGGAGTACCTGCTGACACTGGCCTGCTGGTTGTATATTCAGAGTTGTAATCCCCCCATGGAGTAAACCTTTCGTCCAAAAAAGTCTAATTTTTTTGCATCCCTATTCTTGGGGGAAGGGCCTTGGAAGCCTTGCCTCTCCCGCTGATTAGCAGCACCCACCACCAGAGTCAGGCTGGGGGTGGGAATAGAGATGTTCGTAGCCCTTGGAGGGCACAAAGAACCAGCATTCATTATGCTTTGCAGTAGGTGGCAGTGAGGCTGGGTTCTGCCACAGGGTCTTATTCAAGTCCATTAATTGTTTTGATTAATGGCAAGGCAATACGGGAAGGGCCAGAAGGGGCCAGGATGTTGACATAGGGTCTGCATCATCTACAACTTCCTCCACTTTAATGCCCAAGCCCTAGGTGACTTAGTGCAGCAGCTGCTGCAACACCCTGGAGTCTTCCAGAGCTGGGGCAATTGAAGTGCCCGCCAGGGCCTCATCTGGTGAGGAGGAGGAGGCGGCGGCCACTAGGGGAGGTGGTTGCTCCCTACCATCCCCACCCAAGGGATCTCATGAACCTGGGGGGACTGCAATAGGCTGGCCTGGTCCCGGTGCTGTGAGAGGTGTGGGGGCTGGTACTGGCACCGAGCCCCACACTGGTGCCTGGTGCAGCATGTGCGCTGGGGTTGTTGTAGGCGCCATCGCAGCCAGCGCTGATAATGGAGGCAGCACTGGTTCTGTCGGCAGTGCCAAAAGCACATTGTGCACTTAAGTCACAATCTGTGTCACTGACGCCTCTGGTGCCGAAGGTGTGGTTGAGGCTGGCGCTGATACCGAGAGTGGCATCACAGCTGTCGACATTAATGACCGAGGCAATGGCTCTGTCACTGATCGTGGTGGAATGAACATCACGGATGCCACTGCTGCTGTTCCTGAGTGGGACCCACGGCTCCAACCCTGGGCTTAATGAAAGGCCCACTGAGTCCAAAAGGGTCACTGAGTCAGGTGGGACCTCCTATGGTGCCAAGAGGTGGATCTTCTGTTCCTACTATACTCAGAGCAATATGAGTCTGACTCCGACTCGGACAGGAGGACCAGGGTGGCACAGCTCCTCTCAACATAAAGCATCGAGAACCAGGGGACTGACTGTGCTCCCTTGATGGAGGTGCTGAGGTGATGAGGATCGGTGTGCCGTCATCACCCGTTTCCCTTTAGACTGTCCAGGGTGCCAGGATGGAGCCTGCGGCGCCGGCACGCCTTCCTGTCTTGGTGGTGAGAATGGTATTGTGAGTCTGAGCAGGACCTGCACTGCCACAAAAGCCTCCGGGGTGGATGGGAGAGGCAGGTGCTCCAATGGATTCAGTGAGCGAGATGGGCCCGGATTCAACTGCCTTGCTTGAGCAGGTGTCAACGTGGCCCCACTCTGAGCCTCTGAGCCATGGCCCGACTGAGATGCCACTGGTAGCTGGTCCCTGGGTCTGTCTGAGGGGGATCTGCCTCTCTCTGACCTCTTTTTCTTCTGTGCCGGTGACTGGGACCTGTGCCGAAGGCTGGAGTGCCCCCGAGGGGCTCCATAACAGTGCTGAACTTCCTTGCCCATGTCTTTCTTCGATGCCGGATCTTTCAAGGATGGTGCCGGAGCACTTTGCGCCGAAGACGACGTGCTGGGAGCGGGATCCCCTGAAGCAAGAGCAAAGGGAAGTTCCAGCTATTGTCACTCTATATTGAGCTCCATGAAGGCGTGACTCCAGGGGGCACCCAGGCAGACCCAGAGATGCTGCTAAGTGAAAAATTCTCTGGCTACTGTGCATGTGCACACACCTGATTGGAATTGACATGAACAAACACTCGAAGAAGAACTTAACTTTCATGTTAACACGGGGGTAGCCGTGTTAGTCTGTATCCACAAAAACAACATGGAGTCTGGTGGCACCTTAAAGACTAACAGATTTATTTGAGCATAAGCTTTTGTGGGTAAAAACCTCACTTCTTCAGATTCTTCAGTGTTCAGGAAATGCTGAATAGTTAATGTGACTTTTTTCTGTATTGTAGTTTAAATAACTTACCAAAACAATTGAAACTGGTGTGATTATATTGTATTATTTTGACAAATAAAATTTGCAGAATTTTGCAGAATTTTTAATTTTTTGGCACAGAATCCCCCCAGGAGTAACAAGACTAAGGTCCCAAGTTGGTGTTGGTTTCAGTACTGAAGGAAAGGTTCTGACAAGGCCTTTCAAAAACCTGGTATGACTGACCTGTGAGCAGCCAGTCATTGAGGTAAGGCAATACTGGGATGCCCTGGCAACACAAGTAAGCCGCTACCACAGATAAAATCTTTGTGAAAACCCTTGTGGCCACTGAGAGACCAAAGGGAAGCACTTTGTACTGATAATGTTCTAGGCCCACTGTAAAGTGCAAGGACCTCCTGTATGCAGATAAATGTCTATGTGGAAATAACCATCCTTCAAACTGAGTGCTGCACTCCGTGTTGCCCTTGTTTAGAGAGAGGATTATGGAGGCAAGGGTGATCATCCTAAATTTTGAATGATGTATGAGGATATTCAGTTGTCTGAAGTCTAGAATAGGTCTCCAAGTTCCCCTCTTTTTGGGGATGAGGGGGTATCTTGAATAAAAGCCCTTCCCCTGGTACTGAGGAGGGATTGGCTCTACAACTCCCAGCTGGAGTAGGGAGAACACCTCCTGTCTAAGAATCCTCATGTGAGAAGTGTCCCTGAAGAGAGATGGAGATGCAGATTTTGTAGTAGGTATGGACAGAAATTCAATTGTACAGCCAGTGGTGATGATGTCATAAATCCATCAGTCCAATGTAATAAGGTGCCATGGAGATAAGCAATTACCTAGATGGCCACCAAACAGCATGTGGATGCCAAGTAAATGGGAGGACTGGTTTGTGTCTGAGGGGGATGACATTTTGGCCAGAGACTGGTGTGAGAATGATTGAAGGACATTCTGTCTGCTATGTTGTGCTCTCTGATACTTCCTGGGAGGTTCATAGAATCATAGAATATCAGGAATGGAAGGGATCTCAGGGGTCATCTAGTCCAACCCCCTGCTCAAAGCAGGACCAATCCCCAACTAAATCATCCCAGCCAGGGCTTTATCAAGCCTGACCTTAAAAATATCTAAGGAAGGAGATTCCACCACCTCCCTAGGTAACGCATTCCAGTGTTTCACCACCCTCCTAGTGAAAAAGTTTTTCCTAATATCCAACCTAAACCTCCCCCACTGCAACTTGAGACCATTACTCCATGTTCTGTCATCAGCTACCACTGAGAACAGTCTAGATCCATCCTCTTTGGAACCCCCTTTCAGGTAGTTGAAAGCAGCTATCAAATCCCCCTCATTCTTCTCTTCCGCAGACTAAACAATCCCAGTTCCCTCAGCCTCTCCTCATAAGTCATGTGTTCCAGTCCCCTAATCATTGTTGCCCTCCGCTGGACTCTTTCCAATTTTTTCACATCCTTCTTGTAGTGTGGGGCCCAAAACTGGACACAGTACTCCAGATGAGGCCTCACCAATGTGGAATAGAGGGGAACGATCACGTCCCTCAATCTGCTGGCAATGCCCCTACGTATACATCCCCAAATGCCATTGGCCTTCTTGGCAACAAGGGCACACTGTTGACTCATATCCAGCTTCTCGTCCACTGTAACCCCTAGGTCCTTTTCTGCAGAACTGCTGCCGAGCCATTCGGTTCCTAGTCTGTAGCGGTGCATGGGATTCTTCCGTCCTAAGTGCAGGACTCTGCACTTGTCCTTGTTGAACCTCATCAGATTTCTTTTGGCCCAATCCTCTAATTTGTCTAGGGCCCTCTGTGTCCTATCCCTACCCTCCAGCGTATCTACCACTCCTCCCAGTTTAGTGTCATCTGCAAACTTGCTGAGGGTGCAATCCACACCATCCTCCAGATCATTTATGAAGATATTGAACAAAACCGGCCCGAGGACTGACCCTTGGGGCACTCCACTTGATACCGGCTGCCAAGTAGACATGGAGCCATTGATCGCTACCCGTTGAGCCCGACAATCTAGCCAGCTTTCTATCCACCTTATAGTCCATTCATCCAGCCCATACTTCTTTGACTTGCTGGCAAGAATACTGCGGGAGACCGTGTCAAAAACTTTGCTAAAGTCAAGGAACAACACGTCCACCACTTTCCCCTCATCCACAGAGCCAGTTATCTCGTCATAGAAGGCAATTAGATTAGTCAGGCATGACTTGCCCTTGGTGAATCCATGCTTTGACTGTTCCTGATCACTTTCCTCTCCTCTAATTGATTCCTTGAGGACCTGCTCCATGATTTTTCCAGGGACTGAGGTGAGGCTGACTGGCCTGTAGTTCCCAGGATTCTCCTCCTTCCCTTTTTTAAAGATGGGCACTACATTAGCATTTTTCCAGTCGTCCGGGACTTCCCTGGATCGCCATGAGTTTTCAAAGATAATGGCCAATGGCTCTGCAATCACATCCGCCAACTCCTTTAGCACTCTCGGATGCAGCACATCCAGCCCCATGGACTTGTGCTCGTCCAGCTTTTCTAAATAGTCCCGAACCACTTCTTTCTCCACAGAGGGCTGGTAACCTCCTCCCCATGCTGTGCTGCCCAGTGCAGTAGTCTGGGAGCTGACCTTGTTCGTGAAGACAGAGGCAAAAAAAGCATTGAGTACATTAGCTTTTTCCACATCCTCTGTCACTAGGTTGCCTCCATCATTCAGTAAGGGGCCCACACTTTCCTTGGCTTTCTTCTTGTTGCCAACATACCTGAAGAAACCCTTCTTGTTATCTTAAAATCTCTTGCTAGCTGCAACTCCAGGTGTGATTTGGCCTTCCTGATTTCACTCCTGCATCCCCGAGCAATATTTTTATACTCTTCCCTCGTCATTTGTCCAATCTTCCACTTCTTGTAAGCTTCTTTTTTGTGTTCAAGATCAGCAAGGATTTCACTGTTAAGCCAAGCTGGTCGCCTGCCATATTTACTATTCTTTCGACACATCAGGATGGTTTGTCCCTGTGACCTCAATAAGGATTCTTTAAAATACACCCAGCTCTCCTGGTCTCCTTTCCCCTTCATGGCCCTTTATTCTCCCAGGGGATCCTGCCCATCAGTTCCCTGAGGGAGTCAAAGTCTGCTTTTCTGAAGTCCAGGATCCATATTCTGCTGCTCTCCTTTCTTCCCTGTGTCAGAATCCTGAACTCTACCATCTCATGGTCACTGCCTCCCAGGTTCCCATCCACTTTAGCTTCCCCTACTAATTCTTCCCGGTTTGTGAGCAGCAGGTCAAGAAGAGCTCTGCCCCTAGTTGGTTCCTCCAGCACTTGCACCAGGAAATTGTCCCCTACCCTTTCCAAAAACTTCCTGGGTTGTCTGTGCACTACTGTATTGCTCTCCCAGCAGATATCAGGGTGATTGAAGTCTCCCATGAGAACCAGTGCCTGCAATCTAGTAACTTCCGTGAGTTGCCGGAAGAAAGCCTCATCCACCTCATCCCCCTGGTCTAGTGGTCTATAGCAGACTCCCACCATGACATCACCCTTGTTGCTCACACTTCTAAACTTAATCCAGAGACACTCAGGTTTTTCTGCAGTTTCATACTCGAGTTCTGAGCAGTCATACTGCTCCCTTACATACAGTGCAACTCTCCCACCTTTTCTACCCTGCCTGTCCTTCCTGAACAGTTTATATCCATCCATGATAGTACTCCAGTCATGTGAGTTATCCCACCAAGTCTCTGTTATTCCAATCACATCATAAATCCTTGACTGTGCCAGGACTTCCAGTTCTCCCTGCTTGTTTCACAGGCTTCTTGCATTTGTGTATAGGCACTTGAGATAACTCGCTGATTGTCCCTCTTTCTCAGTATGAGGCAGGACCCCTGCCCTCTCACGCGCTCCAGCTCGTGAGGCTCTCTGGCAGTAAAAGGGCTGAGAAGCAGGCTCTTGCTTAAAAGGAGGTGGTTTTGCAATGCCTTCTCCAAGGTGCTAAGGTGTATATACTCAGGGACTGCAGGGTTGCATGAGAGTCCTGAAGGACTGTAGCAACTCATCCATTTTGTCACTGTACATGTTATTAACCTCAAAGGAGAGATCCTCCACAGTAGGAATTTCCTTGGGGAACCCAGAGAATTGAAGCCATGAAGCTTATCTCATTGCAACCAAAGTCACCATGCAACAGGAAGCTGTGTCAGCTGCATCTACTGAAGCTTGGAAGGACAATCAAGCTATCAGCTTGTCCACTCACTCAGACAATGGTCTGCAATTGTGTTTTAGGTTCCTGGAGCAGTTTAGAAACTTAGAAACTGAACTTAGAAAACTTACTATAATTAATAAAATCATATTTGGAATTGAGGTCTGATAATTCACAATGCACAACTGTAGATTAGCTGAGATAAAACTCTTCCTAGTGAAGTGGTCTAATCTTTTGGTGTTCTTGTTGGAAAGAACAGAACTAAGTTGGTGCAGTCTGCTACATTCAGTAACAGCCTGAATCTCTCTGACAGAGAGGATTTAGAAATGGAAGTAGCTAAGTACTTTTTGGGAGCTGGAACCATGAAGGAAGTTGTGGCACTCACATTCACCAGTGTATGTCTAGTAGAAAAATATTTGGATCCAGGCAGATCTTTTTTGTCCAGGACCAAGTATAGGATTGCCAAGGAGGTACAGTTTTAAATAAGCCTCCATTGCTTTTGAGTTCTTTTGGAAAAAAGACCAACAAATGGAGAATTTGTTGGTAATATACCACTCACTCAGACAAAATAGGCATCTATTATGCCTGTCATTGAAGGGTATAGCCACCTGGCATGAAACCTGGTGATTTTTGCTTAGCTGTAAGGTCAGAAGCCTGGTACCGGGTAACTAAAAGACAGAGAAAAAACTATGCAGAATAGAAATCTATCATAAACTACTATATCCACACTAAAAGCAACTATATACAAAATGATTGTATTAACAGTCACAAGTGGACAAGAGACAAATACTGTCCTCAGTTATGTCGCTCAGTCCTAGGTGGTATGAAGGAACCAAGAGTAGGTTGGCATGGCTCTCCTCTTTACGCCCTCTGGAGAGGAGAACAAGGGTACTCAGGTTGTATGAACTGCCCAACAGATATTGCTGGCCAAGAGTAGAATATATAAACACTCGAAGAAGAAGAAAACTTTTTCCAGTTCCTCTTCTGAGACCTCATTCATACCTCTTGTGTTAAAAAGATTGATATTTGCATTTATATTGATTGCTTCTGATTTGGCTGGGTTAAGTTTATAACTTAATTTATATTTTGAATATAAATAAAACACTTACGAATCAACAATAGTACAAAGCCTGGGCATAAATGATGCAGCAAGATGGCAGTTTTGGAGGAAAACCCATTGTCCTCTCAACAGCTGTGCTTTATGTATCAAATCTTCAGCTTTGCTTCCCTGACCACGTCCCAAAGAAACCATTTTCACATGCTGTGTGCTTCCTTTTATTTCCTGTGCAAGGCGCAGAAGGTGAGCTGCTGGGTCTATTCCTGTGTAACAACATGGAATTGATTTATTTATGCGGCTACCACAGCTGAAAATTATCTTTAGAGTTACATATTTGAAAATATGTCATCTTGAATTACCTCACTTGTAAGAATAGTACTCTGTGTTATTACTTTTGTAATATTATACATTTCATTATAAGGGAATCATGGGGTGAGGAAAAATGGGTAATGTTATATTATCAGAAGAAAGCACTGAGACACTGATCAATAAGAATGATGGTTTGATTGTATTAGTTCAAGTATTTCTAAAAATGGTAACTATCACAGCAAATGATACTGAACAGCAGAAGTACTGCTTATCAGAAAAATGCTAGTGTGGTTCAACCAATGTTTTTGGTTAAGTTATTTATTTAGTGTTATTTTAAATATTGCACAGATAATATAGGGCCAGAGCACTCACTCCCATGGAAAAACCACGAGAGGCAGTCTAGAAGGAGAAAAACTCTGCCCATGGATTTTTGGGGAATCCATTTAAAGCCAGGCCTTGTAACTCTGTGTTGCCTCACCACTCTCCTTAGCTCTGGTGACGAGGAGCAGGGCTTTCCCCTACCAGCAGCTACCTTGGAACTGGGTCTTAAAGGGGAATTTGAAGATTGGAGCAGAGTTCCAAGGCCAGATGTACTGGTGGATTGATGTGGAGCATCCCTCACAACCCTCCTTTTTCCTGTGATTTTTGTCTAGTCCCAGTTTCACACTTTGCTGTTCAGTTTAACAGAAGACAAGGGTAACATGAATGCAAAAGTTGGTAACACTCTAGGAAGCAGGAGAAACCTACTGAACATAAAAGCTAAACTAGAATCTGAAATGTAATGCTTCATAAACCAGGTTTTATGTGCCCCTTCTTAGTTTATAAGTATCTCACCATGAGAATGAATAAATATTAATGGAGTGCTGGCATTGGAGTCTTCATACACTTCTTTCAAGTTAATCCCTCCAGTCTGAAGATATCTGGCTCCTAATTTCTCAATAACAAACTTTCGTATTGCACTATTTAAACTTTCTGGTCTGAGAATTTTAATCTAACAATGAAAGATGAGAGAACAAATTCATCAAGTCATTTAAATTAATATTAGCATAATAATCACGCCTGTGATAAAAATAAAGTCAGGTTGTTTTGTACTATACAGTTCTAAAAGATTCCAAAATCTCAACATTTGTGTTTTACTTAACCAATATTAAAACCACGAGGTCGTTGTATACCTCTCACTTTACATGAATCAAAAGACATCTACATGGGAAAGTAAAGTACTTATCAAGTAATATGGGAAGAAGTGCAATAAAATCAGGACTAGAAGCTAAAAAGAAGGCGAAAGAAATGTTATTTATCCCATGGTAACTGTGGTTCTTTGAGATGTGTTTTCCACACGGATTCTATTCAAGTTGTGCATGTGTCCCATGTGTGAGATCAGATTCGTTTGGATAGCAGTGTCCCTTGGGGTTGTACCTGTACCCTGAGAACTTGCAACCACCACAGCTGAGGGCATAAAGGACAGCATAGCCTCAACAGCCACTCAGTTCCTTTGCCAACAAGATTCACAAGAGAACAGGACTCTGATTATCTGGGATGGAGGGTGGCTTGCAGAGTGCTGGAACAATTTGTGTAGTGGGGTTGCTGAGAGCCACTAAATATAGACAGAAACACACTTGATAACCTCTCTGTGGACATAGGTTGCCTTCTAACTTTTTCTGGGAAAGCCATAAAGGGTCTGGGGGAAGAATGTTGGGAATCATTAAGAAAGGGATGGATAATAAAACAGAAAATATCATATTGCCGCTATACAAATCCATGGTACACCCACATCTTGAATACTGCGTGCAGATGTGGTCGCCCCCATCTCGAAAAAGATATATTGGAACTGGAAAAGGTTCAGAAAAGGGGAACAAAAACTATTAGGGGTCTGGACCGGCATCTGTATGAGGAGAGAGATTAATAAGACTGGGACTTTTCAGTTTGGAAAAGAGACGACTATGGGGGGATATGATTGAGGTCTATAAAACCATGACTGGTGTGGAGAAAGTAAATAAGGAAGTGTTATTTACTCCATCTCATAACACAAGAACTTGGGGTCACCAAATGAAATTAATAGGCAGCAGGTTCAAAACAAACAGAAGAAAGTATTTCTTCACACAATGCACAGTCAACCTGTGGAACTCTTTGCCAGAGGACATTTTGAAGGCCAAGACTATAACAGGGTTAAAAAAAGAACTAGATAAATTCATAGAGGATAGGTCCATCAATGGCTACTAGTCAGGATGGGCAGGGATGGTGTCCCTAGCCTCTGTTTGTCAGAAGCTGGGAATGGGCGACAGGGAATGGATCACTTGATGATTACCCGTTCCATTCATTCCCTCTGAGGCACCTGGAATTGGCCACTGTCGGAAGACAGGATACTGGGCTAGATGGACCTTTGGTCTGACCCAGTATGGACATTCGTTTGTTCTTTTGTTCTAGTCTGGAGTTCTTTGTGAAAGTGAGGAAAGGGGATTTATCACAGCCCTTAAAAGAATCTCAATGGCAGAGCATATTACATCATGTTAAAAATGCCTCTGTGGATCTCAGGCTATGTTTGATACAACAAAAGGCTATATTCAAAATATACTGGATGCCAAAGAGGTTGCACAAGATAAAGGCCTTAACTTCTGATGCGTGTGCTTTATAACAAAGAAAAAGGAACCCTGATATATGTGCTATGGGACTATCCAAAGGTCAGGCAGCTCTGGAAAAAGGTGAACTCAAGAGTTAAAACAGTGCTCGACCTCAGCAGCCAAACCTCATCCTAAAATTATATCTTAGGTTATTTACCTGCTAAACTGGGTTTAAATCTGACACAAAGACTGGTTTGTGAGGGCTGCACTTATCATCAAGCCCATGAGTTTACATAAATGGAAGAGTAGGCTTATTTCCAGCACTGAGCAGTATTTGGACCTGTCTGAGTTAGCAGCCAAAGAAAGAATAGCTTATCACAGTAGACAGAAATGATATTAATTCAAAGAAATCTGGACCCCATTTCTAAATACATTTGAGAAAGCTCAAAGAATGCCAGACCTCTAATTCCACCTAACTCCTCCTCTTTATTCCTCTCACTCCAGTCCCCTCCTTCCCTCCTCTGCCTATTCATGTACTTCTATTTTATTAATTACCCCTATCCTAACATGTAATGTCTATG
Source organism: Lepidochelys kempii (assembly GCF_965140285.1). Taxonomy (NCBI): domain Eukaryota; kingdom Metazoa; phylum Chordata; order Testudines; family Cheloniidae; genus Lepidochelys; species Lepidochelys kempii. The sequence continues at coordinate 159,646,982 of NC_136382.1, forward strand.
TAGCATGGCTTGGTTTTGTATTGTCTGGTTTTGCAGCTTTAGTAAGTTGTAATTCCATAAATCTGTTGCAAATCCCGTGAAGCGTGCAGTATTCAGAAACATATAAAAGCTATAAGTCATTTATCTTTTTTTACATTTCATTGTCTGTTTCTTTATGAAAATAAATAGAAAAATTAATCACAAAAAAGTGGATTAACTGCTTCCTCAAGCAATGAACAAGACACCATTGAGGGAGAGGGTGTTATTGGTCTGGGGAGTTGTCATCTACGTTCTCAATGTCCTCATCTTCCAGAATCTGATGTTGCAGTACATGAGGAACTGGAGGAGATTGAATCTGCTTCTTCAGAGAGGGAGACTTCAATCTAGTCACAGTAGAACTGGGCTTTGTAGCATAAAGGTTTATATCCCACAGAGATCAGTAAGGCCATGGCTGATAGGTTGTTAGGCATATTGTGGTGGAGGGCACAGGAGGGTACAAAGATGGATATTCTTTGTGGGTCCCTGCCCTCTGTCCTTCTTGATTTCCAGTGGTCTGGGAAGTGGTGGGGAGTGAAGATGAACCAGTGAGAAAAAAACAGTTACATACCTGAACAGTAGCTGTGTTCTTCAAGATGTGCTGTGCACATATACATTCCTTTACAGGTATATGGGTGCCCAACATACTTGAGTCCGTGATTTTTGCCAGAAGTACCGCTCGGCAGCACATGCAACCCTGCTCTCCTCTTGTGCCAAGCCAAGGGAATAAAAGGGGTGTATCTATTGCCTCCCTCTCTGGTCCTTTGCACTGCTATGTATCTAGTGTCTGAAGTAGCAGGGAAGGAGGGAAGATTGTGGAATATATATGTGCCCAACACATCTTGAAAAACAACAGTTACTGTACAGGTAGGAACTTTTTTCTCTCCGAGTGATTGTGTACATGTACATTCCACTGCAGATCATCAGTTCCCTTACAGATGCTAGGACTTAGGATCATCTGAACAGATACTGTAACACCAACTTCCAAAGTTTGCATTGTTATGAGAGGCTTGAGTGATAGCATAATGTCTGGAAAAGGTATACAGAGACAACCCCATTGCTGCTTTGCAGATATCTGTTATTGGGATGTTACTCAGAAAAGCTGATTAAATGGACTAAGCTCTGGTAGTGTGAGATGTTATTCTCAGTGGAGGAGAGAACTGAGCAATATCATAGTAGAGTTTAATGTAGTCAGAAATCTAACATGAAATTCTCTGAGCTGACATGGGTTGGCCCTTGATTCTGTTGGCATAGGCTACAAAAAGCTTGAAAGAGCTCTGAAGGACCTAGTGTGGTCTAAATAGAATGCCAGAACACTGGAACATCTACAGTGTGGAATCTTTCAACTCTGAAAGTGTGGGGTTTTGGGAAAAACACTGGAAGATGGACAGTTTGATTCAGGTGGAAAGTTGACACTATTTTTGGCAAACTTTGGGTGTAGATAAGGCTATGTCTACACTTATGGCAGTGTGTAGAATACAGACACTGCATGGTTCCCTAGCACACGTGTAAATAGCACTGTAAATGGTGAGGCACTGCTTAGCTGAGTAAAGCCACCTGAGAACCTCATGGCTCTCTACATGCCCAAGAAGTGCATCCCATGTCTATGTCCTGCTGTAGCTCCAGCAGCAGGGAAAGGCTCTGGGTAGGGGGAGGCAGTGGGGAAAGGCTCTGCAGTGGGGAGTCTTTTACTGCAGCGGGGAAAGGCTCTGGTAGGGGGAAGTTTTCCCCACTGCAGCCTTTCCCTGCTGCCAGAACCCTTTTTTGCTGTATGTAGCTACACTCCACAGTATGGACACAGCCTGCTTTTCACTGCATCTTTCTAGAAGACCTTGAAAAGAGGGTCAGCTAGGAGAGCTTGAAGTTCTGAAACTCTCCTTGTGAGGTGATTGCCAACAAAAACACAGTCTTTATAGATAACAGAGATAGTGAAGTTGTTGCCAGAAGATCAAAGGGGGGGACCCATTAGCCTGTAAAGAATTAGGTTAAGATCCCTTCATGTTATTGAATCAGACCTGGGAAGGAAGACATTGACTAGATCTGGAAACCAAAGAGTAAGAGAAAATAGAAAACCCACTTACTGGTGGGTATACTGCAGATATGGTGAACAGAACATGGTGTACTGCAGATATGGCGAAGTGAACAGAACTGTTTGAAAGGCCAGATGATTTCAGATGCAGTAGGCAGTCTAGTATATGTCTAACCTCTGTGTGATGGAGCAGTAACTGCTGAGATTGCAGTCAGATCAAAAACCTCTTCCACTTTCTGTGTATGTGGCTCTAGTAGATTCTTTTCTGATGCTCACCAAGCTGTCTCGGGCACACTCTCTTGTGAGTATGCAACCAGAGATCATCCATGCAATGAGATGGAGAGATTGGTGGCTGGAAGACGAAACTTGCCCTGGTTCTGAGAGAGGAGATCCTTGACTCAGGGCAAGGTTATCAGTGACTTGATGGAGAGCTGATGTAGGTGTGTGAACCAATACTGCTTGGCCAAGCCAATGCCACTAGGATTAATGTTGCCTTGTGCCTTTTCAGTTTCTGGAGTACTTTTGGGATGAGAAGAACTGGAGGGAATGCAAATAGGAGATGAGTGGACTAGAGGAGAAGGAAGGCATCTGTAATGGAACTGGGGCTATGGCTCACCGTGGAGCAAATTCTCTTGCAATTGTTGTTCAGGTTAGCCAGAAATAAATTTATCATCAGATGCTTCCTTCCACTAGTAGAAGACCTGGAGAAGAATACCCTTCCTCATTGGGCACTTATGCTGGTCTATGAAATTCTTTTGAAGGAAATCCACAATTGTGTTCCTTACCCCTGGAAGGTGAACAGATTTCAGAGATGCCTTGTTTCTTACAGTGGAATGTATATGTACACAATCCTTCGAAGGAGGCCATCTATGCTCTGGAGAAGGAATAGGCCTCCTCAATAAATGGAGAGGTTCTGTCTGGGATAGCTAGTCTAAACAGCACCCTGAGCTATGGTAGTCATGAGGACTCCCAGTGTACAGGCACAGCCCCAATGGACACCGCTATTCTAAAAGAATCTGATCTCACATGCATGGGGCACATATGCACCTAGAGTGGAATCTGTGTGGACAATCACTCTCAGAAGAATCCTAAATACAAAGAAAGTTCTATGAAAGTCTTGATAAAAAAGGAAGCAGCTTAAGCCTTGGAAACAGAGATAACTGACTATTGAAGGAAAGGGGCATAACCGCTTTAATAAGTGTGTTTGGGAGAGAGTAAGTGAACAACAGATTGGATGATTGGTTCTTGTGTGCATGGGTGTGTGTGTATGTGTATATTGACATGGGTATAAGAGGGAGGCAGTGTGTTTGTGTGTGAGAGACAGGAGTATTGCTGCAGGATTTAAAATCAGGCAAATGGGATATGTTAGCAGGAGTGTTGTAAGCAAGACACAAGAAGTGATTCTTCTGCTCTACTCCATGCTGATTAGGACCACATTTCAGGGAAGATGTGGACAAATTGGAGAAAGTCCAGAGAAGAGCAACAACATTTATTAAAGATCTAGAAAACATGACCTATGAGGGAAGATTGAAAAAATTGGGTTTGCTTAGTCTGGAGAAGAGAAGACTGAGAGGGGACATGATAAGAGTTTTCAAGTACATAACAAGTTGTTACAAGCAGGAGGGAGAAAAATTGTTCTCCTTAACCTGTGAGAATACGACAAGAAGCAATGGGCTTAAATTGCAGCAAGGGAGATTTAGGTTGACCATTAGGAAAAACGTCATAATTGTCAGGATGGTTAAGCACTGGAATAAATTGTCTTGGAGGTTATGAAATCTCCATCATTGGAGATTTTTAAGAGGAGGATAAAAAAAAAAACCTGTCAGTAGGATCTAGATAATACTTAGTCCTGCCATGAGTGCAGGGGACTGGACTAGATGACCTCTTGAGGTCCTTTCCAGTCCTACAATTCTATGAAATCTGTAAAATTAATAAAACTGGGAATTGGAGAGAGGGCCAGATTAATCAATGTGCACTCATTTCACTTGCACAGGACCATCATCTTAGGGGGCTGCTAACAACCGGGAAAAACAAAAAAACAAAAGAAACTGTGCAGCACTGTGACCCTGTGTGCTGGGTCACAATGCTGCTCACTCAGATTTGGCCTGGCTGCCCTCCTGTCAGATGGAGGGATGGCCATACCAAACCTGAGCAGTACTGCAACCCTGTGCACCAGATTGCAACACCTCTCACTCAAGTTTGGTGTGGCTATCTCTCTGTCATGACAGAGAAGTGGCTGAACCAAACCTTTGTACTTGTGGTATGGTGCAAAGCAACCTGAATGCAGATGAGAATTTGGATCTCCTTATAATTCTTTTTATTTCACAAAATGAACAGTAATGTATTTATTCAGAAAAAAACATGATTTAATTGCATTATAAATAGCTTTCTGTGAAACCTGCCCCCTTTATTTTCTTATAGGAGTTTTGCCAAACTTATTTTATGTGTCTTCAACATTACATCATTGACAAATATTTTGGAATTTAGGAGCTATAAAGTCCTCTCAAATCTATATCTAACTAAGTGGTCAACAGTGTCTAAAACTTTTGGTAAAAGAATATTCCTTCATCGTTTTCTTTTCTTACCAATATAATTCTTTGAAATGAAGAAAGATTCTCCCAATGAAAGTCTACCACGGCACTATCAAGCCCAATTCTTTCTTTCAGTGCATCTGATTGCAGGTCTGTATCTGTTATAGAACCATAAAACCAGAGTTACAAATATACAACAGAAATAAAAAAGACTAGCACTTAGCTGCCTAACTATATTTTCCAGTTAGTACCTCACCAAAAGTAGCCATTGATCAAAGACTTTAGATGGCTTTTTGTTTACTTTGTAAAAGCTAAACATAAGATTTTTGTCAATTGAATCAGTTTCAAGAATGACATCATCTGAATAATACTGTAACAAATCCCTAGCCCTCTAGGACTCTACAGTTGTAGAGAATGTAGACATCCTGCTCCAAAAGCACAAACCCCTACCATTTCAGCTAAAGGAGAATCTCAATAGCTATTAGCAGTACAGGGCCTATGACACTAGAGCAGTTCAGATTCTATCCAGTGGAGGGCAGTGGTATACATGTACAGCAACCAGTTCATTACAGTACATAGCATTATATGCAGCCAACTTTACACAGTAAGCCTTCAGGTCTGTTGATATGAACACAATCACAAAAGTGTATCTGGGATGATTTACAGAGTTGTGTGAAAGTTTTACCAATATATACCAATAATATACCAGTTATTCTGGTATAGCCCCCCATGTGGACCCAATTATACAGGTATAAAGATGCCATACATCAGTATAGCTTATTCCTCTTCCCGTACAGGAATAGCTCTATCAGGATAGAGTGCCTTTATAGTGGTATAATTGTGTACCTTCTGATGTGGGGTGGGAGGTGGTTATCACAGAATCATGGACCTTGAGAGGTCATCTAGTCCAGGCCCCTGTGCTGAGGCACGATCATTCCTGCCAGGTGTTTGTCTCACCGGTTCTTAAAAACCTCCCATGATGGGAATTCTGCAGCCTCTCTTGGAAGCCTATTTTATGCTTAATTATCCTGATAGCTAGGAAGATTTTTCTAATATCTAACCTAAATGTTCCTTGATGCAGATTAAGCCAATTACTTCTTGTCCTACTTTCAGTGGACATGGGGGACAATTGATCACAGTCCTTCCTATAACAATCTTTAGCATATTTACAAATTGTTATCAGGTGCCCTCCTCAGTCATCCTTTCTCAAGACTACACATGCCTAGTTTTTTTAAACCTTTCCTCATAGGTCAGGATTTCTAAACTTTTATAGTTTTTTTTGCTTTCTTCTGAACTCTCTCCAATTTATTCACATCTTTCCTAGATGCCCAGAACTGGATACAATGCTCCAATTGAGGCCTCACCAGTGTTAAGAAGAGTGGGAGAATTACCTCCCAGGTCATACATAGGACACGCCTATTAATAAATCCCAAAATGATATTAGCCTTTTTTGCAACTGGATCACATTGTTGGCTTATATTCAATGTGTGATGCACTATAACCCCCACACCCTGTTCAGCAGTACTACTGCCTCTTCAGTTACTCCCTATTTTGTAGTTGTGCATTTGATTTTTTTTCTTCCTAAGTGTAGTACTTTGCACCTGTCTTTCTTGACTGTCATCTTGTTGAGTTCAGACAAATTCTCCAATTTGTCAAGGTCATTTTGCATTCTAATCCTGCCCTCCAACTGTTTGCTACTCCCCCCGCTTGGTGTCATCTGCATATTTTATAAGCATACTCTCCACTTGATTAACCAAATCATTAATGAAAATATTGAATAGTATCAGACCCAGGATAGACCCCTTCAGAGCCCCACAAGATACATCTTTCTAATTTGACAATGAACCATTGATAACTACTCTTTGAGAATATTCTTTCAACCAGTTTTGACTCACCTTATAAATAATGTCATCTAGACAACATTTCTTTAGTTTGCTTATGAGAATGTCATGTGGAACTGTGTCAAAAGCCTTAGTAAAATAAAGATATATCATGTCTACAGCTTCCCTCCCATCCACTAGGCCAGTGGTCCCCAACTGTGGGACACGCCCACTAGAATGTTTGGGGGGAAGCGGTGGGGCCCAGGCCAGCTCCCACAGGGAGTAGGGAGGGAGTGCCACACAGCCCTGCTCTGCCCCCAGCTCTGCCGCAGCCCTGGCTCTGGCTCTGCTCCCAGCCCCAGCCCCTGACTGTGGCCCAGCTGCAGCTTCTGCTCCCGCCCTCAGACCCACCCCCAGCCTCGGCCTTCAGCCACAGCTTCTCATAGCCCTGGCCCTAGCCCTGTGCCCAGCCTCAGGCCCTGGCTGCAGCTTCATTCCTGGCTGAGACTTTGTTCCCAGCCCCAGCCCCACCCCCACCTAAAGCCCTAGCCTTTGCCCCCTTACTCCTGTCAATGTCTGTCCCCCCCCACAGAGCTGTGGCCCCACTCCTGGCCCCGGCTTGCAGGGGCGCAGACGGGGTAAGGGTGGGGCATGACTGTGTAAAGTTTGGGGACCACTGTACTAGGCCAATAACCCTGTCAAAGGTTGTACCACTAACTAAATTGGTAGAATCAAAGTGGTACAATTTGTGTGTGTAAACAAGCCTGAAGTATCTTCCTGAATCAGAGCCTTATAAATGTTACTTTCCTGGTTTATAAAGTCATCATAAACCTCTTGATTGACATACAGCTTTACTACGCGGTAGAGGTGACTAACAAATCTATATGCAGTGTTGTTGTAGCTAAGTCAGTACTAGGATATTAGAGAGACAGACAAGTTCAGTGAGGTAATATCTTTTATTAGACCAACTTCTGTTGGTGAAAGAGACGAGCTTTCGAGCTTATACAGAGCTTTTCTTCAGGTCTGGGAGCTCTTTGTAAGATTGAAAGCTCCTCTCTCTCATCAACAGAAGTTGGTCCAACAAAAGATATTACCTCACCCACCTTGTTTCTCTAATATCCTGGTACTGACAGCTACAACACTGTATATAGATTTACTAGGCACAGTTGAGGATACATGACTCCTTACCCAAGATTATTTAAAGTTTTAAACAAAATAAAGTAAAATTATGAGCTTGTACCTTGTTGTGATGATGTTGGCTTGTAACGTGTGCTAAGTAAATAATATAAGTTACCACTGCTTAGGAAAGAACTCCACTGTTGGGAATTTGATGCAAGGGAGTCACACAAGAGATTGAAAGGTTGCATGTGAGTGCTTATGTACTGACATTCCTTCCACATAGATTCAGTAATCCAGAGATGAGGAGTTTTATTAAACATATATGAACCTAAGGAACAAGAATTATAGGATTAGAACACATTCATCCTTTGCTTCTTAGATTTTCATCCACATGTCATACAAGTAAAATTAATTGATGCAAAAAAAGTAACTATGGTCTGTTCACTTAAGTTTGATCATGAACTGATAATATAAAGGAGATTGTAGAAAGATCACTCTTTATGCTTTTTGGATGTTAAAACAGCATTGTTACATTACTATTACACTATTTTACCAACGTTAATGCTGTTTAATTCGAATGAGAGGTTATTTACTCTGTGCAGTATCTGGAGTTCTTTGAGATGTGTTCCCCTATGGGCGCTCCATTTCAGGTGCAGATGCACCGCATTTGCCTTTGATTGGAGATTTTTGGTAGCAGTGTCCATTCGGCCCATGGATCTGTTCCAGATATCCCTGAGCCCAATACTAAAGATACATAGAGCTGTGCAGGTGAATTACTCTCTGTTCCTACTCTACCACAAAGTTCTGCAAAAGGAAATGCTGAGGCAGAGGGTAAGGAGGCTGGGGAGTGGAGCACCTATAGAAAGACGCATCCCAAAGAACTCCTTTTACTGCACAAAGTAACCTCTCCTTCTTCTCTGAGTAGTGTCTCTATGGGTACTCCACTTCAGGTGACTTCTGAGCAGTATCCCTGAAAAGAGGAGGGAGCTTCAGAGTTAAGTCTAATACTGAAGGACAGAACTGCACAGCCAGCTGCAGCATCTGAGCTAGAGGCATGAACCAAAGCACAGTGTTTAGAAAAAATATGCAGTGAAGTCCAAGTTATAGCTTTTCAAATTTCAACAACTGGAACATCTTTGAGTAATGCCACAGAAGTAAACTGAGACTTTGTAGAATGAGCTAGCATCCTAGAAGGAGATTAGATGTTGATAGATTTGTAACATGAAATAAATCATCCAGAGGTCCACTTTGAGAGTCTTGGATAGAAACAGTCTTGGAGACTCTCTAAATAGATTTGTTCTGTCTAGACAGAAAGGTAATACCCTTCTGATATCCAAGGTATGGAAGGTAGCTTCCTCCCTGGTCTGATGTGGCTTTTGGAGAACAACTGGGAGATGAATGACATGATTAATATTAAATTCAGAAGACACTTGAGATGGAAATTTGGGATGTAGTCATAACAAAACTTTTCCCTTGAAACACTTTGTAAAGGGAGACTCTGCCATTAATGCCCTCATTTCTCTGTTCCTTGGAGGCACAAGTGTCAGCCACCAAGAATGCTGTTTCAATGCATAGGTGAAATAAAGAGCATGTAGCTAATGGCTCAAAAGAAACATCTCATAAGGGAATTGAGGAAAAAGTTCAAATCCCATACTGTGGTGGGTTCTTTAATCTGTGGAAAGAGACTCATCACTGACTAAGAGAGCTTCCCGGCATGAGGGAAAACATTTAAAACCTGAGGATCCTGGTATATAAAAAAATGCCAATATATATAAGAACCCTTGAAGTGGGGAAAAATAAAGGGAGAAAACAACAAACAACAGAACCACAAAAACTAAATACTATGAACTAGATGAAACTAAAGAAACAAAAGAATAACTATACTTAACTATTGAAATGGGCATGCTCAACGCTCTGTCTCAGGCTGAAGGGCAACTGAGAAGGAACTGAAGACAGTTTGTCCACACAGCTCTACAGATATCTTCATACCTTGGTATGAGGATGTCTGGAGTGCATGCTCAGGCCGAATGGGCACTACTACTGAAGATCTCTGATCAAAGGCATATGGGGCACATGTGCACCAGAAGTGGAGAACCCATAGGAACACTACTCAAAGAAGAAATGTTGTTACAATGGCACTGTGTCATGCAGTTCAGACCCAAATTTTAGGTTTTATATTAAACATAACAATAAAAGGCTTATATTTTACAAAAATCCTGTTAATTAAATATTTTCATGGTTTATAAAAATGCAAGTATGTTTTTTGTATTTAAATACTTTCCTGAAATATTTGCAATCTATCACACAACAGAATTATCGTAGTGCATGAGAATCAGAAAGTGAAATTGGATATAAGCAGATTAGTCAAGATTTACAGTCAAACCCAGTTCAAGAAGGAAAAACAAACAACAACAATAACAGGCTTTCTATTGAACATTTGATGAGATTTTTCAAACTTTTCAGTTCTACTGTTATAAGGGCCAAATTCTATTCTCAGTTATATGATGTAAAACCAGAGAAACTCCAGTGATTTCACTGTAACAGAGTAGAAGTATTATTAACAGCAGAGGCAAGAAAGACATTTAAATATATATGTTTATTACCTCATCTGTGTTTCTTTAAAGGTATCTAATTCTGCTCTTAGTTACACTCATGAGGCCCCTTTAATTTCAGTGGGGTTGTATAAGTATAACTGAAGGATAGGAGCTTTATTTACCATAATTTTCAAACTCTGATTGTGTATCCATAATATTTGCCAACATGCTGGAGTAGAGGAAGAAGTTCCACTCATTCTCAGGTAGGAATCCAAGTTCGTCTTGGGCTTGATTTTCACCGCAGTTATTCTGCATGATCTTAGTGCAGAGCAGGAAAGAGAAGCAGAGCTGGTTTTCAGTGAAGAGGGCAGAAGAAACTGTCTGTAGAGGGGGAAAGGTGTGTGTCAATACTAATAGTGTAATATACTTAGAAAACACACAAAGGAGATATTTAAAGCAACATCTACTCTACAAACTAGGGCTGTGATTCTCCTGCTTGAATACTGCTAGTATAAATATAAATAGCAGTGTGGCCACAGTAGCACTGGTAGAGGCAATGGAGGCACAGCTGAACCATGCTGAGTACATATGGGTACATACAGAGGAGGCCATACTCAGCACAACTGAGCCGTGCTTCTGCTGCGGCTTCCCAAGTTATTGTGGGTACACTGCTGTTTATACTCACGCTAGCAGTATGCGTCCACAAGCAAGAGAATCACACCCATAGCTCATAGTGTAGACATAACTTCAGACACAAAGCTTCTTATAGTAATTAAGAAGATTCATGTGTAAGTAACTGTATTGTATTTTGGTGACACCTCACCTTATAAACATTATTCGTCAACATGTCAATTATATCTTTAAGATGCCTGTTAAAGCTGTCTGTCTCATTCTCACATTCTTCCCAGTGCTCTTGGGTGGAATGCTTTCTTCTCTGCCGGCTAAGGGCTCGTACTGTTCCACATACAGAAGAAGTTGAATCTGACAGAGAATTTTGACTTTGCAGTTTATTCACAGAATCCATAGATTCTACAAAGATTTTATGGAACCACTCTAATGAAAACTGGTACATATAGTTTATCTTAATAAGATCTGCCACTACAAAGTAGAGCACAGCACCTCGAGTTGCAATAGGGAGATAGCTTTTACGTGTTTTTTCAATTGTGGCCTCTGTTTTTGCTGATGCTTCAACACGCTCAAAAATCTCTTTTGAAGTAACTTTTGTTCTTTTTAAGTTGTCAATGAGGTCCTGGTCATCTAATATGTGTCCTAAAATGTAAAAAAGGTTTTATTCAAATTGAAAATTTGTGAGCTAGAATGCAGCAGACAAATTAACACATTTTTAAAAAATAAGCCATGCTGTATTTTATGGAGATTACTTCATAAAGTGTATTTGTATTAATAAAGTTAGTTTAAAAAAACCCCAAAAAACAAAAACAAAGTTTCACACAAAACCTAACTGATGTTAGTATTGTACTTCACATTATTTGCTTTTATATGGAATTTATTGTCTTGCTGTATAATTTATATTTATCTTCATACTTTACATAAATTGTAATGAAAATAAATTCACAGAAATAAAGTTACCTGATAATTTCACACACAAGAATTAATAGAAGAAACTGAAGCAGAAGTTTATTGTTTGCAAGGCACATTAAGAAATTATCCATGTTCACTATCACATTACTGTATAGCATATTAAGCAATTTTGTTCTATACTTTCCTCAAACAGATGCACAGTGTTTCCTCAATTTCTGTAACATTGTTGCTTACCTTCTGTTTTCTGGAGCAGTTTAAGTGACTTTTGTTCCAGCTCTCGGAGTGTGATTTGGTCAGCAGAGATACTCTGCAATAATTTACAACGTTGTTGCTCTAATTTGGGTGTTTCATGAATTACTACAGTGGACAACAGTTGGTCCTGCAAACCTTGGAATGTTACAGTGAAGTTGATCATTGTGACCACATTACAAACTGCAGGGAGAAAATGGGGGTTGGCTTTTTGCGTCGTTATGTATAATCTGAAACCACAAAGCATTTTAAGTGTTAAGGGAATAAGTAGTAATGCATATATCAACATATCTTACTCATACATTTTCTTTTAATTTGAACTTCAGGTTAGGCATGAAGCACATTGGCAAGTTGAGGTGAGAGAAGGCAGTGCTTTCTTTGACCACGCTTTACATGTTCTGTGAATGAAAATCTATCTAAAGAAGTATATTATGAGGGCATCCATCACAACAGGATTTGAGTATCAAATGTTTCTTGTCTAGCGCTTTTAATCTGGCATCTTTCAGCAACACTAAGAACACTTTAAAAATAAATTGGGTATTGGGTTAGACCCTTGCAGAACCAAAAGGGGTGGAGTGAGGTGAGGTGAGGGGGCAGAAAAGATGGCTACACACCACTTTTATGTCCTCTTGATCTTGTCTGGGAGTTGGTTTGACTCCCACTACAAGTCAGAACGGCCTCAGGGTTGCTCTATTTTTTTTCTCCAGAAAATCAGCTATTTCTCTTCTCCTGCCCTAGCCCCAGCTTTATCCCTGTTAAATAGGGGTAGGAATGGGAGGTGTCCCACAGCCAGGACTGAGGTAAATGGAAAAGGTATCCAGATTGTCAGGTACTCCCCAATGAGGAGTCAGCCACCATAAAGCTGTTTTACTCCACCCCATGGCAGACTGGGGCATGAACTGTAGATACCACACGAGCAACCTGTCCCTGTGTGACCCTACCCCCTGATTAAGGACACTACACATTCAGATAAACTGAATCCCAAAGGGGTGACCAAAAGACCTCCTAAGAGACTGACCACATTTGTCTTTTTCTTTCACTCTGACTCTGTCTCTTGCAGGGGAAGGAGATGAAAAAGTACCTTTTTGTTTGTAGAAATCCCATGTGTGCCTCAAACGGGGAAGACTGTGTAAGCAGTACAAATTGTGGACTGGTGAGGATGCAGGGGGTCCCACACCCACAACACCAAGTCTCACTATTCCTCTGATGTCATCAAATATCTGTGAATCCTACTGGAAAAGTTTCCTCTTCTTGTTCTGGGCCACATAAAGGCTGACAATTTACTACTGCTGTAAGTTATTCCATTAGCTCAAGGTGCAGAAGTCTATGCAGTGGATTTAAAGGGTCAAAACTCATTGATAACTCATGTGGGCCTGCTCTAGGGACGGAATACAGGTTGTGTAGTGAAGGATGCTGCTGTCTGTGTGACCTCTGCCCCATTTGCTGCAGTAATAGGAAGTTGCGTGGTGAATGACCTTATGGATTTCAGGAAGAGAAAGGATGGTCTTATGGTTAAGACAGTTGAATGCTGTCCCTGCTCCTGCTACAGAATTCCTATATTATGCTAATCATTTCACTTAAATGAAACTTTTCACAGGTGACCACTAACTGGGTGTTCTTCACTTTATGGGTGCCTGACTTGAGAGCTTATGGTCAAATCTGTAGAAGTGCAGAGCACTCACAGCTGCCACTGAAGTCAAAGGAATCTGTGCTTTGAACATATAAAATGCTATATTAAATTAAGGTCGCCTGTTGATAGCTTGTGCCCTTTCCAGAATATTGAGTTCAGCAAAACTAAAACTTCTGAAAACACAGAAATATAGAATTATGGTAAATGCCCTCGCAAACTTAACTCTGCCCTCACTGGAACTAGCAATAGCTACTAGCAGTTATCTGAATGCACTCCAGCTGCATTCTCTGTGTTAGGTGTAACTGTACTGAATAGAGGTGGAATAAGTTGGAGCAACTTGAAAGAGCTGTGATTGTGATATGAGGAGATCTGGTTCTGAGTCCCCCTCCATTTGTGTTATCAAAGGAAAGAGATGCATGTGTACCTTGATAGTCCAGTCTGCATCATTTCAGTACAGAATTGTGTAGTCTGTCTCATTAGAGAGTACTGGGGTCTTCTTACCATGGGTACTGTCATAGTGAGGGGGATATGAGAGAAGTCTGGATTTCATGATGCGCAGGAGAAAGTATAAGTTTAGGTGGTGACCTGTGTGTAAGTGTGAAGGGGCTGTAAAAGGGTATAAAGTGATTGTTAAATTTTACAAGTATGGTATTCTGTTGGGGGAGTAGGCTCATAGTTTGAACATAGGGAAGCGCAGTTTGCTCCTGTCCATTACAATGCAAAGACAGAGTGCAAATATGTGAGTTATGGATCTTGTGGGGGTCTCACTCAAAGAGGGCAGAGTTAAGGTTGTGTGGGTGTTTATCTTAATTCTGTATTCCTGGTTTTCAAAAATTTGAGTTTTGCTGAACTCAGTGTTGTGGAAGGGCACAAGCTATCACCAGGCAACCTTAACTCTGCCTTACTGGAGTTTTTTTGCCATTTAGCTTCCTAGTTCTTTTTTAAACAGAAAAAGAGAAATGTTGGTTTGTAGGAGTTAGTGCAGCGGTTCTCAAACTGTGGGCTGGGACCACAAAGTGGGTCTCAACCCCGTTTTAATGGGGTCACCAGGCTTAGACTTGCTGGGGCCCAAAGCCTGAGCTCCACTGCCTGGGGTCAAAGCTGAAGCCGGAGGGCTTCAGCCCTGGGTGGCGGGCTCAGGCTTCAATCCCCGCCTCTGGGATCGTGTAGTAATTTTTGTTGTCAGAAGGGGGTCATGGTGCAATGAAGTTTGAGAACCCCTGAGTTAGTGCTCATTTAGGCATTTGTAGTTCTCACTTAGGTTTGCAGTTGATATGTTTCTGTGGCTAGGTAATAAAAGATATAGGATAGATATATGGAGACAATACCGGCATAACTATATCATTGTAGCTATGCTGGCATAACTGCATATTGTAGATGCAGCCTGCATTGATGGAAGGGATTTTTCTGTTGGTATAGGGACACCACCTCCCCTAACAAAGTTAGCCATGTTGACAAAAGCATTCTTCCATCAACACAGCTGTATCTACACCGGGTGTTAGGCCAGCATAGCTATGTTGGGGTGTGTTTTTTCACACCGCTGATCAATGTAGCTATGTCAACCTCACTTTTAAGTACAGATCAATTCCTAGCTTCTATACAGTGCTTTTCAGCAGTAGAACTTTACATCATTAACCCCATTTTACATGTGGAAACTGAGGTACAGAAAGTTGAAGTGACTTGCCCAGCAGGCCAGTGGCTGAGCCAGGAATAGTCCCCCAGACAAGTGGTTTTTCCACTAGACGACATGATTGGTACATAATTCCTAAGTGCTCCTCCCCCATCCTAACATTTTATTAGAGAGGAATGGGGATAATGGTCATGCTTTGAAATTTTGCCAGTGTGTATTTGCTAACAGAGCTGATGAGAAAAATCTCACCCATATCTATGTGCTAAACCCTCAATAGTTTTATTACTTGGTTGTTACAGTAGCTTCAAGCGTGAGAGAGAAATCTGGTATGTCTCTATCCTTCTCCATCTCTTGATCCCCCACCATTCCCTGGAACATATAGCCCTCTGCCAACATTTCCAGTTCCCCCTCTCCTTCCCATCCCATTCAGCCATTAATTAGCACGGCAGAAGCCATTAACATGTAAGAAGTTGCTCCTTGCTGACTCCTGCCCTGTGCTGCTGACTAAAAATATCACAGGCAGCACTTTACTGGAGGGCCCCACACTACCTTGCTTATGAAGCCACAGATGCACACTCAACTAGCACCTCACTTCCATTGCCCACCTGCAGATGGGACTCCTGCACCTACTTCAGTCAGGCTTCCCCAGCCATGCCTCAGGTCCACCCAGTCTGCCCCTTCTCCAAACTGAGCCCATCTCCCATACACTTTCACCAGCTCCACCCACACATATCAGTGATGTGTAACTTAACTATTCATTTTCTGGATTTCAGATGTTTAAATCTGTTACCTTCAGTTCCTCCTCCCCCCCCGACCTCCCATGGAGGAGCCAGTCAAGAAGCTCAAACAGACCAAGAGGAGCAGTGTTCCCCAGATCACACAGCAGGTAAGGAGAGGGGTTCAGACCCCTGCACAGGGGCAGGGCTCCTCCAGAACCTATCACTTATACGGAAGGAGAGAATTCAGGGCAGAAAGTCTCCCCCAACCTCATTCTCCAATTCTCTTTTTCCCCTCCCATTCCCTCTAATCCTTACCCTCTCTCCCTTACCTGAGCCCCCCAGGTTCTCTTCCCTCTCCTACAACCCATTCCTATTTATCCTCCTCTCCAGGATACTTGCATCCTTCATGGCACACCCCCACACCCCCTCCCAATTACCACCTATCTTGCCCCTTAACCACCCCTACAGTCCCAGTGCACATTCATACGTGTAATTTATTTTCTTTTCAAAAATAGTTCTTGTGCCTTCTGAATATTCTGTATTCAGATTGTACTTCTCAAAAAACAAATCAAAAACACACTTTGACTGAGGCAGATTTTTCTCAAATGTTTACTGTTCATTCTCAGATTTCTACTCATGGTAGGTTTCAAACTTCAAAGTTGCTAGAATGTGAACTTAGTGAAATGCTATTTTTTCCCTGGGCGCTGTATCTTGCTGAAATGACCTACTTTTGCATAGCTAACCCTACCCCCTAAACTGACATGAAGCATAGCAAATTTCAAGAAAAACTGTGTAAACATGCAGGTTTCAGAGCATTTAGAAGAGTTGTGCTTTACACAGGAAGGGCTTCCCAACCTTAACTGAAGAAGAGCTAACACTTCTTTATAATATTGTATGAAATTACAGGGAGAATGGAGCAGAGGGGCTCTACACATCCATCAGCATTACAGCAGGCTCAGAGGGATGTTAAGTGAGATTCTCAGTTGAAAGAATTACCAATGCAGATAAATACAGGCTAAAACAATAGCTCTGAGAAGTATGATCCCCCCCTCAATGTCAATGGGTGTTCTCTTCCTGCCCCCCCAGTGCTGGAGAGTTTCTGATATGCATCAAGCAAACTGTTCTCAGTTCCTCACCCCAGTATCAGCACTGTATTTCGGGGGGCATGCTCTGAGCAGCATGTCTGTTTTAAGCTCCCCATCCACAGAGGCAAGGCTTTCTCAGGTTCTGGTTCATATGTGGGGGTTAGGGAGAGGGGCTCAGATCCCCTTAGAAGGGCAAGGTATCCCAGATCACCTGATGGGAATAGAAAATGGGGCTCAAGCACCTCCAGAACAACTAGCCCCCTCCAGAACCTGGCTCACGAGGGGGACATGGAAGGGAGGTCAAACCCCACACATGGGCAGGGAACCCCAGATCCCAGCTCACATGGTGGGTAGGGAAAGCAGCTCAGAACATCTCACTCTCCAAATAGGCAAGCCTCCTCCAGAAGCTGGCTCACATGTGGAGGGGCAGAGAAAGGGTCATACCCCTGTAGATGGATTGGGGGGGTTCCAGATTTTGGCACACATATGGGAGAGAATGTGGGGCTGACAGGTGTCCCTGCCCCTATCCTCCTTCCCAGTGTCCCACCCCTCCTCCAATCCCAGGGGCACTGTCATAAATATGAAGGGAAGGGTAACCACCTTTCTGTATACAGAACTGTAAAATCCCTCCTGGCCAGAGGCAAAACCCTTTCACCTGTAAAGGGTTAACAAGCTAGGATAAACTCCCTGGCACCTGACCAGAATGACCAAAGAGGAGACAAGATACTTTCAAAGCTGGCAGAGGGAACAAAGGGTCAGTCTGTCTGTCTGTGGGATGCTTTTGCCGGGAACAGATCAGGAATGCTCTTCATAACTCCTTAGAACTTCTGTTAAGTGAGTAAGTAATCTAGCTAGAAATGTGTTAGATTTCCTTTTGTTAAATGGCTGGTAAAATAGGTTGTGCTGAATGGAATGTATATTCCTGTTTTTGTGTCTTTTTGTAACTTAAGGTTTTGCCTAGAGGGATTCTCTAGGTAAGGTATTCACCATCCCGATTTTACAGAGGTTATTTGTTTACTTTTTCTTTAATTAAAATTCTTCTTTTAAGATCCTGATTGCTTTTTCATTGTTCTTAAGATCCAAGGGTTTGGGTCTGCGTTCACCAATGCAAATTGGTGAGGATTTTTACCAACCTTCCCCAGGAAAGGGGTGTAGGGCTTGGGGGGATATTTTCGGGGGAAGATGTCTCCAAGTGGGCTCTTTCCCTGTTCTTTGTTTAACATGCTTGGTGGTGGCAGCATAGGGTTCAAGGACAAGGCAAAGTTTGTACCCTGAGGAAGTTTTTAACCTAAGCTGGTAAGAATAAGCTTAGGGGGTCTTTCATGCAGGTCCCCACATCTGTACCCTAGAATTCAGAGTGGGGAAAGAACCTTGACAGGCACCATTTCAGATTTTGGTGGTGGTTGGGGGGGAGGGAGCAACTTTAACCATGATACTAAGTTAAAGGCTAAATCACCATCCCTTTCTTACCTTAATCACCCTGTCTCTGTAAACAAAATACTGCCTCCCTGCCCCAGGGGCACCTCTCCTTTTCAGAACTTACATTTCACACTAATGCTGTTCTGTAGTTAAGAGCTCCACTAGGGAGCTCGCACACCTCCTGTATGAAACTGGAGGGGGGGAGCTCTGCCCTCCCCTGCTCCCCCTAATTGGCATCATTGCCCAATCCTCATCACCAGATCGTCGACCTCCCCTCCCCCATTATTACCTACACCTTCACCTCTAATCACCCTCCCCTCCCAACAAGCATTTGCTTGTGCAGTTTGTTTTCTTTTCCAAAAATAGTTTTATCGCCTCTGAATATTCTCCTGTATTCACTTTACAAATCTGGACCAGATTTAAACTCTCAGGATATGTCTATACTGCAATTAAAAACTTATGGCTGGACCGTGCCAGCTGACTTGGACTTGCAGAGCTCAGGCTAAGGGGCTGTTTATCTGTGGTGTAGAGGTGATCCCCACACCTCATAGGGTCCCAAAGCCTGAGCTCCAGCCCTAGGCCAACCATCTACACTGCAATTAAACAGCCCCTTAGCCCGAGCTCTGCAACCCACGAGCCTGTGTCAGCTGGCACGGGCCAGCCACAGGTATTTCATTGCAGTGAAGATATACCCTCAGTGCCTGGGGCAATGCTCAGATTCAATAACAGAACTCAGAGCCACACAGGTCCTGTGACACAGAAGTAATTTTCCAGATACTGTAGTTAGCCTCTCTCTCGTCACATGTGCAGTGTGAGCCATTAGGAGTGTAAATACGTTCATGAGCCTTAGAACTGCTTGGCACGTGCCTAACTGGAGAAACAAACTCTATTTCAAATAATATTTTCCCCAAAAGGCTGGTGGGTGCCATGCACTCTGTTGAGATAATCCTTGAGTGTAACACTAGTATGATGATCTGAGCCCTGGTTTGATCTCTACCTGTGAACAAAAAGTGTCAGAATGTGTTTTCTGGGGGCTGTATCTTGGGAACAACTTGGTCAAATGGCCCCAATTCTGGATCACTAACAGAACTCTGTGCCCCATGAGGAACATCAAATTTCATGGCAATCCTAGTAATCATGTGGATTTTAGAATACTTAGAGCAGAGGTGGGCAAACTATAGCCCCTGGGCCACATCCGGCCCGTGAGACCATCCTGCCTGGCCCTTGAGCTCCCTGCCAGGGAGGCTAGCCCCTGGCCCCTTCCCCACCATCCTCCCTCCCTTATGCCACCGCGCTATGCCACCGCGCAGGCAGCACTCTGGGCTGCATGCTCCTGCAGGGCAGAGCGGCAGTGTGTCTGGCTCCGGCCAGGTGGCGCGGCTTCAGACATGCTGCAGGGGGTGGTTGGATAGATGTGGGGCGGGAAGTGGGAGGGGGCGGATAGGGGGCGGGGGCCAGGCTGTCTGGGGAGGCACAGTCTTCCCTACCCGGCCCTCCATATAGTTTTGCAACCCCAATGTGGCCCTCAGGCCAAAAAGTTTGCTCACCCCGACTTAAGAGTCAAGCTTTCAACAGAAAGCTGGTCTTAAGTTTAACACTCTGATAAATCAGGGCCTAGGTGTCTCAGATTAGGCACCCAAAATTAGTGGATACTTTTGACCTTAATGTCTCTGTGCCTCAATACCCCTTCTGTAAAATGGGGACAATACAATTCATTTTCATGGAGGTGTTGTGAAAATGAATTATTTAATGTTTGTGAAGCAATCGCATACCTTAATGATAAGCATCACAGAAAAGACCATGAAGAAACTAATAATTTTGTCTTCAAAGCAGAGTTTATACTGTGCAGTAAATAAGGCATGTGGCACACATTCAACAACAAAGAGAAAACAAAGTATTGAATAGCTACTCATTAAATGAGCACTATCCATGCTCTTATTGAATGAAGCAGGGGTCCTGAGGAAAAAATAATATGTGATCATATAAATCAATACAGTATCACAATGGATAAGCACAAAGGAGTTGAATTAAGATTGCACAGGCAACCTTAATTCTTGCATTTTCTAACTTTACTTTGCTACCTTAATAATGTTCTTAAAATACATTTTGAGAGTGTAATTTAATATATAGTACAATTTAATACAATAGTAGTTAGAACAATTGTCACTAATGAGGACAGTTACCTAAAGTTGTGGTTGTATTCAGTTTCAGCATCTCCAATCCTGATGAAGTCTTTACCTCCTCTACTGTAGATTTCCTTTCTTAAGATTGGCTTTAAATTTGAATCCAAAGTTTCAGTAAGATCCTAAAACCCATAAATATATTGTCTACATTGCAATCATTATGGTTAATTAATAAGCTTAAATAATTATTTAGCTTTGTGAGCTCAAAATCAGATATACACCTTGGGTTTTATCGTTACATTTAATTTCTGGAAGGATATTCATATCCTCTGTGCCCAGCCTGGAACTCCCCTTAAAGAGGGACCCAGGAACTGTGGGTACTAGAGATGCCCTGTCAGTGATACTCCATTGGAATCATGCTGCCTAGAAATGGAAGTGTGGGGATGGCAAGGACACAGAGCTAATGCAGAGGCATAAGTCCTCAATGCAGATGGCTCTGGCATTCTGATCCCATAGCAGTCCATGTAGCTGACTGAGATTTTCTTGTATGTATGTGGTTTTATGGAGAAACTGTCAGTGCTTATGGCCTGTTCTCCACACCAGTTTTAACGCAGTGCAACTCCATTGACATCACTGGAGTTACTACTAATTTACATCAGTGTCAGTGAGGAGAATCAGGTTCCTAGAGCTTTAGACAGATGTTTATTATTAAATTTAAATAAATAAAACTACAAAGTAGTTCCATCACTTCCATTGCTCTCCTACTCTTACACCTTTGACAAGGGAAATTAACATTCAAATGCACTCTATTCTTCTTACATGTATAGTTTTCTGATGGGAATTTTTTTCCTTGTTATTAACTCAGAACGCCCCTGTGGTGGGATGGTTACCCTGCTCCGGCTCTGATGGGCTTAAAACAGGCCCGGGAGAGGGCTGTACCAGGGGAAAAGCTGGGCTGATTGGGAAAGCAGCCACAGCTGTAGCCAGTGCAATGAGGGCCCAGCTGGCCCCTATAAGAGGGCTGTGGGCCAGACGAGGATAGATACTCTCTCTAGCTTCCTAGAGGGAGAAGGAGCTAGCTGCCTAGGCAGCTAAGAAGGGTACCTATGGTGGAGCAGTGCGGGGGAAGGGCAGAGGGAGCTCCAGCTGAGCAAACCCCCAGGCTGCAGGCCTAGTTAAGGACACACAAAAGGTACTAGCAGGGTACCTGAAGTGGAGCAGTGCTGGGCAAGGACAGGGGGAGCTCCAGCCTAGCAAAGCCCCAGGATGCAGGCCTAGTGAAAGGCCTATAAAAGGGTACTGGGGCTGCAGAGGGGCAGCCCAGAGATAGGCAGCAGGTTCAAACCTCCCTTGCCAATGATGAGTGGCTTTTACAGACTTCAGTCTGCCCCAGTGAGAGGGGGCTAGATGGTGACTGGCAGTAGCCACTGAGGCAAGGAGGGGGATAGGGGTTCCCCTGGGTGGGGAGACTCAGATTGTGGGTTACTGCTGGGGTGGAACCCTGATGAGGAGGGCACTGGGGTCTGCGAGGGACTCGGGCCAGTGACAGGCAAGACACCGGCCTGCAGAGGGTGCTCCTGGCCGGAAGAGCTAATTCCCAGGACAACCAACAAGAGGTGCTGCGCGGGTGAGTCGTTGCCCTGCGACACCCCCACAAAATTAAACCATACTACCTGTAGCAGAATGGAGTCTCCAATTTGCATGGCATTTTCCAAAGTTCTTAGGTAACTGGAATCAGAAGCATGGATTTGTCGTAGCTTGTCACCTTCCATTTGACAAATCCATTTGTAAGCCTGTTTCTGTGGATCAATTAGTAAAGGCCATCGCTGTCCAGTCTTAACAAGGATAGCATTCTCAATGGAGTACTGGTCGAGAGGCAAACCTTCATTTTGCCATTTACTGACCTAGAAAAGTTTCAATTTTCAATATTTGAATATTTTTACATTTTTGACAATCCTTGTTATTGCATGGATACAATGCTTACAATTAACTATATATAAAGACATACACAATGTGATGCAACAAAACACAACAATCTTGATTGTAAATAATCTCAGTAAAATACTTGGACCTCTGCATTTTACTCTTAGTAAATCGGGTTTGGAATCAAGTGTTCTGAAAGGGGGAAGTCCTGATTTTGATGTAAAAAAGTCAGCTGTGCCCCTCACCATCTGCTCATGTTATTACCTCATTTTTTTCTGTCATAGCTGTTATTAGGGAATAATTTGGAGACACAGGAACGATGTTCTCATTACACAATCTCAGACATTCGTTTATTAGCTGCTGACGATATCCTGCTGATAACACGCCGCTGTAGATAATGCATGCTGCTGAAACAAGGGCATCACCCATAATACCTTGCAGCCTTTTGTCCAGGTTATTAACTGATTCTTTCCATCGCTCCTAACACATCCAAATGAAATATCATTTACAATAAAAATGTAACTGTTTTTAAATGTATCAAAGTTTACTGTTTACAATTATGTGGAATAGAAATTGGGAGTGTAATTGAAGTGACAGTTGCAACTCTGGACCAAGGAAAGGAATCATTACTGAAGCACCTCAATACTGACTAGTCATGATAGGGAAGACTTCCTCCTGCCCTGCAGAACAAGTCATAATAGGGGAGGCCTCTTTCTGCCTTGCAGTACAAGGGATTGGAAATACTGTTGTACCTGCTAGAGGGAGGAAACTAAGGTGCAGCTGTTGAAAGGTGGGAAGGTTGTTTTTTACTGGGCAAGAATAATCCTCAGAAAGGCACTTCTCCTCTTCTTCTGCCCAGGGCTGGGATCTAGTTATTAAACTTGACAGGCCAGCATAAAAGGCCACAACAGCATGGTAAGCCATACGGTAACGTGGGAGAGGGGAAGCACTATGCGAAAAGGGGAGGCAGCTTCCCACCCCTGAAAAATGTAAATGAAGTAAAAATGACGCTTTTATGCTTGAATGCTCTGAGGCCAAAAAGTGGACAATACAAAAAATGAAAGGCAATACCATCTCATCCGCCAGAGCTGTACTTAATATCGATACTCGCTGTAGACGCTGAGTTGCCAGTTGCTTTCGAGTTGCTAGCATTTCTCTCTGGGCTATGCTCTCTTGATAGCTTGCCTCTAAATTCTGTTCATGTTCTTCAATCTAATAATCGATTGGCAGACAATAGATCAAGGTTTTTATTTTTTATTTTGACTGAGGGGCGCCTGCCTGCCTGCCATTTATCAGACTTAAGAGACCTACTTCATTGCTTCTATTACTACATGTGCTACCGATGTAACAGGCTTGAGCTTATTTAAGAAAGTAAGAGCTTACATTGCAGTAACTGAGAGTTGTTTCACATTGCATTGCTCTAAAATTTAGTCTTCTCATTATTCACTGTCTGACAATAAGATGTCAATCCACGAATGGCAAATGATCACAGCAATTTTGAGGCTAAGTCACCTCTAGTCTTCACCCTCTCTGAAGTATAGGCACAACACAAATTTCTATTCATTTTCAAGTGGGCCTTTCCTATGTTTTGGAGCAACATTTTCCCTTGGTACTGAAATTGTTCTTTTGGGGTTATTTATTACTATTGATTACTTTTCTCTTGTTTAACACTTCCTGCATTAATAAGTCCTCCTCCCACAGTAAAGGTCAGTGTCCCAAATTTGAACTGTAGTTGGTTGAGAGGAATGAAGCAAACCAGGAGGCATTGGAAGCTATTTCTCTGAAGAAATCACTATTTTTTAAGCTTTGCTGAAGTTTGATTAAAGGCCTGATCTTGCAGTCCTAGTGCAGGTAAAACTCCCATTGAAGTAAATGAGACATCACACAGGAGTTCCACAGTCTTAGGACTGTAGGACTGGGCCCCAACTCTCTAGCAAAGAAGTGTCTCTCCCTTCAGAAGCTTTTAAAATAAAAATAACTGGTACAAGTTTTAGTAGGGTCTATGAAAAATATGAATATTTTCATGCTTCAATAACTAAGCAATAACATATAATAATGAGAAATGTCTCACCAAGGCCAAACTTCTTTGTTTTTCATCCAGTTTTTGATGGGCAAGTCTTAGTACTTCCTGAGCTTCAGTAACCCGGATTTGTTTTGGCTTCACCAACTAGATAAAAAGATGTATCACAGGCTACACTTCACTTTGAATGAAGAAAATGTATACAGTGTGTTAAATACCACCTACATTTTTTTGAATTTTTCAGAAAGCTGAAAAATGACTTTTTCCAACACCCACCTTTCTCCTGCAGTCACCCCGGTAAAGATTTTCAAAACTGGGCGTGCGAAGTTAGGCTAACTGAAATACTAATGGTTATCAGTTGGTTGGTAATGGTATTGGTTGCTAATGTTTGTACTGATATGAAAGAACTATCTGCTGGTCATCTTATTTCCTAATGCAGACTTAGACAAGTATAAACTACATTTTCCCACTTCTTCATTGTACCTTCTTTGTTTAGCTTGTAGACATAAGCAAATACCTACCTTGACATCATAAGGCCATGTTTATTAACCTAGGTGCATATTACTGAAGGTCTCCAAGAAAAATAAACGTCTGATCTTATAGTATAGTTATATAATGATATATTTAGCTCAAGTCATAGAAAATGTGGCAACCTGTACTTTCGAACATGACTGAAAAGTCAATATTAAAAGTGAATCAAAAGGATGTCCAAATCAGACAAGTGACTGCCCAAATCTTTCATTCTGTGCATAAATTATATTATATTCATTGCAACTCTGTGCTATTCCTCCATACGCTCTTTCATGGGTATATGCCTCCTTTTGATTTGTTTTATTACTGGCTGCATTTGATTGTTTTGTCTGCCTTTCTGGGGTTTACATGCAGAACATTTGAGGAAAAGCTCTTGTATAGATTAATATTTTCTTTCAGTCTGTAAAATGTCAATTGTTTGTAATAAACACATTAGAATTTATTGATCAACGAAAGTATCTGTTTGGCTTCTAATTCAGATAGTTCAAGGTAAGCATAACTGTTTCTCTAAAATGTTCACATATTTCTCATACTATTTTAAGACATGTATAAAATCAAACACAAATGTAAGTTCTATGATATACTTATTTTTTCAGTATAAATGAAAATATTTACATATATAGAATACAAACTCCAAATACTCAAAACATGCATCAGGAAAACAAAAATCAGGCAATTGTATTAAAAATTCTGAAATTTTTAAAATAGATTTGGAGTTCTTTATTTGCTTTTTCTGTTATGAGTCTTTAGGGTTTATATTTTCAAACTTTTCTCTGCAACCATGAGGGCTAGAGTCTTATGCTTTAAAAATTAAAATTGAGATTCTCAGGTAATTAAATGACTCCTGGAATTGGCACCTCAAGGAAAAACTCCAAAATATTGGGGGACTCAGTATAAAATCGTAAGAGTTGGCAACTAAGTAATCATGGTAAAAATGGGTCATAGGAGAGACAATTAGGATAGGGCCTTAAAGATAAGACAAGAATTGAGCCTGATGTGGATTAGAAGGGGGAGTACAATGGATGGATGAATAGATGTGGGGGTAACATATCAAGAGGCCAGAAAGAGGAACTGACCTTTTGGTAAAATAAGGATTTCAGTTTTGGCCATGTTAAGGTTGAGCTAATGGTAAGAGATCCAGGAGGAGATGTCAGACTTGCAGAGACATGGGTCTAGATGGAGGGAGGCTGCGAAGAATGTACAAGCAGATTTCAGAGTCATCAGCAAACAGATGGTAGATTAAGATGTAAGAGGACGAGATCAGCCAAGGAGAGAATTCAGAGGAAAGACCCCTGTGGGATGTGCATATGGAGTGTAAAAGGGGATGAGGTTGACCCATTGAAAGAGATGCTGAAGGAATAGTATGAGTGGCATATGGAGAGATGACTATCAGAAAAACCAAGGGAAGGAAGAATGTCTAGCAGGAGGGGAGTGATTATCATGCCAAGATTAGGAGGATGGAGTATTGTTTCCAAGACTTGGGCAGGAACAGGTCACTAGAAACCTTAAGAGTAGTAGTTTCAATAGCGTGAAGAGGTCAGAAGCTACAATAGAGGAGATCCAAGATGGAACTGGAGAAAGGTAACTTAAAACAGCAGTTGTGTATTGTGAGCTTGATGAGTTTACAGTTGAAAACTGGAAAGGGAGCAGACAGGGCTGACCATTTATGAGAAATCAGGGATATTGATGGATTGAAGTTTGGAGGAAGTCTACATAGCAAGACTGGAGAGCAAGGGGTTGAGTGATAAATTATATGAGGTCAAAGAATGGGAACTTAATGGTGGAGAGATCAAAGACAGCAGTTTTTCGTGAAGACAAACTTGAGTGACCTTTTTGGTATGTGAGGAAACATCCAATGATGTCTTCTTGCACTGTAATCCATGGTCATGTGACTGTAACTTGAAATATTTTATTCATTGGTTCTCCCAAAAGTTAACTTATCTTCTTTTGAAGATCTAAGGTGTAATTCTCTGGCAGAAAATAAAGACAAAGCACTCCATACACTTAGGGAAGAGGATTTCAAATGAAAAGCCAAATTCTGAATTGTGAGCAATGTCAGAAGATAATGCAGTTATCCCCTTCACCACAGTGAGGAACTGAAAGCAAAGAGCTCTAAGTGTTCCTGTCAGTGGCTGTCTCCTCAGGTACTTCTACCTGTCCTGTTCTACTCCTAACTCTTCTGCTTAGCTCCTACCCTTGCTCCCTGATTTTATGTGAATCCTAGAGGCTTGTCCAACTTTCATTCCCTGGTAACTGCTGCTCCCACTCCACTCCTTTTTCTTCCAATTACCCTAATCTAACCTGCCCATACACTTCTCTTACTTCCCCATCTGACCCTTCTCCTGGCCCCCAGGATAATCCTATCAAATAACTTCCTTCCCACACCATCACCTCACCTCCCATCTAACTCTCCATAACCATTCTACCTAAACCTCCCTACATCCTGGCTCTATTCCCTCATTCGTATTCACTCTATTTAAATCTCCATTTGGGTCCGGATGCTCCACTTCACCTCCTGCTCCATCTGTTTCCCTGCCTCTAGCTACATACCAATATGTGGTGAGATTCCCCCTTCTGAGCATCAATTTGTTAAATAAAGGGTGGTTTATTACATTATTAAAGAATGAAAAAGGAATAAAAAATTATCATTCTCCATGTACATATACTTAACATCTCCGCAAATAGGGGCCTTGAGAGGAAGATTCCACAAACTTTCCCTCATGAAGATCTTCTCACATGGTTTCATTGGGAGGCAGGTTTTGAAACTCATTGTAGGCGTGGACTAGACAGTAGGCAGGCTTTGTGCCTCACCTCAGCTTCTTGGGAACATGCACCCAATGGAGCTGCAATGTCAGGGATTTTCCTGGTTGCAGATGCCTAAATATACCTTATTTAGAGGCTATATTACTTTTCCTGTCAAATTAACAGAGGCCTGGTGTATGGACAATGCACATCATTCCCTAGAGCTGGGCTTGTTCAACTGCCTGTCCCCTCCACCCATGCAGATCTCTGGATGGACAGTCTTCCATGGAGTGCAATGGAAATGGAACTGCCTTCAGAATAGGGTTGGGGATCCTCACACAGTTCAAGGGATAAGACAGGACCCGACTGCTTGTATTACATCTTCTGTGTATGTATTTGAATATGTATGTATTACACAGACACTGAATATACATACAGAATTATTGTGCTGTGCTTATGTGATAACTGTTGAAATGTTTAATCCCAATAAATATATTGTACACACTCTTTTCACGCCATGTATCTGTTTCTATAATGGAAATATTGTTAGGCCTGTTGATTTAATCGCAATTAATTGCACTGTTGAACAATAGAATACTGATCGAAATGTATTAAATATTTTGGATGATTTTCTACATTTTCAAATATATAGATTTAAAGTACAACACAGAACACAAAGTGTACAGTGCTCACTTTGTATTACTATTACAAATATTTGCACTGTAAAAATGATAAAAGAAATAGTATTTTTCAATTCACCTCATACAAGTACCAAAATGCAATCTCTTTATCATGAAAGTGCAACTTAGAAATGTAGATTTTTTTTTTTTGTTACATAACTGCACTCAAAAAACCCCCAATATAAAATGTTAGAGTCTACAAATCCACTCAGTCCTACTTCTTGTGCAGCCAATCACTAACAGAAACAAATCTGTTTATATTTACGGGAGATAATGCTTCCCACGTCTTATTTACAATGTCACCTGAAAGAGAGAACAGACATTTGCATGGCACATTTGTAGCCGGCATTACAAAGTATTTTTGTGCCAGATATGCTAAACTTTCATATGTCCCTTCATGCTTTGGCCACCATTCCAGAGGACATGCTTCCATGCTGATGATGCTCATTAAAAAAATAATGCGCTAATTAAATTTGTAACTGAACTCTCTGGGGGAGAATTGTATGTCTCTTGCTCTCTGCTTTACCCGCATTCTTCCATATATTCCATGTTACAGCAGTCTTGGATGACGACTCAGTATGTTGTTCGTTTTAAGAACACTTTCACTGCAGATATGACAAAACGCAAAGAAGGTACCAATGTGAGATTCCTAAAGATAGCTACAGCAGTTGACCCAGGATTTAAGAATCTGAAGTGCCTTCCAAAATCTGAGAAGGACAGGATGTGGAGCATGCTTTCAGAAGGCTTAAAAGAGCAACACTCTGATGTGGAAACTAGAGAACCCAAACCACCAAAAAAGAAAAGGAACCTTCTGCTGGTGACATCTGACTCAGATGATGAAAATGAACATGCAATTGGATCATTATTGAGCAGAACCCATCATCAGCATGGACGTATGTCTTCTGGAATAGTGGCTGAAGCATGAAGGGACATACGAATCTTTAGCGCATCTGGCAGGTAAATATCTTGTGACGCCGGCTACAACAGTGCCATGCTAATGCCTGTTCTCACTTTCAGGTGATATTGTAAACAAGAAACAGGCAGCATTATCTTCTGCAAATGTAAACAAACTTGTTTGAGCAAGTGGCTAAACAAGAAGTAGGACTGAGTGGACTTGTAGGTTCTAAAGTTTTACATTGTTTTATTTTTAATACAATTATTTTTGTACATAACGCTACATTTATAAGTTCAACTTTCATGACAAATTTCAGAGTAGCAGCCATGTTAATCTGTATCCGCAAAAAGAAAAGGAGTACTTGTGGCACCTTAGAGACTAACAAATTTATTTGAGCTTTCTTTTCATGACAAAGAGATTGCACTACAGTACTTGAGTTAAGTGAATTGAAAAATACTACTTTTATATTTACAGTGCAAATGTTTATAATAAATATAAAGTGAACTCTGTACACTTTGTACTCTGTGTTGTAATTGAAATCAATATATTCGAAAATGTGGAAAACATCCAAAATATTTATATAAATGGTATTCTATTGTTTAACAGCACGATTAATCGCAATTAATTTTTTAATCACTTGACAGACCTAAATATTATCAGTTATGTTATCATATATATTGAGTTTAGTCAAACTTAACATGCTGTAACAAATTAAACTACCCTAGTCTACTGTTTATACCATGTGAATTTTATTCAAGAACATAACTATACTGGGCAAAACACTCTTACAGCTAAATTCAAGGCTCAGACTGTATGCAACACACACCCAAAAATGGCCTGAAGGGAATCATAAGGTGTAATTTTTGTGTCCCACTCCCAAAATCTTGCAGAGTTCACACCACATAGGTCCTCTGCAGCTGGAGCTATGGAGACCAATATTCCAGGGTGGGACCTGGAGTCAGGACCCTATATTTTGAAAGATGCACTCTTTTACTTGGCTTATTTATTTAGATTTAAGTAACAATAAAATCACTTCTGAAGTTGCAACCTATGTCTGAGATTGCTAGTAGATTGCTCATACGCTGCTTCTGTAAAAAAAGCAATCTGCATGGGGAAGTACATGGGTCTATAGCTGGTCTGAAAACAAGTCCATTGTCTGATCTAAAAGTACTTGGGACCTGAATCTTGCCCCTCTTATTTAACCAGTGTTAAATTCCTATTTCTATTTTACCTAGAACTTGCTTAAAATTGAATTTCTATAAAATATTTTTAAAATACGTTTTTGTATTTAAAAGTGAATTTACTGGTTGTGAAAAGTGTCTGGTAGGACCTAGGGAAGGAAAGAGAGGCTAAATCTCTCTTTATCCACATCACAGGAACAATATGAGCACCTCCAAATATGTCTCAATCCTGATCCAGAGAGAGAACCTCAAAAAGACAGAAGATTGGTTTTCTGGGCTATTAAATCTTCGATCTCCCAACAAGACAAGAATGAAAAGATCCGGGGAAGGACACTAGGGATGGTCATAGATGTAGCAAGATTTATATATGATGAGAGATAGTAAAGAACAAATTGGTACTCAAAATTTATTTGGCTTTTTAATCATGCCCAGTTTCTATCAGCTTGCATAACATGGAAGTGAGATTGAGTCAGCACAGATTTTAATATTTCTGTTTTTTATTCCATGTACTCTAAGGCATCTAGTTGAGTTCCTGGAATATAAGTAGCATGGGTTTTGCAAACTAACTTTCACCATTTCTATTTTGAGATTACTGCTTTTAGATAGATTGCACAGATATTACTAACAGAACTTGGCCCATGAGCTTTATTATGGGTAAGTATTTGCCTAAGAGGCTGAATCAATATTCCAGTAGAAAAACTGTTTTGCATGAAGGTTCTTACTAATTTAAATAGGTAATTTCAGTTATTGTTGAATGCATTTGTATATGAAAGATCATATTCTAAGAATAGAAGATCTACCAAATATATTCTTATAGGAACTTGTATTAAAAGAGTTTTTGGAAATAATGATAATTTTATTAAATAAGATACCTTTTGTATTTCATGGTAGTGATCTAAAGCTAAAATCCAGTGACACATGGAGCAACAGGCAATAGACACTAGTCCCACTTTTGATGGTCTAAAGTCAGGTGAACTTACATATCTTTTCAATTGCAGAAACACCTAAAAACCCAAAGAGGTTAAATATTAGAACAATGATTTGAAGAGCTATTACAGTGTTCTTTGTTGCTTAAGGAGAAGACAACGGAAAATATTTTTTAGTTATGTGAAGAGGAGAAAAACCCACTATAAATACTTCGGGCAGGATCATTTTCATTGATGTAAATCCATAGTAATTTTACTGTCTTCAGTTAGATTTACACAGAATTATATCATAGAATAGTATCATAGAAATATAGAGCTCGAAGGGACCTTAAGTCATCTACTCCATTCCACTGTGCCAAAGCAGGACCCTGCAGTCCTAGACATCCCTGACAGGTATCTGTTTAACCAGTTCTTAAAAACATCCAATGATAGGGATTCCACAACCTCCCTTGGTAGTCTATTCCATTACTTAACTATCCTTACAGTTAAAAAGTTTTTCCTTATATCTAACTTAAATCTCCCTCGATGAAAATTACTTCTTATCCTATCTTCAGTGAACATGAGAACAGCAGATCACAATTCTCTTTATAACAGCCCTTAGCATATTTGAAGACAGTTATCTGGTCCTTCCTCAGTCTTTTCTCAAGACAAAACATGCCCAGTTTTTTTAACTTTTCCTCTCAGTTCAAGTTTTCTAAAACTTATTGTTTTTGTTGCTCTCTTCTGGACCCTCTCCAATTTGTCCACATATTTCTGAAAGTGCAGACACAGTATTCTAGCTGAGTCCTCACCAGTACCTGGTACAGAGCCTGCGAAGTGTCAGGCTCTGGTTTGAGGCGGGCAGACCTGGTAGTTTGGAGAGGTGGTCAAGAACAGATACAAGGATCGAAGACCATCACAGAGTTGCGTCTGGGTTGAGTTGGGGAGAGGCTGTGGCTCAGAACTGAGATCAGAGTCCATAGATAAACCAAATCAGGATTATAGCTGGAGTCCCGATTCAGGCCAAAGATTGAAGCTGGGTGGGAGTCAATCTGAGGGTCTAGGGGATCAGGAGGTGGATGCAGGGCTGGAATGGGTCAGTAACAGGGCTTGAGCGCAATCGGACAGGGCACGGGCAAGGCTGAAGCAAGCTGGAACAAGGCTCAGGTAAGGCTGGGATAGGAATTGCACCAAGGGCAGGCTAGACGCAGAGGGAGTCTGTAACCTATGAGACAGTGGGAGGGTTCCTGGCTGAGCAGTGCTGTAGCACAGACTAACCTGACATCTGATGCCATCAGTAAAATACCTTTGCCTTGCGGTTATTTGACCCAGGCCCTGCTCAGGGATAGGCTGCTAAAGTATGTCTGAGTGCTGAGTCACTGCAGGCTCTGTTGGAGGGTTGAATCTTGGTAGCTGAGTAAGCAGTGGTAGTCTGGTTGTGTGTTTGCCTCACACAAGGTGAAGGCACAGAACAGTTTTCACAAATGCAATGGTGCTTAGAAAACAAAATGGGGGTTATTATTTGATACAGATGTATACTGAGTTCAAAATACCAAACAGAATTCAGAAGTTGTATGTAGGCAGGTTCCCCAAATCATTACAACACCCCTAAACCTTGATATTAAGAAGAAAATTCTGGTGATTGGAAGTGAGATTTAAAAACTTCCTAAACAACAAAATCGTATAAAAAATTTGCCAAATGGCAACTAATCCTATCTTTTCCTAAATTAACACTAATATGTACAAAAGAACTAGTATAATAAGCTAAAAAGAGATGTGTCATGGATACTAGGAAGCTCTGTCTTACAGCCACAGGCAGTGAGAAGGAAATGAGTTGCAGGTGGACCACCTCCACCTTTGTTGCCCTCAGTATGAGACCACAAGGACGCTCAGGGTGTAGTGCAGCCCCAAACAGATACTGCTGGCCAAAAAAACATATGGGGAGCATGCGCGCCAAAACGGAAAGAAACTACTGGTTTAATTTTTTCTAAAAGCATTACTCTCATTCATTCTTTTCTACATATTGATAGAAAGGGGAAGATTCTGTGTTCCTCTATTTCTGTATTAAGCACTAAACCACTTGAGTTGAGGGGAAAGGAAGCTTTAAACCACTTATGCACCTCCTCTGTTCTGTCCCCAGACCTCATGTCAACTCAGAACAGCCCAAGAGCTAATCTAAATTGTGCCAGTTTGTAATAGCCCTCTATTGACAATTACACTGGCAGACAGCACAGTGTGCTCATGACTTCCTGTTTCCTCACCCTCCCATCCTGCCCCTGATATGGCCCATACTTCTGGAGCTGCCAGGGAGTCCAGCATAAAGGTATTTATGTCAGGTCTATGCTGGGAAGAGAGAGCCTACCCATGACAGTAGGATTCTGCAGCGGTTGTTTCTGCCTCTGCCCCCTTTGTAGCCCCTTCATCCTGCCACAGTGGCATAAAGGGGCTGCAACACGGGACTGAATCTGGCCCAAAGTTGTTATACAAAATTCAGTCTTTATTAAGACAAAATCAACACCCTTTGAAGAATCCTAGAAGAAGTGAAGATAAATTATTGGGCACCATTCCATCACTTTACCTTTTCTGGTAGATTATCTTTATCCAGGGTAACTAATTTCTTGAGGAATCCTGCATCTGCAAGGAGGAGCTTTGCTGTTGCCCAACTAGGTTTCTTTTGCAGTAGAATACAAACTGCATTCATAACAGTTAGTACAAGAGGAGGAGGATGAGTATATACTCTGTAAAAAAAAACCCAAATATTTGAGAAAATTAATAAACAGTTTCATACAAAACATTTTTACAAAGAAAGTATGGTGCTGTACTTTTCATTTAAATCATCCAGTATTGGCCCACCTCAAAGACAGGCTACTGGATTAGATGGTTCAATAGTCTGAGGTATTATGTTAATTTCTAAATTAATACTAATTTCTATGTGTTCTTACTAATTAGTATATAACTATACTACAAAATACTATATTGTTATACGAATAGAAGGGAGAAGAAAATAAAAACAAACCTATAATAATAGAGGAAAACTACTGAGATCTGATAACACCATCCTTCACCCCTTTTCTCCCGAGAAAGGTCTGTGTAGAAAATGAAAATTTCTGACAAGTTCCTTTTGACCCAATATAGGGGTGGCGGGTGTGTCTGTGTCTCTATTTAGAAAGAGAATAAACTAACCCATAGGAACTAATTTGACACATGAAAGCATAAAGAATTAAGAGTAAAAGAGTGAGTCAGCTTGAAATGTAGGCAAGATTACACTGTTTGCACTTTCAGAATAATTTTCTTTAGTTATGGATGGAAGGAACGCCCGTGGAAACCTTTGCTCTGTTGTGTAATTTGCCAGCATCATTATTCCAGAACTGAAGACTGCTATTAGTTGGAACAGTGACAAAGTTTTAAAACAAAACAGACCTACCTGAGTTCTGCAATGTGAGCTTTGTCCAATGCATCTAGGGCAGCGAGGGCCTTTTCCAAAGCTGGCAATACAGCATTTAGCTCTTCAGTTGCTTGCTACATTGTAAAAAAAAAAAAAAAGTCAACCAAACAAAACCCCCCACAACCCACAGAAAAAAGTCAGAGTTGGCATTTTCTTTTGGCAATATGTACTTGAACAAAAACAGTTTTCTGTATATTGTAACCAACAGTAGGAAAATGTATGTTTTGCGAGTAAGACACACAAAAGGATGGTATGAAGTACTAAGGTGCTATTCATGCACAGTTATTTTTCTAAGCAGAATCATGCTTGAAAGAACTAGAACAGAGATCTATCAGTTTTTCCTACTTCTAATTTTATAATATGGTGAAGATTTCTAAAAAAACAATATCTATGCTGGAGGCATATGAAAATTTCTGCACTTTTTGGAACTTATTTTTACCATAAATAGAACTGGATCTTTCAAGGTTGTTAATGCCCAGAGTGTTTTTAATGCTTTGAAAAACTAGGCCCACAGAAACCAAAATCTGTAAGAGACCACAAGAGACTCGGTACCTGAGCATATTCTTCCACAACTTTTGTTTCCTCAGCCATGATTTCTTCATCCTGTTTAACAAGAGTTCGAACCTGCTCTACTACTAGTGAGTCTCTCTGAAGTTTTTCCACGAGTTCTTCTATCTCCTAACAGGAAAAAAATTTTTTCCTTTACCATACATTTTGACTGCAGAATTTCAAATACACTTGGTGAGATGACTGAATAGTGAGAAGGCTGAAACATTTCAGAAATGCATTGTTTTTTCTTTTTCTCATGAGCCAATCAGGAAACTGACTTCTCTTTATTGTGTCTGAATCTCCTGTCAGCCATGAAAGTGTTGAAGGAGAAAGGGCATAATATAACTCACTGTCAAGAGTGATATAACAAGTAGGTTTTTGGGTCCTGAATTTTGTGGAGAGGAGGAGGTGGAATGGGAGGTCACAGAAGATTTTTAAAGCCTACTTCAGAAAGTAATTTGTAAATACCTTTGATTTTTGCTCTATTTGAGGGCCAAGGACAAGCAACTCTTCTTGCATTTCTGTAACCAGTGATGTTGCTTCCAGGAGCTTGGTCAGCCCATTGTAAAAACAAGCCCTAAAAATAAAAATTAAGTTGTGTTCTTTTATTTGTCATTAAAGATAACAGTCCAGTTTCATTCCATGGTCTCTGCTACCTTCTGCTCTGGGAAAATCTGACTGCAGGGGTGGAGGGATAGCCTGTAGCAGTGGAAATCTGCTATAACTTCCCCTCCAATGAAGGCCCACAAAAGGCCGACACAGCCCAAATATTTGCAGTATGAGCTGGAGAGATGGTCAGGGACGGGCCTCCAGAGGTGAGCTGATTTACCACATCCATTGAGGAATCATACCTGGCAGGGTTATTATGCAATCTCAACTGTACAGACGGTGTTGCAGGATAGACACAGGATTGTGGGGGTAATTTTGTTGCCCCAGGGAGAGATTAGCTTGTCCAGGGAAGTATAATTTACAACTACTTCCACCTGCTTGGGTGCCTCTAGTTTAACAAATGCATTTTAGGTGATTTTTAATATTTTGAAACAGCCTCTAGTATACGGACAGTGTGAAGATTAAGTAAAATATAAGTTATTATATATTGACTTTGGGATCTTTAGAAATAATTAGGGTTGTCAAGTGATTAAAAATAATCACAATTAATCTTGCGATTAATCGCACTATTAAACAATAATAGAGTACGATTTATTTAAATATTTTTGGATGTTTTCTACATTTTCAAATATATTGATTTCAATTACAACACAATACAAAGTGTACAGAGCTCACTTTATATTTATTTTTGATTACAAATATTTGCACTGTAAAAAACAAAAGAAATCATATTTTTCAGTTCACCTCATACAAGTACTGTGGTGTAATCTCTTTATCATGAAAGTTGAACTTACAAATGTAGAATTATGTACAAAAAATCTGCATTCAAAAATAAAACAATGTAAAATTTTAGAGCCTGCAAGTCCACTCAGTCCTACTTCTTGTTCAGCCAATTGCTCAGACAAACAAGTTTGTTTATATTTGCAGGGGATAATGCTGTCCACGTCTTGTTTACAATGTCACCTGAAAGCAAGAACAGGCGTTCTCATGGCACTGTTGTAGCTGGTGTCGCAAGATATTTACATGCTAGATGTGCTAAAGATTCGTATGTCCCTTCATGCTTCAACCACCATTCCAGGGGATGTGTCTCGATTCTGATGATGGGCTCTGGTGGATAACAATCCAAAGCAGTGTGTACTGATGTGTGTTCATTTTCATTAACTGAGTAACATGTCACCAGCAGAAGGCTGACTTTCTTTTTTGGTGGTTCTGGTTCTGTAGTTTCCGCTTTGTACTATTGCTCTATTAAGACATCTGAAAGCATGCTCCACTCCTCAACCCTCTCAGA
The DNA here is from genome assembly GCF_965140285.1 of Lepidochelys kempii. NCBI lineage: Eukaryota > Metazoa > Chordata > Testudines > Cheloniidae > Lepidochelys > Lepidochelys kempii. Next base: position 159,684,192 of record NC_136382.1, read on the forward strand.
TTCTGGAAGGCACTTCAGATTCTTAAACCTTGGGTCGAGTGTTATAGATATTGTGACAAAGCTCTCTCCTTGTCTCCGTGGGTCCTGCACTTCCTGGCGGATTTCACTAGCGTCAGAGGCTCACTGTGACCCTCCACGTAGGCCTTCTCTCTCTAGAGGCCAGGGTCACAGTCTATTGACCCATTTTCATCATAAGCCAGCAAGGGAGGTGAGGAGAAGCTACCCTCCCTCGCACAGTCTCTTTTGTCTCCCAGTCTTAGTGATCAATCAGGGAGGTGAGGGGGAAGCCTGTGCCCACCCTCTACTCCGGGCTCCAACCCAGGGACCGTAATAGTAGCAGCTATCGTAGATGACTTTCTGGAAATAGGACATGTACAATTTCCTGGGGCACTTCCCCACAGCAACCCCTACTTCCTCAATATCTACTTCACCCTTACCGCAGGGCCTCTTTCCTTGTGCCTGATATGGTTTGTACTGCTCAGTTTCTCCAACAGCATGGCTTCCTCCTACGGCTCCTGATGTGTGCCCACCTGACTAACTGGGAGGCTTTTAACTAGTTTCAGCCAGCCCCTGATTGGCTTCAGGTGTCCCAATCAACCTAGCTGTCTTCCCTGCCTTCTGGAAAGATCTTAATTCGCCCCAGGTGTCTTAAAAGATCTTAATTCGCCCCAGGTGTCTTAATTGACCTGCAGCTGCTGCCATTTGCTTATCCTGGTAACAGGGATTTGTTTAGCCTGGGGCAAATATATCTGTCTCCCACTACTTTACTATAGCCATCTGGCCTTGCCCTGTCACACTATCTTTAGAAACCTCACATTGGTACCTTCTTTGTGTTTTGTCACATCTACAGTGGAAAGTGTTCTTAAAATGTACAACATGTGCTGGGTCATCATCCAAGACTGCTATAACATGAAATATACGGTAGAATGCGGGTAAAACAGAGCAGGGGACATACAACTCTCCCCCAAGGAGTTCAGTCAAAAATGTAATTAATGCATTTTTTTTTAATGAGCATCATCAGCATGGAAGCATGTCCTCTGGAATGGTGGCCAAAGTATGAAGGGAAATACAAATGTTTAGCGTATGTCACGTAAAAACCTTGCAATGCCAACTACAAAAGTGCCACGCAAATGCCTGTTCTCGCTTTCTGGTGACATTGTAAATAAGAAGTGGGCAGTATTATCTCCTGCAAATGTAAACAAACTTGTTTGTCTGAGCGCTTGGCTGAACAAGAACACTGAAGCTTTACATGTTTTGAGTGCAGTTATGTAACAAAAAAAAATCTACCTTTGTAAGTTGCACTTTTATGACAAAGAGATTGCACTAAAGTACATGTATGAGGTGAATTGAAAAATACTATTTCTTTTATCATTTTACAGTGCAAATATTTGTAATAAAAATATACACTTTGATTTCAATTACAACACAGAATATAATATATATGAAAATGCAGAAAAACATCCAAAATATTTAATAAATTTCAATTGGTATTTTATTGTTTAACAGTGCGATTAAACTGCGATTAATTGCGATTAATTTTTTTGAGTTAATTGCATGAGTTAACTGCGATTAATCAACAGTCCTAGAAATAATATCAGGTAACTGCACATATAAAATTATGCATTCTAAATGGGTAATTGTGCACACAATGTCTCTTATGCATCTGTATTCTATTGCACAATATTAGTGCATACACGCTCATAGATTTTACAAGGATATTTTAGTAGTCTAATTTTGAAAATTTGACCCATTGTTTGGTTTTGATATTTTGCTCCTTTGAAATGGGATATTTTATGTGGCTGTACACTGTAGCAGAGCACAATGGGAAATGTTATTAATTTCTCACCTGTTAAACAGACTTTTCTTTTTTGTGCTCTGTAATATGCTTGAAAAGGTGTCTATGAATTGCAAATAGCTATTAGGAGTGATGTAGTAGTGCCTTTTAGTTTCCTTCAAATATTTCTCAGTTGTTTTAGATGCACTTTTGTGGATTTCAACACATACCTGGGCAACCATGTTTGTTAAGTTCTGGAAGACAACATGATTTTAAATAAGTATGAAAAAGTAAAATCTTCATATTTTTGAAATTATAGTATTCATTTTTGTTTAGATTTTGGTTCATGTAACATTGTTAAATGCACAGGAAATAAATAAATAAAATGCTTATTAATTAACGCTTATTATATTATTAGTAATAATAAAATAAATTAATACAATAATGATTCATATACTGGCATGCAAAGTTAATAGAAAATTAAAGTTATGTACTTGTAACCAGAATTCTTCAAGATTGATGTTGCATATCCCCACTCAGGCGATGTCCTAGCTGATGCAACTTAGGCAATGAAACCTTGTTGTAGCAGTGACTCAGAGTAATCATGTGTTCTTCCTACCCCTCTCCTCTGTTCCTGAATATTCTGAGGGTGAAGCTATAAAAGGGAGCCTGACACCCTCTGCCACCTCAACTCCTTCCACCACTTCCCCAGAGCCAAGTTTTTATTAGGACTCCAAGGAAGATAGGAAGTTGTTCAGGGAATGTGACTATGCAGAGTCTATCTCAAAGAACTCGAGTTACAGGTTACTAAACTCCATTCCTTCTTGGAGTGTCCTCTGAATATTCCCACTCACAGGATAATTTGGTAAGCAGTACCCATGAATGGTTAGTGGGACTTGGAGTTCTAACTGAATAGAGAATAAAGTAGTGCCTTACCAAACTGAGTGTCTGATCTACACAGTAGATCTAGGGAACAGTGTTTTGTAAATGTATGTATAGAGCTCCCTGTACCAGCCTTACAGATCTCAGCAACTGGAACATGTCTAAGACATGCCATAGCAGTACCTATTGCTCTGGTCCTAACCCCGGTGACGGTCTGTCCAGCACTCTTCTGTACCTCTCATGGCTCGTGTAATATGGACGATCACAGGCTCTGACGATGACAGTGAAAAAGATGCCAGTGTTCGGAACGTGGGTGTTTCCAAGTGGTCTTACATTCATCGCTTAGTCACATCAATCGTGAACATACAGCTTGCACCACAACACCATAAACAACCAAAAGTAATGTGAAAGAGATTTAACACGAGGCACTTCAAAAATAAGCTAGTTGTGAGACTCTTCAGCAACACCTCATTGAGAGGCTCTCTGATTTACCTGACAAGATCAATGACATCTAAACACACTGGAAGGAGTTCAAGACCATTATTCAAAGGCACGTGCTGAATTGATTGGATAGTCCACTCACTGCCATAAGGATTGTTTTGATGAGAACAACAAGGAAATCACAGCACTTATTCGCTAGAAGAGAAGCGCATTTTGCACTTGGCAAAATGAACCCTCTAATCAGCAAATACTAGAGATTTATCATTGTCTTAAAGCTGTAGTTCAAAGGAAGCTGCACGACATCAAGAATCAGTGGTGACAATCAAAGGCCATGGAGATCCAGAGTTTCGCTGATCAACATGACATGAGAAGCTTTTTTCAAGCAACAAGAGCCATCTACGTTCAAATGGCACAATCCCTCTGCAATCCCAGGCAACTCCACCCTTCTTAAGGGCAATGGCCTTCAAGCAATGTTAGAAGGAACATTTTGAGACTCTACTGAACCGTGAATCTGAAGTCTCAGGTGCCACCATTGAGTGCATTCCTCAGCATCCAGTAATAGAACCTCTTGCCACGCCCTATCTTCTGAGGAAATCTGGCAAGCCATCACGCACACACTGAGGTTGACTTGCAATCCATCCTAGATCTCTTCTCAGGAGCCTATCATAGTTTGGGACTGTCCCTCAAGAATGGGAAGACTGAAGTCCTCTACCATCCTGCCTCCGCATTAGTTGCCCCCCTTCTCCCACAAATTGTCACCGGTGGTGAACCCCTGGAAAGTTGAGCGTTTCCTTACCTTGGTAGCCACCTTTCTCAGACAGCCAATCTCAATGTGGAGATTGAACATAGCATCCATTGTGCCAGTGTGTCCTTTGGAAAGTTGCTCCGTTGTGTCTTTACTGACAGAGATCTGCAAATGGAAACTAAGATCCTGGTCTACAATACAGTAGTCATCCCTTCTCTTCTTTATCAGTGCAAGACATGAATGACGTACTGAAGCCTTCTTAAGCATCTGGAGTGGTACCAACAGAGCTGCCTTTGGAAGATTCTCCATATCAGATGGGAAGACCATCGCATCAATGCCAGCATTCTCTCTACAGCTAACATCACCATGTTGAGGTGAAATTATGAATAGGGTTCCACGTCTGTCACGGAGGTCATGGAAGTCATGGATTCTGTAACTTTCTGCGACCTCTGTGACTTCTGCAGCTGCCAGTGTGGCGGACCCTAAGGCTGCCCAGGGCCAGGTGGTCAGGTGGCCCCAGGGACAGCCACACTGGCCACTGCTCAGGTGGCCCCAGGCAGTTGGTCCCAGGGACCGCCTGAGCAGCAACTGGTGCAGCTGGCCCTGGGGACTGCCTGAGCAGTGGTCCCGGGGGCAGCCCAGCAGCACCAGCAGGTGAGCAACCCCTGGCAGTAGTCGCAGGGGTGGGTCAGTGGCTCCGGGGGCAGGTGCTATTTGATGGCCCCTGGCAGCTGGTGCCGCTCCCTCCCCCCGAACAGCAGCCCTCCCCAGCTAAGATTTAGTTAGTGGTATTTATAGTACAAGTCACACACAGGTCACAGGCCATGAATTTTTGTTTATTGCCCATGACTTGTCCATGATGTTTACTAAAAATATCCATGACTAAATCAAACCCTTAATTATGAAACATCAACTTAACTGGGCTGGTCATTGCGTGTGGATGGCTGAAACTCATCTTCTGAAGTAAGTCCTCTTTTCTCAACTTAGTGGTGGTAAGAGGATCCATGCAGGACAGAGGAAAAGCTACAAGGACACCCTGAAAGTATATTTTAAGAAGGGAGGCATTGCATGAATTGGGAAGAGCTGGCTGGCAATAGACTGCAATGTTGTCACATCATACATCCAGCCTCAGCCCATTCTGAAGAGAATCGCCTTCCTCAAGAGGCTGAGAAACAGCAGAGGAGGAAGGAAAGGTACAGCATCCTGGCCAGAAATTGTGCTCTTTCCAAGCAACCACCTGTTACATGTAAAGTACAAATTGGACTCCTTGGCCATCTTAAGTCTCACCAATGACTTTTCCCCTGGCAGACATCATCCTCGTATCAAGGGATAGCCGACGACGGCCTAACCCCATCATGGGGAGGAATGGATGCTATCTTTAACATTTTTCCATACACTGTCTAACCCATCTAGATAATGATTGTGAACAGGTAATGTGACTTTTATGGTTGTAACATGAAATAAAGAGATTGGGAGACTTACAAAATTGCTTAGCCCTATTAAGATAGTAAGCTAAAGCAGGGGTTCTCAACCTTTTTCTTTCTGAGGCCCCCTCAACATGCTATAAAAACTCCACGGCCTACCTGTGGCACAATTGGTTTTCTGCATATAAAAGCCAGGGCCGGCATTAGGGGGTAGCAAGCAGGGCAATTGCCTGGGCCTCATGCCAAATGGGCCTCCGTGAAGCTAAACTGCTCAGGCTTTGGCTTCAGCCCCGGCCAGTTGGGCTCAAGGCCTCAGGCTTCAGCCCCATGCGGTGGGGCTTCAGTTTTCTGACCTTGGCCCCAGCAAGGCTAATGCTGGCCCGGCTTGGCAGACCCCCTGAAACCTGCTCATGGGCCCCCCAGGGACTCCAGACTCCTGGTTGAGAACCCACTGAGCTAAAGCACTCTTAGTGTCTAAAAGTATACATCTTTGACTCTTATTTAAGCTTGAAGTCTAGGGAAGTGTGACACAGATGCCCATTGGTGCCAACTGGCAAAGGGTTCACTATACTTTAAGAGCAACTCCTGCCTCACACCTGACAAACTCACTACACCAAATACACTGCTTTCATGGTAAGGGCAACAGGTGAGGTTTCTACCAAATACTTGCAACTTATTGATACTCCTAATCATTGTAAAATGTGCATACAGGTAATATTTAAGGAATAATGTATCTATTTATTGAAAATTAAGCCCCTATGGCTTGGAGTGAAAGTGAGTCACCAAGCACTAATATGTCTCTGTGATGGCCCATTCAAGTGGGAGGGAGCTGTAACCCCTCCTTGGCTAGCTGATTAGGTAATATATTACTCAATTGTCTATTTTTGCACCAACCCAATTCTTGTGTCATCTGATATCTCTATCAGAGATATTTTTATGATTTCTTCCAGGTCACCGATATAAGTGTTAAACAGTATATGGCAAAGAACAGACTCTTTCAGGACCCCTGGAACTACACCACCTACTCAAAGATGATTCCTCATTTACAATAAAATTTTTCCCCAACTACAGAACAGAAATATTTATTGAATACTCCTACCTTTTTGCATTATTATTGATAATTCTACCATTTCCATCTAATAATGGACCAATACCATTCTCGGGATTCTTTTTATTCCTAATTATTAAAAAACCTCCTCTGTCTTTAACTCTACTGGCCATAGATTTTTCCTTGTGTCCCACTGAGTCTCTTTTTACAGGCTTGCCTCCAGAATGTTTGGGGAAGTGGGAGAGAGGACTGGAGGAAAGCCTGAGCAGTCTAAGGATACAAGTATACTGCAATCTGAGGTGTGACTGCAGTATGGATAGACATCATAGAATCATAGAATATCAGGGTTGGAAGGGACCCCAGAAGGTCATCTAGTCCAACCCCCGCCTCGAAGCAGGACCAATTCCCAGTTAAATCATCCCAGCCAGGGCTTTGTCAAGCCTGACCTTAAAAACCTCTAAGGAAGGAGATTCTACCACCTCCCTAGGTAACGCATTCCAGTGTTTCACCACCCTCCTAGTGAAAAAGTTTTTCCTAATATCCAATCTAAACCTCCCCCACTGCAACTTGAGACCATTACTCCTCGTTCTGTCATCTGCTACCATTGAGAACAGTCTAGAGCCATCCTCTTTGGAACCCCCTTTCAGGTAGTTGAAAGCAGCTATCAAATCCCCCCTCATTCTTCTCTTCTGCAGACTAAACAATCCCAGCTCTCTCAGCCTCTCCTCATAAGTCATGTATTCTAGACCCCTAATCATTTTTGTTGCCCTTCGCTGGACTCTCTCCAATTTATCCACATCCTTCTTGTAGTGTGGGGCCCAAAACTGGACACAGTACTCCAGATGAGGCCTCACCAATGTCGAATAGAGGGGAACGATCACGTCCCTCGATCTGCTCGCTATGCCCCTACTTATACATCCCAAAATGCCATTGGCCTTCTTGGCAACAAGGGCACACTGCTGACTCATATCCAGCTTCTCGTCCACTGTCACCCCTAGGTCCTTTTCCGCAGAACTGCTGCCTAGCCATTCGGCCCCTAGTCTGTAGCAGTGCATTGGGTTCTTCCGTCCTAAGTGTCCTTATTGAACCTCATCAGATTTCTTTTGGCCCAATCCTCCAATTTGTCTAGGTCCTTCTGTATCCTATCCCTCCCCTCCAGCGTATCTACCACTCCTCCCAGTTTAGTATCATCCGCAAATTTGCTGAGAGTGCAATCTACACCATCCTCCAGATCATTTATGAAGATATTGAACAAAACCGGCCCCAGGACCGACCCCTGGGGCACTCCACTTGACACCGGCTGCCAACTAGACATGGAGCCATTGATCACTACCCGTTGAGCCCGACAATCTAGCCAGCTTTCTACCCACCTTATAGTGCATTCATCCAGCCCATACTTCCTTAACTTGCTGACAAGAATACTGTGGGAGACCGTGTCAAAAGCTTTGCTAAAGTCAAGAAACAATACATCCACTGCTTTCCCTTCATCCACAGAACCAGTAATCTCATCATAAAAGGCGATTAGGTTAGTCAGGCATGACCTTCCCTTGGTGAATCCATGATGGTTTATCCTGATCACTTTCCTCTCATGCAAGTGCTTCAGGATTGATTCTTTGAGGACCTGCTCCATGATTTTTCCAGGGACTGAGGTGAGGCTGACTGGCCTGTAGTTCCCAGGATCCTCCTTCTTCCCTTTTTTAAAGATTGGCACTACATTAGTCTTTTTCCAGTCATCCAGGACTTCCCCCGTTCGCCACGAGTTTTCAAAGATAATGGCCAATGGCTCTGCAATCACAGCCGCCAATTCCTTCAGCACTCTCGGATGCAACTCGTCCGGCCCCATGGACTTGTGCACGTCCAGCTTTTCTAAATAGTCCCTAACCACCTCTATCTCCACAGAGGGCTGGCCATCTCTTCCCCATGTTGTGATGCCCAGCGCAGCAGTCTGGGAGCTGACCTTGTTAGTGAAGACAGAGGCAAAAAAAGCATTGAGTACATTAGCTTTTTCCACATCCTCTGTCACTAGGTTGCCTCCCTCATTCAGTAAGGGGCCCACACTTTCCTTGGCTTTCTTCTTGTTGCCAACATACCTGAAGAAACCCTTCTTGTTACTCTTGACATCTCTTGTTAGCTGCAGCTCCAGGTGCGATTCGGCCCTCCTGATATCATTCCTACATGCCCGAGCAATATTTTTATACTCTTCCCTGGTCATATGTCCAACCTTCCATTTCTTGTAAGCTTCTTTTTTATGTTTAAGATCCGCTAGGATTTCACCATTAAGCCAAGCTGGTCGCCTGCCATATTTACTATTCTTTCGACTCATCGGGATGGTTTGTCCCTGTAACCTCAACAGGGATTCCTTGAAATACAGCCAGCTCTCATGGACTCCTTTCCCCTTCATGTTAGTCCCCCAGGGGATCCTACCCATCCGTTCCCTGAGGGAGTCGAAGTCTGCTTTCCTGAAGTCCAGGGTCCGTATCCTGCTGCTTATCTTTCTTCTCTGCGTCAGGATCCTGAACTCAACCAACTCATGGTCACTGCCTCCCAGATTCCCATCCACTTTTGCTTCCCCCACTAATTCTACCCGGTTTGTGAGCAGCAGGTCAAGAAAAGCTCCCCCCCCTAGTTGGCTCCTCTAGCACTTGTGCCAGGAAATTGTCCCCTACGCTTTCCAAAAACTTCCTGGATTGTCTATGCACTGCTGTATTGCTCTCCCAGCAGATATCAGGAAAATTAAAGTCACCCATGAGAATCAGGGCATGCGATCTAGTAGCTTCCGTGAGTTGCCGGAAGAAAGCCTCATCTACCTCATCCCCCTGGTCCGGTGGTCTATAGCAGACTCCTACCACTACATACCTATGGCAGCTAAAAATAATAGTGTAGATGGGGCAGCATGGGCTTCAAGGTGGACTAGCCACATGATATACACCCAGGGTCTCCAGTGTGCTTGTACAGCTTGCACTGATGCCTGTGCCACTGCATCTACACTGATACTTTTAGTCATGGTAGTGTGGGCAAAGCCAGAGTAGGTTTATCCATGCTGCTCTCACACCTTGGATTGCAGCGCAGACATACCCTCAGGGGCACTGCTATAAGAAGGTTCCACCATTTACACTGCACCAGTTAGGATGTCCCATGAGTGGGAATATGCGAAGGATACTTGAATAAGAATTTCAGCTCTTGTTGCCAAGTGAAAACCTGTACAGTTTTATTACAGATGAAGACACTGAACAATACAAAGGGTCAAATTGTGTCTTCAGTTATAATTAAGGCTGCAATTTAGACACGGAGGTCACAAAGTCACAGAATCTGTGACTTCCAAAGACCTTTGTGACTTCAGCCAGCACCGGATGAGAGCTGCAGGGTCCCCTGCTGCCTGTGGAGGCAGGGAGCTGTGAGGTGCCCCTGCTGCTCCCGGATGCTGCGGGCAGCAGGGGGAACCCCCACCGCTCTCTACCGCCTTGGGTGGCAGGGGGAACCCCCACTGTTCCCTACCGTCCCAGGTGGCAGGGGGGACCCTCGCTGCTTCCAGCTGCCACGGACAGCAGGAGGGACCCCCGGAGCTCCCGGTGGCCAAAGGCATCCCAACCACCGTGGGATGCAGTGGGGGACTCCTGCAGCTCAGAGCTGCCAGCAGAGGGGGAATAAGGAGCTCCGAGCCCCTACAGGTGGTGGGGGCCCCTGGAGCTCCCAGCCCACCCCCAGCTGCCCAGGCTCCCCATTTTGTCACGGATATTTTTAGTAAAAGTCAGGGACAGGTCACGGGCTTCCATGAATTCTTTATTACTGTCTATGACCTGTCCCTGACTTTTACTAAAAATATCCGTGACAAAATCTTAGCCTTAGTTATAATGGTAAAAACAAAGCCAATAGATTTGCACCAATGTAAATGAGGGAAGACTCTGACCCTTCATGTCTGACAATCAGGCCCTGTAAAAATATGTAAACGTATGCACTGAGAATGGCAAAATTTTCCTAGTCACTGTTTTTGCAAAAAATGAAAACTCACTTCACATCAATTATAGCTTGGTTAAATTTTCCTTTAATGAAAAGCAGGTTTCTACAGTAAAACAGCTTTTGTAAAATTCGCCATAAGCCAAGCCAAAAATTGTATATCACCATGGAAGTGGGAAAAATAATTGTATTCATTTTTGCAATGTAGAAATAATTTTATTTTATACCATCCTGACAACTGGTTTTTCTACTGCTCCCTGCTCTTGCACTTCAGCATGCAGGTCTCACTTTATATCAAATTGGTGTTTTAACAATGTTCTGACATACATTCTATGGGCCTGATTCTTTTCTCAGTTATACTAGTTTTATACCAGTATAACCCTATTGGCTTCAATAAAATTATTCCTGATTTGCACTCATGTAACAAGTGCAAAAATCAGGTCCAGACCTACATTACCATTTAAATCTCTGCTGAATTTGGCTCTGCAATTTCCATGTTGTCTGAATCTGGTATCAAATGCGCAATAAATGAAAAAGTGTTTAACTACAGTTTAAAAAAAAAGGTAAGTTCTATTATTACGTTACCTCACTGTCATCACAAATGTCTTCATGGCTAAAGTAGCTTTTTGCAACATGCAGGAGAGCTTCTTCAGGCCAGTTGTCGTACCAGTCAACGGTAGAGCAATTAACAATGGCAGGATATGTCCGACAAAGGTGACGGAAGTTAAGTTCTGCAGGACTTGTCGCCAAAACAATATGAAGCTTGCTACGTACTCTCTGAAATAAAGATTTAATTTTGGCAGGGGGAATTACAGTTAAATATCTCTTTTTCCCAAACCTGTTTGCTGGCTGGAATTATTTAATTTAAAAAATTATGTTAAGATTACTACTTTTTACTAATGTAATGCTTTGTTTTTTAAGTTACAACAATACTGTACTAATACATGATCAACAATGTAAAAATGTACCTAATCATTTTTAAGTCACGCATTTAAGACTATAAAAACCACAGTACAAAATATTAAAATACCTAAAAGAAAAGGCAGACGGCTCAAATACTTAGCGAATTTGCTATCTCATAATATCCTTGATCTTGCAGTCCATACCCATCCTTAATTCTTAGAGTAAATGGGAGTTACACAGTCATATGGACTTTAGAATCAGACCCCAGTTGTAATGGAAATTTGTTGACATACTGTGACACCCAGTACTCCATCTTCACCACGTTAATATGGTTATGATATATTTTGTACGAAGTGTGCCTTGTGATGTATCATTTGGAAACTCATAATCTGCTGAACACCACTGTCCTGTTAAGATGTGTGTAACAACACTGTGTGTAAAGCTGTGAGATTTTAATGTATGATTATTACTGGAATATGCTGTTATTCTAGGTAACACCCACAAACCAATTTCTCAGAGACAAAGACACATTGGCATGCCAGCAAAGTGCTAAAGCACCATTACCTACTTAATTGGCTATTCACCAGCAGGGCGGGAAGGTATAGACAAAGAATTTACATTTCTTCCCAGAAACTTTTCAAATCTCACATACATGGGAGACTGTTTGTCTGTACTCCAGTGGTACAAATCCTCAAAGAGGGGAGTGGGATATAAGAATGGGAGACAGTGACCTCCACTTCACCACTTCCCCTCCATCTCTATTGACGGCAACTACATTGCTTGAAAGACAAAAGAAGCATCATTGAACTGGGGGACTGGTCCTGGCCTGGAGGTTTTCAAGCCAGCACAGACTGCTGTAAGCTTTTGGTGACAAAAACTTCTTTTTGCTTTTAAACCTATTACCCTTGATAAAGTTTAGGTATTAGCTTGTGTGTTTATCTTTTTATTTCTTTTGAACTAATTCTGATTTTTAAGCCTTATCACTTGTAATCACTTAAAAAACATCTTTCGCTAGTTAATAAACTTGTTTTGGCTGAAGTGCTTGAGAATCTCTACTTAGGTCAACAAGTCTGGTACATAAACATTACCCAGTGTTGGAATGTTGCACTATCTTTGATCTTATACTGTCCAGAGGGCTATTGAACAGTATAAAACACACATTTCTGGTGCATAAGGCTGGGACTGGGAATATGTGGGTGTCGCCTTTTATGTAATTCATGAATGGCTGGGCATAGCATTCATGTATTCAGCTGGGAGTGACTTTACATGCTGGTGGCTGTGAGTAAGCAGAGCCAGGAGGGGTTGCTGTTCACCAGCAAAGCAGTGTAAAAAGCATTTCAGGTTGGACAGCTAAGGGGACACAGCAGTCCATCAATGCAGACTGTACCCTGTGGAATGTCACACATTCCATCTCTTTAGTCTTCTTTTTATGAAGAAGAAAAAACATTTCAGCAAATCAAATACTTAAGTAAGCATCCTAGATGGTTGAATGTAAAAACAAAGGGTGAAATATGATGCAAAATATAAATTTTAAAATTCAAAACTACCACTATTAAAAAAATTATATGTAATAATATAAACGTGGCAAAATTTTCAAAACTTTGACGTGACTAAGTTGCATTTTCAAAAGTGATTTAAGTGCCTCAGTAACTTTTGAGTTAGGTAGGCATTTTTGAAATGGCCTTAGATACAGCTACCTACTCCTGCTCACACTGATGACAATGGCAAAACTATTGTTCAACTAAAACAGGGTCTAGCCCTTGGACATTTTGATAAAAAAGTTTCAAATTCTCTAAAATTAATGTATTTGAAATAGTACCTGCATGAAGAATGAAAGAATAGCTTCTCTGCTGTTAGAGTAGTTAGCCTTTTCGGCAACAGCTGTAAGCTTCACGACAATACCTTCCAACTCTTCCTTATCAAATAAATCAAGCTCTTCTCCAGAATTCAGAATGCAGCTCAAATGTTCTAAAAAAGAATCCTAGGGTAAAGAACAACGATTAGCAATCCCTGCAAAACTTGTTACTTATTTTCTTTTAAAACTAATATATTATAACATAAAGCATTTTTTAGGGCTGAAGGCTTATCACAGTGGTAAAAATACAGCTCACTTCATCAGATGCATTCAGTGGAAATTTCATCCGATGAAGTGAGCTGAAGCTCACGAAAGCTTGTGCTCAAATAAATTTGTTAGTCTCTAAGGTGCCACAAGTACTCCTTTTCTTTTTGCGGATACAGACTAACACGGCTGCTACTCTGAAACCTAAAAATATCACAGATACTGTGATTTTTCTGTTTATCTGTCACTTTTCTTTATGTCTGTGATTTTAATAAAGATGAGTTTCCCAAACAGTGGATCGCAAACCAGTAGGTTGCAGGGAGGTTCTAAATGAGTCACTGGCTGGTGTGCAGAAGAGGCCAGGGAGGGGGAGGAGTTGGAGAGTGAATATGACCCACAGTATTCCATATCCTGGGCCCAGCTCCACACTCCAGGTAATGTGACCTGGCATAAAGGGTTGCAGCGCTGCCAGGCCAAATTTCTTTGAGTGGCATTAAAATCTGTCAGGGTCACAGGACTACTCACTCAGATTTGGCTCAGCCGCATTTCTGTCATGACAGAGGGATGGCCAGGCCAAACCTGACTGGCGTTGTAACTGTGTGTGTCAGGTTGCAATGCTTGGACTGGGGAGCCAGGCCCAGTCCTATGGGACAGGAGTCACCACAGTGGGATGTGTATAGGACAGACTCCAGCTTTTCCGAACCCACCCTAGGGTCTCCCCTCTGCCCTGGGCTGGGATTAAGTTTGCAGTGCTGGGGCAGAGGAAGCTGCAGTGGGTGGTCGGTGCCCCTTCTGCAGGGCAAGAAGGAGGGGGCAGTAGTGGAGGGATTTATGTAAACTATATTTAAAGAGGTATAGCTAACTTTTCATACCTGTGACTTTACACACCATTGCCCCCTAAACACACGACTTTTACTAAATTTACCAAGACTGCTCTGTGGTTTTTGATAAAAAATGAAGTGACAAATTTCTAGCCCTAAGAATTACTGTATTTGGATTAAATTAGGATGGATGGACCAGTTTAGAAAAAGAGGAATTAACCCAAATCTTTCCCTGCAACTCAAATGAAACCTGAAACTTCTCTAAGTGAAAAAACTGATTAACTTTACATTATCTATTAATTTTCATATGCTTTCTCATCCTGCTTTTTTGGCTAAAACTGGAAAAAGAAATCCCACAAAAGAGGCCATTTTCTTATCGTCTCTGATCCCATTAACAAAAATGCTGAAATTTTATATGAAGATCTACTCTTGTCAGGTTTCCAGTTCAGTTGTCCGAGCAAAGAGATTTGCTCTGCACAGGCACCAGAACAAAGTATTGAAAAATTCCCAACTACTGATAGCACCAAATATTAGGTTTTTGTCTTCATTAAGCACATATATATAATATACACAAATACAAAAAATATAGACAATGATGCATGTAGGTACATCATGAAATCCATGGCCACAAGTGCCTTTTGTAGCATAAAGTCAAATACCTCGTTCTTTCAACTATGGGTGAACTGTGAATATATCTTGGTAACTAATCAACTTATTGAAATGTATGATCGCTTTTAAATGTTTCATTTCCTTCTTTCTGTTCAAATTGGTGCCTATTTTTTCACATCAGTGTGAAATAAGACGTTTCTCACTATATAGCAATACTGCACTACTGAAGTCAATGGGAGTTTTGCTATTGACTTTAAAAGGAAGCAGGACCAAACTTTTAAAGAGCCCAATTTTCAGCCCATGGTCTCCATTTGTTTGTACAAAACGTATTTGTACCCGCACAATGGTACAACTCTAAAACAAGCATGTATGCAAGTACTCTAACTTTAGCAAAAACATCATGGAAGAAAGCATTTACCTGAACTATATCTGAATCAGTGATGAGCAAAACAGTGTTCTGGCCCTCCAGCCCTGTTTGTCTATAGACTCTTTTCAGGTCCTCTCTGAAATCTGTGTAGTTGTAATTGTGGGTAACAGACAATCTAAAGAGGCTACAGTTTGATAAGTAACAGGCTAGGGTTGCACAGGTTATTTTCCCATTTCCATCCAGGCCAACCTGCAGAAAGATATAATTTATTTATTTATTTATTTATTTATATATACACACACAAACACATGCAGATGGTTTGAGAATCCCTTCACTATACAATAGATTGAGAGGAAAACATATAAAATGAAATAACTGTACAAATACAGATATTAGAGAGACAAGGAAGATGAGGTAATATCTTTTATTGGTGAGAAAAGTTGGTCCAATAAAAGATATTACTGCATCTGCCGGGTCTCTCTCCTGGAACAATTATGGCTACAACAACACTGCATACAACTACACAGATAACTATCAAGTCAGCGGACAGTTGCTGCAGCAGTTCTGCAACTTGTGTATGTAGCTTTGGAAGGTAGCATGCAGATGTTTCCACTTTTTCTGTGCACCAGTTTACTGGCTTCAGTTAGAGTACTGAGATGACATAAATGCTATGCAGCAGGATTTGACAAATATTTAAACATCTTTATACAATTCCATTCACTTGAGGCAATTTTTATTCATTATTAATAACATTTACCCCTTGTAAAGGGATTTCAACACTCTTTAGAACAGAAGATAAATATTGTTAACTTCATTTTACAGATAGAAACACTGAGGCACAGAAAGGTTAAGCTGTCTGTCCATGGTCATAAAATGAGTCACTGGTATAGCCAAAAATAGAACCTAGATCTTTTAACTTCCAGGTTCTTGCCATTGATACTAAACCATCTTGCCTTCTAAATTATCATCAGATATTGTAGTACAGAGTAGGCAAGTGTATTTAGAACTAGATTCATAAAAGGACTTAGGTGCCTAACTGCCACTTCAGGTCCCTAAATCACAGAATCAAACCACTGGTTACCTGCCCCTGAACCCTGTAGGTACCTAAAAATCACTTTATGCCTATTTTTTTGCAGTAAGAGTTCCCTAAACAGCAATGTCTCTGCTTCTGAACATGTGCACTGAAGGTTCATGCCAGGTATCTGTATGCCTATGACAATTTACATCATCCATACTGGCCCTTATGTCTGTCATTATTTGGAGAGGTTGACTACATCATGAGAGTGGAGTTATGGCCCTGAGCTCCAAAATGTCAACAGGAAGGATGGACTTCTGAATAGCCCAGCTGCCCTGGATAGTATGATCTTGCAGATGAGCTCCCCATTCTAGAAGGTATTTGTCCAAAACTACTGTGACAGTGGGGGGAGTAGGGAAGAGGAGAGAGATGGCTGATGATATTTCTGAGCATATCTTGTCTGGATTCTTCCACCAATCGAGGGAAAGTACCATATGACATGGAATGGAAAGAAGTTTGTTTAGACTGTGTCTGCTGGGGATATAAACTGCTCTGAGTCAGGCCTGGAAGCAGTAGAGATATAGGTAAGCAAGCGTAGGGTGACCAGATGTCCTGATTTTATAGGGACAGTCCCAATATTCGGGGCTTTTTCTTATATAAGTGCTGTGATACAGCATGGCCAGAGGGCAGCAGAAAAGTGTTAGAAGGGAGCCTTATTCCCTGTAGAGGGAAGAAAGTTTGCTATAAATTAATTAGAGCACCTGAAGCCAATTAGAGCACCTGAAGCCAGTCACATGATAAAAAACCCCTGCTTCAATCAGACAGGAGGAGGAGTTGAAGCAGAGTGGACTGGTACTGGAGCAGAGAGCAGTTTGGAGGAGTTGAAGCAGAGTGGATTGATGTGGGAGTAGAAAGCAGTTTGGAGGAGTTGAAGCAGAGTGGATTGGTGTTGGAGCAGAGAGCAGTTTGGAGGGAAGCAGAGGAGAGTTTGGAGAAGTGCTGCGGTGGGCTAAGAAGACCAAGACCCTAGGTAAAGGGACATCCGGTTTGTGCAGAGGGAGGGCAGGAAGCCCCACAAGGGAAGCTGAAGGGAAGGAGAGGGAAGTAGCCCAGGGGAAAGAACCGTTAGTTCTAGTGGTTTACTGCTATCTCTAGGGCCCCTGGGCTGGGACCCGGAGTAGAGGGTGGGCCGGGTCCCTCCCTCTCCACTCGGACACTAGTGGGGCAGTTAATACCCCAGTTCAGGGGCAAGAAACGGTACCCTGAACTCCCACCCAAGAAGAGAAAGCATGAGACCCATCATAGTAGTGCTGGCAATTTGCCACAGTGCCTATTACCCCCCTCCCAATTTTTCACACTTGCTATCTGGTCACTCTAGGTGAGTGTGTACATGACAAAGGTGCATGTGCCATGTGACTAAGGAATTGTAGACATGACCTGGCAGCTACCTGAGAGCTCAATTCAACTCAGCAGTAAATGTGAATCCTCTGGTATGTAAGCTCTGGATGTTGTACCATCAAAAATAGTTCCCGTGAACTCTCTTCATTGCACAGGTAAGAGGCAGGACTTTCTGGTGTGCTGAAGGCCAAGCATATTGAATAGTTATAGCTTTCCCTACAGCAGTTCAAACTTTGATGTAGGAATGTCCCTTGAGAAGCAAACCATCAAGATAGAGGAAAATCATTCCCCATCAACGAAGCGGTGTGGCAATTACTGCCATAAATTCTGTGAACACGCAGGGAGTGGCAGAGTCCAAATGGCAGGATCCAATATTGATAGTGGTTCTGACCAACAAGAAAGTGTAGAAACCTCATGAGAGAGGTGTATTGCGATATGAATATATCTGAGGGTTGTGAATCAATCCTCTGAATCCAGGGATGGTACGTTAGCTGCAAGTGTCATCACCTTGAACTTCTGTACCTTGACAAAGGTACTCCCCATCCTCAGATCTAGGATCAATCTCCATCTGTCCTTCTTTTGTGGAAGCCAGGAAGTATTTGTAATAGAATTCCCTTCCTCTGTACTGAGAGGGAACTGGTTCCACAGCTGCAATGTGGACGAAGGACAGAACCTCTTGCCTCAGGAGAAGTTTGGGAGACATGTCCCAGAAAAGGGATGGGTAAGGAGACTATGGAGTGGAAATGGATGGAGTAGCCCAATTTTATAACCTCCAAAACCCATCTGTTAGAGGTAATCTGCTCCCAAGAGGTGTGAAAATGGGAGAGATGATTTCCAAAAGGTCAGAAGACAGATTGGGTTGGATGATGCAGCAACAGATCCAGGGTGAGGGGATGTTCTTGACTCTCAGCCAAGGCATCAAAACAAAGGCTTGGCTGATGATGGCTGTTGCACTGATATAGGTGGAGCAGTTCAGAATTTTCCCTTCTACGTTCTGTGTTTCTTTTTGAGTAATTCTGGTGACATGTGATAGGCAGAGAATGGAGATGCACAGGATCTCTGGGCTGTCTAAGACCAACTAATTCTCCCTTTGTTTGCAGGTATGTTTACCACCAGTGAGCAAAGGGTTGTCCTGGAGTTTTTAAGAGAAATGTGGGGACTCACCACTTGACTCGCTAAACAACTTGAGCCCACCAGAGGGAGATCTTCTACAATATTTTGGACCTCACATGGGAGGACTGAGGACTGTAGCCATGAAGCTTGGCCCATAACAGCAAATGTCAATATGGAATAAGCTACAGTGTCAGCTGCAGTTAGAGAAGCTTGTAAAGTCATTCTTTTCGGGAGTTGGCCCTCAGCAAGGGTAGCCTGAAACTGTTCCTTGTGGAAGATGTTCAATAGAGAATTTGAATTTTGTGTAGCTAATGTAATTGTATTGTATTTAGCAAGAAACACCTGGCAATTAGCAATTCTGAATTGCAGGGTGGTACACATCCAGTGGATCACCCACCCATTGGGGCACACATGAAGAAGAACAGTGATCGATGATGGCACTGATATCCTGACCTGTTCCAGAAAACAGTATTGTCTGGGCCACGCTGGTGTGATGAGAATTATGGAAGCTGAGTCTTGTTTGAACTTCATTAAAATGCTTGGAATCAGCGGAACTCGAGGGTAAGCACAATGAAAACCTATAGACCATGAGATCATGAATGTGTCAGCTACAGAGCCTAGATTGATTCCTGCCTTTGTGCAATATCTCCAACACTTTTTATTGAGGTCTGTGGCAAACAAAGCCATAATATAACCCCATTTGCAGAGAATCGTAACAAGTAATAGATGTCTTCAAAGATCATTTGTAGTCTCATGCAAACTGTTTGCATGAATGTTCCAAAAACCTGGCAGATAAACTACTTTCAGGGATACCTGATGTTGTATATACCATTCTCAAAGTAGCATTTCTTGATATAAAGGTGATGCTCTTGGCTCCTCCTCCCCCCAGTTGTCTGTTTATATAAAACATGGCAGAGGAATTGTCCATCCTGATTTGAACAATCTTGCCCTGAATCAGATGAAGAAAGAATATATAATCCAGATAAATTGTCTGAAGTGCCAACATGTTTATATGTAAAAGGATCACTTTTTGAGATCATAATGCTTAAGTCTGATGTAGAATGTAAGCCCCCTGTCATAAATATAAAGGGAAGGGTAACCACCTTTCTGTATACAGAACTATAAAATCTCTCCTGGACAGAGGCAAAACCCTTTCACCTGTAAAGGGTTAACAAGCTAGGATAACCTCACTGGCACCTGACCAAAATGACCAATGAGCAGACAAGATGCTTCCAAAGCTGGAGGGGGGGACGACAAAGGGTCTGACTATCTGTGTGATGCTTTTGCCGGGAACAGAACAGGAATGGAGTATTAGAACTTGTCAGTAAGTAATCTAGCTAGAAATGCGTTACATTTCCTTTTGCTTAAATGGCTGGTAAATAAGCTGTGCTGAATGGAATGTATATTCCTGTTTTTGTGTCTTTTTGTAACTTAAGGTTTTGCCTAGAGGGATTCTCTATGTTTTGAATCTGATTACCCTGTAAGGTATTTACCATCCTGATTTTACAGAGGTGATTCTTTTACTTTTTCTTTAATTAAAATTCTTCTTTTAAGATCCTGATTGCTTTTTCATTGTTCTTAAGATCCAAGGGTTTGGGTCTGTGTTCACCTGTACAAATTGGTGAGGATTTTTATCAACCTTCTCCAGGAAAGGGGCTGTAAGGCTTGGGGGGATATTTTGGGGGAAGACGTCTCCAAGTGGGCTCTTTCCCTGTTCTTTGTTTAACATGCTTGGTGGTGGCAGCATAGGGTTCAAGGACAAGGCAAAGTCTGTACCTTGAGGAAGTTTTAAACCTAAGCTGGTAAGAATAAACTTAGGGGTCTTTCATGCAGGTCCTCACATCTTTACCCTAGAGTTCAGAGTGAGGAAGGAACTTGACATGGTGGCAGAGGTGGGATCATTTTGAGATTTTTTGGGGGGATCATTTTGAACCAGAAGCACAGTAGGATTTTAAAAGGACATTTTTTTTCCTTTTGGGCTGCTTGGAAGCAGGTTTTAAGCTGAAAGCAGTTAGAGTTTTTCTGTCTCTTCCTGGAGACCAAAGCAGCAGGTATAACAAAGGGATCTTCCTTTTGTGAGCTGGAGTTTTCTCTACCTAAAGGCAGGGTAGTTCTTCCCTGCAGGGAAATTCACAAGTTTTTCACAGATCTAGAGTGTTTTTCTGTTTTTTGCCTGGAGACAGAGGTGTTAGCTATTTTTTCCCCCTGTAGGCTGAGAATAGCTATCACAGAACATAGGTATCAGGTTACAGCAACAACAAAAATTTACAAGCCAGTTTTTGGGTTTTTTTTTACTCTCGGATGTAAAGTTAGTTAAAAACAGAGAGGCTAAGATGACAGAACCCAAGGCAGAAAAAGCCAAAGAGGATTCCCACAGGAGAGAAATGGAGGTAAAGGAAAAAGAGTGGAAGCATGCACTGGAGATGGAGAAAGCAAAGGCTTAGCAGAATATACCGGATAACCCTAACAATCCTTACCCAACAATCCACAAATGGGAGGGACTATGTCCACAATATGATGAATCCAGTGATATTGCTGAATATTATCTCACCTTTGAGAGACTGTGCACACTCCATAAAATTCCTGAAGCTCACAAGATGACCACATTGGTCGCAAAATTGACTGGAATAAGATGCCTATCGATGAGGCTTCTGACTATAATAAATTCAAGGATTTGGTTTTAAAGCAATTTCAAGTTACACCTGAAACTTACAGAGTAAAATTTAGAGCCCTTAAGAGAGGACCTGGACTAAGTAACGTGGCTATCTAAACTAGATAAAAGATCTGTTCGATAAATGCATCACAGGAAGGGCTGTAACTAGCTTTGAAGGAATGTGTGATTTGATGGCTCAGGAGCAATTCCTGAATATGTCCAAGGAGGAAATAAAACAGCGTTTATGGGATAAAAAAATGGACTCAGCAGAAAGTCTTGCTTCTTATGCTGATCAATATGAGCAGTACCAGACCGCCAGAGAGGTGGGGCAAACCGGAACAAAATGGGTGGAGGGAAGAGAGAGAAACAACCCTGGTCACAGTTGGAGCGGATACCAGAAGGGACAACCTCAGACCACACCCTACTACTGGGGGCAGCCCAAGGCCCCAACTACACCCCAGGGAACACTCCAGACACCTTATCGTCCCGCCACACCGTTCTCCAGCAACCCACCTCGCTCCAGCGACCCGTCAGCTGGACGATGTTTTAAATGTAACGAGCCGGGGCATGTAAAGGCCAACTGCCCCAAGAACCCCAACAGATTACAAGTCATTGCACCGGAATCACACCAGAGGTCCTCAGGCCCAGATACCTCCCAGATACCCTCAGAGCAGAGGGAAACTGTGGGTGTGGGTGGGAAGAAGGTCACCACGTGGAGGGACACTGAAGCACAGGTGTCAGCTATCTATGCTTCCATGCAACCCAGAGGACCAAGTGACGATTCAACCCTTCAAGTCAAACTCTTCTGACTTGTTTACAGCCTAGTTGCCTGTCCAGTACAA
Source organism: Lepidochelys kempii (assembly GCF_965140285.1). Classification (NCBI taxonomy): domain Eukaryota; kingdom Metazoa; phylum Chordata; order Testudines; family Cheloniidae; genus Lepidochelys; species Lepidochelys kempii. The sequence goes on from NC_136382.1 coordinate 159,706,240, forward strand.
GGGCTGGTCAGGAACGTGGACTTTCGCAGTCTATGATGATTATCAAATCCCCATGCTGTTGGGGGAAGACTTGGCCAATCATGTGAAGTTAGCCAAGAGGGTGGGAATGGTCATCCACAGCCAGCCTAAGCATGCCGTCACGCCTAGCTCTGTTCCAGAAACTTCTACCAGGACCTGGTCAGAGGTAATGGAACTGGACCCCATGCCAACGTCTGCAACAGCAGTAGTGGATCCAGTCACAGACAGAGCCAGTCTCAGAACCGGAACCAGTGGAACAACCAGCACCAGAACCATTGCCAGCACTGAATCCAGTACTTGCAACCCCAACACCAGCGGGTCCCACCAAACCTGCACTGGCAGCAGCAGATAACGCTACACAAGAGGCTCAGCCAGAGCCAGAACCCCAACATAGTGCACCAGCGGAGAGCGGTTCACAGTCAATGGAAACAGCCCCATCCCCTGCATCGCTTCCAGAGGGACCAAGCCCAGATCCACAATCCAATGAGGAACTGATGTCTCCAGCATCAAGGGAACAGTTCCAGACCGAACAGGAAGCAGATGAAAGCCTCCAAAGAGCTTGGACGGCAGCACGGAGCAACCCACCACCTCTCAGCTCTTCTAATCGATCCAGGTTTGTTGTAGAAAGAGGGCTTTTATACAAGGAAACTCTTTCTGGTGGACACCAGGAAGACTGGCATCCTCAGAGACAGCTGGTAGTTCCAACTAAGTACCGGGTAAAGCTATTAAGCTTAGCCCGTGATCATCCTAGTGGCCATGCCAGGGTAAACAGAACCAAAGACCATTTGGGAAAGCCGTTCCTCTGGGAGGGAATGGGCAAGGATGTTTCTATCTATGTCCGGTTTTGTGAGGTGCCCCAAAGAATGGGAAAACCCCAAGACCAGGTCAAAGCCCCTCTCCAGCCACTCCCCATCATCGAGGTTCCATTTCAGTGAGTAGCTGTGGATATTCTGGGTCCTTTTCCAAAAAAGACACCCAGAGGAAAGCACTACATACTGACTTTCATGGATTTTGCCACCCGATGGCCAGAAGCAGTAGCTCTAAAACACCAGGGCTAAAAGTGTGTGCCAGGCACGAGCAGACATTTTTGCCAGGGTAGGTTGGCCCTCCAACATCCTCACAGATGCAGGAACTAATTTCCTGGCAGGAACTATGGAAAACCTTTGGGAAGCTCATGGGGTAAATCACTTGGTTGCCACTCCTTACCACCATCAAACAAATGGCATGGTGGAGAAGTTTAATGGAACTTTGAGGGCCATGATACATAAATTCGTAAATGAGCAGTCCAATGATTGGGACCTAGTGTTGCAGCAGTTACTCTTTGCCTACAGAGCTGTACCACATCCCAGTTTAGGGTTTTCACCATTTGAACCTGTATAGGGCTGCGAGGTTAAGGGGCCGTTACAGTTGGTGAAGCAGCAATGGGAGGGATTTACACCTTCTCCAGGAACTAACATTCTGGACTTCATAACCAATCTACAAAACACCCTCCGAACCTCTTTAGCCCTTGCTAAAGAGAACCTACAGGATGCTCAAAAAGAGCAAAAAGCCTGGTATGATAAACATGCCAGAGAACGTTCCTTCAAAGTAGGAGACCAGGTCATGGTCTTAAAGGTGCTCCAGGCCCATAAAATGGAAGCATCGTGGGAAGGGCCATTCACGGTGCAGGAGCGCTTGGGAGCTGTTAATTATCTCATAGCATTCCCCACCTCCAACCGAAAGCCTAAGGTGAACCATATTAATTCTCTAAAGCCCTTTTATTCCAGAGAATTAAAGGTTTGTCAGTTTACAGCCCAGGGAGGAGATGAGACTGAGTGGCCTAAAGGTGTCTACTATGAAGGGAAAAGTGCAGGTGGCATGGAAGAGGTGAACCTCTCCATGACCCTTGGGCGTATGCAGCGACAGCAGATCCAGGAGCTGTGCGCTAGCTACATGCCGATCTTCTCAGCCACCCCAGGACTGACTGAACGGGGATACCACTCCATTAACACAGATAATGCTCACCCAATTAAAGTCCAACCTTACCGGGTGTCTCCTCAAGCTAAAACTGCTATAGAACAGGAGATCCAGGATATGTTACAGATGGGTGTAATCCGCCCCTCTGGCAGTGCATGGGCATCTCTAGTGGTTCTAGTTCCCAAACCAGATGGGGAGATATGTTTTTGCGTGGACTATCATAAGCTAAATGCTGTAACTCGCCCAGACAACTATCCAATGCCACGAACGGATGAACTATTGGAGAAACTGGGACAGACCCAGTTCATCTCTATCTTGGACTTAACCAAGGGGTACTGGCAGTACCACTAGATGAATCCGCAAAGGAAAGGTCAGCCTTCATCACACGTCGGGCTGTATGAATTTAATGTACTCCCTTTCGAGCTGCGGAATGCACCCGCCTCCTTCCAAAGACTTGTAGATGGTCTCCTAGCAGGATTGGGAGACTACGCAGTCGCCTACCTTGACGATATGGCCATATTTTCAGATACCTGGGCAGAACACCTGGAACATCTAAAAAACGTCATCAAGCGCATAAGGGAGGCAGGACTAACTGTTAAGGCTAAGAAGTGTCAAATAGGCCTAAACAGAGTGACTTGCCTTGGACACCAGGTGGGTCAAGGAACTATCAACCCCCTACAGGCCAAAGTGGATGCTATCCAAAAGTGGCCTGTACCAAAGTCAAAGAAACAGGTCCAATCCTTCTTAGGCTTGGCTGGATATTACAGGCGATCTGTATCGCAATACAGCCAAATCGCCGCCCCACTGACAGACCTAACCAAAAAGAAACAGCCAAATGCCGTTCAGTCGACCAAAGAGTGTCAGAAGGCCTTTAAGCAGCTTAAAGTGACACTCATGTCTGACCCTGTGCTAAGGGCACCAGACTTTGACAAACCGTTCCTAGTAACCACAGATGCATCCGAGCATGGTGTGGGAGCAGTTTTAATGCAGGAAGGACCGGATCAAGAATTACATTCTGTAGTGTTTCTCAGCAAGAAGCTGTCTGACAGAGAAAGCAACCGGTCAGTCAGTGAAAAAGAATGTTACACCACTATCTAAGCTCTGGAAAAGCTACGCCCATTTGTTTGGGGATGGCGTTTCCACCTACAAACTGACCATGCTGCGCTACAGTGGCTTCATACCGCCCCGGGAAAGAACAAAAAAAAACTTATTTGGTGGAGGTTAGCTCTCTAAGATTTTGATTTCGACATACAGCACATCTCAGGACCTTCTAACAAAGTGCTTGATGCACTCTTCTGTGAAAGTTTCCCAGAATCAACTGGTTAAAATCGTCTTTGAGATGTGGAAAATATTGTTAGTCTTTATACACTTGGTAGTATATTTAGAGGTGCATGTGTCTTATTAACTCTGTTTTCTCCTAGAGCTCCAGGAAGAAATCACAGCCAGTGTTTCACCGTATCTGTGATTTGGGGTGTGTGTCATAAATATAAAGGGAAGGGTAACAATCTTTCTGTATACAGAACTATAAAATCCTTCCTGGCCAGAGGCAAAACCCTTTCACCTGTAAAGGGTTAACAAGCTAGGATAACCTCACTGGCACCTGACCAATGAGGAGACAAGATACTTTCAAAGCTGGTGGGGGAGGGGAACAAAGGGTCTGACTATCTGTGTGATGCTTTTGCCGGGAACAGAACAGGAATGGAGTATTAGAACTTGTCAGTAAGAAATCTAGCTAGAAATGCGTTACATTTCCTTTTGCTTAAATGGCTGGTAAATAAGCTGTGCTGAATGGAATGTATATTCCTGTTTTTGTGTCTTTTTGTAACTTAAGGTTTTGCCTAGAGGGATTCTCTATGTTTTGACTCTGATTACCCTGTAAGGTATTTACCATCCTGATTTTACAGAGGTGATTCTTTTACTTTTTCTTTAATTAAAATTCTTCTTTTAAGATCCTGATTGCTTTTTCATTGTTCTTAAGATCCAAGGGTTTGGGTCTGTGTTCACCTGTACAAATTGGTGAGGATTTTTATCAACCTTCCCCAGGAAAGGGGGTGTTGGGCTTGGGGGGATATTTTGGGGGGAAGATGTCTCCAAGTGGGCTCTTTCCCTGTTCTTTGTTTAACATACTTGGTGGTGGCAGCATAGGGTTCAAGGACAAGGCAAAGTTTGTACCCTGAGGAAGTTTTTAACCTAAGCTGGTAAGAATAAGCTTAGGGGGTCTTTCATGCAGGTCCCCACATCTGTACCCTAGAGTTCAGAGTGGGGAAGGAATCTTGACACCCTCTAACCTAGTTTGGAAATATCTATTATCATTGTTAGAGATGGCTGAAGAGGCACAATGGAAAGCCCACACAAACTTGAGAAAGGTCTAAATCATTAGTGAAGAGACATCAGAACTTGAGGAACAATGACAATCATACTTATGCTTTATGTAGATAAACTGTTGTCTTCAACTATAAATGGAGGACGAAGTCATAGCCTGGCAAGAGGAGTGACAAACACATATGATGCCATGTGCCTTCCTAGTCTCAGGCACATTCTGACAGTCATTACATAATGTCTTTGTACATGCAGGAGGATATTCACTAGGTTGTCAAATCTGGTTATGAGGAAGATATACGGATGTTGTATTGAAATCTGTCGAAGTACTGATAATTTTTTCTCAAAAAGCACAACTTGTAGAGGGAACATTGGAGACAGACTGACTTGACTAACCAGGATGTGAGTCAGTTCTCATGCATGTATTTAGAAGTACATTCTGAATTTAATGTCCTTGTTCTGAGACAGTTTGCTGAAAGAACTGCAGCTAGCACGTTCATTAGGAATATGTCCTTCACCTAGACAGTAATGACACTTTTTGTAAGTATTTCTGGGCAGTGTAGCAACATTACTTGAGGGGCATGTTTTGAAACCAGGAGATTTAGAAGCTGGCATAGTTGCCTCTCACTCAGTAGAATCATAGAATATCAGGGTTGGAAGGGACCTCAGGAGGTCATCTAGTCCAACCCCCTGCTCAAAAGCAGGACCAATCCCCAATTAAATCATCCCAGCCAGGGCTTTGTCAAGCCTGACCTTAAAAACTTCTAAGGAAGGAGATTCCACCACCTCCCTAGGCAACGCATTCCAGTGTTTCACCACCCTCCTAGTGAAAAAGTTTTTCCCAATATCCAACCTAAACCTCCCCCACTGCAACTTGAGACCATTACTCCTTGTCCTGTCCTCTTCCACCACTGAGAATAGTCTAGAACCATCCTCTCTGGAACCACCTCTCAGGTAGCTGAAAGCAGTTATCAAATCCCCCCTCATTCTTCTCTTCTGCAGACTAAACAATCCCAGTTCCCTCAGCCTCTCCTCATACATCATGTGTTCCAGACCCCTAATCATTTTTGTTGCCCTTCGCTGGACTCTTTCCAATTTATCCACATCCTTCTTGTAGTGTGGGGCCCAAAACTGGACACAGTACTCCAGATGAGGCCTCACCAATGTCGAACAGAGGGGGATGATCACATCCCTCGATCTGCTCGCTATGCCCCTACTTATACATCCCAAAATGCCATTGGCCTTCTTGGCAACAAGGGCACACTGCTGACTCATATCCAGCTTCTCGTCCACTGTCACCCCTAGGTCCTTTTCCGCAGAACTGCTGCCTAGCCATTCGGTCCCTAGTCTGTAGCTGTGCATTGGGTTCTTCCGTCCTAAGTGCAGGACCCTGCACTTATCCTTATTGAACCTCATCAGATTTCTTTTGGCCCAATCCTCCAATTTGTCTAGGTCCTTCTGTATCCTATCCCTCCCCTCCAGCGTATCTACCACTCCTCCCAGTTTAGTATCATCCGCAAATTTGCTGAGAGTGCAATCCACACCATCCTCCAGATCATTTATGAAGATATTGAACAAAACCGGCCCCAGGACCGACCCCTGGGGCACTCCACTTGACACTGGCTGCCAACTAGACATGGAGTCATTGATCACCACCCATTGAGCCCGACAATCTAGCCAACTTTCTACCCACCTTATAGTCCATTCATCCAGCCCATACTTCTTTAACTTGCTGACAAGAATACTGTGGGAGACTGTGTCAAAAGCTTTGCTAAAGTCAAGAAACAATACATCCACTGCTTTCCCTTCATCCACAGAACCAGTAATCTCATCATAGAAGGCGATTAGATTAGTCAGGCATGACCTTCCCTTGGTGAATCCATGCTGACTGTTCCTGATCACTTTCCTCTCATGTAAGTGCTTCAGGACTGATTCTTTGAGGACCTGCTCCATGATTTTTCCAGGGACTGAAGTGAGGCTGACTGGCCTGTAGTTCCCAGGATCCTCCTTCTTCCCGTTTTTAAAGATTAGCACTACATTAGCCTTTTTCCAATCATCCGGGACTTCCCCCGTTCACCATGAGTTTTCAAAGATAATGGCCAATGGCTCTGCAATCACAGCCGCCAGTTCCTTTAGCACTCTCGGATGCAACTCGTCCGGCCCCATGGACTTGTGCACGTCCAGCTTTTCTAAATAGTCCCTAACCACCTCTTTCTCCACAGAGGGCTGGCCATGTATTCCCCATGTTGTGATGCCCAGCGCAGCAGTCTGGGAGCTGACCTTGTTAGTGAAGTCAGAGGCAAAAAAAGCATTGAGTACATTAGCTTTTTCCACATCCTCTGTCACTAGGTTGCCTCCCTCATTCATTAAGGGGCCCACACTTTCCTTGGCTTTCTTCTTGTTGCCAACATACCTGAAGAAACCCTTCTTGTTACTCTTGACATCTCTCCAGGTGCGATTTGGCCCTCCTGATATCATTCCTACATGCCTGAGCAATATTTTTATACTCTTCCCTGGTCATATGTCCAACCTTCCACTTCTTGTAAGCTTCTTTTTTATGTTTAAGATCCGCTAGGATTTCACCATTAAGCCAAGCTGGTCGCCTGCCATATTTACTATTCTTTCGACACATCGGGATGGTTTGTCCCCGTAACCTCAACAGGGATTCCTTGAAATACAGCCAGCTCTCCTGGACTCCTTTCCCCTTCATGTTAGTCCCCCAGGGGATCCTACCCATCCGTTCCCTGAGGGAGTCGAAGTCTGCTTTCCTGAAGTCCAGGGTCCGTATCCTGCTGCTTACCTTTCTTCCCTGTGTCAGGATCCTGAACTCAACCAACTCATGGTCACTGCCTCCCAGATTCCCATCCACTTTTGCTTCCCCTACTAATTCTTCCCGGTTTGTGAGCAGCAGGTCAAGAAAAGCTCCCCCCCTAGTTGGCTCCTCTAGCACTTGCACCAGGAAATTGTCCCCTATGCTTTCCAAAAACTTCCTGGATTGTCTGTGCACCGCTGTATTGCTCTCCCAGCAGATATCAGGAAAATTAAAGTCACCCATGAGAACCAGGGCGTGGGATCTAGTAGCTTCCGCGAACTGCCGGAAGAAAGCCTCATCCACCTCATCCCTCTGGTCCGGTGGTCTATAGCAGATTCCCACCACTACATCACTCCTGTTGCTCACACTTCTAAACTTAATCCAGAGACAGTACTGGAACCCAACTAAATGTTAAAAATATCTTAAAATACTAACACTAAAATACTAATAAAAAACTAATCTAAAGCTGACTAAAAACATTTACAACAAACTAAACTACTTGAGTTTAAAGCGGTGGTAAGAGACTGCTAAAGTATTCAGTCTCTACCCTAAGCCTGTGGTTGAAGGAACTAAGAGGTAATTGGTCCACCCTACTCTTTTTTGCCCTCCAGAGGGAGCACACACGGGCATTCAGTGATCATATGCAGACCAACAGGTGATTGCAAACCAAGAAAAAGTTCTGATATCTGGCACTAGGAGGCACACAATACCAAGAGTGGAAGACATGTAAACAACCACTTGATGAAGAATCAAAAGCTTGGAATTATGTAAGGAAACCATAAGAACATAATAAAAGGAATCTACTAAGTTCTTAGGCTTACCAGTCTTTTATATCTTCCCTTCCATATTGATACACTTTTCCCAATTTAATTGCTCATAAAACACATAGCCTAAGTTTTGGCCAAACCAATCCAACTGTGCTAAAAATATATTCTACTGATGCTGAGATGCCTACATAGAAGTCTTTTAAAAATGGACTAAATTCTAAATCCACTGTTCTCTCATCCATAATTTTACTTCCAAAATTTTCTTATGAACAGAACTGATACCTAGACATTTTAACTTCATAGTTTACTGCCCCGATGACCAACATAGCAGAGGAATAAATCTTCTTTGTTTCTTATCTGATGTAGCTGACTGAGAAGCACTAGAAGACGTAGATTTTTCTGAGGCAGTAGAAACCACCAGAGAATTAGCAAGGGGATGCATAAAGAATTCTTCATGAAGAATCTGATAAAGATTGTCCTCATTTTTGGAAATTGCAGACACTTACGCAGGTGATAGACAGATGTCTCTTGCTGCCTCTACAGCAGTTTTCAAACTTTTAGAGCTGAGTTTAGTACCACGCCCTTGAGGTACAGTTTTTGGGCCCTCCCCCTCCCCCTCCCCCCCCGTCCAGACAAAAACAGACACATGCAAAAGTATGCTTGATAGCCCACTTATAAACCCAAGAGGGACCTTAACAGAACTTTAATTAAATTCCCTACACCTGTAAATTTCAAATACACAGATACTTAATGTAAAGGGCACGCCTGTTCCTTTGCAGACAGTTTATCAATTTGTGGTGAGATTTTTTTGAAACCAACACTCTGAGGTTGTCAAGCTGGGCCTTAAAAACTGCTAAGGATGGAGAGTCCACCCACTCCTTAGGTAACCCATTCCAGTGCTTCACCACCCTCCTAGTGAAAAGAATGAGATGAGGCTGGATGCCTAGATCTCTTTCTATGACATCTAAAGTCCTCCACAAGTGGAGCAAGAATCTTCCTCCAGAGGGGATCTAGTCCTTAAAAGTGAAAAAGCCTTCCAGCCTGCCAGACCTGTTAGCACAACACTGAAACTGTTAAAGAGCCATTCAAGTGGTAATGAAGCCATTAACAGGCATTTGCCAACCCCCAGGTATATACTGTCAGTTTCTGATTTTACTGACAAAAACAGTTGTGTATTACTGTAATATTTACTCAGAACATGTTAGTCTACAGGACCTTAGTTTAAAATTTGCTTTAAAAATATTTAATTAGTGTGTCTCTAAAAAAATCCTTGCATAGATTTTTAAATGCACAATCTGAGTATTCATCTTTAGCCTTAAAAACTTGGATCTTCAGACATACAGTTTTTAAAATAAATCCTTCAAAAGATCACCCTTATCTAAAATACACATGCTAGCCCGGGCTGCCATTGGGCATGGGGCATCAGTTTCATAATACTGCATAGGGCCCCATAAATCCTAAGAACGGCCCTACGTGGGCCGGTGGGGGGCTCCAGCTCTCAGCCTCGGGGGCTTCCACTCTTAGCCACAGGGGCTCCTGCTGAGAGCCCTGGGGCAGCGGTGGCTCCTGCTGAGAGCCCCAAGGTAGTGGTGGCTACAGCTGTGAACCCCAGGGTGGCTTCTGCCTGGGGCTCTTGGTGTTAGTCCTGGGGCAGCTGGTAGCTGAGGTTCCTGCTGTTAGACCCCAGGACGGCTCGCAGCTGGGGTCCTGCACTTCAGAACATTCCTCCATGCCCCGTAGGGGACATGCCCCACCCTTTGGAAACCTCTGCTCTACAGACTCACAATAGTAAGCAGCATAGGTCTTTCATTATCTTTAGCCTTTATAACATCCAAAACACATTTTTTCTCACTTGCCATTGATACCAGGTTCAGGGCATCTACGGTCTAGTGCACCATGTTTTGGAATTGTATTAGGTTGTTCGGTGATGATACTCAAGAACACTGTCTCACAAAATTCTCTTGAGGAGAGCAGATATCCTGAATATTAACATCATCATCACGGGCCTCAGATTATTAGTGACCTTAGCTATCAGTGATGATACTAGTGCTGGTGCCTCAACAATAGGGATATCCACAGAACAGCAAACAAAAGAGAGCAAATGAGCCTTTGACATCTTGAGAGGACAGTGGGAGTGAGATGAGGCTGGACAACTAGATCTCTTTCTATGACATCTAAAGTTCTCCACAAGTGGAGCAAAAACCACGTGAAAAAGGCCACATCCTTATGCAGGTGTATGGCATGTTGGAAATAGCAGAGGATGAATAGTCCCTAGAGTCCAAAGCCCCATTATCCAAGAACTATCTGCAAGTGCCTCAGTGTCTATTCCTGAAGTCACCAAAGTTTATTTGATCCATCCCTGGAACTGAAAGCACAAAGTAGGGGAGTGACTGTGAGTTCTTCACCTGACTCACGTACAGTACGAACAAAAGCTAGTGTACTGAGACGTCAGCACGAGTCAGTTGAGGTTGGCGTTAAGATAGGAATTTGAAGGTCTCTTTGGAAATTGCACCGGGACACAGAAATAGTAGTCAGGTCTGTAAATTATGGTGCCAAGGACTCTGGGTCTCAATTCCGGTCTCAAGAGTAATTTTTCTTTTTCTTCTCCTTCAAATATTTTCTCTTCTCCCTATGCTTTAGGGAAGAAGGAAACAGTTGTGGGGCCTCCACATACATTGCTGAAAGTTCTAGTGGGGCAATACTAGCTGTGTAATCATGGGGGACTTCAATTTTTTGGATGTCTTGTGCTGCCAGTACTAAAACATCCTTGGAATTTCTTAGTATTATACATGACAATTTCCTAACTCAAAAAGTATTGCATCCAACACAGGGAAATTCTATATTGGACATCAGCTTCACAGATAACAAGGAACTGATCACAGAACTAAAAATTCCTGGTATCTTAGGTACAAATGATTATAACTTGATCACATTTATAATATGCAAACAGAATAAACTCAAAACCAGTAATATAGATATACCTGGTGTCTTAAAAGAGCCACTTTCACAAAGCTGAAAACAATTATGAGCTAAATCATCTGGGAGGAAGAATTTATTTAGAAAAATGTGACTGACAATTGGGAATGGTTTAAGAACACTTTACTAGATGCCCAAAAAGCCACACTCCCACAATTGAAGTAGAATGGTGTATTGGTTAATAAACCAATGTAGTTTAGAGAGGAAGTGACGGTAGCTATAAAAAATAAATAATGAACATAACAAATGTAAGAAAACACAATGAGGAGTCCTTGTGGCACCTTAGAGACTAACAAATTTATTTGGGCATAAGCTTTTGTGGGCTTAAACCCACTTCATCAGATGCATGGAGTGGAAAATACACAGCACATGAAAAGATGGGAGTTGCCTTACCGAGTTATGGGGAGGGGAGGGTCAGTGCTAACGAGCCAATTCAATTAAGGTGGAAGTGGGCTATTCTCAACAGTTGACAAGAAGGGGTGAATACCAAGGGAGGGGAAAAATCACTTTTGTAGTGCTAATGAGGCCAATGTAATCAAGGTGGACCATTTCAAACAGTTGAAAAGAAGGTGGGAGTATAAGCAGGGGGAAATTAGTTTTTGTAGTGACCCATCCACTCCCAGTCTTTATTCAGGCCTAATTTGATGGTGTCCATTTCAGCAAATCTGATCAACTTGACATTAACACTGGTCCAATAGAATTCTCAGAAGTTCAGGCTGTAAGTAAGAAGCTGAAAAAAAATGGTTACTCACCTTTGTAACTGTTGTTCTTTGAGATGTGTTGCTCATATCCATTCCAATTAGGTGTGCGTGCGCTACGTGCACGGCCGTCAGATAATTTTTACCCTAGCAACACCCAGTGGGTCAGCTGTGGAGCCCCGTGGAGTGGCGTCTCCATGGCGCTTGATATATACCTCAGCTGACCCAGCGCCTCCTCAGTTCCTTCTGGCCGGCTACTCTGACAGAGGGGAAGGGGGGTGGGTTTGGAATGGATATGAGCAACACATTTTGAAGAACAGTTACAAAGGTGAGTAACCGTTTTTTCTTCTTCGAGTGCTTGCTCATATAGATTCCAATTAGGTAACTCCCAAGCCTTACCTAGGCAGTGGGGTTGGAGTGAAACAACATGGATTATAGGACCGCTCTACCAAACGCCATGTCATCTCTGATGCGAAGTGAAAGTATGTACTGAGGACAAAGTCGCAACTCTGCAGATCTCATGGATCAGCACCCGGGTCAGGAACGCCGCTGCCGAAGCCTGGGCCCTTGTGGAGTGAGCAGTGGGGGCGGGGTCAGTACACCAGCCAGATCATAGCAAGCGCGGATGCAGGACATGACCCATGAAGAGATCCACTGAGAGGAGACCAGGAGGCCTTTCATCCGGTCCGCCAGAGCGTCAGCCTGGACAGCTTAGTACGCTCAATGTAGAAGGCAAGGGCCCTAAGGACATCGAGGGAGTGCAGCCACTGTTCCTGGTGACTGGGGTGCGGTTTTGGATAAAAGAATCGGAAGAATAATGTCCTGGCTGATATGGAAGGCCGATACAACCTTGGGAAGAAAGGCCGGGTGAGGCCGAAGCTGCACCTTATCTTTATGGAAGATCATGTAAGGTGGTTCCGAGGTAAGGGCTCTCAGCTCAGAGACCCGCTGCTGACGTGATAGCAACCAGGAAAGCTGTTTTCCAGGAGAGGTAGAGAAGAGAGCAGGTGGCCAGCGGCTCAAATGGGGGCCCCATGAGTCTGGAGCGGACCAGGTTAAGGTCCCATGTGGGGACTGGCTGTCGAATTTGTGGGTAGAGACGGTCCAGGCCCTTGAGGAACCTGCCAACCATGGGATTGGCCAAGACAAAGCAGTCATTCATACCAGGATGAAAAGCCGAGATAGCAGCCAGGTGAACTCTGATGGAGGATGCCGCCAGGCCTTGCTGTTTTCGGTCCAGGAGATATTCCAAAATGAGAGGCACGGACGCCCGGAGAGGGGCGTGTTGTGCTGAGTGCACCAGCACGAAAACCGCTTCCACTTAGCCGTATATGTGGCCTGAGTGGAGGGCTTCCTGCTGCCCATCAGTACTTGCTGCACAGATTCTGAACAGAGAAGTTCTGAAGGGTTTAGCCACGCAGCATCCATGCCGTGAGGTGGAGAGATCGTAGGTCAGAATGGCAGAGGCGACCGTGATCCTGAGTGAGCAGGTCCATAAGAGGAGGCAATGGGACTGGGGCGTCTACAGAGAGCTCCAACAGCGTGGTGTACCAGTGCTGCCTGGGCCACGCTGGAGCTACCAGAATCACTTGCACCCTGACCCTGCGCACTTTGAACAAGACCCTGTACACAAGGGGGAAAGATGTAAAATAGTTGACTCGTCCACGGGAGTAGGAAGGTGTCTGTGAGAGAGCCTGGGGAGCAGCCTTGGAGGGAGCAGAAAGCTGGGTATTTCCGATGCTGCGGGAGGCAAACAGGTCGACCTGGGGAAACTGCCGGCTTTGGAAGATGCATACAGCCCGAGGATCTAGCCACCAGTGGAGGGAGGCTAGGATCCGCTCCGGGATGGTGACCACCAAGTTCAGGCTGTCCCGATCCGGGCGATAGACTGATGCCAGCCAAGCTTGTAACGGGTGGAGTCAAAGTCTGGCGTACCTGGTCACTTATGTGCAGGAAGCCATGTGGCCGAGAAGACTCAAGCAGCTTCTTGATGACGAGGTTGGGAAGCTCTGAAGGCTCCAGATGAGGGCCACAATAGACTGGAAACAAGCGTCCGGCAGGTGGGCTCATGCCTGCACGGAGTCTAGAACCACCCCCATGAATTCTATTCTCTGGGTCGATTTTCCCACATTGAAAAGGAGGACTAACGAACGAAATGTGTCTGTGACCAAGCAGAAGTGGGACTGCACCTGTTCTCTGGTGCGCCCATGGATAAGCCAGTTGTCAAGGTCAGGGTATACCTGCACACACCCTCGACGAAGGAAGGCCGCCACGACTGCCATACATTTGGTGAACACTCGGGGGATCGTGGATAGACCGAAGGGAAGGGCCGTAAACTGATAGTGTTCGCAGTTGACCACAAAGTGCAGGAAGTGTCTGTGCACCGGATGAATCGTTATGTGGAAATACACGTCCTTCATGTCAAGGGCGGTGTACCAGTCTCCAGGGAAGGTATAATGGTGCCCAAGGAGACTATGCGGAACTTCATCTTTACCATGAACTTTTGAGTTCTACGCAGGTCCAGAATGGGGCAAACCTCGCCCTTTGCCTTGGGGATTAGGACATATCGGGAGTAAAACCCCCTGCCCCTTAGCTCCCTTGGGACCTCCTCGATCGACCCCATGGCGAGGAGCGTTTGAACCTCCTGAATAAGGAGTTGCTCGTGAGATGGATTTCTGAAGAGGGACGGGGAAGGAGGGGTGGGAGGGCGGGGAGGAAGAGAATTGGAGAGAGTATCCCACTTCCACCCTGTGGAGGACCCAGCGGTCCAGGGTCATCCAAGACCAAGCACGGTGGAAATGGGATAAACAATTCAAGAAAGGGAGGCAGGATTCTGAATGAGGTCTGGTATGCCATCCTCGGGTGTCCCTTCAAAAAGCCTCTTTTGAGCCAGATGAAGGCTTGGTCGGGACCTGACCTTGTCCTGACGGGGGTTGGAGGACTTCCTCTGCCATTACGTCCCCGCTGCCTATAGAATCCTGCCTTGGCCGAGGAGGATACGGGCGCTGTGGCTGCTGAGGCTTGAAGGGTTTCCGCTGGGCAGGCAGTGTGTGCATGCCCAGGGACTTCATTATTGCCCTTGAGTCTAAGGCTTTGTAGCCTTGAATCTGTCTTTTCCGAAAACAGGCCCTCTCCATTAACGGGGAGCTCCTGCAGTGTCTGCTGAAGTTCCGGTGGTAGGCCAGATGCTTGCAGCCAAGAGATACGCCTCCTGAGGACAAAATACGTGCAGCAGAGTCTGCAGCGTCCAGTGAGGCCTGCAGCGATGTCCGTACCAGTGTTTTGCCCTCTTCCGTCAAAGCCCCAAACTCCTCTCTGTACTCAGGAGGTACTAACTCCTTATATTTCAGCATGGAGTTCCAGGATTTAAAATTGTAACGGCTCAGGAGTGCCTGCTGATTAGCGTTCCTGAGCACAAGTCGCCCCAAGGAATAAACTTTGTGCCCAAACAAATCAAGGCGCTTGGCATCCTTCGATTTGGGTGCTGGGGCTTGCTGTCCATGCCGTTCTCTCTCGTTCACTGATGCCACCACAAGTGAACAGGGCTGTGGGTGGGTGAACACATAGTTATAACCCTGTAGGGGACAAAGTATTTTCGCTCCACTCCCTTAGCAGTCAGGGGGATGGACGCAGGTGTCTGCCAGATTGTTCTGGCGGTGGTTTGGATGGTCTGAATAAGGGGTAGGGTGACCCTTGATGGAACTTCTGCAGACAGAATATCCACCACTGGGTCCTCCACCTATACCACCTCCTCCACCTGCAGGTTCATGTTCCACGCCACCCTGTGCAGGAGGTCCTGGTGAGCATGGAGGTCTATCGGAGGGGGACCTGAGATTGCAGTGCCTGCCACCTCCTCGTCATGGGAGCAGGAGGAGGAGGCCGCAGGGGGAAGAGGGTCATCCAGGGCCTCTTGCGGGGCTGGGCCCGGCTGTCCTGTGCCAGCTATCTCAGGGCCTGGACCAGGAACTGGTGTTGGGGGAGGTCCTGAAGTGGGGAGGGAAGCCACCACTGTCTCCATGCCTCCCAGGGCGGGCCGACTGGCAGCAGCTTCTGGCACTCATGGCTTGGACGGGGCTGATCGAGAAGCCCTAGACGGAGCACCCTGGGCCTGGTGGTACACCCAGGGCATCCAGAACGGCCACTGAGGGGGCCCTTGAACTGGACCCTGCTCCTGCGCTTGCCAATGCCCAGCCCCTGAGTCCAGGCAGCTATGGTCAAAATGGCAGCGTTCGGAGAAACGCAACCCTGCTTCCGATCCCGAAGAACGAGAAGTGGAACGTGAGGGCCACGGTGGTGTGTAGTGGATCTGCGTCGGGTCACATCTGTGAGGTGAAGGGGAACGGTGCTGCAACGCTGGGGAGCGGTGCTGGAACCTGGACCGGTATTAGGACCTGGAATGGCGCCTGGATCTGGACCTGGGTTGAGATGATGACCGGCGGCGAGAGCAGTGTCGGGTCTGGGATCTGCTCCTTGATGGCGATCAGCAGGCAGATCGGCGCCGCGACTGGGACTGGTGCTAGGAGTCAGAGCGGTTCCACGAGTATGACCGGCGCCACGAATGAGAACGGTGGTGGGACTACGAACGGCAGCGGAAGTGGGAATGGTGCCAAGAACGGGATCAGTGCCATGGCTCGACTGACGGGTGGATTAGGGGCGGCTTGCCTCGGACGGTGCCGCACGTACAAGAACCAGTGCCTTGGCATGAGGCTGAGGGGATGCCGATGCTGTCATGGCAATAAGATCCCTTGCAGCAGCAAAGGTATCCGGCGTGCACGGCAACTGGACCTCAACCACGCTGCGTGTCGGGGAGTCTAGAGGCACCGGACTCAATGGCTCTCCCCTCAGGGCCAGTGTCAACAGTGCCAAAGCCATAAGCTGTGCCCCTAGATGTTCCCCTGTGGGATGAGTCTCCATGGGTGGTTCCAGGGAGACTGGTCTCTGAGGCAGGCCGGCCACCCTTTTCCGGCGCCGCTTCTGGCCAGGAGAATGGGAGCAGTGCCAGGCTGATGAAGTCAGTTGTGGTGCCGAGGAGCATCGGTGCCGCGGTTCTCGTTCAGAGTCGAACCACGGTGCAGCTCCTACCGCTGCCATTGGGGTGCTGCGCACCGAGGCGCTCGGTGCTGGATCTTGGCATGCCACAGGAGGCTGAGGACTAAGAGCCGCCTCCATGAGGAGCTGTTTTAAATGAAAGTCCCACTCCTTCTTAGTCCGGGGATGAAACCCTTTGCAGTTCCTGCACTTGTCTGCTTGATGAGACTCCCCCAGACCCTTCAGGCAAGAGTCATGGGGGTTGCCTGTTGGCTTAGGCTTAGAGCAGGAACCGCAGGACTTGAATCCTGGACCCTTGGGCATGAGCCCAAGAGAAAAATCAGGCAGGAGGGGAAACCCCCCGCACCCTCACTAATACTAACTATAACTATCAAGAACTATAACTATTAACTGTAAACTATTAACAAGAAACTATGCTAGGGAGAGTGGAGAGCAACAAAGCAGAACTCCACAGTTCTAACGACCGTTATGGGCAGTAAGAAGGAACTGAGGAGGTGCTGGGTTGGCTGAGGTACATTTCAAGCGCCATGAAGGCGTCACTCCAGGGGGCTCCACAGCCGACCCACTGGGTGTTGCTAGGATAAAAATTCTCCGATGGCCATGCACGCGGTGCGTGCACACCTAACTGGAATCGATATGAACAAGCACTTGAAGAACAAAGCGGCAGGAGACAATCAAATTACAGCAGAAATGCTAAAAGCACTTGATACCATCAACCTAACAAAACTGACAGAACTGTTTAATGAATTCTGAGAAAAAAGGGACGACTCTGCCCAGTAGAAACATGGAGTCATTGTCAGAATATCCCCAAAGGGTGATCTCACTGACTGTAACAACTGGAGAGGAGTTACTCTACTACTCTTTGTTGTAAGGAAAGTCTTCTGTGGTGTGATACCACACAGGATGAAAGAGACAGTGGATCCAAAGCTTAGAAAAGGACAAGCTGGATTCAGGTCCAAGAAATCCTGTGTGCATCATATATTCACGTTAAGGACCATCATAAGAGAAGTTGATAGTAATGAATATAAATCAGAAGATATCAATTTTCTACAATTCCTAAGGGAAGCAAAGGGACACCAGGAGAAATCTATGGCCAGCAACAAGGAGTTTTTAAGCTATACTAGAAACAAAAAGAATCCTAGTAGTGGTACTTGTCCATTACTAAATAGAAAGGGTAGAATTATCAATAATAATGCAGAAAAGGTAGAAGTGTTCAATAAATATTTGTTTTGTATTTGTGAAAAAACAGATGATGTAGTCATAACATACGATGATGATAACACTCTTTCCATTCCACTAGTATCTCAGTAGGATGTTTAATAGTAAGTACTAGAGACTTTTTTTAAATCTGCAGGTCCAGATAACTTGCATCCAAGAGTTTTAAAAGAGCTGGTTGGGGAGCTTGTTGGACCGTTAATGTTGATTTCTAATAAGGCTTGGAATACTGGGAAAGTTCCAGAAGATGAGAATAAAGCTAATGTGCCAATATTTAATAAGGTCAAATGGAATCACCTGAGTAATTTTAAGCCTGTCAGTTTTACATAAGAACATAAGTGATTTCTCACCTGCCATTAATACTTCAATCCCAGGCTACAGAATGGTGCGGATGACATGGGACTCGATTAATAAAGAATTAAAGGGAGGGTAATACAATGAATGCCAATCAAAATGGGTTTGCAGAAAATAGATTCTGTGACACTAACTTGATATCTTTTTTTGATGAAATTACAAGTTTGGTTGAGAAAGGTAATAGTGTTGATATAATATACTTAGGCTTCTGTAAGGCATTAGACAATTTATTTAAAAACTAGAATATAAAATTAACATAGCACACATTAAATGGATTAAGAGCTGAGTAACTGATAGGTCTCAAAATGTAACAGTAAACAAGGAATCATCATCGAACGGGTGTGTTTCTAGTGGGTTCCCACAGGAACTGGTTCTTTGACCTATGCTCATCAACATTTTTATCAATGACCTGGAAGAAAATATATCATCACTGATAAAGTTTGCAGATGACACAAAAATCAGGGAGCAGTAAATAATAGCAGTAAAGAGGATAGATGTAACAAGAACCTTTTAATGTTCACATCACTTAACTTTTAACTTTATTCTAAATTTGCATTCATAGACCAGGATTAGAGTGTAAAGTTTCTAATATAAAAACATTCTAATATGTGTTTTATTAATGTAAATATTTCAGAGTGACACAGAAATTCAACTAAAATCTGGAAAAAAACAATAAACTTCAGGTTTTTCACAATTCAGGCTGGATAACTACTTACTTCTTAATCTCATACTTATTTGACATCCACATCTTTCATCAGCTGTCCCACAAGCCTGAAAAAGCCTGTGTGGTCTGGGGCTGCCCAGCCCCTGTTAGGGAGAACCAGAGCAGGAAAAGTTCCTGGCCTTACTGAAGCATCAGAGGGACCTAAAAACACCGCAGACACCCCCACATACGTACAAAGTGCTGTATAGGAAGTGGAAGGCTTTTGTGCCCTGCTATCACCCAATAGGGGGACTGGTAGCTTCCAGCTGCTGCCTCCACAAAGTTCTTTACAGATGTGGGGGGAAATAATATAAGATTGGAGGAACGGCTACTTGATTCTTCCAGAAGCTTACAGAAGAAGGAGGCAACTGCCTCCAACAAAGACTTCTCAAGGTAAAGGATTCCTGGAGACTTTTGGGGTGATATGGTCATACAGGGAACATGGATGGATGGATAACATATTCGGGGCCAGAATAATTTATTTTAAAATATAATACAAAGATCATCTTATTATCCTAAAGATGGTAACCTCAAAAGATACAAGTGCTAGCTCTGATTTTATCTTACATTATATCAGGCGGAACATGGAAAGATGCTAGAAAGTAATATGGTTTAGGTCAGAGGTGGGCAAACTATGGCCCGTGGGCCACATCTGGCCCACGGGACTGTCCTGCTCAGCTCCTGAGCTCCCGGCCAGGGAAACTAATCCCCGGCTCCTCCCCTGCAGCGCTGCTGCTGCGCCGCCAGTGCTCTGGCCCGCTGCTCCTCCTGGGCAGCGCGGGTGGCGTGGCTGGCTCAAGTGGGGCTGCGAGCTCTTGCTGCTCAGAGCAGCATGGTAAGGAGGTGGGGAGTGGGGGGGGGGAGTTGGATAAGGGGCAGGGGGTCCCGGGGGACAGAGGACAGGGAGCGGTTGGATGGGGCGGAGGTTGGATAGGCGTGGAAGTCCCAGGGGGCTGTCAGGGGGCAGGAGTGTGGACAGGGGTTGGGGCAGTCAGGGGACAGGGAGGGGGGGTTGAATAGGGGGTGGGGTTCTGGGGGCTGGTTGGGGTGGGGGGTCCCAAGAGGAGGCAGTCAGGGGACAAGAAGCAGGGGGGTTGGATGGGTCAGGGGTTCTGAGGGGGGCAGCCAGGGGGCAGGAAGTGGGAGGGGGTTGAGAGGGGGTGAGGGCCAGGCCGTTTGGGGAGGCACAGCCTTCCCTACCCAGCCCTCCATACAGTTTTGCAACCCTGATGTGGCCCTCGGGTCAAAAAGTTTACCCATCCCTGGCTTAGGTGAATCTCCTTAGTAAGTACAGCAAATGGACATTCTGCATAAAAATCCACTTCCATTGGGATTCTTACATTTTTTAAATTTAGAATTATGTAAATGTTAAAAAATGAATTTTCTTACTAGCATCATGTGGCCACCTGGTTGCCGAAAGACTCTAGCAGCCCTTGTAGTGTGTTCTACAGCTTCCTTAAAGAACACCATTGAAGTCTGGGGAAGCAAAAAAGACAAGCTCACTTTAATAAGAAAGCAGCTGCACATGGCAAGTGATATTTACAGTAGGTAAGTAAGGGGAAGGGGCTAACCCTGGGAAACATACCAACAAGAACTGGGAGAGACAGCTCAATTCCCATAACTAGAAAAGTTATAATAGATATTTATTTCTTTTCCTTCCTATCCTCTTGA
Source organism: Lepidochelys kempii (assembly GCF_965140285.1). Classification (NCBI taxonomy): domain Eukaryota; kingdom Metazoa; phylum Chordata; order Testudines; family Cheloniidae; genus Lepidochelys; species Lepidochelys kempii. Next base: position 159,726,778 of record NC_136382.1, read on the forward strand.
CTGCCTCTCTCAAAGTCACTTACAAGAGATCCTCATGCTGCTACCCATATTGCCACTAATGCGCTCTGTCCATTCTACCCAACAATACCCTACTCAGTTTGCAAAAACAAGTGCTATAAATTACAATCTGCTCTCTGTTACAGTGGTGCAGCCCCAATGAAGTTAATTAGCATTATAACCATGTATGTGAGAGGATGATTTAGTGTCATGTGGACAGAGTGGATTTACAGTAGTGCAGAAGAAGATGGATGGACTAACTGCAGTGGGGACAACCAAAATGACCAAAAATCTCTTGCTCCTTGACTCTCTTCAGTGAGCTTCGTGGTCAGCAGAGGGGATTACTTTTTGGGAAATGGAGGGAGATGAGGCGGGGAGGGAAGTTTATGGAAGTATCACTATATGAACCAGTGAGGTAGTCACTAAAAACAAATTGTTAGAACTCCAGAAGATCTTAGGCAGAGATAATTAACTAGTTTATATAAGGCACCAAACCTTTGCCCCAAATTTTTATGATTTAGTAAAGCTTTTCTCCTCATTATTTTTCAATTTTGTGCAGCATCAGGGCACAGTCCTGATCTCACTGATGTCAGTGGTAAAATTTCTATTAACTGAAATGGGGCCAGGATGTCACCCCTGAGCTTGGGACAGGAAGCAAATTCACTGAAATACTTTGTGAAAGACTGTAATTCTTGCCTGATCAGAAGCAAAAATAGACTTGCTTAACTTTTAGTTAATGAAGATGTTGGTGTGGAAATTTCCTTGGTTTTTGTTTTTTAAATGTGTTGAAACTATTGTGGGGATAGCAATGGTCTATGGGGAACAGGGAGGCAACATCTGAAAATAGGAGCACATAGCAGAGTTAGACATATCTGCTGACTTCTTTGGGCAGAAATAAAACTTGTGATGATGGTTAGCCAAATAACTTGTCTTCTGATTAATTTTTAAATTTAAAAAAGAAGCCTGTGGCTGAGATGTGATGCTAATATAGTGTTTATTATTTTGAAAAAAATATATACTTCAATATATTGTATATACTTCTGTCCGTATCAGTATGCAAGTAAGTATGCAACTATTAATTTCAACTTGAGCATATCTGCAGGCAGAATTTGGTCTGTATACCATATAACAGCCATGACGCAAGCAAATAAGCAAATAAGTTGATGTTTACCCCTTTGCCTGTTCTCACTAAAAAACTCTGGTCTGCACCCGGCTATCTCTTGCAAGTAATATAGCAACCTCCTCCTATCTAGCTCTAAGCCTTGCTCTTTTCCCTTCTCCAATCAATTCAATATGCTACAGCTAAATTATTCTTCCTTGCTGTCCATGTCAATTGTCTCTATCACTCAATTTATTCTAGTTCCTTATCCTCACTTTCAAGACTCTACATGTTGCCATCCTAACCTACATCTCAGCACTTATTTCTCCCTATTCCTCTTTTTATTTGGCACTCTGCCAACCCCACTCTTTTTAATGGCCTCAGCACTGCTTCTCCCCTAACAGCATGCTGGGAGCTTGTGGGAAGCTGTGCTCTACAGCATACAGGAGACACGAACACCATATACAAGTCTGACAAATCAACTCCAACTATGGTGTAACCATATCAGTGTATCTCTGAATTTGGGGAACTCTGCACTGACATGTACAGAGATGTGAAGGCAGACTTTGTGCTATGGATCATTGGTAACAATTCAGTTAGTGAAATTCTCTGGTAACACTTTTAAAGTGTATTATTACTTATTAAATTAATAAGAAAAGAGGTCCTATTTTAAGGCTTTAAGAGACATTTCATTAATAGTGAGAATAGGAAAGTAAAGATAACTCCATTACGACACTGTAAAACTATTCTGGTGACAAAAATAATGAAATGTTGTCATGCATTTTTCATATAATGTTGTCCTTTGGCAACATTAAACATTTATTTAACATTAAAAATGTTAAATTAAGAAAGGCTAGCATTGTTTAACTTTCAATTGGGGAAAAGGAGGGATTTTTTTAAAAAAATACTGTTTTAATTTAAAATCTAGTTTTGACATTATTTCTCGTCTCACTGAGTTGATTCATAACGAGTGGTTGGTAGAAAGAAGGATAAGACCACATGCCATATGGTAAGTAGGCTTTGAAATTGGAGGCTAAACTAATGAAATACTTTTTCTTATGATAGCTTCTATGATTTAGTGGATTTCATATTATTCTTTTTGAGTAGGGAGAGTTTAACTTTGTCTAGTGATGGTCAGTAACACACATTTCAGAGTAGCAGCTGTGTTAGTCTGAAGCTTTTCTGTTGCAAAATTGCCACCCTTAAATCTTTTACTGATTGGCTGGAGAGGTTAAAGTGTTCTCCTACCGGTTTTTGAATGTTATGATTCCTGATGTCAGATTTGTGTCCATTTATTCTTTTGTGTAGAGACTGTTCGGTTTGGCCAATGTACATGGCAGAGGGGCATTGCTGGCACATATCACATTGGTAGATGTGCAGTGAACGAGCCCCTGATGGCGCGGCTAATGTGATTAGGTCCTATGATGGTGTCACTTGAATAAATACGTGGACAGAGTTGAATCGGGCTTTGTTGCAAGGATAGGTTTCTGGGTTAGTGTTTTTGTTGTGTGGTATGTGGTTGCTGGTGAGTATTTGCCTCAGGTTGGGGGGCTGTCTGTAAGCGGGGACTGGTCTGTCTCCCAAGATCTGTGAGAGTGAGGGATCATTTTTCAGGATAGGTTGTAAATCTTTGATGATGGGTCAGTAACACAGTTTCGTTGGTGAGAGACTATTTATTTATAGGCTTATATTGGTGCTCATCATATAGTACCTGTGTGTGTCCCATACTTTAATGAATTTATCTGCACAGAATCCTTGTGCCATGTTCCAGAAGGGAAACTGAGACCAGAGAGAATAAGTGATCTGTCTAAAGTCATCATGGAAGTCTGATACCAGAGCTAGAAATAGAACCCAGATCTCCTGAATCCCAGTCCAGTGCATTAACCATAAGATCATCCTTGAAAATAATAAAACACAAATAAGTAGCTCTCCTGGACTACATTTTCAAGTAAAACACATCTGGGCACCTGCCATGCTTGCAAAATTCACACTTGTGTACTTAAATACTCACCGCTCGCAGAAATCAAGTAACTGGGTACTATAATCATTATCCAGATTGCACGTACAAATGTAAACTAGGTATATTATTTTTTTATCACAACTTACATGCCTATACTTGAAAAAACAGCATTTTGGCATGCTCAAAATATTTCTAAAATGTTCTCTTCAGAATTTTAGTTTAATAGCTACAGATAACAAGCCATCTGTTTTCTATACCTTAGAATTCATTGAATTCATTTTCATTTGGAATTCTTCCAAGACAGAAACAAGTTTTTTATAGTTAGTGATATTTTGATAGATTTTACTTCCAAGAGATGTGTTCATATCCAGAAAATCCACAAAGATGGTAGACTCCTCCATCAATTTTTCTTTGGTCCATGTGATCTATTAAAAATACAGTTCAACCTATTAATCTCACTATTTTATATGTTAGAAAGCAATGTTCACTGCTGCTCATAAATCAAATGGTAGTTCTGCCTATTATTGTTTCCCCACAGTTCTCATTATTAGACCCTCATTTCAGTTGCTCATAACTTTGCCATATTTAACTGTTTGGATTGAAATTGTCCCTACTGGATATCTGTCTAATGATGATTTTTTTTTTAAATTTTCAGCTAGAAGGGTCCAGCCATTTCTGTGAATGAAATTAGGGAAAGTACATTATTTTTGTCATGTTAAATTGGTGACCTTTTCATCTCAAAGATCTAGTGCCTCCATGCTTTGGAGCAGGAACTTTAAATTTCGCAGGTGGTGTTTTGTGTCAAGGATTTACCTTTTCCTGTTACTTTAAAAATCCATCCAAATTTGACAGAGTTATAAATCTCTGAAAAATCTCAGGTTGCACTTGCTCAGTAGAATTTAGAAGATAAAATCTCTGAAGATTCTATCCTCAGTGAACATGCTCCAGCCCCTCACAGCTCCAAGCACTGACAAGAGTGCGCACATGATAACCTCACAGAGTGAAGGAGCATGCCTGTAAATGCTGCTCTCAGCTTTTCTGTGATAGAGTAGGGTGAGACACCAGAACTGAGAGCATGAAGACTGTCTCTCGTGTGCTCTCAATGAGGCCCTTTCTGGCTGCCACGCAGTGTTGAGAAAGAAGAGGCCTGACTGGACTGTAGAAGAGACTAAAGTCAGACCAGGGAAGATGGAAAGAAATAGGTTAGGACAAGGATCCTAGTGAGACTGGGACTGGGCGGGGGGTGTGGGAGGAGGGAATGTAACTCCCTGGGGGAACCAGGTGAGGAAGTTTGAGACTGGAACTGATTGGACAAAGACTGGGACAAAGAGCTTGTGGGGAGAGGGAAAACTATGACTGGCTGTGCAAGCAGACTAGGAGCTGGGGTGGAGACTGAGATTGGAAGCTGATGAGGAAAATATGGGTGGATGACTGGGAACCAGTTGGCAGTGGGAAGAGGGCACTAAGATCAGAAAAGATAATGGAGGAGAGATGGGGCTGGCTGGACAATAAGACCGGGAGCCTTTGTATGTGTTTGTGTGTGTGTGTGGGGGGGTGTGAAACAAGGGTGGTAGGAAGACGGGACACAGATGAGAATCCAGGTTATGGGGAAAAGAACTGAGGTTGACTGGGCAAAGGGCCTGGGACAGGTTGCTGTGGGGGATGGGAGACTGAGATTAGATGAGGACCTGATGGAAGCAGACTGGGAGCCAGTGGGGGGAGGAACAGAGTAAAGACTGGAGGCTGGTTCAGGAGAGGGGAGCGATCAGATGAGGACCCCAGAGGACTGAACTGGGCAAGGATACTGAGACTAGGATGAGATGACTGAGGAGTGGACAGTAGGACCAGGCAGCCAAGGAGAATGGGACTTGGAGAAAAAGCTTTTGGTGGGTAAGTAATAGGATTGTGAGAGGGTCAGTTTGGAAGAGAGGGGCAGAAAGGGTCAAGCAAGAGGGAAACAGGGAAAAATTTCTCTATTAGAGCACATTCCACTCCACAGCCCTGAACAGAATTCAAGATTCTGGAGTCTCTCACCATTCCTTTGCTGTCAGCAAATATATGTGAAACCAACTGAAGAAGTGCATCTCACTCCCTTCTAGAGCTAGTCCATATATAGCATGATGAGCTACTATTGCTATTAGTTACTCAGTTAGCTCAAGAGGCAGAGGTCTGTATAGTGGATATGAAGCTTCCAACCCTGATGATGCAGCATGTGGGTGTCACTATGAAGCTATATGATGAAACTTCCGTTTTTTTCAGGTTTTTTTAAACAAAGGAAATGACACAAAAACTACATTAAAATAACATTATTAAGGTTGCAAAATTAAGCACTCAGAGTTAGGAATGATAGAAATAAGGCTGACTGCATCATAATGCAGGTTCAACGAGGAGTGATCAATGGCTCCATGTCTAGTTGGCAGCTGGTATCAAGTGGAGTGCCCCATGGGTTGGTCCTGGGGCTGGTTTTGTTCAATATCTTCATTAATGCTCTGGAGGATGGCGTGGATTGCACCCTCAGCAAGTTTGCAGATGACACTAAATTGGGAGGAGTGGTAGATACGCTGGAGGATAGGGATAGGATACAGAGGGACCTAGACAAATTAGAGGATTGAACCAAAAGAAATCTGATGAGGTTCAACAAGAACAAGTGCAGAGTCCTGCACTTAGGATGGAAGAATCCCATGCACTGCTACAGCCTAGGGACCGAGCGGCTAGGCAGCAGTTCTGCAGAAAAGAACGTAGGGGTTACAGTGGATGAGAAGCTGGATATGAGTCAGCAGTGTGCCCTTGTTGCCAAGAAGGCCAATAGCATTTTGGGATGTATATGTAGGAGCATTGCCATCAGATCGAGCGACATGATCATTCCCCTCTATTAGGCATTGGTGAGGACTCATCTGGAGTACTGTGTCCAGTTTTGGACCCCACACTACAAGAAGGATGTGGAAAAATTGGAAAGAGTCCAGTGGAGGGCAACAAAAATTATTAGGGGGCTGGAGCACATGATTTATGAGGAGACGCTGAGGAAACTGGGATTATTTAGTCTGCAGAGGAGAAGAATGAGGGGGGATTTGATAGCTGCTTACAACTTGAAAGGGGGTTCCAAAGAGGATGGATCTAGACTGTTCTCAGTGGTAGCAGATGACAGAACAAAGAGTAATGGTCTCAAGTTGCAGTGAGGGAGGTTTAGGTTGGATATTAGGAAAACTTTTTCACTAGGAAGGTGGTGAAGCACTGGAATCCGTTACCTAGGGAGGTGGTGGAATCTCCTTCCTTAGAGGTTTTTAAGGCCCGGCTTGACAAAGCCCTGGCTGGGATGATTTAGTTGCTTTGAGCAGGAGGTTGGACTTGATGACCTCCTGAGGTCCCTTTTATTCCTGATGTTCTATGATTCTATAACTCACTATACCAATGAGACTATACCAATGAAACAGACACAGCACGTTAGAATTGTGAAGCCTTTAGCCTATTTTGCCGGTACTGGAGATGGTGAAAAGTGCTGAGCCCCATCCGAAGACCTCTACTCCCCCCTACCCCAGGCAGCAGCCGTCAGTGACTGATTTGCACAGGATTGATGGGAAGGCTCAGATTTTTTCAGGGAAGCCTGAGGTCTTTCAGAGCCAGAAGACCTTTTAGTTCCTGGAGTAGTGTCTCTCATAATCAAAGCACTAGTTGAAACCAAGAAGACTGCTTATTAGGAGAGAGCTCAGAGTCCAAGATACAGACATGGACTTCTCCATGAAAAATAATTTAAAATGGCATCATATATCTTTTCAACATGCTTAGAAAGACAGTTTTAAATAGTACACTTACTAGGTATATGGGTTACTCTGAAATAAGAAGGCATATCGAATGTGCATCATTAGCAAGCACAGCTGTCTTGCATCCTGGGCATATTTTAAGCCTAGGGATTTGCATTCTGCCGTCAGACCTACCCTTGTTATTTAGGCAAGACTGAAAGAAGAAGAGACTCCCAACCCCACCCTTTTTTTTTAAACTCAACGGGCTTAAATGAAACTTAACAACAAACTAATGAACTGATAACTCTTTTTTTTAGACAAAGAAAATGCAGTAGATCTAATCTACCTGGATTTCAGTAGGCATTTCATACAGTTCCACATGGGAAATTATTAGTTAATTTGAAAAGATGGTGTCATAAATATAAAGGGAAGGGTAAACACCTTTAAAATCCCTCCTGGCCAGAGGAAAACCCCTTTCACCTGTAAAGGGTTAAGAAGCTAGGATAACCTCGCTGGCACCTGACCAAAATGACCAATGAGGAGACAAGATACTTTCAAAGCTGGAGTGGGGGAGAAACAAAGGTTCTCTCTGTCTGTGTGATGCTTTTGCCGGGGACAGAACAGGAATGGAGTATTAGAACTTAGTAAGTAATCTAGCTAGATATACATTAGATTCTGTTTTGTTTAAATGGCTGAGAAAATAAGCTGTGCTGAATGGAATGTAGATTCCTGTTTTTGTGTCTTTTTGTAACTTACGGTTTTGCCTAGAGGGATTCTCTGTGTTTTGAATCTGATTACCCTGTAAGGTATTTACCATCCTGATTTTACAGAGGTGATTCTTTTACTTTTTCTTCTATTAAAATTCTTCTTTTAAGAACCTGATTGCTTTTTCATTGTTCTTAAGATCCAAGGCTTTGGGTCTGTGTTCACCTATGCAAATTGGTGAGGATTTTTATCAAGCCTTCCCCAGGAAAGGGAGTGTAGGGTTTGGGGAGGATTTTGGGGGGAAAGACGTTTCCAAGCGGGCTCTTTCCTGGTTATATATCAGTTAGACGCTTGGTGGTGGCAGCAATAAAGTCCAAGGTAAAAAGGAAAATAGTTTGTACCTTGGGGAAGTTTTAACCTAAGCTGGTAAAAATAAGCTTAGGGGTTTTCATGCAGGTCCCCACATCTGTACCCTAGAGTTCAGAGTGCGGAAGGAACCTTGAAAGATGGGGATTAATACAAGAATTGAAAAGTGAGTAAGGAACTGGTTAAAGACTACAACAGTTCATACTGAAAGGTAAACTGCTAGGCTTGAGGGAGGCTACTAAGGGAGTTCTTCAGGGAATAGAGTTATGGGAATATCATATAAGATGATCTGGAGGACCTTGAAAACTGGAGTAATAGAAACGGGATGAAATTTAATAGTGCAAAGTCATGCACTAAGGGACTAAGAATTTTTGCTATAAACTGGGGACATATCAATTGGAAGCAACGGAGGAGGAGAAAGACCTGGTTCTACTGGTCGACCACAGGATGACTGTGAGCCACAATGTGATTTGGCTGTGAAAAAGGCTAATGCAATTCTAGGATGTATGAGATGAGGTATTTCCAGTAGCAATAGGGATGTGTTATTACCATTATATAGTCATTGGTTCTTCTTTTGTATGACATTTGAAAAGCAACAGGATGGGATTATACTTGAATTTTAAGATTTGAAAGCCATTCTAATGTTTCTGGGATAAGCTAGGTGGATCTTCCTACTACCACCACTGTAAGCGTAAATGGGACAGTTGTTTGTGATGTCACATGATTTGTACCTCACCACAGTCCCAATTTGGTGATTCTTTGATTTTCCATTTGTGGAGGAAATATTCTGACCTGGCGATGAGACCTCATCTGGAATACTGTGTAATTCTGGTCTCCTGTGTTTGAAAAAGATGATTTCAAACTGGAAAAGGTGCAGAGAAGTGCTACTAGGATGATCAGAGGAGACTTAAGGAGCTTTGTTTAGCCTAACAAAATGAAGGCTGAGGGGATATATGATTACTCTCTTCAAATACATCAGAGGGATAAGGCAGGGAGAGAAGTTATTTAAGTTAAGCGCCAATGTTGCCACAAGAACAAATGGATCTAAACTAGCCATCAACAAGTTTTGGCTTGAAATTAGACAAAAGTTTCCAACCACCAGAGAAGTGAAGTTTTGGAACAGTCTTCCAAGGGGAGCAGTGGGGGCAAAAAACATAAATGGGTTCAAGACTGAGCTTGGCATGTTTATGGAGTGGATGGTATGATGAGATTGCCTACAATGGCATGTGGCCCACCTGTGACTGATAGTAGCATATATTCCTAATGGCTGGAAATGGGACACTAGATGGGAAGGACTCTAAGTTATTACAGTGAATTCATTCCCAGGTGTCTGGCCGGTGGGTCTTGCCGATATGCTCAGGGTCTAATTGATGGCCATATTTGGGATTGGAAGGGAATTCTACCCCAGTGCAGATTGGCAGAGACCCAGGATGGTGAGTTGTTTTCCTTCCTCTGAAGCATGGGTCATGGGTCACTTGTTGGTTTAAATGTGAGCAAATGGTAACTTGAAGTCTTAATCATGATTTGAGGACTTCAGTTAACTCAGCCAGAGGTTATGGGTCTATTACAGGAGTTGGTGGGTGAGGTTCTGTGACCTACGATGTGCAGGAGGTCAGACTAGATGATCACGATGGTCCCTTTTGGCTTTAAAGTCTGTGACTCTAACTATCTATTACCCTAATTCTAAGCAAGGCGGCAGTAGGACACTAGTTCTGACTTGCTGCCATGGGAGGTTAGAAGGAACTGAGTGGCAGGTTGGGGCTTCAGCACTCTTTATAATCTCGCTGTAGGTGGCATGAGGGTGTACAAGGTGCATGGACACCACTAATGGACACTGCGGACTAAAAGATGCACAAGATGCATACACCTTCAGTGGGATCTGTGTAGACAGTTGCTTGAAGAAGAAATTGCTCTTTGCTGCTTACAGGACTAGTTTAATCCATTCAGCTCTCATGTTTAGATTCAATTAAGTGTTCAACCATTAAGACCATTTCAAATAAAGAAAGTATTTTTGTCATTCAAGAGTGCCTTTGACAAGAAATAGTGTATTCTAAGGACAGCATCTTTATCATTTTGCAGCAAAATACAGAAATTTAGCATGGCTGGCTGGCTGTAACTTGTAATGCTGTTTTTCTCTTGAGCATTACGGTTTTTTTTGCTAGCATCTTTAAAAAAGGATTTGAAGTAAAGGGTATACAAATCAACAATGTATTGTATGTTCTCTAGCATTTAAAATGAAATCTTTACTTTGTAAATGACAATCACTTCTCACCAATAATATCAATTTATTATAGATGTATGGCAAACAGATGACTACTCTATTTTGCATTTATATCTCTATCAATTGATCAGTATTTTTTTTTAAATGTTCACTGTATTTATTAAAATGTTCACTATTCTATTTTAGGAGATTTGTAACTCCCAAACCACACATATTAAAATAAAAACGTTCCTGTATTTGGTTTACAAAACCTGATGCAATTGTAGGCATACATTTTGTTCTGTGTGTAACCCACCGACTTGGTACAGCTAACACAAGTTCTAGACATAAGATCGGTCTCCTTCCAGGGAAAAACAAACATATTGTAATCCATCACAACCTATTTGAAGGGACATGGTGAAGACTGATAGGCCATGAAACTGATTTACCTTGGTAATAATCCTATCAAAAATGACTGATCTTCCAGATGTTTTCTGTGCATTTCAATTTCCAATTAACTTTTGCAAATGCAAGAAAACATTTAAAAATACTGTAGCATGCAACTTTTCAGACACACACACACACACAACATAACATGCAGTCTATTAGAGAAAAACTACAAGAGAAATATTTCAATGATTAGTTGTTTATCATTAATTCCCTGGTGACTTACATATTACTAATTACATTTGATTCTTCCTGTAAAACTGCTTTCTTCAACTTGCCACGTTCAAAACATGGTACAACCTTAGAAGCCGACAATCTGCCTAATGTTGAACGTGGTTAAATATAAAACAGTGAAATGTGTCTTGCAGTTGGAGTTGTTTTTGTTCTTGCAAACTGTTATCGGATAGCTAGTTAAACTCCAATGGCCAGTTCTTCAGCTGGTGTAAATTGATGTAGCTCTACCGAGGTCAATGGGGCTGCACCAATTTAAGGCAGCCAATGTTAATCTGGCACCAGATGTTAAAGGCATGTTAATGCCTTGGAAGGCTACATTTAGCACTGTGCTAATAATTGGTCAAATTGTGAAGTTATTTGAAAAATACAGCATTTCATCTTGGATTATGATCTTGTCAAATCTCATAGACTAAGCAGGGTTAAGCCAAGTTGATATCTGTAAGGCCTGGTCTACACTGGGGGGGGGGGGTGGATCGATCTAAATTACGCAACTTCAGCTATGAGAATAGCATAGCTGAAGTCGACGTATCTTAGATCGACTTAGAATTATTTACTTTGCATCCTCGCAGCACGGGATCGATGGCCGCCGCTCCCCGTCGACTCCGCTTCCACCTCTTGCCATGGTGGAGTTCCGGAGTCGACGGCAGGGTGATCGGGGATCAATTTATCGTGTCTACACTAGACACGATAAATCAATCCGATAGATCGATCACTACCCGCTGATCCAGCGGGTAGTGTAGACGTGGCCTAAGCGTGTACACTATGGAAAACTGAGTGACATAGGAAGCAGTGTTGGTGTTTTTTATAAAATAATTCCTCTTTGAATAAATTCACAACAAAAAATGTGTTGCACAATATTTTAAACATTCCTAAATTGCTACAGACTGAAAACATTCATACTTTGCTTCAAATTCATATTTCCTGACAGCAAGTTAAACAGATATAAATACACTACAATACAGTACATAAATGGGAGAGTGTATATTATTGTCGTTCCTGGCTTCATTTTTTAATTTTTAGCACCTAAAGCAAAGTATGGTGAGATATTTCCTTATTTTTCCAGATAAATTTCAGCGGAAAATGATCTTCTCACCTGGATGTAGAGAAATATTTCTTCTTTATCAACAGAAAGCTTTACGTGTTATCAAATTCCAGTATGCTTGCTTCTGCTCATCTCCAACTGTGGTAAAAGGTGGAGAAAGCCCTCTCTCCCCCCTCCCTTTGTTTACCCACACAGGGTGAGATAGAATCAGTCATCTAATAATTAAGTGCCCAATCCTGCAAGCCTTTTCACATGGAACTCCCTCTGAAATCAGCAGGAGTTCTGTATATGCAGGATTGAGGACCAGGCTAACTTTTTTAACTTCAGGCCAAATTCTGCTCTTAGTCACACAGGATTTATACTGGTGTGAATGAGAGCAGATCATGGCCCTTAATTTATACATCTATGATAACTATTCTTTTTTATAACTAAGGAAGTTTTCCAAAAGGGCCTAAAACAAATGCACAAAATATTCTTCTTCTTAAAAATGTCTAAAGAAAAATGCACATATTTACCTTAAAATAGTTATTGAGTTCATTTGAGAGAAACTGATAAAAAATCTCTCTTTCAGCAGATTCAATCAGGCGATCATGGAATACTCGGGTTGTTTCATGCACAAAGAGAAGAGCTGCAGTTTCTTTTGAGACAATAACAGACCTGTGGGCTTGCAACAACCCCTGGAGCACCTGTTAGCAATTTTAGTATACAGTGTTTATATGAAGTTTTAAATTAATTGGATTACTAAAAGAGATCCTGTTATATTTATTTTGAAACTACCATATATTGTATTAAGCTTTATCAACAGTAGTATCATACATTTTAATCAGAACTAAAGCATTCAAATATCTCTTACTTAAGCTATGTATTTTCTTCCCCTGCACATGCATTCAAGGGAGCAGGAGAGCACAAGAAGCCTACCTTGTACCTCCCACACAGAGGATGGTAACATGACAGTTCCTGGCCCATGACCATGGTTACAACATCATGCTATCCAGGGAAGGTGGGAGGACATGAAACAAAGTGCACATTGCATCCTCTATAAGATGTAGCAGCAGGTGTATCTTCCCTAGGCATCAGGAACTATAGAAAAGATTGTGCCTCTTGAGGCACAGTGGGTCCAGGAGTCCTAATGGAGTGGCAAAGCTCACCACAAGCCCTACCACAGGGCTGTTGGTATAAGCCAGATGACCACCCATATTTGGTCAGCCATAAGCATAAGCAATGCAAGTGGCTGCCCGGGGTACCTTTTGCAATGTTGAATAATTTGCAACACACAGAGCTTACATGATCCAACTTTCCATACATACTAGGAATAGAAGCAACTCCTGACCTAATAATTTCCCCTTCCCCATCTTCCCTGGCAGCATGAGGCCCTGAAAATTCCTTAAATATCTCTTGTTTGAGTTCCATTACTGTAGGATACTGTAGTATTTTATTTTATAAGAAATACCACACTTGCTGAAATCACAATTTATTGAAATTTTTAATAGTACACGAAAATGTTTTTATATTTGTAGATCATGCACAACAGGGACTGATGTATATGCTCAGCCTTGATTCAAACTTTAATCTTTTCAGTAAATAAATATACTTAAAGGGTTACTTGAGCCCTGGTATAAGTGGAAGTTCAACTTAACTGAAGTCAAAAGAGTTGTGCTGACATGTAGCAGGGCTGAAAATGGCCAAAATTATTTAGTTCCTAGATATTTGTTTCTAATGTTAACACATCTTTTTATGGAAGGAAATAAAGATAAGATACAACAGTATATACCAGTGCACAAGTAAGTGAGATATAGATTAGTATATAGTGCTCATGGTATGGCCACTCTGGTAGGCAGCAACAAATACTTTTAAAATGAACAATTTGTAGTCTGAAGGAGACCATCCCATTCCACCCTCTATTTTCTTCTTTTTATTAATAATTATTTCTGAGTGATCTTGGCAATTCTAAAAGCAAAGACTGGATTATATGGAAATCTCTAAATTTATTTTCCTTGTTTGTCATAAACCAAATTGAAACTATCATAGGACTCCAGATAGCAAGACTAATTTAATAATCTAACTCCAAGAACCAAGCTCAATTCAATAGACAAAATTATATATGCTCTTGCTTGTTCACTATGCACAAAAATTGAGAATACTTTTATGGCAATCTGAAATGTCTAGTGCAGTATAACACACCTTGAAGAGATCTCGTAGATTAAATGTATAGTGACACTTAGCTGGCGTTGGGAGCATGCTGCGGCACATATTATAGTATACAGCTATGGAAGAGGAAGTTAGAAAGTCATTGCATTTCCGAACCTCAGATAAGAATCTGTTGTTATACAGGTATGTTCCCAGATGAACCTAAAGAAGAAAAATGTATATGATTTAGTTACCACTTCTTAAGAAAAGTTTAAGCATATTGCTAACTGCTGAAATATAACAAAATTTATAAGACAAAAAGCAGCAATTTTCATTATTATTTTAACAGGAAAAGACACTCTTACTTACCTGCACAGTAACTTTGGTTCTTCAAGATGTGTTGCCCACTGCTGGTCTATGTGTCCAGTGCATTTGAGCAAGAGACTTTTGGTCAGCAGTACCTGTTCGGGTGAGGGATGTGCCCTGGGGGTCCTCATGCCTCCAACTGAGGGCATAAAACACTAGGCCACTCAAAGTGCCCCCCAGTTCCTTCATCACTGAAATCCTTATGAAAATAGACTCCACAGTAGCAGGGATGTAGGGGATGTTGTGGAATGTGTGTGTACAGGCAAGTAACTGTTTCTTCTTTGAGTGCATGTCCACATATATATATTCCACTGTTGATGACACCCAAGCAGTAGACATGTTGGAAGTGGGAACCAGGAGTCTTTTAAAACAAAGACTATAGAACTTCTTTCCCAAAGTTCACATCACCTCTAGATACAGCCCCACATTCACTCAGCATTACACCATTGTGGAAGTAAGACCTACCAATGTCCACAGTAGGAACATTCCTTAGAGAGAGTGAGCAGTTTGAGCTATAGTAGAACAGGCAGTAATCCTAGGGAGTGGACTTGCATTAGCCAGTTTGTAACAAATTTTGTTGCACAGTGAGATCCAGTTTTAGATTCTGTGAGCCACAACAGTCTGACCATTCATTGTCTCTGCATATATAACAAAGAGCCCGAGAGACATTCTGAATGGTTTCATCCTATCTATGTAAAAGGAAAGTGCCCTATAGATCTCTAAAGAATGCCGTTTCTCGTCACCCTTGTGAGTTTGGGATTTCAGGAAAAAACATCAGCAGATGAATGACCTGATTTCAAATGAAAATCAAAAACCACCTTCAGTAAGTTTTTGGAACAGACCTTTAATGAGACATTATCTTTATGGAAGACACTATACAGATGTCCTGCCATCAGGTACAGTAACTCCTCTAATCTCCTTGCTAATGCTATTGCCAACAAAATGCTGTCTTTGCTGGTAAGTGAAATAGACCAAGGTGGAATCATGAGACCTGCCAGGACTAAATTAAGCTCCCAGGAAGGGACTGGTTTTCCTACTGGGGGATAAACCCCTATCAGACCTTTTAAAAATCTTGCTACCACAGGGTGGGAAAAAAACCAAATCTTTAATGAATGAGAGAGTGAATAGCAAAGATGGCTGCTAACTGAACCTTCATCAAACTAATTTACAGGACTGAATTTTTTGAATTCCAGGAATTATTCTAATATGTCTAAGACCTGAGCTGTGGAAGGAGATAATTGATGATGATGAAGCCATATCGAAAATCTCTTCCATTTAGCCAGGTAAGTATTCCTAGTAGAGTCTTTCCTACTTTCACTGAGAATGTTCCGTACATAGCCAGACAGACTTTCTGATGAATTAACCATTCAATCGTTCAATGCTGTGAGGTGCAGAGTGCAAAGAAACTTGACCATGACTCAAAGATTATGCCTCAGAGTAACAGTAAGGTGTTGGAAGGTTGAATGGATGAGGTTTGAAGGTCTAAGTACCAAAACTGTGTTGGCCACACCTGGGCTATTAATATGATATGGCTACTTCCTGTTTGAATTTTCTTATGGTTCTAGGAATCAGCAGGATCGGAGAAAATACCTACAGATGTTCCAAAGACCATGAAATCAGGAATGTATTGGAAACTGACCCTGAACTCTGTCTTCCTTTGCAACAGAAACAATGACATTTCTTGTTTTCTTTAATAACAAACCGATCTATGGTGGGAAAACCGTATTCACTGAAAATCACTTGAAACGCCTCATCTTTTAGAGTCCATTTGTGATTGTTGATTAATTTTATGCTGAGGTTATCTGTCAGAACATTCTGCACTCTGGGGAGATCAGATGCCTTGAAAGTGACCCGATGACGAATGTAGAAGTTCCAGACGTACCTCCTCCTGACTCAACTGAGTGGATTCTGACCTGCCTTGTTAGTTCAGGTAAAACATTGAAGCCGTACTGTATGTTCTAATCTTTATGGTGAGACCCTTGATGAATGGTAGGAAGACTTTGCAAGCTCAATAAATGGCTCCCAGCTTTAGGATGTGTAAATGAAAAGCTGATTCCTGAGCTGTCCACAAGCCTTGTGTTTGCACATCATCCAGGTGTGCTCCCCAGCTCAGAGCGGATGTATCTGTTACTAGTGTCTTCAATGGAACTGGAGGAGAGAAAGGGATCACCTTGCAGCATACATTACTGGATCCATCCATCAACTTAATGAAGCCAGGACTCAAGATGCAGTGTGAATTAACATGTCCATGTGATGTTTTCTTGGCTGATACACAAACTTCAACCATCTTTGCATGCAACACAGGTGAAGTCTGGCATGCTGAGTCATGTAAGTGAGGCCAGGTGGTTGAGCAAACTGAGGCAAGATCCTCTAATTGTTCTTAGATAAACCTGCAGATTATTGCATAGGTTGAGCATAATTGGACATTTTTTCTGGAGGCCGATAGGCAATCTGCTATTGTGAAGTCCAGAATGGCCCCAATGCACTCTATTCTTTACACAGGACACAGAACTGACTAGTCATTGTTTATTTTCAGGTCAAATCGAGCAAAGAAAAACTGAATTTGAAGGATATTGTCCAAAACTTGCTGACTGGATTGACCCTCGATTAACCAGTCATCCAGATATGGAAACACATGGATATACAGCCTTCTGAGATCAGCAACTATTACTGATTTAAAGGTGATCTAGATGAGCCCTCCCCATCCCTGAGTGGAGTTGTCTGTCACTAGAGTCTTAGTATGTAGAGGTATAAAGAAGGGTACTGCACTGCACACCTGAGGAGGGTCTTTCCACTAGTTTAATGATGACTTCTTGTGGGATCATAACCATCTAGTCCATAAAGTGTCTGCTGGGTAGACATAGTGATTTCAACCATTCTTACAGAGAGTGTAGGTGAAGTTTGCCATGCTAGGTGACGTAAGTATATGAGGTCAAGTGTGTTAGAAGTCTGAGACATGCTTTCACTGATGTTCTTGGGTGAACTTGAAGTTGACTGATAAGCCCTGCTATAGTCTGGATTCTCTCTTGTGGAATGTAAGCTATCAATATCTGGAGTCTAATAGGATTCCTACGAATTCTGTGCTATGCATCAGTCAGTGTGGATTTTTGCTATTAACTTTGAGATGAAACAAGGCAAAGAACTTTAGAGTTATTTGAACTGAGTCAGTCACCTGTTGTGAAACTCTTCCTCAAATCAGTCAGTTGTTGAGGTAAGGATACATCTGGATTCCTTATTTACCTGGATGAGTTGCCTGTACTTCAAGGCACTTGGTGAAAACTCTTGGTGCTGTACATAGACCAAAGGGCAGAGCCGTATTCTGATAGTGGAATGTTCCTAAAGGAAATTGAGGTATTTCTGTGGGTTGGGTGAATAGATATATGGAAGCAGGCATTTTATAGGTGAAGAGCACCAAACCAGTCCTGATGATCTAATGCAGGAATTTATGGAGGCTAGAGTCACCATCCTGAATTTGAAACAATGGATGAACATTTTGAGGCACTGAAGGTCCAGAATAAGCCACCAACCCCTTGTTCTTCTTTGGGATCAGAAAATAATGTGAATAAAAGCATCTTCCCCTGAAATGTAAGGGCACCTCCTCCTCCACAGTTCCCAGCTATAGAAAGGAGTTTACTTGTTTTAACAGTCTCTTGTGAGAAGGGTCTCTGAAAAAGAACAGGGAAGGGATTGCTTATGATCTCTAGGACCCACTAGTCTGAGGTAATGCTTGACCAAACTTCTCAAAAACAAAAATGGTTGTTGCCAAGGGATGGTGTGAGGGTAGTACAGAAAAGATCCTCAGGTGGTTCTATCAGGATCTCAATGCTGGAGTCAACCCTGGGGCAGCAAAGGAGGTAGAGGGTCATTTACACTGGAATTTCTGTCTCTTCCTCAGTGGCTCTTAGGTCCTCTGTGGCTGACTGTAATATTTGACAGAGGAGTGCTGTCAAAAGTATGTTGGCATGGCTGCTTCCTCTTTAGATTTGGGATGTAGAGTCTCAAAGAATACAGAACTGCCCTTGAATCCTTTAGACTCTAAAGTTTAGAGGGTGCTTCCTCTGTCCTGTTGTTGAAAAGTTCATTATTCTAAAATGTGAGGACCTTGATTGTTGCCTGGGGATCCCTGAGGACTGAAGCTATGACAATAGAGAAGTATAGAAAGTCAGATGTCCTTCTGCCATTCTATATTTCATCTCCGCTTGCTACTCTTTGGATAGTTTTCTATAAATCGAGACATTGTCTCAATTTTAAAAAAATCTTATTTTGAGAGGAGGGCCTAACAGTTAGCCATACCTCTGGATCACAGTTGATGAATAAAGCTTAAGGCTAAAGAGTTCCAATTTCTTTGGGTCCTTTTTGCTCAGTGTGGACTTAGGAGGGCCCAATGTTTTGATCTCTCTCGTACTGCTACCACTATGAGAGAACTTGCTCTTGAATGTCTAGAAATACTTAGATCATTTAGCAGGGACTCAGTACCTCCTGTCTGCTCTTTCTGACATGATAGGGATGTATGGCTAGGATTTCTACTATGTGTCTCATTAGGTTCTGGAATTCCTTAAACTCACCAGCTGAGGGAGGTGGATTCACTGCCTTGTCAGGGGACAGTGAGGAAATCATAGCAGAGATAGGATGCTTTTCCCCTGGTAGCTGATGTTCTTCTTCACTCTTCTCCTGCCTTTCAAGTATCTGTGGCTGTAATGAGTTACCTGATTTGTCTCTTTGGGGAGGATGATTTAGCCATAGAGAGAGTGGATGAAGCAGGCTTCTTGAAGTCTGGCTGTACGCCTGAAGGTGCCAAATAAAGCCATGACTGGAATGGGCAGAAGTATTGAGTTGGAGGGCACATGGGAGGTACCAGATAGGGTGACACCCCCATGAAGCCCAGACCTCTTTTTACTACACCTAGTCCAATGTCCCCACTGGAGTACTAAGGTCTGGTGCTAAGGCAACAATTTTTCTGCTGCAGCTGTGGTGATAGTAAAAAGTTCTCCCTCTTGTTCCCCAAGTCACTTTTAAAGGGCCCCAAAAAAGGCGATGAGTGGAATAATCTATCCTCTCATTATTTTGTCCATCAATTAGGCCTAATTTTGATACACCAATATTGACTTATTGATTTTTTACTTCTCTTATTTACCAGTCATAATTTTAACACAGTCCTTGAGTGGTAACAGTCGACCCTTTTTGTTTAAATTAAATTTAGGGTTTTTGTATTCTTTTTAACAAGGTTGTTAAAAATAGTTTTATATAACAAATTACTGTAACAATTTTTGACTCTTAACCCACTTTTTATCAGTTAGGCTAACAATTAAAGTAGGCCTGCTAGGAACCAATTATTACACCACCTCCTCTAAGAGAGGGACAGGTCTCTCATGTGTACTGTATAGGAAAGGTCGGTACCAGGGATATCTCTCTAACCTGCAGTACCAGTGGCTACAAAGTTGGTGGGTTAGCTATCACTCCTCTTTATTTTTTTGAAGAGAGAGGACTCCAGTACAGAGTCCACCAATAAGTTACTCAGCACTGGAATAGTGGGTACCATGGATGTAGTTGGTACTGAGGTGGAAGATACTGGGGCTACAATCACAGAGGCACTTGTAATGAGAATCTGAGTACCAATGCAGTTAGCACCATGGTCTGTACCAAAGGGTTGGTACTGAGGGCAGCAGTTTGCTGATTTAGAGAGTACCACATGTGCTGTCTTGGAAGTCAGTACTGAGTCACTGGCATGGGTCTTGTCAAGCTTATGGCTGTTGGATAAATGAGCCCAAGAGAAGTCATGCAGCTGATGACTCTTCTGTTTCTTGCCAGGTATTGGGAACGGCAACCTGTGCCTGAGGTTCATCTTTGGATTGGTGCTTCTTTCTGCCCATCAGACACTGATGCCAGTGAAGTGTGACTGAATGGTTCTTGTGAGTGGGTGTAGTTCAAGAGCTCAAAATGGAATCACAGCTCACCACCCCACTGTCTGAAGCCTGGCTGTAGCTCTTCTCCCAAAGTCTGAGAAGGCTTGGATCAATTCTCTAGGAGGAAAAATTTCATTTGCGCCTCCATCTTTCTCTGAGTATACTTGGTGAAAGAGCAACAGACAAAACACCTCTCGTGGATGTATACTTCAAGAAAAAGAAGGTACTGGAAGGGTCCACACTTAATGGGCATCCAAGCATCATAGGGGTGACATTAAACCCTGGTGACTTACCTTCTGCCATAATGTTAGTACCCCTGTATGGCTGGGCGTGGTAGAGGTGGTGGGGACGAAGAAAGATGTCTAGGCTAATTAAAATGTATCTAATTTCCCGCCCCTGGAAACATGAAAAAGAGAAACTACACAAATTACACTATACTACTGCATACAAGGCTAAGTAAATTGCACAGTGTGCAGAATATGTGAAGACTGCAGGGCTTCCACGTCACTGCCATGAGTGGTAAGAAGGAACTGAGAGAAATTAGGACCAGCTTTGCACTTTATTCCCCAGGTGTGGGAGGGAAGGGATGTGATGGCACCTAAGCTGGAGGAGCAGCCCCAAAGAGCAGCTGGCTAAAAGAATCCCATCTTGCATACATAGGGTACATGTGCTCCAAGAGGGAAATCTGTGTAGACAATCATTTTAAGAAGAAACTTAGTGACTTCAGCACTTTAGTGGGGATGTGAACAAATCCTTGTACTCCTTCCAAGATGCTATCCTTGATAAATCAATATTCCAGACAAAGGGAACAGTATGTATTCCCAATCTGGAGATGGACATTTATTACTGTTAAATTCTTGGCAAATTTATGGTGCGCCTATGTCAGCTCAAAAGACAACACTTTGAATTGAAAATGGTGGTCCTGTTAAAATCTGATACCTTTTAACACTTGGATATGCCTCTATGAGCAAATAAATGGCCATCAAGCCCAGAGCACATAACTAGTTTTGCTATTTGCAGGTGGATTCAAGCCACAAGCTGTACCAGCATCCTTTTGAAAAAGTAGTGTAAGATGGGCCTGATATCAGAGCTTGCAATTCTCCTATCCTAAGTGCAGAGGTGATTGCCCCTAAGAAAGCTGTTTTCATGAAAAGGTGATGTAAGGAACACGATGCTATTGAGCTGAATGGGAGTCCAATCAACCCAACCAACACTACACTGAGATCCTATCAGGGCGGGGGCTCCCTGACTGGAGGGCATATGTATATCAACACTTTGAGGAATCTAGACACTGTAGGGTATAATAATACAGTGTGGTTATGTATTGGAGGATGATAAGCTGATATAGCCACTACATGTACTCTTGTAGAGCTAACCGAAAGTCCAAAGCACTGTAAGAGATAAAGTAATCCAAAATAAAGGGAATGTCAGCTTAAAATGGAGAGAAATGCTATTCCACCTAAACAGTGAAATGCTTCCATTTGGAATTGCAAGTGAGTCTTCTGGAATCATTCCTGCTATGGACCACGATGTTTTGGACGTCTTTGGAACATGACTTCTCAATATCAGTTAGCCTGCTGGCATCCAGGCTGTATGGTGCAGAGACTCTGGAACTGGATGACTTCCTCATCGTTTAGGGAGATTATGTCCGATCCAGAGGCCACGTTTTTGGGGGCTGCACCAAGAGTCTTTGAATCAAAACTGCCTGGTACTCACTGTGCTATCAATAGCAACTTTGCTGCATCCTGTCTGAACTTTCTCAATGTTCTCAGAATTAAAGGAACTGGTCATAGGTATACATCTGAACCTGGGAATATGAGATAAGGAAAACATCAGATAGGAATCCTGGGCTCAGACTCCCTCTAAAGCAAAAGATGCAGCATTTTCTGTTTGCTTTTGTGGCAAGCAAGTCTATAATTGAGTCCTTTATAGACCATTTATGGTCAAAAGAAAAGTGTCTGCTCAAATGATCCTCTAAGATGTTCACTGATCCTGGTAGATGAATGGCTGTCAAGGTAATCTGAAACCTGATGCACCAGCTCCGTAGGTGAACAGGTTCTTGGTACAGTTGAGAAGATCTAGCTCCTCCTCAGGAGTTAATGTAGAACATCACTATAGTGTCATCTATCATCACTTGTATTGTTTTGCCTCGAATTAAAGGTGGGAACATCACACATTCTATACAGATTGCTCTCAGTTCTAAGGCATTTATGAAGCTGAGATCTGTTTCTTGACCATAGGTCCTGGGTCTAAGGGTGATTCTAGTATGCTCCCTATGAGAGGTTGGAAGCATCCATTACTAACATGACTGTGGGCAGAGGGGGAGAAAATGGAACACCTCTGCATACTTGGACTGGTTACTTCCAGTGGTTTAGTGATGATAGGACCTGCTGTGGAATCTGCACTGCCATATCTATATGGTGTTTGCTTGGTAGGTAGATGACTTCAACCAGCCTTGCACAAAACAAAGGTGATGTATAGCATGAGAAGTGATGAATGTGCATGAAGTGACCTAGTATTTTTAGACACATTCTTACTGTTGTCTGAGAATTATTAGTAAATTATTTATAAGCTCTTCCATGACTTTGAACCTACTACCTAAGCTGTTGTGGAGTCCAGAAGTGTTCCTATAAATTCTATCATCTGGGATGGTACTAAGGATGAATTCTCTTTGTTTACCTGGAGACCCAACTTAGTAAAGATTTGAAGGATGTACTATATATTATCTGTGAATTTGTGAGAGGATCCTCAAATGAGCCAGCCACTGAGGTAAGGGTAAAGGATAATTCTTTGTCTTCTTAAGCCTGGTCTACACCACGCAGTTAGGTTGACATAATGTGCCTTACGTGACCTAATTATGTCAGTGTACACACTACAGCCTTGTCCCACTGATGTAAGGCCTGGTCTACACTGGGGGAGGGGGCGTACTAAGTTGGTCTAAGTTATGCAACTTCAGCTACGAAAATAGCATAGCTGAAGTCAACGTACTTAGAGCTACTTACCGGATGTCTTCACTGTGGTAGGTCGACTGCTGCTGCTCCCACTTCAACTCCACCTATGCTTCTCGCTCCGGTGGTGGAGTACCGGAGTCGATGGGAGAGTGCTCGGTGATCAATTTATCGCGTCTTCACTAGGCAGTTGATTTATTGCGTCTTCACTAGATGCGATAAATCAACCCGCGCTTGATTGGTTGCTCTGGAGGTAAGTGTAGACATGCCCTAAGTCCCCTACTAGATCAGCATAACAACTCTACCCCATGAGAGGCAAAGGGCTTATGTTGATGTAGTTAGGGAGACACAGTATCTGTCCAGACACTGAGTTACTTGCATTGACTGTTAGCTGTCTTGTCAATTTCAGGGCTCCTTGCTGGAGCTCTCCAGTCCCTGATCAGGGAGCCAAGCAGCCCAGGTAGCTGCCCCCACTCCCAATGGGGAGGCGAGAAGCCCAGGCAGCTGCTCCCTGCGGGAAATGGGGAGGCGAGAGACTTGGGCGGCTGCTAGGCCCCCAGTGAGGAGCTTCACAGGGCTAAGAGTTCTGGCTCTGAGCCCTCCACACTGCCCCTCTTCAGCTGGTGGAAGCACTCCTGGTGAGGACACACACCACTGACAGAAGGAGGATAGCGTGGACATCAGTCACTGCAATGTGCCAAGTATCTACTTTTTCCCCAGGGATGAATTCCCATTTCTGGCATAGCTGCTTCCCTTGTCCCTGGAGAGATGTGTAAATGGCAATCCCTGAAAACACTAGGATGAATTATAACCAATATCTACTGTTTGTAGTTAGAATAGACTCACAAATGAGTCTTTTGATAATGCATCTTGATTTGTCTCTTTTACTTTTCCCTTAGTAAACTGTGAGTGAATTCAGTGTTCCTGAAAAGTAGGTATTAATGCACAGTATCTTGAGCCAGGCATAATCTAGGAAAGTAAAATGCTATGCAAGCTTCCCAACACATCTCTTCCATTGTACTTCACTCTTGAACAGAGAATGCCAATCATGTTACACAGAGAATGGTTTCATAATGTTTACAAATGGGTGCATCCATCTGTTTTTGCAGTAACAGGATGAGATCCTAATATAGTATAACCCTATGAGAGAAAACAAATCCATCCAAGTTTCCTACAGTTAGATTAGGATACAATAGAATTTACATAATGGATTTGTTATGCACAGCGATAGATAACATTTCTGGTACACATGTATCATTGCGTATTTTGTCAGAGACGTTGGCAGGATCACACTCGCATGTAAGTCAGTGGGAACAATTAGGGAAGATGAATAACACTCACGAGCAGTAGTTTCAATCCCCTTCCTCAAGGCTTTCTTTTGTTGATTTATAAACAAAGGATTCCAAATAAAATAAAAATAATCCATTCAGAACAACGAATCTCAATGCTTGTCAGAGATGTTTGCAGCTTCTTTCACACCCTTCTCTTAGGTAGCCACCACCACAGTCACTTCCTCGTTAACTTAATATACCCCACCTTTGATTACCCATGTTACAGGGAGGAGTCTGCATTAACACTTCATACACTGGGACTTATAGAGTGCCTTTCTACCTTATCACAGGTGTTTCCAATCCAGAAATATACAGTATGTGCATCTTAATCCTTAGACAACTACTGGGGACTGGTAGGCAAAGGGCACTATTTGAAGGAGGGTTGCTAGCAGATGGGCAGAAAGGGTAATCCTGTATTCCAAGGATCAGAAAAGGTATCCCAGCAGCTGAGAAATGGAACAGGTTGGATGAAGATTCCTGCTCGAATGATAGGAAACCCTCCTCAATCCTTGGTTTATTTTCTTCAAGTGACACACACCTTACTGCTTCAATTTCCCAGTCCCAACAACAGCTGGCAGCAAGATGCTTTTTTTATCAGGAGAAAGAAGGGTACAGCAATTGATGGGAGACTTTGGTGCAGCTGTTTGGCAGGAGAAGTGGGAGAAGAAACGATGAAAAACTGAGGATGAGCTCAATCTCTTATTGTTCCTCCAATGCAATTTATTCATATAAACTAAAAATCTTCCTCAGTGCTTTAAGGGTTATTTTAATAAAAATCTCATAACAGTGAATTCTCATAAGAACCAGGAATTCTTTATTAAACATTGTTTCAATGAACTCAAGATCATAAAACTTTAAGTGTTTCTGAAGTAGAGAACTAAAATCTATGTTTAGGACATACCTGGTTTGAAATCCCACACAAATGAGGGTTTCTTAGATGCCTAAAGCCACCTCTTTCCTTAAACAATACTACATACAATTTTGTGATTAATATGAAAAAATTGTTTGAGGTATTTTAAGAACTTCCATTTGCTGATATAATTTTCCCCAACTATCTGACCTATTACCTGAAAAATACGTTGTAAGGATTGTAAGGAAGGTTGAGGCAGAACCAACAGGCAAAAATGTGTGAGAAGACGTGGGCTAATCTCATTTCTTCCACCACTTGGAGGGGCACAGTCTGCAACCAGTGAGACATCCTGGATATTCTGTGAGAAACAGAATGGGAGAAATTTGAAAGGCAGGAACTGAATTAGCATTTCAAAACAAAATAAAATTTTAGAGCTCCAATGCTATTGCAAGGATTTCCACTTCAAAGTCTCCATCTTGCTCCAAATGTAAATGTAGTTAGAAAATGGGCCAAATTAATCCCTAATATAAATATACAAATCCAGTGTCTAGAACAATGATAGCAGGCAGAGCTACAATTTATATATACTAGGGCTGTTGATTAATCACAGTTAACTCATGCAATTAACTAAAAAAATTAATAGTGATTAAAAAAATTAATCACACTGTTAAATAATAGAAAATCAACTGAAATGTATTCAATATTTGGATGTTTTTCTACATTTTCAAATATATTAATTTAAATTACAACACAGAATACAAAGTGTACAGTGCTCACTTTATATTTATTTTTATTACAAGTGTTTGCACTGTAAAAATGATAAAAGAAATAATATTTTTCAATTCACCTCACATAAGTCGATTAATGCAATCTCTTTATCGTGAAAGTGCAACTTAGAAATGTAGATTTTTTTTGTTACATAACTGCACTCAAAAACAAAACAATGTAAAACGTTAGTGTCTACAAGTCCACTCAGTTCTACTTCTTGTGCAGCCAATCACGAAGAGAAACAAGTTCATTTACATTTACGGGCGATAATGCTGCCCACTTCTTATTTATGTCACCTGAAAGAGAGAACAGTCGTTCGCATGGAACTTCTGTAGCCGGCATTGCAAGGTATTTTCATGCCACATATGCTAAACATTTGTATGTCCCTTCATGGCTTGGCCATCATTCCAGAGGACATGCTTACATACTGATAACGTGCGTTAAAAAAATAATGCGTTAATTAAATTTGTGATTGAACTCTTTGGGGGAGAATTGTATGTCTCTTGCTCTGTGTTTTACCCATATTCTTCCATATATTTCATGTTACAGCAGTCTCAGATGATGACCCAGCATGTTCTTCATTTTAAGAACACTTTCACTGCAGATTTGACAAAACGCAAAGAAGGTATCAATGTGAGATTTCTAAAGATAGCTACAGCACTCGACCAATGATTTAAGAATCTGAAGTGCCTTCCAAAATCTGAGAGGGATGGGATGTGGAGCATGCTTTCAGAAGTCTTAAAAGAGCAACACTCGGATGTGGAAGCTACAGAACCTGATCAAAAAAGAAAATGAACCTTCTGCTGGTGACATCTGACTCAGATGATGAAAATGAACATGCACTGGTCTGCACTGCTTTGGATTGTTATCGAGCAGAACCTGCCATCAGCATGGATGTATGTCCTCTGGAATGGTGGCTGAAGCATGAAGGGACATATGAATCTTTAGCACAAAGAATAGTTATCAATGGTTAGTTGTCAAACTGGGAGGGCAATTCTAGTGGGGTCCAACAGAGGTCAGTCCTTGGTCTGGTACTATGGAGAATATGCTTGTAAAATTTGCAGACAACACCAAACTGGCGAGGTTGCCAGCACTTTGGATTAGATTAGAATTAGATTAGAATTCAAAATGACCTTGACAATTTGGAAAATTGGTCTGAAATCAACAAGATGAAATTCAATAAAGACAAGTGCAAAGTACTTCACTTTGGAAGGAAAAATGCACAACTACAAAATGTAGAGAACAGACTAGGTGGTAGTTTTGTTCTGGAAAAGCCTTCCTAGGGAAATTGTGGAGTCTGTATCATTGGAGGTTTTAAAGAACACCTTGGACAAACACCTGTCAGAGATAGTTTTGGTTTACTTGGTCCTGCCTTAGTGGAGGGGGCTGGACTCGATGATTTCTTGAAGTCTTTTACAGCCCTACATTTCTATGATTGTTTGAAGGAATTTTGAAAATGGGATGATGAAATAAAAATCTGGCAGTAACTAAACTTCAAGGTTCAGCACTGAACAAAAGCACTACCTGAACTAAGCCAGGGAACAAAAGCTCCCAGACATTTGGAACTGTTCAAATTGTAGCAGAAACACTCAGATCCTAACTAGTGGAGACTCCAAAAGGACTTACCTGGGGGACTTGAATTCATCTTCAATACTTCCCAGGACAACAGGGAATCTGGGACCTGAGCCCACACCTTCACAGAGAAGTTCACACACATGGGCTGGAAGACTGATCAGGCCCCCTAGAAGACTTGACCTTTAGAATATTGCTCAGGACTATTTAAACTGAATTGATAAGGGACATATTAGTGCAAATAATTTTAAGGAATTCAATGTTTATTTTGAATTCTTAGATAGATAGACAGACAGAGACTGACAGGTTGGTTTATAATTTAAGTTTCAATCTTTTATTATAAAGGAAAATGTTGAGTGGTTATGGAGTTCCTGGTCCTCCACAGTTCCAGAGTAGACCATGATGAGTTGCACCGGGAGCTTAATAAAGAGAAGGACTTCTTGGGTCAGGGAGTTCTCTAGTTACTGCTTAATGCATGGCACCCTAACTGTATGTCCTGACGCTACAGAAAGAAGAGACCATAAGACCTGAAAGCAGTGGTGATGAAACAAGGTTCTGAAAAGAGAAAAAGATCCTCAGGAGCAAGGGCAAGGCTAAAAGGCATTCTGTAAGGATCCTGGGAGAGGAGTTCTATCCAGCTGAAGCAAGGTATGAGATGAATATGAGATTTTAAAAAATTGTATATGTATTTTTAATTTCATAAAATGTAATGTGATCTACTTAACTAGAATACAATAAAACCGTATTTTCTAAATAAATTCTAGTTAAAATATTCTTCTTTTAAAAATTTTCTTGCTTCTCAAATCAGAATTTAAAAAAAATTCTAGTCTTTTAGATCAGTAAGACACATTTAAGGCTCTCCCCATCCCTCCTGGAAAATTCACTTAAAATATACTCCATTGTTACCAGTAATTTTTTAAATATGATCCTAATATTAATATGAAATGGTTAGTAGCCCTTAGATTTAATCTTCTGCAAAGAGCAAGTTATTAGAACTGATAAAAAATCAGAAAACCATACTGTACCTTCCATGCAAGTTGCTTAGTGTCATAAAAACCTCCTAAATCTAAAAACTGTCTGATTGATTCAAGTGGTGGCTGGGCACCATACTCCTCTGGTAATGGCATATTCAGATCATCAATAAACACTATCACCTGTGAATAAATATAACCACATTAGAAATCATATCAGTTATGTTAAGCTTAGCTTTACTTATTATTACAGAGTATTAACATGAAGTGACTATTTTACACACATAATTATGAACCAGCTATATTGTTCTTTATCTAAAACACACATTAATTAGTGTACTTGCACAAATGACCTAGTATATGTCATTATATGAGTAGCTCAGATGTAAACTGCAAGGTACAGGAAGCTGTTATATCTCATCCAAATGGAAACGACAACGCTTTAATATTAAGAAACATAAAAAACATAAGAATGATCATACTGCATCAGATCAGTAGTCCATCTAGCGCAGTATCCTGTCTTTTGACAGTGGACAGTGCCAGATGTTTCAGAAGGAATGAACAGAAAAGGGCAATTTATCAAGTGATCTGTCCCCTGTTGTCCAGTCCCAGCTTCTGACTGTCAGAGGTTTAGGGCCACCCAAAGGACAGGATTTCATCCCAGACCATCTTCCTAATAGCCATTGATGGACCTGTCACCCATGAATTTATCTCATTCATAGAATCATAGAATATCAGGGTTGGAAGGGACCTCAGGAGGTCATCTAGTCCAACCCCCTGCTCAAAGCAGGACCAATCCCCAATTAAATCATCATTCTTTTAACCCAGTTATACTTTTGACCTTCACAACATCCCCTGGCAACGAGTTTCACAGGTTGACTGTGCGTTGTATGAAGTATTTCCCCTCAGACAGAGACGAACACCTACAAG
Organism: Lepidochelys kempii; assembly: GCF_965140285.1. Classification (NCBI taxonomy): domain Eukaryota; kingdom Metazoa; phylum Chordata; order Testudines; family Cheloniidae; genus Lepidochelys; species Lepidochelys kempii. The sequence goes on from NC_136382.1 coordinate 159,756,331, forward strand.
ATCTCTATCAATCATTCTTACAACTACAATACCCACCTGCTGAAGTGAAGAAACATATTGACAGAGCCAGAAGAGTACCCAGAAGTTACCGACTACAGGACAGACCCAACAAAGAAAACAACAGAACACCACTAGCCATCACCTTCAGCCCCCAACTAAAACCTCTCCAATGCATCGTCAAGGATCTACAACCTATCCTGAAGGACGACCTATCACTCTCACAGATCTTGGGAGACAGGCCAGTCCTTGTTTACAGACAGACCCTCAGCCTGAAGCAAATACTCACCAGCCACCACACAACAGAACCACTAACCCAGGAACCTATCCTTGCAACAAAGCCCATTGCCAACTGTGTCCACAGATCTATTCAGGGGACATCATCACAGGGCCTAATCACATCAGCCACACTATCAGAGGCTCGTTCACCTGCACATCTACCAATGTGATATATGCCATCATGTGCCAGCAATGCCCCTTTGCCATATACATGGCCAAACTGGACAGTCTCTACGTAAAAGAATAAATGGACACAAATCAGACATCAAGAATTATAACATTCAAAAACCATTCAGAGAACACTTCATCTCTTTGGTCACTCGATTACAGACCTAAAAGTTGCAATTCTTCAACAAAAAAACTGGAAAAACAGACTCCAACGAGAGACTGCTGAATTGGAATTAATTTGCGAACTGGACACCATGACATTAGGCTTGAATAAAGACTGGGAGTGGATGGGTCATTACACAAAGTAAAACTATTTCCCCACGTTTATTCCCTCTCCTCCCCGCTGTTCCTCAGACGTTCTTGTCAACTGCTGGAAATGGCCCACCTTGATTATCACTACAAAAGGCTCCCCCCCATCCCCTCTCCTGCTGGTAATAGCTCACCTTACCTGATCACTCTCATTACAGTGTGTATGGTAACACCCATTGTTTCATGTTCTCTGTGTATATAAATCTCCCCACTGTATTTTCCACTGAATGCATCCGATGAAGTGAGCTGTAGCTCACGAAAGCTTATGCTCAAATAAATTTGTTAGTCTCTAAGGTGCCACAAGTCCTCCTTTTCTTTATACCACAGTTAGTTGTTCTGCAATTTCGTAAGTGAGTTCATTCAGAACTCTTGGGTGAATACCATGTGGTCTTGGTGACTTATTACGGTTTGATTTATTAATTTGTTTCAAAACTTCCTCTACTGACACCTCAATCTGAGACAGTTCCTCAGATTTGTCATCTAAAAAGAATGGCTTGGGTATGGGAATCTCCTCATATTCTTTGCAGTGAAAACCAATGCAAAGAATTAATTTAGATTCCCTGCAACAGCCTTGCCTTCTTTGAGTGCTCCTTTAGCCCCTCAATTGTCCAGTAGCCCCACTGACAGGCTTTGGCAGGCTTCCTGCTTCTGACGCATTTAAATAAAATTGCTGTTATTTTTTGTGTCTTTTGCTGGTTGTTCTTCAAATTCTTTTTTGGCCTAACAATACTTTTATACTTCCTAGAGTTTCTGCTCCTTTCTATTTTCCTCAGTAAGATTTAGCTTCCAATTTTCAAAAGGTATCTTTTTGTCTCTAACCGCCTCTTTTACTCTGTTTAGCCCTGGTGGCATTTTTTGGTCTTCTGTTTTTTGTTTTGTTTTTTAAATCCGGGGTAAACATATAGTTTGAGCCTCTATTATGTTTTTTTTAAATTTCCATGAAGCTTGCAGGCATTTCACTCTTGTAACTTTCCTTTTAATTTCAATTTAACTAGCCTCCTGTGGAGTTCTTTTTTTTAAAAAAGTTAAATGCTATTGTGCTGGTTTCTTTGATATCCCGCCCAAGGATGTTAAATTTAATTACATTATGGTTGCTATTACCTAGTGGTTTAGCTATATTCACCTTTAGGACCAAATCCTGTGCTCCACTTAGGACTAAGTCAAGAACTGCCTTTTCCCTTTTGAGTTCCAGGACTGGCTGCTTCAATCAATAGTCTTACTGAGTGAGATCATTCCCTCCCACAATAAAACCTGCAGGAAGCAGTTTTGGGAAAGGAAGTCACTCTTCCTTGCACAACTGCACAGGGCCAGGCAAACTACATTTGACTTTACAAACAACGAGAGGTTTCACAGCTATGGAAGAACATGCAAGGAGATTAATACTATGTATTTTCTTAGTTCTTATTTGGATTTTTAAAACAGTTATTGTAATGTATTAGATTTGTGAATGGTGTCCAGAGTGGAGGCCAGGGTGGTAGCCAGCAATGGAAACAGCAACAGCTCATTGTCAGAGATTCATTGACTTAGTCAGCTAATTTAGTAGGCTGGCTAGCTGGCTGAAATATCTAGGAAGCTTTGTATTTATTTTTGTAGCGACTATAAGGTTCATAAATGAATGGGACTGAATAAATAAGGTTAACAATACATTACTTATTAAGAACATCTTATCCCCGAAATCCTGCCATTACTTATGAAATATTACATTACTAATTGAAAAGAAGCACAACAGTAACAGATACAAACAATAATCCAAACAGCCTAATACACACAACAGTAGTTAGAGAGACAAGGGGGATGAGGTAATATCTTTTATTGGACCAACTTCTGTTGTTGAGAGAGACCAACAAGGCTACAACAACACTGTATTTAATAGTAGTTAAACAGACACACTTTTGAAATAAGTCAAATAGTTCTGTCAATCTTTTTAGTGTTTCTTTTAAGCATTGCCAGCATTTTTAAGCATTGGTAGAGTACAGCACAGTTTTACCTGTTTGGATTTTGGTGCACCAAGAGCATCTTTACTTTTTAGTATTAATTTCTGACGAATCCACGCCTGTATTTGGGCAGCACTGGTGTGGACACCACACTGTATTTTGGAAACTATCACACCCTTGATTCTTTCAGATGGAGCAATGTCATCAGTTTCACTTGCAGAATACGACCCCTTTGTTGACTTCAGATCTGTGTCATATACAAAATTAAGGGTCAGAATGATATCTGATCAACAGTGGATCTACTCTCCTCACCATTCTAAGGGCATGTCTACACTACGAAATTAGGTGGATTTTATAGAAGTCAATCTTTAGAAAACAATTTTATATAGTTGATCGTGTATGTCCCCACTAAGCACAGTAGTTCGGCGGAGTGTGCCTTCAATACTGTGGCGAGCATTGACTCACAGAGTGGTGCACTGTGGGTAGCTATCCCACAGTCCCCACTGCCCACTGGAATTATGGGTTAAGCTCCCAATGCCTGATGGGGCAAAAACATTCTCGCGGGTGGTTTTGGGTACATGTTGTCAGTCTCCTCTCCCTCCCTCCTTCCTTCCCTCCTTGAAAGCAACAGCAAACAATCATTTTGCACCTTTTTTCCTGGATTATCCACGCAGACCACAGCACGGCAAGCATGGAGCCCGCTCAGCTGTGCACTGCTTTTGTGAACATTTTAAACATCTCATGCATTATCCTCCAGTATGTGCAGAGCCTGGCTAGGAGTCACAAGCACAAGGACGATTGTGAGGAGGACATGGACACAGATGTTCCTGAAAGCACAGGATGTGGCAATTGGGACATCATGGCGGCATTGGGGCAGGCTGATACGGTGGAAAGCCAATTCTGGGCCTGGCAAACAAGCACAGACTGGTGGGACCCCATAGCATTGCAGGTATGGGATGATTCCCAGTGGTGAAACTTTCGCATGCGTAAGGCCACTTTCATGAAACTTTGTGAGTTGCTTTCCCCCGCCCTGAAGCACAGGAATACCAAGATGAGACCTGTCCTGACAGGTGAGAAGCGAGTGGTGAGAGCCCTGTGGAAGCTTGCAAGGCCTGACTGCTACCAGTCAGTCAGGAATCAATTTGGAGTGGGCAAATCTAATGTGGGGGCTGCTGTGATCCAAGTACCCAAGGCAATCAATAACCTTCTGCTAACAAGGGTAGTGACTCTGGGAAATGTGCAGGTCATAGTGGATGGCTTTGCTGCAATGGGGTTCCCTAACCGTGGTGGGGCCATAGACAGAATGCATATCCCTATCGTGGCACCGGGCCACCTTGCCAAACAGTACATAAACTGCAGGGGGTACTTCTCAATGGTGTTGCAAGCACTGGTGGATCACAAGGGCCGTTTCACCGACATCAATGTGGGATGGTCGGGAAAGGTGCATGATGCTCGCATCTTTCGGAACTTCAGGCTGTTCGAAAAGCTGCAAGAAGGGACTTTCTTTCCAGACCAGAAAATTACGGTTGGGGATGTTGAAATGCCCATAGTTATCCTTGGGGACCCAGCCTACCCCTTGCTCCCATGGCTCATGAAGCCGTACGCAGGCAGCCTGGACAGTAGTAAGGAGCAGTTCAACTATAGGCTGAGCAAGTGCAGAATGGTGGTAGACTGTGCCTTTGGACATTTAAAAGCCCGCTGGCATTGTTTGCTGAGTAGGTTAGACCTCAGCGCAACCAATATTTCCATTGTTATAGCTGCTTGCTGTGTGCTCCATAATATCTGTGAGAGTAAGGGGGAGACGTTTATGGCAGGGTGGGAGGTTGAGGCAAATTGCCTGGCGGCCAATTTTGAACAGCCAGACACCAGCGCAATTAGAAGAGCACAGCTAGGCGCACTGCACATCAGAGAGGCTTTGAAAAACAGTTTCATGACTGGCCAGGCTACGGTGTGACAGTTGTGTGTGTTTGTCCTTGATGCAAAACCACCCCCTTTGTTGAATGTACTTCCCTGCAAGCCAATCCCCCTCCCACCTTTGACCACAGCTGGCAAAGGAAATAAAGTCCCTATTGTTTTGAATCCATTCATTCTTTATTTATTAAAAAAAATTGAGATCACTGACAATGCTGACTGGTAAAAGGTAGCCCGGGTGGGGTGGGGGAGCTTATTGTAGCCACATTACAAATCAAAGCTGTTTGAATGACAGCCTTCTGTTGCTTGGGCCATCCTCTGGAGTTGAGTGGCTGGGTGCCTGGAGCCTGCGTTCTTGGGCATCTGGGTGAGGAGGATATGGAACTTGGCGAGGAGGGCAGGTAGTTACACAATGGATGCAGTGAAGGTCTGTACTCTAGCTGCCTTTCCTGCAGCTCCACCAGATGCCTCATCATGTCCGTTTGCTCTCCCATTAGCCTCTGCTTCTCCTCCTGCCTGTTCTGATCACGCTCACTGTATGCTTTCCTGGCCTCTGCCACCGAATACCTCCATGCATTCAGCTGTGCCCGATCAGTGCAGGAGGATTGCATGAGCTCTGAAAACATGTCATCGCGAGTGCGTTTTTTTCACCTTCTAATCTGCGATAACCTCAGGGACAGAGTTGGTAAGGGGAGCATAGAAACATTTGCACCTGCAGGGGGTATAAAAAGGGAGAGCACAATTTAAGAAAATACATTTCTGAGAACAAAAGGGAGACTCTTTCACAGTGAATCAAGCAATTTACAGCAGCCAGCACATGTGTTTTAGGTACAAGGTCTCATTTTGCATTTTATATTGAGCGCCTGCCGGTATGGTGACACATCACACACGGCTGGGCAACAGAATTCAATTTCCAGGCAGCCGTGGTAAATCAAAGGGTACGTGGGGTTGGCTTCTTCCATGTTCATAACATGGGGGAATGGTTTCAAACTACAGCATCCTCCTTTCCCATAGCAAGCAATGCTGGTTGGGTTTGCCGTTTAACAGGAGGGGCTGAGGTTTTGTGGTGGATGTGCAGCACACCCTTCCCCACCCCCCCCGTGTGGCTATTCTCTGAGATGATCTCTTTTAGCCAAGCGCAAACAGCTCAGCATGAACTTGGTCCTTTTACTGTTCCCTTACAAAACTTCCCCTATTTCAACCACGAATGACCATGAATGATATCACTCTCCTGAGGCTGACACAGAAAGATAAAGACCGAATGCTGCATGAATGCGACCAAAACCCAGGACCCATTTGCTGCCATGCTTTGTGCTGCAATGATTCCAGACTACTGGCTTGGCGTGGTAAAGCGTCCTACCGTGGAGTACGAAATGAGGCAGCCCTCCCCAGAAACCTTCTGCAAAGGCTTTCAGAGTATCTGCAGGAGAGCTTCATGGAGATGTCCTTGGAGGATTCCTGCTCCATCCCCAGACACATTAACAGACTTTTCCAGTAGGTGTACTGGCCGTAAATCCATTCCAATTCTTCAGGGCAAATCAAACATCAAACACAATTGCTTTTAACCCCTGTAGTGTAGTTACAAATGTGCACTCACCAGAGGTGTCTTCTCCGCCTTCAGGGTCCGGGAACAATATGTCTTGGGAGGGTATTGGCTCCAGGGTGAGGAAAAGGTCCTAGCTGCCGGAGAGAACATATTCTCTGCTTGCCTGCTGCGCGTTCTCCTCCTCTTCCTCATCTACAAAATCCTCCTCCATGTTGCGTGAGACTCCAACCTTGTAGGTGTCCACGGACAGTGGTGGGTTAGTGGTAGGGTTCCCCCCTAGAATGGCATGCAGCTGATCATAGAAGCAGCATGTATGGGGCTCTGACCCAGAGTGACTGTTTGCCTCCTTTGTCTTTTGGTAGGCTTGCCTGAGCTCCTTATCTTTCACGTGGCACTGCTGTATCCCCCGGTGAAGCCTCTGTCCACCATGCCCTGTACGATTTTGGTATATATATATATATATCAGCATGTTTTCTGCTGATTCAGAGTTCTGCCTGCACGGATTCTTCTCCCCATTCAGCAATCAGATCCAGAGTCCCCCATTTGCTCCATGTTGGAGCTCATTTGTGATTCTGGGACTGCATGGTCACCTGTTCTGCTGAGCTCATCATGCTGACCAAACAGGAAATGAAATTCAAAAGTTCCTAGGGCTTTTCCTGTGTACCTGGCTAGGGCATCGGAGTTGAAAGTGCTGTCCAGAGCGGTCAAGTTGGAACGCTCTGGGATAGTTCCCGGAGACCAATAACATCAAATTGCACAATGCTGCATCTGCACTACCCCAAATTCAACCCAGGAAGGTCGATTTTAGCACTACTCCCCTCGTCGGGGAGGAGTACAGCAGTCAATTTTAAGAGCCCTTTAGGTCAGCGAAATGGGGTTGGTTATACAGCTGCATTGCTTATAAAATCAACCTAACATGGCTAAATTAGACCTAATCTCGTGGTGTAGACCAGACCTAAGATGCTATTAATATTGCATACTGTTATTACAGCTAATATTTTCTTTTAATATCACTACCAAAAATGTAATTCAAATCAAAGTGCGTACTGTCTTCATATTAGTGTGGTATTTTAAGCATTGCCAATGTTTTTAAGCATAGTAGAATAGAACACTGTTTTACTTGTTTGGATTTTGGTACAATTCAAACGTACTTCTATGATTTAACCATAATTTTATAGTTTGAATTCAAAGCATCTCATTGCCTGTGTATCTTAAAAAAGCATATTTAAAACATAAGTTAAAAATGTTTTCTTCTCCTGAAAGAGATAAAGGAAGTTTACTACTAAGCTACTGTGTAAAATATATACATTATTTATTCAAAAATTGTTTTTCCAAATATAGAGATTACATTAAAAAGTTTAAAAAAGTTCTTAACAGTGGAAGACGACCAAAAAACCAGCTAATTCTCCACCAGAATTACTTATGACAGTGGTTCTCAAACTTCAGCAAACCAAGGACCCTCATTTTGATTTAAAATTTTTTGGGGACTTCCCAAGCCCTCCCACTCAGCCCCAGGCTCCACCCCCACTCCACCCATTCCCCCAAAGCCCCACCCCTGCTCCACCTCTTCCCTCCTCCCACTCACTCCATCCCCCTCCCTCCATCGCTCGCTCTCCCCCACCCTCACTCACTTTCACCAGGCTGGGGCATAGGGTGACCAGGTGTCCGGTTTTCGACTGGAACACCAGGTTGAAAAGGGACCCTGGTGGCTCTGGTCAGCACCACCGACCGGGCCATTAAAGGTTCAGTTGGCGGAGCTGTGGCGCTAAGGCAGGCTAGTCCTTATGTGTCCTGGCATCACGCTGCGCCCCAGAAGCAGCCAGCAGGTCTGGCTCTGCCCCCACCCTGAGCACCAGCCAATGGGAGCTGGGGGGCGGTGCCTGTGGGCGAGAGCAGTGCACAGAACCTCCTGCCCGCCCAACCTACTAGAGCCGGACCTGCTGCTGGCCGCTTCCAGGGCATGTACAACGCAGTGAAAGGACAGGCAGGCAGCCTGCCTTAGCCCTGCTGCACCGCTGACCGGGAGCCATCCAAGGTAAGCCTGCGCCTCAACCCCAATCCCCAACCCTCTGCCCCAACCCTGAGCCCCCGCAAACCCGGAGCCCCCTGCTATACCCCAAACCCCTGGACCCCCAGCCCAGATCCCACACCCTCTCTACACCCCAAACCCCTGGACCCCCAGCCCAGATCCCCCTTCCACACCGTGAACCCCTCATCCCTGAGCTCTCACCCTGTCCTCACCCCAACCCGCTGACTCAACCCCCAGCCCCCTCCTGCATTCCGAATCCCTCGGCCCCATCCCCCAGCCTGGAGCCCCCTCCTGCACCCTAAACCCCTCACCCTAAAGCCAGACCCCACAGCCGGAGCCTTCACCCGAAGCCCCTGCCCCAGCCCAGTGAAAATGAGTGAGGGTGGCGGAGAGTGAGCCACCGAGGGAGGGGGAATGTAGTGAGTGGGGGCGGGGCCTAGGGGAGGCACTAGGGTGTTTGGTTTTGTGCAATTAGAAAGTTGGCAACCCTACTGGGGTAGGGGGTTGGGGTGCAGGAGGGGATGCGGGCTCTGGGAGGGAGTTTGGGTGCGGGCTTTGGGCTGAGGCCAGGGGTTGGGATGCAGGAGGGAGATTGGGTATGGGGTGCAGGCTCTGGGCTGGGGCAGCAGGTTGGGTGTGGGAGGGAGTGGGAGCTCTGGGAGGAAGTTTGGGTTCAGGGTATGGGCTCTGGGCTGTTCCTCAGTGTGCAGGTGCTGGGAAGGAGGGGGAGGAGTTGATCAGTGGGGCTCAAGACCCCCTGGAGTATCCTCAGGGACCCCCAGGCGTCCGTGGACCCCAATTTGAGAAACGCTAACTGATGACATTGTATTTCCAGTTGTATATGAAGAATGAAAAGCTGTGAATAGCAACTCTACTGAATTGTGACAGAGGACACTGAAATTGGATATCCATTCTAGCCTGTATGCACCAACCTTCACATGGCAGCCATGCAAATTTCTGGAATTAGAACTTGATGACCAAAAAGAAATTGCAAAAGAGGTACCAGTTTTAGTACAAGAGACATTCCAGGACCCTACAGGAAATGTGCTGCAACATCACTTAAAACTGAGGGACATGAGTGACTTTGCCAAATGCGGCATTTTGTGGTGCATACTTTTAAGGTGGTGGCATTTTACATCCTCAGAACTCCATAACCATACTGTCTCTAACCTTCCACTTCAGGTAAGGTTATTGGGAAAGTTGTAGTGAAGCACCTCCTGTGTCATCTGGAGTTCTCAGATTTATTTCTTCTGTAATAATAATCCTTGAGTCCAGAGAACAGTATGAAAAATGAACCAATCTTACTGGCTGATAATTTCCTTCTAGCAATGGACAACAGTCATAGAGATTCTTTTAGATCTTTCGGTAACATTTGACATTGTTAGCCGTAAGGTTGTATTGACTTGTCTGTGAATTGTGCTGGGATGGATGAAATTACACGTAAGTGGTTCCATTCTTTTTTTGTTCCTTCACAGTGGTCCAAAAACATGTTGTTGGGCAATTGCCCAGTTAACTGCAGGGCTTTCTAATGCATGGCTGCTCAGGATTATTTTCGGTCATCCCTTCTGTTCAACATTTATGTGAAGTCATAAGGGGAGATAGCGAAGCAGTTTACACTGTAGTGCACTCAGTCTGGAGATGACATGCAGCTTGACATCTCTCTCTCAAAAAAAGAAGCAACCAGTGCATTACATGGGCTTGATGACCAGTTGGAAGTTACAGCTAGTGCAGCAGTGCTTAGCAATGTGTGGCACTAGAAAAATACCACATGAACTGTCCAAACACTGCAGTAAGTTCTTGTTCACCTGTAGATGTAATTTAAGATGTATAATTCCCTACAAGACTTATTTCTTAGCTATCTCCCTGTGCTATGTTATGACACCTGACATCAACCAGCATGCTCTCACTGTGATTCCCCATATATATTTGAATATCTAAGGGACTAGAGCAGGGGTTCTCAAGCTGGGGGTCGTGACCCCTCAGGGAGTCACAAGGTTATTATATGGGGGGTTGTGAGCTGTCAGCCTCCATCCCCAAACCCTGCTTTGCCTCCAGCATTTATAATAGTGTTAAATACAAAAAAAGTGTTTTTAATTTATAAGGGGTGTCGCACTCATAGGTTCATTGTGTGAAAGGGGTCAATACAAAAGTTTGAGAAACACAGGACTAGAGGCAAGAATTCCAATGCTAGATTTTACTTCTTCTGTTAGTTCTAAAGAAAGTAAGCTCGTTGACTTTCAGCTCAGGTGGAGCATGGCTGATCTATTTACCCTGGCTTTTGTCTGAACGAATGATGTTTTTATTTTATCCCTGGGAGTGAATCTACTACTGCATACTTAAATAATTTTTAAATAAATACATTTTTGTGCTGTATATTTCTTAGAAATTTTGTATAAGTGCCCAGAAATTTCTTTATAGATGCACTTAGATGAAAAATCAAAAAGACTTTGCTGAAGTATACTTACATTTTTCAAACACATTTTCACACCAATAAAATGTAACAACCACACACACATACAAGCTTTGTCCTTCCAATCAAATTGAAATACAATAATGATGAAAAGCTTGGTTTATTTTGGTGTCACTCTTATAGAAGCTTATCATGATTTGAGTTCTTGAGCTAATTTTGATGCCTGTATTCTCAGTTCTCCTACCAATGTCACATAAATATTCAAATGTTTATAAAAAAAAGTATAGTACTAGGATACTTGTATGCTTGTTACTAATTAATACAACTTTACAGTCATTTTTAGATGTGAAGTCCAGATTATCAGACAGACTTCAGCTCAGCCTCTTTTTCTGCAGGTATAGTTTGAACCTACAGTTCAAATGGTTAGACATCTAATCAGGATCAGATGTTGGTGTAATTAACTGCCCCCAACATTTTGCTCCAAAGTTTAATTAGAGATGCAAAATTTTTCTGATAAAAATCAAAGCTTTACTGAAAATCTGGTCCTAAAACCTTTTAGAAATGAATGCCATCTCATACCTGAGTCTCCATTTGAGGGCCACACTCTCTTCTGAGCACCTTGGAGTGTATCAACTGTTAGGTAACTGGAAATCTTTAACATACTGATCAGGAAGACACAAGTAGGAAAAACACAAAAGATTTTTGTAACTTAAGTGCCAAGAAGAAATAATACAATCAGAGTAATGAAATAAATCTTTTTTCTACGGGATGAGAATTTATACATAGTTCTAACAATGGAGCTGTGAATAACAATGTCAACATTTTTCAGGTACTTCTTCCTTTGGTATTGAAAACAGTTTGCTCTCAGTGAAGACTATTATTACTTTTAAAAAAAAGTTTAATTTAAATTTTAACACATTTTCCAATCTGGCCACATACAAAATCTGGAAAATTTCTCATTACATGAAAGACAGATTTCTTTAAAAATGTAAACTAATGGAATTTCACAAAACTCAAACAAATTCATCTTTGAGCTAAGAACAAGCATAAGTTATTTTGGCTAAAATATTAGTTTGTTCCAGAAAGTTAAAGCACTTGAAAATGGGGGTTTAAAATAAAACTGCTGCCTCAACCGCACTATAAGTATAGTATAATGCTATTATTAATGCCTATTATTTATTCATTATCAATCCTAAGGAAAGTTTGATTGTATTACTTCCTATGATATTAAATACTGATGGAAAATGTAAAACTGGACAGCCATCTACAACCTTGCTTTTTTAACTTCATTATATAAGATGACATCTCCTAAAATTGTTCCTGATTTTACAAATAATCCTCCTTGTTTCTGAAGTCTTTCAAGCATATTTTGAATCATGGCAGTCTTCCCAATACCAGAGTCTCCTAAAAAAAACCCAAAGACACAGAGAATTGAAACACTTAAGATCAAATTTTCAGTAATATGCATGGCAAAACTGTGTGCCAAAACATGAATTCATAATCTGCACACTATTACTGATATTGCACATGTTAAATCTTTGTTTATTTTATACCTTTCAATATTTTCTTAAATGTACAAAGGAGAAAAATTGATAAGAATATTATGTTTTGGAAAATGCTGCCACAGGGGAGCTGTGATGTTCAAGCTGGAAAGTTTTCATACTGTGCATCAGAGTACTCCTACCCAAGCTACAGCTGTTTTCATCTCTCTCTTAATGGACAATTTAAGACCTGAAAGTCAAAGATTACATAAAAGTGAAGATTTAGATTATATACTGTCCCTTACACATAAGGAAAAAAGAGCTGGGAAAGCAACAGCAGATACTGCAGATTCAGGAGTCAGTTTAGGGCTCATCTTCACAGTTTTTCTGGAAGTCAATTTATCAAAAGCTGTTTGAACGTTCAATTCAGATTGCTATTCATCCACCATTTTGCTAAACGCTTTTTTTTTTTTTGAGAACGGTTTAAATCCCATCATCTTGCTGTGGGACAGATTCTGTTACCATCACTGACATTGAGTAATACCTTTTGTGAGTAGTTCCACTGATTCTAATGGGGTATTTTCTGGAGTAAGTTACTACTCGACATGAATAAGAGCGACAGAATTGGATACTGCAAGATTCAGCACCATCAGTCCTTTGTTATGCATATGCTATATATTAGATGTTAACTAATACTATATTCGGCTTTTCCTATGTAGAGAAGGGGTTAATAAAGTATTAAATAAAACTTATCAAACAAAGAACACTAGGCTAAAGGGAGTCAAGGGAATTCCTATGTCTGTATTTTATTTAAAATCTATTTGGACATGAATAATTTATTTAACAAACTACAGTATTTGCTTTGTTTTTAGAAGTTAAGAGTTTTTATTACCTGTGATAAGTACTGGATGTTTATTCATTAAAAGAAGGCTGGTTAGAAAAGAATAGCAAATTGTATCCATATTGGGTATAAGCTTTAGAGTATCTCCTCTTCCAGAGTTCACGTCTTTATTACTCCCAGATCTCAGGGAATCAGAAAATGATGTAGTCTCTGAATTAAAAAATAGATTGTTTAGTTATAATTTCTGTTTTTTTAATCATTGTATTGATTAAGGAACTCACAAAATTATGTTGTTTTCCACCCATGCTGCCTCCATATTGAACACATTCTTTCCATTCCTCCTTCCCAATACAATTCAGATAATGCTGCCCTCTTCCTGCTACTGAATTAATTTACACTGGGCGCTACATCTCTGCAGGGGTCCATTGTTGCTGCCACCCATTGCTGTGCCCCCTCTAAGGGAGGGAGCTGAACTGCTCAAGAGCTGATGGTTACTTTTGGGGGTAAGAAGGAGAAGGAGAGAGGAGGAGGGGCTGCCCTTCACAAACTGGGAGGGAGAAAGAGAAGCAGCTGAGCTTGAAGCCTGCTATGCTTCCTTCTGCTCTTCCTGTGAGAAATGTAGTTGGCCCAGCTGTTCAAGGATACATGTAAGTGACAAGAGAATTTGCCTCATTTTCTTTTAATGCTCTGCTTGACTGGCCAGTTGGTGTCTTGCTATGAATTAGTCTTTGAAAGAAATCCCTTGCTATGGATGTCAGTGTGTCTGATCCTAAACAATATAAATATTGGTAATCATGTCACCATGTTGGGGAAGCAGGTCTACAGGTTCCATGTGAGTGCCATTCATTGTCATTGTCAGAGTTATTGTCGGAAGTCTTGCAGCACACTCTGAAAATGGTCTGGCTTGAACTAGTCTCATCTCCTTTGATGGATCATTCCACAGTTCAAGCACTTTCACATAAAAAAACACCTTATCTACAAAACTCAAGAATGTCCCTGGGATTTTGTCAGTTGTGTTGTTCTACAGGATAACAGCTGCCTCAGTGGGTCAAGAATGGAGAAACAGAAGTTACTCGTAACCAGTTTTTTGAGACAGACTGCATATTCATACTCTGTGGGCACAGCCTAGATCAGGGGTCGGCAACCTTTCAGAAGTGGTGTGCCGAGTCTTCATTTATTCACTTTAATTTAAGGTTTCACGTGCCAGTAATACATTTTAACGTTTTTTAGACGGTCTCTCTCTATAAGTCTATATATTATATAACTAAACTATTGTATGTAAAGTAAACAAGGTTTTCTAAATGTTTAAGAAGCTTCATTTAAAATTAAATTAAAATGCTGATCTTACGCCGCCGGCCCGCTCAGCCCGCTGCCAGCCTGGGGTTCCGTTCACCTAGGCCGGCAGCAGGCTGAGCGGGGCCTGCGGCTGGGACCCTGGCTGGCAGGGGCTGACAGCCAGAACTCCAGACCGGCAGCAGGCTGAGCGGGGCCAATGGCTGGGACCCCAGACCAGCAGTGGGCTGGGACCCCAGACCAGCAGTGGGCTGAGCAGCGCAGCCCACTGCCACTCAGCCCGCTGCTGGTCTGGGGTTCTGTCCTCCGGCTCCTGCCAGCCAGGGTTCTGGCTGCCGGCCCCACTCAGCCCGCTGCCAGTCTGGGATCCCGGCCCTGTCCACGTAGAGCGGGTACCTACCTTCTCCCTGGTTCTAGCCCATTGTCTTCCTCTCTCTCTGCACTGAGCTGAGGGTGGGAGTGCACTGAGCACAGGGCTGGGGGTGAAGGAGCAGGCTGGGAGTTGGGATGTGGGGTCTGGCCAGGAGCTAGAATGAGGGAGGGGGCTCAGGGTTGGGGCAGGAGATTTGGGTGTGGAGTGCTTAGCTGGGTAGCTCCCATTTGGTGCGAGACATGCAGGTAGGAATGTGGGGGGGGGGGAATAGGAGCTCCCATTTGGTGCTCACGGTGGGGGTGAGAATGTGGGGGGTGCAACAGTCAGGGCATGGGGGGTGGGGCTGGGTATGTGTGGGGGGGTGCTGGAGTCAAGGCTGGGGTCATGGGGGGATGCAGGGGTCAGGGCAGAGGGCTGGTAGTGTGTGAGGAGCATGCAGGAGTCAGGGCACGGGGGGCTGGGTATATGTGGGGGGTGCTGGAGTCAGGGCTGGGGTGTGTGGGGGGTGCAGGAGTCAGGGCAGAGATCTGGGGGCATGTGTGGGGGGTGCTGGAGTCAGGGCTGGGGTCGTGAGGGAGTGCAGGGGTCAGGGAAGGAGGCTGGGGTGTATGAGGGGTGCAGAGATCAGGGCAGAGGGCTAGGGGTATGGGCTGGGGTCGTGGGGGTGCTCCCAGCCACCTGCCCAGAGCGGCTCACGGCAGGGGGCTGGAGGGGATATGCCCTGATTCCACCCCCCTTCCCCAAGGCCCAGTCCCCACGTCTTCTCCGCCTCCTCCCTGGAGCAGCGAGCGCGCTGTGGCTCCGCTTCTGCCCCTCCCTAGCAAGGGCCATCAGCTGATCAGCAGCAGGGACGGAGAGGAGGGGCAGGCACCCAGCACGGTGGGGGGAGCGGGGAGCTTGCCTGTCCTGCAGCAGCAGCTGGCAGGACCAAGCTTCTTCATCCTACCCCTGCACGGGGTCAGGAGAAGAAGAATGGGCCAGGGCGGGCAGGATTTTTAATGGCACGCTGCTGCCTGCCGGGGTCCCGGCCTGGGTTCGGCAGTGGGTGCTGAGTGGGGCCAGCGGCTGGGACCCGGCAGGCAGCCACGTGCCATTAAAAATTGGCTGGCGTGCCGTCTTTGGCATACGCTCCATAGATTGCCGACCCCTGGCCTAGATGATTAAAACTTCTCATAGCAATGTCATTGGAGTGCTCATGTGCCCCCTCCTGCTCTTCCCCTTAGAGTTCCTGAATATTCTGAGGATAAAGCTATAAAAAGGGGCATAGCACCTGCTATTCCCTGAGTTTCTTCCACTGCCACTGCAGTGATTATATTAGGACTCGGAGGAAGAGAGAAAGGTGGGTGGGGAGTGCGTATATGCAGAGTCAACCCTGAAAATCTCACCACAAGTAAGAAGTCTTCACCTCTTTTTGAGTGTCCTCTGCATATTCCCTCTCTTTGGCTAGTTTGGAAAGTAGTACCCCATCAATGGGTGGTGGGACTTGGTGTCCTAATTAAATATAGATTCAAGCACTGCCCTACCAAACTGAGCATCTGATTTGAACAGTAGGGCCCAGATTTTTAAAGGTATTTAAGTGTTGCTGCACTTCTGTAGGTAGAAGGCCAAGGCTCAACAGATAATCCAGAAAGTAGAGCTTCCTGTTCTCTCTGGATACATGGGGCTTCTGACAGAAGACAGATAAGTGGATGACCTGGTTCAGATGGAATCCTAAGATTACTTTTGGAATGAATTTAGGATGTTACCTGAAGGAAACCTTATCCTTATGAAACACCACACAGGGAGGGTTCGCCATAAGGAGCTCTGCTTACCTACTCTTCGGCTGAGGTGATTGCAACCAGAAAAGCAACTTTCATTGGTAGATGAGTGAAGTAACATGAGGCTAAAGGTTTGAATGGGGAATTCATTAATGCTGACAGGATGAGAATTGAGGTTACATATTGGGGTAGGTTTCAGCATCAGAAGAAAGATTCTGACAAGTCCCTTCAGAAACCTTCCTGTAGTTAGATGAGCAAAGTCTCATTGTTTTCCAGAAG
This sequence comes from Lepidochelys kempii, assembly GCF_965140285.1. Lineage (NCBI taxonomy): Eukaryota > Metazoa > Chordata > Testudines > Cheloniidae > Lepidochelys > Lepidochelys kempii. Next base: position 159,772,938 of record NC_136382.1, read on the forward strand.
ATGAAAGACACTAATAGCCACCACATGCTCTTGCAAGGAGCTGAGAGACAACCCTAGTGTTTTCCAGGGAGAGGAGGTAGTCCAGAATAATAGGGATCTAGAACTGTCTGGGGATAGCCTATGATGCTAATCATGTGGAGAATTTCTTCCATTTTCCTTTATAGCATTTTCTCATGGAGTCTTTTCCACTATTCTTAAGGATGGATTGTACAACCTCTGAGTATGACCTCTCTAAATTTGTCATCCATCCAAATACCAAGACACTATATGGAGAAATGCTGTATTGGGAGGGGTGATCTTGCCTCTGGCCTGGGTCAATAGGTCTGGTAAGAGCTGAATGAAGATGCACAGATGCAAGGCCTTCTGGAGAATGCTGGTGAACCTGAAGTGCCTCGGCCACACAGGAGACAGTGACACTTTGCCTTGCTTGATCTTCCTTAGTAAGAGAGGTATAGGCAGGAATGTGTACTTTAGTGGTTCCAACCATTGTACTAGAAATATACACAAAAGTGGAGTTTTGGCCCCAGGCTGCTTAGGAGCAGTAGGCTGGGCATTTTTTGCTCTTGTGAGATACAAAGAGAACTCATGGTAGGAGTCCTCATTGAATAATGCTCCAAACTGCTGAGTCACATACTTCCCACTCATTGTCTTTGGAGAAATGTCTGCTGAGGCTGTCTGCCAGAGCGCTCTGAATCTCTAGAAGGTGCACTACCAAGGTGGTTGCCTAGGGGGAGATACAACAATTCCATAGATTGACAGCCTTTATGTAAAGAAGGATGGACCTTGCTCCTTCCTGTTTGTTGATATAATAAACAGTTTGCCACATTGTCCAACATAACCTAAACATGCAGGGATGGATGGATAGAACCATTGCAAGCTTTGGGCACTTTGTGCAACCTAGTAGGGAGAAGTCTGTAATTAACCTTTTTGTGGGTGGTGGATGATGAAGAGAACCACTACACACACACTATCTTCATGTTTTCCCGCCTAGGTGAGTGCTGTCAAAAGCCTGTGGAGAAGCAAGAACAACTTATCCAGATTGCGATTGCTTGGCAAATAGATTGTCTGCAACCATGTATGTAGACATTACAGACAAAATCTTGCAAAAGGAGTCACATATATAATGAAGCCATATGGTCTATGACAACAAGACAGGATCGTACTGTTATCTGAGGGCTCAATCCAAGTTGAGAGATGAGATCCTTCATTGCTTGGAACTGGACCTGAGGTAGGAATGCTTTGGCCATGTTTGAATCCAAAGTCACTCCAATAAAGTCTATAGTCTGTGTGGGAGCTAAAGTGGACTTTTCTGCTTTTACTTTTTATTTTTCTGCCTTCACTCCTACAATTGTAGGGATCAGATTAGGGACAGAGTTGCCACATGTACTTCCTGGCATGACTTTCTCAAAACCAGTCAGTCTTCTAGGTATAAGAATGTTGATGTGTCTCAATGACGCTGCCACTACTGACAAGTCCTTTGTGAAGACTTGCTGAGCTGTCAAGAGGTGGAAGGGGAGCACTCTGTATTGGTAATGATGATAAACCACAGGAATTTCCTGTGTGTAGGGTGGAGATCTACGTGAAAATAAATATCCTTTAAATTGAGAGCTGTAAACCAATTACTCCAGTTTAGTGAGGGAATTATAGAGGCCAGAGTGATCATTCCGTATCTCAGGCGAAGGATGAAGACATTAAACTGTCTGAAATCTAGTATGGGCCTCCAGCCTCCTTCTTCTTGGGGATACGGAAATACCTTGAGTAAGATTCTTTTCCCTGGTGTTGGGGTAGTACTGGCTCTATGGCTCCCAGATGGAGCAGGGAGTCTTTCTTAGCATCTCTTGTGAGAGGAGTCCCTAGAGTGGGATGGGGGAGAGGGTTTTAAAGGGGGAATGGACAGGAACTTTATTGTACAACTAGTGGTGATAGTTTCCAGAACCCATTTGTTTGATGTTTTATGGTGCCATGCAGAGGATAAGGTGGCTGTCACCCGGGGTATGGGAATCTGATACAAGTAGATTTGGCAGGCGGACTGGTTTACAGCTCTTGACAGTGCTGTCAAAAGGCTTACTCAGTGAGAGACTGGGCCCAGAAGGAGAAAAAAGGGGAAAAGTTCTGTTTACTTTGCTGTATTCTTTCGTGTTTTCTAGGAGGCTCATTAGCTTTCTGCTGGTAAAAGGGTTAAGTAGCTGCTGTTGTCAGTGAGACTGAGGCTTAGGGCATTTCATCTGTGGTGCAGGAGGATAGGTACCCAGAGAATTTCCTTTGAAGGACCTCCACAGTTAACTGGACTTTTTGGGAAATCCAGAGGATCAGCGCCACAAAGCCCGTCTCATGACTACAGATGTTGCCACCAAGCACGAGGCTGTATCAGCTGCATCTACTGAAGCCTGGAAGGCAGACCTGGCTATCAATATACCCTCTTCAATGACTATTTGACACTGAAGTTTGTGTTCTGGAGGCAGCTAGTTGATGAATTCAGAGACCCTATTATAATTAATAAAAGCATACTTTGCCATTAAAGCCTGGTAATTTACTGTGCAGAACTGTAAAGTGTCAGAAATGAAGTTCTTTTTCCTAAAGACGTCTAGATGTTTGGTATCCCTATCTGTGAGTGCAGATCTGTGTTGGTGTTGCTTGTTCCTTTTGGTGACAGGCTACACCACTAAAGAGTCTGGACCAGGGTGTGAGAAACAGTATTATGCCCTTTTAGGGCATGGCTACACTTGCGGATATAGAGCGCTTTGAGTTAAACCAGCCTTCATAGAGCGCAGTAGGGAAAGCGCTGCAATCTGTCCACACTGACAGCTACAAGCACATTGGCATGGCCACATTAGCAGCTCTTGCAATGGCCACAGAGAGCAGTGCATTGTGGTAGCTATCCCAGCATGCAAGTGGCTGCAACGTGGTTTTCAAATGGGGGTGGGGTGGGGTGGAGTGTGACAGGGAGTGTGTTGTGTGTATGTGAGGGGAGAGAGAGTGGGTTTTTGGTGGGGCTGAGAGTATGTCAGCATGCTGTCTTGTAAGTTCAGACAGCAGCAGGCCCCCCTCTCCTCCCGCCTCTCTCTCTTACTCACAGCTTTCCACAGTAATGGTTGCTTTACTGTCCTTGGTGCAAAGTCACCAGTTTGTAAATGGTCACCAGTTTGTCTTGGAGCAGATAAGCATGCCAGCTGTCAGAAATGGAGTTTTCAACGGGCATATCTGCATTCCTACAGCGAGTTCAAAACAATGAGAAGAGTGGCCACTTGACTTAAGGGGATTATGGGATGTTTCCAGAGGCTGATCAGAGTGCAGTAATGCAACACCTCGTTCACACTGACGCCCAGGTGTTTCAGCCAAGGCTCAACAAGCGTTAATCTTCTCACCGAGGTGGAGTACCAGGAGCGCTCTAGCCGTGGAGTTAGAGCGCTCTACATGCCTTGCCAGTGTTGACAGGTAGTGAGCTAGGGTGCTTTAATGTGCTCTAACTCGCAAATGTAGCCAAGCCCTTAGACAGTACAAAATATTTCTTCTCCATTCCTTTTGGAGTGGAAGCATAGGTGGATGGAGTATGCCAGACCATTTTGGCTGGTTCTAAGATAGCCTCATAGATTGGCAATGCCACCTTACTACGATCTAAGCTCTGGAGAACATCCAGTAATTTATGATATCCTGTATTTCTTCCATGGGGATCTAGAGTGATTTTTCTAAGATGATCTTGGTGTTGTCTATAGTTGTCTGCTGGTGACAGTGAGGCTGATGAGACCTATTCACTTGGTGAGGTTGATAATAACTCTGCCGTCAGATTCTCTCTCTTCCTTGGAGTGTTCCTGAGTGGGTTGGGGTTCTTCCCCAGGTGGGGATATATGCCTTGACTCTTGTTCTGTATTCAGGATCTCTCATATAAGGATCCCAGGAACTCCAATAAATCCATTGAGAGGGATCACAGAGGTAATGATAGGAGATAACGGTCCCTCCGAGGAACTGGGTAGCCTCTCCTGTGGGAGTGGGAAGGTGCCCATTAAATCTTAGAGCCTCTGTTGGGGCCGACTTCCCATCTTGATAAAACCCGTGAAGCTCTCCCACTGACCCCAGATTCATTAGAGGAGTACAAATCCTCTGTGTGGATGGGCAGGACCATCAGTACTGGTGGTGGTCTTATCATGGCTCAGCTAGTAGATGGCATTAGTGAATGACGAACCAATGGTGTGGGCAAGGACCAGATCTGACAGTACTGGCAACTCTGAGTCTGCACAGATTGTAGGGTCCTCTGGGATAGTGTATCTGACCCTTATTGCTGGGGGACAAACAGGACAAACCCTTGGCGGTGCTGGTGGTGCCAGTTTTGGGTGAACGGCAGTTCTTGGTATCAACAACTCCTTCTCCATGCAAGTTGGTACCATTGGTGGAGGAGGCATCCACTTGCTCCTTTCCCTTACTGGTATGGAGAATAGTTTCACTCCTTCAGCGGTTGAAATTCCTCAGGGAATTTTTGGTTCTCAGAGCTGAGAAACTGGTACCCTGGCTCCTTGTGAGCTCCTGACACACATGTAACAGAGCATAGAGTATCATCTGAGTCAGAAGGGGTCTGGGAAGAAGTCCTTTTCTTAAATGAGGACTTAGAGAGGGATTTCTCACATTTATTCTTGTGAGAGAGTTTACCCTTACCCTAGTCATGTTTGCTTTGTTTGCTAGTGTCCTTAACTTTGCTCTCAGCAGTTCTGGAGCTGGAGACAACCTTGATCGAATGGGGCACTTCTTGACACTTCTGCCTGATGTATAAGGGGGTCTGATGGGTTGGATCAAGGCCTCATTGAGCAATCCATCAGGAATCTTCTAAATCTGAAATTATGGGATTTATCGGTTCAGTGAAGAAAGGAGCAGCAGATATTATACATAGAGGGGATGTGAGCTTCCCCAAGGCAATGCAGTCAAGTGGTTGTCACTGACCAGGAAGGTCTGGGGGCAGATTACACAGATCTTGAATCCTGTGGTCTTGGGCATACTAGGTACTCTGTACAGGGGAGTGAGAGAGAGGGCAGGGATCCCAGACTTCTGGCTCCTAAACCTATCTCTAACCCTAGAATAAACTTATATAAGGCCAAATTATTTACAACTGCTTACACTAAAATAAAGAATGCTAGCTAAAGCTGTGGATACTAGACAAGTTCTGTCTCAGGCCACAGGTGGTAAAAAGGAAATAGAGAGGTCGTAGGTCTGCACCACTCCTTATATTCTTGGTTTGGAACATGAGGAGTAGAAGGGCACAGGTGCAGACCAAAGGCTCTGCTAGTGAACAATCTTCAGGTCTCAGGCATATGAAGTGCATGTGCACCTTGACTGAATACATATAGGGACCATAACTTGAAGGAGAATGCTGTTGGCTGTCTCAGCACAGACATTAAGAAATGGATGATTACAAAAAACTGAACTATCCTCTCATCCATGCAGGTGGTATCTCCAAGTCAAATTTGAGATATGCTCAATGAACACCCAGAGGATAGTTTACCCCATCACTCACAATACTGTACTTGTTCTGAGGATAAACAGAGGACTCCAATCTACAGTGGTGTGAATCTTTCATTTTTGTAAGCACTATATTTAAAGGGAAAAAAGATCCTCCCATAATAAAGTAGATAATACAGTACTAAAGATTTTTGCTGAGGAATCTTACCTTGCTGAATTAGAAACTGAGTGGTAGGAACTAAGTCTGTCCATGGTGCAAAGTCACCAGTTTGTAAATCCACAAAATACTCAAAGATAACCCTGTCTCCAGCTGGGAACTGAATGCCTGGGAAGTTGGAATCAGATACTGAAGCAGATAGACAAATCCTCAGCTTGTGCACATTAGAATTTGACGTCAAAGAGTTATGACAATTTATACCAGCTGAGGATCTTCCCCAGAGAAATTAGAGATTTCATATTGTTCAACTGCCTCTTTAAGTGTGGTGCTGGAAAGCTAAACAACTGAACAGTAGTCAATATAGCTTATTTCTCAAAGAAATGAAATGTGTACATATATTTCTAGATTTTTAAAAAACACTTTAAACATCTCTCCTTCTTATCACTCATTGCAAGGTCAAAAATACATTTTGATTATCAATAAGGGTATGCCACATTGAAAAAAACCCATGGCAGTGAGTCTCAGAGCCTTGTCAACTGCCTTGGGCTCATGCTACGGGACTAAAATACCAGTGTAGATGTGCTTGCTCAAGCTACAGCCTGCACTCTGAAACCGGGCAAGAGAGGTGGGTCTCAGAGCCTGGGCTTCACCCCAAGAGGGCATGTCTACACTGCTATTTTTAGCCCCATAGTGCAAGTCCTGCAAAACAAAGTCACCAGACTGGGGCGCTCATGATATGTTTATACTGTAATTAAAAACCCGTGGCTGGCCCATGCCAGCTGATTCATGCTCACAGGGCTCAGGCCAAGGGGCCTGATGGTCTAGTGATGGTGTAGACATTTGGGCTTGGGCTGGAGCCCAGGCTTTAGCACCATGTGAGGTGGGAGGGTCCCAGAGCTTGGGCTGCAGCCTGAGCCCAAATGTCTACACCATCATTAAACAACCCCTTAGCCCGAGCCCAAGCCAGCTAGCACAGACCAGCCATGGGGGTTTAATTGCAGTGGAGATGTACCCTGCCACAAGTGTTTCTTTGCAGCGTAGACACACTCTAAATAAATGATCCTTCTAAATTTAAACTGATTAGCAACTCTGGAACTACACGTATTTTCTGCTGCTTTGTGAACAGTTTTTCAGCAATCAGCCAAAGTGGAAATCATGGCTGGCCTACCCTGACAACTTCACCTCTCCCAGTCACAGTATTATTAATGACTGTGACTTTGTCTGAATATGATAATTACACAAATTATTTTGGGGAGAAAATCTGGGACTTTGAAAACAGATAATTATTCAGCTAATTTGATCTTTTTTAGTTTTTAAGTATTATACATTGTAAAAAGTGTACAAAACCATATATATAATATGTGGCTTTTAAGTCCAAACATGAACATTTTTTATTTATAATATTTGGTTCTAAAAGATGAAAACCTTCAAACTAATTATAATAGAAACACCATAAAATTAATGAATACGACATATAGCAAAACTTACCAATAGGTGATTCTCCTTCAAATATATCACGAACAAAGTTACTGAAACTGCGTGTTACAGTTACAAGAGACTCATCTTGGGTATCTATGCCAATCAGAGACTCTTCCTCATAATCAGCCTCTCGTCTTAAAACTCCTCCAACTACCCAAGTAAATGCAAAGACATACAGTTTCCCTAATAATGATGGCAGTTTGTCAGGATACTTCTCCAAAAACCATTTCTGATCTTCCCTGAAATCAATGAAAAAGAAGTAGGTTCAGTAATATTACAACACGCTATTACTATTGTAGTCAACTGCTTCATTGCAAGTCATTAACTTATATGTTATAAATTGTTAATATGCAACAAGTAGGTTTATAAACATAAGGACTGGTAGGGTGACATTTTCAAAAGATATGCATGGTTGCTAATAGCCAAGTGGCATGCAACATATTACACAGTTGTTGTGTACCAGATGGTAAATAATTCTGTAGTACTGCTGCCAAGGGTTCTCAAAAAGCCCCAATAAGGCACGATACATTAAGAGTATTACTCCACTTTTCCTAATACAATGGTGCTGTTTCAGTGTGAGACTGTGGTCCCTTGGCCGGAACCTGGAGTAGAGGGTGGGCTAACACAATTCCAAGATACTGTGGCTGAACGCCAACCTCGTCCCCATGGGTCCCGCATTTCCAGGTGGTTTATGCTAGCCTCAGAGGCTCACTGCAACCCTCCACGTAGCCCTTCTCTCTCTAGGGCCAGAGTTACAGTCTACTGAGCCCTTTTCATCATAAGCCAGCAAGGATGTTGGTGAGAGAACTCCCTCAGTCTCTTTTGTCCCTACAGGCTTATTCCAGAACAGTTTAACCTCCTGTCCTGACAGGGGCCTGTCTTCCCCTCCCAGGAGGTGTTTCTGTAGTGGCAGGTTGGGGGGAACCCAAGCCCACCCTCTACTCTGGGTTCCGGCCCAGGGACCCTAATGGCAGCAGCTGTTGGCAGCTGACCTCTCACCGCCAGAGTTGCTACATTTCCCTGGGTCACTTCCACACAACCCTCCCGCTTCTCTCTCAACGCCTTTTTCACCCTTACCTTAGGGCTCCCTTTTCTGTGGCTTGAGGGTGTCTTCATTACCCAGCCTTTTGGCTGCACTTCCTTTCCTCTGACTCCCTGGCTCTCCTCGGCCTGACTGGAGTGAGCCCTTTTATAGTATCAGAGGGGCCTTAATTAGAGTCAGGTGTTCACATTAGCTTAATGGTCAATTAACCTGCAAAGAGTCAGGTGAGAAGTCAGGTGTTCTCATTAGCCTAACGGTTTCAACTGACTCTTTGCGGGCTAACTGGAGTCATGTGTCCACCCTAGCCTGGAGCAGCCCCTGCTCTGGTCAGTCAGGGAACAGAAAACTGCTTATCCAGTGGCCAGTATATCTGCCTTCTACTACTCTGCTGTACCCAACTGGCCTGGGTCTATCACATACGGTAGTTTGGCTGGTGGTCATGAATAAGTTGAGGGACGTAGAACACGATCACAAGTTGTGAACTAAATAATTATACTGGAGGAATGCAGTATATATGCAGAGACCAACCTTATTGGGACTCAGGTACAAAATTCAGATCGTTCTCTAAATTCTTGAATTAAAGAAAACTGTAAACAATCATCTAGTTAGTTTCATCCAACATCTCAGTTTGTGCAGTCAGGCAGATATCACTAGCATACACACACTTTGAGGTTGTAGTTTGGAAAAGATTTGACATGCAGACATTAAACAAAGTTAGGGTCAACATAGAACCTTGTGGTAGCCTGTTCTTTAAGATGCAAGGAAGACCAATTTTATTTGCCAACTCCTAATTATCCAATTTGAATTAATACACTGTTTATCAAAGGGTTTCTCTTTTCTTGAAAGAATAATGGCTTATTGTTAACAAATCTAAACCCATTGGCTGACCTTTTCTTTTCTACTGAGGCCTTTGCAATTAGTGCTTTGGCTTCAACTGTTAGTTGAGAGCTGAGGTGCTGGGTCTGGGGCACTTCTGAAGTACCTGCAACAGAGTTTTGACGTTCAACACCTAAAAAAAAGTTAGAAGACATCATTTGACATATGTATGAAATAAGTTTATAAGATTACACAAACTACAGTTGTACTAATTTTCGTTTTCTAGGCAATCAACTTTGAAACTTCTCATTTGCATTACACATTTTATGGAATGTCAAAAGGCAACTACTTTGAAAATGTTAGATTAACATTGGAACTATGTTTTACCAAAGAATTTTTTATGACTTCATCATAATTTACTCTAGAAAATAATTCAAATGACTGACTGTAGAGAAAAGTCCTTTTTGCTTCTACCAACTCAGGAATAGAAAAGAATTGTTCTACCTAACAGATGTACACATAAAACATAAACAACATTCTACACACATGAAATCTTTCAGCTTTCTGTTCTTCCTCTGTACCTATAAGTCTGAATGCACTGCTAGGTTACTAGTAACTCCCACAGAATATGCTGCCCTTTGTAGAAAGGGCAGATAAGATGGAGAATCAGAAGACATGGAACATGGGTGACAAGAAGCTCATCGACTTAACTACTTCTGCTTTTAGGAAGCATTACAAGTAGTAACTGTGGAACTGGTTGTTCCTCTGTAGGAAAACAGGTGGTTAAGACATTGGGGGATGACTGAGCTCATAAATCAGAATCCAGAATGCCAGGCATGAGTTATTCTGAAGATTGCCAATATACTGTGAAGAGTCAGGCCATTAGGAAATCAGAGGTAGTAGCTGAACTTTACCCATTTTAATTTTAGCGGTGTTAGTTACTAGAATAGCATTAACTAGTATCAGATTTTTCTTTACCATACAATTGGTTGTATTATTTTCATTATCTTTTTCTCAGACTGATAGGAGTTCATTTGGATTAACATGAACTGAAGACAAAAAGCTGAATCACAGCATACATAGGTTTCTTTATGAGTAAAATTCACTTAGGAGAGTAAGGGCCAAAAATTGCCCCCAGTGTAGCAGAATTGCCACGGAACTACAGAGAGGACGCTGGGGGACTCCACACTCCCTGCATGCACCAAAGCAGGGCTCGGTGCCAGTTCCACATACAGACTTGCCATGTGAGGCAAGATGGTGAATTCACTATCACTTGGAGCATTTAAAATAAGAAAAGATATATTTTAAATATATGCTTTAAAAGATATGCTCTATTTCAACTTCTGTGAGAAATTCTATGACCTGTATGTGCAGGGGCTCAGAGGCCTTGAAATCTGTAAGGCTATAAGTCAACCTGTTCATTCTGTTCTTTCATGGGCTATGGGGAGAACGGGATTGCCTGCATTACCCTTAACGTGCTCATAATACTTGCAGTTCTGATTAAGATAATCTGCAGAAAATCCTGCTTCCCCCTCCCCCAAAGCACAGTTGATATATTCTGTCCCCACTTTCTTCTGAGTCATCAGAGGTTGGCCACAGCAGAAGACAGGGTACTGGATGAGGTGGAGCAGTGTTCTGAAATGGTAGTTAATTCTCTTTCTAAATGCCTTACTGGTGTGTCTTCATCAAATGCTTATGAGCATACTGATCACCAGATATGGGACTGGGAAGGAATTTTCTCCCAGACTGGCAAGGGCCTTGGGTTTCTTCTACCTTCCTTTGTAGCACATGGCATGGTTTGCCCACTGGGATTATCTTGGCATGTCTCACCTAATCATTTCCCTGCCACTGCAGGCACCTTGGGCACTGGTGGCACCTTGTTCTTTGACTGTGGCACACAAAAGTTTATTTAGACCAAAGCATTTCAGTCCTAGGGAAACTGAAGTCTTTGGTCTTAATAGAGGGGTGTCTCGGTGAAATATGATGGCCTGTGACATACAGAAGGTCTGACTAGATAATCTGACGGTCCCTTCTGGCCTGAAACTCTATAAAACTATGAAATATACTAATATTATTCTCTGTATTTCCTAGGGACTGTAACATCCAACATATTGTATGTTGCACCAAACTTGTATTATTTACCAATTACATATCTGTTAGAATTTTATTAAATTATTGAAATAATATAAAAACCTAATCTTTGGTTTCCAAAAAGATAATAGAACAAAAAAAAGTCTACATCATTTCAAATACAACATGTGTTTCCATATATATTAATCTAAACAGAATTTTATATTTATATTTTAAATAAAGTATTTATATTTTAACTCTTCACCCAAACCAAACTAAAAAGGAACAATGTGAAATATTTACAGCTTATTAGAAATAAGTATGGAAAGAAAATACTTTAAAACAGGAAAATGGAAATAGGGTCCCATTTCTGTCACCTGTACTCATTCTGAGTGATACTTCACTATATAAATAGTTGCAATGATTTTTGTGTAATTATTTCAAGAATAATATACTTTTCAACATGAGCAAAGGTGGTCGAATCAGGCCTTAAGTGACAAAATTAAGGATGCTTACTTACCTGTTACTACTGGAGGGTCTTCGAGATGTGTGGTCCCTATTTGTATTCCACACATGAGTTTTCATGCACACCATGCACCTGAATCCAGAGATTTTTAGTAAGCAGCGTCAATTGATCTTCTAATGCTCTGAACCAGGAGTACAAGGGGCAGCGCAGACCAACACCTCTCCAATTCCTTCTACTGAAAATCTAGTTATCATCTGCAGCGGGGGGGGGGGGGGGCGGGATGGAAGGTGTGGAATACAGATAGGGACCACATATCTTGAAGAACCTCCAGTAGTAACAAGTAAATCTCCATTTCTTCTTCAAGTGATGGTCACTATGTGAATTTCACATGTGGGAAATTAGTAGGCAGTGGTCAAACAGGAGGTGGATGAGAAGATGCAGATGTAATGACTGTCTGTAGTATTGCTGTCCCTACACTTATATCAGCAGTAGAAGACTGCACTAAAGCGTAATGTCTTGTAAAGGTGTGTAAGGAGCTCCAGATAGCTGCAATACATATTTCCAGTAAAGGCAAGTCTTGCAGAGATGCTGTAGAAATTACTTGCACTCTGGTGGAATGGCCCCTCACCCCCTCTGTGGAGGAAATAAGAGCTAATTGGAAACAAACAGTGTTGCAATCCAAGATCCATTTAGAGTCTCTCTGACCTCTTGAGTTCTCTGCTATGGTAATAAAAAGGCTAGGTGTCTTTCTAGTTGCTTTTGTTCCCTGTAGATAAAAGACTAGTGCTCATCAGACGTCTACAGCATGAAGCCTCCTTGCCACATCAGAGGCGCATGGTTCTAGAAAAAAAATGTTGGTAAGTGGATGGTTTGACTGATTTGAAACTCTGAAATTATTTTAGGGATGAATTTTGGGTGTAGTTGAAGAGAGATCTTCTCTTTAAGAAAGGCAATCTGTGGTGGATTTGCCATGAGTGCTCCCAGCTTGATCACCTTTCTGGCAACTTTTATCGAGAAATGGGACATAGAGCATGAGGCTAATGATCTGAAAGGAGGTTTGGTGAGAGTCAAAAGAATGAGGTGGAGTTTCTTCACCACTGGTGGAAAGGATCTAATAAGTCCCTTCAAGAATCTAGTCATCGCAGGATGAATGAAGATAGTGTGGTCTTTGGTAGGAGAATGAAAAGCGCTGATTGCTGACAGATGAACCTGTAGGGAACTGACAGAGACACCCAATGTCTTAAGGTGAATAGATGTTCTAGAATAGCAGGGATCTCACTGGAATCTAGAGATAATTGGTGTTGTGACCAAGAGGAGAAACACTTTCACTTGGCTGAATAGCATCTCCTGATACAATTCTTCCTGCTTTGGTTGAGGATGGATTGAACCACCATGGAACGTGAGTGCTCTACCTCTGATGCCCATCCAAATGCCAGGCCTTGAGTTGTTGTGGCCCTGGGTTGGAGTGTCTGATGGTGCCATTGTATTGCATTAGCAGATCTGGAAATTGTTGGATGCTGATGGACAAGCAGGTTGAAATCCTCAGGTGGTCTGAGAACCAGAACTGCCTCAGCCAGCTGGGTGTGATGAGGATGACCCAAGCCCTGTCACGATGGATTTTCCAAAGGACTGTGGTATCAATGACTTAGGAGGACAGACATCACTGAGGTGGTCTGTCCATGGAATAGAAGGGAGTTCCCATTGAGAATGGAATTGTGAATCTCGCCCATTCATGGTCTGAGGAAAAATGTCTCCTGAGACTGTCTGCTAGGGAGCTTTGCACATTTGATAGGCATACTGCTGAAACAGTTATATGATTTCAGATACACCAGTTCCACATGTTGACTGTCTCTATATGCAGAGGGAGGTATCTTGTTCTCCTGTTTGTTTACGTAGAGGACAGTCATTATGTTGCCAATATTATCTGGATATGTCAGGATTGGATGAATGGAAAGAAAGCATCGCAGGCCCAACAGACCTCTTTTTGTTCCAGCAGATTAATATGCATCCTGGACTCCTGAAGGTCCAGGCATCTTTCACAGTACAATTGCCCATATGAGCTCCCTAACTTAAAATGGAGTCATCTGTGAAGCCAGTCACCTTGCACGTAGCTGTGAGGAAAGGAATTCCCATCCAAACTTTCTCTGGTTTTATCCTTGAGTAAGAGAGGCCAGAACCTTGGTCAGAATTGCTACTTTGGCACCGATCTTGTCTTTTTTCTTGTAAGCAGATAGATTGAAGCCAGGTTTGTAGGCAATGGAGATGGAGCCTAGCAAATGGTGTAATATGGATGCATGAGGCCATGTGGCCAAACATGGAAAGGCAAGTCTTGACTGTAGTCCAAGGTCTGAGGATGACCTCTTTTATTAGATCACCCATGGCACAGAATGTCTTGGTGAGGAGATAGGCTCACTGTAGAGCCATCCATGTCAGAAGGCCAAAAAGCTTAAAAGCTAAGGGATTTTTCTGCATGACTCATTCTGGAGGCACAAGACTCAAGAGTGGTATAAATGGTATCTTTAGAGAAAAACTTATTTTCAAGCAGTTTAAGTGAGTAATGCAAACAGTGGAAAGTATTTTTTAAACTCAATACATATAAGTGGCTGAGTCATTTTAGTTTTGCCCGGTCTTGAGGAAACAAGTGTGTGAATACAAACTAATTAGATGGGTAATTATATGCTCACCATCAAAGAATCAAACTACTATGAAAGGAAAAAATATTTTAAATTAATTTTAAAATGTATTTACTCACTGTGAAAGAAGAGTCCATTTTTGCTCATTATATCAATAAAAGAATCAAGAATTCTGCAGAGATTCATTACAATTCCGATCTGCTGCACGGGAAATGGCTGCATTTTCTTGTGTTTTTCTAAAAAATGTAGTCCTTTTTTTATACTTTTTTCAAATAAACTTTCAAGACACTCCAAGCCACTTCGTGTAATTATTCTGGAAACTTTTAATAGCCATGTCTTTACACAAGGTTCCCATCCCAGATTAGTTGGGTCCTGTTAATTAAATCAAATTAGTTGTATAGTCTTTACAATAGATCTTGAGAAATGTGTTTGCGCTATAGACTATAAAGCTGGAGGCTTATTTTTGCACTGGCTTCAAAATGAGCAAGATGGGAGACACAAACAGTGAACCAGACCCCTAACTACTAATAATCACTGCATTCCCACTTACTCCCCCAACCACAGAGCAAATAGAAAGGACAGGTAACATGCAGAGACTTGGCTCCAACCACATTACTCACTGGCTACCGTAGCTAGACTGACACTGAGGGTGCAAACACGTGCTGCCCATACACAGCAGCAGCAGCAAAATTACTTCCTCACTACAGAGCAAAAAGGAAGCAGGGGAGGAATTTGTGATTCACAGCTGTATCCCTGAGTCATAGTGCCTCCTGGTGCTACTTCTGGGGTGGTGCAATTTATGCATTGCCCTTTACTCATGGCTGTGCCTAAAGTCACTATCTAGCTCTGTTTCAGAGTAGCTGCTGTGTTAGTCTGTATCTACAAAAAAAAAAAGGAGTACCTGTGGCACCTTAGAGACTAACACATTTATTTGAGCATGAGCTGTGAGTGCAAAATTTGTACTTAAAATTGTGACCACAAAAATTGAGGCTATTACTTAAAATAATACTCTACAAATATACAAAAAGAAAAGGAGTACTTGTGGCACCTTTCTTTTTGCGAATACAGACTAACACGGCTGTTACTCTGATACAAATATACAGCCTTTGGCACATGTGTATTGTTCCCTCTAAAATCACTGACAGGATAATACAAATCTGGTGGTTTAACAATGTACTAAACATTAATTTGCTCAGTTTGTTATGTTGGCATTTTTTGCAGATGAAGTCAAATAATTCAATAAGGCAAAAAAATTCTTATCAGAAAATAATCTGTAATTTTTCTTACAGACTTACCACAAAAACCATTGCACATCGACTGACAGTAGCAGGACTGGCCTGAGAGAGACTGTCCGTTTCAAATATCATTCTGATTCCTGATGGTAAGTAGATTCTTTCACTATTTGCAAGACACAGAGTTCTGGTATCATCTAGCACAGTATTTAAGTTTTCTATCCAAACTGTGTCTACTGGTCCATCCAAGATTATCCACTGCCAATCAGTAATAGTTTTACCTACAAAAAAGCATTCATTTTATAGTCTCATTGTTACACATATAAAAAGAAGCTCTTCTGTTGTATTTTCTACCTGACAAGAGTGTTCAGAGGTCATAAACGTTTGTCTTACTATATGTGGTTGAAATGCAATACAGTTAATAGAACGGAAGGTGTCACTCCAATAATTATCTGAGTGTGCCTGAGAAACGAACTCAGCTTTGCCTCATACCATCTCTGTCTGTCAGTAAAAGAAGATTACTGGATCCAAAACTTGCAAACATTTAACATGTTAAATTAATGATTGTTTCTTTCTAATATTAGTATTATTTTTGTTATAGAGTAAACAGTGCTGTATAATGGATTTAGCAGAGTCCTTGAGCCAAAGAGCTTGCAGTCTAAAATTGGAGCAGGTTCAATATAGTGTAAGACAAGACAGAACAAACACAGTATGCTAGACTGTGTCTGACCTTGTTTACATGAACAAAGCTGAGGAAGAAGGCACAAAGACCCTACTGCACCACTATGACATTCCCCAGGGTTCAATCTGGACTGATGGATAGCTGTGTCCCCTCAATTCTCCAAGCTGAGGTGCCTGCCCACAAACTGCCTCCAGCATGTAAATCACTCCCAGCTATATTAGTGCTATAGCCACCTACCCATGAATTACACTGCATGGCAACGCCAGCAAGATCCCAGTCCCATATTTCTCCCCCAGAAATGTGTGTCTTGTACTGGCCAGCACACTCCTGGACATTACAAGCTCATATAAAGTCCATCATTTAATTAATAGAAAATGATATGCACAAATCCTGTTATATCAAATGGAGTTCCCCAAACACTTCAATCCAAACACTCAGTGGTTTGGATAAAACAATAAAACAAGTTAAGTACAGAAAGATAGATTTTAAGTGATTACAAATAATGAGGCATAAAGTCAGAATCGGTTAAAGGTATAAACACAACTAACACCTAACTCAACAAGCTAAGTGAATTCAAAGCAAAAGTTTCTCTCACCATATGCTCTAGCAATCTTACTGGCTGGAGTCCTTTCAGCCAGGACCCCTCCCCCCAGTTCAATGTCCTTAAGGTATTGTTGATGGTGTGAGTAGAGATGAGGGGAGAGGTGATTTGAGGCCTCTTTTCCTCATTTTTATCCTTTTCCTCTTCTTTGAGAATCATCTCTGGCTGGAGATCAGGAGACAGAACGTCTCGAGAGGTGGGAACTGCCAGCTGTAAATTTCTCACTCAGACCCTTTTTTCTGCCAAAGAATTGCCACTTAACCAGGTGATAGTCCATTTGATTTTGTTGACACCTGGCTGAGGCGTCAGTTTGCTTTTTGTCTCTGAGGAACTGGTTTGTGCCCGCTTTTCTAAACTTGGAACATGTCCAAGTTCCAAGTTCCAACTTGGAACTCTTTACACATTATCATGCACATTGTGTAAAGAGTTGTCACTTTGGATGGGCTATCACCAGCAGGAGAGTGAATTTGTGTGTGGGGGGGTGGAGGGTGAGAAAACCTGGATTTGTGCTGGAAATGGCCCACCTGATGATCACTTTAGATAAGCTATTACCAGCAGGACAGTGGGGTGGGAGGAGGTATTTTTTCGTATTCTCTGTGTATAAATAAAGTCTGCTGCAGTTTCCACGGCATGCATCCGATGAAGTGAGCTGTAGCTCACGAAAGCTCATGCTCAAATAAATTGGTTAGTCTCTAAGGTGCCACAAGTACTCCTTTTCTTTTAGTTTCCATTTGTAATTTTGGAAGAAATGTCTGCTGAGGTAGTCTGCCATGCTGTTCTGAACACTGGGAGGTAAGAAGCTGAGATCACTGTGACTGGCTATGCACTAATTCAAGAGTTTTATCACTTTGGCACAGAGTGATATGGAACAGGCTCCTCCATGATGCATTATATAATAAATGCATGCCACACTGTCATTATTTGTATTGACTTGTATCTGATTAGAGGTAGAAAGTGTACATAAGCATTTCTGACCACTCTCCATTCCAGGAGATTGAAGTGGAGAAGCTGCTCTTTCAGTGACCATTTCCCATACACCTTGTGAGGTCCCAGATGTGCCCCCCAACCCAAAATGAAGTATTTCATGTTATCACTATGGGATAGGGGGGATTCTAAAAGAATGGAACACCTGTGCAGGTTTAGGTCAGCTCCTTCCATCAGCTGAGTGACTGCAGAACTCATCTGAGAACAGACATTAACCTGCCTACACTGTGCTTGTTTGGTTTGTAAACTGTTCAAAGCCACCCTGGAGATGTAATCTGGCATGTTCCACTACAAAGATGCAAGATAACATGTGACGCAGCAGTTGAAGGCAATCTATTACTGTTACTTAAGGACTGTCCTGAATCCTTGAGGTGACACTCGGTACAGAGAGATATCTTCTAGAAGGCAGGTACACTCTGCCTGTCATTGCATCCACAGACTCTCCTATGAAGTCTATACTATGTACTGGGGTCAAAACAGACTTCTCGAGGTTGAGTTGAAGGTCCAGGCTGTGGAAGAGAGAACACATTGCCTTTAAGCTACCAACACTTTCTGATAAGATGTACCCTAATCAACCAATTGTTCATGTACAGAAAAACGACTGTACCCAGATGACATTGGTGGGCAGCAACTGCCAACGGAATCTCTAAGAATATCCTTAGGATAGAAGATAGATTGAAAGCAAACATCCGGTATTGGTAGTGTTGCTTGTTGTATAGAAAACAAAGAAACACCTTGCATGAAAGGCAAATAGAGACATGAAAATATGTATCTTGTAGGTGGGGAGTCATGAACCAATCTAATGAGGGAATTATCGTTGCAAGGGTCAACATCCTGAATTTCTGCACATATTTGTTTAGAGATCTGTGGTTTAAAATTGTGCTCCACCCTTCATTCCTTTTGGGGATCAGGAAGTACTTTGAATAGAATCCTGTGATGCACAGGAACTGGTTTTATTGTCCCTAAACATAAAAGTTTGCTAAAGTCTGCCTTCTTGAAATCCACTGTCTTTATTTTGCTGTTCTCCCTCCTACCATTCCTTAGAATCATGAACTCTATAATTTCATGATCGCTTTCACCCAAGCTGCCTTACGCTTTCAAATTTTCAACCAGTTCTTCCCTGTTTGTCAAAATCAAATCTAGAACAGCCTCTCCCCTCATAGCTTTCTCCACCTTCTGAAATAAAAAATTGTCTCCAATATATTCCAAGAACTTGTTGGATAATCTGTGCCCTGCTGTGTTGTTTTCCTAACAGATATCTGAGTAGTTGAAGTCCATCACCACCAAGTCCTGTGCTTTGGATGATTTTGTTAGTTGTTTAAAAAAAGCCTCATTCACCTCTTCTTCCTGGCTTGTCTTAGGAAGCATGACAACTGTAGACAAGATGCTCTTCTCATGATCACTTCTCATGAGATAGATTATGCTGCAATATTTGCTGCATCCAAGGAGGCCTGGAGCAATGTCTTTTGCCAGGAGCTGACCCTCTTGTATAATGGCTTTAAATTGATCATGATGTTCCTTTAGCAGATTATCAGTAGAGGAATTAAATTTGTTGTAATTCAGATAGTCATATTTGGTCATGAGTGCCTGATGATTGGCTATTCTGAACTCAAGCGACTGAAGAGTAAGATTTGCCACCAAAAAGATCTAGCTTCTTGTGGTCCTTACTGTGTGGGCTGGACATTGATTTATATTAAGTTATGCGGTAGCTGGGTTTTGCCAGATAATTTTAATAGGTTACTTGAGAGCTTCGCTGACCAGAATGGCAATACTCATGGATGTTGAAATATATAAATTATCTTGGAGTTTATGGTAGGATTCCTGAAACTCCTCTAATGGAATCTGAAGCATGTCAGCAATTCTAGATCCTGGCCCTGCCTGAAGTCATCCACCATAGGAGGTGGTAGAGGCATTACATCTTCACTGGGTGATGATGAGGAAATATTAGAAAGAGATGTCATCTCCTTGTATGCCCCTGATTCTTGCTCTTCAAAGATCTCCTCCTCTGGCACAGGTGGTGGTAGAGATGGTTGAGGGGAATAGGCCCTTCTCTGCTTTCTCTGGTGATGCAAAGACTTTAATGCAAACTCTTGACAACAGAATGTCCATGGGTCCCCAAAAGGCCATTGAGGGGGCCCATATGGCATACGTGGAGGCATCGATCTGTGTTTTTGCCACAAGGGTGTTGTTTGAGGTCTACCTTCCTGCAATATGTCAGTGTAGGAAGGGGAGCAGTGTGTTCTAAAGTAAATAGGGGAATTCTGTTTCAGTATCTGAGAGTTGAGGAGTCCTCTTCAACATACTCCAAGGAGTAGGATAACTGTTCAGCTTGTAAAGCAGATGACGGTGAGTATGTTACACTAGATGATAGAGAGGTCAGTGATTGAATAAGTCTTTGCATGGATAAACCCTCAATACCCATTAATAGGGGAGACTACAGTGCCAAAGATACTATAAGGTCCTAAGAATATCTCAATCTTTGTGGTACAGATGGCATCAAAGACAGTTCTGAGCGAGAAGCTGTGGAGGATGGCTTTGGTTCCAATGTAGCTGGTACTGAGCACTTGGCATGAGAGAGTCTCAACTCTGATTCCATTGGTACCATAGGTAATCGACCAGTCTTCTGTGTTGCCGATACCAACAGCTGTTCAGGAATGAGTTTAGAATTCTTCTCAGAAGAGTGTCTGCAGCTCTGGGTACAGGTACTCCAGCTTGGTACCAATTCTGTCTTTGATGAATGACTCTTTGAAACTGTCTTCACTGCCGTTGCAGTACCAGAATCACTTGCAGCCTGCATGGAATTCTCCTTGGGACCTGCGGTCTCCATAGCCCTTTTATGCAGACTGAAACATCCTTGGAGATTTACTCATTACCTCTTTCTGCCTAGAGGCAGATATCAAAGCTGTCTTTTGAGGATTTCAGTCCCATAGACACAAACAGTACTGCTATGTCCTATGTCTCTAGGAACCTCCCGTGGCACAGATTTTGAGGTGTACAGGGCACTAGCTGTACTAGGATATCTATGTACAGTGGGGCCCTCCATCCCTGGACTCAAAGCCAGTGTTAAGGCTTGCTCCATTGGGATCTACTCATGAAGGAAGTGTAGATCTTGCACTTACTGGGAATGTACACATCTCCCAAACAGCAGAGACACTGAGAATGCCTGTCACTGCTCAGGACAGCCTTGCACCATGAGAGGCACCTTCTAAATCCCTGGGACCCTGGCATTCCCGAGCAAAATAACAAAAGCTGACCTTTCAGGGGGAAAAGATTTTAAAATCTATATATCTATATTTATCTAAAAATTGCTTTTTAGCTTTTTAAAGGAAAAAGGAAAAGAAAAAAGAGGAAACAACTTTTCCCACAACACTATGAAATAACTAACTGTATACTAACTAACTGCTAAATTGAATACTAACAAGAACATGCACACAGAATACCCCATCTTGGGCAAAAGGCAGCTGAGAGAACTATGGGCAGTTCACCCACGCATCCCCATATAGTCTCAATATAGGGTAGAAGGATGTGTGGTGTGTATGACTGAGGTGAACAGACACTGCTATCAAAAATCTCCAATCAAAGGTACAGGCGAACATGAAATGGAGCACCCACAGGGACACTACTTGAGAAAGAATCTTGTCTCCTTAGCTGAAGTGTGGGGCTTTGCCCTGGAACCTCCAGCAACAAAACTGGACTGCTTTTGAATTTTAGAGGTAGGAGCATTACCCCATTAGTGATGAATGAGGGCAGAAGCTGTGAAACAGAAAGAGATGCTTGGCACATTTTATTCATTGTACAGCACCATGCATATCTTCAGTGCTATCTGAATAAAGATGATAATAAAAAGAAACCTTAGTGAAGACTTCTATGAATTTCTCAGCAAACTTGACTTATATTCTATGTTAAAACCACCTGGTTATTTGGCACTCCAGTGCAGCAGAGTGGAAATTCTTCCACAGCTCCATTTGAATTGAAAAGGGAGGCTTTTATGGAATTAAATATGAAACAATCATAATCAGTACAGTAACTCATGTAATACTTATTTTGCCATTAAATTCCATCTATTTTACACTGTCCCCATACTTTCACTTTTTGATATGCCATGGATTTTTTTGCACTGATGATGCATAATTACATCATAAATTCTGTTTCTGCTCAAATGATTAGCTGTGAAATAATTAGTTTTGGACATTTACATTTAGCATCAATGGTGCATTGAAATGAATGCGGGCAATTCATACCTCTCAGGGTTGTTGTTTCTGGCTCTATACACACTCAAGACTTGTCTTCACTGTACTGTTAGCTCAAGGTATAACTCGAGTTTTACTCCTAACCTGCCTCTGGTCCACACACAAAAAAACCTCTAGCTTCAGCTAGGTGTCTCTTTTAGCTTGAACTAACTGGAACATCAGGGGGTATAGGCTGAAACTCAAGTGCTGCTGAAGCTCAATCTAGTAATGAAGTGGAGATGCAGCAACTTGAGTAACAAGAACTCATCAACTGTTCATCCAGTCACTCTGTACCACTAATCAAATCACTCTGTGTAACAGTTTTGTTGTTTCAAAATGTGGTCACTCTCACTTGATTAAGGCTCCAGTGGAGTAATCTGAGTGTACTAAGTCAAGCTAACAGTTACAGTGAAGACAAGCATTCAGGCAGACATCACTGTTTTAGTTTATAATTCAGCTCAAGATTTTATGGTAATCTACTCATCAATGATGGGTAGCAACTTTTGTGGCTGCAGATTACACGGAGCCTGGACTTTAGTTAACTAAGGATAAATTTTAAGACAATGTGTGAATTTGATACAAAAATATAGCACTGACAGATAAATGCCATGAGGCATAGTGAGAAAGTTTATGTTAAAAGCAATGACAAACCACTGACATGATACTGTAACTTTATTCACTGTGGATGAGTTTCTTCTATCCTTACTCATGCTGAATAGTACCGTTACCCCTTTTGAACCACGTGGTTAGCCAAAATTTGTTCTTGTGGGTTGTTTGCATTAGAGGAAGAAATTGGTGATGGAGTCAGGTATTTCTTTAATGGAATCCTGTTTTATTTACAAAGAACGTACACAAAGTCCTGTTTACTTGAACACTTTAGGTTTCAAACAGGAGACAGTTTCTATGCTCGCAGTTGCAAACCCCTTTCTAGCCAGTATGTATTGAGCCCAAAAGCTCACTCTCTCCACTTTTTCTCAGGATCACACTACCAGGGCTTCTCTGCTCCTTCTCTACTTATGTGGTGTTTCTGTTCCTTATCTCACACATACAGCACAAAACAGCAGTCAAACCAACCCCACCCTTGTGTTCAGGTTTAGGCCATCATGAAACCCCTCCACCTACAGTTCAGATTCCTGAGTGGCCTTACATGTGGTTTATCTGTATTTTAGGTGGTGGCTCCTATTATTTCAGCTCTCTCTAAACAAAGGGACATTTAATTGTTCCTTCATTTATCCTCAGTGGAAAATGGTTGTTATGCTCATCAGCTCCACTGAGGTTTTACCCAACCCCCAGAATAACAATACCTTAAAGAAGGAATAATCCTACTGAAGTCAATGAGGTCTATTTGTGGAGCAAGATACTACTCACTGTAAGTGTAACCCTTCTGCCCGTCAGAGTTGGCAGCAACAAGGGCCGGGTTCAATATCTAGGGGTTCCATTCCAATAACACAATGCAAACCGGCTCGAGCCCCCACCCAGTGACCTGGGACAAATATATACCACCCCCGCTGGGCGCCTCCAAGAGGCAATACTTCCCCTCTCGCAAGCACATAGTCTGAGTGTAGCAAAAGTCTTTTAATAACAGAGAGAAACAATGTGGCATTATGTTGGGGAAACACCACCAACCGGATTCATAACACAACCCATGAGCAAAAACAACCCCACCCCAGGCAAATTGGGGCATGCCCTTTTCCCTTTGGTTCTTGAGTCCAGCAACCCCAAAAGTCCAATGCCCCAAAAGTCTCTGTCCCTGGTCAGGGCAGCCCCAGAGTTCGAAAGTTTATCGGCGGAGCTTTACCTCCCAACCTGGGTGGAAATGGGACGGGGGTAAGAGGCACCTTACGTGATCTGAAGCTGACCGCCCCATAGCTCCATAGCGGCGCTCCGCTCCGCCAGCCGCCCCACAAAACTCCTTCGCGCAGCTGCGCTCCGCTCCGCCAGCCGCCCCACGAACTCCTTCGCGCAGCTGCGCTCCGCTCCGCCAGCCGCCCCACGAACTCCTTCGCGCAGCTGCGCTCCGCTCCGCCAGCCGCCCCACGAACTCCTTCGCGCAGCTGCGCTCCGCTCCGCCAGCCGCCCCACGAACTCCTTCGCGCAGCTGCGCTCCGCTCCGCCAGCCGCCCCACGAACTCCTTCGCGCAGCTGCGCTCCGCTCCGCCAGCCGCCCCACGAACTCCTTCGCGCAGCTGCGCTCCGCTCCGCCAGCCGCCCCACGAACTCCTTCGCTCAGCTGCGCTCCGCTCCGCCAGCCGCCCCACGAACTCCTTCGCTCAGCTGCGCTCCGCTCCGCCAGCCGCCCCACGAACTCCTTCGCTCAGCTGCGCTCCGCTCCGCCAGCCGCCCCACGAACTCCTTCGCTCAGCTGCGCTCCGCTCCGCCAGCCGCCCCACGAACTCCTTCGCTCAGCTGCGCTCCGCTCCGCCAGCCGCCCCACGAACTCCTTCGCTCAGCTGCGCTCCGCTCCGCCAGCCGCCCCACGAACTCCTTCGCTCAGCTGCGCTCCGCTCCGCCAGCCGCCCCACGAACTCCTTCGCTCAGCTGCGCTCCGCTCCGCCAGCCGCCCCACGAACTCCTTCGCTCAGCTGCGCTCCGCTCCGCCAGCCGCCCCACGAACTCCTTCGCTCAGCTGCGCTCCGCTCCGCCAGCCGCCCCACGAACTCCTTCGCTCAGCTGCGCTCCGCTCCGCCAGCCGCCCCACGAACTCCTTCGCTCAGCTCCACGGCCCACAAGCAGCTCCTGCCATCCACACACTGCTCCGTGTCGAACTGCTTCGCCAGCCGTCCCGCAAACTGCTCCACAATATATCTTCAGGCTCCCCCACTACTTAACACAACACTCAGTGATTTCAGCGCTTAGGTGAATTCAGCTTATAATAGGGGAGCCCCAGTGCTGGTGCACTGTCAGCCCAAAGTGAGCTCAGCAGCCTATAACTAGACTTCTAATGAAATCAAAATTAGCTCTGATATTCCACAGTGGAGAGAGGAGGAAGTGCAATCAGCATGTAAGGCCCTCACCAAGGGGCCCATGCCACCAAGTATTAATACTTGTCCCCAGCCTCTCTCCATTCACACAGTTTTGGAACCCATGACCCTTGCCTAGCGAGTGCTACTTAGATGATGGTGAATCCCTCCATCGTAACAAAAGGCCACGTACAGTTCCAAGCACAGTTCCCATAATCAGGGTAATAACAATTTATTCTTCCTGCCCCAATAACAGAGACACTGGGGATCCCACAGCAGCCAAAGTGACCATTTGGGCAGCTATGGTCTCATTCTAGGCGTGGTGGGTGTGCCTATGCAAATGAGATCGGCCCCTGAAGTTCTTTTCCACAACTTGCCACACCTCACCACCAGATGTCAGGGTGGAGCTCATCCTGACACTGCTTACATCAGGCTACCACAGTCTGGCTTCTAAGTAGTCCCAGTTGTTTAACTGGGGATATTTAAGAAAATTCTGCTTAAGTGAGTAAAAGTTGCATGTCTCTTTTTCCTTTCCTTGGTGAATTCTGAGGTAAAGACAAAATTTTTAATTGCAGAATTTATATTCTACTATAAGCTTAATTCTACTTCAATTATGAGGCCTTTAGCCTTTACGAGGCAGCAGAAAGAGCAATGGACTTCAGAGAAAGGAGTTTTCTTTGTTAAATGTTTGCCATTTGTTCCACGTTTATACAGTCATAGCACTTACTGTGAGAGTACGAAGATTCTGTTACTTCTTTGTTTTTTGCAGTCACAGCAGCATCAGTTAGATCCATTACGTTCAACTAAAACAAATGGCAATATTTACAGTGTAAGTTACTGGGTAATATAAAAGCTAGATTCTCTTGCCTACTGGTGAAGATTTGTCATGGACTTTTTAAAAATAAAAAAATCACAAGGCATTCACAATAAATTTAGTAAAAGTCATGGGATTGGGGAAAAATAGTGTATAAAGTCATGGTATGAAAATTCAATGGTACCTCTTTAAATATAATATACAGAAATCCCTCCTCTGCCTCCTGTATGCCCCACTGCAGTGGCACCAACCACCTGCAGCAGCACCCTCTGCCCCAGCACAGTAACACTAATCCAGGCTTGGTGAGGAGGAGAGGTTCCGGGAGGCTGCTGGAGAGTGAGTCTGCCCTGCCCTCCCGTCCTGTAGGGCTGCGCCAAGTTCCCCTCTTTGGGAGTCACAGCACTGCTCCAGTTTGGCCTAATCACCCTCCATAATCACGGAGAAAGGGCTGAGCCAAATTTTAGTGGGAGGTGCTGCGACCCCAGAGCCAGGCCCAGCTCTATGGGACAAAAGCTACCACTGCAGGATGAGCTCGCTCTCCAACCTCTGTTTCCCTCTCCAGGGCCTCCGCTCTGCACTGGCTGGCAACCCACCTAGAACCTTACCCCGCAAACCACTAGTGGGTCACAACCCACTATTTGGAAAACATTTCTTTATTAAAATCACAAAGAAAAGTCATGGACAAACAGAAAAATCATATATCCATGATGTTTTTACCACTGCGACAAACCTGCAACCTTACTCATACCAGTTATACAACTGAGGGATATTTAAAAGAAATACAAGTCTTTCCCTTCCATCCTATTATTAAGAAGCTTGTCTGACTGAATTATGGTGATTATCTGACTCAAATGTGTGTAAAATTCAGGATATCCAAACATTACTAACAAAACAAAGATGAAGGTCAAACATTCTGGATGTTTTGTTTTCTTTAAACAGTCACACAAATAATCACACAAGTCACTCCCTGCTTGATACTGCCTGTGAACTAGTAGGAGAGGTTACTCACCTTGTGCAGTAACTGGAGTTCTGTGAGATGTGTGTTGCTATGGGTGCTCCACTTCAGGTGTGCTTGCATCTGTGCACCTTTGATCAGAGATTTTTTTATAGCAATTCCCAATCAGCCCACGCTTGCACCCCACATATCCTTGTGCTCTGCACTGAAGCTATATTGGGCTGCATGGCCAAACAGTTCTCAGCTCCTTCTCCACCACAAAGACCCACTAGGGAGACTCCAAAGCAGAGAGGAAGGAGAGCGGGTAGTGGAGCACCCACAGGGACACACATCTCAAAGAAATCTAGTTATTGCTGGATTAAACTCTCCTTCTTCAAGCAGTGTTCTTGTGGGAGGTCCACTTCAAGTGACTCCTAAACAGTACCCCCTTTATGTAGGTGGAAGATTCAGAGCAGAGTCCAATACAGAAGAGAACTGCATTGCCTAGAGCATCTGCTTTTGCTGAAGGTAACAAAGGATAATTATTAGAAAAAGTATGAAAAGATGACGAAGTTGCCGCTCTACAGATGCCTGCAATTGGTACATCCTTAAGTAAGGCTATAGATATAGATAGTGCTCTTGTGGACCGTGTTATCACTCTCAAAGAGGGCTGAATGTGACTTCTGTCATAATCTTAATACAGCCAAAAATCCATTTGGATAACTGCTGTTTAAAAATGACTGAACCTTGTTTCTGTCCTCAATGGATACATGTAGTCCAGGAGATCTTCTAAATGGTTTGGTCCTATCTAGGTAGAAGGATAATGCTCTCCTGATACCTATGCAGGGGTAGTCAGAAGGTAGACCGCAGGCCAAATGCAGACCGCCAGATGCTTTTGAACAGACCCTGAAATCTTTTTCCTTACTTATTATCATTATTATTTTATTACTTTCTCTGGAGTCTGGATCATGATTATATCTTCACCAAGAAATTTGCACCTTGACAAAAAATAATTGACTACCCCGATCTGGTATGGAATATGGGTTCTTCAGTAGTCAAGTGAGGTTCTGGGGGGAAAAAAAACTGGCAGTTGAACAGTTTGATTAATATGAAATTCTAAGGACACCTTGGGTAAAAATCTTGGCTGTGCCCGTAGTGACACTTTCTCTTTGGTAAATACCATAAATGAAGGGTCTGCCATTAAGACCCCCAATCCTTCCCCCCCTTAGGGCAGAAGTGATTGCTACCATGAAGATTGTCTAAATTGATAAATCTAATAAAGAACACATTGCTAGTGGCTCAAAATGATGTTTCATAAGGCAATTAAGTAGTAGCTTCAAGTTCCAGCTTGGAGTAAGATCTCTGATTTGTGGGGAGATATTCAATCAACCTCTTAGGAATCTTGTTCAAGCTGGATAAACAAAGAATGAAAAAACCCCTACAGGTGTGTGAAAAGCTATTGCTGTTGCTTAAGGAACCCTAATGGAATTCATAGAAAGACCCAGTATTTTCAGTTCCAATAGGTAACCCAATACCCTGGGAAGAGGAGAGAGAGTTGGCGAAATCTGACGACCGTTACATCAAAGATAATATCCTTTCCATTTCTCAGGCTAAGCATTTATTGTTGATTCTTTTCTACTATTTAATAAAACATGTTGTACCTCTGATAAATGAGATATCTCTATTCCCGAGAACTAATTAATCATGTTTTGGAGCCTGAGAATCTGCAGGTTGGGGTGAAGTGTTCAACAATCATCCTGGGTCAGTACGTGAGAACTGATTGAAACCTCCATGAAGGGCAAGAGGCAAGTAGGATCAACTAGGGATACCAGACTTGTCTTGGCCACATTGGTCCAATCAATATAGACAGAATGTGGCTTGATCTTATTGATAACCTTTAACAGTAATGATGTTGGTGTATAAGCATAAAGTCGTCCTTTAGTCCATGAGATGAGGAACATGACTCCTATGAATTGGGGATTGAGCCCCCCTCTGGAGCAATACTTGATCCATTTTGTGTTGGCTACCGCAGCAAACAGATCAACCTCCAGGAACCCTCAGGCTTAAGAATATCTTGCAGAGGACACTGGAGTTCAGTTCCCATTTGTAATTTAGAAAGAAATGTATGCTGAGGTCATCTGCCATGAATAGTCTGAATAGTGTGAAGGTAAAAATCTGAGATGACTATTTGGTTGGCTATGCACCAATTTCTGAGTTTTATCGCTTCAGCACAGAGAGATGGGGAATGTGCACCTCCCTGACATTTTATATAATACAGCCACATTATCTGTCATTATCTTTAATGACTTTGACTTGAACAGAGACAGAAAAGCATAGCCATGCATTTTTGACAGCTCTCAATTGCAGAAGATTGATGTGGAGAAGCTGCATTTTCCCTGTACCTTGTGATGTCCCAGATGTACCCTCCCAACCCAAAAGTGAAGTATCTGATGTTATCACCATGGTAGGGGGAATCTGCAAGAACACAACATCTGCACAGGTTTTGGTTGGGTCCTTTCACCAGTTGAGTGATTATAGTACCCATTGGGGAACAGCCAGTAACTTGCCTAGACTGTGTTTGCTTGGCTTGTAAACAGTTTGAAGCCACCTCTGCACACCTCAGAGATGTAATGTGGCATGCTGCCCTACACAGATGCAAGATGATGTGTCCCAGCAGTTGAAGACAATCTCTTATTGTTACTTGAGGACTGCTCTTTGACACAAGTCTTTGATACGAGATTCACTAGTATGAAAAATCTGCTGGACAGTAGGTAAGCTCTGTCTGTCACTGCATCAAGGGAAGTGCCTATGAAATCCTGATGCTGGAGTGAAGTACAAACAGACTTTTTAATGTTCATTTGAAGGCCTAGACTGTGAAACAGGGAACATGTGATCTTTAATTCCTGATAGAATCTGCCAACCAATCATCTATGTATGGAAAACAATTATACCCAGACAACACGAGTGAGCGGCAACTATTGACAGAATCTTTGAAAATATTGACTCTGAAGATAGGCCGAAAGGGAGCACCCTGTATTGGTAGTGTTCCTTGTTTACTAGGAAACGAAAAAACCTCTTTTGTGAAGTAAAATCGTGACATGAAAATATGTCTGGTTTGCGACTCCTGAACTACAAATCTCCTATTTCTAATGAAGGAATTATTGCTGGAAGAGTCACTATTCTGATTTTTTTGTTGCTTTACATATTTCTTTAGAGACCTGAGGTCTAAAATTGGCCTCCATGCTCCATTCTTTTGGGGATCAGGAAATACTTTGAATAGAATCTCCTTCCCACAAGAACTGGTTCTATTGCTCCTAAACTTAGGAGAAAGGTCATCTCTTGCTCTAGCAATTGATGGTGAGGGATCCCTGAAAAGGGAAGGGGAGGGGAGAAAAGTAGTAGGGATAGATTTGAAATGGATAGTGTAACCAGAAATTATGGCTTCCAAAACCCAGATGCCTCATGTTATATGCTGTCAGGACTCACAGCCTGCAACAGAGGTAGTCTACAGGCAGTGTCATCAGTGCAACTGGCCTGAAGCAGGCTGCCTGATTAGCCATGCAACCTGACTGGCTGCAGAGGCCAGCAGTCTGGCTCTTAAGCTAGCAGCAGCTCACTGGCTTCTCAATGCACACTATGCTTGCTCTTGCGTTACTCTGTTCCTGCTTTGCCCCCTGCCTTGAACCCCACCTTGTCTGATACCTTGCTTGCTCCAGTTCCTGACCTCTGTTTATGACTCTTGACTCTGGCTCCTGACTACGGACTCTGGCTCAACCCTTGGCTTTGGTATCCAGTTCCTGCCTTCCGGTTTGACCCTTGGCTTTGCTTCCCAATGACTGATTATGGCTCTGACCCCAGGCACTAGGCTTGCTGCCACTGGCCAGATCACCCTCATCTCAGTCAGCTAACATATGCTTCCATGCATCCTGAAAAAGGGAAAGGAGGCATCCAAAAGGAGAGAGGAGGGTAAGACCTTGTCAGCTGGATGGTTGAGACTCTTGATCAAGCCATCAAAACTGTCACTTGGAGGAGAATATGTAGCTAAAGGTGGTTTCTTTTTTGGTCTCTTGGCCGGGGGTTCAGAGGGTCTACGATATGTTGAATACGGAGCTGGACATGCTCATTGCATCATCTGAGAACTACTAAATCTCCTTTTTATTTACAGGAATGTAAATCCCTAGGGATTGCAGCATGACTCTTGAGTCTTTTAAGTGTGGAGAGCATGGGCAAAAAGAGAAGAACAACCCCCGCCATCTCTGCTGATCCACCATGTAGGTCGGGGAACAACCCAGAGACCTCCCCTCTGGTGGAATCCACAGTCCAGGTCAACTCCTCCTGTGTCTGATTAGGAGTTGGGAGGTCTGGGGGGGAACGCGGGCCCGCCCTCTACTCCGGGTTTCAGCCCAGGGCCCTGTGGATTGCAGCTGTCTAGAGTGCCTCCTGTAATAACTGCGTGACAGCTACAACTCCCTGGGCTACTTCCCCATAGCCTCCTCCCAACACCTTTATCCTCACCACAAGACCTTCCTCTTGGTGTCTGATAATGCTTGTACTCCTCAGTCCTCCAGCAGCACATCTTCTCACTCCCAGCTCCTTACGTGCCTCTCCCTAACTGAAGTGAGGTCCTTTTTAAACCTAGGTGCCCTGATTAGCCAGCCTGTCCTAATTGATTCTAGCAGCTTCTTCTTAATTGGCTCTAGGTGTCCTAATTAGCCAGCCTGCCTTAACTGGTTCCAGCAAGTTCCTCCTTGTTCTGGAACTGCCTCTGTTACCATACCCAGGGAACAGGGATCTACTTGATCTGGGTCTAATATATCTGCCTCCTATCACTCTTCTGTAACCATCTGGCCTGACCCTGTCACACTAGGCAAAAAGCTCCAGCAAACAATCCCTCGAGGGGGAGGCACAAAGGAGAAGGGGCTTAACCCCTGGTTATTAATTGCACTTGTTCATTAACAATACACATTGCTGTTTTGCAAAGCTGATGCTTCCTTTTGCCTTTCGGGACTGTGGTCTCTCACTCCCAGCTCCTTACATGCCCCCCTACTAACTGATGGGAGGTCCTTTTTAAATCAGGTGTGCTAATTAGCCTGCCTGCCACAATTGATTCTAGAAAGTTCTTAATTGACTCCAGGTGTCTTGATTAGCTTACCTGTCTTAATTGGTTCTAGCACCTTCCTGATTGCTCTAGGGCAGTCCCTGCTCTGGTCACTCAGGGAACAGAAAACTATTCATCCAGTGGATAGTATATTTGTCTTCTACCAGACTCCTGTACCCCACTGGTCTGGGTCTGTCACAACAGCTTTGAAACTTTACTATGCAGAAGAAAAATGTTGCTTTCCCTTTTTTTTTTATAAAGTAGTTTACATTTAACACAGTACTGTACTGTATTTTTGTGTCTCTCTGCTGCTGCCTAATTGTGTACTTTCAGTTCCAAATGAGGTATGTGGTTAACTGATTAGTTTATAATTCTGAGGTTCCACAGTATGACCAAAAAGACTGAGCCTCTTGTGGTCCTTCCTGAGTGGGGTGGACTTTGAATTATATTGTCTGCCTCCACTATCACCACAGAAGATTAGCTTGATAGGAGCTTAAGGTTCCAGAGATACCTGAAAGTTAAGACAACATAAGCATGCTAGCCACTGATTTTCATCAGGGAAATAGCATGTGAAGTGGAAGGAGTACAGAGAAAATAGAAATTCCAATTCCATACCTGGAACGTAATATGTTTTATTTGCCCTCTTGCAGGTAGGCACTATGGCAGCAGTGGTTTGCCAAACTGTCTTACCAGACTCCATAAGAGCTTCAGTGACTGAAATAGGATTCTTCATAGATGCTGAAGTGCGTAAAATATCTAGGAGTTTATGATGGGACTCTTGAATCTCCTCCAATGGAATCTGTAGTGTCAGCAATCTGCTCCATCAGTTTGTGAAACTGCCTTAAGTCATCCACCACAGAAGGTAGTGGAGGCATGAGAGCTACATAAGGAGATGAGGAAATATTATCCTTATTAGTCCTGATCTCTTCCTCTAGCATAGGCGGTGGTAAAGAGGATTGAGGAGAATGGGCTCTTCTCTGCTCCCTCTGGAGTTGCAAGGACCTTGATATACACTTTTGGTGGTAGAATTCCCACAGGTGCCAGCAAGGCCCAAATGTCATAGGTGGAAGCAGCTATCTGTGTACCTGCCATGTGGGTGGCACTTGAGGTCTATCCTCCTTTAATATATCAGTATAGGAGGTACGGCGATGTGACCTAGAATCAGTAGGAGAAATTTGCACCAAAATTTGAGAGTCTGATGAGTCTTTTTCTACATATTCTAAATGGGGAGACAGCTGTTTGGCTTCCAGAGTAGATAAGGGCCAGTGTGATACTCTGGGTGACAGAGAGAGCAGTGAGTGGGAGAGTCTTGTCATTGACAAACCTTCACTTGTTAAGAGAGGAGACTCTGGCTCAGAAGATATTTTCAGATCTATAGGGTACCATAACTCTTGCAGTTCTGATGGTATCAAAGATTGAGTCGAGTGGGAACCTGTGGGACAGTTTTGGTACTGATGCAGCTGGTACCAAGTGCTTGGAATGGGATGCCCTCAGTACTGTAGGTAGGTGAGCAGTCTTTGGTACTGTTGATTTTCTTGTTATAGGTACCGAGTGTTGTTCAGGGATAGGCCTGTTTTTTTCAACCCTGTCTCTGTTGCTCTAGGTACAGGTATCCAAACCCATTACCAAGTCTATCTTAGATGTCTGACTACTCTTTGCCTTTGCAGTACCAGTCTCACTTGGAGCAGGCACTGAACTCCCCTTGGGACCTGAGATCTCTGTAGCCTTCTCGTAAGATGGTGACCAGATTTTTATTGAGATTTATTCCTTACCTACTTCTGCTTAGAGACAGATGTAGATGAGGACTTCAGTACTGTAAATGTACTTGGTGCTGCGGTACCGCCTATCTCTCCACTGGTCTCCAGTGACTGAGATGTTGATGTGGACAGAGCACTAGTTGTATTGGGAAGTCTATGTATAGGAAGGTCCTCTGCTTCTGGATCCAAAGCTGGATGTAAAGATTGCTCCATCTCTAGTAGTTTAAACTTAATTTATCTTTTTGGGGGGGAGGAGGGGGAACACCTAGCCTTGAAGGAAGTGCTGATTCTGTCTTGGGCCAAAGGCAGTTGAGAAAGAACTGAGGGTGGTTTACCTCATATAACTTCAGTGTAGAGCATGAGGTTGTGTGGGCACAAACGTGTGCAGAATGGGCACTGCTACCAAAAATCTCTGATCAAAGGCTAAGGGCACAAGTGCACCCACTGAAGTGGAGCACCCAGAGGGACACTACTTGAAGAACCGTGGGATCTGTTGGAGGTGGGAAGATTAAAGCAAAATAAACAAATAAATAAATACTCTTTGGGCTAGATTCCAGGCGTGCTGTTATTCAGCCACTCAAACCTACCACTTACTTCACCTTCAGACCAGGAGGAATTGGCCTTATGCAGTTACTTGTGATAGGAGATAAAATATACTTCTACCATGTATAAATTTATATACAAATATATAATAGCACTCTGCTCAGGAAAGTAACATACACAAATCCGAGAGTCCAGATATTCCCTTAGATTTGTGACTCTTGTGCCAACTGAGATAACTTGTTATATGTGTGGCAGCTGGAGATCCTGCAAACTAGAGTCATATGCAGTTGAAGGACTAGTGGCTTCAATCTCAACAGTGATGAAGCAGTAGTCTATTTCAAATTTTAACTTTGGAGTGAGGTGGGGAGCTTTTCAATTTCTACCTTTAGATTTACTAATTTACATTTATTGTGTTTGGTTTTCAAAAATATTTACCAAATGCAAGAAATGACAACTGCCAAAAAATGTTAACTGTAAGCAAGCCCACTATGCATATGTTTAGCTCCATATCAAGGGTTACTGCCTCGTGCAAAACACAGCACATGCAGAAAACATGCACATCACATATGACCAGATATATTAATGCATTTCTGACTTCTCCATTGTATTTGCTGCTTGAGCTCAGGACTTGCTACCCTTCAGAGGAACTTCTCTGAACACAGCAATAAGCCACAAAGTATTTTACCTGTAGGATTGGGTCATAAGTATATTTGACAGGATCTTCAACCCCACCCCGTCCTCTCTACACAAGGTAAATGGACCAAAGAAGATTAAAGGGGCTTAAAAAGTCCCCATTCAGTCTGTGAGAAGATTCCTTTAGTACAAGAATTAAGGAACAAAGCTGTAAGGTTTCCTTCGAAAACCCCCCTCAACAAGCTTTGGTGTAGGAGCATGTCAGGGGCAGGGCCACAGCACAGAGTACTACCAAGATTCTGGCCAGTGCAATAGCCCATAGGAAAGCCCCAGAAGGTTGCCATAATTTAGGCAGGCCCCCGGGGCTGCCTAAATTATGCCAATGGCCACTCCAACAGAGGGGCACAGGACCACCAGAGCACAAAGCCACCTTAGCTCCACTCCCCCTGGGTTGAGAGTTCTGCAGCACAAATTTCATTCATTAAATATAATTAAACACAGCAGCTTGAAGATTTAAAAGCAGAGCTACTTTTGGAACCAGCAACATTTGCATCTAAAACAGGGTCATTGATTTTTTTTTTTTTTGAGGCTTCCAAATTTGTGGGACAGTCCCAAATTTTATGTGTGATTAGGATCTGCAGCTCTCTGATGGCCAAATCTTGATCCCATTATAGTCAAGGCAAAGCTTTTACTGATTTAAGTCCGAATAAAATTTGGCCAAAAGAGCATCAATTGACATTTTGCTAGCTATCCTCCTTGATGGGAAAGAAGAGGATTATTGCACTAAAAGGAGAAGTTTTGGGGGAAGAGAGCCCAAATAATAGCTTGCCAGCCTCTCAAAACCCTACAGCTGGCCCACTTTAGAAGTCAACATTAGGTCATGCAAGACTAACATATTCCTTATAATCATTAAAATAACAACTGAACTCACAGTGTAAGCGTCCTGGATTCTTGTAGCTGCATCAGTGTTTGACTCCTTTTTTTGAGATTTTTTTGTTGAATATTTTGCAAATGTTCGAACTGCTGATGCCAATAATCCATCAGACCACTCCATAGTGTTAGGATCAGTCTGTCCATACAGCTCACCAACACTGACACACTTTGGGTTTATAACAAAAGTATCCACTTTTCCTTTCTTTGGTGCATTCTGAGGTAAAGACTTTTTTTTAATTGCAGAATTTGTATTCTACTATTAGCTTAATTCTACTTCAATTATAAGGCCTTTAACCTTAATGACTAACAGATTGCAACACCATTTATACACCACAAAGGGTCAAATCTAACAATTCTTAGTGAAGCCCTGATTCAGCAAGGTACTTATGCATGTGTATAACTTTAAGCACCTGAGCAGTCCCACTGATTTAAATGGACTAACTCAAACATGCACATAAAAAGCTTGTTGCATTTCACCCTGAGTTCTTACTCAGGGCTTGTCTATACTTGAAATGCTACAGCAGCACAGCTGCACAACTGCAGCTGCACCATTGCAGTGCTTCAGTGTAGATATTCCCTACAGCAATGATAGGGGTTCTCCTGTCGGTGTAGGTAATCCACCCTCCTGAGAAGCAGTAGCTAGGTCAAAAAAATAATTCTTGACCTAGCGCTGTTTACACTGTGGGTTAGGTTGGCTTAACTACATTGCTCAGCAATGTGGAATTTCTTTTTTACATCTCTAAGCGATGTAGCTGGGTTGACCTAACTTTTCAGTGGAGACCAGGCCTCAGTCAAATCTTCCATTAGCTTCATAAGGGGATTCAGGGTCCTCGGCAACAAGGTCTGAAATGCACCACAAGTGTGTTTAATTTACATTCAAACAGCATAAAGAAGCTTTATTGAGTTTCTAAACACAGTAAGTCTGATATTAGAAAAGCCACATTATCTGAGTTTTTCTATTGAAGATTAATTTAGGATTAATTTAATTTTGATATGGTGGAAATGTGAGCATAAAATATTCTAACCTTCATTATAGTAGAGCTTCAAAATAACACAACACTGGACAACAAAGTATGACATTTATTTTCACACTCAGTATGTTGATTAGAATTTATATTTGTTTTCTTATTCAAAAGTAGAGCTAGGTAGTGCAATGGGTTAATGAACTAGCCATAGACTCTAGAGGCCTGGTTTCATAACTTGTTACATGTAATAAGTGAAAAATAAATATGTGGTCTATACCTAGTTCCTACTTGACATTTGCCTTTGCAAAACCAACACACAATTCTAGTAGTCTAGGACTGAAACAGCTAGACCTGTTGCAGACTTAAAGTATGTGGGAAAGCTTGCACAACCACTGCTGATACATTAGCCTGTCAGGTCTGTGAGAACCAAACATCCATAGAAATTTTAAAAAGAAAAAAATTGTTCTTTAATGGAAGAATATAAAGAAAAGCCTTGCTTACTCACCTTTCATAACTGTTGTTCTTTGAGATGTTTTGGTGGGATAACTCACATGCCTGGAATGCTGTGATGGATGGATATAAACAGGAAGGACAGGCGGGGCAGAAAAGGTGGGGGAATTGCATTCTTTGTAAGAGAGCAGTATGACTGCTCAGAGCTCCAGTATGAAACTGCAGAAAAACCTGAGAGTCTCTGGATTCAGTTTAGAAGTGTGAGCAACAAGTGTGATGTTGTGGTGGGAGTCTACTATGGACCGCCAGACCAGCGGGATGAGGTGGACGAGGCTTTCTTCAGGCAACTAACAGAAGTTACTAGATCACAGGCCCTGGTTCTCATGGGGGACTTCAATCACCCCAATATCTGCTGGGAGGGCAATACAGCAGTGCACAGACAACCCAGGAAGTTTTTGGAAAGTGTAGGGGACAATTTCCTGGTGCAAGTGCTGGAGGAACCAACTAGGGGCAGAGCTCTTCTTGACCTGCTGCTCACAAAACAGGAAGAATTAGTAGGGGAAGTAAAAGTGGATGGGAACCTGGGAGGCAGTGACCATGAGCTAGTCGAGTTCAGGATCCTGACACAAAGAAGAAAGGAGAGCAGCAGAATATGGATCCTGGACTTCAGAAAAGCAGACTTTGACTCCCTCAGGGAACTGATGGGCAAGATCCCCTGGGAGAACAACATGAGGGGGAAAGGAGTCCAGGAGAGCTGGCTGTATTTTAAAGAATCCTTACTGAGGTTGCAGGAACAAACCATCCCGATGTGTAGAAAGAATAGTAAATATGGCAGGCGACCAGCTTGGCTTAACAGTGAAATCCTTGCTGATCATAAACACAAAAAAAGAAGCTTCCACAAGAAGTGGAAGTTTGGACAAATGACCAGGAAGCAGTATAAAAATATTGCTCAGGCATGCAGGAGTGAAATCAGGAAGGCCAAATCACACTTGGAGTTGCAGCTAGCAAGGGATGTTAAGAGTAACAAGAAGGGTTTCTACAGGTATGTTAGCAACAAGAAGGTGGTCAAGGAAAGTATGGGCCCCTTACTGAATGGGGGAAGCAACCTAGTGACAGAGGATGTGGAAAAAGCTAATGTACTCAATGCTTTTTTTGCCTCCATCTTCATGAACAAGGTCAGCTCCCAGACTACTGCACTGGGCAGCACAGTACGGGGAGGAGGTGATCAGCCCTCTGTGGAGAAAGAAGTGGTTCAGGACTATTTAGAAAATCTGGATGAGCACAAGTCCGTGGGGCTGGACACACTGCATCCGAGGGTGCTAAAGAGTTGGCGGATATGATTGCAGAGCCATTGGCCATTATATTTGAAAACTCATGGTGATCGGGGGAGGTTCTGGATGACTGGAAAAAGGCTAATATAGTGCCCATCTTTAAAAAAGGGAAGGAGGATGATCTGGGGAACTACAGGCCAATCAGCCTCACCTCAGTCCCTGGAAAAATCGTGGAGCAGGTCCTCAAGGAATCGATTTTGAAGCACTTAGAGGAGAGGAAAGTGGTCAGGAACAGTCAGCATGGATTAACCAAGGGCAAGTCATGCCTGACTAACCTAATTGCCTTCTATGATGAGATAACTGGCTCTGTGGATGAGGGGAAAGCAGTGGACATGTTATTACTGGACTTTAGCAAAGCTTTTAGCATGGTCTTCCACAGTATTCTTGCCAGCAAGTTAAAGTAGTATGGGCTGGATGAATGGACTATAAGGTGGATAGAAAGCTGGCTTGATCATCAGGCTCAACGGGTAGTGATCAATGGCTCATGTCTAGTTGGAAACTGGTATTAAGCGGCGTACCCCAGGATCAGTCCTGGGGCTGGTTTTGTTCAATATCTCCATTAATGATCTGAAGGATGGCGTGGATTGCACTCTCAGCAAGTTTGCAGATGACACTAAACTGGGAGGAGTGGTAGATACGCTGGAGGATAGAGATAGGATACAGAGGGACCTAGACACATTAGAGGATTGGGCCAAAAGAAATCTGATGAGGTTCAACAAGGACAAGTGCAGAGTCCTGCACTTAGGATGGAAGAATCCCATGCATTGCTACAGACTAGGGAGCAAGTGGCTAGGCAGCAGTTCTGCAGAAAAGAATGTAGGGGTTACAGTGGACAGAAGCTGGATATGAATCAACAGTGTGCCCTTGTTGCCAAGAAGGCTTACGGCATTTTGGGCTGTATAAGTAGGAGCATTGCCATCAGATTGAGGGACATGATCATTCCCCTCTGTTAGGCATAGGTGAGGACTCATCTGGAGTACTGTATCCAGTTTTGGGCCCCACACTACAAGAAGGATGTGGAAAAATTGGAAAGAGTCCAGCGGAGGGCAACAAAAATGATTAGGGGGCTGGAGCACATGATTTATGAGGAGAGGCTAAGGGAACTGGGATTATTTAGTCTGCAGAAGAGAAGGATGAGGGGAGGATTTGATAGCTGCTTTCAACTACCTGAAAGGGGGTTCCAAAGAGGATGGATCTAGACTGTTCTCACTGGTACAAGATGACAGAAAAAGGACTAATGGTCTCAAGTTGCAGTGGGGGAGGTTTAGGTTGGATATTAGGAAAAACTTTCACTAGGAGGGTGGTGAAGCACTGGAATGCATTACCTAGGGAG
Organism: Lepidochelys kempii; assembly: GCF_965140285.1. Taxonomy (NCBI): domain Eukaryota; kingdom Metazoa; phylum Chordata; order Testudines; family Cheloniidae; genus Lepidochelys; species Lepidochelys kempii. The sequence continues at coordinate 159,812,525 of NC_136382.1, forward strand.
GTGGTGGAATCTCCTTCCTTAGAGGTTTTTAAGGTCAGGCTTGACAAAGCCCTGGCTGGGATGATTTAGCTGGGGATTGGTTGCTTTGAGCAGGGGGTTGGACTAGATGACCTCCTGAGGTCCCTTCCAACCCTGATATTCTATGTGTTGCTCATGTCCATTCCATTGTAGGTGTATGTGTTCACCACATCCACCAGTGCTGGAAGTTTTCCCCTCAGTGGCATCCATAGGGGACTGGCTCTGGTGCTTTCTGGAATGGCACGCACATGTGCCGGTATAAGGGGCACAGCTGGCCTCCACTTCAGTTCCTTCTTGCTGGAACTCCAACAGAGGGGAAGGAGAGTGGGTCATGGAATGGACATGAGCAACGCATATTGAACAACAACAGTTGTGAAAGGTAATCGTTTTTTCTTCTTTGAGTGCTTGCTCATGTCCATTCCATTGTAGGTGACTCCCAAGTGGTACCTCCTGAGGCGGGTAGAGTTAATGGAGTGTCAACGGCAACACAGCTCTGCCAAAGCCAGCATCATATCTGGCCTGCTGGGTGATGGCATAGTGCATCTTGAAGGTGTATACCAATGACCATGTCGTAGCTCTGCAGATGTCCTGGATGGGGACATGCGACAGGAAAGCAGCCGATGATGCCTTAGCTCTTGTGGAATGAGCTGTCATTATTGGGAGGGCACAGCCTGTTCCATCTATTAGCAAGTTTGGATGCATGTAGTGATTCAGGATGAAATCCTCTGAAAAGACACTGGGAGGCCCTTCATCCTGTCAGCCACTGCAATGAAGAGTTGAGTAGATCAGTGGAAGGGCTCGGTGAGCTCCAGGTAGAAGGCCAGGGCATGCCTGATATCTAGGGTGTGCAGATGCCTCTCCTCATGGGACGTGTGAGGCTTTGGACAGAATACCAGGAGGAAGATATCCTGATTGACATTCAACTGCGATACCACCTTTGGCAGGAAGGCTGAATGGGGACGCAGTTTTACCTTCTCCTTGTAGAACACCGTGTATGGGGGCTCTAAGAGCTTTAATTTCAGAGACTTGCCTCACCAATGTAATAATGACAAGGAATGAGATCTTCCACGATAGGTGTGAAAGAGAGCACGAAGCCAGAGGCTTGAAGGGAAGGCCAATGAGCCTGGAGAGGACCAGGTTGAGATCCCACTGGGGAACTGGATCCCAAAGCGGCGTGAAAAGTGTTAAGGCCTCTCAGGAACCTGACTGTCATCTCATGTCAGAATACTGATCGACCCTGGATGCGAGGGCGGAAGGCCGATATGGTCGTCAAGTGCACCTTGATCGATGAAAAGGCAAGACCCTGGTGCTTTAAAGTGAAGAGGTAATCCAGGATGGATTGTAGAGACGACTGGACCAGAAAGATATTCTGCTCCGACACCCTGCAGGAGAAGCGCTTCCACTTTGCCAGGTAAGTCACTCTGGTGGAGGCCTTTCTGCTTTCTGAAAGAATCTGCCAGACCTGACTAGAGCAGGCTTGTTCTTCAAGATTCAGCCACGCAGCATCCACGCTGTGAGGTGCAGAGAGGCGAGGTTCGGGTGCAGTAATTGTCCATGATCCTGAGAGAGCAGGTCCGAGCAGTTGGAAAGTGTCCACGGGGCTACTACCACTAAGTCCATGAGTGTGCCGAACCAATGCTGGCAAAGCCAACCTGGGGCTATCATAATGACTCCCGTCTTGTCTTGACCTTCAAGAGGACTTTGCTGATCAGTGATATTGGCAAGAAGATATACATCAGGTCGCCCGTCCATGACAGGAGAAAGGCATTGAATAACGAGCCACTGTTGAGACCCTGCAGAGAGCAGAACTGGTGACATTTTCTGTTCTGTCTGGTGATGAATAGGTCTACTTGGGGAGCTCTCCACTTCTGGAAGAGCATCTTGACGACCTCCACGTGGAGGGACGAAGCATGGTGAGAGAAAAAAAGGACCCGCTGAGGCGATCCACCAGTGTGTCCCAGACGCCAGGGAAGTTGGAGGCTTCTAGGTGGATAGCATGTTGGATATAGAAGTCCCTTCCTGACAAAGGGCCTATGATCGAGCTCCCCCGTCTGTTGACATAGAACATGGAGGCTGTGTTGTCTGTCAATACCTGCACTACACAACCAGACAGATGGGGAAGGAACACTACACAAGCCAGGCGGATGGCCCTGAACTCTCTGATGTTTATGTGCAATGACAACGCCTCTTGACACCATAGACCATGAGTTCTGAGTGTACTGAGGCTCCCCTACCGAGGTCGAAAGCATCCGACACCAGGGACACTGTAGGTTGTGGAGTCGCAAATGGAACACTTTCCAACACCAAATCCAGGTTGGACAACCATTGCAGGGCAGTGAGTAACTGTGGCAGGATAGTGAGGAGCTTGCCAAGTGATGCCAGCCACATCTGGAGGGGTCTGAGTCATAGTCTTGCATGCTGAACAACGTTAAGTGCATGCCACCATGTATCCTAGCAGCCTGAGACAGAGCTGGGCTGTAGTGAGTGGGTGGGTGGTGACTTGGGCAATCAGATCTGATATTGCCCCAAACCTGGCTTTTGGCAGGAATGCTCTGGCTTGGGAAGAGTCGAAGACTGGTCTGATAAACTATCTTCTGCACCAGGACCAATGTTGATTTTTGTTCATCTATCAACGGGTGCAGCGCTTGGCTGGTGGCTTGTAGCACCGCAACACTGCATTGGACGTACTCCCTAAACTGGCCCTTGATAAGCTAGTTGTAGAGATATGGGTAGATCTGGATACCCCTATGTCTGGGGTAGGCTGCGACCTCTACCATGCACTTTGTTAACACTTTTGGTGCTGTTGCTAGGCCAAATGGGAGCACTGTGAACTGGTAATGAGTCTGCCCGATTACAAACCATAGGAACCTTCTTTGGCCATGAAAAATTGAAATATGAAAATAAGTGTCCTTCAGGTCAAGGGCGGCATACCAGTCTCCAGGAAAGGGATGATGGAGCCTAGGGAGACCATGCATAACTTCAACTTCTTGAGATATTTGATGAGGTCTCAAGTTGAGAATGGGACATAGACCCCCCCCACCCCGCTTTGGCCTTTGGAATCAAAAAACAGTAGGAGTAAAATTCTTTCCCTCTCAGATGCTGGGAAACATCCTCTTTGGCTCCCACCCGCAGGAGAGGCATTGGATCCCGATTGCAGACTGGGAGGTTACTGTTGGGTGCACCCTCAAAATGCCTGCTTGTTACCCGGCTGGTGGTGAGTGGAGCCCAACTGAGCAGAGGAGGTCAGCAGTTGGCCCTCGTGGCACTTATAGCCCTGGCCCGTCTTATGGTAGCACTCCAACCTGGACTGGCTCCCGAAACTCGGGTCTGCTGCGGTTTGAACCGCTTTCTTGCGGGCACAGGCATGTGAAGACCCAGGAAGCGCAATGTAGCCAGGGAATCTTTTGGACCATGCAATCTGTTGTCTGCTTGGTCCGAGAACAGCGCCAGGACATCAAAGGGGTGGTCCTGGATTGAATGCTGAACCCTCACTGGGAGCCTGGATCCCTGTTGCCAAGACGCCCTTCTCATGGACATGGCCAAACCCATGGTCCTGATTGCGGAGACCGCTGCATCTGAGGCTGCTTGGAGAGCAGCCCTCGCCAGTGTCTTGCCCTCCTTGAGAATGGCCAGGAACTCCTGCTTAGAGCCCTCTGGCAAAGAGTCCAAAAACTTGGCCATGGATTGCCAAGTGTTATAATCGTATCCACCAAGCAGGGCTTGGTGGGTGGCCACCCGCAATTGGAAGCTGGCAGTCGAATAAATCTTTCTGCCAGACATATCGAGCCTCTTTGCATCTTTGTTCTTAAGGGTCAAACCAGGTTGCCCCTGCCTGTCACGCTCACTGGCAGCGGATACAACCAAAGAGCTCAGGGAGGGGTTGGTGTAAAGGTATTTGAAGCCTTTAGCTGGGACATAATATTTTCTCTCTGCCCACTTGGAGATGGGGGGGCAGGAAGGCGGGAATTTGCCACAAGGCCTTGATTAACTTTACCACTTCCTGGTGGACAGGCAGAACCACCGTAGAAGGGGCCGCTGCACTCAATATGTCAAATAGGGTGTTGGAAGGTTTGGACAACTCCTTGGCCCGCAGCCCCAGGTTTGCTGCAACTCTTAAGTAGCTCCTGCTGAGCTTTGACATCGTCCTGGGGAATCATATAGAAGGGCCCCACCAACGCCTTATCAAGTGAAGAGGATGAGGAAGTGGGCACAGGTGGGTCGATCAACTGCATATCCGCTGCCGGAGGATCCTTGGCTGAGGCTGACTACCCCTGGACACCCTGCTCTGACTCCTCTTTTGAGTCTTGGGGTGGACGGGAGACTGTCGCCGATCGCTTCTCAGACGTCCCTGAGACTGATCACTGCACGTGCTCCAATATCTGAGGGAACCCCCAAGGGTTCCAGAACTGCCATGGAGCTGTCCACTGGCCCTGAGGCCAAGTGCTTGCTGGCAGTCCCAGGGGAAATCCTGATGAAACTGGCAGGTGACCTTGGCCCGCGGGCACTACGAGCTCCTCGCCTTCCAAGTCTGAGGAGGAAGAGACTTGTCTTGGGAACCAAGGTGTACCACTACCGCCTCTTTGCCCTTTCCATGCTGGTCGTCCCTGTGCTCATCCCCTGGGGACTGGTGCTGGCATGTCAGAACTTGTTGGGTCCTCTGGTGACAGCACTCAGTGGATCAGTGATGGTTGCCCAGTGATAGATGACTCACATTCTGGAAACGGTGCCAGGGCTCCAGTGACCGGGAGCCCGAAGACCTCCATCATGACTCCAGAGATTGGCGTCGGGCTGCTGGAGACCGATATTGTCAATCTAGAGGCTGGCGTTGAGACTCAAGGAATCGGTGCCATGAGGCTGGAGAGTGACGCAGACACTCAGGAGACCAGTGCTGGGCCACTGGGGACTGGTGGCGTGCCTTGGGAGGTTTGTGCCAGATAGCTAGCAAATGACGCTGGGATTCTGGAGAATGGTGCCTGGCAGCGGCGGATTTAGAGTTAGTGGGACCCTGTGTGCAGCTTCATTTTTGTCACCCCTTCTTGGGACCTAGCCAAGAAAAACAACATTCTCTCTTATCTCCCGCCCCACCCCCATTTTACATTCTTTTTTTCTTCCTCCTCCTCCTATAAGTAATCGGAAGTAAATGAAAATAAAGTGAGGTACCTTGATTGTTTTTGTAGTCTAACTTATTTTTCCACAGACCACTTGAAAATCGCTGAAGGTCTCGGCAGACCACTTAATGATCTTTCCAAATATTGTTTGTACCGTTAGCTAACTATTGTAAAGCGCTTTGGATAAGGGCACTTTATAAAAAAATGTAAAAGAACATTGGGTTGTAGGGTCAGGCCATGACTTAGGGTGTGGGAGGGGCCCACTTAGGGCTGGGGGTGTAGGGTCTGGGAGGAAGTTAGGGTGCAGAAGCAGGCTGGGGGTTCGGGTGCAGGGTCTAGCCAGGTGTTAGGGTGTGGGAAGGGGCTCAGGGCTGGGGCAGGGGGTTGGGGTGTGGAGCGCTTACCTGGGGCAGCTCCTATTTGGTGCAAGGAGTGCAGGTGGGGATGTGGGGGGCTTCAGGACTCAGGTTGGCAGGAGGCTGGAGGTGTGAGGGAGTGCACAAGTCAGGGAGGGCATGGTGTGTGTGAGGGGGTTGCAGGAATCAGGGAGGGCAAGAGGCTGTGTGAGAGGGGTGCAGGAGTCAGGGCTGGGAGTGTGTGAAGGGGTTGCAGGAGTCAGGGAGGGCAGGTGGCTGTGGGTGTGTGAGAGGGGTGCAGGAGTCAGGGCTGGGTGTGTGTGAGGAGGGTGCAGGAGTCAGGGAGGGCAGGGGGCTGAGGGTGTATAAGGGGGTGCAGGAGTCACAGCTGGGGGTGCAGGGTCTGGGAGGGAGTTAGGGTGCAGCAGCGGGCTGGGGGTGGGGATGCAGGGTCTGGCCAGAAGTTAGGATGCAGGAGGGGGCTCAGGGTTGGGGTGGGAGGTTGGAGTGTGGAGCGCTTACTTGGGACAGCTCCCATTTGGTGCAAGGGGTGCAAGTGGGAATGGGGTGTGTGTGCAGGAGCTCCTGTTTGGAGCTCAGGGTGGGCATGTGGGGGTGTGGGCTGAGGTCGTGGAGGTGCTCCCAGTCCCCTGCCCTGAGCGGCTTACGGCGGGGGCGGTATGTGTAGGTGGATTGCGGGAGCCTCGCCTTTGCTCCATCCTTCCCCAATTCCACCCTGCCTCTTCCGTACCTCCTCCCGCAAATGCACTGCGGCCCCACTACCCCCCCCCACGAGCGACCTGAGCACCGGCAAACAGCTGTTCGGCAGCAGGGGCAGTGCTGGGAAGGAGAGGGAGGGTCGGAAACGCAGCATGCTCAGGGAAGAGGCGGGGAAGGGGGGAGCCTGGCTGCCAGTGGGTGTGGAGCCTGCAGCAGGAACCCCAGGAGCCTGCAGGACCAAGCTTCTGCCCCTACAGCTACCTGGCCACGGGGCCCCCTATTGTTGGGGTGCCCCATGCCAGGGCACCGTGTTTTACTGTAAATCCACCTCTGGTGCCTGGAGTCCAAGGAGTGGTGCTGGGAGCTCTGGCAGGCCAGCTGGCTTGTGTTGGAGGGCCGACAGCACAGCTCTGGAGACTGCTGGCGGGATGCCACCTGTGGTGGTGCCAGGCAGCAGTGCCATGCAGATGGTGATCATTTTAAGGGCCGTAGGGCAGGATTGCCTCTTGAGCGGGCAACTTTTCTCACAGGCATTGGCAGCACCGGGAGGGACAATATGTCCTTAAGCAGCCTGAAAGTCCTCTGGTATGGATAGCACTGCCAGGTGCTGGATGCCTCTGCTGCTTCCCAGGGTGTTGGGCAGGTCCTGGAGGGGGCTCGACAGATCAGCTGGTGATACTGCAGTCTGGCAGCGCTCTGGAGGGGATGAGCTGCACCATGTGGGTCTTTGCTCACCTCTGGCTTTCTCCTTCCCTTTATGGGACATGGGAGACCGCCTGATCCAGGTGTGTTTCTTCTGCTTCTTTGCAAGTACTGGAGATGGGGATCGGTGCCGTTCGGAGGTCAGGACCAGTGTCACACTCCACACCGATGCGGAGGTGCTTGGAGTGGAATCTGATCTGGCTGGCTCCATAAGGAGCACTCGAAGCTGAATGTCCCACTCCTTTTTGGTGCGCAGCTAACTTCTGCAAATGCGACACTTGTCGCTTACATGGGTTTCCCTCAAGCACTTCAGACAGCTTTGGTGGAGACTGCTGATGGACATAGGTTTTTCACAGCGCTCACAAGGCTTGAAGCCCAGGGACTGGGGCATGTATCGTCCCTGGGCTAAGTCTCACGGGAGACTAACTTATTCTATACTTACACAAAGGGAACTAATAAGAACTACACTAGAAACAACTAACAATTATATACAGCAAAAAACAACACTCGAAGAGTCAAAAATTTGCCGAGGCAAGGGAATGTTCCAGCACCATCACTGGCGGTAAGAAGGAACTGAAGAGGAGGGGGGCGGCAGCTGTCCTTATACCGGCACATATGTGCATCACTCCAGAGGGCGCCAGAGCCCATTTGCTTTAGATACCACAGACAGAAAAACTTCCACCACCGGTGCATGTGGCAAGCGCACACACCTACAGTGAAATGGACATGAGCAATCACTCAAAGTAGTAGTAAATTTTTGGCCAATTTAAAAAATGTATACTTACCCAAAAGACTAGAATAAGATCATTTTAATGAACTAGCAGTTAAATGTAAAATATCTGTATAAAAAAAGAAGAGTAATTTATGCTTCAGACTTCTTTACATAAATCTTTTGTGGCACTGACTTCCAGATTTGTCATTGCTAAGTCCTGCTGCACCATACATGACTTTTTTTTTTGTGGTTCAGTATCATGCAATAAATTCTTAATTACAATATTGTTACTGGGTTACCCGTTATCTAAAATAATTTACATTTAAAAGGCTAACTAAAAAAATTAAATTTTACTGCAAGATATTGACATTCTTTAATAAAAATGGGAGCATAAAGTATGTATTCTTTTTGAAATATAAATTGCTCTTTCAGTTTTCTTAGCTGAAAAGTGTACGTCTGATTAATTAATTCTAAACGATAAATAAGGGACTAGATGACTTAAGGAATTGGTAATGAGACATGAAGTGTTTCATTACTAGGTTATTACTGGTTCAAATCTCGCAAAGGTCTGTAATTACTAAAAGTTGTCTCAGTCCGCTTTCTAGTAGACAACTACCCATATCACTGATCTATTTGAGCGCACTAGTGGCAGTCAATAGAAAGGCCAAGGTCTGAATGAATAAGTATGAAGAACCAATTACCTCTCAGCCACAGGGATGGTCTTCCTAGGTCAAGGATTGAGGCTCAAAGATTGAGTGTAGTGAGGAAACTTGCATTGAAACTTGCTATTCTCACCCCCACACTTCAGAGTGCAATTTTCAAAAGTGCCTAAGAGACTTAGGCATCCAACTCCTACTGACAATGGAAGTTAGGCATCAAACTTTCTTGGGCACTTTTCAAAATACTCTCCCCAAGGTATTAATTATATTAATGTGTTACTTTCCCAAAGCACTCAATTTAAAAAAAGAAACAAATATGGATCTTTACTGATAAATTTGTTTGCTGGAAAAATTATGATCTATGCAGAATTATGAACCAGGCTTTAAAATAAATGCCCGTCAACATTAAAAATTAAACTAAACCCAGTAGCTTAAAACTAACATGTAAGAGCAGATATTCAAATATCTTACCTGCAAAACACCATCATTTTTTGAATTTTTTTCCAAACGTAAAGTTGGTAAAATTACCAAGGCTTTTTCTAAAATTGTTCTAACAGTTGTCTTCCCTCCACCTGTAGGGCCTACTAACATCACACCAACCCGAGCCTGAAAACACATTTGCAAAGATCATTTCTAAGTGGCACTGGAGCTTATTCCTAAAAGGATAGACTATTAGAAAAAAAATTCAATGATTTAGCGTGTGTGCAATTTTAGAATTCTGATATGAATTTGATTTTGTTCTGAAAAATAATTTTTCTTTCTACTCCAATATTAATTTTGTAGTTCTCAATAGGCTTGTGATTATATTAGGATCTTTTGGATACTGTCACAAATCTTCAAAGAATCTCTGGACTTGTACCTCAAATTCAAGACATTTGTCATATTAACAGATGTTCTGCTGTACTTACCAGAATTTGATTGTGAAACTGTAAAACTTTTTCTATCTGAGATTCCCAAGGCTGCAAACATAACTGTTGCATTGCAACAGCTACTGCTTTCTAAGATTTAAAAAAAAAAAATAAATAAAAATCACACAGTTAGCACAGTAATAGTACTTAAAAGAAATTAAAAGGTAAAGTGACTGCTTCTGCAGCACATGCATTTTCCTGAAAACATTTTTAGGAAGGCAGCAGTATCAGCAGCGGAAGAAATTAGAAAAGTAGGTGATTTCCACAATACCAAGGGCTGATTTTCCTAAAAAAAGTTTAAATAAAATAGGTTATTGTATCCCCTAAGAACATAGAAATGTTTCTGACGCATGCTAGAATGCAATTAACAAGACCATAAAGAAATCTCTGATTGGAATTGCAATTCCAACTATAATGCTTAAATATCACATGTATCCGGTTTAGCACAGCTCAAATTGACAGATAAAATGGAACAGATTAAATTATTAACCTAGTAGTTTCTTTCTTTTACTTAGTCCTTCAGTGTCATGACCTTGTCACAGATCTTCATAAAAGAGTTCCCTTTATTTTCTATGGGCAAAGACACATGCTCAGAATTTCCAGTTATTTGAATTATAATACTGTACACATCTTAACTCCTAAGACATGAAACGTTAACTATAATATCATGGAAAATGAAAAGAGAGGGTTACTCATCTTGTGCAGTAACTGAGGTTCTTCCAGATGTGTGTCCCTGTGGGTGCTCCACTTCAGGTGTCAGTGCATCCCGGTGCTGCTGATCAGAGATTTTCGATACCAGTGCCTGGTTGGGACGTGAGTGCGCAGTAACCATCTCATGGTACCGTTGGCGATTCAACTAGCACTCGCGTGTCCTAACTCCTCGGTTCCTTCTCTACTGTAGAGTCCTTACTGCGAACTCTGAAGTACAGGCAAGGAGGGTGGGTAGTGGAGCACCCAGAGGGACACAGATCTCAAAGAACCTCAGTTACTGCACAAGGTGAGTAACCCTCTCTTCTTCTTCGAGTGTTGTCCCTGTGGGTGCTCCACTTCACATTAATGTAGAGCAGTGTCCTCATGAGGATGGAAGGGACTTCGGAGTGGAGTCAATTGCTGAGGCTAGTACAGTGACGCCTAGTTATGTATCCAAGCTGGAGCCAAGAGTGATTGCACAGTGGTTCATGAATGTGTGTTCAGAGGCCCAGGCGGCTGCCCTGCAGATGTCTGGAATGGGAAAAGTGTGTAGAAATGCTGCGGAGGTAGCTAAAGCTCTTGTCGAGTGGGCTCTGATGCCCAGAGGGACTTCAGTGTTATGTAGTGAATAGCATGTATGGCTACAAGCTGGATATCCATTTGGATAATCTCTGAGTTGATATGGCAGAATCTTTTGATCGTTCTGTTGTTGACACAGAGTCTAAGAGATTTATGGAATGGCTTCGTTCTGTCTAGGTAAAAGGCTAAGGCCCGGCGCACTTCCAGTGTGTGCAGGATTCCAGTGTGTGCAGGATTGCCTCTTGAGCATTAGTGTGTGGTTCTAGGTGGAATGTAGGTAAGTGAGCCAGTTGGTTGAGATTGAAGATGATATTTTGGTTATAAACTTAGGATGTATTCTAAGTGTGACTTTATCCTTGAAGAATATTGTGTATGGGAGTTGAGCCATGAGAACCCCTATTTCACTAACTCTTCATGCTGATGTAATCGCGAACAGGAATGCCACTTTCACAGATAAGTGAAGTAATGAGCATGTGGCTAAGGATTCGAAAGGGGCTCTGGTTAGACTTTTGAGAACCAGATTTAAGTCCCACATTGGTGTGGTTCTCGGCTGGCTCGGCACACATTCTGTATGCCCGTTAGGAATCATTTAGTAATTGGGTGGGTGAATACTGATGTCCCATCTACTTGTTGATGGAAGGCCATGATGGCCGCAAGGTGAACTCTAAGCAAGCTCGTAGCAAGCCCTGAGTTCTTTAGGGATAATAAAAAGAAAAGGAGGACTTGTGGCACCTTAGAGACTAGTCAAAGTGGTGCTCGGCTTGCAGCTGTTTGTTTTGGCACCATAGGAAGAATCTTTTCCATTTTTGGAGGTAGATAGTGCATGTGCTGTGTTTCCTGCTGTTTAACAACGTTTGTTTTACCTGTTCTGAGCACGTTAGTTCATTGGGGTGGAGCCATGCCTTCGGGTGAAGTCTCTTCGGGTCCGGATGGAGGACTTGACCATCGTCCTGAGAGAGAAGATTCCGTAGGCGAGGGAAAGTGAACAGTTTGCAGATCACCATGCATGACAGGTAAGGGAACCAAGTCTGTCTGGGCTATGTCGGTACTATGAGTATTATTTTGGCTCTGTCTGTTTGTATTTTGTGCATCACTCTGGAGATCAGAGGTATCGATGGAAATGTGGATAGGAGAGGAGCTCTCCATTTGATGGAGAAAGCGTCCCCCAGGGATCATGCTCCGAGTCCGGCTCCTGAGCAAAACTTTGGGCATTTCTTGTTTACTAATGTTGCAAACAGATCTATGTGTGGTGATCCCCACATGTGAAATATGTGTTGGATTATTTTGTTGTTCAGTTCCCATTCATGCTCTTGGGAAAACCGTCTGCTTAACATGTCAGCCATCATGTTCCATCAGCCTGGGAGGTATGCTGCTGTAACAGAGATGTTGTGTTTTATGCACCAGTTCCATAGTTTTAAGGCCTCTGTGCATAAGGAATGGGAATGTGCCCCACCCTGGCGGTTTATATAGAACATATATGCAATGTTATCAGTCAGGATCCTTATTGTTTTACCTCATATAAAGGGGAGGACATGTAGGCATGCATTGCAAACCATGCGTAATTCAAGCAGGTTGATGTGTAAGTGTGTTTCTGTGGGGGACCACTTGCCTTGGGTTGTATATTGGTTTAGGTGAGCTCTCAATCCAATCAGTGAGGCATCTGTTGTGATTTGTACTGTTGGCAGATCCTGCTGAAATGGGATGCCTGAGCACACGTTTATTGGGTTTGTCCACCATTGTAGTGAATGTAGGCCCTTTGGGGTTGGTATGAGTCTTTTGTGTAGGTTGTGCTTTTGTGAAAGCAACGTAGGTGTAGTCTGGCATGTTTTACAATGAAAGTGGTGGCCACCATATGTCCCAGGAGTTGTTGGCAGGTGCATACAGACACCCACAGGCTCCCTGAGATCACCGATATGATGGAGGTCAGCGCCGTGAATCAGGGCATTGGTAGCAAATGCTTTGGTCTCTACTGAGTCCAGGTGCACGCCTATGAAGTCCAGTTGTTGTACAGGAGTTAGGATAGATTTCTTTTCGTTGATTTGTAGCCCTAGGGAGTGAAATAGAGAGATGGTTTGTCAAGTGATGTGTAGTGTTTCCATCCTGGTAAGACCTTTTAGTGGGCAATCATCTAAGTATGGGAATATTAGTATTTCCTGTCTGCATAGATGAGCAGCTATCACCGCTAAGGTTTTGGTAAAGACCCATGGAGCTGTCAACAGTCCGAATGGCAGTAATCTGTATTGGAAGTGATCTTGTCCCACTGTGAATCACAGGAATTGTCTGAGCAGTATGGATGTAATGTGAAAGTAAGCATCTTGTATGTCGAGGGCTGAGAATCAGTCCCCCTCTTCCAGAGCTGGGATGATTGAGTTCAGTTTGACCATTTTGAATCTGTGGGTGTGGACAAATTTGTTGAGTTCTCAGAACTAGTATAGGTCTCCAACCTCCATTTTCCTTTTGAGTCAGGAAATAATGGGAGTAAAACCCTTTCTCTCTGTGTTGTGTTGGAACTTGGTCCATGGCCCCTAATTGTTGCAGGTGATCTACTTCTTGTCTCAATAAGTGCTCGTGAGAAAGGTCCCTGGAGAGGGAAGGAGCAGGGGGCTGAGTAGGTGGTATGAAGGTAAAGGGGATGGTATAACCCACTCGAATGATCTCCAAAAGCCAGTGGTTCATAGAGATGGTGGCCCACATATGGTAGAATGGTCAGAGTCAATGACCAAAAACTTGGGTCATTGGTTCTATTGGAGCTGGTGGTCGGGGGAGGTCGGTCAGACCCTCAACCAATGCTTCAAAATTGCATCTTGTTTGAAGGTGCTTGGGATGTAGCAGACTGGGTAGGGTGACGTCTCTGTGATTTGTGCCTTTGTCTTTGATTATCAAAATGCCTCTGTTGTCTCTGTCCGGTTGTGTCTCAATTGCACTGGTAAGGTCGGTATCTCCCTCATCTGTTAAGGGGCATATAGATACCCAGGGTTTGGAGCGTAGTTTGAGAGTCCTTCATTGAGTGTAGGACTTCATCTATTTTTGCCAAGAATAGTTTTTTCCCTGTCAAAGGGGAGGTCCTCAACTTTAGTCTGGAGGTCCTTTGCTATTCTAGAGGATTGTAGCCAGAAGGCCCTCCTCATGACTACTGCAGTAGCTGTTGTGCAAACAGCTGTGACCACAACATCAAGGGATGCTTGTAAAGCAATCCTCGCCATGAACTGACCCTTCGGTTATGGTGGATTGGAATTGATCCCTTCGGTCTTCTGGGATGTCTGCTATGAATCCACTGAGTTTTTGGTAATCATCATGGTCGTATTTCACTAGTATTGCTGTGTAGCTGGCCATGCAAAATTGAAGGGTTGCTGATGAATAGACTTTTCAGCCAAACAAATCCAATCTTTTTGAGTCCTTGTCCTGTGGGCTGGATTTATAATGGGGTTGTTTCCCCCATTGGTTCACTGCCTCCAGAACCAACGAGTATGGCTGAGAGTGTGAAAATAGGAAGTCCATATCCTTGTTGGGCACTGAATACTTCCTGTTCGCCCTTTTGCATGTCGAAGGTATGGTTGCTGGTGTTTGCCACACTAATTCTGCTGGTTCCATTAGAGCACTATTAAATCAGTAGCACAACCTTAGTCAAGGATGCTGAGTGTAGTATCTTGAGCTGACATTGGTTTTCATTCACCTCTTCCAGCTGGATATTCTGGCTGGGTGCCACCCATTTGAATAGCTCTTGAAATTGTTTTAAGTCATCTGCAATGGTGGGTTGGGATGGCATGACCACTTCATCTGGAGATGGAGTTGTAAGTTGCTGATTGTTCTTGGTTGTTGGAATCATCCAATTCCTCTACGGAATCCTCCTGTGTCTCCAAGGGCTCATTTGCAGTATCTGTCACAGGACGTATGTGTCACCTATGTGGTGTACGGGGCCTGAGCTTGGTAAACTGCACATGGGTCCCACTGTGCCCATTGCATTGGGAATGGCATGGGAGGCACATCCATGGGTTAGTCAGCTATGGAGGCATGTCCCTGTGTAGGCGTTCCCTGGCACTTGTGTGCAACGGTGGTGGTTCTGTGCCTGATGGGGAAGAATTTCCAGAGTAGAAGACATATCAGCTTCCTCATCACTTGAGAATCTGGAGGCATTTGGTGATTCTGGTTGCACCAGTGCAATTGGCACCGGAGAACCATCAGTGCCGAGTATCGGTGATCCCGGTGTGGATGAGATTCTGATATCGGCCACTTTAGTGAGGGAGCACAGTGCCAAGGGCAGCAGTGCCATGTTCTTATGTGTAGAAGCCTGGGAGATTGATCCCATCTGCCTGTGTGTAGCCTTTGCCGGTGCCAACTTAGTATGGTCAGGTATCGGTTCAGGAGTATGCAGCACCATTGGAGTGGCATAGCAAGCTGAGGCATTGTCGGCACTGTGTCCTTCCTTGGAGTACTTGGTGCTGTGAAGGAAGTTGATTTATGCCTGCAACTTGACTCCTTATCTCTGCCAGCAGAGGTCCCAGTACGGGCAGTGCCAGAGGTGCTCGGCGCATCAAACATGCTCACCCTGCTGGCTGTCGGCCTCATGGGTGGCAATCTTGCTAGAGACCATTTTCTCTTCAACAGTTCTCCATCAGCAGGCGATGTCTTCCTCGCCTTGTGGAGGAGAGAGTACTTGCTCTGTCCAGGGAGGAGGTGCCTGGCGAATCCCCCAATGGGGTTGTTGCCGGAGCGGACGGTGGTGTTAGGGATTTCTCCGTAAGAATCATTTTAAGTTGGAGATCCCTGTCTCTCCTTGCCCTGGCTTTAAGATTACTGCAGTGGGAGCATTTCTGAGGAACGTGTTCCTTTCCTAAGCAGCAAATTCATCGTGAGTGTCCGTCGGAGGTGGGTATTGCGTCCTTACAAGAAGTACATCTTTTAAACCCAAGAGAGGCTAGCATTTTCAGAGTCCAATTTTGGTCGTGGGATAACTGAAGGAAATAGAGGGAAAAAACCCCTAGGAAGGGGTGGTTTTTTTTGTTTGTTTAAGTTTAACTGGCTAGAAAAAGAAGGAGAAACCCAGTTCAACAATGAGTAACTACTGAGGACTAACTTAACTAATAACTATTTTTAACACTTATGGTTCTGTGACACTGCTGTTGGCACTCCGTCTGCAGCCAAGGACGGTTGAGAAGGATCTGAGGGGGTTGGGACTCATGAGCATGAGTTGAATTGCCAACAGCACCGCGAGACGGCTACTGTGCACGCACGTCCCACCAGGTACGGTTACCGAAAATCTCCGAACTGCGGTGCCGGGATGCACCAACACCTTAAGTGGAGCACCCACAGGGAACTTGAAGAACTTTTAAATCCTTTATGACACTGTTATGGCTTGCTCTTTTCTGTAAAAGCCTTATAAATAATGGGCTTGAGGAATCTCAGACTGATTTTACATAAACAGAATTATTCTCAGTATATATCAGTGTAAGGTCCCAATCCTGCAAAGACTTATGCAAGTGCTTAATTTAACTGAAGTCAGTTGGACACGTTGCCTGCTTAAAGTTAGGTCCTCAAACTGCAAAGACTTGCATATTGCTTAAGTAGCGGGAAAATCAGGCCCAATAGTCTCACAAGAGATCTCAAGATGATCAAGGGATATTCGTTCATGAAGGCTGGACAGAGAGCCATTTTCTCTTCAATACACACACAAATTCCAGCTACACATGACCACCAAGACTTGAAAAGACTCTATAGTGTTCAGATCTTTGGGCAAATTTCAACAAATGAAGAGGAAAAAACTCTAAAGGTTTCTCTCAAACAAACTAGAAATCCCACCTTTAACAGAAATCCCATGCTATTTTATATCAACATGTGAAATTAACACAAAAGACAAAAAAGTAAATCTGACTTACTTTTAAAACATTTTTTCTTTAGACAACTGAAATAACTGGACTACAGACAACAAATGTTAAGGGAAAACCCTGCTTCCCCTTTCCTCTGCAGACACATAGGGCCCCAATAGGTAGTGGAACATGTTCCACTGCACAGAACACAGATGAGGGGAACTTGCACAGGAGGCCTCCACTCCCTGGTCTCCATGGGGCTGTGAAGGATGGAGGATAAATCAGCAGATCTGGGACTGGAGATCTCTGGTTCAAATATATCTGTGTGAAGTGGGTCAGGACTGAGTCTTCAGGAGTTGCATAGTGGCTCCATGGCCTAGGGTAGAGAGGGGAAGGATGCTATTTCCCTGGCCACTGGAGAACTCTCCTCCATCAAGCCACATCACTTTGATTTGCTGCATATCAGGGTTTCTCCCTTAATAAAAAATTTAAGAACTTTTGAACCATTAAAGATTTTTTATCCCTTTCTTTATTAAAACAAAACAGTGACATTTAAGTTGTCAATCACTATTCCTGAAAAGCCCTATTCATTTTATTACCTCTAGTTTGAGAGTGCTTATTCTTGGAACTGTAATTCCTGGGAACAGATCTGCCATAATGTTCTCAAACAGAGGAACATCTTCTGCCAGAAACTTGGGTAAATTAGCTTCTTTCACTGAATTGATTATAATGAGAGCTTCTTCTTCTGCAGGAACACTAGTATCATAATTTCTAGAAAAATTATAAAAACATGTCAACCCAGTAATATTTAATATATGGTTCTACCTGTCTTACACCTTGGGGGAATATCATTCTCAGTTTCTAATTTATTTATAATTGTGCATCACACTGTATATTTTAGCAGATATTTTGGAAATAATCACATTTTTGTACAGAAAAGAGTTTGGAAGGACAAAGTGAGATCAAACTTGTTTATTTAATTTGAATTTCACTTTGGAACATAATTTTGCTCACTTTTCTCATTTGGGACCCAATCCAACTCTGAAATAAAATAAAAGATTCTCACTGACTTCAATAAAAGTTGGATCCAGGCCCATGAGTAGTAAATTCATACAAAATCTATTCAACAGGAGGGAAAAAAGGCAAATGAATACAGTAAAACAGGAATTCAAGTCACAGTATATTAAAACAACAATCATAGAAATGTAGGGCTGGACGGGATCTCAAGAGGTCATCTAGTCCATCTCCCTGTGCTAAGGTAGGACCAAGTATACCTAGACTATCCCTGACAGGTGTTTGGCTAACCTATTTGTAAAAGCCTCCTATGAGGGGGATTGCACAACCTCCTTTGGAAGCCTATTCCAGTATATAACTACCCTTTACAGTTAGAAAGATTTTCCTTATATGTAACCTCACTCCCCTTTGCTACAATTAAACTAATTATTTCTTCTCCGTATCCATTGACAGTAGGACAACAACTGATCACCATCCTGGTTATAACATATTTGTACACATATCAGGTCTCTCCCTCAGTCTTTTCTCAAAACTAAACATCCCTAGTTTTTTTTAAACCTTTCCTTATCAGTCATGTTTTCTAAGTCTTTTATCATTTTTGTTGCTGTCTTCTGGGCACACTTGAATTTGCCCACACTTGAAAGTGTGGCATCCAAAACTGGAAACAATACTTCATATGAAGCCTCATCAGTACCAAGCAAAGCAGAACAATTACCTCTCATGTCTAACATATAACACTACAGTTAATACACCCCAGAATATCTGCCTTTTTTACAACTGCAAGACATTGTCTCATATTCAAATTGTGACCCACCAAACCCCCAGATTCTTTTCAGTCTAGCCTATTATTTCCCATTTTGTACTTGGGGATTTGATTTTTCCTTCCTAAATGTAGTACTTTACACTTTTTTAAATTGAATTTCATCTTGCTGATTTCACATCCGTTCTCCAATTAATCCAGGTCAGTTTGAATTCTAATCCTCTAAAAGACTTGCAACCCCTTCTAGCTTGGTGTCATCTGTAAACTTGATAAGCATACTCTCTGCTCTATTGTCAAGTCATTAATGAAAATACTGAATAGTACCCAAGCCAGGACTGATCTGAGCAAGACCCTACTAGATGTCCCGGTTTGACAGCAAACCATTAATAATTACTCTGAGAACGGTTTTTCAACCAGTTGTGCACCATGTTTTGGTAATTTCATCTAGACCACATTTCCCGAGTTTGCTTATTAGAATGTCATGTGGGCCTTATCATGGCTAATACAATCCAGTTCTATAACATGGTCTTAACAGCAGTTAGAAAGAAAGAAAGACAGAAAGAGAAGCTTTTCAAGCTATTAAAGCTGAGGCCCCAGATACATGGGACTTTTTTTTAAAAAAACAAGAAATGCACCTTACGGAGGAACATAATAAACACATCAAAGGTAACTGGTTCCAAACTCCTTATATTTCTCCAGGAATATCAATAAAAGAGTAGAAATCATTATTGCCAAACATATACCTTACAAAGTAAATGATAAATATATAGATAATGAAGGCAAATGTCTAGTTAAAGGTACAATCGGTGATAGAATACTAATGTTAGGAAGTATTTATGCCCCTAATCAAGGTCAAATGCCTTTTTTCAGAAAGTTATCTCGGACACTAGAAGATTTTAGAGAAGGAGATATTATTATTGGATATGATTATAATTGTATCCAGATCCCTGATTAGATAGATCAGAGAGGTAGTATAATAAAGGACAGATTAATTCTGCTCCTGATTTTCTATCTAATGAATAAACACATTTGTGTGAGTCCAAGGGGTGTATTAACCAAAAGGAAAGAGACTACTCCTTTTTTTCAATATCTCATAGAAAATATATGATCTCTAGATCTTTGCTTAGTACAGCAATGTCAGCACTGCAAGGAGGCATCTCAATGATATCATGCATTAGTTTGGCTTCTTATATGACAGTGGAAAGACACACTAAAATGAAAAAATGGAGATTAAACATCTCACTTCAACTCTTTTCTTGTCATCCCATAGAAGATATCAGAGAGGAAAATAAGCAATATTTTAAGGAAAACAATGCTGACTAGATTTTAAAAAGCACTCTGTAGGATATCTTGAAAGCAGTTATTGGGGCATCGTAATTAACAAAAAATTCTATGTTAGAAAAGTTAGAAAAGAGGAAATGCAAACATTGGTCAACAAGGCTGAAAAATTTAAGTTACACCAGAAAACTCAATCGCAGAAAACAAACAAGAGGTCAGAAGCAAGTTACATTTGCTCCAAACCGAAAAATCTGAACTGGCAATTAGATACACAAAACACCTATATTACAAAAAGATTAACAAAAATTGATAAATTACTAGCTAATAGACTAAAAATTTAAAAGGAAGCAAAATTATACCGCCAGTCTGGAAAGCTCCATATAAACTGGCAACTGGCCCAAAAGGTATATGTGAGACTTTTGCAAACTTCTATAGGAGACTTTACTCCTTGGAGTCAGTTGACCATAAGCTGATAGAGGAATATTTAGCTAAAGCTGATATACCAAATCTAGAACCCCTGACCTAGAAGCCCTGGAGCAAGATATTAAATCAGAGGACGATCTAGAGGTTATTAAGTCCCTTAAAAATGGTAAATCCCCATGCCCTGGTGGATTTCATCCAGAATACTGTAATTTTTTTAGGGCACAACTAATAACAATTAACAGTATCTTCAATGAGCTAACAAAAAAAAATCTCAGATACTTGTAGAGACGGACAAGCTGCTCCCCAGCTCCTCTGGCCTTCCCCCAGCCCTGGCTCCACTCCAGGTACCTTCTCATGCTCCCCAGCAGGTAGGCCCATCTCGCTCCACAGCTAGAGGAGACTCTGTCTGCTCCTGGCCCACTGCCCTCTTATAAGGGCCAGCTGAGCCCTGATTGGAGCGTGGCCACAGCTGAGCCTGCTTTCCCCAATCAGCCTGGGAGCTGCTTGCCCCCAGCCACAGCTCTCTCCT
This sequence comes from Lepidochelys kempii, assembly GCF_965140285.1. NCBI lineage: Eukaryota > Metazoa > Chordata > Testudines > Cheloniidae > Lepidochelys > Lepidochelys kempii. The sequence continues at coordinate 159,832,785 of NC_136382.1, forward strand.
GGGCTGTTTGAAGCCCCTCAGGGCAGGTGTGGGGTGACCACCCTGCTACAGAGTCATTTGCCCAGTCAATCAACAATATTGGTAGTCTATCGCTAGCAATGACTAGCGAACATTGCTGATTGATTGGGCAAATGATTGGCCTGTTCAGTCACCAATAATCCTAATATAAATGGAATTACAATAGGAAACAGGGAATGCAAATCAACCTTATACGCAGACAATGTCATGGTATTTGCTATGAATCCTGTTCACATACTATAAGAAGTGCAAGAGGAAATCTAAAAATTTGACAGTGTCAGGATTTAAAATAAACTGTGACAAGTCAGAAGTTCTGGATGTAGGTGTGGGCTCTGATCTGTAGAAAGATAGAAAAGATAAATATAAAAAACAAATGGGTAACTACTTCAATAAGATCAATAGTGATCAATGGCTCCATGTCTAGTTGGCAGCCAGTGTCAAGTGGAATGCCCCAGGGGTCGGTCCTGGGGCCGGTTTTGTTCAATATCTTCATAAATGATCTGGAGGATGGTGTGGATTGCACTCTCAGCAAATTTGCGGATGATACTAAACTGGGAGGAGTGGTAGATACACTGGAGGGCAGGGATAGGATACAGAGAGACCTAGACAAATTGGAGGATTGGGCCAAAAGAAATCTGATGAGGTTCAATAAGGATAAGTGCAGGGTCCTGCACTTAGGACGGAAGAACCCAATGCACAGCTACAGACTAGGGACCGAATGGCTAGGCAGCAGTTCTGCGGAAAAGGACCTAGGGGTGACAGTGGACGAGAAGCTGGATATGTGTCAGCAGTGTGCCCTTGTTGCCAAGAAGGCCAATGGCATTTTGGGATGTATAAGTAGGGGCATAGCGAGCAGATCGAGGGACGTGATCGTCCCCCTCTGTTCGACATTGGTGAGGCCTCATCTGGAGTACTGTGTCCAGTTTTGGGCCCCACACTACAAGAAGGATGTGGATAAATTGGAGAGAGTCCAGCGAAGGGCAACAAAAATGATTAGGGGTCTAGAACACATGACTTCTGAGGAGAGGCTGAGGGAACTGGGATTGTTTAGTCTGCGGAAGAGAAGAATGAGGGGGGATTTGATAGCTGTTTTCAACTACCTGAGAGGTGGTTCCAGAGAGGATGGTTCTAGACTATTCTCAGTGGTGGAAGAGGACAGGACAAGGAGTAATGGTCTCAAGTTGCAGTGGGGGAGGTTTAGGTTGGATATTAGGAAAAACTTTTTCACTAGGAGGGTGGTGAAACACTGGAATGCGTTGCCTAGGGAGGTGGTGGAATCTCCTTCCTTGGAAGTTTTTAAAGTCAGGCTTGACAAAGCCCTGGCTGGGATGATTTAATTGGGGATGGGTCCTGCTTTTGAGCAGGGGGTTGGACTAGATGACCTCCTGAGGTCCCTTCCAACCCTGATATTCTATGATTCTAAGATACCTGGGAATACACATTTCTAAAAGACGACACACCTTAAATAATATTAATTATATTAATTTGATTAAGAATATCAAAATAGATCTGGAAAGTTGGTCAAGAGAAGGTTAACTCACCTGGTGCAGTAACCGAGTTCTTCGAGATGACTCCCACTCTTCGTGCTCCACTGTAGGTAGGACAGCACCCCCTGCACCTGGGGTCAGAGATCTTCATCAGCCATGTCCATTAGACCACATACGCACATTTCCCCACTCTCATGCTGTGAGTGGGACTTATATACAGCGCTGTGCAGTCTGACCACCTCCAGTTCCTTCTCAGCCACAGAGCATATGTTTTAGGCTCTGAAGCAGAGGGGAAGAGGGGGTAGTGGAGCACCTGTAGGAGGACACATCCTGAAAAACCTCAGTTACTGCACAGGGTGAGTAACCTTCTCTTCTTCTTCAAGTAATGCCCCTATGGGTGCTCCACTGTTGGTGACTAGAAAGCAGTGCCCCTAAATGGACAGCTGGGGCTTCGGAGCGACATGTATTGCCTATGATAGGACAGCATGTCCTAGGAGAGTGTCTGCTGCGCCACTGTGCGTAATAGAGTAGTGCTGGGTGAAACTGTCTGTTGATACCCATGTGGCAGCTTTACAAATGTCACCAATGCGGACATTATTCAGAAAAGCTATCAATGTGGAAAATGAACGTGTGGAACGTGTTGTAATTGTGGTAGGAGGTTGTCTGTGGTGGAGTTCGTAAAATAAATGTATACACTGTGAGATCCACTTGGAAAGGCATTGTTAAGAGATGGCTGTGTCTTGGATCTTTTGGTGGTTGAGAAGAATAATCATGGTGATTTTTGGAAATGTTTAGTCCTGTCCAAATAAAACACTAATGCTTGTCTTACGTCTAGGGTATGTAGAGCTGCCTTCTGTTGGTTATGACGACACTTTGGGAAGAAGCAAGGAAGGTGTATTAGTTGTTTGAGGTGGAAAGATGACGGAACCTTAGGTAGTAATCTTGAATGTGGGCATAGGGTAACTTTGTCTTTGTGCAACAGTGTGTATGGTGGATATGCCATAAGGACCGTGATTTTGCCCACTCATCGGGCAGCAATGATGGCGACAAGAAAGGACATTTTCATTGATAGATGCAGGTAAGAACAGGTCGCCATTGGTTCAAATGAGGGTCTAGTCAGAGAACATAGGATGAGGATGAGGTCTCAGGCAGGGGTCAGGTCTCGTATGTGGGAATAAAGATTTTGGAGACCCTCCAGAAAGCGTTTTGTGAGCGGGTTTGTGAAGGTGGAATAGCCATCTATGTGGCAGTGAAAAGTAGTGATTGCCACCATGTTAACCTGAACAGAGCTGGTAGATAATCCTGATTGTTTAAGGTATAACATGTAGTCCAGGATAAGTGGTAGCTGAGCAAGTGCTGCGTCAACTTGGTGGGAGGCACACCAGCATTGAAATCTAGTCCATTTGTAAATGTACGTGCATCTAATTATATCATGCCTGCTATTAAAAAGTATCTGTTTGACTGCACACAAACAGCTTATTTCCGAATTCCAGAACCACGTAGGAGCCAGGACTTGAGGTGGAGCATCTGTGGATTGGGACGGAGGATGCGTCTTGTGGAAGGACTGTGGTGTTGGACGGAGAGAGATCGGCTGACATACTATATGTGAAGGAGGTAAGTATACTAGACCTGTTATGGCCATGTTGGACCTCTAAGAATGATGGGAGCTCAGTCCTCCTGTATTTTGCAAAGTAAAAAGAATAGGAGGGCCAAAGGAAGGAAGGCATAGAGGAGTGATACATACCATGTGATAAGGAATGTGTCTCCCAATAATCTGTGTTCCAGTCCTGCTTTGGAATAGAATTGAGGGCAATGAGTATTTTGCAGAGTAGCAAACAGATCTATGTAAGACATCCCCATTGGTTGAAGATGGGCTCACAGGCTTGCATGTCCAGTTCCCACTCGTAATCATGGGAGAATCTCCTGCTCAATGCATTCATGGTGTCCAGGGAGGTACGCTGCTGAAATGGTGATGTTATGTTGGATACACCTGTTCCACACTTTGAGTGCCTCCGAACATAAAGAATGGGATCTTGCTCTGCGGGCAAGACTATCCATCATGACTCTGATGGTGTGATGTTTGGAGGAGAGGGAGGAAACGTGGCAGGCTTTGTGCACCGCTCGTAGTTCAAGAAGGTTGATGTGTAGAGTAGATTCAGTTAACGACCAACTGCCCTCACTATGTGATTGTGGAGATGTGCTCCCCAACCGATTAGGGAGGCATCAGTTGTTAGAATCATGGTCGGTGGTGGTTAGAGGAAAGGAACTCCGACACAGACATTGTTGGGCTGCGTACACCAAAGTAGTGAGTCCTTGAGTCTCATCGGCATGGATAAAAGTTTGTGGAAGCTGTGTTTGTGGGGAAGAGATACTGTATGGAGCCACGCCTGAAGACACCACATGTATAGTCTTTTGTGTCTGATCACGAAAGTGGCTGCTGCCATGTGGCCTAGAAGTTGCAGGCACATTCTGGCAGAGATCTGGAGCCATAGACACTGACTTCCCCTCTGCCCGGTGGGTGCTTGACCCCTCCCAACCCCAAGCTCCTGGTCCCACCCCTGCCCTGCCTCTTCCTACCCCTGCACTGCCCTTGCCCCACCCCCATTCCACCCCTTCCCCAAAGTCCACGCCCCACTCTGCCTTTTCCCACCCCACCCCCGCCCCCATTCCACCCTCTTCCCCCAAGTCCCCACCCTTGCCCTGCCTCTCTCCACCTCCTTCTCTGAGCATGCCACGTCCCTGCTCCTCCCCCCCTCCCCACCGGAAAGTCCTAAGCACCGCCAAACAGCTGTTAGGCAGCGGGCGGGAAGCGCTGGGAGGTGGAGGAGTGGGGACAGGGAGAAGTGGGGACGGGGAGAGCTTGGCTGCCAGTGAGGGCAGAGCATCTGCTAATTTTTCCCCATGGGTGCTCCAGCCCTGCAGCAGCCACGGAATCAACGCCTATGTCTGGGGCAGACCTATACATTGGATATCAGATCTAGTATAGCGGAGAATCTGTGAGGTGGTAGGAAGGCTCTGGCTTGTATGGCATCCAATTGTGCGCCGATGAATTCCAGGTGTTGTACCCGGAATTAGAGTAGACTTTTCTAGGTTTATGAGAAGGCCTAGCTTCATAAACAGGTCCATCGTTACACGGACTGCTCGGATTGGGCCTTGAGGAGACAATTGTCCAAGTATGGAAAGATGGCAATGCCTTGTTTCCTTAGACAGGCAGCAACTACCACCAGGACCTTGGAGAACACCTGAGGGTCTCTCAATAGTCCAAAACACAGTATCGTGTACTGACAGTGATTGTCACCCATGACGAATCAGAGAAATCATCTGTGGGCAGGATGTATTGTGATATGGAAATGTGTGTCTTGGATGTTGAGGGCTGAGAACCCGGCCCCCTGTTCAATTGCTGGGATAACACTGGAGAGGATAACCACCCTGAAGTGTTGCAGTTTGACAAACTTATTTAGATTGCGAAGCTCCAGGATGGGTCACCCATCACTGGATTTCTTCTGGATGAGGAAATAATGGGAGTAGAAACCCTGTCCCCTGTTTTGGAAAGAAACCAGTTCTATGGCTCCCAACTGCAGAAGATGACTTATTTCTCCCTATAGAATGGGTTCATGAGAGGGGTCCCGGAAGAGGGACAGGGAGGAGAGATGGTGAGGCAAGATAGGAAAGGAATGGAGTATCCTTCCTTGATTATCTCTAGAACCCACTTGTCCAAGGTGATGAGTTTCCATGATGGAAGAAACGGAGTTAGTTGGTCACCAAACTGGTGGGATGTCAAATATGGTGGGGAGTCCGGTGGCTCTTTAAGGTGCCATCAGACTCCTTGGCTACCATTCTGAAAGATGGTGGGAATGACTGGAAGAGGGGAGGCTTCCCAATGGGTATGGGCGGGAAGCAGGGGGAAAATGAAACCTAAGCTATGAAATAACTGTAAAGATAAAGTTAAGAAAAAAAATTTTTTTAAGAAGAAAAGGAGAAGAAAAAATACTAACTACACTACAACTAACAGGTAGGGCACTAGCTACTGAGGGAACAGGAAAAAGCGGGCTCTGCTCTGGATTCCATCTCAGACTAAAAGTGGTAGAAAAGGAACTGGGAGGAGTCAGACTGCACAGCACTATATATATGTACCACTCACTGCACAAAAGGGAGGAGGTGCGCATGTATGGTCCGACAGGCACTGCTGATGAAGATCTCCAATCCCACGTGCCAGGGGCACTGCCGCACTTACAGTGGAGCAGTCACAGGGACATCACTTGAAGAAGAACATGAAATTTCAGGTTTGGCAAAACTGCAGTAGTTAAAATGAATGTCTTACCCCCAAATCACTTCTTTTTCCAAACAGTTCAAGTTTCAGGCCCAGGAAATCTCTTAGATCAAATGGTAATTCAGGATAAATTCATTTGGGGAAATAAGAAACCCAGTGTTAAGCAATTTACTTTACATAGGTCCTGGTAAAAGGGAGGATTGGCTCTGTCAAGATATGCAAATTTGTGAATGAGTGCTCCAATGACTGGGACCTTTTAAGTCTGTGATATATGCCATCATGTGCCAGCAATGTCCCTCTGCCATGTACACTGGCCAAACTGGACAGTCTCTACACAAAGAATAAATGGACACAAATCTGACATCAGGAATTATAACATTCAAAAAGCAGTAGGAGAGCACTTCAATCTCCCCAGTCACTCAATAAAAGACTTAAAAGTGGCAACTCTTCAACAAAAAAACTTTTAAAACAGACTCCAACGAGAAACTGCAGAACTAGAATTAATTTGCAAACTGGACACCATCAAATTAGGCCTGAATAAAGACTGGGAGTGGATGGGTCATTACAAAAACTGATTTCCCCACACTAATTTCCCCGTTACTCACACCTTCTTGTCAACTGTTTGAAATGGGCCACCCTCATTACCACTACAAAAGTGATTTTTCCTTCTTTGGTATTCTACTGTTAATTGAATTGCCTCATTAGCACTGCCCCCCACTTGGTAAGGCAAGTCCCATCTTTTCATGTACTGTGTATATATACCTGCTACTGGCTTTTCCACTCTATCCATCTGATGAAATGGGTTTTAGCCCACAAAAGCTTATGCCCCAATAAATTTGTTGGTCTCTAAGGTGCCACAAGGACTCCTCATTGTTTTTGCTGATACAGACTAACATGGCTACCACTCTGAAACCTGTCACCAGTTGGAAGAGTGGGTATAGCCAAGGGTTTTGGAGGAGATGAGAAGTTAGCAGTTGGGAGTGGGAAAATATTGGCCTATTTGAACAAGAGAATGAAAACAGCAGGTGCAAACAGAGGGAGTGAAGCCTAGAAAATGTTTGGAAATATACTTTCTATATAAATTAAGTGATAACACAAGCCATACAGGAAATGGGTTTGTCTATACTATTTATATATTGTGACAAAGTTCCTCCTCTACCTTGGTGGATCTTGTGCTTATTGGTGGATTTGCTTGCCTTGGAGCTTCACGGCAGCCCTCAGCTTGGCCGTTTTTCTGAACCCACAGTCCAGACTGACTCCTCCTGTGTCTGACCAGGAGTTGGGAGGATTTGGTGGGAACCTGGGCTTGCCCTCTACTCCGGGTTCCAGCCCAGGGCCCTGTGGAATGCAGCTGTCTAGAGTGCCTCCTGGAACAGCTGTGTGACAGCTACAACTCCCTGGACTACTTCCCCATGGCCTCCTCCAAACACCTTCTTTATCCCCACCACAGGACCTTCCTCCTGGTGTCTGATAATGCTTGTACACCTCAGTCCTCCAACAGTCCATGTTCTCACTCTCAGCTCCTAGTGCCTCTTGCTCTCAGCTCCTCACACGCACACCACAAACTAAAGTGAACTCCTTTTTAAAACCCAGGTGCCCTGATTAGCCTGCCTTAATTGATTCTAGCAGCTTCTTGACTGGCTGCAGGTGTTCTAATCAGCCTGTCTTAATTGTCTCCAGAAGGTTCCTGATTGTTCTGGAACCTTCCCTGTTAGGAAACGGAACGTCTTTTGCTTGCTCCTCAGCTATCTGCTTTCTATTCTTTCCTAAAGCCCCCTGGCCCGGATTTTTCTTACTTTTTGCACCTGCCTTAGTCCCCCCCCGACCGGGCCAGACGCTTTTTTGATTTTTCTTTTCATTTTTTGTGTTTTTTTTCCGTCTACGTCCTTCGCCGGCCATCCCCCCCCACGCCTGCTTTCGGGCGCAGCTATTTGCCTCAGCTGAGCCCCCGGAGGAGGGGGGGGAAGATTGCTGATTTTGCTGTCCGGGGGGGGGAGTGGAAACCCCCAGACCCAGCCGTTTTGCCAGCAGCCCGGATCTTACAACATTCTTAACATACCGGAGGACTTGGAACACAGCCAACACAGCCGGAGACGGAGATTCCATCAGACAGACGAAATAATATAAATCATCGTGACGGAGACCGTGAGATTGAGTAACTTTCTGAATTATACTCTCGTGAGGGGGAGTTTGACTGTGATTACTTGCGTTTGTGGCGGCACAGGGGGTGTGGCGTGGAGACCCCCACCCCCGATCCATCGGTGCCCCTACCCCCCCATCATTATTACAACTGTCACGGCCCCCCCGCAGTCTGTCCCTGCTGGCAATCTGCCATCTCCCTTCGGATCCAGCTGTTTGCTTTGAACTTTGCCTTCCGGACCGGACCTAACAACCGACCAACCGAGACTCTTTGGACAAACGTGTGTGGGTCTGCACCCCCCCCCCCGGATTGCTTATCCCACAACTTGCCCCTTTTATTGGACCCCGATTTTGTTCCCCCCATCCTCCCAGCCCCCCTCCCTCGGCATTTTTTCCCTTCCCGTCCGCAGCCAGCGGAAGGAGGGGCTATTCCGCCTTTTTCCCTCCCCCCTCCTTCTTCCGGTGTCTCCGTCTCTCCCTGCTCACAATGGCGGGGAACGAGAGAGGCGAGACTGCTTTAATAAAATTAGTTGTCCCTTCCCCACCACCACCCCTGCCCAACCCCCAAGGGTCCCCCCCTACTACTATTGTTAAGGTATTTACCACCCCCCCTGCTGGGGCACCGGTAGCAGGAGGCACCAGGGTGATTGCTGCTGCTGCTGCACCCACCACCCCCTCAGATTCTAGGAAACCCCCCCTGGTTCGCCAGAAGGGCCGGGGTGGGTGGAAAGGAAAGGGCCCCGCTAAAACCACTGAGCCCTCCATGGCAGGGGCTGCCCCCACCGCTGCGGCCTCGTCATCAACCGTGGCGCCCCTCCCAGCGTTTCCCTCCACCAGCTCTGCGATTGTCCCTCCCCCGGCCCCCAGGACGTATGCCCGGGCGGCAGCGGGCTTCCCACTGCCTGCCGCCTCCTCATCTCGCCCCCCCCCGCCTCCGCCACCATCACCAGCGGCCGAGGCCCTTTCCCCGCCTTGACCAGGAAGCACGGCGTTCGTTGCCTCCTGGTGCCCGCCTCGCCCCACGTGGAGACATACGTGCAGGCGTTGGCGAAGGTGGTAGGACCCACGGCTATTGTGGCGGCCTCCAAGATGTATGGGAAGGTCGTTTTCTTCTTAGCCTCGGAGGATGCCGCCCAGGAGGCGGTGGAGAGGGGCCTGACGGTAGGGGGGGTGTTTGTCCCCCTAGAACCGTTAGAAGACCTGGGCGTTCGCCTCGTCCTTACCTCCGTTCCTCCCTTCTTACCCAATGCTGCCCTGTTACCCGCTCTTTCCACCCTGGGGAAACTTGTTTCTGTCATCAGCCCTCTCCCGTTGGGCTGCAAGGACCCCACCCTCCGTCACATTTTTTCGTTCCGCCGGCAAGTGCAGCTTCTACCACCGGCAGGGGCGCGTGACGGAGAGGCGCTTGAGGGGTCCTTTCTAGTCCCCTACGAGGGAGCCCGCTATCGGGTCTTTTATTCTACCGGAGAGGCCCGGTGCTACCTCTGCCGCTCAGCGGGGCACGTCCGCAGAGACTGCCCTTTGGCTCGGGGGGGAGGGGCACCCGAAACCCCCGAGACCCGGCAGGACATCGGCCCCGTCGCTGCCGACGCCCCTGGCTGCCCAGTACCAGAAAACAACCCTCCTCCTACTCGACCCATCGCTGCTCCCGTCCGGGCCCAAGAGATACCTTCCCTACAATGCCCGGGCGAGCAAGGGGTTTCCACCCTTGCTAGTACCACCCCAATAGAGCCCATGGAGGAGGGTGTGGCAAGGATATTATCGGGTATAAGAGAGGGCCCTCCCCAAGGAGAAGCCCCCGTCCCTCATGTTGCCCCACCGCTACCTCCCCGAACCCCTAAACCATCGCCTCCGCCCCCCGACACGACCCCTGCTAACCAGCCCCCAGATGATGCTATGGAGGGCTGGACCCTAGTCCAGGGGAAGCGAGGCAAGCGGAAGGCTCGAGCTCCGCTGCATCCACCCGACGCGGAAGCCCCCCGGAAGACCAGGAAAGGAGGCACTGCTATCGAGCCTCCCGCCACGGCCGCGAGCGAGATCCATCCGCCGGTGTCGGGGGGGGAAGACGGACTGGCATTGGAGGGCAGAACCCCCCCTCCACGGGAGACCCTCCCCTCCGAGACTTCTGAGGACACCCCTTCTGCCTGGACGCTACCCGAACCCCCCGCGGACCCTGAGGCAGCCGTTGAGGCGGGCCCTAGAGGAGAGGCCCCCGGGGTGGCAGGAGTTGGCCTCTCCTCCGTGTATGCGGAGATTGAGGCCCTAGATTTGACCCCGGTCACCCAGGGAGGGGATGATTTGCTGCCGGCTGGCCTCGAGCTGGGCAGCCTTACCCCAGCCTCCCTTTCCCCATGCTCCCTCCCCCTATTTGCCTTCCCGGGTGAGCACCCTGCAGAAGGCGGTCCACCACCTGATGCCGTGACCGCTAAAACCACCATGGAGCCAGCACCTGGCATTATTGGGAGCCCTTCCCCTTCCCCCTTAACCCTTGACTCTGCTCAGGAGGCACTTTCCTTTCGCTGCTCGCCTCCTGCACCCCAGAGCCTTACCCCTGCCCCTGCCCCCACCCCTGCCCCTGCCCAAGGTCCCTCCTCCTGCAATGTTAATGCCGCCCCTGTGGTTACTTCCTTTCCGCCTTTTGCAGACTCCCCCCAGGGAGCAGTCTTTGCACTTTCTAGTCGCGACCCGTTAGGAGTGGCAATTTTTCCCCTGCCATCCCCCTCCACCCCAAGGCGTGAAATGAATTTAATAACCCCAGCCTGTCAGACGCCCCGTCGGTGGTCCGCACCCTGTCTACCTGCCTTAGCGGACCACGAGGCTGTATTAAGAGGCCCATCAGGGAATACCTCGGGAATTGTAACCCCACCCCCCCATGAGCTGCGGCATGCGCTACGGAAGTTCCTAGAGCACTCCCGTGGCGCCCGCAATAGGGCACAGCTGGCTCTTCGGCTATGGGGGGACTTTGATCAACTCCTCCAGGCCACAAAGGCCCTTATAAAGGAGGGCAGGGGGCAAGGAAAGCGCGGTGCTGCGGCCTACGAGCGAGCCCGCAGCTTCCGAAGCGATCTCCTCACCCACGGGATGGGTCATGGGTTGCTGCGCAACCCGCCGGGGGCCCTGAACCCCCCCGCCAATACGAGACCCCCACCCCCCCAGCCCTCCGTATGACGCCTCTTATTATTGCGACCCTGAATACCAGGGGCTGTAGGATGGCTCTCCGCAGGTCCCAGGTGCTCTCTTACCTTCGGGAGGGGAGGTACTCTGTAGTTTTCCTGCAGGAGACCCATACAGACCCGGCCGCCGAAGACAGGTGGCGGCTGGAGTGCGGGGACGGGGTATACTTTAGCCACTTTGCGACCTGGCAGGCTGGAGTGGCAACCCTATTCTCCCCCAACCTACGGCCTGAGGTGCTAGGGGTCAATGAGGCCATGCCGGGCCACGTGCTGCACCTTCGAGTCCATATGGAGGGGCTCGTGGTTAATCTTGTTAATATCTATGCCCCGCAAATGAGCTCTAGGCGGCCACAATTTTATCAGCAGGTGTCCGACTTTCTCGGCACCCTGGATTCGCATGAGTGCCTGGTCCTGGGAGGGGACTTTAACACCACCCTCGAGGAACGGGACCGCTCAGGGGCCGAACCGAGTCCGGCCGCCGCGAATATTCTCCAAGGGATAGTCGACCATCACTCCCTAGTGGACGTCTGGCGCGACCATCACCCAGATGACACCTCCACATTCACCTTTGTCCGGGTGGAGGCCCATTGGTCACACCACTCTCGGTTGGACCATATTTATTTATCCCGTTTCCATTTTTCACAGGCCCACTCCTCCGCCATTCGGCCGGCCCCATTCTCCGATCATCATTTAGTCGCTGTAACGGTTTCCCTCCGTGCAGAGAGACCGGGGCCGGCCTATTGGCACTTTAATAACAGCCTGTTGGAGGACGAGAGCTTTGTGATGTCCTTCCGGGAGTTTTGGCTGGCCTGGCGAGAGCAGTGGCGTGCCTTTCCCTCGGTGCGGCGATGGTGGGATCTCGGGAAGGTGCGCGCCAAGCTCTTCTGCCGTGACTACACTCGGGGCACCAGCCGACGGCGAAATGCGGCAATAAAGCAGCTGGAACGGGAGGTCTTAGAGATGGAGAGGCGCCTGGCCGCCGATCCCGAGGACCCGTCCCTCTGCGGAGCGTGCCGGGAGAAGCGGGAGGAGCTCCGGGCCCTGGAGGACCACCGGGCCCGAGGTGCCTTCGTTCGATCCCGCATCCGCCTCCTTCGGGAGATGGACCGCGGCTCCCGCTTCTTCTATGCCCTGGAGAAAACGAGGGGGGCCAAGAAACACGTCACCTGCCTTCTTGCGGAAGACGGCACCCCCCTCACGGGTCCGGAGGAGATGTGTGGGAGGGCCCGTGACTTCTACACAAGTCTTTTCTCCCCGGACCCGACCGATCCTGACGCTTGCGAGGTGCTCTGGGAGGAACTCCCCACGGTCAGCGTGGGCGACCGAGACCGACTAGAGCTGCCTCTCACCCTGGCCGAGTTCTCGGAAGCCCTCCGTCGCATGCCCACCAATAAATCTCCGGGCATGGACGGGCTGACCGTGGAGTTTTACCGCGCGTTCTGGGACATTCTCGGCCCAGACCTAGTCACCGTCTGGGCTGAGTCTTTGCAGAGCGGGGTCCTCCCTCTGTCATGCAGGCGAGCGGTGCTCGCTTTGCTGCCGAAGAAGGGGGACCTCCGCGATCTACGAAACTGGCGTCCCGTCTCACTCCTTAGCACGGATTACAAAATCGTAGCGAAAGCAATCTCGCTGCGGCTAGGGTCCGTGATGGCGGACGTGGTCCACCCAGACCAGACCTATACTGTCCCGGGTCGCAGCATTTTCGACAACCTCTTTCTCGTCCGAGACCTTTTGGAACTCGGGCGGAGAGATGATCTATCGTTCGCCCTCCTGTCTCTTGATCAGGAGAAGGCGTTCGATAGAGTAGACCATGGGTACCTCCTGAGCACTCTGCAGGCGTTTGGATTTGGACCTCAGTTTGTGAGTTTTCTCCGGGTGCTGTATGCCTCCGCGGAGTGTTTGGTTAGGCTCAACTGGACCCTGACTGAACCGGTCAGCTTCGGGCGAGGAGTGCGGCAGGGGTGCCCCCTCTCGGGCCAGTTGTATGCTCTGGCGATCGAGCCTTTCCTCTGTCTCCTCCGCAGGAGAATGACAGGGTTGGTGCTGCGGGAGCCGGAGCTGCGGCTGGTCCTGTCGGCGTACGCCGATGACGTACTCCTCGTGGTCCAGGACCCGGGCGACTTGGCGCGAGTGGAGGCATGCCAAGCCATCTATTCGGCAGCCTCCTCCGCCCGAGTCAACTGGGTCAAGAGCTCTGGCTTGGCGGTGGGGGACTGGCGGCAGGTGAGCTCCCTCCCACCCGCACTTCAGACCATCCGGTGGAGTGCGGGTCCACTGCTCTATCTCGGCGTTTACCTTTCCGCCACGCATCCTTCCCCGCCGGAGAACTGGCAGAATTTAGAGGGCGGGGTGATAGAGCGGATCCGGAGATGGATGAGGCTTCTCCGATGTCTCTCCCTCCGAGGGAGAGCACTGGTGCTTAACCAACTAGTCCTGTCCACGCTCTGGTACCGGCTCAACACCCTGGCCCCGGCCCCGGGTTTCCTGACCCACCTCCGGAGATTGATTCTAGAGTTCTTCTGGTCAGGAATGCACTGGGCCCCTGTTGGAGTTCTTCATCTACCCCTGAAGGACGGAGGGCAGGGCCTGAAGTGTCTGTACACTCAGGTCCGCGTTTTCCGCCTCCAGGCCCTGCAGAGGCTCTTTTATAGTGCAAGTAGTTCGGCATGGAGCATACTGGCGCACGCCTTCCTACGCCGTTTCCAAGGGCTTCGATATGACCGGCAGCTCTTTTATCTTTCTCCGAGGGGTTTTCCGCGAGACCTCTCCGGGCTGCCGGCCTTCTACCAAGACCTCCTCCGGACCTGGAAATTATTTCTAACAACCAGGTCTGTGGCGGCCACCGTGGGGGCAGATCTCCTCATGGAGCCCCTGCTACACAACCCCCAGCTCTGTGTACAGGTGGCGGAGTCCCGCTCGGTGCGCCAGAGGTTGGTCCTGGCGGAAGTTACGAGGGTCGGAGACCTCCTGGACTACGACCGGAGAGACTGGCTGGATCCCCTGATGCTCGCTCGGCGCATGGGGCTATCCAGCCTCCGTACCCCCCGGCGCGTACTTCAGGAGGTGAAGGCCGCCTTGACCCCCGCTGCTCGGGCTTATGTTAGCCAAGCCTTGTGCGAGGGCGCACCCCGCCCATCCCTTACCCCGGGCCCGCCGGACCTTTCCATCGGGCCCCCACCCCGTAGATCCCAACACACCCCTCACCCTTTCACTGCAAGCCGGCTGCACGAACTGCAGCCGGTTAGCTTTCAAATTGCTTCACGGAAATACTTATATACACTTACGCTTCACACCCTTCACGCCCACACCCTGGTGTCCCGCCCCGATACAAAGTGGCGGGATCTCCTGCCACCTTTGGAGGGCGAGCAACCTTGGTGGGCCAGCCTGTATTCCACCCTGGTCCCAAGGCCCGTCGGGGACATCAGTTGGCGGCTCCTTCACGGAGCTGTGAGCACGGGCGTGTTTTTGACACGGTTTACCCCCATTCCGGACACTTGTCCTTTTTGTAATGTGAGGGAAACCCTGGTGCACGTGTATTTAGAGTGTGCCAGATTGCAGCCCCTTTTCCGGCTCCTCACAAATATTTTATTACGCTTCTGGCTTCATTTGTCCCCCCACGTTTTTATCTATACACTTCCCATCCGTGGCCCCACAAAGTCGCGGGATCTTCTGGTCAACCTCCTCCTAGCTTTGGCTAAAACAGCCATTTATAAAACCAGAGAGAGGAGGTTGGCCCATGAAGCGTCCTGCGATTGTGGGGCCGTTTTTCGATCCTCAGTACACTCATGTATCCGGGCGGAGTTCCTCTGGGCGGCGTCCACCGACTCCCTTGAAGCCTTCGAGGAGCGGTGGGCGCTGTCTGGGGTTCTCTGCTCGGTGACCCCTTCCGGTTCCCTCCGTCTGACCCTTTGATTGAGGGGAAGAGCGAGAGACGCCAGCCCCAGCCGTTGCCGCTGTGGATACCATCATTCCTGTCATCTAGGAGGGGTCCTATAATACATGGGTGTCTACCCCCCCCTAAACTGCCCACCCCGCAGCCGTGCCCATCTTACCGGGCACCCTCAGGAGGGGGAGGATCGGTGACACTGGGCGCGGCACTGGGTAACTCGAGGGGGTGGAAGACCACGAGTGTCGAGGAAGCCCCCCCACTCTAGGCCACCAGGTAACTCAGGAGGGTGGAAGACCACGAGTGTCGAGGAAGCCCCCCCGCTCTGGGCCCAGGCTAGCCTGAACACTTCTCCCTCCTGAAAGCTGCTGTGTTATACCTTCTGATTGCGTTGTTTTGTTGCATAGTTGTTTTGTTTCCTTTGGTAATTCTGTAAGCGTTACCAATAAACTTTTTTTCTGTTTCAAAAAACCTTCCCTGTTACCTTATCCAGGGAAAAGGGACCTACTTAGCCTGGGACTAATATATCTGCCTTCTATTACTCTCCTGTAGCCATCTGGCCCGACCCTGTCACAATATATACACATATGTAAATTCCCACATGTGCATAACAACAGCTGCTGAACACTTTGGACCAGATTCATCCATGGTGTACCCTCATTATCTTTAGTGAAGTTATATCATGAAAGAATTTGGCTCTTTATCTCCCTGATGTAACTCTGAACATGTGAAGGTAAGTAAAGTACAACAGATAATGTCTGCTTCTGGTTGTCTGCTATCTCTTCCTGGACAGAAATGCACCACATTCTTTTTACAAACCCAAAACTAAAAGACATTGTGGACACCTAGGTGCTACCAAGCACATGCTGATGCTAACAGGAGTTGAGGGTGTTCAGCAATTCACTGTTCTGGAAGTTTAATACTTAAAATCTAGCTGTTTGAAAGTAGGATGCATCACTACCAAGGCTTTGTATCAACATACAAAATAAAAACCTCTAACTACACCTGTCATAAATATAAAGGGAAGGGTAAACCCCTTTGAAATCCCTCCTGGCCAGGGGAAAGCTCCTCTCACCTGTAAAGGGTTAAGAAGCTAAAGGTAACCTCGCTGGCACCTGACCAAAATGACCAATGAGGGGACAAGATACTTTCAAAAGCTGGGAGGAGGGAGAGAAACAAAGGGTCTGTGTCTGTCTATATGCTGGTTTCTGCCGGGGATAGACCAGGAATGGAATCTTAGAACTTTTAGTAAGTAATCTAGCTAGGTATGTGTTAGATTATGATTTCTTTAAATGGCTGAGAAAAGGACTGTGCTGAATAGAATAACTATTTCTGTCTGTGTATCTTTTTTGTAACTTAAGGTTTTGCCTAGAGGGGTTCTCTATGTTTTTGAATCTAATTACCCTGTAAGATATCTACCATCCTGATTTTACAGGGGGGATTTCTTTATTTCTATTTACTTCTATTTTTATTAAAAGTCTTCTTGTAAGAAACTGAACGCTTTTTGATTGTTCTCAGATCCAAGGGTTTGGGTCTGTGCAAATTGGTGAGGCTTTTTATCCAACATTTCCCAGGAAAGGGGGGGTGCAAGTGTTGGGAGGATTGTTCATTGTTCTTAAGATCCAAGGGTCTGGGTCTGTAGTCACCTAGGCAAATTGGTGAGGCTTTTTACCAAACCTTGTCCAGGAAGTGGGGTGCAAGGTTTTGGGAAGTATTTTGGGGGGAAGGACGCGTCCAAACAGCTCTTCCCCAGTAACCAGTATAGTTTGGTGGTGGTAGCGGCCAGTCCAAGGACAACGGGTGGAATATTTTGTACCTTGGGGAAGTTTTGACCTAAGCTGGTAAAGATAAGCTTAGGAGGTTTTTCATGCAGGTCCCCACATCTGTACCCTAGAGTTCAGAGTGGGGGAGGAACCTTGACAGCACCTCTGTGCTCGCTCACAAGCAGTATGTGATGCCAAATCAAGGTTTTACCAATGGAGTTAATATTGATCTTGATTGTTTTTAAAGCTGGAGTCTTCAATGTAACTATCATCGATTAAGTCTTTTGCACATTTTTAAAGCAATTTTACATTTTTGTTTGTTTAGGGTAATGATTATAACAGAGCTCCTCAGTCCTCTAACTTCCATCTTGTGATGAGATATACCAAAATCCACTGGGCTGGTGATGTCAGTGTGTAAGTCAATACTTTTGTTAAAGATTCTCTGCTCAAATTTTAGTTGTGAGATTGTGTGTTATTTTGCTTGTTAAGACACCATAATAAAGACCTAAATTTTAGTAATATAGCGTGGGAGAGATTTAGACTCTTACTCACTGTATTTTTAATTCTTTTTTCTTCTGTCCAGCCCTCAATAACACTGTCTTTATGGCTCTCATACCAAAATCATAATGATCCTAGAAAACATTAAATATATTTCCTTAACAAGGCTAAAAGAACATAACAATTTCTTAAACAATATCAGACACAAATTGACATACGCACTTGAGAACAAGAAACTCAGTGGGATTGCTTGGATGCAGACAAAGGCAAAAGTTGTCCCTGGAACTATATACTTACTATATAAAGCACTAACAATGCCCCGCAGCTGCCTTTCCACCTCCCGTTCCCCATCCCCTCCAGTGACTGAAGGGGTGTTAATGGGCCACTTCACATCAAATGGTTCCTTGAAATATGTGTTGACTACTTATGCTAAACAACCTGTTCCACCTTGTATTTAACTGTGTCACTCTGAGTAGGTTTCCCAGACCTGAAGAAGAGCTCTGTGTAAGTCAAAAGCTTGTCTCTCTAACCAACAGAAGCTGGTCCAATAAAAGATATTACCTCTTGTCTCTCTAATTCTGAAAATTATATTTTACCTGTTGTGACAGCTGATTACAAGCCAACTGGT
This sequence comes from Lepidochelys kempii, assembly GCF_965140285.1. NCBI lineage: Eukaryota > Metazoa > Chordata > Testudines > Cheloniidae > Lepidochelys > Lepidochelys kempii. The sequence goes on from NC_136382.1 coordinate 159,850,647, forward strand.
AAAGATTGACCAATTTCCCAGAGAGTGACTTTGCTGATTTGAAACCTTCTGAAAATAACATTACTTCAGCAATGAGTTGATAATCTGGTACCATCATTGAGACAGGTCGAAATAGAGATTTTAAATTGTCTGGGAGTTCTACACGGCCTTTGTAGCTGGTGAAGAAGAAGAAAATGACTCAAGACTTCAAAAGTTACATCTGTATTAATTATCTGGGAGTTAGAATAGTAAGAAACACAAAAAAGTTATAGTATAGGTACAGTACTTAGATATTTTAATTACATAAAATATTTTGGTATTATCCTAAGGGAATTAAACAGCGAAGTTTTATTGCTTACATCAACACATTTTATTTAGTCCACAGCAGATAATTTATTTTAGGATTGCCAGGTTATAACAATTTCCCTTAAGTTTGGATGTTTTGAATAAATACAAATGCATGCATGCACAATCATTAGTTTTGGTATAAAAACAGGCAGGAGATAATTATCTACAGATATGCTTCCATTCTCTTTTAGAAGAATGTAAGACTTATGCAGATTCAGACACCTGCACCTCTTCTTGCCTTCATTGTGTGTGTTCAGCTGGCATTCAGTACCTCTCAGGATTTGATATAAAATTCCTATTAATGCATATAGGAGCTATATTCATAAATCTCATATGCAGACACATCCCTAAACTTTTATTCTATGGATCAGCATAATCACTGTACATGAAAAGATGGTAAACATTTACATTTTTTCTTTTCTTATGCCTACACTTTAACAATAAAACCAAGGAATCTTGCTGTAAAGAGAAATGGTATTTGCAGTATAACAACAGGCTGCCCATAAAACCTATACAGGACAAAACACCCATTCCAGCTGTTACTACAATAATCTGACCAATCTGAGTTAGCATGCGCCATCAAAACACATGGGGATGAATGCACATAACAAAATGTGGATCAATAGCAAATGTGTTTTCTGAAGACAGAACATTGAGATGAGAATGGCTGTCCATCTTTAATTCATGACCCTTCACTCAATCCATACTGTAATTCTGGACTAACTTTCAGTAACACAAAAATTAATGATTCAGAGACTGAAAAATGTTCCTTTTGGCTCAGCTAAAACAAGAATACTGTTGCATAGGAGGCAGAGAGAAGTACATTTGTCTCTCACTACCAGTCCTTTTCTGTCCCCTCAGCCAGGTTTCAAAGGCGCAGACATATGCTTCTCCCTTCACCCAAGGAACATATAACATTTATCACCAGTACTTCTTAAATGTATAATTTCTTCTGACTGCTTGTAACGGAGCAAGAAAAACAGACTTCTGAAAAGAAATGACGGCATTATGACAGTCTTATTACATTATCACATAGTATTTTCCCCTGGACCCCTGCTTCATTCAGTGCATAAGATGAATAATGTTCAGGAAATGAGGCAAATATTCAATACTTCTTTTTATCCTCATTATTTAACACGTGGGCCCATTCTTCATTTACTGGAGGTCACCCAAACCCTGCAATGAATAAAGAATTATTAATCTTTTTTTGGGCTTTTCTATCATTCTCATCATTGCTTATCTGAACTAATAAACATTGATGAATTTATCTTCAACAACATCTCTGAGAGATTAGAAGGGTTTTCACAAATAATGAAATGAGATTAAGGCAAAAAACCATTAAAATCTCCATTAATTTTGGACACCTCAGTGATTAATAATTCTATAGTCACTGCAGGATTTGAATGGTTTCCATAGTATGGGACCACACGTTGAATGATAAGGATAAAAAGAAATATTGAATATCCCTGGAATATCATCTATCTTGTACACTAAATAAGGCAAGCATCATGTGGAAAAAAGGTATGTAATTATACAACTAAAGGTGAGCATAATGAAAACATATAATGGGGCAGCGTCAACTGCTGTGTGTGCAGTTTCCTTTCCTTTGTGGTCCAGCTCTTGCCAAACTGGCTTTTCTCTATTCAAGTCCAATTAGTCCAGTCCACCAATTTAACATAAAATGAATCACGCAGCTTTTATGTTCCAGGGCTTGCAGTCTTCCTCTACTTCTCAGGTGTTCCCTAAAGACAGCCTGATGTTAGATTGTTTACCCTGTCTCATCCAAGCCCTTCTGCCTCCCTTATTCTCTGTTCTTCTTTTATAACTGGGCTTGTTTTCTTTACTGGTTCAAGCTGTGCTTGTCTCCATAATTGGTGTGATCAGCATAGTTTTTCTTCTCTCTTCTGCCTATGTTCTGTATGGGATTTGTAAACCTCATCACAAATCCTCCCTCTCAAGGCTGAATCCGCAAGGCCTACTTCTCTTGACAGAAAATCTGTATTGTGATGCAATTTTCCTGCCTGGTGCTTGTATCCAAAAGGCCTATGGTTGCAACAATAGATACTACTGCATGATCCTAGGGTTTGTCTATTTCAGGGGTTCTCAAACTTCATTGTACTGTGAACTCCTTCAGACAATAAAAATTACTACACGACCCCAAGAGGGAGGTTGAAGCCTGAGCCAGCCCGAGCCCCCAGTGTGTATGTGTGTGTGGGCAGGGGGCCTGTAACCCGTGGGCTTTGGTTCTGGGCACAGCAAGTCTAAGCCAGCCCTGGTGACCCCATTAAAATGGGGTCCCGACCCACAGTTTGAGAACCACTGGTCTATTTCATTACATTCAGCCAGCACAACAGGGAATGATTGCTAACCAACGTGAGTTCGTTCCCCAGGAAGTAGTACTATAGGTTCTCTATCAACCACTTGGTAGCCAAACATTCCTTCTCTATCACCGAATATACCTCTCAAAAAAATGAGCTTCTGGCTGAGGTACACTACCAAGTGTTCTTCTCCTGTACCTCCTGGGAATGGAGACCGCTCCTTGACCTATTTTGGAGGCAATTATTTTCAAGACAAAATTACTTCTTGAAGTCCAGGCTATACTACACTGGGTGTCTGCAGGATATGTCTTTCAGGTCTTGAAAGTATCTTTCACAGATTGGCATCCTAGGAAGGCCCATATTTGCATTTTAATGGTGGAAGTTTTGTAGACCTGTAACACATGGATCTTATCCAACAAGGGGCAGTCTTACCTGCCACGGACCAAGTATCCCGAGTAATGGACTTCCCATTTACTTTCTGTGCACTTGGCAAGGTTGGCCATCAACCTGGCTTCCCGCAGTGCTTGAAGGACAGTGGATACTTTGTCCAGATGGGAATTCCAATCTTTCCTATAAATGACTACATTTCTGAGGAATGCCACCACATATTGATTATGAGGTTGGAGTAGTCGCTCCATCAACGGTTGAAAAGTAGCCACTGCTCCATGCAACTTGAAGGACATCATTTTAAAATGGAATCAGCTCAGTAGCGTGGAAAAAGCCATCTTCTCTTGAAAGTCAGGTGTTAAGGGAATTTACTAGTACCCCTTTGCCAAATCCAGAGTTGTGATGCACTGGGCTTCTCCTAACCAGTCTAAGAGTTCATCCACCCAAAGCATAGGGTAGGCATCACGTTATGAAACTGGGCATCAAATTTTGAAATTGCACTCACTTTTCTGAGGTCTGTACAAAAACACAATGCCATCTGGCTTTGGGACCAGCATAACTGGACTCCTCCAGTCACTTTGGGATTCCTCTGTTATCCCAAGTTCTAACATGGCCTTGAACTCTTTCTCAACTTCTCCTCTCAGTTTGTTGGGGACTGGTCAGAGCCCCTTCTGTATTACTTTACTGGGCTCAGTATTAATAAAGATAGTGTGCAATGGACATATTCCTGGGGTGGGCTAAAAACACCTTTGTAAATGTGGCCACCAGTTGAGATGTCTGCTCCTTTGGCTCCTAGTTTAGGTTCTCTCTGAGAGGCACTAAGTTTGTTTCAGGTACTAATTAATTTGGGGTCCTAGTTTTGGGTCCTCAGGGCACAGCATGACAAAGAGGCCTTCCCTGGCTTCTGCACATTTATATGGTAAATTTGCTGACATTTCCCCGCCCCCGGTTGTTAAATACTCCATGCTTCCTACCGTCTTCATTACCTAATGAGGTCCTTGTCACTTGGCTATCCACTTTGATTCTGAGTTTGGAAGAAGCACCAGAATTTGGTCACCTAGCTGGAAGGTGTATGGTTGAGCCCCTTTATTATAATACTGTCATTGCCATTCCTGCACTTCTTCAAAGGTGTGGGGGTTTTTTGTTTTTGTTTTTGTTTTGTTTTTTTTGAGTGTAGGGACCCACAGTTCCCAGTCTCTCACATAACTTTAAGACACATTGTACAAGGTGTTTGGATCTTGGAGCCTGGCTTTCCCATGTCTCCTGCACTAGGTCTATTATGCCTCTTGGCTTTTGTCCATACAACAGTTCAAATGCAGAAAATCGTGTTGAGGCTTGTGGTACTTCCCTGATGACAAAGAGCAGGACTGGGAGTAGTTGGTCCCATTGTCAAGGGTCCTGGATGATGAATTTCTTGAGTATTTTCTTTAATGTCTGTTTAAACATTTTAACAAAGGCCATCTGTCTGTGGATAGTACACAGATGTGCACAGCGCTTTGACTTTTAATATATCAATGCAGACTTCTCTCTTCATCCAGAATATGAAATTAGTTCCCGGTCTATCGGGATCTCTTTGGGGATGCCTACCCATGAGAAGACCTTCTGCAGCTTGTTAGCAATAGTCTTGGTGTCTGTGGATCAGAGTGGTATGGCTTCCAAGTATCAGGTGGCATAGTCTATGATAAGTATATAATTGTTGTACAGAGGCACTGTTCTCTAGGGGGCTTATCTGGTTGACTCCTATTTGTTCAAAGGGGGCCTCCATCAAGGGAAGGGATACTACTGGATCCCATGGGACTCCGTCAGTGGACACAAACTGGCAGTTGGTACATGATGTACAAACATTCCCAACTTTTTTGAGGATACCTAGACTGAGTCTTATCTTTCTCCAGGTGTCCCACACAAGGAATTGCAGATGAAGAAGCTAATGATATAACCATGGTACTAGTAAATGTGTATGGATCTCCTGCATCTTCTTGTCTTGGTCTATGTGATAGAATCAGTCCATCTTGAGGACAAAGAGGGGGCACTGTTGTGCCTTCAAGAGGTCCACATCCTCTCCTTATTGATCATTGCTACTTGTTCGAAGGTCTGACTCAAAGTCTCATGTCATTGCTTTGCTCCACACAGAAATCTGAGCCTCTCTGAGTCCAGTTGCAGTGGTGAGTGTCTCGTCTGGACTCATGGAAGAACATTCCTTGGCATCTTCTGCCTTGCCTGGATTGACTACAGACTCTGTGGTCTCCATTATGCCTCCAGATGGAATTGTCACTCACCTCTCACCTTTCTAGTCACTTCTCTTTCCAGGTCTATTTCCTTGTGAACTGGGAGGTGAGTAGCGCGAGGCTCGTAAAGGAGTAAAAGCCCTTAATACTTCTTTTGGGGTGTCTCCCTAGAGGTCCTGAGCTAAGGGGAATGTGACACTCTACACCCCAGGGGAGCGCCCTGTAATTCCCATATTCATCATTTGCATATAATTGTGATATCGCATACAAAGCATGTAAGGTATCATGGCAAAGGTTATGATCTGCTGAAACCCACTGTTCCATCTAAACATATATATATCATTAATGCATATGAAGTTATGAGAATTGTGTTGTATGATTGCCACTAAAATATGCTGTAGGTTTGGGAAGTGCCCAGATACCTAGCTCCCCAAAGACAATAACCAGGGGGATAACCAATGCCCAGGCAGGTGTCAAACAACCATCAACAGCCATTGTCCAGCAAGGGAGCTACAATGCAATGACTCGCTTGCACAAGGCCTCATCCGGGGAACTGCTCAATCTTGCCTGGTGACTCAGCAATGCCCACCTGACATGTCTGGACTTATGTTCTCCAAGCACATGAACTAAGGGTATAAAACAGAACACAGTGGTCCGATGCTTTGCCTTTTCTCCTTCCCCCACCTATGCTGCAAGCGACAAGGACACTGAGAAGAAAGAAGATTTCAATGGAGGAGACTGGCCCAGGTTTAAGAGACAAACCTGTGTATTAAGGACTGTAAGATCCAGTGGGGTGAGAACATTGCTTGATCTAAATACTGTCCAGTGTGATAAGGGTTAAGGTTTAGACTGCATGCTTATATTTTCTTTTGTTTTTGGTAACCACTCTGACTTATAATCACTTATAATCATTTAAAATCTATCTTTTGCAGTCAATAAATTGTTTGACTCTATCTTTTACCAGTGAGTTTGCCTGAAGTGCTTGGTAAATCTGCTCAGGTGTACAAAGGCTGGTGTATATCCACTTTCCGTTGATGAAATGGTGAACGAATTAATAAACTTGCATTGCTCAAAAAAGGGTCTTGAACAGTGCAAGACAGTATATTACTGAGTTAATGGGGTCACGCATACCTTCATCTCTCCCTGGTTCCCATCAGCAGCCAATTTTACTGTAATGCTGCGTTACTGTAAAAATTCTCCATGGATGTATAATGGGGATTCCCACCCCCTGCCACTAAGTTCCCTACTGTTCCCACTATCCGCTCCCAGAAAATTTTCTGGTCACACCCCAAGTATTAGGAGCCAGTGTTTTTTGGCCATTTGCCTCTACTGGAATTGTGAGTTTTCCTAGGGCTTTTCTCTATGCCCTATTTTCTTTTGTCCACATGTGAATAAAGTTACACTCTATGGATGGGCAGTCACAAAATCTATGTCGCTGTTGTCCACAGGAGTAGCAGACAATTGCATCTGATCCTTGTCGTTTACCAGCCTTTGTGTCTTCTTTCTAAGTTTCACTGGGCCCAAGTTCCTGCACTGGTTTGGGCTTAGCAGGGCATTTAACATTACGGACTTACCACTACTGGGCCCTGTGAGGGGCACCTGTCATCTATCCTGTCCAATGACCCATTAAGTGTCTGGGCATTAGCCTTTGGGCAATAACCTGTGGCTGTGCTTTGGGGGAAGGGGGCACTTATGGCACAAATACTGACAGTAGGTTTCTAAACAAGCCCAAAGAACTCTCCAGCGGAAGAGGATGCTAAGGCACAGATATGTGTACAGGTGTGTTAATTATTTTATATAGATCTGTGTATTTCTCATGTTACTAAGTAAAGAGAAAATATGTAATGAATCCTGTGCAAAGTCTATCTATTGGCTGGCTTTCACTATCATGTACTCCTGAGAGGAAAACTAAGCCAGAAGACTCACACCTTTGCTGGCATTCTAGGGAATCTGCAAAAGCTGCTGTAGAGGCACGGGGGAAATGGGACACTAAATTTTCAGGGCCTACGGAACTGGGACCTCAGGGTCCCCATAGACAAAAGGTGAGTCAGACCTGAGGTCTGCACCGGGAGTGTGTGCCCGAAGCCACAACAGGGACTAAACTCTGTCCAGCCCCAGCAAGCTTAAGACAAGTTGGATTCAACATTTAGGTTTCCTCACAGCAGTCTAGTGAGTGTCCAATAGCGGGAACTCAGCCAGATCTGTGACAATAAGGAAGGAGGACTGAAGTTGGAGAAGAACACCAAACCAGCAGCTAGGCAGGTGACTTGAGAGAAAAGCAGACAATAAGAGGAGAGGTAAGCAGAAATAAGATCTGAGAAGTACAGACACAGAAGGCTGAAATGGAGGACAAGCAGCTCAGATTTCAGGTGATAAATGACTGGAACCCAATATGCAGGGATTTAAACATGGGAGTGTCAACAATAGTGGCCAGAGAGGAAGATAATTATGGCAGCAGTGTCTTGAATAGATTGCAGGGATGCAAGGGGACAAGCCAGGGAGGCCATGGAGTAAACAGGAGTAAGTCAATTACGTTTTTGTCAAGGTCCAATTTTTATGGTCAAGGTATAGTCAAGGTCCAGACTCCAGAGAAAATAATAAAAATAACAACAATAATGATAAATAAATAAAAATATTTCTGGTTCTGTTCAAAAGCATCTGGCAGTCCAGATTTGGCCCACAGCCTACATACTGAATACCCCTGGGGTTTCGGTAGCTGAGACAAGGGGTTACCAACGCACAGACTAGGGTGTAAGGATGATGAAGAAAAAACAGATTTTCAGAGATTTTATAAAGGAAGAATCACATGACTTGCCAACAGCCTGATAAGAGGGGAAGAGCAGAGGAGGCAAATACTACTCTATAGCTATAAACCCATTTGACAGGGGAAAAGTTACAAATGTTATGACTATAAAGAGGGAGAGGGAAATGGGGAGGAAAGAAATGATGAATTCATGACATAGAATGTACAAAAAATATATTGAAAAAAATAGGAAAAATAATTTGGTTTCTTCATTTTGAGCAAATATGTTAGAAAGCAACATGCCGAGCCTTAAGGGACAGATGATGACCATAAATTAGGAAAAACAGTCTCATCATTCCTTTTGGGTCCTGGAACAAGTTACAGAAAAAAAGAGAGTAACTCTTTAGTTACTAAACAGCCAAATATTCTAACTGATCTGGAAGATAAACTAATGTCAAAAAGCAGCCTAGAGTTTAATCTGTATGAGGCATCAAAGGGGAATTTTGAAGCTCATGCTTCGGCATTCTCAAACAAGTCTATCTTTTATTGTCACTTACCCAGGATTCATGGTAATAAAGATTCCACAGGACGTATTGATACGGATTTCTTTTCCTTCCAGCACAAATCTATGTTATAAAGCACATTATTAGTCATTTACCAAAAAAAAAAAAAAAAAAAAGGGGGGGGGGGAGAAAAATGTTTTCTGCAAATTTTAACTGGATAATACTACTGTATAATGTGTATACAAATATTAAAAAGACACAGAAGCCCTAAAATGCATAAAAACAAAGCAAAATTATGAGGGAAAGAGGGAAGACAAAGATGAATGACTTTGGGACAAATCTTGAACAAAGTGCAAAGCACAAGTAAATGGGCCTTTCACAGAGAATCTCTGTGAGTGTGAAAATCCTCCATTGTAGGGAAGGAAAGGCCAGTGCATCAATTACTGCAGACTATGACCTATAGTAATGGCTGTAGCCTCTGCATTCATGCATACATACAATAAGCGTTTTGGTCAGTGGATTTACAGTCAAGGACCTGGTCACACAACAACTCTCCCGTTACCCTCCTGGCTCAAACATCCTCCCCTCCACACTGCTCCAGAGAGAGCTGCTACCAAGCACTGCTATAATGAGGGTACAGCGTCCTCCTCTTGTGCAACCCCTCCATGGTTTCCTCTTCCCCACTCACATGTAGCAGAACCTAAGTGATTCGAGTGCATTTAGGGCCTTTATGTACCTATGGAGGGGATGAGGGCATGATTTAGCTTTCTGTTTCCTTTTTCGGAGTGTGGGGAAGCCAAACAGATATTTAGGTTTTCTGTTTGTTGCTAGCAGAACTTGTCCTCTGAACAACGTATACAAGGATTTCCCTCTGCCCCATTCTCTGCTCACTCAATCATAATATAAACTAACTCCTTCAAGGTAAACTATACAATAGTTTGAGGCACAATCGTAACATTGTTCTTAGCAAACCAAAAAAACAAACCTTGCCCACACTGCTTAAGAGAAACCATCCTAACCCTGCTAGGAATGTTTAAATCTGGTTATCATCAGCACAGGATCAACCATACTGTGGAACAGGTGTAAGAAATTCAAGTGCCTTTCTAGAGCTAAAGCAGTAAATAGCCAGTTCTATAAGGCACTATTACTTGCAAAAGAATCAAGGAAATGAAAACAAATACCTGATAACATGACTATCTTTTGCTGCCTTGATTGTCTGAATTTGTGAAGCAATTACAGACAGAACTTCTATATCTATGCGATTGAACTCATCAAAACAACACCATGTTCCAGACTGAACTAGTCCACAGAAGAATTTTCCTACCATCTTAAGGGAAAAAAAAACAAACAGAAATTAGTATTAATAGCTGAAGCTTTAGATGATTTTTGTAATACTGATTCTTGAAAAACTGCAATGTCCTTTAAGCACAAGAGAGTGAGAGTAAAAAGAGAAAGAAATCATCTTATTTACTCAAAGGAGCAGACAAATAGATTAAACGTATTCTCTGACCCTAATCTAAACATATTCTGGATCTAGACTTGCACACAGCTCCCTGATCCCATCTCTAAATTTAACTGCATTCACTTTTCCTTAAAAAAAAACAACAAACCTTGTATTATTATCATAATCATAGTTTTCAAAACAGAAATGTACTATAGTTGTAGGATAGAACTAACAGGAAAAACATGAAATATTTTTTCTTTTGAAAGCTAAATTATAATAGGTGAGACACAGTCTTAAAAAGCTCGGATATTGACAGAGATGTTCTACATTATTATTTAGATATATTCCTTAGCAATTTATAACACCAGTCTGTTGGTGAATTAAAAACCCAAAAGAGCAAATGGCACTGGCAGTCTTATCTTTATACCTGCAGTAAGTAGCGGATGAACTTTGTTATTGTACTGTCATTTCACGGGGAATTACATTTATTCTGCTTTGCAATACTATCCTGCTAAGTTATTTGAGATAAAGAACATAACATGCCTTACCTGATAATCCAAACCTTCAAAACAATTAAAAACCACACAGAGTTTTCCCATGGCCTAAGGGAAAGAATACTGTTTTAGAGCAGATATGATACATTTCTTGAAACATTAAAATAATAGTGTATGAATAAGGTCATCCCCATAGACATAAAAGTTGTTGAAAGCATATTTTTGAAAAATTGTTTTTGATGGACAAATTTTTATAAATGATTCTAAAAGGAGAGAAGTAACCTCACCTTAGGTCTGATTCACCCTTTACATTTCTAAATCATCACTCTTCACATTTACAATTAGGGAAGTATTCCCAAACATTTGAAAGCTGAGCCCCCCTTCAGGAAAATTAAACAAACTGCATTCCCCTACAACCAGTCCGCATTTTTTAAAGGCCTCCTTCGCTTAGATTATGCCTACACTGCAAAGTAAAAACTAACAAACAAACAAAAAAACCCCAGTAAGTTCCTAACTCAGGTTAGTTAACGCAGGTTTAAAATAACAGTGAAGACACAGAAACTCAACTTTTAGCAGGTCAAGTTCAACCCAAGGCTGCCCTACAAACGTTCACTCAAGTTGCTAAAACTGAGCTAAAAGCAGAGTTGCCGTGTCTTTGCACACCTTTTCTTTTGCAACGTAGACATAATTTTAATGTAAACATTTTCCATACCTCTTCTTCCCCAGCAGCTTGTGCGGGAGGGGACAGGTACAATCTATACTTTGAGAAACTGGAATAAATTGTGGAAATCTTAACAGTACGATACTTCCTCTCCTTTTATACATGCTTCAAAGAACTGTGAAATAGTGAACAATGTTGACATTTAGGCTACATCTGTACTAGGAGCTAGGGGTGTGAGACCCAGTTTGCACACATATACTTGTGCTAGCTCTCATTGAGCTAATGCAAATATAAATAGTAATGTAGCTGTGGTAGCACAGGTACCAGCAGCAGTGGCATGGTTCAGGTGTGCCAACTCAAACCTGCTTGACAGCAGTGGGTATGTACGTTCATCCTGAATCAGGACAAAATTTCATAAGACTTTCTAAAAAAAACTTTTTATTAGGGCAAAGTTACAATAAAATGTTAACATACTACATTGTACATTATTTATTACTTATTCAAGATCAGTATAATACTCAAAAAACCGAAGCAAAGAACTGGGGTGCTTAGCCTCCCTTCCACCCCCAAGACCAGTTCCAGGCTGGAGAGGCATAGAGCTGGAGTGCTCAGCTTCTCCAGCTGCAGAACTAGAGGATGCTCAGCCTCCCCACCTCTCCCAACTCGATGTCTCTCTGGACCCAGATCTGGAGGGGGAGGCAGGGAGGCTGAGTGCCTGTTCTCTGCTTCTACAGCCCTAGAGCTGGCAGGGAGGCTAAGACAGAGTCAGTGCATCCTGGGCAGCCCTCGGGGAAAGTTTTTGTCAATTTCACATCCTTTAAGGGCAGCATTCTCTTCAGTTTTACTAGATTGCATATGACATACGTCTTTTGCAAATACAGAAAGAAAAATATACACAATCTAAAACAGCAGCAATATCCGTATAATATATTAAAATGCCAATCAGAACTTAATAAAAACTCTCTTCTTTGGTACAATGCTAATAGGGCAAAAATTCGCATTGATTTAATTACTACTGTGGACTGTGAAAATACTAAAATCATTATCTTTAGAGATGGCGATAAAAATTCTTTTTTTTTATTAAGCAAAAAAGGTTAAATTCTTGCTTTCAGCAGCTGGAAAATTCTACAATCCAAAAATTCTATAATCATTCTATAATGAGGTAGATCTTCCAATGCTCCAGATGAGCAAAAAAGAAGATGTGAAGGAACTTTTTCATATCTGCCTTTAAGGACAGCAGTTTCCATGATCTGGAATCTTAACAGAGTATGTATCTTACATAAATGAGGATTTGATAATTCAAATATAGTTAAAAACATGGGCAATCTTCAAAGTAGAAAACCCAAAGGCAAAGTTAAAATCAGGAATCATAGCCGTATCTTCTTCTTGGGTAACATCTGTCATTCTGAGTTGATTACATTGGTTAAAACATATTGCAAAGGAGTAACAGAAAAACCGAACCTAACTATAATAATATGGATGGTCTTATACCATGAAAATAAGGAGTACCCAGGTTGTTCCTCCATCTCCTAAAGGCAAATACAAACCAATCTATAATTTGGAAGAGTACAGATCTTAGACCAAAATTTAAGAAAATCTATACAAATTCTACTACTTTCAGAAAAAACACCCATCTCGGCATGTAAAAATGAGGCAGGGGTAGAAACTGGGAGAATTAAAAATCTCCTCAAAAATACTAAGGCTGAAATTTGGCCTCTACACCAAATTTTGGCCCCATAGAGCATCTGCAATATTATTTTAGCATTGAAAATTCTTAGCACAGGGCAGGAGTTAAAGTCTCTTCAGTGTTTTCTTCCCTTGATACTGTGTTTGTTGGGGGACCTATTCGAGCATTAAAATCTCCTAAAATAATCAGCTGAGCCATTGGGAATTGAAGACTTATCATACCAATTTACATATCCAAGCATCCCCACAATGACTCAGAATAAAATGTGGAAGATAAACATTTAATAAGAAAATTTGGAGATGAGGAAATTTTTTAAAATAGCCTGAATGTCCTGACACTTTGATTCCAAAAGTAAAATCTGGCACCGGAGAAGGATAATGGCATCTTCTCTTCAACTCCCTCTGGCAAGGGGCTACTGTCAAGTCTGATGGTGTGCTCCTGGACAGTGTGGAGTCTGAACCGCCATGTACTGAGCAGCTGGATTTTAAGGGGAATGCAAAGCAGCTTCCATTCTGGAAGACAGAGAATAATTTGTAGAAAAAATTCTCCGATAAGAGAAAGGGAAAAGAGTGTGACTAAGACTTATGCTCTGATTACGAACCACGAGCAGGAAGAAACAACCGTGGAGGGTAGGGGTATTTGTGCCTCTTTATAACTTCAGCAGGAAGTACAAGAATGCCGAGGGCGCATGCGCTACGCTAATGGTACAATTATGGAAAAAATATCTCTGGCTTCAATGCATTGGCATGCACACACCTGAAGTGAAATGGTCACATATAAGCCCTTGTAGAATAATAATTTATTACAATATATTTACTATACTTTGTTTTTTATTCTACATGCAGTGTGGAAAATTCAGCCTATGTACCTATAGAAAAACTATAGAAATTCTACTACTTTCAGAAAAACTACCCATCTCGGCATGTAAAAATGGGTCCAACTCCACAAGCCTATGAAATTACTCAAGGGCTGAATGTGGCCTAATTCCCCAAAGTGTTTTATAGTGACTCAATTATGAACTCAAGAAAATTATTTGTTTAAGGTGAAACTGAAAATGCCAAAGCAATTGGTACGGGTGAAGGGAAGAGTTCCAGACAGAGGGAACAGAAGTAAAAGAGTGACATCCAAAACAAGTGCTGAGTAGGAAGGAGAATGATGGAGCACACTTGTTACCTTTTGAAAATTAGGAGGGCAATGTGAAATTAGAATTGAACACATTAAGTGCAGTTTGCCCATTCTCTATCTTCCATAATCTCAGTCACTACTTCCATTGTTAGAAAGCCACTCTGCAACAGCATTTTCCTTTTACCAAAGAAAGAAAATTACGTACATGGCTCAGCTGGTACCCAGAGCTTTACAGCAGGGGGACATGAATTCTTACTTTTGGAAACCAAAAAAAAAAAATCTTTCTCTGAACGGCCACTTGGTTCTAATCCTGGGTTGCCTGCACGGCATCTCTATGCACACCCAACATGTTTCTGTGCTAATCCCATCTATATTTTTTAAATCAGATGTGAGAATCTTCATTGTGAGATTTCCCATTTGCTATACTAATTACTTGTTCTGAAATAGTTATGTAATTCATTCAGCTATTTTAAATTAATGCATCTGATTACCTTATACACTCTCTTTTATAACTTGTATACATGTAATTTGCCATGTAAAAGGGCTTTCTTTCTTTTTCATTTCAGTAGACAGCTACTGTAATGGTTGACCATACACATGAAGAATAAAAAGATAGATATGAGAAAATAAGACCTGATGCTGTGAGATACTGAAAACCTCCGGTAAGATATTAAGTACAGTAGAACCTCAAAGTTATGAACACCAGAGTTATGAACTGACCAGTCAACTACACACCTCATTTGTATCCGGAAGTACACAATCAGGCAGTAGCAGAGACAATAAAATAAAATAAAATAAAATAAAAAGCAAATACAGAACAGTGTTAAATGTAAACTACTAAAAAATAAAGGGAAAGTTTAAACAAAGATTTGACAAGGCAAGGAAATTGTTTCTGTGCTTGTGTCATTTAAGTTAAGATGGTTAAAAGCAGCATTTTTCTTCTGCATAATAATATTTCAAAGTTGTATTAAGTCAGTGTTCACTTGTAAACTTTTCAAAGAACAACCATAATGTTTTGTTTGGAGTTTGTTCAGAACATTTCAGAGTTATGAACAATCTCCATTCCCGAAGTGTTTGTAACTCAGAGGTTCTACTGTATTCTGAAGTCCGATTCAAAGGGAGTTGAGGATGCTCAACACTTTGCAGCATTGCATCCTTGGTGTATTACTGTTTTATGAATAAAGGTCAACATCTCACGTATCAGTTTTCCAGTGATGTTTATAAACATTTTCTGAGGCTTTTTAGATCATAGAAGCAAAGCTTCCAATATTCTCTAACAATATACAGTTTTAAAAGAAGAAAAGTAGCAGTAAGTTTTGTCTCTTAATAAAAAGTAGGGGCCAAAAAGAAGCTGAAAACATCAATATTTTTAACACATATCTACCAAGTATATGTTTCTTAAGCATTTTAATACTGAACAGTTCAGAGCTCAACCAAAGGACAAGAAATTAAAATTATACAAAGGGCTAAAATAACTGATTTGTTTTTGCTAAATAAAATGTATGTATTAAATACAGCAAATTTAATGAAATAGATTAAAAGAAAGAAAATATTGGCATCACAAATATTTTTGGCACCATCTATGTAATATATTTAATTAATCCTTTCCAAAACAGACAAACTATGGTCTCATGGTAAAAAAGCTCAACATTCTCACCAGCATGCTATTAAGGAAACTAGAACTGATGTATATAGTTGAATCCCTTACACCCAGATATGTACCATATAGCATCTTTGACTTACTTCCAAATATTTATGATAATATGATCAATTTAAAAAAACTAAAATTGTTTCAGCAGTCGAGGGAAACACATCTAAATTGTAAGAAAATGACATGAACTTGATGGCCCAATTTTATTCACAAAGCTGATTTGAAAGCAATAAGACGTATCTTAAAATATAGCAGTCTGATACTGTATCATCTTATTAGTGCAACAAACTATAGAATTATATGCCCTGAATTAGAGTTTCATAAATTTGACAGTCAGTAAAACCTTAACATTTATCATGAATGGACACAATTAACTATCTTTTTGGTCTTCATTATTAAAAAAAATGGTTAGCGACCTCCATAACATAAGTTCTTCCAAGTATCACTGGCTTTCTTACTCTGATGTAAACTTTAATTAATGATGCATTTCTGTACCAATTAAAATCACTTTGGAAATGATAAATTAAAGGTATAATGCAACATTTTAGAGCTACACAGGGAAGAATAAAAGGCAATGGGCCAGTTCCATCCCCACTGTAACCCCTCAACTATAATGGTTTTGCATTAGGGATTTATTTATTCCCATATTTTTATTTATTTTCAGAATGGCCTGAAATCATCATGTATATGTGTTCTTAGGATTCAACTTTTAAACAAGGCTGAAGTTTTATTCTGAACAACCATTACCCTTAAGAGTGACTACATTCTTCATAGCTACAGTATTTGTTTTATATTCAACTGAGGTTTGCAAAAAATATAATACTCATTAAAATTCTTATAAGGATAATTACTCACAATGAATAGTTTACTGATTTCCATAAAACTCTTCATGTAAGGAAGGCAAACTGTCATGGCCCAGTGTGACGTTGCACCTCATAATGCTTTATAGAAATATGCTTATGAGTGTAAATATAACATATGCTCGATATGCCATGTAAAATATCTTTGCAAATGTTATGTTCTACTGAATGTATTCATCCTATTCATATGCATGTATCATTTTTATATCTGAAGTTATGAGTATTGACTCTATGCTTGTATTTAAAGTGTTTGCTGAAGAAAGCACATAAGGCAGATTTGTTCAACATAATGTGAAGGGGTTATTCAAGTAATTGGGAGTACTTAGCTAACAATGGACCTTGAGAGACGCCAATCCACATCTGAACTTTCCTGGGAACGTTCAAACTAACATGTAAATAACAGCGTCAGCCTGTAAAGAACTGAGTCATGCATGGACATGTGACTTGCCCATGTGACTTCAAAACTGCATCTTGTAGCTGTGATTCTGCACAGGAGAAGAGAGGGGTTTCCACCCACAAAAGGAAGACAATATAAGCCCCTGGAAACCTCTCCATTTTGTCTTCAGCTGGCTCAAAAGATAGCCTCTACACCTCAAAGGGATTCCTGAAAGAAACTGGAACAAAGGACAGTAACTATTGGGGTGTGAGTGATTGCTGGATCCAGACTAGGAGGGAGTCTAGTCTGTCAAAGAAGCTTATTGGAACATCTCTGAGAGTGAGATTTACCTGCATTTAGTTTCCTACTGTATTAGGCTTAGACTTGCAGTTTTTGTTTTATTTTGCTTGGTAATTTACTTTGTTATGTCTGTTATTACTTGGAACCACTTAAATCCTACTTTTTATATTTAATAAAATCACTTTTTACTCATTAATTAACCAAGAGCAAGTAATTAATTCCTGGGTGAGCAAAAAGCTGTGCATATCTCTCTATCAGTGTTATAGAGGGCGAACAATTTATGAATTTACCCTGTATAAGCTTTATACACAGTAAAATGGATTTATTGGGGTTTGGATCCCATTGGGAACTGGGTATCTGGGTGTTGGAGACAGGAGCACTTCTTAAATTGTTTTCAATTAAGCCTGCAGCTTTTGGGGGACATGGTTCAGACCTGGGTCTGTGTTTGTAGCAGACTAGCGTGTCTGGCACAACCAGGCAATGTACTGAAGTCCCAAACTGCAAGGGAAAATGGCTTAGAGGTAGTCTCAGCACGTCAGATGGCAGTCCCAACGGGGCTTCTGTGACCCAACCCATCACACACAGAATCTACAGATGGAAGAGACCTACCTTGTAGGTCATCTAGTCCATCTCCCTGACAGTGCAGGTCTGATTCTTATTGTACATTTACCAGTGTCTTCTCCAACCTAGATTTAAAATGTGCCATTACCCTACTTGTACCAACTTTAATTATACTAAACAAATTCTCTCTCTTTGGTGTTTAAACCTTTCAAATATTTTCTCTCTCTCTCTCTCTGGATACTTATATGGCCCTGTAGTATCAGAGCACCTTACACATATTAATAAATTTATCCTCACAAAACCCCTGAGAGGTAGTGAAGTATCCCCATTTTACAGATGAAGAAATGAATCAGAAAAATTATGCCCAATATCATATTGAAAATCTGTAGCAGAGCCAGGAATTGGTCGTGGGTATTCTGTGATACAAAGCCAGTGATTTAATCACACGGCCATCCTTCTCCCTCTCTCTCTCTCTGAGTAGGTCATGTCTCTCCTTCCCCTGCTCCCCAACTACAAATAATGTCTACACAAGCTGTATAATGGCACACTTAACCCCTTCCTGGGGTTTGGCTTTAATGGAAAATCAAATAATATAATACTTATTTCTATTACAGTAACTCCTAGAGTCCAAAGCAAGATCAGGAATCCATTGTACAAGGGAACTGGTACAAACACATACTCAGAGACAGCGTCTCTCTCAGAGTTTATAGTCTAAAATAAATAGAAATAACAGAAGGTCGGAGTGGATACAGAGGCACAGGAAGATGAAGTCTTGCGTGCCAAGTCAGTTGGTAGAGCCAGAAATAGAATCCAGGTCTTCTGACTCCTACTCTACTACCCAGTCAACTAGACCATGTTTCCTTTCTAACATAAAAAAACATAAATCTCATCCTAAAATTTCTCCCCCAGCCTGCTTTACTTAAGGATTTCATCTCTGTCTTCATCCCTACTCCTCTCAAACCAAAGGGTCAAGCCTTCCTAGTTAATAGCCTGTACTATCTTGGGCAGTTAAAAAGCTCCACCTGCCACGATCAGTCAACATAATATTCTCACCAAATTTATACAGGGTTCTAACACCTGTTGACAGTGAGTCATCAGAAGAGCCCTCAATCCCAATGTGGGATTATATATCCTGACACGCAGTTACACCTGATTTCCCAGTCATTGTTGAGTCAAGCTACACAAACTATTTATACCTCAGTGGCCCTTTGGGGTTGGTACCCCACTCTCATTTATGATGGATCTGCTGGTAACCATGCTCTACATCCGAACATGCCATGGGATGGCAACATTGCTGCATCTTTCATATTTTGTTTATTCTGATTTTTTTTGTTTGTTTGTTTTTTTCCTTTTCTATATCTTTAGTAGATTTTGAGTCTCAATTTTGTTCTTTACCTTCCCCCCTCCCCAATCTTTCCTTCCCTATGAGGAAAAAATGCAACTTGCTCTCTATTCAATTGTTCAATCTGGCAATCTGATTAAGAAATTAGGGGAGACAGAATATTATTGTGAAGCTCAGGGGAAGAGGATGGCCATCTTGAAATTAATATATGGTAGGATGTTCACTTTTAAAATAATAGCACAAAGTAATAGACACTGTAACAAACTCAATGAATCAAGCCCAAATTCTATTTGTCTGTACCACAAGTAATGTTAATTTATGCATGTGTATCCATAATATATAACTGTATATGTACTTATGCATATGTGCGTGCGAGCACACACACACATATGGAATAATACATTTCTGAACTGATAATTTTCTATGATAGTAGAACCTCAAAGTTATGGACACTTAGGGAATGGAGGCTGTCTGTAACTCTGAAATGTTCATAACTCTGAACAAAACATGATGGTTGTTCTTTCAAAAGTTTACAACTGAACATTGACTTAATACAGCTTTGAAATGTTACTATGCAGAAGAAAAATGTTGCTTCCCCCTTTAAGTAGTTTATGTTTAAGACAGTACGGTACTGTATATGCTTTCCTTTTTTTCTTTCGTCTTTGCTGCTCCCAGATTGTGTACTTCCAATTCCAAATGAGGTGTCTGGTTGACTGGTCAGTTCGTAACTCTGTTATTCATAACTGAGATTCTATTGTAGAAGCTTCTCTACTAATTCATCATTAATAGGTAAAATATCCCACCTACAGAATTCGGAAATAGTCCAACGTCGTTGCTGAAGGCTCCAGAACTAAAGCCTACCCTGCAGTGTAGGCCACCAGAAAAGTTCTTTTAAAACTGTAGAAATACTCCAGCAACTAATTATTAGCATTAAGACACCAAACTGATATAAAAATGTTGTGATTAAATGTCAATGTCATTTACCTTTACAGAAACCTTTAAATGGTTACAGCGAGTATTCTGTTCATTTGTCAGTCTACCAGCATGGCTGAATTATCAACAGGTAAGAAATCTCTTATTCTGCTGCACTCCTTCTCTGCTTATTCATCCCTAATGGGAAGTAATGAGCGGTGAATCACAGAAGCAGGGTGGCAAAGGTTAAGCACTGTTTTAATTATTTTTACAGTAGACCAATAGTCACTAATTGAAGTTCCTGCTCTATAGAACAACAGCTTTGTAATTTAAAGATTTATTTGGGAACCATCCCACACCAAGTTGAGATCCCACTGAGGGACCAGGAACCGAACTTGTGGATAAAGTCTCTCAAGATCTCTGAGGAACCTGATCATGTTATGGGAGAATACCGTCTGACCCTGCCCCTGGATTGACGGATGAAAGGTGGAAATGACTGCCAGATGCACCTTGACCGAGGAGCGTGCCAGGCCCTGGTTCCTCAAATGTAGCACGTAGTCTAAGATCGACTGCACCAAAGAATGCGAAGAGGAGATGCCCCATTCAGCCGCCCAGCTGGAGAACCTCATCCATTTTGCCAGGTAAGTCTGTCTAGTCGAGGGCTTCCTATTCTCAAGGAGGACCTTTTGGACGCCTTCCGAACAGACCCGCTTCTCAGGGTTCAACCATGCAACATCCATGCTGTGAGGTGGAGGGGCGCGATGTTGGGGTGCAAGAGTCAACTGTGATCCTGTGACAACAGGTCCGGTCGGTTCAGCAGGGGCCATGGAGGGATTGCTGCTGGCTCGATAGCATCCTGAACCAGTGCTGGCAAGGCCACGCCAGGGTGATCATGATAACCTGAGCCTTGTCTCGCTTGATTTTCACTAGGACCTCGCTGATGAGCGGAATCGGAGGGAACATATACATCAGGCTTCCTGCCCACGGCAGGAGGAAGACATTGGAGAGGGAGCCCTTGCCCAGACCCCATCTGGAGCAAAACCTGTGCCAACTCCTGTTCTGCCTGGTAGTGAACAAATCCACTTAGGGAGTTCCCCACCTCTTGAAGATTGTGCTGGTTACCTCGGGGAGGAGCACCCACTCATGGTGAGAGGAGAAGTCCCTGCTTAAGTGATCTGCTAGCATGTTCTTAGCATCCGGAAGGTGACACACTTCTAGGTGGATTCCATGGTTGATGCAGAAGTCCCAGAGACAGAGTGCCTCTTGGCAGAGGGCTGAGGATCGCGCTCCCCCTTGTCTGTTGATGTAGAACATCAAGGCTGTGTTGTCCATCAAGACTCTGACCACTCTGCCCGATACATGAGGTAGGAAGATCACGCACACTCTGTGCACCACCCTGAGCAATTTGACATTTATGTGTAGCATCATTTCCCCTGGGGACCACATACCCTTGGGTCTGGAGAGGTGCACCCCCCAGCCAAGGTCCGAGGCATCCGAAACCAACTCACCTGAGTAAGGAGTGCTGATGAAGGGAACTCCTTCCAGGACTGTCCTGGGGTCAGTCCATCATCACAGCAAGGTAAGTACCGCCGCGGGGACAGTAACAACCTTTTCCAGGTGGTCCCTGGATTGGGAGTAGACCGTTGCCAGCCATTGCAGCAGGGGTCACATCCAGAGCCTGGGATGGCACACCACATATGTGCACGCTTGCATGAGACCTACGAGGTGCAGGCAAACCCTGGCTGTGGTCAGAGGAAATGCAGAGACTTCCACGATGAGGTTCGTCAGTGCCCTGAATCTCCACAGCAGCAGGAACGTCTTGGCACAGGTCGAGTCAAGCATTGCTCCAATGAACTCTAACATGGATTTTTTTGTTGTTTATCAACAGGCCGAGGCAACGGCAAGTGGCTTAACAGTAGTGTGACATCCCTTTGGACCCGGAGCTGCCTTTGACTAGCCAGTCATCAAGGAACAGGTAGATCTGGACACCCCGACTTCTGTGGTAAGCATCCCCCACCAACATGCACTTGGGAAATAACTGTCGCTAGGCCGAACAGGAGGATGCTAGGCCAAATGGGAGGATGGCAAACTGACAGTGGTTGGGACCTACCATAAACTGGAGGAAGAGTCTGTGTCCCTCAAAGATGGTGATGTGAAAGTACACATCTTTCAGATCGAGGACAGCGTACCAGTGTCCCAGATCCAGAGAGGGTATGATGGAGGACAGGGAGACCATGCGGAACTTCAGCTTCACTAGGAAATGGTTCAAGTCTTGCAGGTCCAGGATAGGTCACAGACCGCCCTTGGCCTTTGGGATTAAAAAGTAAAGGGAATAGAACCCCTTGTTCCTGTACTCTGGAGAAACGACGTCCATTGCACCTAGCTGCAATAACCCCTCTTCCTCCTGTGAGAGGAGACTCTCGTGAGAAGGGTCCCTGGAGAAGGATGGGGTGAGGGGGTGGGAAGGAGGGGTAGAAAGCAACTGAAAGGTGTAACTCCACACCACTGTACTGAGGACCCATCAGCCCGATATTATAGATGCCCTCGCAGAAAGGAAAGGAGAAAGGCAGTTGGCAAAAATAGGTAAGGAAGAATCCTGGGAATAGTCCTCGAGCGTAGCCTCAAAATGGTCGCTTGCCTGCCTGCTTATTGCAAGCTGAGCTCGACTGAGAAGCCTGCGAAGGCTGGTGGCTAGGACACCACTTATAGCCTCTGGATTTCTTATGGGGAGATTCCTGGTGAGGGTGATTCCCCTGGCCCTGAGGCTTCTGTGGCTTGAACTGCTTGCGGACCAGGGCCGGGAACATACAGGCCCAACATTTTAAGGGTCATGCAGAAGTCCTTGAGGCCATGGAGCTTATTGTCCATCTCTTCCGCAAACAGGGTTTGCCCATTGAAGGGAAGGTCTTGCATCGACTGCTGAGCCTCCGTGGACAACCCAGAGAGGAGCAGCCAGCATCCTTGGCATGTAGCGACATCTGAGGCCATGGTTCAGGTGGTGGTGTCTGCCACATCCTATGCCTCCTGTAGAGTCGCCCTAGCTGCAATGGTGCCCTCCTCCATGATTGCCCAGAACTCCTTCCTAGAAGACTCAGGAAGGGAGCCCTCGAACTTGGCCATGGCTTGCCACATGTTAAAGTCATAACATCCTAGGAGGGCCTGATGGTTGGCCACCCTCAAGTGGAGACTAGAGGATGAATAAACTTTATGCCCAAACAAGACTAGCCTCTTGGAATCTTTGTTCTTAGGGATAGCCCCAGGTTGACCCTGTCGCTCCTTGTAGTTAACCACCTCTACCACTAGGTAGTTGGGAGCAGGGTGGGTGTACAGGTACTCGTGGCCTTTGGATGGCACAAAGTACTTGCTCTCAGCCCACTTGGAGACGGGGGGCACAGAGGAACGAGTTTGCCACAGGGCATTGGTGATCTTTGAGACCCCTTTATGAAGAGGCAAAACCATCCTGGCCGGTGCTGTGGATGAGAGGACATCAAAGAGAGAGTCCGAGGGCTCCTCTAACTCCTCTGCCTGAAGGCCAGGTTGGCAGCAACCTTCTTCAATACTTCCTGGTGCACTTTAGCATCATCTGGAGGATTCGGCGGAGGGGCGTCCATTATAGCCTCATCTGGCAATGACAAGGAAGATGCCGGCACCGTAGGGTCCTCCTCAACCATTGGTGGCCCAGTGGCTTGCTCCCTTAGTCCCTCTTGGACCTGTGGGTCCTTGCACCCAAGGCTTTGTGCACTGAAGGAGGGCGGGAGAGAGAGGCAATTGGTCTCTCTGAGGCTCCGAACACTGAGTGGGTGGCCTGGGAGGGCTGAGTGAACCCCCACAGGTTCCCCTGGGTACCATGGCACCGGCCATTGTGCCTGAGCCCACGGGGCTGGTTTCCATGCCGACAATGTAGCTGGTACCGCTGGTACTGGAGCTTGCCCCACCATCAGGGAACCTTGCCCCGAACCAGGGCTAGATCCTGAGTGATCGCTCCCAGGCAACCAGGACAGAATGGAATGGTGTCTCTGCCCCGGCCGATGCCAGTCACTCCGCCTGGAGTCTGATCTGGAAGGGGGTCTTGGGGACCAGTGGCACTCGACAGATCCGCAAAGGCCTGGAACTGGTGACCTACATCTCGCGCTTGACGAACTGTACCAGGAAGGTAAGCGGGACCAGGATTTGGAACGGGCCCAGTGCTGGGAAGTGCCCGCACACAGTGATGCCCTCCTAGGTGAAGGGTGATGGTCCAAGGAATGGAAGCATCAGTCCGTTGATGGGTCCCTGGAGTGGTACCGTGGTCTTGGAGATACTGGATGCTGGGACCAGTACTCCTGCCAGGGGTCAGATGCCTCCAGAGGTCCGCGCCCGGGCGCTGGCGACCTGTGCCTCAAGCCTCTCTGCCTGTGCCCAAGGTCTGGGGACTGAATGGGGCTGCGCTGCGCATGCCTTTCATAGTCAGAGGCATGGCGGCTCTAGGAGGGCAAGCACTGGTGGGACGTCCCCACAATGGGGAATGGTGCGGCTGAGGTGGGGACCATGGTGGTCTGAATGTGGGTTTACCCCGTGACCAGGGAACTGCAGGAACCTGTGTGGGCGGCACCCAGAGAGATATGATCTCCTGCGCTGCCTGCAGGGCCTTCGGTGTAGACAGTACCCAGAGCTGGTGGAAGCCTCTGCCACTATCCAGGGTGGCTGGCAGGGAGTGGGCTGGGCTACACACTCAACCGGAGCTTGGGACCAAGATCCTGATGGGGGTGAAGAGTTGCCCAGCACAGGAACTTGCTTATCCTTTCCCTTGTGGGGGACTGAAGACTGACCTGGCACCATCATGGTGCTCGGCGCCGAGTTGGAGCATTGTTCCGGTACCGGGGTGAGGGCCACAAGGAGCACTCTTAAATGAATATCGTGCTCCTTCTTAGTCCTTGGCTTGAAAGACTTGCAAATATTGCACTCTTCACTAATGTGCCCTTTGCCCAAGCAATGCAGACAGCTGCTGTGTGTATCACTAATGGGCATGGGCTGCTTGCAGCGATCACAGGGCTTAAAGCCTGAGGACCGGGGCATGCTCTGTCCCGAGGCAAAGTCCTGTTCAGGACCTATGAAGTCTCTAACTAAGGGATTTACTAACACTAATGGAAAACTATATATACACTATAATACAAGAATTAAAGAGTTCATATGAACAAGAAAGAAACAGCGCTAGCTGAAGCAGAACAGTTCCAGCACTGTCACTGGTGGCAAGAAGGAACTGAAGGTCAGGGGAGCTGGCGGCGCTCTATATACTGCAGCATGTGTGCACCACTCCAGGGGGTGCTGGAGCTGGTCTCCTCCAAATACTGCTGAGGGAAAAAACTTCTTGCACTGGTGTATGTGGCGAGCACACATACCTAAATTGAATGGACATGAGCAAGCACTCAAAGAAGGAAGTCTTCTACAGGAATTGTAAGCCCTCATACACAAATGCTCTTTTTGTCTTTGTCATGCTAAGGATTTTTGTTGGTTTAGGAAGAAACTGATCTAGGTTTTGCTGGGAGTTTCTACTCCAGATTTTTCCCTCTGCTAGGGTAATAGTCACTTTTTGGATAGTCCAGTGTTGGTAGCTATTGCTATGCTGGTTTTGACAGTAAGGTCTGAGGTTTCCGCATTCTCAGAGACTAATATCACTAGTATTTCCCCAAATACCTCCTCACCTGTAAATTTGGAAGCCCAAGATTTGTTCTTAGAATGACTGATTGCTACTCATGGGTATAAACACAGCTTTCTTATAGCCACTGAGTTAGGAGTCATAACTCTTATCATAAGTTACACCAAGGATTTGACCAGAATAGAACCCAAGGTACCTCATTCCCAGCAACGATCATATCACTAGTCAATTATTATTTATATTACTGTAGCACCGAGGAACCCTAGAGATGGATCAGAATACCAGTGTGCTAGAACACAAAGACTTGCCACCTAGTTGATTTTTCTATTAAGTATACAAAAAACTTTTGGTCTGACTGGCTATAATTGAGGTTTTGATATTTCTGTGGAGTGTATCCTCGCTTTTATGATCTATGGGATCTTTCAGAAGGAAGTCTCCTTCTGAAGGTGTGTTTATGTTTTTACTGGGGTGGAAGAATGTGATGGGGTATACCAAACCCTCTGAGGCCCCCTGCTAGAGGCCTCGTGGCCCTGCCACACCCCGCTCCAAAAAAGGGCAGTGGAGAAGGTACTCCAAGCTGCCTAGAGTGGATATGTGGGACACAGCCAATCAGGGCCCAGCAACCTACTATAAGAAGAGCTGCAGGGCCAGAGGGAGTTCAATTCTTTGCTGGAGCTGTAGGAGTGTGTAGCTGGCCAACAGAGCTACAGGGCCTCAGATAAGGCAGTGCTTCCAGAAGCCAAGGACAGTGAGAAAGAGCCCTGAGCTGGTTGCGGGGACTCCATCAGGACAAGGCCCAGAGGTAAGGGTGAAGATGGCACAAGGCCGCAGGGAACTGGGTGAAGACATTGTCTCCAGGGAGGGAGCCTGGGGTGCTGCTATATCCTAGAAGAGAGACAGTCAGAGAGAGTGTGCAGGTGTGCACTTGGCCAAGGGGGCGCTCACAAGAGGTGAGTGTACCATGTTACAGGGAGGTGCTACTGCTGCACCTATCTTCAGTTCCATGAAGTTCCTTTATTATTTTATGTAACATTTTAGTTTAATATTTTTATTTTATAAATTTTGTTTGATGGTGCACATGCAGTACTTCACCTGTTTAAAGGAGGGAGATGTGCCCTGTGCATCCTGGTTTGAGGACCCCTTAATTAAGAAGGGGTACTGGTCCAAATAGCTTGATTGTAGGGATAGCCTGCTTGATGGACCCTGGAGCCTGAAAGGATGCCTGTCTGCTGACCCAGGTTGGCTAGCACCCAAGTGAGTACTTTAAAGGAGAGCTAGTACCTCTCAGGCCTTTATTCAGCAAAACAGGAGTCATTTTAAATCTAGAAAGTTATTTCTCACTTACTTCCCTGTAATCCCATTATGGTACAGCTGGATAGGGAACAAAGTCCTCATGTAAATCTGTTCTGTTCACAGACTGCCAGAAATGCTCTGCACACTTTAATATGGAGCCAGCCTATGGAAAAGGGGAAGAGAGAGATCCCTTTCTATCCATCAGACTCTGAGCATCCTTCTCTGAGTAAGGGTCAGGGCTAAAAACCAGATAGGCACAATTCCCATTACACTGTAGGCTGAGGCAGGGCTTCACAGAAGTAACAGGCTTCTCTGCTGTCATAAATATAAAGATTAAAGGACTAGAAAACATGACCAACAAAGAATGATAGAAAAAACTGGAGTTCAGTCTGAAGAAGAGATGAGTGAAGGGGGACATGTTAACAGTCTTCAAGTACATAAAAGGTTGTTATAAAGTGGAGGGTGATAAATTATTCTCCTTATTGTCTGAGGACAGGACAAGAAGTAATGGACTTAAATAGCAAAAACAGAGATTTTGGTTAGACATTAGGAAAAATTTCCTAACTGTAAGCTATGTAAGCATTGGAATAAATTATCTAGAGGCTATGGAATCTCTCTGTCATTGGAGGTTTTTAAAAACAGGTTAGACAACCATCAGGAATGGTCTAGGTATTACTTAGTTCTGCCTCAATGCAGAGACTGGATGAGATGCCCTATTGAGTCCCATATTTCTATGATTCTATGCTGCAGAGTGGAGGAAGAGCAATGGATTTGTTACAGAGTACTGTAAGAGAGCCTCTTTGAGGAGAAAAGCTCCAGCAAACTCTTCCTCAGGGTGGGAAAGCAAAGGAAAAAGGGCTTAAACCCCAATTTTTATATTGCTTGTTCATTCACTATACAAATTGCTGCCTTATTAAGGGCACATTTGCTTTTGTCGTTTTGGTACCTAGAGTCTCTAGTGTTTGCAATATTTACCCCTTAGCAGGCTGTGAGGGGTTCTCATCTTGTTCCTGGTCAAGCCTTCTATGATGGCTCATTGCTTGGAGCTGAGCCTGGGGCTGAGGCTCCAGCACACCTGTCTAACCCAAAGCCCCATTCCCTGGCAGAGCGGGGGATTGGTAATTTGTGGGAGTAAGGCATAGCTTGCCCTTGAAAGTTCCTGAAAGGCTGCCCATAACACTTCTTGGACTTGACTCATGCCTGCAGGGCTTCTCTGCTGACAGAGTAGAGGGTGGTAGGATCACACTCAAGAAGTACTGTACTGGAGAAGGCAAAGAGTGGGAGTCTCAATAGTCCATTAATTCTTCACCTTAGGAAAGTGAGAGAGGAGCTAAAAGCTGAAATCAAGTGACTACTGCAAGAAAACAAATAAAAATGTAAATTATACAACAAAATGGTAAGGAGAAACAAAACTGCCAACATTGTTGGAGGGAGAAGATATGGTGGTCTGAACTGAGCCCTGGAACCTCCAAAAACAGCACTAGATTGCCTTCAAATTCTACAAGTGAGATGTGTTACCCATTAGTGATGAATGCAGACAGAAGCTGTGTAGCAGAAAAACTATTGGTTATAGTTTCTCTAAAAGGAAATGTCATAAATGCACTAGATTTATTCTGTCCTATCAGCATATGGTACTTACTTTTGACAGGTCTTTGACAGTCTCAGTTTTTCCTGTACCAGCTGGACCAGCAGGACAGCCTCCCAGATTCAAGTGTAGTGCTCCAGTAAGGGTTAACCAGCATCGCTCGGTAAGCGGTGTAATAACCAATCGAGAGGAACAGCCCAAGTACTCATAGCCATAAATAAAGGAGGCATTACCTTGAACTACCCTACATGTGGTGTTCATTTCATTCCATTCATAACGCAACTGCCTGAAATAATATTTGTGTATTAGAATCTTGTAAAATGAATGACAAAGAAATTAACA
Organism: Lepidochelys kempii; assembly: GCF_965140285.1. Taxonomy (NCBI): domain Eukaryota; kingdom Metazoa; phylum Chordata; order Testudines; family Cheloniidae; genus Lepidochelys; species Lepidochelys kempii. The sequence continues at coordinate 159,879,418 of NC_136382.1, forward strand.
ACACACCTATTCACTGTGTGGAAAACACATGGATTTTTTAAATGCAGGGATAAATTAGACAGAATTGAAGGTGCAGAAAGAGTCAAACAAAAAAAATAATCATAAATAGGAGAAAATTTAGAAAGCAAAGGTAATTATTTTACGTACTGAAAATAAAGCATCACTTTATCATAATGACATGGAATACTGACTATATGAGTAAAAATACCACAAACTCAGAGGACTTGTTTACACGGTCAGCTAATACACAGCAGACCAGGGTTTTAATGTACAGCACACTAGCTTGCCAGGCACTATTGGGTCTTGTGGATCCTGCTATCACATACTAAAAGTTTTGTAGTGCACTTTGACATACTGATGTTTGAAACACTGGGCTCTTCATCCAATCTCAGTGTTGTCCCCACACCTGGCTCCTTGCCTGAGTCTCTTGGCTTAGCCAGGCCCAGTCTCCTCATGTGCTCTCTAGCCAGTCCCTTCCCATTTCCCTCCCCGGCTTCCAGTCCCAATCTACTCCCCCAACACGTACCTATCCAGCTCCTGTCCCCTCTGCATTAGAACCAGGCAGCTTCCTTCTACACGCTCCATGGGCCCAGTGGGCGGGGAAGGAGAGAGAGGGAGGGAGGGGGCACTGACAGCACAGGAGAGTGACTGGCTTCTCTCTCTCAGTTCTGATGCCTGGTCCCAAACTGTCCAGCAGCAACCCAGAGCTATAACAGTCAGGAAAGTCCTGCTAAGCCCCAAACTGGAACATGCCCAATATGGACAGAATATTTGGAGAATTTAGTTGAAAGGCTCTAGCAAGTCTCTATTGGGCATGTGCAAATTGTGATTTTTCAAATGCATATAACTTGGTCAAATTTAGGCAGTTTTTGATTGGGTGGGCAAAAGGAACATCCCTGACAGAAAGGCTACTCCCCTGCCAAATTTCAAGTCTCTGCTGCAAAGTATGGAGTGACACAGCTTCTCAAAGAAAAGGTCACCAGAATTTTTTAACATAGGAAAACAAGCATTTTCCCTTAGGTTCATTCCCAGAAATGGCCAGTCTTTTTGGCCAAAATTTTCAAAACAAACAAACAGCCCCCCTTCCCCGAGCCTGAAGTAAATGCCCAGCATAGAAAATTTCAGCCCTAATGCTTAAAGTTTGGCAAAGTTATAAACAACTGAAAATAGTGTCCAATAATGGGAAGTAATTAGGTGTTGCTATCATCCCCACCTATAATAATTTAAAAACTTTGTACCTTGTCCACTCAAAATCCTCCCTTTTGAAGATTTGTTTATCTATCATACTGGAAAGTATGTCCCTACAATGGATGTACAGAGTAAGCAATGCCTCTAGTGTGGTTTGCTTGTGAAACTGAAGAATATCAGATGCCATCTCTGCAAGCTGCTCTAGATGTTGGACTAGTTCATCTTGAATTTCTGTCAGTGCCATTTTTGGATCAGAACTCTGGAAACTTCTTGTACAATCCTTATTAAACATAATTTGGCTCTAAAAAAGGCAAATATTATTCTAGCAGCATTAACTACAATTTCTATTTCTTTGAATTCAAAAGTACATGTTGCATAAATACACAAATTGGTTTAATAACTTGGGGCCAGATTCTGACATCCTTACATTGACCAGTACTTTACTCCACAAATAATGGAGTAATGAAGATAAGTGCTGCTTTTGATGAACAATGGTAGCAGAACCCCATGCTTATTTGATATTTCCCTTCTGAACACAGAGAAAAAATAATATAATCTTTTCACACTTTAAAGATTTTTTTTTTTATCTTAACCTTCTTCTCAAATGATCACATTCTTCTATATTTACTTCAGGTAACTGACTCTGGAAATACTAATGATTTTTTCACATTCATAAATGTTATTTAAATGTAATTCACATATAACTATTTTTTCTGTAAGCTTCTGTTACAGCCCTTAAAATTACCCTCCTCCCACTATTCCTCTATTTTTACCCTATTAAGTTTGAGGCCCTCAAGTCAAGACTGCTATCCCTTCTCTTTTTTCCCTGACTGCTGGGCAATACAAAATGGTCCCACCCTCAAGCAACTTTTAAATTGCTCCAACCACCTCTGATAATCAGAGAACCAGAGTACAGAAGCAGGACTAAACCTGCAGAAATGAAAAGGTTTATGGTAAAGAATCATCTTATCAACCAAGTAGTCAAGCATTTTGTACTGAAATTTAGAAATCTGCATTCATATGGCATTATTAGCATAGAATTTAGATATTTAAAGGCAGAGTTTCTCACTAAAACAGAAATCCAAAATACAAGTGGCCATGGCAATGATACTTACCACAAGAAGTACCACCTGTCCTGGATGAGTCAGAAACCACTGTTTAAATTCCATTTGATTCCACTCTACCACTCCAATATTTACAAATCTACAACACATGTCATACTATTAAAATAAAATTAGGTGATCACAGAAATACTATTAGTTAATTATTATGCTGCCCAGAGGCGATGTGTGGAGGGGGGCATGCACGCTCACATGCCTCCCCTCCCCAAACTTGCTGGTTTGTAGTGAGCATGCTCAGTAACACTGCTGAAGCTGCTGCCCTCACTTGCCGCCGCCCCCTCCCCCCCATTGACAGGCATGGGTCGCCTCTGATGCTGCCATATACTAAGATTTTGTAGCAGACTTCATAATCACTAGCTAATATAGCAAGTATTTTGACAAACCAGAATTTGCTATTCTGGATATTTTTTGGATGCTACAGCAGATCACCAAGGGCCCAATGATGCAAAGTCCTCATCACCTTCAGTGTCACATGAGGTGCTCAGAACCTTGCATTAAGTGCTTTGCATCTTGTAGAACAGACCCTAAAAGAACTACCATGCCATATGCAAGCATTTTGTCCATAAAACAAATTGCTATATCTGCGCTTAACATCAGTTTCAAAAATTCCTCCTCCAGATGATGACAGTTCAGACTACAGAAGCAAATCCCACTTCTGCTTCAGTGTCTGCTTACTGATGCCATATCAGACCAATACATTACCTAATTTTACAAAAGAAAAACCACTCCTCTTTCAAATAAAACCACTTCTCTGAGAGTGAAGGCATCCATAGTAAAAGATGTATAAAATAAATGGGATTCCAAGAAATTTTAATTGCCATCACTATTCCCTATAATGACTGTGACAGACGTGAGACTTGGGAGATATGTAAACTTCAAAAGACTATTATATTGAAATGGACCAGAGAGGGATGGGCTTTTGTGACAGTAAGAGTTAAATGTGTTTTCAGGGTCCTGGCTTACTGAAGGAATTTCCTGTGTAATTTCTACTTGTAGTTAATGTAAGCTCCCCAACATTGGTTATGCCAAAAATATCTGGCCTTTGAAGCTTTGCCCCAGACATGAGGAACGCTGACTGGTGTTACATGTTTCAGGAAGCCAGAGGGCAAAGGCCCAAACCATGTGAAGACACAGCTGAGCTGTCCCAGGTACGGGTACCAGGTCTGTCTCGGACAAGTAGGAGCAATCACGATGACATGAGCTTTGTCTATTTTCAGCAAGACTTTAAACAGTAGAGGTAATGGTGAAAAGGTGTAGAGAAGGTCCCTGTTCCAGGGATGAGGAGAGCATTGCCCAGGGCATATTGACTCATTCCCACTCTGGAGCAGTAGCGTGGATATTTCTTATTCATGTGAATGGCCAACAGGTCTGTGGACAATGTCCACCACCATCTGAATCCATCGTGAAGTATTGTTGAATGTATCTCCCACTTGCGGTTGTATGGAAATTTGTGACTGAGACTTTCCGCTATCAAGTTTTGTGTGCCCGGGAAGTAAGCTGCAGACAGTGTAACTTTGTGGGAGATGCACCAATTCCATAGCCTCATTGCTTCTGTGCATAGGGAGGGCGATCTCGCTCCCGCTTGTCAATTGATGTAGTACATACAGGCTATGCTGTCTGTTAGGATCTTTGTGTGTGATCCTGTGATCAGTGGGAGGAAATGGGCACAGGCACTTCTGACAGCTCTTAGCTTGAGGAGATGGATGTGAAGGGACATCTCCATTGATGACCACTTGCCTTGTGCCATGAAGCCATTCAGATGCACACCCCACCCTATGAGTGATACATCGGCGGTGAGGAGCAATGATGGCGAGGTTTGCAAGAAGAGGATCCCTTTGCAAATGTCAGCTGGGTCCTTCCACAAGTCTAAGGAGTTTTTGATCTTGGTGAGATTTGTCCAGTCTGTCCCTGTTTGGTCTGTAGACCAAACTAAACTACATTTGGAGGCATCACATGTGAAGACCCACTGGTGTTCTTTCTGCCATGTGACCCAAGAGGTGGAGGCAGAGTCTAGCTGATATTTATGGGCTGTTCTGAATAGTCTCCATGAGCATGACTAAGCATAGGAACCTGTGTTGAGGCAAGAGGGCTCTGGCCTGTAACAAGTCAAGGTGAGCCCCTATGAATTCCAGGCATTGCCCTGGAGTGAGGGTTGACTTCTGGGTGTTGATCTGTAGGCACAGTTCTGTAAACAAGTGCATCATAGATTTGGTGACTTGGAGACAATCATCCAGGTACAAGTAGATCATTATCCCTTGGGAACTTAAGTGAGTGGCCACCACTGCGAGAACCTTGGAAAATACTCTTGGGGCCATTGATAGCCTGAACGGTAGCCCTCTGTCCTGGTAGAGGTCATGTCCCAGAGTGAATCTGAGAAATCATCTGCGAATCAGTAGGACTGAGATACAGAAATAAGCGTCCTGAAGGTTAAGGGCCAAAATCCAGTCTCTCCGTTCCAACACTGAAATGATAGTTTCTAAATTTACCATCTTCAATTGTTGAGCCTTGACAAACTTGTTGAGAGCTCTGATGTCTAGTATGGGTCTCCAACCTTCCTTCCTTTTGGATATTAGGAAATAATGAGAGTAGAACTCTTTGCCTCGTAGAAGTTGAGGTACTGGTTCTATGGCTCCTAACTAGAGGAGACAATCTACGTCTTGTCATAGTAAACTCTCGTGAGAAGGGTCCCTGAAGAGAGATGGGGAAGAGTGTTGTGGAGGAGGCAGGGAGGCAAAATGGATGAAATACCTGGTTTGAACAATCTTTAGGACCCATTGGTCCGACGTTATGCGTTCCCAGACATTGCGGAATGCTACCAATCGGTGGCCAAATGGGTGTGAAACACTGGTCAGCTGTGTCACTCAGGGGGAGTGGTTTAAGAGCACTTCGATCTACCCATCAAAAATGGTGCTTTGATGTAGAGGGCTGAGATGAAGAAGATGGTGGGCCAGGTGGTTTGCGCGTAGGGAATTTCCCTTTCTTGCTTTGTGGCTCATAGTGGCATTGAGATTGAGATGTGTGGTCGATGCTGGGATTGGGGACTAACTTGTCTCTTTTGTCCTGGTGTTAGATATCCAGTGACCAGAGAGTAGCCCTGGAGTCCTTCAGGACGTGATAGGAGGCATCAGTCTTTTCAGCAAAAAGCTTTGTGCCATCAAAAGGAAGGTCCTCAACAGTGGACCGCCCCTCTTTCAGGAAGCTCAACAGATGAAGCCATAGCACAAGTTGCGTCACCATAGCCACTATGTCCTCCATATCTACGACAGATTGCAGCGATGTCTTTACCCTAATTGGCCCTCCTTTATAATGGCCTTAAATTGGTCACAATGTGATTCTGGCATCTTTTCAATAGTCATATTGTAATCATATTCGCTATGAGGGCCTATTAGTTGGCGATACAGAATTGGAGAGTGGCCAAAGAGTAAGCTTTTCTAATGAAAAGATCTAGGTGCTTCCAATTTCTATAACAGGGAATAGCCCTTGACTGGTGTTGTCAGCCACGGGAGTTAACAGCATCCACCATGATGGAGTTGGGTGGGAGAACAGAAGCTCAGATTCCTTGGCAGGGACATAGTACTTTTTGTCCACTCACTTGCAGGTCGACGCCACTGGTGATGGTGTTTGCCACACAGTTTTTGCTGGGTCTTGGAGGAGGAGGAAAGTGGAAAATGTCAAAGAGTTGATAGTGAGTATCCTTGACTTCCTCCAATGGTATCCAGACAGTGTCTACCACTCTCTTATCCAGCTCCTGGAAGAGGTGAAACTCAACTGCTAAAGATGATTGGGGAGGCATGATGACTTCTTCCGAAGAGGAGGAGGACATGGTCCTTGGTGTCACTTCTTCCTCAGTACTGGCCTCCTGTTCCCCTATGTCTTGTGGAGGTTCTGAAGCACTGGATGCTGCAGGCAAGGAGATGTATCTTGATGACTTTTGGGTGAGGCTTGAAGCCCGAGAGGCATGCTGGTAATGTGCCACCCAAGGTTCCCATTATGGCTACTGGGTGGTGGGGGCATACAGCCCAGTGGTGGAGCCCATGAGTGGCCGTACGAAGATGGTGGAGCCATCTGTGGGTATATCCTAGGGCTCTGTTGGTAGTGAGTACCACATAGGGCTTGGGAGAAGTACTGCAACACTACCTCCTCTGTCTCTCTGTCTGAAGCCTCACTAGAGAGGGGCATGACATGACAGTGTGGATACTTCCTGTGCTTAGTAAATGCTTGGTGCAGAGTTCCCAAGAAGTGAGGACCCAGATGCATCTAGCATGCAGAGGTCCCTGGAATGGTGGGATTCTGCTAGTTCCAATCATCCCAGGGTCAGTGGCAGTGCCAGGCCAGCCGTAGCTGGCAGAACTGATGCGGACTCACATACCGGGAGTATCTTTTAAGAGGAGTGCTTACTCCTGTCTTTTGGTGCCGATGACTCAGTGCTTGTGCCTATCGGGTCCGTGGGCCTGCTAGCCATGCCATTTGCTGTCAGTCTCCATGAGCCACGGGTGCCAGACTGAGATTGTCTTGGTGCTGATGGTGCCAAAGATACCAAGTGCAATGGAGATCTCTTACAGCTATCTCGGAGCTCACTGTGGGGACGTCCTGCTCTCTTCATAGATGATTTATGAAAGGGGTCCGCAGCTTGTTTCTTCAACCCACAGCCCTTAGATGTAGAGGGCTTGGGGAAGATTCACATCTGCCAGGTGATTCAGGCTGGAGAGCAACCTCCATGAAGATGACCTTCCAGAAGATCTCTCTGTCCGTACGGGATCTTGGCCGGAGTTGTTGGCAAAGACCACACTTCTACTGGATTGGCCTTCTCCAAGGCAGAAAATGCACTGAGAGTGCTTATCCACAACGGGGATTGCCTCTTTACAAGTGAGGCGTTTTTTGAAGACCGATGCACCAAGCATACCCCGCTGGGGGGGGGGAAGAGATATAAGACCAGGAAAGAAATTAAAGTCTTTTTTTTTTATTTTTAAGCATAAAATAAGAAAGAAAATAACTACAACTAGAACTATAACTAAGAGACTAACTATAGGTATGTAAAATAAAGCATGAGTCTTAATGGACTGCTAATGGCTTGAGAAGGTTGAGAAAGATCTGAGAGAGGTTAGCCCACATGCTCTGATTAGCCTCATAGTGCAACTCAAAGAGAGGCAGCGCATGTGCAGGCCTAACAGACACTGTTTACCGAAGTTCTCCAATCAGCAGCGCAGGGACACAAGTGCACCTACAGTTGAGCAGCCATAGGGTCATTACTTGATGAAAAACTTCCTAACTGTAAGAACAGTAGGACAGTGGAAGAAACTGCCTAGGGACATTGTGAAAGCTTCTTCACTGGAGGTTTTCAAAAGGAGGCTGGATAGTCATCTGACTTGGATGGTTTAGACACAACAAATCCTGCATCTTGGCAGGGGGTAATATTAGATGACCCTTGTTCTGCCTTCTAACCCTATGATTCTATGATTACTCACCTTGCGCAGTAACTGTGGTTCTCTGAGATGTGTCGAAGGTGCTCGTCTTCAGCTATGCATGCGCCTCTTGAGCCCTTGATCAGAAATTTTACATTAGCAGTGTCCGCTCAGCCTGCATATGTACTCTGTACAACTTTGTGCTGCACACTGAGGGTATATAGAGCTGCATGGGCGAACCACCCTCAAGTTTCTTCTCTATCAGAATGTCCAAAAAGGAACAGTCCAAAGCAAAGGGGAGGGAGAGCAGGTAATGGAGTATGCATAGGAACATACATCTAAAAAAAACAGAGTTACTGCTCAGGGTGAGTAACCTCCTCTTCTTTAAGTCCAGAAGGTAATCCAAGATGGCTGAAGAGGATTCAGTCACAAGATGCTGACAGTGACACCAGATATTGAACCTTTTCCATTTCTGAAGTTAAGTAATCTGAGATGACTCTCTTCTACTGTTTAGTTATACCTGTCGAGCAGGTGGATTCCAATCCAATGAGCCATCTAGCAGCCATGGAGATGGAGGTTGGGGTGAAGCACACAAGTGGCATCCTGGGAGAGAAGATGAAGGATGATCAGAAGCTTGAACATTGGTTGGACATGCAGATGAAGCAGATAAGGATACCAAGCCTTTTTTGTCCAGTTCAGTACTATAAAGATAATCCTTGCTGTGTCCTGTCTGATCTTGTTCCTCACTCTTAATATTAGTGTCATTGGAGGGTATGCAAAGAAAAGTCCCTTTGTCCAGGGAAAGAGAAAAGCATCCCCCAAAGACTGGCAACCTAGAGCTCCTCTTGAGCAGATTGAGGGCACTTCTCATTGCTGAATGTGGCGAATAGGTCAACTTGTGGAAGTCCCCACCTTTGGAATTAGCCCATAAAGACTTTGAGAGTCCAACTTCCATTCTGTAGTCTTAGGAGAAGTGCCTGCTGAACATATTGGCTGTGACAGGGACTCCAGAAAGGTAAAAGGCTGAGATCTGAATCTGATGAGCTATAACACCAGTTCCATAGCTTTATAGCTTTGGTACACAGGGAGGGGAATCTTGCTCCTCCTTGTTTCTTGACATGACATAGAACATGCAAGCTACATTGTCTGTCATGATCCTGACTGATCTGCCCTTGATGACGGGTAAAAATTGAAGGCAGTCATTTCAGGTTGCCCTGAGTTCCAACAGATTGATATGGAGACAGTTTTCCTGAGGTGACCATCTGCCCTGAGTTGTGAGGGTACTGAAATGTGCTTCTCACCCTAACAGTGATGTGTCCATTGTCACAGTTACTGTTGGAATTGGGTGGATGAAAGGGATGCCTGCACAGACACGGAGTTGATTTTTCCACCAGTCTAAAGAGTTCTTCACCTGGAGGGAACCATGACCTATTTGTCCAAGTTGTCTCTGATCAAGGAATTGATCCTTCTGAAGGATCTGCAGCATGACAGGCATAGTCTTTCATACTCTGTCAAAGCGCAAGCTGCCACGCAACCCAGAAGCTGTAAACAGCTCCTCATTGTAGTTTGGGAGCTGCATTGAATTATCCTGATCAGATTTGCCAAAGTTATGAATCTGTCTATGGTAAGAAAGGCCCTGGCTGCACAATAATTCAAGTGCAGCCCCATTAACTATATTCTCCATACAGGGATTAACATGGATTTTTTTTATGTTTAGCTGGAGACCCAATTCCTGGAAGAGAGAAAGGGCTGTCTGGATGGAAGTCAGTACAGCTTTCCAAGATTGGCCCTTGAGCAGCCAGTTGTCAAGATACAAGAAAACTAAAATTGCCTCTCAGCAGAGATAAGCAGCTACTACCTCCAGAACTTTTGAGAATTCCTTTGGAGCTGAAGAGAGAGCGAAGGGAAGTATTCAATATTGAAAAGGCTCCCAGCTCACAGTAAAATGCAGGTATTTCCAGTGTGTGGAAATGGAAATATGTAGAGAAATAGGCATCCTGTAGATCGAGGAAGGAATTATAGCTCCCAGCATCACCATCCTGACTTCTGTGACTTTACAAATTTGTTCAGCCGTCTCAGATCTAAGCTCAGTCACCACCCTCTGTCCTTTGGCATGAGAAAATACTTTGAGTTAAACCCTTTCACCTTGTGAGAAAATGGGATCATTTCTATTGCTCCTAACTGAAGGAGAGAATGCATTTCTCAAACCAGTATAGTCTCATGAGAGGGGTCCCTGTAGAGGGATGGAGAAGGGCTGCAGGAGGTAGGGAGGGAAGGGATAGTGTAGCCTAATGTTATAACCTCCATGACTGACTTGTCTGTTGCAATATGCCACCAAGCCTGTTGGAAATGGGAAAGGTGGTCACCAAAATTGGGAAGATGGGCAAAAGTTTGTAGCTTGCAAGCTAGACGTGAAGGAGGAATTGAACCCTCGATCAACTCATCCTAATGGTTGTTTCAGGGACAAGTGGGTACTTGCTGAAGGAGGGTGATGAGCTCTCTTCCTCTGGAATCTTTGTCTCTTTCTAGCAGGTTCAGTGGTTCTGTAAAATCAAGAGAACTGGGAAAGGTGCGGGCAGTTTGAGACCAGCTAAATCTTCTTTTGTTCATAGGGGTGTATATAACAGAGATCTCAACATGACCCTGGATTTCTTCAGTGTATCTAGGGACTTATCTGTAGTTCCAGATAAGAACTTTCGACCATCAAACTGGAGATCCTCAAAAGTATTCTGAAACTCTCTCATGAACCTCAAACGCTAGAGATATGACACCCTGTCCATAACAACCGCTGTGGAGAGGGATTTGGCATGGTCATCTTCAGTATCTAAGGAGGCTTGGAGAGATGTTCTGGCTAATAATTGACCCTTCACAAAGATGATCTGAAAGTGTTGTAATTCATGAAGTCATACTTGCCCATGATCGCCTGACAGTTTACGATCCAAAATGGGAGGAATATGAATGAGTAATCCTTTTGTCTAAAAAGGTCTAACTTCTTCTGGTTCTTATCATATGAGACAGACCTGGTAGCTGTTTACCCCTCTCACTTACAGTATCCACCACAAGAAAATTAAGTCTGTAGGGGTTGAGGGAGAACAAAAATTCTGAGTCCCTGGGAGGAACATGATATTTCTTATCTGCCGGTTTGCAAGTTGGTGAGATGGGGTGGCAGAAGTTAGCCACACAGTCTTCGCTGCATTTAGGGATGCTTCCCGGGTAGTGCAACCCAGGTGGATGTTGCCAACGACAGAAGGTCCAGTGGCTTGTGTTGTGAGTCTTTAGCTTCTGCAAAAGATATCTGAAGGCTGTCAACCAACCTCTCCACAAGATCCTGGAACTGGCAAAAATTGTTAGTCATCAATGGTGGTGGAGGCATGACTGCCTTGTCTGGAAATGAGGATGAAATAGGAGTTTGAGGGGTGGCCTCTGTGACACTGCACCCCATACTCTTCATAGTGATATTATGATAATATGATTATGACATAGTTATGATGTATTTCATGCAAGATAAATCATATAAGAGGTCATTGAAAAAGTTATGATTTGCCAAATATGGTTATCCTATTTGTATGAATGTATTTTTGTATCTGAAGTTATGAATATTGATTATGTATCTGTACAGCTGGGGAATCATAACTCAGGGTCAGATTGAAGGGGGGGTGAATTTTATGAGCTTATGCTGTACAGTTCTCTGTTCAGCACAAGATGGTATAATTCTGGGGTTTTACTCCAGAGGGGGTGCGTGCCTGAGGAGCTGGGAGTAGCTTTCCCATGCAGGGGCTGGTCAGAGAGCTGCCTGTAACTGCAGCTGGATGTGTCCCTACCTGTATGTATGCTGGTGATAGTGCAGGCTGGAGGGTTTTGTAGCTTGTCACACCAGTACAGTGTGAGAGAGCCCAGGCTGGTGGGGCAAGGGGCTCAGTGGTACCCCAGTTCCGGGTGGCACCTAGGGGGAACCCGTCACAGCCTCCTTATCCACTGTATTCTCCTGTTCTTCAGAGATCTTCTCATGAAGGGGGTTTGATGGGGAGACTGTATAACCCTAGCCTTTTGGGTAATGGAGCTGGAATTTGGCAAATTGCTGCCGATATGCTGCCAAGGATCCTAGTATGGCCCCTGGGGGGAGGGGGAGGCCATACGGAAGAGAGGGGGGTACCCAGAAGTGATTCTACTGTTCCTGTTGTGGACCTGTCAAAGTATGGCTGTCAAAGTATGGCATTCTGTCCCACTATGCATCAATAATAGGAGACTGACTGAATATATCCATCATCCTTCTCAATATCCTCCAAAGCCGGGGGCCCCAGTAAAAAAGGCAGAGAATCTTGCAATACTGGCAAGCAATGGTAACCCAGAGACTGGGATCTTGGTACCAAGAGTTGTTTGGCACCTATAAACAGTGGGGACTCCAGCTCATCTAAATCTGATAAGTCCCTGGAGTAGTGGTATTCCTGTGGTATGGAGTGGATCAGTACCAATGCAGCAGTTGAGCTGGATAGTACTGTTGATCTGGAGCAGGCAGGTGCTGGGGCTTCAGGTGTCTGGTGCTTCAATTTTGTCAGAGGGAGAAGGCATCGATGGTAAGTCAGAGGTATACAGTGCCATTCTACAGAAGTGTATGTCCTAGGCATCCTGTTTTTCATGGTACATGGACCTGTTGGAGCCATATTTCTCTGAAACACTCCAGGATCTTCTGGCTCTGCTGGTACTGGAGGAAGAGTTCATTGCTTCCATAATACCAAGTTGAGAGGTTGAGGCCTCCAACGCTGGAAATTTAGTGGAAGATCGGAGCCTTTTGGAAGCTGTCTCCTTATGATGGGAGATCACGTTCCTCTTCTTTGGAGCTTTCCCTGAATTCTCTAAAGTCTTCCGCCTCTTAAGGGAGACCTGGGCTGAGGTCAAAGGGGTGCGACGTCTGTCCAGAGACAGATGTTTGGGGAGGGGCATGCTACCGATTGCTCCTGAGAATAAAGCTTATATAAGGAGAAGAGGATAATTCAGAATCAAAACAAGATAGAATAATGCTTCAAGTGTACATGAAGTGGAAAGAAATGAGGTTTGTTGGGATTGAAAATTACACACCTAAACCATCTGCACAATTGTTTTTTTAAGAAGTGTTAGTACAATTTTGTTTGCTGTTTAATACGTGATTAGACTATTGAGAACCATCCCCCATCTTCAACTGGAATTGCACATAAAATATGCTCCAAGAGCAGTGAAATCATATTCTGCTGTCTTGAAAAGACTAGTCTGGTTATCTCAAATGATACATGCCAATGCTACCAAACATAAGCCTGAAATTCTGTACATTGTCAGCTTTCATTTAGCTCTAGATAAGAGTGTTTATGGTATGCACTTGCTTGGTTTTTTTTAAATATAATTGTAAGTCTCTTGTTCAAGTGTAAACTCTTTGGGGGCAGAGACTATCTCCTACTGTGTGTTTATACAGCACCTAGGTCAATGGAATCCCAATCATGATTGAAACCTCTGGATGTTACCACAAATACAAATAAATATATAACACAAATGACTGTAATAGAGAATTTTTTATTCAATGGGAAAAATATACTTACTTTTTTACCATATCAAACATGCTGCTCTCTACATTTCCTAGCCACTGCTCAACAGGGCCTCTAACACGAATAATCCTGTAATGTAGAATTTGAAATGTCAGTACTTACTGAAAACAACCGAACATTTTAATTTCATATTCTTAGAACTTTATTTCAATTGTAGGGATAAGGAGTTCTACTGCACCTCTTATTTCTCAATTCTACACACTTGAGGAAATGTTTTCTCACACACTGGATGAAGCTCTCCTTTGGAATCACTGTCTTTCTCCAGGAGTTATAGACTCCTCAGGCCCTGATTCTGCAGCTCATTCATGTGCATAACTCCCAAAGAAATCAATGGAAATTTAGTCTCCATGGGGATTGTGGGCTTAGACCCCTTGTATAATGCATGAAGGATCTCATCCAGAAAAGAATGGTTACTTACCTTAAAGTAACTCTAGTTCTTTGTGACTTGTTCATATCTATTCCACTCTTGGTGCGCATGCACCCTGCACCAAGACTGGATTATTTTGGCAGGTGGTATCCAGTGGGACCACATCACCCTATAAGTTGGTCAATGCAACATTTATTGAAAAGCAAAGTGTTATAAACCATGAATTTACGGTATGTTTTGACTTTTCTGACACTTCTTCCAAAACAGTTGTTGTTTGGCTTGTGCTAGAAGCTTTGTAACCTGCACTGGAACCAATTAAATGTTTGGTATGAGAGAGCTAGGGCGGGCAATATAGTGTCCCTCCCCAATGTTTAATTAATAATGTTGCAGCAAACAATTTTAAACCCATCTCACATGTCTGTCCATCATTAGCCAGCTTGTCCTGGTCAAAGTGTTCTGAAGGCCTGGAAGGTGCAGAGCTGCTGGTGTGATTTGACTCAGAAAGCGCCAGCTCCATTGCTGAATGGCCTCTTGCTTCCCCTTGTCTGTTGATATAATGCATAGCTGTGGTATAATATGTCAGCATTTGGATTATGCATCCCTAGAGTAGCAGCAGGAATGCCTGGCATGCCAAGTGAATGGCTCTGAGAGCTAGGATAATTATGTGGAGACAAGCTTCCAGAGGGGAACACAGGACCTGGATTTAAAGGTGATCTAGCTGAGCTCCCCATCGCTGAATGGAGGGGTCTGGCACCAGAGACTTGAAAGGCAGAGGTGCAAAGAAGGGTACCCCACTGCATACTTTTCCCCACCAGTTTAATTAGGAGAGAACTTCCAGGACATGACCTCTATGCCCATTGGATGTCTTCCTCATATATACACTGATTTCAAACACTCTTGCATGCAGTGTAGGTGAAGTCTGGCTAACTGCATCACATAGGGCATGAGCTGATCTGGATCCTTTGTCTCCTTAGATAACTTGTCATGATAGCCAAGCCCTTAGTGAACACCCTCCATGCCATGGAAAGATGAAAGGGCAGGACCCTGTACTGTAGTGAGATATTCCTACTAAGAATCTGAAGTATTTCCTGTGGGACAGATGAATGGATATGTGAAAGTAGAAGTCTTGCAGGTTGAGCATCACAAACCAATCTTGAGGATCTAATGAGGAAATTAAGGAGGCCAGAATCATCATCCTGAAGTTGAAATGACAGATTAATTTATTGTAACTTCAAAATCCTGAATGGAACACCAATCTCCCTCCTTTCTTCTCTGGGATAAGAAAATAATGGGAATAAAACCCAATACCTCTGAACTGTAAGGGCACTTCTTACATCGCTCCAATTTGTAGAAAGAGTCTATTTCTTGAGATGGGGAGGGTAGGGGGAAGCATGAGGAAGGAAGTGGAATTGGATAGAATACCCCTTATTTAAATTTTTCTGGGTCCACTGGTATAACATGATCCAAGTTCAGGCTTTGTGAAATTGGTGATGGATAAAACAGAGTAAAAGGAAGAAGATCCTCTGGAGGATCCATCAGACTCTCAATACTGGTATCAAACCTGCTAGCTGGGGGAAACCGCAGAATGTGCAGCAGTAGAGGAAGAGGCAGAGGATTGTCAGTGGAACTTCTTCTTTCTTGATGGCTCCAAGGTCCTTTGAGGCTAAGAAGAAGAAGAGGAGGAACACTGCATGAAGGAAGTCTGTGGTCTTGTTTTCTACTTGGGAAAGAGAAAGCCATGAGAACACATAGAAGGCATGAGAACACAGAGATGCCCTACAGTCCTTTAAGAAATGGAGATCCTCACCCTTAAAGTTAAAGAGAAGGTCCTTCTTTGATGTTTGGACCTCTCTGTGAATCCCTAAAGATTGGAGCCAGGAAGGTCCTCCCATCATGGCCACTGATGTAGCCATAGCATGCATCACTGGGTCGGACACAGTGTGTGTAGCCTGTAAGAAAATGTAGGTTATCAGCTCTTCTTCAGACATGATGGGTCTTTAGTTCCTGTTGGGTGTTTTTGTGGCAGTTTGTCCCAATTCAAATAATTTTTATTTGGACAGAAGAACTTGACATTGAGCCACACATCTGGAGGCTGGCAGATGAAAACACTGTGTGTGAGAATAAGTCCAATATCTTTGGGTTTCTCTCCCTCAGTATAGATTTGGGAGGCCCCTACTGCTTCAACCTATCTTGGATAGCAGCTACCACAAGCAACTGTGGTACTGGGTTGGAATAAAAGTACTCACATCCTGTAGCAGGCACTTGGTACCTCTTGTCAGCTCACTTGGATGTGATCAGAAAGGACTCTGGGGTGTGCCACAGATCTTTCACAGGTTACAACAGTTCCTCATTTAGGGAGCTGCTGAGCCTGCCAGGCATGGAAGGGTGCAAAGTGTCCAGGACTTTGTGAAGTTTGTTCTGAACCACTTACAGAGATATATTTGGAGTGTCTGCCATGAGCTTGATCAAACTCTCGTGGAACACCTTTAAACTGTTGAATGAAGTTGAATGAATAAATCCAGGGATTTACTGTCTTGTAAGTAGAGGATGAGTTCACAGTCATGACACTAGACACAAGTTTGTTCTTCCCCTGGAAGATTTTATTACTCACCACTTTCTTCCTCCTGTACAGAAACACATTCTACTGAACGTTGGGTAATGAGATGTCAAGTGCTGAAGGATCGGTACTGGAAGATACATGGTACTCTGATTTAATGGCTACTTCTGGTGCTCTCTGGACTCTTCTCAGGCTATTAGATGCCCTTCCGCCACTGAGCTGTAAACTACAAGTCTTGTGCCTTGACTCAATACACACTGGAGAGGATGATCTATGTCTCATCTCAATTCTGGACTGGTGCTCTTTCCCACCCATAAGAGGTCATCAAAGCCATAATGGAGGAGGACGGGGTCTCTTGGTCAATGGATCCTGAGAACACAGGGTAGAATCTCAGCTCACAGGCCACTTGTGGAGCAAGACTGATTGTAGGACTGAGGTCTAGCTGCATCTTTCCTTTGGTGTCTGAAGAGGATTGCATACCGCACTCAAGGAGGAACAATTTCAGGAGAGCTTCTCTAGCTTTTTGAGTCTACTTAGAGAAGAAACAATGTATGGTACATTGTTCAAAAATGTCCCTCTCCAACAGATACTGCTGACCAAAACAATCCAATCTTGCATGCATGGGGTATATGTGCACCAAGAGTGCAATCCATGTGAACAATCACTTGGGAAATAAAACCTTTAGGTTTTATGTACATTTCTGAATCCAATGAAACACATTCCAATGAAAGATAAGTTACCAATTATTGACATTTATATGGCAGATCTTCTCCTTCACTCATAGTCTATTTCCCCATAGCAGTAGTCACTCCCTAAACATCTTGGGCCAAATCTTCACTAAGGATCTGACCTCTCTTTGTTACATGTGTATCTATCCAAGTTATAATTTATTTATTTTGTGACCAATCAGTAGATTTAATAAGCTTAATATCTGTTGTTTTTAATGTTCCAACATAGCTCTAACATATTGTTTGAAAATCCCTAACAGCCATATTCCAATTTTCAGGTTGTGTAATGCAATTTGCTGCTCCCTTCCATACTGTGCACCTTTTTATATTGTTAATCAGTACACTGTTCTTTTTTTAAGCCCCTGCTCTGACATTAACATTCTTAATAATTTGTCCAATTTTGTTATCTGGCTTCATTATCACTTTTTTATTTAAGATTCAAAAACTGAGATAGCAATGTATGCATTTCATAAATGATTAATACCATATTTATACTTTATAGCTCCATAAATGGCATGCTAATCATGTAAAACATAAGCGAAACTGTTCTAGAGAATAACACAAGTGCAAGAGAGAATTAGTGTGCATCTCTATTTTGGGTAAGTACAATTAGAGAAATAACTAAGAAAGCCTTCAAAAATTAAAATATAATATTTAGCACTTACAGTATGTAGTGCTTTCTTTTCATCTATAGATTTCAAAATTTTTAACAAAAGTGGGATTATTATCCCTATTTTATAGGCACCTAATAGAAAAAATGATCTGTTGTAAGTAATGCTGGAGAGATTCAGATAAAATATAAATTAGATTCTTTAAAAAACTTCTCACAGTCAAAGATACTTTACATTTATGGAAAAAAATATTTTAACCCACTGATTTCAGCGCACATATGAATGTTTGCAGAGTTGGGGCCTTAGTTTGTAGATTATTTAGCTTTAAAATTTTGAATAAGCTATCATGCCTTTCACAGTAGTTGTGTCTTAACTACACATTTACCAAAGAATGGGAAATTTATTACCACATAACTTCCTTTCCGCTAGCAATGTCTCCCACAATTCTGAGACTGTATGAGCTATTCCCCCTCCTGTTTGCAGTTCAGTGTTGTAGCACAGCTCATGCTGGCCAAGCCCTCTTCTCTTGCTTGCTCCTGACAGCCACGAGATGGAGCCGGCTGAGGTAGATGTGGGGAAGCTCTTAATTAGGGGGAAAACCCCCACAAGTTCTAAAATGGCTACTGGTAAGGCCCCAGGGTCCTTTCAGTAAGCCCCTTGGGTTGATACTGAGGATGAAACCAGGGTGGACAGATAGTATATGCTTGATGGTGGGATTAGCTATGCTGGGACAGATAGGATTCCACTTCAGAGTCTGATGAAGAAGAAGCCTCTTGCTGCTACCATGGTGGGGCTGTACTGAACAGTACCAGTGAGAAAGATTCAGACTCCGAAGAAAGGAGACTCAGGGAGATCTGTGCCTTCCCCTTAGGCAGCATTGTCTTAATCAGCACCTTGATGGCTAATTCAGCTGGACCTGCCCAGTGTGGTGGTGAAACCGCTTACTGGTAGCTTGGGCACCAGTGCCAGGTGAGACTCCTGAACTGCCAGTAATGGTGGCACTGAGAGATTTAAATGCCTCAAATGCCTCTGAAGTAGACAGTACCGGGGCATGAGGTGATCCCAATGATTGTGCTTCAGGAGCTGGTCAGAACAGCCCTGTACTGGGCCCTGGTGTCAATAAACTCCCCTGCTTAGAGATGTGCTCTGGGGAGTGCATCCTCTTTGAGCACCCTCCTGAGTCTTTAGACCTCTTCACTTCCTTCAATCATCCTTGTACCAAGTACAATTTACAGTGACTCTTCTTTGTTACTAGCAACAGCAATCTGCCTGTCGGTACCAGTAATGTAGAATGTGCACTACTGACTAAAGCAGAGGTGCTCGGTATCCAAACCAAGGTAGATAGTTCAGATGGAGGACATAAAACCAATTTCAGCAGCAAATTTTTCAATCTGGCTGCCCTGTCTTTTTTGGAATGGGCTTTAATCCCTTACAAATACTACATTTGTTATTCATGTGAGCCTCCCCGAAGCACTTAAGGCAGCTGGGGTGAGGGTCACTGTTAGGCACTGCCTTACCTCAAGGGCAGCAGCACTTGAAACCCAGGGAACACGGCATATCTCCAGTACCAGAGCCAGTACCCAGACTGGGTGCTGGATCCACACAAACAACAATAATTTGTATTAAATACACTAACTACACAGAACTACAATGAGCACTATTTACATTATTTGACTAAAGACTTGCAGATGCAAGGAAAGGGAACTCCAAAAACCATTACAAACGGTAAGAAGGAACTGAGGGAGGTCAGGTGCCTTTTTTCTTATGCCTGTGAGCTTGCTGGTGTGCATGCTGCCTCAACGGTTATCGCTAAGGGAAAAATTCTTTGACAACTGTGCACTGGAGCTCACAACAACCTACAGTGTAATGGATGTGTGCAATCACTTGACGAAGAACATCCCATATGTCTTAGAAATGTGAGAAACACTGGGCTGCAGAATGCATTTGTTCTAATGCAAAATGTTTACCAGTTGTTATGCGACAAATCTGACCAGTTTCTAGATTTATAAAGCACTGTGCATGTTACAAACAGAAATGCTGAGACAATGTATTCTCTGGAGTTAGTATTTATAGTAGGTTTCAGAGTGGCAGCCATGTTAGTCTGTATTCGCAAAAAGAAAAGGAGTACTAGTTGCACCTTAGAGACTAACAAATTTATTTGAGCATAAGCTTTCGTGAGCTACAGCTCACTTCATCGGATGCATTCAATGGAAAATACAGTGGGGAGATTTATATACATAGAAAACATGAAACAATGGGTGTTACCATACACACTGTAACAAGAGTGATCACTTAAGCTGAGCTATTACCAGCAGGAGAGCAGGGGGGAGAAAACCTTTTGTAATGATAATCATGGTGTCCAGGTCAACTGCTGGAAATGGCCCACCTTGATTATCACTATAAAAGGTCCCCCCCCCGCTCTCCTGCTGTGATCACTTAAGTGATCACTCACCTTAAGTGATCACTCTCGTTACAGTGTATATGGTAACACCCATAGTTTCATGTTCTCTACGTATATAAATCTCCCCACTGTATTTTCCACTGAATGCATCCAATGAAGTGAGCTGTAGCTCACGAAATCTTATGCTCAAATAAATTTGTTAGTCTCTAAGGTGCCACTAGTATTTATAGTGGTCTCCACACTCAAATTCAGCTCTGAGTATGTGAAGTTCCCACTGTAATCAGTGGAAATTGTATGTGCTGACTCCAGGGCTGAAATGGGTCCTTAAGGTGTTACAATCTAGTGTGAGAAGAGCTTCACATCACAATATTTGAAGCCATTCAAAATATTCAAAACTGATCCATCATTAGATGGTATCTGCATGTTTCTGATGAGGCGTAATGAAGCTTTGAAGCAACCTGTCACATGTTTCAGAGACCTCACACCAACACTATCTGTACACCAAGGAATCCATACAAAGTTACAGTACTTTATTGTAAAGAGCTGTCGGAAAATCAGCAGAAATTTCTTAAATTTCCATTGTGTTAATTATCATGCAATATATGTATACCATACTTTGGCACTAAGAGAGTCTCTTCTTCAGCAGAACTGATCATCACTACCACTGGAGAGTTCTGGTCATGTCCGTGTATATATAACTTCCTGATATTCGCAAAACATTTCACAAGATGAGGCTATGGTACAGACATAAAAGAAAATAACAGAATAAAATATGAACAGTCTGAGATTATGTGTAACAAGAAGAATATTCCTAGCATGCAGTACTGAAATGTTACCTGCACAGCCTCAGGATTTTTGCTTTTAGCTAAAATGTCAAGAAGTTCACCATTGCTGAGAAAGTAAAACCTTGGGAAAATCATTCGTTTAATCTCAAGATAGTCCTGTTCCAAAAAAAAATTAAAAAATAAGAAAATAATTTTAAAGATACATTGAAATTATAATACAGAAATACTATCCCAAAATCCTCATCCTCACTTTCACGGCCCTGAATTCCAGATACATACACCCCTCTTAACTTCATCCTTTTCCTCCACACTTTACATTGTTCCTACTCCTCTCTCTTTATTCATTACCTTTTCCCTTCCTGTGTTTGGTTTTCTGCCCTTTATACTATCCACTATAGTTGGACCAGCCTCCTTTCAAGTCAGCTAAGTACCCTTCCTCACTTTCCTCACCTTCAAACCTCTCCTGAAAATCCACTTTTTGCATAAATATAATCAATCCAATACTGTCCCCACTTCTTCCTGTGACTGAATTCTTGTCCTGTGGTTTGCTTTTGTCTGTGTTCAACTAGAAACTCTTTGTGGCAGTGATGTGTGATCTTACTTATTTTGTAGTCCACTATGCATATTTATAAAATAATAATTTTATCAGGCTTACTCTGGTTGAAGCGCTCAGAGCACAAAGACAATTTTAAAACTCCACAGGATAACATTCCTCTCTCTCTAAATATATATGTATAACACACATATATATAAAAACACATCTTCAGTCCACCACTACAAATATATTCTAGACTACTGACTGCTCAAAAGGGAGCTGATGCAAACAATGCAATGTCAGTGCAATACATGCCTAACTGCTCACCTCAATGAGCCACTTACTGCCACATCCTATATTAGTTGCATGCAACAGAGTTGCTTTGCTGGCAGCCTCTTTTAGAGGAAATTACTGCAGTCAAAATGCTGTAGGTAAATCCTATCAATAATCAAATGTTAAATTACACTAACTGTTTGACAAGGATTTATATAATGATGACTAGTATGATAGGAAGGCAAAGCAGCTCAGTGCCTACTTTGCTTGTTTTCTCTCAAAAATAACATGTGAACAGATGACTAGCAAAGTCACTGTAGTCAGTATAGGGGAAGGGATGCAGAATGGGATAAGTAAAGAACACATCAGAGATCTTCTGACCAAAGTGAATGAATTCTAATCAGTGGGGCTGGTTATTATTCACCCAAGGGTACTGAAGGAATTAGCTGAAGAAATCTCAGAGCCATTGGCAACATATTTACAAAGTCATGAATGACAGGAGAAGTCCCGGAAGACGTGCCCATATTTAAAAAGGGGAAGAAGGAAGAACCGGGAAACTGTAGACCTGCCAGCCTGACTTCACTACTTCAGAAGCTACTAGAGCAATGTATAAAACATTCAATTTGTGAATACCTGGAAGATGATGGGGTAATCACTAGCAGCCAGTGTGGATTTACCAAGAACAAATCATGTCAAACCAGCTTGATTTCCTTCTTTGACAAGGTAACTGACTTGGTGGATAGAGGGAATGTGGTGGTCATAATATACCTGGACTTCAGCAAGGCTTTTGACACAATCCCACATGACATTCTGATAAGTAAGCTGGAGAAATGCGGGCTTGGCAAAACTACCATTAAGTGGATACATAGTTGGTTACACTACTGCAAAGAGTAAGTATTAAAGAAAAAATGTCATATTGGAGGGAGGTCTCAAGTGGGGTTCCACAAGGATCTGTTCTGGGTCCAGTGTTGTTTAACATCTTTATTAATGACCTGGCTGTAGCTATAGAAAACATACTGATCAAGTTTTCAGATGACACAAAGCAGAGTGGAGGGTGCCAATACTTTGGAGGATAAAGCTAAAATTCAGAGATATCTTGATAAATGGGAGAACTGGGCTAGAGACAACAAAATGAAATTCAACAAAGACAAATGTAATGTGCCACACTTATGGAAGTAAAACCAAATGCACAGATACAGAATGGGGGAAAACTGGCTTGGTGGCGGCACTGCTGAGAATGAAGGAAAGCTTATTCACCTTGTGCAGTCACTGGAGTTCTTCAAAATGTGTGTCCCCGTCTCGAAGATACAACATCTCGAAGAACTCCAGTTACTGCACAAGGTGAGTAACATTTCCTTCTTCTTCGTGTCCCTGTGGGTGCTCCACTTTATGTGACTGTAGAGCAGTGCCCCCTGAGGGCTCGGGGGACTTCAGGTTCGTTCGAGTCATTGAGGTAAGTACTGTGAGGCCCACTATGACATCAGCCCAGGAGTCCTATGTGACCGCATAGTGCTTTGCAAATGTGTGAACGGAGGCCCAAGTGGCTGCCTTACAGTCTCTAGTATTGGAACGTTATTGGGGATGCTACTAAGGTTGAATGGACCTAGTAGAATGTACTCTAACGTGCTCCAGTGGTTCTGTATTCTGGATATGGTAGCACATTTGAATGCATGTGGAAATCCATTTGGATAATCTCTGAGTGGATACAGCATCTCCATTTGAGCACTTGGTAGTAGAGATGAAAATTCTAGGGGATTTCCTGAAAGGATTGGTTCTTTCAAGGTAGAACACTAGTGCCCTTCTAATGTCTAGAGTATGTAGGGCAGCTTCTGTTGGAGTACCATGAGGCTTAGGGTAGAATGTCAGTGGGTGAATAGATTGGTTCATGTGAAATGCTGAGGTTACTTTCTGTAAGAATTTAGGGTGTGGACATAACGTGACCTTGTCCTTGAAGAATGTTGTGTATGGAGGATCTGCCATGAGCACCTATTTGGTCACCCTTCTTGCTGAGGTAATGGTGACCAGGACGGCTACTTTCATTGATAAGTGGAGTAATGACTAGGTGGCTAATGGTTCGAATGGTGGTCTATTGAGGCATTTCAGTACAAAGCTGAGGTCCCATGTTGGTGTAGGTCGTTGCATGTCTGGGTAAACGTTTATGAGACCCTTCAGGAAGCGTTTCGTAGTTGGGTGTGAAAACGTCAAAGTTCCATTGATCTCTTGGTGGAATGCTGAAATGGTTACATGATGGACTTTGATTGAGCTTATCGTTAAGCCAGTGCTTTTCAGCTCCAATAGGTATTCTAAGATTAATGGTAGTGGTGCTGAATCGCTCATCAAGTGTCTTCCTTGACACCAGGCAGAGAACCTCTTCCATTTTTGAAGGTAGGTATTTCTTGTAGTCCGTTTCCTGCTATTTAATAACACATGTTTAACTTGTTCCGAGCAGGTTATTTTGTCATGGTGGAACCATTCAGGAGCCATGCCTGTAAGTGGAGTATCTCCAGGTTCGGGTGGAGAGTACAACTGTTGTGCTGAGACAGCCGATCCGGCCGGCGAGGGAGAGCTCGCGGGCACATATCACCATGCGTAACAGGTAAGGATAAAAATGCCTGTTTGGACCATGTCAGGACTATAAGGATAACTTTGGCCCTGTCTACTCGTATCTTGTGTATTGCGTGTGATATCATTGGTATCGGTGGAAATGCATACGTGAGTTGTGCCTCCCATTTGATGAGGAAGGCGCCCTCTGAAGACTGTAGTCCCAGTCCCGCTCTCAAGTAGAACATCATGCATTTATGATTCGTTAGGGATGTGAACAGATCAATGGTGGGAGTGCCCCACTGTTTGAAGACTGAACCCAGGACCTCTCCATTCATCTCCCATTCATGCTCCTGAGAGAAGTTCCTGCTGAGCGCGTCTGCTGTCACATTCTGACAGCCTGGCAGGTAACACGCTGAGACGCTGAGATGTTTACATTGTGTTGTATGCATCAATTCCGAAGTCTCATGGCTTCTGTGCATAGAGAATGTGAGCTCCTCCTTGCCTGTTGATGTAGAACATACAGGCGATACTGTCAGTCATAATTTCAATGGATTTGTTCCGTAGATGAGGTAGGAAATGTCTGCAGGCACTGTGGACTGCTTGTAACTCTAGCAAACTGATGTGCAGTTCAGTTTTTCCCAGAGACCTTTTGCCCTGTATCGTGTGTTGACACATGTGAGCACCCTAGCCTATCAGTGAGGCATCTGTGGTGATCGCTGTTGTCAGGGGTTCCTGTTGGAAAGGGATACCCATACAGACATTTTGTGGTCTTGTCCACCGTAGTAATGAATTCAGGACATTTGATGGAACTGTGAGCCGTTTGTGTAGGCTGTGTTTGCTTCGTATGCATACCATGCTTAGCCAACCTTGTAGGCATCACATATGTAGTCTTGCATGTCGTACCACAAACATCATGGCCACCATGTGTCCTGGTAATTGTAGGACTGTGCGAGCCCAAACTTGAGGACTGACTTGTACCCCTGAGATGAGGTTTGTGAGGTCTGTGAATCAGGTAAGGGGTAATGAATGATGCCTTGACTCCTATGGCATCAAAGTGTGCCCCGATACAGTCTAGTTCTTGGACTGGGTCTATGGTTGATTTCTGTTTATTTGTAGCTCCCAGAATAGTGTGATAGTGGACTGGACTGCATCCATTGTGTCTTGTAGAGTTGGGCCTTTGGTAAGGCAATCGCCCAGGTCAGGGGAAATCATTATTCCCTGTTTCTGTAGTTGTGTCGCTACCACCGCTAGAGTTTTGGAGAAAACTCTTGGTGCTGTGGATAGGCTGAATGGTAGTACTCTGTATTGGCAGTGTTCTCATCCTATCGTGAATCGTAGACATTTCCTGTGAGCAGGATGAATGGTGATATAGAAATAAACATCTTGAAGGTCGATGGCTGAAAACAGTCACCCTGTTGCAGCTCTGGGAGTATCATACCCAGTGTGACCATCTTGAACTTTTGCGATCCGACAAACTTGTTGAGCTTCCGGAGATCTGTGATGGGTCTCCATCCCCCGCTCTTCTTCTGGGTCAGAGAGTAATTGGAGTCCCTTCCCTCTGAATTGTAGTGGTGCTTGTTCCATGGCAACTAGTTGTAGAAGATGATCAACTTCTTATTCTAGTCAGTACTTGTGAGAAGTGTTCCTGAAGAGGGACAGGGAAGAGGGTAGGGTAGATGGGCAGGAGGTTAAGGGGATAGTGTATCCCGACTTGATAACTTCTAACACCCATTGGTATGATGTTATGGTGGTCCAGATGTGGTAAAAGGGCCGGAGTTGATGGCCAAAAATTGGGGATGGGTCAGGTGTGAGTGCTGTTTCATGAGGGAGGTTGTTCAAACCCTTGACCAACTTTTCAAAATTGCAGTTTTGGAGGTGCTGACCGAGAAGTTGGCACCTGAGATTGAGGTGTTTGCCGGTGTTGTGATAATTGACGCTGGCATTGGTTATCGTATGGTCGCTGTTGTTGTTGCCTGTTTAAGGAGTCTCTAAGTCTCTGATATGGTTGGTATCTCCCTCTCTTTGCAGAGGGGGTGTAAATCCCCAAAGTGCGGAGCGTGGCCAGTGTCTCCTTTATTGAATGAAGCACCTCATCGGTCTTCTAAGAGAAGAGTTGTTGCCGGTCGAAAGGTAAGTCCTCTAATTTTGTCTGGAGTTCTTTTGGTATCCCCGAGACCTGAAGCCATGAAGCTTGAAACATTGCTACAGCTGTGGCCATCATTCTGGCTGCAGTGTCTGTTCTGTACAATGCTGCCTGATGGGCTGTTGTAGATATGAGATGGCCCTCGATGACAACGGCCTAGAATTGTGTCTGTTTTTTATCTGGGAGCTCAGATGTGAACTGGGCAAGTTTCCCATAGTTGTCATAGTCGTATTTTGCCAGTAGTGCTGAATAATTGGGCACTCAAAACTGAAAGGTGCTGGAAGAATATACTTTGCATCCGAACAAGTAGAGTCTTTTGTGTTTTTTGTCATGGGGTGTAACCTTGAATTGTGGCTGTATGTTAGGGTGATTTACTGCCTCGACAACTTGGGCGTTGGGAAGTGGGTGCACAAATAGAAAGTCTCCCCCTTGGATGGTATCGTAATATTTTCTATCTGTGCTTTTGCAGGTGGGTGGAATAGAAGCAGGTGTCTGCCAGACTATCTCCACAGGATCCAAGATGGTCTCATTGATGGAAAAGGCAATCTTAGAGGTAGATGCAGGTTGCAGTATTTGTACCAGCTTGTGGTGGTTTATCTTTACCTCCTCCAGCAGGATGTCTTGGCTTTGCATGACTCTCTTGAACAGCTCTTGAAGCTGTTTAAAGTCACCCGCCAAGGTTGGTGGTGGGGGCAATCATCACCTCATCTGGAGAGGAAGATGAATTGTGTACAGGAGATGTGTCATGGTCTGTGCCCGTCTCTGAGTCCTCTCTCCCCCTTCCTGTGTCTCCAGGGATTGTGGTGTGGGAGATGCTGGGTTAGAGCGCAGCTTACGTCTATGTGCTACGGATGATCTAGAACATTGAACCCTATATGAGCTCCCATTGCATTGGGAAAGCCATAGGAGGGTACATCCATGGGGGTCCTCACCCTGGTTTGTTCATCTAGTGTCTTGGACCCATGTGGTTCCACACTGGTTGGTGGGCCTTAGGTGAGGAGTGACATGGAGATAGGAGGTATTGTCCCTGCATCTCCTTCTCATCATCATTGGAGAACTGTGCCATGTCTTCTGGGCTGTGATCTCCTCTGGAGCCTGTGGGGGAGCCCTTGGCACTGAGTATTGGTGAATGTGGTGCCGATGAGATTTCTAAGTCTCTCTGGTGCAGCAGAGACTGTGTCGGTCCTGATTTCTGAGTAGTCGATGCCGTGGGTGCTTTCCCTTTCGTTGATGGAGTCAGTGCCGACTGGTGGTGTTGTTTGGCCGGTGCCGATTTAGTGGTGTCTACCAGTGCTGACTGAGTTGTTGGTGCTGGGGATGGAGGCATGGTGGCTGAGACACTCAGTGCCGAGTCCTTTACTGGTGAGCTCGGTGCCATGGAGGAGGCATGTTTTTCTTGGTGCCTCGGCTCCGTTTGTTTTGTTCTGACCTTGGCAGTGCTGGAGGTCCTCAACTGTCATAGGTGCTCACCGTAGAGTAAGATGGCATTACGGGTAGAGACATGACAGGAGAATACCTCTGTTTTCACGAACCTCTCTGTGGTCTCCTCTTCCATCTTGAGGAGTGCCTGGAAAGGCTGTTTGCTTGTCCACCTCAGGCTGGAGGGACTTCTCCATCAAGATCATTTTAAGCTGGAAATCCCTGTCACGTCGGGCTCTGGCTTTGAGGTTGCAGCAGAGGGGACATTTCTGGGGAATATGCCCCTCACCCAGGGAGTGTACACATAAAGAGTGTCTATCTAAAACAGGCATGGCCTTGTGGCAGGAGCTGCATCATTTGAAGCCTGGAGACCCCAGCATTTTAACTAGTAACAATCCCTTAAGGGGGGGTTCTCTAACAAGCTAACAAGAAATTTTTTTTTCGAACACTGACACTAACTCTAACTATCTCTATAACAACTTATCTAAATATTTATCTAAAAGCTCTTTCTTAACTGTTTTAGGGAAAAGCGCTAACACTGCCCCTTCACTCTGTCTTCAGCCAAGGACAGTTGAGAAGGAACTGGAGGGCTCATGTCATGCGCATGCTACACACGGCACCAACAGCACCACCACGCACTACTTTGCATGAGCAAACACAGCTACCATAAATCTCCGATTGACAGCACTGGGATGCACTGCCACCTAAAGTGTAGCACTCAAAGGGAAACTACTTGAAGAACTAGGAGTTGTGGTAGATCTAGGGTGACCAGATGTCTCGATTTTATAGGGACCTTCACGATTTTTGGGTCTTTTTCTTATATAGACTCCTATTACCCCTCACCCCCGTCCCAATTTTTCACATTTGCTGTCTGGTCACCCTAGGTAGATCACAACCTCAACATAAGTCAGCCAAAACAAATACAATTTTAAGTTGCATTAAAAGTGGCTGTCATAAATATAAAGGGAAGGGTAAACCCCTTTAAAATCCCTCCTGGCCAGAGGAAAAATCCTCTCACCTGTAAAGGGGTAAGAAGCTAAAGGTAACCTCACTGGCACCTGACCAAAATGACCAATGAGGAGACAAGATACTTTCAAAAGCTGGGAGGAGGCAGAGAAACAAAGGGTCTGTGTCTGTCGGTACACTGCTTTTGCCAGGGATAGAACAGGAATGGAGTCTTAGAACTTTTAGTAAGTAATCTAGCTAGGTATGCGTTAGATTATGATTTCTATAAATGGCTGAGAAAAGAACTGTGCTGAATAGAATGACTATTTCGGTCTGTGTGTCTTTTTTGTAACTTAAGGTTTTGCCTAGAGGGATTCTCTATGTTTTGAATCTAATTACCCTGTAAGGTACCTACCATCCTGATTTTACAGAGGTGATTTCTTTACTTCTATTAAAAGTCTTCTTGTAAGAAAACTGAATGCTTTTCCATTGTTCTCAGATCCAAGGGTTTGGGTCTGTGGTCACCTATGCAAATTGGTGAGGATTTTTACCAAACCTTTCCCAGGAAGTGGGGGGCAAGGGTTGGGAGGATTTTGGGGGGAAAGACGTGTCCAAACTACGCTTCCCAGTAAACCCAGTTAGAGTTTGGTGGTGGCAGTGGATATTCCAAGGACAAAGGATAAAATTAATTTGTACCTTGGGGAAGTTTTAACCTAAGCTGGTAAAAGTAAGCTTAGGAGGTTTTCATGCAGGTCCCCACATCTGTACCCTAGAGTTCAGAGTGGGGGAGGAACCTTGATGGCGGCATAGCAAGGGAGGTGATAGTACTGCTCTAACTCGGTGCTGGTTCAGCCTCAGCTGGTGCACTGTGTCCAATTTTGGTCACAAATGTATAGAAAGGCTGTAGAGAAACTGGAAAGGATTCAGAGGCGAGCAAGAAAGATGATTAAAGAAATGGAATGCAAGCCATTTGAGCAAAGGCTGAATGAACTGGGTATGCTTAGTTTGGAAAAGAGGAGATTAAGGGGGGATATGATAGTTGTCTTCTGATACTTGAAAGGCTGCCATAAAAAAGATGAAGAAACGTTGTTCTCTTTTGCCACAGAGGCAGAACAAGAGGCAATGGGTTCAAACTACAGCATAGTAGATTTAGATTAAATCTCAGGAAAAACTTCCTAGCTGTAAGCACAGCAGGATAATGGAACAGACTGCCTCAGGAGGTTGTAAAAGCTTTTTCACTGGAGGTTTTTAAAAGGAGACTGGATAACCATCGGTCTTGGATGGCTTAGACACAACAAATCCTGCATCTTGGCAGGGAGCTAGACTAGATGACCTTTGTGGTCCCTTCTAACCCTATGATTCTATTATTAGTCATTTAGTAAAAAAAACTGCATGTAAATAAAAAAACATATGCACTTGGATCATAACTTACTACTGTATTGCAAATTATTTCCTATAAACTGCAAGTCCACCTCCTTCAGGTGTTATATAATCTTGATGGCTGTCATTCTTGGCAAAATGTCATGGCTTTACATCATTCATCCTATTCACAGAGCCAACATAAAACATGTAGCTATCATGCAAATCAGGCCATAGCCTCATGCCAGCACCCAAGCCAACTAGCCTGGCTGAGTGCCGGGCTGAAGACTACCTTATTTGTCCCTGCAACATGCTAGAGATCCGTGCTGAGATGGATCTTCTGTCCTTTGCCCTCTCCCAGCCTTCCCATCATGCAGTCAAACCCAACCGTTTCTCAAGGAGCAGACCTGTATAAGTTTTACTCCAAAGGCACAGATTTGCCTCATCATTGATGCACAAATACAGTTAGGAATTTTATGTACACACCAACCTTAACACAAGACCACATAAGTGAGGAAATGCAAAGTTAGGGCACCTAAAATTACACACCCTCACCCTTCCAAGAAGAGTTACACACCTCACTACTAGAACAACCATCAAACAACATAAACAATAAACTACAATTTCTGTTCTGCCACAGTAGGGATAGTAGACCTGGGGACAAGAGCCAGGGTTGTATTCCTTTCCTGAGCCATTCAAAAGGGCTTCTGCATAACATGCCAGACAATGGGAGAAGCCAACATAGGACATTTTCTCTGCCAGCTAACAGTTGCACAAAAGGTTTCTGTTACGACAAGTAACACTAATTTTTTTCTTTAACAACAAAATAATTATGCAACTCTAGAGAGACTGCCCAAACACTAATTATGTATCAGTTTCTGAGTTCCTACTGTACTTAGTTTTTAAGCTACAGAAGCCCAGAAAATGAGACTTAAAATGTCCACTTTTTAATGCCAATTTTAAGAGATTAGAACTCAGAAACAAATATACAGATTTGTTTGAAAATTCTCAGAAAATGCAGACTTTACTCAAAATCTATGTGCTAAAAATTTTAAGCAGATAAACTTTTTCATACAAAAAACAGAGGTTAAACTCTTACTGTAATTGTAAAATACAGCCCAGTCTTACATATGAAGTTGGCACCACTCATCTGTGAAATATTAGAACCTCATTATCTAGCACTTCAGCGTACAGTAAGATTTGGATTTACTTCTTTATTAGTGAGTCTTTTAAAGGGATTTTGCCTTTTACTACTGTATAGATATAAACTGAAGCTTAGTTAACTCTCATAAGTGATTTATGACTTCATTAGACTTTTATTTTGAAGGGTTAAAAATGTATCTGCAGAGAGTCATGTCCAAAGATATGTTCAAAATGTTTGTTCTTTGAACATGGTATGTTTAGGTTGTCATTTCCAAATATCTCACTCACACCCACAATTAATTACAGATTCCTATACTATTTGTTTAGTATATCACAAAGTTTTACTAATGAAAAAGCACTAATTCGCAGCATGGTTTAGTGGATAGGGAACATGGCTGACAGTGGGAATTTTGGTGTGGTTTTACCTCAAGAGACTTCTGTATTTTTTCAAGATGTGCATTGCTGGTCTGCAGCATCTCAAGGACTCCTGCAGTTGTGGTTGCCCTAAGAGCATTTGGGTCATCGTCTGTACACTCCATTATCTCTTTCCATTTGTTATTGACCTGAGAGAAAATACTTGCTTCTGCTGGAAGCTGCCTATTTAAATCACAGATCATATTAGAGATCAATTTATAGAATGCAGCATTCAAATATACCTAATTCTGAATGTTGTCCATTTATTTTCCCTACATCCTTTATACTGCTTTCACAAACCCACATTTTGGAATCGCATGTTGAGGTACACAGAGTCAGGGTAGCATGCCTCATCACAGGTTAGTCGGTCAATCTATCTATTTAGGCACTTATGTCTCTTACCATAGGACAGTAACTCCTCACTTAAAGTCGTCCCAGTTAACGTTGTTATATTGCTGATCAATTAGAGAACATGCTCGTTTAAAGTTGTGCAATGTTCGTTTAAAGTTGTTTGGCAACCACCTGCTTTGTCCACTGCTTGCAGAAAGAGCAGCCCATTGGAGCTAGCTGGGCGGAGGGGAGGGGGCTTTGAACCAGGGTGGACCAGCAGCCCCCCATCAGTTCACCACTCCCCTAAGTTCCCTGTGGGGAAGCCACCCAGAACTCTATCAATTGTTGGGCAGTTCAGCTGTCCCTCCCCCCTGCCATGTGCTGCTCCTGCCCTCTGCCCTGAAGCTGCTCCCAGGAGCCCCCTGCTCGTTGTGTGGGGGGGAAAAGGGAGAAGAAGGGTGCTAATGTCAGGGTGTCCCCCTTCCCCCTGCTCCTGCCCCCCACTTATTTACCCCATCTGCATCGAGGGGGGGACACTACAGGGCTCAGGGCAGAGGGAGCTTGCTGGCAGCAGCTGCTGTCTCAACTTGCTGATCTACTTAAAAGGGCAGTGTACTTAAAGTGGGGTCACCGTACCTAAAGGGGCAATGTGCATCTCTCTCCCACACACAGGGTGTATGTCTCTGTCTCTCTCTGACATGCTGCCATCCCCTCCCTCCATTCGTGCTGCCTTGTACAGTGTGAGGCTACATTAACAACGTGTTAACCCTTGAGGGCTCAGCGGAGTGCTAGTTCAACATTTAGCAGTAAGACATTCCCAGGGAAATATCCCACCCTCTGACTCCTACACCTGAACCAAGCTTCACAATCATCATTACTGTGTACAGTATTAAATTGTTTGTTTAAAATGTATACTGTGTATATGTGTGCATGTGTATATATATATATATGTCTTTTGTCTGGCAAAAAAATTTCCCTGGAACCTAACTCCTCCATTTACATTAATTCTTATGGGGAAATTGGATTCACTTAACATCGTTTCACTTAAAGTAGCATTTTTCAGGAACATAACTACAACGTTAAGTGAGGAGTTACTTATCTGAGTACCTCAATGTGCACTAATCACTGCCAAAACCTCTATAATAAGATACACATCCAACATATCCCCTGAATTTCTGACCAAGATAAGATACTATGGAGAGAAGGATGAATGTGGATCTGGGGCGAAAAAAATATTCAGAAAACTCTAGTAAACAGGAAGTAACCTAGTTTTTCCTCTTCATGTGATTGCTTCACTCATCCCCATACTTGGAAGCAAGCAAAGAATTAAAAAAAATCATACAAAAACAAGATAAAGGCTACTGTAATTAAAAATAGATTGCACTATTGCCTTTTACTGAAATGGTCATGTAATCTAGCCTCTTAAGCCTCGTCTATAAAATGGAGTTTTAAAATCTGAGTTAAACTGGTGCAAAACCAAGTGTGAACACTCTTATTTCAATTTAAACCTGGTTTATGTCAATTTATTTTACCTTGATATCCAATTAAGCTAATTAAAAGAACGAATACACAGGGTTTGCACTAACTTAATTGAATCAGTTCAAAAATCAAAAAAATTTTAAATACAGTTCTGAATACAGAAAAGGGCAAAATGTTTTAACTTTTCTTTTCAAGCTATTTATACCTTGGTTGATTTTATAAAATAGAGCTCCCTGACATTCAGTGTCACAGTACTATTGTACCTCTCTAGCATTATGCCCCATCCTAGGACATCAAACTTCATCATGTTACAGTTTAGCTATCCACTCATCTGTGTCTTTTGTCTCATGCATCACCATGGTATCATCTCTTAAAAATTGGTCACTATTTCTTAAATGATTGAACATACTTGAGGTTCAATTCTCTGATCTGCTAAGATCACTTTGCCCTGAGACAACGTGATACGCATTCATATATACCTTTGTATTTCTGGAGCATGAAAGATTGGTTCCAGGTAAATCAAATTCCTTTGGCAAATCAACCATTCCTCCAGGGTGCGATAGAAATGATTTAACTTACGATCCCATGCATCTACAAGGTTCTACCATATAAAATAGAATAATATAAAGTAAAAACTAAATTTGGTGGAAATTCTTACTACTTCAAGATATATGTTACCTAAGGACTCCCAAACAAAATTTTGATATAGTATTAAGCAAACTATAGCAGAGTACTAAATACAAAATGTCCACACTTCTATATAATGTGACAAAAAAAACCTGCTTCATTAGGAGCTAATTACTTGTATCTGAAAAAGACATACTAAGATATGCCATAAATTTGTTTTATATTATGCTTCAATAATACATTAGAGTACGAAGAAAATAGCTATCACTCAGCTGGAAATCTTTTCATTTCAGGGCACTGGCATGAATTAAAAATTAACTTTACTTGTTGTGGTATAAATTATGGAGCTGAATCCTGCTTTCCTTGCTCATAAATGAGCCTCACTGTTAGTTACTGTTCACTGAAGCCAACAGAACAGTAAGGAGATTTCTGTGAACCTATTTCTTCAAACTTTTTGACAAAAATACATGTTCATATTTGTTTTAAACAAAGGGCAAGTAAAATTTTGCAAGTTGATACTAAGAAGAACTACTTACTATATCTGGTTTCCTTTTAAGATACTGATACAGCTGCAATACCCAGCTGCATATCTTTTTAATAATAATCAATCAGTTCTAGGAGATATAAATTAAAGCCATTTACAGTTGCAATCCGGGCTAAGACTCAAAACTATAAATCATACCCAGCTATATAAAACAATTGGACTCCTTAAAAATGACTAGAAATTGTGATTTTTTATATGTAAGATCACGATTCATATAATTAAAAGGACCCAAAATAATCTGTATTATTAAGGACCTATTTGAAGGCAGAAAAAATGAAAACACAGGTTACAAAACATCATAATGTCAACTGAATTTGCATATACTCATCTTAATTTGTTTCATACACATGATTAATTACTTTACAAAGTAAAGGCATGATTTGATAAGCACTCTGCACACAATACAGATTTTAGCTCTATAATTCATGCACACTGCAAAATACTATGGGACAAAATCCTTACTCAAACTCTCATGGACTTGAAGACAGGACTGAATTAAAAACTTCAGGACGCTATTCTTATGTAGTCTGCTATACTGTGTCCATACAGCACTATTTTAGCATTTGAGACTCCTTTGGTAGTTACTCTTCTTTCCTTTCCTCCCCTCTTTATGGAAGTCATAAAGGGCTTTTTCTTTGTCCTTTTTCCTTCTTTCACGATACCTGGGCATCCTCATCCACTCTTACAGCTTCAGCGTCTTTATCCTAATGAACAAGTCTCCTTTTCCACACCTATGTCCCTTTTCTCTCTAGTCCCACACCTCAACTGATTTCTCCACCATATCTTCCTGAAGATCTTGGTAACAACATAAAGTTACCAAGGCTAAAATCTATCCTATATCATAATTTTTTCTCCATCCATTTATTTGGTTGTGTAATCAACACCACCATCCTCCCAATCACCCAGGCTCAAACCCTTTTAATTCCTTTCTCCTCCCCATGCATTCAGGCCATGTCTAAATCTTTTTGTTTCTTTCTTCACAGCACACAAATCAATCCCTTTCTCTCTGCCTGACACCTACAACACTCATTCATGTCCTCATCATCGTGCGTATCAATTATTATAACCACCTTCTTAAGCCTCTGCAACATCCACATTGACTCCCTTCAGTCCATCCAAAACATATATTAGTGGCAATCTTCCTCCAGCATCAATCTAGTTGCACACAAAGTTAGATGCATCCAAATATAGCGCCTTCCTTTTCAAATCATAGTGATTAGACAAATTCACATATAAGGCATGGAAGTCAGGACAGAAAGCTAAGAAGGAACTGGACGCTTTAGAAGCTAAATGCTCTGCTCCCACTCTTTCTCCTGCTGATCTATGCTGTGGAAAGATCTAACTTCTCTTCTACCCTTGACAGGGTTGAAAAGTGACCACATATTCAGTAGTGCTACCAAAAAGCAGCTATTTAATAACAAAAATAAATCTAACCAGGACTAATTGCTGCTGAATAGAAAAACTGCCAAAAATTAATCAAATAAATCACATATAGTATACAGTAACTGCAGTGCAAATGTTGCTAATGGTCTTGTGGAGACAGAACTTCTGAGGAGTTCTACGAAGACCCTCCCGAGTAGCAGCTCTGCAACTGTTTACAGCAACATGAGTACAGGAATGCACACCTTTAGTAAAGGTTTGCTGCCAGGCTTTGAAAGTAAAAAGAAAGTAAACAACAAGGATACTATTTATTTCAGTTGTACACCACTTGCACAGGTTTTCCACAGACTTTATTCTCCAAACATACACAAATGTCACAAGTAATCTTTACCTTAATTGGCCCAACATAGCAAGAACCCTTAATTGTTGAAATTGTTACTTGAGATTCTTCTAACTGAGCCATTATATCTTCAGCAGATGAAATAATCATGACAGTTGAAGTTTCAGAGCAGTGAGGAGATAAATGGAAATTAGTTTTATTCCAAAGGTTAATTATCTTATTCAGCATTACTTCAAGGGTAGCTTCATTGGTTGCTGTTACTGATACATCAATTATTTCTTTCTTGTACTGAAGCAACTAAAGAGGAAAACTGTATTACGCGGGGTTGAACAATAGATAAACAAGTGATAATACAGATATTTTACTAAATAACTGGAGTATGAATTCCTGCAAAATATACAATATCCCTATAAAAGTTGCAGAAGTGGAGCAGCAGTAGCAGTAGTAGTCGTAGTAGTAGTAGACTGGACTATATATTTAAAAGCTAACTGTAAAACTTTAATCCTAAATACAGCTGTAATAAACTAATTATAATCACATTTTACAACAAAAACGTTAATCAGTTCCTGAGTCAGGTATAAATAATGTAACATATATTTACATTGAGTTGCAGAACATCCTCCAAGGTAAACTTTTTATCCCAAGAAATGGATTGCCCAATAATATACTGTATAGCCTCCCAATGCCTTGGTTGAAGACATGGACTTCTTAAAAACACAATCACAGATAGGCCTTCTTTAAAATCCATTAGTGACTGCTTCACACCTATTATAATATTATTTTCGGGTAAACCTTGGAAAATATAAAATGTTTGCAATATATCAGACTTATTTCAGTTTGCGTAAGCAGATATATATACTTAATAGTAATGTTGTAACACAAAATATTTTTCTAATTATTTTTCTTTAGCATCCTACTAACTGTGCTCCATTATCATATTAATTTGTTCCATTGGCATCATTTATAAGAACATATTAAAATACAATAATGAAACATATCTATAGTTTTTTGATTTAATTTTATTCAAATGGTCATGGCTTTTTGAATAATTTGGACATCAATATCCTCATGTTCTATGATTTAAAGAAGTCCAAACCCCTCTTTATCCCCCACAAAGGAGAAGAACCAGGAATATTCTTTAAGTTTAAAAGCTATTATGAATGCACCACAAATTCAACATATTTGCATCTCATAACTTGATTTTGTAGAATAAGGAAACAGTGGTGAAAATCAGTGCAGACCTATTAAAATAACTGAAATTATTCTAATTTATGCCAGTTGAGGATCTAGCCCATAATTTCTAAATATTTTGTTTCCCTCAAGACATTGATGAATGGCTACAAGCCTCAGCTAGTGATTTTAGTATTTTTACCTTTTTCTAGAATCTGTATTGTCTGCATAAATCTGTTAACATCCTTTTGTATTAAATCTACATCAAGGTTCTCAAAAAGCGTATGTTTCCACCTAAAAGAAAGCTTTCCCCATTCCTCTAGTGAGTCCCACAAGAGTTTTCGTAAAGCTAATTCACTTTCAACTTCAGAGAGCTCTTTATTCACTCTCTGAGAACTTGAATCTCCAACTTGACTCTTCTGTGACATCCTTTCCAATGACACTGATCTCATGTCAGCAATGGAACTGTCAAAGAGATCCTGGTAATTTGCATAACTTCTGGATTTGTTACAAATAACTGCAGCTTCTTCCACAAGACTTTGGATCATCTCTTTAGCTGTCTTAGGCAATGTTTTGCTAAGGAGGAGAACTGGATTTCTCACCTATGTGACATAAAAATGTGTTAAAATGTGTTCTAAGAATGACGAAGTACAGAGCCTACTATTAGTAACCAATTAATTACAGTACTCATATAAAACTTTTAAAATATGTTCAAAGTCAAATATCTGAAAAAATATTGAATTCTTTATGAATTTCTACCTTTTACCACATCATTTTGTTAGTTTGTTCTGCTGCATGCACATGCAATCTATCAAAAATCTACACTTACCAGAGGAAGAAAGTGGTATATGTAAGTCTTAAATTTATTTTTTTTATTGTGACATTAAACCAGAAAGGATTAAGCAACTAGCAGGTTAATTGACCCAAATTCAACATTTAGAGACATATAAGTAGAAAATGATTGTGGTTTTGTGTATTTACATACATATTGTTAGAGGCTGACAATATAACCAAACATTTTCCATCTATGGCGGTATTCTGTTAATCCAAAGATCAAAAGGACGTGTTAACATTTAGATGAACTGTGAATGTAGTAATATCACTGTCTTAATTTCTCTTTGAACTATGTATTAAACTATCTGTAAATGGAGGGAGGGGAGATGGGCAGTTTTTGTTAATCCATGTAGTTAATTACTGGTGATGCTTAAGAAATAGAAGGTCTACTTCAAAGTTACGATAATTGTCTATTGTTCACCCAAGGACAGCATGCTGTCAAGAGGCTGCTAGACAACTATAAAAAGAACTCTAGAGCCCTGATCCTGTCATCTCAGATCTGCATAAGCTTCATCAGGGGAAGTTTGAATCACAAGATTGAGGTCTCCAGACCCTTCTGGATCACCCTGATATTGAACATTGGACTGTAACCTATGGACTAATTCTGAAAGAACTCTTTGTAACTCTAAAGCTCACCATCCCTACTATGAAACTGGCCAAAGAACTCTACTCTATCTGTACGCATAATGATCTTTTAAC
Organism: Lepidochelys kempii; assembly: GCF_965140285.1. Classification (NCBI taxonomy): domain Eukaryota; kingdom Metazoa; phylum Chordata; order Testudines; family Cheloniidae; genus Lepidochelys; species Lepidochelys kempii. The sequence goes on from NC_136382.1 coordinate 159,918,329, forward strand.
CAATACTCTCTCTACTTTTCAAATACATTTTAGTTTAGTTAATAAGAATTGGCTGTAAATGTGTATTTGGGTAAGATCTAAGATATTCATTAATCTGGTGGGTAATATGTCCGATCCTTTGGGATTGGTATAACTTTTTACATGATCAAGATTTTCAGGAATCCTCATCATATTTGACTTCGCTGTCTGGGTGGGAGTCCAAAGCTGTGTTGCTTTAAGGGAACTATGTTTTGGTTTCTGGATAACAAGTAAGGTATTGTAGAAGCGGTTCCGTTGCTGGCTTGGTGATTTTCAGTATTAGAATACCCACCAGTTTTGGGGATTGTCTGCCCCATTTTTTGCAGTTTGCCCTAATTGAGCAATCTCAGCGTGGCCCCCCCCCCAGGCACCATTATTAATTACTTTTTTGTACAGTAGTATTGCACTAGCTGTGTTTAGCCCAGGGGCAACTCAACTAGTATGTTGTGTTCAGACAGTAATCATTTGAATAAATTTGGTTCAAATTTTGAATTAACATTTCTTGTGTGCACATCCGTATCACTTTAAGTGCATGCACGGTGTGCATCTACATATTGAATATTTATTAACTTGTTTATTTTTCAGGAGATGTTTCCATTTTCCAAAAATGGAGTTGGTGGCAATAATTGAAAACATTAGTTATATCTCTATATTTCCAGAATGTTTTGACCCCAATTCAGCAAAGCACTTAAGTATGTGCTTAACTTTAAGCATGTTTTAAGTCCAACCTGATTCAGCAAAACACTTAAGCACGTGTTAAAGCTCCATTAAAGGTCCATTAACATCCACTTATGCCTCGATGCCTATAAAACATTTGACTATTCTTGGGCAGCTAGTGTGCTGTGACCACTGTTCAACATGCTCATAAAGGATAGGATAGGATTAAAATTCAAAGTGATTTGGACAAACTGGAGAAACGGTCTGAAGTAAATAGGATGAAATTCAATAAGGACAAATGCAAAGTACTCCACTTAGGAAGGAACAATCAGTTGCACACATACAAAATGGGAAATGACTGCCTAGGCAGTAGTACTGCAGAAACGGATCTAGGGGTCATAGTGGATCACCAACTAAATATGAGTCAACACTGTAATACTGTTGCAAAAAAAGCAAACAACATATTAGGATGTATTAGCAGGAGTATTGTAAGCAAGACACGAGAAGTAATTCTTCCACTCTACTCCATACTGATTAGGCCTCAACTGGAACATTGTGTCCAGTTCTGGGCATCACATTTTAGGAAAGATGTGGACAAACTGGAGAAAGTCCAGAGAACAACACAAATGATTAAAAGTCTAGAAAACATGACCTCTGAGGGAAGACTGGAAAAATTGGGTTTGTTTCGTCTAGAGAAGAGAAGACTGAGAGGGGACATGATAACAATTTTAAAGTACATAAAAGGTTGTTACAAAGAGGAGGGAGAAAAATTATGGTTCTTAACCGCTGAGAATAGGACAAGAAGCAATGGACTTAAATTGCAGCAAGGGCGGTTTAGGTTGGACATTAGGAAAAACTTCCTAATTGTCAGAGTGTTTAAGCACTCGAATAAATTGTCTAAGGAGGTTGTGGAATCTCCATCTTTGGGGATTTTTAAGAGTAGGTTGGACAAACACCTGTCAGGGATGGTCTAGATGATACTTAGTACAGCCTTGAGTGCAGGGAACTGGACTAGATGACCTCTCGAGATCCCTTCCAGTTCCATGATTCTAACTCATTGTCACCTTGCACTTCCACTAACTGTCCATCTCGTCTGTCTTAAATACAGATTGTACACGTTCTTTTGGCCAAGAACAGTCTTTTTGTTTGTACATCACTTAACACAACAGGGACTGGTCTCTGGGTGGTACTGCAATACAAATAAATATACAAACATAGTAAATGGAACTTATGCATATGCATAAGTGCTTTATTAAATTGGGGAATTTATGAATATTACATAATTAATCCTAATACCTCAGTCTGCTACAAAAGTATAATTACCCACACATTATACATAGGGAAAATGAGATATATAACATTAAGCAATTTGCACAAGGTCACAATATGAGCCAGAGTGACAGTTAGGACCAGGTTTCAGAGTAACAGCCGTGTTAGTCTGTATTCGCAAAAAAAAAAAAAGGAGTACTTGTGGCACCTTAGAGACTAACCAATTTATTTGAGCATAAGCTTTCGTGAGCTACAGCTCACTTCATCGGATGCATACTGTGGAAACTGCAGAAGACATTATATACACAGAGACCATGAAACAATACCTCCTCCCACCTGCTATTACCAGCAGGAGAGTGGGGTGGGAGGAGGTATTGCTTCATGGTCTCTGTGTATATAATGTCTTCTGCAGTTTCCACAGTATGCATCCGATGAAGTGAGCTGTAGCTCACGAAAGCTTATGCTCAAATAAATTGGTTAGTCTCTAAGGTGCCACAAGTACTCCTTTTCAGTTAGGATCAGAATGCTTGAGTTCCTGGTTCTTAAACTCATTTTCAATCCATTAGACCAGACTGCCTCTAAAGATGAAAATATGCTGTTTTAACAGACCAGTAACTTACTTTGTTCTTGAAGTTCCTAAGTTCAGACTGTAGGTTGCCAAAATAGCCATCCAAATCTGCACTGAATTTTATAATATTGTCGTTTTTTCCTTTTTCACAAATAAGGATACTTGATTTGAGATCATGCAGACTGCGAGTAAGGGTCTGATATAAGGCAAACTGTTCAACTGGAATAAAGAAGTCATAGGCTCTTGCAATAGAATACAATTGGGAAAGTGTGTTATACTGAGTCTCTAGCATTGGCAACTCTGAGGAAATCTGGCTCAGAAAAGTCAAGTGCTCAATAAATTCTTCCACTGTTCTGAGATCTTTGTCCAGCTTTCTAAGTGCTGAATGGATAACCTAAAATAAATGAAAAATCAATCATTATATTGTTCACACACACACACTTAAATTATTTATATGGTTATATTTTTCTCTGTTTTATCATCAAAATAATCGGAGAGGAGTCAGGAACAATGCAGTTAAGAAAACAAAATGAAGTGAGAGAGAGCTGGAGGTAAATGGCTGGATATTAATTTACACTAAAGCTATGTCTAAGGGTGTGATGCCTAGCTTATGTAAACATACTCCCATTAGCTCTCATCTGAGCTAGCACACTCAAAATGGTAGCGTACAGATGGTAGCACAGAAAGCAGCAGCATGGGCTAGCTGCCTCAGTACAAACCTGCCTGAACCCCCATGGGTATGTACTTGGGGCAGCAAACCCGGGCCACTGCTGCCACAGCCGCCACAGCCCATACTACTGCAGATACACTATTTTGAGTGTGCTAGTGCCAATGAGAGCTAACACGAGCATGTGTACACACACTGGGAATCCTGGGCCTAGCTCATATTGCAGATGTAGCCTAAGACTCTTTCACACCTTTTCAGTGTAAAGTGACATACTTTAAGGCTGGACCCTTCTTTTTATAAAATGCTGCCACTAAAAAGAACATTTACTTACATTACAGGTAACTAGTTATTTGAGATGTGTTGTACCCATGTATTCCACGTGTGGTATGCACAGGCCCCATGTACATAAGACCAGAGTTTTTTGACCAGTAGTGTCCTTTGGGGGCTGTGGCTTATGTCCTATGTATTCTCCAATGCGCCATAGCCAATGGCTTAAAGTGCAGGGCATCCGTAACCACTCCCCAGTTCCATCACTAACACTGTCTCCCAATTAGCAAGAACTCTACAATAGTGGGGAGAGGGTTGGGTGTGGCACAGATGTACAGAAAGCATATCAAAGAACCGGTTACTACTTATTATAGGCTAAGTAACTGTTCTTTCCTCTTCGAGTGAACGTCCACAAGTATTCCACTTCTATTGACTCACAATAATAACTTGTGTCCCGAGGTGGTTGCTCAGAATCTGGGATGACGACTACAGGAAAGCTCTGTCACAGTGGGCATCAGGTCTGGGACCTTCTACCAAGGAGTTATGCTGAGTGGAGGTGTGAACTGAACTCCAGATATGAGCTTTGCAATCTCTGAAGTTGCGACATGTCAAAGAGATGCAGCAGAGGCAGCCTGGGCTCTGATTGAATGAGCCCTAACTTGTTCAGGTGGCTCTAAATGGACCAGCTCATAGCATTAACATAGTTCAAGACCTATTTTGACATTCTGAGTGGACATAGGTCGTCCCTTCATTCTATCAGCAAATGATAGAGACAGTCAAGATTCCCTGAATAGCTACGTTCTCTCTCTAAATAGAGAGATACTTGAAAATGTCGAAGGTATTAAGTTTGGCATCCCACTGAGTAGTGTGAGGCTTGGAGAAGAAGATAGGTAGGTGAATCATTGATTAAGATGCAAATCAGAAACCACATTAGGTAAGAAGCTTGAGTAAAGTCTCAGTCACTTTGTCTTTGTGAAGTACTATGCAGGGAGGTCCCACCATAAGGGTCTGAATATCCCCTATTCTTCTGGTCAAGGTAATGCTACTAAAAAGGCAGTCTTCATAGACAGGTAGTACAAAAAGGAAGTTAACTCACCTTCTGCAGTAACGATGGTTCTTCGAGATGTGTGTCCCTATGGGTGCTCCACTGTACGTGTGCTTGCATCGCTGCACTTCTGATCGGAGAACTTTGGTAGCAGTGTCCATGAGGCCAGCACATGCACCCTCCCTCACTCATGGTCTGCCTCGAGGTTACCTAGCAGCACGGGGGCGAACCCCCCTCACTTCCTTCTCTACTGCAGAGCCCATTAGGGAGAACTCCGAAGTAGAGGGGAGGAGGGCGGGTTATGGAGCAGCCATAGGGACACACATCTCCAAGTACCATCATTACTGCACAAGGTAACTTCTTCTTTGAGTAAGAACCCTATGGGTTCTTCGCTGTAGGTGACTTCACAGCAGTATCCCTCATGGAGGGTTGGGACTTTGAAGTGGAGTCTGTTACTACAGAGAGTGCTGACAAGCTGAAGATGGCATCAGAACCTGAATCTCCAGTAATCGCATAATGTTCTGCGAAAGTGTGGGCAGAGGCCCAAGTCACTGCTCTGCAGATTGCTGAGATAGGGACATCTTTAAGGAATGCAACCGAGGTAGAAACTGACCTTGTGGAGTGCGTATGAACTCCGTACGGAGGCAGTAGGTTGTGTCCTTCATAACAAATATTAAGGCAACGGACGACCCATTTGGATAGTCTTTGAGTCGGTATCACAGAGTCCTTGGATCTTTCTGTGAACCAAAGTAAGAGCTTAGCAGATTTCCTAAAGTCCTTAATTCTGTCCAAGTAGAATGCTAGTGCTCTTCTAACATCTAGCACATGCAGAATCATCTCCCTGTTGTCATGAAGTGGTTTTGGGGATAAACAGGGAGTTAGGTCTGTTGATTCATATGGAAAGTGGAGGCAACTTTAGGGAGTAACTTTGAATGCAGCCTCAGAGTTACTTTGTCTTTAAAAGAAACCATGCATGGTGGGTATGCCATTAGGGCCATTATTTCTCCTATGCACCCAGCTGAAAGAAAGAAGTGAGGTGAGGTGATGGCTATTAGAAATGGCATCTTCATGGACAATGTAAGAGAGAGCAAGTTTCCATGGGTTCAAAGGGAAGTCTAAGTTAAGGTCCCAGGTTGGAGTGGGTGGTCTCACGTTTGGGAAGAGATTCCCAATTCCCTTAAGGAATCTACATATCAGTGGATGAGCGAACACCAAGTATCCATCTAATGGTGAAAAGCTGTTGTGACTACAAGATGTACCTTAAGGGAGCTGAGTGAGAGTTTTTACCTCTTGAGGTCTAAAATGTAGTCTAAAATCAGAGAGAGAGAAAACAAGGTTGAGTCTGTGTGCTTAGAATGACACTAAATTTGGAATAGTTTTCATTTTTGAAGGTAAGTCCATCAAGTGGTCGGCTTTTGGCTGTGTAGCAACACATCTTTCACCTCGTCAGAGCATTCTACCTCTAAAACTTGGAACCAAGAAGAAGCCAAGCCTGTACACCGAAGACCTGCAGGTTGGGATGAAGAATCAGCCTCTTACTTCATCCCAACAGACAGCAGGTGGGAAATGGGCCTAAGAGGAACCTGAGGACATACTGCCATCTGTGTCAGGTAAGGGAACCAGACTTGCCTTGGCCAGGAGGGGGCAATCAGAATAACTCATTTTGTCTCGCTGAATTTTCAACAGAACCTTCGACAGACGAGGAAATGGGAGAAAGGCATACAAGAGGTCCCTGTCTCATGCAAGGATGCGGGCATCTCCAGGTGAATGTTTCCGCACGTCGGGACTAGAACAGTAACAAGCACATTTCTTGTTCTGGTAAGTAGTGGAGAGCTCTGTAGTCGGGGTTCCGCAAAGGTAAATATGTCTTGAAGCACCTCTGAGTTCAGTTCCCATTCATGGTCATGATAAGAGTTCCGAATAAGATTGTTGGCTGTCATGTTCTGTATCCCTAGCAGAGATAGCTGAGATGAGCACATTGTGAAAGATGCACCAATTCCAAAGTTTGAGTGCTTCCATGTAGAGGGAGGGAGATCTGGTGCTCACTAGTGATTTATGTAAAACCTACAGGTCATATTGTCCATCATGACCTTAGTGTGGGTGTTCTTGATGAAAGGCAGAAAGTGTGCACATAGGTTCCTGATGGCCCTTAGCTCCAAAAGATTGCTGTGGAGGGTTGCTTCTGTGGAAGACCAATTGCCTTGAACTTCGCAGTCATGTAGGTGAGTTCCCCAGCCTATTAGTGAGTTCCCCAGCGTATTAGGGAGGCATCTATTATTAGAGTCAGTGTCAGTTACACGAAAGGAACACTTGCTTGAACATTGGCTGGGTCTGTCCAACAGTCCAAAGAGTGCTTTACTGTGGAGAGTAGTGATAGCAGTTTGTTTAGTCTGTTCCTGTTTGGGGAATAGACAGAAGTAATCCACATCTGAAGATGCCTCATGAACATCCAGGTGTTTGGGGTGTTGAAGGTGCATGCTGCCATATGACCTAGCAGTTGCAGGCAGTTCCTGGTCATTGTTTGAGGGCTGGACTGAACTATCTCTATGGGATTCGTAAGGGTGATGAGTCTGTGTAGTGGGAGGAACACTCTTGTTTGTACTGCATTGAGGCCTGCACCAATAAACTCCAGTCGCTGTACCGGGGTCAGTGTTGATTTCTGTGAGCTGAGGTGTAGACCCAGTTGCACAAATGTGTGGATGGTCATCTGGGTGGCTTGTACGGCATTCTGAAATGAGGGATCCCTGAGGAAGCAGTTGCCTAGGTATGGATAGATCACAATGCCGAATGTTCGCAGGCGCACCGCTATGATGGAGAGAACCTTGCAGGATATCCTGTGCGCAGATGAGAAGCCAAATGGGAGCACGCTGTACTGATAATGGTCCTGCCCGAAGAAAAACCATAAGAATCTCCTGTGTGACAGTGGTATCGGGATGTGGAAATAGGCATCTTGTAGGTCGTGGACCAAAACCTAATCTCCTTGCTCTAGAGCTGGAATAATGGCTGCTAGAATGACCATCTAGAACTTTTGCACCTTCACATGTGTGTTTAATACCCTTAGATCTAGAATGGGCTTCCACCCTCCCTTTGCCTTGGGAATCAGGAAATAATGGGAGTAAAATCCCTTGCCCATGAGTTGTGCTGGGACTGGTTCTATGGCCCCTAGGCATAAGAGATTATCTGCTTCCTGGTGAAGCAGGTTCTCATCAGAAGCGTCCCTGAAGAGGGGCAGGGAAGGAGTGGGGGGGATGAGGGAGGGATGTGAATTGAATGGTGTAACCCTTCAAATTAATCTCCAAGACCCACCCATCAGAGGTAGTCTTCACCCAACTGCTGCGAAAGAGGGCAAGGTGACTTCCGAAGGGGTATGACAGAGTAGATGGCAACTCATGTTGCAAGTTATAGTTGTTCAGACCCTCAACCAACCCATCAAAAAAGTGTTTAGAAGAGGCAGTCTCAGAGGTCACTGGTTGAGGTATTGACTGCTTCTGAACCCTGGGCCTCCTACATTGTGGCTCATAATAGTGCTGAGACTGTGGGTATTGAGGAAGTCATGACCTGTGCTGTGGCTGAGCACTACATTTTCCCTTCTGTACCTTCCATTCCCACATAGTAAATTCTTAGGGAGCGTGATGTGACCTAGAAATCCTTCAAGGTATGGAGAGAAGAGTCTGTCTTCTCCGTGAAGAGCTCGAGCCCTTCAAACAGGAGATCTTCCATCATCATCTGCAGCTCTTTGGGCAACCCAGAAAGGTGTTGCCAAGAAGCCTGCCTCATTACCACTACCGTGGAGATTGAGCACACCGCTGTATCAGCTGCGTCCAGTGCTGTCAGTAACGTCGTTCTGGCTACTAACTGACCCTGTCTGACAATGGCCTGAAACAACTCCTTTTGTGTCTCTGGTAAATGTTCCAGAAATGTACTGAGTTTCCTATAATTAATAAAATCATATTTGGCCATCACAGCTTGGTATTTCACAACTCTAAATTACAATGTTGCAGACCAATATGCCTACCCTCCAAAGAGATCTAGTCTTTTCCAATCCTGTTTGTATGAGGTCAACCTGCCATGATGTTGCTTGCCTCGTGCATTAACCGCATCTACTATGATGGAATTGGGTTGCGGATGTTGAAATAGGAAGTCTACCTCTTTGGGAGGGATGTAGTATTTTTGGTCAGCTCTCTTAAAATCATCACCTACTGATTGGGGGGAGGTTTTACAGCCTCATCTGGTGGAAATGGGGACAAGTTTGCTGGGAGGAGTTTGCTGAGGGAGGCTTCCCTTTCAAGCCCTTCTTCCTCTTGTGCAAAAGCTTCTTCCTCCCCTGGCTCAGGGGCTCTGGACAATGAGGCTGTAGAAAACTGTCTGGTGGACTCTCTCTGAGAGATACTGGATGGTCATGATATGTAAGTCACCCAAGGATCCCAATACCGCCACTGGGGGGAAGGGTATTAGGTAGTGGGGTTGCCCCAGTGGGCCCATACCATGATCATGGATTGGCTCGATGGAATTGAGGAGTGCCCTCGTATTGTGACAGCAGGCCACAATGAGAGACCAGGAAAATGACATCCTCTTTGTCACTGGGTAAGAGTGGCGCTGACCAGGCTATTAGTGACATGGCCTCATGCAGAGGGTGATTCCGGGTGCCAGGATGTGCTCGATACCAGGGCCCCAGTACCAACTAATGGGGATTGTGGTTATTTCCCAACCATCAGGTCTCTAGGGTACCAGAACTCTTGTGGTACCGTGGGCTCGTTATTTGAGTGTCTGTGGTACATTATTGGTACTGATGGCTGAGAAGGTGCAGAGCATTCCCTAGATGGGAGCTTTGTCACATCCGGTACCAAAGGTTTACTTGGTGCAGCTCTTTTAGAGATGGTACAGAAACTTTTTGTCCTTAGGGGGTGCTACCGCTGCCTCAGAACCTGACTCCTGGTGCCTCCAGGCAGTGCAGCTGAGCTCACAGCAGAAGCATCCTGATACTTCTGGGTACCGCCAGTACCAATGTGGCTGCAATGGCGAACCCCTCTAGCTGGCCAACAACTCAGTTTGGGGGCTTTGAGCCCTTTTTCTCAAGCCTTTATAGGGAGAATCTGCTGGTCTTTTCTGCAACTCTACTCCTTTGACACTGAAGGCTTTGGGGATGATCCAGGGTCTACATGGGAGTCCCCTGGAGGCAGAAGTGTCTTCAGCTCCTGGTTTTTGTGAGACCTTGGCTTTAGCTGGTGGCAGAGGGACTACTTCTGCACTGAACACAGTGAGAGTGTTTTCTCCATTACAGGAATTGACTCCTTGAAGGAGAGGCACCTCTTGAAGCCCAGCTGGGCATGCCCCTGGGGGGAGGGCTATCACCCTCTAGCAGTGAGGAATGCAGAAGAGAGTTATTTCTCCCTCCTCCTCCTCTTTTTTTTAACTGAAAGAATTAGAGAATCTTCTAAATGCCCCTAGCAGGGAGGTGGGGAATCCCCCTAGACAGGGTGGGAAATGTAAACTAAAGTTCTTTTCTTTCTTTCTATCCCAACAGCTAAACTGAAAACTCAGTGATGAATAGTTTTTTCCTCCCAAAGAGGTCTAGATGTTTAGTATCCTTGTAAACTGATGAGGACCTTTTCTGTTGCTTACTCTTCTTACTTGCTGCTTGAGAGAGTTTGGGACAGGGTCTGAGAAGAGATAATCTGCCCCTTTAGCTGGTACATATTTTTTCTGCTCTTCCAGGTGCAGGGGCAATGGTGGCCAGAATCTGTGACACAGTCTTTGCTGGCTCTCAGACTGCCTCACTGATAAAGAGGGCAGCCTTATTCGGAATCAAGCTATGATGGATATCCAATAATTTCTGAGGAGCCTCCTACACTTCTAGTGGTATCTTGAGGGGCTTCAGCAGTCCTTTTTGACAATTTTCAGGAACTGAAAGCAAAGCTCATACCATTGCCTCGTTGGGTGAAAATGACAGGACCAGTGGAGCTGAGATGTCCCCTTGTTCCAGCTGACTGACTTCATCTGACTGTTTCTCCTGTCTAGGAAGCGGAGAAGGAGCCTCCTTGGATTAAAACGGCCTTCTGTGGCCTTATGTCATGCTCACTACGTGGTCCCAGAGAGGGATGTCTTGTATACAGGTCCCAGGAAATTCAATAGGCACACTGAGATGTTTCAGAGGGGAAGGGAGCAGGAGCCCCGCAGGGAGCATACCGTATCCTATGAGACTGACAGTCACTAACAAGGGAGTGCTGAGACCAATGTTTCTCTAATTTTTTCCATCCATGTGTTGGAATAAATTTTGTTTTATGCACCGAGGTAATGTGTGAATGTGCACCACCAGTAGAAATAAAAAACCTAGATATAATATACATATTTTGAAAAGTTACCATAGGAATAATTACTCCAGCTGGGACAGGTTAGGCATTTTAGAACTCACTACTCAAATAATTAAATTTACGTGTAAGAGAGAAATAAAAATTATGAAATGCATAGACCAGTCAAAAAACTAAAATAACAACACTTTGAAAGAATAAAATTACATAATATATGTGCATTGCAGGAAGTACCAAGAAGTAACCAAGTGTGTTGGGAGGTGAGTGAGACACAGACACAGTGTGTGTGTGAGACACACAGAGACTGTGTGAACTGGATGCTGGAGAAGTTTCTGAGAGACACCATGTGCTGTATCTTTAAGGCACTCATTGAAAGCTCTCCTGCTCCTGAGCCGTCCCCCCTGCCCCTGCCCCGCAGAGATGGGGTACATGGGCAGGGGGGAGGGGGAGAGACAGAGTGAGTGAGTGAGAGAGATTGTGTGTGCTGACTCCTAGGGAAGTCTCAGAGATTGCGCGCTCTCTTTAAGGCACTCACTCACAACCTGGAAAGCTTGTTCAGACCTCAGCAGCGCTCCTGCCCTACTCTGTGGAGATGGGGTACAGGGGTGGGGGAAGGACACCCCGATATCAGCACCCTCCCTCCCCTCCCCACTCTGCACAGCCAGCAGGATGATCCTGGGAGTAGCTGCAGGAGCAACATGGCTGCAAAGAAGTGGGGGGTGGAGGGAAAGGGCACCTAAACACACATTGCCAGATGTACATGGCTCTGCTAATCAAGTGTGTGCAGTTTAGAGGGAACACAGACTGAGACATTCCTAGATACCCCATTTGAACTAATGTCCTTTGAACTGAAGGTGATGTATTTCCACTGGCTATGAATTCAGAGAAGGAACAGGAGACCTCTCAATGGCAATGCCATTGGTTCCAGAGAGGAATGGGTCTTACCTTGATTCGTGGATGGTACAGGGAAGGAATACTGTACCACTAATGGAACTATTTTGCTACTTGATATTACTGTAAATTCCCTGAGAAAAACAGGGATTACAATTGTTTATAGACCATTAAGTCTATACTGTGTACTGCGACCCTCCCCAGCAGTATGTTTTGAGTTCCCTAAATCACTGTGGGGCTGGAGGTGGGACTGGGGAAGAGACCTGGCTGGTAGCTCCTACCCTGCATTGGGCTCAGCTGCTAGTCCCGGCTGGGCTGGGGAGGATGGGACTTCCTCTTCCCCTGCACAGCATCTGGGCTGGGTCAGACCCACCCACAGATTTCTCCCCTGGCTGCAGAAAGCTCTGCAAAACCCCCTCCCCACACCCATTGCGCCTCAGCTGCAGGGGGAGGGATCCCTCTACAGGGAGCCACTTCCGCATCTGCCCAACCCCCATGCATCCAGACCCTCCAGACGAGCCTCACCTCCCCACACTCAGAAACCCCCTGATGAGCCCCACTCCCGCTGCACCTAGACCACCCTGACAAGCCCCCCACACCTGGATCCCCATCCCACTAAGCCCCACTCCCTGAGCATCTGGAACACTCAGTGAGCCCCCCACACCCAGACCCCGCCCACCAAGCTCTATCCGCCCCCACACTGCTGAGCCCCAATCACCTTCACCTGGTCCCCCGCAACAAGCCCCTGTACATCCAAATCCCCCGCCCCCTCACCTGGCTCCCCAATAGACCCACCTGCACCCAGACTGCCCCACACAGAACCCTCTTAAACCACACCTGGATTCCCCCTACTTAAGCCCCTCCACACTTGGATCCTGCCTTGCTGAGCCTGCCTGCCCACACAGAGGGGTAACTAATCTGATCAACAAACAATATATACACTACTAGTTGTGTAAGCAGTGTCAGGATGAGCTCCACCCTGACATCTGGTGGTGAGGTGTGGCAAGTTGTGGAAAAGAACTTCAGGGGCTGATCTCATTTGCATAGGCACACCCACCACGCCTAGAATGAGACCATAGCTGCCCAAATGGTCACTTTGGCTGCTGTGGGATCCCCAGTGTCTCTGTTATTGGGGCAGGAAGAATAAATTGTTATTACCCTGATTATGGGAACTGTGCTTGGAACTGTACGTGGCCTTTTGTTACAATGGAGGGATTCACCATCATCTAAGTAGCACTCGCTAGGCAAGGGTCATGGGTTCCAAAACTGTGTGAATAGAGAGAGGCTGGGGACAAGTATTAATACTTGGTGGTATGGGCCCCTTGGTGAGGGCCTTACATGCTGATTGCACTTCCTCCTCTCTCCACTGTGGAATATCAGAGCTAATTTTGATTTCATTAGAAGTCTAGTTATAGGCTGCTGAGCTCACTTTGGGCTGACAGTGCACCAGCACTGGGGCTCCCCTACTATAAGCTGAATTCACCTAAGCGCTGAAATCACTGAGTGTTGTGTTAAGTAGTGGGGGAGCCTGAAGATATATTGTGGAGCAGTTTGCGGGACGGCTGGTGAAGCAGTTCAACACGGAGCACTGTGTGGATGGCAGGAGCTGCTTGTGGGCCGTGGAGCTGAGCGAAGGAGTTCGTGGGGCGGCTGGCGGAGCGGAGCGCAGCTGAGCGAAGGAGTTCGTGGGGCGGCTGGCGGAGCGGAGCGCAGCTGAGCGAAGGAGTTCGTGGGGCGGCTGGTGGAGCGGAGCGCCGCTATGGGGCGGTCAGCTTCAGATCACGTAAGGTGCCTCTTACCCCTGTCCCATTTCCACCCAGGTTGGGAGGTAAAGCTCCACCGATAAACTTTCGAACTCTGGGGCTGCCCTGACCAGGGACAGAGACTTTTGGGGCATTGGACTTTTGGGGTTGCTGGACTCAAGAACCAAAGGGAAAAGGGCATGCCCCAATTTGTCTGGGGTGGGGTTGTTTTTGCTCATGGGTTGTGTTATGAATCCGGTTGGTGGTGTTTCCCCAACATAATGCCACATTGTTTCTCTCTGTTATTAAAAGACTTTTGCTACACTCAGACTATGTGCTTGCGAGAGGGGAAGTATTGCCTCTTGGAGGCGCCCAGCGGGGGGTGGTATATATTTGTCCCAGGTCACTGGGTGGGGGCTCGAGCCGGTTTGCATTGTGTTATTGGAATGGAACCCCTAGATATTGAACCCGGCCCTTGTTGCTGCCAACTCTGACGGGCAGAAGGGTTACAGTTGAATAACTATATACAACTACAAAGAGAAGCTAAGCTCAGACTAGCTATGGACACTAGTGCTCTGTCTCAGACCAAGGGTGGTGAGAAGGAACTATAGTGGCAGTTGGTCCTGCATAGCCCTTTTTAGCCTTGGTATGGTGATAGGTAGGACACATGCACAGACCAATGGACACTGCTAGCAAAAACTTCCATTCACAGGCACATGGAGCACATGTACAACCTAAAACAGAATGCAAATAGAGACTAGCACTCAAAGAAGTAATAAGCTACCTCCATCCATGAAGCAGATCTCTCAGGTGTCCAGGAGGGAGATCATGAACCAGTAACGGTGCTGAGGTCTGTGCCAGAGAAGGTAACTTCTTGGCAGAAAAAAGTAGCAGAATGTCAGCTTGGTCAGTTACCATTAGATGTCTCAGTACCTCGAGCTGGGTGGGTACCACAAATAGAGGCTCAGGCAGCAAGGTCTCAGGAGGAAGTACAGTCAGTACCAGAGAGCAATAACTGCTCACACCCTACACCAGTGCCATAGGTAGATTCTTCTGGGTGTGGTCCTTTGTTACTGGGATTTTCAGAGTCAGAAACAGTACATTCATGCGCACAAAGCTCTCATGCTGAGCTCTTTGGAGCTGACTCTTTCAGTACCAAGCACTTCAGTCCACAATTGCTAATACCAGACTTCTCCGTGGCATCTGGAGACTGAGCACAGATGTTGTGATGACTGCTTGATGTTAAGGCATCAATGGGAACGGTTACAGGCTTTGAACTGCCTGCTGTATTGGACTTGCTCAGTGCCAGAGATGCACATCTGTGTCTCCAGTGACCATGGGATTGGTACTCTTTGAGGTCTCTCTATTCAGAAAATTGACCTGAGGACACTGAAGAGATACTGGCCAACCCCACTGGAAAAGAGAGGGACTTCCTCAAAACAAAATGAGTTCTGGAGCTCAAAGTGAACCGCTGACTTACTGGAGTGCTTTCAGAGACAGTACGGTCTGATCAGATATATTTCTCATGCTCAGGAGTCAACAAAGCCATTGTGGAGCTCTTAAGGAGGAATGTTTTCAGGTGACCCTGGATTTTTGGGTCCTTTTTAGAAAAGGAACAGCATACAGAGCACTTGTGTGGTATATGCACATCCCCCAAACAAAAAGGCTCTTACATTGTCTATTGTTGATAGAAATGGCTTCCTCACAAGAGGGACAGGTCTTGGACTCCACAGTGTCTAAGGGTCTGGTGACAAGAGCACATGGACTTACAATAAAGCTCAAAGGTTTTGGGTTTTTACAGTGTATATATACAGCCAATGAGCTACAACGAATGAAACTAACTACATAAACTACAGCTAACTAACTATGAGAATTAAATTGCACATTGGCATGACACTGCAGATGTTCGGTCTCACAGCCACAAATGGAAAGAAGGAACTGGAGTGCAGTTTTGCCCACCCCATCCTTTATATCTAAACTATGGGGCACCGATCTTCAAAGATATTGGCCTCATGCTATGCACCATAAATGCCGTACATGTGGACAACCACTTGAAGAACTGGAATTGTTTTTTATAAAAATAATTTTGAAGATGACACATCCCCCAAGCATAGCTTCCTAGAGTCTGCAAAGTGTAAAGAGCACAATACATTATGAAGTCCAATATGGATCTTGCTATGCAAAACTCCTTTTCCAGAGCATGTCTTAGATTATGTGGAACGGTACTAATGAAAGGCGATTGATCAGAGGGATGGATGGATCTGACAACTAGAAAATAAATAATCTTCTTGGAAACTGAGGAAATTTGCTATGGTAAACAGAAAAATAAAAAAATGTAGAACCCTATATGACTTTTTAGAGTAACTTTTGAAAAGAACCATAGTTTAAGGTTTCCCTTCACAAACGTAAAAATGATCATTTTAATTATATAATCTTTTAATGACATCATAGCAACTAAGCAGTATTTGATTTCATGATATTGTTGATTAATATATGTGTGGAATAATACCATACATACTATATGCTATATAACATTTTCATTTATTAACCCTAAATGTGTGTGCAATAAAAATGATCAAGTCACTTACTTCTAAGAGATGCGAGTTCCTTGTTTCAACTATTGCATACAATGATGAACGTATTATATTAAGCAGGCTTTCAAAATATGGCAGGCAGTTTGTTTGATAGTTAACACTTCTGACCTTAATCATATGAATGCGTCTTTCAATAGTCATACATATAATCTTGTTTACATCATCTGTATACTTATTTAAGATGCCTGTGAAATCATGTGATGATAATTCTCGTTGTAGTGTTAAGATTTCCATATTCATAGATTTAGCTTCATCCACCATAGCACAGTATCGCATAAAGTTTCTGCTATAAGATTCAACTTGTTCCATTGAACTACTAAGAATAGACAGTAGAGTCAAAATCTGTAGATTTAATATTGTAAGAAATAGTTACAAATTTCATTTTGACAAAAGGCTGGTCTAATTAAATTTTCTCTGTTAACAGCCATTTAAATATCTATTGACCAGTTTTGTAAATTAACAATTTTTCAGAACACTAATTGTCAAAATATATAAATTGAACTTCTTTAAAAACACACAGGACCTATACCAATTCAGACTGGTATATTCACATTTAGTTTACAATTAACTCCCAAGAGTCCTTCCTAAAGACTCACTTCTAATATGATGCCCACAGAAAGTAAGTTGATAACATTTTTTCAAATATTACCAGCGCTGGGTTTCCCAGCGCATCCTATGTGTGTCTATTAGAATGTTAACTCTTCAGGGCAGGGAGTGTGTTATTTTCTGTTGTATATAGTGCCAAAAACAGGGTTAGCATTCAACATAACAGATTATTTTAAAATATACTTTTACAATCAAATGTTATGTTACTTATATACATATTTTTAACTTTGCAGCACACACTTTGTTTTGGTAGCATGGATCTGTTCCTAGAAGTAGCTCCCAATTGGGCCATGGTGGTGGATACTCTTTTCCGCACAATTCTGTACAATTTTCAGGTGACTGCATTATTTTATGTAAAGATTGAGTAATGAAGACTGACAGACGAGTATCACGACAAAATGGAATAACCTGAGCTAAAGAGAGATAATTCAAACAAATTAATTTTCTGAGACTAATCTCAGAACTCAAATTTACAATAATACATAAGCAAAGATCATAAACGGCATGCATATTCTCCACTCTCCAAATATTACACTAATATTGTACTTCCCCATATAATCTACAGCAATGATACATAATGAAGAAATCACCACACTGAACTGAATATACTGAATTAAAAATTAAGATTTCTATAGCTTGTTTATTTTCTATATATTTTATAAATTTATCATTATTTCATGGCAATCTTTGTCTCATTTCACATACAAAATCTTGGAGCACTAAAATCCTTTTTTTTCTATTAACAAATTATACTTACGTATGAATAATTCCAAGCCTCCAAAGATTAATTTGTTACTTACAAATGAGAACAATATTGATTTGGTGCACCACATATTACGCACAGGAGGTGAAATAACAGAGCATAAGGAAAATATATTGCAGAATTTATTCATCTTCACACAACAGTGATGTAAAGTATTTTAAAAGCTATTAAGATATTCTAGTAATGGAAAATATTTCTGTCTAAATTCAAGGGGTTAAATCCTGAGGCCATTGCAGTTTTTCCAGTGTAACTGAGGCCAGGATACATTTACTATGACCCCAGTTTTAACCCCTGGAGTTAAGATTAATGTGCATACACGTAAGTGCCTCCTGTGACACTGTCACTAAAAGCTAGTGTGTGCCAGTGGTAGGGACAAGTGCTATTAACATGGCAAGTATAACTGCACATATATATTTACTAATTTTTGGTGTCATGATAAAGAAAAAGAAGATACACAATGGGGCAAAATTCATCACTGGTATAAGTAGTGGCAACTCTTGTGAAGTTAATAGAAGTGCTCCCACTATGCCAGGAATGAATTTGGCCTTTGGTATCTAAATATTCAATATATGCAAGTATAAATGTAATTATTATTTCAACAAACACAGAGGTAAGGGTTCCCCCACTTTTTTGAACAACAGGCATACAGGAACATATACATCCATCTATGTTAGGCATGAAGAATGCAAGATTGTTAATATATATGTAACTAAATTTGCAAATCAGCTGCTACCTGCTATAGCTAAATTCAGCACTTTTCATCTTCATAGTGCTGTACAACCATATACAAACCAATCCTCAAAACACCCTTTCAGATAGATAGTGAAACTTGGTTTAGGTGAACACTCAAATGACCACCAAAAATTGGTTGTTTAACAGAAATAGTTTTCTAATGAAAGAGGAAAAGAATTTCACAAAATTGTACACTCAAGATATTGGTTTGAGCATTGGCCTGCTAAACCCAAGGTTGTGAGTTCAATCCTTGAGGGGGCCATTTAGGGATCTGGGGCAAAAACTGGGGATTGGTCCTGCTTTGACCAGGCGGTTGGACTAGATGACCTCCTGAGAGCCCTTCCAACTCTGATATTCTATAACCCATTCTGCTGGGCCTCATTAGCAGAAAGCCTGTCCAGTGGAAAAATCACAAAGACGTAATTTGCCCAGAAGTCCCACTCAAATGGAGCAGATGAAGCCAGTTGGTAGAGCCTAGGAAGTGGGGAGGAATGACCAAAGAGGGCAAACCTAGTAAGAAATTAAAGTTGCTCTCCCCTTGAGGAACTACTGTGAGAAGATAGTGTAAAAATTGCCACTGTTCCCATGGACCACTCTCTTGATGCAACTGCTCCTATAGGAGCAGATGGATGCAAACTGCATCCCTACCTCATTGTATTTATAGGGTGAACCAAGCCTAATATGTTTAGGAACATGATGCCATCTGTTAAGATAAGAAGCTGCCCAATACGGGTAAAGTCTCGCACACAGATTTCATATGCTATTTTATATAAAGGGAAATTAAGACACAGACAGGTTAAGTGATTAGCCAAAGCCACACAGCTGGTTAGTGGCAAAGACAAGATTAGAACTGAGGCGCTCATAGCTTTCACTACAACATGCTATCTCAGTTCCCTAAAGAACAATACTGACATTAACTAGTCCACAATTATCCCCAGATTTTGGAGGCATGGGACGCATCCAATTTTGACCTCACCTGTGATTGGGTCTCCCAGTCTCTGCAAACCGACAACAGACCCTGCCTACCAGGCAAGCAAAAACTGCTACTGGTATAAGACAGCCAATATACAAGAACAACAACAGCATAAGGATGAAACCAATAGGAAGACCTCACTGCCATGGGCTTCTTGGTAGATTGCGATGCTGGATCCAATGTATCCAAAAGAAATTGTACTTTGAGATGTGTGTTCTTATGGGTGATGCACCTCAGAGGTGCACAGACACCTTTAATTGAAGATTTTTTGCTAGCAGTGTAGACATGGTACACAAGTGCTCTAGCTGTCCTTGTGCCCTTTACTAAGGGTATACAGGGCAGTGTGGGATCAACTGCCACTCCACTTCATTTGCTACTGTGGAATTCTTCAAATATTAAGGGCTCTGAAGCAGAGGGGAAAGATGGTGAGTAGTGGCCACATCTTGAAGAATTCCAATTACTATACATGGCAAGTAACCTTCCTTTCTTTGCTGAGTGACAGTCCCGAATGGGTGTTCCACTTCATGTGACTCCCAAGCAGTAACCCTCTTATGAGGATGGGAGCTTCAGAGTCTTTTTTATTTACAGCAGATTGAAGTACAGCCAAAACAAGAGAGGCATCAACTCAAGAAGTTTGAACAAGGGCATAATAAGCAATGGCAGTCTAGTAAACACTGGACAGAGCCCCACATAGCTGTTTTACAAAAATCAAGTATAAGGACATTCGCTAACCAGGCCATAGAAGAAGACTACACCCTTGTAGAAGGAATTTTAATATTTGTAGGTGGTTTTATTTTCAAGGTTTCGTAACAGCTTTGTATACATGCCACAATCAATCAGATAAGATAAACTTTGAGATGTAATTGGGCAGCCTTTCAGTCTTTCTCCAAACAAGACAACGATTTAGAGGGGCTCAGAAAGGTTTAGTTCTTTGATGGCAAAAAGTGAGAGCTGTCCACATATAATGCATTCAATCTGGCCTCCCCAGAATTCCCAGAAGGCTTAGGATAGAACTCCAGCAAATGAATTTCCTGATTAATATGCACATTTGTGACCACCATGGGAATAAACCAAGAGCGAAGATGAAGTGCCTGGGTGCCGATAAAAGTCCAAATGGGAACACACTGTACTGGTAATAATCTTAATCTATAGTGAATCATAGCAGATGTGTGAGAGCCATATTCATGGCTGTATTAAAATAGGGGCTGCAAAGTGCAAACCAGTCTCCTGGATCATATGACCATCTTGAACTTTGAATGCTGGATGAAGATGTTTAATCTCCTTAAATCTAGAATGGGTCTCTATCCCCCGTTCTTCTGGGAGATTAGGAAGTACCTTGAGTAGACCTCTCTACCAATGTAAGTGAGAGGTCTTGCTTCAATGAAAATCCACCTCTTTTCTCAAAAGACACTCACTGAAAAGGGATGGGACAGGGATAACTTTCAAGTGGATTGTGTATCCAGAGGTTACCACTTCTAAAATCCGCTTTTTGGATGTTATGCAGTCCCAAGCTTTCCAGAAAAGAGAAAGGTGACCTCTGAATAGAAAGGTAGGCGACAAGTGGTTAGCAGCTCTCAAACTTCTGAGCAAAATTGCTGTTTCCCAGATGAGGATGGTTGCATAGTTCTATTGTTGGCAAAGGAAGGCCTCTTCTGAAACTTTCCCTTCTTTTTGGGAAGTTCAGACAGTCTCTACTGGTAAGACATTTGCACAGAACACTGTCTTTGTGAAAACTGCACTTATATTTTCTCTTATTGACAAATGTGTAAATTCCCAGGGAATGTAAGGTTGCCCTGGAATCCTTCACTGAATGAAGTGAAGCATCTGTTTTATCACTGAATAAAGCTCATCCACTGTGCTCTGGGCCTTTTTAGGAATTCCAGACCCTTATAGACATGATGCTCTATATATTACTATAGCTGCAGCCACAGTGTGTGTTGCCAGTGACATGAAAGCAGCCTGAAGTGAATATCTGGCTACTGTCTGACCTTCAGCTATCAAGGACTGAAACTGAAAGTTCTGATGCTTGTGGCAGAAACTTAATAAAAGATTAAAGTTGTTATAGTTAATATAATTGTACTTTGCCATCAGTGCTTGGAAATTCATTACTCTAAACTGAAGTGTGGCAGACTAATAATTTTTTCTTCCAAATAAATTCAAGTATTTTTGGTCCTTGTCGGGAAGGATTGACCTACAACCATGCTTTGACCTTTCATTGGCAATATCTACTACTAAAAGAGTTTTGAACTGGAAGGGAAAACAGTAACTGAGTCCTTGGGAGATAATTCATATTTCTTATCAACTCTCTTACGTGTAGCTGGAATGGTGGCTGACTCATCCAAACAGTTTTTGCTGGCTCAAATAAAGCTTTGTTGATTGGAAGCACCACCCATTGGAAGATGACTGAAGTATACCCAATAATTTGAGTTGAGATTCTTGAATTGCCTTTAAAGAAATTTGTAAAGCATCAGCAATTCTTCTCATCGGTTCTTGAAACAGTTTAAAATCATCCACACAAAATGGAGATGAAGGCATAACATCCTCATCATGCAAGGTCGATGTGATGTTTTGAGAGAGAGGTGATTCATCCCCTAGCTGTTGCACTTCCTGACATCATATGTCTTCATTCTGAACAGAGTGAATAGGAAGAGGCTGTGACAACACTGGTTGTCTTCCATGAATCTTCTCATTGGCATGTTTTTGCATCTTCGCGTATCTATCCCCAAAAAGGTTCCCACATATTCCAAAAAGGCCATTGTGATGCCCCATATGCGAGAGAGGGAGGGGCCCAGGGAGATTCGTACCAGGGCATATGAGAGTGATGATGTGGATTTTCATCCCAATTAGGTATTGAATAAACCCTTTCAGAGACAATCCCTGTAGAAGGAAACCTATAAGAATAAGTGGGTGAACTGGGCACACACTGATAAGAATCTTAGGAAAAATCTTCTTCATCAATGGCTCCTTAAAAAGAGATTTTTCTTCTAGGTACAGGGCATGAGGATAGCTAGGGTGTACTTATGGATCAACCAGACATTGCTAGCAATAAATATAATCAAAGGTATATGGGGTGTACAGGCACCTGAATTGACAACCCATAGGAACTCTCTAGAAGAAGAAAATTCGTATTATTTTTGATCTGTCATCCAGATCAATTCTATATACCATACTATAAATAAGCAATGTCCTGAAACTACCCAGTGTGAGAAATAAGCTGATTTATGGTATGGAAGGCCAATGGGCTGCCAAAGCGCACATTTGATAGCTTACTCTAAACTTCAGTAGTGTATACAAGTCTCAATACAAAATTTATGCGTGGATCAACATTTGTAAAAATAACAACAAAAAAACAACAAAGGAGTTGGACCACCACCACCAATGTTATTCTCCCCACACCTCTTTTCTCTCCCTCTATTCATTGTATTTGTCTCCCTTTCTTTTTTGTCTTCTATTTTTAACTCTCTTCTGTCATCCTTTCTTCATTTTCCTAAATCTCTCTTCCACCCAATCCATAGCATTTACTAACCTCTCCTCTTTTCTTGCTTAGTGCTTTGTTCTATTACATATTCGCTAGTATTTGCTTTACGAAGTGATACCAACAAGCATACATACCAGTAGTATTTTCTAGACCATCCACAATTCCTTGTAATTTTTTAGAAAACTGTCTTCTATTGGGAATTAAAAAGATATCTGTACAGAATGATGAAGAACTAGGAAAGAAAATAATCAACATTCTGAATATTGGTAAAATATTTTAAAAGTATTTGTATACTATTATAGAGGTTTCAACTAAAACGCGCACTTTTACCCCATTACTATCAGCTGTTATACTTTGAATAATGTGTTGTTAAATATGTTTCTAAGATTACACTTACCATACATGTTTTAATTCCACTTTATTATCTGATTCAGGGTTGCCTTCTGCTTTGCCTGCTACAGAAAAGAAAGCACAAGTATTGAACAAAATTCTAATGTCTTACCTCCTGATTTGGTGTCTTATATCCCTTAATATGCTAATCAGTCCAAACAGTGGCTGTAACTTCTTCTACCAACAGATGGAAACAGGAAAAAAGTCAAGTGTGTGTGACATTACTCTCTTTTTAAGGAGATAAGGGTGCTGGCAGGCTGAATGCCCTCAGTTTAAGACTTCTTGTGCAATAAACACAAAATCTAAGAAAAAATTCAATTAAAATTCCTAAAAGATAAGGAATTCAGAGAAAAGGAGTGTTCTGGTCCAACAATATTGCTGCCCAAATTGAGTGGAATGCCATATTAAGACGTGAGGAGAACAGATGGGTTACATACCCTGTAGTAACTGGAGTTCTTTGAGATGTGTTGACCCTATGAGTAGTGAACATTCAGATTCTGAATGTGCTCCATGTGCCCAAAACCAGAGACCTTGTCTTTAGCAATGTCAGGAGGGTCTGAGCATGCACCTCCCCACCTATCCCTCATGCTCCACCCTAAAGGAATAAAGGGGGCTGCTGGACCACTACCATTTGAGTTACTTTTCTGCTGCTAGTCCCCAGTAAGGGGAACCAGGTGGTGCAGAAGGAAGGCAGGTAGTGTACTACACACAGGGACAACACATCTTGAAGAACTCAAATTACTACAAGGTGAGTAACTCATCCTTCTTTGACTGATTGTCCCTATATATAGTGAACTTCAGGTGATTCACATGCAATGCCTCTTTAAGGTTCCTTGAGTCTGGTTCCTTGAGTCCTATGGCACAGTAAATTGCAGAACTGCCCTGCCTAGGGAAGCATCAAAAGCAGCTCCTTGCACCAGTGTATATTGTCTAGTGAAGGTGTGTACAGAACTCCAAGATGCTGCTCTGCAGAAGTAAGTAATAGGAACGTCTCTAAGGGAAGCAACCAATCCTGCCTGAGCTCTAGTCAAGTGAGTTCTCACGCTGCCCTCAAAGGAAATATCATTTATCTTGTAGCAGTCAGATGCACTCTGAGATCCATTTCAACAGCGTCTGGGAGGAAAGAGCCTCTCCTTTCATAAATTCCACAAATGAGACAAAGAGTTTATGGGATTTTCAAAATGATTTTATTCTTTGCAGGTACAAGGCAAGAGCCCCGATTATGTCCAGTGAAAGCCATGCAACTCCTCTCTGATAGAACAAGGCTTACAGTAAAACAGAGGTACATAATCTGGTTGATGTGAAATTCCAGCAACACCTAAGAGATAAACTACAGATCTAGTCTTATGAATACCTTGTCCCTCTGAAAAATTGTACAGGGAGGATAAGCCATAAGCACCCCTCGTTCCCCAAGTCTTTTGGCTGACTTGATAGCGACCAGAAATGTTATCTTCTGAGAAAGATATAGAAGACAGCAGGATGCCAGGGGCTCAAATGATGGATGAGATACCATAAAGTGTAAGCTGAGGGAGCTAAGACATATCCCTAAGGCAGTGGTCCCCAAACTTTTTAGGGTTGCACCCTCTTTGCCCCTGTCTGCACACACACACCCCAGCCAGGGTCGGGAGCGGGGCTGCGGGGCATGGACAGGGGTAAGGGGGCTGAGGCTTGGGTAGGAACTGGGGGTGGGTCTGGGGCCAGGGGCAGGGCTGTGGCCAGGGACCAATGCTGGAGTGGGAGTGGAGATGCACCTGGCCGCAGGCCTGGCTGCTGGCCCCCACCACAGCTTGGCTGCAACTACGCTCCCAGCCCCAGCCGCAGAGCCGCAGCCATGGAGTGGAGCTATGGCCATATGGAAAATCATTACTTAAATTAGGGAAGATAGGTATCAATACAAGCATTGTAAGCTGGATAAAAAAATGGCTAACAGGGAGAAGGCAACAGATTGTGCTGATTAAGGGGGGGGATACAACCCTCTGTGGGGTTCCTGGTCTATTTTTTCCCCATTAGAGTCATGGCCATCTCAGTGGGCAAGGGACCCCTCTGGCCTGTCTGACTAGTAGCCCCAGGACTTATCAGAGCTAGAGATGAAAACCTAGGTGCAGGCTAGACACAACTCACTGTCAACCAAGCCTGGGAATGCTGTCTCACATATAGAGCACCACTTGGATTTTACCCGTTGCTTTCTTGGCTGCTCTGCCATACATGTAAGGGGCAGAGGAGCCAGTAGGGAAATACTGCATCAGAGGCTATGGGAAGGTTAAACTCTTGAGAAGTTAACAGACCCAGGGAAGAGGAGGAATGCTAAGGAGGGAGAACACTGCTCCCCACTGCCCAAAAAATTGGGCAGAAAAATTAAAATAGAAGGCGTAAGGGCAAGAGCAAAAGAAACTGCCGCTGTTTGCTGCTGTGGAGGCAGAAAATCTGGCAACAAGCAGGAGCAGAGGGGGCATGGCGAAACCATCCAGCACCAAAACACTGATCCATCTCTGTGAGCTGCGGAGAGAGGAGAGCAGTCCAGAGATCCAGGACTGTGGAATACACTGCGTTGCATAATAGATCATTGCACTCAAATGGAAGGTCCTCCACCATTGTTTGTACCTCCTTTGGGATTCCCAAAGAGGAGAGCCACAATGAGCATCTGATTACCACACCACTGAGTAGAGATTTCACCACCAGGCCCTCCACGTCTAGGGCAGTCTGAAGTGCCAATCTTTGTTTCCAGTTTCTTTCATCAGTCAGAGCCCAGAACTGGTCTCTAAAGTCCTGAGAGGCACCTTATCAGTGAAGCCACCCAGCTTGTCACAGAGCTTGACAGTCTGAAACTCAGAACTGAAAGGAGGCTGAGAAATATGCCTTCCTACCACAGAGGTCAACCCTCTTCACTTTGTTCTCATGCGACCTAGAACTGGGTCGTTTTTGTCAGCTATGCTCGATGGCTACAGACACCATCAATGAGTTGGGAAGCGGGTGAGAAATTAAGTACTCTGACCCTTTCACAGGTATGAAGTACTTCTTCTCAGCCCAACTATAGACTAGTGGGATCATGACATGTGTCTGCCAGAGAGGCCTGGAAGTTTTGAGGATGGCCTCATTAATAGAAAGCACCACTCTGCTCGGGACTGATCTACACAAAATGACCAGCACTTTGTTTGGATCTTTCTACCCCTCTTTCAGGGGAATATGAAGTGATTCTGCAGTCTCTTCAGTAAGTCCTGGAGGGCCTTAGTCATCCGGGCATGGTGGCGAAACTAGAACGACACATCATCCAGGGAAGAAGAAAATGTCACAGGCATAGACAACTTCTGTTCTTCTTTCTATTCTTCCTCATACTGCTGGAGTTGTGATTCTTGAGAAGGCTGAGGAAGTTCCTCCTCCACCCTCTGAGAACCCTAGGTCTCCTTGGGTTGTTATGCCATGAAATGGGTATAAATGTGGTAATCCCACAGATCTTCTGGGATCCAGTATTGCCACTGCGGGATCTCATATTCCTCTGTACTGGTCCACAGAGAGCAGGGCATCAGTGAGTGGCAGGGGAGGGGAGGGAGGAGATATTCTCTCATATGGGAGTGGCGAGAAGCCCTGGAGACTTCTGATGTTCTACCCAGGCAGAAGGGGTCCCTCTCATAGTTCTGTTCCAACCCTGAGAATTCTTATCCCAGATCCAGAAGGGGAGCCCTTAGTATCAGGGGAGGTAGGGTGACCTGCCTCTCTATTTACTGACAGTACCAGAGCCAATCAGGCTCACCCCTTACTTGAGGACAGGGACAGAGATGGATACCAAAGTGATATCAGAAGCAGCTGAAGTCCTGGTGCCGGGCGTTGAGGTCTGGAGAAGGAGGTAACTCTATTTCTGGAAGCAGTAGAAGGTATTCTAGAGCCAAGTAGAGAGTTAGAGTCATTACTATAACTCAGATCATTGAGGCAGAAGATGTTGGATCCAGTGGTACCAATGAGGGTTTTAGTACCAGAGAAGCAGTCCCAGTATTGGAAAGTGCCATGATTTTGCCCTTCAAAATCTCAGTCCAGTCCTTCTTGGTACTAGGTGGTTCTGCTCCAGAGCAGAAAGCTCCCAACGACTTGGTTCAGGACAGGGACTCCTGCCACTGTCCAGGAAGTTTGGATGCCATTAGGCCTACTTGAGGAGTCCCCCTCGGCATCAAACCAAAATGAATGCTGACTGATGAAGCACTTTGAGATGAATCTGACTAACATCTAGTGGCCGTTCCAGCTGTCTGTAGAGATTCTCAATGCCACATCTTCAGATGCTGGTTGAAGTATATGAGGAACTCTTGACAACCATTAGCATGTACCTGTCTTTGTGAAATTATCTAATTACTTAATTCTTCCCAAACCTGACACCCAGAAAAAAACAGCAAATACTTTCCAGGGAGAGATGTACATGAGGAATATCTGGAAGCAGTCTGCACATTTTATTGACTGGCCACAGATATTTTCACAAGCTTTCTACCACATTGCTTATGGAAAAGGCATAGTTTTAGCTTCTGGAAAGTTTCCTGCAGAGAGAAACAAACATCTCCAGAAGATGCTATGCCACTATAAAGATTAAGCTTAATCAATGGACTGCTGGTCTCCGTCTCAAAAATATTATTCTCCATGTTTCCATCACTGGTATGCGGAGTCACAACCAAGTATTTGGGCTAGCTTACAGCAGTAACTAAAAAAAACTGAAAAATGATAAGAGTATCTCTCTCTCTCTCTCTCATACACACACACACAGCTTAACTGATGGAAATGGTTTTTTACAATATCAAAATACTTAGAAATTAAATGTACTTCATTAGTCACTAGTAAGGTCAGAAAATACAGTAATCTTTAAATGATGTTATTGCTACTTGCAAAAATTCTAGCATTTGCATAATATTCATTCAATCTCTACTGTGCTACTGGATATACTCTAAATCTTATTTCGGTAATAGTTTACATGTCAGTTTCATGTATGATACTTTTCTTTATTCCTAAAGGACTCTGTTTATCTTACCAGAAAGGTCAGTTTTTCCTTGACTTTCCTTAAATCTCTCTTTTTTCTCTGTATTTTCCAACAGCTCCTCATATGCCCTTTTGCTGTTACTCTGGGTACAATTTTTCAAATTTTCATCATCTTTTAACCTTTGCTTCAAAAACTCTACTGAGGTCAGTGAAAAATAATCATCATCTTGCATGTCACAGGACTCCAGCTCATCCTCCTGATGGCTGCCCCTATCATTAAACTTCTCAAAAGGAATTCTTAGACCTATATTTACTTCAAATACTGGTGCATATTCTTGCTCTCCTTCCAGTTGCTTTTTTACATCTTCTAACACCTAAATTGATATTCAGATATTATTAAATTGCAAGGATACATTAAAATATTTAATATAGCATTTTTCTTACAAACTGTATCCCAAAACAGAAATAAAAAGTACAGAACATCACACTATACAACAGCGTAAATTACAAGTATCAATTGTGTAAAGACACTATACAGTGAAAAAAAATGAAAACATCTGATCCTAAGACCAAAAGCTGAGGGAGATTATTGATCATCATCAGTGTAAAAGTGTTCACTAAAAAGTAGTTGTATGAATGTTAGAAGTAATTATTCCAGATACAAAACAGAGCCAGCACTTCTGATCTGGAGATGACAGGATGAAATGATTAAACCATTACAGATAGGGACTAGTCAGATGTGAATTTTATTACCAATTCCGTTCTTGGTTTCAACAAGTTACAAAACTCTCTGTGCTTCATTTTCCCCTAATTCTAAAATGGGAGTTGTACTTATCCACTTTTATGGGTCTGTTTTTGAATCTCAGATGGATGCAGATGCATTTTTTTATGAATTACAAGCCTTTTCATTTCAGCTGCCTATTTTTAGTAGATTTAATATTAAACTTGTAGAATACTTCATATTTCCACACCTCCTTAAGTTTTATTATATCTTGTCTACTTTAATAGTGTCAAATAATATTACAAATTTTACTACTTGGGTGGGTTTAAATAAAACCAATTAATATTTACTGGTATACAATTGTTAGCTGAAAATCATTTGTTGTGTGATATGCTATAGTAACAACAGATTCAAAATCTCAATCATTTTCATTAATCTTCTTGAGCAAAATTATGAGATCCTCACTCAGTTAACTCATGCAAATTCCCACTAAAATGAATAGATTTAGTAAAAAACTTAAGGACCATTTTTGTTTTTAAAAGTATCACTCTACATTGGTGCAGAATAGATGCATACCATTCCAAACAGGAACTCTAATACTTTCCAGATCCTTCTGGTGCACTGAGACACTACACCTGCTGCTACACCATACTAGCAGCACTAACTCCCTGTGGTACTTGTTGTCAGAAAGAGGAATACAAAGACTAACTGTGGCCATTCACTGGAAGGCAGGGGAGAGACTGGCTTTCACATGGGAAAAGAAAACCATTATGCTCTTCCTCCCACATGTGCACCCCTGTGCACGTGCCCTCTATCTGATGGCATAAAGGGCAGGGCCAGCCCAACCCTCTCAGTTCCTTCACCACACAAATTTTGGTGATATTAGACTCTAGTAAATGTGATGTAACCTGGGTCATGGAATATATATGTGTTTAACACATCTTGAAGAACCAGTTACTGTACAGTTAAGTAACTATTACTTCTTCTTCAAGTACTTGTACACAGATATATTCTAGTGTTGGTGAGCCCAAGCAGTACTCCTTTTGTGGAAGGAACTCAGAGTCTATTTAAACAGCAAATGCACAACTGCCTTTCCAAAGTGCAATAAATGCTTCAACAGTGGCATAATGTGGAGTGAACCTATGTATCAAAGACCAAGTTGCTGCTTTATAAAGGTCCATGATTGGAACATTGTGCAATACTTTTTGCAGGTGGTACAAGCTTTGCGAAGTCATAACAGGACCTGATGTAGGCAAAGGTCCAACTGGAAATGCTTCATGCTGATATTAGATGATCTCTTTTCTCTGTTTCAGAGTAGCAGCCGTGTTAGTCTGTATCCACAAAAAGAAAAGGAGTACTTGTGGCACCTTAGAGACTAACAAAATTTATTTGAGCATAAGCTTTCGTGAGCTACAGCTCACTTCATCAGTCTTTAAGGTGCCACAAGTGCTCCTTTTCTTTTCTCTGTGTAAGCTACCCAGAGTCTCAGTGAGGATCTACATGGTTTTGTCCTGTCTAAACAGGAAGTGCCCTACAAGAATCCAGTGAGTGCAACCTCTCCTTATCCCAGTGAGCACGTAGTTTCAGAAAGAATGTTGGTAGATGTATGACCTGGTTTAGGTGGAACTCCTTTGACGAGAACTTTGAGGGAGGCCTTAATAAGACCTTGTCTTTGTAGAAAACTGTACGTGGTGGTCCTACTATTAAAGTTTATAGCACTCCCATTCTTGTTACCAACGTTATTAAAATGAGAAAAGCTGTCTTAACGGATAAATGGAAGAGAGCATGAGTCCAAAAACTCAAGCGGCAGATACATAACTGTTACCAATACTAAATTAAGGT
Source organism: Lepidochelys kempii (assembly GCF_965140285.1). Taxonomy (NCBI): domain Eukaryota; kingdom Metazoa; phylum Chordata; order Testudines; family Cheloniidae; genus Lepidochelys; species Lepidochelys kempii. Next base: position 159,948,810 of record NC_136382.1, read on the forward strand.
CCCAGGGAGGGACCTTACTGTGAGGTCAGGCCTTTCAGAAATCTTCCCTCCATGGGATGGGAGAAAATAGAATTTCCATGGACCAAAGGGTAACTAGCACATGTGGTCTCAAAGTGAACTTTTACTGTACTCATAGAAAGACCCTATTCTTTTAAGTCCAGCAGATATTCCAAAATACCTTGAAACTGCGCTTTGGATGGTGACAGCAGATGACAGTGGGCCCAAATAAAATCTTTCCCACTTATCTAGGCAAATTGCTCTAGGTGAGCTTTTCCTGCTGTTAATATGATGTTCTGTATATTATATGAGCAGATCCTCTCCAGCATCTGTAGCCAGTCAACAACCATGCAGTGAGGGAGAGGCTGTAAGGATCTTGGTGCAGAAACTTTTTCAGATTCTTAGAGATTAAATCTGGGAACAATTGCATGGTTATAGGAGGCTGTCATGACAGAGTCTGAATATCCAAAAACCAATATTGCAACAGCCATGTTAGAGTTATTAATATAATGTTGGTCTGATTTTATTTCAATTTTATGATAAATCTAGAACTCAGTACAATTGAAGGATATGCATATAGAAGTTCTGAGATGCAAGGAAGCCAGAATGCGTCTTATTGATCCTAGACTACGAATGGCCAGGAACAGAAGCGGTTACACTTTGTTTTCTGTGGGTAGTGAACAGGTATAAAGCACAGATACCCCATTTGTTAACTATAATCTGAACTATTTTGTGTTTCAGGGTCCATACATGGTTGCTGATCAACTTCCTACTTAGACAATCCACTAGAACATTCTGCACTCTGGGAAGATGAGATGATCTGAGGCAGATTTTATTTCATTTCATTTCAGGCATCCTAGTAATTTCAGACAAGTCCTCACTGTTGTACTTGGGTGAGCCTACAGATTGGTGCATAGGTTTAGATGGACTGAAACCTTTCCTGAGGCAGGTAGATGGTTGCAGAAAAGTTTAGAATGGCCCCAATAAACTCAATTCTTTGTACATAAGATAGTATCAACTTTTCCTTGTTTATTTCAGACCCAGTTTTGCAAATAGCAAGTGGATTTGACAGATGCTATCTGTTACTTGTTGGCTGGCTTGTCCGTGAATTAAACTGTCCAGTTATGGGAATAAGTGGATCCCAAGTTGTCTGAAATGAGCTAATGAGAAGCTAATCGGAAGCACTGTATATTGGTAGTGACGACCCCCACTAAAAACCTTACGTATTTTCTGTGCCTTGGGTGGATAACCACATGAACATAGGCAACCTTGAGGTCGATAGCAGCTTAGCAATTGTTTGAATCGAAGGACAGGATAATGAAGGCAAGGGGCTCTCATACTTAATTTTAGCTTTCTGAACAGATGTTCTATTTCCTTCGGTCCAGGACAGGCTTGAAAATGCCCTCTTATTTTGGGTACAAGAAAATACCAGAAGTAAAACTCTCTTCCCCTGTGCTGTAAAGGGACCTCCCTCTATTGCTCCAAGACCTAGAGAAGACTGTACATCTTAAACAGTCCAATCTTGTGATAAGTCACTGAATAGGGATGGGGAAAGAGGTTGGCAACATACAGTAAAATGTGGAATTGGATGGTGTATCCCAATTCCACAGCGCCTAGAACGATTTGTGTTTATGAAGTTGCAGATACTGCAGAAATGGTACAACTGATTCCCAGAGGACGGGGACTGGTTGGGAAGATCCAAAATGACTGGTCTCTGCTCCCAGTGAAGTAGTCAAATTGGCTTCCTTGAGGCTGATGGAGGTCGATGGGTAGAGTTCATTGATGCAGATGTAGATTATTTTCTTCATAGAAACTTATGTCACACTCTGGCGAAATCAGCCTGCCAATGTTGAAAGGAGCACTGGCAGTGGCACTGTTGAGGCCTACACTGCCTCTTCTTGGGGCCTGGGGTATACATTTCTAAAGACATTAGTGTCACTCTAGAGTCTTTAAGAGAGTATAAAGCCTTGTCAATCTTTCCACTGAAGAGGTTGCACCATAAAGGTCAAGTTTGGAACTTCCCTACATATGCCTGACGTGGGAAGCCAGGAAGATCTCCCAATGGTGACAGCAGTCACTTATGAAACTGAAGGCTGTATCTGCTGTGTCCAGAGTCATTTGCAACAATGTCATGGCTATTTGCTGGCCCTCAGCCACAACAGATTTAAACTGGTCCTTCACTTTTTGAGGCAATTTGTCAGTAAATCTGTTCAGTGACTCAGTTATTAAAATCATATTTCAATAATAGTGCCTGGTAGTTTGTAATTGTTATTTGGAGGCTACAACTAAAATAAGTCTTCTTTCCTTCCAAGCAAATCAAGCCTCTCTGGCTCCTTGTCCTTTGGAGTAGATTTGAAATGCCCATCTGACCTTCTCCCTTCACCATTATCACCAAAGAACCCAGCAGAGGGTCAATAAAGAGCTTCTCAAACCCCTGCAATGGCAGTTAATAGTAGAAGTCAGCTCTTTTTGAGATTAGTGATGGTCTCCTCAGGGAACCTAGAATCTTAAGCCACTGTGTTACCTCTCTGCCTTAGCAAGAAAGAGCTTTGCTGGAGCTTAAACTGTGTGACAGCTCCCTGCCACATCAGTCTGTCTGCCTTACCAGAAAACTATTCAAGATTCTGCCAGTCTAGACCTTGCCTCATAAGTAACATTCAGTGCGCTCCAATTCCCAACCTCCCCAGAGATGTTTCTCTGCAGTATCCAGCCCCTCTCATTGGACACTTACAGAAATTAAGTCTGAAGTCTCCAAAGAGGCAATAAACAAACACCAGCCTCCTGACTCACTGAGAACACATCTTAACTTAATACACAGCACTGAGATGGGGTCCGTAGTAAAAATAAGCATAAAGTTTATTAATAAAGAACACAGATTTAAGTGATAATAAGCAAGAGAAAAAGAGAATGGCATGGTTACAAATAAAACAAAAGTAACACACTTTCTTTTGTCTAAAGAAAGTTTACAATCCTGGTCTCAGGCAATTTCTCATCTACAGTCAGTTCTCATTCTCTTCATCCCCCATGGTTGAAGGATCAACTTTTCACAGATGTCAAGAGTGCCGGCCTCTTCTGTCCTTTAAAGTGATGGATACTAAGCACTTCTCTCTCACCTTCTTCCTATAGTCCAGCAAACCTTTGAAATGTATTCTTTTGAAGTGTATCCCAAGATAAAGTTATTCTCCCCTGCTGATTAACAGACACAGTCTTCCTCATCCTCTTGGGAATTAGCTCTTTCTGTTGATTACTTTGTTTACCTTAAATTCAAATGTACTTCCACTGTACCTGGCATCACCTTGCTCAATTTACACTGGATGCACAGGTAAATGGGCTAAACAACATGCCTTAGCCCAGGAAAAATGTGTTCATCAAGTCCACCCCCAAAAAATATTTTAGGAATATATTTCCAGCACACACACACACAACCCATTACACATCATTCATATGTATTTCATGCAATGATATTCATGACTAGTGTGTCACCACTTTTCATATAAAGAAAAGGAGTACTTGTGGCACCTTAGAGACTAACCAATTTATTTGAGCATAAGCTTTCGTGAGCTACAGCTCACTTCATGCTTATGCTCAAATAAATTGGTTAGTCTCTAAGGTGCCACAAGTACTCCTTTTCTTTTTGCGAATACAGACTAACACGGCTGTTACTCTGAAACCTGTCACTTTTCATATGATACCTTCCAAGACACTGTTTATAGTACAATAAGTTGAGTTAATTGCTTATTCTTCGGGGTTCAGACCCCCTGCTCTCTCCCTGAGGTGTCTGGACCCTAACTGTCACAACACCAGAGAAGCTGGTGTTTGCCACAGGAATTTAGCAGGGTCCAAAGATTTGATGGTGTTGATATGTAAAGATACCTGCCTGGGTACAGCTCAGTATAATATATTCAACAATCTGTGAAGGCTTTCTTGGACCACTACCCCAGGGATAGCGCGAGACAAGACAACCCTCTACATGGGATCCTGGAAGGATCTGTAGTCATCCAGGACCCATGAAGATGATTCAGGTATAATGGTCTCTTCTGGTGAGGAAGACAGACAGATGCATTGGAATCTGCTGTTCTTCCTGCATGCCCTCATCCAAAGGAGCTAAGCTAGCAACAGGATGAGCCATTTGAGGGAGCACAATATCTTTTCTAGAAGGTTGGTCTGGATTGAAGTTGAGAGATCTCATTGCTTGCAGGATTTCCCCGGCACTCAATAATATCACAGGGAGTAAGTGTAAGGAGCTGGTGGCTAACAAGAAGGACATCAAGAAGTTATCTTCTTGCCAGGGACCTGTAGGTATGCTTGTAAAAACACTTTATAGAATACTGCCTGGATGTGGATGGTGGGGGAAATTTGGATGAATGGGATTTAGCAGGGGAAGCCTCTCTGCTGCTCTGTAAATCTGATGGGGAAAAAGAATATTCCTTTGGTAAGGACAGTGCGGTGCCAGTAGGTGTAACCTGGAGCCCTTATATTTGAAGGCTTCAGACTGGCTTTAATGGTACTGAAGCCAGTCCCAAGACCCCTGATTTGACATATGAGAGACCCTGGAACTGACATGCGGAGCAAGTCTCTGGCTGCCATAGACACTTGGGGATTTCATGGTACTGAGAGTATTGGTGCTGCAGTCATTAGTGCCATCTCTGAACACATCAATGGTAATCATCTCAGGGTTACTGCTACCAAAAGAACGGTGGAGGGTAGCAGCTTCATTGGCACCCAAGTGGTCAATACTGGCATCATTGGTACCAGTGCCAAGTAACCTGATGTAGACAGTACTAGTTCAGTACCAGTCAACTTATAAGGTACCTTTTCACTGAGAGTATGATGGGTCAGTCTCCACAGGTGCTCCAGAAGCCCTTTTTGGGTCCTGAGCGATCATTGATATATACAGAGCTTGAAGTCCTAGGAGTTTTTGATGATGTTCCCAGGCATGGGAACAGTGCTTCTTTTCTCTGGTCATCTTAAGGATTTTTCTCCATCTATCAGAGGACAAGGACCTCAATGATGGAACATATGAAGTTGTAGCTGCTGGAGCACTTCTAGAGGTGGCGTGCTTCACTTGATCAGTTTCAGGCTGGCCAGGATCACAGACTGGAAGTATATGACTCTCCATAAGCTATTCTCTCAGACAGGCTTCTCTGGTTTTTAATTCTCTAGAGAAGCACTTGCAAATAGCACATGTCCCTGACATGATCTTCACCTAAACAGATGAGGCATCTAATACGGCTATCATTAACAGGCGTAACTACCTTGCAAGACAAGCAGTTTTTAAAGCCTGGGGACTTATGCATGACTCAAGTCAATACTGGAGCACCACCTTATGAACAAAACAAATAAAAGCAAATCTTCTATTAGAAGACAACAAAGGAAATACTATACACTAATGACTACACTAAGTATTTACACAAGAAAAGTTATTGATGAGCACAGAAAAACAGTGAGCACAAGATGTCACTGGGATCTCCAACTTTTAGCAACAGGTGGTCAGAAGGAACTGAGAGGTGGACGGGTAATCCTGCCCTTTATGCCCTCAGTTGGAGGAATGAGGACACTCAGGGAGTGTGCACCACCCCAATGGGTATTGATCACTAGAATCCTCCAGTTCTAGTGCACTGGGAAGCACACACACTAACAGTGGAATATATATATGTCAAGCACTCAAAGAAAAATCCTATATTTTGGCAGCTGCTTTACCTTGTCAATATCAGCTACAGTAATTATTTCAGGATTTAAAACTTTGTCCTCCCTTGAATGGAAAGATGGTTCTTGAGATGCTCTCTCAAAATCTTGAATGAATTCTTCAGATACTCCTACTGAACTGTATTCTGCATCCAACAGGCCAGACTGTCTCACAAGAGTGTTCTTATAAATACTGAATTAACAAAATGAACCAAAGAAAATGATATTATATGTTTCTTACTAATTAGACAGAAAAGAATTACTGATTACCTATATCTTTCAACACTAAAGCAGCTTCGTTAAAAATGTTTGTAACATTTTTTCAATAGATCTCTCTATTTTTCAGGTAAACTTATTAGTAAGATCAGTGATACTCAGATCTCAGCATTTCAGGAGCCAAATTAGCAATCAACATTACCCAAAAGAGCCACAGTAGTGTGAATTTATTATTTCATTTACTATTTTTATATATATTCTCACAGCAAAACGACTGACCAAGTATTATGATTTTATAATCTATATCCTGATTGGATAATAACTTAATTGGTTGATATTAAATAACTTAATAACTTAGATTGGTTGATATTAAAACACTCTGTAATTTAATTATGTGTTATAAGGAGCTGCAGGAGACACATTAAACAACCACTTTAAAGAGCTTGCAAGCCTCAGTCTGAGTATCACTGAGATAGAGAGACAGACAGACTATACACTTCACTACATCACGATTTCACATCATGGCTTTATATATCAGGCATGAACTATCATTTTTCCAAATAAAAACACAAACCTGTATTTGTAATGTAATCTAGAAGGAATATAAAAATTTACAGTGTGTGGGGAACTGGATGACTCAGGGAATTGGTAAAGAAATATGAAGATCTTCAGTTTTAGGCCATGCGTTCAAATATGGTTCAGACAAGTAGTAATGGAATATTGTCATACACTATATATATTTGTCTTTGTGAAAGGAGTTGTGATCCCAGTCCAGATCCCACACATTATATAAACCAATATCATGTGGCAGCCTGTTAACCTCAGCAGAAATATGAAGAACTATATGGAAACAGAAATTAAAATTACTCTGACACCTCTAGGGGTTCTCTCTGGAACTTTGGGAGGACACATTGATTAGGTGGTGTAGAGATAACTGGATACTTGCTAGCTGTGTTACATCTGTTTTGTGGATAAAGAAAAAAATTCAGATGCCAGAACATTAATTCTGCACTCTTTCACGGCACTAAAATTCACTTAAAAGAAACATTTGAAATACTTCAAAGAGGAGAGCACTTCAATGAGGAAAAACTACAAACTATGAATACTCACATCAAATGTAGGTTACATTTGAACTAATGTCAAGTAAATGCCATAGTTTCCTTACTCATGGATCTACTCATTCATTATGTGTAACTTCCCCAGCCTCAATTACAAATAAAGAAAGTTCACTAACCAAATAAGGAAGTATTAGTCTAAAACAACAGGTCATGTATTTCCATCACAAATGCATGCTACTGTAGCCAAGTTACACAAATCCAATTTTATACTGCAGACTAAGGGTACAATCCAAGGCCCACTGAAGTCAATGGAAAGACTCCTATTAACTTCAGTGGACTTTGGATGAGAACATAAGAATGGATCTATAGATCTGAGCCCTAAATGTGGAAAGAACCCACGGACCAGTAAAGTACGGAGCTTTAGATCCAAGAGAGGCACACTGCCCACACCCAAAATCTGGAAGCCTACAATCCTTTCACCTGGAGCAGTGAAGAAAGCACATTAATGTTGCCCTTGAGCCCCTCCCCAGCCTTGGGTCTAAGAGCCACGGATCTGCCGCTTACTGTACTGATGTCTCCATTAAGAGTCAAATCTCACATCTCTAAGTATTTACAATAAGGAAATCATGTGTGTAGAGGGCTTGAAAACAATGTAGAAGAAACTGATGGTCCACAAACAATTTAAAAGCAGAGCAAAATAAAAAAGAATCAGATTACTTTAAGAAAATAATATAATGAAATTAAAATGTTTTAAACCAGTGCTCCCAACCTAGAGCACCACAAATAACCTTATAAGGTTTTCATTCTTCTTTTCATCTGGATTGGTCACATTGCTGGAATCCTTAAATAACTCCAACAGCAGCTGGAGAGCATTGTGCACCAGTTTACGGAGCAGTTCTTGGAAGATCTTGTCAACTAGCTGAAGAAACCTTGAAAAGCGTTTCATCATCTGACGCCATTCACTTATCTCAACATATTTTGGATTTTCTTTGCTGTCAGTTGGCACAGACTGAAAAAGCTTTTGAGCTCCCTTCATTTCTGCCACCTACAGTGTTAGTAAAAATAAATTTAGACAGGTATGCTTTAACTCCCTTATACATCACATTCAGCACATTTTGTAACAGTCAACCTTTTATTACAGACTTTTCTGTATTGTTCAGAAATGCTTTTAAGTTCCATAGAGACAGACACACCATGGAAATTCAATTTTTCTATGCTAAATAAGACAATACTTCTGAAAGAAATAATTCTTTATCTTTTTAATATGTTAGTAGAGTATAAATAAAGATAAATATTACAAAATAACCAAAAATATACATTAGTAATAAACACTAAAATAAACTAAGGCCCTATCCAGAGTGTCCTCAAAGCCTAATGCCTACCATACTTTAATTTAAGCTTTTACTATAATATATGTTTATACACACATACACTAACTTTTAAAATTAATTCCTCAATGTCAATGCATTTGCACAAACATGCTGCATGCACACTATCCAAGGTGTTCTCAGTCACCAAAACAGGGTTTGGCAGAAGTATTTGTTGGATCACAGAACTGAAGTGCAATTTAGGAAAGAGCAGAGGTGATTTTTGGTGTCCGTTGGGACATAATCAGCCTGTGAAATAATTCTGGGAGGCAGGCCATGACTGGTCAATATATGGGAGAGGAGACTGGGGGTCCTGTTGCCGGTAGTCTCAGTACAGATATAGATATTACTACACAGCACATATGATACCTCTAGGGGACTGAAGCTGCATTTGGCTGGCTCATAGAGTCCAGTGGCATTGGTTTGGACAAGATAAGGCTTTCATACAGGATTCTTCCATGTGGTGTGAACAAACATTCATTCATTATATATATATATATATAATATGGACATATCTACCAGCAGTTTAGCTGAATTAAACACTGATTCTTTAAGGAGGGCATACAGGCATGAAAGGGGGTCAATTTTATGAATTTGCCATCGTGCCAACTATGTTTTATATCTAGTATCCAACAAGCTAGATTTGTCAATGTGATAAGTGTTATAGCCATCATCAGAACAGAATCTAATTAGGATAACCCCTTTTTATTGAGTCCAGGAAGCATTAGCTTATTAATTTAATGCTAGGTTCTTTTCAAATCAATTTTCATCTTGAACCTTTTTTTTTTTAATCAGGACACTTGATTACTCTTAACCAATCAACAATTTATTAATTCACGCAGAAACACATTAGTATAAAATCAACATTTCCCAAATCAATTGAAGAGACAACCAATATTCTAGGCATGTACTGAACGTAAAAATACAGTCTTGAAAGCAAACATTGTAGATGAGGGTTGAGGATCAGCAGCTATACCAAGGAAGAAATGGTCACTCAACCGGTACAGCAACTGTGGTTCTTCAAGATATGTGCCCGGACAGGTGCTCCATTCTAGATATGCTTGCACCCCTTCGCCTTTGATCGGAGATTTATAATAGTAGCGTCTATTCGACTCATGCATGCACGTTACTCAGCCTCATGCTCCATGCTGTTATATAGTATTGGCAGGCAAACCACCTTCAGTTTCCTCTCTATCAGGAAGCAAAGAACTCTGAAGCAGATGGGAAGGAGAGAGGGTAGTGGATCACCATAGGGATACATATCTTGATTGTACCGCAGTTTCTGCACAGTGAGAGTAACCACGTCGTCTTTTTCAAATAGCGTCCCTAGGGATGTGCCACTCTAGGTGGTTACTGAGCAGTTCCCCTTAAGGAGGAGGGAGCTTCGGAGTTGAGTCCAATATCAAAAGAAATCTGATGAGGTTCAACAAGGACAAGTGCAGAGTCCTGCACTTAGGATGGAAGAATCCCATGTACCGCTACAGACTAAGGACTGAATGACTCAGCAGCAGTTCTGCAGAAAAGGATATGTGGCATTTTGGGATGTATAAGTAGGGGCATTGCCAGCAGATCGAGGGACGTGATTGTTCCCCTCTATTCAACATTGGTGAGGCCCCATCTGGAGTACTGTGTCCAGTTTTGGACCCCACACTACAAGAAGAATGTGGAAAAATTGGAAAGAGTCCAACGGAGGGCAACAAAAATGATTAGGGGACTGGAACACATGACTTATGAGGAGAGGCTGAGGGAACTGCGATTGTTTAGTCTGCTGAAGAGAAGAATGAGGGGGGATTTGATAGCTGCTTTCAACTACCTGAAAGGGGGTTCCAAAGAGGATGGATCTAGACTGTTCTCAGTGGTAGCAGATGACAGAATGAGGAGTAATGGTCTCAAGTTGCAGTGGGGGAGGTTTAGGTTGGATATTAGGAAAAAGCTTTTTCACTGGGAGAGTGGTGAAACACTGGAATGCGTTACCTACGGAGATGGTGGAATCTCCTTCCTTAGAGGTTTTTAAGTTCAGGCTTGACAAAGCCCTGGCTGGGATGATTTAGTTGGGGATTGGTCCTGCTTTGAGCAGGGGGTTGGACTAGATGACCTCCTGAGGTCCCTTCCAACCCTGATATTCTATGATTCTCTGATCAAGGAAAGCACAGCCAAGCTGAATGCTGCATCAAAAGCAGAGTCATGACTTATTACATAGTGGTCCGCAATGTATGTGCAGAGGTCAAAGTCGAAGCCCTATACATTTTAATGAAAACATTTTTGAGAATGGCTGTAAAGGTGGAAATGGACCTTGTAGAGTGAGTTTTGCATGTCCAAGGGTGCTTCAAGATTGGCAGCAACATCTAATGCAGTTGGATACCCACTTGGAAAGTCTTTGTTCAGAGATTGCAGACCCTTTTGAGCCGTCTGTGAACGAGACAAATAATTCGGGAGCCTTTCTGAAAGGTTTAGTTCTGTCAGGATAGAAGGTTAGGGTTCCTGATATCAACTGTGTGTAACAGTGCCTCTTCTTTGTCTAGGTGAGGTGTAGGATGGAAGATCAGGAGGTGAATGGGTTAGTTAATGCGGAACTCGGAAGATATTTCTGGTAAAAACCTGGCATCTGGTCGTAATGTGACCTTGTCCTTGAAAAATATTGTGAAAGGGGGATATACTATAAGGGCTCCTATTTCCCCAGCTCGTCGAGCTGATGTAATGGCTACCAGAAACACTGTTTTCATTGATAAATGGAGGGGTGAGCAGGCAGCCATCAGTTCACACGGTGATCTCATAAGGCATTTAAGAACCGGACTGAGGTCCCAAACCAGAGTAGGATGTTTGACCGGTGGAAAAAGATTTCAAGCCCCTTCAGGAACCTCTCTGTCGCTGGGTGGTCGAATACGGAATAACCTTCTATTGGAGAATGGAATGCCATGATAGTTACCAGGTGGACTCTAACAGAGATCAGCAACAGCCCCAAGTTTTTTAGTTCTAGGATGTAGTCCAATATATATCTGACAGAGATAACGTTGTTAACAGAATGTGTTTGAGGTCACACCTGCAATCAAACCTTGCCCATTTTTGTAAGTAAGTGTAGTGCATAGACTTTTCTGCAGCTGAAAGTTCAGAAAATTTACTCTCTCTGAATAAGTCATTTCTAATCCTTTGAACCATTGACCAGCTATGCTTTGAGGCGAAGAACTCCGAGACTGGGGTGAAGGACCTTCCCTCATTCCTGGGAGAGGCCTGGAGAGTGATCAGTGAGTAAATGGCCAGCTGTATCAAGTAAGGAAACCATGTTCATTTGGGCCAGGTCGGAACTATTAGAATAACTCTGGCTTTGTCATTTTTATTTCATGTAGAAATTTGGATATCAGAGGAGTCAGGAGTACACATACAGTAGACCTGACAACCACTGAAAGTGAAAGGTATCCCCCAAGAATCAGTGACTCAGCCCGCCTCTGCAGCAGAACTGGGCACATTTCTTGTTTATCATCATTGTGAACAGGTCTATTTGAGGAGTGCCCCATTGCCAGAATATGTGGTGAAGAATGATGGAATCCATCTCTTACTCATGGTCTTGAGAGAGACCATGCACACTGAATTAGTTTGTGGTCCCATTTTGAACTCCTGGGAGGTAAGCTGCTGTGATGACAATTTGATTACGTATGCACCAATTGCAAAGCTAGACAGCCTTGGCGCAGAGGTAGGGAGATCTTGTCCCTCCTTGCTGGCTGGTATAGAACATGCATGACATGTTATCCATCATGACCTTTATGTGTTTGCCCCTGATTAGTGGGAGAAACTGGAGATAATCATATCTGACCACCCTAAGTAACAGGAGGTTGATGCATAGAGTGGTTTCTTGAGGCACCCACCTGACCTGAGCTATGTGGGTGTTTAGATGAGCTCCCCACCCCAATAGGGACACATCCATCATTATGACAATCATTGGGGGAGTGTGGGTGAAAGGGACTCCTGCACAAACATTGTGAAGATATTTCCACCCACAAAGATAGGTATGGAAAGTAGTGTAGTTAGACTGTGTCTGTTTGGTGAATAAAACAGTCCTGAGCCACCCCTGAAGGCAACACATTCCCAGTCTTATACTGTCTATAATAAAACTACCAACTGCCATATGCCCCAACAGCTGAAGACAATCTTTAACCGGGGTTTGAGGGCTAATCTGGATTGTGTTGACTATGTTGGATACAACCACGAATCTGTGCACTGGGAAGTAGGCTCTTGCCTCTATTGAAATGATATAAGCTACAATGAATCTAACTTTCACACACAAGTCAAGGGGAATTTTTGAAAGTTCAACTGTAGGCCCAATTTGAGGAGCAGGTCTATTGCTTCACAAGTTGCCTGTGAAGTTACAATTAAGGAACAACCTTTCAGAAGCCACTCATCTAGGTAAGGGAACACCAGATGTCTTTTTCTGCAGAGGTGTGCCACTATTACTGAAAACACCTTTGAAAAAGACCTTTGAGGTAAATGGTAGGTTGAAAGGGAGCGCCCTGTACTGAAAATGGTCCTGACCAATAGTAAAATGTAGGAATCTTTTTGAGAGATGGGTGGATCACTATATTGAAATATGCACCCTGAAGGTCAAGGGCTGAGAACCAGTCCCCTTGGTCCAGTGATGAAATTATTGCTACAAGTGTCACCATACTGAATTTTTGTGCCTTCACGAACATGCTGAGTTGCCTTAGATCTAGGATGGGTCTCCAACCATTGTTCTTTATTGGAACCAGGAAATAGGAATATAATCCCTTTCCTCTGTGCTGCATGAGAACCGGTTCTATAGCACCCAAGAGTCCACCATTGATAGATCCATCAATGGCTATTAGCCAGGATGGACAGGGATACAAAATCATGCTCTGAAATGTCCTTAGCCTTTGTTTGCAGAAGGTGGGAGTGGATAACAAGGGATGGATCACTCAATGATTACCTGTTCTATTCATTCTCTCTGCAGCACCTGGCATTGGCCACCATCGGAAGACAGGATACTGGGCTGGATGGACCATTGGTCTGACTCAGTATAGTTGTTCTTATAAGAATAGGAAAGAGTCCATTTCCTGCTGTAGCAGATTCTCATGAGAGTGGTCCCTATAGAGAGATGGGGAAGGGGGATTGGCAGGTGGCAGAGAAATAATGTGGATGGAGTACCCTGTGCAGAAATCTTCAAAACCCACTTTTCTATAGTGACTGACTCCCAAGCCCACCAGAGTGGTAAAGGCAGTCGCCAAAGAAAGGAAGGTAGGTGAATAGATGCAGTTGGCAAGAATGGGGATGGTAACTCAGAACCTCGACCACCCCCATCAAAATTTGTGAGTGAAGGTGGAAGACTGTGAGGTTGAAGATTTAGAAGTGAGTGGTTTTCTTCTATGGTACCTCTGTCCCTTGTGTTGAGGTTTGTATGATCTCTGGAAGCTTGAGAGTAGGACAGGACAGGATATCTGTGCTATCTGGGGCTTACTAAACTTTCTCTTGAGGGCAGGTACATAGATCCCAAGAGAACATATTAAGTAGCTCTCGAGTCCTTTAATGCAGAGATTTGTCCATGTTGTCAGCAAACAGTTTGATATCATCAAAAGGAAAGTCTTTGACTGTATTTTGCATCTCCTTTGAAAATCCTGAGAGCTGGAGCCAGGAGGCCCTCTTCATAACTACCACTGTAGAAATCAAATTGGTGGCAGTATTAGCAGCATTATGGGAGGTCTGCAGAGATATTTTAGCACGCAGCTGGCCTTCTGCAATAAATTCCCTGGAACTGTTCTCTTTGTTTTGCTAGTAGATGCTCAGTAAACAAATTCAGCTTAGTATAATTTGCATGATTATACTTTGGCATTAAAGCCTGGTAGTAGGCAAATCTGAACTGTATAGTAGCTGACAAATATGAGTTTCTACCAAACAAGTAAAGGTGCTTATGATAGGGCCTGGATTTAGCGTGGTGCTTCCTTCCACAGCCATTAACCATGTCGACCACCAAGAGTAAGGAGAGGGATGAGAAAATAAAAATTCTCCTTATACAGGACAGACTGATAATATTTTTTAGCAACTCTCTTGCATGTAGGTGGAATTGTGACTGGGATGTGCCAGATAATGAGGCCCCTCTAGAACCTGCAAAAGTTAACAGGCAAGGCAGTGCGGGCAGATGAAGCTGTATGAAGGATGTCAAGCAGCTTATGATATGATTCTTTAACCTCTTCATAAGGCATTTACAAATAATCCACAATTCTCTTGACAAGGTCTTGAAACTGCTTGAAATTTCAACCAGGGATGGAGGAGGTGGCATAACTGCCTCACCCAGGAATGAAGAAGAGATATTGGCCAGTGGAGAGATGTCTTCATCAGCCTTAGCTTCCCATTCCTCAAAGATTTCTTTCTCTCTAGAAAACTGGAACCTCAGGGAGGGTGATGAAGGTTATTTATCCGACTGATGGTGCTCAAAGCCCTAGCAAACTGCTGGCGATCGGACACTCGAGGGTTCCAGCATGGCCAAGGAGGTGGTGCATATGGCATGGGTGGAGGCATCCCTGGGGTTCATACCAGCTAGATGGTGGTTGTGGCCATTTCTCACAAGTGATACCAATCTCCTCAAAGAACTTTGGAAAAGAGCCTCTACACAAATGCAGAGGAGAGCCTTGCACATATATTTGGGAGACTGAGGCAAAAATCTTCATCAGAATCCGTCTCTTCCAAATCATTCCATAGTAGTGGATCACCGGACAAAACCATGAGGTGAAACAGTCAGAACTGGGCACAACGTCCAGCAACCTGGAAGTCCTCGGTACTGGGAGTATATCAGAGCCTAGAAATGAAGAGTTGGGCATCTCGAACACAGCAAGGTCTCAGGGAAAACAAAACTCCTGCAGTACCTTGTCCATGGCCTGCGCTGAAGTGACAGTGGCTGAGGGAGTTGCCGGTATTGTGAATCTTGACCACTCTAAGGGGAGTATAGAAAGACCTTGAGAAGGCTTCTTCGGTTCCAAATGAGAAGAGGTAGCGCTCTTCTTGTTGCCTCACTCCATTGATGGTGTCGATGGCCTCTCGGAGCCTTGGTCTTCATAGTCTTTAGGTTTGACAGTGCCCTTGGTACCTGAGGAACCAGCAGCCTCATGGGTACCAGGTCTGAGAGCAGTGGATACTGAAGTAGCTGGAGTCATTAGAGACCGTATTTCTTTGAGGCAGATCCCCTACCTGGAGAACTCAAGGGATGGTCATTGGGAGGAAGCCTGGGTCTTCCTCTTAGATGCCCTCATGGAGTGTAGTTCAGAGACAGACAGTGACAGTGGATTTACTAGGAGACCAGCAAACGGGGGGCAGAGAGGGGGGTCCCCTGGCCAGGGTCAGTGATTGAGTGCAGTGAGTTCTCCATTATCTCCCTGTTTTTTCTGGCTCTAGATTTTAATGCCAGACAGAAGTTGCACTTTTGGGAAATATGAGATTCCCTGAGGCAACAGCTGTATGAGGATTGTCCATCAGTCACCAGGGTTGCCTCCTGGAATGACAGGCAGTTCTTGAAACCAAGAGAACTGGGCATGCCCTCCCAGTAAAGTAAAACTCCTGGGAGGAGAGAAACTATATAAAAGATATTAGAAGAAAACTATATTAAAAAAATTGAAAGTTTTTTTTAAACTACTACAAGCTAAAACTACTACTAAGAACAACTATAATAAGCTAACAAGTAAAAGAGTTAAGGGGACACATCTGAAATAAAACTCAACGTAAACAACTGCAAAGACTCAGTCTCAGGCTGAGGTGGTAAAGAAGGAACTGAAGGCAGTCCACCCACAGAGTGCTATATAACAACAGCACGGAGCACAGGACTGAGTAACACATGTGTAGACCAAGCAGACTGTGCTATGAGAAATCTCTGATCAAAGGTACAGGTGGCACAAGTGCACCTAGAGTGAAACAATCATAGTGACAACACCTGAAGAAGAACAATACAAATCGCCAAGATGTCTTCTTATTTTTATATATGATCATTAATCATCATTTCATCAGTATTTCTAAAATGTTTTTCACACTTCTAGTGTTTCCCCAAGAAATAAGGATACCCTTTTACTAAAGGCGCTTTTAAGAATATGATCCCTGCTATTTGAATGGTTTGGTGTGGAAGGGAAAGTTTGCAATATCAAAAGCAATTGCTTAAAGTTATTGTTTTAAATTTCTCTTAGGCTAATTTGTTTGGATTTATAAAGGAGGGCACACATATAACATTAGGTAGTTAAAATTCAAAATAACCTCCAGTTATTTATATTAAAAAACAGGAGAAATACAATCTTTGAAATGAAATCTCACCACTTCCTGCCCTGCTAATCTGGAAATAAGGAAGTCTTTTACACATGGCTGGTCCATACATCTGATGCTTCTGGATTCTGCAGCTTATCTGGAGTTCAACAACTCTTCTTAGACCTTGCCCCTGAAGATGGGGGCAAGTCTTTCCCACATAAGATTTTAGCAAAATTCTTCAATATCTCTTCTGGGTCCTGTGACCCTGGACAATGGGAGAGGCCATCCATGGGGTGTCATGCACAGTGACCTCAGTTTTATATACACTGATTTAAGGACTAGTTGGAGGGGACCTCTCTGATTCCTTCTGATTCCAAATGGTTCTCAGCTTTCAGATCTTAGTTTTTCTGCTGCTTCCATCAGTATCCAGTGAAGGCACCAATGCATAAAAAAAATTTTGATGCTCTTTTTAGTTGGAGGGTCTAATTAATTTCATGGATTGCATTTTAGTATTTACCCTGTTAATTTTGGTATCCCTTCCAAGTGATTTCTCTTAATATTCCAAGAAGTTATATCCTAGTTAGATGCTTATACATTTCAACATTCCCTTTTCCTTCTTGTGTTATACCATTCCTGTCACTTCTCTGATGAAACTATCATTATCAGAGAAAGCACACAAAATCCCTTATAATTCCTCTAAATCTAGTGAACATAGTCCATACCTTCTTTGATAATATACAGAACTTTTCACTTCACATTTTTCAAGACCTTTCATGGGATATGAGACATTAAATTGGAGGAACAAGACCAATTATTCGCATAGAATGATATATCTCTGATTCACAATGCATACAAGTGTATGGTTTGGGGTGAAGTCTAAGTCATGCACATTTCTTGAGAACACTGGCAGTGTGCTCCATTTGACCTTCAGTTTTCTGGGTCTCAGGGCAAGTTATTTATAGCTAGTTAAAGTTTATATTTTCTACACTTATCTCTGCCTCTTAATTCCTTGTAGCCAGACAGTGGGATGGGAATTCTATCCACATGCAACTCATTAAAGCTTTCTAAGTGCTTAACTTAGTTTGAAAATTTTGTTATGCGCATTGGAGCTTTCGGTCATGACCGGAACTTGAGTAGTCATCCCTAGTGGTTGAAGCAGGAATCAGCGTCTAGCCAAAGATCAGAGTATTGAGCTGGGTCAGAGTGAGGAGTTGAGCCAAGGGTCAGAGTCAGACAGTCAACCCAAGGGATGGAGCTGGAGTCAGAAACAGGGGGCAGGGAATCAAGAACAAGGCAAGAACCAGGGACAAGTCAGGAAAGCAGGGCTAGAGAGTCAGGTGAGAACGCCGGGGCCAATGTAGCCACCAACCAGGAATTCACCCAGTTGCACAGACAACTTCCTGTACCTCCTTATGGCTTAACTACAGCAGCTGGACCAACTGATGGGGCTGGGCACTCCTCTAATCAGGACACCGTTGACAGTGCCTCTGGTGGTGCCAGGATTCCATTAGCCACTCATACCACTACTTACGAGCAAGCCACTGGATGGCGGCCATGATGAGAAGGCTGCCAACTCAAAAATAATGGGGGATTTCAATTATCCCCATATTGACTGGGTACATGTCACCTCAGGATGGGATGCAGAGATAAAATGTCTTGATACCATAAATGACTGTTTCTTGGAGCACCTAGTCCTGCAACCCAAAAGAGAGGCAATTCTTGATTTAGTGGAGCACAGGATCTGGTCCAAGAGGTGAATATAGAGGAACCACTTGGTAATAGTGACCATAATTAAATTTAACACCAAAGAAGCCCACCACAGCATCATTTAATTTTAGAAAGGGAAACTACACAAAAATGAGGAAGCTAGTTAAAAAGAAATTAAAAGGTACAGTCCCAAAAGTGAAATACCTGCAAGCTGCACAGAAGCTTTATACAGATACCATAATAGAGGCTCACTTTAAATGTATACCCCAAATTAAAAAACATAGTAAGACGACCAAAAAAGTGCCAATGTGGTTAAACAACAAAGCAAAAGAAGCAGTCAGAGGCAAAAAGGCATCATTTAAAAATTGGAAGTTAAATCCTAGTGAGGAAAATAGAAAGGAGCATAAACTCTGGTAAGTGAAGTGTGAAAGTATAATTAAGCAGGCCAAAAAGAATCTGAAGAGGAAAAAAAAAGAGCAAAGCTTCCCACACTTGAGCCATTCTTTTAAGGTGACAAATCTGAGAAACTGTCCCACACTGAGACGTCAGTGGAAGTAGTTTTGGAACAAATTGATAAATTAACAGTAGTAAGTCACCAGGACCAGGATGGTATTCATCCAAGACTTCTGAAGGACCTCAATAGGAAATTGCAGAAATACTAACTGTGGTCTGTAACCTATCATTTAAATCAGCTTCTCTATCAGATGACTGGAGGATAGCTAATGTGACACCAATTTTTCATAAAGGCTCCAGGGGCGATCCTGGCAATTACACAGCAGTAAGCCTAACTTCAGTACCAGGAAAATTGGTTGAAACTACAGAAAAGAACAGAATTATCAGACACATAGATGAACACAGGGAAGAGTCAACATGGTTTTTGTAAAGGAAAATCACACTTCACCAATCTATTAGAATTCTTTGAGAGGGACAACAAATACATGGACAAGGATGATCCAGTAGATTTAGTGTACTTAGACTTTCAGAAACACTTTGGCAAGGTCCCTCACCAAATGCTCTTAAGCAAAATATGTAGTCATGGGATAAGAGGGAAGGTCCTCTCATAGATCAGTAACTGGTTAAAAGATAGAAAACAAAAGGTAGGAATAAATGGCAAGTTTTCAGAATGGACAGACATAAATAGCGGTGTTCTCCAACTGTCCATACCGTGACCAGTACAGTTCAACAAGTTCAAAAATGATCTGGAAAAAGGAGTAAACAGTAAGCCGGCAAAATATGTAGATGATACAAAACTACTCAAGATACTTAAGTCCAAAGTAGACTGCAAAGACTTACAGAGGGATCTCTCAAAACTAGGTGAGTGGGCAATAAAATGGCAGATGAAATTCAATTTTGATAAATGCGAGGTAATGCACACTGGAAAACATAATCCCAACTATACATATAAAACGATAGGCTCTGAATTAGCTGTTACCACTCAAGAAAGAGATCTTGGAGTCACTGTGGACAGTTCTCTGAAAACATCTGCTCAATGTGCTGCAGTAGTCAAAGATAACAGGATGTTAGGAACCATTAGGAAAGGGATAGATAAGACAGAAAAATATCATAATGCCTCTATATAAACCCATGGTACGCCCACATCTTCAATACTGTGTGCAGATCTGGACACTCCATCTCAAAAAAGATATACTGGAATTGGAAATGATATAGAGAAGGGCAAGTACATTATTAGTGGTATAGAACAGCTTCCATACGAGGAGAGATTAAAAAGACAGACTTTTCATCTTGGAAAAGAGACGACTAAGGGGGGATATGATAGAGGTCTATAAAGGTCTTGACTGGTATGGAGAAAGTGAATAAGGGTAAGTTATTTACTCCTTCGCGTAACACAAGAACTAGGGGTCATTGGTCATTGTCAGAAGACAGGTTACTGGGCTATTTGGACCATTGGTCTGACCCATTGTGGCCATTCTTATGCCTGACACTCTATGGATCCGAGTTCAAAACCTGTCGATCCTCACACTCTCCTTTCCTAGGAATTGTATATTTTAACTTACACTTAGTTAATCCTCCCCAGAGAAGATGTCCGATCTGTTGTGATGGGCTTACTGACTCTCAGGCTATGTCTTCACTAGAAACACTGTAGCTGTGCTGCTGTAGCACTTCAGTGTGGACAATCATAGCAACAGGAGGGGTTCTCCCATTGCTGTTGTTAATCCACCTCCCCAAGAGGTAGCAGATAGAACAACAGAAGGATTCTCCCTGCAACCTAACATTGTCTACATTGGGCATTAGGTTGGCTTAACTACTTTCTACGGGGTAGTGGATTTTTCATATCCCTGAGCAATGTAGCTGGGTCAACCTAAACTTTTTAGCATAGACCTGGCCTCACTGTCTTTAGTTCTGAGAGGAAGCCAAAGGTTTGGAAGACAAAGATTGATGGCACTCTTAAGCCTGATCTACACCTAAAATTCACACCCCAGAGAGAGACAGTTAAGCCAGCCTAAGTGCTGATGTCGACATCACTAGGTTGACAGAAGAATTCTTAGTTACTGCCTCTTTGGGGTTGGGAGGGATTCAATATAGTGATGTGAAAAAACCCTCTACCACTGTGTAAGGATCTGGAGGACTAGAGGAGTGGGGTCCAGGTGAGCAATGCTTACATGCCGCAACTCTGTAGCCACGGCAGAGCCACAATACATGCTCTATAAACTCAGGGTGGGGCAGAACTAAATGCCATAGGATGTGCCACCCACTGAAGACCCAGTTAGAGCACACACATCCCCAGATTGGTCCAGGTGTACTATTTAAGCATGGAGGGAGTTCCAGGAAGCTGTCTGTGCAACCAAGCAGTACCTGGCCCATTGCTATCCTAATCTCATTCCCTGCTTTGGATTCCAGCTCTGATTCATGGCTTGACACTTTACTCTGCCTCTGATCCTTGGCTTGACTCTTGATTCCTGCCTACAGCTCTGATCCCTGACACCGACCCCTAGCTTGGCTCCCCGCTCCAACCACCAGGCTCTACTCCCGCTCTGACCACTAGGCACGATGCCTGGTCCTACCCACAAGACCAGAGCACTCATGTCCTGTTTGTGACAAACCATAGCACATGTCTACACTACAGTGTTACAGCTGCATAACTACAGTGCCACAGCTGCATAACTACAGTGCGCTGCAGCTCTTGTAATGTAAGCATACCCTCGGTTGCTTCAGGCACAATTAAGTGCACAGTGAGAATGATAACTGTTAACATATTTTCAATAAATATTTTCATGTCCTACACCTTACAGGCAGGAAAAAAAGACTGCACATAAGCCTCCAAAATAGTGCATGAGCAAGATGATACCACCATTCAGGTGCACAAGAACCATGATCTAAGTGAAAATCCTCCATTTGTACACATACATATCAGGCAAAGGTGCACAGGGCTGAAGAGACTCATTCAAACAGACCACACAATTTAAAGATCTATACATTTGAGTGGAAAGGTTTCTATGGCCCTAACAAAGAGCACAATCATGCAACCCTTACCCTCCTACATAGTCTTATTCAAATGAACAGGACTACTAATCTAAGCAAGGGCTGCAAGACCAGAACCATTAATAGGCAAGTTTATTTTGCCCCAGAGCAGAAGGTGCTTATGCAGTCTTCAGTAGGATTGTATACACAGGAGTTAAAACCTCTGTATGTAGTCTTAGAAAAATTGCATCACCCAGATGCCATTTTACAATATGTATACTGACACCTTCAATTAAAAAAAATCATACTTCTGTCTGAAAATTCTTAATGTGCTATTGTAACAAGTAACACCCAAGAGCATTATAACTGAAAGAAATTAGAAAAGAAAAACTCTCTCTTTTTTCAGTTTATTTAATCCATTTGACAGAACCTAGTGTACAATTATTTACCATGTACAGTCAGTTTCCACTTCTTGAAGTAGACTTCAAAGCATTGTATTATATTAAATAAATATTTGATTGAATTTCAAAATCATTAAACTGTAGACCTCACGGAAACTACATGGCTCTTAAAAGAAAATTATATACAATATAGTATTTCTATTAAGTAGAGTAAAGAACAAAAAGGAAAATCTTATTATATGGAAAACTAAAATACAATAAATGTTTTTGTAGTTTGCATGTACAGGTACCTTCTCTTCTCATACTGCAAACACCTAATAGTTTTTTAATAGAACCTGAAGAGGAACAAACATGCAGGATAAAACCATAAAAATAAAAATAGCAAAGAATCTTAAATAATTACCCTTAAAAAAGTACTTTGAATGGCTTGAATTACTTTCTCCCTGAAAGCCTGTAGTTGATGAAGTGCTTCTTTATTCTGTTGATATTGCTCCTCACAAAACTCATCCAAAGAATATGTGCGAGACCTGTCCACCTAAATGAATAAATGGAAAAAATACCACGAGTAGTGAAAGAAAACCTAGCATTTAGACATCAGCTCATGTGTCATCCCAACCCATCCTCCTGCACAGAAGCAGCATACAGACACTAGGCCCCAAAATGCAAAGTGAACACAAGAGGAAGGACAACTGTCAGAGTGTAGGCCCCCAAGTGGAAGAACAGTTTGAGATGACAGAAAAGTGCAATATAGGCAGGGGAGGAGCTACATAAAGCCTGGAAAGTGAGAACAATGAATTAAAATTCAGTGCAGGAAGATGAGGAAAAATGAGTTTAATATGAATGCAGGTCATGCAGAACCAGTGCAGTGCACTCCCTTAAGGAGTATGTGTGTGTGAGACAGAAACATATGGTGGTTAGAGCAGTGGAAGACAAAGAGAGAGGTTACTTACCTTATAGTAATTTGATGTTGTTCAAGATGTGCTGTCTATACATATTGCACTCATAGTATTGCATACCCTCTAGCGCCAGAGGTCAGAGTTTTTTTCTTGCTAGCAGTCTCCTGCACTCCACACATGCTCACAGAATGCACCCCTCCTGCCTCCACCTTTCCAGAGGGCATAAAGGGACAGAGCAGACCAACTTCCATTCAGATCCTTCACCAGCCAAAATCTTGTAAGGACTTTGAATTGTGGGGAAGGAGGGCAGGTCATGGATACATATAGAAAAACTCATCAGTTACTGTGAAGTGAGTAACCTCATTCATTTGTCTATATGTCTCCCACTGTGGAGACTGAAGAGCAGTTCACAAATGGAGGTGCATATCAAAGTTTTACATAAAGACAGATCTAAGCACTACTTTATCAAAGGCTGCATCTTCTCTAGTTGCCAGTTCAACTGCATGTTCACGAAAGTATGGACAGATACCCACGTGCCTTACAAATTTCTAAAACTGAAACAATATTAAAAAGCTACAGAAGTAGCTTGGACTCTTGTAAAATGTGCCCTAACTGTCAACGGGGCATCCCAACTTGCAAATTGATAGCACAATTTAATACATCTTGAAGTCCAATTTGAAAGTATCTGAGAAAAAACAAATCTTTAACTCTATTGATGCCACAAATAATTAAAGAAAGCCTAAAAGATTTAGTTCTGTTCAGATAAAAGGCTAAAGTTGGGACTCTAACTAAGGTCCTTTCTACTCTATTAGTGTGAGTTTTTGGACAAAATAGTGGTACATTAATTGACTGGTTAAACATGAAATTCATTCACAGTCTGAGGCAAGAAACTCGGATAAGTCCTTAATAAAACCTTATCCCTCTGAAAAATCATATGGGCAGGACCAGAACTCTACGTTTTCACCCACTGTTCATGCAGAAGTAATAGCTACTAAAAATACGGGTTTTATGGACAGAAGATTTAATGGACAAGTAGCTAACGGTTCAAACAGGGTTTTCATTAAACTAGACAACATAACGTTCAGAATTCATGGAGCATATGGATCCTTTATAGCTGGAAATACCTAAGAAATCTTTGAGAAGTAGGATAAGAAAATATATTAAAACCATCATTCTTAGGATGATGGGCACATACTGAGGCTAGGTGCACTTTAATGGAACTAATCAACAATGCAGAAGATTTTAAGGACAGAAGGTAATCTAAAATGGAAGGTATATTAAACTGAAAAGGTGAAATATTAAGACTCTGAGGCCAATCATCCAATCTTTTCCAAGTTGCTCAAGTGGAAAGCTTCTGCTATTTATTAAAATGTCCTGAACTGCTTGAGAAGAGAATTTTTAAGTCTCATTCAAGAAGCTAGCTTCCAGGCTGTCAGATGTAGGGATGACACTTTCAGGTAAAGAATTGTCCAATTGTTCTCAGATATCAAGTTGGGAACCAGAAGAGGGGCGATCTGTGATGGTATCAACCATCCAGAAGCCAGTATTGTCTGGGACATACTGGTGCGATGAGACTTATGGAAGCTGAGGCTTGCTTGAGCTTCACTAAAGTTCTTAGAATTAGTGAAATTGGAGGGTAAGCAACATCTCCAAAACTTTTTGGCCAGAATCAGATGAAAGATTATACAGACCAGATGAATTGTTCAAAGTTCTAACACCATATGTATGTAGAAGAGTCTCTTTCTGAGGCCACAATGCTCGAGTCTGATGATGTTTGGATGTAACCTCCAAACTGGTATCCATTATCATTGTTAGAGTTGGTTGAGGAAGCACAAACGGAAGGCCTCTGCAAGCTTGAGAAGGCTCTAACCATTAATGAAGGGACATCAGAACTCACTGGGGAACTGTAGAGACTGTACAGTGTCAAGGATTAGTGCTATGAGGAACGTTTTGGGATGACTGACCATTGACAAGAATTCACAAAGAGACTCTTTAACTGATGAACTCCACTTGAGTACCTGGGGTATTAACCTTTTGGGATCAAGACTAGAATGATTGATAAGAAGGGCTTTATGCTAGAAGATACTGGGAGAAGGTTGGGAGAAACTTGTGAAATCTCTACACGCCTTGCTTCAACTCCCAGTAGGAAGAAAATCAAGTAAATGAAGATGCAGTAAGGGATAATGGAACACCACAAGGTAAGAGTATGAAAAGGAAGGAGAAAAAAATGGAAACATTGATTGGAGTAGTATTCAGGCAGGTGTTACACTTAGTGAAAGGACTATATCCAATCCAGCTAGAAAACTGGGTGAAGTCCAAGGGAAACAACTGGAATGCTTCTACATGAACGCAAAGAGTCTGGGCAGTAAAATGGAGGAAATGGAACTATTTGTGCAGAAGGTCAAACCAGATATTCTAGGGATTACAGAAACATGATGGAATAGCGTTCATGACTGACATACAGGTTTTGAAAGAAATGTGTGTTTAGGAGAGAGAGGACTAAGGTGATGAAATAGCACTGTACATCAATGAAACGGTAACTGTAATGAAATATGAAGTGACATTATTAAAAAAATATCAATCTCTTTGGGTCAAAATCGCCTTGGGAAAGAATTGTAAAAGAAGATCTGTGGGAATAATATTAGGGGTCTGCTATAGACCTTCTGGGTCAATCTTGGATATGGATAATAATCTCTAATATTATTATAGGAAAATACTTTGGGATTTGTTTCATAACGGAAGCCTAACTTCCTGGATATAGATTGGAGAATAAATGCTATTAGTATTGATAGGGACAACTTATTCCTGGATATGATAGGTCTGCTTTCTTTATCCTATCATTACTGTAACAAGCTGGTTAAAGGAAATAACCTTGGATCAAGTGATCAAAAGCTGATTCAGTTTAAATTAAATGGAAAGATAATCAACACCAAGTCAGCAACTACGATTTTTTATTTCAAAAGGGCAGACTCTGAGAAATGAAGGGAGTTGGTCGAAGAGGTCAACTGGACCGAAGAGCTTAAAGGATTAAATACAGAGGCTTAGAAATTCTGCAAATCAACTATACAAAAAGCAATCTGAAATTTGCACCCCAAACTTAGGGGGAAAAAAACTTGTAGGGAAAGCCTCTGGATCCAGCTGGATCAACAACCATCTCAATCAACAACCATCTCAAAAATATTATTATGAGTAAGCAGAGAGCCAGAAGGAATGGAAAAAAGGGGCTGATGAACAAAGAAAACTACATCATGGAAGTTAGAAAAATGTAGAAATAAAGTGAGAATTGCTAAAAGTCAAGCTGAATTAGCTCTTACCAGGGAAATTATAATAAATACTAAAAGGATTTTTAGTTTACATAAATAAAATGAGAATAAGGAAGGATGAGGATGAACCGCTATGTAATGTAGAGGGGAAGATTAATGATAATGTAGGTATGGCCAAAAACTAAATGAATACTGTGCCTCAGTTTTCAATAAGGATGACAATAAGGAGCATATGCATGAAGGCAGTACTGCTGATGGAAATGAATGTCTAGAAAAGTACCACCTCTGAGGTGGAAGAAACATCTAAAGAGCTTAATGCACTCAAATCAAAGGGACCTAATAAATTACATCACAGAATACTGAAAGAAATGGCACACGTGATTGCTAGTCCAGTAGCAAGGAGTATTAATAAATCTATTTATGTGGGGGTAGTACCATATGACTGGAGAACAGCTAACATCATACTAATATTTAAGAAAGGGGGGAAAAGTGATCTGGGCAATTATAGTCCTTTTCATCTGACCTAGGTAGTATGCAAGGTTTTAGAATAAACTATGAAGGAAAGAATAATTAAATTCACAGAAGTTAATGGTAAAGGTGATGTAATGCAACAAGGGTTTACCAATGATAGATCATGCCAGACTAACCTGATTTCCTTCTTTGCTAAAATAACTGATTTTTTAGACAAGGGAACTGGACTTCAGTAAAGCATTTGACATGGTACCATATGGAAAATCATTAGTTAAATTAGGGAAGATGGGGATCAGTACAAGCATTGTAAGGTGGATGTGGAATCAGCTAACAGGAAGAAGATAACAAATTGTACTGAAAGGTAAATTACTGGACTAAAGGGACGCTACTAGTGGAGTTTCCCAAGATCAGTCTGGAGACCAATATCATTCAATATTTTTATTAATGACATTGCACAAAAAGTAGGAGTGTCCTAATGAAATATGCTGATGATACTAAGTTGGGAGTCATCATCAATTTAGGGGAGGATCAGAATATTATACATGAAGATCTGTACTAGCCTGGGGTGCTGGAGATGCTGGTTCAGTTCCCCACCTTGGATTGAGAAAAGAGATAAGTAACAGCTGCCTCTCCTCTTGACACGTCCCCTGTATTTTTGGGGGGGGCGGGGGGGGGAGGAATAGCTCAGTGGTTTGAGAATTGGCCTGCTAAACCCAGGGTTGTGAGCTTAATCCTTGAGGGGGCCATTTAGGGATCTGTGGCAAAAATAGGGGATTGGTCCTGCTTTGAGCAGGGGGTTGGACAAGATGATCTCCTGAGGTCCCTTCCAACCCTGATATTCTATGATTCTATCTGGATAGCCTAGAACAGTGGAGTGACAGAAATGGGATGAAATTCAACAGTACAAAGTGCAAGGTCACACACTTGCAGTCTAATAATCAGAATTTCTGTTACCAGCTTGAGGCTCATCAGTTGGAAACAACAAAGGAGGAAAGAAACCTGGTTGTGAGAGTCAATCACAGGATGACTATGAGCATCAATGTGTTGCAGCTCTGAAAAAGGCAAATGTGATCCTAGGATGTACTTGGCGAGGCATTTCCAGTAGAGACAAGAGAAGTATTAATCCCATTAACAAGCCACTGGTAAGACCTCATTTGAATACTCTGTTCAATTCTGGTCACCCATGTTCAAGAATGATTAATTTAAATTGGAAGAGGCACATACAAGCACTACTACGATGGTCAGGGGAATGGAAAGCTTATTTTATGGAGGAGAGCGACTAGAAGAGCTTATACCCCTCCGCCGAGCTCCATCCCTCCTGCACCTGGATCCCTGCTGAGCTCCACCCCCCTGCATCTGGACCCCTATGCTTGCACCCAGACCACTCCCTGCTAAGTTCCCCTGCATTTGAACCCCCACCCCGATGAGTCCCACCCCACCTCCCCACATCTGGACCACCCCACCCAGGCCCCTGCACTCAGACTCCCATCCCACTGAGCCCCAACAAGCTGCACGTGGACCTTGACCACACCGATCTTCACCCTCCCAACACCCAGACCACTCCTGCTGAGCCCCAACCACCTTCACCCCACCCCCTTCAGAGTCCCATTCCCTCTGCCCCTGGACTCTCCCGAGCTCCTATGCATTCAGACTTCCCCCTCCACCCCTGGACCCCCCACGGAGCCACCCACACCCAGACTGCCCCACACAGAACCCTCTAACCCTACAACTGGATCCCCCCCACACCAAGCCCTTCCACACTTGGATCCTGCCAGGCTGAGGATCTTAAACAATCCTAAATATTGTTTGCAAGCTGGATAGATGGAGATGTGAATATACCCATCCAACATATCCGGGGCTGTAAACCAATCCAGTCCATTCACTCACAAGAATATAACAGCAAGAGTCAGCATTTTGAACTTTTGTTTCCAGATAAAAGTGGGGTCCCACTGGGGAATGTTCTTGATCCAACTATATTTTATATTTTTATCAATGACCTGGAAAAAAATAAAACAATTACTGATAACATTAGCAGATTACATAAAAATTGCGGGAGTGGTAATGAAGACAGGTCACTGGTACAGAGCAATCTGATACGCTTGGTAAGCTGGGCACAAACAATGTGTTTTAATATTGCTAAATGTAAATGCATGTGTCTAGGAACACAGAATGTAGGCCATATGTACACAAGACAAAGACTATCCTCATAAGCAGTGACTCTGATAAACATTTAGGGCTCGTGGTGAATAATCAGCTGAACATAAACTCCCAATGCGATGCTGTGGTCAAGAGGGCTAATGCAGTCTTTGGATGCATAAAGAGGGGAATCTCCAGTAGGAGTAAATAGTTTATTTCGCCTTTCTATTTGACACTGATGTGACTGCTGCTGGAATACTGTATCCAGTTCTGGTTCCCACAATTCAAGAAAGATTTTGAAAAATTGGAGAGGGTTCAGAGAAGAGCCAAAAGAATGATTAAAGGATTAGAAAATATGCCTTACAGTGACAGATTCAAGAAGCTCATTCTATCTAGCTTAACAAACAGAAGGTTAAGGGGTGACTTGAGTATAGTCTATACGGGTATATAAATATTTGAAAATAGGTCTTTTCAATCTAGCAGAGAAAGGTATAACATGATCCAATGGCTAGAATTTGAAGCTAGACTATTTCATACTGGAAATAAGGCATACTTATCCTTGCTGTTAAAAATGTAACTCGCAATTTTAAAATCAGGATTGAGTATTTTTCTAAAAAATATGGCCTAGAAATTATTTTGGGGCAGTTCTATGTCCTGCGTTATACAGGAGGTCCCTTCTGGCCTTGGAATCTAATATATAATCCTTCCGGGAAGACTTCTGAAGTCTGATTTTAGGACAAATCTCAGGAACAATAGGCAGACGGGCAAGAAAGAGATCCCTCCAAACTTGCCTCAGAAGCCATTGAACATTCTCTCAAACAAAGATGACTAGCTCAAGAAGGAGTCTTCATTAAGTGAGTGTCAGATCCTGCAGGCAGATGTTCAATAGCCAGTACCAATGATTCACCCATATATGGTACCAATAACTGATTAAAAGCATGAGCCACTGGTGATTCTGAATGGTCACATACTACTAAATCTAATGGTACCACGAATGTGGGAGCTGAAGTAATCAGTACCAATGCTTGAGCTATTTAACCTATTGGTAAAGTTGTATACAATACCAACAAGAAAGTAGTCAGGGAAGCAGCACCCTTGACCTGAGATGGCATCTGTGCACCTGGTATTAAATCCTTGAGTACCAATGAAGTACATACAGTAGATGCTACTGTTACCTGCAGAGGTGGCACTGAAGCCACTCTTTTTAACAGTACCAATCTCTCAGAGGCATGCTTCAGGGCTTCAGAAAACACCTATCTATGCCTTCCAAAACAGCAGCTTGAATCTTGTCTTCTTTTTCTTCAAATGAGCTGGAGAAAGAACTGTGTCCCTTTTCAGCCAAAGATTTTTAACTGCCACAGAAACACTACTTGTAGAGGGGATACTGGAGACTGACTGATCTGACTCACCAGGATCTGAGTCCGGTCTTACATCTGTGCAGGAGATACATCCTCAGATTACAGAGTGGTAGCCGTGTTAGTCTGCATCAGCTAAAACAACAAGGAGTCCTTGTGGCACTTTGGAGACTAACAAATTTATTTGGGCATAAGCTTTCGTGGGCTAGAACCCACTTCATCAGATGCATGGAGTGGAGTGGAAGATACAGGAGCAGGTATAAATACATGAAAAGATGTGAATTGCCTTACCAAGTGTGAGGCTAGTCTAATGAGACAATTCAATTGACAGGAGGATACCAAGGGAGGAAAAATAACTTTTGAAGTGGTAATGAGAGTGGCCCATTTCAGACAGTTGACAAGAAGGTATGAGTAACAGTAGGGGGAAAATTAGTATAGGGGAAATTAAGTTTAGGTTTTGTAATGACCCAACCACTCCCAGCCTTTATTCTGGATTAATCTGATGGTGTCCAGTTTGCAAATTAATTCCAGTTCTGCAGTTTCACGTTGGAATCTGTTTTTGAAGGTTTTTTTGTTGAAGAATTGCCATTTTTAGGTCTGTTATTGAGTGACCAGAGAGATTGAAGTGTTCTCCTACTAGTTTTTGAATGTTATGATTCCTGATGTCAGATCTGTGTCCATTTATTCTTTTGCGCAGAGACTGTCCAGTTTGGCCACTGTACATGGCAGAGGGGCATTGCTGGCACATGATGGTATATATCACATTGGCAGATGCACAGGTGAATAAGCCCCTGATGGTGTGGCTGATGTGGTTGGATCCTATGATGGTGTTCCTCGAATAGACATGTGGACAGAGTTGACATCGGGCTTTGTTGCAGGGTTTCGTTCCTGGGTTAGTGTTTTTGTTGTATGGTGTGTAGTTGCTGGTGAGTATTTGCTTCAGGTTGGGGGGCTGTCTGTAAGCGAGAACTGGCCTGTTCCCCGAGGTCTGTGAGAGTGAGGGATCATCCTTCAGGACAGGTCAACTACAGCCCCCAACTAAAACCTCTCCAGCGCATTAAGGATCTACAACCTATCCTGAAGGACAATCCGTCACTCTCACATACTAAAACACTTATCAGTGTCTCTGACCAGGCAACATTACATGAGAGGCATGTTTTAAAACCAAGAGATTTAGGAGCCCTCATAGCTGCCTATCACCTAGTACCTAACTAAACGTTAAACCTATCTTAAAATACTAGCTAACACTAAAATACTAACAAAGAACTTATCTAAAGCTATCTGACTAAAACAAAAACTGTTTACAACACCTAACTGCCCAAGTTTAAAACAGAGATACGGGACTGCTAAAACGTTCTGCCTCTAGCCTAAGGCCATTGTTGAAAGAACTGAGTGGCAGTTGGTCAACCCTGTCTCTTTATGCCTTTGGAGGTGGAACAGGAGGGAGCATTCCAGGACCATCCACAGACCAACAGGGGGACTGCTAGCAAGAAAAATGTTCCAAACTCTGGTGATAAGGGATGTGCAATATTACGAACGGAAGACATCTAGAAAACCACTCAGTGAAGAACTATTAGTTTAACAGGGATATTTTGTATAGAATGTAGAGGTCCATGGCAAAAGGAAAAGTAAGCTAAGAAGATTCCAGTGAACAAATAAAATATCATTGTGAAAATTGTATTTACAATGTATAAAATGTAGCTGTTTACAAATGTCAAATATAGAAAAAACTGTCTAAAACAATACTAGTTTCCTATTGCAATGAAAAAGAATACTTAATTTTTTTTTCAGATCACTGTGTTTCTTTATGGCAGATTCCATCAGTATTCACACAGTTTATTTTCTATATTGTGGTAGATGGCACCTGGAGGCCCCAATCAGGGCCCCACAATACACATGTAATGAAATAATCAGAACAACAGTGATAAAACCTACCTCTTACTTTGTACTTTTCATCCATAAATCTCAAAGTGCTTTACAAAAAAGAGGTTAGTATCATTATCCCCATTTTACAGATGAGATAACTGAAGTACAGATAAGGGAAGTGACATACCCAACGTCACCAGTGAGATAAATTTTAAGCTTTTTGGGACTTAGTACAAATGACTTCATGTCACAATAACATACTGCATTGTATTGTTGATACACTGTACAATTCACACACTTTAAACGATGCACATCAATTCTTAAACGGATACTTCAAATCAGTCCCATTATCAGTTGGCAAGCTGACACCCAATTCCCCATTCACTTGTTTTGTTGGAAATTAAAACTCTATAACCAGTCATGTGCTCACATTCCCCATGCCTGAAACGCCTTTGTTGCCCTTTTTCAGAATTATGCAAGAATATCTTAACGTATCTTTTTAACTTCTTCACTAATATTTACTGAAGTGTGATATATGGAGCCATTAATTTTTTGTGTATTTACACTTTAAAATATTGTTGCTTTGCTCACCTTTATCAAATAAATTGCATTATCTTCTGATCGTTTGCGGCTATTAATGTTACATGCATCTTCACACAGTCCTTGGATATAAAGCAAGCAGCTTAGAAATAATTCATCAGCCAAAAAAAGCTGGCTGTACATCAGAGTTCTGGAAACAAGAAAAGCATCTCAGGGTATAAAATGTATGCAAGTGCTTCTCTTTTTGTAACATTACAAGTTAAGTAGACACTACAGAAATATATTGTAACTGGAACTCCATGCTGTTTTCCCCCTATTAATTCTTTAATATTCTCAACCTGGAGACATTAACTGCACTCAAAAATGTTGTAATTTCTCTTTATGATACATATAATTCTTTTCCTATTATTGATTAAACTAAACATTGTTATTTCTGAACATAATATCCTAACATGTTAAAGGCAGTTATCCTCATAAAAGACTGATGCAAAGCCCTTTAAAATTCAGTGGAAAGAATCCCATTGATTCCAAAGGGCTTTGGATCAGGCCCTAAAGTTGTAGGAAACAATTTTTATAATCAATAACGACTGGAACAATTTGAACTTCTACAATATCTTCCATATTACATGAGGATCTCAAACCCCACTATTCATCAGAGGCCAAGAGCCTGCAAATACTTATACCCAAGAGTAACCTGGATTTGTGCTGGAAATGGCCCAACCTGATGATCACTTTAGATAAGCTATTACCAGCAGGACAGTGGGGTGGGAGGAGGTATTGTTTCATATTCTCTGTGTGTATATAAAGTCTGCTGCAGTTTCCACGGTATGCATCCGATGAAGTGAGCTGTAGCTCACGAAAGCTCATGCTCAAATACATTGGTTAGTCTCTAAGGTGCCACAAGTACTCCTTTTCTTTTTATGCTGATGAATAATCAAAGCTCCTATCACAGTTGCAGACTTCCCCTCTACCCGGGGGGTGCGCAAATCCCCTCCGCCCCCCGCCCAGGCCCTGCCCCCTCTCCACCCTGAAGCCCCCGGCCCTTCCTGCCCCTGCTCCGCCTCACCTCTTTCTGCCCCCACCCCTGAGCCTGCCCCATCCCCACTCCTCCCCCTCCCTCCCGGAGCTGACCTGCCATGCGAAAAGATGGTTACTTACCTCTCGTAACTGTTCTTCGAGATGTGCTGTTCCCGTCCATTACAACTAAGTGTGCGTGCACCACGTGCACGAACGTTGGAAACTTTTTCCATTTGCAGCTTCCGTCGGGACGGCAGGGGTGTCCCCTAGCGTGGCATCCTTATGGCAGTGTATATAGTACCCTGCCAGCCCGACCCCCCTTCGGTTCCTTCTTGTCGTTGACTGAGACAGAGGGGAAGGGAGTGGTTATTGTAATGGTCATGAACACCACATCTCGAAGAACAGTTACAAGAGGTAAGTAACCATCTTTTCTTCTTCGAGTGGTTGATCACATCCATTCCAATTAGGTGACTTCCAAGCTTACCATTGGAGGAGGGTAGGAGTCATGGAACGATTGACTGAAGAACAGCTCTGCTGACCGCCGCATCATCTCTGACCTGTTGTTTAACAGCACAGGGGGCTGTAAACTTGTGCACTGAAGACCAGGTGGCCACTTTGCAGATCTCTTGGATGGGGACCTGAGCCAGAAAGGCAGTCGAACATGCCTGTGCTCTAGTTGAATGAGCCATAATCACTAGGGCTGGGACCTTGGCCAGCTCGTAGCACGTGCAAATGCAGTCTATGATCCAGGACGATATGTGATGCGCAGAGACAGGAAGGCCCGTCATTCTATCAGCTCTGGCGATGAACAATTGGTTTGATTTGTGGAAAGGTTTAGTGCGCTCTATGTAGAACGCCAAAGTTCTTTGGACATCCAGTGTGTGCAGGCTGCGGTGTCTCAGGCTTGTGTGGGGTTTTGGAAAGAACACCAGCAAGCAAATGTCTTGACCCATGTGGAATTGGGAGACCATCTTGGGGAGAAATGTGGGGTGTGGTCTAAGCTGTACCTTGTCATTATGAAACACCATGTAAGGAGGTTCGGAGGTCAGAGCTCTCAGCTTGGACACCCTCCTTGCAGATGTAACAGCCACCAGGAACGCTGCCTTCCAAGAAAGGTAGAGGAGGGAACAAGTGGCCAGAGGCTCAAATGGTGGGCTCATGAATTTGGAGAGGACCAAATTCAGGTTCCAGGTTGGGACTGGCGGGCGAGAGTACAGGAACACCCTCTCCAGCCCTTTGAGAAATTGCCCCCCGATGGAATTTGAAAACACCGAGCGCCCAGACTCCCCTGGATGGAAAGCTGAAATTGCCACCAGGTGCACTCTGACAGAGGAAAGGGACAGACCCTGTTGCTTAAGGTGTAGAAGGTAGTATAAAATAACCAGAATAGGAACCTGGAGCGGTTGAAGGAGCTTGGGTTCACACCAGCAGGAAAACCTTTTCCACTTCGCCAGGTAGGTAGCCCGAGTGTAACGTTTCCTACTACTGAGGAGAATCTGTCTCACTGAGTGAGAGCGCTGGCTCTCCATGGGATTTAACCATGGAGTTTCCAAGCCATGAGACGTAGAGACTGCAGGTTCGGGTGGAGGAGGCACCCATGGTCCTGCAGGATCAGATCCAGGTAGAGGGACAGGGCTATCGGGGCGCCTACAGACAGCTCTAGGAGGGTCGTGTACCAATGCTGCCTCGGCCAAGACGGGGCAATCATTATTACCATCGCCCTGTCCCTGAGAATTTTGAGGAGGACCCGGTGGATGAACGGGATAGGAGGGAAGGCATACTTTAGCCCCTTGCCCCATGGTATTAGGAACATGTCAGCAATCGAGCCTGGACTGTGGTTTTGGAATGATCAGAACTGAGGGCACTGCCTGTTGCTCTTGTCAGCGAAGAGGTCTACTTGAGTATAACCCCACTTTTGGAAGACTGATTGTAAGATGTCCGATCTAATTGACCACTTATGCTTGTGGTATGACCAGCTGAGGTGATCTGCCAGCTCGTTCCATACCCCTGCAAGGTAGGATGCTTCCAGCTGAATGGATCAAGCCATACAGAAGTCCCAGAAAAGAAGAGACTCACGGCAGAAACGTAAGGAGAGGGCTCCACCTTGTTTGTTTATGTAGAACATGGCGGTGGTGTTGTCTGTCAAGACTGTCACGCTGTAACCTTGCAAACTGGCATGAAAAGTCTGGCAGGCCAGACAAACTGCCTTGAGCTCCTTCAGGTTGATCTGGAGAGGTATCTCGTCCCTCAACCACAAACCTTGTGTCCTCAGATCCCCTACATGTGCACCCCAGCCCAGATCTGATGCGTCTGTTACTAACATCAGAGAAGGTTGGGGCTTGGCGGAGGGAACCCCTGCACAGACCACTGGTCGGTCCAGCCACCAATGCAGGGATTCTAGTACCTGTCCCGGGATCATCACCACAAGGTCCAAGGGGTCTCGGTACGGACGGTAAGCCAGTGCGAGTCATGCTCCTATGGGCCTGAGTCTCAGTCGGGCATGCCTGACCACATACGTGCATGCTGCCATATGCCCTATTAGCTACAGGCAACACCTGACTGTTGTGATGGGATACTGAAGCATTGTTTTGACCATCTGCTCTATGGCTTGGAACCTGAGCTCTGGAAGGCTCACTTTTGCCTGTACCTAGTCTCAGACTGCCCCTATAAACTCTATTCTTTGGGTAGGTATGAGTGACGATTTGGGTACACAGTCTGTGAAACGTGTCCATGACCATTGTCACGTGGGACTGGACTTCATCCTTGGAACGACCTGTCAGTAGCCAGTCGTCGAGGTATGGGTACACTCGAACTTGCCTTTTCCGGAGGAAGGCCACCACCACCGCCATGCATTTCATGAACACTCAGGGGGCTGTGGACAGGCCGAACAGGAGAACCATGAACTGGTAGTGATGTTGGTTTATGACAAACAGGAGGTAGCGATGGTGCACTAGATGTATGGCAATATGGAAGTAGGCGTCTTATGTTCCAATCTCCTGGATCTAGCTATAGAATGATAGAGCTTAGGGAGACCACATGGAACTGGAGTTTGACCATAAATTTGTTGAGTCCGCGAAGGTACAAAATGGGTCGAAGACCCCCCTTTGCCTCGGGGATTAGGAAATAACAGGAGTAAAACTCCTTTCCCCTTAGTTCTTGTGGAACCTCCTCCACCGCCCCTTTCTCGAGGAGCGAACGAACCTCCTGCATAAGGAGTTGCTTGTGAGAGGGGTCCCTAAAGAGGGATGGGGAAGGTGCGTGGGAGGGAGGGAAGGAGGAGAACTGAAGGGAGTATCCCACTTGTACCGTGAGTAGGACCCAGTGGTCCAATGTTGTATGGGATCACGCACGGTAGAAGTGGGATAGCTGGTTTAAAAACCAAGGGGATGGATCCGGGTACTGGGTTGGTACACTGTCCTCGAGCGCACCTTCAAAACCCTTGCTTGTTTCTGGGCTCGGGTATATTCTGGCCTTAGTTAGGCATGTTATTCTGCTGTCTCTGCCTGTTATTTCTGCTCCGCCTGCGATATGGCTCCTGTCTGGGGTGCAGTTGATACTGCCTCTGCTGTGGAGGCTAAGGCCTGAAGGGCTTTCTCTGGGTTGCTGGCGTATGCATCCCTCGCGACTTCAGGGTGGCCCTAGAATCCTTAAGGCCGTGCAGCTCAAGAAAAGGCCCGAGCCCTCGAAGGGGAGGTCTTGGAGGGTGTTCTGGACCTCTGGAGGGAGGCCCGATGCCTGGAGCCACGCTGAGCATCACATGACTACTCCCAAGGCAATGGTTCTGGCCACAGAGTCAACTGGATCGAGGAAGGCTTGTAGCAAAGTCTTAGCCACTGCCTTTCCTTCCTCGATTAACGCAGCAAACTCAGAGTGAGAGTCCTGGGACAGGCGACCCTTAAACTTGGACATGGCTGTCCAAGAGTTGAAGTTTTGTCTATTAAGGATCGCCTGCTGGTTGGCTATGCATAGCTGGAGGCCCCCGGCGAAGGAGACCTTCCTACCAAAAGGTCCAAACGTTTGACCTCCTTGGCTTTTGGGGCTGAGGCTTGTTGGCCCTGTCGTTCCTTCTCATTGACTGCTGAAACAACTAGGGAACAGGGAGTTGGATGGCAGAACAGGAACTTGTAGCCCTTTGAAGGGATGAAGTGTTTCCTTTCTACCCCCCTGGCTGTCGGTGTGATGTAGGCCGGTGTTTGCCATATAGTATTGTAATTTGTCTGTATAGTCTTTATGAGACGGAACGCAACCCTAGAGGGACACTCAGGAGCCAAGATGTCCACCATCGGATCCTCCTGCTCGACCGTTTCTTCCGCCTGGAGGCCCATATTGAGGGTGATCCTGTGGAGCAGCTCCTGGCGAGCTCTGTGGTCGATTGGTGGCGGTCCTGAGACTGATGTTCCCACCACAACCTTGTCTGGGGAAGAGGAGGAAGTGACTTGCTGCTGGTTTCCCTCATCTAGACCCTTCTGTGTGTCTCCATAGGCTTGGGACACTTCAGGGCCAGACTGGGCTGACACCTCTCAAGGTGTCACAGTGGTTGGCACCACCTCGGGCATTGGGCCTGGCATCACTGGTTGCTCTTCGGGGTCCGGGGATGGCCTGGAGAGAGCGGCCTCCCTTGTCATTGATGCATGTCTGTGTGGCGACCTGGAATGGCATCACATGGAGTGCCCAGACCTGGAGGCTCTGGAGATGGTGCCCTGCTGTTGATGGTAGGCCCATGGGGTCCAGAAGGGCCACTGACCCGGAGGAGGCCACTGTGGCTGCCATGCTGAGTGAGATTCTCTGCCGGCCACGGTCCAATGTCTGCTACAGCTGGAGCGACTGGAGTCAGCCTTGGAGCTGGAGGATGCCAACAGAGAAGACCAGGGCAGTGCTGAACAATGAGCGGCCGTAGGGTGCTGTGAGGTGCGGGCCAGGGAGCAGTGCCTGGCTGACCGGGACATCGAACATTACCAGGATTCTTGGGACCAGGACCAGTGCCTCTCACTCAGTGCCGATGAGGTTGTTGGTGATGAGCTCCAGTGATGGGAGACCGACGGCGTCGTGGACCAGCATGTTGTTGCCGTGGGTACTGCTGGTAGTTTCACCTCTGGTGCCGTAACCTTGCGCTAGGTCACGAGTGCCGGGGAGTAGCGGGACGCCAAGCTCGAACTGGAACAGTGCTGTGAGCAGTGCCGATACGGTCACCTTGAGAGGCGCACCACTGCTGGCTTCCCTCTAGACGGCACCTTCTTGGGTGGTGCCGGAGGCTTCTCCCTGTATGGGATGGGATCTGGCGCTGACAGCTCAATGAGGTCTTTTGCTGCCTCGAAAGTGTCAAGCATAGAGAGGTGTTCCAGGACCTCCTCCAGACATTCTTCGGCACTAAAAACTGTGGGTACCAGTTCTTGGCTCGGGCCCACAATCTGTCTTTGCGGGCTGGAAGCTTCTTTAGGTAGCTTAGCGGCTCTTTGGGGAGAGTGCCCTCTTTCCCCTTTCTTGTGACGCTTATTCAGTGCCGGAGAGGTTGACCAGTGCCAAGGTTGGTTGTCCCATCTCGGTGCCGGCAATTTACAGTGCCTGGGCAGTGCCGGATCGCACACGGATGCCGGGGCAGTGCCGGATCGCACACGGATGCCGGGGCACTTCACACTGAGGAAGCCGGTGCCGGTGGGTCTGGGGCTGGTGGTTGTAAGGCAGCCTTCATGAGCAACTGCTTAAGGCGAAAGTCTCTTTCTTTCTTAGTGCACAGCTTGAAGGCCTTGCAGATTTTGCAGCGCTCTGCCTGATGAGCCTCTCCTGGACACTGGAGATAGGTGTCGAGGGGGTTGCTGTGAGGCATAGACTTACGGCACGTAACACAAGTTTTGAAACCCTGGGCTTTCAGCATGCCCCAAAGCTGGTGCCGGAACTAGCTTCCAGAAACCTGAATACAATGGTATTTAACTAACTGATAACTATCTAACAACTCCTCTAACTAGAAGACTGAAAGCTAAGGGATCACTCGTAAGCGAGAGAGAGAGAGAACATTCCAACGCCGCCACGGATGGTAAGAAGGAACTGAACGGGGGTTGGGCCAGCAGAGTTCTATATACACCGCCATAAGAGCGCCACTCTAGGGGGCTCCCCTGCCGTCCCAACGGGACCTGCTAAGGGAAAAAGTTTCCGATGTTCATGCACGCACCACGCGCGCACCTAATTGGAATGGATGTGATCACCTGAAGAAACATCTGTTTGTGGCAGGCAAGAGACACTGGGATGGAGGGGGAGGAGTGATCAGCAGGGCTGCCAGCGGGGGAGAGGCGCTGGGGGGCGGGCAGGAGAGGTGGGAGCTTGGCTGGCAGCGGGTGCTAAGCACCAGCTAATTCTTCCTTCATGGAGTCAGTGCCGATGTGGCCTTCAATGAGGCCTCCACTTCCTTCATCTGTTGAGTTTAGTGGAACTAATCACCAAAAAAAAGTTACTCAGATGCCTAAGTGTGTTGAGGAATAGGGGTTAGCTTGTGGGATGCGAGGTGATTGCAGTACTAAATGTCATGGTAATACAAATAATAAGTACAAGGTACTATGGTTGCAGGATACATTTTGAAAATACTTCATTTTTCAGTTATTCAAGAGTAAATTTGATTTTTTTAAAATAAAGATACAATTTTCCTATAGTTGGATAGTCTGACAGTGCCCCAAGATAATTATGACAAACTTTCCACACACAAAAGAAAACTGCATTTGGGCAAACTGCTGACAGTAAAATAGAAAATCACAACTGGTAAAATTTTCAGCTAGCTATTAGCATTGGAAAAGAGGGCCTTATAATGACAGTGCCTTCTTCACAGTATCTAATTAGCATAATTACTGTAAAAATGTTACCGCTATCTCTCTTTTACAGAAGTTAACAGATTATAAATGACACCATTATGTTCTCACTTCCATAATCAATCAGCAAAATTTTGGAATTCTTATTCAGTTTTTAATCATGCATAACTCCTATTTACATAAATGAAAATGCCTGAATTTAAATACAGATTAAAAATTGAGTAATGACTTCCCAATGCCTTTCCCATTTAAGTATCTGAAAATAAGGTAAAGACAGACTATGTTAACTATGGTTAGATTGTGCTTAGTCACACATGAATGTGCAAAGGAAGGGACAGAGTACATGTAGCCTTCTCCCACTTCCACCCTGACACACAAATAGGTGGCAAAGAGAGGGCTCTCCCTCGCCAAACTACTGAGCAGGAATCCAACTGCTGAATCCCCAGGTGTTTTAAGCCTCCAGAGTCTGAACAGAGCCCACGCACTGTCCCTATCTTCAGTCCGGGGCCGGTTTGTTTACCTATGGCGTCTGAATGTTCGGCCGATCGCGGCTCCCACTGGCGGCAGTTCGCTGCTTCAG
Source organism: Lepidochelys kempii (assembly GCF_965140285.1). Classification (NCBI taxonomy): domain Eukaryota; kingdom Metazoa; phylum Chordata; order Testudines; family Cheloniidae; genus Lepidochelys; species Lepidochelys kempii. The sequence goes on from NC_136382.1 coordinate 159,989,805, forward strand.
GCCAATGGGAGCTGCGCGAAGCGGCACAGGCCGAAGGACATATTGGCCACCGGTGGGAGCCGTGATCAGTCGAACCTGCAGATGCAGCAGGTAAACAAACCTGCCCGGCCCGGCAGGGGCTTTCCCTGCACAAACAGCGGAACGAGTTTGGGAACCACTGCTCTAAGCACATGCTCATGGTGCAGAGCTCTGACCATATGACCTACTGCCTAGCCTCTGGAACCAGTGCTGACTCCTCAGACTACCCCATTAGCTTAAACATACCTTTGACACTGCACTCCATATTCTTTGCAGTGATATTATGATATGATCATTTTAATGAGACTGAGAGGGGACATAACAGTTTTCAAGTACATAAAAGGTTGTTACAAGGAGGAGGGAGAAAAATTGTTCTTCTTAACCTCTGAGAATAGGACAAGAAGCAATGGACTTAAAATGCAGCAAGGGCGGTTTAGGTTGGACATTAGGAAAAAATTCCTAATTGTCAGAGTGATTAAGCACTGGAATAAATTGCCTAGGGAGGTTGTGGAATCTCCATCATTGGAGATTTTTAAGAGCAGGTTAGACAAACAACTGTCAGGAATGGTCTAGATAATACTTAGTCCTGCCATGAGTGCAGGGAACTAGACTAGATGTCCTCCTGAGGTCCTTTCAGTCCTATGATTCTGTGAGTCCTGACCCCTCGGGCACTTCTCTAGCTCTAGTTTACATAGTGAAGCATGGAGCCATAGAGAGGCAGTGTGATTTAGCTGTTAGAACATGGGACTATGTGTGAGGAGGCCTGAATTCTGTTCCCCCTTCTGCCACTGATTCAGATCATATGACAACTTACTTGCTCTTGGTTATCTTAGCTCTTCGAACATTGATTTTCCAGGTGGAAAAATATGTCTTCATTCTAGAAACAAACAAATGGTAAATTCCTTACCTAATAATTTCCTTACTGATAGCAGCATCTCCCACAATTATGATATGTGTAGGGTATCCCCCTCCTGTGTGCAGTTTCTGGAAGCAGTTCAAAGCTGTAGCACAGCCTGGGATAGTCAGGCCCCTAATCTCTGGCCTGCTGCCAGATGATTAATTCAAAAACTGTTTAAAAACTTGTAGAATATGGTTAGTAAACACCAGCTAATAAACTATGTACAGTAGGCTGTGGCCTTCAAACATGAATATTGAAATTAAATTCAGTCCCTTGGCTAGGATGCCAACCAGGGAGGGTAAAAATTGTGGGAGAATGCTGCTAGCAGAAAAGAAATTATTAGGTAAGAAATTTACCATTCTTGATCTCAGCATTTCCCACAATTCTGATATATATGGGAAGTAGCAAGCAGTGAACCAAAGTAGGGAGGGATAAAAAACAACACAGAACAGAATGAGTTAGGAAGTTCCCCCTTTCCAACTTACTCACTCAAAATAGTAATGCTATTATTAGACTCACACCTGCACAACCGTCCTGCCAAAGCCTCTGCAGGGGACAGAAAGTTGATTTTAGTATTCTAATAAAGGTGTTAATATAGGACCATGTTGCTGCCCTGCAGACCTCTGCAGTGGAAACACAAGCTCTTTCCACCCACAAAGTCGCCATAGGTCCTTTAGACTAGAGCATGCCTGGATGACGTCTGGAAAAAAAGAGTACCTGTTGCCTTACATACCTGAACGATGCATAGCTTGATCCACCTAGCTAGCAAAAGTTTGGATACTTGGCACTTCATGTGAAATACAAATAAGAAGCCCAATCTTCTTGTTGATGCAGTAGGCTTGATATAGCTCGTTAGTGCTCCAACACCCAAAGTGTGCTAACAGCTTTTCTATTGGGTGCTGTGGCTTTGGACAGAATGAAAGGATGACAATCTTCTGTGAAACATGGAAAGATGAATTCACCTTAGGCAAGAGTGATTCTGGGATTCTTCACACCAATCTGTCATCATGATACACACTGGGGGTCCTGCACAGATAAAGCTTTCAGTTCAAAAACTCATCTAGCAGACATGATGGCGACCAGAAAACAGGTTATAATGAATAGGTAAAATGGAGATATTGTAACAGTGGCTTAAAAAGATGTGTGATTGGTATCTCCCAACTGGGAAAAAATGGTCTAACTGCAGTTCTAGCCAATCTGACTACTCTGAGAAATATGAATACCTAAGGGGTCTCGGTCAAGGAACCAAGCAATCCTGCAAATAGAATATTATTTATAGCGGATATCTGGCAGACTATGGACCTATGGTGAAATTTCTGGTTTATTCTTTCCTAAAGAAAGTCAATGATGTAATATGTAGAACGTTTACTTTAGATGTGGACATGTGGAAAGATGCTTGTCTGGCAAGGAAAGAGAACAGCCAGGTAAAATGCTGAGCCAGCAATCTGATCATGTAAACAACTGGGTCAGCTGATCAGGTAAACAACTGAGTTAGCAAACTAATCTTAGTGCTAAGGCAGAAAAAGTGTTTACGAAATATATAAGTGAATAACTTTGTAACAATTTATTTAAGGCGAGCTCATGAATGAGGGAGCATGCTTGCATTTAAACCTATGCTGTGCCCTGTTTCAATGGACTGATCACACACTGAAGCACCAAATAAATGACATACTTCTTCAGCTCAAGAGTCTGTCTGTGAACCCATGCATTCTGGGTAGCAGGAAAGAACCGATCAACACAGGATACCTGGGATACCAGGATCACTGGGATTCTTGCTGTGTTGACCCAATGAGTTAAACTTAATAAAATGGAAGACGGGGCTTTTAGCGTTGAGACTCATCCAGACAGTAGCGTTCCAATCACTTTGTAGGATAATCCTAGCATAGCTAAGCTTCCCTCTCAACAGCCAGGATGACAGCAGGCGCCTGTCTGGGTCTGTATGGAAGAATGGACTTGGTCAATGTCGTCTAGTCTCACCGGTAGCTATACTGGTGGCTCCAATTTCAATTCAAACAGGTTGAAGAACCACAATCTCCTTAGCTAACAAGGAGTTAGCACCCTATTGCCTTTGCCTCGACTTATCTACAGGATCACCTTTCCTAGAAATGGAAAGAGGGGAAAGCATATGGCAGGCCTTGTAGCCATCTGTGCAAAAGAGCATCCATCACCAGAGATTTGGCATCTGCATCCCTGTGAGATACTTTGGCCACTTTGTGTTCTTATGATTGGCTAACAGGTTGACTGCCAGAAGACTGAGCTCTTGAAAAATCATACTGCAGACTTACTAATTCAATCACCATGTTGAGTTGCTGACTGTGCATCTCCTGAGCCAGTCTGCCATTTGATTAATTTCCCCTGGGGTTCCAGGTACCTTGCATTTTTCTGTGCCCCAGATTCATTCCCCATCCCTTCAGGATAGCATCGATTATGAGTACCTGTGCATCTGGAAGATATAGGGAAGACCTTTGCAATGTTCTGTGAGACTGCCCACCATTTTAGAGAAATTAGCACCTGATTCAGAACCTTGCATGCATTATGCTGAAACGTTCCATATTTTCAGGAGAAAGGCCTGGAGGCACCTGACATGGTCCATGGAGTGACTCCTATACATGAAACCAGGCAGCCCATTATTCGTAAACATTGAGCTATGGTCAGACTTGAACATTTTACCAACTGGAATCACGTTCTGTACCTTGTGAAATCTGTCTGGCAATAGATAGACCTTTGTCACAGAAGTCTATTTATATTCCCAGCTACTCTTGGTGTTTATCACAAATCCATATGCTTGAAGCAAATCCAAAGACCTGACTACGGCAATGTGTTCTGTTGCTTGGGTTGGAGTTCTGATGAAGGTGTCATCTAGGAAGGGATACAAGTGAGTGCCCTGGCACCTCAGTCTGGCTATTATTGTCATAAGCATCTTGTTAAAGACCCTGGGAGCTGACAAAAAAGTCAAAAGGAAGCATTTGGTACTGGTAGTTGGCAGTGCTGTAAGCAAATCTCAGCAATCTGTAGTAGCATGGTTGAATGGGAATGTGGATATATACATCTGCAAGATCCACAGATCTATTTGTTGAGCTATTTGAGACCCAAGTTGGCTCTGACCTGCTGCCCCACACCCCAGCCCACGCTTCTGGACAATTAAGAAAAATGGAGTGTAGACCTAAGAATCTTTCTTCTGAGGGAACCCTTTCTATTGCTCCTATGTCCAGGAAATGTGAGAATTCATTAACACCAGTTTGCATTTGATGGGGTCATTCAAGAAGGGGGACTGGATGAAGAGATGGGTGGGGCCCTCCATTTGAGAGAGTAGCCACAACTCACTACCTTTCTTGTCTACTTGTCTCTGGTCGATAGAGACCTTTCTCCTGATAAGTGGGAAATTCTGCCTCCTACACTCAGGTCTGGGTGGAGGCACATTCATTTGTTTTCATAATGAGCTCTTAGAGGTGATGGATCCACCTCTAGATTTTCCACCCGACTCCCAGTTCCAGGATTTTCCCCGATAAACCTGTCTTCTTTCCTCTGGTACCTTTGCCAAGAGGATAGGCAACAGGAAAGGTTTTGTCTGTTGCTGGGTTTCTGGTCCCTCCTTAGAGTACTGAGTGTGGCAGAGAGGGTCTGTTCCAGTTTGGCAGCACTTTCTGTCATTATTTTATCTAGTTTTTCCCCCAAAAGAGAAGCGAGCCTGTGAATTTAGAGGATCACAGAATTTGTTTGCAGTGAGCATCAATTTCCTGGGGCAAAGCTAAATGAGATGTGTGCTAGAGGTGTCTGCTGACCTGGATGCCATGGACTCAGCTGAAAATCTCATTGCATCCATTGAGGCATCTGCCATAAAGGCTGTTGCCAGGAAAACGTCCTGAAGTGTAGACCAGAAGCCTCCATCCTTCCCAGTCTTAAGGATATCCAGCCAGGACACAGACTCCTGTGAAGAATGTAGCCACCAGGGATAATCTGAGGGTGTCTGACAAAGCCTCAAAGGTAGTTTCCACCTTTCTATCAGGTGGGATCTTTAGGAAAAAAATACACTCAAGATGAGATTACTGTGTCTTTTGCTAGAGATGCCACCTCAACATCAACCTTTGGTAGATCCATAATGGCATTTTTTTGGCTCTTCCAACTTGTAATATCCAAGTAAATTCCTGCTTATGCTTTTTCCCCTATTAGCAGTTTCCCACTTCTCTCTGATACATCCTTGAAGGATGGTTACAGCAGGATTGCAGTCTCAGGCGAGAATTTAGAAAGCAGGTATTTGCTTTCAGGCTTATCCTCTAATGCCTATTCAGGCTGGATCTGGATTGTGGATGCAACCTTTTTGTACATAGGTTTAAACTTTTGGGGGGTAGGGAGGGGGAGTTTGTTGCATTTTTTTCCATGTGTGCTCAGTGCCTGAATCTGAGAGCTCCCCTTCCTCAGTAGAAGAGGTGATGTCTGTGTAAGACAAATATCTCTTTGGGTTTTTTTTTTACCTGGTTATTTTCCTTCTTGCTCTTCTTGGATTTTGTTGCCCTTTAGGTTGGCTTTCTAGGTATTTCTGCCTGGCTAAAGCCAGGACATGGTCTTTATTCAGAACCTTGAGCCCTCTGGGTATGTCTCCCTCAATGTCCTCCCCTTTGTAGTCCCACTCCACCTGCCTGGAACATGGGGTATTATCACTGAAATTTCCCTGATTCAAGCTGGGGAGAAGGGAAGTAGAGTATGAATGCTGCTTCTCACCCCAGAGAATTTAAGACCTACTTTAGGGCTAGGGATCGAGGACAGGATTTTTAATTTGCGATCCTATTCTGTCCCAGGATATACCCTCCTGGATTGTGAGTCTCTCTCCTTGGAATCTCTCCCCACTCTGCTCTGGGTCTCCAGATGAGGCTTTTCTGGGTTGGAGTTGCAGCTTCTTTGGCCGGGGGGGGGGGGGGGGAGGTGGATGAATGAAAGGTAGAAAAGTTTTGCAAGTCTCTCAGACTGCCCAGAGTTCCAGAAGACAGATGTGCATTGTGGTCTCTTGGAACACCCAAATGTCCTGAGCTGATGGTCCATGAGCACTCACCAGCCTGTCAGGGAAGAATCTACAATTATTTACTTGTTGGGTACAGGTGATAGGAAAAGAACATGCACACAAACTTGTTCAGGATCTTTCCATCAAGTTAGTGAGGTCCTCAACATGATACAGGTTGTTACTATGGTATTCATGTTGTATTTGCTTAGTACAGATACTGTTCAGGGCCAAATCTGCAGGTAACAGAGCTGGAGTCTGACAAACAGTGCAACAGAGGTGCATGATGCCAAGTGGTCCAGAAGAAAAAGACAAATCCAGATTGACATTTGAGGGTTGCATGTAACCTGGCCTATCAGGTTGCATGTAACGTGAAATCTTTCCATCGGGAGATAAGCCTGAACCCTGACTGAGTCTAAAGTTGCTCCTATGAAATCTACAGTTTGCATCGGGAACAGGACAGACTTTTCCAAACTCTCACAGACTGTTAGGGATGAAAGATGCTGAAGCAGGGATGAGGTTGATGCAAGCACTTCTAGACATATCCTGCCAATGAGAAGCCAATCATCTAAGTACGGGAAGACACTGAAGCTGCTTCATCTGAACTATGGTATTACTACTAGAAACTCTTTGGTGAAGATGCTTGGTGTGGTTGGTATACTGAATGGAAGCACCTTGAATTGATAGCGCTCAGGACCCACCACAAAGCTAAGGAATCTTTTGTGCAGGGGTGATTATGCACATGAAAGTACACATCTTTCATACTGAGAGCTGTGACCCATGTATTCTTTCGCAGCAAAGGTATTATCAATGCCAGTGTAACCAAACGGAATTATAATTGGGGGGTAGGGGAAATCAAGAATGGGCCTCCACCCTCCCTTCTCTTTGGGAACCAGGAAATATTTCAAATAGAACCCTTCTCTTTGATGTTGAAGAAGTACCCCTCTATTGCTCCCCATTGGAGGGGAGAGATTCTACCTCTTGGCAGAGTGGCTCCTTATGAAAATGGTCCCTGACGACGAGAGACGGAAGGGGTTTTCTGAGGGGATACAGAGAGAAACTGGATGATGTAGCTAGCTGGAATGGATATCTAGCACCCACACGTCCATTGTTATTGCACTCCAGTTGTGGGAAAAGAGTGACAGGAAGATTCCGTGGAGACAGCAACAACAGTGGTTCACAACTCCAGAGCTTCCGGTCAAAAGTATCTTTTTTGCCAGGAGGTGAGGTTGGGTTGATGTGGTTGACTTGGAAGGTACAGGGTATCATGGATTTTGCCCTCTGTCTTTTACAAGGCAGTTCATAGACTCGCTAGTGATAAACAGTTGGATCCTGTGGGTTGTAGGATGTCTTGGATCTTGTGTTTTGTATCCTGGACTTCCTCGAGGCAGATTTGAATTTCCTCCACCACCCTGCACAGCAGCTCTCAAAACTGCTTAGGCCATCCAGAAAGGATGGTGAAGCTGAGACAATAGGAGATGGGGAAGATAGTTGTGCTAGTACCAGTGGAAATGGTAGATCCAACTAATAGTTCTCTTCTACGGAGTCGCAAGAAAGCTTTGGTTGTTCTCTTGGAGGGCTGGGGGTGGAATGACTTCCTATGAGATTGTTCTGACCCTGGGTATTGTGCATATGGGTTCCATGGGCCCCAACAGGAGCGACTGAAGGTGGGTTGTGGAGGGCCTCATGGGGTACTACCAATCTTGAGGGGTGTGTTTGAGTGGAGGTTGGTTCCAGGAGACTCTTGATCTCCTGCCTGCACTGATCTCCCTTGGAGGTGGTGATGATGGTTCCTTTGGTAGCTCTAATTCTCCTAATGACAAAAAGGCCAGATCTGGTTTAATATGGGGGGCCAACAGTTCCGATGGCAGAAAGCTGTGGCTAGTATAGGGGATGGGAGATAGATTTATTCTATAGCCCATATCCCCGGGTGGTATCAAACTCTCCCTGCTGAGGGATGGTCCTAACAACAGGGGAGACTGCAGATCTGGAAAAACAAAGATGTCCTTTGGGATGGTATGTCTCTTTGCTCTCCCTGCATTGTGTGGAGTTCTCTCTGCCCATACTGATGGAGCCAAAGTAGGGATGCTCTGGGTTGGCAGGTCTATATGTTGTTGACGATGGAGGTTCCCAACAGATACTTTACATCAGTACTGGCAGTCCTTGGTCTTCTGACCTGGGCAATATGACTGGTATGGTTAGCGGCAGTGCAATCTGGTACCAATGAAGCCCCGTTTTTATGAGCCTTTTTATTATGGCCCTGGGACTTCGGACAGTCTAAGTCTCTAGGAGCTGGGCACGAAGACTTCTCCAACTTGGACAGGATCGAATCAGTCCTCTATGGAATAGACTTAAAGGGGGATCTTCTCTTGTATTTATGAAAGCGTTCCCTGCCCTCCTGATGAGACTGTGATCCCCCTTGCTCCTAGGTCAGGCCTCATGCACATCTAGGAGGTGCACATCTTGCTGACTCTTGCCAATGTATGCGGAGAGGGTCAGACCAGGGCCTAGTAGCCTTTTCTGTGACGTGCTTTTTAAGTGGAAATTTCCACACCAGCTAGGTACAGCTAGGGAACGAGCAACAAATACTGCACCTGGCAGAGATATGCGCTTCCCCAAAGCAATAAAAGCAGCGTTGGTGGACGTTGCTTACTGAGAAGGAGCACAGATTGGAGAGAGAGTTTTTACACCCATGTCTTCTGAACGTAGACCAATTCCCATACTGAGCTGAGCTCAGTATGGGAGCTGAGGAGTTATGGGGGAGGAGGTGGAGAGTTCCTCTTGGTGGGGAATCTAATTAAGTATTAACTATATTACTAGAAGCTATTTACACTAGCTATATTAAAGATAAACAGGTTGAAGACAAGGCTGAAGAAACAGGAGAAACTCTGGAGGTTCTGATTCAAGCCATGTGGCTGTAAGAAGGAACTGGAAGGACGGTCAGTCCACTCCGCCCCTTATATGCTCCATACGGAGCATGAGGAGAACAGGGGTGCATGCACGGACCAATGGACATTATTTAAATTGCCAGTATGAAGCACATGGAGTACCTGAATACACACAATGGAACACACATAGGAACCATCACTTGTGAAAAAAGGATGGTGCTACTACCTGAAAAAAATGGATAAACTAATAAGTTGGCTAAGAAAAGTTGGGCACAAATGAACCATTTCACTACGGCTGCAGAGGCAGAAGATCTGGGAGCAGACCATGGAAGGGGACATGACTAGATCATGCTGTACTCCAGACACTGCAAACAAGAGGGGAATAGCCCACACAAATCAGAATTGTGCAATACACGGAGCTGCAGAAAATACTATTTGTACATGGCAGAGTTACACACTGGAACAACCCTCACTTATTATTATATCAGGCTATACTCCTGAAATCTCATTGATCATGCTTACATTGGCACTGTAGGTGGATAGGAAACAATTCTGACAATCAGGTCTCTGTCATATAATTCTATTCTATGAAACTGACTCCCTTGCTCTTCTGCCCACCCTCCTAAGGGTCATGAGTTGCCTTCAGAACTCTGACAACCATAGCCAAGAAATAATGCGAATAACTCTGTTTTGGTTGAGTTTTAAATGTAAAAAGTGGCTTTCACCTTGCGAAGAAAATAAAGAAGTGTGGAGTTTGTGACATGTTATATAGCTACAGTGAGGCAAAAAAATGTGACACTGAGGGCTACATTTTGAAATGTTTTGGATGTTTAACATTTAGCTGTAACAAGGCCAGTTAACAGACTTTTGAATGGTGTCCCTCCAGACTCTGTGCTTGGAGGTAGCAGGGCTTGGTGAGTAGTGCATTTGGTCTATCTGTAGGTTGTTTGTTTGTTCTCTGTGTAAGGGTTGCAAGTGTGGTCCATTGCCCCCGGCATAAAACACCTGAGACGGATCTGTTTGTTGGTGCCTTGGTAAGGACTGGGAAGCTCTGACCCTTGGAGCTTTTGTATCAGTCCCGCTGTTTGAAGTCTCTGGTGGTGAAGGACAGAGCTAAACTAAGCAGGGAGACTTGGTATACAAATTCACTTACTAGGCAAACTTGAGAGACACAAAGAGAGGCAGCTAACCAGAGAGTTTTGGAGTTAGTTTAGAAAAAGAGAGTGAGAGAGGCTTTCCTTCCAAGTCAATGCTATATTAATGTGGAATTTGAAGAAGGCTACCAAAAAAAAAAAAAGAGTGCTGATGACCTGCAATGGCCTTATTTTCTTTCCTGCTTGCAGCCAGAAGGGACTTCCTGTTAATGAAGTTTCAAATTGGTGAAAGATTCTTGGACTGGAAGGATAAGTACAGACATTACTAAGAATCAGAGAAGTTGAGGAGTTCCTAGACAGCCAGGTTCAGAAAATACCAATACCCCAGGCTCAACGAAGAAAGGAGCTGGCCACTGAGGAGTCGAAGACAGAGGATGTCAAAGAAGGCCTAGAAGTTTGTGGCCATCAGAGGCAAGAGGTCACAATGGCATTCCATATGGCAAGACACAGATGAGGATGGGCAGCCTGTGGCCACCAAGGAGAAGACAACCAGGAGAAATTCCACACAGCTGGTGCTTTTCAATCAACACCAGGTCCTCAACGCGGAAAGTACGAACAATACTTCTCAAGATTCAGCTGGTCCAGGGAACAGAGAGATGTACAAGACACTCCTGTGGATGCCACCTCGGCCCACCCTGTAAGAAAATCAAGCTTGCCCACAAAGAAATCTCCAACCATCCAAGGAAGACAGAGTATCCTTGCTGGGGATTCATTACTCAACTAATCAAAAGAACATTCTGTAAGGGAAAAGCAGACAAGAGGATGGCATGCTGTCTTCCCGACTCAAGACACAAGACACAACTCTAAGATTGGATAGGCTTCTGAAGTCATTGGACAAGCACCCACTGGTGATGGTACATATCAGCACTAACAACACTGAGTCATAGACTGTCTCACAGATAACAGAACACAGAAGTGGCCTGAAGAAGAAGGTTTTCTCCGAGATCCTACCTGTCCTGCAAGTGAAGGAAGAAAGAAGGCAGAAGATTCTGGAAATGAACCACTGGCTAAGTAAATTGTGGAGGACTTTGGTTCTACAGAACATTGGTTCACATTCTATAGGGAGAGAGGGCTGTATATACTGGATTGCCTCCACCATAGTAGAAGGGGAACTAACTGCCTCAGGAACAGGCTGGACAGAGTAGTCAGGAACGGGTTAAATTAATAAAACATGAGGGTAAAAAGAGAGGAGATATAAGTTCTCAGAACAGAATAGAGATATTGAGAACAAAATTAGTCAAGGAACCAAAGGACATGAAGAGAAGAAATAGTTTAATTAGCTATACACCAGTGTTAGGAGGCTGGATAACAAACAAGAGGAACTGGAATTGTTCATTTATAAGCATAAATTAGATATAGTTGGTATTACTGAGACCTGGTGGAATAAATTATATGATTGGAATGTTAAAATCAACAACTATTACCTATTTAGGAAGGACTGAGTAAGCAAAAGGGGAGGGAGAATGGCACCCCATGTTAAAACTGACATTACCTGTTTGAATCACCAATAGTGCAGAGAAAATGATCCTGAATGCTTATGGATCAATGTCCTAACAGATAAAGCACAAGATGGCATTTTAGTTGGTGCCTGCTACAGACCACCATATCACATTTGGGAACACACTGATTGATTCCTTGTGCACTTATCTACAATTTGTAGAGGGAAAACCTGCTAAATCTTTGTGTACTTCAATTTGAGCAACATATGCTGGAGATTTCATGGTGCCGGTACTAAAACATCCATGGAATTTCTTAATATTATAGAAAATTTCCCAACTCAAAAAGTGTTGTAGCCAATATGGGGGGATTCTGTATAAGACTTGGCCTTGAGAGATACAGAGGAATTCATCACAGAACTAAAAATTAATGATAGCTTAAAGTTCAAGTGATCATGACTTGATCACATTTATAATGTGAAAACAGAATAAAATCCAGACCGGTAATATATATATTTGATAACTTAGAAGGGCCAATTTCACAAAGCTGAAAACAATTATGAGCCACATCAACTGTGAAGAATAATTTAACCAGAAAAATGCAAATGATTATTGGGAATTGTTTAAGAATTCTTTACTAGAAGCCTAAATGCTACAACCAAGGAAGAAGGTTGTATTGGCTAAAAAACTGACCTGATTTAAAGAGGAAGTAAAGACAGCTATACAAATTATATATTTATAAACAAATGGAAGACACAGGAAGTTGACAGTAATGAATATAAAATCAGAAGCTAGGAACTGATAATGATAACAACATTGATAATGGAAGCCCAAATAAACAAAGTGTGCAATAGAGGGATTTTAAATCTTGCTTTAAGTGAAATGGTCAACTCATCCTTTAACTATGGCATTGTTATGGATGTATCCACAATAACGAATCAGAAGAACAGACAATTTTAGTACCAAAGATTTTGCTTTATCTTTAATACATAAAGGACTGCTCAGCAGCTTTCTATATGTGGACTGAGTACTGGTAGTCATTTCATGCATTCTTTACCATGAAAGAAGGATTAAAACCACTTCTCAAAATCAGGTGTACAGTATGCAAAGTCTTCTGACAAAAACCAAAAAGATATGGCTTGGCAAACCTGATAGTCTAAGGTTAAAATAAAGAAGCAAAAATCTTCCCCCACACAAAAAATAGAGGAGAAAAGAAAAAGAAATCACTCTCAAATATTTTTCTCTTTGTTGATCATCCTTAGATAGCATAACTCTGGAAAGAATATCAATTTATGAAACTGACAAATTATTGTAGGCATGGTATTAGTGGGCATTTTGAAAGGCATTGTCAAGTTATCAGATTATAATATTTTCTAATATTATTTTTATATATTCTCTCTCTTACCGGACATTGGAAAACACATTAAAATTACATATCATATAATAAAGTTGTCTTTCACGCAGCCATTCTATTACAGGAACTATTTCCATTTCTTCTGCTTTGTGTACTACAGAAAACTAGAAAAATTAAATAAAAAATAGTCATTACTTCAAGATGTTTGCGACATTATGGAGTTTCCACTATTGCAATACATAGTTTACTAGCTACAGAGTAAATCTGACATTTTATTAACTGCTCTAATAAACAAAATCTGGTTAATAATAGCAGCTGCATGGCAATAGTAGGCAAATAGAAAATCAGCAGCTGAAAGAGCTGCTATGCTTGTGTAGGATTGCGAAGCTCCTTTCTTCCAGGCTCTTAGAGGCTGCTCACAAATTATGTAGTATGTGCCCTTCTCAGTGTCTAAGAGTACTACTTCTGAATGTTTTGAGACCCTGCATGTTTGAGGTGAGAGAATGCATTAGGCTGGATATTAACCAAGGAGTCCTACATGGCAACATACTATGTTACCAGCAGAGCTGACTGCAGATAGCCAAAATTTTGCATTTCAAAGATTTTTGTTTTTTCTACAACGCCACACATATATCCCTCCTCTCTCTGCATTCCCATACAAATGAACACAGCATGTTTCGTTGTTTGTTGACTGGAATATATATTTAACCATCGGTTTCTAGCACTGTGACTCTCCATTCACATGCTTTCTATGCTACTCAAAAAGAGTAAAATATACAGGAGGTTTAGAGGTAGCAAATTAACTGTTCCGTTTTTCTTTCCTCATATTTAATCTCAGTATAAACTTAAGTAGATATGAAAAAACAGATAACGAACAGCTTCAGCTAGTAATAGAAAATTCTGAAATAAAGTATAGTTATATAAGTATAGTTATATAAAATTATATTTTCTGTTGCAATCAGTTATATGTAGGGATACAACGAATCAGTATTTATTACTGCTAAGTTATGCTGTTAGCAGCAAACAAGAATTTTTGAACCAAGCTCTTTTTTATATAAAAGTGTCCATACTGTTTAATGCAGAATATTTTTTTCAAGCATCGCAGTATACAATTGATCCAAAAGATGCTTCTTGGCAGAGAAGCACATAAAATTATCATTTTGTTTAAATTACAACAATCTGAATGGTTCTTAAGTTCCTCTTTACAGTCCAAAATAAGACATAAATCTAAGACATAATTGTTCTCGTGAATATTAAAAAGCAATCATAAAAACCAAGGCTAATCAAGCCTGGCTTTGTTATGTTTGCCTTCTGCACGCACAGGAAACAGTTGCAGGATTAATGCAAAGTCAGACAAAGCCAATAGGTCTTGACATCAGGCAACGTAACTGTTCCTGGATTGCTTCCTTATATTCTTTTTAAAACATAGCAATAGCTTTATCTGCAATTTGAATCAAGTCACAGATACAGGGCTTTAGTCAAGGACACAATGTTATCTACACAAAAAAAGTGATAAGACAATCAAGTTTCATCCTATAATAAGGATCTGTCTGTGTGTGAAATGCTATTAGTTTTTACTGAACTGATACTTCAACACTTGAAAGAGGATCTGTCTGTCTGACCCATCTTATACCTCATGAACCACGTGGTGATAAGGTTTTAAAGGCTTGACATCATCATATTTACTGGAAGAGGATTTCGGAAAAATCAATCTTTTCTGTAATGTCAAATATCCTACTTCACAGTGCCTGTGTGATTGTGAGGCAACATTTCACAGGGGATCAGTGCACAATAAACTTTTTAATTATGAGATCTTCAGTCAAAATCCTGATTAGATTACAGTTAAAAGGGAGTATGATGGTCTCATTTCACTTTCTAGCCAACATCACAACACAATTCATAATGATTAACAATCTCTGCTAGCTGCACCCGGAAAGAGTAGTTAGACATTACTGTGATAGGTCCTTTAGAAATGTTACTAGATTACACAGTCACACTATAGGGACATTGGGCATTACAGTTTATTCAAACAGTAAAAGTACAGAGTTTCCTGTATTCTGAAGGTTTCATGTAAGGGTAGAGCTTCCTGAAGCTCAGAGTCCTTGAAGGACACCTTTTAGGTATTCTATCCCAGAATACTGAAGGACCAACAGCTTAAGCTTGACTCAATGTTCAAAGAGGGGGGGAGGGGTGGGGAGGGGGGAGGCAGTGTTGTAAGACCACTAGAGGAATGATGCACTCTCAATAATAAAAAATAGAATAAAACACCTGGAAGAGCCTGATATGATATGATAAGGTCTAACCAGCACAGTTTCTGCAAAGGGAAATTGTGCCACTAATCTATAAAATTCTTAACAGAGTAGAACTGTATTGACATACTCTATTTAGCTCTTCAAAAAGTCTTTGACAAAGTCCCTCAACAAAAGGCTGTGCACAAGGTCTGGTGTTGTTTAATACATTTACTAATGATCTGGAAAAGGGTGGCAAGCAGTGGCACAACAAAAACTGCAGATGATAAAGTTATGTAGGTTAGTCAAATCCACAAAAGACTGTGAGGAACTTCGAAAGGATTTAACCAAATTAGATGAAAGGGCAACATGAGTGCAGACCGACTTCAATAGTGATACATGCAAAGTAATGAACAGTGAAAGGAACAATTTCAGCTACTCATACAGAGTTATAAATTAACTGTAACAACTCAGAAGAGGGACCTAAGCATCATCTCAGTGAGAACCTCTGCTAAGAAAGAGGTGACATCAATAATTGTTGCTGTCAGGGTTCCCTCCCCACTCTGAACTCTAGGGTACAGATGTGGGGACCCACATGAAAGACCCCCTAAGCTTATTCCTACCAGCTTAAGTTAAAAACTTACCCAAGGCACAAATCCTTCCTTGTCCTTGGATGGGTACTGCTTCCACCACCAAGTGAGTTAGACAAAGTTTCAGGAAAAGGACCACTTGGAGTTCCTGTTTCCCTAAAATATCCCCCCAAGACCCTTCACCCCCTTTCCTGGGGAGGCTTGAGGATAATCTACCAATCAAATAGGTAAACCAGATTCTTAAAAAACAGAACTTTATTATAACAGGGGGAAAAAGTAAAAGAAGCATCTCTGTAAAATCAGGATGGAAGGTAATTTTACAGGGTAATCAGATTCAAAACACAGAGGATTCCCCTCTAGGCAAAACTTTAAAGTTACAAAAAAACAGGGATAAACCTCCCTCTAAGCATAGGAAAAATTCACAACCTAAAAGCAAAAGATAATCTAACGCGCCTTGCCTTATTTACTTACTCTTTTTGCAATACTGAGACTCATTTTAGGATGATTTTAGGAGAAGGAGTTTTCTGACCTGATGCTTCTCTGCTTCCCCAGAGAACACACAACATAGAGCACAAACAAAGCCTCCCCCACCCCTGATTTGAAAGTATCTTCTTTCCCCATTGGTCCTTTTGGCCAGGTGTCAACCAGGTTATTTGAGCTTCTTAACCACTTACAGGTAAGGAGGAATTCTAGGCTACCCTTAGCTTTATGCTTATGACAGTTACTCTTTGAGAGTTACCTCTGTGCACTTACACTTATTGGGTATCAGGTGCTGAGTTGAAGAACTGTCTTGAAATGCTGGTGTTATATGAGTTCAGCATCAGTGGGGAAGTCCATAAATAAGTCTAGAATTCATCCTTAAACCCAATTTACTTCAGTGAGTTTTAAACACCCTCCCCCCATAGGGATGCTTATCTAAATCAGGGCCTTGGTGAAGGATAAACAGAGCTGTTATTTGCACATTTGTTGGTAACTAAGCAAGTGGAGTGTCAATTTCTTCTAGTGACTGCATGTAAATATTGACTAGGAGAGGGGAGAGAAGTGAGCCTTACAGTACGCTCCACATGTAAGGATGCTGATAAGCAAAGCAACCACCACCCTTTGAGTGAAGCCCCAAAGGAAGGATTCAAGCTACTAAGACGGTTTCCTTTGACTTCTACCCCATCTTTCAGATGAGATGGCAGCACCCTATGATCAACTGAATCAAACACAAGAGATCTAAGCCCTGGTCTACACTACGAGTTTAGGTCGAATTTAGCAACGTTAGATCAATTTAACCCTGTACCCATCCACACGACGAAGCCATTTTTGTCGACTTAAAGGGCTCTTAAAATCAATTTCTGTACTCCTCCCCACTGAGGGGATTAGCTCTGAAATCGACATTGCCAGGTTGAATTTCATAGAATCATAGAATATCAGGGTTGGAAGGGACCTCAGGAGGTCATCTAGTCCAACCCCCTGCTCAAAGCAGGGCCAATCCCCAACTAAATCATCCCAGCCAGGACTTTGTCAAACCTGACCTTAAAAATATCTAAGGAAGGAGATTCCACCATGTCATAAATATAAAGGGAAGGGTAAATCCCTTTAAAATCACTCCTGGCCAAAGGAAAAATCCTCTCACCTATAAAGGGGTAAGAAGCTAAAGGTAACCTCACCGGCACCTGACCAAAATGACCAATGAGAAGAAAAGATACTTTCAAAAGCTGGGAGGAGGGAGAAAAACAAAGGGTCTGTGTCTGTCTGTATGCTGCTTTTACCAGGGATAGACCAGGAATGGAGCCTTAGAACTTTTAGTAAGTAATCTAGCTAGGTATGTGTTAGATTTTAATTTCTTTAAATGGCTGAGAAAAGAGCTGTGCTGAATAGAATGACTATTCCTGTCTGTGTGTCTTTTTTGTAACTTAAGGTTTTCCCTAGAGGGATTCTCTATGTTTTGAATCTAATTACCCTGTAAGGTATCTACCATCCTGATTTTACAGAGGTGATTCCTTTACTTCTATTAAAAGTCTTCTTGTAAGAAAACTGAATGCTTTTTCATTGTTCTAAGATCCAAGGGTTTGGGTCTGTGGTCACCTATGCAAATTGGTGAGGATTTTTACCAAACCTCCCCCAGGAAGTGGGGTGCAAAGATTGGGAGGATTTTGGGGGGAAAGACGTGTCCAAACTACGTTTCCCAGTAAACCCAGATAAAGTTTGGTGGTGGCAGTGGAAATCCAAGGGAAAAGGGTAAAATTAATTTGTACCTTGGGGAAGTTTTAACCTAAGTTGGTAAAAGTAAGCTTAGGAGGTTTTCATGCAGGTCCCCACATCTGTACCCTAGAGTTCAGAGTGGGAAAAGAACCTTAACACAACACCTCCTGTTAGGATAAAGATATTCAGGCCTGTCTGCAAAGGCCTGCACTTTAAGAATTTAGGTGTATTCTTATCACTTGGCTAGTTCTAGAGGTATAAAAGAAGAATCAAAATCACTGTCTGCTGGTGTAAGGGCCTTCTCTTACTGTGACAGTCTGAAGCCCTTTTCTTAGGCTAAGGCCTTTGGCTAAGCAGCAGAGGCAGCCATAAGCTAGGAAGCGAACAGTCACATCCTCACATTCCAAACTAGTCATATTGAAATAAGGTGCTATTGGGCTGTTAGGCACTATCAGGACAGGATTGTATTCCTATCTCCTCCAGAGAAAGGGAAGTGCCTAGAAAATGTAAAAGGAAACTTAGTTTCATAGCATCCTGTCTGGCAAGAACTCACTTGTCAATAGCTGGGATGTGAAATCCTCACTTCTGTATTGTCTTGTCATTATAGTTCCCACTTTGCTATTGTTTGTCTGTATAATCTCTGTCTGGTTCTGTGATTGTTCCTGTCTGCTGTATAATTAATTTTGCTGGGTATAAACTAATTAAGGTGGGGGGATATAATTGGTTACATAATCATGTTACAATATGTTAGGATTGGTTAGTTAAATTTCAGGAAAATGATTGGTTAAGGTATAGCTAAGCAGAACTCAAGTTTTACTATATAATCTGTAGTCAATGAGGAAGTGGGTGGGTGTGTGGGTGGGGGAGATGGGAACAGGGAATGGGGGTAAGAAAATTAGAATCATGTTTTGCTAAAGGGGGAAATGGGAATAGGGAATGGGAGTAAGGAAGTTGGAATCATGTTTGGCTAAGGGGACACAGGTGTAAGGCTCTGTGGTGTCAGAGCTGGGAAGGAGGATACTAAGGAAGGAAACTGGAATCATGCTTGCTGGAAGTTCACCCAATAAACATCGAATTGTTTGCACCTTTGGACTTCGGGTATTGTTGCTCTCTGTTCATGCGAGAAGGACCAGGGAAGTAAGTAAGTGGGTGAAGGAATAAGCCCCCTAACACCTCCCTAGGTAACGCATTCCAGTGTTTCACCACCCTCCTAGTGAAAAAGTTTTTCCTAATATCCAACCTAAACCTCCCCCACTGCAACTTGAGACCATTACTCCTTGTTCTGTCATCTGCTACCACTGAGAACAGTCTAGAACAATCCTCTTTGGAACCCCCTTTCAGGTAGTTGAAAGCAGCTATCAAATTCCCCTTCATTCTTCTCTTCCGCAGACTAAACAATCCCAGTTCCCTCAGCCTCTCCTCATAAGTCATGTGTTCCAGTCCCCTAATCATTTTTGTTGCCCTCCGCTGGACATTTTCCAATTTTTCCACATCCTTCTTGTAGTATGGGGCCCAAAACTGGACACGGTACTCCAGATGAGGCCTCACCAATGTTGAATAGAGGGGAACGATCACGTCCCTCGATCTGCTTGCTATGCCCCTACTTATACATCCCAAAATGCCATTGGCCTTCTTGGCAACAAGGGCACACTGCTGACTCATATCCAGCTTCTCATCCACTGTAACCCGTAGGTCCTTTTCCGCAGAACTGCTGCCAAGCCATTCGGTCCCTAGTCTATAGCGGTGTATGGGATTCTTCCGTCCTAAGTGCAGAACTCTGCACTTGTCCTTGTTGAACCTCATCAGATTTCTTTTGGCCCAATCCTCTAATTTGTCTAGGGCCCTCTGTATCCTATCTCTACACTCCAGCGTATCTACCTCTCCTCCCAGTTTAGTGTCATCTGCAAACTTGCTGAGGGTGCAATCCACACCATCCTCCAGATCATTTATGAAGATATTGAACAAAACCGGCCCCAGGACTGACCCTTGGGGCACTCCACTTGATACCGGCTGCCAACTAGATATGGAGCCATTGATCACTACCCGTTGAGCCTGACAATCTAACCAACTTTCTATCTACTTTATAGTCCATTCATCCAGCCCATACTTCTTTAACTTGCTTGCAAGAATACTATGGGAGACAGTGTCAAAAGCTTTGCTAAAGTCAAGGAACAACACGTCCACTGCCTTCCCCTCATCCACATAGCCAGTTATCTCGTCATAGAAGGCAATTAGATTAGTCAGGCATGACTTGCCGTTGGTGAATTCATGCTGACTGTTCCTGATCATTTTCCTCTCCTCTAAGTGCTTCAGAATTGATTCCTTGAGGACCTGCTCCATGATTTTTCCAGGGACTGAGGTGAGGCTGACTGGCCTGTAGTTCCCAGGATCCTCCTCCTTCCCTTTTTAAAGGATGGGCGCTACATTAGCCTTTTTCCAGTCGTCCGGGACTTCCCCGGATCGCCATGAGTTTTCAAAGACAATGGCCAATGGCTCTGCAATCACATCTGCCAATTCCTTCAGCACTCTCGGATGCAGCGCATCCGGCCCCATGGACTTGTGCTCATCCAGATTTTCTAAATAGTCCTGAACCACTTCTTTCTCCACAGAGGGCTGGTCATCTCCTCCCCATGCTGTGCTGCCCAGTGCAGTAGTCTGGGAGCTGACCTTGTTCGTGAAGACAGAGGCAAAAAAAAGCACTGAGTACATTAGCTTTTTCCACATCCTTTGTCACTAGGTTGCCTCCCTCATTCAGTAAGGGGCCCACACTTTCCTTGACTTTCTTCTTGTTGCTAACATACCTGAAGAAACCCTTCTTGTTACTCTTAACATCTCTTGCTAGCTGCAACTCCAGGTGTGATTTGGCCTTCCTGATTTCACTCCTGCATCCCCGAGCAATATTTTTATACTCTTCCCTGGTCATTTGTCCAATCTTCCACTTCTTTTTTGTGTTCAAGATCAGCAAGGATTTCACTGTTAAGCCAAGTTGGTCACCTGCCATATTTACTATTCTTTCTACACA
The DNA here is from genome assembly GCF_965140285.1 of Lepidochelys kempii. Lineage (NCBI taxonomy): Eukaryota > Metazoa > Chordata > Testudines > Cheloniidae > Lepidochelys > Lepidochelys kempii. Next base: position 160,010,576 of record NC_136382.1, read on the forward strand.
TCGGGATGGTTTGTCCCTGTAACCTCAATAAAGATTCTTTAAAATACACCCAGCTCTCCTGGACTCCTTTCCCCCTCATGTTATTCTCCCAGGGGATCCTGCCCATCAGTTCCCTGAGGGAGTCAAAGTCTGCTTTTCTGAAGTCCAGGATCCATATTCTGCTGCTCTCCTTTCTTCCCTGTGTCAGGATCCTGAACTCGACCATCTCATGGTCACTGCCTCCCAGGTTCCCATCCACTTTTACTTCCCCTACTAATTCTTCCCGGTTTGTGAACAGCAGGTCAAGAAGAGCTCTGCCCCTAGTTGGTTCCTCCAGCACTTGCACCAGGAAATTGTCCCCTACGCTTTCCAAAAACTTCTTGGATTGTCTGTGCACCGCTGTATTGCTCTCCCAGCAGATATCAGGGTGACTGAAGTCTCCCATGAGAACCAGGGCCTGCGATCTAGTAACTTCCGAGAGTTACTGGAAGAAAGCCTCGTCCACTTCATCCCCCTGGTCCGGTGGTCTATAGCAGACTCCCACCACGACATCACCCTTGTTGCTCACACTTCTAAACTTACTCCAGAGATACTCGGGTTTTTCTGCAGTTTCATATTTGAGCTCTGAGCAATCTGAAGTACTGTGGACACAATTCGACGGTATTGGCCTCCGGGAGCTATCCCAGAATACTCCATTGTGACCGCTCTGGACAGCACTTTCAACTCAGATGCACTAGCTAGGTATACAGGAAAAGCCCCGGGAACTTTTGAATTTCATTTCCTGTTTGGCCAGTGTGGCGAGCTCATCAGCACAGCTGACCATGAAGTCCCAGGATTGCAGAAGAGCTCCAGCATGGACTGAATGGGAGGTACTGGATCTGATCACTGTATAGGGAGATGAATCTGTGCTAACAGAACTCCGTTCCAAAAGACTAAGTGCCAAAATATTTGCAAAAATCTCCAAAGGCATGATGGACAGAGGCTACAACAGGAACCCGCAGCAGCGCCACGTGAAAATTAAGGAGCTCAGGCAAGCCTACCAAAAAACCAAAGAGGCAAACGGCTGCTCCAGGTCAGAGCCCCAGACATGTCGCTTCTATGATGAGCTGCATACAATTCTGGGGGAGGGGGAGCCCTACCACTACCCCACGCCTGTCCGTGGACACCTGCAAGGGGGGAGTCTCATGCAACAGGGATGAGGATTTTGGGGATGAGGAGGAGGAGGATAGCGCACAGCAGGCAAGCGGAGAAACCGTTCTCCCCGACAGCCAGGAACTGTTTATCAGCCTAGAACCAATATCCTCCCAACTCTCCCAAGGCGGGCTCCCAGACCACGAAGCTGCAGAAGGCACCTCTGGTGAATGTACCTTTGTAAATATAATACATGGTTTAAAAGCGTGTTTAATGATTAATTTTCCCTGAAGATTTGGGATGCATTTGCGGCCAGTACAGCTACTAGAAAAGTCTCTTAACGTGTCTGGGGATGGAGCGGAAATCCTCCAGGGACATCTCCATGAAGGTCTCCTGGAGGCACTCCCAAAGCCTTTGCAAAAGGTTTCTGGGGAGGGCAGCCTTATTCCATCCTCCACAGTAGAACACTTTACCACACCAGGCCAGGAGCACATAGTCTGGAATCCTTGCATAACAAAGCATGGCAGCGTATGGTCCTGGTGTCTTCTGCATTCAAGCAAGATCCTTTCTTTACCTCTCTGTTATCTTCAGGAGAATGATCATCCCAGAGAATTCGGTGGGGGGGAGGGGTTAGTTGGGTTTGTGTTTCCAAGCCGAATTCTGTTGCCCAGCCCTGCGTGTGTGATCTCTCACATAAAACCGACAACCCCTCAATATAAGAAGCAAAATGTGACCTTGTACCGAAAGCTCCTTACTATTGTCCAGGCTGCCTGTGTATAGCTTCATGGGTCATGGCATTAAGGGGTAGGCTGGGTCTCCAAGGATAACAATAGGCATTTTAACATCCTCAACAGTTATTTTCTGGTCTGGGAAGTAAGCCCCTTCTTGCAGCTGTTCAAACAGACCATAGTTCCTGAAGATGCGAGCATCATGTAAGTTTTCCGGCCATCCCACATTGATGTCAGTGAAACATCCCTTGTGATCCACCAGTGCTTGCAGCACCATTGAAAAGTACCCATTGCGGTTTATGTACTGGCTGCCAAGGTGGTCCGGTCCCAAGATAGGGATATGAGTTCTGTATATTGCCCCACCACAGTTAGGGAATCCCATTGCAGCAAAGCCATCCACGATGACCTGCACATTTCCAAGAGTCACTACCCTTGATATCAGCAGCTCAGTGATCGTGTTAGCTACTTGGATCACAGCAGCCCCCACAGTAGATTTGCCCACTCCAAATTGATTCCCGACTGACAGGTAGCTGTCTGGCGTTGCAAGCTTCCACAGGGCTATTGCCACTCGCTTCTCAACTGTGAGGGCTGTTCTCATCTTGGTATTCTTGCGCCTCAGGGCAGGGGAAAGCAAGTCACAAAGTTCCATGAAAGTGCCCTTACACATGCGTAAGTTTCGCAGCCACTGGGAATCATCCCAGACCTGCAACACTATGCGGTCCCACCAGTCTATGCTTGTTTCCCGGGCCCAGTTTCGGCATTCCACGGCATGAGCCTGCCTCATTGCCACCAGGATGTCCAAACAGCTGGGGCTCGTGCTTTGAGAGAAGTCTGTGTCCATGTCCTCATCACTCTCATCACTGTGCTGCCGTCGCCTCCTCGCCTGCTTGTGCAGAACCAGAACCTGCAAATACTGCACGATAATGTGCGAGATGTTTACAATGCTCATAACTGCCACGATGATCTGAGCGGGCTCCATGCTTGCCATGGTATGGCATCTGAAGGAGAGCAGAGTTGCAGCGGAAGCGGTGGCTGACGACGGATGCCATGAGAATAGATATTTCTAGAGAACGACGAGAGGACCTGCAAGGTGGATTCAGGAGAGCAGAGTTGCAGCGAAAGCGGTGGAGGAAGACGGTTAGCACATCGCACATTTCCCGAGGAAGAACACACGTACCCAGGAGCCCATGACAGACAACATGGAGAAATTCGCTATTGAGACAATAGCAGCAGAGCAGAGTTGCAGCAGAAGCAGTGTATGACAACGGTTAGCCATCCTAGCACCCAGGACACAACAGTGGCGATGTCGGTGAGCTGAGGGGGCTGCACGCTTGCCGTAGTATGGCGTCTGCGCGGGAAAGAGGGGCAAAATGATTGTCTGCCACTGCTTTCACGGAGGGAGGGGCGACTGACGACATGTACCCAAAACCACCCGTGACAATGTTTTTGCCCCATCAGGCACTGGGAGCTTAACCCAGAATTCCAATGGGCGGCAGAGACTGCGGGAACTGTGGGATAGCTACCCACAGTGCACAGCTCCATAAGTCAATGCTAGCCACGGTAGTGAGGATGCACGCCACCAACTTAATGCACTTAGTGTTTATATACGCAATCAACTGTATAAAAACGATTTCTAAAAATCAACGTCTATAATATCGACCTAATTTTGTAGTGTAGACATACCCTAAGAGAGTAGATGATTGTTACTCGTCCGTGAGAATGTGAAGATCATCCATCAGCGTCATTTCAGTTCCATATCCTGGACCGGTATCTGATTAGGAAAGATTAAGGTCACGGCCAGTGGAGAGGTGCACCTTTGGGACAGCTATTCGCTATCTTTCATATTAGCTTCCTCAAAAAGGGAGTACTACAACAAGTAGTAGGTGGCAAGGTCGACTGCATCTAGCGATGGCCTCTTAAGGATTTGGTGGAAAACAGAATTCTTCATGGTGAGTCCTGATTATAGGCATCTTGTACCAATACTGTATAACAGTTTGAACAATAAATCTAGCTCTCCCCACCATCCCCCATTAGAAAAAGGTAAGAAAAATAAATCTAAGACTGCTTTGAGGGATAAAAGGTTAGGAGAAATGCAAATTAAAACACTGAAAGTTTGTAGGAACTTGTAGAGCTACATTCAGATACCCAACTGAGAATATTCAGTTCTAATAATTAATAAAGAAATAAATTGTGCAAAACTCAAAGCTTACGTACAGTGAGCCTGATGTCACTTACACCACTTTTATACCATTGTAACTCCACAACTTTAAATGCAGTTAACTCTTGAGCTACACGTCTGTAGGATCAGAAAGAGGAAAGGAGGGCATCTCTCCATGAGTTGCAACCATGCCCTTCCCTCAAGCAGAAACACCAGCACTCCATGTTGGATGGTGTCATAAAGGGATCTCTCCCTGGGGAATCCCAGATGAGACAAATCTCCTGAAAGACCAAAATGGTCAACTCCCACTCACGGTCTTGACAGAAATGCCTGCTCAGGAGGTCTATGGTGTTTTGGAGTCCCAGCAGACATTGAGATGGCTATGTGGTTGGATATGCACAAATTCCATAGCTTTATTGACTCTGCACATAACGACTGAGATCTTGTTCCTTGGCAATTTATATAATACATGGGCTCTCTGCTGTTCATCATTACTCTGACTAAATGACTCTAATGGATAGGAAGTGACTACAAGCATACTGAACTGCTCTAAGTTCAAGAGAGTTGATGTGGAGTGACAATTCCTGGGGAGTCTGTTTGCCTTGAACTGTAAAGTCCTGGAGATAGGCACCCCAACCCACTAGGGAGACAACTGTGGTGGTGATCTTTGTGGGGGGCAGACACAAAATGGAACTCCCACATAAACCTTTCACCAGATGATGATGATGATGATGATGAAGAAGAGGACTTCTTCTGTAAAGTATTGCTACATATTTGGACAGTCGATTTGTTAAACAGTCCTGAATCAAGACTGCAGTCTTGCATGGTGTGTTACAAACAAACAGGCTGTCATGTGACCCAAAAGTTGAAGGCAAACAACTTGCTCTGGTTTGAGAGCTCCGGTGTAATGTTAAAATGAGGCTGGACATAGTGGCAAACTTAACTGCGGCCCAGATGATCTGGCAGTTGCAGTCTAGAGTGGCTCAGATGAAGTCTATAAATTGTACAGGTGTCACAGCAGACTTTTCTGTATTGAAAGGGTCCACAAAACCTAAGAGGATTAGGGTCCTGTTGGTTGCTGATGATACCTGGAGGAAATAATGACACCTGAAGAGCCAGTTGTCCACACAAGGAAAAGCAATTATTCCCATCTGACGAAGATGGGCCATGATGACATAGAAGATATTTGTGAAGACTTCCAGGGCAGTCAAACAACCAAAGGGGAAAACACAGTATTGGTAATGGTCCTTGCCAACAATGAACCATAGGAAGCACCTGTGAGACTGGTGCATAGCTATATGAAAATATGCATCCTGGAGGTCAAGGGTGATGAACTGGTCCCCTGGTTCTACAGATGAATCATCACTACTAGGATTACCATCCTGAATCACAGATAAATCACAGATAATGTTCAGAGTCCTGAGATCCAGGATTGGTCTTCATCCCCTTTTTTCTTAGGGATCAGAAATGTCTGGAGTAACACACTTTCCCGATGAAGCAGCGGGAACAGGTTCAATCACTCCCAAAATTGGAGAAATTATACCTCCAGCCTTAGGAGACCCTTGTGAGAAAGTTCCCTGAATAGGGAAAGTGGGGGGGAACAAGGGAGAAGGGGGATAAGACTGAATTAGATGAATAGCCCACTGAAATCACTTCAGACTGATGGATCTTGGAAGTGAGTAGCTCCCAGGAAGGTAGGAAATGGGAGAGGAAGACTCCATAGGGTGGATGGAGGGTGGTTTGGTGCATGCAGCGCAAGATCCAGTATAAGGGGTGATTCATGACCCTCAACCAACAAATCAAAATAGTGTCTGAGAGCTCACTAAAATGACAGTCCCTTTTTGTGGAGTCTGGACCTCTTTCTAGATATTTCCACTGGTCTTCAGGAGGTTTGACACTAGACTGGGTAAGACCATTATGCTGTCTACTGCTTTCCATATTTTCTCTTTGTTGTAGGAGTGTATGAGACAAGAATCATAGAATCATAGAATATCAGGGTTGGAAGGGACCCCAGAAGGTCATCTAGTCCAACCCCCTGCTCAAAGCAGGACCAATTCCCAGTTAAATCATCCCAGCCAGGGCTTTGTCAAGCCTGACCTTAAAAACCTGTAAGGAAGGAGATTCTACCACCTCCCTAGGTAACGCATTCCAGTGTTTCACCACCCTCTTAGTGAAAAAGTTTTTCCTAATATCCAATCTAAACCTCCCCCATTGCAACTTGAAGAGATCGGAGAGCTGCCACAGAGTTCCCATAAAACACAAGACTACATCTGCCACATCAAGAAAAGTTTACAGGGAACATCTGGCAATCATCTGGCCTTCAGTAATGAGAGTCTGAAACTATTCCTTTTGGTCCTGAGGCAAATCATGAGCAGTTGAAGAATAGCTTTTGCAACTGAGACGGTCCAGGCACTTAAGTTCTTTGTTGGAGGGGGTTGATCTGGACCAATACCACCTATTCCTTTCATTAACAGCATCAACTACCAAAGAGTTAGGGGTGGAATGGGAGAAAAATACTCCGAATCCATGGCCAACACATAGTACTTTTTGTCAGCATATGGGTGGAATGGTTGCCTGTTTCTCCCAAATCATACAGGCTCGTGATAGTAAGCAAAGCATCACTGACAGGCAAGGCAATCTTGCTCTTGAGAGGAGATATGCAAAATATTCACCAGGGAGCACTGTACTTTTATTTTCTCCAAGCAGTTCCACAAGGCCTCTATGATTCTTTTCCTAAACTTTTGTAAGGCCTTGAAGTCACCCATGGAGAATGGGGGTGGGGGCATAACCGTCTCGTCTGGTGAGGAAGAGGATTTGTTAGATGAAGGTGTCTCTTCCTGGGAAGAGAATCCTGAGGTGCCAGTGGCTGTTGATCTTGGTAGGTCCTCTTGCATGAGGGCACCTTATAGAATTGGCCACCACAAGGAGCACAAGGGGTCCAAAAAGAAAAATGCTGTGGGGGCATAAGGAAAAGGAGTGGGTCCCCAAAAATGTTCTTGCTAAGGTTGACAAGTCAGTCATCGACTGGTTTTTGTGGTCTCGTCCTTGGGATATACTTCAAAGGCGGAAGGTTGAATGGGAAGGTGGTGGAAAGCTCGATGGAAATGTCTGAGGCAATATCATCTCCTATCTCCAGTGGAGGAGCTATAGGTGTCAGTACCAGGGGTGGAGGCAGGAGGGAGGTGATGGCAGATCCTTCCCTCCCTGTATATTCTTGTACCAGAGTATGAGAATGTGTAGGGCACAGGCACAGACCAGCAGGCATTGCTGACAAGAATCTCTGATTGAAAGCGCATGGACATGCGCACATCTGAAGTGGAGCACGCATAGGGACAGTGACTCAATCTATTAGGTCATTCAGTCTATCTTTCCAAACTACAAGTTTCTAGTACTTGTGCTAAAGGAGACCTTTCAAGCTACTGGAAAATAACTTAGGTTTCCCATCAAGTTCAGTACCACAGAAATAGACTGCACAGATTATTGCAGTGCTCTTTTTCTAATAGGTCTTTGTCAAGGTTCCTTCCCCACTCTGAACTCTAGGGTACAGATGTGGGGACCTTCATGAAAACCTCCTAAGCTTACTTTTACCAGCTTAGGTTAAAACTTCCCCAAGGTACAAACTATTTTACTCTTAGACTTCCACTGCCACCACCAAACTTTATCTGGGTTCCTGAGAAAACGTAGTTTGGACACGTCTTTCCCCCCAAAATCCTCCCAATCCTTGCACCCCACTTCCTGGGGAAGGTTTGGTAAAAATCCTCACCAATTTGCATAGGTGGCCACAGACCCAAACCCTTGGATCTTAGAACAATGAAAAAGCATTCAGTTTTCTTACAAGAAGACTTAATAGAAGTAAAAAAGAATCATCTCTGTAAAATCAGGACGGTAAATACCTTACAGGGTAATTAGATTCAAAACATAGAGAATCCCTCTAGGCAAAACCTTAAGTTACAAAAAAGACACACAGACAGGAATAGTCATTCTATTCAGCACAGCTCTTTTCTCAGCCATTTAAACAAATCCTAATCTAACACATACCTAGCTAGATTACTTACTAAGTTCTAAGACTTCATTCCTGTTCTGTCCTCAGCAAAAGCATCACACAGAGACACAGACCCTTTGTTTTTCTCCCTCCTCCCAGCTTTTGAAAGTATCTTGTCTCCTCATTGGTCATTTCGGTCAGGTGCCAGCGAGGTTACCTTTAGCTTCTTAACCCTTTACAGGTGAGAGGATTTTTCCTCTGGCCAGGAGGGATTTTAAAGGGGCTTACTCTTCCCTTTATATTTATGACAGCCTTATTCAAATTGTGGTCCGTGGACAGCTGACTAGTCATACGGCAATGGCTCTCCCTCTTTATTTCCAGCTGTAAATCACTAAAAGGCAGATAAAAATACATTGAGTGAGATTTTCAAAAATGCTCACTGTTGGCTTAATTCTGCTTCCACTGAAATCAATGGGAGTTTTAACATGGACTTCAAGGGAGCAAATGTTGGCCAATGCTGATCAATTCTGAAAAATCCACCCTAAATACTTTCCCAATACTACTTTTTCATATAAGTGTAATGCGATGCCTCTCAATGGCTTGTTGACAGCAGGTATCAAACCCAGAACTCTGGGTCTAAAAGCAGAAGCCTCTTTTGCCTGAGAAAAACGACCCAGCTCTGTTAAGTTGTAGCCAGAAGCAAACTCATCAATCTGTATGTGTGGCCCAGGTATTAGAGGAGTTCAAGTGTCATAATGTATGATTTAAATATGCAAGTACTGTAATTTCCACTGGGATGTTGTAAGATCATAAATCGGAGGCGGGGTATATACATTCTACAAAAAAGTTTCAGAACTCCAGAGTTACAATTACTACTGTGAATATAAATTCTGAAATTATTAGATAGATACCTTGGACACAAACGATGCAGTAACAGTCCAATATTCTTTATTATGTCTAGCTGTATTTGCAGAGACAACTTGAAGATCATATGGATTATAGGGAGCCTTAGGGTTGTTCCTGCTTCTTCTGAGACAATATACATATTCTCCACTATCTTTCAGTAATAAAGGTCTCTGTTAGCAAAGAATAAATACATTAAGTTACTGCACAACTTATTTTTCATAATTACAAATTGATTATGTACTTTACCGTAAGTGGATTATAAATTAAAACAGACTGACTAAAAACAGAATGGTGAATAATGTCATCAGAATTAGCTGGGAAATTACCTATTATTACATCATACAGCTCTTCAAGTAACATCAATCCAATTATTCTTCTGTTCCATGACAGGAGAGTTTTTAAACGTTCACAGATTCCAAGGCCAGAAGTAACCACTGTGATCATCTAGCCTAACCTCCTTTATAACACAAGCCACAGAACTTCCTCAAAATGATCCTTAGAGGACACCTTTTAGAAAAACATCCAATCTTGATTTTAAAATGGTCAGTGATGAAGAATCCACCACAACCCTTGGTAAATTGTACCAATAGGTAATTACTCACACTGTTAAAAATGTACACCTTATTTCCTGGCTGCAGTTGTCTAGCTTCAACTTCCAGCCATTGGATCATGTTAACTCTTTCTCTGCTATATTGAACAGCCCATTTTCAAATATTTGTTCCCCATGTAGATACTTATAGATTGTACTCAAGTCACTTCTTACTTTGTTAAGTTAAATAGATTGAGCTCCGTGAGTCTATCACTATAAGACATGTTTTCTAATACTTTAATCATTTTGGTTTCTCTTCTCTGAACACTCTCCAATTTAATAACATCCTTCTTGAATAGTGGAAACCATAACTGGGCACAGTATTTTAGTAGTGGTCGCACCAGTGCTAAGATAAAATAACCTCTCTACTCATACTTGAGATTCCTCTGTTTATGTATCCCAGGTTTGCATTAGCTCTTTTGGTCCTACCATCATAAGATGGGTTTCAGAGGAACAGCCGTGTTTGTCTGTATTCGCAAAAAGAAAAGGAGTACTTGTGGCACCTTAGAGACTAACCAATTTATTTGAGCATGAGCTTTCGTGAGCTACAGCTCACTTCATCAGATGTTATAAGATAACATAACATAGTTATAACATAAGATGGTAGCTCATGTTCAGAAGATTATCCGCCATGACCCCCAAATCTTTTTCAGAGTCACTGCTTTCCAGGATAGTCTCCTATACTGTAAATATGGCCTACGCTGTTTGTACCTAGATGTTTACGTTTAATATAGCTAAATGTAAAAGGCATATTGTTTGCTTGCACCTACTCCATACCTCAGAAGTCAAACCAGAAAGCCACACATAATGGGCTACCACAAAGCTCTGTACTCACTGCAACACTCTTCAATGTCTATATAAGTGCTATGCCTGAAATGAAGTTTCCTGTATCCCCTCCTACATTCCAAATCAAAATTTCATTTACCAAATGGCCTTCATTTTGTTACTATATCTCTATGAATAAGGAGCATCCACTTAGCCTAGCAACTAAGGCTTTTTTTTTCTTTTATTCAATATTCCTATTTTTTACTACCATCGTTACAGCTGGTGGTTATAATGCTAACAGACACCAGCAGCCTGTCTACACTAGCACTGCCATTCTAGCTTCTACTGGTGAAGATGCAATGGCGAGAACTTTAAAGAAAAATGCAAAATACCAACAAATTAAGGGTCAATGGTAACAAATGTGAAAGAATCAATCAGTGAATAACTAGTACTATGAAGCACATTTTCCTGACTTCCTGCAACAGTAGTTGACCTTTTGAAGCTGATCCCAGTTATATAAATGTTAGCATTCAAAGATCCAGATGGATGAAGAGGTGCCCCTTATTCCTGCACATCAGATTCCTGGTCTACACTGAACTTTTTTTTTTTTTTTAAACATTTTTGACCACTGAACTACCACCAATGCAGCTGCATTGGCATCAGTAACCATTCTATACAGGGAAAAATTTCTAATGAAAAAAGACTGTTTTGTTTTGTTGTTGATAACAAAGAATATTTGCCCCATTAGGACTTGCATAATTTGCTGTTCTGCATACACAGGCCCAAACTATGTCCGGCTCTGTAAGAGTGCACTTGATTGAAGAGAGAACACAGGGAGGCCTCTTACCATCACTACTGCACTTACAGAGGGACAGACATATTTTGGCTGTCAGAACTCCAGTGAGTGTGAAGAAATATCTGGCTAAATATCTCACAGTACAGGAGCCACACTGGCTTTATTAAAGGCCATCTCTTACTATGCCCTCCCAGGACATTGGAGACAAATATAGCACTGCCAGGCATCACTATTCAAGGTGTCTCTCTCCTTCCACTCCCCAGAAGGACTCTGCCTCTTACAAGGCATAGGCTATATTACTTGTGATTTTAAAGGTTTAGGCCCCAATCCTACCAATGCTTTACTCATGCTGAGCATTCTGTTCTTCTGATTTAAGGACAGAATTATGTTCAGAGGGGAAAAAATAGGCAAGGGAGAACTATTTTAACTAAATTTACATTCAATCCTCATTTTCACAAGGCAAAATTCAACAAATAAAGAAAATTACCCTAAGTGCAATCTTCTGAATTTTAGTCACCTTCGTCTCTTCAGCTTTGTATCCATGTGGTGGTAATATTGTTTGCCAGCCAAGTTTGCTTCTCAGCCTCAAAATATGCTTTACGACATCATCATCGAATGGTTCTGGGAGGGGGGGAGAGGAAATCAATTTTTTTTTTACAGGAATCTTTTTATATTTGTAAGACATACCCAAACAAGGTACATAGCTGAGTAAAATAAAATCAAGGAACAAATTCACCAGGGGGATGAATACCCACAAATTAATTTGCATTATGAGAATAACAACTGATGGTCGCATACATCAGATGAAAGTACTGTTATTCCCACCTTATAGATACTTACAGATCCATCTATGTACTACATTTCTGGACTGTTAGTTATATACAATAAACCTATCATTAGAAACACACAACACTGAACTAATTAAAGCACAAATTCACAGTATCTTGCAGCCATCACTAACAAAAGGATAACATATAACAAAAGTTAAAGGATATCTCTCAGTTAGTCCCCTAATACCACCATACACACTACTCCATATTAATGTGAGACTCACCAGGGCAGGTTAGTGAGCTTTGTGGTTTATGGAGTGCTAGGACTATTAAAAGTAAGTATGCTCCCTGGGGCCAATAGGGGATCACCATGTCTCTCTCTTACTCTTTCATGAGAGCTGAATAAGGTCCTGAAATCAGGATAAGGCATTTCTGTGCTCCTTCTCCTGATGAGGCAATTGCTGTAGGGGAGGGTTGGGAAATGCTAAGCTTACTGTCACCATGGTGCTCAACTGAGATTACCAGGAGTAGTGAAAGGAAATTGGCAGTTGAGACTTGAGCAGCGCAGGGTGACTTTCAGAAAGACCAACCTGTCTCCTCATTCCTCTCTTCTCAATGGATATAAGCCCACTTTGGGGGGAGCTAGTCTGCCTTCCTGTTCACTGGGATAAGCCAGCCTCAGCTCCTCCCCAGTCTCGGCATTATTAGGAGGGCAAATGGGTCAGAGCTAAGGCTTGCCTATGTCCATCTACAAGACAACAGTTGCCATTCTTAGCTCCATGTGGTAGAGTTCAATGCCTATGTAAGCAAAACAATGGTGGGAAGAGAGAAGTAGGAACATAGAGGAGGATTGCTGAAGTATACATTGTTCTATTCAGACTACACCAAGTTTTCTTAAATCCCATGGTGAAAATGCCAGAGCTGCCCCAAATTCAGTAAGGTTATCCCTGCCAGGCCCCCAGCAGTAGACGCTTCAGCAGTAGGGTGAGGATCCAATAGTGGGGAAGAGGAATGGGAACAGATAAGAGGTTTCTTAGGGTATGTCCACACTGTAACATAAAGCCAGGTCTGTGGGACTCTAGGCACAGGCTTGGTATTTGTAAGCTCATGCTTGAGCATCCACACTGAATACTGACCCTAAGATAGAATTTCTGAACGTGGGTCTCACACTTCCATGTCCACACTGCACTATGCAGACGTGAGCCAAACCAGCCTATATTATGCTGCCAAGTGATCTCAGCTGTAGTCACTCTAGTCCGTTGTTCATGGTGGATTATGAGAAAGCTTGACTGTCCATCCCATGGCACTTGTGAGGAATTTGTCACAGCCCACAAACACATCCAGCTGAGATGACTTTTGAGTCTGCATTCTCCCAGCAACCAGTGCCAGCCACATAGAGGAGTCACCATTTGAAGAACTTGTCCTACTTGCATTTTCTCTCCTGTGTCAGGAAACAGGCAGAGCATCCAAGAGATACTGGTGCACATATTGGTGGCACTTTCTGACCTACCAAAAAGCATTTGTTGGAGGAAGAGGAGGACGAGGACAATGACAATACAGATGCAGCAGACTCCAACTGCCTGAGGCTGCTCACAACTCACAGTATAGCTGCTAATGCCCCCTAGGTAAACTGGTGCTTCTGGAGCAGGGCCACAAGCACAGACTGTTAGGATCACATTGTCATGCACACCTGGGATGACCACAGCTCCAGAACTTTCCCATGAAGAAAGCAACATTTCTAGAGCTCTGTGGAGCAGTCCTCCAGCATCACGATACACAAGAGCAGCCAGGCTGCTCCAGAAGTGGGTTGCTATAGCTATCTGGAAGCTAGTCACTCCTGACACAGCCTTTGATTACCAATTTGGTGTTGACAAGTCGACTGCTCGGGTTGTGGTGCACAGGTTTCCAAAGCAATCAGGAATGTGATCTACCCAAAGGTGATGAGCATGAACAATGTCCCTAAGTAGTTGCTGACTTTGAGACAATGGGGTTCCCTAATTGGACCATGGACATTGATGGGACTCTTGTGCTTCTTGAAGAGGGCAAACTATGGACACGAATACATAAACCGCAAAAGGCACTACTCCATTGTTATACAGGCTCTTGTCAACCACTGAGGCTGAATTATGGATGCCAATATGGACTGCACTGGAAAAGTTCATGATACCAAGATTTTCCACCGATTGAAATTCTACTTTCCTGGACAGGCGGGAACACTATTCCCACCAAATGATATTATCATAAATGAAGTAACTTTCCCCACTGTTATTCTAAGGGACCTCCAGAGACCTCTTTTGCCTGGGTTTACGAAACCATATCCTGATCTTGGAAGCCCTGACAAAAGAAGATTTAGTTACATTCTCAGCAGATGTAGAATGGTAGTTGAATGTGTGTTTGGCAGAAGTAAAAGGGGTGTAAAAAAAATACAGGTGACTTCTTGGTAAGGGTCTACTATAGACCAATAAATCAGAAAGAGGAACTGGATGAGACATTCTAGAACAAATAAATATCCCAAACCCAAAACCTGGTAGAAATGGGGGTCTTTACCCAGATATCTGCTGAACAAGTAATATGACAAAATAGACCATTTCCACTAAATATTTGGAATGTAGTGGGGACAACTTTTTGTTTCAGAAGGTGGAGGAAGTAACCTGGGAGACAGCGATTTTAGACTTGATTCTGACCAAAAGGGAGGAATTGGTAGTGAATATTAAGGTGGGAGACAATTTTGGGTAAAAGTGATCATGGGGTGATAGATTTCATGATTCTAGGGACAGGAAGGAGAGAAACAAAATAAGGATAATAGACTTCAAAACAGACTAACAAAAACTTGGAGAACTGGTAGGTGAGATCCCATAAGAAGAAAACCTAAGGGAATTCAGGACAGCTGGCAATTTATCAAGGAGTCAATATTAAAGGCACAACTCCCGATGCCAAGGAAAGATAGAAAGATCATAGAATATCAGGGTTGGAAGGGACCTCAGGAGGTCATCTAGTCCAACCCCCTGCTCAAAAGCAGGACCCATACCCAATTAAATCATCCCAGCCAGGGCTTTATCAAGCCTGACCTTAAAAACTTCTAAGGAAGGAGATTCCACCACCTCCCTAGGCAACGCATTCCAGTGTTTCACCACCCTCCTAGTGAAAAAGTTTTCCTAATATCCAACCTTCAACAAAATACAGAAGATGTATAAGGTAGCAAAGGAAGACCATGAAGTACCAGATGGCAGTTCTGCGGTACCAGGGGCTGGTCAGATGGTGTCTGAGAATGGTGCAGTACTAGTGGGTGTTGCGTTTTCTTGGTTGTTGGAGACCTGTAAAATTGCTCTCCAAAGCGTCCTTAAGGATTCCAGAAGGCCCACTAAAAATGGGCAGATAAGGATAGGTTCCCCATGGATAATCAGAACCCCTGATCCTAGAATGTCTGGTAGCATCCCAAGAAGCTTCATCCAAATGCTGTCTCAGTGAGTGGTGCGTTGAAAAGGAGCCCTGAACTGAGACCTCAGAGTCTGAAGAAGGCTCATCCCTTGGGCTGAATGGTGGCACCTCAGACAAAGGTGCAAGTACCCTACACTGGATGTCCAATCCCGTCTCAATCCATCTAGATGGTACCGGAGTAGATCACTGCAATGGAGACTTCAGTACATGCCATAACTGAAGTTTTAAACCTGAATTGTCAGAATGTTAAAAGTCAACTAAGAACCTAGACAGTCATTTTTAACCTGAGAACTCAAAAATAATCACATATTTTTAACCCTATAATCAAATTTACTTCTGGTCTAAGACAAAGTGTGAAAAATGTCAACCCTAAAGGTAATTTGCAGAAAAAGTCATAAGCCACTGACATGTCTTTCAGAATTAAAGTGCCATCTTAACTAGAACTGTCCCACAGAATTTTTATCCAAAAAGTAGATAGCTGTCCCCAAAAAGACATTGCGACAAATATTTCTGGGTTACATCAGTTTGCATCTGGAGTAACTCCATTTTTTTCAATGGCATAACTGAGAAAATAATTTGTCTGGGATACTAAGATTTACATACCTGTTCTATCATAAGAGTAAACCTTTTCCCTAATAGGTTTGTTATGTGATGTTCCAGCTTTCTGTTGTTTACAGATCTTCGTGTGGCAACTTGGTTCTGAAACAACTGTTTGAATTTCAGTTTCTTTATCATCGTCTGTAACAAACAGTTTAAATATATAAGTATTATGCTGCTGACAGTAGATCATGAGGCCTCACTTGTTTTCTGAATAAAAGTTACAATTGTACAGTTAATATATATTCTCATTTACGTTTATGCAATTTATATTTTTTTAAATAACATTCTAATTTAAATGTATTTTTAAAATATCACTATGTAAAATCTAACATTCACAGTAAAAAGTTTTTTTAAAGAACTATAAGTACTCCTCTTCTTCATCACAATGAATGCACTGGAAATCCACATTAAACTTCTTTTGCTGTTACAATGGAACAATCAGTATTAAAGTGTACAGTTTGAACATGTATTTTACCTTCAACATTTTTGAAAAAAATAGGAGTGTTTTTGTATTTTGCTCTTGCATTTAACCTTCCTTCGGGTTTGATTCTACTTGCAGTCAATGAGAGCTGTGACTAATATATTAAGTTAAGGATTAATTTAATAGATTAAAGATTAACCTTTTCATTTTTAGAGAGAAAAAGAACCCAGTCCTTACTTCTTTAGGGGCCCAGTTCAGCAAAGCACTGAAGCATATGCTTAAGTGTATCCCTAATAAGCAAAGACCTTAAACATGTTTAATCAATCAGACTTAAGCACATTTAAAATAAAACATGTGCTTCAGTGCTTTGTTCAATCATTGAATCATGGCATGCCATCACCATGGGCCCAATTCTGCAAGTCACTTAGCACCCTCAATTTCGCTTAAAAAAATATCTGCTATAGTCCCTTGGTTCATCAGCCCTTCCTTTCAGCCTCATTTAAGGACTGGTCCAAAGCTAATTGAAGTCCCTGAGAATGTTCTTCCCCTCCCCCGCGCCTCCAAATGAGTTTTGGCTTAGGACTTAAGTGCCTGATTTTCACCCACCGAAGTTAACTGCAAAACTTCCACTGATTTCAATGATGCAGGATCAACCTTAACATCTTGGGAGCACCACAAGTTACCGAAAGCCAAGACGACCAGGAGGTGCCATTGACTTCTTTTCAGAACCCTTCTATACATTTTAATGAAGCTTTTATTCTTTCCAGAGATGATTTTATTTTGTATTTATTTAAAATACATTTGAAGGGAGGAAGGTGGTATTTTTCAGCCTTTGGGAAGACTGTTATAAACTGTATTTTTATCATCCCCCTCCTCTCAGGAAGAAACCTAAATTCAAGATCACCATAAAATATCTTCTCACCTTGAATACACCAACTTAGAGAAGGTTTTACATAGATTAGAATTAGACCTGCATGTAATTCTGATATGTGGAGGTAGATTTATCACCTGGATAAATATATTTTGTAGCTGATGCTTTGAACTGTAAAAAAAAAAATGGGAATCCTCTCTCTTGGTGTGTTTTTATCAAATAAAGGGGGCAGGGGGGAAGTTACCTGTATCATAAAAAATTTTCTTTGAGTTGTGTTGCACATGTCTATTCCACTCAGCTGTGTGCATACCTAGTGCACCTTGACCCGGAGAGTTCTGTGTAGCCAGACCTGTCCAGTTGGAACATGCACCCTGCATGTCTTAGTGCCCCAGGCCAGTCTATAAAGGGTGGAGCCATCCCAACCCTCCTTCAGCTCCTTCACAACTGAATCATGATAGAATAGACTCTGAAGCGGAGAAGGAGAAGGAGAATGGATCGTGAAACAAACATGTGCATGCATCTTAAAAAACAGCTACTACATGGGTAAGTAAGCATTTTTTTAATCTGAGTGCCTGCAAAAGTCTATGCCACCTCAGTGATTCCCAAGCAATACGGAATGGTGGTGGGGTTGGGATTCTATCTGAAGAAAGACTATAGGATTGCTTTCCCAAAGTTTGAGTCAGCTCTGGAGGCTATGCTAATAGCACAGTGCTTGGAGAAAGTATGCACTGATGAGCAGGTCACTGCTCTATGGATGTCTTCTGCAGGCAAATCTCTCAAGAAGGTAAGGAAAGTTGCTGGTACCCTTGTGGAATAAGCTGACACTTTTGAAGGAGGGAGCGTGTTTGCTATCTCACAATTTGTGGTTATACATGAGGTTATCCAATGAGACCATCTTTGAGCTGAAGCCTCCTGTCCTTTCATACTGTCTGCACAGAATATAAATAGACATGGAGATGATCTAAAAGGATTTTGTTCTGTCTATATACAAGAAGTGGGCATGAAAGACATCCTGCATATGAAGCCTTTTCTTATCCTTACATGTATGCGGCTTAGGGGGAAAGGTGGATAAACCGACAATCTGGTTAATGTGGATACTAGACACCACCTTTGGAATACATTTTGGATGGAACCTCACAAACACTTTGTCTTTAAAAAATATATAGTGTACAGGGGCCTCACCAGCAGAGCCTGCAGTTCACTGACTCTCCTTGCAGAAGTAATAAACAGAAGAAAGAAAATTTTTGCTGAAGGTGGGCCAAAGAGCCTCAAATGGAGGTCCCATTAGAGCTAATAATACCAGATTCAGGTCCCAAGGAGGAACTGTCTGTTTGATGAGGAGATGGTTATGTTTTTAAAAGGGATAGCAGAATCTACTATAGGGTTAGAGAACACTAGTCATCATGGGACAGGAGGATGTAGAGCAGAGATAGTAGCTAAATGTACTTTTAGAGAGTTAATGGACAGTTCCAATTCCCTGCAACAAAGCAGATAAAATATCCTATATCTTTTCTGATGAGGGGAGGAAGCTATGAACCTCTGATCAACACAAGAAATGTTTCCATTTACACAGGTAAGTATTCCTAAATAGTTTCCTGCTGTTCAAAAGAATCTTCTGGACAGCTTTAAAAAACACCCACACACCACCCCAGTCCTTTGCAGTACAGTCCAGCCATTCAACAGTCAAGCTTTAGGACTTGGAAAGGAGAGAAAATACAGTATATGTCCCTGTCTGAAGGAAGCGTTAGAGGTAACTGAACTGAGAGTCTGTGTACGTCTGAGAACAAGTGCTGTCTTAGCCAAGCTGAGGCTATCAGAATCATCTTACTTCAGCTGGAGTATAACCCTGGAAATGAGTGTTATGGGAGGAAAAGCATAGGTCAGACTGGAACCTTAGAGAAGGAGGAATGAATCTGTGAAGGAACCTGAGCTGTTACCTACTTTGGAATAGAAAAAAGAGAGTCATTAACCTGTTTCATATCTGCTTTCTTCGAGATGTGTTGCACATGGCCATTTCATTCTTGGTGCATGCATGCCCCAAGCACAGTAATCAGAAGATTTTCCCTCAGAGGTATCCACTGGGGCAGCTCAAGCATCCTCTGCTGCAGCGCACCACTGCATGTAAGGTGTGAAGCATTGAGCGGCGGCCTCCCAACCCCCACAGTTCCTCCCTGCTAGAAAGCCTCCAATGCAGAAGGCTAGGAAGACAAGTCATGGAATGGACACATGGTTAGTAATCATTTTTTCTTCTTTGAGTGATTGCACATGTACTAGTGTACATATCCTAAGCAATAGGAAAGCATCCGTTAGGGAACCCAGACTGTGACCCTGTAAGAAATAAAACTGCTAGCATTCCTGTTGTATCTCATTACAAACAGATCTACCTGGGGAGTTCCCCAGATCTGGAAAATGGATCTGGCTACATCGGGATGAAAGGACCACTCGTGGCGACTCGCAAATGACCTGTCTACGTGATCTTCCAGTTCATTCTGCACTCCTGCAAAGTAAGCAGCTTTGATACAGATCAATTTGGCAATGCAAAAATCCCATAGATAAGTTGCCACTTGGCAGAGCAGGGATGAATGTGCCCTTCCTTGTCGAGACAGAACACTGCTGCTATGTTGTCTGTGAGAGTGAGCAGACTTTTTCTCTGGACACGGGGTAGGAAAACCTGGCATTCCAGCTGGATAGCTATCAACTCCCTGACATTTATGTAAAGAATTAGGTCCTTTGCATACCATAACCCGAGACTGAAGAGAACCCAGATGAGCAACGCCCCCCCCCCAAACTGGGGCAGATGCATCCTCTACTATAATTCGCAATGATTGAGGAGGGACTAAACGAACTCCTACACAAGTATTGACAAGGTTTGTCTACCAGCCTAAAGTGTCTAAAATGTGAAAAATACATGTTTTCCAATGGGAATGGCTCAGAAAAAATACTGAAGCCAGTCAATCTTGTAGAATCCTGAGATGCAATGTGACATACTGGACTGCATATGTTCAAGAGGCCATGTGTCCCAGAAGCCTCTAAATTCCATGCAGCTGTGATTGGGTAAGTCTTGAGATCTAAAACAATGGATCGAATAGTCTGAAACCTTGACTCTGGAAGGAAAGCTCCAGCTGGGGTAGAGTCCAACACTGCCCCTATAACTTCTATCCTCTTAACTGGCGAGAGGATAGACGTTTTCTGAATTGATCAACAGACCCAGTGCCTTGAAAGTTGATTGGATGAGAGTTACACTGGACAATAACTGAATCCTGGAATGGCTTCACACAAGTCAGTCATCCAGGCAGAGATAAACTTGGATTCCTAACCTTCTCAGGAAGGCAGCTACCATCATCATATATTCATACATCATACATTGGATTTTATAAAAATCCAAAGCACTATTGATTGGTTGAAGGGCAGCACTGCAAACAGGTAATGAGATGACAGGAATCTGAAATATTTTCTGTGGCCTTGATAAGGATACCTATTTCCATGTGGTGATTTAAGTTGAGGGTGGCATACCAGTCTCCAGGGAGGGGATAATCAAAGCCAACATGATCCTGCAAAACTCTCTTTTTTTAGATATTGGTTGAGTTGATGCAGATCTAAAATTGGCCTGAAACCCCCTGTGCTTTTGGGATTAAAAAAATAGAATCCCATTCCTCTTTGACACTGAGGAATCTCGTCTATGACTCCCACCTGGATGAGAAATTGAACCTCCTGTAGGAAAAGCTCCTTGTGAGAATGGTCCCTGAAAGGGATGGGGAAGGAGAATGGGAAGGAGGGTGAAGAAACAA
The DNA here is from genome assembly GCF_965140285.1 of Lepidochelys kempii. Lineage (NCBI taxonomy): Eukaryota > Metazoa > Chordata > Testudines > Cheloniidae > Lepidochelys > Lepidochelys kempii. Next base: position 160,031,498 of record NC_136382.1, read on the forward strand.
ACCAAAGAATGCATCCAACTTCCACTATGCATAAGACCCATTGGTCCAAAGTAATTTGGGACCAAGCACTGAAGAAATGGGATAGACTGTTAACAAAGAAAGAAGAGAGACTGGAATCATGAAAACTGGTCTGGCATCCTCAATCAAACCATCGAAACTGTTGCTTAGTACCCACAGGGCACCTAGATGGATCAGGAGTCCATCTGTGCCTATAACTCCTACTCTTTTTTCCTCAATAGGTCCTGGCAAGGTACAAAAGAAGAACAGTATCTGAGATGGCTGAAAAGCCTGCAAAGTCGGCCAAAGTGAAGGAAATCCATGTCTGGAATGGATAAGCAAAACCGTACTCAAGGACCAAGAGCTTCCCCAGGGAGCCCAACAAGGCCAGTGTGTGCATAGCATGGGTGGCCAGTAAGAAACTCAAAGGAGATCTCCCACAAGGCCAATGTTGATAAACCCTACTAGAACAAGATCTCATGTGTTTACCTGAGAAATAAGACAAGTGCTGAGATGGCCTCGATCTGCTAGGTAATGGTCCTCTATTGCAGTATTTCCCAAATTGTGGGTTGCGAGACATGTTTCCACCCCTCTGCCCCAACGTTGTCGCTCCCACAATCTCACAGACTGGTATGCAAGAACGGGACCAGAGGAGACGATGAAGCGGCCGCTGTGGTGCATGAGATCAGGCCAGCTGCTGGGGAGTACGCAGAAAACACCTGGGGGAAGACACTGAGCACAGGGGAAGGACAGGACTCAGAGCACATGTACCAACTGCTGGGGGCAGGGGGACAGAACCCCTGAGCAGAGGGTAGTGGTGCACAGGGCACACACACACACACAAGTCTCAGTAGCTCCCTTCACTCCCCATTCCAACACCTTCTCCTGTCCACATTACTGCAATACTGGACATGCACAGTTGGCTCTTGCTTGGCTGTATTCTGAGACTTGATAACTTTTAATATAAATTTAGGATCAAAATGACATGTTTGGAGTAGCAGAATGATCAAAAACAGTTTTTCGTGCTTCTAATTTTTCAAGCACCTCCCCCCCCATGCTGTCCGCAGTGGTTCATGACCATGAGTTCCAATCTCAAGGCAGACTGCCAAAAAGCAGGGCAGACATCCCAAACTGGTTGTATGTTCTATAATTAGATTTCAACAACACAGTAACAAATATGAACTCCTGAAGCACTAACAGTTTTACCATGAAGTCACAGACCGTTCTCTTGGGCATTCCAGTCTGTTTTGCTACCCAGGCAAGTTGGTCTTAGTGATAATTGATTGCTATATACCAGAGATCATAAAAGATTCAGGTTGCTTCCAGGCCCAAGAGACCAGTAACCTACCCCAGGTCAATTGGTACCTTTGATCTCACACTAGAGACAATGCTGGTTTCTAATCCTATACCAAGCTAAGGATTTATTAACTAGGAAAAAGAAATGAAAAAGTTATTTACAGGTTAAAGCAGGCAAACATATATACACAAATGAGTTACAATCTATGGGTACAAAAGGTGAGGGTTGTAGTAATCTGTGAGCGCTTAATGTCTTTTAGGGCTATCCCAGTTTGACCCTGGGGAATCTCTGATTCTGATTCATAGCTCTAGCCCTGTCAGAGTCCAAACACCAAAAGAGATGAAAAATGTTGTTCACTATCTTTATTTCCTTCTTCCAGAATACAAGCTAATGGGATGAGCCCTTCTGCACATAACCTGTGCAGGGGCAATTAGCAAAGTCTTTGTATTATGATGTCCCACAATAGCCCATTGAGTTTTGGTAGTCCTACCTGATGGGCAAGAGAGAATCCCTTCTGACAGGTTGACAGTTTCAAGGCAAACATTTTTACACTTATAAAGGTAATATTTAAGTTTTTGCTTTACTTTTGCTTTTAGCATGTGATAAAGATATTACAAGTGAGATTAATGCATGCAGCAACTTACACGCATTTCATAAACACTAAACACATTGTTTTATGTTCAATACCCATCTTAACAACATTAACACACAGGTAAAACAGACTGGCTGCCAGCAATGAATTTGTCAGTGTCTGTCTGAGGCCTAAAACCTTGGCAAGAACTAGCACCTGGTTTTCCAGCATGACACCCCTCAGCTCAGACCCTTAGAGGTCACCATAACAGAGGTTTCAGAGTAATAGCCATGTTAGTCTGTATTTGCAAAAAGAAAAGGAGTACTTGTGGCACCTTAGAGACTAACCAATTTATTTGAGCATAAGCTTTCGTGAGCTACAGCTCACTTCATCCCTTCAGCTGTAGCTCACGAAAGCTTATGCTCAAATAAATTGGTTAGTCTCTAAGGTGTCACAACTATTCCTTTTCTTTTTGCATAACAGAGGTGACACCAAAGGGGGTTGCAGCATGAAGACGTTTGGGAACCACTGCTCTACCGTAATCTGATTCAGAGGACATACAATATAGTCCCATGTCACTGGAGGAGCCATGCCACGATGGGTTGATAATGTACCATGCTGCTCTGCTTGCAGCTTAAACAAATGAGGCTTAGCTGACAACAGCATAGGGGGCTGCTTCAAAGTCACCACAGAACCAAATGTCAATGCTATGGCGATGTACACCAAGAACTGTGCATGGTGCAACTTCAGTACCGATGGTTGTATCTGCTTCAATATCAACCACTAGAGGTGCACCAATCAGGTGTTTGAAACAGTACCAAGACCAAAAGCTGCAGTGGTGTCAGTCACTAAGTGAGTCAACAGTCGTGCCGAGAGTAGAGTCAGTGCCAATACAGAGGGTGAAACCAGTACCGATGCTGGTGCTGACTTCAGTACAGATAATGTCACTATTATATTCAGTGTGGTTGAATCACAGCAGTCTGTGGTACTGATAGGCATACCTCTCCAGCTGCAGCATAAGCCTCAGGTGTAGTCAGTGCCAATAATCCAGGAGCCACAGAGTTGCTGGATCATAAGTCTGTGAGAGGCCAGACAGTGCCAGACTCAACTGAAGCCTGGTGGCCAGTGCCAGAGCTGAGATGGTACTGGGGAGTGTCAGGCCAAAGACATCGCTCCAACCTTGGTATGGATTAGAGCCTGGGGAAGGTTTTTAGAGGAATGTCTGTGGTCAAAATCCTTTTAAGACTCAAAGAGCTCTTTTTTTGGTTTAGGGTGAGTTTCAGATGTTGGTTCTTTGTGAGAAGAGCACAGAGAAGGGGAGAGCTTCCATCTTCTCATGACAGATGGATCCCACTTTCTCATGTTTTTGAGAGCTTGAATGAAGAAGGCACTTAAAGAAGGCACTTTTAGGAATATTGGTTTGAGATCTTACTATATCAGGCAGTCCTGAATCAGAGAATGGTCTCATTGCCTGCTCTATTACTTACTTCCTCAAAATGCTAAAAATGATACTACTACCTATTTACAAAGGAAAAAAAACTTTTGAGACAAAGGAAAGAGACCAAGACAGAACAAGGGGAGCTCTAGCTTATAGTCTCAGACAGTGAGAAGGAACCAAATAGGGGCTGGAGCTGCTCCAACCTTCAAACACTCGCCAGGAGGTACAGGACACATGCTCCACAGAATTCTCTGGCTTGAGTACACTGGGTGCACACACCCCTAAAGTGGAATACACATGCACAAGCACTCAAAGAAAGAGCACCATTTGTTAATGATTCCAAGATGTATCACACTCCTAGTAAGCAAGCAAAACTTAATCCAATTCTATTATAAAATCCTGTGCAGAGGCAGAATGAACAAACATTAATACTACACTATTTTTTTTTTTACAGAGGACAAGTGATTTATAATCAATGTATTAGCCAAACACTAAACGCACAGACAGAAATAGTTTATATTTAAGAGCACAGTGAATTAAAATAAGATTGTAATTGAAATAGGAGTATTCATGATTTGTGCCCTTCTTGTCACGAATGCACAGAAGGCAATTTTTTCTTATCATCATAAGAATTATCCTAAGTACATCTATACCAATACAAAAAACAGATTTGATTTTCTCTTGCTTTCTTTTTCTGCCATTTTAAGTTTATGATCATTATACTTTCCTTCACTATCTATGGTAGAAGACGCTGATGTGCCAATAACATGGTGGACTTCTTCATGAACAGGAATCATGGGAAGTTTCTTTCCAGTGTCACTCTTTAGCTCTAAGGATATCATCGTCTCACACTGAGCCATTTCAGGACTCTCTCTCTTTTTTCTTGAGAGTCTAGAATTGAACAAGAAAATTATTTTGTATGAATAATTTGAACATCCAATCAAATAAGAGAAAAGAATAATTGACTAGGAGAAAACATTTATGCAATGGTTCACATTTATAGCTAAGGCACAACTCCTCCTAGCATGAAGTGAAAAAGGTAATTCTCTATGAAGGGAATATGCAATTTGGAAAAAAACAATGAGGCCTGGTCTACACCTATAACTTAGGTCAATCTAGCTGCATCACTCAGGGGTGTGAAAAATTCACTCCCAAGACACACATTTAAGACAACCTAATCCCCAACATAGACACTGCTAGGTCGACAAAAGAATTCTTCTTCCATTGCTGTAGTGTCTACACTACAACAGCATCTCTACATCTGTGCCACTATAGCATTTGTAGTACAGACATACCCTTAGATCTCCTGACAAATTACTGCACCTCCTGAAAGGAGCTTCTAACCATGGTTAGATCTACAGAACATTCTCATCACTATTTGTATGGGAGGAAGTTTATGATCTGGACAGACCATACTTCCCTGCAGTGGTTCTTTAGATTCAGCAATCTTGAGGGATAACTTGCCACGTAGCTGGAAAAACTGTAATGCTCTGATTTCACAGTTACATACAGGCCTGGGAATAAGCATAGTAATGCTGATGCCTTGAACAAACCACCTTGTTGGAAGGGCATATTGCAAACACTGCCCTTAAGCAGGAGGGCAAGGAATTAGTTGCTCAATGGAATGAGTACATTCAAGAAAAGATGGCAGTTGCCTCTCATTCCATAATTCACAGAAGTGAAAATGTTCCTGGTTCATCCACTGAGACAGTCAGTCAATGTGGGGTTGCAAGAGTGGAATTCTACAGCAATGAAAAGCTGCCCAAAGAGGGGACCCTGATATCAGAATAATGTGACACAAACGCAGCCACCCCAGAACAGAATATCCCCTCACCAGACCACAACAAAAGCGCTCTGGTAACAGTGAGAAAGCTTGGAGTTTAAGAATAAATATTGTATCGGAGATGGGAAAAACCAGCGGTAAGGAATATAACCAACCCAGGTGAGAATTCTTATTGGATAAAATGCTGGCAAAGGCAAGAAAGAGGAAGTTACTCCCCTTGCACAATAAAAATGGTTCTTTGAGATGTGTCCCCCTACAGGTGCTCCAATATAAGTGTATGTGCACCCCTGCACCTTTAATCAGAGATTTTTGGTAGCAGTGTCTTGAGCCCGCACATGTGCTCTCCCCTCCCTCATGGTCTGCCTTGAGGCTATCTAGCACTGTGTGGGAGAACCCCCTCCTCCCCAAGCTCCTTCTCTACTGCAGAGCCCTATGGAGAACTCCAAAGTAGAGGGGAGGAGGGTGGGTTGTGGAGCACCCACAGGGAGACACATCTCAAAGAACCATCATTACTGCACAAGATGAGTAACATCCTCTTCTTCGAGTAGCGTCCCTATGGGAGCTTCGTTGTAGTTGACTCCGAAGAAATATCCACCACCGGAGGCTGGGACTTCGGAGTGGAGTCTGTTACTACGGAGAGTACTGTGGAGTTGAAGGTGGCATCGGAGGCCGAATCTCCAGTGATAGCATAATGTTCTGCGAAAGTGTGAGAGAGAGCTGGCTGTATTTCAAGGAATCCCTGTTGAGGTTACAGGGACAAACCATCCCGATGAGTTGAAAGAATAGTAAACATGGCAGGCGACCAGCTTGGCTTAATGGTGAAATCCTAGCGGATCTTAAACATAAAAAAGAAGCTTACAAGAAGTGGAAGGTTGGACTTATGACCAGGGAAGAGTATAAAAATATTGCTCGGGCATGTAGGAATGATATCAGGAGGGCCAAATCACACCTGGAGCTGCAGCTAGCCAGCGATGTCAAGAGTAACAAGAAGGGTTTCTTCAGGTATGTTGGCAACAAGAAGAAAGCCAAGGAATGTGTGGGCCCCTTACTGAATGAGGGAGGCAACCTAGTGACAGAGGATGTGGAAAAAGCTAATGTACTCAATGCTTTTTTTGCCTCTGTCTTCACGAACAAGGTCAGCTCCCAGACTGCTGCGCTGGGCATCACAACATGGGGAATAGATGGCCAGCCCTCTGTGGAGATAGAGGTGGTTAGGGACTATTTAGAAAAGCTGGACGTGCACAAGTCCATGGGGCCGGACGAGTTGCATCCGAGAGTGCTGAAGGAATTGGCGGCTGTGATTGCAGAGCCATTGGCCATTATCTTTGAAAACTCGTGGCGAACCGGGGAAGACCCGGATGACTGGAAAAAAGCTAATGTAGTGCCAATCTTTAAAAAAGGGAAGGAGGAGGATCCTGGGAACTACAGGCCAGTCAACCTCACCACAGTCCCTGGAAAAATCATGGAGCAGGTCCTCAAAGAATCAATCCTGAAGCACTTGCATGAGAGGAAAGTGATCAGGAACAGCCAGCATGGATTCACCAAGGGAAGGTCATGCCTGACTAATCTAATCGCCTTTTATGATGAGATTACTGGTTCTGTGGATGAAGGGAAAGCAGTGGATGTATTGTTTCTTGACTTTAGCAAAGCTTTTGACACGGTCTCCCACAGTATTCTTGTCAGCAAGTTAAGGAAGTATGGGCTGGATGAATGCACTATAAGGTGGGTAGAAAGCTGGCTAGATTGTCGGGCTCAACGGGTAGTGATCAATGGCTCCATGTCTAGTTGGCAGCCGGTATCAAGTGGAGTGCCCCAAGGGTCAGTCCTGGGGCCGGTTTTGTTCAATATCTTCATAAATGATCTGGAGGATGGTGTGGATTGCACTCTCAGCAAATTTGCAGATGATACTAAACTGGGAGGAGTGGTAGATACGCTGGAGGGGAGGGATAGGATACAGAAGGACCTAGACAAATTGGAGGATTGGGCCAAAAGAAATCTGATGAGGTTCAATAAGGATAAGTGCAGAGTCCTGCACTTAGGACGGAAGAACCCAATGCACAGCTACAGACTAGGGACCGAATGGCTAGGCAGCAGTTCTGCGGAAAAGGACCTAGGGGTGACAGTGGACGAGAAGCTGGATATGAGTCAGCAGTGTGCCCTTGTTGCCAAGAAGGCCAATGGCATTTTGGGATGTATAAGTAGGGGCATAGCGAGCAGATCGAGGGACGTGATCGTTCCCCTCTATTCAACATTGGTGAGGCCTCATCTGGAGTACTGTGTCCAGTTTTGGGCCCCACACTTCAAGAAGGATGTGGAAAAATTGGAAAATGTCCAGCGGAGGGCAACAAAAATGATTAGGGGACTGGAACACATGAGTTACGAGGAGAGGCTGAGGGAGCTGGGATTGTTTAGCCTGCAGAAGAGAAGAATGAGGGGGGATTTGATAGCTGCTTTCAACTACCTGAAAGGGGGTTCCAAAGAGGATGGCTCTAGACTGTTCTCAATGGTAGCAGATGACAGAATGAGGAGTAATGGTCTCAAGTTGCAGTGGGGGAGGTTTAGATTGGATATTAGGAAAAACTTTTTCACTAAGAGGGTGGTGAAACACTGGAATGCGTTACCTAGGGAGGTGGTAGAATCTCCTTCCTTAGAGGTTTTTAAGGTCAGGCTTGACAAAGCCCTGGCTGGGATGATTTAACTGGGAATTGGTCCTGCTTCGAGCAGGGGGTTGGACTAGATGACCTTCTGGGGTCCCTTCCAACCCTGATATTCTATGATTTTATGATTCTATGTGGGCAGAGGCTCAAATCACTGCTCTACAGATTACTGAGATAGGAATATCTTTAAGGAATGTGACTGAAGTAGAAACTGACCTTATGATGTTCGTATGGACTCTGGATGGAGGCCGCAGGTTGCACCCTTAATAAAAGTGATTAATGCAACCAGAGACCCATTTGAGTAGTACTTTGAGCCAATATCACAGAGCCTTTGGAAGAGCGTAGGGATTTCCTGAAGTCCTTACTCCTGTCCAAGTAGAATGCTAGTGTTCTTCTAACATCTAGCATATGGAGAATCATCTCCCTGTTGTCACAATGTGGTTTTAGGGGGGAAAAAAAACAAGGAGACGGATCTGTTGATTCACATGCAAAGTGCAGAGAAAGTAGGGAGAAACTTAGGATATGGCCTTAGAGTTACTTGGTCTTTAAAAAAAGACTGTAAATGGTGAGCATGCCATCAGGGCCGCTATTTCTCCTATGTGTCTACCTGAGGTAATGGCAATTAGACATGCTGTCTTCGGGGATAGATGAAAGAGAGAGCAAGTTGCCATGGACTCAAAGGGAGGTCTAGTCAAAGTCCTGAGAACTAGGTTAAGATCCCAGGCTGGAGTGGGTGGTCTCACATGCAGGTAGAGATTCCCAATGCCCTTAAGGAATCTACGCTTCAGTGGGTGAGCAAACATTGAGTATCTGTCTACATGTTGGTGAAAAGCTGTTTTCACCGCGAGATGTACCTAAAGGGAGCTGAGAGATTTTTGACCTCGAGGTCTAAAATGTAGTGTAAAATCAGAGGAAGGGAAGACGAGGTTGGGTCTGTGTGTTTAGAATGACAACAAACTTGGAATGGTTTCAATTTTGTAGGTAGGTTGAGTAGTCAACTTTTGGCTGTGTAGCAACACATCTTTCAGCTCATCAGAGCATTCTGCCTCTAAGCCTTGGAACTAAGAAGGAGCCAACCCTGGAGGCAGAGGACCCGCAGGTCGGGTGAACCCATTGTTTTGAGAGAGCAGGTGAGAAATGGGCCAAAAATGAATCGGAGGGCATATTGTCATCTGTCAGGTAAGGGAACCAGACATGTCTTAGCCCGGAGGGGCAATCATAACTCTTTGTCTCATTGACTTTTCAACAGGACCTTGGATAGAAGAGGAAACTCTGAAAAAGCAGACAAAAGGTCCCCATCCCATGGGAGGAGGAGGGCGTCTCCCAGTGAATTTTTCCCTAGGCCAGCAATGAGGACATTTCTTGTTCCGGTAAGTAGCGAAGAGATCTGTGGTCAGGGTTCCCCAAAGGACAAATATATCTCAAAGCATCTCGGAGTTCAGTTCCCAATTGTGGTCGTGAGAAAAATTCCAACTGAGACTGTCAGCTGTCACATTCTGTATCTCTAGTAAATACACTGCTGAGATGAGCACATTGTGATGGATGCACAAATTCCAAAGTCTGAGTACTTCTGTGCAGAGGGAAGGAAATCTGGCACCACCTTGGCAATTTATGTAAAACATACAGGGCATATTAAGTCCATCATGACCTTCGTGTGGGTTTTCTCAACGAAAGGCAGGAAGTGTACACAGGCATTCCTGACAGCCCTTAGTTCCAAAAGAGTGATATGGAGGGTCGCTTCTGTAGAAGGTCATTTGCCCTGAACCTTGTGGTTGTGTAGTGAACTCCCAAGCCTGTTAGTGAGGCATCCATTCCAGGATGGCGAGTCCGTGTAGCAGGAGGAATGTTCTTGCTTGTACTGCATCGAGGTTGGTGCTGATAAATTCTATTAACTGTACGGGGGCTAGTGCACTGTTACAATGGAGAGAACCTTGGAGAATACCCTAGGTGGAGCAGTCGGTACTATAAGAATCTCCTGTACGATGGCTGTATTGAGATATGGAAGTAGACATCTTGTAGGTGGAGAGCTGGAAATCAATCTCCTTGCTCTAGAGCTGGAATAATGCCTGCTAGCATGACCATCTTGAACATCTGCGCCTTCCTGCATTTCTTTAATGCCCTTAGAACTAGAATGGGCCTCCAACCTCCCTTCGCCTTGCAGATCAGGAAATAATGGGAGTAAAACCCCTTGCTCCTGAGTTGCACCGAGACTGGTTCTGTGGCCCCTAGGCATAACAAATTATGTATTTCTTGATGAAGTAGGTTCTCGTGAGAAGTGTCCCTGAAGGGGGACAAGGAAGGAGGGTTGGAATGGGAGAGGGACATGAATTGAATGGTGTAACCCTTCGAAATAATCTCCATGACCCATCTGTCAAAGGTGATATTCTCCCAACTGCTGTGAAAAAGGGCCAGGCAATTTCTGAAGGGGTGTGACAGGCAGATGTAGATGGCAGCTGATGTTGCAAGGTATAATTGTTCGGGCCCTTGACCAGCCTGTCAAAAGTGCTTAAGGAGGCAGTTTGAGAGGTCATGGATTGGGGTGAGAACTGCTTCTGGTTTTGAGCCCTGGTCCCCTTACGCTGCAGCTCCTAACAGCGCTAAGATGGTGGGTATTAAGGAAGTTGTGACCTGTGCTGTGGCTGAGAGGTGTATCTTCTCTTCTGTCTCGCAGTACAGATTCCTAGGGAGTGTAATGTGGCCCGGGAATCCTTCAGGATGTAGAGAGAGGAATCTGTCTTCTCCACAAAGAGTTTGGGCCCTTCAAATTGGAGCTCTTCTGCAGCTCTTTGGGAAACCCAGAAAGGTGTAGCCAAGAAGCCCACTTCAGTACCACTGTCATGGAGAGCGGGCAGGCCACTGTATCGGCTACATCTAGTGCTGTCTCTAGCACCAGTCTGGCAATTAACTGACCCTCTCCAAGAATGGCCTGAAACTGCTCTTTTTGTATCTCCAGTAAATATTCCATAAATACATTGAGTTTCCCATAATTAATAAAATCATATTTGGCCATGACAGTTTGGTAATTCGCGATTCTAAACTGTAATGTCACCAACAAATATGCCGTCCTGCCAAGCCTGATCGTATGGGATCACCTTGGCATGATGTTGCTTACTTTGTGCATTAATCACATCCACTATGATGGAGTTGGGTTGCAGATGTTGAAACAGGAAGTCTGCCTCTTTGGGAGGGATGAAGTTGTTGTTTTTTTCCCTCTCTTGCTGGTTGAAGCGATGGAGGCTGGTGTCTGCCAGACGACTTTGGTAAGATCTAGAATTGCTCATTAATTGGGAGGGTAAGGGTGGCACTGACTGGGATATTGGTGGTACACAGCCCGGTGCCAAGAGCGTTTACCAGGGCCCCAATACCAAGTGATGGGGATTGCAGTTCTTCCCCCCAACCATCAGGTCTCCAGGGTACCACAGCTCATGCGGTACTCTAAGCTCACTCGGTATCACGGAGCAATGTCCTTGGTACTTTGTCAGTATGAAAGGTTGAGAAGATGCAGAGCACTCCCTAGATGGGAGTTTTGTCTGTGCCGCTCTTTTATAGATGGTACAATACCAGTCTCTCTCCTTAGGGGGCAGTACCCTTACCTCAGAGCCTGACTGCCTGAGCCCCTGGTATGGCAGAGCTCATAGCAGAGGCTCCCTTCTGAGTACCATGCTTCAGAACTGCTGGTGCCATCAGTACCGAGGTGGCTGCATCAGGGAACTCTCCTGGCTGGCCAACGACTCGGAGCCCATGTTATTCCAGTGCAGTCAGTACTGAGGTGACTGTACTGGGGAACCCCTCTCGCTGGCCAACGACTCGGAGCCCTTTTTACAAGCCTTTACAGGGGGAGTCTGCTGAGCTTTTTTTACAACTCTACCCCCTTTGAAGTTAAAGGCTCAGGGGACGATCCAGGGTCAGCATCAGAGTCCCCTGGAGACTGAAGTGCCTTCGCCAGAAGGAGGAGTTTTAACTGCAGCTCCCACTTCCTGAGAGACTGCAGTTTTAGCTGTGGCAGGGGAAGCACTTCTGTGGGACTCTCCCAGGCACCAGACACAGTGAGAGCATCTCACCATTACAGGAATCGACTCCTTGTAGGAGAGGCACCTCTTGGAGCCAGGAATGTCTCTGGGCAGGGGGCTACAATCCTCTAGCAGTGAGGAATGCAGAAAAAAATTGAAACAGAAAAAATGGGTTTTTTTCCTCCTTCTCCTCCTCCTCTTCTTTTCCTCCTTTTTTTAAATGAAAAAACTTGAGAGTCTTCGGGGGGGGGCACACCCACAATCTGATGGGATGACAGAACAGTTCAATAGGACTTTTGTGGTTCAGCTGGCTACCTTTGTAGAACAGCACCCAGGGGACTGAAACCTGCATATTTGGCCTGCTAAACCCAGGGTTGTGAGTTCAATCCTTGAGGGGCCATTTAGGGATCTGGGGCAAAAATTGGGGATTGGTCCTGCTTTGAGCAAGGGTTTAGACTAGATGACCTCCTGAGGTCCCTTCAAAAATCCTGATATTCTATGAATTGGGGCCTTTCCTGTTTGGAGGGAGGGATAGCTCAGTGGTTTGAGCATTGGTCTTCTAAACCGAGGGTTGTGAGTTCAATTCCTGAGGGGGCCATTTCGGGATCTGGGCCAAAAATTGGGGATTGGTCCTGCTTTGAGCAGGGGGTTGGACTAGATGACCTCCTGAGGTCCCTTCCAACCCTGATATTCTATGATTTGATGGCTTATAGAATAGTCAATGAGAGTACAAAATCTATCCTAGCATTCTTCATATTTGGGCATGAGCTAGGGACCAGAGCAAATCTCATGTATGGCATTCCTGAAGAGGAACAAAGAAATATGAATTTTTTGGACTATACAGAAACCCCACAATTCAAAACTGAAATAACACACACCTTTGCTAGAGAAAATTTGAGGATAGCCTCTGATAAGATGAAAAGGTTCTACATGTAAGATCATATGAGGAATTTTTAAAAAGAGAATCTGGTATACTTTTACAACCCAAGGAAAAAGAAGGGTAGGAACCCTAACTGAATAAACCTTAAGAGGGATCAACTACAGAACTCATCTAAATAAATGAAGTGATGCATTGGATACAGTTGTTTCCCAGGACTATACCCAAAGTTACCCACAAAGACCATTTAAGGAGGTATCGGAAGTACAGTATTTCAGTGTGGTAGCCACAAAACTGAGAATTTAGCTGTGGATGTTGAGGCTGGGAAAGTTGTGACAGTAATGATTTCCTATTAGAACAAAATGGGCAGAGTCTGTGTCAGCCAGCATATTCCACAGAAACAACAGACACTTCAAAGCACATTGTATGTGCCCTCTCCCAATTGCCTGAAGGAAGCTAGCTAAAGAAAGAAAGAAAGATAGATAGATTTCAATGGAAGTAAAACATTTTGGGTTGGTGACATGAAAACTTCCTGACAGAAAGATGATATAAATATGTAAGTAGCTAAGACAGTATCAACTGTAATTTGATAAACTATTTCTTGTCTTTCTGTATGGGGTAAGTTGCCTAGGGTATTACCCTTTTGGGCCCCATTAGGATGATGGGCAGAGCTAAAAAACAGGAGATGATATTGTTGGGTACGTGAAACAACACAAACTGGTGAGTGTAGTAGTACCCCTTCATTTGGGATAAATGCAAGAAACAATAGGGCCTACAAATTTACCCTAATCATGAGTTTAATCGTAAGACTTGAGTGAAAGTTTGTAATATGTCACCCAAACCTATAACAACAAAATGCTGATGAGAAGAGGTATGAAATTGAATTAGTCTAAACAAAAAGGATGTGCTGATATAATTCAAGGACTATGTTAAAAATCACACTTGTTAAAAATAGATGATGCGGAGTCAGAAGTTTATGAGCCAAAATTGGTTTGTCAGATGTTAGACCTAAGTGGTAGACAAAATAATGAGGGAATGGGCTACTCCCCTCATCACTTCCTTTTTGGGTCCTTAAAGAAAGACTTTGGGGAGCAAATAAGGAAGAACACTAGAAACAACAGATGGAGACTACTGGAGTGAGCTTCAGTATCACCGTCACCTGGGTCACCTTCATCATCCTGCTCCTGAGAGATGCCTGACAAGACAGGGCCAGAGAGAGGAACCTAGAGGACAATGACACCCATACCAGCTCCAGCTGAATCCCCGGTAACTTGGGAAAACAGTTACTACCTGTTTAATACCATCTAATAGATTGTCAAACAAGGGGGCTTTTCCTTCTAAGACTGAATTTAACAACCCCACGTTCAGCCCATCTCAACTAACAACTTCTCTTATCCCCAAAAGAACAGTTATTACCATCTTTAATCCCATTTAAAAGACTATCAAACAAGGAGGTTTTTCCTTTAAAGACTCTCTCCTGCTAAAGGGAACGAGAAGAAAGGATGTTGTTAAAATGAAACAAAAAGAAAAGGAGTACTTGTGGCACCTTAGAGACTAACCAATTTATTTGAGCATAAGCTTTCATGAGTTACAGCTCACTTCATCGGATGCATTCAGTGGAAAATACAGTGGGAAGATTTATATAAACAGGGAACATGAAACAATGGGTGTTACCATATACACTGTAATAAGAGCGATCAGGTAAGGTGAAAAGAAAAGGAGTACTTGTGGCACCTTAGAGACTAACCAATTTATTAGTGAGTTTGTGCGTGTGTATGGGGGTGGGGGGGGTGAGAAAACCTGGATTTGTGCTGGAAATGGCCCACCTTGATTTTCATACACATTGTAAAGAGAGTGGTCACTTTGGATGGGCTATTACCAGCAGGAGAGTGAGTGGGGGGGGGGGGGCGGCGGAGGGTGAGAAAACCTGGATTTGTGCTGGAAATGGCCCAACTTGATTATCATACACATTGTAAGGAGAGTGATCACTTTAGATAAGCTATTACCAGCAGGAGAGAGGGGTGGGAGGAGGTATTGTTTCATGGTCTCTGTGTATATAATGTCTTCTGCAGTTTCCACAGTATGCATCCGATGAAGTGAGCTGTAGCTCACAAAAGCTTATGCTCAAATAAATTGGTTAGTCTCTAAGGTGCCACAAGTACTCCTTTTCTTTTCACCTTACCATATACACTGGAATAAGAGCGATCCATTGTTTCATGTTCTCTGTGTATATAAATCTTCCTACTGTACTTTCCACTGAATGCATCCGATGAAGTGAGCTGTAACTCACGAAAGCTTATGCTCAAATAAATTGGTTAGTCTCTAAGATGCCACAAGTACTCCTTTTCTTTTTGCGAATACAGACTAACACGGCTGTTACTCTGAAACCTGTTAAAATGAAAGACTTATTTAATACTTTCAAATTCTTTGACTGTTTTTTCTTCTTTTCTGTACCTTTAATAAAAGGTTAAAAGGATTTTTAACAGCACATTTGCCATGGTGCTAAGTAGGCTGAGGTCTTTGTATACTAAACCTCAAACCTTGTTTAAAACTGTTTAATGTTGGAGTGACTAGGCCAAAGATGCTAACATATCCGATATATTGCATCTCAGTTAATATAACAGACCTCATCACCCAAAACAAAGGCACACATGAAGTGGCTCAGGATTTAGAACTATGTGGTCAGAGGGTTTTTGCTAGGTATTTGGTGGAGATGGGGGGAGAAACACCAGAGAAACAGAGAAGACAAGGAAGCTCCAGACACAATATGAACAAGCACTGTGATTGTGACCCTGAGAAAAAGCCTAGAGTGTGCTTCTGTGTACTCTAGGTCTGACTGAAAGCTGTGAGCAAAAAATACTGTCTGCTGTTTGATTCCTCCTGTGTTCTGGGAAACAGGACATGGTAAATTCTTTGTAAACAAACCAGATCGCATCAAAGATGTAACTAATCATCAGTTTCTCCTCCTAGTGGAAACAACCTACAGAGTCCCACACTCTGGCCAACCACTTCAGTCAAAAGCTAACAATAGGCATGTGTCCCAGCATAAATCACAACATCTTGACAGCTACTCTAAAATTACTAGCTGCCAGCGAATTCAAGTTCCTTTTATAGCACCTGAAGATTTCCAAGGTTCATGGAAGCTCTGACTACAGCTCCTTTTCCCAACCCATGGCCCCTGCACTGGCCCACAAAAAGGGATGGTGTAGGACCTACTCTATGTCATCAGATCGACCTATACTTCAGATGATCCGACAAAGCCTGGCTATGTCAATTTGCACCAACGATACAGCAAAATGAAGTGCAGGATCTGGGAAACTGTTTTCAAAATATACATATGTAGATCCCCAAACGCCCCAGAAACACTAGTACTAAGTAACTGTCACTACTGATATAAATATTCTTCTGCACACCAGCATAAATGTAAAACTGTTTTTAAGAGCGGTGTGAAAAATGTTTTCCTACCCTTTTCTGTGAAATGGGAAATAAGACACAGCAGTAAAGAGCAAGCTCCTTGTATCAGGAGCAAATCATTTTAACCATAGATCTAAGCAAATCATCCTATGCAAAAAACAAACATAACAAAAATAAATCTCAGCCAAGGCTTTAAATACAGTCCTCAGAATTGGGTGAGGAGGACTGCCTTCTCTTTGAAAACTCATGGCGATTGGGGGAAGTCCCGGACGACTGGAAAAAGGCTAATGTAGTGCCCATCTTTAAGAAAGGGAAGAAGGAGGATCCTGGGAACTACAGGCCAGTCAGCCTCACCTCAGTTCCCGGAAAAATCATGGAGCAGGTCCTCAAGGAATCAATTCGGAAGCACTTAGAGGAGAGGAAAGTGATCAGGAACAGTCAGCATGGATTCACCAACGGCAAGTCATGCCTGACTAATCTAATTGCCTTCTATGACAAGGTAACTGGTTCTGTGGATGAAGGGAAAGCAGTGGACGTGTTGTTCCTTGACTTTAGCAAAGCTTTTGACACTCTCCCACAGTATTCTTGCCAGCAAGTTAAAGAAGTATGGGCTGGATGAATGGACTATAAGGTGGATAGAAAGCTGGCTAGATTGTCAGGCTCGACGGGTAGTGATCAATGGCTCCATGTCTACTTGGCAGCCGGTATCAAGAGGAGTGCCCCAAGGGTTGGTCCTCGGACCGGTTTTGTTCAATATCTCCATAAGTGATCTGGAGGATGGTGTGGATTGCACCCTCAGCAAGTTTGCAGATGACACTAAACTGGGAGGAGAGGTAGATACGCTGGAGGGTAGGAATAGGATACAGAGGGACCTAGACAAATTGGAGGATTGAGCCAGAAGAAACCTGATGAGGTTCAACAAGGACGAGTCCTGCACTTAGGATGGAAGAATCCAATGCACCGCTACAGACTAGGGACCAAATGGCTTGGCAGCAGTTCTGCAGAAAAGGACCTAGGGGTTACAGTGGACAAGAAGCTGGATATGAGTCAACAGTGTGCCCTTGTTGCCAAGAAGGCCAATGGCATTTTGGGATGTATAAGTAGGGGCATTGCCAGCAGATCGAGGGATGTGATCATTCCCCTCTATTCGACATTGGTGAGGCCTCATCTGGAGTACTGTGTCCAGTTTTGGGCCCCGCACTACAAGAAGAATGTGGAAAAATTGGAAAGAGTCCAGCGGAGGGCAACAAAAATGATTAGGGGACTGGAACACATGACTTATGAGGAGAGGCTGAGGGAACTGGGGATGTTTAGTCTATGGAAGAGAAGAATATGGGGGAATTTGATAGCTGCTTTCAACTATCTGAAAGGGGGTTCCAAAGAGGATGGATCTATACTGTTCTCAGTGGTAGCACATGACAGAGCATGGAGTAATGGTCTCAAGTTGCAGTGGGGGAGATTTAGGTTGGTTATTAGGAAAAACTTTTTCACTAGGAGGGTGGTGAAACACTGAAATGCGTTACCTAGGGAGGTGGTGGAATCTCCTTCCTTGGAGGTTTTTAAGGTCAGGCTTGACAAAGCCCTGGCTGGGATGATTTAATTGGGGATCGGTCCTGCTTTGAGCAGGGGGTTGGACTGGATGACCTCCTGAGGTCCCTTCCAACCCTGATATTCTATAATTTTCCCAAGGTATGCCTAAGAGACCTGCAATAAGAGACCTGCGGCATGGGTGTGGCTTGCCTGGGTCAGCTGACTTGGGCTTGTGGAGCTAAGAAATTGCAGTGTTAACTTTTGGACGAGGGGCGAGTCTTGAAGCCTGGGCTCCAGCCAGAGCCTGAACATCTATACTGCTAATTTGAGACTCTTGTGCCACAGGTTTTTTTGCAGCATAGACATGCTCACAGGCATTCTTCTTTCTCTGCCTCCCCAGATAGTCTTTGGGCCAGATTGTGATCTTTTACACTACTGTAAATCCAGAATAACTTTGCTGACTTCAATGGTGTGTCTCTGGATTTACATCACTGTAAATTACATATTATTGGCCCTTTATAGTAGAGTTGGGCCTGTGCCATGAAGCTTATATTTGGAAGTAAGTATACACTTTCCAGAATCTGAGAGAAAGGCTTTAGATTTGGTGTTCTTTTGGGGGTCACCAGCATTTTAAATTAAAAAACAGGAAGTACAGAATGAAAAAAATATAAGTTTTACATACACGTATTCAAAGCCCATCTTTCCTTCCTTTACTGTTGTTTTGTGTTTCCTTTCCGTGCCTGTTCTGTAAACTGCTGTACAGGGTACAGTAGGACACTTCTCTACTGAAGATGGCTGAGGAAGAAAAGAAAGTAGGAATACATTAATTTTAATACATATTGAATTGATGGTCAAGTAATATTTCTGAAGTCAACCGAGGAAACCACTTAAGAGCTGATTTTC
The DNA here is from genome assembly GCF_965140285.1 of Lepidochelys kempii. Lineage (NCBI taxonomy): Eukaryota > Metazoa > Chordata > Testudines > Cheloniidae > Lepidochelys > Lepidochelys kempii. Next base: position 160,049,975 of record NC_136382.1, read on the forward strand.
AAAAGTACTGATTGATGGCCTAACTCTGCTTCCATTGACAACTTTTTCTGAAGTAAGATTAAAAGATGTTTTAGTTTATGAAAACTTTTTTTAAAGAATATTCCAGTGAATGACTGAATTAAATCAAATAAAAGTACTTGAATGTTTTGTATAAATCTAACAATACTTATGTTCCCTTATTTTCATACAGAACATAAACTTCTCTCTCCCTCCTCTTTTCCATCCTCCATAGACAGGAATAAATGTCTTTGAACTTAGAACTGAGAACAAAATATTTTGTAAAGAAATTTGGCTAACAGGCAACCCAGTGAAATCATTAAAATCAAAGAGTTGTACGGAGAGTAAAGTCAGAACAAAATATGGCCCCATGATTCAAATATTATCATACAGTAGAACCTCACTGGCTCACACTAATGGCTGGGTGATCCATTGTGAACGACTGGCATTTATGAATTACTGTGCAAGTGAACAAAGAGGGCCAGAATAATGCAAAATAAAATGTAATTTGTTTGACAAATGCAGTTGAGTTTTCATTATTTCTCATCATTTTTCAGATTACAGCATTAAAATGTATTGTAGAATATTGTGCAAAACTGTGCTGCCAGTCCTGGTGCTCTGAGCAGCACGGTAAGGGGGGGTCAGAAAAGGGGCAAGGGGTCCTGGGGGGCAGAGGGCGGTTGGATAGGCGTGGATAGGAGTCCCAGGGGGCCTGTCAGGGGGCGGAAAGGGGTCGGGGCAGTCAGGGGACGGGGGGTTGGATAGGGGATGGGGTCCCGGGGGAAGTGGTTAGGGCAGGGGATCCCAGGAGTGGATGGTCAGGGGACAAGGAACAGGGGGGGCTGGATGGGTCAGGGGTTCTGAGGGGGGCAGTCATAGGGCAGGAAGTGGGAGGGGGCGGATAGGTAGCTGGGGCCAGGCTGTTTGGGGAGGCACAGCCTTCCCTACCCAGCCCTCCACACAGTTTCGGAACCCTGATGTAGCCCTCAGGCCAAAAGGTTTGCCCACCCCTGATTTATATGCTGTTAGCTAACAGCTAATTCTACTTAAAATTCTCATTAAAATCAAGAGTAAATATCCTTAAGTCAGTCCTTTAATGTAATGTGATTACAGTTAATAAGATATTAACAACATAAGCATTTATCTCATTTTAAAAAGAAAAACACTGATTTCTCACCAGTGAACTTCTGTTTTCCTCAATGTTGACAGCTTGTTCACGCATAATATACCTTCCTTCAACCATATGTGGTATTTCTGTATTCTCTGGTCCCAACTGGAGACGAGATACCAGTTTTGTTTTTGGCAATGTCCTCTTCTCATCCATCTGGGTTAGGTATCTTTGGTCCTAACGATGAAAAACAGTTACCAGATATGAATCACCAAACTGTGATTATGCCTCTTTTGTGGTCTCATGATGAGTTGTCCTATTACATACAAAAGGAAAGCATGTATTATCCGAGTCCAGGGCTTAAAAATTAGAAGTCAATCACAAAGTCTTGCTTTTTTCTTTTATTTAATTAAGGAGAGGCTGTCCAGTGTCCTCAACTCCCACTAATTTCAGCCTTCATAAGTTGCTCAATGTTTTGCAGCATAGGAGTCAGTACTGGCTACACAATTCACACCAGGCTAGGTTTAAATCATCATTGGTTAGTCTCTAAGGTGCCACAAGTCCTCCTTTTCTTCATGGAATTATTCTGGATTAACACTTAGAAAACTAAAATTAGAATTTGGCCCAATATGGCTAACTCACTGCATAAACAGTCAGTTTATGGATCCTCAAGTTGCAAATTCTATCCACCATGCAGTGTCAAGACCTACATACCAAAAGGTCAGTGAAAAGCATATTTTTCTCCCTCAACCAATTCGGCATTTTTGTAAACCAGAGGAAGATACATAATCAGAGGAAAAATGTCTCAGACTGTGTGTAGTTCCTTCATGTTCAGCATTGGTCTACACTACAAACTTATGTCAGTATAACTACGTCGTTCAGGTGTGGATTTTCCACTCCCCTGAGTGACATTTATACTGACCTAACAGCCGGCGTAGACAGCGTTATGTCAGTGGAAGGGCTTCTCCCATTGACATAGCTACTGCCTTTCAGGGTAGGCAGTGTCTTTATGGTAGCGCTACAGTAGCGCAACTATGCCACTGCAGCTTTTTAAGTGTAGGCAAATCCTCAGATGTCAGTGATTTACAGTGCCTCTTTAAAGGATTAAAATGCTGTGCATTGGTGATAGGTAAGGCTATGTGTGAGTCGGTCACGGATTCAGTGATTTTATGTGATTTCTACAACTTCAGCCCTGCAGCACCGGGGTTCCAGCTTCAATAAATCTATAGATGGCTCTATTACCAATCCTATGAACCGTCCAGACCCACTTGTTTCATTTTACACATAAGAGGCATTTCCCTAATTTGGGGATTTTATACACTGCATTTTCTGTAACATAGCAAAACAACTATATTGTGCATGAAAAAATAATTACCTCTACACATTCTGTATTGGAAAGGCTAGGAGGCAGGCACATAAGAAGTGCATGGGATCCTCCTGCTAATCAACAGGAGTGAGCTACAAACAGACAGCATGGTCATTTTAGGCATAACCTTTAAGTTTAGAACCATCTCAAAAACAGTTCCCAGTTCCAACTCTTTCTGTGGGAATGTACAGAACACCAGTCACCTATAAAAATATAAAGATAGAATATATGGTCTCAATTTAGCAGAGCACTTCAGAACATGCTTAAGTCTCATAAGCATGTGTGGAAGTGCTTTGCTAAATGTTTTCTTTCAAAAAGATCTTAAAGTCACATAGCCTCTGAGCATTTGGTAATGTATCTCCTTAAAATGAGAGTAAAATCATTCACCAGTTGGGAGCAGTTCTCAATTTGCTCTGATCCACCCTTGCAGGTGCACATTATAAACTACAGATTCTTATTTCTTAGCAGCATGACAGAGTTCCAGTAGGTAAGCATCAGGTCTATACTAAGTGAACAGATGAGGGTCAAGTACTCATCTGGAGAAAATGCTCCTCCAGGAAAGCAAAACTCAGCCTACCTCCTAACATTCTGAAGGGGTTAGTCTGTGAATTGTTTCCACTCAAAGAAGAAAGAAAACATTTGTGAATGCATGTTCGACACAGGGACTTGCACCATTTTAGATAAATCAATGTAAATTTTATGTTGACATTCTTAGGCCCTGACCCTTCAAACTCAGATGTATATCAATTTAGTTAGAGAAGCAAGCTAAACAAACTTCAACCAACTTTAAATAGATATAGGAGTGTTCACAAATTTACAATTTCACAAAGTTCCTTGAAGTATTATTCCTTTAATTAAAACAGAGCAAAACTGCATGAAGATCAGGCCAGTGGCTAGGGTAATCTCGATGACTGGAGGCTAGAATTCTGTTTGAGCAATTACAAGGCATCTTGTAAAATAAATTTGTTAGTCTCTAAGGTGCCACAAGTACTCCTTTTCTTTTTGCGAACACAGACTAACAGGGCTGCCTACTCTGAAAAAAAGGCATCTACAGTGTTTGATGAATTGTAAAGGACCATTAATTTGTAAAAGGTGCTTTATAGCCACAATAAATAATCACAAATTTGAAAAAGGTTTGGCCACCACTGTTTTAAAGGAGCCCAGTCTCCATCTCCCCCACCCTCCCCCGTTTTACAACCGCTAAGTACACTACTGTGGACTTCCAGGTTAACTGGACAAAGTCAAGATTTGACCCAAGTTGACTCACTGATTGTACTAGAGGAAAGTCTCCCCTACACTAACAAACCAGAACTCTAAAATTCCACAGCTTTTCTGGTGGGTTTCTGGGACCGCACAGAGCGACGCCACGTTTACCCTGCCACGGACACCTGACGCCAGCGATCTCGCCAAGCTCACGACACGCGCGGCTACAGTCCGCGTCCCCGCGCTCTTTTGCAACGGCCGCCCTGCTGGGCTCCCACGGCCCCGCGACGGGGGGACCCGGCCAGGACAGGCAGCGCGGACTCTCTTCGGGAGCCCCAGGCGCACGCAGCGACCCGCACGCAGCGACCCGCACGGAGGCTCCCCCCGCTCTCTCCTGTCCCGAGACCTGCTGCCCGCCTGCTATTCCCGCTGCGCCCCACGCCGCGAGAGAGAGGCGCTCGCCCAGCTTCCCCCACCCCCGACTACGAAACTTTCTTCCCGCGAACACCTCCCCTTAGTCCCCACCCCCAGTGGAGAGGGTCTCCGTTCCCGGCGCCGGACGGGGACAGGGGTGTGGCCGCTCCCCAACTCGCCTGCGGGGCGGTTTTACCTCCCGCATATTCCCCGCCTCAGGGAGGCGCCACACCCCACGGGAGGATCTTTTCCCCCGAGTTGGAGAGGCTCCTCCCTGCCCCGCCCGACAGGCTCACCATGTTCCCCTCACGCTCCCTCCTGCGGGGCCGGCAGGTGGGTCCGTTATCCCAACGAATGCCCGGCCCACGCGGCGATCTCGTCAGTCAGGCGCGTGCGCTGTATGCCCGCTGTCGACTCTCACGCCGGCCGCCAGGGGTCAGTGTGGCTGCGCCTAGGCTAACCCCAAAAGGCGCTGGGCCGGAGGCCTCCCCTCATACTGGCCTCCTCCCTCTCCGGGCCGTTTGGGCTCTGGGCGCACGGTCTGCTCAGCCTTCCATCGCCCCACCCCACGCAGGGGACCTGGTGCCACGTTTTCTGCCTATAAACCAGTTTCCAATCCATAGCAGTGCTTAGCGCTCACTCTTCGACTACCTCCTTTTCCCGGAGAGCTCCAGATTAGACGGTAAACTCCTTGTCGCAGGCAGTTTTCTCCTAAATCAGGGGTGGGCAAACTTTTTGGCCTGAGGGCCACATCTGGGAATGGAAATTGGAGGTTGGGCCATGAATGCTCATAACATTTGCGCTGGGGTGCAGGAAGGGGTGAGAGCTTTGGTTGGGGGGGGTGAGGGCTCCACAGTGGATCCAGAAATGAGGAGTTCAGGGTGCAGGAAGGGGGTGAGGCTTCTGGTTAGGGGGAGAGGGCTCGGGGGAGGTGGGTAGGGACACACTGGGGGGGTGCTGGGGAGTTTGGGGTTTAGGAGGGGGCTCTGGGCTGCCCCGTGTGCAGGCACCGTCTATGCAGCTCCAACTGGAGCACTGGAGGGGCCTTTGGAGCACATAGGAGCTGCAGTGGGGCCATGCCACAGCTTCTGGGAGCTGCATGGAGCGGCCCTCAACCCTGCGCCCTAGCTGCAACAGGGCCATGCTGCAGCCCCCATCCCTGCCCTAGCTGGAGGGCTAGAGTGGGGCAAGCCCCAGCCTGCTCTCCCCCGTGAGAGCTTGCAGGCTGGATCCAGCCCGTAGTTTGCCCGCCCCTGTCCTAAGTATATACAGCACCTGGCACTATGAGGCCCTCAATGCGGACTTTAGCACATCTGAAATACAAATAATAACTAAGATTTTCAAAAGTCTCATGATTTTTGGGGTGCAGTCTGAGATGAGCGCTCAGGATTTTATTAAAAATCAGACCTCTTTAAGACACCTCAAATTGGGCACCAGAAAATCAATAATCACTTTTGAAAATCTTGGACAAAACTGAAGTGAGAAAGGATTTTTGTAAGTCAAAATAAATTATGTAAACCTATATTCCTTTATCCACTATTGTACTGACAATGAAATATTCCATTAGACTAGAGAGAGGTGACTTTCCTTTTCAGAAGCTGTGCTGGTTTGTCCCTATCATGTTAACATATGTTTTTTCATTATAATTTCTACCAGTTTCCTCCACTGAGGCTCATTGGTGTAGAATTCCAAGAATCACTTCTAGCACCTTTTTGAATAGGATAGCTACATTTAGTACCCTCTAGTTTAATAGTGGCCTTTTAAAAGGCCACCTATTTTTGTTAGCAGCGCAGCACTTTGTTCTTAAGTTTCCACTCCCAGTCTCTATTTAAGCCAAGTCATTATGCAAGGTAGCCTATTTCCTCTTGTTTTTTCCTACCCCCCCCCCCCCCCGATGTTCTGGTTTAACTTGGATTTAAACTTGGAGAGTGGTCAGTTTGGATGAGCTATTACCAGCAGGAGAGTGTGTGTGTGTGTGTGTGTGTGTATGGGGGTGGGGGGGATGTGAGAGAACCTGGATTTGTGCTGGAAATGGCCCACCTTAATTATGCACATTGTAGGGAGAATGGTCACTTTGGATGAGCTATTACCAGCAGGATAGTGAGTTTGTGTGTGTGGTTTTTGGGAGGGGGGTGAGGGAACCTGGATTTGTGCAGGAAATGGCCCAACTTTATTATCATGCACATTGTGTAAAGAGTTGTCACTTTGGATGGGCTATCACCAGCAGGAGAGTGAATTTGTGTGGGGGGGTGGAGGGTGAGAAAACCTGGATTTGTGCTGGAAATGGTCCACCTGATGATCACTTTAGATAAGCTATTACCAGCTGGACAGTGGGGTGGGAGGAGGTATTTTTTCATATTCTCTGTATATATATAAAGTCTGCTACAGTTTCCACGGCATGCATCCGATGAAGTGAGCTGTAGCTCACAAAAGCTCATGCTCAAATAAATTGGTTAGTCTCTAAGGTGCCACAAGTACTCCTTTTCTTTGAGAATGGGGTGTAGATTAAAGATAATCTAGGTATGGCTCAACAAATACTTTGCCTCAGTTTTTAGTAAGAGTAATAAGGAGTTTGGGGGCAGAGTGAGTAATGAGAATACAGAAGTAGAAATTACCAAAACCTACATGGAAGCCAAACTCAAACAGCTTAATGGGACTGTAATGGGATATACTCCCCCCACTAGCCTTGCAAGAGCTGAATTGGGCCAAGTGGGCCCAATCAGTTTGCAGCCTGGGAGAATTAGGGGAAGCAAGTCATCTGTGTGGGTACAGGCAGGGCTTATATGAAGACAGGAAACTGAAAGCAGAGGAAGATGTAGGAATAGTCTGCAGTTACTCCCTAGGAGGGTGCTAGAGAGATAACTAGCCCATGTTCATGCCTTGCAAGAAGGAAGTGGGGAGGGCCAGGAGGTAAGGAAGAGGCTCATGGAAAGGCAGCAAGGTACAGGAGGGAACCACACCTTAGATGCTGTTTAGAGCATCCCTAAGCCAGAATCTGGAGTAGAGGATGGGCCCTTGTTTCCCTGACACCTGGGGCAGTTAGAGGACTGCCTGAAAATGCTGGGGAGCAGGGACTTTGATACACATCACTGGAAGGGAAAAAACTACACAGTGATCTAGCTAGAGGGCTGAGTCCAGAAGAGGATGCTGCATTTACTGAAGTGAGAGAGAAGCTGCAGGCTGAGAGAGTGGCAGTGTGTAGCTGCTGGAAGAGGCTTTGGCCTGGCAAAGTTAATCCTCAGAATGGCCACAAGGCTGCTCTACTCACTGCAGGATGACACTACTAGTCACATGGAGTGTGACACTGAGCTAGGCAGAGTTAAGCAACTAGCAGGCTAAATGACCTAAATTCAACCCTTAAAGACACATTAGAAAAGTATATAAATGGTAATTAGGGTCATTCCTTATACATAGCTAACAAAGCCATGTTAGCTAGACTAGAGCTTTAAAGTCTAAACTTATATTGTTAGAGAATAAGATACTGATTGTAGTTGACGGTTTACCTAATCTGGTTACATTGTTAACATCTCACAAGATATAACTAGTAGATAAACTTTTCCTGAATTCTATTGATTCAGAGATCAAAAGGGAATATTAGCAATTACATGAAATGTGCTGTAATATTGTCTTTTTCTCTTTGAAATTTGTAGTTAACTTTGTATGAACTGCATGAATGGATAATGCTTGAGGAATTCCACCATGATTTCAACAACTTCCATCCCATCATCAACCTCAGCCTGGACCAGTCCACACAAGAGATCCACTTCCTGGACACTACAGTGCTAATGAGTGATGGTCACATAAACACCACCCTATACCAGAAACCTACAGACCACTATCCTTACCTACCTGCCTCCAGCTTTCATCCAGACTAGATCACACCATCCATTGTCTACAGCCAAGTTCTATGATACAACCGCATTTACTCCAACCCCTCAGACAGAGACAAACACCTACAAGATCTCTAATCAAGTGTTATTACAACTACAATACACACCTGCTGAAATGAAGAAACAGATTGACAGAGCCGGAAGAGTACCCAGAAGTCACCTACTACAGGACAGGCCCAAGAAAAAAACGTAACAGAACTCCACTAGCTGTCACCTTCAGCCCCCAACTAAAACCTCTCCAGCGCATCAAGGATCTACAACTTACCTTGAAGGACGATCCCTCACTCCCATGGATCTTGGGAGACAGGCCAGTCCTTGCTTACAGACAGCCCCCCCTCCCCCAACCTGAAACAAATACTCACCAGCAACCACACAACAAAAACACTAACCCAGGAACCTATCCTTGCAACAAAGCCCATTGCAAACTATGTCCACATATCTATTCAGGGGACACCATCATAGGGCCTAATCACATCAGCCACACTATCAAAGGCTTGTTCACCTGCACATCTGCCAACGTGATATGCCATCATGTGCCAGAAATGCCCCTCTGCCATGTACACTGGTGAAACCAGACAGACAGTCTCTATGCAAAAGAATAAGTGGACACAGATCAGACGTCAAGAATTAGAACATTCAAAAACCAGTCAGAGAACACTTCAACCTCCCTGGACACTCAATTACAGACCTAAAAGTTGCAATTATTCAACAAAAAAAACTTCAGACTCCAATGAGAAACTGCAGAACTGGAATTAATTTGAAAACTGGACACCATTAAATTAGGCTTGAAAAAGACTGGGAGTTGATGAGTCATTACACAAACTAAAAACTATTTCCCCATGCTAGTTTTCCCCCTACTGTTATTCACACCTTCTTGTCAACTGTTTGACATGGGCCATCCTGATCAATACAAAAGTTTTTTCCCCTCCTGCTGATAATAGCCCACCTTAATTGATTAGTCTTGTTAGAGTTGGTATGGCAGCCCCCATTTATTCATGTTCTCTGTATACATCTTCCTACTATATTTTCCACTGCATGCATCTGATGAAGTGGGCTTTAGCCCACAAAAGCTTAGACTAACAATTTTATTTGAGCATAAGGTGCCACAAATACTCCTTGTTCTTTTTGCCTATACAGACTAACACAGCTACCACTCTGAATGCAACTAATTACCTGTGGATACACAGGAAAGAGGAATTTACTTCAAAGCCACAATGTATATTGCCAGTTCTTCACCCAAGGAATACCTGCTCTGTTAGCTGCTGTCAAGAGGTTTATCAGATGAGCTTCAACTATAAAGGAAGCTTTGGGCCTGATCCTTTTTTAATCTCACATCTGCTTGAGCAGTACTAGGGGAGGTTTTGTGTTGGAAGACTGAGGTCTCCAGCTATGGTCTGGATTACCTTGCTATTTCTTATGGAAGAATTTATGCAGACTGAGCCATGGGAGTAAGCGGTAGACTGTCTCCCAGGATCACTATGGGCATTTCAACATCCCCCACTGGAATCTTCTGGTCTGGAAAGAAAGTCCCTTCATGCAACTTTCTATATAGGGCAGTGTTCCTGAAGATGTGTGAGTCATGTCCCTTTCCTGACCGCCCCACATTGTCATTGAAATGACCCTGGTGATCCACCAGCACCTGTACTACCATATAGAGAAGTAGCCCTTTCTATTGATATACTCCATCGAAAGATGGCCTGGGGCCAAAAATTGGGATATGCATGCCATCTATCACCCCACCACAGTTAGGAACTAGTGGATAGCTTTGCAGCCATGGGATTCCCTGCACAATGCCCAGAATCACAGTCCTTCATAGCAGGAGGTGATTAATGGCCCTGTACATTTACATCACTGCAACCTCCACAGTGAACTTCCCAAGTCCAAACTGATTCATGGACTGACCAGTAGCAGTCTGGAGTTGCCACCTTCCACACAGCAATCGCCACTTGCTTTTCCACCATTAGGGCAGCTCTCATCTTGGTGTCCTTGCACTGCAGGACGGGGATAAACTCTGCACATAGTTCAAGGAAGGTGGCTTTGTGCCTACAAAAGTTCCGCAGCCATGGTTCATCACCTCATACCTGCATCACAATCTGATCCCACCACTCAGTGCTTGTTTCCCAAGCCCAATAGCAACGGTCTACTGTGTGCAGCTGCTCCATGAATGCCAATATCGAAACTTGAATGGTTTCTTTCCATGGCACACAGCAGGGCAGGCACCATGGATTCTTGTTCAGATTTGCAGCTCATGAAAAACTGCAGGTTCAGTTGTGTTGTGTTCATAACGCTTATCACAAGACTAGCAAGTGGTGCAGGAGCTATGCTTTCAGGCAGAGATGGCAGGCACAAAGTTTATAGGGGCTGTCAAAAAACAGCACAAAAACGCACTTGGAAACCTTTAGAATTATGGGATGGAGAAAACTGCATTGCATCATGGGGTGGTGATCCCACCCCCATGATGCACTGTGATCTATTCCCAGAACTCCTAGTGGGAGAAGGTGGCAATTTGCAGTGTGAGATAGCTAACCATAGTGCACTGCTCTGTCAGTGCTATAGCAATAACTTTGGATATGCACGGCTGACAAGAAGTAATGCATGAATATGCACAAGTGATATAATTATAGCAGCTTATGATCATTGACATAATTTAAGTCAACTTAACTCTGTAGTGTAGACATGGCCTTACAATGATTTAGTTGAAATGGTAAAAAACTGAAGACCTGCCCTTATACACTATAGAAAGGTGGTAAGATTTAAAATAGACCAGACCCCCTTCCTGGGGAAGACAAGGTCAGCTTTATGTTGCTAGGACACCATAATCACAAAGCATCAAGAAAATGTCCATTTCCACTTTTGAAAATAGAATTTTAAAAAGAACTTGAAAAAACTGAAAAGATAATGTACTTAAAAGATAATGAACAAAGGTATATCAAAGATCAGTGAAACATTTATAAGTTAAAACACCAGTGTGATGCGAAAAATCTTCAAGGCAAACCCAACCCAAATACATCATTAAAGAACTGAAGAGCCACAAAGCTAGTTAACAGCTTGATTAGAAATACACAGACAAGATGATCCAACCTCAGAATAGAGAAAGAACAGCCACTCAGTGTGATAAACAGATGGCTCAAGTGATTTAATAAGTTTAAAAAATAAGACATGGGATAAACTGATTCAGTTTAAATCAGTTTACTAGGATGCAGCAGATTGCTATACTGCATTCTAAAAACCCCAGAGTAGACTATTAAAAATAATAAATCATACATTTATAAGAAGGCTCAAATCTCTTCTAAAGATTAAACAACCCAGAATTCAACACGAGAGAAAAACCTGGGATGATTAATTAGAATTAGCCAATGTGTGTTTTATACCATTTCTATCCTAATATTTTCCACACATTTGTGCAATGCTGTACATAGAAGGGAAAAAAATCCAACTCCTATGGTGATCAGCTTTTATGCCCCTTAGGTACAAGTCTTGATCATTACTTTATTTGAATGTGTTTTGTGCTGAATAATGGCACATACTCCACATAAGAAACAGCTCAGAGTCTGGCAGCCAAAAGGAAAACAAAAATTTAGAACATAACCTTAAAAGTGCCATGTATCAGACAAGTTATGGTAATAAATATGTTCATATTTAAAATCCGATTCTTTAAAGGAAGGAACAATTATTGTACAGCACTAACTCCTTAAAACCCACCTGTTCCCTTATTTTTAGGGATTATGGATTAAAATCCATAATTCAAACACTTGTGTGATAAAGATGAACAAAAACAGCTCTCCAAGTATTACACTTTCACTGGAACCCTAGAATACATATCACAATAAAACATTCTGAATGAGCATTTACTGAATTTTCTATTTCTTATATTAAATAAAAGGACTGCCACATAATTTGGTGGTGTTTCTATCCAGGATTTTGGTTTGGATTTATCCCTAATCGGTTGAATTTGGGGAGAAAAAAGGTGGTGCAAGTCTTCCCAGCTCCTCTCCCACCCTGCCCCAAAATAAACTCCACCCAATAAATCAGCAAAAAGGAGCTGTGGCTCACAGTAGATTGTGCAAGTGTTCAAAATGTGAGTCTCTCTCCGAGTTCCACTAGGTTCCTTGAACTTGATTCACTCTCAATAGGACTTGAAGGTGCCCATGGGCTCTGCTAGGCAACTTGGGTTTGTCTCCTTAACTGGGGAAAAAGTAAGTGGTGGTATCCCCCAAATGCCACCCACCGGTGGCACCAAAAAGACACAGATTACAGTGAATTGTGCAGAGTTGCGATTCTCCATCCCTACAGGAGAAATGAAGCAGTTCATGTTAACAATTACATTATCTTCACTGAACACCTCACCTAGATGAATGCTGAATTGTGACCTACATTGTTCCATGCTTTCTGCAGACATCTCTGCAACAGTTACATTCAGTTCACAATTCTGATATTTTCTTCCCAATCATAACAGCTAGATATTTACTTTTGTTGAATGAAAGTAATATTTTGGAGAACACCATGACAACTTGAGAAGTACCAGTATGCCATGCTGCTCCATACTGGCACAATCTGAGTCCTGTCCCTAATTATTGTGGCAAATTTGTGTCCACCTAGAAGCTTCATAGATTGGGACTATGCAGCATATCACCATGTCTTGGAACTTCACGTTGGTACTGGGAACAGACCTCCTGTTTCAGAATCATAGGCACCTACCAAATGAACTGACAGAGAGTCTCTACTACCCACTAACAGTGCAGCAGATACGATCATTGAGAGTTATGTACTGTGCACCAGATAGTGTACTTCAGCAAAGCATGCAATAAACCCACAATGTAGAGAAGGCCTACGACACTTTCAGAAGTTCTCATCCTGTCCAATAGAGGAAAAGCTGGACACATGCACACTAGTGATTTAGTTAAAAAATGTGGTTTGCTGTTTCATCAGTACATACCTTTATATTAAATAATAAAGGTGAAACTAACTATTTTTATTGTCCTACCTATAGCACATGTGAGGGGGCTTGTTTCCACAGTGAAAATACTGAATCAGTCAAGTACCTGGTGCTGTGTTTTTCTTAACCAAAATTTAATAGAAAGGACCATGAATTACTATAGACCCACTTTATTTTATTGAATTTCAGTCTCAGAAATAGAACTCTAAACTCTAGCAAGCCTTTCTTAAATATACATTTATTCCTACCTGTCAAGATCAAGGATATCAAAATGTCTTTAAAAGCATCCCACAATGCAGCAGACAGGAAGCAGCCTTTACTTTGTTCAAGGTTGCAAACATTTCACTAATAAAGAAATCATGCCAAGAAAGGGGGGCAGGGGGAATTTATAAGGTCAGTATTGTGACAGATTGAGGATACATCTATGCTATATTATGGACTGCATTTTGTTTCATTTCCCCTCCCCTTTTGTATTGTACCCTTCAAGTTGGGGCTCAACCCTCATATCATATTGCAACCTCCATTGCGAGCATATGTTTTGTAATGGGGGACTGACACCTAATTGAACAACTAAGTATGAGAAACTGGCACAGACCGACCTAGGGCCATCAACTCTGCTGGTCTCTCAACTACCAGCCCTTATACAAGAACCTCTCTACACAGAAACGGATGAGGAGGTGGGAAATTGGAGCCAGGGAGTCCCCCAGTGGAAGCACATTGCTAGGCAACCTGACCAAAGGGGTCAGGAACTATATTTAAAGTGGGAATACTGTCTGTGGAGATGTGTCCACCACCTCATTTCAGAAGGGCTGGAGGAAAGGGAAAGCAGGAAGGGCTGCCTAGCCTAAGGACACTGACCAAACCCAGGACTCACAAGAGAAGGGAGATCAGACTTGGGCTGTCTTCAGGACCATGTGATATTTTCCAAATATTTGTCTCTCCATTGTGCTTTGTACATGTTTAAGAAATTCCTTTTCTAAGCCTGGGTTGCTTGTTTCCTGCCATGTTGTCCCTGAATGGGACAAATTAAGAAATCAGAGCTCCCATAGCCAGTTGGACTCTGAGGGAGCATTTCTAAGTAACTGGAGGTTTGGAGGAGCCACTGTATGTATAGTTATGGTGATTCCTCAAGTGTCACTAAAAGAATCGTAGGTAGGTAGTCTATAGTAATGAAGACTTCTATGGCAACACTTTTCCCTTTTCATCAATAGATGAAGTAGCAAGCTCTTCCTACTCTGGAGCTTTTAATCACAGGGCTTACAAACATTACTTACACACACACACAGTAATTTCTTAGGTTTTATAAAAGCAAACCGAAAAGAAAAAAATTCCAGCATGTTGCACCATCACAGATCAACAGTGTTAGGACTGTGTAGATCCACTGCACAGTCCTCTGCCACTTGAGCTAACTGAGTGACTGGCAACAATAGCAGTGGGCACATCAGATTTGACATCCACTCTCTACACTGGCTTCCCATAGAATTGGGACAGTTCAAGGCCTTGGCTCTTATCTTCAAAGCATTCCATGGACCTGGGTCCAGGATATCTAAAAAGACCATCTAAAGCTCCAGAACAAAGACTGAGGTCAACAGAACTCTCAACAATAAGAGTAAAGATAGTCTGTGCAGGAGACAGAACTTGCTCAGGGAGCAGTCTGAAGTCCCCCCCAAAAAGCTAAGAACCATCACAAACCTCACCACTTTCTGCTCCAAGTGCAAGGCGCATTTCTTTGAACTTACCTTTTCTAACACACACCCACACAGCAACAGGTGTATTTATTTAGAACAATACAAAACCCTACCAAAACAAGACACTCCACTGCAAGACACTTCTCCTTGTAGGGAGAGGATGAGAGAACACGTGTAGTCATGTTGCTTAATGAACTACCGGAAGGCAGTTAGATACAGCATATGTAGTTGAGCTTCTCACCTCAAAAGTGACTTCATGTCAGGAAGTGGTGTTGGAGGGGTTCTTTCACTCTAGTGCTCCCTTTATCGGTCTTGGTTCCACAACGGTCCTCTGTTTCCATGCCCTAGCCTTCTGACCACATCACCTCTTAGTCCATTCTCTAACAGAAAAGTCTGATGGCCTCTTAACGCCTCCCTTGATCTGTCTGGACATTGTGGTTCTTGGCCTCTTACTCTTGATGCCTGTACTTCCCCTCTTTGTCAGAGATGAGAGGGGAACCCAGACCCACCCTCTCCTCTAGCACCCTGCTGTTTTAGACAACTAAGGACTGTTCCTTCAATCCCTCTATCACTTCATAGAATCATAGACTTCAAGGTCAGAAGGCACCATTATGATCTAGTCTGACCTCCTGCACAACGCAGGCCATGGAATCTCACCCACCAACTCCTGTAACAATCCCCTAACTTATTTCTGAGCTATTGAATCGTGGTTTAAAGACTTCAAGGTGCAGAGAATCCTCCAGCAAGTGACCCATGCCTCACACTGCAGAGGAAGGTGAAAAACCCCAGGGCCTCTGCCAATCTGCCCTGGGGGAAAATTCCTTCCCAAACCCAAATATGGTGATCAGCTAAACCCTGAGCGCGTGGGAAAAACTCACCAGCCAGACACCCAGGAAAGAATTCTCTGTAGTAACTCAGATCCCACCCCATCTAACATCCCATCACAGGCCATTGGATATATCTACCGCTAGTAGTCGAAGATCAATTAATTGCCAAAATTAGGCTATCCCATCATACCATCTCCTCCATAAACTTATCAAGCTTTGTCTTGAAGCCAGATATGTAGTTTGCCCCCACTGCTTCCCTTGGAAGGCTATTCCAGAACTTCACTCCTCTGATGGTTAGAAACCTTCATCTAATTTCAAGTCTAAACTTCCTGATGGCCAGTTGATATCCATTTGTTCTTGTGTCCACATGGATACTAAGCTTAAATAACTTCCCTGAGTTGTTCCTACTTTTGCCATGCAGGTTTTGATCTGCACAGACTCTGCTATCCCCACGTTGGATCTATGGTTCCCCACAGTTTTAGTCAGCTACAGAAGTGCTTCCTCAAAGCCACTCCCAGCTACTCTCTGCAGCAGCTGAACAGTATTGCAAGCAGTCCCTCTGTCTCATCTTCCTAATCCAGATGGGAGTTTCACCCTCAGCCCTCCTTCTGGGGCCAAGGTTGTCTCTCTGCCTCTTGCTTATGGGAAAAATCAGTATTTCCCTCCTTCAAACAGGAGTTCCCACTCAGCCCTCCTCTGTGGGGGTGGGGTAGTGGTTTAGAACAGCTGAAAGATGTTAGCCAGCTTTGTCTTCATCTGAGCACCCTTTCCCAACTAGTGTCCCAGCTTGAAGAGTTCAGCAGGCTTTCCTGCTGATGTCTGCCCTCCTATGAGGGAGGAGGCAGCATATATACTAGTCCCTTCCCCCAGCTCATTCCCAATGGTTAGAGTAAGGCTCCGCTCTTACCCGCCTGCTGTGCAAGGCTCCTGGTCCCAGGCCCTTAAAGAAACAGTGACTGACTTCCTCCCAAACACTAAGTTTCCAGGACTGCTTCCTCTTAATCCCTAGGTCTATGTATTCACAACAAATAAAAAAAAACTGCTAAATATTGACATGCCGTACCATGTGACTAGAGGTGGGCTGTCGGCTAGGCACCACTACATCACAGCATGGTACAAAAACCTATATAGAAGATTACAGAATGTGGTCTAGCACTAAAAGAGAATGGGACACTTTGCCAGTGGGTTTCACAGATATTTGCTGACAGCACAGGAATGAGGAGACTCAGAAAACTTGGGTTCCATTCCAGGCTCTGGAAGGGAATGTGCTATAGTAGGCTGTCAGGGTTGCCCCCCCCCCATCCTCTGAACTCTGGGGTACAGATGGGGGGGGTCTTTCATGCAGATCCCCCCAAGCTTATATTCTACTAGCTTAGGTTAAAAACTTCCCCAAGGCACAAATTCCTTTCCTTGTCCTTGGATGGTATTGCTGCCAGCACCAAGTGATTTACACAAAAATTCAGGGAAGGGTCACTTGGAATCCCTATCCCCACAAAATATCCCCCCAAGCCCCTTCACCCCCTTTCCTGGGGAGGCTTGAGAATAATATACCAACTAATTGGTTATAATGTGAGCACAGACCAGACCCTTTGTCTTCAGGACACTGAAAATCAATCAGGTTCTTAAAAGAAGAACTTTGTTTATAAAGAAAAAGTAAAAATCACACCTGCAAAATCAGGATGGAAGGTGACTTTACAGGGTAAATAAAAAAAATTTACACAGAGGATTCTCCTCTGGCTCAGCTTCACAGTTACAAAAACAGGAATAAAACTACCTCTGTAGCATAGGAAAATTCACAAGCTAAAACAAAAGATAACCTAGAATCAGACTTTAAGGTCAGAAGGGACCATTATGATAGTCTAGTCTGACCTCCTGCAGGTATATCCCAGGTATATTTTCAGGAGATCTTGTACCTGCTTGGCTTCTCTCTCTATCTGGAGAGGGAGCAACAAAGAGCACAAACAAAACCTTCCCCCCCAGATTTGAAAGTATCTTCTTTCCTTATTGGTCCGTCTGATCAGGTGCCAACTAGGTTATTTGACCTACTTAACCCCTTACAGGTATGGCGATTCAGTACAGCTGCCAAGGAGAGATTTTATGCTACCCTTCTCTCTATATTTCCCCTCCCTTCCCCCAAGCTTGACCACTTCTGTCCCATCCTCTCTAACCTGTCTGTCCCAGTCCTGCCTCTTCCCCCTCCTGTCCCCTCTTCCCAGTTCTACTCTCCACGCTTAAGGCTTCTCATCCCAATCAAAAAGTCTTCTTGCCTAGCCAATCACAGTCTTCCCCTCTGGACTCTCTGTCCCTGTCACACACACCCCCCACCTGTTCCCAATTCCAGTCTTCTTGCCCAGCCAATACTTATGTTGAGCTTCCTCAGTTAACACTTTGCACAAAGAATTTTCCTTCTGGGGCTATCACAGCACTGTATAAACATTGTTGAATTAATCCTCATATTATTGCTATGAGGCATGCAAGAATCATCAACCTTGTTTTGCAGATAGGTCATTGAGGTTATGTGGGTTGGCCAAGGTTACCTAGAATATCTGAAGTAGAATTGGGAATAAAACTAAATCTTCTGACTCCTAGTTCCGTGCATTAGCCACATGACCATCTTTCCTTGGCACCTTCACTCCAGTTCCTAGTGGACATGACAGAAGAACTAAAATAAAATATGGAAATAGCTTACAGCAAGTTTGTACATTTGCATGAGGTGAAGAAGAGGAAGGCACAAACAACATCAGGGCTGGCACAATCTGGGACCGTGTATTTCTGGTGCTCAATGGCGGAGAGACTGAATGGCAACTCTGGTTTTAGATTTCCTATTGGTAGGAAGGGTAAGGGAAAGAGGGCTCATAGCCCAGCACCTGCTCCTCACAAGATGATGAAATTAAGCCAGCATATGGAGCAAGGACAAGGAGAATGCACGCTGCACGCCATGAAAGGATGGGGGAGCTCCAGCTCAGATACACATTCCTCTGGAACCCCTGAAGTTATTCTAATTGAGTCAGTTAAAATATCTCTGGGTCCTCCTTTTGCTGCATGGCCACCCCACATGTCCATTCCCCAAATACAAGCCTGGACTTAAAAGCCATGATATACCCCCAATTTGACTGTCATTCTCTGGCTTTTTTCCAAATGGTTCTTGTATCATTGTAAGTGTGGCATTGTGCCATGCATCAAGTCATTCTGAATGGCTTTTATGTTAATTGTAGTGACACTGATCATCCTGCATTAGTTTAATATCTCCATGGATCTGATGGGTTTCCACCTACCTCACAGGCATTTCACTATGCTGGTAAAATGAATGATGTCCATTCACTAATAGGCCTCTGAAGTCTTTGAGGTCTATCCATACACCCACTTCAGCAGTAAGCCAAGACGGCTCCACATTATTAGTCACACTTTTCTGATTTTCAACTTGATGGACGTGTGTGTATCTTCCTGTTAAGCATCTCTCCGCTACCATTGTGTGTTCTTATCTCTGTATAGATTCCTCTTTAGATACTTGTGTACATGGAATGGGGTTGTTGAATCAGCTGTTGGAAATGATTACTCAATGTCAATTATGGAAACATATTCAAGTGTCAGGGTCAGAGTTTTGTACAGCATATGTAGTATACAATGCTGTATTATTATATGTCTATTACCATTAGTGTGCTAGTATTGTACAACATACGGCAGCACCTTAGGACACTAGCTGATGCAATGTAATTCATCAAAAAACCTTCAGAGATTTTTGATTGGTCATATTTTTAAAAGAAAGAATTTAGAAAACAAATACAATTTTACAGCATGATTTTTGGGTGCAGCATTTTAGAGCTATGAATGCCATCTTCAGAAAAAGCTATGTGACCGCAGTAGGTATGGGGTGGGATGACCCTAGAGCAGGGGTTCTCAAACTGGGGGTCGGGACCCCTTGGGGGGGGGTCATGAGTGGTCAGCCTCCACCCCAAACCCCGCTTTGGCTCCAGCATTTATAATGGTGTTATAAATTAAAAATACTTTTAAAAAATTATATTTAAAGGGGGGGGGTTGCACTCAAAGGCACGCTGTATGAAAGGGGTCACCAGTACGAAAGTCTGAGAACCACTGCCCTAGAGCAATCAGGGCCAGGGTGACTTCCTGAAAGGTTCAAAGCCATAGAATGCAGCTCCTTAAAACTGCATAGAACCCAGCCCTGAATCCTGACTCATGCAAGTATTTCTTACTGGCAGAAGCAAGTCGATAAAACTACTTTTGCGAATGAAGGTTTGCAGGATCAGGCCCCTAGATCATCAATTCCTCAATCTAGGAACCTTATCATCCTGTTTGTAAAACATAATACCATTACTGCATCACATCATATACAACAACTAGAGGAAGGGATCTAGGAGGGAAACAGAGCGTACCACTGACGAATCCACCCTGGCAGATTCATGCAATCAAAGGCACTATGTATGCACTTCAGAAAGTTTTGCTGGTTTAGATAAGCTTTTTTACAAAACAAAAAGAATGAAAACTGTGGGGGTTTTAATTATGTGAACTGTTTTTCCCTGGAGGGGGGAAAAAGCATTTTCACTGTAGAAAATATTTGATTTTGAACAGTACCTATAAATTGGATGGAGACTGTTCAACAGCTTTGCTGCATGTTATTTTTCCATCCCAACCACTGGGGATTCCCCCACATCCCACCTACACACAAAAGGAGGGACAGAGTGAATAAATAGAGAGCAGGTCATTTCTCAATATCCTAGATGGCATAGGGTGAAATCCATCTCTGCACAAGAGGGGCCAGGAGAAGGCCTAAATACACTTACATCCCACATAAGCCCCTGGGGTGAATTTCACCCTAATATTCCAGAATTATCTGGGAAGGGTATTCACCTCCTTCCTAACAACTGCCAATTTAGTTGCCATGTTACCAGAGCAACATTAAATATTAAGGCTCTCTTACAATAAAGAAATCTCATATATAAAAATTCCTGCCTGCTTCGTACAAAAAAGCTCGTAATTTTAAAAAGAACAGTTAAAGAAAATAGGCTGACCTACTGAAATATCTTATGAGACATAAAACAAAGTACTAATAAAATGCGACTCGGAATTTCAGGTATCTTGATTCACCAAAACGCTTTTATATGACGGATATAAAAACTGAGCACTCAAATGAAAAATCACCACTGCATTTTTAAAACTCCACTCATTTTCAAAGAGTGAAATCTGTGACTGAACAAACATTAGTGGTTCTATTTTGCACAGCTTTCCATGGCAATGAAGTGAAATTATACTTCTTTTAATTATGCTTTAGTGATACTTCATTGATCTAAGTGTGTTCTCACAAGGGTGAAATGGATGTGTTGGCTCTTGGGCCAGTTCCCAGGTGTCCACATCACTAAAAATTACCACTAGAATAGATACTAACCATGTTAGCAGCTCAGCAGAGAGGCCATTTCCTATTGGAATTTGGAAGACAGCCTAAATGTAATACAGCCTGTACAGCAAAAAAAAAAAAAAAAAAATCACTAAATATGGCAACTGTCAGTAAAACAGCCAGGCACACTGGACCCCTATGATTTTCAATCACTTATTCCTATATGAGAAGTTTCCACCTTATCTAAGAGGATATTTTGCCCCAAGTTCCAAATGAAGGGGGGGAGGGGGATGTTAAAAAAAAAAAAGAATCAGACTCTGCTAAAACAAACTGACAAGGCTACTGCTGACCTTGCCATCTGCAGGAATTATTTCAGCTTTGGAGTTTCATTAGAGATTTAGCAGCAAACTGATATGCTCCAGCTTTGCAGATTTAACCAGTGCCTTCATTTCTAGATTCCTACAGTATTAATTTGCAATGCTAAAAGGAAAAAGGAAAAGAAGCAGCAGCCCCATCGGACAGTCAATCAATCAAGAAAGTCTCTCCCCCCCCCCCCCCCGCCCCCAAGTGCACGTTGCACAACATTCCACTAACTTCATTAAAGTTGCTTTTGGTAGAGCTCTACAACTGTATTATACAATTCATATATTTGATAAAGAGACAAAAAACACAGTACAGGCAATCATCTTTGGTTTCACATCAGTAATCTTTTTGGAGTACAAAAGCAACCAAGGATAAATGTGTTGTACGTATATAGTAGGTTTCATCTAAGGATCTCAAACCACTTTGCTAATATGGCTGGACTACACTCCAGGATCAGTGGTGGCTTCTGTTTCCCCCTTTGTTGATTTAATAGTAAAATAGAAAACTTGTCTAAGAGACGTGAATAAAGCGTACAGCTTTCGTTTCAGAATACTGCAGGAGTTGGTGTTTGGATCATCAGGAAAGAACAAACCCATAAAGAAGCTGGAGGAATGTGATTGTGAAAGAAGAATGTGTTTGGTAAAAAGGAACTTGTAATGTAATGTGACCCAATATAGAGATTGTCAATTAAAAGAAAAAAAATTTTAGTAACAATGAAGTATTGCTGCTTTCCTATTAGTTATTCTATATGTTTTTGTCTATAGCCTTTGGCTCCTCTAGTCATTATCTGCCAGGAAATGCCCTCCACATCTGTCATCATTACTTAATTATAAATTACTTATAATGCTGAGAAAGGATTCAAGCTAATGTACAGACATTCATTTCATTTTCTAGAAACATCCTATAAATGCCAATTAAAACTACACCACCCATAAAAAAACCAAACCTATATGCCGACGGTTGTTTTCCTTTTTCATTATAAGGATGATGAGCTGACAAGGCATGTGGTGTTGATTATTTATGCCTACCAGTGGTTGAATCTATTTGGGCTGGAAGACTCATACCTAAAGGGGATGGGGAATATTAAAAAAAGAATGCTTTGTCTTTGTAGTAGAGAGACCAGAGAGGTAAGGTAATATCTTTTATTGGACCAACTTCTGCTGGTGAAAGAGAAACTTTCAAGCTACACAGAGCTCTTCTTCAGGTCTGGGAAATGTACTCAGAGGCTGTGTCACAGTTAAATAAAAAGGGTAGAACAGATAGTTTAGCATAAGCAGTTAACACATATTTCAAAGGACCACTCAAAGTGAAGTGGCCAGTTAACACCTCTGCAGTCATAGGACCAAAAAAAAAAAAAAGGGAGGGGGTTAGTACGTTATAGATTTTAATAATAAAGACACTGGATTTAGAGTTTAAGTCCATGATTTTTAGTGTCTAGCAAAGTTACGAATTTAGTCTCCTAGTCCAATATTTTCAAAATTGGAGCCAGGTTTCCTTTGAGGATGAGAGGTCAGATATGGAGTGACTGTTCTGTGAAACTTGTTCACCCGTGGATGATATGGTGTTTTTGTCTTATTTTTCTGTGCTAGTTCATTCAAGAGTATTATGATAGGGCATTTAGTGCCCTGGATGAGCTACACCACATGTTGAGATAGGCAAGTGTAGGACCCATGGATCTTCAAAAGGTGTGTTTGGAGAGTATTAATTGCCGTATCAATGGAAATATGTCTGCATGTTTTGCATCTGTTATGGCAGGGTCTGGTGCACTTTACGTTGGTAGGTCCTGATCTTTGGGGAAGCTTGCTTCTCATGATGAAAAACTCCCAACCTTCCCAAGCGAGGGAGTTTGGGAAAGGTTTCTTTCAAGATGTGGTCCCTAACTGAAGAGCAAATTCAAATCTGAGCAAAATCTGTAGTCTCTACTTTCCACCATGGCAACAGAATTGCACAAAAACAGTAACTGTCAAGTTTAGTGGGAACAAGCTTGGGGGGGGGGGGGACAGGCGTGAGGAGAGAAGAGAAAAATCAACTGACCTAGAGCTATGAGCATTGGCCTTGTCCCTAGTGTACTCCATTTCAGAGTACTGTGCACTAGCAGCTGTATCCAATTTGTGGTCAGGCAGCTGAATCAATCCATGAGAATCATCACAGGAACTTTCAAATCAACACCTCTATTGGCTTGCTGTATTAGCAAACAAACATCCAGCTATCCATCAAGCTAGAGCCACAGCACAAGAATTTAAATGTGCCAAAGACTACACAGAAATTCCCATCCAGCAGGTTATGGATAACATAACTCACCACCACCTGAAATCATGAAAACCACTATGGACTGCATGTCTCTGGATCCAGCCAGGAAATGGCAAAGTGTCTGGACCTCATTTACTGTTCCAAAAAGCACTCTACTACTAACCCAACAAGCCACCCACCTGGTTTTGATCTACCAAGCAGACTTCGGATCACACTGAACAAACCATGGAAGATGCAACTACTTGATACACAAGTGGAAAAACCAAAGACTCCCCTTTGTGTGACTCTGGTGAGAGCAGCCAAACCATAGAACACATAATACAGTGCCCCAAATACGGATTCACAGGTGAATTGGACAATGTCACAGAAGAGGCCTTGAAATGATCTATGGACCCACAACTGCATTTACAAAATGTTGCTCTGAAGATGCTATACATGCACAAAAGGGAAAGAATTGAAGAAAAGGGTCAAGTCACACCCATGGGACCCAGGGAGAAGGATATATGGGTGTGCCTGATGGGGTCTAGCAGACAAACAGATGGGGATATGATGGACCCCATCACTCTGCCAGCAGACTGAGTCATTACAGACACTAACAGTTGTTCTTGGATTCTAATTCTGGGAATGTGGGAATTTATTTTTCCTTGATGTGTTATTTTTTGTAATGATGTAACAGCGTTAAACCCAGAGGGCTCAAGTACATGTCTGCCATGGCCAGACACTCACGGTCAAGGTGGTGAACTCACAGTCTACCACTCACACATACATCCAGTAAAAAGAGAACTGATGAAATTGAACATGCAGTTTCAATAAAGTAATTTTAATTCTATATTATCAGAAACTACTTAATTACTGAGGATTTCTCAGAGATTAGCAACAGGTTAATTACATCACCTCCTTTCAGCCAGTCTTTAGTCCTCTGCCTAAATCAACAGTTCTTAAAAGAATAAGTTGTCATGAAGCCCCCTTTGCATTTCATATCTACTCACTTTGTAAACATTTTGCTCCAAAAACACAGGCTTCAGCCACTTGGAGGTTAAGTAATACCTCCACTAGCTGTATAACATTGGGGCTTAAATAGCCTATGCAACCAGCAGTAACTAGAAGGCAGTATGATCGCATGCACTGTTGAGCAGGATGGAGTCAGACTGTCAGCCAGTACATTACAGCAAAGCCACCCCCTCATTTGGTTCTGCATTTTACATCTCTTAGCCCAGTAAGAGCGGTGTTTCAGTGTGTGTTCTAAGATGTAGATAGGCTGGAATGTTCAACACACAGTTCTAGTAAGTGAGAGGAAGTTAGGCGATGATGAAATTACATTTCATCCTTAATCAGGATGAACAGATCAATAAATAGTTGAATATATGAAAACATTCACAGAAAACTGGCAGAAATAGGCATAAAAACCCAAAGATACTTCTAAACAAAGTAATAGGTACTGTATGACAGATTCATATCTTGGTAATATTCTATTGCATGTGTCATAGTTCCTAAGTAAGCTGTACCTCTGATCCCCCTTGGGGTCTCCAAACATACACCCCTTAAGGTCTTAGACATGTGACTGCTTGAGGTCTCTTAGTATAGAATCTCACAATTCTCCCACTCGCAGGCTGGGCCCTGGATTGCAGTCTCCTAGTACTAACCATGATTTACCTCAGCAGTTTGGATTTATGCCCAGACCTTCCAGTTCTGTTTCCTCCAAGAACAATGTCAGTGGTTAATACAGCAATCAAATAGCCGCCTTAAAGGAAAGTATTTAGAACAAAAAGCATTTAAGAGAAACCATCTTAAACCCAATAAAAGAATACTACACAACTGACTAGCTTTGCAGGGGTTTAACCATCTACATGGGCACTCACCCCAACTTTGCAGGAGTTAAGTCACTTTTTAATTGTTTATAGATCTTCTGATCTCTATCCTCCTAGCCTGGCAAAACAGCTATGTCACTTCAGCCTAGAGCCATGATGCATGCTACTGTCTTTACTGGGAGATTGCCCATCTGGGACCATAGTGTGGCCTTCCTGTTTATTTGTCTCACAGCCTCCTATTAAGCTAGATCAGTGCATTCCTAGAGGCAAGTCTCATAACCCCAATATACAATTATTTCGCCTTGCTAGCCAAGTCACAGTGTTCATAAAATTACTACATAGCACTGTACAGTAGGTCCAGATAATGTGCATCCAAGAATTTTAGAAGAGCTGTCTGAGGAGCTTGCTGAAACATTAATGTTGATTGTCAATAAGTCTTGGAATATTGGGGAAGTTCCAGAACAAAACTAATCTTGTGCCAATATTTTAAAAAGGGGATGACCAGGATAATTGTAGGTCTGTCAGTGACATCAATCCCAGGCAAGATAATGGAGAAGCTGATCCAGTGCTTGATTAATAGAAGAACTAAAAGGAAGGTAATATTTATATCAGTATGGTTTTATGGAAAATAAATCCCATTTAACTTGATTTTTTTTTTATGTAATGACAAGTTTGGTTGATAAAGGCAATAGTGATGATATACATGGGCTTCTATAAAGCATTTTTGACTTGGTACTGTACACCATTGCATTAAAAAACATGACATTAAAGGGATTAAAAGCTGGCTGACTGACAGGTCTAAATATGTAACTGTAAATGAGGAATCATCATCGAGCAGGTGTTTCTAGTGGGGTCCTGCAGGGATCAGTTCTTGGCCTGATGCTATTTAATAATTTTTTATTAGTGACCTGGAAGAGAACATAAAATCACCACCACCTACCTGAGGTACAAATATTTGATAATGGGCTGTTCAACCTAGCAGAGAAAGGTCTAACATCAGTGACAAGAAGTTGAAGCTGGAAAATTCAGACTGGAAATAAGGTGTATATTTTAAACAGTGAGTAATTACTCATTGGAACAATTTACCAAGTGTTGTGGTGGATTGTCCATCACTAACCATTTTTAAAATCAAGATTGGATGTTTTTCTAATGTTTGATGTTTCTCTGCTTTCAGAATTATTTTGGGGAAATTGTATGGCCTATGTTATACAAGAGGTGAGATTAGATGATCAATATGGTCCTTTTTTACCTTGGAATCTATTTGAATTATACATGCACTGCATGTCTGTCATAGCTTGAAGCAGTCGGATATCCTGACTAATACAGCACCAGGTGACTTGAAAATGGGACTTCAGTGCTATTTGAAAATTTTAGTTGAGATGATCAGCGTCCCTTCTTGCCTTAAAAATATATAAATAAAATCTATTCATAGCTTATCATATTCCATCACCTTAGTATCTGGACACCTGGCATTCCCAGTGTAAACCCACAGTAAGGCTTTGAATACAGCCGACACAGTATGAATCCTGCAGTTACTCTGTCAGTGAAAATATTCATCTCTCCCACTCCCCATCTTAAACAGCTGGACGGAGAGCAGTCTTACCACTAAAAGAAATGCTATAGATGTCTTTTGCATAAATGTGCATTCTGACAAGATTTTGAAATAAGTCCTTTTCCTCTTTCTCTCTCTCATGCACACACTTGCACTCAGACACGTTTAGTCCCATCTGTCAATGAGGAAAGTGGTGCTTGATCAACCCTTCAAGCTCATATGAACTGTATCCTTCTTATTGCATAGAAACAGTCCGCTCTCTCATGTAATCTAATCCCATGAGTTGTAAGAATAGTAATATTTTAGTTTTAAAGTTGTTAATGTGAATTCAGATCTTATGAATTATCACTAGAGACTAAAATCCTCCATTTATCCAGATATAACTTTAGCAACCTTGTGGCCAAAATAGAGTCTGCTCTGCAGGCAGCTCCAACTGAGAAAAGGTATGCACAGGAAAGCAGCGGGGAAGATCTCTTCCATCCTAGGGGTACCTTGTTCCATACCCCCCAGAGTGAAAACACACTAGAATAGTACAATGAATATAGGAAATGGAAATATTTATTCAGAGGGATAAATGGAGAAAAAATAGGGGAAAGATGAGGAGAGTGGTAAAACAGGGTTACATTCAACACAAGGGCCCACAGTCCCAGTGGTATCACAGTCTGAAAGGGAAGACACCTACCAATGCATCTGCATTCAGAGTCCAGGAGTCCTAGGCAAAGTTCCAATCTGGTGGGGAGTCTTGGGTGTTCCTGGTCATCTTCAGGATCAGTCAACTTTACCCAGAAAAGAACAGATATAGCGTGAGTAATGGTGGCATAGTAGAGCCTATGCCCACACCTTACTACTACCACCACCCACCTACTGCCTGCCAGTCTGAATCCCCTGAATCAAGATTAAAGCAAGTTCAATCTCCTTGGTCATTCCATCCTTAGTCTCTGCTGAGGCTATCAATAAGAGAGCTAATAGATGCCAGTTTTGGTGCTATTTTTGTGATGAGTCAGTGTTGCCTACTGACTAGAGCACTGAACTGGGACTCAGAAGACCTGGATTCTATTCCTGACTGTGTTACTGCCCTGCTGCTTGACCTTTAGCAAGCCACTTTCCCACTCAGTCTCCCTAACTGTAAAATGGGGATAACTACTCCTTTTACAGCACTTTGAAACCTACTGATGAAAAGCTCTATATAAGAGGTGAGTATTTTAAGTAGTATCCATTGAGAAAGGAACTAAGGCTACTAATTTATTTCATGGAGGCAACCAAATATTTAATGATAGTAACAATCCTTGGTTATTACTGACTCAGTATTGCCAACCTCAAGAGATCAAAAATCATGAGTCAGCCCATTTAAAAACAACAACAAAAAAAACCACCCACACTAAATTGTGGTTTTCTGTCTTGATTTTTGACCTCTCCTTGCCCAAAAGACAATTAGAGTTGTCCACTCTCCCAAATTTATTGGGAAAGGTGATTTTGACCCCCAGTCTCACCTCCACATCTATCTATCCATCCATCCCTTACCCAGCAATTAATTCTGACCCTTGCTGGACCACCATCTCACACTCTGATCAGAGCCTTGCTCCCATCCCCCTTCCCCCCCAAACACCTCTTTTGTCCCTACAAGCCAGAAAGGCTCAGCATCACAATATTTGTCATATCTTTCATTACCTGCACTGTTTAGACACAGACCCAGGCTGACTAGCTCTGGTGGAACTAGCTGCATGCTAAACTGAACAGAGAATGCCAACTTGCTTTCTAACACTGGAGATGGAAGAGGTTGCTTTCAGGGATTGGGGATGTAGGAGCACTGGATTATATGGAAACAGATTACTAGCTCAGTATAGCCACAACCAAACTTCAGTTAACTGGGAGTTTCAGTTAAGATGAGAAAGAGCATTTTGCCCATTTGTGTCATTTAGCTCTGCTAACAGTAATTTGAAGGGGAATGTGCATGTCAGTGTGTATGGAGAAGAAACTCACAACTGTATTATAGCAACTCCTATTGGACCGTGGTATTTTTAGTGCTAATTGTTCTTCTTGAGTGCTAACTCATTTCTGCCATAGTGCAGGAAAGCACCTTGCAAGCTTTCCATCCCCACTTCTGTATGTCCACTTCAGACCTGATGCGCAACAAACACTCCCAATATTTCATAGCTAGAACTAAAGCTCCTGATTATGTGGAGAGAAAAAAAAATAGGACTTGCAACAGACCAGAATCTGAAGTTGGCTCTACAGGATGAAAAGCTAGTGCACTCACCATTGCATCTTCTGTTAAAAGGAACTCTGGGGAGACAAAACAGGGTGCTAGAAAGATGCAGCATGACACCTGGAATTACAACCTGTTTGAGCACAATAATTATAGATTATAAAGATCAGCTATATTGTTGCCTAAATCATCTTTACCAGGAGGACATATACCCTTATGCAGGAGACAAATAGTAAATTGATATTACTATGCACTATGATCTCAGCCACCAACTGCAAACAAGTTAAAACTGATGGACCAGCAGCACTACTTCTAAAGTCAAGCACACTGCATACCATGCCTTTCTAAAAAATCATTGACTAGAGAATTTCGTGCACTTCTTAAATTTCTGCTGCACAAATTGTGTTTGAGAGCCAGAAAATGGCTTTGCCTCAGAAGTCACTTCACTGTAGCTCACTGCCAAGCAACACATGAACACTAGCACAAGTGTACAATTCTTCAGAGCCATTACTGTGTATTGCACTAACAAGTGCCAAGCTTAAAGGCCACTTTTGTATGAGGAAACCATTGTATTCTCAGAGCAAAGTCTCTTTGAAATAAATGGAATGTGGGCACATGATCTGTTTTCCATTGACTGCAAAGGGGCCAGCTGCATGAGTATGAGGTGCAGGATTGGGTCCAACATTAGTAAAAATCCATCTATAAAGGTTGACCTACATTTAGAGGTAGATTCCAATTCTGATGTTGATGGATACAGAGTTATTTTTCTGGTAAAAGGGCAAGGTAAATTCAATTCAGCTGTATGGTGATCACAAGTTGATTATTCTCAATTTATGATGTCTTTCTTTTGAAGAACCCCTTAGCAACCTTGAATGAAATCCCAGCTCCATTGATTTCATTAGGGCCAAAATTTCATCCTATGAGTTATTGGAGCAGAGCCAAAGCTCACCCACTTCTTGGTGGTGAAAACTAACCCAGGGAGAAAACTGTCCCTCATAACAAAGTGATTTGAGGGGAAAATTCCACTGGGGGTGTGATAGGTTGTGATCACAGGAACACCCTTTGGGACTGCCACCTGATGTGCCGAGACTACCTCTGAGCCAGTTTTCCCTGGCAGCTTGGGACTTCAGTGCCCTGCCTGGTTTGAGACAGACATGCTAGCCTGCTACAAACACAGACCCAGCTCTGAACAACATCCCACAAAAGCTGCAGGCTTAACTGAAAACAGCTTAAGAAGTGTTCCTTTCTCCAACACTCAGATGCCCAGCTCCCAATGTGGTCCAAACCCCTAATAAATCTGTTTTACCCTGTATAAAGCTTATACAGGATAAACTCAAATTGTTCACCCTCTATAACACAGAGATACGCACAGCTGTTTGCTGCCCCCCCCCCCAAGTATGAATACATACTCCGGGTTAAGTAAAAAGTGATTTTATTAAATACAAAGAGTAGGATTTAAGTGGTTCCAAGTAATAATAGACAGAAGTGAATTACCAAGCAAAATAAAATAAAAACACGCAAGTCTAAGCCTAAAACAGTAAGAAAGTGATTACAGATGAAATCTCACCCTCAGAGATGTTCCAATAAGTTTGTTTTACAGACTAGTCTCCTCCTAGTCTGGGTCCAGAGGCCACTCACACCCTTGTGGTTACTGTCCTTTGTTCCAGTTTCTTTCCGGTATCTCTTGAGCCAACTGAAGACAAAATGGAGGGGTCTGCCAGGACTTTATATAATTCCTCTCTTGTGGGTGGACACCCCTCCGTCCCCCGTCTAGAAACCCAGCTACAAGGTGGAGTTTTGGAGTCCCATGGGCAAGTCACATGTCCATGCATGATTCAGAACTTTACAGGCGGCAGCCATTGTTCACATGCTACCTTGAACCTCCCCAAGTAGACTTCTGATGTGGATTGGAGTCTCCAAGATCCACTGTCCATTAAGTGTTTCTTGATTGGGCGCTTAACTTCCAAATTCCTTTCTTAAGAAGCTGACCAAATGCCTTACTAAGGCTAATTAAATAAGTACACAGCAAATATTCATAACTTTGAATACAAAAAGTGATACATGAATATATTCAGTACATCATAACCTTTGTAGAGATATGTTACATGGCATATGCAGCATAAAACATATTCCAGTTACCACAGAATCATAGAATATCAGGGTTGGAAGGGACCTCAGGAGGTCATCTAGTCCAACCCCCTGCTCAAAACAGGACCAATCCCCAATTTTTCCCCAGATCCCTAAATTGCCCCCTCAAGGGTTGAACTCACAACCCTGGGTTTAGCAGGCCAATGCGCAAAGCATTGAGCTATCCCTCCCCCCCAATGTATGTACATTCATAAGCATATTTCCATAAAGCATTATGGGGTGTAACATCACAGGGGGTTCCTCATAGCACTCTCCTTCCTCAGAGCCCCCTCTGTAGGTATTTCCATGGAACTAGGGCAATTTCTGAAATCCTCATACATTTAAGTTTTCCATTGAAGTCACTGAGCCCTTAAAATTGAAATTAAAGCAAAGCAACGCAGCATGATCCACAAAAGCAGTACATTCTGAGTTAAGATTGTCATAACACATTTAGGCACTCGGAAGCTATGGTAATGGCAGGCATTATAACACACAATAAAGTCCACACACCAATGGCCATCAATAGATAAGAACGGCCATACTGGGTCAGACCAATGGTATATCTAGCCCAGCATCCTGTCTTCTGACAGCAATCAATGCCAGATGCTTCAAGGGAAATGAATAGATCAGGTAAGCCATCCCCTGTCATCCAGTCCCAGCATCTTGCAGCCAGTAGCTTAGGAATACCCAGAGCATGGGGTTGCATCCCTAACTTGGCTAATAGCCATTGATGGACCTATTCTCCATGAACTTATCTAGTTCTTTTTTTAACCCATTTATACTTTTGGTCTTCACAACCGCCCCTGGCAACAAGTACCACAGGTTGACTGTGTATTGCATGAAGTAGTACTTCCTTATGTTTGCTTTAAACCTGCTGCCTAGAATTTCATTGGGTGACCCCTGGTTCTTGTGTTATGTGAAGAAGTAAACTTCCCCATTCATTTGCTCTACACCATTCATGAGTTTATAGATCTGTCATATCTCCCGAGGCCCCCCCCACCCCCGTCATCTCTTTTCCAAGCTGAATAGTTCCAGTCTTAGTATCTCCTCATATGGAAGCTGTCCCAAATCCATAATAATTTTTGTTGCTCTTCTCTGTACCTTTTCCATTTCTAATATCTTTATTGAGGGGCCAACCAGAACTACATGCAGTATTTAGTGTTAACTTTCTAATTGCACAAAACTGAACATCCTTGCCCCAGCCTCTTTTGAGGCCTCATCCCCCACTCACTCCAGCCCCCCTCCCACATTCACTTTAACTGGGCTAGAGCAGGGGGTTGAAGCGCAGGAAAGGGTGAGGGCTCCAGCTGGGGGTGTGGACTCCATGGTGGGGCCAGAAATGAGGGGTTCCAAATGCAGGAGTGAGCTCCAGCTGGGGGGTGCAGGCTATAGGGTGGGGCTGCGGATGAGGGTTTGGGGTGCAGGAGTGGGCTCAGGGCTAGTGGGGGATGCAGGTGAGGGAGGGGGTGCCAGCTCTAGCTGGGGCCGTGGGCTGGGGCCAAGGGGTTTGGAGTGCAGGAGGGGGCTCTGGGAGGGAGTTAGGGGGTTTGGGTATAGGAGGAACACCCTGTCTCAGGTCAGAGGTATGGGCTCTGGCCAGGCAGTGCATACCTCAGGCAGCTCCTGATCAGCGGCGTAGCAGGGCTAAGGTAGGCTCCCTGCCTGCCCTAGCACCGCACTGCTCCTGGAAGCAGCCAGCATGTCTGGCCCCTAGGTGGAGGGGCCAGGCAGCTCTGCGCCATGCCAATGGGAGCTGCAGAGCTGGCGATGGGGGCAGCACGTGGAGCTTCCCTGATCGCCCCTCCGCCTAGGGGCCAGATATGCCAGCTGCTTCTGGGGAGCTGCACAAAGCCAGGGCAGGCAGGGAGCCTGCCTTAGCCCTGCTGTTCTGCCAACTGGACTTTTAATGGCCTGGTCAGCTGTGCTAACCAGAGCCACTAGGGTCCCTTTTCAACCAGGTGTTCTAGTTGAACCCCAGATACCTGGCAAACCTAGCAGTATTCGAGGTGTGGGCGTACCATGGATTTACATAAGACAGTAAATATGACACTATCCCATTTCTAGGGGTACCTAACGTTCTGTAAGCGGTCTGGACTGCTGCTGCACACTGAGCAGATGTTTTCAGAGAACTATCCAGGATGACTCCAAGATCTTTGAGTGGTAATAGCTAGTTTAGACCCCATCATTATGTGCGGATAGTTGGGATTGATGTTTTCCAATATGCATTATTTTGCATTTATCAACACTGAATTTCATCAGCCATGCTCAAATAAATTGGTTAGTCTCTAAGGTGCCACAAGTACTCCTTTTCTTTTTGCGAATACAGACTAACACGGCTGTTACTCTGAAACCTATCAGCCATTTTGTCGCCCAGTCACTTAGTTTTGTGAGATCCTTTTGTAACTCTTGCAGTCTGTTTTGTACTTATTGGAGTAATTTTGTATCCTTTGCAAGCTTTGCCACCTCATGGTTTGCCCCTTTTTCCAGGGCAAGTTTGTGGATAGTGCTACCTGTTCTACTACAATGTAACAGTCTGTCTCTAAAGACAATAAGCTAAAAATGCTCTAATACTGCTCAACTTCTCAGATGAGATAGGGCTAACCCTGCTGCACTGCCCTAATAAAAACTGGATTGAGATAAAGGTGCAGGAGAACCAACTGGAAGACAGCCTTACTCTTATAGTTTAGCTTCTCAGCCATAATGTTATTTTAATCTGGGTTGTATATACGTGTTTAATGGAACAGTGGATGCATAATGATCTGACTTCAGTCATGACAGCAACAAAGTACTGTAGTGCTTGTAATTATTTATTCTGTGCCACAGAACAGGTATAATTAGAAGTTGACACGAGCAGGCCCAGCAATCGGAAGTGTACCTGACATGATTATTTCACTTCCATACACTGAATAATTGCATGCTCCTCAGGCTATATTTCTTGTTATGTCCTAGCCTATTTAGTTAGAAATGCATTTCTGGTAACACAAGCCACCAACACACACACACAGAGCTTAAGAAATAAAAAATTCCATTTATCATTTAAATTCCACTCCCTACTTCACTGGAGACAAGAGCAGATGACTGTTGCCTCATCCACTCCACCAATGACACCAACCTTGACCACTGATCTGTTTGCTTCTCCCACTGCTGATTTCACTTTTCCTTCCATGCCACTTCCTAGTCAGGAAAAACAGTCCTTGAACTTATTCCTAATTCCACCACCTTCAAGCCTCTCCTACCATGAAGCCCACAGAAAGTCAGATTGGTTCAGTTCAGTAGAAGAGCTTTGTTTTTTTAAAAGCCTGACAGATATATACAGTAATGTTTTCTACTAGTAGCATTCCCATTGAGATCTTTGGGAATTGTCCCTTGATCTATGTACAATCTAGAAGTGCCACCACGAGGCTTCACAATGTTCAAGTAGAGCATAGTGTTGCACTTGAAAACAAAAGCCAGCATCTTATAGGACAAGAGTGAGTAGTGCCTGTACATGTCAAGCAAGAATAGACAAGTTGTCTTAACCAGCACTGTCTACAACCCTTTTTCTGTGAAACATTTAGCTAGGATGTAGTTGTCATAATGAAATGAGGGAAAAAGTACTTCAGTAATGTGGTACATTGTTTTACAAACTTTCAAAGAAAAGTATTAGTCTAATACTTGCTTGTCATACATAAGCCAAGAGAAGTTTAAGCTGCAAACAGTGCAAAATTATATTTAAATCCATACTGATTCTGAAGCCCCAAACTGAAACCCTCTGTACTTTGGGAAAAGTTAAAATTAATCTCTAATTCTGCATCCAAAATGTGTAGCTTGAGCCCATCTCCAGACATAAAATAGCCTCATACTGCTTCTTAGTGAGGCAGTGTAAGACAGCCTTGCCCTGTTTCAGGGCAGCATAGCCTTGTATTTAAGGCAATAGACTAGGTCTAAGAAAACTGGGTCCAATTCCCAGCTCTGCCACAAGCTTCTTGTACAATCTTGAAGAAGTCACTTATCTCTCTACAGCTCAGTTCTCCAGTGAGCTCAAAGCGGTACTGTGAATATAAACTCAGCCTTTGTGAGGTGCCCAGACACTGCAGTAATAGGATCCACAGAAGTATAACAGTAGTCCCTGGAGTCAATGGATATTGACCTCTGCCATGTGACAGCAGTCTAGCCTTTTGTAACTGACCTGTCATGCAATGGACCAGGAAATAAAGATTTGTCTCTTAACAGCATTCCTGTGTGTCACACCCTTTTTACAACAAGTACCTAGGCACTGCTGACTCCAGTGGTTTCTATCTAGCCTCTAGTCAAGTGAATGAAGCTCACTTTTTCTGTGCATATTGCGAAAAAATGCACAGCTGCTCTCAGAAACAAACTAAACTAAAATTAACTTTTTCTGTTGAGCATTTCCTAATTACTCAAAAAAACAACCCCTCACATTCTGTGAAGAAAAAACCTCACATTTCCTTTCATTTGATTTGCAGTTTATAAAAGCTGTCAAGCTCATGAAATATTTAAATGTTTTCTTCCAGTCCTCCTGCTGGAAGTTTAGTCATTCAATCTGGAATATGAAGTACTGTATCTGCATTACTATTCACCATGTGCTTTGCCACACTTTACTATTGTCTCAAGTGGTTTTACTATCCTAGGGAGATAGGGATTAAACTTCATGGCAACATAGAGTTTAAATTGATAGAGTGACAATTGATGGAAGGAAGAGCACAGATTAAAAAATTAAAAACAAGTTCACATCATATTTTACCACTGACCCATATTAAAAAAAGTCTCACTGTAACAATCAATAGTTTACCATATAATAAGCAACTATTATGCAGAAAGTTTAGTGATTACTAGAGGATAAAATGTTAAAAGAAAGCCATTATAAAGGATATCAGATTTTTAATCTCTCTCAAATGGTATCAGTCATTTCAGAGATAGGTCTAATGGCTGGACCAGTGAGAGGACTGGGGAATCAAGAGAACTCTGCTTTATTCTGACACCAACTGCGTGTTTGACACAGAACATATCACATTTAGCCACTTAAATGAATGGCCAGATTCTCACTGATTGACTTGAACTGCAGATTGTAGGTGCTCAATGGAAGTACTTGAGGCACCTTAGAGACTAACAAATTTATTTGAGCATAAGCTTTCGTGAGCTACAGCTCACTGATGAAGTGAGCTGTAGCTCACGAAAGCTTATGCTCAAATAAATGTTAGTCTCTAAAGTGCCTCAAGTACTCCTTTTCTTTTTGCGAATACAGACCAACACGGCTGCTACTCTGAAACCTGACATTTATTACTATTATTCAAGTTTAAAGTGCTTTGGATTTTTTGCAACAATATACAAAATAAATACAAAGCATTATTATTAGAGATCAGATAAATTATGGAAGAGGCAGTGTAACTATAGCTTGAGGAAATGGGTAGTTTCCTTAAATATTTTGAGAGCCTTCTAGCAGCCTCACTGTCTATGTTTCAGAAGCCAGCAAAATCCTGCCAGAGTAGTAGTATGTATATGTAGCTAGGCCTTGCATGTTATGTATAGTAAGTATAAACAGTTATTTGGACCTAACTGTGCCTGGGAAGCTCTTTCACAGCTGATTGATTATTTAGAGCCTCAGCTTCAAGAGAAAAGTTAATATGTAAGAATCTCAGCTTTCATTTAAAAAAATGAAAAAAAAAAAAAACTTTCTAGCTCTTAGTTAGAGAGAAACTGTTGAAAATGTGACCCAAGCACACCCTGAAGGCTCAAACACCACAAGTCAGATAACAAAAACTTAAGTTCTTTATTTTAGGATTTTTAAGTCAGATTCATAATTTCGGGGATCTGATTTATGAGCATTCAGCAGTGGCTATACTGAAGAGCCCTCCAAGAGGTGAGTCTGACTTACAAAGACCAGATCTGACCCAGAACTGTAACAAAATTTCCCTAAAATCCCTCCACAGGATCCAGAGAAGGGAGAGGGAATGCTGCAGAAGCAGCTGAGCCATTACTTTTGCAAAGAAGCAGAAAAATGGAGGATCCCTCATCTACAATATATATGGAGCATTATCTGGAACAATAATATTGTGAGTGTTGATAAGATTTTTTCAAAATTTACAAACACAAAAGGGTTACTTTTGATAAATAAATAAGAATTTCCAGGCCCATTTCCAGTTCCTTCCTAGAGGCACTGGAAAAATTCCTACTTCTCCGACACACAAACACAGTAACCTCTCAGGCTAATTTCATCTGAGAATACTTAACTTTTAAAAGTTTTAAAAGTTAATCAGGGCCTATGTGAAATAGATTATTTTCCAGTTTGTCATTGCTGCAGACTTTTGTTCAAATCCTAAGGTCACATAGGAAAGTTGTGAGATCACCAGGCCCTTGTCTGACAAACACTGCACTAGGCAGTCTTCTGCAAGGCCCGCAAGCCAGTGGCGGTTCCCATGGACCCTACATGCGGCTCCCTGTTGATTGCACTCTCCGGTGGCAGTGGGGCTGCAGCTAAGGCAGGCTCCCTGCCTGCCCTGGCCCCATGCCACTCCCAGAAGTGGCCAGCATGCCCCCATGGAAGCCAAGGGGATAGCAGAGGTCTCCATGCACTGCTCCTGCCTGCAAGCACCACCCCCACATCTCCCACTGGCTGGGAATGGGGAACTGTGGCCAATGGGAGTTGCGAGGGCAATGCCCGCAGAGAGGGGCAGTGCAGAGCCACATGTGCCCCCAGGGGTGCGTTGGCCCCTTTCAGGAGCAGCGTGGGGCCGGAGCTGCCCAAAGAAAGTGCCGTTCCTTTTAATGGGCAGGTTCTGAATAGCTCTTCCACCACCCAACCTGCAGCCTCCCCATACTGCACCCCAAGCTCCTGCCCCACCCATGTGCCCCCTCCTAGAGCCAACACCCCAAACCCCCTCCTGGAGCTAGCACCCCATACCTCCTCCTGCACTCAGATATCTGCCCCAGCCTGGAGTCCCATCCTGCACCTAAACTCCTTCCCAGAGCTTGCACCCCTCACCCCCTCCTGCACCCCAGCCCCTCACCCCCTCCTGGAGCCCAAGCAATATTACCAATAATGGTAATATTACCATATCCACCAACAAAGAACTTGGAGTGGTCAACCGTCTGTGTTGGGTTGATGTGGCTCTCACATTGATGGCTTTTTGCCAAAGTGGCCCCCACTTCGAAAGTGGTAAAGTACACTCCCCTAGTGGAGGAGTAGCCATTCTCAAAGGATCAGCCTTTAAAAAG
Organism: Lepidochelys kempii; assembly: GCF_965140285.1. Classification (NCBI taxonomy): domain Eukaryota; kingdom Metazoa; phylum Chordata; order Testudines; family Cheloniidae; genus Lepidochelys; species Lepidochelys kempii. Next base: position 160,088,275 of record NC_136382.1, read on the forward strand.
GTTTGGAGCTTAGTTCAGTTCAGGTAAACATCTGAAATTGTGATTTTCATAGTTACCAATCAATCTGGTGTCTTTTAACAGTACCAGCTTTCTTTTTAAGAAGGGAGACAGGGGTTGGGGGGAAGAGAGCAGAATGCTGCATATAATCACAAGATATCCAGTTGCAGATGTCTAAGAGCCACTCAGTGATCTATTACAGACCAAAGGCAAGTCTAGTTCACACAGGCAATAACTACATGAAAGGAATCACATCATGTACCTCCCTAAACTCTATAAAGGGTAGGCTGAAGTGACTTAGGCAAAGCATGATAAAAGGTGGAGGTAGAAACATTTCAGGGCATTTTCTGATACTTATTTTTAATAACAGTTCCCAGATACATCTTTAAGTTGAAAAGTGTTTCAATTATAACCCTGTTTTCACATACTTAACTTGAAAAATTGGATCTTTTCCTAACTTTCCATACTTGGTATCCACCCCAAGGTAAATCTTTAACCAAATTCCTCCTCAACCCAACCCATACATTTTCAAAAGAAATTTAAAAGCATGCTTTTTCATAGAACTGAAGTTTGAAACATGGGCTGGATAGTCCACAGACCTTATTGCAGTCTAGCATCTTTTGCTAAGTTTAGGGGGGAAAATCCTTAAAGTTATGACTGAGTATTACATACTACAAATTGTACACTATTATTTGCATTATAGTAGCATCTAGAAGCCCTGTAAACACACATCCTTACCTCTCTAGGGCATCCCCACCTACCCAGACACAGCCTTGTAAGGGACTTTGCCTCACACCACATCCAGGGGGCCACTTTCTCAGCTGTAATAGGCAGTCCCAATCAGTTTCTTCTCCAGACTCTCTTACTAGGACCTCTATGACTCAGCACTCCAGCCAAGTCACACAACCATTTACTACCCTTCAGGGTAGCTAAAAGTTTAATTCATAGTCCTATACTGATAGTACTTCTGCAGCACTCAGCCTCCACTAACCTTGTTGTGGTTTTTTTTATTCCCTTATCCTCAGAGGCACTAGCTCAAGGCTCCTTCACAGGCACCTACTTGCATCCCAACTTAAATAGTAGCCTTCCTGTTTCACCACCACAGCTAGTGGTCAGTCTTTCTAATTAAGCCTCATTACCCACAGCTGGGGACACTAATTAAGCCTTATGTTGTCTCAGCTCATCAGTGAGGCCATAGGTAACGCTAAGCCCAGCTTGCCTCTAAGGGTATGTCTATGCTGCAATTAAAACCCTGTGGCCCACAGACGTCAGCTCATTCTGGCTCTCAGGGCTCAGGCTATGGAGCTGTTTAACTGTAGTGTAGACTTCCGGGCTTGGGCTGCAGCCTGAGCTCTGGGACCCTCCCACCTCACAGGGTCTTAGAGCCCAGGGTCCAGTCCAAGCCAAGAAATCTATGCTACAATTAAACAGCCCCAAACCCTGAGAGCCCAAGTCAGCTGGCACTAGGTGTCTAATTGCAATGTAGACATAACCAAAGGATCAACCAACCTATGATAGGCCCCCTTGTGCTAGACGCTGCACAAAAATATCACAAGAAAGAGTCACTTTCCCAAAGAGCTTACATTCTAAATAAACAATGGGATGCGGGGGTGGGAGAGGAACAGAGGCATGAAAATATGAAGCGACTCACTGAAGATCACACAGATGGTCAATGGTACAGATTAAATAAAACTCAGGTCTCTTGACTGCCCGCCTTATTCACTAGACCTACTGACTTGAAAAAAAAAAAGACAAAATTTATTATCTGCAGGCTTGCACTTTGAGAGAGATGCACTGGGGATTCATTTACAACTCAGGAGATGCATACTTTAGAAACAGAGTCAGAGGCACCACTCTGACCTTATGCAAATGCTGTTTAATTTGAAACTTTATTATTTTATTCAATTGAAATTTCCTGGATTTACAAACTGTACGTCCCAGGGTGTGCTGGAAACTCCCTTAAAGCACCCTTATTCAATTCTGAGGCACATTAACAGTATTCCAAAATTCTTTCCAGTGTCCCAAATACCTGATTGCTGACCCCACAAAAAAACTTCCAGGCTTCAACCTACTCCAGAAACAATGGCTCTATGAAACCATTTTAGAACATTGTATGGCAGATGTACAATGTGACTGAACACCAGCTGCAAACTATGGACTACATTGTAAATCAGTGCCTATTTCGATTGTTTACCAGTGGTATCTCAGACTTACATCAAGCCACTCCCAATGTTACCCACTGATTCACTGATCTGGACTTGGTTATTTGAACTTTGCTAGTCACCTCTTTTGCCATACAAAGAAGAACTAGCAGATCATACCCCCAGAGTGTGACACTTGCTAGCTGCTTGAAGTTGCAAAATATTTACATACTAATTAAAGGTTTAATGTATCAGACATTCCACAAGTGGCAATGTACAGAACTTCCAAACAATGCCATTGGGGGACCACAGACAAATAAAGATACATTTAGGAAGGAGGAAAATCTTGACAATTATGTTGAAACTGTAGTAAGCCATACTGGCCAAACATGGCATGATTCCTCCCAACCCCACCTGCAAAATGGTCTTTGTTCTGCAGGGAACTGAGTATGTCTGATATAGAAAAATAATTAAATGAATGAGTGGATTTGTATACCTGACACACAATAATATCAATCAGAATAAATAAATAAAAAATAGGATCAAGTTGTCAAATTTATGTCTAGATTTCAAAACCACCACAAAGTTTGAGGACATTTGAACCAGAGAACCCATCTCTAGAGTATGTAAGTGAAGAGTTTTTCCTTACTCAACCCCTTTCCCCTTAAAAAGTTATTTTTTCAAGATAGAATCACTGTTACTTTGGTTGGTAGACACATGAGTTTAATAAAATCAAATAGAAAACTCAAGTAAATAATGTATATCACCTCCTCTCTCAGTCCCTCTCAGTCTCAGAGCAGTTTCACAAATCTCAGCACATATTGCCTGATATTTCTAATGGCATTTTAATGGCTCTTTCCTCAGACCATTTTGTTTTTGAACAATGGGAGGGTGTAAAGATTTAGACACTCCAATTCAATAATTAGGTCAGATACAACAACACTGTGCTGGAGACTCAGCATGAAATGAACTGCAGGGTGTTCCTGAGCAGCACTAAAAGCAGCAGGGAAGCCAATCTGTCCCTCTGCTACATCAGCCTAGTTATCAATTAACAAATTAGTGGAGTCAAACCAGCACTTTCCCCCCAAGATATTGCATAGAGAAAATGGAAACTGAGGAGTTATAGATGTGGTGAAGTATTTTCAAATATCGCTTTATCAAAAAATCATTCATAGTAGTAATTAAACTGTCTTCTTATGTTTTTATTTTCCTATGAAGAATATTTATAAACCTTTATATTTTCAAAGGGTTAAAAATGCACTTGGAAATGATAATACCAAACAAGAATTTAGGTAGAAACTTGTCAAATTATAATAGCCTAGAGAGTAAGTTATATCATCATTGGAAACCCAACATAATTTGATAGGAACATAAATATAAACTTGAACTGTCTTATCTATATCACAGCTTGGACTTAGTAATAAATATTACATATTAAATTAAAGATGATTATAATATATATATAGTGCCCGATCATAAGGTGGGAATGCAGAGCTGACACTTGTTAAAATATGCAGCTGTTGTTTCCATGTACTATTTATTTAGATACATAAGAAGCAGTGAACTTCAGAGCCCTGTGATAAGTTTATTTTCAAAAGGCACTCATCTTAAAACAAGGTCCTTCTAGCCAGGATTTCAAAAAACCCTACACACGGAAGAATTTTGGCTAAATTTTATTTTCATTTCATCTGGGAAATTGTTGTTAATGGATCTACTTCCTGTGACACCTTCACCCCTTCCATGAATGTTCTCTAAAGCCTTGTCTACACTTAGAAATTTACCACAATAGCTGTACCAGAATAGTTATTTTCGTGTAAAAACCCCACATGGAAACTCTTGTTCCAAAATAAGAGCATCCACATGAGGAGATATTCCAGATAATTATTCCAAAATAGCTATTTCAGTACATTTCCAAGTGTAGACAAGCCCTGAGAGAACATTCATGTAAAGCAAGTTTGGAACACGCAGTTCAAAATAGTAGCATTTGTACTGAACACTTGTTTATGACAACAGTCATACAATCAGAGAACAGAATGCTACATGACCTCTACGTACAAGCAAAGCTAAGCAGTGCCATTCAGATTCCAAACAGAAACTGTTTACATATAATGAACTGCTTGTGAATCATCTGCAAATCAAGAACTACTGGTTGAGTTTATTCTGTGATTAAATTTTACTAGCAACTAGAGTTGCGGGGAGAGCAAAAACGAACAAATTATTGGTTACAAATTGTTCTCTCCTCTACCTGTTATCTTATTGGCAGTTTCAGCAGAGACTGAATGGGAGTGGAGATGGTCTATTCAGCTCAGGGGTGGTGTATGATGGTAAGACCCATACAAGAATGCTTAAGAGGCCACAATCTTTTCTGTGGATAGATAGAAGATTTCAGTGTCCAGAGCTGTCAATCCTCCACCTTTAATCAGCAATGGAGTATAAAATATGTTTTAAAAATAGCCCCACATTTCACAAAAGGGAAACAATATGCCAGTTATTTGTTTCACCACCGAGATTTATTTAATTCTACATTGCAAGCTGACAGTAGCTGAAGACACCAAAGCAGATTATAAACTTGATTTTGACAGAACAAAGAATTACAGCATATGACACACTCCTTTGCCTCCAGTTTCATAGAGCCAAAAGTTAGTGACAGCTACTTGGAAGCAGCCAAGCACAGGAGAGATAATGTGAAATCAAAACTGCATTTGTGGTTCTTATTTATCGTGATAGCCTGGTGTTTGCTTCATGACAATGACTGCCCGAGTCTATAACTCGTACAATTTTGAAAAACTAAAACCTATGTCATGCAAGAGATCAAAAAGAACTGGTTCTTATTTTTGTGATGTTTGACCGGGTTATTGAAATTCCTTGTTCATGGATAGAATACAGCTTGCTTTTTTATCAGTGCCACTCAAATAAACACTTTCATGTTGAGACTCACTTCTTAAGGCAGAGATTCTTTGGTAGACTTTTTCCTCACCCCCCAACCCCACTGCTTCATGGCAGTAATGATCATGCTTGGTTACCTCATGCTTGTGAAACAGCAATAATTTAAATGAGGACACAATATAAAAATAATCTTGATATGGTGGATATGGCTGCTTAGTTACGTCCTCCTATTTTCAATCTGTGCTATTTATTTGTGCTATACTGTCTTTGGGTGTAGAATTCATATTTTATTAATGCTAAACCTTTCCTTTTTGTCTTTTCAACCCCTGCTGCACTACAGGGAGATTTTTGAAGGCACAAATGGCAATTAGGTGTCTAACTGATATTTAGGTCTTTGTAAATCCCTCTTCCCATCTCTCTGGGTCATTTTTCAGCTTGTTTCTGTCATCCTGTACTTTTGCTAGCCTTCCAGTTTGTGTGAGTGCACAAGTTTGATTCCAGTTGAATATACACTGAGGAAACTCTTGACAAAGAAAGACAAAGCGGCTATACACAGTGCTGAGGAGAGCCTGCATTATTTATTTTAATCATAAAAAAATGCACCTGGAAACTAAATAGTGTGAGAATGAGTAGAGCTGGCAGCTAATTATCGCTTGTAGTCTTACTGAAGCTTCATCATTGTGAGAAAAAGCAGCTCCATGGTCCACCTTTAACTGGGCCATGAACAACACTTTGAGAACCATTATATCACTGACCTGAAACAGTAACTTATCCCTACGGGTTTAATTTACACCCATTGCTGTTAGCACAGCGGAATAAGGCACGAGCCTTTTTTTTCTGAATATATGTTCAGTTGGGCTTCAGGGTAGGTTACAAGTGAATGTGAATTTGATCATTTCAATGGCTGCTTGTCTAGATGAAAAACATAATTTAACATGAATGACAGCCTCACCTCAGAAAAGGCTCAGAACTGGACTATTATGGTGCGTGTATAGGCTGTTATGCAAGCTTCCCCACACAGCACCACCATCTATCAGTCTATCTCACTTTTGTGGGCACCAAGTTCACCTCATTATTACATGTTAGAAAGCACCACCCAATGCCTGTGGAACACCACATTGATTTTATGATCATACACTTTGTTTTAGAGCAACATGCATTCTGTCTGAGTAAGAGTTGTGGATTCCCCCTGTCCAGGTCCAGTTCTCTGATCTGCTTTGGCTGGGAGGGTTATCAATTAAGTGCTGTCATTTGAAGCCAAGGTGTTTGCAGTTCTGCCCTGTGACTCTTCTCATAAGCAGGAGAGAAGAGATTAACTGTGTGACTGCTGTTAAAAACTGATTGAAACTCAACCTCTTTAATCTGGCTTCTACACCAAAAAGACACTGGAGGTGATTCTGGCCCTAAACACTCAAGTGGGAGACCTAAGGTCCAGTGCCTTGCTCCAAACACTTTCATTATTTATCCACTGTGGACCATCTTTAACAGGAAAGACTGAGGGGCCCCACATCAGAATATTCCAATATCGGTGGTCAGTGCACTCCTCATGAGAGGTAGGAGACCCCCATTCAAATCCTTTCTTCCCCTTTGGCAGAGAGGGGGAAAACTGAACCTAAGTCTCCCACATCCCAAGCAATTACTTTAACCACTAGGCTAGAAGTTATTAGATGAGTGTCTCTTCCACCAGCTATTTTGTGTGGAACAAGGCAGGCGCCTAACTCATTCTCACAAAAGGCACCTAAACAGTCTGATTCCAGGCAGCTGGTTCCCGCTCATAGATTGCTACGAGCACCTAACGAGCAAAGTTAGGCACCTCCTTACAGTCTTCACTCAGGTCACTATCTCTGAGAGAGGTGGGGCTTAGCATACATCCCTCTCATGCACATCCCCCATTGGGGAGCTTAGACAGCTTCCTGCCTAGTGTGTTGGCTTTGTAGATCATATTTTAAGGTACCTATGTCTCCCCATTCCTTGCATAGGGATCTTAACCACCTAACTTGGTGTTGTGGATTGCGGTGTTGTTCCTGTGATTTTCTAGGCTCCTAGAAGTTAAGAACTGTGATGCTCAGCACTGCAACACCTAAGTTCCTTTGTGGATCCCACCCTTTGTGTCCACTGCACTGAAACAGGTTTCAACTTGGAGTATTAAAGATTAAAACTGGTATTATGCTTTTATTGCCTGCTTGTTAATGGGGCTTGATGGAGGGTTTCAAAAGACATCATTACCTTTACTCCTCCAATAGGGAAAAAAAATCCAAATGTGATTATGTTTTTGCTGCTGTCAAAATACAAAGCTTGATACCCCTTTGAGGCTTAAGCTGAAATGGAGGGAGAATGGATTCCTTTAACATTGAAGAAACTTGTGTTAAGAGGAATAGTCATGGTAAAACAGTCATACTGAAAGTACTTTACAAAATGTAGCTAATTACCCTTACAACATCCCAGTAGGATAGCACATGCAATTATTATCCCTGTTAGATTGTCTGTTGAATATTCAAGTCAAGGCCTATGCATATATATGTACCTGTACTTTAACTGCACAGTCTGATCCACAACAAAATGAGAAAAATATAGTATTGCATGCTTTTAGTGAAACAAAAATATATACAACCCCACTCCTCAGTGGCAAGGGGGAATATTCAAGACAATGCAGTCTACTCCCCTCTCCACACCCAGCCAGGTCTCTGGTGGAATATTGGCTCAGTCTTTCCTCACCACTTTGTAAACAGTTTGCGCACCCAGGATGCATGGAGGCAGCAGCCCCTCTGCTTCACAAGGTGTAGGTCTACAATTAGCCTTAGCTCTTGCACAGGGTGTCCTTCCCTTTGTGTCCTTCCACCTCCACTAATGCAGAGTGCAAGGCCAATCTGGCCCTATATAAATATACTTGCAGTTTGTAGTTTGTCTCGGATGACCTGTTTGCACATCTAGTGTCTCAGAATGAGTGGTCTTTAAGATGGCTGCTATAGGATCCAAAATGACCCCAACATCAGAGGTCAGATTTCAGTTCCAGTGTCAAACAATTTGATTGTAAGCTCTTTTGGGTGGACTTTCTTTTTTGTTATATAGGTTTAAGGCACCTAACATAAGGGGTTAGGGGTGAGGCTGATTCAGACCTCTAAGCATTACTGAGATACAAATTACTACAGTACTCATTCAGAGATAGGGGAAGTGAGACCAGGATGTCACGTGACTACTCCAGCCACAAAAAGACTGAGTAAGAGATTACAGTTCAAGATATTCTGGCTCCCAGTCTTGTGCTCAGATGATGCCTCTCTCCGCCACGCTCTGGGAATTCAAAATCAGCCCCATTTTCATGATGCTTTCAAGCTAAAATGGGCTTACTTTCAACAAAGTATGTTTGTTCTTGCTGACAGAACCTATAGCATTATAACTCTGAATGGCACTTTTTCAGAAAAACAAGATTGGGGAAGAGGTGTGAACAGGGATGAACATTTTTCTCAGCTATTTAATCTATAAATCTATAAAAAATGGTCTGCAGTTTTGCTCCACCCTAATTTCTAAGTTAAAGCACAATATATTAGAAAAAGGTCATCTCACCACAGAAGACAAAAGGAATTTGAGAGGCGCTGAATGCTGCAAATTATCACATTGCAGTCCCATCAAACACCCCATTTCGAAGAAATGTGCATAAAGACCCTTTTCTTGTTTCACTCTTTTGACGAATGAGGCTTCTTCCCAATGCCAAAGGAGACATCCATCTGGGTTTTAGAAACTTCCTTGGTTGTTCCAAGGAAGAGTCACCAGTCACCTTTCTCTTTCCACTTCTTGCATGTTCCAGCTAGAGAGGCTTCCTTTCAAAGAGCACGATCCTACCAAATTCTGGTGAGAAGGGGAATATTTTGATATCCACCTACATACAATTTTTATTAAACTATAAGCTCATTGTTTCTTTCATTTCCCAAGCCTAAAAGAAAGCAGGCAAGGAGTCTGTCATCCACAGTAACATACTGTCTTTCTCTGTCTCTGTTATTTATGGACCATTATCAGGCCATTATCTCCCTGGAAGTTTGAACTGTCTCATTTCATGATCTTTCCTGTGAGATAATTTTTGTACCAATGTGTCCGTATGTGCATATATTATTTGAGATAAAAGATTTGACTCAAATTTCTTTAAACATTTTGCACCCAAGTTTTCTTTACTAACTTCCTGTAAACAAATATCAAGAGAAACACAAGGGTCAGGCCTATTTACCATCACAGTGCAATTCTGGCACATGCCATTTCACTCTTTCAGTGGCTTTGAATACATATTAAGGGCCTAGTGGACCCTTTGTAAAATCTGCTTGGCCTATGTTAATTTTATAGTTGCTTATTGGGATCTTCAGACTAGTTAGGTACATTCAAAATGAGTGGTGAGAAGATAGCCAATCTGCTATACCCATCCTATTCAAGTGAATTTACCTTCATATCTCCTTAATACTCGCCTCAAATTACTTTTTCCATGCACCATACTCAAATACTGCAGCAGCTACAGAAAAAAATGTGATGGGACCATGAGTTTAGGCTGTACTGTGTTATCAGTTTTCAAGCAGACCTCCCCACTGAAATCAATAAAACACACTGAAATCAACAGAAAGCTTTGCTCACAATAATAACAGCATGACCCTGTGGTTAATGCATGGTCATTTTTCACAGTATAATCACTGAGTTAATACATGATTATTTCTGTCCTGTATAATACAACTTTGCCTTCCTTTGGCAATATTAGCAAACACACAAATCAACATTTTTGTTATTAGCAAATTTTTCTAGCATTTCCATTTTTTTTGAGTTTCTGAGACAATACTAAATAATTTTCACTTCCTAAAAATTCCCATCTTAGACAGTTCATTTCTCAAACTTCACTGTGAAAGAATTTTTAAAAATGATTGCTTTCCCAAAACATTATTATATCTCTCCTAAGCCTTCAAAATGGATTTTTGTATCGTATTAGAGTAAAATCAAAGGAAATGCCATACTGTCAGTATTAAATCTGGAGCTGAAGCTACTACAGTAGTCAGAAGAACTTAACTGTGACCATCAACAACCTTTCCTCAAAACATCTGCCATTAGCATCTGAGAAAGCACTAATCCACATTACAGCAGTCTATGACTATTACCATCACCATAGATCACTCAGCTCTGTACGAAATGTGTAGTACAACTTAACTTTCTGCCTAATAAATTTTTCTAAGCACTTTGAACACTCCCAGAGGGTTCTCTGTGAGAGATCGGGGAGAAAAAAATTACATAAAAACAGGATCCTCTTTGATTGTGCTAGTAAAGAAAAAGGACAACTGAACAGAATTTGCCTCCAATTGCAGATAATGGGCAAGTTGGCCAAAAGGAACATAAAGTGAATGGAAGCATTGGTGCCACAATGATCCAAGGTTTATAGAAATTAGAGAATTAAAAAAATTAAAAAATCAGTTACAATTAAAGAAAAACACTAACACTATTTCCTTCAAAGTCAAATGCTTTTCAATGAAGAGAGAGTTGCATCATTATTTCCATATCTCAAGGTTATATAAACAGAGTGCAAGCCATGAATATTTCACAAGTCAATTTCTATAATGTAATGCTGTTGATGTTGACAAAATGGTTAGCCTCCCTCATCCTAGAGTGCAATTCTATTCCAGCTGCAACTGAGATACACTCCCACTGCACTCCCACCTGAATATGAATGGCAAGGACTTGTACCCTGTCATTTACACTGCAGTAGGGTCCCATTATGAAAACCTTATACAAATATAATTATTTATTTAGCATGCGTGTAGTCATCTAGCCAAGCAATGGCATCTTCAGTGGTGTGATGCAGTTTTTCTAGGCCACCGTTGAAGCTAGCCAGCAGGCATTCATCAACAATGGATCAGCATCCTCGTTGTGCCACCTGACAGTACCTGACAGCAGTCAGGAAGCTAATGATCCAACCAGAGAGCCGACTTCTACGAGCACCAGCTCAATGAATCCCACCGCTGTCATCACCGACAACCCCAATGTGCAGCCTGGTGACTTCTATGTTGCTACTCCAGCTCTATGTGTGTTACAACTTAACATGGAGGGTTTGTCGGTTGCCAGGCGTGATTTACAAATATAATAAATGGCAGTCCCTGACCAAAGGGCTTATCATCCAAGAGGCAAGAGATAACAGTTGGATAAAGCTAACAAGTAGATGGAGAAAAGAGAACACACTAACCAAAATAATAGAATATTCTAGCACTGACTAGCTGTGTGCACAATTTTTAGTCAATCAACAGCAGTAATCACAAAACTCAACATACACCTAGCCAAAAAGTTTACCACACACCTACTAGCCCAGTGACTAAGCCCACTCACCAGGCCAAACTACACTGGTGCCACCATCCAAGACATGCCCCCTCTTGCCTGGTCTCTGCTTGGGCCTAAAGAATCTGACCTCCACGATGAGCTGCTAATTAATGTTGCCCTCCAAACACCAAATCAATTAGGATCATGGAATCAGACTATTAGGGTTGGAAGAGACCTCAGGAGGTCATCTATTCCAATCCCCTGCTCAAAGCAGGACCAACACCAACTAAATCATCCCAGCCAAGGCTTTGTCAAGCCGGGCCTTAAAAACCTCTAAGGATGGAGGTTAAATTAAATTAAAGCTGGATCATCCCCACTCCACCAAATGAGTGCTGGGCGGCCTCCTCTAATAAATTCATTAACACTGAGATCCTCCCACAACAAATTAATGCTGGGCAATCTGCCTTTCACCCCTCCAATACATCAATTAATGCTCCTCCTCTAACACCTCTACTTGATCCACCCCATCCCATCTCCTGATGTCCTCATGCTCACTTATCTCCTCCCTTACTCTTCTCTAACCTCTCAGTCTCCTCTAAAACAACAAGGAGTCCGGTGGGACCTTAAAGGCTGACAGATTTATTTGGGCATAAGCTTTCGTGAGTAAAAAACCCACTTCTTCAGATGCATATTTTTTACCCATGAAAACTTATGCCCAAATAAATCTGTTAGTCTTTAAGGTGCCACCAGTCTCCTCGTTTTTGTGGATACAAACTAACACAACTACCCCCCGATACTCACTTTCCTTGGCTCTTTCCCCTCAAAATTCAAGAATGCTTTAGTCTTTCCCATTTTAACCCCCTGCCAAAATTTACTCCATATGCCTCTCCCAACTACTACTCCATCTCTAAGCTCATTGAACACCTTGGCTACAATCACGGTCTGAAGTTGCTCTCTTCCAATTCCATCCTTAACTCTCTTTAATCTGGTTTCCCTCCCTGGCACTCCACTGAAACTGCTCTTGCCAAAGTCTAGACCTTTTCCTAGCCAAGTCTCAGAATCAGTTCTCCATCCTCATCCTCCTTGACTTGTCAGCCACTTTGACACTGTCAACCATCCTCCTCTTAAAATCTTGTCCTCCCTTGACTTTGGTGACTCTGTCCTCTCCTGGTTCTTCTCCTACCTCTATAATCACTTTTTCCATAGAGTGTCCCTTCAAGGCTCCTCCTTATCCCCCCTCCAACTTTCTGTTGGGATTCCCAAGGGCTCTATCCTTGGTCCCCTTCTTTTCTCAATCTACACCATATCTCTGGGAAATGTCATCTGCAAACACAAATTCAACTACCATCTCTACACTGAGAGCTCACAAATCTCTCTTCTCCAGTCCTGGCTCCTTCTGTCCAAACTAAAATCTCAGCCTCTCTCTCTGACATCTCCTCATGGATGTTTATCTGTCATCTCAAGCTCAACTTAGCTAAAACAATATCCACACAATATCCAATAGTCATCGCCACTACCTCCTTTCACTATGGACAGCACCACCATCCTGCTTGTCACTCAGGTCCATAACATGTTTGTCATCTTCAGCTTAGACCTCTAAGTCCTCACATCTAGGCTAGGTCTAAATCTTGGCAATTACTTCCGCATAGGCTGTATTTTACAGATGCTTTCTTATCCATCCACACAGCTAAAACTCTTATCATCGCATGTCTTGATTACCATAACATCCTTCTCTCTGGCCTTCACAAATGCAATCTTGTGCCACTCATATCCATTCACAATGTTGCTGTAAAGATAGTTTTCCTAGTCCATTACTTTTACCAAGTTACCCTTCTCTTTTCATCTCTCCACTGGTTCCACCTTCTCTACGGTATCAAACATAAGTTATTTGCCTTCTCCTTCAAGGCCCTTCACAGTACAAAAGATTTCAGGGGTGCTGGAACAATTTTTGTAGTGGGGGTGCTGAAAGCGGAAACCATGTATTTAGTTATTACTGCTTCAAGTCATGGAGTGCTACTGCACCCCCAGTACTGCCAATTTCAGCACCCTTGATAGATTCCACTTCTCCACAACCCCTTGGCTGCCAGCAAAGAGTTGCTCAAATAAATTGGTTAGTCTCTAAGGTGCCACAAATACTCCTTTTCTTTTTGCGAATACAGACTAACATGGCTGTTACTCTGAAACCTGTTATTATCTGTCACTTACTAATAAGCGGAAGGCAGGTTTGCAAAGCAGAATCCACGGAAGGAAGAGCTGGGATGCCCTTCCCTGGCTGCAGCCTTGCAAACCTGCCTGCAGACTGGGCAGCAGAGGAGACGGGGCTGTAACCTGAATGTCAGGGCTTACTACAGGGAACTGGGATGCTAGGGACCCCGTAAGGCTACATTGTACCTCTCCCTGCACTCTCCAGGTGTCAGGGCTAGGCACATCCCAGCGCTTCCTTCCCTGTGTGCTCTCCCCTGGCATGGTGCCCACAGCTGGAGAGTGGAGGGAGATGTATGGTGCCGCTCTGACATCCAGGCTGCAGCCACTCCTTTCTGCTACTGCGCTGCCTGCTCCCCCCAGCCCCGCCTGCAGCCCCTTACCTCCTATGCAGTCCATGCAGGCAGGTAGGTTTGCTGGGCTTCAGCTAGCGAAGACACGTCCCAGTACTTCCTTTCCCTGGCTGCAGCCTTCTAAACCTGCTTGTAGGGGGTGCCCCACATGTCCCACAATCAGTGGCAGATTAATGATTTTGCCGCCTCTAGGCCCTGAAATAATTGCCGTCCCCATATGAACTTGTTTTTAGTTTTTTTTACAAATTCACGCCACCATTAATAGTTTCAATACACGCTATGATTGGTAGAATTGCAGCATCCCTGGATGCTGGAGCACCCACGAAGAAAAATTGGTGGGTGCACAGCACCCACCAGCAGCTCCCTACCCCAGCTCACCTCCACTCCAACTTCGCCTCCTCCCCTGAGTGCGCCGCCGGGTCCTGCTTCTCCCCACTCCCTGCCAGGGGAATGCCGTGTGCTTGGGAGGAGGAGGCAGGGCCGGGGCGGGGATTTGGGGAAGGGGACCAATAGGGGCAGGGAGGGGGTGGAGTTGGGGCAGAGACTTTGGGGAAGGGGTTGGAATGGGGGCAGGAAATAGGGCAGGGAAGGGGTGGAGTTGGGGCAGGGCCAGGGGGCACGAGCACCCACCAGCGCTGGGGGAAGTTGGCGTCTCTGGCTGATGTTGTAAATTTGCCACCCCTGCAAATTTTCCACCCTAGGCCTAGGCCTTCTCGGCCTAGGCGATAATACACCACTGCCCACAATACTTCGTTCCATGGCTGCAGCCTCACAAACCTGCCTGCAGGTGAGGCCTTCCTTAAAAAAAAAAAGAAAGCTGCTAATTAGCCACATGCCATTTTCAATATCCGAATCCCATTAACTCTGATGTTAATGGGGTGGGATTGGTTCCCAGAAACGTTGCCATTAACCAGAATTTGCTAATATCAAGATTGCTATTAAGCAGAATCTACTGTATATCCCCACCGTGTCTATCATCTCTTGTTCACTACTGGACATAGCATGCTGGGACCTGTTGTCACTAAGGCCCAAATCTCAATCAATGGGAGTTAGGTGTCTAAATATTTTGAAGACCTAGGCCTGAGGACTAGACTTTTGTATCAAGGATGAGGGTAGTCCTGGCCACACAATAGAATTCTATAGGTTGCATTTAGCCTGCAATCTGGCCACACATGAGCAAGCCAAGGGCAACTGGTGCCTAAAATAAAAGCTGTCTTCTCCCTACATGTTGATCATATTTTCAAATGAAAAACTGGGACATTGTGGTTGTGGGAGGGCACAAGGAAGTGTTTTGCTAGGGGATAAGGGAGTTTAATGACCAAGCAGGAAGAAAAGGGATGCCTTCTACCCTGTTCAAGCTCTCTTGCCTTTCAGAATGGAAAACAAGAATGCCCTTATGTCAAGGTTCCTTCCCCAAGGGTACAGATGTGGGGACCTGCATGAAAACCTCCTAAGCTTACTTTTACCAGCTTAGGTTTAAACTTCCCCAAAGTACAAACTATTTTACCCTTTGCCCTTGGACTTCCATTGCCACCAAACGTTTGTCTGGGTTTATTTTATTAGGAAAGCGTTG
This sequence comes from Lepidochelys kempii, assembly GCF_965140285.1. Classification (NCBI taxonomy): domain Eukaryota; kingdom Metazoa; phylum Chordata; order Testudines; family Cheloniidae; genus Lepidochelys; species Lepidochelys kempii. The sequence goes on from NC_136382.1 coordinate 160,103,697, forward strand.
TTTGGAAACGTCTTTCCCCCCCAAATCCTCCCAACCCTTGCACCCCACTTCCTGGGGAAGGTTTGATAAAAATCCTCACCAATTTGCATAGGTGACCACAGACCCAAACCCTTGGATTTTAAGAACAATTAAAAAAGCATTCAGATCTTACAAAAAGAATTTTAATAAAAGAAACAGTAAAAAAAGTAGTAAAAATACAAAGAATCACCTCTGTAAAATCAGGATGGTAAATACCTTACAGGGTAATTAGATTCAAAACAGAGAATCCCTCTAGGCAAAATGTTAAGTTACAAAAAGACACAGACAGGAATATCCATTCTATTCAGCACAGTTTAATTTCTCAGCCATTTAAAGAAATCATAATCTAACACCTATCTAGCTAGATTACTTACTAAATTCTAAGGCTCCATTCCTGTTCTGTCCCCAGCAAAAGCATCACATAGACAGACTCTTTGTTTCTCTGCCTCCTCCCAGCTTTTGAAAGTATCTTGTCTCCCCATTGGTCATTTTGGTCAGGTGCCAGGGAGGTTATCCTAGCTTCTTAACCCTTTACAGGTGAGGATTTTTCCTCTGGCCAGGAGGGATTTTAAAGGGTTTTACCCTTCTCTTTATATTTATGACACCTTACAACAAATGGTGAAGAAGGTGAAAACCATATTTCTCTGTCACCCTTCACTGTTCTCTCCTAATCCAGCCTGTCTCCTCACCTGATCTACCCTACCATCTCACCACACTGTCTTCTTCTCCCCCCTCAAAAATACTCACACACAGTTGGCTACATTCCCCACTACTCATTCACCTCCAAGCTCAGAATCTTCCCAGACCCCCTCTGTTCAATTCAACACACCCTCCGCTAGCTCAGAACCCCTCCCCAGGCTGAACTCCCCCCATTCCCTTCCTACATCTCTCCACAGCTCAGAACCACCCCCATCAGCTCTGAACTCTCTCACACTCCTCAGAACACAAGCCCAACCTCCAAAGCTCTCACTTCTAATCAACACTCTCCACCACTCTCAGTATCCTCTTCTCATAAAATATCCCCACCCGTTGCTGGTTCTGGAAAAGCAGAGGCAGCATGAAGTATTTGCATGAGACCTGAAACAGCCCTACAGACATCTGACTTTCTTGGTCTGTTTCTCCTCCCTGTGCTGCAGACAGGCTTATACTCTGCCCCTGCGGGGCTAGCCCTACCAAAGACAGTATTCCTTATTCTGCCTCTCCTCCATCTGCTGCCTGTCATCTATGTGATGCAGGGCCAGAAGCCTCTTTCCCTTCACCTGGCAGCAGCTAGATGTACAGTAGCCTCCATGGGCTAGAGCAGCTCAACCCATAAGGAGTTTCCTATTGATAGCATGTGATATTGCAGCCTCCAGTACAATAGTTGAATGACAGTTATAACACTATTTGTGGGGCTTATCCCACGAGTCCCTAATGACCAGCCACCACTGTGTGATATACTTAGTTATGTAATTGGTTTTCCTTTATTTTCTATGTACTGCATTTTTAACTCTAAGCATTCTATGGGCTACAGAAACAGGTAGCCATTTTGTATTCACATGCAAAGCAGACTGTCAGAGTGAATGTACTATACACTGTTTTGTAAAGACTTTACTTCTGTTCTTTCTTGTCTTGTTCTCTTAATCTATAAAAAAATTCAGATGAAAAGTATCTTTGCTGTTTGTCTGTGAAGAAGCAGAAAAACAAAACATATGGTTTAAACAGAAACACCGTCAGTCAAATGGATCGCATAACCTTTTTCACGTTGCAAGGTCCTGTATGTCAAGATTTTAGTGTTTAAATAAGACATTTAAAAACCAAAAAAGTGACACTCTCAATAAATGTTTTATCACTGTGGTTTCATGCTAATTTTTAATATCTGAACTTGTTTGTGGTTTTGCTTTCTACTCTTACCTCTGGGGATGGATATCTTTAATAGAATTAATATATCACTGTGTTACCAACTTGCCTGGAATATAAAATATTGCTAATGAATCCACAAATGGAAATGAATGCATTGCTTATCCACTGTTACAAATTGTTCCTGTAAGCCAGAACTGTGTTACTTTGCCTACACAAATTGCTCTATGGTACTTGAGATGTGATATAGCTTGTCAAACACTAAATTAGTTATGCAAGGTTTCATCTTCAAATAGATTCTCAACAGTATTAACTTTGTTGGCCTAAATCGGAGAATTACAGGTACACTGTCATTCTATAGACTAACTCAACTTAGCTTTTTTTTTCCCCCTCTTCACACTGTGACTTTAAATAAAAACTAAATAATTCCGATAGCTGCCTGTCAACTCCTGCTAATTCCTGATATTATCACCCGTCAGACCTGAACTACTCCTACACAACATGTCACAGTCCGTGAGATCCTCTAGGTCTATGAACTGCTCTGATTGCTAACAAAACACATTAGATTTCCTTCAAACAGCAGATAAGTTTAAATGAATTTGTAGGGAGTCCTTCTATGCAAATGAGAATTTACAATTCCTTAAAACCAAAGTAATTACATGATACTGTTTTAGAGGCTTATGCTGCAAAGAGGACTTTCATACTATGACATTAACCCTTCAAGAATCCCTTATTTTTAAGCTATCCAGGATTTGTGAGTTGTAATAATAATTTTCATCTGACAATTTCATAGTGCCTTACAAAAATGGGTATCTTGTTATTGTCATCCCAATTTTACAAACAGAGAAAACTGAAACACTCAGAGAGGTGAAGTGACTTGTCCAAGGTCACACAGTGAGTCAATGGGAGAGTCAGAAATAACACCCACATCTCATGTGCTTTAACTATTAGACAATGCTGCCTCCCTTTAATACAAAAGGGTTTCACTTAGTAGGTAATAATGTGTAGCACTGGATATCTTCAAATCCCCTTGCACAACACTCCTGTGAGTCATTTAAATACCATTATCTCCATTTTACTGATGTGAAAACTTAGGCAAGAGCAGTTAGGTGATTTGCCCAAGGTCATAGAGTGAGTAAGTGTCAGAAGGGGGATTAAAATACAAGAGTGCCTCTAGGGCACTCTTATCTCTCAAGTGATTGTAATGACACTGAAGGTAAATCTCAGAAGATTTGTAGGGTCAGTTCAGAAAAGCAGTTAAACACTGTTTCTTATTCAAATGATTCAGATTTCCTGGATCTAAAGAAATGGATTTGTCATCTCACAAGAACAAATTTTCTCACCCTTTCACTTCCAAGCTACACTGCCTGATTGTTGGGAGAGTTAGTGCATTGACTCTTAAGCCCAGCAGCAACAGCAGCAGTTCAGTGGGTGCTCAAAGCATTCGCCCACAACCCCTAGCTCTGCCTCACTCCAGGTAACCCAGTTGTGATCTCTGGCTCTAACATCTGGCCCCGACACCTGGTCCAACCATTAGGTGTGACTCCTGCTCCAGGCACGAGGCATGACTTCCCAAGTCCAGGTCACTGACACCTCCATATAGTCTCATTTCAATGGAGAATAGCAGTGACTCCTAGGCTTGGAAGCATATTCAAAAGTAAGAGCAGGTCTACACAGCAACACTCAAGAAAGTTAAGGCAAATCAATTAGAGGTGTGAAGTCAATGTGCATAAATTAAACATTAACCTCTCATGTGGTCACGCTCTTCCTTGGAGCAGAATTAATTTATAACAAAGGCTACTACACTCCTGAAGGGAAGAATCTAGACAAGAATTTTATGAGTGTATCACACCCCTGACCAACATAGTGATGCCATCAAAACCTGGAGAGTAGCCCTTATCACAGTTTAAAAAGCTCTCCTTTAGTTGAACAGGTGCAACTTTGTGTGCAGACCAGGCCTAGAGCTTGGTCTACATACTAACTTGCACCAGTAGTTTTGCTAAATTGACATAGTTAAACTAGTGCAGCCCCCATGTGGACACTCTTATAGATAGGGCCCTACCAAATTCCCAGCCATGAAAAACGAGTCATGGACCATGAAATCTGGCCTTTTGTATGCTTTTACCCTATACTATACACAGGGGAAATCAACATTTCTCAAATTGGGGGTTCCTGACCTAAAAGGGAGTTGCAAGGGGGTTGCAGTATTGCCACCCTTACTTCTGTGCTGCCGTCAAAGCTGGGTTGTTGGAAAGCGGAGGTTGTTGGCCAGGCACCCGGCTCTCAAGGTGATGCCCTGCCAGCAGCAGTGCAGAAGTAAGGGTAGCAGTACCGCAACCCCTCCTCCCCCACAATAATCTTGTGACCCCTCACAACTCCTTTTTGGGTCAGGACCCCTACAATTACAACACCGTGACATTTCAGATTTAAATAGTTGAAATCATGAAATTTTACTATTTTTTACATCCTATGACCATGATATAGACCAAAATGGACCATAAATTTGGTAGAGCCCTACCTATAGAAGAGACACTTATAAAGTTTGTGGATGGTACCAAGCTAGGAGTGGTTGCAAGTGCTTTGGAGGACAGGATTAGAATTCAAAATGATCTTGACAAACTGGAGAAAAGGTCTGAAAAAAATTGGATGAAATTCCATAAGGACAAATGCAAAGTGCTACACTTAGGCAGGAATAATCAATTGCACAAATGCAAAATGGGAAATGACTGCCTATGGAGGAGTACTGCAGAAAAGGAGCTGGGGGGGGGGCTATAGGTGCACACAAATTAAATATGAATCAACAATGTAATACAGCTGCAAAAAAGCAAACATCATTGTGGGATGTATTAGCAGGAGTAAAAAGAAAAGGAGTACTAGTGGCACCTTAGAGACTAACCAATTTATTTGAGCATAAATTGGTTAGTCTCTAAGGTGCCACTTGTCCTCCTTTTCTTTTTGCGAATACAGACTAACACGGCTGCTACTCTGAAACCTGTCATTAGCAGGAGTGTTATAAGCAAGACACGAGAAGTAATTTTTCCACTCTACCCAGCACTGAGGAGGCATCAACCAAAGTACTGTGTCCAGTTCTGGGAACCACATTTCGGGAAAGATGTGGACAAACTGAAAAAGTCCAGAGGAGAAACCAAAGTGATTAAAGATCTAGAAAATATGACCTCTGAGGAAAGACTGAGCAAATTGGGTTTTTTTAGTCTGGAGAAGAGAAGAATGAGGACGAAGACATGATAACAGTCTTTAAATATATAAAAGGTTATTATAAAGAGGTGGGTAATAAATTGTTCTCCTTATCCACTGAGGACAAGGCAAGAAGTAATGGGCTTAAATTGCAGCACAGGTAATTTAGGTAAAACATTAGGGAAAATTAGGACAGACATTAGGGTAGTTAAGCACTGGGAACAAATTACCTAGAGAGAATGTGGAATCTCCATCATTGGAGGTTTTTAAGAACAGGTTACACCAACACCTGTCAGGGATGGTCTAATACTTAGCCCTGCCTCAGTGTAGGGAAACTAGACTAGATGACCTGTTGAGGTCCCTTCCAGTCTTACATTTATATGTTTCTAATTTCAATTTACGAGTGGCTTACTTCAATTTCCATTCCAGACAGGGATCTGGGGGTCATTGCAGACAGCTAATGAAGATCTCTTCTCAATGTGCAGCTGTGATCCAAAAACAAAAATAAGATGTTAAGTTGCAATAAGAGATAGAATAGTGAATGATATGGAGAATATTAAAGCACCTTTATATAAATTAATTATGTGTCCTCATTTGTTATGTTGTGTGAAGTACCCAGCTCAAAAAAGGATTGGCAGAACTATAAGGACTTCAGAGAAGGAAGGTGAGATTGATCCAGAGCATGAAAAACCTCAGAGAGAGATTGTAAAGAATGGGATTGTTCACCTAAGAAAGGAGACAAATAAGAGAGGACATGAAAAAATATATAAAACAATGAATGGTGTAGCAAAAAGAGATCAGGAACATCTGTTCTGCCTGTTTCATAATACAAGGACAGGTGGTTAGTCAGTTAAATTAAAAAGTGGAAATTCCACAGTCAGCTAGGGAATCAGGAATAGGGCTCTAACTAGTGGGTCAAGTGCCTCCATGGAGAGGGACCTGGAAGACCACTGATCATAAATCAAGGGAATTACATAGCCCCATATTATGAGAATTTTCTGAATACAGCAAAGGAATCTGAACCATACCATAGTCACTTGTCAGGCTGAAACAGGAAAAAACGGTTTTAATCCTACCATTACATATCAACAGGTTACATCCGGTATTGCTGCAGAAGCATATTTTCCTTGTTGCTATCATCTTCCTAGACAAATATGCTTTAGCAGATGCAGCCTGCCGGTCAAGCCTTCACTGACTGAGATTTAACGGAATTGTTCATAGTTTGGACTGGTTTGACAAAAAGCTCAGTGTCCTTTAACAGGGTATAAAGCATCTACAGTCATTTGCTCTTCTTACTATTACGTTGGCAGATGCCCATTGAACATCTTCTACTAATTTTTTTTTTTTGCACATCTCCAAGGCTACTAGATCGTTCAATTATGTTTCTGAACTAGATTCATGGGTAGAACATCAGACCATACATCTAGGACTGACAGATCAGCCCATCACCTGAGCAGCCCATCACCTTTCATCATCAAGAAAGTTGCTCTTAATTGTGTCTGCTGTTAGTGGCCCCAAGGGGCTATTCCACCAGCTGGGGATCACAAGGGATGAAGGAATTTCTGGCCAGTATGGTAACATAGGAGCTCTGCCCTCCTGAGGTTTCCTTGATGCAGTCGGAATATTCCAGGAGCCAGTTATGCTGGGTTGAGAGCAGCTTTGACTCAAGGGAGTCGTACACAGCTATCTTAAAATAGCCCAAGATCTGGGCCCATGGTTGCAGAAAAATCACAAAGTCAAGTACTGAGGCTGAAGTTTAAAAAAAGAGATAAATAATTTTATGGACAATAAAATCTGACTATGAAAGCTATGCTAATGGTAAAGAAATCAAAGGTTCATAGCTACCAACACCACAGAGGAAAAGGGGATACAAAGTGAAGTCCCCTGACTAGGCTGTGAGACATGGACCTACAATAAAATGGGGCTTGTATGGTCTGATAATACCTTGCTGCATTTCCCGGGATTCAAAGAGGTTTCTCTGGAAATTCTGCTCAAATTATATATGTATAATATTCAATTTACACTTAAAAGATTGGGAAGTCTAATTACGTGATGCATCAGATCACTGTGCTAAGCATAACAAGAGTAGCTCACTTCTAAGGAGGAAAAGTAAGGACCCCCTGAGAAGACATTCTGAGTTTTCTTGAGGCTGAGCTAAGTGTCAATGCGCACCAAAAGGGAGTTTGAAATGGAAAAAAATCCCTTGAAGATTAGAAAATCATTGTTATTGGCTTTCCACCATGATTGAGAAAAGGCCCATTAAAATCCTGCACCACTTAAGAATATGCTTGAAGTGGAGATTTTGTTGCTGTTTAAGCTCAGTAGGTGTTGGAAAAATCATTTTGCATTTTCAGAAACACTTTATTACCATATGAAAAGGTTACATTAAAGGGAAGTGTCCACAGTAAAGGGCTTTCAGCTTCCCTGGTAAGGCAAACACATTAAAGTAGGTACCCTGGAGCATGAAACCCCCTCACAAACCCCCAGGGTGCATTTTCAGGGATGATTTAAGGTTATTACAGTGGATGCAAGGTCTGATTGATCAAACATAGTCAGATGAAATGTTTCATTTCACTATCCTGGGTTTAGCTCTTGAAGGCCAAGCAATCAGAAAATGAGCACCCTTTAGAGCTGACCCTTCAGTTTCCCCAGCAAAAAGACTCTGAAACAGCAGCAGGTGGTAGGAGCTGGTAATAACTGAGCAGCAGCTCTATAACGACCCTCCACTGATGCTTCCCAAAAGCAGATTTCAAATGAACCTTTTAGAAAAGCCACTGCTGTGCATGACCACCAGTTTTTCTTCTCCCTGACTATAATTTCATACATAATTCTATGGCTTGGGGCTTGCTGTGCTTAAGTGGCAGCTGCATAGAGACGATAATATAATGAATAGATGTCAATGATTCTTCTAACAGGCAACAAATTTCTATAACTTCAAGGTGGCTACTAGGTATGTGTGTGTGTGCGCGTGTGTGCACACAGATATTCATACCAAGGAATTTTGCACTTTAAAAAACCCCCAAAGTATTTAAAAGCACAGAAATTAACAGTGAAGTGTAGCCTGATCAGTCAGGGGATATTTAATTTTATCGACCAGGCAGTGGTCTGAGACGGTTCTGCCTCTGAATCAGCTACATTGATTCTAATGGTGGCATTGCCACTAGAATGAGGACCTTGAGGAGCACACAACAAACAATCCACTTCATGTTCTCTGACTAGTTACATTATAAAGTTTGTTAGCAAAACAAACAGAATAACAAAACGTAATATAGCAAAGGTGATAGAGTCCATACAGAATGTCCAGTACTTATATTACTCACATCATCCCTTTCAGAGAAACCTGGAGTAGGTGAGGCAATTAGTGGGTCGTCATCAGGTCAACAGGTCCCAACATATCCCACTGCCTACAGCAGTGGTCCCCAAACTGTGGAGCATGCCCCACTAGGGAGGCATGGAAGAACATTCTGGGAGGCACGATGGGCCTTGGGCCAGCCCCCACAGGGTGTGAGAAGGAAGCGCCACCCAGCCCCACTCCTGCCCTGGCTCAGCTCCCGGCCTTGCCTGAGGCGCCCCTCCTGGCTTGGTCCTGGCTCTGCTCCCGGCTCCCAGCTCTGCTCCTGGCCTCCAACCCAGCTCCAGCCACAGCCACAGCTCCACTCTGGCCCCTACTATGACACGAACCAACTTTCCGCGCATTCCCTCTCCAACCCCATCCACAGTTCTGCCCACAGCTCCACCTTCTGCCCACACTCCTCTGCTGAGCCAACTGTGCAGTGATGGAGGAGGGGCACGGACTGTTTCCATTACTGGTAAAGGGGGGGGGGTTGAACAGAAAAATGTGGGCACCACTGGCATACAGGCTGGGTAGCTCCTTTTATAAATGGGTTACACTAATGTCCTCCATACCTTATACATATCCAGTGATGGTTTCCACCTCCTTTCATTATATGTACTTCCATACCTCAAGAATATCAGGGTCCGTAACTTCGACAGATCACTTAGTCATTTAAAAAGAACAGGAGTACTTGTGGCACCTTAGAGACTAACAAATTTATTTGCGCATAAGCTTTCATGGGCTACAGCGCACTTCATCGGATGCACAGGATGGAACATATAGTAAGAAGATATTTATACATACAGAGAACATGAAAAAGTGGAAGTACCCATACCAACTGTAAGAGGCTAGGTTCCATACTTCATCTTTTCCCAGCACATAACACTATTGTTTACTATTATACTTATTTTGTGACTTAGGGTCTTTTTAACAGTTAGTTCCTTATTCCCAAGCTGCTCATGTCAAGCTAGGCCTTGAATATGCTAATTGTTATACAGTCCTTGCATTACAGTCTTATAATACCTATGTCTTACCTATATATAGCTTTTATACATAAGGTTGGCTACAGAAGGTAGAGATATATTCAAATCCATTCACAGTTCATAACATACAATCTCTTAAGGAAAAGGAAAATATGCGTATTTCAAAAAGAAAAAACCCACCACCACCAAAAACAGCCTCCTTGGAATTTGAACCCAGAGATAATAGAAGAGAATGTCCAGGACCCAGGCTGATGTAAATGGTAGCATAAGGCAAAGTCCACACCCAGAAATTCTACCTGCTTTAACAAAAATTGATTTTTAAATGATTTACTTAAACTGGTGCAAATTCCTGTGTGGACACACTTCTGTTGCTTAGCCATTGGCTTATATCTGCTTTTATTTCAATTTTAGTTAAACTGGTGCAACTTCTATACATAGACAAGGCCTCAGAGCTGGGCTATCTGAAGACTTGCTCTAAAATAACTAAATAGATCTTAATTCACAGCTTTTGTTATATCATGGCAAGTCTATCTGGTCACATTTATTTCAGAGTAAAAGTGACTTATTTTGTTTTAGCTTTTAACAATTAAAAAAAATCAGACTAGAACACTTTTATTCCAAAATAAGAGTGTCTACACACAGACTTGCACTGAAACAACAAAAGCTGTGAATTAAAATTCATGCAGGTGTAACGATCTTGAGGTTCATTAAATAACAAACCAGTGAATGAGAAAGAAATAAAACTTTAATAAAACAAACTGGAGAGCTTCTGTAGTGAGCTGCTGCACACAGCCATGCAGTGTTCCAAACTCCTGCCTCCAGGGCACATCTCCAAACTGCCACACTCACAACACTATCCCTTATAAGGGAGCATCTCCAAATCACAATCTTTCATAAACATTTCTATATCTGTGGTTCCCAAACTTGTTCCGCCGCTTGTGCAGGGAAAGCCCCTGCCGGCCGGGCCGGTTTGTTTACCTGCTGCGTCCACAGGCTCGTCCGATTGCGGCTCCCCCTGCTCCAGGCCAATGGGAGCGGCAGAACAAGTTTGGTTTCAGAGTAACAGCCGTGTTAGTCTGTATTCGCAAAAAGAAAAGGAGGACTTGCGGCACCTTAGAGACTAACCAATTTATTTGAGCATGAGCTTTCGTGAGCTACAGCTCACTTCATCGGATGCATGAACAAGTTTGGGTATCACTGCTCTACATCTTCCCTCTTAAAGAAAAACAAATTAACTCTGATAAACAGTTAAGTATCTAATAACACATACTAAATTCTCAATCCATGTAGTACATTTCCATAAACCCAATGTGTCAAGTACCTAGAGAGGAGAGACTACCAGCACATCTCTCTCGAGTGAGTCTTTACCACTCACTTTCCTCAAATACCCCTTGTCCAGGCAGGTTAGCAAACCTCCATCAGTCTTTGAGGATGTTTAATCTCCAGCTCTGATCTTCTCAGTATCAGCCATTCATTAGAGTCTGAGTTATTCTCTTGTTCCTTGACAGTTTCTCCTTTGTGTGTTCACGATAAAGAATCAGTCAGATGGGAAATGCCAGAGTCCACCTCAGCTGTCAATGTGTTAAAACTTTCTGGGATTACTTGTAGATCTCTGACTATGTCAAAATGTGTCCCCCTGGTCTGTCTGGACTACGTCAAGACCTTGGATGCAGCTGTTCTTTAATGGTACTTCTTTGACTCCAAGTATTGGAGGTGTGATTCCTCAGGCGCGCTCTATCAACTGGGTGAAGAGATGGGAAATCACAGGCCCTTGTCAAAATAATATTTCTGCTTCTGTTTCTGATTTTCTTTCATCTTCTGTATGGTTGCATGGTTATGAGATTTCAGCAAGCTACCAGTAATTGGTAAATTAGATCTGATCCTTCTTCCCATTAAGGACTGAGCTGGAGAAAAGCCATACTCCAGGGGTGTACTTCGGTAAACCAGTAACGCTTTGTACAAATCACTCCCACTGTCAAAAGTCTTTTTCACAGGGTTCTTTACCATCTGTATTGACCTTTCCACAAATCCATTTGACATGGGGTAATTTAGATTTAATGTTTTGTGGTGAAAATCCCAATCTAGGGCAAATTGCCTAAAATCCTCATTGGAAAATTGTGCCCATTATCACTAAAGACTTTATGTGGAATTCCATGTCTGGAGAAGATTCTCTTCATGCTGGCTGTCACTGACTTACTATTAGTACTGTGAAGTGCGAAAGTTGCTGGATGCAGAGAATAATAATCTGTGACTATTAAATAATCCTTTGATTGCCAGGTAAATAAGTCAATGCTGACCTTCTCATAAGCCTTTGTGGAACTAGATGAGGTCTCAGTGACTCTGCCTGTTGGCATGGTTTGTATTTCAAGCAGGAAAAGCAGTTTCCTACCATATTAGCAATGTTGTGATTGATCTGCAGCCAATGCAGCACCTCTTGTATTCATTGTTTGTGTCAAGGTTCCTTCCCCACTCTGAACTCTAGGGTACAGATGTGGGGACCTGCAGGAAAGACCCCTAAGCTTATTCTTACCAACTTAGATTAAAAACTTTCTCAAGGTACAAACTTTGCTTTGTCCTTGAACCCTATACTGCCACCACCAAGCGTGTTAAACAAAGAACAGAGAGAGCCCACTTGGAGACATCTTCCCCCCAAAATATCCCCCCAATCCCTACACCACCTTTCCTGGGGAAGGCTTGATAAAAAATCCTCACCAACTTGTACAGGTGTACACAGACCCAACCCCTTGGATCTTAAGAACAAGAAAAAACAATCAGGTTCTTAAAAGAAGAATTTTAATTAAAGAAAAGAATCACCTCTGTAAAAGAATCACCTCTGTAAAATCAGGATGGTAAATACCTTACAGGGTAATCAGATTCAAAACAGAGAATCCCTCTAGGCAAAACCTTAAGTTACAAAAAGACACAAAAACAGGAATATACATTCCATTCAGCACAGCTATTTTACCAGCCATTAAACAAAGGAAATCTAACGCATTTCTAGCTAGATTACTTACTAACTTTTTACAGGAGTTCTGAGCTGCATTCCTGATCTGTTCCCAGCAAAAGCATCACAAAGACAGACAGACAGACCCTGTCCCCCCCCTCTCCCCATCTTTGAAAGTATCTTGTCTCCTCATTGGTCATTTTGGTCAGGTGCCAGCAAAGTTATCTTAGCTTGTTAACCCTTTACAGGTGAAAGGGTTTTGCCTCTGGCCAAGAGGGATTTTATAGCACTGTGGATAGAAAGGTGGTTATCCTTCCCTTTATATTTATGACAGTTTGCATTTCTCAATTGCTAAATGACCCTCATAAATCTTCTGTAGCATTTCTTTTCAGAGGCTCATTGGGATTACAGCCATGGGTAGCAGGCATCATAGGCTGGGGAGGCTGTGCCTCCCCAAACAGCCAGACATGGCCCTGCCCCCAGACTCCCCCTTCCTGATTCCTGCTCAGCATGGCTGCAATCTCCCTGTGGGGTAGCCCCAGCTCAGCCTGTACCACCTGCCCTCCCATTGCTCCGGGGCTGGGGCGGGGAGGGGGGGTGGTGGCTGCAGTGGGGGGTATGGCACAGAAGGGGGTCTCGGTTGGAAGGGGCAGGCCTGGTGGCTAGCCTCCCCCAGCCGGCAGTTCACATGCCGCCCATGATTACAACCTTACTGCCCTTGAAAAATCACCCTATCACAGTAAGTTCATGTCTGCAGTTCCAATAGTCTTATACCTGGATAGCAACTGCTTATTTCTTCAGGCCACCCTTTAATTGTCACTTCTTTAAGGAGTCCCATGATTCTTCTTTCTCTGTTTCCTCTCTTATTTGTTGCAGTTTCCCGTTAGCTATGCAAATTGACTTTACAATCAGATCTGTATAGGCTTGTATCTCTGTCTCTAAAGTCTTTTTTGATTTCATAGGAGTCACTGCTCTGGAAAGTGCATCTGCAGTGATCATGTAGGTCACACCCAAACCATACTTTTGCATATTTATCAAAATTATTTGAATCCTTAAGGTACAGTCATTCAGTATCAGGGGGTAGCTGTGTTAGTCTGTATCCACAAAAACAACAAGGAGTCCGGTAGCACCTTAAAGACTAACAGATTTATTTGGGCATAAGCTTTAGTAGGTTGCTAAATAATGCTATCAGGGGCTTGTAGTCCGTTTCAGCTTCCACTGTCTGTCCATAAATATACTGATGGACTTTCTCAGACAAACAATATTCTTAAAAGCTCCTTCTTGATCTGTGTGTATCTGGTTTCTGCCTCAGTCAGTGATTTGGATGTATATGGCACTGGTTGCCGACAATCCTCATGCTTCTGTAAAATCACTGCACCTAACCCAGACTGTGAAGCATCTGCTGAAATTTTAATAGGCCTTCCTGGTGCCCAGAACTTCAACGCTGGCTCTTGTATCGGTTGTTGTTTTAAACCTTGCCATGATTCCTCCTGTTCTGCACCCCAATATCATTCATTTTTATACTCTAGGAGTTTCTCAAAGCTGCTGCTTTGGTAGATAGATTAGATATGAATTTTCCAAGATAATTAATCATTCCCAGGAACCGTTGGACATCTTTCTTTGACTGGAGATGTGGCATTTCAATGGCTCAAATCTTCCTCTTATCACTTTTTACACCTTAATTGGAAATAATGTCCCCAACAAAAAAGTCAGTTCCGTAAACCCTAAAACACATTTCTCCCTATTTAGTTTGAGGTATGCAGCTCTAGTTGCATTCAGGACTTCCTGAAATCTATGATCAGACTCCTCTTTTGTTGAGCCCCAGATGATGATATCATCCATTGAGGTGTCAACACCATTAATATGTTTATAGATCACATGTATGGTTTTGTGGTACATTTCTGGTGCTGAAGGTATGCCAAGGATAAGCATAAAAAACTGTATCTTCCAAATGGGGTATTAAATATGCATAGCTTTGAGCTTTCAGTTAATTTTAGCTGCCAAAACCTTGAGGATGCATCCAATTTACTGAAATATTGAGCATTTGCAAATTGAGCCATAATCTCTTCTCTGGTTGGTAGTTTGAAATGTTCTCTTTTTACAGCCTTGATGAGGTCTCTGAAACCTAAGCATATGCATAGCTGGCCTTTGCTTTTCTCCACAATGACTAGGGAGCTCATCCATTCTGTTGGCTCCTCAATTGTTTGTATTACTTGCATTGCTTCTATCCTTGCAAGCTCAGCCTTGAGTTTATCACGGAGTACAAATAACACCTTTCTACATGGATGGATAACTGGAGAGACCTGTTTGTTTATTCAGATTGTATGTTCACCCTGCAAACAATCCAACCCTTGAAACAAGTCTTTATATTCCCAAAAGAGTGCCTCATAGCCAGGTTTAGTATGACCTTACAGTGAGAGCACCTGTTTTACCAGATTGAGTTTCTCACATGCAGCAAGGCCTAAAATTGGTGTCATTTCCTTTGGCACTACAATGAATGCGAGCCCGTACAAGGCATTTTTATGGTTGATGCTAGCAATACACCTCCCTCTCACTGGTATATTTGTTCCACAATAACCAGTTACTTTTATTTTTGTCTTATATTGTACTTATTTTGTCTTTTATATTTGTACTTATATTTTTGTCATTTATATTTGGTCTTATTTTTAGTCTCTCATAATCTTTTTCAGACAGAATATTAACCTGAGCTCCTATGCCCAGTTTCAGAGGAATAATTGTTCCATTCATTGTCATAGACAATCCCTCTCCTCAGGCTTGGTAGATCCCAGTACAACTATGAAAAACTCCTCAACCAGATTGTCTTTAAATGCATTTGACTTTTCTGCATTTGGGATTATTTTTCCCACATCTATGACGGAGTTTCCCAAAGGCAACACATTGTTTGGGGCCATGCTGTGATCCACACCTTCAACATAAACAATTTGTTACAAATATCTGATGCTTCCTCCCCAACAACATGCAAAAAAAAAACCAGGATGATGTCACTTTATTATTTTTCTCCTCTGCCCCTATGGCTGCTAAATACAATCAAATCTCTGGCTGAACTTTTTCCAGGTCTCTGCACCATTGCCTGACAACGGCAGACTGATGGAGGTTGCAACACATCCATTTTTGGCGCACACACCCCCTTAAGCAAGTGAAGCTACTACTCTGCTCACCAAAGACATGGAAAAACCTCTGTGCCTGGTGCTCCACTCCACACGCTTCTCTGGTGCCTCCCTTTGTCTCTGCTTTCAGCTGCAAACACAGGAGTTAACTTCAAAATGACAGCAGTTTACTTCTCATTCAGCACTTCTGACACCATGTCACGATCATTGGGTTCATCAAATAACAAACCAGCAAATGAGAAAGGAATAAAACAAACCAGAGCACTTCTGGAGAGAGCTGCTGCACACAGCCATGCTGTGTTCCCAACCTACACCTCAAAGGGCACATCTCCAAATTCCCACACTCACAATGCTGTCCCTTCTGAGGGAGCATCTTCACATCACAGTCTTTCATAAACATCTCTCTACAACAGGTATTTCAGTGCAAGTTGGTGTGTAGCCCAGCCCTACATTTAATGTTGGAAGGTCTGTGTAAGTAAGTGTATGTTATATGACCAGATGGACAAAGGGTTAAGAAAAGAGGCAAGAAAAGGGTGCAGAAAGATGTGGGATAACATAATCCCCCTCTATTTTAACTCATTCTTTGTGTTAATTGCATTTTCTGCTACAGTAGATCATCACATTCCCTCCACTCAATAGGTAAAGTATACCACCATTTCTGTCACCTTTAAATTTGCTGCTAGGGCTCTATTTAGCAGCAACCCAAAAGGTCAAAGTCTGATCTCAGTTACATTGGTGTGAATAAATCCTGACTAACTCCACTGAATTCAGATTGCTCCCTCTTATGGAAAAAATTTTATTAATATTGCATAGCATTCAGCTAACTCAAATCCCAGTTTAGGCCCCATCGAGCTAAGCACTTGTCAAACACATAGTAAGCAAAAATCTCAGCCCAGAAGACTTTATAATGTAAATTGACAAGGAAAAGAAAAGTAGAAGAAAAGTATTAATGTCTCAATTCACCATCTGTGAAATGGGGTATTAAGTGACTTGACCAAGGTCAGACAGGAAGCTTGTGCACAGACAGGAACTGAACTCAGATTTCGTGAGGGCTAGTCTACTGCCTTAAGCACATGACCATGCTTCTTTGCTTTACTGAAACTTTACACAGGAAAACAGGATTTTGCCTTATTTTTATTTCATTTTTAAGTAGTTGATTCAAGTACATTTATGGTGTTAAATAAATATGTACACTAATTTTAGGGTAAAATTTCAAAAGTGACTTTCCATGAGACCTAGGCTACTAAACACACAAGTCTCTTGAAATTGGAACTTAGGCACCCTCAGTGTAAAAAATGTCACCCTCAGTGTAGAAAATGAAATAATTTTAAAAGCTACTTTGCATTCAGCAGACTTATTTTGGATTTGCAATTGTGTCAGAACAGACTCTGAATATAGCGTGACAAAGCTCTATCCTTGCCACCATGGGTCCTGCGTTTCCTGGCGGATTTCACTAGCTTCAGAGGCTCACTGTGACCCTCCACATAACCCTTCTCTCTCTAGGAAGAAGGGTCACAGTCTACTGAGCCATTTTCATCATAAGCCAGCAAGGGAGGTGAGGAGAAGTGATCCTTCCTTGCACAGTCTCTGTTGTCTCCCAGTCTCAGTGATTAATCAGCAGGCAAAGGGGGGGGGGGAAGCCCAGGCCCACCCTCTACTCCAGGCTCCAGCCCAGGGACCCTAATAGTAGCGGTGTGTTAGCTGACCTTTTAGAAACATGACATGTACAATTCCCTGGGCTACTTCCCCCACAGCAGCCTTCACTTCCTCAAGCTCCACTTCACCCTTACCTCAGGGCCTCCTTCCTTGTGCCTGATATGGTGTGTACTGCTTAGCCTCTCCAACAGCACAACTTCCTTCCACAGCTCCTGACATACACCCCCACCTGACTGGCTGGGAGGCTTTTAACTAGTTTCAGCCAGCCCCTGATTGGCTTCAGGTGTCCCAATCAACCTAGCATTCTCCCTGCCTTCTGGAAAGTTCTTAATTGGCCCCAGGTGTCTTAATTGACCTGGAGCAGCTTCCATTTCACTTAACCTGGTCTTATTGGGATTTGTTTAGCCTGGAGCAAATATATCTATCTCCCACTACTTTTGTATAGCCATCTGGCCTTGCCCCATCACAATAGGCACTGCCATACTGGATCAGACTGATGGCCCATCTAGTTTACTAGCCTGTCTCTGACTGTGGCTGTTTCTAGATACCATAGAAAGGTGTATAAAACTTCATAATGGAATAACCTGTTCATAGAGTAAATTGTCTGCTAAACTCCATCAGTTACAGTACAACATGAGGGTTTATATCTTGCATTCATTTTTATTCCCTCACATGTAACTAGATTATCTCATTATCTATATAAAGGTATTGGCTTTTGTGAACTCATACTGAACTCTTGGCCTCAACAATTTCTTGTGGCAATGAGCTCCACAGGTTAATTATATGCCTATTTCCTTATCAGTTTCATAGTCGTTGCCTTTCAATTTCATGGAATGGTCCCTGTTCTTGTATTATGAAAATGGGTAAATAAGAGCCCCCAGTTTAAATTCTCTCTTCCATTGGTTATTTTATGTAACTTCATCATCCATTTACAGCCCTCTTACTGCCTCCAAGACTGTTCAGGACTGAAATTGCAGGGAAGCTGAAGGTCAGAATTGAGGAGCATTTTCAGAGGAGTGTGTTTAGTGCTATCAGTCACTTTAATGTGTACTAAAATTCACTCTATGAAAGGCAGGGGGAGGGAGACTTCCAAACACAAGGTACTGAGGTTGATAATAAAGTTTAAGAGATAAATCTCCTTTCCAGTCCAAGAAATACAGTAAAGCTGAAACTCAAGGACAAATAGGTCAGTGAAAATTGCCCTTGGCTTAAAGTACTTTTCAGCATGATGACTATAAAGTCAAGATAATTTAACATCACTGCTGCATGTGGCTAGTACAAGTTCTTGAATATGAAGTCCCCACCCTCTGAAAGGGCAAGTGATTCAAAGTGACAAAGCGGATGTAATTTGTTCAGGAGTAAATATGGTTACATGACAAGATGTTACTTGGCAGCTTGGAAGGCACAACCATGCTTGTCTTTTCTCATATCGCTGGGGCACTGTTGTTATAGATATGCGGGGCAAGGGCATCACTATGGTCGGCTCTGGCAGGCTGGGAGACCAGAAACAGCAAATGGAAAAATCACAATTAGAAAACATCTTCACATAATAATGCTCCATGGAGCTTTGTTAAAGTATCCATTCTTCCATTTGCTGGATTGTGTAATTCACAATCAAAGAATCCGTTAAGGTTTATGTGAAAATATATCAGGCGTGTGTTTTAAAGTAACTAGATGGATTTTAAATACTCATTTCAATAAATCTGAACTTCATTTTTTTAGTGAATATTTACTTTTAACTCCATATTCCCCCCCACCCCATCCCCTGCAGAGTTGTCAATAACACTGCAAGAGAAACAGAAATGATATTGTACAATAGTAAACAACTACGGTCAAAATGTTCCTCTCTGATCCACACTGCAGAGTTTTTAACCAACACTGACAGCTTGATTATCCTCTGCCTTTCACTTTGTGTAGATTTTTTACACTTGTGAAAAGTGGTGGTAAAACTTTATTTCAGGTAGGAGTGGAAAATGTCAGTTTGGTAGCATTTTACATTCATTTTGCACTGGTGTATGAATTACTCCACTGTCTCTCTATGGTATAATCTGGACACATTTTTCAAGCAGAGTTCCCAGAAACCATAATGGATTTTGTTGGAGCCATGTATTAAAGTCATGAGGTTACTCTTAAGGATCAGTGGATTAATGCTTGTAAATTTATACTTAACC
This sequence comes from Lepidochelys kempii, assembly GCF_965140285.1. Classification (NCBI taxonomy): domain Eukaryota; kingdom Metazoa; phylum Chordata; order Testudines; family Cheloniidae; genus Lepidochelys; species Lepidochelys kempii. Next base: position 160,122,965 of record NC_136382.1, read on the forward strand.
AGATTAAAGCTACCACTCTACATATGGATAGTCAGTTGGTTGTTGTTCCCCCTACCATGGGGCCAGTATCCCCTCTCCTGCAGAAAACTCCATGAACTCTGGCCTTGTGCTGGATAACAGAATTTGGCCCTATCTTTCCCCCACTATGTCTAAGTAGCTGATTGATTGAAGAATGTATATGGTGTTACTATAAATGCTGACATTAGTGTCAATGCAGAAAAATAAAATGCCTTTAAATATTTGGGTTTTTTTAAACCAGTTGATTAGTTTTTATCTCTTATTAGTTGACCACATTTCCATGCAAAGGAAAATACACTCCAGTGCTACAGTACCCCGTGACCCCTCTGTCTCTTCCTCTGCCTTCCTAAAGCAGCTATACATGGTGGGCCTGATACTAAAAGATGCTGAGCACCCCATCTGCCTAAAGAATTCATTGGTAGTTTAGGATGCTCAGCAGCTCACAGGATCAGGCTACATATGTATAGTATTTGCATGGAGAAAAGTTAATTACTCACACACCTGCAGTTTAACTGTAAAAAAAACGACTACTTTCTTTGCATGTATGTTGTAAAATATTCCTGGTGTTTAGCCTTAGTTAATCCCAGTGAAACACAGACTACAATATATAGCAGCATTTTCACAAGTAATGAGTGACTGAATAACTCACCAGAGCAGTAATATGACTCAGATCATTGATGCAACGTTCAGTCCTGCACAGATGGGACACAGTAATGGCTTTGCAGTGGGGATACTCCCACACTTCTATAGCAATCTATAGTCCAGATCCAAAGTCCATTGAAGTCAATGGAAGAACGTCCGCTGACTCCAATGGATTTTGGATTAGGCCTTCTGAGCAAGGGTTGCTAGAAGTGAAGACACCAGAGTGGTTCTGCTGCTGGAGAGTGGAAGCAGGATTTCTGGACTCCACAAGGGAAATGCACATCTCTGCATGCTGGATTCCAGACTCGCATCCCTGCACATTAAGGTGTAGGGGAGGGAGAAGGGAGCAGGAGCAATGGATTTGTTAGCGACTATGCTGATTCATTAGCAGTCACCCCCCTCCCCAATACAATAGCCTTGGGGTTGGTGTAGTTTCTACGTGACTTTGGGGGCCTGGAGGATTCCTTCTCCAGCTACGTAGGCTTTGTACAAGGGGGTTAAGGGCCCAAGGAAATGGATGAAACAGACAAAAGTAATGATAGCCTAAATGCAGTTAATTATGTGTAGTCAAAGCACTTTGCTATCAACATTAATTTGTTGTATTTGAGACCAAAACAGTCAGAACAGTGACAAGTTTATTCAACGTCATTGCAATGATTGTGACTAAAAATAGAATGGCGTAAGGCTGGAGAATAGCACTGTATGTAAGGGAGCAGTATGACTGCTCAGAGCTCCGGTACGAAACTGCAGAAAAACCTGAGTGTCTCTGGATTAAGTTTAGAAGTGTGAGCAACAAGAGTGATGTAGAGGTGGGAGTCTGCTATAGACCACCGGACCAGGGGGATGAGGTGGATGAGGCTTTCTTCCAGCAGCTCGCAGAAGCTACTAGATCGCACGCCCTGGTTCTCATGAGTGACTTTAATTTTCCTGATATCTGCTGGGAGAGCAATACAGCGGTGCATAGACAATCCAGGAAGTTTTTGGAAAGCGTAGGGGACAATTTCCTGGTGCAAGTGCTAGAGGCGCCAACTAGGGGGAGAGCTTTTCTTGACCTGCTGCTCACAAACCGGGAAGAATTAGTAGGGGAAGCAAAAGTGGATGGGAATCTGGGAGGCAGTGACCATGAGTTGGTTGAGTTCAGGATCCTGACACAGGGAAGAAAGGTAAGCAGCAGGATATGGACCCTGGACTTCAGGAAAGCAGACTTCGACTCCCTCAGGGAACGGATGGGTAGGATCCCCTGGGGGACTAACATGAAGGGGAAAGGAGTCCAGGAGAGCTGGCTGTATTTCAAGGAATCCCTGTTGAGGTTACAGGGACAAACCATCCCTATGTGTCGAAAGAATAGTAAATATGGCAGGCAACCAGCTTGGCTTAACGGTGAAATCCTAGCAGATCTTAAACATAAAAAAGAAGCTTACAAGAAGTGGAAGGTTGGACATATGACCAGGGAAGAGTATAAAAATATTGCTCGGGCATGTAGGAATGAAATCAGGAGGGCCAAATCACACCTGGAGCTGCAGCTAGCAAGAGACGTCAAGAGTAACAAGAAGGGTTTCTTCAGGTATGTTGGCAACAAGAAGAAAGCCAAGGAAAGTGTGGGCCCCTTAATGAATGAGGGAGGCAACCTAGTGACAGAGGATGTGGAAAAAGCTAATGTACTCAATGCTTTTTTTGCCTCTGTCTTCACGAACAAGGTCAGCTCCCAGACTGCTGCGCTGGGCATCACAACATGGGGAATAGATGGCCAGCCCTCTGTGGAGAAAGAGGTGGTTAGGCACTATTTAGAAAAGCTGGACATGCACAAGTCCATGGGGCCGGACGAGTTGCATCCGAGAGTGCTAAAGGAATTGGCGGCTGTGATTGCAGAGCCATTGGCCATTATCTTTGAAAACTCGTGGCGAACTGGGGAAGTCCTGGATGACTGGAAAAAGGCTAATGTAGTGCCAATCTTTAAAAACGGGAAGAAGGAGGATCCTGGGAACTACAGGCCAGTCAGCCTCACCTCAGTCCCCGGAAAAATCATGGAGCAGGTCCTCAAAGAATCAATCCTGAAGCACTTACATGAGAGGAAAGTGATCAGGAACAGTCAGCATGGATTCACCAAGGGAAGGTCATGCCTGACTAATCTAATTGCCTTCTATGATGAGATTACTGGTTCTGTGGATGAAGGGAAAGCAGTGGATGTATTGTTTCTTGACTTTAGCAAAGCTTTTGACACAGTCTCCCACAGTATTCTTGTCAGCAAGTTAAAGAAGTATGGGCTGGATGAATGGACTATAAGGTGTGTAGAAAGTTGGCTAGATTGTTGGGCTCAACGGGTAGTGATCAATGGCTCCATGTCTAGTTGGCAGCTGGTGTCAAGTGGAGTGCCCCAGGGGTCGGTCCTGGGGCCGGTTTTGTTCAATATCTTCATAAATGATCTGGAGGATGGTGTGGATTGCACTCTCAGCAAATTTGCGGATGATACTAACCTGGGAGGAGTGGTAGATATGCTGGAGGGCAGGGATAGGATACAGAGGGACCTAGACAAATTGGAGGATTGGGCCAAAAGAAATCTGATGAGGTTCAATAAGGATAAGTGCAGGGTCCTGCACTTAGGACGGAATAACCCAATGCACAGCTACAGACTAGGGACCGAATGGCTAGGCAGCAGTTCTGCAGAAAAGGACCTAGGGGTGACAGTGGACGAGAAGCTGGATATGAGTCAGCAGTGTGCCCTTGTTGCCAAGAAGGCCAATGGCATTTTGGGATGTATAAGTAGGGGCATAGTGAGCAGATCGAGGGACGTGATCGTCCCCCTCTATTCAACATTGGTGAGGCCTCATCTGGAGTACTGTATCCAGTTTTGGGCCCCACACTACAAGAAGGATGTGGATAAATTGGAGAGAGTCCAGCGAAGGGCAACAAAAATGATTAGGGGTCTGGAACACATGACTTATGAGGAGAGGCTGAGGGAACTGGGATTGTTTAGTCTGCAGAAGAGAAGAATGAGGGGGGATTTGATAGCTGCTTTCAGCTACCTGAGAGGTGGTTCCAGAGAGGATGGTTCTAGACTATTCTCAGTGGTGGAAGAGGCCAGGACAAGGAGTAATGGTCTCAAGTTGCAGTGGGGGAGGTTTAGGTTGGATATTAGGAAAAACGTTTTCACTAGGAGGGTGGTGAAACACTGGAATGCATTACCTAGGGAGGTGGCGGAATCTCCTTCCTTAGAAGTTTTTAAGGTCAGGCTTGACAAAGCCCTGGCTGGGATGATTTAATTGGGGATTGGTCCTGCTTTGAGCAGGGGGTTGGACTAGATGACCTCCTGAGGTCCCTTCCAACCCTGATATTCTATGATTCTATGATTCTAATAGAAAACTCCTTCACAGGGCTGCCTTTTCAGCTAAGCACAACTGCATGAAAAGGCAGCTACAAGGCCAGGGTACAGTGTGGCCATGTCAGTAAGCCCACTCTTTGGGGATCTCAACCCAAAACTATCTAGGTAGATTCCATGTACCGGCACCTCCTTCAGGTTTGTTTTCCCCACACTTGGTTCATTTCCATCTCTTATCTCCTTCCTTTAGAAATATTCATCTCCCATAAACAAAGAACATGTTATGTATGAAAACCTTGAGCCTCTAACGCATCTTTCATCCAGAGCTCTAAGCACTGTCACAAGGTAGGTCCCACTATCCCCATGTTATGGGTGAGGACACAGAGGCACTGAAAGGTTAATGGCTCAGTCATGTGTTGGGCTATACATGCATTCAGAGGAATAAGGGGGCATAAGGAACCTTTTTGTTTCCCTGATTGGGCTACTTGCATCACCGGAGTCTGTGCAATGGGAGGGAAGCTGGTGCCCAGCTGTTATTTACCTTCCCACACTGATGGGCAGAGAGGGTGAGCAGGGACAGCAAGTTGTATGGGCCCGTCCGTGCTCCAGCAAATTCAGGGCCCTGGGGGCCCGGCTGCACCAATGTTCGGGGACGGGTCTCTCCCTCTGCTCCGCCTGCTGACTCAGCGTGCCACTCCCGAGCATCCCTGGACCCTGCCTCACCTGTGCCCTGGGCAGCGGGAGCTGCACTCCCTGAAGCTCCGCACTGCACTCCCTCGCCAGCCGCTGCTGACTAAGGGAGCGGTGCCGGCGGCGGCAGGCTGACTGCTGCGCCTGCAGAGGGGAGGAGGGGAGGAGGCGCAGAGGCATGGCAGCTTCCCCCGCCCCCTGCAGGCGACTCTGAGATCTCCTGGCAGCATCCTGGAGTTGGGGTGTGTCATGCCCGGGGGGGGGGCCCTCCCCCGGCCGGAGCTCCAGCCGGAGCTCGCTGCTGCCGGTGGGGAGAGGGCTGGGGGGGGGGGGTCCTCCTCTCTGGCCCCAGCCCCGAGGCAGCCTGCCTGCTGCACCCCAAAGTTTGAACTCCTCATCCTTGGCCCAGCCCCACTCCAGAGCCCGCACCCCCAGCCAGAGCCCTCACCCCCTGACCCCAACCCTCTGCCCCAGCCCTGAGCCCTTCCTGCACCATGTACCCCTCAACCCCTCCCCACCACGCAGCCCTCCCCCCGCACCCCAACCCTCTGCCCTAGCCCTGAGCCCCTCCCATACCCCAAACCCCTCATCCCCAGCCCCACCCCAGAGCCTGCACCCCCAGCCAGTGCCCTCACACCCCCCCTCCCCGCACGCCAACCCTCTGCCCCAGCCCTGAGCCCCCTCCTGCGCTGTGAACCCCTCATCCCTGGTCCCATTCTTTGCTTTGGAGTTGGCATTTCTTTCCTTTGTTCTTTATAAGTGATTCTTAGGTGTGCATTGCTGTGGGTGCTAGACTGTCTGACTTGTAGGCCTTGTCTGCACTGGGGTTATTTTACACCAGCATAGCTGCATTTGTGTAAGCCCCTAGTGTAGACAATCCATGCCCAGTTAACCCTGACTTGTGCTGGCACAGTTTATCTCAGTATGAAACTCCAGTGTGGACAAGCCCTTAGTACGGTGACAACTCTACTTTATCTAAAAAATTAGCTTTATAAAAACAAATCCTTAAGACCCACAGAAAAATGTTCCCCCTGTTATTTTTTAAAATTCCATTGAAAACACTGTTTGCTGGCTCCTGAAGAACATTGCAAAAGAAGGGGCTACATTTTGTTTTAATTTTAGAAAGTATTTGCTTTTGAGGGTTATTGATCCTAGAGTGTGCTTGGCTGTTTCCGTATTCAAAAGAGTATTAATAAAGCTGATATTCTTAGTTAAATATTTTTTTCTTATGATCATGATATTGTGCAATATAGGGAAACTGTTAAACACTTACTGTTTCCAGTCCATTTTTACATTATTTAAAAAAATACTTATCAGCTTACAAGGCAGGTGTGGCAGGGGGCAGGACTTGGACCCATTCTGGGCACCACCAAAAATTATACAAACCTGCTGCCACTGAGGGTGAATAGAAGTAAAGGTGGGCAGAGAGTAGACAGAGTTTATGCCCTGCCCCCCACGATGCACCAACCAGCACAGCTGAGCCAGCTCAGAGAGAGAAGTAAGCAGCACCAGCAAAGGGCTGGCACAGAGTACTTCCCTCTTGAAGCAAAGGAGAAGCAGGAACCAGATTGTGACTTTCAGAATCACAGTCAGTTTCTGCCCAGGTTCTGGGACAATAGAGCCCTGCCACACACTCCCCTGACTCAGGTTTGATTCTAGCTAGTGTCTTGACCAAGGGCACACAGCAGGTCAACTGGAGAGTTAGGGACAGAACCCAGACCTCTTGTCTCTTGCTCCACTCATGATGCCCCTCTTAAAGTAAGGCTGGCAAAACTAGAAATAGAAAAAGATAATTTCAGTCTTGCAAACGTTTTTATTCTTTACCCTTTGTGACACACATCCCTCAGCTCCTTATACTGGTTACGATGCTAGGCCATTCAGTCACAATACAAAGGAATTCAGATTAAGTTTCTGGATTGTTTACAGTAACGAGACATTTTATCATAAAACAAAGCTATTTTACTTTAAAAACAAAACAAACAATCTGTTCTACTTACTGTACCATTTGATAAACTCTATGGAATCAAACTTGCCTTTACAAGAAAACTGCAAAGATCTGGTATATGTTTGAAGAGAATATAGCATTCAGATATGCCTGCCACTATTTTAGCATCTCCATTTAGTAAACAGGGCTGGTTTGCTACTATGTGGTTCTTGCTTCTTTGGAGGCTGATCCTGCAAGATGCTGTGAGGGATCTTTCCTCAAATCCCTTTGACCTCACACCCTCCACCAGACACAGCTCTTATGCTTAAGGCTACAAGCAGGGTTGTGTAGGGCTGATGTAGCCAGCCCTATGCCACTCAAGGCTTCCCCTTACATTAAGGAAATCCTCAGCTAGCTACTTAGGCCAGCTTTAAATCTGCTTTGCATTTCTAGCGCAGTTCAAAGCAAATTTAGTGAAGGCCAGAATCTGGCCCCATATTCAAACAATTCACCCTTTGATTTGATTGAAAGTTTTGCCTTGAGTAGAGACAAATGGCCCATCCTGCAGTCCTACTGAGGTCAAGGAGATTACTTGTGAGAATAAGGGTTACGTGTGAGTAAAGCCAATGGGATCTGGCCAAATAATATTTATGGCAATTAATTATCTTTATAGTGACCTACTCTTCTTTGGAATTGTGTAGTTTGAATATCTCTGTATTACATTGTAGTTTTCATTTAAGAAGTATAGGGCTGGACTTCTCAATGAGATGAGAAGTTAAATTACTGTTTACATTACCTTTTGTTTTCAATACAATAGCCAGTGTGTAAAATACTTTCCAGAAGCGCAGCACCCTAGTCACAGGTTTCAAACAGTTTACCTTAATATATATTTATAGCTGGATTGTGTGTGTGTACATATATATTTATTCATTCACAAGCACACACAGTCCATCATATCAACCTGTATTCTAAGATGAAATAAAAACATTTGCATTCAATTATTTTAAAAAGGATTGACCGTCCTTCACAATACTTGTCCAATATGTGGGGAAACAAGCACTAAACAGCCCATTAATTTCAGATTAAACTGGACAACACACATGAAACAGCATGAGAAAATTACAGACTAAAATAATCTGGTCCTTTACAGGTACAATATCTTGTATACACCATTCTGGTGTGTAGAATATTCATGTTATACCATTCCATAATATTGTGATTTTTAACAATTTTTTTCCCCAATAAGAGGAAAACTATGCTACTGGATGGTTGACAGAATTAGGTCACAACTGAATGCATTTTAGACATAATTGTACCATACATAAACTGTTGCATCACAGATGGAATATAAAAATATATACCACTGGATATTCAATCACAGGAACAGTATATTTTTGGAACTCACTGCACTACCAGTGCAAGTTATTAATTTCTTTGTCATGGGTGGGAAAAAAAGCATTAAAAACACTTAATTGTCAGATACAATAACTCTTTTTCCTTGGAGTCAGATGAACATCCTTGGATAACTGACATGAATCCCACCTTGATTCCGATGAGTGTTCATGCTCAGAATGCTGTGTATTTAACGTGTGTATTAGCAGCATCCTTAGCCACCATTCCCATGGATGGTGATCCTCGCCCTTCACTCTTCAGTACAAAATAGTCATTGAGAAGCTTTGCTCCTTGTGAAATAGCAGTTTGTGATGAACCAATTTCACTAAGCAGCATCTCCCATCAGATGCCAATAGTTCTTTGACTTTGCTTCCACATGTAATAATTTTTTGCTTGGTTTTTTTTACAGCCACAGACTGGGATACACGGAGAAGCAGAAGATAAGCATAGTTTACTCAGCCTAGTCTCCATGGTACTCCAGAGCCGCAGTTGGCCATTATTCTTACTGTATGTGTCTTTCATATACTGTATTACTGCTCAGGTTCAAAGCTTTCCTCTCCTTGCTATTCTTTTTACCAAGCATCACTGTAGGCTGACTTGTCCTTGCTCTCCATCCTTTGTTGTTCCCAGTCTTTAATGATGATTTTTGAGTTAAGAGCTCACTAAAGTGTAGATCATGCTGAATGCAAAAGAGAAAGAGCCAATATGAAAGCGTCCCTTTGAAGTATGCAGAACACTTTCATTTTTATAACCTTTACCCTCCATTCCTAATTTTTGACTCTAACGGCCTATGCCTTCCTTTGCCATACTGGCTCACGTTCCTTCCATCTCTCTATAGCAACTGAATTACGGTGGATTCAAGATTAGTATCAGAAATCACTCAAAATGCTATGAACTCATTAGCCATTTTCCATACAAGTTGTGTATGAGCTTAATAATGGACAATGTCTGAGCCTGAAAAGTGAAGAAAATAAAACCATTCTACTATTGTGTTTGATCTTTGAAATTTCTGCCAGCCATTCCCAGAAGGGAAAGCAGGGTTTCCACTGAAATAATGTTGTTTCATTTCTTAAAAGAAAAAATCTTCATGCAATGGAGCAAACATCAAAAATAAAGAGATCAGTTGGACAGGATACATATATCTTAAGTGTAACTCTGTATAACTATGAAATCATATTATACTACCACAGACCTGCTTCATTGTATCTCCATCTCTGATAATATAGGTAGGGGTGGCATAGGTGATTCTGTAATTTACACTAAATTGCTTAGGGCCAGATTGGAATGGTAAGTTTCTGGCCACGTTTTAGGATGACAGAAATGAGTGCTTCAGAAGGGGCTGAGCCCTGCAGGGAATTCTGAAAAGACTGTAACTAGCTGATACTAGTCTGCTGGCCAGTACAAAAGGGTGAAGGAAAAGGTACTATGGCTCTGCCTTCTCCAAACAGGCCAAGGAAGGGATGGGTGAAGTTAGCACTGCCAGGAGAGCTAACAAAGCATAATCCCTGTCCTTCCCACTCAGACAGTATCTGACTCATGCCAAGGAGAGCAGATGGGTAAGAGGGGGCAGGACCCTTGTGCCTTCTCACACAGATTTGGCCAGACATAATTTTGCTCTTAGTTATTACTTTTTAATTTAACTGCCACAAATTTTAACATGCAGCCTGCAGCATTTAGACCTCAGGATAATGCTGTAATTGACAAGTGAGCAGATATTACATTATCACTATTGCTAATCAGGAAGGGACATTCAGCCTCCCACAGCAGTGTATTGATTGAACAAGCCCCACTTTACAAAGCATTATGCAACATAAGGGTGCTTGGAGATGGGGTACCGGACATGATCCCAGCTATGAGAGGAGTAGAGGGAAAACTAAAATAAAATAACTTCATTTAAAATTAAAAGCATGAATTTGTGTTGTCAAGCTGCTTTAGTGTAATTACATGGCTCCTACCAGCAAAAGTGCAAGGATCATGCAGGTGTCTCCTTAACTAGACATGATCCCTGCATATTCCTTGCATCAGCCATTTTCGTCTCTGCCCTTAGTAAATGTGACAGTATAAGGGGGAGGGGTGGGGTGGAGCTGTCCATGGACCTGGAGTCTTTCCTTGACCTACAGTGACATTCGGATGAGGCCTTATCTATCTTTATAATGCAAGGTAGGCTGGCTCAGGATAGGCCACAGGAGAGGTACTGCCAAGTGCACCTTACTGCTGCAGACCAAAGCATGCACCTGCAGCCATGGAGCCCCCTTTCTAGTGCTCTTTTAAGTGTTAGGTAAGAATCAACTCGCAAAGCATAGGGCAGGATTTGACCCTAATATTATATCTTATTAACAGCTGATGTAACTTATTTGCTATGATATCAATATAGAGTGACATCCATCTAAACAGACTATCCAAAGGACCAAAAAAAAATTAGTTTCCTAGCAGAGATAGCTTTTTGACTGAAGGTTGAATGAAACTGTATTGGAAACCTTAAGGATGCATTGGGGCCCAATTCAGGAAAGCACGTAAGTACGTGCTTCACTTTAAGTCCTATGACCTCAATGGGTCTTAAACACATGCTTAAGTGCTGTTCTGAACAGGGATCTTGTCCTGAATCAGGGACTGAAATGGTTACTCAAGACAAAGGGAATGAGGTTGTCTGTTCTTGTTGGTCTATAGCGCAAGCTTAATTTTTACATAAAAAACAGCTCTGTACCACTTCCACATGGGAATGATCAAGCTTACCAGTAAAGATAGTAGAAGAAGGAAAGGAGATAGAAAGCTAGTTTACACCATGCTTCTTTCTGACAGTAACTCAAGGTGTCTGCATTCATGACTGCAGGTGGATCATATGCGAGCTCTGAACTATCCGCTGGGCAATGGAAATACCTGAAAGAGCAAGAGAAAACATCTGGAGCGACATTAATATTCTCAATCAAATTTTTACAGGTTGCAGGTCCTCATGGCCTGGATCACTAGCCAGAGTCAGGAAGAAATCCCATTTCCTCCCATGATATAGCAATCCACAGTAAGGTTCAGTGTGGAGGTTTTAGATCTTCCTCTGAAGCATATGGCATTGGCCATTGTTGAAATCTGATACTAATCTAAATAGATTACTCATATATCCCTGTAGCAATTAATTCTTGTGGACTTCCTATGTTCGATTAACTGTTTAGAAAAATACATTCCATCCTCCTTATAAAAAAAGAAACGGAGTACTTGTGGCACCTTAGAGACTAACCAATTTATTTGATCATAAGCTTTCGTGAGCTACAGCTCACTTCATCGGATGCATACTGTGGAAACTGCAGAAGACATTATATACACAGAGACCATGAAACAATACCTCCTCCCACCCCACTCTCCTGCTGGTGCCACAAGTACTCCTTTTCTTTTTGCGAATACAGACTAACACGGCTGTTACTCTGAAACCATCCTCCTTATGTGACTGTGACTTACTCTCTAATACTAATATGTTATGAGTGGCAGTGTTGTCTAGTGGTCAGAACAGGTAATCAAGATTCCTGAATTCTAATAGCAGCTACGTCACTGACTAACTGCATGACAACAGGTAATTCTCTCTGAACCAATAAGCACTTCAGTTTATCCATCTGTAAAAAGAATATAATAATACTTGCATACCTCATATGTAGGACCCTACCAAATTCACAGCCATGAAAAACACGTCATGGATCGTGAAATCTGGCCTCCCTCCATGAAATCTGGTCTTTTGCGTGTTTTTACCCAATTACTAAACAGTTTTCACAGGGGAAACCAGCATTTCTCAAATTGGGGTTCCTGACCCAAAATGGAGTTGCAGGGGGTCGCAGTATTGCCACCCTTACTCCTGCGCTGCCTTCAGAGCTGGGTGGACGGAAAGTGGCAGCTGTGAGCCGGGCACCCCGCTCTGAAGGCAGCGACCTGCCAGCAGCAGTGTAGAAGTAAGGGTGACAATACCTTGCTATGCCACCCTTACTTCTGTACTGCTGCCTTCAGAGCTGGGTGGCCGGAAAGTGGCAGCTGATGATTGAGGGCCCAACTCTGAAGGCAGCAGCGCAGAAGGAAGGGTGGCAAAACCATACCAGGCCATCTTTACTTCTATGCTGCTGCTGCTGGCAGCTACTCTGCCTTCATTGCTGGGCTCCTGGCCAGCAGTGGCCGCTCTCCAGCTGCTCAGCTCTGAAGGCAGCACCCGCCAGCAACAGCACAGAAGTAAGGGTAGCAGTACCCCTCCCTCCTCCCCCACAATAACCTTGTGACCCCCTCACAACTCCTTTTTGGGTCAGGACCCCTTCAATTACAGCAATTTCAGACTTAAAATAGCTGATATAATGAAATTTACTATTTTTCAAATCCTATGACTGTGAAATTGACCAAAATGGAACTTGAATTTGATAGGGCCCTACTCATACGGCATGTATTATATGGCTTAGTTGCATTGTTATATGGCTGAAAAATTTGCCACCAGAATAATTTTTGAATGGAAAATGACTTTTCTGCACAAGGGAAATTTCCATATTTGTTGAAAATGTTTGGGTTTATAACAAAAGCTCAAAAAAAAGAAGAAAAATGTTGAAGAAAATACATTGATTTTGTCTAAATTATTTTGTGGGGAAAAATAATTTCCTGATCAATTCTAGTTAAATGCTTTGAGATCCTTAGATGAAGTATTATTATTACTGTTAAAAATACAGGATAGTAACCGATTATATTTACATGTTTATTTAAAAACCCACCCATCCTTTTAAATGATGCAGAGCCAGCACATAGCCAACCTATGGAACCAGATGTTTAACTTCTCATTAATGATAACCATGTCCTCTCTCCCGCCTTCCCTTCTAGCATTTGTCACACTCACTCATCTTTATATAGACTGCAGATTCTTCAAAAGGGGCCACAGGTGAAATTCTGGCTCCATTGACTTCATTGGGGCTATGATTTCACCCCACATCTTCCTGTGTCTTTGTATAGCACTTGGCATAATGGACCCTGATCCTTACTAGAGGCATAATAATAAAAGTAATAGCATACATACCCAGAAATCTCTGCAGCTAAAGATCGACTGTATTCCCCCCAAAGCATGACGATAAACACTTGCCATCCACAAACAACATTTTTGCCTTGCACATTAAATATAATTTTCACACTTGCCAGACACCTGTTCTTGTGACACTTGAGGTGTTCCCCTCTGCGAAAACTGTGTTGGAAATACTATTAGCTTTCATGTGTTCAGCCCCACCAGAGAGAAAGCACATTCACAACTCCATCAAGCTTTTTGAGAATTAGATTGTCACTCTAAACTCAGAATAATACACGGTGCCATTCCACTTGTAATTAGTACTGAGCTTTTGTAGCAAATACCACGACAGAGCTACCGCTCTTTAGTTCGAAACCAAGATACTCCTAATTATCTTCTTCACTATAACCCTGCTCTTTGCACTGCTACACAGCAGTGGGTTTCTGCTACATTCTTTAGCCCTCCTGATATAAAGAGACCCTGACAAGATAAAAATGATGTAAGTCTTTTTAAATTTTTATGGGAATGTAGTGCTCCTGAAAGGTGCTATACTGACAGCACTGGGAATTAAAGTCCCTTAGTTATCCTAAGGACAGATGGAGGGCTGATTCTTTGCTAGGTTGAACTGGGGGCTTGGCTACCAGGGGGCTGGCTGCAGTTCCCTGATCCTACATTGTCTGGCTCTAGCATAAATTAGAGCTGCTGAAGAGAAGCTTTACCTTAAGCAACTAATTCTTAATGTCCCTCAGTGATCTTAACCAGTGGAAGATCAGGCATAGAGCAGCTCCACGCCACCACGTCCCACTCCTGCAATGCCCCCTCCCTCCCACTGGGATGGGATGGGGGAGGCTGCCTCTGCCAGTTTTATACTAATGGAAAACTTGTCTGCAGACAGCTACAGCCAGAATCCAGCCACTCTGCAGAGCAGCACAAAGTGGCTGGAGAAGATCAGAGAATCTGGCCACAAGTAGGGTTGCCAACTCTCCCATTTTGGCTGGGAGTCTCCTGGAATCGGGCTTGATCTCCTGGAGGCTACTGAAGCCAATCCAGGAGATTTTAGGCCACTAAAAGTCTGGTGGTGCAGCAGGGCTAAGGCAGGCTCCCTGGCTCTGCGCTGCTCCCGGAAGTGGCCAGCATGTCCCCATGGCTCCTAGGTGGAGGTGCAGCCAGGGTGTCCCCGCGCGCTACCCCCACCCTGAGCGCTGACTCTGCAGCTCCTATTGGCCAGGAACGGGGAATCGCGGCCAATGGAACCTGCAGGGGAGGTGCCTACAGGCAGGGGCAGCATGAAGAGCCACCTGGCACCCCCTCCTACACCCCAACCCCCTGCCCCAGCATCAGCCTGGAGCTCCCTCCCACACCCAAACTCCCTCCCAGAGCCTGCACCCCAACCCCCTGCCCCAGCCCATGAAAGTGAGTGAGGGTGGGGGAGAGTGAGCAATGGAGAGAGGGGGGCTGGAGTGAGCAGGGGAAGTGGCCTCCGAGAAGGGGCAGAGCATGGGGTGGGGCCTTGGGGAAGGGGTGGGGAAAAGGTGTTTGGGTTTGTGCAATTAGACAGTTGGTGACCCTAACCACAAGTACAGATAGTGAAAGTGGAAACATCCCTCAGACTCCCCCCATCAATGATCCACAACCCTGATGGAAGGGTTGAGAGGGTAGTTTCGTCTCCACACCTGAAATCAATATCTCTAGATAGCAGACTCTTTCGGGCCAGGACTGCCCTGTGTCTGTACAGTGCCTAGTGCAATGGTTAGTTTCACTTTCATATTCTAGTCATTTCCTGGTTCTCATGCACAACTATGCTGCTGTAGTATTTGTGTTCCAACACTGTGTAGGAATAGTTAATTAACTTAATCTAAGATTTTATTTTTTTATTTTATTTTCCTTTCCCCCCCCCAAAAAAAAGTCATTAAAATATTTCTTTTAATATTCAGGTTTGTAGAAACTTTAAAATCCATGCCATCCTCTTCACTGGAACCTGAATGCCTCATGTTTTCCTCTTTCTCCAGACTGACTGTTAAAGTTTGAGGCCCTTTCATCTTAAAAGTATGAACCCACAGCAGAACTGAGTTTCATCCACCTGTGCAACTAATGGTACAGAAAGGGAGATTGGAGAAAGAAATCCATCCTTCGTGTTATTGCCGTGTTTTCATTATCCGGTGCCATATACACGCATGTTGATTGGGCAAATGAGGGTGACAATAGTCCAGTACACAGAAGACAGCCTTACCTCCAAAAGTGATAAAAAACCAGAGGAACATTCAGCCCCAGGGTTAGCCATTCCTGAGCACACAAGAACATGATGCAGAAAAGGCTATGGATAGAATACTCAGGCAACACGAGCTGAAGAAAAGAAAAGGCAGAAGAGAACAGGTCTATCAGAAAAGCATCTCTGTGATTTTTATAGTTTAAAACAGCTTTTCAGTAGACTAAGCATATCTGCAAGTCTGATGGGTCTATGAGAGGCAATATGGTCTAAAGAAATGAGCACAGGATTGAATGCTGAGTTCTAATCTTGACTCCACTCCAATGACTTATTGAGAGACCCTGGATCAGTCACTTATCCTCTTCTTGCTTCAGTTTCCCCTGTCTGTCAAATGGGGATTATAATATTTGCCTATCTCGCTGGGGTGTTCTGAGAATAAATGAGTGAATGGTTACAAAGAGTTATTCCAAGGCTAAGTATTATAACTGAACCATTTGAAAAGAAAAGTGGAGATCTAGTACTGAAGTTTCACTTTTGTTTGGGATTTAAAGTGCCCTTGAAAAAAAAACCAGAAGATTGTTTTCAACTATTTCGATTTTCTATAACAGGATTAAATCACTGGGAGACTCATGTAGATATTAGAGAGCAGTTTGTGCCAAACTCTTGTGAGAAGGGAACCTTGAAAAGTCTCTCCCTAGTAACAACATGGCTCCAAGTGTCAGGGCTCTTTGGACCCAAGACGTGGGTCATTTCTCAGAGAGAGAAACTGGGTGGACATTAGAAACGCTCCTACCATCAACGCTGGTGGAAGTGAATAGGTAGCAACAGGGAAATAAAATTTTAAGGAAGAAAGGCTCCTGTAGACAAGACCATAGAGCCCTGTCACTATCTCTACTGCTTTTCCCCTTTCTTAGTTGGTCTTTTTCTCTAATTTTCTCAGATGGTCTTTTTTACAACCATAAAGATTCATTTGCCGACAGCAATCATTTCTCACCAGGCAGAAACCTTTGTAGGCATCTTGGCTTCATGTCTTGCAGTGTCTTGGAGCCCCCACAGCTAAGGTCAGGCTGCCCCACAAAAGGCATTTGGAGTTTGGTTGGTACTAGTTCAGCTGCCATAGGGACCCCCCTTTGGAGCTCTATCATGGTATTGTAATGGAGCCCAACCTTTCCCTTTTTTCGGAATCTTTTCATCTCGCAGTCACAGAACTTTTATTTATCTTTGGAACTTTTAACACATGTAGAGACATCTTATCCTGTGCCAGTAGCTTCAGTTCTAGTACCCTCAAAGCTCTATCTCCTCGGCCAGTGATCCTTAAACTTTAGTATTGGCAACCCCTTTCACACAGCAAACCTGTGGGTGCGACCCCCCCCTATAAATTAAAAACACACTTTTTTATATTTAACATTATTATAAATGCTGGAGGCAACGCAGGGTTTGGAGGTGGAGGCTGACAGCACGCGACCCGCCATATAATAACCTTGCGACCCCCTGAGGGGTCACGACCCCCAGTTTGAGAACCCCTGTCCTAGGCAGATGACAAATCATGGCCCAACTATACAGTTTGATTCCAGACTCAGGTAATTTATCGCTGCTGCTTTTTTCGCCTTCTTCAGAATTTGATTTATAGTATAACACTAACCTTTCTAGCAAGGGAGATTCATCACAGTCACAAATTGTAGATACAAAGTGCTTAATCGTGGACATATATCTGGCTAAGCACCCCAGCATTGAAAGTGGATTTCTTAGCAATCATAGAATCATAGAATCTCAGGGTTGGAAGGGACCTCAGGAGGTCATCTAGTCCAACCCCCTGCTCAAAAGCAGGACCCATCCCCAATTAAATCATCCCAGCCAGGGCTTTGTCAAGCCTGACCTTAAAAACTTCTAAGGAAGGAGATTCCACCACCTCCCTAGGCAATGCATTCCAGTGTTTCACCACCCTCCTAGTGAAAAAGTTTTTCCTAATATCCAACCTAAACCTCCCCCACTGCAACTTGAGACCATTACTCCTTGTCCTGGCCTCTTCCACCACTGAGAATAGTCTAGAACCATCCTCTCTGGAACCACCTCTCAGGTAGTTGAAAGCAGCTATCAAATCCCCCCTCATTCTTCTCTTCTGCAGACTAAACAATCCCAGTTCCCTCAGCCTCTCCTCATAAGTCATGTGTTCCAGACCCCTAATCATTTTTGTTGCCCTTCGCTGGACTCTTTCCAATTTATCCACATCCTTCTTGTAGTGTGGGGCCCAAAACTGGACACAGTACTCCAGATGAGGCTTCACCAATGTTGAATAGAGGGGGACGATCACGTCCCTCGATCTGCTCGCTATGTCCCTACTTATACATCCCAAAATGCCATTGGCCTTCTTGGCAACAAGGGCACATTGCTGACTCATATCCAGCTTCTCGTCCACTGTCACCCCAGGTCCTTTTCCACAGAACTGCTGCCTAGCCATTCGGTCCCTAAATCCATCCCCTAATCCATTCCCATATACCTGTTCTTAATAGCCTTTTTAGGGTTTTAGTCTTTTAAGTGATCCATTATCGGTAAAATGTACAAAACTGGTAAATCTGGAGGGAAACTGACCTCACTGACTTCTATGAGGCTACATGGACATAAGGCAAGGCAGGATTTGGCCACTGGAGACCAAAGTCCTCTGTTTATCCAGGGATCAGGATTGTCAGGGCCAGTAGCGGGGCAAGCTCCCCCCAACGCTTCTCGGAGAATGTGTCTGTGAAGAAAGTGGGAGGTATCTGTATTATTTGGGCCTCTCCTTTTGTCCCTCCAGGCCCATGAACATGATACAGTTCTGTGGTGACCTGGAATCCTACTTTCAACATCTCTGACTCAAGGAATATTTCCAACACACCTCTGAACAACATACTAGCCCACAGAATCCTTCCTACCAGCACTACAAAAAGAAGGATTCTGCATGGACTCCTCCTGAAGGTCGAAACAGACTGGACTTCTACATAGATTGCTTCCGTTGACGTGCAAGGGCTGAAATTGTGGAAAAGCAGCATCACTTGCCCCATAACCTCAGTCATGCAGAACACAACGCCATCAACATCTTGAGGAACAACTCTGACATCATAATCAAAAAGGCTGACAAAGGAGGTGCTGTCGTCATCATGGATAAGTTGGAATATGAACAAGAGGCTGCTAGGCAGGTCTCTAACTCCACATTCTACAGGCCATTACTCTCTCATCACACTGAGGTTTACCAAAAGAAACTACACCATCTGCTCAAGAAACTCCCTGAAAAAGCACAGGAACAGATCTGTACAGACACATGCCTAGAACCCCGACCAGGGGTATTCTATCTGCTACCCAAGATCCATAAACCTGGAAATCCTGGACGCCCCATCATCTCAGGCATTGGCACCCTAACAGTAGATTGTCTGGCTATGTGGACTCTCTCCTCAGGCGCTACGCTACCAGCACTCCCAGCTATCTTTGAAATTTGTTAGTCTCTAAGGTGCCACAAGTACTCCTCCTTCTTTTTGCGGATACAGACTAACACAGCTGCTACTCTGAAACCAATGAATATTATGTGTACCTCTGCATATATAATTGTCGTTATGCTGTTTGCTACCCAGTTTCAAAAGGTTAACTACTGAAGGAGCTCACCCTCAGCCTGGCAGACAATGGCTGAAGATAACCCACTGACTAGTACTTAAATACAGGTGTCAATTCCTTTGAAGTTTTACCTCCACAGTGCTCTGGTCAATAGGCTGGCTGGTAACTCTGGGGTGGGGGAGGGAAGAGGAAGGAACTCCAACTGGGGGAAATGAAACAAAGAATTGTGGAGGGGTTATAAACCTCAGTCCTGAAGTTGAGAGGGACACAGAAGGAGGCGGTGAGTGCTAGGGAGCAGACTGACCTTCATTCCCTGAGGCTGAGGAGTCTTGGATAAGTTAGATGTAACCTTTAGGTAAGACAAAGGCATGTAGGCTGCGTGTTGTTTTAACTCTTTTCTCCAAATGCTGCATTCCTTTAGATGTATATCAAGAATATTTTGTTTTGAAGAAGCTGATCTGAGTCACTGAGTCCCCTACTGGTCACAGCTCCCAAAGGGGATCCATGCAGGCAGCCAAACATAGTCAGGCCTGCAGACTAATCATCTTTGGTACACAGGATGCTATAGCCTGGAGATGGCGAGTCAGGGGACTCCGCCCTGAGAGAAGTGAAAGTGCAAGACCTGTCACTTCACAGGGTGTCCAGAGAGAAACGGAGAGAGAGGTCAAAGGTACAGCTGGTCCTGAACCATAACAGTGCCCAGGGATGCTGGAACAATTTGTGGTACTGAGTACCATTGAACCAAACGGTAAACCCTGTATATAATGGAAACCACTTCAAGGTGGGGGCGGGGAAGGGGGAGTGGCAGGACTCCCAGACCCCTAGTTCCACCACCTATGACAATGCCTTAGCTCTAAGCTGGAGGAATCATCCTAGGGCCTGAGCCAATGCCCAATGAATTTAATGTAAATTTTCAATTGACTTCAGTGGGCACTGGATTGGGCTCCTAGAAAGGAAAAGGTTTGTTCAAAATCCAAGTCCACTCAGTCCTTGCCATCTCTTCCAAGACAGTCCATTCTGGTGGTAGTTTTTCTGATGTGGGTGACCTGTTCATTAGGAATTAGGCTGAGAGCACTAACTCATTTCATACAGACCACACAGCAGCTGTCAGAAGGTACCCACTTTAGGATACATCTGATCTGCTCTTAATTTGAACCGGTGACCTAGGAAAGGAAGCCTCCAAATTCCATTACTAATTGGTCTTGAATAATGTAGTCCCTGAGTGAATGGTGTTTCACGGTTTCTTTCTCAAATCATGGTGACTGTTATATAGACCAGACACCACAATATGCAATTCTAGGAAAATTCAAGGTACCAAGATGATAGATTTAGCGACAGTAGCCCTGGAACATTCCAACAGCCAAATTCTGCACTCAGTCACATGTATGTAACCCCACAGGGTTGCAGATAAAATTTAGTCTCAAGTGATGACCGCTGGACACAGCTTTGGCATCTTTTGAAATAGGTGCTAGGGTATGGGACTGGAGGAGAAAACTGTCAAAGTAAAGCAACTGGTAAGACACTGCTGCTGTTGGGCTGCTCTGGGCCCTGCTGCTTGATGAACAGCAGTGGTGATGTAGTAGCCCAGGAATGCTGCCTGCTGACATTCACCAGAGGGAAGACCTTGAAGGGAAATCTGAGAAGAAGATCAACAGCTTGCAGGACCAAAGTTCATGAGCAGAAACACAGGTTGGTACAATGCATGGAAGCAGAGGTAAGGAAAATGCATTATATCCTACTGTTATTTAAGTAGTTTAGGGTAAGTTTGTGTTTTGGTCTATTGAATATAATTTGTTAACTTTATGAAAAAGATGCTAATCCCTTAATCAAAACCCATCATTTGTACCAGGTGCCCTTACAACAATTACAACGTACAATTTAATATAGACAGAAAAAAAATCGCTCATCTCATCATAAATACCTAATCTCCCAGTGCACCAGACAATGAATACACCCACACACACACACGTACGTACTCTCCTCCTCAGAATTCTAAGAGAAAATAGAACCTTGCAGCAACTCCAGGAGTTTACAGATCTGGGCTCTGCTGGACTATGGCACAGGAAGGTGACTTTCAGAGTCAGTCTCCCTTACAGACAACACCCTCATTTTCCTCGCAACTTGAACTCCCCCACGGATCAAAATTGCAGCAGTTGAGCTACCTCACAGCTGAGGCAGTCTCTCAGGTAGTTCAATCCCAAACCATTGGGCTTCTTGTTTTCTGTATATATGTTGTTGTTGTTCTGTTTACAAAACATCCATGGCTTTTTATATAGTTATTTGCCCTTTTGTCATTATTCTATTGCATTGGAATTGATCTTTCTTGTATGTTACCACACTTATAGCACATTACATCATTTTCATGGGAAATGAATATTCTAACTTGGTCCACTGTTGAATAATGCCATGTTTGAACAGACACAGAAGACAGATTATAGTAGTTACAACTGGAAAAGTGTAGTGGTGGCGGAATAAATATTACATAACCTTCTTTGTTATTAATGGATCCTGCACCTATTTGGAAAATCACCTGTCACAGCCAAGTCAGACCGTTCAACCAGTTATTGCTAAGTCACTCACTTAAGTGCTAAGAATCTGATACTACTTAGAAGCCCTTAGCTCACAGCTAATGCCCCCAAATATCCCAGAGCAACAGGAAACCCCACAATTTTTCCACTTCTCGAGGAGGACCCACTCCATCCCTGTGAAAGTCTCCCCCTCTCCACATTATTACTTGTCTTACACCTCCAATTTCAAAAGCCCTTCATACCAGGCACCATTCCTTCTTTCAGAGAATGGCCAGATGGGATTCCCTTCCAAGCCCATCCACGCCATTCTTTATCCAGCTGTTAACTGACATAAACTCTCCTGCTCCCTCTAGAGGCTGAGCCTGCATCCTGAGGAATAAAAGGAGAAAGGACATTGAACCGGAAGCTAGGTCTCCTTCATGTGACACAAAACTGTTCATTAGCCAAGTGGAAACAAGTCTGTTTACGTTAAGAATAGATCAGTCCTTTTCCATCCACATAGCAGCAACAAGCAACTGCAAATGATGCATATGCATAAAATCTATCAAAGACCCAAATCTGGGCCTGATGTAATAGGGTGTAACTCCATCAGTGGTGCTGCATCAGTTTATACCAAGTCTGTGTTTGGCCTAGAGACTCTTTTTCCTTCCACCCACTGTAACTTGAACTCTTTTTATCCTCCACACTGCAGGAACAGTCAGTGGATGGACAACATCCAGGTCATAGAATCATAGAATGTCAGGGTTGGAAGGGATCTCAGGGGGTCATCTAGTCCAACCCCCTGCTCAAAGCAGGACCAATCCCCAACTAAATCATCCCAGCCAGGGCTTTGTCAAGCCTGACCTTAAAAACCTCTAAGGAAGGAGACTCCACTACCTCCCTAGGTAACCCATTCCAGTGCTAAAGGTCCCCCGAAACCATCTCCTTTGGGAGTCTGGAGATGTCTGAAGCACCTCCCTGATGAGGTCTGTGCTGAGAAGTTTGCAATTTTTTCCACATGATCACTTACTAAAGCTGAGTGGTGGAATTTGTCTGCATTCATGCCAGTGGAAGAAGGGGGGGGGAGCGGAATCCATGGTTTTCAGAGGAGAGAGTTAATTTAATTTCACTTTAGAGTCCATCTTAATAGAGCTCACCCAGTACGAGCAGGGTTTATCGAGAAATATCAACTGCCAGATTAAAGCCTTTGTGAGAATAATAACAAGTGATCACCCTATTTGACAGCTATTAAATTGTGCTACTTGCAAGCTATAGACCAAGCTGGAAGAATTCAGTGCAAACTAGTGGAAGAAAATGAACTGGATTATACAGAAAAATAGTGGCACTTTGGAAGTGTGTGCGTTGCTCTGGAATGGGCACACATCCAGAATGCATGCACTGTAAATGTTTGCTCCCTTTATCACAGGCACCGAGATGCTTGGTGAATTGTGTATAAACACACCACATTGTATACACATATTACGTTTTAGCATTTTCAACGGTCTCAAATATTTTATTCAAGTGCAAGTTCCCCTCTTGTCACACCCACACCTGTCTGGGTGTCTCTCCAACCCACTTTAAATGACGCAAGTGTAGGGTGACCATATGTCCTGTTTTGGCCAGGACAGTCCCTTTTTTAAGCCCTGTCCCAGGCATCCCAACATTTTTGGCAAAACTGGGCGTTTGTCCCGTTTGCTCTTGTCGACTGATCATCAGTTGGCAAAAGCAAACTGACAAATGCACAGTTTTGCCAAAAAAGTGGGATGTGACCCCTTGGGGCCATGGAGGAATTTGCAGGGGAGCAAGCGGCAACACCAGCCCCATGCAGGAGAAAGGGCTCAGGTAAGCAGCTTGGGCCAGGCCGACACTGCAGGCAGCAGGGGGTCTTGGGCCAGCCCCATGTGTAGGGTTGAGAGGGCAGCCTTGGGCCAGCCCTGTGCCAGCAGGCAGTGCGGGTGGAGCCCTCAGCCTGGTCCTGCATGTGGTGGTGGGGGGGGGGCCCTCAGGTCAGCCATGTGAAGTAGGAAAATTTCCTTTGGGAAAATATGGTCACCCTACCCAAGCAACACAGCTTCCACCACTTTCTTTGGGAGGCTGCAAAACATGGTTGGCACTAAGAACAGGTTTGACCAAGGCCCCTGGGTTGCATGCTTACAAAGTCCATACTGAGTCCATGACAAGATTTATAGCTTCCCTCCTCCAGCAGAATCCCCAAGAGAGTGCAGGTGACATCAACACCAGCTTTGTTTTCAAGTAATTCGGCAATAGTGACAAAGGCTGGGCTGGCAGCCCTGGAGACTGAAGTCTTCTAATTATCTGCAGTATAAGTACATGCCTCGGGAACAGAGGTGCACGCTTCCTTGCACTGCCTCACCAAGGTGCCTCAGTCATAACCAGGCAGGACCTGGTTATGGGGCAAGAGGATGATTCAGTCCCCAAACCCATCCAGTCTTTGGCCATTTCCAAGATTGGCAGCAAGACTGACAATTAGTACCACATCCATTCATTAGGAACTTGGAAACCACCATCTCATTCATTTCACAGACAAGCTCATATTGATGAAAGGGCCTCAGGGATCAGTAAAATGATGTTCAGACATCTGCCTTTCAGGCCACATCCCTGGGGTCTGCCTGAGGTTGGCAGTTTCATGAACATCGAGTAACGTGCTCACAAGAAAGACACCGACAGGTCTCAAGTACAATCAATGTCCACCTGAGGAGGCAGAAGCCCAATGGGAAAGTGAGCACGAGCTGTAACACTATCCAACCTATTTAACAGGAAGAGGTGTTAACTCAGTCCACTTTACCTATTGTATTTATTGTACCTATTTGCATAGAGCCTCTACTTTGAGGGATTAAGAGTCTGATCCTGACTCCACTTAAACTTACATTGAACTCAATGGGAAGAGAACCTAAATCTTTTGTTTGGATAATATGCAAACTTTTATTTTCTTCACATCAAACAAATATGCCAGGTTAGAGATTCAAAGTTTGTCAGTAACTTGTACACAGCTCATCAGAGAATCAGCTGTATAATTATGTTCCTGAGAGCTGCTTAGGAGCCTGTTCTCAGGAGGCCATTAGAAGCAGAGTGGTTGCTAACACTTATTTTTTGTCACAACTTTGTTCCTATATTGCTCTATTATCACTGCAAGGAGACATATTTAAAAGAATCCATTCTGGCTTGCTGTGTGATGAGTATTGGAGAAAGCAGACACGAGCAATAGCTCAGAGGACCTACAGACATTCGCACTGGGGTGATTAACATTGTCTTGAGTTAGAACTGAAGAATATGCGCTGAACACATGAAGAGAGGACCAAGAAGTGAAGCTTTTCACAGTGCCAGATGACAATAGAGATAGCAAGTGTCCCTAAGTCTGGATGCTCATTACATGAATTGCACATCTGGGCCAGAAACCAGGAATCCCTTCTAGTCATGGCAGAGGCATGGAGTAAGGACATAGATGACAAGGTGAGGCACTGATGGGACATGGTAGGCCAGGAGATGGAGGACATGGAATGGGTGCGTTGCAGTGCTTAATTTGTGCCAGGGCTGATCCATGACACCTCTAAGCTTGCTGTGTCAGTTATGAAAGTAAAATAATTGCTTGAGCCCCAGCACCTGTTTCATCACAAATTAAGTACTAGTGTGCAGGGCACTGGGGTAGGGCGTGCATGGGTGCAGGTGGCTGGGGGCGGTATGGAGGGGAACAGGGAGAGGGAGTGTCATTTATCCATGTTAAAATGTTGAAACACTTCAAATTTTGTGTGTGTAAAACTTAAAACACTTACAATTTTCAGCGTAGACAAAAACTCAAGTTGAGTAGGACCCTACTCCCTGTGAGTGGTCCCAGTGAAGAAAATGGGATTACTCATGGAATAAAATGCTAGTCAGTGAGTAAAGATGAAAGAATTTGGCTCTTGATAAAAAACATATTAAATCACAAGTAGGCTCCCAAACTGCATTTCTATTAAAGAAGCTTAACAAGAGACCAAACCAAAGGTGGACTGCCCAGTGTAAACAAATGGGAGTGACAGCAAATGAGGAAGTATTATATGCCAGTGTGGAAATAGCTGTATCCCTTAACTCTTTATTTTCAGACTTCCCAGATTTTTTTAATGGTGTCTAAGTTTTGTAAAAAAAATCAGAACATTGATTCTGGGGTGGTAGCCGGACTCCACTGAAAAAGACTGCCAACTTTAACTGTATGAGTTCTTGTTAGCATTGTATAACATTTACTCTACTACGCCTATAAGGCATAGGTATAAAATAAGTGTTTATTAATAAAATAACTATTAACCTCAATAAATAACCATTAACCTCAATCCTTCTGATAAGGAAAGAGGGACAAACACTCTGATCTTAGTTGGTGATCTTTCCATAATGTTATCTGCCTCCCCAACCCTCTACCTGGAGATGCCTCCAACCTGGGTGAGGGTGGAATTAACGGTCTCAGACTCTCTATTAAAGGACTGTATTTTGTTTAGCACCTTAATCCTTGCAACAAACATTTTAAAAAAGGAGGATGGAGAAAAGCAATATTGAGTCATTTAAGAGAGTGATCATGCTAATTGCACTTCCTCCTCTCTCCACTGTGGAATATCAGAGCTAATTTTGATTTCATTAGAAGTCTAGTTATAGGCTGCTGAGCTCACTTTGGGCTGACAGTGCACCAGCACTGGGGCTCCCCTACTACAAGCTGAATTCACCTAAGAGCTGAAATCACTGAGTGTTGTGTTAAGTAGTGGGGGAGCCTGAAGATATATTGTGGAGCAGTTCGACGCGGAGCAGTGTGTGGATGGCAGGAGCTGCTTGTGGGCCGTGGAGCGGAGCGAAGGAGTTCGTGGGGCGGCTGGCGGAGCGGAGTGCAGCTAAGCGAAGGAGTTCGTGGGGTGGCTGGCGGAGCGGAGTGGAGCGCAGCTGAGCGAAGGAGTTCGTGGGGCGGCTGGCGGAGCGGAGCGGAGCAAAGGAGTTCGTGGGGCGGCTGGCGGAGCGGAGTGCAGCTGAGCGAAGGAGTTTGTGGGGCAGCTGGCGGAGCGGAGTGCCGCTATGGAGCTATGGGGCGGTCAGCTTCAGATCACGTAAGGTGCCTCTTACCCCCGTCCCATTTCCATCCAGGTTGGGAGGTAAAGCTCCGCAGATAAACTTTCGAACTCTGGGGCTGCCCTGACCAGGGACAGAGACTTTTGGGGCATTGGACTTTTGGGACTTTGGGTGATTTGGGATTGCTGGACTCAAGAACCAAAGGGAAAAGGGCATGCCCCAGTTTGCCTGGGGTGGGGTTGTTTTTGCTCATGGGTTGTGTTATGAATCCTGTTGGTGGTGTTTCCCCAACATAATGCCACATTGTTTCTCTCTGTTATTAAAAGGCTTTTGCTACACTCAGACTATGTGCTTGCGAGAGGGGAAGTATTGCCTCTTGGAGGCGCCCAGCGGGGGTGGTATATATTTGTCCCAGGTCACTGGGTGGGGGCTCGAGCCGGTTTGCACTGTGTTATTGGAATGGAACCCCTAGATATTGAACCCGGCCCTTGTTGCTGCCAACTCTGACGGGCAGAAGGGTTACAGTTACAATCTGAAATGGAATAAAGAGGACATAAATAGGCCAGTGTCAAACTATAACTATGAGTCAAAATCAGTGTAAGCAAGCTCAGTTCCATTGACTTCAATGGAGTTACAACAGCTTATATCAGTTCTAGATTTGGCCCATTAGTATGAGAAGTGGCTCTGGAGCAAGTTCTCCCATCCTTCCTGAATTTTGATGAAGCTTAATTCCAAGTGTTGCAACTGGCCCAAAGCAAAAGCCTGTATCTGAAAACCTCTCACTGTCTTTGGATCTGGGTCTGGCCATCAGACCCTGCAGCAACCCTGACTTTACACTGTGGAGTATACCAGAAAGACTTGGCCAGCTATGTGGATTGCAGAGGGAGCACGATAATGGAAATGAAGTTCATGTAGGTGCATAAACCTGCAGAGTCCAAACCACTTTCAAAATATCTCATTTGCTTTTCCTATTCCCTCCCACATCCCCTGCAGGGAGATAATGCTCCCTCCAGATCTTGGAAACATCTTTCCCCAAGTTGTGCAAACTGGTGACAATCCTGCTGTTTATATAAACTGCAAATTGTTCCATTTCTTCTCTGACTAACAAGAGACTCTCTACAGAAACAGTCTAAAAATAAATTATGCATAAGGCATGATTTCCATGAGCTAGCTGAAAATTTTGTACTAATGTATTTTTAACCTACTTGAAATCTTATTTTCAATGGTGTAAGACTAACAAAGTTACACCCCATTAGAAGTGTTTTAAACATGTTATTAGAACTAGGGTGACCAGATAGCAAGTGTGAAAAATCGGGACAGGGGGTAGGGGGTAAAAGGTGCCTATATAAGAAAAAGCCCCAAATATCAGGACTGTCCCTATAAAATCGGGGCATCTGGTCACCCTAATTAGAACTATCTTTAAGGCCAAGAGAAACATTGGTTTTACAAAGTAAGGAAAAAGAGGCTGCATTGTCAGCCCTGGAGACAGAAGTGCAATATTGACAGAACGTGCACAACAAGTATGGTGGAACTGCAAGCTTCTCCACATGGCCCTGCTGATCTACTGCAGAGCTGACCAACACCATGAGGGGCAAGAGGATACTACACTCCCTATGCCTATATACAGTCCTTGGAGTCTCTGCTGATAGTCTGCAAAAGGACTAATTGTGAGATGGCGGTTTTGTGGACTCCTGCCCACTAAAACCTGGGCTGAGACCATTCTAGCAACATAGTCTCGGGGTTTTGCACAGCACACATCACCAAAGTATCTAAACACTGAAAACCACCAAGTAATTTCACACCCACGAGCCATCAATCAGACTATAATAATTGTAAGTCAGTACAGAGCTGGGCTGGATTAGAATGGGTGTCCTAAAGATGAAAGGTCCCATGCGCCATTATCAAATCCCTAAGACATCAACTCCCCAAAAAGCAGCAAACATTTTCAGTTATTATTTATAAACTAAAAGGAAATGTAGCTTTCTGCTTGCTAACAGAAAGTTGATACCATAATCAGGGGGAACAGAAACTGAAAGTTCTTGCCCCAAATTCTTCCAGGATCTATTTTGGACAAATCACTAAACTGAGAGCTTAAAAAACAGCTAAGAAAATTAAAAGAAAGCATATCAGAGAGATTCCAGGCTATCATTAAGAAACTTACAAAAGTAAGCAATTAAAAATCAATATAGAATTACACTGATGATCAATGAACCAGAAGAACACGATCTAATTAGCTAGTATTACAAGCAGCTCAGGATGCAGCATTCTCCAGAGACAGCCTTTTTGCAACATATGCAGACAGACCTGAGACTAAACCAGGCAGCACCCAATCCTGTGAAAGGTACTGAATGCTTAATATCTATTGAAGCATCCTTGTGGGAGGCACTCAACACACTGCAGGCTCATGCTGGCTTGGAGAGGCAGTGGAGTTTAGTGGGTAGTGCAGTAAACTAGCACTCAGAAGATGTTGATTGCTATTCCCGGCTTTGCTGTGTAACCTTCGACAAGTCACTTTGGCCTGGCTCTACTTAGGTGCCCAAGTTCTGTTTTAGGCACCACTGTGATACACAAAACTCCTGCTTGGCTGCCGTCTAACCCTATAGGCACCTAAACTCACTTTGTGCTTAATTATTTGCAGTAAAAGTTCCCTAGGTGCCTATGTTTCTGCCCCTGAGCATGTGCACAGCTGCCTCACCATAGGGGTCTGGATGGGTATCACCTGCCTGAACTGCAGAGCGATCCACAAAATGTTCCCCTGCCTAACTTACGTGTGAGGCCTGATCCAGTAGTTGTACTCAGAGGCTGCTTAACTCCACACAAGACAGGGTGGGAAGGAGGAAGCCCTCTCTTATAACCCTTAGCCCAGTGGTTAAGGATGTGGGAGACCCCAATTCAAGCTCCCCTCACCCCAGTGAGAAGGAATTTCAACAGGGATCTCCCATCTCTCAGATGAGTGCTCTAATCACTGGGCTATAGTGTCAGTCTCTCTCTCTCTCTCTCTCTCGCTCAATTATTTAATTCAAATGGAACAATTTCAATATGAGAGACTGAGAGGCCCCACATCAGATTATCCCATAGTCCAGTGGCTAGAACACTCACCTGACAGGTGGCTGAGCCCTGTTTAAATCCCTTCTGCCCCTCAGGGCAGAGAAGAGACTTGAACAGGAGGTCTCCCACTTCCTGGGCAAGTACCCTAACTATTAAGCTAAAGGGAGCATCTCTTCCCTGGCTCGTTTTATTTGGAGATAGGCAACCTCTGAGCAAGCCTACCAGATCGGGCCTGCATGCATATTAGGCAGAAAAACACACATCTTTCCCTGTTCACTGATCACTAGCAGAACTCAGCACCTCCCTGTAGCTGGCCTTAGGTGCCTACCTCCATAAGAGAGGCAGGGCTTTGCACACACCACTCTCCTCAGCATCTCCCATTGGCTAGCTTAGGTGGCTCCCTACCTAGTGTGCTGGGTTTTGTGGATTGCATTCTAAAGTGCCTCTTTCTCCCCAGGCATTGCATAGGGAGCCTAGCACTTAACTTGGGCTTTGTGGGTCACAGTGCTGTTCCAGTGATTTTCTAGGTGTCTAAGTCCCTTTGTCAGCCTTCCTACCTCTGTTTCGTCTCCCACCTTTTATCTGTCTTGTTTATTTAGATAGTTCCTGCCCTGAAAAGCACACAATTTCTTACTATGTGTTTGTATAGCACCTAGCTCAAAGGAGCCTTGTTCTTTGTTAGGATCTTGATGCACTCCTGTAATACAAATAATAAGAATTAGGCTTTCATGTTAAACATGTTAAACACTTCTGCCAATGATCCATTTCAGTACCTCAGCCTGCCAAGGACTACCATAAATAATGGGAGCAAAAATGAAAGGGAAATGTAAATAATAACAATGGCAACCCAGAAGTTAGAAAGAAAACGTTCTTACATATGCTATTCATCCACACCCTGACCAAAGCAGAATTGTTCCCGACAGTATATTTACCCAACATTTTTGTAGGCTGCTAGATAGGTAAAAGTTTCTGGTTATTCCTTGAATCAAATAGGAGATAGTAACAAAGTGCTCAAGTGAGCACCTCGGTGAATAAGACCACACACACAAAACACTTGTTAATCAATTGCATTAAGATTTTTTCAGGTAATCAAATAGTTTAAGAAAGTCTTTGTGGTCCCAGTCACAGAGTAGATACTTAAGACCAATCCAAACCTGTCAAGGAATCAGGATTCCTGAAAAGGTTTAAAATAGTATAAACCCACTTCAGGGAAAATGGCTTAGCTGGTCAGTCCTTATTAGGGCCCGACCCTTGTTAAAAGTAGAGATGAGCCTGAAATCAGATCCAAACACAACCTGAACTTTGGGAAAGTTTGGGTCTGCAGCTGTATTTTATGTCTGACACCTTCCTCAAACTATGGCCTCAACTAAAACCCTAGACGGAAAGATCCCTGAACAGATCTGAGCTTCAAGTTTGTAACAAAAACTGAAACCAGGCACATTCATCGTGGTTTGGGGTTTTAATGTCAACATTTATTTCAACTCAGCACAATAAATACAGATGAGTCCAGGCTGTCAAGTTCAGAGAGGGATTCAAACTTCCCTGAAGTTTTGGGGTGTTCACAGCTGGAGTGTCAGTATGCTCCATCATTAGAGAAAGTGGTTGGGCATGGACTTTAGATCTGAACTCAAATTTCCCTACATCCGCAGCTATTCAGATCATGTTTTGTGATTCAAGGCCATCTCTAGCTAGAACCATTTTACAATTGTGCTTCAAAGTTAGAAGCAAATGGTTTAAATACCCAAGAAAATAATATATGAGATGATAAATATTTTAAAACTTTAAAATTATAATACTGATTCAAATCACTTTATGTGCAGCAGTGTCTGCTAGGGCGGAAGCTTCTATCTGTATTGTCTTATAAGGACACGTAAGCTATTAAAATGTGAACTGAATGATTGCCCAAATAGCTCCAGCACAGTTCGTACTAGCAGAGGTTATTCTTCATAACTAATTTACATTGCCCCTTGATGTGAGTTTTAGCTACCAATCACACAGCAGGAGGAGCCTCCTGCAGGGTTTCCTGCTGCCCAGCTGGTGAGTCAGACTCAGCGGTGTCATGATATTCATGAGGTATGAAAGAGAAACGCATTAGGTATGCCAGGAAATATAGAAGGCATCAAGAAGCCACTAACAAGGATGCAGTCTTTGGACTCTAACAAGAGTGGACAAAGTGCATATACTCCAGCTTTGTTACAATCTCCGTCAATGGAAGCGATTCATGTAATGCCATTTTCTGTTCTCATTATGGTCTTTGTCCTAGGAACAATTTATCAAAACTCAAAATGCATCCTACATTGTTCTGTGAAATATCACAGCAAGTTCTGCTACTGCCACAGACTTAATTTACCTGATTTTCACTGGCCAACAATTCAGTCTCCCCCTCTAATGACAAAGGCACCTAAGCGGCAAGAAGGAAATTTTTACTATTCATTAGAGCAGGAGACAGCACCGGCTGTGTTTCAAACCTGGCAGTGAAGACAATGCAAGATTCTCTCTCTAAAGCAGACCTATCTTTACAGTATGGCTATGCTTATTAATCCCTGTCTAAATTAGGAACTGGTTCATTTTTAATCAGTGCTGAAAATGATTTATAGTGCTACTAAAGGTAGGGGTATAGTTTCTATTCCCAGCTTTGCAACTGAGGCCTGTTCTGTACTTAAAAATTAGGTCTATCTAGCTATGTTGCTCAGGGTTGTGAAAAATTTCATGCCCTGAGTACCGTGGTTACGTCGACCAAACCCACGGTGAGACACACCTAGGTTGATGGAAGAATTCTTCTGTAGAGGTAGATACTGCCTCTCGGAGAGGTGGATTAACTACATCAATGGAAAAACCATCAACGTAGGAAGCTTCTACACTATAGTGGTGTAGCTGCAGCTGTGCCAATGTATCATACACACGGCCTGATTTGTTGGGCTTGTTTACACTAGATTTTAGGCTGTGTCTACACTGGGATTTTTCAGATCCATAATTCCCAATTGGTGCAGTTCCACAAGTTGTAGCTACTTTGGTGGATTTAGTATAGACAGAGTTGAAACCCTATAGGGTGGTAAAATCATATCTGATCACCCAAGCCCTGTCTACAGTACATCTTCCACCATTGAGGCAGCTACACTGCCCAAGAAGCTTGCCTTTCCCCAAGAAAGGGGAAAAAATTCATAGGCAGGAGTTGTAGACCAAGCTGGATGAGCAAGCATCTTAGAGAGGTAATTAAGAAAAAGCAGAAAGCATATAGGGAGTGGAAGAAGGGAGGGATCAGTAAGGAAAGCTACTTTATTGAGGTCAGAATATGTAGGGATAAAGTGAGACAGGCTAAAAGTCAAGTAGAGTTGGACCTTGCAAAGGGAATTAAAACCAATAGTAAAAGGTTCTATAGTCATATAAATAGGAAAAAAACAAAGAAAGAAGAAGTGGGACCGCTAAAAACTGAGGATGGAGTGGAGGTCAAGGATAATCTAGGCATGGCCCAATATCTAAACAAATACTTTGCCTCAGTCTTTAATAAGACTAAAGAGGATCTTAGGGATAATGGTAGCATGATAAATGGGAATGAGGATATGGAGGTAGACATCACCATATCTGAGGTAGAAGCGAAACTCAAACAGCTTAATGGGGCTAAATCGGGGGGCCCAGATAATCTTCATCCAAGAATATTAAAAGAATTGGCACAAGAAATTGCAAGCCCATTAGCAAGAATTTTTAATGAATCTGTAAATTCAGGGGTTGTACCATATGATTGGAGAATTGCTAACATAGTTCCTATTTTTAAGAAAGGGAAAAAAAGTGATCCAAGTAATTATAGGCCTGTTAGTTTGACATCTGTAGTATGCAAGGTCTTGGAAAAAATTTTGAAGGAGAAGGTAGTTAAGGACATTGAAGTCAATGGTAAATGGGACAAAATACAACATGGTTTTACAAAAGGTAGATCGTGCCAAACCAACCTGATTTCCTTCTTTGAGAGAGTAACAGATTTTTTAGATAAAGGAAATGCAGTGGATCTAATTTATTTAGATTTTAGTAAGGCGTTTGATACTGTGCCACATGGGGAATTATTAGTTAAATTGGATAAGATGGGCATCAATAGGAAAATTGAAAGGTGGATAGGGAATTGGTTAAAGGGGAGACTACAACGGGTCCTACTGAAAGGTGAACTGTCAAGTTGGAGGGAGGTTACCAGTGGAGTTCCTCAAGGATCAGTTTTGGGACCAATCTTATTTAATCTTTTTATTACTGACCTGGGCACAAAAAGTGGGAGTGTGCTAATAAAGTTTGCAGATGATACAAAGCTGGGAGGTATTGCTAATTTAGAGAAGGACAGGGATACCCTACAGGAGGATCTGGATGACCTTGTAAACTGGAGTAATAGGAATAGGATGAAATTTAATAGTGAGAAGTGTAAGGTCATGCATTTAGGGATTAATAACAAGAATTTTAGTTATAAGCTAGGGACGCATCAACTAGAAGTAACGGAGGAGGAAAAGGACCTTGGAGTATTGGTTGATCATAGGTTGACTATGAGCTGCCAATGTGATATGGCTGTGAAAAAAGCTAATGTCGTCTTGGGATGCATCAGGAGAGGTATTTCCAGTAGGGATAAGGAGGTTTTAGTACCGTTATATAAGGCACTGGTGAGACCTCACCTGGAATACTGTGTGCAGTTCTGGTCTCCCATGTTTAAGAAGGATGAATTCAAACTGGAACAGGTACAGAGAAGGGCTACTAGGATGATCCGAGGAATGGAAAACTTGTCTTATGAAAGGAGACTCAGGGAGCTTGGCTTGTTTAGCCTAACTAAAAGAAGGTTGAGGGGAGATATGATTGCTCTCTATAAATATATCAGAGGGATAAATACCAGAGAGGGAGAGGAATTATTTAAACTCAGTACCAATGTGGACACAAGAACAAATGGATATAAACTGGCCACTAGGAAATTTAGATTAGAAATTAGACGAAGGTTTCTAACCATCAGAGGAGTGAAGTTTTGGAATAGCCTTCCGAGGGAAGTAGTGGGGGCAAAAGATCTATCTTGCTTTAAGATTAAACTCGATAAGTTTATGGAGGAGATGGTATGATGGGATAACATGGTTTTGGTAATTAAATATTCATGGTAAATAGGCCCAATGGCCTGTGATGGGTTTTTAGATGGGGTAAGATCCAAGTTACCCGGGAAAGAATTTTCTGTAGTATCTGGCTGATGAATCTTGCCCATATGCTCAGGGTTTAGCTGATCGCCATATTTGGGGTCGGGAAGGAATTTTCCTCCAGGGCAGATTGGAAGGCCCTGGAGGTTTTTCGCCTTCCTCTGTAGCATGGGGCACGGGTCACTTGCTGGAGGATTCTCTGCTCCTTGAGGTCTTCAAACTACAATTTGAGGACTTCAATAGCACAGATATAGGTGTGAGGTCTTTTTTAGGAGTGGTGGGTGAAATTCTGTGGCCTGCATTGTGCAGGAGGTCAGACTAGATGATCATAATGGTCCCTTCTGACCTAAATATCTATGAATCTATGAATCTATGAATCTACACTGATGATAGCAATGGTGGGAACTCTATCACAGAAAAAGCTTCAGCAAGCACTGGCATATTAATCATTGTATTGCCTAAACTGGTACTGAGCAGGATGAGTTCACAAGATAGTTAAAACACCAGCAGCTTATTTACACTAGGGTTGCCACCACATCTGTTATTGGTGGAGCTGAACTATGGTAGCAATTTTGGGAAATTTTAGGAGTAAAAAAACTAGTGTAGCTTTCTCTTCTGGCTGTCATTTAACCCCATGAACTATTCTTCAGACAAGGCAAGGCAGTGAGTTAGTGCACTAATCTTTCACCTCTGGGAGTCAAGACCTCTGGATTCTAATCTCTGCTCTGCCAGTGAGTTGCTAGGTGACCTCCTTGTACCAGTTATTTAACATTTCTGTGCCTCAGTTTTGCCAACTGTAAAATGGGGCTAATGATAATTACCTACCTCACAAGGCTGTTGTGAGAAATGAATGTTTGCAAAGTGTCTTGAGATCTTCCAATGGAGTGCACTGGAAGAAGTGCAATGTATCATCATTATGGGCCTCTCACCCCTAGAAGTGTTCCATCCAGGTTATGGCTCAGGGACATTGGTAGGGCAGTGTGGTGAACCTAGCACTACTGCTTTCCGTGCTCTATCTTTTCTGTGGAAAAGCGATAGTAAATTACAAAAGAGGACTTTAGTCTCCAGGATTGTCTTATACAAATACACCAAAAATAAAAAGAAAGATACAACGTTTATCTTTCAATTGTAAACCCCCTCCCCAAAACCTATTTTTCTTTTTTTCTTTTTTTTCAATTATCTGGAACATCTCTGAGGGCAAATGTCCCTCTCAAAGTCACTTTGTGGTTACAGGTTTCAGAGTAGCAGCCGTGTTAGTCTGTATTCGCAAAAAGAAAAGGAGGACTTGTGGCACCTTAGAGACTAACCAAGTTATTTGAGCATAAGCTTAGCTCACGAAAGCTTATGTTCAAATAAAATTGGTTAGTCTCTAAGGTGCCACAAGTCCTCCTTTTCTTTTTGTGGTTACAGTTGCTTTGACCCTGGAAATTTGCAGTGTTCCCTGTTGCTCTTTCTGAATTTACAAACAATAAATAAAAGGATAAAGATCTGACTCAGCATGTCTCTAATCCTGCAGCTCCAGAGATATTATGTTTGACTTAGCATAAATGCTTTCTTTACAGCTGTAGGAAAGGCGAAAGATCTGTCTCTTATAAATCTTAGTTCCCTTCCACACAGACTCCAATTCCAGTTCTGCTTCTCATATCCCTATCTTGCTTGAAGTTAACTAGGTTTAAAAACAAACCCGCAATCATTTTTCGAGTAGAGTCATTTTTATTGCTCATGAAAGGGTGGGTGTGAACAAACTGGGGTCTGGAGCTTATCTGCTGAGAGAGGATATTATGGGAGATTTTCCTTCCAGACAATGTTCTGCTTTAACCTGGAAGGACTTCCCTGTTGGGGAATGAGAGGTTAACTCAGTCATTGTTCCCATGCAGTCCATAGTCACATCTGAATTGCTACCTGCTATTAAGTTGCCATTTTTAAAATTTGTCCTCTAGGGCAGTGTTGTAGTATTACAATGTTTACGCTCCACCATGTTGCCAACTGTGTTAATGATAGGAAAATCCTAACTGCCCTTAAAACCAGAAAAAAAAGTTTCCATCAGGCATCTGTCAATTAAATAAGTTTCTCTAGAGAATGTTGTGCAGTGCACCAATAATGTAATAATACAGTCATCATAATGAACAGTAAAATATTAAAAAATATCATGGTATTTAACCATATAAATAAGAGAAAAATTCCTATTAGATGATCTGCATGAGGAGAGTCCAGTGGACCAGGTACCAGAAGGAAATCAGAAGGACTGAGCCATATTTCCAGCTGTTCCTCAGATTTGATGTGTGAATTTGGGCAATTCATTTTCCCACTGTACCTCTGTTCCCCCAGCTGTAAAATGGGAACATTAGTACTACTCACCTATGGAAAAAGTCTTGTGACTACAGATGGTATGTGCTAAATTTTATAAACTGTTTTTTAAAAATCTCATAGCAGTTACTTTGCATAGCAAACTGCAGTGTCTCCTGCCAGTTCAATTCATCCTTCCTCTACCTTCCCAGGGATGATGCAGGATTAAGCTCTTGACATGCCCTGGTAACATAGAAAAAGAACAGCTTGCTCCAAGTCCGACACATGCTTTACAGCACTGCTCTGCATCCAGATTGCTGAGGGGAAATACCCAGCTCTTCTACCTCTCGCTAGCACTGTGGCTGTGTCTACACTAGCCGTTTTCCCCTACAATTTCCCAGTGTTGCTAACACCAGTTCAGCACCACCCATGGTACCAACAGCAAGTGGGCCACTAGTATTTTAAGTACCATGCCTTTCTCTGCTCACAGCTGGTCTAAATGACATGATGGTTGAAAGAGAGACATGGTAGGTGAGGTAGTATCTTTTATTGGACCCACCTCTGTTGGTGAGAGAGACAAGCTTTTGAGCTACACAGAGCTCTTCTCCAGAGTTGGGAAAAGTACTCTCTTTAATATCCTGTGACCAAAATGACTACAACAACACTGCAAACAATGATGGTTAAAACACCACTGGCACATTGCCTAGAGGAGAGTTCTCACCAGCAGAGCTGCAAAATTGGTAACAAATTTTAGGAGGGGGAAAAGCTAGTGTAGACCCAGCCTGCACGGCTATCAGCATCACTAGCACATACTTTAAGTAAATCAGCTTACGTAATAAATCTATGGGCATGTACATACACAAAAAGTGTGTGATTTCCAGCTAAACCACATGTGACTGGAAGACCATACTACAGAGCTCCAAAAAACAGGCCTCTGAGATAAAGGAGAATTTCAGTATCTCACTGGGAACCCAGTTTTAAAACTGGCTTCAGGAAATAATATCTTTAAAGCATTTACATTGTAATCCAAGGGATCACTCAAGTCTGAACAAAGCTCATAGCCTCTTTTTCATCAAAGCTTTATTGTCTCGCAGAAAATTTGAGCAGGTCTAGGTCTATCTAGCAGAGGGCAGCGATACACATACATAAAAGCCAGAACATTACATACATGCCACCTGCTTTACATACTGCCTGAGTGAGATATTGTTTTCATGGTATGTAAACATTTTCCAAATTAATTCACATCAGATAGTGATGTTTGTGAATGTTCTGGTTGTGCTGTAGTGGGATCCCTCCTTTGTCAACCCCACCATGCTTGAAAACTCAATCAAATTATGTAACATCTTCCAGTATAATCAAACACATACCCACAAGCTATTGTCAAACCCTGCAAATGAGCTCCACTACATTAAAAAAAACTAAGGATTTCCAAGATAATTCTGACAAACCATCCAGTCTCTTCATCCATTGGGGCTCACTATATGTGACTTGTATGATGCTGTGTGCATGATCACTTGTGAGAGACCCCCCTGTAGAACCTGGGACAGTGAAATGAGGCACATTTTTACAAACCACTCATAAATCCCTTTAAAATAGAGGTTAATAGCCAAAAATCAAGAACCAGTTCTAGTGGCATTAACAGTAAGACTGCTGGCTTTATGTTTGTAAAGTGCTTTGAAAATGTTAGCCAACCCCAACACCCTAGGAAACAGGTATGTGTTACTATTTCCCCATTTTATAGAAAGGGAAACAGGCACACAGAGGTTAGTTACTCACAGTCACACAGAGAGCAATGTTATAGTAATCAGAAGGTCTTTAGAGTTCATTACAAACTACAGATTCCCATGTCCTTAAAACACTCAGTGTTTTAATTGCTTCCCCAAAGCTCTGCCACTAACCATGAATGCTCCAGAACTGCTAAGTACACAAAAGCGATTATTAGTAAATATTGGACTTGAAGACTGCACATCTCTGTAATTATTCCTTTTTCCTCTTCCTGTATCACATCTCCCAATTAAAACAAATGTGTCCCCAAAGAACCTGGGAGGAGATGCTTCATTAACAAACAATTTAAGTGAGTTAGAAGTCTGATCTCTGGTGTATGCAGTATCAGTAATTAGCCAGAAAGCACCATCTTTGCAATGAGGCTCAGGCTCAATAAAAATTAAACTTTCCTATGGGCAAGGACTCCCCTCGGGACTCACATATATTAATACATTTGCCACGCACCTGTTGCTTTCTGTCAGAGAAACTGGGACACAGCTGGAAACTAGCTGACTGCTGAGTCAGCAAAATAGTTCCTGGGAAAGTACTGATTCTTTTTTATGTTTAGCTAGCATGGATTAATATTTTCTCTCCTTGTCAGATGCCCAGTGCAAGTGATTACACATGATTCTTGACAGCAGTGTGCTCACAATTGTTCCCATGATCAGTCTAAACTGGTATAAATCAAGTTATTCAACAGAAGTGTTTTATAAAGTAGGGTCCCTCCCTAGCGCAAATACAGTTGTTTAGAACATAATCAGGCCCTGGGATCAGGCTGAGCCAGTACTTAGCACTGCCAATATCACAACATTTTGAAACTGAGTTTCTAGCTGTTCTGAACATAGCCACAGGCAGTCAATAGTGTTAGCTATTTCATTGCTGATCACAGTAGCAGAAACATCCAGGATGAATACAATGCAGCAACAAATACTTTCCAGTCTGGACATTCTAATGACATCTTCTAAGGGCTGGAATGTTTTGCTAATTGTCATGATGTTGCATTAAATACTATAATACAGTGCATAGGTACACTTATTAAAACCTTTTTTGCAAGGTCAGATCTTTTTACTTGGTCTGTTCAGAGACAGAATGGTTAAAAAGACTTGATGTAAGCAGTTTGCATAATATACTGGCTAAGTGCATGTGATCATGTCTACAGCTAGTGTTTGGCCTGATTCAAGGTTAAGAGCCTTGTACTCACTCCCAGCTAATGGTGTTGCTTCTTTAGCACGTGCTGGGGCATTGTGATTTTGGTCCTGATGGTCACTGGTGCTATTCTCCCATTGATGAGCACAGCTTACATTGAAAATCCCATCCTAAGGAAACCAGACATGTTCAGTGTTGGTCTAACTTTGCATCCAGTGAAATCAATGGGACTTTAATGGAAGCAGAGTCAGGCCAACACTTGAGTGCTTTTAAAAATTCCATTCTTAAATTACAGTAGAATTTGTAACCCGTTACTGGATGAGTCCTGCAAAGAGCAGAGCACCCTTTACTCCCAAATAAACTGAGGTTACTCAGCACCATCATAGGGTCAGCCTCTATAATCTCAACATTCTCATTCAGCCTGTAAGAAACTCAAAAGGTTGAACTCATGCAAATAAAATGCTCCATTTATCAAATAATTAGTAAATGACTGTCCAGCAAAGAATAATTATAAACCTCAGATCTTGATGGCAGCACAGGGCATGTGGCCATAACTGTCACAAGTTACACCTCCAGAAACCAATCATCACCTTCAAAAAGCAGGTTATTAAATCTGAACCTGAGAATGTTCTGAAATGTTCAGTCCTCGTCAGGAAATCCTAACTTATGGCAGCCCCTTCTCATTACCTCCACTTTGTTTTTCAAAGGTAACACTGATTCCAATTTTCGCACTGGAATCTCAGATTTCATGAGTGATGGTGGAGGATCAGTGGGATGGGCAAATGGACATACCCAGAACAGCCATCTGATGGTCTCAATTCTCATCAATGTCATAGATCCTGTTGGTTTATGCTCACCTTTCGCAGAAGAAAGCAGATGCGCTCAATGTTTCTTAGTCTCTCTCGCTGCCAAAGAAAGGTGGAAAAAAAGTGGTGGGAGGTTATATTGTGTAATTAATTGAAGAAAATATATCACAAACATAATGGGCCAAAATCATCCATGGCTTACATCCAGATATCAATGTAGTTACACCAGGGATGAATTTGGCCTAGTAATATTTATCTCTCACATATAACTTTAAAATAGATTCACTCAGTTGTCTAAACACCCTTGTGAGG
This sequence comes from Lepidochelys kempii, assembly GCF_965140285.1. Lineage (NCBI taxonomy): Eukaryota > Metazoa > Chordata > Testudines > Cheloniidae > Lepidochelys > Lepidochelys kempii. The sequence continues at coordinate 160,163,796 of NC_136382.1, forward strand.
AAGGTAATTATTATTCCCCATAACATGTGAGAAAACAAACCAGAGATGAAACTGAGCCATCAAGTTAGCAGGGCAACAACTTTGAAGTCAGTATTTGTGTCTTCTTACACTAAGGCTGAATTGGTCCAGAGAGACTGAGACACAAACTTTCAGATTCCCACTAACTTCAGTAGTGAGATAGAATCATAGAAGGTTAGGGTTGGAAGGGACCTCAGGTGGTCATCTAGTCCAACCCCCTGCTTGAAGCAGGACCAATACCCACTTTTTGCCCCTAAATGGCCCCCTCAAGGATTGAACTCACAACCCTGGGTTTAGCAGGCCAATGCTCAAACCACTGAGCTATCCACACAGAGAACATTTGTTTATATAAGTACCTCTATAATTGCCAAGAGGCTCTATCAATGTGGAACTTTTATAGTTGATCAGGCTACTACAATGTATTTGTAATATGCTAAAAATAGCCTTTTAAAATAGAAGACATTTACATGAACTGAAAGATACTGTACTTGAGGATTCCAGTGTTAAGGACAATGCAGCCTCAGCTGATGCAAGGAAAGTCAAAACAAAAACTTTAACAGGCTTTCTGTTAAATGGATCATAGGTGAGAAATTCACTAGTAAAACAATGTTCTGCTCTGCTTACACATATCACTCGAGCCACCAGGCAAGATTTTGCTCTAGGTTACATCAGGGTACATCCAGAGTAACGCCATGACACTCAACGGAATTATTCTGCATTTACTGCGGTTAGCACAGAACAGACTCTGTTGCACTCTGCCCAAGAGGAGTGAGCAATTCAAAAGTAAGTGAAGTTTTACACCTCTTCTTACAATAAATTAGAGAAGTGGCTTGGCGTGTACTGTACATTGTCCTGAGGGTTGTTTAGGTTTGTCTCTAGACATTGCAAAAGCTACTATTTACAGTCACCTTTCTGAAACAAATAATGAGATGAACCAATGTGTAAAGCCAATTCTCTCTAAACTGCCTGTGTTTTTCAAACTGTTTTAAGCTGATTCCATTTTGTGAGGATTATATTTCTCCTATAAAAAAGGTTTCAGTCTGGGGAGACAGTGGAAGGTACAACAGTAATATTTTGCCTTTACATGGCACCTTTTATGTCAAGAAGCTTCTCAGATTATGGTGCTATCCTGCAATGGGGTCCACGTGGGATGTAAGGTTGCGCAAAACACCACTGGCTTCAATGGGCGGTCCATGTGGATGTAAGGTTCTGCCAACATAGCTCCCATTGCAGGTCTGGGAATAAACATGCCTGGTCTTCTGGAAGAGGAAGTTCTTTAGACTCTACAGTGGGAATCAGGTGACCTGAGTTTGAGTCTCAGCTCTGCCATAGTCTTCCTGACTGATATCTCTGTGACTCAGCTCCCTCTCTGTAAAATGGGGATAATAATACTCCCTTACCTAGCAGGGATGCTGTGAGAATAAACTGATTAGTACAAGACATTAAAATAGTATGATCTGGAGTCCACACAATTAAATAGATGGAAATGTGGGCACCAACTGATACACAATAAGGCAAGAAGGAAAAACATTTGGTGAATGACACCAGAGCAAATGCCTCCTCTCATAAAAATCTCTCCTAGTGTGCTAGAATAATACCCATTAACATCCACACTGAACAGGAGAAAGTATCATGAGAATACAGTTTGAGCTATTACAGAAAGTTTGCTAGGTGAGAGTCAAAATGGTGCTACTGATACAGAATAACTTGCAGGATTTTATTGGACATTTTCTGTGCAATGTTTGTTCAGAGTAAATGAAAACTACTGAACATTCTGGGATTAATGAATTAATTAACTAATTAAATCACAACGTGAATTGAACAGGGACACACAGACATTGACTTGCTTATCCTGGAAACCAATTACATTAGCATTCTAAAACAAAAGCAGTTTCTCTCTCTAGGGCACTATACAAGTTTAGGAACAAAACAAATTACTGGGACGTGATGCAGAGATAGGCACAGAAAGTGTGCCTGTATAACAAGATGAGGACAAAAACGCATGAGGAGAATTAAGAAACATTGATAAATAGGCCTAAATATTACTTTCATAGAAAATGCTGTAATATATTTCAGTGGAGATTGTTCCCTACAGTTTCCATTTTCAGTTACTATTTTAGGGGTGGATTTATTTTAGTAGATTAACAGATACAATTAATCACATAAACATACATATTAACTTTAGACTGGCTCGATGATTCTGTAGTACAAAGCTCCTTGGGAGACTCAGGTTCAAGACTATCCTTACAATGCCATATTCAAGGGTGGTATAAAAGATGGCATAAGTTACGTTTTGGGAATAAACTAGTCATGAAACGGATTTAAGTGGCCAAGTATTGTAATTTGAATCTGTTTGGCCTTTGGTGGCAGTGCAAGATGTATATAACACACCAATCTGATATTACATGGGAACCACAATCAGCCCATAGTAGAAACAAATGCAACTCCTAATGAGGTCAATGGGCCAAGTTCCGCCTTCTGTTCTGCTGATATTAATGTGGGGTAACTTCACTGAAGCCAATGCAATCACTCTGATTAACACTGGCTCACCTGAGAGCAGAATTTGCACCTGCTTAAACCAGGACTGAATTTGACACCAGGAATGTTGGGAATAGGTCAAGAATATGTTAAAATAAGGGAAGAGGGAAAGCTGTCTCTTACCCTTTGACTGGACCTCCTGATACATGCCCTTATTTTTTAAGTTATACTTGTTTTGCAGTCACACAGCGGATGCCAAATCTTTGCCACTTACCCAATATGTAATCGATACAACTGTTTCTGTCCCCATAGAATTTGGCCCACAGACTTTCAAAGGAGATGTACCCCTTTCTTCCAGTCTATATTTAGTTAAATTTGGCCCAGGCTCCTTGTAAGTGGGGTAGTCACCCCGCTCTGGCACAGCAAGGGTTAAAAGTCAGCACTAGGAGAGGGCTGGGGTTGAGAGCCAATCAGAAAAGGCTGAGAGGCAGCCAATCAGGGCCAGGCTGGGCCCCATAAAAGGGCTGCAGGGCCGGAAGGCAGGTGGTCTCTCTCTAGCTTTGGAGAGAGATGGACCTAGCTGCCTGAAGGAGTGAAGGGTACCTTGGACAGAGCAGTGCTGGGGAAGGGGCAGGCTGAGCTGGGGAGCTCAGGCCTGGCGACCTCCCAGGCTGAGCCCTGACAGGAAGGCCTAGGGAGGATCTGGGGCTGCAGGGAAAGGCAGCAGGTCCAACCCCCTTGCCAATGAGTGGCCATTACAGACTGCAGTCTGCCCCAGAGAAAGAGGGCTAGATGATGACTGGCAGTAGCCACTGAGGCAAGGTGGGCTTAGAGGGTTGGGGGCTCCCCTGGGAGGGGAGACCCAGAGCATGGGGGTACTGTGGTCAGCAGAACCCCAAGGGAAAAGGGCACCGGGACCTGAGGCAGGAGAGACATCAGCCAGCAGGAGGCGCTACAAAAGAGCTAATTCCCAGACTGACCAGCAGGAGGCACAGTGGCAGTGAGGGCTAGATCTGCCACACTCCTACATAATTGACAGGCTGCTGGAGTAGAGCAGAGCTCACAGCCTCTGTGTCAAATTACCCTTTACTGGAAGCAGATGGAACCTCATTTTCTTGAGTGGGTTGGTCCCCCCTTAGTGTAGGGGAGAATTCTGACCTCTGCCTCTAGGCAGAAAGGTGATGATTGCGTCCCTCATCAAAGCCCTTGAGTAGTCAGTACAGACAATGGGTCACTCTTGAAGCAGATGAGGTGAGTGAGGTAATATCTCTTATTGGACCAACTTCTGTTCCGGAGAGAGTCAACAAACTTTCAAGCTCTCACCAACAGCAATTGGTCCAATAAAAGACATTACCTCACCCACAGTGTCTGTCTAATACCCTGGGACCGATACAGCTACAACAACACTGCAAACCTGGAGAAAACGGTCAGTCCACTGCTTGGGTGCAGAGGAGAAAAGGGATTTTAAAGGGGGAAAGTGTGCCTCAAAATTAAGAGATGCACAAAACCCCTACAATCACATTTCAACTTCTCCTCTTTCTGAATCTCTAAGTGCTCTCAAGCCATCTCCAGCAAGAAAGGGAACTACCTGAGTAAAAATCCACCCTGAGACCATCAGATTGATGGGTTGCTAAATCAAGAGTAAATAGCAGCTGCTCTTACAGACTACAACTACATTCATAAGGGATTCCTAAATCTATTTGCATATTTTCCATTGACAGTTCAGCACATCTTCTTCCATTCAATATCTAATGTTTGTCAAATCTCAAGCTGTACTCACTGCATGAACTGGATTGCACTGGTCTATTGGGCTCTTGAAGTCTGTCCTTAGCTCATCAAAGGCGATTATCTGCAAAATAATTTTTTCAAACATTGTAATGACAGCAATAATTTCAGTGAATCCAGGTCTTTTTCTTTATAGTAGTTACTAAGATCTATTCTTACTAACTTGGGTTGAAATTCATCCCAAATATAACGAATTAATTATGTTCTATATAATTTTACAGAACTATATACATTTCACAAATCTATCTTCAGCCACAAGATCACTGTACAAAGCAATATTGATAGGTCATGCTATAATAGGACATACATATTGACCCGCTGCAAGGTTGAATCACTCCTCCAATAAATATGTGCTTCTATAGTATTTTTCAGAGATCAAAACTCCAAAAATGAATTCATTTCTCTACAGATAAATGCAATAAACCATAGTCCTAAAATTGAGAGTTTTGGAAAAGGGTGTTGTGTTAAAATAAGGAAAAGTGAGAAGGCAACCTGATTTAATTGGAAGTGGAGGATTATTTCGCTATTTGAACATTAAGGGGGTTAAGCACAAAATCAGACAAGTTAGAAATGAAAAAGACCTGATTTGTGCCAGTTACATCATACACCCCCACATCTCACCCCCAACCAGAAAAAGTTTGATCCATAGAGCAAGGATTCTCAAATTTTCATACAGTGTAGACGAGACCAGGTCAACATTTTTTCAGCCTTTTTCTTTGTTTTGTTTCCTTACAGATTTTCAAATAATAGGAAAATTTTAATGAAAAATTTGCTTTTGTTCACAATTTTCCAGTTTTTTATATAGCATTTTTTTCATTTTGAAAAAAAAAATTATTTTAGTTTTCAAAAATAGATTTTTTTTATTTTTATTTTACAGTTTTGTTCCTCTCCCACCTTTTTCTCCTCTCCCCTACCTTTTCTTTTCCACTGGAAAAGTGGAATGAAGGAGAAAGGCAGGAACCAAATATAAAAACTCCCTCTGAAAGCCAAAAATTTAAAGCTGTCATGGGGGGGGGGGGCTGAAAACTGAAACAAAACATTTTGCTTCACTGAAAAAAAACAGAAAATTCCATGAAAATTTTTGAAAGAAAGAAATACTTTTTGTTTCCTAATTTTTTCAGGGGAAATATGCTAAAAAAAACACCCAGTTCTAGTGTAGCCCACACTTTGCTGAGAGATTGGCTCACTTCTCACCCAGTCACAAAGGGTCAGAACCAAGCGAGGGACTTGCATTGTCTCCCCACCACCACCACAGAGCCTCAAAGTCTGGAGGCACAGCGTCTTGGTGTGGATGGCCCATTGCCTGTAGTGGCTCTTCCAAGAAGAATGACGATCTGAGAGGTGGTCCGAGGATTATGTAGGCTGAACTCCCTGCTTGTTCTGCAAGAGGACTGGGGAGGTGGAGAACAAATTCTGTCCCTTTGACAGAACTTTCTAAGGAAAACTCCTCGCTGATGACAAACCCTCAGGTTTTTCCCTCTGGGGAGGGTGATCTGGCTTTTGCTGTTTACACTCTTCAGTCATTCTGACATCCCTCTCCACCATCTCCTTAGTCACTGCTTAGCCAATCTGGATCGATTAGCTCTTTTAATCTTTCCTAATAAATCAGTAACCTAAGTCCCTTCATTATTTTTGTTGTTCTCCTATGAACTCCACCTACTTGGTCTGTATCTTTCTGGTGTTTAAGTACCCTGAACACACCGGGTCTGAGTCTGTTCTACTTACAGTAGTGGAAATCTCCAGTAACTCCATTTAAGTGACTACAGACATATTGGTGTAAAGTTGGTTTAAATGAGGCAAAAATCGGGCCTACAATTCCCAGTGTGGTCTCCCCAGAGTCGACAACAGGTAGACACAACCAACAGATGGTGAATGCAGAAAGGTAGCGGGTACATCTACACTGAATAAAACCCCAAACCTGTGGAGGTGAATTTCAGAACCCGGGGCTTGCGGTACAGGGCTAAAAGCAGAAATGTGGACATGGTTGCTTGGACTGAAGCCCGGGCTCTGCAACCTAGTGAGGGGAGACAGTCTCAGAGCCCAAGCTCCAGTCCAAGGAGGAACATCTACACTGCTATTTTTAGCCTGTAGTGTGATTCCCACAAGCCTGAGCTAGTTGACCAGGCTCTGAGACTCACTGCTGTTAGTTTTTTGTAGCGTAGACGTATCCAATGAGACAGCTGTTCTGCAACTGAAATAAACATGTGGTCACAGCATGTAAACTGCCTAGCTTTACGAACAAGTAATCCTCAAAACAATCCTGTTAAGCAGTTATGATTGTCTCTATTTTGCAGATATGGAAACAGAAGTGCAGAAAGGTTGAGACTTGCCAGATCAGAGCCCATATAGCACTCTAGTGGCAGAAATGAGAATAAAATCAAAGACTCCAAGTCCCCTGCTCTAACAACACTGTTTCTACCAAGTTATAGAGCATTTAAAATTAAAGAATTGTGGCATTTTCAATAGCAAACTACAGGTTGCAATGTATTCAGCTGATAACTCTTCATATCACAGCATTATTATTAAATGTTTGTTATAGTCTTACTGATGTGTAGCCGCTGCACAAAGAAATGAAGGACAGTCCTTGCCCAGAGGAGCATACAGTTTAAGTTACATATGACAGGTAAGGATGCCAGAGTAGATTACATCATTTTTGTGTCAGTTCATTCGAGACTGTAGTGATTCTCATGTCACCCACGTAGTTGTTATTGGGGCATTTAGTGCACTGAATGAGGTACACTACCTGTTGTAACAGGCATGTGGCACCAGATCCTGCCATAATAGAGGCAAAACCTCAGACATATCTCCATTGCTATGATGATCAATACCCCCCACAACACACCTTTCAAGATCCATGGGTCCTACACACACCTATTACAACATATGATGCACCTCATGCAATGCATCAAATGCCCCAATAAACAACTATGTGGCATCACAACAACAATGAGGCAATCGCTGTGCTCTCAAATGAACTCACACAGAAAAATGATAAAAGACAAAAACACTATATCAGCCGTGGGCAAACCCCTTTCACAAAATGATCACTCCATATTTGACCCTCAGTCCTTGTCCTCAAAGGAAACCTGCACAACACCTTCAAAACACAAGCCTGGGAATTTAAACTCATAACTTTATTAGACACTAAAAATCATGGACTTAATAAAGAAACTGGATTTATGGATCATCACAACAATCTATAACCCATTATGCCTCCTTTGTCCTGTGACTGCAAAAGTGTTACTTGCCCATTTCCCCTAAAATGGTCTCTTATGATGTTAACTCCTTATGCTAAACGATTTGTTTCACCTTGTGTTTAGCTGTGACACTGAGTACCTTCCTCAGACCTAAAGAAGAGCTCTGTGTAAGCACAAAAGTTTGTCTCTTTCACCAACAGAAGTTGGTCCAGTAAAAGATATTACCTCACCCACCTTGTCTCTCTAAAAGCATAATACACAGAGACAGTGATATCCACAGAATTATCTCCCCCACCTCATCTCAGGTCATAAGCGATTGTTCTAGTTACTGGTGGACTGGTATCCACATCACACAAAAAAACAACAACAAAAACCCCAAACCCCAACACCATCACAGTTGGCAATATTTAATATCCTTGCACTAAGATGAGATTGGATGGGCTATGGAAACTGAACTATCCTCTGACTCCTAGAAGAGATCTTCGAGGTCTGAGTTGAGGAATATTTGTTGGGCACAGCATGGCAGGAAGCTTGTACTGCCACTGCCTATGCTGTACTTGTTCTGTGGATGGAAGAAAAAGGTAAGTATTGGAGCTACCTATGGAGTGGTTATAAAGATACTGGTCCTCCACAGTTACTAGAGAGGACCAGAATGTGTTGTAGCAAGGAGCTTAATAAAGGTAGGAACTTCCTGGTTAGGAGGTTCTCTAGCTGCTGCTTAAAGTATGTCTCTGTGTTTATGACCTCACACTACACTATGCATCTAATAAAACAACAGAATAAAAGTTCCCTTGATTTATAAACATACTGGCCACACTCTGTGGTGACTTTCTCCCCATGCAAGGCCATTAACTCCAAGTGTAAATCAGCACAGAATTTGCCCCAATTTAGACATTCTTATGCTGCATAGTTTACAGATTCTGTGCTGGCATCACCTGTTTCAGAACAGCGACCATTAGGAAGGTATTTATAGATGTGCCTGAATTCCCCCCCCCCCCCATGCATGCTTCTCCAGACAATGACAGCTTTGAATACAGAAGTATTTGCATGAGATTGAGGCTGATTTTCAGTCTCCATTTATTTCTTTACACAGAGATCTAACTGAACATTTCAACTGGCAGTGGCAGGAAGAAATCCAGATCTCTGTGTTTTAGGGAGGCCATTCTAATTTTTGACCACTGAGCCCTTACGGGCGTGTTTGGCTTGAGCGCAGGTGTTTGGTTTTTTTGTTGTTAAACTGACGACGAGTAATTTCTGGGTAGGAAATCTGCTGAGAATATTCTTTAAAGTGAATTCATTGCTGGTAAAAGGTGCTGCATTGATAACTCTTGGGCTTGAAGATTATAATTTATACACATCTTAGAAACATCTAAAAATAAAATACTGAAATGAAAACATACTACAGGCCTGAGCTGGAGGGACTACATTTATCGTCCATTCATAGCCCATTCACACTGTGTCTTGCCTGCTCAGACTGCCAGCAAAGGTGCCAAATTAGTGCTGAATAATGTGGTGAATATCAGTCCATGCTGAACTAATCTGAGAACAACAAACACAGAACAGCAGTGGTCTCAGCACACCAGCAGGCTAACTGATGTCCAGTTTTTTGTAGGCACCATTGTAAAGAAGAATTTTAAGGAGCAATTTGAAGGAGGACAATGAGATAACTTCATGGATGTTTATGGGGAGTTTCTCCCAAGCGTGAGGGACAGGATGAGAGAAAACATAAAGGTACTCATTTGAAAACTTTGCAAGTGGGTGATGGAGACTGGTATCATTGGCCAATCAGAGGCAGGAGTCGACATCTCAATAGTGAAAGTGTCGAAGTGAAGGGCTAGGAAAATAATATTTGCAGCAGCACTGTGCATGGGTATGAGTGGGACAAGATTGCATTTGGCAAGGCCAGAGAAAAGGATGTTGCAGTAATTGAGATGTGAGATGATGAGAGCCTGGATGAGAGTTTTAGCTGCATGTATGGCTTTACCCCAGCTCCAGTCAAACTTCATTGTGGGACCTTGTACCAATGCAGTTGTCTCCTGGTTGCCTCCTTGTGGCCAGCAGATGCTCTGCAGCAGCCTGCCTCTCATTTCCATCTTTAGGGCCCTTAAGATCTCCACAGTCTTTCTCGTGGCTAACACCCTTCCCACCCCGACACCCCACCTGCCATCTGGGGCTAGTTAAATAATAGAACAGTCCTTATGGTCCTCAAAATAAAGTCCATCACCACACCCCAGAAGCTCATACTCAGCTCTGGCTCTTAGTTCTACCACACAGAGAGATCTTCTTCTATCCCAATAAGCTCTTCACAAAGTTGCCTATTCCTAGCCCTCCCTAGCAAGAGCTCTACCTTTTACCTCTGATTTCCTTCTGTCAGCATCTTCCCTGTGCTGAGAAGAGAAGACAGCATATATACTGTCCTCCTTCAGAAAGCGCCTCCCAATTGGCTGAGAGATAAGGAAGCCCATTCCCCTCCTCCCCTACCCAGCTACATTACAGGCCCTTAAAGGGACAGTCTCCTGTTTTTTTTTCTCCACCCATCCAACTACTAATGCCTTGGAATGCTTCCTCTCATCTGGCCTTGGCCATTTATTGAGCCTTTAAAATGGCATAATATTGATACTGGCCTGAAATGGGAACAGCAAAAAAGTTTGAGGTAAACTCTGTCCTCCCCTGCATGCTAGTAACTTCTGATAAATCTCTAATGAGAGCTTCATGTGTACATCTGAGCATAGTTTGGCCCATTGACATTTGATAACTAATTGCAGGTGAGGCAAGAGATGGAGTGTAGCTGAGATGTAAACTGAAAAAATGTTTTGCCCGCCAGTGCCTGAGTTTAGGGTTTACTGTTTCTTCTTCAACTGCCTGATAACATTGCTAATATCTTAAGCAATGTTGCTAAACGTTTGGTGTCTAGTGACCCTGAATTCAGGGGTTGGCTGGTAAGTATAGGAAGAACTAGTTTTCAGCTCTTGTTTCAAACTATATTTAGGGCCCTTCATTTTTGGTTTTTATTTTATTTAATTTTTCCTGGAAATGTATTGGTGTTTATTACAACAACAACAGGTGAAAATTGGTGGGAAAAACTATTAATAATTTTCTGGGTAAATATCAGGGTTTATTTTGGTGGACAGAAGGACGGGGGGAAACTATTCGGTAGACTAATGCTTTGATTAATGAAATTCAGTGTGGTTTGCTGCAGAACTAAACAGAACTCAAAACACACTGCCACCTCTGAGTTTAAAAAAACAATGTATCTATAGTCCCCAAATAAAACTTTTCATTTGAATAAACAGTTTACTGTTGTGGACTTAGAACTATTAGCCTATAAATATTTACATTTAATAATTGGACCACACCATTTGCAGTGCATCCTTTTCTCCTGTTTTTTGGGGTTTTTTTTAAACTTTTGAATATTTCCTTGTGTTCTGAAATGTATTCTGATACAGATTTTTGTTTTCTTCCCATTTTAGTGTGTCAGATCTTTCAACCATTATCGGCTAACAGCTTGAAATGTGTATTTTGTGGGCATGAGATTCATCTGTACATTCAGATGCACATGCACTTCAGAGCTTGTGTGCATGCCTGTTTGTTTATTGTGTGTATCTTCTAGACTATTCCATAGCCTTACTTCATCAGGCAGCTTTGCATATACACACAGACCGATGTATTTTCGTAATACATATATCTCCTGCAATGTATTGTATTTTCCTAATAAAACAAGTTATTTTTAAATATTTGAATGATTCAAAAGTAGGGTGAAAATAAAAAAACAAATACTTTTTGTAAAACCTGGGATTTTTTTCTGTAAAAATTGGTTTAAACTGAAAATGAAGGGGCTTAACTACATTGTAAAAAATCCGTGGCCTTCTAGAACATCATTGTTGTCACTATGCTGCACGCTGCAACCACTCAGAGCTTCTAGGTGATAGAACTCAGATCCTTCTACCCCAAAACACAGCCCCCCCCTTCCCCATCACCTCACAAAATAGCAGCTGTCCCACAAGCCGCTTAGAAATTCCTTAGAAATTTAAAAGTGCAGTTTAGAGAAAACAAGATCATAAAAATTACATAACCACAAAATTCATTTACTGAAGTGAAGCCAGGCCCACATGAGCTAAGAAAGGTAGGAGGGTATCAGCTGACTCTCTGCTCCAGATACCCAGAGCTGGACAGATCTGCAGAGGAGACTATCTCCTCAGAATCAATTCTCAAATCATCAGGTTTCTCCAGGGCATGGGCCAAAGTCAGCTGCTGCTGTTTAGGAGACATTTAAAAAAAAGAAAGAAAAACAATATCCTAAAAACAAAGAGTAATATTGGAGAGGGTCACAAAATATACTGACTGAGGCCCAAACAACAAAGTTTCGTTCTAAGTCTAGATCTAAACGTTTGCCCATCTCTGAAAATCATCAGACAAGTTAAATTTGGCAGTTGTCATTCCATAAAGAGGAAATTGTTCCATTATCTTATCTGTACACTAGGAGGGCATTCATGGTTGTAGTCACTCCCATTCCTATCACTTATTATTGGGATCTAGCTTTGGATCTGGAGCTGATAAGGTTTAAGGATTGTTTTGTTACAGGCTACAGAGCAATTCCATTTTCAGCCTCACAAATCTAATTCTGTGACCCACTGGAATAGCAGAAAACCATTTACAAAGGTTACAATCCTAAGTACAAAAAACTTAGAATCAAGCTTTCCAATGCACTGGAAGTCTAGTATTAGAGGATGTTGATTTTACCTACCTATGCTACTGCACTTTATAAATTAAAGTGCTTTACAGATATTAGTTAATCCTCACAGCAGCTCTGTGAGATAACCACTTTACAGGTGGGGAGACTGAGGCAGGGAAATTCAGTGACTTGCCCACAGTACACAAGAAATCTATGCCAGAGCCAGGATTAGAACACAGGTGCAGCTGACTTCTAGCCTGGTGCTTAAGCCCCTGGGTTATGGTGCATTCCAGGATAACAGAATAACATTTTGGGGCTATTTTTACCCAGATTTTCGATCTTCCTGGGCATTAGAGTAGTACACACTGTAGTAAACTGACGGTTTTAAATCTGCACAAAGTGTGCCAAATTCTGCATGCAGTTGCACCTCAGTAGGGATCCCAAAGTGCTTTACAGTATGGATCAGTGATAGTCACAATCTTTGGGGTAGAACACAGCAGCTGTTTAGCAGTAAATAGAAACACTGTATAAACAGTTTACAGCAGGAAGTGAAGAATAGCTATCCAATTGAAACTGCAGGGAGTGAAGGATTTAGGTTGGCAGAATGTAAAATTACCAGAGTTTCAATTTGACCAATACACAGGATCAACGCCCATACATCCCAAGAGACTTTTTAATGACCTCAAGTGGTCTGGCCTTTAGTTTTATAACTCATACAAAACGACAACAGCATCCAACAGCAGTGCCCCCGAACACCAAGTTGCCGCCTTTGGCAACACTCCCTTAGCTAGCACTAGCAGTAGGTTCTTCATTCTCTCTGTGAGCCAGGCACAAGACATCGACATTCAGACACGCACAAAGCCAGTGTATTAAAATCTCTGCACAAGAATCAGGATTAATAATAGGCCCACACAGTGCTTGCACTACATCTCCACTTCAAACTTTATTTTATAAATGAATTAACTCTCGGATTTCTGGGTAGGTTCCATGGGACCTCTCTTCTGAAACCTACTGTCACGCTGCCTGAAATGGCTTGTGACTAAGGCTAAGATTTAGTCACAGGTATTTTTAGTAAATGTCACAGACAGGTCATGGACAATAAACAGAAATTCATGGCCCCTGACCTGTCCATGACTTTTACTATAAATACCCCTGACTAAATCTTAGCTGCTCCTAGAGTGCTGCTGCTCTGGGGAGTCCAGGACGCTGCTGTTCTGGGAGGTCCTGGGGGCCGACGGCTGGCCCCTGCTCTGGCGGTGGGGACTGGCTACCTCTGGCTGCCCCCAGAGCCACTGCTCAGGCCGCCTCTGGGGCAGCCCCCAGGACCGCTGCTACTCCAGCAGTCCCCAAGGCTGCCTCCCTCTTTCTTCCCCCCTCCCTCGGCTTCTCGGGCAGCCCTAGAGTCAGCCGCACTCATGACCATGGGTGCCAACCTCAGGGCAGACTGCCAAGAAACAGAGCATGAACCCCAAAGTGGTTGGGTGCAAATTTTGTATCCACGCAGGGCTCTAAAGAGAAAACTTGTAGTCAATTCTCTAACTAACTAGCTAACTAACTAAAGATTTATTTATTAAAAAGAAATGAGAGTTATTGACAAGTTTGGAGAAGGTAAACATAAACACCCAAATGAGAAACAGTCTTAAGTTCTGAAAGATGATAGTTGCAAGCTCTATATGTCCTTCAGGGCTAACCCAAGCTAAACAGCTGGAGACTCATCACTTATGCTTAGAAATCTTTGCCCTTCAGAGTTCAAGCAGCATAGGGATAACAATTTCTCCTTAACAGGAATTTTTATTCCCTTCCCCCAACATTCAAGATGTGATGGGTAGGGCCCTATGAAATTCACAGCCATGAAAAACGTATCAAGGACTGTGAAATCTGGTCTCCCCCAATGAAATCTGGTCTTTTGCATGCTTTTACCCTATACTATATAGATTTCACAGGGGGAAACCAGCGTTTCTCAAATTGTGGGTCTTGACCCAAAATGGAGTTGCAGGGGGTCGCACTATTGCCACCCTTACTCCTGCGCTGCCTTCAGAGCTGGGTGGTCAGAGACGGTGGCTGTTGGCTGAGCACTCAGCTCTGAAGGCAGTGACCTGCCAGCAGCAGTGTAGAAGTAAGGGTGGCAATACCATGCTATGCCAACCTTACTTCTGCATTGCTGCCTTTGGAGCTGGGTGGCCAGAAAGTGGCAGCTGCTGACTGAGGGCTCAGCTCTGCAGGCAGCAGTGCAGAAAGAAGGGTGGTAATACCATACCAGGCCATCCTTGCTTCTGTGCTGCTGCTGGTGGCGGCTCTGCCTTCAGAGCTGGGCTCCTAGCCAGCAGCCGCCGCTCTCCAGCTGCCGAGCTCTGAAGGCAGCAACTCTGTCAGTAGCAGCGCAGAAGTAAGGGTAGCAGTACCGCAAGCCCCTCTACAATAACCCTGGGACCCCCTCACAACTCCTTTTTGGAGCTTTTGTTATAACACCATGAAATTTCAGATTTAAATAGTTGAAATCATGAAATTTACTATTTTTAAAATGCTATGACCATGAAATTGACCAAAATGGACCAAGAATTTGGTAGGGCCCTAGTGATGGGACAAGAGCATGTGCACATATCCTCTTCAGGAGTGTGCAGAAAGCAATCAACAAAGTCTTTTGTCCATAGTGGCTTGTCTGATGTCTGAGTACCTTTTGCTGGGGAGGAGAAAACACCTTGAGGTAAATTAGCATTTCGCACTTGATAATGCTTCTCCCCTGACTGTGGGTGATCTACAGTCTTAGAAAACGTTTTTATAGTTACAAAGCAAACATTTTAAACATTATCTTATGACATGGAATACAGATACTATCCGCAGGATTAACACATGCAGTATCCTACAAGCATTCCAAAATGTCTAAACATTATACACATTTTTATAACTCTAATATCTATTTTAACGATCCTAACACACAGGTGAACCAGACTGGTTTCCAGATATGCATTTGTCAGTGGTTAGTGAGGCTTGGGGCCAGGGCGTGAGCTGGCACCATGTCTGCCAGCATCACACCTACCAATAAAAAACAAAAGCAACCAGCCTCATTTAAAAAACCAAAACCAACCAAACCTTAAACTCCCCACTTGCCTATCAAATTCTGCTGCACTAATCCAACGCACTGTCACAGCATTATTAATCCTACCCTGCCAGGATTTGGGGACAGAGAAGAAGGCCCTCATGATAGGACCAAGGACACTACTGCTGTGGTACCATGGTAATCAATGTTACTTAAGTAAAAAGAGGGGAAAATCAGATAAATATTTCATAGATTCTAAGACCAGAAAGGACCACGGTGATCATCTCATCTGATCTCCAGCAAAACACAGGCCATAGGACTTCCCAAAATAATTGATTTTTAAACTAGAGCATATCTTTTAGAAAAACATCCAAACTCGATTTACAAATTGTCAGTGACGGAGAATCCACCATGACCCTTGGTAGATTATTCCAATGGTTAATTACTCTTATAGTTAAAAAATTACACTTTATTTCCAGTCTTAATATGTCTAGCATCAACTTCCAGTGAATCTTCTCATACCTTTGTCCGCTAGATAGCAGAGGGCATTATCAAATATTTGTTCCCCATGGAGGTAATTATAGCCTGTGATCAAATCACCCCTTACCCTTCTCTTTGTTAAAACTAAATAGAATGAACACCTTCAGTGTCCCACTAATAAGTCATCTTTTCTAATCCTCTAATCATTCTTGTGGCTCTTCTCTGAAGCCTCTCCAATTTATTAACATCCTTCTTGAGTTGTGGACACTAGAACCAGATGCGATATTCCAGTAGTGGTCGCAGCTGTGCCAAATACAGAGATAATATAATCTCCCTTCTCCTATTCAAGATTTCCCTGTTAATGCATCCAAGGATCACATTAGTCCTTTTGACCACATAGTTGCATTGGTCGCTCAAGTTCAGCAGATCATCCAGGATGACCCCTACGCCTCTCAGAGTCACTGCTTCCCAGGATAGAAAAGTACGGCCTACATACTTTGGATTCTCTTGGAAATCCAGTAGACTCGGCTCCCTTCATATGGGGGTGGAAGGGACACATAGTGCTGATGATGACTTACTCAGTGACTGGCTCCAAAAGGAGTTTGCTTAATTCTACATTTGCTGCTAAGTCCTGAAAAATAACAAGAGTCCCTGGCAAGGAAATGAAGCAGGAATTTCATCTTCAAACTCTTCAGAAGGCAGGGAAATCAGTTGCGTGAACCATGCTGGAGCCAGAGAGATAAAGAAAGCTGCTCGTAAGATACCAACTTCGCTGAATCCCGAAGGCTCCAGTTTGATTAGAGGCTGTTTGAGCTGGGAGATTTGACATAGCTTTAATCTCTTCTCTCACATCAAAGTCATGCTGCTGGAATTTACAAATGGCAGGTGTGAGGCTTAATTTTCTGAATGGCTGTTGTGTCGTTATAAGTATTTTTTGGAGTGACTATTCACTTCCCAAATTCAATTTACCATATAGAGATGGCATAAAGCTTTGCATTCATGGAAAATTATACAGAAACAACTGCATGGGGTTTGGTTCCTACAATTTCTTTTCTCTAGTTAAAAACTGAAATCTAGTTTTAAGAACAAAGTTCAGATTCAAAGGAATGGTAGTACAAAAACTAAGAGACCAAATCCAGGCCCTATGTGGTATTTGTGCAGGCATGGGTATAATCATGTATCAGATTTGTTTGTGTGTCAGATGGGGGCTGATTACTAGCACCCCAAAGCTATCACTTCCTTTGGTAAAGTAGTAGAGACCTAGCATTCTACTCTCAGCTACCCAGGGGTGTGTGTCATTCATGTATTAACTGTGTCTCTCTATAGCACATGGATTCATTACAAAACATGTATGAAGACTGGCAAAATTCATGCCTAGTGTAACTCTATTGGATGAAGTTGCAGGGATAAAGTTAGACCATTCACTTTAAAGCTTGCCAAAAATTATTTGATTTTGCTGTGTATTTTGTTCCGGTGATATAAGTATCCAACTCCAGTTGCATTATATTATCAGACCATCAAAGAATCAACTCTTTATCTTTCAGGTTTCTTCAACAATATTCCCTATTTTGGTTCTTTTTAACTGCTAATCTTTAAAACCCAGAAGGTACCTTTATTTCTGTAACAGCATTCCCCCTTTTGCCAGATGGATATATTGACCAATTTCTCAGTATAATCTCAAGTGGTTTAGTTCCTTTCTTTTCTCCTTAGTATCTCAGCTACAACTTGCCTAATGCTTGAAGTTACTGTAGCAGGGCATATTTGCATCTCAATAATATTTAAGTAAGTCTTAGACCTCTTTGGAAATTGGACTTGCATGATCACTGAAGCAAGTATAGGACATAAAGCAAAATAATTTGGGGTAATCTTTGCAGTGTCAAGTATAATTTCACTGGAAATAAACCCTCTTGACTTCCTGTTATTATGAAGAGCTTTTCTCTCCTCCATTAGGAAATGACAGACAGCTGTTTCCTGGAGTGATCATTCAAAATCTTCAGGAGCCTGCCTCACATGCCACAGAGCCTCATGCTTAAATATTTCTTTATCTTTATTCCTTTCCAAAATCCTTTTAGTAAAACATTTAAAGTTTTTAAAAAAAGAAAAACAAGAAAAATCTTGGATTTCAGCAATATCCTCTTGTGTAACTCCTAGGGTCCCCAAGCAAGCAAGTCTGAAATGCTTGCTTTGATGAATAACCCACTACAGCCAACTGAAATGTGGGAAAGCAAAAGGAGATCAAAGACATTCCTTTTGCTCCACTACTTAAATACTTTCCTGAGCAGTATATTTTAAATAATTAATTCGTGGTTGGGTTAATGATAATAGTAATAATAAATCTTCTTTTGCATGGCAAAAGGGGTGATCCACGACATTCAAATAACCAAGTCCAGATTAGTGAGTCACTGAATAGCTTTGGAAGTGACTGGGTGTAAGGCTGAGATGCCACTGGCAAATGATTGAAGGGGGCTCTGATTTTTATTTTTCTTGGCATGGGAGGGTTAAAAGGAAAAGCCAGTGTGCACAGAGTTCAAGATGCTAATCGAAACTAGAGCAGATTTCATTTTTATTTTCCAGTTAGGCAGCAGGTATGCAGTGACAGCTGCCTGTCATGTTGACCAGTTATGTTTGTTGTATCCACCTGTTGTCTCTCATCTTATACTTAAGATTGTACGTTGTTTGGGGCAGGGGCCCTCTCTATTACATTTTGTACAGTGCCTAGCACAAGGGGGTCATGATTCAAAACTAGGCACTAATGTAATATAATTAGCAATACAAATATTTCAATTTAACATTTTTATTTGATAAAGGTTGATGATGAGTTCTAGAGATTGTCAAAAAGCTGGAGGGGAAAAAAATCACTAAAATTTCAAAATGCCTTTGTTTTTGAAACTCAAACAAAGCCAGCTAGCTCTAATCAGAACTGTACTTGGGCCAAGGAGGTGGTGTTCAGGTCCAGCTCAGAATCAAGCATAAACTGTAGTTCAGGGTTCGGATTCAGGGTTTATCTTCACTGCCAAAAAAGTTGCATTTCTGTGGAATAGCTAATGCGCATTAAAACCCTAGTGGAAACACGGCACTATAGTTTTACCACAAGATAAACTAGGTAAGGTCAAGCATGAGTGGAGGGTGGAGTGGAGTGCTGACCTCACCTACCTTCCTCCCAGTAAAAACTACAAATGCCTGCTTTCATTGGGATTTTACAGTGGGATAGCTAACATGGGTTAGTTATCCCACAGTAAAAACACACCTTTTTTGGCAGTGAAAACAAAGCCCTGGTCTACACTAGGAGTTTAGGTCAAATTTAGCAGCGTTAAATCAATGTAAACCTGCACCCGTCCACATGATGAAGCCCTTTTTTCTGACTTAAAGGGCTCTTAAAATCGATTTCCTTAATCCACCTCTGACAAGTGGATTAGCGCTTAAATCAGCCTTGCCGGGTCGAATTCGGGGTACTGTGGACGCAATTAGACGGTATTGGCCTCCGGGAGCTATCCCAGAGTGCTCAATTGTGACCGCTCTGGACAGCACTCTCAACTCAGATGCACTGGCCAGGTAGACAGGAAAAGTCCCACGAACTTTTGAATTTCAATTTCCTGTTTCCATGGTCACCTGCAGCTTACCACACTGGCCAGAGCTCATCAGCAGAGGTGACCATGCAGAGCTCATCAGCAGAGGTGACCATGATGGAGTCCCAGAATCGCAGAAGAGCTCCAGCATGGACCGAACGGGAAGTACGGGATCTGATCGCCGTGTGGGGAGAGGAATCTGTGCTATCAGAACTCTATTCCAGTTTTCAAAATGCCAAAACATTTGTCAAAATCTCCCAGGGCATGAAGGACAGAGGCCATAACAGGGACCCAAAGCAATGCCGCGTGAAACTTAAAGAGCTGAGGCAAGCCTACCAGAAAACCAGAGAGGCAAACGGCCGCTCCGGGTCAGAGCCCCAAACATGCTGCTTCTATGATGAGCTGCATGTCATTTTAGGGGGTTCACCCACAACTACCCCAGCCATGTTGTTTGACTCCTTCAATGGAGATGGAGGCAACACAGAGGCAGGTTTTGGGGATGAGGAAAATGATGATGATGAAGTTGTAGATCGCTCACAGCAAGCAAGCGGAGAAACCGGTTTTCCTGACAGCCAGGAACTGTTTCTCACCCTGGATCTGGAGCCAGCACACCCTGGACCCACCCAAGGCTGCCTCCCGGACCCGCCAGGTGGAGAAGGGACCTCTGGTGAGTGTACCTTTTAAAATACTATACATGGTTTAAAAGCAAGCATGTTTAATGATTAATTTGCCCTGGCATTTGTGGCTCTCCTGGATGTACTCCCAAAGCCTTTGCAAAAGGTTTCTGGGGAGGGCAGCCTTATTCCACCCACCATGGTACGACACTTTACCACACCAGGCCAGTAGCACGTACTCGGGAATCATTGTAGAACGAAGCATTGCAATGTATGTTTGCTGACATTCAAACAACATCCGTTCTTTATCTCTCTGTGTTATCCTCAGGAGAGTGAGATATAATTCATGGTCACCTGGTTGAAATAGGGTGCTTTTCTTCAGGGGACATGCAGAGGTGCCTGTTCCTGCTGGGCTGTTTGCCTGTGGCTGAACAGAAATGTTCCCCGCTGTTAGCCGGGGTGGGGGTGGGGGGGTGAGGGGCTAGCCACGTGGTGGCGGGAGGCAAAATGCGACCTTGGAACAAAAGCACATGTGCTGTGTCTGTAATGTTAACAGCAAGGTTTACCGTGAAAGAGTGTAGCCATTGTTCTAGAAAATGTGTCTTTTTAAATACCACTGCCTCTTTTTTTTTCTCCACCAGCTGCATGTGTTTCAGTGATCACAGGATCTTCTCCTTACCAGAGGCTAGTGAAGATTAGAATGTGAAAAAAACGCACTCGTGATGAAATGTTCTCTGAGCTCATGGTGTCCTCCCACACTGACAGAGCACAAACGACTGTGTGGAGGCAGACAATGTCAGAGTGCAGGAAAGCACAATATGACTGGGAGGAGAGGTGGCAGGCTGAAGAGAGTAAATGGTGGGCTGAAGAGAGTAAGTGGGGGGCTGAAGAGAGGGCTGAAGCTCAAATGTGGCGGCAGCATGATGAGAGGAGGCAGGATTCAATGCTGAGGCTGCTGGAGGATCAAACCAATATGCTCCAGTGTATGGTTGAGCTGCAGGAAAGGAAGCAGAAGCACAGACCGCCGCTACAGCCCCTGTGTAACCAACCGCCCTCTTCCCCAAGTTCCATAGCCTCCTCACCCAGATGCCCAAGAACGTGGTGGGGGGGCCTCCGGCCACCTGGCCACTCCACCCCAGAGGATTGCCCAAGCAACAGAAGGCTGGCATTCAATAAATTTTAAAGTTTTAAACTTTTAAAGTGCTGTGTGGCCTTGTCCTTCCCTCCTCCACCAGCCCTCCTGGTGCTTCTCTCCTCCACCACCCCTCCTGGGCTACCTTGGTAGTTATCCCCCTATTTGTGTGATGAATGAATAAAGAATGCATGAATGTGAAGCAACAATGACTTTATTGCCCCTGCAAGCGGTGATCGAAGGGAGGATGGGAGGGTGGTTAGCTTACAGGGAAGTAGAGTGAACCAAGGGGCAGTGGGTTTCATCATGGAGAAACAAACAGAACTTTCACACCGTAGCCTGTCCAGTCATGAAACTGGTTTTCAAAGCTTCTCTGATGTGCACCGCGCCCTCCTGTGAGACATATGGTGACAGTTTGCTGAGCGGGCTCCATGCTTGCCATGGTATGGCATCTGCACAGGTAACTCAAGAAAAAAGGAGCAAAACGATTGTCTGCCCTTGCTTTCACGGAGGGAGGGAGGGAACGGGGGCCTGATGATATGTACCCAGAACCACCCGCGACAATGTTTTAGCCCCATCAGGCACTGGGATTTCTACCCAGAATTCAGATGGGCGGCAGAGACTGCGGGAACTGTGGGTTAGCCACCCACAGTGCAATGCTCCAGAAGTCGACGGTTGCCTCGGTACTGTGGACACGCTCTGCCGACTACATGCACTTAGAGCACTTGTGTGGGGACACACACAATCGACTGTATAAAACCGCTTTCTACAAAACCGACTTCTATAAATTCGACCTAATTTCGTAGTGTAGGCATACACAAAGAGTTAGATGTGGGTAGTGCTGGCACTGAAATCTCACAAACTTTTCTCACAAGATCCACTGATCCTGTGGAATTTCTGTGATCTTGAGTTGAAGTTTTGTCAGAATACTTCGAGATTCTGTCTTTGTCCCAACCAAACACAACAGAGGTTTTCTTCCAGCTTTGACTAAAGGCCAATATTTTACAGAAGCTTCAGATCCAGGGATTTGAATCTGAACCTACACATCTAGAAAGTCAAAGGAGTAGAGATTGACAGTTCCAATTTTGGCCCAACTCTAGACTGAACCACTTAAAAGCTGAAGCTGTGTACATTTTATGTGTTTGTGGGGCGCACGTCTAACTTAGTTAATGCATTCAGTGTTGAGTAGAAGTGACCCATAGAATAATAATGGGAGGGGGAGAGAAAGCTGTAACCTATAGATTACTGTGGGGGACAGGGGAAACAAGAGAATGAGCCTGGGAGTACGTAGAAAATCAGGAATGTTAGAAGAATAAGAATGTCTATGCCTAAACAGATTAGTGCCTGCAGAATACTGCATTACAGAAGAGGCTAAGTAATGGACTAATGTGAAATGTAATAAACGCAACCCCCATAACTAACACATGTTGTTAGTTGTCTGCTTTAGGCAATGCCTTTGGGGCTAAGATTGAAAATAGCAATTTCTCACCCTTGGGTGGTTTAAAACTGTTTTTGTCAGATTTCACATCAATAACTGTACGGCACTTTCTTGCTCCATCTGATTTGAACTTCCTAATGCATCTGCCATGACTTAAAAACATATTTCTGAACTGAAAGCCAAATTCAGCCCTGGTGTAAGCAGGCACAATTTCTGTTGGTTCCAATCTGAATTGCACCAATTCACACCCAGCCACTTGGTCTTAATCTTTTCCTTGATATTAAATTCTAGGTTTGTTGTTTGGTTGTGCTAAGGAAAGAAGAGTATCAGGTTTAGTCCAACTACCAAACATGATTTTTAGCCTCTTAGGCACTAACTAGTATTTTAGCTAACTCAAAAGGCATGCAAATCTCATTTTACTTTCTCAGTGATTTAAGCTAACCTACTATGTCTTTTACATGGCATTACAGTATGTCAAATTAAAGACACATACTCACAATACAGGCTCAGTCTTGACCCTGCAAATATGATTTTAACAGCTTTGTCTACTCAAGAAAATTTGATGGCATAATTATACACATTCCTGTATTCTGGAATAAGAGTGTCCACACAGAAAGTTATACCGGTATGACTACAGTGGTATTGGTATGGTGGAAAATTTCTCCATGTAGAAATGACTGTATGGACATACAAGCGTGGCAAGCAGCCTCAGCTACCGCAAAGTCAGATTTCCAAGCAAGTGGACAAGTGCAGTGCAAACTCCTAAGGATAATTATGTGGCAGTCAGTTAAAAGAATCCATCTGTTATTCTGAGAATGAAGAATTCTGTCATGAAAACCCAAGTCTTGGAAGTGTATAAGGATGTTTATTTTAAGGAATGCAATAGTATCCTTCAAAATAGCAATTTTTATCTTGAAGGACCCTGTCTCCATGTAAGTTATTAAATATTATTATTGTAACACTACAGGCAATACCTGGGAAAAGCAAAAAAAAATTTGGAAGTGAAAGGAATCCATATTCACTTGTCGTTATTGGTTGTGTCCAAGCCACTGGGAGTTTTCCAGCATCGTAAGATGGTTGAGAACATGATGTTCCCAGATGGCTGACTTGACAAGCAACAATTGACAGATTTTTGCAACTGCTGTGAAAAGGCCTTTTAAAAACTATCTTATCCAATGGTAATTGAAAGAGGAGGTTTCTCTGGCAGATATGGGATGACATTCCACCTCCTCGGCCCCAGCCACTGAAATATGTTCCTTGTTTACCCAGATGGCTGTCAAAATTGAAGGATTTCAACCTTCTCTGCGAGAGAGTGGGAGAAAGAGGATCCAGCTATTCACCAAATCCATCCAGAGAAATTCAGAAATTCTCTATACCTCCACCATAGTTTTAAACTCACTCATGGACTTCCACGTAACACCAAGTGAATTCAGCTGGGGAAATCAGCTGTGCACTGATAAACTGCTGTTCATTATGGAGATGAAAACAAGCAAGCTATGTGGAAGAGACGTTGCAAATATAGTTGTACGGAGCCTGTTCCTAAACAGGCTGATGATTTTACTTACTATATCTGCAGTCAGAATACATTTCAAACAAATTTCAAGTTGAGGAGGAATTTCTGAAGCCCAGACTGTCAGGTTTTTCTTTATTGGAGGGACTTCATCATATTGTTGTCACAGTTCTTCTATTATTAATTAATTATTATTATTTAGAAGCCTCCTATTACTACATTCAGTAGAGGGAAGCCAACAGTTTGTTGTAGAAAGTCGCATTACACAATAGGTGAAACACCTCCCTGGTGTAACTTAACTTTTTTTTAAAGAGTTCACAGGCAGCTATTAACTACACCCAGAAAACCCAAGGCAATACTTTATTGACTGCGCAGGTGACAACACATTGACATTACACATCAGGAAAGCCATGACTTATTGTTTATGAACTAGTTTACTCTGATGTTTGAATGCCACAAAATACCGTGAATTCCCAGGGACTGTCTCATGCTAGATGAGCAGGGAACTCATTCTTGTGTTATTCAACAATGTGTTCTCCAACCAGTTTCTCTTCTCTCCTCCTGCCTGGAAAGCCCATAATAAAGATGGGTCTGAACCAAATACCCATACCCCAAAACACTGGAATTATGGGAAGTTCAAATCCACATCCAAACTTTGCAACTGGCCCTAATTTCTATAATGGCACATACCAGAAACCCAGATCCCAATAACCCCAAATTCTGGGAAAATTTGGATTTTAACTTTGCAGCACAAGCAGCTAATAGAAGCCACTGGCATCAAAGAACACTGACCCCTGTGATGTGGCAGCAGTATTAACCATTCTGACAGTCATCCATACAGTGGGTCCATTAGCTTGAGCCAGGAGGGGGAGCTGTCCCCACCCCAGCTAAGGAGTACAGGGAGCTGCAGGGAACTGCTGTTAATCCAAGACAACAAGACAGGCAGAAAAGGGAGGGCTCCCCTTAGCTTTAGTATAAAAAGGGGAGCTGCATATCCCCCTGTTACTCCTTGTTTTATACCCCAGGCCCAGATCAGGAAGCTGCAGCCAGGAAATAAACAACTGAAATGTATTACCTACATATCTGTGCATCACAGGTTTATTACTAGAGGAAAGGAAATGTTCTTCTGCCCTTGTTTTCTCTCCCCATTCAAGATCATTTGCAGCTTATTTGTGCAATATGCTCTCGTGTAATACCACCACTTTCCTTTGTTTCTTTTTTTTTAAATCACACATAGAGTATATATCAATTATTCCCCATGGAACATCAAGGGAGAAAACAAATGCATAAAATCTACACTGTCTTTTCTTCCTGAGTTACATTCTTAGAAGGAAATGGAGTATTTTCTATATAAGGGTTCAAAAGCTAAGGGACATAATAACCCAAAGCTAAGAGTAAATGGGAAGCTTCTGCAGAATCACTTCAAGCAAAGGGTAATAAACAGATGGAATAAGTTACTGGCCTAGGTGCAACCAGAGAAAATATTTGCAGGTGAAGACGGGAGGGAGAAGAGAGACCAGGAGAAGGAATTTTGTTCAGCGTAAGAAAGACAAAAATCATGGGAAAGAGGCAGGACAGCTAGTCAGTGCTGACCCTTAGCAAGTTTCCAGTCTCGCCCTCACAGCCCATTTAATCCCATCCATTTTCTTTTTTAAAAACTTCCAATATTTTGTTACTGATTATATTGTCTTAGCATTTATATTTTCTATTAAGTGAACACTTTAAACGTGACTTTGTCTCCCTTACATTCATCTTTTCTCTTCATTCACTTTGTTAGTTCCCTTATTATCTTCTCTGTCTTTCCAGTCTATTATCTCCTCAATATTATTTCTATATTGTGAACATTGTTCCTTCTCCTCCCACCCATCCCTTCCTCTTGTTTTCTTGTGTTGAGTTCTCTTCCTCCATTCACCAATGGTTTCATCTCTCTCCCAGGGCTGTCCTTTCAGGTGGGTGATGTGGGCAACCACCCAAGGCATTGTGGTCGGAGGGAGCTGTGGTCAAGAGGCAAGGAGCAGGGTGGGCCTGGGGTGTGATGCTGTGGAAGGGAGCTCAGGCCAATTGGGGGAGAGGAATCGGGGAGAGGCAGGGGAACCACGGTTGATGGGGGGATGGATGGGGAGGCAACGGAGGCCAGTTGCATGAAAATACAAGTTCACCCAGGGTGCCATTTTCCCTGAGGCTGACCCTGCTCTTTCCCCACTCTTTTCCTCTGTCTTGTGCTCCCATTCCCACTTTCTCACATATGCACTACTACCTTCCCCCAAATTCCAGCAAAATACACAAACATCTGAAGGTCCCCCAGACTCCACTCACACCTTTGGGGGCTGCCTCCCCCACACATCCATTCACACATACATGTAGGCTCCTGCACCCTAACCACACAGGACTCATTACACAGGCTCCCCCAAGAGAGTCCACATACACATATATTCAGCTTCACCTTACAGACTCATGCAGCCTCCTCTTCTCCACCTTTCTCCTCTTCCATTCCTATCCCCAGCACCAAGAATTTTTATGCTTATTATCCCCTCCTTCTTTCCTTGTCACTCACTCATGCTCATACATGTTCTCTCTTCTCCTTGTGACTGAGTGCTGGGACTGACACCCTGGTCACTTAAACACCAATTAATTCCCCTGCAGGGTGGACATGATGGGGCCTAATAAGTGGATTAGAATGGGCTGGGGAAGGAGTAATGATCAAATTGGCCCATTAACATAGTAAGCATAAGAAGCACAGGAGGGAAGTGCAGGGCAGAGAGAGAGGGGCAGGCTAGCAGAGCCAGAACTGAGAAGGACTGCTGAATAGAGAGATCTTTTCCCTTTCCTCTCCTTGGCAGAGAACTGAGGAAAAACTCAAAGTTGTAAATAATTATGGGGTATGGCTCAGTAAGGTGGTGGGAAGAGCAAATGAAAATACAACTGCGCTGGGGTGCTTGACAAATGAAGGTCTCCAAGTCTGTATAGACAGAGCAGAAGAAAGATGTCACCCTGTCACACTCCTCACCTCCTTCTTCTCCCCTCCATGTGCTCTCTATCCCCAGATTCCTTCCTGCCCAGGTGCTCTCTTCCCCACGCCCTACTCAACCTTCTGGTGCTTTGTAGTCCTTCCACGGTGGAGGAAAGGAGCCTATTGTGGGGCCCCAAAAGGAAGTGCTGAAGCATCTGTGCTTCTTCCTCCTCCAGCATCAAGGGAGCAGTTCCAGACAGAGCAGGAAGTGGATGAGAGACTCAAGGGAGCTTGGACGGCGGCATGGAGCGACCCACCACCTCTCAACTCTTTTAACAGGTCAAGAAGACTCTTTCTGGTGCGCACAAGGAGGACTGGCACCCTCAGAGACAGTTGGTAATTCCAACTAAGTATAGGGAAAAGCTCTTAAGCTTAGCCCATGATCACCCTCGTGGCCATGCTGGGGTGAACAGGACCAAGGACTGTTTGGGCAAGTTATTCCACTGGGAGGGTATGGGCAAGGACGTTTCAACCTATGTCCGGTCTTGTGAGGCGTGCCAGAGGGTGGGAAAGCCCCAAGATCAGGTTGTGGTCCCTCTCCAGCCACTCCCCATCATTGAGGTTCCATTTCAGCATGGATATTGGATATTCTGGGTCCTTTCCCTAAGAAGACACCCAGAGGAAAGCTGTACATACTGACTTTCATGGATTTTGCCACCTGATGACCAGAAGCAGTAGCACTAAGCAACACCAGGGCTAAAACCATGAGATGACATTGACAGAAAGACATTTTTGCCAAGGTAGGTTGGCCCTCTGATATCCTTACAGATCTGGAACTAACTTCCTGGCAGGGACCATGAAAAGTCTTTAGGAAGCTCATGGGGTAAACCACTTGGTTGCCACCCCTTATCACCATCAAACAAATGGCCTAGTGGAAAAGTTTAATGGGACTTTGGGAGCCATGATATGTAAATTTGTGAATGAGCCCTCCAATAATTGGGACCTAGTGTTGCAGCAGTTGCTCTTTGCCTATAGGGCTGTACCACATCCCAGTTTGGGATTTTCCCCCTTTGAACTCATTTATGGCCACAAAGTTAAGGGGCCATTACAGTGGGTGAAACAGCAATGGGGCGGGGGGGAGGGTTACATCTTCTCCAGGAACTAACATTTTGGACTTTGTAACCAACCTGGAAAACACCCTCAAAGACTCTCTAGCTCTTGCTTGAGAAAGCCTACAGGATGCTCAGCAAGAGCAAAAGGTTTGGTATGATAAACATGCCAGAGAGTATTCCTTCAAAGTAGGTGACCAAGTCATGGTCCTGAAAGTGCTCCAGGCCAATAAGATGGAAGCTTCGTGGGAAGGGCCATTTATGGTCCAAGAGTGCCTGGGAGCTGTTAATTATTTCACAGCATTCCCAGACCCCACCCAAAAACCTAAAGTATACCATGTTAATTCTCTAAAGCTCTTTTATTCCTGAGAAATCAAGGTTCTCCAGTTTACAGCTCAGGAGAGAGATGATGCTGTGTGACCTGAAGGAGTCTACTATGAAGGAACAAACAATGATGGCGTGGAAGAAGCGAGCCTTTCTATGGCCCTTGGGCGTAAGCAGCGACAGCAAATCCAGGAGCTGTGCACCAACTTTGTGCCAATGTTTTCAGGACAGACAGGACAGGACCAGGACCCCAGGACAGACAGACCAGGACAGACAGACCAGGTGTACCACTCCATTGACACAGGTGATGCTCGCCCAATTAGAGCCCAACCCTACCGGATGGCTCCTCAAGACAAAATTGTAATAGAAAGGGAGATCAAGGACATGTTACAGATGGGTGTAATCTGCCCCTCTGAGAGTGCATGGGCCTCTCTAGCGGTTCTGGTTCCCAAACCAGATGGGGAAATCTGCTTTTGTGTGGACTACTGTAAACTAAATGCTGTAACTCGCCCAGAAAACTATCCAATGCCATGCACAGATGAGCTATTGGAGAAACTGGGACGTGCCCAGTTCATCTCCACTTTAGACTTAATTAAAGGATACTGGCAAGTGTTGCTAGGTGACCCAACCAAGGAAAGGTCAGCCTTCATCACTCACGTAGGGCTGTATGAATTTAATGTGCTCCCTTTTGGACTGCGAAATGCACCCGCCACTTTCCAGAGACTGGAAGATAATCTTCTGGCTGGATTTGGGGAATTTGCAGTCCCTACCTCAACGATGTGGCTATATTCTCAGATTCATGGGCAGAATACCTGGAACACCTCCAAGCTGTCTTCCAGTGCATAAGGGAGGCAGGATTAACCGTTACGGCCAAAAGTGTCAAATAGGCCTAAATAGGGTAACTTACCTTGGACACCAGGTGGGTCAAGGTACTATCAACCCCCTACAGGCTAAGGTAAATGCTATCCAAAATTAGCCTGTCCCTAAGTCAAAGAAGCAGGTCCAAACCTTCTTGGGCTTGGCTGGGTGTTACTGATGATTTGTACCACACTACAGCCAAATTGCCACCGCACTGATAGACCTGACCAGGAAAAAAATGCCAAATGCTGGACTGAAAAGTGTCAGAAAGCTTTTAATCAGCTTAAGGCGGCCCTTATGTCTGACCCTGTACTGAGGGACCCGGACTTTAACTAACCATTCGTTGTACCACAGATGCGTCTGAGTGTGGTGTAGGACCAGTTTTAATGCAGGAAGGACCAGATCAACAATTCTATCCTGTCATTTTCCTCAGCAAAAAACTTTCTGAGAGGGAAAGCCACTGGTCAGTCTCAGAAAAAGAATGCTATGCCATTGTGTATGCGCTGGAGAAGCTACGCCCATACATCTGAGGATGGTGGTTCCACCTACAGACTGACCATGCTGCACTGAAGTGGCTTCACAAAAGAGACTAATAAAAAACTTCTTTGGTGGAGTTTAGCTCTTCAAGACTTTGATTTTGAAATACAACACATTTCAGGAGCCTCTAATAAAGTGGCTGATGCACTCTCTCGAGAAGGTTTCCCAGAATCAGCCAAGTAAAAATGTCCCTGCATTCTAAGTCATTGTAGTCCTTGAAATGTAAAAAGAACTGTTTAGTTCATCATGTAATTATTAGTAAAATTAGAGGTGCATGTATCTTATTATCTCTGTTTTCCTAAAGCTCCAGGAAGAAATCCCAGCCGGTGTGGACCGGACCTGAACCAGTCTGGCCAGCACCGTCTATGATGGCGGGGAGGGTGATCAATAAACCGGGGGATAACTCCCTTTGATGGATACCCAGCCAGCCAGTTAGCTATAAAATTCCTCTTGGTAGCTGTTCTTTACTTGCTTTATCTGCAAAAGAATTAAAAGTCCCCCAGGTAAAGAAAAAAAGTGGGCATCTGACCAAAAGAGCCAATGGGAAGGCTAGAATTTTTTAAAATGGGAAAAGAAACTTTCCCTTTGTTTGTTGTTCTCTGGGCTGCAGGGATGGAGCAGCAATGCTGCAAACAGAAATGCTGTTCAAGGTTTGAAACAGGTATGAAAAAATATTTTCCATACCTAAAATAATTTGGATAGGGAATGTTTAGTTAGACACTATCAGGTTGATTTCTTATTTTGGCTTGTGGATCTCTTCTGTGTTAACCTCTGATGCTTTTGTTTGCTTGTAACCTTTAAGCTGAACCCCCAAGAAAGCTAGTTTGGGTGCTTAATTTTTGGAATTATTCTTTTAAAATCTAGCAAATGCCTAAATTCCAGATGTATTTTCTTTTCTTTTCTTTCTTGGCATGACAGAGTGGGGATTCAGCCTTGACTGGGGCCTTTCAGGGAAAGGTTTCAAGATCTTTCCATTTTTTCCTCTCCATCCACAGGGCATGCAGAGTTGGGTGTGGACATCACCAAGGGAAGGAAAACACATGTTTGCTCGAGCAGTGGTTGCACCTGGGTTATGGGAGGAGGGCAATCAAAGATGAGCATAGACATAAATAAGAAGAAAGGGATTAGGTGGGTAAAGCAGGAAGGTGAGGTTAAGATAACCACAGAAGTGGCAAGTATGCTGGTCTTAAAACATCTTCCTGTTCTATCCCTCCAGTCGCTTATGTTCTCATGAAACACATTCGTGTAATTAAAGGGATATGGTCTAGTTCAGGAATGAGGTTAGCCTTGAACTTGTATCCAAACAGAAATGGCATCTCTGAGGATATGTTGTAATCGCTGAGTTAGTAATAGTAATGGCAGGTGATGGTTGAAGTGCATGTAACCAAATGATCTTGGTAGAATTTTCACCATTTCTGTCTATCTCTACCCATCCTGTGAATGTATAAAAGAGCTTTAGTCTTCTGGGCTGTCAATATGTGAGCAAGGAGTTCTCTTTAAAATTTTATTAAGGGGAGGAAAAAATCATGCATGGAGATGTTAGCTATGAATCTACACTACTTAGCCAGCACTCTTAACTTGAAAACATAATAACAAGACGGAACATTGACTTTAAACATTCAAACACTTAAAGAGTGACTCACAGCATGAAGATGGTTGGCATTTAAATTTTTAGGAAATTGAACTTTACTGCATCTAAACAGCTGGCCCATATAACAACACTTGACATTTACATAGTATCTATCATCAAAGAATCATAAAGGACTGTACAAACAGTATTGCCAATTGTCTCCATTTCTTCCAGAGTTGTCACAATATTTGGTATTTTTCTTAAAGCTCCAGTTCCTGGATTCAAGTGATTAGGTGAGAGTCTCAGTTTGCTTTCTTTTTTCTTTTTATAAAGTAAGTTTCTAGCCCTTCTAGTTGCAAAATAAAACTTGAAAATGTGACCAGAGAGCAATCTCAAAAATCAGAAGGCAAATAACTCTAACTTTATTTTTTTTAAATCATTTTTTTTTTAAATCCAGTTATGATTTTGGTGGCCTGAGACATTATATTTGAATGCTTGGGATTGGCAATGCTGCAAATTATTCAGAAAGCATCACATCCCCGTGTGAGGCAGGTAAGTATGATATTCATTATTTAAAAAGGGGAAATTGAGGCACATAGAGATTAGGTGACTCACCAGGTGACAAAGTAGAATCAGTGGGGGAGATGGAACAGAATCCAGGAATCCCGGCTCCCAGTCTAACCACTAGATAACACTGCCGCCTAGCTGTCCACCATTTTCCTATTCAGTAAAAATCATTAAATTCTCAACAATTATGTTTTTAGCAGGGGTGTCATGCAACTCTTTTCAGTGGGATGATTACTGTATTCTGTATTTGCTGCTTCTAGTAATTAACCCTTAAAGAATGCCCAATTGCCACATCAAAAGAAGTTAATACAAAATTACCAGGGATTAAAGCAAAAGAAGGAGATGCTGATCTCCTGGGCTGTATGCTGCTCTACCAGAACAAAGGAGCCTCCTTGTTGCCCATTGTTTCAGTATGCATATAGAATAAGGTGACCAGATGTCCCGATTTTATAGGGACAGTCCTGATATTTGTGGCTTTGTCTTATATAGGTGTCTGTTACCCCCCACCCCCCATCCCGATTTTTCACCCTTGCTGTCTGGTCACCCTAGTATAGAAAATCCAAATGTGAAACAGCAAAGCATAATGCAGAGGAGAGTTTATAATGTTCTTCACTTCTAATAGTATAAAATCATTTTAACTGCACTATATGAAGCAGAACTTTACTTTAGGGATATAATTGATAATGGTTCTATTAAAGGGCACTGTACATCATACAATATTAGAATGGAACTAGCCTGTCTGGGTAACAATATTGTAAAAGTGCTGAATTAGGAACTGTCTTTGTGGTAATATAAATACATGAGACAGGACACAAGGAAGCCAGAGAGAAAGCTCATACATTTTTAGTATCACTGTGACTATGTGTGGCACGTAATTGCTGAAGTATCAACTGGCAGGGCTGGAGGAGGTTATTGTTTGATGGCTCCATTCCTTCCTGTGTTGTGTCAAAGGTTGGTGTTGACAGCTCCTCACTCACCCCAAAGATTTTCTCATACAAAGTCCCTAAGGTTGGATTCTGTCACCCTTCCTGTGCAATATGTAGGCCACTAGAAAAGACTGAAAGATATTTGGGAATACCATGGTTGTCAGTAGCAATATTGCTCATAAGTGAGCTGTGCTGTCAAAGAAGCTGGGGAAGGAAGAGAGGTCAAGGAGTTGACAATCCTTGTGGATGCCCCAATATCTAGAGGGCTAGGATCAAGATTCTCCACTGACTCTCACGCTCCTTCGGGGGTAAGTATTCTTAATCCATTGAACAGGCACAACAATGGTAGTGCAGACGTCCCCATTTACTGGAAAGATGTTTGATAAAAAGATCTTTTGTATTTAGAAGAAAAATCAACTGTAAAACACGGGATCCATTTTATAATTGAATTAAGACATTCTAGGGGTGAATTAACATACACCTCGTATGGTTGAAGATGCAAATCTGTACAACAGGTGCCTATAACTTCACTCCTCCCAACCCATCTGAGAGGTGTGTTAATGGCCCAATAAAACATGGCACTGGTGTTGCCCTGCTTATTAGGAAACACTGTAATAATAAACATATTGCTTGTGCTTTTAAAAAAATATTAAACCAACTAAGAGGAAAAATCCCAGCAATAAGCACATTTTCCTTCTAAATCCAACATAAATTCAAATACAGTGTTGGCCAGTGTTCAAATTATAACAGTTCTATGTGACTCCAATAAAAATGCACATAAGTCTCCACAGAATAATTCATGGCTCATTGATGATGAAGTGGCTGTGACTTGGGAAGCATCTGGCGCTACTTGTAAGCTCAAGATGGTTACCCGCTCACAATTTAGAATCTCTCCCCAGAATAATCTCGATGTGCACAGTTCAAACATACACACTGGCTTTTTTTTTCTGGCCCCATTAAATCATTTTACTATTTTTAATTTTGCGACAAATCATAAATCCTTCAGCTGATTTATTTATTTAAATGAGACAAAGTAAACAAATTGAAATCTATTTCTTTTTTCAAGATACAAAATTTATTTGTCTATTATATTGATGCTGTTAGGGCTGCTAAAGTCAGCATTAATATGAGAAACTTTTGCAAAGGTGGTTATTAGCTGACTATTAAAATGTATTATGGTCAGCCCAGCCTGGAGGTGCTCTGCCTTTTCAGAGCCTTGAGAGAAGGTGGCATTCCGTTTTCAATCTGTCTCATTCCTTAAATGGGAGAGGTTAGGAAATCTGCAGGGATCAATGGGCTCAGCCACTGAGAGGGAAGAGAAGGGAAGAAAAATCCTCAACAAACAGGTACAAAACAGGCAGTGGCAGTGTAACTATTCTGTCCATGTGCCTCAACCTTGACCCACCCTTGCCTTAACTCCAAAGAATCGTAAAGTGTACTCAGATAAATTAATCAATCATTAAGGGATGGTATTAACCATATATAATTGGAAGTAAATTCCAGGCTAACCTCAAGCTCTTAAGGAAATAACTTTCATTCCAACACATACTCTAATGCATTGCAAATAATTTGAACCAAGATGACTGGCAACTTCTACATAGGAGAGGCCCAGGGTTAAGCTAGTTCACAGATCACTGTAACCGTTTCCAGGTAAGACATCTACCCTCCATGCCATGGCTAAAGAAATAGGTGAGGCATAATATGTGAAAAATACTGACCTGCTCTTATATGGCTGGTTACTAAAGTACACCGATTACCTGCAATGAACTATTGACTTCCCTAACAGCACAGAACTTTAAGACATCCCCTTCTGCTTTTTTCATCCACCTCCAAAGTTAAGCTTATGCAGGTTGACAAAAATTAAAGAAAGCCAGAGCTTAAGGGAGTTAGCTGTCTAACAGCCATTGAATTCAAAGAGTTGAGTACCTAACTCTCTCAGATGCCTTTGAAAATCCAAGCATAAACTACTAAAAATTGAATTCCAATAAAATTAAATCTATACCAGCAAGAAAATACAGAATGATTAATAACAAAATTATATATATACACAAAGCACCTTCCACTGGAAGATCTCAAAGCATTTTGAAGATATAAATTGACCAAGACCACACGCAGCATCCCTGAGAATTTAATTCTATTATCCACATTTAACAGATAGGAAACTGAGGCATAGAAAGATATAAATGGCTTGCCCAGTAATCACATAGTGAGTCAGCAGCAGAGCTAGGCACAGAACAGAGGATTCCTGAATCATACCTCCTTGCTGTTATCACTCCTTATCTTCAATTAAAACTGAAATGCCAGCTTTAATCCATATCACTGTGTAAAGGTATGTAGGATTAATAACTGCCCCCATAATGTCTAGGCACAACATGGGGAGGGGGAAATGCATCATAAATAATCAGTGCTGCCACACCCAATGGCTTGAAGGGGATTCCATCATATACAGGGTTTACAGTTTGGTTCACTGGCTCTCAGCACCCCCACGATAAAAGTTGTTCTAGCACCACTGTCACAAATATGACTGCAAATGTATATTTGTGGTTTTAAGTCAGGCTCAGAACTATAGGAATGTTATTTTTAAGGATTAATGTTTTTCCCCTCTCCCTCCTCTCTCTTAAAAAAATATGACATTAAATATAAGGGAAAGGAATGTGGATTGTCATGCTTTGGGGTCTTATTCTCCTGCCCCAGGATACAAGTAACTCCCATTGATTTGAAAGATTGTTACTTTTGCCATCCCAGAGAACTAGGCCAATGGAGTCCTCTGTTTGGACCTAA
This sequence comes from Lepidochelys kempii, assembly GCF_965140285.1. Taxonomy (NCBI): domain Eukaryota; kingdom Metazoa; phylum Chordata; order Testudines; family Cheloniidae; genus Lepidochelys; species Lepidochelys kempii. The sequence goes on from NC_136382.1 coordinate 160,199,345, forward strand.
GGTTGTTTGGACCTAAGATTGTAGCAAAATACCCCCTATGCTTAGGTGATGTTATGTTATTCTTTATGCAAGCATTGAATAACCCTACTTGCTCTCTACATATATATTCCATATTGTGAAATGAGTTTTGTCCATTAAAATTGTATTCTTAATATAGTCTTACATAGTACTGAGTGCTAAATACTGTTATGCATTCACAGGACACACTACATTAATGCCAAAGAAACATGGTGGTGTGATCTCAAAATTGTATATAATTAATTACTGTTAATAGTACAGTACTTTGTATTTACGAATTGTTACTAAGTTGTACTATTAAAAAAAGACATTTTGAAAAAAGCCATGCTCTGCATTGATAACATAGCCTTTAATGTGACAAACCTGAAAGCAGAAGCATCTTTCATCTTAAAACATTTGAAAGAGGATGGCCCCACTTATGGATGTTCAAATACAGTAATCTGAAGTGAGTGTCAAAGTTGTAGGACTTTGTATGAGGGAGTCGCATTTCAAGTAGCTGGGAATAAACATCAATTTAGACATCTTGGGGCACATTCAATCCAAGTGTAACTTCACTGAAATCAATGGAGTTATACCAGGGATGAGTGTGGCACCTTATGTCCTGTTGGGAACTCAAAAAGACTTAACATAGCTTAGATAAATGTTAACCTGCCAGCGGAATCCTAACTGAGGGTAGTAGGTAAGGACAAAGAGTAATCCTGATTTGGATAGTTGGAAAGTTGCTTAAAAGGAGCAGCAATGAGAGCTGAGATTTAGGAGGAGATAGAGTCAGCTTTGATCTTTAGTGAAGAGGATGACCTTGTTCTACTGGGTTAATAACTAAATCAGAAAAATCTACAGAACTATACAGCAAATGGACCAAATTCAGCTATCAGTTACACTATGCAACTCTACTGAAGTCAGCTGAGTTGCAAGAGTGCAGCTGAGAGCAGAATTTGGCCAAATATATACATACGGAGGCTATTTCAGCTAGTAATTCAAAATAGAGGGATATATTCTAGTTTGTTACATTTTTGCAATGTTTTACAATCACATAGAGTATATCTTGATGGGCAAAGGTGAGTTTTTCAGTTGAGTTATCTCAATCAAATTAGGTTAACATGACTAAAAAGCCCCATTAAAATGCAGGCTAACACATTTGAAGCCACGCTCCCACCAGACAACAACACAGCCAACTAACAAGGCTTCATACATGATAGCCTGCATCTTAATAGGATTTTTCAATCATGTTAACACAATTGAGCTAACTGGACATACCCATACAGAGTCCATGTAGACATCCCAGCTTGTCATATTTTAACATTTAGAATTATTTTTGTAATATTTGTTACATCGGACATTTATTATCTATGGGCCAAATTGCCCTACCCTTCCTTACACTGAGTAGTACCTTACTCCACGTGAAGTCCCACTGAATTCAAAGTAACTATTCAAGGAGTAAGGTACAACAAAACATAAGCAAGTGTTTCACAATCTGGCCCTATAAGAGATCTTGAACAAGCTCTGGGAAATATTTTAGGACCTGCGTACGTTAACCTTATGAAAAAGACATATAGAATTTGAAAAGGACTCTAAGCCACTAGGGGTCTGCAAAAATTACTCTAAACATCAACAGAATTTCACAGAAAATGCTAACCTTTCCATAGACTATTTTTAATCATCATATAGCAGGAATATAATTTTCTATTAAATTCTATAAAATGATTAAAAGAAACTTATAGAGAAGTCATCTTCTCTTCCACCTTCTCTAGTACTTTTACACAAGAGCAGGACAGAGTGTCCATAATACAGAATGACTTTAGTACTATGTTATTCCAAATAAAAATAATCTGAGAGGTGTGATGATTGCCATGCCATGGAGACCTGGATTTAAGTCTTAGTATTATGAAGTGCATTGACAGTGTGAATTTTCAGTACTTTTTCATCACTAATTTAGCATCTGTGAAATTTCAATAGTGATAACAACAGTATCACTAGTGTAAACCATGCACAGGACTTGTTTGAATCAATGGATCATCTAACTAGAGAGTTCTTTCCATGCAAGCAGACATTGGGAGTATTGCAGGGACAGTGCACTCAGCCCTTAGGTAGGAAAGATAGTATTGACCCTTCAGATAATTAACAGAGTTTCTGAAGTCTACATTGCATCTAGATTTTATTTTCACACACTTCAAATAATTTACGTTAAATACTATATACCTTTATTAGCTCTCCCTCACTAGGATGCTGCAAGTATCAATGTTTCTAAAGAACTTTTAGCATCTCAGATAAAAAGCACTATGGAAGTAAAAAATAAATAAAAAATAACACAATAGCCTTTGTTAGTCTTTGCTTTTATTTTAGTTTCACAGTTCCTAGGCACTACAGTAACACTAATAATAATTATACAAACCATTAGTACAGTTTGACGTGTTTAGCATGAGGTACAGGATGAAAATGAGAACTTTAATTTTATTCTGAACCACTATGGATTCATTCTAAAAACTTCCCGAAGACTCAAATTTTAGATCTGGCTCTGAATGCCACCACAAAGTCTGAATATGGGATTTTGTTCTGGTTCTTTAAAATAATTCCAAAATTAAGATTCAGGTTCAGCTTTTGAATCTCCCAACCCCTTTTAAACATTAGTGAGTGTTTGGGTGTTGGGTCAATCTTTAGTTTAGTCATAGTAGCCAAACTGCCTAAAGAGACTTACAATCAAGCCATCTTAATGGTTAAAAAGATCCTTTGTTGTGAATTTGAGAATCCATTTGGAATACATCAACTCTCCATTATAAATATATAAGAACCAAAGTCAGATTCTGGGGAAAAGATGGGAAGGTTTCTGCACTGACATATTTAGAATAAAAGACTAAATATATTGCATCATATACCCTCATCTTCCAGTGAAATCTCATAAGAAATTGGAGTATTACTGTTCTCATTATGGGAATAATTAAAGCTCTGTCAGGTTTTTTATATATATACGGAAGGCACATTTAAAAATTGGTGGGGGTTTAATCTTCTGTTATTCTATTACTTTCATAAACCGCTTATTTAAGTAATATTATTTGTTATCATTCTACAAGAAGAGACTAGGCTAATTTCAGTTCTATTACACTGGAGAAAACTGAGTAGTTCTACTGATTTACACCAGTTCATCAGAACAGTTTGGCCCAGTAGCTGCAGGTGCTCTATGTTTTTATAGAGGTAGTGCCTGTCACAAAACTTTTACAGTTGCATTAACACATAGACCCCTCGTTACTGCACCTGTATTATGTTAGAATGATCAGGTTTCAAAAATTGTTTGGACTATATAGACATGTTTATCTTTTCACTTAATATTCCTGAAATGCTTAAACAGACCTTAATTAGCAGCTCTATCCTTCCCATGTTTCATTAATAATAAATCCTAAATCCCTCTATCCTGCTCCATCAGACATCTGTTCCATAAGCTCTATATGGTGCTTTCTCCCTTTTCCAGGTTATTTTGCTTTATCCTATCTGGTCCCAGTGTAGTTCTTTTATGTCATTACGGAAATTATTAATTGTTATTAATATAGCACATCTTCATCCCAAAGGATTCCAAAACATGTAATAATTTTAAATTGATTGACAAATTATATATAGGGTTAACTATAACCCATTACTGAAACGCACCCTCCCTTCCATCTCCCCCTCCTTCACCCCTACCTGTTTAACACCACACAGCTACACAGTTAGGACAGGACATGAAGAACCCCATATCCATAATTGCAGGAGAATTAAAAGAAGGTGGAGAAAGGGGGCAATCTCATGTTAAATAAAATCACATTTTAACACAAATTTCCTCATCTATGTAGCTAGTGACACATTAGATTATTAAAACAGAAAAAAATGGAAACAATCTAATTTACTTTTCTTTATGTTCCCCCCATTCCTCCTTTCCTGGACAATGAAAATGACTAGCACTTTACTTCCCAGTTCTCATGGATTAGCATGATCAATGGGCCCAAGCCAGACACGGAGCCACTGAGCGCCCTTGATTTCCATAAAAGCCAATGGGCGTGGAGAGTGCTCAGCACTTTACAGGATCAGGCCCAGTATTCAGGGAACATGCCTTTCAAAGATCTCCTACTGTCATTTTTAAAAAATCCTGAGGCTCTTTTCACTGGTCTTTGGTCTCCTAAAAGCTTGTTTTACACAAACCCAACTCTAGGGGCACCTTTATCCTGAGGTTGCCTCTTCAGCCGAGTTGGAATTTGGATAGGAAACAAAGGTTCGCACACCTCCTCCAGCAAAAAGTCCCAGGGGGTCTTTAACAAGGGGTCAGGCCCTGGGCTTTACTGCTCAGCCAACAAAGGGCTGGCTCTGCCTCCGCTCATCTCCTGGCTGTGTAGCATCCCGGACAGGGCGCTGTAAATTACCCTTATCGTCAGCCAAAGGGTCCCACTTCTCCCTGTACACTGCGCAGACCTTCACCCTCAGCAGTGCCGCGGCTGGAGCGCTGGGAGCGTGGACAAGCCCCCGATTTAACTTTCCTACTCTGCAAAGTACCCGCCGCTCTCCCCCACCCTGCTCCTTTTCTCCTGCCTCCGTAACTCCGACCGCTTCGTCACGCCACGTGCGCTGAGCCCGGGGCCTCGGGACCTCCCCCAGCGCCCAGGCCAACAAAGCCACGTCCCGGAGGCACGAAGGAAAACTGGGGGGGGGGGGTGCTGTAAAGTCCCGTTTTCTTCAGCCCAAGAGTCCCACTTATCCCTCTGCCTTGGTCACCCGCTTCCTCTCCCGCCCCCCCCCCCCGCGCTCATCGGTTGTTTCCTTCCCTTTGTCGGGAATCGTTTCTAAACGCACCCACCACCGAGGCTGGCATTACCAGCATCTCCTAGTTATCGCTCCTTGACCCGTCGCAGCCCCGGGGGGCGACTGGGGCTGGGGATCTGAGCTGTCTCCTGCGCTCCCAGCAGCTGAGCCGGGCCGGGATCTTGGCGGCGTCTGACCTCCCTGCCCGGCAGCCAGGGGGCGATGGCGGCCCGGGGGGCGGGCGGGGGGCTGCTCCTGTCCCGGGCTTTGGGGGGCTGGGCGCTGTTGGAGGGAGGGGAGGGCGTGTCGGATACTCACATGCCAGATGGCGAAGAAGATGAGGGCGGCGCACAGCACCAGGGACAGCATGTAGCAAAAGGCAGCGAACGTGAAGGCCATGGTGAGGGGAGAACCCCCCCGCCGCACCCCCAATCAGGCAGAGAGGACCCCGGCGCCGCAGAGGAGAGACAACGCCAGAAATTCAAGGAGGGGGTGCCTCTTCCCTGCCTCCGGGGGAGACCCCCGCTCACTGCCGGGGCGCCCCCAAGCCCAGGAGACCCCGCTACCCCCAAAATAGAGACGGGAAAGGTTCTCACCCCCGCAAGGAAACAACAGAGAGGGGAGACTCTCCGCCCTGCTACACCCAGGGGGAGCCCGGCTTGGGAGAGCAGGGATCGGACCTCGGGAAAGGAGACGGGGAGCCAGGACAGGCAGGGAGCGGAGATTTCCCCCTCCCCGCCCCTCCAATGTCCCGGGGCCTTCCCAACGCGAGGCGGCGCTCAGCGACCCCACGGAACTAAGGGGACGGGACCCCCAGAGCGACCGGGGGGGGCCCCAAGGCAGAGGGCGAACCCGGAGCTGAGGGGCTCCCAGCGCACAGAAGAAGCCGCCGATCCGGGTGGGGGCTCTGGGGTGGGTCTCTCTGCTCCTCCCGGATCCGGACTGCGAGCGGTGCCCCCGCCGCTGCCCTCTCCTCCCGCTCCGCAGCTTTTCTCTGTTCCCTTCGGTCCCGCTCCGGCTCCGCTCCCCCGACGCTCAATCGCGCCCCCACTGGCCTCTCCTGTTACAATCCCAGGCTGGGGGCGCAGGGGAACCCCCCGCTCTGAGTCCCCCCGCTCAGTCCGCAGCAGCAGCTTTGAAGGAAATTCTCCACCTGCTGCTGGGTGAGGAGAAGGAGATGCGAGAGTCCTGGGATCTCCTCCCCTTCTCTCCTCCTTCCCCCCGCAGCCCTGCTCCTCGCACCCCACAGCAGCGGGAACCTGGGCCCTGAGCACGGCCACCAGCATCCCCCCCTCCACCGCGTGCAGATCTCTGGAGTTTTCATAAATCCCCAGGAAACCACATGCGTCCTGCAGGCTGCTGATTTTTCCACGATTCGTTGCTTCTCCTCTCTCCCCCTTCTCTCCCCACCACCCCTGTGTGTCTCTTCACTTCCAGGCTAGCTCAGGCTGTGGCGATCTGCAGGAGGAATGTTAATAAAACTAGCCCATAAGTGAGGTTTTAAACGTCTCACTAAAACATACACAGCAAAATCCACCACCCTCAGCGGGAGGTATTTAAAATAATGCTTTTAAATTATTCCCCTGAGGGCCCCTCCCTCCCGGATAAGAGGGAACTTTGCAAAGACGATCCTGAAATAAGGAAGAATAAGGAATCCAATGATGATCATTAGAGCATGGGGCATTTTACATGATGGAAGGCTGGGGATTCATCTGCCTAACAAAGCAATATTTTCTGTCACCGCTGCATCCTGTACTGCTGATGTGAATAGTTTATGATGCAAATAGAATAAGAACGTTCCTATTAATAGGCAGCAGGTTTAAAACAAACAAAAGGAAGTATTTTTTCACACAATTCACAGTCAACCTGTAGAACTCCTTGCCAGAGAATGTTGTGAAGGCCAAGACTATAACAGCATTCGAAAAAGAACTAGAAAAGTTCATGGAGGATAGGTCCATCAATTGCTACTAGCCAGGATGGGCAGGGATGGTGTCCTTAGCCTCTGTTTGCCAGAAGCTGGAGATGGGCAACAGGGGATGGATCACTTGATGATTACTGGTTCTGTTCATTCCCTCTGGGGCACCTGGCATTGGCCAGTGTTAGAAGACAGAATACTAGGCTAGATGGACCTTTGGTCTGACTCAGTGTGGCTGTTCTTATGTTGATCACAGTAAAGGTCCCCATCCTGCATAAATGCACATGCTTATGAGCACCTGCATAAGTGTTTGCAGGGTCTGGGTCTAAGTTTTGTTCTAAGACCAGGTGTACCGCTTGTGGAGATGGGTTCCCCTTCTCCCCCATGCCCTTAATGCTACACTTCAAACACTTTCCAGTGTTTCAAAATCTGAACCAGGATGTGAGCCTGAATTAGCCAGTAGGCTAACTCAAAGTAGACTTCTTTATAGGGATGGAACAAAGCAGGGGTCTGGGACCTAGCCCCATATAATGAGTAAGGGTAATAAACAAGAAGGGTGATGGAGTGAGGTGACATTAAGAAGATCACAGAATTACTCACTTTTGGAAAATAGGTTTTTGACAGAGAGAGGGGAAGAGAAATAACATACTTCTTGAAGGCAAGATAACAGAAGTTGTTTTGGGGAGCTATATAAATGTGGAGAGGGTGGTAGCTAGGCATACAGCTATTGGGAAGGAGTTCCATCTCTAGCTACATTCTGTAGCTGAAAAGGATATTTAACAAATTATTAATGTAAGAAGCAAAATTCGTAATTGCCACCATCTGGCTGGGTACTTATCTACTAACTGCCTAGCCACCTTTGGGGGTCAGGGAAATACAGGAGAACCTCACAGTTACGAACACCTCAGGACTGGAGGTGTTGGTAACTCTGAAATGTTCGTAACTCTGAACAAAACATTATGGTTGTTCTTTCAAAAGTTTAGAACTGAATAGTGACTTAATACAGCTTTGAAACTTTACTATGTAGAAGAAAAAATGCTTCTTTCCCTTTATTTTTTTCAATACTTTACCTTTAACACAGTACTGTACTCCTCCCCGCTACCTGATTGCGTACTTCTGGTTCCAAATGAGGTGTGTGGTTGACTGGTCGGTTCGTAACTTTGAGGTTCTAATGTATCCATCTGGTCCAATTCTTGCTTCTCTGAACCTTATGAAAATTTAAGACCATGTTCAAGAAGAAGGAGAGGTATTTGCCTTTGATGGCATTTATCCCCTCTTTGGGTACTACTAAGCCATCCCTGCCATGGTTATTTCTTATCTGTCAAAGGTGCTTCAAGAGCATTCCTCCTTTTCCCCCCACTTTGGAATGCACCCATTTATACAAAATGGCAGGTATTTTCAAAACCGTTTCTGGAGAAGATCCTCTGGATCCTCTGAGAAGGGGTTGTTTTAACAGTACTTTGAAATCCATGGTTGGAAGATGCTATATAAATCCAAAGCACTTTACAAGACATGAAAGAACTACTGCTCCTAACGCTGCATCCATCCATTTCTAGAAAAGGAAACTGAGTGATAGAGCTGTTTACTAATTTGCCCAGGGTCACTTAGCAGAAGCCAAATTCATCCCTGATGCACAGAGGGCATAACTACATTAAAGCCAAGCCAAATATAGACTCTTCTTCTTCATCAAGTGTTTACAGATATTTAATTTCCTTTCTTCTTCAAAATGAAGAGGTTTTATTTTTAACTAATGTACACTTTTGACTCATGGAAACAGAACTGACTTGAATCCAGTGCCAACGCCAATAATTAAAAAACAGGCCTAGGATGGCTAGCTAGAAGCAATGTTTTATAATACAGAGTCTCAGTAAAGTAAAGATTTGATGATTTCATTAAGTAGGGCAAGTTGCTGCAAATGATAATGGGCTTTACAGTTATGCTGGGCTGCAGTAAAATTTTACATTGCAATCCTTTGACCTTTTTATCCTTTTGTATCTAAAGGCCATTTCCCCCTGAAATGTAGCACTGTCTTTAGAAATTAAAGGGTTTATTAATAACAGCACATTTTGAAGAGAGGCTGTAAATAGATTGCAGAACAATAGGTCTTTGTTTAAAAAAAACCCTCATACTTTGTATTGTGTCACGGTTCTTCCAACACCTGAATATTTATCATCCACTTTAGCACTGATTAAAGAACAGCTGATGCCTCATAGCAAGCCTAGGGAAAACATTTTGTTCTGAAGCAATTCTGCAAATACATACATTACTGTGATAAAGAACCATACAAGACATTAGATCTCATTCAGGCTTTCTCCCTGTTACTGCAGGATTGTTCCCCACAGTATATGGTATAGTATATTGTCAAATGTATTATTATTGCCACCATCATCATTTGTGTGCCAGCCACGCACTCAGGCACATGACCAAAGAAATAGGGTTTCCACTACTTCTCTTTGGAGACTGCTCCACAGTCAAATACCTCCTGTGATAACAAAGTTTTTCCTGGTTTCAGAGTAGCAGCTGTGTTAGTCTGTATCCACAAAAAGAAAAGGAGTACTTGTGACACCTTAGAGACTAACAAATTTATTTGAGCATAAGCTTTCGTGAAGTACAGCTCACTTCATCGGATGCATGTAGTGGATAATACAGTGGGGAGATTTTATATACACAGAGAACATGAAACAATGGGTGTTACAATACACACTGTAATGAGAGCGATCAGGTAAGGTGAGCTATTACCAGCAGGAGAGAAGAAAAAAAAGCAAAAACAAAAAAAAACCTTTTGTAGTGATAATCAAGGTGGGCCATTTCCATATTCTTATATGTGAGGAACAGTGGGGGGGAGTGGGGGGGAAATAAACATGGGGGCATAATTTTACTTTGTGTAATGACCCATCCACTCCCAGTCTCTATTCAAGCCTAAGTTAATGGTGTCCAGTTTGCAAATTAATTCCAATTCAGCAGTCTCTGGTTGGAGTCTGTTTTTGATGTTTTTTTGTTGAAGAATTGCCATTTTTAGATCTGTAATCGAGTGACCAGAGAGACTGAAGTGTTCTCCAACTGGTTTCTGAATGTTATAATTCTTGACGTCTGATTTGTGTCCGTTTATTCTTTTACACAGAGACTGCCCGGTTTGGCGTACATGGCAGAGGGGCATTGCTGGCACATGATTTTTCCTGATAGTCATCTCAAATATATATTGCACATTAGTTGGCCATGTGGCAAAAAGGGGCAGGAGAGGCTGAATGGTGTAGCAGTATGGTCTCCGCTAGAAGTCAGTGGCCAGGGTGACTGCCTTGCTCAACTGCCCCTAGAACCAGCCCTGAGTCATTGGCTAACCACAAGGGGTTCTGACAGGCCAGGCCAAAATTATTCTGGTCAGCCAGGGGAAAAACAAACACAGTTTCCCACCTTTCACTGAAGGCATACAGCCCCCATTCATCAAAGTGTTAAGATTTGGAGGCCAGTTCATCCAAGTTCAGCAATAAGTCGAAGAGGAGAATCAATTATTAAAAATGTCTTCCTTAGCGCCATCTCCCTAGGACATTCCACACCTTTCTCACAGATTGGGACCTGGCAACAGGGAGCCATTCATTTGTTACCTCCAAACTGCACTACTATAATTCACTATATCTGAAGTTGAATGTGAAAACAATGTAAAGGCTTCAGATGGTACAAAATGTGGCTTTCCACCTCCTGCATGGTTTAGGCCACTGTGAACCCATCAAGCCTGTACGCTGGTCCCTCCAATGGCTCCCAGTGTGGTTCTAAAAAAATTAAATGGTAGCTTAGGTACAAGTGATCATGACTTGATCACATTTATCAAGTGTAAGCAGAATAAAGTCCAGACCAGTAATATATATACTTGGTTTTAATATGCCGACAAGTTATATCAGTTTAGCTATGTCTCTCAGGAGTGTGAAAAATCCACACCCCTGAGAGACATACAGAAGCTAACCTAATGCCCAGTGCTAGGTCGATGGAAGAATTCTGTCAAGCTACTGCTCTTGGGGAGGTGGATTACCTATGCCGAAGAGAGAATGGGTTCTTCTGTCAGCATATGTAGCGTCTACACTGAAGTGCTGTAGTGTTTCAAGTGTAGACAAGCCCAGAATGCTACCGGATTCAGTTTGGAAAAATGTAAGTGATGGTATGCTCTGAAATTCTGTCCACAAACCAAACTCAGACCACTCGTGATTCCAAAGTGAAATGCCACACACATTAGATTGAGCAGATCTTCATAATAGGATTGTCCCCTCTTTCTTATGAATATTGATAACACTGAAATAGTTACAGTTGATATTTAAATTGCCACCATCATTGGGCATTAGTGTTAAAACTCATACAAATGAATGGAAGCATTTCATACCTCAGAGTTATTGTTTTATATTGTGTGCGGACGCAAGCAGAAATCTCTGCATCAGTTTATGTTCAATTTACTTATGGAAGATTATCTTTGCAACCAAAAAGCCGAGAGACTTTTTATTTTAAATGAAAGCTTAGACTCTGGAGCACAAGGTGCCAGCCCTGAAAAAAGTGGCAGCTCATGAAGCCAATGTCCATGATATAATTTGATCTCTGCTTCCAGCTGCAAAAATGCCCTATTCCACTGACCGTTGGCAAGGATACTCGGCCCATCCTCAGTCATTTGGACTAACCACAGCCATTTACAATTTCATGACCTCTAAGCTCGATTACTGCCATGCACTGTACTTTGGAGCAAAAGAACTCTAATCTTGGGGAAAGATCCACATATTGTAGAATGCAGCAGCCTGCCCATGTAGCAATACAGGAATCTTCAGAGAATTTAGATGTCAAACTCTAACAAATCTCTGTCGAGCACGTGTGAATTAAGATTTTCCAAAGACTTACAACTTGGGCAATTTGGAGTAGTTTTTCATGGGAACAGCAAAGGCACAAGGCAGCCCCTCTGCCTTAAAGACCTGCTCCAAAGCTCGGAGGCACTAGAGCACCTCAACAAAACAGCTGCAGGAATTTTTTTATTTGGGCAAAACACCACATATTTCTTAATGTTGTTTTAGGAAATAGTGGAACGATCCTTTCCTGAAACTTTCCAAAACATTCAACCAAAGGCAGAAACTCAGCATGGAAAATTTCAGTCCAAACAGTTAAAGTTTGGCAAAATTATAAGGAACTGAAAACAGGGTCTTATAAGGGGAAATGTTGGGCAACGTTAACTATAGTTGGAACTAAGATCTATGCCTATGATCAATGCATGGGAATTTTACATACATAACTCTCACTAATCTCTATTAAGTCCTGTTAACATTAAATGGAATTTTTGAGTGCAAATCTTTGCATAGCGACATAAGCATTTATCTTATGAGTGGTTGAATTCCATAAAGAAGCTAAGAATAAAACAATTAACCTTCTGTGGGGACTGTCTATAAGTAACACAAAAGAAATCTTTCCCCAGACAGTCATTAAAGATCCTGCTGTGCCATCCACACTAATAAGGTAACTTGCTTAAGATACTCATTTGTCTAAGCTTTGAAATGAAGACTCTGGGCCAAGTTCAGCATAGAAGAAATTCAGCAGATTCTAATGGTGTTGTGTTGTCTTTTTTTCCCCCTCTAAGTTGTCTTCCAACTCTAAAAGCTCTGAGGACCACTTCCCCCTTGAAAGCCTGTGTCCTAAACCATGACTCATGACACCACCATTCCAGCCAGATGACTGAACAAAGCAGATTATGATGTCCCTCAGCAGTTCTCCTAATCAGATGGAGAAGAGGCTATTTGAATGAATAGCACTTCCTCTCTTTCGCTAGATGGAGAGCGTTATCACAGCTGCACTCCTAGTTCCTGGCTGGCCAATGAACAGCAAATTGGTGCAGTAAATCAAACCTGATCATTGGTGCTATAGTATAAAGCAATAGAAGTGACTACCAGGCTGGTCTGGGTATTCTAAAAGAATTAATGATTTGTTAGAAGTGTTTAGCATGCATGAATGAGCAAACTAACATGTATATATAAATATTTTTAAATTATGAAAATGTTTATTCAGAAAATGTGTTTTGCAGTTTGATGCACATAGTGTTGCTAATCTTGGTTTTAAGATGGAATGGTCATCTGCCAAAAACAGGATCTTTATAAGCTTGCGACTCTGCATTTAATTCAAGATTGTCCAAATTAACACAAACAAACTAATGAAATGGACTATTCTCCTTGTACCAGTAAGCGACAAAATCTCAAATTGGAACACCTTTGAATTTTAGGGTGTTTGGCTCTGTAGATTAGAAACCAATCCCACACCTATAGTTTTGGCCCTAAGTCAATGCAGCCAAAATCCCTTGTAAAAACCATAATAGGAAGTGGCAATATCTGCAATATTGCTATCATGTAAGATGCAGCATTTTGGGCTATTACTGCTTATTTAAAAATACAGTCTTATGAGAATGGCCATGCTCATACATAACTCATATTTTAAATGTAGATCTTGGACACACTAGCCCCTCTCTTTATAATACTATAGAAAATATTTCTGAGCTGGGTGCAGCCCTGCGGTCTGTAATGATTTCTGTGATTTTACTCTGTACTTATGCAGCACCTAGTACAATGAGGTCACAGTCACATTCCCTGCTGGATTTTCTAGGCACTGCTGTAATATAAATAAAGAAATTCTTTTCTTTCTTTGTGCTTCTTCTTTTTCTGTCTGTTGCCTCAAAAGACTCTCCCTACAAAAGATAAATATGAGCCTGAACCACAATACCAAATCTAAACCATCACCATGGAAACATTGGAGAAGTTTGGATCTGGATCTTTATAAATATTCAGCTACTCAGAAAAAACAAAATATAACACTGTGACGACATTGTCAGGACACCCAAAACTGTGAGCCACTGCATTACCACTCTGCCTAAGCAGCTTTGCTACTGCTAAGTTGTGTGTCTGCCCCCTGACACTCCAGCCTGTCTGCCTTGCCAGCAAACTCTTCGAGACTGTCAGTCTAAACCTTGCTTTGCAGGTAACAGTGAACCCCATTTCCCAAAGACATTTCTCTGTAGTGTCCAGTCTTTCTCACTGGACACTCACAGAAATTAAGAAAAAAGAAAAGGAGTACTTGTGGCACCTTAGAGACTAACCAATTTTTTTGAGCATAAGCTTTCGTGAGCTACAGCTCACTTCATCGGACGCATACTGTGGAAAATACAGAAGATGTTTTTATACACACAAACCATGAAAAAATGGGTGTTTATAATGATTCAACCATTCCCAGTCTCTATTCAAGCCTATTTCCCCTTGTTTATTCCTTCCTCCCTCCCCCCCTCCGCCCCACTGTTCTTCAGACGTTCTTGTTAAACCCTGGATTTGTGCTGGAAATGGCCCACCTTGATTATCATACACATTGTAAGGAGAGTGATCACTTTAGATAAGCTATTACCAGCAGGAGAGTAGGGTGGGGGGGAGAGAAAACCTTTTGTAGTGACAAACACCCATTTTTTCATGGTTTGTGTGTATAAAAACATCTTCTGTATTTTCCACAGTATGCGTCCGATGAAGTGAGCTGTAGCTCACGAAAGCTTATGCTCAAATACATTGGTTAGTCTCTAAGGTGCCACAAGTACTCCTTTTCTTTTTGCGAATACAGACTAACACGGCTGTTACTCTGAAACCTGTCACAGAAATTAAGGTTGCTGCTTCCAGACAGGCACACATCAGCATGAAGTGAAGAGTAAATCTTCACCTAGTATACAGCACTGAGATGATTTTGTAATAAAACAAGTTTATTAATAAAGAAGAGAAATTTAAGTGATACTAAGCAAGATGAAAAGAAACAGGTATGGTTACAAATAAAACAAAACATGGTATCTAGTCACTAAAACTTAATTTTAGCAAGTTAAAAACTTTGCCTAAGCAATTTTCTACTTACATCAGGTTACCAGGATCCCTAGCCCTTCAGATTAGGGCAGTGGCTCTCAACCTATCTGTACCCCTTTCAGGAGTCTGATTTGTCTTGTGTAACTCCAAGTTTCACCTCACTTAAAAACTACTCGCTTACAAAATCAGACATAAAGATACAAAGCGTGTCACAGCACACTATTACTGAAACATTGCTTCCTTTCTCATTTTTAACCTTATAATTATAAGATAAATCAGTTGGAATATAAATATTGTATTTACATTTCAGTGTATAGTATATAGAGCAATATAAATAAGTTATTGTCTGAATGAAATTTTTGTTTGCACTGACTTCGCTAGTGCTTTTTATGTAGCCTACTGTAAAACTAGGCAAATGTATAGCCGAGTTGATGTACCCCTGGAAGACCTCTGCATGCCCGCAAAGGTACACGTACCCCTTGTTGAGAACCATGGGATTAGGGGATTCAGCTTTCACAGGCTCACAGGATGCTGTTCCCTATGTCCCCTAAGTGGCGGATCACTAAAGGGTCTCTTTACTCTCCTTATATTACTCAGAGTCCATTGTCTCTGTCGCAAGAGAAGGCAGGCTTTCTGGGAGGCAGATTCTGTTCCCAGGAGTGATTGTTAAATGGTCTTCTACCCTGCTTGTTTAACTTGATGGCTTTGTTTACCTTATATGTAAAGGTTTCAGAGTAGCAGCCGTGTTAGTCTGTATCTGCAAAAAGAAAAGGAATACTTGTGGCACCTTAGAGACTAACAAATTTATTTGAGCATAAGCTTTCGTGAGCTACAGTGCACTGCGTCAGATGAAGTGAGCTGTAGCTCACGAAAGCTTATGCTCAGATAAATTTGTTAGTCTCTAAGGTGCCACTAGTACTCCTTTTCTTTTTGCTTATATGTAAAAGTACTTTCATTGTCCTCTGGCTTACGAAGCTTGGCCCAGACAGATGAATCCCCATTCCTTTGTCTAAGCCAAACTCATTTATCAAGTCAGTCCCCCAAAACGAACATATTTCCAACACACATACATAACTCTTTACATACGATCTGTAAATACACCATATTGGTCACAATATTCATGACCACTGTGCTACCAGTTTACATTGGATACATTACATGACACCTTTGAGGCATATAGTCAGACAACAACGTGTTGGGCAATGAGTATGTCAGGCCTGGGTGTGAGTTACAGTTTTGAGTGACCTCTGCCAGCTGGCACTGAGGAGCACCTGGGATCACACCTCTCCTCTTACAATACTGCAAGAGGTTCAGCCACTGGCTGAACTGTAGGCAGCAGGTCAAAACCCTCTTCCCTGACTGGGAGTGTAGTGGTCCCTCCTGGTCAGGCTCAGAGGGAAGCCACTCTGCCTCTCTGTGTCAGGCAGCCAAAACATCATTAATTAGTCTATAGGCCCTGGCTCTCTGTGTGGGGCTGAGTAACTAGAAGTCTTTAGCCTAGTCTCCTGGCTCTGGCAGACAACACACACAGTCAAGGCCCACTGCCTCGTGTCTGGGGCAAGCCACAAACAAGGCTCAGCTCTTCCAGCCTAGGGTGAATTGGCCACTACCCCAAGGTTGGGGTTGTCAGCGGGGGACCTTGGCCCACCCTACTTCACCAGCTTTTAGATCAGGGCCTTAACAGTGGCGGGTGGTCTCACCACCAGTTCCGCAAGAATCCCACAAAAAATCCTGACTCACTTCCCGGCAGCACAACCGGACTAATGTCTTGTTCCTCTGGACTACCTCCTACCATCCTCCATTGGCATGGCTCCATAGTCTGCAAGCCTTCAGTCTCTTCCAGGTAAACATCAGAGAGCAGTGCCAGCAGCTCTCTCCACACTCGGTCTTCTCCATGGGCAGGGCACTATACTGCTTGGCAGCAAGCCCAGAATCCTGCAGCAAGCTAGAGACATCTGGCTCCCACTTCACTGAGCTGAAGAGCCCGCCTCTTATACTTCTTGTCCCACCCCTCTGCTTCCAGCACAGGGGATGAAGCCAGCATGGCTCCTACCACCAAAAGGAGTACAGTGGTCCCTCCCAGTCAGGCTCAGAAGGAGAAAACTTGTTTCTCCCTTTGTTTGATCACAAACTTTAAAGCATACTATTAGTAGGTATCCATAACTCCTTATATAGTGTTAATACATACATTGCACAATGGTATTAATCACCAGTGTGTCATTAGTTTCATAAAAGGCCTTACTTGACACACTTTTATACTACAAAATATTGTATACAGTCAGTTGATTCAATTGCTTATTCTTTGGGGTTCAGCCCCTTGGTTCTCTCTCTCAGGAGTCTGGATGCTAATTGTCACAAACACAAAGAAAGGCTAATAGAAACAGTGACTGGGATGTATCAAAACAAAAAAAATTTGCCCTTCATAATGCTTTTTATTAAGGAAATACAAAGTATTTCATACATGTTCTGTTGCTTTCTTTCCTTGTTCCGTATTGTTTTCATCTCATTCTTTTGTCATTCCTATTTCATCCCTATTATCCCTGGTATTCATCAGTAACGGCAAAGGCAAGGTTTATCTGCTTTTTTAGACTGGTTCCCACTTTCATTTGTGAGACACAAGAAGCTCAGCAATAATAAGTGTCAGCTGTTTCATCCTGTTCTCGCTGTTTCATCCTCTTCTCTCCCAATGTACCCATCTTACTTCGTTTCCTGGAGACATGCTACTTGTCACTTAGATCTCTGAAGCAATTGTTGACTGGGAGATCAATGAAATATAATGTGAAGAGATTACTGGAGAAATGGAAGAGCTAAATGTGATCTTAACTAATCATATCATGGGATGAGAATAATGACATGTGTCAAATTGAGATAGCTGAACAGTCAATAACAAAATACCATGACTCACAAGAACGTCAGATATATTTTTTCCACTGAGAACTGCACAAAAACACTATTTTGCAATACAATATTATTTAGTTCTTTTAAAGGGAAACATTGAGCCAGATTGTTATCTAATTTATACCAGTTTTGCATTGATATAATGCTGATGACATCAATGGAGTTATTTGATTTAGACAGGTGTAAGTAAGATCAGAATCCATCCCAATATATATATTATGGGCCTGGTCCTATGAATTATTGGGCTACAAAGTAGCTATGAAATAGTATGAAGAAGCATGTGATTGGAGTGGGTTTTTACTTATTTCCCATACCATATATTAGCGGAGACTGCTCTCAATTGCATTTTAAATCAATCCTCAAAACAATATCAGCTCAGAGCTACATATACTTTCATAGGGTCATTCTGTCCTTGTAAGCTTTACGTGCTGCAATAGTATCTCAATGACTAGCCAGATTTTTTTTTCCAGAATTAATTTCAGTGGCAACTTGTAATGCCATGCTCTTGAGTCATTGGCAGTGTGGGGGTTGAACCTTGGACTTCTCAATTTAAATGCACAAACCTCTACTGTCTGAGCAAAAAGATTCAGCTGTGCTAGCCAAGGCTGCAGCAGGGCTCATCAACCTCTAGCTGTGGCCCAGGCACCAGCAGAGTAAGACACCATACCTTTGCTCCCTTTTCCTATCTATTTACTGCAGACAGTCTATGTTATAAATATAAAGGGAAGGGTAAACCCCTTTAAAATCCCTCCTGGCCAGAGGAAAAATCCTCTCACCTGTAAAGGGTTAAGAAGCTAAAGGGAACCTCGCTGGCACCTGACCAAAATGACCAATGAGGAGACAAGATACTTTCAAAAGCTGGGAGGAGGCAGAGAAACAAAGGGGCTGTGTCTGTCTGTCTGTTGCTTTTGCCAGGGACAGAACAGGAATGGAGTCTTAGAACTTTTAGTAAGTAATCTAGCTAGGTATGTGTTAGATTAGGATTTCTTTAAATGGCTGAGAAAAGAACTGTGCTGAATAGAATGACTATCCCTGTCTGTGTATCTTTTTTGTAACTTAAGGTTTTGCCTAGAGGGATTCTCTATGTTTTTAATCTAATTACCCTGTAAGGTATCTACCATCCTGATTTTACAGAGGTGATTCCTTTACTTCTATTAAAAGTCTTCTGGTAAGAAAACTGAATGCTTTTTCATTGCCCTAAGATCCAAGGGTTTGGGTCTGTGGTCACCTATGCAAATTGGTGAAGATTTTTACCAAACCTTTCCCAGGAAGTGGGGTGCAAGGTTTGGGAGGATTTTGGGGGGAAAGATGTGTCTAAACTACGTTTCCCAGTAAACCCAGTTAAAGTTTGGTGGTGGCAGTGGAAATTCCAAGGGCAAAGGGTAAAATTAATTTGTACCTTGGGGAAGTTTTAACCTAAGCTGGTGAAAGTAAGCTTAGGAGGTTTTCATGCAGGTCCCCACATCTGTACCCTAGAGTTCAGAGTGGGGGAGGAACCTTGACAGTCTAGCATACCAGTTTACTGACAGGAACATTCATGCATACTACAAATATCAAGCAAATATTTCAGGATATTTGAAGAAAGCAAATTTCAACTTCATTATCACAAGCGCTGGCATAGGGTGTCTATCCTAGACAGATGACCAAAGATTAATGGCAGTCAGAGCCTACCTGCTTGCCCCTGGAGGGTAGACCAGGCCTAATTAATGATGAAATCCAAAAGGGGAAGTGCTGGGTGGTATTATAAACAGAAGAAGTTTGGAGCAGAAGTGGGGGCTGTAAGGAGAAACTCTGCATTCATTCTCCTGATAGTAAAAACAACAACAAGGAGTCCTTGTGGCACCTTAGAAACTAACAAATTTATTTGGGCATAAGCTTTTGTGGGCTAAAACCCTGATAGTAAGAGCGAAGGCTACATAGGGAGGCCAGAAAGAGGCTGTGGGAAAGACCTGCTGACAGGCTGAGGTGGGAAGAAGTGTATGGAGGTAGCAGGAGGCAGATCTGAATATAGACACCCCTTGTCAGCTCATTACAGGGAGCCCAGATTTTTAAAGGTATTTAAGCATTGCTGCTTGGAGTTTTGCAACACCGAACAGATTTAAGAGCCTACTTCATTTTCTAAAATGATGTAGGCACTTAAGAACCTAAATCCCATTGACAAATGCTGAGTGTAGCAACACCTAGCTACCTTTTTAAATTCTGGGCCTGTGTCCTAGGACTGAAACCCAGAGGAAAGGAAGGGGCTGGTTTCCCCTAACTGCCACTGGGGATGGTGGTGTGAAAAACCTGACCCCGCCCCTGAGATAAGAGGGATAAGGACTTTTGAAAGCCCTGGGATGAGAGGATGTAAGGAATATGGGGCCCACGATCAGGGGTGGAAAACCTGATGTAAGCATATCATCCAACACAACAAAAGTCCATCCTATTACCCAGGAAGGAGTGAAAACAAAACGTGACCTGGCTGGAGGACTGAGTCAGGGAAAGAGGTAGACAACTGAGGGACCAAAGCAATCATTGCCAGGGGGCACTAGAGGAGAAAAGCCTGCTATGCCACACCCAGCCATGAGCCATCTGCCTGTGGTGAGTCTCCTCTTCTATACAAGCCTGCATTCTCCACCCATGTAAATATCTCTATGATTGAGAAATATGGTATCAGTCCATCAGATGTGAATTTACTCATTTGAATAGTCCCCTTAGCTCCAGTGGAACTATATCATAGAATAACAGAACTATAGAAATGTAGGGCTGAAAGGGACACCGAGACCATCTAGTGCAATGGCAAGGCAGGACCAATTATACCTAGACTATCCCTGAGAGGTGGTTTGATGGGGATTCCACAACCTGCATTAGAAGCCTATTCCAGAGCTTAACTACCCTTATAGTTAAAAGTTTTTCCTAATCTCTAATCTAAATCTCCCTTGCTGCACATTAAACCCATCACTTCTTGTCCTCCCTTCAGTGGCCATGGAGAACAATTGATCACTGGCCTCTTTGTAACAGCCCCTAACATATTTGAAAACTTATCCGGTGGGCCCCCCCTCAGTTTTCTTTTCTCATGACTAAACATGCCCAGTTTTTTTTTTTTTTAACCTTCCCCCTTAGGTCAGGGTTTCTAAACCTTTTATCCTGTAAGGGACCCTCAGAGCTGCCTGCCCCTATTACTACAAGCAATCCCATCCAACAATCCCACTCATATTTCTCAAGCTCTACCTTAACACTAAGTAGGTTATTGGCCTCCCTAACTCCTACTCTGAAACCTGTTTCCCAGTAACAGCCGTGTTAGTCTGTATTCGCAAAAAGAAAAGGAGTACTTGTGGCACCTTAGAGACTAACCAATTTATTTGAGCATGAGCTTACTGTGCCCACATATCTATTCAGGGGACACCATCACAGGGCCTAATAACATCAGCCACACTATCAGAGGCTCGTTCACCTGCACATCCACCAATGTGATATATGCCACAATGTGCCAGCAATGCCCCTCTGCCATGTACATTGGTCAAACTGGACAGTCTCTACGTAAAAGAATAAATGGACACAAATCAGATGTCAAGAATTATAACATTCATAAACCAGTCGGAGAACATTTCAATCTCTCTGGTCACGCAATCACAGACATGAAGGTCGCTATCTTAAAACAAAAAAACTTCAAATCCAGACTCCAGCGAGAAACTGCTGAATTGGAATTCATTTGCAAATTGGATACTATTAATTTAGGCTTAAATAGAGATGGGGAGTGGCTAAGTCATTATGCAAGGTAGCCTATTTCCCCTTGTTTTTTCCTACCCCCCCCCTCCCAGACGTTCTGGTTAAACTTGGATTTAAACTTGGAGAGTGGTCAGTTTGGATGAGCTATTACCAGCAGGAGAGTGAGCTTGTGTGTGTGTGTCCCCAGGAAAAAAAAAAGGGGGGGGGGGTGAGAGAGCCTGGATCTGTGCTGGAAATGGCCCACCTTGATTACCATGCACATTGTAGGGAGAGTGGTCACTTTGGATGAGCTATTACCAGCAGGAGAGTGAGTTTGTGTGTGTATGGGGGTGGGGGGGGTGAGAAAACCTGGATTTGTGCTGGAAATGGCCCACCTTGATTATCATGCACATTGTAGGGCGAGTGGTCACTTTGGATGAGCTATTACCAGCAGGAGAGTGAGTTCGTGTGTGTGGTTTTTGGAGGGGGGTGAGGGGGTGAGAGAACCTGGATTTGTGCAGGAAATGGCCCACCTTGATTATCATGCACATTGTGAAGAGAGTGGTCACTTTGGATGGGCTATTACCAGCAGGAGAGTGAGTTTGTGTGGGGGGGGGGTGGAGGGTGAGAAAACCTGGATTTGTGCTGGAAATGGCCCAACTTGATGATCACTTTAGATAAGCTATTACCAGCAGGACAGTGGGGTGGGAGGAGGTATTGTTTCATGATCTCTGTGTGTATATAATGTCTGCTGCAGTTTCCACGGTATGCATCCGATGAAGTGAGCTGTAGCTCACGAAAGCTCATGCTCAAATAAATTGGTTAGTCTCTAAGGTGCCACAAGTACTCCTTTTCTTCTTACTGGGAAACAGTTTCAGATGAAGAGTCCTCTGATGAAAACTTGGAAATTGTTTAAGCCACCTTGCTCAGATTGCTAATTTTGACAGTACATCCGTGTGGTAGGGTTGATGAACCTCACACAAGACTTCGCAAGGAAAGGGTTAAACTCCCCTTTCCCAGCCATAACCCCATCCACTCCAGAAATGTGTAGGAGGTGGGGAGAGAAGGAGAAATCAGCAGATGAGAACTTGGAGTTTATGACTCTCTAGGCTTTTCTGTTTTGGGACTATTAAGTTGTGCTCTGCTGGTGTGTGCCCTACAAAATTCACTGCGCTTGTTCCTTACCTAATGGGAATAGCAGCTCCATTGGCTAACTCCTCTCATTTAGGCTAAATTATAGGTATGGGAAACCTTCAGCACAAGGAATGGGTGGTGAATGGATAAAGCTGCTACCCTTCAGGATTTTGAGGGAAAGCCTTTTAAATAGAAACCTTTCTAGCAGTGAGTCTGAGAGACACCCCTGGTCTTTGGAGCCGGCTCTGCACTATGGTTCAGGCTCATCCGTACTTTTCCCTTTTTGGGATTGTTTGGGGTTATGAATTACTCAAACTACATTATTGTTAACCATCATCTCATTAAAAAGTCAAATACAAAAGGCCCTAATTTACTCCATATCTAGTCAATGACTGAACAGCTTCATGAAAATTTGCTTCAGATGCAGCACAATCAAATGCAATTTACAAAACATTCTGAAGATGAGAATTCTGTGCATAATATTAATAGAAGTGGCCCCAAACAAGAACAATTTCTCAGCAACCTTCTCCCCTGAACTCTCAGAGATCAGATAAAATGGGGCCTGGACCTAAAGCATCCTTGCAAAAACACCTAATCACCACTGTTGCTCCTTTTTATTGAGCATTCCTATGAAATCTTTGGTTCAGCTTTGTAGTAGATTTTACTAAATCAGCATTTCTGTGGTCACACACCTCTGTGTTAAGGTACCACTCAATCACTAGTTATGTACATGACAGGCAAATGTGTTTCCCTCTCAAGCATGGCCTACAAGGGTCTGTGAGGGCCAGGGCCGGCTCCAGCTTTTTTGCTGCCCCAAGTGGCGAAGAAAAAAAAGAAAAAGAAAAACCTGACTGAACTGCCGCTGAATTGCCATGGAAGAGGAAGAGAAGGAATGAAGGACCTACAGCTGAATTGCCGCCAAAGACCCAGACGTGCCGCCCCAATAACTCACGGAGTGCCGCCCCTTTCTATTGGCCGCCCCAGGCACCTGCTTCCTTCACTGGTGCCTGGAGCTAGCCCTGGTGAGGGCATTTATCAGGCATACTCTGCCCTGGGAGATATGGGCACCTTAACATCCCCTTCTCAAGGAAAACACAGTCAGACTGGGCTACCTTCAAGACAGTCCTCCAGATGCCTAGAAGGGCCAGGAGCAAATACTGACCAATCAGGAGCCAGCAAGAGATTAAAAAAAAAAAGACATAAACAAGACAAATAAATTGAAACACAAAGATAGGTCAGTTATGAAGCAAAATTATGTATTGCTAGTTTTAAGTTACCATTTAAAAAGGCTGAATAACATCCTAGTAGGACTAAAACAGAATCATAATATTAAATAGAAGTGGCCCCAAACAAGAGCAAGCCCGTTAAGAAGGCTTGCCTACTACTGCTCAGTAGCAGAGCTGGGTGAGTGGCACTGGATCAGTGCCACTGGAACAATTTGTATAGTGGGGGTACAGAAAGCCATTGAACCAAACTTTAAACCCTGTATATAATAGAAACCACTTCAAGCCAGGGGGTGAGGCAGCATCCTCAGCACCCCTAGTTCCAGCACCTATGGCTAGCATGACCAAGTGTCCGGTTTTTGACCGGAATACCCACTCAAAAAGGGATCCTGGAGGCTCCAGTCAGCACCACTGACCGGGCCGTTGACTGTCCGGTTGGCAGCACTGCACTGTGGGGCTGGCAGGCTCCCTGCTAACCTCTGTGCCATGCAGCTCCCGGGAAGCAGCCGGCATGTCCCCTCTCCAGCTCCTACACATAGGGGCAGCCAGGAGACTCTGCATTCTGCCCCCGCCCCAAGTGCCCCCACCCCCGCAGCTCCTATTGGCTGGGAACCAGGCCCCAACTCCCTACCCCTGCCCCAGACCTGATCCCTCTCCCACCCTCCAAACCCCTCGATCCCAGCCCAGAGCACCCTCTTGCACCCCAAACCCATCCCCAGCCCCACCCCAGAGCACACACCCCAACAGGAGCCCTCACCCCCTCCAACCGCCTGCCCCAGCCCTGATTTCCCTCTCACCCTCCAAACCCTGCAGTCCCAGCCCGAAGCACCCTCCTACACCCCAAACCCCTCATCCCCAGCCCCACCACAGAGTCTGCAGCCCCAGCCAGAGCCCTTATACCCCCCTGCACCCCAACCCCCTGTCCCGGCCTGGAGCCCCCTTCTGTTCTCTGAACCCCTCAGTCCCAGCCTGGAGCACCCTCCTACACTCCAAACCCCTCATCCCTGGCCTCACCCCAGAGTCCGCACTCCCAGCCGGAGTCCTCATCTGCTCCCGCACTCCAGTACCCTGAGCCAGCCTGGTGAAAATGAGGTGAGTGAGTGAGTGAGTGTGGGGAGAGCGAGTGACAGAGGGAGGGGGGATGGAGTGAGTGGGGGTGGGGCAAGGGTGTTCAGTTTTATGCGAGTAGAAAGTTGGCAACCCTACCTATGGCTGGGATTGAGGAGGAAATCCTTGTGCCAGCCCAAACCCTAGGGCCTGGCCTTCAAGTACTGCAACTAAGTGCTTGCCTTTGAATTTTGTTTCTTTATTTAAAGATGCAGACAGCCAAATTCTGAGTTTTGTTATTTTGTTACTTAACTGTTTAGAAAATGTTGCTGAATTTAGGTCACAGGCCACCCTGTGCCAAGCAAGCAGCCAAATGTCTAGATTAAGGCAGGGGAGGCCTTCAGTACCACACTTTGCCTTACAGGGGGTACCATGGAGCAGCCTCTGCCAAAGGGTTTCATTTCTAAAGGTTTTTTTTTTCTGTCACGCATACTTGATTTACAAATACTCCCAGTTTGTTATCAAAGTGACAGTCACCTAGGTTATGTGTGTCAGTACTTTAGTAGATTGCAAATTAAGCATGCAATTTAGCAACCACTCTGCACTAAACTGACTCAGAAATGGAGGATGTAGTGGGGGTGAATATATACAGCATCTTGAAAGACTTACGATCCACTGCTTTCTACTCACCTAACTAACAAATAATAATGGCGTGGAAACACCTACAGGGTGCTTATCTCTGTTCAAAGTACTAAAGAAGATGTAGTTCTTGCCCCCAGGAGGTTTACTAACTAGCTGGAGAATCTAATTCAAAAATACATCTAAATGCATTTACCAGGAAATTGTTCAGAAGTAGGAATGTATCGTATAGATAGTAGATATGTAGTGAAACAAATATTATAGCAGTTATACAGTCAGACCTGTCCCCCTAAGTGGGGGGGAGGCAGGAAGAGGTTGGAAAGTGATAGAATCCAAGCATATTACTTCAAACTCCCACTCTAACCAAATTGATCGTTGGTTAAGTATATGTTTCTGTATTTTTGTTTTATTTGAAGTGGGAGAAGGAGGAAATGGGAAGGTATGAAGTAATGTGACATAAAACCAAAGGACTTGATAAGACACAGAGTAGACTGATAGAGAGGGGAAGATCTGTGAAGGACAAAAAACTTGAATATGTGCAAAAGGAGAAGCTAGTGGAGGGTTTCACCATAAGAATGGGCAGGGAAGATGCCATTGCATGAGGCAGTGTTTTGGATGGCTGAAGAAGTTGAGAGGGAGACCACCGAAAAGTAGATTGAAAGATGGTCGGGATAGGAGATGAGGAGGGCCTGGATGAGAGTTTTAGCTCTATGGACAACCCACAGGGTCCCAGAACCTGGGCTCTAGCCCAAACCCAGAAGTCTACACAGCAATGAAACAGCCCCACAGCCCGAGACCCAATTGGCTGGCACGGGCCAGCTGCACGTTTTTCTTCGCTGTGTAGACATACTCTCAGGAGCCAGCGGAGAGCAGGAAACAGGATGGGGAAGCTCAGGAAACTGCAGCATGAAAAAGGCTCATGCAGAGAAGACCCTGCCACCAGGGCAGTTTGGGTCTACAGAGAGTAAAGAAAGTGCAACCCAGGTCCAGGAAGAAGAGGTGGGGATGCCCTACCCATGGGGAAAGGGAGACATTGAACTGGGACCAATGTGTGTCATGACTCCAGAAGGGGAGTATTTTAATTACCTTTGGATTGCAATGTGGAGTCCAAGAAGGAAAACTGAGGCAGGGTGCTGCAGTGCAGACTGACTTCTGGGTAAAAGGGGGCACTCAGATGGCAGTCACCCTGTTAAATTAACACCAAAACCTCTGAGAATTGCTAGTCTACATGGATTCCTAGGAGTCACAACAATAACAGAACTTTTGTTACTACTTTTAAATTCTTACTCAAGGGCGGGGAGGGTGGAAGGGGTTGTAATGATTAGTGTAAACAGCAGCTCCGCCAAAGGTGGTGCTGTATCTTTATCATAATGCTAAATTATTGTCTTGTCTTGATATTGTGTTGTATTTGACAGAGGGAGGTGGTTGTAGGAAGCTTTAGTCCAGCCTGTGTATGCTGGAGTTGTTACTTGCAGTGTCATAATAAATCCTTTGATTCCTATAAGCGAGTATTACAATACCCCTCATATAAACAGACAAAATTGCTTATAAGCTGCATTTTGCATCAGTGGTGCTCACCCCTGCATAAAAGAATTGCTGCTTTGCCTGTCTACTCTTGGGGATTGCACCAATGCAGCTACATCAGCGGCTGGCCACTGATAGCTGTAATTCAGGCCATTTGGCTACTCTGTTTCTCTTCAGACTAGACAAGGCCTAAGGCACTCAAGTGTTAAACAGCTGTAAGGAGGGCACCTAAGTGAACCTCTAGCTGGCAAGCTGAAATGGTGGGTTGGGAAGGAAATAACCATTTCAAAATATTTAAAAGGGCTGCATTGTACACAAGGGAAACTTTAGCATACACCAGCAGGGTCTGCATGGGCCAATTAATGCTCAACACGGTAGTGTACTTTAGAAATCATGCCCCCCTGATGTGCATTATCCCACCACGTAGACAAGCCCTTACTTTGTGCTCATGCGCTACCAAAGTTAGAACCCAGTCCTGCAGCACTTCCTTACACAAATAGCTCTTCTTCACACCAGTGTTCCCAGAGATGTTATATGAGTACAGGCTACTCATGTGAAGAAGGATTCCAGATTAAGACCCATATTTATGTCTCTAAATCTCACACAGATACAAGCAGGTGAAACTTTTTGAGGGGGGGGCAGGAGGGGAAGCTATTCAAAACAAAAACTTGGGGGGGGGGTTGCAGGTAGTTTTGTTCAAAAATAGGTGACACCCACAATCTTCAATCTGTACAAAAGAACAGAGCCTAAGTAAAAGCATCACAATATGCTAGCCCATGACAGTTCATATATACCTTATGATGGCAAAGTGCTCAGTGAAATCTGAGTTTGATTTAATTAGAGTCTTGTCTGTATCTTTCAGTCTGCATCTACTTATTCCTCATTTGCCACCCTGGTATCTGCACACTTAAGGGCTGCAGGATCAGACCATTAATGAACCCAATACCACCTGCACAAGTGCCTGTTGGATTGTATCTGGGAAAGACCATCTTCCCCAGTTTGGTTTCTGGAACCTACCTCTTCCTCTACAAAAAGGAGAAAGACTGAAATGCAAGAAGTTTTGTAGAGAATAGCCACTCACTCCAGCCATGGTACCTGCTGGGAAATAAAGTTTATTTTTATAGAAAAAGCAGCTTTTGGAAGAAATTCCAGGAGCCAAACTGAGTGTGGAAACTTATACTATATACACAAGAGCTGTAATTTTATGAATGGGACCCTAAATTCTTTTCAGATCTCATCTTAGTAGAATTATGCAGATTTGGTGCCCCCTGCTGTCCCTTCTTTTGCCATCTGAGCTGTCAACTAAAAGCATGTATAAGCACTGCAGATGTGAAAGTGTATAAAACACCTCAGTAAGACAGATTGGGCAGCCTATACAAAAGGACACATTTAAACCAGAATTTTACTCCACAGCAGGTCTATGGAAGGGGCAGAGCCCTGGAGAGGCAGATAAAAATATAAAAAGCTGTATCATGATAGAATAAGAACCAAAGAAAAATAATGTAAGTGTCCATTGCCAAGGGACGCTGCATAGCGGCCTGAGCCTCTGGTTTGCAAAAATCTAGAAATCTAAAAATCTCTCTGGAACTACAGTTTCAAATCTCAGCAGGATCACCTCAGTCCTGCATTCTTCTGAGGTAGCATAACGCGCAAGCTCTGCATGCTACACTGGCTCTTCATTCAATACTGGATCCAGCTTAAGGTCCTGGCCCTCATCTTCAAAACCAAGCAAGGTCCAAATACCTTCTTATTTGTATGATGGTAGAACCTAAAGGCCCCAAGAGATTGCAAGCAAAGTATTTTTGATGAAAGGTGTCCATCTACAAAATTTCCTGTTGCTAGAGAGCAGGATGATTCCATGTCTTTTATTCTTTGAAAGAGGCAAGACATGGGCCTTTGCTTAACACAAGAAGCAATAAACTAATCAGTTAGTTTTCTTTCTCCCTTTGGTATCTTTGTCTACAGATTACCAAAAGAATAAAATCTCCATTGAACAGACGACACTGACGCATTTAAAATCTTGTATCTGGTGCCTACACGCCATGGTGATTGGCATCCTGGAACTATGTAGATCAATTTAGCAAGACCTTTTCTTGACTCATAGATGGCTAAAAAAATCCAATTCTTGATTTACAGGCTTTCCCACAAGTCAGTCCAGGAAATGTACTCGTGTTTTCTAGCTGAAAACTCCTGTGCTCTCCGATTGCAAATTAACGACTCCTCTTGTTGACTAACATACCTCAGTTCAGAAATCCCTGCACTGGGTGTAATTCTGATTCAAATTGGTTTGTTAGCAGCTATAGCTTTGCATGTGCTAATATTCATATCCCAGTGAGCAAGACTCTTTCAGGACACGTTTGTATCTCCTTGTAGAAGGAGCTAGAATGAAAACGGTCATTTTGGTGCTATTAAAATATTGTAGTGAACTTGTCAATAGATGGTTTTGTTGGGGCAAAATCCTTCAAGTATCCAAATTCAAGTCTGAAAGAGGACTGGTAGGGCTCAACTTCACAACACATCACTGGTTGTTCTGGGGTGGTTTGATGGTGCCTGACTGATGGACATGAGGAGTTGAATGTTCATTATTTCTGGGATCTGGGAAGGGTTTTGCCACTTTCAAAAAAAGAGCCAGATCCATGACCTTATCAGGCTGATCAAAAGGAACAGCATGGTCTCTATCACAGGCAGCTTTAGACTGGCCATGGTTTCTGGTGCTTGTTAAATACTAAGGTTTCAAGAACCATTTTTAAGGTGCAGGCTTGGAAGCCCAGTGTCCTATGGAGTTGGTATGATTTATATTTAAATTACTGGCACAGCATTAAAGAAGATACAGCAACAATAGCGGTTCTCCCCCATCCTCTCCAGGAGAGGTATTTTGTATCTCCAGGTGCATAGTTTTATTCCTCAACACTCAAGATATCATGCAGAATGAATCTGGCCTGTTCTCTCTCAATGCTGCATATAGGTAATAAATCAACTTGGTTTTTGTTTCTCTTATATATGTTAGTTTACTTGATGCAACAGCAGCCTTGGCTCTGGAGGCTGGTTTGGATTTTCCTTTCTATCTCCTCTAACAGTTGTGTACATCAACAGTCTGCCTCCTGTTGCCTCTTCTTGTGGGAAGATCTTTTCTAAACAGTTTCACATACAGCCATGCCAAGGGTTGTGTGAGAAGAAGATTAAAAGAGTGGAGCCATCTGTTCTGGTCTCTCTGCACGGCAATGTAGCTCACCCTGTTGCTATGCTCTGGAGGCGGCTGCTGGCAGTCTCTCCTTGCTTCTTGTATTTGCTCCCCTTTTTCACCTTTATTTTCCCCCTGAATGACTTCACAGCCAATGAGTGCCTTGAGTGTCCAGTAATTGCAGGAGCAGTCCCTGACGCTCAGAAGGGTGATGTTCTAGTGGGTGGGATAACAGTAATTTTGGAAGTGAAGAGACTCTTTAATCCACTATTGAAATTAACATGAGCACAGGTGGCCCAGTTTATGTCTTTGAAGGGAGAGGGGTCCAGGAGGAAATGAAAAGGACTAGTAATCACCAGATCTTAGGGCACAAGCTAATCACCAGTAGTACAGTATCGCAGAAATACATGCACTATGTGAGATCTTTATCGGAAGCATCTGGCACTGACCACTGTCAGAAAGGTTGCACGGATCATTGGTCTCTCCAGTATGGCAATGACAAGCAGATTCGTTTTCAGTAATTGCACACCAGGCACTACCGCCCAAGATACTTTGCAGGAGACAGTACAGTATACATACGGGTACCGACACCTCACACTCATCTTCCTCCAAAATGTAGATTTCCTTCGCTCTCCTAAGAAGAAAAGGAGTACTTGTGGCACCTTAGAGACTAACAAATTGATTTGAGCTGTAGCTCACGAAAGCTCATGCTCAAATAAATTGGTTAGTCTCTAAGGTGCCACAAGTACTCCTTTTCTTTTTGCGAATACAGACTAACACGGCTGCTACTCTAAAACCTTCACTCTCCTATACACTCTTCCCCAGGTAGATATTGACACACACATCCCTTGAACTCACAAACACTCCTTCCCCTCCCCCAGCACATTCTCACCCATATTAAATCAATCAGTCAGACACGCTCCCTCTAGAACACATCCACCTATCCTCACCGGTATACCTGTACCAACAAAGGCAACAAACACACACTCATACAAATGTTCACACATTCTGAGAGTCTTTTAAAAGAACTTTTCTTCAAAAATTTAGCTTTTGTACTGGAGCGCTGGGAACACACTCCTAGAATAGAGAGCAGGAAGTGGAGCAGCACAAGTAAAACAAACACCATGAAATTTATTGTAGCAATCCTCCCAAGCTGGGACTGGGATCTTCCTGTCACCCAAGGCCTTCTTCATGCTGGCTAACGAATGAGTTGTAAACACATTGGCAGACAAATCGGTTTCTGACATGAGTTGTCCAGCCTGTGTTGGACCAAAGATAAACTCATGTTTTAAAAAGAAACCACAAACATGTGAGTCTAGATTTAATAGAGCTATTTTAAACATTAAAAAAAAAGAGAGAAACAATTATGACCATAAGCCAGAACTATATTGTACTAGAACATTCAGTCTTTCATTTACATACAAAATAGGTAACACAGGACTGCTAAGCAGAAAGTAATATTTCTACACCAAATACCCATGTTTCTACTGCACCATCTAATTCTGGGCCCATCAGTATAGAATAAGATTGTACCATGTACCTATGAACAATAATACAGTACTATGTACTATATATATCTTTGTAGAACAATGTTGTACCAAAGTGTCTGTATTCTTATCTGTAGTCCAAAAAAAAACCAAAAAAAACAAAAACCCCACCCCAAAAACAACAACAAAAACCTATCTAACAAAGGAGTTAAGTGTGCTAAGTGATAATGTACTTCCTTCTTACAACATTTACAAAATCCAAGCATTTAAAAGCAACAAAATGAACAGTTAATAACAGCAAAATCCCTATGCTGCCTACACAATAAGCAAACACATTCTTATCAAGTGTAAAGAAATGCATATTCCATCACCACAGCTTTAAGTCTAACCCATGGGAAGTTATTTTATTACCTTGATTTTAAGATCTAAATATCTTAATTGTAGCAGCTAATTTTTTAAGTGATGTTAAATGTTAAACCATCCGTTATTTATCAACTAACAGTAGAACTTTGGGGGGAAATACTTGAAATTGAGAATAATGCTGTATATATGATCCAACCAAAAAAATGCAAAACATTATTGGTTTATGGTAACATACATATATGTGAGTGTATATTTGAGGCTGATCAATATGGATCATTGACGTCTAAATTTGCAATGGTCATGTTACCTTTTCAAAAGGATTGTGTGTTTCAAAAGGATTGTTTATATTTTGAAGTTACTCACGAAATACAGTTTACTCTGGATCACAGTTAACGTTGTGGCATTACATTAAGGAATTTGAGGAGAATACAGTAATGTATTTATTATGTTGGCAGTGTAAGAGTTATAATGTCTTTAACTATTAATTTCCTTGCTAATAAGGGAATGGATTTTGTAAGTGATTAAATATGTTACTCTTGTCATTCAGCAACCTCCCCCAGCCCCCCTTTTTAAGCAAAGTTTGTTTTTTGAATTGTCTGGGGTTATTTTATTAAATATGTTTCCTCTCCTGACCTCCCCGCACACCATTTGTTTAGGTAAAAGAAGATACTGGGGTGAAATCCTAACCCCATTAAAGCCAATGGGATTTTTGCCATGGACTTCAATGGGACCAGGATTTCAACATTAGTTTTTAAATAAACGGGATGGATGGGTCAACCAGATTATATAAAGGAGTGAGCAGTGGTGGTCAACTGAATAATGGATCCTGCACGGCCCTGTCTTGCTCCATACACACATGCCAAAATGCACACATTCACTAGCACAGTTTACCTTCCTCCTGAACATTAGTAACATGTTCTTAAAAAAAACCCATCCATTGAACATCGAGACCCAGGGAGTGTGTTTCTTGAGGATTGCTATGCTCCTTGGTTATTGGTAGAAATTCAAAACCCAAGTGAGTTTAACTCTACTGAGAAATTCAATATATAACCTCAAAGTGCCCTGTTAGGAATACCTTGTTGCTCTCATGAAACTGAATTCACTAGTCCGGAAGAAGACATGGGCTGCCTTCTACTCCCTCTCCCTGGGGCTGATCCTGCACCACTGGGATTTTTAGTATAGACTTCAATGACATCAGACTCATGTCTGCGGTGTGTGTCTATGCTCCACTACTTTCTTCATCTCATTTGCTGTTTTCCATCTGCATGCTTTTTCTGAATCACCTCTTACACTGAGCACAGCCTTCCAATTAATGTTCACCTCCCTATCTTTCTCTTTTTAAGAAACTCCAGAAAACCAGCATCCGTCATGAAGATTCCCGCTATAATACCCACATGCCATTTGGTTCACTGCTATTACATTTAAAGCATATCTGGCAAGGATTCTTCTTTGTTTAACACAGTTCACCTATAGTAAAGCATTGTACACATACCTATGTGGTTATATATGAATAATAAGCTTAGATTTCTGTATTCACTGGGTACTATCAACATGCATATGATGCTACTGACAAACTTCTGTCCAGTGCTCTAAAGTCACATAGTAATCGGACACGGTATATACTTTATACTATCATAATTTAAAAGTAAGTATGATATATATTAACACAGTATATAAGGCAGTCATTCTTGATGTTTGCATGGTTGGATGTGAATGCTTCCTGGGCTACTAATAATCACACTGTGCACTTTTGTAGAACATCCCATCTGAATTTCTCAGAGGTACTTGACAAACATTAACTAATTCTCAACATCCCTGTGAGGTAATTGTCATCCCCCAACATATAGAAATTGAGGCAGGAGATGGTGAAGGGACTTGCCCAAAGTCACACAGTGAGTGGCAGTGCCAGGAACAGAACCCAAGCCTCCTAGTCTTACAGGCTTCTGAGCTAATCTCTAACCATTAGGAATGAAAGGACCTGCCACATGTCTTAGTGGCAAGCTAATTTTCAGTATTTTTCCAATTATTTCTTTGAGTTGGCTTGTGACACACAAGTAAGTACAAGCAGACACATAGGATTTTTTGAATATTTGTTAAGTGTTAATATTTTACAGGGGTGAACTAAATTAACAACATTCCTAGCAACAAAGTTTATTTACACTGAATAGAATCATTCCTCATACAGGGAGTCCTACTCTTAAAAATATAATTTAAAATAGTTAAAACTCAGTATTTTAAATAAGGTTCTTTAAGGCTGTACTACCTTATGGTTCTGCAAATGACCACTAGGTGTCAGAGTTATCAACAGTATACTCTGCACTTGCAAGATTTTCCCAGCTCCCATCAGTTTATATTTCATTTTAGAGCCAGACATAAACATTAGAGATGGAAAAAATCATATAAGATCATAAATACCTTAACTCTGCAAGGGTAGGATTAGTAAAGGAGATATCAGTTACCATTGAAGTAGCATGCGGACTGTGGTCCTCCAATGCTCAACAGAAAAAGTGTTAAAAATGTTGCATACAAGTAAGAGTTTCTCAAACTGTGTCTCGGAAAGCCATTTTCATTGCTGGTATGGAATAAGGTGATTCTAAGCTTCATGGATTCAGAGACTAATTCCCACAGGCCTCCTTTTTTAAGCATTCTTTGAAAGGAGGGTCTTTAATTTCTTTAAATTTTTGAAGAAAACAGTTTAATTAGAAGAGAATGTAAAAGTTTGGGGAAGGGGAGATGGGCCAGATTAAGACATAGGCACTATAAACCCAGGACTACAGCCCCTGTTCCTGAAGTCATGTGATTGTCAAAGTCTGAGATTTCATTCAAATTGTTGCTTTAAAAGTAAATTTCTAGTCCACATGGTAGCAAAGAAAATATTGAAAATGTGACGAGCGTTCCCAGTGCAGCAATGGCTGCCCAAGTCTGCAGACAGTCTGAAACAGTATCTCTAAGAGATCTGAACTGTCCCAGGCATCACAACGGGGTATTAGCTCCCAGGCTTACTGCTGTGGTGCAAGCTGCCATCATCATCCCAGCAGAGGACTCTGTACCAGGAGGAGAATGCAGTGGGCCTGGCCCACCCACACAAGGATATGCAATCCAGTTGCCGCTATAAACACTTTGCTGTTGTACACACACTAGCTGCCAAGTTGTGTGCAACTCCATGTGTGACAATGTATGCCAATTATTTGCAGCAACATAAAATAGCTTATTAAATCATTTGCAAGTAATCACAGACTGCAACTTAGGATCTATACACCCTTCAACAAGTACTTGTGGGGATAGGACACAGAGCTGCACAAACCTGGCAGCTGAGGCTCAGGCAGGTAGGGGGTGGGTATCCTGCTGTGATACGATAGGTGGGGTCAGTCTGGTAGGTGGCTGGGTGCTGCCTAGGGTTGGGGTGCTGTTGGTGAGTTTGGGGATGGGCGCTAGGGGTTGGGAATCTGGATGAGGGTCTCTGACAGGTAGCAGAAGCTCTAAGGGTTTGGCTGGGAGGCAGGCATCTGAGGGCTGGCTAGAGGAACCTGTAGTAGGTGACTTCTGGGAACTCTTCTGGCTCTATCAATCTGTTTCTTCACTTCCACAGGTGGGTACTGTAGTTGTAAGAATGCTTGATAGAGATCTTGTAGGTGTTTGTCTCTGTCCCAGAAGTCACCTACTACAGGACAGGCCTAATAAAGAAAATAACAGAACACCACTAACCGTCACCTTCAGCCCCCAACTAAAACCCTTCCAACACATTATTAAGAATCTACAACCTATCCTGAAGGATGACCCAACACTCTCACAAATCTTGGGAGACAGGCCAGTCCTTTGCCTACAGACAGCCCCCCAACCTGAAGAAAATACTCACCAGCAACCACATACCACACAACAGAACCACTAACCCAGGAACCTACCCTTGCAACAAAGCCCGTTGCCAACTGTGCCCACATATCTATTCAGGGGACACCATCACAGGGCCTAATAACATCAGCCACACTATCAGAGGCTCGTTCACCTGCACATCCACCAATGTGATATATGCCATCATGTGCCAGCAATGCCCCGCTGCCATGTACATTGGTCAAACTGGACAGTCTCTACGTAAAAGAATAAATGGACACAAATCAGATGTCAAGAATTATAACATTCATAAACCAGTCGGAGAACACTTCAATCTCTCTGGTCATGCGATTACAGACATGAAAGTTGCTATATTACAACAAAAAAAACTTCAAATTCAGACTCCAGCGAGAAACTGTTTAATTGGAATTCATTTGCAAATTGGATACAATTAACTTAGGCTTGAATAGAGACTGGGAGTGGCTAAGTCATTATGCAAGGTAACCTATTTCCCCTTGTTTTTTCCTAACCGCCCCCCCCCAACGTTCTTGTTAAATCCTGGATTTGTGCTGGAAATGGCCCACCTTGATTATCATACACATTGTAAGGAGAATGATCACTTTACATAAGCTATTACCAGTAGGAGAGTGGGGTGGGAGGAGGTATTTTTTCATGCTTTGTGTGTATATAAAAAGATCTTCTACACTTTCCACAGTATGCATCCGATTAAGTGAGCTGTAGCTCACGAAAGCTTATGCTCAAATAAATTGGTTAGTCTCTAAGGTGCCACAAGTACTCCTGTTCTTTTTGCGAATACAGACTAACACGGCTGTTACTCTGAAACCTCTCCATCCCTGGCAATTTTTAAATCAAGATTGGATGTTTTCCTAAAAAACATGCTCCTGTTCAAACAGGAATTAATTCAAGGAAGTTCTGTGGCCTGTATTGTACTGGAGGTCAGACTAGATGATCACAACAATCTCTTCTGGCATTATAATTTCCAAGTCTCCTATGCTGAAAATCTTATTAGCAAAAATAGCGGGGATTACCAGAATGTAGCTTGCAATTTGAAAGCTGTACTTTCATTCACTATGTTGCTGGTCCCCCTTGCCCTCCCCTCTATACAGTGCCTCCATAATTTTCTAGAGTAGACCGCTTATAATACAAACTATGGTCATTAACACCGTAGTGAGAATCAGGAGTGATTCCTCTGAAATCAATAGGTAGAACATCAACAGCCAGTGAGACAGGATTTGCGTATGAAACAACCGCTCTGAGACCCCATGTGAAGGGGTTCACTCACTGCAGGAGCGCCTCCTTGTGGCCAGGCATGGCATACTGTCTCTCTCCCTGTATAGCACCCTCTGACTATGACTGCTCTGTCACTACAGTGGTCTCTCTTCCCGAAACTCAGCCCTCTGGGCAGATTTAGCCCTCCCCTTCCAGAGTAACCGAAAGTCCAACATAAAAGAATCCAATGTCCCCACAAGACTGTCTTTGGACCTAACTCTGCACCCCTGGTCCTCACACCCTTGCCTCAGGGCTTTCCAATGTCCTTGTCCCTTTATCCAGACTCATGCCACCTTGCCAGGAGCGGAAACGGGACCCCAGGTCCCCCCGTACACTGGGTTCCAGCCCAGGGACCGTATAACCAGCCGCTAGGGTCTGGACAGTGCCACTCCTTGCTGCTGTTTCTAATTGACCCTTTTAGTGCTAAAGCCAAT
Organism: Lepidochelys kempii; assembly: GCF_965140285.1. Lineage (NCBI taxonomy): Eukaryota > Metazoa > Chordata > Testudines > Cheloniidae > Lepidochelys > Lepidochelys kempii. The sequence continues at coordinate 160,236,612 of NC_136382.1, forward strand.
TGCCTGAAGCCCCCTTTAGTCACTGACGAAGCAACATCCCAGATGGAAATAGAACTTTTGGAAGATGACAGACTGAAATCTGTTCAGAAGACACAGGGACCCTTACTTTCCGGAAAACTGGACCAAATACCCCAACATCGGAGGTGCAGCCCTAAAATAAATCTCGATGTTTACCTCAACCTATCTTTGTAAATCTGTTCTCTTGACACTCAAACATGGGGAATCCAATCAGTGATAGATTTTGACAGACAGCCACTTAAGAGAACTGCTGCGTGTGAGCACAACTGAACACAAACCAAACTTCATGGGAATTGTTGAAAGCTAAGATTGTCAGAAGTCCCACTAAGTAAAAGGTTAAGACAAGTTGTCATTATTGTCGTTAACTTTTTGGGCTGTCAAGCAATTAAAAAAATTAATCGTGATTAATCGTACTGTTAAACAATAATAGAATACATTTATTTAAATATTTTGGATTTTTTTTACATTTTCAAATATATTTATTTAAATTACAACACAGAATAAAAAGTGTACAATGTTCACTTAATATTATTTTTATTTTAAATATTTGCACTGTAAAAAATAAAATAGTATTTTTCAATTCACCAGTAGAAGTACTGTAGTGCAATGTCTTTATCATGAAAGTTAATTCTACATTTGTAAGTTTATGTACCAAAAATAACTACATTCAAAAATAAAACAATGTAAAACTTTAGAACCTATAAGTCCTGTCAGTCCTACTTCAGCCAATCGCTCAGACAAAACAAGTTTGGTTACAATTTGCAGGAGATAATGCTGCCTGCTTCTTGTTTACCATGTCACCTGAAAGGGAGAACAGCATTCGTATGGCACTGTTGTAGCCGGCGTCGCAAGATATTTGTGTGCCAGATGCGCTCATATGTCCCTTCATGCTTCAATCACCATTCCAGAGGTCATACGTCCATGCTCATGATGGGTTCTGCTCAATAATGATCCACAGCAGAGCGGACTGACATGTTCATTTTCATCATCTGAGTCAGATGCCACCAGCAGAAGGTTGATTTCCTTTTTTGGTGGTTCGGGTTCTGTAGTTTCCGCATTGGAATGTTGCTCTTTTAAGACTTCTGAAAGCATGCGCCACACCTCGTCCCTCTCAGATTTTGGACCACACTTCAGATTCTTAAACCTTGGGTTGAGTACTGTAGCTATTTTTAGAAATCTCACATTGGTACCTTCTTTGCGTTTTGTCAAATCTGCAGTGAAAGTGTTCTTAAAACAAACGTGCTGGGTCATCATTTGAGACTGCTATAACATGAAATATATGGCAGAATGCAGGTAAAACAGAGCAGGGGACATACAATTCTCCCCCAAGAAGTTCAGTCACAAATTTAATTATTTTTTTAACAAGCATTAACTGCATGTCCTCTGGAATGGTGGCCGAAGGATGAAGGGGCATACAAATGTTTCACATATCTGGCATGTAAATACCTTGCAAAGCTGTCTACAAAAGTGCCATGCGAACACCTGTTCTCACTTTCTCACATTATAAATAAGCAGCAGGCAGCATTATCTCCCGTAAATGTAAACAAACTTGTTTGTCTTAGCAATTGGCTGAACAAGTAGAACCAAGTGGACTTGTAGTCTCTCAAGTTTTCCATTGTTTTGTTTTTGAGTGTAGTTACATACAAAACTCTACGTTTGTAAGTTACACTTTCACAATAAAGAGATTGTACTACAGTACTTGTATGAGGCGAACTGAAAAATACTATTTCTTTTATCATTTTTTACAGTGCAAATATTTGTAATAAATATAAAGTGAGCACTGTACACTTTGTATTCTGTGTTGTAATAGAAATCAATGTATTTGAAAATGTAGAAAAAAATCCAAATATTTAATAAATTTCAATTAGTATTCTATTGTTTAACAGTGCGATTAATCGTAATTTTTCTAATCCCAGCGATGAATTTTTTTGAGTTAATCACGTGAGTTAACTGTGATTAATCCACAGCCCTATTAACTATACATTATAAATGCATAATATATATATATATTATCAAATTATATAATATATACACACACACACAAAATCATTACTGTGGCTCTTTGGCAATGTACATTGGTAACTTCTGGCTCCTTCTCAGGCTCAGGTTGTCCACCCCTGCCTTAGAGGCTACAGGTTCCTACTTTTGGGTTGGGTCAGTCATAGGAGCTCGCTCCAATCCTGTGTCTTCCAGGTATCTCCACATTCTAGTGCCCAGACAGTGACTGCAGACTCTCTCCCTGCAGCCCCCTTTGTCTTGGTCTCTCTTTGTTGATTGGTGCAGCAGCCTCAACATACAAAGCTGTGACCATCACTTTCGTCATTCATTTTTAGCCACTTTATAACTCCTTTCACTCAGGCTAGTATCCTTAAGAAATACAGCAAGGCTTCTTTTGCACTGTTGCATTTTCATGACATTCTCACGAGTTCCTTTAGGGAGAAATCCTTTGATTCCAAGCAAACTTACTTTTTTATAAAGAAACTTTCTTTCCATAGAATTTTGCCCACAATGCCATAGTATGTGATCAACAGTTTCTTTGGTTTTGCACACATTACACAGTCCATCTTTATTTCTTTTTAATAAGTTTAACCTATTTATAGCATGACTACAATGCTTTTTCTATCATAACTGTAGAGTGTAGTATTATCTTTGATTTTTGAGCATACATCATGAAACTTTTGTCCTTTTGTTTCATTAGTCCATAGTTCTTCCTTCACAAGCTCCTTCTTGACCACAATTTTAAATTCTTGCCTGTTTAAAGCTATCTTAATATCTGCCTCCTCATTTTTTAGAACTTGTTTTACTGCTTTGTCAACCATCTCATTTCCAGGTATTCCGATATGTGCCAGAATCCATGCTATTGTTACACAGGCACTAGGTTGCATTATTTCCATAGTTAGGAATATTATTTCACTTATTGTGTCATGTCTGCATTCTGTAATCCTGTTCTGATTGTCATAATGCCTGACAAGGAATAAGATAAAATTACAGCTGCAGCTGGTTGCCCATCTTTTACTTGGCTAGTGCCAACATTATCCCTATTAGTTCATCTGTCAGAATGGTTACATAATTCTATAGCCTTTTAGATTTCTGGATTCCAGGACTAGGAACACAGAAGGCTGTTCCCACTCAGTCCATGCTGTCATCTCTTGATCCGTCTGTATAGACTTGGCAAAGCTGGCCCCATTTTCCATAAGTAAATTCAGAACTTTCATTGGTCATATTCTCTCATTTTTTCATACAATTCCAAATCCACAAATGGGGGAATAACTGTCCAGCTGTAATTTGACTTCCCATGACTAAACATTTTTATTTCTCCCAATTTTTCTTTTTTACATATCCCCTTTACCTATTTTGACCCAATAGCATGAGGAAGTCTGTGGCAATCCATATCATTTTGTCTACTAAGCTCCCCATGTCCTCATAAATCTGTTGTGCACTTCTATTTTCATTATTCCCTTTTACCTTTGGCCGAAAGGTTAGCTCCAATAGTTTCTTCCTCAGATGTATCGGTGCTTCTGCAGCAGCTATTTGCAGCACACGTACTGGTGTTATCATTGCACCACATGCCAGTAGCAGAGCTTGCAGCCCCCCTCTGCTACAAACATCCTCTGTGTATATGAAGCAGCCTGTTCCTGCCCAGCTGGGTTTCATGAACAGTTAAGCCTGGCTCTCCCTCCAGGTGCAGCCAGATAACCTAACCTGCTTCTCAGGCTCACATTAGCCTTTTCAGGGCCTGTATGGGGGTACACACATCATACACCCCCTATCTAGGACATTAGGTCTCATGCAATCCCCTCTTAGGCCTAGCCACATGAGCTGGGAGTGAAACTCCAAATGAATTCAGCCCTTGGGACAAATGAGATTCCCCTCCTCCAGGAACCAAGGGACATGTTGCCACTTCCGGGGAGACACCTGAGGTAAGCACCGCCTGGAGCTCACACCCCCACTGCCTCCTAACCCCCTGCCTCAGCCCTGAACTCCCTCTCAGAGCCCAGAGCCCGCACCCCAATCCCTTGCCCCAGCCCTGGGCCCCCCTCCTGCACCCAAACTCTCTCCTGGAGCCCGCACCCGAAACTTCCTCCCACACCCCAACCTCCTGCCCCAGCTCGGACCTCCCATCCACACTCTGAACTCCTTGGCCCCAGCCCAGAGCCCCCTCCTGTATCCCAAACCCTTCATCACCAGCCCCAGTCCAGAACCCACATCCCCAGCTGGAGCTGTCACTCCCGCCCCCATACCGCCACCCTCTCCTGCACCCCAAACCCCTCATCCCTGGACCCACCCCAGAGCCTGCAACCCGAGCCCTCACCCCATCCCGCACCCCAACCCCCTGCCCCAGCCCAATGAAAATGAGCAAGTGAGTGAGGGTCAGGGAGAGCGAGCAACAGAGGGAAGGGTGATACAGTGAGCAGGGCCTCAGAGAAGGGGTGGGGCAGGGGCAGGGCAAGGGCCTTTAGGTGCTATTGGAATACAAATAACAGAACAGTATTAACCCAGTATAAGATCAGAAGCCACCCCATGGTGTATCAGTGAGGGAATGAAGAAGGAACCAAACTCCCACAAGTCTTCATGAAAAATTATGTACCTGGGAAATTAAAAAATGAACAAAAATATAGTGTATGTGACCCCAAACATGGCCTGCGCTATCTACATCCATACATGTCAGACAATATTGATGTGCAGCATTTGTGTAACACATTCTCTTTGAATACAACTTGGTTAATCAAGCTGATTTATTGCTCCTGTAAACCTGTTATATTTAAGCCTCTATGCCAAGTGTAAGGTATCTCTTCTTCTCACAAACCCATGGAGTAATTTGATCCTTATATTATCTATAAAATTTAAGCAAGTGGTGAAACACCTGCTTCTCTAACATAGGATCCCAATCAAGCTAGATCCGTGGGCCAGATTCTCCTCTTATTTACATTGGTGTAAATCCCTTACTGTCGGTAGAGTTACAGAATCAAGCCCAATACAGTGACAATTCTCTAGTAGCAAGCACACTTTCCCATATGTCTTTTTACTACATTGCCCCTTAACTCCTGCCTTCAGGTAGATGTTCAGTTGTTTCAATGGACCTGGTTCTGATCTCACACCAGTGGGATTCAGGAGTAACTACACTGAATTCAGTGGAGTTACACAGATATAAAATCAGTGTGAGATCAGAATCAGGAGTTCAACCAATGTCAAGTCAGTATAGGTAAGAGGATAATCATGCCCAATATATGGTATATCTAAAGCTACTACAATGGCTAACGCTAAAAAAAGGATCATTTTGGGCAATCACTGTGGACCATATCCAGAGAACCCTATTCTGTTTTTACTCAGTTTTTCACAGGCAAAATTCCCATAAAGATTTCAGGATTAGGCCCTATGATTCCATGGACTTTCCAACTCAGACACATGTATGAAAATAAAGCAAGTTCAGGACAGGTTATACTTGGCTCTAATTAACACTCCTACAAGTTTCAGCGCTATTTATCTGCACGCAAGTGTCACTCAAAATGATGAGTCATTCTTTCCTGCCTCTGAAAAGGTCTAAGAAAATCAGTGAAATATTTCTAATCTGATCTTTCTAAAAGTCCACCTCACTGGTCAATAAGAGTAAGGACTGAATATCCCAACTCTGATCAGAGCCAAGTATGGAAAGAAAGATTTGATTCATCTGTTATACTCAATGATCAAGAAAGCAAAGATCAATAAAAACTGAATTCCACTGACTAGTGGTTTGTGGGCCTTACACCGACTTCAGTATGTTTGTACTGACTGGACCCTGGATATCCTCCTTTTTGGATCACTGGGTAGTGCTGTTGCTTAAGGACTGCAGAGGCCTAAAACTACCATTCAGCAGGTCTGATTGCAGATGGGAGGTTCCATTACCAGATTAAGTCTTTCCTTTGTGCTGACAGACAGAGCTATATCCATCTATGGAATGTGGGGATAGTGCCTGGTTGTGGGTTTAGAGATAACTTGTTTCAAAACTAGGGCAAGAGAGCAGTTCTGCTGGGAATCAGGACTCACCTGAATGTATTACATTCATGGTGACTGCACCCCATAAATTCAGATTCAGTAGTCAGAGGGTGATTGGCACCTTACAAAGAATGTCATGATGGGTGTACTTCATTTCCAATATTTGTCTGGTTTTAATGATTCACAGTGATTTCCTATTTTTCAGACGCTTGTGTTTTTAGAATAAGGATTTTTCATCTGACAATGTTGATACAGGGCCTGATCCTCCACTTCATTACAGCAGATTTATGCCACTGTGACACTACTGTAGTCAAGCAGTATCAAATTGCCTAGCATGTATGTGTACCATTACCCCTTGCAAAATGGAATCAGAACTGTTCAACTGTATCATAGGCCCCATACTTCTAACAGCTAATGGAGATTCTCTTAGCTCAAGTGACAGGGGGCTGTGCTTTTAGAAAAGATTTGTGTTTCTTCCAGATACTACTGAAAAGTTTTGAGTAGCTATGGTCAGCATAGCAACAGCCATGATATTCCAGGTGACAGACTTGTTGCAATACATATTTATAATTTTAGGTTCCCAATCCTGCATTTAGTCAATGGTATTTTTCAGGAGCAAAATTATACATGTGCTTAAAGTATTTGTAAGATCAAGGCCTTAATTCCAATTTAACAAAGCTGGTATTTTTCCTTGGAATATTTCCTACTCATGAGGGTCTGCCTCCAATTCCATGCCCTAACCACTAGTCCACACTTCTTTTTCACAGAAACAGCATTTCTATTTGTTAAAACTCTAAGGTAAAGTGTTAATATTTAAAGAAAACTGTAGCCAAATTTAGGTATTTCTAGAGAAACAATACTTGGAGCATAGTGATTTCTATTGTCATCTGCACATATATAGTGCTAACATATATTGATAGGTAACAAGAGGACTGGCAATATATTGTCTCTCTCTCTCTCTCTCTGTGACTGATTACTCACATTATGCATGAGTAATATGGCCATCCCAAATTCAATAAAGCCTTCATACCATACCATGGTGTCATGTATCCTCCCTGTGTTCTTTTTTCAGAGACAATAGTATAAAGGTTTCATTAGCATATATTTGAGATGACTACATTACTCATGCGAGGCAAAGACTCAAATGAGTTATGCAACTCATCCCAAACAAATGCTAATAACACCTCCATGTCATACCACTCCTTGTGTGTATGCCACAGGCTTTACAGAACTTTTAAAAACACATTTAAAAATTCTAATATTTCTAAGTCTTCTCTTGGTAAAAATCAGGTTGGTCTTAGTACCAAGAGTCCAACTGTATGGGTGGAAGAAGAAAAAGGGAGTTATTTAAGAGTAGGAACATGTGGAAAGGCTCTAAATTAGCTTTTCTGTACGTCGGAAGGTTATGATAAAAAGGTCCAATTTCTCATGGCCTCCCAGGCTACAGAGGGAACTGTATTCTACTGGAAAGGATGATCCCAGATTCCCAGCAGCATAAGTGCCATTTCCCTGACAGCTTGAGTGATCAGACCTTAAAATTATTGCACCATGACTCCATATTTCCCATCCTGTGCCTTAGACCAGAGTAAATTTGGAGAGGGCTTCGATTTGGGGATGGGGGAAGAAATATTTTTACGACAGGTAGTTTTAATTTTTTTTTAAAAAACAGCAATTCCAAAGCTGCTGAGAGGTAGAAGTAGTTCCAGGATTGATGGATAAGAGGGCAGACTGCGGATGAGATGGTCAAAGGGGCAAGGTATCACCTCCATATTATATATATATATATGCGACAAATTTCTTTCTAGTTTTCAATAATGTATATTACTTTGGTCATAAGTACTAGAACTCTTAGCTGTTTGTTTGCTTTCAAATGTTAGCACACAGACACTTCCTTTACCATCCTGATATTTCAAATAGAGAGAAGAGGCCAGGAAACAGGGCGGGGGGGGGGGGGGGGGGTAAATATATCACAGGAAATGGAGCAGAGACTAACAAAAGTAGAGACAGACAAAGTGAGAGTCAGAGAAATGGTGTCAAGTGGATGGGAACAGAAAAAGAGGGACCATGGGTGAGACAGAAGAGAGGAGAAAGGGAGAATTACAAAAAGATGCTGTTAAAGGGGATAAAGAAGGTGGGCAGACAAATGTGTAAGACAGAAGCATCTCTCTCAATCTGCCAAGGCCTCAGTGTGGGGCACAATGGGTGAAGACTAAGGAAGGACACAAAAATTACACATGTAAGAAACTTAAAATGCTGTGGGATTCCTTTCTTTAGTGTAGCTAGCTCTTGTTATGACCTCATGATTTTTTATTTTTGATGTAAATAATTTTCAGCAATGAAAGCTGGAGAGACATCGAATTTGTGTGGAATGTAGGTAAATTTTGAACTAAAATGAAGGACCTTTAGGTTCCATGCATTGAGGTACTGTTAAGAAACTTCTGGTCCCAGAAAAGAAGGATGATCTTGTGGCTAATATACTGAATTGGCACAGAAGAGATCAGAGTGCAATTCCTAGTTCTGCCACAGCCTGGGTGACCTCGGGCAGATCACACAAAACTTAATTCAGGAAAGCACTTTAGCCTTTGAGTAATCGCTGAATTCAAATGGGACTACTCATGTACTTTAAGAAATAATTGCCACATCATCAAATAACTAATCTCAGGGTCTCAATTCCTCAAAATGGGGATAATAGCTTCCTTTCTGTGCAGTTCTGTTTATATTGTAAAATGTTTGTCTCTTACTATGTGTCTGTACAGGGCCTAATACAATAGGATCTGGATCTTAATTGGAGCCTCCAAGTGCTTCTGTAATATAAATTGTGGTCAGGGTTATAAACGGTTATAGCCCTGTTACAGGGCAGGGATCAGTATCCATACTGGCATGATATAGGCCCATAACAGAGCCTTGTTGTGTTGTTGATAATTTTTCACCCTGCACTAGCAGATCAACAATTACGTCCACACCATCCCCTTATAGTTCTGTGACAAGATGCTTTGGTACACCTCAGTCCCTTAAGGCATTCTGAAAGGAAAGTCACTTAGATATGTTTACCAAAAGAGAAGACCAATATGCTGAGTTTTGCACTTTCGCTATCAGCTTGGATCTGTCAGAAACCTTGACTTACATCCAAAACTAAAAGTAATCTTGCCTATTGAAATCCAGACAGCACTACTTCAACTGATCTCATGAGATACTCTTTTGTTTGATGGCCTTAACCAAATTTTTTGGACCTATACAAGTTCTTAACTAGTTTGGGGTTTACTGTGACTATACTGTTAACCCAGTACATTGATGTCTGAATTCATACAACATCTAATTTTACCATCCTATCTAAGTCATCTTTTAATGTATTACTCAATGCTAATGAGACTATGTGGTGCATGTACTTTGCTGGCACAGTAGAGCTATACTAATGTGATGTATTATACTCTTAATGCAGTCCATTGTGTTAAACAGCTCAGATTATTTAAGAATATATTTTGTTCAGTATACCAGGTATATACCCATTTGATTATCTGCCTTTGAGGACTACTTAATTTTAGCATGAATAGGATTTTTTGCTCTACTATTTCAAACTTGCCTGCCCTTATTCCAACATGCCAGTATGTGATCATAGGTTCATATTGTGTATGCCAATTAAAAATAGTTGTTACATTTTTAAAATTGGGCAATCACTAATCTTTTTGAATACTGTTGGTGTGGTTGTGTTGCACTCATCATCAGGATCTATTGTGAAATTTAGATTCTGTTCATTTATCCCCACTACCAACCAAATCTGTTGTAAGCCCTTGCTCTTTAACCTTTCTAATGTATAGATCTACACACAGTTTTTGTATGGCTATAGTTAAAGCAGTAAAACACTCTCATGTGGGTGCAGTTGTACTGGCAGAATTTATCCCCATATATGTATGGGAATAAGGTAAATTGATGTAAGCACCTTCACATGACCACATCAGTACCAATTTATCTATTTTGGTATCAAATCACCTGCTAACTGAAATTTAAAATTGTACAAAAACTATTTAGACCAGGTCCAAGAGACCCACTGAAAAACTCAGTTTCTGTAGCAGAGCTTCGTCCTTTAGCTATGAATTACTGAATGAAGTTTGCTTTTGTATTCCTTTTCAATTTCTTCTAAGGATGCACAATAGTTGCATGAATGACACTGCATCCTTGTGCTGGACACCTTTGCCGCATGCTCTGATTGCCTCCACCTTGACTACAAATAAGTCCAAACTTTACCATTTGTTTGCCAGTGTAGTTTGTTTTAATGCTGGCTTAAGCATTTTTAATTATATGTACTTGATTGCTTTCATTTCTTGCTGAACACTTTAGTTAGGAATCGCAGTTTTCACTAGTTCTGCAAATACCCATTGTTTGCAAAGTCTAGTGCATTTTTCACAATAATGTTACTCTGAGTATTAGTTATCTCAGATAATTTGGTATCTACTTAGTCCAGCTGTTCACATTCTCACAATTTAGCTTTATTATGCAGATCTATAAAATAATGGTCAATGGTTTGTCGTGGCAGCTGGCTTCTTGTAGGCCATTGGGCCTTTTACAAGTGACATTCTTGAGAGATTTAAAACTATTCTTGAATGACTATTTAATACTTCATAGTCCCCTTTGGGTTCCTGCTGAACTGCACAGTAGTACTCTGATCGCTCACACGCATCCACGTGTAGCAGTGTGGAGGATAACTTTTCCAATATCGCTTGCTTCCAGGGAAGTTTGAAAGCACTGCAGCCACCTTCAATAGTTGTCTGCTGGGTGCCTTTCCAGATTAAGGCAGCTTCATTTGTTCCATTTTTGCAGGGATATTAATTAACTTCTGACACTCTGTAATAAGGTGACACACAAGCACCTGACCTTTTCTCCCCGCCATGAATAGTGTTTGCAGGACCAAACCCTAATAAATTAATTACAATATACAGATCTAGGTTTTCATAAGGTCACTTCTCTCCAGTCCCTACCCTGCCAGTTCATAGCTGGATAACCTTTAAGGCCCTCCAGTTCCCGTTTTTATTTTGTTTAAAATTTCAGTGTTTAGTACAAAATTTAAAAATGGGTGAAAAAAAAATCAGTCTACAAAATTAACTTCAGTTTTCCAAGTAACTATTGGGGTGTAGGAATACGGGGGGGGGGGGGGGAGAGAAAAGTAAAAGTAGTGAAAATAAAAGCAGTTTAATGCTGGGTGTGTGTGTCTGTGTGTGTTTAAAACACACACACACACAGTTCATGGTGGTGATGCTTTGATATAAGGGGCTTCAGTCTAAATTTCTAAGTCTTGGGTAGTGTAGGCTTACAGCAGTTGTTTTGCTAGTGTCTTTTCCTAGGCTTTTTCTCCTGCCATCTTGGATGTAGCTGAATTTAGAAAATATTCCTTCCAAAGCAGCTCAGCCAAGAGGGACATTGAGGATGTGGGAAGTAGTGTGGCTCATAAACACATCTACCTACTGTAATGTGTTTAGGGTGGCCACTCATGAATCCTTGAAATACCTGACATTCTGGTACTTCCAAGAACAGTGTGGGCCTGCCCCTGCCTGCATGAGCTGCAAGTGCAGAGTGGTGTGCTCTTCAAAATGGCATCCCCCAGGCAATACTGGACAAAAACCATGTCCAGTTTTGTCTCAGGACTAGAGGAGAGAAACCATAGAAAACAGGACTGTTCATTTTAAAACCAGATGAATGGCCTAACTATATTCGGTTTTCTTAACATAATCAGTATTTTCATCTACTTGCGTGGTCCAAAATTTGGGCAAAAATTGGTAAAACAGCTATTTACAAAACCATTCCTTGGTTTTACAAAGTCACTGAAACAAAGGGTCTTGGTAATCCTAGATCAGGGGTAGGCAACCTATAGCACACGAGCTGATTTTCAGTGGCACTCACACTGCCTGGGTCCTGGCCACCGGTCCCTGGGGCTTCGCTGCTGGCCTGGGGTTCTGGCTGCTGCTAGCCTGGGGTGCTCTGCTGCTGGCCCCAGCTGTGGCAGCAAGATGTGAAGACAGGGGTAGTGAGGGGGTGCAGCTCAGCACTCCCACCTTAAAAATTGTTCCAGCACCACTGTACTGGGATATTTTTAAGTCCTGATTTGCTGCTTACATCACTATCACACCACGTGGAACAGCACACTGTGTTTGATGTTGAGATTAGAATGTACATGCAAGAATGGGAATCCGAATTTTCTGACAGATTTCAAGCGATTTGGCCCAATGTTTTCTTTTCTAATTAAACCTGAAAAGTTCAACAAAAGTGACTTGGATTTGTCTGTATTCCAGTGGATGGGTGTTGAAGATTACGAAATGCAGCTCATTCAGTTAAAAAGCTCAGAATTGTGGGCAAACTTTGGAGATCTGCAGAGTGCTACCAAGAAAGATCATGGGGCCTCTATTCTGACCTGCTGGACGTCCCTGCCAGTGAAATTTAACTGTTTGAAGAAAATTGCTTTTGCAATGCTTTCAGCATTTGGATCCACATACCTGTGTGAACAGGTATTTTCACACATGAAATCTGTCCCTCTTGGAGCCGGTTAACAACTGATCACTCAGAAGCCTGTGTGCAGCTTAAAGTATCCAAATACATGCCAGACATTGGAAAACTCAGCAAGGAAAAGCAAGGGCAAGGATCACACTAAACTGATAAGATCTGCATTTTAATTAAATTTTAAATGAAGCTTCTTAAACATTTTAAAAACCTTATTTACTTTACATACAATAGTTTAGTTATATAATATAGACTTATAGAAAGAGACCTTCTAAAAACATTACAATGTATTACTGGCACGCGAAACCTTAAATTAGAGTGAATAAATGAAGACTTGGCACACCAGTTCTGAAAGGTTGCTGATCCCTGGTCTAGAATAACTGGAGATAAAGAAGTTCATGTCATTGTTGGAGGGGCAGGGACTCAATTCAACATCTGGGCAACAGAGGGCCCAGAGTCACCCCAAGTGACCAGGAAAAAAAAAAAAGTGATAATCAAGCTCAAGGAGAGACATAAGAGGCTGGTAGCTGTGAGCAGCAGCCTGGGAGATGGCTGCTAAGGAAAGGCCAGGTTTACTGCCTACAAGTAGTAAATGTGAGGCATTTGCTGCAGCTGGATAATAAAAGGACAAAGCTGACCATTCCCCCTGCCCCCAACTAGGAATGAACAGTTACCTTTGTACCCCTCTATTGGGCTCCCCCCCAGCTACGAAGAACTGTTTGTCTTTAACCACCCAATCCTTTGTACTGAGGATATTTGCATCTTCTCCTTTCTGACAGCATTTTACTTAGTGTGAGAGAGTGCTGGGAACCCACCAGGGGCTCAACAGTATGCTGTCCTACCATTTGGAACACCTACCTTGCTTGCCTCTACACTTGTAATACACCTAGCATTCTAATATATCTTAACTAGGAGCAGTATACCATAGCACTCAATGACATCCTACACTCTCAAGTAGAACCATCTGCAGGATGAAATCCGATGGCTTTTTATCACCATAGGGCAGCATTACACAAGGTTAATGGCAGGAAGTGGAGGAGAATACTGTATCCATTGAAATTACAGAGGTTATTTAGATAGAGTGTAGATGGAATGTAATTACCCAAAATTAATTTTTATAGTGTCCTGGCCAAGTTCAAACACCCCTGTTTTTGTAAGAAGCATCATAGGATCTTTACTGAGAAGTGGTCAAGACCACAATTTGATGTCTCATCCAAAAGGTGAGACGCCCCCTTTGACTCCTTTGAAGCATTACATCAATGACAGATGCAGGCATGGCATGTATTGAGAGTCTAAAGTACTGTTAGCTTGTGACAAGGGCTGGGAATCACACAAACACAGTCTGCTTGAAAGCTGCTTTTTGGAAGACGACAAACCTCTTAAAAGTGGTGTTTGCTCTCAGTCCATGTTTCATCTTTTGGAGACTACAAATATATCTTTGCCAAGTAAATGAATGCTTAGAATCTGGAAAATGCCATCATTCTGATACTCCTTTCTTTTCAATCACCTTGGTTTTTGTTTGCTTCTTATGAGCTATGGGTGGCAAAGAAAAGCCAGCATGTACACACACAAACTTAATTTATCATGCATGTTTGACCACTTCATTTGCACTCTGCTCACTAATCCATCTCACTAGGACTTATTCTAACATTCCAAACCCCTGAGCAGCTTGTCAGTCAGTCACCATTTACAAAAAAAAAAACCAAAAAAAAAAAACCACACACACACACACCACAACACCCCTCAAATGTAGAATCCCACAACAAAAAACAAACACGCAAAAGGATTACAGGCCCAGACAGGCAATATTCAGCCCTGCACAGGTGACAAGAAGTCTGGATATTTTTTGGCCTTGCAGGTCTACAAGTGAGAGCTGTACACTTTTGGGAAGAAAAAAAAGGGGGGGCGTGGATTCAGTTTTCCAGCTGGACAAGGGACATTACAGGGCTAGCTACAAGTGCTCAAGATAGCGCTTTTAAACATGAAAATGTCAAAACTCTAAAGTATTCTATTTTAGGTGGTTTTTTACTGGTGTCTTAGGTGTATTGTTTTACTTTTCCGCTCCTCAGTCTGAAAAGCCTTAATGCTCTTCACTTACCATTAACAGTGGAGGAGCATAGAAATTAGTTTCATCTTGCATTTCTAAAATATCTGTCTATGAACTATGTGACTATATAGAATAGTCGACTGGCTGAGATGCCACCAGTGCTGATAAAAATATTTATTCCACACCATCATGTATTCTGTTTGTACATCTATCATAGCTAGAGCTGTTGTGATAGCTGTTAATGTTACCCAGCACTCTTCCTCGGAACTCCATTTTCAGCTGTTTATAACTTTGTCAATTATCTTTTGGACAGAAGTCTGGTGCATTTGTTCTTCAAAATATTACTTCTGGTTTGAGAAGTCTGAGTGTATGCGTCTATATTACAGCACAAATGGACACAAATCAGATGTCAAGAATTATAACATTCATAAACCAGTCGGAGAACACTTCAATCTCTCTGGTCACGCGATCACAGACATGAAGGTCGCTATCTTAAAACAAAAAAACTTCAAATCCAGACTCCAGTGAGAAACTGCTGAATTGGAATTCATTTGCAAATTGGATACTATTAATTTAGGCTTAAATAGAGACTTGGAGTGGCTAAGTCATTATGCAAGGTAGCCTGTTTCCTCTTGTTTTTTCCTACCCCCCCCCCCAGATGTTCTGGTTTAACTTGGATTTTAACTTGAAGAGTGGTCAGTTTGGATGAGCTATTACCAGCAGGAGAGTGAGTTTGTGTGTGTATGGGGGTGGGGGGGGATGTGAGAACCTGGATTTATGCAGGAAATAGCCCAGCTTGATTGTCATACACATTGTGTAAAGAGTTGTCACTTTGGATGGGCTATCACCAGCAGGAGAGTGAATTTGTGTGGGGGGGTGGAGGGTGAGAAAACCTGGATTTGTGCTGGAAATCACTTTAGATAAGCTATTACCAGCAGGACAGTGGGGTGGGAATAGGTATTGTTTCATATTCTCTGTGTATATATAAAGCCTGCTGCAGTTTCCACGATATGCATCTGAGGAAGTGAGCTGTAGCTCACGAAAGCTTATGCTCTAATAAATTGGTTAGTCTCTAAGGTGCCACAAGTCCTCCTTTTCTTTTTGCGAATACAGACTAACACGGCTGTTACTCTGAAATCTGAGCTCTGCTATAGTTAAGGTTGAGCAGTGCTTTCTGTTTAGAGGTCTACTCTCCTAAGTGCTTAAAAAAAAAAAAAAAAAGCCTACGTACTCACTGGAATTGTCTTGAAATTTGCTATGTCTCTTTGGGGGTGCAGGATAGTGTTAGTTGTCCAAATTTGGGATCACTTGATCAAGCCCCCTAAAACAAAAACAACCCCCTCCCCTCACACACCTGGTTCTTGTCGTCCCAGTTACTGAGAAAACTGCACTTTTGGGTCCTCCCCTTGATGGCACCACACAATGCTTAGGGATCTGGTTATCACCTCTCTTTGGGTGGGAACCTGTGTTCCGCTCTCTCCCCACAGACTGAGGATTTAGGCTGTGATTCCTCCTGCAATTCACTGTGATCACCTTAACAAGCCTAAGTTGCTTAAGCAGTTGTACATAGGATGTCCTGCAGTTTGATTACGGAGCCAGCCAGCCTGTCCTTTCCACACTGCCACTAGGTGGGCCACACCATCCCTGCTTAGGCACACCTCCTCAGGTATGCCCTGGACACATTCACTGGATTGCCCTCCACCCTGGCCCACTCCCCACTACTGTACCCAGCCCTACTCCATTGCAAGCATTTCCCTGAAGTCCTCACTCCCTGCTATACAAACATTTCTATTGCTGATACTTTCCCCCCCCCCCGCCCATTCCTATAACCCAACTCACATGCAGACCCTGGAGCAAAGGCCTCCTAGGAGTATGTCTACTGTGCATTGTAAAACCCAGGTGCAGACTCAGGTTTGAGCCCAAATCCCCACACCATCCACATACACCTTTCTGATTTGTCAGCTAACCCTCGGGGCCCACCTGGGGTAGTGGGCCTGAGCCCAAGACATTCAGGGACTCAGGTCCAAGCCCTGTCATTTTGCAGTGTGGACACAGCTCAAGCTTGGAGTCCCAGACTTGTCAGGGGATTCCACCAGTGCTACTCCTACAATCCTGTTTCTCATCCCTTCTAAACTAAAACTTAATTCTCAGGAACTGGAAGCAACTCCCACCTGGTTCTAGTATAGTTGCTCTACCACTCAATGCTGACCACTCATCTGGAAACTCATTTAACAGTCTCCTTTGTTAGCTATGGCCACTGATGGGAAGAAGCCCCGCAACAAGTGCACTGCTTGCTGGCCAGAGGAACAGAGTCAAATTCTGGTAAGTCTCTGGTGAAAAGCAACCAAGAGCTTCAACTTCAGTAGGAGTGCAAGAGATCATGTGTACAAAGGAATCTTGAAGAAGTTTGTAGCACTAGGGATCCACCAGACTGCCATCAGTGAGGAGCGAATGAAGTGGCTTAAAACTGACTAGTGCAATGGGAGGAACAGTAACTGCACATCTGAAAATACATCTTCTGCCTCCCTCGTGTACAAGCAGTTTGACCAGATTCAGGGAGATTCAGCAGCCACATTACAAATACTATTTAATATGACAGTCTGCTAAGCAGGCATGGCACCCTAATAACACTGAGTTACCAGAGCCACCAGAGAGCCAGCAGCCATCGGCTGAAACCTGGGACGTGAGCCTAGTTTTCATGCCACCAGAGCAGCTACAGCACATCCTGGGACCATACCTGGAGGAGCTGTTTGGGTTGGCTCCCCAAGAGCAACCAGCAGCAGAAGCACAGGAGGCAAAAGCAGCATCAGAGGCAGGTATGTTTTGCCTCCATATTGGTTCTTAATATACAAATGGGAGAAATTTCTGGTTTATGACCAATGAAATTATTATTATAACCCAGGGATTGTAGCACATTTCTGTTACTGGTGAAACTCATTCCCTTATGTCTCCAACCTAAAGCATTATTTTGTTCATTGACCTATGGATTATAACATTCTTGGCTGGTTATGGTTGTGTACTTCTCACAGGACAGGGCATACTTATTACGACCACCTCTGTAGCTCACAAGCCCTCTCCATTCAGAAGCATGCTGGTCAGTCACCAAATGCCTAGAAAGCTCTTTAGCACAGATGAATGGCCGGCCTCTGCTAACTGGGAGCAGAAGGTCACGCTACCAGTCAAGAATCTCCAGAACTCTAGTGTTCTCCAGTTGTTGCCCTGGCTAAGGACAGTAAAACCACAAGTAGTAAAGCATAGTGAACCTCATACCCTTATGCCCCATGCAACTCCAGGATAAAATGGTGGAGATTTATAAGTAATTTAAATTCAGTTTGTAAAGTGCATCTTCCAATGATGTCTGAAGTCTTGCTGCTGATTGAAGCTCACAGGACTGTCTGAGCAAAGAAAATTTTTTCGTTGGGTTCTATGCGTGTTCTACACAAAAGTAGCATATTTTGCCCATGAGTTGCTGTAGCCCCTCCCTGTACAGTAAATGCTATGTAATACTGTGTTTTCACTTGCCTTCGCTGGCTCTTCAACTTCTGCATGACGCATATAAGCAGCCAGGAGCCTTTGGATGCCAGCTTTGGTGCAGTGGGGCATGGAGGAAATAGGTCCAAAATGAAGTAACAGCTAAGATCCTGTGGAAGGCCAACCCTCAGCTGGAATTCCAGAGAAAGAAAGAAAAGAGTTTGGCAGCACAGGTTTTGGAGCAAGAATGCAGGCTGAGGGAAGAAGATAGAATGCAGCAGAAAAAGACTTTGAAAGAATGCCCGTGCTTATGGCAGCAAGATTGCAGCTGCCAGCTGCAACTCATGCTCATGCCCTGAATCCCCTCAATGCTAGCATGTCCTATAGCTCATGCACACTTGTGACACAGACCACCCAGCCAAAGTAGTTGGACTCACCAAATGTACCTCCTGCAGTGGCCCACATTCCAACACACACACTAGAATGGCCAAAGAACAGAGAGACAGTGGACTCCCAGATATAATTAGTTATTGAGTGGCACTGAATAGAGCATGAGTGTTTTGCACTGTTGTGCATTGCATTTCCTCACAACTAATATTCACTGGGTTTTGCACTTTTTGTTCTATTGTTAGTTTTGCTGGCAGCTGATCTGCCCCATCAGGTTTTTAACATGGAGAGTGTCTATTACATGACTGTTTACAAATAAAGTGTTCCATAGGGAAGGTGTCATTATCATGGTGTATTACGTGTACTTCAGAGGAACTTCCTCACAGTAATCTATAAACTGGGCTTTGACGTGCATGTTTAAACATGCATAAACCACCCCTTTAATTTCAAAGCATCACACAATTAAGATGTGTGTCTAAAGAATGTGGCCAGTTTTTATGATGTGGCTAACATTTTTCATACATACCCTCATAGTAAATCAAACTGTGTGATGAGGAACATGATGGGATTATACATAATGCATCATGTAAGTTCATAAGACCCTCCTCTGGATCTGGCCTACACCTACAGGCTGACTGTAGCACACATTACAAATACTGTTTAATTTCCTATTACATCATTCCCCTCACCCATTGGAGGAGGCAAGCCCATTAAGTGGGTGCACAAAGCATCCCTGATTTTTGTTTCACATGTGGATCCTGTCCCTGTAATGACCAGTACACACAGCCAGAAAATGCACCTGTCTAGAAGTCTAGCAGTGTATTGAGCCCATTTCTGGGGCAAGAGCTCACTTGTGCTCTGCACAACATCTGGGAGGACAAAGCAGGCAACAATAGTGCAGACTGCCATTGCTTACAGAACTGTTTGGATGCCATTGACACCAGGACTTCAATCTGCCAAATGCACATTCAACCATCACCCTACAGGTACCAAGTGTGTAGTTGAACCTTCTTTTGCCATGTTCTGTAAGGAATTCATACAGTCTATGTCTTGCAATAGACTTAGTATAGCTTACCTCTCATTAGTCGTTTCCCACTAGAGGCCACTCAGACCAACCATAAGAACTCAGGGAGTGCCAGTCTGTGTCTGCTCAATGCACTGGCTGCCTGGCTCTTCGCCCACTAGGTGCTGTGCTGCTGTTGCAGCTGAACCAGAGTCTGTTTGAGAATTTTGTTCCATGACAGGTCCTCTGAGATCAGGAGAAGGTTTCATAAGCCATGGCAAGAGGGGGTAAGCAGAGTCCCCCAGAATAATAGTGGGGCAGTGACTACATTTATAACAATGTCACTGGGTGAAAATAATACCACAGCTTGTCCATGAGGGTAAAGTTCCAATCTCCAGAACACCCTGGCATCATGCACCTTGCCACTACATCCCACATTAGTGTCTATGAACCTACCTCTCATGGTAGATGGGCCTGCATAATGAGGGTCAACTAGGGCCTGCATAAACCAAAAAAGGATACTATTCCTTATGTACTCACACGCTCCTTGTGGTGGACAAATTGAGGGCACAGGAGTCCACCAATGGCCCCACCGCAGTTTGGAAAGCCTATTTTTGCTAAGCCAGATATTATTTCAAGACATTGTTTATGCTCACTGCCTTTGGGTACATCAGTCCCGATTGCCTCACAAACTTCCACCATCACGATCCCAACAGTGGACTTGCCAACACCAAACTGCATCTCTAGGGACCTGTGATGGTCTGGCATAAGCCAGCTTCCAGATAGCTCTAGCAGCCTGCTTCTGTAGCAGCCTGGCCTCCCTCATGTGTATATGCTGATGCTAGAGGGTTGAGGCAAGCTGCTCACAAGTCTCCAGGAACATCTGCTTCTTCTTGTGAAAGTTCTGGAGCCACTGCTGCTCATCCCATGTCTGCATGATGACTTGATCCCACCAGTCTGTGCTTATGGCCCACCACCAGGAATAAGGCCCAGATAATTTCTCCCCAAGTGAATCATCACAATGTCCAGTAGATCACAAACTCGAGTCACTCATTAAACATTGCAGAGTGGGCAAAACATGATGCCAAGGCAGGTCATCTCTCCACCCAAATGAGCCTATAGTCAGCAATCCCCATGTCATGGTGTATTCCTTGCTCTCCTGCAAACTTCTACAACCTAGTAATCCAGCAATCTCCCAAAATCCACACACGTGCACTCCAGGGTTGCCAATGTCTTTTCCTTCAGTGGAAAGGGGTCCCTGTGCAGTCAGTTACAAGCCTCTACAATACAAGTCTTAGAAACCACCACATTGATCTGCTCGGAGATCAGGAAATAGCCACTTGCTACCTTCTGTTCCCCAGGGTCTAGCAAAATACACAGATTTCCTCCTCAAACAGGAAATCTAAGTCTTGCCTACCACCTACCCTTATTTCTTGCCCCCTCCACAGCTGCAATCCCTATCTGACCCTCTTACTTGTCCCCCTCCCTCCCACCCACCAACCACACAAAGTCCTCTGGCTCCAGCTCCTTCCCACCTAATAGAATAAAAAATTTTGTTTAGACCAGCTGCTGACTGTTCTGTGTTCACAGTGAACCTCTGAATAAAAAACAGAACACATTAACATAAGAGGCAACTTGTAGTAAGCAACATGAGTTATTCAATTTTTATTGCACAGGTGTACAGAGGTTTGAACTAGTGGCAGGGTGTTCACCGGGGGCAATGGCATCAGCACATTCCCTCGAACTACTCCAGCATGCATAAAGTGGCTGCACAGGAACCCTTTCAGATTTATTCTTTATTGGCAATGTGCACTGTAATCCATCCAGACTGCACGTCTATTCAAGTGAAGAAGTGAACATTTTCTTAATTACCCATTCACAATTTGGGTCCCCCAAGATTAAGAGAATGGCATGTACTACCTTGGTAAAAATTGACTGAGTCCATTTTCACCTGCATCACAGCAATACTTTGATCTCTATCTCAGTTTTTAAAAAAAAAGTCTCAAATGACCCAAAATTTGGGTCACTATCCCCACCATGCTCCCTCCTTTGAAATTTGATGTGCCTCAGGAATCTGACTAAGCATGTCAATTTTAGTAGACTTACAAAAGTCAAATCTTTAAATGAAGTTGTGATGCAACCATGTCATTATAATCCTGATTCTCTACTGTCTTGTGTGATTTTCACCTGTGTAATGTGGATTTAAAATGCTGACTGGTGTAAGCAAGTGGAGAATTCTGATCAGTGAATTATACTCCGCACAAGTGATACGAGGCAGTGGAGAACAGAGAGAGATACACTGATCTGATTTCAGGTTTGGAGCCTCTGAGTGTAACTCAATCTTGCATACATGCAGAGCCCTACTGAAAGTCAATACAGCTCTGCATGAGTGCAAGGTTTCTTGCCATACAGCTTTTATTCAGACTATGGCCAACTCCTGTAATATCTGTGTAATAAAGATATATGTGTGCATGCACACACAATTTATATACAATATATAGTCTATATTTAATATGTATTTGGTATTTATATACACTACTTATATACCAATGCACAGAAACACACATTACAGGTAGGATTGGTTGCACAGCCTATGAAGATTGCCCAATACTTGCCATTATAAGACCCTGTTTTCAATTGCTTATCATTTTACCAAAGCTGAACTGCTTAAGCTGAAATTTACCATGACAGGGGTTTGCCTCATGCTGACATTTTTGTCATTTCTGAGAACAAGGCTAGTAAAAAAATACATTGGTTTGCCAGTTTAACACACACACTAGCAACCTTTTCTCTGAGATGGTATAGTGCCCCTATGTTTTGGAGCAGAACTTAAGTTTAGCAGGGTGGCGATGGCCTGTGTGTCAAGGATATGTCTCTTGTATTTCTGTGAAAATCCACCCAAGTGTGGCCAAGTTATAAATCTTTGAAAAACTATTGCATTTCTAGCAAGTCTCTAGACATCCCTGTGGCCTGCACAGCTTCCCGCGGCTCCCATTGGCCAGGAACGGCAAACTGCGACCACTGGGAGCTGCAGGCGGCTGTGCCTGTGGACGGTCAATGTAAACAAGCTGTCTCGCAGCCCACTAGCGGATTACCCTGACAGGCTACGTGTGGCCCACGGGCCACAGGTTGTCCATCACTGACAGAGGATAACAACCTACCACTGCTATCAGTTGTCCATTAGCTGAAGTGGCAGATGTCTGCAGTAGATTTAGAAGTCCCAACCCCACGGATGACCCATAATGGATTTTTTAAAAGTTTTCTTTTTTGAAAGTTACAGTCAAAATAACCATGTTAAGAACATTGCAATCTTAATAAAGTCAAGCACTCAAAAGTTAAGAAATGGAGGACTTAAGGTTGTCCATGCAACATTAATTCAGTCCTTTGGTGCATATGCACTAAGATACAGTTTTAATTACATGATCACATTCTGTCTTTTCTACAGAACACCTGGTTCATTCAGTGAACAGGCTGGAACTGCTTTGGGAATGAATCAGCACTGTGTAGTAAAGAGAAAAGGAGTACTTGTGGCACCTTAGAGACTAACCAATTTATTTGAGCATGAGCTTTCGTGAGCTACAGCTCACTTCATCGGATGCATACCGTGGAAACTGCAGCAGACTTTATATACACACAGAGAATAAAAAACAATACCTCCTCCCACCCCACTCTCCTGCTGGTAATAGCTTATCTAAAGTGATCATCAAGTTGGGCCATTTCCAGCACAAATCCAGGTTTTCTCACCCTCCACCCCCGCACACAAATTCACTCTCCTGCTGGTGATAGCCCATCCAAAGTGACAACTCTCTACACAATGTGCATGATAATCAAGTTGGGCCATTTCCTGCACAAATCCAGGTTCTCTCACCCCCCCACCCCCATACACACACAAACTCACTCTCCTGCTGGTAATAGCTCATCCAAACTGACCACTCTCCAAGTTTAAATCCAAGTTAAACCAGAACATCTGGGGGGGGGGGGGTAGACTAACACGGCTGTTACTCTGAAACCTGTGTAGTAAAGGAGACCATCACCTGCAGCCATCATTTGTTCCAGAAGTAGGAAGATGTCAAAGGGCACACCTATCTTGCAGTGTCCATGGCTCTGCTGAAAACTGCCTCTTTCCATCCACCCCACCCAGGACCCTTAAAAAGGCCACATTCTAGACATTCAAAACTTTCCCCTTCTGGGATCCAATTTATTAAGCCCTGGAAAAGATTTTTAAAATAAAAAACTCAAACTTTCAAACTCTTCATCCAAATTTCAGCTAAGCCCAGTCCTTCCTCACTAAAGGTCTGTCCTCTTCACATTCATTACTTTTACATAGTCTCAAGTTGGGCAGAGACCCTCCTCTCTGAGGGTCTGTCTTCCTGCTCTCCCAACACTTCTTGCCTGAAGTTCAGCCTTCTCTGCTAACTTACAGCCTTGCAGAAGCCTTCTTATTCCCCGCAGCACCTGTCAACAACCAAATGCAGCTGTCTCCCCCTTTATAAGGCCCAGGTACCTTTCCTTAAGCCCAAGTGGGCAGCAGGCAATCAGTTCAGATGTATTGGACTGTAATAGGGTGCACTCACTTCTTGTGCACACCCTCTCAGATTGTCCCTACTCTGGGATAGAGCAGTGCCCCCAGGCTCCCTCCCTGGAGACAGTGTCTTCACTCTCTTGGGGCTTCCTGGCTATAGCTCTCCAGCTGTGCCACTGGAGTTCAGTTCCCCCTTTGGGGAGCCTCAATACCCAGGCCACTTCCCCCCAGTGACTAATGGGGGGTAGGGGTGGCCCAGGCCAGCCCACTACTCCAGGTCCCAGCCCAGGGACCCTGTAGATCACAGCCATCTGCTATGTACCTTTAACTATATCACATGGCTTCTCAAATTCCCAGGGCCACTTCTCCATGGCCCCAAACCATCTTCACCCTTACCTCAGGGCCTTCTCCTACTAGAGTCCCAGCAACCAGCTCAGGGCTCTTTCTCACTCTCCCTGGTTTCTAGCAGCACTGCTCTATCAGACACCCACACTCATACAGCTGCAGCAAGGCACTGAACACCCTGCTCTGGCCCTGCAGCTTTTGTTATACTAGGCTGCTGGGCCTGATTGGCTGTGTCCCACACAGCCACTGTAGGCAGTTTGGAGGACCCTCTCCACTGCCCTTTTTTGGGGCAGGGTGTGGCAGGGTCACAAGATCTCCAGCAGGGGGCCTCAGAGGGTCTGGTATACCATGTCACATGGACTCAGTGCCCTCTTAAACCTATTGAAGGTACTGAGATGAGTGGGTCTCATCAGGAGGTTCTGGAGTACCTGAAAGAGGGGCAGCAGCTTACACTTTCTATGTAGATGTGTGTCACATCTTGCCACATAAAGGACAGGTGTCAGGGGACTCTGTAAACTGTGCCAAACATATGCCCATGTTCATGTGTCCGTGAAGGAGCTGCCAACTGAGATCCCCAGTGGATCGTGGGTCCGGATGGTGTACTGGGGCTCTCCACCCTCCGCAAGTGACAGCAGGTCCCACCACTTTTGTGTTGGGGTGGGACATGAGGGCAAGGAAGTGGATGGTATGAAGCACATGCATGTAGAGATGTTCTTGGGGCATGGTTTGGAGAAGGGCCTGCTGGATGGTGCTCAGCCAGCTTAGGTGGTGCACTAGAGGTATCCGGGGTGGGGGAGAGAGGAAATCACAGGGCAGAGGCCTGATGATGAGAACTGGAGGGCTGAGGTTGAGGAGTTGGCAGGAAGTGCCCTCCAGCAGGATGTAACGATGCTGCCTCTGGTGGGACACAACTGAGAGTATCAATTCAGGACAAATTGCTTAGAGCAGCGCAGTCAGACCCAAACTGGTGGTTTTCCACCTCTCAGGCACACCACACCAGCCAAACAGAGAGGACTTTGGTTTCACCCCACTGGCTAACCATAAGTCATACAAGCAATTCCCTTAGACACTCCAGTTTCCCAGTATTACCACCAGTGCCACTTGTTATAGGGACGAATGGTTATGAAAACCAATTCCCCAGTAAAAGAAAAAAGAGATTCTCCTGATCCCAAAGGACCAAGCCCCAGACCCAGGTCAATATACAAGTCAGATCTTACTCACAAATCACACTGTTGCCAATCCTTTAGAATCTAAAATCTAAAGGTTTATTCATAAAAAGAAAGAAACACAGATGAGAGCTAAAACTGGTTAAATGGAATCAATTACATACAATAATGGTAAAGTTCTTGATTTAGGCTTGTAGTAGTGATGGGATAAACTGCAGGTTCAAATCAAGTTTCTGGAGTACATCCACAGCTGGGATGGGTCATTCAGTCCTTTGTTCAGAGCTTCAGTTTGTAGCAAGGTTCCTCCAGAAGTAAGAAGCAGGACTGAAGATAAAATGGATGGGTTTCCAGGGTCTTTTATATTCTCTGCCAGGTGGAAGGATACCCCTTTGTTCTTACTGTGGAATTCACAGCAGCAAGATGGAGTTTGGAGTCATGGGCAAGTCACATGTCCATGCATGACTCAGGCCGACACCACTGTTTACATGTTAGTTTGAATGTTCCCAGGAAAGCTCAGATGTGGATTGGCATCCCCCAAAGTCCATTGTCAGTTAAGTGTTTCTTGATTGGGCACTTACTGAGAATAGTCCTTTCTCAAGAAGCTGACCAACTGCTTAAATGAGGCTACTTGGAATCAAACACACTGAGATACAAGTACATAGCCAATATTTATAACTTCAACTACAAAATTGATACATGAATACAGATATCATAATCACAACCAGCAAATCATAACCTTTTTATAGACACCTCACATGGCAACCTTTGTAGAATATTTGCTGCAAATATATAACAGTGGCTGCAATGATGATCTATACAGTCACAGTTTATGTGAATACTGTCACACAGGACCACTCAAGATAGGTGACAAAAGCTTTCCTCTCCTGGAGCACAAAATGGTGGATGCACAGGGTAGTCAAGCTCATGCACTGGCCAAGCACCACGGGGTCCACCGGCCAAGCACCACGGGGTCCACCCAATCCCTCTAATTGTAGTCCAGGGGTCTCTGATTCTGGTGGTACTACCCAGGACTATCTTCAAGCACACCAAGGGGTACTCCACCACCTACATATGAAGATGTGCCTCTGACAGATGTATTAGCACTGGGACAGGCAGATCTAGGCCTGCCCAAAAGTTAAGGCCCACCCCCTCAACTAAGTGGGAGGAACCACTAAGCCCGAGTCACAGTTGAGTACTTGGGACAATGAAAGAGAAAACAGAAACAGGTTAAGGGTTAAAGTTATTAAGTCAAAGGTTAAAAATAAGGCAGCCAGAGGGGGACACAGAGCAGAGAACCCCGGACAGTGCCCATCACTCCTCAAAGGTGTCTAAGGAATTTGTAGACACCACCTGGGTAGGAACTCTACCCAGATATGATTGAAAAAGGGAATGGAAATAGACTCCACAGTCACAGAGTACCCCCCATCCAACTTCCTTCTTCTGGTGTGATGGATGGCCATCTTTGCCAAAGCCAGGAGAAGATGGACGAGGAGGGGTGCACAGATCAGGAAAAGCAGGGGCAAATGCAGCTATAACCTTAGTAAGAGGTTCTGGAGGAGCCAGAAGAAGGGCTGCCACCTGATATACCCTACGTAGATGTGTACTAGTGTCTCCCTCTCATCACAGGAAGGATATGTATCAGAGGAGTGCATGAACCACGTCAGGTACACGCCTGTGCTCATGGCTCAGAGGAGCCACCAACTAATATCCCTGGTGGGAAGTGAAACCAGAGTGGAGCACAGACTGGCCCACCAGGGTTCCTTGCCCTCTTCCAGTGGCAGCAGGTCCCGCCACCTGGTGTCGGTGTGGAACACGGGGGTGAGGAAGTGAATAGTATGAATGGTGAGTGCATACAGATCTTTTCCAGTCATGGTTCAGAGGTGGATCAGTTGGATGTTGTGCAGCCAGCTCAGGTGGCATGTCAGGGACAGCAGGGAGACTCACAAGGCAGGATGACAAGATCCAGAGGGCCAGCGTGAGGAATAGTCAGGGAGCACCCTCCTGCAGCACCTGCTCAAGGAAAGTTGGAGAAGCAGGAGACAAGGCTGCCCTCACCTCCTGGAGCACACAACAGGAGACATGCAGGGTGGACAGCCTCATGTGCTGATCAAGTGCCGCAGGTCTACCCAGTCCCTTTGATCGTAGTCCAGGAGATCTCTAAGTCTGCTGGTACCAGCCGGGACATCCTCTGCCACACCAAGGGGATTCCACCACCTGCACATGAAAATGATAGATATGGAGTGATAGATATGGAGTGGATGAGACAGATGATTGCAGAACGGACAGTATTGTGGTTATGGCAGCTGAATGCACCCTGGAGAATTGGAGTCCATCCCTGCCTCTGCAATGAATTCCTATGTGTTGCTAGACAAGTCACTTGAAACTAATTTTTTCAGATGTGGTCACTACTCTTATACTCCTCATTTCCTGGGACCAGATTTGCAAAACTGCTGAGCAATCACAGCTACAATTGAAGTTAATGGAACTGTGCTTTGAACACATAAAGTGCTATGTAATGATATGTACTCTGCCAAATTATATCCTAGGTATCTGTTTGGCATCCAAACTTTCTGGGAACTTTTTACTTTTATCTCTGTGTCTCGGGAGCCCATCTGTAAAATGGGGATAATAATATCCTCTCACCTCACAGGGATGTTGTGAAAATAAATTCATAGAGGTTTGTGAACACTATGATAAAGTTCATGAAAAATTAATAATTCTGCATTGAGAGCAGGGTTTGACTAGTATGTTATTAAACAATGAGGAGAAAACAAAATATTGATTAGTTGCTCATTAAGTGAGAACTGTCTATACTATGCACTGACTGCAGTAGGCTTCTGTGGAAAAAATACTATGGGATCATGTAACTAAAGATGATCTCCTAATGCATAGGCACAAGGGGGCCAAATTAGGGTTTCACTTTAACTCTGGCATTCAACTTTTCAGTGATCACTTGGCAACCTTAATAATGTTCTTTTAGCACATTTGATGTTGGGGTGTGTGTGTGTCATCTATCCATCTATCTTTGTGTGGGTGTATGTGTGTGTGTATCATCTATATATCTAAGTATGTGTGTATATATACACGTGTGTGTGTATTTACACACTCGCCTACAGATGTGCATACACCTATATATAGTCTGTCCATATGTATTACAGATCAGGACACATGTACACAGTGTGTATAGAGAGACATGCTAGGTAGGCACACCGGGCTGGGTGGGAGGCAGCTAGACAGGTGCGTGGCAGAGCCCCCTCTGGGTCTGTGCTCTCCCCCCATCCCCTGCCGCTGCACAAGCAGGGTGAAGCCCCGCTCTTCTCGGCCCCCCACCCCATAGGCTCCACACCGGCTCCGGGCGGCGGAAGTGGGTGTAGGGGGCAGTATAGGAATTTCCTGTGACGTCCCGGCCCGGACTCCATTAGGCTGCAGCTGGGCAGAGAAGTGACAAACCCAGCGGCGCGGAGCAGGCCGGGCGCCTGGGGCGGCCGGGCGGGGGCTCCAGGCGGCGGCGGCGGCAGCGGCAGCAATAACAAGAGGGAGCCCAGAGCGGGCGGCGGCGCTGCCTCCGGGACCCCGGGGGGGACAGGGCCCCGCTCCTCCTTCCCTCGCCTCCCTTCCTCGCCTCCCCCGCCCCCCGGCTTCCCACCACGGCCGCTCTCGGCGAGGAAACTCTGGCCTCCGCTTCCTCCTCCTCCGACTCGGACACCGGCGGAGCCTCCCCGCCCCCGCGGAAGAAAGCCCGGGCCTCCCCGGCGGCGGCGGAGGGAGCAGGCGAGCCCGGGGCTTCCGCGGGCAGAGCAGGCCTCACCTCGTCCCAGTCCCCCTCGCTCTCCGCCGGGCTCGCCCCCCCTGCCGCCCCGCTCAGAGGCAGCAGCGCCATGCAGGCCAACGGGGCAGGAGGAGGCCAGCCGCCGCCGCAGGGGCCGGCGGGCCCGGAGCTGGGCTGCTTGGGCGCCCAGAACGGCGAGGCCTCGTCGGGCTCGGCCGCCGGGGAGCAGCTGGCTCACGCCAACGGGCTGCTGCCCTCCGCGGCCAATAGCAGCGGCGGCAGCAGCAGCAGCCCCGGCGGCCTGAGCGTCAACAACGGGGTCCCGGCCGCCGGGGGCCCCGGCTCGGCCGCCGCGGAGCTGGGGGGAGGCGGCGGCAGCGCCCTGAAGAAGAAGAAGCGGCTCTCGCAGTCCGACGAGGACGTGATCCGGCTCATAGGGCAGCACCTCCACGGGCTGGGCCTCAAGTAAGTGCCCGCGCCTCTCAGAAGGGAGACCGATCCCTTTCTCCCTCATACGGCGGCGGGCTAGTGGGGGTAAGGGAGCCCCACACGGCGAGGCCCCGTTTTCCTCCCCTTCGCCTCTAGCGGTGCTATGTGGACCCCCCCCCGCCTCCTCCTCCTCCTCCTCCTCCACAGGGACCAGAGGGAGGCTGGGTGGGAATGGGGCTCCGGGCCCCTCCCCTGCTGTAGGTCCGCGCTGATGTAGCTGAATTGCACATCGATAGGGAGAGAGGAGTCAAAAGTGGGGGAGGGGGCTGGCTTGGTGCAGGAGTGGGCCGGGGGAAAAGAATGGTGCTGGGAGACTTGTTCTGTTTTAGGGCACCATTTGTGCCCATGGGAGACAGACCAACAAATCTGTTTATGACCCACATACGTAAGATTTGGACGGTGGAGGGGAGGAAAGGGGCCGCCTTCTCCCACATACTACCTTGTCACAGCTTGATATCCCATTGTATAGAGAGATCAGTAAGTGTATATGAAGGGGAACTGTGGGGCAGACCTGATGTGTTGAAAATAATGACGTGAGGGGCCTGTCTTTAAGGCTCTTCCATTCAAGCTTTGTACATTCGAGACAGACGGTCTGAACCGTGGTGGGGAACAGGTAGAGCTTCCTCTGCCAGAGATGACAGTATGAAAGCCCAATCACATACCACTAAACTCAGATCAATACAATTGTGGTAGTGGGGGCGAAGTGATCTGGTGAACATAATGGAGCCTGGACACTTGGAGGTTTTTGTTTTGTTAAAGTCTTAAGAGCTCAGTGGTTAATTGTAAACAAACCAACCGAAGAATTAAACCAGTATTTAGGATTCTGACTGCAGAGCCTGTGTTCGTGTAATTGGATGAAAGCTTTTGTAGGTTTGGTTTGGCCATATGTCTAATAGCTTTTTCAAAAGCTATCTATAGAGTGAAAAAATTAAAATGACAAATAGGTTGGCTCTTCCGTGGCTTAGAGCACTGCAGTATTTTTGGGTGAGTATGCAGTGGAGGGAGGCGAAATAAAAATACAGAGAGATGAACCATCTGGATTTTATAAACACCCCTCTCCCCCTTTTCTAAATAAAACATAATAGCAACTAGGTGGATACTGAGATTTTCGGAGGGCTCCTATAGATGATGCCCCAGAAAATAAAGCTACAAGGGAAGTACCAAAGGAGAGATGGCAAACTGTTGTGGGGCTGGATTGATTCTAATGAACTTAGTACATAAAATAAAATGCACCACTGACATAGGAGGCAGATTCTCCACAGCAGGAGACAGCTTGTGACTGTTTATAGGCTACACCACAGTAAATATGCTATTTTTAGCACAAAAGGGGGAGGGTTACAAGTTAGTGGGTTTGCTTATTTTTTATTTTAAGGAACGAACCTTTTAAAGTCCTGACATGAACAAAGGCTAGGACTATCTCTGCAGACATGTTAATACAGAGCAGTGGCAGCCCTTTATACCCATTCTCTACTGAGGGTTATAGAGGCACATCTAGTGTTTATAACCTATATTTTCCTCTGTGCAGACAACTTGCTGCTAAAAACTGGTTTATTTCTATCTAGACATGCTTGTCCGAGACGATTAGTTAGTCAAAGACGACCATCTTGGCACTTCATGCAAGTTTTCAAACCAATCAACCACTCTTGTGGATAGAGAGCTGTCTATTGAAGTGAATTGAGTGATTGGAATACTTATCTGTTCATGTGTTTCTGAATCTGGTTATAACTCTTTTGCTTCATAAAAAGTCAGTTTTTATCTATTGCAGGCTTATTGCAGTGGGTGGTGCATTTTAAGGGTAAAATTGGTCAGTTTTTTTTTACACTGTATCTCTCCTGCAGCCAGACTGTTGATCTTCTCATGCAAGAGTCAGGATGTCGTTTAGAACATCCTTCTGCTACCAAATTCCGCAATCATGTAATGGAAGGAGAATGGGATAAGGTAATGTATGTGAGGCATATAGGACAGCACAACTACTGTTAAATGTATAGTATATTAAATGCATTTCATGGTTCTTCAAGCTTATGTTTCTTTTTTATACCAATTTTTGCAGGCTGAGAACGACTTGAATGAACTTAAGCCATTGGTGCATTCTCCTCACGCAATTGTGGTAAGAAACACATCTTGAATTGTTTCAGATATAGTTTGGAATAATTGTAGTAATACACTTTTTTTGTACCTAGTTGAGAGTTAATGTATTTATTTTAGTAAGCAGCTTGAAGTCTCGAGCACAATACTAATTTGGTCTCCTGTCATTTTGTAGTATGTGAGAGAGAGCCTAAAAATATTAAGACCAATACTCAATGCATTTAATGTGTAAATTTATTAAAGTCTTTCTTCATGGATTCAAATTGTGTACTCCTGTATATCTAATTTAAAATCCATACATTGGATAACTTCAGTTGAAACTGTTTGTTTAATTCAGTTACTTTAGAGAAATTCGAAAAGTGCTTCTGAGTTTGAAATAGCTGATTTTTATATGTTTTCTTAAAGAACCAAGCTTAGATACAATGTAGAATACCTAGGTACTGTGGGAGTTTGCATACTGCAATAGAATGTTATGGGAATATAGTCGCTGTTATAGAAAATGAACAATACTGTTGCTTTTCTAGATAGCTTTTAAAGAACAAATATGTGTGTGTCACTCTTTGGAATTTTTGTAGAGCTTTGTCCTCTTTTAAATTATTTTTAAAGCAGACCAGTCTGGTAATGTGTGTTCACTCTGTTCACGCTATGGTTTCGATCCTGTGACTTGACAGAGTTACAGCTTATTTGGTTTTAATGTATGTGGTTTCAATAACTTTGTGGACTCTGACATACAAAGAGTTTCTGGTTTTATTTCTATGACCCAGGATCAAAATGGTTACATACAGCCCTAGTCTTTCTTCAAACATCTTTTTTACTATGTTAAATGTTACTGAAATTAATTGGACATAAGCTATTCAGTGTAGTTTTGTAGTATTATTTGCGGAGAAAAAAGTAACACTGCTTTTTGAAGTGCCTGTGGCTGTACACAGTGAGGAATCAGCTGATGGCTGCTTAGCTTTTTACTTCTAGCTGATTCATTTTGTTGTCAGGAGGAGAGTTTCCTGCCTGGTGGGGGAGGGGAAGAGAGAGAACAGGAAGTGAAGTAGGAAAAACAGATGTTTAACAAAACATCAGTGGCTGCCTGAAAGAAGTTACATCTTGTTCTGTAATTGTGTGAAAGTTTAACCCCTCCAAAGTCTTTTCTATTAAGCTATAGTTCTAGTACCTGTATTTTGCTTTGCAGGCTAATATTGAAAGGCAAGCTTTTTAAAAGACAGCAGGAAAAAAAACCTGGGTCAAGACAGACTATACAAACAGAGTATACCAAAATAATGTGTACATTTTCAGTGTCTCCTGAGGAGTGAGAATTCAGAAGCCTGTTACATACCCAAAAGTGTAGCATCTATTGAATTTAGAACTCTGATAACATTTACATTTTGGGGATATGCGTTTTCGCGATTCCGTTCAAAATGGTGCTGTCTATTCTAGTGCATGAAAAAATTGTCAAACTATGAGGATTTTTGTACAATAGGTAATCTTGACAAAAGAGGAAAACAAGGACGATTTGCTTTTAGAGAATCCAAAGTATGAAGAACAGGAGTACTTGTGGCACCTTAGAGACCAATAAATTTATTGGAGCATAAGCTTTCGTGGGCTACAGCCCACTTCATTGGATGCATAGAATCCAACATATAGTAAGTTGGAAGTTGCCATACAAACTGTGAGAGGTTAATTAGTTGAGATGAGCTATTATCAGCAGCCCTAACCTTGGGGAAAATGAGTAAAACTCATAGAAATGTGAATTTTGTTTTCAGACTCTACCTTCTCTAAACTAGGTTGATGCTGTAAAGTGTATTTTGTTCATCTAAACTGAGTCTGATGAATAAAAAATAACAAATACTGACTTTAATTTATTTTCTTACTACTGTACATGTGGCAGACTTTTTTAAATAAAAGATGTAAGGTACGGGGATAGGACTTTATCTGTTTTATCATCCATATCTTTAGAGTCAGACGTTTTAGTATTTGAGTTTTTTTAAAAAGCTATTAATAAACTTTTATAGGGGTGACCTATCAAGTTTTTTTTAACGTTGATTGGAAGATATTTGTCTGGATTATTTTATGGTTATTGCAAGATTTCAGTCCAATTTAGAGCAATAAGTAGCAACTGTAAAAGGAAAGCTCACTTGATTTTTTTTAATTGTTTTTTACAAAAAAAAAAAAGTCTAAGCTGTGACAATCTATAGAACATAATCAGATCTAATAAAAGATGATTAAATCTCTGGGTTTTGCACTTTCAGTGATGTTGTAGGTACTTCTATTTATTTTAAGGGGTGGGGTTATCTTTCTCCCACTCATGGCCCTAGTGGTGGGGGGAGTTAAATAATTCAGGTTTTTGTTTTTTTGTTTTTTAAATCACTAGTAATCTTACTAGTGCCTGGACTTAATCTGTTTCCACCCTATCATGAAAAAAGTAAAACAACTCAATTCAATGTGTACACACTTTGGCAACTTTATATTGACAATCTTCTGGTTTCTGTTTTTAAGTCAAACTTTATCATAATTTTAGATTTTAAAAAATGTGTTCATTCAGCTGATGTTGAACAGCACTTAGTAGAATAAGTGCAGTAAATCGCCATATCCTTTAGGGAAAGAAATGCTGTTTGTGTTTTATGAACCAAGATCATATGGGTTTGGGTTTCTGAATCTCAACCTGGCAGTTTAACCACATGTATCTGAAGTTGAGTGGGCGGGGGGGGGGGGTGTATGTAAAAAGTCAATCTTACTGACATTTTGCTGTAAGCTTTAATAGGCTAGGGAATCTTACTTTTATTGTGACTTGGTCAAGGGTGATCTGGATATCAAAATTTTCACAGCTTCTGATCAAAAATGAGCTATGTGAACATAGAGTTGTACTGCATGTATATTCTAAATTGTCTGTGAACATGGGCATAAAGTGCTTTGAGATCACAGATGGAAGTGCTATAAATGCTGCATATTAAGGTACAAACTACTGATCTAAGTTTAAACTTGTGGGTTCATTAAACAGCTGCTGCATCTGGCCTGAGCTAAAAATGAAAAGTAGCCTCCCCTCTTAGTTAATTTGTAAACACCACTGAAAGGCAATTGTGCCCTGTACTACCGTTGAGTAATATGGCTAGCCATGTCTATACTTCGTGTCACATAGTATGGGGGATGCAATTGGGTGAGGAGCCAGAAGAAAGCCTTATCCAGAGTAGTGGACCAAACATGAAAATCAAAACTTTCTTCTGGTGTTAGGTCAGAGGTGGGCAAACTACGACCCATGGGACCACAGGCGCCAACTTTTGTTGGTGCTGGAGGGTGCTCATGCCCCTCCGCCCCCTCCC
The DNA here is from genome assembly GCF_965140285.1 of Lepidochelys kempii. Taxonomy (NCBI): domain Eukaryota; kingdom Metazoa; phylum Chordata; order Testudines; family Cheloniidae; genus Lepidochelys; species Lepidochelys kempii. The sequence goes on from NC_136382.1 coordinate 160,271,681, forward strand.
TGCTCCTGTTGGACCTCTCCCCTGAGCATGCTGCATTCCTCCTTCTCCTCCTCCCCCCTCCCAGTGCTTGCTGCGCGAAACAGCTGTTTCACGGCACAAGCGCTGGGAGGGAGGGGGGAGAAGCAGGACACGGCAGCGCGCTCAAGGGGGAGGCAGAGGTGAAGCAGGTCAGGGAGCTGCCAGTGCGTGCAGAGCACCCACCAATTTTTCTCTGTGGGTGCTCCAGCCCCGGAGCACCCACAGAGTCGTGCCTATGCACGGGATCCTTCTGCCCGGCCGCTGAGCTCCTGGCCTGGGAGGCTAGCCCCCAGCCACTCCCCCACTGTTTTCCCTCCCCTGCAGCTCCTGGGGCAGTACAGCAGATCTGGTGCTCTGTGCTGTGCAGTGGCGTGGCTGACTCCAGCCAGGTGGTGCAGCTGTAGCTCCGTCAACCGCTGGTCCTCCAGGCAGCGTGATAAGGGGGCGGGGAGGTGGATCGAGGACAGGGGAGTTTGGGGGGAGTACTTAGGGAGTGTGGATGGGGGTGGGGTGGGGAACGGGGGGGTTGGATGGGGGCAGGGGTTCTGGGGGGGGGGCAGTCAGGAATGGGAGGAGGGGTTGGATGGGGCGGCGGGGGGCAGTCAGGGGTCGGGGTTCTGGGGGGGCCATCAGGGAAGGGGGGGCCCATCAGGGGGCAAGAAGCAGGATGGGGGGCCGGGCCATGTCTGGCTGTTTAGGGAGGCACAACCTCCCTTAGCTGGCCCTCCATACAATTTTTGAAACCTGATGTGGCCCTCAGGCCAAGAAGTTTGCCCACCCCGTGTTAGGTGGTATTTTCAAAAAATGTAAGGATATCCACTTTGGTTTTTGGCCCAGGCCAGCATTTCAGTCAGTGCACTTGTAATTTCCAAGTGAAATTTCACTTGTCTACACTTGATTTGGGGTTATTCTGTCAGATAATGGTATTCATCCTAGCTAGGTGAATTTGAGCATCACACTTTTAAGAGAAATAGCACTTCTACCTGCAGTTATGTTCAATGATCATTTGAATTCCAACTGGGGGCTTTCAGGTTTCCTAACTCTATGGTATCAGCTAAAGGCTTGTCTACACATGAAAATTAATCTGGAATAAACTAGGGTGTGAATTAAGAGCAGATTAACTATTCCTTATTAACTCCATGTGGAATTAGTGTGTCCACACATGGAGGTTAATCAGGAGTAATTTGCTGTGTAGAGAAGCCCTAAAAGATGTAATGATTCCTTATTGGAAGGGGATACACTCCAGGATCCTCTCATGTTTTCCTTTTGCTTTCACTCAGAGGCCTTGTACCTGGTTACCTAAAAGAGAGTTGCTAGATGCAGCTTCCTCTAGTTTCAGTCAATGGCTTTGCTGGATTGCCTAGAGGAGGCTACTCAACAACAGGATAAGAGTTTCTGTCCCAGGAATGGCATGCACAGCCTCCCTGTGGACAGGAGAGCAGAGATCCAGACCAGTTTGGAATAACTTACTTTGCTGACATCAATCAAGTGACTTTTTTTTTTTTGTTGGGGGGGGGTATTTAAATTGGGTTGAGGTTTTGTTAAACTTGCTTGAAAAAATTGTGCTATTGTTAAGTGCCACTTTTAGTAGAGTATCTTATTTGATTTTTACAAAACTGCCATAGGTGGAAAAACAGAATATTGAAAGTTAAGGCCCTGATTCTTCAAACCAGACACATAACTTTACTCACATAAATATTCTCATTGACTTCAACAGGACTATTTATGCTAAGCATGTACATAAATGTTGCAGCATTAGGAGGCTAAAATTATATTTTTATTAAACTTCTCTCTTAGTGGTGGTGATTGTCACTTCAAAACAAAATTGCTTTGATGTTAACAATGAAAAGTTATTTAGATTTTCAATATACTAATAAAATTGTTATGAATTCGTTTTTTATATATGCAAGTCAGTTTTTCAAAAATAAAAGCCTAAAGTAAGGTTCCTAAATGATATACGAACACACATTCCATTGACTTCAAACCACAAACACAGATCAAAACACTTCAATTTTCTTGATTTCAATTTGAGGACATTCAGAATATCAAAAGATGGTGTTGCTTGTAGTTCTAGAATGGGCTATTTGCTTATCTGGTTTGCAGGGTTTTCACAGTAAGGATGTTGATGGGGCCCTGGACTTTGCTTTTTCAGCTTGGATGAGTATTTTAAGAGAAACCACTAAGAAGTTCATATTTTATATAGAATCTTTATATAACTAGGAAACTAAGAAAAAGTACAAAACATCCAGTTTCGTCCCGTTTTATAGTTTAAGCACTGACAATATATATACTTAAACCACGTAACATTTTTCAATCCTGATTTTGCTCAACCCTGTTCAAAGCTTAGACCCTAGCAATTCTCTATGTATGGTCACTTTAACATTGAACCAATTTTAGTGTTAATTATGTCATAGAAACAGCAGAATGCAACACTTCTTCCTCAATTCATCTTTAATGCTGTACATCAGGTTTAAAAGGAAAGGTTTAAAGGACTTTTTAAAAGGAAAATATGCTCTGAACCAACTGTGAGAATGTACATATTCAGCTGTCTTGGCAACAGTACTCTGCCTTGGTTGCTATACACAATATAAAGGCTGAACGTTGGTCAATTTTGACATGCTTCTTGTACTAGTATGGATAAAATGAGTCATGGAGACAGTGCCTCTGCCTTGCTTTTACAGGGATTTCCATGAAATTGCTGATATTGGCACAACAACAAAAAAAACATTTATTATTTTCTCTTCTCTTTTCTTCTTCCACAGAAATGGCTTTCATTACCTGGCATAATGGTCCTAAAAAGGGGTAGAGGTAGTGATTGGATGAAGTAGTTATCTCCATGCAGATAAGGGAAACCAAGAAAAAGTGAATGGATGGATACATAGGAAACAAAATATTGTCTGAGATAATGCTGGGAGAATTGGAGAATATTCAACACGAAGTTCTGGATAAGAACTGAGAAAACAAAGTTTTAAAAAAAACCCCACCAAACTTCAGTGTATGTGGTGATCACCTACCATGAGGAACCAACCCCTCCACTTTCCTAATAAGTGGATAGGAAGTATTAAAAGGGGAAGGCTGACTTCTAATGACTCATCACCCCAAAATCTGCAACATTATACCTGTAAAAATTGTACAGATACTCTGTTTTCTAATGGGCCTCCTCTTCATGCCGAATGCAAACAAACTGAATATCTGTGCACTGACAGAGAATAATATAAAGGGGGTTCTCACCTATCTGGTACAGGACATCAGAGTATTGGAAAACTAAGATGCTATAGTATGAAATTAGCTACAAATATCTGTCCGATGATGCATATCTAGCTAATTTCATACAATTCTGAAAGCTATACAATAAGTCAGCAGTTTTCTTTCATGTACATGAAAACTTGATACATGTGGTTTGTTCTCAAGAGTTACAGAAGGTCTGTTGCACTCAATGTTTTAATGAAGTGTAGTAGTCATAGGCTGTATTCATAATCAATCTGGAATGCATTCCAGTTGAAGGAAAACAAATATTTTACCTAAATGTTTTAAGTTCCCTCAAAAAGCATCAGACAAAACCACTACTAGATAAAATATTTAAGATCTATATCTCTCACCTAGTCAAATGCATAGCAGGAATGAGATTTTTATGAGACTCATTGTAGTAGTGTATCTTTCTCCATGCCATTGTGATGACTGTACTATATATCTGAAACAACATGAATGAGAGATAACTAATGTTCTTTTAAAATATTGCTTGCATAGTCAGTCAAATGTTAAATTGAGTAAAACTCAAATCAAGAGACAGTCTCAAGTAATTTAGCCTTTAGTCTTAAAACTTAGGATTTTTTTTAATTTACAAAAATTACTCTATATATCTTTCAATTAAGTTCTAGTTATTTAAATATTCTATTGTTAGCAGCTCAGAACATTTCAGCATTGAGCTATTGTATGGAAAAACAGAATTAAATGAAACTGATCAAATAGAACAGTGTAGCTACTCTATCCAAGGTGAAGTGCAAAAATGAACAACATGCAGTAAATCATGTAAAGTTAAGGTATCACAAATGTTTTATATTTCTTAAGTGTCTTGATTTGAAGAGGCTAGCACCTTGCTCAATTATATAATGCACTAATATGAGTAAATACATGTAGTGTTGAAAAGCTGATGGTCTTTGGGGTCTGCTGGACTCACATGGGGAAAGGCGATGATCAAATATTGAAGTGTACTTATGATCTGTCTTGCACTTCATTCAGTTTCTATAGAGATGGGGAAAGCATAGTAAGTCACTATTTATTTTATTTATTTATTAATTAAAAATTTAATTTTGTTTCACTCTAGATATTCTCAGGTTTTCCTCTTACCCCATTACTTGTTGAAGGCCTGGGATTTGTTTTTTCTCATGGCGATAGCCACTAGCAGCAGTGGAGACAGGCAAAAGATGCATACATCAAGTGGCTGTGCTTATATAAAGTAGAAGCAACTAAACGGTCTCACTTTCATCTTAAGGATCAGCATGTTAAGAAATTTTGGGGGCTCCAGATTTTAAATGTGTAACTGAATGCGTTCCTTCATTTTGTGTCCATGAACATGTTAACAAAGTTAACATAATGACTATTGATGAGAAATGTGAGAAAATGTGTGAAGGTCACATTGGAATTCTGATAGGAGTGAATATACGCTAAGTGAGCCCTAAATGTGGGAAGCTATATCGTTCCGCTTTCAGTAAAAAGAAGATGGCAGTGTTAATACTTATGGAAAACAAGTTTAATTTGCACGGTGCCTTGTTTTGCCTAGTTGCAGAGTTAATACGTTGCTACAGCATGTTATACAACTATAAAGAGAATCCCTTGGTGAGCTCCTACATAATCTGTGTAAAACCAGTTAGGGGGTTGACTTGCTGACCTACTGGTCATGCTTTGTACAAGCATGCAGCATACTTTTTTTTTAAAGATTGGGCATGAGATTGAGGGAATCCCATGTAATCCTGGTTTGAAGGATAGTGACTGAAAGGGATATGGGTTCAAAATAGGGAGAAGAAGATATTCAGAGCTCCAGTAGGCAGGTGGAAAAAAATTTTTTGGGTCACTTCTAACGTAGTTACCACAATTATATTGAAAGACCAGGCAGAAGTAATGATACATTACATGTAGCTGTATTTCTGAAGGGTATAGTAGAATGGCTTCTATTGTTCTGTTTAGGCTCAAACATTTTCTGAAACTTCATTCAACCTTTTTCCCCTGACTGCTGCTTTCTGTCATGTCAGAGGATGAAGTTCTTGCTGTTACAGCAGAAGTACCTGGAATATCTGGAGGATGGCAAGGTCCTGGAGGCACTTCAAGTTCTACGCTGTGAACTGACACCACTGAAATACAATACAGAGCGCATTCATGTCCTCAGTGGGTAAGGGTGTTTAAGCTTGGACAATTAGTTCTACAGAATATCCTGAGGGATTGTGTAATTCTGTGGAAACAAGTGCTGGTCAATATTTCCTGAGCCCTCTCTTCATAACATTAAAAGTGCACATGAATCATGTGGAATAAGTAAAATTAATGTCTTGGTAAAACTGAAGCACTCTTCTCCCTTTTTGGCCCACTCCTGTTGAAGTCAGTGGGGAAAACTCCATTGCAGAAGTAGGGTCTCTTATCTCTTCCCCTCCTTCTTCAATCTTTAGTACTAACTTTGTTTTAAAAATCTGAATTATTTATGCTGTTGGTGATCACTACTATTTAAAATGGCAAGGGGAAGAAATTTATTATACTGACAGTATTGTTGTATCGTGATTCATATCATATCCTTATTCATCCAAAATAAGTGTTTATATATACTGCCTTTATGGTATCAGAACCTAAACTGATAAGGACTGGAATTATGTCCTTTAAAGGAAGCATGTTCAGTCTCTTTTCCTATAGCTGAATAATTCTCAAGTTGGTAGATGTAGGGGTTGGGTTGTTTGTTGTGTGTGGTTGTGTTGTTTTGTTTTGGAGTGGGGAGAGGGGGTGCAACATGTGCACAGTCTTTCTTTTTTTCATCTCTCCTGAAGACCAGTCTAAACAAGATCGGTTTTGTCTCTTATCCATTACCTTGTATTGGTACCTTCTCTCCTTAAAGCTTTCTAGTTAGTGACAAAGCAAAAGAGAACTAGAGCAAATGTCTATTGTCCATCACCCGGACTCCAACAATAAATCTTACTAATGCATTGTATCGTCACCATCCCAAGGACGAATTGCAGAGCCTGGTAGTGTTGGCGGCGTTGACAATGCAATTATGCTAGAAATTCAGAAATTTAGTATGATGCAGCTTGAAACACATCTGTATACCTCAAACACACTGGGATCAGTTAGCATAGTCAATTTTGTTTACATCTAGGTATATTTTGTGCCATCATTGACTAGTCAAACTTAATGTAAACTTCTGAGTCCACTGAGTTGGGATTTTTGTATTGAAATTCATAAGCTTTTGGGTTAATCTGCATGGGGGGGAAAACAAAATATATTGCTTACAAAATAAAGCATCATTGTTCCCTTCAATTTGCCCCAGTCTAGTCTTTGACTCCTCATACATTTGTCCAAGCTTTCACTTGAGTGCAAGTTGGTCAGGAGTGACTGTTTTGTGTGTCCTAAAGATCAATACATTCTGGCTGTAATAAGTTGATGTGAGAGGGAGGTCCCAAACAGAGGTCTCTCTTCTTAGAACCCCCTCTACCCCACCCCACTTAAATATGAATTGTAAACAGGAACATCTCCATATACACCATCCTTACAATTGAAAAAAAAATTTTAAAGGTTTAGACCATAATAGGATTTTTCATTCACTTTGTTTTAACAGGTATCTGATGTGTAGTCATGCAGAAGACTTGCGTGCAAAAGCAGAATGGGAAGGAAAAGGAACAGCTTCCAGATCTAAACTCTTGGACAAACTCCAGAGTAAGATGTTTAATGTTCAGCATTTAAATAGATTTTTCTAAATACACCCCAAATATTTTTCTAGTACATTCCATTTAATAGGATAACTTTCGAGGAAAGTTTATTCTAATTACACTTACTATCAATGACTGGTGCTTTATGGGGAAGGTAATTCTGGTTAATGGGAATGACTGAGTGATTTTTTTGTGGGTCTTAGGTCTTGTGCCTCTCAATCTTATGCTGTCTCTAGCTGTTTGTAATAACAGCTTTCAGTTCTCAGTGTCTCTGCTATATGTAGAAAGTATATGAATTGTTTTCACTGCTATCTGCTCTGTCAGGTTGCTTCTTCCATGTCACTCACTTGTGATAGGCCAACATGTTGGATGTATTGCAGCTGCCCTTGATATTGACTCGGAGACTGTCTGATCCTAGAGCATGTGGTATCTCATTTCAATTCTATGGGTCTATCATATAAAACAGTAGTTTTCAACCTGTGGTCCGCTGACCTTTGGGGTGGGGTGGTCGAAGATTTCCGAAGGGGTCTGCACTCCCATTTGAAATTTTTGAGGAGTCTGCAAATGAAAAGAGGTTGGAAAGCACTGCTGTAATGTGGTGGACTCTACTGCTCCATTAATAGCAGTACTAACAGTGTGTTATCTTTTAATTGGGAATTCCTCATAGTGAGTACAAAAGGTGGTCTAGTGGAGACTCTCACAGTTGAGGATGTTACTGGTAAAATCAGCATGCAGCAGTCTACTTTGTATAAATGAAACTTTTGCTGATCAAAAGCAACAGAGAGCTGAAAAAGTGTAGTTCTGTTTGAAAACGTCAGTGAATCTGAGTTCATCTTTGGGTCCTCAGTTACACAGTTGTAAACCAAGTTGAGCAGTTGGATTTTTTTAATTTAGAGCTTTTTATGGGTTTTTATTCAGTAAAGATCTCAAAGATAAAATGTGCATTTGTAATTTTTGTGGGTATTTTTTCTTTGTTTGTGTTTGTTTTTTTTTTTTTAATTTTTTTAAGCATACCTACCACCGTCGGTGATGCTTCCCCCAAGGCGTTTACAGAATCTGCTACGTCAAGCTGTGGAGCTACAACGAGACCGGTGCCTATATCATAATACCAAACTAGATAACAATCTAGATTCTGTGTCACTGCTTATAGACCATGTTTGTAGTAGGTAAGAATTTCTTTTTCAACTTTTAAAATTGATGGTATTTTTTAAAAATATATAATACAATCCACTTACATAATATTGTTCCTTTGAAATGTAGGTACATTTGTTTCAAATTAGAACATGCTGGAGTACACTGGGAAAAGCCAGGTCCATTTAGCTGACTAACTTTAACTGTTTGTGCAGACAAACTACAGAACATGTATGAAGATGCTTCTTAATGTCTGGCTACTTCTCCTTAAGGGAATGAAATTTACTGTTTAATGTGATGGGTGTATGTATTGAGGATTTAGCCTTAATCTAGGTGCACAAACTCGCAATTTATTGGCTGCAAGTTTGATTATTCTGTCAGTGTCTAATAGCTATCAAATTGTTACTACCCATTCTTTGTCTTCAAACTTCTTGGATGCATAAGGTAAATCTATGTTTACTGTTCAAGGTCATATTCCAGATTTAGCCTTTAATTAATGAATGCTATTACATTTTAGAAGTTGAAATTAAATAAGAACATGCAATTCATTCCACTCTCTAATTCTTGGTCATAGCTAAAAATGTGTAATGCAAACTGAGTAAGACAGAACACACACATACATGTTTTTAAATTTGGCAACGTTTGTTTCATAAGAAAACACACACATTTCTTAACTCTTACATATGAGTGCAAGTTTCACATGTACACAAACTCATTGATTGTTTAGATAATAAAGGAATTTTTTAAAACTAGAGTAACATTGGTGTTGCTTAGAAATTTAAAATGTTGTGAAACTTGTGCAGGCACCAGGGAGGAAGTAACTCAATGGTGGTATATCATGCACACAGAGAAACAGTTGCTGTGTTTTGAGTATTTTTCTTCAGACAATTAAAGCTCCTCAGGGATCTAGCAGAAGTGACATGAATGTAAGGACAAAGTTTGTAGATATTTCAAAGGTATAATTAGGGGGTAAGGCCACAAGTTGCTGGACACTGAAGTAGCACAAGAAAAGGGGATGGTGTTTTATATTTTTGGTGGTTGGAGTAGCAGTTCAATTCTTTGGCTCATAATTAAGATTTTCTTCATATTAAATGCTTACTACAGAGAGCTGCTACTAACTTCTCAGTACTCCCCTGTAATTCTGTTTGTCTCTAAAAATTGCCAATATCTCCAACCACATGGGATTTTTAGCTTTAGACTATTTGGTATCTATTTTTTAAACTGAAGATTTCCATTTCAATAGTCTTTTCAATACTTTTATTTAGAATCTAAATGACCATCTTAATATAACTATATGTTCAAGTAATTGTTTTGGCTTTAGACTTTTGTGCTTTTAACTGCCACAACGTCTTAAATTCCTTTCTTCTATGGACTTTTGGCCATCTCACTTCATTTCAATTCTGGGGAATAACTAGTGGTTTGAAGGCTTTCTTTAATGTATGTAGGAATTGGGGTCCTTGTACTTAAGAAAGGATTCTTAACGTTAGGGCAGTAATAAATTGTGTACTGTATTGATTTTTAATACTTACTGCCAGTCTAGAAGTGTGTTTAATGCTGTGTTTTGTATCCAGCTAACAAGAGAGTGATATCAATACAATCGAGACAACCTCCTTTAAGATGTAGTGATATAAAATAATACAATAATATTTGATAAGGGCCAAATGTAACGAGACTGGGCTTGTCTAAACCCCACCCAAAGGAAATATATGCCCACATAGGTCAAACTTTTATCTTTTTCTAATTTTGTATCCTCCACACCCAGACATGCATACTGGGTGTGTATGTATATGTATATATATATCAATTAAACCATAGTCTCATGTACCCCCTTTCTTCCCCTCCCCCCTTCCCCCCCAAAAGAAGACACTTCAAAACAAAGGCTTCCACTCTGTCCTCAACTCAACCTATTGTACCTACCTATTGCAGGGGTCTGAGATCAGTATGTGGTGCGCCGTACATGCTGCAATGCTTGGGCATAATGAGGTGAGTTAAAGACAGTGGAAGCCAGATTCTGGATTTTGTGTTTAGGCCTTTTTAAGTATGTGTAAACAAATTGATAGAATTAAAGTAACAGTAATCTAATAGTTTAAAAAGACAATGAAACTTGGATAATGTTAAAATTGATAGGATAGTCTACTGGTAACTTCCACTTTCATATTTATTATTATTATTATTATTATTTATTTTTAATGGCGTTAATCTGTATGGATTTCTGACAATATTGGAATCTGGCATGCTTATATCACATTAACAGATACAATACTGAGATAAACAGACAGGATTGCTGCTTCTCAGGAGGTGGAATGATGGAGAGGGCTCAGAGTGGTGGGTGAAGCTTTTTCACATTACTGGCCTTGTGATAATGGAGAATTTAATGGTGGGCAGGTGGGGGACTCTTTCCTGCATCATTTGATTTTATAATCAACCCAATTTTAACTCCCCCAACCCTTTTTGAGAACTAGAAAGTGGAGTCTGCGTACTTACCTGGTTCTCCTCTCCTACCACTTCAGTTTGTAGTTGTAGGATTATGCATAGGAAGATGACTTTTATTTAAAAAACACTGAAGGTTTTGGGAGCAAAGTGAACATTTCCTCTTGCAGATATTGGATTAGCAACACTGTCAGTTTTGATGGTGTCTGTTTGATTGATCAATGTTTTCATTGTAAACGCTGGAAATAAATTCACTTTCACGTTTTTGTTAAATTATTATTCCGGTAATTTTAATTTAGTTCTTTTGGTCTGTTTTTAAAGGATTAAATTTAGAATTCTAAACCTGTGAAAACACAGTAACTGGTGAACCATGGTGTTGACATGGTAGAATAAAGCATAAGGAAACACTAAGGCAGGGGTAGTCAATAGGTAGACTGGTGATCTGGATTTGGCCCACGGATGCTTTTGAATGGACCCTGAAATTTTTTTTTTTACTTATTTAAAAAAAAAAAAATCCAACAATTTTTTTTTTTTTCTCTGGAGTCTGGACCTTGATTATACCTTGACCAAGAAATTTGGATCTTGACAAAAAATAGAGTACCCCTGCATTAAGGGCTTGTGTACACTTGAAACACTACAGTGGCACAGATAATCCACCTCCCCGAGAGGCAGTAGCTAGGTCGATAGAAGAACTCTTTTTTTTTTTTTTTTTCATGGCACGTTAGGTAGGCTTAACTTCATCACTCAGGGGTGTGGATTTTTCACGCCCCCTAATCAATGTAGCTGGATCAACCTAAGTTTTTAGTATGGACAAGACCTAAAGTTTAAGTGCGCTATACTGAGCAGATGAGTAATAAAGGACTTTTGTGAAAGCAGAAATGTAGAGAATCATAGAATATCAGGGTTGGAAGGGACCTCAGGAGGTCATCTAGTCCAACCCCCTGCTCAAAGCAGGACCAATCCCCAATTAAATCATCCCAGCCAGGGCTTTGTCAAGCCTGACCTTAAAAACTTCTAAGGAAGGAGATTCTACCACCTCCCTAGGTAATACAAGTATGAGAAGTATGATTGAGCATGAGTACTCAGTTAACTAAACAAAACCTGTTCAAACTACTATCCCTCTTAACCAACATCTTGTCTTGTGGAACAGAACTTGATATTCTTGGGTGGTTACATCTTCTGAAAAGAACAGTGATTGAGTACCTGTTTAATACATACATCACTATCTGTGAGGTGCAACTTCTGAGCAACTTGCTTCGTTAGTTGAGTGAGAAAAACATCTCTCTTCTCTCCTTGTTTCCTTGCATTAGTGTAAGTTAGTTGCATGGACTCCTTGAATCTGTCAGTGACGGTCAGGTCTGCTGCTATAAATGATGCTTGTGTACCATGACTTTCATTCATTAAGTTGATATTTATATGTTCTTGCACAAAACCATTTAGTGTATTTTTTTTTAACCAAGTCCCATTTTTTTAAAAAAGGGATAGCAGCTTTAGAAATACAGTATTAGAACTGGCAGAGCAGTAGTAAACATTAATAACAAATTATGCTTTAAAACAAGTCTTCCTATAACCACCGTGTCTCAAATTCAGTTTACACAGTCCTAAGATCACAAACTTCTCGATTGTCTAGAAACAGTTACAGTACTGGGAAATGCCATTTGAAAATACCGTGTACCCCCTCAGAACATATTGAATTAGGCTAATTTTCTATTTAACCATTCTTAAAAACCACAAAGCCATGACGTTGGAGGCATGCCTCCAACTCTTTTTTCAGTTCTAACTAATTGTAAGGGGGGAGGTGGGGTGGTGTTTTCCTGCCTTATGTTTTTCTGATTTTTGGGAGGATATTGCTTGCTGCTCTGATTAGTGTAATACCAAGAGTGTTTTGCTACTTAAAGAATGCACAGAGAGTATCTTGAAAGGAATCCACATCTTTGGCATACTAAACAAATTTGTAGTACTTTTTTGCAGCATTGGCTTAATTATGTCACTGACTCTTACCAATAAAAATTATTGAATAAAGAGAGAGAACTTATTTTAGGACAGTCACTTGTGTCATGAATTTGTCAGTATTGAGTGTAAGGTAAGATTTTGTAACAATGTTTTATGACTAGTTTTACCTAAATTGTATTAATTTATTGCAGTAACTCCCTAGTCATGGATCAGGACTGCTTTGTGCCAAGAACTGTACAAATACATAAAAAATGGCTCCTGCTCCTGTTAACTTGTAAGCTCTATGGGGCAGAGAGTGTCTTGTGTTTGCACAATGTCTTGCACATTGGCATCTCTGGAAGCTATAGTGACATAAATAACACACGCAATCAGCCAGGTGATTTCAAACACTGCATAACTACTTGTAGTTAGTGCCAGTTGGTGAGCTGCAAACATAACCGAACTTCTCTCCATTTTTCTGCATGAATTTAACTTTTTGATGGTAGGATCTTCCTTGACACATAATTGGTGGGGAGGGGGATTAGCTGCTATTGAAATAGCTTACTGCTCTGTTTTTGTTTGCTCAGAAGTGGGGTAGTGTTTGTATGTAGCTTGCAGAGTAACAAAATACCTCAGTGATAAACACTATATTAAAAATCTTGTGAGTTTCATTTCTTGAAAATGATCTTGTAAAAGTTAGTATTTCCATTACTCCTTTTTAGCACATAATTAATCACTTCTGTGGAGTTGCCAGAAATAACTAAAGTGAAAAGTTGTGTAAATTGTTAATTTATTAACCTTAACTTTTATTACACTAGTGTCTAGAGGCCCAATCAGATTGGTGCATTGACTGTTGTATGTCCTAAAAAACTTTAGGAAGATCCAGTTAGTGTCCTGAAGATCTTATAATTTTAATTTGAGACGCAGTGAGTGTAACAAACAATAGGAAGGAATGGAGAGGGAAGTCTGAGGATAACAGTAAGATCTTGTGACTTAGTAGATTGGCTATATTCACATCTTAATGTTTTGGGGTCATTTAGGGGGGTTTCTTTAATGAATATGACTTTTTTTAAAATCACCAATATCTAGTGGCCCTCAAACTAGACTGATACTGGCTAGTTAATCTTCATAATGAGCTTTGAAGACGATCCTGTCTTTTTTTGAACATACATGTTAACTGCAGAAATCTTTACTTTTATAATTAGTTTTTACCAATTGTTTATCGGATTGTGTTTAACAAACCCTATGGTTTTGTTTTTGCTTTGTTTCAGGAAACAGTTCCCATGTTACACACAGCAAATACTTACAGAGCACTGTAATGAAGTATGGTTCTGTAAATTCTCCAATGATGGAACTAAACTAGCAACGGGATCAAAGGACACAACTGTTATTATATGGCAGGTTGATCCAGTAAGTGCTCAGACTTTAACGTGTGTGTTTAAAGATAAAAAAGACCTAAACTATCTGCATTTCTTCTAAATCATGCAGTGTTTCTTAAATTTTCATTGTGCTTTTGCCTAAGGCTTTCCTAAAGTTTTTGGTATTATTTCAGTGAAGACCTTTATTTTAAATCCTCTTTACTTTTAATTATTTGAATTATTTTAAATAGAAGTCCTGTTCACCATTTAAACATGCCACCCCATCTTTGAATGATAAAATGTTCACAGACCATATAGAAGTTTCATCAACTATCTACTAGTTGCCATTGTACATACAACTTGAGGAACTTTTCTTGATTCATGTTCTATGAAAACCTGGCAAAACTCATCAAGAAAGGATGTACAGTTTTTTTGATTTTTTTCCTTCAAGACTAAGTTCTCCTGACGTTTTAAATTGTTACTATATATTGCTTATTTTCTTCTGCTACAAGAAGCCAGCCAAATCTCCTTACCCTAGCTATTGTATATCAGTATCTTTCCTGTCTGTATTGTATTTTCTTGTAAATAAAATGCTTGAGCTGTCACTCTGAGATTATTCAGGTCCTAGTGATATGTTGGTGTTTCAACCGCATTATGAATTGGATGAAATTATGTTCAGTTACTAATTGAAAACATATTAGGAAATGTGCCACAAATACATATACATAATGTACTATATGATATATGTATATACATATCAACGTGCATGTGCACACACAATATTCTGGTTTCTTAGAGTTGTAACTCAAACCTTTTGAGAAGACTTTAAAAATTATACTGGGTTGTTATTACTCAAACCCCAGTTATAAATTTGCAAGCTGCTCCTGCGTCCTGCAGCAGGATCTGAGTTGAAGGACAGTCTCCTCTTCTTAACCCTCTTTCCCCCCTCCCCCAAAAAAAAAAATTAGGAGGGAATATACCAGTTGAACTCTTTACTTTTGGGGGAACGGTGGGGGATCTTGAAAATAGTTAACAGACGAGTTGTGTGTGTACATACAGCTTGGAAAAACTTACTGCTAAGGATTCTCAAGGCTTGGTGCTAGAGATGATTTTTAATTGGAGCCAGACCACTCTATAGTTTATAAATGTCAGGAGGCTGTTAGAAAAGAGTTCGTTGTTTTTGTGTTTTTTTTTTTTGTAACATGGATTGAAAGTTCTAGCTTATTTAAGGAAAGCGATTTTAAGGGCAGATCTGTGGTACAAAATGGCACCTCCAGTAGTAGCAAGCAGTTTCATAGTGAATCATTAATTATATACTATTTAATCATACCAAAATAAATGCACTTTAGGTGTTTGAAATTGTGCCAAAATGTTAAGCAAGCAAGGGTCACTAGAAGAACAAACTAGTGAAACACAGCTTTTCTAATGGTGGTTATTTGGAGAAATTCCAAGAAACTGTATTAACTCTGTTAACAATCAGTAGATTTGAAATGCATTCCTGAGTAAAGCTGAAGGGAACACTTTTGTTACAGGACATATTGAAGATGGATTTAAATTGCATTAGGCCGTACCAGTCATTTGGTTTCATAGTTACCAGGGCATATGGAGTTCATTTATTTCTCTTCCCATTGTTTCAAGTAATTGTTGAACGTAAACAAAATAACTGGTTCGAGAGACTGTCAAACTTTATCCCAAACTTATTCTATTCCCTGTCTATGTGCTGATAGGGAAACATTCTTCAGATTTTCAGTCTATTTGAATCCTTTTGGGTTCCATCAATAGTTCAGCAAAGAGTATTCAGACCCTCATATTTGCCCTGAAAATAAACTTCTCCCCATCCCTGAAAGTCCAGTGTAATCAAAATGCTGCTGCTGAAATTCTTTCTTTCCTGTCACTCTGACTATCCCACGCACATTGAATTCAATCTGGTCTCTTGCATCAGCTTCAGCCTCCTCACCCAGAGGCTCTACAAACTTATCTGCCCCTATATTTTTGCTCTCACTTTCTCTGGCCCTTCTTCCACTACTTTCAGTCCTACTAGACTGCTCACTTACTCTGATTCTGTCACGTCAGTTAGTATCTTGACTTAAATGGGACCACTTATGGGGAAAGATACTCTACCTTTGGTCTTTCTGTTTTGCCTACTTGCTATATCTAGAAGAACTACCACGTGTCCTCTCCTCAAAATCCATCCTTAAAGACAAGCAGAATGAAAAAGTTTCCTGCCATGGTCGCCTTTTCCTGAACTATTGTTCCATGTCTTTTTTGTCTTGTCTTGTCTGTCTTAGAATGTGAGTACTTATAGTAGGAAATGTTGTAACTGTTTGTTTTGTAAGGGGATATCAGCTTAGTGTTGTGAAAAACAATATAATTATGTTGACCCTGTTCAACACTTTTTGTGGCGTTTTTGGCTTTGAAATTGAAGTAAATCCATACTAGTTTTGTAGCTGTGCTGCCACAGCTGATCGCCAGGCACAAAGAAAGAGACTTAAAAATATTTACCAGAAGCCAATGCAGAAGCTTGGGGAATGGAGCTGCAGGGGCAGGGCCTTGAGGTGTGTGTTAAACTTACATTTGTTGTTATACCTCCCCTATAATTTCCTTGTTGGAAAGAAGATTAGATCTTTCCCTTTCCTCAGCGCCTCCTTGCAGTTGGAGTGGGGTGAGATCTGTCTCATGGAAGAAAGGTTGCCTGTTATTCTTCAACAAGACAAGGGCCATAGATTGATCCTCCGTTGGACTTTCAGCATTTAGGTAGAAACAGACCTTTCAATCTCTGGGAGTAACATGGGCTCCGCCTCCTAACTAGTTCACCAGTTTCTGACTCCACAACTACAGGCAGGTGAAAAACAGACCTCTCCTTGCAAAGTTTAGATTAATAACCGAATTCTGCTGGTCTGTTGCAAACTTCTAAAATCTGGAGCAACTGGATTTCAGAGTAAAAAGACCTAAGATTTTGGAAGGCATGGGGAGCACATAACTGGCTATAGGGGGGGATCTTTCCTGCCTGAGGTACTGCAGCAGCACGTTTTCCCCTTGCAGCAGCAGAACAGCAAGTGGTTTGGCAGTGAAACATGAAGAAAGGAGAACTTTGCTTTTCTTGCTCTTACCCCCATCATCGAATGCGTGGACAGATTTGTCTTTTGTGTGACAAAGAGAAGGATTTGGTGGTTGCAGCCTCTCTAGCAAAGGGATTGCCTAGGCGTCCCTCTCCCAGTGGACACAGAAGGAGGTGCAGGAGAAATGGCAGGTGACTGATGTGCCCTCCCCTAGCTGGTGAGGGCAGACAGTTTCTGACAGTATCTTAGAGCCTTCAGCCTATGTCCTCAGTCACTGAGGACCAGTGTGGCCACAGAGAGATCGTGTTGTTTGTTTGCAGATGGGGAACAGCAAGGTGAAACCAGTGAGGGGGGACTTTAGGACCTGCCCTCAGCCATTTATCTAGCCCTCTTCTGTGTGCTTTGAGCGGTTTTTCTGTTTGGGCACATCTCCACTCAAGAATCCAGCTCACCTGTCTATCCGGTCTTATCGCAGATTCTCCAAGGTTGGGGACTGCTCATTTCCAGGGTATGGCTTGAGTCAATTCAGTTTTATTAAATCACATATGACATATGCAAACACAAAAAGAAAAACTCCATTTAAAACAGCAACATCCATATAATGCATTAAAATGTCAATCGGAACTTCTTCAACGTAATGTGTGAAGGGCAAAAACTGCCACTGATTTAATTACTGGTGATTAAGAAAATACTAAAAACATTATCTCTTTTGTATAAAGTATTTATTACCATCTCAAAAGGCAAAATCTAACATGCACTCAAAAGCTGGGAAATTCTACAATCCATAAGAGGACGTGGATCTTCCAACACTCTCTATTTATATGGGCAAAAACAAAGATAGGAAGGAACCTTTCCATAGCAGCCTTTAAGGACAGCAATTTCCATGGTTTGAAATCTTAACTGAGTATTGCCTTACATAAATGAGGATTTGATAACTCATTCAAATATGGTTCAAAAACATGGGCAGTCTTCAAAATCCTGAACCATAGCTGCATCTTCGTGTTTGGTAGTATCTGTCACTCTGAGTAGTTGACTTAAGTTGATGTAAAAGATATTGATAATAAGTAAATAATAGAAAAACCTAACTTAGCTATAATAAATTGAAGAGTCTTCTACCATGGACATAAGGAATACCCGGGTTGTTCTCCATCTCCTGAAGGTAAGGACAGGGCAATCTAAACCCTGGAAGTACCTCTCAGGCTCTCTGACCAGTGGAACCTTGGTTCTCATGGAACCTTCCTACCTGTGCCACCCAAGCACCCCTCCGCTTCCTTCACTGGGGGTACTGCCTCTCTCTGTCAGGGGGGAGTGGAATTCTCTCCAAGATCCCAAGTGAAAAAGAGCTGCCTTGAATAAGGCTAAAATTAAAACAGAGGGAGGGATTGTTGGAGAACTCACTAGGTCTCAGAATGCATTCCAGAGTTCCTGTATATATCCCAAGGAGTCCAAAGAGCCCCAAGCAAAAGGAGAGATATTGCCTATCCCCTTAACAAGAGGATGTGCAAAAAATGGATGCAACAAGCTGTACTCCATTTCCTCTCCTCGCCATCACAGAAAAAAGCCAGAGGAGTTGAAGGTAAGATTCAAGGCCCTGATGGCTAAAAGGAAAAGTGCCTAGACACATGTGACTCACCCCTGCGATCCTAGGTGTAAGTCTTCTGAGACATTGCAAAGTGTGTGGCAGGGTGTTTGTTTTGATATTGGTGCAGTTGTTGAAGTCCATCTGGTTATAGCAGGAAAACCTCAAAAGAGGTCTTGAAGAGTAAAATGAAGTTGGTTAGACTTTATCCATTATTAGTCTAACCTTAAGTGAAAGCTTGTTCCGTTTGAGCTGGATCCCCTCAGCTTTAACGTTAGATAGTGGTACTCGGCTACTTTGTTATCTACATTGTCGCAGAGGAGTGCAGATCTCTTGGCAGTTTGTAGATGGAGATGTGGTTTCTAATGCAGCTGGGACCTGATTCTTGGCAATTCATTTTCAGCCCATCAGAGAGAAGCAAATATCTTGTTCTTATGGGGCAATAGACTACTTTGCCAGTCCCTTCTATATTAGGATTTTTCATAGACAAAAGGAAGCTGAGACCTGACTTCAGGAATGGGACCTTCAACCCTGCCTTTAGTGTGTGACAACTTTTTGGACTACCAACCATGAGCTTCTTCACGTCCAGGAGGCACAGCAAAGTCATTCTTGTCCAGGAGAAGATACTTGAAGGTTGCTGCCATGGAGACACTGTCCAGCTGAAAACCCGCGTGTAGCTCTAACCATTCCTACTGTTCTCACTGTAGTCAGGTCCATCTGGAAGTGAAAAATGAGAGGCCCCATTATTACTGCGTAAGGGGACTTATTTTACAATAACAGCACGATAGAAGAGACCTGTCCTCTTTCTACACTGCAGAAGGACTGTATTGTAGCAGTGCTTCACCATGGGTTGCCTGGCATTTAAAAGGAATTAATTGGGGAGAGTTTTTTTGGTTGTCAGTTGTTCTGACAATCATGGTTACTCTGAGGATATCTTTTCCTGAATGTCCGCTTCAAATTCCTTCCAATTTGGCAAAGAGACTGGAACAGAGACTGATACTACGATTCCACAAGTAGTAGAAATCCTCCAAGAAGGCATAGCTTTGGGAATGATAAAGTTTCTGCATTATTTTGCATCCTTTGGTTAAGAAACTGGCCGAACAACAAAAACACCTCAGTGCACCTGGACATCCAGCAATTTCTAGAACAGCCTTGTTGACCAGGCATTTTTGTGGTTATATAAAATATAACCTTATTTTAATGCCCTTACGCAAAAAGCCATTCAGGTGACCATATGGCTGTTAACCAATGCATTGACTAAATTCTGTGAAATAGTTCTTAAACTTCAGTGGGTACAGTCTTAGGAGGGAATGCTGCACGTTTCACTGCAGACAAGTTTTTTGTAAGAGAGAATCTGTTTATTTCAGTATCTTTGTTCCCTTTCTTAAAGCTCTTACACTGCTCAAAATTCTGTTATAGGATTTGTGGACCTTGCTTCACCAAAGAATAGGAAAACTCCTCTGTCTGAACGGGGGTGTGTGTGTGCAGTAGCAAGGTCTGTACACCCAGCCCATCTGAGGCAAACGAAGGGGTATATGAAGGTGTTCATGTACTTAAATTTAAAAAACTGTAAACTCGTTTCCTGAAGTAGGCATATGTTTTAAATTAAATCTAAAAATCTTAACCTAAACTGGAGAGCAACTTCAGAGGAAGGAGTTTAGGCTGCTGCCAGTGTCTGAGGTCTGTCTGCTTCAGGCAGTAAGCATTGGGCCTTCTGCATTAAGGATCTATGGACCTTGCTATTTAAGAGAGGAAATTTTCAGGTAAGCACAAATAAATAATCCTAATCTATCTCCTTTTCTAGCCTGTTTTCAGGTTCCATAAATACCTCCAGTGCCTGTCTTTGTGCTTGTCCTTGTTTTCCCAAGGGGTTGGTATTTAATGAGTCTAGTCAGTTTCACTGCTGCAGTTTGGACCCTTATGGGCAGCAGGGAAAATGGCAAGAATAGTCCTTGCTTTCATTCTGAGTGCTTGGGAAAATGTGAAAATGGCAAGAATGGTCTCTTCTGCCCATAAGGTTCTGATCTGGAGCAGTGAAAATGACTAAACTAATCCCATTTCCTCAGCTTTGGCTAGCAGCAATGAACAGTGACAAAGGAACTGGATCTGTGTGCAGACTCAGTACTGCATTGGTTCAGAAGGTTAACTCTGCACTCTTTACGTGCTGGGGTGATTTAGTGGAGTTGGGTGTTTGTTTTGTTTTTGTTTTCCAAATCTATGAAGAGACTTTTCAGTGTGGGAAAAGACAAACGCCACAAAGGATAGTGGGCAAATAGAAAATGTTTTCAAATAATGGAGAGTAAAAATACCTAATAAATACTCCCCTGATTGACCAGTTATAAGCTGTGATCACTATATGCTGCATCTTTAATGAGACTTGGGACAGACTCATGAGACTTGACACTAGTGTGACTACAGTGTCATGGGCCAGTACTCAGCTGGAACATTTCAGGGTTTGGATCAAGCCAGCAACTGACAAGGTGTTGAATACCATAAACACCTTAATATGTCAAATAGTGGATAAATATCTTAAGACTTCACTCTAATGAGCTGTCCTACCATTTTTATTGCTCAGCACTATCTTGCATTTTACACTCTACTACCATTTTAAAGTGATTCAGTAGGCAAAAGGAATGCCTGCTGTATTAACTAAACCGTCAGTATTAATGACTAAATAGAATTAAAACAAAGGCACTTCTTCATAATTGGCTGTCAGTCCTGAAACATATCACTTTAATAAGGGAGGCTCTTACATTCCTAAAACTACAAAGAACTGGAGGAAAATATTCTTATTATGGTCAATTGAATATTTTATTTTCAAACTAGCAGTTGGAAGTGTCGTAGCTGACTATGGCACTAGGATCCAGGAACTCTGAAATTCTAATCCTAATTCTGTCATGTTCACTGCCTGATCCAAGGCACCTCACCTAACTTCTGTCTTATTTAAGCATCTTGTAAAACTTGGTTAACAATACTTGCCTACTTCACAAGGGTGTAAAGACTGGTTCCACTGCATAAAGTTCCTACAGTGCTTTGAAAATTAAATATTGCATAATTGCTAGGTATTGTGCATAATCTAAGGTATGGGCCATATTGTAGTATTTTGCACAGAACTCTGTCAACAAAATAAAGGAAGAATATAACATTCTCAGAATACTTACTAGTACTTCTCTTTGTATGCTAGGGATCTTGGAAAGGCTTTTTTGTGTGTATATGGATCTACTCTATAGGGTAATAACTGCTCACTTACAAATAGAGATTTATTCTCGAAAGAGAATGTTTTGCTTTTAAAAGATAATGGCCAAATCATATAGGCCTGAATTGGGTAGAAATCCTGTCGAAACTCAGGACTAAACAATTTGAGCTGCTGTCAAGACAACCTCAGCCAAATTCTAATGTCAAATATTGACTAGTCTTTTTAATATATATGTATTTGTTTTACTTAGGATACACACCAGCTAAAATTGCTTAAAACATTAGAAGGCCATGCATATGGTGTTTCTTACATTGCTTGGAGTCCAGATGACAACTACCTTGTTGCCTGTGGCCCAGATGACTGCTCTGAGCTTTGGCTCTGGAATGTACAAGTAAGCAATCCAATATTAATACAAAATTTCATGTTTAACTCTAGCAGTTGGCTTTGTTATGCACTGGAACTGTTCAGTAAGGATGAAATCACTTCAGTAAGCTTGTTTCTATATAGGTGAACATGGAAACATTTGCAGTTTTTCATTTTATTAAAAATGTTGCTAATAGACCCAGATCTTTCCCAAATCTAGGTAGAATATAAAATGTCTATACTAAATGTTAACAGAACTGAAACTAATTTGTCAGTGAGTCTACTCTCCATGGATCTTCTGTCCTTTCAATTCTGGAATACCAAGGGGTGACTGTAATGTTTCCATTCCAAGTGATCATCCACACTAGAGAGAAGTTACTGTGTGGTGTTTCTGAAGTCTGGATGATACACTTCAAGAGGATTTATAAGGAGTGAATTCCTTTAGTGCCATGGTTTTTACAAAGATGAGTTGTAATGTTTCTAATGTTCAAGTGACATTTACAGGGCTTATCTCTGAGGTGAGGAAGTAGCCAGGAATCCAAGTTTTGTGGTTTCTTTAATTTTGTGATCCAAGTGGCCAGTGTGGTAGAGTCTGACCCATTCACATAGTGCTGAAATGCTTGTAGGTGTGATCCAAGAGCATTTGGTCCTGTCTCTTTGTTCAGTGTGTGAGACAGTTGAGAGAGTAATTTACTTTTGGCTTTAGAAGAAGCGTGTGGCCCATACAGACTGTGTCTGGCCTAAAGGACAAGTTCAGATTGTGAAGAATCTAAGGTGTCATTTAAAATAAAAAGGTTTCTAGCACCTGTGGCTGCAGAGATCACATTTGAAATAAAGTTAACAGTGTAAACCAATAATTATGTTTGCAGACAGCCTGAAACCATGACTGAGAGGTAAACTCTGTTCCTTATTAATCTCTGTTGGAATGTTGACTCTTAAAAGACCTTTCAGTATCAAGGTTACATATTCCATTGCTGATCATTTTAGGGGATGGGTGTGTAGCCCTTGAGAGAACAGGGAGTTGTTTCAGGGAAGGAAGTATATAGGGGAGAAAAGAGAGAGAAACAAAAGGCAGAAGTAGTGGCCTAAAGGGCAGCAGAGTCACTTCCTAAAATTTCACTCTGGTCAAACCTCCCAGTGATACCAGTGGGAGATCAATGAGGATTGAGGGGAGTATGAAGTTCAGAATTTATATCCCAGTAGATTTATATCTCAGACCACAGTGAAACATGGCATTTGGCCCTTTCAGATGAGTGTGACACTCCTACTTTACAATCCATGGACAAAAGTTCATCCTAGCATGGAGAGTTTAAGATGCAATATCCAGAGAATGGTTAACTGTAAGCTACTGTAAGGAAGACAACCCATTGCAGAGAAGCTAAATGAACTCTTTGCATTGGTTTTCACTGCAGAAGATGTGAGAGAGAATCCCACCCCCTACCCATTTATTTTTAGGTGACAAATCTGAGGAACTGTCACAGATTAAGGAGTCAATAGAGGAGATTTTGGAACAAATTGATAAATTAAGAGTCAGCAGGGGCAGATGGTATTCAGCCAAGAGTTTTTAAGGAACTCATATGTGAAATTGCAGAACTATTAATTGATATGTAACTTGTACCTTAAATCAGCCTCTGTACCAAATGACTGGAGGATAGCTAAGGTAACGCCGGTTTTTAAGAGGTGATCCTGGCAACTGCAGGCCAGTAAGCCTAACTTCAGTACCAGGTAGGGTGCTCTTAAATTATGGTAAAGAACAGAATTATCAGAAACGGCAATAAACATGATGTGTTGGGCAGGAGTAAACACGGCTTTTGTAAAGAGAAATCATACCTCTCAAATCTTTAAAAATTCTTTGAGGTGGTCAACAAACATGGGGACAAGGGTGATCTAGTGGATATAGAGTACTTTCAGAAAGCCTTTGACAAGATCCTGCACCAAAGACTGTTAAGCAAAGTAAGCAGTCATGGGAAAAGAGAGAAGGTCCTCTCATGGATCAGTAGCTAGCTGAGATAGGAATAAAGGATCAGTTTTCACAATGGAGAGAGGTAAATAAGGAGCATCCCCCATGGATCTGTCCTGGGACCTGTCCTGTTCAACATGTTCATAAATTATCTGGAAAAGGGGGTGAACAGTGAGGTTGCAAAATTTTCAGATGATACAAAATTTAAGCAGCTTTGGACTATTTGAGAAGAGTTACAAAGGGATCTTGCTAAACTGGGTGGCTGGGCAACAAAGTGGCAGATGAAATTCAGTGTTAAGTGCAAAGTAATGCATGTTGGAAAAAATAATCGCAACTATACCTATAAAATGATAGGGTCGAAATTAGCTGTTACCACTCAAGAAAAAGATCTTTAAGTCACTGAGGACAGTTCTCTGAAAACATCCGCTCAATGTGCAGTGGCAGTCAACCTAATAGAATGTTCGGAACCATTAGGAAAGCAATAAATAAGAACACAGTAAATAATATATATACACACATACACATGCCAATATATAAATTCATGGTACACCTACACCTTGAATACTGTGTGCAGTTCTGGTCTCCCGTCTCCCCCCCCGGCCAAAAGCGTAACTGAGCTAAAAAAATGAGATAAGTTAATGCAGGATGGGTCCATCAATGGCTATTAGCCAAAGTGGTCAGGGATCCAACCCCCTTGTTCTGGGAGTCCCTTAACCATCTGACTGCCAGAAGCTGGGAGTGGACAATGAGATGGATCACTTAATTGCCCTGTTCTGTTCATTCCCTCTGAAGCCTCTGGCCCTGGTTGCTGTTGGAAGACAGGATACTGGGCTAGATAAACCACTGGTTTGACCCACTATCACCATTCTTACATTCTTAAGATTTTTGGTACTCTGCTTTCTAGTAAAAAATAATGGACTGTCTCTGCATTCTTTTGGTTTCCTCTTTTCTTCACTCTTTCTGTGCCTGTCATTTATCTTTTCCCTTCCTTCATTGATCTTTCACTTTCTTCTTCCCTCAAAATCCATTAAATACACTCACTGCCTGTCCTGGCTTCAGATCTGAAGTGGAAGCAAAATGAGGCGGAGCTCATTGCAGCAGCTGGAGTCAGAACATGGCTGACAGTTTCCCATGCTGAAAGAAAATTAGAATGACCCCAGCTCCACCTCCTTGTTGCTCCCTAGAAGACTTTCATAGTGTGCAACCTTTTTTAAAAACTTTTTTAACCTTTTTATTCAATTAATGCAGTGAAATGTCCATAATTAGAAACACTAGGTTAAGTTTTCATGCACATCTGTTAATTATATGTCTGTAGGGGTGGGCAAAACTGGACTTTGTAGTGGTTGATTTTCTTTGTTTCCTCTCCAGACTGGGGAGCTGAGGACAAAGATGAGTCAATCTCATGAAGACAGTTTAACCAGCGTGGCTTGGAATCCAGATGGGAAACGCTTTGTAACAGGAGGGCAACGTGGACAGTTCTATCAGTGTGTAAGTTCTACCTGTGTGTTCATGTCCTCTCCGAACACTTGCTTCATTGCAGCTGAAAACAGCAGATTGTACTTAGGAGTAAAAACTAGGGCTGTCAATTAATTGCAGTTAATGCCTGCGATTACCTGAAAACAAAATTAGTACTTAACTTTTTTTTTTTTTAATTGCATATCTCTGGGCGGGGAGGTAGCCTCTTGTGGAGTGGGGGCTGAAGCCCTGAGCCTATATTTAATATATGGAAAATATTTTAAAATATTTAAATAAATGGTATTCTATTATTGTTTAATAGTGCACTTAAAACTGTGATTAATCACGATTAATTTTTTTAATCGCTTGACCACTCTAGTAAAAACAGGTGTAACATGGTTAATGGGTCTGTTTTCTCTATCTGTTGAGGTAGTCACTAGAGAACATGTAATGAAAAATAATTTAACTTGTTATAAATTTAGTTACCCGTGGAATCTTTTGGCCCTCCTACGTTTGGAGGTAAAGTAGCATGTATACTAACGCCCTGACAGACTTTTTCATTCTTTGGTACCAAAGCAGGAGTATTACTGAAACAAACATCAATATGCTGGGTCAGTTTAGTTGATTTGAACAACTTCTTTAGCATTTGCTGACTTTGGTTCACAGGAATCATTGACTAGTGAACACTTTAGGCCAAGGAAGCTAGCTTTCTATAGAATTCATATTGACTATTTAAATTTCTAGCGTGCGAAGCTATCATTTTTTAACTATTTACATTTAAAAAGGGAGGGAGGAATCAGTCCTATGGATATGCTATGGAGTTCCATCCATTTGGGGGTCCGATTTCTTGCTGTCTGGGGGTATAGCAATGGCGTTGAAAGAGTTGAGGTCTTCGAATAACTGGCTGACTTGAGCCAGGAGTTTAGATTTCGACCATGTCAAACCTCAAAGGAAATGGGACAGGGGATTCTCCTGTCTCTGTGTTGGTTTGAGGGTGGAGATGGAAGGCGATTCCAAACAGTATACTAATTCTCATGATCACCAACACTTTATCCGATACGGGACAAGAGAACTCTTCTCTCGTGCATCATTCTTTTAGTTACTCCTACTAAAACCTCTCATCAAAATTCCTAAGGGTATGTCTACACTGCGAAATTAGGTCGATATTATAGAAGTTGATTTCTAAAAATCAACTCTATACAGTCAATTGTGTATGTCCACACTAAGCGCATTAAGTCATCGGAGTGCGTTCTCACTACCGTGGCTAGCATAGACTTATGGAGCGGTGCACTGTGGGATAGCTATCCCACAGTTGATAGGGGGGAGCGTTGAAACATTTGCAGCTGCGGGAGGAAAAAAAGGGAGAGTAGTATTTAAAAAGACACAGTTTAGAGAACAATGGGTAGACTTTCACCTTGAACCAAGCTGTTAACATTACATAGCACATGTGCCTTCGGTACAAGGTCGCATTTTGCCTCTTGTATTGAGGGCCTGCCGTTTTGCTGTGAGAGATCACACACGCAGGGCCAGGCAACAGAATTCGGCTTGCAGGCAGCCATGGTAAGCCACAGTCTTTCGGCTTCTTCAATCTTCATACCTTGTGGGAATGGTTTCAAACAGCAGCACCCTCCTTTCCCATACCAAGCACCCGTTGGGTTGGCCATTTAAAAGGAGGGGCTGCGGTTTTCAGGTTAACAGGTAACACAAACCCAACTAACATCCCCCTCCCCCGAATTCTCTGGGATGATGGCTTCACTCCTCCTCCCACTACGTGACTAGTATCAGGGAAGATCCTTGCTGGCCAAACGCAAACAGCTCAGTGTGAACAATGCTCCCCCTGCCCCCGGCATGGCTAAAAGTGGGGATGATTTCAGCCAAAGGCAAACAGCCCAGCAGGAACGGCCACCTCTGAATGTCCCCTTAATAATGTCCCTGGAGGATTTGCACTCCATCCCCAGACACATTAACGGACTTTTCTAGTAGCTGTATTGGCTGCGAATGCATCCCAAGTCTTCAGGGCAAATTAATCATTTAAACACACTTGCTTTTAAACCATGCATTATATTTACCAAGGTACACTCACCAGAGGTGCCTTCTCTGGCTTCATGGTCCGGGAGCCCGGTTGGGAGTATATTGGCTCCAGGGTGATAAACAGTTCCTGGCTGACAGGGAGAACAGTTTCTCTGCTTGCCTGTTGTGCACTATCCTCCTCCTCCTTGTCCCCAAAATCCTCATCCCAGTTGCGTGAGACTCCCCCCTTGCAGGTGTCCACAGATGGGTGGGGTAGTGATAGGGGCACCCCCTAGAATTGCATGCAGCTCATCACAGAAGCGGCATGTCTGGGGCTCTGACCCGGAGTGGCCGTCTGCCTCTTTGGTTTTTTGGTAGGCTTGTCTGAGCTCCTTAATTTTCACACGGCACTGCTGCAGGTCCCTGTTATAGCTCTGTGCATCATGCCCTTGGAGACTTTTTTTCAAATATTTTGGCATTTCGTCTTTTGGAACGGAGTTCTGATAGCAAGGATTCATCCATACAGCGAGCAGATCCAGTACCTCTCATTCAGTCCATGCTGGAGTTCTTTGCAGTTCTGGGACTGCATGGTCCTCTGTGCTGATGAGCTCGCCATGCTGGCCAAACAGGAAATGAAATTCAAAAGTTCCCAGTGCTTTTCCTGTGTACCTGGCTAGTGCATCTGAGTTGAAAGCGCTGTCCAGAGCAGTCACAATGGAGCACTCTGGGATAGCTCCCGGAGGCCAGTACTGTCGAATTGTGTCCACACTACCCCAGATTCAAGCCGGCGATGTCAATTTCAGTGCTAATCCCCTCCTCGGGGAGGAGTACAGAAATTGATTTTAAGAGCCCTTTAAGTCGACAAAAATGGCTTCATCGTGTGGATGGGTGCAGGGTTAAATTGATCTAACACTGCTAAATTCGACCTAAACTCATAGTGTACACCAGGGCTTAGAAATCTAACTTAAAAGAACACCTTGGTTATATTTCCTTCCTAAACAGGATCTAGATGGTAATCTCCTTGACTCCTGGGAAGGGGTGAGAGTGCAATGCCTCTGGTGTTTGAGCGACGGGAAGACTGTTCTGGCATCGGACACGCACCAGCGAATTCGGGGTTATAACTTTGAGGACCTTACAGACAGGAACATGTAACTACCTTTTTTCTTACAAATTCTTAACTCTCATAAATCTAGTCCGATTCCCCTGTTGAGAAAACTGTTAGTCTGTGTAATGTATCAGAACATCTATCTACATTGTATACTTTCTCTGTGGACCCAGCAAATACTGAAATAGAACTAGATGACTTAAACTCAGTTCTGGTTGTAATCCCCTTTCAAATATAATACTAATGGCCCACTTAATTATAAATATGAATGGAAGTATTGCAACTGAAAACTTTTGTGCTTTCTTGGTGTTACTTTTTTTTTTTTTTAAATGTCCAAATAGTAGTGCTCCTAACATTATGGTGTCTGTCCTGTGATTTCAGAGTACAAGAAGATCATCCTATTATGTCATTTACTATTTCAAAAAATGGCAGATTAGCTTTGTTAAATGTAGCAACTCAGGTAAGTTGATAGATTTAAAAATACAAATAAGACTTTTTCTTTCCACTGCTAATTTTATTTTTTTTAGAAAATCTGAGGGAATTTTGGATCTGTAATGATATTAAACAATAGACAAAGCAGTATTCCATACACAACATATGAAGTTCACAGTATGTACATATATACAAATAAACAAATGTAGGATTCTCCAAAAGGGAAGATCTTTTTTTTTTAAGGCTTAACAAAACATAGTATGAAGGGAAATATTTTGACTGTAAATTACAAAATATCTGCTGCTAGATTTAAACACTTCATTTTACTATGTTTGGCTTCCCAACGTTGCAGCAATATTCTAGAGTTATCATCCGTGGAATATTGGTGTTCCACATAACTTTTCTTTATGGACTTCCGAATTTAAGTATTTTGGAAACCCCAAACTAGAGAATTGGGTGCTAGAAAAAGAGACAGGACAAGCATTTAAGCCATTGTTCTAGTGCATGAGATCCATTCGGTTTCACATTATAGTTTGTTTTATTGCCTAAGCTTGTTGACATGCCAAAAATGAACAAATGATAAAAGTGCAATACTTCAAAGGTAGGTGCTGGATATTGTCTTACAATAAAAATAACCTTCGGCATGCTCTTTGCCCCCCACAGGGAGTTCACTTATGGGACTTGCAAGACAGAGTTTTAGTGAGAAAGTATCAAGGTGTTACACAAGGGTTTTACACAATTCACTCGTGTTTTGGAGGCCATAACGAAGACTTCATCGCTAGTGGCAGTGAAGGTAACATCGGCTTTAAAGACTTCAGATGTCAGTTGATGTACATTTCAAGCACACACTGGGTATAAAAGGGGATGATGCAATGAATTTTTAATTAATGTTAATGCTGTTACCGGCAACGATCATCTGTAAAAGAAAGTTATTGTCCACAGGAGTGAACGAAAGTGTGTCTCAGTGCTGCTGAAGTTAGATACAGTAAGGAACAGTCCTGCTCTAGCAGAAAGGATAGCCTGTATGCTCTGCCTCTTCCGTCTCTCTCCTATAATGGGTTTATAGCACTGAGTAAGCTTTAACTATGTGCGGGTATGTTGGGTTTTTTGAGAGGCATGACATTAGCAGTTGTGCTTTTGGCCAAAATAGTTCTGTAGTGAGTAACTTAAGTTCATTTGATTGGTAGTTTTTCAAAGGCAGGTGTGGTCAGATAATTTTAATTCCAGGAGAGCAGTCATCTCAACTCAAGTGGAATTAATTATAATGGGAGGAAAAACAAAGTCTCAAATCCAGCAGTTGATGACATGGCAACTCTAGCAAAGGTTGTTCTTTTGTGACTAAGATTTGTGTTTTTTGTACTTAAAAATAGTCTATGGTGAGTATAGAATTTAGTTTACCGAACCTGTCCCAAACTGCTTTCGAGTGAACTAGTTCAGGCTTGTGAGGGGCTTAGCTCCTTCAACTCCCATTTGAGATCAATGGGACTTGAGGGGGCTGACCCCTGCTCAGGCCCAGTATTTGTAGTGCACAAAGGTAAACTGAGTAGCCACTGTTTGTACTTAATAGCTCAAAGTGGAGCCTCTTCAGAAAGAGGTGTTGACTATGACACACTTTCTTACATATTTTATTTTAGTGGAAACTGCAGAAAGATCTTTACATTTTAAACCAAGTTTCTCCTCTGTCATTACCTAGTGGAAGATACCAGCTGAAAGATAGCACCTCTAATGCAGTGTCCTCCTCCTCATCTTTGAGCTAGTCTAGTGTGGGGTTTAGTACTTGTGTGCCTGAAAGTTCAGGGCTTGTGTGCCTAGCCATACTGATGCTTTGTGTGGGGGAGTGTACACGCTACAGTACACCAGTCTTTTTTTTTTTTTTTTTTAATTGACACTTCACTTATGACCTACTATGTGTGTGACATTAATGTGGTAATGAATTTTTCCAGGTCATCTTAAGAACAGCTTTTTTTATTTTTTTTTATTTTCAGTGTCTAAAAACTACCCAGCTGTAGTTGAAGCTGATGGCACCTTATTTAGATTCGGACTGCTAGAGGCTGTTGCCTCTTTGCACTGAATTGTTGCAAATGTGGCTGCTGTGAAAGTCTCTCTGTACAAAAAAAGTAACAGATTAGAATGCCATAACCTCTTAAATGTAAAGGTATGTTGTCAGCTAGGTAGGCTTTTTGCTACCACCTGCACTTATAGGAAGAAAATAAGAAATCTCTTTTGAAAGTAAAATTGACTTCTGCCTTAATCTACCTGGTGTGTCCTTTTTCCTTTTACACACACATCCACTGTCAAGCACCAAAATACTGGCTTGTGTTTACACTTTGATTCTCCACACAGCAGATGCTGGACTTATGGCCCAGAATAGACAGAGCACTGGTTTTGTTTTATTTGATAACAGAATGGATACTTATCTCTATCCTCTGAAATCAGGGGATAGAAAAATGTAAACACAAGGTGTATATTTCATGCAAATACCATAATGAGCTGATTAAGCAGAAAGCAATTTCTTTACCAAATGATTCCCAGATCCTATTCTACCAGGTAGGTCAGAGAGTTGAGCCTGTTTTGTAAGGGCCCAGGGTAAGGTGTGTTTTTGTTTTTGTTTTTAACCTTCAGAATCACATTGGATTGTGTAAAGTGTTGTCTTAGTCTGTTCCTTAAAGCTTTAATTCTGAAAAGGTAGTCTAGTAGTGTACGTACATGTGAGTAGATAGTTTGTTGTAGCTCAGTTTACGTAGCTCCATTTGAGAGAACCTGATGCAGCCTTTAGTAACAAGTCAATCTACAGGTTTGTCAGAAGCTGTTAATCTACATTAGGAGAAAATATCTCATTTTAACTAGTTGGTCTTAAATAAAATGCAGTTCATTATAAAGCAGTGTGGGGTTTTTTTTTATTTGAGAGATTTGCAATGGATTATTTGACCAGTTACTATTTTTTTAAAATAGGAGTTGCTACTGTTCACAAAAGTAGGTTCTTTAGAATCCTATTTGAAATCTATGTAGTATGTAGGTCTCTACAACTTCAAAATGCCATACAAACATTTAATTAATCCTTACCTTGTGAGGTTGGTCAGTAATTGTTTCTACTTTACACATAGGGAAACCGAGGCACAGCAAAATTTTAAAGGTGTATGACCCCATTAGGTCATTTACCAAGTTGGTTAGAATTTTTGGAGGCCTCAGTACCAAGACTTGTACTTTAACTATGCTAAATGCAGCCTTATTTATTACTCATAAATATTGCATCTTAACACAAGGTCCATGTAATACACATGGATTGTCCTCTAAATATTGTGTTTATATATATCTATATATAAAACATATATAGATACATATAAATCTGTGTGTATATAATATAAAAAATTATATAAAATCTCTATAAATTTTTATATAATTTTTTATATCTATCAAGACATTGTTCATTGATCACCAGTATTTTGCTTGAATCCACTTGCAACAGCATAGCCTTAACTTAGAAGGAGGTTGATTTTGTGTTTCTGGCCATGCGTTGGCTGACCATTATAAGATTCAGTGCCATCTTAAATGCTTTCCCTCAGATAATGAGCTCACTAGCGTTGTAAGTCTTAATAAGACATGTCTGCGTTGTGCCCACACTCTTGATTAGATCCTCTCTTTAGACTTTGATTTAGACTTTAGTGAAACCAAAATCTTGTTGTGGTGTTGCACATTAGCAGGGTTCAATTTTAGAATTTGCAACACTTAATTTTTTTTGCAATACTATGTTTTAGGTCTCTGGAAGAGTGCAATTTTAATATGAAAAAATTAGGAGATTTATGTGCTTAGAACATTTTAATTCAATATTTCTCATGCTTCTGCTTCAAATCGATGTTTCTTTTAGATCACAAAGTGTATATTTGGCACAAACGTAGTGAACTGCCAATTGCGGAGCTGACAGGGCACACGCGTACAGTTAACTGTGTGAGCTGGAACCCGCAGATTCCATCCATGATGGCCAGCGCCTCCGATGATGGCACTGTTAGAATATGGGGACCAGCACCTTTCATAGACAACCAGGATATTGAAGGTAAAGCAACTTCCATGTATATTTAAAAAGAAACTGTAATAGAAAGCTTCTGTAATTGAAATAATCCATCCAGTTGCTTTGGATTTCTTGACAATAATTAAAACATACAGTAAGAATATAAATAATATAGTAAACAACCCTCAAACAAAATTGAGTTTCCTGAAAAAGGCCTCAATCATCAGACCACAAAATAATCTGTCTACATATTCCCCCAAACATATACAGCTGGAAAGTGATGCTATCAGAGGCATCCAGGAACCATTTAAACCCCCAACATGGAGCTAGAGTGGATTATAATGTCCCTAGATACCTCAAGATGGCTTAACATTGCCTGTGTTCACTGCATGTAGAATAACAAACTGTTATGCAAATATTAAATAACAAATACTAACCTCACTCTGGAAACAGAATGAGGTTATTTAGCCTTAAGTGAATTTAATGCCCCTGAAAGATACTAGATAGCCCTGGTGACTAGTCACTTCCCCAGAGAACTGGTACAGCACGGGCAGTAGAATTGCAAGTTTTCCCACCCACTGTTGTCTCAGTTCTATTGAGGAAATTCCCTGTATTACAATGAGGGTATTTCAGTTTCCATGTCTATTCAGTCCCTAGCCCTTCTACTGAGATTGCTAACAAGGTGGCTGCTGATGGTAGCTCTTGTATGAATACTTGCCACTGAACAGCTGTCTGGTGGTAATGACTTAAACTAAATCAGCCCTGTACTTTGTATTCTATTACCAGTCCCAACAAACCCAAAATGCTTTCCAGCTCACGTTCTCCTCATTCCTTTCCCTTCACATTTCTACCACCTGTATGCTAATCTAAAATTTAAGATCTGCCTCCCACAGGAAAGCAAATGCCTGTATAACATGAGTAACAGGAAAAGTGGGGCAGGGGGGTAAACTTTAAGTAAAAACAATGTGGATTTATTTTATATAGTGCTCTTGTATAACCTAGGTGGAATAGTTGGATTAGTGTCCTGATACTTCAGGAATCTGAAAATAAGCAAACAGTTTTTGTAATTGTTTTCACTTAATGTTCTCTGGGAACTTTTGAAGCCCAACAGGGCTGTCTCCGTAGTGACCCTTTCCCAGTATAGATCTATATCTAAAAATTGTCAGAGTAAGTAAGAGATTCCAGTAGGAAAAAAATCATGTCCGTTCTAAATCAGTGTCCACTCCATTGCTTATTTTTAGTGTCACTAATTTTTGTTTGTTTTTGTTTTAAGTAGTGTGTGTTGAGTAACAAAAAAAACCTCTCCAAATACTGTGTATTAATCTCCTGAAAGAGAGGAGAGGATATTTGGAAGTCGGAGCGTGCTACTTTTTGTTAAAGCGAAAAGATTATTGGTTACATACATTAATAGAATGCAAAAGAGTAGCTCCCCTTCAGTGAGGAGGATAAAATCCATAGCACATGATTACTCTGAAGCGTGTTAAATTTGTGTGTATGTTACATGTATATAAGTAAGTTATAATTATATATCTTGTAGTGGAGGTTGTTACACCTTGAAAAAATTTCTTATCCAAGTTTAATCTTTTTTACCTTTCATCTTGTCTTTGCTCAGAGGAATGCAGTAGCATGGATAGTTGATGGCGAATTTGGAGCAGACGACTTCTCTTTAACTTAAAATTAGTCGTATTTTAAATGGCTTGGGATTTGGTGCAAACAACATGATTGATAGCTGGACAGACATGCTCGTCATGAAAAAAGAACCATTTCTGAAGCCCGATCGGGGCCAAACATTTACCACCTTGCTTCATAGTAACCAGTTGAGATGAAGCACGTCGTCAGAACGATGTTGGACGCCGTGTCGAATTCCCCCCCCCCCCCCATCGGTTGTGAAGAACTGTGCTACATTCAGGCTAACCATTGAACTCAGTATATATATTTTTTCCCTCCTGCCTTTTTGTCTGGCGGGCTACCGTTCTTGTTGCTCTTCTGTGTAATGAAGTTTAAATGCTTGTTTGGAAAACTTTATTTAACAGTTTAGAAGGCTTGATAGAAAGAGTGCTTTAGTCTGAAGAGTATACATTGGATAGGAAAGTATTTCCTTCTCTTGTTTCTCTAAATCTCTCTCCGCCTTATTTAGCTTGAGATCTTTGCAGCTTGGTTCATGGACTCTAGCCTTGCCCGTTGCGCAGTATATATCAATCCAGACGATAAACCAGTGAACTATGTCAAAAGCACTCTCAATATCACACTTGACAAAAAGTTTTGTACTTTTCACATAGCTCGTTGCCCTGTAAAGGGGTTAACAGCACAATTTTTTTAAAAAAAAATAAATTATTTATAGGATTAAAGTGACTTCATTTGTATACATTTGGAATTTAAACCAGCTTAAAAAACAGTGTCATGAAATGCAGTATAACTGATGCTCTTTTAGAGTATCATGCAAGACATGGTCAAAAGCAGTGGCTGGAAGGAGTTTTACACAGGCTACGTAAAGTATTCTTTTAAAAGAAACCTCATTTCCCATCTTAATGAAGAAACAGAATTATTTAGAAGTGAGAGCTATCAAAATGCACCATGAGACTAGTAGTTTAATAAACAGGACAAAGGTCAGTTTTTAGATTACATAAATACATGCAACAAGTTTTGTCTTAACTTGTGCAACAATTCTGATAAAAGCTTAGGAAGGACCTGAAACAAGGATAATGTTGTTTTGCTTTGTAATTTTAAAAGTACCTTTATCATCCAAATTACAATCCATATTGACAATTTGTATAATTTTTCCCCTAACTTAAATACAACTGCAGCATTTTCCTTAGTATTTGACTAACAAAGATGCATAGATTTTTGTTTTTTGAGGTATTTTGAAGTTTACAGGTTTAAATGTGTCTGCTGGACCTTGTTCTGTGCTGGTGCTGTGAATAGCCTGACATTTTTAGGAATGGTTCCTTAATTTCTTATTAAAAAGACAGTTTGAGTACTGTATGCTTCTCAAAATAAACAGGTGGCCTGGTATCTCTAGTGTGCTTCTGCACTACTCGGCAATTGATTATGGAATGGTGTTAAATTCCCTCTTCTCAACTGGATGGTGAAGGTAGTATCAGGGCTGCCATGAAGTAAAGAGGGAGCAGGGAAGAAGGCAGGCCATCATGAAAGATGTGAACAAAAGGGTGGCTGAGTCTCCTACTGGGACTAAGTAAGTACTCTAGTGTCCTCCTTGGTTGGTTGAAGGGATAACTGTCCATGGGAAGAAAAAACAGACTTGTGGTTGGGTAATGGGAATGGAGGAAATAACACAGTCATAAGACCCTTTTTTTTTTTTTTTTTAAAGGGTGGGGCCAGGACCCAAATGGATGCTCCCAAGGCATATAATACAAGAGAGATTCTAACAGACTATGGCCATTAGGTTCTTTGACTCTCGCTTGTAATCTTAAACACTTAAATTATACACACTTTTTGCTGAGACCAATCCTTAATTTGACCTCATCCTATATTTTGATATTTTCCCATCTGAAATAAGAACTGAATTTCAGTACCTTCAATCTCGTTCATTTGTCTTCAGCTTCCTAAAATGACTTTAAAATTCAGCTGAAATGCTTTTTAAACAAATATAAAATAGTGTTTAATATTGGAATTCAATATCTGTGTAGACTTGGATTACAAACAAACTTTAAACCAAAAAATGGAAAATTAGTTCTCTTCTCTTGACCTGCTAATTCTGGAGATCAACATTCTGTTTCTCCTGCCACCGTTGATGGCATGTCACAGCATTAAGATGATCGTCTTGGTTCTGTGGTGTCAGTGATACTCGTACAGGTTTCAGGAGAAGCAAAGAACACTGAGCTCAGTCTTGGCAAGCTAACCATTTTGGTTTAAATACAAGTCAAATATCTGAATTTTTTACAGTGCTTTACATCTTCAAAGTAGCGTACAATTGATAACAGCAACTGTGCTGCTATTTATACTTTCCAGGCTTCACATATATTCTATTAATTTGGCATTTTAAGCATTTTTAGAGCATTACTGTCTCCTTTAAACCTAAATAAAAATCTCTTCTCCACCAAGAGCATGTAATGCAGTCACTGAAGGGTGTTTTTTTTAACCCTTTATACTTTTAGATGACGTGGAGCCCATTCTGTCTTTCTTTGTTCACCCAAAAACTAACACTGACTTCACTGGGAATTTTGTGTGTGTGTAAGGAATGTGGGATCAAGCCCCTAATATAAATCCAGAAGATTGATTTGTGCTTAGTCACTTCACAGGATTTTCAGCATAGCGCCTATAGCTAAAACTATTAGCAGGGACTCCCTATCTAGTGTAAGCTACAGTACAGCACACTTGAGTCAGTACCTTCTTTTTCATTGAGAATTGTGACAAAGAATATTAAACTTTAATTCTCTTGCCAAAATACTTATTTCTTCTCTTCCTCCTCCACCCCCCCCCCCCCCCCCCCGGGCAAGCTTCTGGACTTTAGAGTCTACTCCTAATGTATACATGGTGAACACTTTGGAATGGGGTTAGTGAGAAGCACATTTTGAGATTGCCATTTAAATTTAGTTATGTAACTCAACTATGCAATATAGATGGGAAGGCTTCTGTACCAGCTAGATGGTGTGGTTCATTTCTAGAAGTCTGTCTTACCAAGTTTGCTATATACATTGTGCCTGCGTCTTACACGTGATATGCAGATACTGATAGAAAGGTGAGACTGTGGCTTTATGGTACTTAGTCTGACAGCAAGATTACCTGTAGGCCTATAGGCTGTGAATGATGACTGGCTACTGTTCTAGACTCTAGACTAAAAAGAGCAGCCTAAACTATTCTTAACATGCTACCACATAGTCATAATGTGTGGTTTGAAAAGTACCAATACTTTTTGCCCATAGACCAAAAATAAGACTTTGGCTATGGAAAAAGCAAATGCAGTAGACTCATCTGCAATGTGTTCATTTCCATGTGCTTAAAAATGTTCCTAGGCTGGGATCTAAGGGTTGGAGCAAATAAGAGTCCTATTTCTCCCCAACAATCAGTTATGTCTAGTAACTGATGCTATACTTCTGGGGGAACATACTGTAAGCTTGGTTTTTTGCATTTTTTTTTTTGTAGCTGTTGATTAAAATATTCACAATAGCTACTCATTATCAGCAATGTAAATCTTTCCTGAATTATGCTTAACCATTTATCTGAATGTGCCTGTGCTGTTCAGGTAAGTAGTTTTTTGAGAGAGATGATGGAACGCAAAGGGGGAAATAAGCTGCTGTTACAAATCTCTGTTCTGAAAAACTTTTATGTCCAATTCCCTCACTCTTTTAGTACAGGTTCTTCAAATGTAAAAGAAGTAACCCTAATAATTTTAAAACTAGTGCAAAGATGCAAGCTGGAAAACTATTCAACTCTTGCCAATAACTTGTCATCCTGGTTTCAAGCAATTAACGTCTAATGCAATCAATTCACTATTGGCAGTATTTGTGTCTAGTGGCATCTCGCTGCACCAATAAATAATGCTCCCAATTCAAACAAAAGTTTGAAGGTTTCTTTATTAGGATATTGCTTCCTGGAAAGTAGAACTGACACAAAATCAGTCTATGTTGAGTATATTATATACATAAAGGTGGGGGAAATCAACATACAGGTCTAGTTTACAGCCAAATTTGTTGGCTGATATGAGGGACAACCAGAAGGAGAGAAGACAGACAGACTTTCAGTAGACTTTTTCAAATCCATATCCCTAAAACAATAAGTTGTCTCAATTTAATTTATTTGAAACTCCTAGAACGAGGAGCACCAATCCTATATATGGCTTTAAAAAAATACACATTGGTTCGTGTCCATTTTCAGCTACCATACTTGATTTAGGAAGAACTGCTAATTTTAAAGACAATTAGCAAAACTTCATTAACTCTTGTACACTTTTTTCTTTTTAAAACAGGGTGGACTTCATTGAATTGTGCAGTGTTGAATTGCTGCAGTAGCTGCCTCTTGTTGCTGAAACACAAACTATAAACCCATTTCCTGTCTGCTAAACCAGATTACCTGGGTTCAGTAAAACAGCTAAGTGTGAACGTTTTCCTATTTGGTATATATGAGAGAGAGTGTGAGTGTGTGTGTGTATTACATAGACATGGAACCAAGTGTTCTAGGTACTGGTCATGTTTTACTGCATACTTTGTCATGTTGTGTGTATGTGAAATGTCCTCTGACTACAGGCATCAGTTAATATCGGTATATTTTTATAAATTTGAAATTCAGTGTGCCCCATCTTTCACTTAAACATTTTTCCTTGTTAGGGAAATGTGCTAGATTTGAATCTTAACATTTTTAGGCACAGATGGAAAAAAGTTATTGGCTCCTTGAAAATGTATGGGACAAAATGGATCATCAAAGCATGTATGTACTTACAAACCAAGCTGTAGAGATCAAGAAAAGAACTTTACTGTTGATCTCAAGATTTCTAAATTGTCAAGATTTATATGGAGTTGTGGTGGAACTAGTTAACACTTAGAGCTTTTGGTATGTAATGACTATTTGCTATGGACTGATATTAAATGTTTCAAAGGATTGCGTTCTTAAACTTTCTGGATTTTTTGTTACTGTCCTCTTGGATTATATTTAGTAGTTTAAATTTCTTTGCTATATTACATTAAAATATAAGAATGTTGGGTCTCATATTTATTTTTCACTTGTTTTACTAATTATTTACAGAACACCCTTTGTTAACTTTTTTATTTTATAAATGTGTAGTATTTTAAACATCTTTAAAAAGAAAATTGTTCAATTGGAACTACATAACTTCTGATTTGTTTTTATTAGGGTTTTTTAAAAAAAACACTTTTTCCATGTCGGTGCACAGCACTTAACAGAAATGTTTGTATTCCCTTTCTTCAGTTCAATAAACAGAATGAATAACTGGACTGAATAGTTCTTAACACTCCTAACCTTCAGTTACATGGCTGTCAATTGGCTGTCCATTACACCTCAGATTTGACAATTAAAATAGAACTTTCAATATTTTAGCATTTTTAGTGAATATTTTCCCAAATATGTATTTGAATCTAACTTAAATGAAGCTGACCCTTTCTAACTTGGCTCAAAGTATCTATGTGTAGACTCCTAGGCTTTGCTTGTTCAGGTTTAACCTACACTAGCTGTTTTGTAATACTTGACACTTACAGCACTTTACTTTTTAGCATCTTAGTCTGTGCTTATCTACATCCTATTAATGTGTGCACTTTCAAAACACAGTACAAGCACTGACTGACTAATCCTTCCCATTCATATGAGAGGGCAATAATCTAGATAGTAAATGCTATAGGGTAGGGATTGTCTTATTTTTTTATACAGCACTTAGTACGGTAGGGTGCTGCTACATTGGACCTCCCAGGTAATGCTGTGCAGCGGTATTTAAACTACTTTTTTTGGGGTAGGTATTTCCCAACCACCTTAAGTCAGATCCTGCTTGAGGCTAGCATTGAAACTACAGTGTTGACCTAAAGGAGATTCCTCCTCCTAGCTTCCCCTTTTATTGCATAAACTACATGCGTTCACTTCCCCTGCTCTCTGTTCTCTTACCTGATATCGTGATGTTGATGCCAGTCTCCACCATCTAAACGTTAAATTTTCAAATAAGCACCTTCCTTGCTTTCTGCTACGGGGCTCCTTACAAATTTAGAGGAGAGGCTTTGTAATCCTCTGCAAAGCCACGTCTTTGACCTTTCAGTTCGTTCTTAAATCTCTTCTTGGCCATAACCCCTACAACAATCTTGACAACAGAGGCAGCTGCTGCCCTGAATTCACTGGCTATCAGACTGACTGTCACAATGTTTCCTTGTGCTCCTCCTGGCTGTCTCTACGTGTTGCCTCTTGTTATATACTTAAATTGTAAACTTTTTAGGATGCTGGGACCATTTTTTAAAGTGTTGGCACAGTCTCTGGTGCAATAGCTCCTAGGTCCTACTATAATATAAACAATTAGTATAAAACTGTACCAGTGTTGAAAAGACATGAAAAAGTTAAAGCCCAAGGCTGACATACTATTAGCAAGCTTTTAAGGGCTTTCTGTAAAGGACTAAGGCCCTCTCTTGTAAAGTGATGCTAAAACACTTTTGTTCACAAAGGAGTACGCTCCCTCCTATTGATCATCTAGAATACATCTTTCTCCCACCTGTAAATTCTAGTGATAGTCAGATTCTAAACACTAAAATCTGAATCATTCTACTGACTTCTGTAGTAAGGTAGAATGAAATCCAGACTAACTTTAATTGCTAGCTGGAAGTATGAAGACTCTACTATGCATTCCTCTCAGGCTATTTGTGCTCAGTGTCTTCTGATAACTATATATTTTCCTCTAAGTCCTCAGACTGTGCAATGGTTCTGTAGGATGTTGGCACTCATGTCCAGCTAATGTATTGTTAACACTTCTTACAGCTACCACAGGTACGTGATAAGCTCATGACTAAGAGGGGAAGTGACCTATGCTATGTTGGGGAGGGCCTACAACACAATCCATATTATTCAGATTCTGAAAGTTTGAGAAACTGCTGCTGTAGTGAAAGCCTGCACCTTGGTTAGTGTTAGCCCAGCATGTGCCCATTTCAACCGTTGAGCCAATGTATGTAATATAGAGACAGATTATTAGCTCTAGCCTGTTTGTTTTTGAAAGTAAAGTTATGTTCATATCTGAGTAGTTTGATACTGTAATTAGAAAATTGCTTTAGTCACTCAAGTATAGTTCCTTAAAGTGCTTGTTTGGCCATACAGCTGCTTATCAGGGGAGAGATTGGAGTCAGTCATATTAAGATACTTGGGTGGGGCAGGGAGGGTAGAAGAACAGATGGCTTTTGAGTGGTTTTTCCATTCCACAGTAGATGTTACCAACAAAGATATATCTCTACAGACATCAGGAAGGGAATCTTCTTAGTTTAACAGCACCAGCATCCAAGCTTAGGCTGCACTGGGTCTACCCTGCCCACTCTTCACAAAGTGAATTCTGACCATCACCACCCTAAAAGTCAATAGAAACCATTCATATAGTCTATGTATGTATTAATATAGGTTCTCATTATTTCTCTTCTTTCAAGGTGGTAGCACTAGCTGAAATGTTCTTAGCTTCTGCAGTGTAATTATACATTGAGGCTAGTGTCATTTCTATTATGAAATGCCATTTAATAACTTAGTAGCTATCATGTGACAGAAGGCAAGACTTCCCTTTCTTTCTGCCCTCTCCCCTCTTAGTCACCCTAAGCCTACTGAATGTCATGGCATTAAACCAACCATTAGTTTTACAGCAAGGTCTGAAATCTGTATTGCCAAAGAGCAAGTACAAAACCCCTAAATTTTAAGCAATCTGTAAAGATGAAGTGTTCATGTCTGCTCTTCACCATTTACTTGCCCCATATATTCAAATCAGTCTGAAGCAACAGTCACTGCCCTGAGCAGTGAGTCTGTGACAAGAGGGAGAAATGTAGCAGCTATCTGGAAAACCATTCCTTAGTAGTTGTCTTTTCAAGAGGGCTTTTTTTAGGACTGAATCAGCACCCTACTGAAATCATTGAGGGTATGTTTCTACTCTACCACCACCCCACCCCCAGATCTTCACCCCTTGTTACAGACTCATGCTAACAGATATCAACCTAGTGCACTAAAAATAGCACGGATGTTGCAGCTCAGACTCTCAAACCCCCAGTAATGGAGAGTACTTGTTTCCCTGACAGTAGCAGAATGTGCCACAAGGATGCCATATTAAAGTTACTACAGTCCTGAATACGATCTGCTGTGGGTACTTTCAGCCCACAGCTTGAAAGCCCAAGCCACAGTCTCTGTGCTACGACTTGTAGTGCATTAGCTCAAGCCACACGAGCTTATGTCTGATAACCTTGCCAGGGGGACATTAGGCTTCCTTTTCAAGATACAGTTTTCCGTAAGTGGTGATATGTACATAATAATGAGATTTGGAAAGGTTTATTTTTAAAAGGAGGCAGCTTTAGTCTTCTAGTAGCACTTTTTTCAGATGGCAAGGTGGTTAGGGATCTCACCCTTGGTACTCACCTTGGTTGTTCCTTGCCTCCTGCCTGGAATTATGTTAAATGACTTCACAATGGGCATTTAACTGGTGTACATACATATACATTGAGCCACATGTCCAGCTACAGCAACCTTTCCTTTGTAAGCACCACACATTTTCCCCCTGTAGCCCTCAAGTACAATGGTTTATTTACCACTCACACAGGCCTTGTCTCTACTGGCAATTTCAAGCAAATCTCCTGTGTGTCAGTGGTCAGAGTGTTGCTATAGGTGAGCTGTCAGCATTTTCTACCACCCTTTGGACCATCCACCATATTGCAGTTATTTTAAGAGCTCTAACAGAATGTCTTTAGACTGTTGACCTTCATATTGAGAAAACACCTTAGATATGGTAGCAGTTAAAGGGACTGGAGAAGAGGTGCATTGCTGAAGTCTTCCCACATCGTTTCAGGGAAATATGGTAAGAAGTATAGGATAATACAGTAGGGAGCATCCATTCAGCACAGAAATAGGCTATGAATTTCAAATGCTACACTTGTTACTGCCTGGGTACTGAAGTTCTCAACATGTGTTATTTTGTGACATCCCAAACACCAAAAGGTGCAATGCAAACTTGTATGAATAGATACTACTTGGTTCCCTGAAGTTAGTGGAATGCACCAAGAGGATTTCCGAGAGAAGAGGTGATAAAGTTACTTCTATCCTGAATGCAAGCCTGAGTGAGCACTTTAGCCCCCCCAAAAAATCTGTGTATCCACGAGACAGAGGGAGGCTGTAGTTAAGAGCATGGAGTCAGAAACCCAAGTTGTAATCAACTCTCACTTTTATCCTCTCTGCACCTCCCCTTTCCCATCTGTAAAATGGGGATAGTACTTATACCACTTTTAGTAAAGCACTTTTGAGACCTATGGACAAAAAGCATTAGATATTAGTATTAACACTACCATGTTCACTTTGCTTTGTATACTCATCTTCCTCTACTTATCCAATCTTTTAAGACAGGTTTTCAGTTGAGCTGCAGAAAATTTCAAAACACTTGTTCTTTTCAGCATAGCTCTTGGGGGCAGGGAAGAGCATACCTTAAAAGATGCCATTTGTATTGTTTCTGCTCCCGAACTACTGTTTGGCTCCTGATTTAGTTACCTAGATTGAAGTATGAATGTTAGTATGTATACTTACTGGTCTAGCCATGGAGGGAGCCTTCCATCTCCAGCACATTCCTAGGAGCAAGGCTGTGTCATAATACACTTAAACAGCACAGAACCCTACTGTATCATCTATGCTCATAATCCTTTCTAGCTATAAGACAAATAGAAAATTTGACCCTGCCTC
The DNA here is from genome assembly GCF_965140285.1 of Lepidochelys kempii. Lineage (NCBI taxonomy): Eukaryota > Metazoa > Chordata > Testudines > Cheloniidae > Lepidochelys > Lepidochelys kempii. The sequence continues at coordinate 160,315,966 of NC_136382.1, forward strand.
CTAACAAAAAGCTACACTGGACAGGAGGCTGCTTTTACTATGCCATTTTACAGAGAGATGCTTTTTTTCCAACCTCTATTCCACTGAGCAACTATTTTAGTCTTCCTGCCTTAAACGACACTACTACTGGATCTTTAATGTGAAAGAGCAGAGGTCACCGGTGCTGCTCCTCTATGAGACTTCTAAAGTTAGTGAGCAGTAATGAACCTTGTGTAAGGAGAACTACAAAAGGTAGTTCAACTAGGAACTAATGGCATACTAACACCAAGAATACATTTCCAACAGAATAAGACATCCATCAAATGACTGTACTGATTAACAGTGGGGAAGGTGGTGCACAGTTACAGGGGAGTGTGTTAGCTGGCCTTTTGTCTGCCAGTTAGAAGCCATGGCTTTTCAGGCAGGTACTCACAAGGCACAAGTGCTGGGAGAGGTTAGAACTATTTGTACTAATTCAGGAGTTGGTAGCAGCATTAAGCTTTCTGCATCCTATTTTTCTATAGCTATTGACAACCCACCCTTTCCTTAGTTAGGTGCATATTTGCATGATAGCAGATGGCATTGCAGACTGGATCTGACAATGCATAGAGCATGATGGGCATCCTACTTAGCTTCTTCACTGCTACTGTAGATTATGGAAGCATTCTTCAGGAACATTCAATTGTAGCATCTCCAAGTGAGTGTACAAAGTACATGGAGCTGCAGCACAGGTCCAGTTTGCCTTTGCACATATGGTAAGCTAGGCAGCAGTAGAGAGATAGTATTCTTACTGTTGCCCTACTACCTATTCCTTCTAGGATTAACATGAGGACTCATTAAAAAACAAAACCTTACTCTCCCCCGTTTTCTGGGCTTCCTAGCACATCCTCTCTATGCAGGATCTATTATTTAAGCTCTTTAAGGCTGGTACCATCTCTATTTTGGATCTTGTGCAGAGCTGAGTATACTGTTGGCACTTAAGTAAACATGGTAACAATGCAAACTATTTTGTCTGCTAAACATAATTGGTTTTGATTTTGGAACAACTGGTGTCCAAACATGGCACGTTTAATGTCCTCAAATCTAAGGCCAAGGCTATCCCAGCAAGAAAGCTAAAGGCAAGATACTGAAGCTTGATTTCTCCAACTCTAAAAGGTCTTTAGTGCTGGCCTCAAAGAATAAGAATCTGCAGCAATTATTTTAGCATCAGTTTAATTTCAACTATAATTTTTCATATCAAATTGAAGGGATACAATTGCTCTTTTGGATAGCATCTCTCATCCCTTCCTGTCTGAGTCTTGCTAAGACTTTGTATTTTAAAAACATGGACTGATTGATCTAGAAAAAGTGGCTTGCATCATCAAAAAGAGTAAACACACTGACCGGAAAATAAAAATCCCTAAAAATGAGTTTAGGCTCAGCTATGTGATGTGAATGTGGCATGGGGAGAGCAGTCAAAGAGAACGTTAGAGTTGACCATCATGGAGGTATCTGACAAAAGTATGTTGATACAGAACACTATTCTTTGATAAGTGTTTTTTTTGATTCACCCATCTTGAAATGGGAACAGTAAGTTATTGGATAACTAGAGTGAGAGGTCCTTTAGCTTTACTGTAGCTTCTGCCAGTCTTCCTGTCCTTTGCTGCAATGTGTTGATTACTCCCGCGTGAGACTCCATATGTAGGTTAATGTATTATGTAGCAAGAGTGTAAGGGAAAAGAATCATTCATGTTTCTCTTAGGTTGAGACAGATAAGTTTACACTAGAGCATAGAGCAGGATCGCTTTTGCTATTGGGGCCTTACCCCATACAGAAAATAAGATAATGGAAGTGTTTTGTTTTTTTTTAAAGGCTACTTTCATCATAATGCTGTTTCATGGAATAGCTCTAAGCAGATAAAAGATCCATGTGGGTACAAGCTGCTCTGGAGCACCAGCCTGTAGCGTGCACTGTCCACTACAGGGCTCCAAAATAGATCTTCAGACAACTCGACAGTCAGAGGCACTTACAAAAGGCCTTTATGAATGAGCAGATGTATTAAACCTGCACTTAAATTTGGATGTGGACCTTCCACTGGTATAGGCCTGAGCAGAGACCTGCTAAACCAGGCTGTCTTTTCTTTAGAGTGCAAGGTGCTGTGCTACAAGATCAGTTCCATATAAAAATTGAATCTAACAAGATCTAATAACTGTTTGTTCCTTTCATACCACACAATCAAATTGCTACAAAAACTGTCAGTTTTTAAAATATTTTATGTTAAAAATACAGCAAAAATATTTCTTATTCAAAGACGAAAAAATATACTGCATGACGACACCAGTCCAGGTATGTTCAAAAGTGTCTCTGGCTCCACAACTGTTCACTGGAGTGAGTCGGATGGTTCAGAATTTGGCAACTAACCAGTTCCTTTTCAATTTCAGTCATTTATCAAAGCCAAGATCATACTGTGGCAAGACAAAAAAGAGGAAATCAGTGTATTACTGAAGCATATGCAAATCTCTGAGCACCTCATGGTTGGATGCATCTCATTTGCTTAAGCAGAACAGAGATCACATCTTCACCTTTATTATGAAGGCAAGATTTGCAGAGATTGTAAATCCCAGCATGCAATGATCCATCTTGAAATGAGCAGGTGGCTATGTCACAGAACTCATCGAGTTGTAGCTTGGCCAACCCTATGGTAAGGTTTGCATGAGACATGTCTATTAAAACAAATTTAGTCCCCAAGTAGCTCCCTTACTGGATAGATATTAACTATCACTTTTTTTATTCTCCGTGTTAAATCCACTTAACACCCTGCATGCTGCTTCCAAAAGATTTTACACTAAGATACTTTGCCCAGATTTCCAAGATATGTAAGGGTTAAAAAAATATACATTTACATATGTACATGGAACAAAGCTTAAAAAAAAAAAAAGACATGCCCTGTAGTTACTCACAATCCTTCTCACTGTGCACAGGACAGCATAATTTAAAAAGGATGCTTGAGGAGTTTAGGCCTCAAATTTATGTTTTGAAAAGTTTTATAGAAAATTTGAGATTAAATGAAATGTTTCAATGAGAGGAAAAATAGGCTTCATTATAACCAGATATGAGAGAGAAACTGTTATTAGACAGATATGAAACTACCCAGTGCAGTTGCAGCCAAGATAAAGTGATAAGCCCAGAGTAGACATGCTAGATATGACTAAAATTAAGTCAGATTTTTAAATTTTGTTTTAAAAAAAAATCTAAAGTTCTATCAATAACAGGTAAGTGAAACACCATCCCATTGGCCCTCATTCTGCCATTTACTTTCCTTTAAATTTGAACTACAAATCAAATTAATTTGTACCCTTTGCTGCTCACTTATGATGGATTAAGTCAGCTACAGAGTTTGTGCGCATTTGTTTTCAAAAGAGCTTTCCCACCCCCTACATTAGAAGTAGGGAGTCTTGAATCCCTTCTTCCCTGCATAATCTAGAATGTGACATCACAGTTAGAAGCTGGTGCATGAAGGACCGATTCCCTCAAACTAAATCATCCTAGTTTAGAAGTTAGTCAGGCCCACTCTTAAATTTCTGAACAAGGAAACAAATCAAACTGATTAAGATAAATATTTTGAGAGTGCACGTTCAACCTGGAACTGACTGCCACAAGGTATTACTTGGGCAAAGAGCTTAAATAGGCTGCAGAAGGAGGATAGATATGCAGTTACACCGGCAGAATAAAGAGGATATGAAATAGGGGTATGACAATTCCTTTGTTCCTATGCTGCACAAGATTTAAGACTAACCTGTAAAGGTACATGAAGAAACAAAGCAGGTGAAAGCCTAGCTTAATCATGGCTTCCTTCATGTGCGATTTCAATTGTCCCCGATTATGGATCTCTGTGGGGTCAAACACCCCCATGTTCCCACTTGGCACCATAATGAACCTGAAAGGTTTAAAAACAAAATAATTTTAGTCTCAGTATTTAAACAAGTCTTAGTGAAACATCTGAAGGAAAACAAAGACTGCTCCCCATTTTAAGAGTCATTTTCTAATTCAGTACAAAGCAGCTGTTCTCATAAATTTCAGGATATTGGATATCACCTAATCTTTGCATCCACAAATGAGTTGGACAATAGGTGGCCATGGGAAAGCTATAAATATACCTACATTCACATATTAAAGTTTCAGTGGTAATAACTGATTCCATATGAGTTCTCTTACTGCTTGTAGTTACCAAGATTTATGGAGAAAGTGCCCAACGAAAGTGAGGAGGTGTGTTAATGTGAAGAGGCTTAAACCTAAACACACTAGTGGTTTTGCTAGGATTCTGGGCAGAATTAGCATCTTCCACTGCCAGATACAACTAGTCAAAGGAAATGTGTTCTCCTGGTTAAGACACTATTAATGGGCTGTACAAAATCTGGGTTCTAGTCCCACATCTGTCACAAACATCCTGTGTGACCATGGGCAATACACAGTCTCTCCATACTTCAGTTCCCCATCTGTAAAATGAGGATGATACATCCCTTCTTCTCAGAGGTGTGTGATGAACACGTTTACTAATATATGGAGGGCTCTGATTCTGTAGTGCCATAGAAATGAAGAAAACACCTTTTGTAACAGACCAAATCAGAGAGCAGGCAGGAATGAGAAGAAGTGCTGTTGACCTCATTTTTATTATGAGATGAGAAATTCTAAGTTTTGTATTCCTTTGTTACATAACCTAAAACTCAGATAATCATAATTTAATCCATTCTCTGAGGAAAAGGGTAGCAGTATTCCAGAGGTGAAGCAAGTGAGAACAATGCTGGAGCAAGGACCGTTACACTCCTACTTGATTCTGACAAGGTGCCATTTGATATTTTGGACCAAATTTTCCCCTTGGATGTTTTTTGGGGCAAGTGAATAATAAGCATTTGAGGCCAGAATTTGGTGCTTTGCTGTATATAATGATAAAGTCCCACCTATTGCAAAGTGCAACATGTAATGGATGACATCTGACCAGCTATGCCAGAATGTTCAAAGACAAAGTCACCTATATTTGTCCAAAATGGTTGAAGGGGAATATACTAAACAAAGCACTGATTTTATTTTATATTTCTGCAATTCTCCTGCAGCAGCTGGGTTCATGCTACCACTCAGAACTTGAGACAGAAGTCCTGGCCTCCCACTTCCTAGGCAGGCAGAATCTGAAGCATCTGTGTGTTTGCTAGAGCAGCTATTCCATTTGTTTAAAAGTGGTAAAGCCATTAAAAAGGTTATTCAGTGTCTAGTAAAAACTAGAAATTCCCCAAGGTTGATTTAAACAGCTAGGCTGGGGAACAGGAAAGTCAGTTGATAAGAAATAGAGAAATTCAAATATTTTTAGTGTGGGGTCTGAGACAGACATTGGGTGGCCCCAGGATAAAGAACAAACAAAATCAGAGACTCAGCATAGTTACCAAAAAGCAAAAAAATTCAACCCTGAATAAAGCCACTAAAATAAATTTCAGCATCATATGAATATCAAACAAGTATTTTCACCTGACATTACATTTTACCTGACTGTGTTTCCATTACAAGACCAGTCTGAATATGTCCAAGACTGCAGCCCTTACCTCAAATGACCCAGATTAATATCCAGTTTGGATAGCCCCTCAGCCCTACCTTCCTAGAAGTAACAGAAAGACTAGTTGGGCATATCCTTATTAAACTCCTGCTCTGAGCCCTCTTTTCCTGATCTCAGAAGTGTAAATCCAAAACAACCTTTGGTTGCCTCTGCATACAAGAGAAACTTGGCTCCCCTACCATGGTACCGAGAAGCTTTCCCCCTTTACCTTACCAAACATAGGGGAAAAGATATTGCCAGCAAAGAGAGAGACTATTCATAGCACTAATAAGCCATGCAACTCCAGAGTAAATTCAACCAGAATACAGCCAGGACAAAAGAAAGAAATCCACTCCATATTATTTCTCTGATTCACTTCATCTGTGATCAAAGTGCCATAAGGCAGATTAGGACACAGAAAATGCAGGTCTCATTAGAAACAATTGGAAATGAAAGAATTTCAGTGTTTGAACGCAAGTTTATTCTTGTTTAAATTTTTAAAAAAATAAATGTTGGCTAATTGTTTCTTTATTTTTACAAGTAATCCCTAACATTAAAGTAAGTGAAAAGCTGGAGACGAAAGTTACTTTCCAGTTTACTTTGTGGTGCCTCAATTAAATAAAGCAAAGAACATGAACTTTGTGCTAGTATGAAACATATCCTGGTAGTGCCTCTTCCATGGGGAACATATTGCATCATTTTCTTAAACTGCTTAGCAGATGAATGCCACACTTCTTTACCTGCTTTGCCTTTGGGGTAAATGTGTGAACTGCTGCCCTCACTGGAGGGTTTGGGACACACAAAACAGGAAGAGATGCAATTTTAAATTAAAGCTTGTAGAATTTTGAGTTATTTATTGTTATTTGGAGTCAGTTTCTAAAAAAAAAATTGCAGTAATTAGGTGACATATTAAGAGCACTACATAAATAAAATAAATAAATAAATATAGCAAAGAAGTTGCCAATACTGTTCCTAGAAATACACGTCAGTGCTTCACAACCTCCACTCGTGACATGGAGCTGCCATCTTAGGGGCACAGGCTTGTATTAGATTTTCCTACAGGGCATAAAGCCTTGAGGCAAAGGAGGGCTGAGAGACTTCAGATCCTATTAGAATTCACTAGAAATGAAAGCATTTCAGTGCTGCGTTAAAGTAAGTTTCTTAATTCTTGTTTAAGTTTTAAAGGGTTGCCTACTAAAAACAAAAATCACAATTTTTTTAAACCTATTGTTACAAGCAACATCTAAGATGCCTATAACTGAGTAAGTATTTTCACCATTTTTCAATTGCTTTACTTTACCTCTGAAGGACCTTTGCATATAGACATGCTCCCAGTTTCCTAGCTTGTTTGTGTGGGGTCTTTCACACAGCACCAGAGAAGAAAAACATGCTACTACTACCACCACGATTGGTAGGGTTACTTGGGCAGCTGTGGCGCTTACTACTACTTATATTTCACTTTTTTTGAAAGTGGTTAGATTTCAAGTTAACTGTGTCCCTTTAAGTTGAAAAACTGGGTACTGAAAGCAGAGTGTTAATACAGAAGCCCCAAATGGTGCCTCATTTGAGACTGCTGTAAAAAGTATCACCGCTATCCTGCAAAAAGTAGAGGAACTGAAAGTTAAGTGACCAGATATCTTACATATCCCAGACCCTGAACAAGGAGATCAGGTAGGATTTCTAAATAGCTGACCACCTGGAATCTTGGGAATCTCCCCCCTTTGTTGCCTCAAGCAACTCGGTTCCTGTAAAGCTGTCTCATATTCAGCCTCATTAAGCAGTATAGGCCTGCATCTGACCCCACTGGGGCACACTGGAATAACCCTATTCATGTCAGATCATCTCTGACTCTATGAAACTTTCACAGAAATTAATGGGACTACTTGTGGAGTGAGATGCTACTCAATATAAACATCAGAATTTGGCTCACTGAACTCCATGACAAAACTTCCATGCTATTTGTGTGGTAATCCTAACATACAGGATTTCAAGGGGAATTAAAAAAACAAAAAAACAACATGACCCTAACTTTGTCCACACGAACATTCACCCTGGCGACCAGCCTCTTAACAGAGCACAGTTTTGCTAAGATCATAAGGAAGCTAAGAAGACTTCTTCAGTTGTTTGTTTTGTACTCTACACAGCTTGGGATGAAACGGATAGTCTGGCACCACTCAAAACTCCTGCAGGTGCAGTAATTTTGTTGTAGGTCAGAACTTGGTTTCTGAAATGTCATTAGCTCAGAAAGAAGATTCTGAGTAATCTTTCTGACGATAGCAGTTTAGAGTTCATGCTCATAAATGGATTATGATTTAATATTTAATCCTAGTTTCACAAATGGAAACTCCCACAACTCTTCCTAAATGTATTCTGACAGACCCGTGCATTTTTTGTTGTTCATCTCAATACAATATTTCCTGTACAGACAGATAGTAGCGGGGACCATATCTGGATTCTATCCCTACCCATACCACACACTTTCCGTGTGACATCAGCCAAGTCATTTACTTCTCTGCACCTCCATTTGCTAACCTGTAAAATGGTTCAGTTACATACTGACAGCGTTGTTGGGTATATTTATTAGTGTTTGTAAAGGATGCCAAGATTCTCAGACGGAAGGTGATATTAAAAACGCAGTTTGTAATTCTGACCTGCAGGGGAAGGAGAAGTGCAGAACCGAATTGTTACATTAAATTTGTCATACCAGCTGTAAATTAAAATTGAAAAAAATAAACCTGGATATGTGTGTTCAGAAGGTCTATTACTTCTGGGTGACTGACATCTAATAATTAAACTTAATCGGACTATTCAAAATGACCTTTGAGAATTGTTTCTTTTATTAAAGATGGGGAGGGCAGGCATTGTGTTGCTCTCTATAACCTCCACTTGCCAACAAGGAGCGACACTGACAGGCTACTTTAAATTTTCTTCCAGAGACTGGGACACTACAATACCTTTGAGTTATTCAAAGGGGAAATAAGTAGGAGGGATTTTCAAAAGCCCGAGGAACGCCCCCAGAAAGTCTTGCAAGAAAAAGTACAGCCTTGCTGCAGAAAGAGTCTAACCCAAATTAGTCAGTTACCAAGGTAAACAGTCTTTTTGAGCAATATCACTTAGTTTATGTAGCATCTTTCATGCATTTATACCACAAGACACTTCACAGCCAAACGCAGTCTACGTACACAGATACAAGGGAGGTACTGTATACAAGTTAGAGACTCATGCTACTCAAATGCTATGGGCTGACTGGCACTTTTCTATGAGCCAAGGGCAATAACAAATTTGTATGTCTTGTCTAAAAACAACTCAAGCATAATTATTCTGACTTATCTTTCATGACAATATGGAATTGCTTCTCTGAGTTAAACATTATACAACTAAATGATAAGCATTTGGTCTTCTGGCCACATGCACTTCATCTTACAGGTAGCTTCTGGAGGAAGGTTAATGGTGGTTTGCAAGGATCTTGCTCATGTTCTTCATTAATATGGTGACATTAGCGTACACTTTCTCTGTACAGCAACCAAACAAGTGCGAGAAACAGGTCCCTGTCCTAAGGAGTTCCCAGTTCAAAAATGCAGCAATACTAGTACACACCACACAAAATGGAGAGAGGGCTTTATGCTATAGGTGTGGGGTGTTTTTTTTTTTTTTTTTTTTATAAACACACACACATTTAAGACAGGTAGATGGAGCTTGATACACAAAATGGCAGGCTGTTCAAGGCACAATGGAGATGGCACAAAATCGAGAGTGGACAATGGAGGTGAAAGAAGCAATGAACAGGAAGTTTGGACAGAGACAGAGAGAAGGGAAGAGTCATAGCCAAGTGTAGCACCTAGGGCCTCATCTATACACAATCTTTGAATTGTTATAAACAATATTGGTGCAGAAATTAATAGTTAAAGCAATATAGCCTCCTTGCATGGACACTGATATACCCTAACGGTGCCAATATCAGTGTTGCTTATTCCTGTAAATTTTATACCAGTACAACAACATCCACGACAGAGGTTGTATCACTATACCCACATAGTTGCAGCAGTACAAGAACTGTCTTTACACCATCTCTTGGTGAGATTTTAAAGTGAGGGGTGAAACCTGAAAGAGGGGAATCTAACAAGCACATGGGCATCGGACACAGGACCAGAGCAATGAGAGGAAACATCTTGGCACCAGAGCTTTCAGTATTTCACTCCATTAACATGCTACTATTTTCAAAGGCTCAAGCCATTATACCCTTGAAAACCTGAGGCTGACTCACAGTAGCAAGGTACTTCATCATTATAAATTTTACAACAAAAACAACAGACTGAAGAATCTCAAATTCTCAAACTTTGTTGAATTTTCACCTAAAAGCGCTAGAGAGGCCAATTTTCTAAACTTTTGGGCTAAATGGGAAATTTTAAAAAGGTCAGATTTGTGAACAGTTTCAAAAGTGCCTACAGTGAATTAAACAACTCAAGGATATAAATGAAATATCCAGTCACGATGTATTGGGACAACATACAGTTTATCTTCAAACTCGAGTCTGAAAGTAGTGAAATTTCAAGAGAACACGAAAATAAAATCCTGTGCACTTACCTATATATATTCCAGGTTGCTACCGGTAAATTAAGGAGGAAGATGAACCAGTGCAATGAAATAAGCATTAATACAGTGACAATAGTATGGCCAATCAATTCTGGGAGGACCCACTGCAAAAAAGGAAATATGACAGAAGTTTAAACATTTACACAGAGTGCGCCCCCTAAAGGAACCAACCCTTAGTGTAATTATGTCAAAACCTCTATGTGTACACATAGTGGATAAAAACTGATAAAAAAAATTAAAATCAGATTTCTTTTTTAGAATTAAAGGGGGTTTTAAAATTAAATTTGCAATGATGACAAACTATGTAAAGGCTTAAATTTACTTTTTTTTTTTTATTTAGCATATGGTTTTAATTGATTATATTAGGCAGTCAATGTTTGCTGCCAAAGTTTTAAAGAAAATCAAAGTACTGAACTGGTGGAAGTCCCTGGTTAAGCACCTGGAAGCAAAGTTTGTTGGAAGTGCTACACCAGCTTCTTCTGCACGTGCAGAGAATGTTTTCTTCATTTCAGTTTACTCAACTAGTGACTACTTCATTCAAAGTTGAGAAACCACTTGGAAGTGAAAAAGCAGGAAAGCTTATTTTCCTCTTCCAATATATGAATAAAAAATAGTTGCAAGATGACATCTACTAATTCTAAAATCTTGAGGCACATGGTGACCAGAAACAATCACTTCAATTCACTAACTACAGATAACATTTCCTTTGGTAAGTAAATCAGTTAGTTTAAGATGCAAAACGTGTTCTGATAAACTTTTTTCTTATGTTTCCAGCACATGTAAGATAAAGTTATTAGTTTTATTTAACTAAAATGCTGTTTTTGAGCATTTTTAGTTAAATTCCAATTTCCATCCATATAAATCACACACACAAAATCTAGTGAATAAGAAATGCATCATTCCCCATTTTCTATTATGAAAAATAAAAATTAAGAATCTGATAATATACATATGTTAAGCTGTATAATTGTTTAAACATATGTATATAGACAATACTGTAGCCTCCTGGTTAGCAAAAAGAAGTTCCAATTTAGGGTAAAAAGGATATACTTAGTTGGAAATCAACATGTTTGAGTGGTTACTAATCAATGAGAATCAACCTTACTTTAGGAAAGAAAAAACTCACAAATGCAAAACATAATTAAAATCTTGATTTTAAATAATTGATTTCCTGCAGGCAGATTTAAATCATGATTAAAATATTTAACTTGAAGTAATTTAAATCAAAATCTACCCTGTTTGTCTAAAGAAAGAGTTCTGGAAACATTTCCCCACTGTATTAGAGATCTATGTATATACCGCCTTTTATCCAGATACCATGGTGATAAGCCAGAGAAAGAACCTACATAGCACTCAACTATATGAATCGCTTCAGCTCCACTGAAATGCATCACATTCTGGGGTGAAACACAATAGCTGTTTGCACACAGCTACACTACACAACAATTTAAGGCAGAAAAAGAAGAATATTAAATTCTAGATCAACTGCAAGGAGCGTGGGATTTAGGTAGGTAGAATGTAATGAAATCTGGACAGGACATGAGTCACAAACCCACTTTTTTGGGAAAAGTGTCACAGAAGGTTGAACAGTCAGGTTCTTCATTTTATCAGTTTCATTAGAAGTATTTACTCAGCAAAATGATTCCCTACACTTGAGGATTTGCTTATTTGTCCATACAAGTCAATTCACCAAAAGTGTAACCTTCACCTATTTAACTCTTGGGGGGGGGGGGAAAAGAGTAACTGAGTAGGAAAAGAGACACATTCAACTGATCTGAAATAGATTTTTTCCCATCATTTGATATTTGAAAAATGTTTTACTATGAAATAACTTTTTAAAGTTCTCAGATTCTCTACTCAGAGTCCAGTAAACAAACAAAAAACAAACCAAAAACCACACACATGAATGCACAGTGACACATATTTAATATCAATCACTAGTTATCACTTTGGATAATGGACATCTGAACAAGTAAAATGTACACAATGTGAACAAAATGTAGCGTGTGTCCACAGAGGTGGGGACCATCTCAAAACCCAGAAAACTGACAAATCAATCCTTTTATTTATTTTTTTCCTTCATGCTGCCCTGGTTACAGTGCAATTAGCCCACTCCTTGGTGTTTGTTCAATTTGATACAGTCTCTGAAAAAATATCTTGATTTGCGGAGAACAACAGTACCCCCAGGGCTCAGAAAATAGGCAGCAAATCTATCAACAATGTAAAACCAACCAAAGCAAGAAAAGTGACCCACCTCAACAAGTGTAGATCAGTGTCTCAGACCTGAGCTACATGGAAAAATGGTACCAATGGCTTAGAACTTGATTTAGTTAAGTTGGAGCAACCCTCTTCAGTGGACACACTTGTATGTAAAAGGGCCTTATACGGATTTATCTCAAGTTGGGAATCTTCATCAGGAGGATTTAATTTAAATCTTTTATGATCTGTAAATGTTGATTTCACTTAACATACAGAAATGGGGGGGTGGAGGGGGAATCCATTGACAGCAATAAGTATATGCAGCCTTTACCACACCTAGCAACCACAGGGATTTGGTATCCTGGGTTTTGCTATATGACCAGGCAGAGGCCCCCTATAGTCACCAACCAGAAGAGCAGGAGGCCATCTCTAGGCAGGAGCCATTCAGCAGCAGGGTGGCCTCCCGTACAGTCAAGTACTCATCCACCTCACTGTGGTCCCTCCAAGGGGGTCTCTGCTCCATACAGCAAACGCAGCTTCCCCTGCCCTAGAACCCACAGGGATCTGGCATTCTGGGCTGCACACCTGTGCAGGGAGCCCCCTGCAGCTCTGCTGTCATCAGCCCCGTGGCTGTGTAGAGAGTATGCTGGAGCCTCACTGTGAAACTGAAAATTTAAAAATGATAAAAACTAATAAAGGCTAAAAATAATCAATATTATCTGTTGAAATTCAAAAATTCCTGAATTCTGCCAAACCTAATCTTATGCCACTCAAACCAAAATAAGTATGTCCACACAAGAGGAACATACCAATTTAACTTCGTCAGTTTCTAAGCAGATCTAGTTAAAATGCTACAATTTCTCAGGTAGACAAGGCCTGAGAACTGCTCTGGTCAAAAAAGGCCAAGAATTATAGCCAGATTTCTAATAAAGTAACTAAAAAGCATTAGAAAGATCACAAAACCATGTCACAATTGGTCTGCCTCATCCCCAGGGATAGAGGCAGAGAATCTAGAGATTCTAAGCAAAGTGCTGCCTAAGCTGCACGTATACGGCCAATTTATTTGTCTGCCTCAAAAGCACCAGGGACAGGGGGAATGCCCCACAGTTCACACTGTTGGACATAGGAGAAAGGTTCATTCTAGGAGTTGAGGTGAGAGAAAGGCATGGGAAAAGAAAAAGCAACACCCATCACCATTCTGAGATTCACAGCACCCCCTATTGTTTCCAATGGTAGGACACAGGATCTACTGAGTTTTATCAAATTAAATGCAACATAAGATTTCTTACTTTATTTAGTTTTGAACAGCAAGATCTTGCATTAATATAGTCACATTCCAAATCTGATAGTGTTATTATCTGAAGTCCAAGATAAGGAACATCTTTTGTCATACAGTAATTCAAAGCTATATTTTAACTCTCACAGTAATTAGGTACATCGTTACTATAGGACAGAGGAGTTAAGGCCTTAACTGGGACACTCTTTTCTGTTACAGCAAAACTGTCACAGTTACATTGGAGGTAAATTACATTTATTGTCCTATTTTATTCTCTTTACTATATCACATGTGTGAGGAAAAGATGTGGAACACAGTGGAGTCAGCACACAAGTGATCTCACAATGCTTTTTACTAATGACTGTCGGCCAAGTGCTTCAACACACTGAACACAAATTAGGGAACTCCAGAGCTTGCTTATTTCTCAACGCAGTTTCCATTCCTGGGCCTTGTCCTACGACACTTATTTATACAAATGGTCCCTCTGACATCAATTGAATTTAGCCCCTTACTAGCCCCGGCCCCTCCCTGCCCCACTGGACCCCTCCCGAAATCCCTGCCCTGGCCCTGCCTCTTCCCCGAGTGCGCCGCATTCCTCCTCTTCCCCCCTCCCTGCCAGTGCTTGCTGTGCGAAACAGCTGTTTTGCAGCACAAGCGCTGGGAGGGACAGGGGAGAAGCAGGATGCAGCAGCGCACTCAGGGGAAGAGGCGGAGGCGAGCTGGGGTGGGGAGCTACTGGTGGGTGCAGAACACCCACCAATTTTTCTCCGTGGGTGCTCCAGCCCCAAGCACCCACAGAGTTGGCACCTATGCTTATAACTGAAAACAAATACAGTATTTCTTAACTCACTGAGAATACTACCATCAGACAGGGGTATTGAGAGTTATAATTAGTTCACATTTGTGTGAGTGCTTTGAGATCCCCAATGCAAAGTGCTAGAAAAATGCAAACTAATGTTTATTTTATAAATAGTGCCCAGATGCTCTGGTGATGGATACTTTGAAATGTATAATCATGACATTACTCCACAAGAAAAACAAGAGGTGCTTTTAATATCAGAACTATTATTTAAAGATAATCTGTGAAGGAAGAAAAATGTGCACTTTTTTGTTCTTTTACATACAAAGTCACCTGAAAGGTTTAAAAACATTAGTTCTGCTATTTTAAAAAAAAATTAGCAACGTCAGGTTTCTCTATGTTCGGCTGGAGAACAAGTGGGATGCTATCACAAGAAACTGATTCCAGAAGAGAGAAGGGATTTTTAGTCAGAAAAATTCTCTTTGAAAAAAGATTTACCCCCACTTCTCCCCAAATGAGGTATAAAAGTTCATACTCAAGCTCTCCAGCAAAAACAAGACACTTGATATTCCTGATGTTTTTAAAGGCTTTCCGGTTTTGATTTACCTTAGAAACAAAACCCTTCAGGCCATCGTTTGTGTCATGATGAAACAAGAAGAGAGATTTTAATGAAGACCCAGTGCCCTTTGCATCCTAACAATGCCATAAAACAATAAACAAGAGCGATTAGAGAAACCTTGTGTAAGGAGAATTACAAAGGTAGTTCAACCAGGAACTAGTGGCATACTAACACAAAGAACACATTTCCAACAGAATAAGACATCCACAGAATCCAGAGAACATTGGATTACAAAGGTTTCTCAAACTTTTAGAGGTTTTTGAGATTTAAAACAACACTTTAGCGCACCTCTCCTCCCCCAAATCCAGTTATCAGGATAACATGAACTATATGGAAGCAGCACAGTGTGCTTTTCCTTATGCGGACTATGAGTGTAAGCAGCATATTGCAATTAATTGAAATTCTGTATTTAGAGGATTGGATACTGCATGCTTTCATTACTGAACCATGTTTTTGCACATTCTTCTGTGTTATAGAAATGTTTTCACGTAACAGCTTATTCCTCTGCTGCCTTTTTGAGTCCTAGCAACATTCTCCAACTTCCTTTTTACCCGAGCAGTTTCAGAAGAAACTAATGGCTGACAAAAATTCACAAGTATTTTGAATGCTCATGTATCTAGGGAGATAATTCTGTGGAGAGCAGAGTTCAGTTCAACACCCAGGTAGGTGATTTGTACATTTAGTCATAGCAACAATCAGAATCTTCTGCACCTTCATGGATTATTGTTAGATAGCTATGCAAGATGTGCTGTATCATGATGAAATTGGAACAGAACCCAAATCTGTGTATGACAGAGGAACATCCATGTTTATTGTACAAATTATTTTTTAAAATCCTTAACTAATTGTTCTTCATCCTCCAATTAAAGTAGAGAGCCAACAGTGAGAGACAAATGTGCGATTTAAAAGATCCTATGTAAATTACTAGCAAATCATTCCCAAAAACACAGAGAAATTCACAAGGATGACTATCACATTATTCATCCAAACAACAGAATAACTATATCAGAGAAACAACTTCGGCCCCAAATGAGATTTTGCAAAAACAGGATTTGACAAACCCCCAACATCTACAGATGTTGCTTTCCTGACTGTTAAAACAACATTTCAATGAAATCAGGCCTTTAGGCTTAAACATGTCCCCGCAGAATTAGGAGCTACTCACCTTCCAACCCCCATCCCCCGGGTATCATGCCACCCCGGGAGTGTCCCAACCCGGGATACCCCAGCCCTCCCCCTCCCCCACCCCCACCCCGGGGGAGGGGTAGCACCCCTTATCCCTCACCAAGCCCCCCCTTCCTGGAGTTGCCGCCCCACGCCGCGAGCACCCCCGGCTCTGCTCGACACGCCGCCCCCTCCCCGGCCCCTTCGCCCAGAGGATACGAAATACACGGAGAGGAAGATCAGAGCGCAGCAATCAATAAGCGAGAAGACGAATACGACGGACTCCATGCCGCCGCCGCCGCCCTGCCTCCGGGCCACCGTATACTGCCGTTTCCGGCTCCCTTCCGCCTACCCCGCCCACCGTCTCCAGCTATAGTGTCCGCCCCCTCGGGAGCTCACCCCGCGGCATGCTGGGAAGTGTAGTCTTCACTTCCCTCCTTCGGCCTGCAAAGGCTGCCCAGGGCGGTGAGGTGGTGGCCTGCTGGGAAGCGAGGCTTGGACCCATCCTTTGGGAAGAGGCTGGGAAAATCCCGCACCTGACATATACTAAAAACAAGGAGGTGTCCTTGTGGCACCTTAGAGACTAACAAATTTATTTGGGCATAAGCTTTCGTGGGCTATAACCCACTTCATCAGATGCATGGACTGAATCTATACAGTACGCAAGTATAAATATACAGCACATGGAAAGATGGGAGTTGCCTTACTAAGTGGGAGGTCAGTGCTAACGAGACCAATTCAATCAGGGTGGTTGTGGCCCATTCCCAACAGTTGATAAGAAGGGGTGACTATCAACAGAGGGAAAATTACTTTTTGTAGTGACCCAGCCACTGCCAGTCTTTATTCAAGCCTAATTTGATGGTGTCAAGTTTGCAAATTAATTCCAGTTCTGCAGTTTCTCACTGAAGTCTGTTTTTGAAGCTTTTTTTTGTTGAAGAATAGTCACTTTTAAGTCTGTTATTGAGTGTCCCAGGAGATTGAAGTGTTCTCCGACTGGTTTTTGAATGTTACAATTCTTGATGTCTGATTTGTGTCTATTTATTCTTTTGCATAGAGACTGTCCAGTTTGGCCAATGTACATGACAGAGGGGCATTGTTGGCAAATATCACATTGGTAGATGTGCAGGTGAACGAGCCCCTGATAGTGTGGCTGATGTGGTTAGGTCCTGTGATGGCGTCCCTTGAATAGACATGCGGACAGAGTTCACACCAGGATTTGTTGCAGGGTTTCATTCTGTGTTAGTGTTTCTGTTGTGTGGTGTGTAGTTGCTGGTGTGTATTTGCTTCAGGCTGAGGGGCTGTCTGTAAGCGAGGACTGGCCTGTCTCCCAAGGTCTGTGAGAGTGTCACACACTATAGGGTATTGCTGGAAGGGGCTGGGATACTGTGCTGATGAGGATGGGATAGGAACCTTACACAGAATAGAATCCCAGTAGCACATCTCCCCCAGACTCCCACCCAGGAATCCTGGACCCCAGTCCAAACCCACCCACTTCCTTCTCCCAGGTGAAAGCACAGAATCCTAATAGCTGCCACAGCTGGGCAAATGGGGTGGAGGGAGGTTAGCATAGGATTTAAAATAATAACTTTTACATTTAATGCTCGTGACATTAATAAAACAAAACCCATGAAAGTTAGGGCATTCCTAAAGTTAAGGTTCTTATTGCATTACTAACTGGGCTATGTGTGCACATCTTGTTATTTCAATAACATAATTAACAAGAGAAACAGAAATGTATAATACTACCTGCAGTATGTGCAAGGCGGACAAGACAACATTGTGTTAAAGTTCCAGGAGGAGGGGGGAAAGGATTGGAAACGTCCAACTTGCATCCTAGACTTGTAAAACTTAGTGTTGTGTTGATGCCTAAACTTTGCATTTAATTTACTTGGCTTAATCATAAGGCTCCTAGGCACTGTGATAACACCAATAATAAATAATAACCTGCCATTGACAGACTGATTCTGGCATGGCTTTAACTGAAACGCTGTTCTTTGTTGGGTCCTCAGTGTAAGCACAATACAACCAACTTCTTGTGCCTGACTTTAAAAAGACATAGCTGATGTCCACGGCTGAATGGGATCTACAAAACAAGGCAAGTTTTATGCCTGCAGCTTCAGTAATGGTGAAGTGAGCGGCCAATGGCTGGACAGGGCTTTCCTACGCTGAAGCGAAACGATATAAATGCAAAATGCCTGAAGGAATTTGGCTTGGCTCAGACCACAGGCAGGAATCTTCAGCCCCAAAGGCAGAATGGTGAGAAAGCCCCAGGCAGCCGAGGGTCTTGGGCCGGGGGCGCCTGCTATGCAGGAAACGCACCGTAGGGGATCCCTAGCGCAGAACAGGTCTTGTTCGTAATACCAGGAGTGCCAATAAAGTTGCGGTATTTTGACTGGGGCCTTCGGTCGGTGGTTTAGGTGGCTAGACGGGTGCCTGCATAGAATTCGAGAGTGGCTCTCTGGGTTGATCTCGTTCTGGGGGCGCGTCCGCAGGGTTTAGGCGGCGCCCGGCCCGGGCAGCCTCGGTTCGCTTGGCGAGAGCTGCCGGAGGCGCTGGGCCATGCGGGGCCGCGCGGGGAGTTTTGCGGACCCTCGCCTGAAGCAGCGAATCAAGCAGGTGCGGATTCCCTCCCCCCGCTTGGTCCTGCCGGTCCCCAGCCCCGGGAAGCCAAGTCACGCGCCCCGCCCCCCCCCCCCCCCCGCGGTTCCCTCGCGCGCTCCTCCAGGGCGGTTGAGGGGTTGCCTTGAACGCAAAGCAGGGGCAGCCCGCCGCCGCGCCGCGCGACAGACCCGGCTCTCCGCGGGCCCTGGGGGCGGGGAGCGGCTGTGTCATTTGTCGGGGCCAATCCCAGCGCCACGCGCCGTGTGTGTCTGTAAAACACGCTGGGCGCGGTCCTTGGGCTCCATGCAAGTTGTCACCTTGTTCCTGGGGCTACACCAGCTGGGCACACCTCCCCCGGTCAGAGAGAGCTGCGATCGCACAGTAATGGGTGCCTTTAGAAAACCCGAGACAGCTAGGCAGCTACTGATTTGAGGGAGGGGAAGCAGTGGTTTCACTCAAGTCCTTTGGAGTTGGTGGTGGTGATCCATGTGAGGGTGTGATTATTGTGAAAATAGGTCAGACTAAAAGTCGCAAATAAAAGCTGGTGTAATGCTATAGCATTTGAGTCACATACTTTCTGTGGCACCCCCCCCCCCAAGCGCCTTGCAAAGATGAATTTATCTTCACAACACCCCTATTAGGTGTTAAATTATGACCTGCAACTTACAGATTGGGAACTGAGACACACAGAAATGAGGTTGCACAGAAAGTTTAGTAGAGGCAGAAATAGAACCCATGATTTCCATTTCCAAGTTCAGTGCCTTGGCTGCAGGACCATCTTTCCTTTATTGCAGTTGCAATGATACTCAGACCTAGCTTCAGCAGCCAAATTAGCTATCATTACTGAAAAGAGCCACAGAAGTGTGAATGTATTGTTTCATTTACTATAGTACTAATCATATTTAAACAATATGAGGGGGGACATATTTAGTTTTTAGTTTCACAGGAAGTAAGTTAATAACTTAGTGCAAGTTTATAACTTAATTGGTTTGTAAGATAGTAAAAGCATCCTGATTGCTTAATGACTTAAACTGTGCTTCCTAATGTGTGTCCTGCAGCTCTTTGCAGCACATATGTGTGATTTAATTATTAACCAATCTGAGTATCACTGTTCTGTTGGTTGAAGTCTATGGAGTTGCCCCAATTAATGACAATAGTTAGTTTGGCCTCCAAATATAATGTACTACTTTTCCCAGTAAATGTGGCTGGTTGGCTGTGTAAATAGTTAATAACAGGTTTCAGAGTAGCAGCCGTGTTAGTCTGTATCTGCAAAAGGAACAGGAGTACTTGTTGCACCTTAGAGACTAACAAATTTATTAGAACATAAGCTTTCGTGGGCTACAGCCCACTTCATCGGATGCATAGAATCCACAAAAGCTTATGCTCTAATAAATTTGTTAGTTTCTAAGGTGCCACAAGTACTCCTGTTTTTTTAAAATAGTTAATAGTTTCCTGTCAAATTATTTAGCAATCTGATAACTTTGTGCAAAACAAATTCAAACTGTTTAGATTTTTCAGTTTAAATTTTCTCTTTTATGATAACTTGTGAAGGTCAATAACTTCAGCAAAAAGATTTTTTTCATTTCTATAAACTCTGCATTTCAGTACCTAAGCAGTAATAAATGTGGCCGATATGTGGACATTGGAATTTTAGCAGCTGATTTACAGAAAACTTACAGGTGAGCAAAAAACTTAATCCTTGCATTCTGTTTTGTTTTTTTAAATAAACAATAGAAATAGTAATATGTATTTGCATATCTGTTTGTAAAAATGTAAATGTATTTCTCATGACAGTTCTGAATTACCCTTATTATAAACTGGGATTGAAAGTTGCTTAGTACATCACTGATCAAGGAAGAAGTACAATCAAAATAAATTGTTTTCACTGCAAGATTCTGTTTGGCTGACATATATCTAGTAACTTACTTATATTGCAGTAGCACAGAGAATTATAGAAATGTAGGGCACAAGAGACCTTGAGTGGTCCTCTAGTCCATCTTGTACTGAGGCAGGTCCAAGTATACCTAGATCATCCCTGACAGTTGCTTGTCTAACCTGTTCTTAAAATACTCCATTGACAGGATTCCATAACATCCCTTGGTAATCTATTCCAGTACTTAACTATCCTTATAGTTAGAAATATCTTTCTTATATCTACTCCAAATCTCCCTTGCTGCAGATTAAACAGATTGTCTTGTCCTGATACCTTCAGTGGCCATGGAGAACAATTTATCACCATCTTCTTTAAAACAGCCCTTAATATATTTGAAGGATGAGGGAGTACCTGATAAGTTGTCTTTTCTTGAACGTATATGTGCCCATTTTTTTAACCTTTCCTCATAGGTTATGTTTTCTAGACCTATCATCACTTTTATTGCTTTCCTCTGGACTCTCTTCAATCTTTATGAAAGTGTGGTGCCCATAACCGAACACAGTATTCAACTTGAATACTGCCTAGTAGAGCAGAACAATTACTTCCAGTGGCTTATGTACAACTAGGGTGACCAGACGTCCCGATATTATCAGGACAATCCTGATATTAGGGGCTTTGTCTTATGTGGGACCCTATTATCCCCCACCTCTCCATCCCGATTATTCACACTTGCTATTTTGTACCTGTGTACAACACTCCTGTTAATACACTCCAAAAGGATATTTG
Organism: Lepidochelys kempii; assembly: GCF_965140285.1. NCBI lineage: Eukaryota > Metazoa > Chordata > Testudines > Cheloniidae > Lepidochelys > Lepidochelys kempii. Next base: position 160,337,415 of record NC_136382.1, read on the forward strand.
CCTTTTTTGCAATTGCACCATATTGTTGGCACGTATCAGCCACAGACTACGAGCCATTGTGCCAGGTGCTGTACGAACACATAACAGATAGTTCTTGCACTAAAAAGCTGACCATTGAAGATTGACAAGAGACAACAAGTCGAGATAGACAGGGAGCACAAGGAAACAATGAGACGGTACTGATATTAATCTATCATTTGCCTAACTTTTCTAAGTTGTTTTTTTTTTATGCATCACAGCAAAAAGAATTTTAAGGCAGAATTTGAAGGAGGGTAAGGAGGATGCTTTGTCCGTGTTTGTAGCCTCTTTATTGGGAGGATGTTTAATTTATGGTCTGTTAGTGGAAGGGAACTCAGCCATTTGATCATGAAGTTGGGAGAGCACATTCATTGCTAATGATGAAAGGGGCTGAATTTTTCATTATCATGCCTAAAAGGAAAAATAATACTATGGCTGAACGACCCATCCTTGTCCAGTCCCTAGCTCTGTATGTGTGATTTAAAACAAACAAGCCTATTATGAATGAAAATCCTCTTGGCTGTCTCTTCTTTTATATTGCCACTCACTGCTCTACATATCCAGCTGATGATGCTGGTCATAATATCCACTAAATGTCCTTCTGAAGGCTACTAGCTAGAGACCACTGTGATTCACTTTGTACCTTTTATACCAGAAATCGAGTTTAGTATGATGCCATTTGAGTTACACCTAATCTTTTTTAAAAGCCTGGAATAGCTCGAACCAAAGTCACTCTTCCACATAACTGGTTCCAGGGTATACTTGTGTAAAAGATGGTGGATTGTGTCACTTTAGAAACTTGTATCTACATTGAGAATGACAATACATGAAAGAAGGCCTCAGTGAGATCCTAACCTATACGATTGTTTTTCAGTGCAGAATATGGACGAAGAAAAAGAAATGCCTTTCGAATTCAGGTTGAGAAAGGTAAGTCTGTTAATATCATGACTGAAATACGAAGAAGCTGTAAGAAGCTCTCTGAATTACTGACTACGCTGTTGTTGAGCACTTGCTGCCATCTACATTGTTCTGGGTTTTTTTCAGTGTTTGGTATAATCAGTAATGAGAGAGAATTTGAAGATTTAACAGCTTTAGAGAATGAACATGTGGCAAAAAGAGCAAGACACAGACGAGAAGAGAATGAGTAAGTGGAAAAACTTGTTGCCTTAAGACTACTGTAACAACAATGTCAGTATTTAACATTTTCACGGTGCTTTGTATCTTTAAAAAACTTTATATTACTATGAAGGCCCTGATCCTGCAAGCAGTTCCACACAGGCGGGCCCTTGTACCCTCCTAAGCCTGGTCTTTGCTGGGAAAAAAAATAAAAAGGGCCGGGGGGGGTTCTTAACTCAAGGTACATTCTAATGAACTAGGCCCATAGACTTGAACTCAACCTGCTAACTCACATAAAAACTAAAACTACCTTTTCACCCGGATTAACTCAATTAATTTAAGAATACTTTGTGTGTGTGCGGGGGGAAGGGGGGTGAAGACAAGGCTACAGACCCCCAAATCAAAGGGATCCTCATGGGTAGAAGGATTCACCTTCCTCCTGGATAGGGCAGTTTATAGGGTTGGGGCCTGTCTGTTAAATCCTTACTAGTCCTCTTTGTCACACAGGTGTTATCACTATTTTAGACATTGGAAAACTGAGATGGAGAGTTTCAGTGAATTTTCCAAGGGCACACAACCAGTTAGTGTTAGAGGTGAGATTAGAATTTGGATTTCCTGGCTCCCAATCCTGTGCACACTCCACTAGAACATTTTGCCTCCTTAAATGTGGTAGAGACTACTTTGCATTAAGTACTGGAAAATATGCCTCCCTTTTTATTAGTGCTAAAATATTTTCTCTCTCTCAGTTAGAGTGACAGTAATAGCCATTTGTATCAGTGTTTTTAAGACAGGCTATGTTGAATTCAGTACAAAATACCCAGATCTTCTGAATTTCAGTAATCAAACTACTTTTAAAACAAGAGTCTGTTGGCTTTTTATTAAACCTACTAAATATTAACGTTTTCCTGTGCAAGCAGATATCTGTAATGACAGTCCAGAGGACAAGCATTGGCAGGGAGAGATACAATGACTGCTGTTCTGCCATTTTAATTTCTAGGGTTAACAGCACAGGGATAATCTGGGTTCATCCAGGTCTGGACTCATCAAGGGGAGGCAGCCTAGAGTATAGCTTTTGGACAAATTCAATCAAGTGTTTGCGTATGGCTAAAGAAATCAGAGAAACTTTTTAATTTTATAGTAATTTTTAATTTTATAGTAACCATATAATCTGTATGTGTATTGCTGTTCTTGAATTAATGGATTGACGCTGGCATTAGCTGTTCTGAGTGTGATCATGTACCTTCTAGAGGCTACAGCCTGCTTAAGCCTTATTACTGCCACACAAACATGAATATTTCATGTCTTCTCTCAGTTGCTGTAAATATGTACTGAGGTGTGTTACTGAAGTTTTAAAGTATTTTTTTAATGAAGACAAATTCAGCAGTTAATTTGTTACCTATTAGTCAAAAGAAGGCTAATAATAGAGAATATATTTTTATTTGTTAAAATTACAAAAACCCCTCTCCTCCTTGTCCCCTTGAGGTATTCTGCTCATGATTCCAACCTTTTTATCTTTGGTTTGAATTCTAGCCCCAGAATTTTACAATAAATACAGCTTTAGTTCCTCAAAGACCTCCAGCCACACAAACTGAGTGAGCTGTTCCAGCAGGCTTTGAAGTCTGATTTCAGGACTACCAGAATCGCTGCATCTACTATAGAGAGCCCAGCTGGTGGTGGAAGCACTGAGGAGGGAAGGTTTTCCCCCTTCCACAACCAGACTTAGATGGGGGAGAGGGCCATCAGAAGAGTTTTTCTATCTCTATCCTCTGTCCCACACACAATAGTATTCTAGTCCTAGCACGGAGAACCTAGCATCTTCCTAGGGGAAAAATATTTCTGCTATTAGTTGTGCAGATGTCTCATTGTGCTGTTATGGTATGTTGAACACATAATTTCTGCCTCCTTACTTTTGTGCTAAAGGGATGTGGAAAGCTACACAGACGACTCAGATGATGATGATTACTCAGAACATCTAGTAAGTCCATATTTCACTCTGTAAGGTATAATGCAATTGAAATGAACACAGCAGTGCACATATGAAATATATCTGTGCTCTTTACTTAAAATATACAAGAGTTTTAAAACAGCTGTGTGTATACCATCTGGTAAAGGCCCAAACTTTGGTTTAGAATTCATATAATTCCTTATGGTGAGACTTGTTTTTAAAAAATATAGGTTCCAGTGCTAGTGGTGTTTTTAAAAGTCAGCATCCTAGAAGTTGTACCAGCCACAGTATCTCTGACCAGCTATGCCCCCTCCATTCTGGCTGGCCATGCTGCTCCTTGGTTGCCAAACTGCTAATGGCTTGGCTGATGCCCTCATTCTGACAAATCTCAGGTGGCTTGTCAGAATGAGCACGTCAACCAGCAATCCCCAACTGGAGACCTTGTAGAGTCAAAAAGATTATTTCCTGAGGAAGAATGAGGCAGGACTGTGGCTAGGGGCCGTTTTTGAAAAAGGGGAACATAGCAAAGGCGGGGGGAGAGGGCAGAGTAGAGACTCTAGAATCGCACTACGACTGTTTGCTTCCTAAGGGAGATATCTGCAAACAATTGTTTTTGTTTTTAATTTTCTTTTAAATACATAAACTTTGCAGTCCACAAATCACTTGAACAGCTCTCTGCTGACCTTATACCGGAAAGGAGATCCTGATTCTCTTCTGGCAACTCCGAAGAATGAGCCAACAGAAACCAGTACCCCTGCACAAATGACAGTACCCAGAACAAGTGCTCTTCCATCTGGCACCCCACTTGATACTAGGATCTCTGAAGGTGGATGGTTTATTGATAAAACCCCAGGTAGAAAAGAAGACAACTTCTCAATTGACCTGTGTGAGGAAGAAGAGGAAAGGAAACAGATTTCTGAGGTAGCTTCTCTTTTAAATATGATACCACTTAATGAGGCATATACGCTGGGGCTTAGTACATTTCTTACCTTATGAGACAATACTTCGAACTACAGTATGAAGAACAGATTTGTTCTTCCTCATGCCCCCAAGATGCACATTGTATACAAAAACAAGTTTGAGCCTTTAATGGGCAATGCAAACCTGTCTTTTTAAATACACCTACAGTGTTTCAACAGAGAGGTTGCTGCATTGGTGGATGAAGCAGTGTGTGGATTTTAACTTTTTTGAAGTGTTCTGTAAATATAAGATGTTACGATGGAAGACTGGCTTAGTTGCTTGGTGCCATCTTTTTTCAATAAGTATTGTAGCTGCCAAAAATGTTCTGGTGCAAACAACACTAGATTATATGTTCTTATGCAAGACAAATTTGTACTGTATCAAACTCTTTTTTTTTTTTTAAGACGCCTTCTTTATGTTTGAGATACTCAAGATTAAAAGACTGGGGAAAAAAATTAGTCAAAAATAGTTTCAGGAACCACACATGACCAAGTTACCCTGCCCATTTTTGTGGTTTTACAATCACATTTTCTTAATTTTTTTTTTTTTTAATGGCTTCTCCTGTTGCTGTGTGAAAGTCTCACACAAACAGGGGAAACTGACAGACAGGGGAAACAGTACAAAATGCTGTCCAGAACCATAAGCCACTGGGTGTTTCCCTTGCTGAGGCAGAGAGGTAAGTTTTTTGCTGGAGCTTAACCTGTGCAACAGCTCCTTGCCACACCCTTCTGTCCACCTCACCAGCAAACTCCTTGAGGTTCTGCCAGGTAGGTAGCATTCAGTGAACCCCAGTTCCTGAGTTCCCCAGAGACATCTCTTTGTAGTATCCAGCCCCTATCACTGGACAGTCACAGAAATTACCAAGTTCGCTGCCTCCAAAGAGACAGGGAACACGCCAGCCTGTTAGTCTAGCTGACTTTAATACACAGCACTGATATGGGTTATAGTAAAACTAAGCATAAGTTTATTGATAAGGAACATAGATTTAAGTGATACTGAGAGAGAGAAAAAGACAGGTCTGGTTACAAATAAAAAACCCCAACCTTCTTTTTAGTGACCAAACTTAACTTTAGCAAACTGCAGTCATTGCTTAAACAGCTTTCTCACTTACATCAAGCTATCAGTGTCTCCAGCCCCTCAGGTAGGTGGATCCACTATTCACAGAATCAGAGGATGCTGATCCTTTTTCCCCTATTCTTCCCTTTTATAGTACAGAATACTTTTTAAATGAATCCCTTGAAAAGTAAACCCAGACAAAGCTCCTCTCCCCTGCTGGTTTCAGAGTAGCTGCCGTGTTAGTCTGTATTCGCAAAAAGAAAAGGAGTACTTGTGGCACCTTAGAGACTAACCAATTTATTTGAGCATGAGCTTTCGTGAGCTACAGCTCACTTCATCGGATGCATACCGTGGAAACTGCAGCAGACTTTAGATATACACAGAGAATATGAAACAATACCTCCTCCCACCCCACTGTCCTGCTGGTAATAGCTTATCTAAAGTGATCATCAGGTGGGCCATTTCCAGCACAAATCCAGGTTTTCTCACCCTCCACCCCCCCACACAAATTCACTCTCCTGCTGGTGATAGCCCATCCAAAGTGACAACTCTTTACACAATGTGCATGATAATCAAGTTGGGCTATTTCCTGCACAAATCCAGGTTTTCTCACATCCCCCCCCCCACCCCCATACACACACAAACTCACTCTCCTGCTGGATTTGTGCAGGAAATAGCCCAACTTGATTATCATGCACATTGTGTAAAGAGTTGTCACTTTGGATGGGCTATCAGCAGCAGGAGAGTGAATTTGTGTGGGGGGGTGGAGGGTGAGAAAACCTGGATTTGTGCTGGAAATGGCCCACCTGATGATCACTTTAGATAAGCTATTACCAACAGGACAGTGGGGTGGGAGGAGGTATTGTTTCATATTCTCTGTGTATATATAAAGTCTGCTGCAGTTTCCACGGTATGCATCCGATGAAGTGAGCTGTAGCTCACGAAAGCTCATGCTCAAATAAATTGGTTAGTCTCTAAGGTGCCACAAGTACTCCTTTTCTTTCTCCCCTGCTGCTAATTCTTTGGGGTACAGGCACTAAGTCCCTTCATCCTCTGATCAATTTGTTTTCTCAGTTGGCTCGATCACTTTGTTTAACTCAGATGCAAATGTACTTTAATTGTCCTTTGTTTGTAATCAACTGTTTTTCTATCAGCCTGTTAGCTTGAACCATGCAGACAGGGAAATCTACATTCCTTTGTTGAAATCCACATGCCTCCAAAACTTATTTGAAGAGCATATTTCTAGCACATATGCATAACTCTTTATATACAGTCCTTCCATACATCTCTCAATATTCACGACAGTGTTACTAGATATTATATAATACCTGACAAGCCACTGTTTGGCTAAATATTATGACACGTGTGTTGAGTAGGCCCTTTGTCAGTTGACATAAAGAGGCCCTTAGGTCCACAATGTACAAAGTAAACAAGCTGAAAAGAAATAAATTTCTTTGGTGTCTTTCAGTTATAGTAATTTTAGGTGTTCTTTAACAAAAGTCAGCAAAATGCTTTCAGGCAGAAATGTGATTACATTGACCCTTTAAGGCAATGTGTTCTCAGTATATTTAAAAATATCCTTATGGTGACACTGCGACCCCAGAGCCAGTTTTTAAGAATGGAAAGTGTTCAAAAATAGAACCAGGGGATTTTCTTCTTGGGAATATACAGGAGTTTTGGGATTAAGAGACACCCAGGACCTCTTTGTCAGTGGATAAAAGGCATGTTGTGGAGTTGATGTTTTTCTTCTCTAGTGGACAAGGCATATCGTCCTATTCACTCACCACTGTGCTGGCTGATTTACATAACGCTGATGGTGGATGTGGAAGGTTGTCATTTTAGCCCTAGTTAGCAGTGTTTACCCCTACAAGGGGAGATGGCGTAGCAGGGGGATCATTGTGGAATAAAATGTCCACCAAATTGTGTTGAAAACAAAACACATAGTTAACAAGACGCTCAATCTCATCTGTCCATTCTCTCATTTGTATTTTTTTTGCATATACAGCGATATTTGCACAATATTTACTATAATATTGGTGGTGATTAGTATGTGTATTACCACAGCACCTAGAAGCCCTACTTATGAACCAGGATCCCACTGTGCAAAGTGCTGTACAAACATAGTGTGTTACTGGTAATTAACATTGTTTCTAATGGAGGTGGTTTATTTTTATATATATGTATATAAACACCACACACACACAGCTATATTAAGAGACAGTGGTTGTTACTTTACAGTAATTATGCAATTCAGGGCTTGTCTGCATGAGAAAACTGTCCAGAATAGCTACTGCAGAATAAACTATACTGGAATATCTATTTCAGAATAGTAACCCACATGGATGCCCTTATTCAAGAAGAAGGGTGTCCACACAGAGAGTTATATTGGAATCACTATTGTGCTTTAAATTTGCAGCCTGCCTTATTCCGGAATAAAGTTCCTGTGTAGATGAGTCCTAATTTAAATCAGATTTTTATTCTTAGATCTTTTCCTAGCTTATGTATACACATTTTTTCTGGAACTTTCGTGCCAAAAAAAGAAAAGACAGATCACTGTAAACAATCCTTAGTAAAAACCAAGTCATAAAATGATTTAGATACGGAAAGGATTGATCATACCTTGTCTCTTACCAGTCTCATAATATCTATGCATAAAACACCATATGTGTCTTCAGATTTTGTTTGTTCTGCTCTTTCAAGTGTCTGTAGAAAAGCTCAGTCACTTATGTACTAAATATTTGAAGACTCAGTCATATCATTCTGTGTTTTTATGCTCTAGAAATCAAAAGACCTTTCGTTTTTGGAGAGTGAGGGAAAGAAGACAAAGAGCAAGAGACGAAAAAGAAGGAAAGAGGAATCTCAAGATGTAGATGAAGAAATAGAATCTGTTTTGCGTAAGCAGAAAGGTGAAAGCTACTATTTCTGAAGTGACTTTTCGGGTATGTTGGTTGTTGGCAGCTGTAGCATTTGGAATCAGAGATATGCTGCACTTCTGAAATGTTGACTTTTCGGCTGGAGCCTTTCAGGAAGACGTTCATCCTTCATGTTGTGCTAGAAAATAGTCCAGTCGTGTGACTGTTGCATAAGAAATAATTTGTTCTATATAATCTTTTATCCAAGTGTTCAGATCGGTGTCTGTCTTGTTGGGGTTTGCAGCCACTGCCTTCTGCGGTGTCCAAATTCTAATGACTTCATTTATTCCCTTCCTTTTTCTTCCTGCAGTTAAAACTAAAGGACTAGAGCTGCAGTTCCCTTTAGTGAAATTTGACGATGTGGGAGGCAGTGATGAAACTCTGAAGGTTAGTTTTAATTAAACCGTTGCTAGGTTACTTACGGGGTAAAGAACCTAGTGAATAAAACTACATATATACAAAATGAGGGAACCGGAGCCGAAGCAGGACTGATTTGCATAGCAACTCAGCAAATCATTGGCAATGATTGATAAGGGCAGCAAGACTAGCTATAGATCTTAACCCAAACTTACCTCCCTAATATCTGTCACTGAAGTAAGTGAGACAGAAGTTATCCTTCTATGCATTTTAGTGTTTACATTATTTTCTTCTATCTACTCTATTTTTATCTTCTTTCTAACAGGAGGTGTGCAAGATGCTGATACACGTGCGTCACCCTGAAGTATACAATCACTTAGGTGTGGTCCCACCTCGAGGATTTCTTTTACATGGACCACCAGGGTGTGGAAAGACATTACTAGCACAGGCAATTGCTGGGGTGAGACTGCCCTAATATGTGCTTTCCCTTCCTCCTGTCTGCTCTTTTAATCAGACTTAAGATAGAGAGAGGGCAGATGGACTAGAACGTTCTCCTCTTTGCTTTTATCTCTCTTGCCTCTTCCCATCTTGTCTCAAAATAAACATCCATTAGAACTTAAATAACAGAAATGCAATCTGAATCAGAATTATTCCTTGACAGATCCTCATGCAGGGGAAAATATTTTATTAAAAGCTCAGTTTCTTCTTGAAAGCACTCAAAGGAATGGACTTTCAACAAGCCATATATTACATTACAGTTTGATCTGTTTACAGTAGAAAAGTATTCAGCCTGGATATTTTAAAAAAGAAGGTGAAATCTGTTTTGGGATGTGACATGGCTGACTCCATGGGGAGGTAATTCTATGACATTAAACTTGGAAGTTACCATACAACAACTGTTGGGCCTTTGTCAGATAAGGTGATGGTCTGTCCTCATCAAACAACCACCTCTACAAGTGGCATCCTTATAGCTCAGGGATGGGCAAACTTTTTGGTCCATCTGGGTATGGAAATTGTATAGCGGGCCATGAATGCTCGTGAAATTGGGAGTTAGGGTGGGGATGAGGGCTCTGGCTGGGGGTGCGGGCTCTGGGCTGGGTCCAGAAATGAGGAGTTCAGGGTGCGGGAGGGAGCTCTGGGCTGGGGCAGGAGGCTGAGGTACGGGGGGGAGGGGGGGACTCCAGCTGGGGGGGGCAGGCTCTGGGCTGGGGATGAGGGATTTCAGGTGCAGGAGGGTGCTCCGGGCTGAGACCGAGGGGTTTGGAGGGTGGGAGGGAGGATCAGGCCTGGGGCAGGGGGTTGGGGCTTGGGAGGATGTCAGGCGCAGGCTCCCAGCGGCGCTTACCTCAAGCAGCTCCCGGAAGCAGCGGTATGTCCCTCCTCAGGCACCTGCGCATAGGCGTGGTCAGGCAGCTCGGCGTGCTGCCCTGTCTGTAGGCGCTGCCCCTGCAGCTCCCATTGGCCACAGTTCCCAGTCAATGGGAGCTGCGCTTGGGGCAGGGGCAGTGTGCGGAGCCCCCTGGCTGCCTCTATGGGTAGGAGCCGGAGGGAGGACATGCCACTGTTTCTGGGAGCCGTGCGGAGCCACAGCATGCACGGAGCAGAGCAAGCTGCCAACCCCACTCCCTGGCGGGAGCTCAAGGGCCAGATTAAAAGATCTGATGGGCTGGACACGGCCCGCGGGCAGTACTTTTCCCACCCCTGTTATAGTTGGTGTCATCAGAGAGGTCAGGGATTGTTACTGCATTTTATTACTGAGGATAAACTACTTTCTACTTGTAGAGGGTACCTGCAATTCAGGGTAGAGACAGCTTATGGCACTATGGAGCAGTTGCACTATCACTGTCTTTGTGCCTGTTCTGGGGGTAAATGGAGGACTTTTATTGCCAGGCTTGTAAATACAGTATCTCTTTTTTGTTTTTTATTGCTGTATTCACTTAAATGGCCGTAGGTTATATAGTTTGGAAATTATACATAAATTATGAGCTATTGGAGCACAGCTTTTTTCAAAATGAAAACTTGCAGGCTTTTATTGTGTAAAGTTGATAGACTCTTTTGGAATTAAATCTTGGGTATTTTTAGCCTACACAAACATGTACTTCACTGCAGGCTGGGGTGTAAATCCTTGTCTGCCGTGCACTAAGTGTTGGTGTGGACCCTGCAGATGCACACTATCTGTTGTTTGTTTTTGTGCTTTGATGTACTCCCATTTCAAAGCACACTAAGGAACTGTTAGGGTGCACATGGACATTTAGTGCTCAGCAAGCTAGTGTAGGGTAGATTACTCTCAAGTTTGCCATGAACTAAATGTTCATGTTGACAAGCCCTCTGTTAGTTTGTCACTGAAATTCCTCATAGTCTATACACTGATGTCTGATCTAAGTGTTTTGTAATCAGTGGCAATGCTATTAAGCTGTTAAAGTGGGAGCAGGAGACGTGGATTCTGTTCCCAGCTCTGTTCATTTGGTTAAGTGCCTCTGATCATTTAGATATAGGGGTGTTGCATGGGGTTTCTAAAGCACTTTAAAAATTTCTCTTGAAAGGCTCCTTAAAAGTGTAAGGTATTATGATAACATAAATTGTATAAATACTGGTTCTAGGGGACCTAGTCAAAGAAAATCCTGCTAAGAGGAAATATTTTTGAAGTTTAGAGATTTCATAACCATGTTCTTTACATTTATTTTAGGAACTTGGACTGCCGATGCTCAAAGTAGCCGCTACTGAAATTGTATCAGGAGTCTCTGGGGAGTCTGAACAGAAGCTGAGAGAGTTGTTTGAACAAGCTGTGGTGAGGCCAGGGAGCTGAGCAAATAAATTGCTTGATCCTTTCTCTTCATAAAACCTTTTAATGGTCCTTTTCTGCTGCTGCAATTTGAAATGAAGATTGAATTATTTGTATTACTGTAGAACCTAGGATCCTCAGTCATGGATTGGGACCCCATTGTACTAAGTGCTGTACAAACCCAGAACAAAAAGACAGTTCCTGCCCCAAAGAGCCTTCAATGCAAATATAAATTATAATACAATTATTAATGTATAGTCACTGTGTCAGGCAATTCACTACATAAAATACTTGGCTTTTGTATATACTGGAGTAATTACTACTCTGTGTTACTTAAGAAGTTGACCTCTTCATTAGATCTGTGAATTTGGATACATTAGTGATATTAGTATGAAATAGGGAATTGCAGGCAAAGATCTAGGAATCTATGAAAAATGTTAGGATTAAATCTTCCCATATCTTCACAGTCTTAAATAAACAAGAGCACTGCTGGATTACTGGCTGAAATCCAGCCCAGGTTGGTGATGACCAAACACTGATGTGAGAGTGTCTTGCTCTATGTCTCGTTCTCCATGAGAAGCAAAGAAAAGCAGAAGGGGTTGAGGATATGCTACTTATTAAAAATCACTTTTAAGTAAATCTCTATATAATTCCCTAGAGAGTCCTCCATATCTGCCTTTTGAGAATACTTGCTTTTCCATTCCCCACCATCCCCACTATTTTGAGGCCTCAAAACATATTTACCAATCTTCTTCATGGGATTCAGAGGAAGCAAGGATAGTGGAGTCATGATAGTTTGTCCCAATATGAACCCGAGCTGTTGTTTTGAATTAAAAAAGCCATTATTACAAACAATAAGGAAACAAGAACCAAAATCATGGTATGAAATGGATAATGTGGAGTGGCTTTTTTTTTAATTAAAATATTCTTTGCTTTTAAAATGGTTGGCCCTTAGCTATCAAAATTAACTTTTTCAGTTGAATTTATTGTATGAAGCATGTTTCAACTTAAAAAAAAAATTTTTTTTTTTTAGCTTAGCCATTTACATTTATTATCTTAAATTGCTTTTTCAGTGACTCTTGGGTCTCATGAACAAAATACTTTTTTATTCTAGCATGTGCCATATGCCTGGTACTATAATCCCTGTATAGCAAAATTATGCTCTTTCTGTACCAAAAGTGCTGATAAACTCAGAGAAATAATGCTCGAGCAGCTAGGTGGCGCACATGCTGCACTGGCTTGACAACTTTGGGATGTGCTTTTAAACTGCCTTTCTAGATGGGAGGTAATGGCAGACCTGAATGGAGAAGCCTCTCTGTTATTGCCTTTAGCATACTTTTTTTAGGATTAGTTACTGTTTAAATACACTGGTGAACCAAAGTACCAAGTAAGTGCTACTTTTTATTAGCTTTGTCCTTTTATGAACATGGAGTTCATTAAATGAAATGGTATGGAAATCTATAATGATTTATGTGCTCCCTGCTTTCGCTCCTAAAACATGATCCTATTCTTCTAGTAATCTGAGTTGGCAAATAGTTTCCATTATTGCCCATGCCAGCCCCTTGTCCGTTGCATGGTATTAGCGCTCCAGGTTCTACAGCATGAGTGACTTCTTGCCAAACAAAAATTTAAATGCCTCAGCTTCTGTCTTGGGCTTGAATATTTTCAAATCAACAAACAATCACGACAATGCGGTGTCTGTAGAAGACATAAAGCAACATAAAATATATTTTTTAAAAATCTCATGCTTTAGTTTCCTGAAGATCTCAGCCCTATGCACGGTTCCATAATGTATTTGGCTTCTCTAAGAGAATGAAGAGAGCAGTGTTTGGGAGCAGGGGTGCTGGGGTTTGAGAATGGGTAGTTGTTCAGAACACATAACAGCACTTGCAGTAATATCTTTTAAGCTTTGAAATGGGAGAAGCACTTTTCTTAAATTATTACTTCTTATATGCTATGTGTATCGAGAGTGATTACCCTGGTGTTCTTGTTCCTAGTCCAATGCTCCATGCATCCTTTTCATAGACGAGATTGATGCAATCACCCCAAAAAGAGAAGTCGCCTCAAAAGACATGGAGCGGAGAATTGTCGCCCAGCTTCTAACCTGTATGGATGGTCAGTTTCAGCAATGAAATTAACATACTTTTATTTTTTAAATTAACCTCCCCCCTCTTTTGAAGTCCAATTTTGATTTTCTTTTAACTTGTTTAAAATTAGAGTTAAATTGAGCTCTGAACAGTTGCGGTAGTTGAAGATCCCAACATATTTTTGCAGAAGTGGGGGATATTAAGACCAATTCCCTGGTTAAAATCGTTTCCATATAACTTATTTCTGCCTTATTAGATTTCCCCTCGCGATCCAGTGTGGCACTCTTCGCTTTTTCTGGATATCGTGGTATTAACTTCCTGTCCTGTGTTGCAGTGTCATTATATGCCATTAACAGTTGCCGCATTTCATCCTAAATGCGGCTTCTTTTGAGTGTGAAGAGAAAATATTCCTGAAGGTTGTTATTTACAGATCCATTTATACAGCACTCTGGAAACCCTTTCAGTGCTATGTAAACATATGTGTTGGAAAAGTGATATATAAATGTTTCAAATGCCTGAGGTTGTATAAAGCACAAACTATGTTGCTAGTGGAAATAAAGATAAATGCCTAGAAATTTTCATGGTTAAAAGAGAAGCAGCTTCAGGATGTTTAGCATAACAGTAGATGGTTTCCCAACTATGATCAAGAGTAAATATGTTCTTGCAGCATGTGTTTAAGAAGAGTAGCATTAACAGTGATGTTCCAATAGGAAGATATAGCTCTTTTCTGAGTACTTGTTTATTGCCTTCCATCCTCAGACCTGAATAATCTGGCTGCCACTGCTCAGGTCCTAGTTATTGGAGCTACTAACAGACCAGACTCGTTAGACCCAGCATTGAGGCGCGCTGGAAGATTTGATCGAGAAATTTGTCTAGGGATTCCTGATGAAGCAGCTAGAGAGAGGTATATCTTAGTAGGCCAAGGCTTCTGATTAGTAAAACTGTTGCAAATTAGTGGGCAGTTAAGGACAAATATATAGCACGCATAACCACGTGCACCCAATCAGCCTGCATGGGTAAGTGGAGAAGCGGTAACAGTGTGTATATCTCTATGCTACCTGTCCAATCCAGGGCTGTTCCGTGTGGATGAATGTATAAATCTCCTCTTAACATTGCATTAACAAGTGTTCTGGGCAACTTTAAGAAGAGAATAGACCCTGGAGTTGGCAATATGTATTTTGCTGTTGAGTATTCTGTCATTGAATCTCCTTATTCACCTGTCATGGCTACAGGGCACAACTGCACCTTAGATTCTTTGTAGTACCTCTAGAGTAGACTCCAGAGGTGACAGGCTTGACTTCTTGCACCGAACTCTGAGTGGAACCACGTGGCTCAACTATACTTAGAGTGGATCTCTAGGCTGCAGCTGCCCTGTTTCCTAATCATGTTACTGCAATAGGCCCAACTGCATTTGGCACCTATAAACCCTTTCATTCTGGGGACTTGTGACCAGTGGGTTGATTAAAACAGTTCAGAAACAGTGTCTTCAAAACCAAGATTATTTATTAATTCCCCAAGGGTACAAAGTCTGTAGAGAAAAGAGTAAAAACAATGAAAAGCCTGCCCTTGTGTCTTGCTTACAAATGTTGGTAAGGAAAGAGTAAACTGAGCTAATCCTCGTCTCTTGTTAGGAAAAACAAACTGGTCCGCTTGCAGTGTGCTCTTTCTGTGTCCCCTTGCCAGCCTGTCAGCTTTTGCTGACCCTCTGCACAGTCTCTGGCCACTCAACCAACACTTTTCTACGTGTGAGGTCCTGTAATAGTTTGTTCATTTTGATCTCTTTTCTCAGCTCTGGCAAAACAACTATGTTACCAGGGTTGAGGCAGAGGAGTTGCATCTTCGCTGCTATAAATCTGGCTATTGTGTTTAGGTATTTGGGATGCTCCTCATCTAGGCCATTTATTTTACCTTTCCTTTTACAATCCCTTTTGACTCGATGGTAAATAACCCGTCCTAACTAAACACACAGAGGTATGAACCATGTTCTTTTTAAAAAAAAAAAAAAAGGTAGACATTATGTAGTTTGTCTTATCAGCATTTTGATATTTCACAACTTGTGCCGTTTCAAGGAGCAGGAATGGTGAATGTGAGTAGAATCTTCAGTAATCTTCCTCCCATGTGAGAGAGATTGTTTAGACAAGAAAATCTTGATCATTGTTTTGAACAGTTGAAGTTGGGAGTCTAACAGCATTCCTCCATATTGTTGTTGTTTTCTGCAGTTCCTGCAGATGTGGGCCCACAGGAACTACCAATATTGCTGCATTTTTTTAAAGAATGGAAAAAAAAAATCAATCTTCTTTATAGGAGCATGACAACAGTGTAACAGAATAAAGGAAAAAGTTACAGGCATTGTTAGTGTTTCATTTAACATACAGTGAATCCATAAGATAGAGGGAATGTTTCCAACTGGTACTAAGTGGCTAGTGCTGTTCGTTTAATCTCAGTTATTTGAAGATGTGTACACATCAGTTGTGCATGCAGGTTTTGTTTGCTCATACACATCTTTGTGCAAATATGAACTCGATTTGCATGCACATATTAGGCAGCTTTCATGCCCGCTTCTAATCATACACTTATAAAAAATGTAACCTTTTCTGTCAAGGAATATGCTTTTATTATCTTAAATGAAGGAATGATAGTGCTTAGATCACAGGCTGAGCCAGTCACTGTTACCTCTATACCTTGAGTCACTTCCTCCCCTTGAACTGTTGTCAAACGAGCCAAAAAATTGGAAGAAAATAAGTCGATGCCACTAAAAATAAATCAAAACTAAAGATACTTAGTTTTGTCTGTTAGGTGGGTAAAGAAAAACATATTGAACTTTTTAAGGTAATAGTCATTTAATAAATTGTTCCATTCAAAGTTTTAGCACAGTGCTAGCAGCTTGGATCAGTGCCGTCCAGTCAAATGGCAGGTTTTTTTTAAATTTAAAAGGACACTTAAGTGGTGGATTTCATTTCTCTGGTTTGTGATGCCTTTTAATATTTCCCTACTGAAATAAAACTTTGCTGTTTGTAAAAACTAGGTTAGCTCCTCTCTCCCAGATTTCTGTATTGCTGGAAGATAATATGGCTCTGTAAGGTTTGCATCTTTATTTGTCTTATCAGCATTCTTTGCAGTCCTCAGGTGGAACGATTGTTGGGCCTTGGGGAGGAAATCCTTTAAGCTCTGACATGGAGAATGCTCTAGGAGAGAGGAAAAGTATCCCTGTTCTAATAAAAAATATTTTAATGTAAAGGGAAGAACATAATTGATGACATGATTTAAGTGGAATCATCTTGGATTAGCGAGTAAATTGTATTGCTTGGTAGAATTTACAAGCATCAGCCAGAGCAACATTCTAGAAATTCCTTACTATTGCTCTATGCCTCTATCTGCTGTATCTTTTCTCTTGAACACTTTTATTCTCATTAGCTATATAGAAGTGCTTCAACCTGCTCCATACTTAGATTGTGCCTTTTTAAGGCTGGACCTTAAACTAGATCTGCCTGCTCATGTTCTGCAAACAAAAACGGGGTTCTTGTAAAGAATGCAGCAGGTACAATGTAAATAGATGTTGTCATATGCAGGAATGTGAACCAAGTAAACACTTGAGTGGGTGGTAACCCATTTGAGTTTTGGTGGAACCCAGTTGGGATGTCATGTGACAGTTTAAATTCAATGTTGGTTTGTTAGGTTTTTTTTTATTAACTCAAACAAAACCTGTAGCTGATTATAATATATGTTCAGCAAAACTCTTAACCTTTAAATGAGCATCACCTGGCTGATGCTGTAGGTTTCTTTTAGTGTGAGTGTCAGGAGAAAACATATAGCTTAATTTTGTGTCTCTCAGCATTAAGCGACTCTCCAGTTAAGTGTGAATTATTTGCCTCTTGCACCATTAGGATCTGCACAAGTGAACTGAGATGACTTAAATCTCTGAGCAGTGATGTTTGCTTTCATATCGGAGGGAAAATAGTTGCAACTTCTATTTTTTTTCTCTTACACAGAATTCTACAGACTTTGTGTCGAAAACTTAGGCTCCCTGAATCTTTTGATTTTCATTATTTAGCCCATATGACTCCAGGCTATGTAGGTGCTGATTTGATGGCACTTTGTCGTGAAGCAGCTATGTGTACAGTAAACAGGGTCCTGATAAAGTTGGAGGAGCAGAAATGGAAAGGTGTACGGGCTGGAGAAGCAATGACTGAGCAAAGCTTGGAGACTGGAACAGAAGCACTAGTGGAAAAGGATACTAAACATCCAGAGCTTCCTGCTAAGGTATTAATCCATTGTTACACTCATTTCACAATGCCTTAAAGACTAACCAGTTTGTTTGTGAGCTTCCCACTCAGTCTCACTAAACATTTCTGATCACAGCAATATTCAGTTCTAAATTATTTTTTATGGTTATGTAGCATTCTTCATCCATCTGGTTTATAATGTACTTTTCCTAAATGACAGTACAAACTGTATGGGTATTATGACACCAAAACGTTTTATAACTTTTTGCTGCACCTTGGTGCTAAAACTATGGGTCTGGTTCTCCTAAGCTGATATCACTCATTGGTGTTCAATCTCCTCTACTGTATGGCACCATTGCCTATTTTGGGGAAGCAACATTTTAAAAAGGGTAAAAGTTGGATCTACAATACGGCTTAACGCAGAAAAAGTCATTTGTGCATGTGTAGCAGGACTGGGGCTCTGTTTCAAGCCAGAGTGTTTGCAGGCAGCGTGATAGCAGAATATTTGGATGTCTCAAGATGAAACAGTGTGGCCATTGAATGTGAGCAGCACCCATCTGCTGTAAATTTAAGTACTGCCCTTGGAAGCTTCCTGAAAATGTGTTGTGCACATTAGTTGTTCTCTGCCTGCATTCTGCAAGAACTGCTTCTGGTTTAAGAGCTGATATTTCAGGGTACTCTAAACTCTACATGCATACTCGGATTCTGCTTATATAAATATTGTCCAGGAAAGTAGTTTTAATTTAAGTAGAGGGAAGATGAAAGACTCTAATAAGCAGCTGCATTAGGGTAATGTAATCATGACTCATGCTCCTCACCTGTTTCCAGAACACTAGGAGTGAGTGATTTTGTTGTTGTTGTTTGTTGTTAAGGCAAATAGCTGCAACTCTCATGTCAGCATGATCAAAGAGGTTTCTGATTATTGGGGAAACACTCAGGGATCTGTATACTAAGGACTGGTAAGATCAATTCTGATGACAGTATCCTAGGACTACATTAGACAGTCAACAGTAACATATGCTTATTATAAAAATAAACACACAAAAATCTTTTTCTACAGCAATTCATCCAATCTACAAAAACCAAGCATTCACACTTGTTGAGTTTCACCCCTCAAAGTGATGTAGTTGGGATTTTTTTGGGGGGGCGGCAGGTGGGAAAGGGTCTGAAGGAAATGTTGGACACTAGAAAAATGTTAGTCACATGGCCATTTTTGAAACAGTCAAGCAAACCTCACCCGACATTTCCCCTCCATGAACTGCTGTGGGAAAATCAAGCAACCAAAAGACAGAATTTTGTAGACCTTTTGAACCTCTACTGAAATGGAAATCCTGGAGCTACCATCCCACCTTAATATTACCATACCATGTTAGGACCAGAGGGAGAGTTAATGGTGCAAGGTGGAGTTATTTGGTCAAGGAATTCTCTGATAAAAGCCTCTCAGTAAGGAGCTGATTTCAATTATCAATGCTTTAAACTCCAAATGCTAGGGAGATTGTTCCCGCCGAAGACCTGCATAGTATTCACCCTCTCCCTTCAGAGTCTGTCTGGACCACAGTTTGCCAGATGGGGCAGTGTTAAGCAATGCAAGGTGCTCTCTGTCGTTCACTGCCACCGTACCCAGAGCCTGAAGATCAAACACCGATCTGGTCAGCTTCGGGGAACAAGAGAGGGTGACTGGAAATTGCATATAGCAATTGCACAGCATTAACCACAGAACCTAAAAATAGATGCAGTGATGCAGAGAAATGTACTGAAAGCTTGTTATAAATGAGCATCGACTTTTAAGGGCTACATACAACTGAATGTAAATGCATGGCTGAAATTCCCAGTGCTGCTACGCAGAACCAGTAATTTGTTCTCTGTTATGAGCAATTGTGGCACCTTAGAGACTAACCAATTTATTTGAGCATGAGCTTTCGTGAGCTACACTCCTTTTCTTTTTGCGAATACAGACTAACACGGCTGTTACTCTGAAACCTGTTATGAGCAATGACCTTTTTAAATAGAATTAATGAATTTTGACAGATTTGTTGGCAGTCCCAACAGAAGAGGTCAAGAACTGCATGTGCAGCGTGGAGAGAACTCTCTCCAGAGCAGTGTGGGAGAAAGTTTGTGTTACCACTGCCCATGTTAGACTTGTGTGTGTGTATATATACACACACACACCTCTACCCTGATATAACGCGGTCCTCGGGAGCCAAAAAATCTTACCGCATTATAGGTGAAACCGCATCATATCGAACTTGCTTTGGCCTTGAGCATTTCCATTATTAATAGTCAGCAAATCATTTTTGTTAGAACTAACATGGTATATGCAGTATTCCCCCTGCTCCTTGTCCCCTCCTTGTCCGCTGAGTACTCCCTCCAGAGACCTCCCACCCCAACCACCCCTCCTAAGACCCCACCCCATCTAAGCACCCCCTGCTCCTTGTCCCCTGACCGCCCCCTCCAGAGACGCCCAACCCCCCTCTGCCCTGACCACCCCCCGAGACCCTCTGCCCCTTATCCAACCCCTCAGCCCCCATCCCAGCACCTTTAACACGCCACTCAGAGCAGCGTGTCGGAGCCAGACACGCTGACTCGCGGATCCCCAGAGCAAGCAGCCCCACCCCCCAGAGCGCTGCTTTACTGCATTATATCCGAATTCGTGTTTATATCGGGTTGTGTTATATTGGGGTAGAGGTGTGTGTGTGTGTGTATATGTGTGTGTGTGTGTATATATATGTGTGTGTGTGTGTATATATATGTGTGTGTGTGTGTGTATATATATATATATACACACAAACATACATATAAAATGATTTAAACTCCAGGGTAGTCCGCCTGTTACCTTTCTCCAGTGTTAAATTCACACGCACTGTGTCGTGAATGTTACCACATTGGACTCTTGACGGGCTTTGGCTGTAGGGAAGACCCTGAGAAAAATGGTATTTGTTCTTAAAATCTTGTCCTTTGTTTCTTCTTCCCACCGCCCTCTCCCTCAGGATGAATTGCAGAGGCTGCTAGAGTTGCTAAAGGAGCAAAATCCCCTGCTTGAGGAGCAGCTGCAGAAGCTCTGCATTGAAATGAATGATTTCATTGTTGCGCTGTCTTCGGTGCAGCCCTCTGCCAAGAGAGAAGGCTTTGTCACCGTCCCTGATGTGACATGGGCGGATGTTGGAGCCCTGGAGGACATTCGGGAGGAGCTCACTATGGCAATACTGGTAGGCATGAATGCTGTTTAAAGTCCTGTTAGGGAGTGCCAGGTTAAGATATCTAGCCGGAGTCAAACTTACATAATGTTTTCTTTGGGCGTATACACAGGGTCTTATGTGTACCACAGCAAACTGGTCCTAAATTTTTTGACAAGGTCCCAGGATTCTGCAGCATGCTGGTGTAGCAAACTGGAAATTTGTGCTGCACTTTCATTTAAAATTATAGCATTCAGAGAGATGTCTAACTAATATAAAAATGAATCATAATAACAATCAAACAATCAAACAAATCTCAAATTCTGAGATTTAATTTATTTTACACTGTCCCCACACTTGTTGAGTTTTTGGTGTGTTGTGAATTTTTGAAGTGATGGATAACTGCATGTGAAGTATCATGGAAGTTTTGGCAGCTGTGTTGGGGTAACTGGGGATTTGGTACCTAGAGGAATGAGAGGCCGTTTGGTGTTTTGGGATAAGCATATCAGCTGGATGCTTCTGCTATGAAAGTACCAGCCATGAAATAGTCGTCTTAGCATATGTGCAACTTGCCTCAGGAGGCACGTGACCAGGATTCATGACCGAATTTGGTCTGCTGGTTTCTGACAGGGATTGCGACGTGAACGCTGATCCATGTCCCCCAGTGAAATAGTTGATGATGATGATGATGATGAACTATGAAACAAAAAGGTGGCAATACCTGATTGAGGTGAATAAAAGAGATTGCACTTCTCTGAGCTATCATTTTAAAATATCTGTAAACTCAAGAGGATAATTGCATTGATTTACACACACACTTTACATTTTCAAATTTTATCTTCACAATATGGGCTAGGAAAATATTTTACTTTTAAAGGAAAGCCTACATTCTAGAGCATAGTTCTGTGGCAAGGGATAGATTCTACTGCCAATTCCATAGCCACGGTACATGGGGCCCTCTACATGTACCTAGAATGTATTAGTGCATAATTTTGTCCATGGTTCTGTATGTCTTTATTAAGATCCTGATAGCCAATTTTGTAAGGCCTTGTTTCTAGTGTTCTGAAAACTCTGCTTTGTTGTATCTGATGTTTACTGCTGGTAAAATATTCACAATTTTATGAATGAACTAACTAATATACAACTAACTTTCTCTGGTTGATCTAATTGGTCTTGGTTAATGATGAAACATTTATGGGGACATTTATTTTATGGTTTTGAACTGTTAGAGTGAATTTAGGTCTAAGACTTTTCTGACAATTTGCTAAACTTTATTTTCTAACTTGTAAAATAATTGTGCATGCATTTCTCACTGCAATTTCCTCTTCCTCAACAGGCCTTTACATAAACTGGGCATTCATGGTGGGCTTAAGTAATAGGTTTTTAATAAAACTGTTTAGAGTCAATGTCTGCACCTAAATTATGCACAACATAGTCATTTGCTTCCACAAGCCAGTACCTACTCACCTATTTTTCAGCTCCAAATATGCCCATATTTTTGCTTGTTCAGTTTCGGTGCAGAGTTATGCACCTTTTGCTTTGGCTTTAGTTTGCAGTTAGATGAAAATTGAGTAATTTCTGTCACTGATAACTGTTTGGGTTTTTTTTTATAGGCACCTGTGCGGAATCCAGAGCAATTCAAAGCTCTTGGCCTGACAACTCCAGCTGGTGTTCTACTTGCAGGGCCTCCTGGGTGTGGCAAAACACTTCTGGCAAAGGTAGGAGTTTAGTAATTCACACCCTGCATATGACTACTGGAAGGTGGGAGAGAACCAAAATTAGACCAGAGAGTCCTAGAAAAGAAGTAGATCTTTTTGTAAGAATGACCAGTTGGCTTCTAACAGAAAATAACTGGGTCCAGGCCATTGTCAAGGTTCCTTCCCCACTCTGAACTCTAGGGTACAGATGTGGGGACCTGCATGAAAATCCCCTAAGCTTATTTTTTACCAGCTTAGGTTAAAACTTCCCCAAGGTACAAACTGTTTTACCTTTTGCCCATAGACGCTTGGTGGTGGCAGCAATAAAGTCCAACAAACATATAACCGGGAAAGAGCCCGCTTGGAAACGTCTTTTCCCCCCCCAAAATCCTCCCCAAATCCTACACCCCCTTTCCTGGGGAAGGCTTGATAAAAATCCTCACCAATTTGCATAGATGAACACAGACCCAAACCCTTGGATCTTAAGAACAATGAAAAAGCAATCAGGTTCTTAAAAGAAGAATTTTAATTGAAGAAAAAGTAAAAGAATCACCTCTGTAAAATCAGGATGGTAAATACCTTACAGGGTAATCAGATTCAAAACATAGAGAATCCCTCTAGGCAAAACCTAAAGTTACAAAAAGACATAAAAACAGGAATATACATTCCATTCAGCACAACTTATTTTATCAGCCATTTAAACAAAACAGAATCTAACGTATATATAGCTAGATTACTTACTAAGTTCTAAGACTCCATTCCTGTTCTGTCCCTGGCAAAAGCATCACACAGACAGAGAGAACCTTTGTTTCTCTCCTCTCTCTCCCCCCCCCCCCACCTCCCCTCCAGCTTTGAAAGTATCTTGTCTCCTCATTGGTCATTTTGGTCAGGTGCCAGCGAGATTATCCTAGCTTCTTAACCCTTTACAGGTGAAAGAGTTTTTCCTCTGGCCTGGAGGGATTTTAGAAGTGTTTACCCTTCCCTTTATATTTGACGGCCATATAATAGGAGTTGAGCTCCTGCACTTACCCCATCAGGAGTTGGAGTACAAGATTTTCTTTGGAAGTTATTCAGTTTCTTAGTAAAATAATCATGGTTTAACTTGAATGGGGCAAAAACAAGGCAAAGAATTAAATTATAAAAATAAAATAGTAAATAGAGGAAAGAAAATGGTTCATTTATAAGGTGCTCATCACTGTGGAATTTTCCACTGTGGGGGGTGTGATCAGACCTGGTTGGCTGTGCTTTTTTTTTTCTTTACCTTATTCCTTCTATTGCAAATGCTCTTGCGTTCCTGTTGGAGCATTACATTTCTTATGGCCTTCCTCCCTCTCCAGCACCCAAAATTTTCTGACCAGTTGTTGTCTTTGAACATCGAGCGCTGTTTATGGGCTGAAATTTTTGTGTAGCTCTCATCAGTCAATGAGAACTGTGCAGGCAATGTCTTAAAAATAGAGCTGGGCACAATTTTTCTGACAAAGGTTTTTTGCCAAAAAAACCCTACATTGGAGTTGGCTGAAATATTTTGTGAACTTGTAATGAATTTCCTAAAGTGTTTCAGCCCCACCAAAAGATCTGAAAAGGTTGAAATAACTTTCTTTTTGAATTTTACTTTAGTTTTATGTTTAAAAAAGGCTAAAAACCTCAGAAACAAAATGTTTTATTTGACCCAAAAATGATTATTTTTTTTTTCATTTCTCCCAAAAAAAAAAAATAAAAACCCTTTTGTTTTGGATGAACCCAAAACTTTGTGTTTGTTTTTAGGGAGTGGGTAAAGGGATAGTATATCTCCTAATGAGCTTTGTATATTTTGACAAAGTCTTGACAGGTGATCTCCTTTTCCTTGATGGTCTTCGTAGTTCAGTGGACAGGATAAAAAATAATATCCCAGCTCAGTGTCAGCATCTGGAATCTTGCCAAACCAGTCAAGGAGAGAAAATGAATCGCATTTTTATTTTTACTATGATGATTCCCCAGAGACTTCAGAAAGTCTGAGGATAAAGAGTGGGAGCTGAATTATATCTGTCTTGATCTTTTTGTTAGGCTGTAGCAAATGAGTCTGGACTGAACTTCATCTCTGTGAAAGGTCCTGAACTGTTAAATATGGTAAGTTTTTTGCTTATGGCACCTTGGCCTCTGCTGTTCATTGAATTATTGGCTAAAGCCTGGGACAAGTGAGAATCCTAACCGTTACATAGATGATAGTTTGCACAACAAAAATTGCATTGTATAACCTCTTCCTCGTTCTTCTAGCCCTTATGGCAGGCAGGTTGCTCTCTAGAGCAGTGGTCTCCAACTGTTTTACGCACAAGATCGCTTTTTGAATTTAAGTGCAATCCAGGACCTACCCCGCCCTGCTCACTCCATCTCCTCTCCCTCTGTCACTCGCTCTCCCCCACCCTCACTCACTTTCACTGGGAGGGGGTGTGGGCTCCGGGCTGGGGTGAAGGGGTTCGGAGTGTGGGAAGGGGCTCCGAGATGAGCCTGGGGCAGGGGGTTGGGGTGCAGGAGAGGGTGCGAGTTGCAAGCTCTGGGAGGAAATTTGAGTGCAGGAGTGGGCTCCGGACTGGGGCAGAGTGTTTGGGTACAGGAGGGGGTATAGAGTGCTGGCTCTGGGAGGGGGCTCAGGGATGGGGCAAGGGCTCGGGGTGCTGGCTCAGGCCTGGGGGTTGGGATGTGGGAGAAGTGCGGGCTCCTTCCGGGCGGCACTTACCTCGGGTGGCTCCCTGTTAGTGATGCAGCGAGACTAAGACATGCTGTCTGCCTGCCCCGGCCCCACGCTGCTCCTGGAAGCAGCCAGCCCTCCCCTGGGCGCGGGGGGGAAAAGGGAGGCATATGGCTCCAAGCACTGCCCCTCCCTACGGGCATCATCCCCGCAGTTCCCATTGGCCATAGTTCCCTGTTCCCAGCCAATGGGAGCTGCAGGGGTGGTACTTGCAGGCAGGAGCAGCATGTGGAGACCCCTGCCCCTCCACCCCAGGAGCCCTGCCCTAACCCCACTGCGCCGCTGGACTTTTAGTGGCTGGAGATCACAATCGACTTGTCAGAGGCTCCAGGATCGATCAGTCGATCGCAATCTACTGGTTGGTGACCACTGCTCTAGAAAGAGGAAAGAAGAATTTTAGGTGGCTTAGATCTGTCCCAGTTCAAACAACCTCTCATGGTAAAGAAAATGAGGCCGTGGGGGGCCTGGTGAAGTAGCCAGTTACTTCCATCTTTGCCAGTATGTAAGAAAGACTAAGGACAAATTTTCATTCTTAATGGGAGCTGTAGGTCCTCAGCATATCTACAAATCAGGCCACCTACCTAAGCAAACTAACTACTAAACTAACTTGAGGCAATCAAGCTTGAAAATGTTATCAAAACTCATTCCCAATCTACTTTTAATAGAGGTTTAAACATCAGAAAAGATGTCAATGTTCAAGATATGTTGCTTAAATGTCACTGCTTTTTATGATCAACGATTAACACTAGTTTGAAGCTTCAGTCTCTCATATTTCTGAGCACTGGGCTTAGAAACACTTACAGTAATTAAATTTTAATATGTGCTACAGTTGATTCAAAGTGAGAAGTGTGTTGAGCACAATGGCTTCCGCCTTAGTTTTTCAAAGCAGAGTTGGAGGAGTGTAACACTTAACTGCTTATCGGTAGTGGGTGAAGTAAAACTAGAAACAATGGATTTGATTGATTGTCCTGGGTTTC
Source organism: Lepidochelys kempii (assembly GCF_965140285.1). NCBI lineage: Eukaryota > Metazoa > Chordata > Testudines > Cheloniidae > Lepidochelys > Lepidochelys kempii. The sequence continues at coordinate 160,363,443 of NC_136382.1, forward strand.
CTAAAGTCTGCTGAAAGAGATCCCCTTAGGCAGGGAAAGAGAAATCCGCCATAGTGGGGATCCCTGTCTCCTTAAGTGCAAAGAGAAACTGTTTGACTCCTGAACTCTGAGAGTTTTGAAGATAAATGAGTGCCAAGTGTAACAATGGTAAATGAACATGTTTGGAAAAATGAAACATTCCTATTCAGAATTTGAACAAATTTTTTTACAAGTAATGACTGACTGCTTTTGAGTGAACCTCTCACTTCTATTTCAATTGTTCCTTTCTATATTCATATTATTACAATATGAACTTCAGATGATGCAAATCTGTGGATGACTCTGATAACTAAAATGATGTGACCGGCTGAAGATCCATGAAGGTTCTAGTGAAGAATTTAACTATTAATTCTTAGTCAAAACACCACAGATATAATTTTTTTTTAAAAAAGGGGGGGATTCTTGCCTGTTTGGCACTGAAGCTGTGTTGCATGTAACATTTTATCAAATGTGAGCATGTGTAACTGAGAGACATCACAAAGATAAACAGTTCAGATGTAAATTTGTCCCCAATTAAAAAAAATGATGTGGCAGACTTAAATGGAGTGAACTGGCAACCCTCAAATTATGGGTTAAATTGGGGTTGTCAGGCAACATGTAGATGTCTCACGTAGTTTCATTGAGCTTTGTCTTGCTTATTTCAGTATGTTGGTGAAAGTGAGCGTGCTGTACGTCAGGTATTCCAGCGGGCCAGAAATTCAGCCCCTTGCGTTATATTCTTTGATGAAGTTGACGCTTTGTGCCCTCGGAGATCAGACCGTGAGGTGAGTCTGAAAACACCTCCACAAGTAACTTCACTCGGTTTTGGATTTCAGAGTAGGGAGTGTATTGTGTAAACTGTCAAATACTGTCTCATTGGTCCCTTCCTCAGAGACCATTCAGTCTGCTGTCTCCCAGAAACAATAATTCAATTTCAGGGTTGCCCCATAGATTTAAGCCAAAGATAAAAATGCAAGCACCAAATATGGAATTGGGTATGATACCTACTCCTGCTGATCTCTGTGCTCATAGGTATATGCAAATCGCTCTTGGATTATGGAAAATTCCTCCAATTGAGATATGTTAGTTTGGGAGTCGCAATATCTCTTGTCACTGGAAAGCCATAATGGAAAATAGTTTGCAGTTTAGTGTCGTAACTGCAAAATCGGGCCAAATCCTGAACCCTGTTTGCAGTAATGATGGGAACAGAAGCTCCTTTTTGTCATGTATGCTGAGTCTGTGCTGGCCCAACCAATAAAGGAACTGTTTTATGGCAGGAGCAGAGTGGTATATATGGCCTTCATAGCTGCTTCACCAGAGGAACCCATCTGTCTTGATTGCCTTGTGGAAGAGAAACTTGAGCATTGTCCACATGTGGAATTAGCTCCTATTTAAGTCATCAGTGTAGCTGCACCAGCACAAATTCCCATGCATACAAGGAAAGCAGCAATTTGCATTGGTGGAGTTGATGCCTGCTTGAAATCAGAGTTCCACCAGTGCAAATCGCAGCTTTCCTCATATAAGCTAGGGATTTGGGCTACAGCAGCTACACCAATGGCTGAAATTAGGCTAATTTTAAGTGTAGAGCACAACTTTGTTTGGATGAGTACAGACATGTTGCTATATAGATGTTCAAAGATGGAGCCCATTTGAAGTTTTCTACAGCTACCTGGAGCTTTCATGCCCTCTGTGTAGCCATGGAGTCACTGTGTCTGTGCATTGTCATCGGTGGGTTGGGCAGAGTGCAACTCCTTCCTATGGGTAGGAAGGAGGGAGTTTGAGCAGCTTGCCTCTAAGTACCCTGTTCCTACCCCATCTTCAGAAAGTGCAGAGATTTATATTGTTGCAAAGCACAGCTAGGCTGATGAGTCCCTGCCAGGCCTGCGCTGTGAACTCTATAGGACTTGGATTTGGGGCCCAAATCAATATAAACGCTATGGGCCTGGTTCATTTTGTTACTCCAGTTTTTACATTGGTGTAGCTTCAGTGAAATTACATCAGCATAAAACTGGAGTAATGCAGTAGTGAATCAGACCCTAGTTATGTATAGTTCCTCAACATAATTTTAAGAACTCCCTGTCCTACGGTTATCGAGCTCAAGGAAACTGGTGCTGTTTTGCCTACTATGCTCCAGTATCAGAGCTATAATTCTTGTGGTGCATAGTTGGGATTCTTATCATCTTAGGTGTTTCCATTTGCTCTTTATAATAATGTGTGTGTTTCTACCATTGATTGGATTATCTGTCAAATCTGGACAGGTTGATGGTTTTGTATATTTAATTTCTGAATAAAATTATAAATCTTAAAACAACCAACTAGACATCTGCAGAATCACCAAACAACCTCCTCTTGTAATTGAGCCCTTGTCCCCTACCCCCCATACCTCTCCACCTATTCTTCCTTGTCATGTCTACTTACATTTGTGTGCTAATAGAGGCATATTTCTAGCCATTGCTCTTAGCCTAACTTTCATGAAAAGCAAAGTTCAATAGGATTCCACTTTTTTAAGAGAGGCTTATAAGTCTACTTCTGCTAATAGAATCCCTGTCCAAGATCTTGTAATTTTAAAGCATGTGTTGAGTAGTATACAATAGAGTTTAGAACAGTAGTAGCTATAATGGGGATGTTAGTACAGTAGGACCTCAGAGTTATGAACACCTCGGGAATGGAGGTTGTTGATAACTGAACAAAACGTTATGGTGATTCTCTCAAAAGTGTGCTACTGAACATTGACTTAATACAGCTTTGAAACTTTACTATACAGAAGAAAAATGCTGGTTTCTTATTTTTTTAGTAGTTTGTTTAACACAGTACTGTACTATGTTTGCTGCCTTTTTTGGGAGGGTGTCACTGCTGCTGTCCGATTGTGTATGTGTCATTCCAAATGAGATGTGTGGTTGACTAGTCAGTTTGTAACTCGGGTGTTCCTAACTCTGAGGTTCTACTGCATTTAATTATGAGTTGAGTTGAGCTGGTCAAAATGTATTTGGTTTAGAAGTTTAATTGGGCAGGGCTCTCAAAGCCTATGTATATGTGGTTTTTATTGTCTATACTTAAGCAAGACAAACAGAATGGCCGGTGGTTCAAGCGGCGAGTGCTTCACAGGATAGCATAGTCCTAATTTTTTTTTATTTAATGAGGAGGAGGCGGCTTGTCACCTCTTACATAGGAGATGTGTGCCAGGTGCAAAGGTGGCGTGACACATGAAATTGGGTTGGTGGTGAGCAAAGGAGATGAGGGAAGTGGTCAGGAATGAATCTTGATCAAAGTGCTGCGAGAGAAGCATAATCTTGGAGTGGTATTTTGGAAGACTAATAAGTACTTTTTTCTGTATTTAAATGATTCACTTGCTTGCTTTCTCAATTTTGCTGGAACCACATTATTGTTTTCAGGCAGGTGCCAGTGTCCGTGTGGTAAACCAGTTGCTAACAGAGATGGATGGTCTGGAAAATCGTCAGCAGGTTTTCATTATGGCTGCTACCAACAGGCCAGGTGAGAAACAAAAAACAAACAAACATGCTTGCTTTTTTTGCCACAAAGGGACTCTCGGGTTTAAAAGAATATATTTTAAAAACAAGTACTTTTTATTTGTGTTTCTAAAACCACCTTAACTTACTGCAACTGAAACTACTTTCACTATTTAACTCTTCACCATTTATGTTTACTACTTATGTTTCTCTCTGCTTGAACGATGAAGAGTCATTTTCTGGTTCTCATTTACTAACAAAATGATGCAAGGTTTGGGTTGCAAACACTGCAGGAGATGTGAACTCAAACACTATTTCATAGAGAAGTCAAGAAAACATTTCTACATGAAGGTTGTTTTAAAACCTTAATTTATATAATCTTCTTTAAGGCTTAATTGACTGTGACACTTAAAGCAGGTGTGTTGTCTTGCTTGTATTTTTTGTTTGCATTCTTTAATATTCAGAGGAGGTCAGGTGACTTTCAACTAACCTTTTTGTGTACATAAAAGCACAGTGGTTGTTCAGAGTAAGACCCTGGCATAGATCAAGTTTCATGCAGATAGAGGTCTATTCCAAGTTGTCACAAATAACAGGATGTGAAATGAAGTTAACTTGTTCAGATATAAAGCTGTCTCAGTTGGTTCCTGAATCAGAGCTTATTGAGGTCAATGGAAAAATTGCCATTGACTTCAGTGGGCTTTGAATTAGGTCCTTGGAATTTAGAAAATAAGATTAGAAATAGTGCACACAGTGCATGCTCCTTTCTGCTTATATTGTTTACAGCTCATCTGTGTAGTTTAGGTTTATGGCTTTGTATATATTATACCAGATTTTCCATATATCATCTCCTCGCTCCACTCCAGTACCTTCCTTCTCTCCCCTCTTCACCCCTCCCCTCCGCCCGAAAAAAAAAATTATTCTCAAGAACCCTAGCATGCTCTATTTTTTCAGTTGCCTTCCTCTCATCCTGGACATGTTTCTGTTTCTGACCACTCTGTCCCCATTGTTTGTTGACTCCTGAAATCTTGGGGTATGTCTACATGGCAAGCAGAAACCTATGGTAGCAAGTCTCAGAGCTCAGGTCTACAGATTTGGGCTCGCGCTGCAGAGTTTAAAAATAGCTGTGTAGACGTTTGGGTTGAACCCTCAGGCTCTGAAGCCTAGTGCCCTAGGCTCAGCTCAAGCCCAAACATTGACACAGCTATTTTTAGTACCACAGTGCAAGCTCGAATCTGTAGACCCGAGCTCTGAGACTTGCTGCCATGGGTTTCTTCTTGCTGTGTAGATGTACCCTGGGTGATTTTCATATATGCTAGCAACAGCTTCTCCACTTAATACACACAAAACTGTCTCTTTTTTTTTTGTTTCAACATGACACTTCTTAAAACTCACTCATTACATTATTTGTATAATAGAATCGCTTATCGACCAAACTGAGGCCAGGGTCTCATTCTGCTAGGGATTATACAATCAGAGTAAGAGGCATTCCTTGTCCTGAAGAATTTTCAGTCTCAATGGACAAGGCAAAGAGTGGGTACAAAGAGAGAGAACTTAGAATGAACAATATGAAGGTCTGCAAATGCTGTGTGTGTTCTGCAGTTCTTTCGGTGTTTGTGGTTTTTAATTTGAGTGGGGTTTTGTTACGAAGGAATTAGATAAATAGAGACAAAGGAAGGGAGAGGGAACATTGAAGAGATGGGGATAAGGTACCTGGGGAGAAGGCGACCAGGCAAGGCATAATGAGTAAAGCTGAAGTAAAGAGACAGGGAGGGTGGGAAATGGAGTGAAATCCAGTCAAGGTAGGCGAAAGAATGTCCAGAATAAAACCTGAAAAAAGCAGTCTGGTCTCATCGGTGCCCTACGATCCCTTCTGCAACTGCTTGTCTCTGCTCCTTCCAGCTGAGTTTCTGGTATCTCTTCTCTGAACTCATGGCTGGGTGGAGGGATGGGGCAGCACAGGCCATGGTGTATCCCCAAAGGGAGGCTCTCCCATGCATGATTCTGGGTCTGAGAGTGCTTGAAGGAGGGGTAATTCCAGAGGGGTCTCACAGCCATACAAAAAGGGGTCGGGGCAGCTATCTCTTGAAACTACATGTCTGCTCCAGTTACAGTTGTAATCCCCACTTGGCACTATGTTTTATTATGCTGTTGAAAACTTTTGAGCAAGTACTTCTTATTAGACAATGGGGGCATTCCACCACACCATCACACCTTATATCTATCAATCGAACTTCCTGTAACTGTCAAAGCACACTTTAAATTTTCGGTTTTTTGTCTGGTAAATTGTCAAATGTCCAGACTTAAAGAACAGGCATATCATCTGCCTGTGCCCCTACAATGTTAATCCCGCCAAACAGAGAACCTCTTACTTGGTATAGGTTCAGTTCAGTACCACATACCTTTAGCACTAGATAAATAATATTGGAAATCTGTTGTTTGAAATGAAATATGCAATCTGGATCCAAAAGGGCTTTCTCACTCACTATGAACAGTCTCCCTCCGAATGTGAATTGTGGGGTGAAGGTATTTTGGCAGTGTACATGCTGCTGTTCTGAAGAGCACAGGTTTGCATTTCTTCCTGCTGAAGAGTACAAATACTTCTACAGTTCTGCTTTAATGGCTTCTTTCAGGTCATATTCATGTTCCCCATAGGCTTGGCTGCCTTCACTACTCCTTTGTCTAACTGAAGTGATTTATCAGCTGTTACCTGCATGCAGTGCATCCACTGGGCACCAAGGCAGGTTCCGTACTTGGAATCTGCTCCTGGAAACAATCAGTACTTCCTGAGTATAGCTAATGAACTCCAAGCAAAGGCTATTAGAAAAGTGCACTCTATGACTGGTACATTATTTGCAGTTACAAAAGGGAACTTATGACTTGGGGGCACATAGTAACTTTTTTTCCCTAGCACCATCTCTCTAGGAGACTGTTTAAATTACATAGAGGCTGTTACCTCATTGTGCCCATTGACGACAATGGGAGATCTTGAGCACTGGATCAGGCCTTTAATTCCCTTACAATGCATACATAGAGCACTGAATAAAGAATGCTGCAGGATGTAATTTCACAGTGTAAAATACTCAGTTTATGTATGATCACTTAAAGATAATGACCAGCTAATATTTTGGATGCAGAAAGAAACACATGCATGAAGATGTTAGACTTCTTGGATGTGTTACAGCTGGGAAAAAAATAGGATTAATAGATGAAGACATCTTGGCAGAATTTACAAATCTATTATTGTATGTACAGAACCTTGAAATGAGCTTTTTGTGCCCAAAGCAAGTATTTAATAATGAGTTTTTAGGAAAATTGAGACCTCTAGCTCATCAGGCTTCATGGATGAATGTATTACATGGCATAAAACCCATTTATTTAAAGTGTATTTGGTGAAAAGATCTGGAATTCATGTGAGAAATGAACCAAACAAAGAAAATGAGCTATCATAGTTACTTAGGATGTGATCCTTAAACTGATGCAGTTCAAAATGTTTAATAGATTATTCTGACTCTTGTGGAATTGAGAGAAGCTCTGTTGGAATTGCTCAGAGAAAAACAGACAACTGTGAATACACAATTTGAAGTTGTTCAAGAATCCAAAAATTCTAGCTTACTATCCTAATGGTAGAAAGATCACACAATTTTTTTTCTGGTCTCTTCAGTTTTATGTATCATGGCAGACTATCACGCCTCCAGTATAGTTATGGACAAATGGTTGCTACTTAGGCCTTGTGCACATACAGTTTGTTCTGCTTTAACTATTCTGGTATAGTTAAAGCAGTGCAACACCTTCTCCCCTCGTGTGGATGCAGTTTGCTGGTATAAAGGTTCTTTATCTTGGTATAGTTCCTCCCATATGCAAAAGGGAATAAGCTATGCAGATACAGATTACCTTTATACTCGTATAAATGCAACCACACTAGGGATTGTACCAATATAACTATTGTTTGGGGGGGAAATGACACCCCTAACTGAAATAGTTATACTGGTACAAAATCTGTGTGTAGAGCAGGCCTTAGTTTAATAGTATCAGTATTGCCCAGACATAAAAGTAAGACTGTAACTTCCTTTAATACTGTAGAGCTGTTGGTAATGGAGACACATACTGAACTTTTGTAAAAACTTTTAAAATATAAAGCCCTTAGGAACTATCTGATTCCTACTTTATGTAGAGAGAAGGATTTATTCTTCACCAGTCCTGTGAAATCTGTAATGATGATGGCGTCACATGCTAAGGGTTCTGAAACAGGACTTCCAACTTCCCCTTAAATACAGGATGTTTCTGAAGTTCTTGTTGCACATACCAAATGACCTTGATGAACTCTCTTAAATCTTTCTCATTACTGCCATAATATCAGAGATTCGATACCCTAAACTTAATTGTATCTCTTTCCTTTTGTATGTGGAACCAAATTCCAACTGTCTAGTTAACCTAAAGAGAATTAAGCCTTAGCGCTCCCAGAATTTCAAGAAATTCAGAGAATGCAAAAGAGGCAGAGTGCTATCTCAGGTAAAGGTCTTTAAAGCTCAGATGGGGTCAAATAATTGTACTGTGTTTTCACTCCACTACCTTCCCAGAATCTGGGATCAAAGACGTCGGTCATGTCTGTGCTACAAAGTTTGGTTGACAAAAGGTACAGCCCCTGAAGTTTGTGTATTGCTCTGGCGCATGTACACTTGGCTGCTTGTGTCAGCACGGCACATACTAAGAGTGCTTGCGTTTAATGTAAAGTGTGGCACGCCCTGAGTAGGTTCCTCACTGTGCCCCGCACTACCATCCAGTGCGATCCCTTTTGGGACATTTTTGCAATGCTTTGTGGCACAGTAGCAAGTGGCCCAGGGATTTGTGGGAGATAAGGTCAAGTTCCCACCATGCCACTTTCTACATCCCATCATACTTTTCACATCCCCGAATTTTTGCTCCATTTTTAAAAAAAACTTTCTCATAGTCCACACGGCACTTGTCGGTATCCACCATCTCTCTGACAGAAGCATGGAGCCTGCAGACCTCAGCACAATTCTCTTGTCTGTTGCTAATACAGGATGCACAATTCTCTAGTATTTGTGCAGCTTGAGGGTGTATTGCTGCAGTTGGGGTTGTGGTGAGCATGATGCAGAGGTGTTTGAGCACAACTGGATGCTGATGGACACTAAACAAAATGCTAGGTTGCTGATGGCGTTCACAAAGCAGCTCCACGTGGCAAAGTGCCATTTCTGGACCCAATAAATGAGCACTGATTGGTGGTTTGGATAATAATGCAGGTTTGGAACAGCAAGCAGTGGCTGCAGAACATTCGGATGCAAAAGGCCACATTTCTGGGGCTGGGTGCCAAATTGCCTCAGCCCTCTGGTGCAGGGACACCAAAATGAGCAGCGTTGAAAGTGGAGAAGCAATTGGCAATCACGCTCTGGAAATTTGCAACACTAAATTGCTGTCAGTCACTGGGCAATCATTTTGGAGTTGGAAAATCTACATTGTGACCCAAGTGTGTAAGGCCGTAAAATGTCTCCTGCTACACAGGACTGTGATTCTCAGTCATTACTGTTACTCTTCTTGGAGGTACCCAGGGTTGTGAGGCACTTTGCTACCACCTGCCCTTAGCATGAGGAAGCCTTGTGCTTGTCATGCGTCAGCCCCCTGACTCCACCGGCCTCGAGCAACACAAGCATCCTCCCACCCCCAGCCTCCACTGTTCCTCTACATGTTAGCAATTGGATGCTCCAATCTCTGAGCATAGCCCTAGAGTATCCTTCTCCTATTCCACTGGACACTTAAAGATTTGAGAAGTAGCAAGTCAGAATATTGGAAACAAATGGTAACATGTAAAATAAAATCATAACACTCATTCTAAAGCCTAGATCATTACCAAGATACTCTCCTGTCTACTGAAGTTTAGCTCACCCAAAACCTTTGCAGCATTTTCCAGACAAAACATTCTGACAGTTTGTCTCTTCGGTAAAAGATCTCAGGCATCTCTTGGTACCCTTAGATACATCAGGACAGTTCTTTGTTCTTTTTCATAAACAGGACACCCTTGTTTTTGTTTTGTTTTTGTTCTTCCCCATGGTCTCCCTCTCTTGTTGACCTTGCAATCTTTTAATTAGCATCTTGCACCATATGCAGATAGTCTTATGTTTTGTGACCAGAAAGGGAGATAAGTGTGTGCAACTTCCTGCTTGAAAGGAACCTGCTTAATACATCGCTGCTTGATTACCTGCCTTAAGTTCAAGACTTTGAGAACATAGTTTCCAGAATAGGTACATAACTTCTTACATGTTATTCATATACACATTTTGAAATGATTGACGATCAGTGGGCTACTGGCTTTTGGTAGAGACTTTACATGTCACCCTTTGGTAAACTATTGTACATATGCTTGATCCAGGGGACTCTGTAAAACTCTGTGCATCTCCTGTGCCCTCTTCCATTTGGTCACATGCTGTCTACTAAACTTTGTGGTGTAGCCCAGGCCTTAGTTTACAAGAACGTCAAGAATCATTGCTATAAGTAGGGTTTGAATTGTTCCAAAATTCTTTAGAAACCATTGTGGATTTTGGTCTGCAATAATTAGTAACCTGTCTCATTCTATTGAGTATATTAAATTTATCCACAAACCTTGTTGACTCTTGTCCTAGCTCTTTAGGTAGCTCTGTCATGTAGTTATGTTCTCTGTTGTGTAAGTGCATTTTGTAATTTGCGTGGCGTGAGATACTTATGGAAAAGGGTTGGATGTTATCCAAAATGATTAAACAAATGCTGAGCACCACCTTAGGGGGTGTGTTTGAACATTGAGTAAATTTTTCTTTCCCCATTACAGAAGTGTAGTCATTCAGGTTCTCAGGATCATTGAAGGGCCAGTGACTGAAAAAAGGGGTAAGAGGAAGTATAGACTAGTAGTTAAAGCAAGTGGGTGGGCGTTAGAGCTGAGTGTTTTACTAGACTTTGTCACTAACTTATTGTGTATCCTTGGACAAGTCACTTAACCTCTCTGTGCTTAACCTCCTGTTTTGTAAAATGGGAATCATATTTACCATATAGGGGACTTGTGAGGCTTAATTTAATATTTGTAAAGCACTTTGAGATCTTCAGATGGAAAGTAGAATAAAAGTGCATAATGTGGACTGTTTGATACCATTGCACTGAAAGCAATTCTTAGCTATTGGAATGACTTCTTGTCATCTGTTCTTAATGTGGCATAACTTTCCCCATAACACACACACACGTAGCAGCTGGAAAGTGTATTTGTGCCAGAAGAGGCTAATGTTGTTGACAGCACTGTGCTTAGAAGAATAACGGGAAAAAATGCAGGACTGGGCACCAATCTTGGCTAACCCTTCTCTTGCCTGATGAAGAGTCTACAGTACATCACTCTTCAGTCTGTGTCCTTCCACCATTATACCTGCAGTAGCTAACACCACTAGAGGTATGTCTGTGTGCCATGGCTATGGATGTACTTCCTGTCCTTTTTCCTGACTGTGATAGCCAGCTACAGTAATACCTGACTATGATGTCATCCAATAAATTTCCTTAGTCTGTGATTTTAAAGAAACCAGGGTTCTTCAGCAATAGGGATAAATTGCCTGTGCCGCCTTACCCATCACATCTACATCTAGCAGCAGATTTCTCCAACTCCTCAGTTCACAAGAGGTGAATTTATGGCCATTAACCACTTGGGGACATCTGAATGCACAGTCTGTGTATTAAAATGGATGCATGACTGCTGTATCTTGGTGAAACGCTGGTTTGTTGATGGTATTGCTAGAAGAAAAAGGTGGTCAGCACATCTTTGACCTGTTTATTTCCTTTTATATCACAGTTTTCTCTCAGAGGTGAAGGGTATTTAAGACACCGAATGTAACTGTAACCTTTGCACAAAACAGAGTACAGTTCTAAATCCAGGATTATCAGTAGTAATAGTAAATTATGGTAGCATGCAAATGCCTCAGTCTCCTTTGGGGCTCCACTGTGATAAGCACTGTACAAACACAGAAAAGAGAGTCTACCCCCTGAAGAGCTTATATCCTGCTGGATTCCCTTCTTTATTGCATCACTTTAGGCTGGTATGAACCTGTCTTGCACTTCTCATAATTTTTCACACCTCTGAATTTTTGTTAGTGCATATATGAACTATAAGGGTATTAGGATCTTTGTCTGGATTAATTGATCTTTTCCAGGCTTTTTAATATTAGGTTTTCTTAATTGTAACATTAGTATGTAGTTTGTAATAGCTGTGTTTCCTTGCATCCTTTCTCAACCTTCCTACCTGCCTGCAAAGAAATTTATATTTTTAATAAATACCTTTAGACTTTAATAATCTTGTATGCAAAGTGGCCCCCATTACTTGGGTGTTTGAGCACCTAACAGTCTGTATTGTATTTATCCTCAAACACTTCTGTTAGGTATGGCAGTGCTATTATCCTCATTGTACAGCTGGGAAATGAAGGCAAAGAGAGAGGCTAAGTGACTTGGCTGTGGTCACACAGGAAGTGTGTGGTGGAGCTGAGTCTATCCCAAACCTGAGCCTAGAGTCCTAACTATTGGACCATCTTTCCACTCTTACTACAATAGGATTTTAGTATTTATGGGCTGCTGCTGTGATTGAAGACTACATATATGCTGGTGGTGCTTAAAAGCTCCCATAGATTCCAGCAGTACTTAAAAACAGTGAATGGGCTCTTGCGAACATTTGACTTCATGAAGGATTCCAGTTTCTCTCATCTCAGTGTTCATTTCTCTCCCAAGGCCAAACAAAATCTGGAGTCCCTTGTCTGCACTGCCTCTCAGGAGACCAAGGTCATGTGCTGCTTTGCAGCTCCATCTCATATTTTGATATGTTCAAAGAACATATCCTCTCCTCTGTTACCTTCCAGAAAAGTAAGATCCTATAGCAATGCAAATGAACAATAAAAAGGAGGATTGTTTATAAGAATGTGTTTTCACCTGCATAGCTATACTTTGCCAAGATGAACATTGATTTTTAATTTACCTTTTATATTACTTTAAACATTTTTGGCTATAGTTGATTTGGCGAGAATTTTTGCCTTACCCCCAAGAGAACAAGCTGAAAATATTTTTTCGTTTTGTGAATTAATGTGGAACTCCCTTGTTCAGCTATGTCAGCACCCTCCAACCATTCAGTCTCTCTCTTTCTGTTTTTTTAACCTGATTGGTATTAGGTACCACTGAAATGGTATTTTAAAGACACACTTCTCGTATTGCATCTAATTTCAGGATTATATTTTGTCTTCCCCTCCGCAGACATAATTGACCCAGCTATCCTACGCCCTGGCAGACTGGATAAAACACTCTATGTGGGTTTGCCACTACCTGTGGATCGACTTGCTATTTTAAAGACCATTACCAAAGTGAGTATTTGGAAAGAGATCTATACTATGAGAGGTCATTCTTCTTCAAGTGACTGGTCGTGTGTATTGCACAGTAGGTGTGCATGTTCGCCACATACATTGGGGCTGGAAGTTTTTCCCCTAGCAGTACCCGAATGGGGAGCACGACTGCGCCCCCTGGAGTGGCGCCTCCATGGCGCAGTATAAGGGGAGCCGCATGCTCCCCCCACCTTCAGTTTCTTCTTGCCGCCAGCGAAGGTGCGTCGGAACTGCCGTGCTCCAGCTTAGCTGTAGCTTGTCCCCAGAACTTTTCCGTTCGCTTAGTGCTAGTACCTCTTGTTAGTAGGTTCTTTCAGTCAGTTCAGTTAGCTAGAGTACCTGGGCATGGGGTATGCCCCAGGGCATGGGGTATGCCCCAGGCCCTGGGCTTCAAGTCGTGTGACACTTGCAGGCGTTCTATGCCAAGAAGTGACCCGCACACGGATTGCCTGTGCTGTTTGGGTGAGACTCACATCAGCGACCGCTGTAAGATTTGTAGATCTTTAAACCCTGAACAAAAAGGGAAAGAGACATTAGACTCCGGGCCATTCTCATGGAGTCAGCGCTAACCCCAGCTCTGGCGCGCTGTGCCTATTTGGCTCCGGGCACAGCAACTTCGGTACATGGTGACCCTTCGGTGCCTTCCACTAGCTGGCACCGCTCCCGATCTATGGGAAACAAGAAGCCAAGGAAAGGCCCATCGTCGCAGTGGCATCGAGACAAAGTAGGGGTAGAGGCTAGACCCATGTCGGGCAGCCCTCGTTCCCCTCCAGCCCCTAGGCCTCCGACTCATGTTGAGTGGAGTAGCCCGGCCACGTCAGGTCAGGCCTCTCCAGATGTCTGGATGCCTTCGATGCTGGAGGCCTTGCAAGCGGCTCAAGACATCATGATCATGCCAGTTCCGGAAGTGCCACCAGTGTCAGATCCTCGCTCCAGAGCCAAACCGCTGCTGGGCTCCCTGCAATTGCCCTAGCTCGGCACAGATCTTGGTCAGGAGACCGCTCCCGACCCTGCTCGGCGCCCAGCAATTGTTCGGGACACAGTCCTCGTGCATCGCCGTTGACGCCAACTAGACTGTCTGGTTGGGTGCCATCCAAATGGGGCTTCCGGCACCGCTCCACACCATGGAGCGATTACCGACATCACCGAGAAAGGCGTTGCAGACAGTCACTGAGTCGTCGGGGCTACCGCAGTCAGTCATAGCACGGGTGCCGTCGCCACTCCCGGTCAGACTCCTGCTCTCGCTCCCCACTGAGACACTGCCACTGCAGCTAAAGGCGTAGATCGCCAGCACCGCGGCCGTCAAAGGTCTGAGCGTCAGAGCAGATCGCGGAGCAGCAGCTCTGAGCGGTACCACGCCTCTGCGTCGGGGTCGCAGTCCCGTGGACGCTGTCACTCCAGGCACCGCCGTTCCTCCTGCGATAGCACCGGGTCACTTGTCAGCCCGACTTCCGCTCGCAGCCGCCCCTCCTTGGGTCAGCCTAGTCAAGCCGGCCAGCTGGTGCCACCAGTGCCGCAGCAAGGCAGTGGCACGGGACTCCGTGGCAAGGGCAGTGGTACCAGTGGGCACCGTGACCTTCGATGCAGCCCCAGGTGGGGGCTCGCTCAGTAACTGGAGCTTCAGAGGTGCCATCGGCCTTGCTCTCTAGGGCCCTGGGAGCTAAATCGGTGGGACATATGTCCTCGGCGCCACGCCCGGAGTCCGACCAAGGGGTGGACCCTCCAGTGCCGGCAGACACTCAGAGCTCCATGCCAACCTCCTCCCCAGCTCTGGATGACACAGTTGCAGCCCCTCTGCCCCACAAGAGGACTTCAGAGCACACCAGGAGCTCCTGAGAAAGGGTAGCATCGAGCCTTAACCTCCAAGCAGAGGAGATGGAGCGGCCCTCAGACTCCCATTTTAATGTCCTGTCCTCCCCGGTGCAGGGCAGGGTGGCTCTGCCCCTCCAAGAGGTAGTGGCATACATTTCGAATGCCCTGTGGCAAACGCCAGCTTCCCTGGCTCCCATTTCAAAGAAGGCAGAGTGCAAATATTTTGTACCCGCCAAAGAGCATGAATACCTTTACACCCACCCGGCGCCCAACTCCCTGGTGATCAAATCTGTCAACCACAGAGAGAGACAGAGCCAACCAGCTCCCATGCCCAAAAATAAAGATTCAAAGAGACTGGACTCTTTTGGTAGGAAGCTGTATTCATCTTCAAGCTTCCTGCTGCGGGTGGCTAACCACCAAGCTCTCTTGAGCAGATACAAATTTAACTTGTGGGGCTCACTGCCAAAATTCGAGGTCTCCCTCCCACAGCGAGACAAGAAAGAATTAAAGGTGCTGCTGGAGGAGGGTGTGGCTGCCACCAAAGCTGCCCTACAGGCGGCGTCAGATGCGGCGGACATGGCTGCTCGATCCATGGCCTCGGCGGTATCCATGAGGAGGGCATCATGGCTCCTGCTGTCCGGGCTGTCCACGGAGTCCCAGTCAATTATGCAGGATCTCCCGTTTGATGGCAAGGCCCTGTTCGCAGAAATGGACGCCAGGCTGCATGGCATGAAAGATTCCCGCACGATCTTGCAGACCCTGGGCCTTTATGTACTGCTGGCCAAAGCCAAGTTCAAGCCACAGCAGGCCGCTGCCCAGGCTTCTCAGCCTAGATATGAGCCTGCCTATAACAGGTCTAAGGACCAGAAGGGGCACCCTCAACGGTGGTCGCATCCTACCCCACAACCTGGGCGCCGGGGGTACCCAGGCAACTCCCGAGGGGACTCCCCATTCAATAAAGCTTCCCTTCCGCAATCGCTTATGTACTTTCCTCTCCTCTCTGAATGGTCGCAGCTAACCTCAGACCAGTGGGTCTTCAACACCATCTCTTGGGGCTACACGCTGCAGCTTGTCTCGCCCCCGCCCAACCACCCCCCATTCCTCACTGGTCTGTGGACCCATCACATGTGGACCTGTTAGAGCAGGAGATGGGCCGACTCCTCAGTCTGGGAGCTGTGGAAATGGTGCCCGGGGAGTTCAAGGGCAAGGGGTTTTACTCCCATTATTTGCTTATCCCCAAGGCAAAAGGGGGTCTCAGGCCTATCCTGGATCTGTGGGACCTGAACCAGTTCATGGTCGAACTCAAGTTCCGCATGGTCTCCCTGGCCTCTATCATACCCTCCCTGGACCCTGGCGATTGGTACGTGGCCCTGGGCCTGCAGGAGGCATATTTCCATATTCATATATTCGAGGGGCACAGATGCTTCCTCCGGTTCCTAGTGGGGCAGAACCACTATCAGTTCATGGTCCTTCCGTTTGGCCTATCCACTGCCCCCAGGGTGTTCACGAAGTGTATGTCGGTGATGGCGGCCTACCTCAGGCGCTGGGGGGTCCAGATCTTCCCCTACCTGGACGACTGGCTGGTCAAGAGCAGCTCCTGGTCGCAGGTGCGGGACTACGTGGCGCTCCTTCTGTCCACTTTTGCCAACCTGGGTCTGTTGGTAAACAAGGCCAAGTCAACATTAGTTCCAGTCCAGCGCATAGAGTTCATTGGGGCGCTCCTGGACGCCTCTACTGCCACGGCCTCTGTCCTGCTGGGCAGGTTCGAGACCCTGAAAGAGCTAATCGCCTCGGTCTCGAAATTCCCCATGACAGAGGCCAGGGTGTGTGTACAGCTCCTGGGTCACATGTTGGCGTGCGTGTATGTAGTACACCATGCCAGACTCCGAATGAGGCCCCTCCAACTTTGGTTGGCCTCACAGTTCTCCCAGGCCCAGGACAGTATGGACAAAGTGCTCACCATGCCCGACCCGGTGATCACCTCCCTACAGTAGTGGTCCTCCCCGAGCAACAGGCTCCAAGTGGTCCCCTTTCAGAACTTGGCCCCGTCACTGGAGCTAGTGTCCGATGCATCAGACCTGGGTTGCGGGGCCCATATGGAGACAGTTCAAACCCAAGGACTGTGGTCGACCACGGAGTTGTCCATCCACAAATGTCAGGGAGCTCAGGGTGGTACGCCTGGCATGTGTGGCTTTCCGCTCACACTTACAGGGCAAGATAATCAGGGTCCTCACGGACAACACGGCCTCCGTGTTTTACATCAACAGGCAAGGCGGGACCCAGTCCTTGGCCCTCTGCCAAGAAGCCCTTAGGCTGTGGGACTTCTGTATAGCCCATGACATCTCCTGAGGGCCTTCCACCTGCCGGGAGCCCGCAACATATGGGCCGATCATTTGAGCAGGGATTTCTCCTCCCAGCACGAGTGGTCTCTCCACTCAGAGGTGGCTCACCAGACCTTCCGAGTGTGAGGAATTCCCCAGGTGGACCTGTTCACAACAAGGCAGAACAATCGTTGCACCCGGTTCTGCTCCAGAGGGGGTTTGGGACGGGGTGCTATCTCAGATGCCTTCCTCCTGCCGTGGTCAGGCCAGCTTCTCTATGCCTTCCCCCTGTTTCCCCTCATCAGCAAGGTCCTAGAGAAAGTGAAGTTAGACAAGTCATGGGTCATTTTAATCACCCCGGCTTGGCCCCAGCAGCATTGGTACAGGACCCTCATGAGCCTAGTGGTGGCCCTGCTGCAGCCATTGCCTCTTCGCCCGGATTTGCTCTCCCAGAACCGAGGCCCTCTCTTCCACCCAAACTTAGAGGTTCTGCACCTCACAGCATGCCTGCTCAATGGCTAGGCGGGGAGGAGCGGACGTGTTTGGAAGGGGTCCAACGCGTCCTCCTGGAAAGTCGGCGGCTGTCCACAAGCTGAGCCTACTTGGCAAAGTGGTCCAGGTTCTCCAGGTGGGCTGTTGAGCAGGGTGTTTCCCTGACGGCCGCCCCGATTCAGCTTATCCTGGATTACCTCCTCCACCTTAGGACCCAGGGCCGCGCACCTGGTGGCCATATTGGACTTCCATCCGCCTGTGCAAGGTCGTCCGGTGTTCTCCTATGCTTTGACCAGATGGTTCCTCAAGGGATTGGACCGTCTTTTCCCATATGCTAGGTTCCCTGTCCCACAGTGGGATCTGAACTTGGTGTTGTCCCATCTCATGGGACCCCCCTTCGAGCCTCTGTCCACGTGCGCCTGGTCTCATCTTTCATGGAAAGTGGCCTTCCTGGTTGCCATCACGTCTGTCAGGCGGGTATCAGAGCTCAGGGCTCTGACCTCTGGACCCCCATACACGGTTTTTCACAAGGATAAGGTCTCCGCCTTTCACATGGGCCAGGGCATCTTCCTGCCTGTCCTCTGTCCCAAGCCTCACGCATCCAATGTGGAACACCTCCTCCACATGCTCGATGTGCGTAGGGCGCTGGCTTTCTACCTGGAATGGACTAAGCCGTACAGGAAGTGTTCACAACTGTTTATTGCTTCGGCTGAGCACATGAAGGGGCGGTTGATCTCCACCCAGCGCCTCTCTCGCTGGATCACCTCGTGCATCCGCACCTGTTGTGATCTGGCAGGAGTTCCCCACCACTGATTGTGAAGGCACACTTGACGCAAGCACAGGCCTCATCAGCTGCCTTCATGGCCCACGTCCCAATTCAGGACATCTGTAGGGCCACTGCCTGGTCCTCTGTTCACACGTTCACCTCGCACTATGCGATTGTCTCCCAAACCAGGGACGATGCCGGGTTTGGTAGGGCTGGGAATCTGTGAACTCCTACCCATCTCCAACAGATATAGCTTGGAATTGTTTACTGTGGAATACACATGAGCAATCACTCGAAGAAGAGAGAGTTACCTTTTTCCGTAACTGGTGTTCTTCGAGATGTGTTGCTCATGTCTATTCCACATCCCGCCTTCCTTCCCCTCTGTCGGAGTTGTCCAGCAAGAAGGAACCGAGGGTGGGGGGAGCACACAGCTCCCCTTATACCGCGCCATGGAGGTGCCACTCCAGGGGGCGCAGCGGTGCTCCCCTTTCGGGTACTGGTAGGGGAAAAACTTCCGGCACCGGTGCGTGTGGCAAGCACGCACACCTACTGTGGAATAGACATGAGCAACACATCTCGAAGAACACCAGTTACGGAAAAAGGTAACTGTCTTTTTTTTAAGTTGTGTGGAATAATACTATACAAACTACAATCACAGAAGAATTGCAGGGCCCAGTTTGACAAAACATTAAAATAACTGGTAATAAAGAGTAATTATAAGAAGCACCCAACTTTTTTTTTTTTAACATAGTAATTAAGGTTGATATGGACCAACAATAATAAGTGATCAAAAATTGCCTTACTTGAGAATTAAACTGAAAATGCTAGTTCCCATGTTATGTTCACAATTAGGACAAATTAATGGGATTCATTCCTTCATAAGAATGTGCATACAATGCTTTTGTATATCTGTTGGGTCTGCTATCTTTGTCACACCAAGGTGTTTGATGGTGGATTTATAAAACTTTAGACACAAATTCCAGCTATAGACCTTATTCAGCAGTAGTTATTTATGTGATTCCCATTGGGATCAATAGGAGACTTGGGTTTGCTAGGGCTGCAGGAAGAGGTAGATGTAAAAAAAAGATTTTTTTTAAATTGTGGATTCCATCTGTGGGTAGTGGCTTACTCTGCCCAGCATGAGCTCTGGATTCTGTTCCTGCTGCAGTGTGTTTCTCTCTCTTAGGTAAAGAGTACAGCATAACAATACTCTCTCAGTAATAAGATATGAAGAGTGTTTTGAATTATTCAGAAGCACCTCTTCCTTTTACTAAGGGACTAGTGTGTTGGTGGCTCTGAAAGAGTCCCGTCAAATTTCCTTGAATTGAAAAATTGGCTGAGGCTTGTATCTAAAAAAGGGATGGGACTTTAAAGACTCCACGAATGATGTGGAGGAAACCGTGAAAGAGGATTTAAAAAAAAAACAACACAAAAACTCCCTTGAAATTGTAGGCAGTGTTATGGTTGAATATATGTGGGCTATTAATAAATCTCATAATGGAAGGCAAAATGTGGAGAGAGATTGGAACATGTCTGCTTCTGTCATGACTCATGCAAGAGTCTGACTCCCACTAGGACTCTGACTTGCTTCAGATATATTTCTCACACGTTGTTCTTGTATAATAGCATTGTGGAAATAAGCCTCTCTCCATTTACTCAGCCTACCTGAAACAACCTAGTTACCTTGTCAGTTATTGGCTCTGAAGCCATAGAGGGGACTGTTCTTTGGGGTGGTTTTTTTTGTTTTTTTAACGAGTCAGTTTTGAGGACACATTATGGGGGATGGGGTTGTAATTTTAACAATTTCTTTTTAAAGGTGACCTGTTAAGTATCTCCTAAAAATTGGGCTTGTGCCATTTTTTGTTGTTGTTTTGTGGTATACAAAGAAGACCCCAAAAGCTTTTTGTAGGAAGAAAATGTTTTATTGTGGTTGGGCTTTACCTCCTCCCTTCTTGCCCTCCCCACCCAATTCAGCTGGAGAATTTATGGGGATCTTGGAGAAGTCTTGAGCTACTCTAATTCTTTAAATGATGGAAGAAAGGAATATTTTTTAAAGATTCAACACTCCCAAGTGTGTGTTAGGCATTGGAATTGAATATGTTTCGGTAGATACAAGTTTTAAACAGTCTGACTAAAAGTTCCTTCCCTGAGAGCCCCAGCCCTGCCGCATGGGGCTGAATTATAATTTTCAGGAAGTCATGGAGGTGTTGTAAAATCACAGCATCCGTGACTGACTCGTAGCCTAAATCATTGCACTAGTTTTCCAGTCACCATAAAGTCTTTAAAACTAGATAAAGACCTGTATTTCTAACGTAAAGAAACAACAACACACCTCTCCAGGTAAAGGTGATAGTATGTAGGAAGGTTGTGGGAGACATACCCTTTCAGGCCTTTTTTTTGCATCTTAAACAAAAAAGGACACAAGCCTTTTGCAGATTATATTTAAAGTACCTGCATCAAACTACTTTTTTATATGCATGTGTTCAAACTTGTCATACCCAAATACAAGACACATTCAGGATGGAGGTATGTGTCTTTGAGTGGGTGGCTCTCACCCATCCCTTTTCTGAGGTAGGGGGTGGGGTTGTGTTTCACTTCTAGAGCTCTAAGAAGCCCCTTGCTGTCTTCTCCCACACACTGTACACACCCTCCATCTAAACACTTTTACCCACCAGCGGAAGAGTTTGCCTGAAGCAATTGGGAGGAGGAGTTCTGAAGTGATGCAAAATGTTCCAGCCCTTCTGCCATTTGGAGGACTGAATGCAACATCTTGTTATCAAGCGCAACTCCTGCCAATCCAGGAAGCGGGATGCTAGGATACAGCTGTGGGGTTCTAATGCAAAGTTGATGCTTATTGGAATTGGAGATTGGAGACTGCTTGGAAATTTCTACTAATTCTCCATACCAAAACCTATTGAAAATGAGAAGATGATTTTGAAAAGCTAATCCTCAAGTTCAACCATAGGTTCAGACCTCACCATGGTCAACTCTGCCCTTCAGTCTTCCAAAGTAACTAACTTGAGGGCCATGCAGTTCACTGTAAAGATCCCATAGTACTTGTCATGTGAATGGAAGCTTGTCCCCAGCATCTCTGTTCAAAACTTCTCCTTCCCTGTACTATTCTGCATGTAGAATAGGTCAGTAGCTCTCAATCTTTCCAGTCTACTGTACCCCTTTCAGGAGTCTGATTTGTGTTGCGTACCCCCAAGTTTCACCTCACTTAAAAAGTACTTGCTTATAAAATCAGACATAAAAATACAAAAGTGTCACAGCACGCTATTACTGAAACATTGCTTACTTCCTTATTTTTACCATATAATTATAAAATAAATCAATTGGAATATAAATATTGTACTTACATTTCAGTGTATAGTATATAGAGCAGTATAAACAAGTCGTTGTCTGTATGAAATTTTAGTTTTTACTGACTTCGCTAGTGCTTTTTAAGTAGCCTGTTGTAAAACTAGGCAAATATCTAGATGAGTTGATGTCACCCCCTGGAAGACCTCTGTGCACCCCCAGGAGTACATGTACCCCTGGTTGAGAACCACTGGCATAGGTAGCTGCATTACAGTGGTGATATTGGGTGTAGATGGGATTCTTCAGATGAAAGGTCAAGTATAAATGTAACCACTTCTGAAAATTGAATTGTCCAAAATTTGCCTGCTGAGAAAAACATCATAATATGAAAAAGTAAGGCTGTTCCAATTATGACTCTCCTGTACTGTAAGACCACTGGGGTTTTTCTTTAAATGTTCAGCTGCTGGTTATATTGCATAAAGATGGACCTTCTGAGAGAAAGACTTCACAGAAAACAATTGGTTTACAAGCAAATATAAAATATCTATTGAGTAATCTCACTCCTAGGTTGTAGTGTTCCAGGCTGAATTATGTAGCCATGGAGAGTGGAAAATATTACATGTTAAAATAGGGGATAAGATGTTTTTTCAGCACATTGCAAAGAATTCAGCCATACATTCTGGATACATAAACCTGGAAAGTGTGGATACATGGACCCTTGTTTGAGCACTGACATTGTGCTCAACACTGTATAAAACATAAGACAGGTGTCATCACTATTGAGTTTACAATCTAGTTTAGATGCACATGGCACAATGGGTAATAGTACAAATTCAAGCTGGTACAGAAATCTTGCCATAAATCCAGTGTCTGTTCAGTCTGTGATTTTTAGCATCTAGCAGAGTTACGAACTTAAGCTCCGAGGCTCATCTTTTGAAAGCGTTATGCAGGTGTTCAGAACAGAGACACTGGACTTGTGGCTTGTTACAACAATCTGAAACCCACTAACTGCCTCTTCTTGTCCTAGGACTGCAGAGCTGTTAACAGGCTACTCTACCTTGAATGGTTTCTTAGAATATGTGCTACTTATGCTAAACAATCTGTTCCACCTTTCGTTTAGCTGTGACACTGGAAATACCTTTCCCAGGCCTGAAGAACCTAGGGGTGACAGTGGACGAGTATGAGTCAACAGTGTGCCCTTGTTGCCAAGAAGGCCAATGGCATTTTGGGATGCATAAGTATCCCAACAGATCGAGGGACGTGATCGTTCCCCTCTATTCAACATTGGTGAGGCCTCATCTGGAGTACTGTGTCCAGTTTTGGGCCCCACACTACAAGAAGGATGTGGAAAAATTGGAGAGAGTCCAGCGGAGGGCAATAAAAATGATTAGGGGTCTGGAACACATGACTTATGAGGAGAGGCTGAGGGAATTGGGATTGTTTAGTCTGCAGAAGAGAAGAATGAGGGGGGATTTGATAGCTGCTTTCAACTACCTGAGAGGTGGTTCCAAAGAGGATGGTTCTAGACTATTCTCAGTGGTGGAAGATGACAGGACAAGGAGTAATGGTCTCAAGTTGCAGTGGGGTAGGTTTAGGTTAGATATTAGGAAAAACTTTTTCACTAGGAGGGTGGTGAAACACTGGAATGCGTTACCTAGGGAGGTGGTAGAATCTCCTTCCTTAGAAGTTTTTAAGGTCAGGCTTGACAAAGCCCTGGCTGGGATGATTTAATTGGGGATTGGTCCTGCTTTGAGCAGGGGGTTGGACTAGATGACCTCCTGAGGTCCCTTCCAACCCTGATATTCTATGATTCTATGATAAGAAGAGCTCTGTGTGGCTCAAAAGCTTGTCTCTCTTACCAACAGAAAATGGTCCAATAAAAGATATTACCTCACCGACCTTGTCTCTCTAATATCCTGGGACCAACATGGCTACAACTATGCTGCATATGTTTCTCCATTATTTGATTTCAGTCTACTTCTTCCCCAGAAAAATTTCTCTTAAATAAAGCTGGAAAACATTTGGCTAACCAACATTGTTGACCTTACACCGTGCTTTAAGAATATCTGTATAAAGGAGGAGAGGAAGTAGAGACATAGTTCTGTAACACTTTATATCTGGGTGGGCAAACTTTTTGGCCTGAGGGCCACATCTGGGTATGGAAATTGTATGGCGGGCCATGCATGCTCACAAAATTGGGGGTTGGAGTGGGGGGGCGGGGTCAGGGTTCTGGCTGGGGGGGCGGGCTCTGGGGTGGGGCTGGGGATGAGGTGTTTGGGGTGTGGGGGGGGCTCTGGGCTGGGGCAGGTGTTTGGGAGGGATGAGGGCTCTGAGAAATGAGTTCAGGGTATGGGAGGGGGCTCCGCTGGGGCAGGGGGTTGGGGCCCATGCTGTGGGGTGGGGCTGGGTATGAGGAGTTTGGGGTGCAGGAGGGTGCTCCAGGCTGGGATTTAGTGGTTCGGAAGATGGGAGGGGGATCAGGGCTGAGGCTGGAGGTCGGGGCGCAGGAGGAGGTCGAGTGCAGGCTCTGGGTGACGCTTACCTCAAGCAGCTCCTGGTAGCAGCAGCTTGTCCTCCCTCCAGCTCCTAAGTGGAGGCACGGCCAGGTGGCTCTGCACACTGCCCCGTCTGCAGGCGCTGCCCCTGCAGCTCCCATTGGCTGTGGTTACCAGCCAATGGGAGCTGTGGGGGTGCCGCTTGGGGCAGGGGCAGTGTGTGGAGCCCCCTGGCTGCCCCTACGCATAGGTGCTGGAGGAGGCACACGCTGCTGCTTCTGGGAGCTACGCAGAGCCACAGCATGCATGGAGTGGGGCAAGCCCCTGACCCCACTCCCTGGTGGGAGCTCAAGGGCTGGATTAAAATGTCTGACTGGCCAGACGCAGCCAGTGGGCTGTAGTTTGCTCACCCCTGCTTTACATTAATCCAAGACCAAAGGGAACAACTGTGATTATCTCTGACTTCCTGCTTAATTTCCTTGAATTCCTGTTTGAAATACAGCACATATGGGGGGGGGGGGCAGGGAATCTTTATTTAAGTATTTCCAGTGATGATGAATCCAGTACAACCCTTGGTAAATTGTTTCAGTGATTAATTACCCTTACTATTAAAAATTTGCAGCTTATTTTCAGTC
This sequence comes from Lepidochelys kempii, assembly GCF_965140285.1. NCBI lineage: Eukaryota > Metazoa > Chordata > Testudines > Cheloniidae > Lepidochelys > Lepidochelys kempii. The sequence continues at coordinate 160,388,132 of NC_136382.1, forward strand.
TGAATTTGTCTAGCTTCAACTTTCAGCCTGTGTATCTTGTTATATACTTTTGTTTGCTAGATTGAAGAGCACTCCAATTATCAAATTTCTGTGGCCCACGTTCTTGTAGACTGTGATCAAGTTACCCCTTAACCTTCTCTGTGATCAGATAAATAGATTGAGCTCCTTGAGTTTTTCCCTATAAATCATGTTTTCCCATCCTGTATTCCTGTAGCTTTTCTCTGAATCCTCTCCAGTTTTTCAACATTCTTCTTGAATTGTGAACAGCATAATTGGACAGTCCTCCTCCTCTCTGTAAGGGTAATGCTGAACTTGACTCATCGAGCATCAGCACTAGAATTCAGCATCGTTTTCTGAATCAATTCAGTGTCAAATGGTTCTGCAGACCTTCATTCTTGTCCATTTCTGAGGTGTACTAATCCCCCGCTAATCAGGAAATTGTACAGCCTGACCACATGATCTTTGTGTGATAGTCACTTTGGAGGTTTCTTATTTCTAAAAAAATACCATTTCTTTTCTTCTCCCATCACTCCCAACTCCTTAGGATGGTACCCGACCCCCTTTGGATGTTGATGTAAACCTTGAAGAAATTGCTTATGATCGGCGTTGTGATTGCTATACGTGAGTGTCTTCTATTTTTAATTCTAATGCATGCAGTGAGAAATGTTTTACTCATGTTAATGTGTTTTACATTATTATTAACAGGAACGTTGGACTTGCTGACTCTCAGGGTTCAAACGCCTTTCCCTCTATTTCTGTCACTTACACTTGAAGTTTTTCCAGGGATTTTCTAAGACGTTGTAGATGGTACAGGTTTCCTCTTCCTACACAATAGTCTGGTGGTAGTGTATTGGTGGCCTAACTGTTGCCAGGGTGTGGTGGTGGTTTTTTGTAGACATCATGGGAAAGGAGAGTTTTAAGGAGAGTGTTGAAGGATAATGAGGTGGCTTTGCAGATATTTATGGGAAGCTCCATCGAAGCATGAGGGGCAACATTGGAGAGCACGCAACGGTGCTTATTTGAAAATTTAACAGTTGGGCAAAGAAAGCTGGCATCACAGTCTCAAGTGAATGAGAGATGATAGGTAGAGCGGGGATAGTTTGTTAAAGGCCTTGAAAGTGAAGACAAGCAGTTTGTCGGATGCAATAGAGAAGGGGGAGTCAATGGAAGGATGTGTGGAGAGGAGTGATGTGGTCAAAGTGACAAAAGATAGAAAAGTCATCTCTGCAGCAGCATTGTGAATGGATATCCGAGTGGCAAGACTGCATTTGTCAAAGCCAGAGGAAAAGGATATTGCAGTATTCAAGATGTGAGATGAGATCCTGGATGAAAGTTCAGGGCTGAGAAACTTATCAGATCCTTTCTAGCAGTGAATCTAACTCTATGAGATGGATGTGTATTTATAAATAAAAGATGAGGGTGCTGGGTGCTCCTGTTACAACTTGGCCCAGTCTCCCCCTCTGGAAGTGCTGCTGTAAATCAATTCCAATCCCCGGCCCATGTACTTCTAAGCCCCCTTGTTCTGGGTCCTGACTGATCACTGTTCTTAGCTCTGGGTCTCTCAGGCACACTCCCTAGTGCAGACTTCATGTCTGACACCTTTCTTGCACAGTGGAACCCAGCAATCCAGGTGTCTGAGCCCGCAGAACTGGTGCCACAGCCTTCTGAGCCCACGTTGCTTAGACATGTTCTCCACTAGAGCCCACCTGGCTGTGGGAGCTCGGTAAGCTAATGAAACCCTTCTGGGACACTATGGCATTAAAGCAAGGAACACAGGCTCAGGAAGGGAGTTGTTTAATTATTTAAGTAAGTCCAGCTGCAGATGAATGGTTTTTGTTTTTAAAGGGAGGTGGTTGTTATGGAAAAATTGATGTACCAATTTCCTACCCAACAAAAGAGTTTCTTTACCACAGATACTTTTACTCTTGAAAGCACTTGAGAGTTACGGATCTTTGGAAAATAACACAGCCCTCCTGCTCTGATCTCACCCCCCTCCTCCCCCTATTAGTCTGAGGGCTGGTTAGTGGCCCTAGGCCAGGCAGCCCGTCCTAGCTTCCATCTTCTTAGTCTGGTCCACTTGCATGTGGTGGTGTCCCCCACCATAGCATGAGGACACTATGTCCAGGACAGACTGACCTTGTCAGGATTAGAATGGTTTTCAACCCCATGTGGGTGTCTTAATCCAATCTGGAAGTTGCATTGCCAAGTGAAAGTCACAATGATTATTATGATCACAAAATGGAGGTCACAAAACAACACGTGTTTCCCAGTTAGACCCAGACATAACCCCAGTCTATAATAGCTCCCACAAGCAAGGTTATTTGACAATACTTTAAATGAGCACAGGCTCCCACTTTTCCTGGTCCCAGCTGTTGGTAAGGAGGTGGGGGCGTGATCAGAAAAAAGTGCTTGGTAATTCCAGTGGGGTTAAAAGATATAACACAAGGCAGCTGGTGGCCTGCCAGGCTCAGCTGGTGGAAAATGAAATAAAGGAGAGGAGGTGAAGCCTGGGGAGAGAGCAAAGTGAAGAGTACAAGCCCATGTCAAGGCTGATTCCCCACTCTGGCACTTAGAGTGCAGAAGGTGGGGGCCCGCAAGGATTTTTAAAATTAATACTGGCTACTCCAGACTGGTAGTAAACTCCCAAGGTCACAGCTTCTCTCTGACCTTGGATGGGTAGATGCTGCCACCACCCAAGTGCAAAAAGAAAACCCCCCTTTTGAGAACCCAGGAAGGAAAACATGGGAATTTCTTCCTGTGGTGTACCCTCAAGCCCTTCACCCCTCTTCCTGGGAAGAACTGAGAAAAAAAACAAAGGAAATCAGCTGTTGCCACCAGCCAATTAAATAACGTATGCACAAACCTCTTAGGGACACAAAAATCCAATCCTGTTCTTAAAAAAGGTAAATTTTATTAAACCCCAAAAGAAGGGAAACACATCTGGAACTTAGGCTTTTTGCTAGATCTTAAAAGAAACAATTACAAAAATTAAGCATCAAGATAGCTCTCTTGAGGTTCAGCATAAAGGTTACAAGCAAAACAAAAGCAATCTGGGGTTAGCACAGAGGAGTTCACAAGCCTTACAAAATAAAAGAAATAAACCTAATAGCGTCTTCCTAAACATTTCTGATCTACGTACATATCTGGGTTTCCAAAGCAATTTCTAGGTATACTTCTGATGATTTTCATACCTGGCCTTCAGCTTCTCACAGCATAACTGCTGCCCTGTTCCCCTCTTTCCTGGAGAACAACAACAGTTGCATGGGGATAGGGAATGTCCAGGTGCCAATCCATTGTGAGATGCAACTCTGACTTAAAAAAAGCTAGGAACGGCTGCTGTACTTGGTTCTTGTCTACAAAATAAATTCAGAGCCAAAGTTAATGTCTGAAATACCTACTCTGGATGCATTAGGTGGTTCTCAAGAGTGCACATTTCAGTGAAGAATCAATAAGCCAGCTGTTCCCTCCTCTTGTCTCTGTGTCAGGTTTATTCAGGATCAAATGCACTGTAGTTTATAATCTTCCAAGTGATATAGGATCCTCTGAGTGAATCTAACTCAACTATTGTTTTTTGTGAAGCATATATAACCTTTGTACCAAATTCTCTATTTTCTGCATTCCCAACCCCAAGGTGTGTAAATTACTGAGAGAAGTAGATCTTTAAACTCACCTTGATCACCACTTGATTTCAGATGCTTTTTATAACCAACAATTTTTTTTAAACAAATACACTTTTTATACTTTCTCTGCATCTTTTGCATTCTCCTGGCTGTATGTATGTCATCACAAATAGAGATGATGGATAGAAATGTATCCTAAAATGATCCATTCTATTTGTATCTGTCTCTAGGGGGGCAGATCTTTCTGCTCTAGTGCGTGAAGCTTCAGTTTGTGCCTTGAGACAGGAAATGGCCCTACAGAATGGGAAGAGCAAGAAAGGTAAGACAAGCATATAAAGTCTAAATGGAACAGTGGGAAGACGATTAAGTGGTGAAAGTAGTTAAACTAGTTAAAAGTCATAAACATAATCTGCTTGAACTCTTGGAGGATACTGGGCCAACCAAACCTAGGTGGGAAGGTTTCTGTTGAGAAAAGATATAAACATAACCCTTAGGAGGCATTGCTTTTAAGAGATAGTGGTGAATACAATAGGTGTACGAGTATGGATTTCCAGTAAAGATGCTGAAGTTAAATTTATTAGAAACTGGGCTTTTGCTTAAAAGCTTGAGTAGTATTAGAAATTCAAATTTGGGCATGGAGTTGCAGGCCTAATTTTCAAATATTTATTGTAATCAATCTGACTAAGGTACTTTGTGAAATTGTCTGGTCCCTTGCATGAAGGATTATCCATTTTGATAGAGCAGATGTGGTGCTTGCACATGTAAATTGCACACATGTAATTGTGAATACTTGGGCCAGAAATTGTTTGGTCTTGGGAGAAGATGAGTCTCTTTTTTGGGCTTGGGAAAATATTTTTGATTACTATGCTTTTCCCAGGGAATGGATATGTGTTTTAACCTTCCTCTGTGCAAAACCCAATTCTGACATGCTGTGTGCTCTCAAATAAAACTGACATGAGGAGCAGAACACCTTTCATCTCTCATTGGTTCTGGCCAAATAAAAGTTTTTAAATTTTTCAGAATACTAATAGAAGAGCTGTCACTAAAGGGACACCATCAATTGGAATACTGGTCTTTTTCAACAGTGAGTTAAGTTGTTCCAAGTACTGCATCTGCCCATAAGTCCCTCTACCAATTTTTGTAGTTTTAAAATCACATTTTCCTGTTTTTAAAAAAATGTTTTTTTTCCTCCCCTCTTGCTGTGCAATCCCCCACAAACAGGGAAAACTAATTGGACTGAACAGGGAAACTGAAATTCATTCTATATAAAGTGCTGTGAAAGGCACAACGTAAAAATGGAGGGTTTTTCCTCTAATTTCTTTGTTATAGTTACCTTGGGTATTACTTGTAATAGCAATAGGGTCATAAAAATTCAAGTGGAATTCTGGTGCCTCAGAGCCTTTGGCTTGCTTCCTGCACTATGCAAGTCTAGTTGTTTAGTATATAGTCTGGGATTGTGTGAAATGCATTTTTAAGCCTTTTTAGAAGATCTTAATCCAAAGACCTAAAATAATTTGTAATTTCTGGTGTTCTTAGGGGCAGGTAGAATACATTTTAGAGGATAACTTCACATTTGGAATGAAAAAATCCCTGTGCGGTCACTATCTGACAACCATTCTGTGGTTTCAGTGGCTATGAATTGTGACATTTTTCTAATCTAATTTCTGTCTAGCCCCACTCACCTTCTGTCATACTAAGTTAATAGAACTGCATGTTAGTATTTCTCTTAAAGATTGTGCTCGAAGGGGATTTTATATATGAGAATACTGAGGTTTTACACTGTTAACACATGGTTAATTGTATGTTAACATACTGTATTGTAGGAAGCACTTCTGCGTTATGAACTACATGGCGGCTTTTAAAAAATGTATGGCCTGCCAAAGAGTTTTAGTGGATTTTTTGGGCCTTTGCTACCTTAAATTTGCCCATCCCTGCCTCGGTCTTATATAGAACTGTTCATCAGTAGATCTCAAAGTACTTTAAAAAGGGAGGTGTAAAGTACTTCCACACACATCCCCTTTGAGCCCCCTGCACAGGAGCCTAATAGAGATCCAGTCTTTGCACCAGGGAGTATGACTGCTTGAGGCTAGCTCCCGTTGCCCTCTTCAGAAGGAAAGCGGAATAATGGCCCACATACCTTCTGCACTGGTCAGCAAAGCAGGCCTCCCCTGAGAAGGAGCACATGCTATGTCCTGTAAAAGGGTGTAGCAGCAGCTGTGGTTCCAGATGTATTGGGGCTGCAAAGGTTGTGCACCCATGCTGGAATGCTGAGCCTTAAAGGCAAATCCAGCCTTTATTTGATTTCATTTCAAGATCTAATTGAAAATGCATTTGTCCTGTCTACCTGTTTTGGGTTGGGGGAAATCGTTTGGTGTGGGGGGCAGGGGGAGAGAGATCTGTCCCCAGGGTGTTCTCTGTCCTTCATCAACCTGTATGCTGTGAAAGAGAATAAGGTAACACTTATTCTTTAGCATTTCTTAAATATTTCTCTTGCTCTGTAAAATAAATAAATAAAAATAAAATAATCACCTATGTGGCTAGCGATAAGCAATGGAGAAGAAATTTCTCTCCTGCTGGCATATCATCTTGACATTTCTTAATGTATCACTGGAGACAGAAAGTAACTTCAACAATAAAATAAATCTATATACATAATTATTCAGTTTAAATGGGCTTTTGTCTGATTGCATCATGATAATCTCAGTGACAATAAATCAGGTCTCTTTGCTCCCCTGTCTTTCAAAGTGAAATCTTGGCAAGGACAATAATTCTCCAGTGTCTATCAGATCAAGGATGGTATATTTCCCATGGAGTTTGCATGCAAGATTAGATAATTGTTTGAATGTGGGTCCGATACCATAGTGATGAGTAGTATAAAAATGTAGTAGGGTCTATTGGGACCTTCAGCTGCTTAATGATGATGGTGGGAAAACAGATACTTTTTTTAAAAGTTAAAAACAAAATTAAACTGTCCTGGTTTACCTTTTTTGTTCTTGAGTTCTAAAGACAATCTCGGATTAGTCATTACTAAACTCCTTAAGCCCCTCCCCAAGTGACTTAAGATAAACCCAAAAAGGGCCTCGTTAGGGGTCTTATTCCTTCACCCACTTACTTCCCTGGTCCTTCTCGCATGAACAGAGAGCAACAATACCCGAAGTCCAAAAGGTGCAAACAATTTGATGTTTATTGGGGTGAGCTTCCAGCAAGCATGATTCCAGTTTCCTTCCTTAGTATCCTCCTTCCCACCTCTGACACCACAGAGCCTTACACCTGTGTCCCTGTTCCCATTCCTACCCTTAGCCAAACATGATTCCAACTTCCTTACTCCCATTCCCTGTTCCCATTTCCCCCTTTAGCAAAACATGATTCCAATTTTCTTACCCCCATTCCCTGCTCCCATTTCCCTCACCCTCCCACCCCCTCCCACCCACACCCACCCACTTCCTTATTGACTACAGATTATATAGTAAAACTTGAGTTCTGCTTAGCTATACCTTAACCAATCATTTTCCTGAAATTTAACTAACCAATCCTAACATATTGTAACATGATTATGTAACCAATTATATCCCATCACCTTAATTAGTTTACACCCAGCAAAATTAATTATACAGCAGACAGGAACAATCACAGAACCAGAGAGATTATACAGACAAACAATAGCAAAGTGGGAACTATAATGACAAAACAATACAGAAGTGAGGATTTCACATCCCAGCTATTGATAAGTGAGTTCTTGCCAGACAGGATGCTATCAAACTAAGTTTCCTTTTACATTTTCTAGGCACTTCCCTTTCTCTGAAGGTGATAGGAATACAATCCTGTCCTGATAGTGCCTAACAGCCCAATAGCACCTTATTTCAATGTGACTAGTTTGGAATGTGAGGATGTGACTGTTCGCTTCCTAGCTTATGGCTGCCTCTGCTGCTTAGCCAAAACCTTAGCCTAAGAACAGGGCCTCAGACTGTCACAGTAAGAGAAGGCCCTTACACCAGCAGACAGTGATTTTGATTCTTTCTTTTATACCTCTATAATTAGCCAAGTGATAAGAATACACCTAAATTCTTAGAGTATAGGCCTTTATAGACAGGCCTGAATATCTATATCCTAACAGGCCTCTTATACTGAAATAAGAATGTCTGCATGGGAGGGCTTGTACCAGTATAACTATATCAGTTTAAATTCATGCCTTTGCATATAGCATGGGTTGGCAACCTGTGGCACGCGTGCCAAAGGCGGCACATGAGCTGATTTTTAGTGGCTCAGCCTGCTGCCAGTCTGGGGTCCCGGCTGCCAGCCCCCCTCAGGCCACTGCTGGCCTGGATGGATGGAACCCCGGCCCGGCAGCTGGCTGAGCGGGGTTGGTGACTGGGACCCCGGCTGGCAGGGGCCAGCGGCCGGAACCCCACACTGGCAGTGGGCTGAGCCCATTACTGGTCTGGGGTTCCGTCTGGGGTTCCAGCCGCCGGCGCCTGTAAATGTAAAATGTGTTACTGGCACGCAAAACCTTAAATTACAGTAAGTAAATGAAGACTTGGCACACCACTTCTCAAAGGTTGCTGACCCCTGCCTTAGATCATTGTAACTTTCCTTAGATTCTAAAATCATCAGGGTGAAGAAAGTCTTTTACTATGTTTTTGTACAGCACAGTTGGGCCGCTGTCCTAACTGGTGTGTCTAGCTAGTATTGTACTCTATTACCATTTTTATTATTTGCATTATTCTCTCTCGTTTTCCCAGGTTTGGATTTAGGCCTCTCTTTATGTCTGACTGTAGACAAGGGCATGTATCAAACAGTGCATCTGCCATCTGTCTGCTAGATGTAGGTAGTCATTTTTGCTGGACCTCAGGTTTACTCAAGTGTTTCTCTGATCCAGGAATTGTACAGGAGGCCAGGCTGTTGTTACAGGTTCAGTGCCTCTTCCAAGCTTTACTAGTTAGAGAAAGCATTCAGATCAAACTTGGAGCTCTGGCAGACTATTGAGCACATACAGATAACTGAGGTGTTATCTAATGTGTGGCCTACCATCTCCAGGTCACAGGTATGACTCCATTCTGGGTCAATTAGGGACCAAAAGTCATTGCTGTCCAAGTGCTATTTTGGTGGCTTTTATTAAATGAATCTGATTTTTATTGCCCTTCTTAGCAGACAAGTGTCCACATTGTGGAGGGACCACCATGATGATTGGCCCCTTTGGGAGTCTCTGCATAAAGACCATGAATTAAATGGGCCATGGAAACAGGAATACTCTCCTCTCCCTCAGATGCTTTGTCTACATTAGGGGATTTTAAAAATCCCACTATTGCTATAATGTGGTGCAGTTAGTAAGTGAAAAATTTTGTTGGTTTTTTTAATTAATGTAGATGAGGCCCTAGAGGTGATTTCTCCTGTTCAAAGTAAAAATACTAGTTTCTAGTGTTGTAAAACCTTAGTTGACCACCTTTTAAGATATTAATCTGATGATCTGTATTTCTAGCATTTTACTTATTTTTTAAAGCTATTATAGGTGCCTATCAAATGCTCCTGCTGCTGTCAGTAAGATAGATACTGAAACCCATTGAAAGGGAATTCTGGTCTATTGAACTGTTGAAAACGCTGAAGTAAACATTTGGGTCACAACAGCACAGTAAATTGGAGATGTTTATACTATTGCTTGTTGGACTTGTGGACCTGACATGGCTTAGAATTAATTTAGCGTGAAATGCTTACAGATCTCTCGATAATTCAGTGTGTTCCCCATGACACACTCTGAGTCAGTCACAGGGAGTTTCCAGATGTTTGTCTGTGTGGTATAAAAGAGGGGATGAGGTGGAGGAATGCTGAGCTAGATTTTACTTTACCTTTCTGGAAGAGATATCATCGTTACCTGAGCCCCATCTGTGTGGAATCTTGCTCTAGTGGTGGCTATAGTTTTAACCAACATTTTTACTGACTTACATTAAATAAACCCACAGTGGTTAACTATGTTCATGAGAAGTCCTGGATTGACAGGACTAGATGTTCAAGTCCTCTGTTTTACCAAAAAAAACCAAAAACAAAAGTACAGCATGAAAAGTGGTGGTGCAGGATAGTGAAGCTGAAAGTGTCTTAATGAAATACATAATAAAGCAATCACCAAAGTTTTTTAAAAACACACATTCTGGTACATTCAGCACGTCTGATGTGAAGCTTACCTATGTGCATGATAGATAGTTGTACTAAATCTATGTACCGATTTGATCCTGTTGTCTATTAAATCCACATATATTATGTTTCCTAGTGAGAGCTGAACAATGCACACTTCTTTTCCATTTGTTTGGAATGAAATTCAGTTTCCCAATAGACCTGTTATCTCAAAGGCTGTGTTTAAGACTCATTAAGTCTAATTATTTATTCATGTAATTTCTGGATGGAAGTGCTGGAAAAAGAAACAGCCTGATATGCATACAGATTATGCAAGTTTGGGTGGGTGATGACATGGGTAAGCGGTTGCCTGGGTGCTGGAGAGTGCCAAACAATGTCAATATGGTGCTGGGATGAGCTGAACTGCCTGGGGGTTGTGTAGAATACTTGGAATGTTGTTGAAAGTTTTTTTTCCTAAATGTAAAAAAAAAAAAAAAACCCAATATGTGTATAATATGTAATCTGATGAGAGCGTAGGACTGAAAATGAGGAGCCCTTACTTCTGAAGCTAGCCCTGTCATAGATTTTCTCTTTGATCTTTAGCAAGTCGGGGCATGTCCACACTATGGAGGCTATAGTGGCACAGCTAAGGCACTGCAGCAGTGCTCCTATAGCATAGACGCTTGCTACAGCAACGGAAGGGTTTTGTCCCTCAGTGCAGTTAATCCATCCCCTCAAAAGGCTGTAGCTCAGTTGAAGAAAGAATTCTTCCAGCAACGTAGTGGTGTATATACTGGGACTTAGATCAGCTTAACTATGTGTCTCAAGGTATGAAGTTTTCACACCCAGGAGTCAAGTAGCTAGGATGACTTAAGTTTTAGCTGGTTTCAGAGTAACAGCCGTGTTAGTCTGTCTTTGCAAAAAGAAAAGGAGTACTTGTGGCACCTTAGAGACTAACCAATTTATTTGAGCATGAGCTTTCGTGAGCTACAGCTCACTTCATCGGATGTAGACCAGAGCTTGCTTGTTGTTTGTTTTCGGAAGTGTTGAGCACCTTGAATTCTAGCTAAATTTGATGGGAGCTACAGTTACTTTGAAAATCAAGCCCTTAATCTGTAGTTGCGAACAGTGATACCTAAAACAACCTTGTGAGGTAAGTAAGTATTATCTCCATTTTGCTGATGGTGTAACTGATGGAAGGGACTTGCTCAAGATCACAGAGTCTGTATTAGACATGATATTGAAATTCAGGAGTTCATAAAGCCTGTGGCTCAGACCTCAGCCAGTTACGCAGAATAGACCAAGCAGTTAGTCAAATGCAAAGACTTGAGATATTGTCACTAATGGCAGTCTGGAAGTTATTTGGAAAGCAGTATGTGGGTGTGTGTTTTATATACTGAATTGGGGGTAAATCATAGTCATTAAGTCCATTGTATGGTGTTCTTTTTAAGGAGAAATCAAGATTAGCCGAAAATACTTTGAAGAAGCATTTAAGAAAGTGAAATCATCTATATCAAGAAAGGTAAGAGAAGCTATAAAATTGTGGGTCAGTGAATATTGTTTAACATCACACAAAGCCAGTTGAGGATAGGAAGTGAAGAATGCTATAGTCACTAGAAACTGGTGAGAAGAACTGAAGTCAGAATATATTTACTGTGTTTTGAATCTGTTCAGGACATCTGGGTTAATACTCTAAAAGATCCCATGGCAGTTTTCATAAATGAACTCAAGCATTTTAAGTTCTCTGTTTTAAGTCTCATCCAGAAAGATTATTGCTCTTCCAGCACCACAGTGATGAGAGAGTTCAGTACTGGCTTAGGGAAGTATACCTCCTTAACATCATTTTCTGCAGCATCCTGGATTTTTCAAGGAAGTTTCCAATCCAAGAACTGACTCTAAAGATACTGTTAAGCTTGTGAGATCTGATGAGATCACAGACCAGTCTTGTGGTTGCATTATGTTTTGCTTCCACCATGCATGCACCTACTGAATGGAGGGGAAAAAAAAAAAAAAAGCTCAGTACAGCGTAATATGTAAAGATAACATCTTTGTCTTGAGATAAGACGCTGTAATAAGAAAAAGCAATTGCTTTTTTTCTTCTTCCTGATTATCAGCCTTTTCATGCTTTTATAAGTCAACATCTAATTTGATCATATGTTTGGAAGGTCAAATCATGAACCATTCTCTTTTTGACGCATGGCAGGTAAATTTGTTGAGTATTTACTATCGTTACTTCTCAACATTCATTTCATGCAGTGTGACCAGAGGATAATTATTTGGAATTTAGATAGTGCCTTTATTGCTTTAGGGCCCCTCTCATAGAAAGGTTCCACATGTCTGCTGGCTTGGAAAGATTCCATGTGTTTGCTGGCTTTATGGACTTAAGTCATGAAGCATTGAAATCACTTTCATTACAGTATGATTGTGAGCTAAAAATAAATTAGCCCGTTCTTCTACTGTCTTCAAACTCAAAATGTGCTAGGTGTAAAATGATTAGATAAATTTTCTTAATACCCTCATGGTAACTAATATCCCTTTACTGGTGGATATTATCTCAAAGAAAAAATGTCATTATTTTCAGCTATGAATTTCTGTAGTCAATATATGTATTAACCTGTGAAACTCCTTGATGCAGGATAATATGGAAGTAAATGGCTTGAGTAAGACTTTAAAAGATTGGTACTTGTAAGAATAAGACCAGTAACTGCAGTTACCCTGCCTAGGCTAAAATGACATCTGTTCTGAATCCTCATGCTTTTGAGGCAGGGGAGTTGCATGGCAGGCTTGTGCAGGGTAGATTTACAACCCAGCTTGCTACAAACTAAGTGTTTATGTAAACCACCCTTATTTCATTAGAGCTGGTTAGGAATTTTTTGACTAAACATTTTTTGTGCTGGAAAATACTGAGTCATCAAAACCAAGACATTTCACAAGAATGAATCCGCTTTGATGAAACTTTCATCCTGGACCTAAGAAACCTTCCCATAAAGTTTCTGGTTCCAGAGAGACACCTGCCCCAGAATAGCCAGTAGCCTATTGGTTAGGGCACTCACTTGGAATGTGGGAGACCCAGGTTCCAAGTCCCTTCTCAGATTCTCTCTCTGTCTCTCCTATTGGTGCTGTTTTACTTTGTGTAAATAATTAAATATTCATTAAGCTGGGACTTGGATCTCTCACATCCCACGTAAGTTCCCTAACCAACTGGCTGTTGGCTATTCTGGGGAGAGGGACTGGAATCAATCTGTCACTCTGTTGCGCACGCTCATTTTTTGTGAAAAAAAAATTTGAAAGGGTCCTCTGTTTCGTCCTAATGCAGAATGGGAACATCTCTCTAAACAGTGTTCAGCGAATGGCAGAACTGACGTTGTGCTTAGCCTCTGGATGCACCTGGCATATTTGTACTGATTTAAAGTCATTATTTTAGACTGCAAATAGTACTTTCACTGGAGATTTAACAGATTATTAACCCTTGTACACAGTACTCTTTATCCCAGGGTTTTTAAATGTGGGAGCGAAGTTTACTCTTCTCCATTCCCTCTACTTTTGCCTCGCTTCCTGCTCCAGCACTCTTTCCTTCCTCAGCTCAGTAAATGAGGCTGCTCTCCTCAGCCCAGCTTCAAGCTGCTCTCTCTCTGCCAGTTCCTGCCCAGCCTGTTTTACTATGTTTCTGGCCAAAGAGGATTCAGGACCAGTCTGGATCTGTGAGCAGAAGGCAGTGGAGGAGATGGGATCAGTTTGGTCTCGCTCACTGTACTTGCCCCTCCTTCCAGCAAGGTGGATTAAAAAAAAAATCCCTTTTTTAAAAATAAAAAATTGATTTTTTTTGTTGAAATCGATTTTTTTTAGCTGAATAGATTTTACCTTTTACAAAAACGTATTTAAAATTAAATTTGAAATTATGATAACCTATGTTAAGACCTAACTTTACTATAGTGCATTAAAATCATTTAAATTAAATAAAAAATAATATTCAAGCAATAACTATTTGTTGCTGAATTTTAAAGAAAGTCAGACCACTGTACTGATGGAAGTCACTGGCTAAGTACCTGGAACTAGAGTTTGTTGAAAGGCTAAACCAACTTTTGATAGTGGTAGATTCTTCTACATGTGCAGAAGAGAGTATTTTCTTCATTTCAGTTTATCCCACTAATTCAGTTCAATGACTACCTCGTTGAAAGTTAAGAAACTGATTGAGAGTAGAAAAAACAGGGAAAGCTTGTTTTCCACTTTAAATCTATTAGGTGGGAGAGGATGGGGTCTAAAATTGTGAAGACAATGGTGACCAGAAACAATCACTTCAATTCACTAACTACACATAATTATTATTTATTTATATTACCCTAACACCTAGGAGGCCTAGTCATTGCTTCCTTTTTATAATAATCAATTCACATTAAATCCAAAACATGGTTTGATAGACGTGCTTTTTGTTTGTATTCAGCGCAGTTAAAGTAGTTCCATTTAACTAATAAAACCACAATTTTACAGTTCTATTTGAATTTTTAATTGAATTCCAATTTTTATCCAAGTAGGATTTGACAAAAATCAGGGTAAAAAAATTAATCAAGTAAATCAGAAATGCATAATTCACCACTTTCTAACAATAAAAATGTGAAAATTAAGAATCTGAATAAATGTGTGTTAAGCTATATAATTGCTCGAATGAATGTATGCAAATATAGTGTATCCTGGTTACCAAAAAATTACCAACTCTAGTATAAAGTCTATTTTTTAGTTTCCAATGAACATATTTTAATGGTTACCAACCAGGGAGAATCAACCTTTTTTAGAAAATAACTCAACTGAGAAGTACAAATTTAAAACCAGATTAAAATTTATGATTTAAATCAAGGTTTCCTGCTTGTTGATTTAAATCTCTTTGATTAAAATCACCGTACCCTGCCTTCCAGTAGAACATTCCCAAGAAAGCCAACTTTTACCCCCCCCAAAATGCATTATGACTTTCTACGTTCCATTTGGAAAGCTTTGCTAGATCTGAGCTGCTTCTCCTGCTCCTAATGGAACAATAGCGACACTAACCACTGCTTAATTATGGTTTAGACTTCCACCTTTAAATCATACTAGTTGAAAATAAAATATTTTCTATATATACTAAGGGGATAAACTTCAAATAGCTGAATTAGGCTGAAGGTCACTTTGTAAATCAGAAAACCCTCTTTAACATGGCACGATGGTAGTAGGAGTCCCATTCTTGCAGCAGAAAACTGGGAAATTTATTGGAAATGGTAATGCTAATTTAAAAAAAAAAATTCTCTGTTTCTAGCCTGGGTGTGTAGAATTCTTATCTTATAGCTTTGTTCCTTCCTGAAGTTCACTTGGGCTGTTAGCTAATAAATCCTCTGAACAGAGTATCGGTGTGAATGCTCCCTTTCCTTTTAGTGTGTGGGATGGGCCAGCACAAGAGATTCAGGCAAGAAGAAATTCTCTGCTGTGCTTTCTGTTGCCTTTATCTAAACACTTTCTATGCTGCACAAGCTCTGAGAAGTGCTCTCCAAAGGCAAGAATTCAAGTGGTTGGAGAAGTACATATTTGACGAAGCAGCGTGTAGGACAATTGCCTATTTGTTACACTGGTAAAGACTGGAATGGGATTGTTTTGGCTAGTTGCTGTGCAACCAAAGATAAGGTGAAGTGATGCTGTAGTAGAGTTACATAATGCAATAAAACAACTGCTGAATTGTTCACATTTTAGGGCACCTGTTCTCTGGTGGTGAGGGTGTTTTGGAGTGCAAAAGTGCATTTTGAACCTTATTCTTTACCCCATTCCAACTGCTGCTCCCACTCAGCCAGATAAGTTTGATCTGGCAAATAATATAGACATTAGCTGCATCACCCCATCCTGCACCATCTTGTGGAAGAAGATCAGGAATAGGAGCAGTCTATATGAGAGAGTATAACAGTTTAGCTAATTAAACTGTAATTTAAATCAGATTTCGTTAAACCAGGGCAAAACCCTGTCTGTGTGCATGGTCTTTGTCATTTCCGTTTAGGATTGGGAATAGGCATAAACTAAACCAGAATAAATTGCTCTTAAACCAGAATAAGACCCTATCTGCACAGGGCTTTGCATGTTTAAATAAATTGGTTCAAAATCACACCTTAAATTTAAACCAGTGCAGTTCTGTGCATAGACAAGGTCTCAGACAAGCATGGCAGTGTCTTATACTTCTTATACAAGAACTCTGCTAACAGAGTCTTCTGTTAATAATTACAGATTGTTGGTGACTTGTCTTAAGTGAATCCCATAAAAGAGATCCTCTTTAGCCTCCAATTGGATTTTCTTTTGTAAATATTTTAGCCAAATATTAGCCACCAGGCACAGAAATAATTTCTGTTTAGTTTTCCTAGTGGAAAATGTGTATAAAGTCACCTTTAAACATTGCATGCATTCTTGCTGTGCTGAAGTATCTTTTCTTTTTCCCCACCTAACTTGTCATTGTTAGGATCAAGCAATGTATGAAGAGCTGCGTCAGTCGCTGAGCAAATGATAAAGTTGGCCAACTCCTGAAAGAGACCGTCATTCTGCTTTGTTGAAGAGGCTCATAATGGTAGCATCTGATCTCTTAGAATTGTATCTCCTCAAACACAGCTGGAACAGAAGTTTGACCATGGTTTCATTTGACTTTTTACTAAGTGCTGCATCTGCAGCAATCTGCCATGTTTTAATTACCACTCTGACAATGGTTAAGTTGGGATTGTTAAACAGAGTAAAATGTAAGATGGGGACTTTCTAGTTCTGCTTCTCACCAACCCTCTGATTTTAAAACTACACTTTTAGGCATAGAAGAACAATTTCTAAAATTCAGTGCTCTGTTAACCCGTGAACTATTTAACAGGCAGAGAAGCTATAATGAACATCCCTTCAAAACGTTAGACTTTTCAAACAATTCATTTTCAGTTGTACATGAAAAGTGCACCTTCTCAGAAGATGAGCTCTGTTATTCAGAGCATTGCATTCTGTGAGGAGAGAACTAGGTAAGTGGGCTGAGAAGATGTTGAGCCATATGCTATTGGATCATTTTTACCCCCCCCCCCCCGCTTCCCAAATTTGGGTCTGATCTGTTTTGATGGGTGTGTGCCATCATAACTGAGAACCCTTGAGAACCTCCCTTTCATCTTATTAAAAGGAACTCCTCGGACTGAAAGATGGTTAATTTTAAAGGTTCATGCAAAGGATTAAGAAATGGAAGTCTGCAGCCCGCTGCTATAGTGTGTGGGAGGAGGGCTCCACCTTAAAAGAGCAATAATTTTACTGTCTCAAATGCTCTAACAAGCTGGGTTCATGTACCTCTTAACAAGGAGAGGAGAAATTGTGACATCAGTAATAGAAGCAAAAAGTGAAAGATACTATGCCTTATCGTTACTATCTCTGTTAATGATTTTGAATCACTCTTAATTTAGCATATTCTGACAAATCTTCTGAAGTAGAATTTTCTCATTGTTACAATATGGGCCAAGCAAGATGTCTCAGCTGAAATTATCTGAATAGTTTTCTCAAAAATATGTATCGTTTAAAGAACTTTCCCATATGTGTTTACAGTATGTTTCTAAGAGGATCTTAGCTTATTAAAGCAAATTTTTTAGAAAGCCAACTTATCAAACTGCTCTTTGGTCTTTTCATATTCCTTAGCTTGCACATTACATCAGCATAGCCAGTTTCATTTTTCCTTATAATCAGGTTGGGTTCTTGGTGCTGCAATGTTTGGTTTTTAAACACTCCAGGGAGATAAGAGTTGTGTTTTATAAGCCTTTCTTTTCCAGGCTGAGCTAAACTATTTGCTGTGCTCCTGCAGTGAAGCTGTAATCCAGAAAGCTGAGTGCTTTCTGTGGGAACGGTGGCTCATAACTTCCCTTCCTATAGGATCAAGCTGAAACAAGTATAAGAGGGAGCATTAATTTGAGTAGCTAATATGATGGGGCTTGTCTTCACAGAGACGCTCAGGAAAGTTAAGATGAATTAACTAAAAGTGCGAAGCTAATACAGATGTGGGCTTGTCTACACAACGTGTTGCTGTGCAGCAAGCCAGGATGTCGAATGCCAGGGCCATACTCCAGGACTTTCACTGCGGTGTAGCAGTGTCCACATGGGCTGTTACAAGTAGTGCAGCAAGTGGTGCACTGTAGAGTTGCAGCCCAGTTTGCTGCACCGTAACTTGCCATGTACGCATGGGCTAAATTAAGGGAGGATTAAGCTACAACCAGCTACGCCCACTTTCCTTCTGAGGGAGTGTGTCCACTCAGGGTTAATGCACTTTAATTTCCGCACATTAACATTGTTTGCAGTGTTGTAGCCAAGTTGGTCCCAGGATGTTAGAGAGACAAGACGGGTGAGGTAATATCTTTTATGGGACCAACTTCTGTTGGTGAAAGAGACAAACTTTTGAGCTACACAGTGTTCCTCCTCAGGTCTGATTTAAAAAAAATATATATATATTACCTCACCCATCTTGTGTGTCTAATATCCTTGTCTCGCTCATTAACTTCTCAGCTTTAGTTGATTCATCAGAACTTTCCTGGGTGTCCTCTTGTAGACAAGCCCCTACATTCGAAGGGATTACCGAAAACTAAAAGGATGTTGATTTTTACATAACTAAAGGATATAAATTTACACCGTGTAGAGGTTAAGCACAGGAGTTTATTAAGTACAGTGCTGACGGAGTGTTACCTTGCTTATTAGGCTTAGAGACACTGTTAGTTAATTGATTACAATGGAATATATGGATTTTCCATGGGCGGGGGAAAGTGACGGGGTAGGCAGTTCCACAACCCCGGATAGGTCTAGCAGCAAGACATGATAGCACAGTAGCCAATGGTCAAAGGTTACATAGTGTCTCCGCCCCTGGTCTTAAGTTAATAAATTAACATTTAAATAGTACTTTAATAAATGTATTGGTATAAAATACATTTGTTGAATTTTGAATTGGGGTTTATAGGAATGAAGTAGCTCCTTTGATTGTTTAAAAATACATATCTAGGGGTAAAAGCAAAGAAACAGTGAAAGAATATGGCAATAAAGATTGTTTTTTAAGTTCATTTGTGTTTTAAGGCAGGTACTGGTCCCTGGGAAAGGGAGGTGGGAGGAGGCCATATTTTAGCAAAAGCAAGGTTCTCTTTGGTTATTTTGATTTCTTTTAGCTAGTGCTAGGCTTTTGACCTTTTGACCAAACTCTGGACTTTGGGCCTGTACACAAATCCATATACCAGGTTATTACATCAGCAATGGATTTTAACCCTTCAATAACAAAATTGCTCTCTTCTATTTTCTGAAAAATCCCCTTTTTAAAAGGGAGACATTTTGCTCATAAGGAGAAATATTTAAAGCAAACATCTTTCCAATTGTTGTCCTTGAGCAATGTCACTCTTTAAAAATGCTCTCCTCCTCCCTTTGCCTGAGCAGTTATCGCTGCTAAATCAGATGCATGGTAAGGGAAATACGTGACTGGCTCACATAGTAAATATAAATGCTTTTCTGATCATTAATTACTTGCCAAAACACTGAAACCTAGAACAGTAAATATTTCCAGACGAGAAGCTGTAAAACTGTTGATTAATAGACCTGTCATAAGCTTTTCCCCTACACAATTGATAGCACATTATGGGTGCTCTGTTTCCCCAAACACCTCAGGAAGAGCAGAAGGAGAGGGGGTTAGCTATAAGGAAACAGTGACTCTGAATTTGGCAGATGTGTTCCTTTCTGATGGAAAGTCAGAATGCCCATTAGCTCCAAGTTATCTGTGCAGGAAGCAGTATTCGTTCTATGTCAGTGTAACCTTGCAGGAAACAGGAGCAAAACAGGCAGCTCTGAAGCATCTGGTTACAGTATTATGAGAAAGAGTTGATTGCTTGCAAAGAAAGTGCATGCCAGTGTTGGCTGTGAAAGTATTAATGCCACTACCCACTTCACTTTGAGAGAATGCAAACCAACTGTGGCAGTGACTTTACTTTCCTTCATTTCTGCAATAAACAATGAATGAATCATACTATATAAATCAATTAAAAGTAACCAAACCATTTTTTTAAAATTGTCCGTCTGTCACTCCCAATTTCCTATTTATTGCTGGAGCTAAGGCTTAAAGATAAAAATGCAATTGTCACGCTATCACTGAGTTAAATTTATTATTCTAAACGTAGTGTTTATAGTCCTCCTTTCCAGGGCTTACTGTATATGGATATTTTATCCTACACATTGGGAACTAATCTCCAAAATGAAGAACTAACATACATTCAACTAGTAATACCATTTTTGTGGCATAAGTGAACCACCAGATGTTTATATCTACTCTAAATTGTCGCCTCCTAAATGTGAACTAACCCACCAGACTTGGTTTGTTTATAGGTGTGAAATTATAATTTTAGATATTCTGACTTGAAAAGTCATGACTCTACTTGTGCTGAGTTTAATCAATGATGGTTATGTTTCTGGAGCTACATGTTGCTGTATCCCTCTCTTGTGAAATCTACACTGACACACGCATTCTACCTAGGCTGTGGCCAACATAAGTGGCAAATCACAACATGCATTGATCTCAGGACTGGGAAAGCCAGTTATATAAGCTAGATCAGTCACTCAACTCCCATGTGCTTGGCAGGGGTAAAATAAATCATGCACACTCCCGCTTGGATCTAGAGTAATTTTAATTTTACTAGGGCTTGAGATGTTTACACGGCACTCGGTACCATGGAGTCCAGATCTTCTCGCTAAAGCAAAAATTAGCTAAGCCATCTACCTCATATGTCCTTACCTCTTTTTGCCATTTAAAATACTCAGATGAACAGCTTTGTCTTTTCCACTTGAAATAACTTTTGGAATATTTTCTTCTTGGGCATGGTGCACTGCGAAGGGAAAACCTACTGCCAAATTTGAATCTAACTCATATTAGACTTTAGAGCAGTGGTTACCAACCGGTCCATCACGATCGACTGGTTGATCCTAGAAGATCTCCCGGTCGGTCGCAATCTCTGGTGGCACAGTGTGGCTGCTGCTAAGGCACACTCCCTATTCCGGCCCCGCTCCACTCCCGGAAGGAGCCAGCGTGGCCCTGGGGGTGGGGCGGCAGGGGTCTCCCTCTGCGTGCTCCTCCTGCCTGCAAGCACTGCCCCCGCAGCTCCCATGGGCCAGGAGAGCTCTGGGGGTGGTGCTTGAAGAGAGGGGTAGCGCGCGGAGCCACATGCCCACTGCCCCTCCCCCAGGGGCTACAAGGGCGCATTGGCCCCTTCCAGGAGCAGTGTGGGGCCAGGGTAGACAGAGGCCTGCCTTTACCTCGCTGCACCTGCCGCTGACTGGGAGCCAACGGAGGTAAATGCTGCCCAGCAGGAAGCTGCACCCCAAACTCCCTCCTGCACCCCAAGCCCCAGCCCAGACCCCCTCTCAGAGCCAGCACCCCATATCCCCTCCTGCACCCAAACACACTGCCCCAGCCCAGAGCCAGCACCCTGTACCCTCTCCTGCACTCAGTGCCAGGTTTACAATGGCTCCACGGAGCCGGGCCCATGCTCAGAAGGGGCCCCAGCCTGCTCCGTCTGCGCTGTGTCCCGAGACCACACTGGCTCCTCCCCGCCCACCACTTGCTCCGAGGGCTCCTCTCTGCCCCCTGGCTGCACTGGCAGTCTCTACTTCCCACCATCTGTGGGGCCCTGCCTGTCTCCCCGGAGCTGAGCTGCCTGGGACTGGTGCAGAAGCCTGGCCAGTCTCAGCCAGGTGCGGGGGGAAGACAGCGTGGAGGGCTTGGCTGGGCCCCTCCAGGCAAGTACGTCTTGAGGGACCCCGGTCGGGACAGGTCCTGGCCTGGCTGATTGTGCCACTCCTGAAGGGCTGGCGCGATTGCTGGTCCTGGGAGCAGCCCTGGCTGTGCTGCTGGCTCAGCCCAGCAGACAGTCACCTCCCAGCAGGGTCGGTGAGTGCGGATGGGAGGCAGGGCTTGGGGGAGTGGGTCTGGGGGGAGCCGGGGCGAGGGGGTGTGTGCTGGGCTATGAAAGGGCGGAGAGGATCTCTGTGTGTTGGGGCACTAGCGAGTGGGGGTTCTGTGGGGGGTGCTGGGCAGTTGTGGTGGGGCTGTGGGCGGGGTGGTGTGCAGGGCGCTGTGCATTTGTGGGTGGGTCTGTGGCAGTGCTGGGAATAGTGGGTCTGGGAGGCCTCTGGCCATAGGGAGTCAGAGGAGTGTTGGGGGGGGGGCCTTGTGTGGAGTGGCATGGGCCCACCCCCAAAGGGAAGGGGTATGCTGGCAGCACAGGGCCGGGCAGGCCACTGTGCGTCTGGCAACTGCTGGTGTGTAAATAGTGCCCTTGCATCGGGTGGAGCAGGGCCACCCCTGCCATGCCATGCCCCATTGCTTCTGGCTGGCCCCTTGATCCGGGGCCTGACCTCCCCGCACCATGCTCCATTGCTTCCACGGAGCCCACAAAAGGTTAATCCGGCCCTGCCTGCACCCCAACACTCTGCCCCAACCCGAGGGAACAGGGGTCTCTCTCTGTATGCTGCTCCTGCCTGCAAGCACCGCCCCTGCAGCTCCCATTGGCCAGGAGAGCTGCGGGGGGTGGTGCTCGCAGAGGGGGCAGTGCGCAGAGCCATGTGCCCCCCCCAGGGGCCACTGAAGCGCGTTGGCCCCTTCCATGGGCGGTGTGGGACCGGGGTAGGCAGGGAGCGTGCCTTAGCTTCGCTGCGCCCACTGCTGACCGGGAGCTGCCAGAGGTAAGTGATGTCTGGCGGTAGGCTGCACCTCAGCCCTGAGCCCCCTCCCAGAGCCAGCACCACATACCCCCTCCTGCACACCAACCCCCTTCCTTAGCAGGGGAATCTCACCCCCCTTCTGCACCCCAAGACTGCCCCATCCTGGAACGCCCTCCTGCACCCCAAGCCCCACCCTGAGCCCCCTCCCAGAGCCAGCAACCCAAGCCCCCTCCTGAACCCCAAGCCCCAGCCCTGAGCCCCCTCCTAGAGCCAGCACCCTGTACCCCTCCTGCACCCCTGCCCCAGCCCTGACCCCCCCTCCTGCAACCCAACACTCTGCCCCAGCCCGGCGCCCCCTCCTGGAGCCTGCACCCTGACCCCCCCCCGCACCCCAACACTGCCCCAGCCTGGAGCCCCCTCCCAGAGCCAGCACCCCATACCCTCTTCTGCACCCTAAATTGCCTCCTGCACCCCTGCCCCAGCCCTGACCCCCCTCCTGCACCCCAACACTCTGCCCCAGCCCAGAGCCCCCTCCCACACTGCGAATCCCTTGGCCCCAGCCCAGAGCCTGCACCCCATCCTGAAACCCAACCCCCTAGCCCAGTGAAAGTGAGTGCCTTTTTCAGGTCCCCCAGAAATGTAAGCTGAAGCTAAAAGTATCAAGAGTAACAATAATTTGATTAGGTTGATACCAAAAGGCCATACAGCAGTACCATAGACTCCATACCACAGGCAGCTTAAAACTGACTCTTGGGTGGTATTGAAGTACAGTATGAGTATTTTGTTCTCTGGGAGTATCAGAGGACCTACGACAGGCCTTGAGCCACTTTTATTTAAAGTGGAAAGAGGAGATTTTGTTCCTTTCTTTTACTGGGGCCCTGGAACGGTGACCCACGTCTTTCGCTCCTTAGAGGAGCAGTGCTGCATTGTACCCCTTTCAGCTGCAGAGGAAGACTCTGCAGCAGGAGCAGTTCTAGCTGTTTTGCTGACTAGCATGGAAAACTTTTTTGGAGCTCCCACTCCAGCAACTGCAGAGCAAAAACAACCAGTATGCATCAGACCACCCTGCTCACCCACCCCTAGAACTGGCCCTGCTTAACAGGAGCAGCCAAGAAATGTTTTGATGAGGATTCATAGAACTAGAAGGGATCTCAAGAGATCATCTAGTCCAGTCCCCTGCACTCAAAGCAGGACTAAGTATTATATAGACCATCCCTGACAGGTGTTTGTCTAACCTGCTCTTAAAAATCTCCAGTGATGGAGATTCCACAACCTCCCTAGGCAATTAATTCCAGTGCTTAACCACTCTGACCATTAGGAAGTTTTTCCTAATGTCCAACCTAAACCTCCCTTGCTGCAATTTAAGCCCATTGTTTCTTTCCTATCCTCAGAAGTTAAGAATAATTCCCCCCCCCCTTCTTCTTGTAACAACCTTTTACCTACTTGAAAACTATTATCATGTCCCCTCAGTTCTCTCTTCTCCAGACTAAACAAATACAATTTTTTTCAATCTTCCCTCATAGGTTGTGTTTTCTAGACCTTTAATCATTTTTGTTGCTCTTCTCTGGACTTTCTCCAATTTGTCCACATCTTTCCAGAAATGTGGCACTCAGAACTGAAGACAATACTCCAGTTGAGGGCTAATCAGCACAAAGTACAGCAGAAGAATTACTTCTCATGTCTTGCTTACAACACTCCTGCTAAAACATCCCATAATGATGTTTGCTTTTTTTTCAACAGCATTACACTGTTGACTCATATTTAGCTTGTGATCCACTATGACCCCAGATCCCCTTCCGTGGTGCTCCTTCCTACGCAGTCATTTCCCATTCTGTATGCGTGCAATTGATTATTCCTTCCTAAGTGGAGTACTTTGCATTTGTCCTTTCTGAATTTCATCCTATTTACTTCAGATCATTTCTCCAGTTTCTCCAGATCGTTTTGAATTTTACAAAATTCACTTGCAACCCCTCCCAGCTTGGTATCGTCATACCATATTGCTATTCCCAGAAGACTGTGGCGGGCGCCAGACACCCCACTGCCGAACTGCTGCCACCGAAAAGCAGCAGCAGCAAGAAGTGTCGCTGCCGAAATGCCGCTGAGAAACGGCAACGCTTCTCAGTAGCATTTTGGCAGCGGGGTGTCGTGCGGGCACACAAAAATGCTCCAGCGGATGCCATGGCGCCCGTGGGCACCGCATTGGGGACCCCTGCTCTATGCCATTATCTAAATCATTGATGAAGTTATTGAACAGAACCAGACCCAGAACCGATACCTCTGGGAACCCACTCGTTATGCCCTTCCAGCATGACTGTGAACCACTGATAACTACTCTCTGGGAACGATTTTCCAACCAGTTATGCATCCACCTTATAGTAGCTCCATCTAGGTTGTATTTCCCTAGTTTATGAGGTCATGCGAGAGAGTATCAAAAGCCTTACTAAAGTCAAGATATACCAATCTACCACTTCCCCCCTATCCACAAGGCTTGTTACTCTATCAAAGAAAGCTGTCAGGTTGGTTTGACACAACTTGTTCTTGACAAATCCATGCTGACTGTTGTTTATCACCTTATTATCTTCTAGGTGTTTGCAAATTGATTGCTTAATTATTTGCTCCATTATCTTTCAGGGTACAGAAGTTAAGCTGACTGGTCTGTAATTTCCTGGGTTGTCCTTATTTCCCTTTTTATAGATGGGCACTATATTTGCCCTTTTCCTGTCTTCTGGAATGTCTCCCGTCTTCCATGACTTTTCAAAGATAATGGCTAATGGTTCAGATATCTCCTCAGTCAGCTCCTTGAGTATTCTAGGATGCATTTCATCAGGCCCTGGTAATCTGAAGACATCTAACTTGTCTAAGTAATTTTTGACTTGTTCTTTTCCTATTTTAGCCTCTGATCCTACCTCATTTTCACTGGCATTCACTATGTTAGACGTCCTGTCGCAACCAACCTTCTTGGTGAAAACCAAAAAAAAAGAAGAAAAGGAGTACTTGTGGCACCTTAGAGACTAACCAATTTATTTGAGCATGAGCTTTCGTGAGCTACAGCTCACTTCATCGGATGCATACCGTGGAAACTGCAGAAGACATTATATACACACAGAGACCATGAAACAATACCTCCTCCCACCCCACTGTCCTGCTGGTAATAGCTTATCTAAAGTGATCATCAAGTTGGGCCATTTCCAGCACAAATCCAGGTTTTCTCACCCTCCGCCCCCTCACACACAAACTCACTCTCCTGCTGGTAATAGCCCATCTAAAGTGACCACTCTCTTCACAATGTGTATGATAATCAAGGTGGGCCATTTCCTGCACAAATCCAGGTTCTCTCACCCCCTCAACCCCTCCAAAAACCACACACACAAATTCACTCTCCTGCTGGTAATAGTTTATCCAAAGTGACCACTCTCCCTACAATGTGCATGATAATCAAGGTGGGCAATTTCCTGCACAAATCCAGGTTCTCTCACCCCCCTCCAAAAACCACACACACAAACTCACTCTCCTGCTGGTAATAGCTCATCCAAAGTGACCACACTCCCTACAATGTGCATGGTAATCAAGGTGGGCCATTTCCAGCACAAATCCAGGCTTTCTCACCCCCCTCTCTCCCGGGAACACACACACACACACACACACACACTCTCTCTCACTCTCACTCTCCTGCTGGCAATAGCTCATCCAAACTGACCACTCTCCAAGTTTAAATCCAAGTTTAACCAGAACGTCTTGGGGGGGGGGGTAGGAAAAAACAAGGGGAAATAGGTTACCTTGCATAATGACTTAGCCACTCCCAGTCTCTATTTAAGCTTAAATTAATAGTATCCAATTTGCAAATGAATTCCAATTCAGCAGTTTCTCGCTGGAGTCTGGATTTGAAGTTTTTTTTGTTGTAAGATAGCGACCTTCATGTCTGTGATGGCGTGACCAGAGAGATTCAAGAGTTCTCCGACTGGTTTATGAATGTTATAATTCTTGACATCTGATTTGTGTCCATTTATTCTTTTACGTAGAGACTGTCCAGTTTGACCAATGTAAATGGCAGCAGGGCATTGCTGGCACATGATGGCATATATCACATTGGTGGATGTGCAGGTGAACGAGCCTCTGATAGTGTGGCTGATGTTATTAGGCCCTGTGATGGTGTCCCCTGAATAGATATGTGGGCACAGTTGGCAACGGGCTTTGTTGCAAGGATAGGTTCCTGGGTTAGTGGTTCTGTTGTGTGGTATGTGGTTGTTGGTGAGTATTTGCTTCAGGTTGCAGGGCTGTCTGTAGGCAAGGACTGGCCTGTCTCCCAAGATTTGTGAGAGTGTTGGGTCATCCTTCAGGATAGGTTGTAGATCCTTAATAATGCGTTGGAGGGGTTTTAGTTGGGGGCTGAAGGTGATGGCTAGTGGCGTTCTGTTATTTTCTTTGTTAGGCCTGTCCTGTAGTAGGTGACTTCTGGGAACTCTTCTGGCTCTATCAATCTGTTTCTTCACTTCCGCAGGTGGGTATTGTAGTTGTAAGAAAGCTTGACAGAGATCTTGTAGGTGTTTGTCTCTGTCTGATGGGTTGGAGCAAATGCGGTTGTATCGCAGAGCTTGGCTGTAGACGATGGATCGTGTGGTGTGGTCAGGGTGAAAGCTGGAGGCATGTAGGTAGGAATAGCAGTCAGTAGGTTTCCGGTATAGGGTGGTGTTTATGTGACCATTGTTTATTAGCACTGCAGTGTCCAGGAAGTGGATCTCTTGTGTGGACTGGACCAGGCTGAGGTTGATGGTGGGATGGAAATTGTTGAAATCATAGTGGAATTCCTCAAGGGCTTCTTTTCCATGGGTCCAGATGATGAAGATGTCATCAATATAGCGCAAGTAGAGTAGGGGCTTTAGGGGACGAGAGCTGAGGAAGCGTTGTTCTAAATCAGCCATAAAAATGTTGGCATACTGTGGGGCCATGCGGGTACCCATAGCAGTGCCGCTGATCTGAAGGTATACATTGTCCCCAAATGTAAAATAGTTATGGGTAAGGACAAAGTCACAAAGTTCAGCCACCAGGTTAGCCGTGACATTATCGGGGATAGTGTTCTTGACGGCTTGTAGTCCATCTTTGTGTGGAATGTTGGTGTAGAGGGCTTCTACATCCATAGTGGCCAGGATGGTGTTATCAGGAAGATCACCGATGGATTGAAGTTTCCTCAGGAAGTCAGTGGTGTCTCGAAGGTAGCTGGGAGTGCTGGTAGCGTAGGGCCTGAGGAGGGAGTCTACATAGCCAGACAATCCTGCTGTCAGGGTGCCAATGCCTGAGATGATGGGGCGCCCAGGATTTCCAGGTTTATGGATCTTGACTTCAAATCCAGACTCCAGCGAGAAACTGCTGAATTGGAATTCATTTGCAAATTGGATACTATTAATTTAGGCTTAAATAGAGACTGGGAGTGGCTAAGTCATTATGCAAGGTAGCCTATTTCCCCTTGTTTTTTCCTTACCCCCTCACCCCAGATGTTCTGGTTAAACTTGGATTTAAACTTGGAGAGTGGTCAGTTTGGATGAGCTATTGCCAGCAGGAGAGTGAGTTTGTGTGTGTGTGTTCCCGGGGCGGGGGGGAGAAGGCCCACCTTGATTACCATGCACATTGTAGGGAGAGTGGTCACTTTGGATGAGCTATTACCAGCAGGAGAGTGAGTTTGTGTGTGTGGTTTTTGGAGGGGGGTGAGAAAACCTGGATTTGTGCAGGAAATGGCCCACCTTGATTATCATGCACGTTGTGAAGAGAGTGGTCACTTTGGATGGGCTATTACCAGCAGGAGAGTGAGTTTGTTTGTGGGGGGGGCGGAGGGTGAGAAAACCTGGATTTGTGCTGGAAATGGCCCAACTTGATGATCACTTTAGATAAGCTATTACCAGCAGGACAGTGGGGTGGGAGGAGGTATTGTTTCATGGTCTCTGTGTGTATATAATGTCTTCTGCAGTTTCCACAGTATGCATCCGATGAAGTGAGCTGTAGCTCACGAAAGCTCATGCTCAAATAAAT
Organism: Lepidochelys kempii; assembly: GCF_965140285.1. Taxonomy (NCBI): domain Eukaryota; kingdom Metazoa; phylum Chordata; order Testudines; family Cheloniidae; genus Lepidochelys; species Lepidochelys kempii. The sequence continues at coordinate 160,416,562 of NC_136382.1, forward strand.
TGGTTAGTCTCTAAGGTGCCACAAGTACTCCTTTTCTTTTTGCGAATACAGACTAACACGGCTGGTACTCTGAAACCTGTAAAAAAAAAGAAGTCATTAAGCACCTCTGCCATTTCCACATTTTCTGTTATTGTCTTTCCCCGCCCTCATTGAGTAATGGGCCTACTCTGTCCTTGGTCTTCCTCTTGCTTCTAATTTATTTGTAGAATGTTTTCTTGTTTCCTTTTATGTTCCTAGCTAGTTTGATCTCATTTTGTGCCTTGGCTTTTCTAATTTTCTCCAGACATACTTGTGTTGTTTGTTTATATTCATCCTTTCTAATTTGACCAAGTTTCCACTTTTTGTAGGACTCTTTTTTGAGTTTTAGATCATTGAAGATCTCCTGGTTTAGCCAGGGTGGTCTCTTGCCATACTTCCTATATTTCCTGTGCAGTGGGATAGTTTGCTCTTGTGCCCTGAAGTTTATCAAAGAACCAGTACTTGCTGGGCCATTTTTAGAGGACTGCTTGAAGCCTGAAAGGTCTTGTTTGCCCAGGTCTGAGTAAGGTCTCACTGATTTATCGTAAAGAAAAAGTTTTAAGAGCTTTCCTCACTAAAGTTTGTTTAGAAAACAAACAATATTGCTCAGTGACATGCCCTTTATCAACACACAACAAACATTTTGAATACCCATTACTGAGGGGGTTAAACTACCTTAATATAATGAACAATTGTTACATTTGGGTGATTTTTGGTCACCCAGAAAGCTCAACACCTGCTAAACAAATAACTGGAAAAGAGTTCACCTGAACTGAAACTAACTAAGAGGATGGATATATATATATATCCACAGGTTCTGAACACAGGGTTACTTCTCTTTGTTCCATTTCTTAGCCATGGGTGGGGAAAAATAGAACTGAGTTGGTTGGCCTTGCTCTACCCTTTATGCCCTCAGTAGGAGGTGAACAAGGGCACTCAAGGCAAAGGTATGATCCCACTGGATAGTGCTGGCCAAAAGATTCTGATCTTGAGTGCATGAGGTATATGCACATGCAGAGTGGAAGACATGTAGATAAGCACCTGGAGAAGGAAAAAGTAGTGGATGCAAGGCAGTATTTTGCATTTGCAGAGGGCCGCATCTTGCTAGAGCTTTTTACCTTTATTTTAGCAGTGATATAATTTGTAATTGGGGGCTGGAAGCTGACAGCCAAACATCAGATAGTTTCTACATAAAAGTAGGGCATCTGGGTTGAGAGCAACGGTCAAAGCGCTCTGACATTTTAAAAGTCTATGCAGAGAGTCTATGCTACACGTGGCTGTGTAGTCATGGCACCAGCGCTGGGAGACAGCTCTCCCAGTGGTATAAAAAAACCCACCAGGTTAGCAAACAGGTAGCCATGGGTTCAAAGGGGTGGGCCTCGTCAGTCCTTTCAGTACAAGGATCAGGTCCCATGTGGGGGTAGGAAGTTGAGATTGATGGAAGAGGTTTACTATACCCTTGAGGAACCTTTTTGTAGTTGGGTGCAACAGCACTGAGTAACCCTCTTCAGGTTGGTGAAAGGCTGTAATAGCCACTAGGTAGATCCTCAGAGAGCTTACAGGAAGTCTGAACCATTTTGGGTTAGAGCATAGTCTAGGACAGTGGTCCCCAAACTGTGACGTGCACCCCCTCCCCACGGGAGGAATGCCTGGAGGAGCACAGTAGAGCCTGGGCCAGCAACACCCCCCCCTCCCAGACCTACTCTGCCCCTAGTCCCACCCTAGCTATGGCCCTGACCCAGCTGCCGGCCCCTTCTCCAGTGGGTGCAGACATATTCCATTACTGGTAAGGGGGTGCATGAGTAAAAGTTTGGGCATGACTGGTCTAGGATGTGTGGAAGAGTCATGGATGCTAGGGAGATTTGTTGGGATGTGCACCAATTCTGAAATCTTAGACCATTTCTGCAGGTATGTATGTTGTGTCAAGGACTTTCTACTGTGTGATAGATCCTCTTGTACCTTTCTTGAACAGGAGCTTTCTAGGTCTTGGAACCAAGCAGGAGCTATGCCTTGAGGCAGAAAATCCCCAGGTGAGATGTAGGGTACGTCCTTCGTTCTGCTGAGCTGTCACTGATGGTACCGACACAGGCTTGCATACCCGGAGCAGCTTTTTAGAGGAGTGCTTACTCCTGTCTGTTAGTGCTGAGTCAGTGCCTGTGCCCATCGGGTCCATGGGCCTGCCAGCAATACCTGTTGCTGGTGGTCTCTGGGAGCCATGGGTGCCAGACTGAGATGGCCTTGGTGTCAGTGATATTGAGCAAGATGGTGATAACTTATGACTATCTCGGTGCTCCCTATGGCAGCTTCCTGCTTAGATCATTTGTGAAAAGGGTTTGTAGTCTACTTTTTTGACCCACAGCCCTTAAAATGCAGAAGGTTGTAGGGAGGACTCGCATCGACCAGCCAACTAGGGTCAGAGAGCTGCCTTGATGAAGATAATCTTCTGGCAGAGCTCTGTCTTTGCGGGATCCTGGCCCGAGTTGTTGGCAAAGACCACACTTTTGTTGTATGTGGCTGTCCCCGAGGCAACAAGTGGACTGAGTGTACTTATCTGTGATGAGGATAGCCTCTTTACAGGCATACCGTCTTGGGGAAAAAGTGGGAAGAAAAATGAAGTCATTCCTTTTTTTAAAGGATAAAATAAAAAAATGGGGGGAGAACCCCTAGAACTATAACTAGGAGACTAACTATAGGTATGTAGATTAAAACAATAGTCTTAATGAACTGCTAATGGCTCCATGTCTAGCCAAGGGCGGTTGAGAAGGAACTGAGATGCATTAGCCCACATGTGCGGACTAGCCTCGTGGTGCAGCACGAGGAGAGACAGCATATTTGTGGTCCCAACAGATACTGCTCCTAAAGTCCTTTGATGAGCAGCACAGGGATGCAAGCACACCTACAGTGGAGTGAGTAGGCATAGGGACACTACTCAAAGCAGCAGAGGATAGGTTTTATCAAGTAGTAGGAAGGTTTTAATGAAGATGGTCCATCCCCCATTCAGGCACTGGAGAGCCTTCTCAGCACAGAAGAGTTTAGATAATGTCCCTCACAAACACACCCTGAAAACTTGCTAAAAAAGTAACAGCAACCAGGAAGACATTGAACAATACATTAGCTAATAATTTTACTTAAAAAAAATCATTTTAACATTTTATCTGACAATTTCACTGCCCAAACACACAAATGTTAGTCTTCCAGATGCCCATCTGCTTCCAAAAGTTAATTAAAAGCAAGCTGATCCTTTACTTATAGACTCATAGATACTAAGGTCAGAAGGGACCATTATGATCATCTAGTCTGACCTCCTGCACAATGCAGGCCACAGAATCTCACCCACCCACTCCTGCAAAAAACCTCTCACCTATGTCTGAGCTATTGAAGTCCTCAAATTGTGTTTAAAGACTTCAAGGAGCAGAAAATCCTCCAGCAAGTGACCTGTGCCCCATGCTGCAGAGGAAAGAGAAAAAATCCCAGGGCCTCTTCCAATCTGCCCTGGAGGAAAATTCCTTCCCGACCCCAAATATGGCGATCAGCTGAACCCTGAGCAGGTGGGCAAGATTTACCAACCAGATACCCAGGAAAGAATTCTCTGTAGTAACTCAGATCCCACCCCATCTAACATCCCATCACAGGCCACAACCAATACTCCAAGGTCCTCCTCCTCCTTCGTTACTTCTAATTGATGCGTCCCCAGCTTGTAACTAAAATTCTTGTTATTAATCCCTAAATGCATGACCTTACACTTTTCACTATTAAATTTCATCCTATTACTATTACTCCAGTTTACAAGGTCATCCAGATTGTCCTGTATGATATCCCGGTCCTTCTCTAAATTGGCAATACCTCCCAGCCTTGTATCATCCGCAAACTTTATTAGCACACTCCCGCTTTTTGTGCCGAAGTCAGTAATAAAAAGATTAAATAAGATTAGTCCCAAAACCGATCCCTGAGGAACTCCACTGGTAACCTCCCTCCAGCCTGACAGTTCATTTCAAGCTGCTTCATATTTCTGCCCTTTATAAAAGTTTTTGGGGAGGTTAAGCTAGATTTAAGGTTTAGATCTAAAACATTACATTTGAATCCAATGAAAGTTAGTTTACTAGCAAGGCATCCAGCACAAAAGCCACTTTTCCAGTGTTATCCAAAAGCATTTATTTATATGTTTACCTTTAAGTACTGAACTTAGCTGACTATACTGCTGTAAAGAAAGCATAGTTAGGAAAAAAAAGTGATTGCAGTTACATGGTACACTAAGCCAGCTATTTTGTCATAGGCCCCAAATAAGTTAATTTGTTGTAAGTACCTAAACTTTTGTAGGGAGGCTGTAAATTTAAGCCACTAATATTTATGAATTAACCAAATTCAGACAGGCCTAAATTTTTAAAAGTGACTCAAGTTAGGCACCCATAATCACAAGGTCACTATTCAAAAAATAAGCATCTACTCCTATAGCAATCAGACCCTTTTAAAGTGGCTTGAGAAGGGCAAAAGAATGGAAACACAGGCCAAAATGGTTTTTCAGCCTCTGTTGTAAAGACCACCACTTAATGGAGGCAATTGATGACAGACATGCAAATTTGGGACTGCTGTTTTGGGTCAGATTTTTAAAGGTGCAACTAGGCACTTTTGAAAAAGCCCTCTTGGTGCCTTTAGAAATCTGGCCCTATAAACAATCACTCTAAAATGGCAGAAGGGGCATCAGCATAATTTTCTGTTTTTATATCAATTATTCTTCACAGAACATATCTAAGGTATCTGCATTTTTTTTTAAAGAGAGAAGGCAGTGAAAAGGAGAGAGGCAGGATTAGAAGATGCAGAAATTTACAGAGCCCACTTCCTGTTCTCCAGACATATTTCTAAGTAGATACTAACCTAGAATATATGGGAAAGGTTTTTGTATTAATGCAGTTTAGTTTTTAATTCTTTATTTTAACTACATTATTAAACGTGCACAAATGAGGGATAGCTCAGTGGTTTGTGCATTGACCTGCTAAACCCAGGGTTGTGAGTTCAATCCTTGAGGGGGTCATGTAGGGATCAGGGCAAAAATTGAGGACTGGTCCTGCTTTGAGCAGGGGGTTGGACTAGATGACCTCCTGAGGTCCCTTACAACCTTGATATTCTATGAAAAACTGGTTACAATAGCTATATTTCCCTGTTCAGGAGGCACCTAGTCATCTGTATACCTCAGGTGACATTTTTCCTAATTATCTGAAGTAATTACATTTTCTAGATGGAATAAGTATGTCATAAAATCTGTCAATTATAAGGGCAGCCCTAAGGGTGGGATCCATGAAGAGACTCAGGCATTGCAATGCAGAGTATCAGAGCAGCTAATGTCAGATGCCTGAACAATCTCAGGAACACCAGTTGCCAAAGCTGAGTTAGGCCTGCAGGCTGCCTACCCAATGAATGGGGAAGAGAGGCATCTTAGAATATGATCCACAGAAACAAGTACACTAGGCAGGGAGCACCTACACTAACCCATAGGAAATGCTAATGACATAAGGATCCCTCTTTGGAAGGGGTAGGGTTAAGTCCAGGCTACCTGATTTTAGCAATCCACAACTGGGTCCCAGCTAGCTAGAGGCAGCTTGGGAATTTAATTTTTTTTTTTATGGTAAGTGGGGGCAGCACCATCATTGGCAGTGTCTCTACTTGTGAGGTAAGTCCCTTTTCTTCATGTCAGTATAATGCCTGCATCTGTAATTTTCACTCCACACATTTGATGAAGTGGGTTCTAGCCCACAAAAGCTTCTGCCCAAACAAATCTGTTAGTCTTTAAGATGCCACGAGCCTCCCTGTTGTTTTCGTGGATATAGACTAACACAGCTACCCCCTGGTACTCAGCCTCATGAATTAGTTTTCAATACTAGTGGTAGTAGAGTTGTCATTACTGATAAAACCTGGATCTGCCACTGCTTTAGTTCAGCAGCGAATGAGCCAACAAGGCAGATTCACTCACTGACTAACTGTGGTTTAGATGGTTATTTTCTCCCCTACTGCCCACCCCCAAGAAGTTGAGACAGAAATAAGTTGAAATCACATTTAATGAAACAAGACTTAAGTTAATGTTAGCTTAGAATTAAGCTTATCAAGTATGAACTTTAATACCATAATTGACTAAGTTATGAGCATGGAATGGGCAGCATAGGACAAGCCAGAAGTGTAAATATTTTGAAGTATCTTTTATAGGTCTAGACAAGCCAGAAACAGGTGTTTGAGTACAAGATTTGTTAGCTGCTGTGAAATACATATTCTAAAACAAACTTAAATACTATTTTACACATAGATTGAGCATATTAAATCATGTGTTTTGTATATTAGTTACACTAATGACTGTTAGAATGTTTAGGCTAATGTCTAATTAGAATGGTAGTCTAATTAGTCTGAAGAGGTCTGTTTTAGGATACACTAATGCATTCTTGTAGATGTCTGAAATTTAATAATTCAGGATACAAATAAGCTTCTTTAGCAAGAATTCCTTGTACCAGCTACTTGAAAATATCCTAGATCTTGCTTTGCAGAGTCTTTTGGTTGGCAGAAGTTTAATCCTGTTTCACATCACCCTTTAATTTCCTTTTCATGCGTGAGTAAGGGCTGATTGAGTCATCCATCACAAAGTCATAAAGCACTTTTATCCAGGAGTTATATTGTGGAAGATGATCATAGTATTCAGCTGCTATTTTCTTCACCTAAGAGGAAAAAATTAAGGTTTATTCATATTTAAGCTCAAGACTTCTTCCCCTCCAGTGTTTCTGCCAGTATTTCTAGAAGCAGAAGAGAAAGTCTTCAAACAACTGGGAGTGCTAAGAAATTTACTTTTAGCAGCATTAGCTGATTATAAATTTAGACCTTATAGGTTGTCAGTTTCAAATTTAAAATGAAATGGATTTTTAATAAACCTGTGGGGTTTTTTTTAGTAAATTGTATTCACCCAATGTAGAGCTATCAAAGTTTTAACACGCATTGTTGGGAGAAGGCAAAGCTGTTTTAATGCCCAAGCCAGCTGCTTGCTTAATATCTGATTACAGGCAAGGCCTTTTTAGGTACTCCTAAACTAACAGAGGTGGGATCTACATGGGATATTCAGCCCATCATGGTTCTTTCTTTGTCCAGAGTGTGTTACACTCTTCCCCCTCCCCCCAAAGAAGTGCCACTGGTCTGCTTTTGTTTATCTGAATGAGGCTACGGCTACACTACAGAGCTTACAGTGGCACAGCTGCACCACTGCTAGTACAGACAGTAAGCAGATGGGAGAGAGAGGTCTCCCATCAACTTAATCACTCCAGCTCCCACAAGCAGCAGTAGCATCAGCAGGAGACAGTCTGCTAACATAGTGCTGTCCACACTGGTGTTAGGTTGGTGTAACTTAAGTCATTCAGGAAGGTGGTAGCGTGTACATAGCCTCAGACTGAACTAGAACTGAGTGGTGTAACACTTGGTATATAAAAAACAAACGTTCACCCAACAGTGGTCCAAGGAGTTTATACACAGAAGGGGCTTAGAAGCAAGGGGACCAAAGTATTGAAGACGACTGGGTTCTGAATTGGGAACAATCAAGCAGTTGGCACAGAGCTGAAATGGGGATGTGGGTAGGGAAGAGAGGAGAGAAAAAGCTTGAAAATTTGGGTCTGAGATTGAGACAACTGGTCTGGCATGAGCATTTGAAGCCCCTGATTATAATCAGTCAGGGCAGATATATTGGTGCAGTAACAGCTGATGAACTACTCTGAAATGGAAGACTAATAGTCAGGGCAACCTGTGACACTTATTGACCAAGTACCTTTTCCCGGTACCTATCAATACAGTACAGCAAGCAGCCTAGGAACTTCAGATGCATCTGAGACTATCAGTGCTTTCTGGGCACTGAATTTAGAACATTGAGATACGGATCTTCTAACTGGTCTTCTCAGAGTAGAAATCCATTAAGATGCCCTCATTAATGATTCCACAGGGAGAGGCAGAATAAATATTCCCAGTTCAAAACCTGCAGAAAGGCCAGTTGTTCCCCCACAGTGTGGTTTGCATTAAGTATTCCAAAGGGCATTTGTTAATATATGTTATGCAACTTTACTACTTGCTCTTTTTTGAACTGCAACAACCTTTAGGAATCTTAAATTCTGAAGAAATTATGTGACATGATTGAAGACAGACTTATGTATAATGGTTACTTGAAGGATTTCTCAGATTCCATTGTAGGACATAGGAATTAAGTCTTAAAATTGCTAAACAGCTGCATCTCACATGTGGAGGTAGTAATATTGACAAAAAACAAACCAATACTGTCTCCATTGCAGCTTCAGAGGAAACTATACCAGTTGGGAACTAGTGAAAAAACTCAGTTGAGATGTGGCCAGAGTACTGCATTTGTGGCAGTACAGGTGCAGTTAAATTGGCATGCAGATATAAAAAAGCTTTACTTAATGTTTGTGGTAGGATGATCCATCAAGAATTTCAAAACTCCCCCAATGTTAGTCTGAGGTAAACATTTAGTTTTTGCTGGTTAACATGAAGCTGTTAATCAGTTTGCTAAAAATAGTCAAGAGAAGCATCCCTATGTAAGCAGAAGGGATCAGACTAGCTATGCAAGCTTTTATTTAAGAGAAATGCTCAAACTAAAATGCAGTCTTTTTTTAAAGAATGTAGTTTCACTGTTCTTGTTTCCTCCCATTTTTGTTTTATAGTGAGTGTTTTTCTACTGCTGTGTGGGAAAGAGAAACTGAATTATTACAAAAAACCAAGTATGCAAGGTGCTATCAAGTACTACCCAGCAAATAGAAAAACAGATTGCAAGGCTGGATGGGGGGGAAGGACAATTAGAAGTAACACTTAAGATTGCTATAACAGAATTATTTCACATAATGTAGTTTTAAGTCTCTAGTGGATACTTAAGGTACTGCTACTTTAAGTGTCCTACTTCAACCAAAAATTTAACTAAAACAGGGGCAGGCAAACTACAGCCCAGATCAGGCCCGCTAGCTGTTTTAATCCAGCCCTCAAGCTCCCACTGGGGAGCGGGGTCTCAGGCTTGCCCCCCTCCAGCCAGGGAGCAGGGTCGGGGGCTGCTTTGTGCAGCTCCTGGAAGCAGTGGCATGGCCCCCCCTCTGGCTCCTATTCATAAGGGTAGCCAGGGGGCTCTGCTCTGCACACTGCCCTACCCCTGCAGCTCCCATTGTCTGGGAACTGTGGCCAATGGGAGCTGCAGGGGCAGTGCCAGCAGACAGGGCAAGGCACAAAGCTGACTGACTCCTAGGTGGAGATGTGGCCAGGCAAAAGGGAAATGTGCCCCAACCCCCTGCCCTAATCCCCCCTCCTGCTCTCTGAACCCCTCAGTCCCAGCCCAGAGCCCCTTCCTGCACCCCCAGCTGGAGCCCTCACACCCCCCTTCCCCAGCCCAGAGCCCCCTCCTGCACCCTGAACTCCTCATTTCTGGCCCGAGCCCAGAACCAGCAATCCCCACCCCTCAACCGCAATTTCGTGAGCATTCATGGCCCGCCAGACAATTTCTATACCCAGATGTGGCCCTCGGGCCAAAAAGTTTGCCAACCCCTAAACTAAAACAAGCACTGAAGTAAGCTTCAGTTTACCATTAGCTTTATATAATTCTTGAAAGTGTACTTACCAATGGAAGGTTCTTGCCAGGAATATTGGGAAAGTCATGGTGTTCATTGTGGTAGCCAACATTAAAAGTGAGCAAATTAAGTGGCCCATAATAGGAGTAAGTCTCATGTCCCTTTAAGAACATATAATGTTCAGCTATGAAGTGTCCTGAAATTGGGTGCAATCCCAGTCCAAGTATTGATCCTGCAAGCATGTAGAAGGCTGATTTAATTCCCAAGTAGTAGTATATTACAACATCAAAAGAGAGCTGAGCCAACAAGTTGATGATTTCCAATCGAGAAATTGGTTTGGGATTAATGCAGAGAGGTCGAATAGCATAGAAAAAGGGCTGAAGAACAATCCATATGAACTTCCTAAAACGAGTACAGAAAAACCAGCCTTCAAAGTCAGTAGGAATGTCCACATCAATTCCATCACCTCCTAGATAGCGATGATGATCCATGTGGTATCTCTTGAAAGATATAGAGTATGGGAGGCCAAGAGGGAGATTGGCAAATATTCCAAACCACCGATTCCACATAGCTCTGCAGTTGCCAAAGGCACTATTGTGAGAGATCTCATGAATAGCCAGAGTCATTGAGTGACTGATGCAGCTGCCAAAAACGTACGCCCAGAACATAACCCATTTCCAGTCCAAGTCTTTAACTAGATAAAATGCAATCAACTGCCCAAGAACCATCAGTACAACCACCCAGATCAAGTTGTAGTCTGGCTTCATTAAAGCTTTTATTTCTGGATGTTTAGCTGTTATGGGGAGAAGATAAACAGTTACATGCAAAGAAAAATGTCACAAGTACTCTTTAGTAGAGCCAAAGTTTTCTCAGCCACACAAACAGCTTACTAGTACACCTCTCTTCCCCCCCCCCCCCCCAAATGGATTCCATTCATTAAGGAATAAGTCCACTCAACTCAAATCTTCCTACATTTTTGGTAATTCAATTACATTAGTAGTTTGCATGTACGTGTTGGGAATTGTTTGAATGCTGTAGGCATGTGTATCCCTGAAATATTGAGCAAGATCAAAGAGTGCTGCTGTAGTTTAGTGGTACTTGGTGTTATTTTCATCTAGAAACCCAAAGCCTCTTAATACTTAGCATGCAATTCCACAGTTTGTTACAGAGTTAAAATTAATCCTACACCTGAGGCACATATTACACCCTTTTTAGGGATGAGAAAATTAAAGATAAGCAACTTCAGACTCATCTTGGGCAGACATGTAAAGATTCCTATTTATGAACTGTCATTTTTACTTCAGTAATTAAGCTTCTGAAAGTACTGTTAGTTGCATTAATATGCCTTTAAGACCAAGAGTGTACAAGCAGCATTTGTTACACAACCCACCAAAGATTTATAGTCCTTGCTAGAGTTGTATACATCACAGCTGCCAGATAATTATATTTCAGGCTCTATACCAGCTTTTACCATAGGTACAGCCAGGGAAGATGGCTTGGGAAGCTGTAGCAAAACAAGGCAGACAACCCAAACTGCAAAAGGTCCTAACCTTAAGTGGTCATGGACAAGGAGACAGCATGGTCGAAAACTTGATACAACTTCCTGAGGCTTAGTATTACCTTCCCAGAACAGACAACCTCAGCTAATAAAACTGCTCTTCCTCCACATCCCACTCTTGGGATGACTTGGTTGTGCAGAGGTGTAAGCTACACTTAATTTAGGCAAATCTGGACCACTGTCATAAAGCTAGTCGCAAACTAGTCAGAGTACTGACTATTTTGTACACTTCAGGGTGTTAATGCTCACTTTAGGGTTTAAAAAGTAACCTCTGCATTTGGTATAGTAGTGTTTCCCAGCCTCAAGAAAATGAAATTAAAGTGAAACCAATCCCCACCCATCAGTTAGAGGCAGAACCACCATAATTTATACGTAGTGTTTCTTTTTAGCAATTTGAGTTCTATGTAGATGGCCAAAAAAAAAATCACACACACACTAACAAGTAATGTTTCTGTAATATTCCCTAGTGCACTTTAATGTAGCACTGCTTCAACGACCACGACATTCACACAGGAAGGAACCTTTAATGCACACCAGCAGGGTCCACATGGACAAACTAATGCACAGCACACTAGTGCACTTTAGAAATCACACCCCAGTTGTCTGCATTACTGCTATGTAGACAAGCACTCGGATACAAGGGCTCATTGCCAGTGTTAACTGAAAAAACACCCCAATTTAAAAAAAGGGAAGTGTTCATCCGGTCACAACTGATCAGAAGTCCTATTTAAGTCTCCTATGGACTTCTCCCTAAGTAGTTCTTCATGTCCGCCCCTCTACTTCAGGGGTGGGGCAAGGTCTGCTTTTTGCAAACACTGTAGTATAGTCACCATTTCCCTTTCCACCACCCTATAAGCACTGTCAGTTTCGTATATAACTGGCCACATCCATCACTGTACTACACAGCCCAACAGTACACATCATGAAAATGCAGCCTGCTTCACGATTTCCATCTCAAACAGTTCTGCCAGCAAGATCAAAATACAAAACTCTTCTTAGAGCTTTTCCTCCTCCTCCTCCTCTCCTTCACGTGTGTATAAGTGTACCATTTCCCAGGCCATCAGTTTTAAGAAATATTCCGGAGACGTTACCGGAAGCCAACCCACCCGTCCTCCCTCCAGCGCGTTACCTAGAAAGAGGCTAACGACCGCAGCGAGTGCACTTGAGAGGGGCATGACAATTTGATGAGTGTCTGACCACAGGACAATCCCCTCCCCCAAATCAGCTGAGCGGAAGACAGCCCAAAATGACTCCGAGGGCGAGGAGCCTCCCCGTGCGCGTGCAGAGCCGCTGGCCAGGAGGGCGGATCTGCAGGGTTGACTCCGGCCTCTGGACAGTCCAGAAACGCCTCATTCCGGGGCTCTGCTCGCGGGCCGCCGAGCGAGGCGTCTCGCCCCCCCTCTCAGCAGGGCTGGGGGGGGGGGAGGGGGAGAGAAGTCCTGGCGGCAACCGCGCTGCCCGCCCCCACCCCAGGCCGGCCGGAGGGAGGAGCGGTGTCTAGCGGTCACGGATGGGGTGGGCCCTTCGAGGCGCCTGAAGAGCTCGGCCTCCGAGCCTGGCTCAAGGGGCCGACCCGTTTGTCACCCGCCTGCCCCCCTTCCTCGGCAGCCATTTTACCAGGCTCGCCACCCCCGAAACGGGCCCTCTCGGCGCTGGGGACACCCACGAGGCCTCCACACACGCCACCTGCCCTCGACCGGGCCGCCCCGTCCCGCAGGCAGCACCCCTCCCGTGCGCGCAGGGCGACAAGCGGGTCCGGCTGCCAGCGGATACGGCGAGCCTGGAGGCGACCGGTTCCCTGTGGGGAGGCACCAGGCCCTTCCCCCCGCCGCCGGAACGGGTAGAGCCCAGGGCACCTCCGGCTCTGACAGCGAGCCGGCTGGGGGGAGACACGCGCCGCCAGCAGGACGCCCCGGCGCTGAGGGGAAGCTGCCTGGGCCCCTCGCTCACCTAGGATCGCTTTGCGGCGATCGGCGTGGGGCTGGTCCGTATAAACCCACTCGAAGTCCTCCCGAGCTACCGCGTTCCCCATCGCTGCCGCGCCCGCCCGCCCGGACGCCTCCTCGGCTGACTCGACTGGCACGCGGACGGAGCTTGGCGGCGGCGCCGCTCCCCCTTTATATAGCGAGAAGGTGTCTCGCCGGCTACGCCCCCACTGCTGCTGATTGGCCGGGGGCTGATGGCCTCACCCCCCACCCCTTGCTCAACCCGTTTTTACTGACCCCCACCCCCACCCCCTTTGTGCTCTACGAATATTTACAAAGATTTTAAAGGATTAAATAACGGTGTTTGCAGATAATATTCGGGGCCCCACGGGGCGGGGCAAGAAGTGACGTAGGCGGCGGCGGGAGCCTAGTGAAGGAGGACCGTTAGGTAGTTGGCTGGGGCGGGGGTGGCCGCGGCGCGAGCGCTGCCCGCCCCGGGGGAGGCCGGGTCTGTCAGCATGTCACCCTCCTCGGGTAGGGGGCGGGGGGCAGAGGGGAGCCCCCGCATCGCCCCTCCCCCAGACACCGCTCCCTCGTGCCGCCCCCCCCCCAATACTACGTTCTAGCCTCCCCCGGCTGCTTCCCTATCCACCGCCTTGCCAAGCCCCGCTTCTGCGGGCCCGGCGTGTCCTCCTCGCCGCGTGTCCCCACGTCGCCCCCCCACCCCCCATCTGGGGTGGGAAATAATGGGGGTCATACAGAGGCGCGGGGGCTGCAGAGAGTCCCTGAAACAGAGGATGGCCATGGGGCAGGGGAGGTTGGAGGGATGCAAGAAGCCCCCCCCCCCCGTGTGTGCGAAACGCTTGGCCTGCGTCAGCAGCAAAGCACCCTCCTATCCTGGCCGGTCACGGGCTGATTTCCCAGCCTCTGAAATGGTGCTAACACGCTTTGCGGGGCTGGGGGATCCATATGTGCACACACCATGCTGTGCAGGCATGACGTGTTGCTGTGATACTCATGTATATCTGTGTGCACGGCCGGTTAGCTTGAGGTGTATGACACCAAGGTTGCCTCTAACCAAACTCTCCCTGCAGGGAAAGCCCTGGCTCCAGGTAAGTGGTGCTTTAAGGGCTTTGGCTTCACAGACCCAAAGGTGATGTTTTTTACAGCCAGATAAGGAAGGCGTGATAGTTATCGCACTGTAAAATCCTAAGTGGTGACAGAGGCCCTTGTATTTTTCCCTGAGGAACCTAGGCGAGGTCAACACTAGATCCCAGCCAAGGGTTGACCTCGCCTAGTTCACCTGGCAAAAAAGTGAGAGTGCCCTGTCTCCTCTGTGTTTTTACAATGGGATAGGTTAATGCGCATGACCTATCACAAGATAAAAACACGTTTCTGTCAGTCACAGTTGAGGTAGCTGGTCTATCAAGTGGCATGGGCTGAAGCTCAAGTAAGACTGATGCTGGAGCTAGAGATGCAGTCCGGACTCCACTACAAATACAAACACCCTGGGCTGCTGGTACAATCACTCTGTGCAGCTTGAGTGGGTTTCTTTTGGTGTGTAGTGGTTTAGTGTTTTTTTTGTTGTTGGTTTTGTTTTTGGTTGGGTTTTTTGTTTGTTTGTTTGTTTTTTTCATAATGTCAAGTGTTTTCACTCAAGCGAGGCTAACTCAACAGGAGTTAACTCTGCTGTGGATATTATTAATCTTGTCTTGTCTTTGGAAGGTTTATGTCTCTATTTGAGGCTTGCTTTCACTACTGTGTTAGCTCCGGAGTTGGTTGAGGTAACACACCTGAGTTATATCTCGACTTCACACTGCAGTGAAGACAAGCCTTGAGTCTTGGAGGACTGAGAGTGGTGTACATAGTACAGATACTGTGCAGTAGCAGGGAAAGTGATCTGCTTCTAAAGAATGCAAATCTAGTTCTCTGGCAGAATATTGTCCACAAATGGAGAGGATGGGCAGCAACTAGGAAGCTAAGTCAGGTGATGCAAAGATTCTGAAGTCTGTTGTGAACCTAAGCACATTGTCTTGGAACAATATGTGCCCATTGTGTTTGTACTTTGACTCAAAATGAATGAATGTACTTTGTACTCAAAATGAAAATAATCAAAATCATTCTTTTTAAACATACAGAGAACTGATTATCATACGATGAGGTGTAATGCCCTACCTGCAAAGTTCCTATACTATGATGGATCCATCAAAGTTCAGAAGGAGCCAGTCAAGGTAGGTTTTTATTATCATTAATATTTATACTATGGTAGTGACCAAAGGCCTACTTGGGATTGGGGGCACCACGTGGTGCTGTAGAAACAGAAAAGAGACAATCCCTGCTTTGCAAGGTTTTCAGTCTAAAAACATACACAGACAAAGGATAGGACATGTGGAGACAACATAGGAACAAATGAATCTGGCTTTGTTAGCTATGTGAATTTTTTTTAAGTGAAGTACTGGTAGTGAGGAAGAGAATAGGACAAGGAAAGTGGGAAAGGAGAACAGTCACAGCTTGTCACCTGCCTCGATATGAAAGCTGGATTTTGTAAACATCATAGCAGAGGCAAGTCTTACAGAAGGATTTAAAGTAGAGCTGTTGATTAGTCACAGTTAACTCACGCGATTAACTCCAAAAAATTAATTGCAATTAATTGCAGTTTTAATCGCATTGTTAAACAATAGAATACCAATTGAAATACATTAACTATTTTGGATGTTTTTCTACATTTTCATATATATTGTATTCTGTGTTGTAATTGAAAATCAAAGTGTATATTATTTTTTATTACAAATATTTGCACTGTAAAATGATAAACAAAAGAAATAGTATTTTTCAATTCACCTCATACAAGTACTGTAGTGCAATTTCTTTACTGTGAAAGTGCAATTTACAAATGTAGGGGTTTTTTTGTTTCATAGCTACGTGCAAAACCAAAACAATGTAAAACTGCAGAGCCTGCAAGTCTACTCAGTCCTACTTCTTGTTCAGCCAGTCGCTAAGACAAACAAGTTTGTTTACATTTACAGGAGATAATGCTGCTCTCTTCTTATTTACAGTGTCACCAGAAAGTGAGAACAGGCATTTGCATGACACTTTTGTAGCTAGTACTACAAGGTATTTACATGCCAGATATGCTAAACATTTGTATGTCCCTTCATATGTCAGCCACCATTCCAGAGGACATGCTTTCATGCCGATGACACTTGTTAAAAAAATAATGCGTTAATTACATTTGTGACTGAACTCCTTGGGGGGAGAATTGTATGTCCCCTGCTCTGTTTTACCCACATTCTGCCATATAGTTCATGTTATAACAGTTTCGGATGATGACCTGGCATATGTTGTTCATTTTAAGAATACTTTCACTGCAGATTTCACAAAACACAAAGAAGGTACCAATGTGAGATTTCTAAAGATAGCTACAGCACTCGACCCAGGGTTTAAGAATCTGAAGTGCCTTCCAAAATCTGAGAGGGACAAGGTGTGGAGCATGCTTTCAGAAGTCTTAAAAGAGCAACACTCCGATGCAGAAACTACAGATCCTGAAACACCAAAAAAGAAAATCAACCTTCTGCTGGTGGGATCTGACTCAGATAATGAAAATGAACATCCGCTGGTCCGCACTGCTTTGGATTGTTATTGAACAGAACCCATCATCAGCATGGACACATGTCTCCTAGAATGGTGATTGAAGCATGAAGGGACATATGAATCTTTAGTGCATCTGGCACGTAAATATCTTGCGATGCTGGCTACATCAGTCCCATGCTCTTTTGAAAATGAGGCCCTGCGTGAAGTGCGTGCAATCTTGTAAAACAGCAGTTTGAAATAAGGGCAGCAGTGAGGATTTTCTTTTCCCTTTCAAAAATTAATGCTGCAAGAAAAAAAGAAGAAAAGAAAAAGAAAAGTGGACACTGAGTGTCAGATTTTCAACAAAGAATGGAATGCAAAATATTTTTTTACAAACATGAACTCGAAGGCTGTATGCCTGATTTGTCAGGCGAGCATCGCAGTGTTCAAGGAGCATCGCAGTGTTCAAGTTTGAATTGCCATTTTTCAACAAAACATCCTAATTATGGCAGCAATTTAACAACTGAGGAATGGGCAAGAAAAGCGGAGAAACTTGCCACGAACTTAAAAGCTCAGCTAAATATTTGTGCAACAGGGTACAGTTCAGGAAGCCACCTCAAAGGCAAGTTATGTTCTGGCGTTTGAAATCACTAAACAAAATAAGCCTTTTGCTGAAAGAATGCATGGTTGATGTTGCTGGCATGCTATGACCGGACTACCAAAACAAATTTGAGAACATTAGTTTGTCACAGACAATTGTTACTCGCTGTGTAGAAGTGATTGATGAACATTTGGCTTCTGAGTTGAACAAGAAAGCCCAGGGCTTTACGTTGTTTTCGTTAGCTCTCAATGACAGCACTGACATTAAGGACACAGCACAATTATTGATTTTTTTGTCAGAAGAATTGATGACAAATTTGAAATCACAGAGGAATTTTTATCAATGGAATCAATGAAAGGCACAACTAAGGGATCGGATTTATATGAGAGGGTGTCTGGCTGCCTTGAACATCTGAAGCTCCCCTGGAGTAAACTGACAAACGTAACCACAGATGGATTGCCAAATTTAATTGGGAAAAACGTAGGACTTTTAAAAAGAATTCAGGACAAAGTAAAAGAAGATGACCCTGATAAAGAGGTGATTTTTCTGCATTGTATTATATACATCAGGAGGGCCTCTGCAAAAATGTCCTGGACATCGATCATGTTGTTCACACAATAGTGAAAATAGTGAATTACATAAGAGCGAGGGGACTTAATCATTGGCAATTCATTTCCCTTCTTGAAGACACTGATTGAGAACACGAGGACTTACTTTATCATACAAAGAAAAGGAGTACTTGTGGCACCTTAGAGACTAACCAATTTATCATACAAATGTCCACTGGCTCAGCCTAGGAAAGGAATTGCAGCAATTTGGGAGTTCAGAGATGAAAGTTGCATTTTTCTGGAGATGCAGGGGAAAGAAAATGATTTCCCTGAATTAAAGAATTCAAACTGGGTGTGCGACCTTGCTTTTGGTGGGGATCTCTTGGCACATTTAAATGAACTTAATGTGAAACTGCAAGGAAAGAATGTGTTTGTACATGAATTGTATTCTAGTGTGAGAGTTTTCAAAGTCAAGTTAGTCTTGTTTTCAAAACAAATTAAGGACAAAGTGTTCGCTCACTTTCCAACACTGAAATACTTGGAAGTTTCGCCGGAGCAGACAGAAAAGTACAGCAAAATGAGTGACTTGCACGGAGAATTTTCTTGTTGATTCTCTGACTTTGAGAAGATAGAGAAGATGCTGGAGCTGGTATCATGCCCACTGTCATTTGACTACGAGGGACCACCGCAAGAATTACAAGTGGAGCTCATTGATCTCCAATGCAATTTCAACTTGAAGGAAAAGAACAATTGAGAAAAACTGTATGAGTTTTATGTCCTCTTGAGTGAAACAAAGTTCCCAAATATCTGCAAGGTGTCACAGAAAATCCTTGTTTTGTTCGGCTGTGTGTGCAAACAAACATTTTCCCTGCTGAATTACAACAAATCTGCTTTGCATTATATTCAGCAGTAATGCAAGAAACCTACAGGCCTGTATCCTGTAAGACATTAGCTTTAGCAAGTTAGCATAAGGCTTGAGGCCTATGAACCTTGAACAGATAAGCTTTGCATAGATAAACGGCCCAACGGAAAACCCAAAGTATTTGGGGAGCTGAAAATAGAGTTTAAGGGGAAGTTCTGACCACAGGTACATGAGTCAACCACAGAAGTGTCCTGGCAAAGAACTTATGTACATAACAGGTACATGAAATACGTCTAAGTCTAGCCTGCTTGCTCGCCTATATATCTTTTCTTATAAGTTTCTTATTTTCTTATGGGTTTGATTATTTGTTTTATTATTATAGCTTTACATTAGAGTATATTTTGGCTGTAACACAAGGGACCTGCAGGCCACATCCTATACGTTGAGCTAAGACAAAGTTAGCATACATAAGTTTAGGACCTTTCACCTACATCAGTGGTTCTCAAACTTTTGTACTGGTGACCCCTTTCACATAGCAAGCCTCTGAGTGTGACCCCCCTTATAAATTAAAAACACTTTTAAATATATTTAACACCATTATAAATGCTGTAGGCAAAACGGGGTTTGGGGGAGGGAGGCTGACAGCTTGCGACCCCCCATGTAATAACCTCGTGACACCCTGAGGGGTCCTGACCCCCAGTTTGAGAGCCCCTGACCTAGATAGATGGTGATAAGCTAAAGCATAAGGTCCATGTATGGCTGTGACCTTTAACATAGAGGATGCATTAAAGCAGGTTGGCATAAGGGCTTTCCTAAGGTCATACCCTTTTAAACTAAACAGGTACATCACAATTTGGAACTTGGAAAGAACCAAAATAGCCAGTTAGGACAGAAATAACAAATGTGATACCTAATCACAAAAGGGCCATGGTATCAAATTGATGCATATGATAATAAGTTGAGATCACTGATATACTAAGCTATAGAAAAAAGACACTCCAACGTTAGTAAGGTGAGGAAATACAAATAAGGAAGGGGAAAATCCCTTACAACAATGCGTCAAACATAGCGGCATCAACGTAACATATTATAAAAGTGGCATCCCAGCCTAGGGGCAGTAGAGAGAGAAAGATGTAGTCCTTGGGAGGTGCCAGAATGATGGCCCCTGGTGATGATGGGGAAGGTGATGTGATACTTATAAGAAGCACACAGGATCTTTTATAAGAGAGAAGGCAAATATGCCGTATTCATTGAGAATACAAAAGTTAGCATATGCTTTTCAGTCACACACACGTACACATCATGCAAACAGTCCTGCCAGTTGATGTTTTTATAGTTACCAGTCTGTTGTAGCTCGAGTCAATCTAATGGCCAGTTAGATTGAACACGAGTGAGGAGCTGGGCTCTGTCGATCGCGATCCGATGCTCCGAGGTTTTGGCAGGACTGAACCCAGAGTTTCATGGCAAAACACTCCAGCTTTATACTTGTAAATTCCCATTTGAGTCCATCAATTTTGCAATGTCATCCTGTAATCATTAGTCCTTAAGTGGTAGTAATCTTGGGGTTTTCCACTGTTATCATTTGATGAAAAGAAGAGGAATACTTGTGGCACTTTAGAGACTAACAAATTTATTTGAGCATCCGATGAAGTGAGCTGTAGCTCACGAAAGCTTATGCTCAAATAAACTTGTTAGTCCCTAAGGTGCCACAATTACTCCTTTTCTTTTTGCGAATACAGATTAACACAGCTGCTACTCTGAAACCTATCGTTTGATGGTTATTGTCAGGCTTCCCATCATTATCTCCTATTTGTTGCCTTGCCTTCCGGGGCGGTTGCCTCACCTCTGAGGCCATCAATGCTGCTAACATGTTTAGCATCGGATACAATGGATGTTTTCTGATTGTCTCCTGGTGTTTCCAAGTCTCTCACTTTTCTTGAGGATCTGGACATTTGTGATGGGTTTCACACCTTATCTTTTCCTGATGCATTCATTCCTCATTCACACAAACAATCTCTCACAGAGAAGACAGCAGTATTTTATACAGTAGAATACATTGTAAATTAAACTTCACTTAAATCTTGTGGTCAAAACAGTTTACATTTTTCAGAGTAGCAGCCGTGTTAGTCTGTATCGGCAAAAAGAAAAGGAGTACTTGTGGCACCTTAGAGACTTTAGAGAATTTATTTGAGCATAAACTTTCGTGAGCTACAGCTCACTTCATCGGATGCATGCAGTGGAAAATACAGTGGGGAGATTTTATATACACAGAGAACATGAAACAATGGGTGTTACCATACACACTGTAAGGAGAGTGATCAGGTAAGGTGAGCTATTACCAGCTATTATCAGGAGAGAAAAAAAAACCTTTTGTAGTGATAATCAAGGTGGGCCATTTCCAGCAGTTTACTTTGTGGCTCAGGCCTTTAACATTCGTTTAATCTAATTAACACAGACACAATACAAGATCCTGTCTTTTACTCAAAAAGAAAAGGAGTACTTGTGGCACCTTAGAGACTAACCAATTTATTTGAGCATAAGCTTTCGTGAGCTACAGCTCACTTCATCGGATGCATACTGTGGAAAGTGTAGAAGATCTTTTATACACACAAAGCATGAAAAAATACCTCCCCCCACCCCACTCTCCTGCTGGCAATAGCTTATCTAAAGTGATCACTCTCCTTACAATGTGTATGATAATCAAGTTGGGCTAACACGGCTGTTACTCTGAAACCTGTCTTTTACTCACTAAACCTTAAACCAAAGAAATGACTAGAGGGAAGTTTATAATGCATATAGGAAACAAGATCCCAGTCTCATTCCTTTCTGTTATTCAGAAAGGGTGGCTGGCAGAATTAATTCAAAGTTTACATCAATTTTTATAGTACAGTTATAAAATCCTGTCCCTACAGTGATGGTGATGAGAAAGATGATGGCTAACATTTCAGGTTGTTCTACAGGAGATGGTATGAGTATATGGATGTACAGATGTACATTCTGTAGTATCTCTATCTATTTTACTAAGTTGGGGTGTTTGTGACTGTGTTAAATGTATTAAACTATATTTGTAAATATAAAAGAGTTCCTATAGTGTGAGTGTTGTAACTGTACACATCGGGGTTCCCAACTATATAATAATTTGAATAATACTGGCCTTGATCTTGGGGCAAGAACCTGGCAACCCTAAAAGTGATAACTGGGGATTCTTAAGTAATCAATATAATTAATACATAAGCTAAAGGTCAGGCAAAAAGATGCACATCTCTCTCCCTCCTAACCAGGGTTTTTCCAGGCTGCGTGTTTCCCTGCCTATGCTGTGATATCAACAGCAAGCTAGACTGCCTCTCTCTAAAAATCCCCAGGAAAACCCGTCAGTACTGTTTGTCCCATCAATACTGTCTGTCCCAAAAGTCCATTGTTGTCTCCCCCAGTCTGAAATTCATAACATTTCCTACAGTTTACAATAATACATAAACTTTGTAGTCAATACAGAGGATTCCAAAGATACTTAAACTTAATTCAATAAAGTTTGTAAAGATATTGGCAGAAAATTGTCATATCTGTCACAATTCAGATCCCCTCTTTGTAGCATACACACAGTGTGAAAACCCCTAGTTGTGATCTTTCACTTCTTTACAAGACCTTGTTAGGGATCTTAAATAGCACAAAGAACCTTGATAGGGCATTCTCCATAGGTGGACTTCACTCTTCCTGTAGACAGAAAGCAACATTACTCTCTCCTTGTATCCGATGAAGTGGGCTGTAGCCCACAAAAGCTTATGCTCAAATAAATTTGTTAGTCTGTAAGGTGCCACAAGTACTCCTGTTCTCTCTCCTTTCTGGGGTTTAAAAAATAAAAATCTGATCATTTGTCCAGGCTTCATGCATAGAAAAGTTTACTGATCCTGCAAGCGTTTGTATTGTTCTTTCCCAAGAATTTTTTTGTCCAGGCACCTCAATATCTGTGCTACTGTTAACTACGTAAAAACTCCTTAATTTCACAAATGTAATGTTAATATTTGAGCCTGTCATAAATATAAAGGGAAGGGTAACCACCTTTCTGATTACCATGCTATAAAATCCCTCCTGGCCAGAGGCAAAGTCCTTTTACCTGTAAAGGGTTAAGAAGCTCAGGTAACCTGGCACCTGACCCAAAATGACCAATGAGGGGACAAGATACTTTCAAATCTGGAGGGGGGGAAAAGGCTTTTGTCTGTCTGTGCGATACCTTTGCCGGGAACAGATCAAGGATGCAAGCCCTCCAACTCCTGTAAAGTTAGTAAGTAATCTAGCTAGAAAATGCATTAGGTTTTCTTTGTTTTGGCTTGTAAAATTTGCTGTGCTGGAGGAAATGTTTATTTGTTTTTGTCCTGTTTTTGTGTCTTTTTGTACCTTAAGGTTTTGCCTAGAGGGATTCTCTATGTTTTGAATCCGACTGTCTGTAAGATTAACTTCCATTCTGATCTTACAGAGTTGTTCTCTTATCTTTTTTTTTGTTCTTCTAATAAAGTTCTGTTTTTTAAGAATCTGATTGGGTTTTTTTGGGTCTTAAAAATCCAAGGCTGGTCTGTGCTCATCTTGTTTATTCTCAAGCCTCCCCAGGAAAGGGAGTGTAAGGGCTTGGGGGGATATTTTGGGGAAATAGGAACTCCAAGTGGTCCTTTCCCTGATTGTTTGTTAAATCACTTGGTGGTGGCAGCATTTACCTAATCCAAGGGCAAAGACTTTGTGCCTTGGGGAATTTTTAATCTAAGCTGGTAGAAATAAGTTTAGGGGGTCTTTCATGCGGGTCCCCACATCTGTACCCTAGAGTTCAGAGTGGGGAAGGAACCCTGACATAGCCTAATCTGTAATTCCTTCTCCCAACATCTGAAAGACTGTTAGAGGTCCAGGCTGCCAGCACAAGCCTTTTCTGATTTCACATTCAAGAGAAGCGCCCTACGACCTAATGAAGTTAAGTGGAGAAGCTCTTAGACTTCATTATTTTTAAATACGATATTCTTCCTTCCCTAACTCCAGAGGGCTGATGTAGTTCTTCCTGAATGTGGAAAAAGGAAATGATTGTGTTTTTTGGTGGAATGAGTTTTGTATGGCTAACTTTTAATAACATTTTAACTATAAAGTTAGATGACACCCATATTTTAAAATAATTTTTTTCTGATTATTGTTCTGTTTCCCTCCACCCACACTTCCATTACTGTATTATTTGCTAGCCATCCTACTGTACACATGTAATCCTAGAGCTATAGATTAATGTTTTATACTTCTTAAAAACTGGGAGATACACACATTCAAGTGTTATGCAATATTGGTTCTACCTGTAATGTTTCTCAACATAGTGGCCACTCCAGTCAAGTCAGAATTGAAATTGGGAAATGATTATTTTATCCTCAGGTATATGTCTTTATTCTTGTTATATTCTTCCCATTAATTTCCATTTAAGAATTAATGTAGTCAGTTACTGCTGCAGAACCTTTTTCTCATGTTTCCTGTTTCAGTCTAAGGAAATGACTAATTAAAAACACAGTTATAACTTGATGTGTGCATAACTTGTCTTGATGAGAGCACAGTCTCTGGTACTATGACATTAGAACTGATGCAGAAATTATATTCAGGAGAACAGTGTAATAGTAGTGGCATAAAGACAGCTATAATATTTTTGAGGAACTATAAACTGGGTAATATGTAACCCTATCTTTAAGTCCATAAGAAATAGGGGTGGAAATTCTCTGCTGCAGTGTAGAGCTTACAGCACAAGAGTGGGAGTTGCATGATATACGTTAAATTGGAGGTTCTGCCACTGACTTTTTGGGGGACTTGGCAAGTCACTCCTTGCAGTGTTTCAGTTTCCCTGTAATGTAAAACTTCACATAGATGTTGTAATAGCTTAAGTAATATGCATATCAAAATTTGATATGTTCAGATGGAAGGCAGTATAAAAATGTGAACTATTACTCTATTTGGGTCATTGTAATGTAATACAATACATATTCAGGTATGGATTTTTAACACAAATCTGGACACTGTACAAACTTCCACAAAATTAATCCAGAATGGCCAAGAAATTATTACTCCAAACCAACAAACAAAATAAGTAAAAGATAAACCAAAACATGAGAGATGTTAGGGGAAAGGGAGAGAAAAGAAGGAAAATTTGTCAAAAATTATCTGACTCAAATGGAAAGAACCTGCCTCTGGTCTTGCAGCCAATCATCAGGAGTCTAGCAGACATATCTAAGGAGAGATTTCCATAAATGAGATTCCCAGATGAAAAAAGGCACTACCCCTGCTCTGATCCAGTTGAATGTGGGGATAAAGAGCATGAACAACTGTACAAATTGCTACTATCTTGGAACTACATAGGGGAAAAGATGATCACTGAAGTATGGTCATAGAGCATTGTTTGCAAGTACAAAAATTAGAAAACATATCGCCAAATGTTTTCCTAGTCCAAGACGTTTGGTCTGCTCCTCTTTTCCTACGAATATTAAAAGCAGCTCAGATTGTCCTTGGCGTTCAGCCATGCACCTTTCATCCTCACTCCAGAGGAGCTGCTTTCAAAGTTGCATTGAAGCACTAAATTATTAATAGTTTAAACATAAATGTAAAAATAATTCATTATTCAATCATAGTGACAGGGACCCTGGACCCTGAAGAGACCCTAAAAGGCATCTCAGGTGGAGCAAACTGCATGGGAGGCCATTCATAAAGCTTTAACACATTTTCCATTTTGTTTTCTGACTTCTCCTCCAGTCTGAGACTTTTGGAACATAATGAACAATAAGGAGAAAGATATAGGGAAGAAGAGATAAATAGGATAGAAGGACACGATTTCCCCAAATAACATAGCTAAACTATTTAGGAATCACCACTTGGGACATTTTCCTGCCAAAAGGTGGCTTCTGCAGAAGAATGAAAACCAGCCTATAGTGTTTTTCATAATGGGATAGATCACAGAATCACAGAATATCAGCGTTGGAAGGGACCTCAGGAGGTCATCTAGTCCAACCCCCTGCTCAAAGCAGGACCAATCCCCAATTTTTGCCCCAGATCCCTAAATGGCCCCCTCAAGGATTGAACTCACAAACCTGGGTTTAGCAGGCCAATGCTCAAACCACTGAGCTATCCCTCCTCCCCACGATAATAACCCTGTGCAAAAAGAGAGGGTTGCGCATGGGAAAGATCACCAAAGCACAGTTCATCGTGCAGCTGGAGGACGATGACCGCCCTAAGGAACAGAGTCCTGACCCCAAATGGGGCTATAGCAGGATCTGGGAGCAGCTGGAGTAGTAGCCAGGCATCCCCAAGACTCCTGTCCCCAACCAGACGGGGGTCTTCACAATCGGGTTTGCCATCAGGGAATCGGACGGGATTGGAGCTGAGTCCGAGGACTATGAGAGACAGCGAGAGCCAAAGAAAGAGCTGCAGGAAAAGCAGCAGCATGAACTGGCGATGGTGGAGCGGAGAGGCACAGGGGACCTCCCAGGGGTGAGTGTGGATAGACCCCCAGTTCCGCAGGGAACCTCGAGACTAAATTGCTGCCCTGGTTAAGGGGGGGGATGTGGATGCCCACCTCACTGCCTTTGAGCAGGCTGGCGATTTGAACCAGGGGACCCTGTGGAACAGCCCCGGTGTCTAGCTCCCTTGCTGGGTCCCAAGGCCATAGACACCGTCAGCCCGATGGGTGGGGAGGTGGACAGGCTCCCGGCCCCAGCCTATGTGTCTGTGTGGAGTTTCCTGGGGTCAGGCCCCTCAGACCTCCAGTGGGAGCGGAAGGTGATGGTCAATGGGGAGACATTTCTGGGGTGGCGAGATCCTGCGACAGAGAGAACTGGTGTCAGGCCCTGGGTGGTGCAGCCTCAGATGCTGAGGGGCTGTGTGAGCTGGGTGAGGGTCCCAAGGACAAAGCCCCTCACCCTGCCTGTGGCCCAGATCCCTGTGCAGACCCAGGAGGGGTGGGGCTGGCTGGTCGTTGGGGCTCTCCAGGATATGGGCCGTGAGGTCCTGTTGGGGGGTGACTGTGTCTCTTTGGGACAGGATCCAGGCCCTGCTCCTGTAACGGCCGAGGATCTGAATTTGAATCCAGGGAACCAATCGGCGGAGAGGGAAATGGTCAGTGAAAATGCAGATG
This sequence comes from Lepidochelys kempii, assembly GCF_965140285.1. Lineage (NCBI taxonomy): Eukaryota > Metazoa > Chordata > Testudines > Cheloniidae > Lepidochelys > Lepidochelys kempii. The sequence goes on from NC_136382.1 coordinate 160,443,350, forward strand.
ACCTGGCTGGCAGTGGGGAGGAGCTGCTAGGCTTAGGATACCTGCCTACCTGTAACCAGCCCCCTGGGACTGGGTGGGACGGAAAGAGGCTCCCTGCCCCCCTGCACACCGGAGAGGGGGCTCACGCTGGATCTGATGCTGTAAGGAGAGCAGAGAGCTCGCTGCCTGCCCCCACTGCGACAGCAAGGGCAGCGCTGAGCAAGGGGGGAGCTGAGACCCCAGCTGAGGGGTTGGACCCACAGGCAGGGCAGTTCGGCTGCAAACCAGGTTTAGCTGGTCCAGAGACGCTGCTGGGAAGTGATCCCACGGCAGGGAGGGAGCGACCAGGGACAGGGCTCAGCGGGGCTGTGACCCCAGGCCCAGCCCACGAGAGGGAGCAGGTCCCACTCCCGTCCCCAGCACCTGAATTCCAGACCGAGCTGCGGAAGGATCCCTCCTAGGAGGAGCTGAGGGGACTTGCTGGCCACAGGCTGCAAACCCCCGTGGGGAAGGCTGCAGGGACAGATTCCCGTGGGAGAAGGGATTCCTGTACCGAGACGGGGCTCCCCCAGGGGAAGTAGAACTGTGGGGGATCAGGAGGCCGCTGGGGGTGCCCCGAAAGTGTCACCACCGGCTGTCGTACCTGGCCCGCAATGACCCTCTCTCGGGACACCAGGGGATCCAGGCCCCAGGCAGCGGCTGCTGCAGAACCACGACTGACCCGGAGTCTGGGACGCGGCCCAGCGGCACGGCAGGTCCTGCGACCCTGGCCAGAGGTGGGGGGGAGGGAAGGCCAGGATAAGGGAGAAGCTCCCTTGAGACCCCTGCCCAACACAGAGGAACCTTTCCAGAAGGTGACTATGGACATAGTGGGGCCCCTGTGACGAAGTGGGACTGTTCTTAGTGTTTCCTCCGAATATTGTGGGGGTGCCTCAGTTTCCCCTATGCAGTTCTTAAGTATTTAGAGGGTGGGGTAAGGGTTTATGATCATTGCAGAGCCCTAGAGGGCAGGGGTGTGCAGGGGTCTGGACACAGAGAATGGCCAACACCCTGTTTCTTGGCAACTGATGGCCTGGGCCCTTTCCCCCCTCCCCACCCCCAAGGTGAAAGCTGAAGGGTTGGATAACAAGGGAATCAGGTGACCACCTGGCCCAGGAAAGGAACAAAACCCAGAGGAGGAGGGGCTGGAGGGAGTTTCAGTTTGGGGCTGGCTGGGACATGGAGTGAAGTGCAGACGTGGTTGTCTGGCTCACTGCCCCCCAAAATGGACCCAGCTGAGGGGTCCCGTTCTCTGCACCTGCAAGCTCTGTTTTAGACCACGTTCCTGTCGTCTAATAAACCTTCTGTTTTACTGGCTGGCTGAGAGTCACGTCTGACTGCGAAGTTGGGGTGCAGGACCCTCTGGCTTCCCCAGGAGCCCCGCCTGAGCGGACTCGCTGTGGGAAGCGCACAGAGGGGCAGAGGAGGCTGAATGCTCCGAGGTCAGACCCAGGAAGGTGGAAGCTGTGTGAGCTGTGTGTCCTGAAGACAGGCTGCTTACAGGAAGGTGACTGCCCAAGAGTCCTGACTGGCTTCATGGGGAGCAGTTCCAGAGCATCGCCCGGGGACTCCGTGACAGCCCCTCAGCAAGGCGACCCGGGCAGGGATGGATGATCTTGGTGGCAGCTTTACAGATTTTCTGTGGTGGTTTGCTGCATTGTTGTCTCACGATATCATTGTGGAGAGTCTTGAATAGATTCTGATCCCTTCTGGGACCAGCTTATCCTCAGCTGTGTACTTTTCAGTAATGCTGAGCCTAAGCCACCTGCCACTTGTAGAAGATTTAGAAGTTTTCAGGCTCAGACTTTTTGTTTTAATTTAGCACAGTAATCAGCTGAGAATTGGGCCCCATCGTGCTAGGACTGTCCAAATATAGAATAAGAGACAGATCCTGCCCCAAAGTATCAGAGGGGAAGTGGGGTTTTTTTACCCATGAAAGCTTATGCCTAAATAAATCTGTTAGTCTTTAAGGTGCCACTGGACTCCTCGATGTTCCTGCCCCAAAGACAAAAAGCAGAAAAAAAGATATATAACACACAAGCAGTGAACAATATAGTGACTATAAATGTCATGGTAGTTCCACATTTATTTTCTTTTGTTATTTAAATCCTTTCTATGGGATTATATTAGCAGGGGCTTAGTTAGCAGACAAGATGAAGGAAGAGAGTGGGCAGGAGAGGTTGACAAAATCAGCCAGTAAGCACAGGTGATGCAATGTTCAGAGTTAAAACTGGAGAAAACAGGCCAATGACATGATCAGTGGTCATCAGTCCTGTCTGAATGGGTTTTATGTACAGTAACTCCTCACTTAACGTTGTCCCAGTTAACGATGTTCGGTCCCTGACATATTAGAGAATATACTCCTTTAGAGTCCTGCAATGTTCCCTTATAATGTTGTTTGGCTTCCCCCGTTCTGCCTGCCCAGCACTCCTGCCAGGGAGTGGGATGGGGGAGCGGGGGCTTGCCCTGTTCCATCTGCCTGGCATTCCATCTGGGGAGCAGGCAAGCCCCCACTTCCCCATCCCACTCCCTGGCTGGAACGCACAGTGGGCAGAGCAGGGGCAAGCCCCTGCACCCCAACCCTGCTCAACCAACCCTGTCTCAACCAACCTTCACAATCATCATTGGTGAGTACAGTATTAAATTGTTTACAATTATTTAAAACTTGTACTGTATATGTATACAATGTCTTTTGTCTGGCAAATAGAATTTCCCTGGAACCTAACCCCGGCCCATTTACATTAATTCTTATGGTGAAATTGGATTTGCTTAACATCATTTTTCTTAAAGTTGCATTTTTCAAGAACATAACTAGGATGTTAAGTGAGGAGTTACTGTAGTTGTTTTCCTGGGTTCAGTCTGTGGCTGGTTCTTCCCTGTAGTTTCTTTCCCAAAAGTCATATGGCTGGAGAAAAAGAGGACGCCATATGGGTCCTAGTGCCCTGGGAAGGGCTGGTGTCCCCTGAACAGTGCTGAGTTTAGGGAATGCTAGAGTGCAGGGTGAAATTGAACTGAAAGAAGATGTTTTCCTGAGCTGGCTGGTATATTTTAATTGCAGGTCTCACACGGTAAACCCTGTTATGAACAGAAGCCTTAGAGAGGAAAGAGCACTCACCTCCCTTGATTGGTGAAAAGGGAAAAGCGCTGTCATAGAGATCTTCATTTGCATAAGATAGCTACCCACAACTCCTTTCGTGACACTTGGGGAGTCACCATAACTATATACAAACTTGGATTTTGGGGAACAGGGGTAGTGGTCTCCCAGACGGAAGAGGTCCTTTACAAGTACTTAAGGTTTTGTTCATAAATCTGGAGTATTTTGACTTCCTTTCTATGGGAAGAGATGGTGGTGATTGAGGATTTAGTAGTGAGAGAAGACAGCAATAGAGCTGAGTAGTTTTCAGTGAAGTTCTATCTGCCCAGCCCCCTAAAGATGAACCACTCAACTAGGTTAGGTGTGGTTCCTCCATGCAAGCATCTTTCTTGGGGCTAGAGACAGATCTGCATAAAGACACTTGGACTGGTGCTGCTCACTGATCCAAAGTATGAGTGGGGTTTTATGGGTGGGTGAGGTGGTGCATTCTTAGCATTATTACCTGTGGGATGTTTTCATCAATGGGGGGGAAGGGAGGGCTATTTTATTTTTTATTTGCATATATATTTTGCTGCTGTGTTTTTCCCAAATGTGATTGTGTACCCTTTCTCCAGTGGTTTTCAAACTATTTAGGCTACATACCCCTTTCCAAATTATGTAGTCTACTGTATACTCCTGTTGTCAAAAGTTTGAAGGCTTTATAGTTTTGAAAATGCAGTAAAACTTTCTAGTTACAAGACATGGTATCAAAGAGCTCATATCTGTCATTTAGCTTATAATTAGATTTTACAAATCCTAATAGTAGAAACATTTTCCTGACATTAAATTTTAAAAACTATTTTTTAAAATATTCCTATGTAGTGTTGATTGTGAACCCAAATACAAACATTCCTTGTCTCTTTGCAAACTGAAGGTATGTTCCTTATCCTGGGGCTTTATCTGAGAGGCAGTTTGGAAAATACTATTTCCCAAGGTATTGTATTCATGATTAACACAATCAGATAGCTTGAGCATAGAAGATATTTGCATCCCTTGATCCCTGATGCACATAGTGCTATTAAACATTTCAATGTTGTAGTAAAAAGAAAAGGAGTACTTGTGGCACCTTAGAGACTAACCAATGTATTAATTTATAAGGTGCCACAAGTACTCCTTTTTGCAAATACAGACTAACACGGCTGTTACTCTGAATGTTGTAGTAGTCACGTTGGTCCCAGGATGCGAGAGAGGTGAGGTAATATCTTTTATTGGACCAGCTTCCCTTGGTGGAAGGGACAAGTTTTTGAGCACCTCAGAGGTCTTCCTCAGCTCTAGAGAAGGTAACCATCTGTAGCTCGAAAGCTTGTCAATATTATCTCCCCTACCTTCTCTCTCTCTCTCGTATCCTGGGACCAACATGGCTATAAAAACATTGTTATTAAAAGCTTTCATGTTTCAAGGTCACAAGGCAAATAAATGGAAAAACAGTCAGTATCATCTTTATAAAGCAAGCACTAAGGCAGAGTTGCTTGAAAAATTCTAGCAGCCCCACTGACTTATGTGTATGAATCAGCAAAGGTAGTGTGGCTGTTGTCCTAGCTGACTTTCTTCTTCTGAGTAAATTCTTTATTAGCTGAAGTTGTTACATTCTCCCCTCTCCAAAGGATCATTTTCCAGCATAGACACTTAATCCCAGTATGCTTCCTAGAGCAAATCTACTTTCACTATACGCTTTACAAAAGTGATTCTTTAGAGGTCTTCAAATGCAAATGAAGCTCTGAAGCAATGAACACAAAAGCCTGGTAAGGGCTTATTTAAAACCACGACTGCATATTATCAGTAAGGTAAAATGGTGGTTCTCTTCTCACTTGAAAATTTATCCTATCAACTTTGGCATCCTAGCTCAAATGTTGATTTTGGAAAAAGCTGGTGAGCCTATTTCAGCAGAAAGAGGAGAAATTTGCCTCTCAATAGTTATTGGAGAGGTGATGAGTTCTCTCTGCTTTAAGTCAGAATGTCACCTATTTCAGAATTTTCCAGTCAATCCTCTCATAGTGGTAGAGAATATTGTCTTCAGAATTTATATATTAAGAACCACAATTTCTCCAAACTGGAAGTGCCAGATGGATGTATTTTAAGGTCAGGCTTATTAACAAGTCCAGGTCTAGTGAAGAAATACACATCACAAAATGAAAAGGAGTACTTGTGGCACCTTAGAGACTAACCAATTTATTTGAGCATGAGCTTTTGTGAGCTACAGCTCACTTCATCGGAGGCATACTGTGGAAAGTATAGAAGATCTTTTTATACACACAAAGCATGAAAAAATGGGTGTTTACCTCTACAAAAGGTTTTCTCTTCCCCCACCCCACTCTCCTGCTGGTAATAGCTTATCTAATGTGCTCACTCGCCTTACAATGTGTATGATAATCAAGGTGGGTCATTTCCAGCACAAATCCAGGTTTTCTCTCCCCTCCCACACAAACCCACTCTCCTGTTGGTAATAGCTTATCTAATGTGATCACTCTCCTTACAATGTGTATGATAATCAAGGTAGGCCATTTCCAGCACAAATCCAGGGTTTAACAAGAACATCGGGGGGGGGGGGTAGGAAAAAACAAGGAGAAATAGGTTACCTTGCATAATGACTTAGCCACTCCCAGTCTCTATTCAAGCCTAAGTTAATTGTATCCAATTTGCAAATGAATTCCAATTCAACAGTCTCTCGCTGGAGTCTGGTTTTGAAGTTTTTTTTGTTGTAATATCGCAACTTTCATGTCTGTAATCGCGTGACCAGAGACATTGAAGTGTTCTCCGACTGGTTTATGAATGTTATAATTCTTGACATCTGATTTGTGTCCATTTATTCTTTTACGTAGACTGTCCAGTTTGACCAATGTACATGGCAGAGGGGCATTGCTGGCACATGATGGCATATATCACATTGGTGGATGTGCAGGTGAACGAGCCTCTGATAGTGTGGCTGATGTTATTAGGCCCTGTGATGGTGTCCCCTGAATAGATATGTGGGCACAGTTGGCAACGGGCTTTGTTGCAAGGATAGGTTCCTGGGTTAGTGGTTCTGTTGTGTGGTATGTGGTTGCTGGTGAGTATTTGCTTCAGGTTGGGGGGCTGTCTGTAGGCAAGGACTGGCCTGTCTCCCAAGATTTGTGAGAGTGTTGGGTCATCCTTCAGGATAGGTTGTAGATCCTTAATAATGCGTTGGAGGGGTTTTAGTTGGGGGCTGAAGGTGATGGCTAGTGGCGTTCTGTTATTTTCTTTGTTAGGCCTGTCCTGTAGTAGGTGACTTCTGGGAACTCTTCTGGCTCTATCAATCTGTTTCTTCACTTCCGCAGGTGGGCATTGTAGTTGTAAGAATGCTTGATAGAGATCTTGTAGGTGTTTGTCTCTGTCTGATGGGTTGGAGCAAATGCGGTTGTATCGCAGAGCTTGGCTGTAGACAATGGATCGTGTGGTGTGGTCAGGGTAAAAGCTGGAGGCATGTAGGTAGGAATAGCAGTCAGTAGGTTTCCGGTATAGGGTGGTGTTTATGTGACCATCGCAAATGGAATTCATTTGCAAATTGGATACAATTAACTTAGGCTTGAATAGAGACTGGGAGTGGCTAAGTCATTATGCAAGGTAACCTATTTCCCCTTGTTTTTTCCTACCTCCCCCCCCCAGCCGTTCTTGTTAAACCCTGGATTTGTGCTGGAAATAGCCCACCTTGATTATCATACACATTGTAAGGAGAGTGATCACTTTAGATAAGCTATTACCAACAGGAGAGTGGGTTTGTGTGGGGGGGGGAGAGGGGAGAAAACCTGGATTTGTGCCAGAATTGGCCCAACTTGATTATCATACACATTGTAAGGAGAGTGATCACTTTAGATAAGCTATTACCAGCATGAGAGTGGGGTGGGGGGAGAGAAAACCTTTTGTAGTGGTAAACACCATTTTTTCATGCTTTGTGTGTATAAAAAGATCTTCTATACTTTCCACAGTATGCATCCGCTGAAGTGAGCTGTAGCTCACGAAAGCTTATGCTCAAATAAATTGGTTTGTCTCTAAGGTGCCACAACTACTCCTTTTGTTTTTGCGAATACAGACTAACATGGCTGTTACTCTGAAACACATCACAAATTGTATACCTTATTAGTATGAGACGCAAGGGAATATTGGTATATAGAGAGATCTCATAAAGAGATTGTACTAGTTTAACTAGGAATAAAACCAGTCAGCACCAAATTAAGCCACATTGACATTAGTTGTAAATACATTTAAGTGTCCACACAGGCATTTGCACCAGTTTAAATTATTTTAACTGATTTTTTTCTTAAATCAGTCCAAATTATATGTGTGTGTGTAGAGACCAGCCCATATTGACTCATGCTGAAGAGACATTCCTTTGAATTAAATAATACTTATCTATTCAATGTGTGTGCTTATCCAGATGGTTAAGATTGCTGTTTTATCAGAGCAAACTCCACTGCACTGATACTTTAGTCCTGGTGACAACATTCCTTTCATTTGAACCTACCTATCTACCCAACTACAAGTGTGTTCAGTTGATCCCGTACTTATCCAAATATATTGTTGCTCAAGCACTATGGATAATTAGGATTCTGCAGCAGCTAGATAATGCAAAAGTTTAAAAAGATGGTGTTAATGTCTTTAAATTTATTTTACATGGTATCTAACGTGATGATTTGTTTGAGAATTACATGTAAATTTAAGACTAATGTTTCAGTGGAGTACAACCATCACTCAAACAATATTGATGTTTTACAGTATTTTTATATCTTTAAAAATACGAATCTTACAGAATCTGGATATGAACTGCTAAGGAATGCAGCTTGTTCCTCACTGCTATGTAATCCTTCGCCACTCGTCCACATTTAACTTTGATACCTAAAACTTGCAGAATTGAAAAAATGAAGAAATTACATTTAAAATAAAAAGTTAAAGTGAAGGAATGAACAGGGCTATTCTAGTGTTAGGTGATAAAGAAGAATTCCAGATAGATTAAGAAATAATATCCATAAAAAGGTCAAAACATTACTAGAGATTATAAAATGTCATTTCTTATTCAAGGAATTCATGTGTAACAACCTAGTAATATTTTGACCTTTGCGTATGCTTTTGCAAAGTTAAATTTGGGTATGCTGTATGAGGCTAGGTCTACACTTGGAGCAGTTTGCTAGTGACAGCTGTACCAGTATACTAAAGCAATACAAGAGTGAATAGATCTTATACCAGCAAAATCGTGCTTTTGCTAGTATAGCTTACTCCAGTTCCGCCTGAGCGGAATAAGCAATACAGGTAAAAGCGTAGTAGTTGGTATAAATTGCATCTACACTAGGAGCTTTTGCCACCACAACTATGTCAGTCAGTGATCATACCTAATCAGGCCCCTGATCTACATACCTATTGCAACAAAACTTTTAATATATACCTAGCATGGGTTAGGTGGGGTGATGTTAGCCGACGGCCAAGGATGTTTGGTGAGGTGCCAGCTATGCCCGTTTCTACCATCCGTGACTTTAACCGCTAGGATGCACGGTCCCTTCGCGGCAGGCAGCCCGGGCTAGGCTGACGGATGCCCCAAGGTCCTAACCACCCGTGACGTTAACTGCTAGAGCTCAGAGCTCCTTCGCAGCGGGCAGTCAATACTGACTGACAGGTGCCCCAATGGCAGCACTAAGAGCCTCTCCACACCCGTGACTTTAACTGCTAGAGCTCAGAGCTCCTTCGCAGCGGGCAGCCAGGATTGACTGACAGGTGCCCCAAGAGTTTGCCCCGTGGAGGCGGCACAACTCAACGCTAGGCTCTTAGTACTCTCACCTAATGGCCAGGCTTTAGAGCCAAAACGGCTGAGGTTCTTTAATTGTGTTGGCTGCTTTACAGTAAACCAGAGAAAACAAGTCAGGCTTATGCACAAATGGTTACCAAAATTTATTAAGCTAGATTCTAATCATGTGGTTACAAAATTGCTAGTGCCTACTTATTTAAATGTAGAGATGTTACACACACAAACAAGTTACAAAACTGAAGCCACAATCCCAAAGAAAGAAAACAAAGTATAGAGCTCTATTTCAAAATATATGTACACTAAAGATAGGAGATCAGGTGTGGGTGCTTCTTACCCTCCTTGCATCTCTCGATTCCAGCGGTGCCAAGCCAGGATCGGTCACTCAATTCCACGGAAAGACGAATAAGGGACAAGGCTTAGGGACCCTCTTAGCTGCAGAAGCCTTGGGAGGCTGTCACTTATCTGACCAGCAGATAGATAGTGAAAAGCACTCAAAAATCATGGTGCTGTAGGTCCCCTACTTATACCTCTGTACTCCTTTATTCTCTTTCTCCTTTCTTATGCCAAATTGAGGCTGGTCTGTCTGGGTGACGCCAGCTTTTGCAAGAGTAGTTTACACTTGCAAGGGAGAGAAACAATAAGTGTCGACTACTGGACATTTCTTTTATCAGGGTAAATATTTTCCCACCTAGGATGTTGGTGTGTGTGCGCATCACGCTATTTAGTAGGGGCTAAGAGCCATGTCTGTCACAGGGCCTCTGCCTGCTGTGAGCTTAATCGTTGTATCTGTTCCCAGAGGCACATTGTAGCAGCACACCTGTGTTTTTCACAGCTTCAAAGGCTGTGCTGGAATATATGTTAAGTGCCCTGTTCTGGCTTCCTCCTGTGTTTCCAGCAATGCTGGTCTGGGGGGGGGGGGGGGGGGCTGGCTACAGGTGAACTAGTGGTTTGGTATTAGGTGGCAGTGGAGAATAGGCTGCATCCTTTAGTGGTTATTTCATGTCAGTTTAACGTTTCTTTTTAAAAAAAAAAGGTGTAAGATTTGTATATAAAAACCCCCCCAACAACAGCTGTTTCATGGCATCAGCTAGACTCCATTAAAACATTAGCTCTTGAGTTTGAAAATTTTATTTTTTTTAAAATGCATATCAGATTAAATGAGGTTGGTAGATCAGGTTTGTAGGACAGGAACTTCATTATCAGGTCTTTTATGATGTATCTTAATAGCAAGGCTTCCCACCTGAAGACTTGAGCAAGTCTGTAGATGTTGGGTGGCAGCTTTTACCCACATTGAAACAGAGTGCTTGATTTCATAGATAGAAAATTGTATGGGTGTAAAATTTTAATATTGATCAGGCTCTCTACATTTCCTTGTCTTTCTCCCAATTTTCTAGTCCACTCTTCCATGGCCCCTGCACCACTCATCTCTTCACGCAACATGCCCTGCTGTTACCTGTTCCTCCATCTTTCCTCCCTCCCTCAGATAACACAAGTGAGTCAGTAACAGATCAATTTATATTTATAACCTTGTTCTGTTCATGCACTCTGCATGAATTTCTGGCTCCAGTTCTAGCCATAACTAACAGGAAAAAACAACCCAATATGATCCATCTTTTCCCTTTAAAGTTCATTCTGCTGTGCACTGCCATTCTTCACCTCGGCTGACAAACAGGGACTCTCTTCATGACGGCCCTGAAAACCCAGTAAGAAATGAAGGTTAAATTTCCATCAGGAGGAAAATACAAATAGCTCATCACTTTTGTCTTTTTTTGTTTTTAAATAGTAACGTTTGTTTCCTGGCTCCTACTAGCTTCCAGAAGGCCAGGCAAGTGTTTGTTAGGTCTTTGCTCTTCAGGGCTTCCTTGATCAGCATGCCACTGCTCATTACAACTCTGCTTTAGTTAACCACTTTCTCAGTACATGGAGTTCCAACGTGTTTGGTTGTATCTCTTTGGAAAACTACGATGCACTCTTTCCCCACCTCCCTATAAAAAGTAATAAAAGGCACTATTCCACAGACCTAATCATAACAAATATGGAGTGTGTACACCATACCATTTTGAAGAGACAAGCCAAAACAAACTACTTTCAAAAGTGAATTTCAGGCACATTTGACACAATGTAACTTTAGAACTCCTCTGATTTTTATGAAACTTCCCCAGACACACACTAGTTTGCAATAAGGTGCATCATGCAGTTTCTGGAAGAGTGGTGTCTTTTGGGGAAAGTTATGGTGTGTGTTAAACTGAGTAATTACAAAATTTGTAATTTTCAAATAGGAAACTTGCTTCAACTTTAAAAAGCACCTACCTTCTCTTCATAAAGTCACTATATCTATAGTTCTAAAAAAGCTACTCCATGAAAATCTGAGGACTACACTGCCTTCAGTTTCCTTCTACTCTGAACAGGTGATTGTAACCCTATTAGAATTCTTTGAGAGTGTCAACAAGCATGTGGCGGAGAAGGGTGATCCACTTGATATAGTGTACTTGGATTTTCCAGAAAGCATTTGACAAGGTCTCTCACCAAAGGCTCTCAAGGAAACAGTCATAGGATCAGAGGGAAGGTGCTTTCATGGATCAGTAACTGGTTTAAAGATAGGAAACAAAGGGTAGGAATAAATGGTCCGTTTTCACAATGGAGTGAGGTGAACAGCAGGGTCCCTCAAGCATCCCTACTGGGACATGTGCTGGTCACTCTTTTTCCAGTTATTATTGAATATGTTGAAAAGTGAAGTGGCAAACTTTACAGATAACTACCCTGAATAATTTTGTTAAGTCCAAAGCTGACTGCAAAGAGATCCAGGGGATGTCACAAAACTGGTGACTGGGCAACAAAATAAAGTTCGGCATTGACAAGTGATTAGTAATTCACACTGGAAAAAATGATCTCAACTACACGTATATAATGATGGGTTTTAAATTAGCTATTACCATTCAAAAAGGCTCTTGAAGTCACCATGAATAGTTCTCTGAAAACTTCAGTTCAATATGCAGCAGCAGTTAAAGATGCTAACAGAATGGTATAAACTATTAAGAAAGGGATAGAAAATGAGAGAAAATATCATAATGCCACTATATAAATCCTGGTATGTCCCCCACCTTGAATACTGTGTCTAGTTCTAGTCACCCCATCTCAAAAAGGATATAGAGGAACCCGAAAAGGTTCAGAGAACGGCAACAAAGATGATCAAGGGTATGGAACAGCTTGGATACAAAGAGAGACTACAAAAATGCAGCTGGTTAGCTTAGAAAAGAGGTGAGGAAGGGGGAATATGACAGAGGTCTAATGAATCGTGAATGATGTGGAAAAAGTGAATAGAGAAGTGGTATTTACCCTTTCCCACAATACCAAAACCAGGGGTTACCTGATGAAATTAATAGGCAGCAGGCTTCATACAAACAAGAGGAATACTTTTTCACACAACCACAGTTAACCTGAGGAATTCATTGCCCTGGGATGTTGTGATAGCCAAAAGTATAACTCTATTAAAAATAGAACAAGATAAATTCATGGAGGATAGGTCCATCAAAGGCTATTCGCCAGGATGGTCAAGGATGCAACCCCATGCTCAGAGCTACCCTAAACCTCTGCCTACGAGAAACCAGGAGGGGAAGAAAGAGGTGAATCACACTATCTGCTCTATTCTTTGCATTCCTCCTAAAGTTCTGGTCGTGACCACTGTCAGAGACAGAATAATGGACTAGATGGACAGGTCTGACCCACTATGGCTGTTCTTATGTTCTTAGATACCTAATGACTAAGAAACCTGAAAGAAATAGGATAAGCCTTTCAGGGGAATATTTCATAGCATGATTTGACTTGGGAGAGGAAGTACATTAGCTTGCTGGTATTGTTTTTACCTGAAGAGAAAATTTGCTAAAGAGAACTATTATGCAATATATTTGGTTTTCAGTAATATCCAAATGCATGCTACTGCAGACTTGAATAGCAGAAAAATATAACTGCACTTCATAAAAATGCAATTTTTAGTTACAAAGCTTTTGGCCTTTTCTAGACTTGAGAAGAATGATGCAAAACTAATGCCAGTTCCACCTTTAAAAGTTTTGGTGGCATAGTTATGTTGGTTAAGGGTGGGATTTTTTGTGCTTTGTTTTAATAATTTATCTATGCTGGCAAAAGCCCCCCTGTAGATGTAGTCATACTGGCAAGAGTGCTTCTGCTGGTATGACTGCATCTATACCAGGAGGGTTTTGTCAGTATAGCTATACTGGGAAAACTCATATAAACTTGTTTACACTAAGAATACCTCCTCTATACTTCGTTTAATTCAGCATCAGCAACAAGGTATTAGTGAAAGCAGTTATTTTACAAGAACAATTATTTACCATTTATACCAAGTGATTAAATGTTTATAGTAAGCTTCCTGATCAGGTAAGACTTACATTTATTCCATCTACACAAAATTTACCTCAACATTATTTTCCTTCATTATTATTCATTAATGTACATAAACGTGATGCAAAACTATCTGTTAAACAGGGATCCATGGGTAACAACGACCTACTGCATAGGCATATCGTCAATGGATTCAACTCGGCACTGCTCCTGATTTTAGTTAGCATAATGTTAATAGCTAATCAGCTTGAAACTCCTATTAGTTTCAGAAAAAGCTGTGCAATTTATGACAGGAAAGGCCAGAAGAAACTAAAACTAGTGAAACCCTAAACTAATGCATATGAACAAGCCTATTCGAGGAATGCAATTACTGTATAGGCTCTTTATTTGTGGTTAAATCTTTCTAAACAAGAACCTGTTAAAGGAATAAGCCCATTAAACAAATTAAAGCATGTGTACCAAGTCATAATGCATAGAGTAGAGTAATTAAACCTGTTAAATGATGATCATGCTAATTTTTGTTATAACAAAAAACATTTTAGAAATGAAAGAACATTCAAGTGTTTTGTTGACAACTGTTTCTCCAACAGGCCTTTCTCCTATAACAGTGTTATAGTTCAAAAACCAAGTTCTACAGACTAAGAACAGCTAAAAGAAAGGCATCTGCTATTAAAATTTGTTCCAGATTGATATGTGAATGTTTACCCATTGCTAATACGTTTTATTTATGGAAACAACCCACTGTAAAATCTCTTTGAACTAGCAAAAGAAGTTTATTTAAAAATTAAACACTCTGCCAAAAACTAGACATTAAGTTGTAACGGTATGTTTCACGGGAAGCACTTGATATGAGCTAAATGTGTTTAAGAAGTAAAACCTAGGATTAATAAAATTTAAAGAAAAAGTGAACTATCACAAAAGAGTTGACAGAACAAAATCTGATTTCTGTTTGGTTAATTTGAATACAAGAACCACATTGTGTGGACAGACATAGAAGATATAATAGTGTTGAACTTGCACTTTAACCCATGGTACTTCCCAAAACCTTAAACTACCACCAGTAAGTGGCATTTTTCAGTGCGATGCCCAAATTTAATTCCACCTAAACCGAAGGCAACAGTTGATTAAAAGAAAACATAAGTCGAATGATAAAGCTACATAGTTTAGTACATTAAAATAAAACAAGGACAGTGATATTTGTATAAGGTTCCAAAAATATACAACTGGAAAAAAATAATCACTGTACACAACAACTCTGAGGTTGTTAAAGTGACCAATCAAAAGACTGAACAGTGCAAGACATGCTTTTCCAGTTACAAGCTCAAAACAGAAGTGCAAAAGAAATTAAAGCTTTTTTGTCTGAAGTGATTTACCTTTTAGGATAAGGAAAGCTAGAATATAGTTAAGTATTACAGAGCGCTCTTTTCCACAACATGAAATAGTTTAATTTTTTTTCATAATACAATGTTTCACTCAAACTGTGTCCCACTAGCCTGTTTTGTTAAAGGAACAGATAACTTTTGTCCAATAGTTGTTTAATTTTGGCCTATGAACCAGAGGACCCATAGTCAAAAACAGCTGAATTCTCAAGCTTTGGCTTCGCTAGAGTACCTGCAATCTACAGGTAGTGGAAGCAGCAAGTAGGCTTGCTTAAATACACTTTCCTTTCCTGCAACTGGTTGACAAGTGGTCTCAAGACCTCCTCACTGTCAGAAAGCAGCTGTGCTGAAAGCAGATGCTAAGTTATGGCTGAGGACTAAGAAATTGCTCTACAACTCTGGGAAAGTAGAGGTTTAAGAGCAACTCCAGGCAAGTGCTTTTAGCGAGCTGCCTAAGCAATGCATGCAGCTATTCATGCAACTGTAGAATATGGCTCCAGAGACTTAGAACTAGGGTGTGTGTGTATGTGGAAACTGGATAGAAGTCCCTTGCTCATAAGTTTACAAAAATATATAGCCAATACTGTAGCATAAGAAGTCACTTTTACTCATTACATAGATTCCAAAAAGTATTAACTACTTTTCAGACATTCCAGACAAGGTCACTTGTAACAAAAAAGTCAACTTTTTTAAACAAGATTTAAAAAGTAGGTCTTTTCTTCAAGTGAACAGGACATCTGTTTGTACGCTTAACTTTCTAATCAGTCAAGACTGGATTTATTTAAGATCTCTTATGTGAATATATGCATAACACAAATAAGTTTACTTTAACACGTATCATCTGCACAGAAAAAAGGTTAACTCTTCAAAACATGATAGAGCAGGTCTGGTTAGTACAAATCTATTGCAAATTATAAAGATCCTGTGCATTAGGCCCACCCAGACAGAAGCAGAGGGAAAAAAGTCTCAACAATGAGAGAAAGTTACTGTTCAAGTCTATGTGGTGTTTTGAAGAGCCAGCAGCCTAAATGACACCATGCTGCTAATCACAGTATCCAGACAAGCAAATTTGCTTGGGCTACTAAAGCAGTGTAATCTTCTGGAGGTGTCATTTACTCCAAAGTTATTTTCTGTTTCGAAGGCGTTTGGATTTCCTAGGAGAGTCTATGGATTCAACTGCCTTTCTCCGTTTCCTAAGGGACTCCTCATTTGAACCAGAACCTGAAGAACTTCCTACTGCACTTTCCATTACTTCTCTCAGTTTGCGTTCAAGCTCAGCCAATCGGGCATTCTGTTCACCTATGATTTGGGTTTGCTCTAGCAGTTTCTGGTCTTGGTCTTGGAGCTGTTTCTGTTGTTCTTGCACTTTGGTGCGAAGCTCTGAAATTTCCCGCCTTAGAACAGTCACACCTGCACCATTCGTTTTGACTTGCTGCTGGAGTTTGGTGACTTCCTGCCTTGAAGGGTTTTGCTTGGAGAATAGTTGCATTGTTGTTAGGGCTGCAGAAGGACCTGGAACTTCAGAAAAAGTGATTTAAGATTATTTTTTCTGCATTGTGTTAAAACAAAATGTATCAAACTGTGCCCCAATTTACACCCTCTGTTCAATTCTGTTGACCAATCCAGAATCTGAGTAATTAGTGGTTTGTAAAATTGTGAACATATAAATAGTATTTACAGATACTCAATATATAGTAAATGAATAAGACTTTATAATGGTTTATAATGATTTTACAATGGCTTGCACATGATACGAGTCAGGGCACAATTAAGTCCAATGTTTCAGGTTTTAAGAGGTCAAAGCATAAGCGATTTTCAACTTCCTGAATAAGGAAAAACTATTTTTTGCCTCAAATACGAATATTAGATTATATTCTAAACCATTACATTAAGATATCAAAGGTGTGACATGCACAAAGCCAAAAAAATAGACATCACTTTGACTAGACTTACTGCAGGACATGCAGTAGACCAGTGGTTCTCAAAGCCAGTCCGCCGCTTCTTCAGGGAAAGCCCCCACCGGGCCGGGCCGGTTTGTTTACCTGCAGCATCTGCAGGTTCGGCCGATCGCGGCTCCCACTGGCCAATGGGGGCTGCGGGAAGGGCGGCAGGTAAACAAACCGGTCCAGCCCGGCAGAGTCTTTCCCTGAAAAAGTGGTGGACCGGCTTTGAGAACCACTGCAGTAGATCACTCATTGGATATCTGTGCAATGCCAAGGAATTAATAGTATGATCCAAAGATAACTCAACTTAATTCTGAATTTTTTTGTGTTTGTCAGCTTGATGCAATGTTTGAGTTTCTTTAAAAAAGTGACAGTTTTACTACAGTTTTACTACATCTGTTAGTAACCTAAGGTGTTGGGACTGAGCCTGTACAGATATCCTACACAGGATAGTGGACATACATCTTTTCTGCTACTTTTGGCCATTATATGCTCAGATCAGCAGCCTGCCTCAACATTTGGCCCATACAAAGTAAGTTGTATGAAAAACGTAACTGGTCATGCAAACAAAAAACAAAACCAGTTTGAGTGTTAACTTATCCAGTTTAATATTTTACAGGGCCAAGAGGCCTTTTCCATGTTACAGACTAAACTCCTATGAATATTTCATTTGAAAACAAAACATTTGGGTTCTTGTTACATAAAGAATCTAAGGGTGCCTTAGCTTTCTCTTTGTACTACAATAACTTAAGCTATCTCATTTGTTTATCCTATTAATAAAACTACAAACATCTTGAATTGTGGCTTTGTTTCCTAAATTTCAACCAAGTGTGATTATAAAGTCTCATTCATTAGTGGCACAAAAGTATTTGTTTAATGAATACACACTATGCATAATTATAAAATATATTCAAGTCAAGCAGAACAAAGCCTCCTTAAATTTTCAAACAATTACATTCCATACTCAGGTTTCAGAGTAGCAGCTGTGTTAGTCTGTATCTGCAAACAGAACAGGAGTACTTGTGGCACCTTAGAGATGAACAAATTTATTAGAGCATAAGTTTTCGTGGGCTACAGCCCACTTATTGGATGCACAGAATGGAATATATAGTAAGAAGATATACATATATACATACACACACATACAGAGAAGGTGGAAGTTGCCATACAAACTGTGAGAGGCTAATTAGTTAAGATGAGCTATTAGCAGGAGAAAAAACCTTTTGTAGTGATAATCAAGATGGCCCATTTAGACAGTTGACAAGAGGTGTGAGGATACTTAACATAGGGAAATAGATTCAATATGTGGAATGACCCAGCCACTCCCAGTATTACACATATCAAATCTATCTCCCTATGTTAAGTATCCTCACACCTTCTTGTCAACTGTCTAAATGGGCCATTTTGATTATCACCACAAAAGGTTTTTTCTCCTGCTGATAATAGCTCATCTTAATTAATTAGCCTCTTAGTTTGTAATGGCAACTTCCACCTTCTCTGTATGTGTATATCTTCTTACTATATGTTCCATTCTATGCATCCGATGAAGTGGGCTATAGCCCACGAAAGCTTATGCTCTAATAAATTTGTTAGTCTCTAAGGTGCCACAAGTACTCCTTTTTTTTATTCCATACTCAATGTCCTTAGGATGCAAAATTAATTTTCATCAGGAGACTGGATTATAATGGGGTATTCCACTGTTGAGGGAAACAAACAAGGGAGTAAAAAGAAAAGGAGTACTTGTGGCACCTTAGAGACTAACCAATTTATTTGAGCATGAGCTTTCGTGAGCTGATGAAGTGAGCTGTAGCTCACGAAAGCTCATGCTCAAATAAATTGGTTAGTCTCTAAGGTGCCACAAGTACTCCTTTTCTTTTTGCGAATACAGACTAACACGGCTGTTACTCTGAAACCAAACAAGGGAGTGAATCCTTTCTAGAAAGTGGAATGTTGTGAATTCTCCGACAACATGATAGACAAAAACAGCTAGATAAAAAGTTAAAAATACTAGAGGTTGAAAGTAATACCTGGGGCAGCTCCTATGAGACGACCTGATACATCTGATCCAGGCAACTTTCTTTTTAGAACTGGAACAATCTTCTCATCAAAGTATTCCATAGCCATGGATGAGATGTCTCTTAATTCCTGAAGGACTTCATGGGCTCTCTGAGGGGCTCTTGTAGAGTTTACGTACCTTAGCACACGATAAATTTCATCAATCACCTAAAATATTTAAGAACCATTAGATGTTCTGTTAAGTTCAAGGGAAAAAATTAAGATAGTTATTGGTATAGTCTGAAATTATAGCAGTGATCTATTGATGGGCAGGTATTTCATACCCATTACACTAGTCTGTTGCTGTGTTCTTCCTAATTTTAAACTAATCACCTGAAATGAAATGCTGTATTTTACAGTGGAGGTAGAGTCTGAGTTGTCATTGTATCTTTAGAAACTTTTACTCAGTAAATTTACTATAATAGTTATTTTTGAACTTATGAACTAATCTGCATAACCACTGCATGAAATGTAATGTAATGGAGCATCCCACATTAACCTGGACAGCAATTAGCAACTTTTCTTTTCTTATAACATCTACTATTAGTACATGCCTTAAAATCTCTCTCATAAAGTTTATACTCAGTACAGTATGCTTAGTTCTCCAAGGAGAACTCCAAGATCATAAGCAAATTCTTAGCAAATACACTGGGAGTGGCTAAGTCATTATGCAAGGTAGCCTGTTTCCTCTTGTTTTTTCCTACCCCCCCCCCCCCCCAGATGTTCTGGTTTAACTTGGATTTAAACTTGAAGAGTGGTCAGTTTGGATGAGCTATTACCAGCAGGAGAGTGAGTTTGTGTGTGTATGGGGGTGGGGGGGATGTGAGAAAACCTGGATTTGTGCAGGAAATAGCCCAACTTGATTGTCATGCACATTGTGTAAAGAGTTGTCACTTTGGATGGGCTATCACCAGCAGGAGAGTGAATTTGTGTGGGGGGGTGGAGGGTGAGAAAACCTGGATTTGTGCTGGAAATGGCCCACCTGATGATCACTTTAGATAAGCTATTACCAGCAGGACAGTGGGGTGGGAGGAGGTATTGTTTCATATTCTCTGTGTATATATAAAGCCTGCTGCAGTTTCCACGATATGCATCTGAGGAAGTGAGCTGTAGCTCACGAAAGCTTATGCTCTAATAAATTGGTTAGTCTCTAAGGTGCCACAAGTACTCCTTTTCTTAGCAAAGCAGTCAATTCTGGCAAAAGCACTCTGTTGGCATAGCTGCATTCAGTCCAGGAATTTTGCTGGCAAAAACTAAATTGGCTGAAGGGTATGATTTTTTTTCTACACTCCTAGCTGACAGTTTTTGCCAGCAACATTTTCTAATGTAGACTAAGATATAGTGCTTTAATGCTTGCGAGGCACTCAGATACTATGGTGATGGGGAAATAGACACCTGAAGGTGTTTGCCAATGACAGATGTGATTATGAACACCATGCTAGTGTCTGTATAACTAGCTTAATCTATTGTGTCACATACACATAGGGGGAGGGATAGCTCAGTGGTTTGAGCATTGGCCTGCTAAATCCAGAGTTGTGAGTTCAATCCTTGAGGGGGCCATTTAGGGATCTGGGGCAAAAACTGGGGATTGGTCCTGCTTTGAGCTCCTGAGGTCCCTTCCAACCCTGATATTCTATGAAACACTGCAGTGGAAATAAACAGCAAATTTACATGACAGCTGAACATATATGCTTAGATTTTGACATACCATCTTGTTTTGTTTAGGTCTAACATATATGCTAGGTGCTGCACCACCACAGATAATATATTCTAAAATAGCTATACAAGGTATGCCAATGGTATTTCTATTTTTAGGGAAAAACAAGTGTTCCTCTCATCTACTGAAAAAACTCAAGTTCAATTGGTCTTTGGCCTAAAATGCTTAATATCAACTGATACTCAACAGATGGTGTTAGGAACACATTAAATATATATTTTTTTTACAGAAGTGTACCAAAAATATTGCACAGGATAATCTGGGTGACAAGAGTTTGTGGTGGAATGGCCTCCAGTTTGGTGTTTACAGTTTGTAAGTCTGGACTACTCAAACTCTACATACAGCATCTACATACTTTTAAGGAATAAACTGTAAGTAGAGTTCTATCTGTTCAAAGGTCTCAGTAGCACACATATGAACAGTAAAAGTGAACCTGCAAAGAACAGTGACCAATTCAAGCATTTTTAAGGATTTCTTTAAATGAACACATTTATTATTAGAAATATGATCCACGAGTGGCATACTGAGTTCATTTAAAACAAATAAACACCCATTTTCTATGTTGAAACATTAATATAAAGCCAAAAAACAACTCATTCAGACAAGCACATCTATTCATAGGGTAGCCATTACAGTACATAGGCTCCCTATAATATGTCTAAGTACATCCAGAATGATGCACTATACTATGTTTTTACAAAAAGAAAAGGAGTACTTGTGGCACCTTAGAGACTAACCAATTTATTTGAGCATGAGCTTTCGTGAGCTACAGCTCACTTCATCAGATGTTTACCGTGGAAACTGCAGCAGACTTTATATACACACAGAAATCATGAAACAATACCTCCTCCCACCCCACTGTCCTGCTGGTAATAGCTTATCTAAAGTGATCAACAGGTGGGCCATTTCCAGCACAAATCCAGGTTTTCTCACCCTCCACCCCCCCACACAAATTCACTCTCCTGCTGGTGCTAGCCCATCCAAAGTGACAACTCTTTACATAATCAAGTCGGGCTATTTCCTGCATAGATCAAGGTTTTCTCACATCCCCCCCACCCCCATACACACACAAACTCACTCTCCTGCTGGTAATAGCTGATCTAAACTGACCATTCTCCAGGTTTAAATCCAAGTTAAACCAGAACATCTGGGGGGGGGGGGGGTAGGAAAAAACAAGAGGAAACAGGCTACCTTGCATAATGACTTAGCCACTCCCAGTCTCTATTTAAGCCTAAATTAATAGTATCCAATTTGCAAATGAATTCCAATTCAGCAGTTTCTCGCTGGAGTCTGGATTTGAAGTTTTTTTGTTTTAAGATAGCGACCTTCATGTCTGTGATTGCGTGACCAGAGAGATTGAAGTGTTCTCCGACTGGTTTATGAATGTTATAATTCTTGACATCTGATTTGTGTCCATTTATTCTTTTACGTAGAGACTGTCCAGTTTGACCAATGTACATGGCAGAGGGGCATTGCTGGCACATGATGGCATAGATCACATTGGTGGATGTGCAGGTGAACGAGCCTCTGATAGTGTGGCTGATGTTATTAGGCCCTGTGATGGTGTCCCCTGAATAGATATGTGGGCACAATTGGCAACGGGCTTTGTTGCAAGGATAAGTTCCTGGGTTAGTGGTTCTGTTGTGTGGTATGTGGTTGTTGGTGAGTATTTGCTTCAGGTTGCGGGGCTGTCTGTAGGCAAGGACTGGCCTGTCTCCCAAGACTTGTGAGAGTGTTGGGTCATCCTTTAGGATAGGTTGTAGATCCTTAATAATGCGTTGGAGGGGTTTTAGTTGGGGGCTGAAGGTGACGGCTAGTGGCGTTCTGTTATTTTCTTTGTTAGGCCTGTCCTGTAGTAGGTAACTTCTGGGAACTCTTCTGGCTCTATCAATCTGTTTCTTTACTTCTGCAGGTGGGTATTGTAGTTGTAAGAAAGCTTGACAGAGATCTTGTAGGTGTTTGTCTTCCGCCGACGTGCACGGGCTGAAATTGTGGAAAAGCAGCATCACTTGCCCCATAACCTCAGCCATGCGGAACGCAATGCCATCCACAGCCTCAGAAACAACTCTGACATCATAATCAAAAAGGCTGACAAAGGAGGTGCTGTTGTCATCATGAATAGGTCGGAATATGAACAAGAGGCTGCTCGGCAGCTCTCCAACACGAGTTTCTACAAGCCATTACCCTATGATCCCACTGAGAGTTACCAAAAGCAACTACAGCATTTGCTCAAGAAACTTCCTGAAAAAGCACAAGATCAAATCCGCACAGACACACCCCTGGAACCCCGACCTGGGATATTCTATCTACTACCCAAGATCCATAAACCTGGAAATCCTGGGCGCCCCATCATCTCAGGCATTGGCACCCTGACAGCAGGATTGTCTGGCTATGTAGACTCCCTCCTCAGGCCCTACGCTACCAGCACTCCCAGCTACCTTCGAGACACCACTGACTTCCTGAGGAAACTTCAATCCATCGGTGATCTTCCTGATAACACCATCCTGGCTACTATGGATGTAGAAGCCCTCTACACCAACATTCCACACAAAGATGGACTACAAGCCGTCAAGAACACTATCCCCGATAATGTCACGGCTAACCTGGTGGCTGAACTTTGTGACTTTGTCCTTACCCATAACTATTTCACATTTGGGGACAATGTATACCTTCAGATCAGCGGCACTGCTATGGGTACCCGCATGGCCCCACAGTATGCCAACATTTTTATGGCTGATTTAGAACAACGCTTCCTCAGCTCTCGTCCCCTAAAGCCCCTACTCTACTTGCGCTATATTGATGACATCTTCATCATCTGGACCCATGGAAAAGAAGCCCTTGAGGAATTCCACCATGATTTCAACAATTTCCATCCCACCACCAACCTCAGCCTGGTCCAGTCCACACAAGAGATCCACTTCCTGGACACTACAGTGCTAATAAACAATGGCCACATAAACACCACCCTATACCGTAAACCTACTGACCGCTATTCCTACCTGCATGCCTCCAGCTTTCACCCTGACCACACCACACGATCCATCGTCTACAGCCAAGCTCTGCGATACAACCGCATTTGCTCCAACCCCTCAGACAGAGACAAACACCTACAAGATCTCTGTCAAGCTTTCTTACAACTACAATACCCACCTGCAGAAGTAAAGAAACAGATTGATAGAGCCAGAAGAGTTCCCAGAAGTTACCTACTACAGGACAGGCCTAACAAAGAAAATAACAGAACGCCACTAGCCGTCACCTTCAGCCCCCAACTAAAACCCCTCCAACGCATTATTAAGGATCTACAACCTATCCTAAAGGATGACCCAACACTCTCACAAGTCTTGGGAGACAGGCCAGTCCTTGCCTACAGACAGCCCCGCAACCTGAAGCAAATACTCACCAACAACCACATACCACACAACAGAACCACTAACCCAGGAACTTATCCTTGCAACAAAGCCCGTTGCCAATTGTGCCCACATATCTATTCAGGGGACACCATCACAGGGCCTAATAACATCAGCCACACTATCAGAGGCTCGTTCACCTGCACATCCACCAATGTGATCTATGCCATCATGTGCCAGCAATGCCCCTCTGCCATGTACATTGGTCAAACTGGACAGTCTCTACGTAAAAGAATAAATGGACACAAATCAGATGTCAAGAATTATAACATTCATAAACCAGTCGGAGAACACTTCAATCTCTCTGGTCACGCAATCACAGACATGAAGGTCGCTATCTTAAAACAAAAAAACTTCAAATCCAGACTCCAGCGAGAAACTGCTGAATTGGAATTCATTTGCAAATTGGATACTATTAATTTAGGCTTAAATAGAGACTGGGAGTGGCTAAGTCATTATGCAAGGTAGCCTGTTTCCTCTTGTTTTTTCCTACCCCCCCCCCCCCAGATGTTCTGGTTTAACTTGGATTTAAACCTGGAGAATGGTCAGTTTAGATCAGCTATTACCAGCAGGAGAGTGAGTTTGTGTGTGTATGGGGGTGGGGGGGATGTGAGAAAACCTTGATCTATGCAGGAAATAGCCCGACTTGATTATGTAAAGAGTTGTCACTTTGGATGGGCTAGCACCAGCAGGAGAGTGAATTTGTGTGGGGGGGTGGAGGGTGAGAAAACCTGGATTTGTGCTGGAAATGGCCCACCTGTTGATCACTTTAGATAAGCTATTACCAGCAGGACAGTGGGGTGGGAGGAGGTATTGTTTCATGATTTCTGTGTGTATATAAAGTCTGCTGCAGTTTCCACGGTAAACATCTGATGAAGTGAGCTGTAGCTCACGAAAGCTCATGCTCAAATAAATTGGTTAGTCTCTAAGGTGCCACAAGTACTCCTTTTCTTTTTGCGAATACAGACTAACACGGCTGTTCCTCTGAAACCTGTCACTATGTTTTTAGGCAGCTACAGCTGTTAATAATTTAAAATTGCAGGAATATGATATTTTAGCAACAGCACACATTCATACAAGCAAGCAATTTTATATTTTACCTTTCCAGGTATGAAGCAACAGAGATTGGAATCCACATATTTCATGAAAGTCATATTTAACAGAGAGAGCCTTGTTTCTACAGCAGCAAGGATGTCTGCATGGCGAGCTAATGAATGGTTTCTTCTTTCTGACTCTCGCCTAGAAGAAAGCACACAGAAACCATTAAATGACACCACAGACTTAGCAATTTTAAGCCACCAAAAACGGAAGTATTGCAACAGTAGTTCTTTTAAATCCTTCTGTTCTTAAGAGCCCAGATGTAAATCAAGATCCAACAGGCAGCATCAGGTGTATTAGTCAGAGTTTCTGAATCTTGTATCACATGGCCATTTACCTGCTGAGACTCAGAAAGAAATACAATTACTTCCAGTAATTTTGTCCCTCTCAAGAGATTGCTGCAGCTGTCAAGAAAGAACCAGCTAGCAAACAACTCTGCATGTTTGCTAAACACTGGAATAATTTTTAGATCTATTTGTCAAATTTGGTTCTCCTTGAATCATTACTGTGAAAAAAAAGTTATCCAAATTATATGCATAAGTAAAGGCATCTTAGTTTTTAAAAAATTCCAAGATTAAAAATATTAAAGGACTAGAAGGAGTAGTCTTAAAGCAATGCAGCGGGGCAGAGTGCTTCAATGTGATTTTGTCATCACTACTCATTTGTGTTCTGGTAACTGACCTAAACACCACCACCACTAATAAACAGCAATTCAGCCTCCATGCTTCCTCAGTCCCAAGCTTCATCTGAGCTGAGGGAACTGATGACTGTTCAAGCTTTTTTGATGCTGGGTAACAATCATGAAATAAAATGAAACCATTTAAATCATGACAATAAATTAGGCTGAATTATCAGGTTTTAGAAGTGAGAGGCAGCTTCTCTCATTCACTTAGAGACAAACATTGTCTTCTAATGCCCATGATCCAGCTCCAAATTATGTTAGTGGATACTGTGTCCATGCACTTGCTGATTGGCCCTTAGCTGAAAAATACATGAAAAGAAAACATGCAAAATTAGATCATGACTTTCTAATCCCAGGTAACATGAAAAACGTGTTTCACGTCTACCCAATTGCACAGGTAGGTAAAAATCCTTTTAGCCAAGGTAAGTTAGTTGGAACTCCTTTTGGAGCAAGTTATCAGAGCTCCTAGATTTGCCAGAGGAGTTAATTTTGAGTAATATTGGACACTTCCTCTCTCTTCTGAAAGCACTTCAGTTCCTGACAGGCTGGGAAGCAAAACAGGATACAAAACAAAATAGGATAACATTTATCTATACAAACAGACTTTAGGGTTGGGCTAAGTGTTTTTGCAAGAAAAATAACCCATAGAATTTTACCACCTAAACCAGATAATTCCAATTACAGCCAAAATATTGTCAATGTTTTTCTAGAATATATTAATTTAACTAGATAACTGAAGTAAACTTTTACAGACTTAGCTTTACACTTAAGAAATAATGTTACTGTGTTCTTACTTACGTGTTTTAAGATATAGTATTTGGAACGCATAGCTGTAATTGGCACATACCTTGGAAGTTGTGCTTTAACCTGTTTCTGACACAAGTTGTGATATCTTTCCACTTTCAGAAATCCCTGATTTAACATTCGCTGGCAGACCAAGTCCATTCGCTTACAAACCTATTTTTAAAATACAGAACAAAGGAAACTTCAAATGTCTCAAACCAAACTACAGGTTGTTTTCATGATTAGTCAGTCTGTGCTTGTTCAATGGTGGAAGATTAGTTTTTATTCTTTCTGATTTGCAAACTAATCCTAAATTGGATAAAATGTCAACTACAATACAAAATAAAATTGTTTGCCCTTTACTGATCCTGTTATAAAAAAGGCAACTTCAACACTCATTCAAATCTGTATCACTTCTTCCTTCATGTTAATAGAAGTTAGCAGCAGTTCAGTTTAAAGGCTCATGTTTAAAGACTCGTTATTTATGTCCACTAATGGTCCCAGCCATATCCTCCAAAGAGAGGTAGGACCAGATATTTCAAAAGTTGTTTAATATATCAAAGATGACAAAACCCCAGTTTGCAGTTAATTTCACATCTAGAAGCTTTTCGCCAGAGCATTTTCTCTCAGAGAAGTCTGAAGGAGTGCAGAGGGACAAAGACTGATCTTGGACTTTTTTGGGAATTGTCCCACTCCGTAGCAGGGGTTTTCATAGGCAAGAATTTTCAACCTTATGGAAATGTTTTATAACGTAACTATATATTGTTTGGTTATCATAAGCAAACCATGAAAAATAAAAAAAAATACAGGTTTGAGCTAAATTAACATGGTATTGGTGTTGACCATCAGACTCACTTGGCATCACGAAAGCTCATGCTCAAATAAATTGGTTAGTCTCTAAGGTGCCACAAGTACTCCTTTTCTTTCTGCGAAGACAGACTAACACGGCTGGTACTCTGATACCCCTGGTTGAGAACCATTGCTCTAAGCAAAAATGTTTATTCCCTTGGTGGTATGGTTTGGTGGTATGTTGGGATTACTTGTTTGTTTGATGGTTATATGTTTTATGTCATGTGACTAGATTGATAAATTGTTGCAACAATATTTTTGTGCGCTAAGGTGTGAATAAAAAAGTTAATAGGAAAATAATTTGATGGTACCACACAGTTTCAATATTAGAATTAGGGTTTAACCACCATGTGCATGTTCCTATAAGATAGCAATGATAGTTCCATTTTTGCAAATGTCAATCAAATATAAGTATATTTGTCTCAATGAAAAAATTAATTGTAACTAATATATATATAAATATAAATAAAATTTTGATTTGGAGTTTGTCAGGACCCAGATTAAAATTCAGAAGTTCACTGAGCAAACTACCATAATATTAATGTAAGATTAATAACTATATTAGAGCTATTAGAACAGTTTTATAATGTTACAATATATATTTGGTTATCATAATCAAACTCAAAGAAAAAAATTAAAAAAACAGGTTCTAGCTAAAGTAACATGGTGTTGGGGTTATCAAGATAATCACCCCAACAAGTAACTGTGTGTGTGTATTTCTGTTCTGCACAATATACTGGGAAGAAATCTTGCTGACTTACTTGTTTTGGGTTTTGCCCTTGTAGAATGTGTGTCATTCTTGTATTTTGTTTTTGAGGGTTCACTGCTCAGATTGTTTAACCCTCACATATGGAGGAGCACTTGGTTGTTTTATATCACTCTCTTGCTTTAGCAAACCGCTTTCATGTTTGCAAGGCAATAGATCACTGTAAATGTATAATGAATCCTTTAAGCTAAGTTATTTGCCACAAAAGGAGCATGATGGAAACAGGATCCCTTAGATACCTCAGATTTTCAGGGATAGTAAAAGGAATTAAATTATCAAATCAAAAGCTGGTAAATGCCCATAACATCAAGTCCCACAACATTGTACCAGGAAAGGGACATGTCTTTACAGATATTCAGAAAACGATCCTCAGAGGCGACGAGACCCAAGCCAAAACCGGCTCAGATAAAGTCAGGTATACTTTAATAATGTACCTGACAGCATTATTCCTCCTCTGCAGCAGCCCTGATGTCCTGATAGTTGGTTTGGTGAGATGCCTGGCCAACTAAATGCAGACTTGTGAGCTCCAGTATTTGACTACCATATGAAGGAAGCTGAGAAAAAGGACTTTTCTGTAAAACTCCAGATGGTGAACTCTAACTCTGTAGTAACTGTGGTCTGGAGCCAACAGCAGCAGCCCGTTGTAAGGATACCATTTGGTGCACTGGTGTCATCTTCAGAGCAATATGATCTCATCCCCAGATAGCAGTATACTGAATTTGGCGAAGACTAATAATCAAAACATGGGACAGTATTGAGGTTATTGCCTGAGCTAATGGTGTCAATGTACAAATATACATTAGAAAAAAAAAGTATCTAAAAGGGGTCGCCATGGTCAAATTGGTTCCCCATTCCAGTAGTGGAATCAAGGAAGCCAACCCCTAGTAGGTCCTATCAAATTGTAAAGAGTATACTAGGTGAAAGACAATGAGGAGTACTTGTGGGACATTAGAGACTAACAAATTTATTTGGGCATAAGCTTTTGTGGGCTAAAACCCACCTCATCAGATGCATGGAGTGAAAAATACTGTAGGAAGATATATAAATACACAGAGTACATGAAAAGATGGGGGTTGCCTTACCAATTCGAAAGCGACAATTCAATTAAAGTGGGCTATTATCAGCAGGAGGAAAAATCACTTTTGTAGTGGTAATCAGGGTGGCCCACTTCAAACAGCTGACAAGAAGGTGAAATTCCACTGATGGCGTATTGCTCTGAAAAGGGGTATCAGTACATTGGCAGATGCGATATGGCTGAGGTGAACACATCACCATGTGGCTAGAAGGAAGATACCAACAGAATCCATTGTCATCGTCGTTGGTAGCCTAGCAGGCTAACCAAGCATGATGCTCTTATGAGAAGGGTGACATATAGTGGAGATGGTCAGTATTGTGTAAAACCAAATATCAAAGATCTTTTTATGGCCAATTTGAGTGCAAGGTCAGAGGGTCAAAATTTGTTACACCCCAAGGGTGGCAATTCCCCTTTATCTCATCTATTGTGTTATGTAAAAAGCACAGGTTTAAGCAAAGGATAAAGCCCTACATTTATGAGATAGGGTGATTGTTAACGAGCCCTGTCAAGTGGAGGACTTAATTATATTCACTGCCTTGCCTTCATCATATTCTGTCTTTATTATATTCAGCAGTAATGCAAGGAACCTATAGGCCTATATCCTGTTTATTAATCTTTATTAGCTTCAGCAGTTGGCATAAGGCTTGAGGCCCATTAACTTTGGCATAGATAAATGGCCCAATAGTAACCCCTAAGTTTTGGGGAACTGGAAATAGATTGTAAGGGGACCAACCATAGAAACATGAGCTAACACCAGCTTTTGAAAAGTTTTTGAAAGAACATCCAAACACAAGAGTGCCAGGGCAACGAACTGACATATATGATAATAAGTTGAGATCATTAATATACTAACCTATAGAAGAAGGGCACCCCAACTTTATTAGCGTTAAGAAAGAAGAGAGGAGAAATCCTTACTGAATATGCATTAGACATGGTGGCATCAGCATATTATAAAAAGCTGTATCCCAGCCTGTGCACAATAGGGGAGAGAGAGATGTAGCCTTTGGGAGGTGTCAGAATGATGGCCTCTGGTGACGAAGAGGAAGGCAATGGTGAGGAAGAAGATAATGGCCAACATCTCAGACTGGTTTGCAAGGGATGGTGTATGGATGTTCAGATGTACTTTCTGTATTCTCCCCATCTACCTTACTGAGTTAGTGTTTGTGACTTTGCTTAATATATTAATAAATTATTGTAAATACAGAAGAGGCCTACAGTGTGAGTGTTGCAGCTGTGCACATCTGGGTTCGCAACTATATAGTAATTTTAATAATACTGGGCCTGATCTTGGGACAAGAACTTGTCAATCATCAAACTGGGAATTCTTAAGTAATCAATATAATTAATATATAATTTATAGATTGGGCTACAATCCTGGGAAAGGGATGCCCGAGAAAGCACAGGGATGGCTACTCCCATTATATGGCTGTTCCTTAATGAGCTATGCTGCCACTAGCTATCATCTTGTGGCTTTATACAAAAAATATCACTGGGCCAAATTCTGTCCTGGTGTAAGCAAAAACAATTCCTATTGACTTCAATGGGAGCTGCACCTACATGTACCTGGGCTGAACTTTATGTACAGAGGTTCCGATGGGTCATAAATACTTTAATCTCTCAAAAATGCCAAAGACCTATGAGCCAGAAGTTGAAATTTTAAAAAGCATATACATGGAAAATTTTATTAAGACAAAAACCATGAGATGCAGAATTAAAGCATCTCAGATACATTTCTGTTCACTTTAAACTGACCAGTGTCAATAATGCTTCCTTAAAAGCGTAAATAAAATTATTTTAATCAAAAAATATTTCTCCATTTCTAATGGAGTCTTTAATTGCAAAGATCACACAGTACTGAGTCTAGGTCTTAGCACAAAATAGATATTTTACAAAACAGAAAGCCAACATGTTGAAGATTTTTAAATATATTTTATAAGGTATTTGTAAACTGAATAGCCAGTATATAAATTACAACTGGTATATTTTAACGTGTCATGTTTTCAGCTTATCAGTAATTGATATTGCCTCTTCAAAGGTTGACTACAAAAGGGAAGTGGAGATTCTTTTAAGGCTACATGTATGTGCTGAATGCCCCCACATTTCTCTGCTGAATGGAGAGCATTCAGCAGAGAAATATATTTTTAAAGAAAGAATTTAAAAACTAGCTGCTCCTCTCTGAAAGTTCTTAGCAGCTCAATTTGCTAGATGTCTGAAAATTAATTGTCAGCAATAGGAGCTCAATCTCTAGTAGGCACAAAACAGCACAATATTTCCATGGGGGGGGGGAGTATTTGTGTGCGTGTGTGTTGTTTTTTTAAAGAGAAGTTAAAATGTATGTGCCAAAAGCCCCCATAGTGGTTAGTGAGGGCATTCAGCACAAAAGTCTAGGATGGACTCAACTGCGTTTCCCATTACATTTAACTTCTAAGGTTGAAACATCAACATCTACTTTGAATTTACTGGTTTGTCAGTCTCAACACTACATTTATTTGGTATTTTCACTAAAAAGAACTCTATTTAACAAGCTTTGAGCACCTGTTGTATGAACCTGCAGTCTAAGCCAAAAGATTTGTGTTCCATTTTGTTCGTTTTGGACACTACAAGAATGGTGCATAAACACCTCTTAAATATAAGGTCGCATTTGTCTTCAGGGACACATGCCCACATTTGGGCTCAAGATTTTCAAGTCAGTATTTACCATATATTCTGAACAGTTTCACATTTTCCTATTAACAAGTACACTGGCCACGGGACAGCTGCAGAAAGATTTACAGGGAGCAAAATTTGTTCTCCGTATTTAACAGAATGGAAAAAGCTAGGTGGAAGTCACTATTATTTTGTCTCTGAAAAGAACTGAGATAAAATCTGGGGCACTATTAGAGAATCAAAAAGTGCATAATCATTGACAGTCTAACGCTTTAAGAGCTAGTATACTGTGCTGCCCTCTCAGGCTCTGTGCGCTTTAGTACTTGCTGAAGACTAGGAAGATCCATAGGAAAAAAAGGATTCCTGAAAGGTAACATGAAGAACCATTGATCTTTAATTCTAGTGCAGTTCTCCCCCACACTCATCGATGGAGTCAGCTAAGTAGTCAGTTTAAAGTGTTGGTGTTTGAAAAGAAAAAAAAATCAATTTGAAGGAAACTTTATGGCAGCTAAATTAAACCATATTTGTTCCAAGACAACCTCTCAGAAGTATTACTCTGGTCCAGAAGCAGGGAGTCACCTACATAGTGCTGTATGAATACCTAAAATACCAGCTAAAGAATTCTGGTTTCAAATATAAGAAGCTTGAATTCTAGTGTTACTATACATGGCAAAAGCTAGTATATAAAAGATAGGTTTCAGAGTAGCAGCCATGTTAGACTGTATTTGCAAAAAGAAAAGGAGTACTTGTGGCTCAAATAAATTTCTTAGTCTCTAAGGTGCCACAAGGACTCCTTTTCTTTTTATATAAAAGAGATTTTTCTGGCAAATACATTGTGAAGTTTGTCACTGTTTAATTAAAATAGTACAATAGACAAAGAAATAATCTTAATACAATTTTTGTGGACAGATTCATTGCAAGATATGTGAGAATATTCATCATCAAGTTTATACTGACATCTAGGGTATATATATAAAAAAATATTTTCTAGTGTGTTCAGCTATCCCCCAGGCAGTAGCCCTCAAAAAGTAATCCGAGCTGCACTCAGGATAAATTGAGATATTTAAGTATGGGGTTTATTAACCTTATATAGGTAAAAATAAGAACAAGCATCTCTCTTTTGCAGACAGAAAAAAATCAGCTGTGGTAAACTTAATTCCTGTATATTACTTAGCTTCAGTTGTGCTAATTATCACAAGTTTGAATCTGAATGTAAACTGATCAGGAGTGCCAACAGCAATTGAGAAAAGAATGTCTGAATCTATATACTATACCTGATAAAGCCCATCCTCCTTCATTAAAACATAAGGCGACTATTTAGTCATGAGTATTTTTAATAGAAGTCATGGACAGGTCACGGGCGATAAACAAAAATTCACATGGCTGGCTGCAGGGCCGTCCAAGCGGCTGGCGGCGGTGTGGCTGTCCCCGGGGCCAGCTGCTTGGGCGGCCCTGGGGTCAGCCATTCTGGCTGCTGCAGAAGACACAGAGGTTGTGGAAAGTCACGGAATCCGTGACAGACAGAGCCCTATTTAAATCGCAATTTCTATATTATATTGCACAACAGAAAATTTACATTTCCACTTGGAAGTTTTAGCCTCCATTTTAAAAGTATTAGTAAATATGAAACCGAATGAATTAGTAAAAAATATCCTTTACTTTGCCAGTTGCTACTTTGTTACATGTGGCCAGGAATTATTTTCAAGGACCAGTTTTGAAAATCAGCATAGGAAGATTAGTCTCAAACAGAAGGGTTTTCCTCTAGCCAGCAATAGCAAGCAAAATAGCATTACTATGTTGGAAATGGTCTATACTATTTCCTCAAGAAAGTTTCTGAATGCAAGTGATTTGAATGGACAAAACAACCATTACTTTTAAAATGTAAATTTAATCTGTTCATAATGATCATGTTTACCAAGCCTCACTAGAGGACTTTCCTACTATCATAAGTCTGCGGCAGACCTCAAACCTGTCAAGTATATTCCATGCACCAAACTGAGCACTTTAAAGTTTTTCCAGAAAAATCTCAATGAAACTGAAGAATTGGAACTAGAAAGAATAATGTAAGTCACCACATGCAGAGCAACCATGTGAAAGCTTTACAGAAATTAAAAATATATTTTCATTAATTTTTCTGTAGACAACTGAAGTGGTTGACACAATCTCACAGATTTAGCAGCTTTTCCTTTGTAGCACAGATCACGTCTGCCTATCCTCACTAGAGAGATTTGACAAGCAGTGAGATCATATGAGAGAGAAAGTATGCAAAATATTTAGATACACTGCACCACAGCCTGGAGCTCCCTTATACTTTATAAAGCTTCTGTTTCAGATTATTTGAGCCATCTTGTTATAGAAATTATCAAGGCCTTATTTTAAATTCTACAATGAAGTAAAATGAACAGCCATAGATTTCCTGAAGTTCTTAGTTCTGGAATAGTAAAGCTCTAGTGTACAGCTTGCACCATTTTTTCTTTATGTTTTGGATGTAGACAGAAAAGGGAAGTATGCATACAACCTGCTAAATATGAAGTTGGTTATAAGTGCCAGAGTTCATGACAACATTGTCTTCAGTGAGTATATGTGGAGATTAATCCTGGATTATTCACTCCAACCACCCTTGTTGTGGCAGTAACTTGAACTTGAGCTCATTTCCAGGATATCACAGCTGTATAGAAAACTGAAGATGTACACATTTATTGTCCCACTGTTTAAAAAAATGTGTCCATTATTCAAGCCTCTAGATCCATTTATGTTTAAATACATTTTAAAAAACCACAATCTAACATATTGTCTACAACTGGCAGCAACAAATCCATCCCAAAACTAGTTCAAAAAATAACTTACAGCCACATCATCCCTACCCAGTCCTTCAGACAAGAATGTCCATCACACGCAAACCCACCACAGACAAGAACTTAAGTAAGGAGATGGGCCATCACTGTGGCTTGAAGGTCAGCAAACCTAGACCCCTGAAGACCAACAAAAGTAGCAAGTTCAAATTGAGGACCCCTCACCAAAAATGCCATTCCTCTAAGGTGCCACAAGTACTCCTTTTCTTTTTGCGAATACAGACTAACACGGCTGCTACTCTGATTCCTCCAAGTGTCAATTCCCAAATCTCAGGCCTAGAATATCTCTTCTGAGCTCAGCTGTCAGAACAGAAATACCAAGCTCTTATATAGCACTTAACACTAGCTGTCTACATGCTTTAACAATGGGAATCATGATATTTACTTCATATGAACAGAGGGTGAAACTGAGGCAGAGGTGCAGCAACTTGTTTAAGGTAACCCAGCAGGTCAATGGCAGAGCTGGGAATAGAATTGAAGTTCAGCATTTTAACCACTATACAATGCTGCCTCACATTCAAAGCGTTCATAGAAAGAAAAGCGGTATCTGTCAGTGTTTTATTTTTACTTAAACCCAGAATATTAGTGGAATGCTTTCTGAATGCCATCAGGATATTGATTACCTTCTCAGAATATCCCTTCCTCTTCATCCTGTCTTTTTCAATAGCCAGGTAATCGGACAGAGTTGTTGCACAGTCATTGAAACCTGAGAACAGAAGTCTTTGCAAGATGGAAGATGTGCAAGTTTCCTAACCAACAGGATTACCAGATCTTTTCAAAAAGCTTGACCAGCAGGGTGCAACTTCAATCAAAACCTCAAGAGTTCCTTATGATTAGATATGGGCAGAAAGGAAATGCATAAAGCAGACCCCCTGAAGGGACCTTCATCTGAAGGACAGATGGTCAGCTACTGTTTTCCCCTGCATTCATCTGTCTGGAGTAAAACTTGGGTACTTTAAAGTTATGGCTTAGTGCAAATAGAGCAGACATGAGACTCCTTAGTTGTTGAATTGTATTTCCAAATACCTATTTGTTTAGACATCATACTTATAGATCTATTTCCCTTCTTAACCAGTCAGCTGCATTTTATATACAGCGCTTTAAATGACAGCAGATGACACTCTGCCCTATGAAGCATAGTGAATGTTTTTCTTGTGGAGTGAGATGATCTCAGTCTTGCCTGATGAGATGACAGACATCACAAACAGGTGATGTGCCTTTACTTCCGCCTTTAATGACAGAACTACAAGCTTTATGGCTTTTAACACAAATTATGCTCCTTTTGGATTCCTAGAGCCAACCTCTCCATTGTACTAAAGAGATTTCCTAGTGTTGTGCCCTCCCTGCCCTTCTTCCACTCAACCTACATCTTCTTTTCAGTTTATCTGGCTCCAATATATCTCACCTGAGAAAAATCTGATTGCATCAGTCCCCTGGGGCGATACAGAGATATCAAAAGAATAACTGAAATTAGAACATTTGTATCCTCCAGAGTGCTGATCCAGGGACAATAGAAAGGACTGAAGTGATCTATGTAAGCAAGTCCAACTCACTAGGTCAGTTCACAGATTCCAAGGCTAGAGGGGACCACTTTGATCATCTAATCCAGTGGTTTTCAAACTTTTTTTCTAGGGACCCAGTTGAAGAACATTGTTGATGCCCAGGATCCAACAGAGCTGCAGATGAGGGGTTTGGGACACAGGAGGGGGTTCCGGCCTGGGGGAGTGGGGGCTCAGGGTTGGGGTGCAGGAGGGGGTCAGGGCTCTGGGCTGGAGTTGCAGGCTCTGGGGTGGGGCTGGGGAATAGGAGTTTGGGGTGCAGGAAGAGGTTCCAGGTTGTGGGGGGGGGGGGAATCAGATCTGGGGCAGGAGATTGGAGCACAGGGTTGGGGTGCGGACTCACCTCCGGTGGCTCCCGGTCAGCAGCGCAGCTTGGGTGCAGAGGCAGGCTTCCTGCCTGTCCTGGCACCACAGACCACGCTGAGCCCCGGAACCATCCAGCAGCAGGTCTGGCTCCTAGACAGAGGCGCGTGAGCAGCTTCGCACGACTCTCGCCTGCAGGTACCGCGCCCCCCTCCCCACAGTTCCCATTGGCTGGTTGAGAGTTCCCATTGGTTCCCGGCCAATGGGAGTGCGGAGCCAGTGCTCGGAGCAGGGGCAGCACGTGGAGCCCCGTAACCCCCTTGCCTAGAAGCCGGACCCGCTGCTGCCTGCTTCCGGTGTGCAGCACAGTGTCGAAACAGGTAAGCACTAGCCTGCCTTAGCTGGGCAGCACCACCAACGGTTGGCGGTGCTGACCAGAGCAACCCAGTGCCTGACATGCCGCGACCCGACCCAAAGTTTGAAAAAACGCTGATGTAGTCTCACTTCTAGTATAACACAGGCCATAGAAATTTCCCAAAATAATTCCTAGAGCATATCTTTTAGAAGAAACATCCAATCTCCATTTAAAAATTGTCAACAATGGAGAATCCACCATGACCCTGGGTAAACTGTTCCAATGGTTAACTACATTCACTGTTAAATATACAACTGATTTCAAATTTGTCTAGCTTCAACTTCCAGTCATTGGATCATGTTATACCTTTCTCTGCAAGACTGAAGAGCCCATTATTAAATATTTGTTCTTCATGTAAGAACTTATAGACTGTGATCATGTCACCCCTTAACCATCTTTGTTAAACTAAATAGATTGAGTTTTTTTCAGTCTATCAATACAAGCAGGCTTGGAAGGGCTACATTTTTTATTTGAAATTCCAGTAGACATACAAACCAATGAAAAAATATTTCCATCAATAAATGGAATTTCCAGACAGGCAAAATGGGGGGGAAAAAAAACGCTGCTTGAGAACTTAAGAGTTTTATTTAAGTATATTAGGGTGGTCGATTAATCGCTGTTAACTCCCGTGATTAACTCAAAAAAAATTAATTGCAATTAATCACACTGTTAAACATAGAATACCACTTGAAATTTATTAAATATTTTTGGATGTTTTTCTACATTTTCAAATATATCTATTTCAATTACAGCCAGAATACAAAATATACAGTGCTCACTTTATATTTTTTTATTACAAATATTTGCACTGTAAAATGATGAAAGAAATAGTATTTTTCAATTTACCTCATACAAGTACTGTAGTGCAATCTCTTTATCATGAAAGTGCATGTTACAAATGTAGGATTTTTTGTTACATAACTACACTCAAAAACATAACAATGTAAAACTTTAGAGCCTACAAGTCCACTCAGTCCTACATCTTGTTCAACCAATCGCTAACAGAAACAAGTTTGTTTACATTTACGGGAGATAATGCTGCCCACTTCTTAATTACAATGTCACCTGAAAGTGAGAACAGGCGTTCTCATGGCACTGTTGTAGCCAGCGTCGCAAGATATTTACATGCCTGATGCACTAAAGATTCATGTGTCCCTTGATGCTTCAACCACCATTCTACAGGAGATGCGTCCATGCTGATTATGGGTTCTGCTTGATAACAATCCAAAACATTGCAGACCGACGCATATTCATTTCCATCGTCTGAGTCAGATGCCACAAGCAGAAGACTGATTTTCTTTTTTGGTGGTTTGGGTTCTGCAGTTTCCACATCAGAATGTTGCTCTTTTAAGACTTCTGAAAGAATGCTCTACACCTCATCCCTCTCAGATTTTGGAAGGCACTTCAGATTCTTAAACCTTGGGTCGAGTGCTGTAGCTATCTTTAGAAATTTCACATTGGTATCTTCTTTGCCAAATATTTTGTCAAATTTGCAGTGAAAGTGTTCTTAAAACGAACAACATGTGCTGGGTCATCATCAGAGGCTGCTATAATATGAAATATATGGCAGAATGCAGGTAAAACAGAGCAGGAGACATACAATTCTCGCCCAAGGAGTTCAGTCACAAATTTAATGAACACATTTTTTTAACGCGCGTCATCAACATGGAAGCATGTCCTCTGGAACGACGGCTGAAGAATGAAGAAGCATATGAATCTTTAGTGCATCTAGGACGTAAATATCTTGTGACGCCAGCTACAACAGTGCCATGCAAATGCCTGTTCTCACTTTCAGGTGACATTGTAAACAAGAAGGAGGCAACATTAGCTCCTGCAAATTATAACCAAACTTGTTTGTCTGAGTGATTGGCTGAACAAGAAGTAGGACTGAGTGGACTTGTAGGCTCTAAAGTTTTACTTTCTTGTTTTATTTTTGAATGCAGATTTTTTTTGTACATAATTCTACATTTTTATGTTCAACTTTTATGATAAAGAGATTGTACAACAGTACTTTTATTAGGTGAATTGAAAAAAACGTATTTATTTTGTTTTTAACAGTACAAATATTTGTAATCAAAAATAAAGTGAGCACTGTACACTTTGTATTCTATGTTGTAATTGAAATCAATATATTTGAAAATGTAGAAAACATTCAAAAATATTTAAATAAATGGTATTCTATTATTGTTTAACAGCACCATTAATCGCAATTAATTTTTTTAATCGCTTGAAAGCCCTAAAGTATATTTGTTTTGTATGGCATGTGACGCTGTCAATGTGTTTTTACAGATATAAAGCTTTAATTTTTTGAATTTGTGTCTGGTGTCATTAAAATAATTGTCTGATCCCCCTGCAATTTCCTGCAACTGTAATAATTTAAATAGATAAAAATTAAAAAAAAACTTAAAACCCATAATTGTGAGGAACTGTGAACATTTACATTGATAAAAATAAAAAACTTAAATATTGATATCTGTCAAAATAATAAAAACAAATTCTAACAAGCCTAACTACAAGTCATGTTTTCTAATCTTTTAATCAATCTCCTGGCTCTTCTTTGAACCCTCTCCAATTTATTAATATCCTTCTTAAATTCTGGACACCAGAACTGGACACAGTATTCTACCAGTGGTTGCAGCAGCGCAAAATACAGAGGTAAAATAGCCTTCCTACTCCTATTTGAGATTCCTGTTTATACATCCAAGGATCGCATTAGCCCTTTTGGCCTCTGGGAGCTCATGTTCAGCTGATTATTCACCATGACCCCCAAATCCTTTTCAGAGTCACAGATTCCCAGGATAGAGTCCCCCATCCTTTAAGTATGGCCGACATTCTTTGTTTCTAAATATATACACATTTACCTGTATTAAAACACAAATTGTTTGCTTGCATCCAGTTTACCAAGCAATCTTGTATTAACGACCTGTCTTCTTCATTATGTACCACTCCCCCAAATTTTGGGGTCATCTGCAAACTTTATTCGTGATTATTTTGTTTTCTTCCAGGTAATTGATAAAAATGTTATAGTATAGGGCCAAGAACAGATCCCTACGGGACCTCATCAGAAAAATTACCACTCAATGATGATTCCTTATTTACAATGTTTGAGTCCTGTCCATTAAGCCACTTTTTAAAAATCCATTTAATGCACGTCATGTTAATTTTATTTTGTTTTAGTTATTTAATCAAAGTGTCGTACAGTACCAAGTCAAACCCCTTACAGAAGTCTAAGTATACATCAATACTATTACTTTATACTTGAGCATTTGTTGAAGAGTTTAAAGCAGATTACTACCTGAACTCCACAAGATTTCTGGGGAACTATGAAAAAGATTTAACATAAACATTGGAATCTCATTGTCTAGAACAGGTTCTACGGCTCCCATACAGCACTAAAAACTTGCATAATTCCTCTACTGGATTCAATATGGTTGCTGATTGAACATATTAATGAACTGTTTTAGTTTTAGAGTGATCCCTTTAAATAGCCTCAGACAGATAAAGTGAAGATTATTATATATTTACATTCCTGGAGGAATAGAAGCCAGAAGTGTTTACACTGAGATTCTTGATGTCAGCGGATGGTCGGAAAAGAGGTGTGTACTTTCTTTCTCTTGGAATAATTATCCTCTGCATCTATCTTTAGAGAAATGCCTTCTGAGGAACTTGGTGAAAGGATTTGTTTTTCGCTTTCATTGAATCAAAAATTAAAGATGGAATAGACCCACTGAATTATTTTGTTCATCCTTCATTCAGTGCAGTACTGTTCCCTACAGTATATTTGTTAATAGTTTATCCAGACTAACTCTAAATATTCCAACAATAGGGCTTCCACCGGCACTTCTATTGATAGTAGCTGTCTTCCATAATAACCAATTTCTTTGCAAACCAAGCATTTTTGAGTTCAGAAAAGGGAAAAAAAATTTATTTTCCCCTCAATAAAAGCAGTCCACTACCACAAAATAGACCCCCTAGGTAAATATAACACTTTGCTTTCATTCAAGAATCTCAGCATGTTTACAAACATTCATTTAGCTTCACAAACCGGTGAGGTAAATATTATCCCTATTTTACAGACAGGGAAACTGAGGCAGAGAGGGGTCACATTGCTCAGGCAATGTCACACACAAAGACTGTGGCGGAACTGAAAGCAAAATCCCACAATTCCTCGTACTATACTTTAACCATCAGTCTTTAATAATGAGCCATACTAATGAAGTTTGCCAAAGTAGTATATACAAAGATGCTATTAAGGTTTCTTCATAGCTGGGCAGGTCTGAAATATAGCCTACTTTCAAAATAACACATACATACACCTTAGTGAGGATTGGTGGACTTAATCCATCCTGGAGGAAAATACTTACTGATATCAGCATGTGAGGTGCTGCATAAACAGAAACGGAGCCCTGTCTCCAGGAGTTTCAATTTAATATTAGAATCAGACAAACACATTTTAGAACACTGGCAGATTTTGTAAAATATTTCTCCCAGAAATGTAGTCCAAATTACTGTAGAAATATGTTTGTCATATTAGAGTTCTAATATTTGTTTTGTTACACAGAAAGTCTAATTACATGTTCTTAAAATAGAAACAGTATGGCACACAAATTTAGGAGGGTTACATAAGCTTCCTAATCCTTCTACTTCATTATCCACAACAAGTAATTTATTGGCTTGGTCCAGAGTTTATACTCCCTTGCTATTCAGACACTACCAGCATGATGTACACTGATCTCAGTTACATCTCTGCACATTTTTTGCACCTTAACTCTTGACCTATGTCTGTCTGAGTGAGACAGTAGGGGTGTGATCCACAAAGGTACTCAGAAACCTAAGTCCTGTTTTTAAGTGCCACTGCAATCCACAAAACTCCCATTCAACTGCCACCTAACCTGTAAATGCCTAAACTCACTCAGCACCTAAGTTTTTTCCTCTGGGCATGTGTACTGCAGCCTCACCCTAGGCACCCTGGTGCCTATCGCCTGCCTGAGCACTATTGCCTCATGATAAAGGTTCAGATTCCTATCTCCTGCCTAAGCCCCAGAATGATTCACAAGCTGGGAAAGAGAAGGTGTTCAGCTGCTTAAGTCACATCCAGAGACCTGATCTGGTAGGCAACCTCTGGGCACGGTTACCATATTGTGCCCCTCAGGCAATCCGGGCGCGGGGGGGGGGTAGCAGGAGGGAGGAAGAACGTTCCTTAAAACCTTTAACCTGGTGGATAAGGTACTCGCCAGGATGTTGGAGAACCCCAGTTCAAGTGCCCTCTCCTCCTGAGGGGGAAAAAGGGATTTGAACTGGGATCTGCCAACTCTCATATGAATGCCTTAACTACTAAGCTATGGAATATTTTGATATGAATCTTCCTCAGTCTTGCCTATTTAAGTTGTTACACTTTAATAAAACAATTGAATAATTAAATATTAACTGGGCCATTGAAAGAGTTAAAATGACTTTATAGGAGTGGTGGGCAACCTGCGGCCCGCACGCAGCCCATCAGGGTAATCCATTGGCGGGCAGCAAGACAGTTTGTTTACATTGACCGTCTGCAGCTCCCGGGGTCAGTGGTTCACCATCCCTGGTCAATGGGAGCTGTGGGAAGCGGTGGCAGGCACATCCCTGTGGCCTGCACCGCTTCCTGCGGCTCCCATTGGCTGGGAACAGCGAACCGTGGACGTGCCTGAGGACGGTCAATGTAAACAAACTGTCTCACGGCCTGCCACCAGATTACCCTGATGGGCCACAGGTTGCCCACCACCACTCTATAAACTAGTGATTAGACCGCTCACCTGAGAGGTGGCAGATCCCTGTTCAAATCCTTTCTCCCCCAGCAAGAGCAGAGGGGACTTGCACTGGGAGTCTCACAGACCCTGTGTGGGTGCCCTAACCGTTCGGGAAGTCCCCATCCCCAAGCCATTTAGTTTCAGGCCCCACACGCAATTCAGGCAGCAGGACACCTCTTCTCCAGGTTGCTAGCAGAGCTACGCACTTCCCTGCAGTCAGCATCTCCCAGTGGCTATCTTAGACATCTCCCGGTCTAGCATTCTGGTTTTGTGGATCTCATTCTAAGGTGCCTATCTCTCCCCATTCATTCTACAGGCAGCCTAGGAACCTAACCCAGGCTTTGTGTTCCTGTGATTTTCTAAACATTAGATGCTGCAGTGCTGAACAGTGTGGTGCCTAAGTCTCTTAATGGATCTGGGACTAAGCTCTTTGCAGCAAAGTTCTTATCTTCCTATACATTTTCTATATATCATATACACTTACTGTACTACAAATAATAAGTAGACATGTGGACTCTAATCTAAACCCACAAGGAAGCATTTCACAGGAGGAACAGTCTTGGAACATAATGCTACCATTTCTAAAAAACATGGAGATAGATGTACCAGTTAAGTAAGGAAACCAATGCGCAGACAAATAGCATGCCTCCCGAGGCAAATACACCAAAACGTTTAACACACAGGCTCTTGTTTGGGTTTTCAGGGGGTGGGTGTGTGGGAAAGAAAAAGGGACAAATGCATCCCCCAACTAAGAAGGTACTGAACAGGAGACAGTGTGGGGGGAATTGCCTGGCTTTTCCACAACTCCAGCACAGTACTGAGGTAAGATCGGGCCAGCGGGCAACATCAGACTGCAAGAGATGGTGACAGTGGGCCCCTCTCCCCTTCCGCCCACCTCGTTTCCCTCCTGACAGACCTGAGTAATTGCATTAAACAAAACCCGGGGGGGGGGGGTATTTCACCCTAAGCCTCCCAGCAGCAGGGGCAGACGTGACGGACTCGGGGGCGGGCAGCAGCAGGGCCCTGGGCTCAGTCGGGCCCTGGCTTGATATTCTCCCCTTCCCCTTCCCGGCCCCCCTCGCCCCCCACCAGGCGGAGCTGATGACCCACCCCCCCCTCGCCGGCCGGCCCCTCACCAGGCGGAGCTGGCTGGTCTCGTCGTAGGAGAGGAACCCGAGGATGCTCTCGATGGCCACGATAGGCAGCCCCACCAGCGTGTTGCTCTGAGGGAGCTGCTCCAAGAGCGCCTGGCCCCCCTGGAGCTGGGGGGCCGGAGGCGGGGAGAGGCGCGCCGAGCCCATGGCGCCTCCTTCCCCCTCCGACAGGAGCCGCTCCTCCGCCACCGCCGCCATCTTGGGCCCTGTCCCCCTCCAGTCCTCGGCTGCGGGAGGGGGGACTTCCTGTGACAGCACTTCCGCCCCCCGCCCGCCCTGGGCGCCGCTAAGGGGGCGCGGGGGGGTGTCCTGGGGTGCCCCCACAGGGGCGTTTTGGGCCCGTCCCCTCCCCAGTTGTGACCCCCCGGGCCCTTGGGCGCCAGTGGCCTGATCCCCCTGCAGGCCCCGTGCTGCCGCTGGAGCGGCCTGGGGCCGCCGCCCTGAGCACCCCAGTGTGCCCCGCTCTGTGACTAGCCCCTGCCCCCAGCGGGGAGGTGCCGCGGGGGTGGCAATAGGTGAGTGAGAGCGGCTGGAAGCGGGGTGTCATCTACGCTGAGCTGAGCCTCTGGGGCCAGCAAATCCAGCCCGGCGCCTCAGCCCGCGGGAGCTGCTGGCTCTACGGGGGGTCGCTGGCGAGGAAGGAGGGGGCCTGTCCTCAAAGAGCTCACATTGCGAGGCCCACAGGCAGCGAGCTAGGGGGCAAGGAAGGAGAACAAAAGGGATGGCTTTGTGGACAGACCCCTCAGCCAGCAGACCGTGCTTTTGTGGGCTGAAATACCCCTGGCTGCCCCTCCACCATGCCCTTGTTGAAGGCGGTGGGGTGGGGGGCATTTGAGACAGCTCCAGGATTGCTCCAGGATTGCCCCACACAGGTTCTGAAGCAAGTGCCCGTCTTCCCTCTGTAGGGCTCTTCCTCTAAGAGGCTCTGTTGGACCACCCTACCTCTCAGAACTGCCAGCTGTCCAGGCACCTTGTCTTTGGCCCCAAGGCCTCCTGCAAAAAATTGGAGAGACTGAACATCCATGGGGTCCCCCAGCCTCCTGCTGCTCCATCACAGATAGGAGATGGGGTTGTGTGTGCATGTAAAAC
Organism: Lepidochelys kempii; assembly: GCF_965140285.1. NCBI lineage: Eukaryota > Metazoa > Chordata > Testudines > Cheloniidae > Lepidochelys > Lepidochelys kempii. The sequence goes on from NC_136382.1 coordinate 160,488,167, forward strand.
AAATGGGTGACCACTTCTGATTGTCACTACTTGTATCACAATAATACATAGTGCAGTTGTAGCTGTGTTGGTTCCAGGATATTAGACATACCAGGTGGCTGAGGTAATATCTTTTATTGGACCAACTTCTTTTAGTGAGAGAGACAAGCTTTTGAGGTACACAGAGCTCTCTTTTCAGGTCATACATGGAACAAATCCTATTTCCAAAAGGTCAGTGAACCACAGTCAATATTATGGGGGAGTTCTCTGCCATTATCCATTCTTTGTGCTCTTTAGGCAGCACATAGGGAGTGGAGGCTACTCACAAGTCCCCAGCTGGCAACATGTTCCCATATGTTGTATGAGCACCTTTCTGAGCCTATCACCATCTTGCCCCAACCTGTCAGTACCAATGGCTAATTGGGGAGGGGCAGGAGCAAGAGGAGCCACCACCATGGTCAGAGTTCTTTCCCCGTTTCTGCGGAGTGGAAGCAGCAAGAACCAAAGGGTGTGTTTCAGAAGGAACAGGTCTAGGAGCTGTTTTAGCAGCCACAAAGGAGCTCCTGGTGCCTGCCTGCAGTAATTGAGGAGTACCACAGTACCTCCTGAATTCCATAGGAATAGTAGCAACAGCACAGGACAAGGAGACCACCACAAGTGAGGGAACTGAGGTGTCAGTGTACCTCAGCAAGGAACCTAAGGAACTTCGTTTTTCATTTGGTTTAGGTGTTACCCTTTCCGCAGCCCGTGGGGCAGAGGTGGGTTGGGTGAGGACAGGGAATGGTTAGAGTATATGGTAGATTGGGGACCTTAGCCAGCTGTCCCAAATTAGAGCAGTTCTCAGACTGCTCCTATGGATCCAGAGAATATAGCGGGTAAAGTATAGCCAGAACAAACCAAATTCTGGTCACAAGTAACACCTCTGAAGTTAATGAAATTTCATGGAAATAACAGCAAAATCTGCCACCAAAGGGATGGGTTAGGATAAAAGCACCTAGAATATAGTTTTCTTTGGGCCTAGAAAATGTCATGATGGTTCTTGTTGTAACTAATGACTTTCTAGCTGTCTAAAATCCCTGTGGATTTCCCCTGCTACGATTAAAAAGTAACTAGTTATTTGTTGGTTACTAAGGTAAATGATTAGGGAACGGGGATTAACCTATGATTTTCAAAGACAATCCTGGGAACCTGCCTTTCTCAATGGAAGAACTATTCAGCTAAGGAAGGAGTAATTTGGGAGCAGCAGAGAAACAATGGGAAAGCCTTTATATATATCATAATGGCATTCCAAAAATGTGTCCTGAAATGAATATTTCCTATTTGGGAGCAGAACATTATATGCCATGTACATATTTGGAAGCATTTTGCATTGTTTTTCCCCCACTAATGTCTAAAACTACAAGCCAATATTAGAACAAGGCCTCCCTTTTTCCTCTATAATTTCAGGATCTGACAGCCTTTCCAAGACAAACCTTTAGTGGTTTCAGTCCAGTTATGGGGATTCACGATAGGTTTGTGACTTTGCACATATAGTTCAGGCAGACAGCTCATTAATATTTTCAAAATTAGGAAGAAAAAGCCGTTTACATTAGTTATAAATGTGTTTAATTGTTTTGAATGCTTAACTTGAAAAGTTTGTTTTTAAGATATAGTTTTGCAAATAATTAGTAATTAGTCTGCTGAGTTAAAGCTCAGACTCTGCTGAATCTTAAGTTTTGATTCACATTGTGATGTTTTCTTTTTTCTGTATCATATTTTAGAATGGTCAATTTGTAAATGATCCAGTGCTTAATCTTGAAAAAAATACATCATCCTTATCTGTAGATGATCCACAATATAGCCTTAATAGTGACTTACCATTTGAGCCCATAGTAAGAGACTCTGGAGCCCATCACCCCAGCAGTAACTCCTAGAAGTATCATGTAAGGTAATAAAGGTTTTAGTGCATCCCAAATCATAGACCGGCAGTTTTTGCAGTCAGTGTTTACAATTGATGCAGGATATATTTCCTGTATCCTGCTACAGCTGTCACCGGTCTAGATTTTTACAGAGCTTGCAGGACATTAAAACTGTCTTGCAATAGCCTTAGGGCTAATGCAACATCATAATATGATGATGGTTGTCTATGTCACACTGAATTTTTTGGGTAACGTTCAGCAAAAATGGTTCAGTCATTTCCAGGAAGGAAGGTAGGGAAAAATAGGCTGTTTTGTTAAAAAAAAAAAATTTACAGTTGTTTCTTTGAGAAACTACAGTGCCTCCATACTTGGGAATAGGGACATGAAATTTGACAGGGGAGCTGCCCTCGTGTCAGAGATGTGGCTTTTGCTGTCCCTTTGAAAATCTGCCAAATTCGGCCAAGTTATAAACCTCTGAAAAAATCTCAGTTCATCCATACTTAGCCTTGTTAGAATTTGACAGAGGAATTCTGAGAATTTCATCTGCCCTGAACATGCACCATCCCTCCATGCCAGCCGAACTGCCCATGTGCCAGCCCCTCAGAGCAACTGAACATGCTCCAACCAAGGGCTGCAGGGGCTGAACAAACTTTTCCTATAATTGCTCCTCCTGGCTGCCTAATTTTTGAATGCTTGACTTTGCAACCCTAGCATGCTGTTAACATTGTTTTTTGTATGCAGTATAGAGTAGATACAGAGTAGAATTAGTGTGGAGAGAAATATAATATAGTACAGTCCATTTCATTTTAAACTCCTCAGGGTGACACCTCCTGCCAAGACGTTTAATGTGAAAAAGTATGCAGATAAGATGCTTATTTGGAAGCAAAAGTTTATCTAGACTGAGAATTGCACCAGCTTAATTAAACTGGTGCAACCCTCTGTACGCATAGTGTTTGGTTTGTTTTTTTTTAAACTTTTAGTGGCTTATGTTGGTTCACATTAGTTTAATTGGGAACAGGTTTAAATTGAACCAAAATGAACCACTCTTATACCAAAATACATATTCACATAGGGGTTTTCACTGGTTTAAGTAAACCAGTTTCAGTTAAACTGGTGCAAATTTGGGTGTGTACAAGTCCTAAGATGTAAAATACATATTAAAAAATTTGGAATCTAAACTGTTTATTCAAAGGAGTGAATACAATAGTGAATGACTCTGGCCATGGCATGAGACACAGGCAGTAATACCCTCGCTCTGCAGAACACCAAGGTATACCTGCCTAGCCATTAACATGCCTACAGAACAATGCCAGCTGACTAGGCACATGGCAAACTGAGAATACTGCCCCTCATCTGTTTGTTACACCTACGATCCAAACACAAGTAGTGTATGCAAAAACATCATGTTACTGTTTCCTTGTCCTTACTCACACACTCCCTGCTTTGTTTGTTTCATCCAGCTGTTGTAGCTTGTCTTTAAAATTGTATGTTCTTTGGGGCAGGGACTTCTTTTACTAGATAGCCGTATCCGTATAGCACACAGTACGAGAGGTTCCCAACCTGGTAGAGGCCTTTAGGCAATGCTATATTACAGATAAATTAATCAATACAGATGTCATTTGGGTTTGGTGTTGCATATGATAATAGATCAGAAACATCAAAGAAATCTGAAAAGGAAAGCAAAATTGCAAAACAGGTGGGAGATGTATCATGCCCACCCAGAGACCGGAGGGCTGGGTCTCAGACTGGAACAGAACAGGTAGAAAAAGACTAGCCAGGGAAGGAGAAAATGCATTCTCTATAAATGTAAGATTGTGATTCTTAATTAAAACAACATGGATTGGACTGATCTTAATTAGCTTCTGCAGCTTCAGGCTGGACATGTCATGCAAACAGTTTCTTTTGCTCAGTCTGATTTTCTCTCTCTTTTTCAACAAATTTTGTTTTTCTACAATTCAGGTGGTTTAAGATTGGTATTTGAGAAATTGATGCAAACTACGCTGGGCAGGGCTAGAAACCTTCAACCTCCAAGATGAGGTAAGGAAGAAAAGGTTGTTGGAGCCCACCTTTCTCTGGATTTGTGGTCAAAAGGGTCCTTTCCTCTAAGGAGTGTTAATATTAAAACTGCAGGCCTCCAGACACGTAGGAAATGCCTAATGACCACAGATAAGAACTGAGTTTAAGGGGCATAGGTCACAATTACCCAACTGAGAATTTACCCAGATACTGTTTTTATGTCTCATCGGAAAGGTCAAGACAGTGATCCAAAACCAACTGGCCATTGGTTTGATACTGATTCAATGGAGGAGTGTCATCTATAGAATCACCAACACCACTTCCCACATCACCCTGGATGTTCCTTGCAAATCCAACTTACTGCCATCAGGTACTGAACAGTCCAACCCTAAAGTTACATATTAACTGGAGTGGATTTGTGGGGACACCTTATGGTCAGTTTGGGAAACTACATGCCTTTATTCACAAAGGTGTGAAATCCAGTTCTGTGTAGAGGGCCACTCCAAGGCCTTTGAACCATTCAAGTTCATTTCCAGATAGGCCCAATGCTGAGGAACAGGTCTGGTGTGTGGAAGGAGATGGGTTCAGTGTATATTGTGCAACAGAGGAAGTTATCACTTGTTTAATAGTAGTAAATATGGTAATACCCAAGGGTGCAATTGGGATTGAGGCCCTATTGTGCTGGGCTCTGTGTGATCACAAAAAAAGAAACAATCCCTGCCCTGAAAGGTTTACGATCTAAAGATTTAGTGCTTACAGTATGCTGGGAAAAGTACAATTAACTAAAGAGGCATTGACTCAGAAAAACAGTGAAGCAGTATCTACAGAAATAGGAAGGAGAAATATGAGGAGGTATTAACTTACATGGCTTTTGCTCGCTCTCCACCTCTTTTCTTAGAGCGTTCACAAAAACAGGAAAAGATTGTCTGATTTCCTAATTAAGGGCCCAATAATTCTGTCAGCTACACTGGTGTAAATCCTGAGTAATTCCTTTGGCTTCAGCATGTTACTTTAAATTTACATTAATGTATTTGAGAAAAGAATTTGGCCCTAAAAAGGACAGACAGGAAATGCCTTTGATGGTCATCAGCTGAATCAGGTTTTATTGGCATGACAAGCTGTTTGAGTGTTGCCAAAGTGTAAGAAAAAGACAGGCCATCAATCATCTGTCAGAGGCAGGTATGAGCCATCCAGAAAAGAGTTACACACTGGGTTTGGGATTATTACAGTCCATTCCTGATCTTGTAGCAGGTTGCTGTAACATGAAGCCAAAACAGAATATCATTTGGTGATGAGCACTGGGAGGATATGTCAATATGAAAATATATGAAGAGAATATGTAAATTGACGAGAATGTATTAACCTAAGGATCCAAACCTGCAGACCTTTAAAGGCCATGTCTACACTACAGTGGCACAGTACAGCACTGCAGCTGTGCTGCTGTAGCACCCTAATGTAGATGCTTCCTACATCAACTGAAGGTTTTTTTCTGTCAGTGTAGTTAATCCATCTCTCTGAGAAGCAGTAGGTAGGTCAACAGAAGAATTCTTCCATTAACCAAGCTGCATCCACACTGGGGTTAGGCTGACCTAACTGGTGCTCGATGCAACATTTTTCACAGCATTGAGTGACGATTATCTCATTTTTAAGTGTGGTACAGGCCTAAGAAAACTATTTTGGGCCTGATCCTGCATTCCTTTTGCATACAAAACTCATTGATTTTGTGGTATTCTGAAAATTGTGTTAAAATTATGATCTAGCACTTTACATTCCCAGGGGTTTTGCTAGGGCTCTGTAGGGAAGCATGTGATCAGATTCACTCTGTGCGTAGCGAGCCAGCCTAGAGTGACAAACAAGGTCAGAGTGAGCTGTGCCTCTGCATTTTAGGGAGCAGCCTGCTTTCTCTCTCTCTGATTTTGGATTCTTATTTGTTATTGTTCTGAATTCTAAGAATAAAGTAGTGTTTGTTGCAAGCTTCCAGCAAGAGTATTTTATGTTTTTATCTAACTTCTGTGTGTGTATGCTGTGAAACAACAGATTTCACTGTCTCCTTCTTCTCTTGACTTCATTGGAATGCTCATGTGAGTTAAGGGAGGTAACTGGTGCTTGGAATGGGAGAGAGGAAGTAGGTAGGGGGGTAGGAATAAAGTTTCAGTATTAAGTTGCTCGCCACATCTCATGAATACTCAGCTCGGGTGTACACTGAGCACCAGTTTGTGTCCAATCAGTACCTTGTGGTTTTTGCTGGGGGTTGTGCAGTTTCAGTCACAGGCTAAATAAGGGATATGCTCATTCAGCACATTCCTCAGCTGGCCTAACCACTCCTCCTAACTGGCCAAGTGTCAACTCTACTTCTGGGGCTAGATGGTGCCTCCAGGCAGAAAGGACTTTGTGCTCCCTTGGACTGCTTCAATTGCTCCAAACAGACTTTCTGTTGCACAGGGCCTTCTGCCAGGGTCTGTGCTGAGAAAAGTTGGCATAGACCCCAGAATTAATCTGGTCCAGTGAATACAATTCAGTACTGAGAAGCAAGCAACAGAGAGAGGGAGGAAAAATACACTATATATGCTACATACAGGGCACCCATTTGTGTCAAACCAACTTTGGGGGGGGGGGGAGAAGGGCTGGTGTAGGGGAAATTTATTTCTTCTGTCCTTAATACACAGCATAAGCATTCTTTAGTTCGGAAAATGTTTGATTTGTATATTGAATTACTTGTGAAAAAAAGCCATGGCTTTAAATTACAGAGAGTAGAGTTACGGGTAGAAAACTAGGATTTTAATCTAACAAATACTTTGAGAGTGTTTGCAGAAACTTTGGTTCATGGATGCTCACTCATCTCTTTTTAGGTTGGAAGAAGTGAAAAACTATATACATTATGAATGCTGTGTGTGTGTAGTGGTACTGACAATTCATCCTCTGCATTTATGAAATCTCCATTTAAAATCTTCACAGAAATCTCAAACCAAGAGCAGAATATATTACAGCCTAGCTCTATACAATTTCTACAGTAGTTTCTGGGTGCTGCTGGCTCTTCACTTGTAAATAGCTATTAGCTTAGTCACTGTTGTTGTTATGATTTGACATTTGTGTATTGCACCATGGAAGCACATGGCACTTTACAGAGATAATCTTCTAGGTTATGAGATAAATGGTTTCTAAAGTTCTCCAGTCTAATGTACTGCTACTTACTTTTCCGATTAAAAATCCAAAGAATCAAATGTTGCTTTGTTGTGTAGCCATTCACATAAGTGCTAAGTGGGTCTATTGTGATACCAGATCAGATTGGTAGCATTTTATACCCACTTTGTACAGGTGCAAATGACAATACAAAATACAAGACAAGCCTTTGCTCTTTTAGATGTGATAACATTGTGTGATCTGGCCATTCCTATTGCTGAGAAAAACAGTTTTTGTTTGGTTTGGGGTGAGAATGTCACATAGAGTTCTATTTTCTGTCTGGATTTTCGTTCAGCATAATCTTCAGCACAGCTATTCCTGTTTTTATCTCAAGTGGGTATTTATGACACACCACACAGGAGTGCTTCAAATGGTCATCCAATAAATCCTTCAACAAAACCAAACCATCCAACCAAAAGCACAATAACTGATAGATTCTTCATGAGGTATTTACTGATGCGTTGAGCAATAGAAAGTGCACTACAGCTGAGGAGAGTAGGTTCAGTTGTCCCACAGAGTGGATCTTCCCCTTTCAACCAGCACAGGTATGGAATTAAACAGTCACCTCTATAATACTCCTTAGACCCAATGGAGAGTACTTCACACTGCCTGGGATCCCCATATGTAGAGGGCAGGAGGTAGGAATTGGATATGCTAGATTCATCCTATTGACAATGGGGTCCATTTAATACAGTTCAAGGCATGCCACTTGAGGAAGGGTTCTAGGGGTGGTGGAGGCCAGAGGAATCTGGCTCCAAAAAGTAACCAGATGGGTAGCATGGGGCTCCAGAGCTGGTGCAGAGACAGTGCTTTGTGACTGACCCTGGCCCCTAGCCCATCTCCTGGGATCTAAATGGATCTCAGAAAGGTGAAGATTCTGGAGTCAGTAAACTCCTTCCTCTTAACTTCTGAGGGGCAAACTCTGCCGCCACAATCAAAAAAACAGAATCTCCCTGCATCTTGTCCCTCCCACAACTTCTATGGGAGGAGGATGATCTGGCCAAGTATCACTATTTATTTTCTAAAATAATCTGGATACCAAAAATTGAGCATATAAATAATAAATTAAAAATACCTGTAAGAAGCACTAGAGATCAGCTGGTGGCTTAGTGAAGCTGGGTGAGAGCAGTGTGGATTATACAGGTTTTCTTTTTCCAGTGGTTCAGTGAAATCTCTTAATTCACCTGTTTGCAAAGAAAGTGAAAATGGCACCTACAGACATGGCAAACAGAGAAAAAGGAGACAAAGGGATACATGCGTGTTTGGACTTTTCCACCCTTGGAATGCTGTGCCTCAAGCCTCTTGAGTTTAACTGAGCCCTCCTCCCACCATTCTCCTTCCAGCAACCCTTTCCCCCTACCCTCCATCCCTCTCCTGGCTCTCTGTACCCTCAGCCACCAGGAAAAATTGGAAGCGAGTTCACCATATTAGACTTGACACAGACTTAACAACAGGTGGCGCTGGATAGTAAATGTAAAACACCAGGCCTGAATCTGCTCCTGTACTAATTTTATGTGATATTATTCCATTCATTTGAACAGACTAACTCCTTATTTACTCTCTTCTAAGAGACATAAGAATCAGACTCAGCATATTGCCATTAAAGAGGTTATCTCCCAGTATAACCAGCTGGCAAGCCTAGCAGTGATTTTTCAACACATTATGGACAAGATACAGCAAAGGATTAGAAGAGCTGTGGAGAGATGCTGCAGAGATGCACTTGAGCAACTTGGACTCAGTATTTGACAGGTTGCAGGATGAGAAGATGTAGAATTTACAGATCTGAAGATGAGACTTTACTGATCTGATGCTGAAGGAATGCATTCAATAACAGAAACTATAGAGTTGTCACAGGTGTGGCAAAGGTGTGAAAGGCAGGAGTGCTGGTAAGAAACTGATTTTTATTTCTTGGACCCGTATTGTATGGGTCAGGGCAACAAAATATTAGGCCCCTATCATATAGCACTCCATTGACTCCGGCGGCTACTGTTACAACTGATGCCCACTAGCAGCCCAGATCACCCTTCTGCTTATGTAAGTGAATAGGGTTGATATCAAGTGGATTCCTCCTAAAAGCATAAAGAGAATAGGGATGGCATTTCTGCATTGTCACCCCTCCTTTGGATTCTATACAAGCTATTCCAGAAGCATTAACTTCTACAGGATCCCTTCCCTTACTGCTTCTGAGTAGCTGCATAGGGACACAGACAATTGAACCATGGCTCTTTCTAGAGCTATGCTGCCAGAAGTGGGGCCTGAGAAGCATCACAAAGAGGCAGTTGCATAGGCAGGACGGCTCCAACTTCCATGGATCTAACCTTCTATTCTTCATGGAACCCCTGGATATGCAGGATGAGGAGGCTTTGCCACCCTGTCGATTCTGCAGCCCACAGACTCCTTCCCACTGGGGGACAATTTCTTGAAAATTCTGTGAGATGAACCTTGCAGAGTTTTCAGCCCCCTTCCACTGGGCTCTCTGAAGGAGGGAGTGATCTGCTCCATAGCTATCAAAGGTTTCAGAGTAACAGCCGTGTTAGTCTGTAGGAGAGTGGGGTGGGAGGAGGTATTGTTTCATGGTTTCTGTGTATATAATGTCTTCTGCAGTTTCCACAGTATGCATCCGATGAAGTGAGCTGTAGCTCACGAAAGCTTATGCTCAAATAAATTGGTTAGTCTCTAAGGTGCCACAAGTACTCCTTTTCTTATAGCTATCAAACTGATCTTTCCTGGAATTCATATATTGTTGTGGACAATTTATTTCATGCGTGTCTAGTCTGTTGCCTGCAAAGTTGGTTAATAATGCCCTCTTCTGTTGTAGTGGGGACCCTGATCTAAAAGGAATTGCTAGGTGGCATATGAGTCACACAGCCTGGACTAAACCTGAAACAAATGATGCTTGATGAGGACTCCAACTCCTTAGCAGGGGGGCTTTAGTTGTGTGTAGAAAAGATAAAAATCAGGTCTGGGCTACACTAGAGTTAGGTTGACACAAGGCAGGTTACGTTGACCTAACTATGGAAGTGTTCTACATTTAAATTTTGTAACTGCCCAGCTACACTGACTTAATAACTCCACCTCCATGAGCGGCATAGCGTCAAGGTTGATGTAGTTAGGTGGTTGCAGTGTCAGTGCAGACACTTGTGTTGTTTATGCTGACTGTTAGTGGCTTTCAGGAGCCTTCCCACAATGCTCCACACTGACAGTACCAGATAGTGGAGAATATCCTGCAGCTCAAGTGGTAGAGAGTTTATTCTTTTGGAGCAAGATGATATTTTGTCATGAAGTTTTGAGTGGTGATGTGTACAGCTGTGAAGTCCTAGGAAGCCACAGTTTTCTAAATTGAGATATGCTGAATCTTCCCCATAATCACAGAAAAATGTATGCATTGTTACTGAACCAAAAAAAAATCAAAGGATTGTTCAGGCTTGTTGATAATAGGGCTGATCTATCAATCAGAACTCAATGAACTAGGAAGCCTCTACATAGACTAAATCTGTGGCAAGAACGTTTTATTTTATTATTTATTGTATTATTTTTTAAAATAGGCTAGAATTGATCAGACAACTGGGAAGAGTGTGGTAACTAACACCCATGAAAAGGTTAATGCCAGCTTTCAGCAGCTCCAAGAAGTTGCTAAGAAACAGTGTCATGTCCTCCTGGTATGTCCAGTGAGAGTCTGAGTAGATGATGTAATGCTCAAAATTTGTGTTTCATTGGTTGGATCTGTTGCCACTCAATGCCCTACTAGAGGGTTAATAGGCTGGGGTTCTCTGGAAGCCTCAACTTTTCTCCACCTTCCTCATACACACAGTTTAGCTAAGCTCTAATTAAATAAAGTTGGCAATTTATTTTCTAACTCGCCTCTGAACTTTTACTTACTATTGCTACAAACAGAGCACTAGCCCTGTCTGAAAGGATGATTTCAGATGGGTGATAAAGCCTGTACACCTCTCCTATGTCTTCCACAGAGGCAGTCTTTAGTGCCATGAAAAATGCATTGGAGTAGTACAGTCATCTATAATAACAAACACATGGTAAGGGAATATTTGACTATTAAGGGATTGTGGAAAGATGTGTGTCCCAGAGTCACCTTCACCCTTCAGATGACTGTTCATTTAGGAAACATTTTTATATGAGCTTTTTCACCACCTTTGAAATCTACTGACTCTTAAGGACAAATATTTGTGTGTCTCTCTGTTTGCCAAGATGATCCTGCAGATGTGTAATGCCTGCGTGTCACTGTGTGTAAAGTGCTTGACGCAGCAGCAAGCTGGCTGCCCTAGAGAAGATGACAGAATCAGCAGAACGGAGCAGCTTTCCATATGTTCAATTAATTTCCTGCTATATGCCAGGACGCTTCCTCCTCCTGTGCAGATGTAAAAAAAATCAGGACCAAGTTTCTTAGTTTCTAAATTTTTGTCTTTTCTGTTCCCTTCAGCACCCTGTGAACTGTCCTGCCTTCTTCTGTGTTATGTTCCCTTTTCCGTCCTATGTGTTTTTTTTCTACAGAGACAGCATATTTTAATGGACTGAGCACAGAGCTGGGACTAGAGTCAAGAGTTCCTGAAAACTAATTCCAGCTCTGCCATGACTTGTTATGTGGATATGATTTCCAGGACATAATTTATATTACATACATATGTTTAAAGGGTGCTTTTAGAAAACTGTAATTTTAAAAAATTAATTAAAAAATAAAATGTAAACTCTATGTCAGTTTCTTTATCTGTAATACAGGAATAAAAACGCTTCATTACCTCACAGGCAGGTTATGAGGATTAATGCTCTAATAATATGGTTAAATTTTCTACACCACTTTGAACGTGAAACTGGTATATATATGCTGAGTATTATTGTTATTCTCCTTGCATTTGGGGATTCCTGTCTAAAATTATTAAAAATGTTTAATTTCTAGAAATAATGGGTATGAAGACCAGCATTTTATGCAGAGTCCTAAAGGGTGACTGACTTACCACACCTTCAATTTCCAGCCTTTTTCTTGATCTTTAAAGTTACACTACCAACTGATTTAGGCCAGTAATTTATACCCCATCGTTCAAGCTGCTCTGTGTAGGTGGACTCTTGTACTCATAGTACAATTTGCAAGGTAGGGCCTTTGATTTTGTAAAGAAAATAAATGATAAAAAAACCATGGAAAGATATGGTTTCTTTTTGTTTGTTTTTATATTTAAACATTGCCCTGCAAGGTTTTGAACTTAGACATAACAGAATAGAATTGGAAAGTAAAAGTAACTAGAAATAAAGGTAAAATTAACCATTTTAATATCACTAGCCAAAGTGAGTAATATGAAAAAAGTAAAAGGAGAGCATAGATAGGAGACAGCATGGTCTAGGAGGTAAGACACTGCAAAATAAAGTTAGGAGATAAGGGATCCAGTTCTGGCTCGATGAAGTGAGCTGTAGTTCACGAAAGCTATGCTCAAATAAATTGGTTAGTCTCTAAGGTGCCACAAGTACTCCTTTTCTTTTTGCGAATACAGACTAACACAGCTGGTACTCTGAAACCTGAGTTCTGGCTCTGCTGCTGAAGTGCTCTGTGACTTTGGGCTGGTCACTTCACCTCTGTTTTCCCTTTCACCTATATGTCTTGTCTGTTTAGATTATAAGATTTTTAGGGGAGGGACTGTCCGCTGTTGTGGGTTTGTACAGTGCCTATAACAACTTGGCCCTGTCTCAGTTGGGACTTACAGGTGTTACTGTAATTTAATAACCTAAGGCATTGCTGTTAACAGTATGAGGATTTTAATTTTATCATCTTGCCATATCCCTTTAATAAAGATGTTTTTAAGCCTTGGCCTCTGCAAAAGTGGAGACCCCTGGAAGTCAGTGGGGCTGTGGGAATCCCTGCACTCGAGATAATCTTGCACTTTGCCCTCCAACGATCCTTAAAATCAGGGCAACATCTAGCTAGATGCATTTACAGGTATCTTTTAGTTCATTTAAGCAGGGGTTCTGAAAGTGATCATGGCTGAATAGAGTGAATAGATTGTGCGATCACAGAGATAAGGGGGTGAATAGTAAGTACCGACTTTCCAGTTCTTGCCCCCAGGGCAGGGTTTGAATTCAATTAATAGATAGATACCTTAGGGGTGGGGAATCCATTGTCATGTATATACATAGAAATGGGCACACTCAAAATACGAGAAGTGAGAAAGTGATTATGCCAAAGGTAAAACTTATCCTCTCTGCAGGTGCCCTCAAGAGCCACAGGAGTACGTCAGCAAGGCAGGGCTGGTTCAGCAACTGCGTGTGAAATCCAAATCTGCCTGAGCGATTTCTGATTTTAACGAGGGCCGGAGTGAATTATAATGAAAATGTCCATCTGGTCATGGCGAAGGACCGTCAGGGAGGGTGGCGCAGAGATGTCCAGAGACTGAGCGAGCTTCAGCAAAGAGGGGGGTGGAATGGGGCCCAGAGAGTTGGAGGAGGGGGTGGGATGAGCCAGCAGGGAGGGACGCCCCATCAGAGGGGGGATGAGCCCTCAAGGGGGGGGTGTCTCTGTGAGGGAGGGGGATGAGCCGCATAAAAGGCGGTCTCGGGCAGCTTCCCTCCTGTCCCACACAAGGCAAAGCCCGCCGCTGTCTAGCGTGCTGGGGGAGGGGAAGGGCTTAGGAGGGAGCTGGCCCTCCCTGGGCCGGCCCCTCCTGGGGGTAGGATCCGGGCGGGGTTGGGGCTGTCGGCTCCTCCTCGCCAATCGCTGGGCTTTGGGGTTAGTTTCGGAGAGTGGAGCCGGCGGCGGCGGGGAGAGCGGGTCGCCGAGGAGACAAAGCGGCGGCGCTGGGGCTGAGCGGGGGCGGACGCCAGGGCCCGGCGGGGATCCGGCAGAGAGCGGCGCAGGCCGGGCTCCTCTTCGCAACAGGTTCCCAGCTCTGCCCGGCCCCCTGTGCGCTGCGGCGGGCACCGCAGGCCGCTCCGCCTCCCCAGGCCCCGGCCAGTGGTCTCCTCGGTCTCGGGCGGGGCGACCCGGCACCACCCGCCTCCATGCGGTTCGGCTCCAAGATGATGCCGGTGAGTCCGGGGTCCCGGCGGGAAAGAGCGCGCGGGGGGGAGGCGGACTCGGGGGGTGCGTGGGCGGGCAGTGCCGGGGGGGGGGAAGGTAAGGGGGACACGTGGGGCTGGGGCTGGACCTGGACTCTGCTCCCATCCCGTATTGTTCAGTCTCGGGGGCGCCGCGATCAGCGCATGTGACTCGTTGGCCCCAACATGGGCTGGGGCCAAGCGTGGGCAGAGCCAGGCCAGAGGGAGTTTCGTGGAGAAAGTTGGAAGGGGGGGAAGCTCGGGCTCGGACTGGAAATTGCCTTTTGCTTCTGACTCCAGGATCTCTCGGTAACTTGGCGGTTTTCTTGGGGGGGGGGGATCAGCCGCGTGTACCTCGCCCCCCGGTTCAGTATGTACGATGGGGCGGTGCTGCTTGGAGACGGGTCATTAAATGGAGCTGACTCCTTACCTAGGGAAGGATCTGATAGCGCCAGTAAACATCGGAAGAGAAAATGGATCCTGCCATTGTGGAGGCAGAGACGGAGGAGCTGGGGGAGACCATCAGATTAGCCCTATACTTGGTCCGAATCTGGGCTGGTTTGTGTTGGGGGATTTTCCTCCCACCTCTAATCTCGGTGTTTACAGCTATTCTGCTTGCTCCGGTTTCACGCTGAGATCAGTGTAACGAGCCCTCCGGGGGAGAAGAGCGAACCTTGTAGGGAAAAGTGCCCCAGGTTAGGATCAAGTGTCAGTAGTCTCTTGGCCTATCAAAGGCCATGATCAACTGTCTTGATGTTTTTGGTCTTTTGGCCTCGAGATGAAAACCTTGTCTGTGTCTCTTGGACTGGGAAGTAAAAATATTATCTAAGTTATAAGAGCGGCGAGCCCTGATAGGCGCTAGGCTTGCGGGGCAGGGCTTGTTGGGGGCTGTCCAGTGCACTGGGGCATGAACTGCTGGGGAACAGGTAGGTTATTGGTGAAACATTCCACACATTTAAAGGGACAGTGGCGTTTGGCCTTTGGAGGGAAGGGTTTGCCATACACTTCCCTTACTCCTCCCACCCCCCATTTCTTCTTGCATTAGATAGTTCTCCTGACTTTTTATTAAGGATTTAACCAGCCGCCAGTCTGAATTATCTTCAGATGCACAACAGTCCCTGAACATTGAGTTTGTTTCACTCTGAGAATTATAGATGTTATGGGTGGAACTGGCCTGTTTGGCAGGAGGAGGGACTGAATAAGCTAAATTGTTTTGTTCTCTCTAACTTATTCAGTGTGAGTTTGCAACTTCTATGTAACAAATTCATTAACAATTCTTAGCAAATTAGAGTTCCTATATTTGTCTAGACATAGACCCCTGCTGCGGCCCTAAGATTTTCCACATCCATTTTCTTTTTTAAAACGCCCAAGCTCCAAGAGGATGAGTGCCCATGTTCACAAAATAAACTGGTTTTGCTTGCTTTCAGGATATTCTCCCATTGACACTGAAGTAGGAATTACCAAGAGACATTTGTAGTTTATTAAAGGTGTGTCCACACTAGGTAAAAAAGGTGTGTTTTTAATACTTTAAAATTGACCCCTACCAGCTAACTTGTGTTAAAATATAAAGTGCTATGTCTAACCTATGGTTCTAACATGGGTTTAAAAACTCATCTTTGTTCCTAGTGAAGGCAAGGCCTAAACTGAATACAGCTGAAGCTGAATGAAGGGATGGAAAGGTTTTGCTTTTGGCACAGAACCTCTGACTGTGGGAAGAGGGAGGTCCTTAGTCCCCATGTTCCAGTTGGGCCAAGTGAGAAGTAATAGTATCTCTGAATATTTGGTATTAACCAACAATGGTTCATTTGGGGCTCTATTGGTTATTTCTTAAAATGGCAGACTACAAGTAAATAAAATGTGTTGGGAATTCTTGTGCTTAAAACAGTCTCCATTCATGCTTTCCTATAAGTATCTTAGATTGCAGTGTGTATGTGTGTGCCATGCCTATATGGCCTTGCTCTTTAAGTGCTTGCAAAATCAGGGCCAACACTATGTGTTATGAGTAACTTTACACAGCTGACCCACTGAACTCTGTGGGATTATTCATGTATATAATGTTATTCACAAGTATATTTGCAGAATTGGGGAATTGTATTCTTATGATGCAGCATATTGTCAATTTAAAAACACCCTTCCTATCACGAACCCTGGAAGCTGACTGAAACAAATAGGAATCCATAATCAGGAAGAGAATCTCCATTTATAAGGAGATTACACTTGAGTATCTCAGGCTGAGGTGGTTTGCTTGTTCCAGGGAAGCTAATGTCTCTTCTCCCATTCCTGTCACTCTTTCCTCCCCATTGAGGAGGCAATGATGAGGGTTGATTTAGTCCAGCAGACAAATCAAGGCAGGAGTAAGTGACTTTAATTGGTGTAATTAAAGAGACCACAATCCGTATTGGTGTAGTTAAAGTAGTCAGACTTTCTGGAGAATTATATTGTCATCAGCCCCTGGAAATCTGAGGAAAAATAAGCAATGTATATAGTAGCAAGGTCTTAATTCAAAGATCATCATAATTCAGTAAATATGCTGTCACCAGATAGTAAATCTGTACAAGAGACTACCCTTATCAGCTAACTGCCTGTCTTTGAAGATCATCCCACAGTATCCCCAAACAATTCTGTTCCTTCTTTATTTGAATGCCACCTCCATTTAAAATCTAGTTCTGTCTGTCCTTTCAGTGGTTGGTTGAGACAGGTGCCAGTGCATGAATTGCTGTAGGTGCTCAGACTTCCATTGCATGATGACGCAAATGTTGGTCATTCGGCTTTAAATTAATAAAATAAAGGATCCCTGCAACCGTTACCATACCGTGTTTACTACATAAAGCAATGGATCCGTTTAAATTAGAACGGGTTAAGTGACTTAATTCTAGAGTGCAAATATAGTGGATTTAGAACTCAGCATTTTTAAAGGTTATAACCTATTTTGTTGCTCTACAGGCTCTCATTTCTAATAATTACATTAATCCGGGGGGATGTAGGAGGAGATAGTGGCCCACTGTGAATTGGTGCCTAAACAGCCCCTTGAAAATCTCCTCTGTCGTGTAAACACTCTGAATGGATAGGAACAGAAACGACCTGGAGCCCAAACAGTGCTCAAAACACTTGGGAGCATAAATAATAGCAAACCTTAAAACAATCTCGCACTTTTTTGCAGCTTCTTTTATCCGATCGCCCTTTTGATGACTAACGCTGTTTTGTACCAGCAAAAATCATATTTAAATGATGAGATTTTGGAGTCTGTTTAAAAGAGTATTTTTTAACATCTGTCTAAATGTATAGCAACCAAGAATGACATTGAACCAAAATGTACCAAGCGTGACGCTTTAGGAGAGCGGTCGTCTCCTTGGTGTGATGGTGGGACTCTTATGGGCATAAATATCTTCATCCATGCTGCTGAGTGAGAAATAGGAAGGTGATCCTTAAGCATCTTCCAGCCCCTTCTTCCCCATCCCCCTTTTTTAATTCCTTTTGTGGTAACTTTTATATTTTCCTCTGCTTCTTCCCTATCTTATCTCTTCCTTCCACAATAAAACAATCTGACCGAACCCCTTGGCACCAGTCTCATACTCTCTTCTGCCCCAGCCAGTGCAATGCATACATAGCAAGAGTATAATGAATTACCTCTACGTACAGGTAAACTGATGGCACCTTAGAAATGCATGCAGAAGTAGTGACAGGGTTAAAGTCAGAGAATTAAATGATCCATATAAAATTGTCTCACCTTCCATCTGTTGAAGGCCTGTGGGAGTGCAATTTGTACTGTTGTGTTGCGATGAAGAGCTAGCACATTTTCTAAAATAGCATATCTTTCTGCAACATAATTGGTCCCCTTTGCGTGTTTTGCATTCTTACCATAAAGATGAGTAGATGTTGGGAAATAACGTGCGTCATTATGTATGCTGGATAAATAGCTTTGCTGAAGGGGTGGGCGGTTTCACAGATGGAGCTAATGCAGAGACTGTTATAGGCAGAGGCTTCAATTCAGTCTGAAATTCTTGTTGGTCATAATAGCTCTAAGGTCTGGATCTGTGTTGCGATGCAGAGCATTGCAGTGACCAACATTTAGGCGCCCAGACAATCTCAGGAACAACGCTGATCCACAAATCCCGAGTTAGGCGCTAGGCTCCCTATATGATAAATGGAGGAGAGAGGTGCCTCGGAATGTGCTCTACAGAAGCCTACACACTAGATGGGGAGTTGGCTAAGATAGCCAGTGGGAGATGCCAGTGAGAAGAGTGTGTCCAAATGCCTACCCTTCTCATGGAGATAGGCGCCTTTGCTGCAACCCAGACTTGGGCACCTATGATCTACAACTGCAAATCCTTCTCCTGGAGTGAAGTTGCTTAGCAGCCAAAGTTGTTTTTGTGAGAATGAGCCAAGTGCCTGCCTCACTCAGTGCAAAATAGAGGAAGAGGTGGTGCACAGAGAAGGCAATGCCCCTGCCTGCCTCGTAAGTTTTAGCCCAGTGGTTAGAGCACTTACCTGGGATGTGGGAGACCGTTCTCCCCTCTGTGTGAACAGTGTCTCCCACGCTTCTCAGAGTGCTCTAACCACTGGGCTATGGGATATCTTGATGTAGATTGCCCTCAGTCTCTCCTGTTGAAGCTGTTCTAGACTTTAAATAATTAAAGTCTTTGGAGAAAGAGGACGAGACCCTGCATCGCCTACCTCCTAGTGGTTAGGGCTTCCACCTAGGTTACAGAGTCATTCTCACTCTCGACAAATAACTCTTTATTTATCCACAGTGGAACACCTTCAGCAGAATAGGCTGAGCGCCCTCACCACAGAGTATGTAATAGCCCAGTGGTTAGAGCACTCTAAAGAAATAAACATTCAAGGGCCCATTGGATGTTCCCTTGAATAGTAACATAGGAATTACCACACTGAATCAGATCAGTGATCCATCTAGTGCAGTTTTCTTTGACTAAAATACTTCCCTCAATTGTATTATGAGAAAATCTGGTTTTAACTACTTAGGATTTACAGACCCATGCATCTTCAGTAAGTATTCACTACTTTAATGTTAGATAAGGGGAAAAAATGTCTGTCTACAGTATGATGCAGATAAACAGTTGTTTTTGTTCACCCTGAACCACCTTTCTTCATCTGTGTTGCTTATTTAGGTGCCAGTCCTGCAACGGGATCCACGCAGCCAGACCTCTGTGTCTGTGACACCCAGTTGACTTCAGCATGAATTTGATTGTCAGATTGGGGTTTATATTGTAAGCACCCCAGGGCAGGGGCTTTGCCTCCTAATTTGTTTAAGGGCTTGGTATACATTGGATAACTATTAAATATAATTCTGGACATTTTAGCCAAAGCAAGTCACTTAGTAATGTTACCAAAATATTATTTCATAAAATCATTTAATACATGGTATTCAGGGGCTTAACTTCAGGGATATTTTGCATAGAATGCTGAATAATTCTGAGAACATGTTTTGCTGGTCTTTTCTCTACAGTGCCTTGGGTGTGCATAACATTTTACAGACCATGAGCTGTTGTGAATCATGACAGTAAATAATGTCTCACTAGGTTTCCTGTACCCCTATAGTTCAGCAGGTTTTTTTGTCTATTGATCAATAACTTCCTATTCAATTTGTGAAACAATTTTAAAATAAAACTTATTTCTGTGTTGTCCCTCTTTACAAACAACCCCATTCTCCCAGAAAAAAATCACCTGAAATCTGTATTTTGTAGTACATGACAATTTGTTCAGTATGTCAGTTTCTTTAAGTGCTTTCATCACAAATGATCTGTATTCCCCCTCCCCCCCCCCGACACTAGATCAGTCTGTGGAAGTCCTGGGAAATCACTTATTATGGTTTTGCTCCTGATCCGTCCATTCATCAGTAATTCAGACTGTGAATGCCTTGTGGGTTTCCTGTTACTGTTGCATGGGTCAATCCACAGGAGGATCAGATGGGGATGGACACTTCATATAAAACATTTCCTTTCCCCTGTGGCTGTTACCAGATGGGGTCTCTGCTTTATTAATGAAGGGCCTGTCTGAAGAGCTGTATGCTAGATTAATTTGCATGGAGGTCAACGGAGTTTTAATAGAGGCAGGTACAATCGAGATAACATATTTGTTGGTTTATCCTCATTCTGGTGTCTTAAAGTGGCACTGTGCTCAGTGTTCATTTCAAATTGATGATAATAAGTTGGCTTTAAAATGCTTTCCAGGTTTACCAGCTCTCCTTGTTAGCAATCTGCCTGGAGGGTCTCCTTGCCCCCACAAGGCATGCCACTGGGCTTGCTGAGTTTGTTCAATAGGGACCGGGTCTTGTCTCTTTCAAAGGGAAGCCCTGTGAATAAGGAGGTGGGACGCACTGCAGAAATGACTTGGTTAGAGTGGCTTTTTCGGCTTGGCTGTTATAGCATCAGGAGGAAGGGGAGTAACTTTATTTCCTCACATCTGTGACCTCCCTGGGGAAGAGGTTGGAGGGTTCCCTTGTTATCCTGGGAATGTACACAAATGTCAGTTCTAGTATCAAAGAGAGGGTTATTTAATACTCTGGAAGGTGCTCACATTCTTGAGGTCACGAGCAAATTAAGCCATCCTGCTCTTCGCTCTTTCACAGCATTACTGTCTTAAAGCCCTGTTTTAACTCTCCTTACTCACTTTTTGCTCAGGTAAACCTCTTTCCAAACTTAGTTGTGTCTGAGTAAGAGATGATTAAGGAGCTTGAGGCAGGGCCTTTTGTTTGACGTCAAGATGGTATAGTGTATAAAGGTCAACAGAGTTCTTTGGTGTCATGTGAAATAGTTCTATTTTTATATGATGCTCAACTGTTTGAGAAAATGCCAAACTTTTGGAATGTGGGAGAATTGCAGATGGTGTGGAATAGCTAGTTCTGTCACTTGGATGAGAATTTTAGGCGAATGATGCTCTTGCTCTAATCCATGAGGATTCCTTGTTACCAGAAATATTCAAAGGTAGAAACCAATTCCCATCGTGCTGTTAATCACTGATATTTTTGTTGTTGTTAGTCCTGTAATCAGGTTAAAATTAGTAACACCAATGACATCACCAGTTGTTGCATAGTTACTAATAGTGCTACAGTTACGTTTAGTGCAAAGCCAGTTTTGCACATGTGTTTAGAAATCTCCGGTTTCTGTTTTAGTGATGTTAGTATCAAGAATGTTTTCTTTATGTGGCAACTGGATATAACTCATCATTCCTCACTCCCTCTTCTATTTTTATCGGTCTGAGGTAGGTATGCTAGGTATTTGAGTAGATACTTCTGTATCCATTTGTTCTACATTACAGAACCACCCACGGTATAGGTTCTAACGCTGATTAGCAGGAAGAGGTCCTTTTGATAGAGGGTTGTGTGTGTAGGTGGCTCAACTAGGCTGAGGTAAGTGTGTTGTGGGAGCCGTTTAAGAAAACAAAAATCAAGGAAAATTTTCTCTGGTGGTGGTTGTCGTCTCCGTTTTAATACTTGCAACATCAATTTTATGAGAATAAAACATACGTGAATAGATTTAGCCTACTCTTCCCCCAGTGTTTTAGAACAGTTACTAGGCACTTTTTAAAAACGTTTTTTGATAACGTGAAACTGATGTGGAAAAGTTTCTGTGGGAGAGATCCAGTTAGATTATACTGTATAGTGTCTGAAATTGAATAAATAATAGGGATGCTCTCCCACCCAAAGCCTTGAAAAGCTTCTGATATGTTAATGTTCTGAGTTGTTCGGTGCAGTTGTTTGAGTTGTTAGTTTATTTAGGACTCTTTGCTGTGGATCAAGGAGTTGTAGAAAGGGAAATTTAAGATAGAAGAGCTAAGTGACTTGCCCAAGATCATGCAGCAAGTCAGTGGAAGAGCTGGGAATAGATCTCTCAGCTGCTGACTCCTGCTCCTGGGAGTCCTACTAATTGGGACACTCGTGATGTCAGTTTCCTTTTTTTTTGGCCACACACAAGTATCACTAAATGTCATTGTCTGACATAATCGTATCATCTCTATGCACACTACAGCAGGGTTTTGTGGTTGTTGATATACGGATGCTAGGGGAACCTTGAGCTGGTTGTGTTCTGGACTGTGCCTCTGAGCAGATTTGGACTGTGACTGACTGGGTGGGGCTGAAAAGAGGTTTAAAATCAGCTTTCTACTGCATGCTCCCCTTACACTCCTCCTTTAATACATTCAACTGTGTAGCTAGTTCTCATACTTTTGAGATCCATTTAAAATGGCACATCTTTGTTTTATCAAGTTTAAGAATTTTTCTTCAGCCTTGATTCTTCAATTCTGTGAGGTGAACTACTAAGCACAAATTTATATTTAAATTTAGACTCTCACTCTGTTTTGTTGTAGTAGTGCAAAACTAAATTTAACAGTTCTCTTGAGCTGAGTTTTAAGGGAGAGTTTCTGGAATTATCTGTCAGTTTCTTGGTGCCAGGGTACCTACTGTGTTTAAGCAATGAGGTTGTGTTTCTTTACAGATATATCATCAAATGAGCTTTTTGTTTTTAATACATTGCTTTGTCATTCCATTCCCTCTGTTTTTACCTTGGGTGGAGATTCTCAATATTACTCTCTGAAACAATCCTTGTGTGAAAAATTTTTCACTAGCTGCACTTCATTACTGTGCCACTCTTGACAAACCTATTTTGGTGAACAGAGGATATGAAAGTAATAATTAGCTCTAAGCAGGTCTTAATCTGAAGATCTCAAAGCACAGCTCTCAAAGTTGGGGTGGGGTATGGGGGGAGTAAGTGCTATTATCACTTTACAGGTGGTGCAGCTGAGGTAGAGACCATAGAGGGCGCTGTCAATTTGAAAATTCCACTTCCATATAAAAACTTCGTGCCTATTGCTACAAATAGTGTCTAAAATCATTATAACTGAAAGATTAGAGAGAAATCTTTTAGTTTGTTTACATTGTGTATTTGCCAGCTCCTTGTCTGTCAGTTTCACTAGTTTGTTGATCATGTTCACCCCTTCCCAGGCCCGAGAAGGAGGTGTTCACCTCTACCAGCAGAAGCAGATCTGAACCTGAAAGAGAACAGGCAATAAGCAGGCTTTGCTCAGAGAAAGGAAAGGGAGAAGTGTTGCTCTCAGGTCCAAAAGACACATCAAAAGAACAACACATACTCCTGAGGGAATTCTGCACCACTGCGCATGCGCAGAATTTGTCCCTTCAGATTTCTTTGCTCCCCTGCAGAAAAATGACTTTCTGACAGGATAGCCACAAGAGCAGTCATTTGACCCTCCCCAGCAGTATGTTTCAGGCAGCCAGGTAAATCACTATGGGGCAGGAGGCGTGACTGGGGAAAGACCCGGCTGGTGGCTCCTACCCTTGCGGTAGGCTCAGCTGCTAGTCCTGGCTGGGCTGGGAAGGATGCTGCACGGCATCCGGGGCCGGGTCAGACCCTCCCACAGCTGCAGGAAGCTCTGCAAACTCCTTCCCCTCCTCCCACCGCTTTCTGTACCCATTGCTCCTCAGCTGCAGGGGGAGGGATTACTGTACAGGAAGCTGCTCCCCCATCTGCCCAACCCCCACACACTCAGAACCCCCTCCCGATGAGCCCCATTGCCCCTGGACCACCCCCAATGAACCATCCGCACCTGGATTCCCACCCTGCCGAGCCCCAACCAGCTGCACCTGGATCTCCGCCCCACTCCCCCAGCATCTGGACCCTCCCCCCCAAGCCCCCCACACGCAGACCCCCTGGCGAGCTCCATCCTATTCCCACAGCTACACTCCCCCACTGAGCCTCAACCACCTTCACCTGGACCCCTCTGCAGAGTCCCATTACTGTTGCACCCAGAACCCCGCAACGAGTCCCTGTGTATCCAGAGCGCTGCCCGCACGCAGATTGCCCCACACAGAAGAACCATCTCGACCCACACCTGGATCCCCCTACACTAAGCCCCTCCACTCATGGATCCTGCCTTGCTGAGCCTACCTGGTGCACCTGGCACAGAAGGGCAGGGCCCTCGGATGTTTCTGGGGCAGGCTCTGTCCTTGGGCTGTGTCAGGGTTGGGTGCAGCCTCAATGCCAAGTTCATGTCCTGGAGAGGAGCTACATACTGTGCAGCCAGTAGCCTGTGCTCACCAATGCCATGCTGGAGCCTGCACATTTATTTGACAAAATTTGCAGAATTGTAATTTTTTTGGCGCAGAATGGCCTCAGGAGTAAAGAGAGCAGCAGGAATTTGTCCTGACATTCAATAAAGAACTTTTTTTTTTCTTTTTTTTTACAATCTATTTAGAGGGTGCTCCAATGGAAAATTAATTGATTTAAAAATAGATTAATACACTTACAAAAATTCAAATTTTGTCCCTTTTAAGTGGCTTTCCCATTGTCACAAAACATGTCATTGGCAGAGCTTGGAAAGAGAACTGTGGTCTCCTGATTTCCTGTCCAGTGTTCTGGTAAATGGTCTGATTTCCTTTGTCTTCGAAATCATTTTAAATTTTTTTTTTTAAATATAGCTGAAATGTGGGTGTTGGAAGGGGTTGTGTTTCACTGTAGCTCATGGAGGAGAGACTAACAGACTTTCAGACCTTGCTACTGCTTGTGTAGTGAGTAGCATGTTTTAAACATTAAAAGTAGGATTTTCTAAAGCACTCCGCATTGGCCTTATTCTGCTCTAATTGCTGTCGTTTTTTAAAATGTTTAAGAAGCTTCATTTAAAATTAAATTAAAATGCAGAGCCCCCTGCACCGATGGCCAGGACCGGGCAGCGTGAGTGCCACTGAAAATGAGCTTGTGTGCCGCCTTTAGTACACATGCCATAGGTTGCCTACCCCTGGCTAGAGGATGCCAACACTGGGTGCTTTTGAGTTGCACCCTGAATGTTTGTTTTTGTAAACGAGAATTTATTTGCTACACATTCTACTTTTATAATAAGCCCAATAGTGGCTCCCATATAACTCTCTTGCTGCAGTTGTTGTTTAGGTTTAAGTGAAAGGACTAGACCTAAAACACCCCCCAAAATTTAACAGTAAGCTTTTGTTACTTGCATTAGAAACAGGTGATAAATTCACCTGTTCTAGGGAAATTTTTTTCCCCATAGTCACCTGACCTTACTATGATTTACGGGCTAGAGTTGCATGTGATTTTGGCTTATGGGTATTCCTGTTGCTTGAGGCAGAAGTATCAGTCATCTTTTCTTATCAGTGTGATTTCTAAGTGCGAGATGGAAAAGAGAAGAGTAAATATTTTAAACCCTCTGTAGTATTGCGGACATCAGTTAGCCAGCAACAGGACCGGCTCTAGGCCCCAGCAAAGCAAGCATGTGCTTGGGGTGGCACAATTCTAAGAGTGGCATTCTGGCCACCCTTTTTTCCTTGTGCAGTTGTGCTCTCGGAGCTCGGGGTGACAAATTTTTTGCTTGGGGCGGCAAAAAACCTAGAGCTGGCCCTCGCCAGCAAGTAGCAAAGTGTGTCTGGTGCAGTTACCACCTCTCCATGATAGTCTGGTCTCCTCAGAGGAAGCATGGGTTAAATGTGCTGCCATCTCACCACTGGGCCTCCTGAAATAAAGTTTATGTACAGATCACAGCTGGTATGGAACCGTATTCATTTGCTATGGACACTGAGAAACATTTAGCTCCTTTTTTCATTGCGGGAACGTGTGCCTTGAAAGGCCAGTGAGAACAATTGAGTTTTTTACAATAGCATCCCACAGGAACTCTTTGAAAGCCTTTCTGCTGGCCAATTGCCATCTAGGAAGGCTGTTGACATAACAGCACCACTGCTTTCAGTGGGAGTGGCATGGCAGTTGAGCTTCAGGAACAGTTTTTAAAAAAAAATAAATACAAAGGCTCCTTATGAGTTTGATGTCTGCTGAGAAAAGCAAGACAGTTCAGGCATATGGTTGTTGCTTTCATAACTCCATTCATTATCCTTAGATGTCATCTGTTCCATGCAGAGTATGTTGCAGTACTTAACAGAGGAAGGAGAGAGGCATCTGCAAACTATTTTGCTTGTGTTGAGTAAGTTAGATCCTTCTATTTTAGAGTGCAGTATCTGTTTTTAGAAATGGGGGGGGGGGGTATTGAGTTTGTATGGCTGAAAAGTGTTAATTGCTCTTTGAACCCTGACTGCTTGATAGGACTGAACACAGACTGGGTTGAGCAATGTAGTGTCTGCCAGAAGGGGCATATGATCCAGAGGACTGGTTCACTGACTTCAGTAGGAGGATTGAGCTCTTATTTAGACAGACTGTACAGTTCAAACAGTGGCTGAAGATCAAACCTTCATGCCATCCGTTTTAGTTAAGCTTTTGTTAAGTGTTAATGATACAAAATGGCTGACTAGTTCTCACTGAGAGGACATGCAGAACTGGTTATTGGACACTTGGGGAACATGTGCAGGAAGGGAGTTCCAAGTATAGATGTCATTGTGAAAAGAGTTGTATATTGTATGTTCTATCATAGAATCTCAGGAACGTATTAGGGTTTGTTTACACCCAGGTTTTTTTTTGCACTGATTTAACTAATCAGTAGAAAAACTAATTTAATCAAATTGGTTCAGCCCCCTAGTGTGGATTCAGTTATGTTGATACACAGTTTCATTGAAACAAGCTATAGCAATATAAGACCCCTTATGCCAATATATCTGCATCCATACTAGGGGATAACATTAATTTAACTAAATCACTCTTTCTACCAATTTATTTAAAACCATTACAAAACTGCATATAGATAAACCCTTATTCTCTGTATCATATAGCCAGTGTAACTCTTAAAATCTGAAAATAAAACATTTATAGAAAGTGCTTTGAAACTGTTACAAACCCCAGTTCACGTTAAACATCTGGCTTTCCATACTGATATTACGGACGTGGGTGGTCTGAAAATATAATCACCCTTAAAAGATACCCTTGATCCAAGGCATGCTTGGTTGTAAATTCAGATACAAAACTGAAGTACCACAGTTATGTAGATATAACTTTTGGCTAAATACTTTCACTGAGTACCAAGGCAAAGTGCTCATGTTTGAAGTTTTATTTTAACTGCTCTATTCCTAATGTCCTGCTTATGGATAGTCTGGCCTGCATGTTCTGTTGTACATAAACTAATAGAATACATTTTTAATAACCGAGGGCTTCTGAGCTCAAGATTCTTTGTAAACTGCTCAGTTCGAGAGCTGACAATAAAAGGAGGAATGCCTTTTTCTGTTGGTCACATGCATCCCAGTGCTCATATTTGATCCAAGTAGGGTAGTTCAAAGTTTTGACTACAGCTTTGGTAAATGGCCCTTTAATGGATTCCTCCCTCTTGTCCTTCCTGGTAGTAGCATAAGTAAAGAACATCAGACTAGGAAACTAATGTGTTTAACAGATTTAAACAATTCTAGATTGACAAACTTCAGAAAATTAATATGGCCAAATTAGATGATGCAGAAAAAGAGACCTTGTGATGAAGGTAGTATCTAAGCTATAATTATGGATCACTTCTGTTTAGATGTACAGACGCACTTGAGATTTCAAACGAGATCTGCTGGAATACAGAAATTGTCATCTGTGAAGTAGGAGGGGCGCGTTGTGTTCCAATTATAACTGTATTTTTCTAGGGAAATTAAGTCCATGGGTTTTGGTCGCACAGTCTCCAGCTACTTCTCAGTGTTGCTGATGTGGGGGAAGAAAAAACTTAAAATAGCAAAAATCAGTGTGTTCATCGTGTATTTTCTGTGTTGTGGTGTTCCAAAATCAGACTGTTTTCACTGTTCTCGACCCTTAAAAAAGCTTCCTCTTAACTGTTTCCCTATATTTATAGAAAACAAGTTGTTTTATCTCCTCTGAAAATGGAACATATATCTCTTCAATGAGAATTTAACCTAATTTAGAGAGTAGAGACTACTGTGTCTTTGGGATTAAAGGTCGAGTTCTATTCTCCTGCAGTACAATTAAAAGGAAGAAGGGCTGTCCTTTATTTAGAACAAGAATAATCTTAACAATTACAGTATTTCCTACTGTACCACTCCTACTTTGCATCATAACTTCCTTTCTCATAGTTATGGCTAAGTGCCACTGCAATATAAACTGAGCTGTGTGCGCAGTGGCTGAGAAGGAAGGATCATACTTTGTGTATCAGGTGTGGCTGTAGGTAAATATTAAACTTATCTGTACACTTTGAGTCTTACCTTATTAAAGTGAACTGCTGAATATGAAAGGAGCTAGGATCATGTGTTTTTCTTCTAGGAAGGCTATTATGTACCCTCTTGTTTACCTTAATCTCTAAATACAGAGTCTGAACTGGCTGGCTAGTGAAGACCAGATAGACGTTCTGAAGAACTTGATATGAAAAGAATCCTTTTGTTACTGATACAAACTTGGTGTATCAACTTTAGTTGCTGCCTCTCTCCTGTTAAATTGAGAGCTAGAACTACGTACCAATGTGGAATTCTGTTGACCAGAATATAAAAAACTTGCCATTGTACAAGCTGCTTTTTGCTTAGAAAGTTGCAGTCAAGTCAGCAGAAATGTGAGACATTTTAATAGCTGATTTCTTCATGGATGGCTTGTGAAGATGAAGCATCAGCGTTTGTGTTTTCCAGGGCTAGGTAAGATCCAGGACTTGTTTATAAAGGAGTTTTTACTTACCTGTAAAAACTCACTCCGGGCTGAAACTTTGGATGCAAGGTCTCTGCCTGGAAGTAGTTACATCTGTATATTTCTCTCATACAAATTGCTTTTTCAATTTAATAGCTAAGTGTTCTTATTCACCCTAAAACATTAGCTATTACTGTTTTTGTTTTTTGTACTCTAACTGAAAATAACTCTGTTACCATTTATTTAATTCCAGATATGAATCTGGCTCTTGTAATTCTTCCACCTCCCACACTGTTTTTAAAAGCAGCTACTGCACCTCTGAAATGATGGCTTTCTAGTATACAGCTAAAATGTTCTTCTACATTCTCACTGTACATGGAATCCACTGGGGGAAGAGGAGGTCCCTGCCTTGAAGAGCTTGCTGTCTAATTTAGATACGATACAAACAGTGCTGAGTATGTGATTCTATTACACATCGCTATTAATCTGAAGAATTTCATTTATCAATCTCATTTTGATGGGACATTAAACTGTATACCATGAAATGTCTCTCCAACACCATTTCCTAGTGCTGCTATAAATATCTAGGGAATTAAAACTAGCTTTTTGTGGTTTAAGAATATTAAAGTTATGTTTGTCTTAAACTCACAGAGAGAGAAACCTCAGAGTTGAATGCTGAAATGACATCACTTGCTTAGACTGATTCACAATATTAAAATAGTTCATGCTTTTTTATAGAGGGGTAGTGTTCTCATGAGTCTACTGGGTTCTTGTATCTCTGCCAATTAGTTGTGTGCCTCAGTTTTCCCATCTGTAAAATGAGCAGACTACTTGCTTGCCTGTTTGTGTTGAGGCTTATTGTTTGTAAAGTGCTTGGATGATAGGTGCTATGTAAGTGGAGAGCGTTATTGCCTCTTATACCATTTGTGATGCATTATACCTGGGCAGAACAGGGCTAGGTTAAATGTTAACCCTGAATTTCATTATTTTTGTAGAGAGACCAGGTGGGTGAGATGATATCTTTTCTTGAATTGACTTGTGTTGGTGAAAAGAGACAAGCTCAAAAGCTACTAGGTGTTGAGCATGGTTGTTCCTGTCCCCACCAGGGACCAAAACACGTTTCCCCCACTCTTGAATGGATATCTGCGGGAGGAGACTGTCTTTAGGTGTCCAAACACAAGAAATTGAACTGAAAGACACATCCAGAAGTAACCTATTTCTATGTCAAAAACTGGTCTCTTTCACCAACACAGGTGGGTCCAACAACAGATATTCCCTTGCTCACCTTTTCTCTTTCATATTCTGGAACTATCACATCTACAACAATGCTACAAACATTATTTATGCAGGGAATTTAAGGCCCTTAATGAACTCCATATTTGAATATAGTGTGTTATGTGAGATATACAGGTTTTGTGTGTATATAGTTTTGTCTTAAAGTATTGCTGCTAATTAAAGGCTGACAAAGTTTCTACATAAGAGCTTTGACTAGAACCTATCTGAAAGTACAGACTGTCCTTTTTACTTAGGTTAATTTCAGGAATTACCTAATCCATGCTGTCAGAGAAACTGCATAATTGAGTTTTCCAGTCAGCACATGCACTTAGGGATTTAAAATATTTGATATAACTGAAGACTTAATTTAAAATATTATGTTGATGCAAAATTATGTAATGGAACTACTTTACAAATTTGAAGATTTTTGCCACCATCTTTTTAGAGCGTAGAAAAAGGAAAACCCAGGCCCTTAAAAAGGGACCCTGCCAAAGTTAAGAACTTCAGAACGGCCATACTGGGTCAGACCAATGGTCCATCTCTAGCCAAGTTAAGAAGACAAGTGTATTTCTTTTTCCCTTAGTTTCTCCAGTACACTTTAATCACTATAGTAATATCGGAAAACACAGCTGTTCTCCGCATACCACCATATCTGCTCAGTTGAATGGCCAATAAACTGCATAATGCAGATATCTTCTTAGCTACTTGAACTTTGGCTTAATACCAGTTAGGAAAACTGATTCTGTTTTTTAAAGTGACAGAGCTGTAGTTTGAGTGGTAGCCAAGTTAGTCTGTATCAGCAAAAAGAACGAGGAGTACTTGTGGCACCTTAGACTAACAAATGTATTTGGGCCTAAGCTTTCTTGGGTTTTAGGCCACGAAAGCTTGTGCCCAAATACATTTGTTAGTGTCTCAGGTGCCACAAGTACTCCTCGATCTTAGAGCTGCAGTTAAAACCCTTTGTGGGCATATAGATCTGCATTTAAGCAGAGCTCAGCAACTTTTTTTAAGAAATAGTTATCCACAAATGTTAGAGCTGGGAAACAGTATATATGCTATATTAAACTACACATAAAAGCTTGTCTGAAATGATACTGTCACTGAATTAAAAAAAAAAAAATTGGAGGTGAATCTCAGGAAGTTTATGTGGGTGTAACTTGCATGCTGATGAAACAGAAGAGGGTGAAATTTTAAAGTAGGGTGTAGCCTGCTTTAATGTACACCTTCTGACATCCTCTTTCTAATTGCTTGTCCTGCCACACCACCTCCCTTTTTGGCCTCTTCGATAGGTGTTATGATTCAAATGTAGTGGGTTATATACAGAGAAGATGCTGTGTCAATTACATGAATTGGAATCAAATGCTGTAACTCATGATGAGGGGACTAGAAGGTGCAACTTGCACCAATTTGGATTCCCTTAGATTTGCCTCTGAATCTGGTCTGTTCTTTTATAGAGATGTGAAAAGTTCTTCTTTATAAATATGTGCTTTGCTTTGCCATCTCAACACTTGCAGGTTGTGCATTTCACTTGCATTTCTAAAGATTCATATGCCTGCTCAAAAAATGGTCTCTGGCTGAAGTGAACGTGCACATGTTAGTCATCCCTTCAGTGTCCTTGATGCATCAGATGAAAGTCTCTCCTTTGCTGGAGGAGCCATAATTGCAAAGTTTATTTTCTAGGCTGGACAATACTGCCAGCTGAAATGTACGGTAAACCATGCAGGAACCTGCATTGCTAGATCTACCATCCATCTCTGGCATCTGGTGAATATGCCACGAGCTACACTGCTGGGATCCAGTGCTTTTACACTTAAAACCCCTTCATAAATCACAAAACAAAATATTCAGTCATGATTGTCCAAGGAGTAGAACAAAATAAATGGCAAATAACACTCTGTACACTCAAGTCCACGTAGGTCCTGTCTATGCTAGAAAATAAGATGATTTTTTGGCACCTGACCGGTCATAATTCTACACATCTTAGACACTGCTGTAGACAAGGCAAAGTGTCCACGATCAGTCCTTTTTAATACTGCCACCACGTGTTGAGCATGGTTGATCCTGTCCCCACTAGTGACCAGAATGCATTCCCCCATACATAAATGGATATATATGTGGGAGGAGACGGTCTTTAGGTGTCCAAACTAGAAATTGAACTGCAAGACACATCCAGAAGTAACCTATCTCTATCCCAATGGAGGATATTAGCAAAACAGAGAATTTCAGAGCCTGATGTTCAGTGAGGCCCAGCACCTGGAGCTCCCATTGACTTCAGTTGGAGTTTTGGTAAGTTTAACACTTCTGTAAAACAAGATTAAACTTGGCACAGAGCTACTTGCAATTGTCAGAGCTTTCAGCCTCATTGGGTATTGTCTGTAATAGATCCTCAAATGCTGACTCTTTTCCTCCACTTCTTCAGACTGAATGGTTTGGTTTACCTGTTACAAGTCACTTTTCTTTTGTCGTAGTAACTCATGCCCATTTGGAGAGGTGGTGTCCAATTTCTTGAGTTTTGGGGCCAAACATATTTCAAGAAGGTCAAGGGCTACAGCCAGTACTTTGGGTCAGTCTCTCTGGGCTCTTATGGTCCATTTATGCCAATTATGTTGTGCAGAGCACCAAACATCCTTTGCTGGCAATTCCCCAGTGGTATGGTGCCAATTTACTCCACTCCCATGCCTCTCTCCCCAAAGCCTCTGCCTAGGGGCCATGCTGGGATGTGGAGCAGCATGTCAACAATTGGGTTGGGAGAGTGACTGGTGCACGCTACGTGTCAGCTATCCCCTGCTGGTGTGTGGTCTCTTGGGGAGCCTTGCCAGCTTGTGTAAGTTAGAGCAGCCACCAGGCTACTATAACCCACCCATGCCAAAGCAGTCAATCAGGGAGCTATAAAAGATTTCTGGTTCTTAGCTTCTCCCTTCCCCTGTTCTGTGTTGTCGTAGGTTGCAGTGATAGGGAAGGCAGCCATCTTTGCTAGATACTCCCTTTAGGCTCAGGCAGAGCCAGGCAAGCTCTTACTTGGCTCTTCCTGGAGTTTATACAGCCTACCAGGCAATGGAGCAGCCAGTGCTGCTTTCTCTTCCCTCCTCAGTAATGCAGTAGATGGCCTGTGTGGGAGTTGCTGAATAGCAGGGAAGGGGTGGCTCACATCAGAGCAGCAGGTAGTTGGGTAGGCCATGCCCCCTACTACATCCTGGGGGTTGATCCAAACACTTCAGTTAATTACTTGATGTCGCTCTGGAAATACACTTTCAATTTGTCAATGAATACAAATATTCTGACATAGTCATCGCTAAGGGAGGTTGAACACCCTGGTAAAGTAGTTTATCTGGGATTTTCAGGGTATAAATGGGCAACTTGTGACCCTTTCTGAACAGTTGTCTCTGTGTATGTAAACCTCAAGATTAGCAGTGGGACTTATTTATCCTCATTTGAGGAGTGAATAATCTTGTATTAGGTTGGCTGTCTGAGGTTCCATATAATACCCATGATTATGCTCGTTTTAATTAAAAACATTCCCAGCTGAAAGTGAATCACTGAAAACAAATGTCCCTAGATGCAGCACATTTTGCAGATACACAGGACCTGGGAGATAGTTTTGTGTGCAGTCATTTTAAGTGTGAAGTGGTTGGGGCAGTCATTGCTAATGCTACAAAAGGTGGTCTATTGTACATTCCTGTAAAACTCCAGGTTTTCACTGCAGCTGCACAGCTGGCTGAGCTTAAGGAAAACAAAACTGTTTTTCTGGTTTCTGGTTCTGTCTCTGTGATTACATGGTAGCTCTGCCTGGTGGAATGTCACTTCCCCACCTTCAAACTCTCTCCTTAAAATAGTGTGCATAAAATGTGTGTTTTCGAGTTCTGTCGTGGAGCATTGTTGTAAATTTAAAGTTGAACGTCAAAGCTTCAATTTGAAAGCTTTAAATAGAACCAAACTACCATTGACACATTATTGGCAGTTTCCCATAAACTGCACAAAGTCATGATGGCCTTTTCCACATTAGATACATATGGAACGCTAACCACTGTAGCATGCCTGTAACACACCTCTAGTCTACATGGAAACGTGCCCCCAATAGTGCTCAGTGTTTAAACTAAGAGTCCTAGGCTGTGTGGCTGCATACACTGCTGGCACATAGCACGAACTTACTATCTGCTTCCAGCCAAGGGTGGGAGAGGGAAGGAGAAGGGCCTTCATGGCTTACAACTTCCTTCTCTCTTTCTGTGTGTGGGAAATAAATGACTTCCTGAATTTCATCTTAAAACCGAAGAGTTGAATCTCTTGCCCCCATTTTCCTTCCTTCCCCCCCCCCATTCCTTCAGTACCACACATTTGTTGTTACCACCTGTGCATTTCACACACTCTCCCCACTCCCTTTTATCTTTCTTGTCTCTTCACTCCCATTCTGTTCCTCATCCCATTTATCTTTTCCCTTGCTGTCACTGTGATGCAGTGACTAAGAAATGGTGCCAGGGGATTTATGGGAGTTCCCTTAGGAATTCTGGGAGTTGTGAGCTCTTTTTCCTCAGTTCCTTTTAACTCTCTTACTGCTTGCGGAAGGCCTTTTGAAATTTCTCAGATGCCACTGCTTCAGGGAGCAGTACCAGGAACTGTAGACCTACTGGGCTGTCAATACTTGGGTGCAGTCCCATCAGTTTAGTTACCAGTGGTTTAGTACTCCAGTGCAGATACAGCCTAGGAGCTGGCAATTCAACATACCCACTCCAGGTGACTGTGTAACCAGAAATGTTGTATACTGTAGTTTTGAAATCCCTTAAAGTAGTAGAATATCTTAAATTTGACAGTTTTACATGTAAGTAAGATGGCTGCTGCAACTTGTTTTGAGGGGAAGGAACCCAGGCATTTGAAAGATCCTTGACAAAGTAAACAAGATTTTTCTCAGACAAATGCACACCTTAAACTATGTTCATCCTTTCCTCAAAAGATTAAGTCCTCAATATGGTGAGCCAAATTTGTCTCTAGTGAGTACAGTGACGCCAGGCATGAGTTTGACCTTCTGTATCTACAGAAAACAACTGAATAAGTACATGCTGTAATGGCTCCCTTTTTAAAGTTAGAGGGAAACAAACATTTCCATTGTACCTTGCTTGAGTCATCGTTCAGGCCCAGCATATTTTGAATCCTTAAACTATGGTTCATAAAGAATCTTCACCTGTCCACTTTTACCCCATATGACTTTAACATAGCTTTGGGGGTAGGGAGTGAGAATAAACATGGCTGGCTTCCAAGATCCAGTCTTTTTGTTGACTTGGAACATATTTTGCTAGGAGACGTACAGTTAAAATGTTCAATCGGTTTAGCAGAGTAATTGCTGTTGTGAAGACATTTGACAGATTTATGATTTTGGAAGTTGTCTTTCAGCTAGTGCTGAAATTAAAATTCAGAGGAACTCCAGGAATGAAATAAACCTATTTAATTTTTGAGTCAGCTTCTTAAATTTATAATTCTAAAATAGTAGTATCCAACAAACTGCCTTGTTTTCAGAGATGCTGATCATCCACAGCTCCCACTGAAGTCATCTTTGCTGAAAATTAGGCTATAGTTTTTTTGTTTTTTTTTTAATTTTTTTAAAAAAAGATCTGAGCTTCCTATTGCAGAGGGTAGAGAAATAACAGCAAAGAAGAGCAGGTAGCTGTTTAACTTGTGTTGAATAATCCTAATCAAAGAACAGTGAGTTGCTAAGAGAGGAAGCCAGATGAGATTTGAAGCACATTTCATTTGACTGCATTTGCAGGGAACTTTGTATTCATACAGGGCATGTTTAAGGGCATAATAAGTTGAGTTGTGCTATCTGTAGGAGATCCTCAAGTGACAAGTGCTAGCTACATAAATTCAAAATATTAGCTTCTACTGGATAAGAAATGACAGTGGTTCTTTCTCCAGACTTTAACTACCTTTGTTCTCCTTCATGAGAAGTTGTTTCTGGTTAAGAACACTTCTGAACTGTAGAGGACTGTTTCTGCTTCTACATCAAATCATTGTGCAGTGTGTAGGTACCTTAGAGTGATGCAGAGAGAATTTTGACACTTCACATCTGCTCTTTCAACTCTTGGCCTGAAAGAACAGGCATCTCCATATTTTTTTTTTTTTTTTCAGAACTCCAATATCTCAGAAAGGGATGCAGATGCAATATATAGTACAGATTGTTTGAGACATGTAGCCAGTTAAACTGGTTACTTAAACTGGAAGTGACTTCCCTAGCATCTCATTTTGCTCAGTTCTTTTCTGTGAATTTTTGTGATCTTGATTAGGACTGTGTATGTTCAGTGATCACTAATGAATGGTGCCAAGTGCTTTAGGCTGAGAGTGATGAGCTTAATAATAAGGACATGGGTGTGGCATGCAACCTACCTTGTGTATTCTACTGTGTGCCATTATCTTTCTCTTCCAGATGTTTCTTACTGTGTACCTCAGTAACAATGAACAACACTTCACAGAGGTGCCAATTACACCGGAAACCACTTGCAGAGATGTCGTGGAGCTGTGTAAAGAGCCTGGTGAGAGTGACTGCCACCTGGCTGAAGTGTGGTTTGGCTCAGGTATGAGAGATGCAGCTTTTGTGATCATTCGATATCCTTTGTTTGTTTGCTTTTCCTTTTTTTTATTACCATAGCACCTAGAGGCCAAGGCCGCATTGTGGTAAACATAGTCCCTGCCCTGAAGTGTTTACCATTTGCCTTTCTTTCCATTAATCTCTTCACTGGAAATATAAGCTATATATGCAAGGCTGTCTGGTGACTGGAGAATGTGACATCCTGCGGGTCTGGAGACTGAAGGCTGAGCAACTGAGAGGAGAAGGGATTTTAAATAGACAGTTTAATGCGTTTTGGGGGTTTATGTAATTCCAATGCCTCATGAACATTTTGGAGACATGATGACTGTTAAATGAAAAGGTGGGAGTTGAATTTTTAAGTCCTGAGAATTAACCATACTCATGCTCCAAGAGCCTGAAAAGGTTCTCCAGCAAAATCAGGGAAGATCAGACTTGGTATTCC
Organism: Lepidochelys kempii; assembly: GCF_965140285.1. Lineage (NCBI taxonomy): Eukaryota > Metazoa > Chordata > Testudines > Cheloniidae > Lepidochelys > Lepidochelys kempii. The sequence continues at coordinate 160,525,082 of NC_136382.1, forward strand.
TCATATTTCTAACCTTTAAAACACATTCTTTTATTATTATGGTTTTAAAACAAACAAACAAAAACAACCACATGCACCCAAAAAAGCTTCCAGGCCTTCATACATCATAAATAGGCCAAAAAAAAAAAGAAAAGAAAACACAAATTCAATTTTAAAAGTGACCTTCTAAGAAAGTATTTTTTATTGTATAATTCACTGATTGTACAACTTCATTTTAATCATCACGAAGTACAGAAAGAAAGACAAATGAAATCAAGTTCTTGGTTTGCTTTGTTACTTTGAATTCTTACATTTATTTTCCAAGTGGTGTTGTACAGCTCACTGGAAGAGAACTATGTATACGTGCTCTTTTCTAAGAAAGAGAGAACCTTGGAGTCTGCATGTCCGTTAGGATCTTGATATAGGCTCTCATCCTGAAAACACTTATGCACGTTTAATTGTCCGTTTGAGCTCAATGGGACTTTTCCACTGTGTTTTGCAGACTCAGGGCCATAAAACATACGGAGTTTTATTTGTAAAATCCAGTCATTAGCTGTATTGGTTGTACTCTGGAGAGAGACCCTTTAAAGACTAGGTAACAGACCAATGCACTTTCCCAGAAGAGAGATGCAGAAACAAGAAATAAAACAATTACCTGTGTGTGTGGTTTTATGTGTTACCCTATCCTTGTGATGTCTAAATGCTGTTTGTACAATTGTGTTTTTATAAGCCATATAAAAATAAACCTGGTATCTAGGGAGTATTCCCTTTTGTAAGGAGAAACAAGCGAAATTTGGTTTTGGGGGAAAAATTGAACTAATATCCGATATTCTTCTGGGAACATTTGTGTTTACTAATGGAATTTTGTATTCATTTTTCAACACAAGCATTTGCTTACCTTTGTACAAAACCAGTATTTACTGGTTGTAAATATAAAAGCTATCTGCATGTTTCAAATTGCATTGCCTAACAAATAATTTTAAACAAGGTGTAAATTTTTAACCAATTAGTTATGGTGGATTCTCCATCACTGACCATTTTAAAATCAAGAAATCCCACCCACCCCCGCCCCAAAAGATCTGTTCTAGGAATTTGAGACATTCCATGGCCTGTGTTATGGCCTAAGTTCACACAGGATGATCACAATGGCCCCTTGTGGCCTTGGAATCTATTAATCTGACTGAAAATGGTGTAAGGCAGAAAAAGATGCTTTGGTGCAGTATGAATTAGAAACACATTTAGAAAGGGATATATTTGATCCAAAACCGCTACTGTGCCACCAGTAGTGGCCAATTGCAGTTATTTCAAATGAATCACATTTTATCCTGTGAGAAAATTGCTGTTCAACTCTTCTCACCTTTAAGATGAGGCTGTGCAAAATGAGTCCACTTTATTTTGCAGAGATTTAGGAGCTAGACCGGGGTGGGCAAACTTTTTGGCCCAAGGGCCAGATCTGGGTGGGGAAATGGCTTGCAGGGCAGGGGGTTGGGGTGGGAGGGGGGTACAGTGTGCAGGAAGGGGCTCAGGGCAAGGTGTTGGGGCAGAGGAGGGGTGTGGGGTGTATGAGAGGGATCAGGGAAGGGGGTTAGAATGCAGGAGGGGTGTGCAGTGCAGGAGGGGACTCAGGGCAGGGAGTTGGGGTGTGGGATGCGGCTGGGGGCTCAGGGCAGGAAGTTGGGTGCAGGAGGGGTTCAGGCTCTGGCCCGGCGCCGCTAATCTGGAGCGTTACCGTTCCTGGCCAGTGGGAGCTTTGGGGGAGGTACCCACAGGCAAAAGCAGCGTGTGGAGCTCTCTCTCCCCCCCCCCCCATCCCTAGGGGCTGCAGGGACGTGGTGTGGCCGCTTCCCAGAGTGGTGCAGCGCCACAGGGTTGGCAATCCTGCAGGCCGGGTCCAAAGCCCCAAGGGGCCAGATCTGGCCCGCGGGCTGTAGTTTGTCCACCCCTGAGCTAGACAGTTTAGAAAAATTGCTTTCCGTGGCAGGCAGCTATATAAATATACAGTTATTAAAACTGTTAAGTGACTTAAACACGGAGACAGGCTCTTCCACTGCTGACGAAGAAACACAAGTTATGAGGCACATCTTGAAAAATGAGGGCTCTCCAAATTAAATTACTGGGGTACTCTTTGGGTATCACTTCCTCCTCCTCTTTTTTTTGTCTGGCCACAAGTTACAATAAACTTTTCTCTGGTTCAGGGGGTTTTGGCTCCTGTTCTTGGAGCCTATTAAATTTGCTGTGAATGTTGGCTAGTAGATTTGCTGGAAACTGACATAAGGGGCTCTTTCTGCAGGAGCTATACATGCTATCTCCACAGTGCTCCCATCCTCTTTTTGGTTTGAGAAATAGGAGGCCAAGCTTTTAATAAATTGTTATCCCCTGTGTGGCATCATATGCCCTGCTACTTGATCACTGGTTTTGGCCAGGAAAACTGTTTCTACTTCCTTAATTACCAAGAAAAGTAATTAAAAGGAAGGAGTATGTATGTTATGTGGCTTTTTGATGCAAGGAAAGAAGAAGTGAAAACAGAAGACTTCTGAATGATCCTCTTTGTCCTGTCCTTGGGTAGTTTGTGTTTTGATTTCTATTAGAACTCGAAAAATCTGTTTTGACCTTCCTTGAACTCACCAGTTAAGTGTTGACAGTATCCTCTTGTAAAGGGCATCTTCTTACTTTTGATTACTCAGTTCTGATTGAAGTATTGCCCAGTTTGCTAGGAATATGCCTCATCAGTCTTTTAAATATTCCTTGTTTAAGATGTGAATCTGACAGAGGTAACTTTTTTACATTGGGGTTTAGCAGATGAAGAGCTTTTCTAGCTGTCTAGACAAGTAACCGCTGGGAGACTGCTTTTTCTGTAACAGTGACCTAGTTGCTTATACTATAAATCTAATCTCTTCCGACAATGACTCCAGTAATTTTCCCTCCTAGATGGCTTCAACATAGCTGAGGAATTTTTCATTTAAAGAAACCCTTTTTATATTGTGGAAGAAGAAAGAAGTATTCAGATACTATTGTATCTGTGTCCCCTTTCAGTTTTATAAGGGGGCATTCATGCTTAACAGCATAAATGCCTTTAGTCTAAAATTAACATTTACCTCTTAAAGAAAAACTCTCTATTCAAGATGAAATACTTCCTGACTTAAATCATTTTCCTCTCAGCCTTATCTTTGCCTTGAATTTAAAAAATGCAGATTGTAAATCCAGTAGCAACAAAAAATTGCCTCCATCATTGTAACATTTACTTGTATGTTATATCACATCATTCACCCTCTATTTGCTCTTGCCTTCTGAATGTAAGCTGTTCAGGTCAGGGACTGTCTTTTTCCTATGGTTTGTACAGCACCCAGGGCAAGGAGGCCTTGATCCTGATTGGGGCCCTTTAGGTGCTGCCATAATATATACATTTATAAATAATAGTGGAAGTTCCACATATGTGGAATTTACTGTTGTATCGCAGACATTGTCTATGCTCAGGGAAAAAAAACTGTTTACATAACAAGTTATTAATATATTGTTGTAAAAAGCCTAGTATAGACTAGGCAAGTTGTAGCCTTACGTTGACCAGCTCTATCAAGATGAATCCTAAACTCAAGTAAGCCTCAGCTGGGTACATTGAGGTAAAACTACAGCTTGTTGTGTCTATGCTAGGATTTTACATTGCTAACTCATTGTAAACACAAGCCGATTTTACCTAGTGTGGATGAGGCTTCAGACAATGCTGCTATTCTTATTTATTCTTTAAATAATAAAAACCACATAAATGGGTAAGTATCTAGGAGAATTAAAAATAAATAAATCCTGGCTCATGTGCAAAGACAGAAGGCCCCTAAGTCAATCTAAGTACTTTCCACCTCTAAACCCCAAGACATGAAAGAGTGGTCAAATTGCAAGAGAAAAATATGCTGGGGAGGGAGAGAAGTAGTATACACAAAGGTAATCCACTGGGGCAAAGATTGGTCACTCTAAAAATCCTGTAGGAGTCAAACGGCCAAAGAATGATGGATTTGAAGCTTTTTTTTTTTTTTTAATTAAAAAGGCCTGATTTCTGGTTGTGGAAGCTGGGAGCAGGAATGGAAAAAAAATAATTTATGCATAACTTTATTTTAGCTTAAATAGGTAGATTAAAAATGTAGAAGAATTAGCAACCTCTTGGATACTTGCCCCATGAACTCTGACTTCCCATTGCCACCGTCTCCTCCTCCTTTGTTTTCTCTCTGAGGCACGAATCCGAGATGTTAAGTGTTTGGCCTTTTCAGAATCATCAAAAATTAAGCCTGGCGTCATCCAAAATGCATATGATCTAACAGGAAATAAAATTGGCAACAAATTCTGCTTTCAGAGGTATTGTGCCAGATCAGTGGCTGATGTAAATCAGCATAACTACACTGAAGTCAATAGAGCTTGGCTAACGTACGCTGTCTGAAGATTAGGCCCAACAGCTTTTACCTGTGAGCATGAGTAGCTTGGGGCACATCAGGAAAAGATGGATGAACTGGCCACCACAGTAAAGCCTTTGTCTCTTGTCGCTTTATTGCTTTTGTTGTAGGATCCTCTCCACCCAGACAGGGCATAGAAGAGACCTCATTAGAGTCCAATAATATATATGTATTTTGAGTTGTGTGCACCTTTAAAATTCAAAGGTTATTAGGAAGATTTTAATATATTAAAGGGTTTCAAAAACTTTCTCTTATTGATATAAGCTCTTAAGGGTTGAATGGTGTTTTAGCTATGGATTTAGGCAGATAGTTTAAAGCATACAAGCTTGCAAATTTTGACCTGGGTTGTTTTTATCCTGAAAAACACTACTTGAATACTTAACCCAAAAGTCTTTGCCTGAGCTTGAGTGCCTAAAGCTGCAGTCAAGCAGTGAGTCACCATCTATTGGTATAATTAAGGGAAGAAGAATCCTTTCTTTGGCCACCCTTTCTTTTTTTGGCCACTAACCCTAATTCACAGCAGTATTGGTAGCAAAAGCATCTTCATATGATTGGCCTCCTGCCAGTCCTTTGGTTGCCATTTTAAAGGAATGGAGAAATAGTATCATCTGAGGTACCATGGAATTGGAGGAAAAGCAACTTAAAATTGGTTCCTTGAAATGTTAAAAAGATCAAATGATTTCAAAATATAGCACTAGCCTGCTATAGACCAAAGCTATAGACCATCTGTTGGCAACCACTTGAGTTGCAGCATTGCCTGGGAGGCCAATTTGCACACTCCTCTTTCATAGCACCAGATTTTTGTGGGTTACTTCCTTTGTTTTTAGAGGTGTGAATGCATTTTCAGGAACGCACTCTGTACAACTCCTATGTTTACATGTTATTGTGTCAGTTAATAAAGTTTTGGGGATTTTTCTCCCACCCACTCCAGTGTTTATGGTGAGTGTTTGTGAGGCATGAAAAGCATTGGTGGGATATGAAAGAGATCTTACTGTATTGGCGTTCTGCTTTTTCAGAGCGCCCTGTAGCTGATAATGAGCGGATGTTGGATATTCTGCAGCACTTTGATGTCCAGAGAAACGAGGTTCGTTTCTTCCTTCGCCATGAACGTCCCCCTAGTCGGGAAACAGGTATGTGGTGATCTGAATTGCTCAAATCTGACTTAAAAGAAAAAACTAATTTCAGGCATTCTTAAGGTTAGGTTAACTGTTGCATGTCTGATGACTACAGTCTCTCTAGCAGAGAGCCGGGATCCTCGGGGGCAGTGTTTGGTCTGACCTTCGTTTTGCCTGCAAGAAAATGCTACTGCCAAAAAACTTAGACTCACTACGTACACGAAATATGACTTCTATTAAGTTTCAGGCAGAACTGGGCTGGTTTAATTTGTTTCCTCCTCTTTTCCCCTCCCCCACCCCCAGGCCCCCAATTCTTGTATGATCTAGAGAAACCCATATTTGCCAAACTACTTTCTATCTCCGTGAATTTTATACAGCTATCCATCACCATGGTATGTGAGAGCGTTCAGTGTTAAATAGATTGGCAGTAGCTAAGTCCCTACAGAACTTCAGTATTCCCCCAAGTAATATCTGCACCCTAACCCTATATTATAGTTACTGTGACTGTTGCCCATTTCCTCCTCCATTTGTTTATAATCTGTATTCTATGGGTTTTACCTGGAGAATATTTTACTGCTGTGTTGCCGAATTAGTAAACATTATTTGGCAAATTTAAAAGATGTAATATTTTACCCTTTCCAGCTGTTTATAAGCCTGTACATGTTTTGGTGGTCAAATGCAATGCACTTGTCTGTCACATTCTTAGAATGTGATAATTAATATTGCTTTGTGATTCTAATTGATAAAGCATATAAAAGCACACATCATTCGGTTTACATAATAATGTTCATAATCATCCGAATTCTCTCCTGTAGAGCCTTTAAGATGTTTACTTTTAAATGAATGTGAAGTGATGGTTTGGGGGTGGTTTTTTTGCCATTTGGTCTTCAGATTTTTTGTAATACCATCTCTCAGTTGCTAAAAGTGTTTTATGTACATTAAAGTCCATATGATCTAAACTAGGTAAGCAAATCTTGAAGCTCAAGAAATTTCATATTGATGATAGAATGAGGAGAATGAAAAGCTTATTCTAGACCACATTTATCTAGTAAGACCCTTCCTCCACAACTTACGTGGCTGGGCATAGTTGTTAATCCAAATGAATCAGGATTCAGAGCAGAGGAGGGTGGTGTCTGTCTGACTTCAGTTGGCCTTAACTTGGCCAGATGCTGTATCCATATAGAAGCAAGCACATAGGCAAGAACGCTGCCACATTTAATAAGTCTTCCAGTACCAAGCTCTCAGAGTGGACATAATGTTAGTTTGCAAAATGCTGCATCAAGATGGCTTCTTCCTTCAGCATACTGGGGGCATAGGGTGAGGCATGATATTGGCACTTGGTCTCTGTGTCTTTAGTATGTAAACATTTTGGTAGAATTGAACAAGCTTATAGTTTTTAGGTAAAGACGCGTCCTGATAATTCTTATGGCAGTAAATGTATTGGATTGAGCTAAACCTGGAGACAGATCCAGTGTAAAATAAGTATTTTTTCCCTACAAGTGTAAGTATCTAGCCAAAGATTCAAATGGTAAATATTAATATTTTAGGCAATTCCCAGTGACACTAATTAAAAAGCAACGTCCGAATATCATTCCAAAATGTTTTGGTTCACTGCGTTTTGGTCTAGATCATACCCTATACAGGCATTACCTGTGTATGGGCCAGGCTACTTCAGGTTTCATCTCCTGGAGTTTGTCACATTCATTCAGGTTAGCAGAATAGTATATGGTATGTGAGCCCTTGACTTTTAAGTATATAGGGACAATTGCCTAAGATGTTTGCTGACTGAGGGAGAAAATATTGAACCTACTTATTTGGGTCTTCTGAGGGCTTGAGTGCTTTTGTGGTATACAACCGTTTAAAACCATCTTACCTTTCAAAAATAAATGTTGACATTAGGTCACCATAATAAAAAAAAAATCTTTGTGATTAGAGATGAAAATAACCCATATCAGTAAAATGTTTTAGTCATTGTATGAAAATAACCACCCCCCTGTATCATATCCCTCCGCCCTCACCCCCCAAAGTCATGGGGTGAAATTCTTGTCACAATGAAGTGATGGGGGGGCAGGCGCGGGGCGGCAGGTGTTGGCCGTAGACTTAAATGGGGACAGGATTTCATCACATTTATCACCCTAGTAAGTGTGCTACAAAGTGAGACTTCTACCTGAATTCTTGTTTAAAAAATAAATGCCTCTCTGGTCAGAAGAGTGACTTGGGTTATCAAATGATCTTAAATAACTTCTTTTTATTTTATTTTTTTAATAGCATGTAGATGATTTGGCATTCACAATAATGTGACCTTTTGACTTTTTTCAATTTTTGCCAAGACAAACCACCAGGTACACATATCATCCCTGCACCAGAGTAGAGAATAAACTCCCTCTGTTATTGTTTTGGCTGACTGGGCTGCATTTTTGAATTCTCCTCTGTCTGCCCATGTGAAGTACAGATGTCCAGTAGTGAGAATGAAGTGTCCTCTTTTACTGTTGAAACAGTCAACCCCTTTGCTTATGAGATAAGGAGAGTGAGTTCATGCAGATGATTTTCCTGGCCGAGTGCTAGATTTAATTTTCATTTAGGATTTGACTGTTTTAATTTCCATGAAAAGAGAAGTAAGACCTGTGTTGTAGTGCTCTCCATATCACCAATGGTGGGAATAACCTTGTAACAGCCCATTTAGTAAAACATCCATGGTCTGCAGTTAAGTTTATTTTAGTGTTGATAAAGGTAAGAAGAAAACCAGAAAGTCTCTCAAAATCTAGACTGAAAGAAAATGCACTCCCTCTCCTTTGCAAAGAACGTTGTGTGTAAAGGGAGCAGTACAAATATTTCAAGTGTTACATTCTCCTTGACTGGTGTGTGTGTGTTAATCTAGGGAGTGGACCGAGACCACAGGATCTGAGCTTAAAGAGAAATGGTGTAAAAGTGGCTGCTGATCGACGATTAGAAAATGGGGTAAGCATTCAGTTAAAGTCTCTCTAATTCAGTTAAGCAGAGCCTTTCATTCTGAGTCACTGGTGCAAATCCAAACCCGGCAGACAAAGGCAGATATTTTGCTGGATCTTTGGTGGCCGCTCTGGAAATATGCGGTCAGTCCACTCCACAAAAACACTATCACAATTGACACCCTTGTTGGCAGTCTCTGTAGAGATGTTAAGAACTGGAAAGGAATAGACTGAACTACCCAGTTCCTATATATCATCCCCACTAGGTTGAAACACAGTGGCAAAGGCAGTCTGAGGAAGCTTGCACTAGTGTGTACCTGTTCTGTGGCCAAGCAGAGCACTTCAGTCTCAGTACTGTCAATCAGATTCCTGCATCAGCATTAGATCTGCAGAATGATAGTTCTCTTAACAAACACCCAATAAGCAGAAGGAAAGGATAAATTTCCTTTATCCTTTGTTAGTTTATTGCTTATTTTTCCCAAATATTGCTAAAAGGTTGTTCATCTTGGTTCTGTGCTTCTCGTTGAGCTCAACTAGATCAGTTTCTTAGGAGTTGAAACCACTGCCACCTTAACTGCAAGTTCCCAAATCCAGGTTTAGCGTGTGCCAGTTACATAATGTGGTGATTGGGCCAACTTCAAATTGTGACTTAAACTCTGATTCCAGAAAACAAATTGATCTTAGACTGCTTTGTAGGATGACTTCTCTGTGCTCAGGGATCCATCCTGCAAGGTGCTGTGAATCCATCAAAGCACTTAGTTCATGCTGATCTTAATCCAGATGGGTTCTTATAAAATATTTTGAATACATATACGTTGTGCTATTTTGATTTCAATGGGCTATTCACCCAGTGCTTTGCTGGGTTGGGGCTAGAGTGCTCAGTACCTTACAAGCTTGTACAGTACCATTATACCAGTGGTTCTCAACTTCTTTACCATTACGGGCCACATATGCAGCTCTTTGTATTTTTGTGTGGATGAGGCCCACATAAAACCACAATATATGTACTACCTGTATGACCCTGAGGAAGTCACATGGGCTGCAGCTGTGTGCTGACTGGTCTGCAAGCAGCCCACGGGCCACTGGTTGAGAACTGCTGCTTTATATGCTCTCTTGAAAGATGACCAAACAGGCCAGGTATTTCGTAATAGATCCACAGTGGCATCAGTCTTTTTATTTAAAAAAAACAAACCAACCAACAAAAAACTTTTTTAAAAGGGATCCTCTGGGATGAATTGTAAATGCATGACACTGGTAGATAAATTTGACTCAATATATTCTTTTTAAAAGCCTTTATTCTTTAATAACTGAACAGAACACATATTTTCAAAGTCTGAAAACATTAGATTTGACATATTTTGGATTTTCATCTGCAGATCAGTGTTCCCAGAATGGATATGACTCTGGCTGAACTGCAGGAAATGGCATCACGCCAACAGCAACAAATTGAGGCTCAACAACAGATGTTGGCTAACAAGGTACACTTGAAATATGTTTGTTTACAGTCCAGGAACAAAAGATCAGCAGAGTCCTTTTTCCTCCCCTTCCACACACCCACCCACCCACCCCCGCCCCTTTTTCTGAGTACTCTCAGTACGCCGGCTCCCTTTTGTACATTTGGACAATAATCTCAATAAGTGTTCCGTTCCTACCAGTATTTTCTGGTCAGGGGTTTATCTCCAACATTGTAAATAGCCAACAGTTTTAAAATAAAATGCTGATTAAATCAATCGCACAGCTTGCTCAGATGATAGAGCATAACACCAATGTTGTAATTCATTGTAGTGGCTCTGCCAACCCCATTTTGCTCTGTATAGTCACCAGCTATTCACTGGATTTCATCAGTGAACCATGCTTTTGTCTCTTGGTGTAATACTCTCCTGTAACTATCTTGCTTTTTCATTATAGAGTTCAACATGTCTGGCTTCCTAGGGCAGCCATCTGGAAAAGATGGGCTGGCTGTAGTGATAAAAAGGAACTAGAAACGTCTTTACAGACTAAGTCCTCAGTTCCTGTTCAACAAAACTAGTGAGGGAACAACGGGAACTAGTGAATCAACAAAAATCATTCTGAACACTCGTGTGCAAAATCAGGGTGCAAACATTGTATTTGATTCAGGGATCATTCAGACATACTGCTCTTGAGAATGTCCCAATCAGTTGATGAGCCGTTGTCTGTGAACCCATCACATGGTGGCCTATCCTGACGTGTTTCCTGTTATCAGGTTTCTCCAGTTTCCTGTGCTTTGGAGAGTGCTGTACTGGAGAAGAAGGGCTGTATTGGCACTCCTGAGCCGATTGTCTCATCCCAACATTCTTTCTCTGCTAGTAACCCTGCCTCCCTTTGCTGTCACGTCACCACTGGCCTGTCTTTGTCTGCCATAGCTGTGATTGGAGTAGGACCAGCATGGACCAGAGAGCAGCTTTGTGCCTATAGGGCTAGACTGGGAGGTTAGGAGGGTGGAGAGTGGGATGCTTCTGGGAGAGGGAATAAAGAGTGGACTATGACAATAGGCAGGGAATGTGGGAGGGCAGAGTTTCCTTGGCTTACATCCCTCATTTTATTATCTGAATCAGCAGACTGGTCTGTAGAATTCTACAGGTTAATGCATGAAAAGTTTAAATATGGGTACTGAAACTCTTGATTCTCCATACCAATTGTAAGGTTACTGGAATTTCAGTAAGTCTTACTCAGTTGGGTGCTGAAAGCCAGTTTCATAACTCAGCTAGAGCAAATCCGAAGTGGTATAATAGCTTTTGATACCAAATCTTGCACATTTAAAAAATATCCACTGAGACTTAGTCTGAATTTGTTTGCATTTGGCAGTACAAGGTGGTGTGGAATATCACATGTAAGCACACATCAGGGATATAGTGACTGGAAGCACTGTCATATTAACATATGTCATGGTCAGCTCCAAACTGAATCTAACTCTAACAAGTGACTGGGATTTTACTCTTGAAGTTAACACTGCCAACAAACACCTACTTTGCTTGGGTAAATTAGTCAGGGGCAAAGCTTTGTGTCCCTAATCCCGCCAGATTAGCGATAAGAATGTCCTGTGTTATCAAGAATGAATCGCTGTTAGGCTAAACTCACCTGGTTATATAAACACTTAACAACTATGAATAACCAGCCAAAAAATAAAGGGGAATAGCCGATAGTGTTAGAAATAGCAATAAATCTAAATCAGGATGACATCTGCAAGAACAAAAATAGTAAATTCTTATTGCAAAGGAAATCAAACAGGAAAAACTGGATGTACACAGTTTCTCAATCTGCCCTGTGGTTGTCTTCCAGCATCTGCATAAATAATCTGGATGACCATCCATCAGGCAGGTTTTCTATGTGGCCTGCACCTTGCAAAAGAAGAATTTGTTTCAACTGGGATGCCTCTCTTTCCTGGAGGATTATTAGGAAGTCCAAGTTGTTCACACACCCAGTCTTTTCACCATTCCTGCTGAGTTACTCCTTTCATTTGTTCTCAAGGCCACCTTCCAGCTGAATCCTATCAGATCATCTCTGAAGAAAATAAACCAATTTATGCTTTTCTAGAGCAGTGATTTTCAACATGGGGTCCACAGACTGCCTGAGACTTCCAAAGGGGTCCATACTGCCATTTGCCCCTTTTTAAGGGGTCCACAAATGAAAAAAGGTTGAAAACCACTGTTCTAGAGTGAGGCTGTGATGTTTACTAGTTGGTATTCCCGAGCACGTGGGGGAAAACACCAAACTGATGCAACATAGGATACTGCAGGTGCTACTTGGGTTAACTATGAAAGTGACCCACGTGGCCCTTTTTTCTTCAAGATCATTAAAGACCAATATTTTCAAACATGACTAGTGATTTTGGGTGCCTCAAATTCTGCCCAATTTGAGATGCCTTAAAGGGGCCTGGGTGTGTGTGTGAGGTTTGTTTGTTTCCAAAAAGTGCTGAGCACCCACCCCAAAACACTGGTCATCTTTGAAAATCTGGGCCATGATATTTTGATGGGGTGCTTGAATAACCCCTGGTAACTATATATTCTCCATTAACTGCTGGAACAAACTACCAAGGGAAGCAGTGGCATCTCCGTGTCCTGAAGTCTTTAAATCAAGACTGCGTGCCTTTCTGGAAGGACTTAGTCAAACACAAGCTATTGGGCTCAATATAGGGTAACTGGGTAAAATCTCTTAGCCTGTCACATACAGGAGATCAGACTAGATGATATAATGGTCCCTCTGCCTTTAATCCAATTGTTCATAGAGTCATACATTTTAAGATATGGAGATGCTTTTCTAGTGCAGCATCAATGGTACTCTGTCTCTCCAAGAGTTCTAAACCAAATGCACCTTTCCTGCCAAGGCTGTCATTGGAGAATTGATGTGGCCAGTTCAGCACATGGATTCTATGCTGTGTGCTTCTCTCTTGGAAAGACTTCACAACCCACTTCTGTAAGCAAAGCCAGTCACCTTTGTTGTAGTAGCTGTGATCATTACTTTCCTGATTTGAGACGTCTGACATCTGATTATGGGATAGAACCTTAATATGCAATACGTGACATGATACTTTGTCTCTTAAGACTACTACATCTGAGATTATATCCATCAGTACATTACCTTGATCAAGCATATAACCTATTCAAAAATTAATTGCTAAATTGCTTCCTGTCTCTACCTGCAGGAGCAGCGTTTGAAATTCCTGAAACAGCAGGATCAGCGACAGCAACAGCAAGCTGCTGAAAAGGAAAAACTTAAGCGACTAAAGGAAATTGCTGAGAATCAGGAAGCCAAGTTGAAGAAAGTGAGAGCACTCAAAGGCCATGTGGAGCAGAAAAGACTCAGCAATGGAAAACTCGGTGAGCCGCTTTAGAGAGGACATATTGGGGGTGGGGGGAGAGAGTTGTTGTCTGAAATAGCTCATAAAACATTCTTGGACAGTGGAACTTCCATTTTAAAATTTAAAGCTTTTCAGTTAAAATGTTCCTGTGCAGAGTCAATCAACTGAATGTTTTGAAAAATCTGAAAAATATTATTAAAATATCTGTTAGGTGATCCCTTTGATCTCCCTGCAAATGGTGGGTTGATGCTTAAAGTACATTTTTCTATCTTTTTGTCCAATTTCATTTTAAATGTCCAAACAATGTTTCTACCACATCCCTAGGGAAACTCTATTCTTCAGCCTAGTATAGTGTTTTTAACTTCATCCTAGTTAAACTTCCTTTGAATCACATTTAAATTTTTTTTTTTTTCCATCCTTGATATTCGCAACCTTTAAATATTTAGACTGTTACATCCTCCTCCTTTAATCATCCCTGACAAAAGCTCTGCATGCTGCATGGCATACTATCCCTACTGCCTTTTGAACAGGAGCTGGCTTCTTAGACTCTAGTTTATTTTTTTGCAATACTACTTTTGTGATTATCTTGCCACCAAATAGTTTTTTGGGGTGTCGCATCTTGGCCAGTTGATCATAGTGTCACATGCTTGCTTCAAATTTCATATGAGTTCAAATATTTTCTTTCCCCTTCTATATAATAGTATTGTGCAAAGAGGCTTTTTTACAGCAAAGTTGAAAGAAAAATAGTCTTATTCATGTCAAAAACACACATGGTGCTTTACAGATATAAATTAAAGCAAGGCCCCAGGCTTGAGCAGCTTACAGTATAACTCAAAGATAATGCAATGAGCAGACATCAGATAATGAGTGGAAGGTAGTAATGGGTCAACAAAATAAGCAAAGTTGGGAAACTGTTGGGAGAATATATGTTATAGGTGACAGTATGTTTATGCCTGCTTCTGTAATTTTCACTCCATGCATCTGAAGAACTGAGGTTGTATTTTTTTTTTTTTTTTTTTTTTTTTTTTAACCCACGAAAGCTTATGCCCAAATAAATCTTAGTCTTTCAGATGCCACCGGACTACTCGTTGTTTTTGTGGATACAGACTAACACTGCTACCCCTCTGATACTTGGCAGTCCTTTTAGTTGTCATGTCTCATTAACTACTTATAAGACATACAATATTAATTAAAGTTTAACACAATGGGTTCAGACAGTAGAAATTCCTGATTTGGAGTGTCTCGATAGAATGCTATTTGTGATAAGCTTGTAAGTCCATTCAGAGATCCCAAGAGATTTGATGACATATTGAATAACTTGGATATATACTCAGTCATTCATACTATCTAACGATAAGACTCTGCATATTGTAAAAGCACCTACCTGAGTGTTACGGGGTTAATTTCCTTGAGCAGTTCTTGCATGATGCTGGAGTTAGCTTCCTCCTGGTAACTCAGCCTGATAAGTTTGCATTCAAATGATCAAAGCAATATTTATTTTGGTTGTTTCTCACCAATGCATTTGATGCACAGAATTAATGTTAAATTTGGGATTTACTGGAACTAACTTTCCTTACTATGTATTTTGCAAAGACCCAGAAAACAAATTAACTTTAGTCTAAGAAGCACCTATAAAGGATATTTGTGTCCAATTGATTTGTAACTGCCTGTTGTAGACCTGGCTCCAGCACTGTGCTGAAGAACTGCAGGGTGTTCTCTGTTCCCTTAACTGCTGCCTTGGATGCAACCCACGTTTGGTTCTTTCTCAGATGCAGCTATTGTGCTTTCTTCCTTTCTAGTGGAAGAAATTGAACAGATGAACAGTTTGTTCCAGCAAAAGCAGCGAGAGCTGGTACTGGCTGTGTCAAAGGTAGAGGAACTTACCAGACAACTGGAGATGCTGAAGAATGGCCGGATTGATGGTTACCATGACAACCAGTCTGCTGTAGCTGAGCTTGACCGACTGTACAAGGAGCTGCAGGTGATGGCAAATCTGCTTTGTAAATGAAAACTTTCAATAATGGCTAAAAGTTGGTAGGTCCGCTACTTGTCTTAAAAATACAGCACATTTCTATTCCTCCAAAGCCATAGAGCTGCATGAGATGTACATAGTCTTCAGTATTGTGAGAGCAGCATATCTATCCTATTCAAGATAACAGGTGGAATATACTGTATTGAACAGGTTGTATATATTGTTAAAGCAAAATTGACTAATCAACAGATTGTTATGGGGGGGGGGGGGAAAAAGTAACCTCAATTTGTGTGTATGACTTTACCTTTTAGAATTCTGTTTATTTCCTCAAGTGCCTCCTGGTCTTCATCCTGAATGCTGATCTGTTTTTTGTTCTTGGTTTGTTCCCCCCTTTTGAATATATTTAGTTGAGGAACAAACTGAACCAGGAGCAGAATGCCAAGCTGCAGCAACAGAGGGAGTGTTTAAACAAGCGCAACTCAGAGGTGGCAGTTATGGATAAGCGTGTTAATGAGCTGAGAGATCGACTGTGGAAGAAGAAGGCAGCACTGCAACAGAAGGAGAATGTACCGGTAAGGGCTGGATAGTTGATGATAATCCTGTTTAGTTTGCTGCCCAAACAATATTAAGTCAAGACCCTGCTTGTGGGGAAGGCTGTTCTTCTCTCACCCTTGGTGGTGATAGTCTTGTATTATTAAAGTGCTTTTCATGCTGCGTTGGTGTTAACCTACTTAGTGTTCATAGGCAAGAGCTTTTTTTATGCTGCTGTTAGATAGCCCTGGTATATTTACTTGGACTGTAAAGAAACCTTACTTTTAATAAGAGAATGCTACTGCTTTTTTATGCCTCTTTCCTGACTCCTGTGGTGTGTACTGCCATATTCAATTATTTTTACTTGCATTCTTTATTTAGATTTCTTCAGATGGGAATCTACCCCAGCAAGTGGTATCTGCCCCAAGTCGCGTGGCAGCGGTAGGTCCTTATATCCAATCCTCCACCATGCCACGTGTTGCGTCCAGGCCTGAACTTCTAGTGAAACCTGCATTTCCAGAGGGGATCCCAACTTTGCAGGCACCTGATGGTCCACTGAAAACACAAACTCTGCCGAATATGAGAGCTGCAGGTGTTTCTCAAGCTAAAGCTTCTGCTGGTAATTTATCTAATTCTCAGTTTCTATTAAATTCCTTCCACAAAAGCTGCTTTTTTTTTTTTTAAACTTTCATCTTCTTCTATTCTCTCTGTCTTTACATTAGCACCCCAAACAGTATTACAACTAGATTAAAATGACTCTGTTGGTTAGCGATTTTCCTGCCATTACAGAGAAGGAGACCAATTCAGCATCTGTGTACCCTAGCAGATTGGTGGGAATCCTGAAGATGTTAAACTCAGTAATGAAGCAATCCAAGATCCTTTATCACGCATTTGGGGAATAAAACCTGTAACACTGGCTTTACTATAAATGTTCAGTCATTGGTGGGGTGGAGGGGAAACAGGCTGACCTTTGGTGGCAAATTGCTGATCATAGGATGAGTATGAGCCACCAATGTGATATGGCCGTGAGAAAAAAGCTAATGCGGTCTTGGGATGCATCAGGCGAGGTATTTCCAGTAGAGATAAGGAGGTTTTAGTACCGTTATACAAGGCACTGGTGAGACCTCACCTGGAATACTGTATGCAGTTCTGGTCTCCCATGTTTAAGGATGAATTCAAATTGGAACAGGTACAGAGAAGGGCTACTAGGATGATCCAAGGAATGGAAAACTTGTCTTATGAAAGGAGACTCAAGGAGCTTGGCTTGTTTAGCCTAACTAAAAGAAGGTTGAGGAGAGATATGATTGCTCTCTATAAATATATCAGAGGGATAAATACCGGAGAGGGAGAGGAATTATTTAAGCTCAGTACCAACGTGGACACAAGAACAAATGGATATAAAACTGGTCATTGGGAAGTTTAGACTTGAAATTAGACGAAGCTTTCTAACCATCAGAAGAGTGAAGTTTTGGAATAGCCTTCCGAGGGAAGCAGTGAGGGCAAAAGATCTATCTGGCTTTAAGATTAAACTCGATAAGTTTATGGAGGAGATGGTATGATGGGATAACATGATTTTGGCAATTAATTGATCTTGAAATATTCATGGTAAATGGGCCCAATGGCCTGTGATGGGATGTTAGATGGGGTGGGATCTGAGTTACTACAGAGAATAGTTTCCTGGGTATCTGGCTGATGAATCTTGCCCATATGCTCAGGGTTTAGCTGATCGCCATATTTGGGGTCGGGAAGGGATTGGAAGAGGCCCTGGAGGTTTTTTGCCTTCCTCTGTAGCATGGGGCACGGGTCACTTTCTGGAGGATTCTCTGCTCCTTGAAAGTCTTTAAACCACGATTTGAGGACTTCAATCGCGCAGACATAGGTGAGAAGTTTTTCGCAGGAGTGGTGGGTGAAATTCTGTGGCCTGCGTTGTGCAGGAGGTCAGACTAGATGATCATAATGGTCCCTTCTGACCTAAATAGCTATGAATCTATGTAGGGAGCAACAGTTTGGTCTTGGTTACTGGTCTTGGTTACTCCTGCTGGTGTAAAAGGAGTGCTTGTGGGCTTGGCATGTTTTTTCCATGCAATTCTTGCCATGAAATGACATTTGCTTTACCTCTAATCAGTCAATGTGGAAAAATTGAGAGATGTAAAAACATCCTTTGTGCTTTCACAGGGACACAAGACCCCTGAGAGAGAAATGCATAAGAGAAACCCAACATATCACAAAAGGGGGAAAGAGGCTGAATTGTGCAGTACTCATTGCTCCTCTTCTTCATTCCTTCCCCATCACTAATATTTAAGAAGTAGTCATTGCACAGAGATGGTGCAAATGTCCTTCAGTGCTCAGCAAATATTTTGGAAGTAGAGACTAAAATTGCTGGAGTGGAACTCAAGCCTTGGTGTAATAGGGACTCTCACCTCTTGAGTGCCTCTTGCTGCTTTCAGGGGTGACAAGTCCAACAATGCTATTTATCTACCCTCATTAGGGTCTTCAGCCCTAGCTCTGGGCCCTTTAAATTCAGCTCTTTACTTGGACTTCCAAACAAGCCTTGTCTCTTTCTGAGGGTTTACACCACTTCACCAGTGGGGGAACCTGGGCCTGCCCACTACTCTGGGCTCCAACCCCTGAACCCTATAACCACAGCCACATACTGCTCATTTCAATTTGTTGCTGCTACTTCCCTGGGCCTCCTCCCACCTGGCCCCTTTATCTTAGGGGTTAAAGTTCTCAGGACCTCTTGTTCCCAGCTTCAGCAAATGCAGACACTACCAAATTCTAGTAGTCCCTCAAGCTCCTGTGGCCAGAGAAGAACACCCTGCCGTTTCTCTCTGGTCCCAGCAAGGAACTGACTCACTAAGGCAAGGCCCCGCAACTCCCATTTATCTGAGCCTGCTGGGCTCGGATTGGCTGCTTCTGTACAGCCTCTCTAGGCAACCCTGGAGGACCCACCTTGGTTGCCCCATTCCTGGGGTTATGTGTAGTAGGACCATGGGGCCTCCAGTAGGAGGCCACGAAGGATCTGGTACATAGCATCACACTTGGCCATAGTGAAACCTAAATTTTAATCACCAGAGCTCTCTGTCCTATATCCCCCTTTGATTCCCTTCTCTTGAACCTATGACCTCGCTCCTGCCCCTGTTTTCTCATTTGTTGACCCCGGGAATCAGCTGATCCCTGGTTCCATGGCTTCTTGATTGAAGGGGAGTGGGCTTTTAATTTTAGACAGCAAATAGGTTGCTAACCTTACTTTCTATAGTGAAACCTTGCTATGTGTAGTGCTGTGCTGCTTCTGCATGAGATTGACTCACTCTAGTTATATTTTATCTCTAGCATGGTCATAGTCACTGGTTACCAAGAGGTACTATTTCTGATCTTTTAGTTCAGAACAGAAATTGTCTTAAAAGTTTGTCCTCTGTTATTAAAGTAGAAATCCAGTTCAAATATTATTAGAAGGGTGTTATCTTGCAAATACATAGTGAAACTGTTTACTTCTACAATATTGAAACTAAGAACAAGATCTGTGCATCAGCTTAATTGTTTTTGAAGTAGACTTTATATCTGCTCTAGTGAATTTAAAGAGCATCCCTCTCTAATTCAGTGTCTGTTTGCACACTGAATATACAGATTATTTTTCTGTTGTTTTGGATGTCACTAGCTGGATTTACTACTACTTTAATGCATCATATTTTTCTGTAGTTTGCATTAAATCCCTCTTCCTTCCCTCCTCCCCCGCCACCCCAGTTTCTTGTTTTACAGACTATATTTTATTAGCTAAGAAAAGTTGCATACCAACCAGGAGCATGCCAGTGAAAACACCAGTCTAGGGGATTTTGCCTAAAAAAGTTACAATCCCAAAATGCAGACAAATACCGACATTAGTGAGCTTCACTGCTGTGGGAAATATAAAAGTTGGGTTAACTTTTTATGTTGTAATTAAAGGCAAAATGTGTCCAAGCCTTGCAATGGATTCTTAAAAAGCCTGAGGAATCTAGAGTGATATTTATCTTAAATTATATGCTGGAGGAATCTCATTTAATGAAGAGGCTAATGAACAATGGTCAATAAATGAAAATGGTTTTAGTTAAAACTGTTTTTCTTTCCTCTGTTTACACACTAGGCCCTACAATCCCAGGTTCAAAACCTCCACCATCTGTCCCTGAATGGTGTAATTCAAATGCAGACAATTTCATTAGCCAAGGACCAGTCTCTTCTTCAGCAAAAGGAAATGTGACTAATGAAGGGCAAGGTAAGTTCTTATTTGTCTTGTACAAAATTTACGTTTTATTCATATTTGCTAATCTATACACTGGTGAGAAACCAGTTAACATTTATGAGTTGATGCCTATAATTCACTTTAGTAATAGAATTGAAGACAGTAGGTTTGCTACAGTAACCTGCAAAAACCACTAACAATCTACTGGTGGTTGGTTTTTTGTTTTTTAAAGCCCCTAATTTTGTATGGTGGTGTTACAGTAGAGAATATTGCCCACAGACCTGGTCTGGTTTGGTTTGCATCTTATGTACAACTTTTCTTGGGGTCTTTAGAGTATGGCTTGGGGGTGTGGGGTAGGATTATATAAAAGCTTCCCTATACAAGTCCATACAGTGACAGAAGAGTAAAATGGGCCTCTTATTGATGCAAATGGATTCCAGATATTTGCCTTAATTCTGCCTTTCCTCTCCTTCAGCTGGTGATGGAGAGACTCTCCTGCGAGAGAAGAAGGAGAAAGTGCGTCCTTTCTCAATGTTTGATTCTGTGGATCAGTCCACTGGAGGGCCAGCATTGGGCTCGCTGAGAAAAAACCAGAGCAGTGAAGACCTCCTGCGAGATGCTCAGGTATGCAGAAAATGCATAGTCCTCTTCTAGTTTTGCACTTATCTCATTTTCCTGCATTCCAGGAAACCCTTCCATTAATGATTGCCGCACAGCTTCACAAACACTGCCATAAAAAAATTGTGAAAGGGCCCCCGTTCTTTTCAGGGAATACTAGAGGGGAATTGTAGGGTTCTAATGTGAGTAGGTAGCTCTCAAAATCAACACCCTCTACCTACTCTGAGTATTTATCATGAGCAAGTAGTTGTGCTATTCACATTTGCTTGCATGCAATCAATATTTCCTTGCTAAGATGCTATACAGAACCTATGCTTTAAAACAAACTGTTTAGGTTTGAGTATCTGTTTACACAATTTGGTAGCATCCCTTAGATCTTAAATAAATCACAACAGGATTCAGTAATCTGTGACTAAAAATTCAGGTGCTACATGTGAAAATAGAGAGGATACAGAAGTTAGAATAAATGTATGTATGTATGTATCATTGTAGTAAATATCCTGCTAGCCTTACAGAACTACTGTGATTCCTCCATAATTTGATCACTTTAACAGACCCTTTCAACTGCCAGATATTTAGACTTTCTGTGGCCAATTCAGGGATTGTGTACAACAGCTGTGATTATAATTCAAATCTTGGTATTTCGTGCATTCTTATGAATAACAATAGAGACCATAAATAGCACTGCAGAAATAATCACATCTGTAGCTATTGTGCTGTCTACACAGTGTCTTTCCCACCAGATCTGTTAGAACACCCTTTTTAAAACAGTGCCAGATTAGACTTTCATTAATTCAGCTATATTTTTTTGTCTTGCAGATTGCCAACAAAAATGTGACAAAAGTACCACCGCCTGTTCCCACTAAACCAAAACAGATAAACTTGCCTTATTTTGGTCAAGCCAGTCAGCTACCTTCTGATACTAAGCCTGATGGAAATCCACAGAAGCTGCCTTTGGCTATTGTAACAGTGGGGAACAAACAGAAGTCAGCAGCCCAGCAGCCACCCCATAATTCCCAGCAAATCCAACAACGAATCTCTGTGCCTCCCAGTGGTCCTGCCACTAGCCAGGACCAAATTCTTTCCTCATCCAAACAAGAGAGCCCACCTGCAGCAGCTGTGAGACCTTTCACCCCTCAGCCATCCAAAGAAACCCCACTTCCATCATTTCGAAAGCCACAGACCGTGGCTGCTAGTTCAATATACAGCATGTACACGCAGCAGCAGACCCCTGGGAAGAATTTTCAGCAGGCAGTGCAGAGCGCCTTGACAAGGGCACAGACCAGAGGCCCCCACTTCCCAAGCAGTAAGGATGTGGATATCTTTCACTTTCCTTTGTAAAATTCCATGGGAACTGTAATGTGTATATCTCTTTCTTAGGGAATCAAGAGTGATATGGAAGCTATAAATTGTTAGCTACTAAAGGTCAGTGTTTGTAGTAGAGAGAACAGTAGTGAAGTGTACATTGTCAACTCCTCCCCCCTCCCCCCCCCGCAAGATGCTTGTGTAAAATATGGTTACCTGTATCTGTCCTCTTACCCTGGTCTCTAAAACAATACCTTTCTTCCAACTTTGGGGAGGTGTTATTTTAATATCTGTAGGATAAGGCTGGTTTCTAGCAGATTCAAAAGGATACGATTATTCTACCTTCTCACTATAGTAGATTGTTCTTTTTGTTGGTCAAATACTTAGTTTTCTCTTTCTGAATTGCTCATCAGTGTACGGCAAGCCTGTGATTACTGGAACCGGTGCACAAAATCCGTCACAGCAGACGGAGAACGTCTACTCAAATAGCCAAGGCAGTCCGGAGCCCGAAATGGAGACAATAGCTTCTGCCCATGAGAATCCTGAAACTGAACGAATTCCTCGCCCACTCAGCCCAACCAAACTGTTGCCTTTCTTATCCAACCCTTACCGAAATCAGTGTGATGCCGATTTGGAGGCCCTAAGGAAGAAGCTGTCTAATGCACCAAGGCCACTGAAGAAGCGTAGCTCTATTACTGAGCCAGAAGGTCCGAATGGGCCTAATATTCAGAAGCTTTTGTATCAGAGAACCACTCTGGCTGCCATGGAGACTATCTCAACCCCATCATATCCATCTAAACAAACCTCCACGTCTGCCAGTCCTGAAAGCCCAACGGAAATCCAGAACCCTTATCTAAGCACAGAATCTGAGAAAGAAGTGGTTCCTTCCACACCTGAACCAGCCATCACCGAGGAAGCAGAAAACACAAGCACAGATCAGAATGAAGTGCCTCTGCCTTCAGCAGGCCTAGATAGCGTGCCTGAGGTAACATCAGACAGTGATGCACTCGTGCAATCTGAAATGGAGGAACCAAGTCTAGAGTCATCAGAACCACTGGAAGTTTACATGGAGGAATATCCTCCATACCCACCACCTCCTTACCCATCAGGAGAACCAGAAGGATTGGGAGAGGACTCCTTCAGTATGCGACCCCCTGAAGTCACTGGACAGTTTTCCTTACCTCCTGTAAGTACCAGCCCCTCTAGTTAACCTAAGATTTGATTACTTCATGGGTCGTTTTAGGCTTCACCAATAGAAGCTGTGCATTGCACTGTGTAGTAGGCTGTAGAGATTTCCTACCAGCATGTGGGAGAATAGTCACCTTAGCAGGCTATAAGTCCCTCTCTGTCAGTGTCCAGTCTAGCTGTATTGATATCCTGTTTTTTTCTAAAAGTATTTACTCTGGTTAAAAATTTCAAATACTACTCAACACAGAACAATCCTAGAGTTCCTTTTTGTGTTTGTGAAAACGGCGTTCTCAGCATAAATCTCCATTTCATGCAAAAGCTAATTCCATTTTAGAGGTAATAAAATTGTGGTTTTGAGATGGTAAATGCTTCTTGAAATCTTCATTCACATTATTATTGATACTTGGTGGAGCCTAATATGCTTAGTACAGGATCATGTTGTATATTGGAAGTGTACTATCTAAACAACTTGTGGTGCTAAAGGCTATAGTTAACTTTCATTCTAAAATTAGCACAAGATATTTGCATCCATTTTACTGAAGTTTAGTTGTTTTTATGATTCTCTACAATTCCAACTAATTAGCATCTATCAGTGTAGTCCATATGGAGTCCATATGGGTTAATGGTGCCACTTACGAGCTACTAAAATAAACAGTAAGAAAACCCGTTTTGAGACGACAAAACATGCCTCACAACCACTGGTTTAGAACAGAAATGTTAAATGTTTTCGGTTCCGCACGCAATAGGTTGGTGTACAAAAGTGGGATTCCACAAAGTCAACTGGAAAGCAGAGGAGCTAATAGCTTTCAATCCAGTTCACTTTGTCTTCTGATGTCGCATGGAGTACCAGTTACCTTCCCCCTCCCTCCGCCACCCCCCAAAAAAAGCCCTTAGCAGAAAACTTGCAGATGTAAAGAACTTGAACAATTGGGATTTCCCATATCCCAAGAACTCAATTCAGTTGATCACCTTTGAGGCCATTTTGAATGTATTTTGGAAACTTTTCTCTTTGCAATACTGATTCTAGACTGATGTGAAGAAATGAGTCAAGAAGTTGAGCCCATTTCTTGACAGGCTGGTTTGGTTTGGTGTGTTTGGTTTTTTTTGTTTTTGTTGAAAAATCCTGGCTTTTTGTAATTTATTTTTCTGGAAATCTCAAAGTAGTGTCAATCCACTTACAGATCATAGATTGGTCTCTTCATCTGCAGAATGTTTTTTGTTTTGTTTTTGTTCCTGTTTATTTAAATGAGCAGAAGCCAATATGACTCACTTCTGTTGACATCTTTTTTCCTGACATATGTCAGCAGGAATTTGCATAGCCCTATGAATAATGTTTGCTGCTGCTGCACGGGCAGCTGGGGATATCGCTGTTTTTAACAAATACTCATTCTCAACAATAGTGTGTTGGGCTTTAAAATAAGTGTTTGTAAAGTCAAAATTGTTTCCAACACAGCTGTAAAAGTGTTAACTTAGATCTAAATATGGTTCTACAGGATCCCTTTAAAATTTTCTTTAATGTAGCCAGATGACTTGCTTCTGTAATCCCTGTTCCTACTAACGAGTTTTTAATAATTTGTTGAAATCCAGAAGGACTGTAATTTACACCAGCGTGTTAAAAATGTCTTATGGAATCCTAATTTTTCATCCTTCTAGTTACTGTGTAGCTTTTGACAGATTGATGATAAAATGCTGTGAATACAAAAATGCACTCATTCAATAATATTTTATCTTGTTAGTATTTTTAATTGGCTTCTAGTTTAATGATTTTGCCGTGTTAGGACCATGGGAATTGCTGTATTAGACTGGACCATCAGTCTCCTCTCCAGCAGTGGCCCTTATCTGAGCCCTCAGAGGCTGGCAAAAATCTCCCATTATGTATCTAGCTATCTCTGCAGTGCTATGCAGGAAGAGTAGTGGTTTAGAACATCATAAGTCTAGATTTCATAGTAAGTTTCTACCATTGTTCTCAGTGTATCAGTTTTGTATTCTTGTTCCACCTAGGCAAGAATTCCTAAAACCTGTATTTTTCCCCCCCTCCCCCCGCCCCCCAGGGGAAGAGGACGAATTTACGTAAAACTGGCTCCGACAGGATTGCCCATGGAATGAGAGTGAAATTCAACCCCCTTGCATTGCTTTTAGATTCATCTTTGGAGGGAGAATTTGACCTTGTGCAGAGAATCATTTATGAGGTAAAAATATTATAAGAGATGTGATTAAAATTGAAGTTTATCTGTACATGTCTCAGTTTGTAATTTAGAGAAACTTTGACATTAAATGTTGAGAAGATGGCATCAGGTCTATAAGAGATGGTCCCACTTATGGGTCAGTTCAGTTGGCAGCATATCCATAGTGTATGTTCTGGATATTCAATGTTAAGTCTTTTTAGGGAATAATTTTGCCATGTTGTCCATAGTATGTCTTGACCTCTTCTGACAATATGTAATCTATAATATATCAAATGACTTGATAACACACAAATACAAATCACTAGCTTACCTTGCTTACGTTTCAATGTGAAATACTCAAGAATCCTGACTCCCAAATCCAAAAAGTTGCCATGCCATCCCTCTAACATTTAGCTCTGATCAATTCTGTAATTATCTGGACACTGCAAGTATTCCCTGTAAACCATTTTCAGTGTTTGACTGTTACAGTGAATTTCAGTTAAGTGTACATGTGAGACTTCATGGGGGTTTGTATTCATTTAGTTCAGGGGTTCTCAAACTGGGTGTCATGACCCCTCAGGGGGTCACAAGGTTACTACTTGGGGGGTTGCTAGCTGTCAACCTCCACCCCAAATCCTGCTTCGCCTCCAGCATTTATAATAGTGTTAAATATAAAAAGTGTTTTTAATTTATAACAGCTGTCGCACTCATAGGCTTGCTGTGTGAAAGGGGTCACCAATACAAAAGTTTGAGAACCACTGATTTAGTTGCTGCTTGTTGCCCATATCCATCACAGAAACTTCGCTCTTAAGTAATCTTTCAAAACAAGATGACAGTCTGTCCATTTTTATATATGGTTCCATCTGGACAATAGTGTTGTAGACAAAAGCATTTGAATGTGAATGGCTTCTTTTTCTGTGCCCTGTAGGTTGAAGATCCCAGCCTGCCCAATGATGAAGGAATTACAGCACTTCACAATGCCGTGTGTGCTGGTCACACAGAGATTGTAAAGTTTCTGGTACAGTTTGGTGTGAATGTTAATGCTGCAGATAGTGATGGATGGTAAGGACAGTCTTCAGTTTCCTTTAAGTGGTATTAGTGTGAAAACCCATTGCCAAAGAACAGCTCCTTTTGGGCTGCCCTGAATTAATCTTATGGGAGTGTGACTCTCGAACTTGGCACCCTACTTTTTGTACAGCAAACTGGAGCTGGAAGCATTCCCTCCATGAAGCTCTGAGTTCTGGACAGGTGGGATTTCAACTGTTGCAGCACAAGGTGGTCTTATTGAAAGAGAATGGAGCGTGAGAATTATTAACTCCAGTGTAAACAAAGTGCTGGAATATTACAGAGCTAATTAGTGATGCTTTTCCTGCTGGAGAACCTGGTTGGTGAGGTGTCAAGTAAGGATATAGACAGGGTGAAAATATGGCCTGTTGATGAAGCCCTGCAGCGTAAGCTTCTGAACCTCTGCTAGATCAGTTTTCCTCACTCAGTTTGGCCACCACCTTGAGTGGGACAGAGGAGGAAGAAGGGCGTAACCCACAATGGAGAAGTTTGGAGGACAGAAAATCCTGAGGTTGAAGAGGACGTGGCTCAAAAAGACCCTGACTATAATGCTTCTGGCTTATAGTCAGTAGCTATAGTAATGCTATACTTGGTGTAGAAAACTTGTTCTTGTTTGGGTTTTATTTTGTTTGAAAATTAATATTTGAATCCTGCTGGGGTGGAAACAACTCTCAAGGAGAATCTGTGTTTTTTCAAGTGAACATTGCAAGCTATCTTGACTTTACTAAAGTTTTCGATACTGTCTTGCATGACCTTCTCATAAACAAACTAGGGAAATGCAACCTAGATGGAGCTACTATAAGGTGGCTGCAAAACTGGTTCGAAAACTGTTCCCAGAGAGTAGTTATCAGTGGTTCACAGTCATGCTAGGAAGGCATAACGAGGGGTGTCCTGCAGGGATCAGTTCTGGGTCCAGTTCTGTTCAATATCTTCATCAATGATTTAGATAATGGTATAGAGAGTACGCTTATAAAGTTTGTGGACTATACCAAGCTGGGAGGATAGGATTAAATTCAAAATGATCTGGACAAACTTGAGAAATGGTCTATAGTAAATAGGATGAAATTCAATAAGGACAAATGCAAAGTCCTCCATTTAGAAAGGAACAATCAGTTGCACACATACAAAATGGGAAATGACTGCGTAGGAAGGAGTACTGTAGAAAGGGATCTGGGAGTCAGTGGATCACAAGCTAAATATGAGTCAACCGTATAACGCTGTTGCAAAAAAAAGTGATTCTGGATGTATTAGCAGGAGCATTATAAGCAAAAAACGAGAAGTAATCCTTCCGCTCTACTCTGTCCTGATTAGGCCTCAACTGGAGTATTGTATCCAGTTCTGGGTGCCACATTTCAGGAAAGATGTGGACAAATTGGAGAGTCCAGAGAAGAGCAACAAAAATGATTAAAGGTCTAGAAAACATGACCTATTGGGTTTGTTTAGTCTGGAAAAGAGAAGACTGAGAGGGGACATGATAGTTTAAGTATGTAAAAGTTGTTACAAGGAGGAAGAAAAATTGTTTTTCTTAACGTCTGAGGATAGGACAAGAAGCAATGGGCTTAAATTGCAGCAAGGGAGGTTTAGATTGGACATTAGGAAAAAATTCCTAACTGTCAGAGTGGTTAAGCACTGGAATAAATTGCCTCGGGAGGTTGTGGAATCTCCATCACTGGAGATTTTTAAGAGCAAGTTAGACAAACTCTTGTCAGGAATGGTCTGCCATGAGTGCAAGGGACTGGACTAGATGACCTCTCAAGGTCCCTTCCAGTCCTATGATTCTATAATTCTTTAAATCTTTTAGCTGAGGCAGCTAATTGTATGAGGAGGAGCTTGTTTGCCCAAATTCCAAATGTCCCCTACAAAAGTGAAAACCTACATTTTGCTCACCCTGGCATAGGACAGTGAGTGTATTAGCCTTGCAAACTTGTCAGTCCTCTACTTGAGTGACTGGTTGGGGGAGGGGGGATCTTTCTTGTATCAGACACTGAAGACTTTTTTTTTTTTTAGGGGAGAAGAATTTCTTGCTAATAAAGGCCAATGTGACGGCTGCTGGCTTTACCATTGTTTGTTGTACTTCTAATTATATCAAAAGTGCCTAGAACCCAGGATAATAAATCTAAACACACACAATAAAATAATTAGGACCAATGGAAGGCAGGATTTTGTAGTTGTCTGTGTCCTTGAGACATGAATTCAGTAGGATTCTTGAGGTGGCTTTACCTGTCTTAATGAACATTCTTGTAATTTGACAGAGCAGAAAACTAGCATGATTACACTTTCCTGTTGGTAGCCAGATACTGGTAGTTGTGCTGCATCCACTTGGAGGCAACTTGATGTAATCTGGGAAATACAGCTACTGTTGGCTCTAGAAATTCATTGTTTCACATGTGGGGTCTTTACCGATGCAACATCTATTGCTATATCATGCATAAAAGCAGTCTGCCCCAAGAAATCAATGGGTATATCTACACCGCATCTGGGAGCGAGCCTCCTAACCCAAGTACACCAACTCTAGTGCACTATAAGCTGCTGTGAAGACATTGCTTCGACACTGTGACTCGGGCTCTGAAGCTCCTTTCCCCGCAGGCTTCAGAGCCCAGGTTCCAGCCTGAACCGCTGCAGCTCTACAGCTACTTTTAGTACCCTAGTGTGAGCCCTGCTAGCACAAGTCTGTCTGCCCGGGTGCATGGCTCGCTTCCAGATGCAGTGTAGACATACCCAATAAGACACTGAAAAGATGTCTTGAACCTAACAATCACTCTTCCTCTCCCCAATTTGTAGGACCCCTTTACACTGCGCAGCATCTTGCAACAACGTCCAGGTGTGCAAATTCCTAGTGGAATCAGGTGCTGCTGTGTTTGCTATGACCTACAGTGACATGCAGACGGCTGCAGACAAATGTGAAGAAATGGAAGAAGGCTACACCCAGTGCTCTCAGTTTCTGTATGGTATGTGTTCCGAGTTCAGTTCTGAAGAATACCAGCTGCTCCCTGGGGCCTTTCAGTATGTTTTTTGGGTCCGATTACTGAAGTGTGGCGAGCGTGAAATGAACAAGGCCTGCTGAGCAGAGGATACTTTGGTTTAATTGGAGAAGCTGAGTGAGATAACCCAATGGGAAAACCCTCCAAAGACCACGGGGAAAAGTCAGCCTGAATTCACCTATATGTGCTAACTGAAGTGGGTACAGAGTTCTCCTACTTGGGTTGTTAATGTTTGCTGAAAGGCTACTGTGTGTTGGCTTTCACGTGCTAGATTTATTAGAAATGAATATCGGAAGCAAGAAAGTTTTTGTCAAGTTTCTGAGCAGAGGTTTTGTGCTCTAAACTTGATTCCATACTGTTTCCTGTATTCTGTTACCCCATAATTACAATGCAGGATGTTTTTTAAGTCCTGTTCAAATAGTAAGGCTAGAAGGAGTAGCTGTTCAAAAGTACAGCCATCTTTGTCCTTTCTGAACTCTGCACAATATGGGAAATATATTGATCATTGAGGATCCCAAGCTTTTTTAACACATTCGTGTTGAAAGTTCAAATGTATTTTTCTCTTGTCTTCTGTCTACTGATCAGTTAAGGAGTCGACTGTCTTTTTAGAAGTAAGTGTGTGTGTGTGTGTGTGTGAGAGAGAGACTGGAGGACAGTAGTAAAAACACAGCTTTTTAGTTATACGTAGAACATAGGCAGTAGTTTGTACAAACTTCTGCAAGCTGCTTAAGCCAGTTGTCTCAAAGTTCCATGTCTATTCAGCTGTCCTCATTGGATTGCGATTGCTAACCAAAGAGTCACTTGGTTCCAAATAGAAAGGTGTTCTTTTGAAAGTAGGGAACCCAACTAAGTAGGATTTAAACTGAAGTCCTTTCAGATAGGCCTCAGGGTGACCTGTAGTGGCAAAATTTTAGGTCACTGTCCGTTTTTACAGAATAAAACTAGCGTCTTTAAGCAAGCAGTAGGACACTGGTTATGTATTTGATGTCTGGTTATTTTTGGACTTCAGAACCTATTAATATGATGTTTCTGGTAATCTACAACAATGATAGTAAGTTCATAAACTGGGAAAATCTGATTCCTGGTGCCAAGGAGTGAGTTCAGAATATTCCTTCCATTTGCCTTTTCACATGTTGCTTTTTAAAGAATGGATGTTGAATTGAAATCTGACCCTCTGGATTCCACAGTAGACGGAGCACAGAAGCCGCATATAAACTGGATGGGTGTATTTAGTGTACTGGACAGCAGTGAAGCAGTTAATATATAGTCCTGAAGAATATTCACCTGATCCATTTTAGCGGCAAAGAAATTACAATACTCGTAAAGCTGCTTCAGCACATCTAGCCAATCTGGGCTGAAAGACTAGAGGCTTAAAGTAGAACTATGATATTACTTATGCTTGTAATCTTATCCCCATTGAGATTTGCTGGCTTTACCATCTTCATTTTAAGAGTAATTTCTACACATGGATAAACTGGGGTCGGGGGGGAAGCAATTAAACAAACCCATGTCCATTACCTGTAAGTTTGTCTCACTGCTAGTGTTCTCATGTTTTGACTTGCAATTCTTTCCTCTCACAACCTAGCTTCTCTTTCTGCCAAATCCTTTGAGATCCTAATCCTGTGTTCGCTATCCCTGCATGTTGCTACAGACCATAACTAAGGTCCACGTGCAACAGGGTCACTTCACTGCAAGGTCAAGTAGATGGTGAAAACAAGGGCCTTAGTCTGAACACAAACCTTTCTTTAGCAGACATTGTTAAGGAATCTTGTGAAAGGTGAAATGGGTTTGGTAGAGTTATATTTGAAAGTTCTGACAAGGAATGGTGAGTCAGTAATACACACACACACACACACACACACACACACACACACACGATACTGAGATGTATTAATGTTCTTGCCTGAAGCATGCGCCTATAGCTGTGTAAGGTCAGCCGTGCCCAGAGTGCCCTCCATTGGCAGACCACAGCATGACAGGTGTACCTGCCTCAGTTTCCCTCAGCTTTTCAGACATAGTCCAAAGCATCTTCCCAAGCATAAATATAGCCTTTGGGGTGGAGAGAGGGAGTCACTTATTACAAAAGTCCCATGCACATAAATCCATAACAAAAGTCCCACCCCCATATAATGTAAAATTCCCCTAGCATAGTCCAAACAGTACATGCAACATACAGTCCCAGTGTCCCTCACCACATCCTAGCTCTCTCCAGTGCAGTCCTCTCTTGTCCTTGTACCAGGATAGCTGCCCCAGCCCTTCAAACTGGAGTGCATCCCTGCTCTTCCCATCAGGAACCCCCTTAGCTCTCTGCTGGGAGCCTCCTTGCCAGAGCAGCATCACTCACTCCTCATGACCCTCTCTCTGTTCCTCTGGGACCAGCTGTCTGGCCCTGGAGCTGTCACCAGGTAAACTCCTCCCCTGCCATCAGCCTTTGGTTCCAGCTCTCCAGCTTCGAGCCAGCAAGCAACTGCCTCTGCTCCTCCTCGTGCCATTGGCCCTGGCTCTCTGGTTTGGGGAAGTCAGCCAGCAAAACCTGCTTGGTGCTCTCCCTGCCTTCAGCCTTCCCCCAGGAATCACCTCCGGCTTCCTTCTGGGACCGTCCATGGTCTTCTGGTAGCGGTCACCTGCCTGTCCTGACTAAAGTAGTCTGCTGTGATTCACTGGTACTCTTTCCTAGCTTCCCTTCTGGACTTCCTTTCACTGGGTCCCTCCTGGATCCCAGAGTCTCCCAGTGCTGCCCCACCCTCTTAACTGGGAAATGGGGGCACCTGCTCTGGCACAGGGGAGCCGGGCCTAGCTTGTGGCCAAGCAGAGACAAAAGGGGATTATCTTGTGAATTGCAGGTTTTCTTTGCCTGGAGGCAGGGTACTTAACTCCTGCAGGGAAATTCACAGTCTTCCAACCCAGAGGTTTTTTTTTTCTTTTCTTCCTAAAAGTAAATAGGGGGTGTGTGTTCTACCCATTTGCTTTTTCTTTGGGCTGGGTAAGCAGGTTTCCAAGTAGTTGGAGGTTTTTTGCTTTAATTTGGGCCCAGAGCAGAGACAAGGGAATTGTCTTTCTGTAGGCTGACAGTCACTATCAGAGAATAGGTATTCTATTCCAGCACAGCAAAATTTTACAGCCACGTTTTGTTTGTTTATTTCTAAACCTCGGGTGTAAAGTTAGTTAAAAACAGAGAGGTTAGAATGACCAAATCCTCAGCTCGACTACAGCTGGAATTAGCCAAATTTCAGGCTGAGGAAAAACAAAGGGAACATGAAAGACAGATAGAACTCATGCGGCTGGAGAAGGAGGTACAGGAGGCTGCCCACAAGAGGGAAATGGAGGCAAGGAAGCATGTGGAGGAGGAGAAGGAAAGAGAGGAAGCATGTGGAGGAGGAGAAGGAAAAAGAGAGGAAGCATGTGGAGGAGGTGGAGAGGATAAAGGCCCGGCAGAATATACCAACAAACCCTAGCAATCCTTCTCCAGGTACCACTTCCCATCCCAGAAAGTTCCCCACCTACAAGGCAGGTGATGATACTGAGGCCTTCTTAGAAAACTTCGAAAGGGCCTGCCTTGGGTACAACATCTCTACTGACCAATACATGGTAGAGCTGAGGCCGCAGCTCAGTGGACCCTTAGCTGAGGTGGCAGCTGAAATGCCTAAAGAACACATGAACAAGTATGAACTGTTTAAATCCAAGGCGAGAGTCAGAATGGGGATAACACCCGAGCAGTCTCGTCGGAGGTTCAGAGCCCTAAGGTGGAAACCAGACATGTCATTTACCCGACATGCCTACCACATTGTGAAACATTGGGATGCCTGGATATCAGGAGCAAGTGTTGAATCTCCAGTAAATTTGCCCTTCCTAATGCAAATGGAACAATTCTTAAAGGGTGTTCCTGAGGAAATAGAAAGATACATCCTAGATGGGAAACCCAAAACTGTAATCGAGGCAGGAGAGATTGGAGCCAGATGGGTGGAGGTGGCAGAGAAGAAGAAAACTGGTCGCAGTTGGAGCAGAGACCAGAAGGGACCACCCCAGACCACACCCTATTCCCGGGGGCCGCCCAAAGCCCCACCTACCTCCCAAAGAACCCTCCAGACCCCTTATCGTCCCACCACCCCGTTCTCCAGCAACCCTCCTTGCCCCAGTGACCCGTCAGCTGGACGATGTTTTAAGTGTAACGAGCTGGGGCATGTAAAGGCCAACTGCCCCAAGAACCCCAACAGATTACAGTTCATTGCACCGGAATCACACCAGAGGTCCACAGGCCCAGATACCTCCCAGATACCCTTGGAGCGGAGGGAAACTGTGAGTGTGGGCGGAAAGAAGGTCACCGCGTGGAGGGACACCGGAGCACAAGTGTCAGCTATCCATGCTTCCTTAGTGGACCCCAATTTAATCAACCCAGAGATCCAAGTGATGATTCAACCCTTCAAGTCCAACTCTTTCAATTTGCCTACAGCCAAGTTGCCTGTCCAGTACAAGGGCTGGTCAGGAATGTGGACTTTTGCAGTCTATGATGATTATCCCATCCCCATGCTGTTGGGGGAAGACTTGGCCAATCATGTGAAGCAGGCCAAGAGGGTGGGAACGGTCACCCACAGCCAGGCTAAACAAGCCGTGAGGCCTAGCTCTGTTCCGGAAACTTCTATCAGGACCCGGTCAGAGGTGATGGACCTGGACCCCAGGCCAATGTCTGCAACAGCAGTAGTGGATCCAGTCCCAGAACCGGAACCAGCCGAACAACCAACACCAGACCCCGTGTCAGCACTGAATCCAGTACTTGCAACCTCAACACCAGAGGGCCCCACCGAACCTGAACTGGCAACAGCCGATAACTCTACACAAGAGGCTCAGCCGGAGCCTGAATCCCAACATAGTGCACCAGCGGAGAGCGGTTCACAGTCAACAGAAACAGCTCCATCCCCTATATCGCTTCCAGAGGGACCAAGCCTAGGTCCACAATCCAATGAGGAACTGATGTCTCCAGCATCAAGGGAACAGTTCCAGACCGAACAGGAAGCAGTTGAAAGCCTCCAGAGAGCTTGGACGGCGGCACGGAGCAACCCACCGCCTCTCAGCTCTTCTAATCGATCCAGGTTTGTTGTAGAAAGAGGACTTTTATACAGGGAAACTCTTTCTGGGGGACACCAGGAAGACTGGCATCCTCAGAGACAGTTGGTAGTTCCAACTAAATACCGGGCCAAACTCTTGAGCTTAGCCCACGATCACCCTAGTGGCCATGCTGGGGTGAACAGGACCAAAGACCGTTTGGGGGGGGTCATTCCACTGGGAGGGAATGGGCAAGGATGTTTCTACCTATGTCCAGTCTTGTGAGGTGTGCCAAAGAGTGGGAAAACCCCAAGACCAGGTCAAAGCCCCTCTCCAGCCACTCCCCATCATTGAAGTTCCATTTCAGCGAGTAGCTGTGGATATTCTGGGTCCTTTTCCGAAAAAGACAGCCAGAGGAAAGCAGTACATACTGACTTTCATGGATTTTGCCACCCGATGGCCGGAAGCAGTAGCTCTAAGCAACACCCAGGGCTAAAAGTGTGTGCCAGGCACTAGCAGACATTTTTGCCAGGGTAGGTTGGCCCTCCGACATCCTCACAGATGCAGGGACTAATATCCTGGCAGGAACTATGAAAAACCTTTGGGAAGCTCATGGGGTAAATCACTTGGTTGCCACTCCTTACCACCATCAAACAAATGGCATGGTGGAGAAGTTTAATGGAACTTTGGGGGCCATGATACGTAAATTTGTAAATGAGCATTCCAATGATTGGGACCTAGTGTTGCAGCAGTTGCTCTTTGCCTACAGAGCTGTACCACATCCCAGTTTAGGGTTTTCCCCATTTGAACTTGTATATGGCCGTGAGGTTAAGGGGCCATTGCAGTTGGTGAAGCAGCAATGGGAGGGATTTACACCTTCTCCAGGAACTAACATTCTGGACTTTGTAACCAACCTACAAAACACCCTCCGAACCTCTTTAGCCCTTGCTAGAGAAAACTTACAGGATGCTCAAAAAGAGCAAAAAGCCTGGTATGATAAACATGCCAGAGAGCGTTCCTTCAAAGTAGGAGACCAGGTCATGGTCTTAAGGGCGCTCCAGGCCCATAAAATAGAAGCATCATGGGAAGGGCCATTCACGGTCCAGGAGCGCCTGGGAGCTGTTAATTATCTCATAGCATTCCCCACCTCCAACCGGAAGCCTAAGGTGTACCATATTAATTCTCTAAAGCCCTTTTATTCCAGAGAATTAAAGGTTTGTCAGTTTACAGCCCAGGGAGGAGACGATGCTGAGTGGCCCAAAGGTGTCTACTATGAAGGGAAATGTGGTGGTGGTGTGGAAGAGGTGAACCTCTCCATGACCCTTGGGCATATGCAGCGACAGCAGATCCAGGAGCTGTGCACTAGCTACGCGCCAACGTTCTCAGCCACCCCAGGACTGACTGAACGGGCATACCACTCCATTGACACAGGTAATGCTCACCCAATTAGGGTTCAACCTTACCGGGTGTCTCCTCAAGCTAAAACTGCTATAGAACGGGAGATCCAGGATATGTTACATATGGGTGTAATCCGCCCCTCTGAAAGTGCATGGGCATCTCCAGTGGTTCTAGTTCCCAAACCAGATGGGGAAATACGTTTTTGCTTGGACTACCGTAAGCTAAATGCTATAACTCGCCCAGACAACTATCCAATGCCACGCACAGATGAACTATTAGAGAAACTGGGACGGGCCCAGTTCATCTCTACCTTGGACTTAACCAAGGGGTACTGGCAGGTACCGCTAGATGAATCTGCCAAGGAAAGGTCAGCCTTCATCACACATCTCGGGCTGTATGAATTTAATGTACTCCCTTTTGGGCTGCGAAATGCACCCGCCACTTTCCAAAGACTTGTAGATGGTCTCCTAGCGGGATTAGGAGAATATGCAGTCGCCTACCTTGACGATGTGGCCATATTTTCGGATTCCTGGGCAGACCACCTGGAACATCTACAAAAAGTCCTTGAGCGCATAAGGGAGGCAGGACTAACTGTTAAGGCTAAGAAGTGTCAAATAGGCCTAAACAGAGTGACTTACCTTGGACACCAGGTGGGTCAAGGAACTATCAGCCCCCTACAGGCCAAAGTGGATGCTATCCAAAAGTGGCCTGTCCCAAAGTCAAAGAAACAGGTTCAATCCTTCTTAGGCTTGGCTGGTTATTACAGACGATTTATACCGCACTACAGCCAAATCGCTGCCCCACTGACAGACCTAACCAAAAAGAAACAGCCAAATGCTGTTCAGTGGACCGAAAAGTGTCAGAAGGCCTTTAACAAGCTTAAAGAGACACTCATGTCTGACCCTGTACTAAGGGCCCCAGACTTTGACAAACCATTCCTAGTAACCACAGATGCGTCCGAGCGTGGTGTGGGAGCAGTTTTAATGCAGAAAGGACCTGATCAAGAATTCCACCCTGTAGTGTTTCTCAGCAAAAAACTGTCTGAGAGGGAAAGCAACTGGTCAGTCACTGAAAAAGAATGTTACGCCATTGTCTACGCTCTGGAAAAGCTACGCCCATATGTTTGGGGACGGCGTTTCCACCTGCAAACCGACCATGCTGCACTGAAGTGGCTTCACACCGTCAAGGAAACTAACAAAAAACTTCTTCGGTGGAGTTTAGCTCTCCAAGATTTTGATTTCGACGTCCAACACATCTCAGGAGCTTCTAACAAAGTGGCTGATGCACTCTCCCGTGAAAGTTTCCCAGAATCAACTGGTTAAAATCGTCCTTGAGATGTGGAAAATATTGTTAGTCTTTATGTACTTGGTAGTATATTTAGAGATGCATGTGTCTTATTAACTCTGTTTTTCCTAGAGCTCCAGGAAGAAATCCCAGCCAGTGTTTCACCCTAGCTGAGATTTGGGGGGCGTGTCATAAATATAAAGGGAAGGGTAAACCCCTTTGAAATCCCTCCTGGCCAGGGGAAAGCTCCTCTCACCTGTAAAGGGTTAAGAAGCTAAAGGTAACCTCGCTGGCACCTGACCAAAATGACCAATGAGGAGACAAGATACTTTCAAAAGCTGGGAGGAGGGGGAGAAACAAAGGGTCTGTGTGTCTGTCGGTGGGTCTGTCTATATGCTGGTCTTTACCGGGGATAGACCAGGAATGGAGCCTTAGAACTTTTAGTAAGTAATCTAGCTAGGTATGTGTTAGATTATGATTTCTTTAAATGGCTGAGAAAAGAATTGTGCTGAATAGAATAACTATTTCTGTCTGTGTACCTTTTTTGTAACTTAAGGTTTTGCCTAGAGGGGTTCTCTATGTTTTTGAATCTAATTACCCTGGAAGATATCTACCATCCTGATTTTACAGGGGGGATTTCTTTATTTCTATTTACTTCTATTTTTTATTAAAAGTCTTCTTGTAAAAAACTGAATGCTTTTTCATTGTTCTCAGATCCAAGGGTTTGGGTCTGTGGTCACCTATGCAAATTGGTGAGGCTTTTTATTCCAACATTTCCCAGGAAAGGGGGGGTGCAAGTGTTGGGAGGATTGTTCATTGTTCTTAAGATCCAAGGGTCTGGGTCTGTAGTCACCTAGGCAAATTGGTGAGGCTTTTTACCAAACCTTGTCCAGGAAGTGGGGTGCAAGGTTTTGGGAAGTATTTTGGGGGGAAGGACGCGTCCAAACAGCTCTTCCCCAGTAACCAGTATTAGTTTGGTGGTGGTAGCGGCCAGTCCAAGGACAACGGGGGTAATATTTTGTACCTTGGGGAAGTTTTGACCTAAGCTGGTAAAGATAAGCTTAGGAGGTTTTTTCATGCAGGTCCCCACATCTGTACCCTAGAGTTCAGAGTGGGGGAGGAACCTTGACACTGGGGTCTGGTTTATTACGTTTTTAAAAAGGAATTCAACCCTTCACCCTTGTATTCAAGCTCCCCACATCTTTTTGTCAGGGCTTCTGTGTAATCATGCTCCTGAGGTCCTGTCCCAGCTGCCTCTATGCCAGGAGCTCTGCTGGCCCTTCTCTGACATCCTGGCTCTACCCCAGTCAAACTGCCCTGCAGATTGCTGCAGAGAGACCCACACCAGCTCTTTCCTAGTCCCTGCTCTCTGAAATGTGCCTAGAGCTCATATCGTCACTGGAGTAGTCACCTGATTCCCATGTCACCTGTCTCTTCCCAGGTCATGTGATCTTTCATCATCTGCTTCACCATTCCTATCTGGGGGAACTTTGCTACCAGAATTCCATCTTTTCAAGGGCCAACAGGCACACTGGTTGTTCCTGTTCAAACACTGTAGGAAGCAATGGCTCTTTACATAAGCACTATTTTTTTAAGGAATACCTATTTTTGGACACTAGAGGTGTGTTGACTGAAACTACATAACCTGGATTATTGTTGTTTGGTTTTTTTTGTTTAATGTTAAAATTAGTCTCCCGCCCCCCCTTTTGTTTTTTGACTTGCCCATTTCTTGGACTTGTCTATTCTATCTAGCTAATGCTTCTTGAGCATAATGTAAGTAGGCAATTACATATGTTTGAAATTGCCTGAAGTTTTCTAATGCGTCTTACTCCTTTAATAGTTTTCCAGGAACATGTTATTTGGTTGCTGATAACTAGGTAGCTAACTTGATAGGAGTCATGACTTTCTTGTGCACATCCCTTGTTTGGCTGTCAGATATGGTACAACAGTTATTCCCAAGTGACCATGACATTGAGATCCAATTTAGGTTGAGCTGCTTTGTTCTGTCTTTCATGTTCCAGGAGTGCAGGAGAAAATGGGGATAATGAACAAAGGGGTGATCTACGCACTCTGGGATTATGACGCACAGAATGATGATGAGTTGCCCATGAAAGAAGGAGACTGCATGACAATACTACGCCGGGAAGATGAAGATGAAATTGAGTGGTGGTGGGCACGGCTAAATGACAAGGAAGGATACATACCACGCAACCTGCTTGGGGTGAGTTGCTCTTGATACTTAGTTAGTCATGTGATCACTGAAATACAAACTACATGTATGGAAAAGCAGTCATGTAACCGATACGTCAGTGTTGATTCTACATGCACATACAATCTTTTTTTACCAACTCAAAAAAGATAATTACTAATTTGCAACTGAACAGGTGACTTACACTTGAAGCTCCATTTTGACCAAAGGTTTTTCGGTTGCTATGGGGAAAGCAGGAGTTAGTGTTTTCTTTTCCAGAGTGATACTCTCTGGAAAAGGGCATCTCAAATACAGCCATTTTATTAAGCATAGTCAACTGCAAATCTGACACTTGGTTTAAGGGTGTGGTCTATTTCTGCTCCCAGGAAGATCACTTATGGTGAGCCACCAGCCCTCCTGCCTATACTCTAAATGCGCATCTTGCATCTTCCCCTTTAATTATCCCTGGAGCGATCTCATAGGAAGGGGCATGCCACAATATTCTAGTTAAAATAGTTCCAGTCTGGAAGAGAGAGATCATGCTGTCAAAAAAGCAAGACCTGTAAAGATTCTTATTGTCCTCCTTGTATTATTCAGTTAGTGTCAGCTGTCATGAAATCTCTTCTAGAAGCAGAAGAAAACAAATGACAATTCTCTAAGCACTGAAACTTCAGTAAATTATCTTTTAATCCGTACATTGACAATTTAAGCCTTGCAGCATGCAATTTGAGAAGTATTGTTCTAATAAGAAATTGTCAGGTTGATGAGAATGAGATGTCGGTCCTGGGATGTGATTCACACATTTGCCTCCTGTAGATCAGAGGTGCCTCCATTCTTATCAGTCTCTGCCTTCTAGGTTAACTTGTTTCCCCAAATGTATTCTATGTTTTGAGGCTGGAAAAATACTACTTATAATTCTCTGCTGGTGCAGCAATTGTTGTATAAATGGAAGCATATCACAGAAATCCATGTTAAAGTGAGTGGTGCTGGTGATTTCATCCCACTCTGTTCTATTCTTTACAACATTTGTTAATGGGGAAATGGGGCAGATCTCTTTGAAACACATTTTCGTCTCTCTCCCTTCTCCCCCAGATTCCCAGAAATCTGTAGCAGATGGACACTTCTGTCTCTTCATTTAAAACTTCTCCCCATTAAGCTTTTCATCCATGTCCAGTATCCCTGCTACAGGAGATAATCCTTCAGTGCTGGCAGAACCTCTTAACTGCTCTGAATTTCAGCTGATTGATGCTTCAAAGAGGCTGTACCTCATACAGATAATCCATGCACACAAGCTGGCTAGGATTTCCAGAGGGAGTTTCACAAATGGATGGAAATGAAGACTGGATTCCTATGTCTTTCAGGACAGGCCTACTCATAATGTTTTAAAGTCTTCCTGACGTACCTCTTCTGCTTGGTCTAGTATTTTTTAGGAATATCTCTTCATGCTTCCAGTCTTTTCTCAAACAGCATTAATGCCTTGGAATCTGAAGGCTGCGTTTGTGGCAAACAGCCATAAAGGAAAAAGTCTGGTTATTACTGAATTTCCTGTTAGGCATCTCTTCCCCACCCCCACCCCCCAAGCGTGTGTGTGTGTGTGTGTGTGTGTGTGTGTGTGTTTACATTAAGATTTACATCAAAATAGCTCTCAATGGATAAAAAGCTTTTTACCTCAGTGTAGCTAATCTAACCTGGTGTTTGCTTTGACTGACTACATTGAAGTTAAACACACAGTTCCCTGTCTCCACTAAGATCTTACAGAGAGATAGCTATCTCGAAGTAAAAATGCACTTTTACCTTTGAAGACATAGCCTCCGAAAGGTAGAGTTCTGGAGTACAGGGTAACTAATGTTGCTGATCAAGCTTCGCTTTGCTCTTATACCAGTAGGAGTGGCCCTTCATATTATACGGTCACCTGGCAAAACACTCTTTTTTGCCAAACAGTGTTTCAACAAAACAGTTGAGGATTTAATTTCTTGGCTGTGGTGTTCCTTTCCTACCATCCCATTCAGTGTTTGTTTAAAATGGGCTAAAGGAGAGAGGGATTTTATTTCAGCTACTGGTGAATGGAAGGAGAAGGAAGGAGACTAG
The DNA here is from genome assembly GCF_965140285.1 of Lepidochelys kempii. Taxonomy (NCBI): domain Eukaryota; kingdom Metazoa; phylum Chordata; order Testudines; family Cheloniidae; genus Lepidochelys; species Lepidochelys kempii. The sequence continues at coordinate 160,566,418 of NC_136382.1, forward strand.
TTTTTTCTTCATCCGTTCTAAAATCATTTTACTCTTCTGGTGTGTTTTTCAAGGGGTAGAAGGGAGTGGGTGTGAGATTGGGTTTTGTAGCGGTTAGGGGAGATCCTTCCCTAAGAGCAGGCTAAAGAGAGTTGGTCTGGTGTTCCTAATTTTGTCTTCAGGAGATGAGTGGAGGAAGGCATGGCATCCTTCCTTTCCTCAGGATCTGTGTACTCAGCAGGAGAAGCAGAGTGAAACTGAATAGGCTTGTCTCACTTTCACTGTACCACCCCTGTGTATTAGCAACAGTTCAGGAACAGTCCTGGGTCTGGAAAAGGAAAGAGAGAAGGCAGCAGAGATGCAACATGCAAGGTCTGTGTATGTAGAGGGTTGTCCAGGGCAGTAATACTCAGCATGGCTACACTGGAAACTTCAAAGTGCTGTTGCGGGAATGCTCCCGCAACAGCGCTTTGACAGCACAGCTCCCAGCGCTCGGAGCCTGTTCACGCTAGTGCTTTAAAGCGCTCTGACTTGCTGCACTCAGGGGGTGATTTTTCACACCCCTGAGTCAGCAAGTTTTCATAGATTCATAGATATTAAGGTCAGAAGGGACCACTGTGATCATCTAGTCCGACCTCCTGCACAACGCAGGCCACAGAATCTCACCCACCCACTCCTGCGAAAAACCTCTTACCTATGTCTGCACTATTGAAGTCCTCAAATTGTGATTTTAAAGACTTCAAGGAGCAGAGAATCCTCCAGCAAGTGACCCGTGCCCCATGCTACAGAGGAAGGCGAAAAACTTCCAAGGCCTCTTCCAATCTGCCCTGGAGGAAAATTCCTTCCCGACCCCAAATATGGCGATCAGCTAAACCCTGAGCATATGGGCAAGATTCATCAGCCAGATACCCAGGAAACTATTCTCTGTAGTAACTCAGATCCCACCCCATCTAACATCCCATCACAGGCCATTGGGCCCATTTACCATGAATATTTCAAGATCAATTAATTGCCAAAATCATGTTATCCCATCATACCATCTCCTCCATAAACTTATCGAGTTTAATCTTAAAGCCAGATAGATCTTTTGCCCTCACTGCTTCCCTCGGAAGGCTATTCCAAAACTTCACTCTTCTGATGGTTAGAAAGCTTCGTCTAATTTCAAGTCTAAACTTCCCAATGACCAGCTTTATATCCATTTGTTCTTGTGTCCACGTTGGTACTGAGCTTAAATAATTCCTCTCCCTCTCCGGTATTTATCCCTCTGATATATTTATAGAGAGCAATCATCTCTCCTCAACCTTCTTTTAGTTAGGCTAAACAAGCCAAGCTCCTTGAGTCTCCTTTCATAAGACAAGTTTTCCATTCCTTGGATCATCCTAGTAGCCCTTCTCTGTACCTGTTCCAATTTGAATTCATCCTTAAACATGGGAGGCCAGAACTGCATACAGTATTCCAGGTGAGGTCTCACCAGTGCCTTGTATAACGGTACTAAAACCTCCTTATCTCTACTGGAAATACCTCGCCTGATGCATCCCAAGACCGCATTAGCTGTTTTCTCACGGCCATATCACATTGGTGGCTCATAGTCATCCTATGATTAACCAATACTCTAAGGTCCTTCTCCTCCTCTGTTACTTCTAATTGATGCGCCCCCAGCTTATAACTAAAATTCTTGTTAATCCCTAAATGCATGACCTTACACTCTCACTATTAAATTTCATCCTATTTGCTATTATTCCAGTGTACAAAGTCATCCAAATCTTCCTGTATGATATCCCAGTCTCTCTCTAAATTGGCAATACCTCCCAGCTTTGTATCCTCCGCAAACTTTATTAGCACACTCCCACTTTTGGTGCCGAGGTCAGTAATAAAAAGATTGGTCCCAAAACTGATCCCCTGAGGAACTCCACTGGTAACCTCCCTCCAGCCTGACAGTTCACCTTTCAGTAGGACCCACTGTAGTCTCCCTGTTAACCATTTCCTTATCCACCCACCGTTCAATTTTCGTATTGATCCCCACCTTTCCCATTTAACTAATTCCCCATGTGGCACGGTATCAAATGCCTTACTGAAATCTAGGTAAATTAGAGCCACTGCGTTTCCTTTGTCTAAAAAATCTGTTACTTTCTCAAAGAAGATCAGGTTGGTTTGGCACAATCTACCTTTTGTAAAACCATGTTGTATTTTGTCCTATTTACCATTGACCTCAATGTCCTTAACTACTTTCTCCTTCAAAAATTTTTCCAAGACCTTGCATACTACAGATGTCAAACTAACAAGCCTGTAGTTACCCAGATCACTTTTTTTTTCCTTTCCTAAAAATAGGAACTATGTTGGCAATTCTCCAGTCATACGGTACAACCCCTGAGTTTACAGATTAATTAAAAATTCTTGCTAATGGGCTTGCAATTTCATGGGTCAATTCCTTTAATATTCTTGGATGAAGATTATCTGGGCCCCCCAATTTAGTCCCATTAAGCTGTTTGAGTTTCGCATCTACCTCCATATCCTCATTCCCATTTGTCATGCTACCATTATCCTGAAGATCCTCTTTAGCCTTATTAAAGACTGAGGCAAAGTATTCGTTTAGATATTGGGCCATGCCTAGATTATCCTTGACCTACACTCCAACCTCAGTGTTTAGCGGTCCCATTTCTTCTTTCTTTGTTTTCTTCTTATTTATATGGCTATAGAACCTTTTACTATTGGTTTTAATTCCCTTTGCAAGGTCCAACTCTACTTGACTTTTAGCCTGTCTCACTTTATCCCTACATGTTCTGACCTCAATCAGATAGCTTTCCTTGCTGATCCCTCCCATCTTCCACTCCCTCTATGCTTTCTGCTTTTTCTTAATCACCTCTCTGAGATGCTTGGTCTACAACTCCTCCCTATGAATTTTTTCCCCTTTCTTGGGATGCAGGCTTCAGATAACTTCAAGTCAAAGCTGCAGAAGCTATCCCAGGCCTCCTGCCTTTCAATCCATAAATTCTTCAGTCCAATCCACTTGCCTAACTAATTTCCTTAATTTTTGAAAGTCAGCCCTTTTGAAGTCAAAAATCCTAGTCGCAGATTTATTTTTGTTTGTTCTTCCGTTCAGTGTGAACTGAATTAGCTCATGATCACTTGAACCAAGGTTGTCCCCTACAACCATTTCTTCTATGAGGTCCTCACTACTCACCAAAACCAAATCTAAAATGGCATCCCCTCTAGTCAGTTCAGCAACTACTTAATGAAGGAATCCATCAGCTATCGCATCTAGGAAAATCTGAGCCCTATTATTATTACTAGCACTCATCCTCCAGTGTCTATCTGGGAAGTTAGTCTCCCATGATCACATTAGTATTTACTTCATTAAAAACATTAAAGAGGGCTCTATCCGTACCCAAATTAGATCCAAGCGGTCTATAGCACACCCCAAGCACTATCACAGGAGAGGCTCTAGTAGTTTTCTTCCCCAATGTGATTTTTGCCCAGACAGACTCTGTCTTATCCATTCCATCGCTTCTTATTTCTTTACATTCTACCTCATCATTGATATACAGTGCTACTCCACCACCTTTACCTTTTATTTCCATCTTTCCTAAACAGCACGTACCCGTCAAGACTACTATTCCACCATGTTTCTGTTGTCCCTATAATATCTGGTTTCACTTCCTGCACCAGTAGGTCTAGTTCCTCCATTTTGTTACCTAGGCTCCTTGCATTGGTGTACAAACACCTTAATTTTTGCTGTTTGGCCTCGCTCACATTCTGTACCCAATTAGGCACAGTCATTCTACAGCCAGTATAACCTATTAGACTGGTATCCACACTGCCCTTCCTCCTTATATCTATTCTCCTACCCACAGCTGTATCCTTTCTTCATTTTCTTCCCTCTCAATGCTAAAATCCAGCGTGGAGATTACCTGGACATCTCCCCCAGATTCCTAGTTTAAAGCTCTCTTAATCAGTTGTGCCAACCTCCATCCTAGAAGTCTATTTCCTTCCCTACTTGGATGAAGTCCATCCCGAGAGAACTGTCCTCTGTCCATGAATGCCTCCCAGTGGCCATACATCCCAAAGCCCTCTTTATAGCACCACTGCCTAAGCCATCTGTTGATAGTCATAATCTTGTCACACCTTTGTTGCCCTTCTGTAGGAACAGGCAGAATCCCACTAAAGATCACCTGAGCCTCGATTTCCTTAAGCATCTTCCCCAGCCTGGCATAGTCTCCTGTAATACTTTCCAGTGAGAATCTAGCCATATCATTTGTTCCCACATGAGGGCTAATTAGGGGATTCTTTCCTGCTCCTGTTAAGATCCTTTTCAACCTCAGGTCTACATTCCGTATCTTAGCACCTGGAAGACAGCACACCCTTCTATTCTCTGGATCAGCTCTGGTTACAGGCCTGTCTCTTCTTCTCAGTCCCCAATCACATAGACCTGCCTTTTCCTGGTGACTGTGCTGTTCTCCAGTCTATCCCCTGTTCCCTCTGGCTGCAAGTTCTTTCCATTCCTATTCTCCCTTGTAATCCTCTTCAACCCACCCTGTATCGCCCCAGGAGGATATTGGTGTAGTCTCCATTGACTCTTCCCCTTTTCCTATAGGACTAGCTGCTCTTCTCTTCTTCCTTGCCCTTCCACCTTCAGTGACTACCTGCTGAGCCTCTTCTTCATTTTCCAACTCTACAAACCTATTCTTGAGCCCTATTTCTCCTTCACTAGCCCGTCTTTTCCTCTGCCTAGTTCTTTTAGTCACATGCTTCCAATGACCACTTTCCTCACCCAGCAGTCTCCCCTCAGAATTCCTCAGTCCTGCTTCCATCTGCAAGTCTGAGCTTTTTCCCTTCAGATACCTTCAAAGGTCTTTGCTCAATAATCTGCTCGAACCCCTTTCTAAACTCAACCAGACTTTCCACTGGCATCTCCAAACCTCGGATCTTTTCCTCCATCAGCTCTATCAGACGGCATTTCATGCAGACAAAACTCTTACCAAGTACCCCCTCCAGTATCATGTACATACCGCAGCTTCCACATCCACTCATCTTCATCGTGTTTTCCATTACATGGGTCACGCCCACTGCTGCCTCTGTATCTGTCATGGCCTCCCACCTAAATCCTGTTAATCTGGGAAACACAAACCACACCCAAACACCACCACCCACAGCAAAAACAAATCTCAAACACCACAAGACAAACTCCCCTGTTTACAGCTCTGTTTGCTGGCTCCTGTGTCGCGACAGCTGTCTGTTAGAGAGCGATAAAATGTAAGTGTAGCCAAGCCCTCAGACTGAGGCTCAGGAGTCGCAAGTGGCTCTTTGCAGCACATGATGATATTACTGTAATGATTTAATTATTGACCAATCAGGGTGCTTTTACTATGTTATTAACCAATTGGAAAATACTTGGTCGGCCATTTTTGCTGTGATTAAAATGATATATAATACATAAAAATAGTAAAGGAAACCATGAATTCACAGTACTGTGGCTCCTTTGGGTAATGTTGATTGCTAATTTGGCTCTGGGAACCACTGAGGTCTGAGTATCACTGGTCTAGGGGCATCAGGATTAAGAGACATCCCTGATCAGTTTTGGATGGGCATGCTGTTCATGCCAAGCTGTGGGGACAGAGAGGGAGCACTCCATGAAGTAGCAGCTCTGCAAAAGACTCCACTGCTTCTGGGGGCATTTGGAGAAGAGGTCAGGAACAGAAACTAAATGTCTCTCCTCCTCCAGTGGAAGGACTGTGCCTGTGGCGATACTGCAGGGATTGTTTCCCCTCCAAGGCTGAGCAAGAGCACAGGTGTGAGAACACGAGAAACTTCTGTTCTCCTGTGACAGTTTAAAACCTGTAAAGCAATAAACCTTTGGAAGCTTCTTAGGTATTTTGAGCCTCACCACAGTGGAATTCCTGTCCTCTTCTCTGGAAGGACTAGAAGACCCAGAATTAAACATGCTAGCCATTAAAGTTTTGGAGCTGCCTATTCAGTCTTCAGTCGATTAAGTATTCATAGGGCTTGTCTACACTACTGAGCGGGGTCGATCTAAGATGCACAACTTAAGCTACGTGAATAGCGTAGCTGAAGTCGACGTGCTTAGATCTACTTACCGTGGTGTCTTCACGGCGGTAAGTTGACAGCTGACGCTCTCCTGTCGAGTCCGCTTGCGCTTCTTGATCTGGTGGAGTACCGGAGTCAACAGGAGAGTGCTCAGCAGTCGATTATTGCGTCTATACTAGACGCAATAAATCGATCCCTGCTGGATCGATTGCTGCCCACCGATCCAGTGGGTAGTGTAGACAAGCCCATAACTAAATGATCCTTCGTTAGCCTCTGAGAAAAGTGCTTGGACACTGCAAACATCCGTGGCATTGCCTGAAACTCAAGTCTAGGTGTTTAGCCGGGAGAGATTGATTCAGTAGTTTGACACATTCTTTCTCATTTGTATGATATCACAGCTGCTTTCCCCTTTGAGGTTAAGTGCATTCGGTGAGTCTAGGATTAATGATCATCTGCTTCAATACCTTCTGTCTGGAAGATTATTCTTGGTTAGTGAAACTTACCAGGCTATGTGAGAACTCTGCTGAATCCTATGTGAATGGCAAGATAGTGGCTACAAGTCTTCAAACCCTAATTATAATACAGATGTTGACTCTGTCTGTGCAAAACGGAAACACTTTGGGCAATGTCAGATTTTTAATGGACTTGATCTGTTGGTAGCTTTTAATATCTGATTTCATATCTCTGCTGATGGTGAAAAATGACCAAATGGATTTGAGTTCTGGTGGCTGTCTACAGTTCTTCTCTTCAGAAGCAATTTACTGACTGTGATAGGAACTTGCTGTATTCAAACACTGAGACACTGTTTGATACATATGGATATGTGATTGGTTTGGATTGTGGAAGATCTTAAACCTGTTTTGGGGCCTGTCATTTAAAGGGGTGTTGACCAATATTCAGTGATCAAAGCAGGGAAAATGTCATACTGACTGTCCTCACAGAACCAGACAATTGGTAGCGATTATCTATAACATATGGGTAGATTTTTGTTTTCTTCTTTTTTCAGATTACCTGTTGCTAGTCAAAAGCTGTTCGATATGCACCGAGATGAATGAAATCAAATAGACTGTAGACCCTGATCTCTCCTTTTGTTTATCAAATATAATAGAAATACCTTCTAAAGCTCACTGTGCAGTAGAGATCACTTATTGCACGACAGCCTATCTGAATAGGGCTGAATGTTCCTAAGGGCTTAGATAATTTAGAATTGCTTGCTTTTCAATGTATTGCTTTTGACATTCCTATTACTCTGCTACGGAGTTGTCACAATTGATACATCCCTATGATATTTTATGCTTGCCTGGAGAAAGTTTTAAAAAAAAAATCTTTGCAATTGCTGCTTTTTTTTTTGTTTAAAGTTGCCTCTGTGGGAATTTTATGTAAGTACTCCTTTGTCACCGAAGATGATGTGTATATAATTAGACACCAGTGGCTCGTGGTATTCATGATAGAAATTCTTGTCTACATTTATTTTTCTTAAATTTAAGAATTGCTGCCCCATTATACTCTTTTTTTTAACACTTTTTAAATCTTTTTTCTTCCTTTTTCTCCCCCACAGCTGTACCCAAGAATTAAACCAAGGCAAAGAAGCTTGGCATGAAATTGCACAGACTCCTGAGTCATGAAGTTCTGATCATGGGTGATTTATCACTTCTATAAAAGAAATCATTCATTTTGTGTTAGTTCCAATTTCATGAGACTTATGTTAATAACAGTGTAACTTGAAAGCAATGAAGAATGTGCTTGAAAACAAATGAAGGATCAATGGATTCACAAATGGAGGAGGGCATTCCATAAGCTGAAATGCTGCTTACAAGCAAATGACGCTGTGCTACATCTGGCCTAAGCAAGCCTAATGTTCAGCTAGTGCCCACTCTGCTTTTCCAAATGACACATACATACAGGAACAGAATTCACTTTCTTTTTTTTTTTTAAATTTCGAGCATCATATGCAATCAACTTTTCAATTACTCAGTGAGGGAGTTCATGTTCCACACAACTGGCTTTCTCCAAATCTGTTTTTGGCTTTGTTCCTAGTGGAGGAAATTAGTCATCTGAGCTACCCACAAAGTACCCAAAAGCACATTTCTGTAAGCAGAGTATTTGTTAAAGTAGCTGAGTTAAAGTTTTGAAGATAAAACAGTGCGTCTAACAGTGAAGAACTTTTGACCAGTCCATTGAGCAATAACTATAAAATGCTGTAGCATCTTAGGAATTCCATGTATTCAAAATACTTTGTGCTATATCAGAGGTAATGTAGTTTTAGAATCTGTTTGTACAAAAAAAAACCCCTGTATTTATTGTCTTTTTTTGTAACTGAAAATTAAGCGTAGAAACTTTCTGTAGCCTTTAAAACTTACAAACTTTATTATAATATGTGTGTTTATTTTTTGTTAATTGTGATCTGATTAAAATGGTGTCTCCTCTGAAGATTTAATTCTTTGGCATTTCATGTCCAACTCTATCCATGACATCTGCATTAGCATGTCACTGAGAAATCTCAACCTGCTATGCAGATACATAAACACAATACATTATAACATCCTGGAATATGCCAGTAATCAACTATTACAGTATCAGTGTGGAAAACATTCTTTGACTTATAACTTTCATCTAACCTGCTATGCAGCCATATCTGTTGTTAGTTCTAGGAATAACATGAAGGTTATAAGTGACTGCTAGATCTTCTTAAGTAAATTTAATTACTCTATACAGATATATTTTTTAAATGGAAAGTTTTATAGCAGAAGAATTACTTCTAACTAGCCTTTTCCACTAGGATAATCTTATAGGTGATATTACTGTACTATTCATAGCTTTGTTAGACATGTCAATAAAACTTGAAGTTCAATAACCTTTCCTTGTAGGAAAGGAGTCTGAGTCCATGAATTTCCTGGACAATCACTACAATCTACAAATACAAACTGAAAAAGTTCTCTGACCCACACTCTGCAGTGTGATCTTTCTACTCCAGCTCAGGATTTGGGAATTGTACTGTATATGGCTTTGTGAATGTGTGATCTCTCATTAGATCTGGTGAAAAGGGTTGTCAGACTGACATGAACATGTGGAACTGGATAGCTCAGGGGATTGGCAGTGGGCAAAAGTGCTTGTAACCTCTAGGACCAACGTAGTTTAGCAATGATGTATAGTAACCATTTACCTAGTTTGAGCAATGAGCTTAATTGTTCACACCAGTGAGCTGATGCATGGCTGCATGCTGAACAAAAGATGCAAGTAACAGAGGCCCTGCTGGAATCCTTGGTAGGCAAGAATATCAAACCTGCTGCCCATCTGGGCCTGGGTTGCTGCTGTCAGACCCTTGCTGGATAAATAGGAGTGCCATTGCCCAGCTGAAAAGACCTACCAACACATGGGGCCTTGCAGTAGGAAGGCCATGCTCAGCAGTGGAGCAAAGACTTTTACTGTGCACAAGCAAAAGCTCTACCACCACACAATTCCTCAGAAGTTTAGATGATAGTAAATGCAACTTGGTCATGAAATTGAAGTCTGTTAATGTTCATAATCTCATGCTTATGCTTTTAATAGGGGGCCATGTACATGTATTGGATACTTGGTAATTTCATGCCTTCGGTATGCAGTGTAGTACTTTATAGATGCCTTTCCTGTATCTCAATTATCAGCATTGCTTTCTACAGCAGACTTAAAAGAACATGTAATCTGTGATTATGCAACAAATACACAGCCTATAGAAACATGTTGCAGTGAACCTAAGATTGTGTCCCCAGCTGTCCCCCCAAAAAATTATTCTGTTGACAGTCAGGGCTTTATGCACCCAACTGATCCCCATTATAAAGAAACACCTTCCAGCTGGACCAGGCCTGAATTGTCTTTATTTCTATTGTTGCCTTCACTTCTCCCAGCTACTTATTCAAATAATGTTACATTCATTACATTACATTCATTTTGTAAGGTTTAAGGGGTTTTATTATTTTTATAATTCATAACCAGTGATATTCCCTACCATACATGGCAGCATTTGTTCCTCCTTGAAGTCTTTGGTTGATGACACAGATCTTACTGGTAGCAATCCTCTTGCATGGGGATCAAATATCAGACTAATAAGATCTTGTCCTCTCTTACATGTATGGTTTCCTGCTGGTCAAACTGCCATAAACTACTTAATCCAATCCTTCAAAATACGGTTAACCCAAAGAATGCTATGGTTTTCATGTATGAAACAGGATTACCAATGCATTTAAGGGGTAGCAAGATTGCAATAGGAAGTTTATTCAGTGTGTTGCTTATTTAAAAGGCAATATTGGCCATATTTAAAAGGGAATATTGCTCTAATTTTAAAAGGAATAGTTCTTCTAATAGGTAAAAAACTGAAGGGCAATGGGCCCCTACTGCTTTCTCTATTCAGACCTCCCACTTACCTCTCTTTTTTTTTTTTTTTTTAAAAATAAGATAGCCACTATTCATTCCCAGGCAGCTTAAAAATGCCAACAAACTACAAACTTCACTTCCTTCTAATTTACAGTGAAAACTGCTGTTCCTCAGAAGTCACATTTAACTGCACTTTAAATATCTTCCTGATTAAATGTAAAACAGATCAATTAAGCAAAATTGTCAAAAATAGAACTGAAGAATTATATACAAAAGTAGAGCTTTCACCCTGAACTTATAAAGGTAGTTAAAAATATCCAGTCTGTGTATATATAATGAGACTGCAAGCTTTTGTATTGTTGGAGTTTTGGTTTTTCAGGTACTTCAAAATATTCTACCTATCCCCTCCTACACACTAGTTTAAACATCTCCATTAAAAAATGTAAGGAACAGGTTGATGTTGGGATACAGTGGGGTCCGGTTATTGCAAGTTGTATGAACATTTTTGCATTATCTTGATTCCATGAGATGTCTTCAGCTGAGGTCAGTTATTGCTTCAAATGCTAGTAAAACACAACCACTAGTGGAGAGAAGGAAAAACATGAATTAAGGGCTGTCCTCATCTACCGTAAAACATAAAGCACAATGCAAGTTTAGCAAGATGTATATCAACAAGTTCTTGAGATGATGCAGTCTGGACAAGAACATATTTAGTGCAAAGAAGGAAAATCTATTCTTTTAGAATGGTGGTTCTCGAAGTCGGTACACTGCTTGTTCAGGGAAAGCCCCTGGCAGGCCGGGCCTGTTTGTTTACCTGCCGTGTCCACAGGTTAGGCCAATCGCGGCTCCCACTGACCGCGGTTTGCCACTCCAGGACAACAGGGGCTGCAAAAAGCTGCCCAGGCCAAGGGACGTGCTGGCCGCCCTTCTCATAGCTCTCATTGGCCTGGAGCGGCGCACCACGGTTAGTGGGAGCTGCAATTGGCCGAACCTGCAGACACGGTAGGTAAACAAACTGGCCCGGACTGCCAGGGGCTTTCCCTGAACAAGCAGCGGACCGGCTTTGAGAACCACTGCTATGGAAGACATTGTGGGATGTTTCCTGAACACCTTACATTTGTAGACTTTTTGTTTAGGTTACAAATGCATATGAAATGTAGAACAAATGTTATCAGTTGCATCCTTGTGCAGTGAACTGCCTGAAATGTTCCTGTCACATTTTAAGGTCTGAATTGTAAACACCTTTTAAAATTAACCAACTTCAGCTATTCTCTTATAGTAATGTAACCTGATTTTGTCACCAGAAGATAACAACGTTACTCCAAGTAGCATTCAAATTACTTGGAGCAACACGAGCTTATCTCATACACTGAGGACTTGTCTCTGCAGGGACATTAAGATGAATTAACTAAAGCTGTGAAGTACATTAAACCCATGTGTGCACTCTCATTCAGAAGTAAAGTGGCCTTAGTTTACATTAGCTGAATCCCCTTTGAAGGAGAATAGAAGTGGTAGAGGATACAATTATAGGGGTGGAGGCATGAGAGGACTTTGGGAAGATGGAATGCACAATGACCTACTATTGATGGGAAAACTAGGAAATAGGAGAACTAGTACTCCTGGGGAATTCTGCACTACTGCACACATGCATAATTAATTATCTGTGCATATTTTTAATTTTTTTGTGCAGAAAAAAGTTTTTGCTGAAATGTTGCTGCAGTTCTGCCTTTTGCCCACCAGAAGGTGTTGTGGCGCTAGAACAAAGCAGCAGCTCCCAGCCATCTAGGGAAGAGAAAAAGCCTGCCTTCTTTGCAGCACCGGCCAGGCCAGGAGACTGGGGCTGATGGGGGCAGGGGGTTGTCAGATGGGCTCATAAGGGCTAGTGGTGGGAGGACAAACTGGGGCAGAGGCTGAATGGGAGTGGAGGCGCAGGGCCACATGGTGATTGGGAGGGGGTGCAGAGCTACATAGAGACAGAGGGAGGGGGTACAGGAGTACAGAGCCACATGGGCATGGGGGGAATGGGTATCTGAGTGGGATGGAAGGACACTAAGGACAGGGGGTGCAGGAACACATGGGATGGGAAGATGTGCCTGACTGGGAGAGGCTAGGAGGTCAGCCAGAGTCTGCATGGGGGAAGCTCCATAACAATCCCCCCCACCAAAAAAAAACAAAAAAAAAAAACCTGTTCCATACTTTTCCCACCCATACCCAACAACCCTCCAAGTTCATAGCCAGGTTCCTTCCCAGCAATTTACTTCCCTCTCCCTCAGCTCCTCCGTTACCCCTGACTCCCCCAAGCCTTTGCACTGCTTCTGAGGGCTGAGGGAAATAAGGTTCTGTATTGTAGTTCAAATGCATTAGTATTCAGAGTTCTGTATTAATATACCTAGTAAGGAATCTATTTGTCAAAAAACATATTTTTAATCTTTTTTGTTGTCTGTATTGTTACAGACATACTTGCCCACAGGTATTTTGAAATAAATGACCAAAAATAATTGAAACTGGTGTGACTATATTGTTATTTTGACAAATAAAATATGCAGAAATTTTGCAGATTTGTAAAATATTGTGCACATAATTTTTAATTGTTTGTTGAATATTTTTGGCACAGAGTTGCCCCAGGAGTAAACTAGGCAGGCTGCAATTGAAATTCATCCCAGTGAAATAGAAGGTTATTAACTAAGTATAGGTGCTGGAACTGGGGGTGTTGCCTCATGCCCTGGCTTGAAGTGGTTTCCACTATATACAGGGTTTACAGTTTGGTTCAATGGCTCTCTGCACTGTACAAATTGTTCCAGCATCCCTGACTGGAAGAGGCCAATGTGAGCAAGTAGAGAGTGATATGAATGGATTAGAGAGAGATTTACCTTCTTTAATCACATGCACAAAGAACTCTCGACACAGAAGATACCAAAATCTTTCTTGTGCTTAGATTCCCAACTCGGTGTGAAACTGGCACACTAGAGAGTGCATCAACCATCCGATGAAGTGAGCTGTAGCTCACGAAAGCTCATGCTCAAATAAATTGGTTAGTCTCTAAGGTGCCACAAGTACTCCTTTTCTTTTGCGAATACAGACTAACACGGCTGTTACTCTGAAACCTGTCATCCCAAATGTATAGATCCTGTACTACCAGGGGAAACAGCTTTTAGAACCGAACGAGCATTTTTCTCCTAAACCATCTCAGCAAGCCACAGATCTGTGCTGTTGATCCCAAGCAGGCTTATTAACTTACAGTGATAAGGTTCATCTCCACTGTTCCACTTTTCTCAACATCCAGTTTCTTAAATATTTCTGTCACAGAGAAGAGAGAAATAAGATGTGTGTATGAAGAAAGCCGTGGGAACCGGAAGCTGAATCTCGACTATGTCTCGACTATGAATGTTTAAATCTGAGACAAAGGGACAAATTTAGGGTTTGAAAACAACCTTTTAGAAAACCAAACCGAGAGAAATCTCATGAAAGCTGCTTCCTTTTTTTTTTTTTAAATAGTCCACTATTTACAGCAAAAACAGTGCAGCTTTGTCCTAGTGCATGAAAACTAGCGGCTGCTTAGTTCAAGCTGAGTGAAATGAAAAAAATAAACAAGCAACATAAAGACTGTAATGTTAAATTGTTTGAAAAATTATTTTAATGGTCCATCATACGGTTAGAACACTGGTAAGGAGAGTTGTCTGTGAAAATAAGTATTCTTTTAAAGCTGTTGCAAACTGAAGTGCTTTCTATTTTTGTCACGTTAGCACTGGAGGTGCCATTCACAAGGGGGATGTAGGTGCCCAGCTGCCACTTTAGGCCACATAACGCCAACGTTTAACCACCACTGGCATTCAGAAAACCAGAACTCAGCTGCCGCTTAACCCTGGAGGCTCCTAAAGTCCCATGCTGTCTAAGTGGTAAGTTCCTATGGCGCCTAAATTGCTGCTGGTGAGCCTGTGCAAAACCAGGTAAATCCTGACACCACTGTGCAGCTGGATGCCTCACTCAGGCTTAAGTCCCACAAGAATTCTCAAGCTAGGTATTCTCACGCCTGTCTCGCCTGCAGGGCCTGATTCAGTAGGCATCCTCCCACTGGCACCTAAGAGCACTCCTACTGGATTGAGTCCCGCACAAAATACAGTGGAGGTGGTGCCTCCCCGCATCCAAAAGCTCAGTGGTTAAAGCATTCATCCAAGAGGTGGAGACCAGGGATAAAATTTTCACTCTGGCTGGTTCATGGCTGGTATTCAAACCCTGGTCTTCCCCCTACCAGCTGCAACCACTGACTAAAGAGTCATTCTCATGCTCTCTGGCCGAATGACTAAAAGTATTTCAAACAAGTGGAACAATTTCAACAGGTGAGACTGACAGATCCCACTCAGCATGCTGGCTTCTGTAAATCCCGTTTTTAGGCACCTAATTCTCCCCCCGCATTGTATGGGAAGCCTGGACAACTCACTTAGGGTTGTGAATTCCACTAGGCAGCAGGACAGCTAGATGTTAAACAGTTTAATGCCTAAATCCCCCTTATGAATCTAGTTTTTGGCCGTGGGGTGTAACTAAAGCCTGTAACAAAATGTTTTAAGCCCAATCCTGCAGTCTGATCTATGCAGACAGATCCTTGCACCCCTGGGGAAAGTACAACTGTCTTTCTGCGCAGATCAGAATGTAGGATTGGAATCTCGGCTTGTCTCAAATTTATTCTGGTGCAAAGCCAGGAGCCTTGTGTTAGAATAAGCCTGGACCTCATACAATGCAGCAAGGCGAGGGGCTGCTCACAATGTGAAGATTTATTAAGAACATACTTACTGAACAAAGTTTCCAGCCGAATCAAGCACCTGACAAAATTATCAAAGTCAATGATAAGCTGCTCATCTGCGAAACGAGCCACAATGACTTGGTGCAGCTGGCAAGTCAGCTTGAACCCTACAGGGCAAAATAAAAGGTGAAAACATTTGGCCACCTAATAATGCAATCAGGTGTTGGTGAAATAGCAGGAGCAATGTGTATGTTTTTGTATAAAAAAAAAAAGTTGTTTTAAGATCACAAAGTCTTTGCAAACTGGGAGCAATGTTGGAAAATTTTCATATCTATATTGGCTACTTGGTGACATCTGTGTGTCTAGTTTTCAAATTGCTTTTTTAACTATCGAGCTGGTTGGTTATGATGGGTTCCTTTGTTTTTCTGTGGGCATTTCTAAGTTGTTTGGTATTAGTGCTGATTGGCTGAGCCGACTCCATGTACTCAGGAGGACTAGCAGAACTTAATTTGATTCACTGTCTTAGAGGGAGTGGCTGTCTTCTGTGGACCAGTCAGAGAAAAATGGTTGATGGTAAGGAGCAGCTCTGTACTGTAGTAAGTGTGGGCTGTGTCTTACCCAAAGACCATTCAGAATTTGAGGGGCACAGAACTGCTGCCTACTGGTCCCAAGACCCCCAAAGGGAAAGCAGTCTTTCCACCAAGGAAGCCAAACAGTGATATCTGATCTTACCCACACAAACACAACAGCAGGTGGGGATGATTAGGGGTTGTTGGTAGAACCCATGGCTTTGCAGCCTTGTGAACCTCTCCAGCAGTTTAGATAAGCATTCAAACTCTGACTCTTGAGACTAGCCCATCCATAGCTGAATATGTACTTTCACTCTATTGAAGCTGGTTTACAGTGTAATTTTGCTGTGCTGATGCTGGTTTCCAGCACCCAGCTGTGGTATGGAGATCTTCAGTGGATGTTATGCTTTTATGAGGAGCTTTGTCTGGGAGCCAGTTCATTCTGGGCTTGTGTATTTTATTCCCCTTGTAGGCATTGTGCAATGGACATAAGAATCCAGTGTACAGCGCACTGGACTGGGTCTCAGGAGACCTGTCCTCTATTCCCAGCTCTGCCACTGACCTGCCGGGTGACCTTGGGCAAGTCACTTTCCCTTTCTATGCCTCTGTTTCCCCCTCTGTAAAATGGGGATAATGATATTGACATCTGTACTAAAGCATTTTGAGATCTACTGATGAAAAGTGCTATAGAAGAGCTTAGTATTATTATTTAATGGTGATTCATCAGAGGAGGTGCTTGCATTGATTGCCTCCTCTTCATGGGCAACCTGGCCAACTCTATCACTGAAGGAAGTCAGCCTGTGGATCCTGGTTGTTAAGGGCCTTCTCATCATCCTACTGTGCCAGGTCCTAAGTGAGTAGCCCCAAACAGGAAGCCACTCATCTGGGCCACTTTTAATGTGCCTCAATTGCTGAGTATAGCCAGATATCATGGCCAACCACCAGAGAGAAAGATGAGTGTACACAATAAGCCAGTGTCACTGATAAAGATCACTGAAATGGTTACACTGTATTTACACCAGCACCTATTGACTTTGATTATTGGTCTAGATAAGGGACTTGAAGTGGCATAACCCTATACTGCATACAGGCAGATAAATGTTGGGTAATACAGCTATAGAGGAATGGAAGTACCTGCTTCTTCTAATGCTCTCCGCATCTCATAGGAGTTCATGGTACCAGAGCGATCGACATCTATTTCCCTATAGATTTTCTGTAGAACACAAAATCCAGTGTTGGAGATCATCAATAATTAAGAGCTGGTTATTTTGACTTCAGCCAGAAGTCGGATAAATGCCTGTGGAAAGCAGAGTCTCTGCTTTCCTGAGAAATGGAACCTAACATGGATTTTGGATTGATTTAATTAGTGTCAGTCATACAACTGCTCCTAGGGCTTGTCTTCACATACAGAACTTCACCAACTGCACTGCGGAAGGTGCTTTAGTGAAGATGCTGCTACGGGAGAGCTTCTCCCATCGGCGCAGATACTCCATCTCCCCAGGGGGCAGTAGCTATGTCATCAGGAGAAGCTCTCCCATCGACCTAGCACTGTCTAAGTGGGGGGCTAAGGTCAGTATAACTACATCACTCAGGGTGTGGATTTTTCATACCCCTGAGTGACATAGTGATACCGCTATAGGGCTGTCGTGTAGACCTGGCCAAGATGGAGCCATAGCTAATCCTTTCAGTGCAGCATCCAGTAGGGAGGAGACTCAAGGAAGTCACCTGAAAGTGCAGTGATCGCAGGGTAAGTACAATGTGGGACTGCAGAGCCACTGACAAAGCAGGCACTGTCTAGCACTTGGTCCTGTGTCAAAGCTATCAGACCTGTAAGTGAAAAGGCTAAGGAGGTGGGAGGGACGTGGAGCTAACGTGAGGAGCAGTCACAGGAGCTGAGGTGGCTCCACCTTCTGCTCTTCACCCTAGAATTCTAAAGAGCAGCTGACTTGTCTCTAGGGCTTTAAAACTTAAAATCCCAGGGGGCAGATCCTTAGCTTGTGTAAATTGTCTTAAACCAGCTGAGGCTCCGCCCCCCTGTTTTAAACTGGTCACAGAGAGTGAACCAGCCGGAGGGTCCCAGCTCCCTGTGTTTGGGGTTGCCATCAGTGTGGTCCCCAGCTGTAAAATGTGGAGTTATCTGATAACAGAAGTCTAATACTTTGTTTCTTTTATCTACTGTTGCTTTCCGTGGCCATTCTGGAGGCCTATTATTTTTATAAAAATAACTTTTTAAAATTTGAGTGGCTGGTGAAGCTGATGTGCAAGTAAGAGCAGGAATTCCCAGTGAGGAAAGGATAGGACTGAAACCGTCCTGCCTTTACGTTCTGCATTTGTGGTCTGTGTGTGCCATGGCCTTGTGATGCTCAAGGCCATGCTAGTCCCACTGAGCCCCATCCTGCAAGATGCTGTGTCCCTCTTGTCAGGCACTGAGTGTCCCCAGCTCCCACTCACTTAGTGGGAGTGGAGGAAGTTCAGTGCCTCACAGAACTGGGCCGGGGAGCAGGTTTTTACTGAAGAACTCAATCTTTCCGTTTAACAATATGTGCTCAGAATTGCCCATATAGATAGATATACTGTACTCACAATATACATATAGATTTACACCCACAGTGCTCCAACAGCCATTGAACAGACCAGACTACATTGACACAAGTAGTATACTGCATGTTCCCTTCTACAGAAATCATATCTTACTTGATATTTCTGTATCTTTGTCCAGAGTATGTAGAACTCCTTCAGTCCCAGTTTACCGCTTCCATCCGACTGCAGGAAGAGTTAAGGCAACCTCTTTGGATGGCAGGAAAGAAATGTTTTCCCTCCTCTACATTAGGTTTGCTTTAATATAATCTCAACACTGTTTTTCTGATGTCAAATTTAGAGAAGGATGCAAATCATCTTGTGATGCATGGCTTACTCTGGCTCATCCTGCAGGATCTAGGGACTCTTCCTCTCTTTCTTCAGTTGTGTTTTAAGTTTCTAAATCATCTGTTTGGATGAATTAAATCTGAATCTCTGAATATTTCCCCAAGCCTTTTCAGTGCCTTCCACAGGTCATCTTTAACTATTCAGTATGTGTACCGAGAGGATGCCATTCTGTTCCCCAGTGGTGGTTCACCTATTGATGGGAATCTGAGTCATACCATGTCTGGATTTGAAACAGAGACATAACCAAAATCAAGAGCTGCTGTTGACAGAATTTGTAGGTCTTCAGAAAACCCCTAACAAAAGAATCCCAACATCACTGTCTGTCTCTTACTGTAACTACAACAGTGGAATCCTGGGCTCTGCCACATTTTACAACAAATTGCAGGAGAGCTTCATTTTGTTCGGTAATTTTCTTTTTCTAACCACGTTATTCTCAAACCTGCGATGGTTTAAAAGATCAAACAAACCCCTTCCCCTCTCCTGCCAGTGAAACTGAGCATGGCTATCATGGTAGATTTCTTCCTAGAGCATTGGGCTCAGAAAAACTATGTGTTGTCTGGAAAGAAGTTCTGGGACTGTGCTTCTAGCTGGTTTCCCTTATTTTTAACCGTGAAATCTTTGTGATTTTACTATGTTCTGGCCAAATCTGACATGGATTGAATGTACTGATATCACTTCTAATATACAGATTTCGGTCCTCTAAATGAGCCCATGATACCGATTCCATGTTGGGATCAATCTTTTCCTAGGCTGTTGCCAGCCAGACCACACATGTAGCATCAAGGCTGGAATTCAGACAGGACCTTTTGCTCTAAAAATACAGGCTCCCACTGCTAGACATACCGTAGATTCAGCATTAACTGGCAGTACTATTAATATGTATAGTCTCTATGCAAGAGAGTCTTTAAAGAGTGGCTGTCACAAGCAGATCTGGCCTTCCCTCCTGCAGGGGTTGTGGGTAGGAAGGGATGGATTGATAGGGACATCCCCACTCCCCCACTGGATCCATTTCAGCATTGATAGAGGAACACAGTCTAGCTAATACAATCAAAGGATACATCTAACAGATCAACCATGATTTTACACGTCTCAATACTGAAGCCATCTGATTTAATATCTTGGCCTGAAAGGAAAGAGGACAGAAGGCAGGTTAGTTATATGTGGAAGTGTATGGGAATTGGATAGTAACCCTTTAAATAGTTTGGGAAACCTCCTAGTGGGCCTCCCTGTCTTCAACTGCAGAAGCCATCAGCCCCTAACAAGTACAGCTGTGCAGATATGGAGCTAGACTTTGTAGGTTTGTCTACAGAGATAGTGAAGAGTGCTTCGGAACCCAACTGTGTCTGGGTGTTTTTAATGTTGTGTAGACCAACAACTCACGCCTAGAAAGCTCAGGGCTATAGTGCCTTTTCTACTACTTCCGCTGTTCAATAGCCAGTAATTCAGTGTCTGTACCTGAACCTTTCCTTTGGGCTTGGATGGGGCAATGAGCCGTCTCTAGTTTGATTCCAGGCTAGCGTTGTTCTATGCTTTTTGGTAGGTCCATTGGAGGGAGGTAACATTACTACCACCTGCATGCACACGTATGCACGCAGCCATTAACAGAACCCTGGGCCTTCAGCTCCAAAAATACAAGGCTCTCCTGATCGGACGAAAGTGAAATTCCTTTAGCTCCTGTTAGCAAGACCCTTATTTTTTCTGTGGAGCAGCGCCTAGAGGGAAAAATCATACATACGCTCACAACCACTCCCTATAGTAAGATGCAGGTGGTGCTACCCACTAGTCTAGGAACTGCTTCCAGCTCCTAACAAATGTAATTTTAATCCTTAGGAAACTGGATAGTTCTCAGCTGGACATTGCCAGGGGACTGGTTAATTTTTATGTGACTGGTGTGAAACGTGTAGGGAGAGTCTGAGGGTGCTGGGAGGAGAGCCTGGGGCAGGACTCCTGCCTCCAGAGAATCCTATCATCTCCTACCTGCTTGATGGAAACCTCGTCTCCCCTTGCAGGCCCTCTTAGTGAAACCTGCTTTCTCGGCTGCTGGATCCTGCTCTCCCTCAACAAAGGACACAGCATGTGCCTACAGTAGATGCTGGGATGTAGGGGGACAAGACTTACTGGCATGGAATACAGAGTGGCTTCATGCTAAACAGCAGGCTGTCTACAAGCAGGACAGGGTCTGTGAGGGTCTGTCTACCGGGATGAGGACCCTCTGCAAAGGGTTGCAGGAAAGTTCTCATTTTGCACAGTGGCGGGTCACATGACTGGAATGAAGGGGATGGGCAAAGTGCCCATGATCAGCATCCTCAGCACTTTGAGGCAATTGACCATGAGTCCTAAGCGTAAAAGCTGCTGGGAAATTTTCGAAGCAGAACCTCCACGCATAAATGGTTTGTATGTGAGCTGCAGAGATCAAGTGTCTCTGGTCCTGTCAGTAAACATAAGTGCTCCTGTGGGGACTGAAGGAAAGGGGAAGGAGACTGAGCTCAGTTATACAGGAAAGACAATCTATACCACGCTGGTGCATCTAGGGGGATAAAGCACAGCATGGACCTCCCTGTCTATTTGGCTGATGTCTGTAAAAATCAGTGGGGCTTTTATCTCTGTGAACTTATCAGTGTCCAAGGGGAGACTAAACCAGTAACAAGTCCTGAGTCCCTTTGTGCAAGAAAAACAAGATTAGAAACACCCCTCCATTATCACTGAGAGAAGCCCTAGCCAGTTGCCTGTGCTGTCACTAACCTTGGAGGCTTAAAATAGGCAGCTGTCTGTGTAAGTTACTCCCCCTTCTAAACCAGAAAGAGGAGCTGTACGCGTCCTAACATTCCCATTCATTCAGTGTTTCACATTAGTCCCCTACTCTTACCTTTCCCCAAACAAAGTTCTCTCAGATGCTGGTTCATCTTGAAAGCAACAGATTCACTTTTCTTTAAGTAAATCTGATGGCCAACAACTTCTTCTCATTTGAACCAGTGCCCTTTAAGGACAGCAACATGGTCTTCACAGTCCACCTCTGTTGTAATCACCGGAATCCAGTTGGCACCACGTGCCAGTTTGTGACTGATTCAGGTACAGGGAAAGGTGGATTTTTTTTTCAATTGTGCAGGCCGTGACCATAATTATTTCACAAGGAACTTGCAAGAGCAGTTTATGCCTTTGACACCTGACACCAGCCCTGATCATTGTAATTCACTCATAGTAAGGCTTCTGCAGTGCTTCTTGGTGTTGCTTGCATCTTATTCAGAATCCAGCAGCATGTCTGCTCATTGGTTTGAGTAATGTGATCACATAATCTGATTATTTCACATCAATATCAATCTAGGTTGGATTCAAACCACTAGAGGATAGTGACACTCTTGTCCATTACCAATCCCTTGAGCTAACCAGCTTCTATCTGACTAGCCAGACCCAGTAACACCTATACACACACAAGGAGTGTTCCTCATTCATGCCGGTGTGGTGTTGAGCAGTCCTGAGCTCAGACTGCCAAGAGTTTCTCCTGCAGCTCTGGAGTGCAGGAATTAGGGGCACAGCTAGTTTGAGATCTCTGTGAAGCACAGGACTGGGATCGATGTCTGCACATTTGACTTCTCTGGAAGTTGTGGGTGCTCTGTTTCTAACCTACTACTGGCCATCACAGACAATGTATTCTCAGAGGAGAGGAAAACACTTACGTTTAGCCATGATTTTTCTCAGGATATTACATAATTCAAAAGCAGAGATCTCTGCATCCTGTGGAAATGTAACAAAACAGTTGTAACAAAATAGTCATAGTAAGCCAAGCCAGATGTGGAATCTATGTAACAGGGAAGGGCGTGAGAGGGTTAGCTAGAAGATCTATTGCATTTACCCAGACTGAATAAAATTTGCACAAATGAAATCAAAAGCTCTGCAATGCTTAGAAAATGCAGACAGTTTAAATCTGGCTATCACCTCATATGCTAACAGCAGTTACCGGGCATGCTCAGGACTCCTTCTGATGAGTTTGCCAGGTCTAGCTTTTACCCCTGAAATTTCCCATCACCTCTCGTGCTCCAAGCACACTCTGTCTTGGAGTGGGTTTTATGGAAGGATTTGAAGTCCTTCTGTGAAACCTTCCTATGCTGATCTCACTGGCCAGGTCTGGATTCCATTGCTTCTCTAAGGCAGTGGCTCTCAACCTTTTCAAAGCACTGTACCTCTTTCAGGAGTCTGATTCATCTTGTGGACCCCTATGTTTCACCTCACTTAAAAACTCCTTGATTACAAAATCAGTCATCAAAAATACAAAAGTGTCACAGCACACTAGTACTGAAAAATGGCTTACTGTCTCATTTTGACCATACAATTATAAAATAAATCAATTGGAATATAAATGTACTTACATTTTAGTGTATAGTATATAGAGCAATATAAGCAAGCCATTGTCCATATGAAATTTTGGTCTGTACTGACTTCGCTAGTGCTTTTTATATAGCCTGTTGCAAAACTAGGCAAATCTCTAGATAAGTTGATGTACTGCCTGGAAGACCTCTGTGCACCCTCAGGGGTATGCGTACCCCAGGTAGAAAACCACTGAGCTAGGGGCCTGACTCAGCAGAAACAACCGCAGGTGCAATCAGCAGAGGGCTTAACCAGAGTAAGTCTAAAACAAGATAATGTCACATAAAAAGAGTAATAGTAACTCTCCCTGCCTGGGGTTTGCTCCACTCATAGGAGCCCTGGGTGTATAGCCAGGAAGCTCTTTCCTCTGAGCACCCATGCAAGGGGAACGCTCAGCTAAGCCTTTTTCTCTGGGGACCAGATATTGCCCCTGTACCTTGTCATACTTGGTTACTCCATAAGCCAGATTTTCAGAAGGGCATGTGCTCAGCAGGGTGCATAAAAGTGCATGTGCATGTTTTGCATGCTTAATTGCTGTGATTGCTGGATGAGCTGAACCAGGAACTTCCAGAGCTAAAGGCATGAATCTAAAGAGCTTGACCCAAAGAGGTAAGTTCTTTAGCTGGGGGCTATATGAGACTGTGATGGGACATCCACCCCACACTGGCCTGTAAGGGGTTAATGGAGCCCTAGGGAGGCTGTGGAGAAAGCAGCCAATCAGGGCTGGGCAGGCCTATATAAGAGGAGCTGCAGAGCAGTGGCAGTATCTACCTGGAGCTTGATGAGGGAAGCTCAGACTCTTGGCAGGAGGAAGGGGTGCCAGCACCCTGGACAGAGCAGTGCTGCCAGCAGGGACCCGGGAAGCTAGAGAGAGCTGGCTAGCTGCTAAGACTGGCAGGCTGAAGTGCTGAGGTAAGGGGAAGAAGGTGCTGGAGGCTGTAGGACAGTGGCCCAAGGAAATGAACTGAGGAGATGCAGCAAGTGGCAGCCATCCACAGGGTCCCTGGGCTGGGACCCAGAGTAGTGAGTGGGCCTGAGTCCCCCCCACCCCCACTTGCCACTGAGGAAGTGGCTGGATTCAGGGACTGTGATATTGTCCCCCAGAAGGGGGAAACACAGAGGGTGGCACAGCCAGAGGGCAGTGTTTATGAAGAGGACGCCTCAGTCCTGGGAGTGGTGTGGGTCTGGGAACAAAAGTGATGGCAGTGAGGAACCACCAGAGGAGGGTGCACTGGCTACCAGAGCTAATTTCCGTTTCAGCCACAAGGAGGCACCGGAGTGGTGAGTAAACCCCATTACACAGACCAATTGCCTGTGGCAATTAGGCACACAACTGTGGACATTTTGGCATGCACAATTGTGTATGTATGTTTTGCAAATCTGGCCAGCACATCTGAGTTAAACTGCTCCTTGGGGTAGAAGACGCAGAAGATTTGTGGAGAACCATGTACACTGATAATAATGGATAAGAATATGTAAGAGAAATACCCACCGCTCCAGCCAACTGCGCAAAAAGTTTTTTGAAACTGGGTTCAATGTCATCTTCACTGATGTCATTCTAGAAAAGGGTTCAAATGGTAAAAATCAACCTGTTATAAGAAGGGACATTGTGTCGGAGATGCTGTTTCATTAGCAATCACATTTAAACGAATGCATTTCCTTAGCTATGGTACAAGCAACACTGCAGATTATTGCAAAGGAAAGAATTTTTTAAATCTAACTTTTACCATTGAGTCTGTCTTTTTTTTTTTTAAACAAAACCAGATATTGGACTAAACTGAACCCCAGAGTGTCTGTTTAAAAAAACATATGTAAAACATTCAGATCCCACTCCTGCAAAGATTTACATACATGCTAATTAAGTAATCTGCTGCTTTAACTACTAGGACATGCTCTTGCTTACAAAACTATACATATTATCCTGCATCCCTTACACAAGCCATCTCATAATGTCAGTGGGACTATTCACATGACTATGTATTGCTGGATTGGGTCCCTCTACTCAAATGTGGATTTAATGTCTACATTTGAAAACTGAAGCCTGTTTGCCGAGGCTTGAATCATTTCAATGAACAATGTCTGATCTGGTATCTGAACAGGCTGAGTTTTGTTGCTGCAGGTAAGGGCTGAAATCTGTTTTCAAAGCTGCTTCAGATGTTTTCATTGACTTCACTGGGAGCTATGTGTGTACATCCAAGAATCTGGGTTCAGGATGAAATAGAAGTTCTTGACGGATTATGGACTAATAGAAAAAGACTACAATACTGTGAATGTTTTGTGCTGCTCGAGAAAGAGGGGAGTCAGATAAATGGAAAAAAGGCATGATCTATCAATAAGGCTAAGATTCTGTCAAAGGCATTTTTAGTAAAAGTCAGGGACGAATTGCAGGCAATAAACAAAATTTCGCAGAAGCCCACGACCTGTCCCTGACTTTTACTAAAAATACCCAGCCGGGGGAGGGTGGCAGAGGACAAACAGTGCTGCCAGGGGCTTGCAGGGGCTAATCCAACCCTGGCTGCTGCTCTGGTGGGCCTGGGGGCTGCTGCTCCTGCCGCAGCAGCACCAGGGCTGATGGCTGGCAGCTTCTCTCGCCCGGCTGCTGCTCCTGCCCCAAGGGCGCTGACCTAACCCCAGGCACTGCTGCTCCATCCCTGCCCCAGAAGAAGTCCCGGAGGTCCCAGCAAGTCACGGAATCCATGACTTCTGTGACCGAATCGTATCCTTAACTATCACCTTTCTGTCTGTGATAGGATCGCTTCAATTAGCAATATTAAGGGGGAGGGAGGGGAGAAGATTTACCTCTTCAATATTGGCCTCAATTGCATCATCTACAATCCTAGAAAGATAAAAGGATTGATGTTAAAATAAACTAATAAAAAATAAAGCAGCTTAAGCAGAAGTTTTACTTCAATACTAGTTCTTTTAACTCCTATAATATAGCTTTAGAAAATTCTAGAAAAATCCATTTAAATATTAATTGAAAATCAAGTTAATAATAATCAATGTTTGAGGCAGAGGCCCAAATATTGATTTTTGTGGATGACTGCCCACAGAAACTGACTTTCAAGCAAACCAGTGCCATTAACATTATTCCAGTTATGACAGCATAATTTTTAGTTCATTTCACCCTCAAAGCACTTTACTTTTACAAACCATGCAACGCTCCTATGAGGCAGTATTACAGATTCACAGAAGATTCATTTTAAGGCCAGAATGAACCAGGATGCTCATCTAGTCTGAGCTCCTACATAGATTTTTTTTTTCACCCACTAATGCCTGCATCAAACCCATATCTATTAACTTCTCTATTTCAGAGAGAAGGAAATAGGCACAGAGAGTTTCAGTAATTTATCCAAGGCTTCAGAAGTAATCTGAGTCAGAGCTGGAATTAGAACCCAGGAGTCCCTGGCTCCTACTCCTCCATTGAGATTAGACCATCCCATTCTGTTAGTACACAAGATGCAGCAAACCAAAGGAGGAGCTATTCAGCTCATCTGCCGCTACTTGTGTGGATCTATCACCTGGGGAAGGAGTGTTGGTGAGTTATGGTTGAGGGTAGAACTAAAACTGAATAGCTACTTGAAGGCTGAAAATAAACAATGTGGCAGGAGACCCAGCTTTCACAGGGGGCCGTGTAACGTGCAGGCCTAGAGTAAGTGGCCTTTTGTGTTTGTATACAGGGTTTGAAAAGCCTAGAGATGAAAAGCTTCCTAACACGTTTCCAGTCCCCTGAGCCATCCCTTCCTCACATGGTGACAGTTTTGAAATTCTTCTCTTCTCTTTAGAATCATGATTATTCCACGTACTTCCCAAATGGTGCCGTTTCGAATCAGTCGTGTTTGAAGTTTCATATTTTTAATCAAGGAAGACGTTCAGCTGGGCTAGTTCCCTGGGCCTTTTCCCAGCAAGATTTCAAAGGTGTGAGCTCACCTCTTATGTCTAATTGTGTCTGTTTGTGGGCACTAGTCTTGCAATTGGGCTTTAGAGGCAATAGGAAATGTACATCCTCATTGTGAGATTTAACATTTCCGTGAGTCAGAGAGCCCAGCCTGCTATTCTTGAGTGCTTTCTTTAACACTTAAGACTCAATTGGTTCCTGCTCAATAATCAGCACCTACGCTGCCAGGATTGATATGAAATCTGCCCCTCACCTTCTGCAGCGTTTAATTAGAACTCTCCTCACTGGTGCTCAGAAGCAATGAAGAAGTTGATGATGGGTTGGATTCAATCCCATATTAAAGAGGAAATTGGAATTCAGGCTGATGCTCTGTGGTCCTAGATCAGGGGTGGGCAAAATTTTTGGCCTGAGGACCACATCTGGGTATGGAAATCGTATGGCGGGCCATGAATGCTCACAAAATTTGGGAGAGGGGGAGGGCTCCGGCTGGGGGTATGGTACTGGGGATGAGGGGTTCGGAGTGCAGGCGGGTACTCTGGGCTGGGACCAAGGGGTTCAGAGGGTGGGAGGGGAATCAGGGCTGGGGCAGGGGGTTGGGGTGCGAGAGGGAGTCAGGGGTGCAGGCTCCAGGCAGTGCTTACCTCAAGGAGCTCCCAGAAGCAGTGGCATGTTCCACTCTCTGGCTCCTACGCGGTGAGGTGTGGACGGCAGCTCTGCATGCCGCCCCTGCAGCTCCCATTGGTCATGTTTCCTGGCCAACGGGAGCTGCGGGGGCAGCGCTTAGGGTGGGGGCAGCATGCAGAGCCCCCTGGCTGCTCCCTACACCTAGGAGCCAAAGTGGGGACATGCCGCTGCTTCCAGGAGCCACGCGGAACAGGGCAAGCCCCGGACCCCACTCCCCGATGGGAGCTCGAGGGCCGCATTAGAACATCTGGAGGGCCAGATGCGGCCCCCGGGCCGTAGTTTGCCTACCTCTGGCCTAGATGCTCACCCTGGATTATTAAGTACGCAGTATGAGTGAAAGACAGAGCTTGTCTTGCATTAGCTGGGCCCTGTTGGTTTCAGTAAGACAATGTCTGATTCTGAGTGAGTTTAAAGATGCTGCACTGACAGCCCTGGAAACTGAAGTCCTTCATCCAGTATAAGAGGGGGAATCAATGCAAACTTCACCTCAGCGTCACTCTACATCTGCCCCTTGCACCTTTGACTCATCTCCCTTCCTCTTCTCACCAGCTCTGTCCCCCTCACCACACTCCCTTTCTCTGTCTTTCCACTGAGCTAATCCCCTCCTAACTAACCTGCCTTTGCAAGCTGTGAAACTAACATGACATTGGCCGCAGTCACATTGATCACTCTGCTGGTTTGCTACATCCCTTTCCTCTACACATTGTCTCATTTGTCTATTTGGGGGGGCAAAGCTGTCTACTACTTTGTGGTTTTTATACTGCCTAGCATAGTGGGACTGATCTTGGTTGGACCCTGGACACTACTGCAATAAATGTGATTAACAATAACAGGAAACTTCCCTGCATATAGGACAAACAGTCCTTAACCAGAAGAGACCACCACTAGAGATCAGAGGGTAATTCAGACACCATGGTGCCTTTGATCACTGGCCTCTCAGATGAGGCTCTCAACAAGGATGCCAATGGTTGTGGGGTTTTCCTTTAATGCAGATACCTGTCCACGGGGAAATGGAACAAAACCATGAACTCCTTTTACATGGGCCATAGTAGCAATTTTTGATCATTCTACATTTAAAGCAATGAGCTAAGGGGATCCCATTAGCAATTCTCAGAGCCATCCAGTCCCTCAGAGACATCAGATTTATCAGGATAATATTTCTGGATTACCATAAGGAGGAGAGAGAGGGTGCATTAGCTACGTACTGTGAATCTGCATTCTTTTCAGAGAAGACTCGGAGGCAGAAATCCCCATTCTTGTTGGGTTCAAAAGTGGATGGCACAATGACATATTCTCCTGGAGGCAATTTGAATCGGTTTAGTACCTCTCGGAGGTTGATGAAGGTGTTTGATTTTTCTCTGGCTCTGTTCGTCAGGAAGAAGTTTTTGCTCAGATGAACGTTTGTCTGGCCAGAAAACTTATTCAAACAAATAACGAGTTATTTCAGTTCAGAGAGAAGGTGAAAACAGAACAGTAACATGTTATCCTCCTTGGGTAAAGATCAATGCAAGAGAATTATGAGAGAGAATAAATATTGGCTTGGTATATAGGTTTCATTGGCATGAGTTTGCGATGGTCACCTTACTTGTGAGTTTGAGGGATAGTGCATGTTACGCAGGTCATTCCAAATGAGGGTCAATAAAACCTTTACCCTGGGCTGTCAAATTCTAGATATGTTACACAGTTTGGGAGGAATTTGGCAAAATATTTAGGATTTTAAAGACGTGTGCTGGGTGCTATTTTCACATCCCCCCCACCCTGGAAAGCCAGGGATGTCTAAGGGTCTCTCTCTCTGCTAATGCAGTGTGTGTATGTTAATATTATACTTGATACAAGTCAGTGTCTACTGGTTTAGGACAACAGAGCATAATTTTAGGAGCTGTTAGTGTCCAGGGAATCAATCTTATTGCAATTGCCCTCAAACACTGTCATAGTATACAAAAGCCCAGGCTTGTATTAACTAGGTGCAATTGACAATAGGGACCAAAAGGGACAACAGAAAATCGTTATTTGGAATATTCATTTTGTGCCAAATTTGGACCCTGTGCCAGCCTGAGAAAATAGGCTACCCAAGGGGGGTTTGCTGGGTTTGTGCAGCAAAGAATCCTACCCATGTGCAGAGCAGCAATACAACAAAAACAAATAGCTTCCGGCCTGGAAGATCTACTTATAGACTTAGCAAGGTCAATATTGTCTGTCCAGTGGAGTGCTCTCTCTTTATCCATGCCATTAAGCCCCGTCTATGAACATTAACCCGAGAATGGAGGAAAGAGAAAATGCACATTACATACCTGCGAGGGCAGCTGCAGAAAAAGCAGAAAGGGACACAAGTTATTCATTTGTTCATTGAAAGGAAACAAGCAGAAAGGTTAGATAATTATTACTATTATCCAAGGTCATGACATTTTTCTGCTGATACTTCACTCTGCACCTCTCTGACACATATCTAGTGAAATACACTGTGATAGATATGACTATACTCAATACTGGTAGCTGAGGTATAGTCTCTGTCTTGTATTAAAACAGGGCACCCAAGCTTTATCCAATTAAAGGCCATGTGGCAACTTGTCAGAACCCTGAGGGCTACACCTAATCTGTATAAAATGGAGCCATTAGTAGCCATCTCCTTCTTCAAAACAGCAATATGGCCTTTGGAGACTACAGATCCCATCATGCAATGCTCTGTCATGATCTGAATGGAAAACCTCTTACATCATGGTGGGCACTGTAGTCTCTGCAAACTGACCCACTAAATCAAAGATGAGAAACTGTGGTTTCTGTTGAAGCTCTCCATTGGACACGTTTAGTTTGCACATCAAACCTAGGTCATTCCATCCCTTTGTCCACTCTCGTACTGAAAGGAATCTGGAATGCTGCTGGTTTCTGGCTCACTTGCCTTGGCATGAAACTGCCAAGGATTTAACAATTCCAAACAGCAGGAGGTTTCAAGCAGCACCCAGTTCAGGGTTTTTCCTTTGGGATTTGCATGCAACTCTTCTGTAGAATGGGCTGCTTGTTGTCCCACAAAAAAATGCACAAAAGGGACCAGGCTGTTCATTTACTGGCATTACCATAACTAATGAATCTTGCGCTTGTCTAGCAACTTTCTTCAGAGAACCTGAACTTGCTTTAAGTCTCACAATGCCCAGGTGGAGCAGATGGTGTGACATCTATTTTCCAGCCTTGGAAATGGCAGCAGAATACCGTTCAGTAACTTGCCCAAGCTCATACAGCAAGTTTGTGGCACAACTGGGACTAGAACTTGGGGAATTAGGCCCTAGATGGCACTATGTTTAAAGGAAGTACCAGTGAGCCTGGGTGTGTTTATTAGGAAATAGAGGTGGAGCTGGTTTAGATGCACACACCAATGCCAGCCCCTTTCTGTAGTCCTTTATCCCAGCTAGTCTTACACATGCTTTCACTGGCTCTGATCCTGGGCCGATCTTTTTCACACTAGCTCTGATCCCCAACTAGTGTCCCATCCCCTGCCAGAATCACTCCCATTCTGTCACCACTCCCCATGATTTGATCAACTGAAAAAGGCTGAGGTGAGTGGAACCCAGAATGCATTTCTGACTTTTCATTGTTTAATCCCCTACCCTGCCCCTGTACACCAGAGGTGTTCAGCAGCTGGCACTCAGAGGGGCTAGACGTACCAGGTGCTGGACGGGCATTGCTGCATCTGACTTTGTGTCTTGTTCCTGAAGCGTTAGACGGCAGGGAAGCAGAGGAACCATTCACTGATGACCCCTCCCCATTTTTGAAGTTCTGGGAACTTTTTCTAGTTTCTTCCCCTCAAGGAATTTGCATGTGTATGTGCATTGCGCTACTTGCCTCGTAGATCCCAAAGCCAATGGTGTGCATATCCTCCCCCATCTTCCGCTGCCTCCTGCGGTGCTTCTGAATCAGGCCAACTAAGAAGGTGCAGCCTTTCTCAGGATCATCGGGATCCTCATCTTCTTCCTCCAGCTTAATCAAATACTGCGGATTCATCCAGAAAGTATCTGAGGAAACAGAGTTTGACACAAACCCCTCAGAGCCTTCTCTGAAACCAGCCCATACTGACATTTCTCAGCAGCCACGGTAGCTTGGACGTGTCCTTAAAGATACAGACCTAAACTTTCAAACTGGGGTGCATAAAGAACAGCAGCACTGTCCAGATTTATGCCCCTATGCAAGTGGTCTGATTTTCAGAGACGATGAGCCCCTGTGGCTCTCATTGAAACTATTTTCCCGTGAAGTCAATGGGAGTTGCGGGGACTCAGTACCCCTGAAAATCAGGTTCTAGGTGTCTCAAGATGAGCACCCGATCACCCGATAGTTGGTAGATACCAGAAAACGCTGGCCTAAGGGACTTGCCCAAGGCTGCAAAAGAAGTCAACGTGAGAACCAGGATTAGACTCCCCCAAGCTCCCAGGGGCCAGTCCCATGGTTAGATCACTAGTTCATAGCTCTCTGTCTAGACACATCCCTGGAGAAAGATGAATCCAGCTGGTGTTTGGCAGGGGCTGTTTGAGCGTTTTAAACAAGTAGTGGATTAAGCCAAAGGCAACGATCTAGATTTTTAAAAAATTGCCAGGGAAAGAAGAAATGGGAGTTTCGTAGAGGCTACACTGAAGGATGAGCCCCGACTGAGGGGATTTTATAGAACTCCCCACGCCCTAAGGAAATCCTAGCTAGAATAAGTCCATGTGTGTTTTCTGTGAATGCAGAAGTAGCACGTGGGAGGTCTTACTTGGGTAATTCCTGCAACCCCCAGCAGTGGAGCCACACCTCCAGTTCCCATCAAGCTTGGTCAGGCTCCACTTCTTGTATTTTTCATTTGCCAGCGTGTCTGGAGTCAGGTTGCAGATCTCAAGGCGGGAGTAATGTCTCAGAAAATCACTGAATGACATCCTGTGAAGAGCAATACCACACACTAATTCTGCTTAGAATGGGAGACTTTCCCACATGCCGCTTTTCCTAATCCTCCCTCTAATAACTCTAACTATGACCTGACACTACAGTTGTTGGCCAGGCTGATGAGGTGCTTTATCCAGCCATTGTGGGGACCTTTGGTATTATGTGATTGAAATCACTCCTACGTTGATTATATGGCCACTACACCGATCCATCACATTTCTGGTGATCCGGATCCTGGACCCCACATCCAATGGGATAGGCTACAACGTCTCTGCTCAGGTTCGCAGATAGCTGTGCACTTCCATATTATCCCCAGGCCTATTTATCTGAGTCACTGTTTGTTGGCCCACGGTACTTTATGTTAAAAAATGAAGGAAAACAACCAATCTCCCCTGCTGTTCAAAAACCCAGAGCTTCTCACCAAAATTCTCCATCTTCCTGTCTCTTGGTCAATCGCTCTCTCACATCAGGAGCGACGCTGTTCCAGTTTGAGCAGCTACAACATAAAGATGGGAGTTTGCTTAATTGTCAAATGACAGCTCAAAGTCCATCCCTAATGCAGTGACTTTGATGGGGTCACTTCGCTCTCCTGTGGCTCCATGTGATTGCAATATGCTACTGTGCCCAGCTCAGCAGAACTCCCAAACTCAGTGGAGTATGGTAGCAATTTAGATCATGTACAGTTAAGACATGTACAAATTTTCACAAGCGCCTAGTGATTTTGGGTGCCTCACTATATGAGGGCCCAGCTTGAGATGCTTTAAACGTGCCTGAATTCCAGTAAGTGTGGAGCACCTGCCTGTCTGCTGCAAATCAGGATCCTGCCTGGTGTCTCAGGTTGGACACTCAAAAATGGAGGCACCCAGACTCATTAGACACTTTTGAAAAGTTAGGCATTGTGCCTTTAAGAAATGACTGCTTTAATGAACTGTCCATCAGTAGGATAACTCCTTCTGGAAAAGGAGGAACTGGGACCAATGATCTCCTACCACTGAAGACAGCAGATCTATGTTTTCAGTGTAACAGCAAATATTAAGTTCTTTGTCAAGAATTGTATAACTTTACAAAGACGTCTTTTCTGAAGAAGACCTTACTGGGATCCAAGTCTTTAATCATGCAAGGTGGAAATGACTCAAGGGTTTATAGTAACCCTATACTGTAGCCAAAATACTGTAACTTACATGAGAGTGTGTTACAATAGGGTTTATAAAGAGAGCAGAGCATACTGTAAAGTCTCTGTGGGGAAAGCTATGGTCCTTTTAAACAGCACAAAGCAACACCACACAACAGTTTAGGATAAAAAGTACAGAATACTGGGTCCAACGGTAACTTCAGGGGGAATTTCAGGTAGGGAGAATGCAATTCCCAGTGGAAATTTAGCCATGCCACTGGGATGAACACCCTCTTACAATGTATAAGTCCCCTAGACCTTTAACTCACTTATCATTCCATTTTCCAGTCCATTCCACTTCCCCCCAGGGATTTCGGATTCTGATCAGCTTTTGCATGCTTCCTCGGCAATTCACCTGATAGGATTAGAAGTGCAGAAGGGACTTAGTTACACAGGGAACCTGTGTAGTAATAAACACAGAAGAAAGCACAGTGATTGAAATACAATACTTGCACCCTATTCCTTAGCTATTTATGTAATTTTGCACCTGGTTATTTAGTTGAAGAGGCATAAAGCCACATTGGCTTTGGATAAACTTTGATTACCTAATGCATGCAGACAGGAAATTTAGATTGTGTGCAAATCAAATATTTGTGTGCTTGGGGGCAAACAAAATCATTCTTGTACTGGAAGAATGACACGTCTAAGAGAGTTTAATAATAAAGAGCGGAGCTGCGGAGGGAATGTGAGGTTATTCACAGCACAACGGCAATTCTTACAGTGTGGCTTTACTCTAAAAAGCGCCTGAGTAAAAACGGTACCTTCCTACTCAACCGCTCTGTCCCCCACATGTATTCAGAATCATACCTGCAACTGACTACATACAGGACACTGGGTTGACTGCTCCTGTTCTTGTAAAAACTGCCACAGGCTGTTTCCTCACCACAAACACTCTGGACATCAGGGTTAGGACCCCTCGGAACTTTAAAAATCCCAACCAGAAATCAGTGTTATTTGGGGGGAGGCACCGGATTCATTTAAGTAGGGAATTGCACAGTGGGTGTGAGCTTGAAGCCAAGAAAATGGATACGCTTTCTCATGAGGACCGGTGCACTATGGTGCATGCAGTAGCTGAAACAGCACAGAGAAGCCTGTGGGGGTTACTGGTGGGCCTGAGGTCTGAGAAGGTTAACGGGGTTCCGAAGTGAAACAGCCACTAGGAAGAGCCTGCAGAGATTTCCAAAGATTAAAGCTGGCCCAGCCTTCTTAATGTCTGAGTCAGGAACAGAAGAACTCCCCACTGACTTCTGTCATTGGGAGGGGGAGAGCCAACAAGCAAGGCTAGCTGCAATCCTGCATGCTGCCAATTCCCATTTAGCTTCATCAGCCTGTATGCAGCATGCCAGGGACTGACACCACTTTCATTTGAGAGGCAGGGGCATTTCAGGAGTAATGAATAGGGCCATGATCCAAAGACTATTGAAAATCAGTGGCAAGGCCCCCTGTTTCCATAATCCGTCTGCTTCCCTTCTATCCTCTCCCATCTTTCCTTTACTGAGCAAGGCAATTCACCTTCTTTTACACAGATAAACGTCTTTCACACAGTGAGATCATCAGTCCTTCCAGTGGAGCTGCTGGGCAGCTATACCAGGAGATGAATATGTCGTTCCCCTGGGTATGCATTCCTCTTTCTCTCATATGTGCATCCTGCTGTTCTCTGAACTGCCTCATTACTCAGAGTAGAGTAATAATCACCCACAGTACAGTGTGCTGGGCTTGGATTTCCCATTGGGAGCTCTGTGCGGGGACAATTTACAGTATCAAGCTCCAAGATTATAAAGTGGTAACAACAGTCTAGGACGATGCCATTTTCCAAACATAATACTCCAAAAGCTGAGGCCCAGTGAGTCTAAAACACAGGGATAGTGTGTGAGGGAATATTCTCCTGGGTGACTAGGGGAAAGTGCCTCCTTCCCCCAAGCCTGTTGACCTTGATTGGAAAATGACCCAGCTGTTTGTAGACGCACGGAGAGTCACATTAACCCAGCACACACTGAGACTCTGGGTATTGCCTCGGCAACGCCCAGTCCTCTGGGGAACACTGGAACAATGCAGAATGGCTAACCGTTCCAAACGCAGAGAGAACTCAGAACTTTGCTCTATCCACCCAATTTTATGCACATTGTTTTAGGGTTTTTTTTTTTAAATAAAAAAGAGCATTCAATAAGTAATAAGTGATGTTAAAAATTCTGCATACTGTAAATGTTTGTGAGGTAATTTAACCACAAGATGGCAGTTGGACTCAACAGTTTTCGATATATAGGCTCTCACTGCAAGGGTAGAAATGGTCAGAAAATGGGAGGGAGGGGATGTAAAATGTTTCTTGCCAAACCCAAAAAGTTTTGTTTTCAGCTGAAAAGTTTTTGATTTTTTTTTCAGTGAAAAGCTGAAAGTTGCGATGGGGAGGAGACATGTTTGTGAAAATTGTCACAAATCAAAACCCAATTTTCTGTCAAAAACTAGTTTGACAGAAAATTTTCAACCTACCCAACAGGTTAAAAAAACAACAACAGTGAAATGTGACTGTGATGCAAGCAAGCAGGACACCAGGCAAATACAATCCATGGACAACGCGAGAGAGGTTACCTCTTCGGCTCCTGTAACGGAGTATGCGTGGCCTTTGACCAGCTTCTGAGAAGTGACTGCCTCGGTCTCGGCAGCACTTGTGATCTGGAAACACAGAGCAATTCAGTGGTGCTTATTAGCTGCTTGCAAGTCTGAGGATACAACAAACTACAGCTTTTATAAAGCTCCCTTAGAGCAAGAGTTTAGCTGCTGCACAGGGGTACTGGAAGGATCAATTGGGTGTTTGAACAGAGCTCTGAAACCAGCCAGTGTCCATGTGTCCCAGGGTGCTCTGGTAGTGGATGCAATCTAAACTCAGCTCTGTGCCATACAGCTGGCATCTAACGGACATTCTCCTTGAGCTCTGGAAGAGCTTCTGCTTTGGTAGCAGGATAGGAGTTTACTTCCTGATGTGCCCATGAAGTTCCCAGTGGCCACAGGTGCGCATAGGACACACATAAAGGCCTAAGTGGCCACCGACTTGCTACAGTATCACAATTCATGGTAAATAGCATGAACATCACAGATACACATTTTAGTGCAATGCTGTGTGAGTAGCTCAGGTTTTTAAGAGTAGCATTCGGACCCCTGATTATTGAGATGGCAGAGCTAGAAGAACCAAGGAGACAAGAGCTTGCCCATTGTGCATCTTGCTGCACATTGAACATTCATCCTCACTCAACAGCTGTCTAAATCTGTATACAAGCTGTAAAGTCTTAAATGGAGCAGGCTGAAAATCCGCCATTTTTTATTTTTAAGGTACGTTATCTAGTGTGCACCAAAGGAGCTGTGAACTCAGGACTCCTGGGTTCTTATCCATGCTCTGCCACCAATTTGCTGGTAATCTTGGGCATGTTGTTTAGCATCAGTTTTACCCTCTGTAAAATGGGTATAAAACTTCCCTACCTTGCAGGGGTGTTCTGAGGTTGAACTAATTAAAATATTTATAAAACCATTTTGTGCTTCTCTAACACCTTTCAACAAAGGAGCTCAGTATTTTTAGTCTCTCTCTTCCCAGCTAGGAGATTTGAAAACCTGGATCATTCTGGGGTAGAAAACCAGATGTCAGATGCTTATCAAACTGCATGCTAGAAAAACAGGACCTAGAAAATGCAGGGAAATCCTGAGTAGGGAAGTGCACTGTGCTTAGCAAACTATTTTTCCCATTGTGAAGTTCCTCTCTCTTGTAGCTCTTCGATTTAACTCAAATTTGGAGGAAATATTTCAGTTTATGTTGTGAATGGAGGTTTTTAAACTACTTACCCTCCCACTAAAAAGAAATAAGATCTATGATCCCTAGGAGAGTTGACTATCCCGTACTGACAATACTTAGCAAGCATACAGTGCTTAATATCATCTGAACTTCAATCTATGGTACTAACGATACATTTTTGGCTTAAAGTGCCTGTCTTTAGGGCTTTTTCTTTTCCTGGTCTATTTCCTTTAGACATTCTTTGCTTTGTG
Source organism: Lepidochelys kempii (assembly GCF_965140285.1). Taxonomy (NCBI): domain Eukaryota; kingdom Metazoa; phylum Chordata; order Testudines; family Cheloniidae; genus Lepidochelys; species Lepidochelys kempii. Next base: position 160,604,067 of record NC_136382.1, read on the forward strand.
TTAATTAGGGGGTATGTTCAAATGTTTTTGAAGTACTAAAGCTCTTTTTTTTGTTTATATACAGATAAAGTACACACCATGATGACTGAGATTTTGGCAGTGGGCCTATTCTGTTAGGGCCATTTAAAAGACTGCCAATGTATCTAGCTTCCCTGTTTCAGCCTGAATTTCATGCAACCCTTGGGAACAATTTCTGCAGCAATAAGGTAAAGATATTACTGCAATGCTAGTGGCCTGCAGTCCCAACTCTGCAGAAATCGTTGTGAGCAGCAATATGCTGGGATCCCTGCCTAAGTATTCTGAGATTCCTTCTTTCCCAAAATCCAGAGCCAGGAATAACTTCCTGCCAAACCAGTGGGATTTATTTAACCCATCTAGGTCTCTGATGCACAGTGGAAAGCAAGGATGTGGTACACAATGCCATTAAATCCAACTCCCACGTAATCTGGGCATATCAGAAGTGTTAATAAATTATCCTTCTAAAAAAAGATCTCTGGCTCTTATATGCCACTAAATCGCTGATCAGTAATGGCTGAATTTTTCATATTCTGTGATCTGACCCCACAGAGGATTATGTTGCCCCTAATACTCCTGTGTCAAATTCTCTAGCCATGAAATAGAGGACAGCTGGCCTCCCTGAGCTAGCAGCATGAGTAGAAAATCCCAAGGGTTGTGTGGTAACTGAGCACAGCACTATGCTGATTGCTTCCTATCTACTCCTGCTGCAAGGGATATCAACAGTCTGGTAGAGAGCTGGACTGACTTACATCAATAGAGCATCCGAGGAGGGAGCCTTTTAGAAGAGCTTTCTGGATGATTTTGAACAGGTTGGGTGGTGCCTTTTGCAGCTCATACCACTCTGCAATTCCACCGGTGAAATCTTCAAAGCCTTCAGTGGTGGATCCTCCAGAGAGAGCCTCGTATGACCCATTCACCCTGCACAAAGGACATGTACTGTTTCAACCTTCTCTCTGAGGCAGCTCTTCACCTAGTATATAAATACCATAGCTAAGAAGAAGTCAATGGAGCTCCACTGATTTCAATTTAGCTATGACCATTTATACCAGCTGAGGATCTATCCTCTCCATCTATGTCTTTCCTACCTCTTCAGGGCAGAAAAGCCACACGTAGGAACTAACATGCTGTACGTCAGGAATATGGGTTGATATGCCCAAACATGCAATGACAAATGCTCAAGACTGTATGTAATCAAGCACATGCGCCCTCTGCCCCCAGGTTCAATACAGAAATTAGACCTCGGACTCCTTTATACCTCAGCTGGTATAAGTCAGCATAGTTCCATTGAAGTCAAGTATCTGGCCCTGTACATTCAGAATAAGATTCCCACTATTAGATGCAAGAGTTCCTTCCTGTCCTTCCTGAGACTGGAACGTCAGACTTGGGTGTCCTTACCATGAATCAGAGGTTTGCACACACTGAACTGGAATAACATGAGCTCCCCAGAGGTCAGCTGGGTAATAAGGCAGTGCGACTGGTATTCAGTCATGACCTTCTTGGGACACGTGTAATGTTTCTTCCACAACCTGGACTACCAGAGATTAAGTACAGAGAAAACGTTTCGCCCCAGAAGAAACCACAAACATTAGCCTTTTCAGCTACAGCCTGTAGCATCTGTCTCAAACCCACATTATACAATCAGCTGAAGCAGTCAGTGATATGTACCCTAGAAGACTAATTAGACTGACACTACCTCCACATAGTTCCAGATAAAGGACAGATACTCCACCAGATATTAGCTTAGGCATGAGGAGGTCAAAAGGTGAAGCAGAAAGGAAGAAGTTTCCTTTGATTTTAAAAATTGACCCTTTACTTACTTGGCATAGGCTTTCTCCAGCAAAGCACTCCAAAACTCACTCCCCTCTGCTGAGTGAACGAAGAGCAGCTCCCCGTTTTTGGTGGGCAGCCTGTCGTCAACAACAACATCCACCCACTCCCCATACTGCCAGAACTGAAAGAGAGAATGAAAAGGACCTAGTTGCTGCTGATTGCCAAGTGCATGGGTTACATAGCCATGCTCTGGACAGAACCTTCACAGCTGATTTTCGTTTCCGTGCATGTCCTCTCTTGCATTCTCTTCTATTCTCCTTGGTTTTGTCTCCCTGTTCGCTGCCTGGCTGCTCATTAAACATTTTTCTTGAGCTTTTAGTTCATTGTAAGTCTTGCATGGATTTTTGTGTGCTTTGAACATGTAAAGTATATATTATGTGGCTCACTATATGGCACAATACCAGCTGTACTGTGGGCTTTAGGGTTATTTGATTAGTTCTGCTTGCTTAGTTTGCTGCAGAGATGGATAGACTGGTCTGGATGCATTTCAGAGTCAAGCAGATCCTTCATTCGAGCCTCAACCTGAACCAGGATGGGACTTTTCTGAAGTTCAAAAAGCTCTGGATAACTCACGCAACTGGGCTCTCTCGGGGGAAACAAATGTCAGTGCCAAACCAGGGTACAAGAAACGGCTCTCCTCATGTTTCTGGATCCATGGATAGGAGGAAGTTCTGGAAAGTTTGTTCTTATCAGATTAGCGCCCCACATTGCAAACTGAAGGGCCCCTAACTCCAGTTTTACACCCGTGAGATTCCATTGACTTCCCTGGAGTTACTCCAGATTTACATCAGTGTAGGAGAGAAAAGAATAAGCCCCCAGGAAAGGTCAGGGGTCGGGTAAGCATGACCTTTCAGGTGTCTTGTGAAAAACTGACTTGCTTTAATCTTTTGAAGTTTGTTTGCCACAAGTTTGTGCTTCTCTGCCATAGACATCAAGTGATACCTTGGTTACCCCAGACAGTGTTAACTCAGGTTGTATTACTGCTTGGGTTATGATAAGCAGTGAAAGGGCTGTTGGCTGAATATTTAGAACCACCTGCTTAGAAACATGGTACTGACTCAGCCAGCATTCCACCCCCATCACAATGTTGCTTGGGAAACTTCCCATAAGAAGCTGGGTCTGCTAAGGCCTTTACCCCTAGCGTGAGGAAATCGAAATTCCTCTGAAACTCTCTAGCTGGTCACCTAATGCTAATGATCTTGGCTGGAAGTACCTCCTTCAGTTTAACTTCCCCAGACAGATAATGGTTTCCGTATCCAGGATCAGTCTGGCAGGGATCCTTGGAAGAATCCTGCCTTATTCTGAGATGCTTCACTTCTCTGTTCTGGAGTGAGAGTGGAGGGAATGGTCCTTTGTGGGGACTACACAGTGGATCTGGACAACAAACACTACAGGACTGGAATGAAACCCACACTCCAGTCTGACAGACCACCACTGATCTTTGAGAGACACAGTAACCAAAATATGCCTTTTCAGTTCTTTGGCTGGTGTAAATTGGTGCAGCTCCATTAACTTCAATGGAACTATACCAATTTACACGAGGTGATCCGACCCACCATGTTCCTCACGTTCTGTCAGTATTTGACTCTTTAGCAAAAGGCAGAAGTCAGGTACCTGGAAGTGGAAGATTCCTGCATATTTGTCTTGGAAGCTCTGATCTTTGGGAACAACTCTGGCCAGAATCTCTTCATTCAGGGTGAGAGACGCAATGGCGGCCAGCAGCCAGCAGTCACCTGTGAACACACCAGAAAGTATTAGCCCTTAGTTCTCGTACTGTGAAGGAATTTCTATATGTCTGAGAATAGGGACAGGGAAGGATTTCACCTCTGCTTCATGTTATGCTTCTACTATTCTCGGAGCTCAGGGACTTGACGTAACTGATCAGACCTTCAAGGCTATAACCAGGTGGTCAAGTCCTGGGTCTGACAGAAAATCTTGTTTTGTTTCTTAATGAATGGAAGTGTAGCTATAGTGATGACGGGGGTGATAAATAACCAACATGCATGGCCCCTCTCAATGCGCTTGACAAACTTTACACATAATTGCAAACTTTCTGCACTAACATCACTTGACCCATCACTGAAATGCAGCCGTGACGCTGGCAAACCAGGTGCTAGCTCTTGCCAAGGCTTTAGGCCTCAACCAAGCACTGACAAATTTACTGCTGGAAGCCAGTCTTTCACATCTGTGTGCTGGTATGGTTCAGACGGGTACTGAACTTCTAACAACGTGCTTAGACTTCTACCAACAACTAGTGTTTAGACTTCAGTGCATGCAGCAATTTACAAGCATTTCATAATTTCACTTGTAATGTCTTTATCACACGCTATAAGGTAATATTTAAGTTTTTGCTTTATAACTGTAAAAAATGTTTGCTCTGAAAGGGTCAGCCTGTCACTCCTGCCTGATGGACAAGAGCTGATCCCTTCTACCAAAACTAAATGGGCCATTGTGAGACATCGTAATACACAACTTTGTTAATTGCCCCTACGCAGCCATGAAGATGCTACGTGCAAAAGGGCTCATCCCATCAGCTTGAATTCTGGAAGAAGGAACTCGAGATAGCGAACAAGAAATTTTTTAATCTTCTGCTGTTGGACTCTCATGGCTGCAGGTAGGAAACAAGCAGAGATCTCCAGGGTCAACCTGGGTTAGCCCTAAGAGACATTCAGTGCTGACAGATTACTATAACTCTGTCACCTTTCAGAACCATAGACTGTAACTCATTTGTGCATATGTTTGCCTGCTTTAATCTGTAAATAACTCTCCATTTCTTTTTCCAAGTTAATAAATCCTTAATTAGTTTATTATAGGATTGGCTACAAGCATTATCTTTGGTGTGAGATTGGGGGTACCAGTTGACCTGAGGTAAGTGACTGGTCTCTTGGAACCGGAAGCAACTTGAATCTTCTGTGATCTTTGATGGATAGCAACCAACTATCTCTAAGTCCAGCTTGCCTGGGTGACAAGATACACTGGAATGCCCAGGAGAACTCTCCGTGATTCCATAGTCACACTGTTAGAGTGCTTCAGGAGTTCACATTTGTTACTGGGTTGGTGAAGTATAATTAGAGAACATTCAATCAGTTTGGGGTGTCTGCCCTGCTTTTTGACAGTCTTCCCCAAGGTTGGCACCCACAGTTACAAACCACTCCAGACAGCGTGACGGTAATCACCACTGCGGTAGAAGACAGCAGCCTTTACAAAACATGAAGTGACTTTGATTCTGATGAAAGATTCTGGACTGCCAGCCCTGGCGCGTGAAGTCCTCTGTCAAACCACAGCACAGGTAGCATCACTGCAAATTTCTGCATCCTCTGCCCTGCCAATGTGCCTCAATCCTGAGCTGGGCACACACCTTTGAGGGGTGGGGGTGGCGGGTAATTTACAGCCAATGGCCCATTCAATTCTACGCCTGTCCGCTGAGATTGTCAGTTGTGGGCCGCCTTTAAACAGCACCCAGATGTACATTACACAACAAATTTGGTGTGGCTTGGCCCATCCTTGATAAAACAAACATTAGTGATGAATGAAACCAGCTTTAATATGTGCATTTAAAAAGAAGATTCAGTTAAGACTGGGATCACTACCGCCCTGTGTCCTTCCACTGCAAAGATAATGCTAGTTAACCTTGCTGAGTCAGCAGGACGATTTCTTGGCTTCTCCAGGCCTGCAGGGCTCTCTCTCCTTTCAGTACATTAGATGCCTGACCCATTCAGGAATGAAGAGCCTCCTTCCCTGTTCAATCTAAGCCACCACTTTTGCCTCTAGGCATAACTGAGAAATAAGCATAATTGTAGGCTATTTCCATGCAAATGCTGCATTGTATCCAAGAAGAGGTGGAAATGGGCTGTTTGTGATGTTTCATGTTCTCTATGTATATAAATCTCCCCACTGTATTTTCCACTGAATGCATCCGATGAAGTGAGCTGTAGCTCACGAAAGCTTATGCTCAAATATATTGGTTAGTCTCTAAGGTGCCACAAGTCCTCCTTTTCTTTTTGCGAATACAGACTAACACGGCTGCTACTCTGAAACTTAACACTGTTGTCTACAATGGACCATGGATGCCTTTTCAGCTGTTCCTGGAAGAAATGCAGAACCGCAGTGTGGGCTCAATTAGTTTGAAAGTAGTTGGCTCTGTATCCCTTTGAATAGTTTGTTCTGAACCCCGTAGTGGGGCTCACTGCCTCCTGTGTTTGTGGGTACTTACTAAATACTGTTTTTAGGGACTCAGTTTGTGCCCAGATTTCTTCTTTGTTTGTTTGTTCTGTAAAAGGCAAAAGATACCACAAGCTCCACCACGTGAATGCATTTAATGTATTTTACAGAAAATGAGCCGTTCTGCGCTTATTTACAAATTAGGGAACGGAGTGACATGGGGAGGAAGAAAGCATGGTGCCTCTAGGCACGTGCAGCAGCTCCAAGGATGTTCCTCATTCGTAGGGCCAGTACTTGCCTAGGCAAGCAGAGGATATGTTTCCCTGTCCACTCCTCTCCAGTTCATGAGCGACTGCAGATTTGCTCTTGCAGAGACATACTCTAGGGACTGACGCTCTCACAAATTCCCATATACAGCATCCTCCTAAATGATATTTATAAACCAAGGTCCTTCAATCTCCCAACCTTTCTTATTTGTCTCTGTGGAAATTCACTGAAGCCCTCCTGATCCAGCCCAAAGTTCCAGCCTCCGAGACTTGCCACCCACAAGTCAGAAAAGGTCTGAAGGCCAGCCCTGTTTCTTAGTGCGGTAAGCCCTTCTGCCCTCTCTGGGACGAAGCCAACGTACACTCTGGCTGCAGGCTGGAGCCTCACATTCAGTACCGGCAATGTACTTTTCCGACAGACAGACAGAAAAACATGCCTTCGCGGAGGGGAGGGAGAGGAGACTGACTCCATACACACAGCAAATTATCTATTTTTGTAGTTACTCTAGGAAATAACAAACATGAGTTCAGTAGTGAAAGATCACTTTATGTGCAATCTCAGACCCTTTGAGCAGCATGTTAATGAGGTGACTAGTGCTTTTAAAGAGCCTCAGGATCTCAAAGAGCTGAGTTCCAGGGTATGCTCCTTTGACTGCACTTTTCCAACTGATTTTTTACTCCTGTAGCCTACAAGGGAAGGCTCTGCTGATTAGAGCAGGAAGCTAAGAGTTAGGACTCCTGGGTTCCATTCCCATTTCTGCCATTGCCTTGCTTTATGACCTTGGGTAAGACACTTAATCTCTATGCCTCAGTTTCCCCCATCTCTAAAATAAGTCATGCTCCTCCTCTCCCTGTGTACCCCAAATATAGAAGAGAGCCTTGAGATGAGGTGTTGGAGAGCAAAAGGGCTGTTGGGGATTGTGGGGTCCAAGACTCATGGCAAGAGGGGGCTGGATGGAGCAGCAGTTAACCAATGGCTGTCAGACGGCCAGCTGTCACCACTGGAAGGAAGATCAAAGACTTGTGAAGGGGATGAAGAGAAGGGTTCAGCTGGGTGCCTGGGAGGAAGTCTGGGGTGGGGTCATTTAGCCTTAATCCACCACTGAGTGCTGCCACAAGTTTAACGCCTGCAGCACAAACACCATCCTTTTGAGAAGTACGGGGACCTTGTAACTCCCTCGCACCCCCTCTGTTCTGTAGTTTTTCTCTGTCAACAGATCACAGTGACTGGATTTATCTCTCAGTACATCTCAAAGAAGAGCTGGAAGCGGTGGATTTTTACAATAATTTGCAGGCTTGAGTCCCTCTTCCTTTTCCCATTTCCTATACCAAATGGCATGAAACGTAAATAAACCTTAAAACCCACCCCTTAGCCGAGCTCCAATGGCCAGCTCTGTTGCTGTAAAGGAGTCCCTACTAGCTGGGATGTTATTTTTCCAGACAAAGACCAAGCACACACTTCCAGTTGGAATGACTCTAGCTGTAGATTAAAGTACAATGACAGAGAGCAGAAGTCAATTTCCCAGGAGAGAGCATAGTCCACGTCTCCTCTGTAAGATGCTTCATCAGTTCTGCCTCACAAAATGCCAGCTGCCCTTGCAGACTCCTTAAAAATGTAAAGATGAAGTACAGGGGAAGTCATCATAGGAACAGAGCTCCGTTCACTCATTTTGGAATGCCACAGTGCTCAGGAAATGGGCAGAGGATATGGACACAAGGCATTTGGGGTGTGAAATACATTCTTAACAGGCTATTTACATGTCTTATAGTGATAGACTCAAAGAGCTCAATCCGTTTAGCTTAACAAAGAGAAGGCTAAGGGGTGACTTGATTACCCTCTATAACACGGGTGGGAAAAGTAAGGCCCACAAGCTGCACCACATGCTTGGTCCCGCTCTGGTGCTCCGGCTGGGGTGCTGGGTCAGGGGCTGGACCAGCAGCTCAGTCCCGCTCCGGCCAGGGCACTGGGTCGAGGCTGGACCAGCAGCTCAGCCCTGCTCCTGCCGGGGTGCTGGGTTGGGGCTGCATGACGCGGCTCCCGGAAGCTGTGGCATGGCCCCGCTCTGGCTCCTACATGCTCCAATGGGAGCTGCAGGGACGGTGCTTGCGAACGGGGCACCGTGCAGAGCCTCCTGGCCGCACCTCCATGTAGTAGCCGGAGAAGGGACATACCACTGCTTCCGGGAGGTAAGCGCCGCTCAGAGTCCACAACCCCTGAGCCTCCCCCCATGCCCCAATCCCCTTCCCCAGCCCTGGTCCCTCTCCTGCTTTCCGAATCCCTCGATCCCAGCCTGGAGCACCCTCCTGCACCTCAACCCTCTCATCCCTAGCACCACCGCAGAGCCCGCACCCCCAGCTGGAACCTGCACCCCTTCCCCAGCTCTGACCCCACTCTCGCCCTCCGAACCCCTCGGTTCCAGCCCGGAGCACCCTCCTATACCCCAAACTCCTCATCCGCAGCCCCACCCCAGAGCCCACACCCCAATCCCAATTTTGTGAGCATTCATGGCCCACCATACAATTTCTATTCCCTGATGTGGCCCTCTGGCCAAAAAGTTTGCCCACCCCTGGTCTGTAAGTACTTATATAGGGAGCAAATATTTAATAATGAGTCTTCAATCTAGGAGAGAAAGGTATAACAAGATCCAATGGCTGGAAGCTGAAGCGAGACAAATTTAGACTGGAAATAAGGTGTAATCTTTTAATGGTGAAAATAATTAAGCATTGGAACAACTTTACAAGGGTCATGGGGGATTCTCTATCATTGACCATTTTTAAAACAAGCTTGGATGCTTTTCTAAAAGCTCTGCTCTAGGAATTATTTTGAGGATGTTCTCTAGCCTGTGCTAAACAGGAGGTCAGACTAGATCAGGGGTGGGCAAACTTTTTGGCCTGAGGGCCACATCGGGGTTCCGAAACTGTATGGAGGGCCGGGTAGGTAAGGCTGTGCCTCCCCAAACAGCCTGACCCCCTCCCCCTATCGGCCCCCTCCCACTTCCCACCCCCGACTGCCCCCCTCAGAACCTCTGACCCATCCAACCCCTCCTGCTCCTTGTCCCCTGACTGCCCCCTCCTGGGACCCCCCTGCCCCTAACCACCCCACTGGGACCCCACCCCCTATCCAATCCCCCCTCTTTCCTGTCCCCTGACTGCCCCGACCCCTATCCACACCCCCGGTCCCCTGACAGGCCCCCTGCGACTCCCACACCTATCCAAGCGCCCCTGACCATGCCCCCCCCCAGAACCTCCGCCCCATCAAACCGCCCCTGCTCCCTGTCCCCTGACTGCCCCCTGGAATCCCCTGCCCCTTATCCAACCCCCCCATTCCCTGCCCCCTTACCATGCTGTTCAGAGCATCAGGTCTGGAAGCCATAAGTAGCACATTCCTGTGGGAAGCAATTTAATACACTACACCTGTCGGCTCTCACAGCTGCGCTGTCCGGCAGGAGCTCGCAGCCCCGCCGCCCAGAGTGCTGGTGGCACAGTGAGCTGAGGCTGCAGGGGAGGGGCCGGGGGCTAGCCTCCCCAGCCAGGAGCTCAAGGGCCAGGCAGGACAGTCCCACGGGCCAGATGTTGTTATGGTGGATCATATTAAAGAAGTTCTGTATTAAAATCACAAATTAGTTTGATTCCCCATAGTTTAAATTCGAGGGTATTACTAATTAAGAGGTCTCTTGGTTTTTGGTCTCTTATTTTTACTGTTTCTCTCCCCCTCTGTGTGAAACTTGCAAGCTGCTAATTGTGTTAGTACATCCTAAAACAGAGTCTGTTCTCAAAGCAATACTCTGTAACAACAACTACACACACACAGAGAGACTCAAAGCAATACTTTGTAACAACAGAAACAGCACACAGAGACTCCCCGCCCTTTTGTTGTATTCATTTTGCTTTGTTAACAATTGTGATTAAAATAGAGATAGAGGATGTATGTGGACGGATGCTTGGTGTGGATAATAACTGAATGATCAGGGAGGTGCCAGCCTAAGAATCCAGTGTCCATCGTCTGAAGACGGCATCAAGTGGAAACAACCAGAGGACCCCCAGAGGGCAAACTGAAATCCACCCAACAGCTTCAAGGATGGGAGAATCAAAGAACAAGATAACATCTGGGAGCAGGGAGCCACCAGGAATGTGCCATCTGCTGATTGATTCAGCAACAGCATGATGAACCAATTCCCATAGGCTGGCATAGGAATAAATTCCTATAAAAATGGACTCTAGAAACTGAGAATTTTGGGGTCTGATTCTGCAAACCAACTTCCAGGAGCATCAGATGGGCATCTGACAAGGTCCTGCTCCCTCCTCATGTCCAGGCCACCTGGCCAGTGGCTTGGCACAAGCAACTCTAAGGCTGGTAACTATGATGACAACCTTGCAGAACTTTGTGCATGTGTGTATGAATGAATGTGTGAATAAATATGAAATGGAATGGAATGTTATAGCTATAACTAACTGCTTACTATGATTCTTTCTGTATTCACAATAAATGTGGCATTTTGCCTTATTCCCTTTAATAAGATCCTGCTGATTTTATTTTATTGGTATAACAATGTGGCTCGCGGGCCGTAGTTTGCCCACTTCTGGACTAGATGATCACAATGGTCCTTTCTGGCCTTGGATGAGTTTGCAATTAGTTACAAACACCTCTGTCCCCTGCTGCCTGGGTTATTCAGAACCTCAAAATGATCCTATTTGTGGAGGGAAAGGTTGCAGGGCCCCTTGCAACCAGCCCTCTAGGCTAATGAATGCAGAGGCCTCATGCTCTCCCATACACAGCCTGTCTGTACAGAAGTGCCATTGTTCTTCTGTTTTTCTACCAAGGAATCCCCAAACAAACAGTCACGTGCTCCGCTTGGGTTCAGATGCACGTGGAAAGGAATCCCCAGAAATTCTTTCCACACTGAGGATCTTGTTTTTACACAAGTTCTTCTTTCTTAATCCTTGAACTGAGAGGGTTTTGGTCACTGGCTCATTCTGTCTCCACCAAGGACAATTAAAGAAGTTATTGGCCCAGAGGAAAGGGAAAGGAGGTTTAAGGAAGATCAGAGCTCTTCCTAAAATCCTGGAGCCACTGACAGGTATAGTTTGTCTGGTATTTTGGTTAAGATGCTCCACCGCATATCATTATCATATACAATAAAGAGTGATAAATGGTTTCCTACTAGCCATAAAAATAGTAACAAAGGCTGCGAGCACGAGTATGCTGGTAGGATATGGTGGTGATGGGCAGGGCCGCCGACCAAAGGGGGCAATTGCCCAGGGGCCTGGGTGATTTAAAAGGGCCTGGGGGCAGTGCAGTGGAGCTAAGGCAGGCTTCCTGCCCACCCTCGTTCTGCACCACTCCCAGAAGCGGCTGACAAGCCCTGCAGCCCCTGGGGAGGGGGTCTCCACGCACTGCTCCCTCCCTGAGTGCCAACTCCACAGTTCCCATTGGCCAGGAACTGCAGCCAATGGGAGCTGTTGGGGCAGTGTCTGCAGGCAACGGCATGCAGAGACCTCCTGGCCCCCCTGCCTAGGAGCCGCTGCCAGAGGGGCGTGCTGGTCGCTTTTGGGAGCTGCTTGAGGTAAGCACTGCACCCCAACCCCCTGCCACAGCCTAGAGCCCACACCCTGCACCCAAGTCCCTCCCAGAGCCCAACCCAACATCCCCTCCCACAGCCAAACTCCCTCCCAGAGCCCGCACCCTGCACCCCAACCCCCTGACCCAGCCTAGAGACCACACCCCAGACCCAAACTCCCTCCCAGAGTCTGCACCCCTCCTGCACCCAAACTTCTTCCCAGAGCCTGCACCCCTCACCCCCTCCCGCACCCAAGCTCCCTCTCAGAGCCCTCATCCATCATCCCCTCCTGCACCCAAACTTCCTCTAATCAGGAAAGAGATCTTGGAGTCATTGTGGATAGTTTTCTGACGACATCTATGCAGTGTGCAGCAGCAGTCAAAAAAGCAAACAGGATGTTAGGAATCATTAAAAAAGGGATAGAGAATAAGATGGAGTATATCTTATTGCCCTTATATAAATCCATGGTATATCCACATCTTGAATACTGCATACAGATGTGGTCTCCTCATCTTAAATAAGATATACTGGCATTAGAAAAGGTTCAGAGAAGGGCAACTAAAATGATTAGGGGTTTGGAATGGGTCCCATAAGAGGAGAGATTAAAGAGGCTAGGAGTTTTCAGCATGGAAAAGAGGAGACTAAGGGGAGATATGATAGAGGTATATAAAGTCATGAGTGGTGTGAAGAAAGTGAATAAGGAAAAGTTATTTACTTGGCCCCTAGTTCTTATATCATGGGAACACCAAATGCAATTAATGGGCAGCAGGTTTAAAACAAATAAAAGGAAGTTCTTCTTCACATAGCACCCAGTCAACCTGTGGAACTCCTTGCCTGAGGAGGTTGTGAAGGCTAGGACTATAACAGGGTTTAAAAGAGAACTAGATAAATTCATGGAGGTTAAGTCCATTAATGGTTATTAGCCAGGATGGGTAAGGAATGGTGTCCCTAGCCTCTGTTTGTCAGAGGGTGGAGATGGATGGCAGGAGAGAGATCACTTGATCATTATCCGTTAGGTTCACTCCCTCTGGGGCACCTGGCATTGGCCACTGTCGGCAGACAAGATACTGGGCTGGATGGACCTTTGGTCTGACCCAGTAGGGCCATTCTTATCTTCTTATGTTCCTCCCAGAGCCTGCACTCTGCACTCCAACCCCCTGCCCCAGCCTGGTGAAAGTGAGTGAAGGTGGGGGAGAGCAAGCAACAGGGGGATGGGGGATGGAGTGAGCAGGGGACAGGGCCTCAGAGAAGGGACAGGACAGGGGCATGGTCTCAGGAAAGGGGCGGGGCAGGGGGTAGGACAAGGGTCTTTGGGTTTGCACGATTAGGCAGTTGGCAACCCTACCAGGCGGGCATATGAAAGCCCTGGCTGTGCCGGAAGAGCACGCCCAGCATCACAGCCAGCAGCTTGCTGGGCACCAGCCAGCACAGGCGCAGAATCTCCCAAATATCAGGTGGACCAAGTCCGCGCGGGCGTGGCTTGTGCATGCATGGGGGCCCATTGACTATTCTGCCCTGGGGCCCGGAATTGCTGTCGGTGGGCCTGGTGATCAGGGGGCGGATGAGATCATGTCTCTCTTGATGGACAGAGCCCAGCAAAATTAAGAGCCTGATGCATATGCCCAGCTAACAGCTTTATTCCTTTAGGGTCTTTTGCTTTCGGCACTGAAGGAACGTCCTGGGTTCCATCCCTGCTAATGGCTATGTCTGTATGGGACAAGAGTTTATTACAGCTGAGCTGTACTGCAGAGATTTCTGAGCACATTTTGAATCAATAAAGAGCTCTCTGGTCTGGCCACCCCACCTCCTCCTCCTCCCCCCTCCTGTGCATTTGGAGACACAGGAAGGAATAGCTCCAGCTGAAACTCCCCTTCTGAATGTAGGAACATTAAAAAAAAAAAAAAAAAAAAGCACAGTAGCCAAAGTCATGTGTTTTAATTCCTTCCTTTTGGGCTTTGGCTCCGTTGTTCCCTCACGCTGGGATGGGTCATCTTCACTGCAGTATGCCGGGGCTTTCCCCCCTTGTTTGTAGTGCAAAGCACTGAAAGCAACACTTAGACAAAGCAAACATCCCAGCCTTGTGGAATTCAGAGCTTTCACTTCCCCATGCCCAGTGCAACTCTGTCCTGTTTTGGCAGTGACTGAAGGGCAATGCCTGGCTAACAACCAGCGTGAACTGCGCTGACTGTTTAGTTCCTGTGGACTGATCTGCAAATCGCACACACCCACCATTACATTAATTGGGCCCAGCCATCTCCATAGAGAGTCCAGACACTGAATGGGTCCTGGAGACTCAACCGCCTCATGCTCAGGGTTAAGGCATATGTGTGGGAGCTGCATGCAGAGAAGATTTCAGCCTCCAGGGTTCTTAGTCGGCCAGACACCTTTTACCAGACTTAGTTCACAGCTAATGGCCATGTGCCAAGAGTGAGATCAGCCTGAATAAGAAGAAGAGTTCAGGGGCTGCCAGGAGTGTGTGTAGTGCCTGGTTGGGGAGGCAGATAAAGCTGTCGGTCTCTGAGAGTGGAGTACAACAAGACACCGAGCAGAGCTACAGCTGGTCCCCTTGCCTGTGCTCTGTGGGCTGGGTGGGACAGCTGGAGGCAGGTTCTACACTCCTAGCTTGTGGAGGTTCAGGTCAGGAGGCACTTTTTCCTCGTGATTGCTCAACCCACAATGCAAATACAAGAGCCTGGGGGTGAGCTCACTCTAACCATAACAATACTGTAAACTTCTCTGAGTCTGTCTGTTGTAATGTATGCTGCCTTTTTTCCTGGGCTTGCGGGGGTTGGATCTGACATAACTTGGAGCCTGTACCCATGGATCCTCTCTATGGGGGCTTCTCAGGCTCCAGAGGTGTAAACCAGACACACAACATTCTCCCTTTTCCCACCCCAAAATCCAGGAAGTGAAGGGTAGCAGGAGCCTTTGACGGTTTCCATGTGTGGAAGGGATGTGAGCACTGGGACCACCTTGAGTAGAAGATTGTTACTGTTCAGGTCCCACTACTCCAGCGGTTACTGGAAATTTAGCCCACTAAGTCATAGTAAATTGAAGGCTGTACAAGTAAAGAGCCTGGTGATGGAATACGGAGTTTTAGCCATGTGTGAGGAAACACTGCTCCATCACCCTTGGACTCCAGGGACTGGCATCTTTTACAAGCTTAGCTATCTGACAGGTTTGGATAGAGATTGTCCTTGGGCAGAGACAGGAGTGCCAAGCCCAAGGCGTGACAGAGACTTTGTGTGAGAAGAACAGACTGTCTAATAAACCTCTAGGAAAGGAGTGGCAGGTTACAGAAATCCCACTGTGATTCCACCAGAATTAACCCCACATCTGTCTAGGCATGCTATGCATAGAGCGTCCTCTGCGATAAGTACGAGGAATCCATTATTTTTGTCACTGTATTTCCTGTATAAATGGCTCAGTGTTCCTCATCCTATCTTTACCTATCTCTTGGTGCATTAACTTAGATTATAGTCATAAGTGTTAGAAATATTAATATACCTCACTAGTGACTGATTATTCATTAATAATTATAAGAGTTTAGCTACTCTTCCATAAAATATAGAGAGATGAGGGGGTCAGCACTCCCCCATGAGTCATTTGCAGAGGTTCAGTGGAAGTATGTATTTAAACTACCCTCTAAGGCAGGGGAGGGCAAACTAGAGCCCGCGGGCCAGATCCGGCCCATCAGGGCTTTCAATCTGGGCCACAATCTGGGCCAGCGGGCCTAAAGCGGCACCTGGGGGACGAAGTGGGGGGGCAGAGGGCTCCGTGTGCTGCCCTCGCCTGCAGGCACCGCCTCCCACAGCTCCTATTGGACAGGAACAGGGAACCATGGCCAATGGGAGCTTCGGGGATGGTACCAGCCAGCGAGGGCAGTGCGCAATGGAGACACCTGCCCCACCAGAAGCCACTGTCAGACATGCTGGCCGCTTCCGGGAGTGGCATGGGGCCAGGGCAGGGAACCTGCCTTAGCCCTGCTGTGTGCCGCTGCCCCCTCGGAGCCACTCAAGGTAAGCCGCACTGGGCTGGAGCCCACACCCCGAAACCCTTCTGTACCCCAACCCCCTGCCGCACTCCACACCCTCTCCTGTACCTCAACCCCCTGCCCTGAGCCCTCAACCCCCTGCCACACCCCTCCTGCACCCCAACCCCCTGCCCTGAGCCCCCTGCTGCACACTGCACCCCAATCCCTTGCCCTGAGTCCCTTCCTGAAACCCTCACCCCTTCCTGCACACTGCACCCCCTCCCACATCCCCTCACGCATCCCAACCCCTTGCCCCAGCCCTACATTCATGGCCCTGCATACAATTTCCCCATCCAGATGTGGCCCTCAGGCCAAAAAGTTTACCCACCCCTGTTCTAAAGAAATGCAAATATGTCGTCACAGCTGGTATTGGCTAGAAGGAAGCAGCTGTGATAATCCAGTGGTAATTATCTGCCATGGGATCTCAAGAAGCCTGGACTGGGAGCATTTATTGGGTAAACAAAGATGCAGACAGAGGGGTATTGGGTGGGGCAGTGCTGGTACCTGGCAATGGTAGTCAGGAAGCCCCACTGTTGCAGTAGCATGTGACTTCTGACTGACTTGATCCTATCATCCTAAATGTCTTCACTCTGTACACCAGGGATAAGAGTGAGGGCCCGCTACCCACCGGCCTGGCACATGCCTCTGTAATGCTAATGGCTCAGTGTGAACGTGAAGGCTGCTAGTGCCTTTGTGATTTTGAGCCCAAGGTTGTAAGAAATTGCATGTGTGTGCAAGAGGCTCAGACCAAGAAGACACACAAGGTAGGATTACTGTTAGCAGAGAGAAAAGGAGTACTTGTGGCACCTTAGAGACTAACCAATTTATTTGAGCATGCTATTACCAGCAGGACAGTGGGATGGGAGGAGGTATTGTTTCATATTCTCTGTGTGTATATAAAGTCTGCTGCAGTTTCCACAGTATGCATCCGATGAAGTGAGCTGTAGCTCATGAAAGCTCATGCTCAAATAAATTGGTTAGTCTCTAAGGTGCCACAAGTACTCCTTTTCTTTTTGCGAATACAGACTAACACGGCTGTTACTCTGAAACCTGTTAGCAGAGAGTGAAGTTACTGTGACAGAGAGGCCCTTTGCAAAGAAAAGGGGACCCTCTGTCAAACAACTCATCTGAGGTCTGACAAACTCACTACACCAAATACATGTCTTGTAGCGTATTTATCCATAAGAGGTAACATGTAAGGTATCTACAGAGAGCTCACAATGTAGCGAGACTCATTGTGAGACGTATGTATGAATAATATTTAAGGAATAATGTAACTATATTGAAAGTATGCTTTATGATCTTGGAGTAAAAATGAGATCATGGGATAATTCCAGCAGGAGGGAGTTGCCACCCCTTCCTTGTTAGCCAATGATATAATACAAGGCTTAATTGTCTAGCATTGCTGCATCCCAAAACTAACCATGGAAAACCATCAGAGACAACTGCAAACAACGGAAACCACTTGGAGGTAAAAAAGGAACATTACAACAACAGGTTTCAGAATAGCAGCCGTGTTAGTCTGTATTCGCAAAAAGAAAAGGAGGACTTGTGGCACCTTAGAGACTAACCAATTTATCTGAGCATAAGCTTTCGTGAGCTACAGCTCACTTCATCAGATGATCCGATGAAGTGAGCTGTAGCTCACGAAAGCTTATGCTCAAATAAATCTGTTAGTTTCTAAGGTGCCACAAGTACTCCTTTTCTTATTACAACAGACAGGGGATCGCCCTGTCTATGAATAGAGACAAAACATTTTTCAGGATAACAGAAGTCCGGGAGAAGTGCAACTTGTGGAACGGACATGTTTTTTGTGAAAATCTGGATTCTGGTTTCTGTGAAGCTCTGCAACAGACTGAACTTTGCAGGGGAAACCTACTTTATTAGAGAGAAAAGGTAACTATTAATAAGTGTAGGCCCTAGTTTGCATTTTCTGATTTTTGTTTTGTAGTGTAACCATTTGTTTTTGCCACTCTCTGCTGTTTTTAGTTGAATCTCTATTCTTTCTTGCAGTAAAAGAAGAGGAGGGTTATTTAAGTGCTGTACATTTTACAGGGACAGAGCTTTAAGGTAAAACTGGTAAACTGGGCACACTGATCCTTTGGGGGCAGAGGATCTCGGATTTCTGTGAGTACTGGTGTCAGGGGCTAAACATCACAGGGGAATGCTTCAAGGGTCTCAGGGACTGGAGTGCACCCACTGTTAACCTGCAAGGCATGGACAGGGCTGGCATAGTCCAGAAAAGAGTGCCTGAAAGGCTGGTAGTGTTAGGCAGCTGACACCCAGCTACCACCAGAAAGACTCCCTCACGTTGCAGGCAAGAGGTAACAAGGTGACTCTCAGTCCTGGGAGTCTGCGATGTATTCGTTTCATGGTCATTCTTTCAGCCTATAGATTGGAACAGTGGCTGTTGCTCCTTGTGTACTCTACATGCACCCTATTGGCCACCGCACCCCTCCATAACCCCAGCCCCACAGAGCATTTAATTAAGATGCCTGGTGTGAACCCTCTGCACTTGGTTCAAACAAGGCACCTTAATTAGTCACTGAGAATGACTGTTGCTGCAAATACTGCTCCCTTGTGAATTCACTAAGCCCTTTTAAAATATTGGCCGATGGGTCCATACACAAGTTTGAGCATTCTGACTCCTGGTGTATGTAACCTTTTGATTTACCCCCAATACTCACTGCACCTAGCACGTATGCTCCTGAACATACTGGCATGTGGCAGACCAGGAGTTGCAGGGTGGGATTCACTGTGGCAAATGGGATAATTCCAAGGACTTTCCATCCCATGCTAGGGTCAAAAATCAATCAATCAACCAAGCCCAGGATGCAGCTGATCAAGTGAAGATAGTCCACTCACTTGTAGCCTCCATGTGACACACTTTATAGTCACAGTGGTGAACTGCATTATGATATCTAATGTTTTACTCTTCTTCCCCCAGGGGGGCTTTCCATCAGAAGCATCTAGCAGACATGCTTATTACTTAGAGTACAGTGACTAATTTTTTTGATAAGGCATTACATTTTCCAGGTTTTAATTTGTCTGAGTGAGTGAGAGGAATGGATGAGTTACTCACAACACAGTAAACCCATCATAGGAAAACACGCATCTAATTTTGTGACTTCACCCTATCTGATTTTTGTTATATTTTTCAAGCTTTTTTTCTAGGGAGGCGCCATTTATGTCTATACACAGATGAGAGATACCGTGCTGTGTATGCTCCAGTGTTGTGATACCATGGTGACTTCCTTTTGAAAAAAATTGTAAAGAATGAATAAGCATCCTCTATGCAATGGCCATTGTTTCCTTTCTTCTGCCACAATGAGTCACTACATCCCATTTGATGGGTTTTTTTAGCCAAATACCATAGCTGAGTAATGTTCGATCTGATGTTGCTGAACTAAATACAATTGTCGCCAGAACTGTAAGAATTGTGGAATAATAATAATAATTAATAATAAAAGCACCTCTCCTGAAAAATTAAACCCTAAAGGGGAGATATTTGGTGCTTTTGAGAACCTAATGCATTATATATTTTACATTGTAATGAACGGCTACAGTGTGTGTGTGTGTGTGTGTGTGTGTGTGTGTATCACAGTCCTGTACTGGATAAAATTAGAACGATTCAACAATACACTCTATACTGTGAGCAAATAAGAGAGATGCTCCTTAAGTTTAAGAGGTAGGATCTTGTGGTTTTGGTGTTCTCTATCCCTGCTGTAACGGTGACTTTCTAGATGGTCATGACGTGCAGCGTCATCATAACTGTGACGCCATAGGTGGCCAGAGGTTTGTCACAATGTAAGTAGGGTTTCTGATTTTCAGGACTCTTACAGAAATTGTGCCTTACTTATTATTAGTAGGAAGTCACTCTGATTGCCACCACGTATCACAGCTTCCTTTCTTAAATGAACCAAAACCCAGTTTCCTCATTAGTGCAAAAATTGTAACCATAACTTGAAAACAGCAGCAGTAGGATCTGAAATGAACAATGTAGGGTGTCTTGCCTCCACATCGTTCTGATGAAAAGCAACCTTTAATGCTTTTGGCCTTTAATTGCTTGCCAATTCCAACTGAAAAAACAATAGTGAAAACACAACTGCAAATATTGGGAACGTTCGTCCCTTTGTTTGTATTTTGTACTAAACAATTATTCTTGGAGTTTTCCCTTCAGTTAGTTGCATTTATCACTTTAAACTGAAATCAAAAAAGTGTTCTCTATAGATAAGTGTATTACAGCTGAGTAAAGCAGTGGGGTGGGAACCAGTGGGAAAGATGTTCCTGCACTTTTGACCTCACATACACTGGACTTGTGCGGTCATGCCAGATGGAGGGCGCCTTTTATACAGAAACATGCTGGGGGCTGGGAGGGGAAGGAATCACACCTGTCAGGGCAGAGTTCCTGCACACACACACAAAAAAATATCAAGACTACATTACACCCCATAGCCGCATCATCTACTCCCTCATTAATCAGTTTCTTTCTCCTGCAGCATTGCCTGTATCCACATTCTTCCCCTGCTGCCAGCACCTGCCTGACACTACAAGCCAGTGCAGTACTGCAGTCTGGCCTAGAGGCTCTCCTCTGGTGAGTTCAGCCCTAGCAGTGCTAACTGCCTGGGGTGGGAGCACAGAGGGGCTGGAGTAGATTACTGAGATTTTTCACTGCAGGATTTAGATCCCTCCCTGGAATAGCCACTCCCTACACTTTCACCTTGCTCCGTGGTTCACCTTGAACTTTTTACTCCTGGAACCGGTTGGACCTGTAGTTGCATAAACTCAGTGGCAGGCAGCTCAGGAATGAGCCAGTAATAGACATATCTATCAGGAGGGATGGATATACATGCCCTTCTGTTAGTTTTAGCTTAATACCAGCTTGTTCAGAGATATGGTATATGTGCTCGTGGCTTTGTTTTCTCTGTACTGCACCTTTTAAATTTCTCAGGAGCCTACCTGTGTGCAGGGCCAGCTGCCATTCTGAGATTTGACTTTTGTTCTTTCTTGTTTTGTTGTTCTCCTTTAACTTAAAATTAGTCAGTCATTCAGACTGAAGAAAATCTGACAATTCCAAACAAGTGACCAAAGGAAAGAGAGGCCAAGATCTTTAAAAAGAGATACTGTCTCGCCATAGATGGTCTAACCACAGGCAGACCGTGGATCAGGCTGCTTTAAATCAATCTGTATTTCCTCTGAAGCACAAAGAACATGCCAGTCATGGCAGACTGCACAGTGTGCTTGAGGGATGAGACCACAACATTTAGTGATTTGATTGACTGAAGCAGAGGCAGCAAGGGATGATGTAACAGGAGACAAGAGTGGAGAAGGAGGAGCAGAGTTGTTAAGGGCCTAGAAGGTGAGGACAAGAAGCTTGAACTTTATGCAGTTCAACAGGGAGTCAGAGGAGGGTCTCAGATGTACGTGTGTGAGAGTGACGTGATCATCACAACAGACAAGAAAGGTGATCTTGGCAGCATGGAGGTGATGCAGGTGTTAGGGCAGCCAAACAGAAGGAATTAAAGCTTTCCAGCGCAAGGATCATCTTTTTGTTCTGTGTTTCTACAGTGCTGAGCACAATGGGATCCTAGTCAATAACTGGGGCTCCTAGGTGCTAAGGCAATACACATAATAAATAACACAGCAGTCATGACTGGAGTTGCGATGCTGGATGAGAGTGTTGACTGGACAGAAAGAAAAGGATGGATTTTAGACATATTGTGGAGGAAGAAATGTCAAGATGAGACCATACTAGGCCACCACACCCCTGAGCCCCAAACTGATAGTGTTTTAAAAATCAAAATGGGTCAATACACCAGAAGGTCCATCATGAGGTGGTTCCCAAGGGAATGCTCAGAAATGCTCCTTTACCCAATGAAACTGCATATAACATTTCCTTCCTCACTGATTTTTTTTTTTTTTTAAACTGCAGGACTAGTGCACTCTGCACAGTTGTTTGTTAATTTAAAAAAAAACCAAAACACCCCACTGCACATTGCAGAGAGGATGAGAGAACAAACCACACATGACAGCTATTAGTCACATCACTTAAGGCACTACTGAAAGATGCTCAGCCGCTACAGTGATGAAGGTGGTATTAGAACCTATACAGAATAGAAAATTAACCGTAGTATGTGATACAGCAGGGCCAGATGGCAGCAGGATAGTCATCCATGCGAAGTATAAGGGCCCCAGGATGATCAGAGCCTGTGGACTGAGGAGAGGTTACTACAGGTTAATTAGAGCACCTGGAGCCAATTAAGGACCTGCCAGAGACCTAATAAAAACCCCTGCTTCAGTGAGAAGGGAGGAGAAGAGCTGATTGTAGTTTAGAGGAGCACTGTTATGACCAGAGTAGCAGGGGAGGGAAACATTGCTGGAGCAGAGGGACTGCCCAGTGGGAGAGAGGGTAAGAAGCCCGAGAAGCTGAAGGGGCAGAATGGGAGGTAGCCTAGGGGAAAGAACTATAGCTCCAAGTGCTCAGCTGCTCTCCCTAAGGCCCCTGGGTTGGGACCTGGAGTAGAGGGCAGGCCTGGGTCCCTTCCCCACTCCCCTTCCCTCCCCCACCAGGGCACTAGCAGAGCTGTCAACAATAGAGGCAGCACCCTGACCCATCACATGAAGGAGAAACACAGGACCCCACCAGAATAGCATTTGCCACTTGTCACAAATATTATTATTAATTCAGACAGTGATGCTGCATACAATGGACAAAGAAAACAGAATCCAATCTGGAGGAGCTTTCAGCGAAGGTCAGATAAAACGTGGTCATCAACAATACAAGGGGAGATGGCAAAAGGCAAAGGGGTGGAAACTGGAGAGAGAACTAAACAGTTATTTAAGAGTCTAACATGAAACACTAACGGTGTGGAACTTGGACAGCATGTTAAGATACCACAACCGAAAATCAAACAGGTGATCTCTGTCTTACCCAAGGCTCCTTGGCAGATATCTGTGCGGGTGGCACCTCCAACAATAAACTGGGGATTAGAACACAGCTCCTGGAATGAAATACATAAAGTACTTAATAAATAGACAGACATGGGATAGGCAGTGTACTTAAGATGCCGGAGATCCCAAGTCTGTTCCTTACTGACCATCTTAGTTTCTGTACATTTGCAGCCATGGTGTGTTACGATTAAGGCTGTGTGTTGGTCACAGAAGTCACTTTCTGTGACTTCTGCAGTGGCCAGCAGCAGTTTGGGGGTGTGGGTGGGGGTTCAGAGCTGGGGCAGGGGTTTGGGGTGCATGGTGGTGCTTTCCTTCGGGGGGGGGCAGGTGGGAGGCTACTACCATCATGTCCCTGCAGCTCCTAGGCGAAGTGGCCAGGAGGGCTCCCTGCAGGCACCACCCCCACGGTTAACAGCCAATGGGAGCTGCAGAAATGGCGCTGTGACAGGACCAGAGCACGGAGCTCCCCTGGCCGCCCCTCCCCCTAGGAGCTGCAGAAACATGCCAGTCAGAGCTGTGTAGGGAGGCTACCAGTCCTGCCAACACCCCCCGCCCCAGCACTGGTCCCAGGCCGTGCACCGCCTCCCACCCAGCACCCACGGCCCGCCCCTACAGAGTGCCCGCAGTCCCTGGCCCAAGTTTTAGTTAGGGGTATTTTTAGTAAAAGTCATGGACAGGTCACAGGCCATGAATTTTCATTTACTGCCCATAACCTATCCATGACTTTTATTAAAAATACCTGTGACTAAAACGGAGCCCTAGTTATGATTGCCCCCTCCATTGCAAAGCATATCAAAACCATTACATAAAGAGGATACCGTCGTGTCAAGAATGGAGAAGGGCAGGGGGCGTCTGGTGTACTAACACAGCCAGGGCTGGCTCTAGGATTTTTGCTGCCCCAAACAAAAAAATTTTGGGCTGCCCCCCATCCCAGCCCTGGGTTCCCCCCCACCAGTGCCCTCCCTGCACTGCACCCCCCTGCTGCCCCAGACTTGGGCTCTCACCCCCCACACCCGCAGCCCCCTGCTGCCCCAGTCCTGGGCTCTCACTCCTCCACCTCACCCGCAGCCCCCTACTGCCCCAGCCCTGGGCTCTCACCCCCCCACCCCACCCGCACCCCCTGCCACCCCAACCCTGGGTCACTGGTAACTCACTCCCAGGGCGGGTGGTCAGCATCCCGTTCATGACATTGGCAGGGGCAGAGGCTGCATCCACTCGACTCCTTCCTGGCACCCAGGGGACCCTGACTCCGCCCACTCACCTCTCACCTCCAGCCCGTCCGGGTCAGGGTCAGGATAAGCAATGGGGCTCCCGGGCTATGCCTCAGCCCAGGGTCCCTCCAGCCGGGGCTTCTGCCTCCAGGACCGGCCAGGAATCGGGAGGGCAGAGCCAGGTGGATCGCCCCGGCAGGGCACTGAGGAGCCGGGGCAGGGCAGCCCCAGAGGGAGCAGCCAGCAGGGAGCAGAGCCCCAGAGAGCGGGACGCAGGCCCCGCATGGCAGCGCCTTGGGCACCGGTCCCCTCTATGGCCCCACTGCTGCTCCTAGCCGCCCTGCTGCGGCCCCTGGGCGGCTCAGGCCACTTCGCCCAGCCCCGGCTGCTGCGCTGGGGGACGGCCACCCTGCGTCACTTCATAGCTATTTAGGTCAAAAGGGACCATTATGATCATCTAGTCTGACCTCCTGCACAACACAGGCCACAGAATTTCACCCACCACTCCTGCGAAAAATCTCTTACCCCAGCCCAAGTGTCCCACCCTCCACATGTCGGAGCCCGCCGACAGCGCAAACCATAGCAGTCCCAGGGCAACCCCCACGCCGCTGCTGCTGGACCCCAGTCCCGGGGCCAGCTTTGGCCACTCGCTGTGGCTCTTCCACCTGGTCTTCGGCAGCAGCTTGGGGGCTGGGACAGCATCTACCTGGGTGAGCGCTGGCAGGGCCGGCCCTGAAGTGGGGGGGGGGAGGGGAAAGGATGGCCTGAATGCCGCCCCTACAGATGTGTCGCCCCAAGCACCTGCTTGCTTTGCTGGTGCCTAGAGCTGGCCCTGGTAACACAGCACAACAATGGGGAAGGGAAATCATGGCCAAGGAAAACCAGGGCAAATATCTGTTTTTACAACAGGCACAATTTCAGGCTTATACATACAAGATTTTAATGCCTAATCTTTGAAGGACCCTGAGACAATTAATTGCGAGGAACCCATATCTGCTTTGGAAGGATTAACAGCTGAGAGGACTCTGCTGGGATCTGAATGGGTGCTTGGAAATTGCATAGTAAGCACGAGCTCCTTTAAGTTGCCAGGGATGAAGGCTGAGTGGCACATTGTATAGAACAGCCTCCATGTCTCAGACAACTCATCCCTGTGCTAAGAAAAGCAGCTTTCTGCAGTGACCGATCGCAATGGTACCCAAAGCTAACATACTTGTCTGCAGAGGGTGGTGTAGGCTCTAAGGCAAAACATAAGCAGAGAAAACTTTGTACAGTGTTGGCCACCCCACAGTGGGTTCCCTGAGTAAACAGAGGCTTGGAGACCAGCCCCTTCATAAAATAGCATATTGATTGGGCTCTAGTTGTTTGGCTCTTACCCCTGAAGGATTTTTCCATTTGTTCTTGGACCTGTTTCAATGCTCCTTGGGAGCACTTTGAGCCAAATTCTTCCCTAATGAGTTCCTAATACACCAAGGATGAATGTGGCCCTGTGCAAAGAAGCTTTATTCAGCTGTACCTCTACAAAAGATAGGCACTAAACAAAGTGGTAAGGGATGCTAGACAGCTGGCAGGAAAATATAACCTCCCTGTAACAGTCAGAGTAGAGGAAAGGGTATATGGAGAGGGCAGGGGGAAGGGGTGTGTAAATAGGGACATTAAAGTGGGAAAGACTATCACAGAGATTTGGAAAATGAAGAATGAAGCAGGCAACATTAGTAGGATGAAGAGAAGGAAAAGAAATAAGTAGTGATGGGGACAGAATCCATTGTAACAACTCCAAAACTTGACAGGTATAGTTCACAAAAGACCTGTGTAGCTGCAGGGTGTGGATCTCAGGGTGGGGATGGTGTGAGAGTTGGGACATGGATTAAATCAGCAGGGTTTGTTCATATCAAACAGGTGTAAACAGGCATGAGTTATATAGATTGGAAATGCCAACAAATGAGTCAACTAACAGCTAAGAACAGCCCACTGGCTATTACATGTTAAAAAAAGCCCTCTTCAACTGAAAGCATAGTGGGAGGGCAATGGAATGTGAATGCGGATTCTTGTGTGTCTTGCCCTTCATGGAGTTTGGCACTGAAAACCAGCCATGGCTCTGGCTGGCTTCAAATACTGGCTCCTGTCTTAAAAGTAAAAAGATTTCCTGTATTGAACTCAAGATAAACAAGATATCTGGCATAATTATAAAATTGATGTGAGAGGAAGATCTGGGCCCAAGTTTGTATCAATATAGCTCCCCTGACTCCCATGGAGTTACTCCGACCTTACACCAGGTGACTCTGGCCCTTGAACTGGACTGAATCTCTTTGAAGTTCAAACAGAGTTTCACTTAACCTTCCTGTTCATTTTTGTGCCTCAGCATTTCAAGCCCAGATATTTCCACAGTTCCCACAAACCTTCCAGCTAGTTTTATAGACCAAAGAGTTTTGAATAAATCCAAACCGAACTGCTGGAACTTTTTAGGTTTGCCTGGTATACATCACTGAGCCATTAACTGCCTGCATCTGCACCCTCATATCTTGGCTGTGTGACAGCACCAGGCAACTTGGACGTGCATCCCTTGCCCATTAGCAGGAACCAGTAATACGCATTCTTCTCTATGGGATGGGGAAAAGGTTTTCGATCAATAGACAGGCTTTCACTGCTGTGTGTGCTGAGCTTGGAAAGAGTGCATTCATCCTCCCTGGCTAAACAGCTGTCAGGTAGCGCTGCTTTGCCAGGGACCTTCAATCCATGTGTCTTCCCCCTCTCCCTTTAAGGAGAGACAGTTTCTATAACCTAGTCAGGTGTAATTTAATCTCTCTTCCTGCTAGAGATGGGCTCAAGCCAATAGATCCTGATCCGAATCCCCAACCACTTTGGGGTAGTAACATCCCAGGGACTGGGTTTGGCTCATTAGTAAAGAGAAGGACCTAATGCAAAATTCAGAGCAGACCCCTCCCCCACCTTGCCCCTAAAAATTCAGAGGTTGGAGGTTAAGATCAGGGGGTTGAGCTCATCTGCAGTTCTCATGCTGTCATGATGCACTGAAAAGTCCAGCTCAGTTTTTTATAGACAGTATCTTTTGACTCTTTCATTTAGAAATATCTTCCTCCCCCCCAGAACTTCCCCTGCATGGGGGTGGAAGGGGGAACCCCCCCCCCTCCGGGGGAAGCTCACCCTGATCACTGCACTCCCCGCACCAGCCAAGCCAGCACAGCTATTCCTGACAACGGCATGGCTTTGCCCTGCCCTTTACGTTGACCCCCTTCTCTCGCCCTCCTCCCTGCTGCCCAGGGGGCCCATCACGCAGGTATCCTACCGTTGGTCTCCTCCACGTGATGCCCTGAGTTTTGTGTGAGTTTGGTCCCAGTTCTTTGTACCCCAGAGAGGATGCAATCGCAGGGAAGGATGGATCCTGGAAGAGTTTCCCAGCCTGAAGGCACTCGTTCCTCAGCCTCTCAAAGTCCTGACTGAGGTACTTAAACGCCTTTGCGTTGGAGCCTAAGCCCCTGGCTGTTTCTCTCTCCTTAGCTAATTTAGCTGCAATCCCAGACATGTTTGCCTTCTCCCGCTGCTGCTGGTGTTTTGCTGCCGTCTGCTCTCCTGTGGGTAACATAAAAATGCAAACCTTCCAGCTGAGCAGAGACGTAGGAAACCTGAAGTAAACAGCAGCAGCTGTATTGGGAGCCAGAACCACTGGTGAATCATCGGGGGGGGGGGGGGGGGGGGGGGAATCTGCAGCAAAAGCTGGGTGTGGCTCGTGCTTAAAGCTTTTAGCTTCCCCCTAGTGTCCCTCTGAGGGTATTTACTAGAGGGCAGTGATGCACGGTGCCGGGGTGTTACCATCTGTCAGCTAGTGTTACTGACAGTTACATCTTGCCTGTTTGGTAAGGTGCAATCCTCCTTACTGGGATGTGCCTTTCCAGTGCCTGTTATCCCCCTTAAGCAGATGTCCTTTTCTTTGTTTTTTTGAACAGCTTCCTCCCTCCATCAGAAGTCTTCAAAAACTGGCCCTCAACATGGGAACAGGATCTGGGACCTTTTTGTTCCAAAGCACAGAACTCTGCCAGTTGAACTAAAGGAGTGACCTCTTAGCTGGTAGGAATCAGCTCTTAACCGCTGCATGGATCAGCCATTTGAAGGGGACATGATCCACCTAGCCACTGTGTTATACACTCTGACTGTCAGGGTAGCTTATTCTGAGTATCTGAGGTCCGCAGGAGTAAAAATCCCATACCCATCACTTTCTCGTGATCTCTGGCCTGGGTTGTCAGCAGGAATAAAACTCAAACCTTTGGGCACCAAAGCCCAGGCCTCTACCCTGTAAACTAAATGGGATAACAGCCTGTACTGAATGTAAAACTTCTCTTTACTGCATTTCCTCTTTAGTTCCTCCACTCCAAAACTGGCTGTATTTGACAGTAATGGGTGATGCAATGCTTATATTTTGTAACATGCTTTGGGATCCTCTGGAATTTAAGGCTCTGGAGGATTAGTATCACCTTTCCCTTTGACGAGCTACATTTTGAGGGGATCCTTAAATCCTGAAACATTTTCTATTGATGCTGTACAAAATACCTAGGAAAAGGAGAAAACTGAACATTAGCTGTACACATGGCTGGCATGGTCCTTTCCCCCATTTGCATTGTTCTGTTGTCTTTCCTGGAGTTCCAGGTAGCAAGAAATATCTACAATTACCTCTGCTATTGTTAATTATTTATATTATAGTGTCACCTCAAGATTCCAGCAGATGCCCCATTGAGCTAGGCACTGTACAAGTGCAGAATAAGAGACCAGTGCTTGCCCTACAATCTAAACCAGGGGTTCTCACAGCACATTTTTTGATGGCCTCAGAGTGCAACCACCAGCTCTTGCTGGTGGCCGCTCTGACAATTTTTCCTAAAATACTCAATTAACTTTAGGAAAAACAAATGAATATGCACATATCCATGTCCAAATCATTGTAATTTATTTATGTAGGTTTTTTTTTTGCAGACTCAATAATAAAAATAATGTACAGTTGTCGCTATTCCTACTGGACCTAAACAGAATAGAAACACTAATAAGGTGCTTCGCATGTTCTTGACTTCTTTCTTTTTCTTTTTCTGGTTGCTTTTTTTTTAGACTTGCTAGCTACTAAGTCTGCTGTGAAAAGTGATATTAACAAACACACAAATATCACTTTCCACAGCAGACTTACACAACCCTGGGAATCCTGGGGACAAATTGAGCCCTGGATGGGGAGGTGGGTACAGAGGCAGCGGGAGCCAGGGGCAGTGCGGGCTAGAGGTGATGTGCTTGGGGAATGGAGCCCAAAGCCCTGGAACCTGCCAGGGATGAAGCCTGACCCCACCATCCCTGGGAAGGTGGGGAACTCACTGGCTACTCCAGCTTTTGTGTCTCCAGAGCGGGGCCACTGCTTTGCCCCCCATAACCACCCAGAAGGCTGTGGCCACAAGAAAAGCCGCTGGTGGCTGCATTTGAGAAACACTGGTCTAAACAGAGAAAGGAAGTATTATTACGCCCACTTTATAGATGGAGGCACAGGGAAAGTAAGTAATTTACCCAAGATTACACACGAAGTCTGTGGCAGAGCCAGGAATTGAACCCAGCTCACCTGAATCCCAGTACAGTGTTTTAACCCCAGTCCATCCTTCCACCCACTATTAGTCCCCTATATAGTGTGGCTATAAGTGAAGGGCTTCAGCTACTCTGACTCTCAAGACAGTGGCTGCTAGTGGTGCCACCTGACATGGGACATTAGCTGAAAATCCACCCCCCTGAGTAAGGTAGTTATACCAAGCGAACCCCCAGGAATGAAGCTACCACCTCTCAGGGAGAAGCTCTCCCCCCAGCATAGATAGCGTCTTCACTAAGTGCTACAGCTGTGAGTGTAGACAAGCCCTGAGTCAGAAGCTGGCACAGCATGCTTTATGGAACAGTATAAAACCAGCACAAAGAAGATGCTCTGCACAGTGGGTACTGTCCTTTTCTGAACAGCAGAATGGACAAGCAACTGAACTCATCCCACACCACCCCTGAATGGGTTAAAATGGATTACAAGAGGCTATTTGACAGGAGGGGCTGCACCTGGGTGAGGTGTAGGCTGGTTATACTAAACCCCAGCTAGGCTCCGATAAAGCCAGAGAGAGAGGCGAGCACAAAGAGGCTGCTGCAGGGGGAGAGAGTCAGCAGTTACTCTCAGGGTTGCAAGAAAGGAGTAGGAAGAAGCCCAGGGGTCACAAAATCAGCAGCTGAGGTCTACACAGTCTCATGCTTATGCCTATTTTCCCTAGGCTTCTTCCTACTCGTTTCTCTCCACCCTGAATAACTGCTGCTGACTCTCTCTCTCCCTGTAGCAGCCTTCTTGGGCTCTCCTCTCTCTGGCTTTATAAGAGCCCCGCCTCCTCCTGCCCAGCTGTGTCAGGTTCAGTTAAGGCTGTATAGCCAGTTTACACCTTACCCAGTGCAGCCAATCCTGTCAAATAGTCTCTTGTGAGCCATGGTGACCCTTTTGGGGTGGTGGGGGGTGAACACCCCATCACAGCACCCCTTACCAGTTCCTTAGGCCAACTTGCTGATGATATACACCCTGTGCAGTCCCAGTGACAGCTGAGGTTGCATGTGCCATAAATCCACACAGAATTCAGCCTCTTGTCTCACTACTGAAGAGTGATGAAAGACACCAAGCCACACCTGTCTCTAAGCAGATCCACCTTGCTAGGACTGCTTTGTTTACTCCTGCAACCTGAACCACAAGTATAATCCCAGTTTGGGTGGAGGAATCATGAGGTTCTATTTAGACAAAGAGCTACTTTGATGTGTTCACATTCAGGGCACTAAAATAAAACCGTGACTTTTTTCTTCTTCTTTCAAATGCTTGTTTCTCTTTCAGGAATAGGAAAAGCAAAATCCTAAATGCTTTATCCAGCCTTTCCCCATTTAGAAATCTCCCAGTTCCAGCTCTCTGAACTGCCTTCGCCCACTCTCTCACTGCCAAACCTAAACCCTCACAGACACCAGCCTGCACGTTGGGTCTAGTCCTGGCTCAGGCCAAACTCTTGTTGGGATGAAAGAAAGTTTTGCGTAAGTAAGATTACGGCATTGTCCTACACTGTCTGCAGTTACAATACAGACAGCCCACAGAGGGGGAGTAAAACACTCAAAGTAATACAAGCCTTTTAGGATGAGCTGGATTCTTTATTTGAATGATTCAAGCCATTTGGAGAGTGGCAGAGTTAATGAACTTTAACTGCTTTGAAATCCCATATTAGTCCCTGCTCTCAAGTCAGCATTAATTCGGTTTGTCATTTGTATGCTTGCAAAATCCATTCACTGCTTTGCAAAGGAGCTAACAATAACCAGCCCTGCAGCTGGTGAGGTGGAGCCCAAAGCTTTGTGACCATGGCTGCTGGTCATGGGAGCCGTGCTGACAGGACATAGAAGGGAAGGGAGGGGTGACTGAATTCCAGAGTTGTTTTCCTTACTCATGAGGTTGCATGGCTTTACTTTTTCCATGTGATTGCACCACTGCTGGCCATTTGAACTGTCAACTTTCCCCAAACAGAGAGGGAACTTGCTGCTTGCTGAAGGAAACTGTTGTTAGTCTGTAATCAGGGCATGAGAAGCCAGTGCTACAGTGGATTTTTATTTGTAGAGTGAGAGATAAAGCGATGGAGTGAGATTGCAGGAAGTCTGGACTCCTACAGGGA
The DNA here is from genome assembly GCF_965140285.1 of Lepidochelys kempii. Taxonomy (NCBI): domain Eukaryota; kingdom Metazoa; phylum Chordata; order Testudines; family Cheloniidae; genus Lepidochelys; species Lepidochelys kempii. The sequence goes on from NC_136382.1 coordinate 160,635,789, forward strand.
TGGTGCTAGACATTTTGCTGTGTAGGTACCCCCCTACACAGGTCTTCCCTGGGCTGGCGCCACCCCGGTACTGTTTAGGGTAACCAATTTTCTAATTTGTGAAAACTGGACATTGAGGGCCAGAACCTCCCCTACTCCCTACCCTGCCTCACCTGTTCCCACTGAGGCCCCACCTCGGCTCTGCCTCTTCCTTCAAGGTCCCGCCCCTGCTCTGTCTTTTCCCTCGAGGCCCCGCCCCCTGTTCCTCTTCTTCCTCTCTCCTCCCCCTCCCCATAGCTCATTGCTCTCCTCATCTCCTCTCTCTGAAAGCTGAGCAGGGCTCTAGAGGTGGAGGGGTGACTGGGGCAGGATGGGGGAGGGAGAGCCATGTTCTGGGGGTGGAGGGGTGACTGGGGCAAGGCAGGACAGGGGAGGGAGAGCCCCACTCTGGGGTTGACTGGGACAGGACAGGGGGCAGCACGCCGGGGGCGGGGCAAGGGCAAAGGGGCCTGGATAGTGAGGGTCACCGGCCCTACTCCTCAAATGCCCCACCCTTCAGTATCCCTTCCCCCAGGAGCCGGCCGCTGGTACCGCTCTCTGCCGGAGCCAGGAAGTTCCCGAATGCTCCGCGAGCTCCGGCAGCAGCTGCTCTTCCTGCCCTCCCAGCAGCGGAACAGAAGCCAATTGTGGACAGTCAGGTCACCAGACTTTTGGTGACCGGTCAGTAGTACGGCTCAGACGCTGTCAGGTCCCCTTTTCGACCAGACTTTCCAGTCTAAAACCAGACACCTGGCGACCCTAGTACTGTTCCCGGGGATGAGGATGGGCTGCTGGGCCAGAGCTGCACTACTCGTGCCGACTCCCCGCTGCTATTTCTGGTGTGTGTGTGAGGTGGAGGAGACTACGCCATTAAAGGGGCAGGCTCCTTCCCCACAAAAGTTGTGCTGCGCAAGGGGCAGTTGGACCAGAGCCACACCAGTGCTGCTGTTCAGGCTCAGTCTGCTGGTGTGTGCCTGTCGGGGAGGGGTAGCGCCCTCTTATGCGCTGGGTCTGTACTGCAGCGTACTAACCGCCTCATCTTCCGGTAGAGGGTCTGTTGTGTCTCCTGGAGTCTGGTTTCCCACTTCTGTTGCTGCTGGGCTCAGTGAAAGCTCAGAGAGAGAGAGAATAGCTCACAATTTCTGTTGTATAATGATGAATCACAAAGCCCCCATATAAGCTCAGTTAAGTGAATTTCTCCTTCCAGAGGGACTTTGTGTAGAGTAAGCTCTTAAGAATCTCTGTCTTGAGGGGCATGGTTTCTAGGAGGCAGGTCTTGGCCTCTCTCCTGTGCCCTGTAGATGAGGGGGAAGCTCTAGCTTAGAGAATAACTGCTGCTGATAATTGCCTTTGAAACTCTGCCTGTGAGAAGCTCTTTCCTCAGGACTGGCTCTAGGCACCAACAAAGCAAGCACGTGCTCGGGGCGGCACATTTCCAGGGGTGGCATTCTGGCTGTCCTTTTTCTCCCCCTGGCCCTGCTCAGTCAACCAATGAGCCCCTGCATGGGGCAGGACGGCGGGCTCAGCGTGGGGGTCCCGGTCCAGGGGTGGTCCCTGCCCTGGCCCTCTGCCGCCAGGGGAGTGGAGTGATGCAGCTCCTCCCCCCCGCCCCTGCCGCATGTGTCACAAGCGCCGGAGGAGCCGGAGCCAAGCGGAGCAGGGGCAGGACCAGTGGCTGGTAAGGGACCCACTACCCTGGTCCGCCCCCCTCCCCATGGCTAACCTGCCCCCTAGCCACTCTGTCAGTTACTGTCCCCTCTGCGGGGGTGGGGCTGGGTCTGAGATCGGGCTGGGGGCCCACGGGCGGGATGTACAGCCCTGAGCACCCCACTCCAAACACTGCTATAGCATTACGCATTCTTTTAACATTACCAGTATCAGTGGCTTCTGGTGAGCGCAGTTTCTCAAAACTGAAATTACTAAAAATTATTTGAGGTCCACCATGTCTCAAAATCATTTGTCAGGACTCGCATTAATTTCAATTGAAAGTACCATTGCAAAAAATTTAGATTTCACTGAATTATTAAGACTACGCAAGTATAAAAACCAGAAAAATTTAGTTCATATAAATCTTTTAATTTAGGAGAAACTGGGCACACTGGAAGACACTAACATTTTTCATTACAGTATATAGTTGAACCAAATTGTTTGTAATTGTGACTTTGTTAAAATTAAATGAGTACACTAGTAGGAAATTGTTTTATTTCACTAACTACAAATTCTGTTTTCATATTTTTTAAAATTTTTAAACAGTCAAAAAAACCCCAAACCAAAACAAAAAACGTTGTAAAGTGCAAACGTGTAAAAGCCAAAAAAAAAAAAAAAAAAGGAGGCAAGGGCAAAAATGTCTTTGCTTGGGGCGGCAAAAAACCTAGAGCCGCCCGTGCCTTTCCTCTCAATGTATTTAAATCCAAAGCCTATGGGTGGTTCTTCAAGTGTGTTCGGCTGAACTGATGAGTCAAACGGGGACAAGTAAGAGTCTTGCTTACCAGAAGAGGAAGTGAGCACTTCTACTTTCCATGCAGAAGGAACGACAACCTTTAGGCAAAAGGAGTCACAGCTGATAACTGCCATTAACCCTAAGGACAAAAGATACACAATTAAACCAAAGAAAAGGTAAATAACAGTTCATTAAAGGTAAATAAAAGTATACTGGTCAGACTGGAATAGGAGATCTTGCTCAACATAATGGAGGGGCATACTCATGTTGTAACAAATCCTTGGATGGACTTCCTGGTTGTCACTACACTGCACGCCACAGCCACTGAGATATTCAGCAGCAGCAGGAAGGCAACTCAGATCCACCTGTGCCAAAGTTACAGGCTTCTACCGCTTCCTCTCTAGAGAATTCGCTTTAGCTGGCAGCATTATAGGGCCTTTGGCCTTGCCTGCACTTGCAATGGTGTGTAGGGTATGTATAGCTACATGCCGCAGTGAAAAGCAGGCTCCAGCCACACTGCGGTGTGCAGCTACATGTGGCAGTGAAATGCTGTGTTAGGGTGGAGACAATGGGGAAAGGCTCCAGCAGCGGGACGTTGCAGTGTTAAAATAACAGTGTAGATGGAGAGACGCTGCTTGGACATATAGAGAATCGTGTAGGGTACATACCCGAAGGTGGTTGTGTGTCTGTATGCTACTCACCTAAGCAATGCCTCACTATCTGTACTGCTATTTATGCCTGTGCTAGCTGAGTATGTGGTGTCAGTTTTCTATATGTGGCTGCAAGCATAGATATACCTATGACTGGGGCTCCATGTTTGTCACGGAGGTTGTGGAAGTCACGGATTCCGTGACTTTCTGTGACCTCCATGACTTCTGCAGAGGCCAGTGTGATTGACTCCAGAGCCAGCCAAGCAGGTGGCCCCGGGGCCAGCTGTTCAGGCAGCCCTGGGGACAGCCACACCAACTGCTGCTGGAGTGGCTCTGAAGCCAGCCACTCCGGGGGCCCAGCAGCCAGTCTCACCAGCCACGACTGGACTGGTCCCGGCTCCTTGGCCAGCTGCACTGGCCGCTGCTCTGGCGTCTCCAGGCAGCTGGCCCCCGGGACCACCAGGGCAGTGGCTGATGCAGCTGGCCCCGGGGACTGCCTGAGCAGCGATCCCAGGGCAGCTGGAGCAGCCCCTGTCCCCCCAGGGCTCCCCTCCCTGGCCACTGGTGCCATGGGCACCCCATGCTTCCCCCAGTATGGCTCCCCTGCTAAGATTCAATCAAGGGTATTTATGGTATAAGTCACGGACAGGTCACTGGCCATGATTTTTTGTTTCTTGCCCATGACCTGTCCATGACTTTTATTAAAAATGCCCATGATTAAATTGTAGCCTTACCTTTGACATACAATTGAGCAATTCTGATTCCATCCAGCAGAGAGCAGCAATACACAGTAGCCAGTTCACTACTCTGTATAGCAGTGGTTTTCAAACTTTTTTCTGGAGATCCAGTTGAAGAAAATTGTTGATGCCCTCGACCCAACAGAGCTGGGGATGAGGGGTTTGGGGTGTGGGAGGGGCTCAGGGCTGGGTCAGAGGTTTAGGGTGTGGGGGTGAGGGCTGTGGGATGGGGCTGGGAATGAGGGGTTCACGGTGTGTGAGGGGGCTCTGGGCTGGAGCAGGAGATTGTGGTGCGGGAGGGGCTCAGGGCTCTCGACTTGGGGGGCAAGCTCTGGGCTGGTGCAGGAAAGGGTTCCAGGTTTGGGGGGTCTCAGGGCTGGGGCAGGGGATTGGAGTGTAGGGTTGGGGCGTGGACTTACCTCCGGCAGCTTCTGGTCAGCGGCGCAGCTGGGGTGCAGAGGCAGGCTTCCTGCATGTCCTGGCGCTGCAGACCACGCTGTGTCCCAGAAGCAGGTCTGGCTTCTAGGTAGAGGCGCGCAAGCAGCTTCGCATGACTCTCGCCCACAGACACCGCCCCCTACCCCCGGCCAATGGGAGTGTGGGTTCTTGGGCCCCCCTGCCTAGAAGCCGGACCTGCTGTTGGCCACTTCCAGGGCTCAGTGCGGTGTCGAAACAGGTAGGCACTAGCCTGCCTTAGCTGGGCAGCACCGCCAATGGGACTTTTAATGACCCAGTCAGCGGTGCTGACCAGAGTGACCCAGTGCCTGACATGCCGTGACCCAATACTGGGTCGCGACCTGAAGTTTGAAAAATGCTCCTATATAATGTCTCCTTCTGAAAGTGAAATAATAAGCAATTCAAACCTAGAATAAATACATAGATGAGAGTCCAAATCTGCGCTCAGTCACCTTATATCCTCTGCAATTTCCTGCTGTCCCTGCTCACCCTTTTCCTCCTCTTTGACCTTTTCTAGTATGGCTGCAGCCATAAATTACTCTCAGGGCTGGAGTTGCTCATGGTGGCTGAAGAAGATCTACCACTGCGATTGTTTTGATTAATCTATCCATTCTCCTTTGTGCTTCTAACCTGCATGCTGCTAATTCCCTGCCAAACACGCTTTGACTGTACCTTGCACTAGCAAGAGAAGATGGGTGAAGTAATATCTTTTATTGGACCAACTTCTGCTGGCAGGGGCAGCTCTACCAATTGTGCCGCCCCAAGCAGTCGCCACCGAATTGCCGCCAGACCCGGAAGAGCAGCGGAGCTGCTGCCAAATTGCCGCCCCATTCTCCATGCCGCCCCTAGCACCTGCTCGGAAAGCTGGTGCCTGGAGCCGTCCCTGTCTGCTGGTGACAAAGACAAGCTTTCGAGCTACACAGGGCTCTTCTTCAGGTCTGGGAAACTTACTCAGAGTGTCACAGCTAAATACAAGATGGAACAGATTGTTTATCTTAAGTAGTTGACACATATTTAGGCAGTTTCTTCATTTGAGCTGCATGCTAACATGCCAGTTGCTGCCAATGTAATATTGTTTTGTCCTGAGGGGAAATTAAAACCGTTTGTTACATATTTTTCTGTCTGAGTCAGGGATTATTTGAAGCCAATCACAGTTCACTTTCCAGTGAAGAGTATTAATATTCTGTGCACTGACTGAACGCACTTTAACATTCTGCGTTGCATCCATGTTCTGTGCTCAGTGACCATCTGGCTTATATTTTAAGAGATGGACTTTCTTTAAAACTTAGCATCCCAAGACATGTATCTACTAAGGACCTACTCACAACTATCTGATCAGATAAAAATATTTTCAAACAGTAATAATGCAAAGGATCATAAAATACCTCAGTTGTATGACAGGGTGGTTTTCTTGAAAAATAAGAAAAAAGTTTATTTTTAATATTGTGGCCCTAGGGCATCACTCTGTGCGTCTGGTGCTGCCTTTGTATCTTCTAGAATTCAAATGTCTCTACTATACTAAGAGGTACTACACATGATCTTAGCTCCATATACATTTATCCTTCACTTAAGACAATGTAAGCTGCAACTACTACCAAATGCGAAAATGTGGCATACATTATGCATTCATTAAACACTTTATATCAGAGGAAGCCTTCAGAACCTTTGTTATAAGTCAGACACCAAGAATGTGGCTGGCTTGCCTTTGACTCAAAGTATGTGTGTGTATTCAGTCAAACATGAGGACAGTGGCTGAGCTCACTGCTGGGTTCTCCAGTGGCTTTTGCTGTTGCTGTGTGGCAACTGGCAAGCACAGTTAAATACTGTAGAAAAATTGAGCCAATGAAGGAACAAACCTTCTTTGCATCTGAACATATTTTATCAAACAGCAAATTCAAATTCCTTGAAGTCACATGCCACTGCAGCAGAAGCAACTGTAGGCCTTTGACCTATGTGGCCACATGTAAGACCTCTTCTCTCAAAGGTCCCTGAGCTGCACGCTTAAATGATAGTATTCAATTTCATATTGACAGCTGTATAAGACCACACCAGGTCCAGTGAGACACCACAGGTACATGGCACAGTAGTAGAGACAAGTTTAGGTCCACAAACCTGTTCACTAGACAGCACTGAACATTTGAACAACTACCTTGTGAAAGACTAGGCCTATTTAAAGAAGCAGTCACTGGTGCAAGAAGTTCATCTGCTTAATGGGGACAATAAGATGAGATGACCTCCTGCGAGCCTAGAATTTAACTATGCTGTATCATGGGTCATCTGCAATGTAGGATGTAATTGTTATGACTGCTTTTCAAAATGTGTGTGGCTCCACTTAGTGGTAAAGATGTGTATAGCTGCCACAAATCGGCACTGTGTGATTTTTCAGCAAAAAGGCAATGAAATGGAACTGAGTTTTGTGTAGACCTCTCTGATTTCGTCCGGCAGCTGTGGCACATATAATTCTGCATACAGCCTGTTCAACCATCTTCTACAGCCTCCTAAAGCCCTTTAGCAAGCAGTGTTGGGGAACGTGGCAGCCATTTTGTACTCAGTTTACAAACGCCTCTCGATGTTAGGGGATCAGTTTTATTGGGAGAGAAAGTGTTTTGATCACTACAAGGCAGTCAGCCCCTCAGTCTCTCAAACACGTATGCATAGATGCAGATATTGGCCAAAACTTCACGAGCTGTATGTATGTCATCTTTAAAAGTGCAGCCCTTCTTTGCACTTCACTACTGCATTGTAATGCCACTGTACTGTCAGTTTGGGGTATGAGCCAAGATGCGGTGGCAACTTCAGCCTGTCACATAATTGCAACCAGAACATGAGTGCTACTGGTGCAAGTGAGCCATCTTCTTCCCCAGCCAGGTCTAAGAAATGGACACCATTTTTTGGATTTGCGTGGAATAAAACCTCACTGGTTTAATGGCATCTTACACTCCCTCATACCTCGGTATGGAAAATCTCTTGGATCATCATAGATTGCAATGGAAAAAAACTTTCAGAGCCATACCTGGAACCATTTAGGAACGTCATGGTTCTTCCTGTGCTGCTTAGTATGGGCCATACAGAACTCTGCAGTAATAGTGAGATAGATCTCATGTTTTCCTGCCCCCCTACTGGTCAAAATAAAAGAATTTCTCTTCACTACAGGGCCAACACCACTGCTAAGCTGCTCTGATTCCCTCCAGTAGAGAGCAGTGTTACACTAGTAATTTTGCTACAATTAAATCTCCCCTGTAAAGGATGTATCTAGAACTGGTTGAAAAATGGCAAATTAATTTATACCAAAAATGTAAAAGAAAATTGAACAATTTTAGTTTCATTCGAAAATGGCTCATAGAGTTTTTGAAACTATTATTTTTGTTTCCTGGTATAGTTCATTCCCTCCTTTCCCTCCCCTTTTTCCCCCTGAAAAAGAGAATGGGGCAAAAAAGATAATCCTTACAAAACTGATCCAAAGCAATTATTTTACTTTGATGAAAAACTGGATCATTTTGAATGATATAAAATAATTACACAAAAATCATTTTATTTTTCTCACATTCTGAAAAGCCATTTTTTTAGTGAAAATGTTTTGACCAGCTCTAGATATATTCATTAAATAAAATAAACAGGGGAAATAGTTTTACTTTGTGTAATGACATCCACTCCCAGTCTTTATTAAAGCCTAAGTTAATGGTGTCCAGTTTGCAAATTAATTCCAATTCAGCCGTCTCTCATTGGAGTCTGCAAAAAGAAAAGGAGTACTTGTGGCACCTTAGAGACTAACCAATTATTTGAGCATAAGCTTTCGTGAAGTGAGCTGTAGCTCACGAAAGCTTATGCTCAAATAAATTGGTTAGTCTCTAAGGTGCCACAAGTCCTCCTTTTCTTTTTGCAAATACAGACTAACACGGCTGTTACTCTGAAACCTGTCATTGGAGTCTGTTTTTGAAGTTTTTTTTGTTGAAGAATTGCCACTTTTAGGTCTGTAATCGAGTGACCAGAGACTATTTCCCCATGTTTATTCTCTCCCCCACTTCCCCCCACTGTTCCTCACATGTTCTTGTCAACTGCTAGAAATGGCCCACCTTGATTATCACTACAAAAGGTTTTTTTCTTTCCTGCTGTTAATAGCTCACCTTACCTGATCACTCTCATTACAGTGTGTATGGTACCATCCATTGTTTCATGTTCTGTGTATATAAAATCCCCCTACTGTATTTTCCACTGCATGCATCTGATGAAGTGAGCTGTAGCTCACGAAAGCTTATGCTCAAATAAATTGGTTAGTCTCTAAGGTGCCACAAGTCCTCCTGTTCTTTTTGCGGATACAGACTAACACGGCTGCTACTCTGAAACCTGACTTGATTTGTTCATCGCTGAATGGGAATAAGTGATCATCTCCTTTCAATCCTCTTTGCTGTCTCTAGGTGGTGCTTGTGTATCATTTTCCATGTTACTCTGGCAATAGACAGTGCTGACACTGATCAATCCTGCAAAGGGAGAAGTGCAAAATTTAGGATTTATCACTAGAATCAGAAGCTTGAGGTGGAAACGAAACAATCAGGTCGTCCAGTCCATCTCCCAGTCCATGAAGGATTGTTCCGTATGATAGACAGTGGTGGGGCTTTTACCACTTCCCTGGGAAACTATATTCCTATCTTCTAGATTTCCCCTGTGGGAAGTTTTCCTGAAATACAGGTCAGTTAACTATTGCTTATTTTTATCCTGTAAAACCATAACCATTCCTCTTCTCCACATAGCCCACATCAGCTGACCCATCTTTACTGAATCGGAAGGTGCCCAATGGCAGAAGTGCTCAGACCTTGAGCACAATAGTTAAAGACGTGTCCTGGTTCGGGAAGCCCCTGATTCCCACCGACCAAATCCCCATTAGATCACCAGGGCCTGCAGGGGGATCTACAATGGGAGTTAAAAGGGAAACAGGAAATGGAAATTAATCTTTGTCCTGACCCTGACATGAAGGCTAAGAGAGTAGGCAACAGACGAATCCTGATCCTGTAATCCTCAGAGGATGGCAAGTGGACCCTACAAATGTGTTTCCATTTGGCTTGTTGAGACAGGCACATTTAACCAGTCCCTGACCAGTGTGACAAAGTGGGACTGTTCTTAATGTTTCCTCTGAATAGTGTGAGGTTGCCTCAGTTTCCCCTATGCAGTTCTTAAGTATCTAGGTGGTGGGGTAAGGGTGTATGATCATTGCAGAGCCCTAGAGGGCAGGTGTGTGCAGGGGTCTGGACACAGAGAATGGCCGACACCCTGTTTCCTGGCAACTGATGGCCTGGGCCCTTCCCCCCTGCAAGGTGAGAGCTAAAGGGTTGGAGAACAAAGGAATTAGGTGACCTCCTGGCCCAGGAAAGGGACAAAGCCCAGAGGAGGAGGGGCTGGAGGGAGTTTTCAGCTTGGGGCTGGCTGGGACATGGAGTGAAGTGCAGACGTGGTTGTCTGGCTCACGGCCCCCCAAAATGGACCCAGCTGAGGGGTTCTGTTCTCTGCACCTGCAAGCTCTGTTTTAGACCATGTTCCTGTTGTCTAATAAACCTTCTGTTTTACTGGCTGGCTGAGAGTCATGTCTGACTGTGAAGTTGGGGTGCAGGACCCTCTGGCTTCCCCAGGACCCCGCCTGGGCGGACTCGCTGTGGGAAGTGCACGGAGGGGCAGAGGAGGCTGAATGCTCTGAGGTCAGACCCAGGAAGGTGGAAGCCATGTGAGCTGTGTGTCCTGAAGACAGGCTGCTCACAGAAAGGCGACTGCTCCAGAGTCCTGACTGGCTTCATGGGGAGCAGTTCCAGAGCATCGCCCAGGGACTCCGTGACAACTGGTGGGAGTGGTGGGATGTGCTGCACCCCTTGGACGGCGCTTCCTGCAGTAAGTGACTGGGGAGCAGTAAAACGAAGGGGGATTGACAGGAAACAGGGTGTCGGCCATTCTCTGTGTCCAGACCCCTGCACACACCTGCCCTCTAGGGCTCTGCAATGATCATACACCCTTACCCTACCACCTAGATACTTAAGAACTGCATAGGGGAAACTGAGGCACCCTCACACTATTCAGAGGAAACATTAAGAACAGTCCCACTTCGTCACAACCAGTTTCCCTGCTAATCAGCTATTGTGGAAAGTGCAGGAGGTTTGTGTCTGGGACAAAGTAATTGATCATTCCAAGCAATATAGGGACATCAAAGGGATACCAACCAGAAAATGTATGGTTAATAACTCGCCCTGCTTAGCTTCCTTTTCTTGCTGCAGTGGCATGAGGCAAAGTGTAACATCAGTCTCAACTTTACATTTCCTATCTTCTGTCCATTAAAGCTAGACTGGCAATGAGAATTCAGTATGGTGGTTTGTATTTCACATACAGTTAATGTGTCACAATGAGGAATTTTTTCAGCCAGCGTAAGATCATCAATTACATCATTTGCTGCAAAGGTGAAGAAATCTAAGGATTCATGCCCAAAGCATCTCTTAGCATGCTCATGGTATGGTCAGAATTGGATAAAGCACTGCACTAGGTATAGGAAACAGTGTTTCTGTGGTCAGGTTGCTCTTTCTCCTGTTAAAAGTTTCAATGGTTTATACTGTAGATAATTTTTGGAATTATAATTTTAAATCTACATGTATAGTCTGGTATTGCTCTAGGATATTTAACATAATGAACTGGCTAGAGTGCATGTGCATCACTTTCCTCCACTGAACAGAATCAAAACTGCTCAACTGTATCATAGACCCTCTACTGATGATTGATTGTGGAGATTCTCCTTTTGTTGAAGCGGTAGGGGGAGGGCTTTTGGTTGTAGGACAATCTGCGTTCTATCCCTGCTGCCTCCATGAAGTTCTAAGGGGTCATGGTGTGCAGTATGGTCACACAACTAGGAAATCCCATGGGTTTGTTACAATACTTTTAAAAAACAAAATATTGGAAAATTTACCTGCCCTGCTGCCCCTGAGTTCAGGATTCTGTGTTTCCCTTTAAGAGCTGATAACATCACAACAAGCATTTCTATCAGAGGAGGGAGCAGAGGAAAATGCTCTGCTTTCTGAGCTTGCACCATGCAGCTGATCATCTTTAAGGTCCTGTCTACCTGGTAAAAACAACGTGGTGGTCCCAATAGCAACATGGTACTGCACTGAGATGGGGAAAAGACAGTTCAGTCATGCGGTGCATGACGGGAACAAACTATGTTTTAACCGTGCCGTGGCTTTACAACTAAGTCCCCCACTTTGGTAGGAGTTACAGTGTAGACAGGATGTAATATAAGTGACATAAGCTAATATATTTGCAGCGTGGAGCTGCCTGCTCGCCAAAGAACATAGAGGAAGTGACAGTCTCTCAACCTAAATGATGATTCACACATCCCAGAGAACACTGCATTTCAATAAACAGTGCAATTGAGATTTGTAGCCTGGAGCTGCCAATACCCCCCAAAACTGAATGTAAGAATAGAGAATCTATATAGCCTGTAGACAAGGGGTCTGAGGAAGTTCCCAGCCTGGGAACCATAGGCTGTGTCCACACAGCCCGCAGCAGCGAGTCTCGGACCCCGGGTCAACAGACTCAGGCTTGCCCTACAGCACTAAAAACAGCTGTGTAGTTGTTGCAGCTCAGGCTGCAGCTTGGGCTCTGCAGCCTTCCCCCACCCTAATCTTCAGAGCCTGACCTGGAACATCTACACAGTTGTTTTTAGCAGCACAGCAAGAGTCCTGTGCAGCATACCAGGGAAAGGGGAAGGAAAGACATGTACTGTGATCAGAGCTGGGACTCAGACACTTCAAAACGTGAAGGTGTTTAGAGCTAGGGTTTTGATGTGATCCGTTACACAGAGAGAGGCCACCTGCAAGCTGAGAATCAGGCCCCAGCTCCTCCTTCCCCCAGAGTTTAAGGGCGTGGGACGCTGGTATTTAATTTGCACCCATCTCTAATTACGATAACAGTGTCTTGGCTTTTAGTGGGGTTGCTCTAATGAGATGCAGTGATTTTTTTTTTTTTTTTTTTAGAAATGCATTTGTGAATTAATTTAGTGCCAGTAGAAGGTGTGCCCTGACAGTGCTGGAGACTAGCGTCCTTTGACATTCTGTCCAGTACAGGGCAGTGATATACCCAGCCCAGCAGACCTCCCAGCAGCCCCAGGTTTTATAGAACTGTCCCACTTAGACCCTTGAAAGCCTCCTGTCTTCGTTGAAGTGCAGTTTGCCCCAGGCCCCCCTATTTGAGAGGGGCCCCAAACCGAGTGGCATTATGACCTGGTACACAGGGTTGCAATGACACTTCAGGTTTGGCCCCTCTACTTCTCCAGACAGAGAGGGATGGCAGGCCAAACCTGAGTGGTGCTGCATCCTGCTTTAGCCATTGGCAATATTGGGAAGTATGGCCCAGTAAAATAGGCTTACCTACATGTTGCAAACAGCAAGCTACATGAAAGTCTTGGGAGGCAGCGTCTTGTGCTTATCAGTCAAATCTAAGATGGACCAGTAATGAGTACTCCAGGGTTCTGTCTCTGCTCTGCCACAGATTCACTGTGTGACCTGGGGAAAATCACTTAAGTGCTATGTGCCTCAGTTTCCCCACCCGTAAACCAGGGATAACAGCATTTACTTATCTCGCAAGGTTGTTGTGAAGTGTAATCAACCAACATTTGTATGATGCTTTGAGATCCTTGGAAAAAAGATGCTTTATACATGCAAAATATTATTGCCTTTATGAACAAATATCCCTGGTGTGGCAGTGTCTCTTTAAATCAGATATTGGAGCTTGAAAGTAACAGCTCTGGTTCCGCCAATACAATTGGAGCTGACCTATGCACAACTTCCTCTCTGTACAATGTCTGCAACTTTCTGGAGGCTAGTCCCCACTGCACATAACTTCACCCTCCTGCCTTCTCTTAGAATGATCACGCTTTCCCAAGCAGAGTTTGCTTTGGAACCAGTGCAGGCCTGTGTAAATAATGGCTTTGTTTACAGAAGATATGAGTAAGTTTAGGCAGCAGGGTTGAAAAGAGAAAGAATTTTTCTTAGGGGAGGAAACCTCTTCTGAGATAAGGGAACCTGTTAAAAGCTAGTCAGGTTGTTTGTCTACAAGTATTTGGTGGGTGTAAACACAAAGGCAGGAGCAGAATGATTTGGAATGGCACAATTAAGAGAAATGGGTTGAAAGCAACAAAGAAAATCTTATGCTGATTATCAAGAAGAATATTTAACAATGACCTCTATTAGAGTTAGAGCTGAGTGAAAATCAGAACTTCAGATATTTCAGCATCTGTTTTTGCCCCGATTCAGGATGAAAAAAGAAATATTGACATTAGTCACAGAATGGAAAGTTCCAAAATATGTTGAAGTTTCATTCAAAGCAAAATGTTTCAACATTTCTGAACTGAAATATTTCATTTCAATTTGTTGAGCCAAATCAAAGCAATTCACTTGGAATCATTTTGACATTAAACTGTACCTGCACCCGGTGCTGTGGTGCCTCAGTGGAGCTGTAGTTTGGATGCCTCTTGCCCTCATTCTGTCCTACAGCCTGGACTTTCCAGCCAGACTGCATTTCCCATGATGCACCTGCAGTCATGGATTCCCATGGTGCATCAGATGGGTTGGTCAGAGAGGTGACTACAGTGCATCATGGCAGATGTAATTTCGCTAAGGAACCCACCCCAGAGCAGAGAATCAGGCCACGGAGCACTGCAGTATCGAGGTGGATGCAGATGAACTGACTCTAAATAAAATCTTTTGGTTCAGTTCAACAAGCCACAATGTTTCAACTTGGTTCAAACTGACCTGCAATGTCACGTAAGGCAGGTTTCTCTGAATGTAAAACACTGTAAAGCTCAGTGAGACCCTGGGTCTGAGCACCCCTATCCTTTGGTGATGGTGGAAATCCAGACCTGGATTTTGTGATTAGCCCCCATCTCTCTGATAATGTTCCCCCAAGTTGAACATCCCTGAACTTTGAGGAGGACCAAGGTATCAGAATCCCAACTGTGATCCTGATCTGTCCTCTATAACAGGCTGAACAAAACCCCTGGATCCAAGCACCCATGAAGGCTCAGAACTGATCTTAATTATGTGGCTCGGAGCCATCTTTAGTGTTAAAACACTTTCCCCCTTATTCCCTGCCCTCTGCTAAACATATATAGAGAGGGAACTCCCACGCTGTTATACAAATAGAGAAGATAATGAGAGCCAGAATCTACAATGAGTCATCGGCCCAGGATCTTTGTCTCCTCCCAGCTTCTCTTTCCTCTTGTCTTGAGTACATATGTGCATTTGCATTGTGCCTCCTCCCTCCAAAGGTGCTGGACTGTGTAATGTGTTCACTCGCTCCACCCCACCTGGCCACTCACTTATATTCATTCCCTCTTGTTCATGAGATAGGAGCTGTCCTGTCCACACACACACCACCACGCTGGAGGCAAATGGTGATGGCAGGAGTCGCAGCTAAGTTGTCCAAAGAGAGAGCTGTATTAGAAGGGCTTGGCTCCAATGAGAAGGCAGTGAAGTATTTAAATCAGGATTATGAGGCTCTGAGGCAGCAGTGCTTGCAGTCTGGCACTCTGTTTAAGGATGAAGAATTCCCAGCCAGTCCTTCTGCCCTGGGCTATAGGGACTTGGGGCCATATTCCCCTAAAACGCAGGGTATTGTCTGGAAGCGACCCACGGTAAGAGAGCTTCATCATTACATGTTTTACTAGATTCAGATCAAATCAGATTCAACCTGAACTTTCACTCCAAAATCCAAACTGAATCTGAGCTGGAACTTTCTTGAAGTCTGGAAAAGGCACAGATTAGCCTTCCCTTTCATTCTTTGCCACCTTTCATCATCTCCCTTCCCCCGCCCCTTCTAACGAGAAGTGAAAGTAATGGAGTATCATAAAAAAAGCTGCTGTCCAACTTCAAGCCCTTTGGGATGGGAGAAGCCCCAGAAATGCAGAGGGAGAGCCTGCTCTCGTAAGATTTCCAGCACCACGCTGCCGATTTGAGAGGTTTCAGTACAATTGAGAAAAGCATCTGAACTTTTGATGCTTATCCAAATGGAACCTTCAAACCTCCTGGGAATTGTTGGTCGCCAGTTAAAGCTTATTACTGGTGTCATGTGTTTTCCGGTATTACTCCAGGAAAATTAGGCTTGTACTAAAATAAAAATTTAAAAATTCCAACCTCCAAAATACCATAATTTGAAGAGCTGGTTGAAACGTTTTAAATGAAATTTATTTTTAATTTTAAAAAACAGGCTTTTTCATAGAAAAAAAATTAGTGTTGTCGATGAAAATGAAAAATGTAGGGGTTTGTGGCTTTTTTCGTTTTGTTTATTGGGTTTCCTTTTTTCCCTTGTTTCTCTCCCTTTCCCTCTCCCTTTTTCCTTCAGTGACAAAAGGAAAAACTGGTAAAAAGGAAAAAAGAATGTGTGTGCACAGGGGAAGAGCGGGGGGGGGGGGGAGGGGAAGTGAAACTGTAACACTGAACACAAACCTCCTCCAAGATGAAAAAATTAAAAAATGTTGCAAAAATTTTCAAATGAATGAAAAATTAAAACTTGCTGCACTAAAATGTTTTTTATTACAAGTCTCCACCCTAACCCCCTTATTTTTTGACAACCTCCTAATTTGGCACTTGAATATTTCATGCGTGGGTGCTAGGGAAACATATCTTGTATATGTCCACACTTGGCATTGGATGAGAAAACATTTTAACTCACACATTTGAATTAACATGTTGTTAAACACCACTCAGTGCCTAGCGTAGACAAAGAGTCACGATGACCAACATGTTAGCTGGTCATGGACAACCTTAGGGTTAACACCAAAGATTAATAGAAGGGCTAAATCCTCCAGCTCTGAATGGTGCAAAGCCAGCCTGGGCAGGGGCAGGAACTTTTTATCCCCTGCACGTTGCAGCAAAGTGGTGGAAAGGAACCTGGGGGAGGGACAGAATCATAGACAATCTACAACTACAAAGCTCTGCTGGACTATGCCCTGTGCATAGAGGCTGTGTAGAACACTACTGCAGCCTCAAGGACGCTGTAGCAACCACAAAGGATGCGGTAGCAACTACAAGGGCAGCTCCTAACCCTCCATTTATTAGTTCACCTGAGAAGGGACCAGGCTCTGACTCTGACTTTTGAAAGGAATGGAAATCTTCAGTGACAAGTAACATGCTTAAAGGTCTTGCTCATTTCCCCCCCTGGATTCTCTGTTCTGCAGGGGGTTTTCTTGCTGTAAGCTCTGCCCTGGATTCTGGGGGAATGAAATTACCCTTCACCTGATTTTGTCTGAACTGGACAGAGTCTGTAAGTTCCTGCTGGGAAAATGTCCAGTCATGAAACAAACACTCAGTGCTAAATGCACCCCCGCACCTGGTGCTTAGTGCATCTCCGTTTTATGGACAGATATCCTTCCATCACAGGCCTCTTTTCTGTGCTTTGTCACTAGGTTTTGTATAAAATTGATTGGAGGAAAGTAGACAATGCCTAGGAAGATATTTACTGTCTAGTCACTTGGCATAGATTCAGAAATGACAGGTATCGAAGGGTACATCTACACTGCAATTAAAAACCCATGGAGGTTGGTGCCAGCTGACTTGGGGTCACAGGGCTCAGGCTAAGGGGTTGTTCAATTGTGGTGTAGATGGGACCTGCCCCCCTCGCAGAGCCCAGACTCCAGCCCAAGCTTGAACATCTGCACCACAATTAAACAGCCCCTTACCTGAGCCCTGCAAGCCCAAGTCAGCTGGCACCGGCCTCTGCGGGTTTTTAATTGTTGTGTAGACGTACCCTAACTGAAAATGAGTCACGCTGGACTTTTTTGCCATGAGGTGCTGCTGCAGCAGAGATCTGCAGTATGTGGGCAGTTGGGAGGGGGCTGCTCAGTGCCCCAGCCCCCTTCCTACACCCTACCCACCCAGAGAACAGGATACTGTGGGCGGGGCGGTCGGGGTGGGGTTGCTCGACAACGGGCCAAAAGCAGGCATAAGCAAAGCAAGTAGCACCTCAGAGAGCTTTATCTCATGCAAGCTGAGACTCAAAAGCTGACCCACCTTTCTCTCCAGCAGCATGACTAAAGGGAGAACCAGCTAATGGACTAGTTCTCCTCTCAGGCATTGTAGGAACCTCTCTTGCTGGGGCAGCATAAATCATAAGACCCACCCTGGCTCCCCCACCGTCCAAAGATGCGTATTCTGAAGCAAGCTCTCTGTCAACAGGGCCCAGCTCCCACTGGGAAAGAATCTCAGCTTCTCTCTTAACACCTACACCCCAAAAACTCTTCTGTATGCTGCTTATCACCTTCATTTAGAAATTCAGGTGAAGTGCTCAGAGCAAGTGAAGACTTTTGTCCTTGGAGAGAGTAGGGAGACTTTAAACTATGTCCTAGGTTTAAAATAATTGGAGGATTTTATTCAGACTTTCCAAACATTGCACCTTTGAGCAAGTACAGTAGTGAGTATGGACAATTTCATCCCTAATTGTAACTCGGCTATTCAGACTTGCAGTGGAGAGAGAAGACATTCTAACTTAAAATCCCTGACTGGCCCCAAAATAAGATTCTAAAAAAGTGGGAGAATTACAAAAGCTAATAGCAATAGAAATGTTTGCATGTGTATCCTTTCAGTGCATTGAAAATAGGTGTGGGAAGTTCAAACACAAGCCCAAATAACAGCAGGATGCTGGTGCCTGAGTACCAGGAAGTGAAACTGACCAACCTTGTTGAATTGACTGAGCCCAATGAATTGCAGAGTAAAGAAAAAGGGCCAAACCCTGAAGTTCCTTCTCAGTTTTTACTCACTCCCTATTCAGGCAAAATTCTTATTGATGTCAACGGCAGAAATGACTGAGTAAGGGCATCAGGATTTGGCTCAAAGGGTGTAAAGTACATTAGAATTTAAAGTTCAGCTGAGTTTTCATAACCTGAGATAAAAGAAAAGGAGGCTTGTGGCACCTTAGAGACTAACAAATTTATTTGAGCATAAGCTTCACTGAGCTGTAGCTCATGAAAGCTTATGCTCACGTAGCTCACGAAAGCTTATGCTCAAATAAATTTGTTAGTCTCTAAGGTGCCACAAGTACTCCTTTTCTTTTTGAGGATACAGACTAACACGGCTGCTACTCTGAAATCTATAACCTGAGAAGTTGCTAATAACACAGTTAAAGAATATTTTTCCAAAGCGTTTTTTAAATCTTGATCTTTTATGTTTACATTTCGTCTTTTTCTGGATTTTGAATTGAAATAGGTCAGAAACAAACTGCAGCTTTTGTCAGACTGCCAAGATTAACATGAATTTAACAAAATTATTTTCAGGAGTTATGTACCAATCCTCAGTTTATAGTTGGAGGAGCCACTCGGACAGACATTCGCCAAGGGATCCTGGGTGAGTAGAGTAATTGAGCAGAATTTTGCTTGTTTGAGAGACAGGAAAATACCTTTTGTTATTTGAAAAGCCATGTAACACACTAGCTAAGTGTATTCCATTCTGCGCTACACAGAAGCAAAAGGACAGGACCTACTACTTCTATCAGCTAATGGAATTACTCTTTTAGATCAAATAATTGAAATCCGTGCTGAAGGTCTCAGGTTCAAACCCTGCTGATGATCAACAGGAGGGGTTTTTATATCATTTCCCCCCAAACTCAGCAGCACACATAATGCTCATTCATTCCTCTTTACATAGCAAGTTTGAAGTTCAGCTATTTTTAAGTTATCACTTAAAAAAAGTAAGAATTTTTTTATATTAGGGAAAAATATGTGTTTGTGGGATTTTTTAACCCTGTCATAACTTTACAATAAAAATTTGTTTGTTTGTTTTTGTTTTAAAAAAACATTGTCATGTATTTAAAATAATTGGGGGATTTTATTCAGGCTTTCCAAACAATTTCACCTTAGAGCAGGTAGTGAGCATGGACAGTTTCATCCCAGAAGCTCAATATTTCCGAAAGGTCTGAGTATGTGAGAACAAGGGGTTAAAATGGAAATTGTTTTACAACCTGAATAACAGTGGTCAGTGCTATATCTGCCAGATCAACATACTGGCAAGACAATCCATCTGGTCAT
Source organism: Lepidochelys kempii (assembly GCF_965140285.1). Taxonomy (NCBI): domain Eukaryota; kingdom Metazoa; phylum Chordata; order Testudines; family Cheloniidae; genus Lepidochelys; species Lepidochelys kempii. Next base: position 160,655,130 of record NC_136382.1, read on the forward strand.
GGCCATGAGTTAGGAATGCTGACCACGTCATTCAGAAATTAACGGAGCACATCAGCTAAGCAGGGTCACCCTTAACAAGTAATTTGTTCCAATTTCATGTTGAACATTCTATTTCTACAGCATTTGGTGCAGAACAGTAGCAAATACTGGAGAAAGAAAGGGGAGACCGTACACCAGGCACACAGTTTAAGTATAGCAGGGCAAGGTGGCATCAGACATTTCTCCTTGAATGGCAGAGCAACATTGATGAACATTTGGAAGACGTTTTATCACTCATCACAGCAAAGCTGACTCTTCCTTACCCGCTTTTCCAATGCTGCTTTACATAGAACTTTAATAGGGTCTTTAACTATTTTTTAAATTCCTTTTTAAGGCCTTATTCTAACCCAACACATGCTTTCTTTCTTTGCTGCCCAACTGATAAGATCCATCTTTGGAAAACAGCAGCAGCAGCATTCATTACAGGCTTTCTTGCCAACACACACAGCCTAAAATTCTGAAAGCCCTGTAATAAGAACGTGATAGATTAGTTAGATTGCATCTGAGCTCCCTCCCCTCCAAGGTGCTTACTGCAGTAGTTCTAACCTTACCTCAGTCTCATCAATTCTGCAAATAAGATTCATGCCATTTCTGCAAGTCATTGACAGTAAATGACACAAGTGCTGCCCCAGTGAACACAGCTCCATTAAAGCAATTGCTAGAAAATCCTCAGTGTGGTGTGTTCCAATTGCTAAAAATAAGAGGCACAATCCTATACTTGCTCCAGAATATTTACTCACTTATGGATCTGGGCATAGGAGATCACTTACTGCATTTTCAGAGGGTTGTTCAGTAAGAATAGTAAAGGCTTCATTTCTTGTCAGCATCACAGTTTATGAAGCTTCTGTAATGGATGTGAATTTTTTACATGCCCAGAACACAAACCCCTTTTCCATGGCAGTTTACAAGCTAAGGGACTGGAGCATACTTCCAGCCTTGTCTAGTCTGACATACAGACATAACAAACATCGTTTTGGTTAACACCTTAAATAGAATGCAGGCTCCCTCAGGGCCAGTTGTTCCAGCTCCTTCTTTACCTTCTTCATTTCAGCCCCCGCGTGGAAGTCTGACGGCCTTGCGGCATTTTGTAAACAGAGACTTTCACCATGGACTAATGCCAAAGTAAATCACATAGCAGGAATAATAAAGATGGGTCAAAACTAATCCCCCTCCTCTGAACTAGAGGGTGGGGCATGTTTCTGAGATTTCCTAACAGAGTCCTGTAGGGAGAACCCCAAAGCCTGGGAGCTGATCACCCCATAACTTTTGGGGAGGTTCTTGAAATCGGAATCAAAATTGTCTGGCTTGAGCCCATCTCTCAAAACAATCCTCTTTGGCTTGTGGGAAGGGTAGAAAATCAGGCTGATAATATAATGCAGGGCGGCTTGCATCTCTGAATAGAATCACTTCTATCAGCTCCACAGTACTCTGTCTCTTTATAAAAATACATACATACATACATACATAAAATTGACTTGAGTTTGGAGCATAACCAGGGAGCAGATTTTTTAATGTTCAGGTGGTAGTTGCTTAACACTGCTGAGGCCACAGTGGGCCTTTTTGTTATTTAATCTAATAGCTTGAATATCAAAGTGCTGATTATTAAGCCCTGTATGTAAAACACTTTTAGTGAAACAAACCTTGGTTACATATTTACATAAGTCAACTGTGTGACTCACTGACTAGTCCCTTAGGGGAATAAACTCCATTTTTTATATTTCTTTGTGACATGTTTTGCTTTTAAAAAGAACACTACAGGTCTGAGCTCATAGGAACAAAAGCAGGAAATCCAGAGTTACAGTCTCACTCCATTAAACTTTATTTAGTTGACAACAGCGTAAGTTAGATGAATATCAGCATGGTGAGTTTGATGGGAACTTGAAAGACTGGAAATATTTTAAATGCACTCTTTGAACCATTTCTTTTTGATGGCCTCGTTACAACTTAAAATGCAGAGTCACACACACTCTATTATTTAAAGGTGACCTCTGAAGTTTCCTTATAGCTATCCAAATAAGTTAACCCCAACATTATTTGCTGAAGGCCTCAAATAGCAAGTGGCAGAGATTTATTTTTGAAAAATAAATAGTATTTTACATCCACTGGGATGAAAAAATACACTTAAAATAGCTTTCCAGATCCATGCCATTTGCATGTGTAAAGTGCCGTTCATCCTGAAGGCTCCTGAAGCACTGTACACACGTCAGAAACAGAGGGCCAGATCCTCTGCCCGTGTACATGGGTGTAGCTTCATTGAAGCCAATAGAGCTATGCCTGTTTACACCAGCTGAAGATCTGTCCCATGCACACTTTCTCTCTATGTGTAGCGATTATATATGCATAGATAAAGTGCTCATTCAGGCAAAAACCTAGCTGGGAGAGATGTCTTCTAATAACGGTGGATCTGAACTGTACTCCGTATATTTGGGGATTCTTTTTGGCCTCTTAACACAGGAGTTTGCTTAATACTAGTGGTTTCTGTGACAGGTTTCACTGTATAATATGTTTATAACCCTCATAAAGCCTATCTCCATAGGCTGTGTGGTTTCTGATAGCTGCTATATCACAGACTGATGCATTCTGGGGATCAGGGGATCTGAGGCCAACTAGATAGACTTTGAGGAACCTAAAAGCCTATTTCTTTGTTGAATGTACCTTTGCACCTCTTCTATTTGCAGCATTTAACACACAATTGTAGAGTTTAACTCATTTTAGTATAAAACTTTAACAGGCCTCCTTTAAAAGTAATAAACTTGTTGATCTAATGTATTGTAATCCACTGCACTGCGGAAGTCGGGTAGTCTAGTCTGTGTGCTGTGAGCTCCATGGCAAGTGCTGGCAGTGAAGGGTAGAACTGAGAGTCAAGTCTGGGTAGAGGGCAGATGTTGAAGGAAGGGATCACAGGCTGGGAACGAAGAGAGTGAGAGCATTTTGCCTGGGATCTATTCTGAGCTTAAGGGCTTGCTGAAATAGCAGGAAAAGTTTAATACAGAGATGCCTCTGAGCTGCAAAATTCAGACCTGGGTTTCAAAAATTCTAAATTTGGGGAGTTTCTTTCTCTCTCTCTCCAATCTGGGCTTTCAGTTTGGGTCCATCTCTAAGACTAGAGAATTAAATTCTTACCAGTTTAGACACTTTTAGCATTAACGAAAGAAGCCTCTGTGTGACTCTAAGTAAATATTTCTTGTGGATTTTATTTTATAGTCACCATGAGTGCAGCACAGGTGAGCAAATATCATATAATTATACAGGAATCTGAGTCAGAGTTCCAAGATTACCACAGGTTTCAGAGTGGTAGCTGTGTTAGTCTGTATCAGCAAAAACAAGTCTTTATTCAGGCCTAATTTGATGGTGTCCAGTTTGGGAGTGGATGGGTCACTACAAAAACTAATTCCCCACTGCTGATACTCACACCTTCTTGTTAACTGTTTGAAATGGGTCACCTTCATTACATTGGCCTCATTAGCACTACAAAAGTGATTTCCACCTCTTCTTGTCAACTGTTGAGAATAGCCCACTTCCACCTTAATTGAATTAGCTCATTAGCACTGACCCCCTCCACTTGGTAAGGCAACTCCCATCTTTTCATATGCTGTGTATTTATACCTCTCTACTGTATTTTCCACTCCATGCATCTGATGAAGTGGGTTTTAGCCCACGAAAGCTTATGCCCAAATAAAGTTGTTAGTCTCTAAGGTGCCACAAAGATTACCACAGATTTAGCATTCACTGAGATTATTTTATCAAACCAGGAAGCTGATAGCATTACTCAAAGAGAACATCAGTTAGCACGGTACAGTTGTGAAGAAGGAACAATTTGTTTTAAATGAAGGGTGTAGTCAATAAAGTAATTCTAAAAATGACATTGTGGGATTTCATGTTTATTTCTTCTTACAATTTGAGATATCAATTTGCTCACTTCACAAGTAAAAAAAATTGCATATTGCCTGCATCACAAACTCCTGTAACAAACCCCTAACTTATGTCTGAGCTGTTGAAGTCCTCAAATCGTGGTTTAAAGACTTCAAGGTGCAGAGAATCCTCCAGCAAGTGACCCGTGCCCCACGCTGAACAGGAAGGCGAAAAACCCCCAGGGCCTCTGCCAATCTGCCCTGGAGGAAAATTCCTTCCTGACCCCAAATATGGCAATCAGCTAAACCCTGAGCATATGGGTAAGACTCACCAGCCAGACACCCTGAAAAGAATTCTCTGTAGTAACTCAGATCCCACCCCATCGAACATCCCATCACAGGCCATTGGGCAAATCTATCACTAATAGTCGAAGATCAATTAATTGCCAAAATTAGGCTATCCCGTCATATCATCCCCTCCATAAACTTATCAAGCTTAGTCTTGAAGCCAGATATGTCTTTTGCCCCCACTGCTTCCCTTGGAAGGCTGTTCCAGAACTTCACTCCACTGATGGTTAGAAACCTTTGTCTAATTTCAAGTCTAAACTTCCTGATGGCCAGTTGATGTCCATTTGTTCTTGTGTCCAAATTGGTACTGAGCTTAAATAATTCTTCTCCCTCCCTGGTATATTTATAGAGAGCAGTCATATCTCCTCTCCGCCTTCTTTTGGTTAGGCTAAACAAGCCAAGCTCTTTGAGTCTCCTTTCATAAGACAGGTTTTCCATTCCTCAGATCATCCTAGTAGTCCTTCTCTGTACCTGTTCCAGTTTGAATTCATCCTTCTTAAACATGGGAGACCAGAACTGCACACAATATACCAGATGAGGTCTCACCCAATGTTCCCTCTAATTTTTGACAGGCCGTGTGCGCAAATAATTTCTTCTGTGCGAATTGTGCTTCTGTGCAAATTTTTGTGCGTGCGGCATTTTGCCGTGTGCACGGGGTTTAGATCTGTGTGCGTGCGCACACATACACAGTTTAGAGGGAACAATGGTCTCACCAGTGCCTTGTATAACGGTACTAACACCTCCTTATCTCTACTGGAAATACCTCGCCTGATGCATCCCAAGACCGCATTAGCTTTTTTCTCACGGCCATATCACATTGACGGCTCATAGTCATCCTGTGATCAACCAATACTCCGAGGTCCTTCTCCCCCTCTGTTACTTCCAAGTGATGCATCCCCAGTTTATAACAGAAATTCTTGTTATTAATCCCTAAATGCATGACCTTGCACTTTTCACTATCATCCTATTACTATTACTCCAGTTTACAAGGTCATCCAGATCCTCCTGTATGATATCCCGGTCCTTCTCTGTATTGGCAATACCTCCCAGCTTTGTGTCATCTGCAAACTTTATTAGCACATTCCCGCTTTTTGTGCCAAGGTCAGTAATAAAAAGATTGGTCCTCATACCGATCCCTGAGAAACTCCACTAGTAACTTCCTTCCAGTCTGACAGTTCACCTTTCAGTGTGACCCGCTGTAGTCTCCCCTTTAACCAGTTCCTTATCCACCTTTCAATTTTCATATTGATCCCCATCTTTTCCAATTTAGCTAATAATTCTCCATGTGGAACCATATCAGATGCCTTACTGAAATCAAGGTAAATTAGATCCACTGTGTTTCCTTTGTCTAAAAAATCTGTTACCTTCTCAAAGAAGGAGATCAGGTTGGTTTGACATGATCTACCTTTTGTAAAACCATGTTGTATTTTGTCCCAATTACCATTGATCTCAATGTCTTTAACTACTTTCTCCTTCAAAATTTTTTCCAAGACCTTGCATACTACAGATGTCAAACTAACAGGCCTGTAGTTACCCGGCTCATGTTTTTTCCCTTTCTTAAAAATAGGAACTATGTTAGCAATTCTCCAGTTGTACGGTACAACCCCTGAGTTTACGGATTCATTAAAAAGTCTTGCTAATGGGCTTGCAATTTCATGGGCCAATTCCTTTAATATTCTTGGATGAAGATTATCTGGGCCCCCTGATTTAGTCCATTAAGCTGTTCAACCATCAACCTCAGCCTGGACCAGTCCACACAAGAGATCCACCTCCTGGACACTACAGGGCTAATAAGTGATGGTCACATAAACACCGCCCTATACCGGAAACCTACTGACCGCTATACTTACTGCTATACTTATGCCTCCAACTTTCATCCAGACCACACCACACAGTCCATTGTCTACAGCCAAGCTCTACGATACAACTGCATTTGTGCCAATCCCTCAGACAGAGACAAACACCGACAAGATCTCTACCAAGTGTTCTTACAACTACAATACCCACCTGCTGAAGTGTAGAAACAGACTGACAGAGCCAGAAGAGTACCCAGAAGTTACCTACTACAGGACAGGCCCAACAAAGAAAATAACAGAATGCCACTAGCTATCACCTTCAGCCCCCAACTAAAACCTCTCCATTGAATCATCAAGGATCTACAACCTATCCTGAAGGACAACCCACCACTCTCACAGCTCTTGGGAGACAGACCAGTCCTTGCTTACAGACAGCCCCCCAACCTGAAGCAAATACTCACCAGCAACCACACACCACACACCAAAAACACTAACCCAGGAACCTACCCTTGCAACAAAGCCCGTTGCCAACTGTGTCCACATATCTATTCAGGGGACACCATCATAGGGCCTAATCACATCAGCCACACTATCAGAGGCTCGTTCACCTGCACATCTACCAATGTGATATATGCCATCATGTGCCAGCAATGCCCCTCTGCCATGTACACTGGTCAAACTGGACAGTCTCTACGTAAAAGAATAAATGGACACAAATCAGACGTCAAGAATTATAACATTCAAAAACCAGTCGGAGAACACTTTAATCTGTCTGGTCACTTGATCACAGACCTAAAAGTCGCAATTCTTCAACAAAAAAACTTCAAAAACAGACTCCAATGAGAAACTGCTGAATTGGAATTAATTTGCAAACTGGACACCATGACATTAGGCTTGAATAAAGACTGGGAGTGGATGTGTCATTACACAAAGTAAAACTATTTCCCCATGTTTATTCCTCCCCCCCTCCACTGTTCCTCAGACGTTCTTGTCAACTGCTGGAAATGGCTCACCTTGATTATCACTACAAAAGGGATGTGAGTGTGTGTGTGTGTGTGTTTTCTCTCCTGCTGGTAATAGCTCACCTTACCTGATCACTCTCATTACAGTGTGTATGTTAACACCCATTGTTTCATGTTCTCTGTGTATATAAAATCTCCCCACTGTATTTTCCACTGCATGCATCCGATGAAGTGAGCTGTAGCTCACGAAAGCTTATGCTCAAATAAATTTGTTAGTCTCTAAGGTGCCACAAGTCCTCCTTTTCTTTATCCGTGTATTATTATTGTTATTGCAGTGGTGCATAACAGCCCCAGTCAAGACCAGGACCCTATTGTAGGCACTGTACAAACAGAGATGGTCCCTGCCCCCAAAGCTTACATTCTAAGTAAGCCTAGCTCTTTAATCTAATTAGGCCCAATCCTGAAAATGCCTTGACATCGCTAATTCCAGCACCCTCATTGAGCCACATTCAAGTCTGTAGGACCCTGCACGGTGAGAAGGGTCTGACGTGCAGCATTAAGGTCAGTGTTGAACCATGATTCCTTATTTAAGAATACCTGACTGAGGGCTGATCTATCCACAGACTTGTACCAAAATAACTAAATGGGGTTTGATTCGCATTTTTTGTTATTTCAGTGCCAGGCTGTGCGTGGATATCACACAGTTTCATTTTAAATAGGAGTGTTCTATTCTGAAATAAGAATATCCACACATAGACTTGTGCCAAAATAACAAATGGTGCCACTTAAAAGCACTGTAGTTCTTTTGGTGTGAGTTGTGGGTGGATAGACCAGCCCTTAATGTCTATCTAAAATATAGTTATAGTTTGGATTAAAGCTCATGACGCATGCTGGTGGGTGTAACTACTGCCCTTCATTTAAGATAGTAGAAACAGTTAAGTTTCCAATCTCTGGATTGGAAGGGACCTCAGGAGGTCATCTAGTCCAACCCCCTGCTCAAAGCAGGATCACTCCCCAATTTTTGCCCCAGATCCCTAAATGTCCCCCTCAGGGATAGAATTTATATCCCTGGGTTTTGCAGGCCAATGCTCAAACCACTGAGCTATCCCTCCCCCCTGGGTCTGGTGCTGGCTAAAAGAGGTTTAGTGCTGTGAGCAAGGAAACTATTGTTTGGTTCTTCCTCTGTTCAGAGAAATAGGACTTCGTACACTCCTTGTAAATAAACAAGATGCATCAAAAGTCCCTGACTCCATCATCAAATTTTCCTCCTAACTGGAACAACGTGCAAGACCCCATATTTTTGTGATCTAGCCTCCTTTGAAGGAAGTAGAAATGACTGAGTGATGGAATTGCTGGCATTCGCCTAAATGCTAGGACAGAGGGAGATTTCCCCTGGGGAATTCTTGTGAAGGACTTCACTCTGTGGGCACGCATGCTGTCCTAGGGGAACAGGACCTTACATTACTATAGTAAGACTCAGAATGAGCACAGGGAAGGCTTCTCATTTAATTGAAGAGTCTATATAGTTTTGTGCTGACTAAACATTCCCAAGGTTGCCATCCTTGAGGTCAAGCAATTCCCAGCTGCTGACACACAGTAGTTAATGGGGCAGGCTCTATTTCAATAGTTGCAACAGCCTGGCCTGTAACACAGAGAAGGCATTTCCAGACATCACATATGGGGAGAACTCTAACTCGTCCTTACCAATGGGCTGTGTCTGTTCTCCGCTGGATGCTGTTATAGCAGGAATACCAGGAGAGCTGCTCCACCATCTCCTCAAAACTAGCACTGTGTGCTTCAGAGCAGGCCAGCAGCAGCAGCCGAGGAACTTGGAGGCAGGGGAGCCAGTAGCTGGGATACATAGAAAGATGAGGATTTAAATTCCCACTTCAAAAGCTGTTGTTTTCCTCTCCACATCAGGAGCCCCTCCTCTACCACACCCCCCTGCTACCACAAGGACCATGATTAATTCTGCTTCTTCAACCGTGCTCATGTGGGGCAAAACATGTGTGATACTACAGTTCAGTGCTAGCAACGTGTATGGACCCTGCCTGTATGCAAAGCGGTACTGAAATACTCTCATGGTACGTGCTGGTATCCTGGAAACATGGTGACACCAGTATGGCATTTCCTTACCCCTCGGACCAGCATTGTGTGTGTGTGTGTGGGGAGAGATCTTTCTCATCTCCGCTTATATCAGCTAACTTTTTTTTTTTAAGAGCCAGGCCTTAAAACACGAACTACAATGCTAGGAGAGCTATGCATGTTTTAGTTTGAGAGTTACATTTCGCTAAATGATGGGCACATCTATGGGAATTGGTACAAACATGTCTCAGAACTTCCTGGGCAGCAGTTTAACCATCAGCAGTTTCCTAATTAGGCTTCTGATGCTGGGAGGTGCTGGGCACCTTCATTCCAATTCAAGGTTAATCTCAAGCTAGTGACAGTCAAGGGCATGCGGCTCCCAGCCTCTTGCCGAACTGGGTTGGACGTTCTGCTACAGTGAATACACTTATCTAATTTTTAAGAAGTTAACTGCTGCCCTCTGATGTTAAAGCACACACCAGTTTAGACTATTTGGGCCAGATCCTCAGCTGCTGATTTACACCAACTGATGATATTGCTATGTGTGTCCACATGAAGAAACTAAGGCTGGGTTCAACGCAAATATCTCAGAAGTAGTATTTGTTTTCCTGATCTTTTTCTAATGCCTCAGGGAGCCATTTGGGGCCATGAAAGAACATGAAGTCTGTTTTTTTCCCCCCCATGGTATTTCCATCATCCAGAAATTAAAATTCTGTGGGAAGCCCAGACCTTGGATTGCTTCAGTCACATAAATTGCTCCCTGAAGGCATTAAAAAGCATGTAAAAACATGGTCTAAACACCAATAAAATTTGGAAGTGGTTCTGTACCAGGGCCGTCACCCCACTTCAGCCCTGAAAGGGTTAAAAGCCAGCCCTTGGAGAGGGCTGGGGGTGAGAGAAAAGCTTAGGCTGATTGGGGAAACAGCCACAGCTGGGGCCATGCCCCAATCAGGCCACAGCTGGCCCTATAAAAGGGCTGTGAGCCAGGTGCTTAGAGAGTCTCTCTCTAGCAGTGGAGAGAGAAGGATCTGGCAGCTTGAGGGAGATGGGTACCTGGTGTGGAGCAGGGCTAGGGAAAGGCTAGAGGAGTGGGGGAGCTCCAGCCTGCAGGCTTTACTAAAGGCTGGGAAAGATATTGGGGTTGCAGAGGTGCAGCTCATGGTTAGGCAAAGGCAGCAGGCCCAAACCCTCCTTGCCAATGATGACTGGATTACACACTGCAGTCTGCCCCAGTGAGCGCAGGCTAGATGGTGACTGGCAGTAGCCACTGAGGCAAGGTGGGGATAGAGGATGGGTGTTCCCTTGGGAGGGGAGACCCAGAGACTATGGGGGTACTGCAGGGGGCAGCACCCCAAGGTAAAGGGACACCAGGGTCTGGGAGGCACATGGGGGCCAGTGCAGGTGAGACACTGGCCTGCAGAAGGTGCTCTGGAGAGCTAATTCCCAGGAGGTCCAGCAGGAGGTGCTGTGCTGGTGGGTTGTCTCATTGCTACAGGCCCCAGACTGGAACACCAAATCCACCAGTGTCATCAGCCCTGGAAACTTTGGCAGAATTTAAATCAAGATTTGGGCCTAACAGTATTAAAAACACAAAAGCTAGAATCTGCCCACCCCTCCTGGAAAAATAAGCAAAATAGATATATTTAAAAACAAACAAACAAAACAATCCAGCAACTAGACTTCCAATAGGATCTCACAGGGCACTCTACTTTGGCATTTTATTCAAAGAGTATTTCAATTAGTGGTGTAGGACAAAATGAAGGAACTGCAAGGCCATATTTTATTGATGCACATTTCTATCTTGAAACTTGCATGTTCCCAGGTGACTGCTGGCTCCTAGCAGCCATTGCATCTCTTACCTTGGATCAAGAAATCCTGTATCGAATTGTTCCCAAAGATCAGAGCTTCCAGAATAACTACGCTGGGATCTTTCATTTCCAGGTAACTCTTGCTAATCCATCAAACAGGATCAAGATGTGAGGAACAAAAGAAAGATCCAATATTTAGGTAAATGTAGCTTGTCTCATTGCTGATGACAAGTTAGATATTCAGCAATTAAGGTGTGCAAGTGAGATAGACAGGGAGGGGGAGAATAGACTATAACAAAATGGAATTATACATACTCTGTTGGCTAGAATTCTGCTCTCTTACACCTGTGTAAACCCAGTGCTGCATCACTGGTGGCAAGAAAGTTACTCCAGATTAATAACACTGTGATCTAGAGCAGAATGTTCTAGGTCAGGTGCCAACTTTTTCACAGTATAGGCCACATTTCATCTCCACAGGGAGATTGTCCTGTGGATTTGCCTGCCTCCCAAACTTTGTCTGGTTGTCTATCTGCCCCCTCATTTGTGATCACATAACATCCTGGTGGCAACTCCAGCAGCTACTTACACAGAGAATAAATATTAGCTAAGTACACAGGCTTACATTTCCAAAAGTGACCAGTGTTTTTGGGTGCCCCAACTTGAAGTACTTTTTAAGGGGGCCTTATTTTTTCTGTGGGTGGGTGCACAGCACTTTCTGAAAATGAAGCCTCTTCAGGGTGCCTCAAGTTAGGCACCCTAATGTACTTTTCAAAATTTAGGCCTTAATACATCCCAGCTGCCAGCCAGGTCTTTGTGAACACGAAAAGTACTCCATGGACCACACTATGAGAATGTTCTAGATGTTCCTTCCAAGGCAGCAATAACATTACCTATTAATAAACCTTCATATAGTACTTGTAAATGTACCAAAGCCTTACAGAACCTAGTAAAGCAGAGCATAGAAAACACATTGGTCTCTGTTCCAAATGATGTGCAGCGTAATATCGATGGGACAAAATGCAGATATGTTTTCAAATACGGGAGACTGAGGAGAAATCAATGGGGAGGAGCCCAGTGTCGGAAGGATTCCTCAAAGTGGGTTTTCATGAGGGATGTGGAGATGGAGAGGAGAAGATGAATGGCCAGCAAGAAGTGGGACACTGTTCCATAGCACAGGGGACAGTGAGAAGCAGAGAATGGCAGGAGGATTTTTAGCAGGAAGGTAACTGTAGCACACCACTCTAACCACCCTTTCTTTCTTTCCTTAGTTCTGGCAGTTTGGGGAGTGGGTGGATGTTATTGTTGACGACAGGCTGCCCACCAAAAATGGGCAGCTGCTCTTCCTTCACTCAGAGGAAGGCAATGAGTTCTGGAGTGCCCTGCTGGAGAAGGCCTATGCTAAGTAAGTGGGGCTAATTCTGAGAGAGGCCATAATAAGTGCAAGGAATGCGACTGTCTCAACCCATGCTGGTGCCAGGCCCAACACATTCTGCCCTAGTGTCAGTCTCTTATTCCTCCTCCTTCCTCTCTCCACACCATTTCTTGTTTCCCACAAACACTTCAGGGAGAACTGCCAATCTTCTGCCCCAAGATGTTTTATCTACTAGTTTCACAAGTAACACTTTTATGTGTACAGTAACAGATTGGGTTCTACACCATTATTTCTGTAATGCAAATGTGTGGGGGTGTGTGTGGAAACTGGCCAGATGCTCCTTGTTGCATCTCTGTTATCTTATTTTCTTCCCCATAGATTGAATGGATCATATGAGGCTCTCACAGGAGGCTCCAGTATAGAAGGGTTTGAGGATTTCACGGGAGGCATCGCTGAGTCTTACGATCTGAGGAAGGCCCCACCAGATCTATATCAGATCATCCAGAAGGCCCTTCAAACTGGGTCATTGGTTGGCTGCTCCATTGATGTGAGATACCATCAGTATTTTATTCTTTCACCATCAGAACTCTGATCTGTGTAGCAGGAAAAGCTCAGGTCAGCAGCAGGCATTGTTACTATGGAAGGGCCTTTTTCAATGCCCACTGAAGTCAGTGGAGACTTTCAACTGATTTCAGTGGGCTTTGGTTCAGGTCTTGAATGGGCAACCACCCATCGTGTCTCCCTGCTCAGGAAAGACCCTAATAATTAGAGCTGGGAACTAGGAATCATATTTCTGGGTTCTATTTCTGACTTTCCTCTCATTACCATTTCATTTTACTCATCTGTAAAATAGGTTAGCACTGCCATGCCTATCTCACAGGAATTGTGAGAGGTTTTATTCATTTGGGGCTATTGAGATCCTTGGATTAAAAGAGCTAGAGATGTATAAAGTGCTATTATCAGCACAAACTTCTTAAATGTTAGGTTAATGTGACTCCCTGACTATCTCTTCAGCCCTGATGTCTGACACGGCCTCACATAGAATCATAGAATATCAGGGTTGGAAGGGACCTCAGGAGGCCATCTAGTCCAACCCCCTGCTCAAAGCAGGACCAATGCCCAACTAATCATCCCAGCCAGGGCTTTGTCAAGCCTGACCTTAAACACTTCTAAGGAAGGAGATTCCACCACCTCCCTAGGTAACGCATTCCAGTGTTTCACCACCTTCCTAGTGAAAAAGTTTTTCCTAATATCCAACCTAAACCTCCCCCACTGCAACTTGAGACCATTACTCCTTGTTCTGTCATCAGCTACCACTGAGAACAGTCTAGATCCATCCTCTTTGGAACCCCCTTTCAGGTAGTTGACAGCAGCTCTCAAATCCCCCCTCATTCTTCTCTTCCACAGACTAAACAATCCCAGTTCCCTCAGCCTCTCCCCATAAGTCATGTGTTCCAGTCCCCTAATCATTTTTGTTGCCCTCTGCTGGACTCTTTCCAATTTTTCCACATCCTTCTTGTAGTGTGGGGCCCAAAACTGGACACAGTACTCCAGATGAGGCCTCATCAATGTCGAATAGAGGGGAATGATCACGTCCCTCGATCTGCTGGCAATGCCCCTACCAAAATGCCATTGGCCTTCTTGGCAACAAGGGCACACTGTTGACTCATATCCAGCTTCTCGTCCACTGTAACCCTTAGGTCCTTTTCTGCAGAATTGCTGCCGAGCCATTCAGTCCCTAGTCTGTAGCGGTGCATGGGATTCGTCTGTCCTAAGTGCAGGACTCTGCACTTGTCCTTGTTGAACCTCATCAGAGTTCTTTTGGCCCAATCCTCCAATTTGTCCAGGGCCCTCTGTATCCTATCCCTACCCTCCAGCGTATCTACCTCTCCTCCCAGTTTAGTGTCATCTGCAAACTTGCTGAGGGTGCACTCCACACCATCCTCCAGATCATTTATGAAGATATTGAACAAAACTGGCCCAAGGACCGACCCTTGGGGCACTCCACTTGATACCAGCTGCCAACTAGACATGGAGCCATTGATCACTACCTGTTGAGCCCGACAATCTAGCCAATTTTCTATCCACCTTATAGTCCATTCATCTAGCCCATACTTCTTTAACTTGCTGGCAAGAATACTGTGGGAGACAGTGTCAAAAGCTTTGCTAAAGTCAAGGAACAACACGTCCACTGCTTTCCCCTCATCCACAGAGCCAGTTATCTTGTCCTAGAAGGCAATTAGATTAGTCAGGCATGACTTGCCCTTGGTGAATCCATGCTGACTGTTCCTGATCACTTTCCTCTCCTCTAAGTGCTTCAGAATTGATTCCTTGAGAACCTGTTCCATGATTTTTCCAGGGACTGAGGTGAGGCTGACTGGCCTGTAGTTCCCAGGATCCTCCTTCTTCCCTTTTTTAAAGATGGGCACTACATTAGCCTTTTTCCAGTCATCCGGGACTTCCCCGGACTGCCATGAGTTTTCAAAGATAATGGCCAATGGCTCTGCAATCACATCCGCCAACTCCTTTAGCACTCTTGGATGCAGCGCATCCAGCCCCAGGGACTTGTGCTTGTCCAGCTTTTCTAAATAGTCCCGAACCACTTCTTTCTCCACAGAGAGCTGGTCACCTCCTCCCCATGCTGTGCTGCCCAGTGCAGCAGTCTGGGAGCTGACCTTGTTCATGAAGACAGAGGCAAAAAAAGCATTGAGTACATTAGCTTTTTCCACATCCTTTGTCACTAGGTTGCCTCCATCATTCAGTAAGGGGCCCACACTTTCCTTGACTTTCTTCTTGTTGCTAACATACCTGAAGAAACCCTTCTTGTTACTCTTAACATCTCTTGCTAGCTGCAATTCCAGGTGTGATTTGGCCTTCCTGATTTCACTCCTGCATCCCCGAGCAATATTTTTATACTCTTCCCTGGTCATTTGTCCAATCTTCCACTTCTTGTAAGCTTTTTTGTGTTCAAGATCAGCAAGGATTTCACTGTTAAGCCAAGTTGGTCGCCTGCCATATTTACTGTTCTTTCTACACATCGGGATGGTTTGTCCCTGTAACCTCAATAAGGATTCTTTAAAATACAGCCAGCTCTCCTGGACTCCTTTCCCCCTCATGTTGTTCTCCCAGGGGATCCTGCCCATCAGTTCCCGGAGGGAGTCAAAGTCTGCTTTTCTGAAGTTCAGGGTCCGTATTCTGCTGCTCTCCTTTCTTCCCTGTGTCAGGATCCTGAACTCGACCATCTCATGGTCACTGCCTCCCAGGTTCCCATCCACTTTAGCTTCCCCTACTAATTCTTCCCAGTTTGTGAGCAGCAGGTCAAGAAGAGCTCTGCCCCTAGTTGGTTCCTCCAGCACTTGCACCAGGAAATTGTCCCCTACCCTTTCCAAAAAGTTCCGGGGTTGTCTGTGCACCGCTGTATTGCTCTCCCAGCAGATATCAGGGTGATTGAAGTCTCCCATGAGAACCAGGGCCTGCGATCTAGTAACTTCCGTGAGTTGCCGGAAGAAAGCCTCGTCCACCTCATCCCCCTGGTCCAGTGGTCTATAGCAGACTCCCTCCATGACATCACCCTTGTTGCTCAACTTCTAAATTTAATCCAGAGACACTCAGGTTTTTCTGCAGTTTCATGCTTGAGCTCTGAGCAGTCATACTGCTCCCTTACATACAGTGCAACTCCCCCACCTTTTCTGCCCTGCCTGTCCTTCCTGAACAGTTTATATCCGTCCATGACAGTACTCCAGTCATGTGAGTTATCCCACCAAGTCTCTGTTATTCCAATCACATGTACCGGTGATGGCATGAGTCCCTCATAGAGTTGTGGCAATCTGCCCCAAGTCTGATTTACTTAGTGACAGCATGTCAGCTCAGACTCCTTCACGATATTTCCTCTCTGACCACATTCCTTTGACACTGGAAAAGAAACGACTAATTTGCCTGGTTCATCCAGCTTCTAAAATGCAATTCTAACTACTGTTCGGATTCAAATGCTGCCTGCCTACAGCCCCAGACACTCAAATGGGGAGAAGGTGACAGACTCAAACTCTTTGAGAATATCTTACATTCGCTCTATGGTGCCTTTCAAGTATGCTTTATTATGAGGTACTCTAGGTCAGTCATTTGAGACCCACACTCACCCTTTTCCTCACACACAACCTGGAGTTGGCTCCATTTCTCAATCCTATAAATCACCGACATCTGTAATAGGCAGTCTCAGCAGTTATAGAAAACATTAGATAGGTTAAAAGAAGCCCACATCTTTCAAATTTGTTTCTTCCTCTTGTCCCTCAACGTTTTTTTTTAAAGTTGCACAGTAAAAAGGTCAGTGTTGTATATCTGAATCTTGGCATACTGAGCCCTTTATATTCACCAGAGGCTGAGTTTATTATTGACTTACTGGATTCTAACCAGCCGAGCTGAGCTCTGGATCTCAGTTCAAATAAAAGTTTGTAACTGAAACTTCTCTCTATAATGGACTGGACCTGAATCTTTGAAATTGAGAAAATTTGGATTCATATTTCAGCTCCCCCTCATCCCAAGTCACAGATGTGTTTGGAACTGGGGTTCTGGAGATACAAAGCAGAGCTCCAGGGTTAGGGTCCATTTCTGTTTAACACAGTTTGTATTGTTGAATTTTTTTAGAATACCATTTAGATATCTGCAACTGCATTAATTTGGTCTTTAAAACTGTGTGCGCGCGCAATATATCACAGTATTTTCATTGCCCTAGATCACCAGTGCAGCTGAAACTGAAGCTATCACAAGTAAGAAATTGGTAAAGGGACATGCTTACTCTCTCACTGGAGCAGAAGAGGTAAGCTCATACATAATGGCTAAACCTATTAGGTTTCCTATGGGTAAACCTGACCTATACAGTGTTGATGAAACTTGCCATCACACAGAATGATTTACCAGTCTAACAAACAACATAATTTTGGGTTTGTGATACTACACGGCCTTTGACAACTTGCTGATGGCTCTCTACATTTGACCCCATATGAAAATGTTGCTAATATCTTTACAGCCACAGAGACAGAGATTGACTGTAATAATTCTTTAGCTTGAAATCTTTCCCCTTGGTGATAACCTCTCAGATACCTTATTCAAACCAGTTTTCTTCAGCAAATTAGCATAGCCTGCGACCTGCATTGTACTAACTGACTATATTATAAACTCACTTGAACCTTACATTTCACAAGCTTTCCCTACATATCACAAGCTACCGTGATTATAGAGGAGATTCTGCTAAATAACTTAGTGCAGCAGCATAATTGGTACAATCTTCTGAAATGTCACATGCTGTGGAGAATGCAGATCTTGTGCTGTGCTGTAGCTGATGCTCATCCTTGCATGTTACCCATATATTGTATGACTCACCATTAGGCCTGTAAGTAATGCTATTTTTGTAGTGCTGGGTTGGTGGTGAAGGGGAGAGTAAAATGATGATGGGGGTGGGAGATGTTTGGTGGGTTTTTTCTCTTGACATCCCACTAGAGTGCAAATTGTGGGTTTTTTTCTCTAGCTGTAAAAGCGCATACTACAGGATAATGAGTAAATTAACATAATGCTCAGACTCTGCTTGCTGTGGATCCTACAGGTAAACTACCGTGGACGCCCAGAGAAGCTAGTCAGGATTAGAAATCCCTGGGGTGAAGTGGAGTGGACCGGAGCCTGGAGTGATAAGTAGGTTATTATATTCTGTGCCATCCCTCTCCTCACTGTGTTCCAATATCTTTTAAAAATTAAATTGGTAATATCTGCAGTTAATAAGCCACACAGCACATTTGGAAAAGGTGTTAAATCAATTGATCTTTGTCAGAAGTAAAGCATTATTCATAAATTAGCAGTGCTGGCTATTGATCTGTTCTCATCATGGGATTTACCTCCTCCCCCCAGACAGGACTAGGGTGATCAGATGTCCCAATTTTATAGGGACAGTTCCGATTTTTGGGTCTTTTTCTTATATAGGCTCCTGTTACCCCCACCCCCTGTCCCGATTTTTCACATTTGCTGTCTAGGCAGGGCTCTCTATTTGTGGAGAGTAGTCTGTAGTTCTTGCTGTGAACAGGACCAAGGAAGTCAGACCCATGTCATTTCGCAAGGTGACTCTCCTCATGCCTGTATCCTACTGATGCTGGTGAAATACCAGTGTAGTATTCAGTCAATTTCCATGGCTAGAAAACACAATAGGGCCAAATTGCTGTGCAACGCCATCGATGGGACTGCAAGGCCTAAGAAAGGGCAATGTTTCACTGCAGCTGGAGAAGCTCAAAAGGCTCTGTGTTCAGCTAAGCACCCAAACATTTGAATACCCATCTGAACCGCTCTGAGCTGGAAGGTGGGCTTGGTATCTCGTGAGAAGTATGGTCACAACGTTTCTAAGATTTTTCTTGGGTTTGGTCAGGTTGAAAATAGCATGAACATTTCTCACACAGGATTTTGATATATCTGCTTCTCATCCCGGCTGGCTGAAATTATAGCATTGAGTTTGTGTGCAACTTGAGCAAAGCTTTAGGGTGAATCTTACTTGTATTGGACCTGGTTTGCTCACCCTAAAAGTAGTCTGCTTCATATAGACTAACAGGGCCATATTCTGATCTCAGTCACACCTGTTTTACTGTGGATCATCTCCACTGAAATCAATGGAGTTACTCCAGATTTTTATGGGATCAGATGAGAGCCTGGCCTACTCTACAATAGTATGATAGAGATGGAATAGAAGCATTGGATACCTAGTCCTTCCCTGTGACCAGTGCAGGATTGCTCCCTGTAGTATATTTTTCTAGTGCTCTTTCTCCATTCTTGTTTTAAAATGTCCCAAATAATGGAGGTTTCACCACTCTGCTTGGGAGACTTAGACATTAGAATAGATCTCACACTGAGAGAACATTTCCTGATAGTCCTAGTGATATCTGTGCATACTTGCAGTTATGATTAAATGTGGGGTTCATTTGCCACAAATACAGTTAAATGTAAAGCCTGATTCTTTGACCAGTTTGTCTAAATTTCCAACTGTATATAGAGTTAATTTGCATTTTGCACAGCCCTTGGAATGAGTAAAAAATCCAGTCATTGAAGGAAATATGTACTTTTATCTTCTGTAAGTATAGAAAGATTCCAACTTCCTGACATTTTTATAAAGTAAAATGTAACTACTATACTTATTGCCTCTTGTGTTTTGCCTGCAGTGCTCTAGAATGGAATTATATTGATCCCAAACAAAAACAGGCTCTGGATAAGCAAGCAGATGATGGAGAGTTTTGGTAAGAATCATTTAGTGGGATTAATCCTTAGGAAACTGTACATGGAGATGTACAGCATTGCTTTGGATGGTGGTTGAGGAAAATACCACTATCCAAAGGGTTAATAACACAGCCAGGATGTGTGAGAGAGCCTGTTGGTTATCTCCCTTCCCATTCAAATATGACCTGTATATTAGGGTTTCTATAGCATGATGAGGTGGCAAGGATGTAGCTCAGATGCTCAATATTTTGTGGCTTGGATTTGGCTAAATAGTAGTGAGGAAGTTCAGCTTTATAGCTTGGTAGCATCTATTTACCGGGAGTGAGTGGAAAATCCAGCCCAGTATTTGGTTACATGGATTAATATTGAATTGATCTTTGTAGAATTCTACCCTCAATTAGAATGGCAGTTGTCCTCTTTGTGCAAATGTAAATAGCTACACAAGGTGCAAGACAGTGGAGAATCAGGGACGGATCTGATTCAGATTTTCTTTGCTGTGGATTTATTCAGTGTTAATTCCACTGACAGTGATGGAGTTATGCCTGATTTATGCCAGTGGAAGTGAAATCAGAATCATTCTGAGTGCAAGGAATGGTGTCAGTCCCCATGAGTGCTTGAATATCTGTTGGCAGTGTGTCCTGCTTTCCTGGGTAGCTGGCAACATGACCTGTTTATCTTCTAATGTAATAATAAGGTGAATGTTACCCAGGCTGAGCTATCAGAGGGGGGTAAGAAACATCAACAATGGAAGGATAACCAATTTATTTATTTTTTAAATCTCTGGGACTATCTGGATGTATGGCTCATTCCCCACATAGCTGCACTGATTTCAGTGAAATTATTTGGGTACTAAAGTATGATTCAGCATGAGCAAAGGTGGCACAGTTGAGCCCTTAATGAATATTAGCCATTGAGAACTGTTGCCTTAAAGGGGTGGTTGGGGTTCCTAAAAGCCAATTTTAGTTCCAAAGTTCAATTAGACTGAATTTCAGGGAATTCTCCTGTGGTTCTGCTATTTTCTGCCCCATTAGAAAAGGGATCAATTCACAGTGGGTCTGGCTATGTTCCAAGTTCATGAATTCACCATGGTCTCTTTGTGTTCTTTGTCAGGATGGCATTCTCAGATTTTCAAAGACAGTTTACACGGCTTGAAATCTGCAACTTGACTCCTGACACCCTGACGAATGACAAGGTTCATAAATGGGGCCTGACCTTATTCAATGGTCAGTGGAGACGGGGTTCTACCGCTGGTGGCTGCCAGAACTATCCAGGTAAAGACCCAGGTGAAACTTGTTTGTGTGGTGAAGAAATAGATACAATTTCTTCCAACACAGGTTCCATGTTGTATCACTGTTGAAGCAGCAGTGTGGGTTGTTTCATGGAGGTGTGTGTTCTGGTGTTTTTATAGTTGGATCAAAGAGGTGAAGCAAAGATCTGGACTGGTTTAGTCCGGGGTCTAGGCTCAAGGCTGAATCAGGACTGTCTGTTTGGGTTTGAAGTTGAAAACTTGCAAGTGCTCTCATGAGATTTCAGCCAAAAGTGGCAGAAATTTCATGAGATCAGCTGGTATTTGGAGATTTCCATTATCAGGACTGGCTGGGAATCTGAGATCAGTCATTTTCATGAGATTTCTGCCATCTTGGGCTGCATCAGTGCCTGATTCAGAAAATAGGTCAAGTCTCCTTTTCTCTAATTTGGAACGAGAAGCTTAGAAAGCAGTTAAGAGCCAGAAGGGTTTGGATCTGAAGTTCCTTCTCTAGGGTTTTTTACCTATTTTCTACACGTGTTGATATTAACCCAAACCTATGTGGTCTAAATCAAAACCTGATTCAGACCCATTTTCTCATCAGGGTTTCTTTCCTCACTTGAGCAGTTAATTTACTGCACAGTGTCTTTTCTTTATGCACTTTCCCTGCCTGTATTACTCAGGCTTCTGACTGGACTAATCACCAGTGGATTGTGGAAGCCACAATACAGTCACAATTCAACACTAAAAGACACAGAGTATCGTAATTTGGCCTTGCATTTTCAGGTCAAACCTGAAGAGAGGCCCTCTGGGATTTGGCCATATAACAACAAGAGTCTCAGCAGAGGACATTTCCTGGGACTAAATGACTACTTGGTGTTGATGGCATTGGCTCCTCCCAGCTAGTCATTACTCCCCAGGAGATGTCTTTGTAATTTGTTATTGCTTAAATAAATATACAGCACAGCTGGAAAAACATGGAATCATATAATGTAATGGAAAGGTTTGACTGAACCCCAAAGAAGGTCTTTCCAAAGTGCTGTTTCTGTACGTCTCATGAGAATGACCTCAGTGGCAGTGAAATCAAATGCTCTTTCCTATCATTTTCCCTTGGGATTTTTTTAGTGACATACTGGACCAATCCTCAGTTTAAAATCAAGCTGGATGAGCCCGATGATGATGATGATGAAGGAAGCACTGTGCTGGTGGGCCTTATGCAGAAGAACCGCAGGAGACAGAAGAAGATGGGGGAAGGTCTACTCAGTATTGGCTATTCTCTCTATCAGGTATAGTAAGTCCCTTTTAAGGGGTTACTCAATGCTGTGCTCTCCTCGAGATCGGCAACGCTCAGGGAGGCTTTTGACTTTTCAGCATCACCTCAGTCAGGTTTTGGTTTTGCGAGATGGTTCAAATCCTTCTCTCATTCGATCTGACCCCCGTCGCATGGGAGTGTTCAGATAAATGGTTCAGGGTTTGTACCATTCAGTTTCTAACAGAGCGCTTCAAAAGTGGAGGTGGCTAATTTATCAACAGTCTCATTCAGGTCTTTTCTCTTGCAAAGCCTAAACAGTGCTGGTTCATAATGGAAGGAGATTCCAGATAAATGGTTCAGTTTTAGGCCCATCACTAGTTCCTGCTGTTCGCTTGAATTATTTTTCTTTGAATATGCAGATTGTGTTAGCTTCACTACCTACCATAGTATTGTTCTGTTGGTTTCTGGTTTTATATAACAATTGCGTCACCACTGTCTGTGTAAACAGTTGGATAATATACTGTAGGGAACAATTCTGCAGAGGCCGGAGATGGGAGTAGGACTTTTCTATCTCTAACTTCTGTGATGCCATGGAAACAAAACAAAAAATCTGAAATTCCAACTGATATCATAATTCATTGCTTTTCTGCAGATATGAGATCATGAAGTGTAGCATAGACTCCCATAGGCAAAGGTCTTTAATGGGAATGACTAACTTTTGCTAAAGTAGCTTGTGCATTTTGGTTCCCTTATCTCCTGCACATGTGGGATAGCTTTTCTTCAGGGCTGAAAATGTGGCACTGGTACAAAATTGGCAAGGGTTTTCCCTGGTGCTAACGTGTCTGTGCACACAGCTAGCTCTGTGTTTCCCATGCCATCTGTTTAATACCAGGCAACCCAATCCATTTGCATTCTAGAATTTGCACATTAAAGAATGGCTCTCTCTACTTATCTATCACCATAGACAGACCAAAACACAATCTTTCTGCCTTAGTGTATTTCTGTCTTGGGAGATCTCACTCACCTGCCCACTTAATAATCTTTTACTTGTTAGGGTAGATCTAGTAACTCTTAACAAATGAACTCTACCTTGAAAGGAAGGGCTGCTAAATCCTCTAACCTGGACGCTCATCCATGATACAAGCTACCACTGGTGCTTTCGCCTATGGATGGATATAATTTCAGCTGAGACTATGGCCAAGGAAGACCTACTCTAGTCAGGAAAATGCTGAGCAGATGTGTATAACAAGAAAAGAGAATGGGCATACTGAAGCTTACCTGCCTGGTAGAATCTTATATAAGTCATGTCACTGAAGCTAACTGAAAGACAATTACAGTAGTAATAACTCTTACAACTGAGTGCACAGGCTGATACTCTTATATGGTATGAGCCTCCAACCAATGCACTCCTATCTAAACTAGACATAAAAGACATTCTATAAGGGTATGTCTACACTACGAAATTAGGTCGAATTTATAGAAGTCGGTTTTTTAGAAATCAGTTTTATATATTCGAGTGTGTGTCTCCCCACAGAAAATGCTCTAAGTGCATTAACTTGGCGGAGTGCTTCCACAGTACTGAGGCAAGCGTCGACTTCTGGAGTGTTGCACTGTGGGTAGCTATCCCACAGTTCCCGCAGTCTCCGCTGCCCATTGGAATTCTGGGTTGAGATCCCAATGCCTGATGGGGCTAAAACATTGTCGCGGGTGGTTCTGGGTACATGTCATCAGGCCCTCCCTCCCTCCGTGAAAGCAAGGGCAGACAATTGTTTCACACCTTTTTTCCTGAGTTACCTGTGCAGACGCCATACCACGGCAAGCATGGAGCCCGCTCAGCTCACTGTCACTGTATGTCTCCTGGGTGCTGGCAGACGCGGTACTGCATTGCTACACAGCAGCAGCAACCCATTGCCTTGTGGCAGCAGACGGTACAGTACGACTGGTAGCCGTCATCGTCATGTCTGAGGTGCTCCTGGTTGCCTCTGTGAGGTTGATCAGGAGCGCCTGGGCAGACATGGGCACAGGGACTAAATTTGGAGTGACTTGATCAGGTCATTCTCTTTAGTCCTGCAGTCAGTCCTATTGAACCATCTTATGGTGAGCAGGCAGGTGATACGGATTGCTAGCAGTCCTATTGCATCATCTTTTGCCGAGCAGCCATGAGATGTGGATGGCATGCAGTCCTTCTGCACCGTTTGCTGCCAGCCAAAGATGGAAAAGATAGATGGAGTGTATCACAACAAGAAATAGACCAGATTTGTTTTGTACTCATTTGCAAACCCCCCCCCCCCCCCGTCTAGGGGACTCATTCCTCTAGGTCACACTGCAGTCACTCACAGAGAAGGTGCAGCGAGGTAAATCTAGCCATGTATCAATCAGAGGCCAGACTAACCTCCTTGTTCCAATAAGAACAATAACTTAGGTGCACCATTTCTTATTGGAACCCTCCGTGAAGTCCTGCCTGAAATACTTCTTGATGTAAAGCCACCCCCTTTGTTGATTTTAACTCCCTGTAAACCAACCCTGTAAGCCATGTCGTCAGTCGCCCCTCCCTCCATCAGAGCAACGGCAAACAATCGTGCATCTGAGTTGAGAGTACTATCCAGAGCAGTCACAATGGAGCACTCTGGGATAGCTCCCGGAGGCCAATACCATCGAATTGTGTCCACAGTACCCCAAATTCGACCCGGCAAGGCCAATTTAAGCGCTAATCCACTTGTCAGGGGTGGATTAAGGAAATTGATTTTAAGAGCCCTTTAAGTCGAAATAAAGGGCTTCATCGTGTGGACGGGTGCAGGTTTACATAGATTTAACACTGCTAAATTCGACCTAAAGTCCTAG
This sequence comes from Lepidochelys kempii, assembly GCF_965140285.1. Classification (NCBI taxonomy): domain Eukaryota; kingdom Metazoa; phylum Chordata; order Testudines; family Cheloniidae; genus Lepidochelys; species Lepidochelys kempii. The sequence continues at coordinate 160,679,972 of NC_136382.1, forward strand.
TGTACACCAGGGCTAAGAGGCTATGGGTGAATTTTTCAAAAGCACTTATGTGACTTGAGAGCACAAGTCCCATTGAAATTTGTGCTCTCAAATCACTTGGGTGCTTTTGAAAATCATGTCCTATATTCATAAGTGCAAATTGCAGCAGTGCTTTTTAGCTATTTTATTAACTTATCAAGGGCTAAATTACACAGATTAAAATTGCTTTGCAAAACTATTTGCCTTCTGGCAAATATTTTAATCGCAAGTCAAAACAGATATCATCATTACATTTCTCATCAGTATTATGGTAATGGCGGGCAAATAGATTTTATGCCTGTTCTCATAAATTTTCAAAACAATTTTGAACTAAGTTCTCATTGCCTCTGAGTAAAAACAGAACATTTGGCCAAATCTTGAAATTAATTTTCCTTTGGAACAGTGCTAGCACAAGTGGAAACTTTGTGCATGGACTAGAATTGCATTAAATGGTTGTACATAGGAATGAAAGACAAACTACCTGAGTCTATAAAATGTGGCATTAGTTAACATTTCACCCAACTGACTGCAGAAGATACTAAGCAGCCTCTTTTCATTATTAACTTCTCTTTTGCAGGTCCCTGAAGAGGTATGTACATTCCACTGGAGACTTCCATCCTCCAGATGGCCACCACCTGTTTAATACAACTGCTGCTTAAAGCATGGTGCCTTCTAAACTGACTACAAACCTTCGGGAGAACTTTGACTGGGGTGTTTTTTTTTTAAATCACTAAATTGATATTTGAAGACCAACACTGCACTTCTGAATTGCCATTTTAAAGGAACTGTAGGATGAGGTTTCATCCCAGTCAGATTTTGATCTCATTTACACTAGTCTAAATATGGAGTGACTCCATTGACTGCCATTGATCTTAATATAACTAAGATCAGAATTGGATCTGTGTGTCTAGTAAAGATTATGGCAGAACAAGGTCCATACTGTATTTTCCTTTCCTGCTTAGAGGAAACCCAGTTTACATTATTTAAAGAAATATCAAACTCTGTGGCTCCCTCTATCTTTGCTGGGCAGTGGCACAATGTCATCAATTTACCCAACTCTATCTCCTCAATCAAGTGTCAATGTTAAGATAAAGAGGCTTTCCATTTCTAAAATTAGGACCACAAAGGGGTGTTTAGAGCTAGATGGAGTCATGTTCATTACTATAGTGTAGCATTCTGTGCTGCCAATTTTGCTGTTTTTTTTTCATCCCCTTTGTTCTTGCCCAATAACGTAATGTGCAGCTATGTACCAATTATCTGCTCTCTGTTTACAGCTTCAGACACAAAGGGAAATGGAACTTATACATTGAAAAAATGCTGGATCTGATTTCTGAATTTTTCATTGCGTGTAGTTTCACTTCAGAATGGGTGGGGAGAAATAGTTTGAATAGTTGATTATACCAAAACCCAATCCTTACTTTAAAAAAAGAGAAAAGGCACCACATTATTCTATAGCTTACAACAGAGATGCTGTAGTGTTTAGGGCTATTATTGTTAAATATACTACTTTTATATAAGAAGTTACATCTGATCACCCTTACAAATGAGTTCAGCTCATTTACCCTGTGACCTGGCTTTATAGTCAAGCCAGAAATACAATCAGTGTAGCAGTCGGCACACCCTCTGTCAAACATGCTCCACCTTTCTTGTATCATTGCCTTGATGAGTCACACATTTTGAAGGAAAAGTTTATGGAGTAAAGGTAAGTTGAATGAGATTTCTAAAGGTGTATTTCGCACTGGGATCTTGTTTTTAATTGTGTTCCGCTATGAGTGGCTGATTTGCTTAAACTCTGTAGAGTGTAACCAGATTATCAGTTCATGGAACTCTTGAGTTGGATTTTCAAAACAGATAAGGGATTAGCCACACATTTCCCACTGAAATGAAGGGGAGTTGTGTGGCTAAATCCCCTCGTTGGCTTTGAAAACCTCAAGCCATGTTATCCTTATGCCTACTGTTAGAGGTAGAAGGTGCTTGAAGTTTCCATTGCAGCAGCTCATAGCTCACCTAACATAGCCAATAAAAAAAATATTCTGTTTGTAGTGTTGCTGAAGGACAACCTGCATCCATTCACAGTTTTGGATTATGGATACTGTCAGAAGCAAGGAATAGATGATAGGGCTGTGAGGCTGGTGAAACAGGTGACTGAAGAAATCTGAGAGTTAGCCATGGTACATAGGTGCTAGAGCTTCAATGCTAACAAACATCTGCATGAATTCTGAATGGCCATTTGGCTTGTTCATATGTGTGTCCCTTATTGCTATACATGAACACTCTCATGACTAGGGTTTTGTCCTCTTGAATATTTTGTGCTCACGAATGCCACAGTGATATGAGAACAAGCGTGTTAGCTATTCACTCTTTTCCTGTTTAAAAAAATTTAGTCCTCCAATCGCAGAGCAGAAACAGCATGTGACTTTCGGGTTGCCAGTTTTCATTGGATGTATTCCTGGAGATTTCATCTCATGACATAATCTTTAAAGATTAATCTTTAACTCCTGGAGACTCCACGCCAATCCTGGAGGGCTGGCAGCACTATGTGGCTTAGGTGACCAATCACATGCCATGAATAGTCAAAGCGAACAGTTTGCAAACACCCCATAGGCTGAATAAAATTTGTAAAAAATCAGTCTTTTCATGTACAATTCATGAAAAGAAAGTGCTAAATTAACAGAACAACTTATTCACAACAAATTTGTCAAGCTGTGAGTGCACATTAACATGGTTCTATTTGCTATTGTCTCACAGACATTAGAGACACATAAGTTTGATCCTGATAGAGTTAAGCACCATCCCCTTTCTGTTGTTCAGCCTGTTCTGGGTTTGTTTTTTATGTTGATATGGCAGAACATTCGTGCTTGTCTCCCTTGCCTGCACTCAGAGGTTATATTGCTTCCAAGTAGCATAAAGTTCTGGGGATGGCTTTTAAACAATGAAATAGAACTAGGGAAATTAGGCTTTCTGGTGACTTTATCCAGTTGATTTTTTTTTAATAGAATATTATTTTTGCCAGCTGAAAAATCACACAGATGTCCATCTGAGCCGAGATTTCTTCACAACCCACCGACCAGTAGCCCGGTCTGACACCTATGTTAACCTGCGCGAAGTCTCCAGCCGTCTCAAACTGCCCCCAGGAGAGTACCTCATTGTGCCATCCACATTCGAGCCTTTCAAAGATGGAGAGTTCTGCCTTAGAGTTTTCTCTGAGAAACAGGCTAAAACTCAGTATGTATCTTCTTCATAATTCTGTCTGCTCAAGGTGAGGTATGCAAGGAGCAAGGTGGAATGATCCACACTACATGGGAGACTTGCGAGTTGAACCTTTAAGGCCCCCAACTCAGCGCTACTTGTATCAGTCAATACATCCACACACAGGTGCCAACTTTCTCATTTCTCTGGGGATGCTCGAGCTCCACCCGCCCTCTTTCTGCCTCCACCCCACCTCTTCCCACCCTGTTGCACGCCCTGTCTCTGCTCTGCCCCCTCCCCCAGGGCCTCCTGCCTGCCACTGAACAGCTGATCCACAGTGGGTTGGAGGTGAGGGTGGGGGGAGGAGCAGATTGGCAGGGCCCACTGGTGGGTGCTCAGCACCCACTATTGTTTTTTCTGTGGGTGCTCCAGCCCACATTATAGAGCAATGGCTTGTCCACTATGTTCTAGCACCCACTACTGTAGTATCTGAATACCACCTGGGGTCTACAGAGTAAAAGCACTTTGTCAAAAAGTGCCATGGGAAACATAAAAACGGCTATATTGTGTCAGATCAAAGGTCCACCTAGCCCAGTATCCTGTCTTCCGACAGTGGCCAATACCAGGTGCCCCAGAGGGAATGAACAGAGCAGGCAATCACCAAGTGATCCAGCCCCTGTTGTCCACTCCCAGCTTCTGGTAATCAGAGGTTAGGGACACTCAGAGCATGGAGTTGCATCCCTGACCATCTTGGCTAATAGCCATTGATGAACCTATCCTCCATGAACTTTTTCTTTTTTAAACCCCATTATAGTCTTGGCCTTCACAATATCCCCTGGCAAGGAGCTCCACAAGTTGACTGTGTGTGTGAAGAAGTACTTACTTTTGTTTTGTGTTTTGTTGTTTTTTAAACCAGCTGCCTATTAATTTCATTGGGTGACACTGGTTCTTGTGTTATGTGAAGGCGTAAACACTTCATGAGTGGTGTGGAGAAAGTAAATAACGATTTTATAGACCTCTATCATATCCCTGATTAGTCTTCTCTTTTCCAAGCTGAAAAGTTCCAGTCTTTTTAGTCTCTCTTTATTCAGAAGCTGTTCCATACCCCTAACTTTTTTTGTTGCCCTTCTCCACCTTTTCCAATTCCAATATCTTTTTTGAGATGGGCTGATAAGAACTGCACACAGTATTCAAGGTGTGGGTGTACCATGGATTTATATAGTGGCATTGAAATTTTCTGTTTTATTATCTGTCCCTTTCTTAATGGTTCATAGTATTTAGCTGTTTTGACTGCTACTGTACATTGAGCAGATGTTTTCAGAGGAAGGATCAGAAGTGTGGGGGAAGAGACGGTCGTCAAGCATATATATCCTACAAAGTGGCCAGTAGAAGGAAAAGGCTGGAGAGGCTGAATACACGGCAAAAGAAAAGCTCACCTGGTGTGCATGATTTTAAAAATGTAGTGGTGTGTGCTGAGGTAGGATTATTGCAGACTGAAAAGCTCAAGTTACCGTGTTAGAGACCGCAGTCCTATACAAGGATCCATTGCTTTGTAAATACTAGATTGGTCATTTCTTTTATTTTTATTTTTCCTCAGGGAAATTGGTGATGTAGTGGCTGCAAAACCATATGAGGTAAATGCCAGTTAGGTCTAAATGAACAGCTTCTTGGGCAAGCAGACATTTGATTTGGGATTTTGTTGCGGTTGGCTTGAGCTGAAATCAGAGTATCCATACTCGTGTAAAGAAGCCCTGTAATTGAAAACCTCCTTTCCCTATCTATCTGGCTTACAGGTTCCATATGCATTTTTGGGGCAAAATTTTGCCCATGCAATTCTGTAACTGAGCTGTAGTACATCAGTTCAGAATACATATACACAAGGAGAATATAATACCGTGGTATAGTGTGATCCTTTCCATAAAGAAGAATTTCAAAAGCAGACCTCCAAGGAACTGTGTAATTGCTATAGACAGGCTCAATATAATTTTTCTCCACATCTATTTTGTGATCCTAATGTGATAACACAAGAGTCCTTTCCAATCAGGGTCTGACTGCACAGTAGTTAAACATCCGCAGCTGACTTGGGACAGGCTGCGGGGCTATAAAATTGCTGCGTAGACATTCAGGCTTGGGCTTGAGCCAGAGCTCTCTGACCCCGCTCATCTTCCAAATGGAATTAAGCCATTTATTTAGGAAATTTTGTTTGGCAATTTCAAACACCTCCACCCATTTCCTGGCACCTGTGTCTGGAATAATAAACCACATTATTGGTTCTCTCTTCCCTTTAGCCTCATGTTGATGACAAGGGCATAGATAAGGAGTTCAAGAGCCTGTTTCAGAAGCTTTCTGGAGAGGTGAGTGGTTTAAAGAGAGAAAAAGATAGTGACATCTTAATACAGAGGTAGAAAACTATTTTGAGTACCAATTCTCTTGTTTATCTAGTCTTCTGAAGAATAGAATGGATTTCCCCTTTTATTAACTCTCAGCTACCATTTTGGTCCAATTTAATGTACCTTACAGTAGAACAGTTGTACTACGTTATTCCTCATATCGGTGCTGAATGTGATTCTCTCAAGGTGTAGCCTCCCTTTAAGAATGGTGGAAGTGAGTGATGTTACTATGTGGTGATATAAATTACCTGGGGAGTCAGTTACCTGGTGCTGGTGCATAATTTGGAGTGTTGTACTAATAGATATTAGGACTATATTCCTTGTTGGTTAGAAGTTGCTGGACTCAGGAATCCTTTAGCTAGAGGGTAGTATTGCACTCTCTACTGCATAGGAGACCTTGGCATCTGCAGGATCCTGCTGCACAAACTAGCTTGCAGCTGTCGCATTGGGTTTGCTCTTAAGGAGCAAATACCTGGGGCCAATTTTAAGTGTGAGAGCATCATTTTTAGCCAGAGAAGCCTGTTTGAGTTGTGATTGGTGAATTTCAGCTGCTTCCCTTTCAGTTTCCATAAGTCTGGATGTGTTTCTGAATCTCCTTAGTTGAGGAACTGAGCCAGTGGTTGCTGGTAGACACATCACATTTAGTGGGTTGCCACACTGTGGTACCTGAGATACCACTCACTTCACATTCTAAGTATAAGGAAATATCTGTGGTGTGTCCTCGGGCTTTGTCTACAGTAGCACTTTTGTCGGCAAAACTTTTGTCGGTATAGAGCAGCTACACGGGAGACCTTAGCGTTAGAGTCCCAAGCCTTAAGATAAGGATGAGAAGTGGAGTTGTCTGTAGGAGTATTGCAGTGAATGAAGGCTCAATTGGTTTGTTCCAAACATTTATGTTATCACCTGAAATGTGGTTTTTTTTTTCTTGTTTCCAGGACTGTGAAATGACAGCAAATGAACTTCAAACTCTTCTGAATAGGGTATTAGCAAAGAGTAAGTGACACTAGATGTTTCACACTGAGCAAGGGTGGTAGGCAGATGCTGCAAGTAAGACATACAGGATCTCTCTTTGATTCACAATGAATTTCTGTACCATGGTCCTTTCTGCTAGCACGTAAACAAGTAATAATGTTAAAAGAGAACTGCTGGGATCCGTTCAGGGTAATGAATCTTTCTGTAAGATAACTGTCACCCCAAATAATAGGACTGGAATGTGGAGTCTGAATAGAGAGGTCAGGGCTTGCCCTGGGAGAAGTGACTGGGTCTCACTCCCTGTGTGTTTCTACATTTGGATCTGGCCTAACAAACTGTACAGGTACTTGTCTGAAATCCATGCCTAAGGAGGACTCCAGAGGTGCTGCTGTGTGGCACACCATGGCCCCTATATTGACAACACAGATGTAATCTGGTTTTCCTGCTCCAAAAGCACAATCCTCTGCCACATGGGCTAAGGGGAAATCTCTATTAGCAGTACAGGATTTATGATAGAATGTGCAACTCTGATTCTACCAGTAGAGGGCACCTGCACATACACGCTACCCGGTTCATTATAGTGTATTCTGTGTAACCTACATTGATTACAAAAGGATCAATTTTGTTCAGTGCAAACACAGAAGCTCTTTCTTTACAATGGATGCAACATAGATCCTTGCCAGGGCAGTTTGGGAAAAGCATGTACTGCAATTGCCCATGCTGTATATGTTCTGTGAATAAACAGACCTTTCCTCTCTGGTATTTTTTTAATCCAAACCCTTTCGCTTGTACTAAATATTCACTTTCTTTTTTTAATAAGTTGGGAGAGGAGGTGCATAGAAGAAATGTTGGTAGTAATGAAAGTGTATTTGCCCTAGTAGCAGATGCTGACTGTGGGTGGACTGTATTTCTGTGGGCTGCAGAAAATATTTGTCTAAAGTATTTCTGACTTTGTTTTTATTCAGGGGCAGACATTAAAAGTGATGGATTCACCATAAACACCTGTAGAGAGATGATCAGTCTCTTAGATGTATCCTTTAAATGTCACTTCACTGTTCTCTGAAGTTCCTAGATCTCCCTGGCAAAGACCTTGGACTAGATAAGGCTAGATTTACACTTCCGATTTTCCCAGTGCATCTGCCTTCACTTGCTGTAGGCATAAAATTCAGAAAAGTGGCTCTGTCAGCACAGTGTGGCAGAGACGTTAACCCTCAAGTGGCCAGATCTTCACCACCCCTGCTTTGTGGCTTTCATATGTTAATGTTTTCTTTAGACATAGCTGGTCTACTCTGCAGCACAGCAGGGGCATTCTGCCAGAATTCACCTAGTGCAGCAATGGGAGCTCAGGGTAGACATACCCAGTGTGCTTGGGAAGCTGTGCAGTGGTTGTTATACACACTATGAACTTCCTTCTGCTGGTCCGTATGGTCTTCTCTCTTTACACAGTATAGCCCTAAAGGTGCAGAGAAAGATCAGAGGAACTATGTGATGGGGAAAGGCTTTGCATGCCCCGTCCCATTGCATGCCTCCTGTGGGAGATGAGCTTCATATGGCCAGAGGACGAGGGTTAGGACAGTGGTGGCAACCTGCAGCCGGTCAGGGTAATCCACTGGCAGGCCATGAGACAGTTTGTTTAACTTGACCATCTGCAGGCACAGCCGCCCGCAGCTCTCAGTGGCCACGGTTCACCATTCCTGGCCAATGGGAGCTGTGAGATTTAAAAATTTGATTGAAAAATGGTCAATGATGGAGAATCTACCACAACACTTGGTAAATTGTTCCAATGGTTAATTACTGTCACTGTTAAAAATGTACGCCTTATTTCCAGTCTGAATTTGTCTGGCTTCAACTTCCAGCCATTGGCATGTGTTGTACCTTTCTCTGCTAGACTGAAGAGCCAACCAGACTAATCAAGTTACCCCTTAACCTTCACGTTAAGAAGAACCGATTGAGCAACTTGAGTCTATTGCTAGGAGGCATGTTTTCTAATCCTTTAATCGTTCTCATGGCTCTTCTCTGAATCCTCTCCAATTTACCAACATCCTTCTTGAATTGTGGGGGTCAGAACTGGACAAAGTGTTCCAGCAGTGGTCATACCAGTGCCAGATAAAGAAGTAAAATAACCTCTTTACTCCAACTGGAAAGTCCCCTGTTTATGCATCCCACAACCTCATTAGCTCTTTTGGACACAGCATCACACTGGGTGTTCATGTTAGCTGAACCCACCACTACCCCAAAACAGTTTTCACAATCCCTGCTTCCCAGGATGGAGTCTCCCATCCTGTAAATAAGGCTACCATTCTTTGTTCCTAGATGTATACTTTTTACATTTAGCGGTATTAAAACACACATTGTTTGCTTACGCCCAGTTTACCAAGTGATCCAGATTGCTCTGAATCAGTGACCTGGCCTCTTCATGATTTACCACTGCCCCAATTTTTGTGTCACCTGCAAACTTTAATTTAATTCAGAATCTCTTATTAGTTGAAACCTTTGTTCTTTTTAGCAGTCAGAGGTTCTTGGCTCAGCACAGATGTAATCAGCATAGATCAGGGCAGCTTCTGATCCTGATAGCTAATGAGTGTCCAATGTAAGGTCAATCACTTATTGTAAGGTCAATCACAATGTAAGGTCATCCACCAGGATGTCCAAATTGCCAGGGCCCGTACTTTGAGAGAAGTCTGTGTCCATGTCCTCATCACTCTTATTACCGCGCTGCTGTCGCCTCCTTGCCTGCTTTTGCAGGTTCTGGTTCTGCACATATTGCAGGATAATGCGTGAGGTGTTTACAATGCTCATAACTGCCACGGTGATCTGAGTGGGCTCCATGCTTGCTGTGGTATGGCGTCTGCAGGAGAGCAGAGTGGCAGCGGAAGCGGTGGCTGATGACACATGCCACGAGAATAGATATTTATAGAGAATGATGAGAGGACCTGTGAGGTGGATTCAGGAGAGCAGCATGGCAGCGGAAGTGGTGGAGGACTACGGTTAGCACCGCACACATTTCCCAAGGAAGAACACATGTACCCAGGAGCCCGTGACAGACAACATGGAGAAATTCGCTATTGAGACAATAGCAGCAGAGCAGCGGTGGATGACGACAGTTAGCAGTCCTACTGCACCATCTGCTGAAAGCAGAATGGTGTTCGCACGGGGTGGAGAAAGGCACGAAACGATTGTCTGCCATTGCTTTCAAAGAGGGAGGGCGACTAATGTACCCAAAACCACCCCCAACAATATTTTTGCCCCATCAGGCATTGGGAGCTTAACCCAGAATTCCAATGGGCAATGGAGATTGTGGGAACTGTGGAATAGCTACCCCTAGTGCACTGCTCTGTAAGCCTCTGCTAGTCATGGTAGTGAGGACGCACTCTGCCGACTTAATGCACTTAGTGTGGACGTACGCAATCGACTGTATAAAATTGATTTCTAAAAATTGACTTCTATAATATCAAACTAATTTCGTAGCGTAGACATACCTGTAGTCTATTAAAAAAGAACTTTCAGTAGTGGGTTACTCCTCTCTGTATGAAATGGGAGTGTAATCTAATAGGTGTAGTACCTTTTTAACAATCCACTACAGTACTGCAGATAGCCCAGGAATTCTTAGCACACCCTTAGCTAAGCAAATTTAAAACTGCAAGTCTCTCTCTAATGGGTGGATTACAAATGAAAACTACTATGAATAAGTACACTACATTGCAATGGGTCATTATTTGTATCAGTGCCGGTTACTCTTCCTCTTTGATATGGGTAGAAACTGATCCATTCTGAATTTGAACCAGGCCTTAACATACCCAGACCAATGGGACTGGCACCTTGGATGTTGTAGAATTCAAGATACTTTGGCTGAAGATTCAAAAATATTTGGTAACTAACTTATTTCATTGTTTCCCTGCCCCTATCTAGCTCTGTGAAATACAGATTTAAACAGAGATGGGTCCAAGCCACCAAGGTCAGAAACAGGTCCCAATTTCCCATTATGTTTGGAGTTTTGCTCAGAGCTCTAGTTCAGATACATTTCTGATTTAAAGAGACATAGTCAATTCCTCTTCCACCCTAGCCCCTCCCACTCTATTTTGGAACACTTTTTTAGAAGCTTGAACAACTCCTTTTGCTTGGTGATTTCATTCCTACCTGCTAGGCAAACATGGATTCATCCCCACCTCTTGCATTTTAATACAGCTGAAATGAACACGGCTTTGTTGTTGTGCTGTGCAACATAATTACTTGTGCACCAAACTTTCTAATACCTGCTCTGGAATAGAGTTTTATAGTTAACTGCTATAGCAGAATACAAGGCAATTCTATTTTTGCAGGGCTGACTAAAATAGATATTGTTTAGGTTTTTTTTTTTTAAATGTCTCTGTGACGGGTTCCCCCTGGGTGCCACCTGGAACTGGGGTACCACTGAGCCCTTTGACCCACCAGCCTGGGCTCCTGCTCACACTGTGTTTCTGTGACAAGCTGCAGACATGCTCCTGGTCTTGCACTTCCACCAGCATACGCACAGATATGGAAGCACCTAGTTGCAGTTACATGCAGTCGCTTTGACCAGCCACTGCATGAACCAACAATAGAGAGGCTACAGTCAAAATAACCACTAGCTTCCCAGCCTAGGACCCCAGAGCTTTACTATCCTGCCCTGGACCAAACCACAACCACTATGAATTTATTTCCCTGTTCACCTCCCACTCAGTGCGGAGGGGAAATGCAACAGCCCCTCTGAGCCAAGATTCCCAGGCACTTCACTCCAAACCCACTGGTTTAGATTAAAACATAAAATAAATTTATTAACTACAAAAGTTGGATTTTAGGTGATTATAAGGGATAGCAAACAAATAAAAACACAAAGTTTAATCCACTAGTTAGATTGACTATGAATTAGCAGTTTCTCACCCTGACTGATGATACCAGCAGTCTGGCAGATTCTCAAAGCACAAGCTGCATTTAATTTGCAGCTTGGGTTTCTCAGGTTTCCATACATAGGCAAGAAATCCCTTTAGCCTGGATCCAGAACTTTCCCCAGTTCAGTCTTTGTTCCTTAGGTGTTTCCAGGAGTCCTCTTGTGGGGGGAGTAAAGAACAACCAATGATGTCACTCCCTGCCTTATATAGCTTTAGCATATGGCAGGAACCCTTTGTTTCAAAGCTTGGTTCCCAGACCACGTTGTGGAAAAATACTGACATCCCAAGCTGGAGTCCAGAGTCACATGGCCTGGTCACAGGACCTTGCATACCTTGCTGAGTCATAACAGCCATTACTTACAGGCCCTCGAGTATTCTCAGGGAGGCTCACCAGGTAATGGATAAGCTTCTCCTAAGGCTTATTGTTTTTTCCTAATGGCCCATTACCTGAATAGGCCCATCCCCACCCACTATCTAGACTGAAAGCATTTTGCCTATTCGGTATCAACTTGGTATAACTACATTCATAATAGATACATAATATTAATAACATCAGATACAAAAATGATACATGCATGCATATAGGATAATCATATTCAGCAAATCATAACTTTTCCAATCACACCTCACATGACTTATCTTGTACAAAATGCATCATAATTATGCCATAATTATATAATATTACTGTGACAAATATGGGGTGCAGTGTCACAGTCTCCACGAAAGTGCTTCCCCCCCCATAGAAAGTTTAATATCCAGAAGATTTTCTGCAGAATCAGTTTAAAGAAGGCCAAAGTTTGGACTTAACCTACTTGATAATGCCCCTTTAAGATAAGCTTTTGGGATGGTACGCATTACAGGCCTGCTCCTGTGAAGTGCAGAGCTCCCTCCTTTTCCATTGAAGCCAAGGAGGAGGTGCTTAGCTCCTCACAGGTTGGACACATTCTGATCACCAGCATGCAATGAGTAGATGGCCTGCGTAAATGAAAACATGCCCCAAGTGCAGTTTCCCCTCTGAGCTGCAGGCCAGAATAGTTTCTAATTACTCAGCTAGAGCTGGCTAGCAGATCAATTGGCTGTGAGAACTGCCTGTTGTTTCTTTTGAAGTGCTAACCAAAATGGAAGTTGTATATTACAGTGTTTGCTGAGTGAGGGGGATATTCCTTAAGGGCCTGTTTGCCACAGCACAACATGCCGATGGGCAAGCTGCCAGACCACTGGGAATAGTTTCCCAGGGCACAGTTTGCCATTAGCTAATTGAAAATTTTCCTTCAGTCATTTACACTTTCAGAGAAAAGCTGCATTGGCTGGCAGTAGCGATGCATTGGCTGGCAGAAGCAATGCATCTCCCAGTCAATCAGATAGGGCTCCTAACAGTCTAAAGGCAGATTCAATACTTCCTCTTTCTTCTGCTGCAGGAGATCTACAAGAAAGTGGATACGGACTATTCTGGTACCATAGATGCTCATGAGATGCGAAATGCCCTCAAGGAAGCAGGTAAATATCACATGTAGAAAGGATGCCCTAATGTGGTATTCCATATTTTAAAAAAATGAAAATATTGAGGCATTCTGACTACTCTACTATCCCTCCTGCCTCGTAGCCTCATAATTGTGGTGACATCATTGACTTGCCTCTCTCTCTTCCTGATCCCCATATATATCCCCTGGCCACGCCTCTTCCTTGGCCGTACTGTCCACTTCTGGGGTGGTGCTGGCCAGCTCTGGACCCCCTGCAGGAGCAGTTTTTCTGTGGACGATTTGTACCTCTGCAAGCTCTTTCCTGGGGGACTTTCTGTGGGTGGGTCCCTGCACTCTGGATTAGGCCAGAAGACGTCTCATTAACATGATCCTAAATCAAGCCCTAAAACTCAACACCAGCGTGTTATGTAGGTAATGGACTCTGCTGCAATTGCTGCTGTTTGGCTCAGGCCCCAGGAGTGCAGTAAGTCATATTAATTAGGTGCTTATCTCAGGATATTGGGCTAAGGAACTCTGCAGAACAAGTGGAACATATACAGTTTGTCAAGGTTTTGGGAAGAGAATTATGCCTGTCTCCACCATAGCACAATGGGCTATAGAAAGGAGAATACACAGTAGAGATAATGGAGACCAACAACTCTTCTAGGAGGAATAGTCCATAATTCTTCAGCCACGTCTTTCTGCAGCTGCAAAAATTCCATGTGCAACCTGCATTAAAAAGTGTATGTAACTGCTGCTTGAGTGATTTCTGTGCTTTCAGGTTTCACTCTCAACAATAAGGTGCAAAACATCATTGCTATCCGCTACGCCAGCAGCAAGATGACCATTGACTTTGACGGCTTTGTTGCCTGTATGATCCACCTAGAGACCCTCTTCAGTAAGTTCCTTCTTTCGAAGCCGCTGAGCAGAACTGCTGAACATTGCGGGGGGGGACGGGGGTGTTTGTTCAGTGCTTGGTATTTTTGTTTAAATTGGAGTGCTGAGTGCAGAGTACTGTGTGGAAGTGTAAGGGAGCCAGCAAAACTGGCTCTGCTGCGCAAACCAATAGAGAAGGCCCCAGACAAAAACTGGAGGAATTCAGTCCAGATCCAAACCTTAATCATCTTTCTTCTAGACAATAGTCATGGATTAGATTGTGGAGCACTTACTCAGCCTGGAAGAATCTCCTACTCATGCAAGTAGGCCACTGGCTTCAATGAGACTATTTGTGTTAGTAAATGTTCAACCAAATGAGTAAGGCTTGTGCAATCTAGCCGTAAATTTGCACTTACAGACACATTTTTAAAGGTTCTAGGTCCCTAAAGATGTAGATGAGTGCCTAGTGGGGTTTTTAATGGGAGTTAGGTGCCTAGGTTGTCTTGAAAATCTCACTAGATACCTATCTGCATCTTTAGGCACTTTATATCTTTAAAAATCTGTCCCTCTGAGCTTTGCAAGCCATACCTCTTTAATCTTCACAGCACCCCCATTAGCTCCATTTCAGAAGTGAAGAAAGGAAGGCACGGAGAGGTTAAGAGACTTGCCTCAAGCCAACCAGGAAGCCCCTGGGCAGAACTGGGAACAGGAGTTAGGCATCCCTAGCTCAGCCAACCAAATGTATCCATGCTGGAGGCTTGCCACCATGGCCTGCCCTTTCCTCGGTTCTCTAGTCCACACTGAATTTAGCAACTCCAATGAGTTCTGAGAATGGCAAAGTTTCAAAATGGGGAAGGTGAAAGCTGTTCTGATAAAAATAAGAACTGGCCCAAATCTTCACCTGAAAGTCAAACCGAAACCAAACCAACTTCTCTAACTTGTTCAAATGATTTCTGGGTGCCATTTATCTCAAATGAACCTCTGAACCCTTTTTAAGGTTTGCCCAGCACCAGTTCAAAGCCCTTTGTCTGTAAAAGGGTCAAGGATGCAGATTATTCTCTTGTATTGAGGCTTGGTTAATTAAAAATAAACTCAATGTTCACATTGAGAAGACAGTGGAAATCTAGAATATGCTTTTGTTTCGGGGCAGTGAAGGAGTTTCATGGGTTTGTACGGCTATAAAAATCAGATTTTGTATCTAATCAGCCACTTAAGAAGCTGTTGTACTCTAGGATTATGGGAGGGAGGAAAAGGAGTAGCCATCTAACCTCCTGTTGTAAATTCTGAAGAAACACCCAGTATAATAATAGATCAAGGACAGTCTGATTCTTTTAGGGATTGTTGATAGAGATGGGCTGACAAAAGAGGAGAACTCACTCTTTTGAATGAATGCAGTCTAATGTTAACTGTTCCATTTGACTAACCATTGGGGATTCTTCCAAGATGGTGAAACGCTTTTCTTAATCCTCCTATGACTTATAATCACATGCACTATGTTTCCAGTGCTCTGCCCCCACATTAGTCATCTCCCACTAGTGATATAAAGAAAAGGAGTACTTGTGGCACCTTAGAGACTAATTTCAGGTTTCAGAGTAACAGCCGTGTTAGTCTGTATTCGCAAAAAGAAAAGGGGTACTTGTGGCACCTTGGAGACTAACAAATTTATTTGAGCATAAGCTTTCGTGAGCTACAGATCACTTTAGTGATATAGTTTACCTTATCTGTGCCTGGGTCAGATCTCAGATTCATGGGTGCATCCCTACATATCATGTGAAATGGCCAGTGCTTTGTGGCTGTCCTGTTCTGAACACACAATGTGTCATAGTGGGTCCCGCCTGATATGCTATCCCATGCTTATAAGTGGCTTATGAATGATACTTAAGAGGAAGGGAGGGAAATAATCTGTAATGCTCCTATCCAATTGTGACTCAAAATTTGCACCTGAATCCAGATTTGAATAGGCCACGGAGGGAGGCCTCCATATTTTGTCAGACACCGTGTTACTTATATTTTATTTCTTCCCTTCTTTTGTTCTTCAGAAATGTTCCAGCTCCTAGACAAAGACAAGAATGGAGTCATCCAGCTCTCTTTGGCTGAGGTAAGGCTAGTTACATCAAACTACCCTATGGTTAAACTGTTGTGATGACTGGTCACAATTAAAACATATTTCCTCAGGATGTCCATTATCAGCTTTATAAACAAATGAAATAGCGATTCAAACAGGAGACCTACTGAAGATTCAGCAGCGAAAGAGAGATTTTTCAGACAAAAAGCTCTTACTAAAATCCTTCCTAAGCCAGTAGTTGTTCTTCCAGAGAATGAACACTTATCACACATACAGTGAGAGAGAATTTATTCAAAATGCCTCCATTTGTCTAGGAGATGATATCCTTATGGGTATTTTCATTCTCTTCTTTTAAAGTGGAGCAAACCACTAGAAAATGCACAGCAGGGAACAATTCTTGCAGAGGCAGAGGGTGAACTAAATGACCTAACAGCACCTGAAAAAGACCTTTTTAAGATGTCATGTCTTTCCCCCCACCCCTTCCTTTTTAAATGAGGGTTTTCATTGTTCAAACCAAAGTTGTTCAAAAGTAATGAGGCCCAGTCCTTCCTCTGCAGGGAAAATCCAAGTGGAAAAATGAATGGCAGTCCCCCACTATGATTCCAGTGGCAGTTCGTTGTATCCTGTTAAGATGTGGGAGGAATCTGGCTCCACGATTTTTTTTTTTAAAGATCATGCATCTCTTTTTGTTGCATTCTCTCATCCCAAGAGAGTGGCCTATTTGCAAAGTTTGAAGCAGCTCCCAGTTCTGAACTTCCCCAAAGTTCAAGAGCAATTGGATCTGTGGGTTTTTGTTTACCCCATAAAAGAAATTTAGATGTTGATCTAATCTTCCCCAAAGTCCCGTGGTGTTTGGATCCATAGTTTCAGGGCCCATATGTAGTTCCACTAAAGACATGTAATGGACCTTCTAGACAAACTCCTTTTTTCTCTTCCTCCCACAGTGGCTGTGCTGCACAGTGGTTTGAGCCGTTGCATCTGAATTGAGTAGAGATCCCCGTGACTCTTGCAAACGTGTTGTGATTTTCATATGCCTGGAAGCTTGGAAGATATTTATTTCCTGTGTATCTGAGTGACTCTCAATCTGCTGCTCCCCTCTTACGGGGAGAAAAAATCCTCTCTCAATCACCAGCAACTTATTTTAAGCCAAAATGAAAATAAAATGACCCCTTGCCATTTGGAAAACAAACACTGCAATGATACTTTAAAAACACACAAACAAAAAACCTTTTCTTTTTTCTGCCTGAGGAGTATTTTTGTGTCATGCTGAAATGTCATGAATTACAATTAGTACAGATAGGCCCAAAGGGCATAACTTAGATTCAAATTCCAGCTCCCCACCAATATTCAGCAGTGTTCAGATCCAAACAGCTGGTCTGGATAGAAAGGGTCAGCTACAAAATTTGTATCAGATTCTGAAGCATCCACCCATATCCTGCATTTGAATCTAGGAGCTTGGTTTGGGCCCATCTCCAAGACTTCGTTTAGTGACCTGGTTTAGTCTATTCCATTTAGATTCTTATAACACCTGAGTGCCTTCCAGATTGAGAATAAACAAGGAGGATCGCATCTGTCATTTTTTAGTGAGCAGGAGAAGGAGAAGGGAATCTGAAGGCCCTTTTTACAAACATGTTTCATTTATGGCTCTTTTGTATGTTTTCAAGGAGGAGAAGGAGAGGGCAAGGTGGTAAGGAAAGAATGTGATTTGGGCTTTCAGTAGGCACATTGGTTGATAACAAACCTTGTCCGTGCGCCACATGCAGGTCCAAAACCAAATATTTACATTGAACAGGTAAAAAAGGGGAGTGTGCAGCCTGGGAAGGAGTCCTATTAGCTCATCTCACTAGAAACCTGAAAGAGCCTACAGGATGGTTTGCAACTTCAGCTGGAGGGTAAAGTGTCCAAACATGGAATCACTGGAAGTTGCAGTTTTTGAAACTGAGGCCAGCAATCAGGGCCGTCCTTACCCATACACAAAGTACACAGCTGCGTAGGGCACCAGGAAATTTGGGGCACCACATTTCCTGGTGCCCTACGCAGCTGCATGTTGCTCTAGCCCTTGCTCCATCCCAGCCCCGCCTCTTCTTGCCCCTGCTCTGCCCCATCCCCGCCCCCATCCCCTAAGGACTGCAGCAGGGCCGGGCCTGCACTCACCAGCCACGGGAAGTACAGACCTGGCCCTAGCCGCGCCGCTGGTGAGGGCTGGGAGGTGGTTCCCTCCTGTCCCCCAAGCCAGCCCCCCCACATGGAGGCCTGGGGCCCCACACACCACGCACCCCAGAATAGCCAGGGATGGCCCTACCTGCAACCCACACAGAAGCAAATGCACAACAGTGACAGAGGATGCAGCTTCTTTAGAATCAGTGGAGTTGCTCCTGCTTAGAACTGTGTGAGTTGGGCTCTTGGTCATTAATTAAAGATCCTCTGAAAGCTCCAGCGTCCTGGCTGGCCAACTTCTAATTTGAGGAATTACATTCTGCCTGACTAACTATTCTGCAGCTTCATTTGGAGAAGTTATTTTCCATTCCCCTTCTTAATTGTCATCACACTAATAAATCTGATCTACAGTGTTGCTAGCACAGAATAGCTGCCATGATCCGTCCCAGAGGTGGCTGTGTTCAGGTGATGTGAATGACCTCTATACAACTCTATACAGGTATAGGGCAAAATTCTTCTCTCTCACTGACGTGGGGATCTCTGCTGCCTGCAATGTTCAGGATTTGTTTGACACAGGAACATCATTCTTGCAATAAGGGCGAAATTAGCATTTAGTGGGTTGTTTGGCATATAAGAACAGAACATTTTACCCTTGGTTTATAACAGGGGCGGGCAAACTTTTTGGCCTGAGGGCTGCATCGGGTTTCGGAAATTGTATGGAGGGCCGGTTAGGGGAGGCTGTGCCTCCCCAAACAGCCAGGCTTGGCCCGCCCCCAGCCCGTGGACTCCTGCCCCATCCAATCCCTGCCCTCTGACTGCCCCCGCCACTCCATCCAACCCCCCCTCTCCTTCCTGATTCCCCCCCTACCCCCCGGGACCCTTGCCAAATCCAACCACCCCTTCTCCCTGTCCCCTGACTGCCCCCTTCCAACCCCTCCTCTCCTTCCTGACTGCCCCCCCAGGACCCCTACCCCCATTCAACCCCTCTGTTCCCCACCCTCTGACCGCCCCAACCCCTGTCCATGTCACACCCCCCCCAAACTCCCCTGCCCTCTATCCAACCCTCGCACTGCCTGGAGAACCGGTGGCTGGAGCCCGGCTGGAGACAGCCATGCCATTGTGCAGCACAGAGCACCGGGTCAGGCTGGGCTCTGCAGCTGCGTGGCCCCAGGAGCTCGCAGCCCCCCCTGCCCAGAGCATTGCACCAGGATCACAGTTAGCTGAGGCTACAGGGGAGGGGGAACAGCGTGGGAGGGGCTGGGGGCAAGCCTCCCGGGCCAGGAGCTCAGGGGCCGGGCAGGAGGGTCCCACAGGCTGTAGTTTGCCCACCTGTGGTTTATAAAATGCTCTGGGATCCTTGTGGATGAAAAGTACCATGTCCAGTGAAACCTGTGCTAATGATCAGCTGGGTAGGGTGGGCACCTTCCCTAAGGTCCAGTAAAATCTCTGGCCTCGAGAGAGTTCCTCTCTATTAATTGCAGTGTGTTATACACTGTAGCTACCCAGCAGTCCCTTTGGCAATTAAGGGGTCTCACTATAACTACAGGGACTGTAATGACCTGGCTAGTGTGTGTGTATGCGACAAGCTCCCACCTTACTGCAGAGGGAATGAAAGAGGAGCTCCTGCCCACCCACTATTGGGAGGTCCAGCCTTGGACCTTGAAAAAGAAGCGGATGACTGATATAAGGCTCAAACCCTCTCAGCTTCTTTGCCCCAAGGCCACTTCCTTCACCTCTTCCCAAAGTACTTCCCTCATGACCCAGAAGGATTTACACGGTCTGTTGTGTAACAGCGTCTCGCTCTCCAGCCAAACTTCCCCTTGTTGGGAGTGCTGTCTTCAGGCTTTCTTAGACGTCCAGGAGCAAAAGTCCAAATAAATAACAAAATCCAGACTAAACAAGCTTCCCCTTCCTGGGGTTTCTTCTTCAGCCTTCTGGGCTTGCATGGCCATTTAACAGACCCTCTTATCAGTTTTCCCTCTTAAGTGGGAAGGGATCTGGTGGTATCTTCTGGCCCCTTCATAGAATTCTTTGCTGTGATAGCCTCTAATGCTCAGCTGTCCCTCCAGACTTCAATTCCCAGCAGAATGGGTGTGACCAAAACCAGGGTGGTGCTGGATCCAGCTGCCCCACTACCCCCTAGTGGATGCATATGAACTGCTCATTGAGGTATCATAGACCCTATACCAGTAACAGAAAAAAATTCTCCTCTAGTTCAAGTAGCCGGGTCTGAGTTTTTGGAGCAAGGGGGTCTTAGGTCTTTCTCTTCCATCCCTGGAGATCTGATTGGCTATGCTGTACAGCATAGTGACAACTGTCTGACGTGGCCAGGGATTTCTGACAGTGCTACTATCCCTCAAAAAACAGCGTAATAATCTGCATGCACCTGTGTGTCTAAACAGAGAGAAGTCAGGGATGGGATGGAGCTCCCAGAGGCCCTAGCTCTCTCCAGCAAGTGCTCTCTGCCAGTTGAGCCAAACGAACACCTCCCCCCCAGCACAGAATCCTGAGTATGTCCCACAATTCCTTACCAGCCACGCAGCACAGCAAGATAACAGCATGCAGCTCTGGATTAGCTTTCTGCTCACATCCGCTAGTCATCAATTTAGTCCAATTACGCATGATCACAGAGGTGTCTCGCAACAGGACGGGGTAAATCAAATAGAGAAATCCACTGGATTCTCCTCCTGCCCCTCTCCTCTTCTCAGGCAAAATGCCCCCATTTCAATACACCTCCTACCTATCTCTGTGTCTCTCGCTCACCTTTCCAGGCTGGGCAGAGTGCTGCACTCCATCCTCCTTTATCTGTAGGAGGCAGGCCGTTCTAGCGGAGCTACTTCCTCTTTTATTTGTTCTTTGAGCACAGCACTTGGTATCTGGTCTCCAGACAACTGCTCAAAAGTAAGCCTTGTCATTGAATACACTTCTTCTTGCCACTTGGCTGCATCTGCAAAAAGATGATTGAGGTCATCTTGTTTCTCTTCCTCATACGACAAGCCAAACAAGTGTCTGTGCACGTCAGTCCCTCTTCTACCCTTGGCCCTAATTGCTTGTTGACTAAAATGCCTGCAGCTGCTATTAGGGGCGATGCAGGACAGTGTGAGGGGTGGACTGAGCCTGGGGCTTGGAGTCAGGAACTCTTGAGTTCTGATCCCTTGTTGTGTGGCCATGGCTTCAAAGTTGCCAAGCGCCTACAGCTGCCACGTGACTTGAGTGACTTCATCGCTTCATGTCAGTTCTTCTCGCCGTATAATGGGGATCATATGGCAGGGGTGTTGCAAGGGCTCACTAATTCAGGTCTGTAATGTGCGCAGTATTAGTAGGAAAACCTGACTGTGCCTGGCTGGGATTCCTAGCGCTTCGCATGTAGGATGGCAAAGAAGAATTTACCCATGGGAACAATGCAGTGGCTAGTCTATCCGCTCTCTTCCCGCCCTCCCATACTTTGAAGGAATGTTTCCATTGACTGTGCTGAAGCCCATGCATCATGGTGCCCTGCAAAGCCAAAATCTCTCTCTGTGTTGCTGGGGTAGAGTGTTGTAAATATTGGCCAAGGTCCAGATGGCCATACTCACTTGTGGCCAGTTTGTCTTACATCTGTGTAGTCACATTAGTTCAAATGGCTGTAATTCCTACCAAAGAAGCATTTTACACCAACTTTGCACAGGACTAAATGACAGTGTGAGATACAAGGCTGTGGAGAATGAGGCCCTGAATAAAGCTGGTTTGTCAGCAGGAGAATCAGGCCCAGCAAGTGCAAATAGCTGCCTCAGCTTCTGCCTTAGCAGTCAAAGGAGATCCCACAGTGTAAAGTGATTGCTCGCATAGTGCGGGAGAGTTTTTTCATGGGGAATTACTGGGGTTCTCCTTCATCTTCCCTGTCATCTCAGGCTATAGACCTTGGTTTATGCCTCAGAAAAGGAGTGGTCCAGAAACCTCTTCCCCCAGGATTTACTCAAAGGGATGCTGCTGAACCTAACTCCAATTAATTTTTGGTGGGTCTGCATTTCCACATAGTTTCAGGCTGCCTGCCAGGCCTGGAAGTGCTGCAAGAACATGAACACTTCCTTCCTTGCACTATTTCCAACCCGGACAGGCAGTTTCTGAAACCTCAGCCTGGCATCATAATCCCAGTGCAACTTTACAGCCTTGGGAGATTCAGATAAATTTCATAAAATCAATGCAGTGTTTAGGTGCAAGAGGAACCCAACCGCCGTCACTTTTGAAGCTTCCCCACTACTAATGATGTTTACTCACCCTCTTTACCGCTCTCATATCTTGGGACTGACATGGCTACACATACACTGTATACCTACTTTTAAAAAGCATCGGGATTGGACTGCAGTGGTTCCAAACAATCTGGAAACTGTAGGGGACAATTTCCTGGTGCAAGTGCTGGAGGAACCAACTAGGGGCGGAGCTCTTCTTGACCTGTTGCTCACAAACCAGGAAGAATTAGTAGGGGAAGCTAAAGTGGATGGGAACCTGGGAGGCAGTGACCATGAGATGGTCGAGTTCAGGATCCTGACACAAGGAAGAAAGGAAAGCAGCAGAATACGGACCCTGGACGTCAGAAAAGCAGACTTTGACTCCCTCCAGGAACTGATGGGCAGGATCCCATGGGAGAATAACATGAGGGGGAAAGGAGTCCAGGAGAGCTGGCTGTATTTTAAAGAATCCTTATTGTGGTTACAGGGACAAACCATCCCGATGTGTAGAAAGACTAGTAAATATGGCAGGCGACCAGCTTGGCTTAACAGTGAAATCCTTGCTGATCTTAAACACAAAAAAGAGGCTTACAAGAAGTGGAAGATTGGACAAATGACCAGGGATGAGTATATAAATATTGCTCGGGCATGTAGGAATGAAATCAGGAAGGCTAAATCACACCTGGAGTTGCAGCTAGCGAGGGATGTTAAGAGTAACAAGAAGGGTTTCTTCAGGTATGTTCGCAACAAGAAGAAAGCCAAGGCAAGTGTGGGCCCCTTACTGAATGAGGGAGGCAACCTAGTGACAGAGGATGTGGAAAAAGCTAATGTACTCGATGCTTTTTTGCCTCTGTCTTCACGAACAAGGTCAGCTCCCAGACTGCTGCACTGGGCAGCACAGCATGGGGAGGAGGTGGCCAGCCCTCTGTGAAGGAAGAAATGGTTCGAGACTATTTAGAAAAACTGGACGTGCACAAGTCCCTGGGGCCGGATGCGTTGCATCCAAGAGTGCTAAAGGAGTTGGCGGATGTGATTGCAGAGCCATTGGCCATTATCTTTGAAAACTCATGGTGATTGGGGGAAGTCCCGGATGACTGGAAAAAGGCTAATGTAGTGCCCATCTTTAAAAAAGGGAAGGAGGAGGATCCTAGGAACTACAGACCAGTCAGCCTCACCTCAGTCCCTGGAAAAATCATGGAGCATGTCCTCAAGGAATTAATTCTGAAGCACTTAGAGGAGAGGAAAGTGATCAGGAACAGTCAGCGTGGATTCACCAAGGGAAAGTCATGCTTGACTAACCTAATTGCCTTCTATGATGAGATAACTAGTTCTGTGGATGAAGGGAAAGCAGTGGACGTGTTATTCCTCAACTTTAGAAAAGCTTTTGACACGGTCTCCCACAGTATTCTTGTCAGCAAGTTAAAGAAGTATGGGCTGGATGGATGCACTACAAGGTGGGTAGAAAGTTGGCTAGATTGTCGGGCTCAACGGGTAGTGATCAATGGCTCCATGTCTAGTTGGCAGCTGGTATCTAGCGGAATGCCCCAAGGGTCAGTCCTGGGGCCGGTTTTGTTCAATATCTTCATTAATGATCTGGAGGATGGTGTGGATTGCACCCTCAGCAAGTTTGCGGATGACACTAAACTGGGAGGAGTGGTAGATACGCTGGAGGGTAGGGATAGGATACAGAGGGACCTAGAAAAATTGGAGGATTGGGCCAAAAGAAATCTGATGAGGTTCAACAAGGACAAGTGCAGAGTCCTGCACTTATGACGGAAGAATCCAATGCACCGCTACAAACTAGGGACCGAATGGCTAGGCAGCAGTTCTGCAGAGAAGGACCTAGGGGTGACAGTGGACGAGAAGCTGGATATGAGTCAACAGTGTGCCCTTGTTGCCAAGAGGGCCAATGGCATTTTGGGATGTATAAGTAGGGGCATTGCCAGCAGATCGAGGGACGTGATCATTTCCCTCTATTCGACATTGGTGAGGCCTCATCTGGAGTACTGTGTCCAGTTTTGGGCCCCACACTACAAGAAGGATGTGGAGAAATTGGAGAGAGTCCAGCGAAGGGCAACAAAAATGATTAGGGGTCTGGAACACATGACTTATGAGAAGAGGCTGAGGGAACTGGGATTGTTTAGTCTGCGGAAGAGAAGAATGAGGGGGGATTTGATAGCTGCTTTTAACTACCTTAAAGGTGGATCCAAAGAGGATGGATCTAGACTATTCTCAGTGATAGCAGATGACAGGACAAGGAGTAATGGTCTCAAGTTGCAGTGGGGGAAATTTAGGTTGGATATTAGGAAAAACTTTTTCACTAGGAGGGTGGTGAAACACTGGAATGCATTACCTAAGGAGGTGGTGGAATCCCCTTCCTTAGAAGTTTTTAAGGTCAGGCTTGACAAAGCCCTGGCTGGGATGATTTAGTTGGGGATTGGTCCTGCTCTGGGCAGGGGGTTGGACTAGATGACCTCCAGAGGTCCCTTCCAACTCTGATATTCTATGATTCTATGAATCTAATGTCCAAGTGACACTGCAGTGTTCTGGGATATTACCCTTTTCTACAGTAGTGCATCTCTGTGAGACAGTCTGGTCCAAATCCAGTCCTGGCAGAAATGGATACAATTCCTGTTCATCTCGGTAGGAGATGCACCTACTTGCTCCCGATCTCAGCGGGATCTCATGTGTTTACCCAAGCTAGGCTAGTCTGGCTCCTTTTAGCTTCTTCAGCAGGTATGGTTGTGAAACTGTTTCCCCCTTGTCCAAAAGGACTCTCTCATCGTCTCCCTTGTTCACACTGTAGAATCTCCTTCTAACATTATAGCTGCTTTAACCTCATGACCTGTGGTGTGAGGTCAGCCAGGCATTAATCAGTTCACGGCCACTCTCAGTCTTCCAGAGCACTGTGAACAAAGGATGGTGGAAGCACCACTCACAAGTAGTCACAAGCCTGTCAAGCCACAGATGTAGCCATGTGATCAGCTAGTTGGCTTGTCCCCCAGGCTGGACTTTCAGCAGTGGCTCAGAGACCTGAGTGCTGGATCACCAGTGAAGCCACTAGGAGGTACCACACAGAAAGCAGCATAAGTGTCTTTCAGCTTCACTTGGAAGGTTTGCATTAACACACTTCCCTCTAATCTGGTAGGGCAACAGCATCACAGATAGACACACAGGTCTAGTAGGCAGCCCAACACAATGCTGTGATCTCCAAGTCAGAGATAAGTTAATATGCTTTGGAGCCTACTGAGCGTCTACAGTGAGACACCTGCACTGAGTTTTCACGAGGGATCCACAGGTCCCATTGCGGTCAGCACCTCTGAAAAACCAGGACACTTATTTTTGTGCGCCCAGGTTTTAAAATGTTGGCTGAAGCCTTTAAAGAAAGAAAAGCGCAGAAATGGGAGAGGGAAGCACAATGCTGAGCTGGTTATAAAATCATAAAGGTTCACATTTATTTATTTATTTTGATAAAGAACTAAACCTCTTTTGGAATAGTCCAGCTGCAGATGGCAGCAGAATTGAGGCTTTCAGGGGTCTTTCACTTCTGCAGGCAAAAATCCTTCACCTGTAGGAGAAGGGGATTGCCCACTTTAGTTCCCCAATGGGGCAGTGTCCTAGGACCACCACTCCCCCACACACCTGAACGTTAGAGACATCCACCTCAATTTTGGTTTGAAATCCCTATGCTGGCAGCAGTCAGAGAGAGGGTGACCCTTCCTCTTTACTTTGGTTGCTTTACCTGATCATCTTTCAAGAAGTCATTCCAAGTTGGAGGTGTCTGAGATATTAGAGGTGCATCAGCAATGAAGTGTGTCCCAAGCCAGTGTGATCATTAGAGGTTTAAGAGCCACAATGGCCAGCTGGGTCCAGTATAGCTTACAGCATATTCCCATTTGTTACTATTTAATTGCACATAATACTTGTTCATTAATTTTCAGTGGAGCTAGCTAGGAATCAGAAAGCATGATTAGCACTGAACCAGGGATTACTCACATGTGAGGATTATTCTTTAATTTTATTACCCTATTGCACCTCAGGCCAAGAGCAGTTTGCTGTATCTCCACACGTTTTGGCTAGAGGGCAGTAGAAACTGTTACTTCAGCCAGGACCTGCTGGTCCTGCTTTAATATTGTTGTTTTTAGGCTGTCAGTGAAGGCCCGGAAGAACATTACACTGTTCATTAGGTAACACCTTTCTGCTGTGAAAATCTTGCTCAGTAAGAAGTGAAGTAGCAGTGGAAATGGAGATTAGAAAAATATATGTGATTTCAGAGGGAATTAGCATGGAGTGAATTAAACAGGGGAAAGGAGAGTAAGAGAAGAGGAAAACAAGAGAAAATGATAAAGAAGCAATTGTGTCTAATTTGTAAACACCATTAGTCAAAATCCTTTGAGATGGGCCCCCAGAGGTGATGACCGTAATAATAGTGAAGGTGTAGTCAATCCCAATAGTAATAAAGTGTCCCCACCAATGTTCCCTCTAATTTTTGACAGGCCGTGTGCGCAAAAAATGTCTTCTGTGCAAATTTTTGACAGGCTGTGTGCGCAAAAAAATTCTGTGCAAATTGTGCTTCTGTGCAAATTTTTGTGTGCATGGTGTTTCGCCATGTGACCGGGGTTTAGGGTCTGTGAGCACACGTGCACAGCTTAGAGGGAACATTGGTCCCTAAATTCTTCAATCTTAATTTCAGTTCAACAGGTTTTTCACTATTGATTGCTTTTGTACATCCCCCTCCAAACCATCTGTACCCCAAACATTGCAATGGTTGGTGAGTGCATGAGAACCTGAAAGAAGAGCTGACTAGACAAGTTCCGCTGTTCAAGCTGGGAGAAGTACAAAAGGTAAGTAAATGAACTGTATAACGGTGGAAGAGAATAGGAAATTCACAATTCATTGTCAGTATTCTGTGGTATTATTGCTAACTTGGATAATAAGAGACTTTGATCATTTTTAATTATATGAGCCAAATTGGAGGTCTTTGAGTAAAAAAAGGAAGGGGTCTCTTGTGTCTTAAACAATGGATTGGGGTCAGAAGATTGTGGTTCAATTCCGAGCTCTATCACTAACTTTCTGTGTGCCCTTAGGCAAGTCACTTACTCTCTGTGTGTCTCTGGTTCCCCATCTGATTAAAAAAGGGATAATATCCTTCATTCAATCTTTTGGTGCTCCAGGTCCCCATCTATAAAGTGGAGTTAATAATATCTCCTTTCTCCTACCTTTTATCTGTTTTTTTCTATTGAGAGTTTCGGCTTCTTGAGGCCTTTTATTATGTGTATGCGTGATGGGGTGGAGTAGGCCCGGAGGCCCCTTGCTGAAGGCCTCAATGTCCTGCCACACTCATCCCAGGAAATCAGCAGTGGAGCTAAATCCTCCAAGCAGCCTATAGAGACTGCACAGGAAGCAGCCAATCAGGGAGAGGCAGCAAGGGGCTAGCCAATCAGAGTGTTGCAGGCTAGTATAAAAGGAGCTTTAGTGCAAACCCCAGTCAGTTCTTTGCTGGAGCCAGAGGAGTATTGCTGGTACTCCTGGTTGGCAAAAGGGAACTGCAGCACTATGGACAGCTCAGTACTGGCAGGGAGTGAGAAAGAGCTCCTCGCTGGTTGGCTGGGCCTGAACATAGAGAAGCCTTGAGGTAAGAGTGAAGCTTTGGTGATGGCTGGGGCTGTGGGGAAGTGGCCTAGGGGACTGAAAGCAGTTTTGTTAAAGGGATATGGGAGGGTGAGTGGCTGCTATTCTTAGGGTCCTTAGGCTGGGACCCAGAGCAGTGGGTGGGCCTGGAATCCCCCCCTCCCCCCGCGCCCAACCAATAGTCCACTGGAGAAGTGTCCTATAATTATTAGAGCATAAGCTTTCGTAGCCCACAAAAGCTTATGCTCTAATAAATTTGTTAGTCTCTAAGGTGCCACAAGTACTCCTGGTCTTTTTGCGGATATAGACTAACACGGCTGCAACTCTGAAACCTGTCCTATAATTGGACCGCATTAAGCCCCCAGCAGGGGATCTGAATTACTTAGTGGCCCAGCTGGGTCTAGGGCAAAACCATTGTCTCCAGGGAGGAAGCCCTGGGTTACAGCCTGATACCAAGGCAGGGACTGTTTAAAAACTGCAGCCACACCTGACCAGAAGGGGTGCTTGGGAGATGTGTGTGCCATGCTGTTACATTATGTACAGTGGCTAGCACTATGGGGCCACAATCTTGGTTGTGATCTGAAGGTGCTACTGTACTATTATAGTAAGTGTAACTCAGTGAGGACTTTTGAAATTGTACTTTTTGTTTTTAACTTGACACCATCCCTTTTATGTCTAAGATAGCGAATGTGTGAGATGCTGGAGGACTGAGCATGGTCCATGCTTTCAGGTAGAAGGAGGCTAAAAGGCTGCTAGGGAGTGGGAAGGAGGGTGTCTATATGCCACTGGCCATGATTTGTTTCTGTTGGGCCTCCTGGCTTCCTGGGAAGTAGTGGGGATATGATGGGGTCCTGTCCATAAGCACTATTGGCATGACATTGATTTGAAAGGTCTTTCTTCTTTAGTGTCTGATACCCAATAAGGACTTATTTAGAAGCGTTTGATCAGGTAACAAGTATGTTTTCAAGCCATAATCCCATGACATTTATTAGGCACGTGACTATGGCTTGAAAACATATTTTTATCTGCACTCCCTGAGTGAAAGATCACACTTTGTCATACAACTGTCTGATTTAGCACTGTGAATAACATGCTGTCAATTGGATCCCTTGAAACATTTGCTTGTCAAGTACTTTTCATTCGGTTGTCTGATTTCCTTCAAATGTCACTGATTACCCAGCCTGAGCCCATTTTATGGGGCCTAAAAGAAGAGGTTCCATACCCAAATTTAGAATCTGTGAGCGAGGTATATGGATGGACATAGAAGACTAGAACAAAACAGGTGCCCCCTTTAGAATCATTTGGTTAGCTAGGGTCCTAATGAACCTTGAGCAGAGCCCTTTGGAGCCTCTGTATTAGGCTGAGAATGTGTTGCATATTTTGCTGCAGCTTTTGATAAGCCAAAGTGATCAAGTGTGTGTTGTGAATTAAGATCTCTGCAACTGGAGTGCTTCCTGGAGAAGGCTGGGGATAAAGGTCATCCAGAGACACACTGAAACCACCAGTAGACCTTTAAATAATACAGATGTCAGACAAAATTGTGCTGTAGCTTGCCTTTAACCTATGCTCCCTAAACGTTTACTTCTAATTTAATTTTCTTAACTGCATTACAGTGTACTTCGTAATTACAGCAGGGAAACACTTGAGTTGTAATATATATATATATATATTAATCTTAAATTATTCTGGTAGGCTCTGTACCAGCTAACTCTCCTGGCCTAATTTTATACTAGCTTTATGTAAGTGAGTACAAGCTGTTTGGCAAACCCTTTAACAAATCCTTCAACTGATGGAAAACTAAAACTGCAAGGGTGAGATTAGGAGACCCTTAATCACATTGAGGATCACTTTACCCCTTGAGTAGTGCCATTGAAATCAATGGGACAACTTGCAGATGCCACTCAGTATGAGTAAGGGTGTTAAGAGCCGATGTAAAGAGGAAGCCATTTATAGTGCACAAGTTTTACTGGTCCTACAAAACTCAGCAACTATGCCACATTGTTAGTTTCATAGGCATGGGAAGTAGAGGTGCGGGGGTTGCTACAGCACCCCCAGGTTTTGCACCCAGTGCCCCAGCTGCTGGCCCCTGCCCCCACCCAGCTGCCTGCTCTGCACGTGGGGTCCTGCCTGGCTGCTGGCCGCAGGCCTGGGGTTTCCACTGCCAGCCCTGGGGTCCTGCCCAGCTGCTAGTCCTGCATGCAGGGTTCCGGCCGCTGACCCCACACCTGGGGCTCCACACCCACCCCCAGCTGTGGCCCCAGGTGGGCTGGGCACTGGCTACTGCAAATCCACTTTATATCTGTGGATAGCTGCATCTGCGGACATAAATTTTGTATCCGCGCAGGGCTCTGCTTGTTGGGCAGAGTGGATGCAGCATGTTACAGGAGAGAGACATACCATGTTCTCTCATGGAGACTTACTTGTCTTCCTCCTTCCTTTTGCTGCTTTTCCTTCATTTAAAATAAAAGCCATTCAAAGTGGAAAGGACATAAGTTTGCTCTTTGTTTCTGGATGTGCATAGCAGTGGAGATTGTTAAAGGAATTCACAAAGCACAGTTCAGGGCAATTACTGCACTGGCTAAAAGATGCCTGATCAGTAGCAACCACTGCACAACAGGAAAAACATCTACAATTTACAATGTGTGGGGCCACGGACACTAAGATATATTAACAAGTGCTTCACGTAACCCCAGCCTCTTCCAATTGTGAC
Source organism: Lepidochelys kempii (assembly GCF_965140285.1). Taxonomy (NCBI): domain Eukaryota; kingdom Metazoa; phylum Chordata; order Testudines; family Cheloniidae; genus Lepidochelys; species Lepidochelys kempii. Next base: position 160,710,555 of record NC_136382.1, read on the forward strand.
AAAACTCAATGAGTTTCTGACTTCTTCCTCAGATATGCCCTCAAAGAGCTCGGCACACAAAGAATCCCTTTATGTAAGCTCCAGGTCCCCTGATGACTATAGTTCCCAGATCATTCTAACAATCCCTTCCCTAGAGTGCACCTGTCTTTAGATAGCGATGCGCCTACTTATAAAAGACTTTAGCTAAGAACATTAATGTGGAATGAACAAAAGCCCTTTGGAATTTTAAATACAGATCCCAATAGAGCTCAGTCCAGAATGGGAGAGTGGCTGGGCACCCAAAGGAACAAAGCCCTTTTGCTTTAACCATGTATTTATTCAAGATGGTGGTTGTTCAGGTTTTGGTCCTAGGCTTACCTTTCATTCTGCCCCTTAATGATGGTCTTGTCACCGCAAGGCCTGGCTTCAGTGTGAATGTTTATTTGCATCATCTATTTTAGTGACTCGTATTTGTTAGATGTGTTTGCTTTCAAATTGAATGTGATGTGCCCCAGGTGCTACAGCCAGGGGTACTGCACAAGCAATAAAAGCTTGGAATTGCCTTCTGTACAGGATGATAATAACGTGTGTGAAATGGTAGCAGGCTCCATCTGAGCCCCCAAAACCACTTATTATTGTTTGCCCTGTATGTCTCCTTCTATATGGTGCTGATGAGAATGCATTAGGTCCTAGTATACCATTCTAACAGCATGGATGGGAAACAGGAAGGATTGTTGTATAGTTGGGCATTGGACTTGGATTTGTAGAGCTCTGGGTTCAATTCCCAGCTGTGTCACAAACTCCTGGTGCGTGTCCTTTGGCATGTCATCTCTCTATGCCTGATAGACTTTAAGGCCAGAAGGGACCATCATGATCATCTGGTCTGACTTCCTGCACATCACAGGCCACAGAACCTCACACCCACTCCTGTGATAGGCCCATAATGTCTGGCTGTGTTACTGAAGTCTGCAAATCTTGTTTTAAAGACTTAATGTTACAGAGACTCTACCATTTACTCTAGTTCAGGGGTTCTCAAATTGGTTGAATCCCCTTGGAGTCATGAGGTTATTACATGGGGGCGGGGGGTCATGAGCTATCAGTCTCCACTCCAAACCCTGCTTTGCCTCCAGCATTTATAATGGTGTTAAATATGTGTTTTTGATTTACAAGGGGGGTTGTATTCAGAGGCTTGCTATGTGAAAGGGGTCACCAGTACAAAACTTTGAGAACCACTGCTCTAGTTCAAACCAGCAAATGACCCATGCCCCAGGCAGTTGAAGGCGCAACCTCCCCAGGGTCTCTTTGCCAATCTGCCCTGGGGATAAATTCCTTCCTGACCCCAAATATGGCAATCAGTTAGACCCTGCAAATGTGGGCAAGACCTACCAGCCAGACGCCTGGGAAAGAATTCTCTGTAGTAACTCAGAGCCTCCCCATCCAGTGTCCCATCTGCAGCTATTGGAAATATTTGGTAACAGCAGTCACAGATTGCCTAGTGTGGCACATGGACCATCTCATCATACCACCCGCTCCATAAACTTATCAAGGTTTAGTCTTGAAACTAGTTAGGTTTCTTGTCCCCACACTGCTCCCTCTGTAAGGCTGTTCCAGAACTTCACTCCATTCCCTATATGTGAGATGGAGATAATACTTCCTTTCTTCCCAGTGTGTCTTGTCTATTTAAACTGTAGGCAGGGATGGTCTCTTATGATGTATTTCTACAGTGTCTAGCCCAATGGGGCCCTGAGTTTGGGAGGAGCCTCTAGGTGCTACTATAATACAAATGAAAAGCAAAGAATGATTTTCACGCCCTCAGATGGAAAGAACGAGCCTCCCAAACATTGATGGAAAAAATGAAGTTCTGCTCTTAAAGTGAATCTGTAACAACAGCATGGTGGGGTCCCACATTTGTTGCTTCTCATGATATCCATATGAAATGTGCTCAGTTTGCAAGTAAAAGGATGTATTAACTTTATCGCTACCAGCGCTGCAAACACATCCTGGTATCTGAGAGCAAGGCTGGGTTTTTCTCCATCACCATTAATAAAGGATCCACCAGGTAAATTAGGCCATGAGTTACACCTGTGCAATCCCATTGTCTTCACATTATACCCTGAGATGGGGTAGTGTGCCATTGATAGCAATAGTACCTAGTGGTCAGCCCACCCTACCATCTGGCTTGGACTCTTCTGAACCCTTAAAGGGCCAGTAGAAATATATAGAAACCTAAGGGTCCGTGGAATGAATGGGAATTGGGGAAGGAATCTGGAGACTACCTTTTAAGGCCTGAAACCTTACAGAGGAGGCAGGGCAAGGCTCCCCCCTTGCCCAACCCGTTGGGCGAAGCTGTGCAGCATAAGGCTGCCTTCCTCCTCCCTCATGGCAGGCAGACGCTGCCAGAAGGCTGGCCTGCTGAACTCTCCAGATTGGAAAGCTAATTGGGAATGGGGGACAGTTGAAGGAAGCTGGTGAAGCCTTGCAGGTGACTCCTCTAAGGCAAGAGGCCAGAGATCTGAACCCCAGCTCCAGAGAGAGGGCTGAAGGGGAACTCCTGTTGGGAGGAGGAGGGTAATATTGGCTACCCTAAGGCAGAGTGACTGTCAGGTGTAACCAGTCCCAGAGAGAGGGCTCAGAGGGAGCTTCTGCTCAAAGGAGAGAGAGAAGGACTGATCTAAGGGAAGGGGCAGAGAAAATGGTAGCAGTACAATCCCACTGCTGCAGGGAAGAGCCAAGGTCAGCTTTTAGGAAACCTCTGTAGCTGGCCCCAGGAAATGCTGTGGGGAACGACCAAAGTCAAGGTGGGTGAGGAATCGGACCCTGCAGATCTTATGACGATATTAGTGAGTGAGATAAAGGTAAGAGTGTGTGATGTTGCACCCCATAAGGCTTTATGGAAATATGCTTATGAATGTAAATATGACATAACTGGAATATGTTTTATGCTACATATGCCATGTGACGTCTACGTAAAGGGTTATGATCTACTGAATCTATTCATCCTATTAGTATGCATTTATCGTTTTTGTATTTGAAATTATGAATATTGGCTGTGTACTTGCTTGGTGTGTGTGGTGTTTTTTTGTTTAAAGTAGCCTTAGTAAGGCATTTGGTCAGCTTCTTTAGAGAGGAATGTACAAGTTAAGTGTTTCTTGATTGGGCACTTAAGCTGACAGTAGACCTTGATAGATGCCAATCCACATCTGAGCTTTCCTGGCTATGTGGCTTGGCCTGTAAAGTTCTGAGTCATGCATGGACATGTGACTTGCCCATGTGACTCCAATACTCCATTTTGTTGCTGTAATTCTGCAGAGGTAGAGGGAAGGGTTTAGACCCACAAGGAGAAACTATATAAAGCCTTGGGAGACCCCTCCATTTTTGTCTTCAGCTGCCTTAAGAGACCCTCTCCACCCCGCAAAGGATACCTGAAAGAAACTGGAACAAATGACAGTAAGCTCGGGGTGATTGCTGGACCTGGACTAGAAGGAGACTAGTCTGTAAAAGAAGGTTACTGGAACATCTGAGGGTGAGGCTTCATCTGTAATCACTTTTTTTAACCTATTAATTAACCCAGAGTATATATTAATACCTGGGGGGCAAACAGCTGTGCATACCTCTCTATTCATGTTATAGAGGGCAGACAATTTGAGTTTACTCTGTGTAAGCTTTAAAATGGCTTTATTTGGGGTTTGGCCCCCATTGGGAGCTGGGCATCTGAGTGTTAGACAAGAATACTTCTTGAGCTTTTTTTTTTTTTTCAGTTAAGCCTGCAGCTGTTGGGGGACATGGTTCAGACTTGGGTCTGGGTTTGCAGTAGATAAGCGTGTCTGGCTCAAGCAAGGCAGGGCACTAAGTCCTAAGCTGCCAGGGAAACAGGCTCAGGGGTAGTCTCAGCACATCAGGTGGCAGTCCCCAAGGGGGTTTCTGTGATCCAGCCTGTCACAGAGCAGCCCAGGGAAAATGCTGAGGCATTGACAGAACAGGTCTTAGCCACCTAAACAGGGTCTCTGGGTTGGAAGCCAGAGGAGAAGGTGGGTCTTCCCCAGAGGTGAAAGTGGACTAGTACGGCATACCGGCAAGAGCCGGTACACAGTCGACCATACTGGCAGGGGGCAGCTTCCCCAGGCCCACGGTTTAAAGGGCCCAGGGCTCCCGTCAGTGGCTGGAGCCCCAGGCCTTTTAAATCACCGCTGGAGCCCCGGGGTAGCAGAGGTGGCCTGGGGCTCTGGCCACCACTACCACAGTGGAGCCCCAGGCCCTTTAAATCGCCGCCGGATCCCCAGGGCTCCTGGCCGCCGCTGCTACCCCCTGGCTCCAGCAGCAGGGCTCTGGTGGTGATTTAAAGGGCCCAGGGCTCTGGCCACCGCTACCGCAGTGGAGCCCCAAGCCCTTTAAATCTCAATTTAAAGGGCCTGGGAATTTAAAGGCCCTGCCTCTTTCAGTTGAGGCCCCGCCCCTTGCTCAGGACTCCAGCGTACCGGTAAGTCCTTTAAGTTACTTTCACCCCTGGTCTTCCCCTGCCTCTCCCGAGACCAGGAGGGGAAGCATGAATGTCAAGAATAAAAAGCCAAGAATGACAAATGTCAGAGACTGAGAGCCAGGCCTGGAAGTTGTTAGATTTTGAGTTTATTTTCTGGACCTCTCTGTTAATCTCCAGCAGGGGGCATGGACTGAGTGGTGACTTGGCGTGAGGGCTAGGCCATGTACAACACTTGACACCAGAATGACCACAGGCGGTGCTTGACCAGAAAAAGCCTGGCAACACCAAACCCAGGCACAGGAGGTACTCTGGAGGTGAGAGGCTTGGTGACTTCCCCTCAGGGACACCTTCAATGCAAATGATTTGGAGCTTATTAAATGATTCTGCTGCTAGAAGGGATAGATGGTGACTCACTGTTGCTTAGCTGGGCTGGCCCTGCAGGGCTCATAGGAGTAAAAAGCAGCAAAAGTGGACTTTTGTCACTAGAGTCAGCTATAGGGCTTGAATACAAGCAGCTGATCTGCTAGGTTAGATGGTGCCATTTTCCCACTTCAGAATAGAAGCACACTTTTAGGCCTTCTTAGCAAGGTTGTTGTGGGGCTAGATGAGAGAGAGAAGCATTTTGCTTGGATGTAAAAGTGGATAACTAGAGCGATTACAGTACATGGATAATTCAGTGCACAGCCTGGCTCAGAATGGCGATTGGGCTAAAGGGCAATGAGCCATGATACTGATGGGGCTTCTGGGGAAATAATTGCCTCATTCAGCTGAATGAGGCAATAACCCCAGACTGCTGTTGAGAATGGCGCCTAAAATCAGGATTGTTCAGAATGGGCTTCTCCACAGAAGGCGTAATTCAGTTTGAGAGATTGTATTCGAGTCAGGCCACCATTAGAAGTCAACAGGAGTAGGGCCTGAGTAACGCCCCAGGGTGAACTGGTGACCGCTCTCCTTGTCAATGAGGTGGAGGGTTGTAGAACCCCACATGAGAGGTCCCAGAGGATGTATGCCACAGGGGGAAGCACTCCGCACCACACCCTGAGGAAGAAAATGGATTCAGCACACAACCCCAGCAGACTTCAGGGAGCAGGAGTCCAGCCCTTTGTCTCCTTTGCTGTGGCACCATCTCCCAGCTCCTTGGCAGTTCCCGTCCACTGTAGCTGTCCTGCCGGGAGCTTCCTAGCCAATGCCTACCCAGTGGAACTTCCTGGAAAACTGCAGGGTGGAGCAGCTCAGCAGAAAGCTAATACAGAGTACAGAGAGCCACTGTTGCAGAAACAGCTTTCCTCCCTTTCCTTTGCAGGGGGAGGGGAAGATCCATGTGAGGAAGGTGCTCATGGCATATCCAGGCCCTAAGTAAAAGCTCTGGATCTGTCCCTATACACATCTGAATGTGATGATGGCAAAATGTTTATCCTGGAAAATAAACAGAAGTATCCTAATCAGTGACTTGAGCCCTACAAGTCCAGCATTTCATACACTCACAACTTCTTAGGAAGTCGCTTACTCGCTTGCTTGCTTGTTTATTACACACTGAGTGGACTCTGACCCAGACCTCAAAAGACTGGGTTTGGTATAATTTTAATGGCATTCCGAGCAGTTGCAAATGTCTTTTACTGTGTTTCAGCAGCTGAAACTGATTAATACTGTTCACAGCTGGTAATAATTTACTGGTGATCAAAGGTCAGCTCAGTCATTTTTTCTGTAGGGGGCAGAAGCCAAGTGAGCAAATAACAAAGAAGTAGGGAGAGAGGTAGACACTATTAATATGTCACATTTGGCTTACACATACCTGCTATTTAACTACAGTCCTCTTCTGTCTCGCACCCTGAGGCAGCAGAAAACTAATAGGCCTGTCATCTGGGGAGATAACACAACATTGATCATTACAACTTCACTAAATAAGTAATTTGAAATTAATTATATTGCACCCTAGTAAGATTAGCTCTGGTTGACTCTTTACTCCTTGTAGATGATCATGTCAGGGTTGAATACAGTAGTTCTAACCTTGTGCCAGCTTGCAGACGTGCAGCATATAACTAGGGTAGGAAATGGATGAACACTGAGTCCGTGCATATCGTACCACCGTGTCACGCTGCAAAGTGCAGTATCTACTGCCCAGAGTGGAGAGAATTTAAAACCCTGGCACCTCTGCAAACTGGCTGAAATCTAGGCAATGATGCCAGTTTATCTAGAGGTCTGAAGGATGATTTAGAGGCAGCATAATCCAAATACAACTCCAGAGTTTGCTACATCCCTATTCTATGGGTAGGTGGACTCAGCCCCTGTGAGAAGTCTGGGGTCTCTTTAATCATGTCTGAGCAGCCCATGCGTGCTGGGGGGAAGAATGGCTCCAGAGGGAGGAGGCCACAGTGCTGAGGCTGGAAGTGGTCTAAAGGGGTGGAAACGAAGTAGCAAAAGCAGATCTTGGAAGGCGCCATGCCATCCCCCACCAGTGTGCTGCAAATGGCAAGTTAACTCTAAATCCACCATTTCTACTTCAGAGCTATAGAGTCACATGTGACTGTCCAAGACCCTAAATGTGGCTATCATAGCATCCATAGGTCTGATCAGAACTCTTCTCACTCTGCCCAGAAGAAGACCAGGACACCAGTCACTGCAGAGCTCCCTTAAATATGTGAGAATGCAGAGCAAATTGGACGGCCTCTGGCTAAGGCTTCCATCCAAGAAGAGGGGTGGAGGGGAGCAATGCCTTACCATATGCATCCTTGAAGGGAACAAGAGGCAGAGAAGAAATGTACTGACTGGAGTTTCAGAGGGTCCCAAACAACCTCAGCTTGGTATTCCAGTTCTGCTGGGTGATGGCTTCGTTACTGTTGCATCAGTAGATTATAACATTGAGTCAAGGTGATGCAGAGTCAGAACACCTTACTGCAACGACTCTGTGTCTCTCTGCAAGCACGTTCAGCAATGATATGGCCCAGCAGCTGTTCAAGGCTGGGCACCTCTGCTCTAAACAATAGTGAGAAACTGCTGAGCACAGGCATGTTCTAAAGGATGCTTTCAGATTTGTTCTTTTACCCTGCGGCTATATGGTGCAAGCACTGCTCTGGCTGCAAGCAATGCTTCCGCTTTTCTCGCTGGGAGCTGCTGTAGAACTTGCAATATTGCTGAGATAAACGCCTGACCTGATGTGCTTGAACGGTCTCCTCTCCACTTCAGCTGTTACAGAGGGCAACATTTCCCTTTTGGATATTCTCCTAGGGAGTCTGTCCTGCCTAACTGAGCCCTACTTTCTTGTCCTCCCTCTCTGTCCTTTTGGGAGGTGGGAAGGTGTTAAACACTGAGCCAGCAGGGGAGGGGAGGGGGAAAAAAGACCTTGTCCACAAAGATGCAGCTTGAACTCCAGCTACTTTAATAAACTTTAGCAAAGCCTTTGATACTGTCTCACATGACCTTCCCATAAACAAACTAGGGAAATGCAACCTAGATAGAGCTACTATAAGGTGGGTGCAAAACTGGTGGGAAAACTGTTCCCAGAGAGTAGTTATCAGTGTTATCACAGTCATGCTGAAAGGGCATATAGAGTGGGGTCCTGCAGGGATCAGTTCTGGGTCCAGTTCTATTCATCAATGGTTTAGATAATGGCATAGAGAGTACATGAAAGTTTGCGGACGATACCAAGCTGGGAGGGGTTGCAAGTCCTTTGGAGGATAGGATTAAAATTCAGAATGTCTGGAGAAATGGTCTGAAGTATATAGGATGAAATTCAATAAGGACAAATGGAAAGTGTTCGTTCCTAAGTAGACTAATCAGTTGCACACCCAAAAAATGGGGAAATGACTGCCTAGGAAGGAGTACTGCGGAAAGAGGTCTGGGGGTCATAATGGACCACAAGCTAAATATGAGTCAACAGTGTAATGCTGTTGCAAAAAAAAAAAAGTGAACATCCTTCTGGGCTGTTCTAGTAGGAGTGTTGTAAGCAAGACATGAGAAGTAATTCTTCCTCTCTCCTCTGCGCTGATTAGGCCTCAACTGGAGTATTGTGTCCAGTTCTGGGCACCACATTTCAGGAAGGATGTGGACAGATTGGAGAGAGTCCAGAGAAGAGCGGCATCGTTAAAGGTCTAGAAAACATGACCTATGAGGGAAGATTGAAAAAATTGGTTTTGTTTAGTCTGGAAAAGAGAAGATTGAGAGGGGACATGATACGTTTTCAAGTTTGTAAAAGGTTAGAATGAGGAAGAAAAATTGTTTTTCTTAACTTCTGAGGATAGGACAGGAAGCAATGGGCTTAAATTGCAGCAAGGGAAGTCTAGGTTGGACATTAGGAAAAAAAATCCCAACTGTCAGGGTAGTTAAGCACTGGAATAAATTGCCTTGGGAGGTTGTAGAATCTCCATCATTGGACATTTTTAAGAACAGGTTAGACAAACACCTGTCAGGAATGGTCTAGATAATGCTTAGTCCTGCCACAAGAGCAGAGGACTGGACTAGATGATCTCTCGAGGTCCCTTCCAGTTCTATGATTTCTATAAAACCATTTATAGATGGGCTTTTCCAAGCAGCCCATGGGATTTATCAGAGGTGGGAGGAAATGAGGTGGGGGAAGCAGACTTGACACATTGCAACTAGATCTGGGCCCAAGACTCTGGATACAAACACCCTAGATTCAAGGGCCTGGACCCAAACTTTATGCTTGGTTCTTGTCTCTAATTAGGCAAATCAAAATGCCAAATCTGAAGAGCTGAGACTCCCAGCATAGAAAAAATTCCAGGCTGGATCCAGTCTTCGCAGCTGGGGTCCTCAAACTTGTTCTTGGTTTCTCCTCAAACATCCATATTGACAGCCCTCTGCTAAGCTGGAAGTAGAGTTGTTACTAGAATGGGGTTCTAGAATGGACACTGAAATGATGACTCCATGCTGCAGCAAGCGTTACTGAAGCAGCTGATACTGTCCCTGCTACAGCAGAGAGCCTCTGATATTTGAGTGGGGCTATAGGTTCACATATGGCTACTGAGCTGATTGGGGGAGAGGGAATGCTGCTAAAGAGCAAAACGTTTTGGGTGTTGTGCTTATTGGAGGGTTTAGTGGGAGATTATTAGTGCCATATGATAGGAACTGTGCCTAACGAGATCCCTCTCTCAAGAGCTCACAAGTCTTAAAGGCCTGAGTGAGAACACTAGTGCTCAATGCACTATATAGACCAGCATATGGTCATGAAGAGAAAGATGGCCTTGGAGTTAAGGCACTAGACTAGGTGTCGAGATGTAGCAGTGAGGAGGTTTAGGTTCAGTTCTCCTCTTTGCACAGGCTTCGTATGTGAGTCTGGCCAGGTCACTTAGGCCCAGATTTTTAAAGCTATTTAGGTGTCCCTGCTCTCAGAGTTTCTACACTTAACTGATTCAGGAGCCTCAGTCTCTCTTTCAAAAGGGATTTAGTCACTTAAGAGACAATCCCATTGACAGTCAAATCTGGGCCTTAATCTGTGGGCCCCCCTCAGTAAAATGGCAATAATAATATTCCCTTTCACCCGCTCTTCCCTTTCTTGTCTTTTTTTAGTTTGTAAGCTCTGCAGAACAGGGACTGTCTCTTCCTACATGCATGGCCCGTACTATATCCAAAGTGGCCTCTAGGCATGGCTCTAATACAGATAATAGCTGGAATTCATGCACGTGTTCAGTTTTCAAGAGTACATAAAACAGAGCAAGGAAGAGGGAGGAGAGCTTAGGACACATTAATTGGGAGGCTGTTCCAGGTGTATAGGGCAACCTGAAAAAGGCCTGGAGTGGGTGAAGAAGATAATGGTACTACTGTTTAGCTGTTTTATAGCACTTAACATTTAAATATCTCCACATGCTTTACAAACTGGGCAATTCTCATTGCTCCCATTTTACATACATGGAAATTGAAATGGAGAGGTGAAGTAACTTTCTCAAGGTTGCACAGCAAGTCTGTGTCTGGGTCAGGACTAGAGCCATGGGAATCTCTGCTTTGGTCCCCTGTACACCTGGTAAAGGAGTCGGAGTGACATAAAGGGGCTCTAAAAGCCCCAGATCTGACCCAGGTTGAAGTTCTCTGGTGCTAGAACTTCCTGTGGCTGGCTTCTGAAAACCCCTCATAAGTCCCAGGAGCAGGGGCATCTTGGGGATGAGGCTGGGGATGGAAGGGGTGTGCTGGGGGGGGGGCGGGGGGAGGGAAATGTGATGTAGAGATTCTGGGCAGCACTGCTGCCCCAGGACAGCCAAGAACAGATTGCCATAACAGGTCGCATAACATATCAGTTATGCTTGTGGCAGGGAAGTCTGCTTAGGCCCTGGAGCAATGCAGGTTTAATGCAATGGTTTAAAGCCACCGTAGCCCTCCTCCCCCTGCACTACTCCCCCATCCCTTGAAGTAGTACAGCTTAGAATCTCGCCCCAGGCCTCTTGAATCTTTTATTGATGGGTTCCAGCTACTAGTCCTACAGCCTCTCTGATTCTAGTGATGAGAGCAACTGCGCCTCCTCACTCTGCTGGCTGAAAGTTTTGAAAATATCCTGGTAGTTCTTGTTTCTCACTAAGTTGTGAGGTTAAATGACTTAATGTTTGTAAAGTGTGCTGTGATGTGTACCTGGTAGTGTACCTGGCTAGCTCAGTTGGTAGAACATCAGACTTTTAATTTGAGGGTCCGGGATTCAAGTCCCTGGTCAGGTATGGGGGGATTGTATTCCCCCCAAGAGCTTCAAAAGGCAGTTCTTCTGTACCCTCCTTGACATCTGACAGAATGAGGAGCAATGGTCTCAAGTTGCAGTGGGGGAGGTTTAGGTTGGATATTAGGAAAAACTTTTTCACTAGGAGGGTGGTGAAACACTGGAATGTGTTACCTAGAGAGGTGGTTGAATCTCCTTCCTTTGAGGTTTTTAAGGTCCAAGCCCTGGCAGGGATGATTTAGTTAGGAATTGGCCCTGCTTTGAGCAGGGGGTTGGACTAGATGACCTCCTGAGGTCCCTTCCAACCCTGATCTTCTATGATCCTTGGGAGGTGCCATGGAAGTGCAGAGAGTTATGATGTTTGGAAACACTTTATAAATGCAAATTATGAAGAGGCAGAATGTTGGCACAATAGTTGAACAGAAATAGGGGGGAAACCCAGAATGGTTACGAAGGGTCATAGCAAAGTGTTCGGCCTCTTTTACAGATTCAAGAATTCTTTGATTAGGCATGCTTCTTCCCAAAAGGACCTTTTCTTTGCAAATGAAATTGGTGCTCTGTCAGCATGTTACTTGCAAAACAAACACACTGCTGGGCTGATGAGATGCAAAAGGAATTGGGTTTCTGCAGGGTTGTAAAGAGTAGGTGTGGTTTCTCTGTATGAGAAACAAAAGCATGGCTATACAGATGGGAAGCAGGGAGAGTGGATTTGAGAGGTGTGCAGGGGGAGGAGAAACATAACTTCATTAGTTTGTAAAGTGGACTGCAAAGGGTGAGAAGCCAAGTATAGGATATGGAGGTAAAAGAATAAGATATTTAGTTACCCTGCTCTGCACTAATACTCTGCCTGAGTGGCTTACAAAGGAATCGAATGCTATCAGGGAGAATACCAATAGGCCCCATCCTCATTCCACATAAACTAATGGCCAAGACTTCAGTGGGCACAGGATCAGGATCATATGTTGTAGGACAGGAGAGCAACTATGAGAGAGGAAAAGTGACATGTGAGAGTGGACTCTAGAGAGTGATAAAAGGAAGGGAACTGAGGAAGGAGTTTGGGGTTGATGGTGAGTGGTTTCTTTTTTTTTTTTTTTTTTTGGAAATTTCACCCGATATTCCCTGGAACCGTGTTGAAGGTGGTTTTCTCCCTTCACATGGTTAACACCACTCCCTTGAGGTGGCCCAGGAAAACCTGGTGCTGACACTCGTCGTCCTTTTCCTAGTGTAGACAGGCCCTCCTAAGATAAGCAGGGGAGCAGTGGAGCTTGTGAAACACATTGGCTCTGGAGGAGACACACATGGTGGGATTCTTGAGGTGGGGGTAGGGGAACCATTTGTGTCCTTCCATAGGTAACATTTTCATGCTTAGGAACATAAGCTTATTGCCCACCTAGCAATAGTTTTACCACTGTTGGCTTAGGAGGGGTCTATTTGAAATAATGCTGACCTAATGATTTTTTTTATTGACTTCAATAAGATTTGCTTCTATTTAAAGCAATCTAGACTGACTACTGCATTGGGTAATCACCCAGTGCTCAGAGATTTAAACTGACTTCAAGGTAAGTGGAAGGAAGCAGGAGTGAGTTATGGACTTGGGGTGCAATCCCTCCCCAGAGGAAAACTGTTTGTGGTCAGTGTGGGCATGGAGACAGCTAAAAGAGTTGAAAGGTGCAAGGGCTAGTTACAATATGTAAAGGTAGTCGCATGTTCCACTTGAATTAAATTACTCTACCTTTATTGCCCAGACCAAGTACAGAAACTTGTGTGCCTTACACAGACACACATAATTGAGAGATGCATGATGCCGTCTATGGCAATAGGAAGTATAGATACTGGACCTTTATGGTATGACTGGCCTTCTCCAGGCAAGGCACCTCTTAGACTTCCCATTAACTGTCACATTTCACGTCTCTGTGTTATCTTAGTTGCGAGGCACAGACAGGGAGGCGTTCCAGGGCTGGCTAAACCCACGTGCTGTAATAAAGACTCTTATAGTGGTAGTGCTGTGAAATAAGGTTGGAGGAGGATTTCCAAGGTGCTGTACTTTCATCGCAGCCCTCAAGTTATGTGGCACCGTGGCTAGGCTAGGAGAACTCTACAGCAGGCCAGGGTGAATTCGCAGGTACTTAAGCCTATGTCACAAATGTCACCCAGATTCTGGGGCGGCTCAGACCAGTTCAGTCCCTGGCAGAAGATAGAGAAGTCCTCAGAGCTGCCTTAATTTGTGCCCCCACTGACAAGGTCCCATGGGCTTTATGCATCTGCATAATAGTTGAGATGTAGAGATGCCAGGGTCACAGATCTCACTACTCCCCTCCAATTCCCAACACATTCCTGGAATGGCTCCTGCACAAAAGGTTTCCTTTGCACGAGGAATTCAGCAGAGGGCTGATGCTTTGTGGCTGGTGGAAAGGGGCTTCAGGGCAGCCATGAATGAGACACACAGATTTTAAGCTTGATCTCGGGCAGTCATTCACTCCACAGAAGGGCGGGCGGGGGGGAAGCGGGCAGGAAACCTTGTCATTGCTCATCTCCTCCCTAAACTGAATGGTACAAATGTTCTTACTCTCTCTGCAGATGGAATTCTTCCCATGCCTTTGATAATCCGCCTAGGATGTAATGGATGCACAGTGGTGATTAAATACGTGAGAGTCATGTAGCTTGGATCTGGATGCAGGTCTCAATGGTCTTGTGAAGAATTTGAAAAGTATAGTGCTATGCAATAGCTTCCTCTCGATTGGAGGCCTATAATGGGAAGCAAGTAATCTAATAATACTTTGCAGATGTATAGTGCTCTGAATCAGAAGAACTCAAAGCTCTTTAGAAATGTCCCATTTCTTTGGGGTTTTTTCCCCTGTAAAGCTACACTGTGTATAAGTGCCAGGGGTTGGACTACTGTGTAGAAATAGCTCTAGCTAGCCACATTCATTCCTAAAGGGATTGGTATTCTGGAAAGGTCTGTGATAGGTCCCAATGCCTCATGTACCAGACAGATTATGACAACCTAGTTGCAAACAAAACAATACACAGTAGGAAGAACTGGTTATTTAAATGGCTTTGTACAAAGGGCTGTATTCACCCTCTGAGACCTCATGAGCTTGTCTAAAAAGAGTGACTGGACTTGTATCTTGTAATATGGAGAGGTAATTGTGGTGAGATTAGTGCAGACTTGTGCTCCTAAACCCCAGAGGACCATAGCATGAGAGCATTATTCCTGGGAGACGTTTTTGTAGTGCAGAGAAGGGGAGTCTAATGAATAAATGGCAGTGGAAAAAACTGAAGAGAGAGGGGAAAGTGTAAGGAATAACAATCAGGAATTGAATTCCTTAAAGAAATAGCTACTTCAGTGTCCTAAAGTACAGCACCCTGTTTAAGGTCACAGTAATTGTTCTTTTTTCAAGCAATGTCTTTGCCAATAAAAAGAGGCAGCCAAAGTATTCTTGACATAATGAGCCCATTTCAGACCTGGCATAAGCAGTTTTAATTCCACTGATGTCAGAGTCCCACCTGCATATATCAGGTCAGAATTTGTCCCATTATTTCTATGTGGCCCTCCTCTGCCTCAGAATTCTGGTGTGATCTTGAGCAAGTCACGTAATTTCTCTCTGCCTCCATTTCCCCCATCTGTAAAATGGGCACTTCATCCCTTTCAGCTAGACTCAATCCATCTTGTTTTGGTTGGGCTAGCAGTTTTATTCCTTCCCCCAGCAAAAGGAACAAAATGTTAACCCCGGGCGGGGGAGGGGGAGAAGTCTACTCTTTCTCATCAAGGCATGACAATTTCATGATATTGGCCCAGTTTAACTGCAAAGAAACAATGACCCAGAATTATTAGGTCTTGGACCAGAATCTTTCAGAGACCTAGTCATAGTGATCATCATTTCAGTCTTCTAAAATATTTAATGAAATTAATTCTTAGCCAATATAGGGAAGAATGTTGCCCAACTCAATAAATTAGGCTTCTGTTAGAGATGTCCTTTCCAAGAGCCATGGTGCAATGCCTAGTTTCCAGCAAACACAGAGGTGACATCCACAATGACTGCAAATGGTTCTTCTGTCGTTCCTTGGAACACTGGGAATTGCATACCAGAACCATGCATAATACTTAGTTACAATCAAGAAACCTTGTCAGGATACAAGCCTAAAAATGATCATCCAGAGCAAGAGATGGGCCAAAACCAAAACCTTAATGCTTTGAAGAAATTGGACCTGGTTCCAGTTCTAAATTTTTTTTGTCTTTGCCTATGTGTCTTTATCCCTCTGTTTCTATCTCGCATATTATATCTAGGATCTTAGACACCTGTTGTCATAGTAGCTAAGAGCAGACTTACAGTATTCATCCACATATTTACTGGTTCTTATGGGCTTAGGAAAAGATCTTTTCAAAAGTAACTAGTGATTTTTGGGTGACCAGCTGGAGACATCTGAAAGGAATCTGATTTTCAGATATTGCATAGTATTTAAATAGGTCTGATTTCAAGAGGGTGAATACTGAGCAATGTCTGAAAATCAGGCCCCTTTAACATGTCTCCAGCTGGTCACCCAAAATTACTAATTACTTTTCAAAATCTTGGCATTAGGACTGCACCTCTCAGCTTACTCCTTTATCTTTACTTTGCTGCAGAAGAGGAGAGAGGCAACACTGATAAGAAAAAGATTCTCTTGGAATCAAGGTCCAAGTCTTCTACTTCTTACCCTGGAAGATGTTGGGACAAGGCAATAGAAATGGATTTTTCACAGCATCTCACAAGCTTTATGAAGTATAGAGATGGAGCCATATCCTAGAACTTGATGCCCCCAAACTCTGAGTGGGGCTGGGGTTCAAAATCTGAAGCCAGATTGGATCCAAATTTTGTAAATGACCCCTATTGTTTTATAATGGGCTAAACAAAAATCCCAAGCCCAAGCACCTCCAGATTTTGGGGTGTTCAAAATTTAGACTCAGATCAGATATTTCATGAGAAATCCAAATTGAAAAGTCCAGGGGGACTCATTACTGCAATACGCCTGAACTCTCTCACATGCTGTGCACTTAATTTGTGCTTGGTTGAAGGGATCCTTTAGCTGGCAACCAGCCCTACATTCTTAAGTTCATGTTAATCAGCAGCCACTCAGCATGTAGCTGCTGCTTCTCCCATATTCAGACTAATGAGGGCAGAGTTTGCATGGCTTGTTAAATGCTTGTTGTCATGTTCACATTCATGTTCTTAGAGAATTTAAAAAAAGAGGCCAAGCAGAGAAGCATTCCGTTAAAAGCTTATGAGCTGGACAGGTGCTTTGGACCTGTATTTGACCTGGAAAGGTTAATCTGTGGCTAAGTAGCTGCTGGGAACACTAGTCCCAGAAAGAAAGAGGTCACATTCTCTTCTACTATAGTGGTGCAACCCCCTCCTGAGTTCAATGGGGCTGCAAGCAGCAGCAGGAGGATTTGGTTCATGGTGTGCACAGAATGCTCCAACTGTGGAAATCTCATTTAAAAAAAGAACCAAAAAAAATCCCCCTCAGAGCAAGACTGGGTGCAGCATGTCTGTTTTAACTGTTCGCATGCTGGGGATGAGAAATGAAAATCCTTTGATTGATCTAGTGCTGTGTCACATGGTCTCTCTGCCCCCAGGATCTTACAATCAAATCTATACAAGACAGGACAACAGCTGTGAGGACGCTGAGGGGCTTGATTCTCCATTACTCCGCACCTCATGCAGTCACTTACATCATTGCACAGAAAGTGTAAAAAGCCAGCATTCTGACTGGTTAATATTTCACACCCAAATTGCATTGATGCAAATGACACCCCTAGGTTTAGCGTGGTGGAGAGCTGGGCCCCAAGAGTGAGGTGATTGAGACAGGAAGGATTTCTGGCTGGGAAGCAGCTTGACAGAAAAGGAAGATTCGGAGGTGCTTGACAGAAAAGTGGGAGATAGTCCCAGGCATAGGGGGAAGCAAACGTATGAATGAAGGCGTCATTGCTGAGAATGGATGGAAGACTAATGCAAAGAGCAAGCGGTAAGGAGGGAGAACTGGGTGCAATGTAGCAAGAGAGTTGGAGGGAATAAGAGGAGAAACGTGACAGTGGGAGGGAATAAGAGGAAAAACATGGCAGTGACAAAGTCTATGTAGGGCCTCTGAAAGTAAGCATGAGGCTCTTGAATTCTTCAAGTAAGAAATGAGGACGCCAATGAAGGGGCTCAAAGTGACGTGGGTGGAGCAGTGGGAGAGGCAGAGACCTTTAGCAGCAGCCCTTTGGTGAGGAGGGAGGACGCAGAGGAGAAGGGGGAGGATGGAGTAGAGAAGGTAATTTGCTCTCTCAGTCATTCTCGCCATCAAATTCAGGTACTTCTATCTTCACTTCAGAGGGTGCAATAAGGCTGCACTGTCCAAACCTGCAAGGATTTTCAGTGAAAATACCACATGCCAAACACCTTTTGTGAAGGGAGGCCAAAGAACAGTCTCCAATGTCCAGACTTGCTACAATATGTAGCAATAACCCTGACCTTGTAGGATGGTTCTTGAGGTAGCCAGGACTGCGTGTAACCTTCTCTCCTGTCCCCAGCATGAGGGAGTCTTGCTTGTGTTAGTTTGGTGTTTGCTCCCTGACGCCACCGGCTTGTTAGGCACTCTCCTCTGGGCAATGCCAGTCCTGTCTTTGCCCAGCAGGTTAACAAGAAGTGCCTCCCAGTCCTAGTGTTCCCCTGAAGCATTCCACTCTGTTGTCCAGCCCCTGACACTGCTACTCACTGAAATCCCAGATACTCTGCCCCCAAAGGAGCAGTGTGCCCCAGTTTTACCTTCATTCACTGTTCCTGTATAGTGTATAGTACTCTGAGCACTTATAATAAAAGAATCTATTTAAGAAAGACTAGAGATTCAATTAGAAACAGGAGAAAGTGATGGAAGCAAATGGTTACAATACAGAACAAAATAATAAAATGAACTACAGCCTACACTTTATCAATCGTTACCCTTTCCTCTCTAATAAAGTAGGTTTTCCCCCAAAGTTTGCTCTGTTGCAGAGCTGGCTGGCTTCACGGGAACCAGGATCCAATCTTTAGGGAAACTCCCCTGCTCAACAAGCTGGCTTCTCAGCAAATGGATGCAGAGTGTCTTTTGTGATGGACTGAATCAGTCGTTTGTCTTTATTCACAAACAGGGCAAATCTCTCATCTGTTATAATGTTCCTTTTTATTTCCAAGTGGTTTTGATTGTTTGCAGTTGTCTTTGGTGATTTTTTCCATTGGCTGTTCTGAACCTTGCATTTCATCACTAGCTAACCAGGAAGGGATGACCACTCCCTCTACTCACCAAGACATATGAGTCAGGTGACCCTTTTACTCCAAGACCATAAGGCATAATTTCCAATATAGTCACAATATTCCTTAAATATTACCTATTCACACATCTCACAATGACTGAGTATTGATAAGTTACAAGCTTTCAGTAGAGACCTCACATGCTACCCTTCATGGATAAAAACCATGAAAGTGGTAGTAGGTATAGTGAGTTTGTCCGGTCTAAGACAGGAGTTCTTTGTTAAGAACATAAGAATGGCCATACTGGGTCAGACCAAAGGTCCATCTAGCGCAGTATCCTGTCTTCCGACAGTGGCCAATGCCAGGTGCCCCAGAGGGAATGAATGGAACAGGTAATCATCAAGTGATCCATCCCCTGTTGCCCATTCCCAGCTTCTGGCAAACAGAGGCTAGGGACACCACCCCTGACCATCCTGCCTAATAGCCATTGATAGATCTATCCTCCATGAACTTACTTAGTTCTTGGTGAGCACTTTGCTGGCCAGTACCAATGACCTCTGTGTCACATTTGGGAGTAGGAGTAACCAGACAAGATACAAAGAAAGTCTGAGTCTCAGTAGCCCAGTGTCTAATTATATTGGAGGTGGGCTCAAGCTGCAACTTGCATCCATAGTTTGAACACTCCAAAGTGCTAGTTGTTTGGATCTGGGGTTCTGGGCAGGCCCATTATAAAGCAGGGGCTATTTGCAAACTGTGGCTCCATTCCTATCACCCGTAAAGTATGGGATGCTCTCTCTAAATACACTGGATTTAAACAGTTTCAATATAAAATATGAATGCAATTCACCCTTATGTTGTGCTTCAAGTGATCTGAAAAAAGTAGGATCGATCATAATCTGAGAGCAGCAGTTTTGGTAAGACCGTGCTTAAATCGTGCCCTTCAGCAACCCTGCTTTTTGTTTTTTGCTGGGTCTGTAATCCCTTTGCAAATTCTGCCCCCCCCCCCACTTTAAGCAGTATCTTTATCCAAAAGATCAGCTCAAGGCCTATACAACTAGGGTTTAACTAGGTCCGGATGTAAGTGGTGCACATACCTCATGCTGGCATCTTCACAGGGAAGCAGTTCTTCCTCTATAAATTACTTAACAGTGTCACTTTGTATGAATGTTCTTGGCTCAGATTTAATGTGTTAAACAATGGTCTCTGTGTGATGCAGCAATCATCTCTGGCACTTTAAAGCAATATTTCAAGGCCTTCAAAGCTTCATATTTTATTTCACACTGTAACACCTGAAACTATAAACTGTGGGGCTTACTTTCTTATTTCTAAATCGAAAAGCTTTTCTCCTGTTATGTCCATCTGCTCCACTCTTGTGAACCATCAGCACTGTATGATGGAATGGGAATATCAGGATTCAAACCATAGGATTCCTGTAAATTTTTGTAGACTGTCTGATTGAAAGAAAGGAATGGACAGGCTCAGCGGGGCATTACTGCATGCAGCAGCTGCAGTCCAGTCCATACATGGTACTGTGTCTAGATCACAGGTTTGACTTGCCAGCGTTGAGAGGAGAGAGAGAGATAAGGTGGGTGAGATAATATCTTTTTTTGAACCAACTTCTGTTGGTGAGAGAAACAAGCTTTCAAGTTACTGAGAGCTCTTCTTTAGGGCTTGAGTAGTCCTAAACTTTATGCAAATGATATGTAAATTATTCAGTGTGTTCTGTTTGAGTTACATGAAACCCATTTCTTAATGTTTGATATATGGACTAAATTCTGCTCTTTTACACTCCATGTAAAACC
Source organism: Lepidochelys kempii (assembly GCF_965140285.1). NCBI lineage: Eukaryota > Metazoa > Chordata > Testudines > Cheloniidae > Lepidochelys > Lepidochelys kempii. The sequence goes on from NC_136382.1 coordinate 160,730,712, forward strand.
ACTGACTCCAATGGTGTAGCTAAGAGCAGGATTTGGCCTTATAAAACCAATGTTTGCTAATGGAAATGGTTGTATAGCTGCATATTTACTCCGAGTCCCGCTCATCTGCCATTTACACTTGCTAATCAGGACACAATGCAACAGTCCTTACTCAGGCAAGCTTCCCTCTGAACTCTAGGGAACTCTGTATGAGTAAGGGTGGATACATTTGCCCCTAAATTTTGCAACCTGCAGAAAACACTCCTACCTCACCTAGACTATAAAACAACACTCACAGAAATCCCTGAAAATAACCAAAGTGGCTGCAGTACAATGACTAATTCCCCTTCACATTGATCACATACAGTAGTAATTTTAATTTGAAGTCACTCTGAAAATCACAGGCAACTCTAGTAAAATGCAGATGCTGAAATAAGATCCACCTCTTACAGCACACTGAAGTCGGAGCTGAACAGGGAATTTGCTCTAGACATCTCTTCCTACACAAAGAACAACTATATACTTTCAGTCTGAATGGCGAGATATTTGTTTCGTTGGTGGTTTTAGATTTAGGAAACCAATAACTAGTAAAATCGTTATGAGAGCTGTGTGTGCACGCACGCCTCTTCTGTACCAGGCTGCAGTGCCTCTGAGAACAAAAGGGCAGGCAGAGTTCTTAAAACTTTTAAAATTCAATATAAAACAGAGACATTAGTTTTCCAGTTATATATGCTACAGCATCTTTGCTGCCAGAGAGAAGAAGGGGAAAGGAAAAGGCCAGTGTTAGTTCTGACTTGATCTAGCTTTCATGATGGTTGGGCTGTGGAGAGGGGCAGCTGGACTCTGTAGGGAAGGCAATTCCAGGGTGAATGGGCTACTAGCCTCTTCCTTACTGAGAATCTTTGGTGCAGCATAGCCTGCTGGCACATGCCTCCTCATGTTATCACTGCAAGTCCTGGTCAGAAATTGCTGCTTGTTGTTGTTACAATTCAGTGTGTTTTTGTGACAACAGCCCATGTGCTGGAGTGTTATGGGGACTGTTTTTCTTAGCTTTGTAATGCCCTATAGTTGTGCTCTAGAAACAACTGGCTATCAGCAGTCTGAGTAATTAGACCCCTGCTAGGTTTACTCTGAACTAACTAACTCTCTTCTCCTGAAATTACTCCCTGCCCATCTGATCACCTAAAGACCTACAAATTTTGTTTAGATACTATAGTTCGTTCTTGGTGAGATGATATATGGAATATTCTCATCCTGAGATCTCTTACCAGACAGAACTAGTGCTGAGATGTTGTACAAAACAGTGAAAGACCTGGATTTTTCTGCATTCAGCCTAAATTCTCCCCTCTCCTGCCAGTACACAGATACTCGTCCGGCTAGACGCACTGTGGTTCTGCTGCATGGGGTGAGGTGTCATGTCAGGAACATGGCAGAGCTGTTGCCTCTTTGTAGAGGTGATGGGGGCTCACACTGATCCACCCCTATTCATATCTACTAGCCATTGACCTGTGTCTGTGTGAAGAGTTGGAGTGCTCCAGAGGCTATTTTAGTCCTGAGGTATGGACTAAAATAGCCTCTGGAGCACTACCACTCTACAACTAATCCACACGGCACCTCTACTCAGTCTTACAAATGAGGGATCTGAGGCTCAGAGGTTCAGAAACTGGCTTGTGGTCACAGAGGAAGTTCTAACACTGGCTCAGATTCCAGTGCAGGAGGAAGAGTGGCTCTAGCCATTTTGCTGGCCAGGGAGAAATTAGCTGGAGAAATTTAGTGATTGTCAAGAGGGCCAGGGACATCACCACATGGAGTGACTCAGCTTCTCATCTCAGACAACCCACCCCAGGGGATCCTCTGTTCTCCCTCAAAAAGAACAGGAGTACTTGTGGCACCTTAGAGACTAACCAATTTATCTGAGCATAAGCTTTCGTGAGCTACCGCTCACTTCATCGGCTGCATACTGTGGAAAATACAGAAGATGTTTTTATACACACAAACCATGAAAAAATGGGTGTTCATCACTACAAAAGGTTTTCTCTCCCCCCACCCCACTCTCCTGCTGGTAATAGCTTATCTAAAGTGATCACTCTCCTTACAATGTGTATAATAATCAAGGTGGGCCATTTCCAGCACAAATCCAGGGTTTAACAAGAACGTCTGAGGAACAGTGGGGGGGGGGGGGGGGGGAAGGAATAAACAAGGGGAAATAGGTTACTTTTTATAATGAATCAACCAGTCCCTATTCAAGCCTAAGTTAATTGTATCCAATTTGCAAATTAATTCCAATTCAGCCCCCAACTAAAACCACTCCAACACATTATCAAGGATGTACAACCTATCCTGAAGGACTCTCACAAATTTTGGGAGACAGGCCAGTCCTTGCCTACAGACAGCCCCCCAGCCTGAAGCGAATACTCACCAACAACCACATACCACACAACAGAACCACTAACCCAGGAACCTATCCTTGCAACAAAGCCCATTGCCAACTGTGCCCACATATCTATTCAGGGGACACCATCACAGGGCCTAATAACATCAGCCACACTATCAGAGGCTCGTTCACCTGCACATCTACCAATGTGATACATGCCATCATGTGCCAGCAATGTGCCTCTGCCATGTACATTGGTCAAACTGGACAGTCTCTACGTAAAAGAATAAATGGACAGAAATCAGATGTCAAGAATTATAACATTCATAAACCAGTCGGAGAACACTTCAGTCTCTCTGGTCACTCGATTTCTGATCTCAAAGTGACTATCCTTGAACAAAAAAAACTTCGAAAACAGACTCCAACGAGAGACTGCTGAATTGGAATTAATTTGCAAATTGGATACAATTAACTTAGGTTTGAATAGAGACTGGGAATGGTTGATTCATTATAAAAAGTAACCTATTTCCCCTTGTTTATTCCTTTCCCCCCCTCCACTGTTCCTCAGACGTTCTTATTAAACCCTGGATTTGTGCTGGAAATGGCCCACCTTGATTATCATACACATTGTAAGGAGAGTGATCACTTTAGATAAGCTATTACCAGCAGGAGAGTGGGGTGGGAGGAGAGAGAACCTTTTGTAGTGATAAACACCCATTTTTTCATGGTCTGTGTGTATAAAAACATCTTCTGTATTTTCCACAGTATGCATCCGATGAAGGGAGCTGTAGCTCACGAAAGCTTATGCTCAAATAAATTGGCTAGTCTCTCAGGTGCCACAAGTACTCCTTTTCTTTTTGCGAATACAGACTAACATGGCTGTTACTCTGAAACCTGTTCTCCCTCAGTTATCCTTGGTCATTACTCATGTGGCAATCACTTTTAGTAGCAGAGTCAGTTTCCACAGGCCCCCAACACCCAATCACAGGTCAGAGTCTGGACCTACATCTGAATTTCACTAAGGGTCCCTTTCTCTGTAATGGGCTGGGCCAAACCAAACCACCAATCCAAACACCCCCCCCATCTCCAGACTTTAGAGTGTTTGGAATCCTGAATGTCACAGCTAGGGCCTGTCTACCCTGAAAATATCTACTGCTTCTTGTTCCTCTGGGAGGCAAGGCTTGGGAGACAAGGAGTGACAGATGGATGTGCAGTGAAATTTAACAAATGGTCACTGACCTTTAGGAGCCAGGATGCTGTGAAAGGTCTAGCAACCTTGGTGAAATGATAGGCATCCTAGATCTCCTGGGTAATCCTATACAGCGGCCTGTGTGCCAGCTGTTGCCTTTGTCTGGAGCTGAGTGTTTTTTCATTAGATTTTTATCTGAATATTCCAGCCTTGATGTCTTGTTTGTCTGCTTCTTCCTCAACCATTATCTCACTTCTTTCCACACCATATTTTACACTTGGAATGCCCTCTCCATAAAATCCTTCAGATACCTTCACCAGACCCACTTCCCCCAGGATGCTCCTATGAAATTAACCAACTAATAAAAGCTGCTGACCATACGGGAGCTTGGTGTAGGAGGAAGAGGGAAATCCCTTTCATTATATGTTTCTCCACTCCTCCTCCCACCCCCATCCTTGTGTTACTGTCTTCTTAGGCTCCAATCCTTCAAGTTACTCTGTGCAGGTAAACCCCTGCATCTACTGAGAGCCCCACTGAAGTGAGTGGGGTCTTGTTATGGCCACCTATCCTTTCCATTTCTAAAGCACCCATAACCATGGGATCTTGGCGGCATGGAGGAACTGGGGCCAGAACAAGAAGTTCATCTAACAAAGGGAGCCCAAGCTACTGTAACTGGGTAATGATTTTCAACTCGGATCCTACTGATCTTTGCACTGGTGACCTTCAGGCAAGTTTTTGTATCCCTTGATCTCCTCTGGCATCTGATTTGTGAATTCCCATATGCTCAGGAGCCTTCCAAAGCAGCACACTAGAGTATTTCCATGGGCGTGCATGGTATACAATTAGTAGGTTGTCCCAGGGTTCTTGTTTGGGGATGAGAGGGAACTGACACTTTAGCTGAGGTTGATATGGCTGTCGTAGATGGGCTGGAGAGGAGGAGCAGACTAGGTTGACCCCATGTTGTCCTGCCTCATCCCACATAATTATCTCTGGATACAGATGTGTTTCTGTAGCACAACTGCTGCCCTTCTTTGTACTTTCACACAGTATGTACAGTTACTTCTCAGTTTTTCAGGCCCCGCTGGATCAGAGCAGTCTGGCAGCTGCAGCATACACTGAAGTGAATGTGTTTTTTAGGGATTATTGCAATTACTCTGACATGCCCAAGTTAGTGGGTGGTCCACAAAGAGGCAAAACAGTGTCGGAGGCCTAGATCCCTGGTTCCAGCATGGCTGCTTTGTGCTGCTAGCAGCACAAAGCATCCTCAAAGCCAATTTAGCTGCAGGTGGAGCAGTTCCCATGCACAGGGGAAACCCCAGGTGGTACAGACTACCTGTAATAGCCCCTACACCACTCCCTTCCGGGCCATCAGTAGAGGTGGTGGGTCCCAAGGAAACAGGAGCATGTCCAGGTCATTTCTGTGCCACAGTGATCCCCAGCTGCAAACAGCCCTGTGGGGTCATGGGCAGCTGGTGTAATAAAGAGCAGTTCTGAGGCTTCTCTACTTTACACAAAGCCAGGGAGGGGCAGAGTGGCCAGACAGCCCCTAGATCAGGAAGCATAACGTTGACTTAAAGCTGCCTTTGTCCACATTTTCAAGATGCACCAACAACAGGATTTTGGGTTTGAGAATTTTAACACTTTCCTAGGTTAATGCCTCTGTTCCAAATTACCTGGCAGAGGGAGTTGGAAACAAATAGCTGGAGCCAATCCTGCCCCTGAGGTTTTAGTTCCATGTCAGCCCCCAGACTGGAAGGTGCCTCTCTCCTGAACAGGGAGCAATGTCAGGAAGGGGCAAGAGTGAATATCAGCAGTGGACTGCTGCTAGAAGGCACTCAGCTCCTCGAAGGATCAGCTCCCACTGAACAGCTGTGGTAACTCGACTTACCTTGGGCATTGGTTAGATGACCTTAGAATGCACTGTTATACAGATGTGATATTTTAAAATACATCCTTCCAGGTAGTTACAAGTTTCTGGACTAAAGTAGACAAGCTGTGTGGTGCTGCAATATATAATGGCCACTTATTAGGATCACCTCTGTTTCCTATGAAATCACCGGAGACTGTGTAAAATATGCAGCTCGGGTCCATTATTTGCTCCCCTGGGCAGCAACTAGCTAGAGGTATCGGAATAGCAAAGATTTCTGTATTCATTTAGTCATGCTCATCAACCTTTACCCAGAGAGACTTGATCTGTGGTGAGGGCCAGGGGATAATTAGATTTCTGCCTGTTCAGGTTTAGGATCTTTATGATTCAGCAGAGTCTGTTCAATTGAGTTGTGTTTGCCTGCTGTTTAGGGACTTCACTAAAGAAAACGCAAGTTTATTATATGAGTGCAAAGTAAAGTATATTACTGAGTGATAGGCTGGGTTTTTCTGCAGTGAAAAGGAATGAAATACCATTGCTCATCACTCAACTATCCCTGTGTTTAGATGTCTGCAATAATCTTGTTTTAAAAGCAACATTCACTCAACTAGAAAAGGAGGACTTGTGGCACCTTAGAGACTAACAAATTTATTTGAGCATAAGCTTTCGTGAGCTACAGCTCACTTCATCGGATGCATTCACTTAACTGGATCCCAGTGGCTCTGGCTATTCTATTTATCAAGTGATGTGTGCCCTGGGCCATGAGATTTAGTTGTACATATTTTGACAGAAAATAAATTGGGAGGCAAACCAATGCAGTGGAGGGCGGGAATATTACACTGGAAGAATTTGATGACCTTGAGGACAGGAGTAACAGAAACGGAACAAAATTCAATAATACAAAGTACAAGATTATGCCCTTAGGGGTGAATAAAAAGAATTTCAGCTACAAGGTGGGGGAGTTTTCAGTTGGAAACAACACAAGATCCTAAAGATCTGGATGTATTAGTCAATTAGAAGATGACGATGAGCTGCCAACATGATGTGGAAGTGAAAAAAGGCAAATGTGATCCTAGGATTGCATCAGATGAGGTATTTCCAGTAGAGATAGGAAAGTATTAATGCATTGTACAAGGCACTGGTAAGAACTCATTCGGAATACTGTGTACATCTTTCTTAAACATGGGTGACCAGAACTGAATTCAAACTAGACCAGGCATGGAGAACATCTACTAGGATGATCAGAGGAATGGAGACCCTATCTTATCAGAGGAGGATAAAGAGCATGGCTTGTTTAACCCAGCAAAACTAAGGCCATGGGGACTATTATGTGTCTCAATAAATAGATTGTGAAGTTTGTAAAACTATTTCACAATCAAACATACCCTTCAATATAGCTTGTCCATTTTCTCCAGGGGTCAAAACACTTCCAGATCCATCTGAAGCTTCATATGTTAGTAGAAAAGCCTGGAAAAAGAGATGTTGAAAGGTGTGATGCCACTGTTGGCATCTTTATGGAGATCTTCTGTGGCGTTTTCTTCAGAAACAAGTGGGTCACTTCAATGATACATAGGCACATAATCCTTCCCCACTGCATCTTTCCTTCTCATCACAGCCAAACTTTTTGCAAAGAGTGCCCCTTATACAAGGCTCAGCCATGCACACCTTGGTCTGGTTCCACTTTGAATAATTTCCTTACAGTTTTTAATATAAATCCAGTCTCCTTTTTCAATGCTTACTGGACAGTGGTAAAATAGTTGTTCTGAGGAACATGGAGCCTTAAATTCTTGCTGTGAGTATAGTATTTAATTTCCAAGCTTATGATTTTAGGAAATTTAAAGACATCATGCAGTAATCTTTCTTCCTTGGCTTTCATGTGCACTTCCCAGGAAATATCAGTTCACAGATTCTCTGAGCAGCTTTCTTGGTATTGTCTCTGGGGCAATGCTTGCTTTTTTTTTTTTTTTTCCCCTTTCTTTCTCTCCTCTTTGCAGATGGAACTCTTCCCTCAGGTCCTTAAATAGGCTAATCCTTCCTTACAGGAAAGTAATGAGAAATTAATTACTGTAGTCTTTGATAAACCAGGCTAGCAGCAAACTTTAGACTGGCGGTGGATACGGCTACACTAGAAAGTAGCAGAAGTCAGACTTCCTGTGTACAGTATTAGAGCAGCTTCTCCTCTTACAGTGGCGAAGATCATCCCTTTTTCCTATAACTAATGATCCATGTCACACTTAAAATTCAAACCACAAGGTTTGACCACTGCTAGGTTGGTTTTCAAAATGACTGTTTATTGCAAACAGCTTTGAGGAGGAAGGTAAATTTTGGATAGGAGGGTGGTGACCTACTCTAGTATTCTCCTCTCCCATGCCAAGGGATTTACATGTAAAGTATCAGTTTTAGCCCATGTTTAAAGCCTTGACCAGGGCAGTGAGAATCCATTTTTTTACCCAGAGTAGAATTGTTAGCTGGAAAGCAGGGAGAAATGACTACTTTTCCTGCTGATGGCATATAGTTTTCAGAGCCTCCGAAGCTTCCTTCTGGCCTGGACCTCTACAGAGGTTCTCATTGCTGCTCCTGCCTTATGTAAAGGGCTGGACTGTGAGATCTTTACTCACTGTGATTAGCATCGGATGCCGCAAGTAGTTCCATTGACTTCAGTAGGACTGCTGATCTCTTGTGTAAGATGTAACACAATGTAATGGTATCAGTTTGGCTCAAAGTAAGTTAACTCAGGGTTTTGGGGGAAGTGGGAAGGGGAATGTCAAAATAGCTAATGGGCAGATCTGCACTTCCATTGGTGGCAAGTATTGCTCTAGGTGCATGACTGGAGGACAGAATTGTTGGCCTGATTCCACTCCCACTTACAGTGGTGCAAATCAGGAATAGCTCCACTGAAGCCAATGGAGTTTCATCTGTGTACCAGGAGAGCAAGATTAGCATTAAGCCTGGAATTTGTATGTATATTTTGGAACAGGAACAGTGAGGATAGAAGCATGGACAAGTTTGGGTTGGGGTTAATTGTTCAACCCTAGGGACTGTGGGGAAAGGAGCTGAGATGAAATCAATGGGACTACTCACTAATGTAAGTACTTCCCAGTCTGGCCCTAAGTGAACATTACCGAGTCCTATCTTGGGCATGATTAGAGTAACCCTGGCTATTGTAAATCCAGCCTTGGACAGTAATGGACCATCTCTTCACACACTTTCCCCACTGGTAAAGTGAAATTAAAGTCCCCATCTTACTGACACTGCAGGGATGGGAGTATTACAGACTATATCTGGCACCCAGCCAGTATCCGATACCAACAAACTGACACTCTTAACATTCCCATGAAATAGTAACACTAGTAAGACCCAGTTCTCCTCTCACTTAGACCAGTATGAATCAGGGGTAACTCTAATGGAGTCAGTGGAGTTACACCTTTGTAGTGCTTGCACAAGCAAGAGGAAAATCAATCCTTCAGAGAACAAACAAAGAAAAAAGCAAAGATGGAAAGCCTGTTAAGAGGAAAGTACTAAGTCACTGCCTCTTCACGCCTCTGGAAAACAGTTCTTGTAGCTATGATTCACTGTGGAGAGCTAGAATAGCTCAAGTTCCCCTTGAGTTAATTCACAACTGTCTACTGAAAAACCTGTTATGTCAACCATACAACAGTGCATCTTTCAGGCTTCTGTGGCATTTGGCCTGGTCTTCTGTCTGCGGCATGTTGGCTGGGAGGAATTAAAAATCAAAAACACCTCAGGCTCTGGGCATTCTCCAAAGCAGCATCACAACTGGCAGTCTCCCAGTAACACCTGCCAAATGAGGTTCTGAATGTCCGTTAAAGAAACCAGAGCAAAACTTAATGGGCCTCATTCTGATTTTAGGCTCACCAGTGTGAATCTGTAGCAACTTTCCTGAAGTAGAAGTATGACCAATGCAGACCCAGTTGAGAGCAGCATCAGTCTTTATAGCTATTTTTTCATGAAGAGGAATTTTTCCTCTGATATTCACAAGTTTTATTTCAACCATCTTCAAACTAAGTGTCCATGTTATATTTTTCTAATATCACAGGTTTATAGACATTAGAGATAGAAAAGACCTGGTAAGTTACCCATTCTTTCTTCCTCCCAGTGTACGATTATTACTAGCATTTTAATCAGCCTGTCTTTTAAAAGTCCCATGCTATGGAGCTTCCATCATTGCCCCTGAAAGATTATTCCTCAGCCTAATAGATTTTACTGTCAAGAACGTTTTCTGATATTCATCTTATATTTTTCACTTCATTCCACTGCTCCTAATTATGTCCTCTGGACCACCATAAATTGTTCTCTTTACTGTCTTATAGGCATTACCATGTCCTGCCCTGGGCCAATACCCTGCAACAGCTCAATATAGATGAACCCCCAGTGGGGACAGGGTTTTCCTGTATAGATCCAATTTACCCTTCCCTCAGGTCCTGCTGCCCTGTTGTAATTTACAGTAGAACTTTAAATTGTGGAAATCCTGCCAGGTTGGTTGGATTATTCCCTTGCAATTCTTTTCAGCTGATGATGCCAGAGAACAGGCACTGCATGGATCTGAGAAGGGAGAGCGGATCTGAGTAATACCTCACCCTGATTCTTTCTGACTTATGCCTTGGAAATGGATCTTGCCTGAATCTGTTGTGGGTTTTTTTTTTTTTTTGGAAGTTTTTTCCAAACTTTCCAGCTACACAATTACTGGCTTATACTTATTTTCTGCGGTGGATGACTTCTACCTCTAATGCTTTGTATTTATGTAGCACTGTTCAGCCTATAACACCTATACATATATAATATGACAGAGCCAGAAAAGTAGCCAGAAGTCACCTACTACAGGACAGGCCCAACAAAGAAAGTAACAGAACGCCACTAGGCGTCACCTTCAGTCCTCAACTAAAACCTCTCCAGCGCATCATCAAGGATCTACAACCTATCCTGAAGGACGATCCCTCACTCTCACAGATCTTGGGAGACAGGCCAGGCCTTGCTTACAGACAGCCCCCCAGTCTGAAGCAAATACTCACCAGCAACCACACCAGAAAAACACTAACCCAGGAACCTATCCTTGCAACAAAGCCCGTTGCCAAATCTGTCCACATATCTATTCAAAGGACACCAGCATAGGACCTAATCACATCAGCCACACTATCAGAGGCTCATTCACCTGCTCATCTACCAATGTGATATGTCATCATGTGCCAGCAATGCCCCTCTGCCATGTACATTGGCCAAACCGGACAGTCTCTATGCAAAAGAATAAATGGACACAAATCAGACGTCAAGAATTATAATATTCAAAAATCAGTCAGAGAATACTTCAACCTCCCTGGACACTCAATTACAGACCTAAAAGTTGCAATTCTTTAACAAAAAAAATTCAAAAACAGACTCCAATGAGAAACTGCAGAACTGGAATTCATTTGCAAACTGGACACCATTAAATTAGGCTTGAATAAAGACTGGGAGTGGATGAGTCATTACACAAACAAAAAACTATTTCCCCTTGCTAATTTTCCCCCTACTGTTACTCTCACCACCTTGTCAACTGTCTGAAATGGGCCATCCTGATTATCACTACAAACGTTTTTTTTCTCCTGCTGATAATAGCCCACCTTAATTGATTACTCTTGTTAGAGTTGGTATAGCAACCCCCATTTTTTCATGTTCTCTGTGTGTATGTAATATATATAATCTTCCTACTGTATTTTCTACTACATGCATCTTGTGAAGTGGGGGCTTTAGCCCATGAAAGCTTATGCTCAAATAAAATTGTTAGTCTCTAAGGTGCCACAAGTACTCCTGTTCTTTTTGCTGATACAGACTGACACGGCTACTGCTCTGAAACCTATAATCTCAGAGTGTTTCACAACCAATTAAGGGTCCCTTCTGAGGTATATATTACAAGCCCAGTTTTACTGAGATTGTTACTTACCCAAGTGAGATAAATAATAACCAATATTGTCTCATTATTTCCTTGCACTCCCCTATTGGTCTATATCTATCTGTTGTCTCTTTAGGGCAGGGACCATCTTTTTGTTCTGTTTTGTACAGCACCTAGCACACTGAGATCCTGGTCCATGACTCAAGACTTTAGGCACTATGGTAATACAAATTAATATGTCCTTCAAAACTGGGACTAAAACCTAGAACTTGTGACTAACAGTCCTATGCTCTAACTAGTAGACAATTTTTTCTCTAACTCTGGAATACTAGACATTAGAATATCCTGCCTGGTTTTCCCCCTTACAATACAAACACAACAGAAACTTGACAGACCACTTCCTCTTTTTAACTCTCCAATTTTATGCAGCTTTAAATTTCCCCTTGCACCTGATTCTGCCCGCTTGAATTTTTATCTTTGCACACTTCCCCCCAGCAACTATTATTGTACATTAGTCTAACCCCCTCCAGAACAAAGATTGATGCTTTATGTGAATCAAAGCATCTTTTTCATATGGCCAACCTCCACCCTTGTGGATTGTCCAAAGACCATGACATCCATGGCTCAACTCTGCTCTCACACTGTTTAACTCCAATAACGTTACTGCTGATTTGCTCCAGTGCCGTGGTCCCCTAGTGTCCAGCAGAAGACTGTCAATGACAATGAAAAATAGTCTTCCATTGCCTCCTAAGTTGAGATTGACCTGGGAACGAGCTAAATTCTATACTTGCAGCACACTTTTAAACAATATCTACTGTCAATGTTCAACCATGACACTGATGAGACAAGAGGCAGATGCTGGTTACAATCGGTGGGCTAAATCTGGTCCAATTTACACTGGTGTAAATTCACTTACACTGGTGGAGTTCTCCAAATTGCCATCGGTGTCATTGAGAACAGAATCTAGTCTCTTTTATTTCTTTGTTACATCTTGCAGTCTGGTGGGCACATCAAAGCATGGACTAAGTGGACATGGAAATTGGATGCTCTCAGCAGGGACTTTTCTGTTTGTAACCCCAATGCAGGCTCTTATCTATGTTCACTTGCAAAAGTCACAAGCACCAGTATCTGTCATGTGACTACAGAAATAAGTGATAGAAAATTCTAAAGAGTTTAAGACTGATTCTGTTCCTGCTGAAGTCAATGGCAAAACACCCACCAACTTCAATGGGGGCAGGATCACAGCCCCTGACTGGTAGGCAGAGCAGACAAAGGCAGAATGAAAAGACCTTTGAAAGTGGCTGAAAAGGGAAGCATCTCTCCACCAGGGTAATTAACCAAATGTTTTTCTTTGTATGTGTCCGGTTTTTTTTTACATCAGGATTAGCTGTGATGTTGATATTTTAAACTAATTAATTTCCCAGTTCTGGACAGAGCTCTGAGCAGCCAATAAACTGGTTTATATAATTTATGATTTATTATATATGAAATTGCCCCTGTCACCACAGCAATCTGTTAGAATTAAATCAGTTTATGTAATCTACAAAGTAAAATCTGTAAATTGTGTGAAAGGTTTGCTTTTCTGACTAGAAATTTAACTCTCCTGAAAAAAGCAGAGATGATAAAATTTTCTGCCAGAGAAAGAGACAGTGTAATGAAAAATGTGCCATGCATCTTTCTAGCTGAACTTTCTATTTTTAAATACTTTTGACAGAGGGTTTTTTTTTTCCTCATTTTTTACTGTTAGGCCTGGGTCCTGCAATTAGATCTGTGTGGCCAGACCCCTATTCCCTCCCAGAACCCCAACAATACCCACATCCCCCTGCTCAGCTCCAAATACAGAATTGGAGGTTTTAAATGTCTTCACTAGCAGGAAACTAAAACCTCAGATCTATTTTAGTGTAATGATTTCTGAATCTTAGCTTCAGAAGATTTAGAAATAAATCATATTTTGTAATAAACATACTTTATCATATTCATTTCTGAAGGTCCCATCACGTACTAATTGACATGCCTGGGATTCTTATTAACCTTTGAGTAACAATTTTAAAAAAATGTTCCTTGTCTATAAATGTCCTTTGGGTTCTCACCCCTTCCAAAAATCATGCCCTAAGAGTCTGATCCAAAACCCAGTGAAGTCCATCAGAATCTCTGCCTTCAAGATCAGGCCCTAAGTGAGTGGCTCAAGGCCAAGTCAATGGGACTGATTCTTCATTGCCCTGCACCTTTTGGGTCCCGACTTCCATACCTTTGGCTTGCTTGCCCTAACCTGAAATCTTTCCTCAAATACCCTAAACGCTGCCTAAGAATGTACACGTCTCAAACTTCTGGAGTGCAGTAAATATGACTGAAGAATCAGATCTATGCAAAAAGCAATGCCAATTCCCTCCAAACTGAACTTTGGGAGAAAAAGGCCATGCACTCCAACATGTTTACATTCGAAGTACAATGAATTAGTGTAATATTCTTCCCACTTCTGAATTGATATAAGTAAAGGTTTTAATTACCGAAATTATGCAGTTGTAAAAAAAATGATTTAATGAAATTATTCCTCTCATTTACATTCATGGGCTCCCTGCATTCAGACAGTATGACACATGGTAAATTACACTGAAGTGTGGTAGAATAATTACCAATGTTGTAATTCTGCCTGAGGACCCTGCACTTAAATCATTTCAATTCCAAATGAAATCAAACTGCAGGAAAATAGATCCAACATCTTCTAAGGAGGATTAAATGTGACACCTGGCTTTTGAAATTCCTACCCCCTTACTTTTATTGAACTAGGACCTAGACTCAGATATAATAATGTCAATGGGATGTTCTTGTAGAACTGAATTCTGCTTCTATTGAATTCAATGGCAAAATGTCTATTGAGTTCCATGATGCAGGATCGGGCCCTAAGCAATCAATATTTCTGGCTAATACATTAATTAAGGTGCCTAATTTGCGTTCTGAAGTGATAGCTGATTTTGCAGCAAAGCCACTTATTTCATTGCTCTTTTTAGTGTTCATCCTCTAGTCTTTTGTGCCTGGATGAGACTGTAAGCTGCTTGGAAGGACTGTGTTTTAGCACAGCACCAAGATCGCTTTCAGTGCTCACTAAGCCATGCATCTGAAGAAGTGGGATTTTACCCACAAAAGCTTATGCCCAAATAAATCTGTTAGCCTTTAAGGTGCCACCAGACTCCTTGTTGTTTCAGTGCTCACTAAATAAGCTTCAGGGCTGGTGAAATTAATGAAAATACTGTATCAGAGGACCCATGAACTTTGGATCGGGATCAAACTTCACTGTTCATCTCCTGTTACTAATCATGAGCAGAACTAAACGCACTCAACCAAGTACTCCCAACCCTGGGGAAAGTTTAGCTCTGAATAGAGCTATGATAGGTTGGACCAAAATTCAGGATTCAAATGTCCCATACTAAAACTTCAAGTGTTCTGTCATTCCTTAAACAATGTGAGAGGAACTTCAATTTGGGAGACACATGCTGGAATTCTCATTCATCCAGTAGTAACACATCATTAGATTTTCTAAAAGTTAAACTGTGACCAGATAACAGGGAAATGAATGCAAGCCAATATAAGGAAACCAACGGTTAAAGAATATTCAGATAAGTTAGATGTATTCAATACAGGAGGGCCTGATGAAATTCATCCTAGGGTACTTAAGGAACTAGTTGAAGCAATCTCAGAAATCATTAGCTATTCTCTTTGAAAATTCATGGAGAATGGGTGAGGTTCCAGAGGCCTCCCACAGCCCTGATCCCCCTCCTGCCCTCCAAACCTCTTGGTCCCAGCCCGGAGCACCTTCCTACACCTCAAACCCCTCATCCCCATCCCAGAGCCCCCTCCCACACTCCAAACCCCTCAGCCTGGAGCCCCCTACTGCACTCCAAATCCCTCATCCTCGGCCCCACATTGGAGCCCCCACCCCCAAACTCCAGCCCAGAGCCCCCACCCATACCCTGAACCTTGCATTTCAGGCCCAACCCCAGAACCTGCACCCCCAGCCCAGAGCCCGTAACTCATCCCAACCCCTTGCCTTAGCCCAGAGCCTCCTCCCATACTCTGAACCCCTCAGCTCCACCCCTCAGCCCAGAGCCCCCTCCCACACTCTGAACTCCTCATTTCTGGCCCCACCCTGGAGCCTACATCCCCTCCCACACCCAGGCACTCTGAGCCAGCTTGGTGAAAATGAGCGAGTGAGTGAGGGTGGGGAGAGCAAGCAACAGAGGGAAGGGGGATGGAGTGAGTGGAGAAGGAGTTGGGGCCGAGAAGGGGGTCGGGGCGCTTACCTCAAGCAGCTCCCAGAAGCAGCGGCATGTCCCCCCTCTGGCTCCTACGCGAAGGCGCAGCCAGGCAGCTCTGCATGCCGCCGCTGTCCCATCTGTAGGTGCCACCCCCGCAGCTCCCATTGGTCAGGAACCAATTGGGATGGGGGCATTGTGCCCCCTGGCTGCCCCTATGTGTAGGAGCTGGAGGAGGGACATGCCGCTGCTTCCCAGGAGCTGCGCAGCACAGAGGCTAGCCAGGAGCCTGCCAGCCCCGCTGCGTGGTGCTGCCAACAGGACAGTCAATGACCTGGTCAGCGGTGCTGACCGGAGCCACCAGGATCCCTTTTCAACTGGGTATTCTGGTCAAAAATCAGACACCTAGTCACCCTAAGTAAAGACTGAAGAAAAATAGATATTAAACTCCTCAGCTTTCTTGATGCTGTCCTTTATTAGTTCTCCTTCCCTGCTAAGTAGAGGCCCTACACTTTACTTTCTTACACCTAATGTATTTAAAGAACCTCTTATTGCTTTTTATGTGACTCATTTTATGCTGTAGTCTTTCTGATTTTTGTCCCTACATGCTTGTGCTATTGTACTCATCTTTAGCAATTTGTCCATGTTTCCACTTTTTGTAGGATTTTGTTATGATTTTCAGGTCATTAAAGAGCTCCTGATGGAACCATATTGGCCTCTTCTAGTTTTACTTCGCATCAGGATTGTTTGCTGTTGTGTCTTTAATATTATCTCCAAGAAACTGCTAGCTCTCCTGAACTCATTTTTCCCTTAGATTTTCTTCCCATGGGACTTTATCTACTAATTCTGAGTTTTAGTCTGCTTTCTTAAAGTCCATTGTCCTTATTCTCCTGCTCTCACTCCTTCCTTTCTTTATCATTTCATGATCACTTCATCCAAATTGCATTCAACCTTCAAATTTGCAACCAATTCCTCCCTGTTGTCAGAATTATGTCTAAAATGGCTGCCTTCCTGGTGTTACACTGATAAAAATGATACCAACAGGATCTTGTAAGAGGGACAAGGCAAATTGCCATGTTTATTGTAAATACAACAAAATATTCCTATATACAATTTCTATATAGATCCATTCACACACACACAGACATTCACACACAGGTTCTACATAAAGGTCGTTATATTTACCAGCCTAGATGTTGCTCGTTCCAAGTCACTGGCCAGGTGGCCTGGATATGAGAGTGGAGCCGAGTTCTTGTCAGATGCGCATCCGATGCTCCTGGAGGGTGGTCGTAGAACCAGACTCAAAGAACACAGTCCCTGGACCCAATTTTTATAGGTCTCTGGTTCAATACAAGTCTATGGAAGTTGCTTCATCACGCTGAATTTACAATTGAGATGACAATCAATCAGCTCAATCAGCAGGTGGTACATCCATGACTGCTCCATGATGGCTAGGTGTTATCTTCTTGTTCTTCCTTGATGCGTTTTGGGTGGATTCCAGTTCGCCCTCCAGGGGTCATCCGGTTATCTCCACTTTGCATATTCTTCGGCCCATCGATATCAAGGTTGAAATTCTTAGGATTAGCCTGGCAAGAAATATCTCATCTATCTCCTCTTCCTGATTTGGTGGTCTATCATAGATCCCACCCTGCTATGACATCACCACTGTTTTCCACCCCATTTATATTCACCCAGAGTCTTTCAATGGGTTTCTCTCTCACATCCTTCTGGATCTCAAAACAAGTGCATACATTTTTGTGATCCCAATTAAGTCATAAGATAAATTATGTACTAATACTACCAGTTCTTCCTGTTTAATCCCCATAATCCTTGCATTTGTATATAGATATCTAAGATGTTGAGCAGATTCCCCCACTGATTTTCCTCTTGTTGCTCCTATGACCCTATTGTAATTTTTCATCTCCCTCCCAACATTTAGCACTCTAAGGTCACCTTTTTTTATACCTACTTGTGGGCTTTTGTCACCTGTCTCTTCTGATTCTAGTTTAAAACCCTCCTCCCTAGGTTGATGAGTCCATGTATGAACATGCTCTTCCCCTTCTTGATCAGGTGAACCCCATCTGTTCCCAGAAGTCTTGCTTCCTGGAACAGCATCTTCTGGTCAAGGAAGCCAAAGCCCTGTTGACGCCATCTGTGCAGCCATGCATTCATCTCCACAATGCGTGTGTTCCTGCCTGGGCCCTTATCCTTATCTGGACAGCACCTGTGCCCTCAACTCCTTCAACCTCGCTCCCAGAGTTCTGTAGTCACGCTAATCTGCTCAGCGCAATACCTGGTGTCTACATGGATGAGCAGCATGGGGTAGTGTCGGAGGGACAGATGAGTCTCGGCAACCTTTCTGTAACATTTCTGATGTGGGCTCCAGACAGGCAGTGTACTACCTGGGACATCATGTCGGACAGCAGAGAGATGCCTCCATCCCCCTCAGGAGGGAGTCCCTGACCACCACCACCCTACAAGGGAGGGTGTGTGCACATGCATACTGTGCAGTAACTCTTATCAAACCTGATTTCGTTCTTTGAGATTACGGATTTGGTTGATAAAGGCCCCTGCATAGATGTAATATTCTTAGACTTCTGTAAGCCATTTGACATACAATGTGCTGATTAAAAGAACAGAACTATGCAATATCAATTGAACACACATTAAAAGGATTAAGAACTGGCTAACCAGATCTCACATGGGGAGTCACCCTTGAAAGGGGGTATTTGTACTGGGGCTCTGCAGAGATCTGTACTAGGGCTGATACTAGTCAATATTTTCATCAATGATTTGGCAGTAACTATAAAATTACTGCTGCTAAAATTTGCAGATGACACACAGATTGGCAGAGTGCTAAATAATGATGAGCTCAGGGCAGTAGTACAGAGCAATCTGGATCCCTTGGTAACCTGGGCCTGTTCAAACAAAATATGTTTTAATATAGCCAAATGCAAAGTTATACATTTAGGAACAAGGAATACAGGCCATAATGATACAATGCGGGGAGGAGGTGGGTATCTCTTGAAAAACAGAGACTCTGAAAAGAATTTAGGGATCATAGGGGACAAACTGAACATGAACTCTCCAGGCGATGCTGTGGTAAAAGGGCTAATGCGATCCTTAGGTGTATAAACAGGAAAGCAGTGAGTGGGAGGTGACTTTACCTCTGTATACGGCATTAGTCAGACTGTTACTGGAATACTGCGTACAGTTCTAGTGTCCACGTTTTAAAAAGGATGATAAAATTGGAGAGGATGTAGAAAAGAACCACAGAAATCGTTCGCGGGCTGGAAAAAATATCTTAGACGGAGAGACTTAGGATATGTCTACACTACGGAATAAGGTCGAATTTATAGAAGTCGTTTTTTTAGAAATCAGTTTTATATATTCGAGTGTGTGTGTCCCCACAGAAAATGCTCTAAGAGCATTAAGTGCATTAACTCGGCAGAGCGCTTCCACAGTACCGAGGCAAGCGTCGACTTCCGGAGCGTTGCACTGTGGGTAGCTATCCCACAGTTCCCGCAGTCTCCGCTGCCCTTTGGAATTCTGGGTTGAGATCCCAATGCCTGATGGGGCTAAAACATTGTCGCGGGTGGTTCTGGGTACATATCGTCAGGCCCCCGTTCCCTCCCTCCCCCCGTGAAAGCAAGGGCAGACAATCATTTCGCGCCTTTTTTCCTGAGTTACCTGTGCAGACGCCATACCACGGCAAGCATGGAGCCCGCTCAGGTAACCGTCACCCTATGTCTCCTGGGTGCTGGCAGACGCGGTACGGCATTGCTACACAGTAGCAGCAACCCCTTGCCTTGTGGCAGCAGACGGTACAGTACGACTGGTAGCCGTCATCGTCATGTCTGAGGTGCTCCTGGTCGCCTCTGTGAGGTCGATCAGGAGCGCCTGGGCAGACATGGGCGCAGGGACTAAATTTGGAGTGACTTGAGCAGGTCATTCTCTTTAGTCCTGCAGTCAGTCCTATTGAACCGTCTTATGGTGAGCGGGCAGGCGATACGGACTGCTAGCAGTCGTACTGTACCATCTTCTGCCGAGCAGCCATGAGATGTGGATGGCATGCAGTCCTTCTGCACCGTCTGCTGCCAGCCAAAGATGTAAAAGATAGATGGAGTGGATCAAAACAAGAAATAGACCAGATTTGTTTTGTACTCATTTGCTTCCCCCCCTCCCCTGTCTAGGGGACTCATTCTTCTAGATCACACTGCAGTCACTTACAGAGAAGGTGCAGCGAGGTAAATCTAGCCATGTATCAATCAGAGGCCAGGCTAACCTTCTTGTTCCAATAAGGACAATAACTTAGGTGCACCATTTCTTATTGGAACCCTCCGTGAAGTCCTGCCTGAAATACTCCTTGATGTAAAGCCACCCCCTTTGTTGATTTTAGCTCCCTGAAGCCAACCCTGTAAGCGCCCCTCCCGGCGTCAGAGCAATGGCAAACAATCGGGCATCTGAGAGTGCTGTCCAGAGCAGTCACAATGGAGCACTCTGAGGGGCTAAAACATTGTCGCGGGTGGTTCTGGGTACGTATCGTCAGGCCCCCGTTCCCTCCCTCCCTCCCTCCGTGAAAGCAAGGGCAGACAATCATTTCGCGCCTTTTTTCCTGAGTTACCTGTGCAGACGCCATACCACGGCAAGCATGGAGCCCGCTCAGGTAACCGTCACCCTATGTCTCCTGGGTGCTGGCAGACGCGGTACGGCTTTGCTGCACAGTAGCAGCAACCCATTGCCTTCTGGCAGCAGACGGTGCAATATGATTGGTAGTCGTCCTCGTCGTGTCCGAGGTGCTCCTGGTCACGTCGGCTGGGAGCGCCTGGGCAGACATGGGTGCAGGGACTAAATTTGGAGTGACTTGAGCAGGTCATTCTCTTTAGTCCTGCAGTCAGTCCTATTGAACCGTCTTATGGTGAGCGGGCAGGCGATACGGACTGCTAGCAGTCGTACTGTACCATCTTCTGCCGAGCAGCCATGAGATGTGGATGGCATGCAGTCCTTCTGCACCGTCTGCTGCCAGCCAAAGATGTAAAAGATAGATGGAGTGGATCAAAACAAGAAATAGACCAGATTTGTTTTGTACTCATTTGCTTCCCCCCTCCCCTGTCTAGGGGACTCATTCTTCTAGATCACACTGCAGTCACTTACAGAGAAGGTGCAGCGAGGTAAATCTAGCCATGTATCAATCAGAGGCCAGGCTAACCTTCTTGTTCCAATAAGGACAATAACTTAGGTGCACCATTTCTTATTGGAACCCTCCGTGAAGTCCTGCCTGAAATACTCCTTGATGTAAAGCCACCCCCTTTGTTGATTTTAGCTCCCTGAAGCCAACCCTGTAAGCGCCCCTCCCGGCGTCAGAGCAATGGCAAACAATCGGGCATCTGAGAGTGCTGTCCAGAGCAGTCACAATGGAGCACTCTGAGGGGCTAAAACATTGTCGCGGGTGGTTCTGGGTACGTATCGTCAGGCCCCCGTTCCCTCCCTCCCTCCCTCCGTGAAAGCAAGGGCAGACAATCATTTCGCGCCTTTTTTCCTGAGTTACCTGTGCAGACGCCATACCACGGCAAGCATGGAGCCCGCTCAGGTAACCGTCACCCTATGTCTCCTGGGTGCTGGCAGACGCGGTACGGCTTTGCTGCACAGTAGCAGCAACCCATTGCCTTCTGGCAGCAGACGGTGCAATATGATTGGTAGTCGTCCTCGTCGTGTCCGAGGTGCTCCTGGTCACGTCGGCTGGGAGCGCCTGGGCAGACATGGGTGCAGGGACTAAATTTGGAGTGACTTGACCAGGTCATTCTCTTTAGTCCTGCAGTCAGTCCTATTGAACCGTCTTATGGTGAGCGGGCAGGCGATACGGACTGCTAGCAGTCATACTGTACCATCTTCTGCCAGGCAGGCAAGAGATGAGGATTGCTAGTAGTCGTATTGTACCATCTTCTGCCAGGCAGGCAAGAGATGAGGATGGCTAGCAGTCGTACTGTACCATCTTCTGCCGAGCAGCCATGAGATGTGGATGGCATGCAGTCCTTCTGCACCGTCTGCTGCCAGCCAAAGATGTAAAAGATAGATGGAGTGGGTCAAAACAAGAAATAGACCAGATTTGTTTTGTACTCATTTGCCTCCTCCCCTGTCTAGGGGACTCATTCCTCTAGGTCACACTGCAGTCACTCACAGAGAAGGTGCAGCGAGGTAAATCTAGCCATGTATCAATCAGAGGCCAGGCTAACCTCCTTGTTCCAATAAGAACGATAACTTAGGTGCACCATTTCTTATTGGAACCCTCCGTGAAGTCCTGCCTGAAATACTCCTTGATGTAAAGACACCCACTTTGTTGATTTTAGCTCCCTGAAGCCAACCCTGAAAGCCGTGTCGTCAGTCGCCCCTCCCTCTGTCAGAGCAACGGCAGACAATCGTTCCGCGCCTTTTTTCTGTGCGGACGCCATACCAAGGCAAGCATGGAGGCCGCTCAGCTCACTTTGGCAGTTAGGAGCACATTAAACACCACACACATTATCCAGCAGTATATGCAGCACCAGAACCTGGCAAAGCGATACCGGGCGAGGAGGTGACGTCAGCGCGGTCACGTGAGTGATCAGGACATGGACACAGATTTCTCTGAAAGCATGGGCCCTGCCAATGCATGCATCATGGTGCTAATGGGGCAGGTTCATGCTGTGGAACGCCGATTCTGGGCTCGGGAAACAAGCACAGACTGGTGGGACCGCATAGTGTTGCAGGTCTGGGACGATTCCCAGTGGCTGCGAAACTTTCGCATGCGTAAGGGCACTTTCATGGAACTTTGTGACTTGCTTTCCCCTGCCCTGAGGCGCATGAATACCAAGATGAGAGCAGCCCTCACAGTTGAGAAGCGAGTGGCGATAGCCCTGTGGAAGCTTGCAACGCCAGACAGCTACCGGTCAGTTGGGAATCAATTTGGAGTGGGCAAATCTACTGTGGGGGCTGCTGTGATGCAAGTAGCCCACGCAATCAAAGATCTGCTGATATCAAGGGTAGTGACCCTGGGAAATGTGCAGGTCATAGTGGATGGCTTTGCTGCAATGGGATTCCCTAACTGTGGTGGGGCTATAGACGGAACCCATATCCCTATCTTGGCACCAGAGCACCAAGCCGCTGAGTACATAAAACGCAAGGGGTACTTTTTGATAGTGCTGCAAGCTCTGGTGGATCACAAGGGACGTTTCACCAACATCAACGTGGGATGGCCGGGAAAGGTGCATGATGCTCGCATCTTCAGGAACTCTGGTCTCTTTCAAAAGCTGCAGGAAGGGACTTTATTCCCAGACCAGAAAATAACTGTTGGGGATGTTGAAATGCCTATATGTATCCTTGGGGACCCAGCCTACCCCTTAATGCCATGGCTCATGAAGCCGTACACAGGCAGCCTGGACAGTAGTCAGGAGCTGTTCAACTACAGGCTGAGCAAGTGCAGAATGGTGGTAGAATGTGCATTTGGACGTTTAAAGGCGCGCTGGCGCAGTTTACTGACTCGCTTAGACCTCAGTGAAACCAATATTCCCACTGTTATTACTGCTTGCTGTGTGCTCCACAATATCTGTGAGAGTAAGGGGGAGACGTTTATGGCGGGGTGGGAGGTTGAGGCAAATCGCCTGGCTGCTGGTTACGCGCAGCCAGACAGCAGGGCGGTTAGAAGAGCACAGGAGGGCGCGGTACGCATCAGAGAAGCTTTGAAAACCAGTTTCATGACTGGCCAGGCTACGGTGTGAAAGTTCTGTTTGTTTCTCCTTGATGAAACCCCCCGCCCCTTGGTTCACTCTACTTCCCTGTAAGCTAACCACCTGCCCCTCCTCCCTTCAATCACCGCTTGCAGAGGCAATAAAGTCATTGTTGCTTCACATTCATGCATTCTTTATTCATTCATCACACAAATAGGGGGATGACTACCAAGGTAGCCCAGGAGGGGTGGTGGAGGAGGGAAGGAAAATGCCACACAGCACTTTAAGCACAGCACTTTAAAAGTTTACAACTTTAAAATTTATTGAATGACAGCCTTCTTTTTTTTGGGCAATCCTCTGTGGTGGAGTGGCTGGTTGGCCGGAGGCCCCCCCACCGCGTTCTTGGGCGTCTGGGTGTGGAGGCTATGGAACTTGGGGAGGAGGGCGGTTGGTTACAGAGGGGCAGCAGTGGCAGTCTGTGCTCCAGCTGCCTTTGCTGCAGCTCAACCATACACTGGAGCATACTGGTTTGGTCCTGCAGCAGCCTCAGCATTGAATCCTGCCTCCTCTCATCACGCTGCTGCCACATTTGAGCTTCAGCCCTGTCTTCAGCCCGCCACTTACTCTCTTCAGCCCACCACCTCTCCTCCCGGTCATTTTGTGCTTTCCTGCACTCTGACATTATTTGCCTCCACGCATTCGTCTGTGCTCTGTCAGTGTGTGAGGACAGCATGAGCTCGGAGAACATTTCATCGCGAGTGCGTTTTTTTTTCTTTCTAAGGTTCACTAGCCTCTGGGAAGGAGAGGATCCTGTGATCATTGAAACACATGCAGCTGGTGGAGAAAAAAAAAGGGACAGCGGTATTTAAAAAGAGACATTTTATAAAACAGTCGCTACACTCTTTCAGGGTAAACCTTGCTGTTAACATTACATACATAGCACATGTGCTTTCGTTACAAGGTCGCATTTTGCCTCCTCCCACCACGTGACTACCCCCTCAACCTTCCCCCCTCCCTGTGGCTAACAGCGGGGAACATTTCTGTTTAGCCACAGGCAAACAGCTCAGCAGGAATGGGCTCCTCTGAGTGTCCCCTGAAGAAAAGCACTCTATTTCAACCAGGTGACCATGAATTATATCTCACTCTCCTGAGGATAACACAGAGAGATAAAGAACGGATGTTGTTTGAATGCCAGCAAACATACACTGCAATGCTTTGTTCTACAATGATTCCCGAGTACGTGTTACTGGCCTGGAGTGGTAAAGTGTCCTACCATGAAGGACGCAATAAGGCTACCCTCCCCAGAAACCTTTTGCAAAGGCTTTAGGACTACATCTAGGAGAACCGCAAATGCCAGGGCAAAGTAATCCTTTCACATGCTTGTTTTTAAACCATGTATAGTATTTTAAAAGGTACACTCACCAGAGGTCCCTTCTCCGCCTGCTGGGTCCAGGAGGCAGCCTTGGGTGGGTTCGGGGGGTACTGGCTCCAGGTCTAGGGTGAGAAACAGTTCCTGGCTGTCGGGAAAACCGGTTTCTCTGCTTGCTTGCTGTGAGCTATCTACAACCTCCTCCTCCTCATCATCTTCTTCGTCCCCAAAACCTGCTTCCGTATTGCCTCCATCTCCATTGAAGGAGTCAAACAACACGGCTGGGGTAGTGGTGACTGAACCCCCTAAAATGACATGCAGCTCATCATAGAAGCGGCATGTTTGGGGCTCTGACCCAGAGCAGCTGTTCGCCTCTCTGGTTTTCTGGTAGGCTTGCCTCAGCTCCTTCAGTTTCACGCGGCACTGCTTCGGGTCCCTGTTATGGCCTCTGTCCTTCATGCCCTGGGAGATTTTGACAAAGGTTTTGGCATTTCGAAAACTGGAACGGAGTTCTGATAGCACGGATTCCTCTCCCCAAACAGCGATCAGATCCCGTACCTCCCGTTCGGTCCATGCTGGAGCTCTTTTGCGATTCTGGGACTCCATCATGGTCACCTGTGCTGATGAGCTCTGCATGGTCACCTGCAGCTTGCCACGCTGGCCAAACAGGAAATGAGATTCAAAAGTTTGCGGTTCTTTTCCTGTCTACCTGGCCAGTGCATCTGAGTTGAGAGTGCTGTCCAGAGCGGTCATAATGGAGCACTCTGGGATAGCTCCCGGAGGCCTATACCATCGAATTGTGTCCACAGTACCCCAAATTCGAGCCGGGAACGTCGATTTAAGCGCTAATCCACTTGTCAGGGGTGGAGTAAGGAAATCGATTTTAAGAGCCCTTTAAGTCGAAATAAAGGGCTTCACTGTGTGGACGGGTGCAGGTTTAAATCGATTTAACGCTGCTAAATTCGACCTAACATCCTAGTGTAGACCAGGGCTTAAAGAGATTGCTTCGTTTAGCTTATCAAAAAGATTGAGGATATGTCTACACTGCAATTAAAAATCCCTGGCTGGCCTATGCCAGCTGACTGGGGCTTGCAGGTCTGGGCCTAAGGGGTTGTTTAACTGTGGTATAGAGGTTCTGACTTGGGCAGCAGCCTGAGCTGTGGGACTCCCACATCTTACAGGGCCCTATATCCTGGGCATCCACACTGCAATTAAACAGCCTGTGACAGGGTGCTATCAGCTGCATCATGATCACTGACAGAGCTGTAGCCTGGAGAAGGCTGCAGGCCCAGCTAAGGGAAATTATAGGCTTTCTGGTGGGGGATTGTGAACACCTGCGTGGCAATCACTGGGTTAACAAGGTAATTGGGGAGAGTATAAGGAGAGGAAACAGGCTATAAAGGTAGCTGAGGAGGGAGGAAGCCTGGGTTGAGCAGAGAAGGCTGTAGGGGAGCCTGTCCTTTTTATGAGCCTGTGTTATGGGGATGTAAGAGGGAAATAAAAGCACACCTTGGTGAAGAATAAACAGGCAAGCCTGTGTTTGTGACTACGGCATAGGGGCCGAAGCTGTGGGTGCCCTCCGGGGCTAGAGCACCCATGGGGAAAAAATAGTGGGTGTTCAGCACCAACCAGCCACAGCTGATCAGCTGCGGGGGGCCTGGTGTGGGGTGGTGGGAGCAGTCCTGGGGAAAACTAGAAGTCGGTGCTTAGGGACTCTGGAACCATCTGAATTGGCCAGATGGTGAGGTTAACTGGGTAGTGATGGAGGCACCCTGTGACACAGCCTCTTATCATGAGACCTGCAAGCTTGAGTCAGTTGGCATAGGCCAGTCACAGGGTTTTAACTGCAGTGCAAACGTATGCAGAGTGGGGACCTGATTACAGTATATATAAATACCTTAACAGGAAGAAAATACTGGCTACTAAAGGGCTATTTAGTCTAGCAGAGAAATGCATAATAACAAATGCCTGGAAGCTGAAGCCAGACTAATTCAAACTAGTCTTATTGGGATCCAGGAAGTGCTAAAGGATCCTGCCCCCCAGCCTAAGAGGGGGGTCCACAGGAACTGGAAAACCAAATAATTATGGGGGACAACTAATGAACAACAGGGACAGGACTGCGGTCAAAGAGTCAAATGAAGGGAACCGGACGGGGACACCGAGCAGAGAACCCCGGATAGCACCCACTGCTCCTCAAAGTAGTAACAGGCACAAATTCTTAACAGTGAGGATTAGCCACTGTCACAAACTCCCCAGGTAAGGGTAGGGATTGCCATCTCTTGGTGTCTTCAAATCAAGCCTGGGTACCCTTCTGGAAGATATGCTTTAGCCACAAATGTTATGTTTCAGTCATATGTAAGTTATTGAGCTCAATTCAGGTTTAACTGTGAAATTTAATGGCCTTTGATATACAGGAAGTCAGACTAGATTTAATGGTCCTTTCTGGCACTAAACTCTCAATTTATTATCTTAAACATTTTTCTTGGTCCTATCTCTATAAATCATCATCATTCCTATATATGCCAAAAATGTGTTTTGTTTGAATATTCTGGGTATATTTGTTTCAGTTTCACTTTGTTCTATAGCTGCATCTGAAAAATGTAAAAAAGTAAAACTCCCGTGTAATATAAACAATATTATAATCCTGGCACCTAATTACAAAAAAATGAAGCACTAAAAATAGCATTCAGTATAATAAAAGGGGAATAAATCAATACTGCAGCAGGAACCTGACAGCTAACTTGTTAGTGAAACTTTAACAGGAAGGATTGGTTTTTCATTAGCAAGCATAGGCAATGAGGAGGGCGGCTTCTGTGGGAACCTGAATATCTGAAAATTGGGTTATTCAGGAAAAGCCACAACTGGCTCCTTTGGGCAGCTCATGCAACAGTCATATGGATTCCACTGAAGTCTCACAGGATCCACATTCATTAGAGGGTATAATGGGTCCCCTGTAGAGTGAACAGGGAAGCAACAAGCAGGCAAAGGCAGCAGAGCTCCAGCTGCTTTACAACCTCCATGCAGTAGTGAGTGCTGCTGGCCTTGACTCTTCAAGCTACCCTGAAGTGCTGCTGTCAGATGGCTGCCTTTCTCTCCTTCCCTCTAGCCTAGGGAATGCTGGTTCCTTTCTTACCCTGACTCTCTTTCCTCTGTTAGTGAATGGACTTTCATATTGTAACTGGCTAGGTTATATGCTGCCCTCTACTGCATGGAATCTGAAATACACAACTGTGTGCTGTTGCCATTGTCCCTGTATGATTATCTGCTAATGGCGATTCCCTTTTCGTTCAAGCTGTGTTTCTGGAGCAGCAGGCTCAACATGCAAGCCCTGCTATTGCTCAGAAGTTCAAAGTGGCCATGGTGTAGTATAGCGATGACAGGTAGGTTCCTAGGTGGCTATGGATTTGTTACAATATCACCTTTATGATAGCTTAATTCTTTCAGGGAAGGCATAAAGGTCACAGGTGGGAAAACCTAAACTTATACATACCTCCAGTGAAATGAACAGCTGATGTAATTGGCATAACTCCATTGTAACTAGGTTGTGGATTAACTTAATTCCTTTTATGGCTAGAAGAAAGAAAATGGCTACAGCTGGAGGATAAATAATTTACTGGAAACTAGAAATGGACAAAGATCTGATACTTAATTTCTCCAAAGGTTTGGGGATGTGTGGATCTGGCCGTAATGTTTGCTGTATGCTATTTTTCTTGATGTTTGTTAGAACAACTACTGAAGGAAGTTGCAATGACGCTAGTGTAACACTGATGAAATCACACTTTCATAGTGCTTTGACTGCTCTGCTATAAAATGAAGTCAAATATAAACCAATGTATATGACTCTAGAAATGTACAAATAGATAATTCTGGCATAAGTGAGAGATACTCCATTGCCTGTAATGCAATTACATCAATTTGCAACAGGTTTGAATTTGACCCATGTGTTTAGAAGTCTGGAGTCTTGGTGCTCAATAGGGTAAATTTGACACAGTCCATGCTTTGTTTCATTTCAAAAATGTATCTCTGCTTCTATTTTTATTGTGTAGAAATGAAGTTTTCCCACCAATTCAAATTGTGGAAATAGACTATAACCAAAATGCTGATTTAAAATTATGTTGATAGAATCAAATCCAAAATCTTAATTATTTGGAATATAATTAGGTGGTGCTATAAAATTATGATACCTTGTGTTATCTAGGTATTACATCTTTAAATTTCTAAGAACCCTTGCTATATGCAGACTTAAACAGCCATTTTGTTCTCATAATTGTTGCGACCTGTTGCAGAGAAGGCACATGCTCACTTTGTTCCTTCATGGAGACTTTATCTTAGATCTTTCTTACTGTTTTCCCTTGATCTACAAATAATTTAGGATGGAATGTACGTGGTTGCTGTTTATGAATGTAAGCTCCTTTGGGCAGGGATTTTTTTTTTTTTAGTCTGTGTTTTTACGGAGTCTAGGAGCTCCTAGGCACTACTGTAATACAAATAATAATGAATGTAAAAATGTAGCATATTGAGCAGGGATTTTGTGTTCTCTCTCTCTCTCTCTCTCTAGATATAGATAGATAATGAAAAACTTTGGAACACACACAGAAACTCCCTAACCACTGATGATTTGGTGAAGTGTACCAGATTAGACAGCTCTGGAAATGGAGCTCTTCTAGTTATCCATATCGTGGGTATAGAATGGGCACTGACAGGGCAAGCTTTCACATTCTGCTCTACCAATACATAGTCTTGTTTATTATTAATGAGAACTTGGAGCATTTCTCACTCAGGGAACTCAAAGTACTTTCCAACAGAGGATAAGCATTATTACCTCCGTAATCGATGAGGGAAAGTAAGGCACAGACTCAGTCACATGCTGAGTCAGTAGCAGAGCCAGAAATTAAATTCAGAGGTGACATCCTGGCCCTATTAAAGTTAATAGCAAAACTCTCATTAACTTCTCTGGCAGTCAAGATTTCCCCTGCAGTCTACTGGCTCCCAGTCTAGTTTCCTATCCAATGGCTTGTGCTGCCTGATTTCAAGGGACCATCTCTAGGGATAAATGTCTGATTTGGATTATATCCCATTCCATGCTTAGCCATCTGTCCTGAGATGGCAAACAAGGTTGCTGGTTGTGACGCAGCCACTTGTCTCCATCTATTTCCTAGTAGACACTCTCATTTTTCCACAAGCCAGCCCTCAGTTAGTAATGAGATTCAATAAGTAATGAACTGGAAACCATGACTTGGAAGTGAAAGGTACTCTATCCTACTAAATATATCCTGAGGTATCCTACACCCCGTGACTTTCACTTAAAAGTTTACTGTGAATCCTAGAAACCTTCATTGTGGGTTCCTACATAATGTTGATAGTTTTCTTATTTAGAGTGGTGTTGCAAATCCAATACTGTATATTAAAAAGCATACATACTGAACTGTCTTGTGGGAGTATGAGAGAGGCAGGTATTAATAACCTCTTAAAATGCTTTAATACTGGAATTGGTTTTAAAATGGTGTTTGTTTGTGTGACTGATGAATACTTCAACTGGAAATAACCAAGTAAGGGCTTGCTGTCTCTTCTCACAAAAGTAACTACATCAGTGGGATAACTCCTGCGAGTAGGATTTAATTCTCATCAATAAAGTACAAAATGTAATGTTTTGCTTCTCCAGCTAAAGGAACAGACCTCCTGTTTTAAGCGGTTCAGTTTGCAGTCTGTGCAGGATTCATTTTTGTTTAATTTCTTCTGGGTTTTGTTGAATGAAATAAGAGAATAAAGAATGCTTTCGTGTTTACTGAACCTCTCTGTGGCATCAAGATGCTCTCTGTTAGGCTTTTATTTAATTATTTAAAAAAACACCAAAGCAAAAGCAGGTACGTAAGTCATTAGTTTAAAAAAAAAAAAGTAGCTCAATCTCAGGTCTTCCCTGTGCCCCAAGTCTTTATAATAAAGCTTATTTAGCACTAACTGATAAACACTATCCTGATGCCTAGTTACTCATGCTTGTGGATTGGTCCTAGACTGGGCTGCTTATCTGTAAGTGCTGATGATTCACTGATGAAAAGAGAACCATCCTTTCGAGACTCCTGTGATTACCTTCAAGGACTGAGTATACTCATGGTCCAACCACTATGAATTATATTAAGAAAGGGGAGGCCTCTACTAAAGCCCTTTCCTTGTAGGAAAACTGAACACAGTGAACTCCCATTTAAAATTGGTGGGAGCTGAGGTTACTTAGCACCTCTGCAGGATCAGACTCAGCAACTGCAAAACTGCTATTCTTTAACCTTGGTGTTAGTGATTCAAAATTTGTTATAAGTAATAATTGTTGCACTAATTACATACTTATGCTTGAAACCAGGCTTATTAGGCAAGCATCTGTTCCAAGTGACCACCTTAAATGCGCCTGCTTGGAACGATTGCTTTCCATGCAATCACGGTGATTACGGCGACAGCAATCCTCTAAGGAAGAATAAAACAAGAGAACAGGCCTTGCAGGACAGTGGTGAAATCAAGATGGGCAATGAGGAGGAAAAGCCTTTTAGATTGCTGTTTTTTAAATTGTACATATGGCACCAAGATATATTATAATTGCATTATAAATTAAATTGATAAGATAAATAGGATGGAAAGGAGATCTCAGAGGGTATGATAAACTTTGAAACCCCTGAATTTCTCAGAGTTTACCCTAATCTTCTTAGGGTTACCTATTACTAATTAGGCTAGCTGGGTTGTTTGAAGGATAGGATAGATGCTGTTTTTTTAATATTTATATAATACCTAAAACTGCTCTAGGCACTTCCGACATTTAAGAATAGAAGGCCTTTTCCTGAAAAGCTTCCATGTATTATTATATGGATTTATAAGGTGCTCATCAGCATGGTATTTGGACACAATTTGCATCATTGAGATTTGGGACCATTAACATTTCCAAGTAAGAGCCGAAATACATCACACTGCAGATATGAGGATTTCTCTGGAAAATTCTCTGTATATTGAGTTTATAAACAGGTTGAAATAAACCGCCAAACCCAGCAACTGACCACAAATTTGTGTGGAAATGCTCAGTCTATTATGAATATAAGAAAATATCTACCATAAGGACGTGACAAGGTTTGTTTTATAGGTCATTAAGCTGACTTGGGGCTTAATGGTCTAGTCTTAGAAATCATTCAGGACTCATATCACCACCCCATTAAACATCAGCTGGATTAATTTAATTTTGTTTTAAATTGTTTCCTTATTTTTACGTCTAGGTTTATTTTTTATAGTATTGTCTTTTTTCTTTTCCTTGTGGCTCATTTTTTTTAAAAAAAGGAAGTTGGTTTGTGGCTACAAAGGTCTGAATGGTTTTTGAAGTGACGTGTATTTACAGCTTGAAATGATTTTCTGTTGGCCATGGACTAGGAAAGAGATTAGGCTCTTTTATATTTTAAAATAATTCATCACAGAGGTGACTTCTGAATGAAACTCTTCGCTTCTCTATTAGATTTACCATCCCTTTACACCAGGAGCGGGCAAACTTTTTGGCCTGAGGGCCACATTGGGGTATGGAACTTGTATGGCGGATTATGAATGCCCATGAAATTGGGGGTAGGAGTGCAGAAGGGCTCTGGCTGGGGATGAGGGGTTCAGGGTGCAGGAGTGGGCTCTGGGTTGGGGTGCGGGGGGGCAATGAGGACTCTGGGGTGGGGCTGGGGATGGAGGGTTTGAGGTGCAGGAGGGTGCTCTGGGCTGGGATCAAGGGCTTTGGAGGCGGGAGGGGGATTAGGCCTGTGGCAGGGGATTGGGGCATGGAGGGGGCTCAGGGGTGCAGGCTCCGGGTGGCACTTACTGCAAGCGGCTCCCGGAAGCATGCCCGCCCTCTGGCTCCGAGGCACGGCCAGGCGGCTCTGCGCACTGCCCCGTCCACAGGCACCACCCCTGCAGCTCTGATTGGCTGGGAATTACAGCCAATGGGAGCTGCAGGGGCAGTGCCTGTGGATGGGGCAGCACGCAGAGCTGGAGAGGGATCATGCTGGCTGCTTCCTAGGAACCATGCGGAGTGGGGCAAGCCCCCAACCCTAGTACCCAGCTGGAGCGCCGGAGCAGGGCAAACCCCCGAGCCCGCTCTCCGGGGGGAGCTGAGGGATGAATTAATTGGTCTGACAGGCCAGATGCAGCCTGCGGACTGTAGTTTGCCCACCATTGCTTTACACCCATGCCCAGCTGGAACTAGCCTGCAATATTCCCTTCCCTACAATGCTCACATTAGCTCTAACCAAACCATGTATATATCCAGGAAGGAGTTCAGAAGCATTTGATCAAATAAAAGGTCTATTTTCAAGCAGTAATCATGCACAGGTATGATATTGTACCACAGATAAAACTGTGTGAGCACACACACATGTGCTGGAAAGGAGGAGGGAAGAGCCCATAACAGGGAGCTTCACACAGCATTTTTCGATGAGTTGGCCTATATTTTCTTGAAATGTAGGTGGTCACCATTAATGTATTCCCCTACTTGCAAATGAGCTGGGAGTAAGCAGGAAACAGCTCCTCAAATTGAAGCTAAACTGTAATTAAACCAAGACACCTCTGCGTGTTAGAAAAAAAGCCAAAAACTACCTGCTCACACCAGCTAGGACAGAGCTGAAAAGCTCCCCCTCCTATCTGGAACAGAGCCAGAACTGCCTCTCACCAGATGGAATCAAACCCAAGCTGCTGCAATTAAGCAAGAATCTCCCTTGGCCTTATTTTATGCATGTTCCTAAATAACAGGAATGTGTTTCTGGGGCAATCAGGCATGGTACTGTCATTGTTTATCTTGGGTCTGGATGGAGGTGGGTGGCTTTGGTTTGTGGGATGTGGTCCAGCTAAGTCACAAAAGTTCATCCCTTCCAGCATTAAAGTCCAAAAGGAAACAAAACCATTCTTCCATTCCATTCTTGTTAGGAACAGCCCTTCCTCTCAGGGTCCTCTTCCTCCAGCTGTTAGCTCAGATTCGAGTTCTCCTGGGTTCCAGTCAATTCTTTCTTTCCCTTGTTGGCAGGAGCCCACCTCACAACATGGTAGCATGCAGGAAACCCAACCCACCCTCTATTACAGGTCTGCAGCCTTGAGACACTAAACAATTGGGTTGTCTGCCATGTGAAATGCCCCCTCTTCTTCCCAGAACTGCTTCCTATATACCCAGCCTAGGCCTCCTCACTGGCCTTTTTATGTCTATTCTGTCATTTTTCAACAGAGTGCTCATTCCTATGTTTGATCTCCCAAGAACCTCACTGAACTTAGGCTTGCACTTGTATCTCCTCCAGCAGCCTCTTTAGTTACATGCTCCCCCTGTGATGTGACCCTTGTACACCTGCTAAGGGGGTTAAATCTGCCACAAGTGAGACTGGTCCCCAACCTCCTTAAAGGACCCTTTCAGCCAGTGACAGGGAGATTCTGGGCTGATTAAAAGTGAATCCAGAAGGATACATGAGCATTTTGTTTGGACAGCGTTGGTGGATTTATTGACCTGGAATGCCTTCCCTTCCCTAACTTGGTGAACCATATAGCCATCCTCGCCTCTTTCCAGTCCTGACTCTAAACATGCATGTGCCATGAAGGCAGTTAGTGTTGTTATGCCACTCACCAAAGGATTTGCTATTTTTAATTTATTAATAAGATACAAAATAAATAGCTGTATCATTGAGTGATAAATCCACTTCCTGATTACCTAGTGCTTTGTGTATGCGATGGGGGTTGTTTGTCTACTTAGGGCTTGATCCCTTAGCCCTGAGCACATGGTACTCTGACACTGAGGGTAGTTGGCTTTTCACAGGATTAGACTTTAAGACTGTGTGTTCCTTGGGGAAAGGACTGTGTATTCTCTGCATTCTGTACAGACATAAGAATACTGGGAGATTCAATAGCAGCTGCCAATGATTAAGCAATAACTGTTTATCAAAAGGGACACTCTTTTCCATTTGTCCCCTCTCCATCCAGAAGGGAGCTGTGTTTCTGGGCACCCGCCCCAACATGTTGAACTCAGGGATGGAAAAAAAGGATCTCCTGAATAGAGATAACATAGGAATTGCCATACTGCATCAGAACATTGCTCAAACTACTTAGATATTCTGCCAACTGTATTGGCCAGCACTTGATTGCTTCAGAGGAAGAAGCAACTCCATTACACTTTCACGATTGCACTTCAGTACTTGTATGAGGTGAATTGAAAAATATTCCTTTTGTTTATCATTTTTACAGTACATATATTTGTAATCAAAATTAATCATATAAAGTGAGCACTGTGCACTTTGTATTCAGTGTTGTAATTGAAATCAATATTGAAAATGTAGGAAAACGTCCAAATATATTTAATACATTTCAATTGGTATTCTATTATAAGTGTGATTAATTTTTTTTAATCGCGATTAATTTTTTTGCGTTAATCATGTGATATACTGTGATTAATTGACAGCCCTAATCACTATAGATTTTCTGTTTCAGTAGAAATTGGGGTGAGGAGCACCGGGGATGTACTGCTACCCAATCCCTGCACTATACCCCAATGCATATAGTTGGGTTTGGCTGGCTAGGGCCCCGCTTGGAGAGAGAAACTCCTTCCAGATATGTTTCTTCTTTTGCCCCATTTTCTTCCACTTGCTGTGTCCTGTTACCACCACATAATTTCCAGACTTGTGAGAAAACCCATCAAAATGGGTGAGCTCTGCTACTCTGGTCTACTCTAACTATAGCTTCCTATCTTACCTTAACATGCATGCATTTGTTCAAGAACTTTAGTTGCCCATATGTGCACCATAATCTGCTTCAAAAGCATAGGCTTCCTACCACCTGAGTTGAAGGAGAATCTCTCTCAGTTTGTTAGCAATATGGGGCCTGACACTCAGTTGAGCAGTTCTGACTCTACCCAGTAGAAGGCAGTGTGCACATCAACACTAGCTAACTCAATAAATGTCATCAGAAGACATACAGTTTTCCAATCCTTATTTAAACCCAGACACTATATTTGATTCAGTGATATCCCGTAGTGGTGAATTCTCCAGACTGACTAAATCCTGCTGGGTACGGCTTCCTAATAGGCAAACTGCTTCAACCAACAGTCCTGATTGCTCTTCCCTCACCCCGCGAGGCAAATACCAGAATAAAGAGCTTTGTAATACACTTTCCCCTTGCCCACACAATCTGTGAGGAATGTCAGGAATGTTATATGAATTAATCATGTCTCACATAGGATGTTACATATAATTGGTCAAACATCGCATAGGCTAAACGATATTAAACCCTCAAGGCTGCCTATGTATTTGCCCTGTTTTGAAGCACAAACCAGGTGGAAGAAGATGCTTTGGTTGATATTTAGCAGTCTTTGGAAGTGGCTCACAATAACGGGTTTCATAAAACTCTGGTCATGCACACAGAAAGTGCTACATGACTGTACTAGGCTCCTGTCATGAATGCACATGTGCCACAGAAACTCAGGCCTGGTCTATACTACAGTTAGTGTAAGTGTTGGGGTAAGGCATCTTACACCTATCTAATTACATCAGCATACACACTACAGCCTTGCTCCCACCGATGTAAATGCCCTACTATGCCGACATAACTGCACCTCTACGAGAGGCATAGGGATTATGTTGGTGAAGTTAAGGAAATGTAGTGTCCTTGTAGACACTGTGTTACTTACATCTATTGACTGTCATTCTGCCCTGGTCTACACTAGGACTTTAGGTCGAATTTAGCAGCGTTAAATCGATTTAAACCTGCACCCGTCCACACAGTGAAGCCCTTTATTTCGACTTAAAGGGCTCTTAAAATCGATTTCCTTACTCCACCCCTGACAAGTGGATTAGCGCTTAAATCGACGTTCCCGGCTCGAATTTGGGGTACTGTGGACACAATTCGATGGTATAGGCCTCCGGGAGCTATCCCAGAGTGCTCCATTATGACCGCTCTGGACAGCACTCTCAACTCAGATGCACTGGCCAGGTAGACAGGAAAAGAACCGCAAACTTTTGAATCTCATTTCCTGTTTGGCCAGCGTGGCAAGCTGCAGGTGACCATGCAGAGCTCATCAGCACAGGTGACCATGATGGAGTCCCAGAATCGCAAAAGAGCTCCAGCATGGACCGAACGGGAGGTACGGGATCTGATCGCTGTTTGGGGAGAGGAATCCGTGCTATCAGAACTCCGTTCCAGTTTTCAAAATGCCAAAACCTTTGTGAAAATCTCCCAGGGCATGAAGGACAGAGGCCATAACAAGGACCCGAAGCAGTGCCGCGTGAAACTGAAGGAGCTGAGGCAAGCCTACCAGAAAACCAGAGAGGCGAACAGCTGCTCTGGGTCAGAGCCCCAAACATGCCGCTTCTATGATGAGCTGCATGCCATTTTAGGGGGTTCAGCCACCACTACCCCAGCCGTGTTGTTTGACTCCTTCAATGGAGATGGAGGCAATACGGAAGTAGGTTTTGGGGACGAAGAAGATGATGATGGGGAGGAGGTTGTAGATAGCTCACAGCAAGCAAGCGGAGAAACCGGTTTTCCCGACAGCCAGGAACTGTTTCTCACCCTAGACCTGGAGCCAGTACCCCTCAAACCCACCCAAGGCTGCCTCCTGGACCCAGCAGGCGGAGAAGGGACCTCTGGTGAGTGTACCTTTTAAAATGCTATACATGGTTTAAAAGCAAGCATGTGAAAGGATTACTTTGCCCTGGCATTTGCGGTTCTCCTAGATGTAGTCCTAAAGCCTTTGCAAAAGGTTTCTGGGGAGGGCAGCCTTATTTCGTCCTTCATGGTAGGACACTTTACCACTCCAGGCCAGTAACACGTACTCGGGAATCACTGTAGAACAAAGCATTGCAGTGTATGTTTGCTGGCATTCAACCAAAATCCGTTCTTTATCTCTCTGTGTTATCCTCAGGAGAGTGAGATATAATTCATGGTCACCTGGTTGAAATAGAGTGCTTTTCTTCAGGGGACACTCAGAGGAGCCCATTCCTGCTGGGCTGTTTGCCTGTGGCTAAACAGAAATGTTCCCCGCTGTTAGCCACAGGGAGGGGGGAAGGTTGAGGGAGTAGTCACGCGGTGGGAGGAGGCAAAATGCGACCTTGTAACGAAAGCACATGTGCTATGTATGTAATGTTAACAGCAAGGTTTACCCTGAAAGAGTGTAGCGACTGTTTTATAAAATGCGTCTTTTTAAATACCGCTGTCCCTTTTTTTTCTCCACCAGCTGCATGTGTTTCAATGATCACAGGATCTTCTCCTTCCCAGAGGCTAGTGAAGCTTAGAAAGAAAAAAAAACGCACTCGCGATGAAATGTTCTCCGAGCTCATGCTGTACTCCCACACTGAGAGAGCACAGACGAATGCGTGGAGGCAAATAATGTCAGAGTGCAGGAAAGCACAAAATGACCGGGAGGAGAGGTGGAGGGCTGAAGAGAGTAAGTGGCGGGCTGAAGAGAGTAAGTGGCGGGCTGAAGACAGGGCTGAAGCTCAAATGTGGCGGCAGCGTGATGAGAGGAGGCAGGATTCAATGCTGAGGCTGCTGCAGGACCAAACCAGTATGCTCCAGTGTATGGTTGAGCTGCAGCAAAGGCAGCTGGAGCACAGACTGCCACTGCTGCCCCTCTGTAACCAACCGCCCTCCTCCCCAAGTTCCATAGCCTCCACACCCAGACGCCCAAGAACACGGTGGGGGGGCCTCCGGCCAACCAGCCACTCCACCACAGAGGATTGCCCAAAAAAAAGAAGGCTGTCATTCAATAAATTTTAAAGTTGTAAACTTTTAAAGTGCTGTGCTTAAAGTGCTGTGTGGCATTTTCCTTCCCTCCTCCACCACCCCTCCTGGGATACCTTGGTAGTCATCTCCCTATTTGTGTGATGAATGAATAACGAATGCATGACTGTGAAGCAGCAATGACTTTATTGCCTCTGCAAGCGGTGATTAAAGGGAGGAGGGGAGGGTGGTTAGCTTACAGGGAAGTAGAGTGAACCAAGGGGCGGGGGGTTGCATCAAGGAGAAACAAACAGAACTTTCACA
Organism: Lepidochelys kempii; assembly: GCF_965140285.1. Lineage (NCBI taxonomy): Eukaryota > Metazoa > Chordata > Testudines > Cheloniidae > Lepidochelys > Lepidochelys kempii. Next base: position 160,769,340 of record NC_136382.1, read on the forward strand.
CTGTAGCCTGGCCAGTCATGAAACTGGTTTTCAAAGCTTCTCTGATGCGTACCGCGCCCTCCTGTGCTCTTCTAACCGCCCTGGTGTCTGGCTGCGCGTAATCAGCAGCTAGGCGATTTGCCTCAGCCTCCCACCCCGCCATAAACGTCTCCCCCTTACTCTCACAGATATTGTGGAGCACACAGCAAGCAGTAATAACAGTGGGAATATTGGTTTCGCTGAGGTCTAAGCGAGTCAGTAAACTGCGCCAGCGCGCCTTTAAACATCCAAATGCACATTCTACCACCATTCTGCACTTGCTCAGCCTGTAGTTGAACAGCTCCTGACTACTGTCCAGGCTGCCTGTGTACGGCTTCATGAGCCATGGCATTAAGGGGTAGGCTGGGTCCCCAAGGATACATATAGGCATTTCAACATCCCCAACAGTTATTTTCTGGTCTGGGAATAAAGTCCCTTCCTGCAGCTTTTGAAACAGACCAGAGTTCCTGAAGATGCGAGCATCATGCACCTTTCCCAGCCATCCCACGTTGATGTTGGTGAAACGTCCCTTGTGATCCACCAGAGCTTGCAGCACTATCGAAAAGTACCCCTTGCGGTTTATGTACTCGGCAGCTTGGTGCTCCGGTGCCAAGATAGGGATATGGGTTGCGTCTATAGCCCCACCACAGTTAGGGAATCCCATTGCAGCAAAGCCATCCACTATGACCTGCACATTTCCCAGGGTCACTACCCTTGATATCAGCAGATCTTTGATTGCGTGAGCTACTTGCATAACAGCAGCCCCCACAGTAGATTTGCCCACTCCAAATTGATTCCCAACTGACCGGTAGCTGTCTGGCGTTGCAAGCTTCCACAGGGCTATCGCCACTCGCTTCTCAACTGTGAGGGCTGCTCTCATCTTGGTATTCATGCGCTTCAGGGCAGGGGAAAGCAAGTCACAAAGTTCCATGAAAGTGCCCTTACGCATGCGAAAGTTTCGCAGCCACTGGGAATCGTCCCAGACCTGCAACACTATGCGGTCCCACCAGTCTGTGCTTGTTTCCTGAGCCCAGAATCGGCGTTCCACAGCATGAACCTGCCCCATTAGCACCATGATGCATGCATTGTCAGGGCCCATGCTTTCAGAGAAATCTGTGTCCATGTCCTGATCACTCACGGGACCGCGCTGACGTCGCCTCCTCGCCCGGTATCGCGTTGCCATGTTCTGGTGCTGCATATACTGCTGGATAATGCGTGTGGTGGTTAATGTGCTCCTAATTGCCAAAATGAGCTCAGCGGCCTCCATGCTTGCCTTGGTATGGCGTCCGCACAGAAAAAAGGCGCGGAACGATTGTCTGCCGTTGCTCTGACGGACGAGGGGCGACTGACGACACGGCTTACAGGGTTGGCTTCAGGGAGCTAAAATCAACAAAGGGTGTGCCTGTACATCATGGAGTATTTCAGGCAGGACTGTACGGAGGGTTCCAATAAGAAATGGTGCACCTAAGTTATCGTTGTTATTGGAACAAGGAGGTTAGCCTGGCCTCTGATTGATACATGGCTAGATTTACCTCGCTGCACCTTCTCTGTGAGTGACTGCAGTGTGATATAGACAGGGGAGGAGGCAAATGAGTACAAAACAAATCTGGTCTATTTCTTGTTTTGACCCACTCCATCTATCTTTTACATCTTTGGCTGGCAGCAGACGGTGCAGAAGGACTGTATGCCATCCACATCTCATGGCTGCTTGGCATAAGATGGTACAATACGACTGCTAGCAATCCTCATCTCTTGCCTGCCTGGCAGAAGATGGTACAGTACTGACTGCTAGCAGTCCGTATCGCCTGCCCGCTCACCATAAGATGGTTCAATAGGACTGCAGGACTAAAGAGAATGACCTGGTCAAGTCACTCCAAATTTAGTCCCTGCGCCCATGTCTGCCCAGGCGCTCCCAGCCGACGTGGCCAGGAGCACCTCGGACACGACGAGGACGACTACCAATCGTATTGCACCGTCTGCTGCCAGAAGGCAATGGGTTGCTGCTACTGTGCAGCAAAGCCGTACCGCGTCTGCCAGCACCCAGGAGACATAGGGTGATGGTTACCTGAGCTGGCTCCATGCTTGCCGTGGTATGGTGTCTGCACAGGTAACTCATGAAAAAAGGCGCGAAACGATTGTCTGCCCTTGCTTTCACGGAGGGAGGGAACGGGGGCCTGACGACACGTACCCAGAACCACCCGTGACAATGTTTTAGCCCCATCAGAGTGCTCCATTGTGAGTGCTCTGGACAGCACTCTCAGATGCCCGATTGTTTGCCATTGCTCTGACGCCGGGAGGGGCGCTTACAGGGTTGGCTTCAGGGAGCTAAAATCAACAAAGGGGGTGGCTTTACATCAAGGAGTATTTCAGGCAGGACTTCACGGAGGGTTCCAATAAGAAATGGTGCACCTAAGTTATTGTCCTTATTGGAACAAGAAGGTTAGCCTGGCCTCTGATTGATACATGGCTAGATTTACCTCGCTGCACCTTCTCTGTAAGTGACTGCAGTGTGATCTAGAAGAATGAGTCCCCTAGACAGGGGAGGGGGGGAAGCAAATGAGTACAAAACAAATCTGGTCTATTTCTTGTTTTGATCCACTCCATCTATCTTTTACATCTTTGGCTGGCAGCAGACGGTGCAGAAGGACTGCATGCCATCCACATCTCATGGCTGCTCGGCAGAAGATGGTACAGTACGACTGCTAGCAGTCCGTATCGCCTGCCCGCTCACCATAAGACGGTTCAATAGGACTGACTGCAGGACTAAAGAGAATGACCTGCTCAAGTCACTCCAAATTTAGTCCCTGCGCCCATGTCTGCCCAGGCGCTCCTGATCGACCTCACAGAGGCGACCAGGAGCACCTCAGACATGACGATGACGGCTACCAGTCGTACTGTACCGTCTGCTGCCACAAGGCAAGGGGTTGCTGCTGTGTAGCAATGCCGTACCGCGTCTGCCAGCACCCAGGAGACATAGGGTGACGGTTACCTGAGCGGGCTCCATGCTTGCCGTGGTATGGCGTCTGCACAGGTAACTCAGGAAAAAAGGCGCGAAATGATTGTCTGCCCTTGCTTTCACGGGGGGAGGGAGGGAACGGGGGCCTGACGATATGTACCCAGAACCACCCGCGACAATGTTTTAGCCCCATCAGGCATTGGGATCTCAACCCAGAATTCCAAAGGGCAGCGGAGACTGCGGGAACTGTGGGATAGCTACCCACAGTGCAACGCTCCGGAAGTCGACGCTTGCCTCGGTACTGTGGAAGCGCTCTGCCGAGTTAATGCACTTAATGCACTTAGAGCATTTTCTGTGGGGACACACACACTCGAATATATAAAACCGATTTCTAAAAAACCGACTTCTATAAATTCGACCTTATTTCGTAGTGTAGACATACCCTCTGTAATTACTGCAGTTGCTTGTAAATCGACTTAACATACATAGGTCGACTGAAGTTTATGTGTAGATATGCCCTCGGGCTTCTATGCCTCATGCTGGATGGGGAACACTGGAAGATTTGCAGCAGATTCTGGCTAGCTCTTGATATGCCTGTAGCAAGTGGCACAAGTAAGTGTATTTACTGCATGCTCTGGCCTAATCCTGACATACATTAAGCATGAGGCAAAGGAACATTTACAGCAGACTCTTGCCTGTCCCTCCTGTACATGCAGCCCAGGGGACACTTGAGCATAATGGCAACAAATTCGTGTCAGCACCTACCCTGCATGCAGCACAGTGTATTACCAAAAACAAACAAAAACAAAAAAACAAAAACCGCAGAAGACTTTGTCTACTGCTGTCATGTATGCATAATAGGGCGCCCAGGAGGGCTGGCACCCCAGGCTCTTGCTTTCTCCCGCAGTCCCTGCAAAAGCGGGAGACCCAGCAGATTTTGCAGCAGCAACCCCTGCTTGCTCCACGCAGCACTGGGGAATGCGGAATGGGTGGGGGCTGCGCGCGCTCTGGGTGGGCGAGGGGATAGAAGGCGGCTCGTGCAGCGGGCAGGTGCAGGCTCGGGCACGGGCTTCCCCTTGGCAGCTGCCGCAGCCGCTGTAGCCTCGGCTCTGGGGCCGCCCGCCTTCTCCCCCCCCCCTCCCGCCAGACACAGGTGGGATGAGCGCGAGCGGCGGCGCGCGCTGCGTGTGTGGCTCAGCCCGTCCCCTCCAGCGGGCGGGGGAGCTGCCGCGGCTTACGGCGGCTGTGGTGGCGGCAGCAGCGGGTCGTGCCCAGCTGGGGGCTCGCCCGGGGGAGGCAGGCAAGGAGGCTCCATGCAGGCGGGCAGCGCTCAGGTAAGGGCGCAGTGCGCACCTGGCTGCGTGCGCCGGGGAAGCAGCCTCAAGGGGGAAGGCAGTAAATGGGGGAGCGTAAAGGGGAGCAGCGCTAGAAGCGGGCGTCTGGGGGAAGCCGGGGTGGGGAGTTAAAGGGGGAAGCGTGTATTTGCCCCTGGCAGAATTAACAGAACCTGGGGCCTGCATTCAGTAACCCCCCCCCCCCCCGACAGTTCGCTCCTGGGTGGAAATGGGAGCGTTGCAATATTTATAAGATGAGAGATCTAAGTCCGGGGCGGTCTTGGCAAACCGGAGACCCTCGGTGGTTATAATACTTTATCACGGCAGCAAGCTGTGAATTGCATGGAGCAGCACAGTGAAGGTGGCTTCAGTGCTGCGTCTTTGTGTTGAGGCTGATTTGCTGTTTGGAAACTGCATCCCATTCCCAGGGAGTCTTGGCTATTGCAGGAGGTAGAAGGAGAGTTCAGAATGGCACAGGGGTTTCGTGTGTATGCAGCATGCAGGCAGGGGATTGCATATTAGGAGAGGGCATTTGGGGGAGTGTGGTTTGCATGTCAGGGAACAGACAGTGGGGGACGGGATGGACAAAGATGATTATAATAATTATTATTTTATATCCTGTCTTTGGTGTCCATAGCCCTGTCCAGATGTGTAGGTGGCAAGGTCCTTGCCCCAAAGAGGTTTCTGTTGCATGTCGGAGCTAGGAGTGGGATTGCCCCTTGGAGAAGAGTGGGCAGAGATTTCATCTGGAGGAAGGGAGAGATTGATGCTCTGTTCTGAGATCACTGGGAGATGGCAAGATAATATTCTCTTTCTTGTTGCAGATTATTGCCCTTTGTGGATAAAAGATGTATCATGGAATGAACCCGAGCAGCGGGGATCCGTTCCTAGAGAAGCAGCAGCAGTACCCGTCCCCCCGGAGACTCTTCGTGGTGGTCTTGTGGCTTCAGCTGGTGCTGTGCTTCGGCCCTGCACAGATCACGGGCGGTGAGTGACTGACTCATGTGACTGACAAGCAGCAGCAGCGCCCCTGCAAGCTAGCCAGCGAGAGACGAAGAGAGAGAGGCTCTGACAGCCTGCAGGCAAGCGGGTTCCCCAGTGACGGGTGCTGGGCCCCCTTACTGTGTTTAAAGGCTAACTCACTTCTGTCTTATAGCCCCCCCCCCCTTACTTCTCACTTCTGTTTACATTAAAGCAAGCCACTTGACATTCAGGGTCCCTGTGCGTTTTTCCCATAATTTGAGCACTGGAGACCTTCCTAATTTGACTCCATATGCACAAATGCCAGTGTGAGAGACTGTTCTGAACCTCACTGCATACAGACACCTCCTTGCATGAAAGCCTCCCTCTGCATGTGCCTATGCACACACAGATGCTGAGATGCAAGAACCCCTTCTCTCCCTTCCTGCTCCCCAACACTCAGGCATGCTGACAGGACCCACCCCTATATGCACATATAGACACCCTTTGCCCACCACCCTTCTAGGCACATGCACACAGAAGTGCTGGCAGGAGAGACTCCCTCCTTATCCCCCTCTTATCTCATCCCCAAAACCAAACCATGGATACTAATAGGAGCAAATCCTCACACTTCTCTCTCTCCACCTCTACCCCCTCCCGTCTTCCCTTTCATAGACATAGACTAGAGAACTGAATCCCCTTTCTCCTGTAAAAATCCCACACATAGATGCTGGTAGGCAAAACACCCCTCCCCACATGCTGAAGGGAGAGGAGAAACTTCCCTCACATGTACACACATGGATGCTGATAGGGTAACACTCCCACACTCCTCTACACCCTGCTTCCCCATCTATATATGTATACAAATACGGAGAGGAGAGAGTATTCCGTGCTGCCTGCAGGAAAGAATAACCATGTAGGTTGATGTGGAGAAAACTACCCCAGGCACTAAACTGGTGACAGGAGACAGCCTTGCCCAAATGCTGTCTGGAGAGAAGAAAGTAGTAATAAATATTTCCAGTATAATCACACATTCATTTTTATTTAAAAATAATGTAATGCTTTAATAATGAATAGCAAGAATCCTCTTCTGTTAGCTCTCTTGCTATTCTTAACCTAGGCATCTGGGGAAGCATAGGTTCAGTGTTTTGGGGGAAAAAGCATCTAATGTGGGGCTAAAGAAAGAGACATTAACATTCAGTTCCATTGCATCCACTTGGACAAACATGAACTGGTCCTTTTTCATTTTTATGATTTTAATTACAATTTTTACACCTGTTTTATTTTATTGATGCTTTTGAGATATTTTAAGCAGATGTGTTTAATTACCAAATTGCTTGAAACCGATTCCCTAATTAGGTCTGGGTTGCAGGAAAAGTCTTCAGTTAAACTGCTGTGCTGCAAAGTGAACTTAGTTAGAATAACATTAGCAGCTTCAAAGGATTACCACCCTAAAATGGTGTTATATTCTTGAGGGGGGAAAATATACTGATTTGTGATTGGATCACACAATTAATGGCAGACTGAGAGGCAGTGTAAGAGTAGCGTGGGGTTCTTTTCATGCCTCTGAATTACATCAAACTGTTCAAACTTCGGTGCTTGCAGTTAAGCTCATAAATCCACTGTTACTCACCCCACTTCTACTTTTGGTGTTTATGTGCTGCTCCCATTGCCTTCAGAAAAGCTGCCTTATTTTCAGAAATGTATTTTAGGTGCCTAACGATGGATTTAAGAGCCAAATTTAGATACCAAAGTTTGAACATTTTGGCCTGAGTTAACAGGCATGAGAAGAAACTGAAGAATCTCCTACACTGACACACTTTCTCTCATTAATTATGTGGTCCATTTGTAAGCTGGCTTATCTTTTTCTCCTCTCAAGAATATAATGTCATTTTAGAGTAGAAATCCCTGGAAGTTGCTAATATTCCAGCTAAATTCACTTTGCAGTCATACCTCGTGCTATAAGAGACCCTGTGTTTTTTGGAAGTGCTGCCTTTCTGATGAGACTTAAAAAAAAAATTAATTAGTGTGGTCATTAAACACTGTGTGTCAGTTGGTGGCATATTTCACGAGAATAAAGTATTCACTTTAAGAGTTGGTCAGGACATCAAAGTTTAATTATGTTCTGCCCACCTATGTTTCCCTTGCAGTTTAAGTTGGACAGGCCAACATTCATTTTGTGGGCCACCTCATAAGAGAGAGAATGCCTCATGGATCCACCTCCTATCCCAAACCCCATATCCTACTGCTTAATTAACTGCTGATTAACGGAAGGTGTATGGTGGTGGATGTTAATAAACAGCTGCTGCATTTCACTTCAGTAGTGAAACCTGATATTGTTTCTATGTCAAACTACATTTGTAAAGCACTTTGGGATCCTTCAGGATGAAAGGTTCAGAGGAATGATATAAATCCAATATATTGTTTGTTAATATGAAGAGCTTTTGTTATAGGCCAGCTTGAGGCAAAAGAGAAATTCTTGTCCAGATTCCAGTGAAAGTTAATGCATTAAGAAAAGGAGTACTTGTGGCACCTTAGAGACTAACCCATTTATTTGAGCATAAGCTTTTGTGCATCCTATGAAGTGAGTTGTAGCTCACGAAAGCTTATGCTCAAATAAATTGGTTAGTCTCTAAGGTGCCACAAGTACTCCTTTTCTTTTTGCGAATACAGACTAACACGGCTGTTTACTCTGAAACCTGTCTTAATGCATTAAATAACTTTTTGATTAAAAGAACCAGTGAAAAATATAGATTGCATTTCTAAGCAGTATTATTTTCCAATGCATTGTATTGAGAAGTACTGTATATACACAGTCTGCTAAATCAACAAATCTTTCATGTAGAAGAATACATATACCTGTTTTTCTGAAGCGTGGAAGTGGCGAGACAATGGGATTTTAAAATTAAAGAAGTGGACTGTGAGCCAGGACTCATCATCATTATTTCCCACTCTGTTATGGTCTTGGGCGAGCCACTTCGGCCACTTGTTTTGCATGCTTCAGTTTTTGACTGCTCAACTTGAGACACAGTGTGTGATTTTGAGAAGTGCTGAGCACCAACTGGACTTTAGTTGGAGTTGTGCTTGCTCAGCACTTTTGAAAATCTGGCTTCAATAGTACTCTAAAGTTGGATATCCAGATATTAAGGCATGCAAAATCAGTGAATACTGTTGAAAATTTGGCCATTAATCTCTTTGTATCTTAGTTTTCCCAATCTGTAAAATAGGGTCGTCACCAAGGAGGGTGTTGAAACATATCTAATAGTTTGTAAAGAGCTTTGATGATTTTAAATTAAAGATGCTATGCAAGTGGAAAGTATTTATTATTTTGTTTCAGTAGCGGTTCATCTTTAACAACATCAATGTGCTATAAGACAAAAATAAAAACTAACTAACGTGTTGAAAAGGGGGAAAATGATGATAGGTTAGACCAGGGGTCCCAAACATGCGGCTGGCCTGTGGAGTTATTTCCTTCGGCCCACCATAGCTCCCCTCACCCTCCGCCCCACTGAGCGCACTGCTTCCCCCCTCCTCCGCCTACCTCCCAGCGCTTCCCGCCGCCAAACAGGGGAGGAGGCAGTGATGTGGCCCTCGGGCCAATGTATTAGTCCTCATGTGGCCCTCGTGGTGATTTGAGTTTGAGATCCCTGGATTAGATTTTGCCGTAGAAAACTGTTTTCATTTATAGGATGAAAATACATTCTTCCCTTTCTTACCTGAGGGCAGAATTTGGCCCTAAGTAATAATCTTGTCATGACTTGTGTAGCTCCTTCTATTTTATATCTGACTGTTCTATAAACTATATTGATTTTAAGGTTCTGCCAGTTCACCCCAAATCAATATTATTTATAACCCTTCTTTTTTTTTCTTGTCAGTGATTTTTACAGAGAATAAATCTGCCTGTAGTATTTTTATCCTCTCAAAAGTGGTTCCTGGAATGATCCATGAGAAAAATCACTCCACAAATGAAATCAAAAGAACAAACTCTTCAAAGCTCAGTAGGCCTAATTCCTCCCTGGTGTATGTAACTACATTCACATCAGAGATGAATTAAACCCCCTTGATGTAAGCTTGGGACTTTCTTCTAGTCACCTGGTATCTTTGCTCATCTTGCGCTTTTTACTGTTAGTCTATAATGAAGAAGAAGTGTTTTTAATAATAGAAATAACCAGTGTTAAGACCTTCAGACACACTAAATGCATAGCTGGTGCTAAAGGCAAGATATTCATTGCACATAAACAATTTGCAGAGTTCATGGCTGTACATGTATCATTTTGAGGGGATATTACATATATATTTTTTCCAAATGTTGCAGATCTCGAAGTATTTTTAATTTTTCCAGGAATTCTCAATTTTCTAATAACTGTGGGCAAAGAATTCACCATGTGAAGATTTATTTTAGTCAGTTTCTGAGTTTGGACATGGGCTTTGGATTTTGCTGTTGTAACAGGAGAGGCACTTGAGCGAATTTCTCTTTTTTGTTTTCTTGGTTGGCTCTGAAGTATTTCTAGTCCTTTGGAAAGTCGTTTTTCCCCACCCCCCCTTTGGATAGCCCTTTGAGGAAGCTCACTACTGCAATATGATGGAGTATTTCTGGTATGTTTGAATCAATGTCAGCTTGTTTGTTTTTTAGTGGTTGATACTTTCTTTAAACCAGATTATGATACCTTTGCTCACACTGAGTAATCCCATACTGTACAAATAGTTCCCATTGAGAGTACTTACGATATGTATGTAAGGTACTATTAGTTGTGAATAAGGGTGTTGCATTCTGGCTTTTTGTGAGGTACCCAAACATGCTTTGGAGTCTCTTGAAACCATGAAGAATAGTGGTTTTGCTTGTAAATATAGGCTGAATTTTTATTGCTCTCTTGTTTTATTGTATTGCAGCCTGGACTGTGCCTGATTCTGGATTTGATGATTCCATAAGAAATCTTTCTCAGGTTGCCAAGCAAAGTAGAACTGTTCCATCTGGCTAAGTCAGATCTTTCGCATTCAGATGACTTGTGTTCGCATTAGGGATGTGCATCGCCTTTGTTTTGACAACCTACTGTCTGTCTTTGGTGGTTTTTGGAGACACAAAACTGTTTGAGATTGTCTTTTTAATTGGTGCATGCAAACTCTTAGATCTTATAAAGAGTCTTTTCTGAACAGACTCTTATTTGACTGACACTCCAAAAAATATATCTGTAGCCAGCGTATTTTGCTTCTCCCTTTCAGTATGGCTGCTTCAGTTGACAAGCAAAACAGACAGCACCCTTCTTTTCAACCTGGAATATGTAACTGAGGTTGGTGAAATCATTAATTAGCTTTACAGTATCAGCCTTGGCTTACTACTTTGTAAGAGCTGGTTTAGGCATTGTCATATCTTTTAATGTATCTGCAGTATAGCTTCCTTTCATATATCTGCTGAGATGTTCTAAATTCGTTCCACTGAGTAATTCTGATTTAAAATGACAAATTCTTCTACATGCCTTGGTAAGACAACAGATAGTTTGCTTAGTGGTGTGTCCACTCACATCCTTGTGAGATGTGGACTTATTTGATAGGCTAATACTGTAGCAGTTCCTTCTCGCAAAGTCCCTTAGCGCTTCATGAGAAGGAGCTTGATCTTGTTGCTAAGGCATGGGAATAAGAATTAAGATCTGCCTTCTGTTTCCAGCTCTGCCCCTGACTTGCACTATAACCGTTGGCAAATCACTTAGCACATCCTTACAAAATGATCCAAATTTGCTTTCTTTGCCATGATGATTGGTAGTAATGAAAAAATGAACAATGCTTGGCTGGACTGTAAAATATGATGGTTATCCTTCATCCCATGTGAGTGGGTGAGTAGAATTTTGCAAAGATAATTTGATTTTTCTCTGCAGTTTCCTCATTTGTAAAATGGGCATAATAATCTCATATGGAAGATGCTGTGACATGAAAAGTATTTATTACATAAAGTAAAAGATTAATCTTTAACATTGTTTGTTTGCCTCAAAGGTTAGAACAGGGATGGCCAACCTGGGGCTCCTGAGCTGCATGCGGCTCTTCAGAGGTTAATATGCGGCTCCTTACTTAGGCACTGATTCCGGGGCTGGAACAATAGATGCTAACTTTCCTGTGTGTGCATGCGTGCGTGCGCACTCACTGCTCAACCCCCTGCTTTGCCCCAAGCCCTGCCCGCACTCCAACCCTTCCACCAAGGCCCCTGCCACTTCCCCTGAGCCTGCCATGCCCTCTCTCCTCCCGCTCCCCCCCATAGCCTCCTGATTGCGGTGAGTGGGGGAGGGGAAGTAGGCGCTGATTGGTGGGGGCTGCTGGCAGGTGGGAGGCACTGGGGAGCAGATGGGGGGCTGCTGACGTATTGCCGTGGCTCTTTGGCAATGTACGTTGGTAAATTCTGGCTCAGGTTGGCCACCCCTGGGTTAGTAAGTAAAGAGCCCTAATGAAGGTAGAAAGATTTCATCCCTTTTGATTTCTATGGCTTTTCTTATGGATATTTCTCTGTATAGAGCTTTGATCACACACTTTGAATTTTTTTCAAGTATCTATCACCTCTGCCTCTCTGATATTCATATGTTCCTTGTAACAAAATAAACCTTACTAGAAACCATGACTGTTGCACCCTTACAACTCCACTGATGTAAAAAATGTATGGGGTGTTTTTTGGTAGGGCTGAAGAGGGCAGAATGTGACCCCAATTCAGATCTGATGTAAGCAAATGCAACACCCATGAAAGACTCTGAGCCAAATTCAGTGGTGAACATAGGCTACACATCATATGTAAATTGGTCAGAAAATGAGTGTAAAGGGTAAAATGGTGTGACTTGTTTGGTACACTAATTTTATGTGAAACTTCCACGCTGAGGAGGCTGAAGGTTTATGTGTTGCAGGAAATCCAGCTAATTACAGTGCCCTGCTAATTACGGTGCGAGATAAAGTAGCCTGCCTACTTCATTTCACATCTTCCTATTTCTTTCTTTCCTTGCCATGTTATATATCCATCAACATGTTAATTACATTTGGTTTACACACCCACTGGATGTATGTGGTATTGTTGTAGTCGTGTTGGTCCCAGGGAATTAGAAACATTACCGTACCCACCTTGTAGCATTTATTGGACCAACTTCTGTTGGGAGAGTCAAGCTTACACAGAACAACTAGATGTCAGATTGGAGCAAATTGCGGTACTGACACTTAACATTTATTTATACTAGTTTTCTAACCACCTTACACCACTGTTTATGTTGGTGCTAATTTGGCCCCCTGTGTTTGCAGAAGGGGCTCTTGATGCCTTTTCCCCAAACAGCTAGTTGGCTCATATGATTAGTCTAAATTGGGGCATTTCTTTTTCATGTATTGAAAACATTAGAACAGTTTGTTAATACCATCTGTGCACACCAAGCACATGCTGACAAAACGTGTCAGACATATTTTCACACTCACGAAGAGTGACCCTGGAATCACTTTTTTCCCTTTATTTAGTCATATCTTCTTAATGATGTAGTGTCCATATTGAGTTGGATTTCTGCTTGTTATTAAGGAATGATACAAAGCGTCCACTCCGTGAGGAAGTTCAAGACTTTATAAGAGAATTTTTTGGTTGAACAGTTCTCTCGATTGTCAACATTACTGGCCTTAGAAAGATAATATGTGGAGTTAGTCTGCCAACATCACTACTGACACATTGCTAGGAGCATCAAATTAAAAGAAAAGATTAAACATATTCTAGCAAAAATTGTTGCCTGTTAATAATAATAATTTAATAATTCATAGCTCTTTCATATAGCCCTTTTTGTCCCTAGATCTCGAAACATTTTACAAAGGAAGTTCAGTATCCTTATCTTCTCTTTGTAGTTGGGAAAATGGGCACAGAAAAGTGAAATGACTTTGCTTAAGGTCACATTACACTGTCAGTGGCAGAACTGGTAATAGACCTGTGGGAATAGATCTCCTGGCCCAGTGCCCTGTTCATTGGACTGTATTTTTTCCATGACAATTCAAAGGAAAAAATGACTTGCAATTGCAATTTAAAATGGAGGAGCTGGGGGGTGGTCAACATCTATAATTTTCTTTTGATGCCACATTTGTATGTTAAAAATCTCTGATGTATCTTTTTGAACTCAATTTTCTCTTCACTGAAGTCAGTGACACAAATCCCATTCACTTTACCGGGAGCAAGTTCAGGCCCTATGTGTTGCCTAAAGAAACTACCCAAGCAGACTGTTAATCTAATCTTTCCAGGTGAGATTTATCTGTCATAATACTTCTGAACAGGAGTAGGTATGTGGGGGTGTGTATATCTCAGGTGGCACATGGCATTTTTCCAATATCAGAAGTATCTTTATTTGAATAATATACAATACAAAACTATTACCCTTGAAAAACCAGCTCGCGCACATGCTCGCGCACTCTCTCTCTGTCTGTCTGTCTGTCTGTCTCTCTCTCTCTCTCCTTAGAACTAGCTGATGGTCTGCGGGATAGGGTTCTTAAACTTTTTCATAGTAAGGAACACATTAATAGTGAGAGAGGATCTCATGGATATCCCATAGATGTCACTCCCAGTTACGATCACAGGACTTTTCACTGTCATATAACAGTCCTGGAGCAACTACAACAATTGCTTACATGGAAAGATAACATAAGGAAAGTATTGAATGTGTTTGCAGGTAATTTTAATGTGCTTTAGCAGCTGGAAATAAGGAGAGCCAGTTCCATGTGAACAGCCAGCTCTCTGCAAGCCATTGTCAGAAAACAGTACCACCCTTCTCATTTGTTTTGGGATCAGTGGAAATTCAATGGCCGCACTCAAAAACTTCTCTTTCTACAACTGTTTTCTTCCTGCAAATAATGCTGATGTGTGTTCCTTGCATGAAGGGAAAGAAACTGATGAAACAGTTCAGTTTAGTTCCTCCCTCTTTCACTTGTTTACACCAGATGGCCATGCTGCTGTCACATTCTGCATATTCTCCTACTGTAGGAAACTCCCATCCCAGCCAGGAAGGGGTTAATGAGCTCCTCTGGGCACAGTCAGCTGTGGAGAAGGGTGGCTACTTAAAAAGCATGATCCAAACACAGTGAGGGGAGGCACTCCGAGGAAAGCAGAGCTCCCTGAAACCACAGAGCGGAACTGCTAACCTGGAAACTTTCTGAAGGGCCTCTACCGCCTGGAGCATCTGGACAAATGAAGGGACCTTCTTTATTTTGTTTTCTCTTTCCTTAAAGCCTAGGACACTCAGCCTGCGCCTCACAGACTGAAAAGGGGTTAGAGACCCAGCCCTTGCTAAGAGATTAATAGCCCGTTTGCCTTGCAATCATAGTAGGGCAAACTCAGACAGTTTGTGGACTACCAGACTGTTATATTTTGCCTCGATCACTGGGACTGCCGAAGGACTTTGAGAAGAGGGGGAACTGCCTCCCTGAGATGTGTAGCTGGAAGGACATAGCTTTGTGGCAGACAGACTTTACAGTAATTACTCGCAGCCAAGTAAAGGCCTCTGGGACAGAGGAGGTGCCCCACCATGCACTGCGGAGGTGCTCTAGGTTCAGAAGCACAGCCTGCGACATCTCCATTGAGCTGTGTGTTATGGAGAGGTGGTAGGTTTAACATAGTTGAGGTTGCATGTGAGATTCTGTTTATAGCCAAATTTTCCATTTTTGGAAAAGCCTACAAAAAAGAGTCAGATCAGCTTGGAAGCTTTGCAGAGAGGACAGGAGTTACAGTAGACTGGGGGAAGTGAAGTTTAGATGATACAAAATTACTAAAGATAGTTAAGATACAGGCAGACTGCGAAGAGCTACAAAAGGATCTCTCAAAACTGGGTGACTGGGCAACAAAATGGCAGATGAAATTTAATGTTGATAAATGCAAAGTAATGCACATTGGAAAGCATAATCCCAACATATAAAATGATGGAGTCTAAATTAGCTGGTTCCGCTCAAGAAAGAGATCTTGGAGTCATTGTGGATAGTTCTCTGAAAACATCTACTCAATGTGCAGCGGCAATCAAAAAAGCGAACAGAATGCTCGGAATAATTAAGAAGGGGATAGATAATAGGACAGAAAGTATCATGTTGCCTCTATATAAATCCATGGTATGCCCACATCTTGACTACTGTGTGCAGATGCGGTCGTCCTATCTCAAAAAAGATATATTGGAATTGGAAAAGGTCAGAAAAGGGCAACAAAAATGGTTAGGGATGTGGAACGGCTTCTGTATGAGGAGAGATTAATAAACAAGACTGGGACTTTTCAGCTTGGAAAAGAGACCGCTAAGGGGAGATATGATTGAGGTCTATAAAATCATGACTGGTATAGAGAAAGTAGATAAGGAAGTGATATTTACTACTTCTCATAACACAAGAACTAGGGGTCACCAAATGAAATTAATAGACAGCAGGTTTAAAACAAACAAAAGGAAGTATTTCTTCACACAACGCAGAGTCAACCTGTGGAACTCCTTGCCAGAGGATGTTGTGAAGCCAAGACCATAACAGGATTCAAAAAAGAACTAGATAAATTCATGGAGGACAGGTCCATCAATGGCTATTAGCCAGGATGGGCAGGAATGATGTCCCTAGCCTCTGTTTGCCAGAAACTGGGAATGAGCGATAGGGGATGGATCACTTGATGATTACCAGTTCTGTTCATTCCCTCTGGCACTGGCCATGTTGGAAGACAGGATACTGAGCTAGGTGGACCTTTGGTCTGACCCAGTAGGGCCATTCTTACATTATTATGATCAAGGGGATCCTGAAGTACTGCAACCCAACAATGAGTTGTTTACAAAGATGCTAAATTCTTCTAATGTTGTTTTGCACACATATGCAGGGGAAAAAGCCAGATGCAGGAGACACATGAAGCTGGATTCCCTTTGCTGAGGTCTCAGACAAAGAACTGAAAAGAAGATCTATGAAATCTAAAAAGGTTTTTCAGACCTTGTTTTTGGAATTAGAGTGATTAAAATGCAGTGTTGAGGAGACTGTGCAAACTCAACACCTAGGCTCTCCAGTATACTGTGTGTGGGGGGGAGAGTGTGTCGACCATGGGTTCTAGTCTCATCTCTTTCACTGATTGACACTAGCGTTTGTATATACTTGACAACTTGTTGTATAAAGACACATACCTTCCTGCCTTCTAAATAGGGGTATCTTTTCCTGAATTTTACAGATACTGTAATGAAAGAGAGAACTGGGAATAATGTGGCAAACAAGTTTCATTTGTTTAGCTATATCGCCTTTCAGAATGAATGTGCTAAGTATGTGTTCTTGACTATACTGCCTGCTCTAACCACTAGATTACACTTCATTCACAAGATCAGGAACAGAAAGAAACCTGATTCCCAATATTCTACTGCTGTCTAACAAATAGTTTTGTAACTCGCTGGCAAAGTGTTCGTTCAAGTGGCAGAGGTCTGTGGTATGGATCTAAAAGTTCTGTATTCAAACCTTGCTGCCAACCCATGAAGGAGTCATTAAGGTGATGAAATTTCTGTTTGTTTTTTTTGAGGTCACCGCTAAGTTTGTTTTAAAGCTAGATTATGTATCCTCCCCAACAGCGATCAAAAGAGACAGATTGGCCTGGCTAGGTCAGGGGGCTGGCAGAGATTCTGCAAGGCAGAGCCAGGAATAGAACCAGGTCCCTTGTATGCCACAGCCAACCCTTATCCCCGTAGGCTGGTGCCTCTCACTAAGTATACGTATTTGGCCTAATTTTCCTATGCTGTCTGTACAAAGAGGCTACTCCTGCATACTGACCTCTGAAAGGCACTGTGAAACACACTGATGAATTTGCATAGTAAATAGTTTCACATGATGGCATTTCTGTGTAATGAATGAGGCTGCAGGGGAAAAAACGGATGGTCCTGTGGCTAAGATAATAGACTGGACCACAGGTGAACTGGCTTTTATGTATAGACATCCTTGGCAAGCATTGTACACCAGAATTTCTGGAGGTAGTTACTAATTAATGTCCTTGTGCCTTAGCTCCTTCTCTGTCTAAAATGGAGGTGGTTATTATCTAGGAATGTTTGTCATGCAATAGTCTGGAGCTATGCTAGAAGTGTATTAGAAAGGTGTCTGGAGCATTTCTAGGTGGGGACAAAATGTGAAGGACGTAGAGGTGTATTGGGAGCTTGCAGTCTAATCAAGAATAGTGGGTTTGTAATGGTGGTGAAGTCAATGGAACTAATCACTTGAGAAAATGGTACTCAACATAAGTTCAGCGTCAGACCCCCTGATTGTAAGCACTTCATGGCAAGGAATGTGCCTTTTTACGTATGGTTTTTAAAGATCTGTGTAAACTTACAGTGCTACACCAATGTTTTTGTAATACTAATTAGTATTCAGGAAGCATGGTACTTATGGGTGGAACAGGCATATTTCTCTGCATCACATCTCTCACACAATTGCTACAATATTTTTAAAGATATTGTATGAATACCACACAGTTCAGAGAATATACAAATGACCCACTCCAAAAGGAAAATAAATTGTAGTTAATTTGGTTGCACATAAATTGGAATTATGAGTGCATTTTAAAATAGCTTAATTGGAACTAATTGCTGCTTTAACCTTAAAGATGGTAACATGAGAACACAAGGGGAAATACAACAAAATAATGACTATCATTATGGGGAAACAGTAAATGTAGGAATGCACAGGCTATTGCCCTTATCTTGCAAAATTTTCAGCATCTATCCCTCCTGTTGAGGGCTCTCAGTACCTCTCAGAAGGTGCTCAGTGTCAGAAACTTGCCCACTCCCCCTCTGGAAGGACACCAAATGTCTACACTGCAATTTTATCACACCCCTTGCCCCAGGCTGAGCCCTTGCGAGCCAGTCAGCGGACATGGGCTAGCCACAGGTGTTTTATTGCAGTGTAGACATACGCTATGGCATGCTCCCAGGTGTAGACCTCACATCTGTACCCCTTTCTTGAGATATGGTGCTCTGCTGTGCTGGCTACCTTAAACCTTGGAACCAGCCCTCCTGAGCCCATGGTAGCTTATGCACGCTCCCTCCGAGTCCACCTGACTCTGGGTCTGGGCACTCTGAGCTTCTCGATTAACCCTTTCAGGGACAACAATGGCAGGCACATGGAACGCAGACTTAGCAAGGGAATTGCTTAAAATCACAGGTACTTTTTTTCTTGAAACACTTGATAGTTACAAATCTTTGGAAAACCACACAATCCTGAGTATGCAGCCCCTTTAGTGTGATCTTGCCACTCTTGTGAGTCCTGGGTTTGGTATGGGTTCATAGGCTAGATGGCCCTTCCACCAGCCTTCTCTCTCCTTAGCCTGGCCTTCTTGCATGTATCTGTGATCTGGCTCCCTGCTCAGAGAAACACTCACCTTTTAAAACAGTCTGTCACGCTTTTTCCCATGTGCTTCAGCTGGGGAAATTCCAGAGTACAGCACTTCATGGCAAGGAGTCATTCAAAAATCAGTGGCCCTACCAGTAGAAAACCCATGGTTCCAGAAGAGAAGAGTCAGTCACCATTAATGATCCTTGATGGCTTTCTCACTGTTAGTTCTCTCCAAAGTGTCCCACACCCCTTCATGAGCAGGACACTGTTCAGAAGAGACTGGCTGTGTCAGGGCCACGCTGATTTTTGAATATAAACTGGATATCTTATTCCAGCATGGTGAGTACAATTTAGGGTGACCAGATGTCCCGATTTTTGGGTCTTTTTCTTATATAGGCGCCTATTACCCCCCACCCCGTCCCGATTTTTTACATTTGCTGTCTGGTCACCCTAGTACAATCAAAAGTGAGAGTCACAATGAAGGTTACAGTTGACAATGGCATTCACAAAACAAAATGGAAAGTTTATGGTTTGACACACAGACGTACCCCCCACCCCCAGTCTGTCACATTCAGCACCTCAGAGGAGCTGGGCTCTTTATCACCGGACATGCTGCTTTGTACTAACTGTGAAGGATTTAGGAGGAAGAAACTAAATAAGTGGGCACACAGATGAGGAGACGGATGTGGAGAAAGAGAGAGACTAATAATTACATACACATATTTTACGTACATGTGCGTGCACGTTAGTCTTAATCTTATGTGCACATGCATGCATGCGCACTTGCCATGAAAGTAAAATAATAAACAATGTGGGAGTTGGAAAAAATTTGCTGCTCTCATTAGCAGTCATTTCAAGGTTATCTTCAAGTAAATTAAGCTGCTTTAGTAAGGCTAGGGAGGAAGAAAAAGAGGAGAGCAGCAGAGCGGTGAGGGATGGGCATTGTGTTCAACGTTTCTATTGGAGTGCTGTCTGTGTGGGTGATGGAGAGGAGCACTGGGCTTGGCATATCCATTTAATTTTTATGTAATACACAGCACTTTATTTCCTCAAATAGATTCCAAATGAAAGAGAAATAGATCAGATAAATTGGGCTCATTGGGGGGGTGGGGGAAGAGGGATGTCACAAATAGGCTGAAAAATACCTATTTACAGAGACTTGATTTGATGTGAAATCTGTTTTGGATGCTATTGATCCATGCAGTTTCCAAATCCAGGTTCTCTGTGTGTGAAAGTTTTACTCAATTCCCCTAATGGATTCTCTGGAAAATCCTCTGGATAGAACAAGTAAATCCATGGTGTTCAAAAATATCATCAGTCAGCCTTGGTCGGTAAGGGTATCAACCAATAAATGAAGGTAAAAAGTTATTTAAAATATATGGTTTATAAAAGATAGTAAAATCACTGTTCAGTATTAATACAGTGTAAAAAATTAAGTCAAGAGCACGCTGTTTACTATATAATATTATAAATTAGCTCTGGATTATATTAACTATTTTTTTTCCCATGGTACATTAGCATCTCAGATCTGAGAATCATATTCTCTTAGAAATGTGCTTTAAAAAGTCTTCATTTTTTTACGACATTGTTCTAAATATGGTCTAAAGCATGATCTTATTATGCCAAAGAAACTTTAAAGCAGTAGGTACTAGATGTCACCAAGCAGTCTACCATCTGATGTTTGTAGTAATTGTATAGGTTCGTTATTCTCAACTTAATTTCTGAAGTTGATTGGATGGGGAGAAAAAATAACCTTGCCACTGTAGCAAACAAGGCACATTATAAAAAGCTTTTGTTCGATATGTAGTGGTATTTTTTGTAGCTTTTTATTCTGGTGATCATGTGGTCACAATATTTCTTTTGAAATGCAAAACTAAAACATTTCAGGCAGCTGAACCACAACTTCGTAGATTTAGTAACCCTTCAGTAAATGGCCCCATGTTGTATATGTTAAACTGAAAACTATACGTTGGTTTTTGTCACTTTTTTTAAATTAATTTTTGGAATAGGGTTTGGGGATTTTCCTACTGATCATCTTTCCATTCCCCTGCAAGTGTTCTTTCCTCACTCTCAATGGCTTGCATCACAGTGACCTCCCCTCTGGTTGAGAAGCCTAGGATTACGAGAACTACTATCATAGCTGAGGGCTGCAAGGGCAAATTTGGATCTTATGTGCTGTCTGCGAAGACTACCAGATAGCACTCAAAAGACTTCATTCTAAGTGTCAGACCTTATCCAAATTGCACAAGAGTTGGCGCTATGTGAAGTATTTATATAATAAGCCAAACAATGAGATTGTGATTCAGGGATACCATTCCTCAGCAGTCTGATCAGAGTAGACAGAGATTTACTTGCTTCCCCACTTCATAAGGTGATGTTAAAGCTGTCTTTCTGAGCATATTATTTTGACTCCACTTCCCTATCTCAATCTGGTAAATCCCTGACTTTTGTAGCATTGTTTTTGCAACTTGAAGAACTGCTCCTGTGTAGCAGAATGAAATCTTCCAGTCTGTTTTGTCTTCCTTGAATAAACCTGCCTGGCACTGTGGAAGGACTAAAAGATGAGAGAGGAACTTCACTGGGAAGGTTGGCCCCAAGCCTAGCCAGTTATTTTTAAATGTAAGTGAAATCATCTTTGGGTTCTTACACTTCTCCCCTTGGGCACCCTATCCTACTCCTTTGCAGCACACCTTATTGGGGGATTAGGTTCCAGAAACTCCTTTTTGCCTTCTTTGCTTCCCTTAGAGACTGAAGACCTTTTCTGCCTTTTAGAGGCAGCTTGTGTGAAACACTCACATAGTAGAAGTTTTATTGGAAACAAGATTTATTAAAAATAGAAAATAGGATTAAAATGTCATTTAAAATAGATGAAAATAAAAGAAACTGCATAACATACCTCATTTCAGTAGTTTGCAAAATCCCATAGAAGCCGGCTCCTCTTCATTTAGCTGTAAGCTCTCTAATGTAGCTGTTCTAAGCTGATGGGAGAGAGCTCTCCCGTCAGCTTAATTAATCCAGTCCCCCTGAGCGACAGTAGGTATGTTGGCAGGAAAAGCTCTCCCACCGACATAGCGCTGTCACACCAGTGCTTAAATTGGCATAAATTTTGTTGCTGGGGGGAGGCTAATTCACACTTCAGCTGTAGTGTAGCCATAGCCTTAGGTATAGGTAGGGCCTTACCAAATTCATGGTCATGGAAAAACGCATCATGGACTGTGAAGTTATCTAATTAAAATATGACCATGCAAATTATTGTTGCTACCACTGTTGTATAATTGCAATGATTCTTATACAAAGTGTGACGCATCGCCAGAAAGGGTTAAGCAGGATAAATGACCCAGATTCAACCTTTAGAGACCTGATAGAAAAGTATAGAAATGGTAATTAGGACCATTCTATGGTAGATAGGCTAGAACTTTGAAATGCAAACCTATATTGTTCCAATTAGTATCACCTCTAATTTCTGTGTGTACTCATATTTTGTTAAATGTTAGCCATGTAAACAGACAGTTCCTGTCTGTCATTATAGCTGTTGATTCAAAGATCAAAACGTATTTGGTAATACTAACATTTAGATGAATCTTTTGTGAAATAATGTCATTGTCTATATGTCTCTTTAAAGTTTGTGATAGACTGCCTAATGGATAAATTGCCTTATGTTAATTTGTGTCGCTAATTACTGGTGATGCTTAGGAAATAGGTCTGGTTCAAAGTATCCATAATTGCCTATTGCTCGCCTAAGGACTCTGAGCTGTTAAGGAGGAATGTCTGGGATCCTGATCCTTTTTATCTCAGATCTGTTTCATGCAGGGGAAGCTTAAGCCTAAGATTGAGATCTCCAGTCCAAAGCTGGAACATCCTGAATATGATCATTGGACAATAACCCATGGACTAATTATGAAAGAACTCTTTGCAACTACAAAGCTTACCATCTATACTATGAATCTAAATCTCAAGAACTGTACTCGTGTCTGTATGTATACTGATCTTTTAACCAATACACTCTTTCCTTTTTTTTTTTTTTAATAATTTTTAGTTTAGTTAATAAGAATTGGCTGTAAGTGTGTATTTGGGTAAAATTTGAAATATTCATTAATTCTGGGAGGTAATGTGTCTGATCCTCTGGGATTGATAGAACTCTTGTATATGATGAATAGGATTTTCAATAATCCTCATCATATTTGACTTGGGTATCTGGGTGGAGGCCTAAGGCTGGGTTGTTGGCTTCTGGGTAACTAGTGAGGTATTATAGAAGCTGTTTTGTGCTGGCGTGGTAAATCTAAGTATTGGAATATCCACCAGCTTTGGGGATTGTCTGCCCCATTCTTTGCAGTTTACCCTAATTGAGTGACCTCAGTTGGCTCCCCGGGACCCCGGTCATACGAACTGTGAAATCTGGCCTTTTGTGTGCTTTTACCCTATACTGTATCGATTTCATGGGGGAGACCAGCATTTCTCAAATTGGAGGTTCTGACCCAAAAGGGAGTTGCAGGGGGGTCACAAGGTTATTTTCCAAAACTGTTATTTGAATATAAAACACACAGTTAGGGTTGGTACCTTCCCCAGAAGATTATATGAGGATGGGGTAAGGTCCTTATAACAATGCTTAGTATTAATGCAGCCTGCTCAGCTACCAAACTCAGGTATAGCATTTCTCAGATCATTTAGTCTGGCTATCTCCAGATTATCCAGGCCTCTTTTTAAAACCTTTTTCAAATGTTTCCTTTGCCATGAAATATAAATGACTGACAGATTCTGTCACAGGAGGTGAAATGGGACATTTATCTTAGTGATAAAAATGTCCAAAGGTTCGGGTGTAGCTTTGCTTCCCAGGTGGTGAGTAGGTCTGGGCGTGTTTGTCTTACCTGACTCAAGTTGGCATTTAGACCAGGTTTATCTGGTGGGCAAGATGCTATACCTGGACGCTGATATTTGAATCTAAGGGTCAATAGATGCCTCTTTTAAAAATGTTCATGTTCTCACTATCATACTGTATATTTGTAAGGGAATGATTCTGCATATCTAGGCTTGATTGCCCAGGATTTGTAAAGCTAAACAGCAGCAGTTTGGTGCTGACATGAGTCACTATTATTTTTAGCTCTAAAGAGAAGACAGTTGGTCCGAGGGCTTTACTTGTCTTGCCACACCAGCTGTTGTTTCCTAAGGATGATCAGCCACCACTGATGTTTTTAACTCCACAGCTCCCTCTTTAATCAAACTTTTTCAGGATGTACTAATAGCTGTTCAATTTTTTCTTATTACAGTGTCAGTCCTTGAAAGAATGGCTCAGTGAAGTTGGTAGGTGATCTGTTGGTATTTTTTTGCAAAAGGTACTTTTTATGGTTCTCAAGGATCAAGACTTAGAAACTTGAGCTGCTGTAGTACCTGAAAACAAAGTAGGAGTAGCAGAGGCAGGAATGTACCTACAGTAGCAATATAGCAAACATTGCAATAGGTTGAATCCTTTCTTTTCTCAGTTCCCATTTTGAAAGTTTATTCCAAATAATAATTTCAGGGGTCAAAATTTGTGTAATGATGCTAAAATAAATAGATCGGGGTCAATTTTTTCTCTTTGTGGTCACTGATCCAAGACCAGAGTTTGGAAAATTATACTGGTTCTGAAAGCACTTTAGTGGTCTGCTAAAGCACTCATAGCCCTGGCAAGTTGCATTATATTTAACATACATTTAAGTTAATATTCATACTAGCATTCTCATTACTTCTCCCAGTGAAGTTTGAACAGCCATTATTATTCTAGTCTATTCTGTTCAAGTTTTTGTACTGTGCGTGGGGTGGGAAGAAGAGCAGTTCAGAATGGATTGGAAGTTCTGAGTCAAGTCAGTGAAGAGAGAAGGAAATGGGCAATAGAGTAACAGAAATGTCTTAACTGAGTGTGTCTGTACTCTTATGTTCACCCTTTTTACAAAACGATAAAGTACAAAGTACACCTTGTGAACTATCATTTGAAAACTCATAATCTACTAAACATTATTGTCCTGGTAAAATGTGTGTAGCAACATTGTATATAAAGTTATAAGATTATACTGTATGACATTGTTGAGACATGCTCCAAGTTTAGAAAAGCAGCCCAAACAAGTTCCTTGGGGACAAAAGGTTAGCCAGCACCTCAGCCAGATGTCAGCATAATCAAGTAGACTATCACCTAGGTAAATAGTCATTCTTTGGCAGGAAGAAGAGTGTGAACAAGACATTTACATTTTGGGCAATGTAACGGTTGGGGTTTCCCATGTGACAGACTGGCTGTGTCACCTGTACCCCAGCTGGGGTCAATCCTTAAAGAGAAGAGAAAGGTATAAGAATAAAGGACACTCAACACAGATTACTGTTCTCCTCCACTCTTCTCCTCTCTCGGCAGCAACAATACCTAAAAAAACCCTGAACTGGGGGAGAGGTCCTGCTGGGAGGCTTTCAGCCAGTAAAGACAGCAAAAACCATGTGGTGAGAAAAACCTTTGCTTTTAATTCATTTAGTTTGCCAAGTTAGATATTAGTGGTGTTTTATCTTTTATTTTCTTTGAAACCAATTCTGACTTTAATGCCTCTTTACTTGTAATCACGTAAAAACTTTCTTTCTGTGGTTAATAAACTTGTTTTATGTAAACTAGTGTGCTTGGATTGTAGTGTTTTGGAACATCCATTTGGAAGTTTTGTGCATATCATTTTCTATTAATGAAATGACAGACTTTCTAGGAGCGTGTACTGCACAGAATAAAAGAGCTGGGCAGTGCAAGACGCACATTTCTGGGGACAAGTCTGAGACTGGAAATTTGCTAGTGTTGCCCTGTAATGTAATTTGAGTGGTTAGGTATAACACTCTTTCAGTTCAGGAGGGAATGACTTTGCATGTTAGTGGCTGTGTGAGAACAGGACCAGGAGTAGTTGCTTTCACAGCGAAGCAGTGTAAAAGACATCCCAGGTTGGTGATTTGAGGTGACACAGTTGTCCATCTGTCCAGATAGTACCCTGGGGAATTTCACACTCAAGGCGGCCTGTTGGAACAATCATAATCAATGGTGGAATAGTATGGCATAGTGCATTGAGGAAGCCTCTGAAAGACATGATCAGAAATGTGTGTTTGAGATGTCCATTTCTGTGGCTTCCTCCAGTTAAGGATAAAAATGGAGAATACCACCAGGTTATCGATGCACAACTTGAGCTTTGGCCTGAGCATTTTTTTTTTTAATTAATGAACTGATCCCTCACCAAGATTGAAAATTACAACTTAATCCAAAAATGAACCCAGCAGAAAACATTCCAGTGACATTAGAAGAAATGATGATAAAGTATCTTGTCATGACCATATTTCATCAGAATGCTAAAGAGTGGGTGCCCAGATTTAGTTAACTGGTTTCATACAGTTGTCTTAAAAGTTTGAGGAAACTGGTCACATTCTAGAAGGTTGGAAAAGGGGCTGCATCATCCCTTGTTTCAAAAAGGAGAGTAATCAGCTTGCGCAAGTTACAAGGGAATAAACCCTGCTATCAGCCTCAGATATTACTGTAAATACCATACTACTGAATCGACTGAAATATTGTCAGGTTTCAGAGTAGCAGCCGTGTTAGTCTGTATCCGCAAAAAGAACAGGAGTACTTGTGGCACCTTAGAGACTAACCAATTTATATGAGCATAAGCTTTCGTGAGCTACAGCTCACTTCATCGGATGCATGCAGTGGAAAATACAGTAGAGGGATTTTATATACACAGAGAACATGAAACAATGAGTGTTACCATACACGCTGTAATGAGAGTGATTAGGTAAGGTGAGCTATTACCAGCAGGAGAGGAAAAAAAAACCTTTTTGCGGAATGTTATTGAACAACATTTAGAGCAACAAAAGGAAGTTAACGTTGCATTTATAGACTTTACTGCCGATTTTTGGGTCTGTGCATTTATCAGCACTGTGGATACTGCTAGGCCAATGTGTGGTGTCTGAGGACTTAGTATGCGGAGGGGAGGAACTGTACCATGGTACTTTCAGCTGCGTAAGGGTCAATGGTTGTATTATCGACTGGTTTTCAGTAGGATCAGGAGTACACCAGGGATGTGTTGTCACCTATGTTTTTTAAATATTTTAATAGACTGTCTGATGACAAAACTGATTGAGGCCAAAGTATGGGGTGTGAAATTTTAAAGATCTCAAGTATGTGGATAATACTGTCTGTCTTGGAGAGACTACTGACCAACTGATTTTGTCACAAATCGGGAGATACTGAAACGATCCCAGTGAGTTGCAATCTTGCATCAGTTGAGATCAAGATGACTGCATTGGGGGGGTCATGTCCAATGTGCAGAAGAAGGTATGCTTTTACAGAAGATTTATGGAGCTGAGATTGAGGGAAGTAGAGCATGGGGCCAACCATGAGTGAAGTTGGAAGATGCAGTTCTGAGGGATTTAAGAAGTCTAAACCGTCCCATACTGACTATTGCCAAAGGAAGAAAGGATGGAAGGAACCGTTCAAGATGGAAATCCATTCTGTGTGTCATCTGCTGCAGCTGCTGCTCTTCTACCACACTCATCACCATAGTATCTGAACTCCTTCCAGTAGTGCATTAAGCAGTGTGACTACACATCTGTCACATGTTTGTTCTCTTCTCTTCTCCCTAGAGAGTGTGGAGTGTCTTGTTTTGGTAGTGTTTAATAAATATATCTGTTGCTACATGTGTTCATTAGAGAAGGCAAGGTCTAAGAAATGTGCCTCACATTTGGAACGAAAGTTGGCAGGTTTGTGTTCCTTTGGGAATTCATTCCACAGTCTCGGTCCACCCTGGAAGTTCTGTGTCCCGCACAAATGAGCTTTACTCTTATTGTAGAGAGTTCCATTGTGCCAGAGGAGCGAAGTTGTCAACCATAGTCTTTGTCCTGAAGCTTCAGTCGGTGTTCTAGATATCACGGCCACAGGCTATGGAGCTCTTTAAAGATAAGGACTGAGATCTTGAAGTCTATAAGAAGCCAATGTAGAGGCCAGAGGAAAGGTTCCAGTAGTCCCGTGCTGCTGCAGCTGTCTTAAGCAGTTCTCGTTTCCATTTTAAAGAGGAGCTATTGTAACCCATGCCAGCTTGGCATGGTGCTCTGTCCCCCTCTAGTGGCATCTAGCCCAATTAGAGATTAATGAGTCTGCTGCAGCCTTGGCTAAGAGACATGTGGCTTTTAGCTCATGCAATAGGGACTCATACACTGAGTTTCAGAGGCCCCAGGTTCGATCCCGCCAACAACCGGGGTCTGTTGCTGTTACACTATGATGGCAGAAATCAACAAAAGTCAGTGGAGAAAATATTGGACTTGGAAAAAAGATCAAAGGTTTAACATTTTAAAAGTACATGTGGGTATGTCCACACTGCCAAAACAAAAACCTCATCGCAGCAAGCCTTGGCGCCTGGGCCTAAAGACTCAGGCTTGCACTAAAAATAGCCATGTAGACCTTTCAGGCTTCAGAGCCTGCCCAGAAAGTCTACATAGCTATTTTTGGTGCTGTAATATGAGCCTGAGTCTGTAGGCCCAGTCTCTGAGACTTGCTGCCATGGTTTCTTTCTTTTTTGTTTTGTTTTGTTTTGTTTTTTTGCAGTGTAGACATACCCTAAGTGACTTTATTCAGCATTGACCTGTGCACTTGGGACCAGATCCACAAAGGGAGTTAGCTGCCTAAGTAAATGCCACTGTGACCACAAAACCCCTGCTGAGCTGCTGCCTGATCTCAGCCAGTGTCTCAATTTTTGCTGTAAAAGTTCCCTAGACACCTCCTAAATTTCTGTCTCTGGGCATGCAAAATGCTGCCTTGCTCTAGGTTCTGGATGTCTGACACCCAGTGGGATCCTCAAAGCAGGTGAAGAACAGCATTTCCCCACTTATCTTTTCGGTGAGGCCCAATCCACATACTGCAATAGTTGTTGGCATTGCAACACCTAAGTTCCTGTGTGGATCTGGGCCTTAGTACCTAAGTCATGTTGACTTTCAGTAAGACTTAGGAGCCTAAATGCCTATGTGACTTTTGAAAATAGATCTTCGGCTCCTGAGTCACTTAGGCATTTTTACAAATTTAACCCAAAGTTCAGTTTTTCCCTCTGTGTTCACCAGGACCTAGGCTGAAGCTTTCCTGCTTTCATTCTGAAGGACCTTGCATTTGGCTAGGGCAGTTCAGAAGGCTGTAGAGCTGCCAAATTTACTACTGAAGATATATATGGCAAATAGTTTTGACAGTTCACATCTCATTAGAAAAATGAAACGTCTTAGGTGCTCAAAGCAGCATGTAGAGATTTATCTCTCTAACCTCAGAGTGACTTTACAACTAATTTTACAACAAGCTTTACCTGCATCCGATGAAGTGAGCTGTAGCTCACAAAAGCTTATGCTCAAATAAAATTGGTTAGTCTCTAAGGTGCCACAAGTACTCCTTTTCTTTTTGCAAATACAGACTAACACGGCCTTTACCTGTTGAGTAGACCTAAAACCATAATCAACTCTGAAAGTGTAGGGGAAAGCAGCTAAAGCAAGGGTCTACACCAAACAGGTAGACCAACCCCACTACATCACTCAGGGTGGGTTTTTTGTTTTAAATTCCACACCCCTGCACAATGTAGTTAAGCCAGCCTAACCCCTGTGTAGATAGTGTTAGGTCGACGGAAGAAGACTTCTGTTGACCTAGCTACCGCCTCTCAGGGAGGTGGGTTAACTACAGTGATAGGAGAACCCTCTCCTGTTGCTGTAGTGAATGTAGTGTGCCGCTGTAGTGGTTTAAGTGTAGATATAGCCTAAGTTGCTGCTAAATGCTCTTCAGATACTTGATAACAGTATAACCAAAGCAAAATAGCTTCATTCAGAATACAAGTGTGTTGTGTCTTTGTGCTTCAGAGATAGTAGCTCATGCAGCATATTTGATGAGAAGATTACATCATGTGCATGAAGGTGAAGGAACGGATTTTTTTTTTTTTTTTTTAGTTTTTCTGAGAGCGTGTATGCACAGCCCCTTTACTGGAAAGACTTAGCCTTGTGTAAGTCTAATTTGAATTTAATTTATAAGGAAAACCTATGGATCAAGAATCTCATTGAGCAATACTTAGTTCTCTATAATGGGGTTTCATCCTGCTGCAAGTGAAAGGTTAATGTGAGTCAAAAAGGGAGGAAGGTGCAGAGAAGGAGGAATAAGGGGAGAATGTGCCCTGTGTAGACAGGGAATCGCAAGTTTACAGAAAGTAAGACAGACATTTTTCAAAGAAGCTTGAAGCTTGCTCCAGGCAGTTTTAACTTTCTCAGCTAGCACTTACAGTGGCTGATAACTCATACTGACAGTCGCACAAGGGTAAGCTCCCCAGAAGGATGAACTATTCTTGAACCGTTTCTCCAGTATACCAGGCACAATCCTGCATTCCTTCAGCATTGATTATGGATGTCTGTTTTATTCCAGGGTCAACATATTGGTTGCAGATAATGTTTGAGCACTCTTGCATCCATTAGTACCGCAGGGCAGTGTGGTGCAGTAGAGCCTCTTGCACCACACTTATTCTCTTAAATTTTTTCCCTCCGCCATTCCCCTTCAAAGTGCTGTAAAGAGTATTGTTTTGTTTAGTAACCATCTGCCCTATGGTGTTCTGTCTTTGGGGTAATTTAATAATTTCTTCCAGTCTTGTATTAATATCTAGTGAGTGCCAAGTAATCTTTTACATGTACAGTTTCACTTGCACAGGCAGTTTTCAAACATCATAAGTGGCAGCTTTGAGCTGATCAGCATTAGGAGACACAGTCAAGGCAGTTATATTATTTTTAAGCCATCTTCTGTGCATTGGAGGGGGCTGCCTCTTTGCTGCTGAATCACTGTACCTCTTGCTAAATATGCCAGGGTCCGTGGGTGGTTGAATGCCGCCTGAATGTAAATCCTTTCTCTTGTAGAGAGCCCTCCAGACTCAAGAATAAAGTGCCACAGTAGGAATGAGGCTTATTTGCATCCTCTCCTTGCAGATCACTGCAGCTTCTGTATACTGAAAGGTCAGCTGGGGACTCGAGACCTATCACGAGTCCTATCCTGTAACATGGAAGGTTATGAATTATGGTCTATTGCAGAGAGACTTTAGTTGTTAGATAGGTTTTAGGAATTAGAGGGACCCTGTCAGGGTTTACAGGCCCTAAATGGCTCCCTACTGTAAAAAAGAGTTGTTGTTTTTTAATATTACTGTGTCCATGATACAGAAAAAAACTTCTTAGGCTATTCAGGACTGTGACTGCAGCAATGTTAAAATTCTAGGTCCTTTGCTAAGTGATCTACCAACAGCACATAGGGTCAGGGATGTTTTTGTGCATGTTACATTGTTGGTCTGTCTACCTGCTTTCTCTGATCCCCTGAGCTGGCAGAGGAGTAAAATTGACAAGACTTCTGCTCTCCCAGCTCTTCAGGGAGGAGGAATCTTGTCAATTTCAGGACTGTGCCTGCTTACAAGAATTCAGCTGGCAAGGAAAAACAGATAATATCATGGGTCTGTGTGTGACTGCAGCTGCAGAAAAACTCTATTACCCAGGTTTTACCAACAGTCCTCAGGCTAGAGAATGGGATTTTAACATTCTCGGACAGCAGCTAATTTTTTTTTGTATCAAGGAGGCATCTAAACAGAAAAAGAATACTCTGGTGGGAGGATTTCATTTTTTTTGCATCCACCTGACTACTGTGACATATTAAGGATATGATGTGCTAAGAGGCTCTTTCTGAGTGTCTCTCTGTTAACAGCACATGTCGCAGTTTCAGGGTAACCACAGTTATATTTTCCTCTCCCTGGTCCACTCCAGGAGTTCCTAGTCAGGTCTCCAGCTGGCATCTGTCTGGAACCTTTGTCCCATTCCCTTCTGACTGGGGTGTTAAGGCTTCACAGCTCCCTGCCTTACATTATGGCATCCTCAGCAAACTAGTGTTCCTAAAGGCCAGTGCTTGTGCATTGTTTTCTCTCTCTCAGGGCTATGAACGGTATATTGCCAGCAGTTCCAAGTGACCACAGAGCTCCTTCTAAGCAAGCACCTTTATTTTAAGGTAAAAGCATTACAGAAAAAACATAATAAAAATAGACTGATTTGAACACACACAAAACATACCAGGAGTCACCCATCAGTCTAGTGGAGCCCTGGTAAGCCAAAATATTTCCAAACTTTGGGCACGTGTTGGGGCTTCCACTGGACAGAAGGTTCAGTCCGTTTGCAGGATCAGAAAGAGGACCCTGAGTTGGTTCAGATGCAGCCTTTTGATGTCAAAAGCTCTCTCTTTGTCTATTGGTCTCTGAAAACCTAATTGAACGGGTATATGCGAACCACCCCAAGGGTGATATCTTCCTGGAGGTATGCGCAACCTAAGTGATTTACTTTAGTCATCACCCCTTTGTTTTTGATTTCTGGAGGAGTTGTGGTGACCCTCCCCATGGAGTTGTGTATAATCCCTGGCCCACAGCGATATATAAACTTAATACAATATAGTCCTCAAAGATATTGCATGAGATTGCAATATCTGTCACAACTGATTTTATTTCACAGATGGGACCAATTTCCTTACTGGAACTCAGCCTGAGTTCTGGTTGCTTGCATGTAGTGGGGACTACCACTTAATCAACCACAATGATAAATTACTTAGCACCCAAGGGGAAGGGTGTGGGTGTTTGCATACAAATGGACCTGCACACATAAAGGCTGTAATCTGTACACATGTGGTCATGTGCAAAAATAATACATGCAGAGTTCTGCAACCACAAATAGAAGCAGTGCTTTGAAAATTTGGTCCATAATAAATAAGGGATGAACGCAGATTTGACATGCATATAAGAGTCTCTCAGTCTTTAAATTGATTATAAGAGGGCCAAGTGGAACGGGGATTTGTAATGGGATATGGAGCCTTCCTCCTGCTAAAGGTCATTCCCTGCCAGAGCCATTCCCTGTCAGACCATCCCACTGATGGTGTTTATTGACCTGTGGTCCTAGTGGGTAGGTGTTTATCTTGTGCCCCCTTTGCAATTGACACTAATTTAGCTTGCTTGTTGTCAGTCTTGAGAGAGTGGCTGTGTACTGAATGGGCATGGAGAATGAGTTCCCTTCTTGACCTTAGAAGTTGTCAACCTAGAACAGGGTTGTCATAAATTGATAGGGCAGTATAAGGAAGCTAGAAGCGGCTGGTAGGCCATGCTATGTCACTTCTGGATCCTGTCCTGCTCCATTGAAGTCCATGGGAGTTTTGCCATAGGTTTCAGTGGGAGCAAGATCAGGTCCTGAGTGAATAGGTAGAAGAATTCAGGCGCCAGGGCTGCTTGTACGGTACCTTCTAACTTGAAGGTTATTTAGAAATACATAGTTAACTTCATTTGAATTTATTTTAAATCCTAATTCATACCATTTTTTAATAAAGCTGATCTGTGTAAGCAGATGGCATCTTGCACCGTTCTTAAGACTGCATCATAGTTTCTGTCATAAACTCCTATTAGTCAGGAACTTATAAGTCAATTGTACAATTTTTGCTTGGAGCTAAAACTTGACCTTCAAGGTCACAGCCTAAGTGCAATGTCGCTGACCCTCTGAGGTAGAAAAGAAACTCTGGAAGCCACAGCTTTATTGTCAGAGGGACCTGATTTTCCAAGGTGCTGAGCCCTGTAACTCCTGCTGAAATCAATAGGAGTTGCAATATCACAGCTCATTTGAAAACTGGACCCCAAATCAAGAGACTTACCCATTCGGACTACAGGTCATTTGAATACCATCAGATGGGAACAAGCCCTTACCACTATATTAGGGTCCCTGAATAGTATCCATCTGGCCAGTACTCTCCTACGGTGAAATATATTGGCCTTGTTATAAATTAACTTTAATGGCCCAATATATTGGCCCAGTATGTTGGCAGTATTCTTGCTAAAGTTGGTCAGCAGAAGTACTGTAAAATAGGCAAATTGATTTGGTACTTCATTTTTTGAAACATTTCACTTTTCAATAAAGAGACAGAACCACATGTTTAAAAATACATGTTTATATGAAAAAAACATTTTATTCCTAAAGGGGCATTTATAATTAGGGTCCTACCAATTTCACAGCCATGAAAAATGCATCACGGACCATGAAATCTGGTCTCTCTGCTGTGAAATCTGCTCTTGTGTGCTTTTACCCTATACTATACAGATTTAATGGGGGAGATCAGCGTTTCTCAAATTGGGGGTCCTGACTCAAAAGGGAGTTGCGGGGGGGGTCACAAGGTTATTTTAGGGGGGGGGGTCGTGGAATTGCTACCCTTACTTATGCACTGCCTTCAGCGCTGGGTGGCCAGAGAGCGGTGGTGCCATCATGTGCCAGCAATGCCCCTCTGCCATGTACATTGGTCAAACTGGACAGTCTCTACGTAAAAGAATAAATGGACACAAATCAGATGTCAAGAATTATAACATTCATAAACCAGTCGGAGAACACTTCAATCTCTCTGGTCACGCAATCACAGACATGAAGGTCGCTATCTTAAAACAAAAAAACTTCAAATCCAGACTCCAGCGAGAAACTGCTGAATTGGAATTCATTTGCAAATTGGATACTATTAATTTAGGCTTAAATAGAGACTGGGAGTGGCTAAGTCATTATGCAAGGTAGCCTGTTTCCTCTTGTTTTTTCCTACCCCCCCCCCCCCCCCCCCCAGATGTTCTGGTTTAACTTGGATTTAAACCTGGAGAATGGTCAGTTTAGATGAGCTATTACCAGCAGGAGAGTGAGTTTGTGTGTGTATGGGGGTGGGGGGGATGTGAGAAAACCTTGATCTATGCAGGAAATAGCCCGACTTGATTATGTAAAGAGTTGTCACTTTGGATGGGCTAGCACCAACAGGAGAGTAAATTTGTGGGGGGGGGTGGAGGGTGAGAAAACCTGGATTTGTGCTGGAAATGGCCCACCTGTTGATCACTTTAGATAAGCTATTACCAGCAGGACAGTGGGGTGGGAGGAGGTATTGTTTCATGATTTCTGTGTGTATATAAAGTCTGCTGCAGTTTCCACGGTAAACATCTGATGAAGTGAGCTGTAGCTCACGAAAGCTCATGCTCAAATAAATTGGTTAGTCTCTAAGGTGCCACAAGTACTCCTTTTCTTTTTGCGAATACAGACTAACACGGCTGTTCCTCTGAAACCATAAAAAATTATATAACAGATGTTTCTTTTTCCACCTCCAGTACTTTGAAATGATGAGAATCTATTTGCATGGCAGCTTGGGATATGAATATCTCTAGAAGAACAGGACAGACGTCTAAAATATTTTGAGCATCGGATATCACGATTAACTGTTTTTTGTGCACATGATGAATCCCATAGTTCCTGATCACTCAGTAGACTAATCATGGTGTGTGTATTTTTGTTACTATATACATTTTGATTATCTAGGTCTTCACCACTGTCATTGTGCTGCATATGATGGCCACCTCAGTGCTCATTCATGGCAGAAGTGTGCAGTGCAGTGATGCTGGTTGCAGATGCTCTGCCTCTCTTCAGTTCTCTTCTGGCACCAATGCCACCTCTGCCCCCTAGCTCTACTTCACATCTGTGTCTCTGTCAACATGTCTCTTCCCCACTGGTTCCGTGCTTCTACCCCAGCCTGCTGCTGTTCCCCATCCTAGAATCCCTCCCCACACTTCCTACTGCCCTGACTCCTCCTCACTCCTTCCTGGCTTCTAATGATGGCTGCACCCAAACTGCTCTCATCCAGCCTGAGGTTTTACTTCACCTGCCCTTTCCAGTGCAACAAAGCTTCTCTACTGCTGCTCCAGCTCCTCCCATTGTCACTGCTTCCCCTTCTGCAGCTATCACTTCAACCCCCACCTCAGCCTCCTGCTCTATGCTGTTCTAGATAGGTTTTTATACCACTCTCATCATGGGCGGTGGATTTAATAGGCCAGGGGAGGCTCTGCCTCCCCCGGTGCTGCCACGACCGCCGGACCCCCAGTTGCGGGGTTCGGCAGTGAAGTTTTTGCTTTATCGTGCCCCATGCAGGTTTCGGGGTGGCTGAGGAAGCACATACCGCCTCCTCAGCCAGGGACCTGTATGGGGCATATCAAAAGCATCTTCTACCAGACTCTTTTCTCCTGGGCAGGTTGGGTTTGGGGAGGGGAGGCATGGGGCTTCAGCCAGCCTGGGGCTCCTCCAGGCTGGCGGGACCGGGGAGGCTTGGGTCTTCGGCCAGACCGGGGCTCTTCTGGGTGGGGGGAGGGCCTTGGGGCTTTGGCCAGCCCGGGGCTCCTCCAGCCAAGGGGGGGCACTCTGGGTTGCAGCTGCCCTGGGGCTCCTCGGGGCAGGTGGAGGGGGGCACTCAGGGCTTCGGCCAGCCCGGGACTTCTGTGGCTGGGAGGAGGGGCTCCAGTCATGGGTAGGGTGCGGGCGGAAGGGGTGGAGCCGGGGGCTAGTCTCTCCAAAGTGGGGCTTCAACCACCGCCCATGACTCTCATCACTGTCATATCTGAGTGCCTTGCATTAGTGTACTAAACAGTGTGACTAACATCTGTCATGTGAGGTCTGTTGCTCATTTTCTCCCAGGGGGAGAAATGTGAACACTAGACTGTTTTGTTTTGGTAAGTGTGTTTTTTTAAAATATATCTGAATATGAATCCTCCCTGCGCTGTCAGACATCCCTTTTAGGGTATGACCAAGGCACCACCATACCTGACTATGCTGGGCCGCTCTTTGCATGTCCTCTCTGTTAAGTCCAGTAAGTTTTTCCTGTCTAAGTACTGTTCAATGAAGGAATTATTTCAGTCAGCCCCTTCTGAGCACTACTCCAGCTACGTCTACAATGGCAGATGTTCCGGCTTCATTGTTACCTCATGTCCCAGGTATTTCCATCTTCTTTTCTGGATCATTTGGAGAAAAGGAATTGTTAAACTCTCTGAATCTCGGCATTTGTTAAAAATGTGTTCCATTTCACACCAAGTACTTTCTGAGCAGGGCCGTCCCTACCCATACGCAAAGTATGCAGCTGCACCAAATTTCCTGGTGCCCTACGCAGCTGCGTGCTGTTCTTAGGGGAAGGGCTGGAGCAGAGTAGGTGCTAGGACTGCCGCAGGGGTTGGGTGCCCTGCACTCGCCAGGTGCTGGTAAGTGGAGGAGCGAACCGGCCCCAGCCCCCTCTGCACTGCCTCCTAATACTGGGGGGTGGTTCCTCCCTTCCCCCCCAAGCCTGCTCTATCCCCACCCTGCGGAGGCCTGTTGCCACCCCTCTCCCCCCATGGGGTGGCTGCATAGGGCACCAAAATGGTTAGGGATGGCCCTGTTTCGGAGCGCTTCCTTTTGAAGGCATTTAGACATCTGTCTATACTTTTTGATGGATTTCCAGTTTTCACATCCACATGTTAAGGTGGAAATAACATTAGAGTAGAAAATGTGTAGTGTGGTCTGTGAGTTGTAGTTTTTTGTTTTTGTTTTGTTCTTGTAGCTGCTGCCTTGCCAATTCATGACATTTTCCCCTTCTGGATATCCCATTTACCTTGCAAGTTACTGCAGTGATATATAAATTGACTCACCTTTGCCGTCTAACATAATGCTTGAATTGGAAGTTGCTGAGCTTCTCGTTAAATTTGTCTTTTTCCGTAACTCATTATTAACCCTGTCTTTCACCCTTTGTCTGCGTGTTGGTTCAGCTGTCACTTAGAAGAGCTGTTGTCGTCCACAAAATCTAACCCTTCTAGTGTACTGTTGTGAAGCAATGCGTTGCCTGTATGTACCCATGTTGCTATGTGTTCTATGTTTAGAGCAGGCAAGTCCAAGAAAAGTGCCTTGTACTTGGAGTGGAAGGTGGCGAGGTTATAATGATTCTTAGTTCCTGTGGGTTTTGAGTCGACATAGTACAACTAGCTCCCGAGAAGTCTCTGTCTCCTGCACAGAGAAGCTTTTTCCTTATTGTAGAAAATTCCATTTTGTGCTGGAGGAGTGGAGTTGTCCACCACAGTCTGCATACAGGAGCATTAGTTGATCTTTAAAATACCATTGTCCCAGTTCTGTGGAGCACTTGAAGACCGTGAGCTAGAACTAGAATTTGACTCAATATTTATAGGAAACCAGTATAGAGAGCAGAAGACAGATCTGATGTGCTCACAGTGGCCAGTGTAATAGAGGAGATGTGCTGCAGCATTCTGTACCAGTTGGAGTTTCCTAAGTGCTGGAAGGTGTATGCGCAGATGTATCTCGTTGCTCTAGTCCATCTGAAAAGTGATGAAAGCATGAACAACAGAGGCAAATCAACCTCATGGATGGGATGGAGTCTCCTAACCAATCAGAGATGGTAGAAAGCATTACACTCAGATTCTGCTGTGTGAGAGCTTAGCATTGATGAGGAATCCAAGAGCACTTCTAAACTATGGCCTGAATTAACCAATTGTGGGTGCATGCCATTAACCAAAGGAGACGCTTCATGGCTGCAAACCCTTTAATGTGTTTCTTTGTGCGCAAGCGTCACTTCTATTTTGCTCGGTTCACCTTCAGCTGGGTATTTTTCATCCATGAGCAGATGTTGTCCAGACACTGGGCCATCTTGATTGCGGTGGTATGTGGTGTTAAGTAGAGCTGTATGTCATCTGCATATTTCTGGAACTTGAGTCCATGTTGTCTGATCACTTCATCTGGTGGCTGCATGTTAAGTATTGGATGGGACCAGAGAGAGAATTGAACCTTGTAAGACTCCACAAGTGACGGGTGTAGAGGTGGAGGTGCAGTTTCTCATCACTAGTCATAGGATGTGTCCCTCCAGGAAAAAACACCATCCATTTTATTGCATTATCCAGGGCCCCATCACCTCTCTCAGGTAAGGCAGCAATATGATGGTTGATATTGTTAAATGCTTCAGAGAAGTCTAGGAGGATGAGAATGGATGTCTGCTCTCCATCTGTTGATAGCATGAGATCATCCATCTATGCCACTAAAAGTAGTTTCAATTCCATGTCCTTTCTTGAATACAGATTGTTCTGGGTCTGCAATATTAACCTCAATTAGATGTGCTTCAAATTGGCCTTTGGCTAGCTTCTCTATGAACTTGCTCAGGAATGGGTGCTCCAGTCACCCTTTCTGCCAACAGCTGCTGCTGCTCCCCACTGCCATCTGCTTTTTCCATACACTTCCTGCATCAACCATCTTCCTTCAGCACCCAGATGGAATCACAGGTGTTTCCATCTTGTGCAAATTATTTCTGGAACGGGGTTAAATATGAATATCTTTTGTGACTGGCATGATACAGCTATTCAAAACAATTTCCATGATGCTCACAAGCTCTTTCTTTCCTGATTTATTTTCTTAACTTGCTTGTTTCCTGATTATATGAAGCATTGTTGTAGCAGTGTTGGTGTCAGGATATTCGAGAGACAAGGTAGGTGAGATAATATTTTTTTATTGGACCAACTTCTGTTAGTGAGAGAGACACGCTTTCGAGCTTACTCAGAGCTCTTTTTTGGTCTGGGAAATGTACTCAAGAGTGTCACTGCTAAATACAATGTGAAGCAGATTATTTAGCCTAAGTAGTTAACACACATTTCAAGGGACCATTCAAGGTGAAGTGGCCCATTAACACTCTCCAGTCATGGGGAGGGGGGAGGCAGCTTGGGAGGGAGGGGAGTTAATGGGTATAGGTTCTATCAATAAGTCATAAACCCAGTGTATCTATTCAGTCCATGATTTATATTGTCTAGCAAATTTATGAGTTTAAGCTCCTAAGCTTGTCTTTTGAAGTTGTTGTGCAGGGTTCTTTTGAGGATGAGCACTGAGAGGTTGGATATGGAGTGATCACTTTGTGAAATGTGTTCCGCCATAGGTGATGTGCTATTTTTGTTTTACCATTTTTCTGTGTGATTGTCTGGTTTCACCCACATTATTGTTGTTGGGGCATTACGTGCACTGGATGAGGTATACCACATATTATGATAGGCATGTGTAAGACCCTTGGATCTTGAAAGGTGTGTTGTGGGGGGTGTTGATCATTGTAGCAGTGAAGCGATGTCTGCAGCTTTTGCATCTGTTGTTCTGGCAGGGTCTGGTACTGCTTTGAGTGTTTGTGTCCTGGTCTGTGGAGAGCTGGTACTGTGGGTACCCGCATCTGTCATAAATATAAAGGGAAGGGTAAACCCCTTTGAAATCCCTCCTGGCCAGGGGAAAGCTCCTCTCACCTGTAAAGGGTTAAGAAGCTAAAGGTAACCTCGCTGGCACCTGACCAAAATGACCAATGAGGAGACAAGATACTTTCAAAAGCTGGGAGGAGGGAGAGAAACAAAGGGTCTGTGTCTGTCTATATGCTGGTCTTTACCGGGGATAGACCAGGAATGGAGTCTTAGAACTTTTAGTAAGTAATCTAGCTAGGTATGTGTTAGATTATGATTTCTTTAAATGGCTGAGAAAAGAATTGTGCTGAATAGAATAACTATTTCTGTCTGTGTATCTTTTTTGTAACTTAAGGTTTTGCCTAGAGGGGTTCTCTATGTTTTTGAATCTAATTACCCTGTAAGATATCTACCATCCTGATTTTACAGGGGGGATTTCTTTATTTCTATTTACTTCTATTTTTTATTAAAAGTCTTCTTGTAAAAAACTGAATGCTTTTTCATTGTTCTCAGATCCAAGGGTTTGGGTCTGTGGTCACCTATGCAAATTGGTGAGGCTTTTTATCCAACATTTCCCAGGAAAGGGGGGGTGCAAGTGTTGGGAGGATTGTTCATTGTTCTTAAGATCCAAGGGTCTGGGTCTGTAGTCACCAAGGCAAATTGGTGAGGCTTTTTACCAAACCTTGTTCAGGAAGTGGGGTGCAAGGTTTTGGGAAGTATTTTGGGGGGAAGGACGCGTCCAAACAGCTCTTCCCCAGTAACCAGTATTAGTTTGGTGGTGGTAGCGGCCAGTCCAAGGACAACGGGTGGAATATTTTGTACCTTGGGGAAGTTTTGACCTAAGCTGGTAAAGATAAGCTTAGGAGGTTTTTCATGCAGGTCCCCACATCTGTACCCTAGAGTTCAGAGTGGGGGAGGAACCTTGACATGGTGGCATAGTGGTGGGATTAACCTGAAATCATTTTGAGATCCAGTTGAGATTTTTTGAACTAGAAATACAGATTTTAAAAAGGAATTTTTTTTTCCTGTGGAAAGGAAGTCCAGAAAGCAGCTTTGAAACTGAAAGCAGTTTGTTTTTCTCTGCTTTGTGGCCAAGCAGAGACAAAAGGGGATTATCTTGTGAATTGCAGGTTTTCTTTGCCTATCCTTGCAACAAAGCCCGTTGCCAACTGTGCCCACATATCTATTCAGGGGACACCATCACAGGGCCTAATAATATCAGCCACACTATCAGAGGCTCGTTCACCTGCACATCAACCGATGTGATATATGCCATCATGTGCCAGCAATGCCCCTCTGCCATGTACATTGGTCAAACTGGACAGTCTCTACGTAAAAGAATAAATGGACAGAAATCAGATGTCAAGAATTATAACATTCATAAACCAGTCGGAGAACACTTCAGTCTCTCTGGTCACGCAATTACAGACATGAAGGTCGCTATCTTAAAACAAAAAAACTTCAAATCCAGACTCCAGCGAGAAACTGCTGAATTGGAATTCATTTGCAAATTGGATACTATTAATTTAGGCTTAAATAGAGACTGGGAGTGGCTAAGTCATTATGCAAGGTAGCCTATTTCCCCTTGTTTTTTCCTATCCTCCACCCCCGACGTTCTGGTTAAACTTGGATTTATGCTGGAAATGACCCACCTTGATTATCATACACATTGTAAGGAGAGTGGTCAGTTTGGATAAGCTATTACCAGCAGGAGAGTGAGTTTGTGTGTGTGGTTTTTGGAAAAAAAGGAGGGGGGTGAGAGAACCTGGATTTGTGCTGGAAATGGCCCACCTTGATTATCATACACATTGAAAAAAGAGTGGTCACTTTGGATGGGCTATTACCAGCAGGAGAGTGGGGTGGGAGGAGGTATTGTTTCATGGTCTCTGTGTATATAATGTCTTCTGCAGTTTCCACAGTATGCATCCGATGAAGTGAGCTGTAGCTCACGAAAGCTTATGCTCAAATAAATTGGTTAGTCTCTAAGGTGCCACAACTACTCCTTTTCTTTTTGCGAATACAGACTAACACGGCTGTTACTCTGAAACCTGTGGAGAGTGTGTTTCTCATGATAAGCTTGGAGAGGTAGGGGGGCTGTTTGAAGGCCAGAAGTGGAGATTCAGGAAAGATCTTTCAGGAGGGGTCCCCCCATCATGCATGGGTTGCAGTTGTCTGATTGTACTCCATAAGGGTTCCAGTGTGGAACCCTTAAGTGACAACCAGGGGTATGTGGTCAGAGGGGGTTTTTATTTCTGTGTTGACGCAGGTTCTCTCAGGGTAGTTAAGTGGCCCCATTCCATGAAGCAAACTACTTCTCTGGTGGAGTACCCTTGTTTGATTAAGGCAGTTTTAAATGTATTAAGGTCTATATCCTGGACTTTCTCCTTGGAGCATATTCTGTGGTATCTGTAGATAACAGATTTCTTGGTGTGTTTGGAGTGGTTACTGGATCTGTGAAGGTAGGTGTGGTGATCCCTGGGTTTCTTGTTTATGGTTGTCTGTAGGGTTCCATTGCTGAAGTGACCTGGAAGCTGATGCTAGTGTGGGAGTGTTCTGGAAGGAGTTTAATGGACAGGTGATGATGGTTGAATTTGTGGTGGAAATATGAGGAAGTTTAGGTTATTTGTCCAGAATCAAAGCGGCACCAGACCCTGCCAGAACAACAGATGGAAAACCTGTAGACCATATCTCCACTGTCTGCTACGATGATCAACACCCCCACAACACACTTTTTGAGATCCATGGGACCTACACTTGCTTATCACATGTGGTACACCTCATCTAGGGCACTAAATGCCCCAACAACAACAATGTGAATTAAACCAGACAATCGCTCCGCACTCAAATGAACTCTCACAGAAAAGTGATAAAACACAAAATCAGCATATCACCTGTGGGTGAACGTTTTTCACAAAGTGATCGCTCTGTCTGATCTCTCAGTCCTCGTCCTCAAAGGAAATCTGCACAATGCCTTGAAAAGACTAACCTTCTAACTTTTAGACTCTAAATGTCATGGACTGAATAAAGACACTGGATTAATCGCTACTTACACAATCTGAAACCCGCTACTCCCCCCCAGCTGCCTTCCCTCCCCCTTAATTTCCTCCTATGACTGAAGAGTGTTAGTGGGCCACTTCACCTTGAATGGTCCCTTGAAATATGTGTTAACTACTTATGCTAAACAATCTGTTCCACCTTGTATTTAGCTGTGACACTCTGTGTACATTTCCCTGACCTGAAGAAAAACTCTGGGTAAGCTCAAAAAGTTGTCTCTCACCAACAGAAATTGGTCGGATAAAAGGTACTATCTCACCCACCTAGTTTCCTGATAGTCTCACTCCTGGGTCATTGATGAGT
Organism: Lepidochelys kempii; assembly: GCF_965140285.1. Taxonomy (NCBI): domain Eukaryota; kingdom Metazoa; phylum Chordata; order Testudines; family Cheloniidae; genus Lepidochelys; species Lepidochelys kempii. The sequence goes on from NC_136382.1 coordinate 160,812,329, forward strand.
TACTATTTGTCACTTTAAGAAAAGGAGGACTTGTGGCACCTTAGAGACTAACATTTATTTGAGCATAAGCTTTCATGAGCAGTGAGCTGTAGCTTACGAAAGCTTATGCTCAAATAAATTTGTTAGTCTCTAAGGTGCCACAAGTCCTCCTTTTCTTATTGCGGATACAGACTAACACGGCTGCTACTCTGAAACCTGTCATTATTTGTCACTTTGACAGCCTCCTTGTTCAAAAACAGAGGTTCACAGATTTTAGAGAGGTGCTTATAAGAATATTTTAATAGTGACTTCCCTAGAATGGAGTGCTTTCCTAAGAGGTTTGAGGTCTTTACTAAGCTGTCTAGACTGTATCTGGAAGGAGTATAGAAGCTTTAGGGGCATTTCCCTTACGTATTGTGGAAACTGTATTGGAAGCAATTTTGATTCTAAAGGACAGGAAGAAACAAGGGTTAGAAACCCACTTCTGCATTTTGTTTTCGTAACCTACTTCTGATTTTTATAGCCTTTTCTTCATGAATAAGATGACTCATTACATGACAGAGTATTTGTAATGTATAATTTCACTAATACAGCCATTTCATTTTGATGATGGTTGTACGTTATCTACTCCCAAATAGATCTCTGCTTCTTTTGTATCATTCTCTGAAAATAGCAAGCAAACTTGTCATTTGTCTCCAAGGAACGTACACTTGCTAAGGGAAACCACAAACTGAAACCTGTGCTGGATGTTAATATTAGTGAAGCGTAGGAATATATGGTCAGTTCTCAGCATGGAAGGAGGTTAGTAGAAGAGTGCCCCAAAGATCCATATTAGGACTAAAATATTGTTTAATGTATTCCTTCAGTGACATGGAAAAGGGGATGAACAGTCAGGTGTCAAACTTACATATAATACACAATTATTACCAGTAAGTTAGTCAAGTTCAGAAAAGACATTAAGGAACTCTATTAACAAAGCTAGATGGCTGGGCTAGATGATGGTTGCATTATGAACTACATCCACTCCGGAAAAGAAAAGAAAACTCTGGGTGTTTTAAGCAGCTCAATAAAAGCTTTTGCTCATTGTGCATCAATAATAAAAGAAGCAAAAAAAGTTAGCTTGTGTTAAAGTTATAGAGAATAATCTGAAAATAGGATAGTGCTTATTATATACATTGATGATATGCCATCATTTCAAATACTGTGTTTAGTTCTGGTACCCCATCTCATAAAGCATATAGCAGAAATGGAAAATACCAAGCAACAACAAAGAAAATGATTTAGAGCCCTGGAAAGACTTCGATATAAGGAGTGATTACAAAGATGAGGAGCTATTTAGCTTAGAGAAGAGACTAAGAGGGGACTTGTTTTAAAGAAGGTCAAGTTTGTGATCGTAGTTCTCCTCTGGGCAATGACACCCAATGAAATTAAAAGGCAACAAATATAAAACGAATAAAAAGGAAACTCTTTTTCAAATGCAGTGCATAGTTAACCTATGGAGCTCATTGCCACAAGATATTACCAAAGCAGGTAGCTTAATAGGATTCAAATATTTTATATTTATATGGATACTAAGAATATATGTGGTTACATTGGATAGGATAAAAATGTGTTGAGGTATTAACCTTCCAGCTTCAAGATGTAAGCCAGACATTAAGTGCCTGGTCTTAAGAAGAAAGTCCTCCTATTGTCAGGTTAGACCATAAATGTCTGTTACAGAGATGATGCTTGCACCTTCCTTGGAAGAATCTGGCTACTGTCAGACAGGATGCTGGACTTGGTGGGGTCTTGGTCCAATTTGGTACTTTTTCTTTATCTAATCCTTTTTAGAGGAATACTTATACCAAGGGGTAGATACTCAGGTTCTGGAAGTTACTTCATTGATGTCAATGGAGCTATGATAATTTACACCAGCTGAGGATCTGGCCCACATCTTTGAAAGCACTCTTTGATGGGAGGGAATATTTCACTTTTAAAGTTGTGCGAATGGTGTGTTAAATCAATCCCACAGATTTCAGCTTTGGCAATTTTTAAATCTAAACTCCTGAATGGTAATAGTAATTATTTTTTTTCCATACAGCTGAAAAATGTATGCTAAACACAACAGCAACACTGAAATGAATATTAACTATTTTTTAAAAAATACCGTAGAAGAAGTAACATTCTGATTTTCTTTATTTTACTTCATGTTGCATACCTAAGGGTATATTCTCACAGCAAGAATGTAGAAAACTCCCTGTTAAGCCCATGAGAGTTTGTGTATAAATTCCAGCTCTGACATAAAAGATGGAAAATATACTCCTTTGACAGCTATGCTGAGTTTTTATAACTGAAACATAAGCTGTGTTGGTGTGAGCTAAATGCTGTCAGAACTACTACTGGCAGATTTACTTTCTAAATTTTGTCTTTTATTTAATTGATGCAAAGTTCAGAGAATCACACAGTAGCATGTAACATTTGTCGTTTCATAGGGATTAATAAATTATGCAGTCAAACTTGTTAGCTTTAAAAACAAAAAGAGGCTGGAAACAAATGCCTCTGGCATTATAAATGAAATGGCTTATTTGTAAAGAGGCATATATATACTTTAATTGTAGGAGGAATTTGTGATTAGGGAGACAGACTGATGCTCTTTAAGATATTTATTAGAATAAACATACTGCTCCAGGAAGAAACAAATGCATCTTTTAAAATTTTGTTTTGGCCATATACGTAAATTAAAGATTTGATGATGATTGTCTGAACTGGACCTGATACGTATGTGAATCTACTCGAAATCTGCATATTTGGATTTGACAGTTCCTGTTCCAGCTGTCACTTTGTCCCTCAGATTTCACAAAATGCAGACAAAAATATAAATAGCAGATAAATTAACAAGATTTAGGAACTGATCCTGCAACAAATTTTGCTTGGGTAGACCCCTGCACCTGTGCAGAGTTGATTGAAGATACAGGCCTTAATTTTTCATATTATTCGTATGGATTCAAATACACAAATGTCCTTCAGTATGGAGGGTAGTTTTTTGAGAAAAGACCCTTCTTTCTGCCCCATTCAGCCTTTGTGGAATCTTTTTGAAGGGTTAAAATGTTTCTTGAAAACTGTTTGAACCCAAAATCCTCGCAAACCTTACTCCCCCTTTCCTGGGGAAGGTTTGATAAAAATCCTCACCAATTTGCCTAGGTGAACACAGACCCAGACCCTTGGATCTTAAGAACAATGAAAAAGCATTCAGATTCTTAAAAGAAGAATTTTAAGAGAAGAAAAAGTAAAAAGAATCACCTCTGTAAAATCAGGATGGTAAATACCTTTCAGGGTAATCAGATTCAAAACATAGAGAATCCCTCTAGGCAAAAACTTAAGTTACAAAAAGACACAAAAACAGGAATCTACATTCCATTCAGCACAGCTTATTTTCTCAGCCATTTAAAGGAATCCGAATTTAACGCATATCTAGCTAGATTACTTACTAAATTCTGAGACTCCATTCCTGTTCTGTCCCTGGCAAAAGCATCACACAGACAGAGAGAGACTTTGTTTCCCCCCCCCTCCAGCTTTTGAAAGTATCTTGTCTCCTTATTGGTCATTTTGGTCAGGTGCCAGCGAGATTATCCTAGCTTCTTAACCCTTTACAGGTGAAAGGGTTTTTCCTCTGGCCAGGAGGGATTTTAAAGGTGTTTACCTTTCACTTTATATTTATGACATACCCTAAGAGAGTTATCTTGTTGTCACATAGGTGCGGGTCTTCGATTGTGTAAGTATACTTGAGGGTTCTCTCTGCCTACGAACCTTTAGGAACTGCCACATTGGATTAAGCCAGTGGTCTCTAGTCCTGTATCCTGTCTCTGATATGGGCAGCACTAGATGCATCTGAGGAAAGTGCAAGAAACCTGCATTAGGCAGTTATGGGATAACCTGCCCACAGGATTTACTGGAGCCCCTAAACCCCCCAGATCCCTACTCTAGTCTTTTACTAGAACAAAGGGGGATGGGAGGCTGCACTGAAGGAGGTCCCTTTAAACAGCCACATAGTCACCCAACATTCAACTCTGTGCACATTCGCGTACACACATGCTTGATTTCTGTCTAAAACTCACCCCTACGTGGGATTTTCTTTTATACTTAATTTAAGAATAGCAGATCTAAATACTACCATACTACCTCATCCCTTGCCTTCAGACTCTCCCTCAGCCTTTTTTCCTTCTGAGTTGGTGGTGATGAGACCCAACTGGTCTGCCTGACAGATGTCAGCAGAATAATCCTATATCTCTATTTATTTTACTTTATATTTTATTTAAATTTAAAATAATTAAATAGATGCCTATCCAAGGCTCTCAGCACCCTAGCATATTAATAATATAGGAACATCCCAGCAACATTAATGTAATCGTTACAACTGGAATTCGACCAGCCAAGCATCTACAGAGACTTATTTCTACCCCTTTGTCATTGTAGGAACTATGCCCTTAATGCTTTACAAATGTCCTATCAAACAGGTGCCTGTTGCAGAGTGCCTGGAAGGTCATCAGATTCGGGCTATTTTGAACCAAGTGGGGAAGAGAGTTGCAGAGTCATAAAAACATAAGATTAAGTGTGCTGTGTCAGACCCAGGGTCCATCTAGCCCAGTATCCCGTCTTCTGACGGTGGCCAATGCCAGATGTGGCAGAGGGAATGAACAGAACAGGGAAATTATCAAGTAATCCATCTACTGATGTCCAGTCCCAGCTTCTAGCAGTTAGAGGTTTAAGGACACCCAGACAATGGGGTTGTGTCCCTGATCATCTGGGCTAATACCCATTGGTGGAGCTATCCTCTGAACTTATCTAATTCTTTTTGAACTCAGTTATACTTTTGACCTTCACAACATCCCTGGCAGTGTGTTCCACAGTGTTCCGTGCATTGTGTGAAGAAGTACCTCCTTATGTTTGTTCTTAAACCTGCTACCTATTCATTTCATTGGGTGACCTCTGGGTCTTCTGTTATGTGAAGGGGTAAATAACACATCCTTATTCGCTTTCTCCACAGCATTCATGATTTTATAGACCTCTATCCTATCCCTCTTACCTCTTTTTTTCTAAGCTGAGCAGTCCCCTTCTTTTTAATCTCTCACATCTTTTTAATATGAAAACTGTTCCATACTCAAAATCATTTTTGTTGCCCTTCTCTGTACCTTTTCCAGTTCTAATATCCTTTTCTGAAATGGAGCAACCAGAGCTGCATGCAGTATTCAAAGTGTAGGCATACCGTGGATATATATAGTGGCATTATGATATTTTCTCTTATTATCTATCCCTTTCCTAATAGGAGTCTCTGGGATGGCCATTGGGATAGTTGATTCCCTTTTAATGGGCCATAAACACATGTCTGGCTGGTCCTGATGTAAATCTGTCTTACTGGGTGCTCCTTTGCTGCCACTGAAAGACTGGCTATGGACATCTTCCACTCTCCCAACATATTTCAGTCACACACACGGAGTAATACTTCATAACTTCAGATGCAATGGTAACACACACAATTCAACAGGATAGTAATGTTCAGCAATCATGACTTCTCAAATGATACTTCACAAGGCATACCTTGTACAAAACATACCATATCTCAGTGGTGAATATGGGGGTTTTAGGATGCTATTTTGAGGTAGTGTCTCAGTGGTAACAGCTAACTTAGACCCCATCGTTGTATAGTTAGAATTATTTTTTCCAATATGCGTTACTTTGCACTTATTAACATTGAATTTAATCTGCCATTTTGTTTCCTAGTTACCCAGTTTGGTGAGATCCCTTTGTATCTCTTTACAGTCAGATTTGGACTTAACTAGCTTGAGTAAATTTGTATCATCTGCAAAGTTTGCCACCTCACGGTTCACTCCCTTTTCTGAATCATTTATGAGTATGTTGAACAGCACAGGCCCAGTAAGGGTCCTTGGAGGACCCCACTATTTACCTCTTTCCAGTGTGAAAACTGACCATTTATTCCTATCTTTTGTTTCTTATCTTTTTGCCAGTTACTGAACTATAAGAGGACCTTCCCTCTTATCCCGTGACAGCTTACTTTGCTTAAGAGCCTTTCTCAAAGGCTTTCTGAAAGTTCAGTACCATATATTAACTGGATGACCCTGATCCAATGCTTGTTGACACCCTAAAATAATTCTAATAGATTAGCGACACATGATTTCCCTTTACAAAAGCTGTGTTGACTGTTCCCTGACATATTGTGTTCATCTGTGTGTCTGATAATTCTATTCTTTATTGTACTTTCAGCTAATTTGCCTGGTACTGAAGTTAGGCGTACCAGCCTGTAATTGCCAGGATCACGTCTGGAATCTTTTTTAAAAATCAGCATTACATTAGCTATTTTCCAGTCACTTGGTACAGAGCCTGATTTAAGCTGTAGGTTACATACCGCAGTTAATTGTTCTGCGATTTCATAGTTGAGTTTCTTCAGAACTGTTGGGTGAGTACCATCTGGTCCTGGTGACTTATTACTGTTTAATTTTTCAGTTTGTTCACAAACCTCCTCTACTGACACCTCAGTCTGGATCAGTTCCTCAGATTTGCCCCCTAAAAAGAATGCCTCAGGTGTGGGAATTGCTCTCAGATCCTCTGCAGTGAAGACTAATGCAAAGAATTCATTTAGTTTCTCTGCAATTACCTTGTCTTCCTTGAGTGTTTCTTTAGCACCTCAATTGTCCAGTGACCCCACTGATTGTTTGGCAGGCTTCCTTCTTCTGGCGTACTTACAAAAATTGATTTTTTTTAATCTTTTGTTTGTTGCTCTGCATAATTATATTTTTACACTGGACTTGCCAGAGTTTATGCTCCTTTCTATTCTCCTCAGTAAGTTTAGACTTCCAATTTTTAAAGGATGCCTTTTTGCCTCTAACTGCTTCTTTTGACTCTGCTCTTTAGCCATGTTGCCATTTTTGATCTTTTTTCCTGTTTTTTTTTCTTTTTATTTGGGGTATAAATTTAGTTTGTTTCTATTATGGTGGGTTTTAAAAAGTTTCTATGCAGTTTGCACTTTTTTTCACTCTTGTAACTCTTCCTTTTAATTTCCATTTAACTAGCTTCCTCATTTTTGTGTAGTTCTGATTTTTGAAGTTAAATGCCATTTAAATGCCAGGTTTCTTTGGTATTTTCCCCCTACAAGGATGTTAAATGTAATTACATTATGAGCGCTGTTACTGAGTGGTTCAGTTATATTCATCGATGTGACCAGATCCTGTTCTTCACTTGGGATTAAATCACAAATGGCCTTTCCCCTTATGGGTTCCAGGACAAGCTGCTCCAAGAAGCAGTCATTAACAGTGCAGTAGAAATTTTATCTCTGTGTCCCATCCTGAGGTGACCTGTATCCTACCAATATGGGTATAATTGAAATCCCTATTATTACTGGGTTTTCTGATTTTATTTGTAGCCTCTCTAATCTCCCTGAGTATTTCACAGTCACTGTCATGATTTATATCACAAGTCAGGAAAACTCAATTTAATCATGGATTTCTATATAAAAGTGCATTCTTGTTGGTTGTTATAACCTTAATACATATTCTTCACAACTCAGAGATAGATGAGACCCAAACTAGGTCTCTTTTACGGCCTGCTGCCATTATAGGTTTTCCCTTCTGGTGAGAGAATGGTATGGTAGATCTCAAATCAGTGAAGGCTACACTCAGAAAGACTTCAAGACTTCTGGAATATGCTGCTCAAACAGCTTCACTTTTTTGTTTCTACTGCCCGTCCCTCCCTTCTCACATTTATCTCCAGACTTCTCCTTTTCCAGATCTGTTCCGCCCCCAACAATCTTCTATTCATTGAACTTCTTGAAACTTTTTTTAGAGAGCGGTAAGGGATTGACTCTGTGTACACAAATTTGCAGAGGGACAATAGAGTTGAGAGCTGTTATTTCTCACCTCTATATATTATTTATTTAAAAACATTTTTGCTGTTAACAAGCATGTTACCTCTGGAGACACAAATCCACAATTTGAGAACTGCAAAACTAAGCGCATCTGATGGTATCTTCTAGACTGAGCACCCATTGGATAGATAGAAAGATTAACTGAAATAATCTATACAGAAGCCTCTGGAACCACATAAGATTGGGTCCCTAATCCATGAACTATTGGAACTCATTTACAAAACTTTTCTTAAACATTACATGAATATATTGTTTCCTACTATAGAATTAGAATTTATAATTCCTATTCTATGATGAGATATCTTTAAGCTATAATGTATCTTAATTAAGGCTATCTTTAGAAAGGCTTTTTTCCTCAAAAAGCATTTTATAAAAAAATCTGATTTAAATAAAAACATTTTTTTAAATTTAATTTAATTTTTTTTTAAATAATTGATTTTTACCCACCTGGGAAGGAGGGTCCCAACTATGGGATCATTTCCCTCTGTTCCAGCTTGATGATCTTCTTCCCCGAGACTTCATCCTTCTGAACAGCACAGAGGCTGTCAGATTGTGGGTAAGACTGCTCTGTGTCCGAGAAAGCTCTCTCAGAGAACATCCTGCCAGCTGCCCCATCTCTTTTGTAATGAGGGGAGAATCCAGTTTGGGTGTCCCTGTTGATTGCAGCTGTGGCAGTGTGGCCTGGGAAGAGAGGCAATCTCTCAGGTAAACTGATCACAGACCATTTAAGGTGTTGTGGGAACATGTAAATATCTTGCAAGGCCAGCTACAACAGTGCCATGCGAATGCCTGTTTTCACTTTCAGGTGACGTAATTAAGAAGTGGGCAGCAGTATCTCCCATAAATGTAAACAAACTTGTTTCTCTTAGCGATTGGCTGAACAAGAAGTAGGACTGAGTGGACTTGTAGGTGCTCAAGTTTTACATGGTTTTGTTTTTGAGTATAGTAATGTAACAAAAACCCCTACATTTGTAAGTTTCACTTTCATGACAAAGAAATCACACTACAGTACTTCAATGAGGTGAATTGAAAAATACTATTTCTTTTATCATTTTTACAGTGCAAATATATGTAATAAAAAAATACTAAAGTGAGCACTGTACACTTTGAATTCTGTGTTGTAATTGAAATCGATATATTTGAAAATGTAGAAAAACATCCAAAATATTTAATAAATTTCAGTTGGTATTCTATTGTTTAACAGTGTGATTAATTTTTTTAATCACTATTTTTTTAAGTTCATCATGTGAGTTAACTGCAATTAATTGACGGCCCTAATAATGATTAATATATCCCCAGTCCATTTAAGGATCAGACATTCTCTTGTGGCTTATTGCCTCACATCTGCAGTTCTTGTGTCTTCATTTTGTGTTGTGCTTGGGAGGTTTTGGTGCCTGTGGATTGCAGTGCACAGTGGTTCCTTATTTTTCTGCCACCCCACTGTAGGGTTAGGTGAAGGAAATTGTTGCTTAATAACCTTGGTTTCACGGATCAGTTTGTGGTTTAAGCCAACTCTTTTCACACACACACACCCCGCCGAGTGTGTTTGCTATTCTGCTTCTTCTGCATAGTAATTGGAACACCTGCCTTTTTTTCAGTGGCTTGTTACGCTGTTCTCGATAAGGTTGTACAGTGTGAGAAGCAGGAGCCCTTAACAACGTCGTGAGCTGGGATGCACTCTGGAAAAATAGCAGATGAGATTGGGAATCATGTCTCAAGCAGGGCTGGGTTTCACAGAGCTGCTGATGCCTTGAGGAAGCCCAAATAATAGTGATTTAAAGGGATTAGAGAGAGGCTACAATTTTAGCAGGGATTTCACTTATGAAATTACAGGTCTATAATTCATTTCACTTCTTCCAAGGGAAGATGCTATAAGCAGATCCTTCTTTTTCTGTAGTGTTAAGCAGATGATTCAATTAACGTCACTGATTATGAAGAAGCATAAATAGCCTGAGGCACAGAACTCTGTGTGGTAAAACAGAGGCATTTAGGGTACTGATTGTTAAAGGGACAGAAATTACTTTTTTTTCTTTGCAAGAGACAAACGAGCCCTCAGCATGTTTGCACTTGTGGCCTCTTGTCGTTTGACTTAAGGTAATGCTGCAGCACACACAGATTGCTTTTCAGAAGTGTGAGCTGGGGATCCAGTCCCACTGTAAGCCACAAAGTCTCTACTTCCTGACACTGTAGAAAGACAGAAAAGACCAGCCAATTTGGTAAGCCCAAAGTTTAACATACTGGGTTGAGGGAAACCCACATTTCAACCTAATGTTACAGCCAAAGAGAAACACTGCAAATACATTATAATGTTAACAATACCGTACATTTACATAGCACCCCTCCATCCTTCTAAAATCATAACAAATTTGAAATACAAGCTTTGACAAGGGATTGCTTCATCCAGCACTGAAATGCAGCCACCTTTGGGATGACATGCATCAGATGTTTAACGATGTAATATTACACAGCAGTTTGGAAGGGAAGGAATCTGCCATCTGCAGATTAGAAATCGGATCACCAGTAGCATGATCTAGAAAACTTGAGTTCCTGGGATCGGGGATGGATGGACTCTAATTTAGAGCTGTGGAATATGGGAGGGGAGAAGATGGAAGAAACCAGATGAGGAAGGGTGACTGCAGAAAGGAACATTCAGAAAAGAAGGATGAAATGAAGTGTGAGGAAACATTCTTTAGACATCTGACATTTTAGGTCTTATCTAAAATTCAGCCATGTTGAAAATAATTTTCTTTGATCATTGATTTATTCTTCATTTTGCTCCCTAACTTACGCGAGTACTTGGGTGCTACCTGGAATGTTCCCAGCAGTTGAGATAAAATTAGGGTTGCCAACATTATATTTCAAAAATAAGGGACTATTTTCTTAGCATCCCCACCTCAGCCCGCCTCCCCATATTGTCACAAATGTTATTAATGCATTCTTTTTTTAATGAGCGTCATCAGTATGTATAGAAGCATGTCCTCTGGAATTGTAGCCAAAGCATCCAAGGGCATACAAATGTTTAGCATATCTGGCATGTAAATACCTTGCAGTGCCGGCTACACAAGTGCCATGCCAATGCCTGTTCTCACTTTCTGGTGGCATTGTAAATAAGAAGAGGGCAGCATTATCTCCTGTAAATGTAAACAACCTTGTTTGTCTTAGCAATCGGCTGAACAAGAAATAGGACTGAGAGGACTTGTAGGCTCTGAAGTTTCACATTGTTTTGTTTTTGAGCTCAGTTATGTAACAAAAAAAATTTGACATTTGTAAATTGCATTTTCACAACCAAGAGATTGCACTACAGTACTTGTATGAGGTGAATTGAAAAAATACTATTTCTTTTGTTTATCATTTTACAGTGCAAATATATGTAATCTAAAATAATATACACTTTGATTTTAATTACAACACCAAACACAATATATATGAAAATACAGAAAATATTTAATAAATTTCAATTGGTATTCTATTGTTTAACAGTGCGATTAAAACTGCGATTAATCATGATTACTTTTTTTGAGTTAATCACATGAGTTAACCATGATTAATCGACAGCCCTAACAATATTATTGTGATAAGGGACGTCCCTTGTGATAAGGGGCTGTTGACAATCCTAGATTAAATGTCCCAGGATATACTAATAGTTTACTCCAGTGGGGACGTGTGCTACATTTATTTTTATCAAGGAGTAATCTGCCATTTTTACAGGCCTCATAAAGTCTGCATTAGGAAGCAATTGCCTGTGAATGGAGATGTCTATGTTAAGGAGTGTTTTATTAGGGTTGTCCCTATAAAAAGCTTTAAAACATGGAGCAAATCCTATCCTGAGGTGTCCTAACAATATCTGGCAGAGAGATTTCCAGAAGGTGAGTAATTTTGAGGGTAGCTAAAATTCTGGTTCAAAATTGACCTTAGTTTGGAAACCTCCAGACCTCTGTGAGATAATTGACTTCTGCTTTTTCAGGCTTTTCATCATGAACAAGATGAATCATTGTATAACAGACAATTTAAAATGTAGAATTTCAGTAGCACAGTCATTTCAAATGGATTATAATGGCTCATTATCTACCCAAAACAGAGCTGCCTTTTTTAGTCTTCTGATTTATTTTTTTCATCATATTTTTACCCTGACAATACAAAAGTAATTTAGATAGAATGAACCTGAATAAAATGCTCTCTCAATCATGCTGTCTTATCCATGTTGGGAGAACTGCTATATCTCTATGATCACAGTTTGGTCCAGTAGTAAAATGCAGCCTATAGCAAAAACCCCTTCTGCATCAGGGACACATCTTATTGCTGCCAAGTAACTTCCTTAACCCTGAGCTACAGCAGAATGTGTTGTTACAGGGCTGTCAATTAATTGCAGTTAACTCACCTGATTAACTCAAAAAATTAATCACAATTAAAAAATTAATCATGATTAATTTCAATTATAATCAAATATTTTTGTTTTCTACATTTTCAAACATATTGATTTCTATTACAACACAGAATATGAAGTGTACAGTGCTCACTTTATATTTTTTATTAAATATTTGCACTGTAAAAATGATAAACAAAAGAAATAGTACTTTTCAATTCACCTCATACAAGTACTGTAGTGCAATCTATTTTTCATGAAAGAGTAAGTTACAAATGTAGATTTTTTGTTTGTTACATAACTGCACTCGAAAACAAAACGAGGTAAAACTTTAGAGCCTACAAGTCCACACAGTCCTACTTCATTTTCAGCAATCGCTAAGACAAGCAAGTTTGTTTACATTTATGGAAGATAATGCTGCCTGTTTCTTATTTACAATGTCACTTGAAAGTGAGAACAGGCATTTGCATGGCACTTTTGTAGCTGGCATTGCAAGGTGTTTACGTGCCAGATATGCTAGACATTCATATGTCCCTTCGTGCTTCGGCCACCATTGCAGAGGACATGCTTTCATGCTGATGATGCTCGTTAAAAAAAAACATGTGTTAATTAAATTTGTGACTGAACTCCTTGGGGGAGAATTGTATGTCTCCTGCTCTGTTTTACCCGCATTCTGCCATATATTTCATATTTTAGCCATCTCGGATGATGACCCAGCACATGTTCGTTTTAACAACACTTTCACAGCAGATTTGACAAAACACAAAGAAGGTACCAATGTGAGATTTCTGAAAATAGCTACAGCACTGGTTCCAAGGTTTAAGAATCTGAAGTGCTGTCCAAAACCTGAGAGGGACGAGGCCTGGAGCATGCTTTCAGAAGTCTTTAAAAGAGCAACACGCAGATGCGGAAACTACAGAACCTGAACCACCAAAAAAGAAAATCAACCTTCTACTGGTGGTATCTGACTCAGATGATGAAAACAAACATGCATCGATCGGCTCTGCTTTTGATCATTATCAAGCAGAACCCGTCAGCAGCATGGACACGTGTCCCATGGAATGGTGGTTGAAGCATCAAGGGACATATATGAATCTTTAGCACATCTGGCACATAAATATCTTGCAATGTCTGTTGTAATAGTGCCATACAAATGCCTGTTCTCACTTTCAGATGATGTAAACAAGAAGCGGGGAGCATTATATCCTGCAAATTGTAACCAAACTTGTTTGTCTGAGTGATTGGCTGAAGTTGGACTGAGTGGACTTGTAGGCTCTGAAGTTTTACATTGATTTATTTTTTAATGTAGTTATTTTTTGGTTCACAGATCTACATTTGTAAATTCAACTTTTATGATAGAGATTACACTACAGTACTTGTATTAGGTGAATTGAAAAATACTATTTCTTGTTTTTTACAGTGCAGATATTTGTAATAAAAATAAGTATAAAGTGAGCACTGTACAGTTTGTGTTCTGTGTTGTAATTGAAATCAATATATTTGAAAATGTAGAAAACATCCAAAAATTTAAATAAATGGCATTCTGTTATTGTTTAACAGCATGATTAATCGTGATTAATTTTTTTAATTGCTTGACAGTCCTATTATTACAGATAACTCTACAAAATAGGTCCTAGAGGTGCAACAATACATAGACCTAACAAGATGGATTAAGGATGGAGTTTTGATCCTGAGGGTGAAGGGTGGCTAGCATTTCATCCTTAATTCTGCAGTCTTTACTTCTGTGGGTTTAAATCAGAATAGTAACAACATTTAACATCGTTACAGATGGTGCAACTTTACTGTTTACACTTTGGATTTCCCAAAAAACTGGTGGAGATACCCTGGTGTAATTGAGATCAGAATCTGGCTCTGCATCTTACAATCATAACATAAGAATTGGACATCGCAATTTTTTCCCCTATAATGGTGGTATGATGTTGCTCCCCATAATGCTTTATAGAAATATGCTTATGAGTGTAAATATGACATAACTAGAATATGTTTTATGCTAGATATGCCGTGTAACATATCTTTGCAAAAGTTATGATCTACTGAATATATTCATCCTGTTTGTATGCAGGTATCATTTTTATATCTGAGGTTATGAGCGTTGGCTCTACGCTTGTATTTCAAGTGTTTGCTGTAGGAAGCATATAAGACAGATTTGGTCAACATAGTGTGAAGAGGTTATTCAAGTAATTGGGAGTACTTAACTGACAATGGACTTTGGGAGATGCAATTTCACATCTGAGCTTTCCTGGGAACGTTCAAACTAACATAAAGAATGGTGTTGGCCTGCAAAAAGGTGAATCGTTCATAGACATGTGACTTGCCCAGGTGGCTAGAGACCCCATTTTGTGGCTGGGATGTTGCACAAGAGAGAGAATATAAAAGGCCCTGGTAAACCCCTCCATTTTGTCTTCAGCTGGCTCAAAAGATGGCCTCTCCACCCCAAAGAGATGCCTGAAAGAAACTGGAACAAAGGACAGTAACTACGGGGGGTGGGGGTGGGGCGGGGAAGTGAGCGATTGCTGGACCCAGAATAGGAAGGAGTCTAGTGTGTCAAAGAAGCTTATTGGAACATCTCTGAGGGTGAGATTTACCTGCATTTAGTTTCCTACTGTATTAGGCTTAGACTTGTGTGTTTTATTTTATTTTGCATGGTAACTTACTTCGTTCTGTCTGTTATTACTTGGAACCACTTAAATCAGAGGTGGCAAACTACGGCGCAGGCCACATCCGGCCCATGGGACCGTTCTGCCCGGCTCCTGAGCTCCTGGCCCGGGGGTCTGTACCCTGGCCCATCCACCACAGCCGGAACTCACTGCGCTGCCAGCACAATGCTCTGGGTGGGGAGGCTGCCTATATTACTGTGTAGCTTGTGGGAAACACTTCGAAGCAGGGGTTTGGGAAAGTTTCAGGGAATATAATTCCACTTTCTCCTTGCTCTTCCAGTTCCTTCCTGGAAATTGCAGTGTGCGCACATTGTCTCCACACACAAATTGTGTCTGAGGTGTGGACATAGATTAAGAGATCAACATTTTGCCAAAAGTTCCTTGAGAGGAGTGAGAACCTTGAGTTGCAAGAGGTCATTGGAAAGGCGGCAGCAGACAGAGTACATAATTAGACTGCAGAAGAAGAAAACATTCCTGCCCCATGTACTCCAGAGTTTCATGATAAGAGGCCAGGGCAGCTGTAACTTTGTATACTTGGCTTTAACCAGTTCAGGAATATGCTTAAATTGCTTTTTCCTCTATAAGTTGCATATGATCTGGGCACCATTGTATCCTTGGTCGCATGATTTCTGAACCAGGCAGTGTGCACCTCTCTCCCTTGTGCAGTTAGGAAGCTCCTTCAGGAGATGGCAGACCTTCTGCAACACTACCATTCACATTTAAATGATGCTAAAATTCAAGATATCCTTGGGTTTGGATGGAGTGTAAGGGCAGATTCTTTGAGTATCCAATTGTATTTGGCCAGTTCTGCCTTCACAGAGGCAATGTGTCACCAACCAGTCTAGGGTTAAATGAGCTCCTTCTCCCTGAGCAGATCTGCTGTTCCTGCGTGCGGACTGGGATATTTGTTTAGAGGTTGTTTTTACCCTCCCCTGCCCTTCAGTAGGTTGGTTCTATGCGCAGGAGGCTGACACGCCTGTGAAAATGGCATGACTTTTCTGGTCAGGGTCCAAAGAGAGACAAGACCACCTTCTTCCCCTCTGTATTGTCCAAGATAGCTTCCAAGCCCCTCATCCTTTGCTGAGAGAGACCACGACTGGGCTCAGTTGGAGGGTTTTGCTTCTGTGGCTGGCAACATAAGGAGCTCTCTTTTTGAATCTCACGTAATGAGTTTAACCCCCTCTCCATAACTAAGACTTGTATGAGGTATATAACCCCGCCAGTGTAATGAATCCATGACTGCACAATGGTCGCATTTGTTAAAGTGGTGGAGGCATGTGTACTGTATTTTGTGCACTAGGTTCTGAGTTATATGATGTCTGTACTGTGTGTAGTTGGGGGAAGGGAGCCAGCCATGGATTTGTTTCACAGTATCATCACAGATGAGACTTAAGCTCCTGTGACTCTTTGATGCTCAGGATGAGCTTCATGTAATGGGGGGTGGGAATATGTAGGGTGAGAGTCTGTGGCCTGTTCTGCTCCCCTTGTGCTTCTCCAGCAATGCAAAAGAAGTGGGGACTGGCTGCATCCCTCCAGCTGGGGTTCTTTATGGCATAGGAGAACCCCGCAGGGTGTAGATCTAGTAGAGCCAGTTCCTACATAATTCCTGTTGCAGCCCCTGGCAGATGGGGTCTGTTGGGAGTAGGGAAGTGGCTCCTGGGGGTGTTATCAGCTGGTGGAGTCCAGAGCAGCCATGGAGCCTGGACTGACTGTACAGTGGAGGCACTTGAGGCTTACCGTGCAGGAAATTACTGAGGCCCTATGATACTTTTCTTTTAAAATCAAAACATTAAATCTATAGTTTGATGGTTTTCAAATTTTTCCAGGCATCCCTCCCATTGGCTGATTGCTCCCCTGCTGATCTTGTTGCAGAGCTGTTTGCTTTTTCATATGCATATTCATATTCGGTACAACATTAAACCTTAGTTGTTTTTCAGCACAAAAAAAAGCAACATTTTGTGTAAGACACTGTATACATTGTAGTGAGCTTGAAAAAGTGCTGGACACTCATTTTGTGATTCCTGGCTGTCTGTTTGTTGATTAGTTAGTTCTCTAAAAGCAAGTGTCTTAACATAGTTCCTCCTGGTGGTAACTCCTGCTAGTGGTCCTCCACCAGGGTTTTACCAATATGTGAATTGACCCACAAGTCAGCTTCATTGTGACATCTCATTTACCCAACATAGAAAGTCACTTTTCCCTATGTACTGACACTCCCCAAAATGCCCATCCTGCCCCCAGCCAGCTCAGCTCCTAGATTGGCACCTGATTCCTTGGATCGCAGCTAGACTTCATGCCCTCTACACTTTCCTTTTCACTCTCCCTTCCCATTCTCCCCCCTTTCTCTTTTTCTGTTTCTTCCTCCCTGCTTTCTTTTGGCTCTTCCAAATCACTCTGGTCCCCCAGCTCCTGTAATGAGCTACAGATATGTTACCCTGCTTTGTTCCCTGCAGACATGTGAGTCAGGTCTTTATTGACTTTGATTAGATATTGAGTGGCTAGGCTAACATCGTTTCTACTTTTAGTTCAATAAGTGTGTGGCTGGAGGTATGAGAAGGGGCAGAGTACCTCAGCACCTGGAATTTCCTACTGGAGATTGGGGGTGGGTCATTTCCAGTGGAGATGGGTGCCATAGAATGCCCCTAGTGATGAGCTTACTGACCGGCATTAATAGGAGGCTTATGGGTTCCCATACGCTACAGGGATTGCAGTGGGTGATTGTTGTGTCACTATCCTCCACTGGCTGTCGCTGTTTTCCAGAGCCTGTCAACATGGTGAATCTTAGAAAAAGGAAGACTGCAATTATTTGAGTAATAAATGAACATAATTGACTTACATGTTTGTTGACATAGGATTTGATGACCTCCATGCTTGTGCTGATCCTGGAGTCCCTGAACACGGATACAAGACACCCAGTGTAGGTGTTTTCTTTGAAAGCGCTGTAGTCCGGCTTCACTGTCAAGAAGGATACAGGCTTAAGGGTCCTTCAAAAAAGATTTGTGTGAGACATTTTAATGGCTCCTTGAGCTGGAAACCAAGCGATAAACCTGTGTGCCTACAAGAAGGTAAGTTAATTTTGTTTAAACATTTCACGAACCTAAATTGTGATCACTTACTTACATACATACCATTATGTCTCCCTGCAGAGTGCAAAAGTCTGGAACCCGTTTCATAGGATTACACTCAATATGTGTTTTAATTTCTGAAAAGTTTTTATCCAGATAAATTAGCTAGAACATGCCTGTGTGTGTTGTCAGGGCAGGAACAGGGGAAGTAAATGAATCCTAGCCATGAAAGGAATAATATCCCATTACAAATAGATTTATCACTGCTTTTGTCAAAACAGAGAGAGAATACTGCCACTGATAATAGTAACATTATTTATTACCATTACTGTTCACTTTGTGATCCTTTCTGTCATATCTTACTAGAAAAATATAATTCATTTCAAATGATACTAAAGATGTATTTTAATCAGAGGCTTAAATCGATTATTATTTTACATGTACATAGTACATAATTAGAGAATGAAATAGGCAGAGCAATCAGTAGTTTATTGGTACTGTATATGTTTACTTATACGTAATTCAGACATTCATGGGGTAAAACCAACATGATTTTTGTTGTATGTAAATATGGTCTGTTTAAATATGTATTTGGTTTTAAGTATTTGAGAAACTGCTACTTTTTCTTCTAAGGTGTTTGATGGAAGCAGGATTAGACTATCAAACCGCAAACATTAATTCTGGCCAAAAATGTGTCCAAGTAGTGCATACTATTCATTTCACCAAGTATATTAAAACTATCACTTCTTTCTACAATTGATTTATTTTTGTTCAGCAGAGATACTATAATCAAGAGACATAAAAAGTATCAGCCAGACTTAGTGTGAATGCTTTTCCTCTATGAAGCTTTATAAATAATATTTAGCTGGGAGTGTTATCTCTCTATTATATTAAAAACCGTGCGGCAGATCCTCAGCTGGTAGAGTCATGCTGATTGACTCCCACTGAACAACTAGTCCTGTGTATCTGAGAAGAATTTTTCTTGTGCTGTTTGTTATTTTTAATCTAACTGTATACCTCTTGTGTTTTAGGGCCTGCTTTTGCCCCCCCTTAAAGTCAGTAGCAAATTAGCCATTGGCTTCAGTGAGATCAGGGTCAAATTTTATTTGTTAAGGCTCCCTTCATGTAAAAGAAGATAAAATACCATTAGCTAGATCTACACAAGGGTCTAGAGTTGACTCAAAAGAAACAACTGAAGGCTATGTGACTAAGACTTAGTCCAATGTGTATAATAACTGCAAATATATTGTGAGGGAAAACCCCTTTTATATTTTGTCAGTTGTTATGAATCACATCTTCTAAGCATGAAATGTACAGAGGCCTTTGGTTTTGGATGGTAAAATTGTATCCTGGTGGCATGTTCTTTCTGAATCATGATAACTGAACCTTTTGCAGTCATAGTCTGTTTCTGGTACTTTTTCTTTCAGTAAATCTCATTAATAGTATTGCTTGTTTGTTTTGTTTTAATTTTTAACAGGGTGACATGAGAGTTTTGCTTTGTTTCATTCCATTGGCAAAGCAGGAAATTACCACCTTCCCAGGACAATTCAATCCCATTTTGCTGTTTCTGACAGCGATGCTTCTATTATACAATGCTTTGCACATTTCATGCTGTGGCACTAATAATCTGTAGATCGGGGCGGGCAAATTTTTGGCCTGAGGGCTGCATCGGGTTTCAGAAATTTTATGGAGGGCCGGTTAGGGGAGGCTGTGCCTCCCCAAACAGCCAGGCGTGCTCCGGCCCCCGCCCTCTATCTGACCCCCCTCCCCCCCCCCGCTTCTCGCCCTCGACGGCTCCCCCGGGATCCCTTCCCCACCCACCACCCCCCCGCTCTCAGTCCCCTGACTGCTCCCGGAACCCCCACCCCTGACTGCCCCCTGCTGCCCCATCTAACCCCTCCTCTCGTTCCTGACTGCCCCCTGCTGCCCCATTTAACCCCTCCTCTCATTCCTGACTGCCCCCTGCCACCCCATCTAACCCCTCCTCTCATTCCTGACTGCCCCCTGCCACCCCATCCAACCCTCCTCTCCCCGCCCTTCCTGACTGCCCCCAGGGACCCTTGCCTCCATTCAACCCTCCTGTTCCCTGCCTTCTGACCACCCCAATTCCTGTCTACACCCCTAGCCGCTGACCATGCCCCCAACTCCCCTGCCCTCTTACTGCGCTGCCTGGAGCACTGGTGGCTGGCAGCACTACAGCCAGGCTGCCCAGCTGGAGCCAGCCACACACTGCACAGCACAGAGCGCCGGGTCAGGCCAGGCTCTGCAACTGCGCTGCCCCAGGAGCGCGCTGCCCCAGGAGCTCGCAGCCCCGCCGCCCAGAGCATTGCGCCCACAGTGCAGTGAGCTGAGGCTGCAGGGGAGGGAGGATAGCGGGGGAGGGGCCGGAGCTAGCCTCCGGGGCCAGGAGCTCAGGGGCCGAGCAGAATGGTCCCGCGGGCCATAGTTTACCCACCTCTGCTGTAGATATAGCACAGTAAAATAGCAGTAACTTTTTTGTTTTAACTTTACTGTCTTATCACCAGCAAAATAGTTACAAAGAAAAAATCTGTCACATTTTAACAGCACGTGTGTGTAATGTTCACATTCTTACATATTCCATTCACCTGGCATTGACATCCATACTCTCTAACCAAATGAGTGTTGGTGAAAAAATGAAAATGGAACGACAATGGAAACTATTATGTTTAAAATAAGTAGTAAAACTAGGGGAAAAAGACAAGTTCTTGTAAAAACTTATTTTCTTTTAGACATTGCTAAGTGTTTGCTTGGGGGCTTTTGCATATCTCTGAGCCAATATATGTATCACTTGTTGCAACTGTTACACTGAGCATTAATGCGTTTTTATTGTGTTCACACAAAAACAGTTTATTAGAATCCATGGATGAAATTCTGCCCCCAGTGAAGTCAATAGCAAAACTCCCATTAAGTTTATTGGAGGCTCAAGATTTCACCCCATGTGTAAGGGATGGTAATGTGATGGGCTGAGTGCCCAACAATCTCACCAGAGGCAATCATTAACTTGCAGCATTGGGCATTGCATAGCATTGCCTGTCAAGGCCTTAATCTAGCAAAACACTTAAACATAAGATTCACTGTGAACACGAGACTACTCATGTGTTTAAAGCATGTGCTTAAGTGCTTTTTTGGATTGGGACCCAAGAGAGTAAAGCCCTGATTCAGGAAAGCAGCTAAACGTATGCTTAATTACTTCACTGGTTAGGGATGCTTTCCTGAATTGGGGTCTAAATACCGTACTACCAAAAAAAATAAAAAATAAAAAAATTTAGCAATAGAAAAGTGATTTAGATCATATAGTTCATCCCCCTGCTAATGCATAATATAGCCCCTGGTTCAGAAAAGCACTTAAGCGCATGCCTAACTTTAATCGGTGGGATTTAAGCAGTTGTATACATGCTTTCCTGAATAGGAGCCTTTGTCATGAAGCAGGAGAATTATAGATTGATAGGCGATATAGTAGCATGGCACATTTGAAGTGTAGTTGGGAAGGAGTTGGAACACCTTTTTGGGTTCTCCTGGCACCTGTCAGAGGTTTAGTGACTTACATAAGTCTGCATCTCAGACAATTTCTTCTTTAATGATATGTGTAGAAATTTGGAGCAATTAGTGGCGAAGCAGGCTTTTAATATTTTAACATACATCATAACCCATCAGAAGGTGAAATAATCTTTTTGTTACAAGCACTACTTGACTGTTAAAGACAGATGTTTGTTATATTTGCCACTATGCCTTATGTAAATTTCAGGTATGGCCATCTGGATCATTAAAGTAGCTGTTTTTAATATGACCAACATTAGAAAACTTGAGCATTAAAAACCATTAACATACCACAGTTATTTGCTAGAACAATCTAAAATTTATATTTGCTCTATAATTTCAGGTATTAATGCTATTTAAAAGACTATGAAATGTCCATCTATATAAAAAGTTCTTAATTTAAAAATGAATAAGATTATCAGGAGATTTTCAGTCAGTTGATTTGATTTGATTCCATTTCTTGTTAAGGTGCAGATGACTTAAGTGTCAATGCAAGGACAAAGTCGCACAGCACAATTATATACATGATAAATGTACTTGTCAAAAATCTGTTTACTTACAGTTATAGTCTCATATTGCTCTACAGTGTGTGATGCATGTAACTTCTGATGGGGTTATGCACGTAAATCCTGAGGCATCAAGGTGAGAATTCCGTATTTACTGTTTAAGAATAAGTGCCATGTTTTCTACACCATAATCTTCTCCCACTGCAATACGTGGCTGCTGAAACTACCAGACTACTTGGAACAAGAGCTACCTCCTTTCAGGCTGAGTCTACAGTTACACAGTCCACTTCAGGATGCTCTATTGTCCTATGGGCTGAACTCTCTCACTCCCACTCTCCAAGGCTGTTTGTTACTGTTGAGTTCTTTCACTGCCCAGCTGTCCCAAGAGGAGAAAGGATGGCCTTGTGGTTAACTCAGGAAATCTAGGTTCAGTTTCCACCTTTGCCACAGACTTCCTGTGTGACCTTGGACAAATGATTTAGTCTCTCTGTGCCTCTGTTCCCCATCTGTGAAATAAAGATAATATGTTCTTCCTCCCATCTTTTTTCTGTCTTGTCTATTTAAATTGCAGGCTCTTCAGATCTGGGACTGTCTCACTGTTGGTCATATTAAAAACAGCTATTTTAATGATCAGATGGCAGTATCTGAAATTTACATAAGGCAGAGTGGCAAATAGAACAATCAACATCTGTCTTAAACAGTCAAGTAGTACTTGTAACACAAAGATTATTTCATCTTTTGATGGGTTATAATGATGTATGTCAAAATATTAAAAGCCTGCTTCACCACTAATTGCTCCAAATGTCTATACATATTATTAAAGAAGAAAATGTCTGTCTGTACAGTGCTTACCTCTATGGGGCACCAGTCTCAGTTAGCGGCTCTAGGCACTGTTGTTGTATAACTAGTAACAATAATTAACAAAGAGCAGGAATCCTGTGATGTCTCCAGAAATATAATCTTTTTGCCGTCCGCAGAATTATCATACCAGCCTAATTCTGCCAACTTTATTTTATAGCACTCACAGACCAAGTTTTTCCATAGATTACAAAAGTACAACTTAACAAATGGGAAAATATAGATCCTTATATTTGTTTTTAAGAGGACACTGTCAAGATCAATTAACCCAAAACTAAGCACCATTTTAATAATGCCATTCCTGTTATATTTCCCTCCTAATCCTGGAAGACCTATATGTGCCCCTTAACAAGCACTGCAGCATAGATAAAATCCAAGCCACTCTGGTGGGCAACTCTACAGTAACACACCTGGAGCACTGTATTTCTTCACTGTTGTGTGCATGTCCTGTCAACCCTCTGAGCTGCCTTTGTGCACTGTTCTTGTAAACAGGAAGCAGTTAAAAAATAATCCCTGAAATCTTAATTCAGAAGAGGTCGTGTATGTTTCAGTGTCACAACAGAATGGAACAGACAAACATGGGCCTCAGTATGAAAGATGAGCTCCATTTACTGCCATTGGGCCTCTGTAAGTTCACAAAGGTGTTTCAGAGGGAATGGTTTGGGCTCCCCTTCTTTCACATTGACATATTCAGTCTAAGTGGAGCAGGCAAGTAGAATCCTTTGCTCTGTAATGCTGGTAAAAGATCACTTATTACATGCTATATGATTTACATGTTCCAGAAGATTTGCTGAAGAGTGCCTAGAAAATCATTGACAGGAACACATTTTATTTTATCTAATGAAGAAGTCTTTCAATTCGGTCACTTACTCTCAGCTATTCCAGGTGGAATCTGTGCCAGCTCATCCAGTTTATGGAGGGGAAGACTACCGCAGTTTATTCTTTTATTTAAGCCAGCCAGGGTGTAGTCGGCTAATAATGGTACAGTGAGCAACGGCCACTGTATTCTGATAACATCCATCTGAGTAAAATGATTCAGTCTGCAGCCATCATTTGGGATAATAGGAACAAAGTCACTGTAATAGATCATAGTTACAGGATCAGTTTTCTCTACTTTGAAAATTTCATATTTCATCTCAGTGTATAGTTTGCGCCTTTGTTTATGTAGCAGCAGGACACCATTATCCCAAGAGTAAGCTTTTCATCAACATGATCTCTTGCCATGTGTCCTGAGCTTCCATTAGCATCAGGCTAGGACTCAAGATCCCTGTCAGTCATTCCATCCCTGAAGACTTCCACTGAAGCCCCTTCATGGCAATATTCAAGACTTGGTGTAAGGCTTTTCTGTTGGGTCAGGACACCATTTTTCCACTCCCAGGTTCAGTAGCTCTCCCTTTTATTTTTTTGCAGGGGGTGTGGGGGAAGGTTTGGCCAGTTTTTTAAGGGAATGTCTAGGTTTTGAATATGGCGTGGGTTTAACTTTTTGTTAGTGTACACATCATCCGAGATCTGGGTGCTCTGTACATTAATAATCCCTCTTGCTGCTGTTCCCCTGCAATACCTGCCATCATCCATTAACACTCCAGTGGACAGCTGGTGCGTTCTGCCAAATTCAGCAGTAATGAAATAGTTAAAGGTATTGGGAAATTGTCAAATCTTTGACTACTAATTGTTTCCAGATGACATAATAAAGTCTACTAAGTAAAATGTAATCCAGAAAGGACAGGTATAAATTGAAAACACAGAGGGATGCGTTTTTAAATTGGGGCAAGGCACAAAACTCCAATTTAAAGTCAGTGAGATCTGGTGGCTGAAAGGATCATCGAACACAAGATCGTCTGGTTCATCTGCGTGCCACTGCTAGAGCTTTATCTAGTTTAGTTTTAAATGTTTAGGCCTTGCTTAGAAATTGTGCCCCTAGTAAACAAACAGCTTGAAAGCAAGATGTTGCCATTTTTCTTCTTTGTGGATGATAGATTGATTCCTAAATTGTAAATTTTAAAATATACGATCAGTGAAAGTGGCAGAAGATTTCTCTTGGTTCCCTAAAATTTGCAGCTTCCAAGTGTTTTTCAAAACATGGTAGTCAGCCCCTTTGTGTAATAGGGTTGGTGATTGTCACTTGGGAGAGAGATGTTTGTAAAGCAGCACAAAGATTTTTTTTTTTTTGAGCCCTTTATTCTCCTTATGTTTTCTGGTGTCTAGAGATTAACTGGTGTCTCTGACACGAACTGGTTACTGGCATTCAGACAGATGATTACATGGACATATTTCTCCAAGATTTCCTTTATTCCTCTTTCTAATCTTATTTTATATTTATGAGGAGGATGAACTTTCTGAGTCATATATACAGTTCTCTCATTAATTTACCTGGCTGTTAACTGTTTAGTATTAGTAGAATTTTTCTGTATCTCTTTGTCCTCCCTCACTTTCCAGCCTATGTTTCATCTATTTGTGTATTTTTTCACTTTTGCTGCTTTGGCACCATTGTGTGTCTGTGCCTGCATATCAGTTCTCCACCATTCTTCCTCATATTTCATACAGTGAACACAGGATTTTCAAAAGTGGCTATTTGATTTTGGGTCAGCTCAGTTTTTGGGTACCTATATGGAGGGCCTGATTTTTCAGAGGGAAGTTTCAGACAGTACTGAGCAAATCCCTTTTAAGGCATATCAGTTGGGGCACCAAAAAACTGAAGCATCCAAAATCGCTAGTAACTTTTGAAAATCTTGGCCAATGATCACACACTGGGCCTGAGTCTCTACTCCTGTCAGGGTTCCCTCCCCACTCTGAACTTTGGGGTACAGATGTAGGGATCCGCATGAAAGACCCCCTAAGTTTATTTCTACCAGCTTAAGTTAAAAACTTCCCCAAGGCACAAATTCTTTCTTGTCCTTGGATGGTATTGCTCCCACCACCAAGTGAGTTAGACAAAGATTTAGGAAAAAGACCACTTGGAGTTCCTGTTTCTCCAAAATATCCCCTCAAGCCTCTTCACCCCCTTTCCTGGGGAGGCTTAAAAATAATATACCAACCAAATAGGTAAAAAAGGTGAGCACAGACCAGACCCTGGGGTTTTTATGACACGAAAAACCAATTAGGTTCTTAAAAACAGAACTTTATTATAAAGAAAAAAGTAAAAGAAGCACCTCTGTAAAATCAGGATGGAAGGTAATTTTACAGGGTAATAAGATTTAAAGACACAGAGGATTCCCCTCTAGGCAAAACTTCAAAGTTACAAAAACAGGAATAAACCTCTCTCTTAGCATAGGGAAAATACACAAGCTAAAATAAAAGATAAGCTAATGCATTTCGTGCTATTACTTACAATTTTTGTAATCTTGGATGCTTATTTCAGGTAAGGTTTTAGGAGATGGTTTTCTCCTGCCCTGGTCCCTCTCTGTCCCGGAGAGAACAGCAAAAGGCCACACAAATAAAACCTCCCTCCACAGATTTGAAAGGATCTTCTTCCCTTATTGGTCCTTTTGGTCAGGTGCCAACCAGGTTATTTGAGCTTCTTAACCCCTTACAGGTAAAGGAGGGATTTTATGCTACCCTTAGTTGTATGGTTATGACAGCTCCTTTACACCGTTTTACATTGCTGTGACTCCATTGACTTCAGCAGAGGCACACTGATGTAAAATGGGTGCATGCAGCAGAGAATTAGCTCCATCCTCTCTGGAAAGAGGGAATTTTTCTTATCCTTTGAACTAATGCCTCACATGCAGTTTACACGTTTTTACAAATATACATTATCAGGGCTTAAATTCTCATAGAGTATTTCTGGGAGGCCCCCCCGCCCTTGCTATAAAAACTCCAGAGGGTTGAAAATATTTATTGGAACTCTGATCCAGACAGCTCCGACCGAATTTAAGCCCCGGACATCATCCTCAGTTGACAGGTTTCAGAGTAACAGCCGTGTTAGTCTGTATTTGCAATTGATTTACCTTATTCAGCATCTCTGCATTATATACACAGTATGCAGCCTGGGAAGGTTAAGTATGCATGTGAATTACAACTTCGTGGCCTCTTTATGGCCAGCCTGTGGACAGATGTCTGCAAATGGATAACACGATATGATCTCTTCAGCTATGTGTTTTTTCTGTTTTACTGTCTGTGAGTGATCGTAATGTAAATCACTAAAATGAGCAAACTGAATGCTAGTAATGTGGGACTTGCTATTGGCTAAACACTGACCATGTGTAAGGACAAGTATATCCATATACAAACCCCATCCTACAGCTAGATTCATAGCAAGTAGACATGAAAGGCAAGCAGAGTGGGATGATAGTGTGGGGTTAAATTAAGTCTCCTGCCCTGCTGCTATACAGATTCATAGGCAATGGGCAGATGTGCCACTGACCACAGAAATGTAGTCATTAATACTGTAGCGGAGGACTTAGGGTATATCTACACTACGAAATTAGGTCGAATTTATAGAAGTCAGTTTTTTAGAAATTGTTTTTATATAGTCGATTGTGTGTGTCCCCACAGAAAATGCTCTAAGTGCATTAACTCGGCGGAGTGCTTCCACAGTACTGAGGCTAGCATCGACTTCCAGAGCGTTGCACTGTGGGTAGCTATACCACAGTTCCTGCAGTCTCTGCCGCCCATTGGAATTCTGGGTTGAGATCCCAGTGCCTGGTGGGACAAAAAACATTGTCGTGGGTGGTTCTGGGTACATGTCGTCAGGCCCTCCCTCCCTCTGTGAAAGCAATGGCAGACAATTGTTTCGCTCCTTTTTGCCTGAGTTACCTGTGCAGATGCCATACCATGGCAAGCATGGAGCCCGCTCAGCTCACTGTCACCCTATGTGTCCTGGGTGCTGGCAGACGCGGTACTGCATTGCCTTGTGGCAGCAGATGGTGCAATAGGCCTGATGACCATCGTCATCGTGTCTGAAGTGCTCCTGGCCGCCTCGGTAAGGTCGGTCAGGAGCACCTGGGCAGACATGGGCGCAGGAACTAAATTAAGAGTGACTCGACCAGGTCATTCTCTTTAGTCCTGCCGGCAGTTCTATTGTACCATCTTCTGCAGGGCAGGCAGGAGATGAGGATGGCTAGTAGTCCTACTGCACCGTCTGCTGCCAGCCAAAGATGTAAAAGATAGATGGAGTGGATCAAAACAAGAAATATACCAGATTTGTTTTGTATTCATTTGCTCCCCCCTCCCTCCCTCCATGAAATCATCGGCCAACAATCGTTTCGGTGTGGTCTGTCGGGGCACCTTGAAAAGTTTAATGGAGATTCAGTCCTGCCTGAAATACCAGGGGAAGGGATAGCTCCAAGGGTTGAGCATTGGCCTGCTAAACCCAGGGTTTTGAGTTCAATCCTTGAGGAGGCTATTCTGTGTGATAGTTGTTTTTCTTTCTCCTTGATGTAAAGCCACCCCCTTTGTTGCTGCTTGGCAGCAGTTCTGCAGAAAAGGACCTAGGGGTTACAGTGGACGAGAAGAGTCAACAGTGTGCCCTTGTTGCCAAGAAGGCCAATGGCATTTTGGGATGTATAGGTAGGGGCATTGCCAGCAGATCGAGGGACGTGATCGTTCCCCTCTATTTGACATTGGTGAAGCCTCATCTGGAGTACTGTGTCCAGTTTTGGGCCCCACACTCCCATTTTTCCACTTCCTTCTTGTAAAGAGTCCAGCGGAGGGCAACAAAAATGAGTAGGGGACTGGAACACATGACATACGAGGAGAGCTGAGGGAACTGGGATTGTTTAGTCTGCGGAAGAGAAGAATGAGGGGGGATTTGATAGCTGCTTTCAACTACCTGAAAGGGGTTTCCAAAGAGGATGGATTTAGACTGTTCTCAGTGGTAGCTGATGACAGAACAAGGAGTAATTGCCTCAAGTTGCAGTGGGGGAGGTTTAGTTGGATATTAGGAAAAACTTTTTCCCTAGGAGGGTGATGAAACACTGGAATGCGTTACCTAGGGAGGTGGTGGAATCTCCTTCCTTAGAAGTTTTTAAGGCCAGGCTTGACAAAGCCCTGGCTGGGATGATTTAGTTGGGGATTGGTCCTGCTTTGAGCAGGGGGTTGGACTAGATGACCTTCTGGGGTCCCTTCCAACCCTGATATTCTATGGTTCTATGATTAGTTTGATCCTCCAGCAGCCTCAGCATTGAATCCTGCTTCCTCTCATCACACTGCCACCATCTTTCAGCTTCAGCCCGCCACTTACTCTCTTTAGCCTGCCACCTCTCCTCCCAGTCATTTTGTGCTTTCCTGCACTCTGACATTGTCTGAGCATTCGTCTGTGCTCTGTCAGTGTGGGAGGACTGCATGAGCTCAGAGAACATTTCATCGCGAGTGTGTTTTTTTCGCCTTCTAATCTTCACTAGCCTCTGGGAAGGAGAAGATCCTTGAAACACATCCAGCTGGTGGAGGGGAAAAAAAGGGACAGTGGTATTTAAAAAGACTCATTTTATAGAACAATGGGTACACTCTTTCATGGTAAACCTTGCTGTTAACATTACATACATAGCAGATGTGCTTTCGTTACAAGGCCACATTTTACCTCCCCCCACCGCGTGGCTAACCCCTCCCCTTCCCCCCTCCCCGTGGCTAACAGCGGGGAACATTTCTGTTCAGCCACAGGCAAACAGCCCAGCAGGAATGGCCACCTCTGAATGTCCCCGTAAGAAAAGCACCCTATTTCAACCAGGTGACCATGAATGATATCACTCTCCTGAGGATAACTCGGAGATAAAGAACGGATGTTGTTTGAATGCCAGCAAACATGTTCTGCAATGATTCCCGAGTACGTGCTACTGGCCTGGAGTGGTAAAGTGTCCTACCATGGTGGACAGAATAAGGCTGCCCTCCCCAGAAACCTTGTGCAAAGGCTTTGGGAGTACATCCAGGAGAGCCGCGAATGCCAAGACAAATTAATCATTAAACACGCTTGCTTTTAAACCATGTATACTATTTTAAAAGGTACACTCACCAGAGGTCCCTTCTCCACCTGCCGGGTCCAGGAGGCAGCCTTGGGTGGGTTCGTGGGGGTACTGGCTCCAGGTCCAGGGTGAGAAACAGTTCCTGGTTGTCAGGAAAACTGGTTTCTCCGCTTGCTTGCTGTGAGCTATCTACAACCTCATCATCGTCATCATCTTCCTTGTCCCCAAAACCTGCTTCCAGGTTGCCTCCATCTCCATTGAAGGAGTCAAACAACACGGTTGGGGTAATGGTGGCTGAACCCCCTAAAATGGCATTCAGCTCATCATAGAAGCGGCATGTTTTACGCTCTGACCTGAAGCGGCCGTTTGCCTCTCTGGTTTTCTGGTTGGCTTGCCTCAGCTCCTTAAGTTTCACGCGGCACTGCTTCGGGTCCCTGTTATAGCCTCTGTTCTTTATGCCCTGGGAGATTTTGACAAATGTTTTGGCATTTCGAAAACTGGAACGGAGTTCTGATAGTACGGATTCCTCTCCCCATACAGCGATCAGATCCCGTACCTCCTGTTCGGTCCATGCTGGAGCTCTTTTGCAATTCTGGGACTCCATCATGGTCACCTCTGCTGATGAGCTCTGCACTCACCTGCAGCTTGCCATGCTGGCCAAAGAGGAAATGAAATTCAAAAGTTCGCTGGCCTTTTCCTGTCTACCTGGCCAGTGCATCTGAGTTGAGAGTGCTGTCCAGAGTGGTCACAATGGAGCACTCTGGGATAGCTCCCGGAGGCCAATACCGTCTAATTGTCCCCACAGTACCCCAAATTCGACCTGGCAAGGCCGATTTCAGCGCTAATCCCCTTGTCGGGGGTGGAGTAAGGAAATCCGTTTTAAAAGCCCTTTAAGTCGAAAAAAAGGGCTTTGTCATGTGGACGGGTGCAGGGTTAAATCGATTTAACGCTGCTAAATTCGACCTCAACTCCTAGTATAGACCAGGGCTTACTGTACCTGCAGTTTAACTTGTGCTGAGATGTAAGGGGAATATTAAAAGCAATCTAGCTATGCTCTCCATCTGCTTGTATACAACAATTGGAAATACATACTCTCATTATAACACACCGGCCTCTACTGTCATACAATGGATTATGGTACTGATGAGTGACTAGGAAAATGTATATTAACTGAATTGCATTTTGTGCTGTGCAGACTGCAAACTGTTTAACCAGAACAGATATATTATGGGTTAACTTTGCTTAAGAGCTTGACTACTGAGCAGCTGGCCACAGTTTTTTTGTAACTAAATTAATAATACACAATTTTTTATTATGTCACAGATTGCCTCGTTCCACATGTTGAAGATGCAGAGGTTCATAACAAGACATACAGGACTGGAGATAAGTTAATAATCAGTTGTCATGAAGGATTCCAGATCCGTTACCCTGACTTAGACAACATGGTTTCAATATGTCAAGATGATGGAATGTGGGATAATCTGCCCATTTGTCAAGGTATAGTGCACCAGAATATCTTACTGTATAGCTCTTACACCTTGTAATCATTTACCAACACTTTTTTCTGCAGCTAAAGAGAATAGCAATAAGATGATAGATCTAGTTGTACAGTATTTCTGCAAAGGCTTTTGGATTTGCTCGGCTCCATTATTCACTTTTGGAAGTAAAATTCCACATTTCAGCATAGCTTTATTTTAAAATATTATGTTTTAAATGTTAAATAAAATGTGTTTTTTTTTTTTGCTCGTTTAAAATCTGAGGTGAGCATGTCTTCTCTTTTAATGAAACAGGTTGAAATTCACCCGTTAGGTCAGCACAAGGCCCTTTGGACCACCTAAATCTGTGCACTACTTCATTTAGTGAAAGAATTAGGTTTTTTACTGCTTTTCACTTTGTTAGCCCTGCAGAGCTCATGCAACTAGGAGAGAGCAAGTTAGTCTATTCCATCTTGTTCATTATCAGCTGAATGGTGTATCAAGTTTTAAATCAGTTACACGCATGGATACTGACTGAACACTGTGCAGTTGCACGGGCCTAATTTGGCCAGCAGAGCCATTAGGGCTAGTGACAGCGTATGAGAAGGAAACAGCTTGAGTTTCTCTGGACTTGAGAAGAGTGATTGAGGCTAGGCTGCCATTAGTGGACATGTGTTAAATACCCTGATCTAACCACAACCCTTTTCTCTTGCATGGGCACAGATTAGCACCTTTAACCTCAATTTAGCTAGTTGAGATTGATCCTAGGCTCCCCTGGGGTTAGTCTTGACCATTTTAGTCAAGACAAAAGGTGTTAACCTGCATCTGCACAAAGGGAAAGATTAGGATTGGCAACCTTGACCTCTTTTCCTTATCTAGGCAGGTCTTCTGTGTATAGTACAATTTAGGAAGTATGCTGTCATTTGGGGCTTGGATGTGAGAGTGCTGAGCCCCCTTTGAGTTGAAATCCAGTGTGAATCACAGATGCCCAGCCCCTTTCAGGTTATTTGCATAAATTTGGAACACATCTGGGAATGCAGTGATAAACTATTGTATTTTTAATGGCGTTGGGGATTGCAGAAAGCATTGAACATTATGACTTGTCAGCATGGTGCAAATGTATTTTATGTCAGTTTGATAGTTCCTATTATTCTGTAAATCTTTTAAAATTCAGGGAGAGCAGAAAAATAATCAAATTTCACTTAAAACAGACAGTTCCTAAATATGCTGTGGCCAAATAGAAGAAAAAACAACCCTTGAGTGATTAATTTTGGCTTTATTTTTTTTTTAATTTAACATGCTGCAGAGTCTCTACATATTTCACAAAGAAAGGTCTTATAGCTGCCATGTGGCACCGGCATGTTGAAGTTAGGCAACTGTCATAGCCCAGTATTGCTTTGCACATATCTTGGAGATTAAATAAATTGTATCTGTAGATGGTAGCAGAAAAAGCAGAGCCCTTCAGAAAATCATCTTTTCCAGTCAAAATGGTGAATGCACTTTGCACCATTGCATGCCGGTGCAAAGGGCATTTGTGTGTAGTGGTTTTAAGTGCCCCTGCCATTTTTAAACAAACAATGACGGACTCAAACACTTTTGCACTTAGGGGACGTCCTCACACAGTTTACAGGTGGAATTTTTCTGGGCTATTATTCAGATGAGCAGTAGTATCCATTGCTTTCCTCCAGTGTGATATCAAAGCCATGGAACAGCAGACAACTGCTGCTACACACACCTCAGCTGCAGTGGATTGATATTGCCTCCTAAACACAAACCTCAGTTCTCCTCCTGCTTAATTCAACATTAACCACATTTTAAAAGTAAATTTAGTGCAAGTAAGTGGTACGAGATCAACAGCATTAGTGTGAAATCTGGTATCTACGAAACAGGTACAGTTCAGGCAATTACAGTGCAGGTTTCCTTACATTGCCCTCCAGTGGTTCTCAAGTCTTGTTGTGGAGTTAGCAGCTGTTCCGGGTCCGGCTGGTCTGTTAGGATTGCAATCACAAGTGCTAAATATGAGGTGGGCACTTGTCCACTAGGACATAGACCACCAACTCATTTTACATAGCCCACCAATTACTGTGGACCTGATTCTCATTATGCTAAGGCCCCTTTCAAGTTTTCAGAGCCGTGTAAAGAGGTCTTGGTGTAAATGAGAAACGAGTCCAATGATTTGAGGCTTTAGACAGTACTGACAGTAACGGACCTGGGATGGATCTAAGTTAACTAGACGTGAATGGCATTGTTTTCTAATACCAACCCCCTCTACACCTTTATTTGTTTGCCAAGTTAGCTATTTTAGCAAAGGAAAAAACAGTGAAAAATTGTTAGAGTAGATAAACTTAATTTGTTTAAAAATAGGGGGAAATGTATATGATCTTCTAATTGTATTTTTGGGTGAGAGAAGGCGAGCCTGGTAACTAAGGCCCAGATCCTCAAAGGTATTTCGGTGCCTAACTCCCATAGATTTCAGTTAGGTGCCTAAATACCTTTGAAAATCAGGGCCTAGATGACAACAATCCTTAAGTGCAACGCATAAGTGTGGCCCATAAATCTGATCACATCTGACTTTGAGGATACCTACCCTGGAGCTGGAGGTGTAACTGTCAGTTCAAGTAGACATACCTGCACTAGCTCTGATGGAGTGAGCACGCTAAAAATAGACGCATTGCTGTGATGGTAGAAGTGGTAAGATAGGCTAGCCGCCTGAGTACAGTCACATCCAAGATGTGTCCTCAGGGCAGCCAGCACCTCCCACCACATGCGCTGCTGTGGCTACACTTCTCTTTTTAGGGTGCTAGTGTTGGTATGTCTACTCAAACTGCAATGACACCTTCAGCTCCAATGTAAACATACCCTTCAAGAGTGCATTTGTCTGATGATTAATAACACAGACTATATTTTGGGGTTGATTTTGGAATTACATACTCCTAGTTGCTGAACGACAGGATTTTAGTTATGTATTAAAGGGGAAAAAAGTTTTCTGGATCACTAAGAATTGTGAAGCACTGGAAGATGCCACCCTCTTTCTTGTTTTTTAAACTGAATTCTTGTGGAATTAAAGGTTTCAGAGTAACAGCCTTGTTAGTTTGTATTCGCAAAAAGAAAAAGAGTACTTGTGGCACCTTAGAGACTAACGGATTTATTTGAGCATGAGCTTTCATGAGCTACAGCTCACTTCATCGGATGCATGAAGTGGAAAGTACTTTATGCATCCGATGAAGCGAGCTGTAGCTCACGAAAGCTTATGCTCAAATAAATTGGTTAGTCTCTAAGGTGCCACAAGTACTCCTTTTCTTTTTGTGGAATTAAAGTTTCCGAGCTCCTGGTGAAAATGGGAAGGCCCTTGTTTCTGGATAGACCTTCATGTAACTGTATCAGAAGATTGATTTTTTTTTTCATACTTTTTTATATACTGTGCTCTGTGAAACTTACATATTGGAGGGGTCCTCCCTCCAAACTCTCTTACCCCCAGAAATGGGAGACCATCTTTCTGTGAACCCAGTTTAAATGTCTGAGGAAAGGGCAGGTTAGATTTACTGTAGCGCTGTGAACTGGGTGCTCGTATGTAATATGATTTTCTGCACGTCATGTACAATCACACAAGGAATTATAACCAGGCTTTAATACTACATTTCATAATGTACTTTTTAAATTTGCATATATGCAGTCGTCCGTTGGGGCCTGTGCATCAGAGCTCTGTCATCTTTATCTGGAAATCCAAACAAAACCTTATCTGAACTTAGTCACGTAGGACCAGATTGTCAAAGGTATTTATTTAGGTGTCTGATGCATATAGGCACTTAGCGGGATTTTTAAAGCACCTATTGAAAATCTCACTAGATGCCTACCTTCTTTAGGGACATAAATACCTTTAGAAATCTGTCCAAGAGGCCAAATTCACTCTGGTATAATTCCATTGAAGGTAAACTTGCCCCATTTATATAGTCTGTACTCTTTGTCTGCAGAAGTGCATGTGTTTTATATTTGGTACAGAAGAGGAGGCAATAGCCAATAAATAGGGCCATTGTGGCTTTATTTGAGCGAAGGGGATTCATGAACTAGTAAAACTACTATTAAAAGCCGTTGTGCTGAACGTGATGCAACAAGTTTCCGTCCCCTCTCCCCCTCCCCCAATGGCCGGAGCCCTGAATTATTCTCCTGTCTTTGGACTAGTTAGAAGCTGTTTCTTTAAAGTGGCGGCTGGACATCTCAAGAAAAGGGAGTTGAAAGTACACAGCACTTTGCAGGATGTACTCAAATTGGAAGATCTGGCCTGTAGCTTTTATTTTGATAAAGTAAGACTCTCTAATTTTTAACAGTTTGTATAACAAGGCTTGAAATTATGGGAATCCATGTGACCTTCCTTCTGGAATTCCTGATAGTGACAAGAGGCCTATTAATAATGGTTGTTGCCACAACAAACAGCTTATGTTAGTCTCATAAATTTTCATAAAGCTTTTTTCATTCCCAGATTGCTAATCATCATTCCTCAAAATCATTGCAAGCTAAAAATCAGCACCATTAGTCATTACCAAGAGGGTCATTTTTAAGGCAGTGAGCAAAATAATTCTAGTTTATTTCAGTACACAACTTGAAATCTCAAATCTCAATATCCACTCAGAACATTGTTTGCATACATGTGAATCAAATATTAGAAAGTCGTGAGTGATTATGTAGTGAATTTCCTTTTATTCCAAATGTCATCTCATTTGTGAAGCCAACTGCTGTCAATTCCCCCTCTAGGGTGCCAAAATTACAAAGTCTGTCTGGAGTTAATCACTCTGGGCCAAACTCATCTCTGGTGTAATTCTACTGAAGGTAAGTTTGTCCCTTTCTCGATCAGCTGTGGCCACTGTTCTCAAAAATGACTGATGAGTTTAGGTGCCTCCATTTTTGGGTGCCCAATCTGAAACCCCTTGAAGGGCCTGATTTCCGGAAGGTGAGCGCACTGAGCACTTTCTGAAAATCAGGCTCCTCTAAACGATCTCAAATTGGGCTCCCAAAATCACTACTCATTTTTGAAATCTTGGCCTCTTTTGCTGCTGTGTATATCTTGTAACAGCATCAATTTCAGTATTAAACATAACCTCTGTGACTGCCTGTTTGAGGAGAGGAATAAAACCCAGGGTTTTGTATAGGTGACTGTCTTTATTTATTAAGAATTCCACCTTGTAATAAGTGACAACTGCTAAACTGGTGAATGTGTGGGTGTGCAAAACGAAACATTGCAATTGTCATTAATGCTATTTTGGGTTTGCAGATGATATATATTATCTTGGCAGAATGTGTGGGCTAAGCAATAAAAGAACTTGAAATGAGGTAATGACACTTGAGCATCTAAGAGAAAGATTAAGCAGGAATGCCATTCACTGTGGGGAGGATGGGAAATATTGTGCTTCTCAACTTGGGAACCATAATCAAGATGTGTTACAATGACTAAGACAAGCACCTCATAATAAAAGATACCTTCCTCTTCTTAATTTGCAGGTTGCCTGAGGCCATTGGTTCTTCCTCATAGTTACATTAACATATCTGAGTTCGAGTCCTCCTTCCCAGTAGGAACAGTGGTATATTATCAGTGCTTTCCTGGATATAAACTAAAGGGGACAAAGTTCCTTGAGTGCATGTATAACCTTATCTGGTCACATAGCTCACCTAGGTGCCTTGATGTGGAAGGTAAAACAGCTTATTTGTTTTTAATTTTGGACAATTAACATGATATATTTTAATTGAACTTAGGGCTACAATTTTTAGCTCCATTTTGTCCACTGCCTCCTGAGGACGTACAAAGTGCATCCATTCAAGCTCCTGTTTTGTTGTACGTATACTGTGTAATCTGGAACATCGCATAGCTTAACTGTTAAAGTTACTTACATAATGTTTGCTCTGTCAGTATCGTAATCATACTAGCTGAAGTTTGTAACAACAAAGACTGTTTATACTTAAAATCTAAAAAACTATGTAATCTGCTGTCTTTCTAATGAAATGCTGAGAAAGTTAATGAATCTATATTCACATAAGGACAACCTGAGTAGCTGAAGATTTCAGCACCATACCATTCTGAACTAAAAGCATTTGTAAATACTATTAAGTATCAAGTTTCATTTCAGCCTGCATGCCAGGTGTATGCAAAATCTAATACTGCATGATTCTGCATTAAAAATTACTGGATGTTGTACCCAAAAGTACTGGAGTGTTTCTTATTTTTAATTAACAGTCCAGTTTTCAAAATTCTAAAAGGTCTTTGCAATGTAAGGGTTCCACCTTCAGGAACTGACTTTCTGATCTAACATCCTAGAAATTTAACCACAAAACAGCCCTGCATAAATCATCTTTCTTTTTATTTTTTGTAGTACATGAAATACATGTTACAGATAAAATTATTAGAAAGAGACTGCCTGTCGGATATCATAAAAGAAATTACAAAATGAAGCAGGATTAGCCAGAAGTAAGTCTTTAATGTGTTAGGAGCATTAAAACCCACAAACACAAATGTATGAAACTTGAAAATTTTGTATGTGTCATTTCCCTGTGCTCACTTAACACAGATTACAGTCTGAACTACCTGTTCCAGCTCTCGTCGACGTACATGGCAAAACTCCCATTAACTTTAATGGGGGCATGTATCATTTGTATTATATTAGCACCTAGAGCTCCATTGTGGTAGGCTTCTTAAAAATATACAGAGAGTAAGAGAGAATCCCTGCCCTGAAGATTTTGTAGTCTAAATAGACACGTCAAAGAAAGGGTAGGAGAGGCAAAGAAGTATTCTCCCCAATTCACAGATGGGGAACTGAGACAGCGATTAAGTTCCTTGCCCAAGGTCACACCGGACGTTTGTGGCAGAGTGGGGAATTGAACCTAAACCTCCTGAGTCCTGATCCAGTCCCTTAATCACAAGCTCATCCTTCCTTATGATCGCTTTTGGCACAGGGCTTGTTGTTCTGTTGTAACATTAAGACCAATTTTTTCCCCGGCGATTACTTGTAGAAACCCTATATATACAGGTGATGGACAAACCACAAATGTTTCAGATAGTACGAGAATGGGTTATCTTGAGATTTTAGGTCCTTTCTTTTTCCATATGGGTAGGACAGAGTCTTATAGATGAAAACTTCATTTCTCAGGTGTCATGTGGGACCGGTGTAACTGGAACACACAGAACTTGTAAAGTTCCATCCAGCACCTGTAAATCAACTTAGGTATTCACATTTGAAAATGACAGGTTTCAGAGTAGCAGCTGTGTTAGTCTGTATCTGCAAAAAGAAAAGGAGTACTTGTGGCACCTTAGAGACTAAACACATTTATTAGAGCATAAGCTTTCGTGAGCTACAGCTCACTTCAGCTGTAGCTCACGAAAGCTTATGCTCTAATAAATGTGTTTAGTCTCTAAGGTGCCACAAGTACTCCTTTTCTTTTTACTTTTGAAAATGTTGGCCTAAGTGACTTATTCAAGAAGAGTCAGACTCCAGGGGTCCTGCTTCCATCTAATTCTCCAACCAGTGAACAGCACTCCCACCCTTTTTATCCAGTATTATAGAATAATAGAAGTATAGGGCTGGAGGGAACCTCAGTCATCAAGTCCAGTCCCTTGCTCTGAGGCAGGACTGAGTAAACCTAGACCATCCCTGACAGGTGTTTGTCCAACCTGTTCTTAAAAACCTCCCATAATGGGGATTCCACATCCTCTGTTGAAAGCCCATTCCAGAGCTTAACTATCCTTATGGTTACAAATCTTTTCCTAATAGCTAATCTAAATCTCCCTTACTGCAGATTAAGACCATTACTTCTTATCCTATTTTTAGTGGATATAGAGAACAATTGCTCATAGTCCTCTTTAGTACAGCCCATAATAATATGTTGAAATGTTGAAGACTTTTAGCCAGTCCCCTTTCAGTAGTCTTTTCTCAATACTAAACATGCCCAGTTATTTTAACTTTTCCTCACAGGTCAAGTTTTCTATGATTTGTATCTCTCTTTTGTTGCTCTCTTCTGGACTCTCTCCAATTGGTCCACATCTTTCCTTAAGCGTGGTGCCCAGAATTGGACACAATACTCCAGCAGAGAGGCCTCACCAGTGCCAAGTGGAGTGGGACAGTTACCTCCCATGTATTACATACAATATTCCTGTTAATACACCACAGAATGATAATGAGCTTTTTTTGCAACTGCATCACATTGTTGACTCTCATTCAGTTTGTGATCCATTATAAACGCCAGATCCTTTCCAGCAGTACTGCCACTTAGCCAGTTATCCCCATTTTGTAGCTATGCATTTGATCTTTCCTTCCAGAGTGAAATACTTTGCACTTGTCTTTACTGACTTTCATGTTATTGATTTCAGACCAATTCTCCAATTTTGTCAAGGTCCTTTTGAATTCTAATCCTGTTGTCCAAAGTGCTTGCAACCCCACCCCACCCCCAGCTTGGTTTCATTTGCACATTTTATAAGCATATTCTCCACTCCATTATCCAAGTCATTTAATGAAAATATTGAATAGTACCAGACCCAGGACAGACACATGCAGGACTCCACTAGAGATCCCTCCCAGTTTGACAGCAAACTATTGATAACTACTTCGAGTACAGTCTTTCAACAATTTGAGCACCCACTTTATAGTAATTTAATCTAGACCACACTTCCCTAATTCACTTACAAGAATGTCATGTGGGACTGTGTCAAAAGCCTTACTAAAATAAGATACCTCACATCTATTGTTCTCCCCCTCCTCTACTAGGCCAGTAACCCTGATGAAGGAAATTAGGTTGATTTTTGTCATGATTTATTTTTGACAAATCCATGCTGGCTCTTCCTTAATCCTGTTATCCTCCAGGTGCTTACAAATTGATTGTTTAATAATTTGTTCCAGTATCTTTCCAGATATTGAAGTTAAGCTGATTGGTCTATACTTACTGGGGTCCTCTTTGTACCCCTTTTCAAAGATAGATATTATATTTACCCTTTTTCAATCCTCTGGAACCTCTTCTGTCCTCCATGAGTTCTCAAAGATAATTGCTAGTGGTTCCAAGATTGCTTCAGTACCTTAAATACCCTATGATGGTTCCTAAAGTACCATATGATGAATTTCATCAGGCCTTGCTGACTTGAATGATACAACTCATTTAAATATCCTTTAACCTGTGCTTTCCTTATATTGGCTTGTGTTCCTTCCCCCATGTTGTTAATATTAGTTGAGTTGAGTATCTGGTCACTATTACCGTTTTTAGTGAAGACTCAAGCAAAATAGGCATTAAACACATCAGCCTTCTTGATGTCATCAGTTATTAGCTCTCCTTCCCCGTTAAGTAGAGGGCTTGTGCTTTCCTTTGTCTTTCTCTTGGTCCTAATGTATTTTTAAAATCTCTTATTCCCTTTGATGTCCCTTGCTGGGCATTTTATGTCATTTTATGCCTTTCTGATTTTCTCCTTACATGCTTGTGCTATTCTTTTGTTGCTCCTCCTTCTGCACCTTGCAGTTGAACTTAGCAATGTCAGCTCCGCTTTACAGATGCCTACCATATATCACAACTGTATTCATATTGCAGTATTACCCACCAGCATTTTTCATAGAGGGGATATTCAAATAGCAAATTAGTCTCTTTATTTATTTCCATGATCAATACTAAATGTATTCTCATAACATTACCTGTTCTGGTCTTTTAATGAGAGATTGATTAAAAGCAAATAGTTGTTAGGAACTTTTACCAAATCTTTATAGTGCTCATATTTTGCTGGAAGCAGTTTTGCCTGTAGCTTCCTGTTTTTGACATACATTCTTCTCTAGGCTCCAACAATATGCAGATTGAATTTAAAAAAAGAAAAGCAATGGGCTCTTTAGTAAACCTTTCTCCAGAGTGGTACCAGACTTCATAACAATGATTGTTTCTAATTTTGGAAAATATTGATGTAGAAGTGTTCCAGGAGGGCATCAAAAATTGCTCTTTCTGCTGCATACGCACAAACAGTTTTTCTTGCCTGGGCAGTTTCTGTGGTTGCATTATATTTGATTCTCCATCTGAACATCAAATTTCAGATCATATGGAGCCTGGCATCAGAGTAATCACACAAATGATATCTGTGAATCTTATGAATTTTGCCTCTTTCTAAACTATTTAGGCCGAATACATTGCTGGTGTAACTCCAGTGAAGTCAGTGGAGTTACACAGGGAAATATTTGACTTTTTCTTTCCTTTCTGCTGCTATAACTGTAGCATGAACATTTTTAATTAATACTACACTATAAAATTTACTTAGTGCTATAGCTGTGGGAATCTCAAAGCATTTTAGATACTTTACATATAGAATCAAAGTAACTGGAAATGGAAAGAAACTATTAGTTCATCTAATCTATCTTCATACTGCTAGTGCAGGATTATTCCCTATAATACACTTTTCCAATGCTTAATCCAGTCTAGTTTTAAATGTTTCCAATGGACTTCCACCACATCCTTTGGGACACAGTTTCACAGCTCTGGCTGTTGGAGGGAGATTTTTCTTATAATTAACCTAATTGTTCCTTTTCATATGTATTGTATGGTAATTCCTTTATCCAGTGTTGACATGGAGCCACCTCCATGGAGGGATGCAGCAGCTGTTTAGGAACTGTTTTATATTTTACACACACACACACACACTCTCTCTCTCTCTCTGTTTAGGAACTGTTTTGTATTTTACACACACACTGTTCATCTGATCTGGAAACTTGTTATAGGCAGAGCAGGGTGGTAATGCCATAGTTAAGGTTGCTCAACACGTGCCATTATAAGATTCTATTTTCAGTTGCTTATAATTCTTCTTCAAGTAGTGGCCCTTTGTGGTCCCACTTCAGGTGCACATGTGTCTCTGAAGCCCTTGATTGAAGATTACGCAGGCCAAACGGACATTGCTAGCTAGAAATCGTCTTATGCCTCTTTATGGCAGACACTGAGGCTATATAGGGGTGCGCAGGGGAACTGCCCTCACTTCCTTCTCTGCTGCCTCACCAGTGTGCAAAAGGACAGATAAGTACTACGTACCCCTTAAGGATTATCACTTTTTATTTTCCCATCCCCCACCTAACTCCCTAGTGGTGGATGCAATGAATGAACGGGGTAGGCAGTACTTTTTGAGATATGACAAGGAACAAAAGTGGCTGAATCTCTTTGGAGGAAAGTCTTACTCATCTGCAACCCTGCAGCTCTGGATCGCAAACTATCAAGCGGTCACCAAATACAACCTTGCTAATTACAACAAGCTCACAGCCTTTATTGAATAGCTGCCATATGACTGCAGGGAGCAATTCCAGTCTGTAGTTGAGGAGGGTCAGCTACTAGCCTGAATGGCTCTCCAGACATCCCTAGATGCTGCTGCCAGATCCATCTCTACGGTGGTAGTTATGTGCAGGGTGTCATGGCTTTAACTTTTGTGGTTTCTGAGGGAGGTTCAGAACGCTGTAGAGGGCCTCCCCTTTGATGGTCATAGGCTTTTCTCAGAGAACAAGAATGATGCCCTGCACACATTGAAGGACTTCAGGGTTACCCTATGTACCTTGGGCATTTACACAGCTACGAGCAAGAAGTGTTTTAATAGCTCAATAGCTTAATGTGCCCTTCAGCCTGCCTCCCTCGCTTTGGAGACTGTCGTATCCATTTCGTCCAGGCTTGGGAGCAAATCACCATGGACCAATAGGTCTTGGAGGTCATGACATCAGGCTATACCATCCAGTTTATGTCACTCCCTACCTTCCACTCCCCTTCCCCAGCCTTCTTTAGGGACCCCTCTCACAAGCTTCCACTAAGGCAAGAGATGGAGTCTCTCCTCCAACTAGGAGCAATAGAACTGGTCCCTTTCCCTTACAAGGGCAGGAGTTTCTACTCAAAATACTTCCTAGCACCCAAGAAGGATGGAAGTTGGAGGCCAATCTTAGATCTAAGACAACTGAATAAGTTTGTGATGCCTCAGAGGTTCAGGGTGGTAACTCTGGCAACTATAATTCCTTTACTAGAGAAAGGGGATTAGTTTTCAGCCCATGACCTACAAGAAGTCTACTTCTGATACATCTATCACACAGGAAGTACCGATGATTCACTACAGGCAAAGATCATTTCCAGTACCATGTGCTCCCCTTCGGCCTATCCTCAGCCCCAGGTGTGTTTTCAAAGGCTCTAGCAGTAATGGCAGTTTACTTTTGGCAGGAAGAGATCCTGGTCTTCCCGTACCTTGATGAACGGCTACTCAAGGACTGTTCCTTCGAAGCAATGTTATTGTCTACCCAGAAGGCCCTCGCTCTGTTCCAAGAGTTGGGCCTCCAGCTGAACATAAAGAAATCCACAATAGTACCAGTACAAAGGGATGCAGTTTATAGGGGTATTCTTGGACTCAGTGACAGCCAGAGCATATCTCCCTTTAGACAGATTTGTGACCTTGTCAGGACTGGTAGCAACAATTCAGGGAAGCTCTCGGACCACAATAAAAAGCTGTCTTGAGCCATGTGGCAGCTTTTACCTTTTGTGACCAATTACAGAAGGCTATGGTTCTGCTGCTTCCAGGGTTGGCTCAGAACTGCCTATGCTCCAAACAGGGACACCTTGGACAGGGCAGTGATGGTCCCTTTGCATGCACAGAACTCCATATCTGTGCAGGTGTTCCTTTCTGTCACCCAAGCCCATCAATGACTCCAGCAATTTCATTGTTAAGATTGGGTGCCCATCGCAATACCCTCAGGAATCAGGGCAGATGGACAGTCCATGAAACCAGTCTCCACATCAACCTGTTGGAAGTCAGGGTAGTCAGGAACTCTTGCCTCCATTTCCTAATGACAAAGCATTCAGGGTCATGATGGACAAAGTGTCCTGCATGTTTTACATCAACAAGCAAAGAGGAACAAAATCCCCTTCCTTGTGCACCAAAGCTATAAAGCTCTGGAACTGGTGCATAGCCCACCATATCCAGATTTCAGTGATCTACCTCGACTATGACTTGGAGCTGGACACTCAGGTTCTCCACAGCATATGCCAGAGATCGATATTTTCACCACCTCCGAGAACAGGAAGTGTCCCCTCTTCTGGTCAAGGTCGGGGGCCTGGTTCACCACTCCTTGCGGGATGGCCTTTTTCTACCTTGGAGGAAGGGTCTGTTCTATGCCTTTCCCCCAGTGCCCCTAATTCTAGGGGTATTGAACAAGATCAGGCAGGACAAAGCCAGAGTTATTCTCAGAGTACCTACCTGGCCGAGACAAGCTTATTACCCTTACCTGCTTCAACAAAATATCCA
The DNA here is from genome assembly GCF_965140285.1 of Lepidochelys kempii. Lineage (NCBI taxonomy): Eukaryota > Metazoa > Chordata > Testudines > Cheloniidae > Lepidochelys > Lepidochelys kempii. The sequence continues at coordinate 160,856,877 of NC_136382.1, forward strand.
ACCGTTAATCAAGCTCCCAACCATTCCTCTTCTCCTGTCTCAGGATGTGGGTTGCATGCTTCGCCCCAGCTTGGTGGTTCTACAGGTGTGACTCCTGGATGGCTCTCAGGAACAGAGGTTTCCTACTCTATGGATGTGCAGCAGGAGTTATTAAACAGCAGAAAAACATCAACCTGCACTTCTTCCCTGCAGAAATATTTTTTAAAAATTGTCCAATGGTGCAATCCATTTGTCCATTGCATCTCTAGCTGGAATTGGTTCCCCTTTCCCTCATCCTAGATTACCCATTGGATCTGAAGACATCTAGGTTGTCCATCAGTTCAGCCAAGGTACACCTGGCTGCCGTATCAACCTTTCATCCCCCAGTAAAGGGATTCTCCATTTTTGCTTACCTGGTATTGTCCAGAATTATTAAAGGTCTGGGTAATCTCTTCTCCCACATTAGACACACCACCCTGTCTTGTGACCTCAACCTGATTCCCAACCACCCAGCAAGGCTTCCATTCACACCAATGGCGACCTGATCCCTACTTCATTTATCTAGGAAGATGGCCTGGTTAGTTGAAAAATGTAAAGGAAATGGTGCTTCTTATTTTTAAATTAACTGAATCTACAGTCCTAATTTGGGGAAAATGATTAATCTGTGAAACAATGTTATTACATTTCAAATGACTGCACGTTCTTTGCATTGAAGAAATGTTTTTTCATCTTCATTGTCTTGAAGTTGATGCACCCTGCATTGTTCGTAGCATTGCAAGAAAGGCAAAAGAACAACTTATTCATAGATCCATAGATATTTAGGTCAGAAGGGACCATTATGATCATCTAGTCTGATCTCCAGCACAATGCAGGCTACAGAATTTCACCCACCACTCCTACAAAAAACCTCACACCTATATCTGTGCTATTGAAGTCCTCAAATCATAGTTTAAAGACTTCAAGGAGCAGAGAATCCTCCAGCAAGTGACCCGTGCCCCATGCTACAGAGGAAGGCGAAAAACCTCCAGGGCCTCTTCCAATCTGCCCTGGAGGAAAATTCCTTCCCGACCCCAAATATGGCGATCAGCTAAACCCTGAGCATGTTGGCAAGATACATCAGCCAGATACTACAGAAAATTCTTTCCTGGGTAAATCAGATCCCACCCCATCTAATATTCCATCACAGGCCATTGGGCCTATTTACCATGAATATTACCAAAACCATGTTATCTCATCATACCATCTCCTCCATAAATTTATCGAGTTTAATCTTAAAGCCAGATAGATCTTTTGCCCCCACTGCTTCCCTTGGAAGGCTATTCCAAAACTTCACTCCTCTGATGGTTAGAAACCTTTGTCTAATTTCTAGTCTAAATTTCCTGGTGGCCAGTTTATATCCATTTGTTCCTTTTTTGGTCTTTTACTATGACATTCCTATGGATCAAGTTGAAACAAATCACCATTTTATACCTGCTGTGTCACCTGCATTCTTTGCAGAAACTCCTTAGCCTTTCCCAAATCAGCTAGACATCAGAATTTTCATGAAACCATAATTTCCTGCCCTCATAATTCACATTTGTCCACAGATGGATGATACATTTTATCCATGGTGTTGCAAATGTGTGAAGGATTAGACAGGGGAAAGCAGATCAAGTTTCTCCCTCAGGGCGGTCTTATATTGAATTTTTAAATGTTATCTGACAGTGCACCTCTAACAGAACAAGAGCACTACGCTATGTCATCGGAGAGAGAAATATTACTTTGTGCATCAAGGACATATTTATTGATTTACAGTCCACTTACTGCGATCACTGGGCCTGCTCCTCAGCTAGTGGAAATCGGTGCAAGCCCTTTGACTGCAAGTCATTGAAGTTATGCTGATTAGCACTAGCTGAAGATCTGGCCCTCTCACTATGCCTATAGAATCTAAAATATATATTACATGCTAAATTGGTTTGTTCGCTTTTCAGGCAGGAGTCAAAGGTTCAAACTCAACTAGTTAATAGAGGAGACTGTAAACAAACAAAGGGCTGGAATTAGAATTATGTCACTAGAACTCTGATATTACCCTGGCCTTGTATGGTGATGTCTCATAGAGATTACTGCATTAGTCTGCTCTGGTCTAATTCTAAAGCCCAAGCCAAGCACAGCAGACCCAAGAGTACCCAGGTCTTTTTCAGAACTGACCCAAACCTGACATCTTCCCCAATTTTGTGTCAGAGCCACCACCTCATCCTAGAGGCTCAGCCTGGTAGGGACTTCCCATGCCCGCAGTCTGTCTCTGACCCCCTCCTGCCTGTGGAATTGGCACAGCAGTGGCTGTGTGCCCCACTCCTGCCTTGCTGCATTGCATATGTTGTGGAGTGACTGGCACTGCGTCAACACTGTGCTCCACAGTGTAGGAAGGCAGTGGCAGCCAGCAGAAGCAAGGCACTTAACCTCTGCTACCCAAACCCCACAGGCAGGCAGAGGTGATCGGAGCCTACCTGACCCAAGTCCAAGAGGTTCAGGTTGTTTTCAGACCCAACACTTGTAGTCAGATTCCGTCAGGTTGCAAGGCTCTGAGCTGCACCTCTCTTTCCTTCCTGGTGTCTCTGAGTGCATTCCTCAGGCCTTGTGCATTTACCTCTCCTGAGGCAGAATCATGCAGTCCTCTACTCTTTGACCAGATCCTGGACTACAGTACCCTGTGCCTGAGTCATGCTTACTCAGCAGATCTGGCTGGTTTCAGCACCTGTGGTCCTTCCCTTAGGAACTCTCTGACCACTAATGTATATAGTGACCTGTAGCTTTCTTAAAACTAAAGCACTGTTTATTTCACTAGGTAGGAACAACGCATTTAGAGGAAAAAGGATTTAAAACCACAAACAGTCTGCACAGGTCAATATTCAGCATTCATAAATTATTTCAGCTCCGCATCCATCACGCATGGCAGAAAGCACTGGCCCAGAAAGATGGGCTTCCTGGAATATCCTTTTTGACATCAGTAGCAAATTAAAGGCCTGATTTGGAACAGGGATCCAGTCTAGACTCCTGCCCATGATTGTGGATGCAGTTGATGTTGTTTGGACACCTAAGTACGGTAGCTGATTGTAGCTGCAATTCAGGTAGTCAGATGCCTAAATGACATCAATTACACATGCAAATAATTATGAATATCCAATTAAACTCAAACCCACAAATTATTTGCGCCAACACATTTTGAGCCTGAATAGCAAGACCAGGTATTGAATGTCTGGCCCTGGAGGTTTTAAAGAGACAATGCATCATCGTTCGGAGAGGTACTGAGTTCATTGGGGTACATGTTTACAGAAGGGGAAAAAAACCCACAGAAGGTAAGTAATGTTGTGACCAACTAACACAGTACTTACTGTAATTGCAATCCCAGTGCTCCAAACAGCCATGCGCTCCTAGCACAGCATAAATGTATTCAAACATGATTCAGCTCATTTCTCTTAAATAAATAAATAAATGGGCCCCATCTTGCAAAGTGTTGTGTCATCAACTCCCTAGCACCTCAGCAAGATCATGACAAAAATTTGTTTAAATGAAAGCTGCACTTGTTTAGGTTATCACCTCTGTGCAAAATATCAGAAGGAGTGTGCCTTGCCATGTATAAACTGAAATGTATTTGAAACTACAGAGTTTAATTAAGATCAGCATTTCTCTGGTTGCTCTTCTGTAAATGGTTGTATTACTAATGATTGTGTCATAACCATACAGCTAAGGGTAGCCTAGAATTCCTCCTTACTTGTAAAGGAGTTAAGAAGCTCAAATAACCTGGTTGGCAACTGACCAAAAGGACCAATGGGGAAAGAAGATACTTTCAAATCTGGGGAGGGGGAGACTTTGTTTGTGCTTTTTGTTGGGTGTTCTCTCTCCTAGGACTGAGAGAGGCCAGGCCGAAATTCATCTCCTCCAACTAATCCTGAACCAGTCTCTAATATTACAAAAATAGTAAGTAAAGCCAGACAAGGCGTATTAGATTATCTTTTGTTTTAGCATGTGAATTTTCTTGCAGGAGGTTAACTACCCTGCCCTCAGGCAGAGAAAAAGAACAACTCCAGGTGCTCTCAGCTTAAAATCTCCCTGCTTCCAAGCAGCCAAAAGGAAAAAAAATTTTTTTTGTCCTTTTAAAATCCTAAGCTCTGTGCTTTTGGTTCAAAATGATCCCACCGCACTGCCACCAGGTCAGGGTTCCCTCCCCACTCTGAACTCTGTGGTACAGATATGGGGACCTGCATGAATGACCCCCTGAGTTTATTTCTACCAGTTTAGGTTAAAAATTCCCCAAGGCACAAATCCTTTTTGTCCTTGGGCGGTATACTGCCACCACCAAGTGATTTAAACAAACATTCAGGAAGGGCCACTTGGAGCCCTATCTCCCGCAAAATATCCCCCCCAAGCCCTTACACTCCCTTTCCTGGGGAGGCTTGAGAATAATATCCTAACTAATTGGTTACAAAGTGAGCACAGATTTATCTCCACTCCCTCCCCCCCCCCCCCCGGTCTTAGGACACTGAAAATCAATCAGGTTCTTAAAAGAAGAATTTTATTTAAAGTAAAGGTAAAAGAATCACCTCTGTAAAATCAAGATGGAAGATAACTTTACAGGGTGACAAAAGATTCACAAACACAGAGGAACTCCCTCTAGGCTTAGTTCAAAGTTACAAAAAACAGGAACAAACCTCGTTCTAGCAAAGGGAAAACTCCCAAGCTAAAACAAAATATAATCTAACACGCCTTGTCTGGCTTTACTTACTATTTTTGTAATATTAGAGACTGGTTCAGGATTGGTTGGAGGAGATGGATTTCGGCCTGGCCTCTCTCAGTCCCAGGAGAGAGAACACCCAACAAAAAGCACAAACAAAGTCTCCCCCTCCCCAGATTTGAAAGTATCTTCTTTCCCCCTTGGTCCTTTTGGTCAGGCGCCAACCAGGTTATTTGAGCTTCTTAACTCCTTACAAGTAAAGAAGAATTCTAGGCTACCCTTAGCTGTATGGTTATGACAGACAACCATAGAGGCCAGTCTGAAAGTTCAGTGGGAGTTTTGCCTGAGTGGGGACTTGCAGAACTGAACCCATTATTTGTACATCCAGTCACAGGGAAGGGGAGTGATTGTTAAAGGAGGACTGAAAGTTATTTCAGTGTGAAACTATTATAAAAACACAATGGGAACCGGTTTTGTAATCTTTCACTTAGTCTCATGCCATTGGTGTCACATTGATACCAATTTTCAACAAGAAATTTGTTGGAGGCAAACCAGAAAAGCAGGTTTTCATTAAAAACTTAATTATTCAACTCATTTCGCAATTCCTGCAAGGTGAAAAATGCTGCTCACCATGTGAACTCTCAACTTGCTGTGCTGTATTAATGTAGCTAGTTTTTCTCTGAATCTTACAATTTGTACTCAAACAGATGTTCGTGGAGATTACACAGAATTAAGACATTTTGGTCTAGTGCCTAGAGCAAATAGCTGGGTGTCAAGAGACCAGGATTCTACCACTGATTTGCTGTGTAACCCTCAACCAGTTGCTTAACTCTTCTGTGTTTCTTTTATTCAACTGTAAAATATACACACAATGTTGTAAGGCTTAATTGGCTGGTGTTTGTAGACGCTAGAGAGATCTTAGGATGAAAGGTGCTATCCAATTGCATATTATTCTTGCATGTTCAGCCTTCTGTGATGGAATTTACTACTCACTGCTGCGGTGCCCTCTTGTGGCTCATCGGGGGATTAGCTCTTGACCAGTCTGACGCCCCCTCCTTCAGTTGCCCATCTGTAGAGTGAGTGTGTGTGTGTGTCTCTCTCTCTCTCTCTCTCTCTGGATTTGGGGTGCTCTCTCTTTGTGGCTTTGTCCTGGGGGTAGGTCACTATAAAGTGCCCCTTCCTGTGTATCCCTCTGGACAAACGGTCTCAGGCAGACTTCTGATCTGCTGGTCAGACTGTGTCACTTCCTCAGTGGCTCATAGGGGAACCCAGACCCCCCGACACTATTCCGCATTCCAGCCCAAGGACTCTATGCCCAGCAACCACTGTCTGCTCCTGCTCCGACTTGTTGCTGTTTCCCTGGGCTCTTTCCTACTTTTCTTTTCCAACTCTGGCTCCCAGGGGTTACCAGTGAAGCTTCCTCTACTCCTTGTGGCTATTTCACCCCCTTTCGGGTTCTTGCCAGAGTCTATAGTCCAAGGGAGGATTCCAGGGTTTATTCTCTTCCTAGACCTTCTCCTTTGTCTTCTGCCAACTCCCCTCCCCTGCAGGTAGTGACTGCAGAGCCTCCCCCTGCCATCCTCTTTCTTTATGAGCCTTGCCCAGCTCCTCCCCTAAGTGGGCTTCATCAGTCCCTGGCTCTCCTCTAGGTGCAGCCTTTCAGGTTAATTGGCCCTTTTTAACCTGCTCAGGCCTTGTATGGGATGGAGACGCCATCATACCCTCTGCAAGATTCTTCTTTGTGCCTGTTAACTGCTTCCCATGATCAGTGTGATCGCCTCATACCTCTGTCACTTTAAGTTGTATCTGAAGTCTTTATGCTATAGCCTTTACTGTTTGTGGTGATTTATTTGTTGTTAGGGATTAGTTTGATTCAGTGTTGTTTTTACTCTGTCGGGGAGGGACAATCTGAAAAATTCCTTGAAAGCACCTCTTCAGTGTCAAAGCACGAATTCCAGAGGCACAAGAACTTTTCAGTTTGTCCCGTTATAGCTAATACACAGCTACACAGCTGTGTGTACACTGGAAATGCATTCTGGGTACTGGAATGCAAATGAGCCCCACTTTGCATCTGGAATGCCTACTCTTAGTAGAGACTCTTTTTGTGACCCTGGCAGTGTTTTCCATTTGCAAATAGGAAATTGTTAATTTATTGTCATGATTAATAGGAACTTTAATAAAGCTTCCTGCTCTAATCCTGTTTCATGAGAGACTGATTAGAAGTAGATTATGGTTTATGAAGCTGTTCTAGATCATTGTGGTTTTATAGTACTTGTTTTTTAAGCAACTGGGCCTGCGGTTTCCTCTGTTCTCCAGCTCTCAACAAGTTGCAGACCAGCTGAGTCTGAGAATAAATCTGCTCTCCTACCAGTGTCAGACTATGTAGTGAGTTGGGGAGGGACTTGTATATAATTTGAGATATTTTTATTTTGCAGGTGAGAATGAAAGATGTTTTAAATTTAATTAATTAAATCAAGTGGAGTGCCCCAAGTGTTGGTCCTGGGGCCGGTTTTGTTCAATATCTTCATAAATGATCTGGAGGATGGTGTGGATTGCACCCTCAGCAAGTTTGCAGATGACACTAAACTGGGAGGAGTGGTAGATACGCTGGAGGGTAGGGATAGGATACAAAGGGACCTAGACAAATTAGAGGATTGGGCCAACAGAAATCTGATGAGGTTCAACAAGTGAGAGTCCTGCACTTAGGACGGAAGAATCCCATTCACCGCTACAGACTAGGGACCGAATGGCTAGGCAGCAGTTCTACAGAAAAGGACCTATGGGTTACAGTGGACAAGAAGCTGGATATGAGTCAACAGTGTGCCCCTGTTGCCAAGAAGTTAACGGTATTTTGGGCTGTATAAGTAGGAGCACTGCCAGCAGATCGAGAGACGTGATCATTCCCCTCCATTCAGCATTGGTGAGGCCTCATCTGGAGTACTGTGTCCAGTTTTGGGCCCCACACTATAAGAAGGATGTGGAAAAATTGGAAGGAGTCCAGCGGAGGGCAACAGAAATGATTAGGGGGCTGGTGCACATGACTTATGAAGAGAGGCTGAGGGAACTGGGATTGTTTAGTCTGCGGAAGAGAAGAAATGAGGGGGGATTTGATAGCTGCTTTCAACAACCTGAAAGGGGTTTCCAAAGCGGATGGATATAGACAGTTCTCAGTGGTACCAGATGACCGAACAAGGAGTAATGGTCTCAAGTTGCAGTGGGGGAGGTTTAGGTTGGATATTAGGAAAAACTTTTTCACTAGGAGGGTGGTGAAGCACTGGAATGGGTTACCAAGGGAGGTGGTGGAATCTCCTTCCTTAGGTTTTTAAGGAGAGGCTTGACAAAGCCCTGGCTGGGATGATTTAGTTCGGGATTAGCCCTGCTTTGAGCAGGGTGTTGGACTAGATGACCTCCTGAGGTCCCTTCAAACCCTGATATTCTATGATTCTATGATTTTCATGATCCTATAACTTAAGTGATGCAAAATAATAGAAATAGTGCACTTTTTTGCTTATTTATACTGCATAAAGAATTTCCATTCCTCCCCTTTCCAGCTCTGAAAAAAGATATTTTTTCGTGCTTGTTTTTGCATTAGACATATTAGTTCTTGGCTACTGATTTTTTCTCCAGAAGTCTTTGTGGAGAACTGGTTGAATGATATCATGAGACTAAAGACTAAAATTGAAGTAACTGGCTGTTTTATTTTTTTTTCTTGTTACCACATACTCCTGACAAATTCTTAGAAGAAAAAAGGCTCTTTATGAAAGATTCTGACACCTATGCCCCTTCCATTAAATATGAAGATATAGGCACTGCAGTAATTTCTGTAGTGATATGTTATAATAGGGGAATATTAGGTTGGAGTTAGGGCTTCGTTTTGTAGTGCAAGTGTGAGTAATACTCTGTGTGTGTGTGTGTGTGTGTGTGTGTGTGTGTGTGTGTGTGTGTGTGTGGCACATGTTGGAGTGCATGGTAGTTATTTGTGGAGTAGCCGAGTCTGTCAGATAGACTAGATACTGGATTGTGCACATTTGTTAAAGAACGATCCCTTCACTGGGCGTTTGACTGAGTGGAGGTGGCACTGTTGTTAGTGAAATGTTTTTTAGTGGCAATATTCATAAAGAAGCAGAAATGGGCACAAACATCATATTTTGTTTCCTTTATAGGTTACCTTTAAAACCTTATTTTTCAAATTGTGCAGATGTTTACACTGTGATGTGGGGTAATCGCCTTTGAGTCAATATTTAAGAGACACTTTGCTCTACCAGCATCCTGGAGCCAACCAAAAGTGGGTGGCGCCATTCTGGAGTAATTGGGTCAGGCCACCCGGGAGAGAGAGGCTCCTTCAGCATCACTCCTGGGCAGATTGTATCGGCACTGCTCCCCCCCCTTTCACCTGCCCTCTCTTGAGTGAATGCCTCTTTGGAGCAGCTGCACTCTACGCTCACTAGAGCCAATCCACCCCTACATTGAAGTCTGATATGCAGGGTGGCTGGGATGGGGCAAAACTTCACACTGGCAATAATGGTTCTGAGTATCCTGGTGAAAAATGACTAGATCTCCTGGCTCAAGTCTCCTCTCTAGTGGCCAGCTGGGGTATTGCTAACACTAACCTTTAAAGGGGCCACCTGCTTCTTGTCTGCTGGGGAGTATCATTAGAGAGAGAATTAGTGGGCCAGGATGAAGAAGATAGGAAAGATTAGCACATTGCCTCTCAAATGCTCCTCTCAGGGAGGTTAGAGTCCCTCTTTCAGGATGGTAGATTAGAGGAAGTCTGTATTGAATAGCCCGCTCTCATTTCCTGTGAATGGGGAACTAATAACTTCCATTACACTCTGGTAATGTGGACCAATCTGGAAGGTAAGTAATGCTCTTCCTCCTTGGTTTCCAAAGCCTATGACAGGATGATAAGCCTTGGGGAAGGTAATGGAACATAAGTTTAGGAGACTTGGGTTTTCTGTGTGCCTCCTTCACGATAAAATAAATAGTGATTATCTGGTCACTGTGGAACAAATGTGAAAATCACCTTGTTTTTCTGTTGCCATCTGCTTCACATTAATTATAGGGAGGGAAGGAGTTTTGCTGACAATACAGTAGTAGAGTAGCATCTTAACATCAATTTAGTTAACGTGAAGTCTGGTTGCCTTTCCCGTACACTGGGGAAGACTAAGACTGCTCGTGGAAGGGAAGAAATGCAGATGGCTGGATTTCAAGTATCCAGCTTGTTGGTGTGGCACAGTGTGTATGAGCATGACAAACAGGAAGGGCAGGAAAGGTTCTTCTCTCTCCTGATTTGTGCACAGATGGTATGCACTTTGCAGGCATGCCAGGATGTTTCAGATCTCCATTATTATCTAAGCGAAATGCGAAAAAGTGCTTTCCCTGCTCTTTGCCCACTGCAGCTTTTACTTGCACTGGCCTCATTATAAAGACTGATCTTAATTCTTTTTCAACCTTTAAAAAAAAAAAAGCAGGGATGCACAGCACATTTAGAACAAATGCTATTTTTGTTAAAAGCACCTACGTTTTGATGATGTGCCCCATATGAAACATTAAAAATCAGGCCATGCACAGGGATGTTCAGAAGGTAACCTAGCACAGACAGAAAAGCAGCTGGTAGTCTGACACAGGAGCCAGGCTGCTAACGAGAGGAAAAACATATTATTTGATTCAGATTCTGATTCGAAGGCAGAAGATAGGCTTCTGAAATGCCCTGGATCAACAGATAATAGTGCTCTTTTTGTCAGTCTCGAGTGTGAAAGTCAAGGCAAAGCTTGAATAATTTTCCTACCATTTAGCAGTAGCCCAAAGACTAAGCATACCATCCAGGATGAAAAATAACTGTGTGATCATGCCCACAAAACTCTGACCCCTGCAGTTTAAGGAACTAAATTGTTGTGTTCTGTTAATTGTAACACGTCAGCTTCCAGTCTGTAACTTTAAAAAGCGTAACACTACATCTCTCTTGCTTCCCCATTTAAGGTTACTTGGAGTTATGTGAATGCCCAGAATCCCTCCTGAAGTTAGCAATGCCAAAAACATAGGAATAGGTTAACATCCTGTGGGCAAATCCACTTGTCCACAATGAGTAGGAAGCTGTTCTGAGTGAATACCATCAACTTCTGTAGCGTCTAAGCCAGGGGTGGGCAAACTTTTTGGCCTGAGGGCCACATCGGGTTTCCGAAATTGTATGGAGGGCCGGTTCTGGGAGGCTGTGCCTCCCCAAACAGCCAGGCATGGCCTGGACCCTCCTCCTTGTCCCCCGACCACACCCGGACATCCCGCCCCTGACTGCCCCCCATTGCCCCATCCAACCCCTCCTCTCATTCCTGACTGCCCCCCTGGAACCCCTGCCCCATCCAACCCCTCCTCTCATTCCTGACTGCCCCCCCGGAACCCCTGCCCCTGACTGCACCCCGCCACACCATCCAACACCCCCCCTCCTTCCTGACTGCCCCCCAGGGACTCCTGCTCCCATTCAACCCCCCTGTTCCCTGCCCTTTGACCGCCCAGACCCCTATCCACACCCCCACGCCCTGACCGCCACCCCAAACTCCCCTGCCCTCTATCCAACCCCCCCACCCCCGCTCCCTGCCCCCTTACCGTGCTGCTTGGAGCACCAATGGCTGGCGGCGCTACAGCCGGGCTGCCCAGAGCGCCAGGACAGGCAGCCGTGGCGCCCGGCTGGAGCCAGCCCCGCTACCGCGCAGCTCAGAGCACCAGGTCAGGCCACGGCTCTGCAGCTGCGCTGCCCGGCAAGAGCTCACAGCCCTGCCGCCCAGAGCATTGCGCCGGCAGCGCAGTGAGCTGAGGCTGCGGGGGAGGAGGAACAGCAGGGGAGGGGCCGGGGGCTAGCCTCCGGGGCCAGGAGCTCAGGGGCTGGGCAGGAGGGTCATGCCCCCCTCTGGTCTAAGCTGTAAGTGGCCCCATGCTGCAGCTGCTCCTTGGAAGGCCCTGAGGTGGGGGGGAGGGGTGCAGAATGCTATGAGGATTCTGAATGGCAGAGCAGCCCAGGGGCATCTGTAGAGGCTGCCATAAGGTGGAGCAACCACCCTTGCCTCCTTTCCCTGGGCCTTCTGCACTGTCTCTCCCAGGAGACGCAGCACAGAATCTAGCCCTGGGTATTTTACAGTGAGCTTCAGAAAATGAATTTGGTTCTAGTTGTTCGGCTTGGATGTACATCCATCTTTGATACGTTATAAACTAAAATAACTGAGTCAGACGAACAAGGAGAGGGACACAATTCTGGCCTGTCTTGACTGATTTCTGATGCTTGTATCACTCATATAGGAACCTTGCTGAGAATTGAGGACCTTTGCTCAGTTGAAGCGATTGTTCAACAGCCTCCCGCGACACCACACACAGAGTGGCATTCAAACACAAGGGCAAACTAATTAGCGTGTATGGACCAATTAAATTGTGACTCATTATTTTGGTGTACCTTCATCTGTATTCAAGGGACGAGGTTCCTGAAAAAAACAAAACGATAGAAGATTTTTGGCATTGCTTGGTTGCAGAACTGAGCTACGAAAGATTGTCATTGATAAGCAAAGCTTGGGAACCTGGCACCTGAGGAAAACTCCGCAGTTGAGAGCAGGCATGGTTTTGGTGTACACTTTAAAGTGGGATATATTCTGCCCTCTTTCTTAAAGGGGTGCTCTGCTCAGAGCCAGTGTATGAGTCTCAAGCATAGATGCCAACTCCCGTGGGTGTTCTGGGGCTGGAGCACCAAGGGGAAAAAAATAGTGGTTGCTTAGCCAATCAGCTCCTCCTTCTCCCCCCAGCACCTTCTGCCCACCAATGGGCCGCACAGATCAGCTCCTCCCCCACCCCAGTGCCTCCCATCCACCAATGATGCTCAGCGGCGTGCAGGAGGCACTGGAGGGGAAGGAGCGGGGGCAGGAAGAGGCTTGAGTGAGGGTGGGGCGCACTCAGGGGAGGGGTAGGGTGGGGATGGAGTAGGGGTGGGAAGAGGCAGGGCAGGGGTGGGGTCTTGGGGGAAGGAGTGGAGTGGGGACAGAGCCTGGAGCGGGGGTTGAGCACCCCCCAGGGAAACCAGAAAGTCCGTGCCTCTGGTCTTTAAGTACTTCCTACGAGTTGCTGAACACCCTCATTGAAATCAATGGGAGTTGGGGGCACTCAGCATATCTCAGACTAGAGCCCTTAGCTCCTGCTGTCATTAAGAAAACTTGCAGAAGCCCATCACACCACACTGAGCTTCCTTAATTTCATTGACCAACTGTAGTCTTGAGTATCCCAGGAGGGATTTGTTTTGCTAGACAGACGTAGTTTTTGTTTCTATTGTCAGGAGGAAAGGGTGGTTTATTTCTGGTTAACCATTTTGCTTTTCATCTGGAATGCACAGCTGCAAAACACCCAGCCTAATAATGAGCCTGCTACAATCTGTGGCCATTGCCCATAACACCTGCATTCTCAAGAAACAGAAAAATATAGGGGAACACGACTCATTTGATCTTGGCTTCCCAGTGTCACACATTTCAAAATCAGCAGAAGATAAGACATGAATCACACACATGCCACTGAAAAGCTTTAAAGTTAAGAGTTAAGAACTCAAACTGTCTCTTTTTAACTCTCATTTTGAGAAAAGAAGGTGATTTTAGATTCTCCAGGTTATAGGGGGTAATTACTGAAATAAAGTCTGAAAAAGCATTATGAAGTGCTGAAAATAATGAATCTACAGATATTAAAAGGGTTCTGTCACATTTTAAAAGTCATAATGTAAATAGATTCTTCACATATGTAACAAATAATGTCATAGATTAGTAAAGCTGAAAGAAGTTTTGAAGTGGAATTGCTTGTCTCTCTATGTTCTTTATTTTCTTTTCACATTTCTCTGAGCTTGGACCATGAAAAAGGCTTGTCAGCTTCACTTTTGTTTGTTGTAATCAGTTTATGGCCAATTTCATTTTGTTGGATCTCTCCTACACTAGTCCCAAGGCTTCAGTCTGTGGATTACAAACATAGTGGTAACGGGTTTTTGTTTGTTTTCGTGTTTTTTTTTTAATGTGCAATGGAATTTTTCGTTTTAGTTTCATGGAAACATTGCTATTTGTCTTCCGTTTGGTAACCTAAATTTGGGACCATATTTGATCTGTTAGTGTCTGTTTAATCCGTAGAACACCAGTGTGATATACTGTACTAGTTTCTAACACCCATGAGAGCCTACAAGAAACAGAATTTGAATAGCTGCAGAGTTTCATAGTGTTTTAATTATAATTAAGGTGTCAGAAATTTAGGGCCCAATCCTGTGAGGTGTCTGGTGCCTCCTGCTGCATTCAGATCTCTCTTCATTGGGAGGCAAGTGTGTTCAGCAGCTTCCATGGTCAGATCCTTAAAAATCGTGCTGTTTTAGGGCCTGCTCTAAGGCACATTTGTAGTTCCTGGGAATCTTTCCATTGACTTGGATGAAGCTTTTAGTTATTTTTTATACAAGGTGGCTTGTGGAGAGAACTGGGAGTATGACAGGCTGCTCCGTACTCCATAACTAATTGATTGAAAGGGGTTGCTTGTAAAGTAGTTTGCTTGCTTTGATTTGATAAAGACTTTATAAATCTGAAGGGTTTCAGAGTAGCAGCCGTGTTAGTCTGTATTCGCAAAAAGAAAAGGAGTACTTGTGGCACCTTAGAGACTAACCAATTTATTTGAGCATGAGGTTTCGTGAGCTACAGCTCACTTCATCGGATGCATTCAGTGGAAAATACAATGGGGAGATTTAAATTTAAATTTTCCACTGAATGCATCCGATGAAGTGAGCTGTAGCTCACGAAAGCTTATGCCCAAATAAATTGGTTAGTCTCTAAAGTGCCACAAGTACTCCTTTTCTTCTTATAAATCTGAAGGTTATTGATTACACCAGGGGTAGTCAATAGGTGGACCGTGGGCAAATCCAGACCACCGGATGCTTTTGAACGGACCACAAAATCTTTCTATTTACTTATTATCATTGTTGTTGTTTTTATATTCTTTTCTCTGGAGTCTGGACCTTGACTATACCTTGACCAAGAAATTTGGACCTTGACAAAAGTAATTAATTACCCCTGGATTACAAGTATCAATATCTTTTTTACAGACTTAAATATAACCATAGGCCTGTGTTCTATGCAAATTTTGAAGAGCATTGAAGATTCTTTTGACTGGATTAGCATAAAATTCATTAGTGAGACATGCCTGAAGTGAGGAAAAAGCCCTTATTCTCTTGGGTAACTGAAATAAGAATAGAGTACCGCCTAAATTAAGTTTAACTTGCTCATTTTCTGCTCCACTCTTTCCCCATCTGTTGCCCATAATAAGTATTTTAATAAAAAGAGCCATTGGCAGGCAAGAGTGTTTAAAACAGGTTCATTTCGTTTCATTTATTACCCAAGACACATTTTCCACAAAGATAAAAAGAGGATTGTTTACAAAAGCTCTCGGGCAGCAGCAATATGAGTTTCCCTTGAAACGTGGAGGATGTTTACAATGGATGTGATACCAGCTTCAATTTTATCATTAGGAAAATAGAACACACTAAGATTAATGCTCCTGTTTTCAGGATTTAATAAAATAGGTCTCCAGTATAAGCAGGCAGTGACAGTATCATAGCTGAGTTGAGCCAGCAATGTACTCTTTTTAATCTTGCTGTTGAAAAATGCTTGGTTACTGGGCCAACACAGAACGCTAGAAGGCCAGTGTTGTGCCTCCTGCATTCAGAAGATTGATGCAGCCCCTAATGTCATGGACTGGGGATTCTGAGCACCAGGAGAGGCAGCAGGTGTCATTACTTTAGATTAGAAATTTTCTTCTCAAAGCAGTTGATCCCTGTGATGAGAAGCTTTTTATTTTGCACATTGCTGGAGCAGTGCTTTATATTGACATATCTCTGGCAGCCTGTTACAGCTTGCAAAGCTTGCTTTGAAACCAGCTGTAAAGAAGTTTAGATAGCAGGGGACTATCGGAAGATGGCAATAAATGTATGTAATAAAACATACCATGTCTCATGGTAGTGGACTGGGATTGTTGCTTTCATAGATTGGTGTAGTGAGATTGTCCATGACATAGATAATAGGCATCTTCCCTTGCCATCTTGGTGTCCCTCCTTTGAGCCACACTTAGAAGAATTGTTTTAGGCAGAAGAAGAGAGAGCTCTTCAGACCTTTTCTGAAGTTCCTAGTAAACATTCCTGCTTCCCCTAGGTTTAGTCCACTTTGGAAAGTATGCAAAGTATTGCCTTTGGTGTGAATCACTTGTTCTGGGTTTCACATTATTATTAAGCCTTGCTAGCGAAAATGCAAACAAAGCTTGTCTTCAGGGTATGGGGAGTAGACAGTGCTGCGCATTGTAATCAGCCGCTCTTGAAGTTTCGTTTAATGTCTCTTTGTGGGCTTTCTTTCTTCTTTTGTTTAAGCGTTTAAATCCATTATTCATGTAACAAGATTCACAGAGAGAAGCAACTGAATTGTGATTTCAGTGGAGATTCTGTTTTAGAGAAATGGCATTTTCATTATTTAAATCTATGCAGTGAGTCTTTACTGCATCGCAAATGCATGAAATTAACACAACAGCCTGTTCATGGGGCACTGATCCTGTTGGTTATTTCCTCTGAAGGGAAATAAACTGACCCTTTTAGCTAATTCAGACGCTTTGGGCTCTCAGAATGCTCAGTTCAATATTGTAGTCATTTTATTAATCACGACAGCAACTTTGAGAAACAGTAACCAAACCAGTGGTCAACTAATCTTATTTCTCATTTTTTGGTAAAGAGGCTTCCTCTGCTATACAAAAAAGCAATGCATTCAAACACTTTAGCTACTGCTATTTTCTAAAAATGTTCCTTCATTTAATTCGTCCACCCAACAAAGTGATTTTTTTCTTTCAGTATCTGTTTTAAAGCATGTTTATATTGCAATTCTTTCTTATTTGCATAGCCCTTTGTAGTCTGCTTTATTAATACAGGGCCAGATTCTGTCACTGTTGCATTTAATTCCTTACTTCCTGAGCAGGCCGATTGAAATCAAAGGGGCTGCTCACAAAGTGAGGTGCTACTTGACTCGAGTAAAGTCATCAGACTCTGACACCGGCTTTAAAATAATATATTTTAGGGGCTTTAACTGCTTTAGCAATATTACCTGTATTGTATCTATTACAGTATACTTTACAACAACTGGTTTCGTAGCATAAACTGTTTAAGAATGGAATTATTGTTTTTAACTATTTCATAGTGTTAATGCTATATGTATTAACAGGACCTTAGGACTGAATTCCAGCTGCCTAGTAAAGGTGTTTGGCACAAAACCTCAGGGTAGAGGGGGATTACAGAGTGGTAGGTTTCTGCTGTAATTAAGATTTGCCTCCTTTCACTTTTATCACCCCCTCCCACCCCCGCCCCCCCAAAAAAAAGGGTCCCACAGAAAGACCACATCTTAGGCCACATCATCATGATAAATGCCACTGAGTTCTGGGGAGGAGTTCTTGAGGTATGGCCTGCACATTTATACACATTTTCTGACCTAGCTATGGACATCACATTCCTTCCCCCACACTGCACCAGAGACTTGTGACAATGGTCATTCATGGTCAGAATTCAGGCTTCTAGTAGCTTTAATATGGTTTGGGGTTCAGTTATATAGGGGGACAGTATTTGGTCCTGTGTACAGTGTTGTATCAAATCCATAAGCTGAAGATACTCTGTATGTAATGGTTGCTGCTGTTGTTGACTCTCTTTTTTTCTTTTTGCCCAAGTTTGTCCACTACCTCCAATGGTGATTCATGGAGATTATATTTGCCATCCGCGGCCTTGTGAGCGTTATAACCATGGAACTGTCGTTGAATTCTATTGTGATCCTGGTTATACTCTTACCAATGACTACAAATACATCACCTGCCAAAAAGGAGAATGGTTTCCCTCAGCTCAAGTATACTGTGCCAAAACAGGTAAAAATAGCACTAAGATCGCAACTTCTGAGGGAGTTTACCTTTATTTTAACAGTATAATCACAGGCTGACATTGCCTGTCAAACTACATTTGTGTCATGTTTTAAATTTTACAGGTTCATTTTGAAACATTAGTAAGATGTAGTTATTTTCAGCTTTTATGATCTTGAATTTTCAGCGGCTAGCTCCACAAATGCTAAAAGGTGCATATTAAATGTCTGCTAGATCTTCTTTATTTTGTTTGTAAATAAATCCAGATTATAAACACATTAATAAAAATAGCATGGAAGACCCTGAAAGTAGGGATTTTGTCTCTGTATTTATACAAAACCTACGGCCCTGATCCTGATTGGGGGTCTCTGAGCATTACTGCAATATAAATATGAAACAACAATAATAATCTAATGCAACTATTTTATTGCCCTTTTGCTACAGAGCAAACCTGGCCAAATACACAGGAAACCCTCCTGACTACATGGAAAATAGTGGCATTTACTGCTACCAGCGTTCTACTGGTACTTCTGTTGGTTATTCTAGCCAGGATGTTCCAGACCAAATTTAAGACTCATTTCCTTCCAAGGTTGGTACTGTAGATGGAGGGCTTTAATTTAGTTATTTCACTGAATGGAGAGGAAATAAAATGACATTGCAAATATCTTCTTTTCTTGCGTTGAACAATAAATAACAGAGGGAATGTGGGGGGAGGGGGGATAGCTAGACAACCCATGGAGTTGGGACCCCTGGAATTCCATAGTACTGTTCTGGCCTTTTCTAGGGCAAAGAGGAGAGGCAAAGTTTGTCAGATTCACTTTGGGTGCGATTATAATAATCGCTAAACTGATACTGAGAGTATTGTCTTTGATCGGATATACTTACAGGTAGAAGCCACATATTTTAATATGTCCATTTTGGGAGTTGGGGAGTAGGTCCTTTTAAATATATTGGGCTTAGTAGCGTAAACTTCAAAAACACTGTTTTTTCTCAATGGAAATATTTTTTTAAAACTTCATAGAGGTCTCCATTGAAACCTCTCCAGGATGTTCATTAACTAACTCTCTCTCTCTCTCTCTCTCACTCACCACTGTGCAGACGTCACTTACCTGTTATTAATGCTCATGCTATTCCTTGAAAGACAGGGAGGTAAATATTACCCTTCCTTTACAAATGGGAAAACAAAGGTTAGTGGGTTAAGTGACTAGACAGGTCTACATAAGTGAGTTAGTGTTATACCTTAGTTCAGGGTTTCTGGGCCCAGGCCTGTGCTTAGACTGCTAGACAACATGTTTATCTGTCTGTCTTTCTCTGTGTGTTTCTTTTTTACATCATCTATAGGAATGAGAGATGGGAAATATATATTAGGTCAACTAGTCTGTCCCTGTTCCAGTGTAGGTGATGGACTAGTTCACCTGAATTATACATACGCAAGTGAGAGAGCCTCTAGATTTAAGAGGCTGCTCCAGTGGCAGGTGTCCTGGCCTGTATTCCTCTGACTTGCTGAAATAGGCTTCTGTCTTCCTCTTTCAGATGTTCCCATATCCTAAAAACACATGGGATCCTGGTGGGACTCCATTGTAATCTAATTCACATTTTTGAGATTAACAGATCCAAAATTGTATAGCCTGAAAAAAGTGGTTTGCTTGAAAATATCCTCTTAGTAGTGCCGGGGGGTTTTGGGGAATGTGCATCATTCCAAACTGAGGGCAAAGCGAGCTCAAAATCTCAACCCCAAAGCTTGCGTCATCCAGCAATTATCAGCTCAGTATAGTTTTGCATGTGCTGCAAGTACCCTACCCCTTTAGGTCCAGTGCTGATCTCTTTAGGGATTTACACACTTATTGATTCACCCCGATTCTATAGGATTCTATATCCCTGGTATTTACTCTGCATGGGACAACAGAGTATGCTCCTTATCGCTGCCTCAGACCTGTTTTCCTTTCCTTCTCTAAACAATGTCTCGGTTCTGGCTTTGTTTATCTCATCATAACAAATTGCACACACCTATCAGTCTGAGCGGATTTCTGCAGATCTGTGAAGCGGATATTCCCGTGAATGTTAACGACCTTGTATAGCTCCATTTCATGCGATTAGAAAATATTACATCTTGAAACGGTTGCTTCAAGATGCTATTGAAAGGTTCAAAGACTCCATGATGATCTGTCTTTGTTTGATGTAGAGGTGCCCAGGAGAGTTCCACCAGCGACCCTGACTTTGTGGTAGTGGATGGTGTTCCTGTCATGCTCCCTTCCTATGATGAAGCTGTGAGCAGTGGTTTGAATGCCTTGGCACCGGGATACTCATCTTCTGCAGCCCAGGGGCATGCTTTCCAGGCAGAAGATCAGAACCCTCCAGCTTATCCTGGCCCAGGAGAGACAGACACATTACCTGCTGAATTTGAGAGCTGTGATAGCATATCAGGCTCCTCCGAACTTCTCCAAAGTTTATATTCATCTTCTGTGTGCCAAATGTGCGTGCATCCTATTTCAGATAGAACTGAGGTGATCAATAGCACCACTGGGGAGGCTGCATCCACAAGCCCAAGTATCGATATTGCAGATGGTAAGTTTTGCTTGGATATGTTACATGGGATGTGTGTCAAAGGTAATGGTCAATAAATACAATCCATGTGCTTGTGCTTCAGAGCAGGAATTAAGCAGGAATTTTTTTCAGTATACGTGTTATTCGTTATGCTTTCTTCAAAACAAATTCTTCAGTACTTTTAGGATCTCATCTCCCCTACCCCACCAGGCTAAGCCCTAGCCAGGGTTGTGGCAAGGGGGGTTGGCTCTCCAGGAATGGAAGAGGGAGGAATCTTCACCCCCAAATCACACAGTGGCAACAAAGCCACTCCTTGGAGAGTTTTTCCTTGTTTGTTTTGGAGTGAATGGAGGTTTAGTTGGCTAATTCCAGGCATCACAATAGAAGTGGGTCTTGAGGAGGGATTAGACTGGGGATAATATTGTATATTTTGCTCAAGTACAGCCTTTCATCATGCATTATTTGTATGACAGATATCATCAACTGGTAGGTGTGAGATGGCACTCTGCAGGCAAATAAATTGACCTATGCAGTCTACAAGCTAAAGCCAATAATTCTTTTTTTTTTCCCCTAGAAATTCCATTGATGGAAGAAGACCCTTAACCAGCACAAATTTTGTTCATTATATGATCAGACTGGGCAAAATGAATCATGCACATATATATACATACAGATAGAGAAAAAGACTATTTAAAGATTGGAGGGAGGGTATTTTTCCTATTTTTTGATCTTCCGTGTGATGATGTCACCAGATTGTGTGCACATCTCAATCAACTGTGTGGTTAACAGCATCAGCAATTGAACAGCAGGTTTGTGAAATGAATCCTGGGGATTTGATGAGACCATTTGCAGAAAAAGAACTATGAATTCTTGGAACTGAAATTAACGTATCTCTGCATTGCACGAAGTTGGATGATTCTGTAGAAACACTGTTGAATTTTGATACAAGTACTTACTGCCTCATAAAAGCATGTCAGATTGTGTAGATTTGCTTACAAAGGCTGCTCTATACTATCTGTGGACCCTGGTTTGTGAAGGATTATTATAATTTTTTAAAAAATCAGTGTTGAAATCTGAAAAAAGAAAACAATCTCCTTTTGAATACCCTGTATTAACCAGGCTTTTAAGAGGAAGCCATTGTTTTTTCTTCCTAACATCATTTCAGACCTTGTCTGCAGAAAACATAACAGAAGAGATGGGACTCATATAAATTTTGACATTATGATAACAAATATAAATATATATACACACACACTCTTTTAAAGAAAATTAAAAAGAAAGGGAAAGACATGATCTGGAGATTTTTTTAAAGTAAAGTAGGATTTATATAATATATAATGTACAAGGTAAAGTATCAATATTTGTATTTATGCAGCACTTATACATTAGATTTGATAAACCCTGTGATTTTATGAATGGATTTAGAAAGTGTTAAAATAACAAGGTCATGATGAAGGAGGTGTTGAACTACTGTCTTGTTTCCCCATTTCTTACACCATCCCATACATATATACATAGGTTATTCTACAGCCAAATCCCAAAGCACTACAGTGTCCCTACTGTATGGGGTAGTACTCTGGGTCATTACTGTAGAATACCATAGTACTTTTTTTTTCTTTTAAAGGGGCATTACCTGTATTTCAGTCCTTTTTTTTTATTTACCAGCTTGTATCCAGTTGACCTTCATAGAGCTTGTTATTACTAACCAAGTGCTCTGCTACCATGTTAGCTTCCACGCAGGAACATTTGAAAGGAAGGAAGGACAACACAGTCAGCTTGAAGTGCACTCATCACAGATACAAATAGACAGAGTGATATTGTTTTAAAGAAAATGCACAGTGCTCAGAGTGCTGTTGAAATTTGATTTCCTCCTTTGCAAGAACGGAATACCATGCCTCATGATCCACTTGTGGCTCCATTTCTCTCCTCCTCCTCCTCATGTGGAGCTGGGGCACAATCTAACCACTGCAAACAAATCCTGTATCTACGGTATGTTCCTGGGAGGGTTATGTGATACATTATTTGTAAGGAATATTCCTCCCTGCTTCAATTTGGCTATTCATTTGCCAAACAAATTTTCCATCTCATTTCTAGCATTGCACGCTTGAAATAAGAACATTATGTTAAGTTTACAGTGGTTTAAAGCAGGGGTCTCCAAACTACGGCCCATGGGCCGGATCCAGCCTGGGGCTTCCATTTGTCCGGCCCCCCAACCAACGGGGAGAGGCGGCGAACAGCTGAGTAGGCACGCCGAGCAGGCAGGGGGAGGGCCGCCGCCAGCAGCAGCTCACGTCTGAGCTGTGGGGAGGGGTGAGTGCCGCTGGGAGCCAGTGTCCCCCCAGAAGGGGAGACCACTTAGGGGGGAGTCGTTCCTGCAGCTGAGCAGGCACAGACCCCTGCCTTAGAGTAAAAATACAAGCCAGATGCTTCATTATATCTCCAATAAATGGAGTAAAAAAGATGGATAATTTCATAATGGTTAAATTTTAACTACAGCACTAATAGAACCAAACAGTCCCAACCAACAATGGGAACCTGGAGCTTCTCTTACCAAAGTACAGCCAAACTTTCAATCCTTTGTCATTTTCTTCAGCAGAGCAGGCATGCCTAGCAGGCAGGGGGCACAGCAGACCCAAAAAGGGGAGCCAACTTACAGTACCTGCATCGATTAACTTTTATACCTGATTTAGAATTTAATACAACACTGACACAGTAGAGTAGTGTTGTTTTTTAAACAATTTTGCATATATTTAATTTCTTTCACAGTTGCTTCGGCCCACGAAGCCCCTTCAAAAATCTAATATGGCCCTCGTCTCATAAAGTTTGGAGACCCCTGGTTTAAACAGTAACTCACTGTTGTCTTGACTGAGACAGATTGTTATCTGTGTGGGCTAGTTGAAAGAAAGAAAGCAATATAGCAATAGAGTCTAGTTTCAACTGCAGTAGAACAAATCAGGAGTATTTCTGTTATCATTAGTCACTCCATATTATACTGTTGTTTTTGTTCATTTATTTATTTATTTATTTGTGTTGTGAGAGCAGCTAGAGGCCCCAGACATCAATCAGAGCCCTATTGTGCCAGGCACTGTACAAACATAGGAGGAGGAGATGGTCCCTGCCCTGAAGAGCTTACAGTCTAAGTATATGATGAGACAATAGGTGAATACAACAAACAGGGAGAGGCAGCAGAGTGTAAGTTTGAGACAATGATTGTTATGATCTTGGTTGCCCCAGTCTGAGATCAGAATCTCTAAAGTATGATGTTGAAAGGTAAGATGCATACAGTATCATCTTTCATTGTTGCTTAAATGAGAGCTGCAAATTGCTTTGACGGAGTTCTCTCAGTTGTATCAATATCTATGAGATTTCCCCCATGCGCAGGCCATGAGGACATTCCCACCATATCCAGCTGTGCTTTTATTGCCAATTCCTGGTTCAGTTTGCCATCCCAACATATATACTGTGTGGGTGATGTGATATCAAGCAAGGAAGACCCTCAGGAACACAGGTTAATTAAATGATTTCGTTTTATAGTATTGTTGCACAGATTTGCAAAATATTAACCATATTACAATTATCCTATAAAATATAGTGAAATCTGTTCTTGCTGCTATCCACAGTGCCCTGTGTTAACAGTTTGCAAAATCTCAATCCTTGTGAAATTACTTACTTCCTGTATATTAACTCCTACTGTGGTAGCTGCCTGGTTAATGTATGTCTGCCTGTCCGCAGACTGCCATTGCTCTGTCTGTTGTATTGCAGTCAGCCTGCTGAGGTGGTCAGAAAGGGCAGCTGGTTCCAAACTTGAAAATTTATTTTTCAAGTAAAGAATTTAGCTCAAAACACTTTCAAAGTATCAATAGAGAGTTATGGTTTATTGGACCATTTTTCTTTGTAAACCTGAAAATGCAATAGAAAACATGTATAAGTGAAAGCTGCTAGTTAGTCTTTTGGTAGTGGTGCTGTGCTGTATTAAATGTGGCCCAAAAGAGAAAAAAAATTGAGTTTGTCCCCCGTTTAATTCTTTATGATATACAAGATAGCCTGAAAGATTTTTCCAGATGTTTTGTTGCTTGCTTGCTTAACATTTTGTTCTGATTGTTTACATTGGAGTGAAACTGTAAAGAAAGTTATATGCAGCAGTGTTGAGCATGTTTGAAAATTCCCCCCTAGAAATCCAGGTCTTATGTTTTTTCTTGAAGACACGTTAGGTCACTGGAGAACTGGTAAGTTGATACTATGCTTACCTGGCAAGTGAAAGCAGATTGGGAGGGTAAGGTATTCTTATTGTGGTTAAAGATTCCGCACGCAAGCTCCTTCATTTAAGGGTTAAGAGCTCACAACCTACGTTTCTGAGATCTCCAGGAAAACCAAGAAAGAGCAGACTTGGCATTCCTGAAATTTCTAAGATGAAAAATAAGCAGGAAAAAATATATGTTGTAGAGAGGGTGAGAGACAATCATTTCTTCTTTGAGGAGTGTCCCTATGGGTGCTCGGCTGTAGGTGTCTGCGCCCCTGCGACTTTAGTCGGAGATTTTTGGTAGCACTGTCCGTTGAGCCCACACATGTGTTCTCTCCTCCCCCCCCACCCCCCCAGGCTATCTAGCACTGCACCAAGAACCCCCCTCTTACTTCCTTCTCAGCGCCGGCACTGGAAAAACATGGGCTCCCAGTCGTTGGCCAGGCCAGCCAGAGGGGTTCCCCGGTGCAGCCACCTCGGTACCAACGGCACCAGCAGCTCTGAAGTATGGTACTCAGAAGGGGGCCTCTGCTGTGAGCTCTGCTCTCTGCCACATGGGCTGCACCACCTGGAGACAGACAATTACCGTACCATCTCTAAAAGAGCAGCACAGAAAAAATCTTTGGTACCAGGTGCGACAAAACTCCATCATCGTGGACATGGTTAATGCACGAAGCAAGCAACATCATGCCAAGTCAACCCCATATGATCGGGCTTGGCAGGATGGCATATCTGTCGGCAACATTACCATTTAGAGTCACGAATTACCAAACTCTCATGGCCAAATACAATTTTATTAATTATGGGAAACTAAATGCGTTTCTGGAACATTTACTGGAGACACAAAATGAGCAGTTCCAGACCATTCTTAGAGAGGGTCATTTATTAGCCAGACTGGTGCTAGAGACAGCACTGGATGTAGCCAATACAGTGGCCTGCCCACTCTCCATGACAGTGGTACTGAGGCAGGCTTCTTGGCTACACCTTTCTGGGTTGCCCAAAGAGATGCAGAAGACTTCCAGTTTGAAGGGCCCAAACTCTTCATGGAGAAGACAGATTCTTCTCTCCACATCCTGAAGGATTCCCAGGCCACATCACACTCCCTAGGAATCTGTACTGTGAGACAGAAGAGAAGATACACCTCTCAGCCACAGCACAGGTCACAACCTCCTCAATACCCACCATCTCAGCACTGTTAGGACCTGCAGCGTAAGAGGACGAGGGCTCAAAAACAGAAACATTTCGCACCCCAATCCGTGACTGCCTCTCAATCCGCCTTCTTAAGCACTTTTGACAGGCTGGTTGGGGGCCTGAACAATTATATCTTGCAACATCAGCTGCCATCTACACACCTGTCACGCCCCTTCAGAAATTGCCTGGCCCTTTTTCACAGCAGTTGGGAGAATATCACCTCTGACAGATGGGTCCTGGAGATTATTTCAAAGAGTTACACCATTCAATTCATGTCCTGCCCCCATTCCAACCCTCCTTCCCCATCCCCCTTCAGTTCTGAGAAACCCTTTCTCTCGAGAACCTACGTCATCAGGAAATATATAATTTGTTATGCCTAGGGGCCACAGAACCAGTCTCAGTGCAATTCAGGAGCAAGGGGTTTTACTCTCATTATTTCCTGATCCTCAAGGCGAAGGGAGGTTGGAGGCCCATTCTAGTTATAAGGGCATTAAACAAATACTGGAAGGCACAGACATTCAAGATAGTGATGCTAACCACCATTATTCCAGCTCTAGAGCAAGGAGATTGATTTCCAGCTCTCAACCTACAAGATGTCTACTTCCATATCTCAATACAGCCATCGTACAGGAGATTTCCTACAGTACACCTGCTCTGCCTGGAACTGCTCCCTTGATGCTGGAGACACTAGTTCCTTGCTGGGTTGTGGACTTGGGCTTAGTCCCACTGGAAGCGATGCAGGTGATGGGGGTGTCTCTGTCGACTGTGAACCATTCTCTGCTGGTGCACTAGGTGGTATTTGAGGCTCCAGTTGAGCCTCTTGCACCAGTTTAGCTGCTGCTGCAGGTGCAAGCTCTGTAGTGCCCTCTGGTGCTGGTTCCCCTGACTCTGGTGGGGTTGCAAGCACGGACTCTGGTGCTGACTGCTCCGCCAGTTCTGATCCTTGGACTGGCTCTGGCTGGGTCCCACAAACTGGATCTACAACCTCTGCTATAGACTCTGGTCTGGGGTCTGGTTCTACCAACTCTGGCTGGGTCCCCAGGCCTATAGTATCAGGGGACACAGACTAGGTCCTTTTAGGAGGCTTTTAGGTGTGGAGGCCTGTTTAGCCTGGCTGCGGGTGACCATCCGTACCCTTTTTGTTAGCCTCACATGGTTGGTTAAGTTTTTTCTCCCAGCAGCATGGGAATGGGATAATCATCATAGACTGCAAAGGTCCGCTTTCCTGACCAGCCCTTGTCTGTAGGCAAGGTAAGAGTTGGCCTTAAAGGGTTGCACTGTCACTTGGGCCTCTGGGTTGATGAATTTGGGGTCCACCAGGGATTGGTGGCTAGCTGACGTGTGCTCCAGTTTCTCTCCACGCTGTAATCTTCCTCCCGCCCACACTCAGTTTCCCTTCGGTCTGGGGGTATTTGCGAGACATCTAGGCCTGAAGGCTCTTGGTGGGACCCCGGGGTGATGAGTTGCAGTCGGCTAGTGCTCTTGGGGCAATAGGCCTTCATATGCCCCAGCTCGTTACATTTAAACCATTGCCCAGCTGAGTGTGGCTGGGGCGAGGTGGGTGGGGTGGTAGGACCATAGGACATCTGGGGTCTCCCTGGCTGTGTGGAGGACTTCTGCTTGTGAGATGGGGCCTTGGGCTCATTCCGATGGTGGGTGTCGTCTTGGGTTGCCCCTTCTGGTACCCCCACCAACTGCTACTAGCTATCTTCTTCTCTGCCACCTCCACCCATTTGGTTCCGATCTCCCCCACCTCGATTACAGTTTTGTGCTTCCCATCTAGGATGTACCTTTCTATTTCCTCAGGAACACCCTCTAAGAACTGCTCCATTTGCATTAGGAGATCTTCCTGAGACTTAACACTTGCTCCTGATATCCAGGCATCCCAATTTTTTACAATGTGATAGGCGTATCGGGAAAATGCCCTATCTGGTTTCCACCTTAGGGCTCTGAACCGCCGATGGGCATGCTCGGGGGTTAGCCCCATCCTAATTCTGGCCTTGTGTTTAAAAAGTTTGTACTCATTCATGTGTTTTTTAGGCATTTCAGCTGCCACCTCTGCTAAGGGTCCACTGACTTGTGGCCTTAGCTCCACCATATACTGGTCTGTAGGGATGTTGTACCCAAGGCAGGCCCTTTCAAAATTTTCTAAGGCCTCTGTATCATCGCCTACCTTGCATCTGGGGAATTTCTTGGAATGGGGAGCGGTACCTGGAGGAGGACTATTAAGGCTACTTGGCTGACCCAGCTTAGCCCTTTCCAGCTCTAAGTGCTTCAGCACTGTCTCCGCTTCTAAGCACTTCGCCTCCATTTCCACCTCCAAGTGCTTCATCTGTAGGAAGAAATTCCCGTCTTCCATAGTTAGAACTCAGTCTGGGTTAAGGGCATCCCTCCATCTTGGCACCTGGATCTTGAGTTGGGGAGGGCTGACCATTCCCTCTGGGGAAAACTCCAGTCCCCCATCCCCTCCCTGCATTTCTTTCATGGAGCTGGATGTCTGGGCTTGATCTGGGTCTGTCTTCTCTGTGGCGTGCCACTTTGGGAAGACTGGTTGCTGTAGGGATTCAGTGCCTGACTGCAACCTCATGCACAGGGCTGTCTACTCTAGCCTAGCTATTTCATTGCCACAAAGCTAGAAAAAAAATAAACTGCTTGTTGGACTCCCTGGCTTTGCAGGCTGAACCCTTTGCATGCTTGTTCCCCCTCAGGCAGCAAAGAAAAGAGGAAAAAAACTCCCTGGCTTTGCAGGCTGCCAAAAGGAAAAATGTGTCCTTTTAAAATCCTGAGGTCTGTGCCTCTGGTTCAAAATGATCCCACGACTGCAACCATGTCAAGGCTAATTCCCCACTCTGGGACTATGAGTGCAGAAGGTGGGGGTCCACAAGGATTCTAAAAATTAATAAAAATAACGAGGAGTCCTTGTGGGACCTTAGAGACTAACAAATTTATTTGGGCATAAGCTTTTCATGGGTTAGAACCCACTTCATCAGATGCAGGGAACGAAAATACAGGAGCAGGTATAAATACATGAAAGGATGGGGGTTGCTTTATCAAGTGTGAGGTCAGTCTAACGAGATAAATCAATTAACAGCAGGATATCAAAGGAGGAGAAATAAATTTTGAAGTGGTAAGAGAGTGGCCCATTACAGACACTTGACAAGAAGGTGTGAGTAACAGTAGGGAAAAATTAGTATTGGGGAAATTAAGTTTAGGTTTTGTAATGACCCAACCACTCCCACTAGAGGTTCCCAGAGGCTTTGGGGCAGAGATGCACTATAAGTAATTATTGTTTTGGTACAGGTGTGGGAATTTTGCAAACTCAATTTTATAGTCACTTTAAAGAAATTACATCAATATTGAAATCTAGCCAGTTTCAAAAACTAGTTAAAAGTAGTTCCAGAAGCTACAGCTCCTCTGCAGTCCCTCTGCCAGCTTCCATGGTTTGATAATGTCCTGTTTTGAAAAAAATATGTTTCTCTCCTGTGTCGATATGTGAAAGACCCACCTAGTGAGAGGAGGAATGCTGGAGCAGATGGCACACACAGTGCTGCCAAATGTAGACTGAAAAAACAGAAACGTGTTACTGTCATCTCCAGTATCGTCCTCTTGAGTGGTAGTTGCTAACCATTTGGAGACAGAAGTGTAGTTGCTTATAGCAGACAAACCTCTCTGTAAGGATGGTGGGTTACTCCTCTCATATTGCAGCGTACATTGGTACTGATGTGTTAACTAAGACGCCAACCTTTAACATAGAAGTATGAACAGGAGATCCAACAGGTTTGGTCAGAAAAATGTAAACAGAGGTGTTCTGAGGCCTCATTCTGAACCAGTGGGCATCTGTATCTTTGCTGATGTCATATCTGCCCCTGAAAAAAAATTCTCAAAAATAACAGTGTCAGGCAAATTTGACTGGCCAACTCTCAGACATTTCCAGAAGTGTGTCAGATGCACTGGCTCAAAGGATTTAGGAGAAATAACTGGGCTTAACCCAGGTCCCATCATTTCAGCCTGTTTTCTGTGTTGTCTGTATAGGAATGTATCCTGTGCATTGTCTTCTGGCATGTTCACCATCCCTTTGGTGTTTATACAGATTCCAGCCAGAGCTGTACTCCAGTTCAGCAATGGAAGTATTCCATAGACCTGGACTCCACTAAGAGCCTCTGAGTGTAACCCGAGCCCCACTGCTGCCAACAGGAGCTTTGCCATTGACTTCAGTGGGACCAGACTTTCACCCTAAATCAAATCTGAGATTGTGTTAATCTGCTCTTCACTTTCAGTTTTGGCTGTTCCATAGGTGCAGGGCTCTTTACTGGAAACTCCCTGTGCACTTTGTGAGGTTATTCACCCTCCGCATTTAGCTGAAGACAGCAGTTTCAGAATGCAGAGCCACAGTGAAGACAGCAGTTAGATTACTGAAGTGGTCAGATTGTCAGGTTTGTGCAGAATATTCCTCCCCTCAGCATTATTCTGGTTCCAGAAAATGAGTTTCATAAGGCTGCCCAATCCTCTCTGCTTCCTTATGCAGATATTAGCCAGTATGCCACATTAAAGCCAAACCTGGACTGAGGGGAGAGCAGCACACCTGTGGCTTTCTAAACATGGAGCTCCTGTCTTTTGGTCTCTTTTGGATTCTGGGGGAGCGGACAGGGAGGAACCAGACAGCAGCTTCTCTGGATCTCCAAGGGCACATCTGCTCCAGAACTAATACTGGTTGAACCAGTAGCAAATCCCACTGTGCATCTATAATACCCACCCCTTGCAGGCTGCTTTTGGGGGAGTTATGCTTCCATGGCAGAAAGACGGGCCTTGCTTTGCCCTGTCCTGTTTCAGGTCATTTTATATATGCTCCTTCCCTCTGCAGGTAACATGAGGGAGCTAACCTAGAGTAACAGCCTAGTCCTTCCGCTTTCCCGTCTGTGCCCCAAAATAATTGGTAGAAAACTCCTCAGTAGGAACTCCTGTAGTATCCTTCATGCTCGTTAGGGTTTTCCCTATACGGAAGAAATGTGGCCCAGACTTTCCAGATACACCTTTTCCATGAGTGGAAGAGCCAATATTTAACAATAACAGAAAATGCCCCCACCTGCTGGCTAGACTGTGTGTGTGTGTGTGTGTGTGTGTGTGCTGCACATTAACACAGCTGAGACTCAAACTAGGACCCTTGTGATCTGATGGTGGCAGCTTTCCTTTGCGAGTCAGAAAGAAATCCCCTAATGGACAAGG
Organism: Lepidochelys kempii; assembly: GCF_965140285.1. Taxonomy (NCBI): domain Eukaryota; kingdom Metazoa; phylum Chordata; order Testudines; family Cheloniidae; genus Lepidochelys; species Lepidochelys kempii. The sequence goes on from NC_136382.1 coordinate 160,887,683, forward strand.
CAGAATGGGCTGGGCTAAGATCCATGTAGTGATTATTTGATAACTACAGGAACAAGAGATCCATACAATAACTTATTTGAAGCAGAAGCCTGCAGAATAGATGGGTTAAAAGCAAAGAAGACCAGTGGAAACACCCTAGCAGGGTGCTATGGGAAGGCCTTGGGACTGATTCAAAATGAAATAAAGGCACAAAGAGAAAGAGATTCCATGAGAATATGCTTCAGGTACCTTGGGCGGATTCAGTTCTTCCCTCTTGCCTCTGCACTTCATGGTGCATGAATTAGCTCTGCTTGCAGCAGTGATTCTTGTCTGCCATGGATGAGCCTTTCTTTGTGCTCAGATGAATTTCCTCCATCTTTCTAGATTTGCTTTTTCCTTCCCCTCTGCTTTTTTCTTCTTCTTAGTCTTTCCTCTTTGCTTTCTCTATCCCCTCTTCACACTGTTACTTCTCTTTCTCAGACAAGATGCTGGGATGTGAAATTAGTTTGTTGATATCAGGTCATTTCTAGAGGCAGAGTTTCCCCATCACAGCACCTCATTGACATTCTCAGAAGAGAAGACTGATAGGTCATGGGGACTGAATGACCCACTACCCAAAGAAATGCACCATGGAGATCATGGTTGAAGCACAGTGAGGGTTGCTTGTGTTACGGCAGCCCATGCTTTATCAGGTCTGACGCTGTCAGTCCCCAGGCCCATCAATGCATGTGAACATATACACACAAAGAAGTATTGGCCAAGATTTTCAGAGTGAACAGTGCTTTTGGGTGCCCAACGTGAGACCCTTTTAAAGGGGTTGATCTTCAGAAATCTGCAAATCAGCCTTGAAAAGCTTGGCCACTGGACACAGCAGAACAGTCCATCCAGCTATATCCTATTGCTGCTTGGTTTGTTTCTTAATAGAAGAATAATTGTGCTTTTATTACAACAAGCAGCTGAGAATTTGCTAGTTACTATGTTGTTACGTTTACATCCAACTTTTGCCAAAACAAGACTAGGTTAGTTTTCTACTGCTCCTTGCCCTCAGCCTCTGGCTTCTGAGAGTCCAGTGCTGGATGAATGCCACTCGTAACTCTGTGTCTCAGAACCGCACCTGTTCTCTCTAGAGTATTTACACTTCTCACCTTTGTCCTTGTGTTATCTCTCTGGCAGCACATTTTCCCATCTTGATCTTGCTGCTATCTGATATTTTAGTGGGAATGCTATGTCAACTGATGTATTTTTTTATAACCATATAATTACTGCCTCTCAACAAGGTGCTTGGGGCAAAAGGTCTTTCTTAGAACATTGGGATGGTGCAACAGTAAAGAATTTCAGAGTTAGCATTCCAAAGGGCTGGGCAGTTTCTATTACAAATACATTTCACTGGTGGTTTGTGGTATGGGCGGGTCTCTCTTTTATGGGGTGGGGAAAGAATTGCTGAGCAAAGCTGTGCTGTTCTGCATCCACACCACTAGGACACACCTTGATACCACAAGAAATACCATTAACGGAATAGATTTGTTTAGTCTGTAGATCTGATAATACCTGCAATTTTAAATCCAGTTTTTATAGGAAACAGAACTGCTACAGTCTATGGCTCCACTAGGAGGAAACCAAACGGGCTGAGTGCCATTCTCCACTGACCATGTGCTGCTCTATACTGTGTCACTGACACTACTTGTTTAATAAATGGAGTGTTACAATTCCCAGTGAAATTGTTCATTTACATTATAGTCTATGGCTGAATTGCCCTCCCCATTCTATGATTCCTTCTAGATCCTTTTTCCTGTGCTGCCTGTTTAAATCTTGCATCAGAAGTTCACTGCACCTTCATCAACAAATATGCTATGAAGGATTCTTCAGGCCAGTCCTACAAGGTGCTGAACGCCTTCAACTCCCATTGGTTTCTCAGCATCTCTAAGGAGGGCCCTGAAATTGTTACTTCATTTAAAAAAAACTAAACTGCACATTAGACATTGAGATTGAGCCTGATCTTCTTCCTATTCTTTTTCATGTGTTGTTTAATTTTAAATTTAAAAATTAATATCAACACATTCAAGAAGTAGCTAAGGAAGCCAACTTTAAAGCAGATCAGACTCATGGTCAAAATTAGAGCCCAGAAAGAAAGTCACTCGTTAAGAAGAGTCAATACTAGCCCATAACTACTGAAATCTGAAAGCTTAATGCAAGCTGTATCCCTACATTAATTGCTAGTGTTTATAAGTGCTTTTGCTGGAAAGATACAACTTCTGCAATATAGTTACATATTTATACTCTGTACAATAGATCTGTACGCTTACAAAGGTGGGCCTGTGTCTTTGGCCACCAGTCAGAAGGGAGCTGTGTGTAATATTCACAAGTGCAATACTAATAAAACACATTTGTGAACTTTGACATTTGGTGAATTTTTTTTCTTTTACAGAATAACAAGAATGACATAGAGCTTAGAGGAAAATGAGTCAAGGCATTAGTAGTGTCAGAGAGAGAGGGTGGAAATAAGAGCAACTGTGTGGAGGGTGGTAGGTATGTTTTGAAGGATGTTAAAGAGGTTCTGTCAATTTGGATTTTTTTTAACTACATAATTTTAAAAGCTGGGTTTATGATAGAGCACACTTTAAACGGCTTGTTTAGTTTCTTTAAAAGAAATTACTTGATTCATCTGCATCCCTGCAGATCCGTATCACTTACAACAATCTTTGTTACATTGGTGTTAAAGTTGCTGCCATACAACCGTGCCTTCTGTTCCCTATATCATTCTGGAACATGGAACTTCTAAATCCCAAACCAAACAAGCTAAGGTCCCACATATTCTGAAAATAATATTTAGTTACATAAGAACAAAAGAACGGCCATACTGAGTCAGACCAATGGTCCATCTAGCCCAGTATCCTGTCTTCCGACAGTGGCCAATGCAAGGTGCTTCAGAGGGAATGAACAGAACAGATAATCCTCAAGTGATCCATCCCCTGTCACCCATTCCCAGCTTCTGGCAAACAGAGGCTAGGGACACCATCCCTGTCCATCCTGGCTAATAGCCATTGATGGACCTATCCTCCATGAACTTCTCCAGTTCTTTTTGGAACCCTGTTGTAGTCTTGGTCTTCACAACATCCTCTAGCAAAGAGTTCGACAGGCTGACTGTGAGTTGTATGAAGAAATACTTCCTTTTGTTTGTTTTAAACATGCTGCTTATTAATTTCATTTGGTGACCCCTAGTTCTTATGAGAAGGAGTTAATAATGTTTCCTTATTTACTTTCTCCACACAGGTCATGATTTTATAGACCTCTATCTTATTCCTCCATAGTCTCTTTTCCAAGCTGAAAAGTCCCAGTCTTATTAATCTTTTGCACTGGTTTTACACTATTGCAGCTCACATGCACTGGGGTTTGCACTGTGTAGCAACATCAGTGGAAAAATTTCAGTGTAGACAGACCTTAAGGGTCTTTTGCCAGGAGAGAAAAATGGGCTGAGAGTGACACCACCAATGTGTTTGCCCCACTCCCACCTTCCCCTCTGTGCACTCCTCTGACTGCGGCCTCTTCTCTTTCAGCTTTGCTGCTGCAATTAGTTGTAATCCACCCTTGTACAGAGTAGTTGCATGAGGCAGGGAGGGCAACTAAGCATCAACATCACAATGAAAGCGACTATACTCAAGCTCTCAAATGCACACAGTAAAGAAACAAGTAGCCACCCAGATCGTTAATTTAGTAATAGCAGGCACATAATTTTCAGGCAAATATGATTTCCAAGTTGATGCTGACTTTTAAAATGATAGTAGTTATCTGTCCAGCGGAACTTGGGCTCCATGGTATCTCTCATGACCCCAGTCAAGCCTCTACAAGGCAACAGGAGGAAATTGAACAGATGTGAGCAGTGTTTGTGGGGCTTAGACTCATTGCACAAAGGGTATGTCTACACTGCAATAAATCACCCATGGCTGACCCATGTCAGGCTCGGGCTGTGGGGCTATAAAATTGTAGTGTAGACAGTCTGGGTTTGGGCTGGAGCCTGGGCTTTGGGACCCTCCTCCCCCCCCAAGGACATCTACGCTACAGTTTTATAGCCTTGCAGCACAAGTCAGCTGACATGGACCCGCCGTGGGTGTTTTATTGCGGTGTAAATATACCCAAAATCTGCCGAGACTGGCAGCAAGCCCCAGACAAAGTCGACCTCACTCTACAGTGTAGGGCAGTTGCTGGAGCATGCTCCAGTCTGGCTCCTTGGAAGCCATCACTTGGGGGCAAAGTTTACAACAGCTTCCAGGCTACTCTAAACTCAGATGTAAGACTGGCTCCAGGATCAGAGAAACGACCTCCTTGGTGCCCCAGCCCACCCCCACATCCTGTTCCCAGCAGAGATCTGGACCACCATCTTCATTTTACAGTCTCATGAGCTCTTGCTCTAAGTATACCTGATCACTGATCGCTCACTAAAATATCAGAACCTCCGGAAGGGAGAGGGTTGGTGTTTGCAAAGGTGGTGCTTAGGGGAGGGATCAAATGGACACTGGATGGCATGGAAGGAAGTGAAGCCCCAGAAGGGAGAGGGCTGAATACAGAAGCCACAAAAGTGGACATGAGGCAGTGCTGTCCTTCCCGCTGAACTTTTGCGTGCAAATCCCGCTTGCTTATGGATGGAAATGTGGTTTGGCAGCTACACAAGGGAACTGGCAGCCAGGACTCCAAGCTTCTATTCTGAACTTTGCCAATGTGATCCTTGGCAAGTCCCTGTGCCTCAGTTTCCTCAGCTTTAAAACTGGGATAATGATACTTAAGTCACTGCAGTGTTATGAGGCTTCATTAATTAGAATTTGTAAAGCACTAGATAAAAAAGAGGAACTGATGTGCCAAATGTGACCAGCTTTGCAATTTTTATACTTTGCCATTTCATACATGTACAAAATGTTACTGCTAAAGTACAGCATCTCCTCCACTATTTCCACACTTGAGGAAGTTGTCAGAGTGAAGCAATACAGCCTTACCAGTGGGCTGTTTTTCATTATTACAGCTCTCCTCAGTGACCCGTGAGGCACAAGGCTGTCTTGAAGGTGCTGAGTTTAAGCCACAATTGCACTGGAGTTCAGCATGTGCCAGTGTGTACAATTTATAATTTGTTTCACAGGGCATTTCTTTTGGTGTTACGGGCAGGTTGGCTTTGATCTTCATCCTTCCTTTTATTTGCACGCTGCTAATGTCACTAGCTTGCTTATTGATACTACATAAAATGGGAGATTCAGGGAGATGCAATGTTCAGGGACCAACAGGTCAGTCTCGCAAACTGCTAGACACACCAATATGATGAAAGCTGTTACAGGCAGATTTAATAAAGGTTAATCAAGCTTGTATGTTGTTTAGAGTAGTTTAAAAATAGATATAAGCCTGAGCCTCCAACTTTTAATCACAGGAGTAATTCCACGGAGACCATTTTAAATTGAGAGTATTGGGCCCTCCAACATTAATCCTTATCATTTCCCTCCCTCTTTCTTAGTCATAATGATAGTCTTTAAAGCATGATGACTAAATTCTGAGCCAGGATCTGATGGTAACTCAAGTAGCTGAAACTTTGGTCAACCAGTTGCTGCTTCAGTTTTCCATAATCATAATGTAGGTATTTGCAAGTCAAAATAAAACATGTTGAATTATTCCAGTATCCAGTGCTGGGAGCTCCAAGTCTGATGGAATGTTGTACTTTTTGATCAGTGAGGTCATTTGGTTTAATCAGCCTGCACTGTCCGACTGTCGTAACTTTTCTGTTCCCTTTGTTCATATTGCCATTGAGCCAGATAAATCCCCAGTGTAACTTCATTGTGCTGTGGTTGCAAGATTTTTGACGAAATAAGAATGAGAAAATACATTCCTTGCAGTTTTGGATTTGATTCAGAACAAAGCTCACAGAAACCCATTTGGAGCTGAATCTAAGCCATCTGAAATTGGAGGATCATCTTTGGGCTCACCTCTACTTTCTAAGGGAAGAAAAGATGTCCAAGCGCATACTGTAATTTCTTTTTTGTCACTCCATCATTTTGGTCAACAAACTGTTCAGTGTGTAGCTTTAATAAAAGCTTTCCAAAAAGCAGTGAAGGATATCCAGGAGTAAGTATTTTAAAATACTTCACAAAGAGGCAAGGAGAGGTCAAGTAACTTGTTCAAAGCCATAGATCAAGTCTGTGGCAAAGCGCAGCATAGAAACCAGGTGTGCCAATGCACAGTCCCCAATTATTGCAACTAGCTCACAGTGCGTCTCCTACGCAGTGTAGCAGTTAGTAGTTTCTCCTTTGTGGCATGTTTATACAATCACATTATTAGGATGGGGTGCTTCTATTATACCTTGATATGCTGGTACCCGTGTACTGAAAGCACTGTTATGTATGTATTTTAAAGATGGAGCTGCTTAATAATTATAAAGTTTTTATTCAGCAGAGGCTTTTCAGCTGTAATAATAGTTTGTGTGGCTGCTGAATATCTTCTGTTTATTGTTCAGCGACAACCTGATATCTTTGATTTATATATGGCAGGTTTACACACACACAACCCACAAAGGCTTCAGATTGAATGTGCTGTCATAATCTGGGAAAGGCTTTTATAAAAATCACTTCTGTCAATTAGAGTTCCTTTGCTAGACATTGGAAACTGATCATGCAACTGGAGACTCACGCTCTTCTTTCCTTTCTGAGTCAGAACTCTGTGTCCTGTACAGGATGTTGCTTAATGCTGTCTTGTAGGGGGAAAAAAAGTCCAGCTATAACTGATATTTGCAACAGCACCTGATGCAGAAGGCTGTACTCAAAGGCAAACGTTGACATTTTAAAAATCTCTCCTTTTGCAATGACAAATTAGCTCTCGCCTTTGCTCAGGTCCTCATCACCAGGTGATTTATGATCAGAATCACATCAGCCTGAACAAGTCAGCCTTGTTTGTTAGCCTTCACCAAGTAAGTAAATAAAAGTAATAATTTACATGTATTATAGCACTTTTTATCTCTGGGTCTGAAAGAAATATAGAAAGGTTGATTATTTGGAAGCGATTGTTGGCCAGAACCTTAAGCTAATGTAAATCAATGTAGCTTCGTTGACATGGCAGTCTTGTACTTAGAGGTGATATTCATAGCGCAGCAAGCCCCATAGTAGGTGAGCCGCCCTGGATTTAAAATCACCACTTGCTGACAACCCTGGTGAGAGCCTGAGGGCAGGGAAGTTGGGGATAGTTGACGGTGTGAGGGAGTGTGCTGGGAAGTGTAATGTGCATATAGCTACAACAAAACTAAGTGCTGGGAAGTGTGTGTGGGGTGTGTGTGTGTGTGCTATCGCTCCTATTTTGCCTTACTGCCTGCTCCCCCTGGCTTGTATACATCTCCAAGGCCTCCTAAGGGCTGTCACTGCCTGCCCCTGCCTCCTGCCTGGCCTGTGGATCAGTGGGACCTCCCTTAGTCTCTGCTGCTGTCTACTCTCTCCTGGCTGAGGCTGCATGTCCTGAATCTGTGTGCATATGTGTAAGACCAGGTCTACACTACAAACCTTTGACGGCATAGGTATGTAAGGAATGTGATTCCCTGACTGACATACCTGTGCCAGCCAAAGCCTCTAACATCGACACACCAGTTTATACTGTCAAAATTGTGCTTTTAGCAGTATAACTGCAGTTTTGCCAGTATAAACTGCATCAACAGGAGCATCACTTGGCTGGTTTAAGCTTGTCTGAGTGTGTAAATGTAAGTAATTTAGTGATTATGGGAGGGTCAACAGTGGGCCACGGATAAACCTGAACTGGCCCTGCTCCCATCCGCTCTTACCTACGATTTTCTTAGACCAGGAATAAATTCCACAGGAGCAGAAACCATATTCCATCTGCTAATCCTAATGATCTATTAATTAATCAGTAACTAATCTAAATCATGCCAGTGCTCTGAAATAGCACAGGCTGCCAACTGAACCAAACCCACATTTCACGGCTACACATGTACTGCTAGTTTTCGCTATTTCTGATCTGAAATATTTTGTGTTCACATAAACTCACCCAATTCTCTTGGACCTCATATTCCCCCAGTGTGAAACTACCCTGGGGGTGGGGGGAGAGGGAGAATTAGCAGCAGGATCAAAAACTAAGGTAGCAGAAATTATCAAAGGCAAGCCTCTGATAAAAAGAAGACACTGCAGGAGTCATTGAAGATACTTTTCTGCTGAACATTTACGCTGAACAATCTGGAGTATTTTCAACAAACCAGCTGGTATCCTAGTGTGACAAGACAGGTGAGGTAATATTGTTTATTGGCCCAACTTCTGTAGGGGGAAGAGACTAGCTCTTGCTCCACAGAGCTCTTGCTCTGTGTTGGTCCAGTAAAAGATATTACCGTATGGTCCGCACTCGCCTTGTCTCGCTTTAATATCCTGGCACCAACAGAGCTACACCACTGCAAACAACAGGCGCTATTGTACCCAGATGTATACATTGACACGGCTGAGTCACCAAATATTTGCAGTGATATCTGGCTTGTAACCAAGATTGAGAGAGCTACACAATGGCCACACTTTTCAAAAGTGTCTACTAATTTTGCGTGCCCTAGTTAAACTGACACCGCTCCCCCGCCCCCAAAAGGAGACCCCTAAAATTAAGGGACACTTGAAAAGGCAGGGGTTAAACGGCTCTAACCCAGGCAGGGGTTAAACGGCTCTAACCCTGGCAGGCTCTAGGGCACCGATCGGCCTAGGAGCCACTCCCCCTAGCTCAGCCGCCTGTTCTAAGGGGGGGCGCCATGTCCTTGTAGCCCTGTCAGCCCCGGGATCTTAGCCAGCCAAAGCGAGGGAGACAGCTTTGGCGCCACACAGAGGCGACTCTTCGCTAGCAAGCGTGTCCCGCACCACCCGACCCTGGGCCAGCAAAGGCTAGTCCCGCGCCCGCCTTGTCTCGCTCCTAGGACTGGGGCTCTTTCCCGGGGGCTCGGTTGGCTGAGCTGCCCGCGGAGCAGGACCCGGGCGGAGGTAAGCGGGAGGGAGGCGCTGGACGCCCCGGGCCTCACGGGCAGGAGGGGATGGGCGCGGGGACGCCTGAGCTCTGTGCCCGCCCTGCGGCGGACTCCCCGCCGGCGAGCGGCTGCGCCCCGCGCGAATGCTCCCGCTGGGCGCGGCGCGGCGCAGGGGCTGGGGCGGGGCGGCTCTGAGTCCACCGGGGAGCGAGGGGGCTCCCCGCGCTCTTGCAGCATCGTTACTCCCGTGCCAGGTGTTGGCCCCGCTGGGCACTACCGGGCCTGGCAGGCGGACAGCTGGAGCCTGATGCAGCTGGTCTGAGTGCCAGCTCCGGTCTCTGGGCAGGTGCAGGTTCAGCTGGGCTCTGGCTGAAGCTGACAGCGTCCTGGGAAGTCAAAGGAACATATTTGGGCCACATATTTGGGCCATATTTCCAGCCACAGCACCTTTAAAAGAGGCAGGCGGAGATTTTTCAAACGCAGGTTCTGTCTGGACAGATTTGTTCACCTGACCTCAAGGGTCAACCCCTGTTGCCAGGGGAGCGGAGGGAGCCTAACACTACTTGCTTTTGGAAATTCCAGCAGAATTATTTAGTCCGATTTAAATTTAAAAAATCAGATTTTTAATTTTTTTTTAAAAAAATGATTGATTTTTATCCACCCTGGCATCTGGGCATGGAAGAATTTTGGGCACTCTGCTAGCTCTTTACTAAATAATGCTTGTACATTGCTTTGAAAAATGTAATCACTCCTTCCACCACCAATGTAAATATTATTAGCCACCTTTTACAGAGGAGCAAACCCAAACCCAGAGTGCCAGTCCTAGAAATTAAACCCAGGCGTTCCTATGTCTTAGTCCTGCTCTTATTCTACCATACTGCCTTTTTAAATCTTTGTTTGTTTATCCCATTTTTAATCTAGTAAATAAAGCCAATTAGAATATATGGTTTAGCTAAGAAAGGCATGGCAAACCGTTATTCACATTATAAACACTGAGGGAAGCATTCTTAAAAGCTCTCAGCATTGGTCAAACCCTGCTTCCACTGACACCAATGATAAATCTCCCATTAATTTTAATGGGAATAGTTAACCCATCACTTCATGCTTTCAAAAATTCCACTCTTAATTTACTTTTTCTTTATTTACAGACTGGGAACGGTTAGGTGAACCTTCCTCCTCTCTGCCCCTACTCCTGGGAATGCTGGGGCTTCATATAAGATGGAATCTGGTTTGAAACCAGCTCAGGTATGAGCATTACTGAGAGGAGTCCAAACTAAAATTTTTCAGCCATTGATTAACCTTTAATTGGATTAAAGATGATATCTAATTGACCTTCACTATTGGCTCCCTTTCATATGCAAAGCTGCCTTTCATCCTGGTTATTCAACTATCATCTACAGCACCTGCCTGTTATAGTAAAAGCAAGTAAGTTACATGTACATAAACAACTGATACTATAAATTCTGTAGATAATGGGGATTGGGAAGATTTCAAATCTAGACAAAAGCCTCATTGTTTTAGTAAATTGATTATGATGTTTAGTGGAAGCTAGAAAGTATAATGAATAGGGAATGAAACATGCAGATAATCCTGAGAAGCTTGTCTATCAACTCACTGGGGAGATAATTCAGGGGAATGCATACCTTTAATTCTAGGAGTTTAATTTTCAGTTATATATTAATTACAGCCTCCAACTGCACATTTTTATTTGATGAAGAAACTATAATAAACTTATTTTTATAGACAGCCATTTTCCAAGAAATCATTGCTGAGGTGTAAGTGGAGGATTTGATGTCAAAAAGATTTATTGATGCAAAGTCATCTTCAGGGTACCTTGGCTATCTCTGAGGCAGAAACTGTTGAAACTGAGTTTTCTGTATGCAGTCTTATTCAAGGGCTGAGAAAAGAGCTAGGGAGGTTATCTGGTGCTGGCTCTTTGCTTTAGAGAAGGGGTTTTCAAACTGGGGGTCGGGACCCCTCAGGGGGTCACGAGATAATTATGTGGGAGGTCGCAGGCTGTCAGCCTCCACCTCAAACCCCACTTTGCCTTCAGCATTTATAATGGTGTTAAATATGTAAAGAATTGTTTTTAATTTTAAAGGGGGGTCGTACACAGAGGCTTGCTATGTGAATGGGGTCACCAATATAAAAGTTTGAGAACCACTGCTTTAGAGAACAACTACATGAGGGACAGGCTCAAGTGGTCATAAGTGGATGATAAACAATAACAGTCTGTCTCCAGTGGATGCAGGCATAGCCTGTAAAAAGGAATTTATGTCAACATCAGTAAGTGTTCAGGCAATATTGCTCTGAAAGAGAATTAGTTGGTTTTGAGGATAGGCTCAGTTAGAATGGCTTTGCGGGGTAGTACTGGTTCTCAATTAACTCAGGTTAAAGCAGAAACATACATGTGAGTCCTCTGGGCATGCCCTGTGTTGTGGCAGGAGAAGAGTGCAATGTGCTTCACCTAGCCCAGCCAGATAGCTTCCAGCTGCTGGAGTGAGTACTGGGGAGCCTCCTGCAGCCACCACCACCTCCCCAAAGTCAGAACGTTTCCCTAAAATGTCTCATCTTGGTTGAGGGCAGCAGTTTTGACAAAGGCTTAAGGTTTGGCCAGGGTTTTCTGTGAACTGCCTAGAATCTAGTGGCCCTGTTTGTAATTTGGTGCAAGACTTGGGAACCTGTAGAAAATTGGCTACTCCCCAAGCCTATTGCGCTCCTTCATTTCTTTTGTTTGGCATCTTCCTTATATCGGCTAGTTGAATTTCTTGCAGTGAGTCTATACTGCCACAAATATCTTTTTATACCATGTGAGTTGACTTCCTTTTGCAGAGGGTGAGTAGAGATACATGTTTATCTGTCTCTGTAGTTAAGATTTATAAACTGATTGGCTTAAAAATAATCAATTTTTTAAAAATAAGACCTTTCGGGTCTTCTTATTTGAATTGTAAAGTTGGAACCTTTGGGTGGGGGGATGTCCCAGTTCTTCAAGTGCTGGTCCCTGTGTGTATCCCATACGTGGCTATGCATGTGCATCGTGCGCCCGAGTCTAGAAATTCTTCAGAGCAGTATCCATTGACCCGCACATGTGCAGTAGTTTCACTCGTGCTCTTGACCGAAGGTATACAAAGCAGTGCAGGTCGATGCCTCTCCAGTTCCTTCTTTCCGCTGCATGGCCTGAGTCGGAATTGTGTCCTTCTGTGCATAACCTGTAAACTCAACTCTTTGTAAATAGCTTTATATCTAGTTTAGGAGGTTTAGTTAGCATAAATTTATAGTTAGCATAGGATAAGTCCCCCTTACCCCTTATTTGGGGGACAATCCTCCCCAGTCCCAGGACTATGCCCAGAGTCCCAGGATTCAAGAATTGTCTCCTGCTCTTGCTCCTTCTCCATCAGTGACGGGCATCAACGGTGCCTGTATTGCCTGGGTGAAGCACGTATATCTGCAAAGTGCTGTATCTGCTGATCTTTTCCACCCAGCGAGGCATGAGAGCTCTGTCTTAGGAAGTTTCCGATGGAGGAGGCTATAAGGCCTCACTCCAACCCTGGGAATCACCCCTGTATAGCGGTATCAGCTGACTAACAGCGGCCCTCCAAGCATGGGCCTCGGAGCAGGGCCGTTACCACCAAAGCCCAAAGACTCCTCCTACAGGGCTTCCCATGAGAGTAAGGGGAACTCTCATGGGCACAAGGATAGATCCCCACAGAGGACTGTTCATAAGAAATGCATTTCCTCCCTGAGCCGGTCCAGGTCAGGTGAGATGTCACAGATGGAACCCACAGAACATGCTACACCAAAGACCACCCAAGGTTGGAGGCATGAAAAAAACGGGATTGAGATAGTTCAGATAGTTACAGTTGGACCAAAGTGAAAAGACAGATACTTGCCAGTCCATCAATGAATGCAAGTCCAGACCCATCAACAGTGCAGAGCCATTTATCCAAAGACTGAACAATAGCAACAGATGAGCCAGGTTCTTCAGGCATCCCAGCTGGAATTCACTGGACTCTTGGCCCTACAGAGACCTTGATAACCCCGAAGGATATATTTGTCCATTATCCACTGTCTCTGCTCTTCTTGGGCTTTGCCCTCCTGAGTGACATCCTTAAGCCTGGAGGAGGAATTGTGCCACCGCTACCAGTGGAATTGGAATCGGAAGAGCTAGAGGAGATGGAGGCATGAGTATCTCAGAGAAAGCACAGGAGTCCTGACAGGCACTCAAGAGGCTACCTACCAGCACTCTGGATATGAACCCCCAGAGAGACCTGTTACAGATTGGGACCACCAAGGCTGATGGACCTAGGGTGACCAGACAGCAAGTGTGAAAAATCGGGATGGGGGTGGGGGGTAATAGGAGCCTATATAAGAAAAAGCCCCAAATGTCAGCCCCCTATAAAATTGGGACATCTGGTCACCCTAGATGGACCCCTCCTTCTGGCCTTATTGGGGCCCTTGGGACCTTATGGCAGACACCCAGACCCCTCTCAGGTGTCATACCACTCCTCTCCCTCTCGGCAGCTGGCTCCGTTGGTGTGTGAGGAGGAAGAGCCGGAACTGGTTCCAACAGTACCAGCAGTTCTGACGGCGACTTCCTTATCATCCCTGGACGATGCTGTCACTCCTTTGTTGTCCTCTCTGCCGGATAACCATCAGAAATACCAGGAGCTATTGCAAAGGGTTGCTAGTGATCTACAGATCCCATTGGAATTGGTCCAGGACCCTCAACACTGGCTCTTGGACATTTTACAACCACAAGACCCAACAAGAATAGCTCTTCCAATTAATGAGGCTATATTAGATCTGGACAGAGTAGTTTGGCGCATACCTGCATCTTGTGCTCCTATGCCAAAAAGATGCTACTTTGTTCCTGCCAATGGAGCTGACTTTATATTTTCCCATACTACCCCTAACTTGCTGTTGATACAGGTAGACATGGAAAGAACTAGGTCACAGAAATCCATTCTGGCAGAGTAGGGCCCAAAGAGACTAGACCTTCTAGGTAGGAAGGTCTTCTCTGTAGGTCTGGAGTTTCGTATAGCTAATTACCAAGCCTTATTAGCAAAATACGATTTCAGCACTGAGGAGACTATAGGAGCATCTCCCAACCGTCTCCCACGAGTTCCTAGTTTAAAACTCTTTTAATCAGTTGTGCCAGCCTCCATCCCAGAAGTCTATTTCCCTCCCTCCTCAGGTAGAGTCCATCTCATGAGAACAGTCCTCTGTCTGTGAATACTTCCCAGTGGTCAAACATCCCAAAGCTTTCCTTATAGCACCACTGCCTGAGCCATCTATTGATCATCATAATCTTGTTGCCTTCATTCTTCTCCTAAGGACAGGCAGAATCCCACTGAAGATCACCTGAGCCTCCATTTCCTTAAGCATCTTCCCTAGTCTGGCATAGTTTCCCATGATGCATTTCAGCGAGAATCTCGCTGTGTCATTTGTTCCAACATAAAGGGCAATCAATGGATTCTTTCCTGCTCCCATTAGGATCCTCTTCAGCCTCAGGTCCACATCTGCTATTTTAGCTCCTGTCAGACAGCACACCCTTCTGTTCTCCAGATCAGCTCTGGTGACAGGCCTGTCTGTTCTTCTTAGTAGGAATTCACCAGTCATGTAGACCTGCCTCTTCCTGGTGTAATTCTCCAGGTTTCCTCCTGTTCTTTCTGACTACAAGTCCTCTTGTCTTTTTTCTTATTTGCAATCTCTGCAAGTTCACCTGCATACTCCTGGGACTCTGAACTTTTCCCATCTTTGACGCTTCCACTCTTCTTGTAAGCTTAGGCATTCTTCTCTTCTTCCCTGTCCTTCCAGCTTCTGTTATGGCCTGCTGTGCCCCTTCTTCATTTTCCAACTCCGCAAATCTGTTCCTGAGCTCTATTTCTCCTTCAGTAGCTAGTCTTTTTCTCTACCTGGTTCTTATAGTCATGTGCTTCCATTGGCCACTTTTCTCACCCAGCAATCTGTTTCCCCATAGAATTCTTCAGTCCAGCTTGCATCTGCAAGTCTTGATTTTTCCCTTCAGTCTCCTCTTGCCTTCCCTCCATCATCTGTTCAAATCTCCTTTGAAACTCAACCAGAATTTCCACCTGCATCTCTAAACCTCGGATCTTCTCTTCCATCAGCTCTCAGGCAGCACTTCATACAAACGAAGCTACCACAAGGTAAAAACACACCTAGTTTTGTCAGGGAAGACCAGACACTCACTGCTTTGAAGAATTTCCGCACTTGAGTGCGTGGTGCTCATGTGTACCCACGTGTGGAATACAGATGGGGACCACACATCTCGAAGAACCTTGAGTTACAGTAAGTAACCTCTCGTTTCAAGTTTTTCTCTGCAAGCATAAGAAAACAAAATTTAGGGTGGTGGGGTTTTTTACCCTTTTCTGTACTCTCTCAGTATTTCTTAGCCTCACAACTGTGCACCATGCTGTCAGCTCCTTGTGCTCTTTTTCTGTGAGTGATACAAACCTCTGTTCTCTTTGCACTCTTAACTTCTCCCAGACATTGAGAAGATGGGGTTTAAGCACCTCTTCTCTATCAGTCCCCAGCCTTTTTTCTCATCAGGATCTTGCAATCTTTTATTACCTTGAATATCTCTCTTTTGCTGTTTTGCTGTCCTCTCCTAACTGCTTTGCATCGAGTTGCATGAGCCTCCTCAACCCCATTTTTCCTCTTTACCTGTAGAAGTAGATACCTTCCCCCTTGGGTATTAGATGTCACTCTTAGTTCTAGGCGCCGGCCTGCCTATTCCTTTTGCCAGTTCCTTGATGTATAGCATGAACAAGATAAGCACCAAGGAGTGAGTGTTGGTCCTAACATGTCACTTACCTCCTATCTGATCTGTAGCCATTCAATGCTGGTCTTCCCTGACAAAACCAGGTGTGTTTTTTACCTTGTGGTAGCTAATGCACATTAGCTATCCCACTGTAAAAACATAGAGGAGACGGGGCACTTTCATTTTATTGAGGTAAACTAGGCAAAGTCAACCATGGGTGAGGCAGGTGCCTTGTCTCCATTTAGACTTTTACAGCAAATTAGCTGCTGCATGTTGGTTATCTTGCTGTAAAACATCACTTTGTTAAGCAGTGAAGACAAAGCTTTAGCCAATGTTCTCTGGCTTCTGTTACCAAGCCAAGTTGGTTAGGGTTTTTTTTAAGTCAACTCATTTCACCATTATACTTGTGCTTCTTAACTTTTTACGAACTGTAACCTTGACGACAATACTCTATTGAAACTCTACTTGAAGCTCTTGCGTACATTCTTTACATTACTCACCATCTACTCTTCACTGCCTTATCCTCAAAGATTTTAATCAGTTTTGTCAACCCTGACCTCCCTTTTGTAAATAAGGGCTGTCTCTAGCCAGCCTGTAACTGCCCAACTTCTTTCCTGTTACCTTTCTGATCCTTTCAGGTCAGAGTTTAGGTCTTGGCTGCATTTCTAATTAACTTGTGAGAGTACCTAGCGACCCCTCATCTCTGTTCTAAATGCTGCTTTGTTGGAGACATGGTTCAGAATAACTACTAACGTTCTTGATTGTTCAATGACTAGATAAGAAAACATATTTAAAAATACAGACTTTTTCTTGTGGCAATTCCTATTCTAATCAGAGCAATTAAAATTCTTCTCATGTGAGAGCTTTCAAGAAATATTGAGAGTCAACACAGAATTAGTTTGGGCTTGTGAGCCTGGAACAACTGAGCGCTAATCCTGGTTCTGTGGCTTTGGGCAGAGGTAAAATGAGGGTAATACTTGTCTGCACAGGAGTGTTATGGGATCAATTAGTTGCCCTAAAGTGCTTCAAATGAATCACACTGATAGCCCTTTTCAAAAAGGCCAGATTCTCTCTGACTTCACTGCTCCTTTGAGAGACACTAGCAACACAAAGGGGCCGTAAACTAACGCATCTGGTCTGCTGAGAAATTTCCCCACTGTGGCAGAATCCTCAGCTGGACTAACCAGAAGAACCAGCTCCTTCATCCAGTAGAGGGGACATGCCAGTGATGAGAAGGGGCTGGTTTGTGGTTGGAACACTCAGACTATGTTCAAATGGTGGATAACTCATCGGCAGCTGTAAACAGCCGGTATGGCTTAGAGCAGTGGTTCTCCATGTTTTTTGGGCTCAGGACCCAAATGTTTATGGCATGTCGCAACCCAGTAAATAGTCAGGGAGTTGAGGCCCTGGGGTGGTTTCAGGCAGGTCCTGCCCCCCATGGAAGGGTTGGGTCCTGCCCTGCACTCACCCCACAGTGGCAGCTCCTGTGCTGTGGGGCTGGCTGGGGTTGGCTCTCCACTCTGGGCGTTGCACCTCCGGGGTTGCAGCGCTGCTCAGATTTGGCCTCGCCCCCCTGACTGGACTAAAATTGTGTGAGTGGAGTTGTGACCTGGCTCATGGGGTTTCAGTGCCACTCACTCAAATTTGGTCTACCTGGACTTCCATCACAATGGCCGGGCCAAACCTGAGTGGCTCTGGGACCCCCAAGTGGTTGCAGTGTCTGTAGCAGGGCGGCGAGCCCAGCCGGACCTGTGGGACAGGAGCCACAGGAGCTGCCATGGAACTGTTTGAAACATTCTGGTGACCCAATTTTGGGTCCCGACCCAACAGTTGAGAAACCCTGGTTTAGAGCATCCACCAGTCTGGGACCAGCCTGAGAATCAGGGAGCCAGGACCAACCATCTTATGCCTATTCCCAGCTTTTCTGCTGTCCCCAGTTGTAGCAATCAGGCAAGGTACTAACAAACTTCAACAGGACTTTATTTTTAAAGTGAAAACCTCTTTACCAAGCTGCTTCTGCACCCTCAGTAGCTCTCACTCCGCCTCCTCAACTCCCCCCCTCCCCTTCCTGTTTCCTGTCCTTTCAGACTCCCAACAGCCAGTGCTCCGGTTCTAATAATTACAAGCAGCATCTAAACACTACATTCCCTCCTCTCTTAAGAAACTCTCCCAATTAAAATAAACATTGTTGTTCTAACCACAGGAACAAATATGAAACAAGACACTATACTGTTGGCAGAAATATTACACAGAAAACACTGTAGATACTACATAACATAGTCTCTAGTCCAGACAGGTGGTCCTCTGCATCTGACAGGCCATCTCTCAAGCCCCGGTTCCAGTGCAATGTCTTGTTGTGTTGATACTATGGTGAAGTCATCCAATGAAGACTGGGTGTTGGCATAATCTCCTCTTGGTGCATAGGCAGGTGCAAGATAAGAAGCGTTCCATACCCACCCATCAGAAAGTTGATAGGTGTAAGGTCCCTTCTTCTCTATGATTTTAAGAGGAGCTGTGAATTTATGGTCCACTTTGCATAAAATTCCAGGTTTTTGTATTGTAATGAAGGAACAACACTCAAACTTTGGTTCCTTAGCACCCTGCCGCTTGTCTGTGAAAGCCTTATACTTTGCTTGGTTCTGTTCAACTATATTTCTCACATCATCCTCGGCTGGGGCATCAGGTCGTGCATTTAACAATCCAGCAATGTTCAGTTTAGTAGTCATCTGTTTCCCATGCAGTAACTCTGCAGGTGATCTTTGCGTTGTGGCATGTCATGTAGCCCGGTATGCTTGCAAGAAATCAGTAGTGAAGGTTATCCACAATCGCCCTTCCAGTTTAGCCGTTTGCAAACTCTCTTTCAAACTTCTGTTAAACCGTTGGATTTCCCCATTGGCTTGAGGGTAATATAGGGATGACCTTCTGTGTAAAATGTTCCTCTCTGCTAGAAAAGTTTCAAACTCCAGGGAAGAAAATTGATCTCCATTATCTGAAACCAGTTCTTTGGGGTTACCTTCCCTGCTAAAAACTAAAGAGAGGAACTTAATTACTGTAGCAGAAGAGATTTGCGATGTAAACGCTACCTCGGGCCTGTCAAGGTTCCTTCCCCACTCTGAACTCTAGGGTACAGATGTGGGGACCTGCATGAAAACCCCCTAAGCTTATTTTTACCAGCTTAGGTTAAAACTTCCCCAAGGTACAAACTATTTTACCTTTTGCCCTTGGACTTTATTGCTGCCACCACCAAGCGTCTAACAAATATATAACAGGCAAAGAGCCCGCTTGGAAACGTCTTTCCCCCCAAAATCCTCCCAAGCCCTACAACCCCTTTCCTGGGGAAGGCTTGATAAAAATCCTCACCAATTTGCATCGGTGAACACAGGCCCAAACCCTTGGAGCTTAAGAACAATGAAAAAGCAATCAGGTTCTTAAAAGAAGAATTTTAATTGAAGAAATAGTAAAAGAATCACCTCTGTAAAATCAGGATGGTAAATACCTTACAGGGTAATCAGATTCAAAACATAGAGAATCCCTCTAGGCAAAAACTTAAGTTACAAAAAGACACAAAAAAAGGAATCTACATTCCATTCAGCACAGCTTATTTTATCAGCCATTTAAACCAAACCAAATCTAAAGCATATCTAGCTAGATTACTTACTAAGTTCTAAGACTCCATTCCTTTTCTGTTCCCGGCAAAAGCATCACACAGAGAGAGAGAACCTTTGTTTCTCCCCGCTCCAGTTTTGAAAGTATCTTGTCTCCTCATTGGTCATTTTGGTCAGGTGCCAGCGAGGTTATCCTCGTTTCTTAACCCTTTACAGGTGAAAGGGTTTTTCCTCTGGCCAGGAGGGATTTTAAAGGTGTTTACCCTTCCCTTTATATTTATGACAGGGCCATTTACTGAAATAGTCTATTAAAGTAATGGCATAACGGCAGTCACTTGGAGCATTATCAAAGTGTCCTACAATGTCAATCGCCACTTTTTCCCGTGCAGATTCAGGAAGAGGAACAGGCTGTAATGGAGGGGTACATGTCATTGCTGTCTTATCATGCATTTGGCAAGTGACACAGGATTTTATGAGTACTTCAGTTTGAGAGTCCGTCCCTGGCCACCAATACAGATCCCATAGTCATTGTTTGATTCTGACAATTCCTTGATGAGTATCATGTGCCAGGTGTATGAGTTTTGACTGTAATTCTTCTGGCACAAGTGGCCGGTGTGTACCTCATAGCACACAGCCATCAAGCAAAGAAAGTTCATCCTGAACTCTAAAATAAGGCAGCAAAACTGGGTCAAGGTTTTTAGGGTTACTGGGCCATCTCTTTGTCAGAAATTCCCATAGTTTCTGTTGAATTGGACACGCTGAACAAGCAGCTTGAAATTGTTCTTTTGTAACTGCAGTAAGAGTGCTTGTAATAAGCTCAACTACTACATCCTATCCTCCGGTGACCATCTGGTGAAGGCAAAGGCAGGCAAGAAAGGCAATCAGCTACCACATTTTGGTTTCCAGGCTTATATTCCAGTTCATAATTGAAAGAGAGTAATCTTGCAGACCATCTAGCAATACGATATTCTGCTCTTCCCAGTCCTTTCGAGGCGAGCAACGTTGTCAAAGGGCTGTGGTCTGTGCACAACTTGAATATGCGGCCCCACAGGTAAGTTCTCCATTTTTCAGTAGCCCAGACACAAGCAAGTGCTTCTTTTTCAACTGTAGAATATTTCCTCTTAGCATTACTTAGTGTCCTTGAAGCAA
The DNA here is from genome assembly GCF_965140285.1 of Lepidochelys kempii. Lineage (NCBI taxonomy): Eukaryota > Metazoa > Chordata > Testudines > Cheloniidae > Lepidochelys > Lepidochelys kempii. The sequence continues at coordinate 160,908,159 of NC_136382.1, forward strand.
ATGCAACAGTCCTCTCTGTGTTGTCCTCATGAAGTTGTGTGAGGACAGCCCCAAGTCCATAATCAGAAGCATCAGTAGTTACAATTGTGGACAATGCAGGAGTGAATAGTGCAAGTACTGGACTATGTACAATCAAGTCTTTCACTGTTTCGAAACTAGCTTGTGCATCCGTTGTCCACACTAAGGTTGAACTTCTCTGTAGTGATTCTTGTAATGGTTCAATGACAGAAGCATAATCGGGAATGAATTTTGCATACCAGGAGGTAAGACCCAAGAAGGAACATAAGGTTTGCAAATCTGTTGGAGTAGGAGCATTTGAAATTGCCAGGATATGATCTGGATCCGGTTTTAGACCAGCCTGTGAAATTGTATGCCCCAGAAAGGAGAGTTCAGTTTGTCTAAATTTGCTATTGGGCTAGAGGTCTGCTTTGCTCATGCAGTTTAGTATAGACTTCAGGTTATTGTCATGCTCCTCAAAAGTATTTCCAAACATGATAATATCATTGAGATAGCACTGAACTCCATGTTGATTCTTCAGAATCAATGACATCATTTTTTGGAAGGCACTTGGGGCAGATGCGAGAACGTATGGAACATGTTTAAAACAAAATAGTCCCTCATGTGTAATAAATGCTGTGAGGTCTCTGCTATCTTCATGCAACATAACCTGGTAGTATGCAGTCTGCAAATCAAGAGTAGAAAACATCTTTGCTCCATGGAGTTCTGCAAATACTTCTTCTATGTGAGGAGGAGGATGGCTGTCAATCACAATAGCTTTATTTGGCTCCCGTAAGTCCACACAAAGGCGAATGCCTCCACCCTTCTTCTGCATCACTACTATAGTTGAAACCCATTCCAAGGAGTCAATCTCTTCAATAATGTCCTTTTGAACAAGTTTTCTAAGTTCCTCTGAAACAGCTTCCCTGACTGAAAATGGTAAGCACCGTAACTTCTGTCATACAGGCATCACATTATTCCGCATTTTAACTTTATGCAGAAACCCATAAGCACAACTGAGTTTCTCCTCAACCTGTTGGGTCGCAGCTGAAACTGGTGTGTGTACCGCAAGAGTGATTTGCTGAGGAAGATCAATTTGTTCATTAACTACCCTGACATTTAAAGCAGCCAATAAATTTCTGCCAAAGATAGGAGTGCCTTTGTGGACAATGTAGAACTCTGCAGTTACACAGCAATCACCAAAAGTAACTATTGTTGGCAGGCAGCCATGTAGTGGAATATGGTTTTTCAAATAGCACACCAAGAGACGTTTGGGTTCAGTAAGAGGCACATCTTTAAAGTAATGCAAATAGATGGAATCAGGTAGTATAGATACTGTTGAGCCAGTGTTCAACATAAGCTGAATAGATTGTGATTTGCCTGAGGGTTTGGTGGAAATGTTTACAGTGCACTTTATTTGTTCTGGAATATGTGCAATAGTGGTTTTGTCCACGCTTAGCACAGTAACATCTGGTATTGTAACTGCATGCACCTGTTGATTGAACTGGCTGCTGCGACATACTTTAGCAAAATGCCCAATCTTTTTGCAATGATTGCACTGAGCTACTTTTGCTGGGCATCCTGTGTAGCTTGCAAGTTGTTGTGGGGATCCACAGCAAAAGCATGCTTTTACTGTATTTTGAATTTGCTGATTCGGTGGTTTTCCATTAGTTTTCCTCTTGTAATCATTTGTCTGCAGCGATAGTGAACTTTTCTGCAAAGGAGTCGCAGCCTGGACTGTGCCTTCTGTATCCATGCTTATTATTTTGGCTTCAGCTGTAGCTGACTCAATCTGAGTATCAATGGTTATTGCGTTTTCTAGTGTAAGCTGTGGTTCTAGAGGTAAGCGTTCTCTTACACGAAGCATGGTTTTTTTCTCAATGAGCTGGTCTCTAATCATCTCATCTGCCATATTCCCAAAGTCACAAGTTACAATCAGACTCCTCAGGGAAGCAATATACTGCATTATCGTCTCCCCTGTTTTCTGCTCACCCTGGCGAAATCTGCAGCGATTAGCTACTACATTCACTTTGGGCACAAAAAAGTTCTTTAATGCAGTGAGTGCTGTCTCCATATTTATCATCTGCAAGGGGAAAAGTGTAAAATATATGCTACCCTTCTGCTCCAAGGCAGTGGATTAGTAGAGCATGCTTTCTTACTTCAGAAATCTCTATAGCACTGATTGCAAGCAGATAAGTCTCAAACATATGGATCCAGACAGTAAAAGCAATTGGAGGCTCACCTGGGCTTTGCAGAAAGGGTGCAGGTGGGTTCAGAGGCAGAAGATCCATCCTCGTCGCCAAAATGTTGTAGCAACCAGGCAAGGTACTAACAAATTTCAACAGGACTTTGTTTTTAAAGTGGAAACCTCTTTACCAAGCTGCTGCTGCACCCTCAGTAACTCTCACTCCGCCTCCTCAACTTCCACCCCCCCTTCCTGTTTCCTGTCCTTTCAGACTCCCAACAGCCAGTGCTCCCAATTCTAATAATTCCAAACAGCATCTAAACACCACACCAGTGCCCCCTGAATTTCCTGGTGCCCTGCACAGCTGCATGCTGCTCCAGCCCCTGCTCCGCCCCCCCCGCCTCTTCCCCTAGCCCCTTTCGCGCCCTAGCCCCACTCCCAGCATTCACCAGCAGTGTGGCTGAGGCTGGGTCCCTGCACTCCTGCTGCCAGTGAGTGCAGGCCCAGCCCCGCCCATGCTGCACCCCAGCCCCACCCCCACTCCCCCGCGCTCTGCAGCCGGACTGGGCCTGCACTCACCGGCCGCAGGAGTGCAGCGACCCGACCTCAGCCATGCCAGTAGTGAATGCTAGGGGGTGGTTCCCCACGTGGAGGCCTGGGGTCCACCCCCCCTGCTCCTCCCCTGCAGAGACCTGTCCCCCCTCCCCCCGCAAGGGGGCTGCATAGAGCCACAGAATTGCTAGGGATGGCCCTGCTAATGGGGCATTAGCTCTGTCTGACTTTTCCACTGCTATATCTGAAGGACTAGTTGTGGGTGACATCCAGAGTAGCACATTTGAAATAGATACATCTAACTTCAGATACAGAAATGATACAGGCATACAAATTGGATAATTACATTCAGTAAATCATAACCTTTCCAATGATATCTTACATGAGTTATCTTGCATGAAGTAGATCTGTTATGTCATATCCATATCATAAGCATATTTTCATAAAGAATATGGAGTGAAACATCACACCTTCTCCCTGAGTTTACTGCCAGAGGGTTGGTCACTGACCAATGCGGAGGTAGTGTATCTAAAATCCCTTTTCGGCTTTGGCTATTGTTGACCAGAATTTAATGGGTTAGTTTAATGGCTCGCATCTGACCAGAAGATTTATAGGTTATCCAATTCAGGCTACAGAGTTCGAGAACTCAATGAGTTCTATAACGGGAGAGGATTCTCGGGGTGCTTAACAAGAACAAGTACACTGAGAACAATACCAAATTGATAAAACCTTTATTGAAATTAACATAAAAATAAGAAATGCAATGAAACTTATAACTGCAAAACAGTAAAGAATTCCAAAACTCCTGGTGGTACCATTTCTATTATTAACCTTAACCTAACATACTCACACCCTTCCTTGAGGACACGGTAATAGGAGGTGAAGGACCAGCCTCGCTCCTGGCATGCCCGATTACGTGATGGTGCTGGCTTCCCCAATGATTAGGAATGTTGAGTAGTTATACTATACTGCGCAAGCTAAGCTAATAGCATGATAGACAATAGAATAGATAGTCTATAGAGTATAGGAGAACTGAATGGAATGAATGAATGAATGAATCAAAGGAAGAATTTTAGAATAGAGTCGACTCCCGAAGAGCTCTCTTACAAGGTATTTTATAGGATCCTGACCTATGTAATCCTGACCTTATTTCCATACCCTAAGAATTTTATGGGTACCCTTCTCTTATAGGTTAGTGGATTATGACACCTACTTTCTAAATATATTAATAAGTATTATCTCATTCCCAAAACTGCCAGCCTAGGCTCTCTTGATGACCTCCAAGTTGTGGTGTACCCTGTGATTACCAACCAGTTGTAGAAGTCGGATAAACCTGTGATGTGATGTGGATAGTTCCTCCCTTTGGTTCCCCAAAGTTCAGAGACCATTCTTATCTGTGCCAAAGGTTGCCAGCTTTTATGCTGACATATTTATAACTGATTATACTTTTTGCTATATAGCAGATCGGGATCCTACAGACCAGTAGGCTTCTTGCATTTCAGCAAAACTTATTAGGAAATACATGTCTCAACATATCCTAAATTCCAAGGAATTAATACTGATAAAATAAAATGGATTAATTTCAGAAAAAGAAACATATTAATTGATACTGCCGGCTGGATTAGTAAAATATAATAGCTAGCAAAATAATCCTATGGGCTACAATATACAACCTCCAAGTGTTCCCAAACACTGTAATGTTATCCATCAGTGTTTTTGCAAAGTTCTGGGTTTCTGTTCCCAGGTTGCCTGAAAACATTGTGGTGTATAGCATTGTATAAATAATGCAGATATCAATATCTTTTAAAATGTCTTGGCATTTAGCCGTTAATGCCATGAGGCGATGTGCCTCAGTTGCCCCTTCCATACAGCAGTCAAGACTGGTTATGCTTTCTTTACTGTTCCAGGCTCTAAACCTGTCTACAGGTACTAGCTGAGAACTAGACTCCAACGAGAAACTGCTGAGCTTGAATTAATTTGCAAACTAGATACCATTAACTTGGGTTTGAATAGAGATGGGGAGTGGCTGGGTCATTACACATATTGAATCTATTTCCCCACGTTAAGTATCCTCACACCTTCTTGTCAACTGTCTAAATGGGCCATCTTGATTATCACTACAAAAGTTTTTTTCTCCTGCTGATAATAGCTCATCTTAATTAATTAGCCTCTTACTCCACCTTTTCATGTTCTCTGCATGTATATATCTATCGATCTATCTTCTGACTATTTGTTCCATTCTATACATCTGATGAAGTGGGCTTCAGGAGTACAGGGGTACTTGTGGCACCTTAGAGACTAACAACTTTATTTGAGCATAAGCTTTCATGAGCTACAGCTCACTTGCTCAAATAAATGCCTTAGTCTCTAAGGTGCCGTAAGTACTCCTTTTCTTTTTACAATACAGTACTGTATTTGCTTTTCCGCCCAGCTCTGCTGTTTGTTGCCTGATTGCGTACGTCCAATTCCAAATGAGGTGTGTGATTACCTGATCAGTTCGTAACTCTGGTTTCCATAATGCTGAGGTTCTACTGTATATTAGAGCTAAACTCAGTATTATGATGCCCATTTAAGAAGAGAGTAGGGGATCGCATTCAGTACATAGCCCAAAACACTGTTAAGGCCAATATTTTTTTTCAGATTGTAATTATTGGGATGAAATTCAGCTCCAGAATATTCAGAGCAATTTAACAATGTTAATGCATAGGTGATAGCTCAGAGGGGGGAAAAGAATCTTGGCACTTTATTTTTGTTAATAAATAATTGAATCTGGCCTAATCCAGATGAAAGCAGCAATGCAATTAGTCATGAGAACAAAGGTGTCGACAATCAGGCTTTTCTTATCTGGCCAATATAACAACCATGCTTTTACTGTAAATTGTACCTTATTTTCAAGAGCTTTACTAGAATCATAGAATAATAGAATACCAGGGTGGGAAAGGACCTCAGGAGGTCCTCTAGTCCAACCCCCTGCTCAAAGCAGGACCAATCCCCAACTAAATCATCCCAGCCAGGGCTTTGTCAAGCCTGACCTTAAAAACTTCTAAGGAAGGAGATTCAACCACCTCCCTAGGTAACACATTCCAGTGTTTCACCACCCTCCTAGTGAAAAAGTTTTTCCTAATATCCAACCTAAACCTCCCCCACTGCAACTTGAGACCATTACTCCTTGTTCTGTCATCTGCTACCACTGAGAACAGTCTAGATCCATCCTCTTTGGAACCCCCTTTCAAGTAGTTGAAAGCAGCTATCAAATCCCCCCTCATTCTTCTCTTCCGCAGACTAAACGATCCCAGTTCCCTCAGCCTCTCCTCATAAGTCATGTGTTCCAGTCCCCTAATCATTTTTGTTGCCCTCCACTGGACATTTTCCAATTTTTCCACATCCTTCTTGTAGTGTGGGGCCCAAAACTGGACACAGTACTCCAGATGAGGCCTCACCAATGTCAAATAGAGGGGAACGATCACGTCCCTCGATCTGCTGGCAATGCCCCTACGTATGCATCCCAAAATGCCATTGGCCTTCTTGGCAACAAGGGCACACTGTTGACTCATATCCAGCTTCTCATCCATTGTAACCCTAGGTCCTTTTCTGCAGAACTGCTGCCGAGCCATTCAGTCCCTAGTCTGTAGCGGTGCATGGGATTTTTCCATCCTAAGTACAGGACTCTGCACTAGTCCTTATTGAACCTCATCAGATTTCTTTTGGCCCAATCCTCCCATTTGTCTAGGGCCCTCTGTATCCTATCCCTACCCTCCAGCATATCTACCTCTCCTCCCAGTTTAGTGTCATCTGCAAACTTGCTGAGGGTGCAATCCACACCATCCTCCAAATCATTTATGAAGATACTTAACAAAACTGGCCCCAGGACCGACCCATGGGGCACTCCACTTGATACCAGCTGCCAACTAGACATGGAGCCATTGATCACCACCCGTTGAGTCCGACAATCTAGCCAACTTTCTATCCACCTTATAGTCCATTCATACTTCTTTAACTTGCTGGCAAGAATACTGTGGGAGACCATGTCAAAAGCTTTGCTAAAGTCAAGGAACAACACGTCCACTGCTTTCCCCTCATCCACAGAGCCAGTTATCTCGTCACAGAAGGCAATTAGATTAGTCAGGCATGACTTGCCCTTGGTGAATCCATGCTGACTGTTCCTGATCACTTTCCTCTCCTCTAAGTGCTTCAGAATTGATTCCTTGAGGATTTTTCCAGGGACTGAGGTGAGGCTGACTGGCCTGTAGTTCCTAGGATCCTCCTCCTTCCCTTTTTTAAAGATGGGCACTACATTAGCCTTTTTCCAGTCATCCGGGACTTCCCCCAATCACCATGAGTTTTCAAAGATAATGGCCAATGGCTCTGCAATCACATCCGCCAACTCCTTTAGCATTCTTGGATGCAGCGCATCCGGCCCCATGGACTTGTGCTTGTCCAGCTTTTCTAAATAGTCCCGAACCACTTCTTTCTCCACAGAGGGCTGGTCACCTCCTCTCCATGCTGTGCTGCCCAGTGCAGTAGTCTGGGAGCTGACCTTGTTCGTGAAGACATATGCAAAGAAAGCATTGAGCACATTAGTTTTTTCCACATCCTCTGTCACTAGGTTGCCTCCCTCATTCAGTAAGGGGCCCACACTTTCCTTGACTTTCTTCTTGTTGCTAACACACCTGAAGAAACCCTTCTGGTTAGCCTTAACATCTCTTGCTAGCTGCAACTCTGGGTGTGATTTGGCCTTCCTGATTTCACTCCTGCATGCCTGAGCAATATTTTTATACTCTTCCCTGGTCATTTGTCCAATCTTCCACTTCTTGTAAGCTTCTTTTTTGTGTTTAAGATCAGCAAGGATTTCACTGTTAAGCCAAGCTGGTCACCTGCCATATTTATTATTCTTTCTACACATCGGGATGGTTTGTCTCTGTAACCTCAATAAGGATTCTTTAAAATACAGCCAACTCTCCTGGACTCCTTTCCTCCTCGTGTTATTCTCCCAGGGGATCTGCCCATCAGTTCCCTATGGCCTAGATCAACATAATAAAGAATCTCCTTGTCAATAGCCTTACTAGCCATGTAAAAAAAGAGAGATTAGGTTAGTCTCACATGGTCTGTTCTTTGAGAAGCTTTGCAGACTTCCTTATTACATATAATGCCGTTGTCAGCTTTTGTCATCAATGTCTTATCAAGTTCTCCAGAATTTTATTTGGGAGTGGAGTTAGATTAATTATATTATAATTTCCTGGTTCTCCATTTTCTCTCTCTTTTTTTTTTTTTATTTAAGCGATGGGAGTGGTCTTCCACTCCCACACTGAACAGCAAGACGACGTTGACTATATAGTGGTAGCAGAATAGGAAGATCCTTTAATATTCTGAGAAATAAAGCAGCCAGGATTAGGAACTGAGTCAGATTCAAGTTCTGTGAGCACAGTGCTGGTGAGGATGCTATCATTACCCTCTCCTGGTACATTCGTGACATTGATTTGGAGACATTCACCATCTGGTCACAGCATCATAGAATTTGATATTATCATCAAATTTTTTCATCGTAGAGTTTATTTAATTCCCCTCAGTTCTCCCTCCCTCCTGCTTTGGCTCATAGCTTCTTTGATTCACTAGCCTCGGAGGTCATGTGACTTGGTCTCACCAGGTCTGTTCCACTCTCAAAATAACTCACCAGCACAGCAATGAATCTGTTCCTCTGTTTTAGGTACTTTTAGGGTGATCATCATGGAAGTATTAAGTAACTCAGTTTTGCATAGGGTTGTCCACCTTGAACTCAGCTCTTTGCCTCTTCTAGCTTTTGCAGCTCTGCTTCAATGTTTTTGGGCTTGTCCACTCAGACTCAATAGAGAGAGAAGAGGGAGCACGAGTGGTTTGAGAAGTAAGGCCTGGGGTCAGGCTGCGGGGAAGAACATTGGGGACTCAGTTTATTTATCTTCCATCTCAGTCTCAGTTTAGGAGCTCAAAGGTGAGAATACATAGCCTAAGCTGTGTATGAACTCATGCCACATACTCCTGGACCACTTCTGAGTTTGTCTGTCAGCCTTCATTGCCCATCACGGTTTAGCCGTGTGGGGATTTTTAACCATTTCTAGTTTAAGCACAATGCCAGTCATCTTTACTGCGCAAGCACAGTGCATGGATTGTTTCTTTCTTCATTTGTTATTGCCCAACTCCTGCATGTTACCAGAGCCCCTGCCAGGCTGCTGCAACTGACCTTTCTTCCTTCAGCTCAAACATCCTCCTAGCAATTTTAAGTTCCTTATACCCAAGTTAGCCCAATATGTTAAAGATGAAAAAAACACCTGAAACATCTTCCCCTATCTCCCCTTTATCTGTAACAACCTGGGACGTTTTCCATACAAATGCCCCAGTTACAGCAGCATTCATGCAGCTTCAGGATAAACTCATAATGCGTCTAGCATTGGAACTAAAGAAAAATCTTCCAAGCCGACGGTAGGGCTAGGGAGACAAGGTTGGTGAGGGAATATCTTTTATTGGACCCACTGGTGTTGGTGAGAGAGACACATTTTTTGAGTTACACAGAGCTCTTCTTCGGGTCTGGGAAAGGTACTGAGAGTTTGAGAGCTAAATACAAGATTGAACAGATAGTTTAGCATAAGCAGTTAGGGACCATTCAAGGCAAAGTGACTTGTTAACACCCCTGTCATAGGACAAAAAAGGGGGTTAGTGGGTTACAGATTGTTGTAGTAAGCCATAAAACCAGTGGCTTTATTAAGACCATGATTTTTAGTGTCTAGCAAAGTTACGAATTTCAGCTCCCAGGCTTGTCTTTTGAAAGTGTTGTGATTTCTGATCTATCAGTTCTCATCCTCAAAGGAAACTTGCCCAATATGCAGAGAGTAAACATGCTGATGAATGCTGAATCCACACAAAAGTCTTGCCAGTATTTGCAGGCTCTGGGAGATATGCAAAATTTACCCTGCACTTCAGACAACAAATGTGTTTCCTTTCCTGTCTAAAAAAGTGAGCAAACATTCTCAAGTATTGGCAGGGACAATGTGAATCCAAACAGGATGGTAACATCCTTCCCTGATCTAATTAGCTTTATTGGCAACACTTGGCAAAAGCCATCAGGTCTGCATTGCTTAAAAAACAAAACAAACTTTTGAACAAATGCTTTGGTTATAAATAAGATGCTTTTTTAAAAGAAGGGAATGATGAGTGCTTTGCTTCAGCAAATCTAAACCTTTTTTTAGATTAGCTAGTGCTCCTCTCAGTGTCCCTGCCCTTCTCCCCCCCTTCATTCCTCAGATGCCCTTAGGAGAACACTGAGGTTCTACAAAGGGCCCAGCATACTGCAAAATTTACCCTAAAACGACAGTCAGCAAGAGTGTTTCCTTCTGTCTACACTGGGAAATCTTCTAACCAGTTTTAAAACCAGTTCACCTAAAATGGGGGTTTATCTACACCACTGTGGGGGGGATCTACACCCCTCACTCAGGGGTGTGAAAAACACCCCCCCTGAGCACAGCAAGTTACAGCGCTGTAAAGCGCCAGTGTAAACAGTGCCCTCCCAGCAGTCTAAGCTAATCCCCTCATGGAGGTGACCACACTCACACTTCAAAGCGCTGCCATGGGAATGCTCCCGCCGCAGCGCTTTGAAGTTTTGAGTGTAGCCATGCCCTAAGATATGCAACTTCAGCTACATGAATAGCGTAGCTGAAGTCGATGTACTTACATCTACTTACGTCACTGCGGTAAGTCGACAGCTGATGCGCTCCCGTCGACTCCACTTGCGCTGCTTGTTCTGGTGGAGTACCGGAGTCGACTGGAGAGCGCTCAGCAGTCGATTTATCATGTCTATACTAGGCACGATAAATCGACCCCCACTGGATTGATCGCTACCCACCAATCCGGCGGTAATGTAGACAAGCCCTGAGTTTCAAAAACTGCTTACAGCTGTAGAGTAGGCCAGTTTTAGGCTAAGGCAACCTGATCTGTTTTTACTGAGCCCGTTTAACCCCTGCTGAGAGGGAACTCAGAGCCTGGAGCTGGAATATTGAGATGAAGCCTCAACCTACACACTCATTGGTTGGTCATACGGGCAGGGGTAGGTGAAGCTCCACTTCTCATTATAGAAGCTCCCTTCCTGCTACACGGAGAGCAGTATGGTGGGAGGACCCATCTGTTATAGCTAAGGGTACATTGCTCACTACAGCATGGCCTGGGAGTCACATGAGCCTCCCCATTCCCAACTCCCCTGGTCTTAGTTTTTTCTTTATTTCCTTCTGATGCCTAGGCAGGAAAACAAAATGAAGTTTGGATTCAAGTGTCTAAATCCTGCAGCCATGGATCTGGAATGTTCAATGCCATGGGTCTAAATAATATATTAATCCCTCTTCTCAATAAGGCTGGTGTGGATATATAGCCCAAGTAACTGTCCCAAGTACTGAGGATTTCTGCAAGGTTATTTTGGCGCAGGAACATGTTTGCCCAAAACATCCTGGGTGCTCAGATACTATCCTGATGGGGCCATATAAGTGCCCAAACGGATTTTTTTAGGTTAAAATTCCATCTGTTTTCAAATCTGACTCTAGAGACATGATGGGTCCCTGGCTTCCTTCTAGCCCTACGCATCTGTGTAACCTCATTATATGGATTGGTGTGGTGAGCATTGGTCTGTCAGTAAGTTCTACATACACTAAATCTTTGGTCAGTTCGCATTGCGCCAGTAAAGGGCAAAGAATGGATTCTTGTTTCTGCTTCAACAACAGAAAGAGTAGCCTGGTCTACATTTGGAAGTTGCACCAGTTTAACTAGCTCAGTTAAGGGTGAGATTTTTTTTTTTTTACAGACATAGTTATACTGGTATATCCCATATTCTGGACACAGTCATACTGTTATAAAGGTTCTTTACACTGGTAGAACTTATTCCCCTTCCACTATGGGAATTTATTCCCCTTCCAGTATGCTATATCAGGGTATGACTAAACTGCAAGTGCTGCAGCATAGACACTAGCTACAGCAATGGAAGGGTTTCCCATCGCTGTAGTAAACCCACTCCTTTGAAAGGCTGGAGATAGGATGATGGAAGAATTCTTCCATCAACCTTGTGATATCTATACCAGGGCTTAAGTTGGCTTACCTGCGTCTCTCGGATTGTGAATTTTTCTCACCCCTGAGCAGAATAACTAAGTTGATCTACGTTTTAGGTGTAGATCAGGCCTCAGTATATGCACATACACGCTAGGGTGTCGTACCAATTTAACTATCACAGTATAGCAGTAAAGCAATACAAGTTTTATCTGTAGACAAGCCCAGAGAGACAGAACTTCCCATGCTGTGCTGTATTATTTCCACTCCCCCTCCACCCCACTCATGCATACTTTTCAACTCCCTATGGAGATAAAGCTGATGCTGCCATTCATTTAAAAATAGTTGGACTCCTAGTGGAATTTGCAAAACGCTGTGGATTTTCAATTAAACTTGCTCCAGCAACACACGACCCCAGTCAGTTTTATGGCTAAACAAATATATTTTTACTGATCCTCTGTGCAGTTTTCCATGTTATATTGTGTTAAAGGAATGCTATCAGCTACTTCTAGATTTAGATTATGTAGATTGTTTTGCTAATAGAAAGAACCTCTGGTGCAAGGAGTGGTTCTGAACTGCTCCCTGTGACAAGAGTGAATGGAAAGGTCGCTTATTGTCATCACTCTTGCAATTCCACACAAAGGTCCAAGTTTCCAGGAGGACACTGGTCCCATGAAAATATTGAAGGAGCAAACAGTTTATCGATTAGCCCCTCCCTGCAAGCAGACTCGAGATAAAGGCAGGATTGTATGAGGACACATGGCCTGATGGATACCTCCTTAATGTCTGATAGTTTGGATAAGCAGCCAAACTATAAAGGGTTGGAAAATTTTTCTGATGTAAAAATGAGATTTCTTTTTCCATCAAAAATTGCCCCAGTTCCCCTCCATTTTCTGAGATCCTCAATCTGAACCTGTTGCAATTCACCTATTGCTAGGTTCAGCATAGAATCTTGAAATAATTTACTCTCCCTGTGATGCTTCTGGGCAATCTGTGCCATTAGTGAAATAGTACAGTCAATCGATAATAACAATTAATGGGATTGACCTACTTGTTAATTACTGGCTCAGGGCCTCTCTTTTTCTCTATAAAGTAAATTTATTTAGCAACCACTAGATGGCCAGGAGGGATTTGGTTTGACAAAAACTTATGCTTATTAAGTTTGAACACATTAGGCTGTAGGGTACAAAAATTCTTACGCTGGTTGTCAGCCAAGCAAACATTTCAGTGAATGCTTTTTAGAAAGGAGAGGCAGGTAGTTGCAATCTTAGTAAATACATATTTTAAAAAAGCATGCAAGTAATCCTTTTAGTGCAGACAACTTGCTCTGTCTTATGCAACAGGCAACAATAAGGACAGTGATTGCTCTGAAGAGATTACAGTTTAAAAGAGAGATGTTTAGATGACAGGATGCATGAAGAAATCCAGAGTGGGGAAAACCTCGAAGTATACATCAGTTAGATGCATTCGTTACATTCACGCATTGCTATGCAAAATCTGACTGTCCACAGTATATCAAATGTAACCTTTTAATAAGCAGTAGGCTATAAACAGTAGATTTGTCTCACACAATAAATAAGTGACATTAATACCATATGCTAGATCTCTTGTGAGCTTCATATGTACTGGAGAATATTTTAAGATGACTAATAGCAATAAGAATGATTTGATTACTAAGGGCTATTTAATTACGATATCCTCCTCATCAACCTCTTTCCTGTGTACGCTTTTAAAGCATTGCTCCCACCATAAAAAACAACTTCACATTACTGGAATAGTCCCAGAGATTCTGAAACTCCAAATGGGCCTTTTCCTTTTAAACCTCCATGGCTGAGTCAAACTCTCCTGTGTTAAATTCAGAGTAACTCAGCTGATGACCAGAAATCTCATGGGTGCTCCAAAAAGAAAGCATACCATTTTTTAAAATACTATTTCTGGAAGGGCCTTGTCTGTGACACTATTGTGACATGTTATTGTTAGCCATTGGAATTGTCTGACCTAGCCCTGATAGCAATGAGGAGTGGGGAGGAACATGGCAGTGATTACACTGTTCAGAAGAGTAGGTGGATATCTCAATACTTGTGTTAACCTAAAGCCTCTGACCATACTATCCAAACTTTTAAAAAACAGTCTGGCTAACTTCGAATAAGGAGTGAGTTTCAGGCTAATGTACCATTGTTGTCACATCAGTGGTGCAACTGTTAAATATTTGGACCAAGATTTTCAAAAGTGACCAATGATTTTTGGGTGCCCAACTTAAAATACTTTTCATGGAACTTGATTTTCAGACTGGGTTGCTCACCATTTTCTGGAGCCCATCCACTGAGCATCAGATCCCTTTAAGGTGTTTCAGATTGTATACTCAAAAACACATGCACCCCAAATCCCTCATCATTTGAAAATCTTGGCGTTGGTCTTTTATTCTGTTGCATTAAAACTTTGCTACAAAACTTTATTGGTCAGACAGCCAATTTTATATTTTGTTCTTACAACTTTCTCTCTCTCTTTTCATGCAGCATCACAATGTTACATCATCTAGTATTTCTCTTAGGAATGTCGCTGGTAGCCAAAGAAATATTTGCTACAAGCTGCTGTTCCCAAGGCCAAAATGCTTTGTGTTATTTTTGTAACCTCACCGAGGTTCCACCTGTGCTCAGTGACACAGTTGCACTCCTGCTAAGTTTCAACAAAATCAGGCAAGTGAATGCATCCTCTTTCCCTCTGCTGGAACAGTTGCAGATTTTGGAAATTGGAACCCAGTTTGTCTTTCCTGTTACCATAGGGAAAGCAGCTTTTAGGAACCTGCCAAACCTTCGACTCTTAGATTTAGGAGACAATAAGATACTTCATCTGGATCCTGATGCTTTTGTGGAGTTGTCATATGTACATACACTCCGGTTATATCACAACAGTCTTGAGGAGTCCATTCTGGAAGAAGACTATCTTCGAGATATGATCTCCTTAGAATATTTGGATCTTTCTGGAAACAAGATCAAAAGCCTTCGCCCTCATCGCTTATTTTACCATCTAAAATCCTTGCAAATTGTGGACCTGAAAAACAACAGGATATCCAGCTTATGTGAAGGAAACCTTGATAGCTTCCAGGGAAAATTCTTCATACTGTTTATTCTTAATTCTAATAAGTTATATTACTCAATTTCTGTGGACTGGGCCAAGTGTGGAAATCCTTTCAAAAACATAGCCCTGGACACCCTGGATCTTGGCGGTAATGGCTGGGGTGTAGATATAATGCAACACTTCTGCACAGCTGTGAATGGGACTTCAATTGTTTTTCTGAAGCTTAGCTATCACATAATGGGTCCAGGATTTGGCTTTAAGAACTTCCAGGATCCAGACCAAGATACATTTGCAGGGCTAGCAAGAAGTGGCGTTCGCTTACTGGATATTTCACATGGTTCTATTTTCTCTCTCAATCCTTATGTATTTCAGAGCCTTGGTGATCTGGAATTGCTGAATCTTCACAATAACAAGATAAATCAGATCCAAAAGCAAGCATTTTTTGGCCTGGGAAAGCTAGGAACTCTCAACCTGTCATATAACATTCTGGGGGAGCTGTACGATTACACTTTTGAGGGGCTTCAGAATGTGATGCATATTGATTTGCAACAAAATCATATTGGAGTAATTGCTGGGAATTCGTTCAGGGATTTAAGAAGGTTAAAGATGGTGGATCTCCGGGACAATGCCATTAAAACTCTCCCTTCTTTCCCAGCCATGTTCACTCTTCATTTAAGTGACAATAAGATAGTATCTGTAGGTAACCAGAGAATAAGTGCAACATTCCTTAACTTGGAAAGAAACAGATTGGACAATCTGGGTGATCTTTATATTCTTTTACAAGTTCCAGATGTGCAGTATCTCTTGTTAAGAAAAAATCGTTTATCTTATTGTGTTAAAAGTGTTGATGTTATAGAAAATAACCAGTTAGTTTACTTGGATCTAGGAGAAAACATGTTAAAGCTTGTGTGGGACAGAAGTTTATGTTTGGATGTGTTCAGGGCACTTTCCAAACTAGAGGTGCTCCACCTGAATAACAACTACCTTACTTCCCTTCCACAGGATATTTTTAGTGGTCTAACATCATTAAACAGACTTAACCTAGCCTCCAACCAGTTGTCTTATCTTTCTCCTGGTGTTTTCCCTGAGAGCCTAAAGACACTGAATATGTCTGAAAACCAACTTCTTTCACCTGCCCTTGAGCTCTTCATGACTTTGAGTGTCCTGGATATAACAAATAACAGGTTTTTCTGTGATTGTACTTTAAACACCTGGACAGCATGGTTAAATCAAACCAATGTGACCTTAGCTGGCTCTGAAAATGACACATACTGTGTACTCCCACCTGTTTTCACAAGGGTTCCACTTTCTTCAGTGGCACTTGATAGCTGTAATGAAGACGAACTCCAGAAGCCTCTACAGTTCTCACTGTTCATTTTCACTTCAGTCACTCTGATAATGTTCCTAACAGTAGTCATTATTTTTAGTCACTTTCGGGGGACTTGTTTTGTCTGGTATAAGACCATCAAAGGTGCTCTGCTAAAAGAACGTAAGCAAGCAATAGATAAAAGTACATATAAATATGATGCCTATTTATGCTACAGCAGCAGAGACTTTGAGTGGGTCCAAAATTCATTGCTAAAGCACCTGGACTCTCAGTATTCTGAGAAAAACAGATTTACTTTGTGCTTTGAAGAGAGAGATTTCCTGCCTGGGGAGGAACAGATCACCAACATCCGTGATGCCATTTGGAACAGCAGGAAGACTATTTGCATTGTGACAAGGCAGTTCCTCAAGGATGGGTGGTGCGTAGAAGCCTTTAATTTTGCCCAGAGCAGATACTTTTGTGACCTGAAAGAAGTCCTCATTATGGTTGTGGTTGGGTCACTTTCTCAGTATCAGTTGATGAAATACAAACCGATTAGAGTCTTTGTGCAAAGGAGTCAGTACATGCAGTGGCCTGAAGACCATCAAGATATAGACTGGTTTTTAAATAACCTTTCTCACCAAATTCTGAAAGAAAAAAAGGTGAAAAAGAAATCCAGTGTTATAGAAATGCAAACTGTAAGGACAATCTCGTAGTTGGGAGGGTTGTTCATGGTTTGTATTATTAGTGCTATAAAACAGACTTTTGTAATTACATTTTTACTTGTGGCTTGACAGTTACTTAAATAGTCTAAATCCATTTCCACCTGTGGCATGGCAGGAAAGAAGTATGGGCCATGCTTCAGCTTTCCCTGACAAATGGGTAGAATATAATTTCCTTGGTTTAAGTTTTAATAAACATGGTGTCAGCTTTAAAGTCACCAGCAAATGCAATTAACAAATTCAGTCACTCTAGGAACTATGGCCCATATTTTCAAAAGAAGCCACCAATTATGGGTGTCTCAAATTTTCGGTGTTCAGATTGGGACACCATGGATCTGATATTCAGAGATGCTGAGCGCTCACAGGTCCCCATGACAATGGGAGGAGTGGGTACTCAGCACTTACAAAAACCAGGTGCATGTTATTGCAAGTTAGGCACCAAATTTATAGGATACTTGAAAATTTGGGTCCATGTGCTGAAAGCCCCCACTAACTAAACTGAATGGGCACATTAACTGATGGCAGTGCCACATTAAGGTCTTGCAATGTCTAATCCTACCATTCATCCCCTACTCACAGAATGTTTTAGTGATCATCATCCTTGCTTGTGATGTTGCATGATCAAGATGGTGTAGGTGTGGGTGTGGGGGAAGTCATGTAAATGTCGCTCACATACACACACACACACACACACACACACACACACACACACACACTATTGGGTACCATTTTTCACAGAACAACAACATTTTGTAAAGCCACACCACATAGTGTTCGTTTTTTTTTAAAAAAGGGGGATTTACCTCTTCCTTAAAGCCAGGCTTGGAAGGATCACATTTTTATCAGTAAATGTCACTAAACATCAATTTCACCATACATGTACAAACCAACCCAACATTTCCATTAATAATGAATGACATTTAGAAATAGACCAAGAAAGAAAAATGCTGCTTGAGAACTTAATAGAATTTGATTTAAGGATATTTACTTTGTATATTTTGGCATGTGATGTTGATATGTTTGAACAGTTATAAAGCTTTAATTTTTTGAGATCAGTGTCTACTGTCATTAAATAATTATTGCATGTCCCACCCAGTTATCTGATACCCTCCCAATTTCCCACTACTGTGAAAATTTAAATGGATAAAAATAGAAAAAAATGCTTAAAAATAAACATTGATATTGTTCATCGAAATTATAAAAACAAATTCTGCCAACCCTACTTATAGCAGATACTGAACAAATAATATATAGTGGTAACTAAAACCTTAGACACTACATGAAGGTCATATTCTAACCTTGATCTTTGGGCACATATCCCGCTGCCATCACCGGGAGAGTCTCTGTGGCTTGAGGGTAGTGTGTATAACCCTACATTTATAGCCCCACTTGGCCATGAACTCATTGGTTGAACTGTCCTGGACCTTGTGCTTTCTCAGCTCTATGACCTTTTAGCACCAATTTCAAAGATGCTTTGAAATGTATCACCTTTTGCCACTGTAATTGCTGTAGTATGGTTCATGTTTACTTTTTCCCATGTGATAAAACAACAAGCACAGTTTGCCTAGGACTTTGAGATTTAGCTGGCACACACACAGCCCTGGATTCTTACATACCTTAGACTTCGCCTCCCCCAATATGCTATTTCTGCTCAGTTGTAAAACTACTGTAACTGCCCTAAGTTACAGCTGCTGCTGTTTTCATGTGAAGATTCTTCAGCTTAGCTGCATCAAGGACTGAGGTGGATAAAGACCTTAGAGAGATTTGAACACGCAAAATCACTGAACAAACTTGAAGCCAGTCTTCTGTGCAGTCTACCTTACTCTTCAGGCAACTGTAAGGGAATGCCTTGTGTTGGATGGCATGTGGAGCTCCTCACTTTATCACAACACCTACTTTACTATATTTCAAACTACCTCAGTGACATGAGCGTTGTAGTCAATAGGCATTCTACAGGCCTCCCTGAAGCAGGCGTTCCCAGCCTGCACCCACCTTCTGAGAAGGTGAAATAAGGATCATTTCAGTATCAGTTAGTAACTGTTTGCACATCTGTTTCCTGATCAGCTCTGAGGCTGCTTCTGCTCCTGTTGAAATAGTCGGCTCGACTCACTAGGACCTGGAACTGACAGTATGCATTTAGAAAACCAAATTTTAGAAGTGATCAGTTTGCATGATTTCAGCATTGTAAGAATTAAGGCGGGGCTTCTCAAATGTGTCAGAGAGCGTTAAGAGGCCCAAATCCTGTTCAAATTCAGGAGGGCTAGGGCTGCATTTCCCTAAAGAGCCTTTGAAAAATCCCGGACTAAAATAATTCTTGTCTTTCAAAAATTATAAATATTCCCAAATGCTTGATTTGATCGGCCAGTCTGCAGGGTACATTACAATGGCAGGGTGACCCTGGGTGCATTGATATGAAAACTAAGCCTGTCTTTTGAGTGTGAAGCATTTCAAAGAGAGAGAGCGTGCGTGTGTTTGTTTGCACATTAATTCAATTACAATGAACAAAATGAAAAATATCATTAGGGGCCGGGGAGAAACAAACCTTCCATTATTGGGTTAGGAAGAGGCCGGGAATGGACTTCGCTTCGTAAACTGATTGGTCAGTTAGGCCTCATCTGTACACAGAAGTTGTGCCACTTTAATTACATGGGTAAAGTTAATGCAGTACAATCCCCTCGTGCGGATGTGGTATAGAGGTGCTTGTGCTGTACAGCTTATGCCTATATGAGAAGGCCTTTTATACCAGTATAACTGTGTCCACACTAGGGGTTATACTGATATAAAAACTTTGATTTAAAAAAAAAATCACACCCCTCGCTGACTGTCATACTGGACCAAAACCCGTGTGTAGACTAGAATGGTAGAGGATTTTCGTCAGTGAGAAAAAAGCTGGTGAAAGTAGATCGTGAATTAGGCTCATCATCCTCTAGGGGGCGTGATTGGACTGGATAACATCTAGGACTTAGGCAAATTGTACCTAGTCAAAAGCATTGCACGGTAGCTGTTTGCATGTAGGATTGAAGAATTTTCATAATGAATGTGCCACATAAAAAGACTTGAAAAGGAGCTTGCTGCTCTGGCCCATCACAAAACCCTTTGTACTTTCTACAGCTCCTGTGCCTACACTTAATTTTGTTAGTTGTACTGTTCTTGTAGTGCCCTAAACACATCTGACAATTTTTTTAGTGAAATATTTACAGGTCTCCCTGTGAGGTAGACGTTATGCCAAGAAATGTCTCACATTAAACTTTGACTACAGCAATCTCACGGGCCAGGACATTCTTCTTTCTTTTCCTTATCCCACAGCTTTTCACTTCCAGCTCAAGTATTAGGAGCAAGTTTGAGTCTGTACCACCAAATTCATATCCAGGTCTGGTCTGTGAACTTCCACAGATGGTGGGTAAGTAGAAGGGTTGGATCTGGAAATTTGGATCAGCCCATTGTAGAGATATCTGAGAAATTCATATTCAGGTTTCTGTTCCGACACCCTATGAAATTTGGGGGTTGGATTTTGGTTCAGAGCTATCTCCAGTTAGGCCACTGTTAAGTACTTGTAAAAAGTGTTTTTCATAAGAATATCCCAGCACTTGAGACACCTGCCCATTGCAGCCATCCCACCGTTCACTAGGCTTGTGGGTTCTACCCCTTCGCCCACCCTCTGCCTGTCTTGTCTGTTCTGATTAGAAGCTCTTTGGAACAGGGATTGTCTTTGTGGTCTGTGTTTATACAGCACCTAGCGCCATGGGGTTCTGGGCCTGGATCAAGTTTTCTAGGTGCCATAGTAATACAGATAACAATTGGCAGGCATGGACATGACATGGGGTGGGACCTACCAGAGCCTTTCCGCTTCTTTTTCTCAGCTTCTCTGAAGTGCAAGATTCTTGATTGTCTCATCTCTGTGCATGTCCTGCAGGTCAGAGGTGGATACACAGCACATGGATTTACTTATCACTCTGGCTTTAGAAAGAGAAGACTTTTAACATTTCTCAGAAGTGCTTGAGAAGATAAAAGCCCTTGGGATAGATTCTGTCTCTCACCCCAGCCCTTATACACCATTCCAGCAGCACACAAGAATTTGAACTGCATTACTAAGAGCTGGAAGAGAAGTTCTTCCATCATAGGCATAGCATAGAGCTAGCATAAGCAGCCCTACTTTGGCCACTCATAAGCTCTAGTGCAAGGGGTGTGCTTGGGGTCGGAAGAGGGTAGCTGTAGCACATGCTGCTTTTGAGATTCTAAGCTGCTCCAAACTGTGGTGCAAGCCATACGCAGCCTCGGGAGGGTGCTGTAAATCAGAGCACAACCACCTTTGCCCTGCCCTTCCCCTGGGCTGTAATTCTGTGCTGCACCTCCCCAACATCAGTCCAGGGCAGTTCTCTTTGGCTTCCGCCACCCCCTTTGAATTATATTCTACACCCCAAGCAGAAACGTTTTCCTGACAAAGTTTCTGTGGCCTTGAGTGCTTCGGGTTCCCTTTGCACCTTGGGGTGTTCCAAAACTGGAAGGGGCTGATGCCAGGATATTTTAAGTCATTGCTTTAAAGTTTCTCTTTTTTCACAAATAGTCAGTCATGCTAATACTTATTTCCTCGCTAGTTTGTTAGGAGAAAGTTGCACGTGAGTTCTGGGCTATCCACTTCCCTCTGTCTTCAGTGGAAGCCAAACACTCCCCTTTTCTAACCACCCAAACTACTGCAGGCTTTAGCCCCTCACGTCTCCCTGTGAACAAATACAGCTTCCCCGGCTAATGGACCTGCAGCCTTTACAATGAGAAGATTCTAAGGGAAGACCACATCAGCCTGCTCACAGGGGCCCCTGATCAACTTCTGTATGCAGCCTTGTCCTCCTCCTCCCAAAGGCCTGGGGGATTGTCAAGAAAGAGCTGTCCATGTACCCTTTATATTACCCTTCTAGCAGGAACCACCAAAACCATCCTGCGCAAAATAAGGGGAATGACTACGTTCGATGAATTAAGCCCATAAATTGAGCCGCAGCCCCATAACTATTGACTGGATTCCCTTCAGGCTTGCTAGGAACATTACTGCTCTATTAGTACTTTATGGCTCTTTCGTTAAAGATACACTCATCAGTTTTATTCACGTCGCTTGATGAACGACATTAAGTCATTGGAGAGCATCCAGGGCAGGGTAGTAAAGTGTGACACAGGCTCTAAAACTGACTATTATGGCGGAAGCGGCTGAATTTATTTGCGGCAGCAGCACAGAGAAGATTTAGTGGACAATGGCTCACCTCCATAAACTACGAGTGGAGGCAGATAGAGACGTGCTACACTGAAACTCAGAGCGTCCCCCATGCAAGGTGCTTTGCAAACGTTAATCCTTGCCAGGAGAAGTAGTATTTTCCTGGTATGACAGCTGGATACATTGACATTGAGTGGTTAACTGATGTGCCCAAGGTTGTTCAAGGAGTCTTTAGCAAGGCTGGGATTGGCATCCAGGTATGCTGGCTCCAGGGCCTGTCCCAGGACCTGGCAGAGTCTCTGGGGCCATTGAAGGAAATCAGCAAAATATATGTATAATGTACAGATATAATATGGTGAAGGGATCCTCTTCCACCAATATGCATAATGTACAGGGCAAGGTATCACAAGGCCACACACTGCTCTCAGATGCACTGGTGCTACCCTACTGAAGTCACTGGGATTGCTGAAGTGCAACAGAAAGAATTTGGCCCCCAGGTACTAGAGATGGCAAAGACCTCTCACTGTAAATCATACAGTCCATCATTTGACTGGAGCAGAACTGTCCTCTACAGTATTTGCTCCCATCTCAATTTAAATGTCCCAAGTGATGGAGGTTTCTGCCACTTTCCCATGGGTGACTATTCCACATTTTAATAGATCCACCATTAGGAAGTATTCTCCCTGTTCAGCCTAAACCAGAGGTGGGCAAACTACGGCCCATGGGCACATCCAGCCCACAGGACCGTCCTGCCTGACCCCTGAGCTCCCTGCCGGGGAGGCTAGCCCCCAGCCCCTCCCCCACAGTCATGGCGCTCCACGGGCAGTGCTCTGGCCCGCTGCTCCTGTCAGGCAGTGTGGTGGCATGGCTGGCTCCGGCATGGCAAGGGGGTGGGGAGCGGGGGGCGTTGGATAAGGGGCAGGGGGTGCCAAGGGGCAGTTGGATGGGGCGGAGGTTCTGAGGGGGGAACCAGGGAACAGAAAGCAGGCGGTGTTGGATGGAGGGAGGTTCCGGGGGGGCGGTTGGGGCGGGGATGTGAATAGGGGTCATGGCAGTCAGGGGCCGGGGTCCCGGGAGGGGGTGGTCAGGGGACAAGGAGCTTTGGATGGGTTGGGGGTTCTGAGGGGGGGCAGGAAGTGGGGGTGGTAGGGGCCAGGCTGTTTGGGGGGCTCAGCCTTCCCTACCCAGCCCTCTGTACAGTTCTGCAACCCAAATGAGGCTCTTGGGCCAAAAAGTTTGCCCACCCCTGGCCTAAACCATGGTTTCTGTCATTGCTACCACCAGGGGAGCTGCACTGGTGCGAGGCCACTGATAGGAAAACATTCAAGCCCAGACAAGAGGATCAAGGGGGACAATGCCCAGCCTGCACTCTAAGATCTCTATGTATGCTGCTCAGCTGCACAGTCCCTTTTTTGGCATTGTGTCACATTGCAAACTCATCTCATTTGTTTCTTTCAGCGTTACTGCTCTGCTGAGTCTCCCTGCCAGTGCCTGTGAATGCCTGTGTTTCAGATTACGTTTCCCACCACCTTTTCATGCCACTTGGATTATTTTACAGTAGCTTTAACATGCTCTCTCCTGCTGGAACTGTGAGTTCATGCAGCCCAGTTTAATCATCAAAACAGGAACTGTATCTGGCAAAATACTTACCATTTTGCACAAAGAGCAAAGCACAGAAGAGTGGTAAGAGATTTGCAGGGAGTGGAGGGAATACACTGCAAATGGGAGAGAAACAACTCCAAGGAGGTTTCAGAGTAGCAGCCGTGTTAGTCTGTATCCGCAAAAAGAAAAGGAGTACTCGTGGCACCTTAGAGACTAACCAATTTATTTGAGCATAAGCTTTCGTGAGCTACAGCTCACTTCATCGGATGCAAGGATGCAACTCCAAGGAGCAAACTCAGAAGCCAGGGGGCTCACTATAAGGCAGGGAGGGGACACATAGCTCTCCAAACACCATGTCACATTAAAGGGGATGCTCTCTTAACCAGGTGTGGGTTCTGTGCCAAGCAAAAAGGAATGGAGACAGGATACCTTCTTAGGGCCTGATCCTGCACACACTACCAAACATAGTGCGTTAATATGATGAGTAACTGGATTGAGTTCAATGGGATAATGATAATTCATGGTAGTAAACACTATGCTTGGTAGCAACTGTTTGCAATTGTTGCCAACCGCAAGCATTAAAAAATCACGAGTCAGGCCTCTGAAAACCACGAGATTGGCTTAAAAAATATTAGTTTTGTTTTTTTAATTGGGTCTCGTTGTATGTACCTTCTGGTTTCTGAGCCTTTAGATCGCATTCGGGTTACATTTTCAAGGTTTTCTATGCAACCTGAGGGCTTGAAACCAACTGTTTTTTAAAATGACAATGGAGATTCTTACATAATTACAGAAATCGAGGAGCTGGGGCTTTCAGAAGCCCACCAACTATCACACGACTTACAATACAATTATGAGAGTTGGCAACACTCCCTGTACCCTGAATAAAGAGGGGGTTTGTGGGGGTGGAGGAGAGCTTTCAGAATGTGCTTAGACTCCTCACCTTTGTTTTGTACTGTTTATTTGATGTTAAGTAAAACAGCAAAGTGTGGTTCCTGTATTAGAAAGAGGAAACCCGAAAGAGAAGCAACAATATTAAGTCTCCTTCAGCAGAGCCATTTTCAATTGATGTCCTCTACCAGGTCTACTATGCTGTTCCAGAGGGCTAGACTTTCAAATCTCAATGCCTCAGTCACCCCCTATATTCAAACACACCTCAGAGTGTGCAAAAGAGCCTGTCCATGTGTGCACAAGAGCTGTTTGCACATGCAGTTAGTAACCCTTTGCTTACCTGCACAAAAATATGTTTTGCCCCTCTTGAGGATGCCCTGAATACCTGGGCTCTCAAAGTTGTGTCTCTGCTGCCCCCCGCAGTGTGATCCTACAGGCCTTCACAGCTACAGCAAGGATAGAACGCTGCTCATTCTAATCCACAAGTATGGGCCCACCAAGCTAAAACAGAATGACTTGTAGCAGTTGAGTATTAAGGAATATCAGCTGAGATATTCTGATTCCTCTCAGCAGAGTGCAGCAATGCTCAAAAACACCAGTCCATAAAGTGCATTGCATTAAATTTTGTGGGTGCACCTTAGGCTCCACAGGTTTAACATATAGCATAAAGTCGTACTTTTACCAAAGTTAAGAGCAGTCACCAGAACGTGGTCAAGCCTTTCCCTTTGTACAGATATTGACAAAAGGGGCATTTCCCCATCTTACTCTCCCTTTACTTTTTGTATTGCACATGCCTAGTGTGTTGCATGCTAAAAATAAGTCTTTCCTGTCCCAATATGCACAAGTCACTGCAGGTATGACATGAGTTATTTTATAGTGCAAAGTTTGACTATCTAGTCATAGCGAAGCCCATTTGTTTTAGAGGCAGGCTTTTCCTTCCTTTCGGCGAGCCTATTGTTTGCCTTTTCCATTTGTATTAAAAATAAAATCTTTGAAAACTGCAAGTAAGGAGAAAAAAAACTGTATTCCTTCTGAAACTAGCAATTCTCCAAACAGGAAGGTTAGCTCTTTCCTGTTTAGACATTATGTCCAAAGAAAGGAAATTGGGATTTTAAATTGTAATAATAATTACATAAAGCAGTGGTATGTAAACATTAATAAGTATCAAAGATGATTGCACTGTTTATTTAGTGTGTGCTGAATGGTATCGCTTTGTTTCAAGTTTTTGTTTGTTGGCCACTTCATGGGCATTATGCACAGATGTAGATTCAGGAGCAATGATTCCTCCAGTTTGATCACCTGTATGCCTCACCCAGGCTCTCACAGTATGAGGGGGGCAATATGAGGCTGCCTCAGATCTGTGTGAATTACAGCATAGAGGGCAAATGTATGTCTTCTGCAATGGAGCCAATAGAGAACAAGGTTAGAAAATGACACTGATATGGCAGTGGCTTTCAGAACACAGAAGAATGTATCTGGGCTTCACGTAATTTTAATGCTGACAAAAGGGTGAGTATTTCAGTCCACATTTGTCATCACTGTTCATAACATTGAGCTGGCAACTGAATTTTACTACTGAGATATGGTACTAATCAAATATTGGTATTATTCAAATATTAATAATGTATTAATCAAATATTTAGCACGGATGTGGCACTTCTCATCAGTAGAGCTCATGGTACATTTTAAAGGTGAGTGCATTTTATTATCCTCCATTTTACAGATGGGGGAACTCAGGTACAGGGAAGGGAGGTGACCTGTCTGAGGTTACACCAAGCAATTCGCTGGCAGAGATGGGAATAGAACTCAAGTTTCTTTTTCCAGTCCACTGCCCTATTCACAGGATCATGCTGCCTCCCTTAGTCAGTGAGAGAGAGAAAGAGAGAGAGAGTGTCAACCACCAAGGGGAAGAAACGGAAACTCTCCTGAGATGCTAGTACTATTTATTCTACCTTGTAAGATTTTTTTCAAAGTGTATTTTGATCATCAGGGGGACTGGAGTCCTCTGCTTAGCCTCAGAATTAAAGCACTTCAGCACCAGAGTGAATTCTCCACACACTACCCACCAATTTGCCTTAGTCTGGCCTGCAGGGACAATTTTCTAGGAATGAGAAGGTAGTTAAGGCTTGGTGCTTACTAAAGCTGGCACCTAGGCTGCCAATAGCTTTGGCATGATGTGGACACCTGTCCACTAGGCACTTGATTGGGACGACCAATACCAACTCACTTCATGCAGCCATTAAACACTCATTAGAGAGCAGCCCTTTTGGGTCACTACCCATCTTGGTGAGATTTGAACCAGTGATAAATATTCACTGGATATGGCTTCCAGCTGACTCTGCCAGCTTTCCTGAGGCAATCCGGTGTGAGAAAGGGCTCTACAGACAGAAACTGAAAGGGGTGAAGGCCTTGCTGATGGAAGCACCTCAGAGCACCCAGCTTATAAGCTGTGACAAGAATCTCCATCACTGCCTACCTCCCAGCTGATTGCCGGGTTGTTTCCCTGTGGGTGCTTGGGGGTTAAGCTGCGAGGGAGTAAAAAGAGGAGTAGTGAAAATGAGGAAAAGGACCTAGGACCTAACTCAAAGCAGCAGATCCTAGGCCTGTTCTAGGCTCAATCCTGCTTGGGAGCTCCTTTTGAAATACCAGAGTTGCGGGTGGAGGAGTGTCTGTCTTATTCCCCTCCAAACTTCCCACTGGAGAGCTGAAGGATGTCAAAAATGCATCAGCAATTAAGGGGCTACTTTGAAAAGAGGCCATTTTTTTCAAAACAATAAAAACACCAATTAGGGAATTAAATGGAGAGCGAGTGGGAGTGACAGCATAATGGGGAAGTTATATCAAACTAAAGGAAAGAGAAAATAAGAGGACAGGCAAATATCTGGAACAAAGAAAAAAGCTGAGCCTTCTTATAGTCTCTTTTTGTCTAGAGGTCTCAAGGTTCATTAATTAGCTCTAACAGTGACCCTTCTGAAAGCTAGACTTCGGGGCCCACACTGCCACAGCTGCTGTGACATACCAAGGCACAAACCAGACTAGTGAGGGGCTGTATTACCCCTGCCTTGTGACCTTGGGGGTCTTACAGTGCCTTGCTGTAGTAGCTCCCACCTGGACCACTCACAAGCAGCCTTCCAGCATGCAAACCACACCCTGAATGTCTGTGTAACTGCAGTCTGCCAGCTATACTGTGATATCGCCAACCTGGGTTATACTGCAGGGTGACATGCACTCTTCTGTACAGTACAAATCTATTAAGTCATTTATTCCTTTAAGGGAATAATATGCCAGTTTATTGCTTTAAATGGAGTTGCCCAGACACTTCAACTTAAACACACTGGATTAGATAAAACAGTAGCACAAGTTTATTAACTGCAAAGAGAGAGATTTTAAGTGAGTATAATTAATGAGGCATAAAAGTCAGAAATGGTCACAGGAAAAATAAAGATAAAACACTTACTAGTATCAACTTAAGAAACGATCTTGGTTGCAAAGCAAACTTTCTCACCACATGCTCCAGCAGATTACTGACCAAATTTTGCAGCCAGGAGCCCTCCCCCAGGGTCCAATGGCTCTTTCATTTTGTCTTCTCAGGTATGGAGAATGAGGTAGGCAGGGAGGGGCGGGTGCCTTAGAGTGTTTGGCCCTCATTTTTATAGTTTCAGTCCTCTTCTTGAAAAACATTTTTAGCTGAGACCCAGGAGACAAAGAGTCTATGTGGAAGGATGTTCTCTGCTGGGTTCCCCTCTTCACCCCCCATTTGAACTTCCTTTGTTTTCCCTCCTTCCTTGATGACTCTCTTTACTGCTTAAATGCAAATTAAGGCAAGCATATATTCCTTTCTTTGTTTAGGACAGACCTGTCTTCTGCCTGGGTAAGGCTGTGGGGTTTGGAATGTGTTAATATCATACAGAAGAATCTGATAACTTCACATACAATGTTGACACTCATTTTACCAGGACAATACTGACCAGCAAATTATGAGTGTTCAAATGATACCTTACTAGGTATACTATGTACAAAGATTATTAAAATAGTGTGTAGAGTGTAACTATTGAGGGGTGGATTCTGTCACAGCTGCAAACTGATCTGGGGTCCTCCCCAAAATCAAGGCATCTTTGGGAATTGTTTTCAAAGACCAGTCTTGAGAAGTTTATAGCAGGGAGCAGAGATGGGGCTGTGAGAAATCCATTACCTAGCTGAGATCCTTTGGTGAGGAGTATGATATAAGTACCTAGACAGATAGTTTTGTAGGAAAAATTTCCAACTCTCGCAATTAGTTTTCCAGTTTGAAGGCTATAGTTGCAAGGAAAGGAGCAAGAAACTTAGAGCCTGATTTTCAGAAGTGCTGAGCACTCACAATGTCATCTGAAGTTATTGTGGGCTGCAGGTGCTAGCAACTCTAAAAATCAAGCCATTGCTTTTTTAAAATGAAAGAGTAGCCCTGACATTTCTAGTGGATCTGATGGCACTAGGTTACATGCAAGTTTCCTCCCAGCCAGATACCTATAACTGAACCAGCTCCTCTGTTGAGTAGAAGCCAATGGGAGAAGCAGGCACCCAATACTTCCAGGAAGGTGCTTGGCACTTGGTAGGGACACACCTAGAGAGACGAGATGATTAAGATATAGATCAATAAAAGCTAACTAGAGTGACAATATTCACTAGCCTGTATCTTTAAAATTCAATTCAGGAATCATTTGGAACCTGACTTGCTGGAGAACAGACTCTAGTGAGGCACGGTCGTGCCAGTTTAGTTTAAATAAAATTGGAATTCCTTCCTCTCAGTCCCTGGACCTTCACCCAGGTGTCACAGTCATGAACCCAAGCTGAACTTTTTCCAACATTTGAAAATAATCAATTAGCTTTCCTCCCTCTTCCCCCCATTGTTTCTATGTTTGTGCAGTTCTCCTCTCCCAGATTCTGGGGATGAAAGTAACAAATCACATGAGAAGAACTTGTCTCCATAAAATCTCCAGTCCCGTGTTAGACTCAAAAGATTCCAATAAGCAATTGGACCAGCACTCTGAACATTTGAGATCCACCCCTCAGTTGCCAGAAGAATATCCTCAGTGTTAAAGCCTAGAGTAAAAAAAACAGAACAAAATGGTAACATTGGTGATAACTGAAGCTTCATCGTCCAATGGTGGTCCCTATGTATATTCTACACATGGGTACCATGCGCACCATATGCCTGAAGCTGGGAGTTTTTCCTAGCAGTGTTCATTGACCCACACATGGGCACTATCTCCCCCATGCTCTCAACCGAGTGTAGAAGGAGCGGTGTGAGTTCACGCCTCTCCAGTTCCCTCTCACCACCACATAGTCTGAGTCGGAACCCTGTCCTCCTTTGCTCTTCTAATCGCTAAAAGAGTTTTTGTATATATTTGCTGTTTAGAAATCTTAGTGGTATATATAGTCTAGTAAAGTGTAAGAATACCCCGCACCCCCAGTCGGGCAGAAATCCTCTTTACCCCAAGGACTATGCCCAGGGTCCCAGACTTCAAGAACTGTGACTCCTGCCCTCACCCCTTTTCCATGAGTGATGAACATCAGTGGGGGCCTTTAGTGTCTGAGTGAGGTGTACATCTCTGTGAAGTGCATCATCTGCAAGTCCTTCCCATGCAGAACCAGAGAGGCCTGAGAGCTCAGGCTGAGGAAGCACCTGATGAGGCCCTGATCTGATCCTGGCCAGGAAGACCCCCGTACATAGGCCTCAGCTGGCCAGCTGTGCCCCTCTGAGCACGTGCCATGGAGCAGAGCCGCTGTCCAAAAGCCCAAGGACTAAGGACAAAGGGCTCCCCATGACAGTAAGAAACATTTTCATAAGGATGAGGGCAGATCCCCACAAAAAGCACATTCCCCTCCCAAGTTGTGCCAGGTTGGGTGAGATGTCTTGTATGGATCCCATGGAACTGGTGCCAAAGCCCCCTGGCAACTGGAAGGGAAGGTGAAGAAGAAGAGGAATCAGACAGTGACTACGATACCAGGACACAAAGACAGGCAAATCCCATCCACGGTCCAGATGTACCACAGGAACCACTTCGGCAATATGGAGACCAGCCAGCTCTTTCAGTTGAACTGGGTTCCTTCCGTGTCTCAATGGGAACCTTGCAGACTCCAGGCCATATGGAGACTTTTCTGACACTGAAGGAAGTCTTCCGCCCCTATCCACAGTTTCCACTTCTGTCGGACCCAATGGTTCTCAGGGAGGTTCCTATCCCGGAGGATGAACCACTTCTACAGTTTCAGGAGAGACTCCCCTTAACTATCTATCAGACAGGGCCTCCGGGAACCAACAGTACCACTGTTTCTGACAGCACCATCATCAGACTCAGAGAAGATAGTCCCACCGATGTCTCCAACCTGTCTCAGGAGCTTGGACAGAGCCGCGGCAACCCTTCCACCTGGCTATGACCCTAGCCCCAGGCTGGGACTCCTGGTATCAAATCCCAAGGGGACAAATAGATCTGTCCTCTGGCCATACCGGGTCCCCAGGGACCTTTATAGCAGATGCCCAGCACTATCACAGGAGTCCTACTGCTCTTCTTCCTCTTGTCTGTCGATTCTGTCGGTGTCTGAGGAGGAAGATGCTGAGCTGGTACCACCAGTTCTGACTGGAGTCTCCTCATCACTGGATGACACGGTCATACCATTGCCACCCTCTCCACCAGATGACCACCAACAATATCAAGATCTGCTCCAATGGGTGGCGACTGACTTGCAAATCCCACTGGAGTTGGTCCAGGACCCCCAGCACTGTCTCCTGGACATCTTACAGCCACAGGGACCATCCAGCGTGGCCCTTCCTATAAACCAGGCCATACTGGAATCAGCCAGAATGGTCTGGAACACACCGGCAACATGTGTTCCCACCCCAAAGCGAGCCAAGAGATGCTATTTTGTGCTGGCCAAAAGGGCTTATTTCCTCTTTACACACCCTGCCCCTAATTCACTGGTAGTGCAAGCAGCTGTGGAAAAGGCTCAGCACTACCTGCAGAAATCCGGTACCAAATAAAGGGTCAAAGAGGCTGGATCTCCTGAGCAAGATGGTCTTCTCCTCCTCAGGCCTTCAGTTTCATTTAGCCAACTACCAGGTTGGCTAAATATGACTTTAATACGTACACCAGACTGGCAGAGTTCAAAGACAAACTCCCTGTGGAAGATCAGGCCCAGTTCCATTCTGTGGTGGATGAGGAAAGGCTAGTGGCAAAGGCAGCTCTCCAGGCCCCAGTGGCTGTGGCTGACACTGCATCCCAGGCCTTGGCCACAGGGCTGGTCAAGTGTACAGACTCTTGGCTCCAATTAACGGGCTTCCCAAGGGAGGTCCAAAATACTATTCAGGACCTCCCTTTCAACTAGGTCAATCTTTTCAGTGAAAAGATGGATGAGTCTCTGCATTCCCTGAAGGACTCAGGATCCACCCTGAGGTCCCTGGGGACTTACACTCCGGCCTCCAGGAGAAAACATCAAAACCGGCCCTTCAGACCACAGCCTCCTTCCTCCTGGCTCTCCGACTACCAACATTCACCTGAATCTTCTTGCAAGCGACCGAGATCCCAGCCCCAACCACTACCACATCCTCCCAACCATGGGCTAAAGGCCACTTTTCACATATAGGTCAAGACTCACACACCACCATCAATGCCGCCGACTTTGCCACCCATCTTTGGAGGCCAACTCACCTTCTTCGCCCACATTTGGAACAAGAGCACCATGACAGTTTAGTTCTGGAGATTATCCATCATGGATATTCCACAGAGTTCCTTTCTTTCCCTCCTCACAAGCCTCCCACCAATCGATCCTTCAACAAAAGGCAGACTCCTTATTCCACTGGGGAGCAATAGAGAGCAACCCGCTTCAATACCAGGGAAGAGGGTTCTTCTTCCCATATTTCCTTGACGCCAAGGAAGGTAGAGGGCAGAGACCCATCCTGGACCTTCGACAGCTCAATATTTTCATCAGGAAGCTGAAATTCAGGATGATTACACTGGCATCAATAATCCCCGCCCTCCAGAAGGGACTGTGGTTCACAGCTCTCAACATGAAGGACTCATATTTCCATGTGAACGTTCACCCATCACACAAGAAATTCCTATGATTCAGGATTGGACAGCAATGCTACTAGTTTTGCATCTTTCCCTTTGGTCTTGTGACAGCACCAAGGGTCTTCAGGAAAGTATTCTCAGTAGTAGCGGCCCAGATGTGACACCTGAGACATATGACGTTCCCATACTTAGATGACTGGCTTCTGGTGGGACATTTCCGACAAGAAGTTGTCTTTGCAATAGAGATTCTTTGACGCCTCCTTGCCTCGTTAGGGATCTGCATAAACTAAGACAAATCTGTGTTGTCACCCACAGAAATGTTACATTTCATAGGAGCAATGCTGGACTCGGTCTTGGCACAAACTTTCCTTCCAACAGACAAATTTTATGCGATGAACAGCCTGATAATTTGCATTACCCACAAGCCCTGCACAACGGTGCATCAGTGCCTCTCCCTATTGAGCCATATGGCTACCTGCACGTATCTGACACCTTTTGCCAGGCTTCACTTGTAGTACCTACAAGACTGGCTCCACTCAACCTTCCAGCTGACTAGGGACCTCATTGACTCCATCATTCCCTCAGGAGCTCTTGCCTCTCTTGCTTGGTGGTCCAACCTGACCAAGATCATGGTGGGGACCCACTTCAGTCCTCCAATACCTAGGGCCACCATCATGATGGATGCCTCCCCGACAGGATGGGGTGCTCATCTGGACTGCCACGCAGCCCAGGGTATGGAGATACCACAGGAAGCCAGGCTGCATATAAATTTTCTGGAACTTGGAACAGTCCACCTAGCCTGAAAGGCCTTACTTCCCCTCATCCATTCCCTCTGTGTGCAAATCCTATCGAACAATATCACTGCAGTGGTCTATATAAACAAACAGGGAGGAGCAAGATCTCATCTCCTCTGCCTGGAGGTAGTCAGGCTGTGGCGTTGGTGTGTCACAAATCAGGTTACCATATAGGCTGCATACCTCCCGGGCGTTCAGAACTCCCTAGCAGACAGAATAAGCAGAAGTCTCTACACAGGCCACAAATGGGAAATACACTACACAGTACTGACCAACATCTTTGCACAGTGGGGTACTCCCCTCTTTGCATCCCAGACTAACAGAAAGTTTCCCATGTACTGCTCCAGGGGGGCTGTAGGCAGCGACTCACAGGGCGATGCTTTCCTGCTTCCCTGGATGGGTGACCTCCAATACGCCTTTCCCCCTATTCTCCTCATACCACAAGTTCTCTGGAAGATTCACTGAGACGCAGCTACCATCATCCTCCTAGCACCCTATTGGCCCAGTTCTGGTTCACTGATCTCCTAAAATTGTCCACATGCCCACCCATCAGAATCTGTCTGTTGCCAGATCTCCTGACATAAGCCCACACCAGGCTCAAGTACCCCAAACCAAGCTCATTCCACCGCACAGCCTGGTGTTTGGATGGGTGTTGGACCTAGAAAACTCTTGCTCTGCCTCGGACCAGGAAATCCTTAACCAAAGCAGGAGAGAGTCAACCAGAACATGCTACTGGTCTAAATGGTGCCACTTCTCTGTTTGGGTGCACTGCCACCACCATTCCCTCGCCACGGTGAGCATGCCAGTTATCCTCGACTATCTCCCTGCCCTGAAAACTCTTAGCTCACTGTGTGTACACCTAGCAGTGATTAAACATGCATAATCTTGATTTTCTTTTTTTTAAATAAAAACAATGTACAAAACATTTAGCAATTAAGATAACCTGAACATTCCTGTCTTGTATTTTAGCTTGCTGTTTGTACACCTAGCAGTGATTAGCACTTTCCTTCCCCTGGTGGAGAGATGCTCTATCTTCACGCACCCGACAACAGTACGCTTTATGAAAGGCTTGATCTGAATCTTCCCACCAGTCATCAAACCTTGCCCCAGTGGGACCTTAACCTCATCCTGTCAACTCTCCCAGGGCCACCCTTTGAGGGCCAACCTGTGCCATGACCCACCTCTCCATGAATGTCGCATTCTTGGTAGCCATCACTTCGGCCAGAGGGGTCGGTCAGCTAGTGGCCATGATGGCAGACCTCTTCGTCCCCAAGATTGTGTCCAAATTCCATAACAACCAATTAATGCTCTTACCTGTAATTTTTCCAAAACCTCATGCCTCTCCTGAGGACAAGAAACTACACTCCCTTGACATCAGACACACCCTGGCATTCTACCTGCAGAGAAGCAGCTCATTAGAAAGTCTCTGAGACTCTGTCGCCGTAGCAGAAAGATCAAGGGGCCAAGCCATATCCTCACAGAGAATTTCTACGCGAGTCTAAGGAAGCATACTAGAATGCTACAGGATAGCAAACATTCCCCCTGCTGGGAGTGTTCCAGCTCACTCCACGTGAGCGCAAGCAGCCTCCATGGCATCCTTATCTGATGTCCAGTTGCAGGACATTTGCAAAGCTGCAACTTGGCGATCTGTCCACACATTTACTGAACACTATGCCCTAACTCAAGCAACAGCTGCAGATGCAGTAATAAGAAGGGCTTATAAGCAGAAATTACAAGCAGGTCTGCTGCCAGCCTCCTCACACCCACGTCCAGGCCAATCACTGCTCACAAGTCGCCTACATGTGGAATTCACATAGGCACCAGCACTCAAAGAAGAAGAAGAGATTATTTACTGTAAATGGAGGTTCTTTGAAATGTATGGGCCCTATCTGTATTCCACCACACGCCCTCCTTCCCCTCTGCCTTGGACTAGAGAGGGAACTAGAGAGGTGTCGACCTGTATTGCCCCTTATGCCCTCAGTTGGGAGTACAAGGGGAGATACTGCACATGTACGAGTCAATGGACAGTGCTTGGAGAAATTTGCAGACTCAGGCGCATGGCGTGCGTGCATATCCATGTGTAGAATAAAGATAGGGACCTCACAATCTCAGAAATCCTCCAGTTACAGTAAGTAATCTCCTCTTCCAGTGGGGAGAAGGAGTAAATATACACTGTAGCATTGGCCTGTCTCCAAGGATCAAGTGCTCCCCTTCAAAAACCCATTGTTGGCATTTGTTGGCACCACAGCTGGTTCCAGTCTCAGCAGATAGATCAAGGAATGAATGAGAAAGGAAGAATGGTCCAGGGATTAGTGTGTGCGCATGGAACCAGAGAGACCCAAGATCTATTTCCCTCTCTGCCACAGGCTTCCTGTGTGATCTTGGATAAATCAGTTTGTCTCTCCATGCCTCAGTTCTCCATCTGTAAAATGGGAATAATATTTCCCTGTTTCAAAGAGGTGTTGTGAGGAAAAATACAGAATGTGAGGTGCTCAGCTAATATAGTAGTGGTGGGGGGCATGTAAGTACCCTCTCAGTGGGGTCAAAATCCATTTCCTCAACATCAGAGTTGAGGCACACGCGATGGGTATCATGCTCTACCATGGTCCTTAGCCATACCTATTGTGTGCATGAGATACAAGTGCTTCACTGACAGCAGGTTTCATCATCACGCAAGTTCACATTAAGAAGAACATTCACCCAGGACAAACACTTCCTATTTCAGTGGTTCTGCTAAAACTGGAAAATCTTTCCTATTTACCAGCAATGTAAAAAGAAAATAATACTGGTCAATAGGAAATGGGAACCAGCTCCCTCTGTGTGTTTTCCTTTTAGAGTATTTTCTCATATTTCTGTGGTCATTTGTACTAACAGTGTCCTTTTCATCAGTGTTCTTCTCTGAAGAGGCTCATTCATAATATTCTCATTTGAGTATATACACATGCGCCTTCTTGATACTTAAAAAAAATCTACAACTTCATTCATACACCAACACACATATCAAAGAGCTGTTAAAAAAACAGGAAATTTGCTCACAGCCACGTTCTATTTTCAGACTTGGACTGGCTTTGGGAATTTTACAATATTGAGAGGACTTGGCAGTATGACTGTATTTCCTCACCAGGCCATGTCTGCAGACAGAACAACATGTACAGTACACCTTGTGGGGAAGGAACAGGCTACCCTTCAGACTAGGGCTTAGAGATCAATGTTTATGCCATGCTCAATTGGTAGCTGGAAAACACCTCCAATAAGCCACTAGAATCTCTGTGAAGAGGTAGGCAATTAGGGGTGGAGTCAGCCATTTCAATGTACAAACAATAGGCCCATCTGCTGCCCCTTGCTTGCATTGTACCTCATAATGAGTAAGGGTCTGGCTATACAGACATTTTTATTGTGTTAGAGTAGTGGTTCCCAAACTGTGGTTCGCGAAATGTTACAGGGGGTTCTCGGGAAAAAAATTCCGTAATGGCAGACAGAGCTGTCCCTAGGGACCCTGGGCAGCACGGGGCCAGCAGCCCTTAGCCCCTGGACTTCCAAGAGCTAAGCAGATCAAAGCAAGCATATCTATCACTCTGAGGAGATTTAAACTTCAAGACTCATAAGAAATGGAAAGGGAAGTAGATATTTTTTGCTGTTTTTAAAATTAAATAGGCAGCTAGTATTGTTTTTAAAATTATTATGAAGAACAAGTTTAAGCTTTGTTGTAACATGCATTGTTTGTCTGGACTGCTCAAGACCTGAATCCTTGTGTAGGAGGAACTCTTTGAGTTGGCTTCTTAAATACCTTCATGCTGTTTCACATCTAATACTCCTTGATGAAACATAGGAGCCTTAGAATCATAGAATATCAAGGTTGGAAGGGACCTCAGGAGGTCATCTAGTCCAACCCCCTGCTCAAAGCAGGACCAATCCCCAATTTTTGCCCCAGATCCCTAAATGGCCCCCTCAAGGATTGAACTTGCAACCCTGGATTTAGCAGGCCAATGCTCAAACCACTGAGCTATCCCTCCCCCGACAACAGGCTTATTCAAAGTGATACAAGCTATGAAAATGAGATCTTGGAAGAGTATCGCCATTTTCATAATGTAATAAATACTTTAATGGTAAATAATAATAATAAATAGTGTGTAATAAGCATGTCATTACAAATTTTATGTTTCCAAGATCACAGTTTTTATAATTTATACTCCATTTAAAGGAGAAACTCCCTGGAAATATTCATTTTAGGAGAGGGTTCGCGAGACTTGACATTTTAGTGAAAGGGGTTCACAGGTTGTTGAAGTTTAGGAACCACTGTGTGAGAAGATGGGTTTGTTACTAGCTGTATAGGTGGCGTTGGACCAAACTGCGTTTTATTCATGGTGAAGCACTGTAAAGTTCATGGTTAAAACCGTTTGATTCCTTCTCTGTTTGACCAAAACATGGTAGAATAAATTCAGGAGATTATCCTGATAGACTATGGTTCTAAAAACTGCCATGTAGATGCAGGGGGTGCAGTTAGATTGTGTAGTAATAAGAGGTTTAAGGAAGAACAAGGAACCAGCCAGCAGCCAGGGCATTACAATTTTTCTACCATGCTTTAGTGTTGATCCTATGGCATCTGAGGAATGCACCACAATCCTTTTAATTGACACACCCCAGGGATCACCTGTTATGCTGATAGAGTGGCTGTACTGGGTTAGGTGAAGCCACTTAAAAGTTTAGAGATTTTAAACAACAAAATACTGGATTATATAAAACTCAAGTCTAAAAGGGACACTGGCCACATTTCCATTTTCTTTAGTCTTTTTTCTTCTCTAATCAACCAGTAGGCCACAGTTTAGGGTTTCACCCATAACACTGGGTCAAATACCACTAACTACTTTGGGAAGCATTCAAGCAATGCAATGGATGCTGGCCTGATTAAGCAGTAGTCATTGCCATTCATGGATAAGCTATATTAGTCCCCTGTAGTCTAGGTCTACAGTTTAGGTAGGGCCCTGTAACTTATCTTAGCTCTCCATGTGCTCAGTCCCTCAGGGCCATTAGGGAAGTACCCCTCAGTGCTGCGGCACAGGGGCTACAAGGGACCTGCTGGAGCATTTGGGGTCTTTCCCTCCACCTGGATCCTTCACAGAAGAGGTATTCAGTTAGAACAGACAGCTGTGAATAGCACCTAAGGCTGCGTTGAAGGTGGATTTATTTTAATCTGATTTTATTTTTAATTTTTCTGCATGAGGCAGCATCTCCAGTGCCCCAAGGTACGCCCTCCACAGACCCATACTCAATATGCATTAGAGACAGTGGTGGAGGAGGAGCCTTGCTGAAGATCCTGGGTTTTATTCAGAGCCCAGCTATGGTTCCTCTGTACAAAGATTGCACTTTCTGGCCTCATACATGGATGTTCTTGCGCTCTGAGATGGTTGTGGTTTGTGACTTGTAAATGAGCCTCATTGTGGTTCTCAGCCAAGCTCAGAATTCACCAAGTTCTTCATTCAAGAAAATGTGACTCTCCAAACTTTGGCTTCTTCATTTTCCTCCATGATTCTGCAACAAGGAGATGGGGAGGAGCGTGCCTGGAGAGTTGTGAGCTGCTCTTTCTCTGTGACCCTGCTGAGGCCCTTAGACTCCTGTTGGAGTTCTCCCCGCCTCCTGCTGACTGTCTTTCACTGGCATGACAAAGCAGCACATCTTGTTTGAACCCAGGAACCTTTGGCTGGGTCCCTCACCTTCCGAGCTCCAGGATATATAAAGTAATGGGGCCTGATGACCATGTTTGATTGGTCTACACACTAAAATTGGGCTGCCCTTTGGAAAAAAGATGCTAGGGCCTAGAGTCTTGCAACTAACTCCGAGCTCTCTTCTAAGCTTTGCTCTGCCACAGGAATACCAGTCACAGTGAAAATAGCAGAGTGCATGCACCAGAATGTGTGAATGGCAGCACTTGGTTTTATTCTGGCTTAAAATAAAGGCTGGAGATGTGCCCCAAGTCTCAGTATTTAGATGACCACAGACCTTGGGAGTTTTTGCACCTGTGTGCTTGATTCAGACTTCTCGGTAATAGAGACTCGATAGCTGTCTAGATCAATTTCTTCAATCTTTTCAGGTTAGTGACCCTTTATTCTAAGTCAAAAACATTTTGTGACCCACCCCCTTACATTTACTGTAAAAGCATTAAAAAAACCATCAATGATAACAATAACCCTCGATAATCTATTTGGGCGGGTTTTTTGAAATGCTGACAGAGACTAATTGACCTTGAAGGACAAGGGTGTGCAGAGTGGGGGAGCAAGATCCTCTTTGCTTTAGGTTCTAATAACATTTTCAATGCCTCAGACTCCCCCACCCCCGATTTCCTTTTGTGACCAATTGAGAAACACTGGTCTAGATAGTTGCCAAACAGCCTGCAATGCAGCCAATGCCTTAGTGGAGAATGGGAAGAATGATCTCCCATTTACAGTAATTTCTTTTCCCTGTAATAATACACATGCTGGAAGACAAGGTGGTGTCTGGTGATTTAAAAACTTTGATTCACAAGAATTTTGGCTTTGCCTCTGCTTAGATGCCAGAGGACAGAAAATGCAATACTCCTTTCCTTATCAGAACATTTCTGATTCGACTGTGTAGTATCTTTATTTCCCTTCTCATGAAGTCTCCAGAAAGTAAGTCGTCAGCAATTCATGACTGCTTCCCATCTCACCGCCTAGCCCCTGATCACCAGAAAGAAATTAGTGCAATTTATGATTCATGGCTTGCCTTGCCAGAACAATATGCAATCTGATTACATCTGGAGACTCTGAAGAAGTGGTGGGCGTTAATGCATTGACTTGTAATTCATGTTCAGTCCAGAGATCCCACCCCAACAAAACCCTGTGGTGAAGTGCTACCACAAGTCCCCAAATGGATTTCCAGAATGAGCTCTCCACTGAAACCATAGCCACCGAGTTACCTTCTTCTAGTCACGGCAGAGAAGAAATGGATGTTTCCTATGCATTAGCAAGCTCTATTAGGCTATGATTTGTCAGCTCACCAAGAAAGTTAGAGCCTACATCTAAAAAGCGGCATATGAAGGCTGTGATGTGCAAGTGATGAAGGGGACACCTCAAGAGAGGGACCTTGAAGAATAACATTTCATGGTTGAGTAATATTTCACCCTGTTACACCTCTATTTAAAGAAATCCAGGCTGGTATTAC
Organism: Lepidochelys kempii; assembly: GCF_965140285.1. Taxonomy (NCBI): domain Eukaryota; kingdom Metazoa; phylum Chordata; order Testudines; family Cheloniidae; genus Lepidochelys; species Lepidochelys kempii. Next base: position 160,948,758 of record NC_136382.1, read on the forward strand.
AGGAGGGGACGCTGTTCTTCAGAACAGAAAGGAAAAAATGAAAAGGGTGATAACTGAAGTTAGGAGAAACAGCCCAGATTCCTCCATTTATCGTGGTACCCATCTGTCAGATAGGAAAAACTGTGTATTTTGCCTGCCATTCTAGTAAATGTCAGTGAAACAGAAGCTTTTCGCCCAAAGGTCTCCGTGTTTCACAACAGTAAGCAAATATCCCTATCGTTAGGAAAATTGAGGCACTGGCAAATTAAGTAGCTCTCCTAAGGTCACAAAAGCGGTAGCCCTGGGAATACTACCTGGATCTCCCCTGCTCGCATCCCCATGGGCTGCTCTGCCAAAGGGAAGAAAGAAGATGCTGCATCCCCCCTCTCCCCATGCTGCAGTTTCATTCTTGGAAGTACATTCACTCCCAGAAGGCCATGCTCCCAGACAAGATCTAGCCCAGCACAGTGTTTGGTAGGGTTGCCAACTCTCTACTTGCACAAAACTGAACACCTCTGCCCAGACCCTCCTCTGAGACCGCACCCAGGCCCCGCCCCTTCTCCGAGGCCCCACCCTACTAACTCCATCCCCCCCTTGCTCTGTCGCTCGCTTGCCCCACCCTCACTCACTTGCTCATTTTCACTGGGCTGGCTAAGGGGGCTGGGGTGTGGGAGGAGGGAGGGCTCCGGCTGAGGGTGCAGGCTCCTGGGTGGGGCCAGAAATTAAACGTTCAGAGTGCAGGAGGGGGCTCCAGGCTGAGACAGTGGGTTGGGATGCAAGAGGGCTCCAGCTGGGGGGGCGTGGGCTCTAGTGTGGGGCCAGGGATGAGGGATTTGGGGTGCAGAAGGGGGCTCCAGGTGGTGGCTGAGGTGGGAGGGGCCTCTGGGCTGGGGCAGGGGTGCATGGGGTGCAAAGGCTCTGGCTGCGGGTGCAGGCTCTGATGTGCGGCCAGGGATGAGTGATTTGGGGTGCAGGAGGGGACTCTGGATTGGGGCTGGGGTTTGGGGTGCGGGAGAGTGAGAGGGCTCTGGCTGGGGGTGCAGGCTCTGGAGTGGGGCTGGGGATAAGGGGTTTGGGGTGCCGGAGGGAGCTCCAGGCTGGGACTGAGCAGTTCGGAGGGTGGGAGGGGGTCAGGGGTGCAGGCTCTGGGCGGCACTTACCTCAAGCAGCTCCCAAAAGCAGCAGCATGTCCCTCCTCCGGCTCCTATATGGAGGCGCGGCCAGGCTGCTCTGTGCACTGCCCCATCCGCAGGCGCCACCCCCGCAGCTTCCATTGGCCATGGTTCCCAGCCAATGGGAGCTGTGTGGGTGGTGCTTGGGGTGGGGGCAGTGTGCGGAGCCCCCTGGCTACACCTACATGCAGGAGCCGGAGGGGGCACATGCTGGTTGCTTTCTGGGAGCCACATGGCATGGAGGCTAGCAGGGAGCCTGCCAGCACCACTATATGGCATCAATGGTGCTGACCGGAGCTGCCAGGATCCCCTTTCGACTGGGTGTTCCAGTCGAAAACTGGGCATCTGGTCACCCTGTTGCACACACTTTCCCCAAGCAACAGAGTACGCCTATCCAGGACTTGCTTGTCACCATCACTAAAACAAATTGTGAGGAGACCAGGCCTCAGACGCATTTTGTGTGAGTGAGGCAAGGCGGCAGAAAGGAATGCTGGGTGAAAGGGAAGAGGAATGGAGGGTGGAAGGGAAGAGGCCTTCATTGGGAAACCGTCTCATGTCTGCAAATTACCACCTCAGTCCAGGGGGAACAGGTCTGAGGGGAAACAGACCTTCTGGCTCTAGAGTTCAGACTGAAGGTTGGGAAGTTTCCTAAGAGGCCTGTGAAAATGGTTCCTTTGTGGCTGTGGGTCGTGCAGATGCTTCAGTTAGTACAGTGCTGGGAAAATAAAAAATAATATAGAGGGTCTATTTAGGTTGTTTTTGGCACTCCTGCAAGAGATCAGAGTGACCACAGAACTAACCTCTTGTAGTGCTAAATTCAAAACTCATTTCTCTGACTTAGGCCTGGTCTACATTACGGGGTTATGTCGAATTTAGCCGTGTTAGGTCAATTTAAAAATGACTGCGTCGACACAACCAACCCCATTCCGTCGACCTAAAGGGCTCTTAAAATCGACTTCTGTACTCCTCCCCGAAGAGGGGAGTAGCACTAAAATCGACCTTGCTCGGTCGAATTTGGGGTAGTGAGGACACAAATCAATGGTATTGGCCTCCAGGAGTTATCCCAGAGTGCTCCATTGTGACCGCTCTGGACAGCACTTTTGCACTAGCCAGGTACACAGGAAAAGCCCCGGGAACTTCTGAATTTCATTTCCTGTTTGGTCAGTGTGGCGAACTCAGCAGCACTTAGAAGCACAGGTGACCACGCAGTGTCCCCAGAATCGTAGAGCATAGAATGTTTCTACGCTCCCCCTATCATCTCCATCCCTGAGGTTATCGCAGATTAGATGGTGAAAAAAAAGCACTCGCGATGACATGTTTTCCGAGCTCATGCAGTCCCCCGGCACTGATAGGGCACAGCTTAATGCATGGAGGCATTCAGTGGCAGAGGCCAGGAAAGAATTAAGTGAGTGTGAAGAGCGGAGGTAGGATGTGATGCTGAGGCTAATGGGGGAGCAAACGGACATGATGAAGTGTCTGTTGGGGGAGCAAATGGACATGATGAAGCATCTGGTGGAGCTACAGGAAAGCCAACAAGAGCACAGACCCACACTGCATCCATTGTATAACTGCCTACCCTCCTCCCCATGTTCCATATCCTCCTTACCCAGATGCCCAAGAACACGTAGCGAGAGGCTCCAGGCACCCAGCCACTCCACTCCAGAGGATGGCCCAAGCAACAGAAGGCTGTCATTCAAACAGTTTGATTTTTAGTGTTGCTACAATAAGCAATGTGGCCTTGTCCTTCCCTCCTCCCCCAGCCCACCCGGGCTACCTTGTCCATTATCTCATTTTTTAAAAATTAATAAAGAAAGAAAGAATGGTTTCAAAACAATAGTTACTTTATTTCGAAGGGGGGAGGGTGGTTGGCTTACAGGGAATTAAAATCAACAAAGGGGGCAGATTTGCATTAAGGAGAAACACACACAACTGTCACACCGAAGCCTGGCCAGTCATGAAACTGGTTTTCAAAGCCTCTCTGATGCGCAGTGCGCCTTGCTGTGCTCTCCTAATTGCCCTGGTGTCTGGCTGCTCAAAATCGGATGCCAGGTGATTTGCCTTAACCTCCCACCCCACTATAAACGTCTCCCCCTTGCTCTCACAGATATTATGGAGCACACATCAAGCAGCAATAACAATGGGAATGTTGGTTGCACTGAGGTCTGACCTAGTCAGCAAACAGTGCCAGCGAGCTTTTAAACATCCAAAGGCACATTCTACCACCATTCTGCACTTGCTCAGCCTATAGCTGAACTGCTCCTTACTACTGTCCAGGCTTCATGAGCCATGGGAGCAAGGGGTAGGCTGGGGTAGGGGCGACCGCGTGGTGCTGCCGGCTGGGAGAGCTCGCATGATATTCCAGGCATGACTGAATCTCCATGAGACAAAACTTAAAGAAGAGAATGACCTGGAGTCTCTAGCTCAAAATTCAGTGCTCTAAGAGGAGACTAGCCACGTCTGTCCAGGCGCCCCTGATCGACCTCACCGAGGTCTGCCAGGAGCATCCAGGAGATGTACAGTGACGGTGAGCTAAGCGGGCTCCATGCTTGCCGTGGTATGGCATCTGCACGGGTAACCCAGAAAAAAAGGCGCAAAATGATTGTCTGCCGTTGCTTTCACGGAGGGAAGGGGGGGCCTGACGACATGTACCCAAAACCACCCGCAACAATGTTTTTGCCCCCTCAGGCATTGAGAGCTTAACCCAGAATTCCCGTGGCAGTGGAGTCTGCGGGAACTGTGGGATAGCTACCCACAGTGCACCACTCTGTAACTCGATGCTAGCCACGGTAGTGAGGACGCACTCCACCGACTTAATGCGCTTAGTGTGGACATATGCAATCAACTGTATAAAATTGGTTTCTAAAAATCGACTTCTATAAAATCGACCTAATTTCATAGTGTAGACATACCCTTAGATTCATCTGCGTTTCTTCACACAGCCACACATACACAAACCCTACAAACTAACCGTGCGTATTTCGCTTACAGGCTGGGAAAGGAGAAAGATGCTTATTTTGATATCTGTTTTCCAGTCGTTGGGAGGTGCACAGATATTGTAGTGATGGGGGCTATAGAAATACCTAAATGGGTAGGAAGCAGGGAGAGCTGGCAGGAGATTGTTTGGGAGACAGATAGACACATGTTGTGTTGAGAGAGAAGAGAATCAGGCACAGGGGACTAACAGCTTTTTTTCAACAATAATCTGACTGGAATCTGACCCAACTCCTGCTGAAGTCAATGGAAAGATTAATCAGGAGTTCAGCCAGGCCCTCAGTCAAACAAATCCATTCTCCTTTCATTCTGAGCAGTTCCACTTTACAGCAGAAGTACAAACTTTGTTTTCCAAACTCTTAACGCTTCTTGAAAAGTTCTGTGTTATGCAAGATCCTAGTGGAGTGGACCAGGTGGGCCTCAGTCCTTGACAGTTCAGGCTGGCAGACCCTTTGCCCCACAGCATAAAGGATGACCACAGTGGCTTCTTCTGCAGGTGTGGTTTTAGGTGCAAAGTAAGTTAGACAGCTGCCTAGGACACCACTTCCAAGGGAGGGTGCTGTTGGAAAAGCACTGGGACCACTTGGGTGACTCACCAGTCTTAAATCTCTCATCTGGCTGCAGCATTTCTGCCTGTCTGGTGTCCCCACCCCTTCCCCAGGGTGCGTCTGTTTCTGCTGAGTCATGGTTTTCAGATGTGTTCCAGAATCCTGCCCTCGCAGGACCATGGTCATAGCAGGAGAGTGTCCAACAGCACAGGTGATTGGGGGGGCATGTGGGAAATAGAATGCCTGGTGCACATGGCTGCAGGGGCAGCAGAGCCTTCCCAAAAGTGGGGGGGGGGGAAAGGGCCCAGGGCAGGTGGACGGACCCAGGCTCCCCTCAGCTGCCTGCGTGGTGGCTCTTACCCCGACCCGGCCATGGCAAGAACCACGTGGGCAACTGTGGGGAGCTGCGGCGCGGACCTTCCACTTGCCTGGACGGAGGTCCCGGGGAGCAGGGACACAGGCTGGAAGCTGCCCTCAGGGGACACACAGACACACAGACACACACACAAACACACGCAGGTGGAGGGTCCACGCAGCTCCCACAACTGCCCAGGCTCCCCGTCCAGGCTCCACCAGCTGCACCGTCCAGGCTCCACCAGGGTCCACCTGGCGAAAAGTGGAAAGGCCAGGCCCCCCCACTTTCAAAAAATGGGAGGGCCCTGGTCCCCCCTCCCCACCCCCGTTCCGGCATCACTGCATGGCTGACCAGCACGTGGCATGTACTTCTGGAGAGGGGCCATCCGTATGGGTTTGGTTCCATAGCTGGGTGGGAGGGATGGAGGAGGGGAGAGAAATCATCACTTTGGCTAGTGTACTAAAGCAACCGGGACTGGCACTGGAAGGCTGAACTCTCTGGGTTTTCCTCATAACAGTCATGCATGCACTTCCACGGTAGCAGCAGGGAATGAGTTTCCAAAAAGCAGCTCACCTGTGTTTACTTTAAATCACTTCCATCATTCTAATGCCTTCAGAAATCTCACCCTAAGGGACCCAGCGCCCCCTCGCCCAGAGACCTCCCCCGCAGATCCCTATGGCTAATCTCCCTGCACCCCCTATGCCCAGCACCCACTGCCCAGAGATCCCTCCCGCTGACCTCCCAACACAACTGCACAGCACCCTGCACACCATACCCCCTGCCAGCTCCCCCACCCATAGATCCCTTACTGTCCTGCACCCCCATCACAGTCCCACCATCACAGCTGTACACCGCCCCATATTCCTGAGGGAATTCTGCATCAAATTCTGTGCACAATATTTGTAAATTCTGCACTTTTTTTTTTAAACAATAAATAAATGTGGACACTCCACAATGGCAGTGGGGAGCACAGGCCATTGGCTGCATGGAGGTGGGAGAATACCCTGCAGCCTCCCCCACATCCTGGGACAGGGACTTGGCAGTGAGGCTGAACCTGACCCTGACACAACACAAGGGCCATGCCTGCCACAGAAACACCCTGGGGCCCTGCTCCTTTTGCGCCAGGCACACCAGATGTGGGCAGGGAGGCTCAGCCTGGCAGGAGGATCCAAGTGTAGAGGGCCTTAGTGTGGGGGATCCAGATGGGGGTAAGAGGGTTCTGTGTGGGGAAGTCTGGGTGCAGGCAGCTCAGTGGGGGATCTGGATGCACAGGGAGGTTAGAGGTGCAGGGACAATGGGAGTCTGCAGGGGGGACCAAGTGAAAGTGGTTGGAACTCAGCGGGGTGGGGAGGTCTGGGTGCAGGGGAGGTGGGGTTCATTTGGGTGGGGGTCCAGGTGTAGGTGGTTGGGGCTCAGTGGGGAGGGTGTCTGGGGGGGGCTCATTGGTGTAGTATAGATGCAGGGGAGCTGGGGCTTGTCAGGGTGCGGGTTTGATGGGCCTACTTAACAGGGGAGCCCCAGCTGCTGCCAAGGGGATTCCACATGCTGGCCCTCAGCTTCCCCTATCCCCTTCTCCTCCCCATCCCACCTCCTTCCTTCCCCCCTGCCCCCACATCCCCCATCGCCTTCTCTTCCCCATTCCATGCTCCTTCCCCACTGCTCCATCTCTTCCCCATCCCACTCCCTTCTTTCCCCTGCCTCTTCCCCCCCATCCCCTTCTCTTCCCCATTCCATGCCCCTTCCCCACCACTCCATCTCCTCCCCAGGCTTGGAGGGTAGGGGGGAAACCGCCCCCCAGCATAAGCCAACAGAATGGGCTGGGACCAGGTCGCTCTATTTTCTGCCGCCGGTGATTGCAGGGCAGGCTCAACAGTGCGCTCACGGGGCGGTAGGGAGTGGAGCAAGCTGGCCCCAGCCCACTCCAGTCTGCTCGCCTGGCTCCCGGCCTTGGGACTGGGGAGAACTCACCAGCGGAGCGGAGCGAGCTGGGGAAGGGTCGCTCCACTTCCCGCCGCCCCATGAGTGCGGAGCACACCCAACCCCTGCTGCAGTCCCCTGGGATGCGTAGCTCAGGGGAAGGGGTGGAGCGGGGGTGGGAAGAGGGGGGCGGAGCAGGGTCAGAGCTGGGGTGGAGCAGGGGTGGGAAGAGACGGGGCTCAGGTGGAGCAGGGAAGGGAAGAGGCGGGTCGGAGCAGGGAAAGGGGCAGCTTTTCTGGTCGGCTCAGCCGGCGGGGGGATCAGGCTGGCCGGGGCCCCTTCTGACTCTGGGCCCGGCGCCATGGAGAACCTGCTACTGGATACAACTCTAGGAGAAGAGGAATGTGCAGGTATCCTTGTCAGCAGCATGAGACATAAATGGCACTTTAATAACTTACTTGACAGTAATGAAACAGAAACAGCCATTTATCCTAATTGGAGGTGATTATATAGGAAAGTGCTGGGCCCGTGGACAGCAGAGTGCAAATAGCATATATTCCAACTTAATGATTAGGTGAACTATCCTGACAGACTTTGTCCATGTGCAGCTTCAGTGCATTCCCCCAAACAGAAAAATCATCCTGTTGGAAGCTGGCATCAGCTAAAGTTTGAAAATGGAGGGTTCATTCTGGCTGCTGAACATATGTGGCTTGAAGAAGTGAGAGAGGCCTATAGGCAAGGGATGGATCCCATATAGAAAGCCTCTGAAAGGAGTGAAAGCGGTTGAGGTGCATCTGGAATTAATTAAGGGAAACATCCAGCCTGGCAGTTACCTGTGATTGTTACAGGAAATGTGAAGAACTCTCAGGCTTCCTCCATGTGAAGACAGGTGAACTGAAGTCATGACTGGCTTGGAATAAAGCCTTTGTTGATACTTATCACCTCTGTGGCGCTCGAAAGCTTGTCCCTCTCACCAACAGAAGTTGGTCCAATAAAAGATATTACCTCATGCCACCTTGTCTCGCTAATATCCTGGGACCTACACGGCTACAACAACTGCAGACTTATCCCCTCTGATAGTCACCTCTCTCATTCTGGTAAATCTTATGCTGGAATTTCTTTGCCTTATCTCTAAATGGTTCCCACCTGATATGGTTGATAGGCTTCTGACAAGGTTCTGTACTGTCGTTTGGCGGAGGAGACTCCTTCCCAGTATTCTCCCAAACCACCAGACGGGGAATTTTGCAGAAGTAATGCAGGCAGCTCATTGTGTGACGTGAGCATCCCATCTCATTCAGCACAGCAGCAGCTCCCTGAGGCCAGTGATGAGGCGTCTGTGCCAGACTTTGAATGAAGTCCCATTCAGTGCACGTAAACTAGGAGGAGAGTGGTTGTGACACAAGGTCATGAAGGTTTGGAAGGGATGTAAAACAGGGAACAAATAAAGGGATCCGGAGGAGCCCATAACAGACTCCTGCAACACACTGGAACAGATTTCCAGTGCTGGAGGGAGAGAAGCTTATACCGTTGGCCTCAGCTATCACATGAATAAATTATCAGTTTGTACAAATGTGCAACAGGCTTTTAATTTTCTGTTAATTGACCGGATCCTTGAGGCCTCTGGAAAAAGAATAAAAACTTTGCTACCTATTAAAAAAAAACAACAATAGGCAAGACAGTGAATTAACCAAACATCCTCTGCCAGCAAAGGAAGCCATCAAAATTTGCTCCTGAGCAATGTGTGACAGAATCAGAAAACATTTACACTAAAGCCACATTAGTCAGAGCATTAAAATATTAGCAGAATTGACTGCATGGAAGCCTTGCTAACACAGTGCTGGTTTTATGTGCTGAAGATGCTGGATGAATACACAAGTACTGACCAAACAAGTATAGCGCTGACAGCTTGGCTAAAAAACCCCATCAAAGATGCTGTAAAACACCAAGCAAAAGGTGCTCCCACACAAAAACCTAAACAACCCCCCAACAATCTGGGATAAAAAGACATTCACAGCCTCTGAATACTTAGCAAGATTAGACATAAAAGCTTCTTTGGCTTATTCTGAATTGTACTTTCCTAATGTCAAAGGGTTCCCTTGCCTCAGAGAGATGTTTATACTCTCAAGTGGGAAGCCAGAGGCTTTCAGATAAGATAGTGTCTTTGGAAGAGCAGATCTTTAAAGGCTCAGGAAGATAGTAATTATCATCAGTCAACCCTCTGTTCAGGATGGAGAAATTCCTGTTTGAGTTGGCTACAGTCTCCATGCCTCAAGTCCCTGCCCAGGCCGTTAAAATAGAACATCGCCCTGCAGCTGAAAAAGGGCAAAGAGCGGAACTTGTAAATAGTAATTTAAAAAAAAATCATGTTAATTAAAAGATACTCTGTGCTCTCCTCCTTGTAGGTGAGTTCTGCAGCCTGACCAGTCAAACCCGCCACACGAAATATAGTGCGAGTTAAAGGCAACTTTTCCAGAATTACTTTCTGACTGGGGACGACAACATGGTCGCTGCTATCTCTGCTTTTTATTTTTCTTTTTATTTTATTAAAGGCAGTGTTTCCTAATGGAGAGAGCTGGGACTCAAACAACCAGGGTTCTATTCCCAGTTCTGCCACTGACCAACTGGGTGGCCTTGGGAAGTTACTTTGCCACTCTGTGCCTCAGTTTCCCCATCTGTAAGATGGGGCTAATATTACTGACCTCTTTGTAAAGAACTACAGAGGAAAATACTACACTAAGAGCTAGATATTATAATGTATTGTCATTGTCAATAGGACTAGCTGGAGAGGTACCGTAGCCAAGGGAATTGAACTTGGGTTTGGGAGCCAAGAATCACAGTTTCAGGGTTAACTGCACCTTTGAACTCACCTCTGCCTTGGGCTTCCTTGAGGGCACCCACATAAGATTTGAGGCTCTTAGTTGTCACTTCTCTTAGCTGGAGACCTGCGTCCCCCTCCCTCCAGACCATGGTTTTAGGCTGGCAGTTCCTTTGACTCTCACTGTGATTGCTCCAGCAGGCCTGACCAGTGTCCAACACATGCAGTTAACTCTTTCTCCAGGGGATACTCCAGTGTACACCAGTTACCAACCAGCCTTCACAAACGTGTAGTACATTTATTCTAAGGGCAAGTGTATTACAAAGAAAACATAAAAAACAAGAAAGGAACCTAAAAGCTTACCAGAGGTCACCCCCTTGACTCCAACTAGGGCTCTGGGAAGTGTCAGTCTTTCAAACCCCTCAGCTGGGTTTGCTCTCCGGGTTACCAATTCACGGCAGGTTTCAGATCAAGAACCAGAACCACTTTGGGACACTCCAAATGTTTGTTTAACACAGTTTGGGCCTTTGATCTTTGGCCTCCTGCGACAGGTAATTACCAGCCAATGGCCCTCTCTTCAGGGCGAAGCTTCAAAAGGCTGGGTTCTTGCATAACAGGTGTGAAAGAGTTCAGAGTAACAGCTGTGTTAGTCTGTATTCGCAAAAAGAAAAGGAGTACTTGTGGCACCTTAGAGACTAACTAATTTATTTGAGCATGAGCTTTCGTGAGCTACAGCTCACTTCATCGGATGCATACCGTGGAAACTGCAGCAGACTTTATATATACACAGACTTTTTAGGTGTGAAAGAATTTGCATTAATCAGCCCCTAGAGATTCAGCAAGAAACCTCCACCCCCACCCCAGTGAGCCATACACGTCACCTATACTGATACAAAGGACTGTGAATATTCCACAGCTCATACTGTTGGCCCAGCCAATATAATGGCTTGTCACGCTTTCAATGTAAAATATAGTACGGTTCCCAAAGATACCTCATGGGGTTGCAAGAACTGTCACTCAAAGAACTGCAGCGTTCCTTTCCTGACTGCCACCGACTTGCTGCATGAGCTCAGGAAAGTCACTTAGAGATAGCTTTTTCTGAAAAGGGTCTAGGTGCCTTACGCCCATTGAAATCAATGGGAATTAGGCACTCAAAGGCTTTTCCAAAGACACTATCTGGACTTGAGGCCCAAGTTTGAAAGGAGCTGGGCACCCCCAGCTCCTATTTATTTCACTGGGTGTTCCAGGCCCTTAATGCCAGCGTACCAGCAGAGCCCCCCCCACCCCCCCCTCCCGTCCTGTTTCCGGCCGGCACTGGCTGGTGAGTGCAGGCAGGTGCCAGGTGGCGGCTGGTTATGTGTGGCCTCTGCTACCCACCCATCGGCCCTTTACGGGCTCCCCCTCTCACTGTCCTCTCCCTGCTTTGCTCTTTCACCACCCCAGCCCTGCTGCTTCTCCATACCCTCCCTGGTGGGGCACATCCCACTCCCAGTGCCATGTGGAGAATCAGCCCACCAACAGCCTGGCTGGCTGGCAGGCTCCTTCCTTCCCCCACTGCCTCTGGCTGGGCTGGCACCCCAGGAACGCTCAAGACCCTCTGGCCTGGGATGCTCCCCAGGAGGAGCAGAGCCCTGCATGTGTCAAAGCCCCGCACAGTGCTGGCATAGGGAACCCTCTCTGTCCTTCAGCTAAGCTCTGGGGTGGTGGTGGTGGGAAGCGATTTCCAGCCTGCTCGCACCCCGACTCTGCAGACTTTTCAACCACCCTCTGACCCGCCCTGGGTCCTGCCCCCAGGGAGTGTGGGGCTGCTCCATCCTCTGGGTGCCCTCCCCTGCTGAGCCACCTCTTTGGCCCAGTTCGCTGAAGCCCCTGGGCCCTGGTGCACAATGCATCCTTAGGGCTTAACCCCTTCCTGCCTGCGCTGTAGTCAGAAGTGGCTGGTTTATGTCAGTGGCCAGCAGCAGCCTGGAGGTGTTAACTGCTTTTCAGTACTCTGTGGGCAGGAAGGGACAAGCTGCTTCCAGCCACACCGGTGTTGGGGGGAGGACAGGGAAGGAGAGGGAAGACATAAACTCTGCAAAGACACAGGCCAGGTCATTCCTTCCCTACCCATCCCCCCATGAATCTGGAAGCCGTTCCCATTCCTTCCCTTCCACACAGTGCCCAAAGGCTGCTGCTGGCCACATTCTGGTGTGAACCCTGGCAGAAATCTGGGGAGGGTGGGATGTGTGACCCTGGATGCCCTCCCTCCCGCCCTCATGTTGCCTCGGGAAGACACAGCACCAGGAGAGGCGGGTCCATTCTGGGGGCCCAGCCCGGCATGGAGGGCAGAGAGCGCCAGACAGGGAGGGTCATGTGAAGGAGGCGTACAGAAGTGTGTGGGGCACCTCTCCCCATGTGTGTGGGGAGGTAGGGGGGGTGTGTCACCCCTTCCCGTTTGGACCCTAAAGCCTTAAAGATAAGAAGGGAAATAAAAAGAATCCAACTACACAGTATTTCTTTTTAATGGGGGCTCAGTCAACTTGATGTTAATTTGAATGTTTGTACTGCATAGTTCTGATTGAATTCGCTTGAATACGAGTAATTTACCAGGTGTCCTGTATTCAGCATAGGGAAATATGGTCACCCTACGCTCACATGGCTTTGATCAACACAAAGTGCTTTCAGATGATCTGGCGCTGGGTGCTCTCTGAATGCCAAAATAACGTGATTCCATCTTTGAGAGGAATCTGCTATATCACAGACAGAAAAGCTGTTCTCAGAACGTAAGGGAGGGGGGGATTCCGTAGAGAAGAGTTTAAAGGGGAAATTCTTCTTGTACTGAGTGTTAGATTCTGCCTTTGATCATAGGCGCCAACTTCTACTTGCGCTGGTGGGTGCCTGACCCTCGGCCCCCGTCCCCACCCCAATTCCACCCCCATTCCAACCCCTTCCTCAAAGTCCCTGCCCCAACCCCACCCCCTTCCTGCTCCTATTCCAACTCCTTCCCCAAATCCCCACCCCAGCCCCACCTCTTCCCCACCTCCTCCCCTGAGTGCTCCTCCCCCCTCCCTCCTGGAGCTTGCTACAGCTGTTTGGCAGCGGCAAGCACTGGGGGGTAGGCAGAGGAGGGGGGATGTGGCACACTCAGGGGAGGAGGAGGAGGTGGGATGGGGCGGGGAGCTTGGCTGCCGGTGGGTGCGGAGCACCCACTAATTTTCCCCTGTGGGTGCTCCAGCCCTGGAGCACCCACGGAGTCAGTGCCTAGGCCTTTGATCACATGCTCATGACTTCCACTGAAGTCAACAGCAACTGCACCCAACTAACATAGAACAAAACTGTCCCAAACAGCTAATTACACACGCAACTAACCATAGGTAAAACTGACTCCAATGGGGGTTATGTGCATGTACCTAGAGGCAGAATTAGGCTGTAGGAGAGTTCTCAGCATCTTTCCTCTCTATTCAGACAGCATTAGAATTTTCTGGAAAGGGCCAGACCCCAAAGGGACACATACTGCAGCATACTGAGTAGCAAAGAGATTGGGGAATCCATGTAGAGAAATCCCTAATGCTCCCAGGCACAAACCCCAGCTGTGGTTAAGGAGGCCAACAGGACGTGGGGTTGAGTTTGTGCATAAACAGAAGATAAATAAAGAATATTTAATATTGTAAAAGACATTGGCTACACCCCTCCTGACCCCCAGCTTCCTCTGGAACCAGAGCCCTGAAGGATAAAGGCAGGGGGGGCGCGGTCTGGTTTACATTTGCTCTTCATCTCCCTTCCTTCATGACCCCTGCTCCATCTGCCTTAGGAATGGAAGAGATTTTTGTTTGTTTGTTTGGGATGCCTTTGAAATGCTGGGTACACCAGCTAAGTAGAGGCAGGTTTAACATGTATGGCTGGAATGATACAGCACTTTATACCTACCGAGTACTTTGCAAACATTGATTAATTCCCTGTCGTTGGGTATGGTCAATCCTATTGCATAGCTGTAGAAGCTGAGGCACACAGTATAAGCGACTGGCCTTAAATCACACAGTAAATCAGTGCCTGAGCCAGGATTGGACCTGTAAGGGTACGTCTACACAGCGAGCGGCAGTGAATCTCAGAGCCCAGGTCAACAGACACAAACTTGCAGGGTTTAGGCTACCATGCTGCAAATAGCTTGGGCTGGAGCTCAGGCTCTGAAAGTCAGGAAGTGAGTCTGAGCTCCAGCCTGAGCCACAACTTCTACACAGCTGTTTTTAGCAGCTAGCCCGAGCCCCACAATCCCAAGTCTGCTGACCCAGGCTCTGGGACTCACTGCAACGGGCTGCTGCTTAGTTTCCTTAGTACCTTTCCTTAATACCCTTAGTTTCCTGCTCAAACCACTAGACACCTCTCTCTCGACATCCAAATATAAAGCATCTCATGAGTGAGTAAATGAATACCTGATTTGCCTGGGACAGTCATAGGGTTTGTTGGCCAAGTTCTGAGCAAACTCACTGGAGGCACAAACATCTCCCCTGGGGAGACAGGTTCCTTTCCACTGTGTGGTCCTGTTGGCAAGCCTCAGTTCGGATCCCACAGACCTTGCCTCCCTGAAGAGAGAAGGGGTTTGGTTAGCCAAGGAAGGTCTGTGAGTCGTCCTGGTATGTTTATAAATCCAGCTCGTTTCCAAGTGTTCATTGAAAAGCAAAATGTCCTCAACTAAAGAGCTCTTTGTGGAAATGAGCAAAACAGTAGAACTAGATGCCGTTTGGGTTAGACTAATTCAGGAATGGAATAGAAGGATGCTGCAGATCAGGACTGAGGTGTATTGCAAAGGAAGCTGGTACATCACCCTATGTACAGCTTCCATGAGACATATGTGCACCTCAAGTGACCCCATGAAAACTACAGCTTGATCTCGGCTTCCCTACTGAGCATTCATTTGGCTGGCAGGCTATACAGTGCTAGCAATCTTTTAAAAAAAAAAAAAGCGCACCCTCCTTTCATGAAAAGAAAAGAAGGAAACAAGGTTGAGGGACTGTAGAGGTGTTGCAGGTGTCTCCAAATACAGTGAAGCTCACTGACTGATAGTTGGGAAGGGTGGGCCTTTGGGTGAAATCCTGGCTCCATTGAAGTCAACGGGTGTTTTGCCATTGACTTCAGCGGAGCCAGGAGTTCACCCATGGTTTCTGTTTACGTCCCTGTGATGAAAGGTCATTCACAAACTACCATTACCTACAGAAGGCAGAGCTAACAAATATGGGCCCATTAAGTTAGCTGGATGTGAGTCAATGCATGATTTGATCCCCTTTACTTTAAAGTGATGGAGATAAACCAGATACTTTTTGACACTGTCACACAGACAACTTAATTTCTGTGCATGCCACATTGCGGTGAAGGTTATACAGACAATTTGCCAGATGGATGCCTGACATTCTTCCCAAATTGGAGTGAAGAAACAGGCTGTAGTTTATGTGAAGAGAAGCCAAAGATGAGCAGAGGCCAGAGACAGGAGAACCTCAAAAGAATCATCGGGCTCTATAAAGCTAATCCAAATTATTTGAGTATTTTTAAATTGAAAAATGGTATTTTTCAAAAGTAGAAATTTTAACTTTCCCTCAGTTTTTTCCTGAGTTGTCTTCTTTTAATTTTTTTGTAATGAATCCGCAAACTACAGCATTTTCAGTGTTCATTTCTTGGGTTTTCCTCCACGTTTTTCCTCTCCCCTTGCTCCATTTTTAAGTGGCAACATGGAAAAAAAAGAAACAATGGGAAGGAATTGGGGGGTGGAGGGGAAAGGAAGAGAAAAGAGGAGAAACTTGAGTATCTGGCCCCCCAAAATTGAAAAACCGGATGTTTTCCATACAAATTTTGGCAAAATGTTTTGAACAAACAAAATTATCATTCTGTAGAAAGAAAAGGTTTTAAAAGTTTTTATGAACATTCTTGACCTTTTTTGTACCATAATTAGTTTGATTTGTCATTTTACAACCACTAAAAAATGCTCCAGAGGGTTTACAAAACATGTGACATTTCAAGAGTTTTCAAGCTACGACTAAATGCAAAAAACCTTGCTGCTTTGAGTCTATAGGTTCAAATATGATTCTTAGTCTCAGCTCTAACGTAAAGTGGGCTGCTTTGCACGGTATCTGGCTGTTTGTGCCTGTTCTGTGTTTCCAGCTGATCTTTTTAAGATGAACATTGACAAGCCTTTTATAGTCCTTGCCACAGAACCCTGTACTGAGCAGAAACCCGTACTAGCTTGGCATTTGCAAGTACAACTCTGGGGCTGAGTACTCTGGCAAGGTGCCAATAGAAAATAATTTCAAGAGCTGGTTGGGAAATGGGCTTTTTCCAGTGAAAATGTGATAAAATTTTGCTTTAATTGAAAGTTCTTGTCAGATTCTTGGGTATTTGCTTAAAATCCCAAACCTGGAAATTTGGGTGTTTTCAGCAACTACACTACGGTGCAGGACTTTGATTCTACCAATTCCCCCTAGGCTGGAGGCAAGAGAAGATGGGATGGGGAGAGCTGGGAAGAAGTACTTATTTTAGTCTTCGCTGAGGCTACTGTCTGAAAAGAACATCACAGTGAGGTCCTAAAGGTTCCATAAGGATTCTGGTTTATTCCATGAATTGCTTTCTTAGACAAGATATTTCCTTGTTAGTATTTAGAACAAATTCCTAAACCACAATGGTTTGGGAAAGGTTTTGACTTCCTACCTTACTTGAACTGGAATTATTTGATATATATTTTGGGTGAACACCGCTTTTATTTATTTTGGGGGGAGAGGGAGCAGCAACACACATCATTTCCTCATGCCGTGTCAATATTTTGCAGTTTTAAAGCCCTAATTTCTCATAACACTAATTATTGTTATGTGCACATAAAATATTAAGGGATTATTCCTAATCCTCATTAATTTACCAGCAAAAGGAACAGGAAATTTCATCAGGAAAAGCCTGTAATTACCACTGTGCATTCCCTGTACCATCAGTCACACAGCATCGGGACACTGTCTGGCTTGTTCTACGTTTCTCTTCAGCTCGGATATCCTTTTTGCAGAACCAGCTCCGAGAACACAAAGATGGATTAGACATTTGTCTGAATAAGAATAGCATCTGATGTTACGTTAGCTAGGTAAAAATTAAAAGGGCATATCAACTGTCGTGCTTCAAGGGGATAAGCTGATCACCAGCTGGGATCAGGAAAAAACCTCCCCCTGCCCAGGAACAGGATAAAACAATGATAATAGGTGCATGATGAGGTTTTAAACTTTCCTTTGAAACCAGAGGCATCGGGAAGCAGGATACCTGATCAGACATTTCATTTATCTGGAAAATTCCTATGATGCTACCCAAAGTATGGACAAGAGACAACTTGTCATGTTGGGCCAGATAAAGGTAATATACGAGGATTTTGCCCCCTCCCTTCCCAATGTCCCTTTTCTGGAAGGTTTTATAAAGCGAAGCATGTGGATTTGTTTTCTGCGATTTGCACGTACAAATGAGAGCTGCAACATTCTGTCAAGGTGGTACTAACACTGCCTACCATTATATCTGCCTTGATCACTTTTTCCTCCAGAACCAGTAGCAGGTTTACCATGGCGCCGGCCCAGAGTCAGAAGAGGCCCTGGCCAGCCTGATCCCCCCGCCGGCTGAGCCGGCCAGGAAAGCTGCCCCCGCCCCTGCTCCGCCCCCGTCCCGCTACTTCCCACCCCTGCTCCACCTGAGCCCTACCTCTTCCCACCCCTGCTCCGCCCCAGCCCTGACCCTGCTCCGCCTCCGTCCCGCCTCTTCCCACCCCTGCTCTGCCCCACCCCCACTCCACCCCTTCCCCTGAGCTACACATGCCGGGGGACTGCAGCAGGGGTCAGGCCTGCCCTGCAATCACCGGGCGGCAGGAAGTGAAGCGACCCAGCCCCAGCCTGCTCCGCTACCCTCCAAGCCTGGGGAGGAGATGGAGCGGTGGGAAAGGGGCATGGGATGGGGAACAGAAGGGGATGGGAGAAAGGGGAAGGGGGGAAGAAAGGTGGTGGGGTGGGGAGGAGATGGAGTAGTGGGGAAAGAGCATGGGATGGGGAAGAGAAGGGGATGGGGGAAGCGGGGGCAGGGGTAAGAGGCAGGGGGGAAGGAAGGAGGTGGGATGGGGAGGAGAAGGGGATAGGGGAAGCGGGGACCCAGCATGCGGATCCCCTTGGCAGCAGCTGCGGCTCCCCTGTTAAGCAGGCCCATCAAACCCGCACCCTGACAAGCCCCAGCTCCCCTGCATCTATACTACACCAATGAGCCCCTCCAGACACCCTTCCCACTGAGCCCCACCTCCCCTGCACCCAGACCTCCCCACCCCTTTCACTTGGTCTCCCCTGCAGACTCCCATTGTCCCTGCACCTGGAACCTCTCTGTGCATCCAGATCCCCCACTGAGCTGCCTGCACCCAGACTTCCCCACACAGAACCCTCTTACCCCCATCTGGATCCCCCACACTAAGGCCCTCTACACTTGGATCCTCCTGCCAGGCTGAGCCTCCCTGCCCACATCTGGTGTGCCTGGCGCAAAAGGGGCAGGGCCCCAGGGTGTTTCTGTGGCAGGCATGGCCCTTGTGCTGTGTCAGGGTCAGGGTCAGCCTCACTGCCAAGTCCCTGTCCCAGGATGTGGGGGAGGCTGCAGGGTATTCTCCCACCTCCATGCAGCCAATGGCCTGTGCTCCCCACTGCCATGGTGGAGCTTCCACATTTATTTATTGTTTAAAAAAAAAAGTGCAGAATTTACAAATATTGTGCACAGAATTTGATGCAGAATTCCCTCAGGAATACGGGGCACTGTACAGCTGTGATCGTGGGACTGTGAAGGGGGTGCTGGACAGTAAGGGATCTATGGGTGGGGAAGCTGGCAGGGGGTATGGTGTGCAGGGTGCTGTGCAGTTGTGTTGGGAGGTCAGCGGGAGGGGTCTCTGGGCAGGGGTTGCTGGGCATAGGGATCTGTGGGGGAAGTCTTTGGGCAAGGGGGGCGCTGAGCAGGAGGGCAGCGTGGAAGGGGCATGCTGGCAGCCCAGGGCTGTGCAGGCCAGTGTGTGTTTAGCAGTTGTGGGTTTGTTAACAGTTGTGGGTTTGTTAACAGTGCCCTGGGCTCATTGCCCCGAACCAGCCCCTCACTCTGTGGACCGCCCCTCATCACATGCCCTATTTCCCCATTGGGGGCCCACAATATGTTTGGCGCCGGGCCCACAAAAAGTTAACGTGGCCCTGTCCAGAACCAAAATGATGGCTGCACGCATTTTCTGAACAGGCTGCTTAAATTATTTATGACAATTCTCCACACTTGCAAGAGCCAGCTCCTTTATTAAGCCTGGTTTTTTAACTCAGTTCTAAAGCATTGCTATGTCCATGTACAAGACTAGTCACAGTGCCAGGAAGACACACTGAGCTGAATTCTGCTGTTAGAACTCATGCAACTCGACTTCAGGGGGAGGGACGTGTAAGAGAGAGCAGAACCTGACCCACTTCACTTACATCCCTTCTAGAACTTATTCCATGTTGTTTCAGCTTTTTTCTTCCGAGTGGCTTACCTTTGAAATGACACTGAGGGGACCTACACCTGCTCGCTTTACCGGACAATGGTGCAGGCCCCACTTGGGATCTCAGAATCAAGCCAGAATCTTTCTGCCTTTCACATCATTTCTACTAAGAAAAATCCTTAAACTGACATTGGGAGCAAGCGGCAGGATTGTAGCACAGGGGCCTGATGGTCTGTATGCAGCCATGCTCTGGCAGCCATGCTCTGTACCAGATGGATGCAGAGTGAATTTGTGTGGGGGGGTGGAGGGTGAGAAAACCTGGATTTGTGCTGGAAATGGCCCACCTGTTGATCACTTTAGATAAGCTATTACCAGCAGGACAGTGGGGTGGGAGGAGGTATTGTTTCATGATTTCTGTGTGTATATAAAGTCTGCTGCAGTTTCCACGGTAAACATCTGATGAAGTGAGCTGTAGCTCACGAAAGCTCATGCTCAAATAAATTGGTTAGTCTCTAAGGTGCCACAAGTACTCCTTTTCTTTTTGCGAATACAGACTAACACGGCTGTTCCTCTGAAACCTGTCAGATGGAGGATGTGCATCATCTTCAGGTTTGACGTGGTACAGCAATCCAGGCTCGACACAACGCAGGCCTGGCTCACTGGGGACAGGGCCTCCCCCAGGAGGAAGGGATGACGTTCCTTGACAAGCGGGAGGTGGAAAGGAAAATGGTTACCTACCGTTTGTAACTGTTGTTCGTTGAGATGTGTTGCTCTTGTCGATTCCATTCTAGGTCTGTGCACGGGGGCGCGCACACACCTAGAATGGAATCGACATGAGCAACCACTTGAAGAAGAAACCATTTGTGGAAAATGATACAAACATGAACTTTAGTCAGTAAAATGAGCCAGTGTGACTCAAAGACCCACAGGGAGCAGACTCATTGAATAAGAACAGGATGGTTTTAACAGTGTCACTTTTATGACAATAACAAACCTTTAAAAGCAGATGTTGCTGTCTCAGCTATACTGCCGGAGCTAGCTGTGTTTCAGTGAAAAACTGATCCCCCGAGAACCGCCCTCACTCTTTCCTCCTTGCTACAAGAAGGGTCTGTACAGAGTACACAGAGGAATTTTTAAAAACCTGAAGCAGGTCTCACAGAATGGACATAATTTTCAGCTGCCCAGCTGTAAGCACAGCGACCTTCCTGTCCAGCTCTGCTCTGGAGGGGCCATCATTCGCACTGCCTTAGCCTCTAGATTTTCATGCTGGCAAACTCTGAATTGAAGCTCCAGCTTTTAACTTGGTGAAAAGATGCAAAAATTAAGGTTCTGACTAATACAATTGCAGGACACAAAGGAAATAATGCCTATGGTACTGGCTGAGTTTGCGCTGATGCCTCAGTCCTGAGCAGCTTTTCCTGTGAAGAGTCACACAAAAACAAAGAATGGCGGATTAGTCAATTGAATTCAAGCTTTCCAGGCCTGTGTGTAGCAGCTGGAAGAGCTATGAGCCCAGATGATGAGCTGGCTTTAAAGCAGCAGCAGCAACAGCAGGGAAGACAGGAGCCAGGCGCCTGATCAAATTGCTGATGGGTTCATCTTGAAACAGGCTACCAGCTCGTTCCGGGAAATGAGGATTGTTATTAAAGAACCTTGCAGAAGAAGAATGCTAGAGTCTGAGGCCAGGCCTACACTACGGACTTACATTCGTATAACTACATCGCTCAGGGAGGGAGGAAAAAATTCTCCGCGCCGTAGCTCCCGCCTCTTGGGGAGGTGGATTAAGTACGCCGACGGGAGAAGCATAGTAGCATCTTCACTAAAGCACTAGTGCAGTGTAGCACTGTACATGAAGACAAGCCCTGATATGACAGAATGGGAGTTGCTGTGACCCTCTGGTGCCAATAAAGTCTGCACAGAGACTATCTTAATTAAGTTGAGCTCACCTGCTACATTGAATCCCATTGAAAAGCAGATCTAGAACTCCCCTTCTCGGCACATACACACTGGTTGCATAGAGAGGAAGGAGGGTCTTTTGCTTAAGGCACTGGGCTGGGATTCGGGAGGTCTGGATTCAGTCATGGCTCTGCTCCAGACTTACTAGGTGACCTTGGGCAAGCCACTGAATTTCTCAGTGCCCCGTCTGTAAAATGGGGATAATACAACTTCTGCTCTGCCTTCTCTGCTAGGGCAGGGGTTACATCTATACAAACACAGAGCAAGAGCCTAGCACAATGGGACCCCAGTCTCAGCTGGAGCCCCAGCTATTGTAATACAAACCATAGTTTATTTTAGGGTATAAACTGATAGTAATCACAGGGCCTGAGAGCAGTTCATTGCAATATGAACTAGATACTGAACTGAGTGCTCAGAGCACCCGAAGCTCATTCCTATCATGATGATTTCCTCATGTTTGCTAGCAGGGGATGCTGCTGGGATGAAGGGAGTGAGGCTCTGTCTTCTTTATGACCCCAGGCCTCCTTACAGCAGCTACACCTGTGGTTCAGGAGAGCAGAATGCTTTCCCATCCTCAGAGGCCATCAGTTTCTTTCTCTGCACTGGGAGCTACGTACACCTCGCTCCCGCAGCACTCCCAGGCTTGCTAGTTCAGAGAGAAAGGGAGGCAAGGTGAGCTGTCCATCTGCTAGTCCCGCTCTCCCATCTTAGTATGTGAGGTTAGGACTATACTGGGTTCATAGCTACCAAAACACGTCAGCCCCTGGAAAAACACAGAGTGCCAGGCCCACAATTCCTTCTTGTCCTGCCTGTCCCTTGAGTCACTCATTGCAAAGTCAACAGAGGAGCTGCAGGGCACCTAGGACGCACTGCCACCTCCTGCTCCCTGGGTCCAGCCCTGGCAGCACTCAGCTGTGTGCCATGGCACCTACTACGCACTGACTCCGTGCCTGCAGATTGCGGCCTGGAACTCACAGAGCCTACTTCATCCTTCCCGATGTGCAAAGGAGTCCTGCTTGAAGCAGATGCTTTATACACAGACACTGCATCAGGAGGATTTATTTATCTGTTTCCCTTAGTGACCTCCGCTGAGACTCTCTCCTGTCCAGGGCCCGGTTAGAGATGCACCAGAACAGCTGCTGCCTTGTGGAAATGAGGGACAAGATACCGAGAACAAGACTCTCGAGCCAATCCAAACCCATCTTTCCCATGTCTCTTGCTCTCTAGAAAAGGGCACATACCCAAGAGTCTAGGCCAGTTGGATGCACTGGAGACCAGCCTACCAGTTTCCACTTCAAGATCCTTTAAAGCAAAACATGCCAATCTGAGGGCTGTGGTAGCTTGGAGGAAATCGCTAAGGCACATCCCAAAGTAGCAAACATAAAGAGGCTGTGGCTTCCTTGCTGTCTGGGTTTCCTAAGGAAGGGTGGACCTCTCTGCAGAGAGAAGGGCAAAGGGAGGGGGCACAGGGTTGGGGAGGAAAGCGCTAACATCAACAACATCTGATAGAAATCTCTGTTCTCCTAATCCTAAATCACAACAGTGTGAAACCAGAGCAAGTGTGAGAGCTGAGGACTCCAGCTGGTTTTCACATCAGTCCCTCCTCTTTAATGTTACAGAGCATTAAAGAACTGGGGGGCCAGGGGCGGGGGAAAGGAAGCAAGCATGAGTTTGGTCATTAGATGCCAGGGCTGTTTCCAACCCCATGTATAATCAGACTAGCAACTATGCAGACACACAGTCCATCTCTGAAAGTGCACACTGCCCATTCTCTGCTCCATCCATGGCAGAGCACGCCAACATTAATACAGACAAGGGCTATGTTCAGGGGGGACACTATTACAAATGTGAAAGCCACCAGCTCTCCTGTGCGCTGACAAATGGGCCATGTCAAAGCCATACATGAGCTGTTTGGAATGCAAACCAGGGGGCAGGCTTGATGGACAGGAGCAACTGCTGGTGAACTGGAAGCTTGGGGGTGGTAGTGGTGCAGAAAGGATCGTTTTTGTAATGAGTCACTGTGATGATGGATACAGCCTATCAGTATCTGAAGAGAATAAGCAACCAGGAGGGAGAGGTCTTGAAAGGGGGAAGAACAACTAGCAAAGTAACAGGGTGACAATGAGCAAAAGGAAAATTTTAGACCTAATCTGAGGCAGATAAATTGCTTAGAGGTCCATTAGACTGAAGAATAACCCTCCAAGAGATTACTTGGCCCACTACGTGCCGGTGTGGGGGATGTCGAACCTGCTCAAGTACATGAGATCAATCACCGGCTAGTGGCTGGGCGACCGCAGTGGCCATTCTAACACTAGGACTCGATTACTTAATGGGTCTTTTCCAGGATTCTCTCTGGGGAGTGGGAGGATGAAGGCAGGGCACACACAGCCCATAAGTGCAATATTATGGATCCCCCAAAACTGATTTGAATCCATTCAGTGATATCTCCAGCTCTGTCCCCTTAGGCCATTCAGGCAGCACAGCAAACAGGAGTTGGGGCTGAGAGAGAAAAGGGAGGGCTCGGAAGAAGGAGAAATGGAGGCAGATCACGGAGGGAAGGTTGTGTGGAGGCCAAGATGGCGGTGGGAGATGTGAGAGGAGGGGGCACTGGCAGCTGAATGTATTTAGGCCTGTGTTTAACTATTATGCGCCAAAAAACATTTCCCACTTGTTTCAAACCAGTTTTACAGCCCACTGAACGCTGGCCTGAAGGGATAAACACAGTCAGGCGAGCAGCTGAGGCCCAGGGTTTAGATTTTGTTTTTAAAAAGGCATTTTACAAAACATGGTGACTAGAGCCAATGAAATACGGAAAAAAAAGTCCCTGTGCCCCTGCACTGCTGGGCCCCGAATAGAAATACTGGAGGAAGGGGGCTCATCACTTTAAAAGGAGCTGACAGTAATAGGAGTGCAGTGTTTGGGGCCGTTACTGCAGGATGTATAGAAGGATGAATTAAAAACGCAACAAAATTGCATTTCTTCAAGACATCCAGAAAATGAAACTGACCAGTTCACTGCCCTTGTTCAGGCTGGGTGAGGAGCAAAATTAAATAGCTCGCTCATATGGCAACAGGTAACTGTTTGGGTGAAATAACCCATGTATTTAGTTGGAGGAGATAAATAACTTTAAGCAATGGAGCCAGACATCTACTGTCCACATCAGACTCCCACAGAAAGGTTCCAGGTGCCTTCTTAACTTTCAGATTGCTTGGCTCAGCAAAGTCAGCTGACTTTTTCTTAAGGGGCAGGGAGCAGTAACCTACTTGAAACTCTCCCATTGCCCAGCCAGTTACCAACAGGCAAAAGAGGAACAAGATTCCTTACTTCCTGTCCCGAGGCTGACCCCAACTCTGAGCCACTCTTTCTAGAAACGAGAGGCAATTCAATCTCTAGCTGAAGTCCCAAGCAGTGACAGCCAAATGTGCTGGATTGTGCTTGGTGTGGACTCCTGTGCAACAGGGCACTGAGCAGACAGTGCCAAGGTTATAGAACTTAAAGCTTCAAATTGTTTCTATCCACTAAGTTACAGCACACAGGGCCCGCAGTGCTTATGCCTCATTCTGAGCAAATCCTGATGCTCTCTACAGGTTGATATTGTTCTTTTAAATGTGTCATATTTAATACTGGTAAATGTTAAACGCTTGGAACGCTGACATCCCTACATAAACTATAGTGCTCTTTTCTATGGCTCTGGGCTTGCAAACATTAGTTACCATGAGTAGAGTTCTTACTGCCCTGAGGAGTCCCAAACAAACCAACCAACCCCCAAACCTCATGCAAGTTCTTATTATATTTGTTCTGTTCCCAACTCAGAGATCTTAAACATTGTGGTTCACAGACGCTTTCCAAGCCAGTGGAAAAGTTAGCATATTTTAAACATTAAACTCCATCTGTATCCTGTGGAAGTGTTCAATATAAATATAGCTTTGGGGTACCGGTTTTTTTTTTAAACTGGACTAATTGAGGGCTATAGATCTAAATTGTCCAGCGCACCTACTGAGCGGTCTCAAATTCTTGCTTAGGGGCTGAAGTATCTTGCAGTTAAAATATTTCAGTTCAAGTCCCATATTGATTTTCAGCTGCAAATGATGAAAGTGCCAGGATAGAGTAACACTTGAGTGATTGTCTTCATTAAGACACCTTCTTTTGGTAAGGTATCATCTTTCCTTAGTGACGTTCAAATTTTGTAATTTATTCAAACTTCTCTGGAAAGTGATACCATCTAAAGATGCCTGCAGACAACTTACTGAATTCTCATTCTGTAATGGAGAGTTGCATGCTTTTTGCCTGGGACATACTCGTTTTACTAGATAGCTCAAAAGTCTTTTTAGAACCTAAAAAGTACCAAGTGCCCTGCCTGGCAAATCAGCTTAACCCTAATATTTTTTCCCATTTTCTCTGGCTTACTATTTCCTGATTTTAAAAAAACCCATCTTTCTTTGCTAGTTATTTAACATACACTATATACAATGCTACACAAACATAAATACCATTTACATATGATACAAGGAGGAATATTTAGCTCATAAACTCTTCAGAATAGGAACTTTGCCTATGTCTTTGTCTGTGAAGATTATTTTATATAGTATCCAAAGAATATAATTCCAACTCATGTAACTGCAGGCTGGTGTAAATCTTCAATGTAATGTCAGTCTATGCTTATTTTCCGCCCTCTGCTGTGGTGTAATCTAGCAGTAAGTTATGAAAGTTCCATCCCAAAAGTGGTTGAAATCAGACCTGGGCAAAGTTTTGAGATCGATTTGTTAAATGCTCTGAGATCCATCAAAAAGAAAACGTTCTGAGATCCTTCAAGAAGAAAAGAGCTATCTAAACTGTGTGTGACTCTATCAAGAGACGCGCAAGGAGAAATCAAGAAACTCCAAATTGTGAACAGTTTTATCTGAAAAGGAAAGTGCCCCCAAATAATGTTATCTTCCAGCAATAGGTCAGATTTTGACAGCTACAGCCAGGTGGAATAAAAGCCACAGGATGCATAATTATTAACTGAACAGTCCCATAAAGTCCCCTGCCTGGTGAAAATAGACGTAGGTAAATGAATCAAGGGTTTTGGTCTGCCATCTGACAAGGAATATTACAGGAGTAAAAATATTTACTATGGAGGAATATTAAAGTATTAAAGTACTAAATATTAAAATATTAAAGTACTACAGAGTAAGCTGCTTGGGGCAGGGACCATCTTTTTGTTCAGCACTTAGCACATGATCCTGGTCCATGGCTTGGGCTCCTATTCATTACTGCAATACACATTGATAACCAACAAACAACAACAACAACAACAAGTGACCAATCAAAACATCAGAATGAGGAGCTCTAGGACCCTACAGAATGAAGCCAAGAAGGAAAATGCTAGAGATGAATGGAAGTATGAGTTCTAGAAAGGCTATGGTACTCAAGACATTTTTCAAGACCCCAAGGAAGAAGGGGGGGGGGGGCAACAAAAGCAACAGAATGACCTTTAAGCAACGACAAATGTAATGTATTGATAAATGAAGTACATGGAAGATTAAATAGCCAGCCTCAGCATTCGTTAAGAGTAATGGAGAGAGGTCAGTATGAGATACATTTGCCAAAGGAGACAGACTTAAAGGATTCAGGATCATGCCAGAACAGACAAGTCAAGCAGTTAGGACATTGGAAAACTGACCAAATTCCAAGGCCAGATGAGATGCATCCCAGAATTGAGAGGAATGCAGCATGAGAGAATGGATCTTAGCAGTTTCACATCAGGACTGAGGAGCTGGGTGGATAGAAAAATGTGTATTGAAGACGAGGATTGGCACAAGTCAGCACCATGATTCTTTCCAGCTTGAGAACACTGATGTCTCCATCACTTGGAAAGGGTCCCCACAATTCTACAAATTCCTTAAAAAATGAGGAATTTTATTGTAGCCAAAATGAGAGGATGTACCTAGCTCTGCACATATTGCAATCCGCGGAAAGGGACCCGCCTTTCCTAAATCTACCCTGAAAGTATAATGAAGCCCTTACTACTCATGCCACATGCCCTGGTTTACTAGGAACACCCTGTTCTGCTCATTGTAGCACTCTGGACTCCTTGGTAATTGATGGGCTGTGGCTTTACACATATAATCTCCCTTTGCAAATGGGTTTAAGGCCAAGCATTAAAGTGAAACAGGAATTTTTATGACAACCAAAAAGAAAAGGGCTGAGATTCTTCTCTCAAAACACCAGGGTAAGTCTGTTCATTTAAACAAAGTTACTCCTGACTTACACCACTGTGAGAGGAGAATCAGATCTCTGGAATGACATTTGTATAATATTATCCTATAACCAAGTGTGTGTATGGGGGGGGAGGGGGATGGTCATTTATTGCTGGACTGAGAGAGAGAGACACTGTGTGTGAGAGAGAGATTAACCTATAATGAAGTCTGTGTGTTTGTATGTATATAAATGTATGAAGCGTATGTATGTATGTGTGATATATATGTATGAGATATTGAAGAGTATATGTCTGTATGTGTGTACACACACACTTCATTGTAAGTTAATCATATATATCTACTATGTGTGTCCAGAAATAAATCAGTGCATCATTCATCTAAAAGCCTTAAACCACAATTTGTCACTTCATTGAAAACTCTGAAATAGTTAGAAGAAGAAGGTAGATCTTTGGCCAAATATTAAGGGAATCCTGAGTGTCATTTTTAGGTTTTAATCCAAATATAGCTAAAGGGTTGGGATATCAAAACGTGGCTCTAATGTGATTGTAATTAACAGTCAGCTAAAAATTTGATCCCTTTTTAAATATTAGAGAAGTTTCTGAGAAGTGGCACCAAGAGAAGACTATGGATATTTTTTGGTAAACACTCTTTTCTAGTGTTTAAGAAGGTTAATTTAGACCCCAAAGGAAAAAACCATCCATCTGGTCTAAAGAGTCCTGGTGGGAGAATTGGAGCTCTAACAGTACAATCATTGAGGCTAGCCTGAAGCCAGAGAACAAATGTTAGTCCTGCTGCGTGTAAGATGACAAATCAGCCCCAGTTTTAATTAACTTTAATGGCTTGGAAACTAGACCAGACAAACTTGCTTAACAAGCAGAATTTAAATACAAGCAAGAACCAGCTGCTGTCCTGTTTCTTCCTTGGAATGTGTTTATCCATTCACAGGTAAAGTGACATTTTTGCCATTTAAACCTTTTTATATTTCTTTGACATTTTAAACTAAACTATACATTGTGCAGGATACATTTCAAATTACGGTCAAAATCTCTCTGGAATCCACAAAAAATGAGCTGTTTCAACAAAGTACCTGGGTCTATGGATCTTTGTACCCTGTGCAAACACAATTCCTTCTACCCCGTGACACAGGGAATAAGCAAAGCCAGAGCTCTCAGTTTAAAGTTGCTTATTAATAACTAGTTGTATTACAATAGCGGCTAGAGACTCCAATCGAGATTGAGGCCCTCTTGTGCTACACACTGTCCAGCTCCACACCAGCTATAATTTCCAGCTCAGGCAGATGTATGCATGCTAGCTTGGATCGAGCTAGTGAACGAAGAAGAGCAGCATCACCTGGCAGGGGTGATTTAGTCGGGGGTTGGTCCTGCTTTGAGCAGGGGGTTGGACTAGGTGACCTCCTGAGCTCCCTTGCAACCCTGATTGTCTAGGATTCTATGTTAGCACAGGCAGCAGCTCAGGCTAGCTGCCCGAGTCCAATCCCATCAGAAATCCTAGGTGTATACTCGGGCAGCTGGCCCACGTTGCCACCAGCAATCATCAAGGCTACCCTACTATTTTCAGCACGCTAGCTCTACATCTACCTGAACTGGAAATTACACCCCCAGTGGCCAAGTAGATGTTTGCTGAGTAGACAATGCAGGTAAAGTGTGGGAGGGGAAGAGAGGTACAGAGAGGTGAAGTAATTGGCTCAACGTCGCGGAGCAAGTCAGCGTCAGAGCCAGCAATAGAAACAAGGCCTCATGACTGTAAGCCTGTGGCCCTGACCACTAGACTAGGCCATGCTGCCTTCTTCCTATCTGACTTGAGAGCTTGTTTGGGGGATTTGAACCCAGCTCCTCCCATACTTAAGAGCCATAGCCCTGGGCCAGCAAGCAGCTTGAAATGAATGGCTCCAGTGAACGAGCAGACTAGGAAGAGTTCTTCCTGGGAGCACTGGTTTCTCAGGGCATATCGTCTTTTCTTCAGTCTTCAAAGAACCACCTCCATAGTACAACAGCCAAATATATATGCTGCTGAAAGCCTGAGTAGAAAGCGTTGCCACTTCCTATATTACTATCCTTGAAAAGAATAATTAGCCTTTTTTGTCTTGAAAGCACTTTACAAACATTAGCTCTCACAATATCCATGTGAGATAATGTAGGTGTTATCCCCTTTTTACAAATAGGAAAACTGAGGCCTGGGTAAAGTAATTAACTTGCCTGAGGTGAAAGATGGAGTCTGTCTGAACTGGGATTGGAATGCAGGAGTTCCTGTTCCCCATGTCCTGTGCATCTTACCACAAGTGTATTTCCTTACTAAACTATCAGACAAGGTTTATGCTCACTCCTTGCCACTGCCAGAGCAGAGTCTCTTGTTTACATCAGTGTAAATCAGGGCTAACTCCACTGAAATCAATGGAATTTGTAAGAATGCTGTAGGAGCAGTGTCAGGCCCATATTGTATGAAAGCACATGTTTTCAGAAATTTTTTTTTAATTATTAAATCATGATTAACTGTCGGTTAGTTTACTCTGCTGAGGAGTATTTGAATGTTACACCATGTCTGCACTAGAAACTTTTGCTAGTACATCAGTGTCAGTTAGGAGATTGATTTGGGGGGCAAAAAGACCCTAGTGTAGATACAATTATTGTGGCAAAGAAGTGCTTTTGATGGTATAGTGTATTTTGCTCACTGAACTGCATATAAGCTATACCAGCAAAAGCACTTTTTTGCTGGTATAAGCTGCATCTACTCTAGTAAGAAGAGTAATTGCTGGCAATAGCAATACTAGCAAACTTTTAAAGCTAGATGAGGCCTTAAACTTGTAAATGTAAAGGTAAAAATACGTAAATTTTAAAAATAAAAAGGAAAAATTATGCACAAATACAGTATCTTAGGAATCAGCAAGTGAAGGGTAATGAAATAAAAAAGCACAGAGAGGAAGGATGATCTTGTGATTAAGGCACTAGATTGGAATTCAGAAGATCTGGATTTAATTCTGGTTCTTCCTGAATGACCTTGGGTAAGTCTGCTTCCTTTATTTTGCCTATATAGTGTGTGAACTTTTTAATGCAGTCATGGTCTCCCGATGTGTGTCTTGTCTATACAGTGCCTAACACAATGGTGCCCCATTCTTGCCACTGTAATTCAAATACTATAACTGATATTTTACATGCCGTTGCTACAAATGAAATTTAATAGTTTCCCAGCTTGTGGCAAAAATATAAGGTCAATTTCAATTCAATCAATGGGAGTTTTATCTGAGTAAGCACTGAGCAGAAGCATCCCTCAATTTTTTGAAACCATCTGCTACTTACATGAAGTAATGTAAGATTTTCTATTAAAATAAAATGCATTTGCGTTCATCACTTTGGACATTTCTTACAGAGTTAAAATCTTGTAATAGGTTAACCTATATGTTTCAATTTCTCTTGGATTGACTGCCCAGCTTCCATTTGGCAAAATCAGAGGTCCTCCAAATCCAAGGCATTTTCAAGGGAGTACTCCCATTTTGCCAAAATACAGAATCAGTTACAGCTGATGCCAGATGATCACAAAAGGAGTTAGCTTGTATCCCTCCAAATTAAAACAAAGAAAGCTTTACCGCTAATACACGCTAAGAAACCCTTAAAAATGTGGCTCATTTTCTTGTATTTTATGAGACTACTAGATGCTCCTCCCAACCATGAAGGAGTTGTGCTAAATGTAGAATGCTTGCATATTGGGTGTGGCAAGATATTTTAAAGGGTTTAACGTAACCTTCGTAGTATATTGTTTTTGTTAAATACATTAATTTTATTAGAATGATGTTACTTACCATCCAGTACAAGCACATGGGAAGACACTGTCTCTATCTCAAAGATCACACAATCTAAATAGACATGACAGACAACACATGAAAGCAAAATGTCATCTATATGTTAGATCTTGGTTTGTTGTGGTTTTTTCCTTCCTCCCCACCTCTGGATCATCTTTTCCTATTATCCTTCCCTCTTGTACCTGTAGTCCAACCATGTTATGTCTGCCCCAACGTACCCTCCCCTTCTACCATATCAACCCCTTGCCACATATAACAACCTCCCATCATGAGGCATCTGCAAAGACAGAGCTCAGGACCTTCAACACCAAAACACAGAACTCGATCACAAGAGCTCAAGGAATAACTGTGAGCTGCTAGCAGTAGAGGGATCTCAGCCACTATGCAGACCGGCCAAGCGGAACACAGCACACTTAGTTGGTGTGTTACATATAGATTCAGGCTCATTAGGAGATGGGGTAGAGGAGACAGCTAGAGAGACTCTGCCCGTGGTCAAGGTTTGCTGTAGTCTCCTGTGGGCAGGTGCTTCACTTACCTCCATGCAGTCACTGGCAATTCTTGCTATCAACACCCAATGTATGTGTGGGGCTTGTGTAGTATCATGGGGTGGGGAAGGATCCCACATTCTCTCATTTGCTCCTAGCAGTCACTGACAGCTCCCCCGAGGGGGGTGGATTGCTATTATTCGATTCTTCCTTGGGCATGATCCCTAGGGCAAGAGTTCCACATGGCCTCACCTGCCTCCAGCAGTCATTGAGAGCTCCTCTTTTCTTCTCTCCCTCCCACTGTATGGGGTGGGTTGGAGCTGGAATGCCTGCCTTGTTGGATATGCGCTGTACTGTATACGTATGCATTTACACAAATGAAAAACACACGCACGCACACGTCTGTTATAAAGAAATGCCGTCTATGCAAACAATGAACTCATTCTCCTTTAGATATTTCTGATTGCTACTTGCCCAGCTAAGTTTGACTTGGCAGGAATAAAGATGTCAGCAGGGTAATCAGAGTACAAAGTCACAAATGGTAAATGCTACTGTTCATCGGCCAAGTACCTTAGCTAATTTTAATCTTTTGTAAGTACACATTACTTCACAACCCCTTACCTACCCAGATAGTTTTGCTATATCAGCCCTTCTTAAGAACATACACATCACTATTTTAAGATAGTGGGTTGCTCCTTTATCGCTTACCTCCCCTATTATAAAAACATTTACTAAAAAGACCTGTAGGACAGGGTTACCTTAGGCAAAGAGCCTTCATGAAAATGTAATTTAGTAACTAGCTGCCAAACATACCAATACATCCCTGTAGCATGCCCAGCACTATAGCTGTCTGGACCAGGGACTTTCAAACGGTCCATGGATTCCGATGGCATGAAGATGGATGACAACAGGCGTGGCGAAAGCAGCACAAGCATTACACTGTACTTTCGGAGACTAGAGCGAAGGCAGCCTAAACTAGCATCAACATCTTTCCCCTTTTATTTCACACCTTATTGTCTCATAGCTCTAATGTGCCTTACATAGCAACTCCACCGCAGGTGCACTAGGAAGCATTATGAAGAAATCTTCCACTATAAGAAAGCACAGCTACTGGGCCCCTGCCCTTTAAGAAAGTGCAGTGTAGCCTTCCTTCCATGACTGGGCAGCTCGGTTAGTTGGTGCCATTGGGGCTATCGCCCTGCTTTTTTCTTACCTCCCCCCGTCCCCTCTGTGAATTGCTAGCACCGTTAACCTCATGCAGTTATTTACTGAGCCAGAAAATGTGTCCAATGTCCAGCCCCTGTATGGTGGGGAGATTCCTTGGGTGGCCCCTCCCCTTTATGCATCTGTGTAAGGGGGTAGGCATGATTTGGCCCTGAATTTAGTGAAGATTTGTAAGCCAGAGAAATCTGAGTTGTATTTGTAGACCTAGGGAAGTCAATTATGCTACGCAAATCTCTTATGCTATTCTAGTCTATTCTATAATCTTCAAGATCTTATGCTGAGCACGCTGGGGCTCACAGCTAAAAGAGAAGGGGTTTGTCACATGACACTGATTGTCACGTCCCTTGGACATGAAAAGTAGAACAGGAAAAATTTACTCTCCTCTTTCACTGATTCATAGCGTGCTTAATATTGGACAACACCCCATTCTATTAAACAAATCTTTTATAATTATATTATCTTTAAAAAATTCGGCATAATGTTTGCTGTAACAGCTCAATTACTGGGCACAAGATTAAACACTAACAAATATTCAATTAAGATACTCTATAAAATTTCACTTCTCAAATCTGCTTTGGTAAACCACTGATACCTGCAGCTGTATATATGACAAATCTATATCTGACATCCGAGAAAACTCTGCAGTTATGTGAATACAATGCTTGTAATCCAATTTCTTTGATATGTGGCTTGGACCAATATTTGTAATTATGTCAGGTTTGGAACTCCTTTGGGTAAGCAAACCTCAATGTGAAATAAAAACATAATTGTTTAAAGCCTTTTTGACTTGACCTCCTCCAGTCTACCATCAACAAGACTATAACATAGTTACCAACGGTGCTTCATCTGCAGAGGTTTCACTTCCAACTTGTACAGTACTCAGTGAAAAAATACTATATTGGAAGGCCTTTCACTCCTGATTTTAATATAAAATTACATATATGATTTCTCTGCTATTGTCATTAAAAAGTAGCCATTTTCCAGTTCCCATCTGAATTAAGGTTACCACTGTTTACCTATATCCTTAAGAGGTCTCTATATAGTAACTGTCACTAATGGCCAGTTTTAAATGGGTTCTACTGTACGGCATATATATCTAGTAATGGCAGTCCAGTGTATCTCTCTCTCTCTGTTGACCTCCAAAGAGGCTGCTTTTCTCATTTCATTATAATATCACATTAACAATGAAACATACTCCCAACTGAACACACTGAGAACATGGGCTACAGGAGATCTTGGTTCAAAAACAACCATGGCAACTCCTCCTCTTTCAGGTGCCAGCATTGTGCTCAGTAGAAAGGCTGATTAGATTTGAATCATTCATACCTCCTGTAAGACTGCTAAGAAAGCAAAGGAATAGAGTAGGGAGTATACTTGGACAATATGGCAGAATCCCCTTCCCTCCAAATTTCATCAAATCTCCTAAGTCGTGGTCTCAGAAAGGGGACACTCTCTTTGGAATGCTTTATTTTTCAGCATGGTGGGGAAAGGAGAACTCAGACTCAAATATCTGGGACAAAAACTAAATTAAGTGTAAGCCCTCTTACTACTTACAGAAAGTCATTCTCAACAACATCAGGTTTCATTACACAGTAATGGGTTTTTTACAATTTACAAATGTTCATTGTTCGGTAAAATATATTTTCCATTTCAAAATGGTGCTAAAATATAAATTATCATTTGTTTTATCCAGAGTTTTGTTTTTTAATGAA
This sequence comes from Lepidochelys kempii, assembly GCF_965140285.1. Lineage (NCBI taxonomy): Eukaryota > Metazoa > Chordata > Testudines > Cheloniidae > Lepidochelys > Lepidochelys kempii. The sequence continues at coordinate 160,983,398 of NC_136382.1, forward strand.
ATTAATTTAAAAAGAGACAGGATTGCCAAATGTAAGATTTATTATAGCGTTTTTATTAACAAACTTTCATTGGAAAGTTCTGGATGCGTTAACAGAGCAGGTACATTGGCTTCAATGTTTGGCATTCGACTGTCAGCAGAATTGCACTTCACTGTTATAGTTCTGTTACAATATTGTGTATTTTCAGGGCAAAACTCATACTCAGCCTCTCTCACTGTACTGTTCAGTATGTGTTTCTGATCATTTTGATCAGCCTTCAAAAGTTGGTCAGTTTGCGATGAATTCGGATCTATCTTGATTTCAGTTATCTTCTGCTTTGATACTGAAGTTCGCTTGTCTTCATTTCCATTTACTGCTGTACCCCTTAAATCACACTTGTCTTTGTTTTTACAGAGTCCCTTTTGGTTACTTGATACATTATTTTCAGCTTCAGAACAAGGTTTTATAAGAGAACCAGCACTTCTGCAGATAAACAGTGAGGAGCTGGTCACCTTTGGAAGAGTTCTTACACTCTCCTCTGTATTCTGAAGACTAGCTGCATCTCTCCTGTTTATTCTTTCATGTGTTTGAAACTGCTGTACTGAATGCAGAAAAAAATTTCTAGGCAGAGAGTTCTGCATCGTGGGTCTTTTCAGTCTCCCCTGAAGACAACTGCAATGGAGCACATGTTGGACTGGGGGAACAAAGCTTTCAACAGCTTGCTGTAAAACATTTACAGGAGACACAGAGTTTTGGACCTGCACAACATTACCAGATGACGGGGCACATTGGTAGCACAAAGTGTCACTTAACTGTCTATATGCATCTGGACAGCTACACTGCCTGTTCTGAGAGGAGAGGGGGCACATGGTATGCTGGTCGACACATGGCTGTACCAGGGTTGAACCAGCTTCATTTTTGATGCTTTTATTCAATTCACTGTTATATGCTGAATGCACAGACGTGCATGCATTTGGGGGTCTGCCATTGAAAAGTTCTGAGCAGATGTGGGTTTCTTCATAACTTACTTTCTCTGATGAATTACAATTACTGGTATGTGATGCCAGAGGCTCTAACTCATAATGCTCCTGCTCCATTTCTATTTTTTGCCCTCCGGAATCCAACTGAAATGTGTTGGCAAGATGTGCTTTGTTTTGTCCCTGGTCTCCTTGGCTTCCTGACAAAGCTTGGGAGAAGACATTGCATTGCAATTTTTTTGGCAGAGGAATCTGGCCACAAGTGCCTTGAGGTCCAAGGCAACGGCACATGCATTGGAAAAAGAAGGTTGCAAAAGCCCAACTAATGCACATTATAAGCATCATGAAGGTGCCAAGTTGGGTGTATGCTAAGACCGTGGAAGGCATCATCATTGCTCCAGCCACAAATGTGGTCAAGGCAGCCATTGCAATTGCAGAGCCCATGCGGCTTAGAGAGAAGATGACTTTTCCTTCTCGGTCTGGATCAGGAGCTAAGCGGTAAGCAACTCCGTAGTGAACAGCAAAGTCCACAGATAAGCCAACAGCTACAGAAATAGTAACAGACTCTAACACATTTAGCTCCCATCCAAGAAGAACCAGAGAACCAACAGTAACAAATATAGTTCCAGCTATTGAAACTATTGCATAAAGGCTTATAATTATATTCCAAGTTGTAAGTAGCATTACACTAAATGCAACAGCAACTGAAAGACCCATGGCAATCAGAGTACCATCAGAAAGACTGTCCTGGAGGTCATAGAACTCTAAATTACTCACAAACCATCCATTGCCAAGACCCTCAGGAGCAGAACGAAGCTCATTTGAAATCCATGAATCCACCTCTCTGTAGAACTGATGCATTCTCTCATAAGCCAGTGTGAAGAGATAAGTGCTTTGGAACTCCAGTACAACAGCCCTGATAGTATCATTTATGTCAAAGCGAGGCCCTGGGGTTTTGCTGTACAAATGGTACCCAGTGCTTCTTTCTAACTCCATGATGGCCCTCTTGATGCATAACTCAAAAACTTCTTGTTTGTATGGAAACCTCCAGTGGCTGCAGCAGGGATAAAGAGCTGGCTCATCACAGTCCTGATTTTCCATCCACTGCTTAAATGTCTCAATAAAGCAGCTTGCAAAGTCTTGTTCTTCAGTTTGGTAATAAAATGTTTGATTTCTTAACTTCTGGCAAAAATGTAAAATCCAGACTTGTGAAGCTGGGCTTGCAATATTAAAACTGCTGTCTAGTTTCAGCTTTCCTTTACTTTTAGGATTTAGAGGATCTCCATTATCTTCAGGAGAGATGCCCCAGATTACTGTAATTGGCATGTGGAGTTCCTCTCCATGGTGGACACGTTCAAACATAAAAAGCTTTTTGTACTCAGCATCATAGCGTTCAAAAGGGTGAGAAGACCTAAACACTTGAAACTCAGAGAGCTCCAGTGATGGTAATTTCATTTTTGGATTAACACATACAATATATGCTCCACCTACAGTTAAAGCAAGGAACCAGAACAGCCAAATATATCGAAACTTGATAACGATGCATGGCAAGACTTTTTCAAAAAATATCCTGGATGCTTCTGAGACTGCAAAAATAATCTTGTGGCACACTTGGCACAACACTGTGCAGCAGCCTTGGTTGCTATAGACCCGCTGCTGAGGTTTTTTGAAGCAAGTGAATATATTGAGAAGATACCGTTCATGTAACACAACTACTGCTGGTAACCATGTTACCATTAAAACATAATTCACCAATATGGCAGTGCCAGCGTAAACACCAAAACATTGGATTGCTGTAATATTGCTGACGTAATTAGCATAGAAGGCAGCCGCGGTGGTAAAACTGGTTACAAACATGGAAAGAGCAGCATGTTGCAAGGTGATGCTGACTGTCTCAGAAGTATCAGCATGAGATTTATCAAATTTTGTGTAGTTCCAAACATCACACAGGACAAAAGCATCATCTGCGCCAATTCCAACAAGAATAATTAATGCAGTGAGGTTCATAAAAGGGAAAAACTCAAAATTAAATACTACACGATAAAGAAAGTAAGATACAATCAAGGAACTAATTATTGCAAACATGGTCATCAGCGTGATAAACATGGACTTCGTGTACACACACATGACTAAGAGAACAATGACAATGGCTATGGCAGGATACACAGTATCCATTAATAGGTAATCTTGAAACAAACTATGTTTTATTCCAAACTCAATCCCCGTGATGGTCGTTATACCATCAGAAGAGTTCCAGTTCTCAAAATTATCCAGGTAAATGTTCATCATGCTTTCTCCTTTTTCTGTTGGAGAGAAGAGCATGCTGTACTTTAAAGCTGGCAAGACGTAGTCAGCAGTCTTTGGGCTTAGAAAATCTTTGTCCACTAGATAGTGCAGAATCTGGTAAACAGCATTGTACTTTGTACATTTACGAGGCACATTTGTACACTTGAGCTGGTCCTTCCTTTTGGCTGCCACATCCCAGCAATCTGGCCCCAGGGTTCCATTGTAGTAGTACTTGGCACATGTACGAAGCAGCTTTAGGGTGTGAGAAACATCTCGTTCTACAATTTTTTGACATGACGATCTGTTGTTTAGAATGGCAATATAGTTGCCCAGCGTCCAGCTGGGACAGCATGAAGCAGCAGTGGTCCTCTGGCAGAGATCACCAAATTGGGAATGAGATCTTATCTGTGTAGAGACAGACACAGGATTAGAACATAGGGCAAAAGCCATTTAAAATGGCTGCTTTGCATTTAATTTTTAAATTTCAAATAATTCACAGACAGGTTCATCCAGGAGGGGTGAAAGTGACACTCATGGAATTCTGTGCCAATACTTAAATTTTTTAAGCACATGTACACATAGGCCCTGATTCTCCTCTCACATATATCAAGGTAAATCAGGAGACCCTCCACAGAAGTTCAGAGTCCCAAAAGTGTAAAAACTAGTAGGAGTGATATGACAATCAGGCCCATATGCTCAGAAATTTTAAGAATATTTTACATTAGCCACTACAGTCTAGTACATTAGAACACAGGATTGGAAGGAACCTTCTGGTTATTGAGTCCAGTCTCCTGCTATCACAGGCAACCCTGTTATATAATCCCATTCATAAATTCATCAAATTCCATCTTAAACCCGATTAGGTTGCCCACACTATTCCTACTGGAAGGCTGTTCCAGAACCTCACTCCAGAAGCCTTCTTCTAGTACTTCTGCCTGAAGATGAAGCAACTGAGGTGCACTCTTTCCCTCTAATGTTCCCCAATGTTTTTTTTTAAACTAATCAGTTGCCCAGGAGGTTGGTTCCAATGTATTCCTCACCCCTCCTGAGACCACATAAAGATGATCCTAGAAGCTATAGGGACTTCTCCTGGCACTGTAGCACAAGCGGATGGGACAGCTCCAGGATAAGAAGCTATGTAACCTAAGCTCCCTTCTACAGCCCACTTTGTACATGAGTTTTGCCTTTCTGCACCTGGCTGACTTTTCCTCTGAATGACTCCAAAGCCTTGTCTGCCTATGAAATTATACCCATTTAACTACTTAGATTGAGAAACTGATTTAGTAAAATCAGTTAAATTAGCTTCCTCAGTGTAGAAACTCTTATTTCAGTTTAAGAAGTGCCTCATACTGATTTAACTTAAACTGGTAAGGAACTGACTTAAGTTAAATCAATATGAAGAACTCTTCAACCAAAGTAAGAGTGTCCAAAAAGAGGGTTGTACTGATTTAAATACATCAGTTTCTTACTTAATATAGTTAAATCAGTAAAATTTTCCCAAGTAGACAAAGCCTAAAAGCTAAATAAGGGCTTGACGAATTTAAGACTCCCAGATTCCATGCACATGCTGCTAGTCCAAACTCCTGGCTTGGAAAGAACAATGAATTGGAACCAATCTTCCAAACACTCCAGAATGGGCATAACTTCATTCACTGGGACCATTCAAGTGAGTGACGTTACACATATGCCTACGTGTTTACAGGACTGGGCCCTGAAACCTTTATCCATGCAGATTTCAGATCAGCTAAATATAAGACATACTACTTCTTATTTATTACACTAGGTTATCATCAGTGATCACTTGTAGCACAGACAAAACCCACAATTTGAGGATTGTCATGATGGGATAGCTCAGTGGTTTGAGCATTGGCCTGCTAAACCCAGGGTTGTGAGTTCAATCTTGAGGGGGGCATTTAGGGATGTGGGCCAAAAATTGGGGATTGGTCCTGCTTTAAGCAGGGGGTTGGACTAGATGACCTCCTGAGGTCCCTTCCAACCCTGATATTCTATGACTGTCAAACAATTCCTGAACAAGAATGACCTGACATTCCATAAAAACAGGATAATTCACATTTGATTGTTTCCAGATAAATATACTCAAACATGCAAACTCAGGGAAAAATGAACAACCTAATAAATAAAAGGAAGCACTGGAATAGCATATCTGTATTTTTCATGGCACATCTCCAGATTTATCCTATGAGGATGTAACATGCAAGCTCTGGGTCAGCCAAGCCAACTGGGAGGAAAGGATTGCATTGTCCTCTCTACATAGTCAGGTTCAAGATGGGACAATGAAGCTTATATGTTATTCTTCAATACTCGCTGCAAGCTATAAATGCTGGTAAAGTAACTGTTGCCAAAGATCAAGTAACACAAACTGGCAGCTGAAACTTGGAAACAAAATTTAGCCTGGAATAACTTTTAAAAGCACTATGCAAAAACATTATTTACAAAACATTAGCATTGCAGGATTAGGCCCTACTTTGTTGGCTAATCAAAAGATATTGCCAAGGTTAGTTGGTACTTGCCAGACCAGCTGTGTCACTGGCAACATCTCCATTTGTTACTGGGATATTTAAAGAAGTGAAGTTGTGCATTCTGCATGTCTACTACCTACAAGGGCACGTCAGCTTGGCAAATGGATCTGCCTGGTGATGTAGGCTTGTGCTCCTATATTTGGAATCTTTGAAGTTTATGAAAAATAGAAGCATACAGATAGTAAGGAAAGCTTCCTGTAATTGATGTGGGAAGAAAAGGACTTCTCTAATTCTAGTTAAAAATTAGGGGCCTGATCCTGTAGCCAGTCTGCATGTGGAATTTTCATTGAAGTTTATGAGAATGCCACGTGCTGAGCAGTTGCAGGACGGCGCCCTAAGTATTAGTAAACCAGATGGTTAAAGTTGTTATTTTTCCCAAGATAGTTTCTGTGTTTAAATGCTAAGCAGCTGGAAATACGATTTTAGAGATCCCTTCTTCTATTGATGTGCAGGGGATTTATACAGATAGCTCATATTATTGCAAATAATAGTTTGGCACAGAAATCCTACATATCAAGAGTAAAATATATGAAACCTTAAGTTGGCACTTCAACTTAACTTGCAAAATTCCAGAATATGTACTGCCTAGTTTTGCTACCATTGAATTTAATGAAAGTTTTGCCACTGATTTCAATGAAAGCAGAACTGGCACCCTTAATCAGGCATGAATTTAATAAGTGAACTATAGCCAACAGAAGAGAGTCTAACAAAGACTAAAGGTCAAAAAGCATACCAATTTCTTGAGACTAGTTACAGCACAAGTCAGCATCCACTCCAGGAGGTCAAATACCAGCAAAAGAACATAGCAATTGAAAGCAGGGTACATCTAAGCACCTCATGAGATCCAGGAGGTGCTCGAAAAGGAGTAACATTTCTATATGGCTTAAGCAATAGCACGAGCCATTTAGAAGCAATTTTGTTATGAAAACAAGTTTTCGTCCAGATTGTCTAAGCAACTGGCATCTGGTTTAACTAATTTTTAATTAAAAGTACTGTGCATATAGACAGGTAAAAATTACAACATTCGTTCTTATCAAATTGTAAATCCAACTAACTAGCTAGCTACACCACCACCTTGCTACATGCAATTGTGCTCTCCAGCTCACTGCTTGATGATTGAATGCTTAACTACAAATCAAGGTTACAAGAAAAAGATCTCTTGTCCAAAACGTTTGATCTGCTACAAATATCCTATATAAAATATCTACAGACACTGCTAAAGCTTCCATGATCCTAGTACTTAAGTAGTGGTTTGTTTGTTTTTTAAGGGAGAGATGTTTTTCATGGCTTACTATATGGTGCTTTTTCTTCAAAGTAGCCTCCTCTTATTCTCCCTTGAGAAGGGTTCACTACTCTTTGGCAATCAGGACTTTTAAAAAAGTAGTATTTGATATAATAAATTCTAAAATTTCAAGGTATATTGACGATAAAAAGGTAACTTCCTCAGTAACAATACAAGCTCCACAAAATTATCCTTCAGATGTAGCAAGCTGTCTTCATTTATTTATCCAAAAATGTGTTTCCTTTTAATTTATGACACAAATATGCTGTGCCCTGAACTGGACAATGATGAGTGGCATTTATTTGAAACAGCTGTCTATGTGGACGTTCACAGACTAGCACTTAGATCGCATTTAGAATTAGTCCTTTATGTTTAAGTGTCACATACAAATAAAATATAACTTCACATCTTAACTTCCAAGTCACTGCTATGACTCCAGAAATCCTCAAAAATTGGGAGTGACTATAGGAAACCACTGTCTTCTTTCAGAGTAGCAGCCGTGTTAGTCTGTATCTGCAAAAAGAACAGGAGTACTTGTGGCACCTTAGAGACTAACAAATTTATTTGAGCATAAGCTTTTGTGAGCTACAGCTCACTTCATCGGATGCATGCAATGGAAAATACAGTGGGGAGATTTTATATACACAGAGAACATGAAACAATGGGTGTTACCATACATACTGTAACGAGCGTGATCAGGTAAGGTAAGCTATTATCAGCAGGAGAGAAAAAACCTTTTGTAGCAATTGAGACACCACTGACTTCCTGAGGAAACTACAATCCATCGGTGATCTTCCTGAAAACACCATCCTAGCCACTATGTATGCAGAAGCTCTTTATACCAATATTCCACACAAAGATGGACTACAAGACATCAGGAACAGTATCCCCGGTAACATCACGGCAAACCTGGTGGCTGAACTTTGTGACTTTGTCCTCACCCATAAGTATTTCACATTTGGGGACAATGTATACCTTCAAATAAGCAGCACTGCTGTGGGTACCCACATGGCCCCACAGTATGCCAACATTTTTATGGCTGACTTAGAACAACGCTTCCTCAGCTGTCGTCCCCTAACGCTCCTACTCTACTTGCGTTACATTGATACATCTTCATCATCTGGACCCATGGAAAAGAAGCCCTTGAGGAATTCCACCATGATTTCAACAGTTTCCATCCCACCATCAACCTCAGCCTGGACCAGTCCACACAAGAGATCCACTTCCTGGACACTACAGTGCTAATAAGCGATGGTCACATAACCACCACCCTATACCGGAAACCTACTGACCGCTATATTTACCTACATGCCTCCAGCTTTCATCCAGACCACACCACATGATCCATCGTCTATAGCCAACCTCTAGGATACAACCGCATTTGCTCCAACCCCTCAGACAGAGACAAACACCGACAAGATCTCTATCAAGTGTTCTTACAACTACAATACCCACCTGCTGAAGTGAAGAAACAGACTGACAGAGCCAGAAGAGTACCCAGAAGTTACCTACTACAGGACAGGCCCAACAAAGAAAATAAACAGAATGCCACTAGCAGTCACCTTCAGCCCCCAACTAAAACCTCTCCAGCGCATCATCAAGGATCTACAACCTATCCTGAAGGACGACCCATCACTCTCACAGATCTTGGGAGATAGGCCAGTCCTTGCTTACAGACAGCCCCCCAACCTGAAGCAAATACCCACCAGCAACCACACAACAAAAACACTAACCCAGGAACCTACCCTTGCAACAAAGCCCATTGCCAACTGTGTCCACATATCTATTCAGGGGACACCATCATAGGGCCTAATCACATCAGCCACACTATCAGAGGCTCGTTCACCTGCACATCTACCAATGTGATATATGCCATCATGTGCCAGCAATGCCCCTCTGCCATGTACATTGGCCAAACTGGACAGTCTCTACGTAAAAGAATAAATGGACACAAATCAGACATCAAGAATTATAACATTCAAAAACCAGTCGGAGAAAACCTCAATCTCTCTGGTCACTCGATTACAGACCTAAAGGTCACAATTCTTCAACAAAAAACTTCAAAAGCAGACTCCAACGAGAGATGGCTGAATTGGAATTAATTTGCAAACTGGACATCATTACATTAGGCTTGAATAAAGACTGGGAGTGGTTGTGTCATTACACAAAGTAAAACTATTACCCCATGTTTATTTCCCCCTCCTACTGTTCCTCATACAGTTCTTGTCAACTGCTGGAAATGGCCCACCTTGATTATCACTACAAAAGTGTTTTGTTTTTTTTCCCCCCTTTTCTTTTTTTCTCTCTCTCTCTCTCTCTCTCCTGCTGGTAATAGCTCACCTTACCTGATCACTCTCGTTACAGTGTGTATGGTAACACCCATTGTTTCATGTTCTCTGTGTATATAAAATCTCCCCACTGTATTTTCCACTGAATGCCTCTGATGAAGTGAGCTGTAGCTCACGAAAGCTTATGCTCAAATAAATTTGTTAGTCTCTAAGGTGCCACAAGTCCTCCTTTTCTTTTCACTGTCTTCTTGATTTTGTTAATCTAAATTTCAGTGAGATTCATTTCTTGACACTACTGGTTGTAACATATTTCACTGCTTATATTGGGAAACTCAGAATCCTAGGTAAGCAAATATCAGCTAAAAAAAAAGGGGAGGAAATTGGCTGTGTTAAGGTGACTGCCTGACAATACTGAAAAATCAATCCTTGATCAAATATCACAATCTAAAAAAACATTTCTGGTTAAATGCTTATGGCATATTTGTTAGGTTAACTGCTGGTGGGAATTTTATTTGGTGGTGGGAAAGATAATGGGCCTCTACCCAGGAAATCAATTGAGCATTACTAAGATAAAATGAAAAATATATGGCCTAAGTTGTTTTCTACACCAGGTCTCTGAGTTTACGAAAAGTTACAGTCGCATTGCAATTTAAAGCACAGTGTTTTCAGCGAATGAGACGCTTATACTTTTCAGATGTATATTCAAATACATTATGCCTTTTAGTTCTGTCAGTTAACGTCCATTATTAGTTGAAACCAGACACCAGTCTCAACTATGTGCACAGTTAACTTCTAACACATGCAAGAGCAACTATTAAATTCCCTTAGGCTGGCTGTTGCCTATATCATTTTGACTCTTTACGGGATGAGAGCAAGGCCCTATAGACACTGAACATGGAAAAAATATCTACTAGTCCGGGTTGACAGGGACAAAGTGTCTTCTTTCATTCTCTCACGTTCTAAGGTGGAAGCAAATTTTTATTTCAGAACTATACAATCTGGCCTGCATTACTTTTGCTGTTTGCCTAGAAACTGTATTTATGTCCCTTTGATGTCTCTGATGCCAAGCTATTCTTTTTTGAGTTCATAGGGCGAAGTGACCCACTGACAGCAAGAGATGTATACAGAACATAAAGATGCAGACAGACTGTCTTAAGGGAAATAAAAGTAAGGGACAAAGAAATGAAATCCTTGCCTTCTTTGGGAAACAAAAAGGTTGGTGTATGATTATGAAAGGAAATACATTGCAAAAGAATAAAATATACTCTTCAGTACAGAAAGTGTTGAAGCACAGAAATAGGCTTTATCTTTAGTGAAGATCACTTGAGGTGCACAAACAGAAGTTCTGATCTGTAATCTGGCAAAATTGTTTTTGAACTAGTGCCTGCCTGTGGATTGCTTACTGTGCAACAAGAAAACAACTTGAAATGCTTTCATCTAGTGGTTAGATATAAGGCACAAGGAGTTTCAAATACATATTTTCATCTGGATTAAGCAGAGTAAAGGTTTTCTTTACTTACCCTCAAATTATCTACATTGCACATTGATTTAATTGCATGCAAGTTCCACAAGTTCTCTCCTTCTGTGGAAGTAAACACCACTCGTGAGTATCGATCACCTGGAAATATAGTAAGAAAGTTTATGAATTTCTCAGGTATGTCTGATATCAGAGACTAAAACAGATTCCCATCATTCAAAAAGTAGATAAAAATTATTTTAACTGTACGTCTTCAGAATATTTGTCTGAAGGTGGGAAACTACCTTTTTCAAGAGAGGAGATGATCTCTTTATCTGAAAGACTTGAGTCCTGTAAGAGCTTCAATCTCCCTCAACATCTTAAAGCTGAAAGAATTCTCTAAACTTCAGTCTCCTATTTTATTCAATTTTATACAGTTCAGAAATCCTAAAAATGTCTAGCCATGCTTATTGTCTGCCCTCTCAGATCTGACAAGTAAGAAGGAAAAGTCTCAGCAGCAAACTATTATAGGTCTATCTTAATTCACAGCATATTGGTAGTGGATACATGATATAATCAGAGGCTGCCTTAGTAAAATAATACACTTGGGGATATCATTAATAATTACAAGGACATTTATAAAATGATTTCTTTGCTTTAGAGGCTGGTGACTTCAGCTGAAGTTTCTGGAAAGTCCTTGGGGCCTTTTTTTATTAAAAAAAAAAATCTGTATTCTGGAAGTTATATACGTCTAATGAACACAAATTCCATTGTAAAAGAAGCTTAATTTATCAGTTTAAAATATTGAGTTACTGAAAGCTGTTTCAAATAAAAGTAAGAGGGAGTAATGTCTTAGTGGCTACCAGAACTTTATGCTTAGCTAACCAGGAATGCATATTACACACACACCAATCTTAAGTACCTTGGAGTACAATATGGTACTTTGGGCTTCATATTGCCTGATTTTGTGTAATTTAGGGACAGACATAGAAGAAGTCCAATAATTCACATATCTTGGAAACACTGTAAGTACAACAGGTAGAACAGATGAAGATACTAAAGCCAGAATAGCGGAAGCCAGACATGCCTTTGTAACTCTAAAGAAGATCTCAAGAAACAAAACTCTTGCCTTCCAAATTAAAATTTGAACATTTAACATCTTTGTAAAGTCAGTCTTACTATATGGCACTGAAACTTGTAGACTTAGTAAGGTCTTAATAACTAATAAGTTTTTCATAAACAACTGCTTTGGACAAATCCTCAGTATGAGATGGCCAAAAAACAAAAATCACAAATGAACTCTGGAGGAGGATGCAACAGAAACCTACAGGAGAGGAAATTACAGAATTAAAATGGAGATGACTAGGACATACATGGAGGAAAGACTCAAATAACACAACAAGTCTGGCATTGGACTGGAACTCCCTGGGCAAGAGGTGATGAGATAGGCCCAGGATAACATGGCAGTGCAAAACAGAAGCAGAACTGAAAGCTATCTAAATGACATGGGAAGAAGTTAAGAGGAAGAGACCATCAAAGATGGAAGGCAGCGGTGAAGGCTCTATGTTCTGCCTAGTTTTGTAGTAGAACTTTAAAACATGCACTATTATGAAAAATGATTTCAATAGCCATCATCAGATTAAAAATCCTATTTTAAAAAAAGAAAATAGCCAGATCTTCTCCTACTGTCAATGAGTAGAGGAGACCAAAAAACCCAGCATAAGGTGCACAAAGCAGAATTGTCACGGAAGATGGGACAGGCTTTTCTAAATGCCTTAGGAATAGTGAGCCACAGCCTCCCAAATCCTGCTGATCCTAAAGGCACACAAGGAGAGAAGTCAAGGAACAAAGAAGGCAAAGGGGTCCAAGATGAGAGAGCTACCATCTTGCCATTGCCTGAGTCCCCGGGGATGGTGTAAATGCTGTCATGGATGGGACTACAGGAGTTAATGCTGCTTCAAGCAGTATTAACTTTCACATGGATTTCAAGATAGATCCTCCCACATTTGCTCTTGCTCAGGAGAGATCTGCTTTGTCTCAATTATCTCCACTCATGAAAAGAGAAAGGATGATCTGTGCCAAATTTTCTTACCTTTGTTAGAAGACAGACCTTATAGTGTTAAAAAAAGAATTTTATAAAAATCTACTTTGGTATTCACTTTTTGCCTCTCTCTCAGCTTAGACAATAGAAACAAATTAGTCACTTTCTAGTCAATTTCACATTCATGTTCTCATGCATTGTTATTAACATTTATACTGCAGTAGGCCCCAGAAGGCCCAGATCAAGACTGGGGCCCATGGGTAAGTACTGTACACACACATACCAAGACATGGTTCCTGTCCAAAAAGTGCTTACTAACACAATGCTGAAATATGTGGCTGGTTAAATATGAAGAGGAATGTTTATTTGTTTTAAATAGCCTTCCCCCTGTATATTTTAAATTTCATGGAAATGTTTCCACTGGTCTTACATTTTATAAAATCTAAATTTTGGGCCAGATTTGACCTCACAGATGTCCTTTAAAAATAGTGTTGCTAGAAGAATATACAAGGAAAAGTGAATTTCTGTTTTTAGATTTAAGCTGAAGTACAGATAATGCACTACTAATGTATTTAATGTATGTTAAGTGCTACTTCTGTACTAATTATGTTAAGGTACTAACAATTAGGATTGTCAACAACTAAGACCAAATCCAAAACCCTTTAAAGAAATGCTCTATAAGAAAAGGTGAGGTGCAGTGCTTGGTGGAAATGGCTAATGAAGTTTAAAATGTGATTTCGTCTAAATTTCTCAGAGCCTTATGCAAAGAGGAAAAAGGTGCATATCATAAATATAGGGAGCGAGACTTTTTTTTTCTAATAGTGAGACATTTCCTGTGAATATTCAATATTCCCACAATATTCAGATTTACTATTAACACCATTCCACTCACTTGGAATATCGCAGAAAAAGCTGTCTTTGTGGAAATTCCAATCTGCTTGCCTTTTCTCTCTCTCATAGTGATCATCTGACCATCTGTCATCCTGATGACTAAAATGGAGGAAACATTTTTATCTTATTTGAACACAGAATATAAGATTCTTAAAAGGAGTTTCCTAACTACTTACACATTTTACTAGCTTTGGCCAGAGAAAATAGATGTAAGTGCTCATATGACTTCAACATTCAATAACTCAGATATTCATGACACTTTTATCCTACTAGGGACCTTAAAGCATATTATCTTTATCTTAACACTTCTTGTAGTTCAAAGTGGAAAACACAAGACATTTTAAATGGTTACACTATGTGGTAGGGTAAGTTTTATGAAACCCTCTCTTCAGCCTACATGAGGCCTAAGGAATATAAGGGGGGGGGGGGGGGGGGATTGTCTGATCCAATGTCCCTTCAAGTCCATGGGAGTGTACTCATTGACTTCAGGAGGCATTGGAGCAGGCTCTATTTCAGCAAGCTGAGACAATAACATGATTAAAAATTTCTTACCTTTTAGCCTGTTCATCTGCATATTTAAAAGGATAATTTGCCAATGTTGCTTTGTACCCTGTGTTTTTCACCATATTATTCCATGTGACCAATCTCTGGCCTATTGCAGTCCCTCTTGGCTCGAAACCCTAAGGCAGAACATTACAGAATTTTATTAGTACATTTCATTCCATTGCTTTAAAAGAAGAATGGAAAACATGAACATCAAAGTGAGGGACAGCTATAATTAGAAAGTTCAGTTACTCCAGACATCTAGTTTAGAGGTGGATTGCTTTATAACAGGATGTTTTGACACAATAATGACCAATTGCATAGGACTTACAGGGTGGTTATAAATTCTGATGTATGTTACACACCTTCAGTAAGAAACAGTGATTGTCAATACTGCCTAACCAATCAGTAAACTGGCTCTTAGTATTTTCAGCAGATAAATGGTTTGAGCTAACTTATCTCAATTACAGAATATTTTGTAGCTTGAGTAATTATCTCTGTTGGTTATCTCTGCATGTCTCTTGTCTTTTCTCCATCCCCAGAAGAATAACTCAAAGCCTTAGAACCATTTAAAAGAAAACATTTTTCTTGACTAATGCAATTTAAAGGACTGCTGACTGTTTCAAGAAATACTAGTTTACTATATTCCATTTTTTCTGTGCAGCGGAACATTATTATAGTAGCAATATAACAACAGTAACTTTGTAGTACTTTAGGGTAGTCAAGTAAAACTCTTTCCATGAGAGTTCTAAATCCATGGTTGAGCTGGTTCAGAACAAATAAGAACTGACCCCAGTGTTTATCAGACTCAGATAAAGATTCCTTTTAGACCTTCAATATGGATAGGACTCCATCACTCAAAGGTTCTTAGGTTCCCTCTTCCTTTAACAGATCCTGGCACCCCAATCCGAAACCTAAATTTAGAATGTATGATCTCCAGGACAGAGAACCTGTCTTCTGTGACTATGTTCTAATGTGTGGGGCAAATTCACAACAATATTAAATGCATAGTAATTCAGTTGTTGGACATGTATAAGCTTTGGATAGTTGTCTGCTGGGTACTGGAATTCAAATCTAGGGGGTAACAGACTCTGATGTGCAACCACCTCTTTGTATCCCACTTCACTCTTCTGGTGTCATGATCTGCTAGGACATTTGCATTAGAAGAAATACCAGGAACTGTAAGATCTACTATGCTCTTCCATAGGATTCATTAGATAAGGCTCACTACATTTGTTAGCAGCTTCTCAGCCCTTGTGAAAATATCATTGGGTCTGGACTGCAAAGTTCATACCCAAATGTCCTAAAAGCTCACGTGTGCTCAGATTTGGGGTTTTGGTTTGGGCACATCTGTATTGGAAAGCAATGTAACAAGCTCTCCAAACACTACTTAAATTACCTGTTTACCATTATTGTTGGGGAAAAGAGTACAGCCGAGAAAATTATCTGACAGTACAGGAAACTGTTGCTAACTTACCAGCAGAGGATCAGAGAAGTCTGGAAGATCTGGAACTAATATGCCAACCAATGCACACACCACTATTAACACAGTACACATGCCTAGAACCACCACAGGCCAGTCAGCTATCAGGGCTGCATAACTATAAGGAAAGAAAAAAAAAATCTTAGCAAGGAAAGAGGAATTTGAAAACAAAAGAAGACAAGAACAGAATTATTTCACACCTCTCTCTTTATGGAATAAGACCCATCTAAAGCATGGTACAATTTTTTTATTGCACTTAAATGAGATTAATCTGGATCTCACGTAGATACCAGGCAAAGGTCTGAAGCCTCCATTTTCATTTTTTTTTCAAATTGAAGTGAGAAACAGACCAAAACAGATGATGTTAATCTCCAGCAAATCCCTCTCCTCTTGAAACTTCATTTGGGTTCTTGTTAGGAAAAGTCTTTTTCACCAGTCTATTGGTATTTCTTTCAAGATTTTTATAAAAATATAGATTTCAGTTTAGCATTTTTGGTGTGCTGCTGCTGCTAAGATGATTATTTCTGACTTATTCAAAAATAGATTTCTTTGGTTCACAGGTCAGGTAATGATAATTGCTACTTTTACTCAAACTATTCTGGCAACTTTGAATAAAGCACAATTAACATCATTTTAAGTCAAATTGCTTCATGAGACCAAGTATACATTATTGATTTTTATACTACTTCCTCAACTTTATAGTTCTGGTTTGGTCAGAATGTTTTCCCTGATCCGCACTACACAAGAAAATAAGTGTTTTGCATAAGCCAGAAGAACCATTTGCTTTGTAACTTAAATCTACAATTAAAAAAAAGTTATTCAGAGCTTATTATGATAGTCGACAGAATTTGCTGCAAGTGCAAGGGTGAAAATAAACTGCAGCAACCACACACATACTCAGATTTCAGAATATATCATATCTTGCCAATAAATTCTTGGAGCAAAGAAGCTGTTACGTGCATAATTAAATATTTATCTCAATAAGAGGTTCTTGTTAAATTGACAAAAAGTGTGAAATAATAAAGCAAGAAAATGAAACCGAGAAGTACGAAGTTTACTATACAGTAATTAGTCTTACATCAGTCACTTGAAATCAAGCTCCTTGAGTTCCAAGGACAACTTTACAGAAAGGTTATACTGTCTAATCTTCAAAACAGAGGGGACAAAGTCCGGTGAGGTTTGTGATGCATTTTGAAAAAACATCTGAGTATGAATCATAGCATATTGATAGTAGCCGTACACATGTAAATATTGATCAGGACAATTTATATTCCACTTCCTCCACAATCTCCATAAAATAAAGGTTAGTTGATATTACAGCTCTCTCTGCACCTACTGTCACTACCCTGAGAGACTGTTATTCTTTTGAAAATCAGATCAGCACAACATCTGTTTGTTCTTACCTGGACCCAGTTACCCTCTGTCCAAAGATTTTCTGTCCTATTGCTAAAACAAGATCTAATACGCCTTTTTATTCAAAGGCAATAGGACAGCCTCTCTGGCAGCAGTTAACCATTTCTCTATCATAAAACCAACAGTATTCAACAATGCTGTTACTGACTGCCCTGAGAGTCCTCTGCAGTGTGCCTCAACCTGAAAAATCTTCACTTCAGCAATGAAAAAGGGGTATGTTCTACAGGTTTCAGCACAGACTTGGGAACATTCAAGTGTTATTATGGCTTTGCCTCAGTTTCTCCATAGATAAACTTGGAATAATTTTTACCCATCTCACAGAAGGATTCTCAAGCTTAATTAGTTAAAGTTTCTAAATCTGTTTGAAGTGCAATTTGTTATTAAACAAATCATAAATGGACAACTTGCCCAAATAACCAATTGCGCAAAGTTTAAGAGAGAGGGAGTAGATGACTTAACATTTTTCTATTTACAAGATTCAATATTTCTATATACACCAGATTGTACATTAACTAGTTAAATGTTTGTCGAGAGCTCTGAAAACTTAAAAGTTATTTTTCACCAGTGTGTTGTCACTGCAAGAATTATCCCTTTACCCTGTTGTGTGTAGGATTTCATTCTCTGCTGAGCAGCTTGCTTTCATCTCAGTTGTGCAGAACTCTTCAATCAATAACTAACACTAAAGAAAGTTGTGGCCTATGTGACCTGTTTAAAGACTTTAATAAACCTTACATAGGAAACATTACCAGGTCTTTACTCTTGTAAAATTGTCCTATGTTTTTATGTCACTGTAGTGGGAAGCTCTGATGACCATCAGGCCTAGTGGATACCTCTTGGTTGGTCAAGTCATCCCAGAGGGGGCCCCAGTTGTGGTCTCAATCACCCACTTGTGCTCTGATTGGTCCCCCAGAATCCAGTCAAAACAGAGGAGCAGGAGAAAGGGTGCAAAGTAGGGGACCTGGGCCCACCTACTTCACTGGGTCCTGAAGCAGGGCCCTTGAGGTTATCCAAGTGTCCAGCCTAGTTACTGAGCTACCCCAAATTATGTGTTCTCCAAGGTCACTTCCTAACAGTCTGGAGCTCCTTAGTTTGGGGCATAATCATAGGCTAAGCAGACTTTTCTCAGTCTCTTAGTGTCCTGTTCAGTTAGTTAAATCTCTCTCAGAGCTTTCAACTCCCAAAGAAGGGGGCGAATCCAAGTCCCTGTGGCTAGAGCAGCCTTCACAGAGCTGTTGCTACTCTTGACACAGCTCTCAGCATCAGCCTGGCTTCCTGGTATCACATACACTCATTTCCCCCGTCTCCTAGCAATAGTGTCCTTTTAAAACTGTTCCTGAACTGAGAACACTCTATGCAAGTTGCACTTGTTAAGGGGCGCAGCCTCCCTAGACCAGCATTGCTCCACTCCCCACCCTGATTCAGTGTCGGTCCCATCACAGTTATACACTGGATATTTGTATCAGCAATGATCACTGCAGTCAGAATAGCAAAAGCATCCATTTGAACCATGTGACAACAACATTTGTTTCAATATAATTTGCAGTCCTTGTTGGTTTTCAACTCTCCGATGTAGTCTTTGTTAATTAGCCTATGTGCTTTTTAGTACCTTGAACATGCAAATAATTTCACAGCTCACTGAAAATGCAAAAAAACGGCATGAGTATCTGTATCAAGTAGATTCACAATAATTTTAAGTAGCCTCTGACAAATCTGAAAATATCATTCCCTTTCCAGCCAGCATACATTTTTGAGATACAGTAATTAATTCTCTTTTGTCAACTTCAAAATTTCAGATTTTGGTTGTCTGAGCTTCATTTGGCACCACTAATGACGCCAGTGTAAAGCAAGAAACCGCTTCAAGTGATTTGTCCACAAACAACTGAGATCCTAAGTTGTTATCCAAAAGGAAAAGCTGGTCTCTCCACTTCTACTTATTTTGTAGCCATTGTGTGGGAGATGGGAGTTTTAAAATTAAATTGTAGTTCTTGCTCTAAAAGGCAAGCTGTGGATTTGACCTGAATTTAAAAAATGTGGGTGCATCGACCTGAAGATGAAAACGACTGGCCTCAGACCTCTGCCCCCAATTCAGAAAAGCAATTAAGCATCTGCTTAAATCCATCCCTAGTCAAGAAAGAGCTCAAATTTAAAACGGCACGCTTAAAGTTAAATATATGTTTAAGAGCTTTCCTGAATCAAGGCTTCAGTTTCCTGACTTATACCAGCTGATTAAACCCACCAATACATTGGTGCAACTGGCTGAAAAGAGTCAGAGGACTGGGCCAGACTGGTAAGCAAGCCATTTCTTCAACCATTCAGTAGCCCGAATCAAGTGGAAGTGCCCACTAACCACAAAATTCATAGCTGCCTGAAATCTAATTTATGCCAAAACATCTGCTGCATTCAGTCTAGTCAGTAGTATGTTAACATTTCCTACACTGCTTTGTGGTATGGTGCTACATTTTCCTAATCCACCAAATACATATATTTGTGATTCTTTACTTGCCTCACTGCACTTCTAATGAGCTGGGAAATTGTGTTTGAATACTAAGCAATAAAATAATGCTTAGGAGTTCCCTTTGTGAATCTGTCTGTGTGTGTATAATGAGAAAAACCTGGTTCATCACATTCTGGTTGCACACAAAAAGATATATACAACTTTTCAAAAGGTCTAGTTTGTGTATATTTAAGAGGTTTTCATTGTTTCACGTACAATGGAAATTTATTTGATTGGATTTATAAGCAGTATATTCACTGAACAGATCTATTATTTACTGAGGGCAATTCCTGCATGTGGATTATTCCTTTAACATGTGTTCATTTGAAATGGTATCTAAGATTTCAGGTGCATGCACAATTTTGGGTAGGCCATTCTACTTTCTTCCATTAAATGTACAGAGCCAGTACCCATGCCAAATTTGTGTTTAAGGGTAGGAAAGATTATTGCAATGCCCTCTCCTGAGCTTTTTAAATCAGGCTGTTTTATAATTCTTGGTGTTAGACCAGGGAGTTTCTGGTGGTACACTCAGGAGCAGGACTGTGGTCAGCTGTGGATTCTGTGTGCCTGATGTGGGTAGTGTGCGCACACAGTATTTGAAAAGAAAAGAAAATTAAAAAAGAATCAGAAGACAACACGGGATATGTCTTCAATTAATATTATTCTTTCCTTCTGTTTTTAGAGTGAAACCTAGTCATATGCACAACAGCTGATTTTACAATACACTATCACCTGTGTATGAGACATGGTTTTCTTAACATATGAAAGAACATGCACAAGATTTATAAGTGCTTATACGGTACCTTACCTTTTTGGTAACTTGAATGGTCTGGCTGGTCTGAAGGAAAAAAAAAAAGAATTATTGAATGTAGGCAAAATGCACTAATACTTGTGCACGAATACTTTTTTCCTGTGCAGTTCCAGGGAAGAAAATATTTTAAATTGGCATATTCTATCCTGGCATTATCCAGAAAAATGGAACCCAAAAAGGTACCCAAATAAAGCCCATTTCAACTGCTAATGATGTTGTTGCTTCTTTACTAGAAATCTAGCTCTACCAAAGTTATTCTGAATAGCAAGAGAGAACAGGCACAAATGTATTGGTTGCTAATACTTGCTCTTCTTCAAATGGATCTTATTTCATGGAGTAATCATCTTCATTATACACTTCGCATTTTAAAAAATTGTAATTAAGATGACCAAAAAGCGGTCTCTGGGGGAAAATCATAAATCCACTTAAAGATTCAATATCTATGGATATGACAAACAGATGTTACAAAGATGTAACTAAAACCACAGTTTCAGGTGAGTATGAACTTGGTTTTACTTTCTATGGTCATCTTTAATACTGTTGCTATATTCTGTAGACAGAAGACACTAACTAAAGTGACTTTTTTTTGTGAAAAATGGTCTCTTATAGTACTAAATTCTCAGTTCTCTGAAAGAGTACAGGTTTTCTAATTCCCACACCATGCATTAATGGCTCAGAATTTATGAGGGCTTCTGAGATTGTTCCAGGCGCAACTAAAAAAGTCAATTTGTCTAAGAATAAGATACATTGTCTCTGCAAGAGATACTGAGTGAAATCCTGACTCAGGGGAATGAGCTGTACCATTATAGGCATCTTTGTACAGGTATAACTGTGTTCACACTCGGGGGCTGTACTGCTTTAACTCCATGTTTCTAAACCAATATAGTTATGGTAACAAAAACAAAGAAACAAAAACCATCTATGTGTAAAACAGCCCCTAAAAAGTTAGGACTCTTTAGACCAAGCAGAAAGCTCAATCTTATGTAGAATAACTTAGCATACCACTTCACACACATGCTGACCAGCACTGCTGTGATAAGAAAGGAATAATCAAAAATAAGTTTTTCAAGCAATACTCAAATTTAAAGCATAAAATAAACTACGTTAGCATACCTATTACTGGGCATCATCAATGACACACACGCCTTACATCAGCTGTGAAGATGAAAGAACAGATAAAGCAAGACAAACTAAACCTGGTTTCTAAACTATCTTTTAAGCATCATAGCTAAGTCTTTGTGGTCTGGGTCAAATGATACAAAGAATAACTACAACTCTTAACTACTTAATTCCTGTATCAAAAGAAAAATTAAAATGACACAGCATTTTGAATGTAACTGTACTTTAGAAATACAAAAGGAATCACAAGAAAACAAACGTTTTCATTTTATAACCAAAATAGGGCTAAAAGGCATAAGTCCTTAAAAAACAAAAACAAAACTAAACTTTGTAGACAGATATGTTTTATTGTTTTTAGAATATTTAATAAAGCATTTATTTTCCTACTGCTGTGCTACATTTTGATTAAACCCAAGCTGACGACTTCAAGAAGTTGAACACACATTTGTAAATGATCATGGAATTCGTCACTATTGATGGAGCAGGTGCTCGTAATTCCCAGAATTTATAGGGAAAACGGAAAGTCTCATTGCATTTGGTGCTGAACAAATTCGGAGACTTGACGTAATGGAGGACTTGAAAAATCCATCTGCCACTGGAGAGTAAGCAGCTTTTCCTGGCGCGTAGAAGAACCTATGCCAAATTCTGCAGAATTTTACTTTTCCTTTGACTTAATTAAACAAAGAGTTTCTATCCCTTGCTGTTGTGAAGATTAAATGCATTTCACATTTGGAAGGTTAACAATGCAGTGCTATCTTGCTGGGTCTGGAGAGAGAGAGAGAGAGAGAGAGAGAGAGAGAGGACTGAAGTACCCCTCTCTGCTGCTGCTGGTCCCGCTCCTCAGAGTTCTCCTATGATTTAACAGAGTGAAAACAGACTTGATTGTTGTTAGCTTTTACTGCTGCTATTCTGAAAACTGTGGGCAACCATCAAACTGACATCCTATCGATTGTACTACTCCTTGAGAAAGCTATGAGCAGCAATGGAAACAGGCAGCAGAGCTATTAACTCGGATATAAATGGGGGAATATAGATTAGCAAACATTGCTCTGTGTTAGCAGCCAGGAAGCTGGAGGGAAATGGTAGAATGGCAGAATGCCCAGTGCCCAGCTACAATAGCCAGGAAGCTGAGGAGGCATTGTGGAGTCCCTTACCTATGCAGAAGATAGGAGGCTTTAGGATGGGAAGGAGAAGAGAATAAATGCTCCTTCCCTCCAGCAGCCAAAGGGGGCTGGCACATTTGAAACCTTCCTTTTAGCTGGAGGGCGATATGAAAGATGGAATCTCTAAGAGGGATCTAGGAATCCCTAAGCAGGATCTAGTAGGAATCTCATCACCCTTCCCCATTTCTAGGAGTAGAGGGACTGGACTTCTCACCATGGTACTACCTCTGGACAGTGGGGCCTTCCCATCTTTCACAATGGACTCTGGAAAGTAGATTAAGTTCTCTGGCAAATAGGTGCCTGCAAAAAAATTTTAAGCCTTGATGTAACAACCTTGATCTAGATTCAAAACTTCCAGCCTATATGGCAAACTCCGTCAGTCAATCATTGGGCTTTTATGGTCTCTGAAAAGCACGACACGCATATAAATCTCTATATAAATATTAAAAGAAAAAAAAAGACATGGAAGAAGTTAAGATAGGGTATCATTTTTCCACCTACATTAGAGACCTACTTAGAAGATCAATTTTATTTATAGGTTTCTCTGTCGCGTTCATTATTGTAGCATATAAGCATCACACAAACAGTAAACCTGCACTTATCCTTTCAACATCCAGAGGGAAGGGTTATAATTCCCTATTTACAGATCAGGAACTCAAACAGAGAGATTAAGGCCAAAATTATCATATGTCCACTAACTTTGGTTGTCCAGTGTGAGAAACTTAAAACAGAGATGCTGAAAAGTCTCAACTTCAGCCGAGGTCAATGCAGTTACCTCTGAAAAAACATCAAATTAGAAACCCAAAATTTGTAGCATCTAAAACTAGTGGACTCTCTTGAAATTTTATGCCTAAGTGACTTGCCCAAGATCACACAGGAATTCTGTTGCAGAGTTAGGAACAGATCCCAGATCTACTGACTCCCAATACAAGACCATCCCTTCCTCTTTCAGCCCAATTGGTAGACAGCGTGGCTGAGTGCTCTGAATGTGGTATGGACCAAGTTCTGCAGACCACTCTCAACGTATCACCAATATATGAAGAGGTTTCTACTCAAAATCATTTGAATCAGAGTTGAGTAGCAATAAGACCATGTATGAAAAGAAATGTTCACGTAAATCAACAAGCTTTTGGATTACCTCAAAGCCAAAAGGCTTATAAACAAGAACAAAGGGCAAATTAGCTAGAAAGCTATAATTAAATGCTGTAGAATTTTTCAGAATGACAGCCACTCTCAATTTACGGTATCGTTCCATATAACTATACAAATTATGAACCTTTAGCTTCATTCATGTAATAAAAAAGGTCAAAGCTTTGGTGGCATGATCAGCTCTTTGAGTAGAGGGCTGAGGGAAAAAAATTAAGGAAAGATTTTTCAACTCAGGTTGAAGTGCAAGAGACAGGTGGATAATCTACACTCTTAGTTTACACTCTTAGTAGATTGACCCCATGGCCAACCAATTTCTAGCCTTTAGAAATAAAAGATCTGCATTTCAATGCACGTTCTGTCACCTGTGAAAATGAATTTCATTCTCTAATCTGGACATAATTACAAATAACTGAACCACCACACTAAATGGCACAACTGGCAGTATGTAACCCAGAGAGATCGGTCTGGTATTGGAACAGTATGGGCTATTGCAAGCAGATTTGTGATGTGTTGGCAGGGTTATGTAGAGAAGTTTGCCAAGCACATGCCTGACTCGCATCAGTTCCAACAGGCTTCACTTTAATCAGCAGATAATTAAACCATAAAAACAGAAAAATTAATTAAGTAGCTGCTCTGTAGGGACAAATACTCTCCTCTCCACAAAACTGGCTTTCCACTGGAGTGCTCCAGAGAACAGAGCACTCCCCTTTCCCCAACCACTCCACCTACCTCAGGCTGCAGGGCTGCTGCAATAGTTTCCATGGCAGCTACCCCCTCTCCTCAACCCTTAGCTAGTTCATCTGGGTACCATGGCCACACCTGTACCCTTGTCCCCAAAATACCCCCAGAAGGTGGTCTGGTTGGAACAATGTATTGCTGAAGTATGCTGTGACACCTTCCCAGTAGAACTGCAACAGCATCTGCTGCCTGTTCCGTCAGACAAGGCTGGATAGGGAACTGTGTTCGTTTTGCATCTGTCTCATAATTAGGGCTCACTGAGCATTTCCATTATAAGTCTATCGTGAGGAGTCTTCGTACAAAATGTTTTTCCTAGGAAAAAACCTCATTTTCTTTTATACGGAACAAAAAAAACCCTCCAACTTTAATATCTTTGTGAAAACAAAACGCCTCAAACCCACATTTCCCTTCTGTTTCCTCTCTCCTCAAAGTATATTCAGAGCTGAACAAATGACGATGATTAAGTCCTTCAAGTCTGGAAAGGTTAAAGGTCACACCTGCTATCAAATTGTTTTCTTTCAAAAGGCATGCATAAAAAAAATTCTGTGTACACCAGAATGAATTCCAGCAGTGTAACCAATACCTTGCAGCTGTTATAATATCTTTATTACACTGGTCAGTAGGAAAAGTTATCCCCACAAACTTCACTAAAAAATTCTTTCGTTCTGCCCTAAAATACAGAAATGCATAGCAAAATGGATCTTTCCTTCTTAATTAATTAATCCTACTGTGGGTAGTTTTTAAAGCACTGTACTTCTATTTAATTCATTTATGTAACTCTACTGAACTTTAAAGAAAGTTTTGCTGAAGAAAAAGATTGCTCATCGATCTTCGTGAGAAAGGAACTGTAGGTTTTGTAAGAATTTCACTGAACACACTAACAGTGTACGTAAGTTACCCATATGAGAAAGCCCAACTGGAGAGGATTCAAATTCAACTCAAAGCTAAAATACCTCTGTGCTTAGCACAACAGGGGTAATGCTGAAAAGTGATACAGCAAGGATTTAAGATAGGACAATGCAGGATTGAATTGCTGCATCACAGCACTAGTACAATTGCAGTAAACCGTACAGGAAAAACTGAAGAGGGAACCTTGTGGTAGACCTGAACTCATCCACAATTTACTGTGAGCCCTCCACCATGGTAGTTGCAGCTGTCATACCCCATTCCATCCTTCCCTAATGGTCCACCAGAGGCACAGGATACCATTCACAGAGCTGTTTTAGGCTGTGTGCCTAAAACGAAAGCACAATGCAGCAGTTCACATTAGAAAGATTCCCTCTGCAACCTCGACTAGCAATTTAGTTTTTATTTTAAACAGCAGGGAGCAGAGTGTTCTGCCATATTCTGTCTCCAATGCTCTACACTGGAGCCAAAGTCTGTTCTTAGTTACACCCAGGTATTCCCATAGACATCAATGGAGTTGCACAGGTGTAACAGAGGGGACAGTTTGGTCCCCAAACTCTTAGCCTTTGGATATAACAAAAGTATTATTAATTCACATCACTTCCCTAACTTTTACCTGGACATTTCCTTGCATAAAACAGTGCTGCATTAGCACGTGCCTCACTACAGAATCATAAAAATGTAGGGCTGGCAGTGACCTCCAAAGGTCACTATAGTCCATTCCTTGTGCTGATGCTGTATCAAGTATATCCAGACTATCCCTGACAGGTGTTGGTCAAACTTATTCTTAAAAACCTCCAATGGTGGAGATTCTCCAGCTGGACCGAGGACAGACCCCAGAAGCACCCCACTAGCTATGGCCTCCCAGTTTGGCAGTGAACCATTGATAACTACTCTGAGTACGTTTCAGCCAGTTATGCACCCACCTTATAGTAATTTCATTTAGACCACATTTGCCTAATTTGTTCATAAGAATGTCATTTGGGACTGTGTCAAAAGCCTTACTAAAAGCAAGATGGATCAATATGGAACTGTGCTAAATGAATTTAATGCTCATCAATAAAAGTTATGCATGGTTTGATGCTTTTAGCAGTCTCTTTGGTTCTTTGACCTAAATTGCATTAGAGGAAAACAATTTGCAGGAAACCCAAACGTGTTTAAGGACAAGTGGTGCTCCTTAAAATTACATAGAGCTTTTTTCTCAGCCCTCCCATTGCACTTCTAGGTTGGGAGAAACTCTTTTTACCCCACAGATAGGAACTGTCATACTGGATCATTAATAGATGCTCAAGGAGGTGCTAGAAATCCTACAGAAGGCCGGTATGGATTAACCAACCCACAAGGCCACGGGAAAATTAGCAAAATAGGCTGTGGTTTGAAACCTGTTTAGCCAACAAATTTTTCACTTTAAAAAACTTTTCACAGTGTAGACAGTGTTAATTGTGTTTAAAAATGTGTTCGCTGGGTTGACAAATGACCAGTCAGCATTTTTTTTAAAAGCATACCTTGCCCTTTCTATGCTAATGTTTAAAAACCTTGTTGGTTAAAACCTGTTAGCTACACACATTTCAAAACACAACCTACTATAGGCATAGCCGGTTCCTTCCAAAACATTAAAAAAAAAATTCTATTATAACTATAGATATTCTTGTTACCCACGTAAGTGTTCAAACCTTCTCCAAATCCTGTAAAGTTCCTGACCTTTTCAAATGTTACCTCGTGATAATTTAATTGAATGTCCCCTCATTAATGTATTATTAGAAAGAGTGAACAGAAGTTCCTGACCCACATTCTCTACACCATTCGTTAATTTGTATGCTTTTATTAGATTCTCTCTCAATTGTCTCCTCTTCAAGATAAACAGTTCCAGTTTATTCTATTTCTCTTAAAGAGAATTTTTCCATGACGAACTATTCTTGTCACTCATTTCTGAACCTCGTCTTTTTTTGCTCTATCCTTTTTGAGCTGGGATGACAAGAAATGAACACACTATTCCAAAAGGGGAGACATTAATGATTAATATAGGATTTTATTTTTAGTACTAGTCTCAATCATATTCCTTATATATCTGAAGATTTTGTTTGCTTGCTTTTTTTTTTTTTTTTTTTTTTTTTAAAACGGCTGCCCCACAACCACCCAAGGAGTTTATTAAGCTCTTTGCTGTGATGGTCAGGTCTCTCTGTCCAAGTTGTTACAGCTCACTTGGAACTCAGTAAGGTACATGAGTAATTCACATTATTCCTTTATATGCACATTGCTTTGCATTTGTCAGCATTTACTTTAACTACAGTCATGTTTCTCGTTTAGCTAGCATGGTTAGTCTCTCTGAGGGTCCCCCAGTCTTGACTAATCTAAACAGCCATATGTCATCTGCTAATTTTGACACTTCATTCTTCAACCCTTTCCCCTGATCATTAAACACCAGCCTTAGTTTAATCTAGGTGGCACCCCACCATTATCCTTTCACCAGGAGAACTGACCATTTAAGCTTGTTTCCTCTCTCTTAGCCAGTTTATGATCCAGTCCATTATTTTGCCTCTCACTCTTTGTTTCCTACAATGACACTTCAAAAGGGTGCTAAAAAAATACTGCTTTATACTTTTGCCATAGAAGTCACACAGATATAGAGAACTGGCATCTAGTTATTCCTGGCAAATCTTATAGATGGTGGGACAAGAATATGGGTTTGGTTTTATTTGTGTACAGTCCCTTAGTACAATGGGGGTCTGTCCCATGATTAGGAATCCTATGTACTACTGCACAAAATATAAACAAACAACAATTAAAGGAATTTACATACCCAAAAAGGCTTAGTCTACAAAATTATTCTCAAAGTAATTTAGCCACTAACAAAGAAATGTCCAGAGCCCTTCTGTTCCCACCCCACATAACTAAGGTAAAACAATTGTTTAAAACTGTTGTTCAAGCTGAGCAGAGCACATATCTGTCTATCTAGAATCCCAAATGCCCCCCATCATTGAAATATCTTAAGCATCTCCCAAACATTTATGGACTTCTCCTTAACATATCTGTTAAACCAGAAAGTGTTATTTCTATTTTACCAGTGGGGAACTCAGAGACAAGTTAAGTGATTCACTCAAATTTATATAAGACAACTATGGGAGAGTAAGGAATGGAATCCCCTTTCCTTCCTAACATGAACCTCAAATAAATCTTTATTTATGCAGGCCAAATAGTAAACAATTGGATCCTAAGCACCTCATCACTTGAGACACTTAAAATAAATCTAGACAAAACACTAGATATCATACTGAATGGGACAATCCTGCATGGGCAAGATAATGGCTAGACCAATGGCTTCCAATCTGTAGTTCAGAGAGAGTTGGCTGGTCAAAGTGCTGGCTGTTCTCCTTGGCTTCAGCTACTAGGTTACACCAAAAGTTGAAAATACATTAAATATTTTCCACATAAACAACTGCTGCAATTGCAATAAGGATATTAAGTGATCACCAGTAAGATGGTCCACCTGATAACAAATAGCTGAGAAGGCGGTCCATGAGAATCACTATAATGAGATGTAGTCCACTGTCAGAGACAGTTTAAGAACCCAGAAGTTAGACAATTTAATAGGTCTTCTCCAGCTTCAATTTCTGTGATTAAGGTCAAAGACCATTTATACTTTACTGAATGAGTCCCTCACCTCCATCTTCCTATGGCAACAACTTGTGTCACTGCATTTCACTTTGCTCTGAAGTTCACTCTTAAGAGAGTCAAAATATTAAGTTACAAATAGCTATACTTACTGAAAGACTTATCAATAGAAAGACTCCCCTGTTCAAGGATCATGAAGCAGTTAACAACGGCATTTTATTTTGCCCAAGGGAAGTTCTCCCCTTTGTTGGTAGATCTGGTTACAAGTAGTGATAAAACATAGCTTTTTATCATCTACTACACTGAGGGATAAGCTAAAACCCTGCAAGACAGAACTAGATCTGCACCACAGTGTACATCTTCCATCAGGACTTACAACAGAAGTTAAATCCCTACTGGGAAAATAATTATGCTTTCAGCATACTATTCACCATCAGAACCACTTCAATCGTTTTTAAATGTTTTTTTTTTGGTGATTAAACTGGAAACAACATCTGATCATTTAAACTATCATTTAATTTAATGATTAGATCAAGTTACCCTAAAATGTTTAACAAACAATACTGATTTAATTTTCTGTTATACCTTTCTTTGCTTCTAATCACAGACTGGCTCTTGAAACAGTTTAACCACGTGATGTTTGCACCCTTGATTTGTGCTTAGCTTTGCTTATTTAGACCTAGAAAAAGACAACACACAGCAGAACATTGCACCAATGTTGTACAAGTTCTCAAGATGCTGAATTCTTCATTTGATAACTACTTTTGTTTTCCCTTTAGCAGAAAGCATTAAGAAAGGTGCAGACAAACTTCTGGTCAACTTAAATGTACATTTACAAGCAGTAATCCAGAATGCTTTTGTTTCTCTCTCTCTCTCTCATGTTGTTAGGATGGGTCTTAAAATAATACTAACTAAAGGTTCGTCTGATCACAGGTTAAGGCAGTGATCTTGCAAAGACTTACACATGTGCTAACCTTTATGCATATGAATTATTACTTCAATGAGATAGTTCACATGCATTAAGTGATTCATGGATGCAAGTCTTTGCGGTAGTAGAGGCCAAAAATCAAATTTCTTTACAACTGTGACTAAAATATACATAGCATGTCATATTTTTACAACTGAGACATCCAGACTTAAGGGGTCTCATGTTTTGCTTGTATTCTATCCCACTCCTCAGATTATTTGGGACATCTTGCCCTACACTCACAGTAAATGTGAGCAACTAAAATTGCCGATTTCTGCAAGGGAAGGAAGTGCAATTAAGAGAATCAACAAAAAAAAGCTACACTCTCTAAATGCTGCTTGCTACCACGGATGACTTTGCCAAGGAAAATTCTGCTCTGGTGAGTTAGTGTAGCAAACATATTGGGAGAAATCCTGGCCCTACTGAAGTCCATGGCAAAACTCCACTAATGTCTTTCTGGTAGTAAACCTACATTAAATCCATTTGTTAGTTTACTGACCCACTTTTGAAAAAGCTAAACCACTTTAGACATCTACTGATCATGAGCTTTCAGTTGATGGCATGACATGAAGATTGGTTCAGCATGAAAATAGGTTTCTGATGGGCAAACAGATGTGTGAAGAGTTGAATGAATGAAAGAATATACCAGTTTTGTACATGCTTAATTTGAGCTGGATATTTTTATTTTGATATTTAATGTCAGAGTGTAATTATATACTATTTTTAAAATTAAAGCTTATATAATGTTCAGAAATACATACCCCATAGATTACTTTTAAATCTAATTCTCACATAAATGCTCCAAACTTTCTTTCATGCTGCCCCGTATGGATAAACATCCTTCCTGAATTTATTTGTAAATCCTCCGTCTCTGTATTTAAGCTACTAGGAGACTCATTTTTGCCATGCTGACATCTGATTTATACTGAGATCCCTAAAATAATTAACCTTTCCACACTTCCCTTCCATGTTCCCTAAGAAAAGACCAAGCATCACCTCATCCATTCTGTTTGCTGGTGTGCCCCTTCCCCCAGTTTATAGTCTGTTTGACTGCCTTTATATGGTGAGCACGCTGGGACAGAAACCATGCCTTTTCTGTCTGGTAGGCCACCCAGCATATTGTGGGTGCTAATATACAAAACCCTACACACCATGGATTTTATTTTCCCTCCATCTCCCTTTCACTATAGAACCTAGATCTCTGAAGACATATTCTGAGATAATAGTATATCACATTAAATGTTCTCCAAACAGCTGCTCTCCAAACAGGGCAACCACTTTTAAGGACAATTCTTATATAAGATAAGAACATTGCTAACAACACGGTTGAAATGTCTCATCACAGTTAACCATATCTGTAGTAATATTCTCAATGACAGAATTTATAAATTTAGTGTAAAGTAATTTCTTCTTCCTAAGGCCTAAATGTTTATATATTTCTTTTCAAATGGCTCTAAAAGCAAAGCTACACAATGCTTTGCAAGTTAAACAAAAGTTTTGAACTATTCAGGAAGACAATAAAAAGGCTTTTTATAATACCACCATGAATCATTATTTGAAAACAAGCCAATAACTAATTTGGAGCAGACTAATATTATTTCAAGATCCTTCATAAGTCCGAAGCCATTTGTCTTATTTCCTTTCTTTATAATTACAGTGAAATTAACAGATCTCTTCTGGGACTTAAATGATTACTGGAGTAGTTTTCAGCAGCTTTTTTGGCACAAAGTTACTTCCTTACAAAATGTTATTTATATAAATATACATATTAAAAAACTAAGCTGTTATTATACTTCCCAGTTTAATGTAGCAATGTACGGTCATGCTCACACCTTGTATGCCTCTGATGGACAGGAAACGAACATGACCTAACAAAACACGATATACATATGCGGGGGGGAGTGAGGGAGGGTGATCTATCAAATGACACCAGACAGGACAAAACGGATGTAGGTGAGCACATATTTTAATAAATGTATTTCTAAACAGAAGGTTTTGCACTATTTTATTACAAGCTAAACTGATTCAAATGAAGCATGTACAAGTTTGACTCTGGAATCAGGAGGCTACAGATTTTCCATGTATTATACTTCAGCTGGTACATGCTTCAGGCTTCCTTCCTGTGCAGATGCAAGGACTTGTGAATTAGTTGTCAAAAGGGTCCACTTCTATCTATTGCACAGCCCTGCAGGTGTGGTAAACTTTGATCCAAGTCTTTTTGAAGACAGGCAACAATCTATTAGAGTTACTTCCAAAGTGCTAAATCGTTTAGACACATTATGGAGATGGGAAACATTACCTTTACCTTTCTGTATTATTAAATCTTCTTTAAAAACACTCTGGCTTTACTTCAACAATTTTGTCCCCAGTTCAACAAAGCACTTGTATGCTTGAAGTTAAGCATGTACTTAAGTGCTCAGCTTAATAAGAATGGACTTAAGCATGTGCTTTAATGTTTTGCCAAATCAGGGCCTTTAAGGCCACATTCTGACATAAATACACGAGCATAGCTCCCATTGAAGTCTATCATATTTACATGTGAGTATTTGAGGGTAAAATTTCACCTTATGGACTTTATAATCCTATGTATATATCTACTCATGAGACTATGCACGGAAGGCAAACTCATACCAGTCTCCCCAGGAAGCCATCTTGCACTCAATATTACTCACATAAGCAGTATTAGCTACAATGCAAATGTAACCCACCCTTTGTGCTGGATCCAGAGGATGATAGTCAATTAGAGCCCAACCACAGAGCCTAGACCTTTATCTCAAGCTGTTGAAACTCATGCTTTTTAAGCACAGAAGTTCTCTGGTTCAATCCCTACTGTCAGTCAAAATGGTGGTTATGAACATTTGCATGAGCATTTACATATAAATTCACATCCGTTTAATGAAAATAAATCTTTGAAAGCCATTTTGGATTCTCCACAACATAAAGCGAGTTTGAGATTATAGTCATGTAACCATTAATATGTAAATGTGCATACAGGCAATTTGTACAGGAAGTCAATAATTCTACTTAGGATTTTCCACAGTCATCCCACAGAGCTATTCTGATATTAGAATTTTTAGAGCCACGGTTACATTAATTTTTTTTAATAGCAGCATATAAAAATGCATATTCAACAGCAGTGCTACAACATTAAACTGACTTAATATACCCATTTATTTTGTATTAAAAAAAAAGGCTTCTCTAATCCATTGCTGACTTTGCCTATTAAATTCACTCCTCTTGTTCAGACATCATCTACTTTATTTCCTGAGAAGAAATTCATTATTTGAATCTGGTTTGCTTATTAAGAAGCAAGTGAGAAAAAATTCAGGACTTGGTGAAAACTTCAGTGGTTCAGTATTTTATTTATGGAAAAGAATAAAAACAGTGCTCGACTACTGGATAAACTAAAGGAAACAGGATTAATGTAATCAGTGTTTGTCAGCATAAAAAAAGCTATGAGAAGAATAAAAAGTCAGCATAAAACCATCTGTCAATGGAATCAACTAGATACACAATGATCTTTTAAATTATAACATAATAAGAATTCTGCAGAAGTATTCTCTTAAGGGATATGCCAGTGAATACTGGAAATGTGAGAAAGAAAATAATTTGATCATTGTTTTTAATGATCCTTTTCTTAACATGCATGAAATTTTTGCAGTTTTATTAAAAGGCAAACAGAAGGCTGCAGATTCCAATCACACATAACTCAAATTAGATTCCGTGGTCTAGTCACCAAAATTTTGTTTTCCACAAAATTCTATAATGCTGCTTAGAGTTGGCATTCACTAAATCACTATTCTGTGGTCTGCTAATTAGTATATGGGACTGGAAGTAAGGAAAACCAGGTTCTGTTCACAGCTCTGCTACCAATTTGCTATGTAAAATTGGGGAATTAATTGAGGACAGATCATGATATCCTTACTCACAGTTAATAGTACCTTACACTAGGAGTAGTCTCACTGGAATCAATAAGAATACTTGAGAAGGTACTGAACATGAGTAGAGGCTTCACAATCTAGCCCTCAGTCTCGGCTCTCCAAAGGTGATTTAGGCTCCTAACTTCCACTGAAATCAATGGAAGTTTGCAGCCTAAACACCTTTCACAATCTGGGTCTTCGTGCCTCAGGTTTACTTATCTTAATGTTTACAGGTAGGTAATTACTTAAACAGGTGTGCTGTAAGATGTAAATTGTTTGTAAAGAGCTTTGCGGTCCTACAGTAAAAGACTACAGATTTTTATTATTGTCCCTCAAACTTTCCAGTTTACAATCCTTTTATAGTTCTTCTAATAACTACCATTTTCCCAGGGCAAAAATAGGTCTTAACATTGTTTGCATAGTTTTCATTTTCTTTAATCATAGATGCTTGAGACAGAGAATTGCTTGTATGATAGCTGTAAGGAAGGCAGACAAACTGTGCAATAAAACAGGCACCACAGTGGAAAACACTATGTTGCAGATTAAAAGGATTCTAAATTTTTAGATTTCCAAGGTTTGCACACTGAAAGAACCAAAGACTGAAAAACTGTTTCCATGAGGAACAATCAACAGTTTATTCCTTTAGACGATACAAAGATGAAAAAAGTGAGTAATCATAGTATAAATGACCAGATTGCTATGGCTCTAATTAATGTCAAACCTTTTGTCATCTCACTTAATTATTGTAATGAGCAACTTATTAGAATTCCCATATAACACCTACAATTTATTTTTGTTATCACCCTTTAACACACATTGCACCTCCGAACTAGAAACAAAATAAAGTTCAGTTTCCAGTATAATTCATATTTGTAAATACTCAGCTAAGTAAATCATGTCATGCGTACTCTCAAAAAAATGTTTCAACCACTCAATATATAGTACATGCTTTTATATAACAGTAGTCACCTCCTCTCCTTTATATGAGAGCAACGGAATACTATTTTCAAAACTAGTTTTATTTCTGGAGAGTATGTTTAAATACATTCTATAATGTCAATGAATGATTACTAAGATTCCAGTAAACCCAGGATTTCTATATGTAAAAACATGTATATTGTTCCACTAGTGCAACTGGACAACTTGTAGAATGAACATCAATGCAATATTGATAAAGACTTATTTAGCAAGGGTGGTGGGGAGAAATCTCACACTGCTGTTATTGTTGTAACAAAATTAATGTCAATTACACTCAGAAGGATCAAACTTTGGTCTGGGTCTGCACCTTAAATCTGGGTTGCCATAGCAATGTCATACAATGTGTGAAAAATCCACATCCCTGACCAATTTAGCTATGCCAACCGAACATCAGTGTAGACGCAACTAGGTTGACAGAAGAATGCTTCCCTCAACCTAGCTATCATTGCTCGGGGAGGTGGAATTCCTATACTGACGGGAAAACCCTCCCATTTGCATACGCTGCATTCTACACTATGGGATTATGGTGGCACAGCGACAGTGCTATAGCTCTGCTGGTAACAATCCCTGTAGTGTAGAAATGGTCATGCTGTTTTCTCTCACACAGACACTTTTATTCCTCCTTCTCTGTTCAAGTACTTTTCCTTCACTGAGAAATGTGTGCGTCATCTATTATATCACTTGCTGCAGGATGAAGGAGGCATTATGAAATGCTGTCACAGGGAAGGACGGACAGATTGTAGGAAGGCTAGATACAGAGAACTGTGGTTATTTACAAGCTGCTTTTTGAAACCCATCTTCTTCATCCCCCACATAGAAAAAAGCCTCAGAACACTAGGAATATACCCAGCCCCTGCATACACCTTTTCCATGAGAATACTGAAAACCACAGAAACAGCCTTGTTGAGTCTAGTTTCTCCCTCAAGCCCCAAAATGTCTAGTGCAGTCTTGTTTTGAAACTGAACCTTGTTACAAGCCTATTATAAAAAGTGTCTGGAGAATGAAAACAGACAATATATTTGGCCAAAAAAAAAAAAATCCCACATTTCTTTTTAAACTGCCATGTTTTCTTGCTCTGCATGTACTTTTTAAGGCTTTCACAAACAAAGCTTTATGTAATTTATGCAAATTTTAAAAGTTGGCCTTACCACAAAACCAGACCATCCTATTAAAGGGGAGCACAGCTGATGCTATTTTTCCAGCCAATTTAGTAAACAAGGATGGACTTGTTATGTTGTTTGCCACTCCTCTTCTATTATCTGTTAATTTATCTCTTCTGAAGCCTACAGTTCAAAGGCCTAGTAGATCACTAGTTAAGTACTAACTATTCTGTTGTTCATGGAAAGGTGAGGGACCCAGGGCATGGGAAATTCATTTTCAAACACACTTGGTCTCTGCCACTTACAAGCACCAGGTTCTAAAGGTCAAAAGATTGTAAGACTCTGGTACTCTGCAGCACACAGACCAAAGCAGGAATTTTAGAAGTTCTTTTTGCTATTGCATAGACACTTAGCTCAAAGCAATCTGACGTCTAGACAGATAGAAGTGCTTAATTAGTATGATTAAAAAGCCTGAAAAAGTCATTAGATTGCTTAATGAATAAGTTGTTTAAGACCATTTAGTTTGGACTTGCACAGACTATTTTAATTTTGTCAAGCATTTAATTATGAACTGCCTTTTTTCCACTGTGGTCTCTGCATGTTATCCCATTGCCTGAAGCTCTGTGCAAGTGCTAATGAAAAATACAGAATATTGTTTTCATAAGCAACTTATGTACAATAGTCATCATCATGGGATCTAAGAATACCTATTAAGCCGGAACAAGCCTATTAAGACTGAGTATGACTAATTTATAAAAGGCAAGTCCAAGTGAAGACTAAAAGCCTAGGCTGACAAATGGACACTTGAAGATCAGTCAGTTTGGGGGAAGAAAATAGAGCCAACCTGACATTTCAGTCAGAGGGACAGTTCTTTCCCTTCACTTGCACAAGAGGACAGAACCCAGATTTGGCAAACCTGGCTGGTGTCACAAAAGGGATGTAACAGTTTGTTTCACTATCCTTTCCCTTCCCTGACGCATGGAAGCCCCAGTATAGGTATCCCATGGAGCAACGGTATTTCGTGGGTAGGAAAGGAGCTGGCTAAATTGGGGCCCCTGCTCTCCCTAGCATTGTAATTTCAGCCGCCATGGGAACTCAGAGTAAAATAATTCCACAAGAGTGTGTGAAGCAAACCTTTCCCCCCCATGAGAATAAAGAGATGGACGGGATTGGGAATGCTTTATTGTTGCCACGTAGATTACTACCACGCAGCAATTACTGGCACATACTGTGGAATCGTAGTGCATTTATGGGCGGACATCAAACCACTGGGTACTAGAAGCAAAGTAACTGAACAACAGAAACTGCCATTTAGCTATTTGAATGTTGATGAAACAGATCAGAACCATCCCCTCTGGGGTGATCTGAATAATAAAAGTGATTACTTTTGGAAACGTGTGTATTATTTTAGTTTTATAGCAAGGTTTATTGGGATAAGTCTCTGTCTTAGAGATCTTTATTATGGTTTATGCACATACACTGTACACAAAAAGTTATTTATACCTCAACATAAAAATTAAAACAAAGGAACCTTTAAATGTGTGAAATACATTGTAAACGAAATATGTTTATATTGAAAGGTGTTTGGAAGTATGCAAAATCTTTTATTTTTAAATGAGATACAGTATAAAAGTATTTTTAGAACCGTTTTAAAATATTTCTGAAGTGAGAAATAACCTCCTAAAATGTTAAAGTCAGTAATTTCTTCTTAAATATAATATATAGCAGCTCTGCAAGCACTTGAGGAATGTACTAGATAACAAATACCCTTTTCCTGGAATTGAGGAGGGAGCTGTTTCATAACAAAGTCATGTTATTATGACTTGGTATTTGGCAAACCTTTCCACTCTTTTTAAAAAGGCTTTTTAAAAACAAGAACTTTTTATTTCTTTCTGCTTCTCAGCTGTCTGCCAAGTAACTAGCAGCAAACTGTAAAATGGATAGGAGGCAGCTAAAAAAAATTCCATCCCCAGTTCACAACTTTTCAGCCACTTATTTTTATAAAACACTTTTTTTTTTTTTAAAGGCACTCATTAAAAGGACAACTGTATTAAAGCATTTGGAAAATGCAGTTTAGACAAGTGTGTGACACAAAACTCTGAGATATAGCAGATCCTAGAATCCCAGAACTCAAGACTTAAATTAGTGACCCCACAACAGTTTTTTTAAAAGTGGACTTAAATCGATTGAATGTTACCTTTGCAACGGAAGATGAATGATAGGTCTGAAAACATTAGCACTTTGTTGGTACTTTATGTATCTATGTAAAGTAGTGTATTTTAGTCTTACTTCAAATGTGAACAACTTTGCCACTGATGTGCTGCGTCTGCACCTGTTGTTGACTTCTGCAGTTTTATCTCCTCTCATAAAATGTGATATGCTTATTAAAGCTTCAGCTCCTGGAATCACGTGATAAGATGAGAAGTTCAGCTTTCATTTAAAAAGTAAATTTTTAGCACTCATGGTTGCTAAGAAAAAGATGTAAAGCTAAAGGCTAAAAAAACAAGGAAAATAAAGCCAAATTTATTATTTTAGAAGTATTAATTTTAAATCAATATAAAGATATTTTTGTTGTTTGAATTTTTGAATGCTTCACGTTGACAACACTGTAGCGTGACCTTAGAGCAGTGGTGGGCAACCTACGGCCCATCGGGGTAATCTGCTGGCAGGTCGTGAGACAGTATTTACATTGACCGTCCGCAGGCACAGCCGCCTGCAGCTCCCAGTGGCCACGGTTCACTGTTCCCGGCCAACAGGAGCTGCGGGAGGCAGCGTGGGCCACAGGGACGTGCTGGCTGCCACTTCCTGCAGCTCCCATTGGCCGGGAATGGTGAACTGCGGTCACTGGGAGCTGCGGACGGCCATGCCTGCGGATGGTCAATGTAAATACTGTCTCACGACCTGCCAGCGGATTACCCTGACAGGCCGCAGGTTGCCCACCACTGGCTTAGAGAAACCACCACCTATTTGTGTCAGTTTGCCAATCTGTAAAATGGGGATACCACCTTCTTTCTTTGCAGGGAGTTGAAAGGCTCAATTGTTTGTATAGTATTTTGTATATGTGAAACACCATGAATGAGTATTGTACTTTTATCAAGAATCATGAATTAGTCTCCTTAACTTTCTGATACTTCTGTCACCTCACACAGAACATTTTACTTGTTTATCAGCTGCAGTCAAGAGTTTCTGCAACTTCACCTCAAAATGCAAGTGATTTGGGAAGATATTGAGCCTCTCTCTACTTTGGAGATGTGCGAAGAACATTGGTGTCCATTTGTGGACCCAATCCTATAGGTGTGCAACTGCCGTATTCATAGGAGATTAAGTGGAATGGTTCACTTGCCTGCAGTATGACCTCCTCCCCTTTGCCTCCATTCAGTTCATATTTGAATATATAGATTTAAGTTCTCTAGGCTGAATGACACAAAAGAGATTATTCTAAAAGACTCAACATCAAGGTTAACAAGGATGTCATTCAGTATTTTGACTATAGCTGTCTATTTTTTAAAAAAGCACATGAACCTGAGTAAAACAGTGCAACTTTGCTCCAAAAGAAACCGTCTACAGCAGGATCATCATGCTTTCCGTAGTTCAGACTACATTTTAAGAAAGGTAATCTTTGCACTTACCATCCCATTCCATTTATATTGCATATCAGCCCTATGTGAATAACTGAAATGGGAAAATATAAAGAAAGCATTAGAAGTATTTTAAATTTTCTTTATTGCAGTGTTTTGTTCCATTTGAAAAATTAATCATATTGTCTTTTGTTCTTCCTCTCTCCCCCATGTATGCTGCATAGTCTCCATCTTCCCTGGCAGCTCCAGTCCCACCAGTGGTTCTGGTTGTCAGAGTGGGTCATACTACTTCCCCTCCTTTTGGAGGATAGTAGACTCTAATCATGGTTTTGCTGGTTCCTCCCCCTTGTCTCCATCTGCCTCTTTGGGGTGAGTACCTTGGTTGGCTATAGAAGCAGCTGAAAACACAGGTGCAGCAAGAATAAGACCAATGTCACCTGCCAGTTTTCGAAGCACTACAGTTTGAGAATTGCTGATGCACGCAAGCTCCGCCTCTCTCAGCCCCAGTGAGGATCATTGGGATGTGGGGGTGTTTGAAAAGGAGGAGGGGGTAGAAAGCCCTCCAAAAAACTAACTAAAAATAAACCACAACCCTCTCTATGAAAAATAAAGTTCAGAAAACATTGGTTTGAAAGTGAAATTTAATGTCTGGGTAATTTAATTCTATAGTTTGGGCAGACAGCTGGGATTTCACAGATGCTAAACCATTTTACAGTGAGATATTCTGCTCATGGCAAGAGAGTTAATTCAAATGTTTTCTTAACCATGTCCTGAATTAACACTGAAGACATTTGCCATCTCTTACCCAAGATTTTCAAATCTCAGAGGTTTGATTTGTTAAAAGGCCATGATCAGTGTTATTAGGCCCAACATTTGTCTATTTTATCTACTTTTATATGCATGGACTTCGCAAACAATTCTTCTATGTGTTATACCCACCACCACAAAACTCAGCCCACTCCTAACAGGTTACAATGTTTCCCCCGCCCCCATTGTAAAACAAAATAGCAGCAGCCCAGGCCCCTCCATGTGCAACCTTCTGTAAACAGATAACTAGTTCTTCCCATGTAAACACAAATATTTAGTGAATGACAGAGATTTAAGTCTTAAAGCTGTAAAAGGTTCTAAAAACTGAGTAAAATGAGATTTTAAAAGTTATTCAAAAATATATTAATTTGACTGCACTCATTTAAACAGTTCTTGTTAGGTGTAGATATTTTATTGTAAATGTAGTCAAACTACAAAATTTCAAGTTGAACACATTATAAAGCCTGCAATCCAGCTCAGTTTAAAAGGCGAGCACAAATGTGCATTACTTCAATCTCTCTTCTTTACACTCTTTAATCCACAGGGATATACCAGCCCTTAATTCTTTTAAGATTAGGTCACTGACAAATGTTACGCTTTAGGCTTGAAAAACGACACAACCAGCCATGCTGAAATAATTAGTTACTTGCCTATAAGCTTTAAATTTTAGCGAAAAGATTTGTGCAAAGTTTCTTTCCATATAATGTACCTTCTTCTCCAACTCCACAATTATAACCAATACCGGAATATATATTTATACAATTGAACAGCAGCAATGAAAGCTAGCTTGATTATACTAAATTTAATTAAACTTAGGAAAACTTGCATTTAAAAACACTTTTGTCAAAACACACAAATATTCTAAAACTGGATGATTTCCAAAGTAGTTTATGTATGAAGAAACATCTCTGGTAAAGGAAACTAATCAGTCTAATTTTTGAGGTTTAAAGTATGGTTAAGTGAGTATGTAAAAATGGCACTAACTCAACAGATCCATTCCTTTTGTGCATTCAATATTATTGGATTTATTTAGCAAAAGAAATATGGTTTTACTGTTTTATACTCATTTTAACACGACAAAGCCCACAAACAGTAAATTGGACAACTGTCCTCCCCTTCAAGCGCCTTCACAAGCAAGGTCACAGGGATCAATCCCCACTCTTCAATAGCCGTGAGACCATTTGTAGGGGAGGTAGCAAAACACCAGTTCTCTTGCCAACAGCATAATTGAGGACATTCTGTTGTACACTTTTTTCTGTGAATGCAACCATCCAAGCCATGTCACAATACATACAGGAGACCAGCACCTAGATGTACAGCAGCTAGCTCAACCCAAGCAAAACCAAAATGACTCTGATCAGAAGAGGGGGAGAGGTGAGGGGGTGTTGCACTTCAAATAATTATGAGAGCATACTTTCCTCATATATAAGGTATCTCCCCTCAATTCTCAGCATAGAACCCAGCCTCAGAGTCCTGGTCACCTCATGAAACCTAAATGACAAGCTGAAGATTATCAAAGACATTTGGCTAGGGGAATGAGCTCTCGGAATAAGCTAGAGAAATTCAGAGTCTGACCACCTATTAGCAGTGCTGCAAAATCTCCTCTGAGAAAACTTGCTCACTATAAAAGGAATGAAACTTGGAGGAAAAATGTCCTGAACATTTTCATATAATGATGGATAGAGAACCCCAACACCAATAGTTAATAGTAGCAGATGCTACATAAAGTTTTAATTGCAGGGTCAAATTCTGTCTGTATTTGCAGCAATGCAACCCTATTGCTGGCATAGGGATTATATGGGTGTAGCAGTTTACTCTGAAACTTATCCTAAAGAATTATTATTACTGGTGATGAGGTGCAATGAGGAAAAAATGCAGCTTGCCTCAAGATCCCTCATGTAGCCATTAGAAAAAACATCTTTTTACTTTTAAAATTGAGCAAATTTGACTTGAAAATCAATGCATCACAATATACGTAAATTCACGTCGTCCATTTCAGCCAGTAAGTTCTCTTGGGCAGCATTCAACTGCCTGATCCACCAGACCATCTTTTCTCTTCCTGCAGATCCCTCCCTTGTTACCCTACAGACAACAGTCTCCTTCACTACACAAACCTGATTCATTCCCTGAACAGCATCCATCCTGTGCACTAAGACTATATCATACAAACACATAAAGAGGAAAAATCAAGGTTGCACAGGCTAACCTTAATTTTGGTATTTCTTAGACGTGCAGTGGTTGAATTTGAACCTTAACATTAAAATAATGCAGGAGGGTTTTGGTATGTGATTTTGTAAGCTTAAAAAACCAGAAAACAAATTCATTAGGTGGAATTATACTGGCTGTCACTTGGGTCATCAGCAAGTTTGGGCCCACAGACTTTTACCAGTTGAGCTAACACAATTAAGTAGAAAGCTGGTGAAAAACTTATTTTATGCAAGAAAATTTGAAAAAAAAAAATTCCTCTTGGAAATTGATCACAAAATTGATGAAAAACAATATCAATTTGGGTTTTGAAAATCATTTTTTATTTTAAAAAGTTTATTTTCAAAAACTCAAAACATTTTCACTAAAAATGAATATTTTTACTGCCAAAATTTTGGTTCCTGGTTTTTCATTTAGATGAAACAAATTTTCCACCAAAATGTTTGTTTTGGTTGAAAAACTAATGACATTTATTTTGACAAATATTTTGAACAGCTCTACTGATTGGGAGTATCAATGGGCTGTTATCCTTTTATATTGATCTGCTGTGGAGTGGGGGACTACCCATACACTCTGCCAGGGCATAACTCTTTGCTAGACAGTAGAGTACTATTGGGACTGAGAAATCCTCGGTTCTGTTCTGGAGAGGGAATGTTCTGCCCTGGTTTCCACACCCCTTCCACTTCACCAGAAACTTCCTCCTTGCCTTCTACATCTGGGCTCCAACAAAGGCTAACACTGAGAGCACAAGAAAGATGGTCTCCTTGCTGTCAGTTTTGATGCCCAGTGACAGTGGCCCCCCGGCAACTGGGAGGAGCAATGGCAAGGAAAG
Source organism: Lepidochelys kempii (assembly GCF_965140285.1). Lineage (NCBI taxonomy): Eukaryota > Metazoa > Chordata > Testudines > Cheloniidae > Lepidochelys > Lepidochelys kempii. The sequence goes on from NC_136382.1 coordinate 161,026,956, forward strand.
TCCTTTTTAGCTGTGCAAAAGATCACCCGCAATCCAGATGGAATCCCCTAAAAATCTAGCTGCCAGACTCTAACAAGCCTCTACTGAGCATGGACACATGGTAATTCCCCCTTCCTCCCAGAGTATTAGAGCTGAGCCAAACTGAATGGCTTTTCACAGGGACAAGAAAAGCCACCCCTCTGCCCCTAGGGTGAAGCCATCTGCTACCTTGCAAGTGCCTGCTCTAAAGCATGGAGATGCTTGTCAAATAATTGTAAGAACCACTAACCCAGGAACCTATCTTTGCAACAAAGCCCATTGCCAACTGTGTCCACATATCTATTCAGGGGACACCATCATAGGACCTAATCACATCAGCCACACTATCAGAGGCTCGTTCACCTGCACATCTACCAATGTGATATATGCCATCATGTGCCAGCAATGCCCCTCTGCCATGTACATTGGTCAAACTGGATAGTCTCTACGTAAAAGAATAAATGGACACAAATCAGATGTCAAGAATTATAACATTCATAAACCAGTCGGAGAACACTTCAATCTCTCTGGTCACTCGATTACAGACCTAAAAGTCGCAATATTACAACAAAAAGATTTCAAAAACAGACTCCAACGAGAGACTGCTGAATTGGAATTAATTTGCAAACTGGATACAATTAACTTAGGCTTGAATAGAGACTGGGAGTGGATGGGTCATTACACAAAGTAAAACTATTTCCCCATGTTTATTCCCCCTCCCCCCCACTGTTCCTCAGACATTCTTGTCAACTGCTGGAAATGGCCCACCTTGATTATCACAATAAAAGGTTTTCTCCCCCCCATGGCTCTCCTGCTGGTATTAGCTCATCTTAAGTGATCACTCTCCTTACAGTGTGTATGATAACACCGATTGTTTCATGTTCTCTGTGTATATAAATCTCCCCACTGTATTTTCCACTGAATGAATCCGATTAAGTGAGCTGTAGCTCACAAAAGCTTATGCTCAAATAAATTTGTTAATCTCTAAGGTGCCATAAGTACTCCTTTTCTTATTAAGATAAAGTATATCATCCACACAGTTTGCATGCATTTAAGTGGAGTATGCCTCAGATTTTATTATTGTCTGCAAAACAGTATGTATAAAAGATTTAACTCACTCTCCTTTTTGACCTTTTCTTATTTTTGTAAAAAGTAAAATGGAATACATGTAGAATTAGTTGCATATTGAACACCATTGAAAATTCATTCCACTCACCTTACACTGGCTACATGTTGTTGAACAGACTGATGTTGAAAATGGTCAGGCCACTGATGATGAAGGCAGAATGATGGGGAGTGTTGAAGGCAGCAGGTGGTCTGATACATAGGTGTATGTTTTTGGCAGACAGATGTTGAATATTCAGTATGTGCCTGCAGGCAGCAGGAAGTCATAGGAGATGGTGCTGTGCTCCCAGCCAGTGAATGACATTCTTGCTGTTTATTATGGTTACTTAAAGGATGATGGTATGGGCAAGGGTGGCAGCATTGTGTTAACATCTGTTGAGTTCTTTGGTTGTCTACAGGCAGAAAGGATGGTTTGATTGTACCATTAAGTTGCAGGCATCCATTTGGACTCACTTTTGCTCTTGGTGCTTCCTTGGAGGGGAGGTGTTGGGCTGCAATGCCTCCATCAGTAGCTGAAAGGATGCTGGGACCGGTAGCACTGGAGAGGATGCTGCCATTACACAGGACCACAAAATCATTATTGCCATTGTTCATAGCCATACTCCGACTGCTAGATGGGTCTGCAGTATTTCTAGAGAAAATTAAATAAACCAAATTTAGCAGGTGGCATAATTTTTTCCAGTGTTCAAAAATTCAAAACAGTTTATATAGAAAACGGTAAGACCCTAGTCCTGAAACTAGATCCCCATATAGGCCCCAGTCCATACAACTAGATCCAAGAGTAGGTGAACTCTTGCCTACATTAAACAGCATGGGCATTCTGCAGGCATAAGGGTCTGCCAGTGGATCTAACTGTATTGTTGAGGCCTAAAGCCCCGATTTAGCAAAGTTCTTCAGTACATGTTTTTGTTTCTCCATGCAGAGTACATCATTGTTGTACATTTCTTCAATGGAAAAATAAGTTTCTCTCCAAGAATCAAGGACAACCACGCTGAAAAGGAGATCTTATATGTTAAAAAACTGATTATTACATCAGTGGAAATGATTAAGTTGGGCAACAGAATAAATGAGACAAAAAGTTAAAGCCTGATAAGAAGATCACAATAAATACCACATAAGAGATGGGTTTGTTTTTTTTTTGTGGTAATGATTAAAAAAATGCATCAGATTTTAAAAAGCTAAACTGTGACATAATAATCACCTTTGGGGATCATAGTCAACACGATAGTTGATTTTATCCAACTTCCACTCTTCACTAAATAAGAAAACAACTGTCTTCAAAGTAGTATGTAGCTACCACAGGCACAAAGCCTCAGGCAATTCAGCAGGAAACAGCTCAAACCATCAGCCTCTTAGCTGGGAGCCCCTAGGTTAAAGTTTTCAAAAGCAAAAGGTGAAGACTGAATGCTTTTTGCAAGTGGGCTCTTAGGGATGTCCTAGTCTCTACGGCCAGCTGGCTTCCTGGAAGGCCACAGCCTGTGGATCTTTGCAGTCTTCTTACTACCAGCCCCAACATGCCCTCCAAATATCCCTGCAGATGAGCGCACAGATAGTCCTTCAAGAGCTGGACTCTGGGCTCCCCAAATCCTGCCTCCCATTCAGGGAGCTACATTGCATACAGAAAAGAGGCAGAGAGCAGCATGAGCTCTCTCCAAAAAAAGGGTATCAGCAGGGAGGGAATGGAAGTGAGCCATAGGCAGCTGTGTGGCTGTTTCAAAGGCCTTTTACTTGTTCAACCAAAACCCAAAGTTAAAAGTGACACCAGACCAAAATGTATAATTCAAATGAACACACACTGTTGGCTGCCTCTGGTTTACAGACAGCTTGTGGTTGAGAAGCAGTGGTGCACCCTTGAGCTGGCTGGAAACAGTTCACTTCCGTCAGTATAAAGACTAACTGAAAGAGTACTATTTATAAAAACAGACTTCAATGTAAACTAAAAGTAACCATCAAAACCGTCCACTGCAGTTTGCTGACACCTTTTAACAGTTAGTGAGAGAGACAGGGCTGCATGGCAGCCAGCATTTAGCAGTAATCAACGTGGTGGTTACAGTTTTTGCCCTCCCCTCACATCAACCACTAGCCATTGAAAACCAAGCTTATAAATATTTTGAAGAGATTCTTTTTAAAGGCTATTTAAAGAAATCAAAACACTTTAGTTTTCCACCTAGAAGTCTCTGTAGATGTTTGAGATAATGTATAATAGCAGCACAAACCCTACAGTTAAACTAGGAATACCTAACACAACCAACATGCTTTCCAAAACTTCAATTAAAAAAAATTAAAATATGACAAAATCCCAGGCTTAAGCTATTTTCCACTGAGCTCATTGAGGAACTCACCCTTCTTAGTAGCAGCAATCCTGAAGACAATTAGGATGTGCACTGTGCTGTAAGCATTAGCTTAAACAGTAAAGAAAGGTATTAAAGAAAAAAGTTTTTCTTAAAGATGATTTTGTTCTGTACACACACAGTAAATAGGTCATAGTTACATACATTGGAGCGGCAACTGAGAGAGGGTGGCTGAAAGCCAATGAGAGTCTAAGGTGCCAGCAACAGCTAATCTGCCTCTCTTTTTAACTATAATTTTGTTTTAAGATTTGAAAGAAGGAATGAGAAGATTATTTGGATAATTTTAAAAAACAAAACAAAACAAAAAAATATAGGAATTTGTTTCACAAGTTACCTTTGGAGATTTTTTTTTTTGATAGAAGAAGAGTGAGAATAAGATACTGTTAAAAATAATTTCCTCATACTTTTAAAAATAAGATAAATCAGGTCATTAAAACCACTTTAGCTATCTTAATTGATTAAATGCAACATTAAAATCTAGGATTAATAGTCTGACAGGTGTTAAGTGTGAGTAGTAACTTACTGGTCTGAGGCCATGTCTACACTCCCACTTATGTCGGCAAAATTTATGTCACTCAGGGGTGTGAAAAACACACCTTCCCGAGTGACGTAAGTTTCACCGGCGTAAGTGATAGAGTGAATAGCACCATGTCAGCATGAGAGCTTCTCCCACCAACACAGCTACCACTGCTTGTTGGGGATGGTTTAATTATGTTGACAGGCATGGGGGGCAGGTTGACAGGCCGTTGGAGGAGGCTAGCCCCCGGTCCCTCCCCTTCTGCCCGAAGTCCCGTCCCTCTCCTTCCTCTTCTACCCTCCACCCCTGCAGGAGCCCAGAGCACTCCACTGTAGCCCCCAGTCCCAGCCCTGGATGGTGCAGCCACAGCACCCCCAGGGCCGGGTCGCGCAGTCCAAGTGCCAGGCTGTGCAGTTCGAGTGCCAGATAGGTGGCACGGCCCTGGCCCCAGCCACTCTGAATCCCCGCAGCAGGCAGACCAGCCTGCCCCAGCCCCAGCCCTAGCCAGCCTGGGCCATGGAAGAGCACCAGGGACTGCAGGAGGGAGCTTGGGGGTGAAGAGTGGGCGGAGCCACACCAGGCTGTTTGGGGAGGCATAGCCTCCCCTGGCCTAGGATACCCGCCACCCAGGTCAATGGGAGAGCTCTCTCCCGTTGGCACAGAGCAACTATGCAAGAGATCTTACAGCGGTACAGCTGCACGGTACAGCTGTGCCGCTGTAAGGTCTCTAGTGTAGACATAGCCTTAGACTTTGCAGGAAGACATAACACACAGATAAAGAATGAAAGATAAGCAAGAAAGTTTAACTAGCTCTCTTCTCCTATACTGCCACTGAGCATTTAGAGTGATAAGAATGTTCAGCCAGCTGAGCTATTCAATTGGTTGAACAACTAATATTGAGCAGAAAGTGCTTTCGCACAATGGAATGCTGCCCGTGGCAACCTCTGGTGCTGTGTCTCAGATGTTATCCTTCCGAATCCTCAACTTCTAAAACTAAAGGAAAATGTAACCTCTGATAATGCACCCAATGCTATTTGTTATGGATCATATGCAGAGCCAGATTCTTTGTGAAGTTAACTCTAAATAGTAACTAGTCAGAACATGACAACCAACACATTTGCTAAACAGGAGTATTTTCTCAAAGGTCCAATTCCTCAAATTCTTTCTGAATATTCTCTTCCCCTGCTTCAAACAAGTCAACCCTTTTAAAAAACTTTTCACCAAGCACAGAAGAGTAAATTCAAGTGGCTGCTAAAGCTTGTCTCAGTGTGAAAAGACATTAGTTATATGAAACACTGCTGTGTTTAAACAGCCTGGTTTTCTCCCGAGCTGCATGGTAGCTTCGAAAAGAGGCTGCTAAAGGGGACATAGCTCAACATCCAGAAAAAGAAAGCTCTTATTGAGTTTTCTGGCCACATTTTAGGAATTTTTGTCTGCTTATATTTGCTCATTGATGGATAGGATGGATATGCTGCAGGATGACGTTGTTAATTAGTTCTGAACAGGAAATTACAGTGCATCAGTATTTATTAGTGCTATCAATAATACAACAAAGTGTGCAAGAATACCAGATGCCCATACACTTCAGCCAGATGAAAGCTGTTGGTTTTTGGTCTTAAAGTGTAACATATTTGTAGCATATACCAATGAATGTAAGAACGCTTCTTGGAGGACTGATTTTGTGTGGCATGTTTTGTAGCAGTTAAGTACCACAACATCTATAATCATACTGGATAATCAGTTCATGTAGAATCTTTGTCAGCATCATGGTCATTTTAAATCAAGTCTGAAAAGATTAAAAGAAATAAGTCTTTATGTGATGTCGCTAATAACTATTCTAGATGAATGGATATGAAAGTACATTCAAAGTGGGTTGGAAGTTGGTCTCTATAGGTAAAATTACATAATGGCTGCTCTATTATTAAGGAAGTATCACATTGTTTAAAAACATGTAAAACCCATGGATTCACTACAGAACTGGAATTCAAGAGATCTAAGATAATTTCTTCTACTGATTCACTGTGCACCCTTGGGCAAGCCATTTGAGCTTTGTGGCTCAGTTTCCCTATTTGTAGAAAAATTGGGATGACGTTTACTTGATTGTAAAGCAATTTGAAATATACAGATAAAAAGCACCATGCAAGTGCTTAAATATTTACTAAAATTACACTATTTTAATAAATCATACTTCAAAATTTTTAAGAAGAAACTGTTAAATATATATACACAATGCTTACTGGTAAATGGAGTGGCTACTGTATATACAGTAGTCCATACATGGACTTGGAAATTAGGTCCTCTTATTAGTGTTAAGGGAACGCCAGCTTTGGACATCACATTTATCCACTACTTCTACTACTGGACAGCACCCTGGGAATCTTCAGCCTTCACTAAAAACACACAAAGGAGCATCAGTTTAACATCTTCTGTGAAGACCAGATGAAATGGTATTCTAAACAGATGCGGTCTCTGCCTGAATGTTAGAAATCTCTTCATGTGGAAATTTAGAGACAATCTTCAGAAAGAGTTGTTTAGAAGCTATTTGATTCGAGTCAGGTCACATCACATTACAGCCTGCCATCTTCCACAAGGTGGCATATAAGATTTGATACAGCTCAGTATTTGTTCAAGCACCTCTCTTGGTGATCAGACTACTTGTGAACTATTTCAAGAGATAAGGATTGTGACAGATAAAGCTGATGTAGTCGTTCCTTCAAGGCACCAGAAACTTGAATTTTGTCAGTTTTCATGGAGTCTTCCACCAATGCATTTAAGCACCTGTTTATCTTGAAGCACGTTAGCCTCATTCAAGTAAATGGGAGTGACTACCTCACAAGCCTCAGTGCTTTGCTGGAACAGAACTGGAGAGAGGTCAATGTAATTTAAGGGTCATAAAGCAAAATAAGAGTTTGGTTTGTTTCTATTCATTAGGTTTGATGATATATCTTCTGCTTTTATATAAACTAAAAAGCACTTGTCAAGAGAGTACCACCAAGAAGTCTGAATTTTGTCTCAATTAGCTCATTATACAGAGTTTAATTGAAAACTTCACTGAACTATTCTGTTCTCTATTCAAAGTTCATTAGGTTTTAAAAAGTACAGGAAGTTACACAGCAAGTAGAAGGTAAGAATAACGTATTACAGTATCCTAATTCCATTGCGTCAGACTCTAGTGTATACAAAGATTGATATTAAAAGGCAATGAGTCAAATTCTTATCAAGATTTTGGTATCATACCGGCTTAAAAATGAAAAATTGAGAATTATGAATAAGACTAAAATAAGATTCAGTAAAATCTTTCAGAATATTCAACAGTTAACGACTCACTTCACTGCTGTATATCACCAGAATTTAGTTTTATTTAGATTTACAAATGAAAGTTTTGAAGTGATGGATGGAAACTCTAGACACATATTGATGCTATGGCTACTGCAGCTCTGGTGATTCTTAAAGACTGCTTGTAACTTTAGTCTTATTTTAATATAGCATACACAAACTCATCCACTGGTCTGGCTGGCTGAATGGCCAGCATTTTGAAGGTTAATGTCCATCTAGAAACTACACCAGTTGGATTACCACCAAAAGGAAGCTAGAATTGCCTTTAACTATTATATACTTGACAATGGAAATTGCTGAGAGAAGGTACTTCAGTGATGCAGACAAGGCCAATAGTTTGGAGCACTGTCATATCTGGAAGCTACTACACCATATAAAGGCAATGTTATAGAACAGTTTTATGAGTGATCCCTCTATTATTTGTAGTGTTAACACGGACCCCTGCTTACTCAGCAGACCTCTCTACCATCTGGGTTGCAAGGCCTTCAGGAAATACCTAATACCTAACGATGTTAAAAACGTAGGATTTGGTGTTCCTTAACTTCCATGTTCTTTTAAAACTTGGATTAAGTTCACCTGTTACTTTGGCTGCAACTGAAAGAATTTTCATTGCTTTAAATTTTGTTAAAAAAAACACACAGGCTTAAAAAAACATTAGTTCAAGAAATACCACCTGGACTAATAATGCTTGCAGCTGAGAATAACAGAAGTGCAAATTCAGATGTGAATGACGTAGTGGAAATTTGGTAGAAGCAGCTATATAGCACAGATAATTGATAGATCTTTAAAAAGTTAAGAACATAAGAACAGCCATATTGGGCCAGACCAATGGTCCATCTAGCCCAGTATCCTTTCTTCTGACAGTGGCTGGAGCCAGATTCTTCAGAGGGAATGAACAGAACAGGACAAGTATCAAGTTACCCATCCCCTATCACCTACTCCCAGCTTCTGGCAGTCAAGATCTTAGGGACACCCAGAGCATGGGGTTGCATCCCTATCTTGGCTAATAGCCATTGATGGACCTGTCCTCCATGAATTTATTTAATTCTTTTTTGAACCGAACCCAGTCATACTTTTGGCCTTCATACCACCCCCTGGCAACACGTTTCAAGGGTTGACTGTGTGAAGAAGTACTTCCTTATGTTTGTTTTAAACCTACTGCCTATTAATTTAATTGGGCAAGGGAAGGGGTAACTTCCTTATTCACTTTCTCCACACCACTCATGATTTTATAGATCTCCATCAGATTCTACTTTAGTCTCCTCTTTTCTAAAATGAACAATCCCAGTCTTTTTAACCTCTCTTCATAGGGAAACCGTTCCATATACCTAATAATTTTTGTTGCCCTTCTCTGTACCTGTTCCAATTCCAATATATCTTTTTTGAGATGGGGCAACCAGAACTGCACGCAGTACTCAAGGTGTGTGCGTACCATGGATTTATATAGTGGCTATATATATAACAGCCCATTAAAACTGCTTGGTTTTTATTTTGGTTTTTTTAAGAGCACATGATGGTCCTGATAATAAGCATGATACTTGATGAGATGAAAATATCTCCCCATGCCGAAAGTTTGTCTGAAACAATTTAATCTTAAGTGTTGCAAGAAGTGACACATTCTTAAACTGAGCAATATTTAACACTCTTAGCTATCCATTACTCTCCATCCAGAAGAAACAGTATAATGGATTCAAGTCCCATAATACTACAGATTTTTTAATACACAAATGTGTACCTTGTGCTCAGTTCTATAAACTCAGATAAATCCTTCCAAGACTCCATTTACTATACCATTCATTCAATGCACAACCATTCTGAAGAGGCCTTTCTCCCCTTTCACTTCACCAACATTATTTTTTGCCATTGCTTCCCCTCCCCGAAAGTTCACAAAAGTAACAGGTGGTGCCTAGTCTTTGATACTGGCTTTCATGGGAGAGCCTAGTTCTCTATCAAGGCAGTATTTGTTCAGAAGTCAATAAACTTTTAAATACTTTATTATTGTTGATCTCTGTTTTTGGCTCTCAGATGGACATTCTTAAAATTCTCTAGCATCTAATTTTTGTGTGTTCACAATATGTGGGAGCTGGTTTTCAATTTCCTGATTCTTGCTTTTTATTTTGTTGTAAACCGCTAGTTTGTCCTTGAAAAGCCTTCATTATTTAGTGAAGGAAAACTACTTGAAGATAACAAAAAGCAAAGGTCTGTCCTCTCCACATGTAGAACACTTTTCATTTACTTAGTTTATGTCTACTTTAAGATTTACCATCTGGGGTAAGAAGAGACATCTTCAGTTTTTATTCAGTAGCAACTGTTTATAAGAAATTCTCAGCAACCTTTAAAACACTAACTTTTAAACATGTTACAGTCTTTTTAACATGTTGAGTATACCAGTGTTAAATATTTATGAATGCTACCACTAGATTTTGGATGTTTGATGGTACTGAAACTATTTGTTTCCTATTTGTCTGGGATTTGTGCATTTTTTTAACTGTACAGGAACTAGGTGGACCAGAAGCATAATAGTCTCACTTTTGAATATATTCATGCCTTTCTTTGCAGATAAATAGCTTTTCAGTAATCTAAATATTTGTGACATGCAGTAATGGTTAGGGTACAATCACAATAAAGCATGTAGTTGTTGCTACCTACCCAAGCCATACGAAAGAAGAAGAAGAAAGCATCAAATTTACAGAATAAAAAATTATTCTCCTTCTCTTGCCACATTCAGTATCTCTGTTAAGCTGTTTTTCCTCCACCCCTTCAACAGCTTGATATGCTAACAAGCTGGCCTGTGTTAAACCTGGGACACCATGATTTCATTTCCTGCATTGAAGGCTGGGTCAGGAATTGCAATTCCTATAACAGGGAGTTTCCAGATGTCACCAAGCCAGGATTGTAGATCATGCTGCAAATGGGCACCTAGTGAATTGATTTCACTCAGCTGGCACACAAAGTAACCCATCAACAGCTAGGAAGTGAAGGAGTGGGAATTGGGGAAAAGAGCCAAGGGTGGGGAAAACAATATATTTAAGACCTTCGTAAGTATCTTATTAACCAGAAGTTAACTTGTTTAGTACAAGCTATGAAAAAGAGATTATTATTGGAACCGTCTGTGGTGCTTTGACCAGCCCTTTTTTCTGAAGTATAAATAAATATATACAAACATAATTTAATAATTTTGTATGAGCAAACTACCTGAAGAGGATTTACCAGTTTATTGCTGTTTGTTTTTAATACCATCACATTTGTGGTTTAACAAAAAAAGAAACGCACGGGGGGAGGGGGAAGGAATTATAATAAGTCACTGCAAGAATTACTGTTTTGAAAAAAGATATATAGCTATAGACAAGAGTGTTTTATGTATATGTTTATATTTTATATGTTTTATTTATCTCAGTGTATTAGTAGAAATAGCTCAGCAAAATTTAAGAGCATAGAAAGCAGTAAAAACTCATTGCCTGCAACTGAAGTACTGTCCTTACACTTAATCTTATTTATAGTTTAGTGACTCTGAAACCTGTCTATTACCATATAAAGGGTACTTAAGTTTTCATAATCACTAATACTCTTATAAAAAATAACCCTATTCCGTGCACACTCAAAATCAAAATCTCTCTCTCTTTTTGGGTGTGTACAAGGAGTTACTTGCAGAACGACACCAAAAAGAAACCCACTGCTATGGTACAATTACTGCTATAACAACCACCACAATGCCAATTGAAAGGTATGTTATGTAACAGGTTAAAAACCTGTATATTTTACAGATTCACTCCACAGCAGTGTGTTGCACTAACAAAGGCTCTGTACCTAAAAAAAATTCTGTTTATCTCTTGATTATATCATGCCCACTGAATTGTAATTATGATATAAACTGGTAAATGTTATGCTGAAATTTTTTGTACACATCCAAATTTCAAAATAAAATTATATTTGGATATCCTTAAAAAATCCATTACTAATTATTTTAATTTTTTCTCTTTAATTGAGAAAAATACTGTGTATTAAATATGCAACTGAAGTGATAAATATGCACGTCAATGCATATCAAGCAGAGCTATTTTAGCCACTATATCAGTTTACTTGCTAATAAAAATAAAATGCATTATCCGTAAGTAGTTGCAGACACTTTACCAAAGCCACTGTATGTACAAAAACAGATGTTTTTTAAAAACCATCGCACTTCAGCAATATTTTTCTTATTAAGCTAGACATCCTAATAATTTTTTGCAATATACTTTTCAATGTACTTCATCCCTGCATTAAATTCAAAACCAGTTATTTAATCTCACATTAGTTAATTTAGACTCTGAAAAACAAGTGAGAAACTACATATAATTATGCTTTAACAAAAGATCAAAACTACCTACTATAGTAACAATGGACATTTGTATTAGCACTGTTCTGTTTCAGGCACTCAAATGTTTCTGAACAGCTGTAACCTTTTACAAGAAAGGAGTTACTTGTTACAGTCCGGGTAACATTTTAGTGAAAATAAACTGAACATATGTCAAAGTCTTAAATCTGCATTTGTAATAATTTCTGAAATATCAAATAGTTTCACCTCTAGCCTAAAATTTACTACGGAAAAAATGGTTGGATTTTAAATACATTTTTATGTAAAATACTTTCCATGCTTCCTAAACACAAATAAAACAGATGAACAGTTACAGAAAAAAATGCTACCTTGAAATTGACTAACAGTATCTCCAAGGTACGACTATCGTCTTTATGAAATCGTCTTGAAGCAAAGTGTGATTTGTGAACTGCTCAAACAGCAGCAACACAACAGAAACAAACAAGCTGCTTGGAGCTGCCCTACAATACTGCAGAGACAAGCCTGAATGACAAGCATACGCAGATTGCCTTGAATTGGGCATGTTAGGGGCTGGAACTTTCAGTGTTTGCTCTCCTATAGACAGCTGAGTTTCTCTCCTACTTAACCCTTGGGGGCAAGATCTTAATGGTTACAGCTGGTATGGTGAGGGCTTGATCTCAAAACAAGGTCAGAAAGCCAGGATATGAAGGTGACATGTAATTTCTAGCTTTTTCCTGCTTCTACAGGAGTATTCCACCAAATGCTGCTGTTAGTTACAACTTTCTTTGATCTTTTTGATTTAGGTTAGTAGATTAAAGCCTGTTGGATGGTGTTATTTGATTCTTAGACTTATTTTAAGTTTTAGAGATTCAGCTTTCTAGCACATCAGTTTTATCACTTAAGTTTATATGATCAGTTATTAAATCTGTGTATAATTTCTATGTATTTTGCAGACCAAACTCTTTCTTACCTTTACATTCTAAGGAGAAGTATAAACGGGTGCAACTTGCTCCAAAAACAAGTTGTTTGTTTATTTATTTTTGACAGGAGAATAATTTTTGGAAAACGGGATACCAAAGATAGAACTGGTTATAATATGCTCCTTTCAAAATCACTCTGGTCCTTTCTTATCTCCTGAACCACAACTCTCAAAAAGCCCAACAAATCTGACAAACCATGAAGAACAAGTGTGTTGTTTACAGATCACACAGGAAACTACCGTACCTCACCTTTCCTAAACAAGTAAAATCTAAAATCTCCAACACCTTAAAAAGCAAAGAGTAAAATTCTTCCAGAAAAACTGTAGACGACTAATAATTGAAAAATGTCGTCTCTAAGTGAAAGCAATTGTGGGTGGGGCAGACAGAGATTCTGGTGCGTGTAAGCCATATCAGTGCTTTGCCTTGTGTTGTTTTTAAATTTGTGAAACAGTGTTTTGTTACATGACTATTAAAAAAAAAAAGGATGATCAACAAGCTAAGTTATCAAACTTGGCACTACTATAGTTTTCAGAACTCCATAGGTCTTATTCATAACTATTTTAGCAAAACAGCAGCCACAAGAGTTTTTGAAACCCCCACAATGTAGTCCTGGCTCCCCATTAGGCTTCAACATAGCCAGCTAACATGACTTCCCCATCATTAGACTCTCATCAGACCCGGTCTACACCTAAAACTTCGGTCAACCAAGCTACAATGCTCAGCACTGTGAAAAATTTCACACCCTGCGTCATGTTGACCTAACCCCAACTATCGAGCAGCTAGGTTGATGTAAGAATTCTTTCGTCAAACTAGCTACCCCCTCTGAAAGGTGGGTCACCGACATCAATGGGAAAAAACCCTTTGCCATTGTAGCGTAGACATATCCTCATCGTGCCTGCTTCTATTCCATCTTTGATGCTTAGGAAAAGACTTCCCCATCCAACAGGCTGACCTGCCATCAGCTCTTAAAATTCCTTAACACATTTCTTCCACAAAGTCTTTCAACAACAAATAAATTGGCACATTCTAATGATAGGTTATCAGACCACTTTGAGATCAGAACTTCTGATCATCTTTGTTGCCTAGCGTACAGTGTCGGAATGATGATCTGTCCAATGCAGACATATCTCTTTTGGAGCATGAGCTGTGTCTTCTGTAATTTGGACCATGCTTTGAATGCTGACAGTGCTCAATAAGTTTGTTTATTTTTACTGTTTTGTTTATTTCTTCAAACTTCTTGAAAGCACCTTTCCCAACAGCTCTAGGCACTTTTACCAATATTTAAAATATAAGAGAAGGCAACAAACTCCAAAATACTACTTGCTAACGTAAAATAGTAAAGACAAATTGATATCTTCCCTTATCTATTATGAATGAACGAACCATTGTCTCAGCACTACCAACTAAAGCACAATCGCACTGCCAATTTTTCATTTTAGGAACACAAAAAGAAAATTATTTTATTCAGTAGTGATTCTTTTTGGGGAACCCCCCCAAAACACTTAAAATATTGCCAGAGTACAAAGACTGCACATACAGATTGAAGCACTTGTTAGAAACGACAGCATACTTGATAACCATACAAAATTATCTTTTAAAAAGATTACAAAAAAACCACACATCCATTTCTGAAGTATGACATTTCAAAATGTACAACCTTAAAATGTTTAAGCCAAGGGGATCTGCGTACTACTAACTCTGACTTGGAAGGGTCTTTTTTCACTGAATCAATCTAGATGGGTTATGGGCCACTCCCAACACACAAATCTCTGCTTATGTCCTTCATAAGACTTCTGTTTATTGTCATTAAAGATCATATACCACTTTTATAAAGTCAAGGTGTTCGCCACAATGTTCTGGCTAACAACATAATGCCAACTGCATAAAACCAGCTCTTCAGCTATTTTACAGTTTCATCTGGATACAATATTATTCTACAGTTCCTGTCTTAAACTGTTGTAAATGTTGCTGTACGCTCCCATACAGACGCTGTATTTCACCTCCATGGTGGGTCAAGTGATTCCTTTCCATACATATTTGTTAACTATCTCCCGGAGCGAAGAGAGGCTGAATAGTTGTAAAGCACTTTGATATCTTAGAGGAAAAGCACTACAAAACTCCAGGGTATGACAACCTATTAAACTGCTCCAACACTACATACACTGCTAAAAACAGTGTTACTATATCTTGGCTCATCTACAAATGATAGCCAAATTATTTCCTAAGATGATATTAAAATGAAAGTATAGTACATATTTATGGATTATCATTAATAAGTTTTCTATATACATTAGGTATAAACACTATCATAAATTTGAATTAAAAGCTTTCCAAATCAGTAACTGCCTGAGTATTACTCAGCAGCATCAGTGGTTGCCCGAAGGTACAGGGCAAGGGGCCTAGCCAAGCCCCCTCCTGACAGAAACAGGACCTCACTTTTGCAGCACAGGAGGCCCAAGATCAGCAGCAGCTCCAGCCAGTACTGCCAACCCCAAGCATTTTTTAAAACATCATGGGATTATCTTAAAAATGAGCTTTTTTTCAAAACCTGGGGGTTTATTTATTTCCTTTCTGATACCTGAGCCTTTAGAATACACTCAAGTCATATTTTCAAGTTTTTCTTCTGTGAATGAGGGCTAGAAACTTACTTTAAAAAAAGTAAAGCAGAGATTTTCACAAAATCACATGCTTCCAGCACCTGAAGCTTTAAGAAGAGTACCAACTTTTGCAAAAATTGCAATAATAAAATTACGAGAGTTGGCAACACTAAGAATCTGAGTTATTATTTGGAATTGGTGGACTGGCTGTTGGGAGGGATAAAGTATTGTAAGAGGCCCTTTTCTGCAGGGGTGAAAGTAAGCCGGTACGGTGTACCAGTAAAAAGTGGCCACCAGTACAGTACCAGTGGCCGTGGCAGTGCTTTAGGAAGACCCTGCTTAAAGTGCTGCCATGACAGAGCTTTAATGTCATTGCCCCTTTTGCCCCACTCCCCCCAGCCACTGACGGGGAGGGGGGCCAAAAGGAGCAGCTGCACCAGGGCCGGCGATTTAAAAGGGAACGGGGCTCCGTCCACCTCTGCTGCTACAGCAGCAGTGGCCGGATCCCCAGGCTCTTTAAATCGCCGCTGGAGCCCCGGGCGGTGCGGGCCATGCAGCGTGGAAGGACTGGCTGGGGGACACTGATGGCCCAGCCCCACCCCTGCCAGGGGCTGGAGCTGGCTCCCATACCGGTAAGTCTTTGGCTTTACTTTCACCCCTGCCTCTCTGGCATCTTCACACCTTTGGACTACTGGAAAAATCAGACTATATGCTTTACAAGTGATCGGTTATTCTGTCCTCTTAAGCTTTCAGGGACCAATCCCCTGAACTGCGCAGAGAGAATATCCTAGCAGACTAATGCCTAAGTGGGTCAGGCATTGTGGGATTGAGAATTGTGGGGATCTCCCTTCTCCTCAGGAAATAATAAAATGCTAGGTCTGTCATAAATATAAAGGGAAGGGTAACCACCTTTCTGTATACAGTGTTATAAAATCCCTCCTGGCCAGAGGCAAAACCCTTTCACCGGTAAAGGGTGAAGAAGCTAAGGTAACCTCGCTGGCACCTAACCCAAAATGACCAATGAGGGGACAAGATACTTTCAAATCTGGAGGGTGGGGGGAGGAACAAAGGGTTCTGTCTGTCTGAGTGATGCTTTTGCTGGGAACAGATCAAAAATGCAGCCTTACAACTCCTGTTAAGTTAGTAAGTAATCTAGCTAGAAAATGCTTTAGATTTTATTTTGGTTAATTGCTGGTAAAATAAGCTGTGCTGGCGGGAATGTATATTTCTGTTTTTGTGTCTTTTTGTAACTTAAGGTTTTGCCTAGAGGGATTCTCTATGTTTTGAATCGGATTACCCTGTAAGGTATTTTCCATCCTGATTTTATGGAGGTGATTCTTTTACCTTTTCTTTAATTAAAATTCTTCTTTTAAGAACCTGATTGATTTTTCATTGTTCTTAAGATCCAAGGGTTTGGGTCTGTGTTCACCTGTACCAACTGGTGAGGATATCATTATCAAGCCTTCCCCCAGGAAAGGGGGTGTAGGACTTGGGGGGATATTTTGGGGGAAGACGTCTCCAAGTGGTCTCTGTCCCTGTTCTTTGTTTAAAACGTTTGGTGGTGGCAGCATACTGTACAAGGACAAGGCAAAGTTTGTACCTTGAGGAAGTTTTTAACCTAAGCTGGTAAGAATAAGCTTAGGGGGTCTTTCATGCAGGTCCCCACATCTGTACCCTAGAGTTCAGAGTGGGGAAGGAACCTTGACAAGGTCCAAGGAAAGTTGTGAATAGCCTAAATGGATGGGTGGCAGGGAATATGTACAATAGGCAGAAAGCCTAATGCCTCTTTTTCTGGTATACTGGAAAATGGGGTAAAAGTGTTAATGGAAATAGGGACTCACAGTTTGACAGTGAACTTTTTAAGTGAAAAATTAAAAACTGAAAATATTGTAAATTATCAAGTTCAACACATCATTAGCCTATATCGGAGTCAGCAACCTTTCAGAACTGGTGTGCCAAATCTTCGTTTATTCACTCTAATTTAAGGTTTCGCGTGCCAGTAATACATTTTAACGTTTTTAGAAGGTCTCTTTCTATAAGTCTATAATATATAACTAAACCACTGTTGTATGTAAAGTAAATAAGGTTTTTAAAATGTTTAAGAAGCTTCATTTAAAATGAAATTAAAATGCAGAGCCCCCCGGACCGGTGGCCAGGACCCAGGCAGCGTGAGAGCCACTGAAAATAAGCTCGCGTGCAGCCTTTGGCACGCGTGCCATAGGTTGCCTACCCCTGCCACGCTACGTAATTTTGGTAACCTCATCTTTCTCTCCTATTTGTTACTCACTCTGGTCGCATCTTCTACTAGTTTGACTGAAAAAACCTATAGGACAGAGATCATGTGTACCTGTGTTTGTAAAATGCCTACCACAATGAGGTCCCAATCTGACCAGAGCCTTACTAAGAGACTCGAGTAATAAAATTACTAATCCACTATAACAACCTATTAAGTAATGTTTTTTGGTCACATTAAACTGAAAAATCTCCTAGAAGTTACAAAGAATCTACAAAATGTAACCTATTAGTCTTAATTTGGCAGTGTTTCAACACATGTAAGATAAACATACTGCAGCTGAATAGCTCCATTGCTAAGCATCTCATTATGATCAGTCAAGTGCTAGCGTGCTCAGGGCTGTACAAAACACAAATAAAGACAGTCCCAAAATAACTTCATATTTTCTTATAAAGTAAGTGAGGTTAAAAGAATTAGAATGAAAACAATTCAGTTACAGAATTATTTGTTAGTCTAGTTGCTTTGTAGAGCAATGAAATCTCCAACAAAATATGAGACATACACCAACCAACTGTAAAACTGCGGATTAAAATGTATACCTGTTAAGAATGGTGGAGTGGTCTTAAACTGAGATAAAGAAAATAATGAGATATTCATGGAAACTGCAGTTCATGTACTCCAAAAATTATGCACTGAAGTATGGTTCCAGAAACTATTCCAAATATTTAATTAGCCCCCCTATCATACTGTGATGTTCTTGAAAGGCAAAGAATAAGGTTATAATCAGGTTTCAAATCCTGAGAAATTTAGGAGCAAGAGAGCTGGAAATGTGAATTTGAGTCTTAAAAAAACAAAAAACAAAAAAACCCTAACTGTGGAAAACATTGCACCATAAGGAAGCTTAAAATTGTAATATTTGCTATAAAATGGTTGTTTTTATTTCTTCAGTGTGGACTCTATTTGATAGCACTTTAATACTTCTAATGTAGCATTAACTTGTAACAGAAATTTGATCTAAAAATCTTCAATACAAATTTTTCCAACAAATATTTTAAAATTATTTTCATAGATTCATAGATATTTAGGTCAGAAGGGACCATTATGATCATCTAGTCTGACCTCCTGCACAATGCAGGCCACAGAATTTCACCCACCACTCCTAAAAAAGACCTCACACCTATATCTGTGCTATTGAAGTCCTCAAATTGTAGTCTGAAGACCTCAAGGAGCAGAGAATCCTCCAGCAAGTGACCCGTGCCCCATGCTACAGAGGAAGGCGAAAAACCTCCAGGGCCTTCCAATCTGCCCTGGAGGAAAATTCCTTCCCGACCCCAAATATGGCGATCAGCTAAACCCTGAGCATATGGGCAAGATTCATCAGCCAGATACTACAGAAAATTCTTTCCCGGGTAACTTGGATCTTACCCCATCTAAAAACCCATCACAGGCCATTAGGCCTATTTACCATGAATATTTAATTACCAAAACCATGTTATCCCATCATACCATCTCCTCCATAAACTTATCGAGTTTAATCTTAAAGCAAGATAGATCTTTTGCCCCCACTACTTCCCTCGGAAGGCTATTCCAAAACTTCACTCCTCTGATGGTTAGAAACCTTCGTCTAATTTCTAATCTAAATTTCCTAGTGGCCAGTTTATATCCATTTGTTCTTGTGTCCACATTGGTACTGAGTTTAAATAATTCCTCTCCCTCTCTGGTATTTATCCCTCTGATATATTTATAGAGAGCAATCATATCTCCCCTCAACCTTCTTTTAGTTAGGCTAAACAAGCCAAGCTCCCTGAGTCTCCTTGCATAAGACAAGTTTTCCATTCCTCGGATCATCCTAGTAGCCCTTCTCTGTACCTGTTCCAGTTTGAATTCATCCTTCTTAAACATGGGAGACCAGAACTGCACACAGTATTCCAGGTGAGGTCTCACCAGTGCCTTATATAACGGTACTAAAACCTCCTTATCCCTACTGGAAATACCTCTCCTGATGCATCCCAAGACGACATTAGCTTTTTTCACAGCCATATCACATTGGCAGCTCATAGTCATCCTATGATCAACCAATACTCCAAGGTCCTTTTCCTCCTCCGTTACTTCTAGTTGATGCGTCCCTAGCTTATAACTAAAATTCTTGTTATTAATCCCTAAATGCATGACCTTACACTTCTCACTATTAAATTTCATCCTATTCCTATTACTCCAGTTTACAAGGTCATCCAGATCCTCCTGTAGGGTATCCCTGTCCTTCTCTAAATTAGCAATACCTCCCAGCTTTGTATCATCTGCAAACTTTATTAGCACACTCCCACTTTTTGTGCCCAGGTCAGTAATAAAAAGATTAAATAAGATTGGTCCCAAAACTGATCCTTGAGGAACTCCACTGGTAACCTCCCTCCAACTTGACAGTTCACCTTTCAGTAGGACCCGTTGTAGTCTCCCCTTTAACCAATTCCCTATCCACCTTTCAATTTTCCTATTGATGCCCATCTTATCCAATTTAACTAATAATTCCCCATGTGGCACGGTATCAAACGCCTTACTAAAATCTAAGTAAATTAGATCCACTGCGTTTCCTTTATCTAAAAAATCTGTTACTCTCTCAAAGAAGGAGATCAGGTTGGTTTGGCACGATCTACCTTTTGTAAAACCATGTTGTATTTTGTCCCATTTACCATTGACTTCAATGTCCTTAACTACCTTCTCCTTCAAAATTTTTTCCAAGACCTTGCATACTACAGATGTCAAACTAACAGGCCTATAATTACTTGGATCACTTTTTTTCCCTTTCTTAAAAATAGGAACTCTGTTAGCAATTCTCCAATCATACGGTACAACCCCTGAGTTTACAGATTCATTAAAAATTCTTGCTAATGGGCTTGCAATTTCTTGTGCCAATTCTTTTAATATTCTTGGATGAAGATTATCTGGGCCCCCCGATTTAGTCCCATTAAGCTGTTTGAGTTTCGCTTCTACCTCAGATATGGTGATGTCTACCTCCATATCCTCATTCCCAACCATCTCCCCCAAATTCCTAGTTTAAAGCTCTCTTAATCAGTTGTGCCAGCCTCCATCCTAGAAGTCTATTTCCTTCCCTACTCAGATGAAGTCCATCCAGAGAGAACTGTCCTCTATCCATGAATGCCTCCCAATGGCCATACATCCCAAAGCCCTCCTTATAGCACCAAAAGCAAAGGCATTCCATTTCTGTTGGGTAGGGAATGACGGATTGTTCATTTTCACAGACATGTTATATGCCACAAAGTACTCTTTGCTGCTTATCCAATTCCTTTGGGTCAAGAACAGAGTAAAAACCGAGGCTCTGATAAAAATAAAACAGGAGAGGGTAATAGTACTAGGGATGTTAGGTATGACAAGAAGCAGGTCGACTATCTTTTTATGAATCCTTTCATTTCAATTGTTCATGGTACAAAATAGGTAGATTAAGTAGATCCAAGCCCTTTATTTCAAAAGGGGCATTGCAGTCACAAACCTAGTTTCAAAGGAGCCACAAAGGCAGCTGATAAGTACACTCTACTCCTCTACAATCACCTGAGATGAAATCCTAGCCCCACTTAAATTAATGGGTGGGTTTTGCCATGAACTTCAATGGAGCCAGGATTTCACTCCTGGTTTTAGGCAGAAAAGTCCAAGGTTTTGGTGGTTTCAGGCTCCATTTAGGCTTTATCCATTGCATATACTATGTACTAGACTGAAACGTTTAGCACAGCATGGGGTTAAACTGTATAAATAAACAAACAACATATTAAAACATCAAGTGGAGTGGTTTGGTGCTTTATCCAGGGTGTGGTTAGATGAGGCCACAATACACGGGCGGGACTGAAAGAAAAGGCTGGAGTGGTGGGAATGGTAAATCCCTTAGCCACCAATCCTGCAAAAACGTATACACATGTAATTTTACTCAGGTGAATAGTTACACACATTTCCAGGATGCAGGCCTTAGAAGTTAAACTGTAGATAAAGTTTTGACTTGCTACAACTGCTTAATAGTTACTGTGTTTTATGTGCATTTAATTTTCCTCATCTCAGGATGAGGGCAAGGATCCCTTTAGTCCATGTCCCACTAAGGATGATGTGCTTACCCAACCATCTCTCATCATTTAAGCTACCACTTATGTGGCAGCTGTACAGAAGGACTATTCAAAGCCTGATGGAAGACTGTATCATCCCATAGCACAGGGGTAAGAATAATTACAAGTAAAGCATATACCTTTGTACTATCTATACTTTTAGAAGCTGGGGGGCGGAGTTTTTACAATTTGTATTTAATTAAATTGTTTCCTTGTCTATTGGAGGAAACACTGAAGGAGCAGGAGCCACTTATTTTTTTCTTTTGTTTTAATAAATAAAAATAAAAACACAACCTGAGTAACTCAAGTTGCCTTATTCTAAGGGATTGGAGTGGGAGAAGGAAAACAAAACTACAAAGGTACTGAAGAATGTACATATGTACTTCTGTGTAAATAAATGTGTGTTTTTGTCATATTTGTGGATTAGGGGAAAGAGTTAAGAGGTATGGTGGGAGAGAAGGGAATGGATGGAAAGGATCCAAGATATTTAAAATGGTTGCTGCTTTATACTGGCATTCATCTAAATATCCTTTCTTTTCAGCAATGTTTATACAAATACAGGTCTAACAAGACTGCCAGATACATATGCAAATCTCTTCCAACATAGGGAATCATCATATCCATAGGAATTAAGTACTGGGCCTTTCAGCTTCAGGCTGCCAGTTTGAAATCTCCCCAGTTTAGTGAGGGCCAAAGATTACTGCCATCTGATAGATAGCAGATGTGATGTAAATTGGTTGTCCCAATCCAGTTCCCACTCAATGGGCCTTTATCACAAAATTTTCCACAACAAGCACCCTAAAGAAATTGAGCTTGGAGAACAAATGGAGTGTAGAGATTGGCCTACACTTACGCCCCAAGAAGTGGTCTTTCCAGCTCCAGGTGGAAATGCATTGGGGAGAGGGGAGTAAGAAAGGAAAACGTTAGGGGTCAATACTGCCCATTCTGTAACTTGGTCGATGGATAAACAGATGCTTTCAGGCTCTTAATCTAGAACATTTTGGAAGCAGGAAATCCACCAAACACTAAGTTCTAAGACTCTATTAAACAGAACTAGACACCTTTGACTGTTTGTTTGTTTAAACACAGTGAAAAGGGCATATTTGAAGTTGCATCATCTTAAGTGATACTGAAGGCAAAGTAGCGCAGACTGAAGGTGTCTAGTTCAGAGAGTGTTGTAACAAAATAAGAGTTGAACTTCTTAGGGCAAGACAGTGTTACTCATCTATGCAGTCCCCAGTACTATGCATTCCCAGTGCTGACTGGAGTAGACACTCAAATCACTATGGTTCTGCAACTAAATACAGCAGGATAGAAATAATGGTTACTTATTTATTAAATATTTTCAGACATTCCAAGTATGACAATCATGTTTTTCTAGTTTTTACATAAAATGGCAACAAGCCACTCTCTCCAGCAGTGATTCTCAGACTTGGGTATTTGAGAAGAACTTGGCTGTACCATACATCCCAACTGTGCCTATAGCTGCATCTTACCACATAGGTATTGTATTCTAGTAGTTAATTTGTTACACACTACCTACTTGTAGATGAGTAGGAAAACTACAGTATCAGTTAAGTGATTCTTCAATGTAGATCTAATAGAGATAAATGTTTTACTGACAATGTCCTTGCATTAATATTGACATTAACTGGAAGTAGCCCTACACTGCTCCACAAAAACCACAGAGTCCTAGCTCCCACAGAATTATGCACAACAAACTAACACCTTCCCCCTCACCCCCATACATGGGCTTGGGAGCCAACAGTTATACTTTTAAAATAAAAAAAATCCAAGTAATTTATTAAGCAGAAAGTATCACAAGCAGCAAATTCAGATTTAATATATTCTTGTGCAAATAATGTGGACTATGCAAAAATGCCTTCATAAGTAAGGCAAAGCATATAAGTTAAGACACAAGTTGTTAATATCTTATGTAATTTTCAAGTGATGACATGAGCGCATCTTGTTCCAAGCAAAGCCTATTTGAAGAGGAAAATTGATTGGTTTCATTAGGTACCTGCTAGTAATGGTACCTAATTTTTCAAAGCAAAGTTTAATAGTTCTGTTATTAACCCAAATGCACTGCATGATTCTGTAAACAGAGAACAAGTTACATTGAAGTGCAGCTGTAAAAACGTATTTACACATACACTAACATACTTTTATGCACATTCCTTTACCACAGGTGTATGTTTTCCACTATGAGCTATAACTAATATGAATCTTACTTAAAGCTGCACGCACAGAATATCAAACTAGGCCGTTCTACAAATTACCATGGAGGGAAAGCTATAAAGGAGTGCTTTATCTGTATACACAAAAAACAAATGATGCAAATAGCGATATGTAGTAAGCCATCCTTTGCACAACATTAATATTCTAACCACTTAATAGCACTATCGTGATGCTATAGTAAAACTCTTTGCACTTTGGATTCTACAGCAAATATCACATATTTATGACCAGTGCAATTAATCATGCAGACAACATGAAAGTGTGCTTTCTCCTAGCATTTGGAAAAATTTAGGCAACAACAGCAGTCAAAGAAAAAAAAAAAGTAACTGCCACTATACCAAGTTAATGTAACCACAGGAATTTTTTTGTCCAAATTCATGTTCCAATTTCAGATAATAAAAATGCCTACGTTGTTTGTTTGTATTAATTCAGGTATCAAGTGTACTGATTTTTAAAAAGTACAGAACATTTGTTGTCTTTAAGAATCAAAAGCACTAAACTTAAAATCAGAATTTACCATGACCACAAAAATATTAATAATACATATAATACATACCCTGTGGAGTTCAGAATTATTCTTGTTTGTTATTCTCCTTCAAGGATGAAGGAAGAAAGTTGGAAGTGTTCAATTAAGAGCAAATTATGCAACATTTGTAGCTCTCAAACATTTCTTCTACCGAATGAAGAGTTCAGACTTCAACCTGGGAGGTTACTGCTTAGTCAAAAAACCTGCTATGCCAAGCACTCTAATCTCTTGTTTTTTCAAGGGATTTCCAAAATGCAATATCCAAATCTTCAAATAATGCACAAGCTACTTCCCCCCCACGCCGCTTTTGTTCAGCACCTACAGTTTATCTCCACCTTTCTTGATTAGAGAAATGAAATAAGCACCAGATTACTTTTCTTCTTCACAAAAGAGCTCCAAGTGGTTTGAGTAAACGGATACTGCTACAGCTCATACAGAAGGTTTTATTTGATCTTCGCTTTGCTGACACACTAATGAAGGTCCAAGCAGACAAGGCAAGAGAAAATGTTATTTGACCACAAATTTAATGTTTATTCACTAGACTGCTTGCCTTTGAGAGGGTTGCCCAAACATAGCTCTTGCAATGCAGAGTCAATCTTTTCTAGCTGTCTCTTAGCAAACATATGGGAGCCTGGGAATTTCTCATGCATTCAGATAAATCAAGAACCAGACCTTTCAGACCACTAACATTTAGTACCTTTAGAAGGAGATGTCAGATTTTTCTGGGACTCTCTGACTTTACATTGTTTAGATTACACCAAAGTCACCACTTTTCAAAATCAAAACAAAATTATTTCATATATAATAAAATGGGGACTTCATCATTTCAAACACAGTTCTCTAAAACAAATCTGAGACAAACATGCTTTTACATTTACTACTGCAGATCTCAAACCCTATAACAGAGAAACCTAAATTATTAAATATATGCATCGTATCTGGCTCTTAAAATGTACTGCAGCCTCTCTATTTGTCTGCATGATTTTTCAAATGCAACATCTATCCTTTTTGTATCACGCTTCTTACACTTATTCAAAAAAGTCATACCTTAAAAAACTCGGTCCAATGTTTTCAGCAAAGCGGCAGCGCTCATCAATTACCTGAAACCAAACCACTTTGGGTTATATTCTTGTTGGCTCTCCTGAACTATACATGACTAGTCACTACTTTGACAGGAGTCTCAAAACTCCTAGGAAAAAACACAGGTGCTGCAGGAAGTTGTATTGCAATACAGCCAAACACTTAAAACTCCCCCCCAAATTATTTTTGAAATCATACACACTTTTTTGCTTGGGACCAGTTCAACATACTCCACATACTATCCTGAAAGTTAGGTCTTTCCAGCATGGCCAGTTGTCCAAAAAGATTCATTTTAAGGCTTGCCAAACCTGAAGTATATCTGAGATTTGGGCTTGGTATGTTCAATGGGACATCTGGCTAAGAAAAAGAATTCAGAATCAGGCTGAATCCTGACTATTTTGGCTATAATTTTTCTGTTAAAAACAGATCTCTCCATGTACAATTACTAGGTAGACAAACAAGGTACCTGTTTTGAGCTACACTTATTTGTATGAGCTATATCTATTTTTAGGTGACAGTTAATTTAATATTACATTTCCGTTTACACTGGAGAATTATTATTTTTTAAATAGATAAGATGTAACAACTCAATTCTCTTAATACTTCCCAAACAGGAATTAAACTATCTGAAAGGGATCTAAACCTCAAACAGTTTAACTACAGAAAGAGAAAAAATGCTTACTCACTTTCTCGTAACTGTTGTTCTTCGAGATGTGTTGTTCATGTCCATTCCAAGAACAACAGTTATGAGATGGGGAGTAACCGTTTTTCTTCTTTAAGTGATTGTTCATGTCCATTCCAAGCAGGTGATTCACAAGCTAGAGCTCAGGAGGTGGGGTCGGAGTTATCCACAGAAAAGAGCACAGCTCGCCCAAAAGCCGCATCGTCCCTGGACTATTGTGTAATTGCATAGTGCGACGTAAATGTATGTATCGAGGACCATGTGGTTGCCTTGCAAATTTCCTGAATAGTGACTTGTGCCAGGAACGCCGCAGAGGAGGCCTGGTCCCTGGTAGAGTGAGCAGTTATCTGCGGAGTGAGCTCCTTTGCCAAAGTATAGCACTCCCTAATGCAGGATGTTATCCATGATGATATGTGTTGAGAGGATTCCGGGAGGCCCTTCGCTACAGCTACAAAGAGTTGGACCGACTTCCGGAACGACTTAGTTCTCTCTGTATAGAAGGCTAAGGCCCAATGCACGTCCAGCGAGTGCAGCCTGTGCTCCCTATCAGAGGAGTGTGGCTTGGGATAAAACCCTGGGAGGAAGATGTCCTGGGTCATGTGAAAATGGGAGACGACCTTCGAGAGAAAAGCCAGATGAGGCCTGAGCTGGACCTTATCCTTATGAAAAACCGTGTAAGGGGGCTCAGACGTGAGGGACCTGAGCTCTGAAACCTGTCAAGCCGAGGTAATTGCCACGAGAAACGCAACCTTGAATGAGAGATATAACAGGGAGCAGGTGGCCAGAGGTTCAAATGGCAAGCCTGTAAGCCTGGAGAGAACTAAATTGAGGTTCCAGGCAGGGACAGGCTGACGTGTGTGGGAAGAGCCTGTCCAAACCCTTGAGAAAATGACTGACCATAGGGTTTGCAAAGACCAAGAGATCATCTGAGCCCAGATGGAACCTGGAGATAGCAGTCAAGTGGATCCTTATTGATGACCGGGACAACTCTTATGCTTTAGGTGAAGAAGGTAGTCCAGTATAAACGGTATGGAGGCAAGGAGTGGCGACTAACTACGTTTTTTTTCATAGATTCATAGATATTTAGGTCAGAAGGGACCATTATGATCATCTAGTCTGACCTCCTGCACAATGCAGGCCACAGAATTTCACCCACCACTCCTGCAAAAAACCTCTCACCTATGTCTGTGCTATTGAAGTCCTCAAATCGTAGTTTAAAGACTTCAAGGAGCAGAGAATCCTCCAGCGAGTGAACAGTGCCCCATGCTACAGAGGAAGGCGAAAACCTCCAGGGCCTCTTCCAATCTGCCCTGGAGGAAAATTCCTTCCCGATCCCAAATATTGCGATCAGCTAAACCCTGAGCATATGGGCAAGATTCATCAGCCAGATACTACAGAAAATTCTTTCCTAGGTAACTCAGATCCCACCCCACCTAACATCCCATCACAGGCCATTAGGCCTATTTACCATGAATATTTAATTACCAAAACCATGTTATCCCATCATACCATCTCCTCCATAAACTTATCAAGTTTAATCTTAAAGCCAGATAGATCTTTTGCCCCCACTACTTCCCTCGGAAGGCTATTCCAAAACTTCACTCCTCTGATGGTTAGAAACCTTTGTCTAATTTCTAGTCTAAATTTCCTGGTGGCCAGTTTATAACCATTTGTTCTTGTGTCCACATTGGTACTGAGCTTAAATAATTCCTCTCCCTCTCCGGTATTTATCCCTCTGATATATTTATAGAGAGCAATCATATCTCCCCTCAACCTTCTTTTAGTTAGGCTAAACAAGCCAAGCTCCTCGAGTCTCCTTTCATAAGACAATTTTTCCATTCCTTGGATCATCCTAGTAGCCCTTCTCTGTACCTGTTCCAGTTTGAATTCATCCTTCTTAAACATGGGAGACCAGAACTGCACACAGTATTCCAGGTGAGGTCTCACCAGTGCCTTGTATAACAGTACCAACACTTCCTTATCCCTACTGGAAATACCTCTCCTGATGCATCTCAAGACCGCATTAGCTTTTTCACGGCCATATCACATTGGCGGCTCATACTCATCCTATGATCAACCAATATTCCAAGGTCCTTCTCCTCCTCCATTACTTCTAATTGATGTGTCCCCAGCTTATAACTAAAATTCTTGTTATTAATCCCTAAATGCATGACCTTACACTTCTCACTATCAAATGTCATCCTATTACTATTACTCCAGTTTACAAGGTCATCCAGCTCCTCCTGTAGGATATCCCTGTCCTTCTCTAAATTGGCAATACCTCCCAGCTTTGTATCATCCGCAAACTTTATTAGCACACTCCCACTTTTTGTGCTGAGGTCAGTAATAAAAAGATTAAATAAGATTGGTCCCAAAACCAATCCTTGAGGAACTCCACTGGTAACCTCCCTCCAGTCTGACAGTTCACCTTTCAGTAGGACCCGTTGTAGTCTCCCCTTTAACCAATTCCTTATCCATCTTTCAATTTTCCTATTGATCCCCATCTTATCCAATTTAACTAATTATTCCCCACGTGGCATGGTATCAAACGCCTTACTGAAATCTAGGTAAATTAGATCCACTGCGTTTCCTTTGTCTAAAAGACCTGTTACTTTCTCAAAGAAGGAGATCAGGTTGGTTTGGCACGATCTACCTTTTGTAAAACCATGTTGTATTTTGTCCCATTTACCACTGACTTCAATGTCCTTTACTACCTTCTCCTTCAAAATTTTTTCCAAGACCTTGCATACTACAGACGTCAAACTAACAGGCCTATAGTTACCCGGATCACTTTTTTCCCCTTTCTTAAAAATAGGAACTATGTTAGCAATTCTCCAATCATACGGTACAACCCCTGAGTTTACAGATTCATTAAAATTTCTTGCTAATGGGCTTGCAATTTCATGTGCCCATTCCTTTAATATTCTTGGATGAAGATTATCTGGGCCCCCCGATTTAGTCCCATTAAGCTGTTTGAGTTTCTCTTCTACCTCAGATATGGTAATATCTACCTCCATATCCTCATTCCCATTTGTCATGCTACCATTATCCCTAAGATCCTCTTTAGTCTTATTAAAGACTGAGGCAAAGTATTTGTTTAGTTATTGGGCCATGCCTAGATTATCCTTGACCTCCACTCCATCCTCAGTGTTTAGCGGTCCCACTTCTTCTTTCTTTGTTTTCTTGGCCAGGTAAGTAGCCCTGGTGGAGGGCTTTCTACTACCCAGGAGGACTTGTCTGACCTGGTCCAAACAAGACAGCTCTGTGGCACTTAGCCATGGAGCATCCAGGCCGTAAGGTGGAGCGACTCCAGATTCAGGTGCTGGAGTCTGCCCTGGTCCTGTGTGATCAGGTCAGGGACCAGCGGTAAAGTGAGTGTGGCCACTATGGAAATTTCCAAGAGCGAGGTGAACCGGTGCTGACGTGGCCACGCCAGTGCTATTAGTATGACTCGGGCCCAGTCCCTGTGGATCTCGAGGAGCATCCTGTGGACTAGGGGGTTGGGTGGGAAAGCATATAGCAGGCAGCCCTTCCATGAGAGAAGGAAGGCATCCCTGATGGACCCCAAGCTGTGGCTCCCGAGGGAACAAAACGTCTGATATTTCCTGTTGCCCGGAGTGGTGAACAGGTTTATCCGGGGACAGCCCCAGAACCGGAAGATTGAGCTCGCCACGTCTGGCTGCAGGGACCACTTGTGGCCATTGAAGGTCCAGCTGAGGCTGTCTGCCAGTGTGTTTCGCACCCCTGGGCGGTATGAAGCCGGCAGGTAGATCAAGTGCTCTATGCAGAAGTCCCACAGCACAAGGGCTTCTCGGCACAGGGGAGAAGAGCATGCACCCCCTGTTTGTTGATATAAAACATCGCCGAGGTGTTGTCCATGAGGATTGAAATACATCTGCCCATTATGTGCATTCTGAAGAGTAGCATGCCAGATGCACTGCCCTCAGCTCTTTGACATTGATGTGAAGAGAGAGGTCCACCGGAGACCAGAGGCCTTGGGCCTTGAGGTCCCCTAGGTGAGCCCCCCAACCCAGATCCGAGGCATCTGACACCAAGGTGAGCGAGGACTGAGGGCTGGCAAAAGGCACCCCTGCACAAACCATTCGAGGGTTGAGCCACCATAGGAGGGAGTCCAGTACCAGGCGGTGCAGTGTTACGACCCTGTCCAATGGATCTCTGGCTGGTCAGTACACAGACGCCAGCCAAGACTGGAGTGGGCGCAGCCTGAGCCTGGCATACTGCACCACGTATGTGCAGGAGGCCATGTGTCCCAGCAGCTTTAGACAGTTTCTTGCCGACGTCGCGGGGAACAGTCTGAGGCTCTGTATGATGTCCTGAAGTGAGCGAAACCTGGCCTCCAGGAGGTACACCCTGCCTTGGGTAGAGTCCAGGACCGCGCCTATGAACTCAATCCTCTGCACTGGGGACAGAGTAGATTTCTCCTCATTCAGGAGGAGACCTAAGTCGAGGAAGGTCCTCCTTATAAACTTGACCCGAGCCTCCACCTGGGCTCTCAAGCAACCTTTGATCAGCCAGTCATTAAGGTATGGAAAAACCTGTATCTGGCGCTTGCGCAGGAACGCCGTGACAACTGCCATGCATTTCATGAATACTCGGGGGGCAGTTGACAGTCTGAACGGGAGGACGGCAAACTGGTAGTGGCCTCTATTCACCACGAACCTGAGGTAGTGTCTGTGATGTGGGACTATTGCAATATGAAAATACACATCCTTCAAGTCGAGGGCGGATTACCAGTTTCCTGGATCCAGTGAGGGGATAATGGAGGTTAGTGAGACCAAGTGAAACTTGAGTTTCTTTACGTATTTGTTGAGCTATCATAGGTCCAGTACGGGTCTGAGCCTCCCCGCCTTGGACTTCGGTATGGGGAAATACTGGGAGTAGAAACCCTTGCGCCTTAGCTCCAAGTAGGGCAGTGGAGGACATTCCTCAGGAGGAGGGACTGCACCTCTTGAATTAGAAGTTGCTCGTGAGAGGGGTCCCTGAAGAGGGATGGGAAAAGGGGTTGGGGGGGTGGGAGGGTACAGAATTGGATGGAATATCCCCTCTCTACCGTGCAGAGCAGCCATCTGTCTGAAGTAATTCGAGACCAGGCACTGTAGAAAGGGGATAGATGGGACGAGAAAGTAAGATGGGAAGGATCCAAAGGTCATACTGGCAAGCCGTCCTCGACCATACCCTCAAAAGGGTGGTCTAGAGCCCGGTGGGGCCCTGGGCTGGCCCGAGCTTTGTCCAGAGGGAGGGCGTTGCCTCCTCCGAGTGCTCCTGTTCCACCTACGCGGAGCATCCTGGCGGTTTTGGGGTTGGTAAGGACAAGGAGCAGGTTGAGGCCTAAAATGTCTGTGCTGGGTAGCAGGCGTTTGAAGCCCCAGCGAATGAAGGGTAGCCCTCGAGTCCTTCAAGCTATGAAGTCTCTTATCAGTCTTCTCAAAGAGAGCTACACCCTCGAAGGGAAGGTCTTGAATGGTCTACTGGACCTCGTGGGGAAGACCAGAAACCTGTAGCCAGGAGCCTCTCCTCATAAACTACCCCTGTGGCCAAAGTGCAGGAGGCTGTATCCGCCGCGTCCAAGGCCGCTTGCAAAGACACCAGTTTCCCCTCCTCCACGAGCGCAGAGAACTCCCCCCAAGCTTCCTAGGGCAGAAGTTCTGTAAACTTAGCCATAGACAAGCAGGTGTTATGCCCGTACGGCTTACTACGGCCTGCCGGTTGGCTATACGAAGTTGCAGGCCTCCTGTCGAGTAGACCTTCCGGCCAAAGAGGTCCAGTTTCTTGGCATCCCTGTTTTTAGGGGTGGATCCTTGAAACCCTTGATGTTCTCTCAGATTGGCCGCGTCAACCACCAAAGAGTCCGGAGGAAGGTGGGTGTAAAGATGTTCATACGCTCTAGAGGGAACAAAGTAGCGGCGCTCGGATTTCTTGGCCGTAGGTGCCAGAGAAGCTGGAGTTTGCCACAAGTTCTTAGATGTTTCGGTTATCGACTTGATAAATGGCAGTGCAACCCTGGATGGGCCGCAGGGAGCCAGGATGTCTATGACAGGGTCTAAATCCTCTTCCACCTCCTCTGCCTGAAACCCCAGGCTTTGGGCGGCCTGCCTCAAAAGCTGTTGAAGAACCCGACTGTCCTCCAAAGCTGGGTCCGTTGAAGTCCCCTCGACCGCTTCATCGGGTGAGGATGAGGAAGAGAGAGCAGGAGGTGGGCCCAGTTCACTGCCTTCGACCCCCCCGGGGTCCCTCGGCAAGCGGTACTCGGGCTGTGGAGCCAGTACCGATGAAGAACTCTGCGCCGCAGCCAGTGCTGGGGCAGATAAATCCAGTGGGACTGAGACCGTCGGGGTCGGTAGGGACGGAGCTGAGGCTTCCACCGGTGCCGTCACCTGGAGAGCTGGTGCTGGAGCTGGCTAAGGTATCGGTGCCGAAACCATGTGAGTTGGCGGGGCCACTCCGCCAGAGGGCGGCGCCGTCATCGGTGGTGCAAGCACTGACTGTGGCACGAACGACACCGAGGACACCGACACCATTCTGGAGCGCAGAGCATGAACTTGACACTGGCTCTGATGGTATGCCCAGGGTGTCCAGAAGGGCCATTGAGCAGGTGGTTGCGACTGTTGTTGCCACGGTGCCAGATACGGTTGGTGACTGCGCTGGGACCTGGACTTTCTGCTCCGCGATCTGCTAAATGGAGCTGAGTCCACCTCCGACTCCGAGGTATCTGAATAAGAAGACCATGGAGGAGCAGTGCCCTGGGTCGCCAACGAACGACTACTTGATTCCAGGGAGCTTCCTGCGTCTGTGCAGGCGGTGCCGGAGATGGAAAGCGACGGGCCATCATGGTTGGCTTACCCCTGGAGTGGAACAGGGGGCGTGCGGTCACCGGAGATTTGTCCCTCCTTTGGGGGGAGGATGGCACCAGGAGGCACATCAGGTCCGTTGCCGCCTCGAATGCCTCCAGCATCGATGGTGGTTGTATGTCCACCAGATGGTCTGGGGACCAGGGAGGGTTCGGACTCGACTGGAACCTGGCCGGGGCAGGAGTCGATGAAACCCTGGGCGGAAGCGAGGCAAAGGCGGTCTGTCCCGAGCCACTCACAGACAGCGCCAGCCCTTTAGGTTTCAAGGAGGATGATCGGTCTCTCACCAGCCTCTTCTTCTTTACCGGCACCGGAGATGGAAAATGGTGCCGAACTGAGGCTGACGCCCTATGGCCTGAGTAGTGGCAGTGCCGGTGGGCTTTAGAGTCTTTAGCCGGGCCCGTTTTGCGTGCCGTTGGTGCCAGAGTGCTGCGCACCGAAGAGGACATGCTCAGTGCCAGGTTGTTGGGTCCCGGGTCAGATTGCGGTCTCAGAGTCGCCTCCATGAGCAGGAGTTTTAGTCTCTGCTCTCTGTCCTTAAGGGTTCTTGGGCAGAAACCCTTGCAAAGGCGACACTTATCCTTTTGGTGAGTCTTACCAAGGCACCACAGGCAAGATGAGTGAGGATCACTCTTGGGCAAAAACTTTCCACAGGACTCACAGAGTTTAAACCCCAGAGACCCGGACATACCCCCCAGGGGGAAACGAACTATCTAACAAACCACTACTAACTATATGAAGAATTACAACTATAGAGAATAACTATGGAACTATGTACAGTAAGAACAAAGACACTTCTAAGGCGCTTGCTGTAAAAGTCAGCAAAGTTCCAGCTAGCCATCACGGGCAGTAAGAAGAAACTGATGGGGTGGGGGGGTCGGCGGGGCCCGATATTGGGTGCCATGAAGGCACCACTCCAAAGTGCGCGCAGGCCAACCCTACGGACGCTGCTAGGGGAAAAAACTTCCGGCTGGCATGCACGCGGCGCGCACACACCTGCTTGAAATGGACATGAACAATCACTCGAAGAAGAACTGTACTTAAGATAAAGTTTTCCTTAAACATACCTCTCTTTCTGCCCTCTCCTCTCCTCCCCCCGCCCAGCCTTGGGAACCCTGAAAGCACCAAAACGGTTGTCGTTCCCCTGGTAAGAAGAGAGGATTTAGGAAGGCTGAACAGGGATTTTATAGCACCCTGCATACCAGAGAGTACAGCCCTGTGGGGGATCATTGTACTCAGGGACAGAAGGGAGCCTGGGCATGGACCAGTGGATCCACATAGTACAGATGCAGTGACAAAATACCACTCTCACCCTGGACAAAACACAAGGTGAGAAATACACAGCATCTTCAGAGACTACTGTAGGCATAAGACAGCAGCAGCAGCTGCAGAGCAGTTCCACAGCCTGAAGAAAAAACTGGTCTCCTCTTCCCAACTCCCCCCTCAGCCCACTTAGTTGGGCTATGTACTGCATTCAGGATTTGAGCATTAGTAATCTTAGGCCTGGTCTACACTTAAAATTTAGGTTGAACAGGTTGCTTTGCTCAGGGATGTGAAATGTCTCCCCATGAGAGAGACAGTTAAACTGATCTAACCCCAGTATAGACCATGCTAGGGGTTTACAAAAGAATTCTCCTGTCAACCGAGCTGCTGCCTCTCAGAAATGTGGATTTACTACAGTGACAGAAGAACTCCTCTACCACTACAGTAAGTGTCCACACTATAGCACTACAGTAGTGCAGTTGCAGCTGTGCTGCTGTAATATTTCTAGTGTAGATATAGCTGTAGTTAAACTGACTTAAGCCCTCCTGTAGATAGGGCTAGGTCAACAGAAGAATTTACTCCTGAGGGAATTTGCGCATAATTTATGTTCCCCACAGATTTCTTTGCTTCCCCACAGAAAAATGACTTTCTGACAGGGAAGCAAAGGGAAGCCACAAGAGCAGTCATGCACCCCCAGATTTTTCCCTGGCTGCAGGAAGCTCTGCAAACTCCCACTCTCCCCGCCCCCACTTCCTGCACCCATTGCTCCTCAGCTGCAGGGGACTGGATCCCTGTGAAGGGGGCTGCTCCCCCACCTGCCCAACCCCCATGCATCTAGACCCCTTCATACTCAGACCCTCCCACCGAGCCTCACTCCCCTACACTCAGAACCCCCCCCCCGATGAGTCCCACTCCCCCTGCACCTGGACCAGCCCAACAAGCAACCCACACCTGGATCCCCACCCCACTGAGCTCCAACTACCTGCACCTGGATCCCCACCCCACTGAGCCCCACTCCCCCAGCATCTAGACCCTCCCACTGAGTCCCCCACACCCAGACCCACCTGCCAAGCTCTATCCCCCTGTGATATTGCACTCTATATGATTTTATGAAAATATGCTAATGAGTGTGAATATAATGTAACTGGAATATGCTTCATGCAAAAGGTGTCTTGTAAGGTATTATTACAAAGCTTATAATCTACTGAGTGTGGTCATCCAATTTGTATAAATGTATCATTCTTGTATCTGAAACTAGAAATATGAAATGTAACTCTGAGGTCCTATTGTAATTATGTAAAGTGTGGGCCATTAATGGTGGCTTGGAATTTGGATGGCTCCCATTAACCAGGACAATTCGTTCTAAATGACTCTGTTTTCTTGTAACTCTTCCTGTATGTGCGTGTGCTGGCAAGTGGGTAATGAAGTCTTACAGTGACAAGTGATCAGGTCACCTGAACTGGAATCCATCTTTAACCTGGTGCTTTTCCATGTAGAAGGAGGGGTGGGAACCCAGAGAGGAACAAAGGATTCCCACCTTGTGCAAAAGATATATAAGGGCGTGGAACAGAACAAAGGGGGCTGCATCTTGAGAAGTCCCCTAGCTACCACCTGAGCTGGAACAAGGACTGTACCGGGGAAAGGATTGGGCCCAGATTAGAAAGGAGTCTAGTCTGTGAAAGAAGCTTACTGGAACATCTCTGAGGATGAGGTTTCATCTGTAATCAGTTTCTTACTATATTAGGCTTAGACTTGCGTATTTTTGTTTTATTTTGCTTGGTAATTTATTTTGTTCTGTCTGTTATTACTTGGAACCACTTAAATCCTATTTTTTATATTTAATAAAAATCACTTTTTGCTTATTAATTAACCCTGGTGAAGCAAGTATTAATACCTGGTGAAGCAAACAGCTGTACATATCTCTCTATCAGTATTATAGAGGACGAACAATTTATGAGTTTACCCTGTATAAGCTTTATACAGAGTAAAATGGGTTTATTTGGAGTTTGAATCCCATTTGGAACTGGATATCTAGGTGTTGGAGACAGGAGCACTTCTTAAGCTGTTTTCAGTTAAACCCGCAGCATTTGGGAGACGTGGTTCAGACCTGGGTCTGTGTTTGCAGCAGTCTGGCTCAACAAGACAGTGTACTAAAGTCCCAGGCTGGCAGGGAAACTGGGCTCAGAGGTTGTCTCAGCACATCAGCTGGCAATTCCAAGGGGGTCTCTGTGACCCAACCTGTCACCCTCCCCCACAGCCAGACCCCCACCCTGCCACCGCTGAACCCCCTTTTCCTGGACCCCCCTGCAGAGTCCCATTATCATTGCACCCAGAACCCCGCAACAAGCCCCTGTGCATCCAGATCCCCTCTGCACCCAGATCCCCCACTGAGCCACCTGCACCCAGATTGTCCCACACAGAACCCTCTCAACCCACACCTGGTTCCCCTCACATTAAGCCCCTCCACGGTTGGATCCTGTCTTGCTGAACCTGCCTGCCCACACAGAGGGGCAGGGCTCTGGGATGTTTCTGGGGCTGGCCAGGTCCTTACGCTGTGCCAGAGTTGGGTGCAGCCTCACCGCTGAGTCCGTGTCCCAGAGGGGAGCTGCACAGTGATCTCCCAGCTCTGTGCAGCCAGTGGCCTGTCCTCTCCAGTGCCATGCTGGAGCCTCCACATTTATTTGACAAATAAAATTTGCAGAATTTTAAAATATTGTATGCAGAATTTTAAATTTTTTGGTGCAGAATGCCCACCGGATCAAGAATTCTTCAGTTGACCTAACTACTGCTTCAGGAGAGGGTGTATTTACTACAGCAAGGGAAAAAGTCTTCTATCACTATAGCAAGTATCTAAGCTACAGCAGTGTCACTGTATCGTTTGTGATGTAGACATATCCTTAATAAAGCTAAGTAGCAAGCTGTTGAATAATATTAAAATGTGAAGACTTTTTTACATGAAATCTTATGTAGATTATATATTATTATTTTATGTATTATTATATTAAATCTTAATAGAACAGCCATGTTTAGTCTACAGTATTCAACATGCTTCAGCCAGATATTACTGCGTTGTACCTGTCACCACAGTAATATTGACCTTTCCCAGCATCAATACAATTCTCAAATATTTATGCGGTGCAAAAGTCTCTTGATTAGTAAAAGGAGCCACAACTTTGTATTTTATACCATTTACTAAGCAGCCCATTCATAGATTTATCTGGAATTTTTGCATGCTGGAAAACTACATACTCCATAGTTCTATTAACTAATGTACACACAGCAAATTTCTATTCAAATTACAAGAGCTGGGTCTCTGTGTATGTGATTGCATGCCTCCCCCCTAAAAAACAATTTAAAAAAATATTTTTACTACATGGTGTTCTTCAGATTCTAAAGTTCAAAACATTCCAGTCATAAGGAAAGTTTCATGATCAATTTTCTTGGGTAGACATTTTGCTCAGTCCTGACTCCTTCACCCATTTGTATTTTTCGTACAGTAAACAAAAGGATTATGATGTGTTTCTGGTCACAACACTTCTTTATAAAAACCCCAAAATGTTTCCAATTATAAGAAACATACTGTGATGATGAGCTGTATTTAGTTTATTGTTATTTAGAAAGACTGACAGATTGCTTCAAAGTTTTAAACTGGTATGGGGCTGGCTGACTCAGAACATTAGTGATTAAATTCAAAGTTTTTTACCTCCACCCCACTAATTCAAAGCTGACCCAAGTTGGCCCGATTGGTAGATTACCACAAGTTAGTTTGTCTAGTTCCTAGTGTTTACCTGTACTTCTCACAGGATCCACCACAAGTTGCATTCTGCTGAACTGAGCAACCCTCCTATCACTAGAATTGGTCTCTGCAAGTCAGAGTTAAGACATTGGTGGGAACCTGCATTGCTTCTGTTGAGGCCATACCCACTCTGAATAACCAAAGGGCTTCCATTTCCAGAACTGAATCTAAATGTCTATTTTTCATTTTTACCCAAATTACTGTACTCCTCTTTCAGCATAGAAATTTGTAACTGTTCAACCAGAGAGCCTAATTATCTTTATCATGTATACAATAGCCTTCATAACATTGGTAAGTTTTTCGGTTACTGCGAACAATGGTCAGAAAGTAAATGTCCATACTTTCAGAAGAATATACAGATCATAAATAAAATGGTTGGACTTCTCATTATAGAGCCTGTTTTAAGAATATCAAGTGTCATGAGTTATTTCAGAGTAACAGCCATGTTAGTCTGTATTCGCAAAAAGAAAAGGAGTACTTGTGGCACCTTAGAGACTAACCAATTTATTTGAGCATAAGCTTTCGTGAGCTACAGCTCACTTCATCGGATGCATACCGTGGAAACTGCAGCAGACTTTATATATACACAGAGAATATGAAACAATACCTCCTCCCACCCCAGCAGGACAGTGGGATGGGTGGAGGTATTGTTTCATATTCTCTGTGTATATATAAAGTCTGCTGCAGTTTCCACGGTATGCATCCGATGAAGTGAGCTGTAGCTCACGAAAGCTTATGCTCAAATAAATTGGTTAGTCTCTAAGGTGCCACAAGTACTCCTTTTCTTTTTGTCATGAGTTAGTTTGCAAGCCATTAGAATGAGAGGCACAAATGACAGTCAAAAAAAGTTGTACTACTGACTATTTACACTGACATGATTTTTAAACATGTCGTCTTGTTAGAATTCTGATGGAACAATATTTCAGGAAAAACTGACTTACCCTGTATATTGTTGAGGTTTGTACAGGGCTTAGAGAAAGCCCCTATATCTTATCAAAATACAAGAACAGCTAATTCCAGTTAAATTTACTGCACAGACCCCCATACATTTCAACAAGGAATAATTCTTTGCCGAGGGAATTTCTCAATTTCTGGATTAAACCCAGTATTATTGGCTGCAGAATAAAATTATTAGCGACAGGTTCACTGAATTACTTCTTAGAGGCAGTCACTAGAGCTTCCTCTAAACCTAAAACTGCCACTGTAAATTTAACTAATGACAAGTGAGTTTTAAACTGTTAAAATTAGAGGTAAACATAATAAAAATTGTTTTATCACAGTGATTTTAATTACTGTACTTTCATTAAAGTACAAATTATGTTTTTGTTTTCTTCACTTCAAAGGTTATAAACTGAGAAATAGCCTGACTTACTACATCCCCAAATATTACACTTTAAATTAAGTTCTATATCCATATTTTAGCATTTCCAATTATTTGAGATGTGTAAATTTCCCTCCTAAAAATGTAAGACAAACATGAATTTAGAAAGTGAGATTAAAAATCATTTTTCCAAGAATTACACAAATTGGTTGCTGGGTCACCACATTTAAAAGAATCCTCAGACAGAAGGCATTTTCCAAGAGGGAAAGTCCCCCTACCATTAATTAATAATACGTTCACAGGAGAAAT
Source organism: Lepidochelys kempii (assembly GCF_965140285.1). NCBI lineage: Eukaryota > Metazoa > Chordata > Testudines > Cheloniidae > Lepidochelys > Lepidochelys kempii. Next base: position 161,066,615 of record NC_136382.1, read on the forward strand.
GCAACAACACTGCAATCTTAAATTCAAAAACGTAACCAATCTGCAGATTGCACACATGGATTATTCTAGGCCTTGTCATTTAAAAGTTTTAGTAATAAAACTATTGTTAATTACTTTTTTCATACATGCACAATCTTTATCACATAGAAGTTAACTAAAGCTAGATATTTTAAGTAAGAGTTTACAATTTCCCTTGGAGAAAGGAACAATCAATATAACAAACTTCACATCTTCCTTTACAGGTATGCTTCAAAGTCATCCCTATTACTGAAGTGTCATTGGGCCCAAACTCACTTAATTCAACTAATGTTCTGTGCTAAAAATGAATGGAAGAAACAACATATGTAAATTGAGGATGTAAATAAAGTCTGTGCTGCTCCTTTTCAGCATAGTATTTAAATTCTATGATAGCCTTAGCAGAAATACAGATAAGAGAAATACAATAAGAGTAATCCATCTGGTAATATACTTAGCAAAGATGTCTAGTGGACTCACTGAAGATGGGTAAATCCAGCTGTTTAGTGGAGATGTGCAAAGCAAAATGAACTCCAATAAACTTCAGTTACTTTAACGGACTACATTTTCAGCATTCCAGTTATCTCACTCAAAATCATTTTAAAATGAGACTGCCCAGTGATGAAAGCACATTTTAATGCAAGATTTTAGCATAACCCCAAATAGAGCATGATGAAATGAAAAGATATACAAGACCCAGAAAGCATCAATGAAGTGTTTTGCATTTTTCTAGATAAATTAATTGTAGCCTTTTACTGTGCATGACAGCCACAGCATACAAGAGAGAAACTTTATCACTGAGTTTAAATACATGCATATCATTAAAAGCAGAGTCATTATCCTCTATCAATCCACGGAGGAAAAAAATCCAACTAAAGGAGAGGATTTACGGGCACTTAGAATTATTGGTCACAGTGGAAACAGAACTTTAAAAAAGGGGCACTGTCAAGTTATATAAAACATAATTTGAACAATATTTTTCACCCATTTCATTGCCAAGCCTACAATTTCTTTAGATATTCTCCCTCTGTCTTCCTTCATCTGTAAGCAAGTACTTAAATACTTTTAAAAAATATTTTTAGTTTATTAGTTATGACAGATGCAGACAGTCCTGCTTGGAAACATGCATTTTCCTTTTATCAACATAAATAGGTACAGTATGGTTAACAGTAGTACCAACTTTCCTCCCCACTTCAATGACTTGTCAACATGCTTTGCCTGACCTGAACAGTGACAGAAAATAAAGGTAGTACAGACTTGGCCTCTTCACTTCATACTAACAAGGAGCACAACCATGGTGATGCCTTTGATGTAGATACCTGGTAATGACAGGCCCCCTGATGTTAATCCCTTTGGATAGTGGCTAATTTTTGTGTTTAGGCTTAATCAACAAATTAAGACTGCGGCTACAAGGGGATTCTGCCATGAGTAGCAGGAAAAGGCCTGACCTCAAAACCTCACAGTTTCTTTCTGTGGTAGGTCTAGACCAGTGACACTCAAACTTTCCAGACTCCTGTACCCTTTTCAGGAGTCTGATTTGTCTTGCATACCCCAGGTTTACCTCACTTTAAAACTACCTTAAACTACTTGTAAAAAATTACAAACTCAGACATAAAAATACAAAAAAGTGTCAAAGCGTACTATTACCGAAACATTGCTTACTTTCTCATTTTTACCACATTATAAAATAAATCAATTTGAATATAAATATTGTACTTACATTTCCGTGTATAGTATACAGAGCCATATAAACAAGTCATTTTCTGTATGAAATCTTAGTTTGTACTTACTTTGCTAGTGCTTTTTATGTAGCCTGTTGTAAAACTAGGCAAATATCTAGATGAGTTGATACGTCCTCTGGAAGACCTCTGTGTACCCCCAGGGGTGTGCGTACCCTTGGTTGAGAACCACTGGTCTAGACAATATAGTTTTCCCAGTTAATTATGATTGAGGTAGATGTCTGCATTGCAGGAGGTGTTAGGCGATATGACACTTGCAAGAGGAGTATGTTATTTATCCTGTGAACTAAGAACTAAGAATAGAAGATTCTGAGGCTGAAAGATTGCCTGAAGTTATGGTAAAGACTGAACATTATGCCGGTCTAAGGCCCATAAATTACTCCTTTGATTTATAAAAATGTGCAATCATGTACTGTTGGTGCCTAGACAATACAAAAACACATAAAATATATTTTATCCTGAATTGATGCCAAAAATACTATTGCTGTAAGAGTCCAGTGGCTGTTCTGGGGTTCAAGATCTCACAAGCACCAGGTTTAGGAAAAAACAGATTTATAAATCTCTAGGTACATACACAAATTTAGAACAAAATTCCAAAAAAGGTGGCAGAACTCTCACTGACTTCAGTGGGACCAGAATTCTTTCCTCTTCTCCCCGTACTCCATTCAGGTATTTTGAATGTATCCATCACTGTAGGCTCTGTTCAGTTCTGACCTATTTTAGTGTTAGCTATCTCAAGAACTGTTAAAAGTAAAAAAATGTTTTATACCACATTCTAACCCCAGATACATGCTGTACATTGCTACTTCTTTGGAAAAAGTCTACTATTTCATGCATTTAAATAAACAGAAATTTACTCCCATTAAGTTGTGCTGAATATTTTAAAAGTTCTTTTATCAGTCAATCACTTGCTCCCCTCAATTTTTCATGAAGGCCCAGGGAAAAGCAGTGTTGCAAAAGCTTTCAGAGGTAGCCAACAAGGACCTGCAAGATCCATCACTGATTATTCTGAGTGGCACAGCAGCTCCTCTGAACAAGCCAGGCTAGTGATCTCTCCTCTGAAATGTCACTTTCCATACCACTGTGGCACAGGAGAATATTCTAAGTGGCCTTAAACTACTTCTGGCACTGGGCTTATTCTGCAGATCTCTAGGTTGCACAAATGGCCCTGGAAGTAAAAAAAAAAAATTTATTTTGAATTATTCCACTTCATAAGATTTACAAAATGAGTAAGAGTCAGCTAACAGATGACAGGGTACTTCTTGGAACGAAGCACTGAGGTGTGGTTAGTACAACGAAAGAACTTCAAAATCAGTACAAATCCACAGTGGTACTCACCTGTCTCAAATATCAACTCTCTTCCTAAGAATTTCTGGCATTTACAGTCCAAGGGTGGTCCACGGGTGGTCCACACTACTCCATCTTCAAATAACACTTTATTAAACACTGTACTAAACACTTGTACTTTATTACTTTTCAGGATTTGGGGGGGGGGACTTGTTTTCCATGCTGCAAATGACATCATAATGTTATTAGAAACTTCAGTTAGCTCTCAGCACATCAAGTGATGTTTTGAAAGTCAACAAGCAGGGAGAAAGAGAGCTTCATTCTCCTACATCAGAAGTTCTCAATATCTAGCTATCGAAAGAGATTCTATTGAGGTACGGTAGAGTCTCCATTATTTGATGTCTTGAAAATCAAGACTTCATATTAGAGCTAATTGAAAAAACGTTTAGTTAGAATTTTTCCATCGGAATTTGCAGATTTGTCAAAATTGAAATATTTTGCTGAAATGGTTCAATTTTGATGAAATTCCAGAATGGAGCCCATGCAGCCTAGGTTTCTCAGAAGCCTGGCTGGCTTCCTGCCATCTTGCCCTCCAGCTCCTGGGAGGCCTCTTTAGCAGGCTGATGGGGAGCTGAGAGCACTAGCTCCCAGGCTTATGGCTCAGCAGCCCGCGCTCCTGCCTCTGAGGGTCCATGGCAGCCTGCAAGACCAACTGTCCCCCACGCCAGGGTTCAATTCCTTTTCACTGAGAATTTTGAAATTTTTGGTTTTCATTCCAAATTGGAATTAAACCAAATTTCAAAATATCAAAATCTTTTATGAAACGGAATTAATTTTCATCACCCAGATCTACTGGATGTCTTTCTAAAAGATAAGCTACAGTTCACACAGATTTCAGAGTAACAGCCGTGTTAGTCTGTATTCGCAAAAAGAAAAGGAGTACTTGTGGCACCTTAGAGACTAACCAATTTATTAGAGCATAAGCTTTCGTGAGCTACAGCTCACTTCATCAGATGCATATCGTGGAAACTGCAGCAGACTTTATATATACACAGAGAATATGAAACAATACCTCCTCCCACCCCACTGTCCTGCTGGTAATAGCTTATCTAAAGTGATCATCAGGTGGGCCATTTCCAGCACAAATCCAGGTTTTCTCACCCTCCACCCCCCCACACACATTCACTCTCCTGCTGGTGATAGCCCATCCAAAGTGACAACTCTTTACACAATGTGCATGACAATCAAGTTGGGCTATTTCCTGCACAAATCCAGGTTTTCTCACATCCCCCCCACCCCCATACACACACAAACTCACTCTCCTGCTGGTAAACACAGATGTTATAGGTTTGATGCAGGAATTACTAGGTGAGGTTCTAAGGCAGGGGGTCTCAAACTGGGGGTCGGGACCCCGCGGGGGGCCGCAAGGTTATTACATGGGGGATCACGAGCTGTCAGCCTCCTCCCCAAACCTTGCTTTGCCTCCAGCATTTATAATGGTGTTAAATATATTAAAAAGTGTTTGTAAGTGTGGGGGGGTGTCGCACTTAGAGGCTTGCTATGTGAAAGGGGTCACCAGTACAAAAGTTTGAGAACCACTGTTCTATGGCCTGTGTTTATACAAGAGATCAGAATAGTTTTTACTGGTCTTAAACCCTCTGAATCTGAAATGGAATTTTTTTAACATTGCAAATATACCTGGGGATAAGGAGAAAAATCACTGCAAGGAAAAAATCACCTTTAAATGGACCCAAAAGTAGCAAGGTGGGTGAGGTATTGTATTGTATTGTATTGGACCTACTTCTGTTGGTGAGAGAGACAAGCTTACACAGAGCTCTTCATCAGGTCTGGGAAGCGTACTCAGAATGTCACAGCTAAATACAAGGTAGAATCACCATGGCAATAACAACACTGCATACACCAAGTACCAATCATGTACCATATGGCAAATTTTGGCAGCAGCAGCATTCTTTAGAATGCTCAGGTTCATTTGTTTGGGCACGATGCCAATATCTCCAGAGAAATGCAAACTACAGCAGGGAAATTGTGATTTTTTACCAGTTTAAAACAGCTAAACCTGAATCGAATTTCATGGGCCAAAGAAAAGGACTCACGCTCTCTGCTGAATTTCTAAAGCCTCCTAAAAACAATGAAGGTGCTATAGCTTTCCAAAAAAAAATGTTTGCAAGGATCTTTTACAATGATAAAACATCAGCATCCTAAATTATAGGGGTCATTACAATCTCCCCACAAGTTTCTTTGTCACAATCTGAAATGAATTTTACTTGGTACATTCATTTGTTCTGTTGCTGCTAACCTTAGATTCCACTGGTTCTCATGGCAGCAGTAGTAGTCAGTCTTCCATAAAGGAGTCATTTGTTCACGAATCTATCAGTCTATCTAAATTTGGTGAAATATTGCGTCTGTCTGTGACCTCACTGCTCTAGAAAGCAACCAAACAGCATAAAGTGTATGGACATGAAAGCAAGAAATCAAATTAAAAAAACAGGCCATCCCTTCAAAAATCAGATTGCAAGTTGCAGAAATTTTGTTTTGAGATATAAAATATTTAAATTTACTTTATTTAATCCCAAATTTAAATAATATTTTAATCAACCTACTAAAAAGCTGTAGTTTTTCCACCTACAGTTTAAGCCAAATGTGTCTCAGCACAAGATCGCAAAAACTTTAATTTCCTCCTTCCACTATTGTTATACAGTGCTTCTAAAGTCAAGTCTACTGCAAAATTAAGTCAACCTAAGTTGTCAACATACAGCCACTGCAGTAATTAAATCATTTTTGCACATCCACACTATGCTCATGTTGTTGGTGCGCGTCCTCACCAAGAGCGTTGCACTAATTTAACTGTCAGCGTACGGCATTGCGGGACAGCTTCTGAAAGGCAGCAACTGTCAATGTAAGCAATGCAGTGTCTACACGGACACTGAGTCGATCAAACTACATCAACCTAAGTGCTAAGCCTCTCATGGAGGTGGAGTTATTAAGTCAGTTTAGTGGGCGAATTACACCAGTGCGAGCTACATTTTAGTGTAGACGCTTACAGAGTTAGGTCGACATAAGCTGCCTTACATCGACTTAACTCTGTAATGTAGACCAGGCCTAAATATTTTCCCTTCCCAGTTTACTAAAATGGAATGAGACATAGTTCCTTTCTAGTGCAGATGATTTGAACAGACATCAAGTCATAGAAAATTTTTTCACACTTTCTTGGAGAAGAACTGGATTTAAGAGATACTTTGCTCATGACAGTGTAAACTAATCTTTAATAGATGTAAAAGGAAAGCTAAAATGATCATTCTAGTATAAGCTATTGAGCACTGGTTCCTTGCATATCTTGGTGTCATGAATTTAAAGACAGTGATTAAGAGTCTACAGAGAACTGTAGGTTCCTGCATTTTTACATAGTGTTTAAATGAAGATATGATCAAGTTGAATCTCAACTGGAAAACAATGTTTTCTATTTTGAAAAAAATCAAGTTATATTGAATGTACCAAAGCTTCAAGTTGTCAGATATTTTAGAAAGGTGTTCAATAAAAAGAAATAAATACTATAGCTTTCTCAGACAAGACTGAGGAAAGGACATATGAAAATGCTTCACTAAATTTAAGATTACTTTGCAGCTTTTCACTGGGGGAAGAGGTGCTTAAGTTTCCTCACTTGTGTTTTTATTCATGCCTCATACAACACCAAAGCACACAGTTGGTACTTAGATAACAAACAGGTCCTGGAGATTTAAGGCTTCTGTCTATCCACTGGACAGGAACAGCATAGGAAACAACTCAACCTTTGAGCAATTCAAGTTTCATTTCCATGGCCAGTGAATCACTGGCGTCTCTGCAGAGACTGCCAACAAGATTGACCATTAGCAAACCTTCTCGTTGCAGATATAGGCTGCATTCAAACTGGTGACCCACAGGAGAGAGGCTCCATTTTTCTTTTATTGATTTCTTTTTAAATCAAATCCAAATCACTTGTTAAGCTACAATAAGCCTAAATAAGATGTAAACACAAAAGCTACCAGAAAGCTACTAGAAACAAAGTCAGTTTTCTGTATCCCCTCTTGGTAAAAGTTAAGCTGAATTCATTTTCCTTTCTAAAATACAAAACTGTGACAGAAAGATTTCTTCCTCCTAGTCAGACCAGCACTGGATTCTGTATATAGTGGTGGTGAAAAAGCATGTCTCCATACACATCACAATGTGTGTAAGAAGAAACGCATACAGAACAATTAAAAGACGCTAAAACCAAAGATCATATCAACCTCATTAAAATTATATATCTATAAAAATACTTGAGGATTTTTTAAAAAGTTTTCAAATTATTCTGTGTTACTAAGAGACTAAGTTCCCTGTCAGCTGCGTGGCCGTGCAGCACCCTATTTAGCACCGCAGAGGCGCTCAGGGAACCTGCACAGGGACCTGTTAGGGCCAGGGCGGCCCGGCTCAGACCCGAGCCCAGACCCGAACCCAGGAGGCCCGGCTCAAACCCGAACCCAGTCACGGTCGGGGCAGCGCAGCGGACCCAGCCCCAGCCAGGGACAGGGCCCAGCCCGGCCCAGCCCCAAACTCATAGTTTTTAAATGAAGCCCCGAACTCGGGTGGCCTGGCCTCGACCCAGCGCGGTGGCCCAGCTCAGGCCCAGAAGCAGACCCAGCTGTGGTCGCAGCTGCGGCAGCGTGGCCTGGCCTGAATCCAGGTGGCCCTCCCCAAACCCAGACCTGTGGGGGCCAGGGGACGGGCGCCTCTCCCCACCTCCCCAGGCCAAGTGCTGCTGCGCGGAAAGAGAGCTGGGGGGAGTCCTGTCTCCCCACTGTAGCCCTGGAACACCTTCCTGCACCCCCAAACCCTGCATCCCCAGCCCCACCCCAGAGCCCACCCCCCCAGCCGGAGCCACCCCCCCCCCCGAAACCCTTATGCTCCATCCGTGAGCCCCTCATCCTTGGCCCCACTCCCGCATCTGGAGCCCTCACATCCCTGCACCCAACCCTCTGCCCCAGCCCTGAACTCCCTCCCACACTCCAAACCCTTTGGCCCCGCCACCACCGTATGAATTTTGTTATGTGCATCAATATAAAGGTGATGCGTCTCACAGAGGTGACAGTTTCCATGGCATTGTATTTCTTTGCTCTCATGCCACAGTCACTATCTAGCTAGAATCTTTTCCATGGTTGCTCTAAACTGTGGTGGGAAAAGTTAGTCATTCCAGTGCCCCTAAATATCCTGTAATTTTATAGACACCTGTTAAGGTAAGTACAGTAATTGAAAAAGGAATATAAAAAAATTAAGTGAATATAAAGCCCTCTTCACAAAACAGATTATAATCCAGCAGTAACACACAACGGGGTGTGTTAGTGATTCATGAGTGCATTCCCATGTGCATTGTGGGGCCTTTAACTTTTACTTTGAAAAAACTAGAGATGGAGGAAGGAAGAAGGCAGTTGCTAAATTCTGTTTTTCAGCCAATGATACAAGTGTCACAAGCCATAATTTCAACAAAACCAGAAGAGAATTTTGTAGATGTGGCTCTGTGTAACAAAACCATTTCACACAGCACTGCTTGTCTACCAACAGTTGTCTCTCCCCACCCTCCAAAACATGGCACACTTTCCTATTTCTGCTTTTCTTTCCCCTATCCCTGATCATTTATTTCCATTCCTCCTTACTTTCCCTAGTGCCTTTGGATCATACCACTTTCTGAGTCAGACTGGCAGTTGAAAAGGTTTATTCATGCTGTGGGCAGGTTTTCTAGAAGCAGCAGTTTCTTGCATTGTCTTTCAAAATGGGGGAGGAAAAATCCCTGTATCCGTCTTCACAGGCAGGCTCAGTGTACAGTAAATCTAGCAGGATAAATACTATTTATCATTTCATAATGTTTAGAATCAGGAGACAGTTCTAACAAATCACTAAAATATTTCTGTATGCATGCTGATTCCACAGATTAACACACCATAATGCCATCCCATTCACCAGCTTCACCTTTTAATTATTACAGTGAGCTTCACTGCACTTGTATTCGCTACAATACTGAAATGTCAGCCACCATACAGCTCATTTATGAGATATATGTCAAGTTCTCCATGTTTAGGCTATAATAGTCACAAAGCAATCTAAGGTCATGGCTACACTACCCTTTATGTCAGCAAAATTTATGTCGCTCAGGGGTGTGGGAAAAAATTACACCCGTGAGTGACATATATTTTGCTGGCATAAGCACTCATGGGCACAGCGCTATGTTGGTGGGAGAGAGACTCTCCTGCAGACATAGCTACCACTGCTCATTTAGGTGGCTTTATTACATCAATGGGAGAGCTCTCTCCTGTCAGCACAGAGGAGCTACACAAGCAATCTTACAAGCAGGGCAGCTATATCGGTACAGCTTTGCCACTGTAAGCTTGCTAGTGAAGACATGGCCTAAACTGGTAAGAAGAAGGAGAAACAGAAAATAGGAATTTTGCTGTGCTTTAAATTAGTGGTTCTCAAACGTATTTGATCACACCCTTCTTCTTTGTGTCTCTCTCCTGCCACAAAAGTACATAAACCGATAAAAAAAAAAACATGCAACTCTCACTAAATATTAAAACCAATAAGGAATTGATTCAAACAGAGGCATTTAAGTATATAGTAAGTGAGATACTGCTTACCGGCATCACACTGTTGTTACTAGTGTGATGGGTGCGCCTGTTTTCTGGAGCAGAGCAATTCCACAAATTCCATGAATGAGCCAACGATCCATTGTAATAAGAGCAAAAGAAAAACCGATTATGGTCAATGCTAACAATTAAATGTGCACACCGTGTCATAGCAAACGGATTAATGTACAGATGGCAACACCTTTGTGTAATACTATGCAAGCTTAACAGAAAGCCATAACACACAGCGCCAGCTAGAGTCAAATGCACAGTGCCATCTGAGGACCTGATATGTCTGGAGGAATCAGCTTTGCTTGTTATTCATTGCGGTGGGTAAAATGTGTGCATTCCCCCCCCCCGCCCCAAAGCATCTCACGCCCTTCACCGAATACGGTTTGCACCCCCCAGTTTGAGAACCTCTACTTTAAATGACTGTATAAGTGATCAACTTTTAAAGGAGGCATTGTGACCATCACGAAAATATGTTAGTCAGATCTTTCAAAATGTGCAGTGGTAGATGACAGCTAAGGGTGTGTGGTCAGAGGGTTTTACCTCCCATACTGAAGCTGGTTCTCTTGGGGTATTTGTGTGGCTTGTTCCATGATGTGATATACTTCCCTGATGGAGTGTCCTTGTTTGGTAAAGGTGATTTTAAGTGTGGGGAGATGTGTATCCCAGCCTTTCTCCTTGGACCATATTCTACGGTATCTGAGTGTCTGGCTGTAGATAATGGATTTCTTGGTGTGACTGGAGTGGTTACTGGATCTGTGAGGGTAAGTGTGGTGATCCATGCGTTTCCTGTAGGGTCCCATTGTTGAAACTGACTGTGGTGTCCAGGAAGTTGATGCTGGTGCGGGAGAGTTCTAGAGAGAGTTTGATGGATGGGTAGTGGTTGTTGAAGTGGTGGAAATTATGAGGGAGTTTAGGTTGTGTGTCCAGAGGAGGAAAATAATATCCATGCATCTCAGGTATATCATTGGTTTTGTAGTGTATTTGTCCAGAAATTCTTCCTTGAGGAAGACCATGAAGAGTTTGGCATATTGGGGAGCCATCTAAGTACCAGCGTCTGTTCCTGCGGTTTGGAGAAACTATTGTTGAATGTACAACTGTTACGGGTGAGGATGAAACGGATGTGTTTGGTGATTAACCAGAAATGTATGTGTGAGAATTGTCCATTGTCTTGTAGATATTGAGGTAGGCAGTGATGCCATCATTTTGAGGAACGTTGGTGTATAGGGAAATGGCATCCATGGTAGTGAGGATGGTGTTCTGGGGGAGGTGATTAATGTTGGGGTCTTTCTGAAGGGGTCAGCTGTGCCTGGAGGAAGCTGGTCCTTTGTATAGTGAGTGATCTGAGGATGGTTTCTCCTTGGACCATATTCCTTCATTGATATTGCTTCAGTAAGAGTTCTGTGGAGAGACATAAATGGTCTCTCTGGGTTCCCTTGTTTGTATACCTTGGGAAGCATATAGAACATCTCTGGGGTGGGTTCATGGGAGATGAGGTTGTAGACTCTCTCTTGGAGCTGTTTGGGAAAGGATTTGAGGATATTCTTAAATTCCTGGATGAACTGTGGTTTGGGATCTTTGAGTTCTTTATAGTAGGTGGTCTCAGAGTTGTAATCATCACAGTTGAGAACTACGATGGGACCCCCTTTATCTGCTGGTTTGATCACTATCTGGTGGTCGGATTTCAGAGATTATATAGCTGTTCTTGTGGCAGTTGAGAGACTGTGGTGGATGTGATTAAGCACTTCACAGTCAATTTTTTCCCCTGAAACAATTAATGGAATGATCAAGTGTGTGATTTTGCCTACTGTGGGGTGTCTAGTCAGATAATTCTTTTTTCTTATGATTATTGGTGGGGAGGTGTCATCATTGTTGTGAAAGAATTCTTCTAGTTCTCCACATTTTAGTATGGTATCAGGTTCTGTGGTGGGGCAGAAGTTCGGTCCTTTGGAAAGAACAGATAACACAGTGCCAGTTACAGATGTTTTGATAAATTGATAATGTTGGGGTGTCTAGGAGTGGGTCTTGGAGCCATGGTTTCTCCCTGAGGTAGTGTTCTGTGGGCTGTGGAGTTTGTTCCACTTTTTGCTTTTGTGTTGGATAACTGTCATCAGGTTTTTTTGGGTAGTTTGGGTTTCATGTATGATTTCCAGGTAGGTTTCCTGATTATTTTTTTCTTTCCAGTGTGCGAGAGTATGTGATGTTGTTTGTCTGAAGTGGTCCCTTCCAATAATATCCCAGATACTTTCATTCTCTGGACAGACAACTTCAATCCCTACCACCCATCCGTCAAACTCTCTCCAGAACACCCCCTACCAGCATCAACCTCATGGACACAACAATTAGCTTCAACAATGGAACCCTACAAACAACTGCACACAAGAAACCCATGGATCATCACACTTACCTTCACAGATCCAGAAACCACCCAAACAAACCAAGAAATCTGTTATCTTCAGCTAGACACCACAGAACATGCTCCAAGGAGACTATCCGGGGTACACACCTCACTATACTCAAAATCGCCTTTACCAAAACAACAACATTCCGCCAGGGAAGTAGGTTGCATCATGGAACAGGCCACACTAATACCCCGAGAGACCCAGCTTCAATATGGGGAAAAACGACAACCGTTGACTACATACCCCTACCTGTCAGCTACCATCCCGTTCTAGAACCCATATGGGGTATCAAACCATTACAATTCATACTCAATGGGGACCACATCTTGAAAGAAATCTTTCCTGAATCCGCTCATCTGGCCTTCAAAAAAAACCCAAACAAAACAAATTAACCTTGCCAAGCTCCTCACAGACCACGACCCACCAACTTAAGTAGCATGCAGACCCTGCCAGAACAGATGCAAAACCTGAAGACATATCTCCACTGCTATGATGATCAACACCCCCCACAACATACCTTTCAAGATCTATGGGTTCTACATATGCCTATTGCAACATGGGAGTGTACCTCATCCAGTGCATTAACTGTCCCAACAACAACTATGTGAGTGAAACCAAACAATCTCTACACTCTTGAATGAACTTAAAGAAAAATGATAAAAAAAACAAAATCACCACCACATCACCTATGGGTGAACACTTTCACAAACTATCACTCTGTATCTGACCTCTCAGTCCTTATCCTCAAAAGAAACTTGCACAACACCTTCAAACGATGAACCTGGGAGCTTAAATTCATAAGTTTGCTAGACACTAAAAATCATGCTCTTAATAAAGACACTTGATTGAAAGCTTATTACAACAACCTGTAACCTGATAACCCCCCTTTTTTGTCCTATGACCGCAAAGGTGTTAACAGGCCACTTCACTTTGAATAGTCTCTTACTTATTGTAATAATACTTATACTATGGCTGTGACACTCTTGAGTACCTTTCCCAGAGTTGAAGAGCCCTGTGTAGTTCATCTCTTTCAGAAATTGGTCCAATAAAAAAATACCACCTCACTCACCATGTCTCACTAATATCCTGGGAGCAACATGGCTACAACAACACTGCCAACACTCTGGAATAGAAATGGTTACAGCCCTAATTTAGTTTCAAACCAGACCAGTTAATTACACAAAACCGTCAAAAGAGCTTAGTTGCTGAGTAAACCTCACCTGTTAATTATCAAAGCCCCTGCCTTTGTTTAAACTTCTAAAATAGGTCTCTAATATTTAGGGCCTTTACACGTAGAAGTTTAAAAATATTAAGACAGGTGGGGTGAGGTTTTTTAGTTACTACCGAATTATTTCAGAAGTTGATTTGTCTTGTTTAAAGCACCTTTCTTTGGTACTAGATAAGCCTTTAAAAAAAAAAAACCTTACAGGAACAATTTGATGTTCTTACTGTTAGTCATTAAAATTCGAAAGTGATAAAAAAAAGTTTAGAAGTCTTTCCTATTTTCCATCACAAATGGGCCCTACAGTAACCAACTTGTTTCATTTCAGCTATTTCATGTTCCTCGGTCTCAGAAGCATGAAACTTATGAGTTTCTTAAAAAGAGTGGACAAATTTGAAGACTTAGGCAGTTTGACTGCTTTGCTTTCAATTTTACCTACATTCCTTAAGGACCCCAAAAGGCACATCATTTCCACTCACTTAAATGCCACCTTCAGTGTCTTTATTCCAGTTACCCTGAGTGTTCGGAGTATTAGCCACAAGGACGGTATGTCTACACTGCAATTAAAAACCCATGGCTGGCCCATGCTAGCTGACTCAGGCTTACGGGGCTATTTAATTGTGGTGTAGACATTCAGGCTGGAGAGGGAGCCTGGGTTCTAAGACCCTGGAAGGTGGGAAGATACAAGATTTCATTCTGCAACCTGAGCCCGAATGAACTTCTGCACCACAGCTAAACAGTCAGAGCCCTCCAAGCCCAAGTCAGCTGGCATGGGCCGGCCACAGGTTTTTAATTGTACTGTAGATATACCCTTAGAGGGGTTCCTCAATTAACATAAAGTATTGAGCCCACTGATTCTGCAATACTCCCAACCTCTGTGTATGCACCCAGAAAAATTAAAAACATATTTATAGTTTGTAAATGCTACAGAATTTACAGTGACTGACAGCCTAAAAATACTTTAGATAAGAAACCGCAATTACCAAAACTCTGCAATTATCTAGGAATTGCTTTGCAATAAACCTAAACCAAAATGTGCTATATGCCATTTAATTTCCATCGGACTTCTGTATAATCTGAAAATACTTCACTTGCGAGTGAAACCATGGTCTCCAATAGTAAATTGGAAACTAGAAAAGCTAGAGAACCCATGCCCCATAGAAATTGCCAAAAGTATGGTCATTAGTTTACACCATACTCCATGATAGAGACAGAAAATAGAATATACAGTATGCCAGATATTTATAAACATCCTTTAGAAAAGGCAACATTGGCAGACATACATGTATGAGAAAATACCTACTCTGTGAATAGACCCTTGCAAATCCGTGGGTATCCACTTTATATCCGTGGACCATATTTGCGGATCACAGCTCGGATGCGGATACAAATTTTATATCCGCACAGGGTTCTGCAGCACAGACTCACCAGAATGGAGCGGCTGTCTCCCAGTCCTCAGGCTCCAGCTCAGCTCTCTGAATCACACAGCAGCAGGGATCGCCCGCTGGGCATTCTGGAGTTGTAGTCCTCAGCTTGCTTGGATGGAGGAGGTAAACTACAACTCCCAAAGGGGAGTGAGCCAAGCGCCATTTTGAAAGAGGTGTGGTTGTAATTTAAACTTGGGGGTGGCAAGAGTGCATGCTATGAAGAGAGTAGTTGTCACCACTCTCTGTCCGGGCCAGGTCTGTATGCATTACAGTCGCTGCAGCTACATAGTGGTGTCTGAGCCCCGTCCCCAGGAGTGGGGTGCTGCACATGAGGGCCCAGGACTGTAGCCTTCCTACTCAGAGTGAGGAAGGAGGTACGGCAGGGGCGGAGCAGATGGTGGGGCAGGAGGTCTCTGGGGAGAAGTGGGGGGCAGTTGGGAGTCGGAGGCTTGGCACAGCTCTCCGTCAATGATGTGCGGTGACCTGTGGAGCTGTTCAGAGCTCTGCAAATCCGCAGACAATTTTTGAGGATTGTGGATCGGATGTGGATACAAATTTTTGCATCAATGTAGGGCTCTATCTATGAGCCCTGGTGGTGAGTACAGCCAGGATAGAAACTTGAGCTGTATCTCACTTGTGTTTAGACTAGAACAGACTTATTGCCAGCATTTTAATCACTGTGTCGTCAATCCTTCTCAGAGCAGGTCTAGAACAACTTCAGAGGTTATAGCCCGATTCTAGTGGTTCTTCTGCGGAGCTGCCCCACCAAGAGTAATACGGTAGGCAATTTCAAGAAAAATGCCCGTGTATACAAGGCCTTAGAGACATCTGTTATCCAAGGATCTGAAAGCCCCTTACAAAGATGGGTAAGTAACCTCATTTTACAGATAGCAAAACTGGGGAACAAAAAGTTGAACACTGCCAAAGGCCACGCTGAGTGTAGCTGAGTAAGTAATAGGCCTCCTGCCTCTCACTCCCTCTAAGCAACACTGTTTGCCTTGCAGAAAAAGATCCTTGAAATTTGGAAGGATGACGTTAAGGTTGTCTTTCAGCTGATGAAAAAGTAAAAAGTAGCTGAAGACAAGTTACTAGACAAACAAATCTTGATCATTAATTTCTTCCAGTTTAAGAACCAAATCTGTGCTACCCTCTCTTGTCAAAACTACTTGTGGATAACAATTATGCTTTTTTTATCAGGATGTTTAGAATTTGTGACCTCTCTAAAGTAATAAATAATTTTTAAAATCTTCAGGTCATTGTGTATTAAATTCTATTATAACTTTCCAAGGTTGTGCAGTGCCTCAGGTGCTGGTGAGATTTTACAATGGAGGCTGATCAAAGGGAAAGATTTCCAAAACTAAATTTTTACCACAATACTATTATCCGCTTGTTTGATGTATTAGCTAACACAGCTGTTGGCTTGTAATGGAACTTCAAAACTAGAAAGTAAAACAAAACAAAACAAAGAAGCTAAAGAAAATATATCAAAGTTAACTTTTGATTATATTTTAAATGCAGGAACCAAAGGCTCAAGTACAACTGAATCTGAATCAGTCTTCTTAGAAACCTTTGTTTTACCAAATAAGTTACAAGCTTTCCCATTCATCTTACTGAAGAGCTACACTGCTGAAAGATGGGCTTTGTCCTAGACAGACTAAAAATCTGACTGAGACCCTAAAACTGTACAGGGAACATCCTTATTCCTTAGCAGCTAACAGATATGGAAGACTAAAGCCATATCCCATTAGGCTATGAAGTGAGCTAAGGAAACATGGTTAAGCAAGTTTGCAATACAGAATAGCAAGTCAGCGGCACATAACTTTAACTTAAGTTAAAAACAGTAGTTTTAAAAACCACAGAACAGCCCATCCACACTGACTGGTCAAATTGCACTAGAAATGGGCTTAAACGAATATTAGCCTTGTATATACGTTAAAAAAATCAAGTCAAGGGACCTGGCCATAGGAGAACATATATATATGTGCTTCTATGATGTTCTCCATATGGTTTTTTTGGTGCTTCATGGCACTTCAGGGAATTTTGTCCAGTCCTGCTCAGTTGATATGATGTTAATTGCAAGATGGTGCTGAGGCAGCAGGGAGTGAGAGAATGAGGTAAAAGCAGAGCCTAGTGGGTGTAATGAAAAGAAATACAATGGTTACAAAAAAGATGCCACCACACTGAAGGCTGCTATATAAAGACACAGTCAAGTTGGATCCATATTTTCTTTAATTTTCCCCTCTGTAAGAAATATTCTTTTTTTATTGTTATTGAGAAAAATTTTAAAAAAACATTTCAAAGAGAGGCACAAAAATAGAGTAATTGCAAGCCAACTTACATACGCTACAGTTCCTAAGAAAAAAAAAGTTTAAAACCTCTAAAGGCAACATGGTTTATCTTTTTGCAGTTTGTCTTTCACATTCATCAGCACAGGCTAGACTATGAGGGATTTGAATTTCAGACATTTTTTGAAGATTATGGAATTTTTACCTGTTACTTATGCCTAGAAAAGCTAACATTATGGCTACGTCTACACTAGCACTTTTGTCGGTCACAGCTGTGAAAAAATACCCGCTGACTGACTGAAGTTTCACTAACAAAAGCACAGTGTGGACAGCACTATATCGGCAGGAGAACATCTCCTGCTGCCATAGCTACCGCTGCTCAGTGGGAGTGATTTAATTATGCCAGCAGGAGAGCTCTCTCCTGCCAGCATAGAGCAGCTACACAGGAGACCTTACAGAGGTACAACTGTGCCGCTGTCAGGTTCGTTGTGTAGACATAGCCTAGTACTAACTACCTAAGGAAATGGCCAAGCAGGAGAGAAACTGACAACAGAAGTAAACCATGGTTGTTCACTTGTCAGACAGCTTTGTCAAGCAAATGTATCTGAGTAAAAAAAATAAAATATTCCCCCAATCCTGTCTGACTTAACTGATAGCAGAAGTGGAGCAACGCGGCCCCAGCCGGCTCTACTTTCTTTGCCCCAGCCCCAGCTGTGTCGCTGGCGGGGTGAGGGTTGGAGAAAGGTCCTGCACTCACCTGCAGCGAGAAGTGGAGCGCCGCAGCTGGGAGCTGGCGGAGTGGAGCGGGCTGGGACCAGGCTGCTCCGCTTCCGCCACTGTCCGTGAGTGCAGGGGGTATCCCTTCCCCAAAGCGACAAGGCTGAGGCCAGGACAAGGGACGCAGAGCGGGCTGCTCCCAGCCCCCCACTAATCCCCCAGACCACTCTGGGACTGTGGGGCCCCCAAGAGTGCCCCCCCGCTCCTGCCTCCCAGACTCTGGGGGGGGAGCCCCTGATGCCCCCAAGACCCTCTGCCCCTTATCCAACCCCTTGGCCCTGCCCCAGCACCCTTAACACACTGCTCAGAGCAGCGTGTCTGAGCTTTATCGCGTTGTATGCAAACCCGCATTATATTGGGTGGCATTATATCGGGGTAGAGGTGTACTATACAGATTTCATGGGGGAGATCAGCGTTTCTCAAACTGGGGGTCCTGACCCAAAAGGGAGTTGCATGGGGATCGCAAGGTTATTTTAGGAGGCTTGCAGTATTGTCGCCCTTACTTCTGCGCTGCTGCCTTCAGAACTGGGCAGTCAACGAGCGGCAGCTGTTGGCCAGGTGTCCCCACCAGCAGCAGCACAGACGAGTGGCAATACTGTACCACGCCACCCTTCAGAGCCGGGCTCCCGGCCAGCAGCCACCGCTTTCCAGCTGCCCAGCTCTGAAGGCAGCGCCACCACAGCGCAGGAGTAAGGGTAGCGGTACTGTAACCCACCCCTACGATAACCTTGTGCAGTGGCAGATTTAGAGTTAGTGGGGCCCTGTGCGCAGCTTCA
This sequence comes from Lepidochelys kempii, assembly GCF_965140285.1. Classification (NCBI taxonomy): domain Eukaryota; kingdom Metazoa; phylum Chordata; order Testudines; family Cheloniidae; genus Lepidochelys; species Lepidochelys kempii. Next base: position 161,085,204 of record NC_136382.1, read on the forward strand.
TTTTTGGGGGCCCCCCCCAGGGGACCCAGCCAAGAAAAAGAACATTATCTACCTCCCGTTTTTCATTCTTTTTTTCCCCATCCTCCTCCTATATTATAATAGGATGTAAAGGAAAATAAAATGAGGGGCAGGGGGTTGGGGTGCAGGAGAGGTGCGGGGTCGGGCTCTGGGAAGCTGTTTGGGTGCAGGATGAGGGCTCTGGGCTGGAGCAGGGGGTTGGGGTTCGGAAGGGGTCGGGGGGGGGTCAGCGCAGCTCCCAAAGCAACCGGCACAGGCCTCTGGCAGCGGCTCCTAGGCAGGGGATCTCTGTGCGCCACTGTCAACAGGGCGCCACCCCCACAGCTCCCACTGGCTGCAGTTCCCGGCCAATGGGAGCTGCAGAGTCAGTGCTCGGGGCGGGAGCAACACACGGAGACACTCCCCACCCCGCCACCCCCGGGGCTGCAGGGACATGCCAGCCGCTTCCAGGAGTGGCGCGGCGCGGAGGGAGGAAGGCAGCACGGGCAGGGAGCCGCCTTAGCCCTGCTACTGGCACATCTCTGCGCTCCCCTTGTGGGAAGGGGGACAGCAGGTTTCCATGCACTGCCTGGGGCGGGGGCAGCACACGGAGCCACCTCCCACCGCCAGGGGCACACAGAAACATGCCAGCAGCCAGCCACTTCAGGGAGCAGTGTGGGGCCACCAGCCACGGAATGCAGGCAGCCTGCCTTCCTGAGCCCTACTGCGCCGCCAGCCGGGACTCGGGGGCAGGTTGTCAGCTGAAACTTGCCCTGCATTTTGGGGGCCCCATGCCACCGCACTGTTTGTTTCATGGTAAATCCATCTCTGACCTTGTGAGCACCCCACAACTCCTTTTTGAATCTGAATCCCTACAATTACAACACCGTGAAATGTCAGATTTAAATAGCTGAAATCATGAAATTTATAATTTTAAAAATCCTTTGACCATAAAATTGACCAAAATGGACCATGAATTTGGTAGGGCCCTACACATGGGTAAACCACAACAATAGCTGCCTCCCAAACCTCAACCACCACAGCACCTACAGCTGACTTGACAACACCGAATTGGTTAGTCACTGACTGAGAGCAGTCTGGAGTAGCAAGCTTCCAGATGGCAATAGCAGCCCACTTCTGGACTGGCATGGCCTTCCTCATCAATGTGTCCTGGTGCTGGAAGGTCATGGCAAGCCCCTCACATAAGACCATGAAGCTCTCCTTCCTCATGTAGTAGTTCTGGAGCCAGTGCTGGTCAACCCAGGTCTGCAGGATGATACAGTCACACTACTCTGTGCTCGTGGCCCTGCTCCAGACCAACCGGTCAGCAAAGAGGAGATTCCACAGCTATTACAACCTGAATCAGCTGTCTCCACTCCATCATGTTTTCATGCAGCCCTCCTCGTCAAGGCATGTCACCCTCAGAAGTGGTGATAAGATGCTGCCAAAATGTCATCGATTGCATCTCAAACACTCTGCTTCTACTTGCAGAAATGGGCACTGCATTAACCACGCCAAAAGTCCTGAGCTGGATCCATGCCTGGGCATCATCTAGAATGGAGGTTGCAGGCAGAAATGAGAAGTGTGCCAAGCCAGAAGTGCAATAGCTAACTGTGTTGATAAGCGAAGATCATTTCAGTACAGGTGCCCAGGAAGGACAGACAATACTGTGAAACATTTCGTAGAGCAGCATAGCTTACATGCCCCCAGAAACCCTAGCACCTAGCCCAGGTTACTGCAGCATCAGTGTGGATGCTGCTCCATGGGTCTGACTTGAGTGTGGCTTTGCAGCACACATGCTTGCAGCTGGGCTTGGTTAGCCCAGATTCTCAGGGCGGCGAGTTATATGGGCCCTTGGTGCCTGTGAGCCAGCAAATTCAGGGCCCGGCTTCACCAATGCTGGGGGCCAGGTCTCTCCCCCGGCCCCGCCTGCCGCCCCCACATGCCTGTCCCACAATGTCCCTACCTGCCCTGGGCAGCAGGCGGCTGCCCCCTGCAGCTCCTCACTGCAGCTGGCAGTGGCTGGCGAGGGAGCGCAAAAGGGAGTGGTGACAGCAGCAGGCTGAGGCAGTGGTGGAGAGGCTGAGGCAGTGGTGGAGAGGAGGAGGTGCACACGTGATGGCAGCCCTCCCCGCCCCCTGCCCTCACCACAGGGGAAGTGAGGGGGCTTCCTGGACCTGAAAGGGGCCCAGCCTCTAAGAGCACGTGCAGTGATGGTGCCAGGTGAGTGTGCTGCCGGGGGGTAGAGTGGGACCTTTCCCCTGGAGCTCACTGCTGCCAGTGGGGAGACGGCTGGGGGAAACTGTGGATTCCTCCTCTCTGACCCCAGCCTCGGGGCAGCCTTCCTGCACCCCAAACTCCTCAGCCCCGGCCCCAGCCCCGCCCCAAAGTCTGCACACAAAATATATATCGGCTTACAAGGTGGGGAGGGGGGCACTTGGACCCATTCTGGGCACCACCAAAAACCTGATGCCCCTGTAGGTTTCCACACCCAGGTAAATTCTGGTATTAAGATATATCCTAAATAAACCAGACCCGCCATCCTTCCAGCTGATAGATGGAGTGTAATGAAGAATCTCGAAGTGCGAGATGTGTGAAGTGGAGGAAAATACAATAAGATGGTGATCAGGAATATTTTGGAATCAAAACAAAATGACTGAAAAGAAGGATAACTACCACAGAATCCCCTTTAGAGGCACACATGCCACACACATGCTACACATGCCAAGAGAGCTCATAAAACGTGCATTAGTGGATCCACTCTCCTTAGTCCTTGTATGAGTAGCAGTCTCTACTTATAATAGATTTAAGTTTTCTCCTCAACTACTAGGACAAAACTAATCCATTAAAAAAAGTCTAATTAGCAATAAACTTCTATCTCTGCCAGTTAATGTGATCTGACTGATGTTGTTAACTCTAGTCACATGTCCAACACTAGTCTTTTATAGGTGATGTTTTAGAACAAATAGTTTTTGTCTGAGCTGCCTCCATGCCTTGGTGATCCATTCAATTCAATAAATTTTTTCCTTCCTCACTGGTAGGTGAATTGCAAATGAGAACCAAAATATATTTAACAGGGACATTACTGCCCCCAAAATATAGATTTTGTAAAATAAGGTTTTACAAAGCACAATATTAAAATAAATGCTATTTAGGCTTTAAAAGATTCCATTGAATACAATTGGTTTGGATTTATTCATGCCTCTGCAGCATTTACAACCCAAAAAAGTGCAGCAGTTCTAGGGCAGAAGAACCAGAAAATGAAGGTGGCCAGTTTGTTTACCTCTTTTTTGCTTACATTATTTTGCTTAGTTCAGGCATTAACAAAGAGCAAAACTGGCCTGAAGTGAAATTGAAAACATTTATAATCTCAGGAGTTATAAATGAGACAGGTAAGGATTTTTTTATCCTGACAGTTCTTTTTAACTGAATATAAGCATTGAGAACCAGTAAGATACCAGAATACTAATTTCAATCCCTTGCATGCTGAATGGTCCAGAAAATAACTAAATAGTACAGGGATTAGCAATGGGATATGAAGTTGTTTTTTTTTATCTCTAAACTACTAGTTTCTGACCAGCACAGGTCAATAAGGATCAAAAATAACCGAACAGTTTTTTAGTTGCTTATGTAAAATGAACCTGTGATCTCGGTTTACAATTGTTAGTTTTAGCATAGGGTTCAGGGAATTCTTGGGCAACCATCAAGCTTCTTCCTCACTGCTGGTAAAGTTCAGGGTGTTGGGGTTTTGTTTTTTGTTTTTGTTTTTTAAAACAACGATCTCATCTCTCCAAAGCAAAAAGATTTCTTCTCCTTAGAGGAATGCCTGAGAAAACAGATAAATCTTGCTTTGCAGAGTACCCTGAAGACTGAACTTGAGGTCCACTGGACTCAGGGTGGATGTGGAACATGCAGATTTTAGAGTCAAGGACACTCTGAGGAGCACACCCTGCATTGAGCACCTAGGACGTACAATTCTGCAGTCTGTTAACTCGACTGCCCTGCTAATCTCATCTACCATATGAACAGAAAATTTCCCCAGCCATTCTCAAAATGTAACTAAATTTATTATCTTAAACAATAAAAGCAGATGCAAGTATATTAATGTGTTTTAGCGGCAGACCTCTAGTATTCTTAAAAACTGATTTATGTCAGGAATATAATCTCAAAATCTACAGATTCTTTACTCGAGGTGGTGAATAATTTAGCTCTAAGCACATTTTTGCTTGTTACCCAAGACCACACCTTTTTTGCACAGAACATTTTTTGAAGCTCCCTCCAGACAAAAGGTTTAAAATCAAAGATTTTAATTAGAAGTGTTTCAGAAAACCCTGCCTCAAGCTGTCTCAAATTTTGGAACATTACTTTTTGGATCTCAAGGTACAAACTGTTTCTTGAAAATTAGAAAAAGAACATTAAAAGCAGTACCTGTACCTGGATTAGTAATGACTGACAGAAACACAGCCTGCAACTATTAGTTTCATCTGGGCAGGAAGGAATCTCAGTGTAGAAATTTCTAGCTGGAGCTGTTTTCTGGGAGTTTTCAACAAGACAATTAAACATTGACCCACTGTAGAGTGCAACACATCTGTGCTGATGACTGCAACACAGTATTCAGGAGTGAAAAAAGTGGTATCAGTGCTGCAAACAGAGCATTTGACTAAAATATGGGTTTTTTTTATAAATGTGTGGGGTACAAAAAACTCTAGTGCTAGATGTGTGAAGTAGAGGAAAATACAATAGGATGTCCGGTGGCATCTTAAAGACTAAGATTTTTTTGGGCAAAAGCTTTCGTGGGTAAAAAACCACTTCTTCAGAGGAATCTGAACATGAAAGTAAAAAAATGCTACTGTGAAAGAATCCATTGTTTCACTTTACAGAAACTACAAACTACTTCTCTTCAGTCCTTGCATTTAAAATATCAAAGCAAGGCAGTTCAGGGCAAGGAACAATACAAATTCAAGTCAGAGCACTAACAAATCTGATCTAAAATTTTTTGCAAACATTGAAAGAAATACATTTACTAACATTGCAATTGTAATACAAGCCCGGAGTGGCAAGTACTAATTTTTAAAATCTTTGTGGGCCCCCACTTCCTGCACTCGAGGTGCCAGAGTGGGGATTCTGCCCTGACATGGTGGCAGAGCGGTGGGATAGTTTTGAACCAGACGCACCGACCTCAGAATTTTAAAAGGACACATTTTTCCTTTTTGGCTGCTTGAAAGCCAGGGAGGTTTGGTTTTTTTCTCTCTTTCTTTTCTTTGCTGCCTGGGGGGGAACAGGCCTACAAAGGGATTGGCCTGCAAAGCCAGGGAGTCCAACAAGCTATTTATTTTATTTTTTTTTTTATTTTCTAGCTTCAAGGCAACTAAATAGTAAGGCTAGAGTAGGGCAGCCCAGTGCAAGAGGTTGAGGTCAGGCACCAAAACCTTAGAAAAAACAGTCTTCCCAAAGCAGCATGCCACGGAGAATACAGATCCAGATTACGCCCAGACATCCAGCTCCATGACAGAAATGGAGGGAGGGGATGGGGGAATGTGGACTTCCCAGGAGGAAAGGGTCAGCCCTCCCCGAACCGAGATCCTGGTGCCAGGATGGAGAAATGTGTTTAACTCAGACCGACTTCTAACTGAGGCAGAAAGGAATTTCTACCTAGAGGTGAAGCGCTTGGAAGTGGAGGACAAGCCCTTGGAGGCGGAAAAGCAGGCAAAGCGCTTGGAGGCGGAAGCAGAGAAGAGAGGTGAAGCGTTTGGAGGCGGAATTAGAGCTGAAGCGCTTAGGGCTGGAAAGGGCTAAGCTGGGTCCGGCAGGTAACCCTAACAGTCCTCCTCCAGGTACCGCTCCCCATTCCAAGCAATTCCGAACATACGAGGTAGGCAATGATACAGAGGCCCTCTTAGAAAATTTCAAAAGGGCCTACCTTGGGTACAACACCCCTATAGATCAGTATATGGTGGAACTGAGGCACAGCTCAGTGGACCCTTAGCAGAAGTGGCAGCTGAAATACCTAAAGAACATATGAACGAGTTTAAACTTTTTAAACAAAAGGCCAGAATTAGGATGGGGCTAACCCCCAAGCATGCCCGTGGGCGGTTCAGAGCCCTAAGATGGAAACCAGATGTGGCATTTTCCCGACACACCTACCACATTGTAAAAAATTGGGATACCTGGATATCAGGAGCCAACGTTAAGTCTCAGGAAGATCTGGCTCTCCTAATGCAAATGGAGCAGGTCTTAGAGGGTGTTCCTGAGGGAAATAGAAAGGTGCATCCTAGATGGGAAGCCCAAAACAGTAATTGAGACAGGGGAGAGTGGAACCAAATGGGTGGAGGTGGCAGAGAAGAAGATAACTAGTAGCAGTTGATGGGGGTACCAGAAGGGGCAACCCAAAATGACACCCATCATCGGGGTCAGTGCAAAGCCTCACCTCGCAAGGAGGAGACCTTCACACAGCCAAGGAGACCCAAGATGCCCTCTCGTCCCACCACCCCACTCTCCAACCACCCGCCTCGCCCCAGCCCACACTCAGCTGGGCGATGCTTTAAATGTAATGAGCTGGGCCATGTGAAGGCCTACTGCCCCAAGAGCCCCAGCCAACTACAACTCATCACCCTGGAGTCCCATCAAGAGCCTTCAGGCCCAGATGTCTCGCAAATTCCCCCAGACCGAAGGGAAACTGTGAGTGTGGGCAGGAGGAAGATTACAGTGTGGAGAGAAACTGGAGCACAGGTGTCAGCTATCCACCAATCCCTGGTGGACCCCAAATTCTTCAACCTAGAGGCCCAAGTGACAACCTTTAAGGCCAACTCTTAACTTTCCTACTGCCAGGTTGCCTGTCCAGTACAAGGGCTGACAGTAATATGGACTTTTGCAGTCTGTGACGATTATCCCATTCCCATGCTGCTGGGAGAAATCTTAGCTAACCATGTGAGGCTAACAAAAAGGGTGGGGATGGTCACCCGCAGCCAGGCTAAAGAGGCCTCCACACCTAACTCCATTCCTGAGCCTCCTACAGGGACCCAGCCAGAGGTGGTGGAATCCGACCCCAAACCAAAGTCCATGGCAGCAGTTGTAGATCCAGTTCCTAGGACCCAGCCAGAGCCAGCCCAAGAATCGAAACTGGCGGAGCAGTCAGCACTAGAGCCCGTACTTTCAACCCCATCAGAGTCAGGGGAGCCAGCACCAAAGGGCGCCACAGAGCCTGCACCTGCAGCAGCAACTAAACCGGCACAAGAGGCTCAACCGGAGCCTGAAATACCACCTAGTGCACCAGTGGAGAACGGTTCACAGTCAACGGAAACAACCCCATCACCTGCATTGCTTCCAGTGGGACTAAGCCCAAGTTCACAACCCAGGGGGGAACTAATGTCTCTAGTATCAAGGGAGAAGTTCCAGGCAGAGCAGGAAGCAGATGGGAGACTAAAGGGAGCTTGCACGGTGACACAGAGCACCCACCACCTCTCAGCTCTTCTAATAGGTCCAGGTTTGTTATAGAAGGAGAACTCTTATACAAGGAGACCCTTTCTGGTGTGCACCAGGAGGACTGGCATCCTCAGAGACAGTTGGTAGTTCCACCTAAGTATAGGGAAAAGCTCTTGAGCTTTGCTCACAATCACCCTAGTGGCCATGCTGGGGTGAACAGGACCAAGGACCGTTTGGGGAAGTCATTCCACTGGTAGGGTACGGGCAAGGACGTTTCTACCTATGTCCAATCTTGTGAGGTGTGCCAGAAGGTGGGAAAGCCCCAAGACCAGGTCAAGGCCGCTCTCCAGCCACTCCCCATCATTGAGGTTCCATTTCAGCATGTAGCTGTGGGTATTCTGGGTCCTTTCCCTAAGACAACACCCAGAGGAAAGCTGTACATACTGATTTTCATGGATTTTGCCACCTGATGGCTGGAATCAGTAGCTCTAAGCAACACCAGGACTAAAAGCATAAGCCAGGTATTGACAGACATTTTTGCCAGGGTGGATTGCCACTCCAACATCCTTACAGATTCGGGAACTAACTTCCTGGCAGGGACCTTGACATTTCTTTGGGAAGCTCCTGGGGTAAACCATTTGGTTGCCACCCCTTACCACCATCAAACAAATGGCTTAGTAGAGAAGCTAATGGGACTTTGGGGGCCATGATACATAAATTCGTAAATGAGCACTCCAATGATTGGGACTTAGTGTTGCAGTAGTTGCTCTTTGCCTACAAGACAGTACCACATCCCAGTTTGTGGTTTTCACCCTTTGAACTCGTTTATGGCCACAAAGTTAAGGGGCCTTACAGTTGGTGAAGAAGCAATGGGAGGGGGTTACATTTTCTCCAGGAACTACCATTTTGGACTTTGTAACCAACCTGCAAAACACCCTCAAAGACTTTCTAGCCCTTGCTCGAGAATACCTACAGGATGCTCAGCAGTAGCAAAAGGCCTGGTATGATAAACATGCCAGAGAGCGTTCCTTCAGAGTAGGTGACCAAGTCATGGTCCTGAAAGTGCTCCACGCCAATAAGATAGAAGTGCCGTGGGAGGGGCCATTTATGGTCCAAGAGCGCCTGAGAGTTGTTAATTACCTCAGAGTTCTCAGACCCTACCCTAAAACCTAGAGTATACCATGTTAATTCTCTAAAGCCCTTTTATTTGCGAGAAACCAAGGTTCTCCAGTTTACAGCCCAGGAGAAAGATGATGCTGAGTGGCCTGAAGAAGTCTACTATCAAGGAAAAAGCAACAGTGGCATAGAAGAAGTGAGCCTTTCCATCACCCTTGGGTATAAGCAGCGACAGCAAATCCAGGAGCTGTGCACCAGTTTCACCCCAATGTTTACAGCCACCCCAGGACGGACAGAATGGGCATACCACTCCATTAACACAGATGATGCTTGCCCAATTAGAGCCCAACCAAACCGGATGCCTCCTCAAGCCAAAACTGCGATAGAAAGGGAGATCAAGAACATGTTACAGATGGGTGTAATCCGCCCCTCTGAGAGTGCATGGGCCGCTCCAGTGGTTCTGGTTCCCAAACCAGACGGGGAAATCCGCTTTTGTGTGGACTACCGTAAGCTAAATGCTGTAACTCGCCCAGAAAACTATCCAATGCCACTCACAGATGAGCTATTGGAGAAACTGGGACATTTCTCCACCTTAGACTTAACTAAGGGGTATTGGCAAGTGCCGCTAGATGACCCAGCCAAGGAAAGGTCAACCTTCATCACCCATATCAGGTTGTATAAATTTAATGTGCTACCTTTCAAACTGCGAAATACACTCGCCACTTTCCAGAGACTGGTAGATAACCTTCTGGCTGGATTTGGGGAATTTGCAGTCGCCTACCTTGACGATTTGGCTATATTCTCAGATTAATGGGCAGAACACTTGGAGCACCTCCAAGCTGTCTTCCAGTGCATAAGGGAGGCAGGATTAACCATTAAGACCAAAAAGTGTCAAACAGGCCTAACATTGGACACCAGGTGGGTCAAGGTACTATCAACCCCCTACCGGCTAAGATAAATGCTGTCCAAAATTGGCCTGTCTCTAAGTCAAAGAAGCAGGTCCAATCTTTCTTGGGCTTAGCCAGATATTACAGACGATTTGTACCACACTACAGCCAAATTGCCACCCCACTAACAGACCTAACCAGGAAAAAACAGCCAAATGCCGTTCAGCGGACTGAAGTGTCAGACAGCCTTTAACCAGCTTAAGGCAGCCCTTACGTCCGACCCTGTACTAAAGGCCCCGGACTTCGACCAACCATTCATCGTAACCACAGATGCATCCAAGCATGGTGTAGGAGCAGTTTTCATACAGGAATGACCAGATCAACATTTCATCCTGTCATGTTTCTCAGCAAAAAACTTTCTGAGAGGGAAAGCCACTGGTCAGTCTCAGAAAAAGAATGTTACGCCATTGTGTACGCTCTGGAGAAGCTACACCCATACATTTGGGGACGGCAGTTCCACCTGCAGACTGACCATGCTACACTAAAGTGGCTTCACACTGTCAAAGAGACTGACAAAAAACTTCTTCAGTGAAGTTGAGCTCTTCAATATTTTGATTTTGAAATACAACACATTTCAGGAGCCTCTAACAAAGTGGCTACGCACTCTCCCAGGAAGGTTTCCCAGAATCAGCAGGGAAAAAATGTCCCTGCATTCTAAGTCATTGTAGTCCTTAAAATGTAAAAAGTACTGTTTAGTTCTTCATGTAATTATTAGTAAAATTAAAGGTGCATGTATCTTATTAACTCTGTTTCCTACACCTCCAGGAAGAAATCCCAGCCAGTGTGGACCCAACCTGACCCAGGCTGGCCAGCACTGTCTGCGATTTGTGGGGGGCGTGTGGTAAATAAAGTGGTGGAGTAGCTCCCTTTGATGGACATCCAGCCAGCCAGTTAGCTGTAAAATCCCTCTTGGTAGCTGTTCTCTGCTTGCTTTACCTGTAAAGGGTTAACAAGCCCACAGTAAAAGAAAAGGAGTGGGCACCTGATCAAAAAAGCCAATAGGAAGGCTAGAACTTTTAAAAATGGGAAAGAAACTTTCCCTTTGTCTGTTGTTCTCCAGAGAAGGAGACACGGAGCAGCAATGCTGTGTAAGGCTTGAACCAGGTATGAAAATTCATCAGCTCATACCTCCAATTACTTATTTGAAACCTCCCAAATATGTAAGTAAATTAGGAATGTTTAGCTAGACGCAATCAGGTTTATTTCTTTATTTTGGCTTGTGGATCTCCTCTCTGCTAACCCCTGATGCTTTTGTTTGCTTTTAACCTTTAAGCTGAACCCAAAAGAAAGCTATTTTGGGTGCTTAATTTTTGTAATTGTTTCTTTTAAAATCTAGTGAAAAAAACAAAAGCTACAGTGAAAGTGAAAACAAATAAATAAAATCCAGGTAAAGTGATGCAACTGTATATTTGGGGTTTTTCTCCCCAGGTTAAAAGTCTTCTTTAAAATCTGAATTCTAGTTTTATGTAAAATAATATAATTTCTCAAGGATGTATTCAATCGCTACAACTATTTTCAACAATAATATCTACCAGGCCATGTGTACACTAGCACTTATGATGGCAAAATTTTTGTTGCTCAGGAGTGTGGAAAAAAAACAAACACACCTGAGCAACATAAGTTTTGCCACCATAAGCACTGGTGTGCACAGCACTATGTCAGCAGGAGATGCTTGCTGAGCTGGTTTTATGTTGTTGATGGGAAAGCTCTCTCCCATCGGCATAATACGGCTACAAGAACACTCTTAAAGTGGCACAGCTAGATCGGTACACCTGTGCCACTCTAAGCTTGTAAGTGTAGACAGGTCTTACATGTCTTGTAACACAAGAGGGTGGTGGCTCTAGAAGCTCATCTCCGCCAGTGCTGATTGAAAGGTGCCAGCAGTTTTCGTGGTGGAGCCACATGGCTAGTTAAAATCTTTGCCTGAAAAGGTTATAAATAGTGCTGGGGTAAATTATGGCTGCTGGATAACAAATTGGCCAATGGTGCAACATAATCAGCAAGCAGTCCAGATAAGATGGCAGCTAGCCACTTATTTTAGTGACTGGGGGTTTGTTGGTATTAACTTTAATTATGAAAGATGGATTTTTGGTGGGGAAGGGATGGAAAGAGGGAGGTTGAAATCCATATTATAAGGCCTAACTCTAAAAACAGAGTCCCTAGTACTCTACATTTACAGCAACTATCAGAGGAATGTGGAATTTTATATACATTAACTCTCTATGTCCACATGAAATGGACAACAGTACAACATTTTGCAGCCTGGCAATTCACCTAACTTCTCTGCACCTCAGTTTACCCAAGGCCACATGCAAGTCAGAGGTAGAGCTGGGAATAGAAACCAGGAGTCCTGGCTCCTAGTGCAGAGCAGGGGCTGGACACCCCATGTCTTAAGAGTGATGATGGGTTGGACTGTGTCTATTGCTTACCTGCAGAGGGACAGCACAGCCTGGGAGGGGAATGCTTATGTTGCCCATGGCTGGTAGAGTTGAGGAGCATCAAACTAGCATAGATGTTAAATGGTATTATTTATATTAATACCTAATCCTGATTTGAAGCTTAAGTTCTCTGCCTCAATACTACCTTGTGGCCGTCAGTTCCGCAGCTTAGTTGTGTACGGTGTAAAAAAGTATGTCAATTTGTAAAGAGATGCTATCAGATTGAAATCTAATATCTTTTAGAAAATTAGTTAACAAGTATTTTCAGTTATAAATGGAGATCCACTACGGTGGAACTCGGAATTCCAATAGAAACCAATGCAGGACTGGGGTTTAAGGGCCAGATTTTTAAAAGGTATTTAGGTGCTAAACGATCATATGAGGGAGAGCAATGAAAGCATCCCTTTGTATATAGTTAGTTAAGTATACAAAGTAAAAAAAAAGGAAGAGAAAAAATAAATCTCTCTAGTTTTTAGGTATTATAATCTTGGATATTACTTGAAACACTAGTAGGCAAACATTTCAAGCAGAACTGGGATTAAGATGATGTCCCTTGAAATGTGTTTTCTCTTAATTTAATTGGGTGTCTTCTTGATAACACTGACATTTCTGCAGACTCACCATTTTGTTCCAATTCCTACACATTGTATTTGCCAAGACTAAAGACAAGCACTTATTTCTGATTTTAAAAAAAACACAGGATTAAGAGCTGTGAAATGCAGCCAGACATCTGATTCCTATATAGTCTGCACCTGTGACCTGATCTTGATTAAATGGTTGAAATTAAGCAGCACCATCACAAGGGAACACAGTGTTGAAGCAATACATACTTTTCTACACTTCCCTGCTTCACCATCATGTGAAAAATGCCAGTTACTGGACACCTGAGAAGGCTGAAGTTACTTATGAACTTGGGATGCAAAAAAAACCTCACCAAGCTTCCTCAACCAAAATCACGCTGAGATGCAACAGACTAGCTCGGTGTAACAAACTCTTGACAATCAATGTAATTACAAATTGCATTTGAAAAAAAATGAACACACACATTAAGATTTCAAAAGTCAAGCACTCAAAGCTAGGAAATGCAGAATTGAGGTTGATGCAACCTTAATTTGAGCCTCTTGTGCATATACATTATGATACAGTCTTTATTTAAATGATCACTAGCAGGTTTTCCAGAGGACCCTTGCCTCATTCATTTCACAGGATGGACAGTGCTCGATGAATGGGTTGCTACCTAATATTTCTTTTTATCTTTATCATTCAATGTGTGCCCTCTTGTCATATTTACTGCACTCTCCTCGGACACAGCTCTAAAGACTGAACTGCTAATTTTCTCATGGGGTTATGTACAGTGTTCGTCACCATAGGATCTGAGTGTTTCACAGACACTAATTAATTTAGCTTCACAATTCCCGTGAGGTATTGTGGTGTTAATATTCTCATTTTAATGATGGGTAAAGGAGGCAGAGAGAGAGACTAAGATCAAAAATGAGCTTTAATTTTGGGTGTCTGACTTGAGTGTCCAGTAGCTGGAAAGCATCTACCAGTCAGACTCAGGCCCTGATTCTTCACAATATTTAGCAGCTGGCACTTTTTAGGTTCAAAGCACAGGTCCCATTGACTTCAGTTACCCTTATGAGTGTTCAGCACTTCTGTAAACTGGCCCCAAGCATCTGAAGGTGGGCACCCAGAAAAAGAGAAACACACAATTAGTAGCCACCTGTAAAAAAAGTTTGGTTTCAGTGACTTTCCTAAAATCATACACAACCCAGATTCATTCCCTGAGCACTATGCATCCTGTGTACTGAATAAGGCAGAGAGCCGGGGGAGGGGAGCATGTATCATACTGCATATGGACAAGGAGGTGAACCTTAATGAATCCCCTTGTGTATATGCATAAGGAGATGCAGTCTTAATTCTAGCGCTTCCTAGTTAGAGTTCTTGATTTTGCAACCGTAACATTCTTTGAACATACTGATCCCCATGTCAGTCATCAGCACAGTTGGAACCTTTAGATCTCTGCCTCTTGTGCCAACAGAGCCACTGATGGCAGTAAGTTCCCATCTCGTATGTGGGATGGGGGCCACCTACTAAAGCGAGATCACATTTTGCAAGGGAGTTTCATAGCTGTTTCCTGACAGCTAGGGACTGTTGAGAATGTAAAAGGAAAAATACTCTACTAAATCAAAAAATGGAGCATATTGCAGAGGAAAGATTAAGGATTATCTAATATACACTTGTTAAAATCTTTTACTATTTGGCTAGTTTTTTCAATTAAACTAGTTGTGAACAATCAGAGACAAGCATATGGGCCCCAGCCTTCCTCTGTCCAAGGAGAGGTTACTATAATACAGTTCTTAAGAAGGAGCTGGTGTAAATCAAAGTGCTCTGTTGGCAAAAACAAGCACTTTCTTCTATGAAGAAGTGAAATGAATGCCACAGGATATCAAACCAATTTAGTTTTCTACTTAAGAATTTCTCCGCATTTGGCAAAAGCAGGAATCTACGGTAGAAGTTTTCTTGGGGTGCTTCATGAGGCAAATTTTCTCTTTTTTCTGCAGTCCCATTTCTATAGGTCTCACTACACTTAAAATGCCTTTGCAGAATTAACTGTAGTTACTCCCAGGTAGTGACAGAAGGAAAGCGCTATTCAAGCTAGGTCCTGAGCAAAAATATCCATATTCTTGGCATGCCTATGGATTAAGATCTTGAGCAGACAATATTTATTGAAAGTTTTGTTGCTGTGCTCCTGGACTTAAAAGATAATATTTAGGTATGTATCATTTACAACCTTCATAATTTATACAATGCACTTGTATGAGTAAACCTAGCAGAAGGCCAAAACCCAGTCAAACTAAGAGTTGTTCTATTTTACCAAAATGACTATAAGAAGTGTTCAGAAGAAGAGATTAGAGAACAGAGGCTATAAAAGTAAAAGTTTATTTTCCATATGATCCCGATAACCAAGGCAAAAGAAAGGACCTTGAAGGAGTGATATAGGTCTTTCTGCACTAAGGAATCCACTGCAATGTGTGCTTTTTGTACATATCCTATATTAAGACTATGTTTTCTAGAACTACATATCGGGAGATTTTAAGGATGATTTTTTGGGGGAGGAGGGCAAACGGGGAGGGAGGAAAATCAGAGGATTCTCTTGTTTTGCAATTACTCCATGCTCTATTTGTCAAAACTGTTTCAATGCAACTCTCAGGACCGCATGCTTGGGCTGCTTTTACAATTAATGCCACAAATGCTCATTATCAGATCTTATTCTTAGTTTTCTGATCTGTTTTACTATCTGCCGGGATATTCTATTTTCTGATCAAATAGGTAGACATCCATTTTAGCGTCTAGGCCAACTGGCAAGAGTACTTTACAACAAAATTGATCTGATTACACTTTTTGGACTTAAGTACCATCTTCACACCAATTACACACAAATCTACCTGTCCACTCCTGACCTGTATCCTTCCAATCTCACATCTTGACCTGACTTCAGGGCCAGATTAAGAAAGTTTGGGATCCTAGACACACCATGAAACTGTGCCCCCTTCTCCTCCCCCCCGGCCCCCCTTTGCTTGTTCTTTGCTTGTTATGA
The DNA here is from genome assembly GCF_965140285.1 of Lepidochelys kempii. Classification (NCBI taxonomy): domain Eukaryota; kingdom Metazoa; phylum Chordata; order Testudines; family Cheloniidae; genus Lepidochelys; species Lepidochelys kempii. The sequence goes on from NC_136382.1 coordinate 161,100,725, forward strand.
TAGTAACAGGGAGTCCCCTTCCTTTCCAAAGGGGCAGGGAGCAGCAGAATGGTGCCCTCTTCTCTTTTTCATGAGAGAAAAGGGCTCTCCTCCCCACCAGAGAAGCAGAAAATCAGAAGTGGCAGCAGGGGAGCCCCCAGCAGGTCAGTGTCAGAGCCAGGAACAGAGCCCACTGAGTGACAGCCCACCGTTCTCAACATGTCTGTTCTCAACTCCCCATCCAGAGGGGAAGGGCTCCTCCAAATGCTAGCTTACAAGGGGGCCACAAGAAGGGAGATGAGCTCTGACTCCGCGCCCCCCCCCCAAAGACAAGACCCCCCCCCCGATCCCACGAGAGGGGCAGGGAAATCAGAAACCCACAGAACAGGAACCCTTCCCCAGATCCTGGTTCCCACATAGGGAGAAACAGGGAGAGGGGGCAGATCGCCCAAGCATAGGGCCTCCCAACCCCACTCCCATGAGGGGGACAGGGAGAAGGACTCACACACCTCCAGGGGTACCCCTCCCCCAGATCCTAGTACACCTATGGGAGGGGAGAATGTGGGGTTGACAGGTGGCCCCTGTTCCAATCCCTCCCACTGACCCTGCCACCCCTGCCCCCCATGTCAACCCTCCCAGTGCCCCACTGTTCCTACTCCCTTAATCCCCACCACCTCTGCCAGGCTAACCCCCCGCCCCCTCCAGACTTCCCCACTACCACCCTTTTATTCCTCCCCCCACGGCTGCCCCAAATTCTTCTCTCCCTATTCCCCCACTCCCTAATCTCCCCTCCCAGCAAGTACTAGCATATGTAATTTTTTTCCCTTTTCAAAAAGAACTGGAGCGCCTTCTGAACTGTCTGCTATACTCAGAAAATATTTCCCCAAAGTAAAACAAAACACCCTATGACAAAGGCAGATAGTAGCAAGATGACTCCTTTTTTACTTCAGATTTCTACCATGGGTTGGATTTGAATTCTCAGTGCCTAGGTGGTGCACAGATTTGATGACTACAGCATTCCCTCAGAGCTACATAAAGCCCTGAGGCTCATAAGTGCCTTTCATCACTCTTGGGCTCTCTACTCACACCCTCAGTGATTGCACTGAGAGTGTGAGTAGAGAGCCCAAGAGTGATGAAAGGCACTTATGTTGGCACCTAAGCATTAGGTTATGTATAAAGCTAAACTCTCTTTTGAATACCATTTTCAGTTTTGGTCAAGTGACTCCAAATTCGGAACTGCTAGCCCTATATCGCATCTCCATGAGGCACAGCAAATTTCAAAAATCAATCCCAATGACCATGTGGGAACTTAGAGCATTTAGAAGAGTCTACCTTTAAACAAAAAGCTGCTCTTAACCTCCGCTATATACTGTGCCAAGTATCAAAGCCAATGTATGGAATAAATAGAACTCTGGCTCCTAGCCCTGTGTGCATGCCTCTAGATCACATGACCTCTAGGCAAGCACTATCTTCCTTCTCTACTTTATGCATTTTAATTAGGCCATGTCTACAGCTGTGCCACTGTAAGATTGCTCATGTAGCCACAATGCCGACAGGAGAGAGCTCTCCCGTCGACATAATAAAGCCATTTCCACAAACAGCAGTAGGTATGTCAGTGGGAGAAGCTCTCCCACCGACAAAGTGCTGTCCACACCGGCACATCTGTCGCTCGGGGGGGGGGGTGTTTTTTCACACCCCTGAGCGAACTAAGTTATACCGACAAAAGTTGTAATCTAGACATGGCCTTAGTCTGTACCCACGTGAGAGTTGACTGAACCGCCATAATGCACATCTCTGTGCCATGTACAAGTTGGGCACTTTGTATACCACAGCAGTTCTGAGAGATTTCTAAGGCCTGCAAAGCAGCTGTTTCATGTGGAGAGTGTGCACAATACCATTGTACATTTCTGGACTCTCACATCCAGTTAGTGCTGATTTCTTAAGATAGCATGTGATACTTAGAATTTCACAGGGATCATAACATACAAAAGTTGGTTTAATATCCAAATTCCAACAGGAAAACACTCAAAAGTAATCAAAGACACCAATCTTCTCCAATACAGATTAAAACAAACACAGGGTTTCAAGGCCAAGCTGCTTGGGAACTACAATAAATCAATACACACCAAACAATTAAAATTATCTCCCAAATGCAGTCAGAGTTGCCTCAACATGTCCAGAGAAATTCTACCATGGTTACAAATTTTTTTTAAAAAGTATGATGTTTAAGGCATACTGGTTTAGCTTTGGCAAAACTAGAGCATCTAAAATCAGATTTAGACTTATAATGGAAAACAATTTTCTCCAACTAGGCACAAAGCACAAGAGATGTTCTACATTTACAAAAGGTAAGTTGTAAATACTGTTCTAGAATGAAGAAAGCTTGTAGGGGGGAAGAAACCAGAGATCAAAATATTTTATGCTTGTGTAACTCAAAGCAAGCTTACAAGTGTGTAGAGAAAAGCATCTAGAAAAAAACTGTACATTTTAATTACTAGCCAATTAAGATCATTTGTCTTTTGTCTCCGATCATTTGCAATTCCTGACAAATCTGGGTTTGCAGACAACATCAGACTATGAATCATATATCCCACAAGGTTGGGGTGAAGGAAAGCCACAGACCTATTATGGCAATGAGATATGTAACGTATGAGGTTAGAACTGCTTGTTAGGAAATTGTCTACAGCCCCTTGAATTGTGATCACTGAAGGCATTTCCTCAATTCACAGGATTTCTTAGATGAAAATCACTTTGTATAAAGCATGTGGCTTCATGTATACAAAAAGGAGAGATTCAGCAACACTGTGGAGGATTTGAAGGGTACCATAATTATGTATGTTCTGTTAGTCAAAGAAATAGACCTGTTTCAGTGGCATAGTATGCTAGTTCCGAGACCACATCTTAGTTAAGACAGAGTTTTTCCTTATTTGGTCAAACGTGTTTCCTTTTTAATTCCAAATGCAAGTTCCTATTGGGTCAAGCCCCAGGCAACATTCACTCTTGAAGTTTAAATCAAAGAGCAAATCAATTTAAGGAAGAAACCAACCACTACAATAATCAACAGAAATAATCCATGTCCTATGTATGTTTTCAAAAACACTATCTGTGTCTATCTAAGTATAAATATAGCCTCTAAGGGAACGTCTACACTGCCATTAAAAACTTGCGGCAGGCCAGCTGACTCGGGCTCACAGTGCTTGGCTATTTAACCGCGGTGCAGATGTTCGAGATCAGGCCCAGAGCTCATGCTGCAGCATAAGCCTCAATGTCTACCCCGCTATTAAACAGCCCAGGCCAGCTACAGGTGTCTAGTTACAGTGTAGACATACCAGAGCCACTGCCTTCCCAGTCTGCACATCCTCTCCATCCATGTTCTTTAAGCAGGGCAAACACCAACTAGCCAGCAGTGGAGAAAGGGCCACACCCATTAAACTTTCACCACTATGGATGGCTTTGTCTACACTACCACTTTTGTTGGTCGGGGATGGGAGGGAGGGTGTTTTTCCACACAGATCGTAAGTTTCACTGACAAAAGTGCTGGTATGGACAGTGCTATGTCAGGAGGAGAGAAGCTCTCCTGCCAACATAGCTAATGTCGCTCAGAGGGGGTGGTTTAATTATATTGGCAGGAGAGCTCTCTCCTGCCAGCAAAGAGTGGCTACACAGGAGAGTTTACAGCGGTACAGCTGTGCCACTGTAAGGTCTGTAGTGTAGATATAGCCTATATCATGCCGTCAATTGTCTGCTCTGTACTTAATTAGATGGTTATCAGTCATCACTACCTCACTCACACTCATCCAAGTGGTTTGTACCCTATCAGTTGCCTGACTGATTAAGAGCAGGTTCAATAGGCAACAATCAACTGATTCGCTCTGTTAAACTGATTTAATTATCACATTTAATCTTGCCCAACTTTTTTTGCTTAGTTTTTTGATCAGCTCTTAATCAACTGATTGCCTTGCTAATTAACCAAATTACTTGCCATTACATTGATTTTGTTGCTCGATTTGTTTCCTCTCTGCATTTTTAGCTTTGTACCTGTTCTCCCCACACTATCCCCCTGTGCTTGCATAGGAAGAGGGAAGCCCTTACACCAGGCATCCTCACTTCCTGCCTCAGAACATATTTGTTTCACCCCACCTTCCACTATTAACTTCCATTCCCGTGCTGTCAACTCCTCCACTCTTTTCCTACCTCAATCTCTACCTAAACTATCAGAATGTTTAATATTCTTTTCCTATAGTAAATAACTCAATCTTGTTTTAGCATTTCTTTCCTTTACTAAACCCCTTTAACTTCAGGTCCTATGGTGATCTAATTTTGATTGTAAGCTCCTTGGGGCAGTAACCATGTCTTTTTAAATATCTGTGTTAAGTGCCATGAAAAATGATGGTGTTACAAAAATGTAATAACAGCTGAAGAAATGTAAGTAAGTTCCACAACCATACCATCTACCAATGTGATATATGCCACCATGTGCCAGCAATGCCCCTCTGCCATGTACATTGGTCAAACTGGACAGTCTCTACGTAAAAGAATAAATGGACACAAATCAGATGTCAAGAATTATAACATTCATAAACCAGTTGGAAAACACCTCAATCTCTCTGGTCACTCGATTTCTGACCTAAAAGTGGCAATTCTTCAACAAAAAGACTTCAAAAACAGATTACAATGAGAGACTGCTGAATTGGAATTAATTTTCAAATTGGATACAATTAACTTAGGCTTGAATAGAGACTGGGGGTATGTCTACACTACAAAATTAGGTCGAATTTATAGAAGTCGGTTTTGTAGAAAGCGGTTTTATACAGTCGATTGTGTGTGTCCCCACACAAATGCTCTAAGTGCATGTAGTCGGCGGAGTGTGTCCACAGTACCAAGGCAACCGTCGACTTCCGGAGCGTGGCACTGTGGGTGGCTATCCCACAGTTCCCGCAGTCTCCGCCGCCCATTTGAATTCTGGGTAGAAATCCCAGTGCCTGATGGGGCTAAAACATTGTCACAGGTGGTTCTGGGTACATATCGTCAGGTCCCCGTTCCCTCCCTCCCTCCGGGAAAGCAAGGGCAGACAATAGTTTTGCACCTTTTTTCTTGAGTTACCTGTGCAGACACCATACCACGGCAAGCATGGAGCCCGCTCAGCTAACCGTCACCGTATGTCTCCTGGGTGCTGGCAGACGTGGTACTGCATTGCTACACAGCAGCAGTTAATTGCCTTTTGGCAGCAGACAGTGCAGTATGACTGGTAGCCGTCATCAACGTAGTCCTGGGTGCAATTTTAATCGGGCGCCTGGGCAAACATGGGAGTGACTCAGCCAGGTCATTTCCCTTGTTTCGTCTCGTGGTGATTCAGTCCTACCGGCAGCGTGCTGTCTTTTAACCTCCAGCCAGCAGAAGATGATGGCTAATCGTCATACTGCACCGTCTTCTGCTGAGCACCCAGGAGATGATGACGGCTAGCGGTCGTACTGCACAGTCTGCTGCCAGCAAGATGTATAAAGATAGATGAAGTGGCGCAAAACAAGAAATAGACCAGATTTGTTTTGTATTAATTTTCTCCTCCCTCCTGTTGCCGGCACCCAGTGCCGAGAGGCTGAACAACAGCTTGAGTTGGTTCGTTACCCGGTGTGCTACACCCAATAATCACAACGGGATGGAGAAGCAGAAAAGTTTATTTGAAGCTTCAAAAAGGTACAGGGAGATTTGAATCTCAAATCCTGTACAACAGAGCAGGAAGTTACACAGGCTTTTATACATCCTTTTTCCCAGCATACTTATCCAATAGCAAGCTGCTCCAAGTATCCATATAGCCAGCCAATCCAGTTCCCAGCTAGTTCCCTGATTCTCTGTATCATTTGTTAAACTATACATAAAGCTGCTTTATTCAGCATTGTTCTTCCATATCTCCCCTGTTTGGCCTTGCTTAGTTTCAGGCAGTCTGACTCTGCAACATAGTGTTGCAGATTCTCAGCATAACTGCTGTGTGTGCCTCCAGGCAGGGGGGCCAAGGACACTTGGGCCTAGCAAGCAGAGCTGCTGCGAGTGCCTCCAGGCAGGAGGGGGGGGGCCAAGGACACTGGGGCCTAGTGTGAGGGGGCTTCATCGACACTCGTGGTCTTCCATCCCCTCGAGTTACCTAGTGGCCATGCCCCAGTGTTCCCAACACTCCCTCCTTCCCTCTGTGAAATCAATGGCCTGGCTAAACCCAGTTTTGAATTCTATCCTTGAGGGGGCCATTCAGTTTCTCGCAAAGCCAAGCCCTTTGTTGATTTTAATTCCCTGTAAGCCAACCCTGTAAACCATGTCGTCAGTCGTCCCTCCCTCCGTCCATTTTAAGAGCCCTTTAAGTCGAAAAAAGGGCTTCATCGTGTGGACGGGTGCAGGTTTACATCGATTTAACGCTGCTAAATTCGACCTAAACTCCTAGTGTAGACCAGGGCTGGGAGTGGTTGAGTCATTACACAAAGTAAAACTATTTCCCCTTGTTTATTCCCCACCCCCACCCCCGTTCCTCAGACGTTCTTGTTAACTGCTGGAAATGGCCCACCTTGATTATCACTACAAAAGGTTTTCTCCCCCCCACATTCTCCTGCTGGTAATAGCTCATCTTAAGTGATCATTCTCCTTACAGTGTGCATGATAAACACCCATTTTTTCATGTTCTGTGTATATATAAATCTCCTCACTGTATTTTCCACTGAATGCATCCGATGAAGTGAGCTGTAGCTCACAAAAGCTTATGCTCAAATAAACTTGTTAGTCTCTAAGGTGCCACAAGTCCTCCTTTTCTTTTTGCGCATACAGACTAACACGGCTGCTAATCTGAAACAACCATACAAAGTTTTATTTTCTTTTACAAAGAGACTGCTATCTAGCAAAAACTGTTGAATGTTCAATTAGAGTGAAACAGGACAAATCAATGAAATCTAGCTGAACTTGTTTCAAACAGCATGTTAGAAGAACACATTCTAATATACCAGAACATTTTAAAGATCATGATCCAGAGGTGAATTTTTGCACTGAACTACTTTCGGTTTGACACATGCTCTAATGTTCTACTAATTGTGGGAACACCACATACATGGTATTAATATAAAACCTTCAATAAAGGAAGAGCACCTTCATTTAGACACAATGTAGTTAGTTGACTTATGAGAAACTGAGGGTAAAAAAAAATTAGAATAAAAACCTTTCCAACTGTATTTAACTTAACATAAATGAAGAGTGATAATATTTTCAACTAGAAGATAAATATTAAAATAATGATGTATTTGAATCTAATTCTTCCAAATTAAGGATGTGGAGGCATTAGTATGCAACATTTGTCAGTTCCATACGTTCATTAGAAACTGACCATTGACTTTTTTACAGATTCATCGATTCTAAGGCCAGAAGGGACCATTATGATCATCTTCTCTGACCTCCTGTACAACACAGGCCATAGAACCTCCCTAAAATAATTCCTAGACCATATATTTTCGAAAAACATCCAATCTTGATATAAAAATTGTCAGTGACGGAGAAACCATCACAACCCTTGGTAAATTATTTCAGTGGTTAATTACTCTCACCATTAAAAATTTACATCTTATTTCTAGTGTGAATTTGTCGCTAGCTTGAACTTCCAGTCACTGGATTGTGTTATACCTTTTTCTGCTAGACTGAAGAGCCCATTATCAAACATCTGTTCCCTGTGTAGATTCTTATAGACTGTAATTAAGTCACCCCTTAACCTCCTCTTTGTTAAACTAAATAGAATGATCTTCTTGAGTTTAATCCATGTTGATTGCAGAATTTTGATGCAGTCTCCACAGGCTTTACGAGAAGCTATAAAAATCAGTTCACAATAACCAGTGATAACACAGATACAACCATTTTGCCAAGGGAGAGCAAGTTTGGATTCTCCCTAATTAACTCAAACTCTTGGGCCTAGAGTAGTTTTGGATTATTTCACATTCTTAGGAATCCTTAATTCAAACATTTAAAGAAATAAACACACTTTTCTTATATGGAGAAAACCACTTTGAACTATATCAATGAATACCACATTTCTATATTTTTCTGTACATAACTGCATATTCCCCTTAAAATTACACAGCCTTTACAAACTGGCACATGAGAAACAAAAGAGTATAATACAATTCAAAGACACCAGGGAAAGAAAGGATGGTTCAACCATGTATAAAAGTTACAGAACGGTCATGCAGTACAATTTAGGGCTTGTCAAACCTAAAATGTTATAGTGGCACAGCTGTGCGGCTGCACCACTGTAGTGTTTCAGTGTAGAAACTGCCTATACTGATGGGAGGGATTCTCCTGTCGGGGTAGGTAATCCATCTCCCCGAGAGGCGGTAGCTATGTTAACAGAAGAATTCCTCTGTCGACCAAGTGCTGTCTACTCTACACCAGCATGTAGCTACACCAGTGAGCAGTGTGTGGATTTTTCATGCTCCTGAGAAATGCAGCTATATCGATGTAGACCAGGCCTGACTGTAGATCAGTTTGGCACCAGCCATCCTCATAACAAGGCATGATGAACATTTAAAAAAAAAAAAAATCAAGTATAATCATATAAATTGTGAACTCCTCATGAAGATTTCATGAGTTATTCAGACCTTCAACCATACTAATGTTACTACTACTTATTCATACCATATGGGTTTCTGCAAGAGCTTTTTTGTTTTAGTCAGAAGCAGGGTTATATCATTTTATCAGTTTGATCACTTTATAGCTCAATACATGCACAAGCCCACTTATAATCCAAATAAATGACAATATAGTATTTAGTAATTCCATGTAGATAAAGGAAAACTGATGTGTTTCATTTTAATACCTTAGGGTTACATTTTCCTTTACAGAACATATTACTGGCTATTTTGCTCCCCCGGCATGTGTCAAAATCCCTCAGTGAGTTCATCAGGAGTTTCAACAACACAGGAAGAGTTGAACAGATACCAGGAAAAGCAGTGCATGCATTAGAGAAGGAATTTAGCCTTTAGATTGCTAAGGAGGAAGTCTGGATGGTTCACATTAAGGGGATGTGGAGCTTTTTGACTCCAGAACAATCTGTATCCAGTCCTAATTTGTAGTGACTCATAGTTACTACCCTCTTACTGGCCTACGAGAAACTAGTTCATTCCAGTTTTTAGTGGACCTATATCCATATTAGAACACACACACAAAAGCCATAAACCTCACACCATTACCCTAAAAAGCACCCTTAGTAACAATGTCAGCATAGAGACCAAGGACTGAGTAAGCATAAAATTTAACTAACTTTTGCCGCTAGCTCTCTAGGTCAGGGCTGACCAGTTGGGGCAGTCATGCTTCTACTGCTGGACCTGCAAAAAACCTATGACTATCAATCCAAAATCTGTCTGAAGTCTGACAATGATGATTTTCAAAATGGTTTCTACAAATACATGTTACTGCCTGGTATCTCTGTAACAGTGAATGCTGGTCCTGTCTCAGGTCTTGTCTACACTTAAAACGCTACAGTGGCTCAGCTGTACCATGATAGCGTTTCAGCATAGACACTACCTATGCCGGCGGAAGGGCTTCTCGCGCTGGCATAGGTAATCTACCTCCCCGAAAGGCGACCTAGCACTGTCTATACTGGGACTTAGATTGGCTTAACAATGCCACTAGGGGTATGGATTTTTTCACATCCCTAAAAGATATAGTTAAACTGACCTAATTTTCTAGTGTAGACCGGGCCTTGCACTCTACCACCATTTTACTGCTTTTCCCAGCAGCAGACTAGTCTGCAGTGCTAACAGTTTTGGATGAAGTGCTTCTCTGCATTTGAGAATGAATAAGAAAGAGCTGAAGCTTCATCTACTTTAAGTTCTAGAAAGATTTGCAGAGAAAAATAGATACTGTTCATGTTATGCCCTATTAAAATAGAATTTACCCTACAACAGCTTTGAAAAATCTCCAGCTTCTCCTGTGCATATTCAGCAGCTGAATATTTCCTTAGTTATAGAGCAAATATAACTCCCTGGTTCATTAGCCATTTTTATTTTGTTCAGTTTTTTTCAAATCTGACATTTTTCATAATATAAATCATAAATATTAAAATATAGTAGCTTGTCTTCTTTCTAAGCAAGTTCAGCAAATCCTATCTTTTACCAGCTTAATTTGTTAAATCTTAAAATGCTTTGCAATTTTGGGGCAGCTTAAAGTTTTGGGAGCCTTTATACAACTATAAAAAAACAAAACAAAACCCCACACCTCATAAGTGTAATGTCCCTTTAAAAGAGTTATTTGTATTACAGCATGATTATGTCACTGTCTTGTGGATAATTTATTATTTCACTTTATAAATGCAAGTGTTATTGTAATTGTTTTCCTCTGTTCCTCCGCTCCCAAATCTCCACATATCATAACACTACACAATGTAATCTTTTGCACTTTAAAAATTCAACATCTTGCTTGGAAACAGCTTTGAAAAGTTGGCATATGGCCGACTTGCAACTGATACTACAGTTTAAATACCTTCCCAGCAAAGTTGCACATTAACTTCAAAATACTTTGGGATCAGCCATTAAAATGTTTTTGTTTCAGTTACAACACTAATGAAAACCAAATGTCTGAATATATTTTAAACTGGTCTAATGCACTAGGGATTTCACTTAAAAGAGAAAAGTCTGAATCAACTTCCATTTACCCAAATGAACACAGATTAGTCAGTACTACACTATGCAGATATATGGCCAAACACTTGGAGTAGGATTAAATAATTATGAAGAAACATTTCAACCACAGATTAAATGAAGAAAGTCTGAGTAACTGGCTAAATTTGATCCTTCTCCTAAATCTTTTAGTTATGGTCTGCTAAAGCTATTGAGCTGCAAGCTTACAAAATTCCATTTACAGGTGGATTCAGGACCCTAAACCTCTGCTTTGCTAACATCTAAGCCATTGCAAAATACGTATTTTCACCTATCCAGGTAAGGCACATCAACTGATCTTGCTCTGTAAATTTAAGCATACCCTAAATATTTGCTTGCACAACGAAGACCTAACAGCTTTGAAGGAACCATATACCAGAAAAAAAAGTTTGTCTAAGCTGACCTCTTTATGGGAATGATTTCAAATACTGAATTTTAAGAAGTCAGACAGTGAGGACAACCAGAAAAATAGGATGTACCCCTAAAAGAGTGATTTTATGTACTGGATTATGAACCAGTAAAAGGAAAACAAACAATTTTAACTTTAGGATTCTGGACTTGGGAGTTTCTACCAGAACTTCTTCAAATAATTATTTTGACAAGTTCCTATTAAGTGTTTAAAGGGTAGAGGGTAGTCTTTAGTTAAGGCATAGGACTGGATTTAGGAGATTCATTTCCTTGCTTTACCAGTGACTTCCTGATGACCTTGGCTTATCACTTTATATCCAAAACTCAGTACTCTGTGTATAAAATAAAATTAATTCTTCCCTACTTCAGAAGGGTTTTATGAAAATTAATGTTTGAGAATCTCAGATATCATGGTGACGGGGGCTTCGTAAACAGATTACCCAATATACTTAAGGCCATACACATATTTCTGAATATCAGTCCTTTCAGGCTACAGCAGAATTTCTCATTGTTGTCCAGATTACTTCCAATCTAATTCTATCTTTGAATTTTCACTTTAAATTAATGTATTTGTTGCATTCATTTCTTCAAGGTCATTCCCCGTAGCCCTCCCACCCCCCACAAAAAAGAGAACTGTTTAATTGTCCAGTGATTGTTGTTATTGCAGTCTTTTGGCTAATTAAAGAGAGCAATAGACAGAATACACAGTTAGCTTCTAGCATGCTCATCATATTTTGATGTGCGACATCTTTATCAAAGCCTCAGGAGTTACCAGGATTTGAGACGCATTTTAAATAACAATGAAATTAAACATAAGCTCTAGGAATAAAGAAGAAAAATTCAGTCCTGAGTCACACTACAGTAGGTCACATGCAGAAAAGAATCATTTCTTTCTATAGCAAAATGAACCGCTCTGTCATTGAAACTAATTAAAAAACCCAAACGTTTAAAAAGTCAACTAATTAATGGTGAAGAGCTACATTTCCATTAATTTTGTTTTTAAAAAAGTCAAGTATTTTTAAAAAGAAGAGTACTTCTCACCGTTGTATCAATGCATCTCCAAAAGTCAACCTAAAAATTGCATTCCATAAACAATGAATACTTTGTGTAGGAGATTTAGCGCAAGCTATGAAATGCAAGTTACAAAATATCTTTTTTAGCCAAGAATCAAGACAACCTGTTGACAATTTATTTCTTTTACAATTAAATTAGAAATTCTAACCTATTTCAATGCAAGCTATAATGATAATTGGATATGAATTGTAAAGCCTGAAGAAATACATTGTAGAAATGTAGAATTTCCCCTGAAGAAATACATTGTAGAAAACCCTGCAGGTACTTTTCCATAGCAAATAGTTTACACTTCTCTGAAAGAACCAAAAAAATCAGCACAAGCTATCCCAGGACTTATACCAATATCTAATTTTTCATGACATGCTCTGACAACTTTGTTGACTATGGTCCATATTTCAGAAGTTTAGAACATATACCACCTGTTTCCGACTAATATTCAAACTGTTTCTATTGTACAATCAACAACAGCTGCTGAAGGGTCTAAAATATCAAGGATTAGGAAGGGACAATTATTAATGGCTATATTATACTAAACAGGTCAAAAACGTTCTGCTAAAGATGTATATAGTTCACAAATGCATCAATACTTTCTGTAAATATATACGTACATTTAACACCACTTTCTTCATTTTGTTCTTAAGACCATTTACTGTAATTCAAACTTTAGGGTTTTTTACCTGCAAGAACAGCAAATAGCTGTGCCGCTCTGATTGTGCTAAGGACAGCAGAGGAGGTGAGCTGTGCAGAACCCTGCATGTAAGCTTCCAGATCACTGCATGGTTAGGAAGTTCTTAACAGGGGATTTTCAAATTCTCGTGTGTGTAAATTAATACTTGTTATTAATCCAAAAGGCTGTACAATATCTTACTGTTAGAACATTTTTGTGGAGAGATTAAAAAGTCTGCAGCAACAACAGGAACTGTCTCACCCAAGCAGAGATGCTAAGCATGCACATTCCAAGTCAAGAAAGAAACCAAAGATGCAGGCAAATGAAAGTTGACAATTTAATCAAGTAAAATCTGGAAAGTAGCATCTGGCAAGAATTAAAGCAAGAATTTTGAGGTCATTTATCAAGTGGTTAATTGTTTAAAATAAAGTTTAAGACCTAACTAGTACTTTGCTTAAAATACAAAGCATATTTATAGACTGATATATTCCCATCAGACTTTCAGAAGTGTGATGAACCATAAGAGCTTGTCTCCAGGTCAGATTTGTTGTAGATCATCTTGAAATCTCTCTCATTAAAAAATCTTACAGCCATACACAAAATGTTTTGTTACAAATCTTGCTCTTTAATACATGTCAGAAAACCCACTTTGGAGGTGGGTTTACTTAGATGCAGGAGGAGCTTACTCACAGCAAAATATACATGGATACATGTGCAACGATTGGTACAGGATGCAGATCTATCAGGTCTCCCACTAGTATCCCATACTACTTTGCTGTCGACCTTGGTTGCCTATATATCTCATTCTGCTCTGGGGTCATCCTTACCGGATGTCACCTCACTGTTTAAAAGGTCATCCTCAGCCAAATGCTGTCCTTTGTGATTCCATCATGAGGTGTTCACACATAGCTGTGCTATGCTTGTGATAACTCTCTAGTAATGCCTCATGCTGCTGTTTTGTAATCCCACACTAGGACTCTGGCTTTTTAGACCTCTGGAGATAGGAGCTTTATCCAGCCCAGCTGGCTGGCAGTAAACTGGCATGCAAGCAAGTATCATGGCTCTTGTTCAGTAAGGTGCACAACCAGAACACTTTCCAGTGTTGCAGTATAACAGAGGAGCTCCAGCTGGGACTACAGACATTCAAAGTACAATTTGTCTGAATAGAGAAGTAGCACAGTCTGACCTTACTATGAGGACCTTGACTGGATGTGTCACCATTGTACAAGTTTTTTGTTGTGAACAGTCTGACTGATCCACAATGACCTAGGTGAACCCTGAGCCAGACAATCATGAAGGTCCCAAACCACCTCCATTCAGAGCAGAAGGATGAGTCTGAACCACAGACACACACCCATACTGTAGATAAGATCAATTCCTGGAAGTATTAAAATGATACCGCAAAATACAACAGAACAAGAGGGCAGGTTACACATGTTGGGAACTGTAAGGATGTCTCCATGTTGGCATAACTTTTCACTGATTCATGGGCTTTTAAACCCCACCCACAATGCTTAACGCAAAGGTGGCACTAGAGACTGCACAAATGCTGTTTCTTTTTATAGTAATAAAAACCCCACAGAAACACTGTGTAACCTTTCTATGTCCTGTCCCATACCCCCATCGCAGTGCTTATTAATCTTTCCCCCTCCACACAGTCTCCTCCCCTTCTTTCACAAAAATAGTGGAATTGCATAGCTTAACAAGAAAGGAGACTCAAAGTAAAGATGCTTACTGAAAATGATGGTTTTTTATTCTTTATTTTTCACCATGACAGCAGGATCAGGAAGAGAAGAAAAACACAGATAGAAATACACTGGACTATGGAGGGGAAGGCTACGTTACTAAAGCAAATGGCCTACTAACTTTGCACAGCAGTGTAGCAGCTCAATAAAATTTTAAAATGCTTATAAAGTTCATCTTTATTTATTATTCATATTGTTTACTAAAATAATTTGAAAGTGTGTTTTCATTCATGTTTGAATCTTAGACCCTCCTTTCATTGCAAAGCATCCAGTTAAAACCACCTTACTGGTACAATAATTCCATCAAAACAAGTACTATATTAAAAAGCATTGCATTACAAATTGCACGTACAATGCATTAAGAAATATGTGCAGTATTGTTATGACATGCCTTATACAACATACACATTTCTCATGAGTAGGAGCACAACATATTCATCACAATTATTCTACACATAGGCCACCTCCCTCACTGTTCAAAATGTTCACCATGTGTGCACATCCTACTCCCATTATGTGCAATGATCTCCGTTGTATGCACAAAGATTGTAAAATACACAGCTATCAGATATAATCAGAAGATGTCCCTCATCAGCATCCAGACCTGACATCAGGATCCTCCATCTACCTTTCGGTCTTCCAAAATGCACATTCCACAGTCTTTCTGCAACTACTCGGGATATAATTAACCAGTTCCTTTTGCCTCTCCAGTGACAGGCTTCTTAGGCCAGGAGAGCAGAGAGTAAACTACCTCCTAGAATGACTGGAGGAATGGCAATGCCATTAACGTTCATACAGACCATTGGTGCAAAAGTTCCATTTGTCATTACATGAAAATGTCCAAACCTTCTAAAAATCATGGTGTCATGGACCTTTCCAGATCACCCCACATAAATATTAGTGAACGTTCCACACCAATCAACCAAGCCATGCAGCACCACAGAGAAATAATCCTGTCTGTTGATGAACCCTGAAGTGGGAGGCAAAGAATGGGCACATGGGTCCCATCAGTGTCCCCCACACAATTAAGGAACCCGAATCATGCAAAGCCATTAATAGCCACCAGCACATTGCCTAGAATTATGACCTAGAAGGACAGCACCTTCTTGATTGTGGTGTACACCTCCACTGCAACAGCCTGATGCTTGATCTACCAATGCCAAACTGGCTACTAACTGATCAGTAGCAGTCAGGGGTGGCGAGCTTCCACATGGCAATAGCGACATGTTTCTCCATGTTGAGGGAAGCTCTCATGTACATGGTCTACCACTGCAGCTCCAGGGGCAAGCTCTGCACACAGTTCTAGGAAAGTGGCTTTTGACCTCTTGAAGTCATGCCACCACAGCTGGTTATCTCAGGTCTGCAGCACTATCCTGTCCCACCAGTCAGCACTACATGGCAAAGCCAAAAAGCAGTGTCCTGAGCGAGTCTGCACCAGTAAAAGCCGAGGAAGTGTGATTGTTTTCAGCTTCCTCCTCCTCACATTCCCTTATTATTCTGGTTGTACAGCCATTGCACAACTTTAGATATTATACCAGCAGTCTTTATATACGTGACAACAAGGACTGCAGTGCCCAACAACACTTCCTCCATGCTGACAGTGCTTTAAAAGTAGCACCAGATCACAGAAACAAGAAGGTTGATGGGGTGAAACAAGATGAAACATAGACGTTATTCTGTTTGACCACAAACCCCAGAATTCCATTGCTTTCTGGCAAAAAAAAACAAAACAAAAAATCCCAGAAGGCATGCAGCAGAGTGGCAGAACAATGATGCGATGTCTGACCAGAATACTGTGTTCATTGCAAAACAGTGCTTGTAATGGATGACCACAAAGATATGAAGCAACATTCTGACTGCACATTAATTTCTGTGCAAATTCTGCATGTGCAGTGGCACAGAATTCCCTCAGGAGTAATTTAACTGGATTGCAGGATAACAATGCAGGGTGTGGAAATTAACTGTGCAACAGTTGTTGCGCATCACTTAACATGGATAAACAAAACCTGCACCAAGTTAAAAATGTAGACATACTCTCAGTTGCTTTCTCTCTTCTGTAGCCTTCCTGCATTCTAAACATAGTTGGAAGCTGAAATAGTCATAACAAAAGGCTATTTGTGCCTTTTCAGAAGGTTCCAGGTCACATTTACTAAAAATCTAGAAGTTATCTTTGCACTTACTGCTAACAGTTGTGTCACTGTGCTCACAACAATCCAATCAATTTAATTTGTTTGTATAGTTTAGCTTTTCTCCTCCATCAAAGCCAGAAGATAGAATTTCAATACTGAACTTAACGTAAAAACATTTAGCAGCAATTTTATCTCCCAAAAGGGGGCAAAAGGAGAAAGACAGCGAACAGGTGAAACTCTCTAGTGTTGACACACGTGAACACCTTGTCCCATCTTACAAAGAACAATTCGTGTTGCAAGAACATTGAAAACTTTTTACAGTGTCACTCAAATTAAGAAGTTGAGCCTGGGCTATTGTGACCTTTTAGCTAGATGCCAATCATCTCTACCCTCACTACAAACACCAGCTAAAGGAATTCTCTACTTCAAACTTCCAGCTAAATTTCTACCAATAGAAGCAGCAAATGTCATTAAGAAGCTCAGTTGGTTGCAGCATGAGACTAGTACTCATCCATCCCAAACATGTCACCTCTCAAACACACTTGCTGTCTGCCACTCTAGGGAAAGGAAGACCCAATAAATTTCTTAACTCTGTGATAAGTTTGAACAGTAACTGTACAAGACAATAAAGGCCACAGAGACTCAGTGTACTGTAGTATGATTCTACAACTACCCCATCTCAAAAAAAAAGATTTTGTGCACCCAAAACCATCATCAAGTTACTTCTAAGGATATGTCTACAGTGGAAACTTCAAAGCGCTGCCATGGGAACGCTCCCGCTGCAGCGCTTCGAAGTGTGAGTGTGGTTGCACATGAGCGCTGGGAGAGAGGTCTCCCAGTGCTCCTGGTACTCCACCTCCACGAGGGGATTAGCTCCGAGCCCCGGGAGTGCGGCTCCCAGCGCTTGGAGCCTTTCTACACTAGCGCTTTAAAGCGCTCAGACTTGCTGTGCTCAAGGGGGTGATTTTTCACACCCCTGAGTCAGCAAGTTAGAGTGCTATAAAATGTAAGTGTAGACATACCCTAAGTTTCAGTTCTCTGAAAACCTGAAGACATACTTACAAAATACTCAGATAGTTTTAACGAGACAAAAGGTCCTTGATTAATGATCCCACCCCACTGCGTGAATGTCTTCAATTCCCATTAAGGAAGTTTAACTGCGCTTTATAGGCCAACACTTAACATTTAGAATGGGACTGGGAAAATACTTATTTTGTGCATTCCCTGTAGGATGCCAATACAAAGCATTTTGGATTAAATGAGTAGTCTTCCCAAAGGTCAGTATAGTTAAATAGGTCACTGCACTGACTCAGGGAGAGAGGAGGAAAAAAGCACAACAGAACTAAGAACATAAGGCAGGCCATACTGGGTCAGACCAATGGTCCATCTAGCCCACTATCCTGTCTTCCAACAGTTGCCAGTGCCAAATGCTTCAGAGAGAATGAACAAAAAAATGCAACTTTCAAGTGATCCATCCCCTGTTCTCCAGTGCCAGCTTCTGGCAGTTGGAGGCTTAGGGATATCTAGGGGCAAGGGGTTGCATTCCCAGATCATCCTGGCTAATAGCCACTTATGGATCTATACTCCATGAACGTATCTAAATTCTTTTTTGAAACAAGCCCAGGCATACTTTTAGCATTCACAAAAGCCCTGGCAAGGGGTTCAACAGGTTGGCTGTGCATTGTGTGAAGAAATATTTCCTTCTGTTTGTTTTAAATGTACTCCCTATTAATGTCACTGGGTGACACCTGGTTCTTTTGTTGTGTGAAAGGGTAAACAACACTTCCTTATTAACTTTCTCCACACCAGTCAACATTTTATAGACCTCCGTCATGTTCCCTTTAGTGGTCTCTTTTCTAAGCTTAACAGTCACAGTCTCTGTCTCTCCTCATCGGAAAGCTGTTCCAAGCCCCTATTCATTTTTGTTGCCCTTCTCTATACCTGTTTCAATTCTAATATATATTTTTTGAGATAGGGCACCCAGAAATGAACACAGTATTTAAGGTGTGGGCATACCATGGATTTATATAGTGCCATTGTGATATTTTCTGTCTTTTTATCTATCCCTTTCCTAATGGTTCCTAACATTGTTGGCTTTTTTGACTGCTGCTGTATTTTGAGCAGATGTTTTCAGAGAACTATCCTTAAGGACTCTAAGATCTCTTTCTTGAGTGGTAACAGCTAATTTAGAACCATCATTTTATACATATAGCTTGGATTATGTTTTCCAACGTTCATTACTTTGAATCATCAACAATGAATTTCATCTGCCCTTTTGTTGCCCAGTCACCCAGTTTTGCAAGATTCCTTTGTAACTTTTCTCAGGCAGCTTTAGACTTAACGGTCTTGAATAATTTTGTATCATCCTCAAACTTTGCCACCTCACTGTTCACCCCCTTTCCAGATCATTTATGAGAATGTTAAATGGCATTGGTCCCAGGACAGATCCTTGGGAGACCCTGCTATTTACCTCTCTCCACTGTGAGAGCTGACCATTTATTCTCACCCTTTGTTTCCTATCTTTTAACCAGTTACTGAGCCACGAGAGGACCTTCTCTCTTATCCCATGACTGTTTACTTTGCTTAAGAGCTTTTGGCGAAGGACCCTTGTAAAAGGCTTTCTGAAAGTCCAAGTGCACTATATCAATGGGATCCCCCTTGTCCACATGCTTGTTGACACCCTGTCATAAATATGAAGGGAAGGGTAAACCCCTTTAAAATCCCTCCTGGCCAGAGGAAAAATCCTCTCACCTGTAAAGGGTTAAGAAGCTAAAGGTAACCTCGCTGGCACCTGACCAAAATGACCAAAGAGGAGACAAGATACTTTCAAAGGCTGGGGGGAGGGAAAAACAAAGAGTCTGTCTGTGTGATGCTTTTGCTGGGGACAGAACAGGAATGGAGTCTTAGAACTTAGTAAATAATCTAGCTAGATACGCATTAGATTATGATTTCTTTAAATGGCTCAGAAATTAAGCTGTGCTGAATAGAATGGATATTCCTGTCTGTGTGTCTTTTTGTAACTTAAGATTTTGCCTAGAGGGATTCTCTATGTTTTGAATCTAATTACCCTATAAGGTATTTACCATCCTGATTTTACAGAGGTGATTCTTTTTACTTCTATTAAAATCCTTCTTTTCAGAAACTGAATGCCTTTTCATTGTTCTTAAGATCCAAGGGTTTGGGTCTGTGGTCACCTATGCAAATTGGTGAGGATTTTTACCAAACCTTCCCCAGGAAGTGGGGTGCAAGGCTTGGGAGGATTTTGGGGGGAAAGACGTTTCTAAACAACGCCTTCCTAATAAATAAACCCAGATAAACGTTTGGTGGTGGCAGTGGAAGTCCAAGGGCAAAGGGTAAAATAGTTTCTACCTTGGGGAAGTTTTAACCTAAGCTGGTAAAAGTAAGCTTAGGAGGTTTTCATGCAGGTCCCCACATCTGTACCCTAGAGTTCAGAGTGGGGAAGGAACCTTGACATACCCTCAAAGAATTCTAATAGATTGGTGAGGTATGGAGTTCCCTTTACAAAAGCCATGTTGACTCTTCCTCAACACAGAGTGTTCATCTATGTATCTTGTTGAAACTATAGTAAACAACAGAATTATCAAACTGCCTGGAACTGAAGTTAGGCTTATCAGCTTGCAATTGCCACATCACCTCTGCAGCAGTTTTTAAAAATTGGGCTTATGTTAGCTATCCTCCGAAAGTCCTCGGAGGCTGATTTAAAGGGATCAATTACATACCAGTTAGTATATCTGCAATTTCATATTTGAATTCATTCGCTACTCTTGGCTGAATACCATCTGGTCCTGGTGACTTATTACAGTTTAATATATCAAGCTGTTCCAAAACCTCCTCTACTGACACCTCAATCTGGGACAGTTCCTCAGATCGGTCACTTTAAAATGGTTCAGGTGTGATAATCTCCCTCATATCCCCTGCAGTGAAAACTGATGAATAGAATTTGTTTAGCTTTTCTGCAGAGGTCTTGTCTTCCTTGAGCGCTCTTTTAGCACTTCTTCATCCAGTGATCCCCACTAATTATTTGGCAGGCTTCCTGCTTTTGATGGAATTAAAACATTTTGCTGTTAGTTTGTGCCTTTTGCTAGTTGCTCTTCAAGTTCTTTTTGGCCTGCCAAATTATATTTTTATATTTGACTTGCCAGAGTTTATACTCCTTTCTACTTTCCTCAGCAGGATTTGACTTCCATTTTTTAAAGGATGTCTTTATGCCTTTAACTGCCTCTTTTACTTTGTTGGTTAGCCATGAGGTTAGCCCCGCCTCCTCATCAAGGCATCCTAAAGAGGTTAGGAATCAAAGGATAGCAAGCTAGAGCCTCATTAGGAAGCTTTCAGCCTAGCCTAGCAAGAATCTGGGCTCAGCACACAGCCCCCTAAAGAGACCACACTATAAAATTCAATCAAGCAGGCAAATGGCAAGCAAGCACGCACATGACAAAAAACTAAGACAACAAAAAGAAAAAGGAGTACTTGTGGCACCTTAGAGACTAATCAATTTACTTGAGCATAAGCTTTCGTGAGCTACAGCTCACTTCATCGGATGAATACTGTGGAAAGTGTAGAAGACCTTTTTATACACACAAAGCATGAAAAAAATACCTCCCCTCACTCCACTCTCCTGCTGGTAATAGCTTATCTAAAGTGATCACTCTCCTTACAATGTGTATGATAATCAAGGTGGGCCATTTCCAGCACAAATCCAGGGTTTAACAAGAACGTCGGGGGGAGGGGGAGGGGTAGGAAAAAACAAGGGGAAATAGGCTTGAATAGAGACTGGGAGTGGCTAAGTCATTACGCAAGGTAACCTAAGTTAATTGTATCCAATTTGCAAATGAATTCCAGTTCAACAGTTCTCGCTGGAGTCTAGATTTGAAGTTTTTGGTTGTAATATCGCAACTTTCATGTCTGTAATCGCGTGACCAGAGAGATTGAAGTGTTCTCCGACTGGTTTATGAATGTTATAATTCTTGACATCTGATTTGTGTCCATTTATTCTTTTACGTAGAGACTGTTGAGTTTGACCAACGTACATGGCAGAGGGGCATTGCTGGCACATGATGGCATATATCACATTGGTGGATGTGCAGGTGAACGAGCCTCTGATAGCGTGGCTGATGTTATTAGGCCCTGTGATGGTGTCCCCTGAATAGATATGTGGGCACAGTTGGCAACGGGCTTTGTTGCAAGGATAGGTTCCTGGGTTAGTGGTTCTGTTGTGTGGTATGTGGTTGCTGGTGAGTATTTGCTTCAGGTTGGGGGGCTGTCTGTAGGCAAGGACTGGCCTGTCTCCCAAGATTTGTGAGTGTTGGGTCATCCTTCAGGATAGGTTGTAGATCCTTAATAATGCATTGGAGGGGTTTTAGTTGGGGGCTGAAGGTGACGGCTAGTGGCGTTCTGTTATTTTCTTTGTTAGGCCTGTCCTGTAGTAGGTGATTTCTGGGAACTCTTCTGGCTCTATCAATCTGTTTCTTCACTTCCGCAGATGGGTATTGTAGTTGTAAGAATGCTTGATAGAGACCTTGTAGGTGTTTGTCTCGGTCTGAGGGGTTGGAGCAAATGCGGTTGTATCGCAGAGCTTGGCTGTAGACAATGGATCGTGTGGTGTGGTCAGGGTGAAAGCTGGAGGCATGTAAGTAGGAATAGTGGTCAGTAGGTTTCCGGTATAGGGTGGTGTTTATGTGACCATCGTTTATTAGCACTGTAGTGTCCAGGAAGTGGATCTCTTGTGTGGACTGGTCCAGGCTGAGGTTGATGGTGGGATGGAAATTGTTGAAATCATGGTGGAATTCCTCAAGGGCTTCTTTTCCATGGGTCCAGATGATGATGTCATCAATATAGCGCAAGTAGAGTAGGGGCGTTAGGGGACGAGAGCTGAGGAAGTGTTGTTCTAAGTCAGCCATAAAAATGTTGGCATACTGTGGGGCCATGCGGGTACCCATAGCAGTCCCGCTGATCTGAAGGTATACATTGTCCCCAAACGTAAAATAGTTATGGGTAAGGACAAAGTCACAAAGTTCAGCCACCAGGTTAGCCGTGACATTATCGGGCATAGTGTTCTTGACGGCTTGTAGTCCATCTTTGTGTGGAATGTTGGTGTAGAGGACTTCTAATCCATAGTGGCCAGGATGGTGTTATCAGGAAGATCACCGATGGATTGTAGTTTCCTCAGGAAGTCAGTGGTGTCTCGAAGGTAGCTGGGAGTGCTGGTAGTGTAGGGCCTGAGGAGGGAGTCTACATAGCCAGACAATCCTGCTGTCAGGGTGCCAATGCCTGAGATGATGGGGCGCCCAGGATTTCCAGGTTTATAGATAGAATATCCCAGGTCGGGGTTCCAGGGGTGTGTCTGTGCAGATTTGATCTTGAATAGGTCGGAATATGAACAAGAGGCTGCTCAGCACCTCTCCAACACCACTTTCTACAAGCCATTACCCTCTGATCCCACTGAGAGTTACCAAAAGAAACTACAGCATTTGCTCAAGAAACTCCCTGAAAAAGCACAAGATCAAATCCGCACAGACACACCCTGGGGGGAGTGAGAAAACCTGGATTTGTGCTGGAAATGGCCCAACTTGATTATCATACACATTGCAAAGAGAGTGATCACTTTAGATAAGCTATTACCAGCAGGAGAGTGGGGTGGGGGGAGGTATTTTTTCATGCTTTGTGTGTATAAAAAGATCTTCTACACTTTCCACAGTATGCATCCGATAAAGTGAGCTGTAGCTCACGAAAGCTTATGCTCAAATAAATTGGTTAGTCTCTAAGGTGCCACAAGTACTCCTTTTCTTTTTGCGAATACAGACTAACACAGCTGTTACTCTGAAATAAGACAACAAACTCACTCCAAGGGTCACATAGTTGCTCCTCCTTCACCTGGAGCACTCCTTCACAAAACTCTCATTTGCTGCTCCTGTTTGCTAGCTAACTGTCATGTATTGCTTCTAGCCCAATTAGGTAGTGCATGGGTGCAGACCCTGGACTTTCAAAACACCTATTTTTTCCTCAGCTGAGAGTATGAAAACATCTGCAGCCAACTAAATTATTCCAAATGCTCAAATATGGGCTTATTCCTTTCATGCAAAAGGTGCCCTTGAAAAAGGGAGGCAGCTACAGAAAAGTCAGATTAATAATACAAATTAAAAATACCTCCAAAATATTGGTTCTGTGCCCTAGTTGGCTCATTGAAGCTGTTTATCTGGTTTACTGGCTTGAGATAAGGAGTCACCATGGGAACTATAAAAAGAAGAGGGACTAAAAACAACAAGAGCTAAACCGAAAAAAGCAACTATTACACACACCAATATAACTATATCAGCTTAAATACACATCCTTGCTTATACTGGTATGAATCTCCCATGTAGACAAGCCCTAAATGTGACAGAACTGTAGCTCTTCAAATATTCTGTTGCAAGGTTTGGCACATTTTTTTTACATATTGCCATAGTAAGCCAACTGAAAATATGCACTGCGTTCTGCAGAAGTCTTCAAAGTAACAAAGGAAATATCCTGGAGCGAATTTTTTTTTATCATTTAAAAAAAACCACAAAAACAGGTAAAGATAATTAGAAAAACTTGTGCCATCATGGTAAATGTTACAACTATAGTGGTTTTTAGCTAGCAAAATCTTAACTACTCATTCTCTGCAGCTAAAAAGCCAAAGAAGGAAGTTTTAAATATACTTAGTCTCAAGTCTTCACTATGTTGAATATTAATTCATTTTTTCTGCATAAAAAGGTTTATGGGAGGACTTTTAATCTTTAAAGAGCTGGACAAAATTAATTCTCACAGCATCCATCTGAGGCATTAGCCACATTCTATAGGAGGAGAAGAGAGGCAGATAAATTAAATGACTTGCCTAAGGCCACACAGTAATTTAGTGTCAGAGTTGAGATTAGCTTTCAGGGGGTTCTGTCTCCCAGGCCTAGTCTCCCTCCAGTGATCCATATTGTCTCTTATTTTTGCATCTTTTACTTTTAATTGTTAGTTCACGACAAAAAGACCAGCATTTGCAAATTAAGAGATGGTTATATTTCATATCTCAACTCCAACCAGAACAATAAGTAAATCAGACTGAAACCTTGAAATCTGACGTATTGTACCCAACATAATTTGACGAGAGATGTGATTTTTCAAAGGCAGCTCTGGGGGTCAACTTGCTCTGGGGGTCTGCAGTGCAGCAGCAATGTGTACCTCACTCATTGATCCCAAGATACCATTTGTTTGTATAAAGCAGCAGTGTGGAGTTTCAGTAGAAGGTTTCAGTAGAAGGTTCTTGTCCTGTCCTGCTAGCTGGAGGAAAGATGCAGTAGTTCTCTTTGAGAAGGAGGGAGTAGGAATACCAGATGTATAATAAAGATGTGACACTTACTCAGATACCCAAGGCCCAACATCATCACAAGAAGAGAAAATGCATGATGAGGACTTGAGATTAACAGCCACCATTGTATCCTTTTTATTTATATTTGTTGCAATGAGCCATATTCTTATTATATGTACAGTGAAAAAGAAGAAAAGGCCTTGAGCTCAAAGAGTGCATCGTAGTATGCCCATTGCAATTCAGATATAGTGAACCTTGATTTAGAGAGAAGTTGACTGGTGAAAAAAGAAAAGTGATTTCAAGACAAAAGAGTCACTAAAACTCAAGATGTCTATTAAATACCTGTTTTATTGCATAATGAATTCCATTATACAATATTTAAACCAGACCAAGATTAAACCTTGAAATTTCTGAAGAATGGAACTTTCAGAATTCTGCATGACCTACCTTTAGATCAATGTCACAGCTCCGATCTCAGCTGAAATGTGCCGTTTCCCAACGTCGTAAAACTCACGCTTTGAGACAGTTAAGAGTACAAAGCCAAGATCCTGTGCCAATTGCTTTTAGATACCTAAAAGGGAAAACAGTATGCATTTAGTCATACAATTATACACAAGAGGCCTTTGATTGTTACTATTTATAGTACTAAAAAATTATCTCTGAAGTTCTTTTTCCTCCAAAGTATGCACAAAACCAGTCAGAGTCTACAGGTATACAAAAGTTGTGTGGGAAATGGTTTTGCCATGTTGGGAAATTTTTTAATATTGAAAACAGTTTTCCCTTTCCAAATTGGGAGAAGATCAAAATCTTGAAAAATTTCAGATTGAAACTAAAAAAAACTCACAGTTCATTCAAACATAATTTCATTTAAATACTTTTGAAATGTTTTGACTTTTATTATTATTTAAATTTCACTATAAATTAACTTAAATTTCAAAACAAAGGTATTTCAAATCGAAAGATGGAACTTCTGCTTTGAAAGTGCCAAAACAGGACATAATAACAAATTTAAAAACTTTTGACATGGAAATGTTTAGTTGAAGAATTCCCAGCCAGCTCTACTTATGACAACTGTTGATCTGGTCATCTGCACCATAGTAAACTAAGTGCTCAACAGCTCAATAACAGCAAGCAGTCTTCATATGCGACCAGTCTACTTTGGTACAAGGAACTTGTTAAATAAAGCAACTAAAAATATTTGGCCTTGCCTGAATACTGTAATAGTACATTTCTGTTCTACAAACTCATACTAACTAAAGGACTGAGTTTAGGTTATGTCACTAAACTGAACAGCATTGGTATCAGTTTCAAAACAAGTATTGGCATCCTGGGCAGGAGGAAGCATATGCAGTCACACTATAACATGTAAACTTTTTTATTAATTATTATTATTAATAGCTAAATTACTTAATGTTAACTTACTGAAGATTTATGAATTAATAACCAATACAGATTCAAATACACAAAGAAGGGCAAGGGGATGAGAAGTGGAAGAGTTAAAACTTCAAAAAGGGAAAAAATTGCCACATCGTTTTCTTATTGAGTGAAACAGTGCAAGCAATACAGATACATGTTAGTCTTTTCCCATATGTGTTAATTAAACATGAAACTCTTTCCTCCCACCCCCAACTGGGACAATCTCAAATAAGGCAACTTCAGAGCAATTAGTGCCCAGTAAGAAACAGTTATCTTCAGTTTCACAATTGAGATTACATTTTAACAACACAACACTGTTTTCTTTTGCATAATTTTATTATTGATACAACACTCATCATATGAGCCCACAATAATAAAAGGAAGAAAACTGGTCACAGAAGGGTGAAATAAAGGGAGACCTTACATACAGTCAGCCTTGATATTAACTCTAGCTGGGGACCTTAGCAAAGCCACATAACCTTCTGGTGACATAGCTCAGCCTTAGATGAACTACTCAAGGTTAGCACCATTATCAGTTAAAATATAGTGAACTTTGGACATCTGATAGCGAGGCAGCTGTTCACATTACCCTGCTTACAAAAAAGAACGAACAATACTGCAAGACACAGTGGACAGGCAGGAACTTTGTTGGCCAAGTTTATATATTGGTAAAAATTACTGGACTCCCAGAGCAGAGAGATGTCTTAGGGCTTTTGACACTTAGGGCATGGCTACACTTGCAGATGTAGAGCGCTTTGAGTTAAACCAGTCTTCGGAGAGTGCAGTAGGGAAAGCGCTGCAGTCTCTCCATACTGACAGCTGCAAGCAAACTGGCGTGGCTACATTCGCAGCACTTGCTTCAGCATTGGGAGCGGTGCATTATGGGCAGCTATCCCACAGAGCCCCTCTTCCCATTCTGGCGCTTGTGGGAAGGGGGCAGGGGATGCAGGGCATTCTGGGTCCTGTCCCAAAGCCCCATGATGCATCCGTTCACATCCCAGCAATCCCTGTGCTTCCATCCACATTTGGCGCCATCTTTCAACGTTTTTTGTACTGCGCGCTCTGTCTTCCCTTTCGGTCTGCGGGAATGGAGCCTGAACTGCTGAGGAATATGCTGACAAGTCTTGCCAGCACGTCACGTTTGGCAAGTCGAGTTACTCCTTAAGATCCAAAGTGACAGTGAGGACTCCGACAATGATAGATGCGAGAAAGGCATATGACATGAGACTGTTTGTGGCATTCACAGACATGCTCCCCACTGTGGAATGCCGCTTTTCAGCTCGGAAAACAAGCAGAGAGGTGGGATCACATCGTCATGCAAGACTGGAATGATGAGCAGTGGCTGCAGAACTTTCGGATGGGACTGTATAAGGAGCTCGCCCCCGCCCTGCAGCACAAGGACATGAGATTAAGAGCTGCCCTGATGGTGGAGAAGTGGGTGGCTATTGCAATCTGGAAGCTGGCAACTCCAGACAGCTACCGATCGGTCGCTAACCAGTTTGGAGTGGGAAAGTCAACCGTTGGAATTGTGTCGATGCAAGTTTGCAGGGCCATTAACCATATCCTGCTCAAAAGAACCATGACTCTGGGTAACGTGCGTGACATTGTGGCTGGCTTTGCACAAATGGGTTTCCCTAACTGCGGAGGGGCAATAGATGGGATGCATATTCCAATTCTGGCACCAGCCCACCTAGCCTCTGAGTATGTTAATTGGAAGGGGTATTTCTCTGTGGTTCTCCAGGCACTTGCGGATCACCGTGGGCATTTCATTGACATTAATGCAGGCTTGTCTGGAAAGGTGCCTGTCACACGCATCTTTTGGAACACTGGGCTGTCCAGGAAGCTGCAAGCCAGGACTTTTTCCCCATACCAGAAGATCACCATTGAAATGCCCATTGTGATCCTTGGAGACCCCGCTTACCCTTTAATGCTGTGGCTCATGAAACCCTACACAGGGAGCCTTGACAGCAGCAACGAGCGGTTCAACAGGCTGAGCCGGTGTAGAATGACTGTGGAGTGTGCTTTTGGCCATTAAAGGGCCGCTGGTGCTCTCTGTATGGGAAGCTGGACCTGGCTGATGACAGCATCCCCGCAGTTATATCCGCATGCTGTACCCTCCATAACATTTGTGAAGAGAAAGGTGAAAGATTCACTCAGGCATGGAACTCAGAGGTTAAACACCTGAGGCTGAATTTGAACAGCCAGAGAGCAGGGCTATTAGAGGGGCCCAGCGTGGGGCTGCAAGGATTAGGGATGCAATTTGAGGGAGCAATTTGAGGCTGAAAGCCGCCAGTAATGTCTGGTGCCCTGCACGGGAGTGAAGTGCAGTGGTTCCAATGTTAGTTGGAATCTGTGTTTGATACGCTGAATTGCAGTGCCTGTTGCTTTCCTGGGCTGAGGTATCTTTTACTTTATGCACTAATAAAGAATGTTTTCAAAGCCAAAAATCCATTTATTGAAAAGAAAATTCATTTATTGAAAAGAAACAACTGCTTGGGAAACAGAAAGGGCAAGGGGGTGGGGTGGGGAACAGTTCAATCACAGATTTGCATATGTCCTGTTCTCATACTCAGACTTCCTGTCAGAGTGCTGCACTTCAGGATGGCTATAATGCATGGTGATGGGGGTTGAGTGCAGTGGGTAATGGTTGTAGTTTTCAGGGCTGGGTGATGAAGCTACAGGTGTTGGAGGCAGCTGGTGGCGACAGGAACACGGATGTTGGGGAAAGTGGGGTTGGAGGTGACATGGGGCACAAGGGAAAGAGTTTTGGGACAAGGGCTGCAGGGGCATGCAGGGGTGGTATTGCTCCGCCTGCATGGCTACAAGCGCCTGGATCAAGTCTGCTTGGTGCCCCATGATGCTTATCAGCCGATCCGTGCTTTGCTGCCAGAGCTCCGCACTTTTGTGCTGGCACTCCTCATTCTGCTAGCGGATCCTCCTTTCACTCTCCCTCCACTCCTGCACTTTTAGATTCCCATTAAGGGACTGCTGCATGACTTCATGCAGCATGTCATCTTTGCTTCTAAGTGGCCTCTTCCGAATTCTTTGCAGTCTTTCAGCCGATAACACAGAAGGCTGAGATCTCAAGGTTGCATCTCTAAAGGCAAAATGCAACACTTAACAGAGGCAGCATTGTTCACACCAGACAGAGTAATGATTCCCCCCTACTTAAGGGCAGGCACAGTCTATACAATAGCAGAATTTGCCTGTCTCAAAGCGAGCGCACATAACCCACGGGAGCCCCAAAATGGTGAGTAAGCACAGGGTCAAGGGGGACTGATTGTTTCACAGAAACCCGTCCTCTGGGTTTCTGTGCCTTGGGGAGAGCCAACAGTAGCAGGGGGCCCCTATACTGAACACTGTCCTCACATTTTCCACAGGAGTTTGTCCTGGAAGATATCTCACTGCTGAGGGTGACCTGGGAAGCAAGGGAGGGTCTTCTACCACAATGCAGCTTCTGCCCTGGCCCATATGCAGCTTGCCTGTGTGCAGCAATGGTCCCCCTGCTCAGCACGGCACACTGGCGCAGACATGTTAGCCTGACTGGGACAAGGACCACAGTGGCTCTCCCAAGAAACCTGCGCAAGCGCATTGCCCAAGTTCTGGATGAGACCTTTGAGGAGATCACTGAGGCTGATTACCGCGATGTGAGAGACCGCATCAATACCCTATTCCGCATCTAGGTATGCATGCAGCCCTAACCCTCCTCATCCCAAGTGCCTGCACCGAATAACTTCCTTCCCAAAATAAAAGCCACTTATTGGGAACCTCTTCTGGTGTTTGTCCTTCCCCAAGCACCGGCCACCGCGACTGGCTACCTTCCTCCTGGCTTGAGAGCAGCTCCTGGCTGCATGCATCTAGGGATTCTGGGGTGTCTTCCCTGCCTCGCTCCCGCTTTCCTCCGCCTCCTCCTGCCTTGTTGAACTGGCCTCTGAAGTGTCCATGGTGGTCCTTGGCATGGAGGTGGGGTCGCCCCCCAAGCATCGCATCCAGCTCTTTGTAGAAATGGCATGTCGCAGGGGCAGCACTGGAGCAGCTGTTTGCCTCGCAGGCTTTGCGGTAGGCATTCCACAGTTCCTTCACTTTAACCCTGCGCTGTGTCCCGGTCATGGCCCCTTTCCATCATGTTCCCTCATATCTGCCCAAAGGTATCATAATTCCTACAGCTGGAGTGCAGCTGGGACTGGACAGCTTGCTCCCGCCCAAACACTGCTGAGGTCCAGCACCTCACCATTGCTCCATACTGGGGATCGCCTGGCGCGTGGAGGCATGGTCACCTGGAAAGATGCACTGAGAGCACTCCACACCTGGCTGAGCAAACAGGAAGGGGATTTTCAAAATTCCCAGAAAATTTAAAGAGCAGGTCTGATGGTTGGTCACCTGAGGGCAGGACAGAGTTCAAAAAGTGATGACCAGAGTGGCTAGAACAGGCATTGTGGGACACTTCTGGAGGCCAATCAGGGCGCATTAACAGACCAGGGCGTCCACACTGATGTTGCGGCGCTCCAGCAGGGGTGCACAAAACATTTTTCCACTCGCTGAGGTGGATTACCAGGAGCGCTTTAGCCGCGGAGTCAGAGCACTCTATGTGCCTTGCCAGTGTGGACACGTCGTGAGTTAGGGTGCCCGGGGCTACTTTAATGCGTTCTAACTCGCAAGGATAGCCATGCCCTTAAAATGCTACAGTGGCACAGCTGCACCATTACAGTTGCAATGCTTCAGTGCAGACACCGCTTACACTGACAAGAGGGTTCTCCCATTGGTGTAGATAATCCACGTCCCTGAGAGGCAGTAGCTAGGTCAACGGAAGAAGTCTTCCATTGACCCAGCTCTGTCTACATGGGGACTTAGGTCAGCTTAATAATGCCACTCAGAGGTGTGGATTTTTCACGTCCTGACCAACATAGTTAAACTGACCTAATTTTCTAGTGGAAACCAGGTGTTAGTCTTGTCATCCCATCATCACTGCTTTAGCCTGGGCTTCTTACAGCACAAGACGTCAAAGTCACAACTGCACCAGGAAGTTCTAGACAAACAATATATCCAGACCATCTCTCTTTAGGGCTAGAGGGGAAGAAGATCAAGATAATTCCAAATAGAAACACTTAGATCATAAGCTTACAGATGCTAAGTTACTTGTACATACTTGAACGATAGCCAAACGCCAGACCCACTGTTGAATTTCTCTGAAACTCAACCTATTATCTTTGTTGCATGTACTGTTGTTAAGTGTGCTGATTAGAAAAGTCAATATAAAAAGCATTATGGAAATTTCTGCAAGGTACCTGTTTTTTAAAAGATAAAAGGATACAGCTGAGAAAATACCAACAACTTTATTTTCATTTTACTGACCATACCTCTCCCCACCACTATAAGCTAAATAATCCTTTAAAACAGCTGTTTAATTTCATGGTCAAGATATTTGTAGAACTTGAAGGTATTCAAGGCAAAGATAAAACAAAGTCACATCATCCCCTTATGGAAAGGCCATAGAAAAGTCTATGTTTGAATATATGTTGGCTGGACAAATGAACGTACTTAATCATTATTCAACACCACCACCCAAAACGCAAGTAATTGTTTCCTCAAATTGTTTCCATAATCTCTATTGATTTTAAACAGAAAACAATTACCAAGGGACCAAATTTAACCTTAAACTACTGTCCACTACTGACAAATAAATTAATGCAAAGAGCTATGTTAATGCAACAGTTAAGTATCTACATCAGAAAACGTTAAGTTAAAGTTGTATGGTCAGCCTTAATACAACTTCCTCGTCCACATGCATTATGATAACATACTATTTCTCAAGTACAATATGTATTATTTTCTAGATTCACAGCCACAGCATCTTGTAATTTTTTCTTCATTCTTGTAAGCTTATATTACTTTCGTTGTCATAATTGGCCATGATATTTTTGTTGACTTAGGCCTACATGGAGCTCCTTGTAGGATCAGGGCCTCAGACTTTTTATATGATCAGGAACATCTCTAAACTAGGTATTTAAGTAACTATCAGACTACCACAGAAACACACAATGAGCTGTACTAAAAATGTTAGTAAATAAAATTAATAAAAGTATTAATAAAATAAAACTAACATTTATGATTTTGTTTTACTATGTTACTTGTGTAAAAGGGTCATGATGATGTACCCTAGTTTCAAAGGGTCTTAATAAAATTAAAATTTTTCATTATCCTAGTGTTTGATGCATTGACTTTATTGTTGACTGTTTCTATAATAAGTGAGAATGTGTGTATAAGTTTAGAATGAAATCTGTTCTGAATGGCAGAAATTCTCCTGGTACTATTCCACAATGGTTTAGCATACTGTGCATAAGAAAGATAGTTATTTTAGTTCACATGCAAACTTATCTGTAATTTTCCAAGTAAATCATAACAGTAGCAGCCTTAACTGAATTGTCTTACTTCTATTTGTCTCAAAACCTTTTAAAAAACAAAACAAAAAACTATTGGTCTCTGAGTGCTCCTATTAGAAGTACCAAGTCATGCAAGGAAGGTCAGTCCAGTGATTAGGATGCTAGGACTTTGGGAAACCTGGGTTCAAGTCCCTGCTCTACACAGATTTCCTGTGGGAGTTTAACTAAGGGCTAGCCTACACTAGAAGCACTGCAGTTGCATTGCTGTAGTACATCTCATGAGGACGTTCTATGCTGACAGCATAATAAATCCACCTGGTTGAGAGGTGGTAGCAGCTCGCCCACCGACACAGCCCTGTCCATACCCATGCTTGGATCAGTGTAACTTACGTTGCTTGGCAGGGTAGCTAATTCACAACCCTGAGCAACGTAAATTATACCAAGTAAATGGTAGTGTAGACCTGGCCTTAGGGAACCATGGCATAGAGACTATCTATAAAACAGGGATGACACTTCTGTACCTCACAGGTGTCTTTTAAAGATAAACACATTGAAGACTGTGAGGTGCTCAAATATTATCATAATGAAGGCCATATAAACATCTTAGATTGAAAAAAATTTATATTAGATACATTTTTAAATTTGAGACACAAAATCTATCCAAAAGTTTATTGCAAGTCTAGAA
This sequence comes from Lepidochelys kempii, assembly GCF_965140285.1. Classification (NCBI taxonomy): domain Eukaryota; kingdom Metazoa; phylum Chordata; order Testudines; family Cheloniidae; genus Lepidochelys; species Lepidochelys kempii. The sequence continues at coordinate 161,134,219 of NC_136382.1, forward strand.
ACTTCTTCACTCTCTGAAACTGGAGGTGTCAGAGAACCCACCGTACCTATTACAGTTGACAGTAATTTATGGCTGTGAAAGTAATAAAAATCCCCCTTCAAGTCTTTTAAAATCACATCTTCAATTTCAGCCCAGCCCTTCAGCACAGTTGTAATTTGAGATATAGTATACCCCTCACATTCCAGGTGAATTGAAGTTTTATGTGAATAGTTTCCATGCTTAATCTGCTTTGTCTAGTCTCACTGTTGATATTCCATCCCCTAACTAGAAATTTAATCAGGTACAAACATTTAACTATCAAACGATTTCAAGATACAGACAAATGCAGACTTTCCACATTTTCCAGTCCGGAAAAAATATTTTACTGCAAAAATAAATTAAAGTTTTTGATACAGTAAAGAAATGCAAAGTTAAATGTGACATTACCATGGAAGCCCTAGAGAAGTCTTTATGGGTGTAAAGGATCTTCTTTTAATTATGTTGGTGTCATGAGATTCTATGTACACTGGATTTATAGCTTGAATACACACAACTCTAAATGCGAAGAGGTTCATATAGCTGCATGTCCATCTTTCTGAAAGTATTGTTTTTTAAAGTCCACTCCTTGTTGGGACAAGTATGAGTAACAGGAAGATGACGGTACTGTGGGTACAGTTATATGCTCTTGATCTTAGACAAGACACTTACCAAAATTCTATTCAAATGCATCTGAGTGGTGAGCTTCCTATTTTGGGAATAGGAGTAAGAAGCATAGCACTAGCTGTGGCACCAGGTACTTTAGAAATATGCCCTGTACTTACATCCAATAAGAGTGCATTCATCTACTCTAGAGGTGCCAATGGCATAGAGGACTATTATGAAGTCCACATTAGAAGTGTGTTTGCAACCTCCTTGCCAATCTTAGATCAAGAAAAAAAGCACTGGAGGTCTATGTTGATTCTTGACAATCCTCGAGCAGTAATGACCTTTATTTCATAAATGTTATTTATGGGTAAAGATAAGAAAGCTCTCTTTGCTTTGAATGCATGCTTAACTAGGAATATAAATATTTTCTGATGCAAGCAAGTAGAACCTAAGTCTCATTCCATTAGGGCCAAAGCTTCCTTCCCTACCATTTCAACTGCATATGGGGTGACCATTGACAAAAGTTCTGAGAATAAAGGCAAGAGGCATCCAGGTACTAACAAACACAGCAAATATTTACGAGTGTTATGATTAATTGGTGCTCTACAATATTCAAGTCATTTTTATGTATTGCATATGCTGATTCTGTGTAAGACCTAATTATGATCAAAACTGTTTTCACTATTGTGTTGAGTTAGTCTGTTTTTATGGAAAACAATTTCCATCAATATTCTTTAGCGCAGCAGATCATGAGTAAACAGCTCTTATTTGGGCATGAAAGACAGAGAAAGACATACAACTATACCTGGGTATCTTTGTGTGTATTAGAAACATTTCACTTTCTATATGTGCCAATGTTTTCTAACCACGTAAGATTATAGGATATATTATGTGCAGCAAGACATATGCCCAGAAAGTAAACTTAATAGGGTAGAGGGCTGATTTACTTCCATTTTCAGCCTCAGGATGGACATGCCAGTCTATCATTGCATTCAGCATTTTTACATGCAGATTAGTCACTTTCCCAGCAGACAGTAAACTAGTGGATCAGACACTCAATAGCTCTGCTAGCCTGAGCACATTGTGCCCATGAGGGGCTCCTTCCTTTCTCCTCATGGGCACAGTGTGCTCCGGCTACCATTGCTCTCCATTCTGCCCCTCCTCCTGCTGTTTACTGTCTCTTTAAAGGAGCAGCGAACTTAACTTCTAGGAGTGTTCCAGGAGAGGGCTGGACACTACAGGGCAGATGGTTTGGGGGAAACTCAGGACTGGGGGATGGGGTCACACTGCAAAAAGTAACTGGATGATGGAAGCCAGTATGTGACCTACATGCTTGTAAGGCTGACTGTTTGGTGTCTGGGCTGTGAACCACAGCAGCATAGCATTTAAGGTATCCATAATTGCAGAGCAGGTGGTGAAAATTTCTTAGTGGTCTGGGTTGAACCCCAAAGCATCACAGACCCCCTCTCTAAACTTGAATAGAGGCTGTTAATCTTGTTTTTTTAAGCATATGGTTATGGAATTAATACTTTCTCTAGTCTCAAGAAAGATTGAGGGCCTCCCCTGTTGGCTTCATATTGCCCTTCCATACGACAGATGGGAGGGGTTAAACAGTTAGGTGTGAAACAACATTTAATATATAGGTTTCAGAGTAGCAGCTGTATTAGTCTGTATCCGCAAAAAGAAAAGGAGTACTTGTGGCAACTTAGAGACTAACTAATTTATTTAAGCATAAGCTTAAGTGAGCTGTAGCTCACAAAAGCTTATGCTCAAATAAATTGGTTAGTCTCTAAGGTGTCACAAGTACTCCTTTTCTTTTTACTTAATATATAAGAGCTGTTCAGGATTTTATCCCATGTGCTTCTTATCTAAGTAGCCTCTTTCCCTCAGAATGAAATCTATTATATGTCTTCAATGACTGAAATATAATTCAGATATTTTTCAGATCTTCATTATTATTTCTACAAAATATCTCAAATATTTTTAGTCAAACTGATAAAGTTAAATATTTAGCTTTTATAATAAAGTTACCTAACTCCTCAGATATTTAACAGTTCATTTTGCATAATTCCATGTAATTTCAAAGCTGTGTAAGAGATAGCATTACCTGTCTTACCAATTAGCATCTTTTCAGGTTACTATAACCACGAAATCTAAATTCAGAATGTGCATCCATAAAATTCCGGTCCAATTCCAGCCAAGAGACAATGTTAAAAGGCAAGTGACAAAGAAATTAGAAGTGTATTAATTTACAGACTGCATGAGAAAGATCATTTAAGAGGGCAAACAATTAGAACTGAGAAGCCAACAAAGCTTAAAAATAAGTTATAAAATATTTTACTTACTGCTGAAGAGGGATTCTGTCACGCAACTTTTTGATAATAAGCACTTAACATCTTCAAAGTGTTACACATGCAGTAATAATTAATGTTTAGTTCTGAAATGCCTAAAAAAATTATTGTAATCTTGTTGGGAATAGCCTTCTTAATCTATTCTTATGCTGCAAACTGAAAATTATCTGTTTATATAGGACTTAGCAAAAAAAGTGCTTTTACTCCCGCTTATAGGTGCGGCAAAAGTTAAAAACTATTACCAAAGAACAGCTGACATGATAAAAACTGGTCACAGGCAAGCAAGTCACACTAAAGGTTAGAAATAGCATACGGTCACTGTACTAGAGAATGACAGGTTTCAGAGTAACAGCCGTGTTAGTCTGTATTCGCAAAAAGAAAAGGAGTACTTGTGGCACCTTAGAGACTAACCAATTTATTTGAGCATAAGCTTTCGTGAGCGATGCATCCGATGAAGTGAGCTGTAGCTCACGAAAGCTTATGCTCAAATAAATTGGTTAGTCTCTAAGGTGCCACAAGTACTCCTTTTCTTTTTGTACTAGAGAATAGCAGCAGTTGCTAAACCAAATGAATGCTATTGATCAATTTGGAGATCTCTGTACTTTGTTATTTTTGCATTTTATTGAAATAACCACTAAATTTAATGTTCAACAATATTAACAACTCAGATGTCTGATTAATTCTACAACCTTATCACAGTTTTAAGGGTTTGGCGGAAAAGGAATGCATACTACTCAGACCTACAGTTAACATATGAGAAACATTACTGAGAGTCATTCAGCAGCCTCCTCATGGGAAAGGGTAACATTATGAGAACTGTTAAGTGTTTGCATATGTTGTTTTACCTTTGTTCTTTTATTGTCTTATTTCTCACCTTTTACACGTTAAGACTTTTGGGAGCTACTAATTTGACTGCCTTCTCTTTCTTCCTGGGGCCCTCTGGGCTCACCCCCTTCATTTCACTCTCTTTTGTTCCTGCTTCAGTGACTCCTGCTTCAGTGACGCTCCCACCAATCAAGGAGAGCTAGACATGCCATTCTCTGGGGAGAGAATTGTAAGGAGAGTGATCACTTTAGATAAGCTATTACCAACAGGAGAGTGTTGGTTTTAGGGTTTTTTTTGTTTGTTTGTTTGTTTTTTTGGGGGCGGGGGGGAGAAAACCTGGATTTGTGCTGGAAATGGCCCACCTTGATTATCATTCACATTGTAAGGAGAGTGATCACTTTACATAAGCTATTACCAGCTGGAGAGTGGGGTGGGGGGAGAGAAAACCTTTTGTAGTGATAATCACCCATTTTTTCATGGTTTGTGTGTATAAAAATGTCTTCTGTACTTTCCACAGTATGCATCCGATGAAGTGAGCTGTAGCTCACGAAAGCTTATGCTCAAATAAATTGGTTAGTCTCTAAGGTGCCACAAGTACTCCTTTTCCTCCTTCCCCCCCCCCCCCCCCCCGTCCAGGCTTCCAACTCACACTCAATCATCGAGGGAACAGAAGCATAACCTTGATATTGAACTCACATTTCTTGTATTATGTAGAGCTGGCTGAAATTTAAGGGGTTTATTCGCAGATTTTGCTACTTACACATTCACTTTCCTTCTGATTTAGAATGAAAGCAAATTTACCAAAAAAACAAAGATCCCCAAAAAATTTTATTTTAGAAACACTGAAATATGGTGCTCCTGAAACAAAACATGAAATTTATTTTGTGTCAGTTTCACAGCTGCTATTCAGGCTCCCAGGGCTGCTTGCTGGAACGAGGGGAGACTGCCAGCACCCAGAGTCCCAGCTCTATCTAGCCAGGGCTCCAGGAGTTGGCAGATTTTCTGCCTAGCTGAAGACTCTGAAACCTGCCTGTGTTTCGGCAAAAGTTTAATCGAATCTGTAGTAGATTCATCAAAACATCTCTCTACAATGAATCAGCGCTTTCTGAAAAAATGTTTTGCTGGAAAATTTCTGATCAGCTCTAGTATTAAGAGAGCTTAAAAAAGACCCACTCACACCTATTACATAAGTAATGGCTGCTACTATGCTACAACAAAAACTTTAGCGTTTAAGGTAGAAATTAACAGCTAGGGGAGGAGAGGCATACCTTCAAATACAATCACAGCTCATACAGTCTTTTAATTATCACATTGCAAAATGAAAAACCAAACTTAACTCTGCTCTCATAATCACATCAAACTACAGATAAGAAACCCGAGCATCTTATTCTCCATATAGAAATAACATTTTCATCCCATCCATCAGACAGTAGAAAGATTTCATATCATTCTCTTCATATACTCTCAAAGTCCCATTATACTGTCCATATTTTACACTTATTGTATAGGACCTCACTTTCCACCTGTCCATCCACCTCCAACCAGCTCCTAGTCACCCGCCTCAGTGTAACATCATCCAGAGTCAGGATAACCTAAAGGGGATGTAGAGGTGATTATTATCCATCTCACCCCAGATTCAGCCCACTAACCCCTCCAAAACCACATAAGCACATCCAACACACAGCAAAGCTGCACAGCCAGACCAGGAACACAATTTACAACTCCATCCCTCCCCCAGCCACACAACGTATGAAGCACAGACAACAAACCCACAGTACATACCACTTACCCAGTCTCGGGGAATCCTCAGAATGGAAGAATCTCAAGGAGGTAAAGGCAGAAATGCATGTGAAAAAAAAAGTTATCAGAGCCTCCCTAGACTAGGAACAGTAACTGCCCTCCTCCCACCTTTTTTTTTTTTTTTTTAAATACCACCACAGCAATTATATCTGCATGAGACAGACTCAAGGACAGGGCCCTTATCAACAGCAGAATGGCTGGCAAACCTGAAGGGGAGAAAGCTTGTGACAAAATGTTTGTGGCATCATTACAGAGGACCTCTCCCCCCCAAAAAATGCAGGGAGTTGGAAGCAGTATTTAAGGACTGAGAGATTGTTGCAGTGTCAAAGGACAGCGTGGCAGTGGCCAGGGAAAGCACTGCCATGTCCAAAAACAGCATAGAAAGAGGGAGATGCAGAGGCAACTCCTGGGGACAACACAAACCCGAAATGCCCTATTGCAGCATTTAACTATTAGGGCAGTCAGCAATACAGTAGTGCAAACCAGTCCCAGCCATATTATGAAGCCCCTGAACAATACAGGCTACAAGGAACAAGAGTACACACCTCCCTGGTGTAACCCCACAGCAGTACTCCCAGGCCATTTCCCTCTGAGACCCAAGCTGAGGGCACAGAGAACAATTTGGGGCAATTAGGACCCCAGCTCATTTGAGCCCTCAATTGCCCCTTGTAACTTCAAACCTCAGCATGCCACACCAGAAAGCCCACAAACCAGAAGAGGCTGAGCAAAGACACGCACTAGCCTGTAAATGTAACCCCCTTCCCACTTTGTGTTGTGCCCTGCCTTGCACTGTTGCACTTGACTGTTTCGTTTCACTGAGGATATAATGAAAGGGTTCTTTGTAGTTAGATAATAGATTGCTGTTTAATATATTGTGTCATAATTAAAAGCTGTTTTTCAGCTTTGTTTCAACTGAATGTTCACTTCTGCTTGTTACATAACAGATTAATAAAAACCTTTTAAAATGTCAAACATTCATATGGAGTTGATGACAGCTCATTTTACACAGAAAATTATGTTTGTACTAATTGATAGGGCTTTACAAACACATTCAGGCAAAGACACTTGGTGCAATAGGGAGTGCTGGCTCTGTTGCACTTCCACCACCCGTAAACTACACTGAACTGAACAAAAGACTTCAAACCCCCCTCCTCTCCAGGAGTTAATAGCTGGATGTACAGCTGCACAATTCAGGCCTGAGCCTCAAAATAAGAGCAACAGGCATCCCTGATAATACTGTCCCGGCTGTTTGCATTTTGTATTGGATGCTTTGCTGGTTGCTCAAATCACGGAGCAAGTCTCTGCACCTCAGCCTCCCACCCATCACTAAGGCTTTCTCCTTTATTATCACAAATATTGTGCAAAATACATGATGCTATAATCGCTGATGTGTTTTTCTGTTGCTTCCAACCTATTCAACAAATAGCACCAACTCCCTTTCAAACAATGCAAAACTTTAGTCTACAAGTCCAATCAGTCCTACTTCTTGTTCAGCCATTCACTCAGACAAATATGTTTGTTTACATTTCCAGAAGATAATGCTGCCTGCTACTTACTAACAATGTCACCTGAAAGTGAGAACAGGAGTTTGCATGGCACTGTTGTAGCCAGCATCGCATGATATTTACATGCCAGATGCACTAAAGATTCATATGTTCCTTGATGCTTCAACCACCATTCCAGAGTACGTGTCCATGCTGATGACAGGTTCTGCTCGATAACAATCCAAAGCAGTGCGGAGCAATGTATGTTCATTTTCATCATCTGAGTCAGATGCCACCAACAGAAGGTTGATTTTCTTTTTTGGTGATTTGGGTTCTGCAGTTTCCGCATCATAGTGTTGCTCTTTTAAGACTTCTGAAAGCATGCTTCACCTCATCCCTCTTAGATTTTGGAAGGCACTTCAGATTCTTAAGTCTTCGTTCGAGTGCTGTAGCTAACTTTAGAAATTTCACTGCAAATTTGACAAAATGCAAAGAAGATACCAATGTGAAAGTGTTCTTAAAATGAACAACATGCTGGGTCATCAACTGAGACTGCTATAACATGAAATATATGGCAGAATGTGGGTAAAACAGAGCAGGAGACATCCAATTGTTCCCCAAGGAGTTCAGTCACAAATTTACTTAATGCATTATTTTTTTAATGAGGATGGAAGCACGTCCTCTGGAACAACGGCCGAAGCATGAAGAGGCATATGAATCTTTAGCACATCTGACATGTAAATATCTTGTGACACCAGCTACAACAGTGCCATGTGAACGCCTGTTCTCACTTTCAGGTGCATTGTAATTAAGAAGTGGGCAGAATTATTTCCCATAAACAAACTTGTTTCTCTTAGCGATTGGCTGAATGAGAAGTAGGACTGAGTGGACTTGTAGATGTAAAGTTTTACATTGTTTTGTTTTTTAGTTCAGATACATAACCAAAAAAACTACATTTGTAAGTTGCACTTTCATGATAAAGAGATTGCACTACAATACTTGTATGAGGTGAACTGAAAAATACCATTTACTGAGTTTACAAATATTTGCACTGTAAAAATGATAATCAAAAATAATACAAAGTGAGCACTGTACACTTTTTATTCTGTGTTATAACTGAAATCAATTATTTTTGAAAATGTAGAAAAACATCCAAAAATATTTAATAAATTTCAATTGTTTAACAGTGCAATTAATCATGATTTTTTTTAGTTAATTGCGTGAGTTAATTGCGATTAATTGACAGCCCTAATTTAAAGTGAAGCATGTGTATGAGTACTGTAGTCCCATTGACAGCCCAGGTGCTTAGAGTGTTAGCATTTGCTGGCCTAGTGCTTGTAGGAGTATTTTTGCCATGACTAAAGATGTTAACCTGCTTTACAACTTGTATGTAGAACAGCAGCGCAGTGTTTAAGAGAAATATGACATATACCCAAAGGCTAATATAAGATTCCCCCCGCCAAGAGTCCAGGAACAATAGGAATCCTAGCACCCTTTCCCTTCCTCTTCTCAGCAGAGAAAGGAAGGGAGAACAGCTTGTTCTTTCCATCAGGACATCATCCTTTAACAGTGCCCCCACTCCAGCTTTCATATTTGCTCCTAAGTAGCAAGCGCATGAAGTTTTTCAAGCACTGCTTTTACACGAGAAGGATGTCATGAGAAACTATTACACAAGAGCAGAGATACGATGTGTCCCAAAATGAAGTAGCTTGCCAAATTGTACACAATTTCTAATTCCTTCATGCAGCCTCTCAACCACATTGTGTCCTAGAATATAAACTGGTGGGAAAGGAGAGCAACATTTCAAAACATAACCAGCATCCAAAAGCATGTTCAAGTTTCATCAGATTTCAGAACTATCCACTTTAATATGAATATGAAAAAGACTAAATCCTTAATGTAAACACATATTTAGGAATGAATGCAAAGATCATGCCATTTCTTATGAGAGGCTTTTTAGATAAGGGACAGAAGAAAGAACCAAGGCTATTCATTTAGCACTGGTTTAAATAGAATAATAATTGCTGTGTCCTACCTCAGACCCAGGTGATTGTCAGGTAAGTTTCCCCCCCTCCCCATCACCTGACAACCACTAAGTATTCAGTACTTTGCACATACACACTAGAGGCCCCCATCACTCCCATCAGTGACTAACTTGATGCTAGAATCACTGCAAAGATAGAAATATTACTTTTCCTACAGTGAGTTTTCCTACAGCAGTGGCAGCCCCAATTAAAGTATCAGAGGCATTGCTAATGTCTTCCTGAGCTAGAATTTCAACCTGTTTGGGAAGAGGGATACAAAAGGAGGAGATTAGGCAAGCGATGGGAAAATCTTATCAATGGGATACCATCCACAGAAAATCTGTCTCAGAAGTACTTCTAAATCCCTAACAAACCGAAGCACCCTAATGTTATTACTGTTGTTGAGATAGGGGAGAAAGGGAGAAGAGATCGGATAAGCCCAAGGCCACCCCTATTGCTACCCCAAGAGGCACTTGCACCTACACATGAAACAGATACTCCAGCACACACACAGTGAGGGAGCCATGAAGCCAACACAATACCACATATGCCGGTTTCAAGACACATCCACACACGTTGCTGACACGCCGTTGCTACCAGAAACACCAGGGGTTGTGTCCCGGGGACAGCGCCGGGGGACGCTCTCAAACCCATCTCGGAGCCGAACTCGCTGTCCCGGGGCTGGGCTGCCCGGCCACGGCACCGCCGCCCCCCAGACCGGCTGCCCCGACCAGGGCGGCGCAGGGACCGGAGCGGGGCACATCCCACAGCCGGGCAGCGAGTCACGCGCGGCGGAATAAAACTCCCCCCGCCCCCGCCCCGAAACAGCAGCTGGCCCCCGCCGGGGGACCGGGCGGCTCGGTGAGGCCTACGCCGGGCAGGGCTCAGGGCCAGGGGCCAGCCCGAGCCCGACCCGCCGCGGGGCAGCCGGCTCGGGCAGCCCTGGCCCCACCACGCCGGGGAGGCGAGGGCAGCCCCGCGAGACACCCGGCCGCGAGAGAAGCCCCCAGGGTGGGAGTGCGGGGGTGACCCCCCCCCCCCCCACGCCGGGCAATGCAGCGGGGGGGGGCGTCTCGCTCTCAGCCCCGCAGGGCGGACCGGGGAGGGGTGCACCTGGCTTCTGCCCGGTGAAGGGGGGGGGCGGGGTTCTCCTTTCTCTCTCTTACCCCCGCCCCACTCCGTTGTTGTCTCTGTGCCGCAGGAAGCGTGTGAACGGCCCCGCGAGCGTCCCCAGCGCGGCGCAGTTACCATGGGACGGGCGCCCGCTCTCTCTCCGGAAGCCACCGCCGGGAAGGGGCAGGGAGAGATGCGCGGCGAGCCGCCATCTTGAGTGTGGCGCGGCGGGGGCCTCTCGGCCCCGGGCTCTGGCGGGCGCGAAGGGGTTTGGTGGCGCAGCCCGCCCGCCGGTCCTGCTCGGGGAAGGGGCCGCAGAGCCGCTCCGAGGGCCCAGCAGCGCTGACTCACAGGCCCTGAGCTCCAGGCGCCCTGGCCGGGGCGGGGGGGGGATGAGGAGCCGAAGGCCGCCAGGCTGCAGCAAAGGGCCATTGGCTTATGCTCATGCTCAAATAAATCGGTTAGTCTCTAAGGTGCCACAAGTCCTCCTTTTCTTTCTGCGAATACAGACTAACAGGGCTGCTGCTCTGAAACATGTCAAGCACTAATTCATTTGAATGAGAGGGCAGAAACAGCTCAATCTGCATTTTAGCAAACACAAGCTGGAGAGAAGCCACCCCACAGAATTTTCTTCTGCTCCAGCCTCTGTCCTTACAGCTTGAATGAACTTTCCTTTGGAGGGTAATCTTCAGAAGGATCCATTTCGAAGGTTCACTGGACTATAAAAGAAAAAGGGCAAAGAGTCCCATGTTATCTTTTCACCTAAGATGACAAAGAAACTGAACACTTTAGTCTTTGAGGCGAGATCTTGACCATAGGGGCAGTCAGCTATCTTGCTGTAAGAAGTTTGTGGTAAAAATCTTACCTGATACCCAGACAATACTTGTTAAAGTTTTAGCATCAGAAAATGTATTTTTACTCGTTTATAACCCTTTCTAACTTAATTCCGTCTACATGGTATCAGTTAAAATCATATCTCCTTTGGTTAATAAGCTTGCTTTACTTTTTTCTGAATGACTCCAGTGCTGTGTTTGAATGATAAGAACAGCCATACTGGGTCAGATCAAAGGTACATCAAGCCCAGTATCCTGTCATCTTATAGTGGCCAATGGCAGGTGCCCCAAAGGGAATGAACAGACAGGGTATCATCAAGTGATCCATGCCCTGTCACCCAATCCCAGCTTCTGGCAAACAGAGGCTAGGGACATCATTTCTGCCCATCTTGGCTGATAGCCATTGATGGACCTATCTTCCCTGAATCTGTCCAGCTCCCTTTTGAACCCTGTTATAGTATTGGCCTTCACAACACCCTCTGGCAAGGAGTTCCAGAAGTTGACAGTGCGTTGTGTGAAAAAATACTTTCTTGTGTTTTAAACCTGCTATCTTTCATTTGGTGGCCCCTTGTTCTTGTATTATGAGAAGGAGTAAATAACACTTCCTTATTTACTTTATACCACTCATGATTTTATAGACCTCTATCATATCCCCCCTTAGTCACCTCTTTTCCAAGCTGAAAAGTCCTACTCTTATTAATCTCTCCTCATACAAAAGCTGTTCTATACCCCTAATGATTTTTGTTGCCCTTTTCTGACCCTTTTCCAATTCCAATATATCTTTTTTGATGTGAGGCCACTTAAAATGATAAAGCTGGGCATTTTGTCTCTTCAGAGGACCAAATAAACTATTATTCCTCTGCATGGTCCAAGAAAGGGCTGGAAACTGCAAACCACACAGTTTTGTGAAAATGAAAGACTGGGGCACGTTGTGGTCCTCTTGCCAGGTGTAACGAAAGCTGGTGGATACTGGAGTGTGGCTGGAGTGTAACAAGGAGTCTGCCAGAATCAGAGTTGCTAAACCACAGCTGGTTAACACAGAGACACTCAGTGCTTGCTTGTCTACTGGTGTTCAGGCTGTGAGCTACAGCAGCAGAGCATTTATGGCACCCAGGGCTACAGGCAGTAACACAATCACTTACTGGGGTGGATTGCACCCCACAATGTGACTATACATATCCCTGCAAGGAGAGTCTCCAGAAACAAGAGTTTTTTTTATCAGAGTTCTTTAATTGTTAGTTTCCCCAAGAGCTCTTCCTTCTTGATTGCTTTTTGAGTTTGGGCACTAGAGGAGAAGGAGATTAGGATTATCTGAAGGACAGCAGGGTAGTCCGCTGGTTAGAAGAGGTAAGGAAGCCGGACTCTCAAGTTCATTTACTCTGATCATAGGGAAGTCAACTAAACTCTTTTTGCTTCTGTTTCCCAAACAGTAAAATGGGGCCTCATAGAAATCCTGTGAGGATTAATACATTCAACACAGGTTTGCAAGGCTCTTTGAGATCCCTCAATGAAGGGTGCTACATATAGTATTGGTGATCTCTCCCACTGCCTCCCAGCCACCCCCTCCTGGCCTGGGGTCACCCAACAGGCAGCCTGCCTCACTTCCAAGGGACTTTTTAACAAATTCCACACCCTTTTTTCCACTCACGACATCCCTTCTTGGGTCTGTGTTTATTCAGATAAAATATACTCAAATAAAATTCAAATAGCTGAAACACAATCCATTCATTTTATCTTCTTGTCAGATCACTCCCCAGCCTTTCCCACCTGTAGCCTCGGCCCCACATCCCAGGACTCTCTGCTGGAGCCTGATCACTCTTAGCGGTCTCTGATCATTATACTCCCAGGCCTTCCCTGCTTTAGTAGGCTACTCCCAGACCCTACTTGGCTGAGTTCAGCTTCCTGGCCCAAACCCAGTCAGGGTTTCCCACTGGAGCCTCCTACTCACTAGGTTCTAGCCTCAAAACTTCATTGACATCAGGATCTTTGCAACAGGAGCCTTTCTCTTTCTTTACGATTTCCTGCTGATCGATATAGGAAACCACCTGATCCAACCCAGGTGAGCCTTTTGAGTAATCAGGGTTGGCTAGCCCCAGTACCTCCAGCCTTTAAGAGTTGAGCTACCCTGTTACAGTGTTGTTCAACAGTACTGTTGACTTTGCTGATGGTGTTTCTCTTCTTTGCACTCACTGACATACTACGCTGATCAGTTATTTCAAGACTGCATGTGCCTGAGATAATTCAGTCTGGGTAACAAGTTTTTCATAGTGCTCACACTTACCGTAAAGATAGCAGATACCACTGGATATGTGTCGCCATGTCAATTTACAAAGAACAGTGGACTTTGAGGGGCTTTAGACATTTCAAGTGAAATGGGAAGAGGGGTGTGGGGCTGTGTTCTTTAATGGCTTTTGGAGGCTGGTAATCGGGTAGTTATTCTAACTAAAGGGTCTCTTTAGTTAGACAGCATCCCAGCAACACTAGGAAGGACAGCAACATTTACAGAAGTAATAATACTAGTTTCTAAACCAAGATAGTGTAAGTAGGACACCTAGGAGTACACTTTTTTAGACTTGTTTCATGGATCTAAACTGGTGATTTATGGGCTTAAATGGGTGAATAAACTAGAAGAAACCATTGCTATAATTTTCTGCAATAGACACTCAAGTGCAGTGCAGTCCAAACTACATCTATCAAAAAGTAAGGCATGCAAGACATGGTTTGTATGCTGAGCACGTAATTGACATTTTCTGTCATTTAATCTTAGGAGCAATTGCTGTAACCAGATGCCACAGTTCAGTCAGTTATTGGTTATATTCATGTAATTGTCTGACAGCTATACAAACAAAGATCTGGAAAAAGGTTTCTTTAGATTCTGGACTGCAAGTCTGAAACAAGAGCTGAATTTTCCTTGGCCAAAAGGCCAGTGTAAATCCAAAAATATTGTCAATTTATATTTTGAGATGCTGGAAAGAGAGATGGTGCAATTATGCAGCCCATAGAATACACAGAAGTGGATACGGTTTTCTTTAACTCTGTAAAGAACAAGTATTTCTGAGATACATGTTAGAGATAAACAGACATTTATAGCTATGTGTGGAATTAAAGTGGGGAATTAGAGTCACATAAACCGAAGTTATACCACATCTGGTATTAAAATTGCTGTTTTCAGTTTAAAGGTATTTGAAAAGTACGGCTCAGTTTTTAAAAGAAAATATCTCAGGGGCAGGGAGGGCTCTGCACTGGGAACAGTAGGGAGCTGTTAGAGGAGTTGTTGCAAGGGGGAGAGAAATAGGCTGGGTTCCCATGACCACTCCACCAACAACCATGCTGGAATGGTTCATGGCCTCAGTGGTCTAACCTTTTGGGGAGTCCACATGGGACAGGAACTACTCCATCCTAGGGGGATGAGGAAACAGCAGGAAGAGAGAGACCCATACTGGGCTCCACCCAGTCACCCCTCTTGGCCATTGTACATGGCTCCTGCAGCCCATCCCTCCAATTGGGGCACCACATGGGGTGAATACCCCCACACTCCTGGAAGGGGGAAGAAAGAGAGACAGATCAGTCTCCCGCATCCACCTCTGGACCCAGTACACCGTCTCTGGGCTAACAGCCTTCTCTTGCTGTCTTCTAATGTGAGTACTGTAGCTAAACTTGTTCTGCAATACTGAAGATTCAGTGTACATTATGTGGGGGTTGTCTCATTGCACAGAATAGAATTTGTTTTAAAACTTTCTTTAATTAAAAAATACATAAAATTACACACAAAAACTACACTAAAAGAACATGACTTAGATTGCAAAGTCAAACACTAAACGTTAAACAATGCCAGATTTGCAGTTGTCCATGCAACCTTAGTTCAGCCTCCTTGTACATATGCCTTATGACAAAGTCTTTAATTACATGGTCACATACTGTTTTTTCCATAGGACCCCTCCTTCATTCAGTGCACACAATGGACACACAAGAGGGCAGACCTAAGGTTGCACGGACCTCTAAATCAGACTACATTTCCCAGACCTGAAGAAGAGCTCAGTGCAAGCTCAAAAGCGTGTCTCTTGCTCACCAACAGAAATTGGTCCCATAAACAGTATTGCCTCACCCACCTCTCTAATATCCATAAATCTGGCATTTCCAAATTCAGTGCTTGACTTTATAACAAAGTTATTTTGACATTTTTTCTATGTTATATATTAGTAGACGGTATGCAGTGTTGTTGTAGCCATGTCATTCCCAGCATATTAGAGAGACAAGGTGGGTGAGGTAATATCTTTTATTGGGCCAGCTTCTGTTGGTGAGAGAGACATGCTTCTGAGCTACACAGAGTTCTTCTTCAGGTCTGGAAAAGGTACTAAAGCCATGTCTACCCTAGCGAGCTTACAGTGGCACAACTGTGATGCAACTGCGCTGCTGTAAGATCACTTGTGTAGCCACTCTATGCTGATGGGAGAGAGCTTCTCCTGTTGATATAGCGCTGTGCACACTACCACTTATGCCAGCAAAATTTATGTCACTCAAGGGTATGAAAAAACCATAAGTTTTGCTGACATAAGTGGTAGTGGAAACACAATCCAAGAGTGGCATGCTAAACTATCTGTTCCATCTTGTAATTAGCTGTAAGTAGTTAGCACATATTCATCACATATTCAGACGTCAAGAATTATAACATTCAAAAACCAGTCGGAGAACACTTCAACCTCCCTGAACACTCAATTACAGACCTAAAAGTTGCAATTATTCAACAAAAAAACTTCAAAAACAGACTCCAATGAGAAACAGCAGAACTGGAAACTGGACACTATTAAATTAGGCTTGAATAAAGACTGGGAGTGGATGAGTCATTACATAAACTAAAAACTGTTTCCCCATGCTAATTTTCTCCCTACTGTTACTCACACCTTCTTGTCAACTGTTTGAAATGAGCCATCCTGCTTATCACTATAAAAGTTTCTTTTTCTCCTGCTGATAATAGCCCACCTTAATCGATTGGTCTTATTAAGAGTTGGTATAGCAACCCCCATTTTTTCATGTTCACTGTATATATATAATCTAATAACTGTATTTTCCACTGCATGCATCTGATGAAGTGGGCTTTAGCCCATGAAAGCTTATGGTCAAATAAATTTGTTAGTCTCTAAGGTGCCACAAGTACTCCTCATTCTTTCTGCTGATACAGTCTAACACGGCTACCACTCTGAAACTTGTCACATATTCTAAGGGACCATTCAATGTGAAGTGGCCCAATAATATATGACTACAGAGGCGTTAATCATAGAATCACAGAATATCAGGGTTGGGAGGGACCTCAGGAGGTCCTCTAGTCCAACCCCCTGCTCAAAGCAGGACCAATCCCCAACTAAATCATCCCAGCCAGGGCTTTGTCAAGCCTGACCTTAAAAACTTCTATGGAAGGAGATTCCACCACCTCCCTAGGTAACGCATTCCAGTGTTTCACCACCCTCCGAATGAAAAAGTTTTTCCTAATATCCAACCTAAACCTCCCCCACTGCAACTTGAGACCATTACTCCTTGTTCTGTCATCTGCTACCACTGAGAATGGTCTAGATCCATTCTCTTTGGAACCCCCTTTCAAGTAGTTGAAAGCAGCTATCAAATCCCCCCTCATTCTTCTCTTCCGCAGACAAAACAATCCCAGTTCCCTCAGCCTCTCCTCATAAGTCATGTGTTCCAGTCCCCAATCATTTGTGTTGCCCTCCGCTGGAAGTTTTCCAATTTTTCCACATCCTTCTTGTAGTGTGGGGCCCAAAACTGGACACAGTACTCCAGATGAGGCCTCACCAATGTTGAATAGAGGGGAACGATCATGTCCCTCAATCTGCAGGCAATGCTCCTACTTAAACATCCCAAAATGCCATTGGCCTTCTTGGCAACAAGGACACACTGTTGACTCATATCCAGCTTCTCGTCCACTGTAACCGCTAGGTCCTTTTCTGCAGAACTGCTGCCGAGCCATTCGGTCCCTAGTCTGTTGGTGCATGGGATTCTTCCATCCTAAATGCAGAACTCGGCACTTGTCCTTGTTGAACCTCATCAGATTTCTTTTGGCCCAATCCTCTAATTTGTCTAGGTCCTTCTGTATCCTATCCCTCCCCTCCAGCGTATCTACCTCTCCTCCCAGTTTCGTATCATCTGCAAACTTGCTGAGGATGCAATCCACGCCATCCTCCGGATCATTAATGAAGATATTGAACAAAACTGGCCTGATGACCGACCCTTGGGGCACTCCACTTGATACCGGCTGCCAACTAGACATGGAGCCATTGATCACTACCCATTGAGACCGACAATCTAGCCAGCTTTCTATCCACCTTCACCTAATGGGCCACTTCACCTTGAATGATCCCTTAGAATATACACGATCTGTTCCATCTTGTGTTTTAGCAGTGGGCATGGCTACACTAGAGAGTTTACAGTATCATGCAGCTGCACCGCAGTAAGCTCTCTGTAGCCGCTCTAAACCAATGGGAGAGAGCTCTCCCATCGGCTTAATTAATCCACTGCCAATGAGTGGCAGTAGCTATGTCGGCTGGAGAAGCTCTCCCACCAACATAGTGCTGTCCACACTGGTGCTTAGGTCAGTGTAACATATGTCACTCAGGGGTTGGTTTATTCAAACCCCTGAGCAATATAAATTATGCCGACATAACTGTAGTGTAGACATAGCATCAGTATTTTTCCCAGACTTGAAAAATTGCTCTGTGTAGCTCGAAAGCTTGTCTTTCTCACCATCAGAAGTTGGTCCAATAAAATATATTAACTCACCCACCTTGTCTCATATATTCATAGAGTTTAATGCCAAAAGGAACCATCAGATCATCTAGCCTGACCTTCTGTACAAAACAGGGTGTTAAATTTCACCCTGTTGCACCTGTTGTTGAGCCCAGTAACTTGTGTTTGACATAGTAGTCATTAAGTTAATCACATAAGACTTTGAATACACCCAGGAAGTAGAATTGCTGCAGAAGAAGGTTACATTTTAATGCAGTTACTTTTTGGGTGGAGCTACACTTGAAGAGTGTGGAAGTAAATTAGAAAAAGCAAGTGAATTTAGAAAACCATTAATTTGAGGTGAATAAGGAGAATTCCAGTTCTGTCTGGTTCTACAGAAACTTTGCCCACCAAAGCTCCTCAGAAGGATAACCAGTTACGTCATAGGAACAATATTTCATTGGCTAATTACAGCCAGAGGGTGGGATGCTGTTACTCTCAGATCTTCCTAGATGTCTCCAGCTTTTCTTATAGATTGGAGTCTGTTTCCCCATACCTATCACAATCATTTTAATAGATTTTGTAATTCTCATTGCCCTTTCACTAAATTCAATGAAGTGTATCTAGTGAATATAACTTGGGCTTCAGTGTCTTTCTTTTGCTAACTCTTTGTGGCAGAACACGTCACATTTTTGGAAATTTAAACAGGTCTGTTAAGAAATATCTATCTCCTATCAGACAGTGCCATCTAGTGACTAGATGTAGAAACTGAGATACATATATTGTAATTAATGGAAATTTTTGGCAGATAAATAAGTAGTTTCAGGATAAATAAGTAACATTTTGGAAATTAATGAGTTTTACTAATTGAGTTTATCATTGTAAGGTAATAGCATTTTGGCAGATGCAAAAATGTTATGCTTGTGCATACAGTATATTGCTCGTATTGGGATTGTCAATGGGGAGTAACATTTACTTTTTTAGATTTTTATGGCACTAATTTCTGACACTGACACTTTGCAATATTTGAAATCAATTCTACTAATGTATCAAATGTGTACGTCAATAATTTGCTTCTGGATTCACCATTATCAGTAGTTAAGCAACCTTTTCCATAGCAGTGGCAACAATCACTAAAGAAACCCACCACGTCAAGCCTGTCACCAAACTTCACCTGAAGCCCCTGAAAAGATTGGGGTCATCAAGGTCAAAGGCTCAACCCAAGGCTTTATTGCACATATAGGCCCTAAACTATTCTAGAAGAAGTTGATTATAAATGTTAAGGTCTTCAAAATGATCTCATTTCATCTGGCCATGCTCTGCCAGTCCCTCCTTCTGTGCTACTTCTGTTGTTGTGCTACACCTCAGGCTGCCCTTTTATGCCTGACACAGAATGCTACCATTCTCTCTTCATTCAAATCCCTCCAAAACATACAATTATTCCTCCATTCCCACCCCATGCTAGCACACCTAACTTGTATGTGCTGCTACACACACAATACTTTTATCTTCCCACTCCAATAAAATTCCACTGGTGATCCAAGGGAATGGTGTTGTTCTGCTTATCTATTTAGATGCTGATCTCCATAGGTAGGGACCATGTCTTCCTGTGGCTTTTATGGCACCACACATGGAATAAGAATTTAACAAATATGTATTATGTATTTAAAAGCGACAATAAAGGGACATTATTTATCCTATACCTTATGGTTGCATTCAGCATTAATCAATGGGAAAAGATGTTCCCCCTTTAGGCCCAAAGCTATTTCTGCTCTTTTCCCCTTTATTTCTTCCCCATGTTCCTTTCTTGTTTCTCTCTGCACCTTAGCTGAATCTGTGTCTACACTACCACTTACGTCGCTCGGGGATATGAATAAGCCACCCTCTGAGCGACGTAAGTTACACCACCTAAGCGCCGGTGTGGGCAGCACTATGTCAGCGGGAGAGCTTCTCCTGCAGACACAGCGACTGCTGCTCATTGGGGGTGGATTAATTAAGTTGACAAGAGAGAGCTCTCCCTTCAGCTTAGAGGGGCTACACTTGAGAGCTTTTAGCGGCACAGCTGCATCAGCACAGCCATTGTGCTGCTGTAGTGCTTCAGTGTAGCCACTCACTGCAGAGATGGGAGGGGTCGTCCCATTGCTGTAGTTAATCCACCTCCCCACAAGTCAGTAGCTACGTTGACAGAAGAATTCTCCTGCTGACCTAGTGCTGTCTGCACAGGGTGGAGGGGGGAAGGAGGTTAGGTCAGCTTAACTACGTCGCTCAGCAACTCCCAGCTCCTGTCCCCATCCCCAGTTCTATTTCATCCACTAAATGACCAGCAATGAAATAGTTCATGCTTCCATTAAAGTGTCCTTGGTGGACCTTAGCATTAACACTTCATCAAGATTACTTGGTGGGGAGAATCTAAAGATGTTCATACCTCCCAGCCTCATTGTTTCAAGCTGCTGCAGACTCAGGAAGACAATACTACTTTGTTTACCCATGGTTATATGTAGAAAGAAGGTTCTCTCTCTGACCATAAGTCCTAGTAACTTCTTTTTTGTTTTAATTAAATCTTAAATTCCAAACGTTATATGGGTCCCATGTAGCCTGCAAACCAAGCGTTTGACACTGCTGGCACAGAGGGAGAGTCCCTACCCTGAAGAGTTTGTAACCTTGATTAAGATGCAAAACATGAATGTATTAAATAAATGAAGAGAAAGAGAGGATGAGGGTAAAAGTGAAAGGAACTCTTGGTTCCATCAGTAGCTTTGTGAACAATTAGATCATATCAATGAGAAAAAAAGTAATTATAAGAAATAAACAAAAACCAAAATAGATTTCACTAATGGCTGCTGGCCCCCTGCCTAGCCGTGGAAGAAAGTCATTATCTTTTGAGTTACTCTGGTTAAAAAAACATAGACTACAAGGTGCACAGCTACTCTCATTCCAGTGGGAAATTTAATTTAATTAGTGTCTAATTTCAAATCACACTTCTGGCAGCTGTGTTTATTCACATTCTTTAAAGCCAGAAATTAGCATGCATTGAAGTTACCATCAAAGCTCATTTATCCGTATGTCTACATCCTGCCGGCTTGTAGCAATCTGGGCTTGTGTGTTTATTTAGCACTTTATTAAAGTTACAGTAAATAAGATTTCAGTATATATACTGGATTTGTCACAGTATTTAGTATGGACTTGTTACACTGTCATGTTACAGCCTTCATTGGAAGTTTGATCAGAGAAATAATGTTCATTATGGTAGATGGGATATTAATATGGTGGCAGACTGGCCGCAAGAATATGCTTGGATCTTGATAACAGCATGCTCTCTCTCACCCCTCCCCCCCTGCTCTCTCATTAACAGTAAAAGCTCTACTTGACCTTTCACTCCTAAAGCTACTGAAAACTTTATGAAACTGTAAGTTGATCATGTTGTTGGTCTTTTTAACTGCTTATAGGATTAGAAGACAGAGGTGCTCTGTAACGAACTCAGCAATCCCTGCCATAGCTGCTTGGTCTATATGCCAGCACTTACAGAGGCTCTATCTGATGAAACAAGGAAGTGTGACAGACAAAGAATTGATATATATATTAATCTATGAATACTGATATGGAATAATGGTTTGAACATTGTAAATTACCTAGTCAGTCAGATAAAATTATTGTATAACTATGATGGGTTATTAGAATTACCTGTATGGATCTAACTTAATAGGGGGTAGTGGGAAAAGCAAACAAGAAAGCAACACAATATATTTAGATAAGAACACACCAGCGCACATTTTAAACTCTGTGACAAACTATCTGTCTCCATCAAGTTGCAAGCCTTTTTTTTGCCAAAGCTAGGAGCCTGGAAATCAAATACACACTAAACAGTTAAAAAAGCACTTCTCAAGGGAAGACAGGACTTGTCAGCAGCTGTTTAGGAAGACAGGTGGAGAGAGAAAGATGCTGTAGAGGGAACCTAAAGAAGTGTTCCTTCCCAGATACAGGGAATGGTAAGACTTAGGGAAAAGCCAGAAACGCTTTCAGTATATTTGTTGTGTTAAGACCCATTTTCTCTTAAATTCTTTTGTTCAAATTTAATAATACTTTGCTTTAAGGAGTCTGTCCACTCCCAGTCACTGCTGTCATTGCTCATGGAGTGAACAAAACTGCAGAGACTGAGCCTAAATCAGATCTGCTGAGGTCTGGTTAGTGGCTGGGGACTGCAGCCAAGGCCCAGTCTCGGGGTGGGAATCATAGAATATCAGGGTTGGAAGGGACCTCAGAAGGTCATCTAGTCCAACCCCCTGCTCAAAGCAGGACCAATTCCCAGTTAAATCATCCCAGCCAGGGCTTTGTCAAGCCTGACCTTAAAAACCTCTAAGGAAGGAGATTCTACCACCTCCCTAGGTAACGCATTCCAGTGTTTCACCACCCTCTTAGTGAAAAAGTTTTTCCTAATATCCAATCTAAACCTCCCCCACTGCAACTTGAGACCATTACTCCTCGTTCTGTCATCTGCTACCATTGAGAACAGTCTAGAGCCATCCTCTTTGGAACCCCCTTTCAGGTAGTTGAAAGCAGCTATCAAATCCCCCCTCATTCTTCTCTTCTGCAGGCTAAACAATCCCAGCTCCCTCAGCCTCTCCTCATAACTCATGTGTTCCAGTCCCCTAATCATTTTTGTTGCCCTTCGCTGGACTCTCTCCAATTTATCCACATCCTTCTTGAAGCGTGGGGCCCAAAACTGGACACAGGGAGAATTGCATGACTCCACTCAAAGCCAGGTGACAGCTGGAGGCTTAAAAGCATGGAGGAGATGCACTTGACAAGACCAGAGGTCAGGGATGCAGTTTGCCTGGGAACTGTGACAGACAGCATAAGCTGTATTAGGCTAGCAGGGTTAGGGAGAAATACAGCTTTCTGTCTGCTGTTTACAGTAATCTTTACTGAGGTAGTGAAGAACTCCCCCATAGCTTCATTACAGCTGAGCCCTGTCTCTTCTTTTACACAAGGGATGCTCCAGGCTCAAATAGGAACACCAAAGCCAGTTCTCCTTGAACCTTGAGGAAGTCCCAGTTTGGGTCTACATCTGAAAATAACTGTTCTGGCCAGGACTGGAACTAATGGAGGAACATGAGGGTGTCCAACAACTCAATCCCAAATATGTATCTATAGGGGGATGGGACAAGGAGGCATCACACCCTCCACATTATAAAGTTTGTTGACACATCAGTGACTGTGTTGGTACACAGAGAAATCCTCCACAGGGAAACAAAATCAGTTACCAGTATTGTGCATTCCCGATTTTTGTATAGATTTATATGTGTTGTATTGTCCAGAACCACTGTCCTACAAACAAGGCTCAGGATCCTGTGTTTATTTGTGGCCTGCTTCTTTCCGCATAGTAGGCCCCTGTTGACACACAAACTTTCCAGTGGCGAGAGGGGGGGAAATGAAGATGTTCTGTGTTATCAAGAGTCTTATAAAGGGGATGGGTAGAGGAGAGGAAATCAGAACTTTTACAGATGAAATCTGCATCTGACCCACTAACCTCCTGTCTCACCACCCTCAGCACCTTGTTTAACTTGCAATCGTGGATTAAGCTCTTACTCTCTGTAACACACTGCTGGGGATATGCAGAACTGTAAGCCACTGTGTTACCTCTTTGCCTCAGCAAGAATGAGTTTTCCTGGCAACTAAAGTGTGTGTCAGCTCCCTGCCACATCAGCCTGTCTTCCACAACATCAAACTCCTCAAGGCTCTACCAGCCCAGACCTTGCCTAGCAGGTAACAGTCAGTGAACTTCAGCCCCCCAAGCTCTTCAGAGATGTTTCTCTGCAAATGCACAGACCCTACCACTGTTCATTCACAGAAGAGATTGTTTGTTGCTTTGTTAAAGAGTCAGTACGTCACAGTTTAGTAATTTAACTGAGGTAAATGCTCCTTTCCCTTCAAACACAGCATTGACTTGGTATATAGTAAAAGTGAAACAAGTTTATTAACAGAAGACCATGGATTAAGTGATATCAAGTAAAAGAGATAAAGGTAGAAATGGTTACAAGCAAATAAAAGTGAAAACATGCATCTAAAAGTAAAAAATGTAAACTAGCAAGATACAATCTTTGTTCAAGATAGTTTCTTTCACGCCCAGTCTCCTTTTCAGCTATTTACTGGCCAGCCTGGCCAGGACCCATCACAGAGATCAAATCACTTGGTTTCATTGTCTCCTTGAAGGTGCAGGATCAAGATGGAGTCTCTCTGTTCTTCCTATTCCCAAAGGGATTTCTTCATTTTACAAGTCAGATAGGCCTCCTGGGGACTCAGTCACCTGCGTCCCTCTGGGGTGCAGGAGCCAGGTTAATTCTTTGTCTCTCAAGTTCAGTCTCAAGATAATCCCCACTGCTTTAGCTTGATAGTTTTGTTTATAGCTAATATGTAAAAACTGAGATAAACCCACATTCATTTGTCCAGGATGCACCTGTTTATCACCATTACCTAGGCTAACCTGTCTTTGTCTTGAACAGGTTCTAGTAACATTATACAGATGGAATTCTAACTTCAAACAAAGCTCACACACGCATTTTACAATGATATTGATAACCAGTGTGGCTTTAGCTTTCAGATGATCTCTCACAAGGCATATTTTGTTCAAATATTATTGCAGTAGTGTGTAGGGTGTGAATACAGGGGTGCCTTTGCTCCCACTTTCCATTGCTGAACTTCCCTTGTCTGACATCACATTGTCTCCAGTATTGCTCACCTGCTTCTTCTTTCTCCTCTCACCATCCAGTCCTTCTGTGATTTCTAGTCCATCAGCGTCCATGACTTCTCCTCTGCTCTCCCCTCCTTCCTGCACGGTTGCCAGTTCTCACATTTTATCATGAATCTGGCAATATTTGGTGTTTTTCTTAAAGCTTCAGGTCCTGGAGTAGGTGATTAGTACCTCAGCTTTCTAGCCTTCGTGGTTGTGGAAAAAGATCTGAAAACCTAAAGGCTCAAAAAGCAGCAGCCAAATAAAAACAAGATTTTATTTTTTTACCATTTCAAGATTTTAATGCATGGGATTGGTAATAGAGCTGGCCGCTCTTCTCCATTGTCCATCATTGACTTTCTCTCCCATGGCAAGGTCTTCCACACCCCCAGCTCACCCCCCCCCACCTCCTGCTTATTTACATTAACGTGAATGTTTCACTGGTACCTTGTGCCACAGTTCAGGGCAACTGCACCTATGTTTCTCCTCAGTGGTCTAGCAGAACACTGACTCTTGGCTTTCAGCTCCCCAGCTGTTGCCTGTCTTGGGTGTAGACTTGTGTTTTTTTCCCTTCTGACCAGGGGATTTCCAGGCTACACAATTCCCTGCCTTCACAGGTTGCCCAAGGACACCTGCTTGCTTTCTCTTTAGAGACCGTTAATAGGTATAATTGCTAGTTATAGGTATCATACAATTTTTTCTATGTAAGCCCACTTTATATCTTGGGTTTCTTAAGGTAAAAAGCACTAGAGAGAAAACATATTAAAATAATAAAGAATCTACATGCATGCTATTCAGCCTACCAAAATTAACCCCATCCAAATATGGATTCTGGCTGGCCCAGTCCTTCCAACCATATTCTAAGGCTTGGGGTCCTCCATGGATTAGGGGTCCTGTCCATTTGCTCGATCAGGAAGAAGGCCTGAGCCAGTTTAAAACCAGGCTATTTATCCAAAACCCCTTTCTTTGTCTGGTAGTCCTTGGACTAATAAATGTGCCACCTATTCAGGGGGGTAGTTTCTCTGGAGATGTTACAACCTGAGTGAATTTGTCTAATCATCCCCTGCTGTTCTCCTACTTACCCTTCCCAGGGAAATACATACAATTCCAAAACACATACACAATTGCATTTTTAATACAATGAACTCCAGAGATGTTAAAACTAATTCAATAGGTTTAACTTAATTCAGTAAAGTTTGTTCAGGATATAATTGTCAGTCTGTCACACCTTGTCCTCCGCCTCTCCATTTGTTTGCTGTATGTACTTGTTTTTCATCATATGCTAAGATATAAATTCTTTGGAGCAGGGACTGCCTTTTTAAATGACATGTGTAACAGTACCTAGCACAACTGGGGCCTTATTCTTCAGAAAGGTCCAAATAATTCAGCCTGGAGTAAGTCTGACATAGTTATGTGCAGTTCTCATGAGTCTTCAGGTCAAGTTCAGCAGCGACAGAAGTGGTGCTGTTAGCCCTAAATGGAGGCTTAAAGATGAGGTGTAGGATAAAGCCACCGTTTACATCACTGTTTGCGCTACACATGATAGAACCCTGTGCATACCAGGAAAAAGTATGTTGTTGTAAGGGCAGCAGAGCCTCTCTGAAGGGAGACAGATCTAATCACAACCACAGCAGACTTTCCTTTTTGCTTCCTTACAAGTCTCCAAGGAGGAATGTAGGAAGCCCCCTAGTACTAATAAAACACCTACTGCTTAAGGGCTGAATGGTGTGGAAAATAAGCTGCTTTATGCAAAAGAATTCTGCACTCCTGTTGAGGTTTCCTGTTCAATCTACTACGTCTCCAATTCTCTACACACAGACAAAGCAGTGCCAAACCTATTCTCTGTTCTGCTATTCCCATCCTTCATTCATTCCTAGTGAGACTGAGACCCACCCCTTCCTGCGGACATGGCACTGGAGCCTAGGTCTCACAGGATAGGGGGAAGAAGAGCTGAAATCATGTAATTATACGTGTGTGTATCTTGGCAAGTGATACCCAACTCATAGTGTGAAATTAGAGACTGGCCCATTCCCTGGAATTCTGATCCAATTGAGAACTACCTTAGAATGCAGGGAGGTGTTCATACCTGGTTCAGAGCCATGTCTCCACACAAACATTAACTCTGTAGCTCCTAGGACATGCACCAAAATAAGACCATGACAAGATACCACACAAATGAAATCAATCAACTAGGCCTGGGGTGAAGTAAATTTTGTTTTTACTAGGGCTGTCAAGCGATTAAAAAAATTAATCGCGATTAATTGTACTATTAAAAAATTAATCGTCCTGTTAAACTGTAATAAAATACCATTTATTTAAATATTTTTGGATGTTTTCTACATTTTAAAAAAATATCGATTTCAATTACAACAGAGAGTACAAAGTGTACAGTGCTCACTATATTATATTTATTTTTAATACAAATATTTGCACTATAAAACAGAAAAGAAATAGTATTTTTCAATTCACCTAAGTACTGTAGTGCAATCTCTATCATGAAAGTTGAACTTACAAATGTAAAATTATGTAAAAAAATCCCTGCATTCAAAAATAAAATAAAGTAAAACTTTAGCGCCTACAAGTCCACTCAGTCCTACTTCTGGTTCAGTCAATTGCTCAGACAAATAAGTTTGTTTACATTTGCAGAAGATAATACTACCTGGTTCTTGTTTACAATGTCATCTGAAAGTGAGAATAGGTATTTGCATGGTGCTGTTGTAACTGGTGTTGCAAGATACTTACATGCCAGATGCACTGAAAATTCATATATCCCTTATTTCTTCAACCATCATTCCAGGGGACATGCATCCTTGCTGATGATGGGTTCTGCTTGAGAACGATCCAAAGCAGTGCAAACTGACATGTTCATTTTCATCATCATGAGTCAGATGCCACCAGCAGAAGGTTGATTTTCTTTTTTGGTGATTTGGGTTCTGCAGTTTCTGCATCAGAGTGTTGCTCTTTTAAGACTTCTCAAAGCAGGCTCCACACCTTGTCCCTCTCAGATTTTGGAAGGCACTTCAGATTCTTAAATCCTGGGTCAAGTGCTGTAGCTATCTTTAGAATTTCACATTGGTATCTTCTTTGCATTTTGTCAAATTTGCAGCAAAAGTGTATTTAAAAGGAACAACATGCTGGGTCATCATCCGAGACTGCTATCACATGAAATATATGGCAGAATGTGGGTAAAACATAGCAGGAGATATACAATTCTCTCCCAAGGAGTTCAGTCACAAATTTAATGAACACATTTTTTTTAAACAAGCGTCATCAGCATAAAAGCATGTCCTCTGGAATGGTGGCCAAAGCACTAAGAGGCATATGAATCTCTAGTGCATCTGGCACATAAATATCTTGTGATGCTAGCTACAACAGTGCCATGTGAATGCCTGTTCTCACTTTCAGATGACACTGTATTTAAGAAGTGGGCGGCATTATTTCCCGTAAATGTAAACTAACTTGTTTCTCTTTGCGATTGGCTGAACAAGAAGTAGGACTGAGTGGACTTGTAGCCTCTTGAAGTTTTACATTGTTTTGTTTTTCAGTGCAGTTATGTAACAACAACAAAAATCTACATTTTTAAGTTGCACTTTCATGATAAAAAGATTGCATTATGGTACTTGTATGAGGTGAATTGAAAAATGCTATTTCTTTTGTTTATCATTTTTAAGGTGCAAATATTTGTAATCAAACATAATATAAAGTGAGCGCTGTACACTTTGTATTGTTTTGTAATTGAAATAGATATATTTGAAAAATGTAGAAAAACATCCAAAAATATGTAATAAATTCCAGTTGGTATTCTATTGTTTAACAGTGCGATTAATCACAATTAATTTTTTGAGTTAATCGCATGAGTTAACTGCGATTAATCGACAGTCCTAGGTTTTATACAAAAGGACCCATTACTTTAGCAACTTAAGGTCGAGGAATAGAAAAGTGAAAACTAAAAATACAAGAACATGGGAATCCATAAAGTGACTATTAGTTTTCTTATGTTCACTCATTCACTTAAAACAAAAGGGCAAGTTTTACATCATTCTTATGCTGACTTGGAAACATCTGTAGCTACCCAGAATAGACTATGATTCAGCAGGATGCTTTAGGTACCCTAGCATATCAAATTCCATTGCATAGTCCCAATTGGATGTTTTCCACTTTCAAAAGTAACCATCTAATGTCAAGTCCGTGATTCACACATCAGAATGTAAGGGCTCCAGTTCAATGCTCATAAACATAGGGAACCAGGTGGCAGATGCTCCATCAACCTCCTTAGCTCAAATAGTAAAGCGTCAGATGTCACAGAAGGCAGCATGAAATCTTCACCATCTCCTTTCTACCTTTCTCCATCACAGAGCTATTTTGGCTCTATCTAGCTGGCTATTGGACATTGGAATAACACTGCTGGACAAAGGAATGTGATGTGTTAGCCCCAGAGCATGCTAATGATATGTTAATGTCCTATTATAGAGTTATTTCAGTATCAGAGGAGACCACACTGACAATGTTGCCATCATTTCTTAACAGCTGAGTTACAGTTTGGACTTTGTAGGTCATGTTTTGAAGCCTCATCAATGTTTGCAAAAGTGCTTCTTTGAGAAAACTCCATAGCATCCTTGAGTCTAATAGATCCATATTCTACACTCTGTACCTCAAGGTGGTGTTTTTCATTCAGAGATTCTGCCTCATTCGTCTCAGAGATCATTTCACCATCTTCATCATCTTCAGTTTCCTGCAATGAAGACAATAAGAAAAATTTACTGGACAAAATGAAACCTGTTCTGATGTCTTCTATAAGGAGACACTGACAGCAATAGCAGTGTGAGTTTTCTGTTACCTTGGGCTGAGTAGCTCCATTACATAAGATTGGGTTACTGTCTAACTGCCTGTAACCGTTATACACAGAAGTAACAGGAACTCTGAGAAAGGCCAGCACTGTAGCTTGAAACTTGTTTTAAGTTTCTGAAGTAGTGATCTGTTCTAGAATTAAAAATGCTACAAGCCATGAAACATACTTAAAGTCTACCGTGAAAAGAAACTATGTAAAATCACCACCCTTTTGCTGCTCTGCTCCATGAGTTTATTCAGAAAGAGATCTAATTGCTTTAGTGAAAAAAAGTTATTTTTACTACTTTTTTTTAGCTGTGCCAGTTCTGCAGAACATACAGCTCTGGCAAGGTAAGCTGGATTTGAGGGGGCACCTCAGGGGTCAGAATTCTTATGTTCCAGTTGCAAAGCCTCCTATGCAATCCTATTGTCCTCAGATTATGCCCTCAGTTTCCCTTATCAAGCCCACTAACAGGAATTAAATAGGTCTGCAGAGATGTACCTGGGGGCTTAAATTTGAGGACAAATGGGGTTGCACAGATGGAAAGAAGAGCGTTTGACTAGTGAAGAGCCAGAAAGAACCAGCTTGAGTGGAAGATCTCGGGCTGAATTTGCAGAGCTGGAGATGAAATTTTTGTATTTTTAACACCTGTAAAAACATATTTAATATGAAAATTATTAGTCTACAAACAGAAAACCCACAATGCCATTTTCACACAAAGTAGGACTGTAGCCTATAGGGATAGGTATTTGCTATGCAAGGCATATACATAAGTTAAGGCAGTAAAGCAAGGAGTTTACAAGCCACAGGCCTGTAAGACAATAGCTTAGATAAACAAGGAATAAAGCCCCAAAGCCTTAGCCTATGCAGTTAACCAGGAGTAACCCCAGATCATAAGAGAATGCTGTAATGACTAAACTGCTAACAAGTAACCATAACATTCTAGTTTATATTGGCTTGGTATATTTTAAATTAGGAACATTCACAGATGTCTGATCACAAGAGTGCCAGGGTAACCAATTGACATATATTCTAATTAAGCTTGAGGTAAAAAGCCTACTGACTTGTGGGACGAGGGCACCCCAACATTAGTAGGGTAAGGAAATACAAATAAGGACAAAGAAAGAAATCCTTACTGAATATGCGTTAGGCATAGCAATGTCAGCCTAACAATCTACAAGTTGTCTCATAGCCTATGTGCTTTGGAAGGGAGATGCGTAGCTCTGGGGCGGTGACAGGATGATGACCACTGGCGATGGTGATGAGGAAGGAGATGATGGTGAGGCAGATAATGACTAACATTTCAGATTGTTCTGCAAGGGATGGTGCGAGTATATGGATGCTCAGATGCACATTCTGTATTATCTCTGTCTATCTTACTGGGTTGGAATGTTTGTGACTTTGCTAACTGTATTAATAAAACTCTCATCACATGTACAGAAGCTTCTTCATATGTGAGTGTTGCATCTGTGTGAACAGTAATTCTAATATTACTGGCCTTGATCTTGGGACAAAAACCTATCAAACCTTGAGGTGCTAACTGGGAATTCTTAAGTAGTCAAATTAAGACAATCCATAGATCAGGCAACAGGACCGTCTTTTAAAGAATAAAGCTGACCCCCAGCAAGTAATTTCAGATTTTTGGGGGACTGTGGTGGGTTTAGAATAAAAAAAATTGTGACTAGTCCTTCTCTATAACAGGACCAAATTCAAATATATATAAGGAAATCTCTGAAATTTGGGGCAGATTCAAAATCCAGACCCAGGTCAAAATTTTGCACCTTGGGCTCATCTCTGTTTATAAGCAGCCTTCAACCACGCAAAATTGTCTGAAAATGTGGTGGTGTCCTTATACATTCATCTCCCCCCACAAGTCAAAAGGTTATTTCTTGTAAAACTTTATTGCTAGAACTCATCCAATTTCTGCATCTGTAGCTGAATATAAAATTTCATCTGCATGCTCGTTTGTGCACAGCAGTTTCCTCAAGAAACAAACATGCCTTTGATCAACTTAACCTACAACAAAACAGCCATATATCACGGTGACCAGTAACCAGTTTCTCAACATAGCAGGGCAGGGTAGGTCATTTTGTTCCAAGTTTTGGAAGGAATGAGTAAGAGGACAATTGGAATTACACTACATTATTCAGTGGGAACAGTCTTCTGGACCACAAGCCAGCAGTGCTAGGAGAAATATTTCAGGAGAGCAAACCTCTAGTGCCTTGTAAATAGCTGAAGACAGAAAAATGAATACTAAAAATAGGACGTTTTTGAAGGAGTTTGTGTTGTTCACACCCCAAGGCTTCTCCACAGTTTTGCGGAGTCCTCATGGAATTTTCATTTACTTTTCTATTCTAGGACCACCATTCAGCCATCTTCTGTCTAGGTGTTGCCAGTACAGCACCTTGACTCAGTGCAGACAGGTGGGGCAAACATTTTTCTCCAACCCCCATCCTGACAGTGGTCTCTGAATCTGTTAACATGGGGTGATGTGAGAATGAATGACCAAATTTTCCTGCCACCACCAGGGTACATATCCAGATTGTCTTCACAATGGAGCTCAACCTTGTCAACTCAGGAAGTAAGACTCTGGAAGTCATTCTGGAAGAGAACTAATCCACAATACAAACATTTAAAATCAAACCCCTGCAGCCTGAAAATTTAATCACAGCCATTTCAGTGTATATAGTGCATTCTGATGCCAGAACATCTCAAAGCTTTTCATAGGATCTGTACAGAGCTAGTGACTTTAGTAAAGGTTCAAGGATACCCACAAGTGATCCACTGAGAAGATTTTAAACTACATATACAGAGAGAGAAAAAAGAGAAAGAACACACACAAACACACAGGTTTGCTTAGATTGTAAATTCTTTGGGGGCGAGTGTTTTTGTTTTGTGTCTTGTTTGGAAAGAAGACTGTTGGTTCTTAATAATAAAACATGATAAATTAAGTCCCATATTTTTTGTTCTCCACTTGTTAAAAAGCTATGTATGCATTTCATTTACCTTCTTCTGTGTCCTGTAGTATTCATCTATTGCATATTGATATTTAGGTTCATTGAGTCCAAAGAGCGTGGCAAGCTTCCCACCGAGGAATTCGCAAGCTAAAAAGACAGGGAGGAGAAAGAATAACAGCAATTCTATCCCTTATGTAAGTAAGGAGCTTGTCTAGAGAGGCATTTTATGTGGTGCGAGAAAATAAATAGTTTTACGCACTGATATATATATGAACAAAAGGACAAGGGCTGTCTTCATCAGCTCAGGAAATACAAGCCCCTTTCAGTAAGCCTAGTCCTGACTCCAGAAAACTACTGAATGGCTACCCATTTCAATCCTTTTCCAAAGACTTAGCCAGCATTCCTGGAAATGATGTATGTCCACTTACACCAGCTGCAGCCTTAGGCAGTTTGTTCCATACTGTGTTTCAACTACACTTTGCGTAAACAAATTCAGCCTGGGTTGTTTTCCATGGCAATTCACTCTCAAACAGTCAAGAGGTCATAGACAAGTCTTCTTTCCTTTCAGGATCTTCTTTCAACTGACAGAAGCCTCTCTTCCTCTGTATCAGGAAGAAGAGATGGACTTTGTATCTCTTGTGTTTAGGAGGCTAGTGATTTTTGAAAGGGGGAAAAAGTTGTGACTGCTTTCAGGTGCCACTTTTTCAGACTTAGCACTGGCCTGCCTGGAGTATCACAGTTTATCAAAATTGTATGCAATGATGTCAGTTGGCAGAGCTAGATTGTCCTAATCCATCTTTCTGCAGTATTATGCTTGTTGACCTGTCTCCACTTGACCCATTTTCTTTTCCTTATGGCCTCAGTTTCTTGTCCCTCTGCCAATTTCTAATCTGCTTCAGTAGTTCTACCCTTATTTGTGCCCTGTTGGTGCAAATTTTCAGTTGATTATATCAGTCTGATCTGGAACACTATTAAATATTATAATATTTTAAATATTCAGTCCAGGTAGATTTTGTCCACCCATAGTTTTACCCCCTGCCTGCCAATTAATGCCATTTATTAAAGGTGGCGCAGGTACTGACAACTATAGTTAAAGTTGCCTGACACTTTTCATTATAAAGATCCTGTTTTCAGTTGCTTATAACTTTGCCAAACTTAAGCTGCAGGGGCTGAAATTTTCCATGCCTGGTGTCTCTCTCAAGCTGAAATTTTTGCAAAAGTTTCAACTAACATTATTGTAATTTCCAAGAATGAGGTTAGGGGAAAATACACATAGCCCACATAAAAAAAATGGTTACAGTTGTTTCATTGAGAAGCTCTAGCACCTCCATGATTTGGAGCAGGGACTTGAGATTTGGCAGGGCTTTGCCCTAGTGTCAGGATGCACCTTTTGCCATCCCTATGAAAATCCGCCCACATTTGGTCACATTATAAGACATAGTGTAAGAACATAAGAGTGACCATACTGAGTCAGACCAATGGTTCATCTAGTCCAGTAACCTGTCTGACAGCAGTCAATGCCATATGCTTCAAAGGGAATGAACAGAACAGGGCAACCATCAAGTAATCCATCCCATCGTCCAGTCTCGCCATCTGGCAGTCAGAGGCCTAGGGACACCAAGAGCATGGGGTTGCACCCCTGATCATTTTGGCTAATAGCCATTGATGAACCTATTCTCCATGAACTTATATAATTCTTTTTTA
This sequence comes from Lepidochelys kempii, assembly GCF_965140285.1. NCBI lineage: Eukaryota > Metazoa > Chordata > Testudines > Cheloniidae > Lepidochelys > Lepidochelys kempii. The sequence goes on from NC_136382.1 coordinate 161,168,221, forward strand.
AATCCAGTTATAGTTTTGGTCTTTACAACATCCCTGAAAAAAATCTGTTAGCATGTGCTCAGCAGAGATTTGTTAAAAAAGCTGGAAGCCAAGTACTCAGAAGATTCCATGTGCACTGAGCATGCTCCGTCCTCACAGCTCCTATGTGCTGACTAGACTGTTCATACACCATCCCTGAAGAGTGGCTGAGCATACACCATCCCTAGTTGAGTAGCTCTTTCCCTTCAACTGTTTTGCCCAGTTCCCAGGAGCCACTGTAACTGAGACCAGGGAGACTGCATCTCCTGCATCCTCAGTGCTCCCCTTGCTGGTACCCAGAAAGCACAGAGGAGGAAGCAGCCTGACTAGAATGCAGAGGTATGAGCAGGAGAGACAGGGAAGAGAAATGCAGGGCAGGGAAACTGGAACAGAGAACGTGACAGGTAGGAGCAGAAGGGAACAGGGCCAGTGGTTATAAACCACTAGAGCATGCTTTCCTCCAGAACTTGGAACTGAACCCATTATTCCCAAGTGCCACTATTCCTTTGCTGTGTAGCAAATAGCTGTGAAACCCATGGCTAAAGTTTGCATCTTAGCTTTTATGTTGACCTGCCACAAGAAGGGGTCACAGCATTCTACGGCTACTGGTTAATCTTTTAACTCAAGTGACAGAGGAGTCAACTGTGCTGCGGATCTAAATATCCAAACCCTGGTGATGACCCGTGTATGTATGTGTGGGTCAGTATAGTTTCACAGGATTTTTTTCCTTTTTTTAAAAAAAAGTAGGAAATTATATTTTTTAAAAATTAAGTTAAAAGAACATTAAGGTGCCAAAATCAAGAGAGGCCAGAATTAAGATTGCCTTGTATATATGCACTGTGGTACTCTTTAATTATCACTTTTTTCCACAGGACCTTTGCCTCATTCGGGACACAGGACAGACTGTGAATGGATCCTGGGAATGGCTCATGATTGCGCAGTGAAGGAGATTGTTGTCTGCAGGATCGCTTCCTCATTTGTTGCAGAATTTGGAAAGCGTGCAGTGAATGAGGCAGAGACTGCAGGAACAGAAAAGATGGTGTCATGATTAAGATAGTTGAATGCTGCCCCGGAGAAAAGGATTTGATTGCAGCCTCTGCTGCAAAGTTCCTATGTGGCGTCGGGCAATAACAAAAGTTTTCACAGGTGGCCACTGTGTGCACACATCTCATTTTCTGAGTCCCAGGTTGACACACATGGGATCTGAACTGTAGAAATGCTGACCTCACAGCTTCCACAGAAGTCAGTGGGAGCTTTGCTTAGAGCATTAAGCACCTTAATATGCTATGTACTTACAAAAAAACCCATATGCATCTGGAGCAGGGTGGTCACCTGCTCCTGCCCTGAAAGGCTTGAAATCAGCCCTGGGAGAGAGCTGAGGCTGTGAGAGGGCTGCTGCTAGGGAAAGCAACAAGCCTCAGCTGATTGGGAAAACAGCCACAGCTGCGGCCACGCCTCAGTCAAGGCCCAGCTGGCCTTTATAAGAGGGCAGTGGGCCGGAAGGACACAGTCTCTTTCTAGATGTTGAGAGGGAGAGGCCTGACTGCTCGGAGCTGAGCAGGGTACCTAAAGTGGAGCAGTGCTGGGGAAAGGCCAGAGGAGCTGGAGAGCTCTGGCCTGGGAAACCCTCAGGCTGCGGGCCTTGATGAAGGCCTAGGAAAAGGGTACTGAGGTTGCAGAGGGCAGCCCAAGGGTAGGCAGAAGCAGCAGGTCCAGACCCTCCTTGCCAATAACGAGTGGCAATTATACTGCATTCCGCCCCAGGGAGCAAGGGCTAGATGGTGACTGGCAGTAGCCACTGAGGCAAGATGGGGATAGTGGGTTGGGGGTTCCTGCGGCGGGCAGAACCCCTGAGTAAAGGGGCACTGGGAGGGACTTGGGGGCCCAGCGGCAAGCAGGACACTGGCCTGCAGAGGGTACTCTGGAGGCTGGAAATGCTAATTCCCTGGATGACCAGCAGGAGGCACTGCAGGGGTGAGTCCTGCCCTGCTACAGCATCAAATAGGGCACCTAAAATTAGTTGACACTTGACAATTTTGGCTCTAATTTCTGTGTATCAGTTCCCAAAATGCAAAAGGGAGGTAATATCCCCATACCACAGAACGGTGTTGTGAAAATAACTCCATTGTGTTTGTGAAACACTCCGAAGACAGTATTATGATGACACCATCATAGAGACACTCAAGAAGAAATTAATAATTCTAGGGTTTTGATGGTGTGCAGTAAATAATACATGGAGCCACACATGGAATGAGAAGGATAAAATCAGATACTGAATAGCTAACCATTCAGTGAGCACCATCTCACATGTGTATTGAATAAGGGTTTGGGGGGAAAAGTAGTATGTGATCATACAATTAAGAAGATTATATCATAATTCCTATGCACAAGGGGGCTAAATTAAAATTGCTCAGGCACCCTTAATTCAAGCATTTCCTAGTTTTTGACTGCTTGACTTTGAAACTAATGTTCTTTTAAGGTAGTTATTTTGGATGCAGTATTTGATATACTGTCACACTAGAAATGAAAAGGATACCTAGCATCTGCCAACTAAAATGACATATACAGAGACTCGTATTGGTTAAACCCATCACTGTGGCAATGAAAAACTGATTTAGTATTATAGGGCTGAATGAAAGCGAGACCAGCTTCATGTCAGCAGACCCACTGGAAATCATCTGCCGTGGAGGTTGTTGCCAATGAAACCTGCTTTTCTTCAGTAGCTGCAGCATGGCACGTTGTGCTAGATGTGTTGGTAGTTCGAAAGTCAGAGTCCCCAAGACTGCATAGCTAGATTGTGACATACTGGTACAGCCATCAGGCTCTTGCCACTGAATTCAGGTTGCTCCTTTAAGCATGCTGAGGCAGTCCCCACATTGGTGGGAGTTTCTCTCTGGTTGCTATAAGAAACTGTTTTTTTGTTTTTTTTTAAAAAGGACAATGGATGGCCTGATCTCAAATAATCTAACCTGAAGTATTTCATATTGAATAGTGTTAGCTAGATATCTATCTCCTTGAAGAAAAATATCATATTTTGTTTAATATATTATAAAATATATATAATAGAGAGATTTTTTTTTTTTGGTATAGAATAGCAACACCCAGTTTTGAGAATACATAAAACAAATAAGATGAAGGAAACAATTCTGGTAATGATCTTATATCTTAATAATATTGAACAGTAATTATATTCAACTAAATGTAAAATAACTCTCCCATTGATGCTAGAAAAAATATACCTACTAAAAAGTGAAGTTGTTGCGATTCGAACTGCCCACAGCCGCAGATAGAGCCCCCAGGAGAGTTTGGACTACAAAACAAGAACAAAAGGAAAACTTTCATTTTAGACATACAGAGCTGAACTAATCCATGGGCTTGTACTAGAGATTAATTTGACCCATAATATTTGCCGTATGCAAGGATCTTCCATGGTGTAGGGGAGAAAGCTAATTGTTTTCTTTACTTCAGTCTTTACACAGGGTGCTGTTCAAGCTAGCTAGTCTCAGCTGATTTACAGCAAGTCTCTGTCTATTTAAACTAGGGATACCAGTTTCATTTACCAAGCCAACAAGAAACATCAGTACAATGAACATAAGGAACACATATACAATAGAACACAAAGGGTCCAATCCTGCAAAATACATAAACCTGTGAGGAACTTTGAACTCCATGTGAATAAAGTTGTTCACAGGTTTAAGTATTTGCAGGATCAGGCCAAAATACTAAAAAATATTTAGAGATTTTGGACAGAAATAGATACATGTAAATGTCAATATCTAGCACAATATAATGCTTTACATTTTCAGAGATGTTTACAAACATTACTTATCCTCACTGTATCCCTGCGAGGTCAGTAACTTAAGGTTTGTCTACATGCGGATGAATTAAGACAAATTAACTAAGGTCTTGTGTACATTCAGAAATTAGGTCAATATAACTTCATTGGTCTGGGGTGTGAAAAATCCACAATTAAAATCGACCTAACCCCTGGTGTAAGTGCCCTACTACACCAACATAACTCCACCTCCACAAGAGGTGTAGGGCTTATGTAGGTGTAGTTAGGGCGATAGTGTTTTGTAGACAGTGTGTTACTTACATCAGCCCTTGGCTGGCTTTCTTGTCAATTTCATGGCTCCTTGCTGGAGTTGTGACATTGACAAGAAAGTCCTCCCAGCTAAGCTGCTGCCCACTGCCTGGGCTCCCCACTCCAAGCTGGGCTGCCTCTTGTGCTCCTGGTTTTCTGCTTCCAGGGCTGCTACCCAGGATCCACACTCCAAGCCAGGCTGCTCCTGGGGTCCCAGCTCGCAACTGGGAGGCAAGAGCCTGGGTGGGCTCCTGGCGAGCGATGAGAGCTGGGGGGAAGAGGAGAGCAGCCAGGTTCCGAGCAGGGAACAGAGAACTGGGCAGAAGGGCACGCAGCCAGAGGGAGCGGGGAGCCTGTGGGGCAGCTGGGCTCCTGGAGGAGAGCTGCGAGCAGAGCTGAGAGCCTTGGCTCTCAACTCCCCACACTGCCCTTAGTGGTCGGTGGAAGTGCTCCTGGTGAGGGTGTGCACCACCGACTTAAGGAGGGTAGGGTGGACATGAACCACCACAGTAAAATCTATCTATCTATAAGTCGACTTAAGAGTTTTTAGTGTAGACAAGCCCTAAGGCCACTTTTCTTCTTAAGCAGTGTCCAGACAAGGGTTTAATTAGTCTTAACTTTCCCCAGGTGTCTCCATGTAGACTAGCCTTCAGTCTTGTTCTCATTTTAGAGATGAGGAAACAGACATATGGCATTTAGGAATGGGTCACGGAGCACCAGGGGACATGCTCCTGCATGTTTTTGCTTTGGGACAAATTCCTTTTGTGTAGGTTTCTTCTCATCGCCTTGCTGCATCTTCTCACCACAAGATGAAGCTATCATTAGGTAGGGGTATAGCAATAGATCCTATTTTGATCTGCTTAACCACTACTCTCTCCTCAGCAGTCAGTCCCGTGGCCATCAGGAATAAAGCACGTTAGCAGGAGAACTTGAAGAAGCTTGTACTGTTGCTATCCAAATTGTACTAAATCTGTTCTGTGACTGGTTAGAGAAGTCACAATATTTACGGGGGTGGGGGGGTGGGAAAAGAGGTAAGTGATCATCTACAGAGTTAGCTATTATGGCTGTGAAGGGTGCAGTGTTCTCTAATGTGCATAGAGCAGAAACACTCCTCCCCTCTTCCAATTTCCCCAGAGTTTCCTAAAAGCCAATAATGGGGCTTACTGTGTCAAGTGGCTGCGGCTGCTGCTCCTCCTCTTCTTCTTCTGTACTGTACTCTTCCATGGTTTCACCACTGGCAAAGTAAATGATCCTCCTGGGAGACCTTGTTTCTCCCCCGTCTTTATCCTCCATCTCATTGTGCTGGAAGCCATCCTCCTGCTCAAGAAAAAACACCCGCCAGGAGTGCCCTGTTAGTACACTGGACAATGGACTGCATAGTGTTCAGCTTCACCTTAACTCTTAGGCTAAGGAATATCAGGACTGGGTTTGAGAATCTTATTTAAACCCTCAAAAGGTATAAAGAGCCCTGCATAGTTCAGTTTTGGGAAGAGGCAGCCCAGGGCATAGCCAGAGCTACAGAAACCTGGCCTGCGTCATGATGGTGCTTCCAACTCTTACAAGAACAGGTACAATTGTTGGTGTCTCAAACAGCTCTTCCATTGGTCTTCAAACGTCTGTGCATGTTTTCTGTCATTGACTCAGAGTATACTACTACGATCTAATATGAGACACTTCAAAACAGCAAAAGACAAAGAGTCAGAAAGGCCAAATCCTGCAACATGCAGACATGAATGGTGCTTAGCACTTTGCAAGATCACAGCCTAAATAAACAATTTGCAGCTTACTACTGTGCAATTGAATAACAAGGCAATACTATTTATATAGCACCAAAAAGTGCACAGAGGGCTTCGCAAATAGGGATGACAGCCCCCCCCCCGCAAGAGCTTCCATTTACATGGACACAGATCCAATGGGGGAGAATCATGATTTCCTTTTTCCACAATTAGTGTTTTTTTTTCCCTTTTGCCCCATGTTTATTAGCATTTGCCTTTTAAATTGCTTAACTTGGGCCTATTTGGGTTTTGTCTCTGTTAGGACTATAGCAAAATGGACAATGCATACATCTTTTAAAAGTTTAATCCTTTCATAATTTCAAATTTCTAACAGCTATATAAAATATAATCTAGAGTTAAGGCGGCAAATAGGTATCCAGTAACTATGGAGAAACCCTTAAGATAATAAATTTCTTAAACTATTTATGCTCTTAGCCCAATGGTGTACCATAATTTTATATTTAATTTCTTTGATATTTTCCCTTCAAATATATAGCATTCTTCAAAATCTTACTTTAAGTCAAATAGGAAAAGTTATATATGCCATTTGCTACTATGTTTTCCCCATTCCATTTCACTAATCAATTTAGAATCAGTGTTCTCCTTATGTTTGAAGGAGAACATTGGTGGGATCAAATACATTGCTGAAATATATAAATGTGAGAAATCTCTAGCCAACAACAAATCAAAAGCAAATTCACCTGCAGAATCTCTCTGGTATCTTCCATCACTTGAAGAAGTTGCAGTGCAAAAACTGATTAAGTTGTTTCCAAGACAAGTAAGGGAAAAAACCTAGAACCATGACACTTGATCATGTATGTAATTTGTGCATGAGGGGAAAAAAAACCGTCTCTGTAGCATTTGCAGCAGCTCAGGTCTGGAGGCAAGTCAAGAAAGGTAAACACAGTGTTCCAGGATGCAACTGTCTGAAAGGACTGGGCTATGTTTGAATTGTGGGCAGGACCTTTTTATTTGCATGTTCAGCAGTTAAGACAACTGGTTGGGGTGGCAAAAGGAATGTGGGCACAGACATGGACATTGCAAGTAGATACTCCAGGGGGGCATGTTGAAAACCCTGCAAGCTGGTTGTTTTTAAAGCATATCACATTTCTTGAGGACATTTTTCAGCATTCTGCTTCCCTTGGTTTTTGCTTCATTTATGAAGTGAACTTTGACTTTACTAAAGCTAAGTCACAGGTATAATATTTACTTTTTCCAGCAAAGTGAAGGAACCAAACACGCACCTGCAAACAAATATTTCCTGCAACTGGTATGACACCTACTGGCAGTTTGGAGGAATAGGCCCATATATCAGCAACTGTTAAATAACTTCTTAGCAGAACTAGCCAATCAAAGGAAATTAATAAAACAGACCAATGCAACCTGGCATCTTTGGTATTGGATCAACAGAAGAGGCTACAGATGTGGGTGAAACCAGGCCTACTCCTAGTTAGGAAGTACAATTTCTTCCCCTGCTCCAGGTACCTACTTAAGTAACCTGCCCAATAGCAATAGTGAAGTACCAAATCACCTGATCAGTTAGGCATATGCACATGGCATTCTTTATCTTCTCAGTGTGTTAAGAATGTTCTGTATATTTTCAATTTAGTGCAAATTCAATACTAATTTTAACTTATTCAAAGAGAAATATTCCCTACCACTATCATTAAAATTTGAAAACCAAAGCCAAAAAAGGTACAGGTTTTAGATGGACAGAAGTTAGAATAAAAATGATAAACTACTCCATGTTCTAGAGTGTGCAGTCATAATTTTCAGACCAAATATGCAGTTGATAAGTTTTTTTGTTTGTTTTAAAAAGTGAAGTACCCCACTCTTTCCTCAATTTACTCTATTCAGAGATCAACCAGTGAGTCTCTCACCTCAAATATTAGGTCATAGCCCCTGAAGGTACTAATATCAAGCAGGGAAGAGATTGTGCACATGAAAGACCACAGTCCTGGGTCCCTCAGATGGAATCTGCAGACAGACATTCTCAAGAGCATGACTGGCACTGAGAGGGACTCCGTGAAATCAGAATATATCCTAGAGGCTATTGTGAGCTACTTACACCAAAAAAGGAAAACGGCATGAATAATCTCAAGATGAGTACTGAAAGATAGGGGCTTTGCACAGTACCTGTAGGCTAAGAGTCATCTTGAATTTATGTTCCGTAAAAGTTTCTCATCCTGTTCTTTCAATGCCAAAACCCCTCATGTTGGCATTTCCCTCCAGCAAGGCAAATCATTAGGGACAGAGTAGAAATGCAAGAAATAAGCATTAGCAGGATCTATGTTAACTCTTCAGCTTCAGAGATTTTAGATTCCTTCTAGCCCCATGTTTGGTATCACCACAAATATCCTCCAGCGTAGAGGGGCAAAGTCTTCCTCCAGATCCCCCATGAACCATATTAACATAGGTCAGGAGGTAGCAGGTAATAACGTTAAAAGCATATAAACCTCTGCTTTCTCCCCCCGCCCCCCAACTCAGAATTGAAAAAGGAAAAACAGGACAATAACTTTGGGTAGTAACCAAACTGGGTCTTCGTGATCTTGGGAGAAGGCTCTAGATATGACCACATCAAGAGCACAGACTCCATTTCATAGATTCATAGATATTTAGGTCAGAAGGGACCATTATGATCATCTAGTCTGACCTCCTGCACAATGCAGGCCACAGAACTTCACCCACCACTCCTAAAAAAGACCTCACACCTATATCTGTGCTATTGAAGTCCTCAAATTGTAGTTTGAAGACCTCAAGGAGCAGAGAATCCTCCAGCAAGTGACCCATGCCCCATGCTACAGAGGAAGGCGACCAGGAACTGGGTGAGATTACATCTTCAAAGCACCTCGCTAGAATGGTTCCCAATAACCTACTGTGTAAAGAATCTGAACAGTCCAAGTCATGTAGGACATTAGTGTCATGATTAATAAAAGGCAACGTGGAACCTTGTCTGCTTCCGAGATACACTTCGGTATCAGTGCTATGTAAGAACCTGAGAGCCTTTAGCATTAGCATCCTAGTCCAAATGCTGAGTTAGATCCTTACAACTTTTCTGCTTTCACCACTGTTGGCACCAGAACTGGGGGAAAAAAATCAAGTGTGGAATTTGGAAAGCATGCAATGTACATTTGTGCCTGTTAAGAAATGAAGAAGCATATCAAGAATTGCATTAACAGTTTATTTCATACATACAATGGACAATACATTTTAATTTTAATGTTTTCCCATGAAATCTCACTAGTATCAGACTGCAGCAATCAGTACAACAGAAACAAAAATAAAGGAGTATTTACAAGCACATTGTACAGTAATGAAAATGAATGATTAGATTTCTAAAGTGCAAAGTTGGCTATACAATACTGTACATAAACAAGTGTCTGCTTGCTTTCCTAGACTATGCACAGATATTGTATTGTCATGGTATATCAGCCAATTAGTCATACTAAATGCATAAATGGACCAAATCCTGCACTTGGATGCACATAAAAGACTCCAACAGAAGCCCATGAGAGATGGGCATGCACATTCAAGGACCTGATTTAGTCCTTTGGCTGTACAAAGTGTTACGTGCTAAATGATTACATTTCATATTAACCTAATAACATGGACCATGGAGTAAGACACATCATAAGTGTATTAAACGAGTTTAGAATATTTTCCTATTAAAGGACAGGTCTTGCTTTAATTATTAAGCTATTATGAGCCCTCATGTTAAATATTTTAAAAGGACAAAAACACCAAGAGCCTGATGTTCAGCTAGTACTTTAGTGTCCGACATCTTTGTGGCTGCAAATTTTGCCTCCACTGTGAAGTGCGAGCACAAGTATCAAGTCAGACATCAGATGTTTACATCAATTTTTTTTTTCTGGGTGTAACTAAAAGAAAATTGCACCCACAGATAGAGGCCATCACTAAAACCATGTCCTCATTGTAAGAAAGCAGAGGCCTACTAATGCTGATGTTAATAAATATTAAAAAGTCACCTTATGAAATACATTATCTTTTAAAAAATTACTGAAGGAAACGTATTATATACATGTATATGTGCAGACCGATTGAAGCCCCCCAATTAGACTTTCTAAATGCTTGAGCAAATGGAATAGTTAACTCAAAGAATGGAGTGTCTATTTAAATACCTTAACAATATCTCCCCGCTTCATAACAACTCAAAAGGATCACCCATTACAGAATAACATCCTCTACTTATTTTCAGACTAAAATGTCTATATTCCTTGCCAAGGTGGGTGAGGTAAGATCTTTTATTGGATCAACTTCCGTTGGCGAGAGAGAAGCTTTCAAGCTATGCAGAGCTCTTCAGGCTGGGAAAGGTACTAAGAGTGTCACAGCATTTAGCTGTGACACTTACTTCCCCAGTTCTGAAGAAGAGCTCTGTGTAAGCTCAAAAGCTTCGTCTCTCTCACCAATAGAAGATGGTCCAGTAAACACTATTACCTCACTCACCTTGTCTCATTATCCCAGGACTGACATGGCTATAACACTGCATATATTCCTTGCCCACAAGCAAGACTACTCACTACATACCATAGGCTTTAAAATACAAGTAAACAAAAGTAAGTCTTGAGAAGCAACAAAGTTTAAGAGCACACACTCATTCCTTTAATCAGTTTTTAAAGCTACTCGTCTTGTGGTTACTGAAAACAGCTACAGCCTGGGACCAGCACAAGGTTACAGCCTGGCTTATGTAACGCCACTATCTAACACTTGAGTTGTACACAGCCAGCAAACATTTACAGTGAATTTCAATCAAACAAGCCACTTAGTTCCAGAAAGTAGAGGATAATACAATGCCAGGGTCCAAATGCCAGTAAATATGCAAGTTCATAAAATAAGCTTTTGGAAGGTTTTTGGGGGAAGATCTGGATAATGGTTACACAAAAACTATAGATTTGGATTTTAGGAAAAAATGTATATGCTACAGCACACACACGGTCAAATGCACCAAAGCAGGTACAAATCATGAACACACATGTGCAAGAAAATAAAAACAGTTAGGCGAATCTGTGCAATAGTCAGCAGCAGGGATTAAGAGAAAACTGTGTTTTATTAAATCTTAACTTTGATTAGAGGAGATAAAATTGTCAGTAGAAAAATGCCTCGATACAGGTTATTAAGAATAAAAAAGAGTAACAGTACATACTGCAAATTTAGGACTGGGAGCATGGAGCTAATCAGCTTATCCTTCAGTAAAATGAAAGCCACGTAATTGTAAGGATAGAATATACTTTAAAATAATTGAATTTTTGGCAACACCACATATTTGTCCTACTTCCTACCCCCATCCTCCACCTTCAACTCCATCACCACTACCAGTATGGGAGATCCTAAAATGGCCCCTATAATTATGCAGGAGACCAGAAGTTTCTCATCAGTAAATCAACACTTGGTGAAACTTTGGCCAAACATACTCAGCTCCCTTCCTTCAAAACTTGGGATGTAACAAGAAAGAAAAAAAAAAAAAAAAGTGGAGAAGTTTTGAGAGAGAAATATCTATCCAGCTACTTTCAGCCCTGCCCCCCTCCCCAAACACCTAAACACCTCAAATAGTTAAAAATAGAAATGATCTTGTCCTTCACAAGCCATGGGAGAAATAGTTTGATTAGTTTATAGGGACATGTGTATTGAACTGATTAGGAGAAAGGTAAACTTAAAGGTAAAGGGGGGACGGATAGCTCATTGGTTTGAGCATTGGCCTGCTAAACCCAGGGTTGTGAGTTCAATCCTTGAGAGGCCATTTAGGGATCTGGGGCAAAAATTGGGGATTGGTCCTGCTTTGAGCAGGGGGTTGGACTAGATGACCTCTTGAGGTCCCTTCCAACCCTGATATTCTATGAAATTGAAAAGAGCTTTGCATCTGATCTGTCCATACTGGTTAGCACCACAATCATTCATATGTCTTGTAGCAATGAGCTGCCTGGTCCAGTCCAGTTTCTGTGAAAGTTCAGTTTCCCAACTTCATAAATTGCCTATTATTGACCAGCAGCTTCTTTGCTCCAGCTTTTGTGGAAAGTCACGATCTGCCAGGTAGCTACATCCAGTTCCACAGAAGATTTTTAATATCAAGACAGAGTCACTGAACTGGACTCTGTACTGAATGGAGACAGCAGAGCACTGGAGCATACTTTCCTTGTAACCTGCGATGCTAACCATATGGGTTGCTGTGTTTATCATCAGCTGAGGCTTTTTCAAGGTGTGTAGCTTCATTCCTAGGTGTAATGACTTGCAAAGCTCAAGCCTGGAAGACATACATACACACAAGGATCACTGTGACTAGTTGTGTGTGCCAGACAATCTTCTGACCAGTTACAAATGAAAATAGAAGTTTTTGTTGTCACAGTTGTATTGAACACATTACTGCTGAATGCCCATAGGACACCAAGGCTGCAAACTAACTTGTCTGAGAGCATAAGTCCTCAACAGTGAGGAAAGCTATAGAAAGAACAAGTTCTTCAGAGCACTTCCCTCTTCCAATCAGCCTCAGTCTTGCCTGGGGTCATTTTTTCCACAACTGCTCTTTATCAAGGTGCTGTTTTCAGATAGCCATTTAGGAAGCTGGGAGAAGATGCCATTTGTTTGAGAAAAAGGAGATCTAGAGATGGGTCTCCTTTGGGCTAAAACACCAACAATACTCATTGTCTATGATACCATTGACAGAGAGGTATTACCCAACTGAAAATACAGCACATTAATTACAGCTAAATGCATTCACCCGAGTTCTATGAAGCCACTGAATTTTAAGTACCCATAATTCAATCATTCTGGACCTTGCACAGTATTAAATTTGGAAAAAGTCTGGAAGTCTGACATCATGATATATTCATTTTAAGATTTTTTCCACTTACTTGCTGCCTCATTCTCCCATGCCACCAGCAGACTCCCAGTTTGAGATTAAAAGGCTTAAAAGTAAGCAGTTGGATAAAATAAACAAGCTTCGGCAGAAGCAGGTTACTATGAACTTGGGTATAGGGAAACCTGATTTAAAGTGAAGTAGAATGGAGTGTCCAGTTGTTTCAACTGCGTATAAACTGCATTTAGATTATGGAGAAATTCTGCTTCTGAAGTATAGTGAAGTGACTTCACTATAGAAGTTTTCACATGGATAAAGCTCAAATGAGAATTACTTTTCTTATTTATCAGAAACAAGAGAATGGGAATGAGTCAGGGTTTTAAGCCTTTGGAACAACCATGACTAGAAGACTGCTTCTGGCAAATTTCCATTTGTATCTTTTTTGTTCTGGGCACGTGACACTAAGTAGTAGGTAAAGAATTAAATCTCATGGAAAGAAACCATATCCTTAATTTTACCACCCTTTCCTATGGTGGGAAATACTAACTTCAGTATGCTATTCTCTGTATAGAAGCTAGCCTGAGACCACCACCTAAACTTAAAAAACACTTTCTATAAGCATGAGCTCATTCTGAGGTCCCAACTAAAAACAAAAAAAAAAAAGCATGGCTATAAATAATTTCATTTATAAATCCAGCCACATTCTCAATTAAGAGACTTTTACTAAACATAAATCAGTAAAATTAAACTTTAGGATTAAGAAGAATTAGAAAAGGGGATCTGAAATGAAAGCCCCAGAGTTCATTAAATACAACTTGTAGAAGGAATTCAAAGCACTTGTGGTGTTTAAGAGATCTGGCATCCACTGTCTTTTTGAGGCTTTATATCTGGTTCTTTCATAGGTTTCACTTCTTCCTCTGGTTTTGGTTTAGCCTGCAGACAAGAAAAGAGTTTGAAAAAGATTAATTAAAAGAGTCATGGGTTTCACACAATGTCCATATTATAGGTTTCAGCAGCAAGACCATGCAGAGTTTAGATATAATTGTCCACTAGTCTTCTCTATTCTCTCAGCTCAGGGCGTTCTGGCTTCTCCAACACAAAAATGTTAAATCTGCTGTATTTTATGATGGCTTGAAATGGAAAGCAGAGACTGGACTAAACTAAGTTCATCCAACTTACTGCACCTACTTTAGAAGTACAGCTGCAGCTGGTTTGAAGGCCATTGCCTTCTTAATGACATGACCCTTAAATTCTACCTTAAGAAATGGAGACAGGCAGAATAATAATACCACCACCTAAGTCCTATCTAGCACTTTTCATTCAGAGACAAAGTGCTTTACAAAGAAGGTAAATGTCATTACATGAGCCAAAGACAACTAGGAAACAATGGAGCTTCTAGGCTCTGGATTAACAGAAATTGTTCCATGAGGAGAGAAGGTGCTGGGAGCTTGGATTGTTGACCTATGACTGACTCAATGTGTGCTTTTTTGAAGGGGGAATTCCACCATCTACCTCTACCTCACAGGGGAGTGACAAAGCTTAAATGAAGCGTGCTATAAAAAGGCAAAATAGTAAGGACTGGCAGAAGGATATTGTCCTATGATGCTGTTTAGCAATACCTCAAGCTACTAAAAGCAGATACATTAACATTCTGTGCCCACGTATACAATGTTTATTTATTTAATTACATTACACTGTCCCATGGCATTAGCTTCTATAGTACCTCAGTACCTCACCAACTTCACTGAATTTAACCTCAACACCCCTGAGGTGTGACAGCATTACTTCAGATTCACCGCTGGGGACACTATGGCACAGAGAGGTTCAGTGACTTGCCTAGTCACATAGTAGAACCAGGAATAGAACCCAGGTTTCCCAATTCCCCTGCATAGAGCCTACACCACAAGACCATCCTTCCTCTGTGTTTGCTCTATTGAGCAGGATAGGGCAGAGGGCGGTGGTGGAAAAGCAGCATGCCAACTCTCTACTATGTGTGGGATAAATTTGATGGGAGGGAGAGGAGGAACAATGTTAAGTAAAATATTCTTACACTGTCATCCTTTGGCCTCTTGGTGAGATCAAACGCAGCCAGTGTTTCAGGGGTCCAGTGTGCATGCAAGGCAGGAAATTCAAAAAGGATGGGCTCTACCAGGCCATAGTTCGCCTTCAGCTCCAGCTGAGGAGCCTCGGGTGGCACTTTCTGAAAGTAACTAAGACAGAATTTAATATTTTAAAAACACAGTAAACAAGGATTTGCAATTAGTTTATCTTTCTTCACTTTTGGGAGTAACTGGCCACTCCAAAAGATATCACACTATTACTGCTGAAGTGGCCCCATTTTATTTAAGAATCTTAATACTGGTATTATGAAAAGGCATTCAGTTCAGCAGGTTTCCCTGATGCTTCACAAGAACAGACAATTTCCCATTTGTGCTTCCTCCTCCCCAGTGACTACTTTAGTCATTTCCATCTGGTAACAGATTGGTTTTCTCCCCTTTGTTTTGGTGGAAGCAGAGATAAATGATGTTGTTTCAATTTACAGATACTTAAAATGCTATAGGAGAAAGGGGAAAGAGGCAGATGCAACAACTTTCCTCAATCTCCCTCAAGTCAGATGTTTGGCATGCCAGCATGCATTGATGCTGGCAACACTGCAACCACCAGAGAGCCCTGCTAGATTACAAAACCTGAAACACAGTATTTTATATCAAAATCTTTTGCAAAGCCACACCACACAATAGAAACTGCCACTTATCTTATGTTCAACACATATCGTGTTTATGCGCAAGCAGAGTTCTGTGACTATTGCTCTGTCAGCAGTATGGCATAAACAACATCTCAGGGAACAGGCCCTGGGCATCTGACTGTGTTTTGTTGAAGGGACATGCCATCAGACTTCTATGAATCTCTTTATATACTACTGTTACAAGTTAGAAATACAATCCATGTAACTGAAGATTAGCAAAATAAATTTCTCTATTTTTAGTTTACTGTGTTATTTGACACCACTTGTGTTCTATGATTGGCAAGGGGATTCAGAGGCTGGTGTAGTTCTTGTAACTATTCTGAACTCACTAGATTTAAAAGTTGATGTCCCTTCAAGAGTAAGTTGATAAATCAGTTAACTGAATGCCCCATTTACCATAGTTACTTTGGTGCACTTGACAATCAGCAAGGCCACACAGCTCAGGCAATGTTATAGATTAACTTTAGAAAAGCCAGCAAAGAAAGTACAAATATAGGTTTTTATTTAGGTCCTATAAAAACAATGGCTAAGTTTAGGAAAGTCACAAGCAAAGACAAGATTCAAAGTTTACTTATATTACATACACATGCAGAATGTAGACACTCTTCCAGTTTCTTTAATACACTGAAGCAAATTCTTTAGTAAGGGCAAGATTCTAAACTTTACAAAGAACAATCTAACCTTAAAATTAATAATAAATGAAGGATTTAAAAAAAAAAAGTAGGAAATATATACTTACATGAATCCATTTTCTCTCTGGCATTTTTCTAGGGTATTCTTAACCAGACTTCCTAGTTTCCTAAAGAAGAGGTGGCCAGAGGGTTTGGCAGTAGTCCCAGGCCCTTTGGTTTCACCATATTCTTTGCATAATGCTTCAGCCTTGACAAAAACTTCACAAGAAAGGAATGTGAAAAAGTTACAATTGGCATAAAACTGCACTTACAATTCAAATAAGAGATAAGAACAGACCCAGTAATCCCTCCAAGATTCTGATTAGATAAAGCAGAAGCAGCTGGTTTCAGGCTGACTCCTCCAACCATGGCCAAAACATCAGTATAGTCAGTAAAAGAGTAGACAACTTTTTGGGTGGGGAGGACAGACAAGTATTCTTATTTGCAGAGACAAGTAGAAGTGGGACTGTAAAACAAGAACTGGAACTACATAGCTACGGAACTGAACACAGTCCTGAAAGAATTCAGGGACAGACTAAGGGGAACACCACTGTGGGTGTTTGGTATGATGATAAGCCAAGCACATGAAAGAAGCCTGAAATGTACAGTTGTGCCCTGAAGGACCAAGGGAAAACTTCAAGAAGGATGCTTTTCTATGACCCTTTTGTTCTGCGTAGCCTGTTTGAGGGGGACGGGGGTGTGCTCTCTAGAAATGCAAGACTTACTTTAATAAAGCTAATCCAAAGTGAACCTACCTAGTTTAACTCTTGCCAAGTGTAAGACAAGATATGTTATGTAGACTTTTCAACTGATTTTCCCCTATTTGTTCTTTAAAATATATATAATGTTTTAAAGTTACTCCATTTGAATCGTCAATTGCGCTGTGGTAAAGTTACTGGGGTATAGTCATTGGGAAGGAAACAGTACCTACCCTGGATCACCTAGATGAGAAAGCTGCACCAGAAGTAAACCCAGATACAAGTTGCAGTCAGGAATGGTCCTGAGGAAAGCCAGCAGATCGTGAGGAATGGTGGGAATAGGGGTATGTCTACACAGGGATAAAAAAAACCCATGCCTGGCCCGGGTCAGCTG
This sequence comes from Lepidochelys kempii, assembly GCF_965140285.1. NCBI lineage: Eukaryota > Metazoa > Chordata > Testudines > Cheloniidae > Lepidochelys > Lepidochelys kempii. The sequence goes on from NC_136382.1 coordinate 161,185,415, forward strand.
ACTCAGGATTGCAGGGCTCAAATTCCAGGGCTGAAAAATTGCTGTGTAGACCTGCGGGCTCAGCTGGGACTCTGCAGTCCGAGCCCGAATATTGACAGTATTTTTAGCTCTGCAGCCCAAGCCCCGTGATTCAAGGCTGGCCATGGCCATGCTACAGGTCTTTTATCCCTGTGTAGACATGAGGTTACAGACATCTCTAATAGCAACTTTAGGAACAAGATCAAGTAAAATAATTGCGCTCTCTAGCCATGGGAACTTAGATATAAATGAAGATATTATGATTGAGTATTAACTCAAATTTTATATTACCATTAGTCCCTTGATACAAATATTTAAGTTCATAGAAACGTAGGGCTAGAAGGGACCTTGAGAAGTCATCAAATCCAGCCCCCTATGCTGTAGAAGGACTTAGTAAACCTAGACCATCCCTGACAGGTGTTGGGCCAGCCTGTTCTTAAAAACCTCCAGTGATGGGGATACCACAACCTCCCTTGGAAGCCTATTCCAGAGCTGAACTACCCTTAGAATTTCTTTGCTTAATATCTAACCTAACTATAAGTCTTAATTTGTATCGAGAGACCATTACAGTTCCTGTCCTAGCTTCTGTGGACATGGAGAGCAATTGCTCACAGTCCTTTTTATAATAGTCAACATATTTGAAGACCATTATCAGGTCCCTCTCTGCCCCCCTCAGTCTTCCTTTCTGAAGACTAAACATGCCCAGTGTTTTAACCCTTCCTAAACCTTATCATTTTTGTTGCTTTCCTCTAGAGTCTCTTCAATTTGTTCCCATCTTTCCTTCAGTGTGGCGCCCAGAACTGGACACAGTACTACAGCTGAGGCTGCACCAGTGCTGAATAGAGCAGGACAATTACCTCCTTGTCTTACAAAAGATACTCCTGTTAATTCACCCTAGAACAGAGGTGGGCAAACTACGGCCCACATCCAGCCTACAGGACCGTCCTGCCCGGCCCCTGAGCTCTCCACTGGGGAGACTAGCCCCCGGCCCTCCCTGGCAGCCATGCAGCGCTCTGGGCAGCAGGGCTGCGCACTCCTGCAGGGCAACACGGCAGCGTGTCTGGCCCCGGCTGGGCGACATGCCGCTCAGAGCAGCATGGTAAGGGGGCTGGTCCCGGGGGGCAGTTAGGGGGCAGCTGGATTGAGTGGAGGTTCTGGGGTGCGCGGTCGGGACGGGGGAACAGGGGGTAGTTGGATAGGGCAGAGCTTCTGGGGGGGCATTGGATGGGTCGGTGGTTCTGAGGGGGGCAGTTAGGGGGTGGGAAGTGGAAGGGGTTGGATAGGGGACGGGGGCCAGGCTGTTTGGGAGGGGCACAGCCTTCCCTATCTGGCCCTCCATACAGTTTCACACCCCGATGCGGCCCTTGAGCCTAAAAGTTTGCCCACCCCTGCCCTAGAATATTAGGGTTTTTCACAGCTGCATCACACTGTGGACTCATTCAATTTGTGATCCACTATACCCCACCCCGATCCTTTTCGGCAGCATCATGACCTTTCCAGTTACTTCCCGTTGTGTAATTGTGCATTTCCTTCTTAAGTGAAGTACTTTGCAATTGTCTTTGTTAAAATTCATCTGGTTGATTTCAGACCTATTCTCTACTTTCCTCAAGGTCATTTTGAATTCTAATCCTGTCCTCCAAAATTCTAACTCCTCCTCGCTGGTTTGATGTCATCTGCAAATTTTATAAGTGGATTCTCCTCTCCATTGTCCAAGTCATTAATGAAAATATTAGATAGTACTAGATCCAGGCCTCACCCCTGCAGGACCTCTCTAGATAAGCCCTCCCAGCCTGACAGCAAATCATTGAGAACTACACTCTGAGTATGTTCTTTCAGCCAGCTGTGCACGCACCTCAGAGTAATGTCATCTACACCACATTTCCCTAATTTCCTTATGAGACTGTCATGTGGGACTGTGTCAGAAGCCTTACTAAAAATCAAGATATACCACATCTACTGCTTCCCCCATCCGCTAGGCCAGTAATCCTGTCAAGAAGTAAATTAGGTTAGTTTGAAATGATTTGTTCTTAACAAATCTATGCTGCATATTTCTTATAATCCTACTATCCTTCAGGTGATTACAACCTGGTTGCTTAATAATTTGCTCCAGTATCTTTCCAGATATCAAAGTTAGGCTGACTGGTTCTATAATTCCCTGGATCCACTCTGTTCCCTTTTAAAAAGATAGGTATTAGGTTTGCCTTTCTCCAGTCCTCTGGGACCTCAACTGTCCTCCATTCTGAGATTGCTTCAGCTAGTTCCTTAAGGACCCTAGGATGAATTTTATCAGACCCTGACAACTTGAACACATCTAACTCAGTGGTTCTCAACCTGCAACCCATGGGCCACATGCAGCCCAACTGGCACATAGCTGCGGCCCACAATGGTAAATAGGTTGAGAACCACTGATCTAACTTATCTAAATATTCTTTACCCTGTTCTTTCCCTATTTTGCTTTGTGTTCCTTCCCCCTTGTTCTTAATATTGTGTTGAATATCCGGTCACCATAAACCTTTTTAGTGAAGACTAAAGCAAAATAGGCATTAAACACCTCAGCCTTCTTGATGGCATCAGTTATTAGCTCTCCTTCCCCACCAAGTAGAGGACCTATACTTTCCTTCATCTTTCTCTTGCTCCTAATATATTTAAAGAACCTCTTCTTAATGCCTTTTATGTCCCTTGCTAGGTGTAACTCATTTTGTTATTTCACCTTTCTGATTTTGTCCCGACATGCTTGTGCTACTCTTTTATAACTCTTCCTTAGCAATTCATCCATGCTTCTACTTTTTGTGGGATTCCCCTATGATTCTCAGGTAATTCAAGAGCTCCTGATGGTGCCATCTTTAGGACACTTTTTTTAAGCCTGCCAAAAGCTTCAATTTATCTGGTGTTTTTAGGCTAACAGGATAAAGTACATTACGATAAAATGGAATATTGCATTACCAGATGTAACAAGGAGTTGGACCCTGCCTCTGTTTCCCTTTCTTGGACTTTCCAATAACTGCACCCAGACTGTCGTGCAAGTCACACAACATCCCTTTTTGGGGTCAGATTTATTAAAACATCAGAGTACAAATGTCAACTTAAAACAAGTCTTTTCCCAACACCAGAGTTCTGCAGACTTTTAATGGGCTCATAGTTTGTTTCAAACCCAGGTTCTGCTGCCTGGCATTTCCTCAAGTCTCTTCCCTCTTAAGGCTTCTGCCCCCCCAATACAGGTTGCTCCCTCCAGGCCTTTTCACCTGGCTAGCATGGACAGTTCATTCCACAGTCCTCTGTGATCCTGGTCCTCTAAAGATCTCTTTCCTCTCTGGATTCCCCTGATGGAGTCTCCCGATGATCTCTCTCCTCCCCAAACTGACAGAACTCCCTCTCGCAGGAACTTCAGTCTTTAACTACATCATATTAAGCCATTCAATACAACCATGCACACTCAGTCTGCCCAAGCCAAAATGAGGGGTAGAACCTGTAATATTAGGGAAGACTGAACTAAAGGAAGTCAGAAATTCTAATACAAATCTACAAACAAGAAGAGAGCCACAGGTTCACAGAAGACAACATTAGAAATAGGATAAAATAAGTGCAAAGAAAAATTTAAACTGCTCTTGAACTCGCTAGTATCTAAGTACTGTACTTTTCAATATGTGTATTCATATATCTGCTTTATACGTGCAAGTAACTCATTTAATATTAAATAGAATGAATGGGTCTATCACCAGAACACAGCAGTTGGAAATGGAAGAGTTTTAGAATGTGGAAAACAAACTGTCTTCAGCCTCACTAAGCAACATCTAACAGCCATGCACCTGTAATGCCTACAGGTTTAGTGAGGACATGCCTAATTTTGCTGCAGTATGATGTGCAGCCAATCCACCAGGAGCATGCACTTACCACAGGGTTTATATCCTCCTCCCAAAATAGGGGCGTAGCAGATTAAGTTGACATTGGTCTCCTTGTTGTGTATTTTCTTTGTATCACACATTTCTGGACTCTGGACACACTAAGGACTCCAAAAGGTCGTCAGTGATTTTAGATAGCTAGTATGCATTGATTGCCTATGTTAGGGGGCTTATTCCTTCATCCACTTACTTCCCTAGTCCTTCTTGCATGAACAGAGAGCAACAATACCCAAAGTCCAAAAGGTGCAAACAATTTGATGTTTATTGGGGTGAACTTCCAGCAAGCATGATTCCAGGTTCCTTCCTTAGTGTCCCCCTTCCCAGCTCTGACACCACAGAGCCATACCTGTGCCCCTGTTCCCCCCTTAGCAAAACATGATTCCAATTTCCCCACCCCCATTCTCCCCTTTTCTTCCTGATTGACTGCAGACTATATCGTAAAACTTGAGTTCTGCTTAGCTATACCTTAATCAATCATTTTACTGGAATTTAACTAACCAATCCTAACATATTGTAACATGATAGAACAACAAAGAAAGGAGGATTTCGCATCCCCTATCACTATAGTCCCCATTTCCCTATTGTTTGTTTGCATAATCTCTGTCTGGTTCTGTGATTGTTTCTGTCTGCTGTATAATTAATTTTTCTGGGTGTAAACTAATTAAGGTGATGGGATATAATTGGTTAAATAATCATGTTACAATATGTTAGGATTGGTTAGTTAAATTCCAATAAAATGATTGGTTAAGGTACAGCTAAGCAGAACTCAAGTTTTACGATATAGTCTGCAGTCAATCAGGAAGAAAAGGGGCGAATGGGAACAGGGAATGGGGGTGGGGAAATTGGAATCATGTTTTGCTAAGGGGGAAATGGGAACAGGGACACGAGTAAGGCTCTGTGGTGTCAGAGCTGGGAAGGGGGACACTAAGGAAGGAACCTGGAATCATGCTTGCTGGAAGAAGTTCACCCCAATAAACACTGAATTGTTTACACCTTTGGACTTTAGGTATTGTTGCTCTCTGTTCATGCGAGAAGGACCAGGGAAGAAAGCGGGTGAAGGAATAAGCCACCTAACAGCCTACTCTAATACAACCTTGATAATGTGTTTATTTGGCTTTAACACAAACATTTGGATATTTTGTGAGCTAATCTGAATTATGAAAACTAACATTTTTTTAATATTCTCTAAACAGTACGACAGCAGATGTTCCAGGAGGGATTTGAGAATGTGGCATCCATACTTACATTTTTCTGATTCCTGCAGAGATCTGATTGCTTCTCCACATTTATCGCTGGCCAGTAAAGTTTGACCATGGTAGCAGTATGACTGATGAGAGAAGAATATAGGTACTAGCATCAATCAACAATTTCCTGTCACCACATCAGTTTTGCTATTTTTCCTCCTCACTGGATGGGGATCGTGTACAGCTAAACACTAGCCAGAATGGCAAGATCTGCATCTCTCTGCGGCTGCCATCGGTTGCACAGTCAACCAGCAGGGGGTGCAGGGAGGTAACATGACACAGCACTCACTGGTGCCTAAGCACAAGTCCCTTCAGCAGGGAAGAAACCCAGTTTTCATGATGAAAACCAGGTACAATGAGAGTTTAGGTTTTTTACATCTATGAAAAAACTTCACTGAATTCAGAAAGGCAACAGAAACATTCCAGCTTTTCTGAACTGTAATGGCAAGGTTGAAGTGGGACTTCACCACACTCCCATTTTCTCCCTTTCATAAAACTATCTTGGGCTCCTATGCTCAAATAGGGTTCCTACTGGAGCACAATATCAAATGCTCCTTTTCATTTGTAAAAGCCCACTCCACTTAGATTAGGCCCAAAACACAATATAAATATTCTCAAGATGCAACATATATATATTTTCCTTGCTGTATTGTGAAGCTGAATACAACAGCATTACCGTATTCCATCATTGTCCATATTACAAGGGTTACACACAGCTGGTCTTAACAAATAGCACAAATCAAACCCAGCCCTGCCTTAATTTTCTCACCCATTCACAAGATAAACAGCCTCTGGCTACAGACACAAACTAAGAGAAAGTCAAAGTATTTTTCTTTTTAAAACTAAAATTTGGTCAGATCGGAAGCAGCAACTAATTACAGAGCTGCTGGTCCTTGATGGAGAATGTTATGCCAGGAGATCAGCCAGGCTCTAGCAGAACATGCATGCTAAAGGCAGCTTGGGGGTGGCAACTGATGTTATCAGGTCCTATCTTATCCATATCTAATTCCAGTGTAGACAGAATATACACCTTTGTTCGCAATCTACAAAGTATGCATTGTAAAGTATCATTTAAAACTGGTTTCAATATTTCAGGCTGTGATGACCCCCCCCCCTCCCCAAGAAGTGATAGCAAATTACTGTAGATGCTCACAGGAGCATACTCATGGCATTGCCACCCTTACTTCTGTATTGCTGCTGGTGGCCGTACTGCCTTCGGAGCTTGGTGGCCAGAGAGCAGCAGCTGCACCACCCCCAGCTCCCCTGCCTCCTGGCAATATTTTTGTGATCTCATGACCCCCCCCCCCACAATAGCCTTGTGACCCTCTTTTGTGTTAGGACCCCCAGTTTTAGATGCACTGATTTAAAAATGCATAATTTGTTGATCAGCATTATTATGGCAAAATGAAAATAGCAGCATAATATTTGAAACTATAAACTTCTTCCTATATAAACAAGCTGAAATCATGACCAAAGTATGTTTTTTCCTGGGAAGTCTGGGGAGTGACCTATAAGTTCCTCAGAGACAAAGGGCAAGCTGATGCCTGAGCCATGTGTAAACAAGGCTGATGGACAGTTACCTGCCAAGTGACCATTCTTTGGCAGGAAAGGGGAGGCAGGGCAAAAATTTACGTATTAGTGAAGAAATAGCATGGAGTTTCCTTCTACACAGATTGCCTGCTGCCTTGCTCCCAGCTGGAAATGCTTCTTAAAGTGAGGACAGGACTATAGAAAGAAGGGACAGACACCCCCTTCTCTCTCCCTGCCCATCACATTCACTGCAACTAAAGAGACAAAGGAAGCAGCCGTTGGACTCTGTGGGAGGGGTACTGACCTAAAGAGTTTGGTCAGTAAAACTGCTGAAAGCATGTGGCAAAAGAAATTGGTTTTGAATCTAATATAGGTTGTTAGGCACTAGTAAGCGTTTTACCTCTTTTTTTTTTTTTGGTTAACTTTCTGACTTTTATGCCTCATAACTTGTACTCCAAATCTCTCTGTAGTTAAAACAGTAAAACCAGTTTATTATCTAAATCTAATCCAACGTGTTCAAGTTGAAGGGTCTGGGTGACTCTATTTGGGGTAATAAGTTATGTGCACATTATTCCCTTAAAGGAATAATGGGGGGGGGAGGGATAGCTCAGTGGTTTGAGCATTGGCCTGCTAAACCCGGGTTCAATTCTTGTGGGTTCAATTCTTGAGGGCGCCATTTTGGGATCTGGGGCAAAAATTGGGGATTGGTCCTGCTTTGAGCAGGGGGTTGGACTAGATGACCTCCTGAGGTCCCTTCCAACCCTGATAGTCTATGATTCATAAATTTAGAGATGTGATCAACTCTGAATTACACCTGGAAGTAGATTGGATATCAGTGCAGAGAATAGAGCACAAGTATTAAATGCTCAGATTGACCTGCCCCAATTGTGGAGGTGAGTAACTACATTAAATTCTACAGGGCACAAATTGCATCTTATTCTAGAAGAGTGTATTTTTAAATACTACAGGGACTGCAATATGTCAATGTGGTGACAAGGACAAATGATAATTGACTCCCATTCCCCATCTAACTCCTAGATAACCTTTAGAAACCCTTTTGAAGTGTTCACAGATTGGTTACAGAGTACTCACATAAGCCATATAGAAACATGTCTTCAAGTGTAAGTACTTTCTCCATTTAATAGTGTATGCTGGATCCAAACTGGATAACATTTGATCTAGAATTACATAAACAATATTTTTTTCTAAATCATTAAAAAAAAAACCCCATATTCAGAGCAGCACCCTGGTCCAGTTAAGTGTATCTATAGACCATAAGTATGAAATAGCTGTAACCTCAATTAAGTGCACCAATTATACCCGCAGCTGCAAAAAGAGACTTACGCTGCATGAAAGCATCAAGTTAAAAAATTATTTAAAAACCCAATTAAAAAAAAAATCTGGGAATTCCCTTTTGTTTGCTAAACAAACATGCAATTTTCATTGCTAAACAAAGACAAGGAATTCCCAGATTCATAAGTTTCAGTTTCTGTTTGAGGTAGCCAAGGCAAAAGAACACAGCTTTAAGTTGAAGCTTTTCTGTATTTCCTTTTATTTAAATTAAACAGCCCATATTACTGCAAAACTATTACAAAACTTTTAAATATTTTTCAGTAATTTTTGTTAGTATATTCTAATAATAATTTTATTTTTCCCCAATTCAAACTGGTATTTACCAGTGCCCTATCAGAAACTAATTTTTTCTAGGAAATAGCCAGCCTTGCCCTGAGGAGCTGCTGTTGAACAACTCAAGACACTCCTTTAATCTTCATCCACCCCCTTTTGTCTCCTAATTTACTATCATAGCTGGCTGAAGAACAGAACCAGAACAAAATCACCCACAGAGCTAAAAGGACATTGCCTCTAGACCCGCCCATTATAAATCTGTTATATTGAGAACTGACACTTGATGATTGTCACTTAGGATATGATTTCAAATTACTGACTGGAAGCACAGACATGCTGTTAACACTGTCCACAAAGAAATTGTAGCAGGGTTACATCTCTTAATTGCAATGTTAGTGGTTTGTTTGTTTTTCTGCAAGGCATACAAACTAAATCACTAAGGACTCAAAGGACATTGTAATTTAACTTACCAGCTTTTTGGTAGAAATTGGCTGTTTCATAGGCCAGAGCAGCTATCAGACCAGGATTGTGTTTCAGCTCAATAGCTCGGGCAATTGTCACTAAAACCATTAATAAAATGTAATTGCAGACAGTCAACTTTATCGATAAAATTAAGGCATAACTATCGTCTGAACAGAATAGCTCTAAATGAGTACAAAAGAAAACCTGACAATATGGGCATGGTTAGGCTGCAGGGAGATTAGTTTTCAATTTCTTTATTTCAAAATATTTAGACCTTTAGTTTATTAGATGTTTTTGTATTGCGTTAAGCGAGGGTGCCTGAGAAGGGTGGAGAACGAGAATCTCCTAGAGAACTTCTCTAAAACTGATCAACAAATATTTGTAATGTTTTATTGTCATTTGTATAACAAAAGTGAAGAATTTGATTCTGGCGATGCAATCAACCCCAAACCGCAGTACTTTGGGAGAACACTGGCGGTCACCATCCGGGAGACATTATGAACCACAAAAGAAATCCACAGATAAATACCCCCATTATTTTTTTACCTTCTTGAGCTTCAGCTTGGCACTGGATGATGTAGGAGTCTATAAGTCGAGCTTCTAAATCCCTTCCCTTTTCTACAGGTGTAATCAGCTTGGGGATATGGCTCTCCTAAGTAGTAGAGAGACAGTCAGTTTCAAAGTTAGTTCAAATCTAAGACACCACTACTAAATGTCATGTTTTTTTCCAGATACCGTGACAAAGTTCCTCCTCTGCCTTGGTGTGTCCTGTGCTTATTGGCAGATTTGCTTGCCTCAGAGATTCACGGCAGCCCTCGGTTTGGCCACTTTTGCTAGTGGCTCAAACCTGCCGTTCACTCAGCTAACCTCATCACTGGCCAGCATGGGAAAAAGGAAGAAGAACAATCCCTGCAGTCTCTGCTGATCCACCACGTGGTTCAGGGAACAGACCAGAGACCTTACCCTCTGGTGGAACCCACAGTCCAGGTCAACTCCTCCTGTTTCTGATCAGGAGTTGGGGTGTTTGAGGGGAACCCGGGCCCGCTCTCTACTCCAGGTTCCAGCCCAGGGCCCTGTGGACTGAAGCTGTCTCGAGTGCCTCCTGGAACAGCTGCGCGACAGCCACAACTCCCTGGGCTACTTCCCCATGGCCTCCTCCTAACACGTTCTTTATCTTCACCATAGGATCTTCCTCCTGGTGTCTGATAATGCTTGTACTCCTCAGTCCTCCAGCAGTACACCTTCTCACTCTCAGCTCCTAGTGCCTCTTACTCCCAGCTCCTCACACACATGCCACAAACTGAAGTGAGGTCCTTTTTAAACTCAGGTGCCCTGATTAGCCAGCCAGCTTGCCTGCCCTCATTGATTCTAGCAGCTTCTTAATAGGCTCCAGGTGTCCTAATTAGTCTGCCTGCCTGAATTTGTTCCAGCAAGTTCCTTCTTGTTCTGGAACTGCCCCTAGTACCTTACCCAGGGAAAATGGACCTGCTTAATCTGGGACTAATATATCTGCCTTCTCACACTCTCCTGTAGCCATCTGGCCTGACCCTGTCACAATACATATTCTATTACTAAATGGGTGCAAATTACAAGTGAAGGAGTCAAGGTGATAGCTGGCCATTTCACTATAATACACTCTTGCCATTACCCTTCTACCTTGATTAACAGCCAGCCATAGCAACTGACTAGTAGCGTGACTCATTGATGGTACATTATTTTCTGCAGCATTCAAAAGCTCCACTATCACTGCATAAATCCTCTGCATATGAACCAAAAAAGTCTTTTTGTAAAAAAAATGTTTGTAATGTTTGCACTGACAATTCACTGAACGTTGTACGGGACAAGTAGAAGACAAAGGCTCTGTACAGAGAAACTTACAACTTCAGAAATAAGAATAAAGGTATGTTTTCTACCTTCAAATGTTTAAAAATCCCAGCTGCTATCTTCAAGCTTCTGTGAACATCTTTTGCTTCATCTTCTGTTATACTGAAAGATTGTTAATGAAATATGTAATTCTGCATTCAAGTTAATATTACACAGTGGAATTATTTACCAGCTCATAATCTCACATAAGTGACTACTCAAACATTCATTAATTACCTTATATCTAAAAGGCTGGGATTTTGTCCATACATTGCTCTTGTAGAGTAGTTCTACTTGTTCACTATCCTTAGTTTTATTGCCTGACCTTTATCAGAATTGCTTGGCTGTACTTTTTCCTCAGCAAAATGCTACTTATGAGGACACCATAGTGGCTGTGTTTATATCTGCACTTTAAACAGGACTTCAATCCCTCTAATTCACACTTAAATTTCAAAACTAAATCCAGTCATTAAACATGCTCATTGTGGGAGAACTGAATTTTCTATATTTCCAGTCCAATATTTAATCATTTGCATAGAAAACACTAAGATTTCCCTTCACATTAACATTTTTCAGGCTTCTCCAAGTGAAGAGCCACAGTGACTAGAAACTTCCCACACACACTCATTTAGAAAATGAAAAGTAGCTGGCTGAGACAATCTGAGTTACAAAAAGTTATTTCCTTTGTTTGCTATAACTTATTTTACCACTGTGAAGAAAAGCCAATAAATTGTCAAATTCTGCCAGTTACTTCTGTTCATTGACGCTGCTAGCCAATTCCTTTAATGTTCAGCTCTGCCCAGTCAACAGACCCTGGGGAGCCAGGGAGGTAGACTTGGCAGCAAGAGATGTTGGAGGAGCTATGTGAACATGGGGGAAACTAACCTTCACTCCAATGTGACATTTATCTATGCAGAAATAAAATATTGTAGATTTCAGTGGAGAATAGGCTTATAAAAATGTTAGATCTAGGTGTGGCTGAAGTTTAAATTATGCATCTGACCATGATGTAGAGAAATTTGGTGTGTGCATTGTTATTGGTTACATGTTGTAAGTGAAATGAAGTTTGCTGCGGAGACAAGCAGCCAGAGTGCATCTGAACGTTAAAGCATGTGAATGAAGTCTGCTTTAACTGAGGATTTCCTTTTTGTTGGGATATTATTGCAACAGAATTGCTAAAGGAGAAAAAAACACTTACTCTTCCTTTCCAGCCAGTCTCGATGCATATTTTGTGTACCATAGAGCCACGTTAAATCCCATGGAAACCAGTTCGAACACAGCATCCTGCTGGGCACTAAAAATAAAAAAAATAAAGCAAAACAAGCAATTTCATGCTTTCCAATTTGTTTAGACAAGTTCTCTAACTTGTACTTCTGCAACGTAACAAATTGTAGCTACCTGCATAAAGTAGGTTTGGTTTTCATTTATAATGTCAGAAACTTCCATTTTATAGCTTTTCTATTTCTTGGATTTCCTAACAATTTAATATTTTGCTTATCCCCCAAGAAGTCAGGTGAAAAAATCCCACAGGGTGTTCAAATATGTGCCTTCACGTGGATTTTTTTCTGGGGTTGGGAAGAGAGTTTAGTAGAATTTTTATGTTAACAAGGTAACATGCTTTACTGAGCTTTCAGCAAGGTTAACATTTCTCTTTCATTTATTTTTAAAATACTTGTTTTGTGGAAAACCAAGGTCTGGGATAACTAGTTTAAATAAACAAAAAGATGTAGTCTCAGACCTGTTAACTTGGCAGCTATTTTGAAGTGCTTTCTACTGCATGCAGTTACTAATTACAAATAAAAGGCATATAAGAATAGAAAGTTGCATAGATGTTAAAATACTCTTATGATAATAAGTTCATCGCACTTAAAGGGTAACTTATTCAGCTTGATTTAAGGATGTGGCAATAGGAAAACACATAGAAAAAACATCCTTCTATTAAAGAATCGGTTTACAGTTTATCAACAGCACCCAAAAGCATGCTATATGCTTCAGAAGACAGGGAGAAAGACCCTGACCAGAACAGTTTTGTCTACGTTTCAGGTGAGACACAATAGGGGAGTGAGGATATCACCAGAAAATACAAAGGTAAGACTTAAGTTTCAGATTTCCAGCACCAGAAACCACTACAATTATATACATTCTAATTCTTATTTTAGATTATTAATTTTGTATGATTATTTCCTATTTTGCACTATAATAGTTAGTCTGTCTTCAGCTGCATATAGAGGATGTAAAAAGCACCAACAGACTGGATCCAACATTTCAATGTAGTGTCTTAACCTCAAATAAATGAAAGAGAAGCACTTTGGCATCTCCAGAACAACACTGTAATAGATATAAAGCAGAAGAACAAGGCAATTATTAAAACACTAATGTAATCAGCCTCTTGGGAACTACTTAATGATCAGCATTGTGCAACATTTACTATAGTGGCAGATCTATACTATAATCTAAGGAACCTGGCCACAGACATTGCAGACTCCACAGAACATATACCTTGGAATTTGTCCTTGTAATGTGTCTGTCCACTTAAAATTCTGAATATATCGCAACTTGCAGTCTTGGGAAGAGTTATCCAGTGAGACTATAAAGCCTGTCCAAAAACAAACCAACAAAACAAAACAAAACAAAAAAACACACCAACAGGCAATTTGAACATTAGAAGGCAGTGATATAAAGATGCAAGTAGAGATGTAGACAGTTGGAACAGCAAAAAGTCTCTCTCAGGCCATTCATGTTACTCCTTAAAGCTTTTATTCTTCAGAAAGTTCAGAGAACAAGATTTACAACAGAAAAGACCAACTGGTCTTATCAGACACTCCCTGCTCCGACAAGTTATTGCCTCAGCCCTGTGAGCCTTGTGTACACTAGGGAAACACTGCTGAAGATTTCACTGTTGCTAAGCTCCTGGTATAAATGGACTGCTGGCAGTTTAAACACCTTGTCATCTAACTATACTCAGGAGAGGTTTAATCAACATGGTGCTTGAAAGAGTCATCCTCTAAAGTAGGGTTCCTAATACTGCTAATGCTGATAGGAAATATTTGAAAAATTTATTTGACACAGAAAAGGTTTTAGGCCTCCTCTTCATTGCAGTGTTAGCTCAATTTATAATTTGAATTTTGTCCCAACCTGATTCCTGTCCACAGACCCAAATCTCTTAGGTGGTGCTTCAAGCTTGAGTTAGTTGGCCTGTCAGGGGAGCGACTGAAGCTTCAGTACTGCCAACACTTGATCACATTAGTAATGCAGTGGGGAAGTAACAACTCAGACGCTAATCCAAACACTCTAGGTAGCTTGAGTGTTGTTTTCACGCTCACTCAGGTAGGTTAACTCGAGCGGAATAAACCAAATGAACTAACTCAAACTAACTGTGAAGACAAGTCCCAGTGACTGGATATGGATTCTCTTTATTGAAGGCATCCTTCTCCTCCAATTGTCTTCTCTGCAGCAGCTTGGACAATACCCTCTCCTGTATTTAGGGAACCTGATTGGTCTGCAGTCTCAAGACCCTTGTGTGACACAGAGGAATATTTACTATAGATTATTACATTTTTTTAAAATGAGTGATTAAACATACAGGGGATTTTAAGGCTGATAGAGAGAATACATAATTGTAATTTAAGCCAAAGGTAACTTGATTTGAAAGATTCACGTCAGGCTGGGACATAGAAGGCTATAAGCATACTAATGAACCATCACTAACAGACAGAACACCACTGTTTGTGGAAAAGGCAAGTTATTATTTATGTAATTTCAAAACAATGTTTCAAATCAATGTAGGAAAGAACTGAACGGAGGTGGACAAGGAAGCAGAGGTTCATATAATATTGAATAAACTTATACAGTACAGTGGAGCTGGGAGGGGGGCAGATTTCAAATGAAAATGGCTGCAAAAAAAAGGGTAATTGTCCGTAGGCCAATATAGCCTAGAAAGCCATAACTAACGTGTTTCATTTAAGCTCAGCTCTGCCCATTGCACAGAATTCAATGATGTTACTTGACAGGTCTGTAGAGCCATTTGGACACACAGGGAAAATGCTGACTCAGAGTGGGTTACTGAGATCTTGGCATGCTGAGGGGCAAGAAAGAACGTGAGGAAGCATGACAGACATCTGAGCCATAAAATGTAAATGAATATCTACTGAAAACTCAGATACCAAAGTGACAAAAGCCATATCAGCACCTGGATAACTGTAGTTGCAAGACTGCTTTATTTAGCTAAACTATTACCTAATGTTAGACCTGATACGATTTTACACTTTTGATTTGGTATCCTCTCCATTCTGAGAGAAGTCATAGACCTGTTTTTAGGAGTAATGTAGTCTATTCCCAGAGACAAGGAAAATGAACTTCTCGCCTTCCCAGAAAGCAGAAGGTGGTTGAGATACCTAACCTGGAAAACTTGGTTAAAAGGCAAAGAGCAAAGGATCGTCCATGCTCCTAATACTGCCAGGATGCTGACTGAAGCTTCTAAGGTTATAATGGGTAACAGGAACAGGAGACACTGTATTTCCTGGTGACCAGATAATGCCCCTTACATAAAGCTGGAATAACAAATGATTACGAGTTTCGCTAAACCTAAGATTATTACATAAAACCTTTTATTTGCAGCTTACAAAGTTCTTACCTTGCAAGAGCGAAAAGTACAAATCAGTTGCATTCTTTATCATTTCTGGATTACAACTCAAATCAGTAAATAGCTCCAAGAGTCGTACCCTGGATGATCTTAAGTCACTGTGTTAAAAAAAAAAAATTATACGAAAGGTGATCCTTTTAATAGTCCCCCACACTATGTCTTATCCTTCTAGCTAAGTGAAGTACCAATTTAATATCTGATAGCCACTGGAAAAAAGACACGTCAAACACTTCTCAGGAAGGGAACAGATTTAACAAGTCTTTTTATCTCTTGTAGGACCCAACAGTCACTTCAACATTGGTATTTTCAGTTTAAAGTATGACTCATTTTGGACACATAGTATGTAGTAGTTATCAATGTTATTAAATGAACAATTTTAGCTACTTTTTAACCCAAATTTTAACCCAACAGAAATATTTGTTATTCACCCCAAACTTCAGAGGTAGATCACTGTACCAGTGGTGCACTAGTAGAGTACATTATAATTAGAAGTAAATCCGTAATGGCACGTTCCAATAGTACCTTTTTATAATTGTGTTTATGCAATGATCTCAAATTACATCACTTATATGAATTAAGCCTCACATGAAATAAATCAGTGTTGTACTCATTTCAGATCCATAAACGGAAGCAAAGAAGGTAAGTAACTTGCCCAAGGCCACACAGCAAGAGTGTGACAGAAGTTAAGGATAAAACCAAGGAGCCCTGACTCAAAGTCTCTTAATCAAAGATATATGCACACACAGTGTAATTGATTCTCTTGCTTTTGTAAATGAAGCCATGTGTTTGTATGCCAGAATACATAGGAAGTGATGTTCATCCTCTCCAGAGAAGTTAACATGGCAGGGGCAATATCAGCATTGGGATTTTACACTACATGAATAGATGGAATTGTAATCATGTTGCTGTATTTATATGCTTGACTTAAATGCTTTTTCAGAGCCACTCTTATCTCTACAATAGAACACTTTTGGTTTATTAATTTATGTACGTTACTTACACTAATCCTTCCACAATAGGATACACACAGAGCAAAAAAGTGATGAGACGTCTAGTCCTTTTAGTCTCCGTTTTGTTACAATAGGTTTTTCTATGCAGCATCAGATTTGTAAGATTAGATTAATCATTATCTAGAACTGGATGCTGAGAATGCTATCAGTGCTTTATTGTCTCCCAACCTACAAATCTCTAGTCTCTTCAAACACTAACACTAGAAAGATGTCCATTATACACCCTGAACACTGGAAAAGAAGTCAGTGTTAGTCTGAAACATACTTACTTGCAAATCTTTGTTGCAGCAGGACTGCTGGCTACCCCATAGAAATTGAATGTAACAGGAGCTGTCGCCTTTAAAGGGTTGCGATGAAACCAGTGGGTCATCTCTCTCAAGTACTGTTTGCAATGTTACTTATTGGAAACCTAAAGATTGGAAGAAAACAGTTACATGACAGTAACTGGGGTCTCCTATTTCTCTAGTGCATCTGATGCTCCACTTGGGTCTATAAAGTGAACGTGAGATACATTTTTTTTATTACATGAATTCGCAAAGCGCTATAAGTAATTTTAAAGGGGGTGGAGGGAGAATTGTTGGAGATCCCAGACCTGTTAGATATATTGATATGTATTTACATACTTTTTGAAACTCTGAGCTCACCACTGTAGGGCACTATTCCACAGCTCTTTTACAGGCTTAGCTCACACTGAAAAAATGGGAGATTGCACAGGAAAACCCACAGCAGCAAGCCCTTATTATAGTACAAGAGAAACCGTTTAAGGTGGTAGGCCATAAAGTTTTACTTGCCTTTCCTCCCATGCTTCCTCAGCACCAAGAAGTCTTCCACTCTTCACAATGACTTTCCCTTTAACAGAGAGCTGGACGCTCAACTACAAAGCATGCTCAACCACAATCAAGGCAATTTGCAATCTGATGGGTGTTTACATACAGCAACATACTTTTAGGAGACATCAGTTGTTAGAAGTGCCTTTTTTCACCTTTGTCTGGTAAGGCAATAGTTTGTCTGATGTGGCCTGTGGCAAAGTTATCCATGCCTTTTTGATATCCATACTCAATTATCGCAATGCCTGCTATTTGAACCTACATTTGGAGACTGGAAGACTGCTTCCCTATAGCATTAGCAAAAAGAGATTCTTCTGAAGACTGTCCTGACTTCTGGGTAGGGTGCATCACTGATTTAGAAAGTTCTTTTATGGAGAGGATCCTGACTACGAGACACCGTCTTTTCATTTTCTATGCGTACAGTGCCTCACACAGTGGCTCCTGGTCCATGACCAGGGCTCCTAAGCAATTCAGTAATACAAATAATAATAATAATAATAATATTCATACTAACAGTCTTTAGAGCTAACTGTCTGGGGTCTAATAGTACAGAATATGCAGCAGAGGCCCCTTGACATCAGAATGTATTTCAGACAGTTCTAAAGTCGATTACTGTTTAGAGCCATGGTGTGTGGCTATTCTGTTTTTACAGATCTTTCTGGAGTAGAGGTGGAGAGAAGCAAAAGAACAGATTGTTGGCCTAGATAATTAGTCAACTTTTTTTCTGGCACGGGGAAGAGAGAAGAATCTTTTTGTGGACAGCAAATGCCTCACTGTATTTTTCCCCAAGGCATAATGCACCTAGTAACACTTGCAAGAGGGAAGATTTGAGAGGCTTCAAAATAAGATGAACTAGAGGAAGGTATCAGACTACACCTAGAGAGCTCTCTTTTCTGTTCTGAATCCTGTCCTCAATATAGCAGCACAATAACAACCACGGTGGTCAAGTGTCTGAGCAAACCGTCACTTCAGCAACATTCGATGAAACAATCTCTTCTTTGGGCATTACAAGGAAGCAAGTGGCCAAAGAAAGTGCTCAGAGCAATTACAAATAACTATGTCCTTTTACAAGTATGTACGATAACTGTTCAATAATTCTTGTATTAAATTACTCTGCTAAGCAGAAACCCAGAATATTTAAAGAACTGGGACTAGTAACCTGGACAATTTTAAAGATCTTGTAAATCTGCCAAGTCAAGAGCCGGGTGAGTTTGTCCTGCACTTGGTAGTATCACTACCACGTTTCGTGGTGTATTGCAAGTAACACACACACGACCATGTAGAGCTGCTGGGAAAGTTAGAGCGCCTCACCAGCTGCTTGGGGAACGCGAGGGGCTGCGGGCTCGCCTGCCGCATCTACACCAGTGGGGTGCAACTTTGTCTAGACCCCGGAGACCCCTCTCCCAAAGCGCTCCCGACCCTGTCCCCCGTCTGTGGTCCCCAGCTTGAGAGCCAGGATTTAGCCCACGCAACGAGCCAAGGCAGGAGGGCCGCACTTCCCAGCGCCCTCAAAGGCCAAGAAACCCAGCGCGACAGTCAGGCCAAGCTCACAGCAAGGGAGTCCCGCCCCGGCCCCTCCCCTGGCCAGGCTCACTCACGGGCAGACACCCCCACGAGACATCGGGCCCGCACAACCCAGCCGCCGCCTCGCTCTCTTACACTATGGGTGGTGGCTGCTGTTTACCTCCGCGGACGAGCCTGCTTCTGATGCAGAACCCGCCCCGCTACGCGCTGGCGCAGCAGCCTCAGCTCACAGCGAGACCACTTCCGCCCTTACTGTTCCCAGATTCCCCCTCCAAGCAGCCCTACTTCCGCCCTCAGCGCTTGCGCCGGCGCAGTATGGAGCCCACGCCAGTCCGTGCGCAAAATGGCCGCCGCCACGCAGGCACAGGTAGAGGAGAGTCGATCTCATTGAGAGCCTGCGGACAATCGGGGGCATTGATCCCTGCCAGCTGTGCTAGAGAACGGGTTCCCCCAAATCTCTGGCAACTAAGCATACAGACCTGCTTCTCCCGCACCCAAGGAAGGTGGTGGAATGGAGGCCGCTGTTTAGGGCGACCAGATGTCCCGATTTTACAGAGACAGTCCCAATATTTGGGGCCTTTTTCTTATATAGGCTCCTATTACCCCCCACCCCATGTCCCGATTTTTCACACGTGCTATCTGGTCACCCCACCGCTGTTCCGCCCTCCCCCACTCGGGCTTTAGATCTCTAAATGAGCAGATCCACAGAGAGGTGGCGAGTGTCTGGCTGAAATATCCAGCCAAGCCCTCCCTTCCCGAGGCTGCGTGTGTCACACTCTGCCCGCAGCCAGCCAGCCCGCCCGCCCCTTTCTCTCTCTCTCTCTCTCACACACACACACACACACAATATCCCAGCACCTCTGACAGGGCAAGTGTCTTTCCTCCGCTACCCCACTCGCAGCGAGTGACAGATGGAGCCAGCTCTATGCTACAGGCGATGCAGCGGTTACAAACTGGTCCCTCCACTCGAGCCCCAGAGGATGCTGTTCGGAGACTGATTTGATGACAAGTTGAAGTCCTGACTTGAGCCTTCCGTTACGGCTAATGCGCAGCCAGTCCGAAGAAAAAAAGAGCCGCTCTCATTATTTCCCAAAGCTGCGGCTCCCTTCAAACAGGTCACACGTTATTAACATAACCCCCATCAAATTCAGAAATCCCGCATCCACCCACATACTTAACATCTAGCCCGGCACAGTGTTCCGAGTTTCAGTCCCCGTGTAGGTGATATGTATACTCGGTTAGTACCCCCACCAGGTTTTTGTTCCTCCTCCTCCTCCGCACAGATGGCCTCCTATTATCATTACAATTGCACTGCCTCCAAGCAAGACCTGACAAGTGCAACACCTTCACCCAGGCCAGCTCGTCTGAACTGTGCCCTCTCTAGCACTACAGATAGGAAGCGCATAAATCGCGGCTCGATTGGTTCTCCCAGCCAGTCCCACCCTTCAGGGGCCACTTAAGGGAGGAATCCTCAGCACCTCGTGCTTGCGCCTCATGACAGCCTGGGGGAGCAACTGTATCGGCCTATGGGGGGCCAGTCTGATTGAGACCGTTAACAACTGAACTATACCTAGGTCTGGGAAAGCCACGTGGGTCTCCCAAATACAGGCAGGAAAAGACACCTGCCTCAGGAGAGGAGACTAACCACTGCCGGGAAACGGACCCCCAGCGAGGAAAGGGGAGGGTGTGACGCCAGGGTTACTAAACACGTTCCCCTGTAGCCGGAGGAGGAGGAGGAAAGGGAGACGCTGACAGCCAGGACACGGATTTCCCTACTGCAAGGAGACTCGCCCTCTAACAGGAACGAACCGCCCCCTACTCACTTACACAGGACACCCAGCCCAGCGCAACCCTTGGTCCGAGCAGCACTGGGAGCCGGGCCGGCTCGTTACTGCCCAAAGGCGCAAGCCAACCGCAACTAAGGCACCTGCCGCTCACCTGGCACTGGGGACTTCCCGCACAGGAACAGCTGGAGCTGCACCGGCTCAGGAGCAGGACGCTGCTCCCAGCGGCGAGACACCGAACTTGAGGCCCGCCCAGGACGAGCAGCGTTGCCGGCTGACCCCGTGACCTCCGACCCCGTGACCTCCTGCCCCATGGCACACACCGAGGCGGAAGGGTCCGCGCCGACTTCCTGGAGCCGAGGGCGAGGCAGCTTCGATAGCAACGGCCTCCCCCGCCCGTTGGGGCCGAGGGCGTGGCCGGCGCAGACTAGCCTGCTGGGAGGGGCGGGGCTGACTGGAGGCGGCCGCCAGGGTGGGTTGCCGCCGCAAATGGGCTTGGTCGGCGGCTGGGGTGGCTGGAGGGAGCGGCTCGCCCGTGTGATGGCCGGCCCCGGGCTGAGCATGCTGCCCTAGTGCGGGGGCCATGTCGGAGGCGGCTCGGAGCCTCCTGCAGCGCTGGGGCGCCAGCTTCAGGAAGGGAACCGACTTCGACTCGTGGGGGCAGCTGGTGGAGGCGATAGACGAGTATCAGATGTGAGTGCGGGGCGGCGCCGGGACGCGGGCGGGGGGCCAGGAGCGGAGACGGGCAGGGATGGAGGGGGCTGGGATCCTGGCTGGGGGTTGGGAACGGGGCCGGTCTGGGACACCGGCTGGGAGTGGGCCGGCAGGACGTTGGCTGGGGGCGGGAGGGGGCGCTGGGGCTAGAGAAGGGACTGGTTCAGTAGCGCCCGGCCCCGGCGTGTCCGGTGCTGTACGCGCCACGCAAGGTCTTGTTCCCCACAGTCCAAGAAGTCAGGTGCCCTGTGAGGGACGGGGGCAGAGAGGCCGCTCCCACCTGAGCAGCGCCCCTCCCTGCCCTGGCACCGTGTAACTCATAGACTCATGGAATATCAGGGTTGGAAGGGACCTCAGAAGGTCATCTAGTCCAACCCCCTACTCAAAGCAGGACCAATCCCCAATTTTTGCCCCTGATCCCAAATGGCCCCCTCAAGGATTGAACTCACAACCCTGGGTTTAGCAGGCCAATGCTCAAACCACTGAGCTATGCCCCCCCCCCCCCAACGTACCCACCTGAGGCAGCTGAACTGATCCTGCTGCCTCTAGGGCTGGCACTTGTGGCTGGTCTCTCCCAGGGGTGGGGCTGTGGGCAGGCTGGATGGCTGCTGGGCACAGCGATGAGATCAGTGGTTCTCAAACTTTTATACTGGTGACCCCTTTCACATAGCAAGCCTCTGAGTGCAAGCCCCCCCCCCCCCCCATACACTTTTTTGTATATTTAACACCATTATAAATGCTGGAGGCACAGTGGGGTTTGGGGTGGAAGCTGATCTCTTGTGATCACCGTGCCCCCCACCCCATGTAATAACTTGCAACCCCTATGTAATAATCTCGTGACCCCCTGGGGGGTCCTGACCTGGCCAGTTGGAGAACCCCTGGATTAGAGGATGAGTGGTGTGGGATTTTTTTTTTTGGAGGGGGGGTTAAGGGTCTGTCTTGTGGAGTTGGGGCTCCACAAGGGGGATCTGGGGAAGTTAGGGAGGCTGTCGATTTGCTTTGGATGTTAGACCTGTGGGCATCATGGAGCCTGTGGGCAGCTGAAGGTGACACCTGAGCATGGGACTTGGCAATGGCTCGAAGCAGCTGTTGGAAGGAATAGTTGAATATGAGATGTGGGTGCCAGGGCTGGGGGGAAGCAGATGGGGCATCGCTGGGCCTAGTCCCTACTTACTTAAGAGAAAGGGCTGTCGCACCCTGCTCTCTGGCATATACGAGCCACTGTTCGCTTGGCGGGGGGTCAGAGCCCAATCTGCATGGGCAAAGGGCTTACTGCCCCATTTGCATCATGGAGGCTCCCTCATAAAAGAAGAACTACCCTTGGGGTGGAGGGCAGATACTGGCTGCAGTTGTTAGTGCCTCTCTTGAGAGGGCAAGCTGCCAAGCGCACACAGCAGCACTGGTTAGACCTTTGATCATCCTTGGTGTGTGTGTGTATGTAAAACAAACAAACAAAACCAAAAACCAATAACCTTTGCCAAATACTGACCTGTCTCTAACTTCCTTTTGGGGGATGGAGGTGGATAGGAAGATTATCAAGGTAATTATGAGACGATTTCGGCTATATTCTGAGTCTGTAGATTTCCTTGATCCCTTTTTCTGGGTATAGAACAGACTGCGGTGGCATCAGTTGTTGATCTCCTCCTACTGATGGAAAAAACTCAACTGTCTGTTAATATTGGTTCCATCTGCAACTTTTTGATGCACCATTGATCTAATGGTGGTGACTGCCTGTGGAATCCTGCAGGGGTGGACAACGGCGACTCTTCCGTGAGTTAATTCCTTAAACTTGGAAAGGTCTCAGTGCTGAGCAAGTTCATCCTTCCCGTAAAAGCCCCCCTCTCTTTTGCTCTATATTTTAAAGTACTTCATACAGTAACAGTATCTGGACAGTTGATTGGTTGGGCTGTGCCACAGCTTGGCTGTTAGGAAAATGCCTGCCAAAAGAGAAGAATCTTGCACTGTGATCTGAAGATTGCAGATCTTGGGCTCAGCTTGATCATGGGGTGGTGAATTTCCTAAGAGGCCTGTTGCTTGGAAAATCCTTCAGGTTCACACTTGTGCTCCATCATTCATAGTATTCTCAGAGAAAGATGGCAAAAGAGATGGTTTCTGAGATAGCCTGATCAAAATCCTAAATGAGTTAGGAAGACAAGGGCCAAGACTTCGAATTTTATCTGAAATTGGGCTTGTAAATCAGAGTAAATTATAAAACACTGATGTTTATGCTGTCATCACCTCTCTCCACTTAGCAAATGGGGTGACACAAGTTGAACGGTTTGGTTTCCTATTGGTTTTCTGAATAAGGACAGGGTATTGTAATAATAAAACCTTGGGATGGGAAGGAAAACAAGGAGGTCTGTTGCTAGTCCAGTACTTGAAAAGGGGTGGAGTTCCTTCACCAGGTGAAAGTAAAAGGTGTTTCTAATAGTTATGTGGACATCCATAAGGAAAAAAGAGTCAACCATAACCTGAAAGTTTGAAATCATCTTGGCAATCTAAGAACATAAAATCTCAGTAGAGGGTGAAATCAGTTTCCCAAAGTGAAGGTTTCTCCAGGCTTTTTCACTCTGAGGTCACTTCATGAGGGTGCAGGGTCTGAGAGTATATATCGTCCTACTGCTTGGTTTGTAAAATACTTAATTCTGCAGAACAATTCAGTTTGAGAACCTCAGCTCTAATTACTACTCTCTTTTCACCAGCTTCACTTCTTTCTGGTCGGGACTGAGCTGAAGCAGGTGTCTTTCACATGCACTCTTCTTTCTGTCTGATTTCTAACAGGAGACTCCTTTTCTAACACAAGTGTTCAACCATTCAGCTGGGTATCATCAACATGTTGGTGACAGTGTAGTACATGTCTGCTGATGATCTCAGTGTTTTATATGTTGAATAAGAGAAGTGATAGGCATGAGCCTTGAAGAATCCCACAAGAGGGGACCTTTCATGAGGAGGAAGAGCGTCCCATTGCAGTCTTCTGATCTTTCATAGGAAAGAGCAAAGCCAGTTTAACATGGCTCTGTTCACCTCTTCTAGGTACTACAGGCAGGTTAGTAGCATCTCTTGATCAGTCCCATGGAGGCCGCTAATAAATAACAGCACTAGCATGGATATTTTGACCTATTTTTTAGCCTAGGGAGATACACCAGCATGGTTTAATGCTGTTGCATGTCAAACCCTAGTCTGAAGCCATATTAGAAGGGGTCTGTCTAAATTGTCGCAGTTGGCTGAAGTTGACTAGCTCCGATGGTATCAATTTACCCAGGAAGTGGAGGTTGGAGATGGGGTGGTCACTGGCAAGCTTGCTGGCGTTGCATAATGGCTTCCTGAGTACAAGCTGGCTTATAGCATAGTTTTAGTGCTGTTGGTGGGTTCAAAAAAGAACTAGAGAGGTTCATGGACTTGTTAATGACTATTAGCCAAGATGGTCAGGGAGACAGCCCTATGCTCAGGGTGTCCCTAAACCTCCAACTGCCAGAAGTTCTGAGTGGACAACAGGGGATGGATCACTTGAAATTGCCCTGTTCTGTTCATTCTCTTTGAAGCAGTTGGCACTGGCTGCTATTGGAAGACAGGATACTGGGTTAGGTGGTCTATTGGTCTGATCCAGTATGGTCATTCTTATGGGGCAAAACAACTGCTTGCCTCCTGCAAGTGTCTGTGAACATGTGGTCAGGTCTTTGCACTGGCTTCCTGCACTTCCAAAAGCAATGCAAAGTGTTGGTAAAGCCCTGAATGACAAGGACAGCCTGTCTGAGTGACCATCTCTTGAACCATCCCAGCAGTTCAGATTGGCTGGAAGACCTGTGGATTGGCATCAGCACCTTCTCAATTAAAGACCCCTTATCCTTGGAATTCTCTTCCCTGGGCAGTTCAGATAGAGCAAACTTTAGAGTACAATGCAAGATGCATTTACTTAATTGCTTTCTTACATTTCTGACAAATGGAAAGATGGTTGTGCTGATACTTCTATAATCAACAGCAGTGGTTCTGCTATGGGAATAAATTCTTTATAAATCATTACAATTAGTACTACTGTGCATACAGTGTATCTTCACACTGGTAAAACACAGCACGGGGACAGCAGATCTGAGCTCTATTTCTGCCATGTGTGACCTTGCGTAAGTCATGTAACTTCTCTTTGCCTCTATTTCCTTGTCTATAAAAGGGGGATTAAAACCACTGTGTTGTGTGGCTATGCTATTTTTCCCTCCCCTGGTTGGAAGGTGCTATAAGAACTTAACTGCTCCAACTCCACATGTAGGATCTTGAGCTTAAGACACAGAACTGGGAGTTCAGACTTCCAGTGGCAAGTTACCTAATCTCTCTTTGCCTTTGTTTCTGCATCTGTAGAATGGCATAATGTACATCTCACAAGGGTTGTAAAGGTGGATTCATTCAATAGTGTAAGTTATGGGGAAATCCTAGATGGAAGGAGCTGGAAAAATGTTGAGTACTGGTGTTGTTTTGGTGTCCGTTTATTTATAGGGAATCACAGCAATTGACACCAAAGCTCCATTTGTTTAATTTTTTCCTTCCTCACTGGAAGGAAAATTGTAGTAGCTCTTCCCATGGATTCTCTTCAAAATGCCCTTTAGTTTCCTTTCACTTTCTTGGGCTATTTGCTTACTGTAACTTTCCAATCCAACCCCTTGATGCTCCTCTCTCTTTGATTGTGGGTGGAGTCTCCATTCAGGATGTGATGATGAGGGGAGCAAATGTCAACTAAGCTATCCAATACAGTTTCAGCCCATCCTTGCCTGCATTTAATCTCCAACATCGGAGAACATGTGGTTACTACCTACTGCACCAGTTGCTACTCTCCTCCTAGACCCATCACCTGTGGAAACTTTAGGGGGGGATCTGACTGCTGCTATAAAGCCTGCATTGACTTTCATTAAACCAGGTTTCCTCTACTGGCAGTATATCCTAGAGCTAGTTTTTGGTTTGGTTTAAAAAAACAAACCAGAAAACAAAGTTTAGTAACTGTTTGTGAAAGTGGCTGCAGGTTGTGAAGGGCATTAGTTTCCCAGTTTGCTTAGAGCAAATATTAAATCCCCACAATACCTTGTTTGCTTCATTTTTTAAAAAGAGGTTAATGTGTTTGGTGCTGCTCTGAGTATATTTTGTCTGTCTCTTCCCCCCCCCTCCCCCCCAATCGAACTTGAGTGAACATCTCAGTGACATGTTTGTATAATGATTAAGGATCTGGGATGGGGTAGTCTACCCCTTATGGGTGGTGGTGCCTAGGGGTCAGCCCAACCCCTGTCACCTGAAATGGTCCATTAAGATTTTGAAAGGTTTCGATGATTGCAAAGACCTAGGAAATAAGAGGGTGTTGGTAGAGGGGAAGCAGTCCCGGGAATTAATAGTGTGTTGGAGAAAATCAGTTATTGTTTCTTTAAGGACCCATGGCCAGGAGCATTGCAGAGTGTGTGAGGAGGAAGGAGGGGGACAAGGCTCCTCTCACCAATTGGGTATAAGCTAGGAGAAGGGAACTAGTGTATATGCTGCCTCCTCCCTCATAGCATGGCATATACCAGCAAGAGAAGGCTGGTGCTGAACTCTCTAAGCCTGAGGACTAACTGGGGAAAAGAAGGCAGCTGAAGAAGAAACTTGCTAAGGCCCTACAACTGGCCTAAGTTACACCTCAGCTCCAGGGAGTAAAGCAGGGGATTCCTGGCATGAGAGTAACTGTTTAGGGTACAACCCAAGCTCCATAAAGGGGCCTCCTGAACAGGGGCAAGAAAGCTGACCAGGACCGTTATATGGACCTGGAATGGGTGTGAACTGGGTCAACTACTAAACTGAGTTACACTTCATAGGAAGACTTAATAAATCAGACCCCACAAAAGGGATACTGTGGCATTACCCAAGGTATAATCTGGACTGTTGAACAGCTGTGTCCTCTCAGTTCTCTAACTTGGGGTGCCTTTTACACTGCTTCACTGTGTGAGAGGAACCACTCCAGGTCCACTCATACACAGCCTACAGCGTGTAAGTATTCCCAGCTATACAATGAGTGTATGGCCAGCCACTCTTTAATTACATTGCAGAGCAAACCAGCAAATTCAGTCCCAGACTTGCCCCTAGAAATGTGTGTCTTGTACTGCCCAGTCCTCTGCTGGACAACACAAGCTCATAAAAAGTATGTCCTTTTATTAATAGAAAATGGTATGCACAAATCCATCTCAAATGGCGTTTCCCAAACACTTCAATCCAATCACGTTTGTTTAGATAAACAAAGTTTAGCTACAGATAGATTTTAAGTGATTACAAATAATGAGGCATAAAAGTCAGAATTGGTTACAAAGAAATTAAAAGTAAAACACAATTAATATGACAGGTTTCAGAGTAGCAGCTGTGTTAGTCTGTATTCGCAAAAAGAAAAGGAGTATTTGTGGCACTTTAGAGAGACTAACAAATTTATTTGAGCATAAGCTTTCGTGAGCTACAGCTCACTTCATCAGATGCAGTGCGCTGTAGCTCACGAAAGCTTATGCTCAAATAAATTTGTTAGTCTTTAAGGTGCCACAAGTACTCCTTTTCTTTTCACAATTAATATCTCACTTAACAAACTAGAAAGCGAAAGGTCTGTCTCTCACCACATGCTTCAGTAGTCCTACTGGCAGAATTCCTTTCAGACAGGATCCCTCCATCAGTCCAAAGCTGTTACGTTTTTCCTCAGATATTGTGGCTGCTGTGGATTGAAAAAGGGAGGACATTTTGGGGCACCTGTTCCCCATTCTTATACCTTTCCTTCTTTTTTGAGAATCGTTTCCAGCTGGGGTTCAGGAGACAGTCTGTGGGGATGGGAAAGATGTAAATTTTTTGGTCACCTCCTTTTTCTTGCCAAAGAATGGCCAGTTAACCGGGTAATAGCCAGGTGTCAATGAAATCAAATAGACCGAGGCGTCAGTTTGCTTTTTATCTCTGAGGAACTGATTTGTGGCTGCTTCCCCAAATTTGGAATATGTCTTAGAGCTTGTCTACACTGCAAGGTAACTTTT
The DNA here is from genome assembly GCF_965140285.1 of Lepidochelys kempii. Lineage (NCBI taxonomy): Eukaryota > Metazoa > Chordata > Testudines > Cheloniidae > Lepidochelys > Lepidochelys kempii. Next base: position 161,213,565 of record NC_136382.1, read on the forward strand.
TTCAGAAAAAAATCCCTAGTTTTGGCGACAAAAAACTTCCACCCCTGCAAGAGACTTTTGTCTTTTCCCCTTCCTTTATTGTTGACAAACAGCCAATGTAGACACCGCAGGTTTTTTTCTCTCGATTTTATTGGCCTCCAGAAAGTATCCCACAACTCCCTTGCTGCCGCTCTGGTCAGCAGTTTGAGCTCCACTGCCCTGCAGCCAACCCGTCCCTCCCCCATGCAAGACCCGGGACTTTTAAATCTCATTTCCTGTTTGCTGGCTTCCCAGAGGAGCTTCCCAGGTGAGCATGGTGGGCTATCACACCAAACGCGCTCCCACTTGGACCACTGCTGAGTTGTTGGATCTGATCAGTATATGGGGAGAGGAGTCTGTTCAGTCGCAGCTGTGAGTGACCCGTAGGAATCAGGACACACTGGCAAATTTCTCAAGAGTTGTGTGAAAAGGGCTATGATCGGGACATGCCGCAGTGCAGAGCGAAGATAAAGGAGCTGAGGCAGGCGTACCATAAGGCATGGGAGGCGAACCATCACTCCTGTGGTTCACCTAAGACCAGCTGTTTCTATAAGGAGCTGAATGCTATCCTCCGTGGTGACCACACCTCCATTGCCGATTGCCCTGTGGATACTTCACATGCAGCGGAAAGAGGGGGTAACCCACAGGCTGGAATTGTGGATGAAGAAGTCAAGCTAGAAGAGGATGTGGTGCTCCCAGCGGGGTCCTCCAGTGGGGCAGGCAGCCAGGAACTTTTCTCCACTGCAGAAGTGCTCAGCGGAGAGCAGGAAGCAGATGAGACTCCAGGTAAATTGCTGTGGCTTGTGTAGGGAATTGAAAAGTGGGAGGCAGGTAGTGTTTTCTGTGAGCTGGACATTGTCCTGTGTAGCTAATCTGCATGGCCAAGCAGGGTGTTGATGGACATCGAGTTCTGCAGGGAATCCTCCAGAGAGGGAGGCTTTGGAAAGTTTCCAGGAAGTACTTGTTAATCCTCTGCCTCAGATTCCAAGGGATTGCAGCCTTGTTAGTTCCCCCATTGTACGAAACTGTACCATACCATTTAGCAATCACTGGAACTGGGACCAAAGCAGCACATAGCTGAGCTGCATATAGACTGGGGTGCAAGCTGCAAGCATTCAGCGGCTGAGCCCTGGTTTCTCTGGTCACCGTCAGCAGGGGGATGTCAGCCAGCAGGTTGGCCACCTGTGAAAAAGTATGGGATAAATTTAGAATGAGTTCCCTGCAAGCTGTGACCTTTTTGTCTGTACACACAACCACCTTCCCCCCGCTCCTGAAACTCACCATGATTGGGGTGCTTGCAGAGCCCTGTGCCTGCCTAGAGTCTCAGAGTGATTTCTAGGAGCAAAAGGCCCTTGTTACATTCAAGCAAACGATTGAAACATTTTAGTAACAATCCCCCTTCTGTTCAGCACAGACCTTATAGAACACATCATGTACCCCCGCAGACCAGCTGCGGCAGATAAGAAAAAAACCTAGGCATAACAGAGAAGAAGTATTCTGCGAGGTTCTTCAGCGTGATGAGAGACAGACCAGGGAATGGAAAGAGTGCTGGGAAACCGAAAGGCAGGACAGAAAAGAGAATACTGCTTTTGCTAGGCATGATGATAAAAGTTACGGAGGATCAGACAGAGATGCTCAAGTCATTGATACAGCTGCACACTGAGCAGATCCGAGCTGGAGCGCCACTGCAACAGATATACAATTCTTTGCCAACCCCACCCCCCCTCTCTGCCCACACATTACTTTTCACTTCCTATTCCCCATCACTCCACCCCCTCTTACAGCTTGCACAAAGATACCTGGAGCTACATTCAGTTGTGAGGTTTTATCGTTTTTCACAATAAATAAAAGCTAAGGTATCTAATGGAACAACATTTTTATTCTGTGTTCTACAAAAGCGTATAGCAATCAAGTCACTCTTGGGGACAGGCTTCTAAAGCATTGTGTTGCATGGATCTTGGGCCCCAAAATTGTATATGGATGCAACAGGGAAGCAACTCCAGAGCAGACCTGTGTTACTGCCCCTCATTGTCAAAGTGGTTCCTCAAAGCCCCTCTGATGTTAATAGCAACCCCCTGCGCCCCTCTGACAGCCCTAGCATCTGGCTGTTCAAACCGTGCAGCCAAGCACTCTGCTTCAGTGCTCCACACCTGAGCAAACATTTCACTCGTGGATTCACACAGATTATGCAAAGTGCAGCATTTGGCTATGACCATGGGAATATTATCCTTGGTAAGGTCTAGCCTGTCATTTAAACATCTCCAGCGAGCTTTCAAATGGCCAAAGGCACATTCGACTATCATGCGGCACCTGTTCAGCCTGTTGTTAAAACGCAACTTGCTGCTGTCCAGGTGCCCTGTGTAAGGTTTCATGAGCCAGGGCTGTAAGGGGTAAACCCGGTCTCCGGGATTACTGTGGGCATTTCCACATCCCCCACTGTGAACTTGTGGTCTGGAAAGAAAATCCCCACCTGCAGCTTTCTGTACAGGCTACTGTTCTTGAAGATGCGTGTGTCATGAATCTTTCCAGATCAGCCTGCATTGATGTCCGTGAAACGCCCCCGGTGATCCACAAGCACCTGCAACGCCATGGAGAAGTATCCCTTCCTGTTGATGTATTCAGAGGCAAGGTGGTCTGGCGCTAAAATTGTCCATTGCTCTCGCTGTTTACAAAGGTGCCCCAAATGTGGACACGATCTGTCGCCAGAGGGAGCAAATGTAGACATGCTTTGGCGACTTTGCTTTTGTCAATTTTTCCTTGGCGACACTAGTTTCATCGAAAAAACTTGCAAGTGTAGACAAGCCCTTAGTAACATCGTACAGTAGAAATCTTAACTTTACATACAAAGTTGCCACACATTTTACCAGGACAATAAAGATTAGCAAATCATGAGTTTTCAGATTATTATTTTACAAGGCATAGATTTCATTGTACAAAATTTATCATAGCCTTGAAAAAGGGGCAGATATAGGCATAGAGACTGTTACAGGTATGTATTTTGAACCACTTTAGTCTGGGTGATTGAAACAACCTGAGTAGCAACTGAATGCAATGTATCTCAAGGTCCCATAGGGGTGTGTGTGTGTTGCAGGCCAGTGCCCCATAGCAAGATCTGAAGATGCTTTGTAACAATGCAATCTTGAGGAGTTGTACCTTAATCCTAAAAGTTCCTCATGAGCTGAAATGTGGTGTAGAATCGTTGAACAAATAGGTTTTTTCCATCTCTAGCTTCTATCAGTCCATCTCCCAATGCAGAATCATTCCCTAGAGCACACCTTCAAATGCTTTGTCAAATTTCCATGATCTAACTGCCAGGGCTCTTTTCCCCCTGCTGTGCAACAAGGGAAAACATGTAGTGTTCCTCTTTAAAATTTCATCCCACTACTTTTAGTTATACCCCAAGTAGTACCCTTAAATAAATACTCTGCCTCTGTAACATTTACACCCCTCATATATTACTAGCAAGTACAGTGGGCATGGGAGAGATGAATCAAGAATGAGCTTTTGAATTTCTCTAGGTTTTTTTCTCCTCCAAAAAGTTTCCTAAATGACCTTTCAGAATGATAAGCAGTTGTGGGGAGAGATTCCTTTCCCTTTCGTATACCCAGTTCTGTACTTCTACTGGTACAGAAAGTTCAGAAGTGCTGATATATTGGATTTTTTTTAAAAGAAAGGTTGAGATTCTATTTCAGGTTCACATGGAATGCAATCCCAATAGTTCCTTGTCAGTAACTTATTGCAAACTTGTAATGAGTTTACCTGTTCTTCCATAGATCTTTGACGAAACTGCCTCTAAAAGCTTTTTAATTCATCTTGTTTCCAAATTGGAATTATAAACCTGTGCTCTAATATCTCTTACTTCATTAGAATGGAGGGATGTCAGTTGCTATGTTGAACGGGATTAAAAATTTAACTTCTGAAAAGATTTTTGGAAAAGTAACAGTTCATCTATATAAAAATACTTAGCTCTTATAGAGTTTTTCATCCATAGATTTCAGTGCTTTATAAAGGAGGTAGGTATCATTGTCCACATTTTACAGATGAGAAAACTGAGCTACAGAGAGAGTAAGGGTCTTGTTAACATGTGACATTTGTAAAAACAGCCACATTAGAAAAGCATTAAGTTAAACAAAAACACCATTAGGATTAATCCTGGCATCCTCTCTCCAATGGTAAATGAATAGCGCTGTGCAAGTTTGCTGTCTGAACTGGAGAAAAAAAAAAAATTCAGATTGACCCAAAACAAATTTTTTTTATTTTCCTAGCAAAAACAAATGCCGCCCGCCCCGCATCCAACCACCTTGTTTTGGATCAAACAGAATGTTTTGTTCTCACTTTGGACATTTTAAACTTTTTTTGAATTAACAGCAAAAGAAATTTAGAAATGCCACTCACAAAACTTGAGAGGGAACAAGTTCAAAATGTGCTCCCTCATTCAAAGAATCAAGTCCTCCTGTGTATGGTATTGTCGGGGCTATACTCCAGATTCCTCCAAGTTCTCTTCTATATAAGTAACAATGCTTACTATATAAGTAACACTGCTTACTAGGAGTGAGAGGAAACAGGGCCCATTCAGTTCTTGGATATTTTTTTTCTGAGACTGCCAGCAAGAGTGTCTTGGTATAAATTGCAGGGTGTTTTGTGTTAAACACATTCACTGGGAATCTGACTGAGATGATCAGACTCTTCGCTGAACAGCCATCTAATGCTAGCAATTTTTGGTCACGAATGACCTAAGCCAAGGTTGGAAGGACAATGAAAGTCACTATATCCCAATTCTAATCTGCTGAGTCATCCATTCTTCCCTCCTCCCCCCATACAGTTTTTAAAGTGGAACTTTAAAAAGACCATAAAAACTAGGTTTTGCTTTTTCAATATTATGTTTCTCGCTGAGGAAGATGCACTTCACAAAAAATAAGGTTTTGGAATCTGGTACCAATGAAGCATTGCTTTTTTTTTCCCTTGGCTTAATTAAATTCCATGACTCTCATGCTCTATGATAGCGGATAGACCTGTTAATGCTTTCTTGCCCATTAGCAGATGGCATTGGTTTTTATGAGCCTTACTCTCAGTTTTATCCAGAAAATTAACATTTTAAACAATATCTAATTTGTTAAAATATGATGAAATCAAATAAATACATATTTTGCACTTGGTGCTTTCCAACCAAGGGTCAAAGTGCTTTACAGAGACTGGTAATTACCATCCTTGCTTGATAAATGGGAAAACTGAGGTCCAGAGAAGTTAAATGACTTACCCAATGTGTCACAGTGAGTCAGTGATCAATTCAAGAAGAAGAAGTCTGGTCTCCTAATTTCTGGTAGGGCATTCTGAAGGGCTATACAGTGGTATCTGCACTGAAGTGTGACAGTCTTCTGATTGTATGATAGATATGAATATTTAACTTGTTTTAATATTTGATATTTAAAGTACAATGAAACCTATAGAAGAGACCACCTTCATTGGAGAGCTCTCAAGGCAGGAGGTTGTCTAACATATCCCCAAATGTAACAAGTCCAGTTCTGCTACAGCTTTGTGAGAAGACCACTTCTGTTAAGCAAGTGATTTAGTCAGTCCCTTCTACTATGACATGTGCAAAAATGACTCTTTAATTGAGCTTATCCTCATTTTGCTCCTTTATGATATATGAGGCCTGAAAGGTGCTTCTGAAAAGTGTTTGCTTGTTTTTACTTTAGATGTGTCAGGGATGTAAAAGCTGCTTTTTCTGGAAGATCTCTTGTGTCTTGATAATCAGTCATCTTAACTGAGGGAGTTGTATTGAATCTTAAACAGACATCTCTTCTCCAGAATGTCTGTCATTAACTTTATTAACACCTAGTTAACTCTAGACTGAAAATTGTTACTTTGACTCTCGTGATGCTTTAGTTTCAGGAGTTTTCCAGTCATTACAGAATTATCCAGGGTAAACAAGACCTGTATTTCTAAATAAATGTTGTGCTTGTTTTTCACATTAGAAAGTTTAAGTGGTCCTTATACATCATAAAAAGATGCAATTCCACTTTTACCTTTTTGTAGATCACCTGTAAGTCTTGTTTAATTGTCTGGTGTGATCATGTGTTTTCCAGTACAATGTCCACAGTCTAAGGGTTTTTAATATTAGGAATATGCAAGCACAACAGTCTACAAAACTTCTAGCTAACATGTTTTCTGAGAACAGCACCATGGGATTCAGTATGTTGTTCCCAATCTACAGAAAATATTTGATACTCCTCTCCACCCTTTCCCCATCCAGATTAGCAAGACACCTACAGAAAGAAGCCCAGTCTCAACACAACAACTCGGAGTTCACAGAAGATCAAAAGGTATGTTACTGTTCGTTCAGTCCATGGGGGCTTGATCCTGCAAGATCCTGGTCACCTGAGTCCTCTTGAAGGCTCTCAGTGTCTCAGAGGACTGAGCTCTCTGTTTTTCTTCTCTCTTGAAGTATAAAGTACTGTGAAAACAGAGAATAGCATGGCTGAAATGTTTATCATTAGATGTGACAGATATTCTGATGTGCAGTAGTCATGTCTTACAATCTGGCCAGAATCCTTCATAACCAGAGTTTCTTTTTGGGTGACCTTTTGATAAATTACTTATAGAACTTTGGCAAAGAATTAATTTAATTTTGTAAAGTCCAAATGTAAAATGTGTTGAACTGCAGATGTGTCTAGTGTGTGGGGGAGGATGTTAAATTAACATGTAACACCTGATGGGAAGTGGGACTGCCAAAGTCTTCTATAGCAGGGGTTCTCAAACTTTCTTTCTCAGGCCCTCCGAACATGCTATTAAAAACTCCATGGCCCACTTGTGCCACAACTGTTTTTCTGCATATAAAAGCCAGGACGAGCGTTAGTGGGTAGCAAGCAGGACCGCTGTCCAGGGCTCCATGCAACAGGGGGCCCCATGAAGCTAAGTTGCTCAGGCTTTAGCCCTGGGTGGCAAGGCTTGCGGCCCTGGGCTTCAGACCCATGCGGCAAGTCAATGCTGGCCCTGCGTAATAGACCCCCTGAAACGTGCTCGTGGCCCCCCAGGGGAGTCCCGGACCCCTGGTTGAGAACCACTGATCAAGAGTCTTCACATGCTTTCGACTGAACAAGATTGTAGTGTGTATTTGGTGTGTGTTGTATTTTGTTGTATTTTGTTAGTGTAATTCTGGAAGGGGGTTTGTTAAAAATGGAAACTCCAACAGACTTTCTCAGCACTGACAACCAATTTTAGTGATGTGTATTCAGTATAATTAACTTCCCCCACCCTGCTGTTGGTAATACACGTGACTTTGCTACCCTTGTGATATTTTGTGAAGGGACAGGGTTTTATTAGGAGTGATGGCCATGTGGAGAAGACTTGTGATTACAGGTATTGTTTATGGGAGCAATAGCTTATTTGGGAATGGAATTTTCTAGTACACAACTCAATTCAATATACAAGTTACAGAATTATGTGTGGATTAGAGAAAAAGAACCTAGTAAGAGATGCTTTATGATCTGCTGTGGACTGAACTTCAAGGTGGATAAAAAAATCTGAGAAATGAATATGCTGCCATTTTAAAATGTCCACATTTGCCTTTAGTTACTACACGGAGACACATGCTAGGACAGTGGTTCTCAACCTTTTCCATACCACGTATTAAAACAAAAAAGCTTTAGGACTCTTCTCCCCTTCATCTAGTCATAAAGAGAGCATGTTCATGAGCCCCCCCCACCTTAGTGGGCCCTCATGGGGATTGTGATCCTCTTCCTGCTCTTCCCCCCCCCCAAATAAGAACCCATGGACTAAGGAGATCTCTTTGGTAAGTCAGAAAATCTTGATTCTTTAATGGCTTCTGTTGTCATTGCAGATAGTTTAGTCTTTTGTTATAGTTTCACTTCCCCCTTCCCACCAATTTTGATTGTATATTCCACTCCCCCACCCATTGTTGGAAGTAGAGTTGGAAGGTGTGGTTTGTTAGCAGGTGGTGGTAATCTCACTTATGGCAGGCTGTGATTAACAGAATGCTGTCCTTTATGCTGTGTATCAATATGAACTTCATTGTTTCAAGATGATCGCAAAGCTGGGTTCTTTGAACTTTGTGGATAGTGCCTTGCCCCAGATAAGGGTGTGTGTGTCATGGGGAGGGGAAGGCTGCTCCCTGTGGAGCATCTCTCTTATAGGGCCTGGTTTTTAACCGAAACACTCTGTTGAAAAGGGACCCTGGCGGCACTGATCAGCACGGCTGACAGGGCTGTTAAAAATCCAGTTGGCAGTGCTAAGGGGCTAAGGCAAGCTAGTCCCTACGTGTCCTGGCACTGTGCTGCACCACACAAGCGGCCAGCAGGTCCAGCTCCTAGGTGGGGGAGCCACAGGGTTCCATGCGCTGCCCCATCCTGAGCACCGGCTCTGCACTCCCATTGGCCGGGATCCAAGTAGACTTCTACTTGGTTAGGGTATGTCTACATTGCAAAAGAACAAAGCAAAACAAAAGGGCAGGGGGTTGTAACTCAGGTTAAAATAGCAGTGAAGACACAGCAACTTTGCTTTTAACTTGGGTTAGCAGCTTGAGTAAAAGCCTATTGAACTGCTAACCTGAGTTAAGAGCAGAGTTGTTGTGTCTTCTGCTATTTTATTGTGAGTTAGCTAACAAGCTAACTCACATTAAGATCACACCTTTCTTTGCAGTGCAGACATACCTATAGTGAGCAAGCATAGCTTATTACTATACATATATACATACTATACATACCAGCTATATACACACACACCCCTGAACCACCTATGCGTGATGGGGTCTAAATGATGAGAGAGCTGTGACCACGCGAGAAAGAGATCTTGGAGTCATTCTGGATAGTTCTCTGAAAACATCCACTCAGTGTACAGCGGCAGTCAAAAAAGTGAACAGAATGTTGGGAATCATTAAGAAAAAGGGATAGATAAGATGACAGAAAATATCATATTGCCTCTGTATAAATTCATGGTATGCCCACATCTTTTGGGCAGATGTGGTTGCCCCATCTCAAAAAAAGATATATTGCAACTGGAAAAGGTTCAGAAAAGGGCAACAAAAAAGATTAGGGCTATGGAACAGCTTCCGTTTGAGGAGAGATTAATAAGACTGGAACTTTTCAGCTTCAAAAAGAGAACTAAGCAGGGATATGATAGAGGTCTATAAAATCATGACTGGTGTGGAGAAAGTAAATAAGGAAGTGTTATTTACTCTTCCTCCTAACACAAGAACTAGGGGTCATCAAATGAAATTAATAGGCAGCAGGTTTAAAACAAACAAAAGGAAGTATTTTTTCACACAACACACAGTCAATCTGTGGAATTCCTTGCCAGAGGATGTTGCGAAGGCCAAGACTATAATAGGGTTAAAAAAAGAACTAGATACATTCCTAGAGGATAGGTCCATCAATGGCTATTAGCCCAAAGGGGCAGGGATGGTGTCCCTAGCCTCTGTTTGCCAGAAGCTGGGAATGGGCGACAGGGAATGAATCACTTGATGATTACCTGTTCTGTTCGTTCCCTCTGGGGCACTTGGCATTGGCCACTGTCGGAAACCTTTAGTTTGACCCAGTGTGGCTGTTCTTATTACATTAATTGATCTCCTTAGCTTTGGCTATGTCTGTCAGCCTGCCCTTCTGCACAGGGTGTTAGTTGTTTTCATCCAGATCTCCACACAATGCATGTGACCTTTCAAGTTTCTGACTAAAAAGTGCTTGCATGAGCCTTTTTAAAAATTATTCTTGGCTTTATGCAGTGTTGAAAAAAATCTTATTTTTTTGTGTGCTGATAACTTGCTGAAACACTTGCACAGCTGTATAATCTTAGCATGTCTCCTTAAACTACTGGTCTGCTAACAACTTGAACCTTTCTTGAAAACCAAACTTCGCTTAGGCTCTCTATTTATGCAAACATCTCAAACTGCATTACAGTTAGCACAGTCATTACTCACACAACAGTACAGAGGAAGCCTTGACTACTAGATCAACTGACTTTTTCTCTTCTAAACACTAGTTTACATTGAAACTGGATCTTTAACAGCTCTAACTAGCAGAGTTTGTTACAGCTTCAGTACTGCTAATAAGATATTAAGTGTTTTCATTGCTGTAAAAGGAGCCTCTGCATGGGATAGTTGCAGCTGAAAACGATAGTGTTTAGCTGCATTTTGTACTTTCGGGTTGGGTGTGGTCCCTTAAAAATAGTTATGAATAATGGCTGCTGGTATCTTGCCATAATTCAATAGATTCCATATAAAACCTGTTCTTTTCTATTTTAAACTCCAAATCTCTCCAAAGTTAATCTGTTCCTAATGCTGTGTTATCATTCTTCAACTCCCAAGAGCCTAACGACACACTTTGCAAAGTTTCATTTGCACCACTGCAAGGAGTTAGCTGGTTAGTCCAGGCAGCTGTTAGAATCTAACTTCAGGATGGGGTCTGCTAAGCATGTCAGTGAGGGTGGGGGAGGGGGAAGAAACGAAGTAGCATTTCTGAAGACCTCGTTTCTATCTTAGGCTCAATACTGTGTGTGTGAGACCGAGGAAGAGCAGAAGTTAAATTATGTTTACAAGTCTTGCCTACATCACACAGTGCTGGAGATTCTTAGTGTACCAATCCTCTTGCTAATTGGAAGAGCAATTGCTCATTGCTCTCAGAACAGATTATGATTCTGGACACTATCTTTTGTATTTTCTTAACACTCAGTTGGCATGCTCACTGCTCCTTTGCACTAATATTAGAATTACATTTTATATGTAGAGATTCTGCCTCCCTAGGGGAGCTCTGAGGAGTCCTCTGTCTTTCTCCATCACTTCAGGGGAGGTCCTACATTTGTGGACAGCCTCTTTCCCATTTTCAACAATAAAGAACTCCCAGTGCTGCTGCTTAACTGACTAGAGAGAGTACCAGACATTCCCTCCTGGGGGTTGAGCATGCTACATCTGTAGCCCTACTATCTTTGATTTCCCCCACCCCCTTCCCAACCCTGACCGCAAGATGAGGCCATGCATTAAACTGAATATGTGGAACATGGTACTCAATCTTTTTAACTCTAAGGTATTTGAGCGTACTCCAGAGCAGGATGTACATGATTTCTAATGTGTATTGGTTGAGGCTAGAGAAGCATAGTTTTCCGATCTGTTTACCCTCTAACATGAGGCAGATGTCATTCAAGCACAAAATAGACAGGGCTTTCTCAGGGTCCAGCCCAAGACTGGAATGAACTCCCATAAGAATGAAGGACCATCACAAACCTCACCAACTTCCAGTGGAAGTGCAAGGCATGCTTCTTTGATTTTTGCCTTCTCTAATGTAAACACATAGCAATGTGTTTGTATATATGTTATAAACAAAAAACTCCAAAACATAGCACTCCACTGCACACGCTTCTCTGCCAGGGAAAGAAGAGAACAAACACGTGACAGATGTTAGGCCAGAGGTTCCCAAACAGTAGGGCCCACCCCAGGAATGTTCAGGGGGGCAGGGCCCAGGTCAGCCCCCATGGGCGTCAGGGAGGGAGTGCCTCCCAGCCATGGTCCCAGCCCCGTGCCTGGTCCTGCCCCCAACCTTTAGCATGGCTTCGCACCCGGCTTCCAGCCTCCACCAAACCTGGCTAAGGCTCTGCTTCCTCCCCCAGTTCGGCTCCTTGCTCCCACTCCCGGTCCCAGATCCACCCCCAGCTTCGGTCCCCTTATCCTGTTCCCCCCAGAGCCATGGCCCAACTCCTGGCTCTGGGGCGGGCACAACCCTCAAAAGTTTGGGGACCACTGTGTTAGGCACGTTGTTTAGTGCACTGCTGGAAAGCGCTCAGATACTACAGTGCTAAGCATGGTATAAGAACCTGTGTAGTATAGAACAGAACATAGTATAAACTACAAGGAAGCTATGCCTAGATCAGCACCATCTCATGAGGCAATATTTAAAAAAAAAAGGCAGGATCACTGTACAGTAGGTATTGGTTTTTGGCTGACATGCATGGCTTGAGAATTGACCTAAACACTGTTGGACTCAGTAGTAGATCAGCCTCTTTTCTATTTTTAGGTAGTAGAATTGCTACATCAGGAACCCAAACTCTTTTTTTTTTTTTTTAAACTGGGCAATAACAGATGCATTTATTGGACTTTCACCCGAGAAACTTTATCACCCATTGTATTTAACTTGCTTTTCTCTATAGCTTTATCATAGTCACCATTTTTGTCCTATTGGCCATATTGCACTTTTCTGTCTATCTTTTGTTAACCTATTGCTAGTTAGTTTGTCCCCATCATCACCAAGACATTTTCTTCTAGGTGCTGAATAATCTTGTGACTTTCAAAACTGTAGCCATTGCAGCAAAATGCTTCTAATGGGTAGTCTTGATTATTAGCGCCTACCTGATTGGAAGCTTCGTTCTTCCTGAAAGCTTTTATACTGGTGGCACTGGAGATGATCTGCATCATTGCTTGTAAGCCTTCTAATGTTCTTTATTTCTCTAGCTGTCCACTTTGAAAGGCCTTTATGAGAGATGTAATTTTTGAAAGACTTATCTAGTCTTGTCTAGGGCTCCGGCTCTCTCCTCCACAACTAGATGAACTGAGGTCTTTTAGGGAATTCACCTGCGGTAATCTCACTGCAGCATCTCGCGCATCACTTCTGTATATGAAGGGAGAAATTACAACCTACTCTTGATCAATGGCAATCTTACATGGCTAACAAGCTTTAACTGAAGAGTTCTCTCTATTTGGGTGAAATTGTTAACCCGTTTCACAGAGTTTAAAGTAGCCTAAAAAGTTTTACAAGACCTGCTTTGAATTCATAGGGACTGCTATTCCTAGAATATGTCAGCTGTTGCAATTATATGGACCAGTAAGTTGTTGTTTTGTTGTTCAAGGGAGTCCTCTTCTATTCTTCCCCACAACACACACAGCAAAACAAAAACAAACCTATGCTTAAGGTACAATAGGGCCTGCTTCTGAGAGATTCTGAGCATCCACAACTTCCACTGAAGGGTGATCAGTATACATCTCTGGATCAGGTCCTCGTTTAGTTTTGTAATCGATTCGGGGGGGAATCTACAAATGTTTCCTGGAAGGGCAAATGAGAACAAGTAATTTCACATTCTCAAAGTAATTGATCTTATTCTCCGACATGTCCCCCATCACTCCCAGAGTAATCATCAGGTTTACAACCAATTTATGGTGTGGGAGGCAGTGCCCCAGTCTGCAGTTCATTCACTGACACATTTGTACCAATGAGCTATGTGGAAGGAGTTCAATTGCCAATGGTTATGTAATATTGTCCATTCCACTTTCAATCTCTCTGGCTTGTATATATTGTTTCTCGATGCAAATATTAAAAGAATGTTTGATGTTAATCTGTTAATATTTCTCTGTAATCCAATTTTTGGGGGTGTGAAGAAGTGTTTGTAAGCTTGTTTTAAAGAAAGGGGCTGTTTTTTTGCATGCAGCTTTAATTGGCAAACAAATGAAGTAATTTCCTTCTCTTCCTTACAGAAAACCATAGCTAAAATTGCAACATGCCTAGAATTGCGGAGTGCAGCTTTGCAGGTGTAGTAACTTAATGTATTCCCCTGCCATATCCTGTTCTGCTCTCTTTTTTTCTTTTGCGTTTTAATGAGTGTCAACCAAAAACATGGGAAGACAATTCTGTATGGAAATCTGATTTGTGCCATCAGGAAAGTGACTTTGCTTCTAATGTTAAATGTTTCTGTTCCTCTCTCTGTTAAGTTTCAGTGGAATGAAGTGGGGAAATAGGTAATGTGTAAGGCTTTCCACATGTAGACATGATTTCTGGCTGACAAAGTTAGCGATCTCTTTGAATGCTGGGACTTCCACCACCAGGTAGTTGCTTGAAAGCCTCTGAATACTTCGGGGCATTTGCTTCAGTGGGGCGAAACTGCAGGCTTCCTGTTCCTTGTCACTTTAGATTCCTTCCACAGAAAATGACTGCTGGTGGTTTGCACAGAGGCTGTATGGACAAGAGCAGAAATAGCCCTGGAGTGAACTTCACACAAGCCTAGCTGTTTTCACGCTGTCCCTCCTAGACCTCAAGGAAGCACTTCAGCAATTTTCACTCTGCATAGATTCATGTCCTCATTACTCCTCCTCCAGGGGAAGCTGTGCAGATACAAATTTTGGGGGGCGGAGGGAAGACAGTTAACTTTAAAAAGGAGGTGAGAGGGACTTCTAAAAATGGGAGACGAGGTGACAGAAAATGAATTTAGGCTCTGAGCTGTGGTGTGGGTTTTGTTTCTTCCATTATTCATCTAAATAAGGTCTTGTAGAAATCCATTTAAGATGTTTCTTACTGCATTGTGACCTTGGCGCTTATTTTCTATACCTTTCCACCCCTTTCAGTAGCTAATGAGCAAGTTATTTAAAATCCCCTTCTGTTATCCTGGCTGCTTATGAAACAATAATTAATAGTTACAGTCACAAAAAATACAGGCAGGGGATGTACTTCATGATGATTTATGGACTGTGTGTGTTAAATATGATTTGGTTTATAAGAAATTCCTCAAACTCAGTCTTGCCGGTAAAGTAGCTCTGGCCTTTGTCAAAATTATAGCAGAAAAATCTTGCTTTTAAAATTTTAAAATATAAGCTCTGTTTGCTTTTTGTGACTTTAAACATAGTCTAGTGTACAATATGTGTTAAGACTATAAGGTTTTGATTTAAAAGCTGGAACAATCCTGCATGCCCATTCTGAAATAGCAACAGACGGTGCATAATGAAACCTAATACTATTTTCCTTTGTAACTATCTAGTCCACGCAGTCGCAGGAGGAATTTAAGCTGGAGGATCTGAAGAAGCTAGAACCAAGTAAGTAGTATCTGACATTTTAAGTGGGTGATTTTAATAATTACAGTGGAAAGTCTGATAGCCGCAATAATGCTGACTGGCCTAAATGTGGGTAGACAGCAATGCTGGTAAGGTTATTCCTCCAAATGTTTGCTACCACATACATTCTTTAATAACCAGGCTTTAGTGTAGTGCTGATTTATATATGGATGTCCTTACACTTCAGTAGTCTAGGAATTTGTCCTCCCTTGAATGGACAGTGCTCTTTAGGGTCACTAATAGTATTATAGTACAGCAGAATCCATCCAGTATAGCAATGGTTTTCAAACTTTTTTTTCTGGTGACCCAGTTGAAGAAAATTTTTGATGCCCACAACACAATGGAGCTGGGGATGAGGGATTTGTGGTGTGGGAGGGGCTCAGCGCTGGGCAGAGGGTTGGGGTGAGGGCTGCGGGCTGGGGCTGGGAATGAGGGGTTCAGAGTATGAGAGGGGGCTCTGAGCCAGGGCAGGGGGTTGGAGTGTGGGAGGGGGTCGGGGCTCTGGGCTGGGGGTGCAGGCTCTAGGATGAGGGGTTTGTGGTGCAGGAAGGGGCTCTGGGTTTGGTGGGAGGGATCAGAGGATTTGCTGGGCAGGAGATCGGGGCGCAAGGTTGGGGCACGGGCTTACCTCGGGCGGCTCCTGGTCAGTGGCGCAGCGGGGGTGCTAAGGCAGGCTTCGTGCCTGTCCTGGCACCACAGACCACGCTGCATCCCGGAAGTGGCCAGCAGCAGGTCCGGCTCCTAGGCGGAGGCATGCAAGCGATTCCGTGTGGCTTTCGCCTGCAGGACCGCCCCCTCAGCTCCCATAGGCTTCCCTGCCAATGGGAGTGCAGAGCCTGTGCTCGGGGCGGGGGCAGTGCGTGGAGCCCTGTGGCGCCGCCCCCCCACCCCACCCCCAGGAGCTGGACCTGCTGCTGGCCATTTATGGGGCGCAGTGTGGTATCAGAACTAGTAGGAATGAGCCTGCCTTAGCTGGGCAGCACTGCCGATGGGACTTTTAACAGCCCAGTTGGTGGTGCTGACCAGAGCCGCCGCAACCCAGTGCCTTACATTCTGCGGCCCAGTACTTGGTTGTGACCTGCAGTTTGAAAACCACTGCAGTATAGAATACAAGCATTTTAAAAATTCTACACTGCTTAATTGAATCTTCAACCTGCATGTATCTTTTTGAATGGTATTGTATTACAGTTGTAAGCTCAGTGGGGCAGGAAACATGTATTTCTCTGTACAGTGCCAAATACACCAGACCTCGGCAAATAATTCAGAATATACTCTGATACCAAATCAACTCTTACCCAACACACTGGTGGTATTGTAATAATGTCAAATTCTACTGAGGAAAATAGAAGGAAGATAAACTATGGCAAGTCAAGTGTAAAAGTATAGTTAGGCAAGCCCAAAAAAAAATTTAATTTTTTTTTTTTGGGGGGTCTTCTGCTAGTTGCTCTTCAAATTCTAACAGCAAACTTTTTTAAGCACATCAGAAGCAGGAAGCCTGCCAAACAATCAGTGGGGCCACTGGATGATCGAGGTGCTAAAGGAGCACTCTAGGAAGACAAATCTGTTGTAGAGAAGCTAAATGAATTATTTAGATTGGTCTTCTCGGTAGAGGATGTGAGGGAGATTCCCACACCTGAGACATTCTTTTTAGGTGGCAAATCTGAGGAACTGTCCTAGACTGAAGTGTCAGTTGAGGACGTATTGGAATAAATTGATAAATTAAACAGTAATAAGACACCAGGACTTGATATTCAACCAAGGATTCTGAAAGACCTCAGATATGAAATGGCAGAACTATCAATTCAATCAGCTTCTGTACTAGTTGACTGGTGGTTAGCAAATGCTCCAGAGGTGATCCTAGTAAGTACAGGTCAGGAAGTCTAACTACTTTACTATAGTTACAGTTTGCCTGGTAATAAACAGAATTGTCAGACACCTAGATGAACATTGTGTTGGGGAAGAGTCAACACAACTTTTGTAAAGGGAAAACCTGTCTCACTAATCTATTAGAAATCTTTGAAGGGGGTTGTCAAACATGCACAAGCATTATCTTGTTGATATAGTGTACTTGGACTTTCAGAAAGCCTTTGAGAAGGTTCCCTCACCAAAGACTTTAAGCAAAGTGGGCAGTCATGGAGTAAGAGGGAAGGTCCTCTCATGGATCAGTAATTGGTTAAAATATAGGAAACAAAGGGTAGGAATAAATGGTCAGTTTTCAGAAGGCAGAGAGGTAAATAGTGGGATCCCTCAAAGATCTGTACTGGTACCAGTGGTGGTCAATGTATTCATAAATATTCTTTTTGGGGGAAAAGGGATGAACAGTGAGAAGACTAAGTTTTGCAGATGATACAAAATTACTCAAGATAGTTAAGTCTGAAGCTGAATGTGAAGATTTACAAGGGGATCTCAAAAAATGGGCAATTGGTCAAAAAAATGGCAGATGGAATGTTGATAAATGCAAAGTAATGCAGGTTGAAAAACATAATTCCAACTATATATACATACCAAATGATAGGGTCTAAATTAGCTGTTACCACTTAATAAAGAGATTTTGGAATCATTGTGGATAGTTCTCTGAAAACATCCACTCAGTGTGCGATGACAGTCAAAAAAGCTAACAGAATTTTAGGAAACATTAGGAAAGGGGTAAATAATAAGACAGAAAATATCATGATGCCACCATATAAATCCATTGTACACCCCTTGAATACTGCTTGCAGTTCTGGTTGCCCCATCTCAAAAAATATATGTAAAAGTTGGAAAAAGTACAGAGATGGGGTATGGAAAAGCTTTCATATGAGGAGAGATTAAAAAGACTGAGACTGTTCAACTTAGATGACTAAGCAGGGATATGATAGAAGTCTATAAAATCATGAATAGTGTGGAGAAGATGAATAAAGAGTTTTATTTAGCTCTTCACATAACACAAGAACCAGAAGTCACCCAATGAAATTAAGTCAGCAGTTCTAAAACAAACATAAGGAAGTATTTCTTCGAACAATGCACAGACTGCTCGCGAAAATCATTGCCAGGTGGCAGTGTGACTGCCAAAAGTATAAATGAGTTCCAAAAAGAATTAGATAAGTTAATGGAGGATAGGTCCATCTGTTGTTGTTAGACAAAATGGGATGCAACCACATGCTCTGGTGTCCTTAAATCTCTTGACTGCCAGAGGCTTGGACTGGATGGTAGGATGTATCCACTCAATAAATTGCCCTGTTCTTTCCCTCTGAAGCATTTGGCACAGGCCAAAGTCAGAAGACCAGATACTGGGCTAGATGGACCATTGGTCTGACCCAGTATGGCCATGCTTATGTTTTTATGATGTCAGGTAAATCTCAAACCCTTATGTCCTAAGTCTGTTTCAGTAATGACTGAGACAAAATGTTGCTATCTCTCAATTCAGAAGTCATTTTTCCATTTCAGAAATAAACCAAATTTGTCTGCTCCATTCTCCTTCTGGTAATATTGGCTATTGACTTAACACCAGACATTGTCTTTGAAGTCAGAGGATCTGCAGCCATGCAAAGTACCATGAAGGTCTACAAGACAGTCAGCTTCTAACGCTTCCTTCATAAGCAAATACGTTTTTCCTTTTCCCCAAAAGAGTGAAAATTAGCAAGCCCAGGCCACTTACTCTAACATGCCTCTCAGTCATATCTCCTACTGGACCGATCTGATATTTCATTATCATCATGTGATGTCATTGTCATGAGACTAAGCAGAGCTGGTGCATTGTCATGTGGCTGTCTGACGTTCTGCTCAGATATCAGACTGTGCATCACTTAAATGATTGTTTTGGGCAGTAAAAGAACTTTTTCATACTTTTGCTGATGAAAATATGGAGTCTGGATATTTCAGGGTATTTCCTTGGGACCAAGAAGGGTATAAAAGCAAGTTTTCTTGCTGAGGTTTCTCTCTCTTATATGACCCCCATTGCTGTAGTGTGTGAGCACCTCACAATCTTTAATGTATTTGTCTTTGCAACACCATTGTGAGATAGGGAAAGATATTTGGCTATTGCTCTGCTCAGCGTTTAGGTGCCAAAGTCTCATTTTGAAAAGTGACATAGGTGCCTAAGTCTAAGTGACTTGCCCAAGGCCATGTATGAAGTCTGTGGCAGAGCAGGGAATTGAACCCAGGTCTGAAGTCCTGGACCACTGGGCATTCCTGCCTCCATCTCTATGGGCACAATTTGCAGTGGGCACAATGCATTTGAAGACTCTGTGCTTCAGTGGAGACAGGTTATTAAGACCTTAATTGAGGAAAGCATCCTTACTGAGGAAAGTACTTAAGCATGTGCTTAAAGTTATGCTTTAAAGAGCTTTCCTGAATTGGGGCCTAAATACCATTCTTAGAAATGGAATGCCACATTTTGGTCTCTGATACTCCACCTCCCCTGTCTGGCATCCTGGCATTCACAACAGTAGATTTGGGATTAGACTGTGGTCTGAAATATATATTTCTCCGAGCTATTTGCAAAAATAATAAACGTTTTATCAACTACTGATTATAACCTCCATTGTAGTTTCAATGTTTGCGTCTGTAGCAGACTGCAGTCCTTCAGGCAGCTTCTCTGAGCTGGCCCCTTTAAATTTCCTTCAGCTGGTTCCACCCAGGCAGCCACAAAGTCTTTTCAAAAACCAAACTGAATACAAACAAACCTTCATAGCAAAAGTCCTTTCCTCCCAGGCATCTCTGTTGGGTGCAGTCTTCCAGCCTTTCTCTGCCAGTTGGCGGCCAGGTCACACCACCTCAATCCCTTCTCCCATGAGTGGGAAGGCTTAGCAGGCAGACAGTCCTTCCCTGAGTGTCCCCCTGTGTAAGGAAAGAGGCAGATTATATGTTGACCTCTTTTGCAGAATTTATCCTGGGTGGCTGAGAGAGGGGAGCTTTGTCTGACCCTGTGCTACAAGGCTCCCTATCCCGAACATGTAAAGAAACAATGGTCTGGATTTTCCCAGACATTATCACCCCAGGGCCACATCCTCTCTTCTGTCACCTTCCTCTGCCATTTCCTAGGCCCTCCTCTGCTTCAGAATTCTTGGAACAGGGTAACCTGGCCTCTCAGACTTCCCCTTCTGGCCTTAAAGGGCAAGTATTCTCCCTTCAAGTCTTTTGTTGTCAGTGTGATCACTTGTGAAGTTAGTGTATTAATATTTTGTTTAGCTTTCTGCTCAGCATATTCTATAAACCAGAAGCTCTCAAAGTGAGGGATGCGGGGAAGAATACACAAGGAGCTTCAGGGGAGGGGAGGGGAACATACTGCTCACACTTTACCTACAGCAATGAATAATGAGCAAAGCCGATTACTCCAGACATATCAGGTCCTCAGATGACACGGTGCATTTTGGTGGATTTCTGTTAAGCTTGCATAGCATTATACAAAGTTATTGCCATCTGTACGTTAATCTGTTTGCTGTGACATGATCTGCACATTTAATTGTAAGCATGGAGCAATACTGAGGTTTTCAAATGCATTCAGCATTGGCAAGTAGTTAGGCCAATGCTGAATGTCTTTGAAAATCCCCTCGTCAGCATTCTACAATGGTCCAAAAGAATGCTGTGTAAAAGATTTATAGTGAGATTTTCAAAATTGCCTGTTAAAGTTAGGAGCATAAATCACTTTCAATGGGCTTTGTGTTCCTAACTTCCTTGGATGCTTTCAAAAATCCCACCATTAGTGGGTGTTTGACACAGTTTTCAGCTGATGTAAATCACTATAGCTCAAATCAATGGAGCAACATCAAGTAAGAATCTCACCTGAAATGTAGAACAGACAAATTAAATGTAGTAATTTAATTTAAAGACAGAAAATATTGTGGTATCTTGTTAAAAAGGTTCTGTCATGAGAAACATGTTTAAGATATTAAATTACACATTTTGCCTGTGAAGACATATGCTGTTTCTAACTTTATTTCAGTTATTTTACTTACATTTTACCCATATAGCATAGTACATTACGATATCTGAAGTTGTTATCCTGTCAGAGCTATAATTTTTTTCTATTTACAGCTGATAACTGTTGTCTGTCCTCCAGTGGCAATAAAGGTGAATTACTGAATAAGTCTTTCAGAGTGTTGTGTATTCATAGTAACACGTCTGTTTCTCTCTGAGAACAGAGAAGAATCTAATGCTGCTTGTACATGAAAAATGAAGTGTAAACTTTTTTTCTGATACTGGGTTATTATAAAAGTCTGATCAAGTTTCTTTCTGTCTTTAGGCTGTGTTCCCTCTTGCAATTCACTAAGCTTGGATAGTTTCACTTTCAGTGTCTCATACACATTGCTGCTTAGCTATGTTTTCCAGCACTGCAGGGGAATTTTGAAATTCATGAAAACCTCTTCTGTCTTTCACCCAAAATGTTTGTAGTGTTTGTGTGCTATTAAAAACTGCTTTGCTTCCAAGAAGCAATAGCTATAATCTCCCTTACTGACCTTTCAGGGATTAAGGCACTGGAGTGAGGCTCCAGAGATCTGGGTACACTTCTTAGCCTGCCACAGATTCCCTGTGGAACTGTGGGCAAATCTCTTAATCTCACTGTTCCTCAGTTCCTTATCTGCAAAACGGTGATACCCACTTTACTCACAAGGGTGAGTTAGGATGAATTCATTAGTGTCTTTAGGGTTGAATTTATAGAAATCGGTTTTATATATTCGAGTGTGTGTGTCCCCACAGAAAATGCTTTAAGTGCATTAACTCGGCAGAGCGCTTCCACAGTACCGAGGCTAGAGTCGACTTCCGGAGCGTTGCACTGTGGGTAGCTATCCCACAGTTCCCGCAGTCTCCGCTGCCCATTGGAATTCTGGGTTGAGATTCCAATGCCTGATGGGGCTAAAACATTGTCGCGGGTGGTTCTGGGTACATATCGTCAGGCCCCCGTTCCCTCCCTCCCTCCGTGAAAGCAAGGGCAGACAATCATTTCGCGCCTTTTTTCCTGAGTTACCTGTGCAGACGCCATACCACTGCAAGCATGGAGCCCGCTCAGGTAACCGTCACCCTATGTCTCCTGGGTGCTGGCAGACGCGGTACAGCATTGCTGCACAGTAGCAGCAACCCCTTGCCTTGTGGCAGCAGACGGTACAGTACGACTGGTAGCCGTCATCGTCATGTCAGAGGTGCTCCTGGTCGCCTCTGTGAGGTCGATCAGGAGCGCCTGGGCAGACATGGGCGCAGGGACTAAATTTGGAGTGACTTGACCAGGTCATTCTCTTTAGTCCTGCAGTCAGTCCTATTGAACTGTCTTATGGTGAGCGGGCAGGCGATACGGACTACTAGCAGTTGTACTGTACCATCTTCTGCCGAGCAGCCATGAGATGTGGATGGCATGCAGTCCTTCTGCACCGTCTGCTGCCAGCCAAAGATGTAAAAGATAGATGGAGTGGATCAAAACAAGAAATAGACCAGATTCGTTTTGTACTCATTTGCTTCCCCCCCTCCCCTGTCTAGGGGACTCATTCTTCTAGATCACACTGCAGTCACTTACAGAGAAGGTGCAGCGAGGTAAATCTAGCCATGTATCAATCAGAGGCCATGCTAACCTTCTTGTTCCAATAAGGACAATAACTTAGGTGCACCATTTCTTATTGGAACCCTCCGTGAAGTCCTGCCTGAAATACTCCTTGATGTAAAGCCTCCCCCTTTGTTGATTTTAGCTCCCTGAAGCCAACCCTGTAAGCGCCCCTCCCGGCGTCAGAGCAGTGGCAAACAATCGGGCATCTGAAAGTGCTGTCCAGAGCAGTCACAATGGAGCACTCTGATGGGGCTAAAACATTGTCGCGGGTGGTTCTGGTTACGTATCGTCAGGCCCCCGTTCCCTCCCTCCCTCCGTGAAAGCAAGGGCAGACAATCATTTCGCGCCTTTTTTCCTGAGTTACCTGTGCAGACGCCATACCACGGCAAGCATGGAGCCCGCTCAGGTAACCGTCACCCTATGTCTCCTGGGTGCCGGCAGACGCGGTACGGCTTTGCTGCACAGTAGCAGCAACCCATTGCCTTCTGGCAGCAGACGGTGCAATACGATTGGTAGTCGTCCTCGTCGTGTCCGAAGTGCTCCTGGCCACGTCGGCCGGGAGCGCCTGGGCAGACATGGGCGCAGGGACTAAATTTGGAGTGACTTGACCAGGTCATTCTCTTTAGTCCTGCAGTCAGTCCTATTGAACCGTCTTATGGTGAGCGGGCAGGCGATACGGACTGCTAGTAGTCGTACTGTACCGTCTTCTGCCAGGCAGGCAAGAGATGAGGATTGCTAGTAGTTGTACTGTACCATCTTCTGCCAGGCAGGCAAGAGATGAGGATGGCATGCAGTCCTTCTGCACCGTCTGCTGCCAGCCAAAGATGTAAAAGATAGATGGAGTGGGTCAAAACAAGAAAGAGACCAGATTTGTTTTGTACTCATTTGCCTCCTCCCCTGTCTAGGGGACTCATTCCTCTAGGTCACACTGCAGTCACTCACAGAGAAGGTGCAGCGAGGTAAATCTAGCCATGTATCAATCAGAGGCCAGGCTAACCTCCTTGTTCCAATAAGAACGATAACTTAGGTGCACCATTTCTTATTGGAACCCTCCGTGAAGTCCTGCCCGAAATACTCCTTGATGTAAAGACACCCACTTCGTTGATTTTAGCTCCCTGAAGCCAACCCTGTAAGCCGTGTCGTCAGTCACCCCTCCCTCTGTCAGAGCAACGGCAGACAATCGTTCCGTGCCTTTTTTCTGTGCGGACGCCATACCAAGGCAAGCATGGAGGCCGCTCAGCTCACTTTGGCAATTAGGAGCACATTAAACACCACACGCATTATCCAGCAGTATATGCAGCACCAGAACCTGGCAAAGCGATACCGGGCGAGGAGGCGACGTCAGCGCGGTCACGTGAGTGATCAGGACATGGACACAGATTTCTCTGAAAGCATGGGCCCTGCCAATGCATGCATCATGGTGCTAATGGGGCAGGTTCATGCTGTGGAACGCCGATTCTGGGCTCGGGAAACAAGCACAGACTGGTGGGACCGCATAGTGTTGCAGGTCTGGGACGATTCCCAGTGGCTGTGAAACTTTCGCATGCGTAAGGGCACTTTCATGGAACTTTGTGACTTGCTTTCCCCTGCCCTGAGGCGCATGAATACCAAGATGAGAGCAGCCCTCACAGTTGAGAAGCGAGTGGCGATAGCCCTGTGGAAGCTTGCAACGCCAGACAGCTACCGGTCAGTTGGGAATCAATTTGGAGTGGGCAAATCTACTGTGGGGGCTGCTGTGATGCAAGTAGCCCACACAATCAAAGATCTGCTGATATCGAGGGTAGTGACCCTGGGAAATGTGCAGGTCATAGTGGATGGCTTTGCTGCAATGGGATTCCCTAACTGTGGTGGGGCTATAGACGGAACCCATATCCCTATCTTGGCACCGGAGCAGCAAGCCGCCCAGTACATAAACCGCAAGGGGTACTTTTCGATAGTGCTGCAAGCTCTGGTGGATCACAAAGGACGTTTCACCAACATCAATGTGGGATGGCCGGGAAAGGTGCATGATGCTCTCATCTTCAGGAACTCTGGTCTGTTTCAAAAGCTGCAGGAAGGGACTTTATTCCCAGACCAGAAAATAACGGTTGGGGATGTTGAAATGCCTATATGTATCCTTGGGGACCCAGCCTACCCCTTAATGCCATGGCTCATGAAGCCGTACACAGGCAGCCTGGACAGTAGTCAGGAGCTGTTCAACTACAGGCTGAGCAAGTGCAGAATGGTGGTAGAATGTGCATTTGGACGTTTAAAGGCGCGCTGGCGCAGTTTACTGACTCGCTTAGACCTCAGCGAAACCAATATTCCCACTGTTATTACTGCTTGCTGTGTGCTCCACAATATCTGTGAGAGTAAGGGGGAGACGTTTATGGCGGGGTGGGAGGTTGAGGCAAATCGCCTGGCTGCTGGTTACGCGCAGCCAGACACCAGGGCGGTTAGAAGAGCACAGGAGGGCGCGGTACGCATCAGAGAAGCTTTGAAAACCAGTTTCATGACTGGCCAGGCTACGGTGTGAAAGTTCTGTTTGTTTCTCCTTGATGAAACCCCCCGCCCCTTGGTTCACTCTACTTCCCTGTAAGCTAACCACCCGCCCCTCCTCCCTTCAATCACCGCTTGCAGAGGCAATAAAGTCATTGTTGCTTCACATTCATGCATTCTTTATTCATTCATTCATCACACAAATAGGGGGATGACTACCAAGGTAGCCCAGGAGGGGTGGTGGAGGAGGGAAGGAAAATGCCACACAGCACTTTAAGCACAGCACTTTAAAAGTTTACAACTTTAAAATTTATTGAATGACAGCCTTCTTTTTTTTGGGCAATCCTCTGTGGTGGAGTGGCTGGTTGGCCGGAGGCCCCCCCACCGCGTTCTTGGGCGTCTGGGTGTGGAGGCTATGGAACTTGGGGAGGAGGGCGGTTGGTTACAGAGGGGCAGCAGTGGCAGTCTGTGCTCCAGCTGCCTTTGCTGCAGCTCAACCATACACTGGAGCATACTGGTTTGGTCCTGCAGCAGCCTCAGCATTGAATCCTGCCTCCTCTCATCACGCTGCCGCCACATTTGAGCTTCAGCCCTCTCTTCAGCCCGCCACTTACTCTCTTCAGCCCGCCACCTCTCCTCCCGGTCATTTTGTGCTTTCCTGCACTCTGACATTATTTGCCTCCACGCATTCGTCTGTGTTCTGTCAGTGTGGGAGGACAGCATGAGCTCGGAGAACATTTCAGCGCGAGTGCGTTTTTTTTTTCTTTCTTTCTAAACTTCACTAGCCTCTGGGAAGGAGAAGATCCTGTGATCATTGAAACACATGCAGCTGGTGGAGAAAAAAAAAGGGACAGCGGTATTTAAAAAGACACATTTTATAAAACAGTGGCTACACTCTTTCAGGGTAAACCTTGCTGTTAACATTACATACATAGCACATGTGCTTTCGTTAGAAGGTCGCATTTTGCCTCCTCCCACCGCGTGACTACCCCCTCAACCTTCCCCCCTCCCTGTGGCTAACAGCGGGGAACATTTCTGTTTAGCCACAGGCAAACAGCCCAGCAGGAATGGGCTCCTCTGAGTGTCCCCTGAAGAAAAGCACTCTATTTCAACCAGGTGACCATGAATTATATCTCACTCTCCTGAGGATAACACAGAGAGATAAAGAACAGATGTTGTTTGAATGCCAGCAAACATACACTGCAATACTTTGTTCTACAATGATTCCTGAGTATGTGTTACGGGCCGGGAGTGGTAAAGTGTCCTACCATGAAGGACGCAATAAGGCTGCCCTCCCCAGAAACCTTTTGCAAAGGCTTTAGGACTACATCTAGGAGAACTGCAAATGCCAGGGCAAAGTAATCCTTTCACATGCTTGCTTTTAAACCATGTATAGTATTTTAAAAGGTACACTCACCAGAGGTCCCTTTTCCGCCTGCTGGGTCCAGGAGGCAGCCTTGGGTGGGTTCGGGGGGTACTGGCTCCAGGTCTAGGGTGAGAAACAGTTCCTGGCTGTCGGGAAAACCGGTTTCTCCGCTTGCTTGCTGTGAGCTATCTACAACCTCCTCCTCCTCATCATCTTCTTCGTCCCCAAAACCTGCTTCCGTATTGCCTCCATCTCCATTGAAGGAGTCAAACAACACGGCTGGGGTAGTGGTGGCTGAACCCCCTAAAATGGCATGCAGCTCATCATAGAAGCGGCATGTTTGGGGCTCTGACCCAGAGCGGCTGTTCGCCTCTCTGGTTTTCTGGTAGGCTTGCCTCAGCTCCTTCAGTTTCACGCGGCACTGCTTCGGGTCCCTGTTATGGCCTCTGTCCTTCATGCCCTGGGAGATTTTCACAAAGGTTTTGGCATTTCGAAAACTGGAACGGAGTTCTGATAGCACGGATTCCTCTCCCCAAACAGCGATCAAATCCCGTACTTCCCGTTCGGTCCATGCTGGAGCTCTTTTGCGATTCTGGGACTCCATCATGGTCACCTGTGCTGATGAGCTCTGCATGGTCACCTGCAGCTTGCCACGCTGGCCAAACAGGAAATGAGATTCAAAAGTTCGCGGTTCTTTTCCTGTCTACCTGGCCAGTGCATCTGAGTTGAGAGTGCTGTCCAGAGCGGTCATAATGGAGCACTCTGGGATAGCTCCCGGAGGCCAATACCATCGAATTGTGTCGACAGTACCCCAAATTTGAGCCGGCAACGTCGATTTAAGCGCTAATCCACTTGTCAGGGGTGGAGTAAGGCAATCAATTTTAAGAGCCCTTTAAGTCGAAATAAAGGGCTTCATTGTGTGGACGGGTGCAGGTTTACATCGATTTAACGCTGCTAAATTCGACCTAACGTCCTAGTGTAGACCAGGGCTGAGGTACTTGGCTACTGTGATGATGAGGCAGTTATCCTCACCTAGGTAGATAATGTCAGTAAAATTGAGAGTTTCAGGTTAAATATACAAAATCCAAATTATTTCCATTGAACGTTTAAGAGTATTAAACAATTATCAGGTTTTGAAAAAATGTTATACTACAAAACTTCATTCTGGGCCTAATGGTGTATTCATTCTGGGCCTTAGGTGTACAATGTTTTTAAAGCCCTCTATGCTGTTAGTATTGAAAGTAAAATGTTTGGGGTTTTTAAATAGTTCAGTACCAGGTCTCCTAAAAAAGGCTGGAACAATACTAATCCTAATTTGCAAATGGGCAAGTCCTCAGTGATCATAGACTATCCCTTTTAAAAAGAATTCCAGGCAAATGTGAATAATTACAGACGAACCTCACTCACTTATATCTGTGACTGGGAAACTGGTTGGTTGAATTTTCAAATTTGGTGAATAAGTGAGCAGACTTCAAAAAAGAAAGGCTAGTGTGTCATAGAAGGGGTATTCGAAGTGAGTGTCACGTATGGTCAATGCTTAATTTGTAATGAAAGAGGTGCCGGCGCTCGAGCAATTGTTTTACATTCATAACTGATGCAGCGCTAGAGGTGCTGGGGCTATGAACTGCCAAGCCCAGAGGTGCTGGGACCCAGCCCTAGCAAGCCTTGCCAAATTAAGCACTGTGTATGGTGTAAAGGCTTTCTCAAAGAAGGCTTTTCACCAGTTTCTAAAGAGGGTCTGTCATAAATATAAAGGGAAGGGTAACCACCTTTTATGTATGCAGTAATATAAAATCCCTCTTGGCCAGAGGTACAGAATCCCCTTACCTGTAAGGGGTTAATCAGTTCAATTAACCTAGTTGTCACCTGATCAGAAGGACCAATGGGGAAAGAAGATATTTTCAAATGGGGCTGGTGGGGGAGGCGTTTTGACATGGGGAATATCTTTGTTTTTGTGCTCTGTGTGTGTACTCTCAGGAGACAGAGAGAGACCAAGCAAGTAATCCAGCTCCTACTGAACGATACATCTAAAATTACAGAAATAGTAAGTAATAGCAAGGAAGTGCGTTAGAGTATCTTTTAAAAAAAAGAAAAGGAGTACTTGTGGCACCTTAGAGTCGAACCAATTTATTTGAGCATGAGCTTTTGTGAGCTACAGCTCACTTCATCAGATGTATTTTTTGTTTTAGCTTGTGAATTTTCCCTGTGCTTAGAGAGGTTTATCCTTTTTTTTTTTTTTTTTTTTTTTTTTTTTGTAACTTTAAAGTTTTGCCTAGAGGGGAATCCTCTGTGTTTTGAATCTGATTACCCTGTAAAATTACCTTCCATCCTGATTTTACAGAGGTGCTTCTTTTACTTTTTTTTCTTTATAGTAAAGTTCTGGGGGTTTTCTTAAGAATCTGGGTTTAGTGTCCTAAAACCCAGGGATTTGGTCTGTGCTCAACTGTATCAATTGGTGAGGATATTTATTCTCAAGCCTCCCCAGGAAAGAGGGTGAAGGGGCTTGGGGGTAATATTTTGGGGAACAGGAACTCCAAGTGGTTCTTTTCCTTGAATCTTTGTCTAACTCACTTGGTGGTGGCAGTGAATACCATCCAAGGACAAGAAGAGATTTGTGCCTTGGGGAAGTTTTAACCTAAGCTGGTAGAAATAAGCTCAGGGGGTCTTTCATGCGGGTCACCACATCTGTACCCCAGAGTTCAGAGTGGGGAGGGAACCCTGACAGGGTCAGACTTGGGATTCCCTGGGTCTCCTCTGGAAGTTTGTCCCAGAGCTGGGTCCCTTCACAGAGAATGCTTGTCTGAGCTCTCATGATTCATCCTGGTCTTTGTGATCTGAATTGTCCCGGAGGAGCGCAGCTGTCATGGGGGTTCACAGATCAAAGTTTGGTCATTGATGTAGGTGGAGCTTGATCCATTAATTGCCTTGAAAATTAGGACCAAGGCCCTAAACTGACACTGGATGCCAACTGGGAGCTGGGAAGGGAGCTTAGCCCAAGCATGATATACTTACGGAAGCCTGAGCCGTGGAGAATCGGGGCACCTACATTCTGTACCATATGGATGCTGTGAGTCAGTTTCACATTCAGCTTCTGATAAAATGATTTACAGTAATCCCGCTTGAGCCAGCTGCTCTTCAGCCAAGAGTTAATTTCCTGTAGGCAATCTGACATTTTAGAAGTGGCAGTGGCTGCATCAGTGAATGCCAGAGAATGTCAAATAAAGTTCAAGGTTTCAGTCCTTATCTTCAAGGCCTGAGTGGCCGGGGCCCAGGGTATCTAAAATATCACCTAAAGCTCCAGGATACAGACTCTGGTCATCAGCTCTGATCCTTGGGTACAGTGGAACTTCCTACCATAAGAATAAAGCTCACTTCCAGGAGATGGAGCTTTCCTTGGGGATGGAGACTGTGGAGTGAACTCCAACAGGAGCAAGGACCATGACACACCTCACTACCTTCCACTTCAGGTAAAGGTGCACTTTGACCTAGTCTTCTCTAATAAATGCATAGCAATATGTGCATTTAAAAAATATTCCCCAAATCAAAACACTCCCCTGCAGCCACACTTCTCTTCTTGGGGGGAGGATGAGAGAATGCATGAAGAACACACACATGACCAATGTTAATTATGTTGCTGAAGGCATTCAGGTACTGTTGTAAATAGGTTCTTCTACTGCAATTATGTAGAATAGGTTTGAGAAAAATGTTATGCCAGAGTAAAATTCTTAGTTTTTTAGTTGGCAAACTCTGTTACTTCCATTATTTGATTGGTGAAGGGATGTCACCCTGGTGCCCTCTGTGGTTCCCATGAAAATTTGCCCGAATTTTGGCAGGTTATGAGCTTCTGAAATTTTGGAGTTAGCACATGCTCATTAGACTTATTGGAATTTGGCAGCTAAGTTCTCTGAAGATTTGGTCTGTACTCGGGGCTTTCTCCATCCTCTCACAGCTCATATCTGTGACCAGACTGCACATGTGTCATCCACTCAGAAGGACCAAGCAGGATATTCCTGGCAATTTTCTCCCCACTTCCACAGGCTGATTTGGTATCAGGCAAAGGAGCTGAGAGCAGGAGCATCCCACCTGTGCTCCCTCCTACCAGTACCCAGGCAGCATGGAGGAGGAAGCTGCCTGACCCAAATCAAATGATATGGGGGTGAAGAATGTGGTGGATGATGGGCACAGGAACCCAGCAGGGGCAGCAGCTGGGGAGTAGAGGTGGAGGAAGGGACCTGGGGCTGTAAGGAGGGGTTTACTGGGTATCTATCTTGAGATACCCGGGGTTTGATTTGCGGATGTGCTGAGTAGTCACAGCTGCAACTGAGGTCAGTGGGAGCTGGGCTCTGAACATATAAAATGTTATAAAATGCCAATGCTCTTAAAAATCAAGCCCTAGGCTTCTTAAATTGGTTTTAAGTTCTGTGCTTTAGTTGCCCAAGTGTAAAATTGGTATAATAAATCCCACCTCGTAGGGGTGTTATGAAGATTAAATCACTGATATTTATGAAGAACAAAGATGTGACAAAAACATCATAGAAAACCCCATGAGTAATGAATAGTTCCTTATGTACTGTAGGGTTTGGATGGTGTGCACGGTGACAGATGAGGATAAATATTGACTAGCTACCCGTTCCATGAGCACCATCCATTCTGTGTACAGAATGAGGCAGGGGTGCTGTGGAAGGAAATAGTACGTGGCCGTTTAAGTAAAGACTGAATTGTCACAAGACAGGGCTTCTCCCCAGCTTCTGAAGGACTCACTGCCACTCCCACAGTCTCTTAAGAGTTTTTTTAATTGTCTATACTTAACCAACCAACCAGAAAACTATTCCTCAGCTCATCCTTCACATCTCTGGTCTCACTGCCTTCTCTCCCAGGGGACTCTGGCAGTCCTGCTACTCCTGCTTTGTAACTCTCAGCCACTTCTGTTCTCACAGCCAGTCGTTCCTCACTGGAATTCCCTCTATAGTCCCAGGTGCTGCCCTACCCTCTTAAGTGACCAAATGCTCTGACACACTGGAGGTGGACCTACTTCAGTTACAGGTGCCGGTTACCCTGTGACCTATACAGTCAAACAGGCCAAATTAAGGTTGCATATGCAACCGTAACTCTGGCACTCCCTAATCTTTGAATGCTTGACTTTACACCCTTAACGTAGTTTTGTGGCTGGAATGTAGATTTAGGGGGAGAATTTCAGAAGCACAAAGAGCAGTTAGGCACCCAAGACACATGGAGAGTCATTAGCTGTTAGGCACCTAACTGCCATTTGTGTCTTTGGAACCAGTTTGGCTTGCTCCTGAACTGGACCCCCGCCATACAAACTGACCGATTTAAATTGGGGAGTTTCATTGGGGTTTTCCGATGATAACATCGGAGGCTGGAGTTTTCAAAAGTGCTGAAGGGAGGTAGGACCCCAGCTGAGGTGCTTCTGAAAATCCCACTTTCAGTTTTTGAATCCACTGGTTTAAAAAAGAAATGCATGTGAAAGAGAGAATAAGACCCCATAATTGAAATGGGTAAGTTTCCTGTACTAAGCGCAGAGCTGCAAATTTGCTGCTCCTTTCCTGGGAGCAGCTACAGCCTTCAATATCCACTGGTTTTCTAAGGGTCTCAAATTAATCTTTGCTCTGCTCTGAAATTTCCTGGCTCTTCATGTTAGCCTGCCTTGTATGCCTACGTGGGTTAGCAAGTCTCAACCAAATTACACCTCAACAGCACTACAGTCGGACTTTAATAGTACCTGTTCTAGATATATTTGCTATAAGTCTGTATTTGTTATAAATGTGTCCTAGGTGTGTATTAAGGAATGTCAGTTCTGGGGAATTGTCAATCTGATTGGAGCTGATGATTGTAATGCTAACATCTGAGAACTCCTGCCAAGGCTTGCCAGTACCAAAGTTATTGTCCCTGGATTGTTCCCACTACACTAAGGCTCCTTGTTTCTCTTCATACTTCTGACGATGTAAATGTGGCTAAACCCTCGCCTTTCTGGGTAGCTGTATCATCCTGAGCTAAGCTATTACGTGGAAGCGACCATTCTTGTGGTGATGTAATTCTAGTTGTACTGTCACTGGCTCTTTGGTGCATTTTGATGTATCTGTCACAAGGGCACCATGAGAATGGACACAGACAGCACCATTAAGTTGTGCAGGGTAGGTTGTTTTTGTTTTGTTTTTGTAAACTGGTTTTCTTAGCAAATGAAGTCTGTTTTTTTTTCTTTATAGTCTTAAAGAATATCCTCACCTATAATAAAGAATTCCCCTTTGATGTTCAGCCTGTCCCACTCAGGTAAGGAAAATTGTGGATTTGTACATGTAAAAACTGAATTGGTATGAAAGGCAGCATGGTCTAGTGGTTAGAGCAAAAAAGTGGGAGACATGAACTCCTTGGGTCGCATACTTGCCATGTTGCCTTGGTAAGACAATTTTTTTTAAAGCAGCGTCTTATTTTGGGGTACCTAAACTTTAGATGCCCCTAGCCTTTTTTCGTGCCTCAGATTTGTTAAATGTTCAATATCACTTGAAATTAGTGGAAAAATCAGGCCCTTGGTATCCAAATTTAGAGTCCACTCAAATTTGGCCCATAATCTCTGTCTGTCTAATTTGTATGCTAGCTTTGCAGGCTCAATTTGGTTAGTGTGTATAGCATTCAGATGATCAAAAGTGCTAAGTGTGTGTCTTGGGACAATGTGTTGCTTCTGCGCTAAACCTGGGAGTTGGTGACTTTTTTCCAATCGTAAACTTTATTTTAAGATAAGTCACTAGGTTTTGTCTTACAGGAAGATTTTAGCACCTGGAGAAGAGGAGAACTTGGAATTTGAGGAAGATGATGAGGACGGTGGAGCTGGAGCAGGGTCTCCAGATTCTTTTCCTGCCAGAGTTCCAGGTAGGGTGACCAGCTTCATCATCGGAAATATTTCATACATCAAGGAAGGGATGTGGGACTTGTTTAGAAGTTGTTATAAGGGGAAGCCATTTCCAGTCACTCCTGGATCATCTTCAACAGAACTTCTCGAATGGTTAGACACCAAAGCAATACATATCTCATAGGAATTTTGGACTAGTGGCTGAACCAGGTGGAGTTAATCAGTGAGAGCCATATTCCTCCCTTCAGTGAGGAGATGGAAATTATAGCTGGGTATTTTCCGTCTTGCTTTCATGGTGAATCGTTTGTGAGAGATACTAGTTTGAATTAAACTATTGTGGGGTGTTGCTCTGGTTTTGCTATCCAAAGGATAAATCACTGTCCATATGAAAGTATGTGGAGCAGTTGATACATCTACAGGTCCTAGTGAGGACACACCTTGTTAATTACACTTTTTGTGTGCTGAAGATTCATGGGGATAAGAGAGTGGAAAATTAGAATCAGAGGGATTTTGACCTCCTTATTGTTTCTCCTCATTTCTTCAGAGCAAATTACCAAATTTAAGTTCTGGGAAGGGGGGGAAAATTTGGTACTAGAATTGTAGGCAACATAATTGGGGCAGGGACTCTATTCATCTGTGCATATACACTGTAATATAAATGATTCATATATGCAACTGCTGATTTAGTATAAGTATGAAATCGTAATGCCAGTGTGCAGACTACACATGACTAGCTTTGTGGTATAGTATATAACTGCAATTTCTGAATGCTGTTGTCTTGCTGTTACCTTGAGAAACTGTGTAAATATGAGTTCTGTCAATTTCAAATAAGCATCTCCCAGGGTATTGCTTTTGTCTTCCCCTCTGTATGGCTGTACGTCTGTGTTGTCTTTGGTGTTTGTCACCTCTGAAGTTCTATTAATGAGAAGTAACATGACAAATTGTAGTTGAAGATATTCTTAGTGAATCTAAGGATTAAATCCTACACATAGTAAGGGGACTACTTTTGTAGCCAAATGATCTTACCTGAGTAAGAAGCAAAATTGCTACAGTGGTTTGGGGTAGAGGGAGATGCTTAAATAAAACAGGGTGTCTAACATTCAACACACTGGCTACTTAAAATGCTTAAAGTAGGTAAAGAGTTGGAAGGGCCCTGGGCAACTCAGAGAAATGTGCAACTATATTGCATTTAGGCCACCTATTTTGAGTCCTGCCCATATTGGCAGCAATTGAAAGATACCACCATATAGTGGGTGATGCTTGGTAAGAATTGGGTTGAGGCCCCCAGTTCAATTCATAGGTCTTTTACAGTTCAAAACTACCACAATTAAAAATACATTGATGCCAATGTTAGACACCAAGAATAAGCCACAGAGATTGAATTAACATCTCATTCCAAGAGGTGGCATCTTCATTTCAGAGTCGGTGAAGGTACAATGGCAGAGCAGTGTGGAGAAGCTTGCTCTGGCCTCCCAGTGGTACACCTGTTCTGAGGGTAAATGGACAGAGCTCTGAACCCACCACTTCTTAAAGAAGCATTCAGTTCACATGAACAGAACACAGCTCTGTTCTGAAAAGTAATGAGGTACACATGGTACCTTCTCACTGAGCCGATGGACTCCCGGGGTGTGGTCACAGATCTGCTGATTGTTGTTACAGAATTGTGTTTACTGCTTTTAGTTCCTTTTTAGATGTCTTGGCTCTACAGGGATGAGAGAATGAGCAGGATTCAGTTCCTCCTTGAGCCTCATAAACAGCACAGTTACTAAGCTGCAGTCAAATACACCTTTGCAACCCCGCTGAAGGCAGTGGAGCTGCGCAGGTGCCACTAATTAGGAACCTGTAGAACCTTTAGTACAAGTGGTGTGCAAGAAGGGAAGAACCCAGCTTGACGTAGAAGCTAAATTGGGTTTGCAGGGTTGACTGTTAGAAAAGACGCATTTATTGGTAAACCTAGCACACTAGATATAAAATCAGAGTGAAATAATACACATTGGGCCCCACAGAGCCATTCTTACAGAATCACTTTTCAGGATAGGACCACCCTTCAAGAGTAGGTGAGGGCACCCTGTAAACTTAGTATTAACACATTTAGTTTGTTGCCAAACTTGCAGCATGAATTGCACACCCTGCCTTTCACTTAGTTTGATGTTGCCTTCAAAAAGGAAGTCAGCCTTAATGCAAACAATCTAACGGCTTTGAATTGTCTTGCCGCTTGGCACAATCTGGGTTTCTTTTGCCTTTCATGTAGGAATATTTGTGTGGCGTAATTACTTAACCTTAGATGTTGGCTTGTCACTTTTCTGTGGCTCAAACTAAATTAAAAATAAAATAAACTATTCACTATTCGTGACTTGAGGCTTCTGAATCTAAGCAACAGACTGTCCTAATTGATTCAGTTAGTTACATTGTACTTTCTTCACTTATAGACTTTGCTTCTGTATGCTTTTAATTCACATTAGATTACTGTATTGTCTAATTGTCCATGGTCTTGTCTTCTGCATGCATGGCTTCATCATGTTATCACGTGCTAAACCATTCATCTAACTCAGGAGTCATTGAAGGTATGATAACATTTTAATGTGTATAGTCATTGCTGTGGCATCTTTCATTTATATCTTAATTCCAAGTGTCAAAGTATAATTGTTTTTGTAGTGAAAGAATTGAGGGCTTCTCTGTGTATAAGTAACCGGTGAGCTGACTTGCAGCTACAGAGAAAGGAAGGATCATGTTTTAGTGTAGCACCTTAGATGTCTCTCTAGAAACTTGCTTGTTTTCCTTATCTTGATTTCTCTTGCTCTCTGTCTAGCAGCATTGCTGGTTGCATGTATAGCTGGGTTTCTTTCAATGGGGTGCATGCCTAGCTGGCTTTGCATTGCTAACCGGAAATGCTTTGTGGCAGAAGTTGGGCTACAAAGTGACCTCACAAATACACTATTTCATTCTTGCATGCTACCCCAGTATGTTCTGTGTCCCGCATGGAAATAAGTAGGGTTCCCTGTCGCTTAGGGCTAAAGTGACTGAAGTTTATCTCCTGGATAGTTTCACTCAAGACTGTTAAAAACTGACAGGCCCCTGGAGGGAGGGACTGGCATTCTCATGTCTAGTCTTTTCTCCACAGGATCGAATTCTTTTCAAAGGTTGCTACCAACCGATGGTGCCTGTGTGAGATGGATCAATCCAAATCCTGAGGCACGCACATGGTGGCTTGTATGACATGGACATACATAACTGTCACCTTCTTAAGTGGTCTTAGAGGTGCTAGGGATTAAAATGGTAAGGAGATCTGGGCTGCCTTAGAGACCCAGGAGGTGGAGAGGGACATCCGATGGAAGCTTGAATCGCTGTTGCTTGTCATCTACCCTATGAGCAAATAAGGGACTTCACACAGTCAATCCAGCACCCTCCAGGATCAGTAAATTAACATGGGAAAAAATAAAATTCTTAAAAGAAACCCAAGGAAAAGGCCCAAGTCTGCCCCCTTCCTAAAGTGCTTTTTTTACTTATTAAATATCCCACTGGTAACAAAAACCCTCTGTCCTCCCAAGCAATAGCTGGCGAAGACTTGAAATCACAGGTTTTATATTATACCCCTGGCTGGATTCCTTGCTCTTTGGAGATGGCTTTGGCATGCCTCCTTCATTTTTGTGTTTGATACAGGATAGGCAGGGCATACCTACAAGCATGTAGGGAGCACAGGAAAGGGCTGGTTGAGATACAAGCCCTCATTTTAAGCATGTCTAATAAACATGGGAGGAAAACCCCTGGCTAACCACAGTGCCAGAGAAAGGGCTCTGTGTTGAAGCAGGATGTGTCAGCAATTTTCCCCAACATGAAAAGTGCCTGTTTTCATTGGTATTGTGGACTATCCAGTTCAGTCTTTAGTTTGTATTCATCTGTTCCCAACTCTACAGTTAGCAGTCTTTGTCCCATCAACATTAAATGCTGGGGGCCAAATCCTGTCTTGAGTGGAGCTATGACCCACTCTGCTGTGAGATGTGGTCCCCTGGGGTGGCTGGTGTATAGAAGCCATAAGTCATTACAGCTGTCAACTGAGTCCATACAGACTCATGCTTTTGTTGCTGAAGGTTCTGGGTTCCAACCTAGTTAACGACCCCAATGAGGTGGTGGGAGTAGTCAGACAATCCCTATAGAAGTCCTGGTTGCTGGGGGGTGCAGTTCTATGGGCAGAATATTTGGTCCTTTATTTTGAAGCCTGTGTCTCTGTCATAATGTAGTAAAGAAAACTTAAACATGTGGAGGGGATGACTGACTCCATTTGCCAAGGGAAATGATTTCTTTTAATTTCTGGAGTCATAAAACTTGCAATCAAAAACAAGGCTTTACATCAGACTTGCTCATGAGTTTGATTACTTTCTCTTACACTGTTTGTGAATCTAGCACCACTAACACCAGATTCTGTCTTAAAACCTCCCAACTTTGTCTAAAATCAGCATGAAGGAAATATTCTATAGTTGATTTCAAGGGTATTTGACTTCTTGGACAACAGGGGATGGATCACGCGATAATTGCCCTGTTAGGTGCTTCAGGGGGAAGGAACCGGGCATTGGCCGTTGTCAGAAGACAGGATACTAGGCTAGATGGACCATTGGTCTGACCCATGTTGCCATTAACATCAGTCTGTATCTTAGCATAAGAACATCTTTGATTTTCTTAATGTTTAGTTGGAAATGACTTGGCATCCCTCACATTCTCTCAGTTCTGGCAAATGCTTTTTTATTTTTTTATGCTGCTGCCTTTTGATGTCTAATGCCAATAGATGCTAAATACTCTAGACCAGTGTTTCTCAACCTTTTTGATAGCAGGAACCAGCTTGCTGCCTCCCTAAACTGTGTCCGGGAAATCTCCGGGACCAGCGCTGGTCCATGGACTGGTCATTGAGAAACACTGCTCTAGAAGAACCTTGCTGATCTGGTATTTCTCTTATCTCAGTAGGTGCTGGGGTTCATACCAGTGCAACAGTCCCTTTTCTATTGCTCCCATCTCTTTTACTAGTTGTAAATGATCAGCCTGAAGCTGGTGGATGGCTGCCTGGACACCCTGCAACCACAAGTTCTAATCCTAGCAGGGTGGTCTCAGCCCTTAAGAACTATAGAAATGGAATTCTATCGCAATTTACAATGCGTGCAAATCAGAGACCTGAAAACCAAAGGTCCTGTCTGCTCTGCTTGACATTAAAGATCCCACAGCACTTCCTGTAAATAGATGCTTACGCCGTCTCTCTCAATGTTGTTTAATATGTTATGCACTGACTTGCCACTCTCCACTTCAGAGCTGGTGACTTTCTTTGCACCCTATAAATGTGTAAACCACTTTGAGATCTGTTGGTGTTAGATAACTGTGTGTGTCATCAGGATACAAATCCTTGGCCTTAGGACTAATCCCTATCCCTTCTCATTATCCATTGTACGTTGTGGTGGACAAAGGCTTCCATGAGCAATGAAAATGGGGGAAGGACTGAAGTAGGGCCCTAGCTGTAAGAGTCCCAAAGGGTTAATGTTTTGGCTTGCTCTCTGTTGCCAGGTACTTTATTACCCAGGTTGCCGTCGGAACCCGGGATGACGTTACTCACTATCAGAATAGAGAAAATTGGTCTGAAAGATGCTGGGCAGTGCATTGATCCTTATATCACAGTTAGTGTAAAGGGTAAGTGTTGCTGTTTCTGCTGTGTTCTGACTTCTGCTCTCTGTGAAGGGACGTATGTGTTTTAGGGAAATAGGCTCCCTCTTCCCCATACAGTGAAGCACTCTTGTTGGCACTCAGCGCGCCTCTCTCTGCACAGTCGTTTTGTGGCTTTATGAGGCAGTTATCTTAGTCAAGGATGAGAAGATTCTGATTTTGCTTCTGGGTAGGGTCCTGTATCTCCTTCACCATCCATCAACCAAAACAAGTGGATATGACCCTTCCTCCGCTCTCTTGATTCCTGTGAATATATTAAACATTCAGACCCCTGCTTCTCTGGGTATGCTACTGTACAATTAGACACCTGTGGCTGGCCCTTGCCAGCTGAATCAGGCTTGCAGGACTGTTTAATTGCAATGTTGATGTTCAGACTCGGGCTGAGGTCCAGGCTCTAGGACCCTGCAAGGTAGGAGGGTCCCAGAGCTTGGGTTCCAGCCTGAGCTTGAATGACTACACCACAATTAAACAGCCCCTTAGCCTGAGTCCGAGTCAGCTGGCATGGCCAGCCACGGGTTTTTAAGTGCAGTGTTAGATGTACCCTGTGTCTCTGAGCTTGTCTACATGAACACTTAGTTTGTGGCAAGCTGGGGTGTGAATCTACCCTCACAAGCCTGCTGCACTCGCTGTGCTTGTCTGTGTGGACCCTGCTGACTTGTATTAACAGTTCTTTAAGAGTATTTTGATCTAGCCTTGCCTCAAAGAGAGCACTAGACCAAAGTGCATTAACGAACTGCTCGTGCATGTCAGCGGGGTGCACATAGACACTAGGTCCATGTCAGTCTAGTGTGGAGCAGATTCACACCCCAGCTTGCAGCAAACTGATTGTTCGGATAGAGAAGCTCTCAGTCTGAAGCCTCTTCCGTCTGATGGAAAACTGTGGAGCCTGAATCCTGCTCTCTCCTGACACACATTCACCCAGCATTTCTCCCAGTGAGACGCTGAAGACGCAAAAGGTTTATTTTTAATAATGTTGCTGTGGTTCTTCAGCATTATTTTTAGACTCTTTAATTACACGTCATTCCTCGCATCCCTCCCAAGTATTCCTTGTCAGTAATTTGTTGTTTTTGTTCTGTTCTTTTGCCCCCCAGCTGGCTTAGAGATCTAGACTTGTGGGACCAGGGGTTACAGTTATTGTTGGAGTCCAACATCCGATCTAGGTCAAATCAAGCATGAAGGAATGCATTTCACTTTTGGTTAATAGTAAAGTACCAATTTTTAACGCCATCCTAATATTGGGTAATGAAATTTCAGAGTTCAAAAGCAAATATCTTATAAACTGCCACGTTGTTCTGTTCGAAATGTGTTAAATTTCCCCTTTGCTAATTATATATTGTAAAACCACAAATGCTAGTAGCTGCAGGCAGGAGGCAGGGTAGCGTGTACAAGTGCTGTGCAAGCTTTCCTCATATAACCCTGCCCCTCAGTCCTGACCTACAGTACACGTGGTATTTTTCTGAGAAGCAGAAATTACCAAGCAATGCTGTGCTATC
Organism: Lepidochelys kempii; assembly: GCF_965140285.1. Lineage (NCBI taxonomy): Eukaryota > Metazoa > Chordata > Testudines > Cheloniidae > Lepidochelys > Lepidochelys kempii. The sequence continues at coordinate 161,253,813 of NC_136382.1, forward strand.
AAATTGTATGATCGTCTGACTCTGCTTTCCACTTACCTATCAATCTCTTAGCTCCCCAGTGGGAGATTGTACCACCTATTTGAAATGAGAAGGGGTGTACTTTTAATTCCCCTCCCCAGTTTTTAAAGTGAGTCTACTCAGAAAAGTGACTGTTGGTTTAATTTTTTTTAAAAAAAGGCATTGTGAGACCGTGTTCATTGTCTCTGACTCCATACCCTTAAAATCTGTCTGGAATCTGAAAGTTGGTGGCTAACTCTTCAACCATAAGAGTTCTGCCACTGACTATTTGTTAATGTATTTCAGCAGCCCCTGGATGCCTTCATCAGGGCCCAGGTGCTAGACACTGCCACACGCGTGCCCACACAGTAAAAAAGACAGCCTCCTCCCCAAAGAGCTCACGACCTTACCATATGTTTAGGCACAACAGATGGATGAAACAAACAGGTGGGGGGAGGAGGGCGGAAGTGGGAAAGGACAAAGTAACAGTCAAACAACCATAAGTAGAACAAGCAGCATTCTTGCTTGTTCTGGCTTATGCTGGAGCAACACAATTGTTAATCTGTGCTCGCATAACGGAATCCAGTTCCCTCCCCGATACCTGTGCCGGCTCTGGAGTGCCGATAGGAGTGAAAAGTAGTGAGTACTGTTTCTAGCCAGGAAAGCAGGTATATCTGCATCGGCTCTGGAGTGCCGATAGGAGTGAAAAGTAGTGAGTACTGTTTCTAGCCAGGAAAGCAGGTATATCTGCATCTGGACAGTTAGAGGTAATGGGTTACACCTGTATTTTTTCATAGACTTTTCTCAGAATAGACCTTTAAGCTCTATTTGAAAACTTTCCTCAAAAGGGAATTTGATACTTCACGGGCAAGCATAAAAATTGCCCTTTTTGAAAATAAAATTGACTAGTTCTGACCTGTCGCAAAAAGGAAGGTGACAGAATAGTGACTCTGACATTTCAGGGGGCTCTCTTTGAAGCAGAAGAGAGAGGATGCAGATTCTAGATAAAGAGCTGGTTTTGGAATTTGAACCCAATGAACTGATGATAGGATGTAATAAATATGGATTCTGGGTAAGATTTGTTAATACTAGGATGGAAAGTGCATGTATGCTAAGGATAAAATGACAAGTTTTTTTTAAAAGAGGTTTGACCTTAAAAGGGGCAAATTTTTTATTTCCTCCAGATGTGAATGGGGTAGACCTGACCCCTGTGCAGGATACTCCGGTGGCTTCAAGGAAAGAGGACACCTATGTTCATTTTAATGTGGACATTGAGATCCAGAAACATGTTGAAAAACTAACAAAAGGTGGGTAAGTTTAGACTTCTGAAATAGGGTCCATGAATCTTCAGGGCAATAGTCTTAACGCTGCTTCTACTTGGAGGAGCAGCCGGGGTAGGAGCAATGTCCAGACTACGGCCACGAAGACTCAGGGGTTGTCTACATGGCAAGTTCCTGCACGGCAAGCCAGGGTGTGACTCTACAGTGCAGTAGCAGCTTCTTGTGTGATCACTGCTACAGCTCAGTGCAAGGCCTAGAGTAGTGGCTTGGCATATTTTGCTTTCAAGTAGTACCCTCTGTTACACTTGTTTGGACCGGTCACGCTGTCTAGCTGTGGTTCTGCCATTCATGAGTAACAGAGTGGGGGTACGAGCTCAGGGGAGTAATTCTGACATTTCAAGAAACGTGAATTTTCTCATCGATTCAGGACATCTAGAGAAATAATAGAAGCAATTGTCTCTGATATATGTAGAACAGGTTATGATGACAGTCATGTTTTCATGCCAAGGAATCTGTTATAGGCAACATTTGACTAGTTTTTCTCTGATAACTTTTTCCACCTTTAGGTGCAGCTATTTTCTTTGAATTCAAACACTATAAGCCCAAGAAGAGATTTACCAGCACCAAGTGCTTTGCTTTCATGGAGATGGATGAAATTAAACCTGGGACAATTGTTATAGAACTGTAAGTGACCTAGCATACAATCTGATATATAGATGATATATAAATATACATGGTAGATTCCAGTGACATGATGCAAAGGAACTAATCTAGAGCTTGGTATTGTCTGCTGATGCTTTGCTATATTAGATACAGGAAACTGTTTACTGTCAAACATACCACTTTATCTCCTCCTGGTTTTCTTGCTACTTTATTCCTATGATCCTGAAAATACAATTACAGACCCCAGCATTTGGTTTGGTAGGAACTTTGAACACACCAGCATAAAAGTGTTAGGTTCTATATGTTTTGATCCTTAACTAAAGTAATCAGATCTGCTCCTAAAATAACAAACATCTTCCTGGTTACCACGCAGGCCTTCTTTTGGAATGAAATCCCTGTGGCTTGCCACACACCCAAAGGACGCGATCAGGTCAAAAATAACTTTCAAAAACAGATGACCTACTACAGTAAATTTGAATATTAAAACTGACAATGTTAAAACCCCTTCACAGTTATAGACTCACTGCTTGTACTGTCTTCTGATTGGAAAATGAAAGTAAACTGGCTGGTTGGTTTTTCTGGTTAATCTGTATTGATTTCTGACTCTCTTGGTGCCACTATTGTAGCGCTGTAATGAGTTGCAAACATTGAGGGGTATGACAATTTGCCTCGTCTCCTTAACTTTATTTTCTTTCTTATCGCTATTTATCAGCTAGAAGAGAAGGGCTGGGAGTTGTGAGGTGTCAGTTGCAAAATGGCCATTTTAGGACTGCAGCTATTTGACTCTCCCAAATTTAAAGGGCCAGTCCCAGAAAGGCATGCAGGTCAAAGTAATTCTGTTAAGAGCAGTCATGCACTTAGGGAAGAGGGGGGATGGAGAAGGTCCTACTTTGATGGTCTCAACTACTGTGTCACATGGGGAAGTGTTTTAATCAGAAGTAACTTTAGTGGGAAACATCTAATGAAAAAGGCTCCTGCTAGTAGCAATTTTGTAAGATCTGGTTTTTTTGTTTTTGTTTTTTTTAAACAAATCTAAATGTTGTCAGAATTACTAGATAGTTTTTCCTGATAGAATTAAACCTGCAGTAACAGGTTGCACATGTGTGTGAGGCAAAGCAAGGTAACCTGAATAGCTTGCAACTGAATTCTCTTCTACTCAGGCTTGTATGAGTTTGAAAGTTTAACTTGCCATGCCTTGTTCTAAAATAGTAATCCAAAGAAAAGAAAATGAAGAAACTCAGTTTAACCTACTTTTCATTATTGTTCCCTTGTATGAATCCTAAATTCATACCTGAAGCACTTTCCCAAATAGTGTCAATGGGGGTCTGGGTACTGTTGGAACATGGGCATTTGTGCCTGGGTTTATTCAGATGCATTTAGTCATCATTAGCATTTGCCTTCAATTTTATTTCTTGTGGTTACAGATACAAAAAACCCACTGACTTTAAAAGGAAGAAACTGCAATTGTTGACCAAGAAACCACTTTATCTTCACCTCCATCAAACATTGCACAAGGAATGACCCTTTTGTGAGACTTCTGTGAACTAAACCACTTGTCACAAATCACGGTAGCTGCATGTGTAGCACCCCCATCCTTCAACAGGCAGGAAAACAGCTGTACTCCTGCCAGTAGGTCAGATGAGACCATCACACACTGCACAGCAATACCACAGGGTCAGAGGTTAAGCCTACCATTCAGGTGCAAGTTTCTTCCAGTACCTTTTGGATACCAGTTTTATCACAAGTGTACTGAAGTATTTTGTGACAATTTCTCTTCAGAATTGAGCTGTTCGTAAAATTTCAATTTTGTAACTTACCTCTGTTTTTACCCTTCCTTCAAAAACCTTGCTAGAGGGTGGGAAGTGCCCCATTCACCATGCCTGATACCGCAAAATGTCGTGGCAAGTTTGCTAGCTTGTGTACTCTTGCTATGCTTGCTATTGCAGTCCTTCAAGTTTTAGAGTCCTTCACTCTGTCTCGTTGGGAGGGTGGGGGAAGGTGATAGAAAAGGGATTTTGTAGAAAGAAAGCGTCTGTGAGTGGTTTAAGAAGCAATCAGGGGATGGTGGTTAGAGAGAGAGAGAGATTCAATCCAAAGTTGAAATGCTGCTCTAGAACGTCTTGTCAGCCTGCTCTTTCGTCTTAGCTGGCTAAGTGGCAGAGGAAAGGAGGGAGGAGTGTTTTGAGGGTAAAAGGGAAGGTGCTGATGAGACAACCAAATTGTCAACTGTTGATCTCAATCCCATTCAGATAGTTCACAGACTTGCAGCATCCAGTGTATCATGTGATTTCAGGTAGAACTTGTCTATTATTACAAGTGTTGGAATCCCTTAAAAATCATGAATACTTATTTAAGGGAACAAACTTCTTTTTTCTGTACTTCATATTTGCTATCCACTTTCCCAGCCAGTGTGTGGGAGAGCTTTGGGGGCCCATCCTACTCCCTTTGCTGTCGGTGGGAGTTTTACCATTGATTTCACAGGTGGTAGGATCGGGCCCTTACTACTCAGCATAAAGCCCCCACCAAAAACATGAACAGCTCAGAAGTGCTCTGGCTATCTCAAGTTGTTGACTGAAGATGGACATGCCTTCCCATGAGAAACTGTTTTCATAAGACCTGATTGTGGATCTTTGCATACCTCTATTCATATGCAAGTCTGGAAACTTAATCTAAAATAACCTGGTTTTTATGTAGGTAGATAGGATTATCATTTATTTTCTATATTATTGAGATGCATAGTGTGTAATAAGCTGCAGGGCATTGGCTTATTATAACATGAATATTTGCATCCACCTTTTGACTTAATAAAGGGACCGAAGTAGAACCCATTCAAACTTTTCATATATTCAGTGAGTGGAATATTTAATACAGTTCTTCAAGGTCTGATGTGCTTCATGTGTATCTTAAATAGTGCCTACATACACTCTGCTATGCTAACAAAGGACCAGCTCCAGGAGAATGCAGTGTCAAATGTTAGCTTTTTCTAATTGCTTGGATGTAAATGTACCATTAACGCCTTTCTTTCTGCACCATGTAATACTAACTCACTCCAGAACACTGTTTAAAAAAGTGAGGGAAAAGGATTTTTTCACTTTTCATGGCAGTCTGTTTATGGAGTATGTCAGGGGTGTTCCTTTCTGCCTCTAGTACAGTGATCGAACTGAACTGTAATGGGGATCAAATAAGGCCTTTTGGAAGTTAGAAGCTGAATTTAACCTTGTGTTCTCCCCTTCTTTCCTCTCCTCTGGCTTAATTGTGGATGAGTTCACCTCAGTGAGCAATTATTTGGCTAATGGCTGAAGAACTGTGTATTTTCCTGTTAACAGTTCTTAAAGGGACCCAATTACATTATAACCTTTTACAACAGAATGTCATGCCTGAAACAAACACTAAATATCTTGATTAGTTTTGTTAAAATAAATGTAAATATAATCTGACATAGTGTTCCTCTATTGTGTCTGCTGGTGTTGTACAAAGGAAGGAAACATTCATTAAATAAACTGACTGTATCTTATAGGTGCAAAACCACAATCTTTCACCAATGCAAAAGGTGTAGTGTATGACCCTGATCATCCAAAGCACTTGCTTAATTGCAGTTATTCACATGCTTAAAATTAAGGTCAGTGGGTCTCACTGCATGCACCAGTGCTTTGCTGAATAAGGTTCTAGGTCTCATGTAGCCTTCTAGAAGTCCAAGAGGCTTCCATTTTTTCTGATGTGTACATCTGTCATACTAAACAAATATTTTGTGGCTATGTACTTGTCTACACATGAAGTACTCAAATGCATCTCCATATAAACTGTCCTGTTGTTGTCAGTCAGTAATGGGGAAAAGGTAAAAAGTACTGAAACTGAGTCTAGTCCTGTCTCTGATAAGATGTACTCACACCCTCTTTGTTATACTGACTGCTGGGGATAATCCTTTCAAAGTTAAGAACTATTTCAGATTTTAATTTAGGGGGGTTAAATGAAATGGAATAAACTTGCTTTGAGGGGAATATAATAAGTTAAAGTTTAGCTTGAGGGATCTGATTTTCAAAGATGGGTGTCCTTAAAATGCGTATGTTATAGATGTGTACAGTTAACCAGTTACATGTCTACTGGTGAATGGGTAATGAGCCAATTTGTACACTATTGCCTACAAATTAAACATGTTTTCATGTGAAACAGATCCACTGGTTCTAAACTATCACCCTTGAAGTCCCTATTAACTGCAAGTGTATGGAATGTCATGTGCAGTACAGTTTGAAACCTTGTTTGTTTAATATACAAGTAGAGCTTTGTATTTAATTGTAGATGAATGTTTGTATAATGTTTTTTAAAGTCCCTTCTCTCTCCATTTTTTTCATCCTTCATGATGTAGTGATCCCTGAAAGACTTTCCCAAAAGTGAAACACAGGGTGCTGCTTGTATCACTATGTACAAGGGTGATCTACACTTCTGCTATATATCTGTCAGAGCTTGTTTAGCTAAAAGGTCATTTCTTGTTATGGTATTTGAATAACCTACCTACACTTACAAGTCAAATTAATGGCTGCTTGTATCTGCAAGTAAAGATGTAGTTCCTGAAATTGGCCCTGCACTAGATTTTTTTGCTATCCCTCTCCCCAAAAGAGAAACTATTCAAAGCTTTGTATGGCAGAGGGTTTCACTTTTCTCCCTGGAATGGATCTAGCTTCCCAGTACAGCAGCAGCTCAGCATTATGAATGCTTCAGGAATGGAGGTTGGTTGTAACTCTGAACAAAGTTCACAACAGAACATTGACTTAATACAGCTTTGAAACTTTACTATACAGAAGAAAAATGCTGCTTTATTTTTTTAGTAGTTTAACACAATACAGTACTTTTGTCTCTGCTGATGCCTGATTGTTTACTTCTGGTTCCAAATGAGGTGTGGGGTTGACTGGTCAGTTTGTAACTGAGTTTCTACTAGCCACACCTCTCATTTAAGAGTATGAGGGAATAGCTCAAGTGAGATCCTATCTTGCCTTGTAGCTATTTAACCACCTCACCTGAAGCCCTGTAGAGGCTACTGGTGCTTCTAGACTAGCACCACTTCAGCCTTACAGGAAACATTTTTTTCCCTCCCAAACCATTTGATAAGGGGAAATCCTGTAAGCTTAAAATATAAATCTACCTTCCCTGAAGTTTGATTTTGTAAAGTATAGTTCCATTTGTTTAAACAATTTGCTAAACTCCATGATTACACAGGATCAATGTAGGTGCTTTGTAAAGGGCACTTTATTTACTATTTATAATCTGAAGTTCTAGCCTCTATATTTTTGAAAAGCCCAACTATGCACAAAACTTTGATACACAGAGTTATGCTTTGGGGAAGATGAATTTTTTTAAACTGCATTGGACCCTAAACTTTTCTGTACTGCAGTTAAGCACATGGGTCACAGGCTAGCCTGGCTTTCACTGCAATATGTCAGTTCAAGGCTGTGTACATGGGCACAAGTGATGTAGGTCTGATTAGTTCCATAAAACCCAAGTGACTTAAATTTCAATCAGGAGTTTGCTATAGCCTGATTTTGAATTTAAGAGCTGTGCAACTGCTTGCATGAGTGGCTCAAGTCTTACACAAGGTTACTGTTAACTTCTCACAAGTGGCTTCCAGGACAGATTCACTTGCATGCTCAAAGATCTAGCAAATTTATTTTGCTCTTTATTAGAATTTTCCTTTGAGTACAGGGTAGCTCATGTTCAATCTTTCTGACCAGACATCTTAAAAAGGTAAATATTTTTAGAGTCTTACTGTAAACCATTGGTCTACAGTAACTGCAGGTTAATGTGAGGGAGAAGACAAGTTGGGTAGCATTTTACTTACAAAAATATTTCCACAGGAAATGTTCTGATTACATAGGCTACATTAATTAAAACCAACCACACAGGTACTTTTGTATTGCACATTTAAAGAGCTGCAGGTGGACCGCAGCTATAAGAAGCAGGCTTCAAGTCCATCATTAGCATATGATTTTTGCATTCCCAGAGGGTGACTTTTCTTTAAAGTGATCTCAAATGCACATGACTAGGGAAATTTGAGGGAAAAGTAATTCTGCAAAAACTAAATATACTGAAACCAAATTTAAGAATAAAATTAAAAGATAGTTGTCTTTTGAAGGCATTTAAAGTCGTAACTGCATGAAATGTGCTAGAATCCATTCCACAGAGCTGCCATCCAACTGTTGAAGTTATGGTTTTCGTTCTGGAGGATGTGTGTTGTCCCTGGGACCTGCTGGTGATGGTGGACAAGGAGGGGCTGGTGGGTAGTCTCTAGGTCCTGGTGGAGGCAAGTCTCTATTTGGAGGAGGAGGATAGTCCCTTAAGCCTTGTGGGGGTAGCGGTGGACCAGGAGGATAATCTCGTGGGCCAAGAGGGCCTCCAGGTCGAAAAGGAGGAGGGAAACGTACATATCCTCTTGAGTCAGGAGGTGGTAACGGGCCAGGAGACAGGTCTCTCATTCCTAATGGTGGGCCAGGTAAATAGTCTCTTGCAGCTGGAGGTGGCAGCGGAGGACCACAAACTGAAAGGAAAGGGGAAATTGAGTGATGATGGAAGTAGTGACTACACTCATTTAATGGAAGTGATACAGAAGTTTCCCCATGTTCCCCTGTTCCCATCCTGGCCCAAAGCATTTTAGCTAAAGAAAGATAGGTGCCAATAGAAACTGCAAATACAAACATTTGAGGCCACAAATCCCTGGGGGGATTTTTGGCAGCTAGCATTTCCTTTTTCACACTCTTACTGTACAACAAACAAACAGATATAGATGCTTTGAATGGGGCTCCTTTGGAAGCTTGATGAATCGTGCTCAGCAAAGTGTTCCAGGAACTCACAGGGTAGGTCTACACAGCAAACACACACCCAGGACAGGCTTGAGCTGCAAAATTCAAGTGTAGAGATTCAGGGCTGGGCTCTGGGACCCTCCCCCCTAAGGAGGGACTCTCACTGCTGCAATAGGATATGGAGGAGCTACTGGAAGTAAGAAGAGGAATGGCTGAAAAAAACAAAGTTAAGTTAAACTCAAGCATAAGGTAATCATACCTAAGGGTAGAGGAAGGGGCCGAGACCCATAGTGCCCACGCAGTGGAGGTGGCAGTGCTCCAAATCGAACTGGAGGTGGTGGTGGTCCAGTCACTGGAGAGGTCATTATGGGTGTCCCAGGAAAAGATGGACCTTTAGGACCTAGGTTTACCTGTTCAAGATGTTGGTTTGAAACTTTAATAAACATGATTTGTGACGATAACCAAATATATGGATGCTAAAACACCAGAACTTAACTTGAGTGCCAAAAGGTAAGAAAAGACAAGTAAGGGCAAACAGCCAAAGAGCAACAAGTTGTCAAACCTCCCCCAGCCCTTTGCAGAGCATGGAGTTTGCTGCCTTTGGAAGAATCTGGTTTAGGCCACTCAAATGCATTCACATTAAACATACCTTTGGGATGACTGCTCCTATAGTACAGCACAGTCAAGACTAACCCCACCTCACAGATGCCAGTAGGCCCATACAATATTGCTGGATGTCAAAAGCTAAAACAAAATACCACCTTTCTTCCTGTAGTACGGGTTGAAATCATCTAAATCCTTCTGTACTACAAATATTTAGGTACCACAATATCACATTTCATTGGATTACTCTTACAAGTTCTTCCCAAAGAAATGTTTGCATGCAGTCCTTGACAAAAGCAATAGGGTTTTTGTCATATTGCAATAAAAATCAGACATAAAACTATAACAGAGCCATCAACAGGAGTAAAGAAACCTTTAAAAACAGAGCACCCATGGTTAGTTTTGCAGAGCATTTAGCTATTCAGCAATTTAAAACACCATGCCCTTTATTTCTCTCCATCAAAGCAAGGAGTGCACCAGCACCATATCCAGCTGCCAAATACTCACTGCTGCTGCTGCTTCCGAAGATGAAGGCAGAACAGTAGATACACAGGGGGCTTCAGACTCTTTGGGAGGGTTTTGCTTTTGTTTTTGGCAGTAAATGATGTACAGGGGATACAGACAAGATAGAACATGATACACAATTAAAGAAGAGAAGCAGCAGGTACAGTGGGTCACAAGAAATGCTGCCTAAAGTGTTCCCTTGGCAGAGGAAAAGTTTTCAGCTTACCACTCCATCCATGGATGTGGAAGGTGAGGAGGTTCTTGGCCCACTATTGAGCAGGGCTGCTACAGCAGGGCCGAGATCTGTAAGAAAAGCAGAAATTTCATATGACTTTACTCTGCTTTGGAAGAGGAACCCGGGCCTTCAAATACACGTTTCCAGTCAATAAACAGCTAGCTAGCTAACTAACTGAAAGGCTTGGAGGCTGCAGCTCATGTAACTCACCTGGGACAGATGATCTTCCAGACAGCTCAGGTGGCCTCCTTGGAGCTGAAGGGCCATCCACCACCGCACCTTAAAAGAAATATAAAACACAGAGCTCAGACCCAGACTTGTTAATTCAGTTAGCTACTTTTACAGCAAATCCATATCTTCTGTACAGCGGCACCTACACGTCACTAATTGTGTACAGGTTCAGTGGCACCACTAGGGGTAGAGAGAAAAAACTAAATTTTGGGAGCAGTTTCCTTTTGAACCCTTTGAGGGAGATCACTTCCCAGCACTATCCTCCTATGAGCCAGCAGTGCAAGTGCAAGAAATCCTTAGTTAGGCAAGGGGTTGACACTTCAGCACCTCCAGACATAAAACAGCATAGATTTCTAGGAATTTTCACAAGGTGTAGCATTTTGGATTACTTGAGTAAGAAATGGATTTATTTTTTTAAACAAGTGAACCCTTACAGTGACGGTAAGCTCATTACTTAATCTAATGTGGACAGATTCAGTCTCTCCAACCATTGTGTTGCATGTGAAAAACTCAGAGGTGTATATACATCTGTGTATAAGCATAACTGATGGAATCCCTAGCTGAAACCAAGCTGATTAAAAACAAAGTCAAATGCTGCTACCAGGCCCCCCACCCTTGATCTCAGTAATACTGAGACTTTCAGACTGCAGTTTCTTTCTAACAAATTTGCATTTGGACTAACCCATACGTTAAACAATAAGCTTCAAAGCTAAAATGAAAATTAACATGAACCCATAAACTTGTGCTGAATGAGTTCTCTGGCACTTTCTGGGATGTCCCTGGCAAACTAGAATGCACTGTTCTGCAACACCACAGATATGGTTCACCCTATCCAGAGAATTTCACAAGACAAAAAAAATAATTTCAAGAATGTGAGTCACGCAATGCCTTTTTGTGCTGACTGCCCCTCTCAATGTGGTTAAAGTGAGGACCTTCAGGGTATATGCCAGCTTTACTCAAGTTCTCTCTTGCAGTTCACTGGTAACACTATCTAGGGACAATAAGCACTAGTAAAAGGCAATATTTAGCATTTGCGTATTTCCCCAAAAGGCTCCACAAACAATACATTCTCAATTCCTCTCTCATATAAGGATAAATGGGCACAGAAGTCAATTGACTTGTTCAAGGCCACAGTGGGAAACTGAAATTAGACCTCAGAATTTTTGTGTTCAGGGCTTCCTCCCATAAATGTCTATGGCTGCAGGAGAAGTTTCACTCCTTACCAAATTCACTTCTTGAACCTTCCCTTCTTGTGGCAGAGAGGGGCTGACCAGGAGCTTCCATCATCAGTGGTGGGGAAGGACCTCCTCCACTCACAGGTGATGGCCCAAAAGAGCCATCACGGCTCAGTGGACCTGTGTAAAGGGTGCAACAATACTTCATTAGTCCAGCACAGTTATTTCACTCTATAAATATTTAGAGCAAATACACCCAGGACTTCACAATCTTTAGAGGAATGGTGCAGGTGAGGGAGGGAAGATCAGTATTTACCTCTCCGTACTGGGACTTGACGGTCAGGTCTGCCTGCAGTTGGTTTTACAACTAATGGTCTTTGAAGCATTGCAATTTTTTGGTTCACTTCTATTAATCTAAAAAAATAAGCACAAGTTAAAAAATAAATTACGTTGAGTATACTTTGTCTGTTACAATATACTATTCAGGCCACCTGTATTGTAAAAGCTTACTAATGTCTTTCAGCATGAAGATATATTTAACAGTCAAGTGAATTTTAAAAAGGTGCATCACTACTCAAATGAATTGTATGGCTGACGTGCTTGTTTAAATCGAGAAAGCGGAAACTACTTGGGACAGGACTGCGACTTCCTTTAGTTTGTGCCCAAATAGTGCTGAGCACACTGACTGAGCTCCACAAATAGCTTGTTACATGCTTACTTTTGCCTCAGGTTGGCAGCTTCTCTCTTTTCTTCAGCCAAAGCTCTCTCTGCAGAACGGGCAATGAGCTGTTCAGGGAAAGAGCAAAATAGGTACAGTAGAAACTGAATGCACTTGGGACCAAAAAAATAAACCAAAGTTTCAATCTGTTTTCCTAACTGCACGAACTGCTCCACTCAGGAAGCTAAATGTAAATTCAATAAATCTAACATTGCAGACTATTTAGGAACTGTAGTACAAAGGTCAGAAAAGGGAACACACTCTTACCCAATTGTCATGGGCCTTCTTCTCATGACCAGCAATCTTCGATTTAAGAAAAAGGAAAAAAGTGGTTTTAGCTTGGTTTATCCAATATTTACTCTATCCCACACTCCTCCCCATATATTAGAATATATAATAAGATAAACCAAGCCAACTATGACCAATGAGCAGGAATGTCTTTTACCTGGTTTTTATAAGATCTCTCTGTTTTTTTCAGTTCTTCCTCCATTTCCAGAATTCTTTGCCTGTAAAATATGAAAGGTTAAAACAAATTCTCCCCAATATCCAAAGTTAGAAAACTGTGAACCTCCAGTATCTGAACTTTACTTGTAAACTTTCACTTCCTCAACAGCCAACACTGCTTTTTCATCTGCAGCAGACAATTTCTGCTCCTTCTCTTGACGCTCGTATTCTTCCTGGGTCAGCTTCCTGTATGGAAGAGAGAGAAAGTTACTTCACTATACTACACATCTAAGATCTTAGAGACGAAAACTAGAAACCCAGTTGGCTGTATCTCATGCCTTCTACCTACAAGAAGAAAGGAAACACTAGAGCAGTGGTGGGCAACCTGTGGCCCATCAGGGTAATCTGCTGGTGGGCCACGAGACAGTTTGTTTACATTTGCACAGCTGCCTGCAGCAAACCGCGGCCACTGGGAGCTGTGGGCAGCCATGCAAACGTAAACACACTGTCTGGCAACCTGCCAGTGGATTACCCTGACAGTTGCCCACCGCTGCACTAGAGAAACATGAGTACAAAAGAGGAGAAAAATGCTCCCGACCCAGAATATTCACAGCCTTCTGAGCCAGACAAGCAAACCAAATCAAATCTATATCCTGAGAACCCAAAATCTCAGGTGCAGAGCTGACCAGGAGTGTGAGAGCCTCAGAGGTCTGTTACTAGTAGGCAGCTCAGCTCCACAACTCCCAATTTCTCTGTTTCTGGGAGAGTTTTCCCTATCTAGAGCTGTGCAGATGACAGATGTTAATTCAACTCTAGAGACAGACACTGATAAAGAGATGGACAGATTCTACACTTGACATCCAAATGGTTCAAGTAGTACAACAGTGTGTGTAAGTACAAGTAAACAGGAATTTTGGGGGTCTGGGAACAGAGCAGAGAGAAAACATCCTCTTTCTACAACTGTTATTTAAGGGAACTGAAACCTCTGGTAAACAGTCTCCCAGCCAATTACTACTATTATGTGACCAGTTACCAGCGCCCCTTGTTCACCCTGTGTTTAGTTCCCACTCGCCTTCTTTCTGACTCCTTTGCAATCAGTCTGAAGTATCCAAGTTACAGGCAACTCTAAAAGTAACTCTCTCAAAAAAGAAGAAACTGGTAGTAACTCTAAACCTAATAACTACTAGCAGCTGCTTTTGGGTGGGTGATTTCCTTATTAGTGAGGCTAAGATGTAATCACAGAGATCATGGAAATCACAGAATCAGTGACTTCCAGGGACCTCTGTGACATTTTCACTTCAGCCCTGGGGCAGTAGGACTGGAGCTGTCAGCCAGCAGGACCCGCCCCCTACCGCAAATCCCAGCTGCTGCAGGCAGTGGGCTCCTCCCACATTCCCCAGCAGGGATGCCACCCATAGCCCCCACAGGTTATTGTTTGGTTATTGCCTGTGATCTGTTGTGACTTTTACTAAAAATAACCATGATAAAATCTTTGCCTTACTTATTAGCTATATTTGGAAAGACTTCCCAGAGGATGAGAATTGTCCACTGGAAGTGTTTCATTCAAAGAGAAAGCATTAGATGGATGAGAGGATTATCCAGATTTAACAGTAAATTCATTTTAAAAAATCAGTTTTGAAAAGGATCTGAATCCTCATGCTTCAGGGCACGAGCCAACCTTGAACTACTGGAGGCTAGAAAACTTTCCCTGGGGGCAAGTTGTCCCATAACTGCCTCCTATAGGGTTTCCTGCACCCTCCTCTGAAAGAACTGATGTTGGCCATTGACAGTTACAGGACTCTGGAGTAGACGGACCCTGGTCCAATCAGGTAACGCAATTTCTTTGGTACTATGTCCTGTTTGTGATGGCCTTATAGTACCTTAAGTTTCCATCCCTTACTGATTTTCTTCCACATAAACAATAGTTTTAAACACTTGTCTCTTCCAGAACTGTGTTATTCTTAGTCACATTTGCCCTTTAGCTGAAAGTGTGGCTCAGAGTCCAACTCATGTCCCCCTGCCAAAGAAGCAGGTTGGTACTTCAACAACATTTCTACAACTTTAAAAAATTTCGAACATTAACAAATAGGGAATGAACAGTAAAGGGATTTAACTAACTTCCCAGTGCTGCGTGAGAGCATATCGACACTGTAGCACTTCAGCGAAGACGCTACTACACTGACAGGAGAGCTTCTCCTTTTGGCGTAGTTAATCCATCTCTGCAAGAAGTGGAAGCTATGTCAATGGTGACTTCCAGACATTAGGTTGGAATAACTGCATTGCTCAGGGGTATGGATTTTTCACATCCCTCGGTGACACAGTAATACCAATGTACATTTATAGTGTAGACCTGGCCTAACCCTTCACCACTCACTCCACCAGACATTGCCTACCCATCTTAACTTTCCCCCTAGAAATGCAAAAAAATAGATGCAAGAGACAAAATGCAATGCTGAAAAATTATTGGAAACTGATCCCGATTACTGAACAGAAATGTATTTACTATTCTCTCTGCAAGATACTAGAAAGGAACGACTCTTTATTTGTGATGGCATTCTTACTGAGTTTGTACAACAAACTGTTAAGAGATTAGATAAATCAAAAGTTTTCAGCAAAACTTCCCCCCGAAAGCTTCTACTCTAGGAGCAGATATGTGAAAATTTCAAGAAAGTCAAGTTTCTAGGGAAGCTGTGATCATATACTGGGCTTACAACCAGAAGCTAGCTTCAACCTTATCAAAGCAGTGGCTATCAACACTCCATGAGAGTTTTGTATATAAAATTTTAACCAAGCAACTCAAAGTGAGAATAGGACAGAGAAGAAACAGTTAGATGGTGCATCTTATATAGGCAGAATGGGAAAGAGTAACTACTGTTTCCTTTCCTAAAGGTAGAAAGCTTACTTCTGAAGTGCCATCTCCTTCTGCTGATAGAGCTCATTGAGAATCTCCACCTTCTGTTGCAGAGTTTTACATTCATTTTCAAATCTAGCTTTGGCTGTCTGTATTGAACAGGAATCGTGTTCCAGCTTTTTTATTTGCTCTGCAGGAGACAAAGAAGCACATAAGGCAGTGATAGGAACTGCTACCAAGCAATTTATAAATCACAGACAGAGTATTTCACACTAAGCGGCTCTTCTGCTGAGCCTACCTTCTAGCTCATGCCTTGCTGCTATTTCATCGCTCAGTTTGGATTGCAAAAGATCTCTATCTTCTTCAACTATAGATAATGTTGTTTTTACCTGTAAAGAGGGAAACAACAGTATTTTATAAACCTAGACAGAATTAAAAGTTATGTGGGAACTATTTGTTAAACAACGTAATGGGGTATACCCTTGAGACATCCATCATCTGCTTAATCTGATTCTTCATCTTCTCACTCTGGTTATCTAGAAGAGAAAAGTAATTGTTTTCCTTGCTTTGTATTCTCTTCTCTCTAATATTGTTTAGAAAATACAGAGTTTTAAAAAAATTATCTGACAAATATTTTAATGCTGAAACAAAAACAGAGTCAAGACTTTAAATCTCTCATATCACTGTTCCAGGACCATCATTCGGGACAAATTTATTAGTCCTTAAAGACATTTTACTTATCCAAAGAGCCTGAGTTCTGCACCTCATCATCTATATATGTTTAATTACCTCATGCACAAGCCAGCTGTTATTTAAGATCTCTATACCTGGCAGTTCTCCATTGGCCAGATCATCCCCTGTGTCCCATCCATTTCCTTCTCCATCCTTCTTGCCCTCAGAATCTGGATCAGTTTGCTTTAGCTGCATAATGCAGTTAGTCAAAACCTAATGAAGAAATCAAAGGAACAATACATAGAAGTCACTCTACTTTTCCACAGTAGTTCAGCCATTTAACATATGGAATATTTAAGATGGTTGCTCTTTAGCAAGAACATACTTCGATTTCATTTTCCTTGTAGGCGAGTGCTTCTTCTATGTCCTTCTGAGACTTCTGATACTGTTTAATCTGTTCACTGAGCTCAGTGTGTCTCTCACTCCAGCCTTCTGCTTCTTGTAGCAGCTAAAAAAACAACAAGTTAACATGATTTTTGGCTTTATTTTTTAGTACTATGTATGCAGAGTGTATTGCCAACTTTGAAATGGTAACTGATCACCAGTGACTATGGAGAGCGTATGCGTAAATTAACCTGACATTTAACATGAGAGGATAGATAATCCCCGGACTACTTGAAAATCTGGCTGCTAGAAAATTTTCTGCAACTTGTATTGTTACATAGTTCTATGAATTTTAGTTCTCTTCAAGCATCTAATATTCAACACTAGAGTCAAAGGGCTCATTTTTTCCTAAATAGTAGAAATTACCTGAAGGTTACCAGCATCCCAACCACACCCCTAATATAGTAATCAATCTAAAGAGGGGGCAGAAGACAGACACACAACACAAGAGGTAGCTTTTGTTACAAAGATAGGTCACTGTACAAGATGGGTCATGTTTCAGGACCAAGGAAAAGACATAGCTTCAGAATGGACTCTTGCATTCCAAAATGTAGCAAGAGTAGCAATTCTTCACAAGGGCTTCAATCGGCCCTGTCCGTAAGTGGTAACATTAGTGTCTGAAATATTGCTTCTGACCAGACACTGGCCATCACATCAACAGTGCAACAATTTCATAGAAGGGTTAGCAGCTGGCTCACTGGAACTGGTGAAGCTTTTACAACATACAAATGGGAATCTACCTGCCTGTAAAGCTTTGGAAGACATCTGTCAATCAGGGCTAACTCTGAAATAGTGGGCTTGAGTATTATCATACCTCTGGCTCATACCAAGATGATCCAATCAACATAAGATACTAGTATTAGGACGATAGGAAGGAATGTGCTAAGACCACAAAGTGCAGAAAGGCTTGGTGTATCAGTGTATAAATACTTGAAAAGCAACAGTTTAAGGTTTGCATGTGCTGTGGAAACCTCCTTACAAATCCCATAGGTTTATTTATTCTAGTATTTGACAACAAGAATTAATTGCAGAAGAAATAGTTGTGGGACTTTTTTTTTTTTTTTTTTAAACAAAATGCTCAGTTTTCCAACAGACCTAGTGCACAGTGTAAAATATTACAGAATTCAAGGAAGAAATGCAGATAGCATTTCAGGCTCACTAGCCTTTTGATGCTTACTTGCTCCTTTCTCTTTTTGAGTCTAGCATTCTCTTCCTGTACATGACGAAGCTCAGATTTCACCTTTTCTTCACTTAGTTTAGCTTCATTGAGGACTATCTGAACCTACAAAATTTCAACATGTCATTTAAGAATTGTATATTACGGACTATAAAATAGAAAAAAAAAAAAAAAAAGGTTAAAAGCAAGCCCCTCCCCCATCCCCAACCTGGTAGGTTAAGATTTGCTATCAGATATTTGTGACAGTCTGGGGGTGCAATTTAGACTGGTGAGGAGTTGTGTCACTGCTTGCCCTGCAACCCTGGGTGCCTCACAATGCTTTGCTGTTGTAGTTCCCAATCTGGGATGCTTACAACCAAACAACAAGTATTCAGGTCACACCCTCAAGTGTCTCTGTGGTAGACAGCCCTGGTTCAGCAGTTCTGACCCGACCAGCCTGCCTACAGTCCCACTCTGGCTTCCATCAGCCTTTTCTCTCTTTTTCTTTCTTTCTTTCTTAAAATAACCAGCAAGATGACCCCAACACACTCAACATCCCGAATTTTCCCAAAACCATATGCTCTGTAATATCCCATCACTTCCTGGATAGTTCAGAGAAATAATAAAGGTTTGTTTGTTCCTCTAAAGACACAAAGCACATCAAGCTTAACTGGGATAAATAATCCTTCCATTTAAACACAGCACTGAGTTGGTTTGTAGTAAGAATAGAACACATTTAACAACATTAGAACATAGGTTAAGTGATGCCATGTAAAAGAATAAAGTTAGAAAGGGTTACAAGTAAAACAAAAGTGAACACGTGCACCTAAAAGTCTAAAGCTTAATCTAGCAAGGTACAATCTTTGCCTAAGATCAGGCAGGTCCAGGCTGGGCTGGGTCGGGGCTCCTGTCCCCCAGCCCTGGCAGGTCCGGGTCGGGCTGGGTCAGGTCCAGGGGAGGGGGTGCCTCTTCCCCAACCACAGCAGGTCCGGGGCTGGGATGGGGCCAGGGGAGGGGTGCCTGTCCCCCAGCCGCAGCAGATCCAGGGGTTGGGGAGGGCATCGCTCCCTGTCATGGCCCTGAGGGCCTGTGCGGTGCTTATTAGGCAGCTGCGCAGCTTAGAGGGAACTTAGGTAAGGTGTGAATACATGAGTGCTTAAGGTCACAATCTTAATACATGAAGATAGCTGGTACAAAAACCAGCTTCTGAGAGTGACTCTGAAGGAAGATCTAGAAAGTGCTTTACCTCTGAAAGCTCTACAGAATGCAGCATGATAACTTCTTGGAGTTTCTCCAAAGCCGTCTGCATTTCAAATATCTGCATAAGAAAGAATTAAAGGCGACTCCATTTTAGCTTCACAATTGAAATTTAATTTCAGTTACTATTAAATAATATATTTTCAAGGTATTTGAACATACCCGAAACTCCAACCAAACTAGAGTTTCAGAGCCAGCCCTCAGACTAATTGGAGTACAACACGTTGCCACACCAGGGGCAGGGGAATGAAAAGAAAAGGATCAGTTTGGGACCAAGCTACGACCCTTGCTTTCTAAGCTAACCGTGTTTCACTATCAGTTTCTCCAGCCTGAAGTGAAAGGTGCAGTTTGCTGCTGCCACCTAGCAACAACTTTTGACCAAATGAAAGACCACCACCGGAACTCAGTGGAATCTGAGTTTAGCCATTGTTGGGTACGTCTACATTGCAGCTAGGAGCATGCCTCCCAGGACACACATGAGCTCTGGTCAAGCTAGCATGCTAAAAATAGCGATGCGGATATTGAGAAACAGGCTAGCTGCCTGAGTACATGCCCACCCTGCTTCTAGGGTCCATATTCAGGTGAGTAGCTTACGCTGCTGCTCATGCTGCAACAGCCAGGCTGCTGCTTTGAATATGCTAGTTCAGGGGTTCTCAAAATTCATTGCACTGCAACCCCCTTCTGACAACAAAAATTACTACACGATCCCGGGGGGGAGGGAAGGGGCGGGACTGAAGCCTGAGCCTGAGCCTGCCCAAGCCCCACCACCCCAGACGAGGGTGGAGGGGAGAAAGGTGGATGGAGGGCAAAAGCTAAGCCTGAGACCGCCGCCCAGGACTGAAGCCCAAGGGCCTCAGCTTCAGCCCCGGGCCTCAGGAAGTCTAATGCCAGCCCTGGCAACCCCATTAAAATGGAGTCACATCCCACTTTGGGATCCCAACCCACAGTTTGAGAAGCGCTGTGCTTGGCCAGCGCTAGGGCATGTCTTTCTCCCCAGGCATGGAGACATGCTCCCAGCTGCAGTGTAGACATATCCTTTGTGTTAGGAGGATCAACATGAAAAGACTTGGATAAGGGCAAGGGAAATCTCAGAAAACTTCATCCTCATAACAAAATTGAGGTTCCTAGGGAGATGGTAAAATTTCAGAAGATCGGTTAGGATAACTATTGGAACATAGTCGGAAACCAATATCGCCAGGAAATCCCAGAATGCAATCTTTCTCCATGGATTTCAGTGTTTCTGCTTTTGGTTGAGACAAAGAGGTGCAGAATCATGTGACTAAAAAGTCAGCCAAAACTCTACTTTGAGTTTTGGGAGAAGGTTTACTTCAGTTCTTTTTCTGAACTAGTTCACCCAGCCCTCCTCACCTCAATAATTCAGGCACAGTGACCCCTGACCTAAACCCTCTTAGGGCACCACTGGCCCTTACGGATATCTTACTTTGTCCTCTTTCTTCACATTCTGCTGTCTCTCTGTTTCTAGCACTGTTTGCAGGTTTCTCAATCTGTCATCTAGGAGATGGTTTGTTTCTTCAAGCCCCTTGATAACATCCTGTAACAGAAACAATTCCCAACCAACTAAAGCATAGTATTTATTTCTATATTTTTATGCACATCATAGAAAGCATGAGCTGCTCCTTACCTTAAGTCCTGCAGCTTCATCTGAGAGACTAGTGTTCTGTTTCTGGGCCACCTTCACAGATTCCTTGGCTTCCTTAATCTAGGTGCATGGAAACAATACGATAACACCACAGGCGGTACAAACAAAAAATAGTAATATAATAAAAGTTTTGTGCATGTTATTTACAAACTGTGTCCCAGATGCCAAACAGAGAAACATGACAGAAGACAACATGCCATGTAGGTTACAGAAATGATGCTAGGACATTAGCTGTTTATTCACTGTACAGTAAGCCAACGACAGACAATTAAGAGGCATGAAGTAGGCAAATAGTGCAATACCTTTTGATCATAGTCTGACATCTTCTCTAAGATTTCTGTTTTTTCTTGTAGGAGATTTTTAATCTTTTCAGCAAGTTGCTTTTCAGTCACTAAGGGAAAAAGGATAAAGCTAATAATTGTACTCCACGTCCTGAGAGAAAACTCAAAGCTGCTGTCACCACTTTGTGAACTTTTTTCAAGAGAGGACTATATCACAAAGCAGGGCCTTGTGCATTCCACAGTTCCATGGCACTCACTCCTTCCTGCACAACTGTGCTATAGAACTTAAACTTTCATTTACATAAAGGGTTGGAAAGCAACTGGACACAGGGTTAAGTATTCCCCTGCCCTGGGGAAACTTCAGTTGGTGCAGAGCTGATGTACCTGGCTCCTGTGCATCCTTCCTCACAGAGCACAGGAAGCATAGTCAGAGTAGGATGCATTCTGATTATGCCCAGACAGCGCATGTTTCCTTGGGAACCACTGCAACCTCAGACAGCTCCAACTCACGTGGAGGTTGAGGTGGGGGCACAGATCTGCCCTGAGACTCAGGGAACGGTAAATGGCTCCCTGATGGCTGGCTCTCTGTACTGCACCAAAACTAAAATCTATATAGCAGAGAATCTAGGCCAAGGTTTTTACTTCTCATGGCTGTGAAGGAAACACTGAGAACATGAACAGATCCTAAACTGGTGAGCGGTGCTGATGAGCTTGATGGAGCACCGCTCACCAGTAGAGTCCTCATAGGGAGTATTTCTCTGATGAAGCAATAGCCTAGAGAGGTGTGAATTTGCTCCTCCATCTAAACAGCTTGCTAAAATTGTCATCTTTAGGTTTCAGTGTTAAGTGTCAATATTATTTTGATGTTAATTTTTTTTGCAGAAACATCCGGCTAGTATGCTTATCCAAATCCCAAATTGCTTCCCACATCTCCCCAGGTGTCGTAAGCGCCAATTCTCCCATTTCCAAAACCTCCAGCTTCCTCAGTGACAATATCTGCAAGGAAGTTATGCATCCTCCCCATCCATGGCGTGGGGCACCAGTTATTGCTCCAGTAACCCATAAACTGCAGTGCAACTGTTGCCCCTCTCCTCCCCACTACACATGGGGTTCTGACACCCAACCTCTGCCCTACCGAGGGTGGCATTTGAAGTGTTGCGTGTGACTTCTGCCTTTATCCTTAACTTGGAGGTGTGGGCTGTAGCGATCAGAAGCCCTAGTATCCAATGTTTCATCTTAATCCAGGCAGCCAATATGTGCAGCACTGTATCTTTTAATATTAAGCACTGCCACAGCACAGCACACATGGCTCATACTGGCTTCCCCTAGCATATACAATAATCTTAGATATGTGTTCTCTTGGAAAGGAAAAGATGACTAATACTTAGCCCCCATAACATGTTCAAAGTCTTTAAACAACGACAGCAAGAACACTGAAAAGCATAAAGAATCTTACCTTGATACATTCTACTCTTTACCTACAAGAGAAAACAAGAACAAAAGGAAGTGGTCACAAAAAGAGTTATTCAAAAGCTTCTATGAATCCCTCCCCAAAGGGGGGAAAACAATTGTGAGAGGGAGACAGTTAGCCTTAAATGTACGTGGACTGAATTAGCGTATGGAAAGATTTACATATATATCACTGCCAATTAAAGTGTCAAGTAACATTGAATAAACAAGCTTAGCTAATAAAAGCTTCTAGGCTAATGCCCTATTTCAGAGCCTGGGAAAAGGACTGTTTATTCAACCATTAGGAGGGCACAAATAACCCAAATTAGAATAAATTAAAAAAATATTAACCAACTGTACATCAAATGATCATCCTGAATTTGCAGAAGTTAAAGGGTGACACACAAACCTAGCTGCAATCAACTAGTTAAAATGAACTACATTTGTATGGAAATTACTATTTTCCAAGCAAATACTACTTTAAAAAAAAAATACATAAAACTCTCCTTCTTATGCCCTTTCAATTAAGGAGACTTTGCGTGAGATCCAGAACCAGTGAATTAACCAACAAAGCTAGTGATGAAAAATCAATGCTGTCCCAAAACATGTTTGTTTTCCATATTATTCTACTTTACACAGTAAGTGGCATTGACAAATGTGTAGAATTTTTAAGTGCTTACTCTCCTTTAATTTAAAAGTTGCAAAATAAATTGGCACTTTAACAATCTAACTTTAAATACTAATTCCCACATGGATGACACTGGAAAAGAAATTTGAAGGCTGGTCAGAGATAAATACTTTGCCTGGGGATTTGTTTGTGGAAAGGGAAATGTTAAACATTTTATGTGGAGTGGGCAAGAGGTGAGTATGGGGAGGGGCTTTACAGCTGCAATGAAGACTAGATCTCCTACCAGGGAACCTGAAATGGTCAGCTGAGTGGTCAGATGCTTGTTATGTAGTTGGTTGCGGATTCAATCAGGCATTTAGGAGGCACAATTTGCATAGACAATTTCACTCTTCCTCAGCATTCTAAGGTTTCCATAACAACTCCCTGCAATCCTGGAACTATACATTGACAGTTACTGAAATTTTCACTGTGATAGTTTGATAGACTCACTCCATAACTTAAAGAATATTGGTTTCAGTTTTAAAAGAAACTGTTAAACACTAAATTAATGTTAATGATCTAGATGGGAAAGGAAAGAAAAATATTGCTTTGATACTTGTAGCATTACAAGTACTCAGCCATAGTACACTCAACATCACAAAGGACTAAACATCAGTATGCTCATAAACTTGAAGTGTACTTACTGAAAGGCAGGTTCTCCAGAACAGTATACCTAGAGTAGCAATTCCCACCAAGGCAGTGATAATGATGGGCTCCCATGGAAGTCCATGGAAGTCAGGCCCAGGCCGAATGTCCTCAGGCAGTGTAGCAATCAACTAAAACAACAGGGTTGACAACCATGATTTTAAAAAAAACAAAACAAAACAAAACAAAAACAGACCTTTTAATAAAATACACAGGAAGAGCAAAAGAAGGAAAACAATCATCTACCCGTAAAACCAGAGAGGACTATCCAAAGACTTCTAGGGTAGTCACAATGGTCTCAAATGGCCTGCAAAGAGCTCAGCGCTAGAACATGCCAAGTAAATGTAATTAGCCTAAAGAAGCATCTGTGGAGCCATGAAGAAGCTTGATGGTTGGGTTTGGCAACAAAGATGCAAGCAATCTGATCACATTTCTACTTGAAAATATTTTTGAATATCTGAAGAACCTGGAAGTAAGGGGCTTCTATACAATTTAACCATCCAACGCTCCCTAGAAGCCACCAGCTTCTTTTTAAAAACAAGGCCAAAAAAATCACAGACATTTGTGGTTATACATAACTAATCAATTAGCTCTTCAGCACATGAAGTCATTCCTTTTTACATTTCCTGTCATTAGCACTATACTGAAACCATAAGAAAATATAATGAAACTTGATAGTCTGAACATTTTCTCACTTCCCTAGTTCATCCTTGTCAAATGGTCTCTTCCCATCCCTGATATAAAAGTGAGACTGGATAAGTTAAATTTATTTTAAACACATTTAGCCACACAGTCCTCTTTTCAACCACACAACTAAAACATGCAATCTTCAATAACCTTTGAAAAAATAAATGTTAAAAGCTCCAGATCCAGCTCATCCAGAGTTCTGTTTCAACAGTCTTTTTGACTATACAATGCACTTACATACCAAAAAAAATCATAATACCAATCCACAAGCCTAAAAGACAACACAGCCCATAACAGTCCATCTAATGTTACAGCGACAAAAACTCCTCCCGACTTTCCTACTTTGTTTCTCATACCTGCAAGCTTTAGGTAAAAGTGATTTGTGAAATTCTGGAAGAGAATGGGAGTCACCTGACAGAAAGCGGAGATCCATGACAGCATTATAATAGGATATATTTGGTCAACGGTGATAAAAAAAATCACAAACAGCAGCAAAATGGAAAGAACAAGAAACGGCAAGAGAACGTATTCCCTGGCTGGGAAGTTCCTGAACACTGAGGAAAGGAAGATTCTCTTGCTCCCCCAACACACCCAAGGCCTAGCTCTCAATAACCAGCCATCCCCTCCTTCTCACCCCCCTCGCCCTCCACTGACAACTGACCCACCGCCTGCAGGCGAGGAGGGGGTAGCCCCACTCCGTGCCCCGTCCCAGGCCAGGCTTCCGTGCCGGCTCAGTGTGTTATGACGGGACGCGGGAGGGGAACAGGCCGGCGGGTGGTGCAGTGACTACGGGCCAAGCTCGCGGCGCTCGCTCCCCCGGCGGCCCCCGCTGCCACACGCGGCCGGGAGGCGCCGGGCAAAGGGGGGCGGGGCGGGGGAGAGGGTTCGGGCCCCGGCTCGGGATCCCGGGGCGCCCTCTGGGGAATCCACGCGAGCCGCCCGGGGAGGGGGAGGTGCCGGGACGCCGGGGGCTCCCCCCTTCCTCGGCTGCCCGCGCCCCGCTCCCACCTGCAGCAGCCAGCCCATGAGGGCGGCGTATCCGCGGGACAGGGGCCCCAGCAGGAGCGCGGCGGGGCCGGCGGCGGTGGCGGCTGCCCCGGGGGGGGCCGTGGGCTCCATGGGGAGAGGGGACCGCGGTCGGCGGCGCTGAGCGAACTTCGCCTCCTTCGCGAGCCCACAATCACACGTCACCTCACGGTGACCCCGGCGCCGGCCGCGCGCGTCATCGCCCGGCGCCGGCAGGGGAGGCGCGGGAACCCGGAAGCGGGGCGGCCCCGAGTCCCCGGCCTGAGCCACGTGGGGAGGGGGCGACGCTCCACCCCGCCGGGCGGAGCCGGGCAGTGCGCGCGCCGCGACGCCCTGTGCTCCGCGCGCCGCCGGGCCCGCAATTCCCCAGCCGGCGCTGGAGGAGCGGCGGCTCCGTGTCCTGCCCGCGTGGCTGCAATCCCAGCCCGCTCCCCTTGCCCAGCCTACGCAGCTGCCAGCAGAGCCTGCGCCCCGGAGAGCCTCAGCCAGCTCTTCGGCCGGGCTGACCTGTCCCGCCATCCCCGGCTACACCCAGCGGGCACCGAGCACTAAGGGGGGGGGTGATTTGATATCATCTTAGTTACCCAGTACAGCTTGCGTGTGGGCACATGCCAAGTTTAGCTTGTGTCTGTAGATATGCAAGTGCAAGCTAAATAGAGATGGACCATTTTCAAGCGATGTGAGCCCATACCCAAAAGTGGTTGGCATAATCTAAACCCATTCAAGCTAAAGTGGTGCAACTTCTCTGTTTATACAAGCCCTCAGAACTCACACACCGAATTTAATTTCATGTATTCCTACAATACAATCCTCTTTATAAACAATTTTCCATTTGGATGGGGTCATTTAGTCCCCCACTCCCTAAACAGCTTTCTTTGCAAACAACCCATTTTTC
Source organism: Lepidochelys kempii (assembly GCF_965140285.1). Classification (NCBI taxonomy): domain Eukaryota; kingdom Metazoa; phylum Chordata; order Testudines; family Cheloniidae; genus Lepidochelys; species Lepidochelys kempii. The sequence continues at coordinate 161,280,141 of NC_136382.1, forward strand.
ATACATTTCACAAAATTGTTTTGGAGATGCCTCAGTAGGCCAACTATGAATGCTCAATTTAAAAAAAATCAACATAAAATTAAATAATTTTAAAAAGTACATGCCATACTGTACTTACAATATCTGTGAATGGTCGCATGTTTTCTTTAGCTAAAATAACCACATCATTGAGAGTTATATGCGGTACAGCAGGATCTCCTTCTAAATGAGGACTTTCAGTCTTCACAGTATCATCCGCAGTAGTAACTATACCTTCGTTAAAAGGAGGAAAATGTTAATTTTGGAAATACTTTAAGTAAACCTACAGTACTCCTTAGTATTTATTCTAGGCCCTGTCTACAATATGGAAGTTTTCTAAAATGAGTGTTCACATGGTTGTGAGACCAAGGATTGGACCTCAGAAGTACCTGGCTCATAGACTTCTGATCTAACAATTCTTCACCATGGAACTGTTGCTGTGGCAAGAGATGCATGTGCAAATTCTCTCTCCACCATTACCCGGAATTCCTACTAATAGCACCTGAAAGTGTTGTTTGGCCACTCCTGATCGAAAATTAGGCTATCATGTCTATGTACTCGCATTCAGCTTTATGTCAGCCAAAAACTAGAGCTAATTTTTTGGGAGTGGTTGTCTTATATCAAAGTCAGATCGAAAAGAGTGGATGATAGAAATTAGCTCTGCAGAAGTTGAGTGGCAGAGGTACAGAGTCCATAAACTCCACATGCTCCCTAGTGCCTCATCTCTTGCCTGTCTAAGGCTATGTCTACACTACCACGGTAAGTTGACCTAAGCTACGCAACTCCAGCTACATGAATAATGTAGCTGGAGTGGACGTATCTTAGGTTGACTTACGGGGTCCACACTACGCTGGGTTGACAGGAGACATTCTCCTGTCAACTTACCTTACTCCTCTCATTCGGGTAGAGTACTGGTCGACTGGATAGCGATCTCCGCTCAATTTGGCGAGTCTTCACTATACCCACTAAATCGAGCCAAGTGCATCGATCCCTGGGGTGTGGATGGTGCAGGGGTACTGTAGACATAGGCTCACGGTTGGTCATCTCAGGAAGGACTTGCTGCCAGCCCTGTTGGTTTCCTACTACTGTATATACTCATTTCTAAGCTTACTTTGCTTACAAGCGAGTAAACGATTTTTAATTTAATTTTACATGGAGGGAGTTGAGGAGGAATCTCTGCTAAATTCTTTCAGTAAATGGTGATACTTTTCTCCTGTTCTGTAGGTGCAAAAGCAGGATTCCGAGGGATTTAGCGTTCTTAGAAGGCAATGTTAATATACTAAATTTAGATGAGTCTGGCCTGAATCTGCTTTAGTTTTAGGACTTTTCACTCTGGATCCAAATTTAACAATTCTGACCCATCTCATAGAAATATAGGAATTGGTCAGACTGGTAATCTGGTCCATCTAGTCCAGTACCAGAGGCTTCAGAGGAAGGTGCAAGAAACCCTTTGCCAGACAACTGTGGAATCAGCAGGCCATTAGCGCAGGTTTTTCCTAACCCCTTTAAATTAGAGGTTGGTTTATGCCCCAAAGCATGAGCATTTATATATTTTCATCTTTCTCTCCAGCATACCTCTGGCTGATCTTTAACTAAAATACCTAACATGATTTTTTACTCTTATTGTCATTACATCATATATATCATTTGGCCCTAAGCAAAATAAGCAGTCATGAGATAAGAGGAAAGGTCCTCTCACGGATCAGTAACTGGTTAAAAGATAGGCAACAAGGGTAGGAATATATGGTCAGATTTCACAATGGAGAGAGGTAAATAGTGGGGTTCCCCAGGAATCTGCACTAGGACTGTGGTGTTCAACCTATTCAGAAATGATCTGGAAAAGGGAGTGAACCTGAGGTACCAAAATTTGCAGACGATACAAAAAATCACTGAACATAGTTAAGACCAAAGCTGAATGCAAAGAGTTACAGAGAGATCTCACAAAACTGGGTGACTGGACAACAAAAAAATGGCAGATGAAATTAAATACTGATAAGTGCAAAGTAATGCACATTGGAAAACATATAATCCCAACAATACATACAAAGTGATGGGGTCAAAATTAGCCATTACCACTCAAGAAACAGATTTTTGAGTCATTGTGGATAGTTCTCTGAAGTTGCTGGCCCAGCAGACTGAAGTCCTCTGTCTAGCCACAGATAAGATAAAGGCACCGATGGTACCATTGCAATTTACTCTACAGTGCTCAGCCATTGTGACTCAGTCCTAACCTGGACTCACTTGTAGGAGTAAAAGGACAGCTCCAGGCCCATTCAAGCCTTATCCTCTCCACTGAGACTGCAAACAACAGGCTTGGAGATGTGGACATTTTTGTCCACTGGGAATTGAATAGTTGCCATTTCACATATGCCAAACAGTCATCAGACGGTCCTGTGAGCCTGGGCTGAATTCAGAAAAGGACAGGCTCCATTCCCTAAAGTGAAAATCTTATTGTATGCAGCACTGGGTAGATTTTTACAGCGCTGTATACATTTTTTTAAAACAACCAGCTACCAACCCTCTGAGTCATATCACTTCCATTTCCTCTTTATAGTTAGCTTATGACGATTTTAAATTTTAAATTCGTATAGTGTGTTGATATGTCATAGAAGTTTTATACTGGGTAACTAGAGATTAATGTGAATCACTTTCTCTCAATCATGTGTAATAGTAAAGTGAGAAGAAAAGATGGTTTAGTGCAGGGGTGGGCAAACTATGGCCCATGGGCCACATCCAGCTCTCCAGACGTTTTAATTCAGCCCTCGAGCTCCCGCCGGGGAGCGGGGTCCAGGGCTTGCCCTGCTCTGGTGCTTCAGCTCGGGAGCAGGGTTGGGGGCTTGTCCCACTCCGCACAGCTCCTGAAAGCAGCGGCATGTCCTCCCTCCAGCTCCTACGCATAAGGGCAGCCAGGGGGCGCCACATGCTGACCCCACCCCAAGAGCCGCCCCCACAGCTCCCTTTGGCCGGGAACCGCGGACAATGGGAGCTAGGGGGCGGCGCCTGCGGATGGGGCAGCACGCAAAGCTGCCTGGCTGCACCTCCACGTAGGAGCCGGAGGGGGGACATGCCGCTGCTTCTGGGAGCTGACTGAAGTAAGCCGCCTGGAGCCTGCACTCCTGACTACCTCCCGCGCCCCAACCCCCTGACCCAGCCCTGATTCCCCTCCTGCCCTCCAAACCCCTTGGTCCCACCCTGGAGCACCCTCCTGCACCCCCAACCCCTTATCCCCAGCCCCACCCCAAGCCAGAACCCTCACCCCCCCCTCCTGCATCCCAATCCCCAATTTCATGAGCATTCATGGCCTGCCATACAATTTCCATATCCAGATGTGGTCCTCGGGCCAAAAAATTTGCCCACCCCTGGTCTAGTGGTTAAGGAGCTAGCCTAGGGAAACCCTCACGGGGATGTTGTGAGGATAAATACATTAAAGATAGGGAGGTACTCTCAATTACTATGGTAATGGGAGCCATATAGGTACCTAAAATACAAAGTTAGATTGTCCATCAGGTTCGGCACACCAGTCTGAGTATTAATATTAGAAACTGCATTTGTGCTGTTTTTATAGTGCACCAACACAGCAAAAGACTCTTTCCGTTCACTTCAACAGGAGCTGAACTGTGCAATTATCAGAATCATTCAAAGCTTTAGGCAGAATTTGCCAGGCATAACATATTAATGTCACTTCAGCCATACTTCTCTTAAAAAAAATTTAAAACATCAAAAAAGTTACCTGCAGCCAAACCTTCTCTGTTACTCTGAATTGGCCCAAGGGACGTATCCATCAGTGGCAATCCCTTCTCAGTATCAAGGATTTCCTGGGTTTCCTTTTTATCCAAGAGCCCCACCTCTTCCAAAATATTCATATCTGGCTCAGGCTCCCTCAGGTTTAGAGTCTCCTCTTCCTCTTCAATATGCTGTACTGGCCTCTCATCTTCAACTTGTGGGAACTTCTGACCAATTTCTTCAGCTGAACTTGGGCTTCCCACAAGATGGCTGTCATATTCAGTTTCTTTTACAGTATCTATAGTAGAGAAGAAAGCATGGATGTGGCATAGTTGGCTTGTCTTTCTCACTGGCAGCTGTGTTCAGTGAAAGATATTCAAAGACTGTGATTGAGAAAGCCTTACTGATATCTTCCACTAAATATATTCTTCCAGATGGCTATTTTTTTGTTCTAGCATATTTTTAGGCAAATTTCAGTGACACCCTAGTAAATATTTGCATGGAAATTATGCCAGGTAAAAACACTGACCAGATGGAAGAATTTAGTTTTACTGTATCTCAGTAACAAGAATGTATCAGAAAATAAACGGCCAACTATTTGCTTCTGTTAAAAGGGCCCTATTTATACTAAGGTTTTGTACTGCCCTTCATCTTTGTCCCCATCACTATTATCTGACTAACCAGGCAGGCATCAGCAAGTCTCTGGTGGACTTCATGGTGCCTGTGGCTCACCTTCCTTGCCAAGGTTGGCATACTCAGTATTTCCTCCACTCATTCACAGTGTTTTGATGATATTGTGGTGATAGGATTCTTATCTAGATAATTTTTCAGTGCCTAAGTTTAATATAAAATCATTGAACATATCAGATAATGGCACACTAGTTAGAGGGAAAAACAACAAGGAGTATTTGTGGCACCTCAGAAACTAACAAATTTATTTGGGCATAAGCTTTTGTGGGCTAAAACCCACTTCATCAGATGCATGGAGTGGAAAATACAGTAGGAAGATATATATATAGAGAGAGTACATGAAAAGATGGGATTGACTTACTAATTCTAACGAGACAATTCAATTAAAGTGGACTATCATCATCAGGAGGAAAAATCACTTTTGTAGTGGTAATCAGGGTGGCCCATTTCAAACAGCTGACAAGAAGGTGTGAGTAACGGTAGTGGGGAAAATTAGCATGGGGAAATAGTTTTTAGTTTGTTGCTATGGAAGTTCAGCATCTACTACATATTTCTAAAAATTCACTGCATGCCTCTAATTTTTTTTTAAATGAGGCCCTATGTGGATGGGTCTTTCCTGCCACATCCAGTCACTTCAGTCTCATATGCAGGAGACCTGTTCATCAGAATGAAGCAGATGGTTGAGACTCAATAACCATCATCTCTCTCAGGGTTTATATGGCCAACCATCAGCACAGTATCTGGGCCACATAAAAATTGATTACCAACAGTGAAGTCCCAAATGGAGTCTGGGTTTCTTTCCTCCCCTCCCAACCCTCCCCCACCCAATTATGCTATAAAAACTCTACTTGGAGTAGGATTATATGTTTGTTTTAGGGGTTTTTTCCTCCATAGACAAGCAAAAAAAAACCAAAAAACCCTCAACTTCCCCTGAGCAATTGTCAAACCTAAGATCCTACCTGTATCATACATGCTATAATCCTTTTCATGTTCTGAAATGGACACAAGTGGTGCACTCTCACTAACAGATGAGTATTTGTGCCTTAACAAATATATTATTTCCTGAACATCATCCATCAGTGCAGCTTCTTCATCCCACAAATCTATTTCTTTCACCACCTCTTCTTTATTTTCTGCTTGCCTTGCATCTAAAACATTTTCCACAATATCCATTATCCTAGATTCTGAAAATGTAAGGATCTGGTCCAAAGCTTGTTGGATATCCTGATAATCATGATTACCCTTCTGAGCAAGATCCAGCTTCAACTTCATGTTGTGAAACATGGCTTCTACCCTGACAATGTGCTGGGGCCCAAGATACTTTTGTAAACGTGCCACTCGCTTTTCATCAAGAAATTCTTTTATTATAATGAGCTGCTTCACAGCCTCTCTGTATTCTGGCTCCACAGCTTCATTTGTGGTTTCAGAAGTATCAGCAGGCCCTGTCTGCTCTGTTACGTTCTGAAGATCTTTCAGGTCTTTCTGCACAAGATCCTCTAGGAAAGGATCTTCTGTTTGATTAAAATCATTTTTGCTGTCCACTGTTTCAAGAGACTTGTCATTTGGCAAAGTCCTTTCATCGTCTTCTTCCATTTCAGGGGCTACTAATGTGTCTTCTGTTTCTGGAGACTCCTCATCTTCTTCTATCTCATTCAGTTTAGCTCCACTGAATTGTATATCCTCCTCTTCATTCTTGGTCTCACTCAAATCTTGCATGCTGTTCTTTCTGGCATGCTTAAACATTGTGTTTGCTTCCTCTCCTGTTTCATCGCTCTCATAAACAGGATTAGCAGTTCCTGAAATAGCTCCATCTGGTATTTCCAATTCTAGGTTTGTACTTTCTCCATCTAATTTATTACCCTGTCTATTTGCAAGCCTCTCTTTTGACAATGCTGCACTTGCAGCATTGTCATCTTCTAATAGTTCTTCCTCTGCTTGACTTAGGTCATCATCTTCTTCAGCTTCCAACTCTTCAGACTGAAGTTCTGGTTTTACTGTTTTTTCTCCAACTATATCGGTTCCAAGAGCTTTGTCTTTATTTTCATCCCCACTATGAGCAGTGTCTTGTTGGGTCAGCCTCTCTGTGTCAACATCCTGTGCAGTCTCTGTGGATATTTCACCAATACTTTTTTCTAGTGTCTTCTTGCCTGTGTTTCTGGAAAGCTCTTGTTCCGCATCTTCCTCCGAATACCTGGTCTTGTTTTCTTGTTGCTTAGATTGCTCAACAGCCGCTTTACTTGTATGCTGATTGTTCAGGTCTTCTTCCTTTTTTTCCCCTAGTATTTCAGTTTCTTCCTTAATAGCAACATTTGTTTGATTCTCATTCTCAGGCACCCTTGTTTGTTCAAAATCCTCTCCATCTTGTTGAATATCTTGTTTCTCTGTAGCAGATATTTCATGCTCTCTTTTGCCTTCTAAGAGGTCAATATCCCCTAGGTCACTTTGGGATGCACTTTTTAGCTCCTCCAGTGGTTCTGGTAGAAAATTCACAGATTGCTGGTCCCCAGCTGCCTTTTTCCCCTTTATTTTCTTCCATAATGTGTTGGGTTTTGTATCATTTTCCAAGCTGTCCTCCAAAATCTCCTCCTCTGCCTTTTCTTTATCTTTCAATATTTTATGAAGAGTAATTCCTTCTGGATCATCTTTGATGTTGCCTACAGGTGGTTTTAAAGCTTCTTGCTTTTCTTCAATGGATAGTTTAGACTCCAGGCTAGGAACACCTCTAGGATCATGCACAGATGTGCCACGCAGTTCTTCAGTAAATGATTCTGTCTTATCATCCAGGAACTCTTCCTCATACTGTTCAGTTTTGTTTGTTTTTTCCTTTGGATCTTGGCCATTTACAACATGTTTTTCCTTTTTGAGAAGGTATTCTTCAGTTAGATCGTCAAGCTGAGCTGTTGCTGCTGTTTTATCCTCCTTACTAACTGGGATCACCTCATCCTCTTCCTCCTTTTCTTCCAACGAATCAGACTTGCTCACATCTGTATCATCATTTGTTCTTGCACCCCGTCTGAGAGTTGGAAAGATGGTATCCTCTACAGTTGTTAATAAACCCAAATAGTCTTTTTTCTCATTATTTCTTTGGGTAATTAACTCTGCAGCATCCTCAATGGTTTCATAAGGTTTATTCTTTTCTGACTCACGGTCAGAATATTTATCAGCTGAATGCTTCTCAGCTTCTGAGTCCACTGGGGTTTCTTCTTTTGTAAATGATAGCAAAGGGATTTCTTCAGATTGTTCCTTAAGATCTTCCAGCAACTCTGTGTCATGAGAATCAGTATTCAAATTTTCATTAAAATCATCCTCCAGTGATGTCACAAGGCTAGTCATCTCATCATCAGACACAAGGGCATCTGCAGTTGAACCAAATTTTGTTTTCAAGTCCATAGACAGTTCTCTGTTTAAAAGTGTATAGGCATCAGTCTCCTCACTCTCCTTATCTGATTCTTTGGCTGTACCCTGAGGATTATTAGAATTTTTGGTATTTTCACTTTCTAGCATTTTTTCTTGTAGCATTCCTTCTGAGTGAGGATGTGCAATTTGGTCTCCCTGAGACTTTTTTTCATGGCTATATATGTTGAGGTCATCCCTCTCAGATTTGAGGAGTCCCTGTACATTCTCAGTGTTTTCAGAAAGAAAACTGCCTTTTTCTTCTGTTTTGGTGAGGACTTCCTTGTTTTCTTCTGGACCTGGCTCAAGAACATCAGTCTCAGAAACATCAAGGGGCTTTACAGTATCAGACCCTTCTGTCTCCTCCTCCTTTTTGGTTTCTTCAATAACTTCTGTCCCTGGAGCATTCAATTCAGCTTTGCCCCTGTTCACCACAGTTTCTTCTGAAGATTTTAAAAGCTCATCCACGTTATAGTTATCAAAATCATCTTTTCCTCCATCAAAACAAACAAAATCAGTTTCCTGGAACAGAGGGGGAAAAAGCATTGTCAGTTGTCAGAGAGTTTTTTCTATTACATTGATGTGAAAGGTTCAAACAATTTTCTTTACCATTACGTACGTTTCTACATTTTTCCATTAACTGGGGACTAAATCTTTAAGTCCATAATCAAAACTTCCATTGACTCAATGGGAGTTTTGCTTGAGTAAGGACTGAGCAGGAAAACCAGGTAAGGACCTTAGGATTCCAAGCAGTGGGCTAAATCCTAAGCAGTAATGAACAGATAGGGAGTCAATGGCAGAGTTGGTTATATTTTAAATAAACTATCATGTGCATCTTTGAAATTGGAACTATTGTCAGTAAAATGGCAAGGACAAGTTCTTCTTTATCAAGTGGTTAGCACATAGCGGGTGCCGCCATAAATAAATAGTGACACAAACTAAAGGTTTGTACTTACACGATACATATGGGCCAAAATACAGTCTGATCCTGCAACCCTTACTCACATATGTATTTCCAGTAACTACAATCGCATTAGCCATGTCAATAAGAATTGCCGAATCAGACTGATAATCCATACGCTAATAGAATAAAGCAAACAAAGAGGCTTACACAGTTCCAAAGTTTTTCTCTAAGTTCCAGAAGTTCTGGGAAATAAACCTATTCATTCAGAGTTTGTATGAAACAGCCTCCATACAACCCAGCTAGTAACGCTTCTTCAGGGATTCTGAGACCATTCTATGTATAGTTATTTAGTCACTTTTTGTCGGAAGAAAGAATGCTTCATTTTAGACAAGGCCAGTGTTCAAATTATGGTGGATATAGACATATATACACACAATATTAGTTCATGGACTGAAAAGTAATTACAGTTTTTTCCTTCTAGGGTTATTGAGGTTCCAGTTCTCTCTCTCTCACTGATTTCACTCACAGTTCAGGAATGAGCCATAAGTATAATAAAGCCAGTCAAAAAAGTCACAATCAAAACTTACATCTGTTGGTAGTTCTAGCTCATCACTGGTATTATAAATATAATTTATTTCAAGTAAATCCTTTGGAAAATATCCAAATTCACTGCCAACCTGCCAGAATAAAAAACAACAAAACAAAAAGAAAAGTTTCAATGTAAAGACGCTTGTAAAGCCACATTAGGAAAAAAGTGACTTTAAAAATACAATTAGTAGTTAAGAATATATCAAGTTAGATATCAAACCTAAATATTTCTAGACATACAGGTTGTTACCACAATAAATTGGAGAAACAGAACACTAATACATTACACTTTCAATGGTTTAATTTGAGATTCTAAACATTAATTAAGCCTCACAACACCTTTGAGAAGTAGGGAAGTATTTCTACTCCCCTTTCAAAGACATGGCCAGCTAAGGCATAGGGCCACATAGCAAGTTATGGGGAGAGTTTGGAATGAAACCCAGGAGTCATGGCTCAAAGCATACTCTCACTGACTTCACAAATGCTCCGACCACTTTCTTGTGCACAATTAGCAAAAATATCTTTTCGTGATAAGGCCTACCTGTCTGCAAAAATGTTACATTTTTAAAGCAGACAACCAACCTTCTCCATAACTTTATACTTCTCACTTCACATTTTGGAAAGATTTCTTAAAGCCAGCTGTTAGAAAACACACAATTGCACCTGAGCTATTGCAAATTGCTGAACAGTAGCCTTTTATCACCACTAGTATTATCTACCTTAGTATCAGCGTGTAAAATGTGACCTTCTTTCCAAACACACTTGTTCTTCGGTAGCTAGTGTTTCCAGATGAGCAATAGGTGCAGGTGGTCAATTAAGAATAAGGTGATGTGGTGATCAAACGCAAACAGTAGGAGACAGAAAGCTCTCTTATCACTCACTAGTTAAAGATCCACAGAATAATGCTCTCACTTGGAAGCTCTGATAGCTGCTGTCAGGAAGCCGATATGAATAGCACAGTATTGCTTCAAAGATTAGATAGCCAAAGCAACGAGAAACTGGTGGACACCCTATTGAGAGTACAGAGTCCCTAGAAAGCCAAAATATGCTCAAGAAGAAAGCACTGCTCACTTCCTCGATATCTTGATGTTTTTATTGTCGGAGCAAGAAGGCAATTGCCAATTTTCTTGGAGAGTATGCGTGAAGATCGTTCAATTAAGGATCAAAATAAAAAAGAACATAGTTCACCCTCAGATGGGACACACTCTGATATCGATTACGATGGTTTATAAATCCAGAGTAGCTTCAAACTGCTCAGTGAAGCTCTCTGGATTTGCCACGGTGAAAATAATATTAGAACTTGGTCTAGGTGTGCAATACATAGACATAGTAATACACTCACAAATGAATGAAATACTCAAGGGATATGGAGTTTCCTTTTTAAAATATTTACCATTCAAATCCTAAATGAAATAGCTGTGGAACCTACTTACGTAACAGTAATGTTTACGCAATTTATATCAATCTTTTGTATACACTGCAGGGAGAAGTAACTGCTACCATGTTAAAAAAACCCTGTATATTATATTTGTGATAGGAGCAAGCCAAGTAACAGGGAGTGTGCAATTAGCCTAGAAAGGCTAGTTCTAAATCCCTTCCCCTTTATTCCCATAGTATTATTCTATCTTTTTCTTCGCCAGCTAATATTCCATTTTTCAAAGACTCTTTCACGTGCAAAAGCCAAAGCCTCCAAGTAGCTTCCTTAGGGACTGATCGTAATGACGACAATTAGGCATCACGATTTCACACTACTTTACTATAATCCAAGCTTCCAAGCATACAAGTCCCTTGCCATGACCCAGTTTGCAACTTAACATGGCCTATGACAGAAAAACTTATTCCTATATATTGCCATGTATGCAAAGAAAAATATTCTTTATTCTATTCAGTAGTGATTGAGGCTTGAAAGGAAAATAGAATGTCACGGCAGAGAATGGAGGGGAAAAAATGCATCCTGCAGCCTGTCTGGGAGATGCTCCCAATTAATTGGCAGCTGAACTGATCTGCAAATGAGACATGGGTTTAAACACACTTGCATCTAGAATTAAAGAACTGGCAGTCTCTGAAGTCTGTATGTGTCTGAGATAGTTGTACTTGTAGTGTTTCCCTATGACAGCAACCTCCCGTAGCTGATTCACAAAATGATACTGACATCTTGATACCACAGAAAGCAATCACTTCACGCCACCTGCTGAATACCACAATGACAGAAGCCAGAAAGATGAAATATTATCCTGCTATGTCTGAGTTACAAGTGCAAAGAGAGGGTTAGTTTGCTCTACCGTTTTATGTAGCCTTTGTATATCATTCAGAAAGATTAGAACCAAACGTTAAGAGCAATTCCTGAACTCCATGTGGATTTTCCAGAAATTAATTCTCTCTCACATAATTTGTTTTTAAAGTAACTCCATCCACAACCATGATTCCAGAGAAAGATGGCCACAAGTCAAGTTCTTATTTTGGATGTGAGGCAAGGAAACATTTATCTGGTGCAGGACTGAATAATATTTCATCCTGCACCACAGAGTAATATATACTTTTGTGGGGTAGAAATAGGAAGTCTAACACTGAAAAATTGTTACTTTAAAAAGGAGCAGCTGTTTGAAGCTGCTCAGAAGTTTGGGATATTAGAGATCCTGATTAAAATGTGGGCATGATTATAAATGTGGGGTGTTCTTTATTTTGGTGTTATGGACTGTTCAAGGGGGAGGGGGAGTGGAGGAAGATACCTTACAGAGACGATAATGTATAGAGTTAAAAAACTGAAGTATGATATGACCATCAACTCTTCGTGCTTTGAGGAAAACCCGGCAGCAATATTTTCTCTGAACTGATGTTTCAGTGGAATTAAAAACAGAAGTATTCTGTAACACTCTGAGCATCTTCCATTGTACTAACCACAGAGTAGATCCTGCAAACCCTCCGCATGCAGAATTCCCCTAGACTTCAATGAGAAATCTGTATACTGAGGGCATCCAAGAATGAACTCAAGACTAAGACTCTATTCTTGCAACAGCTTGAAGGATTTTTGCAATCATCAACAACAGCTTGAATAGAGGGATCAGTTAGGCAAGTAAAGAAGCATGTATAACAATGAACAACTGCTTTAGATTTTCCAACCTGCATTAACCCTTGCTCATCTGATCATGGTCCTTTAAGTCACCCATATTTATTATGGCCCTGATCTTACAAATGACTCCACTTGGGCACAGTCACTTGCAAGATGGGGACTATATGTATAAATTTTGTTTTGGAACGGGCCCAGTTCTTTAGTAATTCAGATCCTTAAATACAGTTTCATCTGGTGGCCCAAAGCAAGGACAGAATAACTATAAGTAGGTTAGAAATAGCCATAAATTATTCCAACAAATAAAATTCCCCATATTTAAGAGTCAATAAAATTAAAGTTTATGGTGGAAATTTGTAGAAATACATTTCAGATGATAAACTGTTTATGCAGGTTGCAATATAATCAACTTAACTCCTTGTATGATAAATAAGTACAGTATCCCTGTAGTTATTTCTTGGTTTTATAACTCCCTCTTATCCCTTCATAAAAGGGCACTGAAGTCAATTTTTTTCCAAAAGTTAGTACATTTACAAAGGCACATTTACAAAGCCCTAATATGAACAGAAAAGGTTCTATTTACATACATTAATTGAAATTTTTAAAACATGTATAAATAAGTATTTCTCTGAAGAGCCTGCAACCTAGTTATTGCAGCATTATGTTATCAGGAGAAGATGAAAGTGAAATTGACTTGAAACTAAAAATACAAAAATTAAACTGATTAGTCTGTTTTCATTGTTGGCTAGACATGCAGAAAGCCGCCTAAATAGTGAAAAATAAATTGGATTTTTAAAATTCTTTCAAATTTAATAATGTAAGGTGTTATTTTTTAACACAAATAAGGACTTTTGATTTGGGTTTTTTTAAGTATATTACCATAAGCCTGACAATGTGTCTTTAAGCTACTGGCACTAGCTCTGCTAATGAATATGGTTAAAATGTTGATTCTGCAATTTCTTGTCCGTTGAATAATCTGTGGGCCTGATCTTGCAGCCCTTGCTAGCTTGTGAGTAGGAGCTGCAGGATTTGGCCCAGGTGTCAGCTCTTTGTGTTTGTGGAGAACAGGCAGCCCTGGAAACTGGTGCCATCTAATTATCCAGGTTATTTATGGCACAGTACGTGTCAGAAGGGAATTGCCAGCATGATATAATTATAAATTCTGCTTCTTTCACCAACATGGCACAGCTTTCCACTTTCTTCTATGCTATTTTAATTGGATCCTACTATTACTATGAGGCTGCCTGTCCCCACCCTAAGCAACACCTCCTGCCAGTGCATGAAGCCAATAGTCACACAATAACAGCCAGCATGGCTTTGTGAAGGTCCAGTCCAGCTCAGCTCACTGAGGCACAAAGACTTAGTTATCAACAGCAGCATTCATCTTTTGGAGCAAAACAGTAAAGACATGGAGAAGAGCAGGGGAAAGACAGGAATAAAGACTTTAAGGGCATGACCCCGCAAGATGCTGAGCATCATCAACTGCCAGAGATATTAGTGGAATCTGAGGCTGCTCAGCACCTTGCAAGGTTAGACTTTTTGTATGTTTTAATAATCTTCTTTCCTCTTCCCTGTGAGTGTCCCCATTCTGCAGATCTCATGTAAGCAAAACTTCTTCCCACTGAAGTCAACAGGAATTTGCCATGTAATGACTTCAGGATCAGGGTCTGAGAGGGTTTGCTGAAGGGTTCTTCTTTTCCTACTCAAGTGACTTATCTTTAAACAGAATAAAACAAGAAGACAGGCTTGTCTAAAGGTCTGTCACAGTTTGATTATGAAAAATCAGTGAGTACCACTGAGGACCCTAAGTTTTACAAACACTTCCTTATTAAAACTGAAATAATTTTCAAAGTCCAATTTACTTTACACTCTTTTTGCTTTTTTTTTTTCCCCTCTCTTACTTTTTACTCAACTTGGACAATAACAATACCTAGTCAATGGAATGATAGGATGATGAGTATATAAAAAGCCATAGGCCACAATCCTGCAAAGATTTATTCATTTGCTTAAGTTTATGCAGTGTGTGTTGTGTCACTGAAGCCAATGAGACCACACACAGAGTGCAAATTTAAACAGATGCTTTGCAGGACTGGGACCTTAGTTTCTAATCACTTTCAGGTTCTCATGTACTAGCACAATGTTCGGTCTGCAAATGCTGCAGGGGAATTTTTTAAAAATGGAAATATATTTCTCTTGCTTTATTTAATATATGAGAAGTTCACTCTTACAAAACCTAATGTTTGATCCAAATATGACCCAATAGCACCCCTTAAAAATTAAAGTGCGTGTTAAAATCTTGTCTCAAGTGAAAATTACATCTGTTATACTATCTCTTCTCTGTAAAAAGGTCAAGTGTTTTCATATTTTTGAAAAGGGGCAAAAGAAATAAAGATTATTGAAATGTACAGAGCTAAAATGGCCAATACAACTGAAATAAAATAAGCATTTTGCAATACTTACACTTCCAGCCCAAAGCTCAGTCGATTTTCCAATTAATTTGTAATACACATACACTGCTTCTCCTTCTTTCAAATTTATAAAGCGACAGTCCGGACCTTTAAAATCCTGCTTTGCTTTCCCTCGATACATCAACACTGTGCAAAGAAAACAAAATATACCATTTTAAATAAAGCACAGTTCCCTGAACAGTATCTGTATTAATTAGTAGAAAAGAAGGCCTTGTTGTATGCAGAATATGACTAATATATTTAGGGGCATCTGTCAAGGGATAAGAATATGACTGGTATAAGAGACAAAAACGTATAGGATGATATTAAGATTGTTTCATGATGTGATGTTAAAAGTTACAACCTTTACAAAGAACTTTTGAAAATGTTAAAAGCACACTAAGAAAAAGGTGTTATTATTAATAATAATTTTAAATTAGATAGATCCAATGTGCGCTTCATGACTAACCAGCTTTCATGTTACTCAGTGCAGAAACTATACCTGTAGAGGGTGGAGGTTTGTTTTGTTTTTGAAGACGGTTTTTGCAGGAGAAAGAGAGCTGGGGAAGGCTAAAAAAAAACTGGTCAAGATTATCAATTTATGAAAGGCAAGTTGATCAAGGCAAGTCTTTAGGAAGTCTACGCAGTAAGGCAAAGACTTTTTTGTGATATACAGTTTTAAATAATTGTGATTTTTTTTGTATAAAAGTAAAAACAAAACAAAAAATCAGACTCTTGTGGCTTATGCCACAACAATTCGTTTCCTAAGTATTTTGGAAGGCTTATTCTTGCAAATCCGTGGCAAAGATGATGGAAAATTATTTCTGCTGGACTGTCAATATGCCAAGTGTCAGGTACCTTTTCAGACTGAACTCTGGAGCATAGCATTCCCTGTCAGACAAAATAAATACAGTAAGCCCCTAGGGAGACAGGAAATGCCTGAATATTTGTATAATATTTCCAAGAACTCAGGTTGCTCTGGGTTTACTTGATGTAGGGAAAGAAATAGCAAACCCACGCATAAGGAGGATGAGTTCAAGTGTTGCTTGTTTGTGTGAAATCTATTTTCTTTGCTCTTTGTTTTAAAAAAAATATTAAGAATGGATCCTCTCTGGCTGGAAGACACGGTTTTGTTTACATGGAAGGGGAAACTTTTGATGTTTACTAAAAATCTAAAACACAAACAGTGTAATACACCAGGAAACTGGGAGGGGGACTTGGCCATCCTCAGACCAACAAGGCTAGCAAGCCACCAAAAAGGGTAATAACCTGAACGCAGGAGCTATTTACCAGCACCCAGCTCCGCTTTGACACCGGGCCTCCAAAAACCGGAGTAGCTTTTAAACACCCTTCTTCCCATAAGTAGGGGCAAACGCTTAGACAGAAAACAAGAGAATGTCTCCTTCCCTAGCCAGATCCCCCAGTAACCAGCCCGGGCCCTTGTCCCTCTCCCTATATACCACACACCAGGCGGCGTACTTGCAAACAACTATTTGTAATAAACTAAGCAACAAGTTTCCAAGCAATCTTTAGGAAGCTGTGGGCAGCGGGAAGGGCACCAGGCATCCCTCTCTCCCTCCCTCCCCCGACAAGGGAGAGGCAGCGCTGGGAGAAGGGTAACCTCAGCATCTCCCGCCCCACAAGAGGGCGCTCGGGGTGAAGCAGTGGTGTGGGGGCGCAGGGTGGTAAACCCCAGCACCTCCCCCTCCCCGCAGCAGGGGTGACCCCAGCAGGCCCCCAAGCCCTGCCCCGTCCTGGGAGGGGCCCCTGGAGATGCCAACAGCTCCTGGCCGCTGCCGAGCAGAGACACCGGGACCGGACCCCCCTCGGGGACCCCAGCGCCCCGCACCCACTTACTGCTGCACTCCGGGTCGGCGCAGCGCTTGCGCTCGGCGAAGCGCCGGTCCAGGTGCTTGCCGGCCCAGCAGAGCGGCCGCTGCGCGGGCAGGAGCAGGGCGACTAGGGCGAGGAGCAGGAGGGAGACGCGCGGCCGCGCTGCAGCCATGTTCGCAGGGCTGGCAGCGGTGGGAGGAGGGAGCGGGGCCGACACGTCAGCAGAGCCGGGATGGAGGAGGATGTGGAGGGAGGAGGGACCTCGGTGGGAGGGGGAAGAGCAAGAAATCCACCGCCTGTCCCAGAGTACAGGCGAGGAACCCCTCCCCGGCCGTCCCAGCCCCCGAGGACAAGGCCCCCTCCCCTCTCACTTTAGCCCCGGAGGAATTTAGGGACCCCCTGGTGCCCCATCCAAGAGACTGGCTGCTTTCAGGAGACTCCTACCACTTCCATCTAACCTCGGCCAGATCCCACCCCATTTCCCCTCCCTCCTAGGAGCACTTACCGTCCCAGCTTTGAGAGCCTCCTGGCGTGATGCCCACAGAGCTCCTACATGCAGATTTTAATACGAAGGGAGCAGAGATATCCTGGGTAGTGCATGGCAGAGGAGCTCCCTGCAGAACTTTCTTCACCCTTGAAAGAGGTGGCAAGTCGTTGCTTTTGTTCAGAGCCCAGGAGTTGGGGTGCGGTGATCATTTCTTCACTTGAAGGGCTGAATCTTTTCCAAGTATGGAAAAAGTGAAGTCTTGGGGGTCGAGAACTTGTATACAGGAGTAGAGTCCTGCTCATTTCCGAAGGGAAATTTGGTTGAACGTACATGTAGTCTAGTGCATTCCAAAAAGCAAAATATTTTCTGTTCAGATGTAGTACTGAGCCAAAGTCACTGTCTGGAGCACGGCTGGGTTAACAGGATAAGAGGCCTGGAAGTGGGGAATGAACTCTTTCAGAAGTTGAGAGGTCTCCTTTAACCTTTTCCCTCCTTTTCAGTTCACTGTAAGGAGTAATCCTGCCTCCCTTGGCCAGGGGAACTAGATGACTTAACAAGTACTTTCCCTCTTCGAGTGTAAAGGTGGAATAGGTTCTATCTGTTGTACATATTTCTGGTGGGTAGCGATGCTCAAAATGGGGCAAGAAGTCAAGCAAAAATAATGGTAACTCTTCATATTATCTTTGAGTATATTGTATCCATATGCTAGATGAGTGTACCTATATCACTAACGAGAACACATCAACATTGTGAATGTGGTACAGTAATAAAATGTAATTCTGAAAGGTTAACAGTAGCAATTGGGCTGAACCAAACACTGGATCTTAACTCTCCCCATCAATCCTTGCAGAAGTTCAGATCTAGATCTGAGCTTCATGACTTCGTTATTGGAAAAAAGCCATACCTGTCCTCACACAAGTCTGGCTGATTAGGCTCCAATCTCACAAATGCTTAAGCACATAAATGTATGTGAATAGTCCCACTGAACTAAATGCAACTGCTTATGGTAGAAGTTACTCAGGTAAGCGCTGGTAGGATTGGGCCCTGAAGGTGCTTATTATAACTGTTCTGTAAGTTGCATTTGCTGCTATATATTAACATGAATTACATTATGGCTGTTTTGTAAATAAAATACATGCTCCTTACATTTGTACCTGTACCTTGCATGCCTTCTTACATTACCTTATAGTTATTTAACAGTGCAAGGCAAAGAAAGCCACAGAGAATTGTCTGAAGGGTAAAGGTGGCTACATGGAATGTCTTTTCCTCCTTCCATATACTCAGTTTATCTGTAGACATTCAACCTGGCTCCTCGGCTGCAAGCAGACAAAAGGATATGGTTTAGGGGGAATAGGTGATGGACAATAGATGCTTGTTGCTGATTCTGTTGAAGTCAATGGCAAAACTCCCCTTAGCTTCAATGGGAGCAAATTTGGGGGGAGGGGGAGATTTAAAATCAAATTCTGTACTGGATCCTGAAATGAGGGGGGCTACTGACCAAGTGGAGGGAAGTAGTAGATGTGATATCACTTGATTTTAGTAAAGCTTCTGACACAGTCTCACATGACATTTATCAAAAGCAAACTAGGGAAACGGGGTCTAGATGAAATTACTATAAGGTGAGTGCACAACTGGTTGAAAGACCATACGCAAAGAGTAGTTATATATGGTTCGCTGTCAAATTGGGACAGCATATCTAGTGGCATACTGCAGGGGTCACTTCTGATGCAGCAGTGAAACAGGGTAATATAATTCTGTGATGTATTAAGTAGAGTGTCATATGTAAGACATGGGAGGTAATTGTTCTACTGTACTTGGCGCCAATTAGGCCTTAGCTGCAGTACTGTGTCCTGTTTTGGGCACCACACTTTAAGAAAGATGGGGACAAATGGGAGAGAGTTCAGAGGAGAGCAACAAAAATGATAAAAGCTTTAGAAAACCTGACCTATGAGGAAAAGTTAAAAAAATTTGTGTTTAGTCTTGAGAAAAGAAGACTGAGTGGGACTTGATAACAGTCTTCAAATATATTAAGGGCTGTTATAAAGAGGATGATCAATTGTTCTCTATGGCTACCACAGTTAGGACAAGAAGTAATGGGCTTAATCTGTAGTAAGGGATATTTTTATTTAGGTTAGATATTACAAAAAACTATAAGGGTAGTTAAGCTCTGGAATTGTCTCCCAAGGGCGGTTATGGAATCCCCATCATTGGAAATCTTTAAAAACAGGTTAGCCAAACACTTGTCAGGGATGGTCAAGTTGTACCTGGTCCTGCCACAACACAGGTGTCTAGAGTTGAGGACTTTTCAAGGTTCCCTCCAGCCTTACATTTCTATGATTCTATGAATGGGGATGCCCAGTGGAGCTGTCTGATGATCAAGGTGAAAGGGTTTTGTTTCTTTGTACACGTTGGAAAATGGAGTTGGCAAGCTGTGATTCAGAGTCCTTTTAAACTAATTAACATTTGAAAAACACTTTGAGATCATCGCTGAAGCACAAAGGATTATTAATAATTAAATGCTCAGGAGATTATTCTGTGACCCCAGAAAGTGCAGTCCTTCGTGCTCTTCAATTTATTATCAGCTCTTATCTCAAACGATTTGCAATCATCACTAGAACTAATCACATTAGAATTACTGTTCGTGTTTTTATCATATGCTCATGGTTATTGATTTTTGCTTTATAACCCATTTCTACATTCTCCTAGGAAGAGAACTGAGAGCCCAAAGGATGTAGCAAAGTTAATACTACATACCATTGGAAAAATATAGGTTCTATATTTTGCTGCACCCCAAAAAAGATCAGTTTGTTATCATATCCTCAGACAACAGCAAGGTAAGAGAATTTAAAATAATAGTTTATATTATATATAAACTAACAATGTTAAGAAAAAATCTCTGATGACAAGTTTGGGTACAGGTATCTTTGAGCATCCTGTTAGTTCTCTGTACTTGGCTGGGAGATGATCAAGAAACACTCAGCTGCTGCAGGATGTATCAGTAGCTAGGGCCCTTCTCTCTCTAAGCCAGTACTTCCCTCGCATCGTGCCTTGACTGTACAACACAGTGCTGCTGATGGTGCCATGCAGCATAAGTATCTCTGTAAATCAGTTCATTAATCTCTCTACTTCAGGTCCCACATCTGTAGACTGTGGATACTGATACTCACCATAGAAAAGCCCTAATAGGTTCTAAGTAGTATGAAGTTTACAAATGGATTTAGCCACACACAGTTCTGATATCCACCCTGAATTTAAATAGTTTTAGTCTGAAATTCTCTTTTGAAATATTGCTTTCCAAGATTGATGTTTAAGTGACTGAAGACCCTGCCAAGAGTGAGTTAGCCGTAAAATTAGATTTCATGGAAGAGCACACAATATACATGTAAACACTGTAAAATTGGAAGACATATACATATGTATAAAATATTTTAATATTAATGTGCTGCAATGTACATGGAGCTCACAAGTTCTATAATGTCAGAACAAAAGAATGAAGTTTAGCTGACTAGTTTGATGTCAGAATTTCTTGTAGCGAAATTCCCATTCAGATTTTTAGGTGCTAGTTTCTGAAGACACAGCTGTTTGATAATGACCTCTCACTACCGGTTTCTGAAACAGAAAAAACAAAACAGGTAATAGTGACAGTTTAATGGACAGAAGCAAGGGGGAAATGAAACATGCCACTTTAACAAGTCTTTGCCACGGACAAAGAAGTAAAATCCCTTTTTTCTAGTAATCACCATCTCTCAAAGCCTCACGGCTTTTGTTGGCTTACAAACATGGATTTACCACTCCAAGTTCTCTCTAGTCATTACCATTTAAAGTATTTATGGATACCTGTGTCACTTTTTTTTCTCCTCTAAAGAAAGTTTTGCCCAAGTTACCCTGTAAGGTCAGTTATCCATCTACAGCATAGAAATGTTCTAGGTAATTGAACTTACTGGGTAGCTTGGGCAAAAGTTCCTTGAGAGAAAATATCTCTGGCCCTGTGCTTAATTTTATATACATGAGTAGCTCCATGAAGTTAATGGGACTTTTTGCATACTAAAATTAGGCACATGAGTAAATCTTTGCAAGGTTAGGGACTGTATTGTAATAACCTGTTGTTTGTTTCTGTCCTCCTGAGCAGGGGACTATACCAGATCAAATACCTACCATTGTGATTACTAAGACATATTTTCATATTTATATTATTTGAGTGTATGATAGTTCTCAGAAGGTGTCCACACAGTGTGCAGCGGCAAAAAAGCAAACAGGATGTTAGGAATCATTAAAAAAGGGATAGAGAATAAGACAGAGAATATCTTATTGCCCTTATATAAATCCATGATACGCCCACATCTTGCATATCGCAAACAGATGTGGTCTCCTCATCTCAAAAGAGATATACTGGCATTAGAAAAGGTTCAGAGAAGGGCAACTAAAATGATTAGGAGTTTGGAACAGGTCCCATATGAGGAGAGATTAAAGAGGCTCAGACTTTTCATCTTGGAAAAGAGGAGACTAAGGGGGGATATGATAGCCGTATATAAAATCATGAGTGGTGTGGAGAAAGTGAATAAGGAAAAGTTATTTACTTGTTCCCATAATATAAGAACTAGAGGCCACGAAATGAAATTAATGGGCAGCAGGTTTAAAAACAAATAAAAGGAAGTTCTTCTTCACACAGCACACAGTCAACCTGTGGAACTCCTTGCCTGAGGAGGTTGTTAAGGCTAGAACTATAACAGGGTTTAAAAGAGAACTGGATAAATTCATGGAGGTTAAGTCCATTAATGGCTATTAGCCAGGATGGGTAAGGAATGGTGTCCCTAGCCTCTGTTTGTCAGAGGGTGTTGATGGGTGGCAGGAGAGAGATCACTTGATCATTACCGGTTAGGTTCACTCCCTCTGGGGCACCTGGCATTGGCCACTGTCTGCAGATGGGATACTGGGCTGGATGGACCTTTGGTCTGACCCAGTATGGCCATTCTTATGAATACACTAAAAATCTGCAAACTATTCTTCAGGAAAAAACAAACACACACAAAAGGATATGTAAACATTACAAGCAACACTGGGTCAAGCCCAACACTTTTGAAAGTGGTTTAGTGAAACAAGTTCCTTGATAGTTTATATCAGGGGTGGGCAAACAATGGCCCGGGGTCCGCATCCAGCCCTCGAATTCCTGCCAGTGAGTGGGGTCCAGGGCTTGTCCCGCTCCAGCACTCCATCCAGGGAGTAGTGTCGAGGGCTTGCCCTGCTCTGCGTGGCTCCCGCAAGCAACAGCATGTCCACTCTCCAGCTCCTACGCGCAGGGGCAGCCAGGGGGCTCCGCATGCTGCCCCTGCCCGAAGCAGCCAGTGGGAGCTGCAGGGGCAGCATCTGCAGACGAGGCAGCGTGTAGGAGCCGGAAGGGGGGACATGCCACTTCTTCCGGGAGCTGCTTGAGGTAAGCACTGCCCAAAGCCTGCGCCCGTGCCCCTACCCCGATCCCCCTCCTGCCCTCAAACCCCTCAGTCCCAGCCCAGAGCACCCTCCTGCATCCCCAACCCCTCGTGCCCAGTCCCCACACACCCCGTCAGAGCCCTCACCCTCTGCCCCAAACCCCCAATTTCGAGAGCATTCATGGCCCGCCCTACAATTTCCATACCCAGATGTGGCCCTCAGGCCAAAAAGTTTGCCCATCCCTCGTTTATATACTCCTCATTGTTGCTTGGTGTGTTTGGACCTCAAGAAACTGGCTATTGCTGTGGGGAGCTGGATGGCTTTTTAGTATTGCTTTGTACTACATAAGACGCAGAAGCCAGACTCTAAGTGGAGGAGCTTATATTCTAAATGAATGGCCAAGACAAGAAGTATTGAAACATCCACAGGAGAAACTTTAATACAAGGACTTAGGCTATAGTGATTCTTAAAACACAGGTCATGACATGGTTCAGCCCTTCTCTATGGAAAACACATTCCCACCCTGCTAGCTAGAATTGCATATAAACATAGTTCTTGCAAGAGTATAGATGTGGCCCAGGAGTGCAATACTGAGGTGAATCCCCAACTTCATATTTTATTTCCATTGGGGAAAAAACCCCTCAACACTTAAAACCACCACCATGTGCCGGTCTGCTGAAATGACGACCAGATAGGATAGGAGAATAAATAATCAGCTTCAAATATTTAAAGTATACACAGCACCCACAACGTACCCTGACTAGAACAGGAAAAGACAACTGTAGCATCAAGGAGTTTACAATTTAAGGGGCAGCAGCTTGCAGGTTTGAAAGCCTGAATAAAGCAAAGGGCATACGAACCAAGTTCAGGCAACAAAATCTTTGTCAGTTGAGCCTCCATGAGTTTGGTAACATCCTTGTCTCTAAATTTTTTTGTTTTAATTAATACTGATCATATAAAATAGTTACAGGTAGGTCTACTACAGTGCTGAGGGCTATATAAGTACCTACAGATGTACTTTTATTAGTAATAGGTTTCTCAAAATTTCTGGAAACAAGTAGTTTAGGCATTTCTTGCAAGAAATGCTGAGGAGGTGGTGGAGGTACCAGTGATGCCCATCTTACAACTTTTAGCCCAGTGGTTAGAGCACTCACCAGGCATGTGAGAGCGCTGGGTTCAATTCTCTCCTCTACTTGATGGGGAGAAAGATGGGAGACACTTTTTCAAATCCTATCACAAGAGTGCCCTATGCACTAGGCTGTGGGATATTCTGATGCAGGTCTCTCTCAGCCTCTCCTAGTGAAGCTGTTCCATTGGTTAGACAGCAGCACCTGAGCAGGGGTATTGTGAATGCCAATGGCATCTAAATATCGGACTACAGCATCTATGGACCTTTTTGTACCTTCTCTGTTAATGTTCTGTAGTTATTACTGTTTTACTTGGGCTCAGGTCTGGGAAAATTCAGCAGAGAGCATCCATCTATTACTAAGTCACTTTTGTTACAGACAGCAGTGAAAAATCTGTATAGCCTGTCTTATTATCTTGTAGCAGTCACAATGCTCTCTATTCCGATTGCTTCTGGTTCTCTCTCTATGGAATACTGTAGTGTATACGTAGTCCTTTACTGCAGCTCCAATAAAACAGACTTTATTTCAATCCAGGCTACTGGTTCAGATATCTCATTGTCAACTGGAAACCACAGGGTGCGTTCCTAGTTCTGATGTGGTTTTCTATTCTCTGGTCAGAAAAAAACTGCTGCTTTGTAAGTTCTTTACTGAAATCTACACGGTCAACTGTGAATCTAACCCAGAAGTCTTTTTCCTTCTCTGTGCCTCTCTCTTTTCCTGACTTTAGGTTTATCATGTAGCGGAGATCCAAGTATTTAAATTTGTGTGTTATGGATACAAATATCCACAATCACACTATTAAAAAAAAAAAAAAGTCAGAAGGAATAACACTACATTTCAGGTTTTAAGACAATCTCTAACTATTATGAGGTTAGGGAGATACTCTTTTGGGAGGTAGATCTTACATCTTATTGTGGCATTTCTTACACCTTCCTCTGAAGCATCTGGTGCTGGCCATTGTCAAAGATGGGATCCTTGGATTAGATGAACCAGGCGTCTGATCCAGTATGGCAAATGCTATGTGTCCAGAACGTCAATTTTTTCATCAGTGATGTTTTGTATTTTATCTGATTTTGCTGTTTGTTCTTCCCACATGACTGGGCTTCTCTGAATGTAGTCTTTGGTACTAGAAAAGCCACTCTGACTTATTCCTCCTGCTTCTTCACCATGGTGGCACGCACACAAGTCTGATTTTGCCAGCCTCTTCCCTTTTGGCATTCTGTACACAAGCACATTGCCCAGTGTCAAATATTTCTGAGATAAAAAATGTTTTAGCACTTGGACAAACACACAGCCCAACAGAGCTGTGTAGCTTAGCAAATGGGTTATAGTAGCTTTCCAGCACTGCTTCTGTTTCAATTCTCAGACTTTGCCCAATATTTCAAGTTAACTCAGATCAACAAGTATCAAAATGAGACTTGGTAACCAGACGAAGTACTTCATCCATTTTATGAGATCTTGTATTCAACTTTTCTTTTACTTAGAAAAACCATCTACAAAAAAATACAACAGTAGTAATCTTCACATGGCCACAAGAAACACATGTGTAATTATCAATTAATTGGTTAAAATTAATCAGGCAACAAACCAAAAATACAGAAAGCGAGAAAGTCCAGCTCTAAGAGCTCAAGTTCATTGTGGTACATCATTTTGTTATAAAATGATCAAATTGTACTATAATCTCACAATAAAAGATTAGCACCATTTCAAAATAAAAGATTATTAGTTTTTCAAAAGGTGGGGATTAACACCTGACTGTCCCCTCCACACACCAGTGTAACTGTTCACAGGGTGCCCAGGACTGAGAGTCACCTTGTTACCCTCCTGTCTCCAGTGAGAAGGAGACTTGCTTGTGCTTAACTGGGTGTCCTGTCAGCACCCTAACAATCTCTGGGCTTTGCCAGCCCTTACGTTGCCTTGCAGGTTAACGGGGGCACCCCAGTACCCAAGCCCTTTGAAGCATTTCCTTTGAGTGTTCAGTGTATGAGGAGCTGAACGCTACGAGTAATACCAAGTATGCTGCCCCAAGGGAATAGAATACACATTAGCTTGAATGATTCAGCTCTGGTTTAGCTCCTTGTACAATACCACAATACTTAGATATAATTTTTAGTGAAAACAAGAATAGGTTTATTAACAAAGAACAGAGATTCAAAGATTCATGTGAGCAGTGATTAAGGATAATGGAAACAGAAGGGTTTACATATACAACAAAATCAATACATGCTTTCTAGGGACCTTTAATAAGCTAACCTCCTGTCTAGAGTCTTATCTCACACACAGCCCTTTTTGCAACGCTTCCAATCAAGGCTGCCTAGAGTCCAGTTTTTGTAAAGGTAAACATACTGTCCATTTACTTCCTAGGTGCAGGATTACAGGGTGCTTTCCTTGTTCCCCAGGTAAAGTCCAGTAAATCTTTGAGGTGCACCCTCAGATTATGCTCTTTTCCCCCTGCTGTTCTTCTTTCTGTTAAATCTCACAATTCTTCATCCGCATTTAGCTCAAACTGCTGATTGAAATGAAAATTGAGTAATGTCTCATTCATATCAGATAAACATACACCTCTGGTCTGGCAGGAAGCCAGTTTTTCACCTCTACTGTGGAGTAACACCTTGATACAAACTGTAGGAACATTTTCAGTACATATACATCACTCCTTATATAGTAGCAATACATATATTTTTCAACAATATTTATAACCAGGGTGACACTGGTTTTCCTTTGATTCCTTATACAATATTCTCTGGTGAACCAGGATGTACACACCAGAATCACAAGATTCTTGTAACCCCCTTTACCAGTTGCCATTCAGGAGTTCTTAGGGTCACAATCCCTTACCTCCAAACTCTGCTTCCCTGCCTGTCCCCATATATACACACCTGTTCCTACAACCAAAGACCCTCTGTTTCCAATCCTCAAATGCATTACTAATCCCTACAAATCCAATGACACTTACCTAACCCTCTTTCCTTAAACTGTGCATACAAACCTATCCCTGACTTCAACATCCTCTGCTATATCCCTGCATAGACTACCTATCCACACTTCAGAGAACTCCCCCACTTCCAGTCTGCTGCACTCCTGTTCTTCCCCCTACATATATCCAGAAACTGTTCTCCCTTTTCCCTACCTGCGTTCTCCTATGCACTACCCCATCCCATTCCAGCCATACATGGTCCCCCCCTGCCCCCCATCATTTCAGTCCTCCACAGCATTCATACAAAAGCCCACCAAACCTTTCACTCTCATTCTTATCCTTTTCCGCTTCCTTGTCTGTCCCCCACACTGCCCCTTCCCCACTTTCACCTCTAAACAAGGACAAACACATTTAATCTGCAGCTGCAGGCACTAACAAAACACTGTCTAGTAAACAGCCCCACTCACTTCCTGTGGGATGGACAATGAAGCTCTGAAAGTTTTTAGTGTTGTACTCTAGTAATAGAACGAGCCTTTAAACGAGCTCACCCCTGCCCCCCTCTTTTTTTAAACTATTATTTCTGTCTTTAAAAAGGACTACTGGACTCCTCAAGGTAAAATGTTACATTTGTAGAATTTGCTTTTTACTGAAATATGATTAGACACTTTTAAAAGGAAGCCCATTCCATCTGCACACTTGTACCATCCCATTAAAATCCTGACCTGTCCCCTGCCCAATGCTCTCAAATAAAGCTTAATTTTGTTAAAATCTTTAACTTATCTAATCTTCTCTCAAGAGTTTGTAATCTCTATTTTGTCAACCATTCTGTTTATCATCTAATACACCTGGAGTGAAATTTATTCTTATGTAATACTAGATACTCTATATCAAGCTATTCCAACGCAGTGGGAAGGAAAGAAGAGCCACAGGAGGCCATGGCTGAACAAGGAGCTTTTAAGCCATCTAAAAACCAAAAGGGACACATACAGGGAATGGAAGGAGAGGCACATCACCAAGGAAAGTATATATGGGGTTAGTGCAAGTGTGTCGGGACAAAAATCAGGAAAGTCTAAGCAAAGAATGAATTATAGCTGACCAATGTTAGAGACAACAAGAAGGGGTTCTTCAAATATGTCAGACAAAAAAGAAAGATCAGGGACAGTGTGGGTCCACTCCTCAATGGAGACAGTGGGCTGGTAACAGAAGATGATAGGAAGGCAGAGCTGCTCAGTGCCTACTTTGCTTCAGTCTTCTCACAAAAAATAAAGCGACTGGACGACTAGCAAAGATATCAGAGACAACGAAGGGGAGGGGATGCAGATTGGGATAAGTAAAGAACACGTCAGAGATCTTTTGAACAAGTTGAAAGAATTCCAATCAGCAGAGCCTGATGTGATTCACCCAAGGGTACTAACAGAATTGGCTGAATAAATCTTGGCATCACTGGCAATATTTACAAACTCTT
The DNA here is from genome assembly GCF_965140285.1 of Lepidochelys kempii. Classification (NCBI taxonomy): domain Eukaryota; kingdom Metazoa; phylum Chordata; order Testudines; family Cheloniidae; genus Lepidochelys; species Lepidochelys kempii. The sequence continues at coordinate 161,308,227 of NC_136382.1, forward strand.
GGATGACAAGAGAGGTCCCAGAAGACTGGAGAAGGGCTAATGTAGTGCCCATCTTTGAAAAAGGAGGAGCTGGGGAAACTATTGTCAGTCTGACTTCAATACTTGGGAAGCTACTAGAGCAATGTATAAAATATTCAATTTGCAAATACCTGGAGAGTGAAGGGGTAATCACTAGCAGCCAGCATGGATTACAAAGTACAAATCATGCCAAACCGTTTTGCTTTCCTTCTTGACAGGGTAACTGGTTTGGTGGATGAGGGATACAGTGGACATAATATACCTGGACTTTGTCAAGGCTTTTGACACAGTCCTACATCACATTCTCATAAGTGAGCTGAAGAAATGTGGGCTCTGCAGAACTACCATTAAGTGGATACATCATTGGTTAAATAATCGCAAACAAAGAGTAACTATTAATGGAATGACGTCAGATTGGAAGGCGGTCTCAAGTGGTGTTCCACAAGGAACTGTTCTGGGTCCGGTGTTGTTTAACATCTTTATTAATTATGTGCTATCTTCCTACATCCAGGTACTGATCAAATTTGCAGATGACACAAAGCTGGGGTGGGGGGGTTGTCAACACTTTGGAGGATACAGCTAGAAAATTCAGAGGAATCTTGATAAATTGGAGAACAAAATGAAATTCAACAAAGACAAATATAAGTTGTTACACTTAGGCAAAAAACAAATACAAAATGGGGGATAACTAGCACTGCAGCATCACTGCTGAAAAGCATCTGGGAGTTGTGGTGTATTACAACCACAACATGAGTCAGCAATGCAATGCTGTTGCAAAAAAAGCAAATGCAATATTAGGTTGCATTAACAGACAAGGCATGCAAGTCAGGGGAGGGGACAGTACCGCTCTGCTTGGCACTGATTGGACACAGTACTCTAGCTGAGGTCTAATTTTGGTCACCAATGTATAGAAAGGATATGAAGAAACCAGGAAGGATCCAGAGGCGAGCAACAAAGATGAGCAAAGTGACAGAATGCAAGACATAGGAGCAAAGGCTGAAGGAACTGGGTATATTTAGTTTGGAAGAGAGGAGATTAAGGGGGGGACATAACAGTCTTTAGTACATGAAAGGCTGCCACAAAAAGATGGAGAAAAGTTGTTCTCTCTTGCCACAGAGTGCAGGACTAGAAGCAATGGGTCCAAACTACAGCATAGCAGATTTAGATTAGATCTCAGGAAAAACTTCCTAACTGTAAGAGCAGTAGGACAATGGAACAGACTGCCTAGGGAGGTTGAGGCTTCTTCTCTGGAGGTTTTCAAAACGTGTCTGGATAGCCATCTGTCTTGGATGGTTTAGAGCAGGGGTTCTCAAACTTCTTTGCATGACAACCTGCTTCTGACAACAAAAATTAGTCTACAACCCCAGGAGGGGGAATTGAAGCCTGAGCCCGCCTGAGCCCTGCCGCCCCAGGCAGGGGGACCTGGGGCAGCAGGCGGCTTTCCCCCCGCCAAAGCCCCACTGCTCTTGGTGGGGGGAAAGCCGAATCCCAACGGCTTTAGCCTCAGGTGGGGAGCCTGTAACCTGAGCCCCCCCACCACACACACACTCAGAGTTGAAGTCCTTGGGCGTTGGCCCCGAGCAGTGGGGCTTTGGCTTCAGCCTTGGGCCCCAGCAAGGCTAATTCCAGCCCTTGGCAATCCCATTAAAATGGGGTCCCGACGTACAGTTTGAGAACTGCTGGTTTAGACACAACAAATCCTGCATCTTGGAAGGGGGTTAGACTAAATCAGTGGTTCTCAAACTTTTGTACTGCTGACCCCTTTCAGACAGCAAGCCTCTGAGTGCACCCCCCCACTATAAATGTAAAACACTTTTTAATATATTTAACACCATTATAAATGCTGGAGGCAAAGCAAGGTTTGAGGTGGAGACTGACAGCTCATGACCCCCATGTAATAAGTTCGCAGCCCCCTGAGAGGTCCCAACCCCCTGTTTGAGAACCCCTGAGCTATATGACCCTTGCAGTCCCTTTTAACCCAATGATTCTATATACTTAATGCATCTTTTTCCACAGTTAATGAAATTATTCACGTGTAAAGTTAAGTGCATGTACATTTTCAGTATTGGGGCCTCACTTAGGCCATGTCTACACTAGCACTTATGTAAGCAAAACTTTTGTCATTCAGAAGTGTGAAAAAAAACACCCCGAGTAACAAATTTTGCCAGCATAAGCACTCACCTCCACAGCACTATGTCACCGGGAGATGCTCTCCCACCAACAAAGCTACTGCTGCTCATTGAGCTGGATTTATTATGTTGATGGGAGAGCTCTCTCCCATCAATACGGTGTCCAGTTAAGTCTACACTTAAGACTTATTCACACAATGTCACAGCAGCATAGCTACAAGTGCTTTAGTACAGACACTACCTACAACACCAACAGGAGAATCCCTCCCATCCTCGTAGGCAATCCACCGCCCTGAGAGGTGGTAGCTAGGTTGATGGACAAAGTCATAAGTTGACCTAGTACAGGCTACACAAAGTTAGGTCATCTTAGCTATATCTCACAGGGGTATGGACCTCTGACAGACTTAGCTATGCCAATATAAGTTCTCAGTGTAGACTAGCCCTTATCCTGTACTGTACACACTCCAGTTTAACTACATGCTGCTACTGTATCTTGGCTTTTTAGCATTTAATTTGGTTTTATATTAAATCTAATCATACTTATAGGACAATCACTTACCTAAGTGATCAGAGTAACCCTACTTTGCACTGAATAGCTCCCTGTTAATAAATAAAGGAGGTGTATACCTATTTTTTACAGAAATTACAGAGTTATATCATAGCACATGAAAACAGCCACCTAACCTGAAGAGGAGCTCTGTGTAGCTCGAAAGCTTGTCTCTCTCACCAACAACAGCCGGTCCAATTAAAGCTGTTACCTCACCCACCTTGCCTCTCTCATGTCCTGAGACGGACATGGCTACAAACAACGCCACACATAACCTTGCTGTAACCCTTGTCCCCTCTCTCCCCCACCGTCAGCAGTAAAAAAGTGGGGCTTTTTCCTTATCTCACAAGCCGGGCCCCGGCCCTAGCGCTGTACGAGGCAACAGATCCAGGCTCAGGCAGGAGTCCAGGGCTGGCTCTGCGTTACCCAGTGCCAGCGTCTGCGGTCACAGCAGGCCCCGAATCACATCCAAGCCCCGCAGCGCGGAGTCACACGGGAGCCCGGTCCCGCGTCAGAGGGCCGCGCCCAGCGGGGTTGCGCTGGACACGCCAGCGAGGACCGGACACGCCCCGCGCGGCTGGGGCCGGGGCTGAGCTGAGCCCAGCTTCAGCCTGCCCGGGCTGCCGGCGCCTCCCCCGCTAGAGCCGCCCCGCAGCCTGGCTCGGCTGCGGCTCCTGCCTACTGGCCCCTCCCCCATTCACTGAGGGAGCGGGCGCCGCCACAAGGGAGGCGGCGGGAGGGGCCCGCACGCACCGCACCGGCCGCGGCTCTCAGCGCGCGCGAACACCCAGGCGCACGCGCCGATCCCTCCGTCAGTCACAGGCAGCTTCCCCACTCCCGACTCCGCCGCCGGCCCCAACACCGCGCGTGCGCATCAATTCGGCGGCTCCGCCCCGTGGGTCAAAGTCACGCGTTAGCGCGTGTTCAGAGCGGCCTCTCGGCACCCGCTTTTAAACCGCAATGTCGCCGAAACGGCGCGCGGCCATGTGAGTAGACCCCGGATAGACTCGGTTGCGCAAATTCCCCCGTGGCCGCCTCCCTGGAGCCGTGCGGAAACGTCCGTTGGGAGCGGCCCAACCAGGAGGGAGGGTGGGGCGCTTCGGGCCCTTTGCCCTGCGGGGCCAGGGGTGAAAGGGCCGGGCTTGGGCGGATCCCTGGCTCCTGTTTAGTGGGCTTAGCTGCAGTGGCTCTGCACAGCCCTGGGCTGAAAGCGGAGAATCCCGTGACTCCCGGAGCTGGGGAGTTAAGGCCAGTGAAAAAACCATGAGTTGGCAACCCTGGGGTGGCCTTGGGCATTAGGCACTGACCTGGGCCTCAAGAGTTCTCGATTTAGCTACTGGCTCTGTCAGGGGCCCCCTGTGTGATTTGGGTAAGCCAGTCTCTGTGCCTCAGTTTCCCATTTGTAAAGTGATGCTCTTGTAATAAAACTACTCTGCTTCCCTATCCCCTCTCTTATAAGACTTTAAAGAAACGGTACATATCTTCATTATTTCATGTGTGTCAATTTTTTTCAGGTGTAAAAGTTTTCCTCGCACTTTAAAGACATGGACAGTTTTGTTGAACAACTGAAAAGGGGGACAGAGGAAGAGTTTACAGAAGAGTCTGCATGGGATGGGTCTGCAGTAAACACCACAAGCAGTTCACTTCCGGCTATCTATTTACCTTTACTCCCACGGTACCTTCTGCATCCAAGTAAGTGTAATTCTCTGTTGACTGCTTATCCTTACTAGCACATGCTGGTAAATAACATAGTAGTATTAGAGATGTCACTGCCGCTGAACTCACTGGGAGTTGAGGGCTCTCCCACAGTACAGGACTGGGAGGTGGGAGTGCCATAAAGATGCTATCACTGCTTTCTGTGTCTTGACACAGACCTGACTGTACCCAATTTAAAAAAAAATGCCACGTTGCGAACTTCTAACATCTTTAATGCTACTATGTTAATAGTATACAGTACCTGGCTCCTTAGCCAGGATTGAGGCCTCTATTAGCTTCTAATACAAATACTTAGTAAAAATAGAGAATGGGTCAAAACCAAAACTTTAGAACAGAAATCTTCTATATTTTGAGAGAGTCTGGATCTGAATTTTGCAGCATGGACCCATCTCAAGGGCAGTAGTGTACAATGAATGACCCTTGTGTAATTCCAAAATTTCCTTAACTCAAACAGGTGAGAGTGCCATTTAACTTTGCATTTATAGCCCTTGCTATGGTCTTTTGCTCCTCTGCTATTTTTCAGACAATATGTTTCTCTGAATAACTTCAGATCCACACAGGTGAAGATAGCTTTCCATAGCTTCCAAGGCAGATATAGTTTAAGAACAAAACATACTGGGTGGCCATACTGGGTCAGACCAATGTTCCATTCAACCCAGTAGCCTGTCTTCTGACAGTGGCAGGTGCTAGATAGTTCAGAGGGAGCAAACAGAACAGGTGAATCCTGTTAAATTGAGTGATCCATCCAATACCTTTTACTGGATGACAGGGGAACACCCAGAGCATGTTTGTTTAGGTGAGCTGCATTCATACTGGTGAGCAGTTTTAAGAGCTTGCAGCTTGCAGGGTTGAGTCCCTGATCATCTTGGCCAATAACCATTGATGGACCTATCGTCCATGAACTTCTTTTTTTGAACCCAGTTATGCTCTTGGCCTTCACTGTGCTCCCTGGCAACGAGTTCCACAGGTTGGTTGATCATTGTGTGAAGAAGTACTTCCTTATTTTTGTTTTAAACCTGCTGCATGTTGATTTCAGTGGGTGGCCTCTGGTTCTTGTATTATGGGCAGGGGTAAATAACACTTCCCTATTCGCTTTCTCCGCTCCCTTCATGATTTTATAGACTTCTACTGTATCCCCCTTAAGTCATTTCTTTTCTAAAATGAACAGTGCCAGTCTTATTAATCTCTCCTTACATGGAAGCTATTCCATACCCCTAGTCATTTTTTATTTCCCTTCTTTGCACTTTTTCCAATTCTGATATATCTTTTTTGAGATAGGAGAACCAGAATTGAATGCAGTATTCCAGGTGTGGATGACTGACGGATTTTTGTAGTTGCATTATAATATTTTTTGCCTTATCTATCCCTTTCCTAATGATTCCTAACATTCTGTTAGTTTTTTTAACTGCTGCTGCATATAGAACAGATGTTTTCGGAGTACTATCCACGATGACTCCAAGATCTGTTTCTTGAGTGGTAACAGCTAATTTAGACTCCTTCATTGTGTGTGTAGTTGGGATTATATTTTCTGATGTGCATTACTTTGTACTTATCAGCATTGGATTTTATCTGCCATTTTGTTGCCCAGTCACCCAGTTTTGTGAGATCCCTTTTGTAACACTTCACAGTCAGCTTTGGACTTTAACCCATCTTCAGTAATTTTGAATCATTGGAAAATTTGTCACCTCACTGTTTACCCCCTTTTCCAGATAATTTATGAGTATGTTGAACAGCAATGGTTGCAGTACAAATCTTTGGGGACCCTGCTGTTTACCTCTCTCCACTGTTAAAACTGACTATTTATTCCTACCCTTTGTTTCCTGTCTTTTAACTGGTTACTGATCCACGAGAAGATCTTTCATCTTATCCCGTGGCTGCTTACTTTGGTGTGGGACCTTGTCAAAGTCTTTCTGAAAGTCCAAGTACAGTGGCTCAACGTGTTTGTTGACCCACTGAAAGAATTCTAATAGATTGGTGAGACATGATTTCTCTTACAAAAGCTGTATTGACTCTTTCCCAGCATAGTGAGTTCATCTATGTGTCTGAGAATTCTGGTCTTTACCATACTTTTAACAAATTTGCATGGTACTGAAGTTAGGCTTGCTACATTGTAATTTCCAGGATTGCCTCTGGAGCCTTTTTTTAAAAATCAACATTACATTAGCTCACCACCAGGCAGCAGGTACAGCGACTGATTTAAGCCATATGTTACATACTAGAGTTAGTAGTTCTTAAATTTCATATTTGAGTTCCTTTGGAACTCTTGGGTGAATGCCATCTGGTCCTGGTGACTTATTACAGTTTAATTGATCAATTAGTTCCAAAACCTCCTCTACTGATGTGTCAGTCTGGATCAATTCCTCAGATTCATCACCTAAAAAAAAGGCTTAGGTGTGGGAATCTCCCTCGCATCCTCTGCAGTGAAGACCAGTGCAAAGAATGACAGGTTTCAGAGAAGTTGGTTAGTCTCTAAGGTGCCATAAGTACTCCTTTTCTTGGTGCAAAGAATTTGTTGCAACAGTCTTGTTTACCTTGAGTGCTCCCTTAGCACCTCCAACATCCGGTGGCCCCACTGATTGTTTGGCAGGCTTTCTGCTTCTGATGGACTTAAAACAAATTTTGCTGTTAAGTTTTTGTCTATCCTAGTTGCTCTTCAAAGGTTTTTTTGGCCTGCCTAATTATATTTTTATACTTGACTTAACAGCGTTTATGCTCCTTTATATTTTCCTCAGTAGGATTTGACTCCCAATTTTTAAAAAAAGAAAAGGAGTACTTGTGGCACCTTAGAGACTAACCAATTTATTTGAGCATAAGCTTTCGTGAGCTTCCGATGAAGTGAAGTGTCACGAAAGCTTATGCTCAAATAAATTGGTTAGTCTCTAGGAGTGCCACAAGTACTTCTTTTCTTTTTGCGAATACAGACTAACACGGCTGTTACTCTGAAACCAATTTTTAAAGGATGTCTTTTTGCCTGTAACTGCCTCTTTTACTTTGTTGTTTAGCAATGATGACTTTTTTTTTATTTGGGATATACATTTAGTTTGAGCCTCTATTGTGGTGTTTTTAAATAGTTTCCATGCAGCTTGTAGGCATTTCGTTCTTGTGACTGTTCCTTTTAATTTCTGTTTAACTAGCTTCCTTATTTTTGTGTCATTTCACTTTTTGAAGTTACTTGCTACTGTGATGGGTTTCTTTAGTATTTTCCCCTCTACAAGCGTTTACATTTAACTTCATTATGGTCGCTATTATTGCGCGGTTCAGCTATATTCACCTCTTGGACCAGATCCTGTGCTCCACTTAAGACTTTCCCCTTGTGGGTTCCTGGCCTAGCTGTTCCAAGAAGCAGTCATTAACGGTTTCTAGAAATTTGATCTCACATCTTTTTATCTTGCATCCCATCCTGAGGTGACATATATCCAGTCAGTAGGGGATAGTTGAAATCCCCCATTACTATTGGTTTTTCTGTTTTTTGTAGCCTCTCTAATCTCCCTGAGCATTTCACAATCGCCATCACGATCAGATGGTCCGTAGTATATTTCTACTATACTCTCATTATTTAAGCATGAAATTGTTATCCACAGAGATTCTATGGTAGTGTTTGATTCATTTTAGATTTTTACTGTATTTGACTCTATGCTTTATTTCATGGGATAGTGCCACTCCCACACCAGTATGATCTGCTATGTCATTCCCGTATGTTTTGTACCCTGGTATCACCATGTCCCATTGATTATCATCATTCCACCAAGTTTCTTTGATACCTTATATCAGAGGTGGGCAAACTTTTTGGGTTGAGGGCCACATCTGGGTGGGGAAATTGTATGCAGGGCCAAGGCAGGGGGCTGGGGTGCAGGAGGGAGTGTGGGTTGTGGGAGGGGGTGCAGTGTGCAGGAACGGGCTCAGGGCAAGGGACTGGGGCAGAGGAGGGGTGCGGAGTGTATGAGTGGGCTCAGGGAAGGGGGTTGGGGTGCAGGAGGGGTGCAGAGTGCAGGAGGAGGCTCAGGGGTGCGGACTGCGGGAGGGAGCTCAGGGCAGGGGGTTGGGGTGCAGAGTGCAGGAGGAGGCTCAGGGGCGTGGACTGTGGGAGGGAGCTCAGGGCAGGGGGTTGGGGTGCAGGAGGGGTGCGGAGTGTGACGGGGCTCAGGGCAGGGAGTTGGGGTGCATGGGGCTCAGGGCAGGGAGTTGGGGGGCGGGGTGCAGGAGGGGTTTGGGTTCTGGCCCGGAGCCGATTACCAAAAGCGGCTCCAGGGTGGCAGTGGCGCACACTGGGGTCAGGGCAGGCTCCCTGAATGCTTGCCCTGGCCCCACGCTGCGCCGCTCTGGGAAGCAGCCGGAACCACGTCCCTGCACGGCCCCTTGGAGAAGTAGGGTCACAGGGCTCTGCACCCTGCCCTTGCCACGCCTCCAGGTACCTCCCCCGAAGCTCCCATTGGCCGCAGTTCCCCTTTCCCGGCCAACAGGAGCTGCAGGGGGGGACGGTGCCTGGAGGCAAGGGCAATGCACGAACACCTCTGGCGCCTCCCAGGGCCCCAGGGACGTGGTGCCGGCCGCTTCTGAGAGTGGCGCGGGGCCTGTGGCACCACGGGGGGCAATCCCGTGGGCCAGATCCAAAGACCCAAAGGGCAGATCCAGCCCGTGGGCCATAGTTGCCCACCCCCGCCTTATATCAATATCCTTGTTTACAGCTGGGCATTCAGTTTCGCCCATCCTAGTATTTAGACTTCTAGCATTTGTATACAAGCACTTATAAAATTTGTCAGTGTTTAGTTGTCTGCCTTCATGTGACATAATTGAAAGGGATGGTGTCTTTGACTGTTTCTCTTCATTTCCCACCTGTTCTTTATCAACTTCTATTCTCTCCTCTTTATTAAGATATAGACCATCCCCTTTAATTAATCCTCCCCTAAGGTATGTTTCTGTTCGAACCGGGTGCTCCACACCTCTGCACCTGTTGGTTTTTCCCCAGCTCTTAGTTTGAAAACTCCTTCGTAACCTTTTTAATTTTACATGCCAGCAATCTGGTTCCATTTTAGTTTAGATGGAGCCCATCCTTCCTGTGTAGGCTTCTCCTTTCCCAAAAGGTTCCCCTGTTCCTAATAAACTGAAATCCCTCCTCTGAACACCACTGTCTCATCCACGCATTAAGACCCTGCAGTTCTGCCTGTCTAACTGGCCCTGCATGTGGAATTGGAAGCATTTCAGAGAATGGTACCTTGAAGGTCTTGGACTTTAATCTCTTACCTATCAGACTAAATTTGGTTTCCAGGACCTCTCTCCTACCTTCCTTATGTCAGTGGTACCTGACCACTGGCTCCTCCCTAGCGCTGCTCTTATATCTATGTAGAGGTCCACAACCTATGCCCCTGGCAGGCATTTCACCTTGCAGTTCTCCTGGTGCAAATCAAACCCATCTATGTTTCTAATAACTGAATTCCCCATGACTGTTACCTGCCTCTCCCTATAACTGGGGTTCCCTGTCCTTGGAGATGTATCCTCCGTGTGAGAGGATAACATGACATCATCTGGAAGGAGGATCCCAACGATGGGATTGTTTCTCTCCACTCCACCTTGATGTTCTCCTTCCTCAAGACTTTCATCCTCAGCACAGAGGCTGTCAGACTAGGGGTGGGACTGCTTTATTGGGTCCCTGAAATTCTCACCTGTGTATCTCCCCGTCTCCCTTAGCTCTTTCAGTTCAGCCATGCTAGTCTCAAGAGTCCGTATTCAGTCTCTGAGGGCCATGAGCTGCTTGCTCTGAATAGACGTATATGCCACCAGTCCATAAGGCAGGTAATCATAAATGCTGCAATCAGTGCAGTATAGTGGATACCCCCACTCTGCTGCTGGACTTCTGTCAGCATTATTTCTACTCTTTCAGGGTTTTTGATTGTTTTGGGAGGGGGGGAGTGCTGATCTCCGTTTAGCGTATGTTAGGTGTATCTGGCTTTTATGCTCCTTCTCTAAACTCCTGTGTTTGCTGCTTCTGTTCACTAGCTTCTCTGTTCATTTAGGAGCTGGTTTTTTAAATCCCTGTTCTCCCTGAGTTTTTCCTACCCCCTTGTCAAGGGATCCGAAAGGGATTAAGGATCAAAGGATGGAAGACTAGAGCCTTGTTATTGGCAAAGATATAGATACTAAAGTAACAGCTGTGCTGTTTTGTTTTTGTTTTGTTTTGTTTTTTAAAGATCACAGTCAGTAGTTAGCCACTAACCTTATTTTTTCAGCAACCAGAGGTCGAAAGTCAACAGAATTTCAGGAGACTAAGAAAGCTTGTTTAAATTACATTCAGGATGCCCTGCTACAACACCAGTGGCAGAGGGCTGCGGAATTCATGACTAACTATTTGGAAACATTGGAGAATACTTCTGCTGAACAACGGATGGCTGCCCCAGAGGCAAGTACAAAGGAAAAATCAGTACGCTTTTCCTTAGTTGATGGAAATAATTTAAAGGGGTATCTGGGATAATCCAGGACCCATACTGATGCTTTGTTTATGTAAAATATAAATCCCTAAAACTTCACAAAAGTCTAATTGTGTCAAAGATGTTTTCATAATTTTCAGGTGTCACCTCTCATCTGTTTGCACAACAGATAAGAACATGGGCCCAAATATGAATAAATAGGCCACATGTCACACCAGTAGCATGTTCCACTTAAAATACAAAAAGAAGTACTTGTGGCACCTTAGAGACTAACCAATTTATTTGAGCATAAGCTTTCGTGAGCTACAGCTCACTTCATCGGATGCATACTGTGGAAAGTGTAGAAGATCTTTTTATATACACACAAAGCATGAAAAAATACCTCCTCCCACCCCACTCTCCTGCTGGTAATAGCTTATCTAAAGTGATCACTCTCCTTACAATGTGTATGATGATCAAGTTGGGCCATTTCCAGCACAAATCCAGGTTTTCTCACCCTAACCCTAACCCCCCCCCCCCCACACACACACACACTTTAGATAAGCTATTACCAGCAGGAGAGTGGGGTGGGAGGAGGTATTTTTTCATGCTTTGTGTGTCTATATAAAAAGATCTTCTACACTTTCCACAGTATGCATCGGATGAAGTGAGCTGTAGCTCACAAAAGCTTATGCTCAGATAAATTGGTTAGTCTCTAAGGTGCCACAAGTACTCCTTTTCTTTTTGCGAATACAGACTAACACAGCTGTTACTCTGAAACTTAAAATACAGGTTTTCATAATCTCATTCTGAAACAGAGAAATAAGCACATTTGCCACTGGGTTCCCCTACATATTGGTGTCCATTTGAAAACTGCATCTTGTTTTTAGTTCTCCACCATCTTTCTCCAGTACTGCATGAACCTTTTTGCTAGTCCCTTCACAGCTTCCTCTGTGCATCTCAACAGATGGAAAGGGTAGTAAATTACATTGACAAACAGCCATTTAAAAAAATAAATTCAATGCAGAGATCATTGGATGCTGCCAGTTTGTTGGAATTGCTGATCTAATTCTGTAGACAAATCTTGATCACAGAGATATTTGGGGGAGGGGAGGGTGTGTCCGGATGGAGGGGATGTATTTCAATTTACAATTCATCTAATTATCCTTACATTTGTTGTATCAAGGTAACATGAGCTACCTACACCCTACATTTTAGTGGGGTAACATGAAAGGAAAATTTCTTGTTTGCTTGAGTTGTTGTCAGTCCATGGCAGGCACCTTCTGGCTTCTATATATCGTTTTGGTGTGTTTTGTTGAAGTATGGGATTTTGATGACCACTTGTGAAGTTTCCATTGCATTTAAACTTTATTTTCACTTTTACTACATGCCGGTATATTTTACTATAGCAGCAAATAATACACAATATTTTCTATTTGCAATTTAAACCACACATAATATGGTTAAATATAACGGCCATAGTGCAGTGATGAGAGACTAATGCTGTTCTGGCTGTTGTGTGCAGTGTGTTTTCACTTCTGAAATTTTAATTCTTTTGGGATTTTTTTTTTCTCCGTTGGCAGGTGATTTGGAGAATAGGAACTGAAATTTTGTGCCATCATTCCAAGAGCAGCGTTGAAGAGTTCAACTATTTTGCTGAGCAGATGAAAAATCTAGGAGTGAAAAAGTATTTAGGGGTGAGGATAGCCTTAAAGGGACACTACAGACTTAAATCATGCTTCTCTCTGAAAATTTTACCTTCTGGTATTACAAGCAACTCTTAAGAAACTCTTAACAATATTATCTCTGATAGTTAGTTAGTATCACTGATTATAGAATCAAGAGACCGCACCTCAGATTTATGTAATGGCATTATTTTTTCATCCCATTCCTTATATAGCCTAACGTCTTGTTTGCTTTTTTTGACTGTAGCTGCACATTCTGCTGAAGTCTTCATTGAGCTGTCCACAGGTCCCTTTCCTAAGTTGATAGTTAATTTAGAACCATGTCATGTATATGGATAGCCTGTAATTTTTTTCCTTCCAATGTGTATTACTTTGCAGTTATCAATATTGAGGTTCCGTTACCATCATGTTACCTGTTCACCTGGCTTAGTCAGGTCTTGTTGTAGCTCCTCACAATCTGCCTTGATCCTGGTTAATCTAAATAACTTGGTCATCTACAAATTTTGCTGCCTAATTCCTTCCCCCCTTTCCAGATTCATAATACATATACAAAACACAAGACTAGTCAGGAACTTTGAGATACTTTTCTGTAAGTCTTTTGTTATGATTAAATTTTTCCATTTAGTCCTACTCTTTGCTTTATCTCCTTGCCAATTTGTGATTCATGACAATATTATTTTTTATTGCCATACCACTGAGGAGCCCTAGTCATGGAACAGGACCCAATTATGTTAAGTGCTGTACAAACACAGAACTTGAAGAGAATCCCTGCCCCCAAAGGTTTGGTTCGACTCCCATGCCATGTCTAATTAGTTTCTTTACTAGACTTTCGTTAAGGACCTTTTCAAAGGCCTTTTCAAAGTCTGAATAAATAATCATCTGATTCTCCTCTATATACTACTTTATCAACCTGTTAAAAGAATTGTAATAGATTAGTGAGACACGATTTTCCTTTGTTGAATCTGTGCTGGTTAGGGCACCATCATATTGTGATCTTACAGATGTTTTCTTGTTCTAGTTTATTGTGTTAAACCAATTTGACATTTACAGATGCAAGGTTTACTGGTATGATTCACCAGATGGCCACCATTTCCTTTTAAGAAAAAAACAAACAAAAAAACAAACCCTCTGTATTTTTTAAATTACAGCACTTGCAATCTCCTGTGTTTTCAGGATTTTATTTTGTTCAAAATTTCCCAGAGTTTATTACAGAAATTAAAAAGTGGGTGAAAATCAGTGCAAAAATTAACCTCAGTTTTCTGGGGAAATATCAGAGTTAATATTGGGATGGGAGGACAGAAAAAAAAATCAACCAATAGAGAATCATCAGGGTATTGTAAGTAAAAGCAGTTTAATGCTGTGACTTATTTTGTGAACTGTACATTACCAGTACATAAACGTGTGTGTCTCTGTCTGTATCTTCCCCAACGCTGCCTTACTTTAACAGACAGCTTCTCATTTACACTTAGACAGATTTATTAACAAAAACACATCGACCTAATGTAACGTGTTGGATTTGTTTAACATAATTAGTATTTTCATGTATTTGTTCAAAATTCAGGTGAAAAGCAGTTTAATAAAAAAGCATTTATAAAACCTGGGAAACTTTTGGTAAAAATCAGTAAACTGAAAATGAAGGGCCTTTTATAATTCTCTGGAATAGTGGCTGTTTTTAGTGAGGGATTGGATATTTTTGCTAACAGCTCAACCACTTCATACTTAAGCTCCTTCAGAGGTGTTGGATGTATACCATCTGGCTTGTGACTTATTGCTTTATAAACTGCTTGTCCTAGCACTACTTCTTTTGACACCTCCATTGCTGACAGTACCTCGTATTTATTACCACAAAAGAGCAGGTCTGGGATATGTCTCCCCAGCATCATCCTCTATGGTGAAGACTGATGCAAAAAATCATTTAGTTTCTCAGCAATGTCCACACTTACCTATATCCATACATTTTTCTCTCTCCTTTTCCTAATATTGTATTTATCTCTAACACGTTCTCCAGATACATCATGTGAATGAAAGAATCTATGCAAAATAACTAGGGCTGTTAGTCACAGTTAACTCACGTGATTAACTAAAAAAAATTAATCGCGCTTTTACGATAGAATACCAATTGAAATTTACTAAATATTTTTGGATGGTTTTTCTACATTTTCAATATTGATTTCAGTTACAACACAGAACACAAAGTGCACAGTGCTCACTTTATATTTTTGATTACAAATATTTGCACTGTAAAAATGATAAAAGAAATAGTATTTTTCAGTTCACCTCATACAAGTACTGCAGTGCAATCTATTGTGAAAGTGTAACTTACAAATACAAATTTTTTTTTTTTTTTGTTATGTAACTCCACTCAAAAACAAAACCATGTAAAACTTTAGCGCCTACAAGTCCACTCAGTCCTACTTTTTTGGTCAGCCAATCACTTGGACAAACAAGGTTGGTTACAATTTGCAGGAGATAATGCTGCCTGCTTCTTATTTAGAATGTCACCTGAAAGTGAGAACAGGCATTCACATGGCACTTTTGTAGCTGGCGTTGTAAGGTATTTAAGTGCCAGATATGCTGAACATTTGTGTGCCCCTCCCATCCTTTGGCCACCATTCCAGAGGACATGCTTCCATGCTGATAATGCTCCTTAAAAATAATAATAATAATGCATCAATTAAATTTGTGACTGTACTCCATGGGTGGAGAATTGTATGTCTCCTCTGTTTTACCTGCATTCTGCATATATTTCATGTTATAGCAGTCTCAGAGAAAGAACACTTTCACAGCAGATTTGACAAAATGCAAAGAAGGTACCAGTGTGAGATTTCTAAAAATAGCTATAGACCCAAGGTTTAAGAATCTGAAGTGCCGTTGAAAATCTGAGAGGGACGAGGTGTGGAGCATGCTTTTAGAAGTCTTAAAATAGCAACACTCTGATGCAGAAACTACAGAACCCAAACCACCAAAAAAGAAAATGAATGTTTGTTGGTGGCATCTGACAGATGAAAATGAACATGAGTCAGTCCTCACTGCTTTGGATCATTATCAAGCTGAACCCATCAGCAGCATGGAAACATGTTCTCTGGAATGGTGGTGGAAGCATGAAAGGACATATGACTCTGTAGTGCATCTGGCATGTAAATATCTTGCAATGCCAGCTACAACAGTGCCATGTGAATGCCTATTCTCACTTTCAGGTGACATTGTAAACAAGAAGCAGGCAGCATTCTCTCCTGCAAATTGTAACCAGCCTTGTTTTTCTGAGTGATTGGCTGACCAAAGAGTAGGACTGAGTGTACTTGTAGGCTCTAAAATTTTACATGGTTTATTTTTGAATGCAGTTTTTTTGTACATAATTCTACATTTGTAAGTTCAACTTTTGTGATAAAGAGATTGCACTACAGTATTTGTATGAGGTGAATTGAAAAATACTATTTTTGTTTTTTACAGTGCAAATACTTGTAATTTGTTTAACAGCGTGGTTAATTGCGATTAATTTTTTTAATTGCTTGATAGCCCTAAAAATAACTTCTAATTAAAATATTCCAATTCAGTCACAGTTCTAATTAAAATGTATTTAGACTATGTTGTATTGATGCCAATAATATGGCTCTTTTTTTCAGGTGTACGGTTAGGAGGTAAAATTGCAGTGTGCTGTCAGGACAGTCTGATCTGTATGACATAAAATTCAGTATTATAAATTGTGTAAATTGTTGTAGGTCTGTTTAGAGCATGTCTTTCACCTCCTGTGTAATGGACTGATAGATGATGCCTACCAAAACCTGTCCCTGGCAGAAGGCTGGAGGTATGGAGAACAAACAATTGCTCAGGATAAAGAATTGAAACTCATTCAAGCTTACAAGGGGCTGCTGGACTACTATAACTGGGCCAAAAAAAGAAAAGCCGTGTTAGAGCTTGGTGAGTACCAGTGCTGCATTCTTTAGATAAAAGGAGCTGTTCAGCTTAGTCATTCTCATAAGTCACTGTGGCTTGCAGATGATTCTTAAAGGAGGAAACATTGGTGGTGAACGCTGCATTCAGTCTGATTGCTTGCAGCAGAGAACTTTTAAAATTCTGACGCACGCTTTTTATTTAAAAATAAAATGCGTTCATCCATTGGATCTGCAAGGTCTCCTCCAGAAGAACTGTTCTGAGTGGAGGACAAGAACCTTGGCTGCCTTCTCAGTGAGAAAAATCTGAATTTCTGGGTGTAATTTTCTATTTACTTCATGATAAACTCGATCTGATTGAGGCCAGGTTTATAGTGGCAGTGTCTTGGCTTCCTGAGAAATCACCTCCGTGTACCACCATGGGAATGGAGATCAGCTGGGACATAGGAGCTAACAGTCCCCACATTTAAATGAGGAAAAGGGGAAGCTGGCTCGTGTTCACAAGGGCAAGCCCTTGACTCTGGAATTCCTTTCTCATGCTTTTTCATGCCAGATAGTTGGGGGAGGAGGTGGAAAGTCACACTGGAATCTTGTTTGACATTTGTTTAAAAAGTCATTTGTTGTATCTATGTGCCCTGAAACTTTTGCAAGAAGTCATATTTATTATAAGCCAAATTTAAAATTAAAGTTAGATGAAAATCCAAGCTCAGGATCCTGGTCATCTAAAAAGGTTGTGTGAGCCCTTAATTCCTCTTACATTCAGCAACTGAGAGTTTTATCTGAATGAAAATTATAAATATTACCTATAAAAATACTTTCTTCTTAAGAGAAACACCATTTATTTTAGATTTTTGCAAGTAGACATTAAAAAACCACCTACCTGAAGCTCCGTGTCCTTGAAAATATTCTAAAACTATACTACTAAAGAGACTTGTCAATTACTGAGTTCAGATAACTTGGCAACAGCATAAATGAGTCTCAAAGATCTTTGGTTCCTAATGGAGAATACTTAATCAAAGGAGTTCCATCAGAAAACTTTTTTGTTTATAGGTAGTCTTTTCTGCATGTCAGCTGCCTGCCATATATGCATATTTAGAAGCTGACTTTCATATTTAATTGTTAATTCTTTAGTTTATTACCTTTGTAGAGCTGACAGGATTACATGTATTATTTGAATAAAATGGACATTTATTTTATTTACCTATTTTGCTGTAACAGAAAATGAAGCTTCAGATAATTTAGTCAGACTGTCATGTCTATAAGGCAAGATCCGTAAGATTTGTATAATTTGTATAAGTTATTATTTGATAATTAACTTAATTGCCAAAACACCCACACCACAAGACTAGTTAGCTCCACAGTTCATTTAACTGTGGGTGGGTGGGTGGGGGGAGGTGAGGCAGGAAGATGGTTACTAATATTTTTCAGCTAAGATCTAATCCTCCCAAACCGAGCTCCTTAAATCTCTATTCAGTATAAAAATATTTATTTCTTACCTTCTGCACTTGTTTTATAAATATACTAACTCTTCCTTTGTCCTTCTCATTTTTAGCTCTCACTGAGCTCCATTCTTTTGGGTTAAGGTGCTTTCTTTGAAGTTGGATTCAAGATGTTGACTTTTTTTCTGTAAAGCCCACCATGGCTTGAGTCCTGACTTTGTGAGACTATCACTCATGTAAATTTTTAAAAAACCTTCTATCTTTTGGCAGATGGTGATTTTGCAGACTCTGTTGAACAGGAAATGCACAGTTTCTTTCGGCAGGCAGCAGTGAATCTCAAGGAGATAATTAAAATACCTGGAGTTTGGGACCCTTTTGTGAAGTGCTATGTGGACGTAAGAGCACTTTTTTTTTGCAAATATTACTTAAATGCTCCTTTGTCTAATCTTAGACAAAATGCTTAGATCAAAGTGTAACGTTTTCTGATGTTTCATCACTTGCAATTATGTTACAGTTAGGAAAGGGACACTGTGAAAATGCTACCTTTTTAAAACAATATATGTAGTGTTTTCATGTCAGATCTGCTTACATTACTTATGAAAGCAAGTTTTTATTCCTGGTGGCACTGCAAGTCCAACATAACTATGAGAATACAAGCAAGTTTACTAGTAAAATCACGAGGTAAACTGATTGCAGACTTTTTTGTTACTGGTGATGGTGCCAGAATTAGAGTATGGCTTGATTTTTTTTTTTTTTTTCAGATCACAGGTTGTATCTACTGCACAAACGGAACAATCCTCTTTTAATTATCAGCTGATTGTAGTTGGATATTGAAGTCACAGAACAAATATGGAATCCCACAGTCTGATTTTCTGATTATAACCACTAAATCAACTAACTTTTAAAATTGAATTAAACTTAAAATAGCTTTGGAACAGTTTGATTTTTCTAGAGTTGCTAATGGCACTTGATTTTCTTTAGTGCTTGCCTGCCTCACATGATTCTACCTCCTCCTGGGGCTATGCTGTCTCATTAAGAGAGACAGCAGTCCTGTTCACTGAAAAGAAATACTGAAACAGTGAGAGCAATTATTTAATATATAAATATTTAGCTGTTTAATGTATTTGCAGTGCTTTTAATGACTTCTAGATATGAATATTTTCATATATGTAGTGGAAAGTGAATTGCATGTAAGAGGAGCATTATTAAGATCCATTAGATTTAAATGGAAATCTATTAGCATTGTTAAGTACTAGTCCAGAAGCATCTAGTGTTGCTGGGCTTACTGTATTGTGCACTGTAAAATCAAACATTTGGTGCCTCACATGGTTACAGAAAAGCTTCACCGCATTTTTCCTTAATTTTCGCTAGTCTTAGTCCAATTCCTATTTAAATCTAAGGGAGTATTTCCTTTGACTCCAGTAGGATTTGGATCAGAGTCTTTGTTTTCAGAGCTGCAAAGACGTCCAGGATAGAATTAGTCATTGGGAGCACTAACTTGGTGCTCAGAGAGGATCTCTCCAGGTTAAAGTTGGAATGCATTAGAGGTTGTATGGGGAAGCTTGCAGTGCAGTTACTTCTATCTGACCTGTAGAGGACTTAATTCTTCAGGGTTGTCAAACAAGGACCTCTCAAACACTAAAATGGGTTTAAGAGTAACATTTTGAACTACTTTGTGTAACGATAGCAAAAGGCTCCTTTCCATCCTAGTGGTGGTATGAACAGGATTGTCATAACTGTACAGTTTGACAATCTAAAACTAGTTGTGGATATTTCTGATCATTATTACGCTATCAGGCACCAACAATGTGCTCACATTTTCTTTTCCATAGCTATTGGAATTCTATGAGGATTATGATGAAGTCCGGCAGGTGTTAAGCGAGTATGCTTACAACTCGAAGTTTCCTCCCAATCCCAATGCTCATGTTTATTACTATCTTTTCCTAAAGAGACGTGGTGAATCAAAGAAGACACTGATGTCTGTGCTCAAGGTACAAGTTTTGGACTGTTTTAATAGATGGTTTTATAACTTTATTTACAGAACATAAATTAAATTAAAAATTGTTTTTCAAAAGTCTGTCTCAGCTTTATGCTGATGACCTGTATCAGCTATTACAGATTTTGTCCAAAATTTTTAACACGCTTGGACAGAAGAGAAACCAAATTCTACCCTCAAAATATTGCGAGCCTCCTGACACCACATAGCAAATCGTGTGAAGTTTAAAATAAACCCTTGAATTCCCCCCCCCACACACACACACATGTTTGGTATCACCTTCTACAGCCCTGTAAGTTTTATATTTGTGTTTAACTGAAATGTCAGGAAATTTCTGGATCAACCTGTTCCAGGGAAGGAGAGGTTGATGTTTCATTTAACGTATGCCATAGTTATGGTCTGCTTTGTTAGTTTTAAAAAGCACACAGGCAATTACTTAGGCACCATGTTGGATTGAGAATTTGTCTCATGGTAGTTCTCCTTTTTAGATTATTAGTATTTACCATATAACAATAACAGGTATTCCTCTGAGATTAAACATACAAATTATTTCTGAAGAATAGAGTACCTGCCATTGTAAACACAGAGAGTTGTTGAGGAAAGAAACTCTCTACTTCTCTAGCACTAATGTTGATCTGCCTGTGACTTAACAAAGGTTGTCAGAAGAAAAAGGGGGGGGGTTAAGGGTCGTGTCAGTTTGCAAGGTATTTGAGGGTGAAAGATAGGTATCTGTCTGCAGACAGGTTTCAGAGTAACAGCCGTGTTAGTCTGTATTCGCAAAAAGAAAAGGAGTACTTGTGGCACCTTAGAGACTAACCAATTTATTAGAGCATAAGCTTTCGTGAGCTACAGCTCACTTCCTCAGATGCATATCGTGGAAACTGCAGCAGGCTTTATATATACACAGAGAATATGAAACAATACCTATTCCCACCCCACTGTCCTGCTGGTAATAGCTTATCTAAAGTGATTTCCAGCACAAATCCAGGTTTTCTCACCCTCCACCCCCCCACACAAATTCACTCTCCTGCTGGTGATAGCCCATCCAAAGTGACAACTCTTTACACAATGTGCATGACAATCAAGCTGGGCTATTTCCTGCATAAATCCAGGTTTTCTCACATCCCCCCCACCCCCATACACACACAAACTCACTCTCCTGCTGGTAATAGCTCATCCAAACTGACCACTCTTCAAGTTAAAATCCAAGTTAAACCAGAACATCTGGGGGGGGGTAGGAAAAAACAAGAGGAAACAGGCTACCTTGCATAATGACTTAGCCACTCCAAGTCTCTATTTAAGCCTAAATTAATAGTATCCAATTTGCAAATGAATTCCAATTCAGCAGTTTCTCGCTGGAGTCTGGATTTGAAGTTTTTTTGTTTTAAGATAGCGACCTTCATGTCTGTGATTGCGTGACCAGAGAGATTGAAGTGTTCTCCGACTGGTTTATGAATGTTATAATTCTTGACATCTGATTTGTGTCCATTTATTCTTTTACGTAGAGACTGTCCAGTTTGACCAATGTACATGGCAGAGGGGCATTGCTGGCACATGATGGCATATATCACATTGGTGGATGTGCAGGTGAACGAGCCTCTGATAGTGTGGCTGATGTTATTAGGCCCTGTGATGGTGTCCCCTGAATAGATATGTGGGCACAGTTGGCAACGGGCTTTGTTGCAAGGATAAGTTCCTGGGTTAGTGGTTCTGTTGTGTGGTATGTGGTTGTTGGTGAGTATTTGCTTCAGGTTGCGGGGCTGTCTGTAGGCAAGGACTGGCCTGTCTCCCAAGATTTGTGAGAGTGTTGGGTCATCCTTTAGGATAGGTTGTAGATCCTTAATAATGCGTTGGAGGGGTTTTAGTTGGGGGCTGAAGGTGACGGCTAGTGGCGTTCTGTTATTTTCTTTGTTAGGCCTGTCCTGTAGTAGGTAATTGTGGAAAAGCAGCATCACTTGCCCCATAACCTCAGCCATGCGGAACGCAATGCCATCCACAGCCTCAGAAACAACTCTGACATCATAATCAAAAAGGCTGACAAAGGAGGTGCTGTTGTCGTCATGAATAGGTCGGAATATGAACAAGAGGCTGCTCGGCAGCTCTCCAACACGAGTTTCTACAAGCCATTACCCTCTGATCCCACTGAGAGTTACCAAAAGCAACTACAGCATTTGCTCAAGAAACTTCCTGAAAAAGCACAAGATCAAATCCGCACAGACACACCCCTGGAACCCCGACCTGGGATATTCTATCTACTACCCAAGATCCATAAACCTGGAAATCCTGGGCGCCCCATCATCTCAGGCATTGGCACCCTGACAGCAGGATTG
The DNA here is from genome assembly GCF_965140285.1 of Lepidochelys kempii. NCBI lineage: Eukaryota > Metazoa > Chordata > Testudines > Cheloniidae > Lepidochelys > Lepidochelys kempii. Next base: position 161,330,378 of record NC_136382.1, read on the forward strand.
TCTGGCTATGTAGACTCCCTCCTCAGGCCCTACGCTACCAGCACTCCCAGCTACCTTCGAGACACCACTGACTTCCTGAGGAAACTACAATCCATCGGTGATCTTCCTGATAACACCATCCTGGCCACTATGGATGTAGAAGCCCTCTACACCAACATTCCACACAAAGATGGACTACAAGCTGTCAAGAACACTATCCCCGATAATGTCACGGCTAACCTGGTGGCTGAACTTTGTGACTTTGTCCTTACCCATAACTACTTCACATTTGGGGACAATGTATACCTTCAGATCAGCGGCACTGCTATGGGTACCCGCATGGCCCCACAGTATGCCAACATTTTTATGGCTGATTTAGAACAATGCTTCCTCAGCTCTCGTCCCCTAAAGCCCCTACTCTACTTGCGCTATATTGATGACATCTTCATCATCTGGACCCATGGAAAAGAAGCCCTTGAGGAATTCCACCATGATTTCAACAATTTCCATCCCACCACCAACCTCAGCCTGGTCCAGTCCACACAAGAGATCCACTTCCTGGACACTACAGTGCTAATAAACAATGGTCACATAAACACCACCCTATACCGGAAACCTACTGACCGCTATTCCTACCTGCATGCCTCCAGCTTTCACCCTGACCACACCACACGATCCATCGTCTACAGCCAAGCTCTGCGATACAACCGCATTTGCTCCAACCCCTCAGACAGAGACAAACACCTACAAGATCTCTGTCAAGCTTTCTTACAACTACAATACCCACCTGCAGAAGTAAATAAACAGATTGATAGAGCCAGAAGTTACCTACTACAGGACAGGCCTAACAAAGAAAATAACAGAACGCCACTAGCCGTCACCTTCAGCCCCCAACTAAAACCCCTCCAACGCATTATTAAGGATCTACAACCTATCCTAAAGGATGACCCAACACTCTCTCTCAAATCTTGGGAGACAGGCCAGTCCTTGCCTACAGACAGCCCCGCAACCTGAAGCAAATACTCACCAACAACCACATACCACACAACAGAACCACTAACCCAGGAACTTATCCTTGCAACAAAGCCCGTTGCCAACTGTGCCCACATATCTATTCAGGGGACACCATCACAGGGCCTAATAACATCAGCCACACTATCAGAGGCTCGTTCACCTGCACATCCACCAATGTGATATATGCCATCATGTGCCAGCAATGCCCCTCTGCCATGTACATTGGTCAAACTGGACAGTCTCTACGTAAAAGAATAAATGGACACAAATCAGATGTCAAGAATTATAACATTCATAAACCAGTCGGAGAACACTTCAATCTCTCTGGTCACGCAATCACAGACATGAAGGTCGCTATCTTAAAACAAAAAAACTTCAAATCCAGACTCCAGCGAGAAACTGCTGAATTGGAATTCATTTGCAAATTGGATACTATTAATTTAGGCTTAAATAGAGACTTGGAGTGGCTAAGTCATTATGCAAGGTAGCCTGTTTCCTCTTGTTTTTTCCTACCCCCCCCCCCCCCAGATGTTCTGGTTTAACTTGGATTTTAACTTGAAGAGTGGTCAGTTTGGATGAGCTATTACCAGCAGGAGAGTGAGTTTGTGTGTGTATGGGGGTGGGGGGGATGTGAGAAAACCTGGATTTATGCAGGAAATAGCCCAGCTTGATTGTCATGCACATTGTGTAAAGAGTTGTCACTTTGGATGGGCTATCACCAGCAGGAGAGTGAATTTGTGTGGGGGGGTGGAGGGTGAGAAAACCTGGATTTGTGCTGGAAATCACTTTAGATAAGCTATTACCAGCAGGACAGTGGGGTGGGAATAGGTATTGTTTCATATTCTCTGTGTATATATAAAGCCTGCTGCAGTTTCCACGATATGCATCTGAGGAAGTGAGCTGTAGCTCACGAAAGCTTATGCTCTAATAAATTGGTTAGTCTCTAAGGTGCCACAAGTACTCCTTTTCTGTCTGCAGACAGAAGAGGAAGGTTGATGGGATGTACTTGCGCACAATAAGCTCAACACATACACGTTCTTTTCCCTTTGTTAATGCTCTTACAGATTCTCTCACCGTGGAGCTGTAATTTTCAGATCCGGTAGATGTATGTACTCTAGCTTTGATCGAGCTACTGTGCTAAAAATAGCAGTGTAGCTGTGGCAGCATGGCTGGCAGCTCAGGCTAACTGGCTGAGTACAAAACTGTGGTCCTGGGTGTGATTATACTCAGGCAGCTAACCTACGCCACTGCTCGTGCCAGGGCAGCTACACTGCAGTTTTTAGTGCGCTAGCCCAAGCTAGAAATTACACCTCCAGCTGCAGTATAGGCATGCCCATGTAGGCCCTGATGCAGTAAAACACTCAAGCATGTGCTTAACTTTACATATATGCTTAAGGGCTTTGCAGGATCACAATCTTAGTCTCTGAAAAAACTTATCTTTTTCTTTTGGTTTTTACAGCCCAGAGCATCATCCGCTTCTTGTTCTGTTCTTTCTCTCTACTGTTTCACTCCCATTATGTTCAGCCAATCACACAGTTAACTCAATAAGTTTCATATTGTATAGCTTGCAGCACATGAGAACTCTTGGCTATCTTGTTTCATTTCTTTGTATAGTGTGCACATGGTGTTGCTGCAAAGTAGAACTTATCCAACCATTTTGGTAAGTCGTATTTTGCAGTCTGCAGTGTACACTGATCATAAAGGAAGTGGGATGCCTAGGTGAGATTGACAGGACACCAAAATGCAGACTCAAACTTGAAATTGGTAGAGTGCAGAGCAAATAACGTCTTCTACTGTCTTACTTTCACACGGCATGTCTAAATTCAAATCTGTCTGTTTAGTCTTGATCAGTTTTGGGACTGATTTCCATTTTATATGTTAACAGTTTCCAGTTAGTTCAGAAAAGGTGTTTGGTATAGTTTTCTGGACCCACGTAAATAGGCTTGCATACAACATACATTGCTGTTGTCCTAGTTTTATCTTTACATTTAATTTACTGAAGAAAACAATTTGGTGTTTGCTCTTTCTGTACACTGATTTCAGTCATCCTGCCTAGCAGTTGGTTTCTCTGACATTTTCAGTGAACTGTGGAACTAAGATACAGTAAAACTTCCTATTACTGTTGTCCATTGGTAGTTGTGCCCTCTCTACGCTAAGCTAATTTTGTTCCCTTTAGGTAATTATGAATTGATTTGCCCTTGCTCCCCAAACTTCAGTAAATTTTTTTGCTTACTGTGTTTATAATATTTTTAACCACTTGGTGGCACCAAAACACTTCCATTAATGTGTATGTTCTAACATTGCTTCATAAGTTTGACTTGTTTTTAACTTAAACGTTGGTGCACCAAATGTTCCTATATTTTACAAAATTGCATATACCCAGTACTATTGTGATTTTCATCTCACCCAGGAGTTTGGGATGAACTAAACAATAGTTCTGCAAATTAACCTCTTTCTACAAATTGGAGTCAAAACAAAAAATTGCACTGAAATTTCTTGAGGGAGGAGACAAGGATGATTTTTACCAGTTTGTCACAATTTTTCTAAAGAAAAATCTTACAAACTATTTGGCAATTAAGAAAGCTCTCTTCTCTTTCAATATAGCTGATTTTCACTTGTAGTATCTTAAATAATATATACAATATTGACTTTATATAAGTTGTTTGAAAATGGGAAAACAGACCATTTTACCAATAACGATACATGTGTACGCAGTGTGCATATCACAGTATTTATAAGGCACAGACCTAGCGATATAAATAATGAGGTTCAGTGCTTTTAAAAAGCCAATAGCCTAATCTTCGAGATGGGGAAAGTAGGCACAGAGTGTGCAATCCTGACACCATTGTAGACAATAGCAAAACTCCATGAGTTCACTCAGATTGAGTGACTTATCCAAGGGCCCATAGTCAGTGACTGGGTTAGGACGTAGAAACCAGGTATCTCTTCCCAGTTCCTCGCTAACTAAAAGGCAATGTGGTCTAGTAATCACAATGCCCCTTTGAGGGCAATGGTTTATAGACACTTTTATAGCGAGGTAAGGTGAAACTCAGTAAGATGAAGTTACTTGTCCAGAATTCCCCAATTAGTCAGTGGCTGTTCTTTGTCTTTTTTTGTATTTTGAAGTTTATTTCTGTTCACCATGTGTTTTGAGATGCTGAGATACTATGGTACCAAGGGCCATAAAAGTACCTAATGAGGGGAATGCTGTTTACCACTGTACCTTAAGTCTTTGATTTAGACTATTTCCATATACTATTCTTTCTACTAACTAATGCATTTTTCTATAGTCTAATGATCAAATAAGTACAAGATATACCTCTTAAAGCTCACCATCTGGATAAACGTTTGTTTAATCTAGTTCTCTCCAGCTGTTGGATGATCTCTTTTCTGGTCTTAGTAGATTTCTTTACTCCAGTCATTAAAATAAATAAATGGAACATCTGACTGGGTCAGTCAAAATGGAAAAGACTGTGCAGAGCTAGTGTACTAAAGAAACCCTGGGGGAAGAGTGAAATTAATGCAAAAGAGGGAAGTAATGAACACTATGAGCTAGGTTGTGCCTAGTCCTATGTGCGTGCACAAAAGGGAGGGCAGGCACAAGGAACACACCTTTCCCCTCTGCAGTGAATTCTCAGTCTGCGCGCTCCTGCTATGCAAGGATTGTGGACTAGCACCAACTGTTGCATTAGAAACTCCAGAGAGAATGAGTGTGGGAGAAAATGAGACCAGCACTAGTGCATCACCAGCCAATGGAATTGGGTCTCTCCAAGAGGAGCGCGCACAGCACTTTGCTGAAGGGTGTATTATATGCTGCCTCCCACAGCTCCTGATAAATGTTGTCTGCATTGGGCACAATGCCTCTGTGAACTGCCTGCCACCGAGATACTGCTCCTCCCCATCATACGAAGTGTCTTAAAACTGCAATCTAGCCCTAAGTGTTGTTTGTTGAAGTTGTTCTGTATGACCAAATTAAAGGACCAAATTGTTTGTTTTAATAAACTGATATCTGGGTGAAGCAGAAGTGTGGACTCTTCAAATCTTTTTGAAGATTCTATAACATAAACTTTTTTTTTTTTCCAGATTTTGCACGAGATTGTTCCCTCTCATGAATTAATGTTAGACTATAATGCCATGCTTCAAAAATCAAGTAAGTCTTTGGATACCTGTGTTCTTTTCCTTTAGGTTATTCTAAATACAAGTTTCCTAGAATGGCTGTTGGCTTTTTCCTATTTTAAAAAAAAAAAAAATTGTATTTTAAACATACTAAAACTAAGGTGTAAGGAGAACAGGAGTCTAGAAGACAGTTGCATTGACAGATAGTTACAAACCCCTGCAACCAAATGCTTGTCTAAATAAAAATATGCAGACACTAATTGTCAGTATGTAGGCAAACAACCAAGATCTCAATATTGACTAGTGATTTGGGGTACCTTAGTGTCAGGTGCCCAACGTGATACCTTAATGAGGCCTCTGACTTTCAGAAAGGATTGATGTGCAGCACTCTGCCTGAATTCAGTATGTATTATTCATTAAATCCAAGAACAAAACCCACATCTCCTCCAAATGGATCTGATCTTTGTCTATCTGAAAATAATCTCCAGAATTGGCCTAGCCCCCATCTTGATGTGCTAATCACTTACAATGTAAGTCAGACTCTTTTCTCTTGAATTGATCCTCTGAAATGTAGTATAGTGTAGCATGTAGGCAGTGTGGTGATGGTTCTTTAATTCCAAGTTCTTTTCTTCCTTTTCCCCCTGCCTCACTTGTCTTCCTTATAAAGTTCCCCTTTAGGCTGAAGTATCTCTTGTGTTATCCGCGCACACATGATATTTTTGGAAAATCCATTTAGCTGTTTTGAATGATCAGTTTGGCAGGGAACATCTCATATATTAGGATAATTTTTCAGATGCTTTTAAATTAGTGTGCTACCTGGCCTCCATGTGTGTTAAGATTTATTGTTCATTATTGTATTTTACTGTGTGTAGTGCTGAGTCACTTCAAATGAGGAACAAACATAGCTTCCTTGATCTCTTACTCTGACATGCTGCAAGTGAAATTTAAGAACTGTATTCATAGCACGGGTCTGACTATAAGAGAAAAGTATCATTGTATCTAGTAAACAGTAGTAAATGTTGTCTTGTTGGACTATCCTGGAGGTCTGTGGACTAACACTGTGGGTTGCTGTAGGGATTTGTGATTGACTCAGTTTTTTCTCTATGGGCTTGAGGGAACTTGGAACAAACCAGAAGCAGTGTGTTCAGGCCCCTCAGGAAGGGCAGATGATCTTTGGTAGCAACCATTACTGACCAGTCAGGAGCATCATTATTGAGCTCTAGGGATCTGCTGATCAGAGGCAGCAGCCACACTTTAAGACAGTCAGTCTGGGATGAGTGAACTTGGTTCTGCTGCATGGTTGGTCTTGCAGCCTCTTCACTCAGCAGTCATTGAGCAGGATTAAAAGAACAGAGAGCAGCTCCAATATAAGCTGTGTTCCAAAAACTAAGCAGCTGTCCTTGAGTACAGATATACCTTGCCAGGTTTCCAGTAGGAGGAGGAAGAACTGGGTCTGGAATTGTGAAGAGGGCATCACCACGGCCAGTAGAATGAAGGCAAACTACTTCTTGTTGCTGCTTGTCTTATGAACAAATGCAGGATTGTTCATTAACTTGACCTATTCTAATTCCAGAAAAAAGAAAACACCATAGACTGGGGCTGGAGATTATTTTCACGCTCCTGGATTTTGCTGGGTGGAAGGAGCATGTAAAAGCTTGGAGCTGTTTAGCAAAACAGATCTTGGAGAAGTAAGTATAGTATATCTTCTATTGCCATACTAGGAGAATTAAACGTTACAGTGTCAGTCCACATGGAAACTAGGATATATGCACTTTGGTAGCAAGAAAATTGTCCTCTTATATCCTCTCACATGCTTGCCATGTTACTGAACAGAAGAGTAAACTGGCAAGTCCTTTCAGTGGCTACACTACACTGTTTGGTCTGCTACTGTTAGAATACTGCAAAAAAAATTTTAAAAAGGTGATCATCGTGTGGATAGTGAGTTTCGGAGCCACTAGGGATTATCTTCTTTGGCTAGCACTGAGTGACATTAACTACAACTCCAAAGGAAGCCATCTCCAAGCAGCCACCCTGGTTAGAAGTTTACTGTGATGAGTAGACTTGAGAGGAGTGGTGAATGAAGGCATTCAAAGGGGTGCTCCTGGAGGCTTCTCTACTCTGTCAAAGGCAAACTGTGCACTTGAACCATTCATAAGATTGGCTGAGTGTGTCAGTGGTGCCCTTTAACATGGTATGCACATTTTGTATGTAAAAGGTGCTCCAGGTTGTTTCTAGCTCCCATCTTTAAAAAACACTTCTCAAATAGTAAGCTCTATGAGGCCAGGATTATATCTCACTGTGTAAAATACCCTGTAAATGTAATGCTTTTTTACAAATAGATCTGGTGTTGAGTAAAAGTGTTTGTTTGAAAAGCATATAGGCCAATGTTCAATGATTTAATACAGCCTTTATTTAAAGATCAACCAATGTTCCTAGGCTTGTGGCTGGTCAATTAAGATATTTTCACTGTTGACCTATTAAACCAGGAATGTCTTAGTGGTGTTTCTGTTTAGTGAAATCTGTTCAAAAGACCAGCCTTATCTGCAATCTCCTGGTCTGTGAGCCAACCCCAGAGTATATCCAAATGACCTGGTAACAGTTCTAATTTTATTGAAAAATTACCTCCATAAAACAGCCAGTTTGTCATCCCTTAGGTGGCAACTGGGACAAATTCATCCCTGGCATCTTAAATTAGACTTCAAATTTACACACCCTTTTAAACTGAAACAACTTCACTATCTGATTTCTTGCAAACCTAGTCATTAAATTTGCTTCATACTATTGTACTAAACTGGCACGCCAGCTAAAATGTCACTCCATTTTTTGTATAAAATTTAGTTCTCATTTCAAACCCTAATTAGTGCCAGCATGCAGACTTTAAATGAGGTGGTGCTGCATTCTGCAGTGTAATGCTTTCTTTTCAGCTGACAGTGCCACTCAGAAAAAATGTGGTAGTGGCCACCGCAGGGCTATCAAATATGTGGTGGATTGAGTACCACACACAGTCCAGGTCCCTGTAAGCAACATATGAAAGGTGCAGCACTCAGAGCAGTGCTTTGGTAACTTCCACTTTATTTAAAAAAAAAAAAAAAGAAGAAGAAAAAAAAAAAGGGATGCCTCCCACCAAACTCAAGTTTAGCTGTAACCTATTGACTCTCTCCAGCTCTAGCAAGCATCTTGACTGGGTCAGGGAGGAGTGGAACTCCAGAAAGGACTGGTGGCCAGCCTTCCACTTTAGCCACTACTTGGCGAAAAGAAATTGGCAGGAAAATGAAAGTCTTGCTTGTGAAAAAGCATTGGTGGCTGGAATCTTGTTGGGAAAAGGTAATTTTAAATCTTCTTCTTTACTCTGTGGAATAGAAATATTGGCTAGTTCAAGCTTTAATGGCAGGGGACGTGTCTAATTTGTGTTCTGGAAGAATTTTCAGCCTTGTGATTTGAAAAAAGAGGCTGGCTTGATCCTGCAAGGGTGAATACAAGAGAGGCTCTAAAATGCTTGGTATTTGCCATTGAGGTGTAGTTCACATCTCACAGGTCTTGCTGCAGCTATGGGTCCCTTGAAAGGACACAGAGCTACATTCATCCTGTTTTGAATGAATGAATGACCCCAAGAAAGCTAGGCCTGTGTTGGGTGCGGTTTGCCTGGAAACTGTCTTTAGGGGCATGGTTGTTTAGTTGGGTGGCTGACTCTGAGAACAGATCTGCGGTGACCACTCGGATATCAATAAGGTCCCCCATATAGAAAGATGTGTACGCTTGAGAGATACTATCATGTCATCATTCGAACAAATTTCCTAGTGCTTGAATATACGCTGTGCATTTAGTGCTTTCCTGCTTAATGTTGTGTGTCCAAACTTGCATACAGGAGAATGATTTGATTTATAAGCCTTGACACTGGAGTATAGCAGTCCTCTGTCTGTCGAGCCCAGGCAAGCAGAGTTATGGGAGGTGGGTAGCTTGATGGCAGCTCATGGAGCCCACGTGGGAGAAGTGGAATTGAAACAGGGAGGATAGAGATGTGGAGTGGAGCTGTATTTGGGTGAATCACTTGTGGCTCACCAGCGCACAGCTCTGATTTGCTTCACTAGCCCCAGGTTCTTCCAGTTCAAGTCCCACTTCTCATCGTCCCCACAAATAGGCCTGTATTCAAGAGGCGCAGAGTCCTCATGTGACTGTGAGGAGTTGCAAACGGCATAAGCTCTTAATCAGACTTCCAGGTAAAAATCCATGCCATCAGGAGGGGGATGACTGTAGTGGAAAATGGCTGGTCCCTTGCTCCTGCAGAGCACTCTGACCAGAACTCTGGCAGAGGACTTCCTGTGGATTCCCAAGGAGGGCTGCACAATGCCATGGAGGCTGCACTGCACCTTCTTCCTTGCCCCCCAGAGTGAGACCTGTCTGAGTAAGGTCCCTTCTCCCCATGGTAGTAGAGTAGATGGTTGAGGCATTAGTCTGAAGTTTGTGAAGTTGCTGGGATTTTCCAACAAAAGGCAGTGTCATTCATCTTTTAATGGGTCAGCTTTTCCATTACTAACACCTTCCAGACTTATTTTTAATATCAGGAGCCCAGTTTTACTTCCAACAAGCAGCCACTGAACACCTGTCTGTTTCCAGTAAGTGGGCAGTTAACTAATTTAGTTCCAGATGTAGGATGACTTTCTTGAAGCCCATTAAGCTAAGGAAGCGATATGCACATGTTGAAGAGAGAATAGGTCACATTAGTTTTACTAAATATTGGGACTTGTGTATATATACTTACTCTTCTGGGGCTAAATAAACTTTTTTTGCACTCTTAAGTCCTAATATATCTGAAGGGCATTACAAAATTAGACTTGCCAGAAAAACCCAATGAATTGTATAATTATCTACACCTAACTTATCACTGTGTTTTGAGGATGTGTGGGAGACTTTCTTGGTCTAAATATTATACCTGCTTATTTGGTGGTGGTGATATACCTTATGCATGCACCTCTTATACCAGTGACTTCTATTATAGAAACTTTTTTCTTTTAAGGGAACATTTGTGCTCAGGGAAATGCCTCTTGTGCAAATTAAAAGCATTTTGAGTTCTTCAGTTTGTATCACATTGTGGTTTATAACGTCATTTCATTTTGTTTTAGATTGCAAATACTTCAAATATGTTTCACATGAAGGCTGCAAAGCCAAGAAGGAAAAGTTTCGGACAATGAAGAAATTTGTGAAGAAACACAGCTCTACCCATTTGAGAGCATCTGGTGTTTTGGATTCCTGCACGCATCTTTGATGTATACAAGATGTCTTTAAAGTCCTCTTATTAAAAATGCTAAATTATTTTCCCAGTTTTTCTGTGAGGCTTTTCTTTACAGGTTCTCACTACAAAGAACTTTGAGAGTGGATTGCTAGCTCAGTACTAGACTCAGTATATTGCTGGCCACATTCTTTGGTTTGTATTCTTATTTGTAATAAAAGGGAAGTAAATCCATTGGTAAGGGAATCTGCTTTCTTTAATATTTTATTCCATATTTGTTTGTGTGAGATTTAATAAGCAGAGCTGATGCCTCAGAACATATTTGAGAGGTATTTAGTAATTGTGGAGCAATGTACCTATGGCTTGCTGATATTGGGACTGATCCTGCTCCCATTTAAGTCCAAATGAGTTTTGACATTGCCTTAAATGGGAGAGGAGGAAGGCCATGTTTCAAATCCAGTCAAATTGACAGTGACATAAAATAGTTAATGTCTGGCTGCAGCTGGAGTTTTCCAAGTCATGTGCCCCCATAGGGGAACTTCCCACCCTCTCACTTGTTATGTTGCAAGAAATGCTGTCTGAGAAATACTTAAACAAGTAAGCAAGACATGTTGCTAGTTGACTCCATCTAGGAATTATCTTCTATGCTGAGAAATCTGTGAAATCAATTACTGTGAAAAAAGTGTGTGGAGTACATAGTCTTAATAGTGGCTTATGGTTAGACTTGGCAGAATTTGATGTATATATATTTAAGTAACGTCACTGGCCAATATCTATTTTTAAGCATTTTTTTCTATTTAAATTTTCACAGTTGCAGGAAATTTGTGGGGATGGGCGGGTTGGACAATAGGAGGCAGGTCAGACAGTGATTATTTAATGATTAAAAACAGATTTAAAAAGTTAAAGCTTTATAACCATGAAAATACAAATAGTCAAAATATACAAAATAAATAACCATAAATCAAACTCCAATAGGTTTTCAAGCAGCATTTTTCTTACTTTGCCCATTTATAAGTTTCTGTTATCATTAAGGCTAAGATTTTGTCAGTTATTTTTAGTAAAAGTCACGAACAGGTCACAGGCAATAAACAAAAATTCACAGAGCCCGTGACCTGTCCGTGACTTTACTAAAAATAACCAGGGGGGCAGCAGGGAGGAGTGAAGTCTCATGGGGGAAGGGAGGACTGACAGGCTGAGCCCCCCCACCATGGTGGGGGCACAGCCGTGGCTCCAGTGGGGGGCACAGCCACGGGGGGGCTCATGTCCCCCCCCACTCTGGAGCTGGCCGCAGTTGCAGAACAGGGGTATACGGCCCCGGCTGCAGCCCCTGCCACCTCACAGCCGCAGCCTTGGGAAGCCGCAAGGGGGGCACATGGCCCCTGCTGCAGCCACTGGGTGGGGGTGCACGGTCCACGCTCCAGACCTCAGCTGAAGTCGTAGGGCTGGGGCACAGCCATGGGCGGCGTGCCGTCCCTGCTCCGGAGCTGGCCGCAGCTGCAGGACAGGGGTTTGTGGCCCTTGCTGTAGCCCCTGCCAAGCTCTGGCTGGAGCCAGCGGGGGTGCACACAGCCCCCACTCTAGAGTTGGCCGCAGCTGCTGGACAGGGTCACACAGCCCTGCTGTAGTGTGTGTCCATCCCCTCTCCACCCTCAAACGGCAGGGCAGTGACTGCAGGGTCCTGGTTCCAGCCATCCAAGCCCAGTTGTAGGGCAGGGGTGCTCATTCCCGCCTCCAGCCCTGGTTTCAGTTGGTGACAGCTGAAGTGGAAGAAGTCACCGGAGGTCCAGTAAAGTCACGGAATCTGTGACTAAATTGTACACTTAGTTATCTATGGAAATATTTTCTCATCGAATTGTGTGTATGACTTTTACAGACATTTACCAATAAAAATCTGGTCCTTCCAAACCTACTTACAGTACATTGCAGAACACACTCATCCAGACAAAAGCTATGAAGGTTGGCTTGGTAGCAGACTCTGTGAAGCATTTAGAAAATTGAATCAGAGTCAGGAACATGGAAAATCAATAACTGTTTGCCACTGTGGACCATGTGTTGAACTGTAGCATATCAGAATCTGGTCGCACTGAACATGGTTGCTATGTATTTAGTGTAAAAACCACTAAAGTTCAGCATATCCAAACATCATTTTCCTAGGGCATCTGTCTGTATGTTGTTGACTCATCCACACCCACCATACTACACTGCATGGTTGCATCAATAGAGACTGGGAAAGTCTTTCCATATTCCTTCAGTGGCCGGTGCTATAGACAGAGGATTGTGGATATTTTTTCATGTGATGCTGTGCTCTTGGAGACGACATCTTTGGAGAAACAAAGGACATAGGACTGTGTAAGATTTCTCCACTCTGCAGAAGAAACCTTATAGAACTTGTTTGCAGTCCTGTTCATGGGCAAGACTGAACATGGAACACCCTGTTACATACAATACGTTGTGGGAGTGTCTTGTAAAAGACAGTTACCTTTTCTGTAACTGGTGTTCTTTGAGATGTGTTGCTCATGTCCATTTCATATTAGGTGTGTGTGCTCGCCACATGCACCGGTGCTGGAAGTTTTTCTCTAAGCAGTATCTGTAAGGGACCAGCTCTGGTGCCCTCTGGAGTGGCGCTGGCTCCCCCCACCCTCAGTTCCTTCTTGCCGGAAACTCTGACAGTGAGGAAGGAGGGCGGTTTGTGGAATGGACATGAGCCACACATCTTGAAGAACACCAGTTACGGAAACGGTAACACTCTGTTCTTGGAATACTTGTTCACGTCCATTCCATATTAGGTGACTCAAAACCAGTGCACCTGGAGGTGGGTAGGAGTTCACGGATGTGTAGATTGCAACACAGCCCTGCTGAACCCAGTGTCTGTCTCTGGCCTGTTGGGTGATGGCATAATGAGAGGAAAGCTTGTGAATCGAGGACCATGTTGCAGCTCTACAGATGTCCTGGATAGGGATGTGCGCCAGGAAGGACTCTTGCTTGGACCCTTCAGGTAGCAAGACCTCAAATTTGGCCATAGACTGCCACATATTGTAGTCATAGCAGCCAAGGAGGGCTTGGTGGTTGGCCACTCTCAAATGAAGGCTGGAAGACTAATACATTTTTCGCCCAAACAGATCCAGTCTCTTAGAGTATTTATTCTTGGGCATAGCCCCAGGTTGACCCTGCCTCTCCCTCTGGTTAACGGCCTCCACTACGAGGGAGTTTGGGGCCGGGTGAGTATAGAGATACTCATGGCCTTTAGCTGGCACAAAATATTTGCTCTCAGCCCTTTTTGAGATGGGTGGCAGGGAGGAGGGGGCTTGCCATAGGGCATTAATTACTTTCGATACACCCTCACGTAGGGGTAAAGCCACCCTAACAGGTGCCATGAAGCAAAGGATGTCAAACAGTGTATCTGATGGATTCTCAAGTTCCTTTGCCTGGAGTCCTAGGTTAGAGGCGACCCTCTTCAAAACTCCTGATGAGCCTTGGCGTCATCTTGCAGAACTGGGTGAGGGGGACCCATAATCGCTTTGTCTGGCGATGATGAGGATGAAACCAGCACCAAGGGTTCCACCACTTCCCCTGATGGTCCAACTGGCTGCTCCCCTAGGTCCACATGGGCCTGGGGGGTCTTCCCCTCTGGGACCTCCACCTCTGGCAGAAGGGGGGGGATGTGCAGCTGATGGCCTATCTGAGGTCCCCGCCACTGATCGGGCAGCCTGGGAAGGCTGGGTAAACTCCCATGGATTCCAGGGTACTACGCTGCCTACTATTGGCCTGGAGGCCATGGGGTCAGTTGCAGCGCCGATGAGGTTGATGGGGCCTATCCTGCTACCAGGGACTCCTGATCCGCACCGGAGTCGTAAGTGGAACAGACGCCTCACTGCAGTGCCAGTCGCTGTGCTTCGATGCCGACCTGTCTGGAACGAGTTCCTCCTGTGGGACCCTGGGGATTTTCAGCGTTGGGCCGATCTGCGTTGGTAGACTGGCGATCTACACCTCATGCTGCTTGACCTGTATCCCCTAGAGCGGGACCAGGAGTCGGAGCAGGCTGGTTGTCGATAGAATCTCCCTGATCGAGGGGATTCATGTGTTGGTGATGGGTGCAGGGGGGCGAGTGACTGGTGACCCCATTTTGTCGATTAGTTGCATGACTGGTGCTGAGACATTGGAGACCCGATGGGTCGGTCTCGACGCTCATACCAGGGACGCATGCCTCTGCAGGTCTGCGCCACCTCGAATCCCGCTGTCGGTGCCCAGGGTCTGGAGTCCGAAGAGGGCTTCTCTGAGTCTGCCTCCCAAAGTCCGAGGCTTGACGGCTCCATGTAGGCAAGCGCTAGCGGGATGTCCCCCGCAATGGGGAGTGGTGCTGCTGAGGCAGGGACACTCAGAATGGTCCCAAGGCAGGTTCACCATCAGGATCTCCTGCACTTCTTGCAGGGCCTTGGGCATCGACGGGACTTTGAGTTGACAGAGCCCCTTGTCGCTGTCCGCTGGGGCAGGCATAGTAAGGGAGGGGCTTGACTGCTCAACATGAGCTGGGGCCCAACTCCCTGACGGAGGTGTCGAGCAACCCAGCGCAGATCTTGGCTCTCCTCTGGCCCCTCCTTTCCCTTACGGGAAGTGGAAGATCTTCCCCTCGTCTATCTCTTGGGCTTCTTGGACGGGGAGCAGGGGGGGGGAGAGAGAATCAGTGCCGGCTCGTAAACAGCACCGGCGGGGCGCTCCATACTGATACTGTGGTGCTCGGGGCCGAGTCAGACCTTTGCTCTGGTCCTAGGATCAGCGCCCACTCCATCAGGAGTGCCCTGAGATGGATGTCTCTCGTTTTTCGTTCTGGGTTTGAACGACTTGCAGATGCGAAACTTGTCGCTTACGTGTCCTTCTCCTAGACCCCTTAAATTGCTAACGTGTGGGTTGCTGATGGGCATAGGCTGCTTACAACGATCGCATGGTTTCAAAGCCTGGCGATCGGGGCATGCCCCATCCCTAGGCTGAGTCCCATCCGGGGCCAACTAACTAGAACTAATACTAAGGGTAAATACTAAACTATATACAACTATTTTACAAAGAAATGTTCATGAGACCGTGAACTAAGCACAAGCTAGGCGAAGCAGAAGTTGCAGCACCGTCACTGGTGGCAAAAAGGAACTGAGGGTGGGGGGAGCTGGTGGCGCCCTTTATACCACACCAGGTGGGCGCCACTCCAGAGGGCACCAGAGCTGGTCCCTTACAGATACTGCTAAGGGAAAAACATCCGGCACCAGTGCATGGGGCGAGCACACACTCCTAATATGGAATGGACATGAACAATCACTCGAACAACCCCCATATTCCTCATTTTTATATAATTGTGATCTTGCATATAAAGCATGCCTTGTAAGGTATCCGGCGTTGTGTGAGACAGCCCAGGCTGGGGAGAGTTAAGGAGGCACAACAGTCCCACAGTCACAGTCTGCACCCCAGGATCCCATCTCAGTGGTGCAGCAAGCAGGGTGAAATACACAGCTGCTTGTATTGAACAAGATTTGCGTTTCATACACTGCTATAAAGATTTTAAGTGTGGTGGCTAAGGACAATCAGGAGGAGGCTACCGGTTTGTTGTTTTCTGTTTGCTTATTTTGGGAAAGGGAAGTAGGCAGAAAAGCAGGAAAATGACTGAAAGCAGTGAAGTCATTCAAAGTTGGAGCTTTTTAGACTGCAGGTTGCAGAAAGAGAGAGAGCACCAGAGACCATTGGAACTGAAATAATGGGAGATAAACGAGAAGCGGAAAGAAAGAAAGCAAAAACACCAACTGAATCTGCTAGAGAAGCAGAACGAGCATCCACCAACCCCAGCGATTTCCGTCACGCCAAAAATCCACAGTTGGGACCATTTATGTCCTGCATACAATGAGGCAGATGATATTGCTGAATATCTGGTCACCTTTGAAAGGTTGTATGCAGTGCACGAAATCCCTGGTAAAGCTCTGAGTGTATTCGGTGAAATGCCTATTGAGGATGCTTTAGACTACTGTAAATTCAAAAACAGTTTTACAAAGGTTTCAGATTACACCTGAAACACAGAGTTAAATTTTAGGGACCTTAAGAGGGATATTGGTATGGAGTAATGGGGAATATGTGAACAAAATAAAAGAATGGATGGGAAAATGGGTAAGGGGCAAACGTGTTCCAACATTCCCTCAAAGCTTGTATCTTGCTGCTCAAGAGCATTTCCTAGGTATATGTAAGGTGGATGTAAAGCAGTATCTATGGGACAAAGATGTAAAGTCTGTGGATGAGATGGCATCTCTAGCTGTTGCCTTTGAACAGACCCAGCCATCTATTGAAAACAAACCCCTGAAAGAGGTGTTTAAAGCTGGTGAGACGGGAAGATCCCATTTTATTCCTAGCAACAAAGAGGGTGGCTGGGATGCTGGGTACTCACCTCTCCCAAATCATTCCTCTAACCCTCATCCCAAATCTCCTGTAAAAGCAGAAGAGCCCAAAATGTGCGATCAGTGTAATTCACTGATCATCTGAGGAATAAATGCCCTGTGCTCAGAGGAAGCAGGCAATGAATAGCTCATGTTAGTTCTGCTGTCCTCAACACAGAACCCCCCACCCCCCCTCAAGCAATTGAAACCTATCATACTGGTTTTGTGAGATTAGCCTCTGCAGAACCAGATATGGCGCACGTTAAGGTTGTCAGAATTAATGGCAGGGAGTACTTGGGGCAGAAGGATACAGGGCCCCGGATTTCTCTGGTTAAGAAGACCATGGTCCCAAAGGCTAGTATATTACCTGGCCAAATGGCCGAGATTGTGGGGGTGGGCAAAAGCGGATTTCTCGAACCACTAGCTAAATCCATGTGGTGTGGGAAAGTTTGGAAAGTGTTTTGACTGGGGGGGTAATTGTCAACTAGGAAGTGTCCCTGTTTTTTGGTAATGATTTTATTTTGTGTAGCTCAGGTTAAAGTATTTGCCTGCAGCGGGAGGGAGTCTTATGCTGGGACCTCCGAGTGAAAGGATAAGGTTTCAAACTGCTGAGGGAATGGGGGAGAGCCTTTTTGATTCCTCTACAACAGGGGGAAGCCACATGCTTCCAGGTGTGGGTGTGGTTGAGCCCAGCTCCTGCACTGTATCCGGAGGCAACACCACATCAGGCAAGGGATGAGGGGTATAATGCCTGTCAGGGAGAGAATTGTCCCAGCTGTTAGCTGCCAGCAGTGCAGCTCCGATGCCTGTGATAGCAGAGGAGTTGAGACCAGGAAATTGCCAGGTGGTGGTTTGTGAGAATGCAAATGACCCAACTGGCAGAAAAGGGGGTGTCTTCCCCCAGGCTGGTGAGACACAGAGAGCGGTTATGGGAAAGCTGCTGTAAAAAGGTGCATCTGATCAAAGGGTAAACAAACCTAGCACAGATCACAGCCCTCTAGGGGGCAGGGAAGAACTCAGTGCTGGGAGGGGAAAACACAGAGTAACCTCAAAAAGGAACTGGATTTTTTGCATATGTACAGTCCTGGGCTTGAAAGACAGCTCCCCAAAGAGCCAGCCTATATGCAGGATCCCCCTAAACTCCTGTCTTATCAGACCCTGAGGTACCAAAATCCCAGAAACATGATTAAAGTAAGAAACCAGGCAGAGGGGGACACTGGCGGGAAAGAAAAGTCAGTAATTGATTACATGGGAGAGAGTCAAAGGACACCATGGGCAATGAACAAACCAACCTCAAACCAGACTCTCTGAACAAAGGGTGTGGTATGATACTTGTAAACACCCATCTGTGATAAAAATTTTGGTATTAATGTTAAGTATTGGGATAAGAATTTTGATACTGATGTTAAACCTTATACTAATGCTACTTCTCAGTTAATATCTGTAAACAGACTTAAAGCTTATCACAGCAGAGAAACCATAATAAACCTGGTTTGCTGTGTAAAGGGGAAACTGAGGCATGTCGCCTCATGGCCTTGATGGCTGGATGCCAAAAGAAGTATAACACAAACTGCCTTCGAGATAGCCACTGACTAAGGGGGGAGGTGTGACATACTGTACCTTGGGGGAGCGTCTTGTAACTTCCATATTCCTCATTTTTATATCATTGTGATCTTACATATAAAGCATGCCTTGTAAGGTATCAGGAGAAAGGCTATGATCTTCTGAAAGTCATTTCTTTACCCATATATGTATATCATTAATGCATATGAAGTTATGAGAATTGTGTTGTATGGTTGTCACTAAAATATGCTGCAAATTGGGGAATCAGCCAGATATTAGCTCCCCAGAGGCAACAGCAAGGAAAGTAACTAATGCCCAGGCGTGGTATCAAACAACCCATCAACAGCCATTGTCTAGCAAGGGAGCTACAATGCAATGACTCACCTGCATGAAGAAAAGGAGTACTTGTGGCACCTTAGAGACTAACCAATTTATTTGAGCATGAGCTTTTGTGAGCTACAGCTCACTTCATCGGATGCTTCACGAAAGCTCATGCTCAAATAAATTGGTTAGTCTCTAAGGTGCCACAAGTACTCCTTTTCTTTTTGTGAATACAGACTAACACGGCTGTTACTCTGAAACCTGTCACCTGCATGAGGCCACCCCAGGGGAATTGCTCAACCTTGCCTGGAGTCTCAGAAATGCCCCTAGGCATGCCCAGACTTGTGCTCCCCAAGCACACAGGACCGAGGGTATAAAACAGACACAGTGCCCACATGCTGGGCCTTTCTCCTTCACCCATCTATGCTGCAAGCAAGAAGGACGCTCTGAAGACTTGAACGGAAGGGACTGGCCCAGATTTCAAGGGTGAAATCTGTGTACTATGAACTGCAATATCCAGTGGGGTGAGAAAAATTGCTTAATCTAGTTGTTGCCCAGTCTAATAGGGATGAGAGTTTAGACTGCATGCTTATTTTTTATTTCTTTTGGTAACTAACTCTGACTCTTTGCCTATCACTTAAAAATCTATCTTTTGTAGTCAATAAATTTGTTTAACTGTTTATCTTTACCAGTAAGTTTGTATGATGTGTGTGGCAAATCTGCTCGGGTTTTGCAAAAGCTGGTGTATAGCCACTTTCCATTGATGAAGTGGTGAACCTATTAATAAATCTGCATTGCTTGTCTTGAACAGTGCAAGACGGTATATTCCTGAGGTGCAGTGCTGGGAGCTGGGGGGATTTGGCTGGTGCCTTTCTCTGCGTGATTCATGAGTGGCTCTGGGAGCATTCATGCAATCTAGCTGGGTGTGGGGCTCCACATGCTGTTGTGCTGAGTGATCACAACACCTGGAGGGGTTTGCTGCTGGTCACTAGCAAGGCAATGTGAGAGACAGCCCAAGCTGGGGAAAGTTCAGGGGGCACAGTGGTCCCACAGTCCCAGGCTGCACCTTGGGGATCCTTCACAGCCCCCACTCTTCTTAGGATTCAGGTGTTAATATCATATGGTCATGAACTATATGTGAAATCAGTCATGATGCAACCTGGTTACAAACTTGGTAAAGGTGTTAGGTTCACATATTGTTTATATTAAAATAAAACTCATACAACTACCTTTCACACAGTAGTTACTTAGAACTGTTACTGCTAACAACCAGTTCTTACAACTTACCGGTATATAGGGTCTTTCCTCTGTACAGAACCTGTAAAGCATGTTTTGGTGAATTGCCACTGGAGTGGAATGAAGAAGTTCTTCAACAACGCAATAGCAAGTGAATAACGATAGAACAGCATGTCCAACTGAAACTGCATGGTAAGTGTAGATAGGCAGACTGTAATTATCCAAGTGGGAATTTGGCCAGGAGTAATATTGGCTCATGGGAAATGTGCTAGCTGATCTTTAATAACATCAAGTGGTCAGGACCTTAAATGTAAAACTAAACTGAAAGACATTCCATCCCTGCCAAATCCAGCACTAAAGTGGACATTAATTCAATTGGGACTTAGTAATAAGAATGGTAACACCACTTTTTGCAATACCCTGGGGTTTTGTTTTTTCTTGGCAGTCTCTAAATCAAGATTTGATCAGGCCTTATTTGTGAAATCTGACAAGATTACAAGACAAAGTTATATGATTGCTAGCATTAGACTTTCATCAGAAGAACAGAACTTCTGAGAGACAAAGTTTAGGTTCATTCTACATATCCTAGCTAGGATGAACTTCTTAATGTACAAGATTCATAGAAGTTATGCTTGATTTTTCTTTAGAAATCACAGGTACCAGTAGTCAAGCTAGGTAGACTTGAAGAGAGGGTTTGCAAAATTCCCTGTGTTTAGGGAGGGTTTCTTTCTCCCGCAAAAACAAGGAGTCCAGTGGCACCTTAAAGACTAACAGATTTATTTGGGCATAAGCTTTCATGGGTAAAAAACCCACTTCTTCAGATGCATGGAGTGAAAATTGCAGATGCAGGTACTGACACATTCTCTTCTTGTGTCAATATATGCCTGCATCTGTAATTTTCACTCCATGCATCTGAAGAAGCAGGGTTTTTTACCCATGAAAGCTTATGCCCAAATAAGTCTGTTAGTCTTTAAGGTGCCACCAGACTCCTTGTTGTTTTTGTGGATATGGACTAACATGGATACCCCCTGATGTTATTTCTCTCTACAGATCTCATTACTATTCTCTTTCAGGTTTAGCATGTTTCTGGAATGGTCCACACAAAGGTACTTGCTTCCCTTAAGGCTAGTTTGTCAGCCTGTTCTTTTTCTGGTCTGTGCTTTCTTCTGGGGTCTTGCACTTCAGGATGGCTCCATCTTTCTTTGACTCGACAAGAATTGAGAGGTGCATATCACCCCTTGGAAGAGAAGGGGTTTCCAATAATCCTTCTGAATCGTAATTGTCTCCTGAAATTAAAAGTATTAATCGGGGAAGTGAGGGGGAGGTTAAAGAACAGAGATGTTAAACAACTTAAGTCCAGTAACTTCCAAAGAAAAGGAAAAATGGTATTTGATTTTAGGCTCATCTAAAAACAATTGCTAAACCTTTCTAGAATATTTTTTTAAAAGTCAGTTCCTGTAGACCCTGCTGTCTGACCTGCTTGGCAAGTGATGGAGTCCTTAACTAAGAATCACAAACCCTTCAAAGCTCTAGCATCAGCCACCTGGGAGGAAATATGTGCACTACATATTAAAGCTTACAGTAGCTGAGACTCCATCTATTTAATTTAGGAAAAAGAAACATGAAACAAAGCAGCAAGGAGTGGGGTGCAGGTGAGGGAAATAAGAGGGTAGGGAACAGCTTGATGTCTTTGAAGTATCTCTGCACTAAAGTAATTAGTTACACCAGTGTGAAACCAGGCTAATTGAGAGGAGAATTTGGCCCTATCTCCGTTCTCACATTATTTAGGCCTGATTTTCATCTCAGTTACAACAATGCAAATCCAGAGTAACTCGTATGAACGGCCATACTGGGTCAGACCAATGGCCCATCTAGCCCAACATCCTGTCTTCGGACAGTGGCAAATGCCAGATGCTTCAGAAGGAATGAGCAGAACAGTGCAATTATCAAGTGATCGATCTCAGCATCTGGCAGTTAGAGGCTTAGCCATTTTGGCTAATAGCCATTGGTGGACTTATCCTCCATGAACTTACCTAATTCTTTTTTTAACCCAGTTATACTTTTAGCATCCACAACATCTGCTGGCCATAAGTTCCACAGGTTGACTCTGCGATGTGTGAAGTACTTTTCTTTTGTTTGTTTTAAACCTGCTGCCTATTAAGTTAATCAGGTGACCCCTGGTTCTTGTGTTATGGGAAAGGATAAATAACACCTTTTCTCCACACCATTCATGATTTAAAAGACAGTTATCATATTCCCCCCTTACTCATCTCTTTTCCAAGCTGAATGGTCCCAGTCTTTTTAATCTTTCCTTGTATGGAAGCTGTTCCATACCCCTAATCACTTTTGTTGCCCGTCTCTGTACCTTTTCCAATCCTAATATATCTCTTTTTGAGATGGGGCGTACAATGGATTTATATAGTGGCATTGTGATACTTACTGTCTTATTATCTTTCCTAACAGTCCTAACGTTCTCTTAGCTTTTTTGACTGCTCCTGCACCTTGAGCAGATATTTTTCAAGGAATTATCCATAATGACTCCAAGATCTTTCTTGAGTAGTAACAGCTAATTGAGACCCCTTCATTTTGTATGTATAGATGGGATTACATTTTTCAATGTGCATTACTTTGCATTTATCAACACGGAATTGCATCTGCCGTTTTGTTGCCCAGCCACCCAGTTTTGTGAGATCTCTTTGTAACTCTTCACAGTCAGCTTTGGACTTAACTATTTTTGTATCATCTGCAAACATTAGCTCCTCACTGTTTACCCATTTTTCTGATAGTTTATGAATATGTTGAACAGCACAGGTCCCTGTGCAGATCTTTGGGGGACCTCACTATTTACCTCTGTCTACTGTGAAAACTGACCATTTATTCCTACACTTCGTTTCCTATCTTTTAACCAGGTATTGATAAATGAGAGGACCTTTCCTCTTATCCCATGACCGCTTACTTTGCTTAAGCACCTTTGGTGAGGGATTGTCAAAGGCTTTCTGAAAGTCCAAGTACAATTTACTTCAGTGAATACACATTATATAAATGAAATCAGAATTCATCCTTTTTGCCTTCAGTAATAACTCTCACTGTTGCAACCACCACCCTTGTATCTGTCCGTCCTCAGGTTTTCTAAGGTATTTAGAATGTTTTTTCCTAATAAAAACTCTAATCACTAGCTGCTCCTAGCTCAAGTTTTGGAAAGACTGCATTTTGGGGGGTTGGGGGAGAGGACAGAATTTCTTTTAGAAGAGATCTTGCTGTTTCTGAGTGTTGTAGTAGAAAGCCTGGGCCTGGTGCAAGACCTAAGGCCTGAACCAAAGTTGGCAAAAGTTATGCTATGAGCAAGAGTTAGGCCTTGTCATAAAGCAGATGCTTGCCTGCAAGTTCACTGTCCGATATATGAACTTGGCACTGGTATTGCTAACATTGCTAAAACACAATGTGTAAACACATTCCAGCAAGCTAGGACAAGAACACCCCAACCTAGCAGAGGATCAGACAATTTGATAGAAGTGATGAATAGTGATGTTTTGCCTGAAACATGAGGAGAAAAAGTACAAAGACAGGTGCTGAAATGGGATGGTTGGTCTGAAGCACCAGGAGAGAGTTACAAGGGGAGGTAACAAATATGTCATGTTAGGAGGTACATAAGTTGTTTATCCCAGATTGTTTATCTCAATCTGTAAATGGTGGGATGCCTCGCCTTAACCCTTTGTCCGCCCTGGGGAGGATTGGAAAGTCCTGCCACTCACTGAGCTGGGTCCATTGTCATGGGCATACATGTATTAAGTGTACCTGATGCACGTATAGGGCACTAATACCGTGCCTTGTCGGTAGTAAACCGGGCCGAGCACCTTTGCCGCCACTGACCTGAGTCTGGGGTCATCTTGGGCAGTTTGATTGAGGTTTGCTGCCTCAGCTATCTGCACAGAGCTGGTGCAGTACCCAGACAGAACACACACACAGCCAGCAACTGACAAGTGGTGTGAAGAATGCCCATGTCCTGAGAAGAAAATATGGGGATATCTCTTTCTTGGATCATGTTTTATCTGGCCTTTTCTGCTAGGAATCTTATACCATTGTCAAAATATCATCATTAGAATAATTACAGATAAGACTACACTGCCAATTTCAGATCTGGAGCAGATCTTACCAAATGATGGGGATATTCAGATCAATGATACACAGAATAAACGGTGAATCTGAACACTATGTTCAAGAACACAGGGGAAGTGTTGAAAATTTGCAACCTGGACCTGGGACAGGTTCCCCCTAGGGTGCCACCTGGAACTGGGGTACCACTAAGCTCCCCTGACCCACCAACCTGGGATCCCTTTCCAGTGTACTGCTGTGACGAGCTGCCCAGCCCACATACAGGTAGGGACACATCCCGCTGCAGTTACATGCAGATGCTGTGACCAGCCCTGCATAGGGAAGTTCCAGATAGGGAACTTCCCAGCTACTCAGGCACGCACCCCCTCTGGAGTGTAAACCTAAAATTATACCGTCTTGCGCTGCACAGCTTAAGCTCATGAAATTCATCCCCTCCCTCAATATGGAGAAGAATACACAACAGCTTCTGCCCCAAGTTATGACTCCCATACACTGGTTTTAGACACAGCAAAAACAAGTTTATAAACTACAAAAGATAGATTTTAAGTGATTATAAGCAAACAGATCAAAGAAGATTACCTAACAAATAAACAAAAACACAATCCAAGCTTAATATACTACTGGATATGAACAGCAGATCGTCACCCTAAGAGATGATACAAGCAAACTACAGATTCTTAAGGGGCTAGTATAGGAGCAGGATTTTATAATTGTACTATAAGAATTAATGTATAATTTGATTCCATCCTGCCGGACACCCTTTTTGAATAAGCAGAAAGGAATGACCCTCTGGGACTATGGGATCCTGTTTCCCATATGCATTACAAATTAGGCCCTTTTAGTTTTTGTTGTATGGTTTAGTTAGCCCTGGTCTACACTACGTGGTTAGGTCAAATTTAAAATGAATGAGTCTACACAACCAGCCCTGTTCTGTCGACCTAAAGGGCTCTTAAAATCGACTTCTGTATTCCTCCCTGGTGAGGGGAGTAGCACTAAAATTGACCTTGCTGGGTCAAATTTGGGGTAATGCAGACGCAATTCGACGGTATTGGCCTCCGGAAGCTATCCCAGAGTGCTCCAATGTGACTGCTCTGGACAGCACTTTGAACTCCAATGCACTAGTCAGGTACACAGGAAAAGCCCCGGGAAATTTTGAATTTCATTTCCTGTTTGGTCAGCATGGTGAGCTCATCAGCACAGGTGACCATGTAGTCCCCGCACAATCGCAAACAAGCTCCAGCATGGACCAAAAGGGAGACACTGGATCTGATTGCTGTATGGGGAGAAGAATCTGTGCAGGCCGAACTCTGATCAAAAAGAAGACATGCTAATATATATGAATAGTATATATTCATATACTAATATTATACATATTCAAAATTGCACAGGGCATGGTGGAGAGAGGCTACAACAGGGACACACAACAGTGCCACGTGAAAGTCAAGGAGCTCAGGCAAGCTACCAAAAGACAGAGGAGGCAAACGGTCGCTCCGGGTCAGAGCCCCATACACGCTGCTTCTATGATCAGCTGCATGGCATTCTGGGGGGGGCCCTACCACTACCCCACCACTGTTCGTGGACACCTGCAAGGAGGGAGTCTCACGCAACAGGGAGGAGGATTTTGTGGATGAGGAAGAGGAGGAGG
The DNA here is from genome assembly GCF_965140285.1 of Lepidochelys kempii. NCBI lineage: Eukaryota > Metazoa > Chordata > Testudines > Cheloniidae > Lepidochelys > Lepidochelys kempii. The sequence continues at coordinate 161,355,996 of NC_136382.1, forward strand.
AGGAGAATGCGCAGCAGGCAAGCAGTGAATCCGTTCTCCCCGGCAGCCAGGACCTTTTCATCACCCTGGAGCCAATACCCTCCCAAGGTGGGATCCCCGACCCTGAAGCTGGAGAAGGCAGCTCTGGTGAGTGCACATTTGTAACTACAGTACAGGGTTTAAAAGCAATAGTGTTTAATGTTTGATTTGCCCTGAAGAATTGGGATGCATTTGTGGCCAGTACAGCTACTGGAAAAGTCTGTTAACATGTCTGGGGATGGAGCGAGAATCCTCCAGGGACATCTCCATGAAGCTCTCCTGGAGGTACTCTGAAAGCCTTTGCAGAAGGTTTCTGGGGAGGGCTGCCTTATTTCATCCTCCATGGTAGGACACTTTACCATGCCAAGCCAGTAGCAAGTAGTCTGGAATCACTGCAGCACAAAGCATGGCAGCAAATGGTCCTGGGTTTTGGTTGCATTCAAGCAACATTTGGTCTTTACGTTTCAGTGTTAGCCTCAGGAGAATGATATCGTTCATGGTCACCTGGTTGAAATAGGGGAATTTTTGTAAGGGAACATAACCCTGTTCATGCTGGATTGTTTGCACTTGGCTAAAAGGGATCATCTCGGAGAATAGCCACGTGGCAGGAGGAGGGGTGAAGGGATCATGCCAGAGAATAGCCATGCGGTGGTGTGGGGGGAGGTGTGTGCTGCACATCCACCCAAAAACCGCAGCCCCTCCTTTTAAATGTGAAACCCAGCCGGCATTGCTTGCTTTGGGAAAGGATGGTGCTGCAGTTTGAAACCATTCCCACCTGTTATGAAGGCGTAAGAAGCCAACACCACATACCAAAAGGCTTACCATGGCTGCCTGGAAACCGAATTCTGTTGCCCAGCCATTTGTGATGTGTCACCATACCGACAGGCGCTCAATATAAAAGGCAAAATGCGACCTTGTACCTAAAGCACATGTGCTGTCTGCTGTGAATTGCTTGATTCATTGTGAAAGAGTCTCCCTTTTGTTCTCATAAATGTATCATCTTAAATTTTACTCTCCCTTTTTATCTCCCCCCAGGTGCAAATGTTTCTATGCTCCCCCTATCATCTCCGTCCCTGAGGTTATCGCAGATTAGAAGGCGAAAAAAACGCACTCGTGATGACATGTTTTCCGAGCTTTTGCAGTCCTCCCACACTGACAGGGCACAGGTTAATGCATGGAGACATTCAGTGGCAGAGGCCAGGAAAGCATTAAGTGAGCGTGAAGAGCAGAGGCAGGAGGCGATGCTGAGGCTGATGGGGGAGAAAACAGACATGATGAAGCATCTGTTGGAGCTACAGGAAAGCCAACAAGAGCACAGACCCCCGCTGCATCCATTATTTAACCGCCTGTCCTCCTCCCCAAGTTCCATATCCTCCTCACCCAGATGCTCAATCAAGAACGTGGGGCGGGGAGGCTCCGGGTACCCAGCCACTCCACTCCAGAGGATGGCCCAAATAACAGAAGGCTGTCATTCAAACAGTTTTGATTTGTAGTGTGGCTACAATAAGCAATGTGGCCTTGTCCTTCCCTCCTCCCACACCCCACCCCACCAGGGCTACCTTGTCAGGTATCTCATTTTTTTTTTAATTAACAAAGAAAGAATGCATGGTTTCAAGACAATAATTGCTTTTTTTCCTTTGCCAGCTGCGATCAAAAGGGGGAGGGTGTTTGGCTTATAAGGGAATTTAAATCAACAAAGGGGGTGGGTTTGCAGAAAGGAGAAACACACACAACTGTCACACCGTAGCCTGGCCAGTCATGAAACTGGTTTTCAAAGCCTCTCTGATGCACAGTGCGCCTAGCGGTGCTCTTCTAATCGCCCTGGTGTCTGGCTGCTCAAAATCAGCCACCAGGCGATTTGTCTCAATCTCCCACCCCACCATAAACTTCTCCCCCGTACTCTCACAGATATTATGGAGCACTCAGCAAGCAGCAATAACAATGGGAATGTTGGTTGCGTTGAGGTCTAACCTAGTCAGCAAACAGCGCCAGCGAGCTTTTAAACATCCAAAGGCATATTCTACCACCATTCTGCACTTGCTCAGCCTATAGTTGAACTGCTCCTTTCTACTCCTTGCAAACAGGGACCGCTAACAGGGAGTTTGAGAGCGAGTTCTCCAGGTGAAGGAGGAACAAATATGGGACCCTTGGTAAATGGCTGTCTGTAGTGTATGTTTGTGTTTGGGGGTTACTTGCTGTGTGCTGAGCTTGTGTTTGTCTGTCTGGAAACAAGCACTGAGTGGTGAGATCACATCATGATGCATGTCTGGGATGATGAGCAGTGGCTGCAGAACTTTTGCATGAGGAAAGCCACATTCATGGGACTGTGAGGTGAACTCGCTCCAGCCCTGCAGCGTAAGGACATGAGAATGAGAGCTGCCCTGTCATTGGAGAAGCATGTGGCAATTGCACTGTGGAAGCTGGCTACTCCAGACTACTACTGATCGGTCGCTAACCAGTTTGGAGTGGGAAAGTTGACCATTGGACTCATGTTAATGGACATGTGCAGGGCCATTAATTGCATCCTGCTCTGAAAGACCATAACTCTGGGTAACGTGCGTGACAATGTGGATGGCTTTGCACAAATGGGCTTCCCTAACTGCGGAGGGGCACTAGGTGGCATGCACATTCCATTTCTGGCACCAGACCACCTAGCCACTGAGTACATTAATCACAAGGGGTATTTCTCAATGGTTCTCCAGGCGCTTGTGGATCACCATGGAAGTTTCACGGACATTAACGCAGGCTGGTCTGGAAAGGTGCATGACGCAGGCATCTTTCGGAACACTGGCCTCTTTAACAAGCTGCACATACTTTCTTCCCAGACCAGAAGATCACTGTAGGGGAAGTCAAAATGCCCACTGTGATCCTGGAATACCCCGCCTACCCCTTAATGCCATGGCTTATGAAGCCATACACAGGGCAACTTGACAGCAGCAAGGAGCGGTTCAACAACAGGCTGAGCAAGTGCAGAATGACTGTTGAGTGTGCAGTTGGCCATTTAAAAGCCCATTGGCGATGCCTGTATGGGAAGCTGGACCTGGCCCATGACAATATTCCTATGCTTATAGCCGCGTGCTGTACGCTCCGTAATATTTGTGAAGGAAAGGGTGAAAGATTCACTGAGGGCTGGACCACAGAGGCTCAGTGCCTGGAGGCTGAGTTTGAACAGCCAGAGATCAGGGCTATTAGAGGGGCGCAGTGCAGGGCCATAAGGATCAGGGATGCCTTGAGGCAGCAATTTGAGGCTGAAAGCCACTAATATTTGTTGCTATGCTTGGGATTGCAGTGCTTGTAATGCTAGGAGGTGATTGGTTCACATGATGCAAGAAGGGGCCTTAATATAATTGTATTTTGCTTTCACTTAATAGAATAAAGATTGCTTTCAAACCAACACAATTCTTTTATTAAGAGACAACAACCAGAGGAGAGAGTCAAACGACAAAAATACATTAGCAGGGATGGGGAAGGGAAGGTCTCCAGAGGAGGAGGAGGGGTCCCAGGACAGCTAAAGACTTGTATATGTCCAGGGATCATACCCAACCTTCTCCTTTGGAGTACAATGCAGCAGGTGCTGTACTTCAGCAGGGCCAAACTGCAGAGAGACGGGTGTTGAGTGCAGTGGGTAGTGGGAGTCCACAGTGCTGGACTGTGAGGAGGGAAGACTGGAATACTGTGGGTAGAGCCTGGAGCCAGGAGGTTAATAAGAGTGTGTTGGCTGGGTTGGTGGGGGCACATGGGCAAGAATTTTGTGACAGCGGCTGCTGGGGAGGGTGGGTGTGGAGCTGCTCGGTTTGAAGAGTATGTCCACTTGGTGCTCTATAACATTTAAGAGCCACTCCATGGCTTTATTCTGGCGTGCTGCATCTTCCTTTCAGTCCCTCTTTTTGCTGTCCTGCCACTCCTTCAATTCTTGTTTCTCAGGGGCGGAGTGCATCATTACCTCACACAGAAAGTCCTCCTTAGTTCTTCTTGGATGCTTTCTAATTCTGCTCAGCCATTGTGCCACTGATAAGGGAGGCTGGCCTCCCAAGGTCATCTCTGTGAAGTTTAAAAGCATTTTACAGAAGCAGTATTGTTTGCAACACAGACAATGCTGACAGTGTTTTAAAACACAGCCAGTACTCACACACCTGTCACTAACTGGCTGACCCCAGGCAAGCACATATGAGCCACAAGACCCCCAAAATGGTAAGTAGCCACAGGGGCAGGGTGAATCACTCTTCCCGGATCCTGATGTACACTGCGCACGTGGCTCTTGGGGAGAGCCAGCACTGTAGGGGGTGGCTTGATAATCATTCCTGTCCCCACACTTTCCACAGGTTGTGATCATTATGGAAGATATCGCGCTGAGGGTAAGCAGGGAATCAAGGGAGGGTCTTCTCCAAGCCTGCAGTTTCCGCCCTAGCCCCTATGCAGCTCATGCTCCCACCTCCCTGTGATGGCACAGTGGCATGGGAAAGTTACCATTAATGGGGGAAGAAACAAAGCAGCTCTGCCAAGGAACCTGTGGCAGCGGATTGCCCAGTATCTCCATGAGAGTTCCCCGGAAATCTCTGAGGGAGATTCCCTTGAAGTGAGGGAGTCTATCAACAGCCTGTTCCGCCGCACAGAATAGGCATGCGGCGGGAGACAAGCCTGCTTTCTGCAACCATCCTGCCCCCAACAACTTGCTTCAGGAATTCCCAACATCAGATCCACTTACCAGAGGCCTCCTCTCCTGTTTGCTCTTGCTAAGATCCAACTGCTGTGACTGGCTAGGCTTCTCCTGGGTAGAAAAGAGCTCCTGACTGCAAGCATCTCTGGCCTCTGAGACATCCTCTGCCTCTTGGTCCCCCTCCCCCTCTTTGTCCAAGATTTCCTCCTCCTGGCTTGATCCACTCTCGACTGGCACGTGAACCAATGAAGTATCCACAGGGGCCTTCGCAGTGGAGGTGGGGCTGCCACCGAGTATCACATCCACTCTTTGTAGAACCGGCAGCTCGTGGGCGCAGCACCGGAGCGGCGGTTTGTCTCCCGCGCCTTGTGGTAGGTGTTCTACAGCTCCTTCACTTTGACCCTGCACTGCAGTGTGTCCCAGTCATGGCCCCTTTCTGTCATGCGTCGTGAATTCTGTCCATAGGTATCATAATTCCAATGGCTGGAGTGCAGCTGGGACTGCACAGCTTCCTCTCCCCAGATGCCGTTGAGGTTCAGCAGCTCGGCACTGCTCCAAGCGGGGGATCGCCTGATGCGTGGAGCAGGCCTGGCCACCTGGAAAGATGCGCTGAGACCACTGCACGCATCACCGAGCAAACAGAAAGGGGACTTTCAAATTTGCAAAGGTTTCTACGGGGTGGAGATGACGGGTGGTCACCCGAGGGCAGGGCAGTAGAGTTCAAACTGATGACCAGAGAGGTGAGAACAGGCATTGTGGGACACCTCCCGGAGGCCAATCGCAGTGCTGTAATCGCCATGGTGTCTACGCTGGTACTGCAGCGCTGTAGCCCCGGCGCAGAAAGCTGTACGCCTCTCGTCGGGGTGGTTTTTTAGAGCGCTACAGCGGGGCAGTTTCTGAGCACTAAGTGGCTTGGCAGTGTGTACACCGTGGGAGTTACAGCGCTCAAAGCCGCTTTACTGTGCACAAACTTGTCAGTGTCGATGGGGCCTCAGTGTAGCCATCTTCTGAGTGTCCGTCTGTCACATTGTAAACGGTCTAAGGCAGAGCCTGTCTTTATTTTTGACATCTGGTGCAGCTCTCAGCACATTGTGAGCACTAAACAAAGAAAGGTATTCAATAAATCTGAAGAAATCCCAGCTAAGATCTGATTCCACAGTTGCGGTTTTCCTTTTAATGCTTTTCATTACCAGAGTCTCATTTTCATAATATAAACAGTTGGTGCATCTGCTTTTGGTCCTGTTTTGTTGCCTTCAGACAACGTTCGCCTTTTTTTTGGTTAAGAAAAAAAGCCTAGTTTAAAAAGTCTTTGGTGGTTGGGCCATGGGGGTGAGGATTTGCTTACTAGTGTTCTCTGTGGTGTATTGTGCAGTCTCTGAGCACCCAACATTCTCATTCTCTCAGCCCAAACTTGCGTAAAGCCATACTAGCTTTTCCCTACTCAAAGGAGAGACAGGGAATGCTCTTGTCTACAAGTAGAGATATCAAGTAACTCAGTAGTTGCAATTTTCTACACAGCTGACTCTGTAGCATTTGAATTTGTGAGGCTGGATGCAGCACTTCTTGCATAACGGCAGAGATGGGCTTGAATTGAAATGCTCTTGCCACTTAGAAAGGAGAGTGCGTGAGGAGGAAGGATACCACACATCGAAGAACCCAGTAGCACTAAAAGAACAAAAGCCACCGAAAACCCCTTGTAGGGCCTGATTTTCAGAGACAGTTGTGTTGGCACCTGCAAATTGAATAATTAGGTGTCCATTAATATTTGTGCCTGCAGTTCACTGTGGATGCAAAAATGAGGATGAAATTATTTGTAGATGCAAAAGCAACATCGTGATGTTGCAGTGACTGGTGCTACACAAAGATAATAGGTATGTTAGGGAAGGGCAGGCCAGGGTGAGGCCTGGCTGAAAACTGAGCCTTGAGTATTTAAATCTGTTGAAGGTACTTTAGTCCAGTGGTTCTCAAACTTTTGTACTGGTGACCCCTTTCACATAGCAAGCCACTGAGGCATTTTATAAATTAAAAACACATTTTTATATATTTAACACCATTATAAATGCTGGAGGAAAAGCGGGCTTTGGGGTGCAGGCTGACAGCTTGCCCATAATAACCTCGTGACCCCCTGAGGGGTCCCGACCCCCAGTTTGAGAACCCCTGCTTTAGTCCATGCCAGCATTGAATCTTCTGGTTCTGCTGTACTTGCAGTTTGTTGGCAGCCTAACCAAAGCTGGTAGATTGTGGGTACTGAGCAGCTGGCTGATGCAGTCAAAGCTCTCCAACCTGTGGTAGCAACAAAAGTTTGTCACTATTTAACATCTCTGGGCTGAATAGTTACCTAGTACGGATATGGTATCAGTGACCATCACAGTGCAGCTGTGCATTGTTTCATCTGGTGCTTACATTTGTCACTTTGCAGAGGTACTGTGCAGACAACGAACTTTGGCTGTACGGCCAGAGTTACAATATTTTCAGGGTGAGACACACGAAAACAGATTGTGGAAGCAGATAGTAAATGGGGTTTTTTGAAGGGAGGAAGTTGAAGATATCCCAAGGGCAGAGACCAAGAACTCTTCCTTCACACAGAGGCAGAGGTCAGTGGAGGCTCAGGGAGAGTCACAGCAAATTGTGGAAGAGCTGCAGTGGGTCAGGGCAGCACGGAACCAAAGACCTTAACACAGGAAGCTGAGGTGGATTCCCCGAGATCTGTGGGGGTCTGAACTCCCGCCTATTCTGCAGGGCATAAATTGCCTCCCAAAGATGATCTGTTCTCAAGGGAACTTTTTGGAGTTTCCTGTCCCCTGCACGAGTTTTTCTATGTAGAAGAACAACTGGGGCCATGAAGTACAACTACAAGAGATTTTCACTTGAGTTGGTTGGTTGCCAATGGACTTGAGGGAGTTAACCCCTTTGTAAAAGCTAACCTGGATGCTCCACAAACATTTGTTCCGGGATGTAGATATTTGAGGGTTTACCCAAAGAATCAGTTCAATTTTTCATTTCAATTTGAAATTAAATTTTTAATTTTGAAGAAAAATCAAAGCATCTTAAATTATATGAAAATCTACAAAACATTAGCATTTGAAAAGCCATTTTTCATAAAAAAAAATTTCTGATGACAAAAATTTCGACCTGGTCTGTTGATAATACTCTGTCCTCCATCAGCATCTTCTACCTAAGAAGCTCAAAGCACTTTACCAACTTCAATGGGCTCTTTGGAAGGGGGTGTCATTTCAGCTGGCGCCATCTCTAAAAAAACTGTCCCCGGCTGAGATATGGGAACTCTCCTGCTCTCTACTAACACTTCCCCATGTTATGTGATAGGTCATGGAAACAACTTTAAATATTTTCCACAAATGTTTATTTTTTTTCAGCCAGCTTTGCATTGTAATGAACTGGTGGGTGGGTGTGGACATACATGTAAACACTGCTGTCTGGGGTGGAATCAGAACTGCTCAGCCCTGTGTCATTGGCCCTACACTGCTAATAGGTTAAGAGAGATTCTCTTTTACCTCAAGTGATAGGGGCCTGTAGTTTGAAACAGTACATTTGCATGGTGTTGGTCTGATGTTCTGAGTGGGCTGTGGCATCTAGCATAGTGGCAATTGAGTTCTGAGAGGCCATGGATTTGTTATTGTTACAAAGCAGATATGCTGCATGAATATTACTGTACCAATTTCTGATTGGCAGCAAATGAGCAAGGAAAACTTTGCAGGAGAAGCTATGACAAAGCTGGAGTGTGGCTGAGGTAGCCTCAATCTGTTTGCCATGTTTGCTCGTGCACTGGAGTCTGGGACAAATGACTTGAGTCATCAGCAGTGAGCACAGCACACAGAACCTAGCACATCCTCGGTGGCTATGAGAACTAGTTTTTTTTAAGAAGTATAGTCTCAAAAGGCCACAGTCTAGCAGTGGACACTGGGAGGGAAAAATGCAAAAATCTAATGGGTCTTTAAAAAACAATTTAAACTAATCTGAGCTCACACAGTCCTAAAAGTGTGGTTGTTACATGGCATCATTACAGGGTAGAGTTAAAGTTGTTTGTGTGCCTTACTTTGTATTTCCTACCTTCACATGTTTGGATTTCTTTTAAGTTTAACTCTAGCTCTGAATTTGTAGAATGCCTCACATGGCAATAGCATCCCTGTAAAGATTTTTATCCTCACATACACTCAATATTAATTCAAGATGGGATTATTAAGTGAATCTTAAACAGGGTGGAAGACCCCCTGCTTCCATCCCTGTAGAATCTGATCCAGGTTTGACCCAGCTCTTGAAAATTAAATAGAGGGTAGGTACTGACTGAAAGTGATTCATTCATTTTCCTTCCCTAATATTTTCACAGCTGCAGCATGCTTTGCATTCTAAATAGGGAGAGCAGATCAGGTTGGATATATTTGGATCATGCATTGTACTGTTTACCTGTTATACATATTCAATGAATGATTTTGGAACCTGTTTAAACTAAGTTGTAGGGACTAGATCTGTGAGTGCTCTTGGGGGCATGAGAAATGTGCAGAGGGGAGGGGAAAGATTCTTGCAATGTGCCGTGTGAAATACCAAAGAAACAGCCTTCAGGGTTTCTCCTCAGCCCACAAATAGTAAACTTCAGAGGGGGAGAGAGAGAGAGAGCTTGGGAGAGGGCGAGTGAGCAAGCAAAAACCTTAGCAAACACTGAGTTCTGCAGCTGGCAATTTGTAAAGCTCAGAGGATGAATGGGCCTTATCTTAAAGATGGCCAGGATTCCCATACATCTGACCTCAAGAAACCTCCATTGGAGAAGGTTAATGTTTGGCCACACAGCAGCAGGTTTGGAGTTACCAACTTGTCCCCCAACTTTTTCTTTTGCCTCTCTGTCTCCTTGCTGTGCCAAGCAGGCATGCTCTGGGGGCACCCCCAGTGCCTGGACTACGGACCCCCTTTCCAGCCCCCTTTCCACCTGGAGTTCTGCTCTGCCTATGAGACCTTTGGCTGCTGTGACCAGGATAAGGACAACAGCATTGCAGCTAAATACTGGGAGATCATGGATTACATTGATCCCCAGGGCCACCAGCTGTGTGGAGGATATATCAAGGATATCCTGTGTCAGGTAGGGCAGAGGGTTTCAACCTGAAGTTTACAGTATGTTTGTGCATGTGTGCACGCTCATGTGCTATAGGTTTTCATTAAAAGGTGATTTCTCCTTGTCATCCCTTTTACATTTGTGATGCTGTGGGGATGTGTGGATTTGGGGGAGAGGGGACAGTGGGGGTAATGTTACTAGACAATGGTTATTGCATAGTTTGCATTGGGATCAAAGTGTGGCCAGTTACCACAGGGATAGATGTTCTGTAACTGCACGTGACAACATCAGGAACAATAGTTAATAATGAATTACTATTTTTTGATAGCTGTAAGTGCTGATGAAATGAAGGAGGAGTGTATCCCGCTGTTGGGAGGGGGACAATACTAGCCCCTTTGTAACTAAGGGAGGATTAAAAAGATCAATATTTATTTTTCATTCTGCTCATAAATATAGGGTGACTTGGATGGCAGATTATACAGGACATGAAGCACAGTGTTTGCATTCCCAGGTCTCATGACGGATGTGTTTAGATTGTGCTCCTGCCTAGTACACTGCAAACGCTGTGGTTATTAAAGTAGAACAACATTAAGAAACAGCTAGAAGATTCATGCAGCTGAAAGATCCGGAAGCTTCAGCTGTTGCCTTTCCCCTCTACTTTTCTTCCCACTGCCCATCTGGCTCATGGAAGCAGGCAGTTCAGTAGTAAAAGCTGCTCTTGGGTTCCTGTGTGTACAATGATTTGTGGGCAGAAAGGACTTGACTTTTTAACAGGTATGCTAATCATGCTGGTCATGATTTACTGTATGCCAACACAAAGCAGCCAAAAAACATATTTTTGCTTATCACAAAGGTATAAAATTCTTCCAGCTAATCCTTCTTAGCTTTCAAATATTATCCATGTTTACTAAATACTTCCACTTTTATAGTCTCATTGGTAAGAGTCTGGAGTCACCTTGGAGAAACCAGCTTTCAGAAAAACAACAGCAACATTTCATCAGTCACTTACAACCAATAAACTAAGAAAAAATTGAATCTGGCCATGGCAGAGATAATTCACACTAACGTTTAATGACTGAGTGGCCTGTGGAGGATTTCCTGTATGTGACGGTTAGAAAATAAGCACACACGATAATAATAACAATTAAGACTGTTGCATCTTTATACTTTGATCATAAGTCCTGATATGTGTAGCTTAGTGTGAATTCATTGTAATCATATTTCATAGCATATTATAAAAATATTGGTGTATATTTTTAAAAATAATTGTCTCAGTAACTTGAGATCCTAAAATAATGACTTATCTATTAACTCTTTGATGAAAAGTGATTAGTGACTGCTAGTTTTTAATGACCTGCCTCTGCTTCTATTGCTGTTAATGTCAACACACTGGGAACAGGCTAGGCTACTTCCTGAGATTCAACTGTTTATTGGATTAGCACAGTCAGCAAGGTTCTTCTGCATAATGCTTTTTTCCCCTCAAGTGAAGTCAGCCCTAGCTTTTTGATCCAATAAGTAGTAAGGACAGATCATCATTCCACCAAATCAAGGACATATTAATAATTAGTAATGATTGTTAAATGTTAACACATGATGAGTGCTGCACACGATACAAAACAGACTCTGAGACGCTTACAATGTCAGGATCCAATCTTGCACACAGCTAAGTCGATGGAAGAATGCGTCTGCCTCCCCAAGGTGAAGTTCCTACAGCGATGGAAAAAATGTTTGCATCAGTATAGTCTGCATCTACACTACGGGGCTAGAGCAGCACAGCTATGGCACCATAGCTATGCCATTGTATCACTTGTAGTAGAGACATGGCCAAAGCCCTTTCAGTCAGGTGCGTGGAAGCCAATGCATCCATTCTATGCTAGAAATAGTGGAGAACAAACAGGCCTGCTTTGGTAGCAAGTTGGTGTTAAGAGCTGATGTAATGCGCTGCAAAGAGGAAGCTATTTGTAGTGCACAACACCTTTTATTGGTCCTACAAAACCCAGGAGCCATGCTACACGTTCCTGAGTGCCATCTCCTGGCACCTTATCGATATCTGTTTACATATATACAGACAGAGAGCACTCTTGTAAGGAGTGGTTTAAAAAGTATTTTTCTGAACAGCTTTGCCTCTGTCACAACCTAGATCACCTGCATTTCTCTTTATAATTTTAGCTGAAGTGAAAGCAAAAGATCAACTCATCAACTTGTATAAAGTGACATGACTCCACTGACATCACTGGAGCTGCTCCGATTTACACCCGCTGACAGTCTGGGCCATATTTGCTAATTATTTGATTGACTGATTGAAAACACTTAGGGCTAGATTCTCAGAGGCTGTAAAAGGGTAGCTAGTCTGAGATATGCCACCTGAGGATCTGGTCCATACAGTCCATGTGAAGCCCTGGTCAAGACCTGCCCTTGATGTCCTTAAGAAAGAGCACTGAAAAAAGGTATGTGGAGGCTGTGTGGCAGCTGATGCCCCAGGAGGCAATCCCTGGTAGCACACACTAGAATGGCAGCTTCATCATCCTTTGAGAGGATGTAAGGTTTCCCTGTTCAGCTGGCTGGTGCAGGGGAAAGGTGAATAAAACCTTGTTTAGACTAGGATTGAAAGATGTGATATTAGCATGTGCTAGCTAATGTCATAATTGGCATGTTTTAAGGTTTGTATACAGATGAGGCACAGTAACTTGGCATGTGCTAGGAGGAATCCTAAAGGCTCAAAACCAGAATATGACTACAAAGGACACAATATTTATTCTTTTTGTAACTCCCCTCCCAACCCTTAAGCCAGTATCATGATTGAGGTGGGGGCTGACTCATGATTTGTGAATGAGATGTGAGTGTCACAGGGCCTGTCTGTTAATAGCTAATAGAGATTCTCCTTTAGTTCAAGTGGTAAGGGCCTGTGCTTTTTGAAGCAGAAGCATTAGAGTTCTATCCCCACTGTCTCCAGGAAGGTCTGTGTGACATGAGTGAGACAACTGTGATATGCTAAATGGCCCCAGATTTGTCACAATTAATGTAATTGTGTTATGCTCACAATTACAATTTGTTACACTTAGTGAGAAATCAGTCATTTGTCGTGAAGGGAAAATGATAGACAAGTGACATCTGGATATGAGGATCTTCAGCTCTATTAATTAATTGAAATAATAATTCATTCCCTTTCCTCATCCCCCACTGTCCCCTCCTTCCACAGAGATGGGAAATGACTAGTGATTAGTATGAGATTGCTTAATCATGGTGGTTTTACATAGACCCCAAGGAATGCCTTCACCTCAGACATTTAGCCAAAACAATGGCGGTTGTCTGCATTCCTTGCAACACTGACAATGAGTTGGAAATGTGAATAGTTTAGAAACAGCAAAGGCTACTAAGTGAATGGCTGGAAAAGAATGTCCCCTACTTAGAGGGTACACTTTGTTCAATACCTTAAACTGTAGAAGACCTTGCACTACAGTGATAAGGAGTAGAGGCTGGAGGGAGTTCATTAAGATTAGAGGTACTAAGGTTGCTTCTTGCTCCAGTGAGAAATGCATATCTCCCCCACATGCATAGGCGCTGACTCTGTGGGTGCTCTGGGGCTGGAGCACCCATGGGGAAAAATTGGTGGGTGCTCTGCTCCCACCAGCAGCCAACCTCCCCGCCCTGCACCCACACCCCAGCTCATCTCCATCTCCGCCTCCTCCCCTGAGTGCGCCGCATCCCCACTTCTCCCCCTAGCTCCCAGCACTTGCCACCACAAAACAGCTGTTTCGCGCGGGCAAGCGTTGGGAGGGAGGGGGGAGGAGCAGGCAAGCGGTGTGCTTGGGAAAGAGGCAGGGCCGGGGCAGGGATTTGGGGAAGAAGTCCAATAGGGGCAGGGAGGGGGTGTGGCAGGGGTGGAGTCAGGGTGGGGCCGAGGGCAGGGGCATGGAGCACCCACCAGCGCTGGGAAAAGTCAGTGGCTATGCTCACATGTAAGCGCATTTGGATACTATAGCAGTTGCCATAGTTCTTAGCCTCCTGAACACCTCACACAGGTACAGCAGAGTGAACTCCTGAAGCCGATGGAATGACACCAGCGCAAAACCAGGGTGAGAGGAGCATCAGGATTTAACTGATTGTATTTTAGTTTCTATAGAGCTTGCACCAACAAATATACAGGTCAAGTATTAATAGAAACATTATTTCCTGAAGGGTGTAACACAGAAACCCAGCTGGGTGAAAGACTAGTGGAATTTTGCAAGATTGGGTAGGTAAGTGTTAATACCTCCATTATACAGATGGGGAAAATGAGGCACAGAGCTGTGAGCACCCAAATGTTCAAACTTGGTTGCCTAATGTTAGGCACTTAACCTAAATCTTGCACATCTAAAAATCTGATTAAGGCATGCAATCTTTAGGCATGCAAGAGTGAAAATGGTGACCTCAATGATTTGTCTGTGATCACACAGAGAGTCAGTGGGGGATCCTGGAATAGAACCCAAAAGTTTTAAATCCCAGTTCATGCTAAATTTGATCATAATTCAAGGTTATGCACTGACTTAAATGGGACTCCACACATGCTTAAGGCTTTTCTTAAATGCTTTGTTGAATCAAGACCTTAAATATCTCTGAAAAATGCAGTGGAAATATTCTTCCAAGATTGTTTAATTGGGGCTATTTTGTCTTACTAATTATTTGCATGTTACTGACCAATTTGCTTGGATGAAGGCTACTCAGTGCATCAGGAATCTGTATACACAGACAGACATGTAATTAGTTTGTATTTATTTTCATAGGAGTGCTCCCCATATGCTGCACATCTCTATGATGCAGAAAACCCCCAGACACCTCTTAGGAACCTCCCAGGACTTTGCTTTGACTACTGCTCTGAGTTCCATTTCAATTGCCGCTCTGCTATTACACTGCTGACTAATGATAAACACATTCAAGAATGCTGTGAGAGGAACAAAACCCGCTTCTGTAACCTCCTTAACATACAGGACCAAGACTATTGCTACCCCAATGTGCTGAAAAACACAGACCTCAATCGCAACCTGGGGTCAGTAGTGGAGGACCGCAAGGGCTGCCTTCAGCTGTGCCTGACAGAGATTGCTAATGGGCTGAGGAATCCGGTACTGATGCTCCATGCTAATGACAACACCCACCGCATGTTTGTAGCTGAACAGGTGGGGATCATCTGGGTCTACTTGCCTGATGGGAGCCGACTGGAGGAGCCCTTTCTAGATATTAAGAAAATAGTGCTAGCTACCCCATGGATAGGGGATGAGAGGGGTTTCCTAGGGATGGCTTTTCACCCCAAGCACAAACACAACAGAAAATTTTACATCTATTATTCATACATGGACAAGAAGAAAGCGGAGAAGATCCGGATCAGTGAATTCAAAGTTTTAACGTCTGATGTCAACAAAGCTGATCCACGCTCAGAAAGGTAAAGCTTATTCAGAGCCATTTTGACTGTATCAATTTCTCATATGACCACACAGGAACCTGCCCAACTGCAACATCTGGATCTGAATACTGAGCTCATGACCATTCTAAGTTGCGCAGATCCAGGTGTTTGGCTGGGCCCATTAAGGAGATTGCTAAACAGAGACAGAAAGTGTTGTGAGTGCTGGTTCAACGTCACACGGTGAGCCCACACCAGAATGGAAAATAGCACCAAATTCTCCTTCTCTAACCTTTAGACACACTGCCTCCTGTCCGTGCCCTGTGAAATGTAGCAGTACAGTGGCAGCCTCAAACACACCAACTTTTCAAACTGTGACCCCTGTAGAGAATTAACTCCTGCTCTGAAATTGCTTTACAAACAATAATATTAAATAGGCTGTGTTTTTATTGCCCACTGCAAAGGCATTTTATTGCAATGATAACATAAATATCATACACCCATCACAGGGCTAAAGGAACTACAGAAGTTCTTAGTGGCACCAGCTTGGTCTCACCTCTAATAAAAGTTAAACTGCTCAGAACGAGAACATCTTTTCTGGGGAGGCTGATTCTGTCCCTTTCACTCATAGAAAAGGATTTAGTAATAATTTTGTCACTTGTGAGCTTCACAGTCTTGCTGAAAGACAGATATAAAACAAAAACCCAGTGCCTGTTTCTCACAGTGAACATTTAAAAGGCAAGAAACAGTTTTCACCCAGAATAAACTTTGAAATGCATTGGAAGATTTGTGTTTTTGAATGAGCACTGGTATTTTATTTCTGTGCCGGTGGTTGGTGGTCAGGGGTGCAATTAAGGGAGAGCTGGGGGGGACCCAGGGCCCCCCCCCGGGCCCCTGACTGGAGCTGGAAATTTGGCTCAGTCACTTTGGGATGGTCAGGCCAAAGCTGAGTAGTGTTGTGCCTGCTTGGCCCCCCACCTCTGCAGTCCATCTGGTGCCCACGAGCACTGGGCACGCCCAGCTCCTAAGGAGAAGTAGAGCAGGGGGAGTGGAAACTCCCAGTGCCCAGGAGGGTGGGAGGACTGGATCTGGGCTTTTTTGGTGCTTCTTGGGGAAGCAGAGATGCAGCAGGAGGAGGGGATTCGCCTGTGCCCTGCTGGGGATGTTACTCTTCAGCTTGATCACCGCTCTGGGTAAGAGCTCGGACTGAGTGTGGGGTGTGGAGACCACGAAGCTGGGTGTCGGGTAGGGAGCTCAGAGCTGGGTGCAGAGGCGGTGTGGATGGGTTGGACTGGGTACAGGGGGAGAGTGTGGGACAGAGAGCTGGGGCTGAGTGCAGGGGAGGGAGAGCTCTAGGCCCCCTCCTTAGGAAAATTCTGGTTGCGCCCCAGCTGGTGGTGGATTCTGTGCCACAAGGGGCACAGATGGCATCACATTTTTAAGCCCCCACCAGTAGCAGGTTAAAAAAGTCTAATGGTGTTAGGTCACCTGACTGAAACCATTCCATACGGTTAGTGGCTGATAGCTGCAGAGCAGCTCCGGTGAAATAAAGCTGATGGATCTCATTCCTAGTCCCAGTGGCAAGTGTCCATATTACAGAAACCCCCAGCACAATGGGCACTCTGCTTCTAATAAATAATACTAATGAAGTTTTGGCATTTCTATAATGCCTTTCCTAGAGGGAACCCAAAGCAATTTCCAAAGGAAATAAGTTTCCGAAGAACCCTCTGAAGGAAGTACTATTGTCCACATTTTACAGATGGGAAAACTGAGGCACTTGTTAGTGTCCTTGTTGGCAGTGTGAGGAGAGAGGTCAAGGATTGAATGGACACTGGGGACTGAAGTGTCCTTTCACTTCTAGAGGTGGCTCGTCTGTGTTAAGATGAAAGTACAATGGTGGCATAGCATGGGTGCAGCCATGCTGTACGTGTTCTGTGGATCAGCAGAGAACTTCCGCCCCAAGGCCTTGATGTCTGGCCCATTTCCCTGGGCACTAACAGACCCCTGACACCTTCATCATCAAGTGCTAGAAAATGCACCCAACAAAATTAGATTTTAAAAATCCAGTTGTAAATATAGATTTCACAGTTTATTATGGCTGAAAAGTGCCTCTGGACTGTCAAACTTTCTGAGAGCTCTGCCTTTACAGTAAGAAAAGAACAAGATCCACTGAGTTATTTGAATTTACCATTTGCTGAAAGGGCAAGATGAAATCAATGGGAACAATCAGTGCCCACCTGCTGGTTATGCACTTATCATAGACTTAGGGTATGTCTCTACATTTGAGCTGGGAGGTGTCATTTCCAGCTCACGTAGACTTACCCGCATTAGCTCTGCTCAAGCTAGTGCCTGAAAATAGCAATGTGTCCCCAGCCACACAGGCGGCAGCTTGGGTTAGCCATATACCCAGGGCAGGCAGGATTGTACTCGAGATGGCTAGCCCGAGAGGCCACCTGTGCTGCCATGGAGGCAATGCTCCTTTTATGTCCACGCAAGGTGGGAATCACACCTCAAATGTAGACATACCCATAAATGGAGGGATGTGATTATCAATGGACGTGAAAGGTCCTTGCTTAGCCTGGGAACAGTAAGATATCTTGGAAGGATATGTTCTGCAGATAAGGGGTTCCACTTATTGTGCGGACTGAATAGTAACATGTTTCTCTAACCCAACAAGACACTGAATCTTGTCCAGGGGCTACATCTGTGGTTATTTCTCTTTTCTTTCTTTTTAGGAGTCTTTTGGAACTTGAAGAACCAGCTGCAAATCATAACGGGGGGCAGCTCCTCTTTGGCATGGATGGCTATCTATATCTGTTCATCGGGGACGGAGGGAAAGCTGGGGACCCTTTTGGAAAATTTGGGAATGCTCAGAACAAGTAAGCTGGAGGACAGGTTTATGCATCTCTCATGCTAGTGCAATGCATTGGCTTAAAGCATGATGAGACAGAACTTGGACTTTTAACAAAACAAGAGAATGGACTGATCAAGCAGCATTTTTGTTGTACTAGTCATTGTAAACCAGGAACCACATCTAAGGGTTGGTTTTGCTACCACGGTCCATCCATTCTTTTGCCCCTCTGCTGAGACAAGGGTGCTAATGAGTATCATTTATGGCGGTAGTTTTTGTGTTGATTGAAGAATATTGTAATGGGGCTTCCTGGCTGTCACACTGTGGCCACGTGGAACTTCACAGGGAAAGCAAAGAGAGACCTGATATCTCCCTTCGCCAGAAAAACACAGATTCTTTGTGAGCTAAAGAAAAAACTCCATTAGCTGGGTGCAGCAGAGGGCCTATCGCACACAGCCAAGCAGTTCTGATGCCCTTCAGGAGAGGGCAGTGATGCTTGTGTACTCCCTCCACTCCCCTAATCCAGTTCATTACAATATTTATTAGAGCTGGTTGAAATTTTTTAAAATTTTAAATATTTTTTGATGAAAAAAGGGACAAATTTTTCATGAAAATTTTCACAATGTTCCCATTTTCCCACCAACTCTGAGATTAACATTTATGAACCTTGATTTACCTGACAGTCTCCTTAACCTATTGTTCATGCCTTGCCTTACTTTCAGGAGTACATTACTAGGAAAAGTTTTACGGATAGATGTGAATGGAAAAAGTCCAGATGGAAAGCATTATCGCATCCCACCAGATAACCCCTTTGTCTCTGACCCCAAGGCTCTCCCTGAGGTCTATGCATACGGGGTCAGGAATATGTGGCGCTGTGCTGTTGACAGAGGGGACCCAGTCACTCACAAGGGACGAGGAAGAATATTCTGTGGTGATGTTGGACAGAACAGGTTTGAAGAAGTTGACATCATTGTTAAAGGAGGGAACTACGGCTGGAGAGCTAAGGAGGGATTTGAATGTTATGACATAAAGCTTTGCTATAATTCCTCCTTAGGTAAGCCAATAGCTTCTTGTGGGAGCTTTGCTTGAAAAAGCACACCCCATGCAATAAAAACAACAAGGAGTCCGGTGGCACCTTAAAGACTAACAGATTTATATGGGCATAAGCTTTCGTGGGTAAAAACCCACTTCTTCAGATGCATGGAATGAACATTACAGATGCAGGCATTATATACTGACACAGGAAGAGAAGGGAGTTACCTCACAAGTGGAGAACCAGTGTTGATAGGGCCAGTTTGATCAGGGTAGAGGTAGTCCACTCCCAATAATTGATGAGGAGGTGTCAATTCCAGGAGAGGCAAAGCAATATGCTAAGTACACTGTGCAATATGTACTTAGTTAATGACTGTACTGCTGCTTTTCCAGTGAACCTCTGTAATCTGAAGTCATGTACAGGAGGATGGGGAATATGTTCCTGTCTGATAAGAAAACATACAGCTCCCCAGCTTTCCAGTCCAGAGGCACTAAAATACAAAACATCCTGGCATCTCAAGAATTCCGTGTTGTGCATCACATTGCACAAATGGCAAAGGGCCAGTACCCATTGCAGTCAACAGAAGTCTTTCTATGGAGTCCAGTAGGCACTGGATTGGGGCCTAAATGCATTATGGGGAATACTTGCTTTCCTCTGAAACGTCACGTAGTGGCCACTGTTGAAGGCAGGCTACCAGGCTTGGTGAAATGATCTTATAGCAAATCTTATGTGGGAGGCAGTATTGCCTACTGGATAGAGCACTGGAGTGGGCCTCAGAAGACCGGGGTTCTACTCCTGGCTGACTTTGTCTTTGATAAGTCATTTTAACCTTTCTGTGCCTCAGTTTCCCCATCTGTAAAATGGGGATAATGATACTGATCATCTTTGTAAAGTGCTTTGATATCAACTGATGGAAAGCACAATATAAGAGCTGGGTGTAATTATGTTCCTTAAGGATTTTGTTGACACACTCTTAAGTTAATAAAATGTAAATGACTCTGGGAACTAAGCTTGGCGTATGAGCGTAGGTATGCAGTATCTATCTACACACCACATATGTGGTGGTGATTGCCATATGGTGCCATTATTGCAGAATACGCCAGTAGTTTTTAACGAGGTCCAGCACTGTGGCCTAAGGATCAGAAAGTTTACCATGTGCCTGTGTTAGGCTTGGCTGCTAGGCTTCAGATTTTAACTCCTTACATTTTTCTATCTGTGCTGTTCAGCATAAAAAGAAAATCTCAGTCATACTGAAAAAGTGCAGACAGGACTGAAAGTTTTCAGGAGCAGAATGTCAGTCCCCCCCAAAAAGAGCTGGAACCACCTTTCAGGGTGCCAGGCATAAAGGGTGGCAGTAACTTATGTTTCTGGTAATATGTGTGATCCAGCAGAATGATTTTCAGTTGCTGCCCCTACAAGCAGTTGCAATGTATAAATCTATTGAGCTGAGCTGCAACTTCCTACTTCCATATTTTGTCTTTTCAGTAGAAAACTGAATTTTTAATGTTAATCTTTGTTAAAATGCTTGATCCACTTAGCCACAGGTAACGTTTCATGAACTCTCTCTGCAGCATTTACCTGATGTAAAGAATATTGGTCCAGCATAATAATGAAGTTCACTGGCTGAGTCTTGTTAAGCCACATAGGCAGCTCCTTAAAGCCTAGGCCAAATTCTCTGCTGGTGTAAATGGGTGAAACCCCATTGACATGAACCAAGCCACTCCCATGTGCATTAGCCCTTTTGGCCTCCATTGTATACATCAGTATTGTTGACCAGTTGCTCTTTGATCAGCGAGTCCGTGAAAGCTGTTCTGTTTTTTCTTTTGTGTGTATTTAACAGATGACATTCTTCCGATATTTGCCTATGGCCACACTGTGGGGAAGTCCGTCACTGGAGGATACGTGTACCGGGGGTGTGAATCCCCAAACCTGAATGGCCTCTACATTTTTGGTGATTTCATGAGTGGGTGAGGGAGATAAGTTTCCATTCTTTTCTATCCAGCTATCCTTATATTTGTATGGCTTCCATATCTGAGCATTCTGAACCCCTCTGGCCCAGTCAGTGAACGTCCTAGACAGTCAGCGTATTTAGATCAATCGTTTGGTTTGGTCCATTACAGAGACAGCACCTGTAAAGTTCTGAGCTGGATCTGAACTTCACCCAAATTAGAGCTTTCAGGAGTGGGGTTTTAATTCAGGCCCAACAAAAGAAAATTAAACCCAGTTTAAGGATCAGGGTTCCAACTAACCTTTTACTTCCAGTGATGCATGATTTTTGCAGGAATTAACCCTGAGAATGGAAAATTTGAATCCTACAACAAAGGTTTTATTTTTCATCCAGCCGCCTTATGGCTTTGCAGGAAGAGGAGAGGGAAAATAAATGGAAGAAACAAGATATTTCTATTGGTAGCACTAAAGCCTGTGCTTTCCCTGGGCTGATTAGCTCCTATAACAAATTCATCATCTCCTTTGCTGAAGACGAGGCAGGTAATGCATTTCCCTGACCATACTTGTACAGAAAACTGGGTTCTGTGTTTCAGGGCGAATATATGGGGTTTGGCTGCCCTTGGGAAATGTTAGTGAAGACCGACTGACTGCACAGGGGTGATGAAATATCTCAGCATTGCAGTGGGGGTTCACAGATGGTTCAGACAGTTCAGAAATATGCCCAGTCATGAGACCTTGTCAGTTTTTCCCACGTACCCCGGACACACGTGATGCAGAACTCATGACAGCTCATTATAGAGCTCACTAATCACTTGAAATTTGAATCTGGATCTGAACTCGCTCAAAGTTGGGTGGGGTGGTTGGATTCATGCCCATATACATTTTTAAATTTAAACAAGCAAACAAACAATGTAAGAGTATGGGTCATTGCAATGCAATCCTCTTCACTCCAGTTCTTGCAGCCAGCTGAATCTCTTCCTCATCAAGACACCATTCTCATTCACAATGGCAACACTAGGAGTTCTGGTCTGAAGAGACCCTGGTTTGGAAGGGGCGGGGGGGGGGGGGGGAGGAAAATTCCTTTTTCTGTAGCTGGTAGGAATGTCTCAAAGCTTGGTCAAGGATTTAAAATGTCATCATGACTATAACAAAAGTGAAATTACCAGTAGATCCATTGGTCATGCCTTTGGGGCTTCTTGAGTACAAAGACCTCTCCAGTGCATAATGCAAAACTGATCTCAAAGCTTTAGATAGCAGGCAGCTGTGCTCTGGCAGAATTTGGAAGAAGAGGGGGAAGCCCTCCATAATAGCTTATGGTTCAGCAGAATATGGATATCGTCCTGTGCTTGTAATGGAAAAGATCCTGGATGATCTCAGACCGGGGAATAGTAGGTTCTTACACATTTGGCTTCCATGTCTAGAAAATGAAAAATAAGGCAGGAGACACAGACCTGGGGAATACAGAAGTGTTGTTTTAGTGTAAAACACTGACAGGCTTTAGCCTCTGTTCTAGTAATAAGTGGCAGGGATGGATGTTAAACTGCGGTATCAACTCTTCCTCTAAAAATTGTCACAGTGCTGTAATGTAATTTGAACTGCAATAATAGTTTCGCTTGGTATTTGCTCAAATTACAATAACCTCCCTAGATATTATACTGATGCTAATGAAAAATATGAATTCTAGGGATAGTAGTCAATTTCTCCAAATATGAACCTGAACAGCCCAGTAACAAGAGACTTTTGTCCCAAATGATTAGCCATTCTAGAGCCTGTTTGATTTTTTTGGTAGTTTATAAGTCAGCTAAATATTTTGTTTTTGTGTGCGTTTCCTCTATTTATAAGTGCTGGCTGCTTTACTGGATAAAAACAAGCCTTTTAGAAAGTACACTTATAAGATATACCCAATAAAATAATCTTTTGGGGTGTCCTCCACAGGGGGACACAATGGCCCTGATGCTGCATCGTGATTGGCACAGGACTGCTATTCCTGAAGTCAGTGGGTCTGTGTGTGGGCATTGCAATCTGCCCACATGGATCACACTGTGAGACCAGGCCCAAGGTGTGAAGAAAGATTTTGAATGAAACAAATAGGAGTGTGTCTTCCTTTCCAATTATGTGATGTAATGGAGGGGCAAGAGAAGGGGGGAAATGGTAGTGCACCTGCAATTATTCTGTGCATTTGCATCTGAAACAGCTTATATTTTTTTCTCTCTGTTTGTTTAGGGGAGCTTTATTTTATGGCTACTTCTTATCCCAGTGCCTATGCACCCCATGGAGCTATCTACAAATTTGTTGATCCTGCAAGGTTAGCATTAAGATCTGGTTTTCCCTTGCATGCTGCTTTATAATCAACACAGATTATCTAGTTGGCTCAATAGATGTGGAATATATATCAGTAATCTACCCATCTATGTTTTGATCTCAGTTACCCTATTGTACATCTTGAACAACGCCACTGGCTGAGGGAAGTTAATTCTAGAATTAGACTGACATTTGTATTCATTTACATTACTTCAGACTTAGGCTGGTACAACTGAGAATAGAATCTGGTCCAAAATCTGTTAAAAGTTTGGGGACAATAAGGTTAAAAACTATTGACTTTTTTACAAGTCAAAGATACAACACAAACTTGTTTTAATAGTACAAAGTAATAATCAGTACCCTTCAGGTTCACAACGGAGATAGCCTTTTTCTGTCTATACGTCAGCCAAGGACCCTATAAAACAAACATCAATTAATTTTGTAATGCCAAAAAGGCCTTTCACCAAAAATTCTCTCTTACCTCACATAACTTTAACCTGGCTGGCATGTTCCTCTCATCACAAAGGAGTTAGTGACCTACGAAGTATTAAAACATGGTAAATGGCTGACGATACATGACACGAGGGGGGGGATCAGTAATGGGTTACAGTGCTTTTACCTCTAGGCCACTAGTTCAAATCTAACCTGCATAAGGCTACTGTCTCACTAGTGAGTTATGTGAAATTAGTGTTCTCTAGGAAATTCCTCAGGCCCCTAGCTTTTGTTCACATCACAGTTAATGCAGACTGGCCCCATTGTTGTCAGTCAGCCTCAGCAAACAAGCCAAGAACTGAATGGGCCATGCATGGGGAGCTTGATCGCCACGCCTCCTGCTGCATCGGTTCTGTGCTTAAAGGATTTAAGTGTTTAGCGTAGTCATGCCAACATTGTTCACTACTTCATAGTGTCTTGGAGCACAGGCGGATAAATGCCCGCTTTGGGGAGGTTAGCCTGCTGGCCCTGCCCCCTTCTGCCCAAGGCCCTGCCCCCTGGAGCCCTGAACCCCTCTCCATAAAAAGGAGAAGCCCTAAGCAGCCTGTAGCAAAGCAATGACTCACCAGTGCAGTGCCTCCTGATGGTCATCTTAGGAATTAGCTCTCCAGCATATGGAGCACCCTCTGCAGGCTGGTATCTCGCCTGCTGCTGGCTCCATGTCCCTCCCAGACCCCAGTGCCCTTTACGCTGGGGTTCTACCCCAGTAGTACCCCTATGCTCTGGGTCTCCCCTCCCAGGGGAACCCCCAACCCTCTAAACCCACCTTGCCTCAGTGGCTACCACCAGTCATCATCTAGCCCCCGCTCACTGGGGCAGACTGCAGTGTAATGGCCCCTCATCATTAGTAAGGGGTTAGGACCTGCTGCCTTTGCCTATCTCTGGGCTACCCCAGTACCTTTTTGGGCCTTTACCAAGGCCTGTAGCCTAGGGGTTTACCAGGCTGGAGCACCTCAGCTCCCTTTGTCCTTCCCCAGCACTGCTCCAGCTCTAGATATCTTGTTCCCAGGCAGCTAGCCCTTCCCCCTCCAAGGCTAGAGTGAGACTCCTCCAGCTTCTGGCCCACAGCCCTCTTATCAGGGCCAGCTGGGCCCTAACTGAGATGGCCACACCTGTGGTCAGCTACACAGTCAGCTTCCCCCAGCTGTTCTTAATCCCTTTCCCTGCTACAGCCCTCTCCAGGGCTGCTTTTAACCCCTTCAGGGCCAGAGCAGGGTAATTACCCTGCTACAGGCCCCCACAACTGGAGGAGCCCTGGCCTGCCTGCCCCAGCCACATTGGGCTGAGCCTCTGCTGCCAGCCCCCCAGAGCACCAAGCCAAACCGCTGGCCCATTGCCCCTGAAGGCCCTTCCCCGCCTGAGCCGCTGGCCCCCACCACCAGTGCCAGGCTGTCGGCCCCCTGAGCACCAGGCTGGTCCAGTGCTGGGTTGGCCCCCTCGAGCACTAGCCCCTCCTGCCCCTGAAGGCTCTCCCTCAGATGAGCCACTGGCTGCCAGTGCTGAGCCACCAGCTCCCCAAGCCTCCAGCCTATCCCCACTCTGAAGCTGCCGGCCCCCTGAGCGCCATCTCCTCCCCCCACTGGCCCCAGAGTGCCTGGCTGAGCCTCCTCACTCCACCAGCCGCTAGCTCTCTCCGCCCCGAGGAGGAAGGATGCAACGATCAGCAGGGACCTGGGGGTGTGTGTGTAGTGGAGGAGACGGTGGGGTTCTTGGGGATGGGGTGGGGCAACCGCAGCCCAGGTGTCTGCCAGTGGATTGGTGGCAGTGCCAGGGAAGTGCCCATGTCTTGGAGTTTAAGGTCAGAAGGATCATCTAGATCATCTAGTCCAGAAACTTTTTTTTTGCTGGGCTCCCCTTTGAAAACATTTCAGGCTGTAACAACCCCCTCACAAAAAAGCGATGACCCCCGCCTCATAGCATACCCTTACTTCTGCGCTGCTGCTGGCGGTGCCTTCAGAGCTGGGCTCTCCGCCCGCGACCCCCCTACAATAGCCTTGTAACCTCCTTTTGGGTTGGGACCCTCAGTTTGAGAAGCACTAATCTAATCTGACCCCCTGCATATCACAGGCCATTAAATTTCACCCAATGCCCCTATGTTGAGCCCAATGACTTCAGTTAAACTAAAGCATGTTACTCGTGAGGAGACTCAACTGTTGTGTGCCACAGGCAGAGACCAGGAGACACCCAGGTGCCACCAATGCCTGACTGATGAGGTGAACCATATCCAGGCAAGTCATGACCCATACTGCAGAGAAAGGTGAAAAAACCCAATTAAACTAATTTAAATTGAAAACAGATTAAAAATGCTTTGTAGTCTCTAAGTCTCCTGTGAATTCCAATGTTATGAACTTAGGTTAATGGGGTTTAGCAGGGTCAGCTATGAATCAGTTCTCCCGGGTGGGTCTATTAGGCTACATTTTGATAATCTTAGGAGGCTGTTGAAAAGCAGTGATATGCTGGCACTTTCCTGAATTGTTGCCATCTATGACTTAGCAAATGTACTGTAGGGATTTCTTCTGGATTTGCACACAAGGAAAGCTGGCTTGCAAGAGTCTACTGCATGTGTTCTGAGGTTCTACTGTGTAAATGGAGAAACCCAGCGTTACCTTTTCCAAGAAGCCTGAAGAGAGTTTCCAGGTGGCCAGCTTCCTGCAAGGACGCAGCTCACTAATGAACAGCATTACTTCACAGGAGGACTTGCTGCTTGCTCTACAAGTTTTCCTGAAATGAACCAATTTTCTTTGCTGAGTTTCAGAAGTTTCTCCCCTCACCTGCCTTCTAGAGCATGACTGTGTGTTTAATCTTTCCCTTGGTCCTTTGCATGGGCGGTGAACTGCTAGCTGGGGGATGCTAGGCCCCAACCCTGCTCCTTCCACCTGAGGCCCCAGCCCTTCCGCACACACCCCCTGCCAGAGCCCCACAGCCGCTAGCCCCAAGCCAGAGGCTAGCTCCCTGGAGCGCTGGGAGGGAGGAGTGGCACGGCACAGCCCCCACCTCCCCAGCCCCGGGGGGAGGGGCGGCGTGGCCCCGGCCCCAGGAGCGTGGGCAGAATGGAACAGCCTCCTCAGCCCTGAAGCACCAGGAGGGCGGATGGCGTGGCCTGAGCCACCCCACAAGGAGACTGGAGCTGCAGCAAGTGGGAAGGAAGGGGGGCTGGGGCAGAGTGTGGGCAGGGCCACACCTGGCTGTTTGAGGAGGTACAGCCTCCCCCAGCCTATAATACCCACCGCCCATAGTCCTTTGGAGATTTATTTTTTTTCTTTCTTTCTGCACCTCATCTGGGGTCCCTGCTAACTAGGTCTCATTGCTTGTCTGTTTGATTAAGCATCTAACTTTAGTAAGGGCCTGATTTTCAGGAGTGCTCAGCATCCACAGTTCCAATGAAAGCTGAGGTTGCTCCAGAAAATCAGGGCCTTAGGGCTTCACACACTCTGGCATCTCAACAGATAGGGGCAGCGAGTGAGTTGGGTAGCAGTCTAGCTCTCTCAGTTGTCACAATCATAGCTCTTCCATCCTGATTTTTCTTTCATTGCAATTTAATTTAGTTTTGTTTTATTCTACTTTTCTCTGTTGAAGGTGACCAGATGTGAGGAGCTTGGCACCTTGGTGATATTACAGAGTGAGGTAGCTAGCAAAGAAAAGAGAATTTTATGTAGCACCTTTCACAATAGTCTCCCCAAAATATTACTCCACAATAATAAAATGTGAACATTTTTCAGTGAGAAAAGGCACACTTTTTTTGTGAAAAGTGTTCCTAATTTCTGACCCTCTCTAATTGCAAATGGTCTGGTTTCTCCTGAGGGCACATGACCTAATAAGGAGGATTGATGTGTGATCTCTGTCTCTCGAAAAAGTAAACTTCCTGATCATTTCCTAGATAGTCACATGTGCCTTTTTATCTTTTAAATCTGTTTTCAAGGAGAGCGCCACCTGGGAAGTGTAAACACAAGCCTATTCCAGTGAAAACAAAGAGTAAGCGTATCCCATTTGCTCCTCTGGCAAGTAAGTCCTTAGGTTTTCATTTTATTGTGTGGAATCTCAGAGCTGTCAGGTTGAAATGTACAGCATTCATTAAAGCGAAAGTACTATGCAACAGCTGTTGTCGTACAATAAGTATGTTAATTCATGTTTCTGTTGCATATTAAACATGCTGCTTCTACTTAGTCTCCTCAGAGGAGTTTGGAAGTGGTGAAAGTTTTTTAGTCTTCACTACAGCAACAGAATGAGCAGAAAACACGAGAGGACAGATGGTGTTGTGGTAAGGCACTAGATTGGGACACTCAGGGGACCTAGGTGCAATTTTGGGCTCTGCCACAGACTCCCAGTGTAGCCAAAGTCACTGTGGACTACATTCACAAAAGTATTTAGGTGCCTACCCCCCTGACTTAGGTACCTATGTTCAGGTTTTTGGCACCAGTGTGATTCTCAAGACTTCTGCTTGGCTGCTGCCAAACCCTGTAGGTGCCTAAACTCACTCGGTGGCTAGGTTTTTGTTGTAAAAGTTTCTTGGGCACCTAAATTTCTGCCTCTAGGCATGCACACTGCTGCCTCCCTCTAGATCTATCTCCCACCTAGGCCCCCGAGTGATTCATGAGCCAGGGGAAGACAGGTGCTCCTCCACCTAAATTACTTGAAGTGCCTAAGCTGGTAGACATGCTCATGGGCCACCTAATTCCATAAAAAAGACCCAGGGAAGGGAAGAGGAGGAGGTCCACTTCCCCCACAATTTTTAGCCCACTGGTTAGTGCACTGCCCTTTAATGAGCGAGATGCCTGGTTCACCTCTCATGGGAGTGGCTTAACCACTGAGCTATGGGCGGCTGTGGGTCTCCCCCAGTCTCTTCTGTTGAAGCTGTTCCACTGTGGAATCCCTTTTCCTCCTCATGTGGAGGGGGGAACTTGAACTAGGGGTCTCCCACATCCCAGGCAATTACCCTAACCACTGGGCTAAAAGTTATGTATTCACAACACCTAACTCTCTTTGTGACTCTAACCCTTAATCTCTCGGCACTTCAGTTTCCCCAGCTGTAAAACTGGGATAATAATACTTCAGTTCCCCTGCCCTTTGCCTGTGGTCCATATTTAGATTGTAATGTCTATGACTCAGGGATTGCCTCTCATTATGTAGGTTGAACAGTACCCTGCACCATGAGGCCCCACTTGGGCTTGTAGATACAACTGTAAGATAAATAATTAATACTAATCATAATAACGACCTGTCAACAAACTGGAGCTGCCAAAGAGAAACTTTATCTACCCTTTTATTAAAATCTGCTTGCAAATTCCATCTTACTCTTTATGTATTTTGGCCTTTTTCTGAACAAATGTTCCATCATCTTTTTTCATTCTAAGAGAAAACAAACTTATTCTTAAAAACCCTACAAGAAGCAGCCAGGGTTCATATTTAATGGAGGAAGCAGATTCAAAATGAGAAAAAAGTGAGGCAGTGTTCAAGCATCACAGTTTTTAATCTCTTTTGACAGGCAAATATGTTGTCTGCCTGCCTGCCTGCTTGTCAGTCTGCTAAGGCTCTTTTTCAGGGATATGTCTGAGTTAGTGTTTTGCCTTAAACCAGGAATGCTGAAGCATTTTAATTATTTTTCACAGAGACTGTCCTTGAACTGCTTAATGAACCCCCAACAACCAAGCCTCCCAACACATCCTCCATCTCCACTGGAGCCACCACAACAACTTCCAAAAAAGCCAAGAAGCCAGCTTCCCCAAAAAGCTCCACCAAGCTGTCAGCAGCAAAGCCAACTGTGTCTGGCAAAAAGAGGCAGGCCAAAGGATCCAAGACTAAACTAGATCCAGCAGAAGAGAAGACAAAGGTTCCAAAGGTATCCAAAGCATCACGTGTGACATCTTCGCCAGACAGGAAAGGTTCCCAGCTAACCAGAGCCAAGAAGAAACTTCTCCCCAAGAAAACAACAGCAGCGAACGAGAAAAAACAGAAGAAAAAAGGAGTCAGATCAAGGAGTTCCCTCTGAACACAAATGAACTCCCAATGGGCCAAAAAGAAAGCAAGTGATTGAGAAAAAGAAGACCAGTTTGTGGCGTGAACTGGAGGTTTCCAACATGGACCTTATTAGAAGAATCAGACCTGTGTGCAGTTTTTGTGCCTATAACATGTTCATAAGATTATGTGGGGGAAAATTCAGTCTTGGTGAATGTGTGTTACTTCATGAGTTTAGCATGAGTGGACCTATATGTCCTATTATGACTTTAACTGCAGCAAGGTTTTCCCATCCTCACAAGTTTCCCATTCTTTGCAAATCTTGCTTTGAAGGCTATTTTCTGACATTAGCAGTTATACAAAAACCTCCACTGACTTCAGTGACAGTCCCACAGGTGCAGTGAGGGTAGGAATTGGTTTTCAGGCATTTGGATTTTTAACCTTCAAGGGGTGTAGCCAGAATAAGGATTGTAGGATTAGACAGCAGGTGTCTATCGGTGGGCTTAACTGGTTATGAGGGGGTTCATATTTTAATCACGGTATATGGAATAAATACATTGAAGCTGCCTGATTTTTTTTGGTCAGTATTTTATCATCCTTTGCCACTGAATTTCTTATCTGTCAAAATATATTTTTAAAAGAATCACCTTCTATTAAATACTCCAAAAGAAAATCTGAATGTGTGTTTATTTTAGGCAGCTGTCTACTTAGACATATTTGTTATTATGTGCCTAATTTTCAAAGTTGCTGAGTACCTGGAGGTCCCACTGATTTCCAGGGGGGCTGGAGTTGCTCAGCACAGCTGAAAGTCAGGCCAGTCATGGCTGGGCAATTGCTTTGAACAAAAATTCAAGCTGATCCAAACCACCCAATTGAAGCAAACTGAACACCAAACACTGTGAAAAGAGTTTGGCAGACATCTATCATGGCAACTTACACTCCCCAAATCACATAAACTGAGGGCCAAATCCTGACCCCTTTCACCAGATGCAGAGGGACAATACTGCTCCTCTCTCCGCTGTCAGTGAGTCTGTTCCCTGGAGTTCCCCTGCACCTAGTTTGGTTACTGCTGGTAACTCTGAGGTTGGATATTGTTTCTTAGGTAGGGTAACCAGAGAGCTAGCGTGGAATGCTAATCGGAACGGGGGTGGGGGTAATAGGGGCCTATATAAGAAAAAGACCCAAAAATCGGGACTGTCTCTATAAAATCAAATTTATTTGAGCATAAGCTTTCATGAACTACAGCTCACTTCATCGGCTGTAGCTCACGAAAGCTTATGCTCAGATAAATTGGTTAGTCTCTAAGGTGCCACAAGTACTCCTGTTCTTTTTGCGGACACAGACTAACAGGGCTGCTACTCTGAAATCTATAAAATCGGGACATCTGGTCACCCAATCCTTATGCAAAACATCATGCAATGAGATAATTTAAAGCTGGGTGCTGTAGAAGCAGCAGCTGTTTTCTATAAACAGAAAGAACCACGAAAAGCCTCATTAAAACTTAGACTGGTTAAAAACCCAATGAACAAAAGTATCTAGCGGATTTCATGAAGCGGGCCTAGGACCTGGGAATCTGAACATCGTTACAGTACTGTGGGGGTGGGGTCTAGTTGAGCTGTGATTACAAAGCCAGACAGGTTCAGTACTGTGACGATGGGGCGTATGCCCCACACTGGCCAACAACCAGGAGAGTTAGACCGACCCGAGCCGGGCCGGCGTGTTCTCCGCTCCCCGGGCAGGGCAGTGCCTGCTCTCGGCCGGCAAAGCCAAGGCTTGGGGAGCTCGGCGTGCCTCCCCACGGCTTTGCTCTCCTGCCCGCAGCCCAGCCCGGCTCCTGGCACGGCTCCCCGCGGGGGGGAGCCCGGGGACGGGACGGGTGCGGCAGCGCCAGCCCCCAGCCCTGCCTCCGCGAGCAGGGAGCGGGGCCGGGGCCCCAGCGGGCAAGTCAGGGGCCCCACGCCCGGCAGAACAGCGCTGGGGCCTCCCCCCGGGCCACACACACACACGTGCCAAGGGCCGGAGTCGCGGGTTCCGGGGTGGCACCGGCGCGCCGCGGCTTTGTCCTGCAGCGTCAGCTGCCGGTAGCGCAGGAGAAGAGCAGCGGCTGCAGCGTCCCGTGTCTCTCCCCCTGCACTCCGCCCGGCCCGGCGTGGGGCCTCCCAGCCTCACCCCAGTGCGGTGCTGCCGGGGGAGCAAACAGGGGCTGGAGGCCCTAACAATCTCCACGTGCCGCGGGCAGAGACTGGGGCTCTGCGTCTCCCGGCTCGGTGCCTCCGTCCCTGCCTCTGAGCCAGCCCCGGGGCTCTGCAAGGGGCGGGAGCGCCGCAGCCCCCACGCTGAGCGCCTGCAACACAGCAGGGCGGCTGGAGCTGCCCCCTCCTCTTGCTGCCCTAAAATGATTTTATTTAGCAGGTTCTCACGAGCAAAATAAACCTGAGGCCCCAGCGAGGATCGAACTCGCGACCCCTGGTTTACAAGACCAGTGCTCTAACCACTGAGCTATGGAGCCACCTATCATTTCTGTTAATCTAAATACTTGGTACTGTACTGCATCTTTGTCTCTAGTGTGATTTAATAAGCTATTACTGGTTTTAGAGTAACAGCCGTGTTAGTCTGTATTTGCAAAAAGAAAAGGCATACTTGTGGCACCTTAGAGACTAACCAATTTATTTGAGCGTAAGCTTTCATGAGCTACAGTGAGCTGTAGCTCATGAAAGCTTACGCTCAAATAAATTGGTTAGTCTCTAAGGTGCCACAAGTACTCCTATTCTTTAAGCTATTACTGTCTACCTGGGCCGTATTGAATCTGAATTAACCTCTTTTCTACTGCATCTGGGAAACTCCCCTGGTTCAGTAGCAGATTTTTTTACTATTATTTTTTAAAATCACTTATATATAATGAAAACTCTTTTGTTGTCAGAGCTGAGTTAAAAACTCCCCAGGTCCTAACCTTCCCAAACTTTGATGTGGGGAGAACCTGGAGCCACCTTTTGTTGCAGTAAATAGACTAATTTAAATGTCAGCAATAATATGGCCATTGATAGTAACTGAATAAAAATGAAGATAAGTGTTCAAGTATCTACATATTTACATTACACTCAATATGTTTATATCAGGCTCAGCCTATTCCAAGTATGTAATTATGCACATGATCATCAGGTGTGGTCTACAGTACACTCCAGACAGTATAATGGACAAAACACTCCTGTTTAGGAATTTCCTGCCGCTGACATAGGTAAAAAGTGTGCTAATGCATTATTTTCAGTAGATGAGCAGACTGAAGGACTCAAATCCACCAAACACTAACACTGTGACCATTTATGTGAAACAGTGCCATCCCCACAGAAATAAGACTTGAAATAGAAATCTAGCACAAAACAATATTTAACAGGCAGCCCCAGAAAGGGTTACCCTGAGTTTGCAGTGTTGTTGTAGCAGTGTTGGTCCTAGGATATTAGAGAGACAGGGTGGCTGAGATTATCTCTCTTATTGGATCAACTTCTGTTGGTTCAAGCTTTTGAGCTCCATAGGGCTCTTCTTCAGGTCTGGGGAAGGTACTAAGAGTGTCACAGCTAAATACAAGGTGGAACAGATTCTTTAGCATAAGTGGTTAGAACATATTCTAAGGGACCATTCAAGGTGAAGTGGCCTGTTAACATGCCGGCAGTCATAGGACAAAAAAAGGAAGCTAGTGGGTTACAGATTACAGTAGTAAGCTATTAAAAATCATGGTCTTAATAAAGGCGCTGTTCAGTTATGTTGCTTGGGAAAAGGGCTAAGATAAACAGCAGAAAGTCACTCTTATATCATGAATGTAGGTCCAGGGACTATATCAATATGACTGGTAAAACTTTTCCTCACAGACAAGCCCCTAGTAGCTACATTATGTGTAAAGCCATAGCACCAAGATATATCATGAATAGACCCAGAGAATGCTTTTTAGGCGATAAAAAGAAACTTGGCTATCTTCTGTCTAAACTGTGTGTATATGTATAAAAAAAGCAGTTATCTATTGGTCACTAGACACAGATGTTTGTGATATTTTCAGACCATCACGTGCACCCCCTTCCCATTCATTTTTGGCACATGCCAATCTGCATGGGTGCTAGTTGCCCCTAGCATGGGTTTACATGGCTTACTATCTAGCCCTCAGTGTGATATAGAGGTTACTGGAAGCCACTAGGTGGAACCTAAATACTGTATTAAAGAAGGGGGGAAAGCAGCATTAGCAGATTCAGAAGGCTAAAGAGAGTGAATTTCACACATTTTAAAAAAATCAGTATAACAATTTAGTTTTTAAAATCTATTAGCCAGACAAGAAAAGACCAAACTCTAGATACACTATATAAAATCAGTGGTGACTTACTGGAGGATTAAACATGTTTTATGTACTAAACCCTGCAGTGCTTTCTTTAGCATTATTTCTTTTCAGGTGTTCAGTGAGATAGTGCTGATAAAAGTGAGGGATTAATAGCACCTGGCTAGAGACAGGACCAGTTCAAAGCTCCTGTATGTAACCTGCCAGCACAATACACGTTTAATATATATGGTATCATTCTTCATGCAGAGGGTCAGCTCACAGTAACCTTTTACAAGAGAGTCTGTTGCAAGATAAAGAAATATAATGAAGGTTTTGTGGTGGCATTTGGAGAGGGACATGAAACTGTGAGCGGGAGAGTGTTATTCCTTTCTATGTGCTGCATCATGACTCTACTCCCTCTTCCTGGAGAGAG
The DNA here is from genome assembly GCF_965140285.1 of Lepidochelys kempii. Taxonomy (NCBI): domain Eukaryota; kingdom Metazoa; phylum Chordata; order Testudines; family Cheloniidae; genus Lepidochelys; species Lepidochelys kempii. Next base: position 161,390,416 of record NC_136382.1, read on the forward strand.
TCACAGCAGAGGGCAAGATCTGAGGAGCAAATCTTCAGACAAAGCCTCAAGCTAGAAAATGTGTTATCTAATACAAAGTCAAACACGATTTTGCCTTTAATGTGGACAAAGGCTGTTTAAACGTATTAACTCATCCTGGTTAACCGCTGGATTCCCCAAATGTCCTTCTCCATACTAAGGGCAAAACTTGTGATTTAATCTGGAATTACTTTGAATTTACACCAGTCTAATTGAGATCAGAGTCTGGCTCTTAGAATTCACATTCCATATGATCTTTCTGCATTGCTGTGAATTCAAATGTTAGCATAAGAAGTAAACCGCTGAAATGTCTCTTCAGGTAACTAGGCTTTAAACTATCCCTGAAATATCTATTACATGTTAAAAGAGTTCCAAACTTCTTTGCAAGACTAATTATCCTGCTACTTGTCAAATTGTGTTGTTTTGTAAGATCACCCTCTGGTCACGCACATCCAGCTACCTGCTTTGGATGGCAGTAATCTGAAATAAATACCAGTGACGCCTCCCTTTACAAATGTGGCATGCCTCATAACAGGTTGTCATGTCTTGTCCAGCTTTGTCCTCTTCATGTAGACATCACTGTGCCACAGGACAACCTTATGCACCAGTGATAAGCTCAGCATAAATACAGATCAGCGAAACAGGCCCACTTGCTTTTCCTTGGCAGCCTATATGTGAAAGGACTACGCACAACAGCTGTCTTTTCACAGTCCCACCGGCTTTTTGTTTGAAGGATCTAGTATTGTTGACTAAAAAACAAATGAGCAGCCCTTCCCAACCCCTAAAATTCTGTAGTAACCTAATAATTCACAACCAAATGTCAGTGAGTTTCATTTATTAATTTCAGTGGTTGAGGAGGGCTAATGGGGTACTTGGTCCTATACAAACACAGAGCCTGATTCAAAACCCATCAAAGTCAGTGGAACTTTTTCCACTGACTTCAGTGGGGCTTGGATCAGGCCCATGAGGCTAGTAGGCCAGGTCCAGAGTCTCCCCCATACCTACTGAAGTTATGGTTTTGGTTCTGACTTCTACCCTGGGTATGAGCATTTATATTCTCATTTGGCCAAATCGTGAGGTCCTTACTCAATTTCTACTCACTGTCCTCAGGCCACGCTGCCATTGACTTCAGAGGGAGTTGGCGAAATGAGGTGCCTCAGGACTTGGCCCTTTGTTCTGTGTTTTCAGATGTGCACTTTTTTTTTAAAAAAAGTATTGTTCTTTCAGTTACAGACATGAACCATTTGGCCATTATACACAGAAGGACAAAACAAGGTGTAAGATACAGCCAGATAAGTGTCAACAAAAACAAATTACAATTGTTTTTCATTATCGTGCACCATGTGGCATGGTGGACTGGTTATGAAGTCTTTTACCTGTAGCATGCTGGGGAGCAATCCTGGCCCCACTGAAGTCAATGGGAGTCTTGCTGTTGACTTCAATGGGTCCAGGATTGCACACCTGGATCCAGTCTAGCCCAGGCTGGCAATGGGTGAAAGTTGTAAGCATCTGAAGGTTGGTCTGGAGGCCTTTCTGAAATAACTTTGGTGGTCTCAGTCCAGTTCCTAATGGACAAATGTCCTCATCTCACACACAAAAGAAGTACCACCATAATAGGCAACCTTGTTGGCTGGAGTGAGACCAAGAATTGAATGAACCACAGAGACTAAACTCCCCTCTTCCTTCAGAAAAGGGGGACCCTCTACAATAGGGTTACAACACATTGGTAAAAGGAGTACGAAGAAGCCTGCACTATAGATTTGCTGTTTGGGGATTTCATTCTATCACCTTTGCTGGACAAAAGTCCACAATCCTTCGGTTTAAGTAACAGAGGAGGGAGTGAAACAGAAGTTTGGGGAAATAATTACCAATAAAAATCTCATCTAAAAGGACACCAGCTATATTCATCACTATCTTATGGGTCTCTGTTTGTGAATGGGCCAGCTATATATTTAATCTAAATAACAGAGTGGATAAAAATCAATGCTTTAAGAAAAAAAATTGGATTTTTTTATTTAAATTGGATTTTTTTGATAAAATGCTTTTTGAGGAAAAAACTTATCTAAAGATAGTTTTAATTAAGATACATTATAGCTCAAAGATATCTCATCATAGAATAGGGATTATAAATTCTAATTCTATAGTAGGAGACAATATATTCATGTGATGTTTAAGAAAAGTTTTGTAAATGAGTTCCAATAGTTCATGGATTAGGGACCCAATCTTATGGGGTTCCACAGGCTTCTGTATAGACTATTTAGGTTAATCTTTCTATCTACTCAATGGGACTCAGTGCATAGTCTAGAAGATACCATCAGATGCGCTTAGTTTTGCAGTTCTCAAACTGTGGATTTGTGTCTCCAGAGGTAACATGCTTGTTAACAGCAAAAAAATGTTTTTAAATAAATAAATAATATATAGAGGTGAGAAATATAGTGTCCCTCTGCAAATCTGTGTACAGAGTCAAACCCTTACCTATCTCTAAAAGTGCAAAGTTTCAAAAAGTTCAATGAATAGAAGATTGTTGGGGGTAAAATAGATCTGGACAAGGAGAAGAAGTCTGGAGATAAATGTGAGAAGCGAGGGACATATGCTTGTTTTGTTAAAACATATGCTTGTTTTGTTTGATGTTGAAGAAAAAAATCCAGAATACTTAACATTGTTGTTTTAGTTAAATAAAACAATTTAAATGTCTGTTTGGTGATGTTCTCGTCCTAATACAGAATGGCAAGAAAATCCTCTAAATATTAATGATTAACCTGTTGAATTGGAGATAGTTCACCTCCCAATGACTTCATAAATATCTGCTTCAGTTACCTTTGGTAAATGAAATAACCAAACAATCATTCATTTTCTGATATAGCCGTAAAACTAATCTGAAAAGTTTTCAAAATAAATCACTGTTTAAAAATGCATAGTGTGTACCTTCTAAAAATGAGACCTACATCTATCTCTGAGTTGTGAAGAATACGTATTAAGGTTATAACAACCAGCAAGAATGCACTTTTATGTAGAAAACCATGATTAAATCAAGTCTCCCTGACTAGTGATTTAAATCATGATTTAAATCAATTTGATTTAAATCAAATCCACCCTGCTAAATAGGTATTTCTAATCGGCCCATCATTATTGTATCTGAGCATCAATACTTTTCTATAGAGAAATACAGCAATATGTTAGCGTAATGCTACAAAAGGCTACTATTTACAATAGTATTACTGCCTTATTCTGGACTGTTATTGTGGAATATTGCAGTATTTTTTATTCGGGAGTGTGATACAGCATGGCCAGAGGGCATCAGGAAAGAGTTGTTGGGTTTTTTTTAAGCAAAAAAAAAAAAAAGGTGTTTTTATTTGCATAACACACTTACAAGCAAAAACAACAGCACATGCAATGTGTAACACAGCAACCAATCACAGTTGTTTTCTCATTAGCTTCAGGGAAGGGAAGTGTTCAAGCTTTCCTGGGACCAGGGTGGGGGGGCTTCCTTGACTCTCGTGGTCTTCCACCCTTCCAAGTTACCTGGTGGCCCAGAGCAAGGGGTCTTCATCGATTCTCAAGGTCTGCAACCCCCTCGAGTTACCTGGTGCCACACCCAGTGTCATCAACAATTCCCTCCTTTGAAAGCACCCAACAAGAGGGGCAGGCTGTGGGGTGGACAATCTGGGGGGGGCATGTGCACCCACGTGCCAAAGGACCCCCTAACGTGGTGGTGTCCGCAGCAGCAATGGCTGGGGCTGGGGTCCCTTATTCTCTCCCCCAATCAAAGGGTCAAACAAAGGGAACTGGACGGGGACACCAAGCAGAGAACCTCGGACAGCACCAACCGCTCCTCAAAAGCATCAAGGGAGTCGGTGGACGCCGCCCAGAGGAACTCCTCCCGGATACGTGAACGGACCGAGGATCGGAAAACGGCCCCACAGTCACAGGAAACTCCATCGGCCAACCTCCTCTCTCTGGTTTTATAGATGGCCGTTTTAGCCAGGGCCAGGAGGAGGTTAACTAGGAGATCCCGCGACCTTGTGAGGCCACGGAGGGGGAGTGCATAAATAAAAAGGTGAGGGGAAAAATGCAACCAAAAACGTAATAGAACATTTGTGAGGAGCCGGAACAGGGGCTGCAGCCTGGTGCACTCCAAATATACGTGTGCCAGGGTTTCCCTCACACCGCAAAAGGGACAAGTATCTGGGATGGGGGTGAACCGCGCCAAGTACGTGCCCGTGTTCACAGCTCCGTGAAGGAGCCGCCAACTGATGTCCCCGACGGGCCTCGGAACCAAGGTGGAATATAGGCGGAGAGGGATATGTGGCAGAAAGGTAAACGCCGAGGTAGAGCAGCCGACCCGCGCTCCACCGGATGGTCTGAAGCGCGGGTGGGAGGGAGCTCGCCTGCCGCCAGTCTCCTACTGCCAAGCCAGAGCTCTTGACCCAGTTGACCCGGGCAGAGGAGGCTGCCGAATAGATGGCCTGGCAAGCCTCCACCTGCACCAAGTCACCCGGGTCCTGGACCATGAGGAGCACGTCATCAGCATACGCCGACAGGACCAGCCGCAACTCCGGCTCCTGCAGCACCAACCCTGTCAACCTCCTGCGGAGGAGACGGAGGAAGGGCTCGATCGCCAGAGCGTACAGCTGGCCCAAGAGGGGGCATCCCTGCCATACTCCTCTCCCAAAGCTGACCGGTTCTGTCAGGGTCCAGTTGAGCTTAACCAGACACTCTGCGGAAGCGTACAGCACCTGGAAAAAACCCCACAAACTGGGGTCCGAAGCCAAATGCCTGCAGAGTGCTCAGGAGGTACCCGTGGTCCACCCTATTGAATGCCTTCTCCTGATCTAGGGACAGGAGGGCGAATGACAGACAGTCTCTACACCCGAGTTCCAAAAGGTCCCGAACCAGAAATAGGTTATCAAAGATACTGCGGTCCGGGACGGTGTAGGTCTGGTCTGGGTGGATCACGTCTGCCAGCACAGACCCTAGCCAAAGAGAGATTGCTTTCGCTACGATTTTGTAGTCCGTGCTGAGGAGCGAGAAGGGACGCCAATTTCATAAATCGCGGAGGTCCCCCTTCTTTGGCAATAAGGCGAGCACAGCTCGCCTGCATGAAAGAGGGAGGACCCCGCTCTGCAGAGACTCGGCCCAGACTGTGACTAGGTCTGGGCCGAGGACATCCCAAAACATGAGGTAGAGTTCCACGGTCAGCCCGTCCATGCCTGGAGACTTATTAGTGGGCATACGACGGAGGGCTTCCGAGTACTCGGCCAGAGTGAGAGGCAACTCTAGCCGGTCTCGGTTGCTCACGCTGACCGTAGGGAGCTCCTCCCAGAGCACTCTGCAAGCGCTAGGGTCGGTCGGATCCGGGGAGAAAAGACTTGCTTAGAAGGCTCGGGCCCTCCCGCACATCTCCACCAGTTCCATGAGGGGGGTGCCATCTTCTGCCAGTAGGCAGATGACATGTTTCTTGGCCCCCCTCATTTTCTCCAGAGCATAGAAGAAGCGGGAGCCGTGATCCATCTCCCGAAGGAGGTGGATGCGGGATCGAATAAAGGCACCCCGGGCCTGATGGTCCTTGAGGGCCTGGAGCTCCTCCCCCTTCTCCCGGCACGCTCTGCAGAGGAGCGGGTCCTCGGGGCTGGCGGCCAGACGCCTCTCCAGCTCTAAGACCTCCTGTTCCAACTGCTCTATCGCCGCATTTCTCCGTTGGCTGGTGCCCCGGGTGTAGTCGCGTCAGAAAAGCCGGGTGCGCACCTTTCCCAGGTCCCACCATTGCCGCGCCGAGGGAAAGGCACGCCGCTGCCCTCGCCAGGCCAGCCAGAATTCCCGGAAGGACGTCACAAAGCCCTCATCCTCCAACAGGCTGTTGTTAAAATGCCAATAGGCCGGCCCCGGCTTCTCCGCACAGGGAGGCTGTCACAGTGGCTAGGTGATAGTCAGAAAATGGAGCCAGCCGAATGCTGGAGGAGTGGGCTCATAAGAGATGGAAGAGTGATAAATAAATGCGGCCCAACCAGGAGTCGCGCGTCCGATGGGCCTCTACCCGGACAAAGGTGAATGTGGAAGTGTCATCCGGGTGGTGGTCATGCCAGATGTCCACTAGGGAGTGATGTTCGACTATCTCCCGGAGGGTGTTCGCGGCGGCCAGGCTCTGCTCAGTCCCCGAGTGGTCCTGCTCCTTGAGGGTGGTATTAAAATCCCCTCCCAGGACCAGGCTCTTGTGAGAATCTAAAGTGCCGAGGAAGGTGGATGCCTGCTGATAGAATTGCAGCCGCTCTGGGCCCGATGTCAGGGCATAGACGTTAACAAGATTAACCACGAGCCCCTCCATACGGACCCGGAGATGCAGCAGGCGACCCGGCACAGCCTCGGCAACCCCTAGCACCTCGGGCCGTAGGTCGGGGGAGAACAGGGTCGCCACTCCAGCCTGTCGAACTGTGGAATGGCTAAAGTAGACCCTGTCCCCCGACTCCAGCTGCCAACTGTCTTCGGTGGTCAGATCCGTATGGGTCTCCTGCAGGAAAACCACAGAGTACCCTCCCTCCCCAAGGAAGGAGAGCACCTGGGACCTGTGGAGAGCCATCCTACAACCCTGGGTGTTCAACATTGCGATGGTGAGAGGTGCCATGGGGAGGGCCGGGGGGGATCCTCAGTGGCAGGGATGCTCGCATCCCCCAGGGGACCACGCAACAGTTCTTGACCCATCCCGTAGATGAGTAATTGTTCACGGAAGACACGGACCCACCAGTAGGCCATGGCACCCCGCTTCCCCATCCCTTTACCTTCCCCCATGAGGGCCCTTGTGGCCCGGAGGATTTGAGAAAAGTCCCCCCATCACTGGAGAGCAAGTTGTACTTTGTTGCAGGAGCCACGGGCATCTTCTAAAAACTTCCGCAGTGCTCCTTGCAGCTCATGGGGGCGGGTGGGATTATGGTTTCCCGATTGTTCCCCAGCGGGGCCCTTGGTGCAGCCCCGTGGCCCACTAAAATGGGCAAGCAGGGTGCAGATCCCCAACGGGGTGCCTGGTGGGCTGAAGCTTCTAGGCCCACCTCAAACCCTGGGGCAATAGGGGGCGGTGGAGGGAAAATAGCAGCTCCTAATGGGTCGGGGCAGGAGAACACAAAGGCCACTCCCTGGGGGTCATCAGTTGGAAAAGGGAAGGAGACAGCCCCGGGGACGGCGATAACATTGCAGGAGGTAAACTGGATAGGGGTAGGGGCAGGGGCAGAGGCGAGTTTCTGGGTTTCGGGAGGCAAATAGCTGGATGGTGGCACCTCTCAATCAGGCTTGAGGGTTAAGGGGGTGGGGAGGGAGCTCTCGGTGATACCAGGTGCTGGCTCTATGGTGGATTTAGCGGCCACAGCATCAGCAGGTGGATTATCTTCTGTAGGGCCCCGCCTGGGAAGGAAGTTGATTGCTCTGCACCAACGGGGGGTGCCCCTGGCGACTCGTGTCCTGGCCGCGTGGCGCTGGCTGTCACCTGGCCAGGCTCGGTGGTCGTCAGCAGGGTGCCATCAGTGGCCGGGTTGATGGAGGAGTCCAGGGGCTCCTCGGAGGTGGGAGCAGAAGCAGCAGTTAGGGGGAGAGAGCATGGGGAAAAGAGGGGTGGAGTGAGGATGCCCAGATCGAGGCTTGCTGGCAAAAGGTCTTCCTCCCCCTGAGCGACCGGGATCAGATCTAGGGCCTCGATCTCCTCGAACATGGAGGAGAGGACACTTTCCGCCATCCCGGGGTTCTCCCCGCTGGCACCTGCCACGACGGTTGCCTCGGGGTTCATGGGGGCTTCGGGTAGTGTCAGGACAGAAGGGGCTTCCTCGAGGGTCTCGGAGGGGAGGGTCTCCCATGGAGGGGAGACACTGCCTTCCGGTGCTGCCACGTCTTTCCCGGCTGACGCCAGTGGATGGGACGCACTCGTGGGCAAAGCGGAAGGCTTGGCATCGGTGCCCCCCTTCCTGGTCTTCCAGGGGGCCTCCGCTTCGTGTGGATGAGGCGGAGCTCGAGCCTTCCGCTTGCCTCACTTCCCCTGGACTAGGGCCCAGCCCTCCATGGCATCATCTGGGGGCTGGTTAGCAGGGGTCGTGTCAGGGGGTAAAGGCGATGGCTCAGGGACTTGGTGGGGGAATGGTGGGGCAGCGTAAGGGAGGGAGGATTCTCCCTGGGGCAGGCTCTCTCCCATGCCTGGTGGTATCTTTGCCACACCCTCCTCCATAGGCCCCGCCAGATTGTCAGCAGCGAGGGCAGGGCTCTCCCGCTCATCTGGGCGTTGTAGGGAAGGTGTCCCTTGGGCCTGAGTGGGAGTAGTGGTGGTCCAAAGAGGAGGGGGGGGGCGGGTTCAGGTACCGGGTGGCCAGGGGCATCGGCAATGACAGCGCCGATGTCCTGCCGGGTCTCGGGGATCCCAGGTGCCCCTCCTTGCCGGGCTAAGGGGCAGTCCCTCCGCACATGCCCCGACGCCCGGCAGAGGTAGCATCGGGCCTCCCCCGTGGAGAAGTATACCCGGTAATGGGCCCCCTGGTGGGGGACTAGGAAGGACCCCTCGAGCGCCTCTCCATCATGCACCACCGATGGCATAGAAGCTGCACTTGCTGGTGGAAGGAAAAGATGTGACGGAGGGTGGTGTCCTTGCAGCCCAACAGGAGAGGGCTGATAACAGAAACAGGTTTCCCCAGGGTGGAAAGGGCAGGTAGCAGGGCAGCATTGGGGAGAAAAGGAGGGACAGAGGTCAGGACCAGGTGGACGCCCAGGTCCTCTAGTGGCTCTAGGGGGACAAACACCCCCCCACCGCCAGGCCCCTCTCCACCGCTTCCTGGGTGGCAGCCTCAGATGCTAAGAAGAAGACGACCTTCCCATACATTTTGGAGGCCGCCACAATGGCCGAGGGCCCCACCACCCTCGCCAACGCCCGCACGTAGGTCTCCACGTGGGGCGAGGTGGGCACCAGGAGGCATCAGACACCGTGCTTCCTTGTCATGGTGGAAAAAGGGCCCCGGCCACAATTGATGGTGGCGGAGGTGGTGGGCAGGAGAGATGACGAGGCGGCAGGCGGGGGGGGGGCTGCCGCCGCCCAGGCGTACATCCTAGGGGCTGAGGGAGGGACACCCGCAGAGCTGGTAGAGGGGGCAGCGGGGAGGGACGCCGTGGTCGGTGGCTGGGCTGCAGCAGTGGGGGTGGCCCCTGCCAGGGCCTGGTGGTTTTAGCGGGGACCTTCCCCTTCTTCTTGCCCTGGCCTTTCCCGCCGGCTGGGGGGGCTCCCCTAGAGTCTGGGGAGGTGATGGGCATGGCAGCGGCGGAGGTCACCCCGGTGCCCTCCATTGCCGATGCCCCAGCGGGGGCGGTGGCAGGTGGTTAACAGGAGTTGGGGTCAGGTAGAAAGGGACAAGCTGTGGGGTGGACAATTTGCGGGGGGCACATGAACCACTGTACACTTGTCCAGAGAGTCCTGTTTGGTTGGCTGGTGCTTCTGGCCCACACGGTGGAATCAGGGCGAGCAGCTGAGTCCAGAGGCAGATGTTAGACAGCCAGCAAAGACGGTGGAGGAGGGCAGCGGTGAAGATCGTAGTGTGGGGGTTGGGAGGACACAGGTGGATCAGGGGGCAGCTCTGTGCCACACCCCCCGTGTCCCTAAAAACACAGTCAAGACACAGTCAAGGCCTCCCCCCACACGAGAGCACAGTTCAAAAGTTACTCAATCTTAAGGCCCCCTCCATGGCAATTTGTAGATTCCCCGGGTGGTGTTCCTCCAGTAGACGGCTTTTTCCCTTTCTTTTCCGGGCTTTCTTTGCAGCTGTAGTATTCCAGGGATGCCGGAACAGATGATAAGAGTCTCTCTCGGCCGGATACGGGTCCACAAACAAACAGCAAGCGGCTGGGTCTGGGGGCTGGGTCCCTCCACCCCCCCCCTCCAGGGAGCGGGCCAGCAGGCCCCCCCCCTCAGGGGGCCCCAGCCGGAGCGGCAGCAGCATCCGAGGGCGGGCAGGGGGGCGGGGCTGACAGCCAGCTGGCAGCCGACCAGCAGAAAAAAGGGAGGAAAGGGGGGAGAGCATCTGGCCCGGTGAGGGGGGAAGCCGAAAGCGGGGGTGAAAAGCAAGGAAAGCCCAGGCCAGAGGGCATCAGGAGAGTGCCAGAAGGGAGCTTTATTCCCTGTAGAGGGAAGAAAGTTTGCTATAGATTAATTAAAGCACCTGAAGCCAATTAAAGTACCTGAAGCCAGTCACCTGATAAAACCCCCCTGCTTCAATCAGACAAGGGAAGGAGTTGAAGCAGAGTGGATTGGTGTTGGAGCAGAGGGCAGTTTGGAGGGAAGCAGAGGAGAGTTTGGAGAAGTGCTGCGGTGGGCTAAGAAGACCAAGACCCTAGGTAAAGGGACACTTGGTTTGTGCAGAGGGAGGGCAGGAAGCCCCACAAGCTGAAGGGCAGGAGAGGGAAGTAGCCCAGGGGAAGGAACCACTAGTTCTAGTGGTTTACTGCTATCCCTAGGGCCCCTGGGCTGGACCCAGAGTAGAGGGTGGGCCTGGGTTCCTCCCTCTCCACTCTCCTCCTCTAGGACACTAGTGGGGCAGTTAATACCCCAGTTCAGGGGTGAGAAATGGTGCCCTGAACCCTCCCCAAGAAGAGAAAGCATGAGACCCATCAAAGTAGTGCCAGCAATTTGCCACAGGAGCTAACCTAAATCTATGTAGTATGGTTAATTTGGAGGATCCAAGTTTCTGAGACAGTCTCCTGGTATGTTACATAACTCTGTCTTCTCTAGGATTCTAATGGGCTAATTTAATTTTATTCACTTCAGAGATGCCACTTTGATGTAGGTCAGATTAGGTTTTGTCTGTCATTAGAGTCCTTAATTGTAATAGAGTGTGGCCTGATGATAATGAGGATGCTGCAGGCACCAGGCTGAGTTGGCTGCAAGGGAAAGATGTTTTTATGTCTGCTAAACAGCTTTAAAAAGGCTGGAACATTTCTTCCTTCATGCCTTGAGTGGAAAACATTCTGTGTCTCTTTATATTACAGCAAAAAATTCTCCTTTGTTTTATACATCGAGAGGGCCTAATTCCTAGCTGAAGGACACAATACTCTTCAAAGCACAGAGGAGGCTAGATTGTGGCTGGTCTTTGCAGGGCCCTAGTAGGGAGAACATGAGGATTACTCACTGCTGGTGTATCCAGAAGTGCAAACCACCTCACAGAGTGTGTGTGTGGGGGGGGGGGAGGGGCAGGGTGATATAATGTCCACATTCCCCTCTATACAAAGGCTGCAGCATCTAAAGGCTGCAGTGCATGGTCTCTGGAAGTGGTACACTCCCATCCAGAGCTCCCTATAGGCTGGTGTGGCTCCACACTCCCCCTTACTATGGGTTGTGTGTGAGGCCATGTCTGAACTACAAAATTAAGTTGGCCTAACTTATGTCGGCATACAGCTGCCACAGTAATTACGTCACTCGTGCGTGGCGACACTTTGTTCCTTGTGTCGGCAATGCACGTCCTCGCCAGGAGCGCTTATATTGATTGTACTGTCAGAGTGGGGCACTGTGGGATGACTCCAGAAAGCCAGTGACAGTCAATGAAAGCAGCACAGTGTCTACAGTGACATTGCATCGACCTTGACTCTACGCCGCTCGTGGAGGTGGAATTATTAAGTTGGTGTAGCGGGGCAGTTACATCAACAGGAGTGAAATGTCAGTGTAGACGCTTCCATAGTTAAGTTGACATAAGCTGCCTTGCATTGTCCTAAGTCTGGAGTGTAGATCAGACCTAGGTTTTGCAGTCTGGCCTGAAGACAGCAAAACACTGAATGTGAGGCCGAGAGAGCAGCTGCCACAATGGTACTTGGCTTTACGAGGAAAGGATTTCAGCTTTTGCAATTCAAGAGGTTTATAACATTAAAAATGGATAGGCTTGACTTTTAAAGCAGGTTTTGCAAAATCTTTGTGAAGAGACATCAGGGCTTGCAGGAATGCGCACAAGGTTTGGTTATGACTAGGGCCACAGTTCTAATTCTGACTTGCTGTGTGATACTTAATCCCTCTGCACAGTTTCCCATCTGTCCAACACTTCCCTACCTATCTCACGGAAGCATGGCAAGATGAGTTTATTTGTTGCATGCTCTATGAAAGTTCAGCATTATATTGTAAAAATAGCCTCAGAGGATTTCAAGTGGGCTGTAATCAAATAAAAATCTTACACCAACATCATAACACGAAACTTTCCAGCCTCTGCATTTCTGATCACGGGGCAGGTTTGGTTTTTTCTGCTGTTTTCAGAACTGTGACCTGATTTCTGACACAACCTCTAATACAATCCAGATCTTTGTTCTACCATAAACCATTTAGGCTGAAATTTTCAAAAGAGACTAAAGAACATAGGCACCCAGCTCCCATTGAGTTTCAATGGGACATGGGTCCCTAACTTTGTTAGGCTACATTCTCTCTGTCATGCCCAGTTATGACCTGTGAATATCCTGGTCACCAGAGGATGAGGATGCACAACAAAGGCACAAATGTTGGTTCAACAGTTTTCAGTTTCACTGAGTTTTGGGGGGGAGAAAAATACCCCCATGTTTGCTTTGCACAGATAAGCATTTAAATCTCAGAAAAAGTTAACTCTGCTCTTTCCCCACACACAACATGATACAGTTTTAATGACACTTATCCCATACTATTTCTCAGTTAATAAAAAAATAAGATGTCAAAATTATGGTTGCAGAAGCAACGTTAACTCAGCCATATTGCTCATACTATTTGTATGAAAAATCCTATACGTGGGCCCTAAATCATGCCCTGAGTCTTTTAGGAGGGAAGTGTAAGTGGGCTTTACTACAAAGAACAGCTGTATCTATGTGTATATACTCTGCTCTAAAACTTTTCATTACTAGATCTCCAAGTGCTTTATAAAAGAGGCCACTGCCATTATCCCCATTTTATAGAGGGGAACAATTCAGGTGCAGAGACTTGCTCAAGGTCACCCAGCAGGCTATGGGCAGAGCCGGGAATAGCATCCAGGTCTCCTGAGCCTCTATGCAGTGCTTTGTCCACTGTGTCAATGAAAAGGGAGGGGAAGTCATAGGGAACAGATGTACCAATGAATAAATTAGCCCTATAACAATATCCTTATGCCCTCTTTCTGATGATCACATTCCCTCTGACAACTAAACTGAATCAGAATCCCCAAACAATATATAAGTAAAGTGGGTGCAAATTGATGGGTAATCTGCAGGTTTTGGATCAGTGTACACACTCTTCCTTGTGCTGAGTCTGTAGAGGATAGACCAAGGAAAGGTATATTTGCAATGATAAATAATCTCAAACACTGCAGCCTACCTGTTGCTTGGATGCAGTGAGGTACTAACATATCCTTTCAATTCTGTGAGCATCCACCCCACTTAACTGAGTCCCTGAGACCAAGTCTTTGCTAGTTAGGGAGTGACTCCAGAGAGATTTAAGTACAGGGTATAAGCAATACTCATTCTGATATTATTTAACAGGGAGACACACAGACCACCCTGTGGAATGGAACAAACTGGCTTTCCCTAGGCTTCTGATGCAAGGGCGGCCTAACAAGTGAGCAGCATTACCAGCTCATGTGATCTTTATTTGGAGATTTATAATATTTGCTGTTTTTTCTAAAAGTCCCAGATCCAGGAGTCAAGTGAGAATCTCAGTTTTCGTCTTTTAAAAAAGTAAGCAAATAGCCCTCATCACTGTAGAGATAAGTGGGGAAGCGTGACCCAGTGGACCCTGAAAAGTCAGAAACCAGAAGGCAAAAATAAAGTACCTAAAATGTATTGTTTTGTTTAAAAATCACGAGATTTTTAAGTCTATCTCATGATTTTTGAGGCCTGACAGATGACTTTTGAAGGCTAAGGGTTGGCAATACAGAGTGAGGCTGGCAGACAGTCCTCTTCTGAACAATGGAATCTGAAGGCTCCTCTCCTCTCCCCTGCATCTACATGCTGGCTCTCGTCTCTCCTGGCTGGGTGATTGCTTGAAAGGAAGGGCTGGCTTCTCTCCCTGTCCCGTGGGACTACAAGAGCATGGCCGGCTCTAGCCACCAGCAAAACAAGCAGGTGCCTGGGGCAGCACATTTCTAGGGGCGGCATTCCAGTGCCGGCCATGCTGCCCCTAGAAATGTGCCTCTGCTTCCCCAGCTCGCCTCCGCCTGTTTCCCTGAGCGCGCCGCTGCCGCTCCGCTTCTCTCCCCCCCATGCTTGCCGCGCGCAAAACAGCTGTTTGGCGCAGCAAACCTGGGAGTGGGGAAGGAAGGAGAAGCTGGGCGGTGGCGCACACGGGGGTGGAGCAGAGGTGAGCTGAGGTGGGGAGCGGTTCCTCTACCCCCCCCCCGTTACTTCCTGTGCTCCATCTGCTCCCCTGAATGCGCTGCCTCTCCCTTGCCTGAGAGGGTGGGGGGAAAGGTGGAGCAGAGGTGAGTTAGGGCGGGGAGCTGCGGGGGAGCTGCAGGAAGCAATGGGTGGGGGGGTGGGAAATGCAGCATGCCGTTCGGGGGGCTGGGGATCTGGGGAAGGGGCTGGGAAGGGGCGCAGTTGGGGCAGAGCCGGGGGCGGGGGGGGGGACGACGAAAAAAAAGCAGGGTGGCCAAAGAATTTTTTGCTTGGGGCGGCAAAAATCCTAGAGCCGGCCCTGTACAAGAGTAGGGTTCACTCTCTCTAGCTCTCTGTTAAAACACATGGAGTTTGGTGTTTCTTAGGTTGCAGTCTAGTCCCCCAGCTCCCACTCCTGGTCTGTTTCAAACACAGCTTAGGCAGGCAGTTTCATTTTACCAGCCTCTGCATCTATTCTGTTCTTTGTTTGTGGAGCATGCTGGTAGCTGCCAATACGGCAAGGGTGCTACACATACTTCATAACAAAGAATAATATTTAATAATATGTTTAACCAGGTGATAAGGAATAGAAAATACTACATAGGTGCAATGCCATCTAGTTAAGTTGCTGTTGTGACCTTCCAGTTAGTATAGTATACACCTGCTGAGTTTCCCTCCCATAGCTCTGGTTTCCAGTACAGCTGGGTCAGAATCGGAGCCCAAGATATGAACTCCCCTGAATAGGGGGAAATTGAGATCCTGGTCTGAGCTTTATGTTAACAACTGGCAGGAAAAACAAACAACCAAAGAAAACCAATACACACTAGTTTCATACTTCCCTGAACTTTGGAAATGTTTGGATCCTTATCCATTCCCAGATGCAGTGGTTGGTCTTTATGGCCAGATTTTTGAAAGAGTTCAGGGCCAGTTTTCAAGTGCCCCACACTTTTGGGGGGCAGATTTTCAAAAGAGGTCAGCTCCCATTTAAGGACTTTAATAAGGGCCACATTTTCAAAAATGCTCAGCAATCATAAGCTCCTATTGAGACACTTATGGATAGATTTCCAAAACACTGGATGCTGCACTGTTTTTAAAATCTGGCCCTTTGTTGATACAAGTCTAAATCCTCACCACAGATCTGAACATCCCACTTGTTGAGGAAGTTTGGGCTTTCTCTTGGGCCCAGATCTAATATACAATTCCTCCTACTTCAGGTTGCACTGAAAATACCCTGAGAATAGGCTTGCTCATAGTATTTTCCACTTTTCCTGGCAGTCCCAAATAGGACCAATCATTCAGAACTGAAAGAATAATGGGAAAAGCTAGCCAAATCTTTTTGAATCTCAGGGAAGATTATGATCACGTTTTGTGGAAAGTTTCAGATTGGTGCTTATTTCATTCAAATTGGCTCACCCTTTACTCGTGAAGATATAATATCTTGGTCTCAGATGGATAATCAAGGTGGGGAGATCAGACAGGTGATATCATAGTTCAAACACTGGTTTCAAATCTGAACTTTGATAGCTTTAACAAATCCCCTGAAGCAGAATTGTTGAGCTAATGCTGGGATCAAATGTGCCAAAAGCTTTAAAAGCACCACTGAGAATGTCAAAAGAGAATGATGAAGCTGCCTCACATTTGCATGTGGGGATAAATTGTTCTTGAGTCTAATCCATAAATCAGAACATTAAACTATTGTAATTAGACTCTGTGTGAGACTCTGTGGGGCATAAATATTAGCAGCTGCTCTTCATACATGACAGACCTTTTTTAAAGTTTATACATGCATATAAATTCCCCTCCTAAAATGAAATATATTTAAAGGAAGCCTTGACCCGCCATAGGACTTGTCTGATGAATAAACACAAGAACATCCTAATACACTTGAGTAACTGATGAATTAACACTTCACTTACTGTACTGATAAATGCTAATTTCAATCTAAATTATATAAGCAAATTTAGAAGTGACTCATTCACAATCTTCATTCAGGATTGCATCAGAGGCATTGAATATATAAAGTCATGACTTCCACAGTATGAAGTAGGCCTGATCTAACTCCCACTGGAGTCAACAGAAAGGGTCCCATAAATTTCACTGGGAGTTGGATCAGGGTCAGAATGCAGCAGAACACTTGTCAGATAGATGTGGTGTTTAATTAAATGTACAAGTCAGATTTTTATAGTGGAGTCCCGTTTACCAGAATAGAAGGGCCTGAACTTTTAGGTCTCAGTTCAGCAAAGCACATAAGCAGATGTTTACCTTTAAGCACATGCTTAAGTTCCATTGAGTTCAGTGGGGATCAAGCATGTGCTTAAGTGCTTTGCTGAATCAGGTCCTTCATGCCTGTCCCCACATTCATCTTCATGACATCTCCTATGCTGCCCCTATGGCTGGAACAGTCTTTCTGTACTCATCTGACAGATTTCATTTCTTTCATCTTTCCAGACCTATCTCTTCAAGCTATCCCTTCTTTTTCTCATCATTAGCAATCCTCACACCCTCTCGCCTTCTCATGAATAGTGGCCCCCTGCAGAAAGAACATGTAATTTACATTCTGTATATCTTATACACTTATATGTTACACTCCATTCTTGTATGGAATATATGATGTGGACCACTCATATTAGTTCATGTGAGATCATATATTAGCTCATATAAGTCCAATGTATAGAACATACACTAATTATATACGATACAATTCAAATACAAGTTGCAAATTTTATTCCACGTTATCCTATGTCTTATCTTACATTTGTCTTGTCTTGTTCAGACTGTAAGCTCTTTGGGATAGGGAGCACATCTTAAATATATTTGCAAAGAGGGGTATAAGAGTGGTGTATTTATTATATGCTCGTACATCTTAGTTCTGTAGGCATTTAAATTACTTGGACCAATCCAGGTATAGTCTATGCCTGGTATGCCTGTGAGACTTGGATTCTTCCCTGAATAAATATAAATGCTTTAAAAATTCTTTTCAGGATAGAGTGCTGCAGAAAGACCACTATGGGCCCCAGCCCTGCAAACACTTGAGTTACCATACACAGGAGTCATCTCAAACTACTGCCATGCATAAAGTTATTCACATGTGTCAACTTTTGCAGATTTGGGGCTTTAAATTGTAAGCTCTTTGGGGCAGGGTTGCTTCTTTCTTTTATATTTGTGTGAGGTCTAGCACGTTGTGGGCACTCTTGGAAACAGATAATAATAGGCAGAGCATTTAATACAGAAGGTAGGTAATTCAATGCATAATAATGATCATTGGAAGATAAATCAATCCATTACAGACTTTCAGTTCCTTTCTGGTCTTTCTCCTTTTGTCTGTAGGAAGAGGCTATATTTTGTTTTCTTAATGTTTGCTGAAAGTCTCAGATCTCTCTGCTTTCTTTATCAGATTTTCCAGTGCCGATTTTCATTTGAGCTTTTCTTTTAAAAGAACAAAAAACACAGAAAACAGTGAGGAGTGAAAAATGTTAATTTAAAGAATAATTTGTTTTTTTATTGGATTGATGATCAGTTGTCCCAAATCACATGGGGTGGATAGCTTTGTGAGAAGAACAAGCAGATTGTAGTCTCCTCTGAAACCCTTTAATCTACAACAATGCTCATGTGACACAAACCTTTATGGGGTTATAAGAGAGCCCCCAGCTATTTCTCCCATACTCGCTTACTTATGCTTGCTTGTTCTTAAGAGCTGAACTCAACACTGTGAAGTGATGCCTCTTGTACCCTACTGATTTATGCACATTTTCTATTAATGCTGGTCATATAAATCCCTGTCAGATAGTCATTGGGGTGGAGGGAGAGGAAAAACTTGTGAGCTAAAGAGAATATACCACAGCTGATTATCCACCCTTTGCTGAATAGTGTACCAGAGGCAAGTGTATTTTCTTCAGTCTGATATAGCTATACAGATGCCGCAACTAAAATACATAAATTAAATCAAATCTATTAAGAATTTGTTAATTACTTGCTTACAAGAGCATTTAAGAAAACTCACAGTTTCTGCAAGAGTTGATCAATGAAGTTTCACTTAAAGCAACCCCAGAGAAACACCCTCTACTTGATGTTTTCTCTTGGGTTCAATAAAATAACATCCATTATTGGCTGGTCAAGTGGATGGAGTCCTCTGCATGCGTTTTTGGGGGAAGGGGGGGTGTTATTTTTTCCTCTATAGCCAAGCTATTCTTCCTTGTAAAAATGTATCTTTGCCATGTGAAATACCTGAACTTGCCAACCCAATAAATGTGAAGATTATGTAGATGAAAATCCCAGTATCTTTGGCCTTGGTTACAGTGTTGTTTAGATGAATTGGCAGAATCAAAAAACCTTTATTTGCTTTCCTCCAATTTTTGAGTTATTCCTTTAAGAGCCCTCTCCATTCTCATTCTCCCAATTCCCTTTTTAACATTTATCTCTTGCACAGCAATCAAAGGAGACTTTAAACTCTTGCTCTATTTAAATGCAATTTGGGAACGTAGCAGTATTCCTCCTGCAGAGTAAGGTCTATCAGTCATCGCATCTTGTGGCCTTGATTTTATTCATATAGGATTGATTTGCAGAACTGCCATACTACCGTCTTGTTGGAGAACTTCTGCATTTATCCTCAATGGTGACTGTAGGTCAAAATGTTACATGAGCTGCTGTAACCCTTTTTAGCTGCATATGCACAAGCTTTACTCATGCTGGTGAGCCCTCATTCATGCAAGCAATTCCAGTAACTTCAATGGACTACTCATTTAAGTACTCACTGACACAAGTACAGGTTACAGAATTACACCCTTACTACGACTATTTCTGAAAGTGCCCCAGTCTATGTTCTTTGATGTGCTTGTCAGACTGTTCAAAAATGAACTAAAGTAGATCACCTTGCTCTTATTGCTACTATTTTGAAGCCCTCTGCTGGAATGTGTTCTACAAAGTTTGGGGCCATAGAGCAGCTGTGATTTTTCAGGGCCAGATTAAGGCAATTTAGGGGCCTATGCACACTAACATGGCTCCCCCATGGTCCCACCCATGTACCATGGCCGGGTCCCTAAACCATTGCCCCTCTCCTCCTTGGCAGTGAGATTAAAGATTAGTGAGAGAGCCTAGGAATCTATATCCCTTTGGAAGCAGGGAAAAACTCTTCCTGAGATAATGTGGGCCAAATCTTCAAACAAGGAGGGTCAGATGCTCAGCTGGTGTAACTTAATGCTTTCAATGATGCTAAGACAAATCTTTTCAATGATGCTATGACAATTTGAGTTCAGCATCTGCCCCAAGAGCTTTAATAGATGCAAATCCTAAATTTGGACACACAAAATAGTAAACAGATATGTAAAACTGGAACATAAGAACAGCCATACTGGGTCAGACCAAAGATCCAGCTAGTCCAGTATCCTGTCTGCCGACAACAGCCAATGCCAGGTGCCCCAGAGGGAATGAACAGAACAGGTAATCATCAAGTGATCCATTCCCTGTCGCCCTTTCCCAGCTTCTAGCAAACAGAGGCTAGGAACACCACCCCTGACCATCCTGCCTAATAGCCATTAATAGACCTATCCTCCATGAATTTATCTAGTTCTATTTTATTAATTTAAAAATAATATACTGTGAACTTTCACCCAAGAATCTCAAAACTCTTTACAACTATAATTAAATCGCAGAACCAGCCTGTATATTAAGGGCTGTAAAATAGTTACTATCTTTCTTTTACAAATGGGAGAATTTCCACAGAGGTTGAGTGACTTATCCAAGGTCACACAGCAAGTCAGTGGTAAACTAGGGAAGAGAACCTAGAATTTCTTACTGCCAGGCCTCTGATCTAGTTGCCAGACCATATTTGCTCCTTATGGACTAGATCCTAACTTCAACTGAGCTACTCTAATTTACACCAGCTGAGGATCTGGACCTACATTTTTGAGTGACAATTTGCTATGTAATTCAGGATTTGGACATCCTGTTAAGGTGCCCATGTGTAGGAACTAGGCTGCTTGTCTGATATTGTTTCCATTTCTCTCTGTGATGGTGGTTGCAGACCAGAAAAATCATTTAATATGTGGGATGCCACTTACTAAAATTTTTTTTAAGTCTCAGTCTAAATGATGCAAGCAAAATAACAGGGAGAGCTATAACTGATCACCTCAGTAAAACCTCCGTCAAATACTTCCCCTGGTTTTCATTTTTGCCTTCAGGGCAGGTTTAAAAAAAAAAAAGAGCAAAAGAAGCGAGACCTTTTCAGAGTTGTGATTTGCAATTGTTCCTTGAAACAATAAGATTTGAATAATGCACTTAAGTTGAAAATGTCACAGTTGTGCAGGGAAAGGCATCCTCCAAAGCTGTCAGAATCAGAATACATAAAAGTGCACATACTGTAATTCGTCCAAAGTTGCTATCAAAAGGAAAATAAGGGAGATATCTTTGTCAGCCAAAATGTCACACCTCAGAGATTTAGAGGATGAAGTGATTTGTCGACCTCCATACTATTCAGTGGGGGCATATATGTCTTTGCCTTGTATAATCCCTCCGGTCTTTCTTTGACATTCCAGCCAGGGCAAGGTAGCTGCTAATATATGGTGCCACTAATCCTCTGGGGCACATGCAGTGTGAAGCTCAGCATTTGGCAGGATGCTGTACGTCTTTGTAAGTAAGTCTGTGGAAGAATGCATGAATACATTGTTTGCTTTTTACTATTTATCTTCATCACCCACTGACTTTTATCAGTAGTTCTGTGGAATAATAGTAAGAAAATGTTATGGAAGTGTACCAGGGGACACTGACTCAGAATGACCCAGTTATCTTGCCTAATAGATGCATCCTCCTTCTATGAATATAGGCTGTTGATCACAGACAGGAATTTTTTTAAGCCAGCTGCCTCAAACAGATGTTTCCTCCATGGGACTAGTGCATGTAACAAGTTGAGAGAGGCCCTGTAGAGGTGTGTGAATGAAAGGTCCTGTGAGCAGAGTTTGTGTATGAGACTGGTCAAGTGAGGAGTGTGGGGGTAAAAGAGAGGACCTCTGAGCAGAGTGTGGGAGAGGGATGTCTGTGACAATATGCATTAGTGAGAACTAGGAAAGCCGATCTTAAACTCTAAAGCATAGCTGCTAAGTTTTGTGCAGATCTCTGCAACAGTTTATGAAAAATTATGTATTGAGCTAATTTGCAAATAATTTGCATTAACATTGTGACACATGCTGCTTGAGAGCTCTGGTGAATGAAGTCTTCTGTTTATCTCAAAGGCAGCAGGAGGGCAAGCTTCCCCCACATTGCCCTGCCAGCGTGTACAACCCTGATCCAAGGAGAAGGGGGGGAACTTAATCTAGTAGTAACAAGCAGTTCAGGCACCAGGGCTCCTGTGGTTCTTGATCCCTCTGCTGAGTCTGCCAATCAGTGCAAAAGTGTGGTGGTGAGTTTGTGAGGTAGCAGCTGGAACTGAGATCCACCAAACTCATCCCATACAGCCTTTGGATGGGAAAAACTTTTAATCCCCACAGAGTGGAGTGGGCTTCAAAGCGATAAACCTACACGTGAAAGGCTCTGGAGTTTATCAGCAATGCCATGAGGCATCTGGTCTCCCAATAAGTACTACTGTTACATCTTTGAGGAGCTGGGATGCTTTTTGCAGTATTGCCAGAACAAACGTTCAAAACTCATCAGTCAGACCCCTCTCCTGCCCTCCCAAGTCACAAGCAGCTTAAAAATCATGAGATTTATAAATTAATTTGGGAGGCTTTTTATTTGCCTTCTGTTTTTTGAGTCTTTAGGGTGCACTTGACTCATGTTTTCAAGCTCTCCTCTGCAACCATTTTTTTTACAAAATTAAAGCTGAAAGTCTCACATACTCACATGTTTCCAGGAGCTGAGGCTTACTGAATATTTCAAGACTCATGATCCAATCATAAGAGTTGGAAACATTAGGTCTGGATAGATACCTTTAGTAAATCAAGTTCTGATTTTTCTGGAGTGTACACAGGTGAGGTCTTTCCCTCGCTCAATACAGACAAAAAGAAAAGGAGGACTTGTGGCACCTTAGAGACTAACCAGTTTATTTGAGCATAAGCTTTCGTGAGCTACAGCTCACTTCATCAAGCTTATGCTCAAATAAACTGGTTAGTCTCTAAGATGCCACAAGTACTCCTTTTCTGTTTGCGAATACAAACTAACACGGCTGTTACTCTGAAACCTGTCAATACAGACAAAAATCTCTCACACAACCCTTACACTCCAAACACATTCTACAATCAAGTGGCCTACTGTGTTCCATTAACTAGACTACAAATATTAAAAATACAACAAAACAAATATTAACATTCCAATTCACTTTGAAATATACTGTGCAATATATATCATATAAACAATTACAATTATTTCAGAGTTCTCAAGTGAATTTGAGAGTGTCCTATATATTACATACAAAATGTTAAGAGAAAAGAAGGGAGGTTGCAAAGTCAAGCACTCAAATGTTAGGTAATGGCAGAAGTAAAGTTACCCATACAGCCTTCATTGGTCCCTTTGTGCATATGAATTACAATACAGTCCTTAATTACATGATTGGATACTATTTTTTCCCTAGCTGGTTCTTCAGCAGTGTTTAAACTCTGGGCCATCATAGACACAAGACATACCTCTTGCACTTGAGCTGTAGGATTGGGGATAGAAGAGAGATGTTAGGCTAGTTCACATAGAAGCTATAAACCAGCTGGTGAATAAGCAATGGAAATGTGCAGTTAGGGCACCCAAACAACCTTAACTCTTCCCTGCAGGGACACGATGAGGGGGGAAAAAATTAAAAATAAAATGTCTTTTAAAATCAGTTTAATCTGAGTCCTCAAGAACTAATATACGTTATATGCATATGGTTATTGCATAATATCCTTACAAGATATGGGTGCCCTCACTGTGCATTTCATACTGTAATAGGGTTAGATTTCTTTTAAGATTAACCATAACCCTGAATTTCCTGGGTTTATAATGCTTGTTTCTGGGATAATTACAACCTCCTGATGATGTAATTTACCCTCAGTTACTGACATGATAGCTTGACCTTAACTCCCTCTTCACATAGGTTTTGTCTGGAAATGTGATAGAGGTTGAATCCCTGTTTCAAGTGCAAAACTCAACTCATCCTAACCATAAATCTGTAACTAGCACCTCCACTAACCCTTTAGAGGTTGCGGAGTTTACAAAAATTTAATATTAAGTTAAAGAACATGAACTCGACCCCTCCTGCGTTTTTAGGTTAGTGCAACTTCTACTGTGTTACAGGGTGTTTTGTAGGCAAACGGGGGGGTCTCTCTCTCTCTTCCAACCCCCAACTATGCTGCAGGCATAACAGAACTGCAAAGTACATTTTGGACATCTCCTAAAGAACTATTGAAACTGGAGTACTGTTGTTGGCTAATGCTATAGGACCGTATTTTCATGATTCAATTCTTAGTCACTTAGAAATAAGAAGTGTGTGTATGTGCGCACATATACTTGTGTCTTCTAAAGAGCCATCTATCTCTTTTGGTGTCAAAGGCAGGCTATCCTCTTTAGTTTGGAAAGCTGTCAGTTACTCTGGAGCTGCCAACTCAACAGAGTGGAAGAGCTGATTGATGGTAGTTGAGAGAGAAAGGGAGGGTGTTTAATGATTGGAGCAAGAGCTAGGAAGGCATGACTCCTGGGTTCTGTTTTCAGGTCTGCTGCCAACCCACTGTGTGACCTGGAAAAAATTTAGTTAATCACTTTGTGCCTCTGTTAACCCCTCTGCAAACTGGGTGTAATTACAGCCCTCTCTGGGTGTTGTGAGAATTAATGTTTGAATTCCTCAGATAAAAGGTACTATAACTGCAAAGTATTTATTAATAATTCATATTTCATTAATATTTATTAAAACAGTTACTGTTCTCTCTTCTCTATTCCCTGCACACCACATAGTAGCGAAGGAGTTAAGGGGCTTTATTTGCTTCCCTTAATGGTTGAATCTCTTGCAGTTGGCAAGAAATCACTAAGCTTATGCAAAAAGGGGGCTGCGCAGATTTGTTTTTGAAAGCTTTACAGAAATCATTGGACAAATTGTCTGAGCCCGGGGCATTTCCAGATTGCATATCCTTAATTGTATTAAACTCTTCAGAGCCATCTGATGGATTGTCCCACAGTTCAGCCATCTGTTCTGCAAATTTAGGCAAGCTTTACTTTACGGTACAGAGAAACTCCAAGGCAATCGCTTTGGAGTTGCATCTGAGGACCCTGGGCTGCTCTTTGTTGGAAAAGGGCTAGTGTTGTGTCACTGACGATGATGCTCTGATTGAGAGAAACATAAGGTACTAGGGGCTCATTAGTTTTGATTGATTAGGCTAAAAATACAACAACTTTCTTGCCATATTTGTAGCATTTCTGCTTGGCCAAAAAACCAAAGCAAACCAAACCCGGGTGGTATTTTGTTTGTACGGCAGTTATTAGGAGACACAGTGGTTGCTGTAAAGCCCACTCTGCTTTTGGGATAGTGGTTCTATCTGTCTATTAGGCCTTGGTGGAGCCTCTGAGCTCTTTACAGTCTTTAATCAGCCTCATAACCCCTCCCTGAGGCAGAGAATTATTCACATTTCACGGATGGGGGGGAGGAGGGGGAAACTGGAGCATGGAGAGATGAAGTCATACAGGAATTCTGTGACACAGGTAGGAATCAGACCAAGGTCTCCTGAAGCCCAGGCTGGATCATCTTTCCTTTCTCTCTAGCTTTTGTACCTGCCTGTCTCATTTATGTGTTATATGCCAGATAACCCTCCCCCCCACCTCCAAGGTCTGCTAGTTTATGCATTCCAGCTTTCTTTTCCAAGCAGATGTCCATAAATGTTCTTAAAAAAAAAAAAAAAGATCAGATGCCAGAAGGTCATTTGTTCATTGAATAAGTGTGCTTGTTGCTGAACAGGTAGTGAAATCCTACCTTTTCAATAAAAAGATTATTACAGGGCCATCTCCTCATAGTGTGTCAGAGTGCTGGCCAGACCAAAGGATGCTGGCTCATGGTCCACTATTGGCATCACCAAATTCATCAATCTTCCCATGTAATGCTCTACACTGACCACAGGGAGGTTGTCTGATGCTAAAGGGAAGGACTGGGAGCTAGGGAACAGTTACAATTACAATCTACAGCCATTTCAGACTGACTTTCAGGGACACTTTAATTGCAGGGTAGATGTTTTGGATCAGGCTAGTCAGGGCTCTGGGATGTTCCCTAGGAACTCAGAGCACGGGCTCCAGCCCAAACCTGAATGTCTACACCACAGTTAAATAGCCCCATATTCCAAGCCCTGAAAGCCCATGGGTCAGCTGTGGGTGTTTAACTGCAGTGTAGACATACCCTATGTGTATGAACACAGCATGGCACAATGGAGCCATGATCTCAGTTGAGTGTCAAGGTGCTACTACAATACAAACAATAATACTTTCATAGATTAACATCCATTTCAGTGCTCTAACCACTAAACAATGCTGCCTCCTCACAAAGGAAAAAAATAGTGACAGCTGTAAATGCAGCGACAAAGGCTATAAAGTACTTTAAAACAGTTTCCAGCAGCTCCCAATCCCTTTCTCCAGTCATTCTATTTTTCAGTTTTCCTTTTTCCTTTTTTCTTTTTCCTCATCCCCAGGCTCTCATCTGTGATGGCAACATGTAATGCAGGTAACAAGTACAGAAATTATATTGCTAGCAGAATAAAGAATGTTAGTTTTCCATTTAACTGAGTTTAAAGAGACCTACAGAGAACCTTCTTTCTAGTT
The DNA here is from genome assembly GCF_965140285.1 of Lepidochelys kempii. Taxonomy (NCBI): domain Eukaryota; kingdom Metazoa; phylum Chordata; order Testudines; family Cheloniidae; genus Lepidochelys; species Lepidochelys kempii. The sequence goes on from NC_136382.1 coordinate 161,416,483, forward strand.
TTTTCCCACATTTTTGTTCCAAGTTCTGAATTTTACAGTTTATTCCCTAACCGCAGAAGGATATAATTGCAACACTTTCAATGCATTGTCTCAAATGAGGAGAGGGAGGAAATGGGTGAGTGCCTTAAACATCAAGGGCCTAATTACTCTCCCATGGAAACTGCCATGGAGGGGGCTGTGGGCAAAGGGTCTTTTTCATGAAGTTTCCTTCAAACTCTTCTGCTGGGGTGGAGGAAGTTTGCCCCCCAGCACCTAGTGGGAGAAGCAGTGGGCCTTTCCCTATAACATGAAGACTCCACAAGATCTATGTGGATCTCAAGTTCCCATGGTGGCATGGGGCTAGCCATGAGGTAGCCGTCTGCCTTCACGAGTTCCTAGACTCTTTGCTCCTGTCTCCAGCTCCTGCCAAGACTTCCATAGCCAATGGGACTGCCCTGAATTCCTTAAAGAGATGTTTACTTAAGGGAGAGAGATGACGATGCATGTTCCCTGGCCCCGTTCTTTCCCAACCTTCCCCATGCATGTGTCCCCAGTGAGCCTTCCAGAAGACTGGAGACAGAGGGCATGCTTTCCTTTCTAGTGGACGTATCTTGGGGGAATGACGTGACCCCAGGTTTGCAATTCTTAGACTTTAAATCACAGGCTCAGATTCCAGAAGGTTGACTCAGCTCTTCAGACTTCTGAGGTAGATAATAATTCCGTTTACTGTGGGGAAGTATCACTGAGATTTTATAAACAAAGTGTCATGTGAACAATAAGGATCCCGTGGAGTTTCCATAAGGTAAAGATTTGTCCCAGTGACCTCACCAAAATTTCTTCTTCACCCCACTGTTATGCGATGTGGAGGTTGGCTTGCACCCTTTCCCCTGTAGGATGACTGAATTTCAGTTGTGCTGTAGGCACAGGACCAAATACTGCGTTAGCCACCGCTGGGCAGGGATCGCGTCAGAAGCATCATTTTGTCCCGACTGCCTGCTCTGTAGGGAAGGATTCCACCAGGCAGGTCTGAGGAATACATGGGGCTGCTGCACTGACAAGAAGCACTGTTGGCACTGGCAGTTAGAGGTTATATTTCAATCAAATTCTGGACCTTTCCAATGAAAGAAAGGAAACAGGCTCCTGCAAAGCCAATAATGAAGAGCCCCATACTCCAGCCACAGCTTTTGACTTCAGTGCACTACCCTTGAAGTAACCTTATGTCATGGTACCTATCCTACTGCGAGCCTTCTCATGAGGAGACACTGTCCCCTGGCAGTGTAACTCTCAAAGTGGGCCCCAGCTGCTGTGCTAATAAGCTAATGGGGACCATAATGGCTTCTAAAGCAAGCACAGTGAATGGCTAATGGCCCATCCACACACAGGCACAAACTGTGTTCAGTTAATCAGCTTCAAACATGGTTTTGAATAAATTTAGGCTAGCTTAGCTTAAACCACAGGCCTTGTTGTCACTGGCTGTTCTTCTGAAGAATGTCCTCCTTGTTGCAAATACCAATCCAGCTCCACCAGCGGGAACAACAGTGGGAGTTGTAGTGTAGACAAGGCTGCCGCCAGAACTTTTACCTGTGCTCAGAGCACCAGGTTATCCAAGCTGACTTAGCAACATTGGGAAATGGATCAGAAATGAGGGCAGGGTTCAGGCAGCCACAGTGTAGCTGGTTCTTGTGGATGGGCCCAAGCCCTTTATAAACCAATCTTGGCAATTGTGTTAGAAAACTCACCCATCTTAAATATGCCCTCACCAACCTCTTGTGGCACCTTAAGAGGAAAAACTTTCTCTGGTCATCCACACCACTTTTATTTTAAACTAATTTAGATCATAAAGTCCTTGGGAGCAGGAACTGTGGGCCAGATCTTCATCTGTTGTAAGGCAGCCTCGCTCCATTGCAGCTATGCTGATTTACACCAGCTGAGACCTACCCCCTATTTCTCTGGACTGTACAGTACCATGCACGTGGTCGATGCTTTACAAATAAATAGCAGTGTTTTAGTCTAGGCCCTTACCAACAGACACTGTTCAGAAAACACAGTTCCCAGTCAAGTGTAGATTGAGACTTAGTGAGAAATACGTGTGTGGACTGGAGCAATTTTTCCTCCAGTGTGTTACTGCTGAGTATGCCTGTCCAGGCCCTAAAGTGGATACTAATGCACCACTGAGTTTTTTGGTTTTGCTTTTTACTACTCATCCATTATGTAAATGAGATATGAATACAATGTGCATTTATTTAGCCTTCAAAGCACTGAGCATATGGTCCTCTCAGTGCCAAACATGAAAAGGAATCAAATAATTGAGATTTTTTTATGTGCATATGGTATATTCTTAGTTATTGTGCTCTCTAAGGCATTCAGCCATTAAATCATCCTATTGAATGATGGCTGTCTTTTAAACCAGAAAAGGTGTGTAAGGTTCCATGAACTTAAGAGTGAGTGGGGATGTTTTCCAGGGCCAGACCACAGTGCATTGGCAGCCTAGGCATATATGGGATTCAACCACCGCTTTCTTAATGGCTCCCTGCCTGCTTCCTCATTAGATATTGGAAGGCAAACAGAACTCTGGGGAAACAGCAATGGCTGAGTCAAGAGGCAGGCTGTGTGTTGTGATCCTGTCAGCTCTCATGTGTTAGACTGGGGCACTGCTTAGCTGGGAAGCCTCTGTGCTGTTGGACATTCAGTGGATAATACGGTTCACTTCCCCCTGAGCCAGTACTAAATCATGAAGCACTGTATTATTAAGTGTACCTGTAATACATATGCAAAAGGGAGGTTGGCATTGACAGTAGAGTTTTTAATAAGTGGGTTTTTTTTAAATTAAGTCCTGACTCAAATTGAAACCCTATTGTTAGCAGGTACCTGTCCCAACCTACTCTGCAAACAGTCCACACAGTATGCACAATCCCAACTCACCTGCTTGCAAGACCTGGCTTTATGGCAAAGATGACAAAAATGCTCCAGCCTTCACCTCAACCTTGGCTGCTCCTCCCTCAGGCCTAGTCGTTTCACACCCTTAGAGTCTTTGTCCCTTCAGAGATCCTGTCTTTTGGTGGGATAGCTAATCATAACTGATCAGAACCCACTTAACCCTTTCCTGGAAGGATCGCCAACTTGTAACAATAGTGGGGAAGTTCAGGCAAACACTTATAGCCAGCTATACATTTAACTAGTCATATATATATATATATATATATATATATATATATATATATATATAATGCTGTTAGAATGGCTAGGCATAGAAATAATAACAAAAGGCCTTCAGTGAAATTGCCATAAGTGTATCTCAGGTGCTCTAGAAAGTTAATCTCTACTGAGCTTGGCTTTTTAGCTATGCCAATGATCTCTAAAGATGCCTTGAATAATTGGAATATTATTTGTGCAGTGATTCAGACCTGCTAACTGCTTTCTTGTTTGAGGATGGCTGGTCTATGGGACTGGTGTGGTTGTAAAAGCTTGAAAACATTTACAGTCTTTTATTCAGCAGTATAAAACATCCTCTTATAAAAATGGAACTAAAACTATACAGATACAAATAAAATGTAATCATCCTGCATTACTGGCCCTGACTATACCGGAGGAAAAATAAGCCTTGTCTTTAATTCACTCAGATAGTTGGGTAACAGAACTGAGAATGCAGTCAGAGCATTGTGAGTTCAAGACTTTCCTAAGTGGTAGACAGAGTGACCCCTGTGAGTTGGAATCATAAAAGACTTCTCATTGCAAAGTGATGAGGAAAAATCTTCACTGTGCCGGACCCTGGGAGCAAGGAAAGTGAGAGAATCATGTTAAATAGCAACCTGCCACTGGATCTGGAATGGACGGTAAGGATAAATGGACAAAGGGGATCAGGCCCCAAACACAATGTGAACCCTATTCTGTGAGGGTCATAACCACACCTGACAGATGCTCGAAGGGTCTGTCTTTTCTTATACTTTGGCAACACTTGTGTAGCTCATGATGCCAATAAAGTCTAATTGGAATGAAATGAATTGGGATGGAGTAGAATTTTGGACCAGGTGGAAAACTGATGCTAAAGGTGTTCAGGTGAAGTGATATAGGCATTCCTAGTGTCCTTTATATCTTGAGAGGCTGTGATACTCATTTTGTTTTATTTCTGGGGAGGAGAAAGAGAGTATAGGGTACAAGGTGTGTTGGCACTGTTGTGTTAATTTGGATGTAATAAATAGGCCAAAGGTGTTAACATGAGTCTGTCACTGTCCAACATTAAACAATTTTAAACAAGGTTTGGGGGTTGATATAAAGACCTAAGCCTGCTTAGTACAAGGGCAAACAACATTAAAAATCCGTTACCTGTTTTTCCTTCTTTTTGGTATCTTTAATAAAAAGTTAAAAATTAAAGCCTTACTTAATACTTAACAACATCCCTTTCCCTTTATCTGGAGCAAAGGAAAAGCCCCTTTGGCTGATAGTTTCTTAGATTATATTAAAGATGGTAACAATAGTCCTTTTGGGGAAAGGAGAAGTTAGTTAAGATGGGCAGGAGCTGTCACTGGTGGGGCTGTTATTAGAGTCCAATCCTACTTCCTAGAAGACAAAACAAGACAAACATAGACAAAAGCAGAGAGAACAGAACAGTAAAGACAGAAAATGCACCTTGCGTCTCTGGTCCTGATGGTCACTTGCTGGACCTCGCTGCTGGAAAAACACAGGCATGGCAGATGGTCTTATCAGCCACTCTGAGACTAGGCAAACTTGTACCAGCATTGGGCTGTTTAGGGCATTACTGTAAGCTATCTTTTGGTCAGAGGCTTACAGCAGTGTTGCAAACTATGCAGTCCTGGCTGGTAAAGCCAGGCTCTTAGCCAGAAGGAAAAAGGAGAGGGTTAGGAAAGAGAAAATAAGGTTGGGGAAGGAAAAGGACAAAACAGTCCCAGTGGTCTGGGACACATGAGCAGGAGTGCTGTAAGCAAGACACAAGAAGTGATTCTTTTACTCTATTCAGCACAGACAAGGCCTCAACTGGAGGAAAAGATGGACAAATTGGAGAAAGTCCAGAAGAGAGCAACAAAAACGATGAAAGGTCTAGAAAACATGACCTGTGAGGGAAGATTGAAAAAATTGGGTTTGTTTAATCTGGAGAAGAGAAGAGTGAGAGGGACATGAAAACAGTACACAAAAGGTTGTTATAAAGAGGAGTTGTTCTCTCTAACCACTGAAGACAGGACCAGAAGTAAGGGGCTTAAATTGCAGAAAAGGAGATTTAGGTTGGACATGAGGAAAATATTCCTAGCTGTAAGGGAAGCAATGAAACACATAACCTAGGGAGCTTGTTATCCATCATTCAAGGCTTTTAAGAACCGGTTAGACAAATGCCTATAAGGGATGGTCTAGATATTACTTAGTCCTGCCTCAGTGCAGAGGATTGGACTAGATGACCTATTGCGGTCCCTTCCTGTCCTACATTTCTAGGATTCTAGGACACATAAGGTGGGGGATAGTTTGTGACAAAGTCTCACATCCCAGGTGGTGGTTGGGATTGAGCCACAGCCAGAAGGGGTAGCAGTGTCATCTGGGTCCCTCTCTTTGGCCCGCTCTGATCAGGACATCTCTCAGGATCAGAATGACAAAGGCCTGAGGTCCCAGGAAACAGTGGAGGTGGCGGCCATGATGATGAAGCTTGCTCTGGTAACCTCTATCTGTTCTTCCTCATTTTTCCCCCGCCCCCCCCACCAAAGTCTCTTTCTTTAAGGGCCCACAAAGGTAATGGTGGGTGGAATAATTCATCCCCTCATTATTTTGTCCAACAGTTAGGCCTAGTTTTTGGTTCACTGATTAATGGACCCAACACCAGTTTTTGGTTCACTGATTAATGGACCTACATGTTCTTGTTTACCAAGCACAATCTAGACACAGTCCTGGAGTTATATAGGTAGGCCTTTTAGTTTAAACTAAGGCTTTGTCTACACTAGTACTTCTGTGATTAACATTTTTGTCATTCAGGGGTGTGAAAAAACACCCCCCGGAACGACAAAAGTTTTAACGACACAAATCGCCCGTATGGACGGTGCTTCGTCAGTGGCAGCTGCGCTCCCAGAGACAAAGCTACCACCCCTCGTTCATCCTGGCGATAAAGACCGACTACACAGCTCACCTTACAACGGCATGGTTGCAGCGGTACAGCTGCACTGCTGTAAAGGGCACACTGTAGCCATAGCCTAATTCCGTTTGTCTCCTTTTCCTATCTTTTCCCACCAACATTTGTTACTATAGGTTATTGTGACATCATGAACTTTCCCATACTTTTAACAGTTCAGCTCACAATTAGAGTAAATTTGCAGAGCCAGTTATCACAATAGCATCCATTCATTGGAGTCCAGAATAAGATAATGCCTAGAATTGTAAGTAGAGATGTGATGTGAGTACATGAAATGGATGTTGCCCCTGGAGAGAGATAACATTTGAAAGGTGGAAGGAGGCAGCAGAATTGATAATGGTGTCCACAAAAGGATATAATAAGTATGAAGTAATGTGAAAGGAAGTAAAGAAAATACAATCTGTATATCAGGAAAATTGTCCTGATAATTGACCTGTTAATGTGGAAGAGTCTCCCAGAAGAATTGGTGGAAGCTCTGTTGTTAGTACTTGTGGCACCTTAGAGACTAACCAATTTATTTGAGCATAAGCTTTCATGAGCTACGGCTCACTTCATCGGATGCATACTGTGGAAGTGAGCTGTAGCTCACGAAAGCTTATGCTCAAATAAATTGGTTAGTCTCTAAGGTGCCACAAGTCCTCCTTTTCTTTTTGCGAATGGAGACTAACACGGCTGTTACTTTGAAATCTGTTAGTGTCATACAGGGACCTTGTCCCAGCAGGGTAGCCTGACAACAGCCCTTCAGTGCTGAGCAGAACTCCTTTTCACCCTGAATTTTGGAGTTCCAGTCTTGCACTCCTACCTTCCTGAGACTACTTTCTTCTCCCCGGGATCTGTTTCTCTCTTCCTCTCTAGGATAGTACAAGAGTAAATCTTTCCAATGAGCTAATTACACAGTTTTTGGATCCTTTCCCTCTCTAGAATAAGGAGAAAGTGCAACCTTTAAAGAGGCGGCAATTAAACACCACCTTTCAGCTGCTTTCCTGTATGGACGGTGCAGAGGAAGTAAAGCCTTTGAGACTTTAACAAATTAAATCTTTAAACAAGACAGTCTTGTGCTGGGGGTTCCCTTTTTAGAGAGATGTTGATCCAAACTCCCCACCCTTATTTTGGGGTGCTTATCCCTATAACCTTGGGGAAAGCAGGAATTCACCCAGCAGTTACTGCAACACAAAGATCTATTCCAACACCTTTCTCATCCGTGTCCCTGAAATGAAGAGTTGAGTATAATGAAATGAATCCAAGGGTATATCTACTTTGTAGTTTAAAAACAAGTTGCCAACCCATGCAAGCTGACTGGGACTCGCACTTGCTGGGCTGTTTAGTTTGGAGTCAGGCTGCAGCCCGAGCTATGGCATCCTCCCACCTTGCAGGGTCCTAGAGTCTGACTTCCAGCCTGAGTCCAAATGTCTACACCACAATTAAACAGCCCCTTAGCCCAAGCCCCACAATCCTGAGGCAGCCGTCTAAGTGCAGTGTAGACAAACCCCAAGATGCTTAACAAAAGAGCTTTAATCCCACTGGTAACCAAACAGCCCCTCTAGTCTTGGTCCCTTAACCCCAGGGTCACCTCCTTCCCTCTGGGCAATGGGCCATTCTTGCACACAATACTGTGGAAGCCCTGCCCCTCGTGGCCAAGCACTCAGGTCACAGCCTAGGCCTGTCTCACAGTTCAAGAGCTCAGGTTCTGGACCTGCTGTATCCCAGCAACAGCACATATGTCCACTGCACAGTCTCTTCTGGAGTACCATCCTCCAGTGGGAGGAAAGCTGGCAGCAAGAAATTAGGGTTGCCAGGCATGCCCAGTCGAAAAGGGACCCTGGCAGCTCCGGTCAGCACCACTGACTGGGCCATTAAAAGTCCAGTCGGCAGTGCAGAGGGGCTAAGGCAGCCTCCCTACCTGGCTCTGGAAGCAGCCAGCATGTCCCTGCAGCCCATAGGCACAGAGCGATCAGGGAAGCTCTGCGCACTGTCCCCGCCCCGAGCGCCAGCTCTGCAGCTCCCGTTGGCCAGGAACCATGGCCAATGAGAGGTGCGGGGGTGGCACTTGCAGGCACAGGCAACATGCACCATGCAGAGTCACCTGGCCGCCTCTGTACCTAGGAGCTGGACATGCCGGCTGATTCTGGGAGCTGCACAGAGCCAGGGCAGGCAGCCTTAGCCCTGCTGTGCCGCCGACCAGGAGCCACCTGAGGTAAGTGCTGCCTGGCTGGAGCCCATATCCCAAACCCCTCCCATACCCCAACCTCCTGCCCCAGGTCAGAACCCCCTCCTGCACCCTGACTCCCTCCCAGAGCCCACACCCAAACTCTCTGCTCCAGCCCTGAGCCTCCTCCCGCACCCACACTCCCTCCTGGAGCCTGCACCCCTTCCCAAACCCCAATCCAAGCCCTGAGCCCCCTCCCGCACCCAAACTCCCTCCCAGAGCCCACACCTGCTCCTGCACCCCAACCCCCCGAGCCTGCTCCTGCACTCTGAACCCCTCACTCCAGCCCAGAGCCTGCACTCCCAGCTGGAGCCCTCGCCCCCTCCTGCACTCCAACCCCCTGCCCTAGACCTGTGAAAGTGAGTGAGGGTGGGAGAGGAGCAAGCAATGGAGGGAGGGGGATGGAGTGAGTGGAAGGGTGGGGCCTCGGAGAAGGGGAGGGCAGGGCAAGGGTGTTCTGTTTTGGGCAATTAGAAAGTTGGCATCCCTACAAGAAGTAGGGATAGGATTTCCTGCCAGCTTTTGAGGCGCCAAGGGGACGGAAAGGCCAGCTCCTCCTCTTCCCCTCCTTTTTCCCAACAAGATTCCAGGAGCAGAAGACCAGCTGTCACAGTATTGCTGCTGACATGTGGAGTGGTGCACTCCACACGGCCTTATACTTGAAGTTGATCGTGTTGCCCCTGGGTTCGCTGAGAGGTTTTTAACTCAAGTTCATTCACTGTCCATGAACTCAAGTTAGCTAAGACATTTGTAGATGCTAATCAGAAGAATGCTCCACAAACATTTGTTCTGGGGCACAAACATATTCAGTTGACCATATGCTGAATGTATTAAATCAATTAAGTCACATTAAAAAAGCTAGTGTAGACATACCCTGAGTGAGAAACCAGCCTTTTTTACAGGCCAGTCACTCCCATTTCCTTCTCCCATAAATTCATACTTCCTCTTATCTGCACCAGCTAATGCAGGGGTGGCCAACCTGTGGCTCCAGAGCTGTGGCTCTTCAGAAGTTAATATGCAGCTTCTTGTATAGGCATCGACTCCGGGGCCGTAGCTACAGGCTCCAACTTTCCAGTGTGCTAGGAGGTGTTCACTGCTCAACCCCTGGCTCTGCCCCAGGCCCTGCCCCCATTCCACCCCTTCCCATCCCCTCCCCTGAGCCTATCATGCCCTCGCTCCTCCCCCGAGCCTTCTGCATGCCACAAAATAGCTGATCGGGAGGGAGGGAGAGGCGCTGATCAGCAGGGCTGCTGGTGGGTGTGAGGCGTTGGGAGCCGGGGGGTGGGGGTGGGGTTTGAGCTGATCGGGGACTGCTGACATATTACCGTGGCTCTTTGGCAATGTACATTGGTAAATTCTGGCTCCTTCTCAGGCTCACGTTGGCTACCCCTGAGCTAATGGGCTCCAGCTGGCTAACTTTTGGTCTCCTCTGATCTGGAATCTTGGAGACGTCACGCCTGGTCAGTCTCAAGATGCAGAGAGGTAGCACACCTGCTCATGCTCCCATTGAAATCAATGGTGGTTTTTCTATCAACCTCAGTTGGAGGAAGACAAGGCCCTTAAAGGTGGACTGCACAAAACACCTGAGGATACATTGCGGGGAACAATCTTGCATTGGCAAAGAGGGAATGGACTACATGAGATCTTTCCCATCCTTAATTTCTATGATTCCATAACTATTCCTGCTGCTTAACTGGTGCTCTCCAGTCAGGAGATAAGCCTGTTTTTCTTCTCTCACAGTAGTTCTGTGTCCTATCAGGTTTTAAAGGTCACCAAAACCATCACACAGTCCTTATGACACTGAAATAGCACAGCCATAACATTTGCTTGGTGTTTATACAAATCACCAATTAGCACTCTTAAGGGTTTTATTTCTCCCAAATAATTCTGTAATGGTTTGCCAAGCATCAGATGCAAATCCTGTCACTGATTTTACCCTTCAGCCATGAGACCCGCTGGCTTGTACTCAGTGATGAGATTAATGCAAAGCTCCCTGAGGAAATGGCGGCCTTTCAGTTCTCAATCTAAAAGAATAAAAAATAAAGAGAAAATGGGAGAGGGGCTTCCATGGGAATATTTATTACATTAAAAGAAGATGTTAACTGACAGATGCCTAATTTTCTTTGCCTGCCACCTACGTTTTTGTAGAGTACATAGTTAATCCTCAACCAAATTGTTACTGAGCTGCATTAGCTTGTGCTGAAACCTCGCTGTCATAGTTAATAAGGGATATGGGCATGTAATATGAAGACTACAGGAAGCTTCCTCATGCATCATCCTAAAATACATGACTGAGGGGCTAAGTACACATTTATATTATACGTGCAAAATCCTATGTTAAGGCAACATTAAGATTGCACATTTAAAATAGCAAAATGTCTGGCAATTCAAAAGTTAAGGTTCCAGTAGCAATGCTAATTCAGCCATACTGCACTTACCAGTGTAATAGGGCTGAATAGTACTCTCTATTACTGTTTTATTGGATATATGTATAGCACAATATAAAGCTATTTTATTATTTTCTGCCTTTTCCCAGCAGAAACCAGAAAGTGCAGATATGGGTAGAAGTTAGAAAATAATTTGATGAAATTAGAATGAATGAAGAAACAAAACTGAACACACAAACTTTGAGAGTGGTGTGGTTGGGGGCCAAACCTGGATCTGAATTTGTCACTGGCCCCAAAAGAACTGATTTCAACACTCCTTCAATTTAAGTTGCTTCAACAATCCTGTTTATCAATAATAAAATGTAGTAACTAAAATACAGATGTGAATTTTGCTGTTTGGGCCCATCTCTGGTAAGCAATAAGAAATGAGGAAATTATTTCAAACCCCAATGAAAGAATTTGCTTTGGTTCATTTTGATTGTTGGCTGAAGGTTCAAGTCAGTTCTTAGTTTCATTGAATCAGTTTCCTCATCCCAGGGCCTGTTCCTGCTCCCATGGAAATTACTGGTAAAACTCCTATTGACTTTAATGGTGCAGGATCAAAACCCTAATGAGGAATGTATTATGAGGTACAGAATAAAATAAGTATGTGTTTGTAGGGATTTGTCACCACTGTGATTCCATGGAAAGTGAACGGAAACTTCAGTTGGAACCTAAGGTAGTAGGGATCCAAACACATGACCTCATAGTTGGGTAAGAAGGCTATGCTTGTTCTGACAACAAAATAAAGGGTCTTGGATAGATTTATTAGTGCTGACAAACATTAAGTATTGCCTGTTGTCAGCTGAACGAAGAGTAATTTACCATTAATGACTTGATTTTTAAAGGAAACTTAACTTGTACCCCCTTTTTGTACAAGTAATTAACTGTTGGTGCAAATGGAGTTCTGTATAATAGACCCCTATGCCTAGCCCCACAGAGGGATTTAGACAACCAAGTCCCAGTTCTAGGCACCGTTTCAATGCACAAAACCCCTGCTTGGCTGCTGCCTAACTCTGTATGTGCATCAATACACTAGGCATCTAAACTTTCACCATTAAGTTCCCTGGGCACCTAAGTTCCTGCCTCCGAGCATGCACACTACTGCCTTGCTCTAGGCATCCGGACACTTTTTCCGGCCTAAGCCCCAGCATGATCTGCAGACCAGGTGAAGATGTGTGGGCATAAATGCCAACTTCTTCTGGCACTGGTGGGTCCTTGACCCCTTCCCCAAAGTGCCCACCCCAACTCCGCCCCATTTGACTTCTTCCCCAAATCCCTGCCCTGAGCACCCAGAGTTCCTGCTCTTCCCCCCTCCCTCCCAGAGCTTGCTACAGCTGTTTGGCAGAGGCAAGCGCTGGGAGGGGGGGAAATGCAGCACGCTGGGAGGAGGAGGAGGTAAGGTGAGGGAGGCGGGGAGCTTGGCTGCTGGTGGGTGCAGAGCACGCACTAATTTTTCCCCACAGGTGCTCCAGCCCTGGAGCACCCACGGAGTCAGTGCCTATGTGTGTGGGTGAACACCCGTCTTGCCTGTGGGGCCCAATCTGGTATGTGTGCTCAGAGCATGCCTACTGGATCAGGTCCCATTCAAAATCTGGCCAGAGGAGGTGTTGGTGGTGACCATATAACTTTTAGCTTAGGGGCTAGAGCACTCACCTGTGATGTCAGACGGGGTTCAATTCCCTTGTCTGCATGAGTGGGAGTGAGGATTTGAACAGGGATCTTCCAGGTGAGTGCCCTAACTGCTAGGCTATGGGATATTCTGATGTAGGTTTTCCTCAGTCTCTCCTATGACTGAGAGTGGCTCTATAGGTGGGAGATGCAGGGTCCAATCCCCCTGCTCCAATAACTATTAAATTGTTTATCCAAAGTGGGGGGCATTAAATTCAGGTCTCCCGCATCCTAGGTGAATGCTCTAACCACTGGGCTAAAAGTAATAAAGTGGGCATCACCACTACCTCCTCCTCACAAGGAGTGACTTAGGTGCCTAAACCACCTGACTCCAGGAGATGGGTTCCTGGCTGTGGATTGCAAGCAGAGATAGATGCCTCCCTGCAGCCTGGATTTAGGTGCTGAACTCTATGCTGGGGCAGGGTTTAGGACACAGCCGTCTCATTGTAATCTACCATTGGCTAGTTTAGGACAATCTCCAATTGCATGCTAGCTTTTGTGCATTCCATTCTTAAGGACCTATCTCTCCCCATGCACTGTATAGGAAGCTAGGCATCTAACTCTGGTTTTTTGGATCTTATTGTTGTTCTATTGATTTTCTAGGTGCCTATATCAATTTGTAGATCTGGGCCCTACCTACCTGATTTGTGGGCAAAAGCAGACTGACAGACATCACCATGCCTTTCTTTGCTCCTGCAAAATTGCACCTGCATTTATTTGTGGTTGCTGATTTTTATACAAAGCAAGAGAGGCCTGGTTTTAAAAATCAGATCTCCAAATGAGAATTCCAGGTAAATATATTTCTCAGTCTACGATGGTGAAAATTCACTAGTGAGACACCTGTGGATATTTGAACTCTTATGAATGAAATAATTTTCTTTAAAGCAAGTCTTTGCTTTTATAAAGAACTAATTTAATCATGCACTGATCAAAAGGGCTAATCAAAGAAACTGGAATATCAGAGCAGGTGTCTGAAGCAGGAAAGGGAACATGCTACTGGGAGAGAGAAGCATTAGTGATTTTATACAGAGGAAATTTTCCTTTGGCAAAAGAGACATCCAAACAGTTGAGCAGAAAGAGACTTTTTTTATTTACCTCAAGGGGAGATTTAACTCGTCAAATATCAATATTACAGTTATGGGGTTTGGAGTATTTTTCAATGTAGTTAGATTTGGGAAAATGAAATCCTTGGTTTGGGAAATGTTTTTCTGAGTGAACTATTTAGTCCTTCCTGTGGTGGCATAAAGGTTAAAATAAATACAACCACAACATCTTTGGTTAGACATAGCAGGACAGATTCTGCAGTCAACCCAGAGAAATTCCACTGATTTGACTCATGTGAATGAGAGCAGAGTCCCCCTAACCAAAGATGTTGTGATTGTATTTAACTATCCAGAGGGGCGGGGCTTAGTACTCTAAGCATCAGGTGAAGCTAACTGTGCACATGGTCTGGAGGTACAGGTTAGAATCCCAGAGAGCTCCACTCAGCTATATAAAACCTATTTTTAAAAGGTCAGATTCTGCTCCCCAGTTACACCCCATATGACTCCTCAATGCCAAGGTTGACTTCCATAGAATGTGACTCCTTCTTAAAAAAATTTCAATAATTTTCATTAAAGAATATTTTGATTTAAACATCGAAGACAAGAGAACAAACAAAACACATGGATCCCACCGAAGACAGAAGCTGCCTGGCATTGAAAAACTAGATTAAGTGAAATTTAAATATCTAACTATATTAAAATAAACAAGTCCTCATTCTGTGGAGTGCAACAGAGGATACAAACTTGTATAATTGCCTCTATTAACTAGACATAATGAGACCAGTTTTTATTACACATTTTTATTATTCCCTGCAGCAGAGGTGCTAACTAGTACAAACATCCATTCTATATCCATTGGACATGGAAAGTGTTTCCATTTTCTTAAGATCTGCCTTTTGGCCGCAGTTAAGGCTATAAGCCATGTAGGAATACAGAAGACAGATGTAGATTATGATTTATGAGGCCAGCTATGCAAAACTTGGCTGTAGGAGCAAATGTAGAGCAGGGTGACTAATTTGTAGTAATTTATGTCACAATTTGTATTATTTATGTGTTATTAGTATTATAGAAATTTCTAGAGACCTCAGTCCGATCAAGGCCCCCCATTATACTAGGTGTTGTACAAAGAGTGCTGTACAATTTAATTTCACCTCTTTCTCTGTTCATACATTGTCCCAGGCACCTTACAATTTTTCTGAGCTTATTTGTTCAAAATTATTTGCAGGATAATTTGTGTATAATTCTCGAGGTGTATACCATTCCCTAGCAGCACATTGCAATAATTCAATACTCCAAAATGCAGACTGTCTTTGTTACTTTTGTCAGGGAACAAACTGTGGGTCATATGGTATGTTTCTGTTCTGTACTGGTTAGAATCCAATTTCCAGTGAGAATAATCTGCAGAACTCCCTGTGGTTTAAGGAGGGGGAACAGTTTTTTCACAGGAGTGCTAAACATTGATTAGGACACAGAATGGGGCAGAAAATGGGTTTAATCCAAAACCAGGTCCCTGAGTTTTCCTCCCAGGAAGAAAGGGAAAGGAGAGGATGCTTGCTTCAAAACCTCTGGGGAGCTCTATTTCTGATGCTACATCTCCTCCTCTGCACTGGGATCACCAGAGGTAGGGAATGGCACCTGCTTTTATTGCATAAACCAGGGAATCTCAGGAAAACCTGTCCCTAAGCCCACAGATCCCTTCCTATGCCTGCCTACCCTGTTGTCTTTTGGACCCTCCTGAGCTGCTTGAGCTTTGTGCCCCTCCAATGGCTGGATGGTTCAGAGACCACTTAGGAAGGGGCACATGCTGTGCAGAACAGATGCTTTCCACAGCCTTTTCTAGTACACGTAATTTGTGGCAGCTCTGCAGCTGACCATGTGACGCTGGAATGTACCATAGAACTGCAATCCCACTGTGACGGGTTCCCCGTGGGGTGCCACCTGGAACTGGGGTACCACTGAACCCACCTGACCCACCAGCCTGGGCTACCTTTACACTGTACTGCTGTGACAGGCCCTCAGGCCCCCTCCAGCATGCATACAGGTACGGATGCACCCAGCTGCAGCTACACACAGATGCTGAGATCAGCTCTGCATGGGAAGGCTCAGCTAAGGAACTGCCCAGTTACACAAGTGTACACCCCCCTTGGGAGGGTAAACCCAAAGTTATACCGTCTTGCGCTGCACAGAGAACTGTACAGTGTAAGCTCATGACATTTGACCTCTCCCTCAATGTGAAGATCTTTCTGCTCCAAGTAATGACAAGTTTATTAACTACAAAAGATAGATTTAAAGTCATTACAAGGGATAGAAAACGGATCAAAGCAGATTACCTATCAAATAAAACAAACACAATCTAAGCTTAATATACTAAAGAGATTGAATATAAGTAGCAAATTCTCACCCTAATTGTTGATTTAGGCAGTTTGCAGAGATTCTTGGGTCCAGCTGCCCTTGCTTGCAGTTTAAAACCCCAGGTATTCCTTTCACAGGCTAGGAATCCCTCTAGGCTGGGTCCAGCCCTTCTCCCCAGTTCAGTCCTTCTTCATCAGGTGTTTCCAGCAGTCTCCATTGGGCGGGGAATCAGAGAAGAACCACGATGATGTCACTTCCCTGCCTTAAATAGCTTTTGCATACGGCGGGAACCCTTTGTATCCAACTTTAGTTCCCAGCCCATTCAGTGGAAAAACTGGTATTCCAACATGGAGTCCAGTACCAGGTGACTTGGTCACATAGCCCTGTAAGGGCTATAGCAAACATAACTCAGAGGCTGTTTGTAGCGTCCTCAGGAAGGCTCCTTGGTGGGAGATTAGCAGCTTCTAAAATCTATTGTTCTCCCTAATGGCCCTTCTCAGCCAGCCGTCTAGATTCAGTGCATTCCGCCTAGTGGGTGTTCCAGAGGTGTAAACATATTTGTAATAGATACATAGACTATATTCCTAACTTCAGATACCAAAATGATACACGCACACAAATAAGATAGGTTTCAGAGTAACAGCCGTGTTAGTCTGTATTCGCAAAAAGAAAAGGAGTACTTGTGGCACCTTAGAGACTAACCAATTTATTTGAGCATGAGCTTTCGTGAGCTACAGCTCACTTCATCGGATGCATACCGTATGCATCCGATGAAGTGAGCTGTAGCTCACGAAAGCTCATGCTCAAATAAATTGGTTAGTCTCTAAGGTGCCACAAGTACTCCTTTTCTTTTTGCGAATAAGATAATCATATTCAGTAAATCATAACCTTTTCAATTATCTCACATGCCTTACCTTGCATAAAATACATCATAGCTATGCCATAATCACATCACAATAATAGCTCTATGAAGAATATGGGGCATAATGCCACACCCACCATCTGGGGCTTTTCTGTGGGGTTTTGGAGGAGTGGGAACACGGGCTTGAGAGTAGATGTAAAGGTACCATCCCTGCTCAGGAAGGAAGAGGGTTCTTGTGTCAGTGGGACCTTACGGGATGTACTTGCCACAATCATATGATCTTCCCTGTCATTTTCCTCTTTCAGTTTTATGCTGTACTTAAGGGTTGGGACCTTAACTCATTATTGGTTGAGTTTAATAAAATGCCTGTGAAATTGTAAATTAAAACTGCTGGGACTGTAGAGGAAACTGGTGGTGTCTGGAAAATGTCTTAGGAAGAATAATTACAGCAACAAATCCCTGTATCAGGTATTAGAAAGCACTTAGCCCCATTCAGCCAATCACATTGCTGGACTGGCGGAGCTCTCCTAAATCCAGCCTAGTAGTGCACATGCAGCTACTATGTGACTGGGCTGCTATCCTCCATATAACCGTTACAGACCTCACCATATGCCATTCCAGGTGCAAGGTGCCTGCTTGCTCTAACATCAACACATTGCTATATGCACATTAAAAACAAGCTTCCGAAACATTATACTGCACACACAATTCTTTCCCGGGGAAAGGCGGAGAGAACAAACCACATGTGATAGATGTTGTTCTTGTAACTTAATGTGCTGCTGGAAGGTCCTCAGATACTATGGGGATGAGGGCAATATAAACCTGTAGAGAATAGAACATCACTTCCATGTGCCTGTTCATAGAGGACCAAAGTCTGCTCTCAGTTACACTGGTGTAACTAAGTAGAACGGGATCATTACGTAGCACAAGGCTGGCACCTCAGGATTGCAGCAAGCAAAGCACATAGTTGGACCTATGGAAATGGCCTCTCGCATTGCTCACCAGTACATACTAGGTTGGTCTATGGATGGACTGGGAAAGAACCAAGAGGCTGAGTAGGCAGGTTTTTCCTTCATGGTTCTTTTATTGGAGCTGCCAGGTGCCTGGCGGTTGGGAGTGGGGGCCCTGGAGGAGGATCAGCCTTATGACTGTCACTGATTATGTCCCTCAACAACTGACTGTTAGAATTGTTCCAGGGTCCAGGACACCATTCTTCTCCTCATGGCAAAACTCTCAGAAGGCTGAGGAATCCAGACTGGTGGGATAGATGGAGTGTGGTCATGTTTTTGTTTCTTGCTAAAAAGTTCCCTCGGAAAAGTTCCACCTTAGCAGGATGTGGGGAAAACTTCACTGATAATAAGAAGAAGCTATTCAAACTGCTGAAGCACAACTTTGAAGGTCAACATGAATTGTATGATTTATAAGAAATGAACACCTTCCATAAAGAGGCTATAGGATAAAGGGTTTGTGTGACTGTGTCATAAATATAAAGGGAAGGGTAAACCCCTTTGAAATCCCTCCTGGCCAGGGGAAAGCTCCTTTCACCTGTAAAGGGTTAAGAAGCTAAAGGTAACCTCGCTGGCACCTGACCAAAATGACCAATGAAGAGACAAGATACTTTCAAAAGCTGGGAGGAGGGAGAGAAACAAAGGGTCTGTGTGTCTGTCTTATGCTGGTTTCTGCCGGGGATAGACCAGGAATGGAGTCTTAGAGCTTTTAGTAAGTAATCTAGCTAGGTACGTGTTTAGATTATTTCTTTAAATGGCTGAGAAAAGAATTGTGCTGAATAGAATAACTATTTCTGTCTGTGTATCTTTTTTGTAACTTAAGGTTTTGCCTAGAGGGGTTCTCTATGTTTTTGAATCTAATTACCCTGTAAGATATCTACCATCCTGATTTTACAGGGGGGATTTCTTTATTTCTATTTACTTCTATTTTTATTAAAAGTCTTCTTGTAAGAAAACTGAATGCTTTTTCATTGTTCTCAGATCCAAGGGTTTGGGTCTGTGGTCACCTATGCAAATTGGTGAGGCTTTTTATCCAACATTTCCCAGGAAAGGGGGGGGGGTGCAAGTGTTGGGAGGATTGTTCATTGTTCTTAAGATCCAAGGGTCTGGGTCTGCAGTCACCTAGGCAAATTGGTGAAGCTTTTTACCAAACCTTGTCCAGGAAGTGGGGTGCAAGGTTTTGGGAAGTATTTTGGGGGGAAAGACGCATCCAAACAGCTCTTCCCCAGTAACCAGTATTAGTTTGGTGGTGGTAGCGGCCAATCCAAGGACAAAGGGTGGAATGTTTTGTACCTTGGGGAAGTTTTGACCTAAGCTGGTAAAGATAAGCTTAGGAGGTTTTTCATGCAGGTCCCCACATCTGTACCCTAGAGTTCAGAGTGGGGGAGGAACCTTGACAGACTGAATTAAGTTTAAGTATCTCTGGAGTCCACTGTATTAAATGCAAAGGTTATGTATTATTGTGGGACTGGATGATCAAAGGACTATATTGAATAATGTGGCAGACAAGAATGATCTTTTGGGACAATACACGTGAAGTGGATTTCCTGGGAAATACCTAGGGGGAAATAATGCAAATCCTCTGCCTCTCTCCCTCGCCAACATCTTATTATGCAAAAACCCAGCCTTTTGAAGCTATGCCTTGAGGAAGGGACCATTGCCTATGGATTACCTGTTCCCGGAGTCTCAAGATCAAAGGCTTTGGCTGTATAAAGGAAAGACTACTCTATGCAGGGGAGCTCGTTCTGAGCTGAGGCTGTTCTGAACTTGTAACCACAGAAAAACTCATTGGTGGGGTTTGAAGGACTGACACTGACCAGAGGTCCTGCTGGAGTTGGGGGAAGGTGATCTCTGGTAAACTTCTTAGTATGTGTGTTGGTTCTTAATTTTTTAATATGTTTTCTTTGTAATGCTTTCACCTTAATAATGTGCTTCCTTAGAAAGGGCTGTGTGATACTCATAACTGTGGGCAATTATGCTGCTTATGGCCTCTGAAGAAAGAGAGCAAAATGCAGATGCAGGCCTGTAAAGGCCGTCTGGTTTGCTGGGAATAATAGTATAGGCAACCTGGAAGAAGCTTGATCAAGAAGGAGAGAGACATGGGTCTCCGCCCAAGAATGGTGATGGCTGGGAGCCTAAAATTAGCTGCCATTGCTAGACCATGGAGGGGGAATACAGGGGTAGTTGCCCTAAACTGTGACAGGGTGTCAACACCAGTGAGGGAGAGGATGTTTCTATGGTGATCTAGTAGCTAGAAGTAATGGAATGAAACAGAGCAAAGGAAAATTTACAGTGAATACATGGAAAATTTTCCTTGCTATGAGATCTGTTAAACTAGGATACTTTCCCAAGACACAAGGTGGAAGCCTTCATCACTTGAGTAATTTAAAACAGAACTAGTGAATATAAACTCTAAGGAATGATCCTGCACTGTCAGTGCAGGAGATGGAGTAGGATTTTTCTCATCTCTAATTCCTGCGATTCTGTTAATGTACAAGAGAGTAATAGAATTCTTAGTGTATGTGCCAAAACCTCTCATTTGTGCTTTGTGGTTCCCACACCCACATGATATTTGACTCTTGTACTTTAAGGTATACCCTGCTGGCTGGTTCTAAGAGTCCTCTGAATTTTTATGGACACGTCTACATTATCTGCAATGCTTTACATGTATTTTAAAATACAGTGCATTTAAAATGTTTACAAATTGTTATGAGCACGAGGCATTAAAAATGAAGCATGGAAAAGCCTAATCTGACGCAGCTTTTTGAAGTGGGATGATTTATTGTTTTGAGCAGCTTTCTTTGAGCCATATAACGTATCACACTGCGGAGGAGGATGGAACTGTTGAGGTTTGCAAACTTTTTGCTGAATCTGGGCTAAATATCAAGAGAGCCTGGGCTGACTTAGTGTCTCAGCTGATTTCTCATGGCTTCAGTCAGAAATCCAGCAGAACAGCATGGTTTCAGCTGAATTGTTTTTGGTTTGTTTGAATCAATGCAGTCTATGACTGTTGAGTTCAGGTGAGGACATAGGAAGAGACACTGTGTGGTGACACTAGGTAGCACAAGGAGTGTTTACAGTAAGTATTCAGATATATTGTATAAGAACCTGAATCGAATAGAAAAAATAGGTTAGGGCTGACAACAAAGGCACCACAGGGTCTTTTGTGTCTAGTGGCCTTAATAAGGAACCCCCTTTATATTCATTATATCTGATTGCTGTTTTTCCCACTATGGGGGCCCAAGCTGCAAATTTTGAATCCAGAAGGGGAAACTCATTTTCCCAGGTTTTCTGATCCAGGGTTTTGGTTCAGACTGTTCTGGAGATAGGAAAGTAATGTTCATGGTTTACTGTGGCATTAGCTAGATCATGACTTTCTTTTTCTGATTGCCCTTTATATCATACTTTCACCTCTGCCTGGATGCTTTGTAAGCTGGCACAGTCTGGTACAGCATACCGGCAAGAGCCGGTACACCACCAACCATACCGGCTTCCCCAGGCTGGCGATTTAAACGGCCTAGGGCTCCCAAACCCTTTAAATTGCACCAGACCCCCTCTGCCGGAGCCCTGGGGTAGCGGCAGTAGCCAGGAGCCCCTGGGGCTCTGTCGGCGATTTAAAGGGCCCGGGGCTCAGCTGTGTTAGCAGCGGCCAGAGCCCCGGGCCCTTTAAATTGCCAATGGAGTCCTGGGGTAGCAGCAGTGGCCCGGGGCTCCGAGAGCAATTTAAAAGGCCAGGGGATTTAAAGGCCCCACCACTTCTGGTTGAGGCCCTGTCCCCCTGCTCAGGACTCCGGCGTACCGGTGAGTCCTTTAAGTTACTTTCACCCCTGCATCCAGGCTGTAGGAGTTCAGCCCCCAACAATCTGAAGCACACAAAATTCAGTGGTTGCTTCTGAAAATTCTTTCTCCATGCCTGAGATTCCTTGTGTGCAAAATGGGGTGTTTGATTTGTTATGAGGATAAATTCATTAATATTTCTGAGAAGTTCAGATGCTCTGGTGATGAGTGCCATAGAATAGCCTATGAATAAATTAAATAATTTGATTGTATTTTGGTTTTTGAAATAAGATTTGGTCTGACATATGTTTCTGTGGCTTTACCTAACTCAATTCACCATGCATGAGTATAACTTTCCTTGACAAGGGGCAGTAATTCATGTTAATATTTAGGCATTATTAGCTTGAATCTAATTGTGTTCTACATCTGGGCAGTGAGTGCAGCATAGAAACTTTTATAATACAGCTACAGTTTGTAGCGAGCTGCTGTTATAAACTTAAGCCACCAAGCCTTTACCACAGATAGAGCCTGGAGCCGGAACTGCTCAGACTATATTTCATGGCAGTTATATTTCAATGGAGATTCATTATTTATGTATTCTCAGTTGTCACCATATTTGAAAACATATGAAATCTGTTGGTGTGCAGAAAATAAGTCTCTGAGAGAGGTCAGCCAACACAGTAAAATGTACGAAAACATGGCAGACCTCCACTTAGTACTATAAATCAAGTGCGGTGTTTCCCTGGCTTTCATGCTGCTGCTCAATTCTGCTGAATTGGTCATATGATATAATGCTCTTTTAATCAGATAGGCCACCCTATATAGCTTAGTGTTATAGGAACCACATGTGCTGCATTATTATTCGGGGAAACATGGTGTGTCAAAAAAACAATTGTCAAGGTTTGAATGGTAGAGGCAATTTGGATATAGCTCTATGTAGTGGAGTCTTCTTGGAATGCTGTGGAAATCGGTGAAGGTTAAGAATTCGTCTCAATGAACCAATAAGATTTGGTTGAGACTACTAAATTTAAGCCTTAGTGTGTTACATTTCTTCATTTCATAAACAGCTCATGAGATGGACTTTCTGTTTGTGGTCATTTATTTGCTCACTGCCGGGGCAACCACCATTTGGCTGAATTTACATCCAGACACAAACTTTCTGATACAGAATTTTGGTTTGGCTTATCTAGATAGGGAGCTAATTGTGACCATATCTATGGTTTGGGTGCAGGATTTGGGCTTCTATCTAGATTTGGTGGGTTTTTTAATGTGTTTATTTTTAACTTGCTGTGAGGTGCCCTTGATACTGCAATGAAAATATTCCAATAAATATTAGATTTAAATGTATAACTTCTATATATAATGATCATGAGACACATGACAGATGACACATGACAGATCTGAGCTCTGTTCCGTACCATTCCATACGGAAACTTTGTTTAAACTGAATATTTATATTTCATTTCAGATTGTGCATTGGAAGAGAAAAGAGACAAAGAAATTATAATAATTAGAAACCATGCTTGGAATACAGTGAACTGTGTGTTACAGAGATATCAGTCATCATAGTTTGTAAAATTATTTCAAAATAAATAGGAAGCCACTCTGGTCTAGTAGTTTGAACACAAGCCTGGGAGCAAGGATCCCTTCAGTTACAATTCTCGTGTTTTTCTATGGACTCAGTGTGACTGGTCAAATTTCTTAACTACACTGTGCCTCTTCCCCAGCTGAAAGAGGGATAGTAGTATTTACTTAGCCAGTTCACAGGAATGGTGTGCAGATAATATTTGTACAGCACCAGATAGTGTCACTCTCTTTCTTAATGAATAATGAGGAAAGGTTTATGGGACTGGCTGCTGCCGAGATTTCTTTTTCTGTGAATTCTTTAAAAAGCAACTCAGCTTCAAATGCCTCATTTGTTTCTTTTGTTTCTTTTCAATATTTGGAATAATATGTAATTAAAACCCAATTAACCCTTTTGTTTCTTCCCCATGTTCTCACAGAAAATGTCTGACTTTTTTTTTATAAGGAGGATGGCCTAGGAAGATTATAAAATCTTTCACAAAGGGAAAACCCACCTTTTGTCAGCCTTTTAGTAACCACTGGATGTCACTGCAACTCTACATACATACTCTCAAAAGAGCATTTATCTTGGAATGAGAAACTTTAGTTCAAAATGAAAAGTATTCTGACATATTCATTTTGGGGAATACCAAAAATCTGTATTATAAAATGAAAGCATGTAAATTAGGGATGGCTCAATTGTCCAAGGATCGCCCAACCTGGATGTTAGAACCACAGGTTCAAATCCTGGCTGGGCTAACACAGCTCTTCCTCTTTTTGAAATAGAAACATAGATGTCTATTAAGTTTACTTTGGATAGATCTTTTAGATGTGATCTTAAACAACCACGGTTCTCTGTGGACATTAAAGATTTCACAGTGAAATTAGGGGTTTGCTTATTAACCTTGGCCAAAATGTCCCCTCTCCACACTGCTGAACAATATGCTGTCTGCCCACAACCTTCCCTCCCAGAGAAGGCTGCAAGAATTTCAGAAGTACTCTATGTACATAGCTATAAAATCGTTTGGGATGAAATAAATGTAAAGTATTAATACACAATGTATAAATACCAGATAACATCTACATACCTCAGTTGGTGTTCTCCTGAACTATGCTTTTATGAACTGACTATTTAGTGAATTCTTAATCAACCGTATAGTTGATGCTGTTGGCGAGGATGGTCCACAGATTGTTATCCAGTTACAGAACATATCAGATCTATCACTTCATTGTTTCTTTGTTTTAATAATTTTGTTTTATTTTGCAAATTGATCTCCGTAGAAGCAAAATAAGCAAAACTGTGATTTCTGAAACAGAATTTTCTTGTGACAAAAATCACTGTGCTCTGCAAATATGTAATACCCATTTAAAAAAAAAATTCCTAGAAACTAAAATGTGTGGTTATGAAATGGCTCACATTTTTGTACACAATTTTATGGAAAAACTTTCATGACTCATGCAGTGCTAGTTATTTCAATAAGCTGTTTTATAAATCCTCACTGTGTGATTTATAAATTCACACTGTGTGAAATTCATGCCTCTGCAGAGGACCAGCAAAAGATCTATGCACCAATTAAATCCCATTTAAGCTCTCCTTTGAGAGCTTAAGTGGGACTTAGTTGGTGGACAGGCCCTCTTCATATGAGAGAATTTCATTCATACATAATGAAAATCATACAGCTTCTATTGTCTTTTTGCAAATCAGGTGTTTCTGTCTGTGTTGCACCTGCTTATAGATCATGTCTTTCATGAATATTGCAATGTAACCAGTTTAGAAGCTATATACAAGAATCACTTCACCTGCTAATGAAATGCAGCCTACTGTTGAGGATGGTATTGCAGGTATTTAGCAATATACAGTTCAATAGCTAATAACATGAAGAAAATGTATCTCATTCAACTGTAATTAGAATTTTGGCCAAAACACTGCAGCTAACAGCCCTGCCTTGCCAAAATGTTTTCAGATCTAAACTGACAATAATGGTCCAAGTCTTTTTCTTTACATATCATTTGACTAATCTTCATCAGCACAGTGCTCCACAACACCAGGCTAAGGCAGGAATGATTAATATGGAATAGTCCCTACTGAATTATCATAATCACTTCTTGTTAGAAATAGGCCCAAGCCCATTCAGATCTAGGACACATGTTCACATCTTGTGTTGGGTTTGACCCATTGTAGAGCTAGAGGCCAGCTGTAAAATTCAGATGCCAATTTCAAATACTCAAATCTCAGGAGTGTTCAGGTGGATGGTTTTGTTCAGCACAAAAATGGATGTAACAGTTTTGTGTGTGTATGTGGGTGTTGAAAGACCTGACGTCTTTATTCAGGTTTTATTTGGGCAAAACTCCCATTAAAGTTAATGAAAGTTTTCTCTGAATCAGGACTAAGTATTAACTGAGTTAGAACTTCAATATTTGGAATAATAATCCTATGTAATTAAAACTCAATTATTTAAATATTATCATTAAAATACCCGGCCAAGGGTCCTATCTGACTAAGATCTCATTTAGTACTCACTTCAGCGGGAGTCGAGGGCTCTTAAACTTGTAGGAGTAATTTCTGTATATGCAATGCTGTAGTGTGGGCATGTACGTGAAAGAATTCTTCCCTGATCGTAGATGGTGATTAGCATATGGCCTTGGGTATAAGGGCAGATGCTGGGTTTTTTTCATGTGTGTCTAATTTAAAAAAACACCTTTTAGTTGCCTTAACAATATCCTGGGGGAGGGAATATCACAGGTTGAGGATACATATGTATGCTTTTAATTACAAAAAATAAAATAAAATAAATTTAGGTTGCACTAAAAAGCAGGGAAATGGGGGAAAAAACTCAAATCTAACAAGAGAACAATCAAGCTCTTACCAGTTTGGAGCTATATCTATTATGGGGAAATAGTGTGGTACAAGAAAATAGCAAACCCCAATAATCACTGAGTCATATGTACTAATAGCAACCATTTGTTTTGTTCTATTTGTTCTTTTTTTAATTAAAAAAATCAAACACATAAATAACAATAATTATTAAAAAAAACCCAAATACTCTCTGAAAGCATTTTCAATATAACAGTCAACATAGCCACAGTTCACACTTTTTGCTCTTCATTTCTTTTAATGCCTTGTCTTTTAGCTTTATCTAGATCTGAGCCCAAATCTGGATTTGAACACCTTGGAATTTAGGAGGTGTTCACCATCTGGATCCAGATGCAAAGTTGGTCCAGATTCTCCCATGCACTGGGGATGCCAATAACCAACCAACCAACAAACAAAAACAACAATGAATCTAGCTACTGGAGGATTTTCCCATGATAGAGCATCTTCCAGTGACATGGAACCTGTGCCACTGGTGGCAGGCAACATAGCCAGGGAAAAGGGGGCACCCCTGAATCTGTTGATGGTCAGCTGCTTGAACGATCTGTGTATCCAGGACCAGTCAGAGTGCCCAGAGATCTGAGTGTCATAGAGATGCAAATCAGTGGTTTGAAGACCAGCCCTCACCGGGATTAGTGCCAAATGCTTCTCAGTTGGTCTGGAGAACCTGGGCCATTGTGTATTGAGCACATCTCTAACTTTTCATCAAGTGTCTCCATTGTTCTTTAATTATGGCACATACCTTTCAACTTTCTATGGGGGCTCCTTGTGACTCTCTCCTTGGTCTCTGTAGTAGGGTCCTTGGTGGGCTGGGTCGCCTAGTGATTAGCATCCATTCAGTCCATTAAATAGTGGCAGGGGAGCCCAGGCCCACCCACTCCCCTGGGCTCTGACCCAGGGCCTAGGAGGGTCAGCAGCATTGACTCCTGGAGGGGTGTGTGTGGACCCTTTGAGTTACCCTTCCTGGGTTGTTTCCTGCCACTGCTTCCTCTGCTTCTGGTCCCAGATAAGTAAAAATGAAAAGGAAACCAAACCATCAACCCCCAATCCAGTTCAGCATACAGTCCTGATACTTCAGGGAGGCATCTCTAGCCCCTTTTGGTAGGAGTTTGCAGTGTAGGTCTATACTTCTCTCCAGCCTTATGAGCTGGGTGGCTCCCTTTTCAACTATCTCTCCAACTGGAGCATGCTTTGCAGGATTGGAAGGGTGGGGTTAGCTAGATCCAGTACTGTCCTTCAACCCCTTCTGTCCCAGCGTAGGGTTTGTATACCCCATCACTGTCCCATTCTCTTCTCCCTCTACACATTAGCTCTGGGTAATCTCATTGGCAAAGACAAATTCAACTACCATCTCTATGGTGATGGCTCAGACCTACCTGTCTACTCCAAAGCTGTCACCTTCTTTCTAAACTAAAATCTTGCCTGTCTTTTTGACATCTCCTGTTGCATGTCCAGCAGTCAGCTCAAGCTCAGCATGACTAAAACAGAGCTCCTAATCTCCCCTCTCCCCAAGACTGCCCCATTACCTCCTTTCTTGATCCTGACGATACTCAGACCTGTAGTCTTGGAGTCATCTTTGACTCAGACCTTTTTTAGATCCTCACATCCAGGCTATGTCTAAATCTTGCCAATTCTTTCTGCATAACACAAAGAGAAAATACCCCACAAAAAGACAGGGAGACGTCAAAGCCTTTGTGCTGTATCTGTGTATACTGTTTCTGCTTCTTCCGCTTGAGGAATCTGTAGGGTTGTTATTATAATGAATGGAATTTCTACTGTTAAATATTCAGTGAGAGCTGAGATGCTTATGGTATTAGCACCAGGCACTGATGATAACTCTCTGCTATGGTTCCTTGGGATTTACAAACTTCTTTGGAGGATTGTTGATAACTGTTTTTGGTGACGCGGCAATCTCCTAATCCGAAAAGTCACTGCCAAGCTCAGTCTTTGCATATGCAAGACAAAAATATGGATTTTTTTTCTGGAGAAAATGTGATGAGCAATGCGCTGTTCTCTCCCTTTCTCTGATGACTAAGCTAGAAGATTTAATAGACTCACTAACATATTGCTTGGGAGAAGCATTTTTTCCACCAACAAAAAGCAGCTTTTTGACCTCGAAGCAAACAATGTAAAAAAATATATGGATGTTCCAGTTTCACTTAACTTCACCTACTGTGCTGTGCTTTGATAGCACATTATTCTTCAGATAAAAACTAAGGAGCCCCCAATGGACCTAAAGAGCAGGACTCTAAACCAATTCAATGTTTTCTTGGGTAGGGACGAGGCTGGATAGTTAGTGTATTTTTTGAGGGTGGGGAGGAGAATTTTTTTTGCTTTCTGTACTCTGAGTCTGATCCAAAGCCCATTGGAGTCACTGCAATTGTCTTCAATGGGTTTTGGATCTGGCCTTCTGACATGCATGTTTCCAATTTTAGGGCCCAATCCTGCAAATTGAGTTGATGATCTCCCACAGGTGCTGAGTGCCCTCAGCTCTCTTTGATATTTGTAGAGATGCTGAGCACTTCACAGGGCTGGGCTCTTAGGAAGCGATTCACAAAGGGACTTAGGCATTGCGATCCTGAGTGTCACGGCCCCTAACTTTTAGGCACCTAGAATATCACAGGAACAACACTAGGATCCAAAACAGCTGGCAGGGGGAAGCCAGGGGTAAGAGGTCTTTTTACCATTAGCCCAATGGTTAGGGTACTCACCCAGGATGTAGGAGACCACTGGGTCAAATCCTCTCCTCCTGAGGAGTGCCCTAAACACTAGGCTATGGAATGTTCCTCTAGCTCTCCTGCTGAAGTTGTTCCACTGTTTAATTAAATAATGAAATATTAATTTGGGGCAAAAATGTGGGGGGGGGGATGACCAGTAGGCCCCAGTGCCCTTAAGAGGCAGATTATCCCATCCTCCTCCTAGTTTGATTCATTCAATTTGCCTTTAATGAAAACCTGCACCAATTAGTTCTAATACCCTAGGTTGAAATTCACCCGGTCCAGAAGCCCAGCATGTGGACTTCAGTGGAATATGGGCCTTACGATTGCCTTCTGCACAGGGGGTGAATTACACCCTAGAAACTATTAACTGAGCACAAATTCATTTTTTTAAAGTTTTCTTAGAAATGTCTGTTCCTCTTTCAGAGCCTACATAAATGGGAACCGTGAATGAGGCAAGTGCCTATCAAAAACAGCTTCCATTTTACTGACATTTCCATGAATGCAAGAGGCAGTTCAAAATTTTAATGTCATTTCTATTGTTTTAGACTGTTTCTGGCCCACATTAGTGCTGGATGGGCTGTCAAGTGCATTGGGTAACTAGAGGGACAGGAATGAGCCAGTCTGACTACTCCGAGATATCTCTTTCCAGATGGTGTAAATATGGAAATACTTTCAAAGCAACAGTCAAAAGCTATGCTGTGTGATATCATCTTTGAAAGGACAGACAGTTCTTCCAGAAGTAAGAGAACTCAAAATGGCAGCAGCCACTGCTGTGGAGCTAGACTTGGTTGTTAAATTAATTACATTTGCATATGGTTTCACCAGTTGTGAAAATCTGCATTAGGTCAACTTTGTTTCTTTGTCCTGCAGCTACAGAGACAGGCTGCATTTCTAGACTACCTAGATCTTTGGTACAGATTCCCAATGAATATCCACACTCGTTTTACTGAGAGACCTGCATTTTGGATATAATTTTGGCCCATGTCCTATTCTCTGCTTTCCTTAGCATGACTTAAGCAACACACTCTACCTGTGATTCATTCTTACATGGATTCAGCTCTTGAGGCTCAAACTACAGACAAAATTTCAGTGAACTCTTCTACTACGGGAATTTTTGTTTTTTTCAAAATTGAACTGATGACAAAACTGTGAACTCAACTGTCAGTTCAGGACACTCATTGCAGGTAGCTGTGGTCAATGAGCCAGGCCTATGCGAACCCAGTGGACAATCAGTGGGTGATTTGCACATATGATTTGCATGAGTCAGCTGCCTAAAGTACGTACTAATAGCTAAAATTTCTCCTAACTCAGTTGGCTGCTGGGTCCAATAAGCGTCTGTTCACACCTGCTATTTGTAATTAAAGAGACAGGAACATACAATAAAAAAACCTGGGAACACTGGGACACTGGATGATAGGTAATTTTTTTTTCTTTTTAAATTTGTATTCTAAATGAAATACTAAGCAAAATTCTTCTCTTGTTTGTACTAGTGTAGTGCCACGGAATATAACGGAGGGCAGAATTTGGCCCATTATGTATGCAACTACCTGCTGTACTTGTTTGGCTGAGAAGACCTTATCCAATTCTCTATTATCAAGGAGTAATGGGAAATAAGTTTGACAATAAAGCGGGAACAGGGCTTGGCAAACAGTATCACATGGGGCAAAGGCAACGCACCAGCTCCTGAAACGGTGAGGAAGGATGGTCCAGATGTTAGGGTGCTAGTCTGGGATTTGGAAGACTGGAGTGAAATTCACTTCTCTGCTACAGACTTCCTGTGTGATCTTGTGCGAGTTAATTAATCTCTCTGTGCTTCAATTCCCCATTTGCAATATGGGGATAATCATCATTCCCTAT
The DNA here is from genome assembly GCF_965140285.1 of Lepidochelys kempii. Lineage (NCBI taxonomy): Eukaryota > Metazoa > Chordata > Testudines > Cheloniidae > Lepidochelys > Lepidochelys kempii. Next base: position 161,446,945 of record NC_136382.1, read on the forward strand.
CTCACAGGGGTGTTGCGAGGAGGCAGACATGAAAATGTTGTGAGGTGTTCACGTTATGCTAATAGGGGCCATATACGTACCCAAGACAGATAGTGGCCTGCCACAGGCCACATTTCTATTGGCAAGTGCAGCATGAGGAGAGAATGCAAGTTTTCACTGCCGGTAAACTCAAGCAAGAATTCAATTCTCTTAATCTAGGAAAGACAAACACAAGCAAATATTACACAATTCAAGAGCCAGAAAATTTCACTTATCTCACAGGCTAAACTCCATTGGGTAGTTCTGAGTTCCTATGGAAAAGAAACCCCCTTTTCTGGTTGACAAATGGGAGTTTAAGATTCCAGGCCTGCACTAACTGTAGTTATTTATCCTTTTTAAAAACATGTAAATGTACATGTCCATTAAGTTTGGCTCTTGGCATTGCAAGACAATTGTGGGCCTCCTTGAATAATTGAGTCCCTGTCAAGGATTCAGTGGGGAATGTGCTTTGAGATAAATACATTGTCAAGAATTTAAAAAACAAAACAATGGGCTGCTGTTTTTGTGTTACTCTTTTCTGCTACTGCTGCAGATGCAGGTGTCCAGAAGAGGGAGCACAAATTATATAACAATCCAAGATTAGGGCCTGATCCAAAGCCCATTATAGTCAACGGGAAAGAGTCCCACTGACTTCAATGGGATTTGGATCAGGCCCTTAAAAGCCAGAGTTTGTTCTCATTTGAACCCACTGCTAATCCTCTGATGCCAGTGAAAGTGTGCAGGTGTAACTAAGAGCAGAATATGGACCATTACCCACAAGCATTTCTGAGCATCATCTCTTTAGCACATGGTTTTTGCATGGAAATAGTGGCTTCTCATTTTTACTGCAAGCTGACATGGCAGGCATATTTGTGTGCTACATCACACATGTGGTGGGGATGGCATGTGGCACTATTGTTGTATAAGGATAAGCAACTCTGCTTAATGAACTTCAGAGGTGTGGTTCTAATGCTGGATTCTTCCTTTGTCAGAGGTACTTTTAAAAAAAAAAAAAAACGTGTGTTTTTTGTAATGCCTGGGAAATTAATGGGTTGACAGCTCTGTAGGCTTACATTCTCTGTTCATCAATCAGACAGGTATAGCATAGGGTGACCACAACGGAAATGTCTCCACCATAGCAGCATGCTTCAAGCATTACAGGAAGGGCATCCTGTAAAGGTGGGAGTTGAATTCAGTCTCCATGGCCATTCTATCTTTGGTCTCTCTGCTGAGACTGCTCATAAGGGTGTCAATTAGTGCCAAAGGTGGTCTTAGTTCTTGTGATGTGGACTGTCTTTTGAGAACTGGAAAGGGACTAACATGCAGAGCACCAAACAGCTGTCAGATGGCAGCAATCATTGGTCACTACTAATCTGGGCTGGATTTGGATTGGCATCCTGAAGGTGGAAAAAAGCCAGGGAAGATGTTGAAGGAACTATATCATATTGTTTCGGACCTGGTCCCCCAACGTATTGAGTGTCTTCAGTGATGCAGGCTCATTGTCCTAAAGTAGAAGCAAAGTGATCATATATCTTACCCTGTGCAGATGCAGTTTTCTTATCAAGCTATTGTTCCTTTAGATCAAGCCATAACAAATGCAAAATACAGTAAACCCTGCCTGCATAAGGCTGACTTGAAAATATGATTAGATACATTCTATCTGTACCTAAGCAAGCCAGGATGTCTGAAGACCGAGCCAAGTTGAGGGGTATTGGAGCTGACTGTAAAATAAAAATACATAAAATCGTTCTATACAAAGCCACTGGGACCACTGGGATACAAGGAATATCAGAATATTCTTAATGGTTTACTGCTTCCTTCGCTTAGACTCATCCAGGTTTGACCTCTAATTGCCTCTGCATTTGGTATACTATAATGAAGTGTTTTCCGTGCAGGGTAATTTCCCTTGGAATCACCTTTTCCGAACAATCCTTAGGACTACAGCTCATGTATATTTTGGACAGTAACAGACTGGGGAAGGTGCCAATGACTGATATTTATTGCTGGAATAAAGTTACTGAGACCAGTTTTATTAGAGCTACTAATTAGAATTTACATGAAAAACCTCCACTGTACCTTGCGTAAAATGTAAAACTGAAGCGTAGAATACAGCAATCACACATCTTTGAGTTTTTGGCCATTGTTGAAGGTCACAGTGAAATGGGTTGCGGTAATATATGATTAATATGGCTGAAAAACAGTCTTAAAATAATGACTTGTAGCACATTCATCTGCGGATTTCAAAATGCTTTACAAAGGTGGATAAACAGCCTCTATTCTCTATTCTTTAAGAAATGGAGGTATAGAGACTTGCCCAGGTTCACAACAGCCAGCCAATGGTAGAACCAGGAATAGAACCCAAGTCTTATTTTACCCTATCCATTGAATCATGCTGTCTCCTTTGCACTTTAATTCTATCTTTTTGTCTGAGGCTCTCAAAGTGCTTTACAATGGTGTTTTATGGAAAATTAAGCCTTTTACATATTAGGTCAGTGGTTTACAGGCCTGAGGTCAGAAACCACCGAAGTGCCGCCATGTCTAGGGTATTATATGACAACTATTGAACAGGACATAGTACCTCACACAACAGTTTAGAACAGGAAATGAGTAAGAAAAGAATATCACCAATTAAAGCTTTAGGGGAGAAATTTAAGGGAAGCGAATCCGAATATGACAGCAGTGTTAACACAGTAAAAGGCCTCCATTCCACCCTCATCCTTCTTGGCCACGCAGATGCCTTTGACACTGTTGATTATACCCTACTTCTTGAAATCTTTTCCTCTCTTGGCTTTTGTGACTCTATCCTTTCCTGGTCCATCTCCTATTTCTATGGTCATTTCTTCAGCATGTTTTCCTCTCTGCCATTCTCCAAGGAAGGCCCAGTGGCTCTCTTCTAAGCCTGGGGGTGCTGGAATGTCTTTTTACAGTGGGGGTGTGCAAAAAGTCATTGAACCAAACTGTAAACCCTGTGTATAATGGAAACCACTTCTAACCAAGGGGTGTGGTTGTTATACCAATAAAATAAAAACCAGCAGGATCTTATTAAAGGGGAAAAGGCAAAATGCCACATTTATTGTGAATACAGAAAGAATCATAGTAAGCAGTTAGTTATAGGTATAACGTGCCATTCAATTTCATATTTATTCACACATTCATTCATACACGCACACACACACACAGGTTATGCAAGGTTGTTATCATAGTTACCAGCCTTAGAGTTGCTCTGGCCAAGCCACTGGCTAGGTGGCTTGGACACGAGGAGGGAGCAAGGCCTTGTCAGATGCACATCTGATGCTCCCGGAAGTTGGTTTGCAGAATCAGACCCCAAAGTTCTCAATTTCTAGAGTCCATTTTTATAGGAATTTATTCCTATGCCAGCCTATGGGAATTGGTTCATCATGCTGTTGCTGAATCAATCAGCAGATGGTACATTCTGACGGCTCCTTGTTGTTCTTCGGTTCTCCCATCCTTGAGGCTATTGGGTGGATTCCAGTCTGCCCTCCGGGGGGGTGTCCTCTGGTTGTTTCCACTTGACGCCTTCTTCAGCCGATGAACACTGGATTCTTAGGCTGGCACCTCCCTGATCATTCAGTTATTATCCACACCAAGCGTCCATCCACATACATCCTCTATCTCTATTTTAATCACAATTGTTAACAAAGCGAGATAAATACAACAAAAGGGCGGGGAGTCTCTGTGTGCTGTTTCTGTTGTTACAAAGTATTGCTTTGAGAACAGACTCTGTCTTAGGATGTACTAACACAATTAGCAGCTTGCAAGTTTCACACAGAGGGAGAGAAAGAAAGCACTTAAAAATCAAGAGACCTCTTAATTAGTAATACACTGGAATTTAAAGTATGGGGAATCAAACTCATTTGTGACTTTAATACAGAACTTCTTTAATATGATCCAACATAATCCCCCTTTTGACACTAAGATTTATAATCGTCAGTGTCACTTTCTATGTAGCCTATTCAAGAGAAGGTACTGTGAGGCAATTTGAGTTTGTGATTCCAATTAATCCCACATACATGATCATAGTGATGTATCTTTACTACAAGGCTCTGGGGCAACAGGCAAGGTGAGGCACACCCGCTTCTGAGGAGTCCATTCGGTACAACTTCTAGTGTCCAATGGCTTTCCTCCCTCCCCAGCCCAATGGCTTAAGGTCCAGGGAAGCCAGAAGGATCCCATGTGTAATATGGGGAGTGGGCTAACCTTCCATACCTTTGCCTCCAGGGACTGTTGGTGTGCAATTTTGACAACAATTTCTCTCATTAACAAGTCTGGTTTTACAATACTGGAAACTTATTGCACCCATTCATATTGAGAAGTGTCAAACAATGATCTTTCTTTGTTTTTGTATTAGGCTGTCCTGTAGCTGGGACAGAGAGCTTAATTTATTCTTAATTACCTGCAGGTCTGCAGGGTTTTTTTTAAACACACAACAGTGCTAGCAACAAGACAAAACACAAGACAAAACATAGAACACAAAACACAATTTCTATTGTGACAGTAGATTCATGGTATTGGGTTGCTCTTCAGCTGGCATAAGCTTTTCCTGATTTTCTGAAAGACAAAAAACATGTTTCTACCCCTTTTGGGGTGGCAGATAATTGCTTCAAATATTTCTTTTACAAATACCCTTGCTGATTGCAGGCAAAACAGAGGAATTACCCCCATATTTTCCTGTGTTTGTTCTATAGGCAGGCCAGGTTTCAATGGTTTATATCTTTTAAGGCTGATGGGGAAAGTATTCCACTGCTTAGTCATTAAATCCCTGAGGTGGGGTACCTCAGTTTCCCTTCTTATACAGCAGACCAAGTTTATAATGTTTTTCCTGCTGTGTTAAGCTTTACGTTTATTTACAGGTAATAGCTGTGAAGCATCATTACCATATGACCTTAAAGGATTTTTCCAAAAATCATACACACTAGACATTGTTACAGGGGTACTTATTATCATTAAATTTATTAAAGTTATCTTGTTATCCCAAAAAGAAAAGGAGTACTTGTGGCACCTTAGAGACTAACCCCATGCCTTTTATTTGGACAATTTGTTTGCTGACCAGGTGTGTCCTTTATCTCCAGCTCCTTTGTGCTGCTAGTTCTTTTCTTCCTTTTATCATTTAGGTAATTTGCATTTTCACAGATGCTTCCTGCTTGCTTTTGGATTTAAAGCCATCAGCAGCTCAGAGACTCTATCTTAAAAGGGACACAATCAACTTTCTCTAGAGTTCTGATTCCTTTTAACTTCTGCTTCCAAAACACACAGCAATCTGAAAAAGAAAACCCAACCTATTGTGGCTCCCTTTGGAGCCCTAATAGCATTTTAATTAGGTAGCATGGTATGTTTGCATTTCTTTTGCCCCTTCTACAATGTACACTGCACATGTTCTGGGGCAAATGCACATTCCTTCCATAGTTTAACTTCTATAACATTATCCATATCAATTTTTACATAAGGTGTAACTATTTCTTTTGTGCTTACAGAGTTTTCATGTACCTTTATCAAAGTGAGAGTCTGATTACTCAGAGCCATTTTAAGACTCAGTATTTCTAACATTGCTTCTTTTTGTCTTGTGCACCTCACCCGTGCTGTTGCTTCAGAGGGGCACTGTCTTTTTTTAATTTCTTATTTTTTTTTAACTACAGCTCTCATCTACTATTTTGTTACAAAAACAAACCAACCAACCAAACAAAAAGAATCCAGAATTTTTTCCTATTCTCCTGATTTTGACTGCCCTGCTACAGCCACTTTAAATTTTGTAAAGCTTTGAGTTACCTCTTAAGGATTAAATGCCAAATCCCAAAGTCAAACAACACTAATCACCTGTGTCTAGCAAAAAGGTGGGTCAGTTTTGCAACTTTGAATTAAAGAGTCAAATGGATTTTTAGTGGCATTATTTAAAACAAAAACAAAACCAATTGGTCCTTAGAACTTTACATATTTACACACACACAGATACATACACATTTTCTTTTCCTTAACATCCCTTCCACACCTCTGTTTTTTACATCTTTCATTCCCTTTATACATTTGAGGCAGTTAAGTTCCAATAGAACCCCCTTATGTTCTTTTTGCAAATTTGACTAAATTGTCCAGTCAAATGAGCTGAATCAGATTGTTTATTTTTGCCTGGCTTATTTACACACATTCCTTTGGAAAAGGGCCCATTTTTTCTTCAGAATGGCTGCAAAGAAACCAAAAATTCTCTTTCTCTAACACTTTTCCTTTTTAACATTTTCACAAAGTTTAGCTGCTTAATTCTCTCCAGCCTCTGCAGAGTTAACTTTTCACTCTCTTTTCTCTTCGTAATTATGCCTGTGGGTGCCCTACATAGGACCTTCTCCCCTTCACCCGCTGTAATGGCTACTATCTGTTTAGTGGCAAAGCCCAATTTTTGTCTCATACTCTTAATTAGTGACTCACAACGACTATGATTTGCAGGTGCTCTGCCCTGCTTCAAGGTTAATTTCTTTACCATACCTTGGAGTACATGATTCTCTCTTTCAATTTTCTCAGAGGCTTTAGCTTGGTCTGCCAGGAATCTTTCTCTCTCTCTGCATTCCTGGAGTGCCTCCTTCCCTGTTTCCAGCTGACTCTGGGATTTGTAGCCAGCACCTTCCAATTGTCTGCTCCCTTCTCCGTTTGGTTTAGCTTTTCCTGTAAAGATGCCTTTTCCTCTTTACATGAGGACAAGCGGAGATAAGAATCCTTACATGCCTCCCACAACAACCAAATTGCTGCTGCATCTCTTTTGGCAGCACTAGAAGGTTTGTATATGAGGATATACTGAGCCAGTCTATCCACTAGGTCCGAAATAGAGCAGACATCAGCTAGGGCTTGTATAGTCCAAGGACTGTGCCCAAATTTTTGAAGGATTTGTTTAAAAAGGTGTAATTTCTTTAACAAAAGGTGAGGTTGGAGTTCCTTCTGACTCCATTCCTCCCTCTGGTACTGGCTTACCCTGTTTTCTTTTAAACATCTTAACACGGGTATTTCAATTTCTTTGTCACTCCTGGTATTACTCAGCGAGTGACACAGCCTAGATTCTGAAATCGTAGCTTATCAAATTTCCTCGTCACACCTGGCACAGGTCAGCGAGCGACACAGGCTAGATTCTCTGATCCTGCTACTCCTTGTTCTAGCGAGCAGCACTGCCTGGCCCTTAGGCCTTCTTGTTGCCCCTGATACTTCAGTGAACAATAGGACTTGGATTCTGTAATCGTAGTTTAGTAATATGAGCTCTGTATATTTTACCTCTGCCTCCTGGAGGCCAGAAGTCTGGTTACTCAAATAGAAATGCAGAGCTCAATAGAGCTGGCGGTGTGCACACCAATATTTACAATAACTGAGTTTTTTTTACCAATATTCCCCCTTTTGCAATTCTCCACCAAAATGTTATACCAATAAAATAAAAACCAGCAGGATCTTATTAAACGGGAAAAGGCAAAATGCCACATTTTTTGTGAATACAGAAAGAATCATAGTGAGCAGTTATAGCTATAACATTCCATTCCATTTCATATTTATTCACACACACACACACACACAGGTTCTGCAAAGTTGTTATCATAGTTACCAGCCTTAGAGTTGCTCATGCCAAGCCACTGGCCAGGTGGCTTGGACACGAGGAGGGAGCAGGGTCTTGTCAGATGCTCATCTGACGCTCCTTGAAGTTGTTCTTTGGTTCTTCCATCCTTGAGGCTGTTGGGTGGATTCCAGTCTGCCCTCTGGGGGTCCTCTGGTTGTTTCCACTTGACGCCTTCTTCGGCAGATGGACACTGGATTCTTAGGCTGGCACCTTCCTGATCATTCAGTTATTATCCACACCAAGCATCCGTCCACATACATCCTCTATCTCTATTTTAATCACAATTGTTAACAAAGCGAGATAAATACAACAAAAGGGCGGGGAGTCTCTGTGTGCTGTTTCTGTTGTTACAAAGTATTGCTTTGAGAACAGACTCTGTCTTAGGATAAAAAGAAAAGGAGTACTTGTGGCACCTTAGAGACTAACCAATTTATTTGAGCATAAGCTTTCGTGAGCTACAGCTCACTTCATTGTGAGAAAGCTTATGCTCAAATAAACTGGTTAGTCTCTAAGGTGCCACAAGTACTCCTTTTCTTTTTGCGAATACAGACTAACACGGCTGCTACTCTGAAACCTGTCTTGGGATAGCAGCTTGCAAGTTTCACACAGAGAGGGAAAGAAACAGCACCAAAAACCAATAGACCTCTTAATTAGTAATACCCTGGAATTTAAACTATGGGGAATCAAACTCATTTGTGATTTTAATACAGAACTTCTTTAATATGATCCAACATGGTAGCACCCCCTGCATCCCTATTTCCAGGACCTATGTTTAAGCCCACTACTCTTCTCCATCTGCACCCTATCGTGAGTGATCTCAGCCTCTTCCATGGCTTCCACGACCATCTCTACACTAGTGACTTAGAAATCTACCTCTCTACTCCAGATCTGTCCATCCTATCCTGCATCTTAATCTCTCTCTTCAACATCTCCTGTTAGGTATCTTGCCATGAACAAAAACTGCACATAGTCAAAACTGAACTCCTTGCCTTCATATTAGGTGGAAAACATATGTCAGTCGAAAATGATAGCAGATCTATATAGTCTTGTGGCTATGACTTGCTGCTGCTGATCAGTCAGTCACAAGCTTGCTGTAGACAGTCATGTTTCTAAGTCCTCCAAACTGCCTATGGATATACATTAGAAAAGCACCTAGGAAGGTTTTAACAGTGCCTGTGGCAAGCCTGTGGCTGGCTGATCAGCAGCAACAAGCCATTGCACTCCACAAGAAAAAGACACCATAGAACTTTGCAACAGGGTCAGACTAAATGCAGAGCGACATGGAATCACACCCAGGCAGAAAAAAGTGAGACCCCTCCAACTAAAAAAAGCATGCTGAGAAAAAAGTTCTAAAGCAAAGTAACTATGGTTGTGTTTTGAAATTTTAGACAATATTACTGGGCTAAAAGTAGTAATATTATTGTGTGTGTTCACTGTCTGTATTGTGGTGTTAGGATCACCTTTAGCACGTAACAGACCCAGTGCCTATAGTGTACCAATAAAAAACGTCTCCAAGCTAACTTTTGTTCAGCACACATAACAATGCCTCTTGCCGTGTTTCACCTCATGAGTCTCTTGAATGGACTCAAAGGGGAGGAAGTGCCATGGTCATAATGATGGACAAGGAACATGCTAACAAGGGAGTAAATTAGTGGAACATGATCTTAGCAGCAGCATTTTTAATGGACATGAGGTGAGTGAGATTGTTGCCAAGAAAACCAGAGAAATGGAAGTTGCAATAGTCATAAAGGAAGATGAGGGCATGGACAAATAGAGTGGACAGACAGAAAAGGTGCATCGGTGCATCCGATGAAGTGAGCTGTAGCTCACGAAAGCTTATACTCAAATAAATTGGTTAGTCTCTAAGGTGCCACAAGTACTCCTTTTCTTTAGACAGAAAAGGCTGAATCTTAGAAATATTATGAAAGAAGCAGCAGCAAGATCTGGACAAGGGAAAAGGAGTTATGGCCAGGGCTTCTGAGGTACTTTGCATCAACCTAATCTTCCTCACTGTAATTCAGCCAAGTCCCAAACAACTGGAGCTGCTTGAGGAGGAAGTCTTGCCTGAACACAGTTTCTGAGAAGCAAGCGGGCAAGCCTTTTAAGATTAAAAGGAAAGAAGTTTAACTGTGACATTTGTAGGTGGCTCCTTGTCAAGATGCCGTCAAAGAAAATACCAGACTCCGTCATCAATTTCTGCTCCCAGCTGGAACAATCCCAGAGCCCTGCACTTTGACTAGCTGCTCAGGTCAAAAAAGGAGTAACAGTACTATTTGAAGTGATGTGGGTGATTCAGTAAGTGGCACTCACTCCTTTGAGATTCTGCTAACCCAGAGCTCCAGGATGGTGTCTGGGGAAATTGTGTTGATGGAAGCGAAGGTGTAAAAATGATCTCTTGACATTTTAACCTTGAAGATCCCCTGTTTTGGTTTTGTTCAAATTCCAGGTGAGCAGCTACACCTGGCCAACCAAAGTGCCTAGATCTGCCAGGTATCTAAATCACTGAGGGTGCTCTACACTTTTCAGGATCAGCCACTAAACTGCTCCAAGAGGTTCAATGGGAAACTAAAAATGTAGTGTTGGTCTGTGCTGTTAAACAGCTCTTGTGTTCCCTCCCAGAGATAACTGCATTTGAGAGATGGGTTACACTGTTTATAAAGCCTTCCATCAAGCATCGCAAAGTGTTTTACAAATACTAATGAGTTAAGCCTTTCAGTACCTTTGTGAGAGAGCTTACTTTTCAGAGGGGGTATACTTTTCAAAATTATACATCCACAATGCCACAAATTGCTAATAGTTATTGAACCTTCATAGAATCATAGAATATCAGGGTTGGAAGGGACCCCAGAAGGTCATCTAGTCCAACCCCCTGCTCAAAGCAGGACCAATTCCCAGTTAAATCATCCCAGCCAGGGCTTTGTCAAGCCTGATCTTAAAAACGTCTAAGGAAGGAGATTCTATCACCTCCCTAGGTAACGCATTCCAGTGTTTCACCACCCTCTTAGTGAAAAAGTTTTTCCTAATATCCAATCTAAACCTCCCCCACTGCAACTTGAGACCATTACTCCTCGTTCTGTCATCTGCTACCATTGAGAACAGTCTAGAGCCATCCTCTTTGGAACCCCCTTTCAGGTAGTTGAAAGCAGCTATCAAATCCCCCCTCATTCTTCTCTTCTGCAGGCTAAACAAGCCCAGCTCCCTCAGCCTCTCCTCATAACTTATGTGTTCCAGTCCCCTAATCATTTTTGTTGCCCTTCGCTGGACTCTCTCCAATTTATCCACATCCTTCTTGAAGTGTGGGGCCCAAAACTGGACACAGTACTCCAGATGAGGCCTCACCAATGTCGAATAGAGGGGAACGATCACATCCCTCGATCTGCTCGCTATGCCCCTACTTATACATCCCCAAATGCCATTGGCCTTCTTGGCAACAAGGGCACACTGCTGACTCATATCCAGCTTCTCGTCCACTGTCACCCCTAGGTCCTTTTCCGCAGAACTGCTGCCTAGCCATTCGGTCCCTAGTCTGTAGCTGTGCATTGGGTTCTTCCGTCCTAAGTGCAGGACCCTGCACTTATCCTTATTGAACCTCATCAGATTTCTTTTGGCCCAAACCTCCAATTTGTCTAGGTCCTTCTGTATCCTATCCCTCCCCTCCAGCGTATCTACCACTCCTCCCAGTTTAGTATCATCCGCAAATTTGCTGAGAGTGCAATCCACACCATCCTCCAGATCATTTATGAAGATATTGAACAAAACCGGCCCCAGGACCGACCCTTGGGGTACTCCACTTGATACCGGCTGCCAACTAGACATGGAGCCATTGATCACTACCCGTTGAGCCCGACAATCTAGCCAGCTTTCTACCCACCTTGTAGTGCATTCATCCAGCCCATACTTTCTTAACTTGCTGACAAGAATACTGTGGGAGACCGTGTCAAAAGCTTTGCTAAAGTCAAGAAACAATACATCCACTGCTTTCCCTTCATCCACAGAACCAGTAATCTCATCATAAAAGGTGATTAGATTAGTCAGGCATGACCTTCCCTTGGTGAATCCATGCTGACTGTTCCTGATCACTTTCCTCTCATGCAAGTGCTTCAGGATTGATTCTTTGAGGACCTGCTCCATGATTTTTCCAGGGACTGAAGTGAGGCTGACTGGCCTGTAGTTCCCAGGATCCTCCTTCTTCCCTTTTTTAAAGATTGGCACTACATTAGCCTTTTTCCAGTCATCCGGGACTTCCCCGGTTCGCCACGAGTTTTCAAAGATAATGGCCAATGGCTCTGCAATCACAGCCGCCAATTCCTTCAGCAATCTAAACCTCCCCCTTCAAAACAGTCAGTCTTTGGTGACCAGAGAAGGTAATGTCACAGCATCCCTTTTATATATAAATTAGCTAAAATGCTATTTATTGGGTTATTGATTCATATGTGGATAATGAGGCACAGACAGGAGAAGTGACTTTCCCAGAAAGCGAATGACAAAGCTGGGAACAGAGCTTGGGTTTCTTGACTGCCAGCCTAGATTCCTGGGGTAAAATTTTCAAAGTCACCTAAGTGATTTAGGAACTTAAATGCCACTGACTTCCTCATTAAGTCAATGAGAGTTACGTACCTAGGTGCTTTTGAAAATCCCACTAGGGGCCTATCTGAATGTTTAGGCACTTACATACTTCTTAAAATCTGACCCTAAGTCATTGGTGAAAATGGAGTAAAGTTGCTCTTGAAAATTCTACCTCTGGTGTCTGGCACATGCTTCCTCTCTGATCATATTATTTAATTTCTAAATCCTTCTCCATTTGCTCCTCCCCAGATTCGAAAGCTATGGTCTGCTCATCTGTTTTGGATGTTATTGTTCTTTATTATTTGTATTATAATAGCTCGTGGAGGCCCCAACCAAGAATGGTGCCCCATGACTCATAGACTTTAGGGACAGAAGGGACCCTCATTATCATCTAGACCAGGGGTTGGCAATCTTTTAGAAGTGGTGTGCAGAGTCTTCATTTATTCACTCTAATTTAAGGTTTCACGTGCCAGTAATACATTTTAACGTTTTTAGAAGGTCTCTTTCTACAAGTCTATAATATATAACTAAACTATTGTTGTATGTAAAGTAAGGTTTTTTAAATGTTTAGGAAGACTTCATTTAAAATGAAATTAAAATACAGAGCCCCGCAGACTGGTGGCCAGGACCCGGGCAGTGTGACTGCCACTGAAAATCAGCTCTCGTGCTGCCTTTGGCATGCATGCCATAGGTTGCCTACCCCTGATCTAGACTGACCTCCTGCACATTGCAGGCCCACAGAAGCCACCCTTAATAGACCCATAACTTCTGGCTAAGTTACTGAAGTCCTCCAATCTTGACCTGAGGTGCTGTACAAACACAATACGAGACAATCCCTGCCCTGAGCTTCCAGTGTAAATAGAAAAGACAGACAGAGAGCAGGAGAATGGAAGTATTATTATCCCCATTCTATGGTGGACAACTGAGACACAGAGAGTTGAAAAACTTGCCCAATATCAGACATGAAATCTGTGGCAGAGCCAGGAATTTGACCCCATTCTCCAGTGCTTTAGTCAAAAAATAATCTATCGTCTCAAAATACTAGATTATATATTATATCTTTTCTTTATATTGTGTCTTTTTCTTTAAAAAATAGAGACAGCCATTGGACTCTTTATTTGGATATTTCAGATGCTTAGTGTGGTTCAGCTCCTAGGATAATGTAGAAATGTGCTACAGTTCTCTCTATCCAATAGCTCTATGGTATTTCTAAGGTGCACCTCACCATGGTATCCAGGCTGCTTAACCTGCCAAAGCCCAAATGCGGAATGTAATGTGTGACACAGACCCCAAATCAGGGATACCAATAATTATTCAGGCTGGAGATATTAAATGCTGTTGGATTTGTTCTGTTCATTCTAGCTGTTTGTATAACCCGTCCCCCAGTCTCATAATTCTTCATTTCTGACATAAATAATTTTCAGCAATAAAAGGTGTAGGAGAGAACACCAAATTGGTGTGGATCATAGGAATTCTGGCACTAAAATGAATGAATCCCCTCAGAATGAGGCACGCTTAAGAGGTATGGTGGTATCTGAGTGTCAGTTAGAATACTCTGAAAATGCATTCTGATTTACTGAAATGTTACTGGCAGTCATTCATAAAAATTATTGCCCTGTGCGCATGAAAAAGTTAAATGTTGTGATTTATTAATGAATCTGAGCTTTCAGAAGGTGTTGTCTGGGTAATCAGACATTCCTACAGGCACAGCCTGCCTGGGGAAAATAACTGAAAAACAGTACTGTGAAGGCAAGATTTTCTGAAATGTGTCATCTCAGGAAACAAAACAAAGGATCCTAATGTTTTGTATTGCAAATATTCCAATGCAGCTGGTGAAAGCAAGTAAAGGACTAATAGCCCTCATCACTGGTTCAGAATATGAGCCATTTGAAGTGTCTGTCTTTGGGAATCCATTAATTTCCTTATTATGCCTTTAGCCCTTGTATATTGCCAGTTCTCCCATATGCAGATGCACATACTCTGCAAAGCAGACCCCAGTGCCTTGGGAAGTTAATTTACACCTGAACAAAGTGAGCGCAAACCCCTATAATTCTGGTTTGGTAGCATTTTGATCCAATGCTAAACAGGGGTAAATTATTTCACGTTGCAAGGCAGTGGAGAGCCAAGCACTTATCTTCATTATCCAAACCTCTCTGGGGAGGAAATGTCATGACAATAGTCTGTCTTGTGATATTTTGGCACTTTTGCTTCTAGTCCTGGCAGCTAGATGTTCTATGGGTGTGTGAAAATGCAGGATGGTGGATGGAGAAAACTTCTCCATAGCTTAAAAATGTTTGTTTTTTCCTCTGAGGTAGGGGTGAAGATTCAGGCCAGTTATTATTTTATCAGAAGAGATTTGTCTAGAGGCTCTAGCCAGACTCCCTCTATTGCCCTATAGGCCAAACGAACTATAAGTAAATAGTGTGTGTTTGTGTTTTAACAGCACTGTACTATGTTAAGGGGACACTGTCAAGTTCAGATTCCTCTACTTAGCTGGGCTTCCATTTAAAGTATTGAAACAGACACACGGTTAAATAACAAATTCATTTTTCACTGTTTATGCAGCTTTTTTTTGCTTTTCACTGAGATTAGATAATGATGAAAAAAGTATCAGTTTCACTTTGTCTTTCACTTTTGGCTCACATATAGCATTACAGTGCTGTGGTGTCTGAATTGCAAACAGTGAGGGGGGAATGTTTAAAGCCAAACAAAAGATTTGTTTGTAGTGGATTAAAAAAATGTTTCTATTCATATTTAATTTTGTAAAACATATTTTATAGGCAACTAAAATTTGGGGCCAATCAATGTGATGTTTTTTCTTTAAGGCAATGGAAATAAATGTAAACCCATCAGAAAATTTCTAACATAAATAAAATGCCTACATGCAGCTAACAAAATAATATCTGCCACCAGCAGTGATGAGACTAAATACATCATTTAGCAAGGAGGAGCCAGCCCCAGAGTTAGAACTTGTTTTTTTTCCTTCTTTCCTATAGATCATTTTTAGAAGATAAGAGTACCAGTTGAAAAGAAACATACTGAGTCATTCCGGTATTCTAGAATTGGGTCTCACTTTTCTTATCCTGGCTCTCTGGTAGGTTCCTTCTTTGAAGCAACAAAGTGGAAAATATTAGAGAGAAAAGCAACTTGAAAATAATATCCTTCCTTCCTAGAGTGAGTCTGAATATTATGGCTTCTAGTGTTTTAAAATGTGTAGGTCTATAAAACATTATTAACCAGGGATTAGAGGAGGAGCTGAAGGACACATCAGATTTTGATGAAGTACCATAAAGAAGAAGAACAGAAGGCTATATAATGGCTATTTCCTAGGTTGAGGCCAATGTTTTTATTACACTTGGGCTCTTAACAATGCAGCCATTTTTAGTAACGGCCCAAAGGTAATATCTTCCTGTTAGACTTTCCAGCTTGATGCCTTGTTGCTTTTTCTCTGTAGTGAAAACTGGCAGCAGTCTAACACTGTTATGCGTGACTGAGTACATATGTGGTGAACATGGATTCAGACTGAAAAGCAGTTAGGTATAATAGCTCTTTTTCTAAGCACACTCTTTAGTTCCCAGTTTCATCTACCTATCATTTTCCTGATCTCTACAGACTGCTTTTGTGTAATTTCCAAAGGTATCACAGCCAGACAAGGAGATTGGGTAACTCAAGGAGTTGGTGATTAAAGCTCTTTGGTGGCTTATGTGAATATAGGCTGGTGGTCTTGCTCAACTTTGTAGTCTTCAGAGCCTAATTTTTCAGTGAAGCTGAGCAGATGCAGCTCGCATTTATTTCAGATGGCATGATAAGTGCTCAGAACTTCTGGAAATCAATTTAAATGAAGTGGCACCCTAGCTAGTAGCCTCATCAGAGAGGCCAAAGAGTGAAGGGGAATAAACCTGAATTCCCCATTGCTCAGATGGTTGAGATACGCTCTTGAGGCTATGTGGGGGAAGCATGCACACCCTCTGCCCATGATCAGCCTGTTGTGTGGTTAAGTACAGGTTTTCAGTTTCTCAGTCTAAAAAATAGTGATGAGCACTGACTCATCAGAATCAAATATTTCTATAAACTGTGTTAACAACCCTGGGTCTGATTCTGCTTTTGTTCCATGCACAGAACTTCTAGAGGAGCTCCATGCAGGATCACCAGCTGCAGAATTAATCCCTTCATTTCTGACATTCCTCTCACCATGAGGTTATTATTGTATCTCCTGTGGTACTTCTCTCACTGCCTGAGTGATTTGTCTCTTACGGCCTCTCTACTTCCTCATTATTTTGGTCATGACTGGAAACTAGAAGTAATCAGTGATGCATTTTTTTATTCCAAATCACTTAGAGCCTGATTCACACCAGACGATACCCTACTTCTTTATGGCCTAACAGGCTGGCTGGCTGCTCCTACGTACCCCCTAAACCAATTCTATTATAACAAACTGCCTGGCATGCATATGTCACTGCCCTCTACTGGATAGAATCAGAACTACTCAAATATGTGTAATAGCCGCCATACTGCTTGCAACAGTTCTTCATCTCAAGTGCTTTTACAGCAGAAGAATATGGGTTTTATCCCCATTGTTGTTATGGAATTCCAAAGGCCCAAATTAGGCAGCAGAGTAACAAACCTGAGAGTCTCTGATTTATAAGAGAACACTATTGCTATTCCATGGTGCACAAGCTTGATGTAGGTTTTTAATATGTGGAGAGCATAATACACTGTGGTTGAGCAGCTCACAGAAAAGTACGTATTTCTAATTGTCTGGCAGAGGCCTGGGGATCCTAGAGTCAGCTTACAGTCTCTGTGTTACATTTACCCCTTGTTATTTCCCCCAGGAACCACATTTCCTTGTAACTGCTGCCTGCCATCTGAACAATTGCCTGGGCATGATTGGGGTACTCATCTCTTTGCAGGATCAGGCCTAATGTTTGCATAGACCCCATTAAGGTCTGACCTCCAGATTTTACAAGCAAATGATCAACAAAATCTTCAAAATCAATTAGCAATTAAAGCCTTTATTCTGGAATTAGGCCCAAATGAGTGCCCTTCAACACTAGAGATAATTGTCATTGATCTCCTTGCATCAGTATTTTGCATTTGTTGGCACATTCACTTGTTTCGGATGCATGAGGAACGGAGTATTTTATGAAGCTAAATCTCTCCTACCGAATAGCTTCTCTGGGTAGGGCTGTGGTGGTTCTCTAACATAAAAGCAGAGAACAATCCATTGCTCCACCTGTACATTCCAGCTGATATGCTAATTGTGCTTTCATTAGTGCCTGGCTGCTGCCATCAATTGAGTATTTTTTTTTAAAAAAGGCTAAACAGATGAAGTACTTTCCCACTATTAAATTGGTATTAGGGCAGCCATGTACTTTAGCTGCTGGGTTTTTGGTTTTCGTTTTTGGACTAGTTCTAATTTTCTGTGTGACTGCCGCTGTTCACTGTAGCATTCAAATATTGCCCTGGAGTATTACTTCAAGAACTCAGTTCTTTATGAAAAAAGAAAAGGGGAAGAGGTTGGGAAATATCTTTTTTTGAATGTTATTACTGTTTCACTTCAGGTAGAAAGGGTAGCTAGGAGACTGAATGCAATTAGACTAGATAGGTAAAGTTTCACATTCATCACTCATATAATCATATACGTGTATCTAAGTATCTACAGAGTTCAACTATCTGCAACCTTCAGTACATACACAACCACGAGCCTGCCACCTTGAGCTTAAGCAGACTCTCTAGTAATAGGATTTTGAATATGCACTTTTTTCAGGGCTGCCACTAAAAACCATTGCAGTGATTAAAACCCCCTGAACAAGTGTTGCATGCAGCCATTGTGTTACAATGCACAAGGGATCTAACATTATTCCACTGGATAGAGCACTGGACTGGGAGTCCAGAGAATCTGATACATTTCTCAGCTCTGCTACTTGACTGCCTGTGGACCTTACACAAGTCATTTAACCTTGCTGTACCTTAGCTTCTCCAGCTGTAAAACAGGGATAATGCCGCCCTTTCTGAAGCGCTTTGCTATGACATCTTGCTCTAAGATGTGCTGGCTCTACATTGCTAATGAGAAAAAAAGGATTAAAATGTATTTTTGAATAAAAAATGAGTAACTATGACATAAAGGGAAAATATCTGCTTGGAAAGAAGCCACTTTTACATATAGAGCCACACTTCAAATAAAAGAACAGTTTCATGTTTGGAATTCAGTTTCAATTGTGAGCGATTCTGAATCGGGAAACTGTTTTTATCTCATAATAAACTAATTCACATCTAATAAAATAAGATAAAGAGAGAGAGAGAGAAAGAAACCTGAAAATGAAATATCTAGAGCAATACTAATTTGACTGTATCAGAAACCCAGTGTGTGAAAGTTGATTGGTTTAACATCAGTGAATAAATGGTACCAGTAGGGACTCTGATGCCCTAGGACAGAATACAGAGGCTAGAAACTTGTCATAACAACAATTAAAGAGATATAATATGGGGCTTTTGTCCATATGTCTGTCTGAATGGGAAGATTACTGAACTGTTAATGCCATTGGTTTTGAATCCAAACTGCAGACAATTATATTTAACTAAACATCTTTTATTTGCCTCTACCATTAGCTTGGGAGCATAGACAAAATGGTTGGGACTATCCTGTTGTTTGGTTCAATTAAACAGGCAGAGATAAGACCTATTTTTTAATATAGAAATCTGATAATGCAGGATGAAAAATTACTCTAATGTCTGCCAACAGGGCTGACAAATAAAATCCGTCAAGAGTTTAAATGAAACCATGTACTTCAATGTCATGTCTTTCATTTGACCTATTTAATGTTTACATTTTGTTGTTTGGGGTCACCAGGACAAGGACGAAGTCAATGATTTGCTTGTTTATTGTTGAGTCTCTTTATCATGAGCTTCTCTTATAATCCATCTACTCAACAAAGAAATAATGGTCATGTATTTCTAGGTAACACTGTTAAGGGAAAGTTCCACATTAGCACTGTTAACTGTAACTCCTGGGGACATCCCTTCCAGATACCTGTGCCAGACTTTGGGTGACCAAAGAAGAGACTTTCCTTGAGAAGCCATTCCAGGTTTTATATTGATCCCCTCTTGCAGTGCAGACATGGGCCCTAATTCTTGCAATCAGCTCTATGTTGGCAGACCCCCTGCACCCACACAGAGCTCAGCTGGGTGGATTGGGGCCATGGTAAGTAAAAGTCAGATGTGAAATCTTGGCCTCATTGACATAGGTGGGGCCAGAATCTTAGCTGTAGTTTATGCATCTAACTGAGGGGAAGGCAAACTTTTTGGCCTGAGGGCCGCATCGGATTTCAGAAATTGTATGGAGGGCCGGTTAGGGGAGGCTGTGCCTCCCCAAACAGCCAGGTGTGGCCCGGCCCCTGCCTCCTATCCGACCCCCCCACTTCTTGCTCTCGACAGCCCCCCCCCGCCCCCCGGACTCCTGCCCCGTCCAACCCCCCTTGTTCCCTGACGGTCCTCCCCGCAACCCGTGCCCCATCCAGCCCCCCTGCTCTCGGTCCCCTGACTGCCCTGGACCCCACGCCCCTAACTGCCCCCTGCCACACCATCCAACCCCCCTTCCTGATTGCCCCCCCTGGGACCACTGCACCATCCAACCACCCCTTCGCCCTGACCTCCCCTGGAATCCCTGCTCCCATTCAACCCCCCTGTTCCCTGCCCTCTGACCGCCCCGACCCCTATCCACACCCCTGCCTCCTGACCACCTCCTGAATGCCCCTGCCCTCTATCCAACCCCCCCTGCCGCTCCCTGCACCCTTACCATGCTGCCTGGAGCACTGGTGGCTGGCGGCGTGGTTGCACCAGGACAAGGAGTTATGCCGCCTGGCTGGATCCAGCCATGCACCGTGCAGCACAGAGAACTGGGTGAGGCCAGGCTCTGTAGCCCCAACCCGCAGAGAACTGTGCTGGTGGCCAGTGAGCTGAGGCTGTGGGGGGAGGGGGAACAGCAGGGGAGGGGCTGGGGGCTAGCCTCCCGAGCCAGGAGCTCAGGGGCTGGGCAGAACGGTCCCCCGGCCGGATGTAGCTCGCGGACTGTAGTTTGCTCACCTCTGATCTAACTAATAATCGTAATAGGCAACTGTTGATCCACTGGATCATGGTGTACATATAAAAGGTCTAGTCAGGTGTCCGATGAATCTGCTTTATGGCTGACAAACCCAATTTGACAGTGACACAGCTTGTTACAAGTTCCATAGATCCATGTGTTGTCTGAGTTGGAGTCCAAGATTACAGCATGCTGCTTTCTTCTTTCTCGATTTGCTTCCATCTTGTGGATCAAAGCCATTTCATGTTGAGCTGCATCCGGTGCCAGATGTTCCCTCCAGATTGAATGGGATTCTGTGCACTCCTCCCAGCTGTATCCTGGGCCAGAATATTATTTTACTTTCAGAAATGGTGCATGTGACTGACCACATGACTTAGCCTCCAAACCTGCCTGTATCTCTGTGACCCAAGAACATCTTGATCCAATGGCAGATGGAACTGGGGCATAGAGGGGTGCAGAGGTTCACTGCATTCACCAAAATAATGTAATGTAAAGTGTCTACTGAAAGCCTGTGTCACACTGGACATCGTAATCATTGCGAAATGTATGTGTGGAGAATATGTCAGGAGTTATGTATATATGCTGAAGATTTTGTTCTCAAGGTCTGTAATAAAAATAGGTCACTCAAAGGTCTTGAGACAAACTCCTCCAGACAGGGGGTAGGAGCCAACTCCTCTCCAGATGGCCCATTCCATATTGTATGTCGTACAATAGGAGTCATTAGTATTCTAAGTCAAATGCTAATGAAGAGCTGGCGGAGACTGGAGAAGGAAAGTAAAGGGAAGAGGTAAACAGCAGGGGCAAAGACAGGGCTGGTGTAGCCCAGAGGAGAATGCTGGAGTGGCTGACAGATTGGTGGTGATAGAGAGCTAACACCCAAATCATACAGGCAAGACACTGGAGGCAAGTGGTAACAAGGTGACTCACAGTAGAGCCCTGCGGGGGCTAGTGTAGAGCCCTGCAGGGGGACTGGGATCCCATGGGTCCCGCAGGACCTGCTGACACAATAGCGGGATTTAAAAAAGTCCTGCACAGGGCTCTGACTCACAGCCCTGGGTGCCCTGAGAAGCATCACAGTCATTTTGAAAGACCACTTGTAGTGCTGCTTTGACAAACATCCACCTTCCCTGTGAGCTTGTTCAAAAGGAGAGAATTATGAACCCTTTCAATAATAAATCCATTATTCTCACAATACAAGAGCAATGAGCTCTTGGATCCATTATAGTATTGCTAGATGGATGCTTTGTCAGTTGACTGTATCTTGGGGATAGACTCAAGGACTTGGTAGGTCTTTTCCATTTCTAAGCACGGTGATAACATATTTCTAGGATATCTTTGCTGTACCAGTTGAAGGGGCAGATATAAAAATAAGGGCCAAATGGCAAAGAAAGCAAGGGGAATCACTTCTTTGTAGCTCTATGGCACAATGTGTTTTGGGGTAGCAGAGCAATGTCACCTGGAAAGGCAGGTAGGTGCAGGTGAGAAGCTGCAGCCCTTTATCCCCAGTCTGGACTGAGACTGGACCAAAGAATTGCCTAGTGGAGGAGGAAACCTCTAGAATCCCTGCAGTGCTTGTAGCAGACTCCTTCCTCCCACAACCCTGGGCTAGACAGGAAGGAACATGTGTAGTATACAGGGATAGGGTAGTATCTCTTTAAATAGTTTGAGCCACGCCATGTGGTTTCTCCATTTTGTTTTTGTTGTGTAACAAGCAAAGGACACAACAGATAAACCAGTGTACCATACATGACCATAACTGCCCCCAATTTGCCAGCATGCTGTGTGCATTACACACATACCCCACCCCTCCATGTAAACAGATGTTGGTCTGTGGGTGTAAAACCTGATATTGGCCTGCAGACATGAAGGGGAGTTGCATTCTTGTCTGATCCAGATAGCTGATATCTTCCCCCAGAACGGTATTCATGAGTTGTCTGGCATTTATGCACACCCTTCTTCCATTGAGATACATGGAATCACAGGGAGTATGCTGGAAAAATGTACTATTTTATTTTAAAGGGTGCAATCTTTCTTTTCCATTCAACGAAAAAGAACATTGTCCTGTAACTGAAATGTGGGGAAATAGAAACAGATTGTGCAGGAAATAACCCCACCAAAACTGTGGTCCATTTCATTTTTGTAAATCAAGTTCTTAACTGGAGAAACAAAGTGAGGCATTTTGGCATAAGAATCTCTTTCAGGTATAAAATCATGAGTCACGGGAGGGAACGCTGGTGGCCTATGAGTTTCTTTTTGCCCAGCAGGTGGAGCTAAGAAATCTTTTCAAGTTTACTGGTCTATAACAAATGCTGCATGACCTCCTAACCTACAATCCTGAAATACTGTTAATCCAGTGATTTACTGCCAGTAACTCCAGTGGCTAACTCTTACTACATCCCTTTCCCCAGGGAAAGGAAAAAGCTGACTGTAACCTGCCAGGCAGTGTTGAAAAAACATGGAGGGCTTTGGGTTAGGTCATCATTGCCACGGCACCTGTGTTCATGCGGCTATGTCTCAGTCCATCAGCATTTCTGCTCTAAATCTTGATTTTTCAAATGTGTCATTCTTGGAAATGAAGTTTGCTGTGGGGCTGTGGGCTTGTCTAACAGGGAACCACTGTCAAACATATGGGGCCATATTTTCGCAGGAACTTCTGAAATTGAGTCTAGAAAATTTGCATTTGCAGTCTTAGGTATGAAAATGCAGGTATTGAAGGCACGGATGACTGCATTCAGAGGTGCAGGAACTAGGAGCTTGGGGGGTGCTGCTGCACTCCCTGGCTTGAAGTGGTTTCCATTATATATAGGGTTTACAGTTTGGTTCAATGGCTCTCAGCACCCCCACTATAAAAATTGTTCCAGCACCCCTGACTGCATGCATCTTGGCAGTGTAATCTAGGAGGCAGGCCTCTTTGAAAACTTAGCCTGTTTACCTCCTGATCCTTCAAGTGTCTCCTCTGAGGTAGTCAGAGATCTTCTCAACTCTCAGTGATTTCTGCTCACTCTGCTATTGAAGGCAGTGGGAGTTGAGGGCACACCAAACCCCACAGGAGGAATTCAGCTCTCACAGAAACAGCCTCTCTATCTAAAAAGAGTGTGCGTACATATAACTGTTGTTGTGCCGGTAGTTGAAGTGTAGATCCCAGGTAGGATCAGACTTTCTTGTCCTTTGCACCGTACAAGCGAATATGGAGACGTCCCTGCCCCAAATTGTATATCCTCTTATTTACACAAGACACAAGGAGTGTGACAAACAAAAGGACCGGGGAGAGGAGAGGCAAAGGTAACAGCATTAAGAATGTAGTTACATAAACTAATAAAATGCTGAACTTCAGAGTTCTCAATCATGTGCTTTTCCCTTTCATAATTAAAAAAAGCTAGTAGCTATCCCTGGTCCTTTACCTAGCCCACCTCAAGAACTCTCTTGCCATTTCTGTGTTGATTGACTATGTGATATAGACAGAGGTGAGACTTTAAAAGCCTTCCATTTAAGTCCTTTATGTTTTCAGTGGAAAAAATGGAGAGAAGAGAGACTATTGATTAGAAAAAATTTCCCTTCTCCCCATTAAAACAGTCATTTAAGATTTCAAATCTTTCCTAGGAAACTCTATCATTAGAGTTAAAAAGCACAAGTAAATATATTGCCTTATGTCTGTACCTAGACATGAGCTCAGGGTTCTGTGTTTCCCCTTGCTTCTGGTATTGCTAAACACCTAAACCAAAGCATTTTCTTGCTCTGTAGTGAGAGTCTGGTATCTCATCAGCTATTGCAGGGAACATGTAGCATATTAGAATCAGGTCTTGGCAGGTAACGACTTTTTTTAGCTCACTTTTCATATATAGAATGATAAATCCATGGCCATGTAGGATTTCATGGTTATCAGTATATGCTGAAAACTGTGGCTTTCATAACTTCACAGCAACAGTGAAGATAGAAATCAGATCTTCCGTGTTGAAGAGTGTATGAAAACACAAACAACAAACGCTTGAGCTGAAGGAGCCTCTCTAATAACTAGCAGCAATACAGGGACTTACAGAAGTGTAGCTATCCAAAAACCAGGAAAAATTGAGAAAGAAACCAGGTCCTCTTTTATAAGAGATTTTGTTGGATCTAGTTGAGATGGAGTAATAGTAGAACTTAGTTCACCTGTGAGCTGTTCAGGCTCTGCCTTATAAAAGTCTCCGTTTGGAAATCGCAGAGAGAAACAGCTAGTAAAGAGTCTGTCTATAACAGTGGTGGGTAACCTGCGGCCCGCACGTTGCCCGTCAGGGTAACGTGCTGGTGGGCCGTGAGACTGTTTACATTGACCATCCGCAGGCACGGCCGCCCGCAGCTCCCAGTAGCAATGGTTCGCTGTCACAGGCCAGTGGGAGCTGAGGGAAGCGGCGACCCATGCCGCGTCCCGCAGCTTCCATTGGCCGGAAACGGTGAACCACAGCCACTGGGAGCTGTGGGTGGCCGTGCCTGCGGACGGTCAATGTAAACAAACTGTCTCACGGCCCGCTACCAGATTACCCTCATGGGCCGCGTGCCGCAGGTTGTCCATCACTGGTCTAGAGGGGTATGTCTTAGAAGTATTTTTCCCCCTGGTGTTTTCCAAAGAGGTACTCTACTTAGCAGGGGTTTTGTCTAGATGTTCATTGCCCAGATGATTTCTCCAGGAGAGTATTTATCTAGAGGGGCATTCCTTAGAGTCTCCACCCCCACTAGTAGAGGAACGTACTGATGGCATAATATTTGTGATGCGTTTTAAAGGCATATTCCATTTTTGTATGGATTTTGGCACATCATTTTCAGAAAATAAATAACTTAGCACAGAATGGTCATAGACTTGGGACTCCGGCACCACAGACATGTGGAACACAGCTGAGTACACTTGATTTCATTCAGTGGAGGTGTTCAGGGACTGATCCTACAGTGGGGGGAGCTTTGCTGTTGACTTCAATAAGCACAGAATCAAGCCCTTAGATATTAAGATCACAGGAGGATTTTTGTGACAATAGATTGGCAGATAAGGCAATGGCACATCTAGTTTCTAAGTAGCTCACTACAATATCTTTAAAAAAACCCATGGATGAACCAGCTTCTAAGTTTGTCCTTAAAAAGACCCAAGACAAAATGCTCTTGACCATCAAAGTACGGAAGGTAACACAAACAAGGAAAATATAGATCTTTGTTCCCTTGTAGTGGCTGGTCAACATAAGAGATTAGTGAGTCTCTGACAACTGCAAGCTGTCGGACCTAGTCCTTTAGCTGAAGGGGAGTGACTCATTCTTTCAGTACTGAAAGTCCCATGTTCACACCCTACTGATGGTCTGTAGAGGGATAATTATAGAAAACTGAGGGCAAATTTCTGCTAAATTAAATGATTTTGTTTCATCTCATATAATTAAAAATAAAAACAAAATAGAATAAAAACTGTATTAAGAATCCTTCCCAGCCTGATGTGCCAAAGTGAAGCTTTACAACTGATTTACAGTTCCCTGAAAACAGGGCCTTATGATGGAAATCCTGAGAGACGTTTAAAATGTATAAATGCAATGACCCTTTTGGAATAATGCAGAATAACCTAGAGTGATCCAATAAGTGTTGTTATGATTTATAAATATTTGAATCAAAATTAGATTCTGATCCAGGTTCTGTCTAAGGACCCTTGTAAGGAAGCTGTGGGTAAGTGTGAAATGTACCTACTAATTACAATGGTAATCTGATTGTGGTATATATTTAACATATTAACATTTTGCATGACACTTTATACTTGATTTGTTTGTAAATTGAGGTAGTGATTGTTGAGTGGTGAGAGAAGGCAGCTGAAAGTCCTGTATTCTATACCTAGTGCAGGCACTGGTTTGTTTTGGCAAGTCATTTAGCTTTCCGCAGCTGTAGAAAAGGCAGCACTTAAGCCCAGTTCCCCTGTGAGGTAGCTATTTCATTAATGATTAAACTATTTTGAGATCCTTAGATTAAAAGTGCCGTAGAGGATCAACATGTTATTAATAATTCAGACACCAATTTTCTCCTCCTTTACAGTGCTCCTGGTAAGAGAGATAACATCACACTGCCCCTTCTTCCTTCCCATATCTTCTCCCCCACGAAGCAAAATGATAGTATATTTCTCAGGAAGACAGCCCGTTAAATGAAGAATGAGTTCCACATTAAATAAATGAATCACTCCATGTCTTTTCAGATTGGGCCATCATCTAAGATTAGTTTGTTGTAGTTCACACTGGCAAGCAAACGTATTACAACTCTTTTGAAATGTAATGCAGAGCAATTTAAAGACTATTTTTTAAAAAAACCTGCCCACTGGTCCATAAAAACCCATTACCTCAATGTTAACAATCTTACTAAACAAATAGCTATTTTATATTTTATTAGTTAGATCTTTGTTTTACTGGTCTTAATCCATCAATTCAAAGTCCTTGTGTATCCAAAGACTGCATAACTCCATAAAATTGGATTTTGTTATTTATGTATTCATAATTAATTTTTTTTTTTTAGCTGAGAAACTGAAAAACAATGACATCCCTAGAGTGCTCAGGAATTTAAACTCCATCTGACCATAAATACAGGGAATGTTATGCTTTAGCGGGGTTATACATACTGTACACAAATGTGCTGATATTTTATTTAAGCCTGACAATCCTAGGGACATCTTATTCCTTCGGAGAGTGAATACATTTGAAAAAGGTGCAACGGTTCTGTGGTATCTGGCCAGGTTCCACAGATGTACATGTTTCCAAGCACTAAAAAATGTTCAGTGCACCAGAGGACCATTTCTTTTAGGGTCAGTCCATTCCTGTGTTTGTTCATCCATTTTTCATAGCTGAATGTAGGGTTTTTTTAAACATTTCTTCATCACAGGGCCAGATCATGGACTATGCTAAAGCAGACCTGCATGGGCAACCATTGGCTGATATGGCACTGATTATGCTGGTTCTTTTCCCTCATGCCTGGCTTAGGGGACTCACCAGGAGTTGGAGGGGCTTGTTACAACTCAAGGTAAGTCTGCTGTAAGTTCTCTTCTAATTGCCTCCCCCCATCGCCCCTGTTGGGCCCCATGATCAGGGTGGGATGGGGAGAGGAGACAGCTCTAGTGCACCTGAGGATCGAGCCTACTGATTTCAGTGGGAATTGAAGTGCTCAGCACCTTGCAGGATCACATCCTCTGTGTTCAACACACTCCTGAAAGAGTTGAGGGAGTGTCACTGGGCAAGTGGCCCTTCAAAGGGAATCAGGGCCTAACTTGCCCTAGACAGCTCTCTTAACTCCACCTGGTAGCAACTGAGTACTCCAGGGGGTGACTTATTGGCCAGTTAGTGGTGGCGCACCTGTTCCCTATAAGGCCAGCTGAGTGGCCTAAAGGGGCTCTTTAGACAGCAAGGAAAGGAGTTGTCTCTGGTGAGGAGAGGCCTGCAGTTAAAAGATATTTGGGAAGGAGTAGGTGATCGAAAAGCACCCTGTGCGGGGGAGTATGTTCTCAGGGTGGGAGAAGCTAGCTAGAAAGCACCAGAGAGAGAGAGTTTTGAGGAAGTCTAAGAGACTGGCTCCCCGGGACAAAGCAGGAATTGACAGGCACCCTCAGGGAGAGTGTGGTTCCAGGGTGGGTGTAGCTCAAAAAAGAGGCAACACTGAGCGAGAGACTGTTAATCCAAGCCAGGATGGGGAGGAACAGCTGGCCAAGAAGGCCGAGGGCTTGTGACTGCTTTCAGGGAGAGAAGAGCAAGAATTTAAAGAGAACAAACTAGAGACTAAAACGGTTTAGAAGTGATGTTTACTTGTGTCAGTTGTTTACTAATAAATTAAGCCCTCTGGATGAGGGGTTTCTTTCCAGTCTGCTGTGCCCCTTTCAAGAGTCTGATTTGTCATGTGTGCCTCCAAGTTACACCTCACTTAAAAACTCCTTGCTTACAATATCAGACATCAAAATACAAAAGTGTCACAGCACACTAGTACTGAAAAATGGCTTACTTTCTTATTTTTACCATATAATTGTAAAGTAAATCAATTGGAATATAAATATTGTACTTACATTTCAGTATATAGTATATACAGCACTATAAACAAGTCATTGTCTGCATGAAATTTTAGTTTGTATTGACTTTGCTAGTGCTTTTTATGTAGCCTGTTGTAAAACTAGGCAAATACCTAGATGAGTTGGTGCACCTGCTGGAAGACCTCTGTGTACCCCCCAGGGGTACGCGTACCCCTGGTCGAGAACCACTATCTTAAAGGACTAAACCTGTTTGTACAAGTGTCTACTGGGCGGAAGTGAAACTGAGGTACAATCTCAGAACAGAAAGAAAAGGAGTACTTGTGGCACCTTAGAGACTAACCAATTTATTTGAGCATGAGCTTTCGTGAGCTACAGCTCACTTCATCGGATGCATACCGTGGAAACTGCAGCAGACTTTATATATACACAGAGAATATGAAACAATACCAACATTCCACACAAAGATGGACTACAAGCCGTCAGGAACACTATCCCCGATAATGTCACGGCTAACCTGGTGGCTGAACTTTGTGACTTTGTCCTTACCCATAACTATTTCACATTTGGGGACAATTTTTACCTTCAGATCAGCGGCACTGCTATGGGTACCCGCATGGCCCCACAGTATGCCAACATTTTTATGGCTGATTTAGAACAACGCTTCCTCAGCTCTCGTCCCCTAAAGCCCCTACTCTACTTGCGCTATATTGATGACATCTTCATCATCTGGACCCATGGAAAAGAAGCCCTTGAGGAATTCCACCATGATTTCAACAATTTCCATCCCACCACCAACCTCAGCCTGGTCCAGTCCACACAAGAGATCCACTTCCTGGACACTACAGTGCTAATAAACAATGGTCACATAAACACCACCCTATACCGGAAACCTACTGACCGCTATTCCTACCTGCATGCCTCCAGCTTTCACCCTGACCAGACCACACGATCCATCGTCTACAGCCAAGCTCTGCAATACAACTGCATTTGCTCCAACCCCTCAGACAGAGACAAACACCTACAAGATCTCTGTCAAGCTTTCTTACAACTACAATACCCACCTGCAGAAGTAAAGAAACAGATTGATAGAGCCAGAAGAGTTCCCAGAAGTTACCTACTACAGGACAGGCCTAACAAAGAAAATAACAGAACGCCACTAGCCGTCACCTTCAGCCCCCAACTAAAACCCCTCCAACGCATTATTAAGGATCTACAACCTATCCTAAAGGATGACCCAACACTCTCACAAATCTTGGGAGACAGACCAGTCCTTGCCTACAGACAGCTCCGCAACCTGAAGCAAATACTCACCAACAACCACATACCACACAACAGAACCACTAACCCAGGAACTTATCCTTGCAACAAAGCCCGTTGCCAATTGTGCCCACATATCTATTCAGGGGACACCATCACAGGGCCTAATAACATCAGCCACACTATCAGAGGCTCGTTCACCTGCACATCCACCAATGTGATATATGCCATCATGTGCCAGGAATGCCCCTCTGCCATGTACATTGGTCAAACTGGACAGTCTCTACGTAAAAGAATAAATGGACACAAATCAGATGTCAAGAATTATAACATTCATAAACCAGTCGGAGAACACTTCAATCTCTCTGGTCACGCAATCACAGACATGAAGGTCGCTATCTTAAAACAAAAAAACTTCAAATCCAGACTCCAGCGAGAAACTGCTGAATTGGAATTCATTTGCAAATTGGACACTATTAATTTAGGCTTAAATAGAGACTGGGAGTGGCTAAGTCATTATGCAAGGTAGCCTGTTTCCTCTTGTTTTTTCCTACCCCCCCCCCCCCCAGATGTTCTGGTTTAACTTGGATTTAAACTTGGAGAGTGGTCAGTTTGGATGAGCTATTACCAGCAGGAGAGTGAGTTTGTGTGTGTATGGGGGTGGGGGGGATGTGAGAAAACCTGGATTTGTGCTGGAAATGGCCCACCTTGATTATCATGCACATTGTAGGGAGAATGGTCACTTTGGATAGTGAGTTTGTGTGTGTGTGGTTTTTGGGAGGGGGGTGCGGGGGTGAGAGAACCTGGATTTGTGCAGGAAATGGCCCAACTTGATTATCATGCACATTGTGTAAAGAGTTGTCACTTTGGATGGGCTATCACCAGCAGGAGAGTGAATTTGTGTGGGGGGGTGGAGGGTGAGAAAACCTGGATTTGTGCTGGAAATGGCCCAACCTGATGATCACTTTAGATAAGCTATTACCAGCAGGACAGTGGGGTGGGAGGAGGTATTGTTTCATATTCTCTGTGTATATATAAAGTCTGCTGCAGTTTCCACGGTATGCATCCGATGAAGTGAGCTGTAGCTCACGAAAGCTCATGCTCAAATAAATTGGTTAGTCTCTAAGGTGCCACAAGTACTCCTTTTCTTTTTGCAAATACAGACTAACATGGCTGTTACTCTGAAATCTCAGAACAGGATCTTGTACAGAGTAGCTATAATATCATTGCTTCACCAAGCCTGTGTCCTAACTGCTTCCTTTGCATCTCTTCCATACCTGTTTTCATGCCCTCTTACATACTGAATCCCACTTAATATTGAATCCCACTTCTTGTGTGCCAAATGTCTGGTCTCTTTTCATTTAAATGCCTTCTTAAAACTCACTTGCAGTAGTAATCCACCGAGGAGTAACCTTAACAACAACACTGTTTAGAGACTGGACTGTCAGCTAATGTATTGTATGGTCTGTCATAAATATAAAGGGAAGGGTAAACCCCTTTGAAATCCCTCCTGGCCAGGGGAAAGCTCCTCTCACCTGTAAAGGGTTAAGAAGCTAAAGGTAACCTCGCTGGCACCTGACCAAAATGACCAATGAGGAGACAAGATACTTTCAAAAGCTGGGAGGAGGGAGAGAAACAAAGGGTCTGTGTCTGTCTATATGCTGGTCTTTACCGGGGATAGACCAGGAATGGAGTCTTAGAACTTTTAGTAAGTAATCTAGCTAGGTATGTGTTAAATTATGATTTCTTTAAATGGCTGAGAAAAGAATTGTGCTGAATAGAATAACTATTTCTGTCTGTATCTTTTTTGTAACTTAAGGTTTTGCCTAGAGGGGTTCTCTATGTTTTTGAATCTAATTACCCTGTAAGATATCTACCATCCTGATTTTACAGGGGGGATTTCTTTATTTCTATTTACTTCTATTTTTTATTAAAAGTCTTCTTGTAAAAAACTGAATGCTTTTTCATTGTTCTCAGATCCAAGGGTTTGGGTCTGTGGTCACCTATGCAAATTGGTGAGGCTTTTTATCCAACATTTCCCAGGAAAGGGGGGGTGCAAGTGTTGGGAGGATTGTTCATTGTTCTTAAGATCCAAGGGTCTGGGTCTGTAGTCACCTAGGCAAATTGGTGAGGCTTTTTACCAAACCTTGTTCAGGAAGTGGGGTGCAAGGTTTTGGGAAGTATTTTGGGGGGAAGGACGCGTCCAAACAGCTCTTCCCCAGTAACCAGTATTAGTTTGGTGGTGGTAGCGGCCAGTCCAAAGACAACGGGTGGAATATTTTGTACCTTGGGGAAGTTTTGACCTAAGCTGGTAAAGATAAGCTTAGGAGGTTTTTCATGCAGGTCCCCACATCTGTACCCTAGAGTTCAGAGTGGGGGAGGAACCTTGACATGGTCAGAACTGAAATCCTTCTCATCATCAATAATCTCCACACTCTATCTTAACTGAGCATGAGCTGTTTTGTCATATTAAATATCCGAGCCTACAAGAATAAATAGGATTTCATGGGTGCTCAGCAGCTCACCAGATAGCTCCAATTATGCATCAGTTGAATTCACTGTGAGTTTTGCTGCTGACTTCAATGATAGAAAGATCTGGCCCAGCGATTGTAAAGTACCATGTACATTTATACAATTATATCAGTGACTTTTTTTTTAAACATAACAGCTCAATAATAATAATGAATAGTGCTGCTGTTGGTTTAATTTAGATTGTAAATGGAGATGGTCAAAACATGGGAAAAAAATTTTATAACTTTTTTTGTAGAAATTTTAAAATATGTTGACCTGCTCTAATTGTAAGCCTTTAGGGACAGGGTTTTTGTGTTTGTTTTTGGCACTCAGAGGTTTGGATCATTATCTGAAGCATCCAGTGTCCATGTGGACTAGCTAAACTCTATAATCTGCAAACCTGGGCTGGGAAACTCATAAGAAGAAACTCTTCTACCTAGATCGTATGTCCATCTATCTGTGTATTTATCTGGCCTTCTTAAATCACAGTATCTGAACACCAGCATTTCCTGATACTTAAAGATGACAATGTTGTTGCTCTTTTTTTCTTTCTTCCGTGGCATAAGGAAGAAGGCTTAGGAGTTTTGGGCTACTACTATGAGAGAGCCTGAGTGAAGAGAGAGATTTTACATTTGGATCTGACTGCAACAAGATTAGTGATTGTGCCTAATTCTTCTGGAATCATTGTCCGTCTTGGTCTGAACTCTTCTGGTCCATCCTTAGCCAGCTGGATATACTGCAAACCCCCCCCCCCCTTTTTTTATGGTATCTCAGCCCTTGTGCTTCTGGATACTGCACTATTGAGGTCAATGGAAGTCTTGCCTCTGACTTTCCGGGGAGCAGGATGGGGGCTCTAAAACAATGGGGGAAGAAAACAACTGAATATTTTGAACATTAAAAAGGTATCAGTTTGGGTTTGCTTTTAGTTTTGGCTGATGGTTGATGTATGTGTATGTGGTTTGCCACATCAATTTATCTATCCATATACTACACATGGTCTAATGCAGGGGTAGTCAATTATTTTTTTTCAAGGTCCAGATTTCTTGGTCATGGACCAGACTCCAAAGAAAATAATAAAAAAACCTCAACAATAATGATAATAAGTAAATGAAAAGATTTTTGGGTCCATTCAAAAGCATCTGGTGGTCCAGATTTGGCCCATGGTCCACCTATTGACTATCCCTGGTCTAATGTCAGAGGGCTCAGAGCAGTTGTGATTGTAGGGTATGTATTGTACCAGTTTTGGCTCAAAAGGGTGAATTAGACATAGGATCACATTGCTTCAGACGTTTTTTCTTTGATCTTTAATTGTATTTTAAAGTGAAGCCTCCATCATAGCAGTCAGATAAGAGCTGCTAATTGCATAAATCCCTGAGTGTGGCTTGGAAGTCATAACTAAACTGCAATATTCCAAACAACAAAATGCAACCAAGGGTTTGAAATATAAATTAGGAGATAAAAACAAATAAAAAAAGGATTAAAAAAATCCAGTAAAGGGAGGACAGCTGTTAAGGTGCTGGACTCATGAGAGCTCTTCAGTTCCTGGCTCTGCTACATATCACTTGATCTCCTTGTGCCTCCATTCCCCAGCTGTAAAATGGGGATTGATAATATATCATTTCTTCCACGAGTTGCTTGACTTCTCTGTTTAGACTGAGCTGCTCAGGACGGGGACTTTCTCTTGCTATGCATATATAGAGTGTCTAACACAATGCGGCCCTGATCTCATCTGGAGATCCTAGAATCAAAATAATACAATTTTGTTTGAAATCTGTACAAGTGAGTGTTTGGAAGTCTAGAACCTAGATGTGCATGTCTCAATTTATTATCCACATAAACTTCATTAATAGGTAAATGCACATTGCAAATAGGCACAACACTTTCTGCCTGCAGAGCTGGTGGGGGGAGAATAGTAAGGGTTGATATGGTAGGAATATATAAAATAGTGAATGACATGAAGGAAAAGCCAGCTGGATACCCATAGGCACTCTCTTCCATGACAATAAAGGGACACAAATGCAATTAAAAGGCAACACCTTAAAGCAGATAGATGTTTTGACGCAATATATAACTAGGGTGACCAGACAGTAAATGTGAAAAATTGGGATGGGGTGGGTAATAAGAGCCTATATAAGAGAGAGACCCAAAAATCGGGACTGTCCCTATAAAATCGGGGCATCTGGTCACCCTATATATAACCAGCCTAAATGTAATCACTTGCCCTAAACTAGATCAGTGGGTCAACCCCACTCCAGGATTTTAGGAAAGTTTTGGATGCAGATATAGATCTGCATATAGACCCTGGCTTTGAACATCCATAAACTTTAGCAGTATGGATCCAAATGCTGTGGCTTGAGCCATCTCTAGTACCCACACATTTAATTGCACACAACAGCAGGAATACATAAGACTCTTGCTCTTCAAAACTTCTCTGGGATGTTTCATGAGTACCAGTGCTGAGGCCCTCCCTTTCTAAAAAAGAAATCTCATCTGGATCGGTATGTTGGAACTTAACATCGTTATGAAGCATGAGTGGTGCAAACTTCTCATCTTCCTACATAAAGAAGGACAGAATGAGTTGCCTCCTAAATCTTATGTCTCCTGTATGAGATGCATGTATGAACTTTTCACAACACAGGCAGAATGCTTCATCTGGCCCTCAGCTCAAGCTCCTGCTTCTCAGGTATATGGTATTACAAGTTTCGAGTTCTCCACCACTCTTACGAAAGGTGGGTTGTTTACTTACAGTTGATACTTTCTTCGGTCAGGTAACGGGGCCAAGAATGATGGCTTTCATTACCAAAGTTCAAGGATAATAGAAGTGAGAGCCGTGTGGAGAATATCAGCTTTAACTAAAGGAGATGAAGTTTGTTTGTGTTCTCTGACCTAACAATACCCTTTCAGTAGCAGCTCTTCTGAAATATATTGGACAGTCTAAGAAAGAAGAGGTAAAGTAATTACGAATTTGATAGCTTTACTGCCATTCTTTACTCATCATTGCTCGAATCCAAATAGTTCTATGCTGTTTCAAACAGGAGTTGCCAGGACTTGGAAACACAGTGCATATTTCTTCAGGGAGTCTTAAAGCTTTTTATTTATCGATTAGTTTCCTTTCAGGCTGAACTCAGGTGGCTCCAAGCTGTCACCCAAAAATAATCAGGTAGGGAGATTGGATGTTGCAAGGGGTTGGGAGTAGATACAGAGGTTATCATTTATCTGTTAGCAGTTCAAATCCAGCCCAGGTTGGTTATAATTATTTTTTACCACCTGATGATTGCTTGGTAGCCTGTGTTAAATGAGTTAGTGGTTCCCAGTCCAGTTCCTCATGGACAAATGCCAGCATCACAGGAACTGGCACTAGTTGACACCTGTGTTGTGACTGTCAGCCGAGAGGCCAAAAATTAAATGAGCCACTGAGACTGAAGAAGCCTCTGACCCTCAGAGGCTGGTCTGTCCGTGGTAGGGCAGAGGCACATTGGAACTGGTATCCCCAGTGCTTGTGCTGTGCTGGTTATGGATAAAGAGCAGATTTCATTCTCCAGGGCTGCCATTCTGGTACTTGGTTATGTTCTGGGTCCTGTGGCTCCTTCTTTGTCTGAGAAGATGACCTTTTGTTGTGTTGACTGGCATTATCCAGTGACCCCGAATTTAAATAGGCTCGGGCAGTGTGAAAAACATGAGAAGATAAAGGGATAATATCTAGTTAAAAGTCATACTTTTTTAAAAAATGTATCCTTTCCTGTCTTACTAACAATACCTTAATAGCTGAGTTTATTAGAACTGAAATCGGTTTTCAAAACAAGTTTACTTTTCACCTTTTTGCATTTTTCTCAACTTGGATGAGGAGACTGGGATTGTCTA
This sequence comes from Lepidochelys kempii, assembly GCF_965140285.1. Classification (NCBI taxonomy): domain Eukaryota; kingdom Metazoa; phylum Chordata; order Testudines; family Cheloniidae; genus Lepidochelys; species Lepidochelys kempii. The sequence goes on from NC_136382.1 coordinate 161,482,831, forward strand.
TAGCACTCACACTGGACTGTTTTTCAGGGAGGTCAATAAGTGTTTTACCAGTGACTTCAATTGGCACATAGTGAAGCCACCTCTACAGATCCCACCCTGAAAATAGACTAGACTCTTTCTCTTGTGTTTATAGTCCCTTTATAGTCACATCCCTTGGCCCATGCTGCTTCCCACAGCCCCCATTGGCCTGGGATGGCGAACCGCAGCCAGTGGGAGCTGTGATCGGCCAAACCTGTGGACACTTTCAGTAAACAAACCGTCCCGGCCTGCCAGCGGCTTTCCCTGGCAGGGTGCATGCCAAAGGTTGCCGATCCCTGATCTAATCTAACCAATATCTAAATGGGGGCAGGGGGTAATGTAGGGAAAGGATTTTATAATTGTACTATAAAAATTGATGTAAACTTTGAATTAATTCTGCCAGCCACCCTTTTTGAATAACAGAAAGGAATGACCGTCTGAGGCTGGGATCTTGTTTCCTATATGCATTATAAATGTCCCTCTAGTCATTTCTTTGGTTTAAGGTTTAGTGAGTAAAAGACAGGATTTTGTATTGTGTCTATGTTAATTAGATTAAAGGAATGTTAAAGGCTTGAGCCCCAGTGTAAACTGTTTTGACCACAAGATTTAGTGAAGTTTAATTTACAATGTATTCTGCTGAATATAAAATACTGCTGTCTTCTCTGTGAGAGATTGTTTGTGTGAATGAGGAATGCATGCATCAGGAAAAGATAAGGTGTGAAAGCCATCACAAATGTCCAGATGGTCAAGAAAAAGTGAGAGACTTGGAAACACCAAGAGACAATCAGAAAACATCCATTGTATCCAATGCTAAACATGTTAGCAGCATTGAGGGCCTCAGAGGTGAGGCAGCCACCCCCGAAGGCAAGACAACAAATAGGAGATAACGATGGGAAGCCCAACAATAACCATCAAATGATAACAGCAGAAAACCCCAAGATTTGCCGCCACTTAAGGACTAATGATTACAGGATGCATCCGATGAAGTGAGCTGTAGCTCACGAAAGTTTATGCTCAAATAAATTTGTTAGTCTCTAAGGTACCAAAAGTACTCCTTTTCTTTTTCCGAATACAGACTAACACGGCTGCTACTCTGAAACCTGATTACAGGATGACATTGCAAAATTCATGGACTCAGATGGGAATTCATAAGTATAAAGCTGGGGTGTTTTGCCATGAAACTCTGGGTTCAGTCCTGCCAAAACCTCGGAGCATCGGATCGCGACCGACAGAGCCCAGCTCCTCACTCGTGTTCAATCTAACTGACCATTAGATTGACTCGAGCTACAACAGACTGGTAACTCTAAAAACATCAACTGGCAGGACTGTGTGCATGATGTGTACGTGTGTGTGACTGAAAAGCATATGCTAACTGTTGTATTCTCAATAAATATGGAGTATTTGCCTTTTCTCTTATAAAAGATCCCATGTGCTTTGTATAGCATAACAGTAAGCTATCCGGCAGCTTTTAAAAGCAAAAATTATTAAAATAATGATTTGTTAAATGTTTAAAGATCTACATGGCATAACCCTACCCTCACTCTTGTACTGTAATTGTTATATCAGGTTACTTTCATCCAGTGATCCTGGCAGCATCATTAGTCCAAGAATTTATGGGGTCTTTTCATTCAGGACAGCATGATTGTAGTTCTGTTCTGCTATCAACACCTAAAAAAACAATGGTGTAATTTCACTCATGAGCTTGTCTCCTGGGGATCTGTGTGCAGTGCGGATCATCTGTGCTTGGATCTTCTATTTTCCTTGTGTGCGTTTTGCTGCTTCAGTGCCATGGGCCTCATCCCTGACTCTTTGATGTGTCCTCGTAGTTTCCTGCAGGAGGTAGTGGAACTTCTTTGCTACAGCAGCATCCCTTGATTTGTGCCTGGATTTCTGTGCAGCATCCAGGTGGGAGGTTAATATAGCTCTGATTCCATTCAGCTCTGTGTCTACTTTTCATCATATCTGAATGGTGCTTTTTCATTCCCTGGTTGAGATGGGGGCTGGAAGACAATAGGCTGTATAAGAGTCAATTCAGAGAAGATGGAGGTGACTGGGGCAGTATGGGCCTGGGAGCAATTAGTGCTATCCATTGAGAAGAGTTTTTAGTGTAAGGCTTGACTTAATGTATATAATGCACAGAAATCATAAAAATCAGTCATGGCTCAATAGTTTATAATAGTTAATGCTAGTGATAATAGTATTGGAAGGGATATTAAAGCTCAAGAGTCAGGGTCTAACGACTAGAGGTTGTCATGAGACTTCCATCGGGGCAGTTGGTCCCCCATCTGCCTTATGTGGGGTGTTTTGCATCTTCCCCTGAAGCATATGGTGCTGGTCACTGTGGGATACTAGACTGATGGGCCATTGGTCTGATCCAGGATGACAATACCGATGTATCAATCATATTCTCAGACTGTGGGAACTCTCCTAAACTGAATGCATGATGCAACTGATTCCTTGGATTCAGCTTATTTGATGCAAGTCAGATTGTTTGCCCAGATGCATAGTTTTAATCAGTGAAAGTTGTTTTATTTAGATATTCGCAGTTCTTCCTTGACAAGTGTCACTTTACAACAGGAATATAATCAAGGAATCTAAACTCTCTGTCTAATCATTCCTAATGCACCTACTGATGTAGTTACTAGAGGCAAACATTCTTACTTATAGGCCCCAATGGGTAATTGAATCAGTCACCTCTTCTCTCCCAAGACCAACCTTTTACCTGCCTGGTCTCATTTCCCCTTCCTTCACAGAGGCCCCAGTTTGGGAAAGCATGTCTTATTCAAGACAGCACTTAGGCGCATGATTAACTTTAACCACACACTTAAGTCCCATTGAAGTCAAGGCATGTAGTTAAGCACTGTCCTGAATTAGAGCCAGGAGGACCACTGCTCACAGTTCTTCCATTTAAAGAGAAAGGGCTCAACACAAAATACGTGGGCATATATGTTCACAATCTCCATTGCTGATATTGCATGATACAGTGATGAGCTGGGCTGGGTCCTAAATTACGATAAAAGATCCTTTTTAGAGTACTGCTGTATGGATAACAAATAAAGAAGAGCGCTTGGAATAATTGTTTTCTGGGACTGAGAATTGTCACTCTGTACAGATGTTAAAGTGGAGTTCCTGGGTACTGTAACTAACATACCCAAAGACAGACTGGTGATCTGTAGAGAACCCATGGATTGTCAGGACAGGAGTTAGGTGTCCTACTTCAAAACAATTTTGAGTGTTCCCCTTGTCCTAAATGCTGGAAAAGGATTTTGTGCCCTTAACCACTTTCTTCTACTGCTGTAAAAAGCAGCATATTGTACTGCTCAAAACTGCTGAGCCATGTAGCAGGTGCACACGTCTTTCATGATAGTTAATAAAAATTCTATAGTTTTATGATTCAAGATATAGCTATTTAAAATTCCACATTGTCGATATGTAATTACATTTGTTATATTGGTTCCATAATTGGATGGATTTACACAAATTACAGTTAAATTACTTTTAAAAGTAATGAGGAGATGCCCAGTTAAGGCCTGATGGTTCAGAGGATTAGTGAGGGGATATTAACCCTTCTGTCAAATCTAGCCAAAGGCCAAGGTTTTCAAAACTGGGTACCTAAAATTAGGCTCCTGAGTCAATTGGTGGGTGAAATTCTGTGGCCTGCGTTGTGCAGGAGGTCAGACTAGATGATCATAATGGTCCCTTCTGACCTAAATATCTATGAATTGGCACTGGAGGGTGGCTAGTCCTTCTCAAAAACAGACCATAGACGTAGGCATCTCACTAAAGATTTAGGAGCCTAATGTTGGAAACCCATTTTTGAAAATCAGTAACTGAAAATAGAGAAGGTGTTAATTTAAAAAAACAACAACCCCCAAACAGTGCATCTAGGCAGGGCTTGGGATAAGAAAAATGGAAGACAATAGGCAAAAAAGTTTTTATTGTTTCTTAACCATCATCTAGGCGTGGAGTTAGTAAATGGAACAAAATAAGAGTCTTAATTTACAGACAAGGGATACAAATAATCTACTTAGTCTACAAGATTGTTGCATGGCACACTTTTGGACATTACATAAATAATTGTAGGAAGTGATATGTAAAATGTATATTTTAGGTGTTGGGACATGTGAAAAGATGCTTGCTTGTCTGGCAAGGAAAGAGAACAGCCAGGTGAAAAGCTGAGCCAGGTGAAAAGCTGATCAGGCGAACAACTGAGTTAGCAAACTAATCTTAGTGCTAAGGCAGAAAATGTGTTTATACAATATATAATGAATAACTTCGTAACAATGTATTTACAGCAAGCACCCGGAAGTGGGTGTGTGCTAGCTTTTAACCCTTTGCTGTGCCCTGTTTCAGTGGACTGATCATACACTGAAGCAGCTAATAAATGACATACTTCATCTCAAGAGTCTGTCTGTGAACCTGTGCATTCTGGGTAGCATGGAAAAGAATCAGTGAACAATAATACAGGTTAATAATCGTGAACCAAAGTTATTAGTATCTAATGTCTCTGAAAATAGTTGGTGGCCTCATTCTAATCCCTCTTGGACTGGAGAAGTGTCCACCTCACAAAAATCACCATACGTGGCATTAATTGAGCATTTTGTGTTGGCATTTTCAAAAGAGAAGCCACGGTCTGACATCAGTTATGTCAGTCTGACATCAGACTGACCTGCTCTCTCCCCTAAAGGAGGTCCCTCTCGGTCCAAGGATGGAGGGTGTATTGGAAGATGGCAGTGTGAGGGATGCTCCTACCACTGCTGCTTGAGCTGTGCCTCTTGTGAGGTAATTTTAATCTCCAGGGCCGGCAACTCAACCAAGCACCCAACACTATGTTCCTGTGGTTTCCTTAGTCTTTTTTATGTTGCCTCTTGTGGCCTGGAATTAGTGGTTCCATTTTTGGCTTTCTTTCAATTAGTCTTTCAACTATAAATAGACTTAGAAGGATTAGATTTTTGTCAGTAAATGTTGGTTAACTTCAATTTCACCACACACACAAACCCACAAAAATATTTCCATCAGTAACAACAGAAATGTACGGATAGGCAAAGTAAGAAAAATGCTGCTTGAGAACTTATTAGAGTTTGACGTAAGGACATTTTACTCCTGGGGGAATTCTGTGTCCCTGTGTGGGCGCAGAATTAATACCTTCTGCAGGTTTTTTGGCTCCCCCGCAGAAAAATGGGGGAGCCGAAGAAATTTGTGGGGAACACACGCCCCTTCCGCGGCAGCCCACGCGCGTCTGCTGGGAGCAGCTGGCAGCAGAGAGCAGATCACTGCAAGGAGGGTGGGGGCAGGAGGGAGGCTGGGTGTGTGTGCATCTGTCTGGCATAAAGACGTTAAAGGGGCAGGTCTGGCATAAAGACGTTAAGGGGTCTGGGCACACGCCTGCCTATGAACGAGTCAGAAGAGACTCACTCTGTCCCTCTCACTCACTGTTGCTGCATCCCAGGCTTGGAGGCCTAGGGCTGTGTGAAGCGGGCTCTGTCCCTGAGGCAGAGCAGAAATGTACCAACTAAGTAGGCAGGCTTAGTTAATTTTTCCCATTCTTAGTCAATTAAAGCTCCTTTACCTTGCCAGAGTGGTGTAAAGGAGCCTTATTGTAAATTACAGTAACGGAATCCTCTGCTAGGAAGGTCTATGTGCTTTCTCGCATGTTTCCCTGTGCCAGAGATACACAATGGGGTTAGACTACAGCTGTATTTATCCATTTTAAAAAAATGCAGGACAATGATTAGCAAAATGGTATGACTTTCATGTGTGAAAGTCTGAGCAATTTAAAGCAACATTCTACTTTACAGAACACCAAAATAAATGTAATGTAATCTAAATGAAAATCCAGGATTATAACTGGAATGCAGGGTATTAGTTACCAAGTATTTGTAACTTAACTTTCATGGGTTTAGGAAATGCTGAACAGTTACTGTGGGTTTTTTGCTGTATGGTAGTTTAAATAAATTACCAAAATAAGTGAACTGGTATGATTATATTGCATTATTTTGACAAATTAAATATGCAGATTTTTGCAGAATTTTGGATTTTTTTGGTGCAGAATTCCCCCAGGAGTAGACATTTACTTTTTATATTCTGACATGTGGTGGTGTTTTAATGGTTATAAAGCTTTAACTTTTTGAATGAGTCTACTGTCATTGAATAATTGCCCACCCCACTGTGAAAATTTAAATGGATAAAAATGGGGAAAAATGCTTAAGCATATATTTTTTGTGCATGTATAAATAGGGCTCTTGATGTTTAATCACAAAACCCTGTTTTACCTGTTTGTTGTTGTTAGCTGTGTGGAACCATGTTATGGGGATGATTTCAAATCTCATTGAAATTGATGGATGTGAACATACCCTTCAATTAACAGTTCACTGTAGGAATAAATTAATCACAATACCCCACCTAAGACAAGAGAGTTATGTGAACTTGTTCAGGAGCTTTGGACTGTCTGAGTGTAGAGGGGTTTTTGCTGAGTACTGTGGATGTGGGAAGGCAGAATACAGAAGTAGAGAGAGACACAGACAGCCTGCAGAAATCCAAGCACAAGCCCGTAAGAACGGTGTGACCCTGAGAGAAACCTAGAGAGAGTTTCTGGGTTGGGAGTACTGTCTGAAAAAGAAGCTTGGGCCTGCAAGCGAAGAAACTGTTTCTTTTGCCTTTGGTTTCTTCTGCACACACAGAAGCAAGACTCTGCACATTCCTTATAAGTAAACAAGACTGCATCAACGGAAATACCAGACTCCGTTAATTTCTGATCCCAATCTGAATATCTCTAGAGCCATGAACTTTGACAAGGTACTTGGGTTGAAAAGGGGTAACACCATTGATGATCCTTTGCTCACAGCCTGTTAGTCTTTCTTGGAAGTCTACATGCATAAAGATTGTCCTCTAGCCATACAGATGACTACCTAGGCCTTGTGCAGTGAATATTTCTTCCTTAACTGGTGGGGCTATATGTTGTAAGCGATAGAAGATGATGACTCACTGGAACTGGTCAGAAAATGGGGACAGGGGTATTTATTTTTTTGTGTGTGGAAAATTTCAATCAAAACCAAAATTATTTTGCTTTTATCAAAAATTGTCCACAGAAAATGGTGACTTCAACAAAAACCGGAAAGCCTTCCATCTAAAACTGAAAATTTCTGTTGAGGAAAATTGAAATGAAATATTTTGTTTTGGATCAGGAAATCCTTTGGTTTGTGAACTGACACATTTTGGTTAGGTGCAATTTAACATTGGACTGTGTCCGCCGCCTCTCTAGCTGAGCTGTTGTGGTGCATCATGATAATTTAGTGTGGCTGCAAAACCTGGCTCATACAGGAGAAAATCATGAAGCTCCTCATCCACAACTCCCTGGAGACACTACAGTAGTTCAGGAGCACACGGGTTAGTGATAAACTGAGCCAAACCAAGACATTTTGATTGAAAACATTTAAATGTTTTGTTTCAGCATTTCCAAATTGGAAGTTTTGTTTTTTTTGGTGAAAAGTCAACATTTTCCCTGGAAAGCAGACACTTTTTGCAAAACGTTTCATTTAGCTGAAAATCAGTTTCCTTGTTGGAAAACAATATTGATGGAAAATTTTTGATCAGCCCTGTAGTTAACCCCAAATACATTGGAATCAATTGGACTAGAGCCACGTCTTGTTTTTCCCAACAGAAGGGTGCAGGACCCATCGATGGTAAATCTGCCCGGGGAGACTGCGTACTTATGAGGTCGTCAACAATTCTCAATCAACTGGGGGTGGAGTTAGCAGAAGGCCATGCTGGTTTTAAAGCACAATCAGCATATTTATGACAGGTGTACCCTACAGTAGCTACATTAAAACAAATTAGCAAAGAGCAGTGCTTAATTTGTAATGAAAGAGATCCTGGGGCTCAAGCAATTTTTTTACTTTAATAACTGGTGCAGTAAACCCAGAAGTGCTGGGGCTATGAACTGCCAAGCCTAGAGGTGCTGGGGCTCAGCCCTGGCAAGCTCTGGCACAAATTAAGCACTGGCAAAGAGGAAGGATGAGAAGGCAAAGAGGAAGGACAAGAAACCATGGGAGAGGCTATGTTTGATCCTACTGACGCCAGAAAGTACTGATGACCTTGCAAATAGGTCTGTTTGCATGCCAAAGAACATCAGAGAAGCTTCTGAAACCTTCAGTGCTCAGCTAGCTAAATTGCTGGCTCTTGGGACAAAAAAATGGTCTTGTAATTAAAATATGGAAGTAGGAATCATGAGACCTGGGTTGTATCTCTAGATCTGCCACAAACTTCCTGTGTGCCATAGGGCAAGCCACTTAATCTCCCTTGTGGCTTTTTGCCCTCACCTGTATAATGGGGATGATGATACTCCTTTACTTAGTTTCAAGAACCTTAAGGTGTTTGAATGGAGGAAGGGCCACCTCTCAAAACTGAGTTGTGATTCACTGTTGGTTAAGTGGGTTTCAACACATTTCTAGTTATTTGGTAATAAATAGAAACAGTGTATTAAACACTATTGTATGCAGTGTTGTTGTAGCCATGTTGGTCCCAGAGTATTAGAGAGACAAGGTGGATGAAGTAATAACTCTTATTGGACCAGCTTCAGTTGGTGAGAGAGACATTGGTCCAATAAATGATATTTCCTCACCCACCTTGTCTCTGTATTAAACATAGTCATTCATTTGACTCTGGTGATGTATTAAATGCTCAATCATTTGAGATTCTATTTTGTTTGTACATCTACATGGTAAATTGATTCAAGGCATATTTCTCTCCACTAAGAACTTTTTGTGTGTGTGTTGTTTCTCCTTAATATGCTTTGAAATATATTATTCCCCAACATGGGCATTCTTGCAGCATTGCCTTGACAAGTATCCTGTTATAAGATGATTTCATGATGAAATCATGTTGTTCTGTACCAGTTTTTTTTCCAGTTCATAGACATAAAGCAGAGCTGCAATAAGATCAAAGACCTATGAAGTTGTGCTGTTCACTATCTTAAATAGAAAAGCTGTGAGACATAGGATTTAAATAAGATCAGATCCTTTTAACCTCACCCGGTTAAGTAAATTAATTTCTCCCAACATGTGTACTGGAACTGTCATTTTTATTCAGTTCAGGGTTTGGGAAAGTAAGGTTTTCTTTATCTTGTTATCAATAATCCGTGTGTCATTATTGCACACTTCTTGTCTTTTGAAGTGAATTTAAATACAGTTGTTATAACCCAATCTGCTGCATTACTTTAGTTCAAGTCATAATGCCATGCCTGGTACAGTTTAATCTGAAAGTAAAGCTCCAGATAGTTTTTATTTTGTTAGCTGATCCCCAGAAATTTAAATCAAAGCAGGCATCAATTATGTGGTCTAGTCTGTGAGAAAAGTTCAAGACACGTTCAGATGCAGAGCAATGAAAGGCAGTGTTACCACAAGTGGAATTTTCAGTCGCAGACAGTGGAAAATATTGTTGTGATGGTAAAAATTTATTCTGACAACAGGCTGGTGAACAAGAAAATCTTTTTATTAAGAGAGCAGATTTAAAGTGTGCATGTAGGGTCTGAACCTGGGATAGCTCAGTGGTTTGAGCATTGGCCTGCTAAACCCAGGGTTGTGAGTTCAATCCTTGAGGGGGCCATTTAAGGATCTGGGGCAAAAATTGGGGATTGGTCCTGCTTTGAGCAGGGGGTTGGACTAGATGATCTCCTGAGGTCCCTTCCAACCCTGATATTCTATGATTCTAAGTGCTGAGGTACCATTTGGACTCAATGGGAGCTGCTGGTGCGCAACCCAAAGTTAGGGCTGGGCAAATATTTCATCATGTAACCTAAAACTTCCCTGGTTTCATATTTCATCATGAACGTGAAACTCGGCTCAGGTTCATGAACCACCAATAGATTTGGAGGCAAGTTTTAACACCATCTATTTCCTATCGGACTCCCTCCCCCATCTACACTCATATCTGATTTTGTTTTTGAAAAACCCTCATTTTCAGTGTTGAAAAATAATGAAATCAAATGAAAATGAATTCCCTGTGGATCCTTCCTGCTGCTGCCAAGTTTGGAATGTGTCATCAGCTCAGAGTGGTGCTTCAGTGACGTATGGCACTACTAGATCAGAATGTCAAGGCTAAGCCAGAAGAGACAGTGATGGGTTTTTAAGAAATTAGAATGTAATAATGAGATACTCTAAAGATAATTACTTTGTGAAGATATGGCTGCTTTGGTGAAATTCATATAGGTCAAATAGGAGAGCAAAATTTTTCAAATGCTCGGGCTAATTTCCATGACAGAAGGTCTTGGGTAAAATTTTCTAAAGTGCCTAAGTGAATCAGAAGTCTGAAGTCCCATTTTCCTAAGTGACTAGGCACCGTGGAGCCTAAGTTCCATTATTTTTCAGGGCAGGTCTAAACGATTGCTTATGTCGATATAACTTACATTGCTCAGGGGTGTGAAAGAGTCACGCAAATTACAGTGACCTAAGCGCCATCCACACCCAGCGCTACGTTGAGAGACGCTCTCCTGCCGCCATAGCTTACACCTCTTGTGGAGGTGGAGTAATTATGTTGATGGGAGAGCTCTCTCCTGTCAGCTTAGAGCATCTTCACCAGATGTGCTACAGCTGTAGTGCTTCTTGTGTAGACTAGTCCTCAGTCCTCAGTGATATTTAGGCTCCAAAGATATTTTTGAAAGCGGATGCCTATGAAAATTTTACCCTAAGTCTCATTGAAAGTCAATGGGACTTAGAGACCTAAGTGCCAAAGTAACTTTTGAAAATGGGACTTAGAGGCCCTTTTGAAAATATTGCCCCTTGTCACCATATATTTTGTTTGCATAATATTTAGGAAGTTTCTTCACTGTAAGAAGAAAGGATCAGATTTTGTTTTCCTTTCTCCTTGGAGAGTATAGTCATTTCAGTCATTACATAATGTTAAGTTTTCATGAGCAAGATCAAAACATATACTGCCAGTCTAAAATTACTTTGATTTTTAGATTGAGGGACTCTTGCCCCGAAACAACTAATAAGAAAGAACCAAAGTAAAGTGAGTGACTGTGAGAAAGTGTATGCATATATCCTCTATAAAACATTGCAACAGTTGTGAACAAAATGGCTGCTGTCTCTGTTCGGGGGGGTGGGGGGGCAGAGGGTGGGATTTCTTTCTCAAGATGCAGTACACAGAAAACAAATATAACAGACACAAGCTACATACACCTCGCATATGAGCCAGTCTGGCAAACATTAAGGAGATTTTTGGCCAAGAGGGTGATCCTAATTCCTCAGAACTCTCGTCTAAGTGGTTTTGGCTGGGATTTTGCAGCCGGTTGTTAGAGATGGTCCATTGTTATTCCTTGGGCACCACAGACCATCAAATGAAACAAATCAGTCACAAAAGAATTTTTTTTTCTGTGCTTACACGTAGAGATTTTTTCTTGATGAACGTTATTGAAACCTCTGACCTAGTGGTTCAGTAGCAGCACATAAGGAAAGAGGTGTTAATAATATAAAGTGTTGTTGGTATTTACTGTGTTTGAGACTGAGAACCATACTCAACGGGAATATGGTGCTATTCAAGGTACTAATCAATGATTAATTATGGAGTAAAGTGATACTCAAAGTAAGGATATTTGAGCCAAATCCTGGAGCCTCTGGAGCCAGTGAAATCAACAGGAATTTTAGAGTCTTAGCAGGTGCTCAGCACCAATTGGGATTTGCTCTTTTGTTCTCCTAAAGTATGACAGAGAATTTAAGCTCAGGAAATGAATTTCCTGCCATTTCAAACAATTAGTGTGGCTGATTTGAAGGGTGGGATTCTGCCAATTAATGCCCACTTCCCTTTAGAATGGCTGCAGGTAACACTGAGTGCAATGGCTGAGGTCGTCAGTAAAGAAAACGATCAGATCCAGTTTGAAATTATGTGGAGAATAAACAGAGGCAGAAGGTACCTGCACTGAAATATGGTGAGAGCACCACAGCTAACATCTCTCTTAAGAAATAAAAATGATCAGAAGGACCTCCTTCTTATATCTCATCGGAACGATGGTACCTCCTAGGAGTATGTCTACCACTAGGCTTTTGTAGCTTGAGTTAATCGATTCCCAGTCAAATCGAGGTAGTTAACACATTTGTTAAGGCAATTGTGAACACTCCCCACGCTTTTGATCTAGGCTAATGAAAATGATCCCTAACAGCATAGTGTCCTCGAGCACCGGGCTGAGACATGGTTCAGCAGGGCCTCAAAAAGAAGAGAGCCATCAACTGAAGCATCAACCTCACCTCCTGCAGCACCCATAGGTGTCTGTAGACATCTCCCATCCAGATACTGGCTAAGGGCAGGTCTACACTACAAATGCTGCTCAGGCAACTGTAGGACTTTGATGGAGATGCTCTAAGCTGATGGGAGACAGGTCTCCCATCAGCGTAGTTACTCCACTTCTGTGAGAGGCGGTAGCTATGTTGGCGGGAGAAGCTCTCCGACTGACTGACATAGCACTGTCTACATGGGGGGGTTAAAGTCAGTATAACTACGTCGCTCGGGGGGTGGATTTTTCAAATCCCTGAGTGACGTAGTTATACTGAAGTAAGTGTGTGGTGTAGACCTGACCTCTCCTTGCTTAGTTTGAGAGTTGAGAGGAGCACCACCCTAGCATGGAAGTTCTGTGAGCCAGAACACTCACTTGAAGACATTTTTAAACCTACTGACCCCACTCTGATCAGGTCGCAGGATACACATTCAGACAGGAGGCAGGGGGTAGAGGGAGCAGAGGTAGAATGTAAAGTGGTTAAGGACTCTGAAAATGTGCAGTCACATGGTGCTTCTGTTGCCTCTGCTCTGAGGATCAGATTGTGGCTAAAGTGGATTTTCAGAACGTGGAGTTAAATTTTATAATTCAGTGATAATAAGTCACTTATTAAATATTGTTTTAAAACAGTATAAATAATACATTTGCCTTAGCAATGCATTTGCCTTCTGATCTTTTTGCACAATTAAGGCGATATGACAGTCAGTCCTGTGTTCATTCGGGATAATTCCCAATAGGGACGAACAGCAGCAGTACACAAGTAAGGAACACAATACAGCTGAAAAGCACAGATACAATTAATTACACCAGTCTTGGGAAATTAATGCTTACTGCTCTGAACAAGCAGATCAGAATGGACACACAGACTGACTGCAAAATATATTGTTCCTCTCACAATTTATGGCATGTAATGGAATCTGTAATGGATCTATTTACAGTATTTTACTGGGTAGCACAGGCTGCCAAACATCTGCAAAGTATCACCATAACTCATCAACACCTGCTTACATGCATTAAAAAGACTTGATGACTGGATTTTCATTTGCTCTGGGACCCCTTTACACAACTCTGGTAGTATAAAAGGGCTTTTAATGTGGGTAATTAACTTTCACTTTCTGGCCTCTTTACACTGCCAGTGTAAATGAAAATCTGCCCATGATAAGGTTTGGTTATGTTCATCTACTAGAGGGATGTGTGGTATTCTCTCAAAAATATCGATACCCTTCTCTAGTGCCTTCTATCCAAGGATTTCAAAGCACTTTATGAACATTAAGGTTCACAGCCCCTCTTTGGTGCAGTTATTATCATCTCCATTTTGCAGATCGGGAAGTGGAGGTATGGGGAAAGTAATTGATTTGCCCAAGGTCTATGGCAGAACCTGGGATAGAACCCAGATCTGCTGACTAGAGTGGTGCAGACAAAGGTAATTCTGTGTCATGGTGGATTTTGATGGTTTAAAGTTTGGTTCTGTTCTGATTTGGCATGAAAACCAAAAACACTGAAATTCTCTACAAAAGGGAATGAAGCTCTGGAGCAGCCCACCTGGTGGGCTTCCCCAGAGCTGTGAACCTTGGAAACTCTGGGGTCCTTGGCCCCAGAGCAATCTTGTGGTTGCTTTGGTGCTGCAGACCTTGGAAGTCCTGAAGTCCCTGGTCTCAGGGTGTCCGTATGGCTGATTGCTCTGGAGCCGCAGACACTGGAAGCCAAGGCTCCCCAGCAAACTGCAAGGTGAGCAGCTGAAGAATGGGGGTGTGGTGGAGTGGGGTGGAAGGGGGTGGCAGGAAACTAGGTTTCTATCAGAATTCTGCCTGGGTTCCACTGGTACTCTGGTGAAATAGACTGCCTCTGGAAAATGTTCCAATTCTGTCTAATTGGCATATTCTGATGAACCAATGTTATGTTGGAATTTTTCCAACCAGCTCTACTGATGCTCAAGCCGCCGATGCTGCTGCCTTTCATAAGAACATAAGAATGGCCATATTGGGTCAGACCAATGGTCCATCTAGCCCAGTATCCTATTTAACTACAGTGGCCAGTGCCAGATGCTTCAGAGGGAATGCACAGAACAGGGCAATTATTGAGTGATCCAGTTGTCCAGTCCCAGCTTCTGGCAGTCAGAGGCTTAGGGACATTCAGAACATGAGGTTGCATCCCTGACTATCTCGGCTAATAACCACTGATGGGCCTATCCTTCATGAACTTATCTAAGTTTTTTTTAAACCCAGTTATACTTTTGGCCTTCACAACATCCCCTGGCAATGAGTTCCACAGGTTGACTGCATGTGGTGTGAAGAAGTACTTCCTTATGTCAGTTTTGAATCTGCTGCCTATTAATTTCATTGGGTGACCTCTGGTTCTTGTGTTAGATGAAGAAATAAATAACACTTCCTTATTCACTTTCTCCACTCTATTGTTGATTTTATAGACCTCTGTCATATCCCCCAGTTGTCTCTTTTCTGAGATGAGCAATCCCAGTTTTTAAAATCTCTCCTTGTATGGACACTGTTCCATACCACTAATAATTTTTGTTGCCCTTCTTTGTACTTTTTCCAATTCTAATATATTTTTTGAGATGGCGTGACCAGAACTGCATGCAGCATTCTAGGTATGGGAGTACCACGGATTTATAAAGTGGCATTATGAACATTCCTTGTACATGTCTTTTTCTTTGTACATCTCTTTTGGTTTGTACATGGTCTGCAGAAAAATACTTCAGGGAATAATTATTTTTTCTGTCACTTGCTACTTTGATCTATTTTATTAGTTTGTCTCTGAATTGCCAGATTCCAACACTCATTGCTCATTATTCTATCATGTCTCTCAGCTTCAGGGAACTAAATCCTCACTAAAATGAGATAGGAAGTTTATAACAATATTAAAGTAATACTGTCTTGACTTGATGTTGTCATGTACCCTGGTGACTCCTGGGGAATAGATAGTAATGCTGTCAAACAAGGGGTGCAAAAAATATTTGTAGCCAACCGTATGCTCAGAGCTGATTGGTGGAATGGAGACTTCTTCAGTGATACTCATTGGGAGGACAGGTGCTTTTGATAGATAACTGTGTGAGCTGCATTGCCTAAAGCAGGAAGTCCCGGCCATGGTGGCTTGGGAGCCTTAATCCAAATACTTCTTGATTTGGTGAGCTGAGCATCATGTTTGAAACACTGAGGATCAGAAACACAAAGTGAACTCACACCAGCTGGAGATTCTCCTTGGAGACTTCCCCCTAGATTGGGGGAACCTTCAGATGGAGTAAAGCAGGCAGAGGTGGCTCTGCTCCTTCCTGCCCCTGCTCTGCCGCTGGCTCCTATGCCTGGTATAAGGAGGGAAGAATTGTGTAAGGAGCAGGGAGGTGGGACTATGGGACAGGACGTGTCTAGTGAGGAGGGGGTGTGCGGTGGATGAGGCTCCATTACACCCCATTATTTGCTGGTGGAAAGGCTTCCACCAGCAATGTAAAGTAAAGCTGGTCCCCTGAAGTTTTAACTTCAAGTAGGGCTGGGCACCTGAGGATTGGGGCGCCATGAATGGCTTCCTGCCAACCCCCACTTTCCACTGCACCCGAACTCAGAATTGAGCCCTTTCATTCTAATTTGTTTTATCTGCACTTTTCACTCATTGTGCACAGGGGAAAGTGACCTCCCAGGGTGTGTGGCTGTTTAAAATCAGGCCAACTGGCTCAGATTGTGGTAGGGTCAACTCAAACCTCACGTACAGTTCTCTGCCACTTGTTCCAGGCAGACATTATGTATTGTCTAGTTGCTTAGCCAGGATGCAATCCACCTGTGTAGCAAGGTACATGCCAATGGCTTTTGTATCCTATACCTCAAAGGGAATACCTTTGGGAAGAAAACTCCACATGAAGGTTAGTATCACCCTTCCACATAGAAATGCTTTCCTGGGAACACAGTAGAAGCTGCACAGCCTCACATAGGACTGCTAAAAAAAATCAGCCAGATCCAATTGTGGAAAGGAATTGTTTTATTTTAACAAAGCAGGTGCAGATAGTGTAACTCTCAGTCCACAGCTACAGGACAGGCACAGCAAAGAAAGTGGCAGCGTCAACTTCCCTCAAGCAGCCAGCTGCTATGCCTGAACGTGTTCAGCTACCATGGTGGTGAATGAGGTTGAAATGAGAGAGACCGCCAGTTTCCGTGCCTATTCAATCGTTGGCCTTTGGTTTTCACTTGGGTGATCACGAATGGTGTCAGTGGTGATGGTGGTTTTTTTGAGGTAGACACCTATCCACTAAAAATGGGGCTGAACCAAAACCTTGAATCCGCAGAACATTCCCAAGATTTGGGAGTGTTCCAAATTTGCACCTTGAGCCACGGTTCACCAATGACCCCTAACTCTGTAATGGCTGAGCTAACCCGAATCCTCAAACCCTATAAACTGCAAAAACACAAGATTCCAGTTCTATGGCTTGAGTTCATCTCTACTCTTTCTCAGGAACTGGACTGATACCAGGAACAACTCATTTCACACAAGCCACTCATCAGCCGTCATACAGCGAGAGCAGCATGATGTTCTGGCCTGAGGATTTCTTTCATCTTGCCTCCAACAGATCAGCAGAATCACATGCCTTTCCTTTCAACTGGGATAAATGCCTTGCCCTGATTAGCAGCCAGCTGAGCCTCCTCAGCATGGAAGAATCTCATTTGAAGTTGCTTAACTCCCCTCCTCCCATTTTACTCCCCCATTGCTTAACAACATCATCAAGGCTGTACGTTGTCCTCCCGCGCGTATGTACAACAGCTCTCCCTGTACAGCTGCGTGCTCATCAGATGAATAAAACATCATCGTGGCATTCCATCAAGACAATGCCTGCATGGCTGCTCTTTTTAATCTTCCTTTTAAAATTTATTTATTTTTGCATGTGGTTCTAATATAATTTAAATGGCATAATAAAAGGCCAGTGTTATGAAGTTAAATTTTTTTTTTTAAATTCCTTCTTGAATGGGTTCCAAATGCTGTTGGGGAATATCATCTATACTGTGTTTTATTATTCAATATATTAGAGTTTAGTCAGAGGTTTTCCTCTTATACATCATTGCACCTCTCTCCTGATGTGGAAGGATCCTTTTGTCTGCAGCCTGCGCTGTCTTAAAAAAAAAAATTATTATTATTAATACTTTTGGATTTTGCAAAGATGTTATTGTAAATGCTGAATTTGTTTGTCTCAGGTCAATAGTCTAACAAATGGGTTATATCAAATTGGGTGAGTGTTTACTCTCAGGCTTTAAATTGCAGAATATTTTAAATCAAGAGAGGAAGCTTATCATAAAGGAAATAAAAGGTGCTTAGAGAAATGGCTAAGCTGCATCACCATAAGAGCTAATATGTTGTTTTTTATGATAGTCTAATGGGAAAAGAGTTTCATTTAGATAGGATGCCAACCCTCCAGAGCTGACTCTGGCTGACTTCACATGGGTTGAAAGCCCAACCCAGATGCTGAACAGTCCAGACTTTTGTGGCCAAGTCAGGCTCTGTGTCCAGAGAGTGCTAGTCAAAACTTCCAGGGGGATCTTTGACTCATTCGTGTGTCTCCTCAAGACACGTCTTCTTAGATGCTGACACAAGGGTGACTAGAACTCCCTGAGTACACTGCCTGCCATCACCAAGAGGAGACCATGGTGCATCATAAGAGATGTAGGCCAACCGCAGGGCCCAGCCTATGGATGAACACGGCAACATGAGGCATGCAAGCTACAACTCCCAAGAGGCACTGTCGTGGCATTGAATAGCTGTCAAAGGCTATTTAGTGTAATTTTTTGCCTGAAATATTTTGATTTTTCACCAAAAAATTGAAATTTTCTATGGGATTTTCTGACCAGCTCTATCTGTTTTTATTTTTCTTTATTAAAAACATAGTAACAATAACAAAACACCTAGTATGAAATCCTGGCTTGATTGAAATCAATAGCAAAACTCCTATTGACTTCAGTGGGGCCAGTATTTCATGTCAGGACACATACCTGCTTTGTGCCAAGTAACTGCATGGTTTGTGTTGTTATAACCCTTGCCCTTCTCCTCGTCATCCCCTCTGGACAGTTTGTCACCCTCACTCATTTCCTCATGCCTAATAGGCATCATGTAGATGATAAACTTTCGGGACAGCATAGCTCTGTATTTGCCGCAAAGTGCATAGCACAACTTGGGATGCACCACAGATAAAGAATTAAGCAAGTTTATCAGTTTGTATCCTTTTTTAATGGACTCTCCTTCCCCATTTGTAGTGGTGTGGTGTGTCAGCCTGGCAATATAAGGAACAGTGGTTCCACAAATTCCGCTATCAGACATGCTAAGAAGGAGTGAGCTGAAGCCAGTGGGTCAACAGCAGGTGACACCAAACAGGACATCAAATTGTCATAGCAAGGGGATTTTCCCTTCCCGTCTATGCTGCAGGGCTAATTAAATGACAGCTCTGTTGGGATAGTGGCAGATTACTGTATTAAACTGACAGTAGTGATAGCAGGGACAGTGCATTTCGGAGGGAAACAGGACCATATATTGGCTTTAGCTGTATGTGTGTGGGGGAGTGGTTTTTCTAAATTTTTATTGTTATCTTTATCCTAATATTTTGAATGGCAATCAGACTGGCTGTTTGTAAAGCCACAGATATATCAGGGATTTTAACTGTCAGACGCACAAGCCAAGTGTCACGGTGTCTTGTGGGAGCAGGTCCCAATTTGATAAGAAGAATGAAATAACTAAGCATGCACTAAGCTTTATTGCTACTTGTGCTGTAGTTCGGTTTGTGTCACTGTTTCCATTATTATCACCTCTGTTCAGGGGAACTCAGCCATAAATTTCATTTTGAGCTGGAAATTTCCATCCAAGGAAGGGTAATGATTATTTTAAAAAAGAAATCCATTTGGCTTTTAGGCCAACATTTTCAAAATTGACTCATGATTTTTGGGGTGCCTTAATTTTAGGGAGCCTATCTTGAGACATGGGTGAGAAGCCTGATTTGTGGAGATCCCCTTTATGGACAGGCAACAAATTAATTCAGAAAAAAATATCAATCCCCACATTTCCTACACTCAAATTTCACCTGATTCTTTTTAAGTTTCTGAAGGGGTTGTGCATGTGTTTTCACATGCTGATTCTGATGGTGACCACAAGTTCCAGAAACTTGATGCGATGTCCTGTTCTTTCATAAGATTTCCAGCCCACTTATGCATAACCAAGAGGTCTTAGAAGGCTTGGATAAGGATGCTCAGCTGAACAAGAGCTGAAGCCCAAACCTGTTAATATTTAACCTTCCCTGCTCTCTTCAGCTCTGTCTGGTTCAGTGGGACCCAACATGGGTCTGATGTGCCTATGATGTTTTTCATTTTGTATTCCAGCCCACCTCAGTACTGGATGAGTGGGGACCATTTTACCATGGCTATGGAAAGTCTTCCATTGCCATGGAAGCTTCAAGATGGATTCCCATTTCAAAAAGCATATTGTTGTCACAAACCACATTTAATTATCTGGTTTCAGGGTAGCAGCCATGTTAGTCTGTATTCGCAAAAGAAAAGGAGTACTTGTGGCACCTTAGAGATTAACAAATTTATTTGAGCATAAGCTTTCATGAGCTACAACTCACTTCATCGGATGCATTCAGTAGAAAATACAGTGGGGAGATTTATATACATAGAGAACATGAAACAATGGGTGTAACCACATCAGCCACAATAGCAGAGGCTCGTTCACCTGCATATCTACCAATGTGATATATGCCATCATGTGCCAGCAATGCCCCTCTGCCATGTACATTGGTCAAACTGGACAGTCTCTACGTAAAAGAATAAATGGACACAAATCAGACGTCAAGAATTATAACATTCAAAAACCAGTTGGAGAACACTTCAATCTCTCTGGTCACTCGATTACAGACCTAAAAGTGGCAATACTTCAACAAAAAAACTTCAAAAACAGACTCCAACGAGAGACTGCTGAATTGGAATTAATTTGCAAACTGGATACAATTAACTGAGGCTTGAATAGAGACTGGGAGTGGATGGGTCATTACACAAAGTAAAACTATTTCCCCATGTTTATTTCCCGCCCCCGCTCCCCACTGTTCCTCAGACATTCTTGTCAACTGCTGGAAATGGCCCACCTTGATTATCACTACAAAAGGTTCTCCCCCACTCCCCGCTCTCCTGCTGGTAATAGCTCACCTTAAGTGATCACTCTGGTTACAGTGTGTATGGTGACACCCATTATTTCACGTTCTCTATGTACATAAATCTTCCCACTGTATTTTCCACTGAATGCATCTGATGAAGTGAGCTGTAGCTCACGAAAGCTTATGCTCAAATAAATTTGTTAGTCTCTAAGATGCCACAAGTACTCTTTTTCTTTTATTTAATTATCTGGATTTTCAGAGCCTACATTAGTGTTCCTGTCTTGTTTGGATGTCATGGTGCCCACTTAAAAATGTCATGTTCTTACCCTGGAGCCCAGGGGCCAGGCAGTGCTGCCAATGCTGATGCCTCAGTGGTATCGACATCTGTTTGCAATCATAAACCAAAATACCTGCTGAAAAATGGAAGTAAGAAGGTGGGTTTCATGAACACTCCTGGCTGCTGACAAGAGAGGTAGTTTTGCAGATGGCAAGCACTGGTGTCTGGGAAAACCATTATGACCTGCAGGGGTCTCATACAATATGTAATCGGAGAGTCTTTTTCACCAGCTCTCTGTGAGCAGGAAATCCCATGGCAGACAATAGCACTATGGGATAGCCTACAAAGGAGCCAGTCCAGCTGATTTTATGATACATATTACAAACTTTCCCAAGCAGTAGACAAGGAGCATAACCCCAAGCCACGAGAACCAGTGTGTACAGTTGTTCTTTGTGAATGGCAAAAGCAAACTGGCAGATGGCATTTGCTATATATATAGCAAGCACATTGCAAATTTGGAGTCAAGTCCTCATGTTTTTACTTATGCGGTGTAGTGCCTGAGTAAGTAATTCATGGTTTTGTCCTGAATTAGTAGCTATTGATTAACAGAAGATGCCAGAAAAAGCTATTGCAAATAGTGTTTCAAAGTCTAACAGGCATGACAGCAGACTCAGCATGTTCAATACATTGCATTGCCAGCTTTTATTGAAGGTAGGTGCAAATAAGACGTGCTTGCAGCTTCGTAAATAGTTTTGTAACACGTTATTCTGCAATGAGCTTTGAGATAGCAGTAATAGTGTACCTCCTTGCATATTCTGTAATATACACTGGAACCCCCAGTGTTTACATACATATGTCCCTCTGTAAGCTGGCTTGGCTGTTGCTCTGCGTCCGACTCTGAGGGAGGCCGCGCCTCCTCGCAGTTTGGTCTGTTAAAGGGAGAATTAGTGGTACTCATTGAGCCCTGGCCTTCAAGCAGGGTGGAGCTGCACACAGTCTGGGCTCTGGCCTGGAGTCAGGCAGAACTGTAACAGTTTATACATCCAGCCTTCAAGTAGGGCGAGACAGCCAACAGTCAAGTTCTGTTCTGCAGTCAGGCAGAGCAGTAGCTCCAGCCCAGTCTATGGGGCTCAGGCAGGGGCGAGCACCAAGCCCAGTCTATAGGGCTCAGCCAGAGGTGTCTGAGGAGCGCAGGCCTCCTGGCCTAAGGAGGGAGAGTACTGCTACCCCAGGAGTACTCTGCGCGGCTGTGGAGGGAAGAGGATTTTTAGCCAAGTACACCACAGTGAACCTCCTACATTTACAAGAAGAGATTTTTAATGTCACTCAGAGGAGACAACAGAGGAAACCCTAATGCTGCTCTGACTTATGCTGAACACTGGTCCAGTGCCTGGCTAGTTCCACTTCCAGTCAGAGGGGGATTTTAACCCCTCCTTCTGGTCCTGTGATGTACAGAGCTTGGCCAGATTGGAGAATCTAGGCCACAGCATGTAATGCTGGTTGTTCTTAAAATTTCAAACCACAAACCTTCTGGGTGAATCTTGCAAAGCTGAATATTTGTGTAAAAGTCTTGATGGGTCTTATGGGCCTGTCCTCTTTAAAGTTGAAAACAATTTCTTTTGTTCCTCTTTGTTCCAAACTTTACTGGCCCTCTGAGCTGAATACGACAATCTTCAGAAGTTTGAGAGTAAGAGCTCACTTGAGGGAGCCGGGGTTTGGGGCTTCAGTCCCACTCCTGCTGAAGCCCCGATCCTGGACAGGTGTGCCCCACAGGGTTGAAGCCCCGAGACACCTCCTCCCCACTGGGCAGAAGCTCCTACCCCACTGCAAGGCAAAGATCCCGAGCTCCCCAAATTGCAAGGCTGGAAGGTGGAGAATGGGGGGTGAAGGTGGAGGGGGCTTGTGAGCCACACTTTAATGGTAAAAGAGCTGCATGTGGCTCGTGAGCCACAGTTTGGCCACCTCTGCTCTACATCGCCCTTTTCATATCGTTATCTTAGGCTCATAAATTCTTCCTGCAACATAGAAAGAAGCCTCAATATTTAAGAGGCTTAACCTTGTTTTCCCTAGAAATAGGAACTGGGTTTTGAGACTGGCATGACAGGTCTCTGATATTTTGCTCTGAGGTCTGTGATACAGCATGGCCAGAAGGCAGCGGGAGAGTGATATAGGAGAGATATGTAAGTCCCAGGATGAGGAGAAGCCTTATTCCCTGTGGAGGGAAGAAAGGTTTCTATAGATTAATTAAAAGCACTTGAAGCCAATTAGAGCACTTGAAGCTAGTCACCTGATAAAAAAACCCTGCTTCAATCAGCCAGGGGAAGGAGTTGGAGCAGAGAGCAGTTTGAAGGAGTTGAAGTAGAGGAGAGTTTGGAGAAGTGCAGTGGCTGGCTAGAAGACCAAGACCCTAGGTAAAGAGACACCCGGCTTGTGCAGAGAGAGAGGGCAGGAAGCCCCACAAGCTGAAGAGCAGGAGAGGGAAGTAGTCCAGGGGAAGGAAGCACTAGTTCAAGGGGTTTACCACTATCCCTAGGGCTCCTGGGCTGGGACCTGGAGTAGAGGGCGGGCCCAGGTCCCTCCCTCTCCACTACCCTTCTCTGGGTTACTAGGGGGACAGTAAATGTCCTAGTTCAGGGGCAATTAACTGCACCCTGAATCCCCCCACAAGAAGAGGAAGTGTGGGACCCATCATAATCGTACCGGCAATTTGCCACAGGTCATTACTACATCAGTTTTTCAAGCTGTAACCCAATGCGCTATGACTTGAAGAAAATTATTTTCATCTCTAGTGCCAGAGGTTAAGGTACTCAATGCAGATTTCCAATTGCTTTACTCATGCAAATGTCTGACTTGATGTTTCACTTCTGACTAGTTTGTTGGATTTTTACTGAGCAAAAATAATAAGAATGATCAAGTATTTAATGAGTCTTCTTTTCATGACTGCTTTGAGATTAGACCCAATAGATCATTTAAAAACATGAGTAAATGACACTAATTTTTAAATTGTTTAGTGTAAAATGTACCGTGGTAGAACTAGTTGGCTAGTGGAGATAGGGCACTGTGTGATGCACGTATTTGTATGGCTTTATTGTGAATGTTGATAAGAAAAATCGATTTTTTTAAATTAGTGAATATTTTGGATTTACTTGGTATTGTTTAAAACTTTATTCTTGTTGGTGGAACTTTCTGGGCCTGATTCAGAGAACTGTTACACCAGTTTTTATACTGGTATAATTCTGTTGAGATCAGTCATGTCACAAGAATGTAAAACTAGTTCTACAGAGTAGCAGCTCAGGCTGTCTGTTTTGTAACCTTGGGGCCAGATCCTCAGCTGGTGTAAATCAATGTATCTCCTTATGACTTGTATGGAGCAATTGTCATGAGGTGAGGATATGGACTTTGGTCTCTGGCGAGAGTGGTGTCCAAGAGCTGCATGTATATTGAATGTGTTGTATATGTAATCATTGTTTGGAAATAATTAATAAAAGTGTGTGGTTCCGTTACACTTGATGTTTGCCTGGTTATCCTGTGAACATCTCAGTCCTACTATGGCTTGGTGGTAGCAATATGACACTAACAATGTTACTTGGCTGTTCTCAAAAGTTTACAGTTTGCATTCTGTTTGGAAAAGCTTTTAAAAGCGGAGGTGTTTGAACTTTGTCAAGTTCACTGTCTGTAAAAGAGGGAAAGACACCCATGTCCACATGCTTTTGAGCCAATAAGCTTCAAGCATTTGAAAGGCCATGGACGATGAATGCAAAAGGAAAGAAGAGAGGAATAATGGCCTTGTGGGTAAGGCATTGGGTTGGGACTCAGGAGACCTGGTTCAGTTCACAGCTCTGAAACAGACTTCCTGTGTGACCGTAGGCAAGTCACTTAATCTTTTTGTGCCTCAGTTCTCCATCTGTAAAATGCAGTTAATAATACTTCCTTCCCCCACACTTTGTCTGTTTAGATAATAAGCCCTATAGGGAAGGGATTGTTTCTTCATCTGTGTTTATAAGGCCATGTCTACACTACAGCTTATGTTGGCGTAACTTATGTTGCTCAGGGGTGTGCATAAACCATCCCTGAGTGACATAAGTTACATCGACATAGAGCTGTCCACACCGGCACTTATGTCGGCGGGAGAGCTTCTCCCACTGACATAGCTTCTGCCGCTCCCGGAGGTAGTTTTATCATGCTGACGGGAGAGCGCTCTCTTGTTGGCATAGAGCGTCTTCACCAGATGTGCTGCAGCACCGTACGTGTAGACATGCCCTAAGTGACTGTCTCTTACTATGTGTCAGTATAGTGCCTCATCTGGGTTGGGGCCTCTAAGACCCACTGTAATGAAAATAATATTATTAATAATAACAGATGCACAAACACAACTGAAGAGAATTTACTAAAAATTAAAATGGATATTCATGGACATGTTTTCCCCCCCACTTTCTTCTAGTGCTGAATTTAATTTGATTGCTAGATATTCATAAATGTCTCAAGGCTTCATTTTTACTGCTCTGTGATTAAAAACTCAAGGCCACAGAAGAGGCATTTTTAGTCATCCCCATACAATGTGGCATTGTAAAACTTAACTTTCAATGCAGTGCTGGAAGCAGTGCAGATGTTTACAGTATGAAAGGCAGCATGGGAAAGCATGAAGGTGCTTGTCTGAAAATTTAGCAAGTGGCGATGGATGCTGGCAACATTGGATCAGGTGGGAGTACACATCTCAAGAGTGAATGAGATTTGATAGGTAGGAGGAGATGTGTTTTGAAGGGTCTTGAAAGTAAATACAAGTAGCTTATGTTTGATGCGTTGGAGAAGGCAGAGCCAATGGAGGGATTTAAAAAGAGAGGGTGACACAGGCAAAATGATGGGGGTCAGAGAATAATCTTTGCAGCAACATTGTGAATTGATACAAGTGGGGCAAGATTACATTTGTCAAGGCCAGAAAAAGGGCTGTTGTGTAATTGAGGCACAAGATGATGAGAGCCTAGAAGAGAATTTCAGGTGTCTGGTTAGGTTGGAAGGGTCATATCTTAGAAATGTTATTTTGAAACAATCTTTAGGATTTAGACATAGCCTAGATGTGATGACCTAGAGACCTGAGGTGAACATGATACCCAGGTTACTGGCCTGAGTGACGGGCAGGGTAGAGTGTTGTCCACAGTGACTGAGAAAGGAAGTAGGGGGAGATCTTGGGGGGGAAAGACTAAGAGCTCTGTTCTAGCCATGTTCAAGTTGATCTGAAGCTACATATCCACGAGAAGATGTCAGACAGATAGACTAAGAATTTAGTTTGGACAGAGAGAGACAGGTCTGGAGTAGAGAGGTAGATCTGTGAGTTGTCAGCATAGAGATGATAGTTAATTTGTGTTTGTGGATGAGATTACCAAGAGATAAGGCATAGAGGGAAAACAGAAGGGAACCAAGGACAGAGCCCTGTAGAACCCCCACAGAAAATTGGAGGGGGAATGAGGAGGCTCCAAAGGACATGCTGAAGGAGTAAAGAGGTAGGAGGAGAACCAGAAGAAGACAGAGTCACAGAAGCCAAAGGGGGACAAGATTTCAAGAAGAATATGGTCAGTTATACTGAAGGCAGCTAACAGATCAAGGAGGATGAGAATGGGGTATTGGTTCTGAGCTTTAACTAGGAAGAAGTTGTTAGAGACTTTGACAAGAGTGGTTTCAGTGGAGTACAAGTGGTGGAAGGGGCTCTAGCATGGAATTAGAGGACAGGAACTCCAGGCAACAACTGTAAATAGTGCATTCAATGAGTTTAGAGATGAAATGGAGAAGAGTGATGAGGTGGAAGTGGGATCAAGGGTAGGTTTTTTTAAGATGGGAGAAACCAAAGCATGCTTATATTGTAAGGGGAAAGAGCCAGAGGAGAGTTAGAATCATAGAATATCAGGGTTGGAAGGGACCCTTAGGAGGTCATCTAGTCCAAGCCCCTGCTCAAAGCAGGACCAATCCCCAATTTTTGCCCCAGATCCCTAAATGGCCCCCTCAAGGGTTGAACTCACAACCCTGGGTTTAGCAGGCCAATGCTCAAACCACTGAGCTATCCCTCCCCCCCAAATTATTAAATCTATTAAGTATTTGCATGTTTGAAGTACTTTACAAACAATAATTAACAGTTAGTGTTAATTAGTGTTTGTTTGTTAAGAAGAGTAATAATTAATACAGAGAATACACAATGGGGTGGTACAAAGGCTTTATTACCATGCGTCTGAGATGGTTCCATTACTTAAGAGTGCTGAAGCCTGATAGATGGAATCACAGATGATAAGAGTGTTGCTTCTCTTGTTCTGAGCAGAGCCAAACGGTGAAGAGCCAAGTACACTGGACATTCAGAAACCTTGTCTGACTAATATTTTGTGCCATTTTGGCACAAATTCTTAGGTTAGTGCCTATAAACATTTACATTCAATTTTATGTTCTAGGCCATTGTCAGATCCCAAGAAAAGCTGCATCAGTCTTGTATCATATTATGGAATGTACTGTAGGAATGCTAGGGTAGTGATATTTCTGATCTCATCACAAAACAGAAAAGCCAAGGTTCACTGTGTTTGCTAGTGAGCTATCGTTGAATGGCCTGTATCCCAAATCTCAGCTCTTTGGGTTTCGGATTCAAATAGTTTTTCCTATCTGTCATGATGTTAATCTTCATTTACTATATCACATTGATTTTCTGAGATTTACACACATTATAGATAAGAATGATACTCATTTCATTGACATGTCCACGGAGGCACTGAGAGGTTAAAACCATGTTTTTCTCTGTTAGATTGCTATCCTTCTGTTGAAACAGTGATAGATCTGAGATGAGAATTTTCCAATCAGCATGTCAGAAGCAGAGCTGGAAATAGATGTCATGAGTACTAATTCCACGTCCCTTCCTCTGACCACTAACCTCATTCCCTTTCTAGTTAATGAAACTACGCTATAAAGTTTAGGCTGTGTGGCCCAATCAATAGGGAGCTGGAGTTGGTAGACTTGGTTTCTATTCCCAACTCTGCCAACTGATTTGTTGAGTGACCTTGGACAAGTCACTTAACTTTTCAGTGCCTTAGCTGTCTGATCAATAAAATAGGAATAATAATATCTACCTAACTTTGTGGAGCATGTGAAGATCTATTGATGAAATGCACTATGCAAGTGTGGAAGTATTGTTATTGGCTCCTTTTTTATTGTGCAAAGAACTGTAACTTTTGGAAGCTTTGCCTCCCCATTTTTTATGTTACAAAGGCTGCTGAGAGGAACTGTATGACTGACTTGTAATTCTTGACAAATCCCTTCATTTGTATTCCTCTTTTATTACTAGAAAACCAAACTTTACTTGTAAAATATAGCTCTCTTTAATGGTTTGAGTCCTAAAATAATCTTTCCCTAGATGATCTTCAGTGTAGTGTCACAAATATGATTAGTTCTACACATTTTTCTCATCTAATTCACTCTTCACTTCATGTGCCTTATCATGCATCAAAAACAACTTGAAACATTAATTAATTTTAGATGCTCTGAAGGCCTTGAGGAGCTTGTTCAGCTGTCTCACTATCTCAGCAGATAGAATTCAGAGGCTCAGCAGATGGTTCCTACATTCATTTCTGAGCAGTCTGGCAAAATTCTTTACCTGGAATAAATTATGCAGATATGTCACTCCTTGACTGGCACCTGCCATTTAATATCTAAGTTATTCATCTCTAGATGCTAAAAGCTATCCTGTGTATCCTACACTGCGAATGAATTAGTATGTATTCCCCCTCATTCCATTTACACTCCCTTGACACATTTTACAATCCACTTTTGGAAGCTCTTATTGTGAAACTCAACCATCAAACCCTATGTTATATTTTATTTCCATTTCTTTGCCTAAATAGGAGCTGGGTATCTTCTTTCAAATGCCTCTGAGGATATACAAAGAGTTCCTAATGATCCAAAAGGGACCCATCTTTAATCCTTTCCAGTGTTATGAACAAAAGCCCTTTGTTCCGTTCAAGAAGAAACTCTCCTACAGATATTGGGCTCTATACCAAATATTCTACTACCAAATGATCAATCCAATTTTCAATAACTAAATTATGTATGAAAGAGAGACTGACTATGACACCCCAAATATAACAGAGGCAAAATTGAGATCCAGTCATCTGGAATTTTAGCCTTGTGAGACATGCCAGGCTATTAGGAACTAACAGATGAGAAAGTCCAGAAAGAAATAGGGAAGTGGAAAAATACACAAACCCACAATTCTGCTCTGTACCCCTGTCACTTTTCTCTTTCTTTGAATAATTAATAATAATAATAATTATTATTATTATTATTATTAAATCTATTAAGCATTTGCATGTTTGAAGTACTTTACAAACACTAATGCCACAACATTATGAGAGGTTGGTAGATATTGATGTCCCCATTTTAGAGAAGAGGATACAGAGACAAGGGGTCAAATTCCATCATGGGATGGTTTTAGCCAAGAGAGGTTAATGTGTACAACAAGGGATGTTACAATGGCACAGCTGTGTATTGACTTTCGTGGAATTATTCCTGGTGACCCAAGTGTAAGGGAAAGAATAGAATTGGGCCACAAGGTCTCCCAACTCCCACTCCTGAGCCTAACCATCCAGATCATGGTGCCTGTCAATAAACAAGATAGCTCTGGACAGGGAAGGACATCTTGAAGTGTGCTTTGTAGACTTCAATCAATTTGTTAATACCAGTTATCAAGATATTCACATTTTGAAGATTGAGTGAAGTGTGGCTATTTAACTTGGTAGTATTTGAAGAGTACAGAGTGGTTATGATTGTTTGGTTGATATGGGGATTTTCTGTGACGTCTATTATTGTGAACTAAGGTTAAGTCATAACATTCAGAGACATATTTGGATAATAGATGAGACTGCAGAGACATGTTTCCTGGAGTATTTAATTAGAGCAGATTTGTTAATTTCTTTTTAGCTTCAGTTATAATCCCTAAATTGTAATCTTAAATGAAAATGGCTGACTGTTTTATTTCATTAGCATTTTCTTTGCTTGACTTTAACTCATATAATTGGTAAGTGTGTGGGATGGTCACCCCACCACAGGACTGAAAGGGGAATTAAGGTATCCAGGTGGGTCTATTAACTCCACAGGCTGCACCTGGAGGAGGAGCCAGGGAGCAGAGAACTAATTGATTGCAAGCAGGCTCACCTGTTCAGGAACAGGCAGGGCCTGTATAAAGCCAGGTGGCTGGCAACAGATAGGGGCTGCTGGGAAAGGCTGCAGAAAGGTAGGCAACAGTCACTTCCTGGGGAGGGGGAGGGGGAGGGTTTTAGAGCTGGTACACGCAGAGAGAGAGAGAAGGGGAACCAGGTGTGGTAGGGAGCAGTGAGGGCTGAGAGAGAAAAGCCCAGGACTGCTGAACGAGAGTCCCTGGGCTGGAACCTGCCTGGGTTCCCCTACCAGGCCTGGGTTCCCCTACCAGCTACTGAGGGAGTGGTATTGAGGCAGCAGAAGGGAAGACTGCCTAGAACTGCTAGGGAGAAAGGACTTTGCTACTAGGGAAGCGGGGAAAACGGAGTGACTGAGCCAGAGGGCTGAGTCATGAAGAGGATGCTGCTCTTCCTGGGGCTAAGAGTGTGGCTGCAGACCAGAAGGCGAGACAGAGTGATACCTGCAAACCATGGAAGGAGGTGTTGACCTCAAGAGCTTATCCCCAGAGTGACCAGGAAGAGGCACCAGACCAATGGTGCACCCTGTGACAGGAAGAATAATTATATTAGCTCAATATTTACTAATTAGGGTCTTTATACTCTCTAACTTATCACCTGAAATGGATATTTTGAAAAGCGTCTCACGGACTTTCACACGACACTGCTGTGTGTCCCTGATGGAGTGCCTCTCCACCATGCCCTGTGCGATTTTGGCATATATATTAGCATGTCTTCTTTTTGATCGGAGTTTGGCCTGCACAGATTCTTCTCCCCATACAGCAAACAGATCCAGTGTCTCCCTTTTGGTCCATGCTGGAGCTCGTTTGCGATTCTGTGGGGACCCACTGGATATTGCAGTTCATAGTACACAGATTTCACCCTTGAAATCTGGGCCAGTCCCTTCAGTTCAAGTCTTCAGAGTGTCCTCCTTGCTTGCAGCGTAGATGCGTGAAGGAGAAAGACCAAAAGACAAAGGAGGCAAACGGTCGCTCCGGGTCAGAGCCCCATACATGCTGCGGGGGGGAGGGATAGCTCAGTGGGTTGAGCATTGACCTGCTAAACCCAGGTTTGTGAGTTCAATCCTTTAGGGGGCCATTTAGCGATCTGGGGCAAAAATTGGGGATTGGTCCTGCTTTGAGCAGGGGGTTGGACTAGATGACCTCCTGAGGTCCCTTCCAACCCTGATATTCTATGACTCTATGACTTCTATGATTTAGGAGCACAGTCCTATTGAAAATCAATGGGACTTGCATTCCTTAATTCTGTTGGTGTTTCTGAAAATCTCCCTGTATGTCTTTTCTGCCTTTGTCTGAGAGAATAAGGCAAACATATGCCCAGAATATGCATTTGCTGGCACTCATCTACACAAATTATGATCTGTGGATCACAAGGGATTTGGAGAGCCTTGCTATCAAGCTGTAGGGTAAAACATTTGGAGATCTAACCACTGGCTGTGGGCTTGGGGAAGGAAATGGTCTGTGAAAGTCTCTTACAGAATGGTCGAGCAAAACAAGTCAGAGAACCACTAGCCAGCAGCAGTAATATTGATGGAATGCAACTTGAAAAACACGTTGACCAAAGCAAAAACATTGGTGCCATTCATCAGCTTCTAAGCCAGATCCTAACCAGATTTAAGTGTAGTGCCTATGGGATAAGGCAACACTAATCAATTTCAGATGCTTATGTGATGAGCAAATGAGAAAACAAAGGCTCTAGCATTCAAAGCCTAAATTTTTAAAAACTGATGCTTATATGGTGGCTTCAGAATAGTAGCCATGTTAGTCTGTATTCGCAAAAAGAAAAGGAGTATTTGTGGCACCTTAGAGACTAACCAATTTATAAATTGTTTAGTCTCTAAGGTGCCACTAGTACTCCTTTTCTTTATATGGTGGCTGTACAACACACATCAGACCTATGAGCACATATTGCAGCCAGGTAACTATGCTTCTAAATTCCCATTTAGATACATTATGTGTATTTAAGTCAGCAGGGCGTGATGAAATTCATCCTATGGTACTTAAGGAACTAACTGAAGTAATCTTGGAATCATTAGCAATTATCTTTGAGAACTCCTGGAGGACAGGTGAGGTACCAGAAGACTACAGAAAGGCAAATGTGGTACCTATCTTTAAAAAGGGGAGAAAAGAGGACCTGGGGAATTATAGACCAATCTGCCTAACTTCAATATCTGGAAAGATACTGGAATAAATTATTAAACAATCCATTTATGAGCACCTGGAGTATAATAAGGTTATAAGGAATAACCAGCATGGATTTGTCAAGAACAAATCATGCCAAACCAACCTAATTTCCTTCTTTGACAGGGTTACTGGCCTAGTGGATGGGGGAAGCAGTAGATGCAATATATCTTGATTTTAGTAAGGCATTTAACACAGTCCCACATGACATTCTCATAAGCAAACAAGGGAATTGTGGTCTAGATGAAATTACTATAAAATGGGTGCAGAACTGCTTTAATGACTGTATTCAAAGAATAATTATCATCTATGATTCACTGTCAAACTGGGGGAATGTATCTAATGGGGCCCTGCACGGGTCAGACCTGTGTCTGGTATTAGTCAATATTTTCATTAATGATTTGGATAATGGAGTGGAGAGTCCACTTATAAAATTTTGCAGATACACTAAGCTGGGAGGGATAGTTAGCACTCCTTCACATCATACAAGAACCAGGGGTCACTCAATGAGATTAACAGGCAGCTGGTTTAAAACAAACGTAAGGAAGTATTTCTTCATACAGCACATAGTCAGCCTATGGAACTCGTTGCCGGGGATGTTGTGAAGGCCAAAAGTAAAAAAAAAGAATAGGAGGATAGAATTGGAGGATAGGTCTATCAATGGCTATTAGCCAAGTTGGTCAGGGAATCAACCCCATTCTCATTGTGTCACTAAACCTTCAACTGTCAGAAGCTGGGACTGGACAACAGGGGATGGATCACTTGATAGTTGCCCTGTTCTGTTCATTCCCTCTGAAGCATCTGGCACTGGCCACTGTCAGACAGGGTACTGGGCAAGGTGGACCATTGGTTTGACTCTGTACGGTCATTCTTATGTTTTTATTATAAAGCACCCTAAGATTCCAGTGATGTAAAAGCAAAAGAATTGTGTATTATTCAATCTGCAAAACTTTCATGGCCAGTAGAGTTTGAGAGATTCTTTAATTTTTTTTTTAAACTATGGACATCCAAGAAATATTCCCTTAAGAAATAATGGGGTGTGTTCTGGCTGCACCTTTTCCATATTTGAAAAATTAGGTAGCCGAGAGTTGAATATCTGGGTTCATTGGTCACCCCAGAGTTGCACATAACCACTATACACTTGCCATCACTCGGATAATTCATGTTCCTGTGGGTGGCTGTTCAATTGTTTGGGAGGGTCTTACACTTGCCAAAATACTGGCTCTGGTAATGAGGGTACTTAAGAGAGCTAGGTAGTCTCCACTGTGCTCAGCACTGCACTAACATAGATGAGGACATGGTTCCTCCCACAAAGCATTTTGTTGATCTCCAAAGTCTTTCCACCTTATCTTTGTCTCTCTTTAAAATATGTGGTGCTCTAAACTGAACCTCGTACTCCAAATGATGTTTAACCACAGAAGAATAATTACCCTGTTTGATTTGCACATGTTACTCCTATTAATACAACTCAGTGTAGCACTTGCTGCTTTTGGGTTACATTTGCTAAAGAAATCTAATCATACAGATCCTTCCCAGCTGTTTCTTCTTCTTTGCTTCTGTAATAAAATAAACTCTAATTACTTTAGCAGCATTCGTATCCTGCAAAAGTCATCAAGTGTTAGCTAAAATAGTTTCTTCCTTCCATCTCTTTCAAATAGATCTGTTGCAGTTTTGCTATGGGGAAAACAGTGTTTTCCCTCAGACAGAGATGCCTAAAACAAAACCTTGGATCTGAACATCCTTGAATTTTGGATCCAGATTGAAAACTTGATCAAAGGCGTGCAGCTGCTGTTTATATCTATATTGGGGTGAGTCAAACCCCTCATACTGAATATCCCTGAACTTTGGGAAAATTTGAATATGGATACAGATCTGAACTTTGCAGATGTGCCCATCACTCTAACTAATCTAGATGCTGATGACCTGATTCTTAAAGAAGTTCTACCTGTTGGGTGACTGCTGTAAGTTTAAGAATCCTTTTTGGCCACCTCTGGGGTAGCAGAGCTGCTGATGATATAAGTACTTCTTGCCTGAGAAAGCAAAGGCTGCATTCCATCTGCAGCACTTACAGGAGGAGCAGATGGAGTGGCTAATGTAGTTCTGGCATCTCTCCTTTAGAACCAGTGCCTTACACTTCTTAACACTGCTAAAATAGTAAAATTCCTTAGACTGGCCTGGTTAGGAGCCATGATCAGGAAGAGTGGATGAGATTTGATTGCTAGACAGACTGAGTAAAAAACTGACAGTGTGACAGATTATTTGGAGGTGAAATGAGATGGACAAAGCAGTGCAGAAAAAACAACAACTCCTGCTTGATCCTTTGCCTGTTCTTAGAAATCATCTAGAATTAAAACTTGGGTTTAGAGGCTCTGAAATATTTGGAGAACTCCTCCCATCCCGGTTAAAACCAATGGCTATGCAATCAGCTTCCTGTTTGTCCAAACTGAATCCAAATTCTGAATATTTTGGACTTTGCCCATTAAAAATGCACAATTGGATCTGGCATTTAGCCTTGAAAATGCAAACTGCTATGCTGGCTTTTATTTTTTTTGGTCCAGCTTTGAACCATGTATTGTCCTTCTCCAGTTACAACACTGCACTCCCCTGACTGCTATGAGTTGGGAGAGGCAGGATTGCAAAACACAGATCAAGCACTTTACTACCCTTTAAAAGAACAGTGGGGCTCTTCATATTTTTTCCATTCATTATATTATTGCTACAAGCATTTATATGGTGCCTGTCACCACAGCATGTAGGTGCACAGTACATAGCTTGAATTAAAGCAGAAACATACCCTTGTATAGGGAGTTATGAACCCGCACTTCCTCATGACTTTAAAAGGACAAAGTCTAGGAAAACCTTGCCAGGGAAACACAACCAGCAGTTACCAAAAAGCCTGCAGTAGCTTTCTGTCAGTAGCAAACTCCAGAGATGGTGTTATCTCTGGTATGGTCCCCACAAAACAACAATTTCTGGACTTGCAGTGCAGCTTCGGAAATGTCAACTGATTGATCTTCTGTGGTATTGCCGTTACACTCAGACTCCTATATAATGAAGGTTAAACATAGAATTTTACTGCTAAGAGTAGCAGCCGTGTTCGTCTGTATCCACAAAAAGAAAAGGAGTGCTTGTGGTCCCTTAGAGACTAACCAATTTATTTGAGCATAAGCTTTCGTGAGCATCTGATGAAGCGAGCTGTAGCTCATGAAAGCTTATGCTCAAATAAATTTGTTAGTCTCTAAGGTGTCACAAGTCCTCCTGTTCTTACTGCTAAGAGTCTGTGTTTGGCTCTAGGTAGGGCTGTCCCTAGGGTGGTGCATGGCCCAGGACCAATCAGCCTCCCCGCTAGTCTCCTCGCTGTCCAACTGGGAGGCCCGCCTGCTGCTCACCTCGTTATCCCCGCCCACCACTTTCCTCCTCGCCATCCGCCCACCTCTTGCCTCCTGGTTCACCTCCTTACCCCACTTTCCCTCCTGCCTCACCTCCCCACCCACCGCCTGAATATCAGGACAAATGGCATCCCGATCGTACATCGGTCGGGACACAGGACAAAGGGCTTAATATTGAGACAGTCCCGATTTTATCAAAGGCCCCAAAAGTACAGGGCCCAGGGTGATTGCCCCGATTTGCCCTACCCAAAGGACGGCTCTCGCTCTAGGAGTATATTAGGCTGCTTGCTCTCTGCTTTTCACATACAGGCTGAAAAAACATCTCTCTGATGCTTAACCAAATGCAAAGAAAAATAATAACAGACCATTATATTGTCTGAATTGTTACATTCTAAAGTCCCAGCATTTGTGAGTAACAAGGCACTTTTAACTACTATCAAAGGCAGTATGTTGGTAGTGCATGGAGTAGTGTGGGGAATAGCTATTGTGTTAAGACTGCGCATGTGGCTGTGGAGACAGCAAATCATTGTCTATTTGGAAAGTGGTGCTCTGGATTGCAGGGGCTTTGAGCTGAAGTTAGCAATAGGCTTTGGCTGCTGTTGTGTTAGAGTTTGCTAACGTAATTTTTGCATTAAATACAAGCTTTCCGTGCCTTGATAAACACCACTACACAAGCCTGGGGCTGGAGCCTGGTCCTCCTGGCTCCTAATCTTTTATTTCTGACAAAGAACCACTGTTTGGCCTTGGGCAGGTTTTTTCACCTCTGAGCTCCAGTTTCCCCATCTGTAAAAATGGGGATACTACTTTATACCCAGGACTGTTGTGAAGATTCACTAGTTCATCTTTTTACAGTGCATTGAGCAATACATCATACAATCTAAGTTCGGAGGGGAAAATCCTGCACTGTCTTGGTCTCCAGATTCAGAGACTGTTCCGTAAGTGGTGAGAGCAGGGTTTGCGGAGCATGTGCAGGAGGTCTGTGTCCCCTGGTTGCTATGGAGCCTGAAGCAACTTGTAACATGGGAAGTGGAGGCAGAAGCAAAGAGGCTGGAGGAAGCTCCAGGCAGTATGTCTCTGTGCAGATGGCCAGGGATGCTGAACTGCAGTTGGAGCAGCTTTGGAAATAGCTGATTTAATAAAGGGCCAGTTTAGTTTAATAAGAATGGAAGACTCGCATGTTACCACCCTGTGTTTGGCATATGAAGCACAGCCCAGCTCCCTCCATCCATTGATTCCCAAGGAGTACAGGTATAGGAATCGCAGGCTCTACAGCAGCGTCATATCCTGTGGCCATGATCACAGCTAGCTCTGCTGCTAGTCCATGGTCTGGTGGGGGCGTTCTTTCCTTCCCTATGTCCAGCTCAGATACATTAGCTTGGTGTGATTTGATCCTACATATGATGATGATTATGACAATTAGTTTATTATTTATAATTAATCTCTGGTAAATACCCAAACAACCAGCCTGTCATGAGGCCTATTTATAGCACTTTCCATCATTTCAACAATATTTCCAAGGTTCATGCCCAAACTGAAAATCAATAAAATGTTTTCCAAAACGATACTGGAACTCACCACGCACCTGCCATATTGAGCATTAAAACCTAGTGAAAGGTGTGTAGCTACTGTGTGAAATGAGGAAAGATGCTCCTTGGCACCTTTAATGTTTTTGGTGGGATCAAATTTTCTCAGTGGAGTTTCACCAATTTATATCATGAGCAAATAGTGGATTTTGCTAGAGAAAACAGAAGCCTGGGTGCGGGGGGGAAATCTTGAGGAAATCTATAAAATTACTCTGTGGTTGGTACAAAATATTGTGAAATTTGGAAATTCAATATAAATGAAATTGAGTTTGCATTGCAGAATGTTTTCTGAAATGTACAGAATTCCAAGAGGGTTGTCTGTTTCCCCTCAACAATTCTACAAAACTCACATCAGACATTTGATTCAGTTCTACCCATCATTCTGAAGTTTAAAGCCTTTCATCCACCTGATTCTGACAACAGTGATCATGGGAGAAATGTTGGAGCTTTTCACAGTTGCAAGACTTGGATAGTTGTAATAGTAAAAAAGACCCAGAAGAGTGTTTTACAATGTATCGTTCAGGTCCTGCATTTATTTTTTCAGCTTGGTGAGAGGTTTTGCCTGAAGCACTGTAAATTCAGTGGGTGATAAACTCCAAGCATTTTAATTGGAACTGGATGAATCACACTTGCTCCTGGCTCAGTGAGCTGCTGCTGGGAAGATCTAGCTATCACACAAAGCTGGAATGCACTCACCTTTTTTAAGGACATAGCCCGAAAGAACTGAATTTTGTAAAGTTTAGTTCCCTTCTTGGACGACACTCCCTTTTCATATATTATGTTGGAACACTGAGCTTTTGTTTCTCAGCATCTACTATCTGTCAAGCTAGCAAAGGAGTGATCTTGGTACAATTTGTATGTATTGCTCATTGAGTTTTATTTGTTATTGGCAGGCTATGGCCTTAGGCTCTGTACCACCTGTTCAGTCACACAGATTCTGCTCTTTCAGAAACCCTGTGGAATCTCTCCCTCTCTCTCTCTCTCATCCTGACCTGCATTGATCCACCAGCCAGGGGTTCAGTCTGGCTCTAATGTCAGCCTGCATGGGCAACAGGTGAAGCTTTCCCAAACTGTTTTGCCTGGGACTGTGGCAGAGCTGTTGGCCCTGGCCAGAGCTCCAAGCCTGGAGCCCTTCCCCCTCTTCTGCCTGTGGCCCTACCCTATTCCGCCCCTTCTCCCATGGCCCTGCCCCCATTCCACCTCCACTCCACCTTTCCCTGAGGCCCCGCCCCCTGCATGCTCCTGCCTTCCTCCCTTCCCCCACAGCAGCCATGAGACTGGAAAAGCTCTCTGCTCCCATTGTGGCCCCAGGGCTATTGTGGGGAGTGAGAGCCCCTCCAACTCACCTCTTGTCCTCCTCAGTCCCCTCCATGGTCCCTGCCCGGTAGTCTGAGGTGTGGGGAATGGGGCTTAGCCTCCGCCAGCCTCCATTACGTGCTGCCGATGCTAGTAGGCAAATGCAGAGAATGAATTCCCATTTGGAAAGTTGAGGTCTATTCCAGGCCTTTGCAGATGAGTCACCTTCGAGCCTTTATCAGATAACGTATTGGGAGTCACCACAACCTCCATGCGAATGGCAGGCAAATAGGAGGGGCATAGGTGTGTGGAGGGGGCTGAGGAGGACAAGTGCCCAGACACAAACGAGCCAGTTGGATATTTTTGGGCTTTTGTGGAACTTTCTATCCAAGGATTTCTATGTACTTTGCAAAATTTCATGCCTCGATAGGTAAGTAGTATTCTTCCCATTTTACAGTTGGAAAAACTCAAGCACAGGGAGCTTGAGTGATTTGCCCAAGGTTACAGAAGAAGTCAGTGGCAGAGTAAAGAATAGATCCCAAATCTCCTATCTCTTATAGCAATACTATTCTTCCCTATATTTTCTGCATCCACCCTTTCCTGAGAGGCTGACATCAAAGAAGAGTTTCCCCCTGACTTCTGTGGGAGTTGGATCAGGCCAGTAGAGATGTGTGTAAAATGAAAATATTATAATTTTTTTTGTACAACTGCTAAAAACAGAACTGATAGGAAGAAGTTCTTAATCTTTGCTTTAGCCCTGGATACCCTACTCCTTAAATGACTGTACCAAATCTTAATTTATGAAGATTAACCTGCATAAGGGGAAAAATAATTAACCTAGGGCTTTTCTTGGGCAGAAAAAATAAAAAAACCTTTCAAATTAAACACGACTTTCCTTTAAATGAAAAACTTTTCCCATCATAAAGGACTTTCAAGGGCTTTGGTAAAAACTGTTAAGATAAAATATATACCACATCTCACTCTTCCCAAAAAGCCTTATTATGTTCATTCCCATTAACTCCCTCCTCAGGGTATTTCTGATGTCTGCAGAACATATTATGGCCATTTGTTCTGAATGTTTTTGCAGGGCTGTCACTGAATTTAATTCAGGGAATGACTAAAACTGTGAACCAGCTTTCAAAGACTTACATGAGAGGTTGTTTCAATAATAAATAAGGAGGCAAATAGAAATGTCTCTCTAGTTCCCTGTTAGGCCAGGCACAGTGAGAACTTCAAGTGAGAGGTAAGTCATATTTAATGTATCCCGATAAGACACTGTCTTAGTGAGCATCTGCCATCGTGCCGATTTTATTTTTACACTGCAAAATCCTATTGAAAGATGTTCAGATGTCATTAAATCATTAGTTTCTTTCCAAATTCAGCCCTTTCTCTCCTATAGCTAAATGTGGAAAATTGGCTTAACAAAGAAGATTGGCCCAGCTGATCATTTTTATTTTATTAATCTGGGTTGTGTATCTCTGTGCATGGCCAGGTACCTACTTTGGTAAAGACTTGTTTAATTATATCCATGAGGGAGCAGTAGGACCCATAGTACAACAGTACCAGCTTGTCTTGAGAGACATGTAAGTTCCCGTCACAGCCCCATGCAGTAGAAGAGTTAAAATACTTTGGTCTCATCAAGTATTAAGCCAAATAGCCATGTATATGTAGGCAGGAGCCTCTTTATATTGATGTTCTATTTAAAGACATATTAAAAGGCTGCAAATTGCTATTTGAATGTCCTGCTAGCTGAAGGAATGAAGAGCTCCTGTTTGGCAGGAAGGTGGACTGCTATGTTCATTATCCTCAGAGCTGCACGGAGCGGTTTGCCAGAGATTCAAAGCATGAGGTGAAATCACTCTCATGGGTCCATGTTGCAGTATGTAGAAAAGGTCACAGCAGGAGAACTGAGCCTTTTTTAATAATTTAGATTTTTATTCTTTGTTGGCATGAACAGAAATAGGATATCTGATGCACACAAAACCAAACATCCAGAATGTACCTCATCAGTCAGGGGTGACAGCAGGAGAAGGGGCTGGAACTAAAGCAAAGTTTGGATAGATATGATTAAAAAAGAAAAATCTAGTAATAGCTGAACCAAGCAGTGGTGGAGAAAATGGATCTCTGTGGATAAGAGTAGGCTGTTTCTCTTCATTTTATATCTGACAGCTAAATACCAGGATACTAGTCTGTCTGGATCTTTTTAATGTAAGGGGAGCATTCATCAGTGATAAAGGGATGACATTATTATTATTTGCATCATGGTATTGCTTAGAGGCCACTCCCAGACCCATTGTGTTCGACGCTGTACCTATACATAGTAAGTGACGGTCCTTGCCCTGTAGAGTTTATAATATAAATAGACAAGACAGATGGGGCTCATTAGCCATGGTAGGCAGCCCACCTAGGAGGGAGGGACTCTGATTTCAAACCAAGAACATCAGGCCTGGCCAGCTGGTTTCTAATAGTTGTGCCAGGCACACATGCTCTATGCTAGAGTGGCCCCTGGAAACAATTCATGATGTGACTGCTTTTCCTGAAGGCCACAAAAAAATGGCAAAAGGCCACTGCAATCTGTGTATGAGGCTAGAGACGTGAGCCCAAGAACTATGGTTGGCTTCTTTGAATGTGGGGAACAATGACTGGGAAATCAAGAAGTAGCTGAGACGTTGAGCTGGAGAGTGCACGTTACCTGCATACACAAAATGGAAAGGGTTAAAATCCATAAACATCAGGGAAGGTTACAAGATAATGTGTCATGAAATAGGCCTAATTGTAGCAGGAATATTACAGAATGAGGTAATGGACATCCAGAGGAAGAACGACCAACTGATGAAAGTTAGAATGTTATATGCAGATACATGCTGCAGGTTGGTTGTATGATTGAGGTGGAGGAGGAATTCCAAATATTGCTGGACCAAGTATACTACTTATTTACATAAATAAGTATTGCATGTGATATGTAAGTAAAGTACCACAAGCTGAATACTTGATTATTGTAGCAGATTTCATCAGACATCTGGGAGAACACAGTGAGGGCTATGATGATTGTCATGGAGGGTGAGTCTTTGGAACCAGAAATAGAGCTGGTGAGGCTGTATTCGTGTTAGCCAGAGGCTGAGCCCATGGCCTGCTTGTTGCCAATACTCGGTAAAGAGGAGGGAGCACTTAATGACATAAAGAGTGGTGCCAACAGGTCCCAGTGATTACTGTCTCTTGTTTTTTAGATCTCTTCTTCATGTCCGGAGGTAAAGTAGAGCAACATAAATTACTCAAATTGACTTCTGGGGCAAAAGGCTAGCGGGGACAAAAGATAGTGGTAGAGGCTCCCGGATCGGAATGTTACTGAGGTTTTATGGAGGTTGGACAATGACCAAACTGACCACAATACCACCAACAAGATTTTGGAACAAATATACAAGCATTACAGAAAGGGCACAAGCTGCCTGTGGCCAAAAAAGGAATGGCCCGGAGACGTGGTGGTGGTGCAACAATGTAAAGGAGAAAGAAGGAAAGGTTAAAGCAATGCCATAATGTAAGAATGGTGGAAAGTTATGAGGAATACAAGCTGGAGAGGAATACAGCAAAAAGCATGGTTGCGAAAGCTAATGGTCAGGTATTTAAAGACATCTGTAGGATGTAGGGAACAGGGCATGGGCAGCCAGGCCAAATGGTTACAGTCAGGTGCCTGAACCAGTGCCAGGGTCAGTCAGGTGCCAAGCTGAAGGTCAGAGCTGGAGACAGTCAGGTGTCAAGTCAATGGTCAAAGCTGGAGTCAGCATCAGGGGTAGTGCACATGAGCAGGGACCTGGAGAAAGGCAGGAAAGCAGGAACCAGGAACAGATGGGAGTCTGGGATAAGAAGGTCAGGAACAGCCTAGGAGGCACGGC
This sequence comes from Lepidochelys kempii, assembly GCF_965140285.1. NCBI lineage: Eukaryota > Metazoa > Chordata > Testudines > Cheloniidae > Lepidochelys > Lepidochelys kempii. The sequence continues at coordinate 161,525,051 of NC_136382.1, forward strand.
TGAGGAAACAGGGAAATAGGTAGGGTCAATAGTAGCAGCGGGCCAAGGATTCACCTAGTTGCTTGGACAACTTCCTGTGTCTTTCTGGTTTAAGTAGAGCTTCCTAGCCAATCAGTGGGGCTGGACATCTCCCCCAATCATGAGTTTTGTGGATGGGGCCCTTTGCGAGCTAGAGCTTTGCTGGCCCTCTTCCCCATTGGTTCAGATGAACTGTGGGGTGGTGGCTGTGGTCTAAGCACTGCCTGGGACCAGTGGGCCTGGGTTTGAGGGCTGTGATCACTCACATTATCCACTTCCCTAGACCACTCTCCAGGTGGTAGTGGGCCATGTTTTCCTGGGTGGTTTCTGTGGAAGACATTTACCAGGTAAGGAGCATGGACGTGGTCTGCTGGTTCCCAGGAGTGCTCTTCAGGATTGTAGCCTTCCCAACCCACAAGATACCAGAGTCTACTCAGTCTGATTCTGGCATCAATATGGATGATATACTCATTGTGGTCTTGAAAATGTACCAGCGGCGGGGGTGGATGGGAGCAGCAAGGGAATGGCTCCTGAATGTGGGGCTTCAGGAGTGATATATGTCAAACTGGGTGTATTTGGAGAGAATATGGTAAATTGAGTTCAAAGGTAACTGGGTTAATTTGCCAGTGAACTCAGTAGGGCAAAGGAACTGGTAGTCCAATTTAGTCCTATTCGTGTATAGGTTTTTCATTGAGAGTCATACCTTCTGGCCTACCGAAAGGGTGGACTCTTCCTTTCAACAATGGTCTGCATATTGTTTGTAACTCTTCTTGGTGTCCTCCAGCTGAACTTTTAGGCCATCTTGGGTTTGACCTATTTGTTTTATCCAGTCCAGACCTGCTGGGTTAGGGGATGTTCTAGGTAGCTCTGGGTAGAACAGAGGGTGGAATGCATATCTGAAAAATAAAAAAAGGCTGTCTCATAGATATGTGTTCTGTATTATTGTATGCAAACTCTGAGGTAGCAGCAAGGATCAATCATTCTGGTGGAAGTTTATGTAGCATCAAAAATACTCCAGTATCTGGCTGTCTCTCTGCTTGACAGTTTGTCTGAGCTTAGTAGGCAGATGAGCAGCAGGAATGCATGCCCAAAATCCAAAGAGCTTCTCACAAGGAGCAGGAGACAAACTGTAGACAGAGGTTATAGATAATGCACCCTGGGAGGCCATGAAGGTGGACAATTTGGGCCACCTGGGAGAATGGTAAGCCAATGCAGGAGACGAAGTGTGTCATCTTTGTAAGGTGGTTCACTATATAAATCTCCCCACTGTATTTTCCACTGAATGTATCCGATGAAGTGAGCTGTAGCTCATGAAAGTTTATGCTCAAATAAATCTGTTAGTCTCCAAGGTGCCACAAGTACTCCTTTTCTTTTTACTATCAGAATGGTCATGAACCCATTAAATTTTGTAGTAGAACTACCCAAGTCCAAGGTGATGACTGTCCATTGGCCAGGTGGAGGCTTGAGGGATTGCAGGAGTCCAAGGGGTTTATTGTACAGTGCCTTGGAGTGGTGCATGCATTGCAAGATGTCACATAGGCCTGCACTCTGGCTCACATGCGAGGTCACCAGCAGACACAAGTCGCAAGGTGCCGAGTTTTAAAACCGACAAAATGTTCTGCCAGGGGACCATGACATATTTGTAGGGCTGTAGTTCTTGGAGGTTTTGGGTGGACATATATACACTTTTACATAAGTTACTCTGTCTTGGATGTCATGTGGTTCGTTTTTTCTGGCTTCCTGCTCATCTGGAGGGATCCCATGGGCCAGGGCTGGCTGTCTGAGGATGAGCAGATCTTGGCAGGGAGCCACACCCAAAAAGTTATGAAGCTTGAGGATGCAAGAGGTTTTCGGGTTTGAATCCTTTAGGTCAACATAATATTCACCCTTCCAGAACAAAACATCAGCCTTGGTATTTTTGGTTCCTGGACAATAAGATTAATCAAAGCACTAAATGAATAAAGCCCACTGAAAGTGTCCTTGGTTGAGGGCCTTGACCATATGCAGATATTCAAAGTTCTTATGATTGGTGTACATAAACATGGGATACCAGGTCTCTTCTAGGTATGGAACCACTCTTCAAAGGCAGTCTTAATTGCCAGAAATTTTGCCCAAAAACTTGTAATTTTTTCCCTGAAGGTGTTTCCTGGAATAAAAGCTGCACAGATGTAGCAATTTTTAGGGACCGTCCCTTTGGGATAGCAGCACTCTGATCGCCAAATTAGAAGCATCCACTTTGATGATGAAGGCTTGTGAGGTGCAGGGTTCACCAATATGGGAGCAGTGGTGAATGCAAGTTTTAATTGCTTGAAGGCCTGCTTGGCCTCAGGAGACTGGAGGAACCTGATATTTTTGTGGAGCAGGGTAGTGAGGGGGCACTCTGCTCCAAGAACTTCGGGATGAATCTCCGATAGTTCATGAACCCCAGGAAATGTAGTTCATGAATGTTCCATGACACTACCGACTTGAGAACTACCTTTACCTTCAACAGATCCATTTTGATATGATGAGGAGATAGGATGAACCCTACGAATTCTACGGTGGACTGATCAAAGGCACATTTTTCTAGCTTGGCATAGAGGCCATGTTGGGGTAATCTCTTCAGGTTGAACTGGACATGTATAATGTGTTTGGTGTTGTCTGAAAAAAAAATAGAGGTCCCAATGAGGTTTGGGGTCCCAATGGAATAGAAAGAGCTTTACACTAAGGTCCCTTTATGCTGCTTGGCATGTACTGCAAAGATAACTGAGCTGTAATGCAATAATGACTTCATTGCTACTTCCTTGAGAGGAAGGATGGTCTTATGTAAATGAGAAGCAGGACCTACGGTTTTGCTAATTCTTAACACTCTGCAGTAGGACCCAGGTCCTCTGAGTGGCTGACTGAGGGTCAGAGGTGAATTTTTGCATGTGTCTTGCTAGTCCTGTTATTTTCAACTTTATGTGGGAAGTGAAGATGAAAGTTTTGGGGGAATAATCAAGCTCTTGCCATCTGTCCCTGATCCACCCTTCCCCTTTAAAGCAACGGCCTCCTTTCCCACCTCCCATCTTCTGCCCCTTCCCAGCACAGATCTAAGGCGATGGAGAGAGCTGCATTAAGAAGATCTTGTTGTTCAACAAATAACTAGTCAGTGATATCAATTTGATATCCATCTGAGTCCCAAGAACCTAGATTGGCTAAAAGTGCTACAGCTGGGACTACAGGAGGTCAGGGCAGGGCCCTCACATCTCTTCTCTCATCCACCCCAAGTTTCTGGTCTCTCCTGCTGCTTCTCATTATTTTGATGTGTTCTGATATGGTGAGGAGAGGAACATAGACAGTAAGGCCCTCTTCCTACATGGGGATCTGCTAACATGAGATGCCCACATCCATGCAGAGTCTCATTAAGGTCCATGAGACTCCACAAGGCTGCAAAAGTCTGCTCTAGCAGCTTCTGATGCTGGATAGAGGTGTCAGGATCACTTTTATCAGGTGTTTTATTTGTTCAAACAGATCTGCTTTGAAGAGATGAGCTGGAGTGCAAAAGTACCAGTTCTCAGTTTTGTTAGGTAGTAACCACCTGCATCACGAGCATGAAGTTATAATTACACATTCCAAGGAGCCATTTCAGCAGCCCCTTTGGGGGAAAAAGACAGGCCAAATCCTTTTTTCATTTTAAAACTGATTTAACTGAAGAAAATGATTTTATAGAAGTTTGTGGTGATTCATTGAACACCCCTGTGAAGTTAAGCAATAGTGTAGAACACTCTTTCTTACACCACAGGAGGTGGGAGAGCATTGCCTGATGAGATAACTTTATGAATGACAGGAGTCTGGCAAGTCTATAAAAATCTCCTTGGTTCCTCAAGATTATTACTACTGCCAAGGCTGTTTGTGCTGCAGCTCCATGTATGTAATATAAAGAAGTGGAAGAAAGATATTTTAAATTACTTTTGCTACAGTGAAACCCTGCCACCCCTACTCATGCCATTAGCGTTGCTGGCTTAATATGAGTAAGGCGACTTTCATCAAGGAATCTCAAAGCTCATTACAAATGTTAATGAATTAAACCTCAAAATAATCTTTCAATGATACTTCTCTTCCTTATCCTGACCTTAAATTGAGGAAAATTAGGAATTGGGAAGGGGGAGGGAGGAAAAAGAGATAAGTGACTTGCACAAGGGAGCATGGCAAATACACGGCAGAGCTGGAAATGAAATCCAGACTGCCTAATTTTCCCCCTGATGGTTTAGCTACATGACCAATCTCCATCTCCTGTTTGCAGTATCTTCAACCCCAAGTTTTCCCAAATCATGAGTCAGGCCCCCCCAAATTACGAATTTTAAAAGTTAAACTTTGCTTTGCCCTCTGAGACTTCAGGGTACACTCAGCTTTTCTCTGCAACCATGAGAGCTAAAAACTTCCTTTAGAAAAAGCAAAGCTGATGTCTGTCCCCCACTGCTCTGTGTGTTCCTGTCTCTGTCCTCCTCTGCTCCTATTTCTTCCCCCACTGCTCTGCCCCCCTTCCTTCCTTCCAGTCATCCCATACCCCACCCCTTTCATGCAAGTCAGGGTGTGAGGCTGCTGCCAGTGCTTAATTTGTAATGAAAGAGGTGCTGGAGCTCAAGCAATGACTTAATTTTAAACTCCCTGCAGTGGGACTGGGATCCCACAGGTCCCGCAGGATCCAGTGCCATAATAGTAGAAGTGAGAGAAATTCAACAAACAATGTGGGAGCAGGTGGGAGGGCAAGGTGGGTATTGCAGGGCAGGATAGGAATGGGATTTCAGAAAGTCCTCCCGTGCTGCACACAACATGAATGCCCTGGCCAGCAGCCGCCCAGCTCTGCAGGCTGCCACCAGGAGCAGCGCAGAAGTAAGGGTGGTATGGTATTGCCACCCTTACTTCTCTGCTGCTGCTGATGGCGGTACGGTTTCAGAGCTGGGTGGCTAGAGGCCAGTGGCTGCTGGCCAGGTGCCCAGCTCTGAAGGGAGCAGCAGTGGCAGAGCAGACATAAGGGTGGCATGGTAACAGGACTCATGGGATCCCAGTCCCGCTGCAGGGCTCTACCCCCTACTGGGCAGCTGCCTCACTCATCCCACCCTGTTTACAGCCCTGATGGATAAAACAGTGTTAAGAAAAACACGCTTCAGAACAAAAAATGGAGATTTATTTGCTTTCTTAACTGATGCCACAAGCCCAGAAGTGCTGGGGCAATGAACTGCCAAGCCTAGAGGTGTTGGGGCTCAGCCCCAGCACAAATTAAGCACTGGCAGCTGCTTCCTTCACCTCCATGCTTCCTAGATACCAGAACATGGGGAGCATAGAAGAAACTGTCTTCCTCAGTCTCTCTCAGGTCTGGTGTCTGGTGCTACAGCAGTCTCTGGCTGCAGGGGAGAGCAATTGCAGAGGAAAATCCTTCTCAGCCCCTGCAATCTCAGGATGGAGCACACTCATTGCAAGTAGAATTTTTGGAGAATTTAGCTACCAAACTCAAGTTTCTACTGAACATATGCAAACTAAAGCGCATAAATTGGACAGATTTGGGAGGATTTTCACAGGGAGAGCAAAAGGCTCATACCAAAGACTGCTTACCACATTTTTAACGTCGGCAGAACAACCTTTCCCGCTAACCTTGTTCTAATAAAGGGCTGAACCATTTTTGCTAGGGGGGAAATCATCCTGTGGCAGACACCCAGCATGAAAAATTGCAGTCTGCCAAGCTTAAGTTGTTAAAAGTTATAAGCAACTGAAAGCAAGGTCTTAAAAGAGAGAGAGAGTACCAGGCAGCCTTAAGTGGAAGCATTGCTACCTGTGCTGCTTATAATAACTACAGAAATTATTTTGTAGGTTAAATAATTGGAGTCTGTGTTGTCTTTCAGTCCAAGCATATAACCTTAACAAAGTTACTCACATGCAAAAGTGTTTCAGAACTGGGCACGAAAGAAAGCAAGACAGAAAGCCTTTGACATCCATGGTCTTTTTTATAATCTGCACATATGACTACCATGCAAAGGTATGTGGTATTTGTAGGCATCTCTAGTTAGAAGATTTGTACGTTATTCAATATCTGAGCAACTATCCAACACACATTGTCTGGAAGAATACGTTGACATACTTAAAAAAAAATTGACATGAAGAGTCAGGAAATATCTTTAGAATGCTTTCCACCAAATAATCTGACATGGCATGAAACATGAGCTGGCACTGAGAGTCACAATTTAAAAGATGTGACAACTTCAAAAGATTCTTTGTCCAAGTTTGATTTGACCAAGTATAGACAAACAAAGATGCTTATCTGAACCTTTTGACTTGGGCTATGTGAAATATTAGTCCTCGCATTCTTTCACTCACTCTTCCTGGCTCACACTGTCAAATTGAAGGGATTGAGTTCCAGATTTCTAGCTCTCTTAAACAACCCAAATCCTGGTAGGCTCAAAAATCTTGAGCATAATACGACAGTAATTGAAATTAATGCAATGAGCCATTTCTGCTAAGAAAGAATTACAAATGGTGGCTGTTCCAATCAGTGGGTTTGAAACCAGGTTGTCTAGTCTGACCCTTTTTGGACCATCAGGGCATGACTTCCCCATACCAGGTCCCATACAGTTGGGTGTCTCCCCTCACAGATCTGGTACGGTGGTGCCTTAGGCGTCCAGCTAAAGCAGAGCACACGTTCCTTTTGTTTAGGACAGACCTGACTTCTGCCTGGGCAGGGCTGTGGGGTTTGGAACAGGTGTTAATAGCATCATACAGGGGAATCTGATAGCTACACATATTTTAATCAGAACAATACTGACCAGTAAATTAAGAGTTTTCAAATGATACCTTACAAGGCATACCTTATACAAATATTATCACAATAGCGTGTAGGGTGTGAACACAGGGATATATTGTCACACCCATCCATTCCAGTTTCCTGTGAACTGGGTCCAATCCCGTGGCCCCAGGTTGTCACTCTCTGGATGTTGCCATAGCAGTCCGAGCTGCCATATAGTCATCAAAAAGAAAAGGAGGAGTTGTGGCACCTTGGAGACTAACAAATTTATTTGAGCATAAGCTTTGAAGTGGGCTGTGGCTCACAAAAGCTTATGTTCAAATAAATTTGTTTCTAAGGTGCCTCAAGTACTCCTTTTCTTTTTGCGGATGCAGACTAACACAGCTGCTACTCTGAAACCTGTCATAAAGTTATCAGTTATCTGGATGGCACTGCCTATTGTCTCGTTCCCCAATGGGAGTATCTTCATAAACTGAGCAGAATAACTTTCGCTACTGGGACCCCTTTCTTTGTCTTGGTCATGAGCTCCTGTCAACTCCAGTCTTGTATTTCTGTGCCACCATGTGAGGCAGTGCACCCAGAGGAACGCTTCCTCAGGGATATCCAGTGAATCCAAAATAGCCACTTTGACTCATGCATAGTCTCGTGATGTTACTGGGTCTAATCCATAACAGGTCGCTTGTGCTGTTTTGGTCAAGTATGAAGCCAGTAAGATAGCCCATTGCTCAGGTGGCCACTGTGCTGCTGCTGCCAGCTGACCTTACTTCTACAGGAGCTAGATAGGGGCCTGCATTCTCCACCAAGTTTGTAGCTGGGTTGTCTAGGAAGCACACTGTTATGGCCCCTCAAGGTAGAACTTCCCTGCTGTCTCTGATGGTTAGGTGTCACCCCTCGCAGTTTCTGTGCTGTGGTGCCTTAGCCTTCCAGCTAAAGCACACAGGAGGCTTACCTCTTCAGGGTGTTAGAGTCCAAAACAAAGAAAATAGTATACTAAAAATCAGAATTGTCCAAGGGTTCATTGGCTGGACTCCACCCTTCTTCTCCAGCCTTGTTTCCGTACAGCAAGTCCCTTCTTTTCTGTCTTTCTGGCCCTAGTCATCCTATCCACCAAATAGCTTGCTATCTAGACAAGCCAACTTAGATTCTTGGCTGGGACCAGGCTTCCATCATCAAGGAACTAGTAGAGCTCTGCTCACCTTCCTGGTCAGTTCTGAACTGCGCTAGATCTCCTCCATTTAACTCTCCTCTCCACGCTTGACATTGATTGCAAGTGTAATGGAGCGCGGGCAGGTCCACAGGCTCTCTTTTCGTTGCTAGTTTGGGGCCTATCTGCCCCCTCACAGGCGCTTTTAACAGCTTTCTTTTTTATTGAGAATTGTAAACATCAAAAGCCAAGTTTTTCAAAGAGGATGTCCTGGGCATGCCTGTAGAAATACATTTGTCTGTAACTTGTACAAGTGAAGGCTTGGGTTATTTCTGGCTGCAGTGGATACAAGTGCACTTCTGCACGTGTCCTCATTATGCCCTGATTTGAAAAACCCGGCTCTGAATGAAACTCTGAATCATGCCAAATGTTGCAAAGGGAATGTCAACGAAGCATTAAAGTCTATAAAAGAAAAGAGACATTCTGAATCCACACAATCCACCACGTGCACTTGATACTCAATGTTTTGTTACAAATCCACTTCATAGCCTCATCACTGATGGCTGTCTTTGAATAGTAAACTGGCTCATTAAGCTCTTTTATCCTATGAATGAAACTCTTACTCTGAGTAAAATGGGAAGATATAAAATACTGCCTCTTGATTTTTAGTTAAATGTAACAAAGCTGGCTCTAAGTGGTCAATAAAGCACCATGGGAGGTATTTTAGATTCCAGATCCTTCTAAGTGAACGAAGTAGTTCCCTTCAATTTGTTGTCAATTTCGTGATTTGTAATGTTGAATATTCTCTTCAGTTCTGCTTCACATTGGCTTTACAGCAAATTTGCTATCTTGCTTGTCCAAACCTTTTACAGTGATAGGAATTCCAAAAGGGACCCTTTTTGTAGCCTGTCTCCATGTTGCACAGGTAGGGCCTGATTCTGATCACAGTGTAAATCAGGAATATGCTAGTGAAGTTACTGATGTAAAACAGATGTGAGATCTGAATTAGGTTCCCAGAGAATCAGGCCCTTTTTTTGTTACTTTTGAAAGATAAAGGCACTCAGTATATCAAAGCGATAGGGAAGTTAAAAAGGGAGTTCAGTCCCATGAATTAATGCTAAATTTTTTCTACAGTTACAGGAGCAAAATAGCCAGTGCTATGACAGTATCACTGCTTGGAGTAAGTTCACCTGCCTAACTGAGCTGTTCAGCAGACTGCATGTTTCCACATATGGGTTTAAGTCATTTCTCTCTGTTTCAATGTGTAGTCAGTTGGCCTCAGCTTGAGGTCAAGCTGTAGTAGCTTTGAGTCTCTTGCCCCTGCATACCCTACAGAAGCCCCCACTCCTGTGCAGTTCTACTGTTCCTGATGGGTGTTTACTCCCTGGGTCTTTTCAGAGCCCAGTTTACAATCCCATTGTTTCTAGCCCCTGGCACTGCTTCCCAGGACCCACTGTCGGTCACTGGCTAGAATCAGCCCTCCATGGCCTTTGCTCATGTCAAGTTTGTAGTATCTGCCTCAAGCAGGGATGTTGAAGGAAAAGGTTAGCAACTGCCTTTGGATGAGTTCCCCTTGTTACTGGAGCTCACTAGTGGTCCCTGGCAGCTTACCTGTTCCTGGGAAAAGTCCCCTGCCCTCTTCCTTTGGCCAGTCTCACGCTTTTAAGCTCTACTTCTTCTGGTGAAGCATGTTCTGCCGTGTGCCTAATTGGTGCTGCCTGAGTGCAGGATTGCTTAGTAGTCTTTCCACCAGAGGGATGGGGGCCTATCCCGTCACACAATGGACTAATATTTTAAGTAAATGAACACACAGGCTTTATTGCTTTCCTAGTGACTGAGAGGAAAAATCTAGTTTTACACACTGTGATTTATTAGTGTGCCGTCCCAGCTTAAAGAGTAATTTTATTTTGGGAACAACTATGTGATTGGTAATGATGAGCTGTAGGTTGCCAGGACAAATCCAGGGCAGTAGTGAGCCAGAGTGACCATCTGGTTGCTATTCTCTAGCCTTGCTGAAAGACTGGGGAGACTCAGTCCAGTTCCCAGCAGACGCGTGTCCACCTCACAAAACTCACTATCACAACTGACATTAAATGGCAACACAGTGGCAATCATAGCAGAGACTAAAGGCTAAGTGAGCCCCAGGGATTGAACTGTTCTTTCACCCTATGTTAGATCACTGTTCTAGATTAGGACACTAGAGGGCAGGGTGGGAAAACTACCAGTGCTAGTGTGTCCCATTCTTGTCAACTGTTAGAAATGGGCCACATCCACCCTAATTGAATTGGCCTCGTTAGCACTGACCCCCCACTTGGTAAGGCAACTCCCATCTTTTCATGTGCTGTATATTTATACCTGCCTACCGTATTTTCCACTGCATGCATCTGATGAAGTGGTTTATAGCCCACGAAAGCTTATGCCCAAATAAATTAGTTAGTCTCTAAGGTGCCACAAGGGCTCCTTGTTGTTTTTGCTGATACAGACTAACATGGCTACCACTCTGAAACCTGTTGTAGAAATGTAGATATATAGAGGACGTCAGTCTGCATGGCTGCCAATATGGTACCTTACGGGAGCACATAAAAACACAGGAAAACAAAGGAAAATATAACTGGGACCAGAAGAATATATCCTGGGCACTGTTTGTTCACAATGGCAACACTCTTAAGAAATTAACACCAACAAATTTCTTCCAAGCTAGTGCAGACAAAACAGCATGAACATTGCTAAGGATAGAGTGGAGTTAATGCAGGCACGTGATCCATTATCTAACTTGAGGCAACAAATACAGATGTTTTAAAGTACAAGAAAAGGTGTGTGATCTAGTAGTTAGACAACAGGATGTGTAGTCAGGAACTATGGTTTAATTTCTGTCTCTGCTTCTGATCCAGTTTGACATTTGATAAATTACTTAACCTCTCTGTGCTACAGTTTATAGGGATGTTGTGAGACAATGTTTTAGGGCACTTTGAGAACCTCCGAATAAAGGCTCTATAGAAGCATCAAGAATTATTATAAGGGATTAATTTATAGAAAACAAAGTTAGACACCACCACTGACTACGAGGTACTTTGTGTTGACACATCTGACTGGAAATCCTGGATTCCAGTTTGACAGCTGAGAAGTTAGATAAGATGTGGCAGCATGAGTTCATCGAATTCTTGATGTGTGCTCCACAGGAAAAATTGGGAGACTTGATAGATGCCATTCCAGGTTATCTCATGGATGGCATAATTCAATTCATCCTCTTATCACCATCACTGGAAATGTCTGGAAAGTCAAACTAGTGACAGCTGACACTCAGAAGTTTTGGAAATTTGATTTAGATAAGCTTATGAAAGTTTGGCTGCTTATCCCAAATTTATCCAGCATGTTTTGAATTAAGGATAAGGCTAGAAGACTGCTGTTTTTACTAAATTTTAGAACTGACTTGCTTTTATAGAGAGATTGTAGCAGACTGCAAAGCTTAGATCTACATACAGATCCAAACTTTCCAAAAGGTCAGGGGTTTTGGATCCAGGGTATTGACCTGGGCTCATTTCTAGTCTGAGTACTGAAGAAAATTGCAGGTGTAATCCACTGCTAAGTGTTAAGACCTATATACTCAGGTACTTCAGTTGCCTGACCTGCGCACCTGGAGTGTACTGTTCTTTAGCTTACAGAAACCATTAGTACTGCTAGATTCACTGACGTGCAACGTAAGGGGGGCAGAAGTCTGCTAATGGAATCCCCTGTGCAGTTCCCACTATCAGTTTTCTGTGTTGCTAAATAGCATTTGAACGTAAGCTTTACTGAGAAATCAGGTTATTTAAGGAGTTTTGTTTTTTTAAATCCATGGTTGGTGCTTCACGTGTGAGTCAACAGCTGTTTAACTGAACTTGAACCACTTCGCTTCTTCATGTGCCAGCTAGCTGGCAGTTAACATTAATTTAATCCCACAGTCAACAGGAGCATGCAAAACAGCAGCAGCTAAAGAGAGGAAACAAATAATGGAGCCACTGTTCAATGCACTGAAATCAAGCATTGAACATTATTGTGAGAAGAACAGGTCTTTTACAAGCATACTGTAAACATCAGCATGTATATATGGCCTTGGAGCACTGGTCATGTAAAATGCTGCACAATTAAAGTCAAGTGGATTTATGGCTTTTATCCAATATAAACTCAAACCTCTGAGCTTCTTTCCTATACAGAGCTCAGGCATATACAGAGCTGAGCAACGGGCATGGGGAAGTGTGCATGGGGCTGAGAATTAAGAATACCTGAATTCCAATCTTATCTTGCTATGGGATCTTGGGCAAATCGCTTCCCTTGTCTCTCTGAGGAGCCTTGGGCTATGCCCTCAGCTTGCGTTAAGTGGTGTAGCTGCACTGAAGTCAATGAGCTATCCTGATTTATGCCTGCTGAGAATCTGAAAAATGGGGATTGATACCAACTCATCTGCTTTACAGAGGTGCAGATTAATGTTCACACATTGCTTCAAAGATGTAAAATTCTGCATCACTGCTAAATATCATTCAAAATGACAGTTTTTCACACCACGTTCCGCAGAGATGTGCCTGTTGCGATTGTGAGGAAAGAAAGCCATTCAGGTTGGACACATTTCCGCAAATCCCTTTATAAAGCATAGAACCAAGAAGGGAAGACAGCTGATCTTTGGGGTCCACAGAGCCTGAAGTTGTGGAAATATCCTTGACTTTGGGAGTCCTTTAAACATTAAGGTTCAGTACCATTTCTTAAAAAGAAAAGGAAGTGTCTGGCTCATGAGCATAGCCTTTGACAGTACAAACCAATTTGCTAAGGCTGGGAGTTTGTCACTGAGATTTTTTTTCCTGTAACTTATGAGTTATTCACAGCCCCCAACTATGACAGTGTCTTACTCAATTTTGGGACTAATTCACTGAATGGAGGGCCCTGCTGCTAATGTCACTAATGCAGCATTCCTTATCCGATGGGAATATTGTATCGAGAGATTAGTTTTCCTATCCTGTGGAAAATTTACAAGATAGAGAAAAATGTTCCCATCCCAAACTAGGATGAAAAGTTGAAAACTTGAAGATTTTTGCTAACTGAATCTCCTGCACCTCCAAAAATTTACAGTTTTGGTCAATCAAAATGTTTCATTTTGATTATTTTATAAAGTTTCATTTAATTTTCAATCATTTAAATTTTTTTTACTAGAATTAAATTTCAAAACATTCCATTGAACTGGAAATGGGACTCTTTCATTTTGCAGATGCGGCAACAAAACATTTTGACGTCCAACTTTTTTAAAAAAATGTTCAGGTTGAAAAATTCATTAAACATGAACCTTTCCTGCAAAGTTTCTGTTCTGATGAATCAACATTTTCCAATGAAAAAATGTTTTGTCAGAAAATTCCCAGCCAGCTGTCTTAGTAAGTGTTGTGCAAGCACCGTTACTATTGTAGAGTAATTACCTTGCTAAGGTATATGGGTACTACTGTCTTCTACATGTGTAACAGATCCTATACTTCTGATGCAGACTCTCCTGCAGCTCAAGCAATAGGGGGCATGCTTTTAGAATCAGTGCACCTGAGCCTTATCCCTGGGGCTACTCAGGAGTTCTGAATGGCTAAGGAAGAGATAGCCAGGAAGTCTTGGGGACCAGGGCCGGCCCACAACATTTTGGCACCTGAGGCGGGGAGCTCAAATGACACCCACATGCCCCCTCGCTTGAGCCAAAACTTTGAAAGGTCTCAATTCTGCCTTCTTTCCTGTTCTACTCCTCTCATTGTACTGCTCTGTTACCTACCCCAATAAAGGAGAACTAACAACTTGTTCAAAAAATTTAAGTAACACTTAACTTTCAAATGCCTGAACAGCAAATGTAACTTTTCTTTTCTGCATAGTAAACACTGGCATTTTTATCTGTTTGAATAGTCAGTGGTGCTTTCTGTGCTTGGTTGCAAAGATTTGAACTGCTTCCTGAAGGTCCACAGTCTGGGCCAGCTCATGCTCTACTGAGATGATTGCAAGGCCGACCAGCCTCTCCTGTGTCATTGTGGAGTGTAGATGTGTTTTTATTAACTTCGGCTTGGAGAAGCTGCGTTCTCCACTGTCAACTGTTACAGGAAGTGTTAGAAGTATGTGCAGAGGAACAAAAGCATTTGGAAAGAGTGTGGTCATCTTATTTGTGCACATATATTCCAGAACAGCCTTTGGAGTTGATCCTGCTGAAATGTATCGTGAAAGCCCTTTCAGTTCATCACCTAAATCACTCGCATCAATATCGCGCATGTCATCATGTGTCAACACTGACTCTAGTGCCCTGCATTGCTGGTGTAGGTCTTCTTCAGGTATAGTGAGGAGTTTTGGAATATCATACAACATCCCAAATATACTGCTGTGTTCCTTGAGCTGCATGAAACGTTCAACTGACTGTATTGCACAATCTAGCACCTGGTTAAAGAATTCAACTTTGAATTGTTTGGCGTCTCTTATGGGATTATCCCGTGCCTTGTAATCAAAATGTTGTCTTATTCGGTGAGTCTTGTATTCTTGAATGGGTGGGAAAATAGCTTCAGTGTGAAGTTCCTCTGCCAACTTCTGTGCACTCTTCAGAACATTTTGAAATTCCTCATCTGACCAGTAAGACTGTAGGTATTACTGTGCTTTGTCCAGTTGTTCCATTGCTTCGGATATATCTAGGTCAACACCTTGTAGTCTCTTGCTTACAACATTTATTTCAAACAGTATGTCATGCCACAACACTAAGCCACACAGAAATTTGAAGTTATGTATGTTTCTGGTGATTCCATTTCCCTCTGCCACTGTTCTCCCACGAACAGTTCCTGTCATAGCATTATCCTCCATAATGGCAACTATGGCATCATCTATCTTCCCAATTTGGTGTGTTAGGCTTTATCACCTCCACTCAACTTTCCTATTGTGTGGCACTCAGTGGTTTGTGTCAGAGAGGATGTGTCCAGATGTTGCTTCAAAATTTGCCATCAATGAGTTGATGCAGAGAAAAATACATAGATGCTTTGAATTACATTAAAAAATTCAGCAGCCTCACTAAAAGCTGATGCTGCATCACTGACCACCAAGTTCAATGAATGAGAACTCATGGGACAAAAAAAGCTCAAGGGTTTAACTCCCAGATCCATGTCTACATGGCTCTGTTCTTTCCTCTCATGTTGGCACCATTATCGTAGCCCTGACCTCTCATGTCCACTATCGCAATTCCCGTATCTTCCAGCTTTTTAAGAAGCACATTTGTCATACCAACTCCTGTAGTATCATCAATGTCAATAAATTCTAGAAAATGCTCTCTGAGAGTCACCATTGCAAGGACATTTTCACTAGATTCTGTTACAAAACGCACCATTAAAGTCATTTGTTCCGTATGGCTGATGTCAGGTGTGCAGTCCAGAATAATATCTTGCTGACTTCAGATCTGCCACAATCTTCTGTTTGACTTTTATTGTCAGTAACTGTGTGGTCTCATTTTGAATTGTTTTTTCATGGTAGTGGTGTGTGTACATTTCTTGGGTGGTGACTCTCTTCTTAGACGCTCCTGGAGTACAGCATCAAACTCAGCCAAATGTAATGTTAGTGATTTTAATGTCATTTATGTTTCTTTACTTTATTGTACCTTCCTGGCTGACATCACATGCCTTCATGGCTGGGAGCAGTAGTGGCAAAGGGATAGCTAACAGCACCTCAACACTGGCCATAATCAGGTTTAGGGTAGCCTTGTATTGGAAGAATAGTAGAAAGCTGCCACAACACAGGACAACAAGCAGGGTCTGGATCATTATATTTCTGTGTCTCAAAACAGTTGTGTTTAAAATGCTCTGTGGCATTTTGAGACTATATTTCCTAGGAATATTTGCTTTCAGGACTTGTTAAAATACTTCTCTTTTTTGCAATTACATATCTAGCTGTGGGGCAGTCATTTTCACTGAGTGTAGATAAAAATGTTCCTTTCACTGAAAATTACATTAATTTGCCTTGTGCACTTTTAATGAGTCCATCTACAGTACTCAACCAGACGTTGCTTTCCGATTTATATAACTGTGCCTGACCAAAGTCTATTTAATGTTTCAGGGGGTGTTATTTTATCCTGTCATGTCAACTGCAGAGCTGTTAGTGGCTTTTATACACGAAAGATCCTCCCTGCAGTGCACTTTCCTTCTGCTTTCTAGGACTGTGCCTCGGAGTTCCTGCTGTATTCATAAATAAATTCTTTCCCCTCAACCTCTTCTATATAGAGCTCACTGCTTAGCAGGACATGGTCTGGTAAGGCATATATCACTCTTAGCAGTTAGAGTTTGACCTTCCTCACCCTCTCAGACAAAGACGTACTTCAGTTAGAAATGGTAAAAAAAAGTGTGCTCATTTCAGTTCATTGCTGTCAACAGGTGCTGCTACAAGGAAGTGGCATTGACTTACAAGGAAGGACATACAAGGAAGTGGCTTTTCAAAAATTGGCATTGGCATGTGGCTATGGAAAGTCTCTTTTAAAATCCAGGCAAGATCTTTCTGCCTACTGTGGTTAATTTCAGTGTTAAAGAAAATCAAACTACTTTTGCTTTTGGACATCGTATTGCAACCATTTTCTGGGAAGAATGTCCCCTAGGAGTTAGTATCTTCAGTTCCTGATTAATTGTCTGTCTATTAAACACCTGAGCACTAAATCTCTCTTTGGTTTCTTTAAGCCCTCTGCTATGAGTTCTTTGAATCCAGAATGGATGTTTAGTAGATTACTACTTGCCGATCATAATAACCCTTTGGGTTATTCAAAAGTCACTCTGATCAAGGACCCTTTTACGTTGTATTACAAGATCACATAAGTACATTCTATTCTAATCTATACCAGGTTCTTATACGATGCTCATTATCCTACTGAGTGCTTTCCAGTAATGCATACATAATGTGACTAACACCTGTCACAGAAGGTGTGATGCTGGCAGACCAGGTGCCAGTTCATGCTAAGGCCCCTTGGCCTCACTAAACACTGACAAATGCATAACTAGAAACCTGTCTGGCTCACCTGGGTTAGTATTATGAAAATAGGTATTAGATTTATAAAATGTGTTTAGACTTAATGAAATGCTGGTGAGTTATTGCATGAGTTAATCTTACTTGTAATATCTGTATACCATGTTATAAGGTAGTATTTAAGCTTTTGCTCTGAAACTGAAAACCCCCCCAATCAGGACAGAAGCATTACCACTTGTGAAATACTAGTGTCCACTCATGTTCCACAATTGTGCAACCAAAGATTGCTCCATGACAACTTCCATGAAGGGGAGATGTGCAGGTGGACTCATTCCATTAGCTTGAGCTATGGGGGAAGGGAATAAAAATTGATGACATGGAGGAACTGGATTTCTATGCTGATTGAACTCTGAGTGTTGAAGATTTCTAAGCAGAAGCAAAGGACCCTCACCCTTAAAAAAAACCAAAATATTGTTGACATCAGCTGATGTTGAGACTGCTGAGCCCATAGTGAAAATCAGGCCCATAGAGCACAGTCACTAAGAGTCTCTATTGTCTTCTCTCTTTCTGCTCCTGAGTGTCCCCATCACTTATAGTTTTCAGCTACTAGCAGGTATGGAATCCTTGCCCTGAAGCCTCTGGCAGAAAAGCCCATTTGCTGATGCAGTTCAGTGAGCTCAGATTCTTGATCCCTGAGCTTGTCTGTGAAGGGCTAGAATCATAATTAGGGGTGGAAGGGACCTCAGGAGGTCATCTAGTCCAACCCCCTGCTCAAAGCAGGACCGACACCAACTAAACCATCCCAGTCAGGGCTTTGTCAAGAAGGGCCTTAAAAACCTCTAAGGATGGAGATTCCACCACCTCCCTAATTAACCCGTTCCAGTGCTTCACCATCCTCCTAGTGAAATAGTGTTTCATAATATCCAACTCGACCTCCCTCACTGCAACTTGAGACCATTGCTCCTTGTTCTGTCATCTGCCACCACTGAGAACAGCTGAGCTCCATCAGGTAGTTGAAGGCTACTATCAAATCCCCCCTCACTCTTCTCTTCTGCAGACTAAATAACCCCAATTCCGTCAGCCTCTCCTCGTAAGTCATGTGTCCCAGCCCCCTAATAATTTTTGTTGCCCTCCACTGGACTCTTTCCAATTTGTCCACATCCCTTCTGTAGTGGGGGGATCAAAACTGGATGCAATACTCCAGGGGTGGCCTCACCAGTGTCAAGTAGAGGGGAATAATCGCTTTCCTTGATCCGCTGGCAGTGTTCCTACTAATACAGCCCAATATGCTGTTGGTGTTCTTGGCAACAAGGGCACACTGCTGACTCATATCCATCTTCTATTCCACTGTAATCCCCAGGTCCTTTTCTGCTGAACTGCTGCTTAGCCAGTCGGTCCCCAGCCTGTATTGGTGCATTGGATTCTTCCTTCCTAAGTGCAGGACTCTGCACTTGTCCCTGTTGAACTTCATCAGATTTTTTTTGGCCCAATGCTCCAATTTGTCTAGGTTACTCTGGACCCTATCCCTACCCTCCAGCATATCTACCTCTCCCCCAGCTTAGTGTCATCTGCGAACTTGCTGAGGGTGCAATTAATCCCATCATCCAGATCATTAATGAAGATGTTGAACAAAACCAGCCCCAGGACTGACCCCTGGGGCACTCCGCTTGATATTGGCTGCCAACTAGACATTGAGCCCTTGATCACTACCCGTTGAGCCCAACAATCTAGCCAGCTTTCTATCCACCTTATACCCCATTCATCCAATCCATACTTTAACTTGCTGGCAAGAATACTGTGGGAGACAGTATCAAAAGCTTTGCTAAAGTCAAGATATATCACATCCACCGCTTTCCCTATATCCACAGTGCCAGTTATCTCCTTATAGAAGGCAATCAGGTTGGTCAGGCATGACTTGACCTTGGTTGACTGTTCCTGATCACCTTCCTCTCCAAGTGCTTCAAAATGGATTCCTTGAGGACCTGCTCCATGATTTTTCTGGGGACTGAAGTGAGGCTGACTGGTCTGTAGTTCCCTGGGTTCTTTCTTTCCTTTTTTAAATATGGGCAGTATATTTGCCTTTTTCCAATCATCCGGGACCTCCCCCAATCGCCACCAGTTTTCAAAGATAATGGCCAATGGCTCTGCAATCACATCAACCAACTCCCTCAGCACCCTCAGATGCATTAGATCTGGATTTGTACATGTCCAGCTTTTCTAAATAGTCCTTAACCTGTTTTTTCACCACTGAGGGCTGCTCACCTCCTCCCCACATTGTGTTGCCCAGTGCAGCAGTCTGGGAGCTGACCTTGTCTGTGAAGACTCCCGGCAAAAAAAAACAAAAACATTGAGTACTTCAGCTTTTTCCACATCTGTCACTATGTTGCCTTACCTATTCAGTAAGGGTCCCACACTTTCCCTGACAACCTTCTTGTTACCCTTCACATCCCCTGCTAGCTGCAACTTCAATTGTGCCTTGGCCTTCCTGATTACACCCCTGCATGCTCTAGCAATATTTTTATACTTCTCCCTAGTCATCTGTCCAAATTTTCTACTTCTTGTAAGCTTCCTTTTTGAGTTTAAGCTCACTGAAGATTTCACCGTTAAGCCAAGCTGGTGTCCGGCCATATTTGCTATTTGTGCACATCGGGATGGTTTGTTCCTATGCCCTCAATAAGTAGTCTTTAAAATACAACCAACTCTCCTGGATTCCTTGCCCCCTCATATTAGCCTCCCAGGGATCTTATCCAGTTTCTTAAGGGACTCTAAGTCTGCTTCTCTGAAGTCCAGGGTCCGCATTTTGCTACTCTCCTTTCTTCCTTTTGTCAAGATGCATGAATTGAGTGCAAGCCTTTGGGCCTTCAGAAGCAGTAGGCTGGTGCCTTCAACAATCTCTCACACCCCATCTGCTAGGCAAGTGGGGTCATTGTTGTAGTCAGAGGGAGCATGAGATGTTCATCTACTTCAACTCCTGGAAGCCAGATGTGGATAATGCAGTAGGCATATGGGAGAGCTGATTAACAGATTGTGGGGGGAAAGTATTATGGACAATGGTATAGTATGGCAAGGAAAGGTAATTAGTGATACACTTGTGAAAATGTATCCCTTGCTGATAGCAAGGAGGAAAGCTGCTTCAGGAAAAAAAATTAACTTCTACCTGCAGTTATTGATGGCAAATAAGTCAGAAGTGGCCACATTTCATTACTACAGTGTGTTAAGGAAAAGTTAGCACATGTGACTGCATTTTGGTTTGGGGCCCACCATTGTTTAAACGCCAGCACATCATACACCAGCAGGAGTAATTCTTAGATACTGAATCCCTGTGAAAATCCTCCTCCTTGTCTCCAGCCTGCCTTGACTCCCAGTATCTGGTTTTTGTCAGTCTCTAACTCCCTGGCTCTTGGCCTTGATGTGAGGCCTCCCATCCTGATAATAAAAGTTACTGATGCATGGCTTTAGGACCATGCTGTGTAATTAACATACTGGTATAGCACGAGGAATGCACCAAGGAGGGATAGGTGGTAGATAAGACAAGGGTTTGTTTATTGGCTAAGGTTTCCGATGCACGAGGGCAACATGCTTTGCTAAGAGGTATATAACCTTTGTATAATCTGCATTCAGGGTCCCCTCCTGGCTAGCAGGGGGGCACCACGCTCAAGCGTAATAAACTTAGTGTCTTTTGGGAACTCTGCAGTTGTGGACTTTATTTCTGTGCCTCAGCCTAGATTCAAACTGTGCGTGTCCTACCAGGTGTAATTCGCAGCACTTGTGTGCATGTCCTACCAGGTGTAATTCGTAACAAGTGTTACAAACCAGCTGCCATGAAATCTGTGGCATGAAGTGCCATCATAACGTTCCCACAGGTGCTTCATTTCCAGACAGGCAGTGTGGTTTAGTGGAATGTATAAGGGTCTCAGAATCAGGAATTTCAGAATCTTAATCCAATTTCTCCCACTGATTCCCTGTGTGAATTTAGGCAAGCCTCTTAACATCCCTGGGCTTGATCCTGTTCTCAGTTACCCAGAAGTAACTCCACTTGCTTTTGCACCATCTGTGATGGTTTTTGCAATATGTCCACCTCACTCACTATAGACAAAAAAAAATACCAATTAATTACACACAGAGCACCAGGCAGCTCCCACCTCTAAGTTACATTATAGGTATGAAATTATTTTTGTTGGCTGTTGAATTCAAAGAGTAATTAGGCATTAGTGTAAGAGAAATGCCAATATAACCTGCCAGTCATTTCTTAACAGCATTGTTTCCTATGCCCAAATTTATCAACAATCCCACCAGGAGTGTTTTGTATGCTATTGGGTGGTCATAATCTTGAATTACATTTTGCATGTACCATATAGCACTCAATGTGAGGTTCCTGATATTGCTTAAAGACCTTATATGCCTTTAAAGCACTTGATTTTAAATACATTCCCTAGTTTGCCTGAAATGATTTTATTTCCCCCCCCACTTAACATTCAACAGGGAAACATGCTGAATAGCAGAGCAACAGTTTCAGAGGCTGGCACATCCATCACTTAAACACGGAGTGTAATTGTAATTCCAAGCAAGACTTCAGAAGCCAACTTCTGTTTGACCAGTGTTTTGGTTAAAGTGGTTCTTCAGGACTCTGAATTATAGTCAAGTGTTTCACTGAAAAGCCTTGGGAACACACGAGAAAGCTCTTGACTGAAATGTTTGCATAGAGAATTTTGTTTTACTGTGTTCAGCATATGTTGTCAAAGTCTACTGAAGGGCATGAAAAAGGAACAGTGTATCTTTAGGGGTAATT
The DNA here is from genome assembly GCF_965140285.1 of Lepidochelys kempii. Taxonomy (NCBI): domain Eukaryota; kingdom Metazoa; phylum Chordata; order Testudines; family Cheloniidae; genus Lepidochelys; species Lepidochelys kempii. The sequence goes on from NC_136382.1 coordinate 161,546,726, forward strand.
GGAGAGAACTGACTTTCTGTATCAACTGTATACTTTCTGTATACCTTCTTTTGACCAGAGGCTTCCAGCACTAACAGAGGTGGATAATGTCATTATTACAAATTCCTTTTTAGTGGTTCTTACTTCTGCCACCATTACTTGTAGCTGTGTTGGCTATAATGGAATTTGTGGGTTTGTATCTCATCACAACAGAAGACATTTCTAGCTAATCTCAATAGGAAGGGGAAGCACTGGAATTATTAAATAGCGCCTAGACCCATTTTTGCAGAGAGTCTCTATCACTCCCATCGTAGTAGCTAGAGATCTCCAAAGCTTAAAACAGAAAACAAAAACCAGACAGGGATTGCTTACAGGCCATCCTCCCTAACAGTACAATAATTGTGCTTGACTTCACAGAGCCTTTGTGTATAGAAGGTCAGTGCTTTCTACATGCACCAGGAGGCTAAGCAAGCACTCAAGTGCACCGAACCCTGACAGAATAGAAGCTCTCAATATACTTTGAAGACCTGCATTTTTGATTGGGAACACAAAGATATTAGATAAAAGGGAATATTTTTTAAAATTAGTGGCTGATTCAAGATGAAGCCCTCAACATAAATTGATTAAATTATTTGGAATCCTGCTTGATTATTTGGCTGTCTTCAGGCTAGGAGCGCTTTTCCATTAACACACACAATATTCAAATCAATAAATTCCAGAAACAAGAATCAAGAGTGTCCCTAATTATGTATGCCTGGCTTGCCATCTGATCTGACCAGAAATGAGCATGTCATTGTTCTAAATGTGGGATGCATTTACTTTCAGGGCTGGTTTATCCATGACAACCTGTCAATCAGCTGGAATGATGACTCTGATATGCCTTTCATTATTTCCCTAATCGTAATCTTTCCTGGATCCCTAATTGTTCTTCATGGGTTGTAAAGGCGGCATAATTTGCTTTAGTGACAAACATGGGTTCTGATTTATATGGCTTCAATTATGCAGTGTGCTATTAATGTCATTTTACATCCACTCTGTGTTAAGGAAAAGTTAGCATATGTGACTCCATTTTGGTTTGGGGCCCACCATTGTCTGAAAGCAAGCACATCATGCACCAGGAGGAGTGTTCCTTAGATACTGCATTCCTGTGAAAACCCTCCCCCTTGTTTTCCAGTCTGTCTCGACTCCCTGTTTCTGTTTCGTCTGTTCCCAACTCCCTGCCTCCTGGCCTTGATGTGAGCCTCCCATCCTGATAAGAAATGCTACTGGTGCATTGCTTTAGGACCATGTTGTGTAGTTGAAGTAATGGTTTAGCACAGGGAATGTACCTAGCAGGGATAGGCGGTAGATAAGGGAAAGGTTTGTCTATTGGCTAAGGTTTCCGCTGCACGAGGGCAACATGCTTTGCTAAAAGGTATATAATCTCTGTATAACCTGCATTCGGGGTCCCCTGCTGACTAGCAGGGGGGCACTATGCTCTAGCATAATAAACTTAGTGTCTCTGGAAACTCTGCAGTTATGCAAAAAGAAAAGGAGTACTTGTGGCACCTTAGAGACTAACCAATTTATTTGAGCATGAGCTTTCGTGAGCTACAGCTCACTTCATCGGATGGATACCGTGGAAACTTCAGTAGACATTATAGTGGGGTGGGAGGGGGTATTGTTTCATGGTCTCTGTGTGTATATAAAGTCTACTGCAGTTTCCACGGTATGCATCCGATGAAGTGAGCTGTAGCTCACGAAAGCTCATGCTCAAATAAATTGGTTAGTCTCTAAGGTGCCACAAGTACTCCTTTTCTTTTTGCAAAGACAGACTAACACGGCTGTTACTCTGAAATCTGCAGTTATGGACTTTGTTCGTGTGCCTCAGCCTAGACTTGAACTGTGCGTGACCTATCAGGTGTAATTCGTAGCAGTTTTGGCAATCCAGATGGGACTCGAGGCTTGCCCCAACAAGCGAGACTATACTCCTCTCGGACAGCTCCAGCCAGCACAGGGTGAGTTCACCTTTGAGAACTCCGAGGTGTGGGGGTGTGAGCCATCACTTAGGCAATAAGGTGGCACATTTGGTGTCCTTTTTGGTAGGCCATTATGGGTTCTGGGCAGAGTGTAAGTAAGGGGACCCCTTTGGGTGAAATTCTCAAGAATTGGAGGAATATTTCTGGTACCCATGGGTTAGGTAAAAAGGAAAGGTGTAATCTTGTGCAAGGTTGAGTGGCCAGCACTAACAACTCAAACACCTTTTGAATGGCCACCGGATGGTTCCTTTGCTGGGGAAAAATTAACAGCGCTTAGGAAAAGGCTGGAGGACAAAGCTCCAGCCCAGATGGATTATTGGTATGTATGGGACAACTGGGCTTATGCGCATGCGGAAGGACATCCTCTTTCCTCCTCCTTTTCTTATTCATCTCAGGGGTCTCCAGCCCCGCTCTGTGCTATGCCGGCTTTTGCCCCTCCTCCAGCTTACCCTCGGCTTTCTGACCTATGCCCAGGACCAGTTGCAAGCCTTAAGACAGGACTTTCCAGGAAGAAAAGGAAGCACTGGCTAAGCAAGTACCAGTCCTTCAGAGACTGGTCAAAATTTAACCATTTGTGCTCAGCATATGCCGTAATAAGTGTGTCTGCCATAAGAGGAAATTAAATAGTTAAACTGCCAATTGGCTGTGCGTTCTGTCCAGGTGACAAGCCTCACGGGGGAGGACTCGGGTAGCCCTTGTGAGTGAGAATATTTAAGAGAAGAGACCAGGAGGGCTAGTTAAGAAGCCCACCCTCCTTGTTAAATTGGTAGTGGGATAAAGCTGGTGCTCATGGAAGGGACAGTTCAGAGAGAAACAGGATCGGGTCCAAGCGGGCAGGCAACAGAGATCGGAAACTTGGAGGGCATAGGGGAAAAAGAGGAGTAAATTACAGGTATGGGAAACATAAATCCTGGAATAATACTTGGAATGGTAAAATCTGAGTTGATTGGGTCTCGTTTTGGGAGATAAGCAAGTGATTTAAGGAAGGAAAGTGAGAAGTTAACTCTGTAGTTGCTGGAAAGAATTAAGCAGTTGAACTTTGTGAAATACTAGGAAAAAAAATTCTTGGTTTCTTCGCAGCCATTTTAAGAAAAATGGGCCCTCTTCCACAGGAATGCAATTATACAGTGCTACTTAATTACTATCTTATCAGGCTCCAAGGGGCTACAATAGGTGGCGTCTTCCTTTTCAGGTTGCTGTGTGTTTGACAGCAGGAATTAAAAGTAAAAGGCAATCAAAAGTCTGGTAAAGTTTATTGTGCCCTTTTAAAAGTAAGAATCTAAGCTGTGGATCCAAAAGCAAGCCGGAAAGCATTTGTTTTAATGTAAATTACCTAACTGATAAGGTAGAAGCCACTGAAACCTGGGCTGCCTATGAAACAAATACAAGAAAATATGAGTAATTCCTGTTTTGCCTGCAATTAACAAGGGTGGGGGGTTCCCCACAGGAATGCAGTATCTAAGGAACACTCCTCCTGGTGCATGATGTGCTTGCTTTTAGACAATGGTGGGCCCCAAACCAAAATGGAGTCACATATGCTAACCTTTCCTTAACACTCTGATAGAGAGAAAGCTCTCCGTAAAGAATGTGTGCTGTACAGCAAGCCATCCTTGAGGGTTTGTATTTTTATCATCCCTATGGAGGAAAGGATGTTTGCTTTTTAAAAACAATTGAAGCTTTATTTTATTTTGGCACTTTACAGCAGCTTCAACCAACAATTTGTGCCCTGGCATTACCATAGTGCTAACTTCAGACTTGATCCTGTCGGGGCTGAGTGTCACAGTTTCAGGGTAACTGCACCTGTATCCTGCCCTCCCCCATGGTCCTCTCCAAGTGTGTGAGGTCAGGACTTAGCTTTCCAACTGCCACCTGTCTCTGGGCAGGGACCTTGTCCCACTCTCTTCTAACCGGGGTAATTAAGGCTGCCCAGCTCCCTTATGTTGTCATATCCCCAACAAGCCCCTCTGCCTAAAGGCCAGCACCTGTGCATCGCTTTCTCTAAAGACAATGACTGTGTCTTTACCAGTGGCGACATTGCTCTTTCAAAGCAAGACATTTATTCTTAAAGCAAAAGCCTGTCAGAAAAACATGCAACAAACCAGGAACATTCCTACATGCTTACCAGAGGTCATTCCCAAAGTCAGCATAGGGGTCTGATAAGTGTCAGTCTTTCCATCTCTTTAGCAAGGTTGGGGTTCCTTAGGGCCCAAGGTCCTGTAAGTTTGTTGAATCAAAAAGGAACACCACGAGTCAGTTGAAACTCATCCTTTAATACCCAAAACCCTTTCTTGGTTTCCTAGTCTCTGGAAAACCCAGCCTGAACCAGTATATGCCAACCACCCCAGAGGGTGGTACCTCTCTGGAGTTGTTGGCAGTCTGAGTGATTTGCCTTAATATCCACCCCCTTCACTGTTTGTAGTTCCTGTGGTACTCTCCCAGGGAGTAGAACACAGTCATATATAAACCATTCATAAATTTAATGCAATGGTCCCCAAGATACAGCATGGGATTGAAATATCTGTCACACGGAGCAGCTTCTCTTTCCATTAGGGCCAGCAAAATGGAAGGCAGGTCAGCACCCCACAGGATCTGGCCTGATACCTCATGGGGTTTGTCTGTAGTTCTTTAATTATATGCTTTTCCTTTCCTCCATTATAGGATCTGTGCACCACACAATCAATGAATTAGTCCTCAGAGAAGGAATTTGTATCCTATTTTACAGACGGTGAGATTTGGCATCAGAGTAAGATAGTCAGTGTCACACGAGCAGTCTATGGCAGAGCTGTGAAGAAAACTCATTCTCAAATTCCTGTCCAGTGCCTTAGCAATAAGGCTGTCCTTCCTATAGTTAACCTAGTTATTTGGCCTATTCCGCATAAGTGCAAACTGTGGCAATTTGGATTTACGGGAGTCTTGTAACACTTGTCAAGATTTAACATACCCTATGCAGCAGCAGAGAAATTTTGGCTCTTGGCCTGAAAATTACAGCCTAATACAACTTCTTACATGTGTGGGCATTTGATAAAGTTTTAATCCCCAAGAAGATTTTTAATGCAGCTTTGGAAAACACACTAATGTACCATTTCTTTCCTGGCAAGTTCCCTTTCTCTCCCCAGTGTAGCACATATCTCATAAAAGCAATGGATGAAAGAGTGTCACTTTTCATACAAATAAGTTTTTTTTTGAAGAATCATTTTTTGTTTTTACAGTTTCTTGCTACACTCCAGTGCATCACTTTGGTTCACAGAGGAGAACATCATTGTCTTGTGGGGCAATGCCTCCACGCAGGTAAATGGGTACAGATCCATTGACTTCAATGAAGTTGTGTCCATGTATGCCATTAGGGTGAAATTCATCCATTTGCAAAGGGCCAGTATAAGATCTATGCATCTATTTAGCTCCACATTAGCCTCATGGGTTTGACTGCATCTTCCATGGTGCACATAGTCACCTTGGAGGCTCTCTGTCCAGGCATGAATTTGATTGCTTTTGGCATGGGAGCCACAGAAACACTGCTACTGTCTCTACTATTTAGCCAGTATTGAAGTATATGAAATAATACAAGCAAGAAAGGGTAAGAGGAAAAAGTGAGTCTGATCTCCCAACTCATGGAAGTTAGTGGACAAGCTCCCATTGACATCAGTGGACATTGGATCAAGCCTTTTGTCTGGGTCTTTGATTTACTTTGGTCAACTTGCAGAAACCGTTTTATACAAGTTGGGGATGTCCATCAAAATCAGAACTGAATAGACTAAACATAATTTAAAGAAAAACATGAGAATGAGGTTTAAAGCATGGAATGAGTGTCAAATATTATAACTTTGGGAGGGAGGGGGCATGGATGGGTTAATGAAAGCATTTTCCCTTGACCCTAGATGTTAATCAGTTTGTATCTATTCTGGTTCATGCAGACTGCTAGCCTTGATATATTTATCCTAGCTGGTTAAACTCTAGATGTGATTCTTACTCATATCACTGAGTAATTCTTTTTAAAAAGCATACTAGGCTATTTTTCTTACTTATACTCTGTTGCAGTTGCAGGAGGAAATATTGTCAATTTTAAATTGGTACCTGTGATGGGGTCCACTTACTGCCATTGGGGCCTCCTCCTAGTCGCTCTGGGGATTAGCTCTGGCCAGGCATTGCACCCTACTCTGGTGGTGTCTGTCCCATCATCCTCTCGCCCTGCAGTCCCCTCTTGCTTGAGGAACCACAGCCTCCTCTTCATGACTCAGCCCTTCGGCCAGGTCACTGTGAGTGTTTCCCCTTCAAAGGAGAGAGACTTCCCAGAAGACATTGCCCCAGGCAGTCCACTGTCCTATGCCTGGCTTGTGCCACGTCCTCAGTGGCTGGTATGAGAACCCTTGTCTGCCCTCCAGGCATAGGCACCAACTTCCCCTCTGCCTGGTGGGTGCTCGACCCATGCCCGCCCCGGCTCCATCCCTGCCTGGCCTCTTCTCGCCCCTGCACCCCCTCACCCCACCCCCATTCTATCCCTTCCTCAAGGTCCCTGCCCCACCCACCTTTTCCCACTCCAGCTCTACCCCCATTCCACCCCTCCCCTGCCTCTTCGCCACTTCCACCCCTGAGTGTGCCTTGTCGCTGCTCCTTCCCCTCTCTCCCGGAAAGTCCTAAGGGCCACCAAACAGCTGTTAGGCAGTGGGGGACAGGAAGCGCTGGGAGGGAGAGGGAGGAGCGGGGACATGGCCTGCTGGTGCGGTGGAGAAGGAGGGGGGAGCTTGGTCGCTGGTGGGTGCGGAGCACCCGCTAATTTTTCCCTGTGGGTGCTCCAGTGCCTCCAGGTTCTAGCTCAGGAGCCTTCTAATAAGCAGCCAAGGTCTGCCCTATCCTATTCCTTGCTGCAATTCCCCTGAGCCTCTCCTGGCTTCCCTGTCTCTGGGTTTACCAACCTCCCTCTTCTCAAGGAGGAGCCATAGATCATTTTTCACAGCCCTGAATGAACCCTCTTCCTCCTCCTAGGGAGTGACTACAGCCTACTTCCCTGGAGACCCAGCTGCTCCCAGCTCCTGCACTTATACAAGCCCCTCCTGTTTCTGTCCAGCTGAGCCTGCTTCCAATTAGTGGCCCCTTCTCACCTAAATCTCTCCCCTGCTGACTGCTTAACTGATTGATTGGGCCCTCCTGGCCTAATTCAACCTCTCAGAGCCAGTATGGGGAATACACCCCATCACAGTACCTCCTATTTTCACTGGCTACCTTCTAGTTCTTGCATTATGGACAGCAACAAAATGAGAGGACTGCCTGATATTCTCTAGATCATCCATTTTTTAACAGACTACTGCTACCATAACTTCTGTAGAGTGAAGGCTGTGTGGTGGGGGTAGAAAGGACAGTCTCTCTCTGAGTCAGCTGTTCTACACAGGGCTATTTTATGATGTTATCTCACTGTTGTCATTATGTATTTATTATTTATATTACAGTAGCACCTAAAGGCCACAATTGAGTCTGGGTCCCATTGTACCAAGCACTGTACAAACACACACTGAGAGATGGAAGCACCTTAGAGACTAACAAATATATTTGAGCATAAGCTTTCGTGAGCTACAGCTCACTTCATCGGATGCATTCAGTGGAAAATACAGTGGGTAGATTTATATACTCAGAGAACATGAAAGAATGGGTGTTACCATACACACTGTAAGGAGAGTGATCACTTAAGGTGAGCTATTACCAGCAGGAGAGCGGGGGAGAGGGAGTGGGGAAGGAGGGGGGAAGGGAGGACAACACACCTTTTGTAGTGATCAAGGTGGGCCATTTCCAGCAGTTGACAATGTCTGAGGGGCGGGGGGATAAACATGGGGAAATAGTTTTACTTTGTGTAATGACACATCCACTCCCAGTCTCTATTCAAGCCTAAGTTAATTGTATCCAGCTTGCAATTTAATTCCAATTCAGCAGTCTCTCATTGGAGTCTGTTTTTGAAGTTTTTTTGTTGAAGAATTGCAACTTTTAGGTCTGTAATCAAGTGACCAGAGAGATTGAAGTGTTCTCCGACTGGTTTTTGAATGTTATAATTCTTGACATTTGATTTGTGTCCATTTATTCTTTTATGTAGAGACTGTCCAGTTTGATCAATGTACATGGCAGAGGGGCATTGTTGGCACATGATGGCATATATCACATTGGTAGATGTGGAGGTGAACGAGCCTCTGATAGTGTGGCTGATGTGATGGTCACTGCCCTGAAGAGATGACAGTTTAAATAGGGAAGATGGACAAAGGGTGGGAGAAAGAGAGGATTATTATTCTTAGTTTACAAATGGGATATTTATTAAAAAAAAAAAAAAGTTGGCCATTTCTTATGGGAAATGTGAGGCTACCTGAATTAATATAATACATATACATATACTATATTTGATAAACTTTGCACATCAAAAGTACGGCTCTATCAGACAAAGCAATGGTTATGGTTTTTGAAGCCTAGACTCCTAATCTTTCATACCATTTCTTAAATATTTGAATGTCATTCATAATTGTTTCTCCACTTATTGATAAATTCCACTTATAACAATGGCACTCTGCCAAAATTCAGAGCTACTACTGAAATAAGGCCAGCTTCCTGCTTACACAGTAATTATAATCAGCCAGTGTCTTTAAAATAACATGCCCAGTAATGGGATTGTAAACAAGTTACAAGCTGTAAGTTTTCTTTATATAGCTCCGAGAACCAGGGGGAAAAGAAGCATTCATCTAGCAGCTATTTCTTGATTAAACATGAGAAGATATAAAACATTAGCAGCTTTTGAATCGTCTTTATTCTTCTCCTTAATTTTCTCCATTTTGCAATGTTTCTCTCTGTGCTCTATTTTTGATGTTGAAGACAGGCCCATATCAGCAGAGAATCTAGATTGAGTGAGGGAAGAACTTTGAAATGTTCCAAGTATGGGATGGACAAATTCGGAGGCCTTTATCCTGAGTTTCTCTGGCTCAAACCCTTTAGAGCTGCAAAAACGAAACTTACAGAAACATGACTTTTTTTTAACAATATTTCAGCAATTTTGCTTCTAGTCTGGGGTGGGCAAACTTTTTGAGCCGAGGGCCACATATGGGTATGGAAATTGTATGGTGGGCCATACAATGCTCTTGAAATTGGGGGTTGGGGTGCAGGAGGGGCTGAGGGCTCCAGCTCAGGGTGCGGGCTCTGGGATGGGATCAGAAATGAGGAGTTCAAGGTGTGGGAGGGGGCTCTAGCTGGGGGTATAGGCTCTGGGCTGGGACCAAGGGGTTCAGAGGGTGGGAGGGGGATCAGGGCAGGGGCAAGGGGTTTGGGTGCGGGAGGAGGTCAGGGGTGTAGGGTCCAGGTGGCACTTGCCGCTGCTTCCAGGAGCTGCTTGAGGTATATCCTCCCTCTAGCTCCTACGGGGAGGCGCAGCCAGGCAGCTTGGCATGCTGCCCCATCTGCAGGTGCCACCCTTGCAGCTCTCATTCACCATGGCTCCTGGCCAATGGCAGCTACTGAGCTCCGGCTGACCCTATGCGTAGGAGGCAGAGGGGGGACATGCTGCTGCTTCCGGGAGCCACACAGAGCCACAGCACAGGCGGAGCAGGGCAAGCCCCCTGCTGGAGTGCCGTCTGATTTGTGTCCATTATTTCATGTTCTCTAGGGATATAAATCTCCCCACTGTATTTTCCACTGAATGCATCCGATGAAGTGAGCTGTAGCTCACGAAAGCTTATGCTCAAATAAATGTGTTAGTCTCTAAGGTGCCACAAGTCCTCCTTTTCCTTTTGCGAATACAGACTAACACGGTTGCTACTCTGAGACCTGTCATTATGTTTAGTAATGGAGAGTGAAATAGAGAGAGGGCTAGAGATTATGATGAAGAAGTTGGTATATTGCTTTCTTGCTGTGAAAAATGAAGCTTAGAAAACACAATGCTGTTGAGTTGACTTGCTGGTCCTAAATGCCAGTATGAATGCTGAGATCAGAAGCTCATCTGCATGTTAGTCTTATATGGAAAGCTAATGCTACTGCTTTAATAAAAAACCCAAGCTTGCCTTTAGAGGGCACTAAAAACTTGCTGTGCTTATTGTCACCGGTGTGGAGTTACAATGTGCAAGCAATAGCTGTTTACTGGGCATTTTATTACAATTAGGCCACATTAAAACATTTAAGTCTTCAATATTTTTGCTATCCCCTTGATTGCAGGGCATGTGTTTTCGAATACGCCTAGTACAGTATGCGGAACTTAAAAATTCTCTTTGCCAGACTGATGTCTTTATAGAATAATGGTGTGTGATGGCGCTTTTTAACACTGCAAAGGAGTAGATACAATCCATTCACAAAAAGCCATTTAATATAACTCTTGGGTGTATTTCTCTTTGAAACCTCAAGATACTTACAGTTTTGACATACTGTACAAGCAAATACCTACCCCCCAGAGAGAGACAGTTATAAATATTATAGTCGGGCCTAGAGGCCCCAACTGACATTGGGGCCCCATTGTGCTAGGCTGCGTACAAACCTATTCTAAGAAATTAGTCCTTGACCTGAAGAAGAGTTTACAATCTGAGGCCTGCTCTACACCTAAAATCTAGCTATGTCCCTCAGGGGGATATTTTTTTCCATTGATTTAGCAGCTGCTTCTCAGAGAGGTGGCTCTCCGACAGTCACGGGAGAACCCCGTCTGTTGCTGTAGAAAGCATCTACACTAGAGCCCTGCAGAGGCCCAACTGCAGCAGTTCTGCTGTGTCACAGTAGTGTTTCTAGAGTAGATATATCCAAAGTAGGCAGGGCTACAAAGAAAGGATTATGATTCCCATTTTATAGACAGGGCAAAGAGGCACAGAGAGAGGAAGTGTGTGGGGAAAGGGGAATTTTGTGGTCTGTGGCAGTTGAATTGGATAGAAAGCAGTGGATAGGCACTCCTTCTAATATCAGTGTACAAATCTAAATACATGAATCAGATTGTGCAGGGAATCTGTGGCAGAGCTGTGAATTCAACTCAGATGACCACATGGCCCTATCTAACCTTAAGGAGAGCTGAACTCCGACAAGGTGTCTGCTGTTCAGTGAGGTCATGTTGTTTTATAATCTCATTTTCCTTTTCCATTAGCTGAGGCACAAGGCAACAGGGTGAGCTGTGTAAGGGACACAGTAAATTCATGGATTATTGGGGATTAAAACCAAATCCTCTGCTCTAACCACGAGAGAACTCATCCTTTTATGCCAGGCTGGCAATATTGTCATGCACATTTACCATGTCAGGCACAAGATCTATTCATCTACACTTCTTATGATGATTAAGAGAATGAACGAAGACCTACTATTTTATTGACCAGTCTAAAAAGAAACAATGCAAAACAGGCTAATGGGTGAGGAAGAATTTCAGAGTTGTTTTATGGTATAGAGATATGCTCTGAAGTTTCACGTACCTCTAAATATTGGGATACTTAGGCAGCTATTTGGTTATCAGATGTGGGTGATGAAATATCACTCAGATATCATTCGGAAAATATTAATTCCTCAAAAGGGTACTTCTCTGGAGGGCATTTTACCAGTTATTTTACCATCCACTATCTGTGGATGATTTATAATCTAATTTACAATTTTCCATCTGAAGCATTAGTTAAAAAAGGGAGGGGGCTTGTATGGGATTTTGGTAGGAGGCTCTGTTTTCACCTAAAATGATTTAAGAAGTTAGTTCCAGTATGGATAGAATTGTGAGGGATGAGACCATTGACCTACCTACTGTAAACAGAGTTCATCAACAGTTATGGGGACTCAGGTCCTTTGTTGCTATCAACCCATCAGCGCTTTGGGTTTTTTTCTTATCTACATTGCTTTGGTATAAACCTGGAGTAACTCCACAAGCTCCAGACTTACATGATTTGACTGACCCAAAAGAAAATGTCTGGCTATAGTTCAACAAACTGAAATGTTTCAATGTGGGTCAAAGTGACCTGAAACAAAGTATTTTATTGTGACTTTCCCAATGGAAAATAAAATAAAAAAAAAAAAATTGGGGTGTGTGTGTGGGGGGGTAAAATTGTAATTTTCCTGTGGAATTTTCCTTCGAAAAACCACTCCAAGTTTGCACTTGTTCATAATACCAAGCCATTGGTATTATACCAGAGAGCAGCACTTACTTATGGGATTAATTCCTGCTTCCTCAAAGGCTGTGGAATGGAACCAAGAGGCTTGGACCCCTTGGGAGGCAAGTGGGGTTCTCCAGCCCCAGGCATGTGTATTGAAGTTTGGGGAGAGTTTAGCAAATTAGGGTCCCCCCACCATGTCGGACTCCATCCCTTTTACTCCTTTAGTCTCAATGTATATTCATCTGACAATACCAACAGTCTCTGCAGATGTGAGGGGCAATCTGCTTACTGCATTCTGGTACAGTTTTGTTGCCTTGAGGCTAGTGATACTTGCATTAGGAGGTCCCATCTGTTGTTATCCTGAGTGATACAGAAATAGGATCTTCTGCAGGCAATTGATGCTTTGCTTCACAGGGTCAGACGTGAGCTCTGTATGTGACTCTATGCTCATTTCGAATCCCATAAAATACTTGAAGATCTTGGCATTTTAGCTGCAATGTACGTGCAAAGTAAAAAGCCTACAGCAAAATTCATACTCAATAAAAATCTAGTTCCCTCAGATGAAACATCCCATTAATAAGTGCAACAGGATGACAGGGTAACCCCCCTCTGCATTGAGGCCACCGGCAATTATTAGCAAATGTTTTTGTGTGTGCTAGTCTGTGCTTGTTCATCTCTCTCTCTCTCTCTGTCTCTTTCTCTATATATACAGAGAGAGAGAGAAACGGCAATCTACACAGTTACTAAATAGGAATGATATCTTTTAGTTGCATGTGCTTGCATACAATGCATGCTGCATGCAGCTCATAAAACAGAGCTATAAAGTGGCCTTACTCATTTATTAACATCGTAGCATAATCGGAGGTGAGTCTGAATTAAAACCGCAGACCTGAGCATTCCCATATGGTGGGCAATTCAAAATCCCGATCTGGATGTGGACTTTGTGGCCTCAGCCAACCTCTAGGATATGAATCTAGGATAATGAAAATCAGTGTTATGGAGACTTAAAATGGGGCTGGCAGAGACCCAAGATTCAGCCAACATCAGTTTTTGCTACACTTCCAATGGGGAGTTCACACCATCATGTATGACATAAGAGGGGGCTGGGTTGCCAAAGTGAATCTGAGCTCTGGGCACCTCAAGCTTGGAGGAGGAGAAAGAGGGACAAGGAGAGTGTGAAGGCAGCAGCAAAAGTTCCAGCATTCTTCCTTTCTACCCCATTGCCTAACCTAATTGTCAGTGTTAAAAGCCTAGTACTGCCTCCCTGTTTGTCCAGCTCCCAGGTCATACAGATGTTTCCTTCTCTTTAAAAAACAGTGACCCCAGCCATGCTTCTTCTCAGCAGCAGGTTTAGCATAATGCACTTTGAGGACGCCTGTTTTCAAACATTAGTTCTGATTAGAGGTTGGCTTGAGCTGCCAGATTGGTCTACACCTCCAGTTCTAAATATTCTGAAGCTCAAATCTGGGGTGTTGGGTAAGCCCATTACAGAGAAAAGGGTTGGCTGCAGTGTTTGGATCCAGATGAAGAATTTGGATCAAAACATCACTGAAGAATGGGGGATGAACCTGCTACTGAAATCTAAACAGGCCATTTTATTTGTTTAAAAACCCCAAAGGCACAATTAGCTTGTTACAAGTTAATAATGCAGGACTCAGTGCTACAGAATATGAACAAAACATAAAGCCCCACTCTGGAGATTTTCGGGAACAGTGCAACGAACAGTCATTTGCTTACCATATCTCTTTCTTGAGTGGGGCTGAAACCTTTCAAAATGCAGGAATGTAAGAATCTCTAATCAGGATCAGTATGGTGTATATATCAAGTCATTTCTTCAGAAAGCACAGGTATTTCCATATTGGATCAGACCCATGGTCTATCTAGTCCAGTATCCTGTCTCTGACACGGCCAGCACCAAATGCATCAAAGGAAAGTGCAAGAAACCCTGCTGGAGGCATTTGTGAGATAATCTGCTCCCACCCGTGAAAGTTTTCTTCTAACCTCCAATAGTTAGAAGCTAGTACATGCCCTGAAGCATAATGGTGAATGCAGGAAATAATTTTTAAAAATAACAATGTGAGGCACCATTTGTAAACCTGTAAGGGAAACGCTGTCCCTTAAAACACAGAGTTCGCTTCTTTAGAAATGTTCCCAATTACACTGAAGTCCCTATTGGGAATTTTGATGCCTATGTATGCTGCACAGCATTTCCAGGCTGCAAAACATCTCCGAGGATTTCACCAGGAAATCTCTTCTGGGCCAATGGAGAGAATCTTATAAAATGCACATCAAAGCCAATCTTCAATTATTATTTGCAGTACAGTAGAACCTAGAAGCCCCAGTTGAGATCAGAGCGCCATTTGCGAGGTAGTATAATTACACGTGATAAGAGACATGTCCCAGAGAGCTTACAATCAAAACAGACAAAGAAGTAGTATTACCCCTATTTTGAAGATGGGGGAACTGAAGCACACAGTGGATGAATGGCTGCCCAAGGTCACACAGATCCCAAAGCTGGCACAGACAGCACCTGTATATGCAACCACAGTGCAAGTGCAGTAACACTGGATCCTGAGTATTTTACCTCTGTATTCAGAGAGAGAATATCTCTTGTGATCCTGTCTAACCCTATGATTCTATTCACCAATGGCCAGAGTTAAACATTGTGGCTGGAGCTCTGTGATTTTATGACCATTTCTCTAGGTGCAACATTGCACGATGTGTGTTTCATCTTCTGATACATTGGGTATTAGCCAGTGCCCAGTGGGAGGATAACAGACTTGATAAACTAATCGTGAGATCACTTATGGTCCATCCCGTTTTCTTAGAGCATGAGAATTGCGTGGTATACTGCGATGCCTATTATATGTGAAGGAGGCACCCACACTGCTCTGGCAGAGGTCTGATGGAAATCCCAGGAAGGGGGTTTAAGCAAGGGTTTATTTGCAAGCACATGAAAATAAGCAAATTAATCAGCAAGCAAAAGGAAAATGACATCCTGGAGGACTTAAGCTGTTTGAATCATGTGCCAGATATGGAGCTAGGGACAAGCTCATGCTTGCCAGCATAAGTGCCTGAGGAAAATGAACACAGGACACTAATGTTAGCGAACAAGCCTCTAACACAACCTGCCACTTGGGTTCTGAGATTGTAATCCAGGAAGGGAGTCAGGCAAGGACAGATGCTCAGCATTTGACATTTTCCAAATGTTTTCTGAATAATTTATCTGTTTGGGAAAGAAGGAAAGAAAAAAGAAACACTTTCTCTTAAAAGAAAAAAGATGCATTTTGTTCCAAAGACAGCCCCTTTTAAAGGACTTTCAGCCAAGACTTTCAAAAGTGACTGGTGATAGTGCCTTCATTTTTGGGTGCCTATTCTGAGACACCTTAAAGGAACTGTGTTCCTTTGCACCATTGGTCAGCGGTCACATTCTACCCCAGAGGTGTCCGCATTTCAGTGGTAAGAGAAGTGGTTCCTGTTTGTAAAGAGCTTTGGTGTATATTTGGTGTATGTAAGGGTCAATCTAAATTTACCATCTATTTTTATTCCGACTATTGGAATAAAGGAAATCTGTAGTTCCTTCATACAGCGGATAGGCTGTGTACTATATATTCCCCAGCATAC
This sequence comes from Lepidochelys kempii, assembly GCF_965140285.1. Classification (NCBI taxonomy): domain Eukaryota; kingdom Metazoa; phylum Chordata; order Testudines; family Cheloniidae; genus Lepidochelys; species Lepidochelys kempii. The sequence continues at coordinate 161,562,405 of NC_136382.1, forward strand.
TCATTTAGGGAAATGATGCAGTACAGTACCTGCTCAGAAGTCACCAGACAAAAGTTTTGGTTCCTGCTGTTGAAAAATGAACACTTCAGCATATAGTGTCACTGGAGTGAGGAGTTTAAGTATTGTTTATTATTGGAAGTGGGTTATAGGAAAGGACAGATATTTAGACATTTAAAATAACTTTAGCAAAGAATATATTTATTAGGGCTGTTGATTAATTGCGGTTAACTTACGTGATTAACTCAAATTAATTGTGATAAAAATTAATTGCGACTAATCACACTGTTAATAGAATACCAATTGAAATGTATTAAGTATTTTTGGATGTTTTTCTACATTTTCAAATATATTGATTTCTATTACAACACAGAATACAAAGTGTGCTGTGCTCACTATAGTTTATTATTTTTTATTACATATATTTGCACTGTAAAAATGATAAAAAATAGTATTTTTCAACTCACCTCATACAAGTACTGTAGTGCAATCTCTTTATCGTGAAAGTGCAATTTACAAATGTAGATTTTTTTTTGTTACATAACTGCACTCAAAAATGAAACAATGTAAAATTTTAGAGCCTACAAGTCCACTCAGTCCTACTTCTTGTTCGGCCAATCTCTCAGTCAAACAAGTATGTTTACATTTACAGGAGATAATGCTGCCCACTTTTTATTTACAGTGTTATCTGAAAGTGAGAACAGACGTTCACCTGGCACTTTTGTAACTAGTGTTGCAAGATATTTACATGCCAGATATGCTAAACATTCATATGCTCCTTCATGCTTTGGCCATCATTTCAAAGGACATGTATCCATGCTGATGATGCTCCTTAAAAAAATGTGTTAATTAAATTTGTAACTGAACTCCTTGGGGGAGAATTGTATGTCTCCTGCTCAGTTTTACCCACATTTTGCCATATATTTCATGTTATAGCATGCCATATATAACATGTTATAGATGATTACCCAGCACATGTTGTTCATTTTAAGAACACTTTCACTGCAGGTTTGACAAAACGCACAGAAGGTACCAATGTGAGATTTCTAAAGATAGATACAGCACTCAATCCAAGGTTTAAGAATCTGAAGTGCCTTCCAAAATCTGAGAGGGACGAGGAGTGGAGCATACTTTCAGAAGTCTTAAAAGAGCAACACTCTGATGCGGAAACTACAGAATCCGAACCACTGAAAAAGAAAACCAAACTTCTGCTGGTGGCATCTGACTCAGATGATGAAAATGAACACGCATCGGTCCGCACTGCTTTGGATTGTTATCGAGCAGAACCATCATCAGTGTGGACTCATGTCTTCTGGAATGGTGGTTGAAGCATGAGTGGACATATGAATTGTTAGTGCATCTGGCATGTAAATATCTTGTGATGCTGGCTACAACAGTGCCATGAGAACACCTGGTCTCACTTTCAGGTGACATTGTAAATAAGAAGCAGGCACCAGTATCTCCCACCAATGTAAACAAACTTGTTTGTCTGAGCGATTGGCTGAACAAGAAGTAGGACTCATTGGACTTGTAGGCTCTAAAGTTTTACTTTTTTTTGTACATAATTCTACATTTGTAAGTTCAACTTTCATGATAAAGAGATTGCACTACAGTACTTGTGTTAGGTGAATTGAAAAATACTATTTTTATATTTATTTTATTACAAATATTTGCACTGTAAAAAACAAAAGAAAGTGAGCACTGTACACTTCATATTCTGTGTTGTAATTGAAATTAATATATTTGAAAATGTAGAAGACATCACAAATATTTAAATAAATGGTATTCTATTATTGTTTAACAGTGTGATTGCGCGATTAATCGAGATTGATTTTTTTTTATTTTGACAGCCCTAGTATTTATTGATGTTGTTCTCCTTTTTGCTGCCTCAAATATATTTAACACACAACTAGAACTAGGTGAGTGTCAAAGTCAGATTCAGGACTCACATAATTTGTCAGACCACTCTGTTTATTAGCAAAGTGCTTTGCCAATGCACCCAGATGTGAGCCCCTCTCTGAGGCCCAAGATAACTTATTTATACAGCTAAGCCAAAGCCAATTTAACATAAGAGACAAAAGGAAGCAGAAACTGACATATCTTATTTGCATACTAACGTTTACCAATCTCCTAGCTCAGTAGGAGCTGTAAGTTGATTAGTTTGAGGACCCATTGTCTCACACACCTTAATGTTTCTCTTCCTGACAACTATATTTCAACAAACCCTTCAAGAAGCATTTCTTTAATGAATTATAATTTCAATATAGTTCATTCTACTTTCACAATCCCTCCTTTTGGTCAAGCTATGCAATGACAAGCAATGACTGGGTTCCACATATCAATCGTTCTTTATCTCTTTGTTCATCAGTGATATTTAAAATAATCAAATTAGCACTCTCGTTTGGGGCAGCTATCTGTGTAGCATGCCTGACACAATTTTGGATACAACAGGAAAGTAACTGAAAACATACAAAAATTATTAGGATTCCAAACAGGAGAGTTAGGGCTCCCTGAAACAACCAGTTTCCTATGCCAGAGAAATTGAAAAGGTTACTTAGCCACTTCCATAAAGAACTTGGCTCTTCGTGGGGAAGATATGCGATTTGTTCTAAGTGGCTAGCGCGATCTATTACCTCATTGGTGTTGTCTGGTATATACACACAGCAGTCTTTTCCAATGAGAGCACAAGTCCCTCTTTTTGCTGCCAGCGCTATGTCCAATGCCTGACAGTTTTGGAGGGCCATCTGTCGGATTGCCCCTGTTTCTTTGGCCAGGGCTCTTAAACTTTCTCCGGTTTCATTTGCTATTATTTCAACTACTGCTTGTAACCTTAGGGTATGTCTACACTACAAAATTAGGTTGAATTTATAGAAGTCGGTTTTTTAGAAATCGGTTTTATATATTCGAGTGTGTGTCCCCCCACAGAAAATGCTCTAAGTGCATTAAGTGCATTAACTCAGCGGAGTGCTTCCACAGTACCGAGGCAAGTGTCGACTTCCGGAGTGTTGCACTGTGGGTAGCTATCCCACAGTTCCCGCAGTCTCCGCTGCCCATTGGAATTCTGGGTTGAGATCCCAATGCCTGATGGGGCTAAAACATTGTCGTGGGTGGTTCTGGGTACATATCGTCAGGCCCCCGTTCCCTCCCTCCCTCCGTGAAAGCAGCAGCAGACAATCGTTTCACACCTTTTTTCTTGAGTTACCTGTGCAGACGCCATACCACGGCAAGCATGGAGCCCGCTCAGGTAACCGTCACCGTATGTCTCCTGGGCGCTGGCAGACGTGGTACTGCATTGCTACACAGCAGCATCAACCCATTGCCTTGTGGCAGCAGACGGTACAGTAGGACTGGTAGCCGTCATCATCATGTCCGAGGTGCTCCTGGCCACATCGGCCAAGAGCGCCTGGGCAGACATGGGTGCAGGGACAAAATTTGGAGTGACTTGACCAGGTCATTCTCTTTAGTCCTGCAGTCAGTCCTATTGAACCATCTTATGGTGAGCAGGCAGGCGATACAGATTGCTAGCAGTCGTATTGTACCATCTTCTGCCAGGCAGGCAAGAGATGAGGATGGCTAGCAGTCGTACTGTACCATCTTCTGCCGAGCAGCCATGAGATGCGGATGGCTTGCAGTCCTTCTGCACCGTCTGCTGCCAGCCAAAGATGTAAAAGATAGATGGAGTGGATCAAAACAAGAAATAGACCAGATTTGTTTTGTACTCATTTGCTTCCCCCCCTCTCCCGTCTAGGGGACTCATTCCTCTAGGTCACACTGCAGTCACTCACAGAGAAGGTGCAGCGAGGTAAATCTAGCCATGTATCAGAGGCCAGACCAACCTGCTTGTTCCAATAAGAACAATTACTTAGGTGCACCATTTCTTATTGGAACCCTCCGTGAAGTCCTGCCTGAAATACTCATTGATGTAAAGCCACCCTCTTTGTTGATTTTAATTCCCTGTAAGCCAACCCTGTAAGCCATGTCGTCAATCGCCCCTCCCTCCGTCAGAGCAATGGCAGACAATCGTTCTGCGTCTTTTTTATGTGCGGACGCCATACCAAGGCAAGCATGGAGGGCGCTCAGCTCACTTTGGCAATTAGGAGCACATTAAACACCACACGCATTATCCAGCAGTATATGCAGCACCAGAACCTGGCAGAGCAATACCGGGCGAGGAGGCAACGTCAGCGTGGTCAGGTGAGTGATCAGGATGTGGACACAGATGTCTCTTAAAGCATGGGCCCTGCCAATGCATGCATCATGGTGTTAATGGGGCAGGTTCATGCGGTAGAACGCCGATTCTGGGCTCGGGAAACAAACACAGTCTGGTGGGACCGGATAGTGTTGCAGGTCTGGGACGATTCCCAGTGGCTGTGAAACTTTTGCATGCTTAAGGGCACTTTCATGGAACTTTGTGACTTGCTTTCCCCTGCCCTGAAGCACATGAATACCAAGATGAGAGCAGCCTTCACAGTTGAGAAGCGAGTGGCGATAGCCCTTTGAAAGCTTGCAACGCCAGACAGCTACCGGTCAGCTGGGAATCAATTTGGAGTGGGCAAATCTACTGTGGGGGCTGCTGTGATGCAAGTAGCCCACGCAATCAAAGATCTGCTGATATCAAGGGTAGTGACCCTAGGAAATGTGCTGGTCATAGTGGATGGCTTTGCTGCAATGGGATTCCCTAACTGTGGTGGGGCCATAGACGGAACCCATATCCCTATCTTGGCACCGGAGCACCAAGCCGGCGAGTACATAAACCACAAGGGGTACTTTTCAATAGTGCTGCAAGCTCTGGTGGATCACAAGGGACGTTTCCCCAACATCAACGTGGGATGGCTGGGAAAGTACATGACGCTTGCATCTTCAGGAACTCTGGTCTGTTTCAAAAGCTGCAGGAAGGGACTTTATTCCCAGACCAGAAAATAACTGTTGGGAATGTTGAAATGCCTATAGTTATCCTTGGGGACCCAGCCTACCCCTTAATGCCATGGCTCATGAAGCCGTACACAGGCAGCCTGGACAGTAGTCAGGAGCTGTTCAACTACAGGCTAAGCAAGTGCAGAATGGTGGTAGAATGTGCATTTGGATGTTTAAAGGCGCGCTGGTGCAGTTTACTGACTCGCTTAGACTTCCGCGAAACCAGTATTCCCACTGTTATTACTACTTGCTGTGCGCTCCACAATATCTTTGAGAGTAAGGGGGAGATGTTTATGGCGGGATGGGAGGTTGAGGCAAATCGCCTGGCTGCTGATTATGCGCAGCCAGACACCAGGGCAGTTAGAAGAGCACAGGAGGGCGCGGTACGCATCAGAGAAGCTTTGAAAACCAGTTTCATGACTGGCCAGGCTACGGTGTGAAAGTTCTGTTTGTTTCTCCTTGATGAAACCCCCCGCCCCTTGGTTCACTCTACTTCCCTATAAGCTAACCACCCTCCCCTCTTCCCTTCGATCACCGCTTGCAGAGGCAATAAAGTCATTGTTGCTTCACATTCATGCATTCTTTATTCATTCATCACTCAAATAGGGGGATGACTACCAAGGTAGCCCAGGAGGGGTGGTGGAGGAGGGAAGGAAAATGCCACACAGCACTTTAAAAGTTGTCAACTTTAAAATTTATTGAATGCCAGCCTTCTGTTTTTTGGGCAATCCTCTGTGGTGGAGTGGCTGGTTGGCCGGAGGCCCCCCCACCGTGTTCTTGGGCGTCTGGGTGTGGAGGCTATGGAACTTGGGGAGGAGGGCGGTTGGTTACACAGGGGCTGTAGTGGCAGTCTGTGCTCCAGCTGCCTTTGCTGCAGCTCAACCATACACTGTAGCGTACTGGTTTGGTCCTGCAGCAGCCTCAGCATTGAATCCTGCCTCCTCTCATCACGCTGCCGCCATATTTCAGCTTCAGCCCTGTCTTCAGCCCGCCACTTACTCTCTTCAGCCCGCCACCTCTCCTCCCGGTCATTTTGTGCTTTTCTGCACTCTGACATTATTTGCCTCCACACATTCGTCTGTGCTCTGTCAGTGTGGGAGGACAGCATGAGCTCAGAGAACATTTCATCATGAGTGCATTTTTTTTCTTTCTAATCTTCACTAGACTCTGGGAAGGAGAAGATCCTGTGATCATTGAAACACATGCAGCTGGTGGAGGAAAAAAAAAGGGACAGCGGTATTTAAAAAGACACATTTTATAAAACAGTGGCTACACTCTTTCAGGGTAAACCTTGCTGTTAACATTACATACATAGCACATGTGCTTTCGTTACAAGGTCGCATTTTGCCTCCCCCCACCGCGTGGCTACCCCCTCAACCTTCCCCCCTCCCCGTGGCTAACAGCGGGGAACATTTCTGTTCAGCCACAGGCAAACAGCCCAGCAGGAACGGGCACCTCTGAGTGTCCCCTGAAAAAAGCACCCTATTTCAACCAGGTGACCATGAATGATATCTCACTCTCCTGCGGATAACACAGAGAGATAAAGAACGGATGTTGTTTGAACGCCAGCAAACATACACTGCAATGCTTTGTTGTACAATGATTCCCGAGTATGTGTTACTGGCCTGGAGTGGTAAAGTGTCCTACCATGGAGGACACAATAAGGCTGCCCTCCCCAGAAACCTTTTGCAAAGGCTTTGGGAGTACATCCAGGAGAGCCGCGAATGCCAGGGCAAATTAATCCTTTCACATGCTTGCTTTTAAACCATGTATAGTATTTTAAAAGGTACACTCACCGGAGGTCCCTTCTCCACCTGCCCGGTCCAGGAGGCAGCCTTGGGTGGGTTCGTGGGGTACTGGCTCCAGGTCCAGGGTGAGAAACAGTTCCTGGCTGTCGGGAAAACTGTTTTCTCTACTTGCTTGCTGTGAGCTATCTACAACCGCATCATCATCATCTTCTTCGTCCCCAAAACCTGCTTTCGTGTTGCCTCCATCTCCATTGAAGGAGTCAACACGGCTGGGGTAGTGGTGGCTGAACCCCCTAAAATGGCATGCAACTCATCATAGAAGCGGCATGTTTGGGGCTCTGACCTGGAGCAGCCGTTCGCCTCTCTGGTTTTCTGGTAGGCTTGCCTCAGCTCCTTAAGTTTCACGCGGCACTGCTTTGGGTCCCTGTTATGGGCTCTGTCCTTCATGTCCTGGGAGATTTTGACAAAGGTTTTGGCATTTCGAAAACTGGAACGGAGTTCTGATAGCACGGATTCCTCTCCCCATACAGCGATCAGATCCCGTACCTCCTGTTCAGTCCATGCTGGAGCTCTCTTGCGATTCTGGGACTCCATCATGGTCACCTCTGCTGATGAGCTCTGCATGGTCACCTGCAGCTTGCCACGCTGGCCAAACAGGAAATGAGATTCAAAAGTTCGCGGTTCTTTTCCTGTCTACCTGGCCAGTGCAACTGAGTTGAGAGTGCTGTCCAGAGCGGTCACAATGGAGCACTCTGGGATAGCTCCCGGAGGCCAATACCGTCAAATTGTGTCCACAGTACCCCAAATTTGACCCGGCAAGGCCAATTTAAGCGCTAATCCACTTGTTAGGGGTGGAGTAAGGAAATCGATTTTAAGAGCCCTTTAAGTCGAAATAAAGGGCTTCATTGTGTGGACAGGTGCAGGTTTACATCGATTTAACGCTGCTAAATTTGACCTAAAGGCCTAGTGTAGACCAGGGCTTAGGAACCTTTCTGCATGGTGTATTACTCCCCCTAATGGTATGAAGGAACTGCCAATGGCCTCTTCCCAGGTTAAGGGGCTTATTTTATTTACATACCATTGGGCATCTGTTAAGTCCCTTCTTTTTCACCTGAAATTGCGGAGGCGTTCTCGAGGAAAGGTTCCTAGCACTTGGAATTGTGGGAAGAGTCGGGTGGGATAACAGATTCCTGACCAATTAGCTCTGGTCCCACACACCCAGTGATGGCCTATTAAGGCCGGGAAGTGTCAGTTGAACCCATTTGTCATATAGGTGTTTGCAAAGGAGGAGTAGTATCCCCCAAAGGATACAGGGTAATTCTCCTTACGTGGAGTGGTGTTATTTGCATGACACTGAAAGATTGTATTGTTTTCACTAAGGTTACTGTAGGGGGAACATGAGATTGATTTCTCTGTTTGATCCCAGGTTGAGAAAAAATTCATATCTCCATACCCGGCCCGCCACTTTTTAGTTTTGTCTGAATAATCCCATACACCATTGGCCACAATATGCTAAAGGCAACGGCTTTTCCCCAGATCCAGCCCTGTCCCATTACACATCCAACACCAATGACCTTTTCCCTCCACCACACTTATCCATTTAGATGCATTTATTCCCACCGCTTCCCAAGTGTCATTGCTGTTCCATATTTTGTTAAACGGACGAGGCCCTCCAGTGAGGTCTGGGGACTTGAGTGGGATAGCCAGGACAGGAACACCAGTTTGAGAGTGGGCTGGGATGTGGCTGCAGACCCAGCAATTAGAAATATTAAGGGTCTGAGCTATCCACACCTGCTGCTGGATAAAAGAATTGTCATCGTGGTCTCCCCAGACCGTAAGATACCAGCAGCCGAGGAACAGGCAGAGGCGCATGTTGGAGGCAAGGCTCTTCTGGTTCTGACAACCTCAACTGAGGGAACCGCAGTCACGGTTTTACGCCCATCAGGCAGTAGGCGCTAGGCTCGCTACTGCTTTTTTTTTTTTTTGTTCGTCGTCCGCTTCTGGCAATACTCAGTCTTACTACTCGTCTGCTCTTGGCCACTGAATTTTGGGATTCTCCTGAGTTAGCCTTTTGCATTCCCATACACATCTTCCCCCTTCCTCCCCCCCCAAGGTCAGCCTTTTGAAGCCATCCCTCACCCATGTCATGAGGTTTTCTGTTCATTAAACCACAACAATGCTAGCAACAAGACAAACTCTACAGACAAACAACACAAAACATAGATCCATGGTATTCTGAGTTATTCTTCTGCTGGTGCCAGCTTGCTTGTAGAGTCTAAAAACAAAAGAAACAATTTCCACCCCCCTGGTGGGGACAGATTATTGCTTCATAATAATACCACTTTCTTTTACAAATTTCCTTGCTAATTGCAGGAAAAACAGAAGAATTACCTCCAGGCTGTACTTATTTTGTTCTATAGTCAGGCTAGTGAATTACCCCACTCACTGGTCATTCATGAGGTGGTGTACCTCAGTTTCCCCTCTTGTGAAACAGACCCTGTTTGCAATAGTTTCTCTGCTGTACCAAGCTATAAGTTTATTCTCAGGTAATAGCTGAGACACAGCTTCAGATTTTAGCACAATACACACACAAAATTTTCTTTTGCCTAACATCTCTTGCACTGTGATTACTCTTTTACACAACTGTAGCCCGATTACACTTCCATCTTGTACAACTAGACACAACCAGGAGCAGCCAAGTTAAGTTCCAATAGAAACCCCTTACATCCTTTAGTGATTTTGATTACGTTACCTAATAGTCATACAATTTTGATCAGATTCTCTCTCTCTCTGCTGCCTGCAGCAGTCCCTTATAGACCATTTCTGTGGGAAAAGGGTCCATTTTCCCTCAGAATAGCTGTAAAGGCTTCTGGGGACAGAAGCATGGTGGTGGTAGTAGCCACTCTACCTGACCCCCTTAGCCTAGACCATTTTTCCAGAAATTTACAGGAGTCCGGATTCTTCCTAAAATACATAAACTGAGCCGGCGTTCCTTTAGGGAACTGTCCCGACTTAGACGTCTGGTTACCTATACAGGAGGACTTTACACACCAATCACACAAGAAGGAAAGTCGGGTTCGTCAGAGCGATGCCCGGTGCAACACACAAAAGGAGCCCACAGGCTACTGCTTCAATCGCCCTTGCTTTTACACTAAGGGTTTTACCTAAGGCACGGTGCGGCTGCGATTGTGCAGATTTCATTCACTCAGACCGTGGGGACAGGAACCCTTTGGTCAGCCGATCCCTGGACGGAGACAGCACCCAGACTCAAACACACCACAGGGAGGATGGATAGACACAGAGACAAGACAGTCCTCAGTCTGGACAAAACACAGAAATAATTACCTGACCAGATTCCTGATGTCAGATCCCGGGATCCCTACCAGAACAGAGTGGGAACCAACAGGTTCGATGGTGTAGACTTCACTCTGGTCATGCACCCTTCCGTTCTGGCAGAGGACCACTTGGGCCAAATGCCCAGGTGCTGGCTTGTCACGGCCGTCCTAAGAACAGTCAGGAGTCACACACAGCCCCAGTGAAGACGGTTGCCATCTCGGTGGAACCTCCAAATTGTCAAAATCAGATTCAGGACTCACATAATTTGTCAGACCACTCTATTAGCAAAGCGCTTTGCCAATGCACCCAGATGTGAGGCCCTCTCTGAGGCCCAAGATAACTTATTTATACAGCTAAGCCAAAGCCAATTTAACATAAGAGACAAAAGGAAGCAGAAACTGACAAATATACATACATATCTTATTTGCATACTAACGTTTACAATCTCCTAGCTCAGTAGGAGCTCTAAGTTAATTAGTTTGAGGACCCTTGTCTCACATACCTTAATGTTTCTCTTCCTGACAACTATATTTCAACAAACCCTTCAAGTAGCATTTCTTTAATGAATTATAATTTCAATATAATTCATTCTACTTAACACACAACTAGAACTAGATGAGTATGGCAAACAAATCTATAAATACTCATTCACATTTTAAAAGGATTTGCTTAGGGCACATCTACGCTTAAACCACTGCATCGACACAGCTGCGCGGCTCTCATGCTTTAATGAAGGTGCTCTAACCTGATGGGAGAGAGTTCTCCCCTCAGCGTTGTTAACCCACCTCCCGGAGAGGCAGTAGCTATGTCTACGCTATCTATCTGGGGGGTTAGATTGGTATAACTACGTCAATTAGGGGTGTGGATTTCTCACACAACTGAGCTACGTAGCTATACCGATATAGGTCTGTGGTGTGGACAAGACCTTAGACTGTGTTTCTGTTGCTTTTGAGTTCACTTTCCATGAGTATCATCCAGATAGGAATGTTTAGTATAAAAGTACATTTTACGTGAAAGTTACGGATTTTAAATTTGTAATCACCATGGGTATTTGCACCAGTAATCTGATACCGAGAGTTGCACTCATCCACTGGAAAAGCAGAAACAATACCATGTGACCTGATTTTGTCCCATCCCAATTGCTCAAATTTTGAATGGCTAAATGACTAAGAATTATGCACAAACTTTTTAAGCAAAGAATTTTGAATAACAAATAAATCCAGGATACTGATGATCTCCTTCACGGACAATACACCAACAGAGAAAGGGGTAAGACTCCTTGGTTAAATGATTGATTCCAAAATTTTCATCAGCACTACTTGCAACCACCTGACTTCTGGAGACTCTCAAATTTCCTAGAATTAAGTGCCAGACTGAGAATCCAATACTCATGGGGGACCACTTACCTCCACAGAGAGCCTCATTGAAGCCAGTGGGATTACTCAAGGGAGTAACTGCTCCCCAGGATGAGTAAGAGGGTCACAAGGTTACAGGGTCCGTACAAGCTTATGAGTTCACTAATACACAGTTCTCATTAATAAACTGTGACAGAATATTCATCTTCCACCTCCCCACAAGCTTTCACTGGAGATGTCCCTTCCTCTTCCAGCTTATTGCTTAGCAGATGATGTCAACCTGTTCCTCCCCTCTTCCTCCAGGCAAAATTTGATGACACTAAGCAACTAATAGGTTAGAATTGGAAAGGGGGTGCTGATCGAGTGGAATGCAGGGTGACACCAGTGACAGTCACCGTCACTGAGTCAGAAGATGACATCAACACTTCAGCTCCACTGACAGGTTTGCTAGCTGCAAAAAATATGGACTTAGGCCTGTGCTCCTATTGTGTTGCAGTTAATGCTGGCATTCATTGGCAAACAGAGGCCACTGTTAGTTAATCTGATAACATGTAGTTTAATGGAGCAGATAACAGCAATGTAAATTCTAAAGGGGTGATGCCATGCATTGGTCTGGAAATGAAAGCAGGCACAAATATCACTGAGGAGCCAGCATTTCCCCTCACTTCTTTTTCAGCACACAAACCCTATTTTGGATGGGACAACTCTGTGGATGCTGCAGACATCTGCACCTCACTTCTGTTAAAAGAGAAGCAATATCTATTGGTTGCGTTAGAATGAAAAGCACAATGGAGATCCTGCCCCCTTGTGGTCATTATTAGGGATCCAGTGGCGTCTTAGCAAAAGAGTTGTTAACTCTATATCTTGGGCAAATTCTGGTATGGGTAGTTACACCAGGCCCTATTTTATCCCTTTTCCTGCATGGATTCACTGCCTGCATGGGAACATACCCCCTTTCCTCAGACTCCATGGAGGTTGCTCCATGGGTCCAGAGATGGTACAGGGACATGGGAGGATGGGGTACAAGGTAGGCAAGTTGGGTATCTTCCCATCACTGGCTTAGCAGAGATTCCCCAGGAAAGATGATACTGTCCTATGCTACGTTATTTTTCCATAGATATCAACCTTGCAGTGAGGAACCTCCTTTAAGGAGGCCCTGAGGGCAGCTACCTGGAAGGGAACTTTCATCCATTGGGGCCCTACTAGTTGAGAAGGCACTGGAGGCCAGAGCCATAGCAGAGGCTCATATTCTCTTTGCACATAGCCCTGGCCTCCAGGTTTTAGAGCCAGTCCTGCAGCCTCTCCCCCTTTCAGAAAAATATGAATCAGGCTCTCTGAGGGGAATCCACCAGGAGATATCCTCCCTGTATGCTCTTGCCAGCAGGTTTTTTTGCAGGTAGGTGTGACTCGTGTTGCTGAGTACTGTTAAACAGCTGCCAAGATCCATTCCAGAGATGGCTGCATTTCACTGTGTGTGTGTGGAAGGGGAAGTGTTTTTGGTATGTACAATATTGTTTGCTGATCATCTGTAAAACGCTTTTTGATCCCTGGGATTGAAATGCACAAAGATCAATAGACTAAATGATTTTGTGGATTATTCCCCTGTCACTTTATTTTTTTCCTGCTGTGTTTGCAGCGTGAACATTGCAGCTTTGTGGTAGTGAGTGAGAGCATGACACTGATTAGGAAACAGACATAAGGAAGTATGGGCTGGATGAATGCACTATAAGGTGGATAGAAAGCTGGCTAGATTGTCGGGCTCAACGGGTAGTGATCAATGGCTCCATGTCTAGTTGGCAGCCGGTATCGAGTGGAGTGCCCCAAGGGTCGGTCCTGGGGCCGGTTTTGTTCAATATCTTCATAAATGATCTGGAGGATGGTGTGGATTGCACTCTCGGCAAATTTGCGGATGATACTAAACTGGGAGGAGTGGTAGATACGCTGGAGGGGAGGGATAGGATACAGAAGGACCTAGACAAATTGGAGGATTGGGCCAAAAGAAATCTGATGAGGTTCAATAAGGATAAGTGCAGGGTCCTGCACTTAGGACGGAAGAACCCAATGCACAGCTACAGACTAGGGACCGAATGGCTAGGCAGCAGTTCTGCGGAAAAGGACCTAGGGGTGACAGTGGACGAGAAGCTGGATATGAGTCAGCAGTGTGCCCTTGTTGCCAAGAAGGCCAATGGCATTTTGGGATGTATAAGTAGGGGCATAGCGAGCAGATCGAGGGACGTGATCGTTCCCCTGTATTCGACATTGGTGAGGCCTCATCTGGAGTACTGTGTCCAGTTTTGGGCCCCACACTTCAAGAAGGATGTGGATAAATTGGAGAGAGTCCAGCGAAGGGCAACAAAAATGATTAGGGGACTGGAACACATGAGTTATGAGGAGAGGCTGAGGGAGCTGGGCTTGTTTAGCCTGCAGAAGAGAAGAATGAGGGGGGATTTGATAGCTGCTTTCAACTACCTGAAAGGGGGTTCCAAAGAGGATGGCTCTAGACTGTTCTCAATGGTAGCAGATGACAGAACGAGGAGTAATGGTCTCAAGTTGCAGTGGGGGAGGTTTAGATTGGATATTAGGAAAAACTTTTTCACTAAGAGGGTGGTGAAACACTGGAATGCGTTACCTAGGGAGGTGGTAGAATCTCCTTCCTTAGAGGTTTTTAAGGTCAGGCTTGACAAAGCCCTGGCTGGGATGATTTAACTGGGAATTGGTCCTGCTTTGAGCAGGGGGTTGGACTAGATGACCTTCTGGGGTCCCTTCCAACCCTGATATTCTATGATTCTATGATTCTATAAGGAAAAGTGAAACTGGCTTTCCTATTTTCATGGTCCAAATTGAGAGAAATACAAAAAGTCAACAATCAGCATTTATTGTGGAAAGTAAACCAGGCTATTAAAGTTCTTCTATTGTTAATAATTTCAGCTGTCATTAATTACAGAGGTATTTAAATATATGGAGCCAAATCCTGGCCCATGCTGTGACCCCCTTGCATTGAGCTGGTGGGGATTTCCTTCCAGTAAGGGAGAATCCACAGGTGGCATACAGCTGGCTCTATACCACCCCCTCCCACTCTCTCCTGCAAATGGGATATGTCATGGCTGAGGCATGGCCAGAATTCTGTTGCATTCTGGCTATCACCAGCTGGGAATTCAGTGGGGTTGTTTAACAGCTGGCACAAATTATATCCTCCCAGAGGATGCTTTAACTTGTGCGGGAGATGGAACTTGTCCCCAGCAGTCCTAGGGATTAACGGAGCACAAAGATGGCATTACAACGCTGCCCCCCGACCTCTCCCTCCTCCACACACACATTTTGGGTCCTGCACAAAACCAGATCAGCAGATTTCAGTGCCACTGAATCTGGTCCTGAATCTTTAGCCTCAGCCTATCCATACCCCAGATCTTTGCCTCCTTGCCCTGCCCTTACTTTCTGGATCTCACATTACAATAGCACAATGTCATTGCATGTAGGATCACGACACGGCTGGGAAATGCTTAAATTCCAAAGAAAACTCTTTTAATTGACCATTAAATTGAAAAGAACCCCGTGAAAACATTTATGTGTATGTTAGGTTTTATATAACCCCTTTTAGCCAAAATCTAAATTTAGGGCCTGTAACTCTTTAAAAAGAAAGCACTGCATTGCTAGAACAAATCAAGCCAGCCTTGAAAAGGGAATTATTTCCAGGCCACATAACAGGAGTGAATGATGTGAAATAATATTTCACTAGCAATTCTATGTAAAAGGGTTACATAACCAGCACAACTCCCGTGTCTAATCCGAATGGTTTTCGCCAGGAAGGCAGGTCACCAGCACTCCCAGATAATTCATGTGGGACCAATTTTCAGTTACTAACTTACAGCATCTGCTTCCCTGGAAAAAAAAGATTGTTTTCCCTGACTCAGACACCTGCAAGTGCTCACATGACCAGATGAGCATCTTTCTGCGAACAGCACTGCCAGAGGCAGATTTTTCCACTGACTAGAACGGGTGACTGGGAGTCACTGACTCACTGCATAACCTAGGGCAAGTCATTGAACTTCTCTGCATCACTGTTGCCCTATCTGTCAAATGGGAACAGTACCACTTACCCACCTTTGTAAATCGCTTTGAGATCTTTGAGTAGCGAGCACTGTATATGGTAAATCCAAATGTTGTTGTATTATAAATTATTATAATTATAAAGTTTCCATTACAGGACCTCAGGACTTCAAAAGGGGAAGAATTGGTTTAGTTAGATTATTGAGTCTGATAATCGTACACAGCCTTGGGCATCTTCAGTAAAATGCTCTTGCCAATTATCCAATCAGCTTCATCTGGTGTCATGATTCTGAACATCAGAGAAGGAAAGACAAATACTGGATGTGTCAGTCTCTAGGTTTGCAGAATGATTCAATGGAGCGAGCAGCTGTGTTAACATTAAGGATGGGCTCAGGCCACAAAATTCACAACTGCATCTGCCGTTCAGCCGCTCCCCATTCCCTGATGATGTTCTAAGCTAGGGTGTTCAGACTATTGTAAAAAGAAAGGCCATTTGCACATTGTGGATCCAGATCTGTGTTTGGAATCAACACCCCTAAAACCTCATGATGTTTGAGATACGAAGGTTATTGGTTCAGACTAATCCCTAGTAAGCATAAGTGTGGAAAACACCAGCCCAGTGGGGATCCACGCAGGTCAAAGAGACCTCGCATGAACAACAATTCATAGCTCTGAGATAGTTACTATTTTTGTGTGATAATGCTTATGCTCTGCTAGATGCTTTCCAGACATAGAAGAAGGGACAGTCCCTGCTCCCAGGATCTCAGTTTATAAACAGACAGACACACAGACAAGGAAACAGAGGTTAGAGGAAGGAGCACAACAAAAGGGGAGGGGGGGGGCTATATACACCAACGAGATTCCTAAAGACAGCATGGCAAAAATGGGATTTTAACAGAGACTTTAAATGGAGAGGGGCCCTACTTTGTGGATGAGCTCAGGGCGGGGGCGGGGGGGGGTGGTGGTGGAAGGGAGGAAGGGTTGATTCATGCATGGGTGTATAGAAGAAGGTGTCACGCTGTCTGGAGTTGCTCATAACTGTGAGTGCCTACCTCAGGGCAGCCTGTCAGAAACAAGGGCAGGCAGCCCAAACTGGTGGTATAATTAGCTTTCACCAAACCAGTAACAAATATGAACTCCTGGATCACTATCCCAGTCTTACCAGTGTGTCACAAACAGTCCCCTCAGATGCTCCAGCCTTTTTTGCCACCCAGACAAACTAGACTTTGTGATAAATGGTTACTTAAGCCAAAAACACACACATCAGGCTTCTCCCAGTCCCAAGAGATCACTTACCCCTGATCAATTGGTACTCCAGATCTTACACCAAAGACAATGCTGGCAGCCAATTCTGTAGCAAACTAATGATATGTTTATTAGCTAAGAAAAGGAAATGAGTTATTGAGAGGTTAAAGCAGGTAAAATATATTAACAGGGGAGTAACAGTTTGTAAGTCCAAAAGGTGGCTGTGATATAATAAACTGCCAGTCTCCCAAAAGTCTTTTCAGGGTACCCAGATTGTCTCTGGGGATCTCTGCTTTGCATTTGGTACACTGCATAGGCACCGACGCCATGGGTGCTCCGGGGCTGGAGCACCCATGGGAAAAAATTAGTGGGTGCTCCTCACCCACCAGCAGCCAAGCTCCACTCTCCTTGCCTCCTGTGCTGTGTCCCTACTCCTCGCCCTCCCTCCTAGTGCTTCCCACCTCGCCACCGCCTAACAGCTGTTTGGCAGTGCTTAGGACTTTCAGGGAGGGAGGGGGAGGAGTGGGGAGGTGGAGAAGAGGAAGGGCAGGGACAGGGAGTTGGGAGAATGGGGGCTGGAAGGGGGCTGGGATGGGAAAAGGCGGGGTGGGGCAGGGACTTTGGGGAAGGGGTGGAATGGGGGTGGGGCGAGAGTGGTGCAGGGGTGGGACTAGGGGAGGGGGGGGTCGAGCATCCACCGGGCAGAGGGGAAGTCAATGCCTATGGTACACTGCCCTGAAAGAGTCCAAATAGTTGAGAGATGAACGATCTTTCTTTGAATCCGTTTTTATGTCTTCTTCTGACAAAAGACAAGCTGACAGTGTCTCTACTCACATGGGCTTTTCCTTTGATGACAATAAGTGAGGAATGCACTTAGTCTTGTGACCTCTTGTGACAATGTCATTTGCTTTGGAATTAGCACCCTTCTGGTAAAGTCCTTCATTAGCATTTCACAAGATTTCTTTGATGGATCGATTTAGTTACACGGGTATACACAATGTAAATGTTTGCTATTACATTGTAACAGGAACAGATACGTGAAAACAATACAAGTAATGTTTCACTAGTTTTCATGAAGTTTAAACACCTGAACACACACTTATACGTTACTCACTTTGATCTATACTAATACACAACTGAATTGGCATGTGGCCCTGATCTGACCTGGTCTGCCATATCACAGAAGGCATGGAGGCAGTTGTTTAAGGAGCTGTCAATTGGGAAGACAAAAGTGAGAACATTGGCATAGTGCAAAGCTTGACTGAAAATGCACGTAGCTACACTTTCAAAAAATGGTGCCTAAAATTGCATCCTCAGAATCAGTGTGCACAGCCACTGTGTGTGTAAAACACACCCTTGTACAGTCAGCCTGGGGCGTGGACTTACAAAGTATCTGCTTGTAATGTGCCTGTACCAGCTTTGCACAGGAGAATGTGTATTTTGCATGTGCAGTTAGCTACTTGGTGTTGAGATTTGTAAATGTGACCCTAAATGTCCAGGATGTGAAACGAACAAACACTGAAAATGCACACTGCTTTTATCTAGTGCTCAGGAAATTGAACAAAAATGGCTTCTTTCTTCAATAGTGCATTAGCTTTCATCTGCCTTCGCTGGCTGACACCCTCTTTCATTGAAACGATCCTCTCTTTGATCTGCCTTTTTGTTTTGGAACAGCTTATTCTTTCATCAAAACAGATGAGATTCCCTTGTGGGCAGGACATCAGTAAACACACTAGAGAGGAAAGGAAGAGGTACTAATATGCATTTGTCTTCTGAACAGGTTCCTGTACCAGAAACTAAGCAACACCTCTTCCTCCCCAATGACATTCCTTTAATAACCACTTCATATTAACAAGGTGATGAATACAATCATCTTAATAGCTCTAAGATGTTATTCTACTCGGTTTAAAAAATGTGTATTGTGGAAGCATTTACACAATAAAGATTTCAGCTGTTCATGGCATTTTTAGCAGTGTGCACAATGATTAAACAACAACATAACAACCTCACTCATATTTAATATGCTTGGCACTCAGAGCTCTTCCCATGGTGGAAACATTCATTACTTAGGGTCTGACACAAAGTTCCTGGAAGTCAGTGGGAATTTTGAATCTATCCCCATGTGAAGTAGATTAATAAAGAGTATCAGCCTCCACTTTACAGATGGAGACAGAGAGCTGCAGTGAATTTTCCCAAGGCGAAGAATCTGCCATCCCAGTGCACCTTCCTATAGACTGCTCAGCCTTTCTCATTGCCATGATCCTTCTTATATAGTGCCTGAATACTAAAGGATCCCAAAAAGCCCAGCAGACTCTAGGAAGTCATAAACTTCATCAAATTTTAAATAAAACCTCTACATTATAAATATACGTCATAATACATAAGATTCAAAAAATTCCATCAAGAATTGCATAAGAGTTTGTAACATGCAATATTGAACAGATGTTGGATTTCAGTCAATTTGTTGTCCAGGTCACTAGAGACTCTCTTCTTAAGAATCTTTTCATGCGTCATGTAGTATTAGCCTGTTGTTCTGCTCCATCAGTGGGACTGGATATTGTGTTTTAAAGCTATACATACAAATTATCTCTATTTATTTTTGTTACCACCTACAGATTATTTCATGACCTCAGCTGGCTACTTGTGGTGCAAGACACCATTCTATTCA
This sequence comes from Lepidochelys kempii, assembly GCF_965140285.1. Classification (NCBI taxonomy): domain Eukaryota; kingdom Metazoa; phylum Chordata; order Testudines; family Cheloniidae; genus Lepidochelys; species Lepidochelys kempii. Next base: position 161,581,715 of record NC_136382.1, read on the forward strand.
CTGCAAGCAAGGCTCACACACTGACCTAAACTGTGTCATTGCCACTTACAGATATTATCTGTTCTTCTTATTGTTATTAATTTTTTTTAGTGAATTAATTCCTAGTGAAAGGGGCTGGCTTGACAGCCCTGGAGAAACATGTCCTTTGTACATACCCTTTATCATCATGTTGTCTTACCATCTGGCAAAGTGCAGTAGGTTAATATAGGATTCTCTGCTGGGGACTTGTCTGTATTCTGTGCTACATCCAGGTTCTGCTAGGCATAGAGAGTGGGGAGAGTGACTCTGCTATTCTCTGACTGGCCTCAGCCCTAGACACATAGTAGAACAGCTTGGGGATTGGTCTCACATGCATCATCTGGCAATGGGAGAATCCCTCAGCTGAGGATTGCTGGAGCACATTCACTCTCCATCCTTTGTTGTTCTCACCCTCAGTAACCACCCCGTCCCCGATGGGAGCTGTTGGCAAAGTGACATACGAGCCAGCCAATCTCTCCCGCCTTTTTTGTGTCATCTGAGTGGTGCAAAGGTAGTGGTATGGGGCTGCCCCTCTATCTTATACTTGCAGGGACTTAATAAACATTTGCTGTTTCTATTGAGGTGTTGATCTCTCTTTATCTTTGTAAATTATGATGCTTTTATGTACAATATCAGCAAATCAAAGTATTTCTGTGCAGGAAACCTACTATTAATTTCTTTCTAGATGAGCTAAAAATACACTGTTTTCCTAATTTAAGCTGCTGCTGGCTATAGGGAGATCAATATCTGGTTGCTGGTGTCGGTAGGCTATCACTTAGTGGCAGTTGATATATTAGTGGCATGTGATGAGCACAACTGAACGTATGTGCTCTAGCCACTTTGGAAGCATACTTTATCTGTAAAAGTAACAGTTGCTCAGTATTCAATTTGTCATCCCTGCCCTTGAAAGCAGGAGCTGATGCATGAAAACAACTTACAAACCCAGCAGGCCATATGATCCCCATCTCTCACAATTCAGTGCTGCAAAAGCTGATGAATAGCTGTGGAGATGGATAAAAAGAAAGATTCGGGTTTCAGTGAATAAAGGCCATATCAATCAGAAGCTGAGGTGGGTGAATAGTTCATAAAAAATTCCAAACAGAACAATTAATTTCAGCCTGTTGTTAAATTGTGCTTTTATAATCTGAAAGTCAGTTATTTCTAATAATAATATTTGGCACTTCTCTAGCACCAAGAATTTCAAAATGTTTTACAAACATTAATAATGTATAATTATCACACTAACATGAGATAGAGGTGTGTGATTTTACAGAGGAGGAAACTGAGTCACAGCGAGATTAGCCAGTGACTTGCCTGGGGAGGATATAGTATACCCAGGAATAGAATCAGATCTCTTGACTTCCTCAAAAGATTGAATCCACCTATCTAGTTCCAGTACTTGTTTCTTTATACACTATTTAATAGAAGCTGCCTTAGGACCAGATTCAAAGCCCATTGAAGTCAATAGGAAGTCTTTAGGTCATCTTATCCAGCAATGCACTTTAGTCAGATTGGTTCTTCCATTCTGGCCATGTGAAACCATTTGGCCAGAACAATGTATTGTGCATCCCTGTCCTTTTCTGGAAATGATTGTAAATACTTATAATCTGGTCAGCATTTTAAAAGATGACTAGTAATTTTGGGTGCCTTAAGGATTGGGTGCCCAACTTGAGACACCTTAAAGGGGCCTGATTTTAAGAAGGTGCTGAACACCTTCCTTCTGAAAACTGACACCCTCCCTTTAAGGTATCTGAAGCTGAATATCCACAACCACTAGTCATATTTTTGAAAACTTGGCCACCATCAGACTGTGTATAGATGTCCCCCTCCCTCCTCCATCTTAATGCAAACACAAAAGGGAGACAGATTTCAGAGTAGCAGCCGTGTTAGTCTATATCCGCAAAAAGAAAAGGAGGACTTGTGGCACCTTAGAGACTAACCAATTTATTTGAGCATAAGCTTTCAGCTCACTTCATCGGATGCAATGAAGTGAGCTGTAGCTCATGAAAGCTTATGCTCAAATAAATTTGTTAGTCTCTAAGATGCCACAAGTACTCCTTTTCTTTTTACAAAAGGGAGAGTAACTGGTTCCGCTTCACTGCTTTCTGATTTCTTCAGCTGTCACTGGAACTTTAAGGGCTAGATTTGAATGCCTTTACTCCACAAATAGCCCCACTGGCTTCAATGGGACTGCTCATGAAATAAGGTACTACTCTGTTTAAGGCTATCTCAAACAGGGCTTAAAGGGTTTAGTCCAGAGATACACCATCCTTTACAAATAGATCTGTAATGCCACAATTATTTCCAGTTGAGAGAAAGGGGCCAAGGGAGTAATTAAAACTAAAATTCCCCCATGTTGGATGGTGATGGGACCATTCATACACAGTTTGTCTTCAAAACAGAAACCTATTAGATGATGGGACAGTCTCCCCAGACAAGCCTCAGAGCTTTAGCTAGTTAAAACTAGACTGGATAAAGCACCTGGAAATATGCAGTAGTGAACCATCCTACACTGGCAGAGGGATGGACCAGATGTCCTAATAGGCTTTTTCCATCTCTAATTTCTGTGAGTCTATTAATCCTCACAAAGAGGAAGAGATTGCACTGACTTTCCAGTGTGTAATGAGCATAATTTGCCTTGAAATGTAATCATAAAAATCTCTGTGAATATAAGTCCCAAAGGCACTCCACACATTTTGGTGGACATCTTCCAAGCATCTTCCAAATTTGCTTAGTCTTCGCTGTGCAGACAGATAAACTTCAGTTACCCTGTAATTTTTATCATGGGATAAAAATATGTTCAAAAGACGAGAGCTTTGCTTTGTAGTAGTCCAATATTTATTTAGTTTGATATCATCCAAGGTTATATTCTGCAATGCATTTACTCATGTTGGGTAGTACATTTAGTCCATGAATAATTCCAGTGAAGTCACCACCCTAGCCACATTCAGAACTAAATGAGAAACCCATTTGACTTAGCTGTCCTGTAAAAACCCTGTCCAACATATCAACATCCTCACACTTGTATAGATATTTAAAAAAATCCCAACAATAACTTGAAATTTATTCCTGCTGGCGAGAGAGAGAGAATTTGTATACTTTGAGGTATTTTTGTATTTAGTTCTCATTGCAAGTACTCAGACACCACAGTGATGGATGACCATATAAAAACAGAGATAGATATGCTGATTATTTATCTATCTACCCAATCTCTCTCTTGATGGCAGGTTTTGTCCTCTGCAGAGTGGGGCTGGTGTTCTGCCTCTGGAATTTGTGGATCTCAGAAAATCTGTGACAGTCACAACCAATTGCATGGAGATCCTGATTTTCCTCTCGCTTAGATTGCTTTTACACTGCCCCGTGTAACTCCACTGGCTTTAATGGAGTGAGTCCTGATTAAAAGTGAGACAGTCTCAATTCCAAGCATTCAGAATCATGAGTCAGCCCCCTTCCCCAGAATCATGAGACTGACCTAAAAACTTCACCAGATTTTTGATAAACACTACATTTTGGGTCCTTTTTGTTTGCCGTTTTTGAGCATTTAAGGATCACATTCCAAGCTTTCCGTTCCAGCCATCAGGGCTAAAAACTTACTTTGATTTCCAGTGAAAGCTCAGATTCTCACATGACTCCAGGAGGTGGGGTTTTGAAAAAACCCACGAAATATCACAAGGCTCATGATACAGTTGCTGGAGTTGGCAAATGAGAGGAGAATCACGCTGCCTATGTCTCACCACAGACCCTATAGACTCCCCTGGCTGCCTGACTCCTAGGCAGGGCTTGTGGAGCCAACAGGAATCCACACAGGCCTGATGGACGCAGAGAATGATGTCACTAATAGGAGCCATTTGCACAGCCACAGCCCTTCTCTTTCTGGTCTGCCCCCTCCCCCATAACTCAGTCTCTCTGGAAAAGATTCTGGGTGATCAAGGATAAAGTAAAGGCATTCAGGTGTGGTCACCTTTCCTGTGACTGCTGCAACACACATCTAGGCCCTCTACTCCCAGATCCACGCCTATTTAGGCCCCCCCTGAAAATGGAAGCTGAGGGAAGCATCAGACGCCACCGTGATAGCATGTGTTAGCACTTCAGAGTATTTATCCTCCTAGTAGATTGCACTGGTTGTGGCACTCTTGGTTTGGTGACTGGTGTTGCATGTGGTCTGTAAATCTAGGAGTATTTTAAGCAGCGAATGAAGTAGATTGTGTAACCTTAACTGCTGTGAGATTTGTATCAAAAGGAATTTCCCTGCAGGTACTCTATAGAAAATCACTGTTCAGAGAGTGAAGGCACAGATGCCATTTTACATTCGCTATATGGGAATAGCCACTTGCTCACCTTCCTCTTGGCTGGAGGCAACATTTAAGAAGCCCCTGGGTCTGAGCGATAGTGGGAAGGAGTAAAACAGCACAGAAAAAAATGAAAAGCAAACTGGAAAGATCACAATGTGAACTCTTCTGAAGGCCTGCTCTATCAGAGAGAAGAAATTGTTTGTCTTCTGTGTTGTAGCTGCCACTGCAAGATGAGAAAAAATGGTAGCAGAATTGTTATTTTTTTCAATACTGAAAAATGGGAGCAACATGCTGGACGTGAGATACCTAGGGCCAGATTCACTGATACTCTCCAGCTTCTGTATTACACTTCAGTGACAGAGCAGATGCCGGTGGGCATTTTGGAGGGTTTGCAGCCATGGCACAGTCTTCTCTGGTTGATGGCAAGTCATGCCTGACCAACCTGATTGCCTTCTATGATGAGATAACTGGCTCTGTGGATATGGGGAAAGCAGTGGACATGATATATCTTGACTTTAGCAAAGCTTTTGATATGGGGTCCCACAGTATTCTTGCTAGCAAGTTAAAAAAGTACGGATTGGATGAATGAACTATAAGGTGGATAGAAAGCTGGCTAGATCATCGGGCTCAATGGGTAGTGATCAATGGCTTGATGTCTAGTTGGCAGTTGGTATCAAGTGGAGTGCCCCAGAGTCTATCTTGGGGTCGGTTTTGTTCAACATCTTCATTTATGATCTGGATGATGGGATAGATTGCACCCTCAGCAAGTTTGCAGATTACACTAAACTTGAGAGAGAGGTAAATATGCTGGAGGGTATGGATAGGGTCCAAAGTGACCTAGACAAATTGGAGGATTGGGCCAAAAAAAATCTGATGAGGTTCAACAAGGACAAGTGCAGAGTCCTGCACTTAGGATGGAAGAATCCTATGCATTCCTTCAGACTGGGGAACACTGACTAGTGACTAAGTGGCAGTTCTGCAGAAAAGGACCTGGGGATTACAGTGGACAAGAAGCTGGATATGAGTCAGCAGTGTGCCCTTGTTGCCAAGAAGGCTAATGGCATATTGGGCTGCATTAGTAGGAGCATTGCCAGCAGATTGAGGGAAGTGATTGCTCCCCTCTATTCGGCACTGGTGATGCCACATCTGGAGTATTGCATCCAGTTTTGATCCCCCCACTACAGAAGGGATGTGGACAAATTGGAGCGAGTCCAGCGGAGGGCAACAAAAATTATTAGGGGGCTGAGGCACATGACTTATGAGGAGAGGCTGACAGAACTGGGGTTATTTAGTCTGCAGAAGAGAAGAGTGAGGGGGGATTTGATAGCAGCCTTCAAATACCTGAAGGGGAGTTCCAAAGAGGATGACTCTAGACTGTTCTCAGTGGTTGCAGATTACAGAACAAGGAGAAATGGTCTCCAGTTGCAGTGGAGGAGATCTAGGTTAGATATTAGGAAAAACTATTTCACTAGGAGGGTGGTGAAGCACTGGAAAAGGGTTACCTAGGGAGGTGGTGGAATCTCTATCCTTAGAGGTTTTTTTAAGGCCTGTCTTGACAAAGCCCTGGCTGGGAAGATTTAGTTGGTGTTGGTCCTGCTTTGAGCTGGGGGTTGGACTCGATGACCTTCTGAGGTCTCTTCCAACCCGAATCGTCTAAGATTCTATGATTCTATGGTACATACTCACAATTAGTTAATTCAGAGTTAGGAATGCTCTTGGATTTCTTGCTGACACTAAGCTCACAGATAGCAGCATCCATGCTTTCTACTATCTCTGTTTGGCTAGGAGATTCCAGCCCATCCTGGCAGAGGATGACCTGGCGTCAGTTATTCGGGTCTTTGTCAGCTCACATCTGGACTAAAGCAACACAATATACCTGGGCATGAGCCCCACAGTGCACAGGAAACTCCAACTAGTACAGAATGCTGCAGCATGTCACCTCAGCAACACAGGTACTGTGAGCACATCACACCTGTCCTCAGTTCTCTATGCTGGTTCCTGCAGAATATTGCATCAAGTTCAGGATCTCAGTGCTTATCTTCAGGGGATTCAATGGCATGGGTCCAGGGTATCTAAAAGATCACCCAATGCCCCAGGATGAGGATTGTGGTTGACAGCTGTGCTCCTCTGGCACAATGGAACTTTCTACAATAAGGGGAAAGCTTGTCTGTGTGGGAGATGGAGCTTTCTGGGCGGCTGATCCAAGGCTGTGGAGTGAACTCCTAGAGGAACGAAGGACCATCACAAACCTCACCATGTTCCGCTCCAAGTGTAAAGCACAGTTCTTGGACCTTGCCTTCTCTAACACAAACACAAAGCAGAGTAGTAATAATCATAGCCAAAACCCTACCAAAACAAGATACTTCACTGCACACACTTTTCCACTGGGGAGAAGGTGAGAGAACAAACCCATGACACATGTTAGTCATGTCGCTTAGCTCACTGCTGGAAGGCACTCAGATACTAGTGATAAGGGCAGTATAAGAACCGAAATAGAATAGACTAGCACAGGGACACACAGCAACTCTCAATTTGGCCTAACTGGCTCACTAAACCAAGTTTGCAACAGTTTTGCATTACCTGACTGTCATGGTGCATGTAGGTGAGTCTGGCTCTGCATATAGACTCCAATGGAAGTTTTGCCTGAGTAAGTAAGGACTGAATAATATATGAGTAAGGACTTTAAGATTTGGCCCTCTTAAGCCTGATTCATTGATACACTTTGGCTGCTTTGTATGCTGTACTAGGCACAGGTGCTTTTGAGTTACTGGAAGAGTATAAAGCCGCCACAGATATTTAAATAAAGCAGGTCTTACTCTGCACCAGTTTGCTCCGTGTGTAGTAATTTATACCTGTGCAAATTGAGTGTAAGATGCTACCAGCTCAGAATCCTCCTTTCGCTTATACCAGTGTAAATATTCTTTGCACTGTCTTGACACAGAGACTGCACACAGGGCCAAGTCAGTGGAGAATTGGGCATATAGGCTTCAGGGGAGTTAAAACAAAGGCTTAGAAGGTCTCTAGAGCGACCCACACAGCCCTGTCTCTTTTTATACTGCTGTTCTTGGGGGGGGGGGGGGGGGCTGGCTAATGGAGCTCTATAGCCAAGGCAGCCTAGAGTAAGAATGCAAAAAAAAGCCCTTTGCCACAATCTCTCAAAACAAGAACCAGGGCTTGTTTAAAAATATATATATATATGCATTTATACGTTGAAAACAACACTGTTGACTGACTACAAAGAGACCTCTCAGCTTGGGCTGATTCATTTGCATGTATAGCACATGGCGCTTGTTGCAGCTGCTCTCTCATCCTATGAATCAATTTAGCACTCCCTTCCTATCATGACTCACATGATAAATTATACTTTCATCTAAATCTTGTGCATTATTCCTACTACAATAGCTGGGTAATTTCCTCATTTCTTTATCTCCCTGGGATCCTCTTTATCAGCTACATTGTTACATATTAAATAAGTTGTTTGGTTTACCCGGTAAATCCTTTATGCTCAGGATGAAAATAAGAATCCCAGAGGAAAATAAGAATCTCCCCCTTCAGGAAACACAGTACATATTCTAAGATACAACTTTAGCGGAAGGAATGAAACCATTCGGGGGTTGGACTAGATGACCTTCTGGGGTCCCTTCCAACCCTGATATTCTATGATTCATGATGATAAGATGAAGTATCCCATTCAGATTGGGTCAAATCCTGAAGTCCCTATTCAGACTTCTCTCATCAATCTTTACTCAGGCCAAAGTTGCAGTTGAAGACACTTTGCTTTGATTTCATAGAATTATAGAATATCAGGGTTGGAAGGGACCTCAGGTCATCTAGTCCAACCCCCTGCTCAAAGCAAGACCAATCCCCAATTTTTGCCCCAGATCCCTAAATGGCCCCCTCAAGGATTGAACTCACAACCCTGGGTTTAGCAAGCCAATGCTCAAACCACTGAGCTATCCCTCCCACCCCTGGGCTATCCCTCCCTCAGTTAAAGTTTTGCCTGAATAAGGGCTGAGTAGACACTTCAGGATTTGGCTGTAGTGAGCAATGGCACACTAACTGCAGAGATGGAAGCCTTCCAATAGTACAGCATTTGCCTATCATACCATGAACCTCTCCAAACAACAGTAACTCAGCTGTGTGCTGATAGCTGATGGCCTGATTCCTTTTCACAGCCCCCATCTGAAAGGACGGATTCATCCAAACTTACTCAAATGTCATATTTGATAAACATCTGGAGTCCAGTGAATCATTAATTACTTGAATTAAAACAAAGGAAGCCATTGCGGTCTCAGTCCAGTTACCAATGGGCACATCGCCAAACCCCTGCACTGTTACTGGTGGCGACTGGCAAACCTGTTGGCAGCCTTATCTGAGAGGCTAACTGCTGTAGGGCTGTGGAAGATGAACTGTCGTCTTCTGTTTAGAGGTGGTTCCCTAATGTGCAGGCCCAGGCACATTAGTAGAGCTGTAGGGGGAAGCTTACACTCATGTTGGTCCTGTCTTTGGGGTGAATGGATGATTGTAGTCTTCAGTCTGTAGCACCTTTTGCAAGCACTAGGTCACGTAATTGTCCTGAAAAATCCCAAAAGCAAATAAGAAGTCATCATGGGCTGGATTGTGACTATTCTTTATATGGCAGGACAGTGCAGGGAGGGAGTGAGGAGCTTCCCTCTAACCTATTGTGAGGCTGCACAAGGGCCTGTGAGAATTGCAGCCCCTGCATGAAGGGAAGTACCATGAAGGGGCTACCACTAAGATGCTCTTCCTGGCAAGCAACTTGGCCACAAGAGGGCAGGGAGGGGGAGGGAGTAGGCCACATGTGTCTGGGAGAGTTATGCTGCCCCTTGGAAAGGGATGTTGTAGTCTAGGTTGTTCCCAGTGCAACAGACAGGTTCTGAGAGTCAGAATGGCCCCTGATGGTCCTTGTTAGGGAGTGAGGCTTAGCACTGCTCCTAACTATAGGCTCTGGCTAAACTGCAACAAACTAGCACTATATAAAGTGTATATTTGAAAGAGCAGGTTGAGAATTTTCTGCCAAAATATTTTTTCAACAAAAAATGTGGCTTCTGCAAAATCAAATTTTTTTTGGTGGGAAAATGTTGATTATGCCAACCATTTTTGATTTTCCATCAGGAAAATTACAATGGAGCATTTTACTTTGGATCAGGTTGACATGAATCTGTGTCCATCAGTGCATCATGGGAGTACCATGACTGCACTGTGTCACACGAGAGGTAGTTGGACCGAGAAGCCCAACCAACAGCAGAGAATGGGGAATGAGGCGTTTGTGCTTACAACCCCCAGCAGGCACTGCAGGGACTCAGCAGATGCAGCATAATGTTGAACCACGCCAAAATGCAACTGGAATTTCAAAATGTTTCACATTGACTGAAAATCTAGAAATGAAACAGTTCCAAATTGAAAAATTTCTGAAATTTTCATTGTGTGAAAAGTTTTGCTATTTCAACTTTTCATCCTGAAGTGAGACGAAAACAAAGTTGAAATATCAGAAAGTCCCACGAGATGGTAATTCTGGTTTCTGATCACCTCTAATATTTAACAACCTCATATATGTACCCTACTGTAACATACTGCACTCATGCATACTTTTCATTGTCACGTATCATTTGCTGTATTTTCTTTTGTTGACACTTGTATTGAATCAAACAATTAAAATGTTTGAAAATTAAACAAACAAAAAGAAATAAATAGGTACTGTCTTGTTATTTACATCTTGGATCACTGGCTAATATTATATAAGACTTTACTATTAAAGGATGGAATTTGCTGTTATGATAGCACCTGAAATTGACAAGAAAAGATCAATCTGTTCACACCTGTATCACCACATGGGAAATAGATCCTCTCAGTGTGAGCAATTCATATGATCTCAGAGTAATTTATTGCCCTTACAACATTAATCCTATCACTGTCGAACAAGGACACATTTTTGCTCTTGGTGCTTTTTCATACAGCACTGAATATTTTTTGATTTTTAACCAAGTTTAAGAGAGAAATGTTGACTTATATCAGCACTATATCATTGAGGCTTTTCCCCAGTACTTGGAATGCAAGTTATATTTGGGTTTTAAGAGAAACAACATAAAACTGATTGAAGGACACCAGGGTGAAAGTTAGAAATAATGGGCCTGACTCTCTTTTCACTTACATAAATTCTACACTCAAGTTACTCCACTGACCTCAATGGCCTTGTCACCACTGTGAGAGGCGACTCAAGCCTGTTATGCCTAATGCCTCCATGTAAACAGGACTGTCCTCTGTTTGCTCCTCTTCTCTCTTTCTCTAGGTGATCTCATCCACCCCGTTCAACTATCTTCTTTACGGGAATGACTCACAGACTGACTTTCCTCTCTGTACCCATCTCCTTCCATCTACTTCTCCATTTTGGCCTATCTTCTTTGATGTCTCCTTCTGGATTGCTCACTGCCAACTTAAAGTTAGCATGACCGAAGCTGAATTGCTTGCCTTTACTCCCAAACCCCCTTCACCCCCATTTTTCTCAGTCACTGTGTACAGAGTCTTAATCCTGCCTGTCACGCAGATCAGTAGCTTGGATGTTATCTGTGACACTGACTTCTCTCTAGCTCCACACATCCAAATCTTGCCACTAAATTCATTTTCCTGGCCTGCCATTCTGATCACATCATCCACCTCAAACACCTCATTGTATCAGATGCTAGCTTCTTGCTCCTTATAGTAGAGCCTTCACAGCTTAGCTTCTCTTGGCTTGTGTTTTATGTTGCTCCCTGGCTCCTCTGCTGTGTCAAAGATGCCAGCTCTACAGGCTCATTTGTCCATTTCTTTCACAAAAAGCTTTGTTCTTTCTTCCATGCTGCCCGTTATGCATGGAATGCCTTCTCTGGACTAGTCCATAAAATCACTACCCTGTCGTTCAAATCCCACTGTGATGGGTTGGATCACAGAACCCCCACTTGGGGCTGCCAACTGATGTGCCAACGCTACTTCTGCCCCTGCTTTCCCTACCAGCCTGGGACTCCAGCATCCTGTCTTGTTGAGCCAGACACACCAGTCTGCTCCAACACAGACCTAGGGTCTGAACCACATGCCCCAAAGCTGCAGGCTTAAACTGAAAGCAGTTTAAGAGGAGTTCCTGTCTTTAACGCTCAGATGCCAGACTCCCAATGGGGCCCAAACCCCAAATCCATTTTACCTTGTATAAAGCTTATACAGGGTAAACTCATACATTGTTCGCCCTCTATAACACTGATAGAGAGATATACACAGCTGTTTGCTCGCCCCCCCTCCCCAGGTATTAATACATACTCTGAGTTAATTAATAAGTAAAAAGTGATTTAATTAAATACAGAAAGTAGGATTTAAGTGGGTCCAAGTAATAGCAGACAGAACAAAGTGAATTACCAAGCAAAATAAAATAGAACAGGCAAGTCTATATCTAAGAAAATTGAATACAGATAAAAATCTCACCCTTAGAGGAATTCCAGTAAGCTTCCTTTTATAGACTAGTCTCCTTCTAGTCTGGGTCCAGCAATCACTCACAGCCCCTGCAGTTACTGTCCTTTGTTTTGGTTTCTTTCAGGTATCCTTCGGGGTGGAGAAGACTATCTCTTTAGCCAGCCAAAGACAAAACGGAGGGGTCTCCCTGGGGTTTAAATAGACTTTCTCTGTGGGGGTGGATACCCTTCACTCCCCCTGTGTAGAATCCCAGCTACAATATGGAGTTTTGGAGTCACATGGGCCAGTCACATGTCCATGCATGAATCAGAACTACAAGTAGCAGCTATGGTTCACGTGCTACCTTGAACATCCTCAAGTAGACTTCTTATGTGGATTGGAGCCTTCCAAGATCCATTGTTTGTTAAGTGCTTCTTGTTTGGGCACTTAATTTGCACATTCCTTTCTCAAGAAACTGACCAAATGCTTTATGAAGGTTACTTAAAAATCAAGCACGTACACAGCCAACATTCATAACTTCGAATACAAAAATGATACATGCATACATTATATATAGGATTAATAGATTCAGTAGATCATAACCTTTACAGAGATATGTTACATGGCATATGTAGCATAAAACATATTCCAGTCATGTCATATATACATTCATAAGCATATTCCATAAAGCCTTATGGGGTGCACAGTCACACCCTCCTCAAGACCAACTTCTCCTGTGAAGCCTATGGTGCAAAATCCTCATGATCCCTAAGCCTGGCCCATGGTGTCTGGGAAAGAAGAGAAAGAGGGTATTATCACCATCTTCAACTTGTGGGAGGAACCCAGATTCTGTGGCCACTGAAGTAGCTGGACAGGTAGATAGAAGCTGATAATGGCAAAGCAGACAACCAGTAGGGACTCCTGAGTTTTTATTTATTTGTTCATTTATATCTTACAATTTTTTAAAAATGGCTCAAATCCATCTAGCTAGTTTGTGTAGCCACATTTCCTATCACTGTTACCCTCACTCTCATTACTTTCTGCATATTGCACCCACTTATTGCATCTTGTCTTAAATGAGAATATAAACTCTTCAGTGCAGGGGTGTCCCTTACTATATGTTTGTACAGTGCCTAGAACAATGGAGTCTCTAGCTGGGACTTTTGGGTGCTACTATAATTCTCCTACCCCCCTTAGTATTGTAGCGAGTATTGAACAAATGTCAAGCCTGCCCAAGATTCCACCTCTGTGATAATATCTCCTTGATTTATCTTGGAATGGGACAATGGTTTCACAATGGCCTGGAGTCTGTTTTTTCAAATGCTCTCCTCTTTGCTGGAGTAATTGTCCATAATGGCCTAGTTCAATTTTGGTTAACCTGCTTTCCAAGGGAGGGGGCACTCTGAAACGTGATATTGTCAAAAAGTATTGACATTACAACATTTATTAATACTATTTACAAAGCAGCACTCAGACAGCATAGAGAAGAAGAATTACAACTAGAATATACAGAAATCCCTGTACTAGATACTGTTGAATTGGTTTGTTCATGCAATTGGAAAGCTTTGTTACAGGAAAGATAAGAACATTCACTAAAACTTACAACACCCATTTGTAGAAACAATGGGCTGCCTTCTCTCTGAGGAGATGATATATCTATTCAGCTAGGGTATTTACTTACACCCGGGTGACTTCACTGAAGTCAGGGAGTTTGCACAGAATTTGGCTCTTAGTGTGGAAGACCAAGACAAACCATAAAACTCTGCCTCTGTTGGTCTCAAATCCATTTATCATCTCAGGCCCCTCACCCTCCTTTTCTTTGGAGGGCTAAGAAAGATAGGCCACACCTTTGCCCACCCATCCTGACCGGTTCACTTAAAAACAGTTTACCAGTTGTTCAGGTGATATGTTCTTGAGATGATGCCACTTAATTTCATGAATAGATTGTTTCTAAACCTCTACTCCTTTGTGAGTGTTAGTAGTCACCCTGTGCCCCATTACAGTAGCTTGCAATAATACTATACATGGACACTTTAAGACCTGGTTTATATTGATCTCCACCTCCCTGGCTCAAAGCCATTGAATACGTGTTGCTGAAACTTATTTACACCCTTTGAACCCAAATGGCTCATGCAGAAGCCCATTTTTTCTCTGGCGATCCTGGCGGATGAAGTGGTCTCATTATCACTGCTGCAATTTACAGCTTCCCTGAGGCTGCTCTAGTTTGTACCGGGGTCAATTTGATGCCCAGAAGCCCTTAGGATTGGGAGACAGAAAGACTGGGTAAAGCCACCTGTCCTTTTTCTCCCCTGGTTTGTCAAACACTGCTCCTACACACTTGGGGATCTAGCCCTGCGTATACAAGGTAGGGAGAACTGGATGGCCTTATGGATCGGTAAAGAGATACTAGAGTTGAAAGGGTTTGTATCAGGATTAAGAACCATGTGGGAAGCTAGGTATTTGACAGCCCACACTGTACCTCTTCTTTGGATACAGAGATCCTGAGTCTTCAGGGTCATCAGAATGATATTGTTTCATCAGCCCTATTAATAAATAAAACAAACAAGCACCCTTTAAAAGCACACTCTAAGACAATGCCACATATAAGAGTCACTTAATTCTTACAATAAAACCATCCAGAGCTAAAGGAATTTATCTGTCTAGGCATGTATGTATCTAGGCATCTATCTCATTTTGGGGTAAAGAAGATAACTCACTGTTTTTAAAATGCTTTGAACACACTGTGCCATATCTTCAGCTACAGTGGAGGCGGGTGCAGCACTGCTCAGAAGTGCATGGCTCGGATGGGTGCAAACCATCAAAGGGGCATATGTGGCCTTTCTAGTCCCCCAATCCTGAGCCTGTTCTGAGCCAGGCAGGTGCCTCAGTGTAATGTACAGCAGCCTGAAGGCCAATCTAAATTTATCCCAACCGCCAATGGGGCCAATGGCAGAAGCCACAACTCTGAGTGTATATTCCAAACACTAGGGCAGGCTATGCCAGGTTTAGGGCCTTAATACCCTGGAGGAGCAGTTTAAAGAGGACACTCCTTGCCAAAGGATCTGGGCTGTAAAAGCACTAATGAGATTAAATCCCCTATCAGCTATAAATGATGAGTACGCAGAAGCACAGTAGCATAGAGGTCAGCAGTAGAAATCCACCCACAGCCACATGCATCTGTTTGCGCAGGGTTTTCTGAGCAGTATTTAGATGCACCATCACTTTCATTCATCCTGCCCAAAGGAAATTATGGGTGGCCGTTCATTCTGAAGTGAGGCGAGTCAGGGGCATTGTTCAGCCTTACATGTGAGCAGTCCAGAAAAAGCATATCTGCAACTATTGATTTAAATGAATGTGTGATCTGCATTTCTTTGATTTAATGAAATGATTAAATGTCTTTGTACTCTGTTCTCTTTCACGGAAATGAAACAATATATTTTCACCTAATCCTTTGTCCTTTAATAGTATATTTTTAATACGGTGGATTTTTAACAAATGGAAACAGAGATAAACTTCCCTTTGATTCCACAGCACAGACAATAAGAGAAAGATAGAATTAAAAACCAGAGTTAAAAGACCCAGGTGAATTAAATAAAAACAGGGATTAAATCAGTTGAATCAAATTACCTTTTGGTTTTGAAACAGCAGCATGAACAAATGAATCAAAGGGTTTGGCTTCTGTTTCTTATGAACACTCATTTGTGTTTATCAAACATAATAAGAACTTTGGACTTCCTTATATTGCACTTTCATCCATGGAGCACAAAGAGCTTAGCTACTCCCCCTCCCCCCCGATCTAGGTAAGTATTATCTCCATTTTAGTGATGATTAAATGTAAGAAATCCAGGAATCACGGATTTAAGACACTCTATAAGCACCAGTCCCAGATTCATGGGGTAATCGATGCTGATGATAGGGCAGATCACTGGGTGTGTACTAATAATTATTTTTAGTATTTTGGTACATTTTGGTTCAGTACTAACACAGGTAACTCTGCCATCATATTAACTAGCTCTTTGGTTCCAGCCAGTTTTCATGCATCACAAGCAACCTCCAAAGAAACAGGGTATATTTTTACCTGTTGTTAAAACCAGCAGCCAGCATTACATCAGCCCTTCAGATTAGGCATCCATTGGGCTCTGCAGTAGAGGGAAGGAGCGGGCAGTGAGGGAGACACAAGTCACCCAACCCCATTGTCCAAGAGCAGGCTTTGTGAATGAGAGCAAAATGAGTGATCAAAGGGAAGGAAGGTAGGAGGTAAGGGAGCAGAAGCTGCTAGAGGGGAGGCCCATAAATTGGGCTGCACTGAGCAGAAAGAAGGAGAAGCTGTAGGAGTCATGAGAAATCAGAGCATGAAAGACCGGCAAAGATCGAAAGGAGGATAGTTTTAACAACTGTTAAAGCAAGGGTCAGAGAAGAATCAAAGAACTTGCTGAGTTCACTTACTCAGAGAGAGTTCACACACAATGCTCACTTGGCTGGCAGGACGGCAAACGGCAGCAGTCCTAGCAGCTGAAGAACAATGCTTGGGCTCCAGACACAAGATTATATATCAATGAAGAATGCAGTTAATTCGGGACAGCGAAACAGGTTCATCTATTTTTTGATTCAATGCTTTCCTCCATTTTTCATTTCAAATGTTCTAGTTGCTTTTAGAACTTGCTGTAAACATTTAGAACTTGCTGTAAAAGTTTGACAGTTCCCTCCCCACTTCCAAGCCCCCACTGCTCTAGGGCTCCCACTCCTACATTGCATCTCAACTGAAAGGAGATATTTCAAGAGATCTGTTACTCACTACTTCCAGTAGCAGTTATTGCCAAACAGTTATATGCTCATAGGGTGGGGGGAGGGGAGAGTACTTCAGAGCAGGAAAGTGGAGCTATTGTCATCAGTAAATCAACATTGACCAATTCCTACCATCCCATGGCATCTAAGCAACTACACTAGTCCCTTATATTAAGAATAGGAAAAAAGTCTGGCATCTGAGATATTGTGCTGTGACAAATGTTGACTTGTCAATGGCAACCACTCTTCTTTGCAGCCTTCTTCTCCCTACAGTATCCACTGTTGCTAATGCTGAAGGAGCTGTACCAGGAGAGATTTAAATTTATGGGTCCCTGTTTCCTAGCAAAGTTGTGGATTATATTGCCTTTAATCCAAGACTCAAAGAGCTTTACCAACCATAAATACCTAAGCTGCCCAATGACCCTATGTGCTATTCCCAGCTATATCCATCTCACTTGCTCCAACCAACGTCCTGCCATTATCCCATACAGGATCATGTTTCTTGATTATACAAGGGGCCAGTGTCCAAGTCTGGCTACTGCAGGGTATAGTAGGACTTGAGCCAGACTCTCTTCTGGCATAGTTTGGTGTTTAGTGCATTAGTGTGCTTCAGTCCTGTTGTGTCTTGCTGAACCTGGCTAGTAACCTTTGTTGTGAAAACTATAAATGTTTGCAGGCTTCACTGCCTAAAGATAACTGACCTGCCTTTGGGACGTTCTGTAGTGTTTCCCTCTGAGCCTCCTCATGGTAAGTAGTATGGGCACTATCTGCTCTGGTTGGAATAGTATAGAGTATATGGTCTTTATCCTCTGCTATAAAATGACTCTGATTCCAACTCTGTGAATTGTGCCTAGGGCAAATCACTGAACCTCTCTGCACACTGCTTTCCCCACTCTTAAAATGAGGGTAAAAATACAAAAAGCCTCTGTTACTTGCTGTGGAGTGGGGACTCTTGGGAGGTTACTTAGAGTCAGCACACACACCATCAGAGGCTGGTGACATGTGAAAGTTGATTGGTGAAATTAAGGGTAACACGCATGTAAAGGTGCATTTGGCACAAAAGGCAAAGATCTCCATGTATCTGTACCTGTGATTATCTGCAGATTTCAGGTGTTCCCCTCATCCATTCCCAGGCCTCTGCAATACCTGTATTGTATTGAATTATTATACACACTTTAAAGATGGGGAAACTGAGGCACAAATCGGTTAAATAAGTTCCCCTTAGGGCACAAAATAACTCAGTAACTGAGGCACAAACAGAACTGAGGAGTCCTGGCTGTCAGTTCCTTGTTGTAGCCTTTGGATAGCATTTGCTGTCATGCTACACTTGTTGAGCCCTGCACCCAGCAGTCTTCCATACCCCCCATTGTTAACAGCTGGCTTTATTTCATCAGCTGGAATGAACTGAGCCCTAACATTTTGTAGCTGAAGATTCCCAAAATTCATTTCTGTTTCAAAAGGTAGCCCATTTTACTGGCTCAGGTGGGTCCTCTCATTAGTAATTACCCAGCATGTCATAATTGAAAACTCAAATTATATTCTCTTCCTCGTAATATCTCCTGGCGCTACATCAAAGCCAACAGAGGCTTTCATCACTCAATAAGAGGCCAATTGAAGTTTATACCTGGCTTTAATGGGAGCACAATGAGACCTGTTTTGGGGGCAGAGTCAAAGCCTCCATAGGATTTGGCATCTAATGCTGAACTTTTCCACCATCTGCTAACCTTAATTGATTTGCACACAAGACAACAGATTGCCTGGGATGTGTTGAGATGCTGTATTGACAGTTGCTGCCAGTTTTCTGGCCATTGCACTAGAAATGTCTCTTCTTGTTTGCACGTCTTTCATCATTAAAGACCCAAGCTACAGTGAGAAAAGCCAGCCAAGTTCAAGCTGTGATCTCTTTTGCCAGTCTAGTGCCCAGCAATTTTATTAATTATAGCTCTCTTGGCTAGGGGCAAAAAAAGACATCATAAAGGAAGTAAAACTGAACAGCAGAAGGGA
Organism: Lepidochelys kempii; assembly: GCF_965140285.1. Lineage (NCBI taxonomy): Eukaryota > Metazoa > Chordata > Testudines > Cheloniidae > Lepidochelys > Lepidochelys kempii. The sequence goes on from NC_136382.1 coordinate 161,600,251, forward strand.
ATAATTCTACAGCATTTTTGTTTTAGTTCAATGCCATACAACTCCCTTATTCTGTAGTAGCATCTTATTGGACACTATTTAGCTACTGTGGGCAATGTCTAGTTAGAGAAGGATGTCAAGGCACTTTAAATGATGTTTAATTGCATTTCTCATGGGAAATAGAACCCATACGATAAATGTAGATAACTGTATGGACAGAAGCAGATTTGGACACGCAGTGGCACTGTTGGATGGCATAGCTCTCTGGCATTCTTCATCAACCATGCTTGGAGAACTTCATTTCCCAGAATAGCAGGCGCTCTGCCTCCTTTCTCTTTTCCCTTGCAGCCGTAACCCATTATCCTCAATTTTATTCAGCTGTCTGAGTTAAGAAAATATACAGGGCCAGATCCTCAGCTTGTGTAAATCCATTGAAACCTCTGGTACTATGTGAGGCTATGGACCAGCATCCTGACCATGCACAATTCTCATCTTCGCGGAGATGTCAGCACCTTCTTCACTAGAAGGTCTTTTAAATGGTGATAGAAGAGCCTAAAAGGTTTGGAGATTTAGTTTGGAAACCTTTATCTGAACCTTTTTGGGCTGGAACTCTGCTAGGGACAGGTGTCTTGCAAGTTTCTAGTAGGTTTCAGCCAAATTGGAAACATCACAAGGATATAGGTTTTCTTAGTGTTTTAATACTTTCATTCCCAGTCACAGCCAAAACCAGGAAGGACAGAAGGAAATAACAAAACAAACATACAAACATACTGACCAGATCTTAAATAAGATACTACTTTTGTCTTAGTTTTGGGTAAAGCATAATGGGAAAGCGTAAAAGAGATTTGTATGTACAATGTGAATGATATATAATGCTGATATGGCTCTGTCCGTCCACAGATCTAAAAGCTTTTTATGAAGTCTAAACACTATCATCTCCATTTTACAGTTGAAGAAACTGAGGCAGAAAGAATCATGCCAAAGGGTTACACAATTTATCAGTGACAGAGCTGGATATTGAGCCCAGGCCTACAAACCATATGTCTGCCATTCTATGTACTGGGCCAGATTCCTCCCTGAAGTTTAAAGATGAATTCGTGGCCCCATTGACTTCAGTGGAGCCAAGATTTCACTCTAAATGCTTATACAGACCTTATTTAAACTACCTAAATCTCTTGGGCTGGTCTTTTTCAATGGTCTCTGTGGTCCTCCATTACACAGAATATCAGCACACTAAAAAAATCATACATATTTTAAATATATTTGCCTTCATTTTGTAGCTTGATTTTTTTTTTTAATTCTGGAAAACATAAAACAAAAATGTGGCAGGGAAATTAAGGAAAGCTTCCATTGCTTTATTCTGTAGATCAAATGGCACATTACAGCAAATATGAATGCCAGCAAAACAAATTCATCATCATAGCTGGGTGCAAATAAGTTTCTATTTACAATAGCTCTAAAGATCAGAGCAGGCTGTATTGCTTAGCCCATGCTCTGCTCACTTATTCTCCAAGGATTATGACTGAAAGTAACAAAAGAGTCAGGGATCTGGAAACAACCACCTACTCATTTGTCTATTTAATACAGTAATAAGTTTGCATTAGGCATCCATTCAAAAGCCACTTCTTCTATTAAAATTGAATGGGTCACAGCAGGGCATTGAGAAATAGATTTCTTCAATAGCATTCAGAGGCAGGCTGCAAATGTGCATTGACTATTTCCAGTTGCTTTATAAACAAATGGGATTTTTACCTCATGTATTATTGAGGAGCAAAAATACAAACTAGAAAATACTCTTAGAATATGTATAAACATCACGAGCTGTGTTTTTTCACTAAATAATAATACATGCTATAAGACTGTAAGACATTTTGTACTCTCAGCTAGAGAAGGTGACAGTGCCAGGTGAGCTATGAAAAAGTAAACATAACTGTTTAATCAATAACAAGAAATCTAATTATAATAATAATAATAATAATAAAAAATAATATATTGGGTCTCTATAGCACAGAGAGGTGAATGAGCTTTCCAAGATCACACAGGGTCTAAGTCCAGCACGCTGACTTCTGTTGAGATGTATCTTCCCCCAGAAGCAGTGTCACTGAATTCACTGGGACTAGCTGTGGAATGATGTGTTAGATAATTCAAGTCAGACTCTCAGTGAGCACAATTCTTGTCACTCTCAGCCCTGGGACTAGTTCCGATGACAGTTGCGACCTGGGTGGAGGTGTTTGGGTCGAAGAGTCAGTTTTAGGCTGAGGATTGAGATCTGGGGACAAGACCACTGTTTTGCAAGCTGTTCTTGTGAGATTTTTTCTCCATCTTAAGTCATTTTTGTGAATTTACAGCAGCATCTGAAACTGAACCAGAAAATGGGCCTTGACCCAGAACCCACATCAAGGAGACTGCAGAATGCTAAACTCCAGAAGTCCTCTGTTCACCCAGTCCTCTGTTAGAGTCTTCTGTTCACCCAGCCACCAAACTCTGATATATGAAGGGATCCAAATTTGAGGTTTCCATTTCCCCGCAGCACTGTTTATGATGGTCATAGCTTGAAAAGAACTATCCAAAGCCCTTGGGTCTGTGACACTGGGCTGGAATCTCATGAGAAGAGGCTTTCTCAGAGAAGTCCAGCAATTCTGCTTCTAGATAGAATCAGGAAATGGAGATACTTATGGCAAACACCTATGGAATTTAATAGAGATCCAGTCAAAAGGGATTGATACAAGTTGCTCTAAGGAGTTTATAAGCTATGAGCTCTTTGGAGTATGAACTGTGTCTTTATATGTGTTTATACAGTGGGAGCCCCCATACGGGGGTGAGTGTACTTTTAATGGGGTCCTTACTGTGACGGGTTGGATCACAGAAACCCTCTTGGGGCTGCCACCTGCTGTGCCAAGACTGCTTCTGCCCCTGCTTTCCCTGCCAGCTTGGGACTCCAGCACCCAGTCTTGCAGAGCCAGACACGCCAGTCTGCGCCAACACAGACCCAGGGTCTGAACCACATGCCCCAAAGCTGCAGACTTAACTGAAAGCAGTTTAAGAAAAGTTCCTGTCTTTGACACTCAGATGCCCAGCTCCCAATGGGGTCCAAACCCCAAATAAATCGGTTTTACCTTGTATAAAGCTTATACAGGGTAAACTCATAAATTGTTCACCCTCTATAACACTGATAGATATGCACAGCTGTTTTGCCTCCCCCCTGCCGGTATTAATACATACTCTGGGTTAATTAATAAGTAAAAAGTGATTTAATTAAATACAGAAAGTAGGATTTAAGTGGGTCCAAGTAATAGCAGACAGAACAAAGTGAATTACCAAGCAAAATAAAATAGAACATGCAAGTCTATGTCTAAGAAACTGAATACAGATAAAAACCTCATCCAGTAAGTTTCCTTTTACAGACTAGTCTCCTTCTAGTCTGGGACCAGCAATCACTCACATCCCCTGTAGTTACTGTCCTTTGTTCCAGTTTCTTTCAGGTATCCTTGGGGGTGGAGAGGGTCTCTCTTTAACCAGCTGAAGACAAAATGGAGGGGTCTCCCCGGGGTTTAAATAGACTTTCTCTTGTGGGTGGACACCCCTCCCTCCCCCGTGTAGAATCCCAGATACAGTATGGAGTTTTGGAGTCACATGGGCCTGTCACATGTCCCTGCATGACTCAGAACTACAGGTAGCAGCCATGGTTCACATGCTACCTTGAACATCCTCAAGTAGACTTCTTATGTGGATTGGAGCATTCCAAGCTCCATTGTTCGTTAAGTGCTTCTTGATTGGGCACTTAACTTTGCAAATTCCTTTCTAAAGAAGCTGACCAAATGCCTTACAAAGCTTACTTAGAAATCAAGCAAGTAAACAGCCAATATTCATAACTTCAAGTACAAAAAATGATACATGCATACAAATAGGAGGAATGTATTCAGTAGATCATAACCTTTGCAGAGATATGTTACATGGCATATGTAGCATAAAACATATTCCAGTCATGTCATATATACATTCATAAGCATGTTTCCATATAGCCTTATGAGGGAGCACTATCATACTTATCGTAATACAGTCATATTGACAATAATATATAATGTAATAGACATGTCCTTTCAATAGAGTTTTTAACTCAAGACATTGACTTCTAAGACAAGGATATAATTTTCTATTATATACACCAGGTGGTAAAAAAAAAAAAATCCAGAGAAATGATGTCATTCTCTGTTAAATACCCTACGAGCTTTCCATAAGGGGTGAGTAATAGAAAATGAGACTAATGAGGAAAAATAGGGATCCAGACACTTGCAAATTTAATAAAAATGGTTTAATTTTAGTTGGAAGGTTTAGGTGAGTTCTCATTCCCTAACTTTTCCCCTTCCTGCGAAAATTTACACTCAGTACTGAATTTGCCATTCTGCTGCTTTCTAATATATTAAACAACTAGTTAAGGGCCTGCCCTAAGATGTGTCTGTATGGCTCTAAAGAGTGACTTATTTTAAGGAACACACTCTAGGGTGTTTATGGGAAAAAGAAATGGTGTGACATCTGGTCCTTTGATATGTTGGAAAGGGTAGGCAAAAAATTAACTTTGGACAAAGCAAATCAACATAAAACCAAAAGCCTCCATACTTCTAAAAACCTCCATTTCAGAAGAATAGCAGGAAACTGGGGGCTGATTTTCAAATGGAAGCTGGGCACCTAACTGCCTTTTGAAAATCTCTTGCTGCTGTCCAGTTGAGGGTTATTGGTCAAAGCTGAAGCCATTGGTGGGGCTGGAACATGTCTTGTATGAAAAGCAGACGCTGCTAAAGTGGGACTTTGTATCAGCCCACAGTTGCAAATATTTATTTGGAAAATAAATTCTGTTTTCCATCAGAAAACTTTCCCAACCAGCTCTACTTGGCTCACGGGGTGGCTGCTTGGAAGCTGATGGAACAGATGGAAAGACCACATATACTCCTGCTTCAAAACCACAGCACCCGACAACATGAACTGCAAGGGACTCTCCACTACCTCTTAGCGACATAGGCCCTTGTGACATTCAGGAGAGCAATTCTGCTTCAATTCAGCAGAGGGCAGTAGTGCACATACACATTAGCCAGCTTTGGACAGTATCAAAGTGTTGCACTGTTATATATGGCAAAAGGATTGTTTCACATACCAGAGAAATGGAGCCACTAGTGGGTTGAAAATAGCAATGGCTAGTCCTCAAAAAGGCTTTGAATCAGTTTGGGATACCATAGAAAAGTAAACATTTGCTAACAGTTACTAGCCTATGGTGCATGAGATGCCACATTTTCCCTTTATACCCAGAGCAGGAAGTAATGCAATACCACACTTTACTTTGCAATACCAATATGTGGTAAGTTTTGGCAAATGTTCACTTTCAATAAGCACTAGACATGTTGTCATTGTTTGCACTAGTCCTTTTTTTTACAGCTTAGGCTGTTTTGATACCCTGACTCAGTCAGTCTCACATGCATAAACACACAGACACAGAAGTACACGTACATGGACATGTGCATGCCTGGATGCTCAGTATCTACATGCATAAATAGAAGTACACACACACGAAGAAAGCTCCTCATTGTACTCCTCTCTTCCACTTTCCAAACCCAGCTAATGTGTATTTTCTTCTCATTCAGCACCACATGCCTAGCGTGAGTAGACCTAGTAAAATCAGTCTGATGTCTGTTCTTTCTTCCAGGATCAGATTTCTCCTTTACACTGAGGAGAAAGAGCCTGCATGTTAAATCCCATGCTTCAGAGATTTGCTGCCTCCACAGCTGAAACTCTCACTCCAGCCAAAGGAACGGGGATTTAAACATCACAGCCCAGCAAAAGCAGCAGGCTGACTGAGTCACTGTACCACCTCAGCAGAAGTCCAGCTGGAGAATGCTGCTTTCTCTTTAAATCAGTTGCGCTGTCCATTTGTTCCATTACAAGGGGTTTAAGTAGAAAGCTGTGGGGAGAGCAACAATCCAAGGCAGATTATTTGACCTTACATGCCTGTTTTTCAACAGAAATTTCAAAACACTTCTTTTGGAAGCAGAATGAAAAGGATTGGAGAGGATTTAGTTATAATTATTTCATTTTTTGGCCAGTGCTATCGAACGCCATGATCCCTCAGCATGAATGTGTTGAAGGATTCTATCTCGCTGTGGTGACTAGATGATCACAAGATGCCAGGTGTCTGTCTATCACATGACAAACCTTGACTGTTCTTCCTTCCCTGAAAATTCATTAGGGCCAGATCCTACCTGGTCCTTACACAGGTGTCTGCCTGTGTCAGGGAAGGCAGCAAGCTACCTTTCCCCACTTGAAGGGCCCACATGAAGGCCAGGCAGGATTGGAGCTCATGGTAGCTCCACTGATGTCCTGGGACCTACATCTATTTACATCAGCTGAGGATCTGGCCCTTTACCATTACTTGAGCCCATCTCTGTTGACACAAGGGTGTGAGTTAAGGCTCCTGGGCATTGGGAATGTAACAGGAACAATACTGGCAATGACTTGGGGGTTAGGTAGGGGGCAGTTTGTTGTCTTGCCCTAGCAAGTCCTATCACTTGGTGGAATGGAGGCTGAGCTCTGCTTCTGACTTCCATACAGGATGGGGGCTCTGGAGAGCAGATGTGATGTTTGAGAGGTGGAACCCAATGATATTCATATTGGAGGTCCAGTACAGGCAGGGCGAGAGCTCCACCAGGCAGAGAGATGAAGTCTTGGGGTTGAAGATTGAAGCCTTCATTGTCATTTTCCCAAGACTTGATGGATTTCTCCCAAGTATTGGAGGGGTTTGTTGGACTGGGGAAAACATTCGAACCAATCTGCCAAACCTAAACTGACTCATTTTCCCATAATTGTTTGTATCATGCTTACAAATAAATTACCCAAGCAACTTGTGTTTAAATAGAGCCTACATCACTACCCGGATGAGTTTTTCTTACACACCTACTGAAGAGCCTTCTTGGAAGTTGTAGGCCACAGTTTGTGTTACATCATATCCCATCTTTTCCAAGTCATAGGCGTGCCCTGAATCTTTGACAGTAGTTAGCAGGCTGAATTGCCACTGAACTGTGCATATGCGACCGCTACTCATGGGCGGATGCACAGAGGCTCTTGCAGTCCAGCACTTGTCTGCTTCTGTTTCTCAGATGCTTGCAACAAACATCTCTGAAGATATGTGAGCATCCTCCAACATGCAGAGAAGAACCCAGCTGGTACCTATTTTTTATTATGGAGGCAGACCCATATAGACATGTGTCTAATAAAATTACAAGTTAGAGGAGGCACATGCCAAACCTGTGTTTAATTTAATGTCACCCCATTGTGAGACCACTGGTTGTCAGAATGAGTGTCTCTGTGACTTACCAATTCTATATTACCATTTGGTGTGTTTACAAGAGGCAGATCAATGAAGAATTTGTGATACTGTGGTGGAGGCTGTAAAATTTTACTGCCATGACCATGGTACATGTGAGTGGCAGAGGCGCTAGTGAGTTATTTAGGTGATTCTAAACAATCAGTGATTAAATCTATATAGCACCGAGCATATTTTATTTTTGCCACATATTGTCTTATTTTGTTAGTCTATTTTTTTCGTCTCTGTTTGAGGTACATCTGTTACTATAGTAACAATTATATCATCACTGTGGGTGGAGCTTGGTGACAGTCACAAATGCAGTCTAAAGCCAGTTCATTCTTTACTTTCTACAAGCACCTTGCAGGCTGATAAACTGTTCATTTTATTGTTGCTTCATCCTTTAAACCCACCTCCACCCAGTGTGTCTGTGTCATCCATCCTTTGCATCCTAGGTCATGTAGATTGGGAGCTCTTTGGATCAGGGACTGTCTTCTTTACAGCACCTACTGCCATGAATCATTGGCTGGCATTCCTAGGAGCTGCCATACTACAAATGATAACTAATGACTACATGCCTATGCATTAGGAAAGTATCTTTGTCCCCATTTTACAGATACAGAAACTGAAGCACAGAGATTTGAAGTGACTTGTGCAAAGTCACACAGGGAGATAGCAGCAGGGCAATTTACATTGAAGAATTCCTGGCTCTCTCAGTTTGCAGACTAGCCTGGCTCTCAGTTTAGAAAATGGAACACCATTCATTGAGACAGTAATTAATATAATGTTTATCGTGCTGTCTTAGGTGGTATAAAAAGACTATTGGCTACTGAGGACTGTGGGATTGGCTAAGAGATAAATTAAAGTGAACTTTATGTGACTACTGGATGCAAACTTAAAGTACAATTTTTAAGAGCACTACCATGCAATTTAAGCCTGAATTTCTTATTATTTCCCCAGTCAAACTGCATGTGGATTTTGGAAGGAGATTAATTTTTTTCAAGGCTCCTGCTAAAGGACAACTCCTCATTGGCAGAGGATAAAGTTGTAATGATAGCAAGCATAGAGTGTCGCACATTTAAGATTGTGAGCGTATGTTCTGTATTTAGAGGTTGTTGGGCTAGTAATTATTTTAAATGAGGGTATATTGTGTTTACTAATATAACTGTAATGATGCATTACATTTATAGACTCATTTAAGATGACAACAGAAATCCCTTTACCCTCCTCTGAAATACAGTCACTTCTGGGTGGAACTGGATGGCTATTTAAGAGCATGCAGAGATACGGTATTTGGCTCCAACTCTGCAAAGACTTTTGTACATGGTTAATTTTATGAACTCTGAGTAGTTCCATTAAAGTCAATGAAATTATTCATAGTATGTAAAATTAAGCACAAGCGTAAGTCCTTGCATTATCAGTGGTAGTGTGTTCCCATTTGATTGAAGAATGAGATTTGTCAGCTTTAAGATCCATCATTCTCCTTCCGCTTCTTTTCTTTTGCATGTTGTGATCAAAGGCACTGTTGAGAGAAGCACAATCTGAATGGCTGTTGTTGCAGTAGAGCCTAGGAGCTGTTATCCTGGACCAGAGTCCCATTGCACAGACACATCAGAAAGACTCTCATTGGATCAAGTCTGAAATGTCTTACATTTATCAAGCCCATTGAAGCCCAGTGTGCTTTCCAAATTATATGCAGAGCATCAGCCACTTCTGTCTGGGTTGGTGGGTGCAGCCAGGTTTGGGGGAGGGGAAATTATGGCTAAGGACAATAGGGTAATCCTCTTTATAAAGAGTCAGAGGATACTTAACGGCCACACAAAACAGACTGGGTCTGAGTTCATCCGAAAGACCCACAGCTAGGAAAATCAATGTATTTACAGCTGGTCAACATTTTTTTGTTTTTGAAATGTTGACAAAAGTGTTTCAAGAAAAATGGTGAACAGTTTCCACAAACTTTTATTTTTGACTAGTTTATAGACCAGATGGAAACTGATCAAACCTTTGAAATGTCAGTGATAACTTTCTCCAAAAAATTCAAAATGTTTTAATGAAAAATGCTCACCATTTTCCTATCATCTCTGCAGTTGATCTAATTCAAAAGGAAGGACTAAGTTGTCTCTACTAGGATTTTAAGTAAAGGAGTCTATGTATGTCAAACCTGATGCTTAGGCTGCTAACCCATTGCTTCCTGCTCACTATGATTCCTTTACTTGGACACCGTGGACATAGATTTTGAAATATAAATTGAAATTTCTAACAAGGTATATGGAATAAAATATAGCCTTTCTTCCAATGCCCTGAACTTGTGATCACTAAAGTTCTAGGCAGTATGGAGAGCGCACTGAATGATGGTGTGACCTTGAGCAAGTCACTTAACTTCTCTGGACATCAATTTGCTCGTTTGTAAAATGTGGTTAGTGATCCTTGCCCACATATGTGGAACATTGTAGATCTCTGGATCAATAAACACTGTGGAAAAGCTAAACGTTATTCTCCACACCATCTAAATGCAGAGGTTGCAGTCACATTCATAAGGTTCATTTCCGGTGGAATTACACAAAGCCTCATCTTTGGAATTCTTCACATGGATAAACTTCACCCTTTTAGGCCTTGTCCACATTGAACTTCTTAAAGCCTTTCACCACGGTACTCCTGATGGTGTAACTTCTGCAGTGGTAGCAATGGCGGGAACTCTACAGCAGATCTGCTGCTGTTGGTTTTACCACTGTTTTATCTAGCCTTGTTCTGAGATGGGGTAAACACCAGCCGCTGGACTACATTAAGGCTGGTTGAAAATTTTCTGTTGGAATTGTTTTTCAGTGGAAAATTGGATATTTGACTTACCAGATTTTTTTTGCTATCAGTCTCTGCTTTCTGTGGAAAATTTGATTTCTCATTGAAAAACTGAATGCTGAAAACTGAAATATTTTGATTCTGAAAAGCTGACTCAGTGTCTCATGTTCCCATTCTTCTCTATGGCCTGGGCACTCCCCAACTAAACTGCATGTCCCTTGCTGCACTGTGGCTAGCCTACATGACTTCCATAATACATTGTTTTCACTAAGAGTGGAGACTGTGGTGCACCATGGGAGACCAGGGAGCCTGATCTGTAGAGGAGAATAGGAGCATGAAGCACTTGAACGACAATCCCCCTAAGTAAAGAGTTTGGTTTTCAGCTGAAATATTCCAGCTTTGAATTTTTTGCTGAAAACTCAACATTTTCCTGTGGAAAACTTCACTTAAAATTATTTTTTATTTGGTTAGAATTTTCTTCAGAATCCTCCCCCCGCATTTTCAGACAAGCTGTAGTCTAACTAGTGCAGTCATTATTATTCCCGTGACAGAGGTGGAGATGCTATGTAACAGCCTAAGAATAATGAGATGTAATAATTTTATGACCGCTGTGACCTGGTTAGTGAGGTGAAGTTATTGTATATTGGGTTATAACACTTTCCGGTATGACTCTATTATTCTAGAGACTAACCAATTTATTTGAGCATGAGCTTTCGTGAGCTACAGCTCACTTCATCGGATGCATGCCGTGGAAACTGCATCCGATGAAGTGAGCTGTAGCTCATGAAAGCTCATGCTCAAATAAATTGGTTAGTCTCTAAGGTGCCACAAGTCCTCCTTTTCTTTTTGCGAATACAGACTAACACGGCTGTTACTCTGAAACCTGTATTATTCTAGCTTCACAGGGGGCTCTGGGAAAAGCAAACAGGAATGCAGCACAGTGGATCCAGGAAAGCAACAGACACTCGGGGAGCAATTACAAGACAAGGGGGAAACAATTAGTTTTGAGGATCCTATATCCTCTCTCCAAGGAAGATGCAAGCCAGGTGGGGAACTTGGAAATCAAAAAGATGAAACATCACAGAAAAGTAGGCCTGGAAGAAACGTGATCTAATCCAGTCCCCCACACCGAGGCAGGACTAAGTATCATCTAGACCATCCCTGAGAGGTCTTTGAATAACCTGTTCTTAAAAACCTCCAATGATGGAGATTCCACAACCTCTCTTGGTAATTTGTTTCAATGCATAACCGCCCTTACAGTTAGGAAGATTTTCCCAATGTCTAACCTAAATCTCCGTTGCTGCAATTTAAGCCCATTACTTCTTGTCCTGTCCTGAATGATTAGGGAGAACAATTTATACCCTCTACTTTATAACAATCTTTTATGTACTTGAAAACTGTTGTCACGTCTCCTCTCAGTCTTCTCTTCTCCAGACTAAACAAACCCAACTTTTAAAATCTTTCCTTGCAGGTCATTTTTTCTTGATCTTTAATCATTTTTGTTACTCTCCTTTGGAATTTCTTCAATTTGTCCATAACTTTCCCAATATGTGGTGCCCAGAACTGGACACAATACTGCAGTTGAGGCCTGTGCAGTGCCAAGAAGAATGGAAGAATTACTTCTTGTGTCTTGCTTTTAAAGGAGACTCTCCTTGAAGTGGGGGAGAAATGGTTTGTGCATTAAGGGAATGGACTATGCCAGCCAGACCCTCAAGCTCTCTGGTGGTCTACAGGAAACTTAGACCTACCAGAAGCTCCATATGGAAGATAGTTAGACACGTGATAAGCTAGACATCCATGTAGTCTGTTTTGTTTTCAGCCCTCTTTTCTCTGAAATGTTTTTGTTGTAAATCAATAATACTTTGCTTTAAGGAGGCTGTCTGATCACTGGTTATCACTGTCATTGTTCTCAAAGGAGAGGACTTGCAGGTACTTGAAATACCTGCTGAGCTAAATTATAGTGGGTACATAGATGACTGCACCCCAAGGCCTGGTCCAAGAGTGGGAGACCTGTGAGGTTCCATCCCGAGACTGGTGATGCTCGAAGGCCTGAGACCAGGAGTGGGGCACTCAGAAAGTCCAGAAGGGGTAACAGGTGCAGTTAGCTCATTAAGTAAGACAGTTACCACTGGGGGCACTGCACTGGTAACAGGCTTTAGTCACAGCCATGCAGGGCACTGCAGTACATGTATGCTCCAAGTGGAATTTGTGCAGGAGTAGGGGGATGGAGGGGGCTGTTAAGTAAAATGATGGGAGGGGAAAAAAATCAATAAACAGCTTTCTTGACTCTTTAGCACACAAGCCCCTTACCTAAAAGAAAATACATGTAAACAGATCCTGGCTCTTCTGTTTTAATAAAATGGGACCTGGCCTGGGAATCTCTGTTTCATAACAGAGATAAGTTAACTATTGTGTTTAAAAGAAAACCCTAAACTGAAAGACCTCTTTGAGACTTTGCTTTATGAACTACATTGATAAATATAGTTCAGCTAGCAACCGGCTGGTGTTATCACATCACATCTGTGAGTTATGACAAGCTTTCAAAATAAGCCAGCAAAACCTATACTTAGAAGCAAACCCTCCCAATTTCATGTGAAGAACAGAAATATGAACCACAACAAAAGAGGGAAGGTGGCTGTTTGCCGCCTTTGGTCTCCCACCCTGTTGGTTGCATCACACTTTCTTCTGAAAACCTCATAATCACGATTTCCAGGAACGGGTCTCTGCTTCTTGCATCGCTGTAGCCGTGTCATCATGTGTCTGACCTTTTCAGCAACATGTTGACATATTCAGAAATAAATCTCAAGATGTAAAGATAACCTATTGGACTGTAAGGGGACAAAAATAAACACATTTGGCAGAAGATAACGGGCTCTTTAATAGAGCTGAGGAGTGCTGCAGAGTCCTGATTGTCTCTCTACATCCAGTAACGAATATTTACTGTCCTTCTGATTTTATTGTATTTATTGGGGTCCTCTCCGTGTAGAATCTGGGCACCTCACAAACATTAATCGATTTACTCTGACATCACCCCTGTGAGGCAGGGAATTTTAGAAATGGGGACCGGAGCTCAGCTCAGAGATATCAAGTGACTGCCCTGCATCACATTGGCAGCCTGTCTCAGAGCTCTGAATAGCATCTAGGTCTCCTGAGTAGAACTGAGCACAACCTTTTTGGACAAAACTTTTTTTGTGGGGGAGAGGGGGAGGCAAAAAATGCAAACTGAGGTCAACTGAAACATTTCCCAGATTTGTGGCATATTTGCTAGCTGTTTTGGTCAAAAAACCAGAAACCACCCAAAATGCCCCAAAGTCAAAATGTTTAATGGCAACATGTCTGAAAAGAAACATTTTTGACTTTTGATTCAAAACAACTTTTCATTTTGAATTTTATTTCAAATTATTTAAAAAAAAAGTTAAAGCATCACTTTGGAAACAAAACAAAACATTTTGTTTTAGGCTGAATGAAACCTTTTATTTGGCTCCAAACTTTGTTTTGTTTTTGTTTTTTAAAATTTTCTGGTTCAGCCACTGAACTGAAAGATTCGTTATTTGCACAGATCTGCTGCCGACTGACAGTCCAATGCCTTAGCCACAAGACCATCCTTCCTCTCAAAGCCTTTGGAGTCATGCTGCTTTCATTTGATCCTCAGCCTTCATCTCTACTGGTTTCCCCTGCATTGCTGTATGTAACACAGTCCTTTTTCTAAACCATTGGCCCATGGCACTGCGGCTGTATCACCTTTAGTAGCATTGTGCAAAGAGATACGCTTCTGTAGCAGCTCACAATAGCAATGGCTATCAAGGCTAGGGAAAATCTTTCACTGTGAAACTGATTGTCTCTCACTGAGTTGCATATAGGAACATTTAAGGCCCCTGTTTTGATTGTGACACAGTACATAGGTACCCCAAAATTGGTAACAAACTTGCCATGTATCATGACTCAAGGTGTGAGTGTTCTGTCTTTCTGTACATGGCTTGTTACTGGCTTTTAGAAGTGGTTATATAGCCTGTGTATTTTAACACTGAGTTTAAAATAAGATCATGACACACTGAAGCCCCTGTTGTACTTTCTCCTGGTATCTTTAAGAGGCATTTAAGAGGAAATGTCAGCGTGCAGGGCTAATACTCAGAGGTTTCATAGCACTGATTTCTTGTGCGGTATTGGACAACACACATAACACTGGATTCTACAGACTTTCACCCAGATGAGTCCCACTTACTCTTGCAAACTTTTCTGATGACATCAATGGGAGTTATTTATGTTCAACACCAGTGAAGATCAGCAGCTTTTATTTAGGTGCCTAGAAATGGATGTAGGTGCCTATCAGTAGGTGTCTACATTGAAACATTGTGGCTTTTATTTTACTAGCAGAGCCTTCTTCACAGAAGTAGTCCTGTTGGCACCAGTAGAACTGCCCATGTAAGCCCTGCTCAGACGCACAAAGCATTGCAGGATCCGGCCCTGCTTTTGTTCCGAGTGGGACTTCAGACATCTTGGCCAAACACAAGTCTTGTTCATTTTGTTTTGAGCTGCTATTATTAATGAGTAATTCCCGTAATAAAATTCATATCTAGCCAATCATTTGCTGAAAATCTTTGTTTTTTTCAAATCAGCCAGCTAGGAGCCAACTGATGCGAGTAAATGGTCAAGTGGATTTCTTCATGGGAAGGCAAGTTGTTTATTTCACACAACTCATCTATGTACAAGTTTCTTTAGCAAAGCCTTAAGTGGCACCTGGAAAGCAGAGCTTTCTGTAGATTCCCTCCCTCTCTTTTCTTCCTTTGGCAGACACAGATAGAATTTGATTCTTACAACTCTATGAGAATGGGTGAATAACTCTTAAATTAGCATGAATAAAGCAGAAAGGTGTGAGAAAAATACACAAAGACTAGAACAGTCTGGACAGTACAATGGAGAAATATGCCTTCAGGTGCAAATAACCACAATTTGCTGTGCAATCAGTGAACATGATCATTCACTTTTCCCATTTAAACTAATTCAACAGATAATTCAACAGAGTAGTTAGCCATAACCATAACTTTGTAGGAGAAATTTTTATCACTAGATTTCATGGCCCAGATTAGGCTCTGTGATTCAAATATTGCACCACACTTACAGACATTTTTAGTCCTTTGCATCATTTTCTTTTAAACTTAATTGATACAGGTAACCAAAAAGATGATAATTTGAGGTTATTTTTTTAGAGAAGTTGTGTCCCAGTGGACAGAGCATGCTGCAATACTTGCATCACATCGCGATCCCTGATATCTAGGGACTCTGGAGACCTGGATTCTGTTCCTAGCTCTGGCTGCTGGGGTACCTTGGTGAAGTCACTTCAGCTTTCTGTGCCCCCATTTGCCCATCTGTAAAATGGGGATAACCTCCTTTGTTAGTGCTTTGAGACCTCTGGGTGAAAAGCACTAGAGAGGGGCTCTTATTACTGAGCTCTACTGGCACTAGTCAAACATACAAAAAAACATAGTCTCTGCTATAAAGTGCTCAGAGATGAGCTCAATCCTGCCTTCATGTCTGTGAAGGTTTGTCTGGAATGGGTGAGGGCAGAATAGCAGCAGCCCATAGGAACCTCAGGGGGGTGGCAGGAGGATTTTCTACTACACCCGTGCTCCTGCCCTCATTCCATGCTCTGTGTGTGTGTGTACACTAGGCCAGGGAGATGTTCAGCCAGGGGCAGAAGTAGCCTTTGAGGAGCAGTTTG
The DNA here is from genome assembly GCF_965140285.1 of Lepidochelys kempii. Classification (NCBI taxonomy): domain Eukaryota; kingdom Metazoa; phylum Chordata; order Testudines; family Cheloniidae; genus Lepidochelys; species Lepidochelys kempii. The sequence continues at coordinate 161,616,093 of NC_136382.1, forward strand.
CAGATGTTCTGTGTCCTAAAAAGGAGAATTCTTCCCTCCTACCTCCTGTGTGTCTGTCTAGCACCTGGCCCAGCTACACAGGCTGAGCCTTATTGTCTCAAGTTGATGAAGAACTATGGTTTCCTTTCTAGGCAGGGTCTGGTTTGAGGGGTTCTTTGTGTACTGCACCTGGTAAGCCACACAATCAATCAAGCTTCACTTTGCAAGGTCTACAAAAGACTGGTGCATACAGCTCTCTCAGTAGGATCTACTCTCGCATGCTGATGTTGGGTAATGCCACTCTGTAATCCAATATTTATCCCATGAGTGAGTGGTAGAAATATCATATTCCCTAGAAGAATGGTCTGACCTTTCCCGCTTATACCATAAGCGTGCCCAGGAGGCTGTTCTTTCAGTTGGATAGTCCCAGCTGCCAGCTGTCAGTGTGTCTTGTCAGTTTCAAAGCATTTGCCAGAGCTTTGAAGTTATCCAGAAGCTATTTGGCCTGGTACTGAACATCCTGTGGCATCATGTTTTATGGCACACCCCTTCACCTTAATAGAATAAATATGATTTCCTAGATAAGGATTGTGCCCATTTAGCAGCATTAGGATGAGCATCTGTTATAATTGTTTGCATCTAGTACAGAGGTTGTCTGTCCATCCAGAAAACAATGAGATTGAGCTGTGTTTACATCCTGTGGGTTCATCTGTGAGATTTAAGTACTGGCTATGTAATTCCATGTTTGACATCATGTTCCCAGGGAAGGGGAAGATTTCTGCTGTTGAAAAAGGTGGCAAAGGCACCAGCCCAGTGGGATTTATTTTAGCTGTGGATCAGCTGCAAAATGATAATGGCTGCACTGAGATTCAGCCAGAGTAACAGGTAAAGGAGACCATTAATCCAAAGTGGAGTTAGTGCTAATGAAAGGTGCTGTTATCTGATCATTCACAGAACAGGTACAAGCTGGGTACAGAATTCCCCACGCTGCCCTGCCAATGTCTCAACCCTGAGCCCTAGAGACCACACTTAGAACAAGAGTACTTCAGCTTTTATTTACACTGAGTCCCTGCCCTCTCTGCTGAGACTACTGACAAGAATGCCTGCTGGATCTTTCTGCTTATGGGGAACCTAACAGCAGGGCTTCATTAGCATGTGTTTTGCTGTGTAAAATAATTGGGCAAAACCTCCTTGGTTAATGTTAAACAAGTATGTATGTTGATGAGGTAGGATGAAATATTACAAAGCACTGGTTTTCTTCTTACTACTAAAGTAGCATCTAGGAGCCATGATCACATTTGAGATAACAACCTGCTAGGTGCTGTACTTACCTGTAGTAAGAGACAGTCAGAGAGTTTACAACCTAAATGGACAAGACAGAGAGACCCTGCATTTTATAGAGGAGGAATGGAGACAGAGACGTTAAATGACTTGCCCAAAAGCCCCCAAGGAGTCTGTGGCAGGGCTGGGAACAAAATCCAAACCTCTTGGGTCCCAGTAATGCCTTCACCAGAAAACTATCCTTCCTCTCTTTTTGAGCCTAATGCTAAAAATAAATAAATCTGACAATTATAAGTAGGTCCTTTCAGCTGAAACTTAACAGGCCTTGGACTATGCTGGCCAAATGAGACTTGAATGTAGCCAAGATATAACTGTGAAATGCCCCGTGCAACTGGTTTATTATGACTGAAATCTATCAGACACCACAGCTGTTATTTTGGTGCTGCCCTAGACTTTATTCACTGTCTGGCAGATTGTGCTGATGTCAAACATTTCCCAGAGCATCCGTAGCCAGCACTGTGTTTGTTATCTACAGAGCAAAGCAAAACAGCCCTGTTTGCCAGAAAACAAAACCATGATCTCATGGAACATTTTGCTGTGTCTGGTCCCTGTGCGGGTGTGCAAAGAGCCTTCTTTCCTCCTGTGGGTGCCTCCCATGCAGGAGTCAGGCAGAGTTGTACTCCCTGTGCTTTTGGGGAGTAGGGAGGGGTAGAGAAGGAGATGGAGTCATAGTGCTGCATTGACCATTCTGCATGGAGGGCCAATTCAAGGTTTCAACAGCTCCCATTTAGGCACCTAAATGAAATGGTCATGAGTTCAGCTTTTGTTGAAATCAATCACAGATGAGTGCTAAGTCCATTTAGAAATCTTGCCACTTAATTAGGTATTTAAATGGGAGCTGCTGAATGCTGAATTATTTTGAAAACTTGGCTCTGTATTACCCAAACTAGAATCTGGCCTTGGTGTGCGTGTCCCCAATTCAACTGCCAGTATGTTGGCAAAGATGGCAGCAGTCACATATGCTATACTTGCAGTAACTGAGCTAATTTCTTTCTATTCCTGGGCAATGGGTTAAAAGTTTAAGGAAAAGACCGTGGAATACAAATCTGCCTAATTGCTGAACCTGGCTTATGATAAGGGCCAGCTGAATTGCATAATAAAGATCATGGCTGAACAAGGTTGGAATCTAAGTAAAATACAGACAGCTGGCTAGGAAGAAATGGGTGGTGGGCCTTATATATATGGCTATTTAGCCCAATTCTGAGGTTTAACAGTAGGATAGCGATAATAAACTAGAGTTATTGAAAAGAAATAGTGTTAAAGCTAGTGAGTCAGCCAGTCATATGTTCTTGGGTAAGTGAACACCATTTTTACAACTTGCTTTGCAGTTCCCCCCTGCCACCTTCTCCCATTGTATTAAATAATATACTGTACTGGGAGTTTTATTGGAACACTGTCTGCAATGTGATAAAATGGATTTACTACACATAGATGGCTCATACTTGGGTTCAGGGAAAAGTTTCATGAACATGTGTGGTGGTCTCTGTAGGCATAAAATGATAATTCATCTGAGAGTCATTTTTGTGTGACCAAAATAGCTGCCAGGTGAACCAAATTCATGTAACTCCTTGGGTGGAGATGCTGCAGTTCTGTTGCTGTCCCTCCCTGCCCCAGAGAGAAAAAATAAAATGCTCTATCTTTGCTAGTAGCAGTTGATGTAAATTCCTGGAGAAGATTGAGATCCATCTGGGGCTCTTATGTTTTTCCATACAAAAGAGCAGCCATGTGTCTTCAGCTTGAGGTGGTGGTTTATTTATATAACAATAATACCTAGGAACTCAAAACACTGCTCGTGCCCCATTGTGCTTGGGGCTTCCCGGAGAAGTAACGAACAAGACAACTAGGTTGTAAGTGCTCTCTGATAAGAGCTGTCACAGAGGATACAAAAGGTGGATGAAAGAGACCAATGGAATAGTGCGAGGTGAAGTAAGACCATTACCTTTATTTTATGTTAGGAACAAGAATAAGCTCTCCAGGAGAAAGAGCACATGATATGCTCTGTCTGCTGTGTAGCTGGGGAAGGTAGACTGGCTGATCCTGTTTCTTTCCTTGTAGTACAAGAGCAAGGGAACGATCAGTGAAAAGGAGAGGCTGCAAATCTAAAAGTGGTAAAATGCAATACCTTTCTTTGCTCAAGATGCACTTAGCTTGTAGAACTCATTGCCATGAGATCACGGAGGCCAAGAACTTAGTAGGATTCCGAGAAGGACGGAGGCTGGGGTCTATGGAAGGTAAGTACCTGAATCCTGTTGAAAGTCTTTGGGAGTTAGATTCCTAACTCTTAGTCCTTTTGAAACCCCCTCCCTAGCTGGGTAATGAGTAGCTACAGCTACATTAGGTGGGCTTTTAAAAAAAAATGACTGGATGGAATATTCATTAACCTAGTTTCTTAATGGCTTAAAATTTATATCAGTAGTAGATGTTTAGGTTTTTCCAGGTTACAGCCAAACTTGCTTATTTTATGACGTCCTAATCACTTATGTAGTGGTGAATCATAAGGGCACCACATCACAGGAGCACTTTAGTTTTAGGTGCCTATGCCCCCTATGGAATCCACCAGAAGAGTCCAACAGCCAACGTGGCTAATTAACTGCATTATGTGACTCTTTAGGACAGACATCTGCTGTGAAGTCCAATTCGGTGCATTGCTGTAACTAAGAGCAGAGTTTAGCCCCACAGATTTGAGTTGTCATTGAACCAGAGGGTTGAGGGGTAGAATTCTCCACAGCTTTGGAAGAGTTCCCTAGCTTGCTTTGTGTCCGTTGCTGTAATACCTGACCTATAGAAAACCTATCCAATTAATGAGCTCCATCACTGAGGGACTGGGGGTTACTTTGCCTCATCAAATGTCTGTCCGGGGCCTTTATTGTCTGTAGTGGGAGAAACTCATTCAGGGGATCCAAATGAAAACCCTGCCCCCAGCTTAAAGTGGTAGGTGCTTGGCTAAGCTTGCACACTTTACACTGTATGGACCAGATTTACCCAAGGTGATGCAGGGAGTTTCACTGCCAGGGCTTTTCACCTGGAGGGAGGGCAGTGGTTTCATCAGTCAGGGACAACCTTGATTTACACTGATATCCCTAGGATTACTGTCAAGGGAACTGGTTTTGGCATGTATTGAGCCACTGCATCCTGTGGTAGTCTTGGGCATGTCTCCTTGATAAATGCCACCCATCTTTAGGGCTGCTCTGGCCACTGCTTTTGCCCCACAGCCTGCCCCCCACATTGGATTTTCCAGCTTGAAGGTTAATGTTTCCCTCTGTGAAGTCCAGAAGAAACCTGGAATGCATCTGACTGTACCTGAATCAGTCCAGTTAATACAGCTGCTCCTGGACAGAGAGAAGGGGCTGTATGTATTAATGAGACACTCTTTTTCATGCAAGTAATGGTTACTCACATGAGTAGTTCATTTGAATTCAGCTAGACATAACTCGGGTAAGTGGGTTCAAATCCATGTGAGCAAGGGATTAAGAATTCAAATTGATGGGGTATAAGTGGCTTAGAATGAAGTGGAGAATAAAATAAGTTTTTTGAAAAGTATGTGACAGGTGAAACACTTAGAATCTGACCCTGAATCCTCCTTTAGCTAGACAGTACTTCCAGCCACTTATCAGCGCACAACAGACAAAACAGAACCAAACATACTTTATTTAAAACTTACTTCTCTCTGCACTGGGAGTGAGGTTCAAGTATTGGACAGCAATTGGCTCAGCTCTGTGAACGGGTGCTTTGTGTCTTTAAAAACAAAAAAACAACAACCCATATTTGTTGCAATAGTTTAAGAGTACTTAAATATTTCTGCTGCAGAACAGCTAGGGATTTAGAGAGTGCTGCTTGTCAGCTGAACTGGAAATAAAGCTGTAGATGCCTTACAGGTGAAAGGTCCCATTGAGATTAAGGGGGAGTCAGCCTTCCCCCTCTTTATAATTGCCTCCTTTCCTCAAGTGAAAGTGAACCAAGTCTGAAGATGGCTTCTGCGCTATCAACTCAACTGTCTTTCAATCTTCATCAGTTAACGTTTAGTTTAGAGACTGTATGGCTGCTCCTCTTGGTGTTGCCTTTCTTATTACTATCGTTTTTTGAACAGTTTCCACTTTGCATGGCTCAAATCAGAACGAGCTTAGTGCAATGTTTGCCCCAGAGGAAGCTACAAACCAGGGCAAGACAGGAGTTTGTCTGCCCAAGTGGCATGTGGGGCCTGAGGCTGCCTACCAGATCTGCTCTCACTCAAATCTGGTCAGTGGTGGCACTTGCCTTGTAACTTTTAGCTTAGTGGTTAGAGCACTCATCTGGGATGTGGGAGACCCCAGTCTAATTCCCCTCTCTGCCTGAGGGTGGAGCAAGGATTTGAACAGGGGCCTCTCACATCTCTCAGGAGAGTGTTCTAACCACTGAGCTATGAGGGAACCCCACCTCAACATTACCCCAATCTCTTCTGTTGAAGCTATTTTCCTTTAGATCAGACTCTGGTCCCACTTCCCAGTTGGGTATCCTACCCACCAGGCTACAGATTGATTCTCTCTTCATGGCCTAATGATTATTTGGCTAAATAAAGCAAACAGCTTCCTCAGGAAAGACTGAGGGAAGGCCCACATCAGCACATCCCATAGCTCAGTGGTTAGTGCACTCTCCTGAGAGGTGGGGGAGACCCCGGTTCAAATCTGTCTCCTCAGCAGGCAGAGCGGGGAATTGAACCTGCCTCTCCCACATCCCAGTGATGGCTCTACACACTGGGCTAATAGGCATCACCTCCACCTCTTAGTCTAGCTCTCTTGTGTAGAGTGAGACAGGTCCTCACTCATTCTCCTAAGAAACAACTTAGGTGCCTGAGTCCAGGAGATAGGTGCCCCTCGCTGCTTGTGAGCCCCAGCAGGGCTTAGGCACCTCTCTGGTTGTCTAGGTTAGGTGGCTCTCTATCTTGCATGCTGGCTCTTGTGGATCTCATTCATCAACTGCCTAACTCTCTCCATTCACTTCACAGGAAGCCTGAGTGCCTACCTCAGGCTTTGTGGATCAGTGTTCCTCTAATTTTTTTTTTCCTTCCTAAGTGTGGACACCGACCACCACAGCACCTAAGTATCTTTTCATCTCAGCCTAAGCAACTTGCTTAAGGTCATATCGGAAATCTGTGGTGGAGCAGGTACCTGAACCCATACTTCCTGAGTCCCAGTGTACTTCCCTAACCACTCGAACATCCTCCTCACTGTGGGCATTGTCATCTTTGAAGCAGCTCAGGACCTGCTGTACCAGAACCCAGGTGATTACACATGTGACCTTCTGAGACTCTATATAAGCAACTTCTATTTAACAGCATGGGCCTTCCATTAAGGAATTAGTCAAAATTCTCTAAGGGGTCTCAATTGGCCTGAATTGCTGATGAACCTGGCAAGGTGGCAATGTTAACACATTGGGGATGCTTTACCATCCTGATCTTTGTGCAGACAAGTCTAATGATCTGTTTCCACTTTATTAGGAAGCCTTGGCCCTCTCTTTTATTGGCACCTAGCACCAACTTTTCCCCTTCAGTGCTTTAACTTGGGGTTGGATTTACAACACAGCCCAACTGAAAGAAAACAGCTGTTGGCTTAAGTGCTCCTGAAAGCACCCCCCTAAATTCAAATCTGAGCATTCTTGGCCTGAGCTCTGGTAGACAACAGGTGACTCATCTTGCATTTGAAAGGGAAGCTATATCTGGTGTTGCCTTCTCTGATACTATAGACAGTTGATACAATTTTAGCTTGCCCTTTTCTTCAGCTAATTGCTGAGAAGTTCCATGCTTAACCTTTGCAACAAAGCCAACCCAAACTGGAATACACACTTGATCTGGGTTACCCTTTAATCTTTGGTTTAGAGTAACATGCAAAGAGAAGCAAATGGGCAAACCCAGACTCCCTGCTGAAAGATTTAATAGGCAAGCACATCCTCTCTAAGGGAATGGTGATGGCTACTGGGGGTGAATGGGTAGTTGTATGCAGTTGAATGCCTCTTCTAAATTGAACTTTGGAGTCCCAAGATAGCAAGAACTAGAAATATTTTTTTAAAAAGTTTTGATTTTGTTTGTAGCCCAGATGGTCCTGCCTCCTTCACTAGCAGTCCCTGAAACAGGAGGCAAACAAGACAAGCTCTTATTTGTAGTTTATAGCAGAATTCTCCCTAAAATGGCTTATTGGAACTCCAAATGAGAAGCTCACATAATAAGAGAGGGAAGTAAAAATGTCAATGGACCAAATTGTACCCTACTTAAGTTATACTTTTGTACGAGACTGAAAACAACAAGAATGTTGGATTAACAGGGATTGATGCTCTACTCTTACCGTAAATCAGTATAAATTGGGAGGAACTCATTGACATCAACCGGCATAAAACAAGTGTGAGTGAGAAGAATTAGGCCCACAAGTTCTACCTGATCACTTCCTCAGGCAAGAGGCAATTTGCACCCTGAAGAATGGAAGGGAGTTGATCTTCCAAAACCCACAGATCTCACAATATTTCCAATGATTGATGGCCTCTACACTATCTCCTTGGCTTTCTTGACTGCATGGCCTCTGCAAAGAGTGAGGTGAGAGCGAGGGGAACTAAGCAAACTTTGAGGGGGGGCTTCCAAACCCGAATACAGATTTAGATCTGAATTTGTTGGCTCGGGCTTCACTCTAAAAAAAACAACCCCTATTACCCATCAAGCTGGGAGAAACATTCAGTTAAGACTGTATCATGCTTTCCATTAGAAATTCCTGTCTTCAGTTGCTTTTGTCAATTTTAACCATTTTGGCTGAAATTTGGCATGCGTGCTTTCTGCCTGAGGCTGGCTGGCTGATTTTTTGTTTGTTTGGAAGGGAATGGGGGAAGGGAAAACCACCATTTCTTTGAAACATGTCCAAGAACAAGGTTAAGGGGGAAACAGGTCACTTTGCCATTGTCAGGGAAACATTTTGAAACTTTTTTTAAGACCTCTAGCCCCTGTAAGTTTGGAGTAGGAATTTGAAACTTGATAGAGGGTAACCTTGAGGTCAACGGTGTCTGATGCTACCACTGTGAAAAACACACCCAGATCTGGCTGAGTTATAAGACTCTACAACTCAACTTGCATGTGTGGTAGAGCTTGTTGGGAGCTTGCTGCTAAAATCCCTGAATGTGCCAACTGCAGTGATACATGCTTCCACCTCACAGAGCTCCTATGGTAAGAACAGAGCTAGAGCTCAGTCCCAGCTGCTGGTATCTTTGGTCTAGGAGAAGGTATGCTGGCTTGGAGAACTAAGAAAAGAGACCACAATTTCTAGTCTTAACACCAAATAGTGGAACAGGTATGGACTGTCATGTGTATAGAATTCTTACTGAACAAGAGTTTATACCCTTATCTTAAGAGGCTGGCATCTACCATTCCCTCCAATTTACAGATGAGGTAACTGGCAGGCTGCATAAGGTGACTTTGGGCAGAGCTAAGTTACAACCAGTTAGCTGTACTAACTTTCAGAATGAATGTGCTAAATTTGTGGCTGTCTGTCACCCCCACTTGATCACAGTCCTTTCCGAGGCCAGAAATGGAGCCCAATGTTCCTCTACGGTCCAGCAAAGAGACCACAGGCCAACCATGTGACGTCCTACTCTAATGACTAGGCTAAGAGCCTGCTATTACAATCATTACTCATTTATGTCCAATGGTTGAGGTCTGTGCTATAACACTAAAGATCCTGGATTCAGACCCTAATGACCCATAGGTGGGGGGTCAATAGAGTTCCATAAGATGGAGTTCCTGGGGTTTCAATTGGCTCTTTGAAAGAAACCTAGAAACTGACATCAAATATGTTAAAGAATATTAAGGTTGCAAAGTCAAGCACTCAGAAGTTAAGAAGTGCCAGCATTATGGATGCCTGTGCAACCTTAATTTAGCTCCCTTGTGCATAGGAATTATGCTAGTACTTTGACATGAGCACAAAGTACTTCTGTCTCATTCAAGTCCTAGGACAGACAGTGACTGAGGCAAAGGGCTGTAAGGGAAGAGAATGTTCTCTTGCAGTGCAGGTACTGCACTGGCATCCAGGAGAAGGGTTCTACTTCTAGCAAGGCAAGGTTGTATCTAGTGCACGCGCACAACGTCCTTGACATTGCAAGGACAATCTTATTCCTGGCATTTTGAGTGCTTGACTTTGGAACCTCAGTAATGTTCTTTTAATATAGCTGTGTATGCAGCTAAGGGAGATGCTGCTGGCTCTAACAAACTAAGCCTAACCAATTGCACTAAAACCCTGGCCACACTTGTCTCTCCATGGCCATGTTAACTTATGACCAGTGCAATGCATGTATATGCCAGAATGGCACTAGATAAATAGTGAAATGGATGAAGTGGGAGCCTATTACTTCCTACCTCACACTGAGGTTTTGTTGAGAACTTCACACATCAAGACGCCACAGTTGCTTGTGACCTTGGCTGTCACACCAATGCCGAGGAATAAGAGATATTAAGTCTTCCTTTCCTTCCCACCCACACCTGGACCTTGGTATTGTATGCATGTCCAGAACCAGAAATTTAGGCACCCAGGGAACTCTTACAGCAAAAAATTTAGGTGTCTCCAGGGTTAGGTGTCAGCCAAGTTGGGGAGGGGGTATGGATTGAAATTGTGCTTATTTGGGACTTAAACCCCTTTGTGGACCTGGGCTTCCATTACTATGGTAATAGAGAGCATCCAAATATGTATAGTGCCTACCATGATGGGCTCCTGGTCCATGACTAAGTCATACAGGTATTATTGTAGCATCTAAGATGGAACATAGCAGAAAACAACTCTACTTCACTAGCTAGCTTGCAGCTGGTGGATCCAGCATATATAAAGGAATAGTGAGTGAAGGGAAGGTCTGTGAGTCCTTAATTCAGTTATCAAAGTTCCAGTAAACTCTGAAGAAGATGGGTCCATTTCCATGTTCCACGGATTTATATAATGACGAGAAAATATATCTATCCCGTTCCTAACATTGTTTGCTTTTTTGACTGCTGCTGCATGTTGAGCAGATGTCTTCTGAGAGCGATCCACAATGAGACCAAGATCTTTCTTGAGGGGTAACAAGCTAGTTTAGACCCCTTCACTTTGTATGCACAGTTGCAGCCATTTTGGTCCCAGGATACACACAACACTGCAAGCAACCTTTTTTCTGAATGATTAATGTCTGTGAATCACTTTGAACCTGCTTGATGAGAGCTCTATTTGTCTTTTGTCTCATGCCAGGACACAGTTGCTTTTGGAAAAACCTTGAGATTTCCAAGCTGTCTTCTATTCTTTGGTAATAGAAGAGTGTCTTTTGAAAACCCAGTTGCTTCAGCTTTGGTTCGTGTTGAGACAAAAGAACCCTAGTACACCCTTACAGAAAGTTTGGGTGAACAAAACAAATGGAAACCCTAGAGTGAAAAGCTGTCCTCTGCTATATTGAGAATACTTTTTCATCTGAATTGACCTTTATGCTGATGTGACCTTGATCTTCTCCAGGGCTCCTTTGAACTGTCAAAGTTACACACAGGCAGATTACCATCCTAATCACTTGCAAGCAAAACAAAACCACTAAGGACCTTATCAAAGACACCCCATTCTTCTGCTTTCAGACATAGCTAAGTGGTTTGGACTGGCTCAGGGTAACTTGTATGGCTGACCCTGATGGCACGGAAGTGCCTCTGTTGCATCTTTATCATCAGCTGGGGCTATCCTGATACACAGAGTGCACTTGCTCTAGATTTTTCTTAAGGCATGGGGAGTTAAATTTTCCATCTTCCTGCTTCAGTCCACCACGCTGTGCCCACGCCTGTATTGTCAGACAGGCCATTTAGCTGCAGACCTTGAAAAAAGTCTTTCAGCTAGTGTAAAAGCAAGGGGCTTTGCATGAGTTTGGGAAATGAGGCAATTTTAACATCCTTTCATCTATGATAATGGAAATTGTGGGAGGGATTCAAAATGAAACTATCTTACTGCTAACAGAGAGAACTGACTCATGAGACTTCTCGGGTAGGTCAGACCTTTGTCTCTGCATGTTTGTTCATGAAGAGAGGAGGAAGCAAACCTGACAGCAAGTTTTTCTGATTATACTCCTGAAGTTAGAAGGGAATGAAGAATGGGGTGGACAAATGGAACTAGCTGTTCTGTAATAGGCCCCTTGCGTAGACCAGAGGAGGCACAGTTTATGCTGTAACAAAATGTGAAATATTCTGTAACTAGATTTTTTTCCCCCCTACGATTGAAATATCAACTACACAGCCAGACTGTTCCAATTTACTGTAGTAACCTGCAAAGTGGTGGATGGTTGTGGCTTAAGCTCCAGTGTTTCACCAGGGCATCAGGATTTGTGTTAATTTCCACCCCAAAGAACTCTGGAAGGGGGAACTAGAATAGAAAAAATAGTATATCATTAAGTAACAACACTTAGTACTAGATCACACCTTTCCATAGCCTTGCGCAAGGCTGATACAGAAGTTGTACCATTCCAGGAGTAATGGGGGAAGGCACTTTTCCTCAGTCACAATCCCTCCCCTGCTTCTCTTGATTGCTGGCCTAGGCAGTAGAAAATTACTACCCTTTATGCCAGTTCAGCTGTATTGGCCATCCAGAAAGGAGGGGGAAGGAGAAGCCTTGGCTTCTCCCATTCTTTGCCCACAGATAGCCAATAAGGGTAGCCTATGTAGGAGTGCAAAAGGAATTCTTGCTCCTCATGTGGGAGTGTGCAACAAGTAACAATCTAGCTTGTAGGCCCAGATGCTCAATGGTATTTAGGCACCTAGCTCCAGCTAAAATCAGTGGGGGTTAGGAGTCTAAATACCACCTAAGGATCTGAGCCTTAGTGTTTACTTTCTACAGCATTTTTCATCCAAACCTCTAAGTAATTCAAATTCACAGCACTTGTCTGATTCTCACAGCAGTTCCCAGCCTGTATTTCCCCACTCTTACTTTTCACTATCCTTCCTGTTTCTAGCACCAACGCAGCACCCGATTCCTGCTCCTGTGATATTTTCAGAAGCAGGAAGTGATAGAAATATTACTGGAGTCTCTTCTCACCAAATGTGGACAGTTTTTTCGAGATTTAGAAGCACCTCCACTTTGTCATAGGGCAGCTGCTCTTCATGGAGAGCTAGGGCCCACTCTCCCCATAACTGACTTATGAAGGCCTGGCCTGGGAGGGAGTGATGGCCCCAAGTGGCTGAGTAAATGAGCACCTGAACATTATAAAGATACCCAAGCTCGGTTAGAGGGAACTACAAAGGGAGATAGGAGGCTCCTGTGGAGGGGAGCTTAGCCTCCAGGAGAAGTCTGAGCCAGAACTGATGGGGAGCCTAGACCGTGAGCTCTCTGGGGAACCTGCCATGACAGGAAGCATGTAAGAGGAACTCCTGGAGAGGGGAGCCTCCTAGACAGAGGCCTGCAGCCAGCGGGCATTCAAGAGGACCTAGTCTCAGCCAGGGGTCCCCCAGACACTGGCAGAAACCAGCCTGGTCAGGATCACCTGCTGTCCCTGAAGCAGAGTTGCAATTGACAGACCTCCCTGGGCCCCAGACTCTGGAGAAGGATCTTACTTCTGTAGGGGTAAGAGCCTAACACCAGGGGCAGAGATGGGAACAAAGAGAACCCTGGAGGAACGGTCTGGGTAGAGGTGAACACTGGATTCAGATGGGGCACGTGGACTTAGAATGACCTAGTCAACCTGCTGGGTAGCTGGATTGAGAGTGTTTATGGTCTGCATGGGCTTTTCTATTAATAAATGGGACTCTCCAAGGAGGTGCTTCTTGTTGTTTAACTAGCTGTTTGGACTTGATACCCAGGGTAAGTGGAAAACCAACAAAGGGCTCATCTGTAACACTCTGCCTGCCCACAAGGGGGCACACTGGGTCAGACTGGAATGCTGACATCCCTCCTGAGTGTATATATCTAATAAGTAGGGCCCTATCAAATTCATAGCCATGAAAAATGTGTCATGGACTGTGAAATCTGGTCTTTTGTGTGCTTTTACCCTATACTATACCAATTTCATGGGGGAGACCAGAGTTTCTCAAATTGAGGGTCCTGACCCAAAAGGGAGTTGCAGAGGGGGCCACAAGGTTATTTTAGGGGGGTCCTGGAATTGCCACCCTTACTTCTGCGCTGGGCAGTCGGAGAGCGGTGGATGTTGGCTAAGCACCCAGCTCTGAAGGCAGCGCCCTGCCAGGAGCAGCACAGAAGTAAGGGTGGCAACACCATGCCATGCCATCCTTATTTCTGCGCTGCAGCCGGCAGCAGCTCTGCCTTCAGAGCTGGGCTCCCAGTCAGCAGCTGCTGACCTTTGGCCACCCAGCTCTGAAGGCAGAGCCACCACCTGCTGCAGCTACGGTGACCAGACAGCAAATGTGAAAAATCGGGACGGGGGTGGGGGGTAATAGGAGCCTATATAAGAAAAATCTGGACTGTCCCTATAAAATCAGGACATCTGGTCACCCTAGCTGCAGCACAGAAGTAAAGGTAGCAATACCACAACCCCCGCCCCCCCCCCCATACCCTTGTGACACCCCTCACAACTCCTCTTTGGGTCAGGACCCCTACAGTTACATCACTGTGACATTTCAGATTTTAACAGCTGAAATAATGAAATTTACTATTTTAAAAATCCTATGACCTTGAAATTGGCCAAAATGGACCATGAGTTTCGTAGGGCCCAACTAATGTAGTTTGATAAATTTGGCATCAGTAAGCACATTCTCTTCATTTTTCTTGTAACCATTTCTGACTTTGAAGCCTCACTACTTGTACTCACTTAAAATCTTTCTGGTTAATAAGCTTGTTTTATTCTGTCTAATCCAGTATGTTCAAATTGAAGTGTCTGGGTAACGCCATTTGAGGTAGCAAGCTGTGTGTGTATTATTCCCTTAAAAGGAGCAACAGACTCAATATACTCGTACTGTCTAGGAGGGGTCTGGGCAGTACATTTCTAGTACATTTCTAGGGGGAAATCTGGTGTCTTTCATGATCCCCTCCCTTGATGACCCATTCAAAACCTTAAGGATTGCAGTCCTTTACCCAGGAATCACACTTCTAGGTGGCATGGCAGGAGGGATTCTGGACCTTCTCTTACTGTGTGGAATGGAGAGAGCTGGACCAATAGGTTCAGTCCTCAAGAAAGTTCCCTGCTGGCATTCACTGTCACTTACTACAGATTTTTCATGGCCCAAGTCATACAAGAGTTCAACGAATGGTAAATAGGTTATAGTGAGGAGAACTAATAGGGTATTTGGCCCCCACAATGTTCAGGTCTCCACCATTACCATCCCTTGTTCTAGAAGGGAAAGAGAGAGAGGGTTAAGGTGTGATTGAGTGGATGGGTGAAAGTGTGTCTGTGTTCTCAAAAGCTACACACCAAGTGTGGACCTGGAGATCTGTGCGCTACTGGACCTTCCTACCTGCAAGGACCTGGGATCAAATCCTAGCAGGGGTCACAGAGAACAATGAATTCCAAATGAAAAATGGGTTTGGTGCGCTCATCCTAGTCCACAATCTACATTAATCACAAAGCCACCCACTGCACAGATCACTACAGATAGCAGTCTCTATTCACACTGGTTAGACTCAAAGGTACAGTGCAGATTAAAAATGAAGTGTACTGAGTAGCAGCATCACATACGTGTGGAAAGCTTGCACAGCACTTCCACAACTAGAGCCAGACGTTAGTTTTCACTTTCATTGCTCTGTATTTGCAAGAAACGAGATGGGAAAGGTGACCCTGATAATATGAGGCTGGTTTGCTCCATCAGGAACAGTTTCTATTTCTTTATCAATGAGACAGAAACTGACACTAACAGCTTATGAAAACCCAGAGGGAACATTCTCTAGGGGAGTGCTAAGTGAAATAAAATACAGTGCCATATATTTTTTTAAAAAGAACATATCATCCATGCTGCTGTATTTTTTTTCCCCACGCAATGACTTTAAATGTATGATGGAGGCTTTCTTTCTGAGTACTTAGTGTCTGTCTCTGTAATCAAATACTACTTCTCCCCAGAAAGAGCATTAAATTAATATACCTCCTTTTTCCCTCTGACACAGAGGCACAATGCCTGACATGCTAAGTCATTTGTTTAGGCAAGGCAGGAGGCTTTCAGTGTGGTACGAAGAGTTCCATCAACAATTGCTTTGGTTAATTCATAAGTGTTCACCTGGACCTCTGCTAGACAATCTTCATAAAATGTCAGTTGATAGCTGCCATTAGCACCAGTCACAATTTCTGGAGATATGAGTGACCAGCATTGAATAAAAACATTTTAAAGACATCTATCCTTAGTTAGGATTTATTCTTTTTATTACAGAAGATCACTCTAGCTTTCCATTAGGGAGCTATCACTATGAATCACAAAATGGGCACTCAAATGCTATCCTATGCTTAGTTGGCAAGTCTTAATTTAATTAAATCCTTTCAGTATTTAAGCAGGGAATGGAGTAGATACTGGGCAGTGTGATTCATTGCTCCACTCCTCCTCCTTCCTCACCCTCATCTCCAATCCTTTTATTTTTTCCATACTCTAGACTGCTCTTGCTCTGTCTTTGGCTCCAAGGTGAAGAAGAGTCCATGGATAAAAGGAGTCTATTGTAGTTTGTCTGTTCGTGTTCTGATGCAGACTGTTGACACCAAGGGCTGGGAGAAACTTGCATCTGAGCCTACCTGGGAAGAGCATGTTGGGAGTAGAGTCCTCAGAACCAAAATTAAATTGTAAGATCTATTTACTACAGCTAGATTGTGGACAGTAAGTTACTAGAGCAGGAAGGTGCTGGGCTTAGGCCTCCAATCGCTACTTTCTCCCCAGAGCCATAGCCGGGGAAAAGAGCAATATTAATGCAGTCTAAGTGTGCTGTTTTATCTGTCATAATTTGCTGTCTGTGTACTGAACCTTCCACTGATGACAGGTCTCCTTTCTTGCAGAAATGGAGCTGCCATTTTGTTTTCAGATGCAGCCTGCTACAGAGGTGACGCACACACAGCGCTTGCTGAGCGTGACCGTAGTCTTGTTCTGTTTGTCTATGAATAGAAAATAAAGGCCATTCTGGCCAAAAGGATATAGCTGCTCTTTGTGGGCCTGATCAGACAAAATCCCATTGATTTCAATGGGCTTTGGGTCAGGCCCAATATCTGGAGAAATGTCACATGCTAACGTACACTAAGTACAGTTTTACAGTGCAGTTCTGTCAGAAAAGAGACTCTAAAGAGGCCTCATTTATCCTCCAGGGGGAAATTCCCCTTGTGCAGTCAGCCCAAGACTATTTAAGACCCATTTGAGTTCTAAGAATGAAATTCATCCTCGTGTGCTGAATAGGAGCCCCTGGATGGGCTCTCTGGTCAAGGCTGAATTTCACACATTAGGTGCAACGTCTTATTGCCTTTAAAATCCAGTTCTTCTTGCTGCAAAACGTTGAGCTGCTCTCTTGTATATTTGTTAACTAAGCAGCCCTGCCTACATGATATACAGAAAGGGGTTAACATTTATCCTCCTTGAAATGCTTCCCCACCCCCCGCCACCCAAAACAAATTTAGTCCCTGATTTAGGCATGTCATGGCCTGACCATATATTTGGAAAAAAGGGTAAACAGATCAGAGATTAACTGTATGTTAATTGCTTCAGAATCAATATGCTCAACATCAATCTCCCCAAGCAAAGAGTGTCCTTTGCTGTGTCAAACTGTGGACATTTTATGCTCACTTGGTTTCTCCCCCCCCCCCCCCCCCCAGCATGATCAAAATAAATGTGTTCCATCCCATCCATGGCTACAATGATCTTCCTTCCATCCCATCCCATCCCTGGCTACAGCTGTAATCTACTGAAAGCCTACATGCAATGGAAGTAGGGCCAGCCAGATCCTTGGGTGTGGAAAATTCTGTGGGTTATACAGTTAAATCAGTGATTTCAGTCCTAGATACTGGAAGATTTGCAACCAAACAAAAAACCCAGTTTTTACTTACTAGGGGGAATTAGAGGGCTTGGTACAGGCTGGACAGTAGGCATAGGGAAACCAGTGCATTTTTGGACTACAGGCAGCAGAATAGGCACAGTTGAAGCGTATGGAAGTGGCCCACCTATTACAACCTGGAAACCAGGGTTAATCATGGAAATGCTGGCAGTCCTTTAAAACTAGAGCCATCGGCCAGCACCATTGTGATGGGTAAATGGAAATTAGTGTGAAGGACGTGCAGAGAAATAGTGTGAAGGGCTCATAAATGAATTACTGATACATAAGCATAACAGTGTACAGACATGAATTGTAGCACAATATTCTCTATAAGATGCTTCGCAGGCATTTTCCTTTGCTACACCAGGTGAGGTCAAGTAGCAGTGTAATGGCATAATAAAATAGATGAGCGGCAGCAAAATCACTTTAATAAAAGAAGTGAAGTGAATAACAGAGTAATGCTTCATTTTTTTAAAATCCTGTTTTATGAAAACTTTCAATGGAAACATTGAAGGCAATTATATTGCCAGACCCGTTTCCTGGTCTTAGTCATGTGGTGGAAGCCACAAGACCTGGATATATTCCTAGTTCTTACAGCTGCCTCCAGTTTGACTTTGGGCAAGTCACTTAATCTCCCCCTGCCTCAGTTACCCCATTTATAAGATAGGGATAATATTTCCCTGTCTCATAGGGATGTAGCAGGGATAAATTATTAATACTTGCAAAGTGACTTGAGATCCTCTGCTTAAAGGTATTGTACAAGTCAAATAATTATTTATTTGCTGACTTCAGAGCTGGCGATGGATCAGAACTTGAATTTTCCAACAGTTTTTAAAAGAGAGTTTTAGATTCCATATTGGCTCATCTCCAGGGTTTATGCAACATTGTATGAAATTAATAATCTGATGAATCCACCCAATAACAAAGAAAGCTCATTCATGTGATCTTTACCTATCTCTGTTGCTCCTACTCAGAGTCCCATGTCTATTGTCTTAATTTGCTGCCAGGAACCTGAATGATTGAACCTGGGGTAGTTCTCCTTTCTGGAAGCGGAACTTGACAGTCTGGAATAATTCAGTAGCTAGCTGCAATGTGTTCACAAAGTTTCTATTTTTTACAGTGCTTGTGGCCAACAAATATTTCCACAAGCCATGTAATAATTATGATGGTTATGACACTAGAAATGGGACCAGGACTCTAAATTTTCACCTAAGCTTTGGTCCAGGATTTTAGCTACAGCATGTCTGAGTAATACTTCTATAGAGCATCACTATACTAATGAACTGGTGCTATGAGCCCTGGTGAAATGCCTGTAAGCTAGCTAAGGGATAGATCCTACCCTTGCCCACGTGTCAGGAAAGGCAGCTGAACTGGTGTGGTTCCATTGCATGCTGGAGGGAGGTGAGGCATGTGCCTCAGGAATGGCATGGAGGCCAGGGGCGGGGCGGGGAAGGGTGTCACTTCCAGGCTGTACTAGGGCAGGCCAAGGGGAAGAGGAGGTGTAGGAGGATCTGTTGCCTCACAGATCTTCCTCTCCTCTGCAGAGTGGTGAGGGAAGACTTCTGTGGATGCTACTTCAGGCAGTGGGTTGCAGTAGCCTCCAAGGAATGCCTCTGCAGCTTCTCCATAGGCTGCAGGAAAAGACATTTCCTCTCCTTCCCTTTCCGCCTTCCTCCTTCACCATGCAAGGGGCTCCAAATTCACCTTTACCCCCCCCCCATTCCTCCAAAGGAGCTGAACGTGACCTTACTCTGTAAAATCTAGGAGCATGCAGCTTTAAATCTTAGTCCATGTGCACTATGCAAAGTCAATTACTACAGTGAGTGCATTTCTAACTAGCCATAGCCTTTATTGGTGTTGAGAAGTATGAAGCTCTTCGCTATAGACCTGCTCAGTTAGCATGTCCCCTCATTCATTATCTGCGAGCGTAAGCTTCTCTGATTACAAGGATGGCATTATGAAAGCTGCAGCACCTAGGGTTATATGTCCTTGTTCTTGAAACCAAGTTCACAGTTTAAAGTCCTAGCATATTACATTATTACCACTGGGCTTGAGCTAAAAAGTCTGGATCTGTGGCATATTTAACTAAATAACTGTTATGTCCTTCTTTCTGTGTATGGCCCCTTTAAATCTCTGCAGCCTGCAAAGACTGGTAGCCATGTTCACCTCAGGGCAGACTGTCAGAGGTATTTAAAACTGGGGTTTTGATTTGGCCCATTAAAGCAATAGGGTCAGTCTCCGTGTTTGGACTGGTTCTGGAACCAAATTTTCACCAAGGTTGCTGAAGTGTAGCTCTCCCCTTGCACTGTAAGGTCCTGGCCAGTGTTAATGAGCATCGTTGAGCAGTCTTGTATCCACCCAGCAGAGGGCAATGTGTGTCATGGGCCACGTGGAGGGCATTTTCAGAGGGCAAGGCAGATGACAGAAAAGAAAGAAAGGGGATGAGTAAGCAGGAGGAAAAAAGAGAATGCCTTTGATGTAAAGTGAAAAGGAAGACTGCAGAGAGCAGGAGAAAGAAATGGGAAGGGGAGGAAAAAGCACACACCACTGAGGTTCTTAGATTTAGGGACCAATTTATGACCCCATTACTGCTCCTGACTCTGACAGTAGTCCTGTTTGGTTTTGATGGAACCACTCATGGAGTAAAGCATTATGTTCCATATCATTAACAATATTAGAATCGGCCTTTACCATGTATATGCCAATCTGTTTTAAAGACCCATGACTTTCAAGATTTTTAGCATCACTTCTTTTGGGGATGGGGAGATCTTATTTGCCTAGGATACTAATGCAACTAATATCAGCCTGTAACTGTCCTTTACGCCATGAGCTATCCACGGCCCTGAATTTCATGCTTGCAGGCATTTTGCGATATCCTGTAGCTGTTCTGAAACCTGTGATGGTGTCCCCTGAATAGATATGTGGGCACAGTTGGCAACGGGCTTTGTTGCAAGGATAGGTTCCTGGGTTAGTGGTTCTGTTGTGTGGTATGTGGTACCATCACAGGGCCTAATAACATCAGCCACACTATCAGAGGCTCGTTCACCTGCACATCCACCAATGTGATATATGCCATCATGTGCCAGCAATGCCCCTCTGCCATGTACATTGGTCAAACTGGACAGTCTCTACACAAGAATAAATGGACACAAATCAGATTTCAAGAATTATAACATTCATAAACCACTCGGAAAACACTTCAATCTCTCTGGTCACGCAATCACAGACATGAAGGTCGCTATCTTACAACAAAAAAACTTCAAATCCAGACTCCAGCGAGAAACTGATGAATTGGAATTCATTTGCAAATTGGATACTATTAATTTAGGCTTAAATAGAGACTGGGAGTGGCTAAGTCATTATGCAAGGTAGCCTATTTCCCCTTGTTTTTTCCTACCCCCCCCCCCCGATGTTCTGGTTAAACTTGGATTTATGCTGGAAATGGCCCTCCTTGATTATCATACACATTGTAAGGAGAGTGATCACTTTAGATAAGCTATTACCAGCAGGAGAGTAGGGTGGGAGGAGGTATTGTTTCATGGTCTCTGTGTATATAATGTCTTCTGCAGTTTCCACAGTATGCATCCGGTGAAGTGAGCTGTAGCTCACGACAGCTTATGCTCAAATAAATTGGTTAGTCTCTAATGTGCCACAAGTACTCCTTTTCTTTTTGCGAATACAGACAAACACGTCTGTTACTCTGAAACCTGCATTTAATATGCTTTGTGTTTGATTTAAACTTGAGTGCAACCTAAGTTCTTTTTACCTACGATAACCCTCAAATTTTACGCATCAAATGCATGAAAACATAATGAATGCACAAACAGGAATATTTTATAGGGGTGATATAATTATGTGGTGCTGGTTCAGTGATTCCTTAGTATTATTCACCATATCTCTCTCAAAGGAGCGATCCCAGCGAAATGAGATTTTAATAAAAGCAGGCATTACAGCAGTGTGTCGTTAAGCATTCAGGAGAGTGTCCGTGTTTCCCTTTTACTGTTGTTGTCCTGAAAACATAATGCCATTTGAAAATCTAATGTTTGACTACAAATGTGATTTGCAAAAGCAGAATAATTTTTCCTAGAGATCAGTAGAAAACATGCATATTTTCAGAGTAGCTTATTTCTCCCCTCCCCCCACCAAGGGTGCCATATGATAGAGTTGTTTGGGTGATTTCCCCCCCAGCTGTTTTGCTGAGCTTTTCCTAATTACCTTAGTGTTCTAAAGGTGAATTGTGTTCTTATATAATCAGTATTCGTTCCGTTCAAGGAAGCTTATTGCAGACTGTTCTTTGATGCCAGCAAATCTCTACTGTAGCATTCATTCACAATTTAATACATAAACTCCTGGTAAAGCCAGTCCATTTCAAGCATTTTTCACTGGTTTGTGAAGATAATATGCTTCTGTAGTTGTTTCAGATACTTGGTGGGCTGGTGGTTTGAAGATATTGGTGGGAATTTACTCTTGCGCTTTCCTTCTGGCCTCAAGGTTAGGTTTCTTTTAGGTAATGGAAGATTTGGTGGTATGCGTGTGCACATATATATATATAACACACATTTAAGTGACTTTCTTCTCTAGCGCATTCTGTAGCTGATCTGCCTTATCCCTGAGAGCATCACCACTGATATCAATGTTTCTTTCTTTTGTATGTTTGAAACAGTTGCATCAGATTTCATATTAGGTTGGGAAACAGTGAGCCACTGTTACAAAAACAATGGTGCTTATAGGAATTTAATGATCATATGGTATGTTGTTAATGGCAATAACAAGGACAGTGTAATGATTGGATCAGTCTATCTGAGCTATCATTTTGAACACTGCTTCACCTTCGAGTCAATAGCACTTAGAGACAAAATGTTTTTCTCCTTCTCTTCGATTTATCATATGCTGCCGGTTCTGTATTGTGTTCTGCTGTTGTCTATCTATGAATTTTAGCACATTGTCTAAATCTGTTCAAATGGAAACCCAAGATCCTTGAGCTTTAGGGCACTTCCAGATCTAGACATGGATTAGGACCTGAGCATCATAGCTGGCCCTCTATTTCTACAATAGGCTGAACCAAAACTCCTACTGGCATATCATCAACCTTGGAGAAGTTTGGATCCACATCTGAACTTTGTGGCTTGTATAATTACCAGGGATCGCTGAAGTAGCATGACTATAACGAGAATGACCTTGAACTTTCCCAAGTACTCCACCCAAAGTGAACTGGAATCTTTTGGCGAGACTAAGGTATAGCTGAATTTTATTCTTTACATTGTCTGCTTGTCTGTTTACTGATTTTTTTTTTTTTTGTATCTCCCCTGTAGCATAGGAGCAACATGAGAAAAATGGTAGTACTGGAAACCTTATGATAAAGCCACACATGAAACTTCCAGTCTGTTTTCTCCAAGGAAGGAGCTTTGAGTGGTGTCTAGATAATCCATCCCTACTCTTGCATGCTTGTCTTAATTGAGGTGTACACTACAAACGTGCACCAATCCAAGTGTTGCTGTAGCGCTTTTGGTGAAGACGCTCTAAGCTGACTGAAGAGAGCTCTGCTGTTGGCTTAACTCCAATTTTGCAAGAAGCTCTCCTGCCGACATAGCGCTGTCTACACCAGTGCCTAGGTCGGTATAACTACGTCACTCGGGTGTAGATTATTCTCACCCTTGAGTGATGTACTTATACTGAAGTAATTCTGTAGTGTATATCTTACACATCACCACTAAAGGTCTGGTGCACTGAGGTGCTGAGTACCTGCAATTTCAATTGATATCAGTGGGAGTTGTGAGTCAGTATATTCAATCCTTCTACTTCAATTGAAGTCAATAGAAAACTCCCATTGTCTTCAATCTTGCAGATATCAGGCTGAATGGGAGTTGCAGACAATGGAAGTTGTTGAATACTCAGCCTTGGTCTGGAAAGCTACTATCAGGATAATGAGTAAAATTGTAAAAGGTCCCTTGTTCAGCAAGTTGGAAAATGAAGATTTTTTTCAAAAAATCTTGCACGGTAAAAATCCCTTTTTGGAATTTTGCCATCAGAAAACTTTTTTCCCCATGAGAATTTCAAAAATGTGGGAAGTTATTTTACATTTAGAAAACAGTAAAAAAGTGGGGAGAAACCCCATGCCTTCCAAACAAAATTTCTAAATTTCTGAAATGGCAGGGGAGGGTTTTCTATTTTTTAGAAAATCAAATTTTTGTTAAAAACAAAACTTCCTGAAAAACTTGTTTGACAAAACTAAGTTTTTGGTGGGTGATAGGAAACCTTGTAGCTGGAGAATTTCAGACAGGTCTGGTTCTGAGGTTCACTTCTGATAAACATGCAAAAATGGATCTTGTTCTTCACATACTAAAATGTGATGAGATTTAAACCAATCTTCCAAAAGTAGCTATTGTACTTTATGTTGCTATACTTGCCAAATTCAATTTCTATGGATAAATGGGTTACTGCATATCACTAGTCAACCCAATCGATATTTCAAAGAAGTTTTCATACTTTGAGTTAATTTTTGCAGTACTAATTGTAATAGCTTGGAGGGTGAGGAGAAAGTTTTTTTTTTTTTTTGTGGGGGGAGATAAACTATTTCAAGACCATTCAAATACTGTTTGGTTTTTTTAAAGGATTATGTGGTCCTAGAAATCCTTTGGCATTTCTGGCTAGTTACATCTAAAAGAAGAGTGGCATGGACCTTCCAATCCAGCAAATTTCCCTATTACTGAGCATTTCATAAGTGGGAAGGCAAAGAAAAGTATTTGCTCTTTGAACACCTGGTACATTGTCTGCCAAGCCGTCTATTATGTAGTTTGACAAGCAGCTAATATAATACCCAGCCCTAGAGCAAGTAACATCTGTCTCTCCTTAATCCCAGGATCCATGCTACCCCAGTTAGCATTTTTCCAGGTTTTCAACTGGATTCTTTTATAAACTGAAAAATTAGCCCCCTCCATGGTTGTTGAAACTATGAGTGACGTGAAAAGTCAGGTGGGAACAAGTTAGTTGTGTGACGTCTCTACCTGTTCTCCATAACCAGAGAGATGTATGCTGTGGCAGAGCCAAGACCTGTAAGACCTACAAGCTTATAAAGGAAGGACTGAGGCTCACTTCCAGTCAGTCCTCTGCTCCAGACTAGACAAATATGCTGGCCAAGAGCTCTTTAACAACATATTTTTTTTTTTATTTTCAGCTCAACAAATGTTAAGCTGTTGAAGTCTCATTATGATATACTTCTATTATATTACTATACATTGTTGGCTTTGAATAGTCTAGCAAATGTGTTTGGAACAGAATGTTTATTATACGCCATATAATTGAGTTAACATCCTGTTACTGTATTGAGCATTGTTTTACTAGCAGAGGGCTTGTCATATGATGTGTAATCAACAAATCATGTGCTAGTTGTTCTGTGTGTCAAGTCCTATTTCTTTATGTTTCAGTATCTAGGGTTTTACGTAGTGGTTGTGAGTTTCCTTGTGTTGCTCCCCCCTCATGCTGAACTGTGGGGGGAGGCATTTAGTTTGTCATCTGACATGTAAATCTTTGCTAAGAACTTGTGCTCATGGGCATGAAATAAACAAACTGTCCCCTCCCTCTTAGAAGGCAGTGGAAGCTAGACACCAGCAGGCTGATCTGAATAATCAAGTGGCCACGTTGTTACCCCCTTATTCTCCCTGATAAGCATAGTATAGTATAGACTGTCAGATGCCTGGGGCAAGTTTAGTGTCTAAAGGGTCAGGATCCCCAGGCTATGGTCAGTCCCGGGAGGGATAGGATTACTATTTCAAAGGGGAGGGCTTCCTGGACTAGCGTTAGGATTTTAAACGTGAGGGCTCCCCAGGCCAGGATTAGGCTTGGGTTGGATTGGGGTTCTGTTACAGATTCAAAGGGTAGGTCTCTCTGGGCTAGGGTTAAAATGTAGGGGTCTCTAGGTTAGTTAGACCTGGGGCAGATTGGGCTCCCCATGGAGGGATAAAGTTCCAAAGGGTACAGCTCCGCGATCTAGGGTTGGGATTATAAAGGGTAGGGTTCCTCAGGTCAGGGTTATAAAGGTTAGGGATTCCTGGCCCAATGTGAGGGTTATAAATGGTAGGGCTCCCCAGGCGAGGGTTGGAATTAGAAATGTTAGGGCTCATCTGGCTAGGGTTATAAAAAGTAGGGCTCTCTTTGCCAAATTTAAGATGATAGGTTTACCAGCCTGTAATTGCCAAATTTCAATAGCAGGCAGATTGGTTGAACCTATGGTAAAGCACAGAATTATCAGACATATTGGTGACCATGATGTGTGGGGGGAAGAGTCAACATGCTTTTTGTAAAGGGAAATCATGCCCTGCTTAATTTGTAGTGAGAGGTACTGGGGTGCAAGCAATTTTTTTATGTTCATAATTGATGCAGCAAACCCAGAGATGCCGGGATTATGAACTGCCAAGCCTAGAGGTGCCAGGGCTCAGCCCTGGCAAGCCCTGGCACCAATTAAGCATTGAAATCATGCCTCTCATGCTGAGAGTTCTTTGAGGGGGTCAACCAATATATGGACAAGGGTGATCAGTGCTGACAGTGTACTTTGTCTTTCAGAAAGAGTTGGGCAAGCTACTTCAGCAAAGTAAACAGTCCTGGGCTAAGAGGAAAGGTCCTCTCATGGATCAATAACTGGTTAAAAGATAGAAAACGGAATGAAGGAATGGTCACGTTTCATAGTGGAGAGAAGTAAATAGTAGGGTCCCCCAAGGATCTGTACTGTGACCAGTGCTGTTCAACATATCATAAATGGTCTGGGAAAAGGGGTAAACCGTGAGGTGGCAAAATTTGCAGATTAAAACAACTCAAGATAGTTAAGTCCAAAGCAGACAGCAAAGAGTTAAAGGTCTCTCAAAACTTGATGACTGGGGAATAAAATGGCAGATGAAGTTTCATGTAGATAAATGCAAAGTAATGCCTACTGGAAAACATAATTCCAACTACACACACAAAATGATCGGGTCTAAATTAGCTGTTACTACTCAAGAAAGAGATCTTGGAGTCATTGTGGATAGTTCCCTGAAAACATCTGCTCAATGTGCATTGGCAGTCAGAAAAGCTAAGAGATAATAAGACAGAAAATATAATAATGCCACTATATATAAATCCATGGTACACCCACACCTTGAATACTGAATGCATCTCTGTTTGCTCCATTTCAAAGATATATTAGAACTGGAAAAAAAAGAAAGGTAACAAAAATGATTAGGGGTATGGAACAGTTTTTGTGTGAGTAGAGAATAAGAGCTCAACTGTTCAGCTTGGAAAAGAGATGACTGAACAGGAATATGACAGCACTATAAAATCATGAATGGTGTGGAGAAAGTGAATAAGGAAGTGTTAACCCCTTCACAGAACACACCAAACCAGGGCTCACCCAATAAAATCAATAGGTATCAGGTTATAAGAAACACAAGGAATAGCTTATTCATACAACACACAGTCAGCCTGTGGAACTTGTTGCCAGGGGATACTGTGAAGGCCAAAAGTGTAACTGGGGACAACTGGTTCTAAAATGGCTTCTAAATTGAACAACTGACCAAAAGTAGTGCCTTAGGCGCCGACTCCCTGGGTGCTACGAGGCTGGAGCACCCAGGGGGAAAATTTGGTGGGTGCAGAGCACCCACCGGCAGCTCCCCGCCTGGCCCCAGCTCACCTCACCTCCACTCTGCCTCCTCCCCTGAACGCACTGCCCTGCTCTGCTTCTCTGCCCTCCCCACCCCCGTTTCCTGCGAATCAGCTGTTTGCGCGGGAAGCTTGGGAGGGCTGAGAAGCAAGTGGTGGCTTCACGCTCAGGCCCAAGGAGGTCAAGTGGAGGGGAAATGGGAACAGGGGGGGCACGAGGAGGGCCACCCGTGCCGCAGCAGGTAACCCGGGGGGGTGGGGGGACGGGACGCGCGGGGGAACTGCTCCCTGTCCCAGCTTGCCTCCGCCTCCCTGGGCCTGAGCACAAAGCCGCAGCCTGCTTCTCAGCCCTCCCAGGCTTCCCACGCGAACAGCTGATTCGTGGGAAGCCGGGGGCGGGGGGGCGGAGAAGCAGAGTGGGGCGGCACTTTCAGGGGAGGAGGCGGAGGCGGAGCAGAGGTGAGCTGGGGCCGGGCGCGGCGGGGAGCTGCCGGTGTGGGCTCTGCACCCACCAAATTTTCCCCATGGGTGCGCTCCAGCCCTGGAGCACCCACGGAGTCGGTGCCTAAGGCGCCACTTTTGATGTGATCAGTGGGGGGAGTGGCTGCTCCCTCCCTAGCTACACTTCCCTACCCCTAAGAGCCAGAGGGACCTGCCAGATACTTTCTGGGAGCCGCCCCAGGTGAGCCCCGCCTGGACTCCCCACCTTGCCCCCTGGCTCTTAGGGGCGGGGTGGGTGGGCACCCACTACAGTGGCCCACGAGACCCTCCTGCCTGGTTCTGGGGGCAATCAGGGGGGAGGGGAGTGGATGGGGCAGGGGTCCCAGGGGTGGGGGGCGACGTCAAGGAACGCGGAGGGTTGGATGGGGCAGGGGTCCCGGGGGGTGGGGGCAGGACTCGACCCCCTTGTGGAGCGAGGAGGGAACCGGTTGTTAAGATTTTGGCAGCTCATCACTGGTTACGCCCATAGTTTAGAGAAAGCTGCTACTTTTAAAGGTGGTTGCACATCTTGTGGTGCTCTGAAATCTTCTGCAGCTTTTCTTTCCATGTTAAATAACAGTTGTCATATGATACTTAACCAAAATTCTTAATTTTTGCATCTGGAGGCCAGAGCTGTGAAATCTAGCACTGTCATTTTGAGCAGAATAGTCCCATTGATTTCTATTTGTGTCCCGTGCACAGACCTGTTTTTTACTTTGGAATGCGATTAAACCCACACATGAAGTGAGGCTCGTTCATTTTATCTGAATATCAATAGTGCCTGAAGGCCCCAACTGAAATTGGAGCCCTGTTGTGCTAGGAATTGTATAAACATACAAGTCAGGTCTATCCTACACACTTATTTTGTTATACCAATGTGACTCAGTGGTGTGAAAAATCCACACCACTGAGCTACATAGTTATATCGACCTAAATCCCCCATGTAGACAGCACTACGCTGGCGGGAGACATAGCTACTGCCTCTCATGGAGATGGAGTTAAGGTCACATAGCAGTTCAGTGGCAGAGCCACGGCTAGACCCCATCCTATTCTAGGGCATAGTGCCTCTTTAAAATGTGTTTCATCATGCTTTACATTAGAGCCATAAACTGGGCCCAAACTTTTGGTGAACCTGGAGTATGTTTGGAATTTGTAATAAACAGAGTTAGCTTAATTCACTGTAATTGACATTTGTTACAAATTTAACTATTTTATATATGTGAATCATTCATAACTAGAGTTTGACTTTTGCAAATCTATTTGTAATTATTCAGTGAACAGTTTCCAGGACCAAATTTCAGCATATGGTTTGGCTGAACTGTTCACTTCCGCTCTTCACTATCCATGCA
This sequence comes from Lepidochelys kempii, assembly GCF_965140285.1. Classification (NCBI taxonomy): domain Eukaryota; kingdom Metazoa; phylum Chordata; order Testudines; family Cheloniidae; genus Lepidochelys; species Lepidochelys kempii. Next base: position 161,644,804 of record NC_136382.1, read on the forward strand.
GTATGTTTAGTCATCTGATTCACATAGCATTTTTCTCCTTTCTGAGGGGATCACTGAAAAACTCCTGTTCATGCACAGATACCTTCATTTTCCTGTGGATTCAGGTCTTTGGAGAATGTCTGTTCTGTGAACAATGTTTATGAACAAAAACCTATGCATGCAGATGTACTCAGATAATAAGGGGTGTGGAAATGGCCAAATAGAACAGTAGGAATTGGAATGAGAACACAAACACCAATCTTACAAATGACTAGTTTATATGAACCATTCCTCCTGACCGGGAGAAGAGGAGGGGAAACATTTCAAAAGTAATGTCAATGAAGAACAAGTAAACCTCTGTCAAGGTTCCTTCCCCACTCTGAACTCTAGGGTACAGATGTGGGGACCTACATGAAAGACCCCCCAAGCTTATTCTTACCAGCTTAGGTTAAAACTTCCCCAAGGCACAGATTTCTTTTTTGCCTTGGGAACCAGCTTAGATTAAAAACCGGATACACAGCTGCCATCACCAAGCGATTTAAACAAAGAATAGGGAAAGAGACCACTTGGAGACGTCTTCTCCCAAAATATGCCCCAAGCCCTACACCCCCGTTCCTGGGGAAGGCTTAATAATAATAATATCCTCACCAATTGGTACAGGTGAACACAGACCCAAACCCTTGGATCTTAAGAACAATGAAAAATCAATCAGGTTCTTAAAAGAAGAATGATATTTAAAGAAAAGGTAAAAGAATCACTTCTGTAAAATCAGGATGGTAAATACTTTACAGGTTAATCAGATTCAAAACATAGAGAATCCCTCTAGGCAAAACCTTAAGTTACAAAAAGATACAAAAACAGGAATACACATTCCCTCCAGCAGAGCGAATTTTACAAGCCAAAAAACAAAAGAAAATCTAACGCATTTTCTAGATAGATTACTTACTAACTTTACAGGAGTTGGAAAGCTTGCATCCTTGATCTGTTCCTGGCAAAGGTATCACACAGACAGACAAAAGCCTTTCCCCCCCACCCTCTACAGATTTGAAAGTATCTTGTCTCCTCATTGGTCATTTTGGGTCAGGTGCCAGAGAGGTTACTTAGCTTCTTAACCCTTTACAGGTGAAAGGATTTTGCCTCTGGCCAGGAGGGATTTTATAACACTGTATATAGAGACCAGACAGACACGGGGACATGGACAGGCAGAGGCACAGAGCTTCACCAAACCCAACCAGCTCTGGTAATCTGATCACAAGTCAATTTCACAAGTTTGAGTCTCATTGTGAACATTGTGCCCAGCTCCACTGCAGAGGTTTCTCATAGCTATTTGCTGCTAATCATTCTCAGGGAATGAATGGAAGAATAAGTTACCAAGAATGATTTACTGTTCATCAAGCATAATAAATGAATAGTTATTCACTGGCAGTCACACATCTCTGGCTAATCCTTTTGAAGGTCACTCATACCAGTCACCAGCCTTTCCTCATTGCTTCACATTCTTTGCACCAGTTAGCAATGTGCACAGGGACACTAAAGAAAATGAGAACGGGGGTCAGCCAATTGGCCTGGGTTTGCTGGGATCAGAGGTCCACAAACTTCACATTGCTGGTAGGTAGAAAAGGGAAGTTCAGAAGCTGATGAAAACATAACTGTTTAAAATTACTGAATCATTTCAGCCGAAAGAAAAGCACGCAGTATTAATTGGCCTCTTTGTTCTGAGATGTCCTCTCATGCCCTGATATTACATTAACCGGGTCACAGGACAACTGCAACACTTTTCTCATGGTGCAAAAAACATCTGACCGGAGGAAATCTGGATTGTGAGATATCATTATCATTCTTATTATGTGTTGCACCAATCAAGTGTTTTTTTTGTTTTTTTTTTTTAAAAAAAGCCCCTAATTTGTGTCTTGTGTTGTCATTTCCCTCCTTGGTTCCAGAGTCAGACATTGCTAGGGAGGGAAAGCAAGATGCCATGTGAGCTCACCACTGAGAAAAAATCCAAGGGAGTGAGAATATTATAAGGTTTCACCCAGTTTATAACTTTATTATGGGATTGAGATTGATAGGTGTGAACTCACTCTTCAATTAACAAAGCTGTAAGCATAAAACCAGACTCAGACAAAAGGGGAGTGTGAACCCACACCAGAGCTTTTGCTGAGTATTTGTGGGGTTTTTGGGGGGGGGGGGGGGGGAGGAGGAGGAGAGGAAAGACAACAGACCAAAGAGAGAGAGCCTGAAAGAAGCAGCTGTAAGCATGTTGGCAACCCTGGGGAAAAAATGTGGGGAGATGTTTTTGGGTCAGGGGTGCTGGCTGAAAAGAATGTGCTCAGTGCGGTAAGCAAAATAAGCTTTTTGCCTGTTTGATTTCTTCTGTATTCCGAGATGCAAAACTTTGTCAATAAACAAAACTGCATCAAAGACATACCTGACCACCATTAAATTCTACTCCCAACTGCAAAAGCCACAGAGCCCCAAACTTTGACTAGCTGCTCAGGTCAAAAGAGGCAACTTTATAACCTGCCAGTATGCATCTGTGCCACTCCCTCTGTGGGGCAGAATGAGAATTACTCATAAGTCTACTACAGCTAACAGCTCGCTCCATTTAGGCTCAAGTGGAGGTGGAGTGGGGGCATGTGTACTGGGCATAGGGGATGAGAAGCTGTATTCCTGCTGTTAGTATGAATTTGAGAGGCTAGAGCTAGTGACAATTGGGAAGTCCAGAATGGCTACAGCTTGGTTACGGTGCATTAAATGCATAGTTGGTGTTTCATCCTGGGGTTTCCAGAAGACCTTACCAAGGATTCATTTAACCATGGACATATAAGCCATTTCAGTAAGGGGCACAGCACGCTACACCAGCACACCCTGTTGAGGTACGGGGGCTGATTTTCAACTGTCTTGCACCTTGTGGAGTTGTTAATGCTGATGGGTGCAAAGTGGGTGGGAAAAACGTTTTTTAAAGGGAGAATGGGAATATGTTTCTCTTGCTTTGTGCAGGGGTTTGTGGCTATACAAGCTGCAATTAAGGAACATCATTGAAGCTCATGTGCCAAAACCTGCAAGGGCTTATTGCAATTCCCCCCCACCCCCCCGCTTTTGGCTTATTGGGCCGCATCCTGGCTCAGCTGTGGCCCTGCAGGTGTCACTGCAGTCTACACAATTTAGAGTGGCCACAGGGAGCCCCTAGGTCAAAAGACCCACACATGGCTCAAACCTCTCTTTCCCTTTTCCCCCCTTTCTTCAGCTGAGCCAAACACTGAATCTATTATGTCCAAGGACACTGACCTTACAAAAAAATTCCAAATGATATTTAATATTTATGCACAGCAGCAGAGAGGACTCACTTCCAAGTTCTTCCATAGGCACTTGGATACAATGGAGATGAGGGCTATATAAAGATCTTCATTTTGGACCCCATACAGTAAACTGCACTGAAGTCCACTCATCTAACTGAATTGAAAGACTGAGTTAACCCTGCTGGGAGTCTAAAATGTGGTTCCAAGGAGCACTGTTAATTCACAAGTGATGCTTAAGCCAGTAAATACATCCCCTATGTGGACTAAGAATTGGCTATGAAAACCTGGGAGAATTCCTTTCCTTGAAAGTCTCCTCTCAAAATCTCCAACTGGGAGTCTAATAATGGGTCATTCCACCCTCTGTTCCTCTGCTTGCCACATGAGATGCCCTATCTCTGGAGGGTAGGTGAAGCTGTGTTTTCTTAGTGTCTTGTGTGGTAGTGGTGAATCCAGAAGGCAGGCTGACTTCAAAGGGCCCACATTGCTGCTCTGCAGCAAACCCAGCTGAGTTTTTATTTTTGGTAGCTTGTTAATAAATAAAAGGACATTGAAAATACAGGTCACAGAGTACAGCATCTGCCTCTCCTCCTCTAAACGGGACTCAGTGGACTGATGCTAATCCAGCCTCAATCTCCTCTCCCTGCTGACAGCCCTTCGTGTTTCAAAGATAATTCTACATGCGTTCTGAACCACATGAAATAGTGGGAGTTCGCTTCACACTCCTTGACATTTGCATAAACCTCTGAACCCTACTATTCTTGTCAGTTTCAGAACAAAATCTGCTTCTACTGAGGTGCCCCTAGTTTTGCTTTGGGGAAGAAATCTGCACTTGTGGCTGGATTTTTTCCCCCCCCACTGACAAACTTCCCTAAACAATGATACCAAAACTGCCTGAGGAGGCAAATGTCACTAGTTCTGCTGCATATACAGCCCTGTAGTACAAAGTCAGCACCTGTGTAAAGTTGTTTGCTGCTGCTATGCTCCAATGGCTTAGCTTGTTATCTGGCTCATACAGGCAAGCTAGATACTGAACTTGGCTGCTGCTCAGCTCTAGCTTTAAAATTCTCATTGTCTCTTACAGCAGACAAAATTCAGAGGTGATGCGCAAGGTGACGCAAGCCACACATCAGTAATGGATGTAAGGGGGTCCAAGTTAGCGTAACTTGCATGCTGCGGGACCAAGAAGTATAAATTAAAGTAACACCTTACAAATCTTAGTTAGTAGTTACACCCTTGGTACAATGCTTTCCTTTTACACCCCTTGTCTTGTATGTTACACCACTGATGCTCAGATAGTATAGAAAAGGGCATCTTAGAACTAGCTAGAGAGAACTGAGACCACCTTACACCCCCTTACTGACATGTACCTTGCATATCTAGCCAGCTGGACATTCCAGCCAGTATCAGCCAAAGCTGAGACCTTCAGATATTCAGAGAACTTTCTACTGACTTTGGCTGGAATTTCCCTGTCCTGTGTTGATTGGTTATTTTCTCCAATTCTCTTCCTTACCCAGCCTCCTCGCCTCAGCTTCATTTCTAGATCTGTCCCCCTCACCCCTCTTTCCTTCGATGTCCCCTCTCCCTTCCCTTTTCTTTCAACATCTCCCCTAACTGAACCCACCAAAATATAATGACATCCTCCCATGCAGTTTGCTGCCATTCCATTGTTCACTCTGCTTGTGTGTTCTACCCTTTCCCCCACCCTGTGCCTGTCTTGTCTACTTTGATTGCAAGCTCTTCAGGGCAGGGACCTTATACTACTGGGGTGTGTGTGTGTACAGGGCTGAGCACAATGGGGGCCCCATTCTTGGTTGGCTGTTACATACTCTCTACTGAACAGGATTAATAACATCACCCCTTGGAATTTGACCCCATATCTCTAAGCGTTTGTCTACCCAAACGTTTAGTGAGCAACAGGCTGGGGTGTGAACCTACCCTGCACTAGCCTGCCACTGACTCTGTGGACTTGGCTGATGCACATTAATAGTTTGTTAGAGTGCTTTGAGCTAGTCCCACTTCAAAGCTGACTAGATCAAAATGTTAATGCACGTCATCAGGGTCCACATGGACAGAGTGCAACAAGTTAGAGCAAGGTAGATTCACACCCCAGCATACTGCAAACTTAAAAGTTCATATAGGCAAGCCCTTAGTGGTGCTGCTAAGATTTAGGCCTGGTGTATACTAGGAAATTAAGTTGGTTGTAACTATGCCGCTTGGGGTGTGAAAAATCCTCACCCCTCAGCAACGCAGTTAAACTGACCTAACTCCTGGTGTAGACAGCGCTAAGTTAACAGAATTCTCCTGTCAACTTAGCTACTGCCTCTCAGGGAGATAGAGTACCTATGCTGACTAGAGGACTCCTCCCATCAGTGCAGAAAATATCTTCAGTGAAGTGCTACAGTGGAACAGCTGCAGCAGGTCAGTGTATTAAGTGCAGACAAACTCTTAGTCAGTATTGCATGAAGATGAGCCAGTGGAGGGAACCAATGCTGGCCAAACCACCAAAGCCTTGGTGTTTGGGTTCAACTTGGATAAGCACTCGGATGGATGAGAGGAGAGGTCCCAGAAGTACTGGAGAAGGGCTAGCTGAGTGCCCATCTTTAAAAAGGAGGAGCTGGGGATCTATAGACCAGTCAGCCTGACCTTGATTCCTGGGAACCTACTAGAGCAATATCTAAAACATTCAATTTTCAAATACCTGGAGAATGAAGGGGTGATCACTAGCAGCCATCGTGGATTTATCAAGAACAAATCAAAACTAGTGTGATTTCCTCCTTTGAGAAGGTAACTGGTTTGGTGGATGGGGGAATGTGGTGGACAGAATATATCTAGACTTTGTCAAGGCTTTTGACAGTCCCACATGACATTCTCATAAATAAGCTGGAGAAATGCAGGCTCAGTAGAACTACCATTAGGTGGATACAACATTGGTTAAACAACCGCAAATGAAGAGTAATTATTAATGGAATGTCAGATTAGAGAGAGGTCTCAAGTGGAGTTCCACAGGGATCAGTTCTGGGCCCAGTGTTTAACATCTTTATTAATTACTTGGATGTAGGAAGAGAGCGCATACTGATCAAATTTGCAGATGACACAAAGCTTGGGGGGGTTGCAAACGCTTTGGGGGGATAGAGCTAAAATTCAGGGGGATCTTGATAAATTGGAGAACTGGGCTATGGACAACAAAATAAAATTCAACAAAAACAAATGTAAGGTGCTACACTTAGGGGAGAAAAACCAAATGCACAAATATAGAATGGGGGATAACTGGCATGGCAGCAGCACTGCTGAGAAAATCTTGGAGTTGTGGTGGATCACAATCTCAACATGAGTCAACAATGCGATGCTGTTGCAAAAACCAGCAATTGCAATTTTGGGTTGCATTAACAGAGGCATAGCACGCAAGTCACAGGACGTGATAGAACCACTCTACTTAGCGCTGGTTAGGCCTGAGCTTGAGTACGTATCCAATTTTGATTACAACTGTATAGAAAGGATATAGAGAAACTGGAAAGGATCCTGAGACGAGCGACAAATATGATCAAAGGAATGGAACGCAAGCCATCTGAGCAAAGGCTGAAGGAACTGGGTATGATTAGTTTGGAAAAGAGGAGATTAAGCGGTGACATAAGCGTGGACTTCAAAGGCTACTATAAAAAGATGGAGAAAAATTGTTCTCTCTTGTCACAAAGGCAGGACAAGAGGCAATGGGTTCTAACTACAGCATGGCAGTTTTAGATTAAATCTCAGGAAAAGCTTCCTAACTGTAAGAACAGTAGGGCAATGGAACAGACTGCTTGGGGAGGTTGTGGAAGCTCCTTCACTCCTTCAAAAGGAGGCTGGATAACCATCAGTCTTGGATGGTTTAGACACGGCAAATCCTGCAACTTGGCAGGAGGTTAGACTAGGTGACCCTTGTGGTCCCTTCTGACCCTATGGTTCTATGATTCTATGTTTAGATGCTTAATCTGAACTTTGTAACCCTCTTAGGCCTGCACATGAGCTGGAAACGTCAAGGGAGCGGGGGAGATTTCTGTTGCTTCCTGCTTCTGGATGAGCAGGGAGGGAATACCACCAAAGCAGCTTTGTGGCACTTCTGCTTTTGATGCTCGCCTGACAGCAGATATTGCAGAGGCTAGCCAAACTTGGAAGCAAAGGTGAAAAGTGAACTGAACTTCTCTCAATTTCTATCAAGGTTAGGTCGGAGTTTTTGAACAAAGGGCAAGATTCTTATAGTATCCAAACTGGATTGTCCAGTTATCTTACAGTAACAGTGAATGTGGCCATCCTTTGTGACTATTTATATCAGACATCAGTAGAAAGGAGGTGATAGCAGGAAGATAGATGGAGTGAAAACTCCAGGACGAAAGGGTGGAAAGAGACAAACTAATCACTACCTGCTGTACCAGTGGAAGATAAAAAATTCAGGTAGCGTCAGTTTTAACTTGCATCCAATTATCCTGCCAACAAAGATATGAAGACAACTAATATCTGCCTTTGCCCTAGGGTATATGTCTCCTTATTTATAACACCATTACTAGGAAGTCTGACATTTCAGAACCAGCATTTGCAGCTTTAAAATACGATGTCAAGAAAGCGACAGGAATGACATTCCAGCAAGGTATGCTGTTGCTCCACAAGGTAATTAGTGGAGTTGGTACAGTGTCTATTTCCAACTTGTGAGGACTGATTATGAAGTAAATTAGAAGCACTAAATATTTGCCTGGTGAAAGCATGGGGAAGAATGAGGTGGGCTCAGTAACTGGCTTCAAGTATTTGAAGATGAAATGGGCCTCACACTGAACCTCCAAAATGGAGCACCCTTCATCACTGGGGGTGTTTGGAAACCAGATCCAAATACTGTGGCTCAGTGCAGCTAATTTGAAGTGTGTAAACACTGGTGAAGTTCAGTGAATTCAAATGAACTGGGTTCAAGGGAAATTATTTCTTCTTGGATTTACGGAATGATAGAGACGATGGGCTTGATCCCACCAGCTGCTGAGAAATCACTGGATATGCTGTGTAGAGCTAGTTGAGATTTTCTGAATTTTTAAATTTTTTTGCCAGTTTTTGTTGAAAATTTGGGGGTGTTTGGGTGAGGGGACCCTGAAATTGATGGTTTGGTTTTTATGGACCAGCTACAGAACTGGTCTAAATTATCTAAAGATTAAATTTCTAATGAAAATTGTGTTGAAAAATCAATTTTTGATGTGAACCCCGCTCAATAATTTCCACAGAAAAATTCCAGTTAACATTTTTGTTTTTTTTCACCAGGTTTAGTACTGAATGCCCTCAGTTCCCACTTACGTCAATGGGTTTATATGACATTCAGCACTTCCAGCAATTGCTCAGCAATTAACAGGATCAAGCTCCACATCAGCAATTTATTGCAGATGTTAATGGAAAAGACTGAAAGCAAAGACAAATATGCAATACTGTATGTTCAGTACCTCTCGGAATTGGGCTCCTATACAGTACTGTACTCCAGTAGAACGTCTGTGATCTCTACTTGACTAACCTTCATACATTCTAGCTTGCACCAAGAATGGCTCTCACTGTAACCTTCCAGCAAAAACTTAAAGAGCAGATCCTGTAGAGAGATCTCGTGGCTACAATTTCATTATTTTTGCCAGACATACTGCAGTACATTTGTTAGCATATCTGGGAGTATTACCATAAACAATTAAAACTAAAGTACAATGGGCAAAATACTGTATTCACAAGACTTGCTAGAGTGAATTAATTAGGATATTATTTGTAGTATTTTAACACCCGGAGCCTCCTTACGGAATCAGGGGCCCCACTGGTCTGGGTGCTGTACAAACACCTAGTCAAAGATGATATCCTTGTCTCAGTTTATAATCTGAATAGGTGAAATAGGAAAGGAGTGTGTGTGGGAAACTGAGGCACAGAGGTGAAGGAACTTGCCCAAGGTCACACAGCAGGTCACTGGGAAGAGAACTTATATCACCTGAGTCACAAGCCAGCTGCTCCTCCACTAGATCATGCTGGTTCCTGAATGTTCATCTATCTATGTGAAATACTGTATAAAGCAGAACACTATTACTGAATTACACTAAAACTATGTTACAGGTTTGGAACTTTTAAGCTTTTCAATCATATGCAGAATGAGATCCTCCTGAATGAACAATCCTGTGAATATGGCAGGAAATGAAATACTGATAAAGGTGCTAAGTGTTAACCAAGTATATTAAGGATCACAGTGTGCTACCTCGACGCAAAGTGAGTAGCACTTGACTCCACAAACAGACCTATTGACCACAATGGGACTATCTTGGTGCTCTGTGTTATTTTACAGGAGTAAGGGCATCAGACTCTGGCCCTAATCGTGTATGTGAAGAGGGTGCTAATGCTACATTACCTTTCACCTAGGGCTATCAAACTCTTTACAAACAACTTAATAAAGCCTCATAACGCTCCTGTGAGGTCTAGAAGGTAAATGTTATACCCATTTTACAGATCAATAAGCTGCGGCTCAAAGAGGTTAATGACCTCACTTTTGGAGCTGTTGGTGCTCAGTATATCTGAAAACTAGATTACAAATGACTTGCAAGATCACACAATAAATCAATAGCAGAGCAGGAAATAAACATAGTTAATCCCCATGCTCTGGGAATTAATCATTAAACTAATCTCCTTTTCTGTGCAATTCCTTGATGATAAGATGTTAAAGAAAATAAATCATGAACACATGCACTACTACAGCCTTAAATTTGTAGCTTCCTAAAGTGGTGGAAATTCAATTGCTTGGGCCATCTAAAACTAAGAAAATCCTAGAAATCAGACAGTGAGGATCAGCTGTTATTGGTAAAGGGGATGGAGTAGATAACCAAATCATTCTTTGTCTCTAATTTCTGTGACTCCAAATCACACCTGCAGAAATGCTATGCCTGCCCAGCGCATAGAGACCTAATTAAACAGCTTTGGAAAGGAACCGTTTCCCATGATAAACCAATTCTCCCTCAGTATTTAAACAATGTGGAAAATTGACAACAAATTGACTCTGACAGAATTAAAGGTCCCTAGAGTGAGTGATTTCATGGAATCTCAAGAGTCACCTGCTGCCTCTGTAACATTCCCCCCGCACTCCTGCCTCTGTCATGGCACCTGCTGAGATGAATTGCCTGGCACTTGCTTTCTCATGTGAAGCAGAAGGAAACCAACTTGGCAAAATGAATAATTATTGTATAAGGCTAGAAGGACACATGGTGCAAATGCCTGCTCTGGACCATAGTTCAACAGCATAATGGTTGATAATGCTAATGCTCAGTCGTAGCCTGTGAAATGATGGACAGCGTTGTCATGCAGGAGCGGAGCTATACAGTGTAACAAAAAAAGGTTGCTATAAAGAAAAGGGATACCTCAGAGCTGTGCTTTATTATACCTGCGTTGCTGACAGACCTGATATTTATCTTTCTTTTAGTATGTCAGGGTACCAGTGACCTGTAGGCAACATTGTGTAAATAATACAGTCTGGCAGTGTGCCCGAGGGATATCTAATGGCCCACCACAGAAATAGCTCCCAGCTGCTGGTATTCATACTGGTGCTTCAGGCTAACTGTGACTGGTTCTCCAAGATCATTCTACTTTGGGCTCTCTTTTGGCTCCCTGGCACGCTACTGATACCCACCTCCTAACGAGTCATGCGTTCTCCAACCAGCAATAGAGCTTCGGCTGCACCAAACGACATAAGATTGAAGTATGCACCAGCCCATTCTCTACAGCAGGTTAGAGGTCACATAATGAGGCAGGAACTGGTAGAGTGTTGCAAATGAGATGAGATTGAAGCTTAACATCTCCAGTGTAATGGTAGCCCCTGGAGTCACCTTAACTCCAGATCAGGTGATTGGAACCAGGAAATCTCTTTCAGAATAGGCACCATGTGCCCAGACATTTGATGGTGTTGTCATCAGCCAGGTGGAGAGCTGATAACCCGCCGTCAAAATAAGTCAGTGGGCACTTGTCAAAGATACGCAACGTAACCTGAAGTCGACCGCAGCTGCATTAGAAAAACCCAGTTTAAAGAGTGTGGCTGCACAGTTGCCTTGTCCTTTTGAAACCAATTCAGAGATGACTACAGGTGCCCTGGCAGATCAAAACCGGGGGGCAGATGGTTGGTTAGGTGATGAGAGAGTGATTAACAACTGGCATCGCTGACCACTTGTTGCACCAAGCAGATTTCACCGTCATTCCTGTGGTGGCCTAAATGACCGTCAAGGGCATCTAGGAGATAGGTGAGCTGGCGAGTGGTTGAAGAGGTCTGCGTACAAAGGCAAGTCACTGTTCTCATGGATCTTGACTAGCGGCATGACAGAGGTCTTCTCATGGCAAATATGGGGCGGTGCTGTATTACAAAGTATCAGCAGCCATGGCAACAGAGTTACATGTAAAGTCCTGGTAACAATACGCATAGCTTTGTTAAACTGTACAGTGACCAGCCTCATGTGAGACGAGCAGCACCAGACAGGAGCGCAGAACTCTGCTGTTGAATAGCAGAGGGCAAGGGCTGATATTCTAAGTGTCCAGCTGATCACACTCCAGATTGAACTGGCCAATTTTTTAAGCAGGTTGTTCCAAGTGCTGACTTTGGCTGTACTTTAACCAGGAAATGAAGACCAGTCTCTAACCAGCACTCCTTTGTGTCACACCTTTGTAACACCCAAGATATTAGAAGCCACTGGTCCCAGAAAGTGGAATTCCAGTTACTGATGGTAAGAGCTTGTCATAAATGTAAAGGGAAGGGTAAACCCCTTTAAAATCCCTCCTGGCCAGAGGAAAAATCCTCTCACCTGTAAAGGGTTAAGAAGCTAAAGGGAACCTCGCTGGCACCTGACCAAAATGACCAATGAGGAGACAAGATACTTTCAAAAGCTGGGAGGAGGGAGAGGAACAAAGGGTCTGTGTCTGTTGGTATGCTGCTTTGCTGGGGATAGAACAGGAATGGAGTCTTAAAACTTTTAGTAAGTATCTAGCTAGGTATGCATTAGATTATGATTTCTTTAAATGGCTGAGAAAAGAATTGTGCTGAATAGAATGACTATTTCTATCTGTGTGTCTTTTTTGTAACTTAAGGTTTTGCCTAGAGGGATTCTCTATGTTTTGAATCTAATTACCCTGTAAGGTACCTACCATCCTGATTTTACAGGGGTGATTCCTTTACTCCTATTTACTTCTATTTCTATTAAAAGTCTTCTTGTAAGAAAACTGAATTCTTTTTCATTATTCTCAGATCCAAGGCTTTGGGTCTGTGGTCACCTATGCAAATTGGTGAGGATTTTTACCAAACATTTCCCAGGAAGTGGGGTGCAAGGGTTGGGAGGATTTTGGGGGAAAGATGTGTCCAAACTATGTTTCTCAGTAAACCCAGTTAGAGTTTGGTGGTGGCAGTGGTTATTCCAAGGATAAAAGATAAAATGAATTTGTACCTTGGGGAAGTTTTAACCTAAGCTGGTAAAAGTAAGCTTTGGAGGTTTTCATGCAGGTCCCCACATCTGTACCCTAGAGTTCAGAGTGGGGGAGGAACCTTGACAGAGCTGAATCGCTCTGCCTAGTCAGCTTGCAGTGTCTTTTTCCATGGTGATGACATATAACAAGGCCAAATTTGGCCAACTTTTTTCTGACTTTCATTTCTAACTTTGTAGGTCATTAGAACCAGAAACTCACAGCAACGCAGAGAGGGGGTGTGAAACCTTTCAAGCTGACACCATAGCTTCACACAGCTCTAGTGATTTCTTGTTCGGCCATGCCACTGTGTTATAGGGGAAATTAAATTGTAGACTCTTTAGTTACAGTGAATGTAGTAGAGAATTCTGCAAAGGTTACATTACTTCCTGTTAGAAATGGACTAGTGAGCAGAATTGGGAGTAGGAACAGGATGTTGAGTATGGGGTCTTGGTACAGAAACTTGTTCATTCATTGTCACCTGTCTTTGGTTATTTTGCTCAGTCTGACACTGTGGTCAATGGCTTTTATAACTGGCTATGCAGAACTACATGTGAGGTTGTGGAAACTGCAGATTTGTCACCTGACTTTTTGTGTGTCATTCCAAAAATCTAGGCATATGCTCTCAAAGCTGGGCCTATGCTTTTCTGAACCCATCAAACTATAACACATCCAAATGAAATGAGTGTGATCCGAAATCATTTATTTCTGTCCAGCAGATGTTGTTTTAATTTCTCAATATTACTGTTTTAGCTGAGTGAAAAGGAAATGTAAAGAATCCTTGTTTTATTAACAGTCCAAAGTCACCCTGTGTGCAGATGAGCCCTGCATGTTGAACTGAACCTGCCTATCATTTGCCAAGACTTTATGGAGTTGTTTTTCATTTGTATTTTCGGTTGTTGGTGGAAAGGGTCAAATACTAAAATCCTAAAACAAGAAAGACTGATTAATAAAGGGAGTAAACACGAAGGGGCTGGGAGTCTGCAAGTTGGGAACTGTAGTGGTAGGGACAGACCTTTTCAGACACTGATGGTCATGGCTCCCTTGATAGTTTTCCTTTGAAAATCTTCCCGTTTTTTTTTTTTAAAGGCACAAGTGGCAGTTAGCCACCACTGAAAGCCAATGGGAATTAAGTAACTGCCATTTGTGCTTTTCAAATCTTTCCTTGTTAGCTGTGGGGGGAGAAACTAGGACCCAGAGGAATAGTAACGTTAATGCTCAAATGGTAAAGACTTGGAGCAGCTAGACTCCACTAGTAGGAGCAGGCCAGCGAGGTAGAAGGTGGCTTCTGTTCTACAGAGAAACCACTTGTCCCTCTTCTACAAGGAGTGGGTATAACTCTTTGTTTCTGAGGTGAGCATTGTCTGAGTAAGCAGCCCCAAAGGCTGAAGACTGATTGTTGGCACTCAGAATAAACTAAGGTCTTTTCCTGACAGTGGGTCCCCCTGCCCCAAATAGTCTCTTTTGCTGGTGTGTGAGTGGGGTTCTAGCACTGAGTCCTATTGTAGGAACTGATAGCAGTGTCAGGATCATACTTGTCATTACTTGGTGTTTGCAGTAGGCCATTCTGCCAGGTGAGTAGGATACATGCCCTGCTTATTCTGAATCTGATCTGCTTTTTCTGTCAGGATCTTTAGGGGGATGTGATTTCTTCTCATCTTCTATATAAAAGGGAAGAAATAGCTGTACATGTTTTCTATGGTTGGTATGCATCTCTGGAGAACAACAACATTAGTACCTGCACTGATATAGTACTTTTTCAGTAATGGATCTCAAAGTGCTTTACAAACATTTAATGAAGCCTCACCATACAACCTAGTGAGGCAGGTATTTTTACCCTATTTTTCACATCTGGAAACTGAGGCACAGTGAGATTGTGACTTGCCTAAAGTTGTACAGTGAGTCAAAGACAGAGTCAGAAGGAAATAGAACCCATGAGTCCTGAGCTTATGTCTCTAATCACTACTCCATTAGATGCATTGTAACCTCTCTCAAGATGACAAAATAGTTTCTACTACCTGATCTCAGTAAGGGACTCACTATCCATACTGTCATGTCATTATTCAGGATTCAAACATTGGAATCATTCTAATTAATGATATATATTCATTATTCATAATATATATTATTCAAGAAACTTCAACTCAGAATTGCCAAAGATTTATGTAGTCCATTTCAATTATTGGTACGTACAACCATGTAATATAGCAGGTGAAATTTCCAATAGACATTTTAATTACAGTCAATTTCTACAAATATACATCCCTCTTTGAAAAATGAACACTGGCATGCTAGATGCCTGTGAAGAAATACATTCCTTTTATCATTATTATTGAAGCTAGAGTTGAGAAGTCATTTAACAGCTTGAAACTTTGTTGCATTTTCACCTATCAGAATGAAATGTGAACAAATCATGAATGGATTTTGCTCCTGAAAATGGAGTTATTTGAATTCTAGTTTTTTCTCACTCTATAGACAAACAAAGGACAAATCAGAGAATACATCAAAATGGTCATATACTGTAGAGTCTGGGAAAGACCTAAACAAGGAGCCAATTTACACAGGCCCAGATAAGCTTTGGCTTTTTTAAACTAGTTTGACAATAAGGCTCTTTCAGCTAGAGAAAGCATCACTTATTTTATTGAACTCAAAGAACACTGTCTGTGCCTCTTGCAATGATTCCATTGAAATAGGTAATTGTCCTTTTAAGAATGACTGATAGGCCTGGAGGAATATTAGCTTTTTCAGGGACATTTTTTAGAGTAAGAGTTGCAGATTAGAAGAGTGACATGATCACGAGAAGCCTACAAGTGGGTTTAAACAATGGTGGTGGTAGCAACAATAAGCAGGGATCTTTTGGGAAGCAAGGATCCTGTAGCCTTTGTGCAGCTGCTCTAAGGAAAACCTCTGTGGGTAATCAATATAGTAGGTTTGGGGAAGGCTGTGTGTGTTGGGCTCTAGGCTTATATTTTACGATCTTTTTCTTGTTGTTGCATATCCCTCAGTTCATGTGGGTTTTCCTCTGCAAGGAAAATTCTCAGCATACTCCATGTGCCCCAGAAATCTCAGATGGTGGCAGTGAATGTGGTGACTGAAATAAGTCATGGCATTAATTAAGATTACCCATTAGAAACATCAATAATTAAATGCCAAAAAAACCCCTTTGATAATGGAGAGTTAGGCTTGCTTTGCAATAGCTCATGCCCTTCCAGAGTGTTGAGTTCAGCAAAACTCAAACGTCTGAAAACCAGGAAATAGGGAGTTAAGGTAAATGCCCCTGAAACCTTAACTCTACCCACCCTGGAGCTGACTATAGCCACTGGGAATTATCTGCATGCACTCCAGCTGCAGTTCCTTTGCTAGATGTAACTGTACTGACTGGCGGAAGAATAAATTGGAGCATCTTGGAAGAATTGTGATTGTGATTATGAGGAGATCTGGGTCTGAGTCCCTTTGTGTATTATCAAAGGAAAGAGATGCATGTGTACCTTGAGGTTCTGGTCTGCATCATTTAAATGCAGACTTGTGTAGGCTGTGTCAATAGCAGAGCACTGGCATCTTCTTGCCATGGGTATTGTCAGTAGTGAGATGGGATATGAGAGCAGTCTGTGGATTTCATGATGGCTAGGAGAAAGTATAGGTTTAGATGGTAACCTGTGTGCAAGTGCACAGGGTTATAAAAGGCCACCAAATGATATTCTGTTGGGGGAGAAAGCTCAGTGTTTGAGTGTAGGGCAAATTTATGTGATGCCTGCCCATTATGGTGCAAAGGGTGTGTGTGTATGTTTTATGGGTGTATTGAGGCATTGCTCAGAGAGGCCAGAGTTAAGGTTGCCGTACATTAACCTTACCTCTGTATTTCCTGTTTTTCAGAAGTTTGAGAACATTGAGTTGAGCAAAGCTCATAGGCCATGAGCTATCACTGGGCAACCTTAACTCTACATTAAAAAAGCTTTTTGTCATTTAAGATATGTCTACACTTAAAATGCTACAGAGGTGCAGCTGTAGTGCTGTAGCACTTCAGTGTAGCTACTCACTATGGTGATGGGAAAGGTTCTCCCATTGCTGCAATTAATGCATATCCCTGAGAAGGGGTAGCTAGGTCGACAGAAGAATTCTTCCATCACCCTAGCACTATCTAAACCATTGGTTAGGTTAGCATAGCTATCTCTCTCAAGGGTGTGGATTTTTCATGGTCCTGAGAGACGTAGCTATGCCAATGTGAGTTTTCAGCGTAGACCAGACTTTAATTTTTACTTTTCTTTAAATAGAAGGAGAAATTATTGTTGGTAGGGATTAATGGTTGTTGATGCAATTGTAGTTCGCGCCTAGGTTTGCAACTGCCAGGCTACTGTGGCTAGGTAATAATCAAA
This sequence comes from Lepidochelys kempii, assembly GCF_965140285.1. Classification (NCBI taxonomy): domain Eukaryota; kingdom Metazoa; phylum Chordata; order Testudines; family Cheloniidae; genus Lepidochelys; species Lepidochelys kempii. The sequence continues at coordinate 161,661,917 of NC_136382.1, forward strand.
AGACATAGCATTTATCTCATGCTTTTAATTAGAGCTTAAAGAACTTTACATTATCCCCATGTTATAAGTGGGAAACTGAGGCACAGAGGTGAAATTACTTGCACAAGGTCACCCATCAGGTCAGTGGCAGAGCCAGGAATAGTCCCAGTCCTGTAGTCTTTCCACTAGGCCACATGGTTGCTGTGTGACTCCTTTGTGCTCCTCCCCTTCCTGTACATTTTGTTATAGTGGAATGGGGATAATGGTGATGCTTTGAAAGGTTTTCAGTGTGTAGTTGCTAACCGGGCCAGTGACAGAAATCTCATCCAGGGTCTAGGTCTCAGAACCTTAACAGTTTTATTACATGGTTGTTACAGTAACTTTATGCATGTGAGACACGGCTACTGTCTCTCTCTCTTTATCCACCCTTTTCCCCACCAGTCCCCGCAACAAGTAACCCCTCCAGCTCTCTTCTGATCCCATTAAGCCATTAGATGGCACCACAAAAGCCATTAACATGTAAGAAGTTGCTCTTTGCTGTCTCCTGCCCTGTGCTGCTGCATACACATATCACAAGCAGCAGCTTACTGGAGGGCTCCACAGTACTTTAGTTATGTGAACCGAGCTGCACACTGAGCTGGGCCTCTTATTCCCATTACCATGGGACTCCTGCCCCTGCTTCAGTCAGGCTTCCCTAGGTCCACCCAGTCTCCCCATCCTCCTAACCGGGCTCCTTCCCCACTCACTCATTAATATGAATGGGCCACCCTCTCTGAGCCTGTTATGCTGCTGATAGATGTATAGAGCCCCCTACACTCCATTCTTCTGAGAGCTGCTGTCTCTCAGAGGTGGATTACCTACATCAATGGAAAAAACCCTGCCATCTCTGTAGTAAATATCTATACCAGGGGTCGGCAACTTATGGCACACGTGCCAAAGACGGTATGCGAGCCCATTTTTAATGGCACTCTGCTGCCTGCCGGAGTCCCGGCAGGCAGCAGTGTGCCATTAAAAATCCTTCCTGGCCCGGCCCGGCCCGGACCACTCTTCTCCGCTCCCCACCCCCTCCCGCGGGGGCAGGGGGCAAGGGGCAGAAGCTTGGTCATGCCGGCTCCCCTGCCTCTTTCCGCAGTATGCTGGGTTCCTGCCCCTCCTCCTCCTCTTCGTCCCTCCCTCCCTGCTGGCCCTTGCAAGGGAGGAGGTGGGGGAGGAGCAGAGTCAGCGTGCTCGCTGCTTCTAGAAGAGGCAGAGAAGAAGTGGGAGCAGGGCCTTGGGAAGTGGGGCATATCCCCTCCAGCCCCCTGCTGTGAGCACCCCATGACCCCAGCCCACACCCCCAGTCCTCTGCCCTGATCCCCCCTCACACACACCCATCCCTCTGCCCTGAGCCCTGCAGCCCCGCAAGGCCCCTGCCCTGAGCCCTGTACCCCCCTCACACACACCCAGCCCTCTGCTTGACTCCTTCACCCCCCGTCCCCACGACCCCAGCCCTGACTCTGGCAGCCCCACACACACCCAGGCCCTCCAAACCCCATGCCCTGACATCTGCACCCCCCTCACATGCCCCCAGCCCTCTGCCCTGACTCTTGCACCCCACACATCCCCACCCCCACCCTGAGCACCAAATGGGAGCTCCTGCACCTCCCTGCCCCACATTCCCACCTGCACCCCTCCCACCAAATGGGAGCTGCCCAGGTAAGAGCTCCACACCCAAACCTCCTGCCCCAACCCTGAGCCCCCTCCCTCATTCTAGCTCCTGGCCAGACTCTACACCCCAACCCCCAGCCTGCTCCTTCACCCTGAGCCCTGTGCTCAGTGCACTCTCACCCTCAGCTCAGTGCAGAGAGAGAGAGAAGGGAATGGCCAGAACCAGGGAGAAGGTAGGTACCCACTGTATGTGGGCAGAGCCGGGATCCCAGACTGGCAGCGGGCTGAGCGGGTCCGGCAGCCGGGATCCCGGCTGGCAGGAGCCGGCGGATGGAACCCCTGAGTGGCAGCAGGCTGAGCCGCTCAGCCCACTGCCAGTCTGGGGTTCTGGCTGCTGGCCCCTTGCCAGCTGGGGTCCCGGCCGCAGGCCCCACTCAGCTCACTGTTGGCCTAGGTGAACAGAACCCCAGATCAGCAGCGAGCTGAGTGGGCTGGTGGCGTAAGATCAACATTTTAATTTAATTTTAAATTAAGTTTCTTAAACATTTTGAAAACCTTGTTTATTTTACAATACAACAATAGTTTAGTTATATAATATATAGACTTGTATATAGAGAGAGACCTTCTAAAAAACATTAAAATGTATTACTGGCACATGAAACCTTAAATTAAAGTGAATAAATGAAGACTCGGCACACCACTTCTGAAAGATTGTCGACCCCTGATCTATACCATAGCAGTGTAGCTGTGGTGTTGTAGTGTAGACATAGCCTAAGAAAGCAAAGACAGGGCTTTTGGCTTAAAAAGGCTGCGGTGGAACTGACTCAGGGCCCTCTTTCTGGTCCAACAGGCCCTTCTGTCCAAGGGAGCTTTGACAATATATGATGGTAGCATGTGTGGGATCTATGACAGTGGAGAATTGCCAGTAAAGTGCCAACAGCTGTGAAAGCAAATACTGTAGAATGGAAAAGCACAGAGAAGTCTCAGTCTTTTTGGGAAAGGAATAGTGACCATGGAAAATGAGTTAAAATAGGTTTGAAGGGATTAGGTATATACAGGTGATACAGGTATATAGCCAATATTCATAACTTCAGATGCAAAACTGTACATGAATATAAATAGGATAATCATGTTTAGCAAGTCATAACATTTCCATTGACACCTTAAATGACATACTTGTGCAAGGTTTGTTGCAATTGTTTAACAGTGGCAACATCAACGATAGACATGGTCATATTTCAGTTGTACAGCATTACAGCTACTTTGCAGGGAGCCAGACCTGTATTTTCTCTTTCATCCAAGGAGTTGCTTCTGAATATTCCAAAAAGGGGGTGGGGAATGTGCACCTGGAGGGACCTAGAACCAGGTCCTAGGAACCAGATGGGACTGGGAAAATCAGGTTTCAAGTTCATACCCAAAGATTTGGGGTAACTGGGATTAGAGGGGTGCATGAGAGCTCCCTCTACACATCTCCCTATAGGGTCCAAGAAAAATTACACAGGAGGGTTGTCCAACAGCTCTGTATTGTATTTATGAATGATGTGTGCCAGCTACTTAAAAGGATGTTTATTACATGGATAATTGAAATGTGAAATTATGAAACGTAGTGGCAGAAATGCCATCCAGTGAATAAGCTGTGTGTTCCCGATGATGGTATCTGGGTACCCTTGGCACATCCACTTCTTTGTGGGGGGAGATGTGACAGATATTGAAACAATACACTGGATCTTAGTTGGTGTGGGGGAGATATTGTAGTAAGTGTATGTATCACTGTGAACCAAGGATTGTATGCGTGATTGTGTTCTCCTCCATGGGGGAGTTACCACAGCTCCTTTAGTAGCTAAAACAGTGGGAGGTGATTAAGGTGAATCCCTCATGTTGTCAACAAATCCAGAGAGGTATCTCCTCTTTGGGAGGGTCACATATACTGGTTCAAACTGTGTTTCCAGAGACTAGGGAAACTAAGAGCTTTTGGCAATAAAAGGATGCATTTGAACTGACTCAGGGCCCTCTTTCTGATCCAGCAAATGAACAGGACCTTCTATCCCATGGGGTCCAAACCCTTGCAGAAGGACTGGAAAGACTTTGGCCTATTAGGGCCCCATAAGATTGGTGGGTGAGCTCTGGTGAGCTTCTAGTATGTGTATAGGAATGTTTATTCTTTATTTTCTCTGTAATGTTTTTACCTTAAGAATAAAAGTGCTTTCTTAGAAGGAGCTACATGGTAACTTGTAACTGCTGGCAACACACTGATCGTAGCCCTTGGAGAAAGAAAGTAATCCACAGATGCTGGCCTTCAGGGAGACTGGTTCGCTGGGGATATCACCATGCAAGGCAGGGAGCTGTACAGTGTTAATAACCTTGGTCAGAAGGGAATAGGACGAGTCCCTGCTCAGGGAGAGGTGATGGCTGGAGACCCAAGATGTGACTGGAAACTCCAGGAGTGGACCATGGGCCCAGGAGTGGACTCTCTGTGTCTGTGTGAAAGAGATACAGGTGCAATTACACTGCAAGTGTGATGGGGTGTCAATTGCCATAGATGGGGCAGGACTCCCCCAAATCTGGCCCATGCACCAGAGGGTAGGGAAAGGGGCTCAACCCCCACCCACTGCATAGGCAAGCCCCCTTCAGAACCCTGGCTCACATGAAGAGGGGCAGGGAAGGCGGGGTGTGTCACACCTCAGTAGGTGGTCTGGGGGTCCCTGAATTGTGGCACACACCTGGGAGCAGAATATGGGTCTGACAGGTGCTCCTGCCCCTATGCTCCCCGGTGCCCCCTGTCACTCACTCCCATGTGCCCATTCCCAGTGTCCCATCCCTCTCTCCCTATTCCACCTACTTTTTCATGCCTAAGCGCCCTCCCCTTCCAGCAAGAATTTGCTTCTGTAGTTTTTCTTAATAAATTAAATAAATAAATACTTTCAGAGCCTCTTGACTATTCTGCTGCACTCAGATTGCATTTCCCCACCCCCCTTGATAGAGGCAAATTGGAGTGATATGCTTCTTTTTTAACTTCAGATTTACTGGGCCTTGGATTCAGTGATTGTAACATGCCCTCAGAGCCCCTGCAGTTCTGTGACCTAGCATTAGTTTTCCAGATTGCTAGCCTCTCTCTGCCGGTGCTCAGTGTTACCCTTTAGGCATGTGAAAAGGTGGGTGAGCCTTAGCGCACCTAACTGGAGAAGCAAACTCTTTTTCAAGCTAGTGGGTGCCAAGCACTCTGTTGGGGTAACCCCTGAGCATCGGAGGCCTTGGTGTGATGATCTGTGGGCTGGTTTGATCTCTATTTGTAAGCCAAGGAAACATTGACAATGTCTCAACTTTAATAAAAGCTGTCTCCCCCTCCCAGGGGCTGTCTCTTGGTATTCCCTCAGTCAAATGGCTCTAAATGTAGATCCCTGACTGTACCCTGCCCCCCCTTTACGCACACCAAATTTCAAAGTAATCTGACATAGGTTTTAGAGCACTTGGAACAGTCAAACTTTAAGCAGAAAGCTAGACTTAATCTTAGCTGTAGCCGAGTTGTTCTCTGCTATAATATCTCTTGGAACACCCAAGTCAACACCACAACAAGGTCTGTGCCTGACCTGTAGTCAACAGGAAAGAGCTTGGATTGCAGCGGTATTTTACCGCCGTTCCTCTTTTCTGTATATTACAGCATATCCTCTCTGGCCAACTATATATATATATATATATGATCCCTTTTCTCTCCCTCAGGTTAATCCTGTCTAGTGTCCACAAAGATATTCAGTTAGTGATTGATCATGGAAACCCTGTCAGCTGATGATTATTTCTTTTAGTGGGCCACCAGCTCCCCGGAAAGCTCACCCTCATATTCTTCTTGGGCACAGGAGAGAACTGCTGTAAGCACAGCATGATTTTAAATCCCAACAAATTTATGAAGGTTTAAAACTGGCCCCAGCATAATAGATCTTCACATAGTCTGAAGCCAATTCCGCAGCCCTTTACCTTTTGCATTTCAATGAGTGCCTCAATGTGTTGTATTTAAAAAGGGACTGTGACACTAACGCACTACTAGAAATAAAAGGGTAATGCTGCTGGATTGAAAAATTGTCGTTAAAGGAGGCTGACAACAGACAATTAAAAAAGCGGGTGTAACCCACACACTTCCTGCGTGTGGTGTTCTGTCCCATCTAGTGGCACCAAGACCACATAGAGAGAGAGATAAAATGAGTCTGCTCTACAGCCTTAGCTAATAGCCAGCTGGCTTTTAGCTCATGCGGTAGAGGCTCATGCAGAGCTCCAGAGGCCCCGGGTTCGATCCCACCCGCCGACGACCAGGGTCTGTCAGTGTTACACAGGCATGTTCCATGCTATGTTTTGGGAGGGAGAGGTGAAAAGGAAGTGGAGGTATAAGTCACAAGAGAACTAGAAAGTATCACTTACTGGTAGTCCCTTCTGTCATGTTGTTTCACACAGTTTGTGCTAATAAGCAAACCAAAACTGCAATGGAAATAATAAATGAATGTACATGTCTTGTTTTATGTATATATTTTCTCTCTCTCTCAGCTTCATTTCCAGTAAACATATATATGTAATATAAATAAGTTCCTTTTATTAGTGAGCTTTACTAATTGATTTGAACTCTGTACATTAATAAAATGACATTGTGTACTAATAAATTTATACATTAAATAATTTGCTTTCCCATATCTTGCCTGCAGGGAGGACAGCAATTCCTCCTGACACTATAGTCCTAGTCATAAATCAAACCCAAGACCTTATTGTAAACCGAGGGAAAACGTCCTTCAGGTGACACATCATGACCTTCCTCTTCTAATGGTCTAGGATCCACTCAATTAATAAAGAATTAAAGCAGGGTAATATAATTAATGCCAATCAAGATGGGTTTATGGAAAATAGATCCTGTCATACTAACTTAATATCTTTTTTTGATAAATGTAATAGCATTGATGTAATAGGCATTTGACTTGGTACTGAATGATATTTTGATTAATGAACGAGAGATTATAAAATTAACATGGCACACGTTAAGGATCAAAAGCTGGCTAACTGGTAGGTTTCAAAATGTAATGGAAATGGGGAATCATCATTGAATGGTTGTGTTCTAATGGGGTCCTGCAGTGATTGGTTTTGGTCCTACACTATTTAATATTTTTATTAATGACCTGGAAGAAAACATAAAATTATCACTGATAGTTTGCAGATGACTCAAAAAATGGAGAAGTTGTAAATTAATGAAGGGGACAGGTCACTGATATAGAGGATCTGGATAGCTTAGTAAGTTGGGCTCAGACAAACAATATGCACTTTAATATGGCTAAATGTATACATTTAGGAACAAAGAATGTAGGTCATACTTACATGATGGTGGCTGGGTGTGGGGACTCTATCTAGGGAAGCAATGACTGGAAAAAGATTTGGGGCTCATGGTGGATAATCCGATGAATATGAGCTCCCAGTGCAATGCTTTGGCCCAAAGGACTTTAATGCAATCCTTGGCGACATAAACAGGCACTGGTGTAACTGCTGCTGGAATAGCTTGTCCAGTTCTGGTGTCCACAATTGAAGAAGGATGTTGATAAATTAGAGAGGGTTGAGAGAAGAGCCATGAGAATGATTAAAGGATTAGAAAACATTTCTTGTAGAGAGAAACACAAGGGAATCAATCTATTTGGCTTAACAAAGAGAAGGTTAAAGGCTAACTTGATTATAGTCTAGAAGTACCTGCTAGGTACATAGGGAACAACTATTTAATAGTCGGCTCTTCAGTCTAGCAGAGAATGGTGTAACATGATCCAGTGGCTAGAAGTTGAAGCTAGACTTATTCAGAGTGGAGATAAGGTGTACATTTTTGACAATGAGGGTAATTAACTGTCGGAACAAATCACTGACAATTTTTAAATCAAGATTTGATGATTTTTCTAAAAGATCTGCTCTAGGAATTATTTTGGGGAAGTTCTATGGTGTTATACAGCCAGACTAGATGGTCACAGTGGTCTTTTCTGGCTTTTGAATGTATGAATCTATTCAAAGCTGTCAGTTCATAGTTACAGTCAGTCCCCCTCCAAATTATAAAATTATATATATTTTAAAAATACATCAAAAGAACGAAAAGGTTGTAAAGTCAAACATTCAGAAGTTAGGTTCCTTGTGCAGCTGTGATGACTGCCATTTTGTCTGACACCAGGGACTAAACTGAGAGCCTCCAGAGCTAAAAATGTGGGTCACTATAGTAGGCTCTGTCATCAGGGGCTGCAGCAGACCAGTATCCTGTGTAGATCTAGTGGGACATGTAAAATACACTACCTAGGGGGTTACACATTCTTAATTTAGTCCCCTCATGCATATGCATTATGATTCAGTCTTTAATTTATTTGATGCAGAAATAAGGTTTGTGTAGTGAATGAGGTGAGGGATTGAAGAATAACTAAATTACAACAGCCCCCCAGAAAACTCTTGAAAATATTTGGAATAGCTAGGAGTGTCAGCAAATGTCTGACTCTGAGTTACAGCTATAATGGGTCACATAAATTTGGGAGGGCAGAAAGTCCAACTGTCCCAATTGAAAATAAGGCACACTTATGCATCTCCAACAAAAATGCATCCTGAACACATGCGAGTTGGCCAAAACGACTTTCCCATAATTTTTAGAAAACTTTAATGGGCAGGGCCAGGTTATGGTTTCTCTTAATGTTATCAGTGAATTTTTAGTTGCTTGTATCTGTGACATACAGAGATGCTAAGGCACAACACTTGTCTCTGTTGTGCTATAGGATTTTCTCTCTCTGCCTGGCCCTGGAATCATTACTTCCAGTGCCCTTGTGGTTTTTCTTGACTCGTTTCTACTTCCCTTACCCTTGACTCGTTTCTATTTCCCTTACCCTTGTTTTAAGCTGGCTTTTTTTTTTTTTTAAAGTAGAGATTTGTGCTTTGATATTGCTCAGTACAGAGTATTTATCTTCTGCCATGCAATCTCGCTTCACTCTTAATTTGTAGGTCTCTCACTTCCCAAGGCAGGCTGCTGGCAAAGGCAACGCTGTGTTGCCTTGGGATGGTCTATGTTTAAATGCATCTGGAGTGTCCAGACAGAAAGTTGTGAGGAGGAGCAAGAAGTCCAGCCAGGAGGGCAGTCCCAAAGTGTGGAGGTGAGGGGAGCATGCAGGAGAGTTCAGTGCTAGTAACAGCCAGTGCTGCTGTCAATTTACTCATAAAAATTTGTACTAACTCAAGTGGATATTTATTACTGCAGAGAAGAAAGTCAAAGAACAGCGTTTACTTTTCCAGTCTCAGGCTGTGTTCATGGAGATCTCACCCAGTGACTAGTAATTGGAACAAATTTGGTCACTGATACCAAATGGTGACTGACACAGACTGAAAGGGGACTTAATTTCTTAGACTCTGGCTGTGAAAGGATATCCTCGATGCCAGTGCTGACATGCTCCTGCTGGGAACTGCTGTTAACAGTGTACCAGAGATGTAACTCCCTGTTCTACAATATCCTTTCTCCTGTTTGGGAAAGGTTATGATGAAATTACAGACAATGATAATGGAGCTTGGCAAGTTATTGACGAGAGGCAGTTGTTTCTGTTCCAATTGCTGCTCCATTATTCAGCACTCACATTGCATAATCCCTGTTTTGCTTACTAATGTTCATGACAGGGAATCTCAGACAGCCTGCTTAAGATGTTAAGAACACCTAATCAAATCTAGTCATGTAGACAACTATCCCTCTGTACAAGGGTTGTGCAAATGGCAAAGTGTCTCATTGCATCAGCCAAACTGGTCTCCTTGCCCTCACTGTCTTTTAATAGCAGTGGGAAGAAATGGACATCTCAGCCAGGACAGTTCTGCCAGGAAAGCCCGTTCTTCAAAGAATCTTGATAGAGATGATGCTGATGGCTGTAGCTGGGCTGGTTTTTTCATTTGCTTACAGTCTGACTCAAGTTTGATCATGCTCATTAGGGTGAATGAAACAGTTTGACTCGAGGAACAAGAAACTAAGCTTAGTTGTCCCCACTTTGTTGTATGTTAGTATATCTGCACTTCTTGGCTCCAGCTGGACTGGAAGCAGAAGTGCTGAAATACCACAAGAAATGTGGTATGGTATATTGGGGTTCCCACAAGAGCTCTTCCACTCAGTTCCTCAAGAACTCTGTTCAACTCCAGTCTTGTTACTCAGGTTCCTTTATTTGGCATACAGCAAAGCTACACTGAGTTGATCACTCTCAAGCGTGGAGGTGGGTATAAGTAGGGCCCTACCAATTTCAGGGCCTTGAAAAACATGTAACGGACCATGAAATAAGCCCTTTCCCCATGAAATCTGATCCCGCCTCCCCTTGTTGCTGGGAGAACCCCAGCCAGGGGACTCCTAGTTGCAAGTCCTATTTGGGCTTGGGAGGGAGAGGACTTGTCCTTTCCCTACTCAGCTGCTCTCACTCTCATGGGCAGATCAGACCCACCTCTGAGTGCCTCCCCCTGCTGCAGGAAGCTCCAGCCCCAGAGGTTCTTGCAGCTGGAGGAGGCTTGTGGACATGGGTTTGATCTCCTCCTGCTCCTGGAAGTGCCCCAGCCAGGAAGCTCCTAGCTGCAAGTCCCTGCTGGGCTGGGGAGGGGCAGGACTTGTCCTTCCTTTGCATGGCAGCTATGGGGATGGGTGGGGGGAGATCAGACCCTCTCTCAGATACCTTTTGGGTTGGGACCCCCACAGTTACAACACCTTGAAATTTCAGATTTAAACAGCTGAAAACATGAAACTGACCAATTTAAAAACCCTCTGGCCGTGAAATTGGTCAAAATGGACCATGAATTTGGTAGGGCCCTAGGTATAGGGCGTTCCACGCACCCAAAGTTACACAGCAAACCTCTTTATAGACATTTACACTTTACATGACATTTACTATACATTGCATTACACATTTTAGGATTCGCTTCGTTACTCTATCGGGACCAATCCCTGTACAGCATGTTCTGTGCATGTATGATTTACCTTTTACCTCATCTTACCTTCCAGGCTTATTTTGTCCAAAGTAAATGTTTCCCTGGGTGTTCCCCCTTATCTTAGCTAGTTCAGGCATTTTGTTTCTTGGCTTACTGGCCCATTTACCTCCCTCATCCTGTCTCCCATCTTTTCAAAGCACTTGCCTGTATCAGGGAGATTCTGGTGGGAAGAAAGCTGGTCCAATGCTTAAGGTACTAGGCTGGGACTCAGGAGATTGGAGTTATATCCTTGGTTCTTTCACAAGCTTCCTGGCTGAGACTGGGCAAATCTCTTCTCTCTGTGACTCCGTTCCCCATCTGTGAATGGGGGATAATAATGCAACCCGCACCTATCTGTGTGTGGTGTAAAAGGGAATTATTCATATTTGTGAAATGTTTAAATATTAAAATGATGAGCACCAAATGGAAGCCTACAGTAATAACTCATTTCTCGTTTCACGCATTTGGTGCAGTCTGGTGAGTCCAGAATTTCCCCCTCCTGCGCCCCTGAATTTTCTGTGCTACGTGGGATAAATCGTATTAGTCCTGTGGCTACATGCTGTGCAGCTTGAAGAATTTGCATCCATCAGAAGTGTGTGTAACTTCCACAAATAGAATTATTCTCCACTCGAAACCTATATATTTTAATACATAAAACTATTCACTCAGCTCCAGTTGTGTATTAAAGTTGATTATTCACTTTGGCCTACCCAGGACAAAATCTTAGTTTATTTCACACCAAAATGGATTTTTGTTTTTATTTTTCTTGCTGAAATGAAAAACTGAAAATGTTCTTTGGGTTGAATGTAACATTTCAAATATTGAGTCAAAATGACCTTCACAATGTTTCATTTTACCCAAACAAAATTTAGGCCGGTTCTGAAAATGTTGATTCAAAACAAAATACTGAAACAATTGGTTTAGAACAGGTTGATGGAATGTTTTGACACTTCCTCATTTTTCCCCTTCCCCTGCCCCCCAGCCAAAACTCTTTGCTGCATGTGACCCAAATTGGTGAATAATTTCAAGTGTCCCCCAAAATGTATTTTTGGTGAATTTAATTTTCGCCCCAAACTTTTTGCTCAGTTCTGTACGCCAGAGTTAAATTACTATACAACCCAGCACGCCTGCCACAGAAGCAAGGAAGCGAAAATCTAGGCCGTGTAACAGTTCCTCCTGCTCTCTTCTTCACCCTCCGGCACATATTGTATCTCTACCACAACACACTGCAGACCACGTGCTGCAATCTCAACTCAAGCCTTTTAGGTCTTCCTTTCCCATATGACCCCATCCAAACATACGACACTACCACTCAGCGTTCCCTTCTACACCCCCGCTCCACCCCGCCCTCTGCTCTGGACGTGGTTAGCTAGTGATGTTTGTTGTAGAAGTTCGGTGAGAAGGGCATCAGAACAGTTGAAGAAACAGCTTAGTTCTCTCCCCAGCACCTACCATCCCACAATGCTCTTCTCAGTCTGCAGTCTTCCATCCCACAATGCTCTTCTCCCGTCTACGCTCTCTTTTCCCTTCGAAAGGGTCATCACGTGCAGCAGGGCCATTCAGCAGTGGGCTCTGGTAACTGAAAATGCCAAGCAGTTGAAAAAAAAATGGGGGGAGGGGGGAGAGGTGTTTTCTCTAAACATTTGTTGGGAAGGTTTCTCGGGCCCAGGATGTAATTTCTGGGCACATTCATGTGCAAGCCAAAAGCCTAATGGTTAGGGCACTCACCTGGGATGTGGGAGACCCAGTTCTGCCTGATGTATCTGACTTGACCCAAAGTGTATATCTACACTGCCTGCTCCTTCTGATGGTGTGTAGCGTATATACCCTACATGTTCTCCTAGTACGTGTGCAAGTGGCGAGAAGGGTAAGAATGTGCCTGAATCCTGTGGCTATGCAGTGCCTCCCTCATCTAAACTTTTATTTTTAGCAGTGTAGCATCCTGCTGCCTCCCTCCTGCCAGAGCCTATCACCGATGTGTAGCTAGACACTGCAGCCTGCTTTTTGCTGTGATGTGTAGCTACACATCCCCTACGTGGTACACTCTTCTGTAAGAAGTGTGCAGTGTAGAGTCAGGGTCTGAGTTATTGGCTATTTTTCCTCAAGAAAATTCAAAAAGGTCTCATTAGCATACAGAATGGAAACATGTCAAAACTTAGACATTTTTCATGAAACAGAGTTCCAGGTTTCCAGCTAGCCCTAACTTGGGGAAGAAAGGAACAGGGAAGAGCTGGGTGGTGGCACTAAATCTAATCTTCATACAGGGATCTGGGACTAGACTGCCTCTTGCCTTCATATTCTACTTTGCTTTTTACCTCTGTGCCAGTTGGTTTTCAAAAATAGACCAAAGTCCATAAAGATGGTTTTAGTCAGTGTTTCATGGCACTTCAAAATATGCCAGCTCTATTTCTGTGCTTGTCATATTACAGATTGATTGCAGTAGTGCATTGGGTCTCCGATCAGGGCTTTACTGTGTCAACTACTGTACAACACTTACGAAAAAGATAGCCTCTGGCCTAAACCAGAACATTACACAACAAGCAGCTGTCACAGCTGGCAGACACCAGAGAGCAATATATGGATTTAAAAGGGAAGGCAGAACAGCACGCTCGTTGACATTATTTTTATCTGTTGCACAGTGATGATTTCCTGAGGATGTGCACCACAGAAGCTGCAGAATCCACAGTCTCCCCTGCAACCCAAACCACACCTGGCGTGAGGGGTGAGGCACAGCAGTTATGCCTGCGGTCCTATGGTAATAGAAAGTGTGGTAATCCTATGTGTGACACTCTTAACAACCAACCACCCCAATTTCCTTCTCCCCCACACACGTGCACACACTGTTGTAGGCTTTAGGAGTCTATTTCAAAGATATATTGGTCAAGATTGTGTGGAGTAAATTTCAGAATCAGAAACATACAAGCATAGAAAATTGTCCTGTCTGTCTAGGCATTAAATCACCCTATACAGCCAGACTCATCCCTGGTCGTTTGCACCCAGGAAAGTTGCACCAGGGCTGAATCTGGCCCATAGTGTTTGACCAATTTAGGGATTTGGAGCCAGATCTTCAGCTGATGTAAATCAGCCAGCCAATTTGCACCATCTGAGGATGTGGGCTCAGATTTTTCAGCATTCCTGCACCCAATGTTGCAAGGCCTGAGTCTTGTTTTCAAATGGGATTGTGACAGAGTCAGACCAGAAGGATATGAGAGAGTGTGGTCCTATTGAGCACTGGGATGTGGGCGAGTGCTAGCTTGCCCACTGCTAAAAGCCCCTCCCCCAGCCTAGGGAGGGGCTACTAAACCCGGAACCCAACTGAGTTCAGGAGACAACAAATGCAATAACGGGAAGGGCATGGGGGTCAAAAGGCCAAAACTAGGGAACCAGAAATACACACCCGGGCTCATGGCTCCATGGAGGAGCCAACAGCTGATATCCCCAGTGGACCGTGGAACTAAGATGCAATATAAACTGGTGCACCAGGGTTCCCCACCCTCTACTGCTGGTAAAAGGTCCCACCACTTGGTATCAGGGTGGGACACGAGGGTGGGGTAGTGAAATGTGTGCAGCACGAGCATGTATAGATGGTCCCTTGGCGCGGTTTAGAAACAAACCAGCTGCATTGTACGCAGCCGGCTCGAGGTAGGAGGAGTGGGAGGCCGGGAAGGCTCACTGGGCAAGGGGCCAATGGAAAGATCTGGAGGGCCTGGAGTGAGGGGCAGGCGGGGTGCACCCTCTCAACAGGACCCGGTCGAGGAAAAACCAAGCCATGGGAGGCAGGGCTGCCTCCACCTCCTGGAGTACACGCCGGGGGGGTTGTAAGGGTGGAGAGCCCCATACGTTGACCAAGCGCATGGGGATCACGCAACCTCCTAGGTTGTAGTCCAGGATGTCTCTGATCTTGGTGACTCCCACCAGGACCAACCTCCAGCACACCAAGGGGGATTCCGCCACCTGCGCACAAAGATGGGGATTGCGTAGCAGGGGCCCCGCAAGGAGATCTACCCTCTCAGTGGCCACAAAGGACCCGGTTGCTGAAACTAGCCTCCAGGCCCAGAGGAGGTCCTGGTAGAAAACCAGCAGCTTGGAGAGGTCTCACAGAAGACCTCTCAGGTGGAGAAAAAAAGAGCTGCCGGTCATATCGGAGCCCTCGGAGGAAGGCGTGTGCCAATATGCTCCATGCCGAGCCACCTGCACTATAAAGGAGCCTCTGCAGGGCCTGGAGGTTGAAGACTTGGACCTGCGTGCTCACACACATCAATCCCTGTCCTCCCTCCTCCAGGGGGAGATGGAGAACCCCTACAGAGACCCAGTGCAGTCCGGGACCAGCCTCTGGAGATTGGCCAGGAACACCGGGGGTGGGCACGGGGTGTTGAGTCAGTGCCAGAGTATGGACAGGACCAGTTGGTTAAGCACCAGTGCTCTCCCCCAAAGGGAGAGGCACCGGAGCAGTCCCATCCAGCCCTCTAAACCCCGCAACCACCCAGTAATCCTGCCCTCTAAACCGTGCCAGTTCTCTGGAAGAGATGGATGCGTGGCAGAAAGATAAACGCCAAGATAGAGCAGCGGACCTGGACTCCACCGGATGGCCTGAAGCGTGGGTGGGAGGGAGCTCGCCCATCACCTGGCCCCGACCACCCGGCCAGAGCTCGACCCAGTTGACCTGGGCGGAGGAGGCTGCTGAACGAACAGCTTGACAGGCCTCCAGCCACACCAGATCATCCAGGCCCTGGACCACGAGGAGCACGTCATCGGTGTACGCTGGCAGGATCAGCCACACCTCTGGCTCATGCAGCACCAACCCTGTCAACCTCTTGCGAAGGAAAGGCTCAATGGCCAGAGAGTACAGCTGACCCAACAGTGGGCAGCCTTGATGCACCCCTTGCTCGAAGGTGACAGGTGCGGTCAGGATCCAGTTGAGCCTGACCAGACACTCTGCAGAGGCGTACAGCACCTGGAGAAACCCCACAAACCAGGGCCTGAAGCCGAATGCCTGCAGAGTGCCCAAGAGATACCCGTGGTCCATCCAGTCAAACGCCTTTTCCTGATTCAAGGGCAGGAGGGCGAACAACAGAGCATCCCTACACCCAAGCTCCAAGAGATCCTGGACCAGATAAAAATTGTCAAAGATGGTATGGCCTGGGATGGTGTAGATCTGGTCTGGATGGACCATGTCTGCCAGCACGCACCGCAGCCACAGCAAGTTGGCCTTCGCCACGACCTTATAGTCTGTGCTGAGGAGCGAGACAGGATGCCAATTCTGGGGATCACGGAGGTCCCCCTTCTTCGGCAGCAAGGCGAGCACCGCTCATCTGCATGATAGAGGGAGGACCCTGGTCTCCAGAGACTCGGCCCAAATGGTGGCTTCTGAGAACTCTGCTAGAGTGAGAGACAGCTCCAGCCGGTCCCGGTCGCCTGTGCTGATGGGCGGGAGTCCATCCCAAAGCACTCCACAGGCATTGGCGTCTGTTGGATCTGGGGAGAAAAGGCCAGTGTAGAAGGTCCTGGCCCTCTCGCGCATCTCCACTAGATCCGTGGGGGGGGGGGGTGCTGTCCTCTGCCAGGAGGCAGAGAACATGCTTTTTTGCCCCCCCTCTTCTTCGCCAGGGCATAGAAGAAGCGGGAGCCATGATCCATCTCCCGAAGGAGATGGACGTGGGATCGAACAAAGGCACCCCAGGCCCGGAGATTGTCAAGGGCGCTGAGCTCCTCCCACTTCTCCCGGTATGCTCCACAGAGGGGTGGATCACCAGGGCTGGTGGCCAGATGCCTCTCCTGCTCCAGCTGCTCTATCACCACATCCCTCCGCTGGCTGGCGCCCCGGGTGTGGCTACGGCAGAAGAGCCGGGCATGCACCTTCCACACATCCCACCACCGCCGCGCTGAGGGAAAGGCATGCCTCTGGTCTCGCCAGGCCAGCCAAAACTCCTGGAAGGATGCCACAAATCCCACATCCTCCAGCAGACTGTTATTGAAGTGCCAATAGGCCAACCCCGGCCTCTCTGAAGAAAGAGAGGCCGTCACGGCCACCAAATGGTAGTCCAAGAACAGGGCAGGCTGGACACTGGAGGAGTGGGCCTGCGAAAGATGACATCACGAGAAATAGATGTGATCCAACCGGGAGTGGCTCGACCTTTGTTCCTCCACCTGGAGGAAAGTGAACGTAGAGTCATTGTCCGGGTAGTGGCCACACCAGACGTCCATCAGGGAGTGATGGGCTACAATCTCCCTGAGGAAGTCTGGGGCGGCCAGGCTCAGCTCGATTCCCATGCGGTCCTGCTCCTCAATAAGATGCAACATCAGCCCCTCCACCCGAACGTGCAGCAGGCCACCTGGCACAACCTCAGTAATCCCCAGCACCTCGGGCTGTAGGGGTGGGGAGAACAGGGTTGCCACCCCGGCCTGACGGGCTGAAAGGTGGCTAAAGCAGACCCTGTCCCCCCACACCAGCTGCCAGCTAGCTTCAGTGGCTGGGTCCGTGTGGGTCTCCTGCAGGAAAATAACCAAGTACCCCCTCTCCCGAAGGAAGGAGAGCACCTGGCGAGACCCAGCCTACAGCCTCGGGTGTTTAAAGTGGCAGAGATGGACAGCGACATGAGGAGGGTTGGGGACGATCCTTGCAGTCACGGGCGCTAGCGGTTCTCATTGGACCCCGAGCAAACTGTGACCAACCCCAAAAGCCATCAGGGCATCACAGAAGCCGCAGGCCTGCTGGTAAGCCGCAGCGTCTCACTTCCTGGTCCCTTTGCCTTCCCCCATAATGGCCCTCACGGTCTGGAGAACAAGATGGAAATTGCCCCAGCACTGAAGAGCAAGATGCACTCTGTCTGTGGAGCCACGAGTGTCTTCCAAGAAACAGTGCATCTCGTTCCTCTGCATGACAGGGACCAGGGTCACAGAGCCCAGGGTATCCCCTGATTGGACCCCCCACCAGCCCCATGGCCCATCGAGATAGGCAAGCAGAGATAAGATCCCTGCCACAGCACCCGTCCCTCTGGCGCCGCGCCATCCGACTCAGTACTTGGCCCTAGGGACATTGGTGGAGGGAGAACTGCAGCCCCGGATGGGCCAGGAGAGGGAAAAACAAATCATCTCCCGGGGGCCCTCACAGAAAGAAAAAGAGGCAACCCTAGGGGTGGCAGCAACAGGAGGAGGAAAGGAATAGAGGTTAAGGACAGGAACGGGTTCAGGGGCAGGGGCAGGACACAAATCTAGGACAGAAACAGGGTCAGGGCAGGGAACCGGGACAAAAATCAGGGGCCCAAATGGCAGGGCTACCAGGACATGGTGCCCCTCGACCCAGCATGGTGGGCAAAGGGGCAACAAGGGTTGTGGGGGTACCCCCACAACACTAGGCTCAGGTGCCCCACTTAACGAGGCACCCACGATTACAGCATTGGGGGAGGGCGAGGGCTGTGACCCCGCTTCATAGGACAGGGCACCCATGGACTCAGAGCCCGGCCGCCTGGCGTCAGCTGTCGCCTCATTGGGCATGGCGGCACCAGCTGGATTACCATTCGCTGCCGGGCAGATGGTCAGGTCCCGCAGCGGTGCAATGGCCTAAGCAGGGAGAACCGCCTGAGGTGGGGGAAAAGCAGGGTGACAGATCACAAGCGCTCTGACAGAGGCCCCCTAGTGGGGGAGCGTCTACCCGCTCGGTGGTTAAGGTCAAGCAGAGGGCCTCGATCTCATCAAAAATAGAGGTAAACTTCCCACCTGCCTCTACGGGGTCCCCCTAGACAGCAGCCAGGGCAATAGCCACTGCGGCGCCTACAGGGGGCACAGATGGCAAAGCGGTAGGAGGGGGACCTTCCGCAACCCCCTCAGGGAGGGACTCCATAGAAGAAATGGTGCTACCTGCCGCCCTGGCTGCAGCGGCCTCGGCCGACTCCAAACTATGAACGTCAGCAGGGGAGTCAGCGGGAAGCCCAGCGCCAACATCCCCCTTCATGATTTTACAGAGGATCCCTTCTCCCTCGCCAACGAGGGGTGCTGGGCCCGCACTCTGCGCTTTCAGCGCCTCCCTCGCAAGAGCTCCCAGCTCCCCAAATGGGGGGCTGGCCAGCAGGGTCAGAGCTGGGGAGCGAGGGCGTTGATGGGAGGGCAAGGGAAGAGGAGGGCAGGACAGCAGGGAAAGGGACAGACTCCCCTCCGAGGCAAGCCTTGCTCAAGTCCTGCCACCGGTCCTGCCAGCCTCTCCTCCACGGGCCCTGGTCTATCACCCACCACAGCAGCGGGGCCTGCACGCTCATCTGGGCATGTCGGGGAGCAGGGGGGCTACCACCGAGCGGAGTTGACATCGGTCACAGATGGAGGAGGGGTGACCCCAGGGTCTGGGCGATCAGGGCCGCCGCTGATGGTAGAGCCAACGCCCTTCCGGTTAGCAGGGGTCCTAGATGCCCCTCCGAGCTGGGCCAGGGAGCAGTCCCTCTGGATGTGCCCCGCCGCTCGGCAGAGAAAGCACCGGGCTTCCCCCGTAGAGTAATAAACCCGGTACTGGGCCCCTCAATGGGGCACCAGGAAGGACCCTTCCAGAGCCCCCCCATCATGCACCGCTGGTGGCACTTAAACCTGCATCTGCCGGCAGAACAACAAAACGTGGCAGAGGGAGGGGTCCTTACAGCCCAATGGTAGGGGGCTAAGGACGGACAGGGGCTTCCCCAGGGTGGACAGGAACGGCAAAAAGGTGGCATTGGGGAGGAAGAGAGGAACAGAGGAGAACACCACCTGTATGCCCAGGTCCTCCAAAGGCTCAAGGGGGACGTGAACGCCCCCCACCGCCAAGCCCCTCTCCACCACCTCCTGGGCAGTGGCCTTTGACGCCAGGAAGAACATCACCTTCCCAAACATCTTAGAGGCCGCCACCATGGCTGTGGGCCCCACCACCCGTGCCAACGCCCGCACGTAGGTTTCTAAGTGGGGTGAGGCTGGCACCAGGAGGCAACACACCCTGTGCTCCCTAGTGAGGGTGGGAAAGGGGCCCCGGCCGCCGGGAATGGTATTCCGGGAGGCAGCTGGAGCAGATGGCGAGGCGATGAGCAGAGAGGTCGCAGCCACCTGGGCGTACGCCCTGGGGGCTGAGGGAATGGAACCCCCAGGGTTGGTGCAGGGAACAATGGGTAAGGGCAAAGTGGGGGGCTGCAGTTGTTGACGGGGCCGTAGCGGGAGATGGATCCACCGCCACAGGAGGTCTTGCCTTCCGGGAAGGGCCCTGGCCCTTTTTCATCCCCTGGTCCTTCCCACCAGCCCAGGGAGCAGTTCTGGAAGTGGAGGCGGCAGAGGTCGTGGCAGGAGCAACAGAGTCCCGGCTATGGCTGGGGGGGGAAGAGAGGAGACTGAAGGGGACCTGCAGGGGCGGTGAGGAAAGTCCTACCCCCCGAACCACCCACCACAGGAAGAGGGCAATAGGGACAGCCACTAGGGCAGAAAGAAGGGAATGGAGGGAAGGAAAGGGCAAGGGGGAGAGGAGAAGAGGAGGAACAGCTACCACACCCCACCTGCTAGGCTGAAAGCAGGGTGGAGGGGCATCAACAGAAAGGACAGAGGAAAACGAGGAACACAACCCCCAGCACAAGATGAGAAAAACCGGCTCTCCCAGCTGCACCGTGGAAAGGAGGGGAAAACTAAAACATCATGGGGGAGTGTGCATCAGTGAAGGGATTAACAAAAAAAAGAGGGGGGGGGGGATCTCAAGCACCAACAGCAGAACCTGGGCACGCAGGCAATGAGGACAGACCAGGAAGGGGGGCAAACAGCAAGGGATTGGAATGAGGGGGGGTGGTCAGAACAAGTATGCCACAGGCATGGAGCAAAAAACAGGGTGGGTTCAAAAACAACCAAATGAAAGGGGAGGAGAACAGGGCTGGCAACCATGCCCGCACTGCAGGACACGGGCAGGACAAACAAACTAACCAAGGACCAAAGAAACAGAGCAGGGCAGAACAGAGCAAACAGGGTGGCTAGAAAGGGAACAGGCAGGGCAAGCAACAAAGGGAAGAGGGGCAAACAGCTGCAGGGACAGGCCAGAGGGCAAAGCAGGGGAAAAGGGGGCCCACCAGTCAATGCAGCAGGGGAGGGAGGACAAAGCCAAGGGAAGGGAAAGGAAGCACGCACCCACGGGCACCTGAAAAACAGATGCCTGCTCGCTACTGCCTCAAGATGGGTAGAAGGACAGAACAAGCTGTTGGGCTGGGGAGTGGAGAATAAAGCCAGAAGATAGGTGGAAAGGTGGGAGGGGGCAGTGGTGGTGGCAGTAGGGGAGCAGACAGGCCAGGGGGAGGGCTCCACACCACTCCCCCAGCTCCCCATAGCAAAGGCACCTACCACCACAGAAGCAAAGATGTTATGAACCCCCTCCACAGAACAAGGCCTCCTCCACCCCCTCTTCAGCTCCAGCAGCAGTAACAGGCTCTTCAGCAGAAGCAGCAACCCAGCCAAGGGAGACCCCAAAAGAGATAGAACAAGTGAGGCCTCGAACTACCCTCTGAGAGTCACTCCAGCAGGGTCCTCCTCACAGCAGCAGCTAGGGGGACAACTAGCCAACAGGCCAACTTCAAACAAGTAGAAGGCAGGTATATCAGCCTCAGGATGAGCAGCTCCCTGTTTCCTAGATAGCCAAACAAAGGCTACTCCAAGCCAATCAAGACACCTGATGCCAGTTAAGGTCATTAGGCTAATGGAGACAGGTGGAATCAATCAAGGTCTCACTCAGACTGCCTAAAAGCTCTCCTTTCCAGTTCCCTTGAGAGAGCCTAGGTGAAAGAACGATTAGGATTGCCTGATCCTGATGTAAGGGTAACACTAGGAAGAGGGGATTATAGGGGAAGTGGCCTAGGGAATCAGAGCAGTGTTTAGCAGTGGAGGGAAAGCCACCAACAGCTGCTATTTTTAGGGTCCCTGGGCTGGAAGCCAGAGTAGAGGGTGGGCCTGGGTCTCTTTCCCTTCCCCCAATACTCTACAGAGATCCCCTTGAGAGGGGAAGCAAGACTTGATCCATTCAGGAGGGTGAACTGTGCCTACTGAGCTCTATGGAGCAATAAAGACTGTGGGGTATTTCGCCTTTCCATCTCCCATACTGGCCTATGATGAAATTAACTCAATAGGCTGTGACTCTGGCCACTACACTGGGAAAGGTCACACTGGGGCCTGAGTGAGTTTCTGAGGCCACTAGATCTGCCAGGAAGTGTGGGACCCACAATTACAGGTTTGGAACTTTGTCACAGGATTTAGGCACTTAGTCAAAATTCCACTGACAGTCAATAGAATTTTGACTTAAGTGTCTAAATCCCTTTTGAAAATGACACTTTGCCTCCTAACTCAGTTAGGCTTTGCAATGTTGAGCGCAGCTGAGGTTAGAAAGCAAGCTATGAACTTGGCAGCTGCTATAATGGTTGCTGATTCTACTACAAACAACATTATATAAAATTAATGTGGGTGTTTCCTGCAGCCCAGCATGAGAGATTGGAAACTAGTTTCCATTCTGCTTTAACATTTGGGGGTTAAGCTGACACAGAATTGTACACCAGTGCTCATCTTTCTACAGTACTGATATTACACAGTCTCCCAGATGACCTTATAAATAATATTTTATAAATAAGACACTTGTGTTTAGAAAATGCTTGTGTCTGTCTTACACTCTTTAATGTACCCAGTCACTGTAGGGCCAAAGCATGGTCTTCAAAGAATTACTGGAGTTGGTTGACAAACTAAATTGTTGTTCTGTGAAAATATTTTATTGGGGAAAAACTTTAATTTTGGATAGGACACTTCTTTCATCTGAAGTTTGTCCAGCTAACCGGTGCCCCTGTGAGGTGAGAAAGAATGACGTACATTGCCCTTATCGTATAGCTGGAGAAACTGAGGCACCAAGAGGCCACTGTGGCTTGTCCAATGTGTCACAGCCAGTCAGTCAGCAGTAAAGCTGGGAAAGGAATACAGGTCTCTTGAGTCTGTCTTTTGCTTTAGCCATTAAACTATGCTTTGTCCCTTTGGCAGTAATTATCCAAAACATGGCTGTTTCCGAGAGTTAGTACAAGGTTTGAACCATTATTGTAGAATACTGTGTAAAGGGAATGGAAGCTACTAGAAAGGGCTTTAAGGAGCCAAGCATTATTTTCAGGTGCAATGTACAGTTTTTGCCTGGGTGGGACTTTTTGGAAATCTGCACCACGCACAGCTTGACCTTTAAGAATTAATGAAGATCCTGACAACACCAATGTTTGAACTATGTTAACTGTAGTCATGTTGGAAAGCTACCGTGTTTTCTAGCAAATTGGCTCATATTTAGCCCAGTTGTAGCAAGGCTTCTCTCTCATTTTGGGTTTTTTCCCCCAACAGCTGTGCTAGTTGCTGCATATGAGGCTATAAACAACTCCCATGTCCATTAACCCATGTTTTTAAAGTAGTTGTAACATGGATTGTACCATAACTCTATTTTTAGAGGTAGACATAAATTATGACATGATCTGTGTCCCTTTGAAAAGGGTTTCAACTGCAGTTATCAGACATTGGGCTAGATTCTTGATCCCTCATAAATCCCCTTTGCACAGCTCCATTGGTGCAAAGGGGATTTAAAACTGCCTTACAGAAGCAGTTCTGGATTTTCCCAAATAGGGGAATCCTCAGCTGGTGGCATAGGGTTAAACTAGCTCTACATCCATTGTTCCTAATATCCTAGCATAACGGATGTGGAATGAGCTGGGTGGAAGAAGATAGGGCTGGAGTGCAATGCATTCCAGCAAGTAAGGCTTTCAGAGTGACTCCTTGAGAGCTAATATGTCAGGGCCCACAGGCCTTGAACCCAGGTATTTGGAGGGGGGTGGGGTTGGTCCTGGTAGTCTACGCTCCCATCCTCCATCTGGCAGCTCACAAACAGCAGTTGGGATCCGGCTCCATGAAGCCCAACTGGAGCACAAGCCCCACCCCTACACTCTGGGAGAACTCCAAGGCCCCTGATTGGGCAGCAGCCCCAATTTAAGCCAGAGGAAGAAACAGGAAGTTGTTTGTATAAGTGGCTTCTGCTCTGCAATGGACACTTGTCTGGTTTTAACCAGTTCCTGACTTCTAATTCTGACCTCCTGGTATCCTGACTTGTCCCGGTTCCTATAATTGGCTCCTGGTACTTGGACCCTTAGCTCATTCCTGAAGTTAACCCCAAGGCCAGGTCACCCATGCCTTGGCCCTGACACAGTATCTGCCAGTGCAAGTTAGAGCAGCCCTGAGACTGCTCTAACTTATGCTGGGGGTTGGTTTGACCTGCAGCAGCCTCCAGTATTGAGAAGATTGGTGGGAGAGAACAGTCAAGTCCTGCGTGGATACTGTTTCTGTAGCTTCCTGGAAATAGATTTTTCCAAGACTCGTCACCTGTGCTGGTCCACCAGAACTTAAATCTGGTGATCTTTGTAGCATGGTGTAAGGATAATCTGGTTTAATCAGGCTTTAATTATCCAATGATCATGGACAGGCAAGCATTGTGTATGCAGGGAATGGGGCATTAATTTTTAATTTTACTGACTCTCCCAAATCATGGGAAACACTCATACTCTTGCATTTGCTAGATTTGAATTCAATGCAAATACGTCTATGTGCTACAGAGACCAGTGCAGATTTTGGTAAGTGCATAGTTAAATCAAGCATATTTTATCTGTTCACATTTCCCAAAGATGTTTGTGAAATTTCTAGCTTTCTCAGGCTGATCCTAATCCAAGCTTATCATTTTTCTGTCTGCTGCTTATCTCAGACTGGTTCCCAGTTCCTCAAATGATCAAGTAGATTTCCCCTCTCTCTGGCCCTCCACTATAAATACAAGTCATATAACAATGATGTAATTAATATTTTCCTGTTACCATGTCTGTTTCTTCATGGGCCATTTGAAAGTGGGTATTCAGATGTGAAAAAAAGCTGTACTTTGTACTTCCAACATGTTTGGAGGGTGACAGCTGGGGAAAAATAAAATCTAAAGAAAACTTCACGATTACAAAAACATAACATTGGCAAGTGGTATTTTTAATCTGATCACTTCATATTTCTGCAGCAAAATCTTAACTTCTTTAGGTTTTAATTTCCAAGGAGGATGAAAATTAGTCCTTTGGGAAACTGTTTCTTCTCAATTTAGCTATTTAATTGATCTATCTGGAACACTTTAACAATGTTACTAATAAGTCACTTTTAGGAAGCATCAGTTTGGATTGTAATTGATTTTAATACAGCCTTACTATAGCAGGTGTCAACTTTATTCCTGAATAAGGGAAGTTTCTTAACTGAAAGCTCTGCACTATATTGTAATTCCTTGGCTAGTGGAGAGCTAGGATCTTTACAGGTTAATTTGTCTCTGTCAGATCTCAGGAGGTGATAAGGTATTTTGCGAGGAGACTATACAATGAACACTCTTTCCACAGGATGACATGGGTTTCCTGTAGATCCAGAAGGGCTAGAGCAGGGTCTCAAACTCAAATCACCAGGAGGGCCACATGAGGACTAGTATATTGGCCCAAGGACCACATCACTGACACCCCGCTCCACCCCTTCCATGAGGCCCTGCCCCTTCCCCAAATCCCTGCCTCTTCTCCGCCTCCTCCCCTGAGCATGTGTCTCTCTGCTCCTCCCTCCTGGAAAGCCCTAAGCTCAGCCAAACAGCTGTTCAGTGGTGGGAAGCACCTGGAGGAAGGCAGAAGAGCAGGGACATGGTGCACTGGGGGTGGGAGGTGAGGGGAGCTTGGTGGCCGCAGGAAATAACTCAGGGGCAGGGAGGGGCTATGGGGAGCTTGGTGGCTGCAGCAAATAACTCCACAGGCCACGTGTTTGAGATCCCTGGGCTAGAGCTAATGTTACATAAAAGCTGGAATTTAGAGATTGCGTAGGAGTTGATTTATTGGACATATTCTGCATTTTCATCCCTGCCTACTTTAGTCACTGGGTGTGCAGATACCCCTCGTCCCCACATGGGAAAGGCCACAAACATGGGAAATGTCAGGAGGAAAATTCAATGCAGTTTCCCCTTGCAGAGTTCTCCTGCACCCTGTCCTCTGGTGGGACGGTCTGTGGGAGTGTTGATCAAAGATCCATAAAAACTGTGATGCCTTTCCCTGCAGAGCCTGGACCCAGACTACAGGAATGCTTGTATCCCTCTCCTTGGCATGGCAGCTCCCGTAGGAGGTGCGCTACCATTGGCTGAGTCGCCTTGAGGCTGCTCAATAAAGGAACCTCAGATGGAGATAAAACAGCTGTAACATCTGTAGTTCTATATGGCAATCCAAGCACAGAGCAGGGGTCATGTTGCAGAGAACAAGCTGTTCCTCTGCCCCACACAGAGCTCCTACTGAGGGGCTTCTATGCAAACTGGGGGCAGCAATAGCATATCACACCTTCTGCATATGGACCATCAGGAAATGACCTGAGCCACCGTTATTAATATTGCTATGGCAGGCATCACCAGATGGTGGTGTTACACCCAGACACACAAGTTCCTTTTGTTGTATAGGCAAGTGTTTAGTTTTAGCGTTTTTTTTTTTTCAATCTGCTTTGTTATGTAGTGGTCACTGGAGAGAAACTAGGAGATACGCTAAGCAAGGAGAATTTTCTCTTTGCTTCATTCTTTATATTTGGATGCTTCTTGGATTCTGGTGTGTGAACTGAGATTTCTGGATAAGAGGATGGCCTGTGGGCTGGCTGTTTGCCTCTAGTGAGTACATGTAAATAAAGTGAGGTACACTTCGAATACACCTAGACTCCATGTCACCGATTTCTTCTTTGTTGGGAAGCCAACCTGCAAGCCCCCATAATTTTGCTTCCGTCTGGAAGAGGGAGATGCTGGTGTAAGAATCGGGATGCTGGAGTCAAAAGAAGAGATAAGTATTATTCATAAAACTTTATATTTCCATAGCATCTTCTAGGCTATCCGATTGCTCCAAACATCAATTAAATGAGCCTCACACAAGTTGGGGCAGTGTGTATATCATTACCTTTTTGCAAACAAGTAAAGTGAGAGAGGCTAATTAACATAGTCAGTATCACAGAGCCTGTATGTCTCTCTATCCCAGGTATTTGTAAGGTGCCTTTTATCAGACAGGAAGATCTGGATGACCTTGTAAACTGGACTAATAGTGATAGGATGAAATTTAATAGTGAAAAGTGCAAGGTCATGGATTTAGGGATTAATAACAAGAATTTTTTTATAAACTGGGGGCACATCACTTGGAAGTAACTGAGGAGGAGAAGAACCTTGGAGTATTGGTTGATCACAGGATGACTGAGACGCCAATGTGATATGGCCGTAAAAAAGGCTAATGCAGTCTTGGGATGCATCAGGCGAGGTATTTCCAGTAGAGATAAGGAGGTGTTAGTGTTATACAAGGCACTGGTGAGACCTCACCCGGAATACTGTGTGCAGTTCTGGTCTCCCATGTTTAAGAAGGATGAATTCAAACTGGAACAGGTACAGAGAAGGGCTACTAGGATGATCTGGGGAATGGAAAACCTGTCTTACGAAAGGAGACTCAAGGAGCTTGGCTTGTTTAGCCTAACTAAAAGAAGGTTGAAGGGAGATATGATTGCTCTCTATAAATATATCAGAGGGATAAATACCGGAGAGGGAGAGGAATTATTTAAGCTCCGTACCAATGTGGGCACAAGAACAAATGGATATAAACTGGCCACCGGGAAGTTTAGACTTGAAATTAGATGAAGTTTCTAACCATCAGAGAAGTGAAGTTCTGGAACAGCTTTCCAAGGGGAGCAATGAGGGCAGAAGACATATGTGGTTTCAAGGCTAAGCTTGATAAGATGATATGATGGGATAGCCTAATTCTGGCAATTAATTGATCTTTGACTACTAGCAGTAAATATGCCCAATGGCCTGTGATGGGATGTTAAATGGGCTGGGATCTGAGTTACTACAGAGAATTCTTTCCTAGGTGTCTGGCTGGTGAGTCTTGCTGACATGATCAGGGTTTAGCTGATTGCCATATTTGGGGTCAGGAAGGAATTTTCCTCCAGGGCAGATTGGCAGAGGCCCTCGGGGTTTTTCTCCTTCCTCTGCAGCGTCACTTCCTGGAGGATTCTCTACACCCTGAAGTGTTTAAACCACGATTTAAGGACTTCAATAGCTCAGACATAGGTTAGGGGCTTGTTACAGGAGTGGGTGGGTGAGATTCTGTGGCCTGCATTGTGCAGGAGGTCAGACTAAGATCAGAAGGGGCCATTATAATAGACTAAATCATACATGTTATAGAATCATAGACGTTAGACTATCAGTCATTGGTAAAGCTGAAAAGTACCACCCAGGGATTGTTTCCCAGTCATCCCTTGCACTAATCTCTAGACAGAGGATTTCTGCTGTGGAGAACAACCTGGGAGAATTGCAGGATATTTGAGCCTGAAAAATTCAGGCCATATACAGTATTTTGATCAGAGGGATGGATTGTCTCTCAGAATGTTTCAGGAATGCTGATTTACATACCACAAGTAAAGTTCAAAGGCTACAGATGTTAAATATTAAGGCATAGAAAAACATAGTGCCCTGCTGGAAGCTGCAGAGTGGAGTAGAGAAATGCAGTCTCTGCAGTATTTTTGCTATTATCCTCTGAACGTTGGACATTCCACGATAGATTTACCAGAAATATGAAAATTGTCTCATATTTTGTGCAAGCATTTTCCAGAGGCAGTTTAGAGGAAAAGTCGTTTGGGATTTTCAATAATAAAAATAAACAAAGCATTCACAGCCTCATTAGACAGCTATCAGAATTCCACCAGACAATCTCTCCAATAAGTTCCTACGCCAAAGAAAGCTCATTGGTGCCAATTCTCAGCTGTGCCTTCTGAGAAATGCAGTTCGGAAGGGGAATTAGGCAAAGGTGTCTTTAAACCATAGTTGCACCTCCCAAAATCTGGGCCCTGTCCAGCCCCTCTGCAGTCCCAAGGCTGCTCCATCACAGTGGTCTTAAATGGCTGAATCTGAGCTTTCCCCCAGCCTAGAATTGTCAGAATTGCTCCAGCCATGCCCCCAGCATGCTCCTGTGTTGAGGGCTGCACAGGAGAATGGCAGAGCGCTGTTCTGCCATCCGCATGTCACTAGTGGGGCTTCCTCTCTGGGGAGAACTGCTTGGGATCCAGCCCCTTTATGCTGCTCTGTGACCCAGAATGGTTCCCCCTAGATTTACAGTGGTCAAGCCCAAAGAGGGGAACCACTGCAGTCAAGAGGTGGCCATTTCTGAAGTGAGATGTGACCACTGTTTGATGAATGGACAGCATGCAGCTACACTGCATGATGGCTGGTTAGGAAGTGAGGGACACTAACCAATCAAATGCTAGAGAACCATGTGTAGAAAGAGATTAAAATTATCCATGTTAGCATCTGGCCAGAATCCAACACCTCTGCTCCTGCAAAAACTGCTCTCTCTGGAATCTCTATGTACAGAAGTGAGTAGGACCTTGACATTCTATATCTTATATTTTCAACATGACAGTGACTCCTAACAATCTGTGGCACAATTGGTTCATTTTCAGAATAAGAGGGAAAACTGGCACCTACTGAATTACTAACACCACTTCTTGCATCAACCTGGCTCATTTTGGGGGGGGAGGGGGTCTCCTATCCAAGCATTGACCAGGCCTGATTTTGTTAATTCTATGTGCTCTGTTGGGATCATAGCTCTGGGTAATGTTCCCTTTGCATTATATCCAGTCTTGAAAGATTAGAGTTTAAACAGTTAACATCAGTAAAGGTCATTTTCACCGTGTGCACACAACTAATGAAGAAAAATTTTCATTGCTAATAGTAGAAATTTACAGATAGGCAAAGTAAGAAGAATGCTGCTTGAGAACTTCATTTGATCTAAGGATGTTTTACTTGTGATGTTGACAGTTTGTTTTAATGGATATAAAGCTTTAACTTTTTTGAATCCCAACATCTCCTGTTTAAATAGCCTGATCTCTCCTGTAATTTCCCACAAATGTGAAAGTTAAAATTGATTAAAAATGGCAATGCTTAAACATGGATATCTGTTGTTGGAATTATTAAAAGAAACAAATCAAATTTTGTCAAGCCTAATTATGTCAAGTATTAATGGTTCAAAAGGTTTTGTCTCCATGCATTTCTCTGTATTCAGATTCCTAAACAAAGCTGTGGCTTCTCCCAGATTGAGATCCTTGCTCAGATTAATGTTGTTCAAGGGGGCTTCAGACCAGTGGAAACTTGGGTTTTCCTCCCAAGTGTGGGGACAATCTCCCAACTTGATCAGGGTTCAAAAAGACATAAGGGCCTTGCTGTGCTGTGGCATTGTCTTAAATATACATGTTTCCTTCATTTGGAAAACCCCATTCATTCTTCAGTTGACATCACGCCAGCTGTAGCTTTATGATGTGGCCTTTGCATGTTTGCCTATGAACCCTATCTCCAAATGATTTGGGTATGAGGGATAAACGCATCCTGTGTGTAACTCCATCCCTTCATTCAAAAAGAAAGTACCAGAGTGAACCTCAATGTGTGTAATTCCTCTCCTGCCCACATCTGCTTAAAGAAACAAGAGCACATTAAGGCCTTGTCTCACCACATAATTGTGAACAGAGTTTGTAATCATCTGGTGAATTAAGACTGTGGACAACATGGCTAATAGTTGGCAATTAATCATGTGTTGCCCTTGCTAGCTCACTAAGGTGACACTTAGCGGTCT
The DNA here is from genome assembly GCF_965140285.1 of Lepidochelys kempii. Taxonomy (NCBI): domain Eukaryota; kingdom Metazoa; phylum Chordata; order Testudines; family Cheloniidae; genus Lepidochelys; species Lepidochelys kempii. The sequence goes on from NC_136382.1 coordinate 161,692,171, forward strand.
TTTTGTAATCTGGTTATAACTAGAGTTGGTTGGGAAATGGAACTTCTATTCCAATGGGAAATTCTGACACTCAAACTTATTTTTGATCTGAACCTTTTTCACTCAGAGTATGCAAGTTTACAAACTGAATTAAGCTCCACTTTAACTGTTTAAAGATTGTTTTCCTGTTTAATGTATAACCAGTATTTTTGTTCCTGCCAATGGAAGAGAGATTTGGGGCAGAAAACAATACGATACATGTGATTGTTGAAAAATGATCACATGTTGTGTTTATTTGTAACAAAGGTCTATATGTTAAGTATACAGTTATAATATATTCCCTGTGACACCTGTGTTGTGACACCAAGAAATCATCTGTGTGCCTAATACTGATTCAAGCACAATAGATATTAAAATGTCAGTTGTCTTCAAATTGTGCCCACAGTTATCAGGAAGAGCTGCTGATTATAATTATGAAAATGCTATAATTTATGGACAGATCAGTTTTAAAAAGTTTAGCGTCTGAAAGAATCATGTGATGCCCCACTGGGCCAAAGTAAATGCAGATTATTTTGAGTAAAATAGACCATTAACCCACATAGCATATTGGTACTGTCCTCAACAGTTTCAGAATGTCCGTCAATTAAGCCCAATGGGCCCAATCCATAAGTCCTTACTTAGGAAGATCACCCATTGATGTCAGGCTTAAAAAAATGTATTACCACATTATAAAGAACTATTGTTTCTATCATTTCAATACAGGAATTAGGGATGTGCTATCCAGTGTAATGCACTTCCCACTTCACCCTCTGCTGCTTTGGAAGCATGGATGTGCCATACTGGATCTGAGCACCATGTGGCATATGCTGCCTATGGCAGTGGCCAGCTCCAAATTCTTTAGAGGAAGGTGTAAAAAATCCATAAAATGAGTTTAGAGAACTTGTGCAACACTGCACATGGGGAATGAGAAGGATGCCACCCTGGCTGCTCTGGAGATCAGCATATGCCCCAAAGCATGAGATCTAGTTACCTTTTAATCTTACCTTGCATTACTCCATATACTGTGAACGAACATAAGAATGGCCATACTAAGTCAGACCAAAGGTCCATCTAGCCCAGTATCCTATATTCTGACAGTGGCCAAGCCAGGTGCTCCAGAGGGAATGAACAGAACAGGTAATCCTCAAGTGATCCATCCTCTGTTGCCCATCCCCATCTTCTGGCAAACAGAGGCTAGGAACACCATCCCTGCCCATCCTGGCTAATAACCATTGATGGACCAATCCTCCATGCACTTATCTAGTTCTTTTTTGGTTATACATTATGCAACTTTCATATTAAAATTCAGCCACAGTATTTATCTGTCTAAGGGCTTGCCTACACCCAGGGGAGGGGTTAATCACAGCTTTTTCCCCCCATGTGTCAGTTGATGTGTATTACACAAGCTGCAGTGGTAGCATGCACACAGGACCACGTGCCCTCTGTCAGAGTGCATCCCTGTGTACACATGGCAGCGTTTTGCTGTGAACTGAGGGCATGGTGTTCTTGGAGGGTAACGCATGCTCCTTTGCTTTGCCGCTGAGCAGTGTGCATTCTGGGATTTTTCTTGCTGTGCATTGTGGGACACGCTGTCTCTGTGCTTCCCTTCTGGGCAGACCAGGGCCCTTTTTGAATTGCTGACAGCCAGCACGGACCCAACAGTGCTCGGTGCCGCTCTGCTGGCAACCTGGAATATCTCAGAGGCTGCTTGGGCCGTATTTCAGGACTCAGTCAGATGAAACTGGCTTTGGACTTCACCAGCCACACAACTGAGCAGATGATGTGGCTGCAGTAGCAGCTGCTGAAGCCATGGGAGGATCTTCAGAGGTGGTGGTATTGGGATGAGGAAGATACCAAGCAACTGATGATGGACTGTTTCCTGGAGCAGCTTCACAGCATACAGCACCATTTCTGGGCTTGGGGAAACTAGAGCAGATTGGTGCAAAAGGATTGTGCTGCAGGTCTGGGACAACCAGCAGTGGTGAGAGAATTTCAGGATGGGGAAGGCAACCTTTCTGGAGATGCATGCTGAACTAACCCTAGAGCTGCAGCAGCAGCATACCAAAATATGGTGTCCCATACCAGTGGACAAGTGTATTGCAATAACTCTCTGGAAGCTAGCCATCCCCAAATGCAGCTTGTGTGTAGCAAACCAATTTGGCATGGGGAGATCAACGATTGGGACCATGGTTATGCAGGTGTGTGATGTTGTGGAAAAGGTGCTGTTATACCAGGTAATAAAGTCTGGTAATGCTTAGGAGGTGGTTGATGGTCTTGCATGCATGAAATTCCCATACTGTATTGGGACAATTGATAGGATCCGTGAGCCTCGCCCTCCCCAAATCAGGGTTCAAAATTCATAAACAAAAGGGGTATTTCTCCATGGTGCTCCAAGGGCTTGTTCCCACATTACAGGGTAGCACAGAGACACAGCAGACAAACCTGCTCAATCTTGCGTACCCATCAATTGACATTTAAAAAAAAAATTAGTCAAATCCCAATTCCATTGCAGTCTATGGGAGTTTTGCCATTGACTTCAGTGGGTTTTAGCTGCATGTGAGAATTCAAGCCTCCTCGGACTTACCCTCTGCTGGTAGGTGCAAACAGAGATTTCCCTAGAGCATGTTATGAATTTACACTGCATAGCTAGGTGTCATTTACTCATTCTGATTCTCTTGTGCTGTTTAGAGTGTATCCGCTTCTCAGCTTACTTCTCCTTTGTCCTCCATCAGAGACCCACATCTCCCTTTCCCACATACATTTGGTTTCTGTCTCATTTTAACTGTTTTCAATTATTGACCTATGAAAACGCTGAGTCATGTAACAGCAGCAACAAAAATTCCATTTGTGTGCTTGAGAAATTAACTTCATGTCACCTCCTCTTCCTGCACCCACTAACTTTCATGTGCCTGCCATAGACGGTAAATGTGTAGGGCACTGACTCCACTGCTGCTCTCTTTGTGTCTGTGTTCGTGGCTCCCTAGCTCAAGACCAAAACTCACAACAATGGCTGTAGATTACAAAAGGCTCCATGAGTCGGGTGTATTGACGGTTGCTGGCTGGCGTATACTACCAGGGTCAGTCAGGGTGATTGGCACCCAGGTCAAAGCATGTGGGTTTGCCTAGCCTGGGTATAAGCAATTACACTGCAAAGCTATCTTGAAGTTACTGTATCCTCCCTGGTGCTGCACTGCCCTGTGTGTCGTTAGGACTTCTCAGGGTATATCCCATAGTTCTGTGCCCTGCAGTCAGATGAGCTGCTCTGATTCTTTCCCAGTGAATTGTGGAAGAACTTGTCTGTCCTGCTGGGCACATCAGAACCAAGCAAAGCACTGGAAGACTATCAGCACTCAAGTGATTCAGCCTGTGTCCTCACTGCAAGGTGGGTGGGTTAGCACCCCAAGTGAAAGCACAACCTGAGCTCTAACCCACACCGCCAGCTGAAGCCTGGGTTGAAAGCACCCTGAGCTAAGGTAAGAGAGTGTGGGTATTGGGGGAGGGGTTAACCTGGATAAAAGCTTGAGATAACTCTGCAGTGAAGATATACCCATCAGAGAGAAAGACAAGGAAGAGGGAAATAATCTAGGGTAAGTCCTGAGCCCAGGGCTGGTTCCAGATCCCATTACTTGGTGGGAACAAGTGGGTATTTTGGGTCCCTTGGATCTTGCTGTTTAAGAAACAGCCATCCAGGGGCTAGTTAGAAGCCTGGAAAATCTTGGATTTTAGGAGTTTAAAAAAAGGAAAATTGGCTACTGTGTCAGTATTTGCTGTGAAGTAAGTTTGGACTCTCTGACAATATTTGGGGTCCCTTGAAGATCGTTGGGGCAGGGGTGGATGCAAATGTCCCCTTTGGCTCCTGGTAGTGCTGGGCCTGCCTGAGCCCAGCACTTGACCTGAGAAGCTAGGCAGGGCACTAGGCAGATGTGCAGGTGAGTGGCATGAAGGTCTGTATATGGTGTCTTTAGATCTGTAAAAGGAAGTCAGGTGGGATGGAGAAGGTTGTAGGAGAAACTCTCTGCTTGATGTAGAGCATCTTTAGGGATAATCCTACTTCCTAATTCTAAAGGACTTCCTCCTTCAGTGTTTGAAAAAAAACAATTCTTCTTGTGATTCCTTAAACTGTTGCATGAGACCTCTGTTTTATGGGGGGGGTGGGAGGAATATCCTCTCCTTTCTCTTCTCAGTGCTGGTCATGGAGGCTACCTCCAAATAGTGGGAAATGGCTTAAATTGAACTAGGCTGAGACTCTTGATCACATCAGATAGGCTTAGATATATGAGAAATACCAGGTGGTTTGTCTCATGCAACCCATCCCATCAAACTAAGCTTGTGTTTGAAGTGTACCATAACCATCAGGCTGAAAATATGTATGGGTATACAGAGAAATAAAAACAGATTACTGATAAGCTGCTTTGGAAAATCTGAGAGCACACAAATATTTGAATGAATCATTCCTGGTTCATGTATGCAGCTTGAACTCTGACTAAAGTTGTATTGGAGTATGTTTGCAGTGAGTTCACTGAGCAGTTAGCACCATAGTAATCTTTAGCGATTTGTGGTCATTAAAAATCCCAGTAAAATAAGCACATTAACCCAAAAAGAAAAGGAGGACTTGTGGCACCTTAGAGACTAACCAATTTATTAGAGCATAAGCTTTCGTGAGCTACAGCTCACTTCTTCAGATGCATATCGTGGAAACTGCAGCAGGCTTTATATATACACAGAGAATATGAAACAATACTCTGAAACCTCACATTAACCCAGGTCACCTGGCCAAATTCCAACTCCAATTTTTTGCCTATGTGAAAAAATCCACTTCAGTTTGCTGGATTCTTTGCTTCCTGTCCCACTATGTTCAGGTGCAATGATTCACCGCAGCGGTGGCAGCATTTCAGTGGCAGATGGACATGGTTTCATCTCATTTCCACTTTACGTTACATTTGAAAAGCATTTTGGGATCTTCAGAAACACAAATGGGGTTCTAGAAGTGGGAAGTACCGTGTGCTGCTTCTCCCAGGTCACTGAACCAGAAAGATTCCCTTTCCCCCCCTGCTTGTCCAATTCTTGAAGCAGCAATTGAAATTCACAAGAGATTTAATTTTTGCTGCTTTGGTGACCAGAATAGAACAACCTCTCCCAGGTTAAACATAGCTGCACGTTTAGACTTAAATACCCTTGGCAGAGGCTCCCTGTTTGACCTTAATGTACTAGGCAAGCACCTGCGCTTTGGGAACATCATGTGATTCCCCAAAGCCATTGAGGACATGAAATTCCTGAAGGTCTTTAGGTCAAAACTTCTTTCTTTACACAGGTTTACACTGCAATTATCTGCTATGACTTTCAGCTTGGCTGTACCCTGGATTGTACAGTGCAGAAGGATGTTTTTTACATCCCATTATGCTATATAAATTGATGACAGTGATGAAAAATGCAGACTTTTACTGCAAGAGTGCATAACCCAGTTCTTATGTTTAAAGAATCCCATCCACCTAATTGTAACAAAGACATTTGTCACATGCACTGTCCTGGAGCAATTTTTTTTCCTGTAGGAATAAAAAAGTGATATTAAAAAAAACATGTTTTTGCCAATAGTCTATTGAACAACTGCCCATTAGGAAAGAACATCTTTATGGTACAGGTCATTTATTTTAACTCTTGGTTATGTTAGTTTAAAAGGAGAGGAGGAAAAAAAACAAGTGAATGTGAGCTGGTTTAGTTCTGGCCTATTTGACCAGTCCCCGGGGATTGAAGTCCTCCATTTACCTATAGAATGAATACACCAGTACAAGCTTCATCACAGTGCTCCACCAGCACAGAGCAACAGTGACCACCTGTAGGGGTGAGAGGACAGTTCGGTCTCTCTCGCTCATCCAGACCTTGGTCTCTCAGCTGAGCCTGCAGACCAGAGGAGCCATTTGTGACAATGGTTTTTGTGGTGTTGTGGTAATCACACGTCCCCAGGGAATGCCATTTCACAAGGTCCACCAAAGAGCCTGGACTTTCAGTCATTAATGACCTGGGGTAGAGTCAAGCTAGCCATGTTGAAGTGAAAGACTCTCTAGCCCAATTACTGGTCTCCTGAGCCATCCAGCCCACAATGTTATGTTTGATTTTAATGAATAACTATGCTATCGCCCAAGTACCTTTGAGTGGGTTAGGTATGGTGTGGGAGGGACACTTCCTCATGTCTTGGTGAAACATGCAACATCAGATGAGCTCTATTAAAGGTCTGGTATGCCTGAAGCAGCAGACAGGAGAATGGGGATTTGAAGTTACCTGCTGTCTCTAGCTGTGCATAAGACACTTTTTTTTTTCACCTCTGCGTTTGAGTGTTTTTGTTTTGATTTTTTTTTTTGACTGCTCAGGGTGAGGTATCGGTGCCTTGCTTTATGGTCTTGACTGCTGTCATAAATATAAAGGGAAGGGTAAACACCTTTAAAGTCCCTCCTGGCCAGAGGAAAAACCCTTTCACCTGTAAAGGGTTAAGAAGCTAGGATAACCTCGCTGGCATCTGACCAAAATGACCAATGAGGAGACAAAATACTTTCAAAAGCTGGGGGGAGGGAAAAACAAATCCTCTCTCTCGATCTGTGTGATGCTTTTGCCAGGGACAGAACAGGAATGGAGACTTAGAATTTAGTAAGTAATTGACATGGTGGCAGAGTGGTGGGATTAACATTCTGTATCCCACTAGCATATAGCTCAGAGAATGCTATCGTCCCTCACGATTCCCCAATCAAACTGCCGCAAAACTGACTGATGCCCCAGCTGCCATTAATAACTTATTTGTCATGTGCTGTTCAATTAATTAGCATGGCATGTGACTCACAATAAAGAAAAGGAGACAAAACTGAGGTAAACATCAATTCATATCTAGACAACACCACTGCACATGTAAAATATCTCCATGTAATCTCCACACTTGACTGAGTTCCCTAGTAAGGCAGTGCTGACGCTGGCCGTTCCCAACAGGCGTGAAGAATGAAAGATTAACCTGGCCTTGGAGGGATGTGTATGTGTGTATTTGTCTCTCTCTCAAGGTTTGACACCCACGTGGTTGGTGCTATATTTTATCATAAAAGAGCAACAAAAAAACGTATCAGCTGCCTTGCTGTAGCCAAGCCGCAGCAAACCTTCCCATCATTTTAAACGATTAGAGCTGGCAATGTTTGGTGCCAGCTGGATTAGCTGGTTTAACTTGCTCACTGTGTGGTTTCCTGAAATGTCTACATGAAATTAACCAATGGTCTGCTAATATAGACATTGAAATAATTTTGTAATATAGAAGTGCTTAGCAGTTCCAATGGAGATCAGGATGCCTACCCCCAAAGAATTTACAATCTAAATAGGGAAAGGATATGTGAAAGGAAGTAGTATTCCCTCCTCTCTCTGCACACCTCCCACCATTTCACAGGGGTGGCACTGAACCCCAGAGAATGTCTCACAGAAAGCCTATGGCAGTGACAGGAACAGAAATCAGTAGTTCTCTGAATCCCAGTCCCATACCTTCACCATACAATAATCCTTCCTCTACACTGAAATAAAATACTTGAGGTGTAGGTTGAATCATCAGGGGGATTTGCTCTCCCATGTGACCGATTAAGTTAGGATCCATGTGACTATGGATCTGGGCCCTGAGCAGCTGGGAGGAGCCCTTGTGCTAACCTAGCATTAGGGGGAGTCCTTTCTTCTGTAATACAGACCTTGATCCAAATCTCATTGAAGTCAATTGGGACCAGGCCACATAGGAAAAAATGGAGTGGGGGGGGGGGGGGGGGGACAGTGTATTTGAGTTTGGGGACCTGGGATATGGGATGCTGGTTTTATCATGTTTAAAAATTGAATCACATTTCAGGAAAACCAAGGTTTAAAGTACTGGGATGAAAAAGTTTGTGAACTAGAATCAGGTTCACAGGCTGAAAATATAGTTTGGTGGGTTCTCAGAATCTCATACTTCCTGGAATGCATTAGTTCTTTGACAAAAAGCTATAGAATCACTTCATAATTTGGCCCTGTGATTTTTTTTTTCAGATTTAACAAAAGAAAAGACACACAATACCCTCAGTTTACACTTAGTTTTGTCATGAAACTTAATGGAAAACTCATGGGATATTATCCAAAGCCTGCTGAAGTTAATAGGAATCTTTCCATTGGCTTCAGTTGGCTTTGGATCAAGCCCATAGTCTGTAATGTACAAGGTTGCTCTCCAAAATGTCACATGCTATGGGAAAAAAACAAGCAGAGAGCCAAGTGCCCATTAATCTTTGTGCTAGAATGTCTCAAATTGATAACATAAACAAAAAGTTTACCCAAAAATATTTTGTGAAAAGCTGCATTAATTAGACAGAACTAGATTTTCAAAGTGGCCTCAACCCATGCTTGAAGTGTCCATAAGAACCAAAGGTCCATCTAGCCCAGTATCCTGTCTTCTGACAGTGGCCAATGCCAGGTGCCCCAGAGGGAATGAACAGAACAGGTAATCATCAAGTGTACACCCAGTATTTGCAAACAAACAGAATTTACATACACAAAATGGGTAGCCAGATGTCTGACTACCTGATTTGTCTGTGTATCTTTAAAGGACAGATTAGAAAATGTCACCCTAAAAGAATTCACCTGAAGGCATAAATCACCTGCAACTCTATAGCCCCTTTTATATAGGGGGATAAACAAACTGGTCATGTATTAGAAAGGAATCTGTGCAAATAATTGATAAATCCCAAAGCGCCCAGAATATATGGTTGAATGTGCTGTAGTATTGCGATAACTAATGAACTATAGTGCTATGGTATATTAAGAACTAAGGTATAGCAAAATTAAACATTTCTCAAGAGTCAACAGGCCTGGTTCTGCTCCCACCTTTTGTTTTGCACCAATTTAACACCATTGACTTCCATGGAGTTAATCTGATTTACACCAGTGAGACGACTCTCTCCTTGCATCAAATTATTATTCGTGTCCTCCACAGTGCAGCAGCACATTGCTATGATGTTAGGTGTGACCCCACTATATGTCTGCAGAACGTTGCTCAGACAGTCCTCTTTTATTTCTTGGCATGTATGATTCATTAACAACCTGATGTTTTCTTTCTGCAATCCTTCAGCAGCAGGGCACTGTACAGAAGTCCTTCCTATGATTGCTTAGTCCAGTCTTGGACTTAAGGAGACCCTAGACCTGAATCTGACCTCCCTTATAGTTGTGTAGATCAGGAGATCTGGAGATCATGGAGCTATCACAGTGTAACATCAGTGCAAGTTAGAACAGAATCAGGCTCCTTCCAGGGTGACACTAAGCAGTTCAGTTAAAATGGGAGCCAGAGAGAACTACAAGGTCTGTCTGTGTCCAGCAGCCTCAGTGAAGGATCTGCTTTATTTTCATTACAACTGAATCCTCTCTCTCCACTACCATGAGGGCTGATACAGATAAGGGCAAGACCTTTTACAAGGGAACTCACAGCTATTATGTGTTTGACAAACACTTACATTTGGCCATCCTAGCCATGATTTGTAAAGAGAATCCTGGGGCTCACCAACCAGCAAAGCCATAAATAATTTCAATGAGAGAATGCTGAGCTCTGAAAAGTAGAAGGGGAGATTTTCAAATATGCCTACAGAGATCCAGGGCCATGAATCCCTTTAAAGGAACTTGTGCATCTAAATCCCTTAGGAACTTTTGGAAATCTCTTCCTGAATCAGCTAACTGCATGGAAATAATAGTGCTATCAGTATTTTATTTATATTGCAATAGCTGCTAGGCACTCATGGACCAGGACCCCATGATGTTAGGTGTCTTACAGACACAGAGCAAGAAGCAGTCCATACACCAGATGTCTTAGTAGCATAAATAACAATAGTGCTTTGCTTGCAGATCACTGGGCAAGGAAAAATTGTTTGTATTCCAACTCTGGTACTGAAGAACATTCTAGGTCATCTTTCTCCTTGTGGGACTTGTTGTCCTGCCAATTTAGATTAGGGAATTCAACAGGTAGTTCTGGGATGGGTCTCCTGGTGCAGCTCCTTCCTTGAAGGAGAATGTTTTGATTTTATTGTTGTGCTAATGGGAACCTAATTCCTTGAGACGATATTTCTCATGGGCTGATGTGGTTGCAAACCCTGATTTGAAGCCAGATAGTTCAAATACTGAAGCACACTGCAGTGTAGTTTAAAAATGACGTCACATAACATCACACACAAAACTACTGCCAAACTGGGGAGTTAGACTGTGTTTTTGGCAGGTAGGCAGAGTAAGGAGACCAAAGTGAAGGAATGAGCTTTTAAAGAATTTTCTAACCAGGAATGGAGAGGCAGCCAGTTGTGCAGGGGGAATTGGGTTAGAGTTTCCAGTATGCTCAATTAAACCATAGAGGAGCCTTTTAAAAATAAAAGCAGAACCGTATCTAAGAAGTCACATTTGTACATACAAATATATGAGCCTCTCTGGGGCAGATTCTACCGCACTGTGGGGTCCCTTTATGTTGTTAATAAAGGGGTTGGAAATGGCCCCCTCAGAATACGTCCTTATCAGATCCCCACCTAGCTTACAGCTGATATCACAGTTCTATGCCAGGTTTTAGAGGGGTAGCCGTGTTAGTCTGTATCAGCAAAAACAATGAGGAGTCTTTGTGGCACTGAAGAGACTAACACATTTATTTGGGCATAATCTTGCATCTGATGAAGTGGGTTATAGCCCATGAAAGCTTATGCCCAAATAAATTTGTTAATCTCTAAGATTCCACAAGGACTCCTCGTTTGTTTTTAGTTCTATGCCAGTCTCCTTTGCAGCTCTGGTATGGAAGAGGAGGCATTACACTTCATGCTATGATGTGCTGGTGTAATGGCCTATAGAGGGCTGTTACAAACTGGCACAATGTGTATTTCACCAGAGGAAAACCCCAGCCAGGGCCAGAGTTACGGAGAGGTGTAGGTGGCTTCGAGCCCTTTTCTGCCTCCCTCTCCCTATCCTGTGCTCGGCACAGAACCCGAGGAACAGAGAATCTGTCCCTGTGCTTCAGCAGAAGCAAAGTTTTTCTATTATTTATGCTGCATGTTTCACGCTTTGTTTTTCAGAAGAAGCCTCAAAAAGAAAGCTCATAAAAGATCTGTGTATCAATTGATAGCGAAGAAGTGTAAAAAGAAGCAAATGCAGAGAGCGGGAGCTCGGTCTAGCGCACATGAGTGGGAAACCTGGACTCCTGAATTTCAGTCTGAGCTCTGATGCAGACTCCCTCTCTTGCCTTAGGGATCGCACTGATTCTCTGAGACTGTTTTCTTATTTGTACAAATAAGAATAATGGTACCTTGCAGGGGTGTTTGAGGAATCATGTACAGGTTGGAGCACACCACCAGCAATCAACAAATAAGGAGTTAATGTCTGTCAGGTGCTTTCTTAATACTCCACTTTATTTATTATAACTAGCATGAAGTGTGTTCATGCACAGGTGTAGTAGAATCCTGCGGGGCACACAGCTGGGTAACCTTATTCTCTTATTCCTGGGACCTCTTTTTCCTTCAGCATCCTCATCCCATTCTTCTGTTTGCCCCTTTGCTTTCTTGAAAGTATTGTAAGCTTTTTGAGGCAGGGAGCATGTGTCATTCTCCACTCTGTGAGGTACCTACCACACTGCTGGGGACTGTAAAATAATACCCTAAATGCTAAGTAATATGCAGTGCTGGTCATCAAGGGCCAGATTATGCCTTTAGCCACAAGCCTTGGCAACGGGCACTGTATGTCCATTCACCCCAGGGGACCGCCTCACAGACCTCCTTAGTCTCTCTGTAGCTCTGGGGGCAGTAATTTGTCACAATTGTTTTTATGGTGCAGTATTCACCTACTGTGCAAACACCCAGTTCCATTGGCTGGCACAGGTATACGTGAGAGCATCTGGCATGCAGCCCATGAGCTCTTTACAGCTTCCTGGAACTTATCTCCAGTTGGTGGAATGTGGAAAGGTGTGTGTAAGTGTGTTGGGGAGGAGAGAAATCTTTATCCTGTTTGGGACAGTCTAGTGCCAATTCAAATACAACACAAAACTTGTGGTTATAGTTGGGGTTTTGCATGAGGGAAACAGAAGAGGGGGAGGATGTTTTTTTTTTTTTTAACAGCCCAGCTGCTCCATATACAGCAAATCAGTGATTAAGGCTCAAATTGTCAGGGTAGAACCAGTCAGGTTTTTCAAAATGGTGTAGGTTGTTGGACTAGTGCTGAGAAAGCATAGATAGCAAGCCACGAGATTCTGAAAGAAATTAATAATCCTTGACTCAAAATGTCCTCTCTGATTGAGACTAAGCAGAAACATGTTTTTAAAGCCAGTACTCCCCAAAGAGGCCGCCTTAGATTCCTGGAACTCACATGTCGGTTACAATTTCCATGTTCAGCACTGAAATCTTTGAGCTGTGGCCCGATGTGTTGCTTCATAATGAATTTTACACTCGTCTCAAAGGCATTTTTACAAGTTTGTGTGTGTGTGTGTGTATGAAAACTGCAAGTACAAGGTTGTGCCCACTGGAGATATGATGCTGAGTGAAAATGAAAAGGGGGCTGAGGTAGCACAGCCATGATGACCAGGAATAAGAAGGTGAAAAAATGCTTCTCCCTAAGGAAAACTTACAATCCAAATAAGTTCCACTAAATAGGAAATTGCAAGCAGCTTGAAGAGCCCTCAGAGGGTTGGGCCGTAGGAAAACTAGCCCATTCCCTTATCAGCCTGCTACAGTACTGAAGTGTGACCTTAGCAGATCTTTGGGTTTAAGACCACTAAAGAGTGGGTTCAACAAAAAGAAAGCTCATTTCATTGTACAAAAGAGAGGTGCCATGAATATTCAGCTGGCCCTGCTTCTGGCTGACTAACTACTCACAGGTACTTTATCATAAAACAACAAAATCTCTCCTCTAAATCATATTGGATTAAATATCACTGGTCTACTAGCTGCTGTGTGCTAATGTCTTTTACTTAAACATGATGCAAGGTCTGCGAATGTGAATTTGAGCAACTCTGGATAAGCTAACAAAGCAACAAATTTACTACACCAATCCTGCAAACCTGTGCTCTTGCAAGAGGTCCTAATAAAGTTAGTGGGCCAGATAGAGATTGCTGAGCTCTGTTGTCCATGAAGCTATGCCAACGTACACACATTGAAGATTTGGCCCAAAGGGGCTAGTTTTATTAGATTACAGACTACGTATCAGTAAGGATTTGCTGGAACGGGCTCTATGGGAATACAATTTACCTCACAACTGTTCATTGAGTCTGTGCTGACCTAACATTGGTCCTTGTCTGAAATTCTAATTCGGATCTGCCAGCAGGAAGAAAATCTCTTCCCCCTTTTTTAATCCTCTATTGTGATGCCCTGTCAAAGCCATTCCATGACTCATTGCACAGGCTGTTAGGAAAGATATAGCCAAATAGATGTTGTCATCTGACAGTCACCATGACAAGGCAAGTCATGGTGCTGTGGAGGTACTAAGGGCTAGATTCACACAGTTACTCAAGTACTTAAACACCAGAGTTAGATGCCAAAATCTTGGATTTCAGAGCCTAAATTCCAGCTTTAGCTTGACTATGATCCACAAAATTCCTGCTGAACCCTGTAGGTGCCTAAACTTACTCGGCACCTAAATTTTCAGGGTAAAGTTTCTCTGGGCACCTGTCTCTGAGCATGCACTCTGCCGCCTCATTCTAGCTGTCTGGATGCCTGTCTCCTGCCCAAGTCCCAGAGTGTTTCATGAAGGTGGTTGGTTGCCACCTAACCCATAGATTCATAGATACTAAGGTCAGAAGGGACCATTATGATCATCTAGTCTGACCTCCTGCACAATGCAGGCCACAGAATCTCACCCACCCACCCTGCGAAAAACCTCACCTATGTCTGAGCTATTGAAGTCCTCAAATCGTGGTTTAAAGACTTCAAGGAGCAGGGAATCCTCCAGCAAGTGACCCATGCCCCATGCTACAGAGGAAGGCAAAAAACCTCCAGGGCCTCTTCCAATCTGCCCAGGAGGAAAATTCCTTCCCGACCCCAAATATGGCAATCAGCTAAACCCTGAGCATATGGGCAAGATTCACCAGCCAGATACTACAGAAAATTCTTTCTTGGGTAACTCAGATCCCACCCCATCTAACATCCCATCATAGGCCATTAGGCCTATTTACCATGAATATTTAAAGATCAATTATTTACCAAAATCATGTTATCCCATCATACCATCTCCATAAACTTATCGAGTTTAATCTTAAAGCCAGATAGATTTTTTGCCCCCACTGCTTCCCTTGGAAGACTATTCCAAATCTTCACTCCTCTGATGGTTTGAAACCTTCATCTAATTTCAAGTCTAAACTTCCCAGTGGCCAGTTTATATCCATTTGTTCTTGTGTCCACATTGGTACTGAGCTTAAATAATTCCTCTCCCTCTCCGGTATTTATCCCTCTGATACATTTATAGAGAGCAATGATATCTCCCCTCAACCTTCTTTTGGTTAGGCTAAACAAGCCAGGCTCCTTGAGTCTCCTTTCATAAGACAGGTTTTCCATTCCTCGGACCATCCTAGTAGCCCTTCTCTGTACCCATGTGTGGGGCCTGATTGGGTAGGCATGCTCAGAGGCCACCTACTGGATTGGGGCCCATTTAAAATCTGGCTGCTGAACATGGAGGTGGTAGTGATGATAACCTTCTAACTTTTTGCCCAGTTGTTAGAGCGCTCACCTGGGATGTGGGACACCCAGGTTCAATTCTTCCTCTGCCAGAAGGGGAAATTTCAAATTTTCAGCATTTGAACAGGGGTCCCCCCACTCTCAGGAGAGTGCTATAACCACATAGCTATGGGATATTCTGATGTGGGGCTTCCTCAGTCTCTCCTGTTGAAGCTGTGCCTCTGTGGATAAATAATGAAAGTCATGGGGTGAGAGAGAGAACATGGCTCTGTAGTGTGGTGGGTAGGACACCCACCTCAGAGGTGGCAACCAAGAATCTAGTCTTCCTGCTTCAATCATCCTTTCATTATTTATCCAAAGTGGAACAGCTTCAACAGGAGGGATTTAATGGAGTGTCTGATCCCCACACCCCAATAAGAATATCCAGTAACCCTCTAGCACACTTTTCTGAGAGGTGGGGGAGACCCCATCCTTTCTCCTCTTCTGGCAGAGGGGGACATTGAACTCAGGTCTCCCACATCTCATGTGACTGCTCTAACCACTGGGCTAAAAGTTATAAGGTGGGCACCCCACCCACTCCTTCTCCAGCCACTTAGGTACCTGACTCCAGGAAAGGGATTCCCATCATGCCAGCAAAGCTAGGTGAAGCCTGGATTTAGGCTCCTGCCTCCACCAGAGGGGTGGGGTTAGGACACATTGGTATCTCTCAGTGGCTGTCTTAAGTGGCTCCTTGCCTAATGCACTGGCTTTTGTGAATCACAGTCGAAGGTGCCGCTCTCTCACCATTCATAGTATAGGGAGCCTCGTGCCTGATTCAGGCTTTGTGAATCACAGGGTTGTTCTTGTGATTTTCTAGGTGCTTAAAAGTTAGGCATTGCATTGCTCTGCATCACACTGCCTAAGTCCCTTTGTGAATCTAGGCTTAAGATCTTTGCTTTTTGTGTTAGTTGCAGATTGTCATGAAGAATTAAATGCCCCAGATTATGATCTTGGTTGACTTCAGTGGTATTATTTTGGAATTATGCCTTTGGTGCAACAGATCTGAATCTCGCCATAAATCCCTGTGTCATACTTACTCCCCTCTGGGTGTTGAGGGGAGGAGGGAGGTCAGACAAATCTACATTACTGTGGGAAAATATAAAAGCAAAAATATTTGCAATGTCTAGCATCCCAAAATAGCTGCAAAACTAAAATGACTGATTTCCCACTCCTTAGATTCTTTTTAGCTTATGAGCACAGACATGGTGAGTGAAATAAGCTAGTATTTATAGCTGCTGTGACCACTCTGTAATCTTTAATACTTCACTTAGGGGTTGGAAGCCTCGTGCTTTGCTGGCATACCTTACAAGTTGCACATCTGTTTAAATATTCCTGTTTTACACTGAAAATATAAATGTTAGAAAAGAACATTAAATCTTAGCACCGAGAAATGTATCGCATTTTGTTAATGAGCACTTTGTCTAACAGACTGCATAGCACAGGCTTGCCCCTTCACCCTGCTGGGATAATAACAGTGCTTCATGATGACTCATTCCAGACCCTTTGTTTTGTCAGTTTCATTATCGGTGATGTTCACATAAATCAGAGATGGAAAAGCCCTATTAGATCATCATGTCTGTTTGCCCTGCAGGATGTTCTCTAATGTTGTTAATGATTACTAACAGAGAAACTGGTTTAAAGGTAATAAGGGCTCCTGCATATTGTGGGTCTGCCATTATATCACTGTATGACAATGGGTATGTCACTTACGGCCAGCTCCTCACCTAGCTTAAACTGGTGTAGCTCCATAGACTTCAGTGAATGGCATTATGCTGATTTGGGTCAGTTGATGATCTTGCCCGTAGCCTTTCATGAATACAATGAGTCTAATACTGCGTAGCGCCTCTGATGGCCATATTATGAGACTTAATTCATGTTTACAAATTGCTCCTCGCCAGAAAGGTGGTATGTACAAGTGCAAATTATTTACCATTTGTCCTGTGACAGCTGCCAGCTTTTTTTTTTTTTTAAACTGATGGAAAAGGTCATTTTATCGGAGCGGGTAGATAATTCCATTCCTTTGCAGATTCCTTCTTGACCCCCCCCTTCCTTCCTATTGTTTTATTGTGCACTCTTGTCCTTACCACACAGACGCTGTATTGTATCCTAGCAGAGTTGTGTAGAAATGTCTTGTTGTTGGCAAAACGAGGAAAAATATGTATGGGAAAAGGGTCATTTAACGGCAAACTGCGGCATTCCAGGCAAACATGGTAAAATTGTGAATCTGAGGGAGCAAATTTGCAAAAACTAACCACTTGGGGTATCCAAAGCTGAACCAGGGTAAGAAGCCAGGAGCTGCTGAAGGATCAGCATTGTAATTCCGAGTGAAATTCACACACCATCTCTAACGTCCCCCTTCAGCCCATTTGCTTTTTTCCCCATGGGAATGGCTCAGACTCCAAAAGAAATCCAACATTTTTTCTCGTTTAAAATTGTCTATCTTAGTGCTGCACCCCTGAGTGATCAGCTTTTCAGCTTTAGAAATCTCTTCAGGGTCTTGTATACAATAACTTCTCTTCCTCTCTCTCTGTTTTCAGGCACTCCCTCTGTCTCTCTCATCTCTCTCTGTTAACTTGTTAGCAGATCAAATGAACAACCATTGAGAGTGAGGTCCTTCCTTATAAGCTTCCATATACTACCTCAGTAACCTGCCTCAGTCCTGATCTGGAAGAACCACCTGTGGTGGTAGAAACTTGTTGAGTCTCTCTGGCTCATTTCAGCCTTTTGGCTTTTCCATGGCAACTGCCAACGTGAGTGTCAATTAGTGCCAGTTGTAATGGTGCTTTTGGTGCCCTGGTTACTAAGGGCTTGTCTACACTGCCACTTTTGTTGCTCAGAGATGTGAAAAACACCCTCCCCCTTCCCCGAGCGTCATAAGTTATACTGACAGAAGCGCCGGTGTGGACAGTGCTAAGTTGGTGGGAGAGCTTCTCCCACTGACATAGTTACCGCCGCTCATTGGGGCTGATTTCATTATGTTGACAGGAGAACTCTCTCCTGTCAGCACAGAGCGGCTACATGAGAGATCTTATGGTGGTGCAGCTACATTGGTCGCTGTAGGCTCTCTAGTGTAGACATGGCCACTAACTCTTCATTACATGTAGGATACCGACGATCCGATTGTAACAATTTCATTCTCTGTTGGGGCCTAGCAGTGTAAGCGTGAAAGCTTGTTTCTCTCACCAACAGAAGTTGGTCCAATACAAGATATACCTCACCCACCTTGTCTCTCTATTTTCAAGCAGGCATTCTTGATCTGAATGCCCATGTCACTGGAGCGTCAAAGCCTGTCTCTACCTTTCCTTTCAGGACTCCATTCTTTATACCAGGTAGAAAGGGGGCTGTTACTCTGCCAGGTACGCAGAGGATGATACAGAATGGATGCCAATTTCCAGTCCTTCCAGAAGCAGGACTGCTTCTGAACATTCCTGTGAGCAGTGCAACCTCACACAAACCATCTGGCTTCTAGAACTCTTCCTAATAAGAGCCCCAAAGGGAGAAAAGGACAAATTTTTGCCATGAATTATGTCCCAAGCAGTCCCAATGGAATTGGCCGTAATTATCCAGAAATCTTCCTCAGGGCCAAAAGGTAGCTCTTGCCTGCTCGCCTGATGGCTGCTGTGCCTCGTGAGGCGGGGAGAGAGAGTACAGGCCTGACAAAGCAGGGAGTGGCACAGTGAAATGCTCTTGTTAGGAGTATGACTAGAATTACTTTTGTAAAGTGTTTGAGACTTTACTGGAGAAGGGAGGGGAAGCCATGTCAGGGTGAGCAGCAGCTCACCTAGGAAGGTAAAGAGACTACTTTGAGACATGGCATTTCTCAGTCCCGCATTTGCTGACAGGCTGTCAGAATGACAGGATTGTCAGTCACGTCCTGTTTCTAACTTAAAGTACCCATGACTTTTATAACTGCACTGACTCAATGTTTGAGTAAAAACACCATCTCACCCACAGAGGCCAGGAACAGGTACTGTAGAACTGCCTACAGCAGGAAGAAGGGGCCAGTAAGAAGAGCGGCTGCTTATTTTATTTTCTGCCACGTTGCTAACAATGTCACCAGTGACTTTTGTTTTTAAAGGGGAGTCATTTTCTAAACAGTTTATATTCTGTGCAGCAAAAAAAAAAACAAAAAAAAAACAAACCCAACAGGGAAAATCACGTGAATTTAACAGCATTACTTTTGCAAATTTTTGTGTCGTGTGCAGGGAGTGGGAGTGTGTGTGTGAAAGTCTACACAATGTGCAAAGTCAAACTAACCCCCCTTCCTGGGCTTTTCTTTTCAATATAAACAATAACATAACTTGAATTTCACATCAAGGCTTGGCTGCTCTTGGGTTCCTCTTTCGTTTTCTCTTCGGACTGCTCATTCCACACCCTAGATCATTTCTCCCTAAAATGCCCTTCCCTCTTCTGTTGTTTCTGTGTGGGGTGAGTCGTCAGCTGTATTGGTGAGTCAGTAGAATGCCCTTAACCTTCCCTCAGCAGGTCCAACCTCTGCTAACAGGAAGGGGTGTTTCAGGCAAACATTGCTAGCGTGTTATTTTCAGTGATCAGACTGTGTAGTTACACTAGGCTGAGATAAAAATGCATAAGGGATGTCAGCCCTCATACTTCAGAATATAAACCAATCACTAGCGCGGTAATAGCTAGTGGCTGGGGCTCTGGATGAACACTCAGGAGGCTTCAGATCAATTCATTGTTCAGCCATAGACTTCCTGTATGACATTAGACAAGTCACTTTCCTACACTGTACCTCAGTTTCCCATGTCCTTCCCAACCTTGCAGGGGTGTTGAGACACTATGAGGATGAGGCCATTGTAAGTCCCTAGATAGATCAAACTTCCTGGTGTTAGGAGGAAAGTTTTCCCATCAGCCTGTTATTGTATAATTGTCCAGGGCTTAACACATTCCTTGCCATGCTCTAAGGCGTTCAATACTGGCTGCTGTCAAAGACAGGGTATTAGATTAGATGGACCATTGGTCTGATCCAATGTGGGCATTCCTATCATCCATGGATATTCTCCAGCCTAGTCCAGGTATTTTGGCTCTCTTTCCTTCTTTGCTTCCTTGTCATCTCCCTTCTGTCTGTCCCTTCCTAAAGCACCACGACTATCCAGCCCCAGCCTTCCTGCATCTCTTCACTCCACTGACTCCATCTCAGATCAAGTCTCCTCTTTGGTCAGATTTGCACTCCCTTGTCTATGCATCTTCATTTTTAGCTCCCTCAATTATTGCTCTTATGATGCTGTCATTTTTATTTCCACCCTGAAATGCCTTTGCAATAGAGATGGGCTCAAACCAGAACTCTGGATCCAACCTTCCCCTTGCACTCTGGGAATGTTTTGATTTGGATCTAGGCTCAGATCTAAATTTTATAAACCAGGCCCATCTCAACTTTATCCCACTGCGCTTTCCATTATTCGTGCCTTATACTGTGGGGAGGGAAGTGCGTGTTTGCATGCCGTTTTAATTGAAGACAGTAAGGGTGACAATAAGGGAATTGTGTGAGACGGTAGCTAACAAACTACCTTAAAAGCGATTCCGATATTGACCTTATGTCTACATGACCACTCATATGACACTGCTGAGGACAATATAGCCATGTTACTTGGAAATAATAGTGTGAAACCATGCTTTGGACTCAGGCTCTGATGTCTTTTACTTTGCTGTTTGTTTATAGTGCTTTCATGTACCATATGGTAATTTTGCGTTACTGGTGTGGTCCCATCTGCCATATAGAATTTCTGTATGGTAAATGAAGGCAGGCCTATGTGTGTCATATTATTGGACTGTGTGTGTTACGTGTATTTTAAGGATGGGGTTTTCAAAAGCACTCGGTCTTAGCCTAACTCTGCTCCTGGTGAAATCAGTGATGAAAACCCTTATGTACTTCAACAGGAGAGGAATTAGGCCAAGTGTTTTTGAAAATCCCATCCTTAAAATACATCAAAATGAAGAGAGGTAAGGATTGTCACTTCTAATTAACATTTTCTAAAGGTTTGCATGATAACTGAAAAGGACAGTTTAAAAGAGTTTATTTTCCAGATCTGCCCTTCCTACAATTGTCTACCTTAGTCTTAATAGGAATTTTATTTCATGCTTGGCCACACCTTATTTTATTGATGTTATGCCTGGCTGCAACATAGCTCCCTCCAAACTGTATTGCTGCCATACTGGTCTAGTGACTTTCATGTCTGCTTTATGCATTCTCTCATGATTTCGTCTGGGGCAGCTGAATAGCTATCGTCTACTACATGAAACGACAGTGTCAGTTATTGCACAATCAATACAAATAAAGTTCAACAGCTCAGAGCCAAAGGTAAATTTTGCAGACATAAATCAATAAGATGTTTACGAGATAAATGGCATGTGTTATAAGCTTTCTTGAATCTTTTATTTCTCCTTCCTGAAGTTCCACAGAGTGATGATGAAAGTCAATTAAGGAATCTCCTCACATCACCCCAAATTTAAACAATATGTCAAAAGAAACTTGGTATAGAGGTAGAGTACCAAATTAAAAGTAGGTTTGGATGAGGGGGTTATTTTTGAGTGAGGACTCAAGTTCTGTTATCACATGAACATGATTGTACCAGTCCTTAAAAAATGACCATGATTTCCTGGTCACAGTCACTTTGCAAACAGGGAGAAAAAAAGTATAACTTTGTCACATAAACTGACAATGAATAGTTCAAGCAGACCCTGTCACTCCTCTATGCTCCTGAGCTGAAGATGTTTGCTAGTGCCAGTAAGAGCACTTTTTAGAACACATTGTAAAGCTACATGTTTGTGTTACATGAAAGCTCAGTCATTGAAACTGGATTGAGTTTTGTTGGGCCTTTTAAAGAAGACAGAATTTGCTTCACTGATGATGTATTTGATATAAGAATCCTTTTCGAATCAGAGTCCTCCCCTCCCACCCTGACACTGGCTCTTTTCTCTAGGTGAACCCTCTCCCTGGGCCAGCACAAGGGTATATACCATTTAAATCTCACGTGAGTCCTAGAGCCCCTGACAATGTTAGTTCTGGGGTACAAATCAGAAAATAACACGAAACCCATCTCTTACAATGAGGATGATCAGCTATGGTACTGTGTGCTTTTGGTCAGTCTCATATATTTTGTAAACATTTATTATATACTTTCGTCCTGATTCAAAGCCCACTAAAATCGGTAGGAGGCTTTCCATTAGCTGCAATGAGATTTGGATCAGGCTCTAGTGTGGTATTTGTTGTTGTTCTTACTTTATTTACCATGTGTATTCATTATGGTAGTGCTTAGAAGTCTTAGCTGAAATCAAGGTCACATGTACAAACACACAGTAACAGACAGTCTATCTCAAAAAGCTGACAAACTAAATAGACAAGAGAGGAACATTATCATCCCTAGTTTAGTAGGAAGTAAGGGACAGAGAGACTAAAGGTGGGATCCACAAAAGGACTTAGGCATCTAGGGAACCTTCACCATGAAAACTTAGGTGCCAAGTGAGCTTAGGCATGTACAGTGTTTGTCAGGAGTTTTCTGGATCGCAGTGGAGCCAAAAGTGTGACTTTAACACCTAAACCCGAGATTTAAGTGCCTGGATCTGGCTTTTAGGCACTTAAGTAACTTTGTGGAACTTGGCCTAAGTGACTTGAACAGTGTCACACAGGAGGTCTGTGTTGGAGTTGGGACTTGAATGCAGATCTCCATTCTAGTTGCTTCACCACAACATCATCCTTCCCTTCCAAACTGGCTTTCATCTCCATGTTAATTAACCAAAGGGTGGGTAATCACATCTTGAACTGATACCACTTAACAGAGCTTGTTCATATTAGGCTTGTCAGAAGGAAATAGTGGAACATTAAGGACAACTATCCTTAAAAAATTTTGTTATACATAATTCAAGAGTGAGCTACTGCTGTTGGACAAATGAAGTGAGATGGTACCTGCTAAGAAAGGGGAACAACAAGAGTCCAGTAACAAAGTTGAAGATTTTGAAATCAGTCACTCTTGCTTATGGGCTATCTTTCCACTAGAAGAAATGCTGATTGACCTGTTTTTCATGGCTTTGCCCCACTCTTTGCATGCCTGTTCAAGGTGTGTGTGGAAAAAACCCTCACACCCAGATGCTTTCCCTATGATGCCTGGATTCCATTGGAACTTCATTGAAATCTAACCATCTTTGCAGAAGGTTTTGATTTTGATGAATTGAAAATTTCTGATGCAAACAATATATTGTTGTAAGCTAGGCCCATTCAAACACAATGCATTTTAATACAGCCAAATGCAAATGTATGCATCTAGGAACAGGGAATGCAGGACATGCTACAGAATGTGGGACTGCCTCCTGGAAAGCAGTGACTCTGAAAAGGATTTAGGGGGCCATAGTGGACAAGCAACTGAACAGAAGCTTCTAGTCCAATGCTGTGGTAAAAAGGGCTATTGTGATCCTTGGATGTATAAACAGGGGAGTAGTGAGTAGGAGTGGGAAGGTGATTTTCACCTCTGTTTATGGCCTAGATCAGACCAATAATGGAATACTGTGTATAAAGTTCTGGCCTCCGCGTTTTAAAGAGGATGTTGAAAAACCGGAGAGAGTGTAAAGAAGAACCACGAAAAAAAGTGGTTGCTGGCAAAATGTTTTACAATGACACACTTACCCCACTAACTCGCAGTATCAATGTAGTCTATTTCCCAGCTTGTGTAGACATACTTATGCTTGCTCTTATCTGAGTTAGCATACTAAAAATAGCAGTGTAACCCAGTAGCCCAGGCAGCTGCCATGACAACACATGTTGGCAACCCCACCTATTTATCCAGGGGGGTCCAGGTGGGTTTGTACTTGGGTGCAGCTAGCACAGTCCCACCACTGCCTGGGCTCCTGCAGCTACACTGCTATTTTTAGCATGCTTGTTCAGATGAGAGCTAGCATGAGTATGTCTACATAAGCTGGGGGACACGCCTTTCGTTGGCAATGTAGACGTAGGCTGAAAGACGTCAATCTATTTTGCTTATCCAAAAAAAAAAAGTGAGAGGTGACTTGAATTTAGTGTCTAATTACCTTCATGAGGAGAGAATAATGGGTATTAAAGGGTTCTTTAATCTAGTAGAGAAAGGCATTACGAGAACCAATGGCTGGAAGCAGAAGCCAGACAAATTCAAATTAGATATTAGCCACAATTATTTTAACAGTGAGGATGATTAACCAATGAAACAGACAACTAAGGTAACTGGTGGATTCTCCACTTCCTGATGTCTTCAAATCATGACTGGATACCTTTCTGGAAAATATACTTCAGCCAAACACAGATCATGCTTTAATTAAACACAAGTTCCTGGACTCAATCCAGAGGTAACTGGGTGAAAATTGACAGCCCATGATATACAGGATGATCTAATAGTCCCGTGTGACCTTAAACTCAATGAATCAAGTTATGTGATCATGAATGGGAAGGAGACAGTCCAGGAGACAGTCTTCTACTAAGATGTGATACTCACCAGGAACATGTTTGATAACAAATTAAATAGACAATAGAATGATATAGAAGCATGTGATAAAATATAAGCATATAAGTATGGGTATTAGGAAACATTTTTAAAAGCACATAAATGACATACGAGTCTAATTCTTTTTGAAAATCAATGGGATTTAGGCTCCTAAGTGACTTAGGTGCTTTTGAAAATGTTACACATGACCAAAAGCCTGATCCTGCATGACGACAAGTGCTCTCATTCTCATTTACTTCCCAACATTGTGCAAATGGGAGATGTTTTTAAGCAACGTTTGTATAATAACACTGAAAACACATCCCGTGTTTATCACTTGCATCCTTTTGTGTAACCTTATGTTGCATGAGGAAAAAACAGCCCATCACTTTTCCTGGTCAGCCTCTACAGTAATCACCAAGGAAAAGTTAAACAGCAACCAGTGAGGGAGATTTAGCCACCATGACCTTGGGATTCATAAACAGACTGAGGCTGAGGACACGAGGAAGGTGAGTCAGTCTCTGGGGGAGACAGGTATTGTTCTGAGTCTCCTGGTAACTTGCCAATGAGTGCTAATAACAGCATCACAAAAAGGTCAATCTATCAATCTGCATATTTACAAGGCAGCCTTCATAAGAAAGGTCTCTGAGCACTTTCCAGAAATACAGATGCTCCATTGAAATATTTAAAAACAAAATAGTTGAGTGTTCTCAGGGAAGAGTCAATATGAAAACATAGGGTCTAGATATAGACCTAATGGTGACCAATAGAACGTATCTGCTGGGAGATCATTCTCCAAATGTGGGACTGTGAAGCTGAGCTTCCTGTGGGCTCGAAATAACACCTGAGGCCTTTCTGTGCACCCACTCTGTTTGCAGTGCAGTACATTTATGGTTACACCAACTCAGTCCAATACACAGGGAATCAGCCACTGAGGATTTAAAAGTGATAGTCCGGCATCTAGATGGACAGACTGTAGCACCAGCCTAATATGTGGAAGAAACATTTGTGTGTCTAATAATCCATAGAGCAGCATTGTGGTTGAGCTTTAACTGAAGCAAAGCACTGTCTGGTAACTCAACCAACAAAAACCTGTAGATCAGTTCTGGTTATAAGAAAAGGATGAACTAACCTATAGAAAGAAAACAGAGGTTTCAAGACGTAAGAAGCATATCTAGCCACACCGTGAATGTGTTTCTTTTGAGGTCACATAAAGGTCATGATCATTGACACATTGGTCTTTGATATGACTATTAGATGATAATTGAACACCATGTAATGTTAGCAGGGAGCTAGAGAATAAATTAGTTGAAATGTCTGAATTCCATTTCTGGCAATGGCTAGACAGCCAAGATTGAAGCCCAAACAAACGAAGAAGTAGGACCTGGATTGAATCAAGAATTAGGTATTAGTCACTTGAACTTCAGTGTGAACTATTATTAGACGAGCAGGTAAAATAAATGTGCTGAAAAGCATAAAACTCAGACTCAAGCCCTGTGGGATCTCAACATGTGCTAATTAAAGGAGCAACATTCTCCAATGACAGTAAATTAGCAGGAAAAGAACTAGTCTGTCTAATCATTTTGTTGGAGCTGATTCCACACTCACACCAGTGTGAATCATGGGTAACGTCACTGAAGTCAGAGGAGTTACACTGCATCCTAGTGTATGCATCTACGTAGGATGAAGCGGATCCAGTTGCTCACACTAGCCTGGTCATCCAGATTCCATGATCCACTCTGTGGTAGATGACAGAGAAACCTAGTACAACAAGAATGACTTCAATATTTACCCATTGCATTGTTCCAGTTTGGTGATATCCCTCTCTGCCTGCCAGTCAGCATCCTCTGACTCTACTTCTGCAAAGTGAATCCGATTTCCTCTAAATACCATACCTGGCATCTTTCTAAATTAAATCTTATATCATTGCTATGTTTTGCCTATTTCTCTAAACTCTCTAGAAATTTGGTCAATGGACATGTCTCTCCTTCAAGGTCATTTTAAAATGTCCATTGGTGTTATAAATAGTATAACATACTGGACTAATAAGTACATCCAAGTATATTTTAAAATATTAATATGTAATTGGGCCCAGTATTGACACCCTGCTCAACACTGCTCCTCCCTTTGGGCTTGAGCCTTTGACCCTCACCACACCCAACAGGGACCAGCAGGGATCCAGCAGTCTCCCCCAAACCAAAATAGTTAATTAAGGATGAGGGAACAACAAGGAAGGGCAGACAACCCCTGGCTAAACTCCTTTTGGCCTTGTTTACATTAACTTTTCCCCCTAGCATGTCTCACCATTGCTACCAGTGGTGTATCTCCAGTGACGGTAACAATGTTGAGGAAACAGGTGGTCACCAGCATTTTAACTGTTTGTCTGAATTTTTCTCAGGGTGATTCAAATGCCAGGGACCAGTCTGCAATAGGGCTCCCAACTGTGGAGCTGCTCCAGTGCTAGCAATGGTGGAAAATTATAGGGAGAAATAGGCCTTGTTTCTAGGAACTAGTATTCCTGAATTCCTTTCTTGTCAAGCTCTGGTTCGTAGCACAGTGCTCAGTGTTTTTTGACATGGTACCCTATAAAAATGCCCATTGTTGATCAAGATTTTCTCATCTACCACTAGCTGCTTTCAAATCAGTTCTATTATTTTAACCTGTTCTTGAATCTAGACTAAATAATCAACTATTTACCTTCTAAGGGTATAGTCTCCCCTCTTGTTTATGATGCCTCACTGGCTCCTAATGAGATGTTGCATAGCTGATTCTTTCAGGATGTAACCAGTTAAGATGCTTTACACTACTCCATTTCTCTTCCAAAGCTGATCAATCATTCATTCATTCTGCACTGTCACATTCCTGAATGTTGCCCAGCCACTGTAATATGTTGCAAGGGCCTTGGTCTTGTCTTGTTTCACTTCACCGTATGCATTTACTTTCCATTATGAAGAAAATCCAGTGCTCCGATGGGACATCCTTTTGTCTAAAGCACAGTAAAATCCTCTGCGTGTTTTTAATTCTGCACCATATCTTTCAAAAACCTGTTGAATCACAATATTTGCTGACAGACATTCAGTCACGCATGAGATTATACACCAGCCCCCTTTAGATAAAACTCAGTGGGGGAGATCAAAATTGATCCCTGTGAGATTTAAATAAGCTGCAAAGCAATTACGTTGAGTGGCAGAAAAATGATTCTATTTAAAAAAAAATCCTATTTAATGAGAATTTAACTACAGGTAGCTGTACTAGTGATGAGTGAAAGTCACCAAGTTGTGACTGTGGAGAAGCAGTCCAAAGCAGAGATGCTTGTCCTAACCACCCAATGTCTTGGATCCCCCATACTAGTTTGGCAACAGCAACTTTTCTTATCATACTTTGATTCTTCTGCCTGACAGAATCAGGCAAAGCACAGGCTCATGTAGATGAAAGATAATGGAAAAAGTTGAACTTTTTCAAAGTTCAGATAAGGTTTGGTCTGACTTGTGGGTTGGAGGGGAGAATGCCATATTTTTCCTTTACTAATTCTCCCACCAGAATATACATATATCACAAACAAAAGAGCACATAGTTAACTTAGTTAAGGTTGCTCAAGTGCAAACCCACAAGCACAGTCATTACAAATCGAGGAAATCACCAGCTTAGCCAGCATTTACATCCACTCCAACCCCAGCTCATATATCTCGCCACCCAAAGATCATCTTACCCAGTCACACTCAGAGTCTGCATTTCACAAACTCACTTTTACTTCTAACACAAAACTACTCCCTGGGCTTTGGATCAGGGCTAATGCCAAAATTCAATTCCCGAAATTTTCACACAAGTGCAAACATTTTTTGCTTTGGCCTCATATTTTCTCAAGCACAAATAACGTTATAGTCATTAACTCTACAACTATCTATCTAGCTGCAAGATTCCTTAAGCCTGCAGTGGTCAGATTGCAGGGTAATTAAACACAAAACAGGAATTTGATTTGTGCTTGTGGGAGTTTGCTCCAACTTCTCCCTTGACCACTTTTACAATGCAGACATGCCTTGTACTAAAATCTATAGCATGCTGACAACTAGAAATGTGGGGGCAGCATAAAATTGAATTTAATTGAAGACCGCTATTCTGGTTTCTATATTAATTAAAAACCTATCTTTAACTGAAGCTGCTGTGGACTTTCCAGTGTCCTGGACTAGTGTCCTGCAGTGTACATTGCAGAATCCAAGACCTTGCCCCAGAGCTGCCACAGATTACATAGCATCTTGCTTAAATATTGCGAGATCAAGCTCTCTCTAGCCAGGGAATTCCAGAATGGAAGGCTGCTCTGACAATATTCCATATTGTATATCTAGCATGCTATAATTTGTAGTGCACATTTGTAGCATGAAATAATAGGTTCAGATTTACATTTCACAAGAAAAAGAATAGAAATTACCATATAATATGTGAGCTGGTCATGCTGGTGGAGCTTGTAAATTCCTTTTTTGACAGCTATTCTCTCTGCATAGTTTGAGACCTATCTAATCTACCAGTCTATATTGTACCAATCATCATAGGCCATACATTTTTAAAAGTGTGCCTAAAGGTAAGCTGCTAAAAGCATGATCTAAAGCTCCTAGAAATGTTGGCTTTACTGGACTTTTGGATCAGGCCCCAAGGTCCTTATTTAAGTGTCTAAAATAGGCCTGACTTTCACAACTGTGGCGGACCTATTAGCACCCAGGGACTTCCCTGGATATGAATGTAAAGAAATAAGAAGCGATGGAATGGATAAGACAGAGTCTGTCTGGGCAAAAATCACATTGGGGAAGAAAACTACTAGAGCCTCCCCTGGGATAGTGCTTGGGGTGTGCTATAGACCGCCGGGATCTAATTTGGATATGGATAGAGCCCTCTTTAATGTTTTTAATGAAGTAAATACTAATGGAAACTGCGTGATCATGGGAGACTTTAACTTCCCAGATAGAGACTGGAGGACAAGTGCTAGTAATAATAATAGGGCTCAGATTTTCCTAGATGCGATAGCTGATGGATTTCTTCATCAAGTAGCTGCTGAACCGCCAAGAGGGGATGCCATTTTAGATTTGGTTTTGGTGAGTAGTGAGGACCTCATAGAAGAAATGGTTGTAGGGGACAACCTTGGCTCGAGTGATCATGAGCTAATTCAGTTCAAACTGAAGGGAAGGATGAACAAAAATAAATCTGCAACTAGGGTTTTTGATTTCAAAAGGGCTGACTTTCAAAAATTAAGGAAATTAGTTAGGGAAGTGGATTGGACTGAAGAACGTATGGATCTAAAGGCAGAGGAGGCCTGGGATTACTTTAAATCAAAGCTGCAGAAGCTATCTGAAGCCTGCATCCCAAGAAAGGGGGAAAAAATTCATAGGCAGGAGTTGTAGACCAAGCTGGATGAGCAAGCATCTCAGAGAGGTGATTAAGAAAAAGCAGAAAGCCTACAGGGCGTGGAAGATGGGAGGGATCAGCAAGGAAAGCTACCTTATTGAGATCAGAACATGCAGGGGTAAAGTGGAAGAGGCTAAAAGTCAAGTAGAGCTGGACCTAGCAAAGGGAATTAAAACCAACAGTAAAAGGTTCTATAGCCATATAAATAAGAAGAAAACAAAGAAAGAAGAAGTGGGACTGCTAAACACTGAGGATGGAGTGGAGGTCAAGGATAATCTAGGCATGGCCCAATATCTAAACAAATACTTTGCCTCAGTCTTTAATAAGGCTAATGAGGATCTTCGGGATAATGGTAGCATGACAAATGGGAATGAGGATATGGAGGTAGATATTACCATATCTGAGGTAGAAGTGAAACTTGAACAGCTTAATGGGACTAAATCGGGTGGCCCAGATAATTTTCATCCAAGAATATTAAAGGAATTGGCACATGAAATTGCAAGCCCATTAGCAAGAATTCTTAATGAATCTGTAAACTCAGGGGTTGTACCATATGACTGGAGAATTGCTAACATAGTTGCTATTTTTAAGAAAGGAAAAAAAGTCATCCTGGTAACTACAGGCCTGTTAGTTTTACATCTGTAGTATGCAAGATCTTGGAAAAAATTTCGAAGGAGAAAGTAGTTAAGGACATTGAGGTCAATGGTAAATGGGACAAAATACAACATGGTTTTACAAAAGGTAGATCGTGCCAAACCAACCTGATCTCCTTCTTTGAGAAAGTAACAGATTTTTTAGACAAAGGAAATGGAGTGGATCTAATTTACCTAGATTTCAGTAAGGCGTTTGATATGCTGCCACATGGGGAATTATTAGTTAAATTGGAAAAGATGGGGATCAATATGAAAATTGAAAGCTGGATAAGGAATTGGTTAAAAGGGAGACTACAGCGGGTCATACTGAAAGGTGAACTGTCAGGCTGGAGGGAGGTTACCAGTGGAATTCCTCAGAGATTGGTTTGGGGCCAATCTTATTTAATCTTTTTATTACTGATCTCAGCACAAAAAGTGGGAGTGTGCTAATAAAGTTTGTGGCACCTTAGAGACAAACAAATTTATTAGCGCATAAGCTTTCTTGAGCTACAGCTCACTTCATTGGATGCATCCAATGAAGTGAGCTGTAGCTCAAGAAAGCTTATGCGCTAATAAATTTGTTAGTCTCTAACGTGCCACAAGTACTCCTTTTCTTTTTACAGATACAGACTAACACGGCTGCTACTCTGAAACCTAATAAAGTTTGCAGATGATACAAAGCTGGGAGGTATTGCCAATTTAGAGAAGGACCGGGATATCATATAGGAGGATCTGGATGACCTTGTAAACTGGAGTAATAGTAATAGGATGAAATTTAATAGTGAGAAGTGTAAGGTTATGCATTTAGGGATTAATAACAAGAATCTTAGTTATAAGTTTGGGACGCATCAATTAGAAGTAACGGAGGAGGAGAAGGACCTTGGAGTATTGGTTGATCACAGGATGACTATGAGACACCAATGTGATATGGCCATGAAAAAAGCTAATGCAGTCTTGGGATGCATCAGGCGAGGTATTTCCAGTAGAGATAAGGAGATGTTAGTACCGTTATACAAGGCACTGGTGAGACCTCACCTGGAATACTGTGTGCAGTTCTGGTTTCCCAGGTTTAAGAAGGATGAATTCAAACTGGAACAGGTACAGAGAAGGGTTACTAGGATGATCCGAGGAATGGACAACCTGTCTTATGAAAGGAGACTCAAGGAGCTTGGCTTGCTTAGCCTAACCAAAAGAAGGTTATGGGGAGATATGATTGCTCTCTATAAATATAGTAGAGGGATAAATACCGGAGAGGGAGAGGAATTATTTAAGCTAAGTACCAATGTGGGCACAAGAACAAATGGATATAAACTGGCCACCGGGAAGTTTAGACTTGAAATTAGATGAAGTTTCTAACCATCAGAGGAGTGAAGTTCTGGAATAGCCTTCCAAGGGAAGCAGTGGGGGCAAAAGATCTATCTGGCTTCAAGATTAAACTCGATAACTTTATGGAGGAGATGGTATGATGGTAGAACATGATTTTGGCAATTAATTGATCTTTAAATATTCATGGTAAATAGGCCCAATGGCCTGTGATGGGATGTTAAATGGGGTGGGATCTGATTTACTACAGAGAATTCTTTCCTGGGTATCTGGCTGGTGAATCTTGCCCATATGCTCAGGGTTCAGCTAATGGCCATATTTCGAGTCGGAAAGAAATTTTCCTCCAGGGCAGATTGGAAGAGGCCCTGTGGGTTTTTCGCCTTCCTCTGTAGCATGGGTCATTTGCTGGAGGATTCTCTGCACCTTGAAGTCTTTAAACCATGATTTGAGGACTTCAATAGCTCAGATGTAGGTGAGAGGTTTATCGCAGGAGTGGGTGGGTGAGATTCTGTGGCCTGCGTTGTGCAGGAGGTTGGTTTAGATGATCATGATGGTCCTTTCTGACCTTAATATCTATGATCAGGCTGTAATGGGCTGTACTTGTTGGACATTTGAAAAAAAAATGGTTTTGGAAATTTTTTTATTCACCCTCACTCAGCTCAATGATAGCTGAAAGGTTTTGCTTCTGCTTTCCCCAAAAATTCACCTGTGGGGAAAAACTAAACATGAAAAACATTCAGACCGAAAAGTTCCTTTGAGATAAAATGATGAGGCTGTAAAAAGAAGGGTGTAACAGGTTGTGTATGTGTGGGCATGGCCAGTCCTGCTGTTAAAGGGCCTCAGACCTTTAAACACATGAAGTCTAGGGGATATAATCCTGTGACACTGAGAAGGGATGCAGTCCAGAGGGTTATGACTCGATCATGGGGCAAGGACCGAAATAAAAAACAGGGTCTGTTGCTCGCTCATAGGGAGACAAAGGATTGGGAAAGAGCTGGCTGCTTCCTGACACAGAAGAATAGTTGCCTGGCAAAAAGCCGCATCTAAGTTTGGGACACTGGTGCTCCCTGTGGAAGGGAGCTGGAAGGACATGCTGTCGAGGTGCAGTGAAACCCTGGAAAGGGGCCTGTAGTGGGGTGGTCACCCTGCTCCTGCCTGAAAGGGATAAAGCAGCCCTAGAGAGGGAAAGCTAGGCTGATTAGGAAAACAGACACGGTTGTGGTCAGCTTAATCAGGGCCCAGCTGGCAGAGGGCAGTGGGTCAGAAGCTGACAGTCCCTTTCTGGCTCTAGAGAGGGAAGGACCTGGCTGCCTGGGAAGATGAGAAGGGTACCTAGGGTGGAGCAGTGCTCAGGAAGGGCAGAGGGAGCTGGGAGCTCCAGCCTAGCAAAACCCCAGGCTGCAGGCCGAGTTAAAGGCCCACAAAGGGTACTGGGGCTGCAGAGGGGCAGCCCCGAGATAGGCAGAGGCAGCAGGTCCAAACCCCCCCTTGCCAATGATGAGTGGCCTTTACAGACTGCAGTCAGCCCCAGTGGTGGGGCCTAGATGATGACTGGCAGTAGCCACTGAAGTGAGGTGGGGCTAGGGGGTTGGGGGTTCCCCTGATTGTGGGTTGCTGTAGTGGGCTAAAGGGCACCAGGATACGGGAGGGACACGGGGGGCCAGCAGCAGGTGAGACATGAGCCGGCAGAGGGCTCTTTGGGGCTGGAAAGAGCTTTATCCCTGGACAACCAGCAGGAGGCACCTCGCCGGTGCATCGCTGCCCCGCCACAGGGCCATGAAGGACTTGGAGAGCCTGGACACAAGTGAAAGCGGTGAACCCCTTTTATTTAATAATATTAATAAACCAGACCCCAGAGAGGAGATTTTAATATGGGATGCTGGTTGTATGCATATCCTAGGGTCACAGAAGGAGTGAAACTGAGCCAGTGGTATGCGCTGGCTGAGGACCTGGGCATTAGGCAAGGAGACTTGGAAGGCCCTGGAGGTTTTTCGCCTTCCTCTGTAGCATGGGGCACGGGTCACTTGCTGGAGGATTCTCTGCTCCTTGAGGTCTTCAAACTACAATTTGAGGACTTCAATAGCACAGATATAGGTTTGAGGTCTTTTTTAGGAGTGGTGGGTGAAATTCTGTGGCCTGCATTGTGCAGGAGGTCAGACTAGATGATCATAATGGTCCCTTCTGACCTAAATATCTATGAATCTATGAGACCGTTTATGAGCGGTGATAACTAAAATGTTTGCAAGCTTATCTGTGGTGGGTATTAATCAGACATCCCTCTAGTATGCCACCAAACGTACACATTGACTATGGAATGGTGTTCCTATTCAGATTTTCCACTACAGCCATCAGCAGCTAGCAGCTTTACGGCCATTGGCATACACATCACCTAGAAACATTTGAAGTGTGTTTGTTCCATTCTCATTCCTTACCTCTTTCTGTTTATTTATGAAGAACCTTCCCCCTCCCCTTGTTGTGACTTCACAGCTTGCTAATTTGAATACTTGTGGTGTTTCAAAGGGGCACAGGTATTCTTGCCTGTTAGAAACACAATCTTACTACAATGATACTTTAAATCATCCCATAAATGGATGAAGAAAGACCCTTCCTGAATTTTAGTCTTTAGAAAGTGACTGTGAACTCTTATGCAAGAAACCCCTGGGAAAAGGTTGGTAACAGAACATCCCAGCCCTACTGAATATCAGAGATACATCCCTGAGAGTCTCATTTGGAAATGCTGGAACTTTCCATTTTCCCTAGCACAAGAAAACTATAGATGACTTAGGTAGGATGAATGCTGAACGTGGTATTATATCCTGGGGTAGTTTCTTCAGTTATTGTCGTATTTCATGAAAACAGATTAATTAAACTTTTCAATTTACCAAAAAAGAGTATACCCTTGTTATTAGCATCCTAGGAAGTAGGGGACTGAGAGCCATGACTCCTGGGTTCTACTCTTAATACTACTACTGATTTGGTGTGACTGCATAACTTACTTCACCATTCTGACAGTCAGATTCTCCATTGGTAAAATGGATATAATAATGCTCACCCACCTTAAAGGAAAAGGAGTACTTGTGGCACCTTAGAGACTAACCAATTTATTTGAGCATAAGCTTTTGTGAGCTACAGCTCACTTCATCGGATGCATACTGTGGAAACTGCAGGGTGTATTCTGGTCATTCATTGGTTGTATATAAAGCACTCTGAGATCCTTAAGTGTGAAGTCCAATATAAGTACAAAGTGTTATTACAATACCATATTTCTAGCCTATTTTATATGTCTACCACTTATTGATATTGATACCCTGAGAAACTTTTATATACTCCTCCTTAAGCTAGGAGTCATTGGGAGACTTATCTGCTGGGAAGGATGCTGTCTTTCTTCATTGATATTTTTTTCTCCATAGGAAGTGTTGCTGGTGGCATTACCATCATTCCTGTCATATCTCCAATGGAAGCAAAGGCTATGCTCTGCTGCCTTTAGCTGGGCTATGATTCCACGCACAAAAGACTAAAAGGGAAGGCAAGGGGAAGCTGCTCACGATGGAAATTCCAGACTGACAGCTAGTCAGAAAGATAAGGGTGATCATAGATCAATGAGATTAGCATGCATGGGGAAAGCACTGAAGAGTACCACATGTGTCTTTGACACATCTGAAAAAGGAGTAAATGGATAGTAGTTAGAGGTGGGTATATCTGGACACTGTAATGCTAGGTCTTTTTACTCCTCACATGAAAGCTGCATTTTGAGAGGTAGCACTTCTACAGAGAGTTATTAATGTGGTGGGAAAACATGCCCTGTTGTAGAAAAAGGTTAGCTATTGAAATGACCAGGCCAAGCAAGACAGGATCACTTCAACCTTCCTGTTGGAACGCTTCTCTGGAACCCATTAATAGTGCTTGGAGTGCCTGCCAGAAGGTTTCATTGGTCTCTGAATGGTCCTCCTTTATGCATTGAGACTGCTGCCTCTTCAGAAATCCAAGCCCTCTCAGCCTAGACAGCTGAAGACTAAGCTCCGAACCCATAGTCAGATTCCATCCCTGGTGGCATTTCCCCCAGAAACCCAAGGTTGCCCACCTGGCTTAGGGCTAAATCGTTGTTCCACTGAAATCAATGAGAATTTTTCTGGAGAAAAAATTATTTTCTTCTTGAATAAAAAAGAAAGATATGGTGCTATTCACTCTCCTTTCCACCAGTGTAAATCCAGAGTAACTCAACTGAAGTTGTAGTAGCTGCTTCAGATTTACGTCAGTGTGAATGAGAGAAGAATTTGGACCATGAACCCTAAATTTTTGAAATAGAAACCATGTACTTGTTGTGAATTCACTGATACATTTACTGATAAACTGACAGCCTACACTTTCTTGCTTTGCAATTGCAGGAAGGGAAGTGGGTTCTTAGCCTAATGTGCAATACCACAAAAGCTCAGTTTTTCCATGTCTCTGCTCTACAATGGTCCTTGAAACTAAATTCTTAAAATGTGACTAATAAAACAGCTAGACTTGCAGAGGTGTGTGTGTGTGGATATAGATATGTATGGACACCATCCAGCTACCAAAAATGATGCAGCTCCCAAGCTCAGCTTTCTAAAATGATATTACCTTCATCTTAGTGCTGGCATCCTCTATCTTAGTACAACAGTGACCTAGCCTCTAGTATGAAGTCAATCCTGTTGACTTGGGTTTAACTCCTGATGCACTGCAATAGAATAATATTATTCATGGCACCCTTCACTAGTTTAATCTTTAAAGTGTAGCTGGGTTCAAGGATTTGAGTCCAAGGGACAAATTCTCTCCTGGTGTAAAGAGACACAGCTCCATTGAATCTAATTAAACTGCACCACTTCATGCCAATGGAAAACTTGGTCCTAATTGTCTGCCTTTCTCTCAGTGGGCAGTTGGGGAGAATTGTGTAGGTGAAGCTCTTGAATGCTACTGAGATGGTACATGCTGTATCCCTCAGCAGTGTTACACAGTCAGGGCTTCACCAGCTTTTTTGGCCAGAAAGCCTGGTGCCCTGAAGAGCATGGAGTACACAGAAGGGTTTCCTAGGGCAAATGAGTAGCTCAGTATGAAGAGGTGGGCAAAATCCCCTTTCTCCCAGTTGGACTAGCTCAGTGGTTCTCAAATTATTTATCATTGTGGGCAGCAGCCCCAGACCCTGTGGGGCTGTGCAGCAGCCCTGGACACCTTGACCCCATGGGGCTGGCTGGGAGCCTCAACCCCGGACCCTCAATGTGCGGTGCCAACCAGCACCCCCCACCCCGATCCCGCCATACCGGCGGGGCAGCCCAGACCCCACCACACCAGGCAGCT
Source organism: Lepidochelys kempii (assembly GCF_965140285.1). Lineage (NCBI taxonomy): Eukaryota > Metazoa > Chordata > Testudines > Cheloniidae > Lepidochelys > Lepidochelys kempii. Next base: position 161,729,008 of record NC_136382.1, read on the forward strand.
GGGAATCGGACCCTGCCGTGCGGACCGGCCTTTAGCACGCAGCTGAGCAGCTGTGTGCTAATTGGGCGGCATACGGGCAACGGGTTGAGAAACACTAGCTGTAGGAAGATGGGGTTGGGGAGCATCTTCATAAAACATTCATGATTGTGTGAGGAGAGTAGACCATTGAAGGGCTATAGTCACAACAACCAAAACCAACTTGCATCATATCATCAGTGCTTAGAGCAGTACTGTATTTGAGTGCTTCTGGTCATGGAGTAATTGCTTAACGGCTTCCATGAATGATCTCCTATCTCAACTGATCAGTGTGTGTGTGGTGAAGGGACTGCAGTATTATTTTAGCTTGTGGTGTTGAATTGTAGTTGCCAGAGGGTCCTTATTTGTGACAAATATTTTATGTAGTTCCTTAAGCCTGTTGGATCTGGTTTTCATTTGCACTTAGGCCTCTTTACACCACTCTAAAGGAATAAAGTCACTTTACAGTGGGTATAAATATGGTTGTTAACCTTTTACACTGTTTTGGTCCATCGTTCAGATTTGGTACTCGTCCACTGGAAGAGTACCAAATGATCAATATGAGTTCTTGTTATCACCAGACTGTTTATTTGGCCCATTTGTATGTTTGTTGCCATCTCATGGCAACTTCTGATGAGCATTGGTGGATGATGGGTTGCAGTGGAGTACCATGTGGATTGTAAAGATGTGCCCAGTTGTGGAGCTGAATTGAGGTTTTCAGGGGGTATCACAAGAATGCTTTTGAAACTTTTTGGAATGTTTGATTTTTTTTAAAACAAAGTTTGTTTGTTTGTTTTGAAAGATTCATAGGATCTTTCTAAAAACAAAACAAAAAGCCACATCAGATTTTCTATGACTCCTGGATCCTATTCCTTGTGCTGCCTCAGGCTTACAGAGTGTCCTTGGGCAAGTCACTTAGGGTATGTCTACACTTCAATAAAAGACCTCGGCTGGCCCAGGCCAGCTGACTTGGGCTTGCAGGGCTCAGGCCGTGGGGCTATAAAATGTGTAAATGTTCGGGCTTGGGCTAAAGCCCAGGCTCTGAGACCCCACAAGGAAGGGAGGGTCCCAGAGCCTGGGCTGCAACCCAAGCCTGGAGTCAGCTGGCTTGGGTCAGCTGCAGCTGTGCCCCAGGTCTTTTATCGCAGAGTGGACGAACCCGTAAAGATCTGTTTTCCTGAATTTTCCCAGCTGTAAGACAGGCCGTCATGATCCCCATCTTGCAGGAATTGTGTGATGTGTAAATATTTTTAAAGTGCTTTGATATTCTTGGCCATGCCTCCGTGTGGAGGGATGGACCACATGAGCTCTTTAGGTCCCTCCATTTTTATGAATTCTCAGATGCAAGTTGTGGTATAAGTGCAGAATATTGTTACTATAGCACTCTACACCAAGATTTTAACTTGCCCTATGTGCCCATGCACCTTAGTCCCATGCACCGTGCGCTCATGTAGTGGATAGCAGTTGAGGGTGTGTGCCGGGGGGGAGAGCAACTTCCATGGGATCACTACTCACCTGCCTGTGCTGGTGGGCAGGGAGCTGTGGGTAAAGAATTGGTGAAACCTTAGCACCACACATCTCTGTGCCAGCCAGCCCAGACAAGCCATTATGGAGCACTAAGCAAGCTATGCTGGCCATAGGGTTTGTGCACATTATTTCCTATCCCAGAGCAGGGGGAGGTACCAGGGACCACACTGTGACTTGTTATCTGGTTCCTGGTCTGCTTCTGGAGCAGTGTAAGTATGTGTTGCCCTTCACACAGGTCTTGTGCCAAAGCCACGACCGAGCCCCTAGTGAAATGTTATGAATGCAGTATGTAAATGTTTTGGAACAGTACTTCCCCTGCAGTTAAAATCGGGGTTTTTCCTAAATTGAAGCAGAAGTATTGAGGAAATGGTTCATACAGAAAATGTACTGTGCTAGATGAGAACAGCTTGACAGACTAACCACAAACTGTAAAATGTTATCAGTGTGCATCAGACCTATTTCATAAGCTCAGAGCTCAGAAATGGTCCTGTGCTGACGAGCTGCAAAGCAGATGAGGCGTATTACAGGGGTTTTTGGTCTTTTTTCAGTGTATAGTTTCTGAAGTTCGTATAACCAAGAGAATTAAGAATTAAACAATTTCTGTTGATGATGTTGCTTTGTGGCAGTGTGGAAAGATTTAGTATGGGGACCTGACTCTCCCCTGTCTTGTACCATGTGTACTTATTCACACCCATGCAGTGTGGGTGTAAAATGCTACTATTCTGATTTGAGTGTTTTACATCTGCTCTGCTCTGATTTTGCAGAGCTACAGATGACTACACAAGATACAGACCTATGGAGAATGAGGCCCCACTTAGGAAAGAATGGACATAATTATAGGTCTGTCCTCCACTAGAGTTAACCACAACTAGTTGATGTGGATTTAAACATGACTGTCCTTTCCCTATTAAAAGCAAAATAATGTTTAACATTATGTAGACAAGTGTGTTAGTTAACACTTTCTGATTCAATGTGTTTTCTCAGGATAGGCAAGGCCTGTCAGAGGGTACTGGGCGTTGGAGTGCCTGGACACGAATCAGGGTGACTGCTATGACCCTTGAAAATTGGGAGCTGTAGTTAAAGGGTATTGCAACTTGGCCCCATTCCCCTTTCTGGATGGACACCAGTCTTTTGTGAGTGGAGCCAACTGCTGGATCCCACATGCTTCTAAGTCTCCTGGGTCTGGGTAGTGACTGGTCACAGTTCCTAGCATAGGGTGTCTCAGGCACACTCCCCGGTGCAGACCTTATGACTGGCACCCTGCTTGGGCAGTGAGACCCTGCAGTCTGGCTGCCAAAATCAGTGCCCCAGCCCTTCTGAGTCCCCAGTTACTTATACATGCTCCCTCAGAGTCCATCTGACTCTAGGTGCTCTGATCTTCTCTATTAACCCCTTCAGGGATAACCTGGCAGGCGAGCAAGGAATACAGGAAAGGAACTTCTTAACCACAAGCACTTTACTCCTAAATAGCGCTAGAGCTACAGCTCTTTGGAAAACAACACAATCCTTAATGCATCCCCTTCTGCCTGATTTCACCCCTCCTGGGAGTCATGGGTTTGGTGAGTGTCCAGGCTAGACAGCTTCCCTTTCCTACTCAGCCTGGTCTTCTTTCATGTGGTGGTGGCCAGCTCACTTTCACAGACCGCATTCCCCCTTAAATTTAGTCTCTGACCCCTTTGGGTCATGTGTCCAGGTTGAGAAACTCCAGCCCTGCCCCCCAGCCAGGTTTCTGGATACAGAAGTTTGGTAACCGAGAGATAATCAGAGTTGATGGCCCTAAATTGCTCTGTGCCTGCTTCTCAGACAAAATGGGGTTGCCAAACAACATGGAGTTTGCCATTTGATACAGACATAGCCTCAGTCTGTCACACAGGGCACATGACTATGAGCAAGCATGTAACCTACAGGAAGCCAGACAAAAGGCTTTCTGACTCTCAGGTTTGGGCAATTGAGGGGAGACCCAGGGTTAGGGAAGCCCTAGTGTGGGTCTCATTATAGTAGCCAGAAAGGGGTACTAAAGGGGAAGGGTGTGTCCACTCATCTGCTGGCTGGCAGAAGCTAGGAGATTCTTGGGTAGTTAGTGGCCAATATTTTGTGTTTATTTGCTTTTGTTTTGGGACCTTGGTTTTTGACACTTAAGTGAGTCCTGTGGACAGGGATTGAAGCAGTTTGTAGTTAGAACATTTTTCTCCTCTCTAGTTGGTGAATCTGTTCTTCCTTTCTCTTGCTGTAAGCTCCCGTCTCATTCACTACACAACATCCAAATCTTAAGTGGGTCCTGCAGGAGGGCACACCTGCCTACCCCTCACCCCTGGCCTTCCAGAGCTCATCTTTGGACCTCTGCTCCACAAGCCACCCCACCCACTCCCAGTACACAGTATTGAGTAGGCTGAACACCAGCTGGCCAGTCCATCTCCAAATCACACCCCAAGCACATCTGTACAGAAGTGCTCCATACCATCTGATTCCTCGCCCTTGTGTCCTGCCCTACCACCAAGTGGTGGGACCTACTGCCACTTGCCAAGGGCAGGGAACCTCAGAGGGCCAGTCTGTACTCCACTTTGATTCCCCAGCCTATCGAAAATGTTAGTTGGCTGTTATTCTATGGAGCCATGAGGACAGGCATGTACCTGGCATGGTTCATGGAATCCCCTGACACTTGTCCCTTCTGTCGTGACCCTAGCACACATCTATACAGAGTGTGTCAGCCTGCAACCTCTCTTCTGGCTTCTCCAGAACCTCTGACTGAGGTTTTGGCTGTACTTGTCCTCTCACTGGTTCATCCTTGCACACCCTAACTATGGCCTCACAAAGTCACAAGACCTATTCTTGAACCTCCTGCTGGTGTTGGCCAAGATGGCCATCCACCAAACCAGGAGGAGGAAGCGCAATAGGGGGTACTCTGCAACTATGGGGCCTATTTCTGGTCCCTTGTTGTTTCACATATTTGGGCAGAATTCCGCTGGTCAGTGTCCACTGGTTCCTCCGACTCCATTGTGGAGTGGTGTGTGCTGTCCAGGGTTCTCTGCTCAGTGCCTCCTTAGGGATCGCTTGTTTTAGCTCTTTGACCTTCATTCTCATGCCTGTTTTTTCATTTGTTGTCCCCTGGAATCAGTTGATCCCTGTGTTTTTTTTCTGGACCTTCCCCTCTGAAGAGGGGATGCCCCTTTGGTTTACTAGATGGATCCATCACATACCTGTGGACCAAATAGGCCTGCATGCTGAATGAGGCACGGGTCCCATGGAAAACATAGTTTGCAATCATGTAATTAAAGACTGTATCATAATGCATATGCAAAAGGGGACCAAATTGAGGTTGCACAGGCCACCTTAATCTTGGCATTTCCTAAATTTTTAGTGCTTGATTTTGCAATCTTAATCTTTTATGTCTTTTCACTCAGCTCTAGTAACTAATTGTGCGTTCCTCATGTTCTGGGTGCCTGATCTGAGCCCCTGAGGTATGATTTGCAGAAATTGTGAGCCATGGTAGCTGCCAGTAAAATCAATCAGAGCAGAGTTTTGAACATATGAAATGCTATATAATGCTAAATACTCTGAAAAATCAAGTCCCTTTCAAATCAGGCCTTCAGAACTAGTGAACACTTTTGACCTTAATCTCTCTGTGCCTCAGTTCCCCTTCTGTAATGTGAATCACTTTGGATAATATAGTGAGGAGCACCATAGAAAAGCCCATGGGCAAATAAATAATTCAGCCTTCAGAGCAGCCTTTGAATAATGTGCAATAAAAAAGGCCTGGGGCCTCACTCTGAACAGTGAGGCTATATAAAGACATTGAATAGCTGCTCATTCAGTGGGCATCATCTATCCAATGCACTGACTGTGGAGAAATAGTATATGATCATATAATTAAAGACTGCATCATAGGGGGCTAAAGGTCTTGCAGGTCTGGTAAATCTGCCATTTGCTAACTTGCATGTGCTTGACTCTGCAACTTTAATGTTCTTTTAACTTTTGTGCTTGTGTAATATGCTATATACAGTATATAGGAATCATTTAACCTATCATGGAAAAGAAGCTCCTTCTATGGCAATTTTATTGAGCAGGCTATCGCAACACTGCATGCCAGTGTTTGAGAGCAAGTGAAGAAAGGTACTGTAGTCAACTGAAACTATTGTGGGAATAGAAGGAAGTAGGTTGTTAGCCAGTATTTAGAATCAGAGAATACCAGGGTTGGAAGGGACCTCAGGAGGTCATCCAGTCCAACCCCTGGCTCAAAGCAGGACCAATCCCCAATTTTTGCCCCAGATCCCTAAATGGCCCCCTCAAGGATTGAACTCATAACCCTGGGTTTAGCATGCCAATGCTCAAACCACTGAGCTATCCCTCCCCTGCCCGCATTTCGGAGATGATTCTCCCCTTAATGCACATAGGGCCTGATCCAACTGGTGTCTGTCCATAGATTTTAATGGGAACTTTATCACACACAGTGACTCCTATTAAAATGAAGTTTATATATGCACATCAAGGGAGAAAACATTAGATGGAATTTAGTTTTGTAGTGCCCCATTTCTTTCAACCAGGGATTACACATACACAATAAGAAAAGAATCAGTCCTTCTGTGCTTGTGCTTCCTTCTGATGCATCAATACATTTTGTTAGAAACAATCATCCATTTATAATCCATACACAACAGCTGCAATTTTCCTTTCAGCCTAGCATTCAGTATCATTATACATAGATTGTCATATTCTTTTTGCAGTGCTAAATGCTTTCTGCCTACCCTATCTCTGAATGGACTGATCAGCTTGGGAAAACTGTCATTTTGGTTGGGCTCCAAAAAAAAAAGGGGTGGGGCATTGCACATTTTGTGGCTTTGCTGGAGGTCAGCATTAAAAAGCCATCATTTAACCACAGTTACCATACAGTGGTATCTGATTTGACAGTTATTTCCTGCTGCGTTATGTTTTCAGTACACAAAGAGCAAATGGGTGGTTTCAATTATAGGTCAATTTATTTTTACTTGAGAGAACTACCAAATAAGAAAGAACAAGAATAAAGTCTACAAGAAGGTGACAATCTACAGTGAAGTGAATGCAAAATGACTGCCTGTCTGAAAACAGCCGTCATTAGAGATTTTAAAGTGCAGTATACACAAAACTAAGGCATAACTCCTATAGTTAAAAAGTCCACACTTATTATTGGAGGAAACTGCTGTCTCAGATATTACTTTATGTGGGTAAATCTTGACTTTCTAATGGTGACCACTGCAAATGGGCTCCTCACTTATATACTGGATCCTTAACTATATTAATTGTGTTATGATACAGATAAGAGCAAGAAGCACAGAAATGCTCTTGTGGCTGAAGCTTTATTAGCAATGACCTGGTAGTGACACAAGAGTTCACACTATTTCTGAGTATAGTGAGAAGTGCAGCATTAAGTGATGGCCCACCTTAATTATGCACATTGTAGGGAGAATGGTCACTTTGGATGAGCTATTACCAGCAGGATAGTGAGTTTGTGTGTGTGGTTTTTGGGAGGGGGGTGAGGGGGTGAGAGAACCTGGATTTGTGCAGGAAATGGCCCAACTTTATTATCATGCACATTGTGTAAAGAGTTGTCACTTTGGATGGGCTATCACCAGCAGGAGAGTGAATTTGTGTGGGGGGGTGGAGGGTGAGAAAACCTGGATTTGTGCTGGAAATGGCCCACCTGATGATCACTTTAGATAAGCTATTACCAGCAGGACAGTGGGGTGGGAGGAGATATTTTTTCATATTCTCTGTGTATAAATAAAGTCTGCTGCAGTTTCCACGGCATGCATCCAATGAAGTGAGCTGTAGCTCACGAAAGCTCATGCTCAAATAAATTGGTTAGTCTCTAAGGTGCCACAAGTACTCCTTTTCTTTTTGCAAATACAGACTAACATGGCTGTTACTCTGAAACCTGTCATTAAGTGATGCAGAGCCTGCTGGGTCAATAGAAAGATTCCCATTTATTTGAATGGGCTTTGGATCAGACCCTAATCCTTTAAGAAGCTTCCAAAACAATGGGTCTCATGCCTGGCTCTATAAAATAGAATACTTAGTGCTGGATGACTCTTAATGAGGTGATATTTGTTGCATTTTAATATTATCCATTTAGTCCAGGGGTGGGCAAACTACGGCCCGGGGGCCACATCTGGCCCTGTGGACATTTTAATCCAGTCCTCAAGCTCCAGCTGGGGAGTAGGGATGGGGGCTTGCCCCACTTTGCGCATGCCATGACTCTGCAGCTCCCGGAAGCAGCGACATGTTCCCCCTCCAACTCCTACATGTAGGGGCAGCCAGGGGGCTTCACACACTGCCCCTACCCCAAGCACTGCCTCTGCAGCTCCCATTGGCTGGGAACCATGACCAATGGGAACTGAAGGGGGGGTGTCTGCGGATGGGGCAGTGAACAGAGCCGCCTGGCCGTGCCTCTGCATAGGAGTCACAGGGGGGACATGGCACTGCTTCCAGGAGCTGCTTGAGGTAACTGCCATCTGGAGCCTGCACCCCTGACCCCCTCCCATGCACCAACCCCCTGCTCCCAGCCTGGAGCACCCTCCTCTACAGGTATGTTAGTAACAAGAAGAAGGTTAAGGAAACTGTGGGACCCTTACTGAATGGGGGTGGCAACATAGTGACAGATGTGGAAAAAGCTGAAGTACTCAATGCTTTTTTTGCCTTGGTCTTCACAGACAAGGTCAGCTCCCAGACTGTTGCACTTGGCAACACAGTATGGGGAGGAAGTGAGCAGCCCTCGGTGGTGAAAAACAGGTTAAGGACTATTTAGAAAAGCTGGACATGCACAAGTCCATGGGTCAGATCTAATGGATTGAAGGGTGCTGAGGGAACTGGTTGATGTGATTGCAGAGCCATTGGCCATGATCTTTGAAAATTCATGGTGATTGTGGGAGTCCTGGACGATTGGAAAAAGGCAAATATAGTGCCCGTATTTAAAAAAGGGAAAAAAGAGAACCCAGGGAAATACAGACCAGTCAGCCTCACTTCAGTCCCCAGCAAAATCATGGAGCAGGTCCACAAGGAATCCATTTTGAAGCACTTGGCGGAGAGGAAGGTGATCAGAAACAGTCAACATGGATTCACCAAGGGCAAGTCATGCCTGACCAAACTGATTGCCTTCTATGATGAGATAACTGGCTCTGTGGATATGGGGAAAATGGTGGATGTGATATATCTTGACTTTAAAAAAGCTTTTTATATGGTCTCCTACACTATTCTTGCCAGCAAGTTAAAAAAGTATGGATTGAATGAATGGATAAGGTGGATAGAAAGCTGGCTAGATTGTTGGGCTCAACGGGTAATGATCTACGGCTCAATGTCTAGTTGGCAGCCGGTATCAAGCAGAGTGCCCCAGGGGTTGGTCCTGGGGTCGGTTTTGTTCAACATATTTATTAATGATCTGGATGATGGGAGGAATTGCACCCTCAGCAAGTTCGCAGATGACACTAAGCTGTGGGGAGAGGTAGATACGCTGGAGGGTAGGGATAGGGTCCAGAGTGACTAGACAAATTGGAGTATTGGGCCAAAAGAAATCTGATGAGGTTCAACAAGGACAAGTGCAGAGTCCTGCACTTAGGAAGGAAGAATCCCATGCACAGCTACATATGGGGACTGACTGGCTAAGCAGCAGTTCTGTAGAAAAGGACCTGGGGATTCCAGTAGATGAGAAGCTGGATATGAGTCAGCAGTGTGCCCTTATTTCCAAGAAGGCCAACAGGATATTGGGCTGTATTAATAGGTGCATTGCCAGCAGATCAAGGGGAAGTGATTGTTCCCCTCTATTCGGCACTGGTGAGGCCACACCTGGAGTATTGTGTCCAGTTTTGGTCCCCCCACTACAGAAGGGATGTGGACAAAATGGAGAGAGTCCAGCAGAAGGCAACGAAAATGATTAGGGGGCTGGGGCACATGACTTACAAGGAGAGGCTGAGGGAACTGGGGTTATTTAGTCTGCAGAAGAGAAGAGTGAGGGGGGATTTGATAGCAGCCTTCAACTACCTGAAGCAGGGTTCCAAAGAGGATGGAGCTAGGCTGTTCTCAGTGGTGGCAGATGACAGAACAAGAAGCAATGGTCTCAAGTTGCAGTGGGGGAGGTCTAGGTTGGATATTAGGAAACACTCTTTCACTAGGAGGGTGGTGAAGCACTGGAACAGGTTACCTAGGGAGGTGGTGGAATCTCCATCTTTAGAGGTTTTTAAGGCCCGTCTTGACAAAGCCCTGGCTGGGATGATTTAGTTGGTGTTGGTCCTGCTTTGAGCAGGGGATTGTACTTGATGACCTCCTGAGGTCTCTTCCAACCCGCATATTCTATGATTCCTGCACCCCCCAGCCAGAGCCTGCACCCCCCACACACCCCCCAACCCCTGCCCCATCCCAGAGCCCCCTCCCACACCCTGAACTCCTCATTTCTGGCCCCACCCCAGAGCCTGCACCCCCAGCCGGAGCCCTCACCCACTCCCACATCCCAACCCCCAATTTGGTAAGCATTCCTGGCCTGCCACACAATTTCCATACCCAGATGTGGCCCTTAGGCCAAAAAGTTTGCCCACCCCGATTTAGTCTTTGGCCCAGACCAGAACTATCATAGTTAGAAAACCATTCAGATTTGCTACATGTACCTACACATATTTCCTTACAGTCACTTTGTTTTAGTCCACAAGATGATTTGAGCTTTAAAAGCTGTGACACAAGCTAGAATTTTGATAGAACGCCGTCTTTCCAGCATACAATAATACCTGGCTTTTATATGCTGGTTTTCACCTGTAGATCTCAAAGCACTTTGCAAAGAAAGTATCATTATTCCTATTTTACAGGTGAGTAAACTGAAGCAAGAAGAGATGAAGGGCCAGGTTTAAAAAGGTGTTTGTCACCTAAAACTGCACATAGAAACCTAGTGGGATTTTCAGAAGTTCCTAAGCAAATTAGTTGCCTGACTCTCTCTATTATTTCAATTGGGGTTAGGCTCCTAAACTTTTCACTGGGTGCCTATCTGCATCTTTAGGCACCTAAATACCTTTGTAAATCTGTCCCAGAGCAACTTGTCCAAGGCCAATCAGCAGGTCAGTGGCAGAACTGGTAATAGAAACCAGCTCAGCTGATTCCCAAGTTAGTGCTCTATTCACTGGACCACACTGCCTCCCATTTAGATGTAATCCATGTTTCTGTCAGTTAAATTAGAAAATGGGCTTTGTTTGGTTTATATTTTATCAGTGGATTATAGAAATAGGTGGTTTTATTAGGGTAATGCTTTGCTATTAAAGAGAGGACAAAACTGTATGTAAATATTCAATGATAATTTGAACTAAGTGTCTTAGTAGACTCAACTTCACATGCCAGCCATATTTAATAAGTAGTTACTATATTACTGAAAATGCCAACTATTTATTAATACATTTAATAACATTTATCACCTCACTCCTGGATATGTATAAACTGCTTAGCTGTTTTTCCTCCACAAATATGTTGCCTAATAGTCAATGCCCTTTAGTTAATATTCAAGCAGTATCTTCTGAAATCTGAAGAGCTGGATTAAATAGGACAGTTATGCTATGTTACATCCATAATTAGCACCGGATCATTAAAAATTGCTGACTAATAAGTCCTCTAAATTCAGCAGAAAAAATCTGCCTGCCAGCATTGTCTTTGGTGAAAGCTCTGGAATACCTTTGATCTGGGATAAGTTACTGGTCTCTTGAGGCTGGGAGAAACCTGATGTGGTGTGATTTTAGTTTTAAGTAACCTTTTACCAAAAAGTTCAGTTTGTCTGGGTGGCAAGATAGGCTGGAGAATCTAAGGGGACTGTATGACTCCATGATAGGACTGGGATAGGATCCAGGAGTTTACTTTTGTAATTGGCTTGGTGAACTCTAACTATAGAACACCCTGCCAGTTTGGGGTATCCGTACTGTTTCTGACAGTCTGCCCTGAGGTAGGCACTCACAGTTATGAGCCACTCCAGACAATGTGACAAGAGTGTCTATTGTATCTCCTGCTGAGGGATAAAGCTGTATAAGCATATTTTTTGTCATTCCACATTAAGACATTGCCAGACACATATAAAATGCTTAGGAAGACTACATAAAGAAGGAGAGGAGGACTTGTGGCACCTTAGAGACTAACCAATTTATTTGAGCATGAGCTTTCGTGAGCTACAGCTCACTTCATCAGATGTTTACCGTGGAAACTGCAGCAGACTTGATCTGATGAAGTGAGCTGTAGCTCACGAAAGCTCATGCTCAAATAAATTGGTTAGTCTCTAAGGTGCCACAAGTCCTCCTTTTCTTTTTGCGAATACAGACTAACACGGCTGTTCCTCTGAAACCGTACATAAAGAAGGGGAGATGATACCTAGTTTCAAATCATAAGGACTATTTTACAATCGAAATACTTGAAGTTGCTGCTGGATATGTGTGTGGTTAGAATCATAGAATATCAGGGTTGGAGGGGACCTCAGGAGGTCCAACCCCCTACTCAAAGCAGGACCAATACCCAACTAAATCATCCCAGCCAGGGCTTTGCCAAGCCTGATCTGAAAAACTTCAAAGGAAGGAGATTCCACCACCTCCCTAGGTAACCCATTCCAGTGCTTCACCACCCTCCTAGTGAAAACGTTTTTCCTAATATCCAACCTAAACCTACCCCACTGCAACTTGAGACCATTGCTCCTCGTTCTGTCATCTGCTACCACTGAGAACAGTCTAGATCCATCCTCTTTGGAACCCCCTTTCAGGGAGTTGAAAGCAGCTATCAAATCCCCCCTCGTTCTTCTCTTCCGCAGACTAAACAATCCCAGTTCCCTCAGCCTCTCCTCATTTGTCATGTGTTTATCAGAAGCTGTGTAGCCTAAAGCCTTAATTAAAGTTTCCTGTTGACTGAAGCATGGCGGTTAACTGATTCGTAAGCTATCACAACTGGTTTTACCTAGTTGTAAGACCTGCACTAGACAATGCGTAATTCAAAGTAAATAGTAATTACAAAGCCAGTCACAGCCTGGATATTGTGTAAACACAATCAACAATTTGTAGTCCCTTTGCCCACATGATACAATGGGGGAAATATCAAGCAGAAAACTTTGTCTTATGTTATACATTTACTTTGTGTCTGTTAATGGCTTTAATCTCTCTTCAGACTTTATTCATAGCAAAATGCCACCTGACTGAGCCACTTTTCGTGGGGTCTTGCAGCTCCTGACTTCCTCTGTGATCTGGTCAACAATACTGTCAGTGGTACTGGGACTAGTGAGTGGGGTGTATGTGTGGCAGTGCTCTATGCAGTCAAATAAGTAATGAAGGCCTAAGCTTGAAAATATGAGAAAATATGTAAAATCTTGCTGCACTCCCTGTTACTAATAGATTTCCACTCCAATTTCCCTAGAAGGGAAGTTCAGCTCCACCTTGGAAGCATCTGAACTTCTGGGTGTATATAGCCAAGCCTCTGGATCTTTTGAGGTTCACCCATCGCTATTTACTGTTAGGAAAGAAATGTATGACACTGTGAGGAAGGTATTTTAGGCTTACTTTTGTTAAACTTCTGATCTCAAGGGAGTCACAACCACAGAACCCAGACTTATTTTTAAGTGAATTGTTACAGGTTGAATAATAAGGAAATAATGTCTTGTTTCTAACTTCTGTGTTCTCCAACTTTGAAGCTGTCTGCACACTTGAAACTGAAATCTTTGATGTGTTTCAGGAGTCCTGTTGTATACAGGATGTGCTTCAAGGATGTAGGTTTGTTAACATTTCAAGTTGTTCCTTCTCTTGTTGGCTGGCTAACAGCTGTATTAAGCAAAGCAACACATGACAAGCACTGCATCCCTGCATAATTATAGCATGTTTAAAGTGATTTTTTATATTGGAGTAGCGTCTAGAAGCTCTGATCAGGGCTTGGGGCCACATTGTGCTACACATCCTACACATAAAAAACCTATATAAAAGCCCACAATCCAAGTATATGAGGAGAAATGATGTTATGTAAGGATATGTCAAACTAGAGATTTTGTTAGATTGGTGATAGGAAATAACCCAAACTTTTGATCAACACTAAGAGAACTTTGATCTTTTTTTGTGATGTGAGAAAGTTCAAATCACTTCTATGTGTTCTCTTTTCAAATATATACACTGCAGTTGGTCAGTTTTTTTCCAACAGAACAGTTTTTCATCAGAAAATGCTGTTTTGTCAAAAGTGAAATGTTTTGTAGGAACATGTCAATTTGTCTCATTTTGTTTCAATATGGTGAAAATGCTTTACGTTGACTAGCATTTCAATTCACTTTCTTTCAACTTTATATTAAAATATTAGTTTTAGATTTATTTTATTATAATATGACCTCTAAATAAAATTGTTTTACTTTATTGAAGCTAAATGATTCTAAATTAGTGAAATGAAACATTGTGATTATCCTGAATTGAAATTTAGTATTTGTTTTGATGGGAAATTTTGAAATTTTCAGCTTTTTGTGTTCTGATTTGGAAATGATTTCAAAATATCAGAATTCCCTGTGGAATGGAAAGTCCATTTTCTGACCAACTTTAGTGTGTACCCTTTTGCACTGCCTTTGCTGGTTTTAACCAGGGCTGGAAGCAGATACCAGAGTACGATTTCTAAACCCAAAAACATGTGATATGTTTCATTTAATTAGGTTCTTTTTAAAATGTACCCTTTGCCTAATTCTCTGGGCTTGTTTCCAGTAGTGAGACACAACTGAACAAAATTTGGCAATTTCATGCAGAAGGCTGCAACAAGAAAATGCCCCAGGTTACAACTACCCAGTGTAGGGTTGCCAACTCTTGTGATTTGCATCATGTCTCACAATATTTGGAGTTTTTCTTAAAGCTCCAGGAGCTGGAGTCATATGAATATAAGAAAAATCTCAACTTTTATTTTAAAATAAATAACTTTCTAGCCCTCATGGTTTTAGAGAAAAGCTTGAAAATGTATACCAGGGATCGGCAACCTTTGGCACGCAGCCCGCCAAGGTAAGCCCCCCTAGTGGGCTGTGCCAATTTGTTTATCTGCTGCATCCGCAGATTCCGCCAATCGCAGCTCCCACTGGCCGCGGTTTGCCGCTCCAGACCAACTGGGGCTGCGGGAAGCGGCGGCCAGCACATCCCTCGGCTCGCGCCGCTTCCCGCAGCCACTATTGGCCTGGAATGGCGAACTGCAGCCAGTGAGAGCTGTGATCAGCCGAACCTGCGGATGCGGCAGGTAAACAAATTGGCCCGGCCTGCCAGGGGGCTTACCCTGGAGGGCCGCATGCCAAAGGTTGCCGATCCCTGATGTATACCCTAAAGGCTCAAAGCAGAAGGCAAAGAAAAAGAAACCCAAACCCAGATTATATTAGATTTGTGTGAGTGTGCAAATGGGGGTAGGCTGTGGGACTGGGGACATACTACAAAGAGTCTCTCCACTTTCCCCACCTTTGACCCTCCCCTCCACTTTACTCCACAGCGCCAGCCACAGTTGCAGTGTCTTTGCTCTCCAGAGATCAGGACTGCTCTGTGAAAGCCCTCATGTTGCACTAGTTACCGCCCAGAAAGAAGGGAGTGATAAGGAGGAAATAGGTTAGTGGTTCCACTCCCCCTGATGGAGCTAGCCAGTTGTGGAGGGGAATGCATGTGCTACGCACTGCCAGTGGGGTGGTGCTAGGGTGACCAGATAGCAAGTGTGAAAAATCGGGACAGGATGTGGGGGGTAATAGGTGCCTATATAAGAAAAAGCCCCCCCAAATCAGGACTGTCCTTATAAAATCGGGACATCTGGTCACCCTAGGTGGTGCAGCAAGCATATTTCCCCTGTGCTCCAGATCAGTGAGTGGCACTGTGCTTTCCTGAGTTACACTACATCCCAATGCACATGCTGTAAACATCTGAGCCCGGACTGGGCCTCATATCTGAATCCTAGCTTTGATTCTGCCTCGAACCCAGATCCTGACCCTTACTGAGCCTCCAGATTCAAACATCATCTCCTCAGCCTGTCTCTGTGAAAATCCATTGTATTCTGTTTAGGGTCTGTAACTAGGGCTGCCTTCTGTTCTTGCCAAATCCTCTCTTACTCGGATTTTGTATGTTTTATTTTCTTCCAGGTTTTGTGTCCGTTCTCTCTCTCTTCCCCCATTTCCTGTGTATGACACTCCTCTGAACTAGATCCTAACGGTGATGTCAGAGAACATGGCTTAGCACTAAGAGGTCAATGCAGTTCACCCTCCGCCCCTTGGGGCTGCAACCACTGCAGTGCAGTCAGGCAGGCCTTCGAGGCCTAACTGTTTGTGCAGCACGATTTTGATCTGATTACAGCGGGCAGCAGAGGACCGATAGCCTGGGTGAAAAGGTATTTGTCTTCTCATCAATGCCCTTTAATTAACTGCCTCTGCCATGGCAAAGGGGAAAGCACTGGAGTGGATGTGATTCCTGACTACCCTCATAATAATTTAAAAAATAATCTGCAGTATTTAAATTGAATGGACTTCACTCTCTGTTAAACCAGTAAGGAGAGAGCAGCACAATGTCTTGCAGGGTGCGTGAGCTACTTTATCACACATGGAACGGAACAGATACACGGGGAAGAAAGAATTACTACTCCTCGCTAGCAAAACCATCTTCAGTGCCTGAGGTTGTTTTAAATATATTGTTCTGATGATTCCTCATGCTAAGAAATGCTTTTTTTCCTTACCCACAAGCTGCTAAGACAAAGGAAATGTAATGGCTACGTGGTTATTAATTACCTTCTAGGGCTTCCCAATACAGAAGGCAAATTACATCCCGCTAGTCCCTTTAAATAAATTTTCAAATCCCATTTTTACATCTCTCACAGAAGAGACCTTCTGCTTAACCAATCTGCATTGCTGCATAGGGCAGATTATCCTCTTCAGGTGCACAGACAATATTCTCAAGGACAGATTAAACTGATGATCTGCTTGTATGAAATTCTCCTCTTTTAGGGGCTGTGGGAGTATGACTATTTTCAGTGGGCCCGCAAAATTGGACATCTAAATTGGAATGAGAGAACTCAGGTTAGCTGCTTTATCTCTATGTTAACACTTACTCCCTCAGAAAATTCACCGTTTGCAGAGGGCCAGCACAGACTGTGGGGTATTGAAAACTGCAAGAATTACAAGCTGTCACTCCAAATTCTAAGGGGTTTCCTGGTCCTTCTTGCAGGCTAGGGCGGGGCTCTGTAGGAGAGCGAGCCTAGCATACGGCAGTGTGAGTTGTGTTTCTCTGTTTTAGGGAGCAGCCTGCTGTGTCTCTCTGTTTTTGGATTCCTGTGTGGTGGTGGTCTGAATTTGAAGGAATAAAGCAGTTTTACAATGCAATCTTCCAGTAAGAGTGTTTGTTTTTATCTAACTCTGTTTGTATGCATGAATATAACAAACACCTGTCTACCTCTTCTGTCCTTCCAACTCAGGTTTAGGTGGGACTTAACCGAGGCACAGGATAAAATTCCAGTTTAAGGCCCCAAAAGCAGGTGTCCCAGTTATATCCTGGTTGTCCCCTGGCCCTGTTATAATAATATGGTTCCCATCTGTATGATGCACATGACCTTCCAATGCTTCTTAACTGGACCACCCAAGTGTCACATGATGCACTTGTAACTGTAGCAAAGCTGGTGCGGTGTAGTGCAACACCCAGGATGGCCACATCAAGGCTTTAGCACAATTTAAGATACAGTCTAAACTACCAGTTGGAACCCCCTTACAAACCAGGTTGGGGTAAACTGAGCTGTAATCCGCTTTCCTGACAATATCAAAGATTTTGGGCAGACAGTTCCAGAAGAAAACTTGATGAAACAGAAATGTAGGTTGAAATCTTGGTCCCCTTTGATGTCAATGTTTTTCCATTGACGTCAAAGAGGACTAGGATTTCACCCCATCTCTCTTACTCATCATGTTTCTCACTTTGTCTCCCATGGCTTTATTTCTCACACCTGATCATGTCATAATGGCCTGTTATATTTATGGGTTGACAGGCTCACTCAACAAAGTCTGGCTAGGTAAGGGAGAAAGGAACTTACCTGTTCTTTCAATACTTCCCTGTCCTAGTGCAGCCTCAAAGAAAAAGGGCCTGTAGTTGTTTGTTAGCTACTTAAAATAACTGAAGTAATGGTCCCAAATAAAGTCCAGTTACCATATTAATCAGAACAGGGAGAATCAGGCTGGATAAAATAAGAAATGCCTCCGGTATCCCTCAAATCTCAAACCGAACTTTAAGGATCAGATAAGCGTAGAATCTATTGAAAATCAGGCCAGTGATTTGAAAATATTGGTCTTTGCCATTCAAACACAACAAAGACCAGAAGCTCAATGTTTGTGGCACTGAAAACTTATTCTCATGGTACTTCTGGCATTATGAATTATCAGAAATCTTGCAAGAAAACCTATTTTTGCAAGACTTTTGGTGCAATTTAGCAGGCTCAGGAACATCTAATGATTTCAATTTTTGAAAATTTTTTTATTGAAAACAGTTTAGTTTTCAGTAAAATTTTTCAGTCTTTGAAAACTGAAACGTTTAAATAAAGCCCAAGAATTTTTGGTTAAAATGTTCAATTTTTGTTTCTTTGTTTCGTCAAAATTTAGACTCATATGAAAACTTTCCATACAAAAATTCATTTGGATGGAAAAGTTATTAATAGCTGAAAAAATGTGCAGAAAATAATTCCGACCAGCTCCAGTGCTCTAATTTCCACCTGTTTTTAACTAGATTGTGCCCTGGACTGCACACTCAAACAGAGGAGCAAGAGGGATATAAAACCAACCCCCATTTCCAGGAGCCAACTACCTGGATCTTGGGTCTGATGAGCAGGTGTGGGGAATGGCAGGAGTTTGTCTGTGTCTCCCCCTTCACGTCGACCCCATGCTGAGCTCGTACAGAGTTTTCGTAATTTGCCACTGGAATCGGCCAGAAGCAACCCTGTCTTGCAGAGCAATGGGAAAGCAAGGAGAGAATTGTGTGACTGTGAGGTAGGGGATAGTGCAGCTTTTCCAGCCCCTCTTACTCAGGGCTGTGCCTCAAGACACCTATCTAGCTTTAGGTATTTTCTTGGACCAAACCTCTAAAGCTTTTGTGACTTGCCCATCACTTGTATTAAAAGCAACTGCACATTAGGAAGGGAGGCTGTTTCTTTCTTGCCTGAAGGGGTGAGTTTGGAGGACATTTTCCTTGGGATGCTAGGAAATGGTATAATTTCCCCCAAAATTACTTTACTTTCCCAGTACAAGTTTCAGAATAGCAGCCGTGTTAGTCTGTATTCGCAAAAAGAAAAGGAGTACTTGTAGCACCTTAGAGACTAACAGCTGTAGCTCATGAAAGCTTATGATCAAATACATTCACTAGTCTCTAAGGTGCCACAAGTACTCCTGTTCTTTTTCCAGGTACAGTCTAGGCTTAATTAGCTCAGAAGGATCAAAGGAGTTGTCATTTGTGTTTCCAAATTGAGTGTGATGCAGTTCAGGATCAAATGCCAGTTCTTGCATGTGTAACTAATGCCTCTAACAGAGAAGCGAGATGAGGAGATGGAGATCCCTATAGTCAGATAATTAATCTAAGAACCCTTTGAAAGACTGGAACAGAAATTCCAGACCCCTCTGAAAACTTTTTTTTCATTGGGAGATTGTTTTGCATAGTCCATCAGGTCATCAGCAAAGTGTTACATTGTATGTTATGCATATGTTGTTTTACAGCTAGAGATAATTCTGGTGCACATGAAAAGGGCTGAGAGAGTGTATATGTGATAAACGTGTTTGACCCTGCCAATATATCTCAACACCGACCTTTGAAGTCTTCTGCTATCTTAATCTTGAGTCTGTCCTTAGCAGAGGCTGTCAATCACACACTAAGTTTAGGACATGGGCTTTGGGTCTTGGGCAAATATTCACTAGAGATTAGAAGGAGACTATGGTGACTGAATCACAGTAGGAGCACTCTGAAGACACTGTCCCTTTAAAAGCCTCTCCCAGGGCCCAGTCAAGCCAGTCTAGGGGTCTGTATGATTCCATTCACATACATAGAATCATAGAATATCAGGGTTGGAAGGGACCTGAGGAGGTCATCTAGTCCAACTCCCTGCTCAAAGCAGGACCAATCCCCAATTTTTGCCCCAGATCCCTAAATGGCCCCCTCAAGGATTGAACTCACAACCCTGGGTTTAGCAGGCCAATGCTCAAACCACGGAGCACATGCCAGTTGCAAGGTGCACACGTTAATAGGTGGCCTTTCTCCCTCATATCACCTGCTCCAAACACCCGTTCCATGGCAGCAGGGGGCTGGAGGACAGTTGGGAATATGTCCAGAAGTGTGTGTGTGTGTGGTGTTGGTGGTTGTTGTTAGCACATGGAAGTTTCTTTTAAACAGGAAGAGGTTGTGAGGTAGGAATAATCCTACAATGTGAACCCCAGCCAAGGTCAGGACAAAGGGAGAGGCAGCTTGTTTCCGTAGGAGACGTATATGATTCATAGATTCCAAGGCCAGAAGGGACCATTGTGATCATTAGTCTGACCTCTTATATATCACAGGCCACAGAACTTCCCCCAAATTCACTCTTAGTGTGGATGGGTTTACAACAGAGATGAATTAGCCTATTAGAACTCAGCCGCCAAATCGCTGCCACAGGACACGGACTGCCGCCCCATTCTAATTGCTGCCCCAGGCACCTGCTTGGAAAGTTGGTGCCTGGAGCCGGCCCTGGTCAGCAGAAAGCAGCTCCTAAACCCCACCATAAAGCAGGAACAGTAAACCTCACACTAAGGCTCTGTGGCCAAGGTGGAATGGGATCCCTACAACCTAGGAGCCCTGGCAGCTGTGTCTGAACTGACCTTACCCTTCCTCAGCAGGCAGTGGCAGATGTGTACAGAACACTCTGGGGCCTGGGTGTAGCTCTCTGGAAATCAGTGTAGTTACAATGGCATGAACCTGGTATAACAGTGTGGCAAGTCAGGCCCCCTAAGTATATTCAGAAGCAGAACTAGCCACAGAATGAAGTAGTAGGTGTTTGTGTGGTGTGACACTCCACCGACTGCCTTTAAACCCTTATTTGTGGTTTCTCTTTTTTTTCTTTTTAACATGTAACCTAATTGCTTGCTGAATGACCTGTGGGCAGTTTGCCTAGTTAGTCCTACATTCAGTCACCATTGCTCCTGTTAAGTAATATCCTACTCCTTGAGTGGTCCCCTTAAAAGAAATGTGGCTATTCCAGGAGTAAAGCCTTACTCCACATGAGAGAAAGCAGTATCTAGCCAATAGTGATGTATCTTTAAAGAATCTGTCTGCCAAATTCTGGCCCCCTCCATCTCGTCCCTGGTGGTAACGCTGAGGTGCTCACAAAGCATAACAAGACCACAAGCTCCTTTTCATGTTGGGTCTTTTCTCCCTTAAATTCACACCTGTCATAAATATAAAGGGAAGGGTAAACCCCTTTAAAATCCCTCCTGGCCAGAGGAAAAATCCTCTCACCTGTAAAGGGTTAAGAAGCTAGGATAACCTCACTGGTACCTGACCAAAATGACCAATGAGGAGACCAGATGCTTTCAAAAGCTGGGGGGAGGGAAAAACAGAGAGTCTGTCTGTGTGATGCTTTTGCCAGGGACAAAACAGGAATGGAGTCTTAGAACTTAGTAAGTAATCTAGCTAGATATGTGTTAGATTATGATTTCTTTAAATGGCTGAGAAAATAGCTGTGCTGAATAGAATGAATATTTCTGTCTGTGTGTCTTTTTGTAACCTAAGGTTTTGCCTAGAGGGATTCTCTATGTTTTGAATCTAATTACCCTGTAAGATATTTAGCATCCTGATTTTACAGAAGTGATTCATTTTTACTTCTATTAAAAGTCTTCTTGTAAGAAAAATTAGTGCTTTTTTCATTGTCCTTAAGATCCAAGGGTTTGGGTCTGTGGTCACCTATGCAAATTGGTGAGGTTTTTTTTCCAAACCTTCCCCAGGAAGTGGGGGGCAAGAGTTGGGAGGATTTTGGGGGGAAAGACGTTTCCAAACTACGTTTTTCCAGTAACCCAGATAAATGTTTAGTGGCAGTGGAAGTCCAAGAGCAAAGGGTAAAATAGTTTGTACCTTCGGGAAGTTTTAACCTAAGCTGGTAAAAGTAAGCTTGGGGGGTTTTCATGCAGGTCCCCACATCTGTACCCTAGAGTTCAGAGTGGGGAAGGAACCTTGACAACGCCAGGTTTGCAGGCTTAGAAAAGGAGGGCAATGATGGCCATGCTGGTAAGGCAAAGGGCTAGGAGTGAGGCCTTCTGGGTTCCAGTCCCAGTTCTCTGTTGGCGTATCTGTATGAAACAGGAAGTTGCTTGACTTCTCTGTGCCTAAGTTTTCCCAACTAGAAAATGGGGCTAATAATACTTCCCTACCTCATGGGAGCGGGGCATAACTCATTGGTGTTTATAAAGTGCTGAGAGCCTTAGATAGAAAGTGCTAATGAAGTGCAAGACAGGGTGGAAAATCTGTGCTCATCTAGGAACTTCACCGTTGTCTCTGTGTTGCACATCATGGTTACGTCGAGGAGACCGCAAGATTGGAACTCAGATACTCCTACTCCAAAAGAACCAACCCCAGATGTTTGAACTAAAGGAGAATCTCCATCGGCTCTTCTGAACTTCACCCGAGGGTTTCCAACCTACCCTTGAGACTGAAAATCAGACTGGAGATCTCAGCTGAACAACACCTGCTTTGATATTTTAGGTACTTCCTGTTTCTATTCATGATGGAAATACCAGAAGAACCTTTCCTGTGGTACTGTGGCAAAACTGCTTTTGGTCCTGGACATCTGACAACTGCAGAAAAGGTTTGGTTCTGGTCTTATGCAAATATTTGGGTCAGTTCTTTTTTCCATGGAGGACCAGTTGGACCGCTAGGTGTGGGAGTCATGATGCAGACACACAGGTGTCAAGAAAACAAGAGGGGAATTTGAGGTACATCTAGTTTTACTTTAGCATTGTTTAATCCAGAGCTTGTAACGCATTGTTAAATCACAGAGACATGCACTCTGGTAGCCTCTTCAGCCCCACTTGGCAGCTAGTTGATGCTTCTCACTCTGCTTCTCCCCACATACAATTCTAGGTGAGCAGAAGATTGCCACTTCTCTTCTCGCTTTGGCAAGCAAATCGTGACTCAGATCACCCTAAATGAAAATCTTTTCTCCTTGGCTCCCATTAAGTTGTGCAAAGAAAAGTGTCCTGAGAAGCTGTCACTGAAGCCTCTAGGCCTGCTGGGCTCTCAGCTTTTATATCTGAAAGAGCTTTAAGGTTATACCACAGAGGAATGTTGGTAAACACCATGATGCTGATTACTATACTGGAGACTAAATGTAATCCTCTGTACTGACGGGAGATAGCAATTCCCATTGCTAAGTGCTAATGCATTAGTTCTTAATGGTCACAGCTGTATATCCATGCCTAGCAAATGTTTAATGTTGTTGCCCATAATGATTTCATTAAAGGCAATCCCTCTATTTATTAGGCCAGATTCTCTCTTGTGTCAGGATCTACTTGGCACTGGAGATGGGGCATTTGTCAGGGAGCTGAAACTAGCTTCCTTATTTTTAAGCTGTCCTGGTCTCCGCCCTGCTATAATATTCGAGTAGCCTACGGGCTGCACTAAATTATCACCGTTGGCTATGGTTCCTAAAAGACCATAAGCCATCTAAGGCTTGCCATAGGGAGCTTCATTCCACCCCTTCACTGCCCCGTCATGCTCATCCTCTCCGTAATGTGCCCCTTATATGGGATTGGCAGTGAGAATTGGGCACTGGTGCCAACTCTGCCAGTTTTATGAAAGTTGAGAATTCTCTTCTGGAGGAATGTTTAACATGGTAGCTGTGGCCAGATTACATCCCCTCTCAAACAGTACAAGAGGCCTGGGAGGGGGCCGAGAATTGGGCCCAATTAACCTAATTCTTTCTCTTTTAATCTGAGTTTATTCTAGTAGAACAATACATGCCAAGCAAGGGTATGTCTAACTCTTTCCTATCTCCTTCAGCCAGTACTTTTCCTTATCTTAGTTGCCAAAAATATCCCTTGCTGCTTCTCCCTTTCAGATGTTGTTCATGTAGGGATTGGCCTTGCAGCACAGACATGCAGGAGTAATGCACATATCTTTGGTTTAGCTCCCTAGACAAAGAGGATTCAACAGCAGCGAGCGGGGAATTTCCATCCATGGGACTCCTCTACAGTTCCTGGGGAGTTTTTGAATGGGATGGATCCAAGGTGAAAATCGACTTGTGTGGATTTTAATTTTTATTTTAATGGCCTCTTCTCGCATAACCAGTGTGTCCCCTGAGTTGTTGTGGCACCCCAGTTTTCAGTGCTCTTGATACCAGGGCAGGGACAAACAATCTTACAAAGACACAGCTAGGGTATTGTGGAAAAAAATAAAATCTCTTCCCTTTACAGAACAGCCTTTTCTACTCTCTTTGTAGCTCTTGTCTCCTATTCTTTCTTATGGGGTCCATGCTCATGGGCGCTGGATGCGGGCATTGGCAGGAATACCGAAGCACATGTGCAGAAACAACTTGCATTTATAAACAGAGAATTAGATGGGGTAAGAAATCCAGGGCTAGAACGTCAGTGTGTGGTGTAAATGGGTGCAAGCGCCACTGACTTCAACAAAGCCAAGCCCATTTACTCCCGCTCAGAGAAAGTAAATCAAATTTTGAGC
This sequence comes from Lepidochelys kempii, assembly GCF_965140285.1. NCBI lineage: Eukaryota > Metazoa > Chordata > Testudines > Cheloniidae > Lepidochelys > Lepidochelys kempii. The sequence continues at coordinate 161,753,214 of NC_136382.1, forward strand.
CACAGTGACAACTTTTCTGAGAGTCCACCACTTACCTCTTCCCTCCTCACCAGTAACTCACACACGTCTAACTTCACTAGGGGGACGGCTCTCCAATCACTGTACTGCTGGGTGTATGCAATGCAATGCCAACCCCAGAGCCTTCAGCTGTTTTCAAAGCCAGCCCTAATTCCTGTCTGCACATCATGAGAGTATTAAGAAACGACCACCTAGAAAATTGTTTCTTATTTGTATTCATGCCTAGAAGCCCCACTCAAAGATGGGGCCTCTTTGTGCTAAGCACTGTACACACTTAATGAAAATATGTCCTCTGCCTCCAAAGATTTTACAGGCTAAGCATATGATGAGACCCAACAAATGGGAGAGCACAAGGTAACAGTGCGACGATTAGGACTGATATAATCAACAGCAGTCACAGCAGAGCTGCCTAGCGATTTGTCAAATGTTTGGTATTGCTCACAGCAGCTGCGAGTTTTCAGGAGCAATTGAAAGAAGAAGAATGTAGAGTTGGACCACAGAACGATAGATGATAGGACCAGAAAACCACACAAAAGATTATCCTTGTGGTACTTCTAGCCCATCCAGAAGCAGGGAGTACTTGAAATACTTAGCTGCAAACTGACCGTCAGAATCTGACCTTGTTATTATCTACTATTCTTTGTTGTTGTTAGTTATTTGTATTTCCACAGTGCCTAGAAGCCCCACTCATGGACCTCGACCCATTGTGCTAAACGAATGTCATTACGCAGTGCTTAGCTGGTGTAAATTGACATTGCTCCATTGATGTCAACAGAACTATGCTGATTTACATCAGCTGAGAATCTGGCCCACAGTTTCCTTGACATACGTTATCCAGATTCCCAATCAGAGCTGGTAGCACATTAATTATTTAAAATGGATTAACTGTACTGTCTAGTTTATGATGTAGTTTGTGCGATTTGTTGGATGAGTCTCATTGGTTCATTAGTAGTTTATGTTGCTAAGTAAGTTTTTCTCTTTTTAAATTCTTGCTTACAAAAAAAAAAAAAAACCCTTGCTTTTGAAATCTGGTAGGAGAGACTGAATATTTGGCTATATAAGGAGATGTCTCCTTTTAGTCTAAAATCAACTTGCAAGCAGATTTGCCAGTGTTGATTATTTCAAATGCAGCTGCACTGAGCTGGATTTGATGATCTAGTGGAAGTTAATGCACCAACAGCTTTGGGAGTAAAAAGCTTTGTATAATGAAATGTATTCATATATTTTGCCATATTGACCAAGTACATAGGGTTAGACTGTGGGATTTAGCCACTGGCACTCATGGGGACACTCATTCGCATCTGCCCCGAGTGGAGTTTAGGCACAGTCCCTTCTCAGTGTTCTCAGTGTGTAAAGGCACATGATGTCCTGCAATGGGTTGGTTCTCCTCTTCGTAGCTCGCCAAAGTTGCACAGTAAATCAGTGGTAGATCATGGAATAGAACTCAGGAGTCCAGGCTTTCTGTCCTCTGCTCTAACTACCTTATGATATCTGTTTAACTGAAGTGCTGTTTGAGTCTGTAAAGTATGTTACATGATTTAAAAAAAAAGGGTGTGAAATTCAGTGTATAACACCAACGATGAGGCATCACGTGGGGAAAAAAGGTAAACTGACTGACTTGGTAACATGGACAGGGATCCAAATTCTTAGTAGGGGTCAAATCCTGACCCTGGATACATGTGTAATATATCTGCACAGGGCATGTGATCTTATCTTCCTGCTAGTAGCTGGTTCCAAGAACTATCAGCCTACTATTATTATACAGCTAAAGGAGCTCTTCTGTAGTTCAGGTGGAAAAGGTCTATGCTCCTGGTACTGAAGAGCCTGGGCTTTGATCCCCACTGATGACTGGTGTGCGTATGTCCTATGTGGCCATGGTCTGTTACACATGTACTCAACTCCTATTGAAATGAGGCAAAGCGGTATCTATGGATGTGCATTATGCCATCCACAATGGGAATTCATGCACTAGAAGTCTTTACACACAATTCTTATGCACCAGGAAATACGTATGCATTACCTCAGTTGCACCCTTGTCAGATGGTATTGGCTCAGAGAATACCTTCTTCTTTAATATGCTGCGTCACTGTTATATTGCTATTACAACTTTGTGTCAGTCTAGATTTGCAAGTGTATAAAGCTCATGGGTGGGGGGATCACATTTTCTTTATCTACTAGTATATGATATTTCCTGTAAAGTGTTTACTGTATTAGAAGGGGCAGGCTGATTACCATGACTGGACTACTGTAGTCACTGATGTAGTGAATAGATACAAATTGCTCATCTATCTTACAAGGACAAAGTCAAGCAAGATCTCAGGGATTCAGAACCAGAAACTGACTCCTCTTGTTGGCGTTGCTGCATCACTGATGGGCAATTTAAAACTTTTAGAGGCATGAAAAGATCTCCATTGTAAGTAAGATTGAAAACGAAGAGTGGCACCGTTTCGTTTAGAGGGGAAACAAATATGAGGGGCATGATAGTGATATACAACATAATGAACGGTTTAGAGAAGAGAAATCATGAGGTTCTGTTTACTCCTTCTTATGGTACTAGAACAGGAGTCATTCACATAAATTGAAAGGCAGCAAATTTAAAATCAATAAAAGGAAACACAGTTTTACACAGTACTTCATTAACTTGTGGAACTCACTATCAGGAGGAATCACTGTAACATTAAAAATGGATTGGACGTTTATATGGCTAATGAGACCATTCACCGTTATTACATTAGAAAGAAATGACAAACATAAAAGATAGATTTCAGAGGAACAGCCGTGTTAGTCTGTATTCGCAAAAAGAAAAGGAGTACTTGTGGCACCTTAGAGACTAACCAATTTATTTGAGCATGAGCTTTCGTGAGCTACAGCTCACTTCATCAGATGTTTACCGTGGAAACTGCAGCAGACTTTATATACACACAGAAATAAAGGAAGATGATGTCTGTCTGTATCTGTACAAGTTTCTTCATGCAGTTGATAGATTTCCACTCCATACGGCTAAATGCAGTGCCTTGCATAATGACAGGTTTCAGAGGAACAGCCGTGTTAGTCTGTATTCGCAAAAAGAAAAGGAGTACTTGTGGCACCTTAGAGACTAACCAATTTATTTGAGCATGAGCTTTCGTGAGCTACAGCTCACTTCATCAGATGTTTACCGTGGAAACTGCAGCAGACTTTATATACACACAGAAATAAAGGAAGATGATGTCTGTCTGCACGAAAGCTCATGCTCAAATAAATTGGTTAGTCTCTAAGGTGCCACAAGTACTCCTTTTCTTTTTGCGAATACAGACTAACACGGCTGTTCCTCTGAAACCTGTCATTATGCAAGGCACTGCATTTAGCCGTATGGAGTGGAAATCTATCAACTGCATGAAGAAACTTGTACAGATACAGACAGACATCATCTTCCTTTATTTCTGTGTGTATATAAAGTCTGCTGCAGTTTCCACGGTAAACATCTGATGAAGTGAGCTGTAGCTCACGAAAGCTCATGCTCAAATAAATTGGTTAGTCTCTAAGGTGCCACAAGTATAAAAGATAGAAACTCTCATGTTCTGGGGCATATGCCAGTCTTTAACTGGGGTGGATATTTCATGATTATACACTACATGGTTTTTTGCACTTTTCTCTGAATTATCTGGAACTGGCCACTGTCAGAGACGGGAGATGGCAATAGGTGGACCACTAGTCTTACCTAGTACAGCAATTACTGTGTATGCCATACGGGATTTTAGAAACCAGCCAGAGCAGCAGTATGTAGTCTATATATTGTATATTAGGCCTTGCATGTTGTTGTGTACATATTTAGTAAATATGGTTATTTGGATCCCACTATGCCTGTTGGTTTCTTAACATTATTATTTTCGTGCAAAGGTCAAAAGTCACAACAGTGTGTGTGTGTGTGTGTATATATATATATGTATATATATATTGTGGTAAACCCAGGACAAACAGCTGCAAAAGGGGGGTAGTAATTAGTCCCAGGGGATTAAAAGGCCCCTCCCTATTCACTGAGGAGAGAGAACCAGGGGGCAATTAGGTTCAGCTGACTCCAACTACTTGGGACCTTTTTAAACCCTCCCCTAGGTGGTAGGAGGAGTGAGAGGAGCAGGGAAGCTGCTAGTTGGCCGTTTGCAGTAAGACACCAAACCTTTCTAGTAGGGAGGCTGCACTTGCTCCCCAGAAGGGAAGGAAAACCAGCACAAGGGACTGACTGAGGAGAGGAGTAGCAGGACCCTGTGCCACCTGTAAGGATTTGCCTTGCCCCAAATCTGAGTCTCCAAGGCTAAAAAGGACTGAGCCTACTGAGGCGAACAAGGTATTTTTCCCACTAATATATATATATATATATATATATATATATAAAATTTATGCCAGAGTTCAACAAGTAAAGTTGTGTTTATCATTTCTCTGCCTCTAGCCTTCTACTTACACACAAACCTCAAGAAACAGAACAACCAACATGGGCAAATCAAAATAAAGCTGAATCAAAACCTGGGATGTGAACACCTTTGAACTTTGGAAGTATCCTAAATCCCTAGCTAGATCTGAATTTTGTGACCAGATCTCTGTCTGGGCTGAACAAATGATCTGCACCCAAACTTCCCCAAACTTTGCACTGTCTAAAATCAGACCCCAAATGTTTGCCGTTTCAGTCTATTTCTAATCTTTTCCAAGCTGCACTGATTTGAGATTTGCTTTGGAAAACAATTGCTGAGATTCTAAATCCTAGGCCTTGGAGCTGTTACTCCATGCTGCAGTAGATTGCATTCAGTAAGATGAGGGAAAGCTCAGAAACCCTGATAGCAAATTTAAAGTTTCATTTAGTCAAGGTTTGCCAAAGAAATGTAAGAGTCGTGAATGAGATCTCTGTAAGCTCACACAGCAGTGCTTCTAAGATTTGCTTCTATATATTTTGAAAGGATATATAATCTTATAGTACAATGCAGTCTCCGATAAGCACTACTAATGAAAGATGTCTAAGTTCTGTTTGAAAAAAAACAACAAAAACCAGGGATGAGAAATGGAACAGATGTTAGTTCCTTGTCCGTTGTGTTACATACAGTGCTATTTGCATAGAGCCATAAGCTAACGGAGCAATATTTTTATTCGTATGTAGTGAACTCTGTGTGTGTGCTCTGTGCTTTACACAGAGGACAGTCACTAATGCCCATGGAGCTTGCAATCTATTCTAGTCACAGGCAGTTTGGTCAAACATACGTGATGCCTAAGCTGAAAGTTCAAATAGTGTAGATTCCATTAAGAGATAGGGCTGAATTTTCAAAAGCACTCAGTGTTGGCCTGACTGATCTCACTGAAGCTAGTGGAAATGTTTTTGCTGAGTGTTTTTGAAGAGCCCACCCATACGTTCTATCACTGGTGGGTGGTCACTGACAGAAAACTCTCAAGAAGGCTGCGTCCTAAGTAGAGATAGGACCCAAAGTTTTTGTATTTGGCTGTGAAATGTGAGGGTTTGACTCACGGCTGCCTTCCTCCAGTTTTAACCTGATTTGTTTTATGCTGGTTACAGAGTAAGGCAGCAGTGGATCAGGCCTGATTCTATCTCCTATCTTTAGTAACAGGCCGACCCCAGCCCCAAACTTCCTCCCCACTCCAGACTCAAACACTCCCAAACTTTGGGAATGTTCCAGGCCCTCTCTCATTTTGAAGAGGGGGGTGTAGGTCAGGAGAGGAGTGTCATTTAATGAACAAGGAGAGGAAGGGGGTTCCCACAGAATGATTTCATCTGTGACCTGACAACCATTTTTTTTTTTTGGGTGCTGTATATTGAACCTTTTAACATTTCCTATGTTTCTGATGCAGGTTCCAGCACTTACATGTTTGTTACATCTAGGGCCAGATTCTCGTTTACACTAAGGCCCCTTTATGCCACACTAGCAGAATAAAGAGGCTTTAAAGTGGGCATAACTTACACTGTCAGCCACTCTGAGACCTCTTATACTGCTTAAAAGGTCCATTTCCTTTTGTGATCTATCTCCAGATAGGGGTCTTGAACCCTGCTGTTGTACCCTTCCTTGGGGAGAACCCCCGCAGGAGTGACTACATCAGGGAGAAAGCCCTTCTTCAAAACCTGGTCTGAGTTGGCTCCTGGGTTGAACTAGATCCAGTTTCAAGGCAGATTTCCTACCTCGGACAAAATGGTGAGTCAACAAATCTGGACCACAGATGACAAAAAACACTTACAGGCTTGAATTAGTTGGCTGTTGCTGGCTTAGTCCATTGGCTGGAGGGATGCACTGGCCATTGCCTCCTGCAAAAAGGCTGGGGGAGGCACAAAGCATAGCCTGGAGGAGAACAGTGCCTTCCCTTTTGGCCTAATCAATCTCCCCAGCATATAGCCTCTGGCACTAAGATAGCAGAGTGATAGGCACAGTTCTAAGGACCAGAATAGAACACAAGGGTTACCTGGACTGTGCACTGGGATTAGGTTCTCCCCCGGGGAGGTAAAGCTTTGGTGATTCATCATTGACGGTCCCCTGGATTCAAAATGATTTTGCAGCAAATTTCAAAATCCTTATGTGGCTTGTTCTGCAGAGAGCCAGGCATCAAGCAAAAACTGTTTTGGGGGAGGGAGTGTTAAAAATGAGTAACAGAATCACTGCAGCAGCTGGCAGAGCTGCTTCAGATAAGGGTTTGTGAGCATTTCTCTTATCCTGTTGTTTGAGTGTTCAGCCATTACAATTAGTTTTGGGCTAAAAATTGACATCCAAGTTGTCATCTCAGCAATATCAGATATGAATGGATACATTTTTAATAAAGTGGCTTCACTGCCTCACTGGCACAGTTTACATCCATGAAATCTGCTCTTCCATTTCTGTACTCACAGTCCAATGGCAGGACTGTAAATCTGTACAGGTACATTGCAGGCACAGTGTGGGTAGCTAGGTGGGAAATTATTCAAATTTGGGTCCACAGCTTATTTTGTGGTCTCAAATGGAGTTCACCTGCCAGGAATCCAAGCACATGCTGGTTGAACATATATCCTACAGTATCTCTGTATAGGTTACTGCCACTGTAAACCACAGGGAGGTTAAATATTTCTCATGTCCTTCACATTGCTATATTAAACCAAGTTTAGGTTAAATCTTTTCAGCCAATTTAAGTGGTGACAGTCACAATCAGTTCTGAAATATTGAGCCAAATTCTGACTCCAGCACCTTGTTTGCACATACCTCAAATACTGAAGCCTGAAATAGGACAGCAGGACAGAAACTGTCCACCTTAGCTCCAGCTAGCTTCCCAGGCCTGTGTCCTTGGAGGCTGGAGTCATGGTGAGGGCTTATGGATCAGGGCTTAAGAGTACAAGGGTCCTATTCTTACCTATTTTCCCACACACACACCTCTGCTCCTCACTGGAAATTTTTCTCAGAGGTAAATGGCAACAGGAGCTGAGATCACGGTTCACAATAGCACTATTTCTGTAACAATCAGGTTTACCTGTTTAAGCAATTCTGTGCACTGGTTTGGAATGCTTTTAAACTTTTTTTCCCCATTAAACTGTGACATTGTGTGGGTTGTTCAGGCATAATTTGAACTAGGAACTTTAAACGTTAAAAATAATACACACTGGAAGTTTAAATCCTTTTATTGTTCACACTGGGCTTACTGAAAACCCCCTGAAGTCCATGGGCTGTGTGGATCAGGCTCACTGTATGATACGCACCATTACAATGATGCTAATACTACAGTCCCATTGACTTGAGTGTGCTAACTATTCATGGTCAGCACTGCTGTTAATATACATGGCGTAGTCCTTTACTGCTGTGAATCTGAGCAAGGATGCACATCTTTAATAACATGACGGGGGAAAGTTCCCTTGGAATGCTTGTCTAAAGAGACCATTCTGCATAGTAGGCGATAAAGATATAGAGCTACATCTTCATGCGCATGTATGTACATGTACTGACACTTTAGAGATGCGATAGCCATTAGTGTCAATGAATATTCCCATTGTAATACTCACACTTAGCTTAAATTGCAAAGAGCTCTGATACAATCAACCTCCCTCCTGAGTTTAGCTGTTGGTTTTCAGTGGTGCTTCCCAAACACAAGAATCACTGAGTGGCTACTTGTAGGGCAAAGCCTCCCACATTTTGGCTTGCGCAGTACACAGAAGAGTCAGTTCACCCATGAAATACATCTGACCCTTTCAGTTTGTATCTACTGCTGCCAAGGAGAGTGAACCTGCTGCATTGGCTCCCTATATCTTGCTTCCCAACACACAAGATAGCTACATTTGTTTCCCTGCACACAGGCTCTTCCATGCCCATCAAAAGAGGTAGGAGGAGAATACTGCTTTTCCCCCGCAGAGAAGAGCAGTATCCTGAGTTTTAGCTGGCAATGAAAATTATTTTCCTGTTTTAAATTACCATATAAGTGCAGAGATGGACCAAGGTCTAGCATAATGAGCATAGGTCTAAGCACTAGGCATCTAGGAGCTCTAATCCAACCTCTGACTCACAAGGTTGCCTATGCAATGTAGTGGACCTCTTTTCCTCAGTTTCCCCATCTGGAGAATGGAGATCATGCAGTATTTGCCTGCCACACAGGAGTGTCGTGAGCATTCGTTAATTAGAGTTTGTAAAGAGAAACTTTCACTTCATTTAAAAAAAAATCCCTTGTTAATTTTATCCTCATTTGGTCAAAAACCCTGTATAATAATTCAGTCACTGGCTAGAGAAAAGAAGCCTATGATTCTGAATGAAAGACAAGAAAAAGAGCTGAGAGAAGACCCTTTAATCATAACAATACTGGGCAATAAGGTGTTCTATGGGGAAAGTCTTTTTTTTTTTTTGTAAATGGCCAGATCAGATTTATCGTATTTGGAAGCAATATTTTAATCAGCAAATTTTACATGTAAATAGAAAATCTACTATTTGTTTTGTATATTCACCTGATTTGCCTCCTGCAGCAGGAATGATTGGCATGACAAGTGTCAGAAGCATCTGCACAATGGTCTGTCATGGTTTATAATTGATTGTTCTACTTGACTTTTCTATAGGAGCCTTTCTTCTCTGTTAAGTTAGTTACTTGTACTGATGCTTGCAACAGATTAAGGCTGAGTCATGCCTTTATTAATAACATAAAAAGACCCAGCAAATTTACTGTATTTTTATTATTAGGTCTTAGTAATGAATAGCTTTTTTTCAAGAGGAGAAGGGGAAGCAGCATTCCTTGGCCATATACCATCAAAATTTGGACTGCATAAATTCACTGCTGTTCAGAGCGGGGTTTGGTAACATGGTGGCAGATATGACCAAGTCCTGTTTCTACTGTCATTCTCGATCTGTCTTAGAGTTTTGCTTCTACTGGTGGAACTACCTGGGTACTGAACGATGGGTCTAATGTTTGCTAGCATGGACATGCCCTTACTGGTCTGAGGTTGGGGCTAGGAAGCGAGAAGCCCTGGGTTGTAATCCTAGCTCTACCCCTGATTTTGCTATGTGGCCTGGTGTAAATCACTGACATGCTCTAGGCTAGATTTTGATACCCTTATCCAAGGTGACTAGGTGCCATTGAAGTGGCCCCATTAAAACCCATGGGACCACTTGTGTAGTGAGGTGCTACCTCATCCGGTTTGCTGCATCTCAGTTTCTCCACTGTATATGCACATCATGAGAGTGTTTGGAGGACTGACTGGTTAATCTTTTTACAGTGCTTTGAAGATGTACAGTGCTATACAAGACTATTCTGAAATTACTCTTCTGTGATGAGGAAACAGGGGTGATTCTGGTTGTCTAGTGTCAGTGTTCCCATATGGGGAAACTGGGCCCACAGGGTTTGGCCTCATTGACTCAGCCATTGAGAAGGAGGAGGGCCACAACTTGATCTGCAGCAACTCCCTCGGGCCAGTGCTTGGAAGACAACGGATGACCTCCAGGGACTGCCATCTGCAGGAAGGAAGGTTGCCATGATTTGTGATGGGAATGACAGGCGAATACATTCCTTTCCCGTGCTGAGTTTTCACCAGACGGTATATAGTCTTTGATATGTAGAAATGCCATTTCTCGCACCCCTGAATACACAGGGACCCCCCGGTTCATATTCAGCTTTTCAGAAAGAAAGTAGAACTACAGCTAGAACCCAGATCTCCAGTTTCCCACAAGTGTGGTTTGCCTCTTAACTTAGGAAGGAACGATGGTAGATAACCAAAGCCACCAGCAGAGATACTTTGTGCCAGAGCTGCAATTCTGTTCCTTGCAATGAGCATTACAAATTAAAGAAAACAATGGGTTTCAGGGCCCTGAGACCCTGAAATGAACACGTCAGGTATATAATTAAATGTCTTCCTGGTACCACATCTTTGTAATAGGGCGGTCTGCCCCTTTAAGGTCCAGTAGGCCAGCCAGCCCTGTTCTGATGCACAGACCCTTTTAAGAACAGGATTTTGGGCCTAGTAGAGGGGATGATCTGACCTAGCTGAGAAGGGATCAGCACCCAAAGAGCACCTGATTCCTATAAGGGCTAAAAAAGCTCAGCTAGGTCAGACCTTGAGAAAGTGGGTTGGTTTTTATGGCCAGCCCTGGAACAGGGGCATCCTAGGCAGATGGTCTGTAGGACAGGGGAAGAGCTGCTAGAAGCAGGGAAGCTCTCTCAAGGAACCCTCTGGGTCAAGGGAGAGGTAGCTGTTGGATTTATGTTGAGCTGCATTATTCTGGGGGTTGCTGAAAATTATTTGTGTAACCAATACATAGTTCTGTGATGTTGTACTCTATATGATTTTATGAAAATATACTAATGAGTGTGAATATAATGTAACTGGAATATGCTTCATGCAAAAGGTCTTTTGTAAGGTATCATTACAAAGCTTATAATCTACTGAGTGTGGTCATCCAATTTGTATAAATGTATTATTCTTGTATCTGAAACTAGAAATCTGAAATATAACTCTGAGGTCCTATTGCAATTATGCAAAGTGTGGGCCATTAATGGTGGCTTGGAATCTTGATGGCTCCCATTAACCAGGACAATTGGTTGTAAATGGCTCTGTTTACTTGTTTCAGAGTAACAGCCGTGTTAGTCTGTATTCGCAAAAAGAAAAGGAGTACTTGTGGCACCTTAGAGACTAGGTGGGGTGGGAGGAGGTATTGTTTCATGGTCTCTGTGAATATAATGTCTTCTGCATTTTCCACAGTATGCATCCGATAAAGTGAGCTGTAGCTCACAAAAGCTTATGCTCAAATAAATTGGTTAGTCTCTAAGGTGCCACAAGTACTCCTTTTCTTTCTGTTTACTTGTAAGTCTTCCTATATACCTGTGTGCTGGCAAGTGGGTAATGAAGCCTTACAGTGTGATCATGTCACCTGAACTGGAATTCATCTTTAACCTGGTGCTCTTCCATTTAGAAGGAGGGGTGGGAACCCAGAGAGGAAAAAAGGATTCCCACCTTGATCAAAAGAAATATAAGAGCGTGGAATAGAACAAAGGGTGCTGCAGTCATGAGAAATCCCCTGATTTACCACCTGAGCTGGAACAAGGACTGTACCCGGGGAAAGGATTGGGCCCAGACTAGAAAGGAGTCCAGTCTTTTTGAAAGAAGCTTATTGGAACATCTCTGAGGGTGAGATTTACCAAGCAAAATAAAACAAACACACAAGTCTAAGCCTAATACAGTAGGAAACTAAATGTAGGTAACTTACTTTGTTCTGTCTGTTATTACTTGGAACCACTTAAATCTTATTTTTTATGTTTAATAAAATCACTGTTTGCTCCCCCAGGTATTAATACTTGCTCTGGATTAATTAATAAGCAAACAGCTGTGCATATCTCTCTATCAGTGTTATACAGGGCAAATAATTTAGGAGTTTACTCTGTATAAGCATTATACAGAGTAAAACAGATTTATTTGGGGTTTGGACCCCATTAGGAACTGGGTATCTGGATGCTGAAGACGAAAGCACTTCTTAAGCTGTTTTCAGTTAAGCCTGCAGCTTTTGGGGGATGTGGTTCAGGCCTGGGTTTGCAGCAGGCTAGCGTGTCTGGCTTCACAAGACAGTGTACTGAAGACCCAAGCTGCCAGGGAAAATGGGCTCAGAGGTAGTCTCAGCATGTCAGGTGGCAGTCCCATGGGGCCCTCTGTGACTGAACCCGTCACAAGTTCCCTGAAGAAAGGGCCTGAATAGATGCTAGGTGTGGTATCTGTTACTCCTTCCTGAACCAAGGAGTTAAGCTAGTAGCTTCCAATCAATGTTCCTGAGATCAGGTGTGAGTCCTTCTGCTTAGACTTCTACAGTCAACCATAGAATTATTACCTTGAGAGAGCAGAAGTAATAAGAAGCAATTAATGTGGTGTCCATGCTAACCATAAAACTTAAGCTAGTTTTTTACTAATACACGATTAAAAGAAGGAAAGCTTCTGCTTTTGTTGTATAGTGAAAACAACCACTATGATCAATGGGTGGGGAATTGTGTAAAAACTCAGCTGAGATGTATCAAGAATAAGTATTTTATAATCAGAAGGATTACCAAACCCTGCTCACATAAATATAACTGTTTGACCCTGATTCTCTTCTCACCTAGGTTAGCTTTGCTGTAGTGTCAGTTTCATTGAAGTTACCACCCAGTAGCGTAAGTGACAGGCAAATGAAACCCATGAGCTTAATGGGACTAATGGTGAGAAGGATTGGCATACGCCCCCAAATGTTGGATTAATTAGCCTGCCTATCTCTAGAAAGGAGCCATCACAGTTGAAAATTCCAGCAGCACTATATTTTTAAGGAGATTTTGTACCAACACACACACGACCAGATTTTGTTCTCATGGAAATCAATAGGGGTGCGTGGGTGTAATTGAGAGTGTAATTTGGCCCATACATCTATCAGTTATTTGTGCATTGCTTTCTCAGTTCATGTTTATTAGTGGTAGCCATAACTATACATTCACTTATTTTCTTAGAGTTGATATAGCAATTCAGCTATAAAGCCTGGGAAAATATAGTCTTTATGAAACCAAAGTGTTAAGTGAAGACATAAAGATAACTCTAATTGGACTTGTTCCTTTCTACTTGTGTTCTGTTTCTATTCTCCATTACATCACAATCTGCTTCCGCTCCAGCTACACCAAAAAGTGAGAGAGGGAGCACTCACCCCCTCACTAATAAAACAGAATGGAGACAATATAAATGACTAGAACTTGGGTTATAAAGCTCTTTGAAGAGCAGTTTCCTCTTTCTTCTGACTTTCCATTGTATCCCCTCCTCTCCTGTCTATAATGGTCTGTTTGTTGGTTGTTGTTCCCTTTATAACTTAGATTGTAACACTCGCTGAAGTGAGGACCTTGGGTCCAAAACATTTTTGCTCTGTAGCCCCTTTGTCCTGGCTTTTCCTAGTCATGATAAAACCTAGTATCTACTGAGTCTCCGGAGGTAAAGTTAAGGCCCTCTGGATCCCCTTTTCTCTCTCCAGGCTCTATAGACCAGTTTGCAGAGTGGATAAAAATAGATATGTGCCCATCCTCCACAGCAGTAGCTTAAAAGAAGAAATTTCAAGTGCCTGAAATAAAAAAAAACTACCTTGTTACTGCTGTGGTTATTGGACAAGAAAGTTTGGCCTTCTTTAAAAAGAGAAGTTGCTCTAATTTAACTTAAATAACTTTAAAAACGAGCTTAATTAAACTGGAGCAAACCCCTACATGGACATTCTTGTGGATCTTTGTTTTTAATTGGCTTATACTGTACCAAGCTCCACTGTTATAAGCCAGTATTAAACCAATACAGGAGTGTCTATACAGAGATTTAAAGTGGGAAGTGTCAACACACAGTTGCCTCAGTTTAACAAAATAGGTTTAAAACTGTAGTTAACTTATAGATAAATTGGTGCAAGCAGGCATGTAAACAAATCCTTTATCTGTCCACCTATGGTATTTAAATTGTGCTATTCACCATAATATTTAGAGAGCTTATTCTGACATGAAAAGGGACCATAATACAATAGGAAAGAATGGATATGAAGCGTCTTCCATAGCACTGAAAAGTTCCCCAGTTCAGGCTTTGAAGTTAACACCACACTGAGGTGAACTGGGTCAGCTACATCCCTTTGTTACTAGTGTTTGGTTGGAGATAGGTTTCTAAAAGGCAGGCAGAACCCTGTCCATTGTATAGTGTGACTGGGGTTCCAGGGGAGCCAACTGAGGTCACTCAATTAGGGTGAACTGCAAAGAATGGGGCAGGCAATCCCCAAAGCTGGTGGTTATTCCAATACTTAGATTTACCAGGCCAGCACAATACAGCTTCTATAATACCTCACTGGTTACCCAAAAGCCAACAACAGTGTTCCCTTGAAGTAACCCAGCCTTAGGCATCCACCCAGATACCCAAGTCAACTATGATGAAGATTAGTGAAAATCTTATTCATCATGTAAAAAAGTTCTACCAATCCCAAAGGATTGGACACATTGCCTCCCAGGTTAATGAATATTCCAGATCTTGCCCAAATACACACTTATAGCCAATTCTTATGAACTAAACTTAAAATTTATTTAAAAACAAAAGATAGAGAGCGTTGGTTAAAAGATCAGTATACATACAGACAAGTACAATTCTTGAGATTCAGATTCATAGCAGAGATGGTGAGCTTTGCAGTTGGAAAGAGTTCTTTCAGAAATACTTCATAGGTTACAGTTCAATGTTTATATTCAGGGTGGTCCAGTTAGGACTGGGATCTCAGTCCTTACGTCTTAGGCTTCCCCTGCATGAAGCCTCAAGCAGATCTGAGATAAAAAAATGATTGGGACCCTTTTATACTGTTTCAGGCTCTCTTGTGACAGCTCAGAGTCCTTCAGCGAACAATAGGCACTCATGGGGACTTTGAAGTGGATCCATTTCCTAAGCATAACCAGTAGTTATCCACACAGATTAACATAAGGCAATTGCCTGTTTTTCTGCCATTCACAGATGATTTGCTATACATTTTAAAGAGCTATGAATTCAGCGATATCCTATGTGTACAGTTCATCTAAATGTTAAGATGTCCTTTTGATCTCTGAATTAATAGTTATAGTGACAGACAGGAACTGTTTGTTTACATGGCTAATCATTAAACAAGATATAAGTAAATCATACAATTAGTATCACTTTTAATTTCTAACAATATAGGTTTGCATTTCAAAGTTCTAGCCTATCTAACATGTCTCCAAAGGTTGACTCTGGGTCAACTAGCCTACAAGCTGCTTAACCCTTTCTGGTCAGGCATCATATATGGGTTGGGACTAGCCTTTCATTGTAAAATAAGTTTTAGATACTATTTTAAGATCCAACTTCTGGGTGAACTTGTCACATTTGCTCCCCTACTAGGGGAGTATTTAAGGAAGAGGTTTGGGGGATAACTGATCAAGGTGTCTTGAGGACAAGAGGTGGCATTTTTTTTTAAAAGAATGGTATTCTACTTTTGCAAAAGTCTAACTGAAATGTGTAGATGAAGAGATTTCTCAGATTAGTTTTATTCATTTGACCTCACTGAACACCATTTCCTTCATGAATTTGGTGGGACTGTAGATGGCTTTTGAACCTATGAGAGCTCTGTTACTAGCAGATGGAGTTCAAAAACATTGTCCTCTCAACTCCAGGCAAATTTAAAAGGTGCTTGGCTTTCTGCAGGGGGTGACTTTCACACATACACAGAGGTGCCTATTATTTAATCCACCCACTTCCTGACCTGGTACAGGGAGCTCACTGCAAAATTTAAACATTATTTTGGACTGAGGATTGCAATCTGTCTTCTGACTCCTCAGTCTCCTATTGCCTGCTCTGCCATGGACTTGTCAACCAACTTCTGTGCCTTGCTTTCCTGGTCTGTACAACTGGGATAATTACTTGCTTTGTAAAGTGCTTTGAGCCCCTTGGAAGAAAGGTGCTACATAAAGGCATTATTTTCTCCATGCAGAGCCCTACACAGGAACCCCTTCACTTCCAGGTGTAGGTGTACAATATAAACCATACGAATGTTAATGGTCTCAGAAAGGCAGAAGACTCCTTAAGAGGAAGGAAGGTCTTGTGGTTAAGGCACAGGAGATTGGAATTGAATTCCTGGCTCTGCTACAACTTCCTGTGTGTTGGTCTCAGTCAAAGCCAAGCCCTCCTACCTCAGCTGACCATCTGTAAAAAGGGGACAATGCTTCCTTTCTCCATCTGGTCTGTTTAGATTGTGAGCTCTCTCAGGTAGGAGCTGTGTCTTACTGTGTCTATACATTACCTAGCACAATGGAGGCCTAATCTTGGCTGTGGCCTTCAAGTTCTATTGTAATATAAACCATGATCACTGAGGCAAATGTATCTGAGCCCAAGTTTCAGACATTGAAACCTAACGACCTGACCTTGCAAACATTACTGAGGAGAGCGCTTACTATTGTTTTTACCATGGTGGAAAGCACTTTTCATACTGTTTGCCAGACCAGGCTCAATCAGGCTGCTAATCTTCCTTTACATGTTCCTTGGAAGTAGTTTTGAAAGCTAAGGCCTGCCAACTCTGTAGACTTTAATCTTTATTTACACACAGGTCAGGTACTGCACATAGCCATTGGCAGACTGGTACTAAAAATATGAACATCTAGGGCAATATTTTAGATAAAATTTCTGTGTTTCTTTCCAAACAAGGGACAAAGTCACCTATTGTTCAACAGAAGATTAGAATGAGACACACAGAACAAACCCTTCAACAACGAGGGACTTTTCTTAGGGGCCACTTTAAAATGGTATCTACTGGTAAGTTTGACATGGTTATTACTGTGTAAATTATTAGTAAAAACATGTATTGGTGTTTAACTGTTTAATTATGTGTTAACTTTAATGGATGAAATATTTTGTTCAGTTAGTGTGGTGTGAGATGCAAAAATTTTGTGAATGTTTCACTTAAAAAAAAAAAATCATTTGGGCCTCATTCTCCACCCTTCTATTTTTGCCTTCCAGCAAACATCTAAATAACCACACTTTAATAGTAAACATTTTTTGCCAAAAACAGACTTCAAAATCATGCCTGCAACTACCTGTGGAAACAGAAATTTAAATAAACACATGCAGGTACTTATGCCAGCTGTGCTTATATTCCAGTAGCACACTCATCCACTCGTGATACAGAAACAATACTATGACCTATTTGTCATATCACAATTAAGCAACACAGGTTGAATTTTGAATAAAACTGGAGTCAGACAGTAAAACATTCGGAAAAGATATTCGTTAAATACATGTGAGGAAATCCCAATTGGGTCATGCATATTCTGTGAGCAGGAAGAAATGGCTAGCTTTACAGAAGAATCCAATGAAATGTAACAAAGATGAAGTCAATAAGGTTCTGTAGTAAATCCTCTTAAGGCTATATAATGTGACTGAATACAAAGGATATTCTTTGTTTTTCTGTTGTACAAGGACAGAAAGCAATAACAATTACAGTGGAATAAGGAAAAAACACAAAGCTAAGTTCAATAGAAAGCGTACATGGTATAAAACAGTGTGGTACATTTATGCCCTCTTTATCTGGCAAGACTACTCAGCAGAGATACATTCCTGAATTAAATATTATTGGATGGTTCAAAATAATCTATAGAAAACTTATTTTCCATTTAATTCTATAGAACTTTCCCTCAAGGTAAGTTCATCAAAAAATAATTCATAATGTATCATTTTGCTCAGTTTATGTTAATGTAGAATAGTCTGGTGAGAAAGTAATAAGACAAATGCCTTATTCAATCAGTATCCAAAACATTTATTTTTTAATAAGTGTTTGCTTTGGATACATGTCAGATTTGACCACCGCACAGCAAAGCAGTTCAATGAATCAGTCATTTTTCAGGCGGATGCCCACAATTATATATATGTTAGAACCCTTATGGTTGAGAGGACAACCTTTTACATGTGAAGGTGTAAACCAATGCAGTGCTGTCTTCCAGACTTTGCAGACAACCTGAAATAATAGCTTTGGGGGAAGTGTAAACTGACTATCTTTGCCTCAGCAACATCAACACTAACTCTACACTGCTGATCGGAGCAAGCAAGAACAAAGAAGGAAGATCATATTAGGAAAATCTGAGTGGAGTCTCACTTTGGCATTTTCAAGGGGATCAAGCCATATCTGTGCTCAAAATCTGGGAGAACACCACCACTCCCTCTCCACTCCATTCTAGCCTCTTGTTTGGAAAAGGTATTAATAATCAATAATTTCATATCTGTAAAAATCTTTTATTTGTATTCACTATTGCAAATAACGTATAACTCACAAGACATCAGTAAGTAATCTACCTCCAAATAGGATTGTTGTGTTTTCTGATATAAGAATGAAGCTGTTCTGTTTCCTGGCTTGCTTAATCAAAATATTCACCAGAACATAGAAGCAATTGCTCTCAGTGGAAAGTTGACAGTTCAAGGGGAAGAGACTTCGGGAAGCCAAGTTCTTGTATCTGTGATATATCCACTGGCTTCCCCTACCTCACCGTCAGTGGTTTGGAGTTGCTGCTGCAGAGCTGCAAACAAAAATCTGAGATTGAGTTGAGCTGAGCACAGGCTTGTGTTGAATGGCTCTGTGACTTTCTGGGGAATCTATGTGCAATTGATGAGTTCTGGTTGATATTATGAATTCTCTGTGTTTAGGCCCTTACGATTATTTTTACTGTATTCTTATTGCATACTCCTTGTGACAGGCATTAAGGACTATCAATAAGTGAAAGAGCCATGCCTGAACAGAACAATGGGGTGGCTGAAGGTAGGAAAACCAGATCTCCAGAGGAGAAGGTGTGGAATTTCCCAGAAAGGGGATATGTTTCTGGAGTGAAGGGGAACCTTTCTGACCGTCAGACCAGCCAGAACCTGAAGCACACTAACTGCAGGAGTAAGGTGGGGAGTCTCAATGTTCTGGAGGAAAAGCCATGTGCAGGAGAAAAGCTGGAGAGGAAGGACACTGTTAGAATGCTTTGACCAGCTCCCAATGAATACTTAAGTGTAGTGAAGAAACAGGCAGGCAATGGTATAAAGGTGTCTCTTTGTTTTGCCTACATCTGTATCTCTCTTGTTTTGTGAAAGTGAAGAGTAATGGTGTTAGAATCCCAAAGCAAAATCAGTGTCTATTTGCTTCAACTATCACATGTTCCTGTGATACCAGAGAAATCCCCAGACTCCATTTTGTATTCCTGGCCTCCATTTTGAATAAACCAGAGTCACGCCATCACTAGATGGAAGCTGCAGGTCACATAGCACTTCAAAGTAGGGGTAAAGTCAGCTAAATTACCAAAGTAGGGGAAAGTACAGATAAGGTAATCATAACTCTGAGGTAAACAACGGCAGTGAGCATGCGTGGAATGTTGACATGCATTCAAGAATGAGGTAATGTGTGGAAAGTTGGTACTGAGCACATGCGAGCATGTGCAGTAAAGATCTGATGGTGTCATGTCTAAAAATAGAATTGAAAAAACAGTATAAAAGGCAGTGTGCCTATGGGCAGCAGAGAGAGAGAGTTCGAGGGGCAGAAGGACGAGAGAGGCTATTGGGAATGGACGGATAGCAAAGGAGGAGCAAGCAGATAGCTGACCTGACTCGGGGGAGCCAATGTGATGTTGAGCTGTGGAGCAGATCAGAGCAAAGCAGATGGTAGAAGAAAGCATGAAGAAGCAGCCGCTGCAGAAATCAGGAGACAGAATAAGCCTGTCAGTTACGATTGTAGTATGGTGCTAGGGTTAGCTTGTGTGTGGATTAATAAAGATGTGTATGCATATTATGTTAATTGTACAGGGAATCTATATATGTAACACTTAACGATTGTTACCGGTAGCTGTCAGTGACCTGTGATGATGATACTGTATCAGGGATTGTTATTTGCACCAAAAAAGGATGCTTTGTTTTGGACAGAATACTGCTTGTGTCAATTATTTATTGGAAGACTGTATCCATGTCCTCCGGAGGTAACAGATTCAAGCTGTTCTAGGGAGTTTCTAAAACAGGGAACCTCTGGCAAGCCCAAGATATTCCTTAGCTATTCTGAAGACCCATACCCAATGAGAACAGCTTGATTATAACAGGAGAACACGTGGGCTGTTTTGAGGGAATCCTTGGTAAGCCCAGAAAGGGACAGTAGGTGGGCTATTCTGAGGATACTCTGAATCTGTTTTTGGGGTAACACCTGAAGGGACAAACTTTACCAGAGTACCCACAATGTTGGAGCTCTGGGAATGGTGTGCTTATGGTATTGCGGAGTCTGGGGGAGCCAGCATAGTCTCAGGGCCTATGCAGCTGGACTGTAAGGTCCCGCTCTGAGAAGGGAGGGATAGATGGAGATTTGTACACTGAGAGTCTGCCTAGAGACCTAAAACCATAGACTATGCCTTGGCTCTGCTCAGACTCTGCAAGTGAAAAGCACACAAGTCCAGTGTTGGGATCCAAACACAGCAGCCTGATGAGTGCCCAGCCCGGGAGCTTGACCAGAGCTGTGACAGAAAGAAAAGGAGTACTTGTGGCACCTTAGAGTCTAATAAATTGGTTAGTCTCTAAGGTGCCACAAGTACTCCTTTTCTTTTTGCGAATACAGACTAACACGGCTGTTACTCTGAAACCTGTCATTATGCAAGGCACTGCATTTAGCCGTATGGAGTGGAAATCTATATGCTCAAATAAATTGGTTAGTCTCTAAGGTGCCACAAGTACTCCTTTTCTTTTTGCGAATACAGACTAACACGGCTGTTACTCTGAAAGCTGTGACAGAATCCACTAACTTGATAGGCATTCAGGGGGTAGAAGATTTTCTGCAGAGATGGGCCAAGGAGATGGTGCCTGGATCTGGATCTTGATTAGGTTTAGACCAGGTTTGGGTTTGTTGACAGAATCAAGGGATTTGTGTTCAATGCTATCAAAGTCTTGCAACCTGTCCGTTGAGATTTTGGCTCTAAAATGCAGACCTTTGACTTTACTGTCCGTAAAGTTTCCACCATCTTAGAAATGGATCTGGAAAATGGGCCCTTTCCAGCTTTGGATTCAACCAAAGTCCTGGTGCTTTAATTTGGATTCAGTATTTCAAATTCACATAACCCCTTTCCTGTCCAAACCCAGGAAAATCAAAGGGATTTAGATTCAAGTTTCTAGATTAAATTTTACAGACACTTTATTGATCAGTGAAGATACCTTAACTGACATCATTCTGTCACCTCACCAGATTGCTTGGATTGTAATGAGAGCTGAAGCATTTCTGACGTGACATACTGATACATTATGAGATATTGTCAGTGATCCAGCAAATACTAAGAGGATTTCACAAAGATCAGAATGGGGGAAAAAGAATTTTAAAATTTTGTAGCGCTGCTGAATGCCTGCCCACAGGTTGATTAGTGGGCCCCTGCAGCTCAGAAGCCAATTTTCATTTTTGCCTTGCAGTTCACTTGGAAAAAGGGAAGGAACTAAACATTTTATATAATTTTCTGTGTCTAAATATATTGCCAGAAAGTCTGATTCTCTTTCATCTGCGTTCCCCTGGTAATTTGTCTGTGAAACTTTGTGTCTCTCTCTTCCCTCCCCACGCCCCCATCCCTACTTTGCTTTCCTTTTCCTTAGGATATTTTACTTTAGGCCAGAAGAAGTTTGCCAATCTTTAGGCCAGAAGAAGTTTGCCAAAGTTTGCCAATCTGAGTATTGCACTGGTTACCTACCAGGAGTCTGGGGGTGGATCCTAATTTGTATAACAGGGAGCAGGTTGCAGCTGGTCTCATAGTTAATAGGAAGTACAGCATGCAGAGACTTAACAGACTTACCTTGTTAGGCTCTGTGCTCCAGTGGGACCTTATGCTGCATTCTGAGTGATTTACAGCTTCCATTCACAGAAGCTATTGTGTTTTTTCACTTGATGCTGCTCTCACTAGCACATGATTATTTTTGAGGGAACAGGATTATTAGGAAACTTATATCTAAAAATGGAAATTCCAGAGGTTAGTCATTACTGTACAACGGGAATTATTTTTCAATGGAATGTTGATTCTTTTTGGTGCTGGAGCCTCCACAGGTGACCCTCCTCCCTCTGTCAGTACTGACAGAGTGCCTTAGCATGAAATTTGGGAGTCCTGGGTTTATGAATGTGCAGTCTGTTGCATGAGATGCACGACCAATTCTCTGACAACTTGTGGGGCATTAAATGGTCTCATAGCACCTTTTCCAATGCACACTGTGTCTTATCCATCCCCTGCACTATTGCAATGCATAGTAGTGTGGATATCTGTCTCACAGTTAACAGCATTGACCTCACCCACTGTATTGTCTCATTTTCTGTGTGTAAAATTATAAGTAGAGCTGAGCGGAAGCTTAACTAAATAGTTTTTCATTGGAAAATGCTGTTTGGTAGAAATCAAATTTTTTCCCTGAATCATATAATTTTTCACTAAACTTTCTAAAGGCCAATATATGAGTAAGAGTGAGAGAAAGAGAGACAGATCCCCAGACCCAGCTTGGAATAGCCAGTAGCCCAGTAAGTAGGGCTTTTACTTGGGATGTCAGAGACACAGTTTTAAGTCACTGCTCTTCCCGATT
This sequence comes from Lepidochelys kempii, assembly GCF_965140285.1. Lineage (NCBI taxonomy): Eukaryota > Metazoa > Chordata > Testudines > Cheloniidae > Lepidochelys > Lepidochelys kempii. Next base: position 161,775,745 of record NC_136382.1, read on the forward strand.
CAAAGGAGGGACTTGACCCTTGTTCTAACAACTAGGGTACTGAGTATTCTAGGGTGGGATCTCTCTTTGTGGATTTTTTCCCCCAAAACTGAAAGGTCCTGGTTTTGTGCTGCCTTGGGCTGGAAACAAATGATCTCTTCATTGTTGGAAATGGAATTCTTGTTTTCCTGACAGCCCTATACATAAGTGCTTGGCTCTTATGGGTAGATGATCCCGATCGTCTCTTCTGGCCTTAAAGTCTGAGTCTAAATATAATCTGGACCGTACAAATTATCCCTATAACATTTTATTTGTATGGAAAATATACTCCTAACACTTGTAAATAGAACGGTTGTGCCATTTCTAGGTACAGAAATGAAACATGCAATCGTTTATAAGCATATACATTATTTGCTGGCTGTATCCAAAGCAGGAAAATTCAGACTTATTCCCCACCATTTAGCTCCAATGGTGACAGTAGAAGTGGAGACTGTATTTCAGAGATAACTTAAGCATTTTCATCACCCTCTTGCCTAAAACTACGCAGTGTCGAGTAATATGACACCATGATAAAGGGGTCTGAGTCTTGTCTAAACGATAACTTCCATGGGTGGAGCTGCACTAGTGATTGAATTATGGGGTTTAATGTTTCCTAAATAAGTTCACTCACAGCAAGTGCAATTGGAGAGATGCTGGTGGGGCTGACGTTAGTTTGTAACCTACATAGGCAACCTTTAAGTCACCTAATATTTAGGAGTAGCTCCTGCCCAGGTGTTCCTTTAAGCATTCCCACACCACTGGCTGACAGTGGCCTAGGGCACTAAAGTGTCTAGTGCTGCCTGGTTCTGTTTGTATGCTGTGGCAAACGTTTTTTGTGTCAGACAATAGGGTGTGTTGCAAGCATTGCTGATGCTCTCAATGGTAGAATTCTATGCTATGGGGAATTCTCTCTCGTGTCCTAGTCAAATTCCAGTCCTGCTCATTACGTTCCAGTTACCTGAATTCCCCCTGGTTTCAGAGGGGTAGCCATGTTAGTTTGTATCAGCAAAAATAACGAGGAGTCCTTGTGGCACCTTAGACTAACAAATTTATCTGGGCATAAGCTTTCATGGGCTATAACCCACTTCATCAGGTGCATGGAGTGAAAAATACAGTAGGTAGCTATAAATATACAGCACATGAAAAGATGGGAGTTGCCTTCCCAAATACTCACCAGTAACTACACACCACACAACAGAAGCACTAACACAGGAACCAATCCCTGCAACAAACCCTGTTGCCAACTCTGTCTGCATATCCATTTAAGGGACACCACCATAGGACCTAATCACATCAGCCACACCATCAAGGGCTCGTTCACCTGCACATCCACCAATGTGATATATGCCATCATGTGCCAGCAATGCCCCTCTGCCATGTACATCGGCCAAACGAGACAATCTCTGCACAAAGGAATAAATGGACACAAATCAGACATCAAGAACTGTGACATTCAAAAACTAGTCGGAGAACACTTCAATCTTCCTGGACACTCAATAAAAGTGGAGAATCTTCAACAACAAAAAACTTCAAAAACAGACTTCAGTGAGCAACTGCAGAACTGGAATTAATCTGCAAACTTGATACCATCAAATTAGGCCTGAATAAAGACTGGGAGTGGCTGGGTCACTACAAAAAGTAATTTTCCCTCTGTTCATACTCACGCCTTCTTGTCAATAGTTGGGAATGGGCCACATCCACCCTGATTGAATTGGTCTCGTTAGCACTGACCCCCCCCCCCCCCACACACACACACTTGGGAAGGCAACTCCCATCTTTTCATGTGTTGTATATTTATAGCTGCCTACTGTATCTTTCACTCCATGCACCTGATGAAGTGGGTTATAGCCCATGAAAGCTTATGCCCAGATAAATTTGTTAGTCTAAGGTGCCACAAGGACTCCTCGTTATTTTTGCTGATACAAACTAACGAGTCCTTGTGGCACCTTAGACTAACAAATTTATCTGGGCATAAGCTTTCATGGGCTATAACCCACTTCATCAGGTGCATGGAGTGAAAGATACAGTAGGCAGCTATAAATATACAACACATGAAAAGATGGGAGTTGCCTTCCCAAGTGTGTGTGTGTGGGGGGGGGGGGTCAGTGCTAACGAGACCAATTCAATCAGGGTGGATGTGGCCCATTCCCAACTATTGACAAGAAGGCGTGAGTATGAACAGAGGGAAAATTACTTTTTGTAGTGACCCAGCCACTCCCAGTCTTTATTCAGGCCTAATTTGATGGTATCAAGTTTGCAGATTAATTCCAGTTCTGCAGTTGCTCACTGAAGTCTGTTTTTGAAGTTTTTTGTTGTTGAAGATTCTCCACTTTTATTGAGTGTCCAGGAAGATTGAAGTGTTCTCCGACTAGTTTTTGAATGTCACAGTTCTTGATGTCTGATTTGTGTCCATTTATTCCTTTGTGCAGAGATTGTCTCGTTTGGCCGATGTACATGGCAGAGGGGCATTGCTGGCACATGATGGCATATATCACATTGGTGGATGTGCAGGTGAACGAGCCCTTGATGGTGTGGCTGATGTGATTAGGTCCTATGGTGGTGTCCCTTAAATGGATATGCAGACAGAGTTGGCAACAGGGTTTGTTGCAGGGATTGGTTCCTGTGTTAGTGCTTCTGTTGTGTGGTGTGTAGTTACTGGTGAGTATTTGGGAAGGCAACTCCCATCTTTTCATGTGCTGTATATTTATAGCTACCTACTGTATTTTTCACTCCATGCACCTGATGAAGTGGGTTATAGCCCATGAAAGCTTATGCCCAGATAAATTTGTTTGTCTCTAAGGTGCCACAAGGACTCTTTGTTGTTTTTGCTGAATTCCTCCTGTATCTTCAATTAGATACAGCATCTAAAACGATCGTGTAGTGTTGCTTAGCACTGTTAAACATTTACCACGCTTTTGCTCTAGCAGTGGCTGCTTTCCCCTGGTGGGTGAAGTGATTCCTTATATATATGTAATGTTTATAAAATAGTTTTGGATCAGACTGACTGAAAATCACAACAGCTGTGACAGTCCCATCATGTCTGTATCAAACTCTATAACAAATAATGGGACTTATATAACCAAGGAGAGGGAAAATGGCAAAAGCAAGGCACATGAAATCATAGCTTTTTACAAGTAATTGACAAAGACAAGTTTTGAAAAAAGAGGCTCTTTGACACAGCATTTTAAAGATTTATTAAATGGGAAGTCCTCCCTCCTCCTCATGTTACAGTCTCGCGGCAGGCACACTTAGTTTACCGTTCTGAGCCTTTGCTGGAAGGCTGCTATGGTAGTAGGCAGAACTGCTGCAATCCATGATCGCTTCACTCCTTATTATCCTTTTAACAACACAATAACAGCGGAGACTGTGGGTCCTGGTTAATACCCAAGGTCACGGTGCTCCCTGCCTCTCAAAGAGAGGTAGGCGAGTGTGAGGGAGAGAGATGGGGTTTGGTGGGTTGATAGATACTCTGTGAGACCCTGCACATCCTAAACGTGCGGCCAGAGCTCTGCTCTTGCTCCAGCTGTCTGATTCCGCACTGGGAAGGGCTCCAGAGTTGCATGGGTGCTGAACGGCGGCAGCACGAGGTGCTGAAGCCTGGTACTGAGCTGGGATGGTCTCTCCCCAACATGCAGCCGTTTGGCAGCAGACGCCAACAGCTCTCTTTAAAAGGCAGCTTCCAGCCTTAAAGGGCAGGGCTGACTCGCGCTGTGACAATTACAATGAGGGAGATTTTAAAAAAAATTAAGCGAGAGTGTGATTTTTTTTTTTTTGGCCCATGCCTCTCGCATCCCAGGAGGGGCGTGCTGGGGGGAATAATACTTTCGCCCTTCCCGGGGCCGGGGGGCTGCAGCCAGGGAAGTGGCGGAGGGGAGAAGGCAGCCAGCCAGCAGAGCAGCACCTGCGAACGTGGCTGGTGGTGACTCTGCCGCACTTTGGAGCTCGTTCTCCGCTGCCTTGGGCTTATCACCCTCCTCTCCGCCCCTGCCTCTCACAGCGTCCCTCCTGCGCCCGGAGAGCCCCCCGGGGCGGCTGGCGGGGAGCAGCTCGGGCTGCGGCTGGATCGGCTCCTTCCCCAAGTCTTCTTGCCAAGTGCCGCCTGCGTTGTCAGCCCCTTGCTTGTGTGTGTGTGTGTGTGGGGGGGGGTTAACATGAACAAATCCATCTCGCGGCGCGGCGCCCGTGGCTGCTGCGGGAGGGTTTCATTCACAGAAGGCGAGCCGGTGTAGCGGGGGGCGGGGAGAAGGACTCCAGAGACGGGGGAGTGAGGGGGCAGGCAGGAGACAGAAGCGGGAGAGACGGGAAAGCGGGAGGGAAGGGGCGAGCGAGCGCCCCACTGACAACCCAGCCCCGGAACGGGTTAAGCACATGCCCGCTGGGCCGGTTGACATGTAAATACAGAGCAGCTGCTCTTCTCCGGCTCCGGCTCTTCCCAGCTTCTGATTGGCTGCCAATGACATCACCCCCTGCCCCCCTGTGTTATACCACAACGGACTCAAAGCTACGTCGGATAAACTATCCCCAAGCGGCGGGGAGCCCAGCCCCCGGCTCCTCCCACTCCCCCATCTCCAGCCATTGGCCCCCCGGCGCTCGGAGCCCGCCCGCTTGCAGGGGAGAGCCCCCATTGGGCGTGGGCGCCGTCCGTCCCCGCCCGCTCCGCCCCTTTCGAACCTTACATTTACAGTGTAGCAAAAGAGAAAGTAAGTCTGTTGCAGCGGGAGATCAATGAAGCCCAGTGAATGGGGGTTTAACGTGTAACTCCGTAGCCGCAGACGAGCGCCGGATGCTGAAGGGATCTACTTATTTATGAAGTAAGTGGAAGGCTCTGATCATAATGTTAGGGGAGGGCAGCGTTTATATAGTTACACAGAGGTACAGAACCTAAAACATACATAGTATGAGAGAAGGGCATAGTTTCATCTGTATGCAATGCTACTTTTGGAGGGGTGGTGTAGAAAGCTCGGCCAACAGTGTTGGGCTTGTACTGCCTCTGATTACTGACCTCTGCTCTTTCTAGTGAGTGTTGGTGGGATGGGAGAAGCGGCTTTTCTTGTTTGGGATTGCTGCAGTGTGGTTGGTGGGTGGGTGAGAGACTAGAGTGCTCGCAGGGCTCTCCTTGCATCTTCTCCCTTGGCTTTATCTTCCCCACCCCAGACGCACACAAGAGAGGGTGGTGGTTCGTGGTGCTAAATAGGGCTGCGTTAGCTCGGTTCCCTGACTTCGTGGTTTTGCTGGAAATATACGACCCTCTGCTGCAGAGATGCAGCTCTTCCAAAACTGCATATATATCCTTGGGAAAACAACCCTCTGTACCTGGGATCAAATCCTGTGAAGTGTTTTTGTAATCTTACTGATTTTTATGTATACTTTGAAATAAAATTAGTTGCAATTTATTTTTAATTGTGCTGCTGTTTTTTTCCTCTTTACTAGCTGGAGGAGATTGCTTTTTAGTTTTCCCTTATGTTTGACTGTCAGGCTCTTTTTTTTTTTTTTTTTTTTTTTTAAGAGGAAAGGAGGAGGGATAGGCTAGACAATCTACTGGGGTCGTTTTGTAAAGGTTGATGATTGGTCTCTACCCTGAGATTTCATTTTCTGTCATGTTAGAGCTGACGTTCATCTGTAAATGATAAATATTTTCCCCGTTGTAAAAATGTTTTCAAATTCATCTCACAAAGAGATTTTTAGAGAAAAGAAGGAAGTGGAGGGACTTGTTATCCCAAGGCAGGCCAGAGAATACAACTCATTGATATAAAAAGGGGATGTTATAAGTATTGGAGACATGGACAGTATAATGTTGGAAGCGTGAGGGGAAACTGATATTAGAAGTGCTCAGTCACTTTATTTTGTTAGATTTATTTAATTTGTTAGCTGGTTGATGGAATGAATGTATTTCAAGGAGGGGAGTACCAGATGCTCTGAAAGTTGGTGGATATCTTTTGGGTGTGTGTGTGTGTGTAAATAACTTTCTGGTGTCTCTTAGTATATGAGACAATAAAGCTTGTAAAGATCATGACCTAGGGGCTGCAGAGGGACCCTTATTCCTGGAGTCTCTAAAACTGTTCTGTAGGGTGAGGGTGCTTCTGCCTCTAGGATTGCTTGAGGTGCTAGACTTTCCAGGCTGATACATTTTTATTAGAATTGTACTCGGATCTAAAAAGGGGAGGTGGAATGCAGGCTTGTCCCTTTCAATTACATAATAATCTCTGGCATCTTCTTGTTATGCCTTTGTTTCTGTATGGGTTCAAGCTTTCAAATGGCTTTCTCAAGAGTTTATTCCAAAGCTAGTTTTATTCAAGCTTGTTAGAAAAGTTGCACATCTGCCTCTGATGTATTTAGCTGCTGTGCATTCCAGTGAGTTGTCAAGCCACGCCAGTAGTTCTGTCCCTTGCTGTGAGCAGAGGAAATGAGAGAACATGCCTTTTTATTATCTTTCTCAGTTGCATGCTTTGCAGCCTTAAGGCTTCAGGGTAGCTCAGCATCTGCATGTAAATGAATGTCGACTAGTTGCATGGTAGGCCAGTTGCACGTTCTGCATTCTCTTTGGGTAAAGAGTTGAAGTTTTTGCTGCAGGAGTGGGAGAGGTTCCTTCATTAACTGCGCTGAGCTGATCACTCTTAGTCAGGGATGAGTATCAGAAACCGCTTTTAGAAATCTCTGACCCTGTATGTTTCATGTGATCCTTTTTCTTTTTCCCTTTGCAGACAGATCTTGAGTTCTTCTTGACTTGCCAATTCTCAGCCTCCTCATGCCTCCATCTCCTTTAGACGACAGGGTAGTAGTGGCACTTTCAAGGCCAGTAAGACCTCAGGATCTCAACCTTTGTTTAGACTCTAGCTACCTTGAATCTGCTTCTTCTGCCAGTGAGAGTCACACAAGTCTCCTTGGCACAGCTGTTGTGTCCCTAAAGGCTGCTAATCTCACGTATATGCCCTCATCCAACAGCTCGGCACGCTCTCTGAGTTGTGGATGCAGCAGCGCCAGTTGCTGCACTGTGGCAACTTACGACAAGGACAATCAGGCCCAAACTCAAGCAAGCACCAGCAGCACTACCAACGTAGGAACCTCTACCACCTGCCCTGCTAACCAAATGGTCAACAACAATGAGAACACGGGCGCATTGAGTCCATCGGGTGGAGTGGGGAGCCCGGCCTCAGGCACAACCAAGCAACTAGCTAGCATAAAAGTAATCTACCCTAATGACCTGGCTAAAAAGATGACCAAATGCAACAAGAGCCACCAACAGAACCAAGGGCCTGTCATCATTGACTGCAGGCCATTCATGGAGTACAATAAGAGTCACATTCAAGGGGCTGTTCACATTAACTGTTCTGACAAGATCAGCAGGAGAAGGCTCCAGCAGGGCAAGATCACGGTCTTGGACTTGATCTCCTGCCGGGAAGGCAAGGACTCCTTCAAGAGGATCTTTTCCAAAGAAATTATAGTTTATGATGAGAATACCAATGAGCCAAGCCGAGTAATGCCTTCCCAGCCACTCCACATAGTGCTGGAGTCACTCAAGCGAGAAGGCAAGGAACCTCTAGTTCTGAAAGGTACTTCTACCCACTACCCCCAAAATAATCTGCTGGTTTCTTGTGTCTTTTCTCCATAAATATCCAGGTTTTTTTGCTTGGTTGAAAGATGTACACTTAAAATCTATTTGGGAATCCTATATGTATAGAGTCATCAATAGCAAAAGGAACAGTCAGTGACATTACTATAACCAGGGTGCACAGCTGTTGAAGGACCATCTTCAGAGTAGTTCTCAATGGTTTGCTATCAAACTTGGTGGGGGAGGGAGGGATGTAGCTGGTGGGATCCCACAGGGGTTGTCCTGGGTCTGGTACTAGTCCAATGTTTTCATTAATGACTTGGATAATGGATCTGGAGAGCGTTCTTATAAAATTTACAGATGACATCAAGTTGGGAAGGGTTGCAAGCAGTATGGAGAACAGGATTAGAATTAAAATCAACCTTGAAAAATTGGAAAACTTGTCTGAAATCAACATTATGAAATTCAATAAAGACAATAAAGTGCAAAGTACTACACTTAAGAAAGAAAAATTAAATGCACAGTTGCAAAAAGTGGGGAATAAGTGGCTAGGCAGTAATACTGGTGAAAAGTACCTGGAGGGTACAGTGGATCAGAAACCAAATGAGGTAACAACATGATGCAGCTGCTAAAAAGGCTAGTATCGTTCTGGGTTTTTTTAACAGGAGTATCGTATGTAAGACATGGGAGGTAATTGTCCTGCTCTACTTGGCACTGATGAGGCCTCAGCTGGAGTGCTGTCTCTAGTGTTGGACGCCACTCTTCAGAAAGATGTAGACAAACTGGAGAGAATCCAGAGGAGAGCAACAGAAATGATAAAAGGATTAGACAACCTGACCTATGAGGAAAGGCTTTAAAAAAAACTAAACAAACCTGGGCATGTTTAGTCTTGAGAGAAGAGGACTCGGGGAACCTGAACACATTTAAAGACTCTTTAAATGTGCTCTTATTGAAAGGATGGTGATCAATTGTTTTCCATGTCCACTGAAGGTAGGGCAAGAAGCCATGGGCTCAATCTGCAGCAAGGGAGATTTAGGTTAGATATTTGGAAAATATTTCTACCTATAAGGGTAGTTAAGCTCTGGAATAGGCTTCTAAAGAAGGTTGTGGAATCCCCATAAATGGAGGTTTTTAAAAACAGGTTGTTAGACATAACACCTGTCAGGGATGGTCTAGGTATACTTAGCCCCATAGGGGGCTGTAGGAGATGACCTCTGAAAGTCCCTCCAGCTCTCCATTTATTATGAGTCTATGATTAAGAGAGGGGAGGAAGATCTTAGCATGTGTCTTATATATAAAGCATGGAGCTGATAGACCTTGGTGTTTAGGTTTTTTGTTTTTTGTTTGTTTGTTTTTTTTTAAATGAATATTGCTGTCTGAGGGTGAAGATAAGTGGGAAGAGAGGGAGGAAACAGACTTCCTAGATTCCTAATGTCTGTGCAGAATTTTAATTTTTCCTAACTATAAGCATTTGGACTAGAAATACTTATAGTAAAGGGCAAAGACCCAAGAAGATGCAATACTCTACCCAAATATTTTAGATCAAATTGATTTTTGGGGACCTTGTATTTCTAGTAGTCTTGCTGTCTGTTATTTTAGTCTTCATAAAACTTAGCTCATAGAAGTTGGAGATGGGCAATAGGCGTTGGGTAAAAGAAGAGGAAGAGGTATTAACCTAACTAGTCTGAGTTCTCAGATTAGTCTGTGGACTACCATGGTATACTACCTGTTCTGGTGGCTGATCATTTGGATCTCAATATATTTTACACTGTCCAGGGCTGGAATGTTGAGAGGGCCCAGAAAACAATTTCTCTGCTCTGAAGTTGTCTGCAGGAAAACACTTTTTTGAAGAACTACTATTTTAATGCTTTGTCCAGTCTAATTTTCAGTGTTTCAAGTGATGTCGTCCACCACTTTGAAAAGCTTTCCACAGTCTAATACTGTCTGAAGATATTTACCTTTTTCTTCATTTCATTCTGGTACTTCTGTTGCCATCCAAATTGTCTTCCCTTTCCTTGTTATTTAGACCCTTCAAATACTTGGTTGACAGTTTGACCCTTCCCTCTCCCTTTAGCCATGGTTTACCCAAACTGTACATATTGAACTCCCTTAATCTTCCTCAGAGGTAATTTCTTGTAGCCTTGCAATCATATCCCAAAGAATATGGCAGTTAAACTTGCTGTTCTGAGAGTTGCTAGAGGACTCTGTGGAAGTAGATGGGTCAAAGAATGGAGCTGAGTTAAAGGTTTTGTGGCAGGCTTCACAATTTTGTTTAAACCTTAAAATCATGTTTTGGCTTTCTTGTGCATTAACTGCAACTCACAGTGACACTGATTTGATTTTGATAGTTGCAACTGATTCCCAATAGACTTTCACTGAAATCATTAGGCCATCATATATCTATGACAAATATAGATATCACAGATATCTATGAATCTATGAATCATGATTCTTATGCATGCAAAAGGAACAGAGAGACACATTGTGCAGTGAAGCTTCCTTTTAAATTCAATGCTACTATTGACCATAATTCTGTCTTAACAAAGCTTTCCTTCCCCCCTCCCTGTCTTGACGTTCATACCTTTTTCAGCAAAGAAAATGTTTATAGAAAAAAATCTTTTTCTGTATTTCTTTGTAAGAAAGATATGGGTAAATGACATCGCATTATGACAATTCCAGGATCTTGATATACTGTGTAGTAGCTATGGTTTATCTGCATAGATATTTGGTATCAGTGAGATGTTCAGCAATTGTAACAGTAGCAAGCAAGTCCACCCAGGTGTCATGCTTGAAACATGGCTTTTATACCCTCCTTTACTGATGCTAACTGCTGGGTGCTCTGCTGAGATTTCGTAAAATGCTTGCAAAATCACCCAGTACACACTACTTTGGTCCTGCTCTGAAGCAGACCATTTTAAAATTGGTGAGAAGCATTTAGTGGTTGGCTCAGAAGATTCTCTTAATAGAGTTTGGATCTCTTTCTCCCCCTCCCTCTCCACTCCCCTCGGCAATCAGATGTTCCCTCTGAACTATTTTTGCCAAGGTGGGGGGCGGGAAGGGGGAGGATGAAACAGGTAAAGGACAAGGGAAGAAAAACCTCTGTTAACTGTGGTTTAAAGAGAATGGAACTAGCTTGGGAAAGCGCATCAAGCAGAGGAGGGCCAAGAGCTCTCCCATTTTAAACCGGTTACCTTGCATTTTTAAACCCTCTTCTTCCCCCCCACCCCCCCCGAATTTGAAATGGGGTCTGAGTAGGGGCCTCTTGGAGTTGGGATTATTATAGAGTAACTAATAAGGCTCTGCTTAGGCTTCCATGCCTGGAAAGTAGCAGTAGAAGTGCTTGTTGTTTAGTTCCAGTTGTCAGATAGGATTTTTCCATCATGCTTCAACTGCGTGTGTGTGTGTGTGTGTGTGTGTGTGTGTTCAGGAATTGAACTAAAATTGAAGAGAGGATATAAAGCCTCATTGCTTTTTATTTTAGAAGATTTCTCTTGCTCACCGCAATCCAGTCATAATTTATTGCTGGCCCATCTGATCCTCTGTTTTATGTTTGTAAACATTGGTTGCTAACCTTGCCGTCCAAATTTATGTCCCCCTGATCTGGTGCCATGTTCTCCATGTATGGTGCTGCCTGTCAACCAAGCAGCCTTGTTGCCGTTTTAGTGTTGCAGTGTCACATTGAGGAGAAATTGATCAGAGAACCTCCGGGCCCTTGGCCTTGGGGATTAAATTACTGCTTTAATTTACAATTCTTCTGGTTGGTGACTTCAGTCCAAGATGTATCTTGTTCTAGATGTCTGAATCTTTATTTAATTATTTTTTAAAGCAGTGAGGGACGTATTGTGTGCTTTCCTAAAACCAGACTGATCTATTGGTTAAAATACACTTTAAATTTCTCCATTGGCATGAACACTTAAGCAATAACATTAAAAATAAGTTATTAATTTCAACAGGACCACATGTTGTACTGGGGCTGCGACAAGAAGACACATCTGGGCAGTGTTGAATGTGATTGGGCTTGCCTTTGTTTTATGGAGGGATTTTTAATCTCTCTAATGTTCCTCCCCCTCCCACCTGCCTTGTCTGCACTATTTCTTTGCCACTTCCTCTACTTATGGGGTACACTTTTTTTCTTTAAAAATTAAGGTAAGATTTGCATTTGATTTAATCACTTCAAAAGCCAAGTTTGAAATGCTGCTATTCCTTTTGAATAACAAATACAAGAACTTCTATATCTACAGAAGTATATATCAGATTATATTTTTAGCATTATTGTCAAATTGTGTAAAAACTTAAACTGCTTTTTATTTTATCCTGACGAAATCCAAAGCTTTGGTTTGGTTGCATACAGTATGTCAAGTAGCTTTCTCCCCTCACTCCCTCCTCCCAACTTCCCCTTTTTTCTTCCCTTTAACAGCAGATGCTAGTGTCGAGTAGTTATCAGAAACTAAAGGCACTTTCTTTAGTGGCTGGATTTCTTTGCATATCATCATCTCTTTCTCTTAGTGTACCACATACGGAACTGATCGCAGTGGTGTCTTTCACCAGTTCTGCTAAATGGCAGAGGCACTTACACAATTTGCTTTGCCTTTCATTGTTCTTGGGGGGGAGGGAGTCAATTTTCCCCAAAGTCAGTGGGTGGGTAAAGTCAGTAATGTGGGCCTACTTCTGCTCTTCTGGAAGCTGATGGAAAAATAGTCACTGCATTCAGTGGAAGTAGACTTGGGAGCCCTGATGACTTGGTCCTTAGCCTCATCGACCCATGGAACAGGGTGAGAGGGAGAGACCTGGGGTGAAATCCTGGCCCCATTGAAGTTAATAGCAACACTTCCAGGACTTCACCCATGGTGTGGAGGGGCCTCAGTGCCTTATAGGGGAAATTCTTCTCCTATTAGTGACTAATCCACAGGTGAAGCAGTATTGCCAACCCTTGCAGTTTTATCACAAGTCTTGTGGTACTTGGTGTTTGCTTTTTATGTTTTTGTTTTTCCTTTTAAATCCCCAGCTCTTGGAGTCAGGTAATTACATAAATATCTCTGCTTTAATTATAAATGAAGTGGTGTTGGTTTTGTTTTCCCCCCCTCTGGGATTGAAGGGAAAAATCTGGGGCAGGAAATGAATTGTCCAGGCTCAGAAACCAGAAGATACGTTGCGGGGTGAAGGGAGATCATTTAAAACAAAACATGATTTTTCAAGCTAATCACTTTTTTGTTTTTTGATTTTTAAAGGGGACAGGTTGATTTGAGATTTTGAATGCATGGGATTGGCAGATTGTCAAGCGGGGGCTTCTTTCTAAAGAAAGTCTTGATGCTTTTCACAGTATTGTGCACAATTGGGTTATATGAACCCAAAGAAGTGTGGCTAAAGCTCAGTTAGTTCCTTGTAACTCCTTTTGTTTTCCTCTTGGTGTGAGGAGCTTATTTCTGTTCTAGTGTTCTATCTTTGCACCGTTCATCTAACGGGGGAATAAATGAAGTGAAGTGTTTTAGGTCTTGTTATAGTGATGAGTGTAAAACCTGCCACCAAGCTGTTTGGTGTTTTATTGTCATGATCTAAGAATAATTTCCAGACTCCTAACTTAAACAGGTATCAAGAAAGTTAAAATAATTCCTAAAGAATGCAGAGCTTTGTAGATTTTAAATAAATGTCCATCTAATGTCATACACTAAGCTCACTGTGAAATACACTTATCTGCTTGCTTCTCTGTACCTGATGTTAGTTTTCTTTTCAGAAATAAACATGGTTATGTTTTGTTGTAATTCTAGAGTAACTCTGTTGATGTCAGAGTTACTCTAAATTTGCAGATGTGTAATTTATGGATCAAATTCTGCTCTGAGTGACTGACCAAAACTACTGGCCAATAGAATATATGAAAACTTAGCATGTATTTCTGCCAGGGATCTCAACGCACTGAAGTCAATTAGACCAGTGGCTCTCAACCTTTCCCGACTACTGTACCTCTTTCAGGGGTCTGATTTTTCTTCCATGCCCTCCAAGTTTCACCTCACTTAAAAACTATTTTCTTAAAAAATGAGACCTAAAAATATAAAAGTGACAGAGCACACTAGTACTGAAAAATTGCTTACTTTTTCATTTTTACCATGTAATTATATTCCAATCAATTTATTTTATAAATATTGTACTTAAATTTCAGTGTATATATAGAGCAGTAAAAACAAGTCCTAGTCTATATGAAATTTTAGTTTGTATTGACTTCATGAGTGCTTTTTAGGTAGCCTGTTGTCAAAGTAGGCAAATATCTGGATGAGTTGAGGTACCCCCTGGGAGATCTCTGTGTACCCCCAATGAATAAGACCATAACTACACTTGGAAAAAGTTGTAATTTTAAATGTTAACTAACATGTGAAAATCCCAGTGTGATTCAAAATAAAACTTGCCTTGTAAAATTCTGGCCCCACTGAGATCAATGACCACTCCCCATGACTTTGCTAGGACCAAGATTTCACCCTAAGATTTTAATATATACTACCTAATGTGTTAAAACTACCCCTCTTTTTTTTTTTCCTGTGGTTGACAACACTAAGGCCTTGTCTACATTCTCTCTCCACTCCAGTTATGTACATGGGTTTATACAAGGTAAACTGAAGCACAAATATTATTGAAAAATTTAACATTCTCAATCCCTTAAACCGCATTAAAGGGACATTGCTGCATAAGAAACTGAAAACTACTTTCTCTTTGCAGCTACATGACATGCTGTCCTTGCCTCCAAAATAAATGGTATCTATTGTGTGGTGTCCCAGCATGCACTATGCTGCTGGTTAAGTCACACTCAGCCTTGAAGAAAGCAGGAGACTACCTCTGTGTAGGGGTAAGAAGTCCTGTTTTCCTTCCAGTGTTGCATTTTTCTCTTTCAAGGGTTTTCCTTGGGGATCCTTCCTTATACCTTGGGGATCCACAATAAGAATATTAAAAAGCAAACTATTTTAAAGAACCATCCCTGCAATATTTGGGAGGAACAATCTGGATTTACCATCCCTTTTTTGGAGGCTGGCTCCGTCTCTGTAATGCTGGGTGTGACATCACCTGTAATGTAAATGGCAGGTTTAGCACTAGATAAGAGCTGGCATTTGGTTGAAGGGGATTAGCAGTGCATAGATCTGCAAAAGACTATGGAGTTGGGTTTTGGCTACCTAAATTTACTGATACGGCCATTCATTCTCTTCACCTTGTTTGGTAAGGGACATTCAGTACCTACTACTAAAGTTCCATTGTTCTTGGTAATATTGCATATTTAAAATCTCCCTTCAGTGTAAGTTTAATGCTGTTAAGTACTGGATTGACAGCCCTGGCAGCAATCCCTGCTGAACTACAGAACCAGGTACAGCACTGGCCTTGTCTTCACTGCTAAAAAAAGGTGTGTTCTTCTTAACTTGGGGTAACTAACCTGCGTGAACTGTCCAGAGGTAAAAACACAGTGTAGTTAAAGCACTTCAATTTTACTTCAAGTACATTTACCCAGGTGAGCTTCTGGAAGGGGTATAGGGCTGTTTAGTTTTACCATGAGATAAGCAGCCCTATTCCAGTACCTTATCCTCATGTGTGGTTTTTTTTTTTTTTTTTTTTTAAACCTTGGGGATAGTTCATGTGTGTTTTTCCTGAGGTAAAGGAAAAAAACAAGCCTTTTTAAGCAATGCACATGAGACACCTTGCACTACTGCTGGTTGTGGCTTTGACACACTGACCCAAAAATGGACCTCAATCCTTGCTTGGAGAAACCTTCCTTAAGGCTGCAAGGCAGATCAGTCTCTTCACCTGTTGGCTCATTGGTCATCACTGAGACTTCCAGCATGAGTGTTACTGTTAGTTGTCATGTGGATGTACAAAGCTAACCTACTGTACAAACAAAACACCAAAACCACATTTATGTTCTAGGCTTGAGTGGTAACCTCGATACTGCTTAATGCAAATATGTCTGCATAATGCCTTTTAAGTTTGCGCACAGGGTGGGTTTTTTCCTTCAAAGTAGCAGCTGATGATGTTACTGTGCTTAATACTCAAAGATTCTTAAGATTACTGTGGGTTTATAATAAATCTGAAATGTGCTGTGGGGGATCAACCACCGGGCTTCAAGCTGTGACTTTTTAACATGTGTTTTTTTGATGGAATAAGTAAGAGAATGTTAAGGTTGCATATTTTAGGACTCAAAAGCCAAGAAATGCCCAAAGTAGGACCACACATGCAACTTTAACTGTGTGTGGGTGTCTGTACGTGGTTTTTATTCTCATGATCTCACACTGTTTCTCGGTAATATAGTGAAGCATTCAACTTTGCTACAATTTTTAGATACAGAAATGTAGCACTTCCTACTGCCACTCTGTGTATGCAGACAACCCTAGGCAGATTATTTCACATAGACTTGCAGTTGACCACATGTGGGGGGGGGGAGGGGAAATGCATGGCCTTGTATTTAAGGAAGTATGCAATCATGTAGTATAAAAATTGTCATGCATATAGAATCTTAGAAATGTAGGGCTGGAAGGGATCTCAAGGGTCATCTAGTTCATCACTCCCATGCTGAGCCTGTGGTAGTATACCCAGATTATCTGACAAGTGTTCTATGTAGCCTGTTCTTAAAATCCACCAAGATTCCACAATCTTCATAGGTAACTTGTTCCAGTGCTTAACTATGGTTCTAGTGAGATTCCCTTATGCCTCCCTCCCGCCATATCTAAGTCTCCCTTTCTACAAACTAAGCCTATTACTACTTGTCCTACCCTCAGTGGACATGGAGAACAATTGATCATTGTCCTCTTTACAACAATCTTTTAGGTATATATGCACAAGAGAGCAGAGCTAAGATTGAACATACAGCTTGAACTGTGCAACTGTACCGTTCTCTTAACTTTGTTACTGATCCCCACATAGAATCTTCTAGAATGTATTCACAGGCTCCAAAACAATCCTGAGTTTTTGGCTTAAATACCATAAGGTTAAAAAAAAAAAACCCAACACTTGGAGTTATTTTTATTTGCTGCCTTGTTTCTGAGCCTTTAGGGTGCACTCAGTGATGTGTTCAAGCTTTTGTCTGCAACCATAAGGGCTAGAAACTTTTTTTTTTTAATTTTCATTATTTATTTATTTATTTATTAAATGAAAGCTGATCTGCTCAGTTAGTCCCAGGGTGCCAGCACCTGGGCTCTTAAAAAAAAAAAAAAAAAAAAAAAGGCCAAATATTGCAAATCTCACGATTGAAATTGCAAGAGTTGGCAATACTGCTGGAGGGAATACTGAAGAAAAGTAAGAGAATAGTTCCTTCCATATCACTGAATTTCTGTTTGGGTTAATGCAACTTGTATGTCTCTTGCAGACCTGTGCCTCACTCGCTGCACACTAAAGTACTGATCCTATGAACGTGCATGCAATAGCTTTACTCATGTGGCTAGTCCCACAAAGTCCCAAAATTACTGTGGACACAATTGTCTGTGGGATCAGGCCAGTTTACCAGCCCCTCCGCTCTCACCGCCCAAATAAATACAAGTAGACCACTATGCAGTTGTACCCTGCCTCTGCTTATAACATTATTGACACATAAAAATTATGTCACGTGTACAATGCTAACTTTCAAAGTCTTGCAGCTTGGCCACTTTTGCCCATGAAACATTCCAGAACAGTCAGTGAGGGGCACTTCTCTACCACATTGATACTTTCTCCCCAAGATGCTTCATCATTAGAGCTGCTGTATTTTGTTTTGTTAAATCTTTAGAACTGTTTTGTACTGGGGATTATTTTTGTTCAAATTAAAATGCGCCTTCCAACAACAAACCTGGAAAAATCTGTCTGGGAGGGAAAGTTTCAGCATTGATTTCCAACACCCCACCCATAAGCTCTGTTGTTCTCTAGGGAGAACATGTCGTCCTACCCTGCTGCAGATCCTGGGCCTGTAGAATGTCCTCTGTGGGATTTGGGGTGGGGGAGGGAGAGCATAGTGGAGGTAGCATCCTCTTCTGTGGAGACGATGGGAGATCTGCATGTGCAGGGTGTATCTGTGCACCCATGAACTATGCACAATCTGGGAGAATGATTATAACTGTCAAGTCACTGCAATGATAGCTTTAGCCCAGTGTGATTAAACCTACATAATGGACTTGCTGGGAGGCCTTGGGCAAGTCATTTTAATCTGTCTGGGTTTTCTTTTTAATGTCTCCCAACTCCTGATTTATAAAATAGAGCTAATACTTTTGCCTATCGTGGTTAACGTTATATGTAATTGACCCAGAATTATCAACAATAATTTTCCTATGCTTTAGTACTATGTCATTTGCAGCCTTGCCAAACCCAAGCTTTGAAATATCATGAGTCAGTCTCCCCCCCCCCCATCATAACATTATAAATACGTGATAAACGTTGGGTTCTTATGTACTGTGATTTCTTCCCCCACACTCCATTTTTCTTTCTGTAACAATGAAGGATATAAACTTTATTTTAAAAATGTGAAAGTTGAGCTTTCCATATAGTGGTCTGTCTTCAGGAACTGGGCCTTAAAGTGAAACGTGCAATTGTCCTGAGTTGGCAAAATGACCTCTGAGCTACCACTGTTCATTGACTGGGAGTAAATGGCAACCTCTGTCCCAGTTACTATTAGTGAGCACTTTGAAGATATAAAACACTGTGTTAGTGCTAATAATAGTAGACTGGTTGGGATCCAAGAAGGAAATAAAATTTTGAGTGATCTCAGCACATTTGTTTCAAATCTGTATTACTACAGTAAAGCTTTTGAAAATCTTTAGAATATTTGAGTTAGCCCCCTTTTGATTCACTGAAAGGGAGGAAAGATGTCTGTTATAAAAAGAAACATGTCATCCCTTGCCCTTGCAAGAATTATGCATATGAATTATTATTTGTAAAAATGCCTTGGGAAATTCATAAAACCAGAGGATTGGGCGTAACTTGCAAGCGTCTGTCACATTAGTTGAATGCGATGGTTTTGTCAGTTTACTATGTTAAAGCCTGAAACTGGCTCTTATATAAGTGACTGGCCAATAATGTTATAAAACAAAAGCTATTGTTAAGCAATTGACCTGTTCTGAGACCATGACAGCTTCTAGCTCCTCTGAAATAATAGAGTACTCTTGGCTTTGGTCTCTGCAAAGATCATGTAAGTGTTTCCTATGCTCTCTACTGAAGCTGTTAAAATTCACTGGCAGTTTTAAGACTAAATATATTTGATATTTTAATTTTCAGCTTTTCATAATCACATCAGTAGCAGAATATATACATACACATTTAAATTCCAAATGGCAATTTTAAAATAAAATGAGCTATGTAGAGTATTGCATTACTCCTCACAACACACTTGTGAGGCATTATGACCTATTTACAAACAGAGAAACTGAGAGCCAGGCTGAGTTTAGACCAAGGCTACTCAGTGAGTCAGCGGCAGATATTAGAATTTTGGGTTTCCTTGTTCTCAGTCCCATGCTCTAATCACTGAATAATGTAGACTCATTTCCTTCCAACCTTACCTGCCAAGGCTTGTGTTCAGGGTTCTGTTTCTACTGGAAGTCCATGACATTGGATGTATTTAAAGCAATGTGACGGATCATGCCTTCTCTTATTGTCTTTCTCCTATTACTTTGCATTTCTCTTTCCCATTTCTCTCCTCCCTCTCTCCTGTGTGTATATCGCCTTTATGGTTCAGGCCTAGGGAACCAGCTTCACAGGAAGAGTAGCATCACTTTCCCACAGAAAAGCTCTTCCTTCAGCAACAGTCATGACCAATCAAGTAGATAGAAATGATACAGTCAAACTGAAGTTTCCACAAGAGTTGTGTGGAAAACCTCTCCATACAGGAGCATGGGGCTACTTGTTCATTGTGGTTACCTGCTAGCCTCTTGGATGTCAAGTATGGGGAAGAGAAGGCTTTGCCCAGTGTTCAATCATTCTTTAGTTAATGTTTTTTTGTAGACTCCTTAAATATTAGAGGGAAGCATCTTAAAGAGACACACTCTCTCTCTCCCTCCCTCTCTGTACAAATTCTGTTTAGAGGGACTCTTGTATAAAGTTGTAAATGGAGCCAATGTTTCCCAATGTATGTGGAGATCTAAGGTCTGTTACTTAGCTACCGTTAGAATTCTTTTCCTTGTTCCTTTTTGATTACTCTAGGAGACGCAGTGCGGGAGGTGGGAATGAGTGCAGAACTCAGATTAAGTTTGTCTACAACCTTGGTCCTTTGAGATGCTCCGTGATCTAGGGTGGCCTAGTAGCTGTAGTGGCAAAGCACTCCTACTTTCCATCGGGAGCTGGTCGAAAGAACGCACCCATCCTGTCAACCACAGACCTGGCCATGGTGATTGATTGCATTTATGAGCTCCAGGGTGGATTACTGTTGTTTTTTGATGTATAGGAATGACATATACCACATGCCCTAAAAAAGTTCTGGGCAGAAAGAGTTCCAGGGGATGAGGGGAGGAAAGGTGTGACAATGTGGGTTAACACCTTTTGTGTTCTTTCAGTTCTGGGCTGGTGAGGGCCAGTGTGGCTATTGGCATAAGTTAGGCATCTCAGGGAGATGCTCTAAGTGTTGTTTTGTCTGGGTTGCCTGTGGGCAACCCAGTGCTGTGGCTCTACCCTGGGGGATTGGGTGTTGTCTTGAGACTGCGGCAGGCTGACCTATGCACTGCCTTGCACCATGGCAATTCTCCTCTGAACAACTATGGATTGTTATCGCCCTAATGGCGACAGGGAGCCCCCTTCCCTAACTGGTACAAGAGAGTAACCAATCTACTGAGTAACAAGCCAGCGCGAACCCTGTCACTGTGGTGCTCCAGTCTCTCTGCAGTGACTTCCTATCAAATGCAAATTTTGTATAGTAATTGTTCAGCATCCTCCGGGAAAGGATTGGCATGGGCTGCCTGAGGGGTCTTGCTTCCCTCCCGGAGCTCCCACAACGTTTATATCCACTGGCACAATGAAACTGCTGGTCGGTACGGGGAGGCTTGTGAGTGCTGCAGGCAGAACTCTTTGAAGGAGCTGGACCTAGGCTAGGGACATATCTCCCATAAGAGAGAAGCAACTGCTGAACTACCTGCTCTGAGAACTCCATACAAGACTCTTCTCTTTCACTTTGCTTTCCTTCATTAAGTTCTCTGTATACCTGTGCCCTGTGAAGTGAGCTGTAGCTCACGAAAGCTCATGCTCAAATAAATTGGTTAGTCTCTAAGGTGCCACAAGTACTCCTTTTCTTTTTGCGAATACAGATTAACACGGCTGTTACTCTGAAACCTGTCATAAACTAATCTAGTTTTTGTTGAGATGTAAATGGCCATCATCAGGGTCCAGCATTAAAACAATACTTGGAGGGGACAGCTCATGCCTCTGAACCATTGCTCCAGGCTGACTGCTGAATCTGTAAGATAATGCTGCACTAAATCACATTATGAAGGTTTTGTTTACTACCAAAAGTTTTTCTTTACTTCACTTGTGGGGGGTGTGGGGTTTTTTTTTTAAGTTCTGCAGTAATGAATTGGCTACTAAGGAAGTGCCAGTATGGGTTATCAGTGTGTAATGAGTCAATCTCACACCAGCTGTATGTGGGGCTGATGGAATTGTAGTTCCCTTTGCAACAGCATTTTGGATGAGAAGTGGTCACCCTTGTCCTCTGAAGAAAAAAATTGCAGTATCTCCTATAGAGCTTATGGCAAAGTTTGTCCTTAAGAAAATGTTTCCCTTAAAAGCATAAAATGAATAAGTGGATAAACAAGTTGTGGAAACAGTAGGTTTAGAGAAAGCCACTGTTTAAGCAGAAATGTTTTAATCTTACCCTTCCAGAATGACAATGGTGACTGACTTTTTTTTTTAAACTTCACCCCCTCCCTCTTCATATATGCTGAGCCAGTACCCTTTTGCATTGCTTTAACGTGCATGTAATCCACCACATGATCACACCAGCTGCTGATTGTGTCAATGTGAAGGCTGCCTTGAAGGGCAAATGGGCATTATTGCTTTAGAGATAAATATGGTGATGGCTAGATGTAGGAGAGAATCCGCAACAGAACCCCAAATGGAGAGGTTTTTTTTCATACAACTTTTTTCCTCAGTCCTATTTCACTCACTCTCCTTTCAAGGCTGATACAGCAGGGGGTGAGGGCATAGAGTGTCAATACAAAATTGTTAGTTTTTATGTCTCTTACAACATACATGGCCAAGGATTCTCCTTGGCCATGCTGTTTTGGAATAGAATGAGCACCTTAATCAGCCTTTTCAGTTCAGATTGTTAGATGCTCAAGAAGACAAATGTAAAAGCATGCTGACAGGTAGTCTAGGTCCAAAATTTACGGTTGGGGAAAAATAGTCATAAATCAGACACTGAATATTTTATAGAGTATCATAACTCTGCATTGTACTGTATGGAGACTAAAAAGAAGATAGAATTCCTGAAGGCTTTCTAGTGAAAATTAGACAAGGGGTGGGGTATGAAAGTGTAAGATGTCACTGGGTCTTGGAGCCCATGCACACAATCCAGTGTGCCCATTACAGCTCTTGGGTCCCCTTCAAAACTAGGAGCTATAGTTGCAGGGCATGTGACTAGGATCAAGAGATACCAGGCTTCCTGATTCTTAATCAGGACCAGCAGATAGCAGACCTAAGGAGGGGGAAGCCCTCGTGTGGGAGCATAGTATCCTGGAAGATACTGTATGGGGGAGGATATGTCCTTACCCTTTCCCACTGTCCAAAGTGGGAAAGATCTCCGTTTGCCAAGTATTTTGAGTCTCTTTTGCATCTTTTGGTTTCATCAGTATGCCTGTCCTGAGGAAATGGATGTAGAACTAAACTTGAACATTTGAGCTCTCCTGGCTGGTGAATCTACCCACCAAAGTAGCTTGAATCCTTATCCCCTAAGAAGTGAATTGCATGGTCTGATGCTACCTATCCAGGGAGAGCAAAAGGAGTAGATGGTACAAGTGTGGAAGTTAATGGTGGGAAGAAGAAAGATCTGAAGGAAGGTTGGTGGGCAGAGGGGTGTAGTTTCAGGTGTAGGGAACAGTATAGGAAAAGCCATGAATGAAGAGACAAGACAGGAAGAGTGGTCGGAGAAAAGGGATTGAGGTGGAGGGTGACAAAAAAGGGAGATAAAATACAGGCAGGGGAAGAGCTGTGCAGAGTCTTAGAAGTAAGAATGAAGAGCCTGACCTCAGTGTCAAGGCATGGTGTCAGAGAAAGGACTTGAGACATGAGCGATGTCATGACGAGAGATGGGAAGTGAAGCTTGTTTCAGCAGATGAAGAAGGAAGGCTACGGGGCTTTGTCTACCAACTGTGCCACTGCTGGCAAAATAGTACAAAATCTCTCTAGTGTAGACAGGGTCAAAGAGCTTGGAGAGGAGATTATAGTGGGTCAGAAAGAGAATGTCCTGTGAACTGGAGGTCTGGCAGTGAGGAGTTGGCAGGAGTTAGAAGTGTTAGAAATAATCTAAAATGCGTGTTAATGTACGTCTGAGAATTTTACCCTAGGTCCCTCTTTAGAGACCAAAAAGGACCTCAAAGCAACTGCTGTCGCTCACGAAAGCTTATGCTCAAATAAATTTGTTGGCCTCTAAGGTGCCACAAGTCGTCCTGTTCTTCTTGTCAAGGATGTGCTTGCAAATCTTTAACTTCCTTTAGGGCCAGGGTTTGTTTATGAGCTGTAGCTCACGAAAGCTTATGCTCTAATAAATTGGTTAGTCTCTAAGGTGCCACAAGTCCTCCTTTTCTTTTTGCGAATACAGACTAACACGGCTGTTACTCTGAAACCTCTCTAGGTAGTTCACATGGGGGGGGGGGGGGGGGAGACGGACCTCACCTTACCTTACCTTACAGGTTCTCTGGAATGTGAAGAGCTTTTTGCTTTTGTCAGACTTTTTTTGGTTGGTTGATTGTTAGATTTAGGATTTCTTTTTTTAGTGTTGTGAAGCTTTCACCTGGGTAGCTTGATTAGAGGGAGTGACTCGATTAGATTGGGTGTATCAAGGTGGAAGTTTTTTGTAGCCGCCTGTTTAGTTTTACATTTTTTTTTTTTTTAAGCTTAATCTCTTACGGCAAGGCTGACACTTAGTGCTGTGTGTGTGGAGGGGGCAAAAAACCTGCTGTCAACTGTTTAAAGGTGCTGCAGGCAGACCCTGGCAGGTGAGAAAAGTGCCTGCAGCACTAGAGAGCAAGACTCCTCTAATCTGTTCGTAACCAACATAAGTAGAAAGGTGTAAGTCACTCCTTTTTTTTTTTTAATTCTCCTTCAAAGACCGGATAGATTTCAGAGGCAAATGTGATCCAGCAAAGTCTACTTGTATTCTGAAACTGAGGTAAACTATTTCATTCTTGAAGAGCACTTGCTACGCAATGGATTTTCTTCTCCCTTCTTTAACAGGGTAAACAGAAATGCTAAAAATTAGCAGAAGTCTTGTTGTATCTGTGTTTCCCATCAACATGGAATATGGTGGGTTCCTCCCACCTGTACACACTGTCAGTTGTGCCCAGTTTATCTCTCTTGGGCAAAACCTGGTGTAACTCCGTGGAAAGTAAAGGAGCGACTCTGATTCTCACCAGTGTAAGTGAGATCAGAACTGGTCCCTCTTTCTTTAGCTGAGGAGAATTGCTCCTTTTTCTTCTCTTGTCACGTGCTCCCCATGGCACGAGATAGTTAGTTATATTAATAGTAGTACCACTTTTGGAGACGGACTTCCTGGGGCAGTAGTTACAAGCCCTGACCTAAACTGTGACCCTCAACGACGTTTGTGGTAAGACGAAGAACTTGTATTTGATGGCAGGAAATCCTGCCCTTAATCTGAAGTGTTTTGAATCAGCCTTGTCAGTATGGGATAATTGTGGGAGGCAGAGCTACCTACTGCTTCCCCTGAAGCCTCAGGGACAGCTTTGATGTAAGCCAGAAGCACTCTGAGGAGCTGCTGTCTCATCCTTGCTACAGCTGCTCAGCACCTCCCAGAGTGGCTGCCTGCTGTATTGCCCAGGAGGGTGGAGAGAGTAGCTCTGCCTGGTGCATTGCCTGTTTACTTGCATGGCTGAGAGCCTCAGACAGAGCAGGATAGGTGTTTGCTTGGCTTTGCTGGAACCTAGTGGAGGAACTAACAAAGGATGGCTGCCTTCCCAGCATCACTCCCTAGGACAGCCCAGGAGGGGAGAAGGGAGGAGAACCTGAGGAGAACAACCAGTTTCATGTCCCTGATTCTTTGCCCCAGGGGTTCTCCTTCCCTGTTCTCAACCTACTCCTTGCACAAGGGGCTGTGGTAGGGGAGCAAGGTGGGGAGGCTGACTGCTAGCTCTATGCCTGATGGAGGAATTGAGGGCAGTTTCCACTCTTGCACCACCCAGAGGACTGTGAAGGGAGTGGAACAGGACCGAGAATAAGCCTCCAAGTATTGATTGTTGCCCCACTGTGAAATGTTTGACCCTCTGACTGAAAAGGGTGGGGTGTCGATGACAGTAGAGCCGTGTTCCCACTATGGCTGAAACTGTGGTAGCAGCAACAATATTTAAACATGGTGGCCAACTATGAGATCAAGGATTGCCAAGTGCAGCTGGGGGGTGAGTAAATTAATGCTACTGCCAAATGCATGAGGACTTAAGGATCACAAGGGTGTAAATAAACCCTCACCACATCCCCCTTTCCAGCAACAGGGATAGGGACTGCTGTCTAGCTGTATGCCACTATAGAATCCCCTATGCTGGGGTAATTGTCTTGTGGCTGCTGATGCTGGCATTGGGTCTGCTTTTGTACCAGCAGCCCAGTGGAAAGGGGCTGCATTGCAGCTCAGGTGTTGCTAGTGTAAGGGGGCCTGTCAAAGTTCCTTCCCCACTCTGAACTCTAGGGTACAAATGTGGGGACCTGCATGAAAGACCCCCTAAGCTTATTCTTACCATCTTAGGTTTAAAAACTTCCTCAAGGTACAAACTTTGCCTTGTCCTTGAACCCTATGCTGCTGCCACCAAGCGTGATAAACAAAGAACAGGGAAAGAGCCCACTTGGAGACTTCCCCCCCCCCCCGAATATCCCTCAAGCCCTACACCACCTTTCCTGGGGAAGGCTTGATTAAAAATCCTCACCAATTTGCGTAGGTGAACACAGACCCAAACCCTTGGATCTTAAGCACAATGAAAAAGGAATCAGGTTCTTAAAAGGAGAATTTTAATTAAAGAAAAAGTAAAAGAATCACCTCTGTAAAATCAGGATGGTAAATACCTTACAGGGTAATCAGATTCCAAACATAGAGAATCCCTCTAGGCAAAACCTTCAGTTACAAAAAGACACAAAAACAGGAATATAAATTCCATTCAGCACAGCTTATTTACCAGCCATTTAAACAAAAGAAAATCTATTGCATTTCTAGCTAGATTGCTTACTAACTTTTTACAGGAGTTACAGAGCATTCCTGATCTGTTCCCAGCAAAAGCATCACACAGACCGACCCTTGTGGGGAAGGAACCTTGACATGGTGGCAGTGGTGGGATCATTTTGAACCAGAAGCACAGTAGGATTTTAAAAGGACTTTTTTTCCTTTGGGCTGCTTGAAAGCAGGTTTTAAGCTGGAAGTAGTTAGAGTTCTTTTGTCTCTGCCTGGGGGCCAAAGTAGCAAGCATAACAAAGGGATTTGTCTTTTTTGAGCTGGAGTTTTCTCTACCTCAAGGCAGGGTATTTAACCTCCTGCAGGGAAATTCACAAGTTTTTCACAGACCTGAAGAAGCGTTTTTTGGTTTTGTTTTTGTTCTGTTTTTTTTTTTTTAAGCTAGGAGCGGCTAGAGGATTTTTCTGTAGGCTGAGAATAGCTATCAGAGAACATAGGTATCACATTACAGTACAAAAATTTACAAGCCAGTTTTTTTTTTCTTTCTAACTCTTGGGTGTAAAGTTAGTTAAAAATAGAGAGGCTAAGATGACAGAATCCAAGGCGGAAAAAGCCAAAGAGGCTGCCCATAGGAGAGCTATGGAGGTAAAAGAAAAAGAATGGAAGTATGCTGAGGAGGAAAGGGAGGCTGCCCACTGGAGGCAGCGAAAGAGGCAGAAAAAACCCAAGAGGCTGCCCACAGGAGAGCAGCTATGGAGGCAGAGAAAACCCAAGAGACTGCCCACAGGAGAGCTATGGAGGCAAGGGAAAAAGAAATGGAGGCAAAGGAAAAAGAGGAAACATGTACTGAAGATGGAGAAGGCAAAGGCTCAGCAGAGTGGGGAAGGAACCTTGACAGGGACTGTTGCCCCCTTACTAACGTTCAGTGGGGGTGTTTTAGTTGCTAGCTCCCAGTGCTCAAAGGGGAAGGGTTGATGGGGAATCAGGACAGTGAGACTGACAGTGCCCAGGAACAATGGAGAGAGGCCAATGCTCCAGGTCAGCCTGAATGACAGGGCGGGCAGGGAGTCAGGAAGCCAGGGGGGTCCCATCCTCCGTGTGAGCTGGAATTGCCTGGGTCAGACAGAGTGGGGCCAAGCTAAGGAGAAAGCAGGGGCCCAAGCTAAGCTGGGGAGCGGAGCTGTGCCAGATCCAGAGGGACCAGAAAAGCAGCCCAGAGAGAGCAGATCCTGTCCTGGGAGCAGAGCTGCAGCCCCAAAGTCAGAGGCACAGCCCAGAGAGAGTAGATTCTCCCTGGGAGGAGAGCTGCAGCAACCAGAGCCAGAGGGGCCGGAAAAGCAGCCCATGGAGCAAGTCAGTGCTGGGAGCAGAGTCACAGAAGCAGCCTGCAGAGCAGACCTGTCCTGGGAGGAGAGCTGTAGCAACCAGAGCCAGAGGGGCCAGAGAAGCTGGAGGCAGAGCAGCAGCCATTCTGAGGTAGAGTGGAGCTGGAGCTGGGGCTGGAGCAGTCCGAAGCCGGGTGTTGTGAGCAACTGGGGGGAGCGCGTGGGGACCCTGGGCAGTGGGCCCAGCACAGGGAGATACCTCAGCCAGGAGGCTCTGCAGGCCAGACTCAAAGGGGGACTGGTAACCCCGACTGGGCGGGGGCAACGCTGGGAAAAAGGGCCCTGACACCTACAGCCTGTGGCCACCACCAGAGGGAGGGGCCAACCCGCAGCATCTCTGCAGCACAGCCAGGGCCTGAGAAGAAGGCCTGGGACTTACAAGGAACAGACTGTGAACTGCCCTGACATTCCAGAGACGCTGTTTGTGATGTTCCCTGCCACAGAGTAGGCTGATGTGTTTCCTTTAACCTTTCCCATTTCCGCTTATTCTTTTTAAAATTAATTGTTGATTAAATAACTTGCAATTGCTTCAAATTATATGTAATAATCCGTGGGTCAGAGAAGTGCCCAGTGCAGAGAGAGTATCCTGGAGTGGGGACACCCTAGCCCCTGTCGTAGGTGACTGCAGCAGGGTTGGGGGTCGAGCCCCCCAGGAATCCTGGGCCCAGCCTTGTTGGGGTTAGGAGGACCCTACCAGACAGGAGAGTGGAAGGAGGGCCTTCAAGGGCAGGGAGGCCTCTGGGTAAAGGAAGTGGGAGCGAGGACTCGGATCCTTTCGCTAGCCCATTTTACCGGGTTAGTGCAGAAGCCAGGAAAGTTCCCCACAATAGCGGGACTATTCCCCCACTTACACTAGCATATTTGTAACCACTTCCCCGCCAGTGGTGTCAAACTCTAGCCTTGTAGGCTGGATCTGACTAGTCTCTATCATGCAAGATATGGACACATCAGATTCTGTAGAATCTAAGCTTTCGTTTTTTAAAAACAATTCCCTTCCAATTTCTGCCCCTGGGCCTGTGAAGATTACACTTGATTCATGTGTGGAAGGTTATCTGCAGCCATGGTTTTTGTCTGTCTGCAAACAGTCTGGGGAAAAAGGCTTGGAGAGGCCTGAACTCCCACAGCCTCCATTCATCTTACTGGAGGTGTCAGTTCTTTAAATGTCAATATTAACTACTTCATTGCTGAAGGGATTGGGAGGGAAGCTCCGGACATTCGTGGTAGAGGAGGAGGAGAAGAAGAACTGAGAATTGTTACAGGGGAGGGAAAATGCAGAAAGGTGAATGGATGAGAGAGACAAAAGATTGGTCTACATGTAGGAAGAAACTGGTTCTACTCCTTTGCATAGTCAATGCAATCCTATCCTTAAATTGGTTTAAGTGGCTAAAATCAATTGAACTTGTTTTGGTTTCTTACCCAATTAAGCTGAATCAATTTTAGCTGTTCTTAAACCAATTTTAAGGATGCCCACACAAAGGAGATGAGCCAATTTAGTTAAATCAAAGCACTTCCTGCATGTGGACTATCCCAAAGAGAAAGGAATCAAGACCAGAAGGAAGAGGAACAAAGGTCAGGAATAGCAGTGGTCATAAAATGAGCATGTTTTCTCCATTGAGTGATGCTCTGTGACGCAACAGGGCACTTACTAAATTTTAGTTCCCTATTTATTATTTGTTATTACATAGAGACGTATCTTTGATATACAAATCTTAGTGGCTCTGGGGCCAATCCTTTGTGAACTCCAGTCCTAAACTTGTGCCCCAGATCATAATTAAAACAGAATTCAGCCCTCCCCACAGAATGACTCTGACTCCCCGGGCATACAGATAATTATGAAAACAGTCCTAGAACTGTCATAAATGACCTTGGAAGCCAATCTCAAGCATTATTTTGCTAGTGTGGTTCTTGGGGTGGAGGAAGGTAAAGACTTTTCCAACAGGTCTGGGACATTGTTGATGCTAGTGTAGTTTTAGATATAGTGTGGACAGACTAAAATTAAACAGTGCAATACATATCCCACTGTGTGTGTGTGTTTGTGTGTGAGAAAGTCAGATTGACTTTCTCTTGAATCATCCTGCACTTTGAATCAGCTTGACATAAAATCACCTGTTCATTAATAACACAAAAGCAGTTTAATGGTTGTATTAGTGGAAAAATACATGAGACTGTCATCAGCTGTTGCTTCTGGCTTTTCTGCAGTAATACAAATAAATGAGGTCACAGGTTTAAAGGAACAGGCTGTACTTGCACAAATCCAAAGTGTCCTTGGTGCATGTTGCAATACAGCCATATTATTGCTCCTGGTATGCCCAAAATGTTACCTGCTGAAAACTCTTATTTAATTTTAGACAGTACAGAATTTTGGTTAAAAGTCCAGATTTGGTGTGTGTTCTTAAGTGGGCTGCTTTTTTTTTTTTTAAAAAAAAAAACCCATTAAAGTCTTTAGTGAATTACTCAGTACTACTTTATTCTGCTCTGCTGTAATCTTTCAGTTAGAGTGGAATACTTTGGCTGGAGCAAATCTGAAAAGAAGATATAGACAGAATGTGGCCTTAGCCAATATTTTCCGATAGTCTTCGCTTTTATCTAATGAAATTTTGTTGTTTTATTATAATCTAGGGTAGATATGTAAAAGGTCTGTTTGTCACTAGAGGGTCACATGTTCTGTCTAAATGAGGACATCACATCTACAGTCTGTGTGATGCATTACAAAACAGGAACGTATTTTTGACACAACAGGAACATACGATGCCTGTTAAAATTAGAACTTAAAGATATGCATCAACTGTAGGTCAGCAAAAATATTCTTTAGTTTTTCTTTAGAGAGTACAGATGTCGCATGGGGGTAGCTGCATATCCTAGCTCTTTAAGATAGACTGTTTAGTGATTTTTCATAGAATGAAGTCACTCTTAATTCTTGATCTTGCAGATGATTCTGCCAATGAAGATTTCATAGCTCCTGCTAAAAGCTGATTAGCAGATCTCTGCTATATGAGACCATTTTGTGTCTGCTGCATACAATATAATAATCACCCCCTGTGGTGATTACAGAATAGACCCACTGAATGTCTGTAACATTGTTACAATTCAAGCTAGTCTACTTTTTTTTCTTTTTTAAAAACTGCTGTGGCTCAAGTCTCCATGGAGCTACCTGTCCCTGTTTTTTCGCCAACCAGGTGATCCTCAGTGGTTTCAATAAGTTGAAACTGGTATGCAGCTGATCTCCAGAGACCACAACCTAGTGACAAGGACTTTGTTACTATTAGAATAAAGTAAGCTAGACACTTACAAACAGATCTTCCATATGCAGAACGGAACAAGTTGTCATTGGTAGCTGGAGGGTATGGTGCTGACTTAGTATGACTTGCACTGTTCAGCTTCATAAAAGTTTTGATCTCTCAGGACACGGTTTGTGGTCTGTCTCTATTTACTAGCAGGTGTGGCAGAGCAGTTCAGTGGAACTTGTCATACAGTGGGGGAAGTATTTCAGATGTAGTCATGATGGCACAAATCTCTGGCTGCTTGCATCAGTGACTACAAGAATACTCTGGCTTCTGAATTATCTTGCTTTATAGATGACAGGCCAGCCTGCCTGTCATTAAGAGTATTGCTTCCTTGATTCCAGTCTTCATTAAATAAATACCTGGGTTTTCCAGATGCCCTGCACACCCACAGAACCTACTGGCTTCAGTTAGATTTGGGTGTGCTCAGACCCTTGAAAATCTGCTCGTTGGCCACTTTAGGGTGAAAGTGCAAGCAGTTTCATCCTTATCTCTGCATAAATGCTTGCAATGTAGCATCTGACTGCAATGGGCTGAAGTTACGCTTTTCATCACAGGCAGGTAAGTGGATACAATCTGCAACATGGTGTTTGCAGCTACATAATACTCAGCCTAGGAGATCTACAGTCTTATCAAAATGGGCCATAGTTGCTCTTATAGGTGTGTGTTTTCTACCAGAATATTTCACTGACTTCAATCAGACCTCTCATGGAACAAGGTATTCTAGATCTACAGTCTCTAGATCTTTATAGCTATCTCTTCAGCGGTGCCTCAGAAATGGACTCCCATGCCAACAAACCTGTTTTGTTTTTGTTCTTATAGTTGAGGATTGCGCATCTGGACTTGTGTATGTTGTATAATGCTACTATTAGCTGTTTTAAACTTTCTTTTAATGTGCAGCTTACTTTTTGTATAATGATGCATTTCCTTTTGTGATTCTTCTCAACCTTCACCTCCCTCTTCAGGGCACTTCTCATTCTTGTGCCATGACCTGGGAAGTTGGGAAGTTTGGAAGTACAGTGTAACAGAACACATTAGTGTCACCCATAGATCCTCCTACAGCTAAAAAAGTGAGCCTTTGGAATGTCCCTCCCTCCCACCATCCAAGTTTCCTTAAGGTCTTTCCCTGATAGGAGTGACATGGTGAAGTCCTTGTCACCACTAAGTTTGGAACATCCAGTCTAGACAGACCTGCTGTAGGTCAGTATTGACCTTTCCTTTTCTTGGGGTTGTGGTTGTGTGTATATATATTTTTTTCCTTCTCTCCCATGAGCATAGACTTTAAATTCTGGGATAACAGCCATCCTCTGAAGGAATACTAATCCACTAAAAGCTCTAGTGGTTATACGTACACACAGGCAGATGGGGACCCCATCTTGACTCTGGACCTCAGGAAATTCATTTGTGATACATATATTTTATTATTCCAGCAAGCGAGTGGAATAAATTGCATTCTGATGTATTCACAAAGTACATGTTTAAATTACATGAGTGCCGAACAACCCACTTGGATCATGGCCTCCTTGTGCTAAGTGCTGTAGAAAAACATAGTAAGAGATTGTAAATTCATTTTATAGAAAATCTATCGAGTTACCTTTACTTTTATGAAGGGGAGCCTTCTCTTTAACTGCTTCTCCCTAAAATGCTTGTTAGGGTGCTTGTTAGGGTGTCTGATGTGGGCACTGCAAAGTTAATGTCTCTAGTAAAGAGAGCCTAACTAATCTCATATCAAATTCCCTCCTCTCTTCTCTCAATTCACCTCACTGCATGGTTCATAAGCATTTGCATTATCATCTACTGCCTCTTTGTTCCTGTCTCCAAGTGTGCATATTTTAAAAATGTCTATTAATGTGCACACTGCATTCAGTGCTGCATATGCTTGGGGAAAGTGCACTCGGAAATGTGCTTTGGATAGCTATTGTGCTTGGATAATTTCTTTAACCCCCCGCCCCCCCCAAAGCCAGCCAAGGAGGAAACATGCACCTAATCAGTGAGGTGGCTACTGTCATTTTGTTTGTATGTTATGTTTCTCTTTCCCCTGCTGGAAGAGATAATAAGCTTCAGGCTTCTTGGATGCCATTGGTCTATCCAGCAGCCCTACCCCACTGCCTGGCAGCCTTGTTGGAATGTTTGTCTGGGGGTTGCCCTGCAGTTTCTGCTCCTAGCCATCAGGTGCTGCTCTTGCAGAGGAATTTCAGACATTCATATTGTCTCTCACTCTCTGCTTCCACCTGCTCCTTTCAAACTGGCAAGAAGTGCTGAGGAGGAGGGGGTGGTTGCTGCAGTTGGGTGGTTTGGTGTCTCCCTCCACCGAGGGAGGCAAGGAGCCAAGAAGGAGGGAACAGAGACTGGGCGACAGGATGGGTGAGGTGGCAGGGGCGGGAGGGGGAGGCTGCTCTGGACTCTCCAGTCCTCTTTTTTTTTTTTTTTTTTTCCCTTCTCCCCACAGGTCTCACCGGCCTGCTCTGCCATTACCCTAACCTCCTCCACCCCCACAAACATCCCTGCTTCTAAGAGACGAAGAGGCTAGGCTTCTTACTCCCACCCCTCTTCCATTGCAATTAAATGGGGGTGGGGGATAGGGAATGCCACATGCAAAGGTGTGGGGAGTCTGGCAGCGTTGTTGAGAATGCATGTTCTTTGGGGCGGGGCAGTGTTTGGAGAGTGTTAGCACATTTTGGTTGCTACTGCAACATAAAACAATATTTAGAATGTAATTACTCGTCCATCCTGTGTAAAGCAGCCTCCAAATTCGAGGCGCTGAGGTGACCAGAATTCGCATTTGGTTTTAGGCTACATTAAAGGCTGCATCAGGATGGGGTTACAGTTTGATGGAGGTGTCCTTTTGAGAGCTATCACAGGAGTAAGGCCCTACCAAATTCATGGCTGTGAAAAACATGTTGTGGACCGTGAAATTGGATCTCCCCCATAAAAGCTAGCTATTTGTAAGGGAGGGGAGGGCTGGGGGTACACCAGCAGGGGGCTCTGCTATGCACTGGGCTCAAGTTGCTAGTCCCAGCTGGTCTGGGGAGGGATGGGACTTCCTCTTCCCCTGCAGAGCTGCTCTTGGTGGTGGAGATCAGACCCATCTCCAGGAATCTCCCCTGGGTGCAGGAGGCTCTGCAGCTGCTGCCTTCAGAGCAGAAATGAGGCTGGCAATCCCATGACAACCCCCTTTTGGGGTCAGGACCCCCACAGTGACAATATTGTGAAATTTCTAGATGTAAACATCTCAAAACATGAAATTGACTATTTTAAAAATCCTATGGCTGAAATTGACCAAAATTGACTGAATTTGGTAGGGTCCTACTCATGAGACTTTACCATCTTGAGCCAAAGTAGCTCAAAAAGAGCTGTTCTCTTGTGCGGATTGAGGATTTTGGATCTTATCAGAACCAAAATCTTGGGAGTGAGTTTGGATCCAGGTATATGGATTCAAACACTTCTCTTGCTTAACCCTCACTCCCAATCTCTTCTGAAATTGAAAGTCATTTAGAGAATGTTTCTGATATCTGGTCCATCTTTACCTTTTACTTTTAAAAATCCAAGTTCCTTTATCAGAACAGTAAAAAATGTGTTTGAGCCACAACTCCTTAAAGCTCTCTCTCTTCACTGGACAGTTTAAACCACGTTTGCATTCCCCCCCCTTACCCCCCTCCCCCTTCCTTCATCCACTTCCCCTTTCAAATAACCTCCTGAGCAGAGATCTTATCTGAGGTTTGCTTTGCACATTTGTTTTGTCCTGGAACTGTTGAGAGAAGTGTTTAATACCCCTGAAGATAATGTGTGAGTTGGGGGGGGGGGGCCTTAGGGGTAGGAGAAGTGTATTACAGCTTGCTAACTCTGTTGGGGGTCCTAGACAAAATAAGAAACTTATCAGCAAATGAAGAACAAAGCCTGTCAATATGATAGTATGTTTAGGTTTCCATATTTTTAAAATCTTCTCCTAGCAGCAAATTACCAAAGTATTTTATGTGTATTAAGCAGCCACATACTTTCTTCTTTTTAAGCTTAATAAAGTTAGCAAGGTGATAACTCTTAAGCATTTATTTTGGTCAGTGCAGCTCTTTCTGGTAAGCTTTTTATATCTTTCTCCCGATTTTTTTTTTTTTTTTGGCTTAGATTTAACTACGTGCATTTGAATCCATACATTTTGACGGTTTCAAAATATTGGCTGCATGGTACTCCATATGGCCTCAGTAAAACATTAAACACATAATCTTACAAAGATATCCCTTCTGTATACATATCTCCTTTTTGTCTTCCTCCCCTCTCCCCCCTCCAGTGAGGCAAAGGCGGTCCCAAGCCACCTGTTAGCATTACATCATTGACTCCCAAGAACACAGTTGTACCAAAGGTCTTAAACAAAGTAGTTCTTCTAGTATTGTTTGCACTCAAAGAGCTAATGTCATGCCAACTGATGTCATTGTATGTCTTTGTGTAATTGCTATGGAAACCAGGCAGGTGGGGAGCCTGGAGCTGATGTCATCGTGGAATGAGGTGTAGAAAGAATTTTAAAAACGATTCTGCTTTTCATCTAGTGTTTTGTGGTGCCACCCACTTGAAAAGAAAATGCTGCTTTAAAATCCCACAGTATAATAGGATACACAGGGGAAGTGTAACTTAAACTGGTTTTCCCCTGGTCCACTTCCTCACAGTTATTAATGTCCTAAAAATAATAAATGTTGTTGCATATTTGCAGCTACTCTAGGCAGAAAAAGTGGGGCTGCTGTTTGCCACATGTTAAGTGAGCTCCTCGACTGTGATCATTTTTATGAGGAATACAATCTTTTAAAAAAACAAAACTTCGCTACTCTATTGCCTGGTATGAAGTATTAATGGATTATGTTTCCCTCCATTTGTTGACATTTTTCCTCATGAAAATGTTATGCTGTGCCGGGCTATCTCTGCTGCACAGATCAGTGAAGAACTTGAACAGATAAAGTTAAGACTTGTATATTCTAGTTCAAATGTTTAACCCTCCCACCCTACAATTTAAAGCAAAGTGATTCAACTTGTTGTACAGCTTTGTTCAGATAACTACTTTCTCTCACCCCACAAAATTAGAAGCCCCAGCCATATGGGGTGCAACTGTGTACTGATGTGTTGCATGGAAACACGTTTGACTATTAACTTCTTCCCTGATATATCTTGTCTATACTAAAAGATAAAAATAAGTCATGTTTGGGATGTATTGCAGCAGCTGTTACCAATGGTACAGCTGCAATGGTGGTAGCAAAAACATAAGCAATGGCGTTGATGGGGGTCAGGCACTTTTACCACTGTGTGCTGAAAACCTGCTCTGAGGAAGCAAACCCTCAGGCATAGTGCAGAGTTGAAGAAATGTACGTATGTGAGTAGTTCTCTCATGTGAGCGGTAGATTCCTCATAAATCTCCAGCTGAAATCTCTGCCCTTACTCTCTCTCTCTCAGGTGGACTCAGCAGTTTTAAACAGAACCACGAAAACCTCTGTGATAACTCCCTCCAACTTCAGGAGTGCCCAGAAGGCGGAGGAGGTGCATCTGCGGTGCCGGCCACACTACCTCAGTCCATCCCCACCACTCCGGACATAGAGAATGCTGAGCTGACCCCCATCTTGCCGTTTCTCTTCCTTGGAAATGAGCATGATGCTCAGGACTTGGAGAAGATGCAGAGGATGAACGTAGGATACATAATCAACGTGACCACCCACCTCCCCCTCTACCATTATGAGAGAGGCTTGTTCAACTACAAGCGGCTCCCTGCCACTGACAGCAACAAGCAGAATCTGAGGCAGTACTTCGAAGAGGCTTTTGAATTCATTGGTAACTATCCTTGCCTGGCAATTAGTCTTGTTATAACCCTTGATACCTGTCTGAAAACCTTGAATGAACTTAGTGCTACTCTGACAGCTCAGAAAGCTTGTTAAGACCGGATTTGTTTTTGTGAGAAATGCAGAGACCATTGACTTGAGAATTGTGGCACCTCTTATTAAAGTCAGACTTCAAGTCCCCTTTATACATACACAGTGGCAATACTGCCAAACCCCAAGTGCTCAAAATTAATGAGCCGTGCCTCCAAAAATCAGGAGACTTTATTTTAAAAAATAAAGGTCTTTAGCGTGGTCACATTTTCCAGCTTTTCTCAATAACCAGGAGGGCTAAAGGCTTACCCCCTTTTAAAAACCTGAGAGTCTTTCTAATCCTGTAACTCCAGGAGCAGAGGCATTAAACATATCAAGACTTGTGATGATGCAGACTTAAAAGGTGGCAACATTGCAGTGCTGGTGTAAGCTTTCCAAATATACTGTCGTGCCAACCTGACTCAGTGCTGACTGGGAGGGTAGACAGAGTAGCTCCATTTTCTCTCTACTTAGTGCCCTGTCCCCTCCACTTAAAAATGATTGAAGATACTACACTTTGCAGTAGTGTTTTGGAGCCCTGCAATGATAAGTTTGTTCGTTTGAGGCCCATACGCGTTAGGAATGAATGGTATTTTTAAGCAGTTAATCACTTTAACCTAACCATAGGTACAATCTTGAAGTCGTCTGTTCAAACTAATTCACTAAGGTTTTTCTTCTATTATTTCTATTGCTGCCTAAACCATGAAAAATTAATACTCTTTTATACAGTCTTCATTCAAAGCATGCTTGCTAGGTGTAATCACTTAGGATGACCAGTCCATATTTTTTGTTTTAAAGGCAAATATTTACCACTTTTCTGCTCCGTCCCATTAAAAATCTTGCTCCTGGTCTGTTGTGTCTCCGTGATAAAAAGATGTCCCTTTCCTTTCCCTTTTTCCCTTCTTAAAAAAAGTCTCTGTCCTCAACCTCCCTATCATGGCAGACTTGCTCCAAGTGCTTTACCAATGCTCATTCAGCTTCACAGCACTTTTGTAGCCTGTGGGTAGAGGTTACAGCCCAAGTGCTGCTTTCAGGAAGGGTAAATCTGCCCATGCTGCTGTGGGTGTGCTGCTTAGCTCAGGTAGACAGAGACTTGCTAGCTCTTCTTGAGTTAGCATGCTAGAAATAACAGTGTTGCTAGCTGCTTGAGTATGTACCCAGAGGGTCTGGGCAGGTTTTTACTCCCAGCAGATAGCCCAGGCTACCACAGGCGACATTCCTATTTATACTGTACTAGCTTGAGTAGAGCTAGGTCATGTCCGTCTAATGGAGCTGAGAAGCATGCTCCCAACTGCAATGTAAATGCACCCTAAGGCCAGTAAATATACCCAAAGGCCCATCCATTTTGTGGTCAGGAAACAGGCTCAATCCCTTCAAGGCTGATAATCTTCCAGTCCCCACCCACAATTCCTTCACATGTGCCTAGGACAGCCCAATTCACCTGCAATTCACTGGTAAAGAATCCTAGAATGACTCTGCTTACTGTAGCACAAAGAGCCATGGGATATGCCTGCAGAAGCCCAGGTGTGACACAGGAGGGAGCGTAGCACCAGTGAGCATACAGTGACTGCGGTAGGGCTTTTCAGTGCGGATGCTTGCACCTGGGCTAGGCTAATCCACATGCCAGTCACCTGGGCTCAATATGCAGTGAATGAAGACATATCCTTTAGGAGCATGCAGCAGCATTGTGTTATAGTTGACGTTCCCAGTCCCACCGTTGGATCTGCTAGCTCACCCCCCTCTGCTTGTGAGTTTCAGAAGAGATGAATATCCATAGCTTCAATTGACTTGAATTGGAGTTGGGCACTCAGCACCTCTGACATCCAGGTCCCTGTTGCCTCCATTAGGACTGTGCTAGGGTTGGAACTAGTGGATCCAATTTCAGGATTGGGGTCTAATGCAGGAAACTAAGGGCTTGTCTGCATGGCCCTACAGTGCAGACTATAGGCATGTGTGTTGCATTGTAATGGTCCTGTGTAGACCCTGCTCGTGCGAACTAAAAGGTACCTAGTTTGAGTTAACGTACTGTAGAGTCCTGTTTGAAACGGGTCTACGTTAACACAAACTAGGTACCTTTTAGTTCTCACGAGCAGGGTCTACACGGGACCGTTACAACGCAACACTGTAGTGCAGGCTGCAACTCGTACCCTGTAGTGTGTGCTGCGGGGCCATGTAGACAAGCCCTTAGAATAGCACATTCTACTGAAACTATCTAATGTTGCTTTTCTTCATGGCAGTGCTAAGAGTAGTGTCAGCTTGGAGAGTGTGTGTGGAGAATGTCTCAGACTCTCTGCCCAGTCTAGCTGTATTTTTTTTTTAATTGTGTCAATGCACCAGAGTCTCATAGAACTAGAAGGGAACTTGAGAGGTCATCTAGTCCAGTTCCCTGCACTCAGGGTAGGGCTAAGTATTATCTAGACCATCCCTGACAGGTGTTTGGAGATTTTTAAGAGCAGGTTAGACAATGATGGAGATTCCACAACCTCCCTGGGCAATTTATTCCAGTGCTTAACCACCCTGACAGGAAGTTTTTCCTAATGTCCAACCTAAACCTCCCTTGCTTCAATTTAAGGCCATTGCTTCTTGTCCTATCCTCAGAGGTTAAAGTAATGGTTACGTCATTGTGACTATTCATATAAATAAGCAGACAGAAGGTAATTATAACTGTGTTGGAATTCAGCTGGGAGACCCTAAGGTTAACATCTTGGCTCTTATTAAAAGTTTCACGAGATCTCTCACTAGAAGTGCTCAGGATTGCTGTTCTACCACATTTCACTGGTTTATTTGCCAAATGCTTCCTACAGTTGCTGCCCCACAGCCAGCTCCACCGGGGAAGCAGTAGTGTTGTGGTTTGAGGATATTGAAGTATAGCCATCTACTTGCCTGCACAGCAATAATCTGTAATTGGTCATATGTAACCAATTACGCTCCTGTATGCTCCAGTTTGTACTAAATTAGTTTCACTAAACCTGGATTACAGCAGGAGTGGAAAAGTTAAAATGGCCTCTCTGGAGAAGGTGAGGAGGTGAACACAAGGCAGGGAGGAAGTCTTCTTTTATATTGAGTAAAAAAGAGAAGCTGGGTCATGAACTCAGGCAAACCCTAAACTTCTAATTCATGAGAACAGGAAGATGCAGTCAGGCCTGGCTTACATTAAAACATTACTAAATTTTGCAACCATTCTTGAGAAGAAAAGGTTCTCTATTCAGTATTCATAAGAACTGCAGGATTAGATCCCATTGAAACCATTCATAAATAATGCATGGTCTACTACCTGATCCGAGTGCAGAGGAAACTACAAGAAGGCCTCTCACAGGCCAGGCTAGAAAATATGTGTTTCCTAAATCGGTTTTACTTTCCTTTTTAATAGCTGCAGCTTGAGGGCCTGCTTGTGTGTTTAATAAACAGCTATATCTTATCAGTTGGCTACATTTGCTGTTAAGTAACCTGTCAAAGCTTTTTTTCTTTTTCTTGCCTTGGGGGAAATTTAAATTGCATTTGAAAAGATCTGGAAACATATGCATCTGATGAAGTGAGCTGTAGCTCACGAAAGCTTATGCTCTAATAAATTGGTTAGTCTCTAAGGTGCCACAAGTACTCCTTTTCTTTTTGCGAATACAGACTAACACGGCTGTTACTCTGAAACCTATCATAAACTGTGTGTTTTTTTAAAATAAATCAATCCATCTGGGGTTTTGAAGACTGAAGTCATAGAATGTGAAGGCAGAATCTTGCTGGAAAGAGACACCGAAAGTTCATGCAGTTACAAAACTCCAGCTTTTACTTCCTCAAATGCTAACTGGCAAAAATATCCTGGAGGAACTTAGCCAAATTTATACTGTCAGAATAGACCTGTTCTTGATCTAATGTGTTCCTTTATCCACACTTGTTAGCTGTTGTTTCCTTTTGCTCTGACCCATGTGAAGAGCATGGAACATGGTTTGTGGATTTTTGTGCAAAATACAACC
Organism: Lepidochelys kempii; assembly: GCF_965140285.1. Lineage (NCBI taxonomy): Eukaryota > Metazoa > Chordata > Testudines > Cheloniidae > Lepidochelys > Lepidochelys kempii. Next base: position 161,816,123 of record NC_136382.1, read on the forward strand.
TGCCTAGAGTTAGGAGCATCCTTTAAGGTTCCCTTGCTTTTGCTTTAGGGATCTGTCATTCTAAAAATGTTCATGGGTTGGAGGTGGGGGGGGGGGAACGATTGGTGTTGTAATTTATTTTTCCAGATACTGCTGAGGTACAATTCCTGGAGATACCCTTTTCCCCAAACCCTGCCCACGTTGTTGGTGAGCTTTTATCAAGGGACACAAGTTAATGCTTAGAGTTGTGCTCAGATTGGGTATAGGATTTGTCATAACCACCTTTCTTCACACTGCTAAAGGTGATTAAAACTGGGCTGGGAGCAGAGGGGAAGTTGGAGCATACCACTCTTTCCTCTTTTCATATACAGGAAGGAAGTGGGAGTCAGAATTTCTGGGTTCTTTTCCCAACTCTGCCAGACTTGCTGAGTGCCCAGGGCACATTATTTAACTTCTCTACAGCTTTCTCTTTTCCAATATGGGTATAATACTTGCTGCTTTTGCAAAGACATTGTGAAAGAATGTCAGGCTAAAGTTCATCCAAAGTGCGGATCAGTGGAAATCATTCCAAGAGTAGAATGTTTCCAAGTATCTTACAATGAGTAGTGACTGAGCTTTATAACACCCTTATGGGAGGTGGTATTAACCTCTGGACTGAATTTCCTCCCCATTTAAATGGGGATAAATCACATGCCCAAAATTATTGTAGAATATTTATGCTTGAAAGGGAGTAGAACTCAACTCTCCTGCTTCCTAGTCCTGTGCCTTGACAAAAGATCACGCTATTCCTAAACAAGTATTCCCCTGCAGTGCTTGCAACACAACCATTGCAATATTGTGCTCATGTAAGAGCAATTGAGATGAGATAAATGGATTTAACTAAATCTGAAACTGGCTACTTTCTGTACTTTCTGCTGCATTTTGGCTCAAGTAAAGGATTTTTTTTTAACAGTCCAATTGATTTTCCACTTTTTTTTTTAATTATCTTGCTGTGTTTGTAACCTAAGTGAGGGGGTTTTCACTGACAGTTTCCTTCCAATTAATTGGAAATTGCATTGAGATTATCTGATTTTAATTTAAAAACAAAATCCCGCCCTGCCCTTCTTTCCAGCAACAAGTGTTACCTCTGTCTTTTGTTTCTGTTTCCAGAGGAAGCTCACCAGTGTGGAAAAGGCCTCCTTATTCACTGTCAAGCCGGTGTGTCGCGCTCTGCCACCATCGTCATCGCTTACTTAATGAAGCACACGCGGATGACCATGACGGATGCCTATAAATTTGTCAAAGGCAAACGACCCATCATTTCTCCTAATCTTAACTTTATGGGGCAGTTACTGGAGTTTGAAGAAGATCTAAATAAAGGTGTTACCCCACGAATTCTCACACCAAAGCTGATTGGGGTGGAGACTGTTGTGTGACAGTGAAGCTAAGAGGTGCCATAAAATAAAGGGATTATCGTATTCTTCACTTGATATGGGGGGGAGGGGAAGGGTTGTGCTTTTTTTTTTTTCCTCTCAAACTTGGTGACAAAAAACCTTTTTTTTGGTGAGGAAAGCTTTTTAAAACAAATCCAAGAACTTCACTACGTTTGATGAAATGCCACTGAGATTCCCTTCCTAGAAACTGACAAAGCAGGGAGGCTTCCAAACAAAATACGTAATTTTTAAAAGCAACACAACAGGGGGAAAAAACCCTGTGCTTCTTTGTTTATTTTATTATTATTATTTTTAGCCACTTGTAGAGTTTATGGCTAAGTAGTCTGTGCAGGTTCATAGACCGAAGAAAACGATGTTTAAAACAACATGCAAACAGCCAAAACAAAGCAGAAAAGATTCTTTCTGAAGCATATGGGCCTTGATTCTGCAAAGGCTTTGCTAAAGATAAAGCAAAATGCTCACTGGTGCAAAGGAAATCCGAGCAGCTTAGAACTTTTCACACTCCTGATAGAAACGAAAGAAAAAAACAACAACATTTATTTGGTGTGTTTCATGTTCTGGTTCTATTTTTCTATTTTTGGGTGTAAAGAGGTTTTAACAGCAAGGGACTTTGACCATTCTATGCCATATGCCTTCACTGGCTTCTTGTGCAATAATAATAATAATTTGGGGGTTTATTTTGAGTGTGCAAACTGATTACAGCTGACTGCCCAATAATAATAATACAAAAATAATTTTTAAAGTGTGACAGCAGCCAGCTTGATTTAGAAGGAATAAACAAAAGCAATTATATTTTCCTTTTTATTCGTTTCCTTTGATTCTGGTTACAGTGCCATAAACCTTGTTACATATGTATATCAGAATGTAAAAAATCAAGAACAAGCAAAGTTTATTTAAGATATTTTTCGCACAAAATATTGGTGTGTTTCTGTCTATGTAAAAAAAAATTTGATTATAAAAATGAAAAATTCTTTTGGAAAGCGTGTGTCTTTTATTTCTTTAGTAATTACATATTTAATTTGCTTTATATGGGCTGGGCTTTTCTTTTTTTTCTTTCTCAGCATAGAACTGCATTTGATGAAACAGGTAAACCCTATCTTCCCCCTTTTATTCCCTTCCCTCCCACACACACACTTTTTAAAAAAAAAAAAAAAAGAAGAAGAAGAATTCATCAAATTGCTGGGCAGGCTAGATGAACTAGTTCAATCAGTGAGGGCTTTTTGTGGAGGAGCTGTTGTCTCTGCAGTCTGGTAGCAAAGCACTCATTTGGGAAACTGCAGAATCAAGTCTTCCCACTAATTTCTTCCCTCCCCACCCCCCCCCGTGTTTAGTTTTATTATCATCTATGTTATGCCCTTCTGTACCTTGTACTGTCCTCGGTTAAGAGAGAATGGGATCTAATTTCACAATTTAAAATCCATGTTGGGTTTACTTCCCACTTCGCTGCATTTATTCCCCACACTCCCACCGGTCCTCTCATTTTGGGGCCACGTCACAGTGTAAAAGTGTGGTGTGTATTGCAGGTTCAGTGTTTAGCACTGATTTCTTTCAACAGACAGGTTAACCCTTTTTAAAAAGTCGGGGTGTGGGGTTTTTTTCTCCCCCGTCCCCCCAGTGTAACCTGGTCTCCTTGTGGACTGTTGCCAATCCAAAGTGTATTTGTATTAATGTGAAATGATTAGAAAAACTGTCTGACTTTTTTTTTGGGTGAAAATTGAAATATCCCAGGAAGTCTGATAGCAGTGATGGTGCCTTGTGAATCAAAATCTACACGGACTGAACTAAATTAAAACAGGGCATGTCAGCAAAATTTATGTATAAACACATTACACATGTATATTTTTGTGGACTTTTTGCTTAAAAAAATGTTACTATACAAATATTTTCTTGAAACTTATCCCTTTATTAAATTATTTTTCTACTAGAATTGATTTTTTTTTCCTTTCGCTAAACACTGTTAGTCTTCTTTCCACTTCATCCTTAATGAATGTTTTCGTGTGCAGTGAAACCCATCAGCAGTGACCGCTCCTGGGACCACCAAAATGTAGTTGTTTAACAGAGAGCACTCCACTGAAAGTGAAACTGTGCATTTGCATTTGGGTGCTATTGAGGAAAGGAGATTCACTTTCAATGATGCGTTTTTTGGTTTTTGTTTTTTTATGGATGCATTTTTGAGCCCACAGTGAATCTCTGGTGCAAACAACTGCTGTCGTACTACACATTTGCAGTCACAAATCAGTTGGTGTTAAAATCTGCTTGTGCCTGCAGTTCACCCTGAGCCAGAAAATTTGAGACGTCTTGCAAAATCACAGGAGAGTTGAAAGCCAGCTCAAAATCAGCCCATGTAACAGGTGAGTGAACAGCCGAATAGATTATTCAACACATTCAGTATGTGAACATACTATACACGGTGGCCTGTATGTGTTATGGCTAATATAGTTACTCATCCTTCCCTACCTGTATGGGTAAGATTCAAAATTGCTATTTACTTCCACTGTAGCTTTCTGGCTCTGAATACTGAATAACTTAATTCAAATCTGTACAAGTAAGACCAGGGTCAGCTTGTTTGGTATAACCTTCCTCAACTTTCTATCAAGTTTCATGCTAACCAATCTCTGCTGTTTTAGACAAGATTCAAATTTATATCATGTGTGCGCTTTTCAAAAAGCCATTTAAAAAAATAAATAAATCCCTCTGCAGCCCAGAATGTTGTGTTTAGTAGAATAAATGCATTATTTTACAATGTATATTTCAGATTTTTCTGGGGATAGCTGATTGATTTTCCCCTGCCATTGTTGCACCCAGAGATGTTTAGTTTGGGCCTGGCTTGCATTTTGCTGTATGCTCTTAGTGACTGTTGCAGAAAGGAACTTTAAATGTTTTCAGCGCTGCAATTTTTGTGGTAGAAAGCTCAGTAATGACTAGAAGGTTAAAACTTGCCTGACTTTCATGAACATCTCCACTTGGAGACGTAAGATAGGAACTGCACTAGGTCGCAAGTGAACAGAGTTTGGTGGTCTCTGCTTGGTCCTGGGTAACTGATGTCATCCAAGTCAAACTGTTCTCTGTCCCAGTATGTTCTTTCTCTGTGTAGCAGCTTGTCAACAGTGACTACCATGGGTTACTACACGCACAGATGTCTTTGGAGGCTTGGAGGGGGGAAATTGGGAGAGGAGGGCATTAAGAGTAAATACAGTGGGAAAAGGCAACTCGAGCCCTACAGTGGGTGGAATCTTGAAGGACCAACACTGGTTCACTTGGTTGGAATCTTTTGACACTAGAGAGCATCCCCTGTGCAACTGTCTGGAAGGGAGAATAAGGAGGTCGGTCTTGGATTCCTTATTTGTTTGTATTGCTGTAGTGTCTGGGGTCCCCACCTAGCCTCCCCTACCCCCAACACACTTACTACATGCCACTGTCCTAGGTGCTGTCCCTACACCTAGTAAGAAGAAAAGGAGTACTTGTGGCACCTTAGAGACTAACCAATTTATTTGAGCATAAGCTTTCGTGAGCCTGAAGCTGTAGCTCACGAAAGCTTATGCTCAAATAAATTAGTTAGTCTCTAAGGTGCCACAAGTACTCCTTTTTCTTTTTGCGAATACAGACTAACAAGGCTGCTACTCTGAAACCTACACCTAGTAAGAGAATTCCTGACCTGATAAGTTTGCAACCTTAACTGGGAAGAAGGACATGAGATCAGGGGATACTAGGGCCCAGATTTTCAAAGCTGCTTCAGCATGCTTCTGAAAATCCCACTGGACACCTATCTGAATCTTAGGTGTCTAAATACCTGTGAAAATCTGGCCTTAAGGGACTTGTTTGAGGTCATACAGGAAGATCACAGCAGAGCTGGGAATTAAACACTGATCTCCTGTGTTCTAGTCCAATGTCTGAACGATAAGACTGACCATCCTTCTGTCCTGCTCCTATTTGTAGTTAAAAGAAAGAGGCACATGTAATAGTCTATGGTGCAAATCCCCAGAAAACTTAAACTCTTCAGCCATGTAAAAGACATTCAGTTAGCGTTTTGTGTGTTTTGAATGAAACAAAAAATCCCCTCCCCAGTCCTATTTTAGTTTCATATTTTGTATCCAAGGTGTGCTAAACTAATTAGCAGCTGGCAAAATGGTTCTCATCTGCTCAGTTACTTGAACTCCTAAGCAAATGTCTAATAACTTGTTTCTATTTTCTCTTTCTGCTTGAGGCGTCAGTTAGATCTTTAGTGTTTCGTGTTCCCGAGTGCACTCCTCTCAAGACCTGTATAGTGGAAATGGGACCTTCAAACTTTCTCTTCTTTTGACATATCAAGTTTTTAGCACTAAACGCCATTTCAAATTGCGAACTTTTCTTTTAAAAAATGAAGTCCAGTGAGACCTATTTAAATGCAGAGTATTAGTTTTAATTAGTGGATGACAAATGTGCTGGATAACTGTAGTATAATTTAAAGAACTAGATATAAATATCTGCTCATGCTGAGATGACTTAACTAATTTCAGTAGTGATCTATCCCACATTTAAACTTGGACTTTCCACGGTGAAAGACAGATGTTATCCTATAGCACTAATTAGTCCACACGTCGCTTTTTTGGCCACACCAGAAATAAAGCTAAATCTTCTGTAAATCTAGTAGATGGTTTTCAGTGGGTCTCTGACATGGCAGTGAGTGCTCACATGGCTTGTAAAAAGGAGAATTATGGTTAAAGGTTTCCTTCATATTAAAGTGACAGATACAGGCTAGAAATACTTCAGCATGAAACAGCTGCAGGAAGTGTGGTGAAGAAGACCCCTAGTGCATGACTCAAAGGTTGTTGTGCCTACAACCAGATAGACACAGGAGGGTACTGTCAAAAATACTCTCGGGTAATCCGGTCAAGCTAAGACATTTGTGGGGAGGAAGAGGGTGGGTATCAAAGAAGCACCCTGTAAATGATTTGGAGTAAGTCTTACCACCTTTTGCATGATTTGCTACAAATATAAGGAAATATTCCTGGTAATTCAAGAAAAGGACTCCAGAGTCATGAGAAGTAAAAACATCCTTTTTCTTGATTATTGATCTAAGGAAGGAATCCAAGAAAGCGAGCATGAGGTAGCCATTAGCTGTTTAACAGGTAGCTTCCTTCCTGTGAGATGCCTGTCTGTGGTGCAGTTGCTGCTAACGGCGGTGTGGTTTCCACTACTTTAGGCATCCAGGGGGAAGTCGCTGATAAACAAGTTTCAAGTGTTGTGTGCACAGCATGATACCAGTAGGTAATAATCAGAGCCCTTTCCCTTCACTGCTGAACATACTTTGCAGTACAATGCTGGCACTGATGGGAAATGGGTTCTTAACCAAGCTGCGTGGGCTGCCTCTAATGGTGGTCTGATGCTCATGTTGACTCATAAAGTTTGTCCCCACTGGGTGTAATTTTGTTTTTTCAGCTAGATCAGCCACTTTTTTTTCCCTCCCTGTTTTGCCCCAACCCTCCCTAAACTGGAAAAAAACAAATGTATTGAACTTGATTTTCAATCTTTCCCCTTCCCCCTCCCCCCTTTATGTTCTGCAGGGAAATTCTTAGCAAGTCCTGCATGATATTCAAGTACAGGTAGGAGCACATTGTTCAGCTTTGGAAGCACTGTCACTGGCAAATGTCCAGAGAGGGCAGAGCCAGACTCCCTGACTGACAGGGTTGGTGCTGTCTTTTAGTTATAACTGAAGCAGGGAACATTAGTCTTATCCTCCCAGTGTATTCAAAGCAATCGATGGGCTAGCTCAGATGTCTTTCTATTATCATGCTATCTAGGGTGGGGATGCTTGTGAGATGTCAGAAAAGTAGTGTCAGGGCTTGAATGAGAGACTTCCAAGGAAAAAGCAGGGTGCTGTCAGAGGTCACATTGGTGACTCAGCAATTGACATTGTTCTCTCAGTCTTTGCAGAACCAATTCCGCTGCCTGATAGATTGCACTGAGCTGCTTGAGATACAGTGGTTTGCATGAGTAATAAACTGGGCTTCTACGTTTGGTCTTTAAAGATGCCATGATATTTTCAGCAAGAGCTGGAGTGTTCTCTCCAAGTCATGGCTAAATTCTAATTTGGATAATTGGAATCTGCTCTGCTAACTCCTCCCCCCGGCAGACTTAACTTTAGGAGAACAGAAAGAATATCACCTAAATTATTGTTTTATGTTTTTATGATGCATGTATGATTAAATAGTTGCTTTATTCTGCCCAAGCATTGGATGCATTTCATTGCTGGGAGAAATTAATCCTGTTTTAAATATGTTTAGGGACAAAAGTTTCTATATATAATGTAAGATACTGATGTGGGGAAGAGATTAAGAGATCATGAATTTATTAAGTCCTATTTGCAATGGATGAAATACTCCTTTCTGAAAAGACTATCTGCTACTCAGGAATTCAATGTGGAATTAAACTAATGCAAAATGTAAGTAGTGAATTTAAATAAACAACACCCCTTTTTAGGGGGGTTTACAGTAATAACTGTTTCTAGGACAGGCAGAGGTTTCCTTAAAATACAAGAACTTTTGAATAGGGATCTTTTCAGGTTGCAAATGTATTTGGAAAGAAGTTTAAAATACAGTCAGTGTAGTTGGAAAAAATGCTTGAATGAAAAGCAATTGTGCTAAGTTCTCAACCGGACAGCTGTTTGTTTGGTGTTCTCCAAGGTAGCTCTGAAAGCTTGAAGTTGCACTTAGTCATCTAATATCCCTGTTCAAGAATTAGAATAGGCTATTGTATCCTGTGTCTGTCCCACCTCATTTCTCTCCCAACTGGGAGATCTCCCACTCTTGGAGATCAAATTGTTCACCCTCTTGTTTTTCTAGCCTTTAGTTTCTGGTGGTGGATGATGAGGTGGGGTTGAATAGCATGACTGGATTTCCTAGTTTTTGCTCCCAGTCATCCCAACTCTTCTGTCTTTTACGCAGTAGAATTCTTTTGCTACCTGGAGCTCCAATCACAATGGCCAGAGCAGCCCATGGGAATCATGCTGCTCTAACTCAAGTTTAATTGATAAGCCTGTGAGAGTGTGACCTATAAACCCCTTTGGGCTTCACTTTTGTGATTTAGTCCTTTCCCCACCACTTGACATTGTTTGACATGGGAAATTACACACACTAGGTATCCTACAGCAGTCGATTAGGGTCAAATTCTCAAGTGGAATACCAAACACAACACATCACCTGAAAGATTGAAATGGCAGGGCTTAATATACCATGAAAAAAAAGAGTACTTGTGGCAGCTTAGAGACTAACAAATTTATTTGAGCATTTTAGTCTCTAAGGTGCCACAAGTACTCCTTTTCTTTTTGCAAATACAGACTAACACGGCTGCTACTCTGAAACCTGTTAATATACCATGCTGTCTTACGTAGGCACCTTTATAAAACCCACTAGATTTGCTTTAAGATAGAGCTAGGTTTCTTTAAGAGTAATAATACTTTGCATTTATATGCCAACTTTCATCTAAGTATCTTTAAGTACTTTATAAATAAAACCTCATGTCATCTTTGTAAGGTATATAAGTTGTATTCTCCCCATTTTACAGAGCAGTAAACTGAGTGACTCAGACAATGTCACACCACAAATCAATGGCAGAGTGAGGGAAAGAACCCAGCAGTCCTCACTCCCAGTTCTTTAATCGTTACATTAGACCTCCAGCTTTTTCCTGCAGCTGGTTGCTGACTAATATATTGATGGTCTAATAAAGACCCATAAAGTGAGCCCTTCAGCTTGATGGCCATGGTGAATTAAGGCCTGAATTGCATCCTGCTGCCCTCTATGCAGCTAAAATGCCAGAGCAATTTTCGCTTCAATTAAGTGACAACAAAATCCTGTTAGTACCTCTCACTAATCCCCTTTTTACTGCTGTACAAATGTTACCAAGTAGTCCTTTGCATCTTTAGCTCTAAAACAGGCGCAGCACATATGATGTTGCCACTGGTTTCTCATCCTATATTTAACATAACCTTGATTACACAGAGATCTACAAGTGGGTAGGGTCTGATAAGCAGTTCAAGTTCTCTGCATAGAAATAGCACCAAAATAGTTTGTGTTGTTTCTAATTACAACGGATGAGCAGCCTGGCTTATTAATCCTCCCCTATCAGCAGTACATAACTTGTCTACACCAGAATAGCCCTGATCTCAGCAATCCTGCATTCAGCTTTGGGGTTGTGTTTTTGATGTATTTGGAAAAGGCAAGTTCCTATAGCAGGCCCAAAGGGATTTCCACTCCACTGAGCTGGCTTTATATGGCTGAGACAACACAGAACCCAGAGGTTTGTGTCCCTTCATAAAAATACACCAGTGCAGCAGAGTGCATAATTCTGGTGAACTTTACACTGCATTAGCAAGCAACAGCAGTGTGTGCTCTTTGGCACAGTGTCACAGAACGGGCATGGTAGTGGCTGCAGTAAGGCTAGCTGGCTGTCACGCTGCCTCACCTCTAGGAGTGAGTGAATAGTTCAGTCTCTCTAATCATTCAGTCTTTGGCCAGTCAGGTTGTGGCGATGTGGACATCTGTCCACTAGGAACTAGACTGAGTCCCTCAGTGCTATTTTGTGAAACTATGCAAAATGATAGGGGGGCAAATTCTGAGAAATAATTATTTTGTTGGCTTGAGATGCCCCTGGGAATGGGTGGGGGGCAGTGGGGTGGGGTGGGGTGTGCTGCTCAAAACTTTTGTGAAGTAACAGCTTATATGAAGGGAATAATTTAGTACAGTTAATGGGTGAAACTCTCAACCCTTCCCCCCCACAGTGACTTAGGAACCTAAGTCCTGTTTGTCAAAGAGACTAAGGCCTGGATACACAAAAGGGATGAGGCCTGGATACACAAACGTTCCTGTTTGGGGACCACTGTGATCCACAAAACTCCTGCTGAACCCTGCGGGCACGTAAACTCACTCGGTGCTGAAGGTTTTCTTTTGCAGTCAAAGCTCTTTATGTGCCCAAGTTCCTGCTTCTAAGCAAGTGCGCTGCAGCCTCACTCTAGGCCCCTGGACGCCTGTCTCCTGCCTGAGGAGTGTGACTCATGAACCGGAGGAAGGTAAGCATTGGGCTGCCTAAGTCGTGTGTTGGACCTGATCTGGTAGGTATGCTCAGAGGGCACCTACCACAGCAGGCTCCTCATGCAAGTTCACACAGACGAGCAGGGCAGGACCCCTTAATAACTTTTAGCCCTCAAGTTAGGATACTTACTGGGAGAGACACCCCTCCCTCCCCACTCCCCCACACACACAGACAAGGGGAAGAAGGGATTTGAACAGGGATCTGCCACCTCAGGTGCCTGAGAATATCCCATAGTCTCTCCTGTTGTACTCTGGATAAATAATTAGTCATTTAAGCAGGGGGACTGGGTGAGAGAGAGCAAGCCCACAAGCCTGGGAATGACTCTATTACAGGGTGGGTAGGGCACTCCCCTGAGAGATGGTGGGTACCTGTTCAAATCCCTTCTCTCCCTCAGGCAGATGGGGGACTTGAATTGGGGTCTCCCACATCCTAGGTGAGTGACCTAATCCCAGGGAGAGAAGTTATGAGAGAAGTCTGCTGCCACTACTGGCAGCCCTCCTCGTGGGCTTCTGTTAAAATGGTGTAGGCACCTAATGCAAAGAGAGGGTTTGCAGCTGAGAATCCCCAGGCCTTTCCTTGAATCCCAGACTTAGGCCCCTGCGTCTGAGACAGGGGCAGGGTTCACCAGGCACACCTCTGGCCAGTAACTCCCATTGGCTAGCCTAGGCAGCTTTCTGTCTAGCATGCTGGTTTTTGTGAATCACTGTGTAAGGCTCCTCTCCCCAGGCTCAGTCTCCTAACTCGGGCTTTGTGAATCAGTGATTTTTCTAGGCACCTAAAAGTTAGGCCTTGTGATGCTCACCACCTGACCTTAATCAATAGGACTTCATCAACTAAGTCAGGCCTGTTTTGAAAACATTACCCAATATGATAAGAATCCTTTAGTGCTTAGGGCTTTTTGCACTGAGATCTTGAAGCAATTAAAAAAGTAGAAGATATTAGCCCCCTAGTAAAGATGAGGAAACTGAGGCACAGAGCCCAAATGATGTGCCCCAAGTCCATATAGTGCTATTATAAATTCTCAGAGGATATATAATGTTACTGTATATTCTGAGTTAGTTGAAAGAGGATAGTTAATCAAATATAAGGATAACTCTGGCAGGAAAAGAATAGATAACTGATAACACTATCCTGACTTCTGAATGGCTAAATAAGAGTTTGGATACAATAACATCCATTGACTGTGGCCTGGAGTGGGTTAATTCCTCCTGAGGACTTGGAATATTTTTTCCTTCTCTATTTTCTTCATATTATGTACACTGCTCCTGTTCACCTCAAAATCAGAAGGGTCAGACAGCAAAAGCCATAGCATGGCTTCTATACACCCATAGCACGGCTAAACAGCTGTGCATCCTCAGCCAGCCCCAGCAGTTGTGTGCTCTGGGCCCAATTTATCACAGTCCTTTGCCCCAGCTAGGGTTCCTCCCCTCCCTGGCTTACCCCCAACCCCATTTTGTGAAAAGAGCCACTTTTGTTTAACATAAAAAGATTTAATTCTCTGCCCCTGCAAACATGTAAGTACCCCATCCTGAGCTGAATGCCCTTCACAGGGCTGGCTATGGCTGCAATATCTAGCCCAGATCCTCAATCACATAAATCACTGGAATAAAATATCAGCTTCCTTTTCTTACCATCTTTGTCTTTATGTGATGAAAATCATAAATTTTATACAAGGAAATCCAGGAATCATTACTGCAATGTAGCACTGAAAAGGTCTAGTGTGGGAAAATCCGATTAAGGGACCTCTGGAACCTCATCAAATCGAGACATGAATATTTGTAAAGCGTTTTCCTCTTCTTAGCCACTCGTATGCCACTTCAAGGCTACTGAACACTTTCAGCAGAACTCGAGGCATACGGCCCACTGATTACATTCTACCTACTTAAAATTCCTCTTGCTCTTTCAGTTGGATATGGTATTCTCCTTCACTTCCTATCTTATACAATGATTGTGTTTGGTATGCGTTGTTAAACAGCTGCTATGTTCTACTCCAGAGGTGGTTGAATTGCTTCCTATATATTAGGGCTGTCAAGTGATTTAAAAAATTAATTGCAATTAATTGCACTGTTAAGCAATAATAGAATACCATTTATTTAAATATTTTGGATGTTTTCTACATTTTCAAATATATTGATTTCAATTACAACACAGAATACAAAGTGTACAGTGCTCACTTTATATTTATTTTTTATGACAAGTGTTTTCACTGTAAAAAAAACAAAAGAAATAGTATTTTTCAATTCACCTAATACAAGTACCATAATGCAATCTTTTTATCATGAAAGTTGAACTTACAAATATAGAATTATGTACAAAAATACTGCAATCAAAAATAAAACAATCTAAAATTTTTTAGATCTTGAAAGTCCACTCAGTCCTACTTCTTGTTCAGCCAGTTGCTCAGACAAACAAGTTTTTCTACATTTGCTGCCCACTTCTTGTTTACAGTGTCACCTGAAAGTGAGTTAATCGCATGAGTTAACTGCGATTAATCAACAGCCCTACTACATATACTTTTCATGAAGTACTTTGGCAAGAAAGGTGCTATATAAAGGTAAGATACTATAAAGGCTTTGTGCAACTGGTGTTTAATGGCCATTGGAATTTCTGAGCCTAGTGCCAGAAGTGGCCATCTTGCTGAAAAATGATAGTCAGTGTATCTCTCTTGCCAGTTTGTGGGCTTCAAAGAAGGCCCTCTCACAGAGAGCAACACAAAGTGGAACTGCAACTGAGACTGCCTGCAAACCTGTGCTTGAACAAGAGAGACAGCCTGTGGGGTCTGGATGAGGAACCTGACTGGCATACCTGGGTGACACACACCAGGCCCTCAAGAGCTGGTATGTGGCTGGGCCACATGCACTGAGTCTGGCAGGGACTGTGGAAACACAGAGAAAGCTGGCTGCAGGCCGTCAAGTTAGAGAAGCCAGAGGAGAAACAACCTCCAAGATTGTTCTCTGCAGCAGCAGAAGGCAGCAAATTTGTCTTTTCCTGTCAGAAGGCCTGAGACTGACCAAGCACCAGCGCCTCCACTATGGAGAGACCAAGCCCTAATATTATGCTGCACTCATGAGGACTGAAAGCTAGCTGAGCCTGGTAGGCCTTCCCTGAGCAGAAGCCAGAAGATGAACAGGGTTTGAAGCCACCACAGACTCCATGCAGCCAAAAGCAGGAGCGGTCCGCCTCCCAGCAAAGGATACTGGCTCTTCACATCAAGCTAAAGTGAGGAAACTGAGGACTTTCTCATTATTATAGGTGGGGCTGGTAGTGCTGCCTGCTATTAAGGCTGCCTGACATTTCCCTATTTTCAGTTGCTTATAACTTTGCCTAATTGTAACTATTTGGCAGGACAGCTTGCGTGCTCTAATGATCCCCAGAGTCTGTGTCAGCGAGGGCTTTTTGTTCCTGGTAGGTTCAACCATGCCAGATTGGTCTGTTAGGGAGAAGCCAGACAAAACAGACACCCTGGTCCTCCAGGTTGGGGGTTTGGCACACGGCTAACAACGCTGTCCCGTAAAAAACAAAATCTTATGGAAACAGCGACGGAAAAATCTACCATTACTGTGGGTGATGGCCTTCAGGAGTTAATGACCCGTATGGCTGCCAGAGGTGAAAGCCAAAATGAAGCCACTGGCATGAAGACTGACATGCTCAACACCAAGACAAAAAACAAACTTGGGTTTTGGAATGTACGGACAATGTACGAAGCAGGGAAGCTAGCTCAGGTCACAGCAGAGAGGAGCCGCTACAGCTTACACATCCTGGGTGTCAGCGAGAGCAGATGGACGGGATCAGGAAGATTAACAACAGCCTCAGGAGAAACTTTGCTCTTTTCTGGACGGGGTGATGGACAACACCATGAGTGTGTTACCATCCTTTTGAAGAAGGGAGTGGAGCATTCACTGCTTGAATGGAAATCCATCAGCACCAGACTTATGAGAACCAGACTGAAAGGGAAACAAAATATCATCCTGATTCAGTGTTATGCTCCAACAAATGACAGTGATGAAAAAATAAAGGACAAATTCTACCTTGCACTACAGGCAGAGTTAGAGAAAGTGACCTAACTATCATCATTGGAGACCTGAATGCCAACGTCAGTAACGCAACACAAACAATGACAGAGCAATGGAAATACATGGGTGTGGCACTATGAATGAAAACGGAGAAAGGCTTGTTGATTTCTGTAATATGACTGACCTAGTCATCGACAGAACCCTATTTGAACATTGTGAAATTCACAAGCTGAAATGGTGTTCTCCAAATGGCAGAGATAAGAACTAGATTGACCATATCATGATCAATGGCAAATGGCAACGGTCAATGACAGATGTGAAAGTGAGGAGTGCAGATGTTAGCAGCGACCACCACCTTGTGATAGCCTCCCTGAAGCTAAAATTGAGAAGTGTGGGTCCACCAAACAAGGGACATAGACGTTATGATATTGACAAGCTAAAGTCCCTTGAAATACAGAGAGCCTTCATTCTGCAGTTAAATAACAGGTTTCAAGCACTTGCAGATCTTGATGAAGAGGAGGGGAATGCAGACGAGGAGATCAACAAGAAGTGGGACAAAGTAACAGCAATTTATAAACAGAGCAGTGACGCCTGTCTAGGCTACAGGCAGAAGAGAAGGAAGGAGTGGATTATACCCAGCACATGGAACGCCATAGAAACCAGATGAGCCCTGAAGAAAAGTTTGACACAAAATCCCAGAATCTAAAGGACAAATACTGCTCGTGATATAGCAAGGCAAGGTCAAACGTCTTGTGAGAGTGGACAAATGGCATTATACTGATAACCTGGCAACATAAGCAGAGGATGCAGCTGCTTATGGTGAGCAAGGAATCTACAAAATGACGCCGCTTATCAGTGGTAAACGGCAGGCACCAACAAACACTCTCATCAGGAACAAACAAGGACACCTACTAACACTAAAAAAGAAATGCACTGGACAGAGCATTTCAAAGAATTGCTGAACAGGGAGCCACCTAAAGAGGAAGCAAACATCCAGGAGGCAGAAGAAGATCTTGATATCAACACAGACACCCCAACTAAGGAAGAGATCATTTAAGCCATCAAATCCTTAAAAAAATGGGAAAGCTCCTGGCAAGGATAACTTGAATGCAGAATTGTTGAAGGTAAATCCTAAATTAGC
This sequence comes from Lepidochelys kempii, assembly GCF_965140285.1. Lineage (NCBI taxonomy): Eukaryota > Metazoa > Chordata > Testudines > Cheloniidae > Lepidochelys > Lepidochelys kempii. The sequence goes on from NC_136382.1 coordinate 161,831,755, forward strand.
AGCATCTATCCTGGCCCCTCTATTACATCAGTCCGGAAAAGGGAAAAAGTGTCAATGGGTGGACCAATGGGGTTATAGTAAAGATTCCAAAGAAAGGAACTCTGTGATTTGTAATAACTGGTGTGGTATCCCACTTTTATCTGTGCCAAGCAAAATACTGTGTAAGATCATAGTCCAGCATATATCAGAGACAGTTCATAGCATTCTCAGAAAAGAGCAAGCTGGTTTTCGGAAAGGGCATGGATGCACAGACCAGATCTTCACTCTACAAAACATAATAGAACGGTGCTTAGAATGGCAATGACTACTCTACATAAATTTCATAGACTTTTGAGAAGGCTTTTGATAGCATTCACAGGACCAACCTATGGCGCACTCAGAAGGTATGTGGAATTTCTTTCCTTATAATAGACATCATCAAAAGCTTCTATTTCAACTTTATATGCAGTGTTAATTACAGTGAGCTCAGTTTTGAAGTCAAAACAGGAGTACATCAGGTGTGTGTCATGTCTGCAATCCTCTTCAACATTGCCATTGACCGGGTAATGCAGCGTACAACAGAAGACATGCCAAGAGGCATTAAATGGACACTCTTCTCATCCCTTGAAGACCTGGACTTTGCAGATGATGTCGCTCTCCTATCACATATCCGCAAAAAGAAAAGGAGGGCTTGTGGCACCTTAGAGCTGTAGCTCACGAAAGCTCATGCTCAAATAAATGTTACTCTAAGGTGCCACAAGTCCTCCTTTTCTTTTTGCAGATACAGACTAACACTGCTGCTACTCTGAAACCTATCACATATCCAACACCATATACAAGAAAAAACAACTCTACTCAATGCATTCACAACAAATTGGACTGAAAATCAACCGCAATAAGACAGATATCATGACCTTTAATATTTCCTCACCATCACCAGTATGGATAGAGGATTATGTTCTCACCAATGTAGAAACATTCACATACTTGGGTAGCACCATCAGCCAGGATGGTGGAACAAGCCAGGATATCCAGAACAAAGTCAGGAAAGCCAGGAACACCTTCAGGAGCTTAAATACAGTCTGGAAATCATCAAAATACAATACCAAAACCAAACTCAAGATTTATCAGAGCTGTGTACTTTCAAAACTACTTTATAGTGCAGAATGCTGGGGAATGAGAAAGTATGACATGTCCAAACTGTCTTCATTCCATACAGCCTGCCGCAGAAAAATCCTCCATATCTTTTGGCCCAGAACAATCTCAAACCAAGATCTATTCACACAGTGCAGCCAAGAGGATCTGAGCACCATCATTGCCAGGAGGCGTTGGAGATGGATCGGTCATGTGCTTCAGATAGAAACTGATTCCGTCACCAGAGTAGCAATTAGATGGATACCTAAAGGCAAGCGAAAACCAGGCTGCCCAAAAACAACATGGCGAAGAGCTGTGGAAGCCGAGCTGAAAAACCTGGGGCATAGCTGGGGAACCATTGAAAGACTTGCCAGAAACAGACAGGAGTGGAGGAGCTTCATCACTGCCCTAAATGCCAGAGGCGTAATAGGAACATGATGATGATTGATGATGACTAGCACCTCCTGCAGTTTTGTGTATCTAGCCCTTTGTTTCCTTTTACTCTATTTTAAAAAGGGTTAAAATGTCTGGAAATAAAATATTTCATCTTGGGTCAAACAAAATGAAATTTTGTTGACTTTTTCAATTTTGCTGTAAAAGACGTGGTTTGTCAAGTTGAACTGTTCCCCCATGCCCAGCCCCTGAACTGCCAGCGAACCGAAAAATGAGTTATTTGCCCATCTCTCTGTGTGGAATTTAGAAGGGCTGTGTGACCTCATTGAGGTTTTTGTGTGACATCCCCCCCCCCACCCCATCATGTGATAAGCACAGAGCTGGAGTGAATCTGGCATCCTTGTTTAATCTATTGATGGTACAGGGAAGGCATGTGGTAACACGTTTTGGTACTGGCAAGTAACGGAGGAATCAAAAAAGTGTCCCTGCTGGGACTCCCCAGGGATGAGAAGTCGTACATTAAACATGTTAGAGGTACGACTATCAGCCACATCAAATATTCAAGAGCAGGAGCCTTTTGTATTTGGGGGATACATTAATAATTTAATGTACTGCTGAGAGTTATGAAAGGAATTTATTGTCACTAATAAATAAAACAGAGCCCCTGTGAACTGGAGGGTGGCTGACGCTCCTCCAAGTGAATCGGTAAATTCATTCCCTTCAGAAATTATACAGGAAAACAGGCTCCAGCGTAAGGTGGTCTTATACCAACACCACTGTGTGGAAGTGCGGAGAAGATAGTGTGTGTGTTTTTTTTTTAAGGGTCTAATTTTAGAAGTAGTCTTTAATTGTGTGGGTACAAGTGATAAATGCAGATGTTTAGTGACCTCATTCCACCTGCAACTCTGACTGTTACATGCCTAATAAATATCCCTTGTGTCCATGTATATTTGTGCCATTAAAATTGTGGGAGCACAAAAGGAATCTAGGTTGAGATGTTCTCAAAATCAGACCCTAAGATTATAACACTAGATTAGGTTCTGTTTGTTGACAATACTCTGATGTATTTATTTTATGGATGAAGGGCCTGTGACGTTGCACCCCATAATGCTTTATGGAACTATGCTTATGAGTGTAATTATGACATAACTGGAATAGGTTATATGGCATATCTAGCATAAAACGTATCTTTGCAAAGGTTATGATCCATTGAATATATTCATCCTATTTGTATGCATGTATCATTTTTATATCTGAAGTTATGCTTGTATTTAAAATGTTTGCTGTAGGAAGCACATAAGGCAAATTTGGTCAATCTAGTGTGAAGGGGTTATTCAGGTAATTGGGAGTACTTAACTAGCAATGGACTTTGGGAGACGTCAATCCACATTTGAGCTTTCCTGGGAACGTTTAAACTAACATGTAAACAAAGGTGTTGGCCTGCAAAAAGCTGAATCATTCATAGACATGTGACTTGCCCAGATGGCTACAGACTCCATCTTGTTGCTGTAATTTTGCACAGGAGAACAAAGGGGTTTATGCCCACAAGAGAGCGGACATAAAAGGCCCTGGAAACCTCTCCATTTTGTCTTCAGCTGGCTCAGAAAATAGCTTCTCCACCCGAAAGAAACTGAAACAAAGGACAGTAACTATGGGGGTGTGATTGCTGGACCCAGACTAGGAAGGTGTCTAGTCTGTGAAAGAAGCTTATTGGAATATCTCTGAGGGTGAGATTTACCTGCATTTAGTTTCCTACTGTATTAGGCTTAGACTTGTGTGTTTTTGTTTTATTTTGCTTGATAATTATTTTGTTCTGTCTGTTATTACTTGGAACCACTTAAATCCTACTTTTTATACTTATTGCTCATTAATTAACCCAGAGCAAATAATTAATACCTGGGTGAGCAAACAGCTGTGCATATCTCTCTGTCAGCAATATAGAGGGCAAAGAATTTATGAGTTTATGCTGTATAAGCATTATACAGAGTAAAATGGATTTATTTGGAGTTTGGATCCCATTGGGAACTGGGTATCTGGGTGCTAGAGACAGGAGAACTTTTTGAGCCGTTTTCTGTTAAGTCTGCTGCTTTTGGCGGATGTGGTTCAGATCTTGGTCTGTGTTTGTAGCAGGCTAGCGTGTCTGGCTCAACAAGGCAGGGTACTGAAGTCCCACCAGGCCAGGGAAAATGGGCTCAGAGGTAGTCTCAGCACATCAGGTGGCAATCCCAAGGGGGTCTCTGTGACCCAACCCATCACAGGGCCTTCCAAAGTATTGACTTAGATAAGCACCCTGAAGTTTATCCAAAGTACTCACTGACTCTCTTGAGTCTGCAGAGATGGGATGGAAGTCTATAGAACCACCTTTCTAGGGAGATCTTCTAACAAAATACTCTATCCTATGAGTACAATCTCTTGCTCTCTATATCCGCACTTACTTTTTGGATCCCTGCTGGGACTATGGCGTGCAGAGGCATCCAAACTGAAAGAATAATGGAAACATTTCCAAACATCACAAACATTCTGTTGAGATTTGCTTCTAGAGCTGAGAGAAGGCTTGACAGGCAATGCAGTCTAATGGCTTAATTTTTGCAAGTCCGAGAAAGAGGATTTCTAAATCCTAATCCTGCCTTTGAGTGAATCCTAATATGTCCTTGAGCAAGTCATTTAGTGTTGGATTGAAACCTTGCAATCCAGCCCAGGTAAACAGTGCATAGCTGACCGGTCCCAGGAGCAGGGCTGGGACAAAACTGATCCTCGGAGCACTACTCTGTGGCAGCACAGGTACATATTCCCTCCCCTGGGGAAGTAAACTGATCCAGCCCTTTTCCTGGTGCAGGCTAGTTTCCCTTTTGTGCCAGCTCACTTTTGCTGCCCAGTGTATTGTGGGAACCGACCCAAAGCTCTACCTATCTGTACAGGAGGAAGAATAGCAGTCCTGCAGTGGCTGCTGCCCCATGCAGGGTCTGGCATTGCAGAAAGCCTGTATAAGGGGGCTCCTTGTGTCTCTAGGCTTCCCTTCATAGGCATGCAGCCAGGCTCACAACTGAGGCCTTAACCTCTTTGCCTTAATTTCCCCATCTTTTAAATCAGGGTAGGAAGCTACCCTACTACCCGAGGTCTCAGTGTGCTCAACGTATTAACACTGGTAAAGTGTGCTGAGATCCTCGCATGGGAGGCAAAACGTAAGGAGAAAATGCTCTTATTGTACTGCTTATACTGTAAACTCTTTGGGACAGGGACTGCATCTTACTGCAATGGGTGTGAGCAGCACCTAACACTGAGTGTGCTAGCAGAATACACAAATAATAATTTATATTTGAGAGCTAATGAATGGTTGCAATGCACTTGGACTATGGACCTTGCTGGATACAATCTGCAAACAAATGAATGTTTGCATACTTCACAATGCAATGTCAAAGTGCATTAATTGTTGAGTGTTATCACTGGATTAGAGGAATGGGGATGTTTGCTCCAAAATTGATGCCATGATCTGACCCATTATTATTTTATTAAGTTTGCATTGGCTCGTCTTTTAACTGAGCAAGCCCATTAATCCATAACTGTACTAAGAACAACATCCCAGAAATGCACCATTGATCCAGAGCTTTCTAAGAAAGACTATTTGTGCTGCTAACAAACACTTGTCCAAAACTCAGAGTACCTCATGCCTTTTATCGTTTACAACACTTAAAAAGCACATCTTTTTCAGGGTAAGTTCACAAGAATAGGACTCTGTGACCCTGATGTCTTTGTTGCATATAAATTACTGGATTTATTTGGGGTAAGTCGAATATCAAAGCACAGCAGAGAGATGGTCAAGGCATTCGCCAGAGATGGTGATGAGTGGCTTAATGAAAGGAAGCCTGATGTTTAAAAGGAAAGTATAGTCAAGAATATTATGAAAGGAAGGAGGAGGTGAGTGAAGGTTGGAATGTGTGTGGTGAAAGAGTGCAAACCATAAGTGCTGGTGCAGATCTGCAATATCATTTCTGAAAATTAGCTGGTGGTGTATTACAAACAGAAAACTGGTCCATAGATGTGATGAAACTGAGCCTATAGAGAAGCTTGCCATATGTGGATAGCTGACCAAGGAGCAAGCAAAGTCTGCCATAAGAGATTTTTAGTATCCTTATAACTCAGACACACCTTTATTTGCTAATTCACCATTTTTCTATCTCTGATCTTCTACTCCACCTCGAGGGGAGAAAGAGACTGTTCATGCTCCTTCAATAAATCCTTGGAAGAGATTATTAACATTTTATGTGCTACCCTGTGCAGTCAGGGAATCAAGCGTAGTGTCAGGATCTAGTATAATCCTTGTTGACAGAAAGACCCTGTATCTTTTTATTGGCTTGCTTGTTCCCAAGCTAACTAAAACAGCCTATAATACATAGCATCACCAAACAGGATCTCCTTATGTCCTGGCCTGGAAAAAGCAATCGGAATGAATTACTGATTACACTACTCAGCCTTTGATAGATGGGTACTTGCCTTTCTTCTTTCCTGGAACTAATTTAGCCTGGGCATAAACTGATGCCATTCCCCTGGCAGTCAGTGGAAGTGGTGTCCTATATGCAAAGACTCTGTCCACAGGTCTGCATGCATTTAAATATTTATAGTATATATGAGATGAATGAACAAAGGTTCAGTGACTATTGTTCATTTGAAAGAAGTCATTCATATATGTATGAGAAACACACATTAATGAATTACTTCTTTCAAATGAACAGCAGTCATTGAACTTTCATTCATCTATCTCATTCTTACTCTCATTGGAAAGCTAGTAGCATTCATATAGCACTGTCACCTGGCTAAATTTGATTTTAAAATAACCTACCGTCTAATCCTTCCTTTTTAATGGGAACATTTTAAATTGAAGCTGATCAACATTTAATGGGCTTGTATGTGTGCTTGTGATAACTTATAACAAAAACTCATCATTCCTGGATCGATTCTACCCTAGAATATATTCAAACTGGCTTTAAGATTGTATTGGCGAAAGGACAGCTGAATGAAGCTAGCTCACAGGAATGCAGGGAGCTACCTGTCTCGGGAAAAGAACTTTGTTTGCACAGTGCTTAGTGTAAAATGAGACTGTAGACCTGGTTTTCTAATACTTAAATCCCTCAATTCTTGACAGAAAACACCACCACAAAGGAGGCCATATAATCCTGTTCAGAGGAATCCGTAGAAGTGTGGTCATGGATTGTGGCAGAAGCCAAACTACAGGGGAATGAGGAGGGAGTTACTGGGAAGGCAAAACAGTGGAAGTAGGCAGCACAATACCCGATACTCAGGAGATTTCTTCTCCTATCTGTATTGTATTTCTATCCTGCCTAGCTCTCTGCTCCATTTTTCACAATATTTTTATATTCGATTGCTCTGTCTTCTTTTATTCCTAAATTATTATTACTTATTTGATGACAGTAGTACGTAGACACTCCACTGAGACAGGGGCCCTATTGTGCTAGGAACTGTACAAAAACACAGTAAGAGAAAATTCCCAGCCTGAAGAGTTATTAGTCTAAATACACATGGCAGACAATGGGTAGAAAAAAAAGAAAGGATTAGCTCTGCTTTACAGAAGGGGAACTGGAAGGCACCAGTTCTGTGAACACTTGTGCACAGGCTTAATTTTACTACCACGAGAACTCCTATTAAAATTCCCAGCCCCTCTGTTGTCACCAGGATTAAAATATCGTAAAAATATGAAAACTGGACACAACTAAGGTAATAAATGTCAGTGTACCAGTAAAATAATTATACTAAATAATTCTAAGGGCTGGGCCGTGCACTCGAGGAAAGTTAATACTCACTTTAAAGGATAACTGATTGAGGCTAGAGGATGAGCCCCACCCTGCACTCCCCCTGCGCTTGCAGTTCCTGTCTTTTGCGTTGACTGTCATTATCCTGGCTCAGTGTGGAGAGGAGGTCCTCGGGGTGGGAGGAAGGGATGGAGAGTCGCACCCTGCAGTCTCACCTCATCTCACCCTGCAGAGGCAGTTCTTGTCCCATGGGGCTGGACCTGGCTCTTGCCACTCGTGAATTCAGAGACGCCCACAACAGCATTACATGATATGTGTATCTGGGTGCAGGCACAACTACCTCCCCCAGTGACACCCCATCCCCTTCCTTCGCCTTGGTGCCACTGGTTACTGAGCTTCATCTGCTGAGTAGGGCATGGTTGTGGGCAGCAGAAAAGCTCAGAAAATGCAGATAGATTGGGGATCGGGGAGTTTGAGCCACATCTAGCCTTAGCCACCTACCACCTATGGTGTGCACCTGTTGCAGAGCATCCATAAAGTCCACAATGGGAAATCACCAGAAAGAAAAATTCTTGAGGTTTGAACAAGAGGTTTTAGGTGTGTCTCTTAATGACACTCAAAGTCTTTAAAATTCTTGAGATGCTTGAGAAATTTCTAGTGAACAAAAGTTATTAAACTTCTGCTTTTTAAGAGTTCTGTTACCATTTGTACTATAATAGCTCTGTTGGAGGGGGAAAATGGATTAGCCACTGGATAAAAATTGAAATCTAAGAAGTGAGATCTATAAAATTGTGGGTCAGACATTAGATAATTTGGTTTCAGTATTAAGTTACTTAACCAAATTCAAATGATAAATGTGATTGATTTTAGTAAGGATTTATAATGAAATGGAGAGCCACCTTCTTAGAATTTATATCAGGATTAATTACATTTATATTAATTTGATGAATTAACTCTAATCCAATATTGAGACTAACTTGAGAGTTGATTTGTTTTGATTTTGTCACTGTTTTATTATTAGATTAGTTTAATCTAATAGCTTAACTTCGGTGATATGTTTACTTCATTTTATTTTAGTTAAGGAGTCTTATTAAAATGTATAACATAGAAACAGGCAATGGGTCATATTTCCTTCCATAAGCAATGTGGGTCCAGAACCACTGAGTGCCTGCGGGAGATACCAGCCAGTCAACCCAAAAGCCTGACCAGATCTGCCAAATAAGTTTGTAATTCTCATGTAATGATAAAAGTTAGAAGATACATTGTAAAGTTAAGCACGTTCATAAGTAAATACAGCCTACGTGACTTGATCCACTTCACAAATAAAGTTGTTGGCTGAGGTGGAACCTGACCCTAGATGTTTTGCGTCCTAGGCTGGTTCTTTAACCATAAGGCTAACTTTCCTCCAGGAGGCTAGCCTCTGTGGACTGTGAATCCCAGGATGTTCAAATTCCAGTCTGGCTCTCAAACCCACAATGGATGAGTAGGCTCAAAATGAGTTTGTCCCTATAAAACCCCCCAAAACAGACGAGCCCAAAATTTGTGGCTGTTTTTTAATAACGTGGCTCATAACTGTGATTGTTAAATAGGACATTAGCTACCCAGCTTGCTGGTTGACCAATTTTATTTCAAGCTCATTCAATAATCCTTTAAAGTGAGTGTCCTTGATTTCAGGTGAGGGACCATATAATTAGGTGTAATTATTTTATTGATATACTTAATAAATTGTGTCCAGATTTAATATATTTACTACATAAAAATCCTGGTACCAACATGGGTATTTGAAGTTATTCATTGAAAATTTCTGTTTATTTCTCTGGCAGAAAAAAGTAAATCTATTTCCTTGCCTCCAAGCCACTTTGACCTGAGTTTAATTCCTGAAGCAAGATGTTCCTGTGAACTCTTTTTTTTCATAGGCATCACAATCTTTTCTATTTAAGCACTAATATGGTTAGCAAGATTGCAAATTAATGCTGAGGCTTCTGGTGACTAGAGGGCTCTGTGGAAAGGTAATATGATAAATCTAGCTCGCTCACATAGGTCCCTGGTTCAAATCAAGTCCAGATAGGCAGTGTCCAAATGTTGTTGATATCTGACAGTTGTTCAGTGGCCTGTGTGAAATGAGTTTGTCTTAGTTTTTTGGGGCTAGATTTCAATATCAATAAAACACTGCCATAGACTTGATCCTACAATCTTTACTTAAGGAGTTAAGGAAAAACTACTTTCAATAAAGTCAATGGGAGTTAAGGTGTGAAGGATCAAGCTCCCTGGTTCTCTAATTCAATGACTCAGTTGATGCTAGTCTCTTAGGGAGCAGAATTGAATGGGTATGGAGACTGAGCTATCATTTCATCTTTTAATAGTAATTTAGTGCCACTGTCAAACTGGAGAAGAAGCTTCGCCAGCTCAGTTACCATCTCTCTGTGGCCATTTATTGTATAAATTATTTAATAGTGTTAAAGAAACAAACAGATTGGATCCAATGCCAGTCAAATTCTATGGCATTGGAACTGCCTTTTATAATAGAAATTTCTGTTCTGTTCAGAGTTGTATAGTGTTTTACAATGGTTTAAAATCTGTGAGGAAAGATACTTTGGGTGGAACAAGTGTCACGATCAGTGGCCCTCTAGGCAATATCATGCCATACCTGTCTCCATGTCAGTAAGTCAAACTTCTTAGTCATTAAAACTTGGAGCATAGTCTGAGGTGGTTTTTGTCCCCAAGACCTCTAATAATTCCTACTACATAAATCAACGTGCTAACACCATTGTTACTTATAGTGAAAGAAGTGTGGGGGGGGGGAGAAGAAGTCCCAGCTTGGTGAAATCTTGTTTCACAATAATAGGAAGAGCCAACACTGAAGGTTAACAAAAACCCAATGTCACCATGAGTGCTTGACCATTGTAATCTGATATCCGCACAGTAACTTTTTAGACAACCCTTATTTAAAACCCAAATCGTCCAACGAAGGGGGAGGCCCTGATCTGGTTCCTGAACTGTATTCACACTGAGAGTTCTGCATTCCCTGAGTTTATCTTAGGACACCTGTGTTTATAGTTTGACCGCGCTAATTTTCCAGTTATGTTCAGCATGCAAAGGACACTTTGCAACAGAGGTGAGTGCCTCTTAGTTTGACTCTTCCAGTCCCTCCCACTTGGAGGAGAAACGTTACTGATAAAATAAGAGTAGCAGTATCTCACCAGCATTCTCTCCCTTATTCTATATTGTACGTCTCACGACTCTTCTCCATGCTAAACTGGACTTGAGCTCAGTGGGATCCTCTCGTCTTTCTGCTTCTGCCATGCCCGCTTCCAAGACTAATTTCAATAGATAATAATTAGGGACAGTGGTGTTCATGTTCATCCACCCATATACATCACTAGCTATATGACAAGGAGGGATTTGGTTATTTACATGGAGCTGCGGTTCCTGCGTTCTCCATGTTTGTCAGCCTGTCAGCATTAGAAGCTGGTCGTGCTTAGCACTATTGTGCATGTATTGACATCTAGCCATTCGTGATAAACATGACATGAACTTGGAATAAAACTCAAATTAAACATGGACTAATATTAATAAAATACCAGATGTGAAATAAAACTAAGTTGCCAGTGACTGATGTTTTGTCATAAACTACCACATGTCAAAATCAAATCAAGTTTTGTTGAACTAGTTGTAATAAGATTAAAATATCGCAAATAAAACTTATAAAACAAAAGTAGTGTGATTTATAGAACAGCTAGAATGAATCAAAGCCTGCAGCAACTGTTAAAATTAGCCAAAGTACTAGCCCTGGAGAACAGTACTATCTTACAGATATTTCATGTCAGTGCATTGCCTAAGATGTACAAAAGTGACTAGAACTTGGGGATCTCTATCTTACATCCCTTAAAGGAGCCCAATTTTCAGAAAGTGCTGAGCACCCACCTTCCGAAGGTGCCTCAGATTGGGCTTTCAAAATCACTAGTCGACTTTGAACAACCTTATCTATTGGCTTGAGGTAGACGAAGCTGTGAGAGCTGATTATGTTTCTGTAAGCTCCTCTACCTATAAGTCGCTATAAAAAGAGGCAATTTGGCCCCTGATGCAACTTCATGCTAGAATCTCTCCCATCTAATAGATGTTTGCCTGTGTCTGGTCCTGCTTCCTGGCCCAGCCAGATTGGTTTTATGGTGGGAACCAATCTGTATCCCAAAGATGCAGATCCTACTCACTGTTCTAACATAGTGGAGAACATTCACTTTGGAGACCCACTGTGAACCCTATGCCATGCAGTTGTGAGGGAAGTAAAGAGCTCCTGCTCTTTTACTCAAGAGGCAGCAAAGCCATACCCCTCAGAACTTTTCCAGACTATGGCTACATGTTGCTTCTCAAACCCAGGCTTTCTCCATTCAACCCTAGGATGCAGCACCTCTATCTGAGAGGAATTCTATTTCCCAGGGATGTTCATTTGTGTCCAAGACACCTAGAAGATAATGAGGTGATAAGTAACAGTCAGCATGGATTTGTCAAGAACAAACTGTGTCAAACCAACCTGATAGCTTTCTTTGACAGGGTAACAAGCCTTTTGGATGTGGGGAAGTGGTAGATATGGTATATCTTGATGTTAGTAAGGCTTTTGATACTGTCTCTCATGACCTTTTCATAAACAAACTAGGGAAATACAACTTAGATGGAGCTACTATAAGGTAGATGCATAACTGGTTGGAAAATCATTCCCAGAGAGTAGCTATCAGTGGTTCACAGTCATGCTGGAAGGGCATAATGTGTGGGGTCCCCCAGGGATCAGTTCTGGGTCCGGTTCTGTTCAATATCTTCATCAATGATTTAGATAATGGCATAGAGAGTACACTTATAAAGTTTGCGGATGATCCCAAGCTGGGATGGGTTTCAAGTGCTTTGGAGGATAGGATTAAAATTCAAAATGATCGGGACAAACTGGAGAAATGGTCTGAAGTAAATAGGATGCAATTCAACAAGGACAAATGCAATGTACTCCACTTAGGAAGGAACAATCAGTTGCACACATACAAAATGGGAAATAACTGCCTAGGAAGGAGTATTGCGGAAAGGAATCTGAGGGTTATAGTGGATCACAAGCTAAATATGAGTCAACAGTGTAACAATGCTGCAAAAAAAGCAAACATCATCCTGGGATATATTAGCAGGAATATTGTAAGCAAGACATGAGAAGTAATTCTTCCACTCTAATTCGCGCTAATTTAGGCCTCAACTGGAGTATTGTATCCAGTTCTGGGCACCACATTTCAGGAAATATGTGGACAAATTGGAGAAGTCCAGAGAAGAGCAACAAAAATGATTAAAGGTCTAGGAAACATGACCTATGAGGGAAGATTGAAAAAATTGGATTTGTTTAGTCTGGAGAAGAGGATACTGAGAGGGGCCGTGATAACAGTTTTCAAGTACATAAAAGGTTGTTACAAGGAGGAGGGAGAAAAATTGTTCTTCTTAACCTCTGAGGATAGGACAAGAAGCAATGGGCTTAAATTGCAGCAAGGGCAGTTTAGGTTGGACATTAGGAAAAACTTCCTAACTGTCAGAGTGGTTAAGCACTGGAATATATTGCCTAGGGATGTTGTGGAATCTCCAACATTGGGGATTTTTAAGAGCAGGTTGGACAAACACCTTGGCCCGCGCCGTTTCCCGCAGCCCCCATTGGCCTAGAGTGGCAAACCGCTGCCAGTGGAAGCCGTGATCTGCCAAACCTGCGGATGCGGCAGGTAAACAAACCGGTCCGGCCCGCCGGGGCTTTCCCTGAACAAGCGGCGGACCGGCTTGGAGAACCACTGGTCTAGATAATACTTAGTCCTGCCTTGAGTGCAGGGGACTGGATTAGATGACCTCTTGAGGTCCCTTCCGGTTCTATGATTCTATGAAAATGGGCCCAATTGGGCCACAAGAACAACAAGCTGAACCTAGGATCAAAAACATCAGCATCCTGGATCCACAAAGGGAGTTAGGCAGTGCAAACCCTTGAAAATTATTGGCTTTCACAAAGTCTGAGTTAGCTGCCTAAGCTTCCTATATAATGAATGGAGAAAGAGGGGCACCCGAGAATGCCAGCACACTAAATGGCCCTAAACTAGCCAAGGGGAGACACTGATGAGAGGGGTGTGCACTAAACCCCTCTCCTCTCAGGGAGTTTGGTGCCTATCTCTGCTTGTGATCCACAACCAAAAACCCCACTTCTGGAGTTAGGCAGCTTAGGTGCCTTAGCCACTTCCTGTGAGAGTATCTTAGGCCTAACACCATATAAAATAGTAGGGAGTCAAAAGAAAGAGGTGGCATAATCTTTAGCCCACTGGGTAGGGTACTCACCTGGGATGTGAGAGATCTTGCTTTAATTCCCCCCTTGTCCTGATAAGGAAAAGGGATATGAACAAGGGCTGTGCAGCTCTCAAGAGCACACCCCAACCACCAGATGATGGGCGTCTCTCAATCTCTTACTGTAGCCATTCCACTTAAATTAAATAATTACATATTAATTAAGCCAAAGACAGAGCAAGAATCACTTTATAGTCCAGGGGTTGGGGCATGTACCTGGGAGGTGAGAGAGCCCTTTTCAAATGTATTCTCCTCAAACACAGGGGGGAATTGAACCTGGGTCTCCCACATCCCAGCTGACTGCTCTACCAATTAGGCTAAAGATAAGAGAGGCCTTAGTCTTTCCCCCTCCACCACCCATTTTGTGAGGTGTGAGGCGCTTAGCGCACACCTATTGGATCCTGCTCTGTGAGGAAGATAGGCAGAGGAACACCTATCTTCTGGTTTGAGGAGCTTGCTGGGGCTTAGGCAGGAGATAGGCATCCAGACACCTGCCTGAGGCAGCAGTGCGTATATCCAGGGGCAGAAAGTTGAGCATGTAGGTGACTTTTACAGCAACCATTTAGACACAGAGTGGGTACATGTGCCTATAGCCTTGGCAGCAGCCGAGCATATGTTTTGTGGATTGCAGGGTTCCTAAAGCTGGACTTTGCATGTGGCTCTGGCCCAACATCCTTCTTTCAAGAATTTCACCCACTGACCTCATTCTAGTTTTCTCATTCTCTCTTTGCCAGATGCTTTATGGCACCCTAGCAGCTAAGAATTTCAGACTGAAGGTCCTGGAAGCGGCACCATTACCTTCCCAAGCCTACCTGCAAAAGTAAGTTTCTGTTCTTTATTCTAGTAGAGATAGGGCAGAAGCCCACATAATGCTAATATCCTGGTTAACTTTTTACCTCCATTCTATGAGAGGGCAACTCCCGATTAGACACTTGTTTCTGGTAGCAACTTAGTGCCGCTGCTGGCTTATAGAAAATACTGTCATAACCTCTGTTTCAGTGACACAATTATATTGCATGTAAAAGTATGTATATAGTGTATGGGAAAATAATAAGCATTCAGTAGAAACTGCTGCCCTATACAGGGCCTGTCAGAACTTAACATAAGCAATTGCTACTCTAAAGTGAGGATGGACAGCCTGAGGCAGAAGTTCCAACCAAAACAAGTTCCATGTCCTGCGGGGGGGGGGGTTGCCACCATAGCAACATTTCAGTGACCCACTGCTGGTAGCTGTGATACCAGAGCACTTGGAACTGGAGCAGTGTCAGAGTGTAGACGCTTACTTCCAGGATGAGGCTTATGGAGGAGGCCTTGAATATAAAAAAATAAAGGACAGGTGATAGCTTCTTCAGAAACATAATAGGGCCCTGATTGTAATTATAAGGTGGATTCTGACCCACACTTGTTGTCAAAAACTATAACGTGTCATGCTTTCAGGTGTTTAGGGTTAAGGCTCATTGGCAATTAGCCTCTGTTCTGAAAAGCATAGGAAACTGGAATCAGTGCCTATTGAGTTTCGAAACCTTAAACACCCCCTTTAGACATGCTCTGGAAATGTTTCCTCTCAGTGCAGCCAAACTATCTAATACCAAAACCACCGTAAACATAAGTGAACAGGGATGCTGGCTCCTACAAGAGGCTGTTTTCAAGGACACGGCTAGCAGAATAATTCTGAAATAGACACTTAACCCCCGCACTCCCCACCCGCCCCCCCAAAAGCAGCTATCTGGGATTCTCTGAGGATCCTGACCGAGCAAAGAGTTCACTTGTAATGGGCCCTGCACTAGAAAAGTAGATGCTCTGCTCCTGCTGTTCCTGGGTCAAGCCACCAGCCTCCTCCACAGCGCTGCTCCATGAGGCACTAAGGAGCTGAGGAGTGGAACTTCACTCCCTGAGCCATATATGCTCTTGGCCTTTGCTAGCTCCTACTAATACCTGGCTTCCCTTCGTCCCTACGCCACTCAATTCCCCTTGGCTGCCCTCAAATCCCCTATAGCCCCTGCTTCCCCTAAACCTGAGTGGACCACTAGTTCCTCCTAAATCCCTCTATTCTACTGCCAACTTGCTGCCTCAGACCCCGCTGCCTCACCTCCCCATCACTGAAATCCCACACTACTTTTCTTCCCAATATGCCTCACCTCAATCAAGGCCTTTGTTACCCTAACCACAGCCTTACCTACTCTCACTGTAGTCCTCCTACTGCCCGCTCTCTGCCCAA
Organism: Lepidochelys kempii; assembly: GCF_965140285.1. NCBI lineage: Eukaryota > Metazoa > Chordata > Testudines > Cheloniidae > Lepidochelys > Lepidochelys kempii. Next base: position 161,847,586 of record NC_136382.1, read on the forward strand.
GCCCCACTGTTGTCTCCCTTTGGGACTGTGCTTTGTAAGTGTAACCTTAGCTGGTCATTTCCATAGTTTTATGGGGAGGATTTTTCAACACCACTCAGTCTGGGCCTAACTGTGCTGCCACACTGCAGTCAATGATAAAATTCTCATTGACTTCAAGTTAAGCCAATGCTGAGTGCATTTTAAAATTCCACCACTAGTCTTTTCTGTTTTTTCAGTGGCATGTTGAATGCTCTGCTTTGTTTGGAATTACAGGTAACAACAGTAATTGCTATTTTAAAAAGACTCTTGCATGACACAACCATTCCATTACATGGTAGTGTCTTTGGGGTGCATGCCCAACGCTCAGTAACTTTGTACTTATCTGAAGTTAACATTAGGTCCTTAAAATACGTTGTTTTATGTATATATACCCATTCTCTCCCCCCGCACACACACACAAACCCATGAAAGAAACAACATTCCCAGGGGAATAAAAAGACTTAAGAGTAGATAGAGAACCTGAAAGTCAGAAACTACCAAATGAGATCACTTAGATTCCTGAGGCTAATGTGATCTTGGGGAAAGGTTTAACAACCAATAGATTTTCCTTTTCTTATGCATGCATACCTCAGGGATATTGCTAATGGGGTACTTAGAAACACAACCATTGCTCATGAAATGGAAACTTACCAGATCCCTTCATGACTCTGTTGATCTGGAGTGTGTGTGTTTTTACCCATTAAGCCATCACAAGTCTCAGACATACTCAACCAATTCCCCAAATAAGAAAAAAAAAAATTTCATAGATTCCAAGGTCACAAGGGATCTCTGTGATCATCTAAGCTGAGCTCGTGTATAACACAGGGCATAGAACTTCCCCAAAATAATTTCTAGAGCTGAACTTTTAGAAAAACTCCTCATCTAGATTTAAAAATTGTCAGTGGTGGAGAATCCACCACAACACTTGGTAAATTGTTCCTATAGTTAATTACTGACACTGTTGAAAATGTACACCTTATTTCCAGTCTGAATTTTTCTAGCTTCCACTTCCACTCACTGGGCAGTATTGTACTTTTTTCTGATAGATTGAAGAGCCCATTATTAAATATTTGTATTAAGTAGGTAATTACAGACTATAATCAAATCACCCCTTAACCTTCTCTTTGTTGAACTAAATAGATAGATTCAAAGAGTACTATCGCTGTAAGGCATGTTTTCTAATCCTTTAATCTTTGGCTCTTCTCTGAACCTTCTTGAATTTTGAGGGCCAAAACTGGACAAAGTATTCCACCTGCAGTCATATCAGTGCCAAGTACATTGGTAAAATAACCTCTCTATTCCTCCCAAGGAGCACATTAGCTCTTCTGGCCACAGTATCACACTGGGAGCTCATGTTCAGCTGATTATGCACAATGACCCCCAAATCTTTTTCAGAGTCACTGCTTCCCAATTTAAAAGTAAACCTCTCTTTACGAAGACTAAGGGTATGTCTACACTATGAAATTAGGTCAATTTTATAGAAGTAGATTTTTCGGAAGCGATTTTATACAGTCGACTGTGTGTGTCCCCACTAAGTGCATTATGTTGGTGGAGTTCGTTCACAGTATCATGGCTAGTGTCAACTTTCAGAGCGATGCACTGTGGGTAGCTATCCCACAGTTCCCGCAGTCTCCACTGCCCATTGGAATTCTGGGTTGAGCTCCCAATGCCTGATGAGGCAAAAACATTGTCATGGGTGGTTTTGGGTACATGTCATCAGTCGCCCCTCCCTCCTTCCCTCCATGAAAGCAACGGCAGACAATCGTTTTGCAGCTTTTTTCCTCGGTTAACCGTGCAGACGCCATAGCACTGCTAGCCGTCCTCATCAATGGTGTTTTTCTCGCTCTACCGCTTCCACTGCAACTCTGCTCTCCTGTGAGCTGGAGGCTTCTACCTCAGGCTGCTCTCCCAGCTGGTAGCACCGTGCAGTCGCATCTACCCCAGCCTACCCCTTGCTCCCATGACTCATGAAGCCTGGACAGTAGTAAGGAGCAGTTCAGCTATAGGCTGAGCAAGTGCAGAATGGTGGTAGAATGTGTCTTTGGATGTTTAAAAGCTCGCTGGTGCTGTTGGTCAAACCTCAGCACAACCAACATTCCCATGGTTATTGCTACTTGCTGTGTGCTCCATAATATCTGTGAGAGCAAGGGGGAGACGTTTATGGCAGGGTGGGAGGTTGAGGCAAATCGCCTGGCGTCTGATTTTGAGCAGCCAGACACTGATTAGAAGAGCACAGCAAGGCGTGCTGTGCATCACAGAGACTTTGAAAACCAGTTTCATTACTGGCCAGGCTATGGTGTGACAATTGTGTGTGTTTCTCCTTGATGCAAACCCTCCCCCTTTGTTGATTTTAATTCCCTGTAAGCCAACCACCCTCCCCGCTTCGAAATAAAGTAACTATTGTTTTGAAATCATGCATTCTTTCTTTATTAATTAAAAAAAAATTGAGACAAGGTAGCCATTGGTGGTTTTGGGTACACGTTGTCAGTGACCCTTCTCTCCCTCCCATCGTGAAAGCAACGTCAGACAATCATTTCTCACCCTTTTTCTTGGATTGCCTGCACATAAGCCATAGCACTGCAAGCGGGAGCCCGCTCAGTGAGGTGCAGTAAACACCTCACATTTGCCCTTGGAGATTTTGGCATATATATTGGCATTACGTCTTTTGGGACAGAGTTCTGATAGCACAGATTCGTCTCCCCATACAGCAATCAGATCCAGTTCTTCCCGTTCGGTCCATGCTGGAGCTCTTTTGCAGTTCTGGGACTGCATGGTCACCTGCGCTGATGAGCTTGCCACGCTGGCCAAACAGGAAATGAAATTCAAAAGCTCCTGGGGCTTTTCCTGTGTACCTGACTAGTGCATCTGAGTTGAAAGTGCTGTCCAGAGCAGTCACAATGGAGCACTCTGGGATAGCTCCTGGAGGCCAATACCATTGAATTGCGTCCACACTACCCCATATTCAACCCGGCGATGTCGATTTTAGTGCTAATCCCCTCATCAGGGAGGAGTACAAAAATCAATTTTAAGAGCCCTTTAAGTCAACCAAAATGACTTTGTCGTGTGGACAGGTGCAGGGTTAAATCGACCTAACGCTGCTAAATTCGACCTAAACTCGTAGCGTAGACCAGGGCTAAGTTAACCTGGAGACAGCTTTGAAAAAATTTAAATGAATTCTAGGATAAATCTAAAGACCGAATACACCTGTGGATGGAGAGTTGAAGGGATGGATAGGAAAATATAAAGTCAATGTATCTCCTACAGAGTGTGGGTTGCACAAGAGATTCTAGGGATGTGATCAAAAGAATTTACATTTTAAATCCACTGAGATAATGTGATTTAAACAGTCAGCTGCACAATGGACTATCTTGAAGTTAAACTACACAGCAAAAGATGGTTGATGGCACCAGAATAATTTAATGTACATTAAAATATAATGCATCAATAAATATTTCCTCACATCTATAGGTGCATGTGTTTATTCATTCTTTATGAATGTTTATAAGTATCCCAATATAGAGTATAGTAAATGAGTAACTACATATATAACTGTATAATGTTTTGTAACATATTGTGTGAAACTAATAAAGTTTTTAGCACTAGGAAACCTCAATATAAATTTTGGCTGGGAAATTGGAGACTGCTGTTCGTTTCTGTGTAAATTATGAAGTGTGCGGATTAGTGCTATAAGAATGAGGTGAGGCTTTTCTGTGTGTACATATATAAAACCCAGTCCAAATTCTTGGGGGAGACAAATTTTCCTATCATGAAACCACTTTTATGTAAGTGGTTCTCAAGTTTTTCCATACCATGAAATCCCTGTTTCAATAGACAAAATGTTCAGGGACCCTCTCCCCATCAAACCGTAAAGAAATGGAGGGTGGTCTCAAACCCACCCCAGTTCCCACACCTGCTCATGATTTCCAAGTGGAGAACGCATTTCCATCTATTTTAGTTCTGAGCCGGGAATTTCAACAAGGTTTGTTCCTTAAATTATTTCAGGTGACCCTTCAAAAAAACAAAACAAAACAAACCTCATTTTTAAGAGGAATTATAGTTCAACAAAAGGTGCTAGTTTTTAATGGTGAAACAGAATAATTTCATTTACTGAAGCATGCACAACAAAAGAAAAGCCTTTTAGTTAACTAGCCAACTCTTAAAAGACTCAAATAATGTAAGCATTTAAATCCGCGTGGGAAAGATCTAACTGATGGCATTGAAAACTCTTGAGTTATCCAAGGATCCAGCCACATTAGAGATCCCAATATTGCTCACACCAGTGAATCTGGAACCCATTGGTCAGCCTGCTGTGGCCCTCATATGGGACAGTGTTTCTCAAAAGCCCAAAACGAGACACAAAAGATGTCATTTAGGAGACTTAAAAATGCCCTGGGAATGCTTCCTTTAGTGTAAATAACTCTCTGTATCCTCCACGATTCTTTATTCCTGGTGTAAACAATTGTCAACAGTAAAAATTAGAGGATGCCAAGTTTGTGTGGAATGGAGGTAACTTTGGGGCTAAAATGAAAGACAATTGAGAGGTATGGCTGAACTGGGGTTAGCAACAAGAGGGGAATTTTTTAGAAAACGTCCTTAGTGTTTAACAGGGCCTACGAAGTAGTTGTGAAAGGATGCTCAGAGTCTACCCAGTTGAGGTTTCTTAGTCAAAAGACCCCAGATCAAGGAGTTCCTTCCAAATGGTTTGTATCTTTCAGGGCTGTGGTCCTCATGGATGTGTAGAAAATGCCTAATGATCATGGGTAAGATCTAACTTTTAGGGTCAGTGTAACAGCACCCTCGAAATACCAAGATTAACCAGGAACAGGGTCTGCTAGAGGAGGTTGGCCATGTAATTCATGTCTCACAAGGTATGAAAATTCACCATTGTTTATGGGCCTGTATGTGGGGGAAAATCCCAGAAAGGGGGATGTGATGTGCCAGTGAACTGTGCAGAGATGCCCAAATTATAGAAAACCATTAGTGCCATCTATACTCTTACAGAAAAGAAAGAGACAAAAACTTCCATGAGGATCCAGTGCTGCTGCTTGCATCTCACCGTGAAGGAGATGATAGAAGAAATAAAGCAATATTGAATACCAATGTAGAAAACTTAGAAAGGTGCAAAGCTAGCGTGAATTAAAACACAAAACCTGAAATTCAGTTTGGCTCTGATCATAGAGCACTGTGGAGAAGCAGACAGCTGCATTTGTGTGTGTGTGTGTTTGCACATGTGCACCTGGGGAGGGAATTATAGTGGGGGAATTGTAGCATTCCCTGGGATAATTATAGTTAAAAGCAAGCACTTGAGATTAACCTAACCTGCCACAGGATGTCACACCAATGTACATGAATACACCTGAAAGAACACTTATCTGGCAGCTCAAGATTTGATTTCTGAAGGCACTTTTGAATGCAAAGTTCAGGTTGTTCCGTGCACTGCATTTTTATTTCTATAAGACCTGAGCTGAAGTATATCTTCATTGTTTTGTACAATTGGCTATCCACCATCATTTACATTTACAAACTGTGTCTTATGTGTTCTCATATACGCCAGTACTTGGAGGTTTGCATAAAGAGTTTTGTTGATGACGCTCAAGAAGAAGGGGATTACCACTCGCTCCTAGCTGTGATTGCTCTGCAGAACTAATAGGAGTAGAAAGCAGTAAAAACATGGTTTTTTAAAGAAGATCTGATTCTAAATACACACTGGGTGGTGATCTGTTATGTAAAAATAGCATCTTCTTACAGCGTCACTTCAACCGTAGCATTTTATTTACACTTTTCTTTATTTTTCTGTGCTTAAATTCTCACTCTTAATCATTAACAAAAGGGATTTTTTTGCATTTACTATGAACAATACTGACAAGCAGTCTATCACTTTAATATTGTTTCATTAGAACTCGGTGAAATCAGATACAAGACATTGTAGCAGCTTTCCATCTGTAGAGGGGAAAATTTGACCTGTCTCTAGTGCTGGGCTTATAATAGAAAAATATTTATTAAATACTTTATTTGAAATTTTACTAAATTTATCAAATTATTCAATTAAGATTATTCAATGTGTTCTGCTGAATATTATTCGCATAGCTCTTCCACCTTACTGCATTAGTGTACTACAAATCCACCACTTAGTTTTGTCTTGACTGGTAGGTTCCCTCCTTTTAAGTACATAAAAGGACATATATGGGTCCTGACCCTTAACTGCAGCAGATCAGGGAGGCAAGGATGGGGGGAATGCAAAGATAACCTTGTCACCTTTATGCTTCCCTTATCCTGGTCCATCTGTGAGTCAGGCCAGTCCAAAGATGCTCTAATTTACACCACTGCCAGTGGCCTCAGAGGGCCATTACAGCAGCCAGGGAAGCTCTGGCTATGCCCTCTTTCCTCAGCCATGCCTCCTATGCCACATGCCCAGAACTTTCTACCCAAGCTCTATACCACCACAGACTCCCTCTGCAGTGGAGTGATGTCTGGCTATGCTTACTATAAAGCAGTTTTGCATTAGCAGAACAGCAAAAATTGGCCCTAACACAACAGAGAATCTGGACCTTGAAGTCCAATTTTCCACTTCAAATGCTTGCATAACTCCCATTAATACCAGTGGGAATTACACGTGTTTATCTGAAGGTGAGAGGGATCACAGAGTGTTATTTAGTCTTGGCACATCTTAGATGCTGAAAGGGCAAAATATCAAGCAGAGTGACCTTACAGCTACAGAGAAACATCCCTAGTCACTGAAGGGGGTCGAATATCAAGCAGGATATCCAAGCTAGAGAGGAAGTCTGTGAGGAGGGAAGGATATACACAGATCTGCAATCTGCACTGACTTCTGATTAACTTCTGGGTGAAGTTTAAGGTGCTAGTTTGACCTCCGATGCCCTACCTGCTTGTGGTTCTGGCTATCTTTTCTTGTCTCGCTGTTTATGTGATGCCCAACAGTTTCTCACGCTTACAGGCCCTGGTTAAAATGAGAGCGAGTGGGTTCATGGCATTTTCAGGGGCTCGGAATTGTGGACCTGTCCCCACTCCCATCCCTGGATAATTCAGATCTCTGATTTGTTGACCTTGAAGGTATCTCTGCTTTCTTTGTTGGGAGCATGGGGATGGATTGAAGGGCAGGATTTTAAATGACGTCTCCTATTATGCATGGACTCCCATAACGCACTGTAGCAGCTCAGCAAGAGGGGAGATTTTGATGTATCATGGGAAACGTAGCCAGGCCACAGAGAAGAATGGAGTCATGAGGCACCCAGCTACAATACTCATGACGCTTTGTCAAAATGAGTTAAAACAAAATATTTCAAAGTGATTCCACAAACTGAAATGTTTAGATTTGGGAATGTTGAACCATTACACTTAGACTGAAAACTTCCAAGTTTTTTGGTAAAGACAAAATTTTCCATAAAAATCTTTACAAAACGAATTTATTTTCATTTTCATTCAAATTTTCTGTGGGGATTTATTTTTTATTTTTTGACCAGCTCAAATATTTTCAAGTTAGAGATGGACTCAAGTCATTGAATTCTTACCCGAATCAGCTGGATTCTGAAAGCCTCATTGTTTGAGATGATCTAGATCTGGGAGTTCTGTTTCAGCTCATTACAATGATAGAGGCCATATGCAAAATTCAAATACAGATCTGGGGTTCATCCCAGAGTTCAGAGGTCTTTAAGTGTATGGATTTAGTCTCAATCTATCTTCATTTAGAATCTTACTGGCTTTTTTTTAACTCTCCAGAACAATTTGAAATCTGTTCAGTCTGAGTTTTTTCTGAGCTGGTTCTTCTTTCTGAACTTCTTTACCCAAGAAGGAGGGGGGATGACGATAGTTCAATAGACCAGATACTCTAACAGGGTGGTTTAATAGGTAAAACTCTTGTCTGGCATCAGGAGAGCTGGTTCAAATCCCATCTCTGCCACTGACCTGCTGTGAGGTCTTGAAAGTCACTTCATCTGTTTGTGGAAGTTTTCCCTCCTCTGTAAACTGAGGAATATGATGCTTATCTTCCTTTGTAATGTGCTTTGAAATCTATGGATGAAAAATGCTATATATTATTACTGGTCATGGAACAAGGAAAATTACAGTCCCCTATTCAATACATCCAAATATTTGGTGCCTATATGTTTATTACATTGATTTCTCTGTAAGTTAGCACCAGCTAGCATGGGAAAATAGTTATTCTATTTACAGATTTAAGGACTTGATCAAAGTCCACTGAAGGCAATGGAGGCGGGGGGGGGGGGGGCTTTCCATTGACTTCAAAGGGGGAACAGGATCAGGCCCTATATGAAGGCACAGACTCTGTTAATTGCTAGCTGCTGCAATGGCTAATCAATAAGAAGTTGCCTTTAGTTGACTTTAAATATCAGATACCATAAAATGTGTCAGTATATGGCATGTGGGCAACCCTTTAATTCTGGTTACGAGCAGAGATAATTTGAGACTTTATGTCAAGAGAAGTTTCAGGAAAACTCTGGGCCAAGTTCTGCTCTTGGTTACACAGTTGTGAATCCAGCATAGCTCCACTGAAGTCAATTTGAGATAAATTTACCCCCCCAATCTCTCTTTAAGAGCACAAAAATAGCATTATTGTAAAAAACAAAGTGGCCTATGTGAAGTGAAAAGTCAGAGTCTTATGGAATCTCAGGCTTTTCAAGATGAGGATATTGCATTTTCCCATTTCTCTAAGTAGAAAATGCCACTGTCAGTACAGATGAATGTTTTCTGTCCAGTCATGGGATTTCTTCTGTGCACAACGTGTTATCTTACGTTTGTCAGGCTCTGGCCACTATGCTGTGTTAGTTCAAGACTTATCCATCCAACACAAAGACTTCTTCAGTTAAATCTTCAATGGCATTTTTTTTAAAAAAAAGGTACACGCATCTTTCAGGATCTGAAGGTTTCCCCCTTCTTCGGATATTTCATGGCAAATCACTCTCAAAATATATTGAGCAGCAGCCTGACCAGCATACAACGTTCAGAAGAAAGAGAAGAAACTCAAGCAATTCAAACAGCTGCCAAGAATAGAGGCAATCAATAACTTTATAAAAACTAAATAAGCCATGATGGACGATCTTGAACTGAGACATGGTGAAAAGAAATCATCAGTTTGCCGAACCACATGCATTCTATCCCTTTCTATCTGCACTGCCCAAGGACTCTTTTATACAGCACTACACATGTAGAAATGAATAAAGAATTCTAGCCCCTATCCTACAAGTTGCTTCTTGCAGGCAGACCCCTCACCCACAGCTCACAGGGCCAAATTCCATGTCTCTGTCCAGAGGAATTTATAATCTAAGTCCCAGATCCTCAAAGGTATTTAGGCACCTAAATCCCCTTGAAATCAATGGGAGTTAGGTGCCTAAATACCTTTGAGGATCTGTACTACTTAGCCTGAAATGAAAATGGGTCACTTATAATTCTATGACAATATCAAGGAATCTTTACCACAGGTAAGCAGGCGACTGTCTGAAGAGATCACTGCCCAGAGAACATAAGAAAAGACAGTTTTAAAAATCTCTTTCATGTGCATTAGCACCAGAAACTTGATTATAAGTACTATGCTCATTCAACCAGGAAACAGAAAAAATACCACATGATTTATTTCACGAACCACAACTAAGCAACAGTTTGAATTTTGTATTTCAAACAGCAAGCCATTGGGTCAGAGTCTCAGCTGGTATAAATCAGCATAGTTGTATTACACCAGCTGAGGATCTGGCCCATAGGGTTAAAACAATAAAAATAAGAAGTTGAATAATTTTGACTAAGGAAGATATAAGAAAATGGGGATTTGTGTGTGGGCATTCCATGCACAGAAAGAGAGAGGACTCATTCAATAACTAATTGTGGAATTTGTCCAACCCCTAAATCTAATAGGGATCTCTTCACTTATTAATATTAATAAATAAAAATGTGCACTGATTATAACAAATTTTAGTGTGTAGAACTCAACACTAGTTGCTAAACACTAATTAACTGAGCCTTCTGACAACTTTTAGCGTCATTTGATAGAGAAATAAACTGAGACAAAGAAAGGTTAAATAACATATGCCGTGACATTCAAAGAGAGTGCTGGAAGTGAGAACACCGTTCTGTTTCAAATCCACTAGTCTTACCACTAGATGCACTAATTCCCACTGAAAGGCAGAAATTATTCCATCTTTGTTAACTTAATAAAAAGCCTGAACAGGGTGAGCCAAACTGAGTGGGTGAGTTAAATATTCATCTAGTCAAAATAGGAGAAGTTGGCAGAGGGCAATTCTGGTTATCCTAGGCTTACTTGAAGCTCCTGGTGACACAACACGGGTAGTCAGTAAACATAGTGTCAGCTTTTCTTGGCTCCCTCAATTTAAAAAATTCTCTTTTATATTTAGCGTACAGCCTAGGATGTCATATCTGAGCTTGGCAGGCTCAGGCAGTGGAGCTAGTCATGGCTCTGGCAAATAGATTTCTTTTGGATCAAAGGAGCTGTCGATGGCATAAATCATAATCTGGCTACAGAGAAGGAGGAAGGAAATTTTTCTGCCAACGTTTGATTAACATCATCATTTCTGCCTGGGGCCTAAGATCAGCAGAAGTTTCTCTAGGTGATCTGAGTCACCACGGGCTTGATAAATATCCTTCCTGAGATTAGGCCTGCATTCAAGCAAACAGTTTACTGAACATATCCTCTCTATGCTTGCAGGGAGCTGCTGGTCTCCAAAAAGTCCTTATCTTTTAAAGGCTACTTTCAAAATAAGTTTGCAGTCAAAGAAAGGGGTATGTCTTGTTTGGCTTCAGCTTTATTTGCTTTAGCCAGCTGCAGCATGAATCATATAATGCTATATAATGTACATAATGTGATTGGATAGCACAGCTTTTGGACATCTTTACTCTGAAGGTTAATTTTGGAGAGGCGCCTCTGTATACATTTTAACCCAGCATCTGTATCTTGCATAGGTGCTGACTTCGTGGGTGCTCTGGGGCTGGAGCACCCATGGGGAAAAATTAGTGAGTGCTCTGCACCCACTGACAGCCAAGCTCGCCCCTGAACCTCACCTCACCTCAGCCTCCTCCCCTGAGTGTGCCGCGTCCCCACTTCTCCTCCCAGCTCTTGCTGCTGCAAAACAGCTGTTTCGCGACATAACAAGCTCCGGGAGGAAGGGGAGATGAGCGGGAACGCGGTGCGCTCAGGGAAGGAGGTGGGGAAGAGGCGGGACCAGGTGGGGATTTGGGGAAGGAGTCCAATAGGGGCAGGGAGGGGGCGGGGTAAAGGGCAGAGGGGGGTCGAGCACCCACCGGTGCCAGCAGAAGTTGGCACCTAAACTCTGAACCATGACATTTAATCCGAACTTCAGCTGACACACGGACAAAAGGTAGCATAGAAAGGGGGCCTGGATGGTATAGGGACAGCTAGGTAAGAGGATAAAGAACTTTACTCCTCTAGGTTATCAGTGTTAATCCTGATCTTTCAACAATGTGTAGTTGTCTGGATTCTGGGTGGATATTTTTCCTCTGACTGTCCATCTGGTCTACACTAGCAAAATACTGGAGGACATATTGAGGAAAGATAACGTTTTCAAAAAGGCCTAAGGGCCAGATTTGTAAAGGTATTTAGGCATTGCTCCTCTAATACCTAACTGACTTAGGAGCCCAAAGGCCAGATTTCTAGGACTATTCAAGCACCTAATTCTCATTAAAAATCTGGTCCTAAGTCTCATTTTCAAAAGAGACTCGGGCCTGGATTCACAATGGAGCTTAGGCATTGCAACGCTGAGCATAGCAACACCTAAATACCTTTAAAAATCTTGGCCTATGTCACTTGGAAGCCTCTCCAGTTTTTCAGCATCCTTTTAAAAATGTAGCCTCCCAGAACTGTATGGAGTATTCAAGTAACAGTCTTACCAATACCATGTACAGAGGTAAAATCACCTTCCGGCTTCTACCCATTACTCCCTTGTTTATATCTGTAAGGATCACATTAGCCCTTTTTGCCACAGAATCACGCTGAGAACTCCTATTCAGCTGCTTGCCCACTACAACCCCTAAATACAGCTGGTCAGTTTTAGTTAGACAATGCCAGTTCATTGAAACCAAAATATTTCATGGAAATGTATTGGCTTTGATGGACTTCTGCCAAAACACAGTTTCCTGTGAGATTGCCTGGTGGGCTACTGGGGAGCTAGGGCATCCAGGGTTGGGGACTGCTTTGGAGTCAAGGACCTCAGGGTTTCCAGAGGCTGAAGCTCTGGGGCAGCTTGGAAGTCCTGGGGAGCCTCAGAATTTGGCCTCCCAGGGAAAATTTCATTGCGAAATTTGCAAAACAACACATTTCAAAATCTTTCCAAACATTTTTTTTTCAGATTTGTCTTTTGCGGGAAAACTTTACATTTATACTTTTTCTTCCTAAATGGAACAATTTTTTTTAAATATCAGAATTTCTGGTGGGATGGAAATTCCAATTTTCTACCATCTCTACCCCTAAATCTGTCTGAGTCACTGCTTTCCAGTATAGAAGATATGGCCTACATTCTGTAGATATGGCCGCCGTTCCTTTCTCCTAAATGTATAACTTTGCATGTGGCTGCATAAAAATGGCCCAGGTTATCAAATGATCCAGATCACTATGTACGACTGCCCTGTCCTCGTCATTATTTAGCACTCCGCCAATCTTTGTGTCAGCCACAAATTTTATCAGCAGTGATTTTATAGTTACTTCTCAATCATAAAAATGTTGAATAGCATTGAGTTTAGTTCTGATCTCTGAGGAACCCCACTAGGAACATCTGCAATTAGTGATGAGTCCCCACTGACAACTGAAAATGGTTATAACCAGTGATTTTAACATTCCAGTCATGTGAATCATTCCACCAGGTTTCAATAATGTCCATTATCAAGTTTCTTCTCCTCAATGAGAATTTCCAATTCCTCTTGCTTCCCACCCAGACTCCTAGCATTGCTATATAAGGAACTGAACATTCTCAGAGAGAAGGCACAGCAACTTCTAGAGCATGAGAGTTACTTTAGTGCGAAGGAGAGAAGGGAAGGGGTGTCGGACGAGGTGGAGCTATTTCTCAGACACAGTCACCAGAAGGTGTCCCCATGGTGAGCAGAGTACCCATGATAAGCGCCAATAGCTGTGACTGACCAAGAGCATATATTTTAGTAATACATCCAATCTTGATTGAAAATTTTTCGAGTGATGGAGAATCCATTGCCACCTTAGCTAAGTTGTTCCAGTGGCTAATCACCCTCACTGTTAAAAAGGCTTATTTCTTGTCTGAATGTATCTAGCTTCCGCTTCCAGCCATGGGATCTTGTCTGCTAAACTTAAGAGCCTTTAACTGTCAAATTTCTGTTCCCCAGGCAGGTAATCAAATCACCCCTTCACCTTCTCTTTGTTAAACTTAACAGATTGAGCTTCTGGAGTCTAAGTCTCTAATCATTCTCATGGCTTTGCTCTGAACCCTCTATAATTTATCAACATCCTGCTTGAATTGTGGGGACCAGAACTGGACACACTAGTACATCAGCAGTTACACCAGTCCCAAATATAGAGGTAAAGTAACGTTTCTACTTTTCCTCGAGTTTCCCCTCTTTATGCATTCAAGGATAGCATTAGCCGCTTTGACCACTGAGTTGCACTGGGAGCTGGTGTTAGTTAATTATTCAGGATAGAGTTCCCCATCTTGTATAACCTACATTCTTTGATCCTAGATTTATAATTACATTTGGCCATATTAAAACATATATTGTTTGCTTGCACATAGTTTACCTAGTGATCCAGATTGCTCTGTATCTGTGACCTGTTCACGTCACTCTTTACCACTTCCTCAATATATGTGTATTATCTGCAAACTTTAGAGAACAAGAGCATGACAGTCACCTCAGCACCAGAATTATGACAGAACAAGGAGTTATGGTCTCAAGTTGCAGGGTGGGAGGTTTCAGTTGGATATTAGGAAAAACTTTTTTACTTAGAGGGTGGTGAAACACTGGAGTGGGTTACCTAGGGAGGTGATAGAATCTCCTTCCCTAGAGGTTTTTAAAGTAAGGCTTGACAAAGCCCTGGTGAGATGATTTAGTTGGGGATTGGTCCTGCTTTGAGCAAGGGGTTGGACTAGATGACCTCCTGAGGTCCTTTCCCCTCCTGATATTCTATGATTCTATGAATTATTTTATTATTTTTAGTTGGCTTCCATACATGGACATACTCTGACATTTTCTGTCACAAAGGCACCAAGTTTCAAACCTGCATTGCCTCAGGGTTGAACGACAACAGGGTTGTGAACCCGCTGTGGACTGTTCACCACAGTTCATGTAGTGAGGTGTTCACTGCTACGTTAATAAAGCCCACTGCTGAAACCTGAAATTCTGGCCCTTCAAATATGAACTGCAAAACAATAATTTTGTTTAACCCCCTTACTGCGTCTTCATGAAAACATGTCTCTAAAGTAAGTGGACAAACAGTGATGAAAAAATATTTGCAGACAGCTCATGTGTCTGGAATGAGATCCAGTTATCAGCATGTTAATTCCCATTTAATACTTGAATGCTTTGTAAGACCCAGTTTTCTTCTGGAGAGCTGAAAATGCTGTACAAAGAAAGGGAAGTATCGTTATCCCAATTTGACAGATGGGGAAACTGAGGAACAGACGGAGAGGTGGCTTGCCCAAGGTCACCCAGCAGGTTAAATAGAAATAGAATCCATGTCTTCTAACTATGAGTCCATTAGCCTACTCACTGAAAAACACTGCCTCCCATTCAGATCAGAGCCCAAAAGGCATCCTTCTAATCTTAATGTACAGTCAAAGGATTAAATGTCTTTCCCCTCTGATTCTGCAAGGAGCTTCCAAAAGCTGCCCTTCTCCAAGCTGGAAGGAGGAAAATGATAGCAAACTGCAGCAACTGTTCTGCAGTCAACTGACAAAACTGCTGGATACTGGAAAAATCAGAGTACGAACCTCTTTCTCAGATGGATGATAAAGTTTCTAAAAGTTATTACATGCTATAATTCTGCATGGGCTCGCAGTTCCAGGTCTCTGGCAGTTTTATCACAGAGTGGGAAAGAGATTGTGAGTTTAAAATGCTGGATGCAAACATTTTTTTCATTAAGCCAAGCACATTTTTCACATATAAAGATTTTTTTCCCCTCCAGGTATCACTTTTTACATCATTTTGTTAATAGCCAGGACTGCCTGGATACAACTCTGAAGAACTTTTAGGAGCTTTGATTTTTCAGCTGTGTATCATCATGGGAAGTAAGAGGGCCTGATGATTATGCCATACACTCTAAATTCCTGCTGGTGTATTTTTAGGCATGCCATTAACACTGTAAGCTTAGCCTGTCATTTCTGCAGTGGGTGTTTAAGCTCTTGTGAAAATTGGTTGTGTGTTGGCTTCAGAAACGAAGTAAAGTGATTGGATTAATGCATTCAACTCCTGAGCCAGTCTGCCAAATTAGTCTGCAGTATGACTCTTCCCACGTGTTCTGATTGGCTTATGATGCCAAGGTCTGCTGTTTCTACTTTGATGTAACCTGCTGGCCATAGCCAAAAATGGTGTGTAACTCAAAATACTCAACAAAAATGTCATGGCCCATACTAGATGACCTATACCTCTGCCAAACACAGGCTGCAGTCAGGGGTGGGGTTATAGAACACCCAAGACGGTTGGCCTTGCAAGACACCCTGAGACACTCAAAGACACCCTGAGAACGCAGAGAGTGAGAGCAGGTCAATGAGTCCCCCCTGTGCTCCTGGGAACTTAGGCCCGGGAACATGATGAGGCAGCAGGATGATGATAGGCAGTGGTGTTATTTAGAAAGAGCTAGAAGGGGTTAGAGCAGGGGTGGGCAAACTTTTTGGCCCGAGGGCCACATTGGGGTTGTGAAACTATATGGTGGGCCGGGTAGGGAAGGCCGTGCCTCCCCAAACAGCCTGGCCCCTGCCCCCTATCTGCCACCCTCAGAACTCCTGACCCATCCAACCCCCTCCTCCCCCCGTTCCTTGTCCCCTAACCGACCCCTTCTGGGACCACCCGCCCCTAACCGCCCACCCGGGACCCCACCCGCTATCCAACCCTCCCTGCTCCCTGTCCCCTGATTGTCCCGACCCCTATCCACACCCCCTGCCCCCTGCCAGCCCCCCCAGGACTCCCACGCCTATCCAACCCTCCCTGTTTCCTGACCGCCTGCCCCCCCAGAACCTCTGCCCCATCCAACTGCTCCCTGTCACCTAACTGCCACCCGGGGCCTCCTGCCCCTTATCCAACCCCCCCGCCCCCTTACCATGCTGCTCAGAGCAGCAGGAGCTCGCAGCTGTGTGGCTTGGCTGGAGGCAGTTGTGTGGCTTGGCTGGAGACAGCCATGCTGCCCAGAATGCTGGCAGCATGGCAAGGTGAGGTGAGGCTGTGGGGGAGGGAGGACAGCAGGGGAGGGACCGGGGTTAGCCTCCCCAGCCAGGAGCTCAGGGGCCGGGCAGGACGGTCCTGCGGGCCGTAGTTTGCCCACCTCTGGGTTAGGGGGAAAGAGTTGGAGGGAAAGAGCTAGTGAGATGTGGGTTGATAGGGGGTACCTAGAGGAGACCCTAAGGACTCAGGAAAGGGTTGGGGGAAGACAGATGGAGGGGGGGGGAAATCAGATATTCAGGTAGGGTGAAGAGTGAGGGGTTCAGAGGGGAAGCAATGGGGTAACAGAGGAACAGAAAAAGACATGGAGTAACAGATGAAGGGAAGGTACAGAGAAAGAGATAAAAAGGACTGAGGAAGTGATAAAAGGTAAGGAGGGCATGGAAAGACAATGTTTACAGATAAAAAGAGAGACTGAAATGGGAGATAAAAGGAGAAAGAGAATGAAATAGGGAAATGGAAATAGAATGGAACACACACAGTAAGAGGAGGCTGTTTGAGGTCCAGCTGCTTTTAGGGCATCAGATAGCAGTAGCGACAACACAACTTATGTTCACCGATGTCTGGTCAGGAGGTTGCATGTGGACCTTGCTTTTGGTACATATGCCTTTGTCACCTTTGAGATTTAGTACATCTTAAGCCAGTGCTGGTGCAGAATATAGCATCCACTTTGCTCAGTGGAGTCGGTCTGTGAGTGCACGGCTTTCATGGTCCATGATCTACAGTATCTGACTGTTCATTTCGAGGCAGAATTGAATGTGTTAAATTTAGGGTAACAATGTTCTGTCTGCTGGGAAATCCCAATATTTCAACTTGTGCAGTATTTTAAAATGTTACTCCTGACCTATAAAAGGCTAACTGGTGTGTGGCTATTTATTTGAGAGACCAGTCTGATCAGGAGAGGCATGTCAACTGGTCTCCGGAGTTTTAGGACAGAGTGGACTGCTGGCAGGGCATTCTTCATAAGGGTTACTTCCCAAAGTCTGGAAAATCTGTTGGGAAAAAAAAGCCCATCTCCTTCTCCAGGCTTCTGGTATGGAAATCTATGCTCTTTGGATTGTAAATCTTTGGATTTGTAAATCTTCCCAAACCTGAGCCGTTCTTTTTAGGTGACAAATCTGAGGAACTGTCCCAGATTGAGGTGTCAGCAGAGGAGGTGTTGGAACAAATTGATAAGTTAAACAGTAATAGGCCACCAGGACCAGATGGCATTCACCCAAGAGTTCTGAAGAAACTTATATATGAAATTTCAGAACTACTAACTGTGGTTTGTAATCTACAACTTAAATCAGTCTCTGTACCAGATGACTGTTGGATAGCTAATGAACACTGATTTTTTAAAAAAGGCTCCAGAGGCAATCCTAGCAATTACAGGCAGGTTGAAACTGTAATATAGAACAGAGTTATCAAACACCTAGAGCAGTAGTTCCCAAACTTGTTCTGCCGCTTGTGCAGGGAAAGCCCCTAGCGGGCCAGCCAGTTTGTTTACCTGCCACATCTGCAGGTTCGGCCGATCACGGCTCCCAGCTGGAAGTGGCGGCCAGTACATCCGTAGGCCCGCACCGCTTCCAGAAGCTCCCATTGGCCTGGAGCAGCGAACCGTGGCCACTGGGAGCTGTGATCAGCTGAACCTGTGGACGCGGCAGGTAAACAAACCAGCCGGCCTGCCAGGGGCTTTCCCTGCACAAGTGGCAGAACAAGTTTGGGAACCACTGACCTAGAGGAACACAATATGTTGGGGAAGAGTATACACAGCTCTTGTATAGGAAAATCATACCTCACCAAGCTATTAGAATTCTTTGAGGGGGATTAAGAAGTATGGGGACAAGGGTACTCCATTTGTTCTTTCAGAAAGCTTTGACAAGGTCGCACACCAAAGGCTTTTAAGCAAAGTAAAGGGTCATGTGATAAGAAGGAAGGTCCTCTCATAGATCAGTGACTGGCAAAAAGGTAAGAATAAATGGCTTATTTTCACAGTGGAGAGAGGTAAATAGCGAGGTCTCACAAGGATCTGTGGGTGGTTCAACATATTCCTAAATCATCTGGAAAAGGGGGGTAAACTGAGGTGGCAAAGTTTCCAGAACATACAAAATTGCTGAAGATAGTTAAGTCCAGAGGAGACTGCAAAGAGTTGACAAAGAGATCCTACCAAGTTGGGTGACTAGGGAAGAAAATGGCAGATGAAATTCCATGTTGATAAATGCAAAGTAAATGCACATTGGAAAACATAAGCCCAAATATACACACAAAATGATGGGGACTAAATTAGCTGTTACCACTCAAGAAAGAGATCTTGGAATCATCATGGGTAGTCCCCTGAAAACATCAGCTCAAGGTGCAGTGGCTGTCAAAACAGAATTTTAGTCAACCATTAGGAAAGGGATAGATAATAAGACAGAAAGTATCATAAGGCCAGTATATAAATCCATGGAATGTCCACACCTTGCATATTGCATGCAGTTCTGGTCAACCCATTTCAAATATATATACAAATATTAGAATTGGAAAAAGTACACAGAAGGGCAACAAAACGATTAGGGGTATGGAACAGCTTCAGTATGAGGAGAGATTAAAAAGACTGGGACTATTCAGCTCAGCAAAGAGACAACTAAAGGGGAGGGTGGGATATGATAGAGGTCTATAAAGTCATGAGCGATGTGAAGAAAGTGTTATTTGCCCCTTCACATAACACAAGAGTCAGGGGTCACCCCAATGACATTAATGGGCAGTTGGTTTAGAACTAACAAAAGGAAGCACTTCTTCACACTACCACACGCTATATAGTTCAGTGAAAACATTGAACCACTTCATTTTCTGGTCATGTTGCTCTCACAAATAGTACATTCCTCAGCTTGGTTCCTGTGTGGATGAATAATGGCAGTACAACATACAGAGCTATGCACAGTAAATTCATTGGAGATGTTTGACGTTGAAACAATATTTTGTCTCCTCTCTGTATATATTCAGCTCTATTTGCATGCTGCTTAATTAGGAATATTTCTTCACTGGGCTTGTTCCATTAGCCTGCATGCTTCCCCTATAAACTCTTTGGAGCCAAGCTTCTGCTCACCATCTTATAGATGCCAAACATTCAGTATCTATCTGCTCAATCACAGATAAGAACTTCATACATTTCATTAATTCGGAGGCCTGCTCTGAGCTACAAGTTTGTCTAGTTATGTGGGTCCGGCATCTATTTTTACCTCAGCAATCTGTCATTGGGGTCTTTAAGCATATGAGTTGTACTTGCCATATGAGTTGTAATTTAATAGCAGGGTATATTATAGGATTTCCTTCACCACTTTTTAGAAAGAAGCAGGTGCAGTGTCAGCATACAATTTTGATAAAAAAATACAGGTAAGATTGTAACTGCTTTGCATAATGCACTCTACTCCTGGATTTGTATTGGTTGTGCCAGATGATCTGATACCCAAAGGACAATCTATTTTGTGGTAATTTGTGTTAACTGTGTTTCAGATGTGATTGCCTACAGGAAGTATATTCATATTCATATACATAGTGTTTATTCCCCAGTAATATCCCCCAATAAAGTGTATAGATATTAGTTATTTCAATATTATCCATGATGATCATTCTCTTATGTTAACCCCAGAATATGCAGTGTGATCGTATGATCTGTAACCAGCACATAGATTGCAGCAAGTTGGTAAAATTCCTTCTCTGAGGTAAGGGAATGGAGGATGCCTCACTTCAGAGAGGGTATCCTAGCTACCAGGCATGGAAGCCAGAGCTTCCAAGTGAACCTGATTAAGGTCTCACTGCAGAGGAAAAAATGGGTTGAAGGAAATTATGGACCATATGTTTTAAATAAGTTTCCTGTTGCTCATTCAGGTCTTGCTGCCATCCTGCCAGGGACAGACCCCTATACTGAAGCTTGGAAAGATTAGATTTTTATTAGTAAATGTCTATTTCACCATACACACACAATCCGACAAAAATATTTCCATCAATAGCAATAGAAACTTACAGATAAGCATAGTAAGAAAAATGCTGTCTGAAACCATATTACTGCTCCCTGAAACCAGTGATTTTGACTTCAGAATTGGGGTTGTTACAAATGGATTAGCAAATGAATCGTAAAAACAGGTAGGATTTGTGCATTTCAGGGTATTTACTTTGTATGTTTGGATGTGTGATGTAGACACTTTGTGTTCTAATGGTTTTAAGGCTTTAACTTTTTGCATCTACTATTATTAACTAATTGTCTAAAGCTCCCTCCCATAATTTCCTAGAACTGTGAAAATTTAAATGATAGAAATCTTTAAAAATACTTAAAAATAAACCTCATTATTATGCATTCAAATTGTAAAAAATAAAATAAAGAGCAAATTCTGCCAAGTGTACCTATCGTCTATTACCTTGAGCAAATGGGACGCTTTGTTTTGCACTGACCCTAAGAAAAGGAGAAAAATTGCTAACTATAGCTGTGTATATCTAATTACCCTGAAAGGGTATAGATGTAACCAGGCCTTTTGAGGAAAGTGAGAGCTCATTCAACCCTTTGATATAAGGTCTGAAATGAAACGCTACTTTTTAATCCTAAACTACTTTGTGCCATATTGTTGCTTTGGACGCAAAGCTGGCGTACTTGTACGGTAAAGTCCATCTACTTCACAGCCACTTCCTCATGTCAGGTATGGTTACTTTTAAAGGTGATTATTTAGGAAGCTAATATCGGACGTATTTACCTAGTGGCATATATAATGTATTTAGATTACAAACATTTCTACATATCATAGAGAGGAACCTTGAGATATAAAACTAGGGTTTATTTTCAAGAATGACTGCATTTCAAAAAAAAGTTGTCTAGTTAAAGGGAAGCCTTGACTTTAAATCGGCCAAGCTGAGTTTGCCCATATGTACAATGAAATAAGGGTCAGACAAGTAAATTGGTAGGTTAGCCTTAAAAATGTTATTCTGAAGTTGTAATGATGTACATCGTCTCCTGTCTATCATTTCACCATGGTCAGCATGATGCAGTGCTTTCCACAGAAGAGGGGAGAGATGGAGAGGTGTTAGTTTAGGGTTTGTCTACACTTAAAATGCTACAGTAGCACAGCTGTAGCGCTTCAGTGTCGACACTAGCTACACTGTCTGGAGGGATTTTTCCATCAGTGTAAGTAATCCACCTCCCTGAAAGGTGGTAGCTTGGTTGACAGAAGAATTCTTCCATTGACCTAGTGCTGTCTATGTCGGGACTTAAGTCGGTATAACAATGCTGTTCAGGGGTGTCAATTTTTCACACTCCTGACTGATCTAATTAAACTGACCTAATTTTCTAGTGTAGACCAGGCCTTACACCTGAAATGCCTGACATGGTTAGAGTCCTGCCTACCTGAGAAACCACCTCTATTTGATACTGTAGCTGTTGCAGTCCACTGAGGCACTTGGGCAAATAGCCCACTGATTCATATGGGAGGGATGGGGTGGCATGAGTTTTCGCTAAGGAGTCCTCAGCTCTGGAATTTCCCCTTCTTCCTGGTCTGTCAGAAACTGGATATTTTTACCTTCGGAGAATGCAGAAAGGCATGTCCATTTTCCCAGGCTTTCCATGACGGGGTGGGTTGAAACATCTGAATGTGGGGGTGGGCTATGAGTGTGTGGAAAGGGGAGGATTTGGTTTGTGATGAATTGGGTGTGTGTGGATATTGCTGAGTTTGAATATGTAAGGGGTGGGAGGTGATAAGAATGCTAGATGCTTCTACCAGACACCTGTCACTCACTCTAATTAAATTACTTTATTAAATCAGTTGCTGAGAAGCTGAACCAAGACAGTGATGTGAGGCTGCTAAGTAAAATGCATACTACTCAGAAGTAAGTGGGAAGGTATTTAGGTTTTTCTACATGTGCACAATAGGCATGTACATGCTAAGATTGGACTGAAGTCCAGAATAGAGGAAATAGTATATTATAATCCCCTTCTTAGCCCACGCTCCCACCCACAGACCTGACACAAGAAACCCCCTCAGCAATCCAAACAATTGTCACAGATAAACTCAGACACATTGTTTCCTAAAACTAGAGGAAACACTCTAATTTTTACACAGGATGATTTACATGATGAACTTCACGTAATCCTGCAGCTGTTAAATTCACTATGAATACAGCCGCAACACGTACTAGCTCCCAGGCATGATTGTTTCCATGTCCTGTCATCTGGGGGTTTTAGTCCACCAACAGGAAACAATGGCAACTGAAAGAGGTGGCTCACACAGCTTCTGCATGATCCAGTGATCCCCAGATAGCAAGCAGTGGAAATGTGCATTCAATAGAATTATTTATATTGCTATCATCAATGCACTCTTCATTTCCATTGGACTATATAAGCCCCTACTAAAGAGTTCTATAGAAATGAATCCAGATTAAACCGACAGGTTTTATGGAAATTACTCTGAACTCCTACAGACTTTGATAGAAAAGGGTGTTCTTTCTATCTTTTTTTAAAAAACAACTTAAAAAATTCTATAGCAAAGATATAAGATGGTCTGTTTGTAGGAGTCTAAATTCTATAAGATGGATCAAAAAACCTGTAGAAGAGTTATCAACTTCTCTTAAATTCCATCCGACTTTTCTGGAAGTGTGTTCATGTCTCTTAGCAGATGAATAGAACACTTGGACCCTGCCTCAAATAATTCACTGTGTAAAGGCCTGATTCTGCAAATCTTTGTTCCTGTCAGTAGCCCAAATGAAGTCAGCTGGGCTCAATCAGATGACTGTTTGCGGGATGAGAGCCTGAGGACCTAATCCCAGTATTACAAATCCGGAGCAGTGAAAAATTGAGTCAGTTCCTGCCCCCAAATCATAGAATTGGCTTAAATATCATGAGACTTAAAACAAATAATTAATTGGGTTTTTTTTCTATGTGCCTTCTGAGTTCTGAGCCTTTAGGGTGCACTCGGGTTCATGTTTTGGAGCTTTTCTCTGCAACCACGAGGGCTAGAAACTTGCTTCTTTTAAAGATGAAAGCTGAGTTTCTTACCTAATCACATACCTGGGCTCTAGAAAAAGCATCAAAAACTGTGAGACTCACGATAAAATCACAAGAATTGGCCAGATTATAACTCTGTCCCAATGAAGTCAATGCCAAAACAGGGAGCAGGAACATGCTTAGGCTCCTACTTCAGGAAAGCTCTTTTAGCATCTGCTTAAGTCCATTCCTCATCAGGACAGCACTGAAATACATGCTAAACCTGAAGCATTTAAAGCTGTGGGTACAAAGGCATGAAACAAATGATAAGTCTAAAGTCAAACTGATTACGTGACCTCCACCATCTGTGCTGAGTGAAAGTGCAACAAGAAACAGTGGTGGAAAGCAAAGTTCCTGTGTGCACTGAGCTTTGCATGGGTAGACACCTGTGCCTGCATGGAGCTCATTATAGAATTGGGGCCTTAATTAGTTCATTAAACCCTCAAGCATTTTAAAAAGCTAACGTTGTGCTAGTAACAGAGGAACTGATTTTGAAGTGGTATGATGTTTTTCCTTGAACGGTCTCTTCAAAGGAAGGTATTCACCACATACCTAACTATAACCATTTGTTTGATTTTTGTTAATAGTTAGAAATAGTTCTTTCCCCAGGCATTTTTATAGCCTTTGTGAAGCAGCAGTGAAAGAAGTGGCCATGGGCGGCAGTGTGTAAAAGAGCACTTGAACTCAAGAGAGTCCTGTTTTTCTCCTTTTGTCCAAGAGAATCTGATTGTATCACACCCCGAGTACATATTTAGCTCTTGAGATGAGCTAAACTAAAAAAGAAATTGAACAACATTTAAAGGCTAAAGGTAAAAGGAAGGCACCTGAATAAAATGAAGAGCATTATTGGAAGCCAGCTCTTCACAGCAAACTGACACAAACTGTTTCATTTATTTGTAAGTTTGCAGAGCTTCTCTTCACCCCAAAGGGCATAAAATCTACCTTAACTAACATCAGCACCCCAGCAGTAGGATATTGCATGGCCTTTCGGTTCTATTGGCTTGGCCATGGCCTTGGAACTAAGGGAAAGGTGTGTCAGTGCAGGGGGTCCAGAACAAATGGATTCAAATCCAAGCATGAAAGGGACTCTGGGCAAGAGCCAAGCACATTTCTTTCTTTCTTTTTTTTTTTTTAACTAAGGTGCTTATCATTGTGGTGTCCGTGTGACATTGTCTGGATTGGGGACAGAAAGGTCTGATGCCAGATCCAGACCTTTTGTCTTATGCATGAAAGAATAACCAATAGGGGTACAGTCTTTCTCAAATCAGCCAGGAAAGAATTTACTTCCTGGGTTGAGGTGCGCAGGGGAGTCTCCTGTTCAATTGTATGAAGTGTCAGCTTGAGACCAGATCTATCTGACACTCACAAACAAAAGGGGAAAAGGAGAAAAGCTCAAATCCTCTCCAAATTATACAGGCCAAAAATGGGGGGCCAGATGTGCCCCCCCTTACTCTGTGGCGTTATTATCTCAGGCTGCAAATAATCTTGTTGATTTATTACTCATGAGTAAAGGAAGCAAAAATCTGGCCCTATAGTCTTAGACTTGCCGTTAGGATATCATTGTGCTCCCTACGCCTCTTTGTAAATACTTCTGGAATTGCTGTATTTTCTGTGGAAGCCCATGTAGAAATAAGAGATGCTAACTACTTAAAATGAACTAATCCTGCATAATCTTCCCTGTGTTATTTTTAAAGCAATGATTGTATATCAGAACATCTAGTCTGAGGCAATCTTGCCATCTTAATATTCCCCCAGCCATGCATTACTAATACCAATTCAGAGGCTGTTCATGACCACTCCAAGTTTGCTATTAAGACACTGTTTTATTCTGTCTCTTCCCCCAGTCTTTGCTGTTCCTAAGGAGACTACCAGTTCTGGAGCAGGTTCTTTGCTCTCATCTGTCTTTCTGATTCTGATAAACCCATTCACTGCTGGCAAGATAAGACAGCATGCTAGTATTTGAATATGAAGCTCCGGAGTTTCGCGGGATCAACGTTCAGAGCCTATATCAAGAGGGTGCTTGTCAAAATGCTACAAAAGATATGACCTTCAATGTAGCATCAAACTTCGGCTGAAAAGCAGGCCCAACCATGTGTCAAAGTACAGTAGCATAAATAAGATATTGGCCATAGATATGCCGATGACAGATGTAAGTGTAAGTATAAAGTGTGCTCTCTAAAAATAGAATAAACATAGAAGGTGCCAGAAGGGTCAGCTATTTGTATAGCGGATGACCCATAGAATAAAATAGCAACATCATCACCGTTGACTGAGGGAGTGCAATATTTCAAGACAACCTAGATACGCGGGATCAATTAGAAATGTAGTGGCACTATAGCTGGAGATAGATATTCTAGGTCTTTCTGGAAAAAACATGATTTAGGGCAGAAAGTGAAATCAGGGCTACCTTTAACTGCTCACATTATCCATTTCCTGAAGGGGTGTCTGAATATATTGTGCCTTAATTCCTTATCAGGGATGTACAGTTCTCACCAAGGTTTCAGCAGCACTGCTTTTTCATCCTTGGACTCTTTTTAATCGTTTTTCGTTAATGAATTACTCTTTCTTCGCTTTGGTGTGGGGTAGAAGGTGGTTGTGTGTGTGAGAGAAAGTGAGTCCTGTAGCGATAGAGCTGATTGGAAATGTGTTGGTACCTTTGCCTCAAACATTTCTGCATCGTATTTAGAGCCAGATTCTGCCACCTTTGGTGATACTGAGCAGTACTTAGCTCCTTCAGTAGTCCTGTGGATTTCATTGGAACTACTGGCAGAGTAAGGTACTACGCAGTATGAGTCAAATTGACAGGACCTGGCCCTTGATGATTATTCCTCTTCTGCTCAGGTATGAGCATCTACCCAGATGGAGTTTTTTGTAGGACAGGAGGAGGCGCGGCTTAAGTCCTGATCCTGCAAACTTTTGCACAAGTAATTTGGACTCAAGTGTGTAAAGTCTCTCCCATGTGATTAAATCTTTGCAGGATCCAGCCCTCAAAGAACCAAGCTTCTCACCCCAAAACAACAACCAAAACACCCAGCATAGAGGAAGGTGAGTGGCATAAAACATAGAAGTAAAGTGGCCTGGGTGGTAATAGACACACCTATGATTAGATCCACCTTTTTTGGTTGTTTGGTTGTTTTTTATTATGCCTCAAGATAGATCATAGAAGAAGCGTGGTGGTGAATGATACCTTTAAAATACATACTTTGTTTGTACTTACTGTTCACACAAATGTGTATACCTTAAACACTTTAAAAATACACCTGACTATACCTGGCTGCCCCCCCATCTCTCCGTTATACCTTCATGGCCCACCGTTACCATAGCATTGGAGTGTTTCACAAATCATCAATTACAGCCCCTACAATTACTACAGCTATAAGAAACCAGACATTTTGTTTTTGTAGTTTCATTTTATTCTGTGTATTTAATGACACTTTGTACACAGCTGTCTCCATCCCTGACAATTTCTAATTAAGATTGGATGTTTTTCTAAATGATGTGTTCTAGGGATTATTTTGAGAAAGTTCTATGGCCTGTGTTCTACAGGAGGTCAGAGTAGATGATCACAGTGGTCCCCTCTCGCCTTGGAATCTATGATATTCTGTACCAGTGATGCTTGTCAAATATACCGAACTCACAATCCAGTCACAGTGACTTGTGCTAGCTCCTGTGAGTCTCACATTCCTGTATCTACTACATGATGCTAACATGACAGAATAGGGAGGTGTTGATACGGCTACACTAGAAAATGCAGGTATTGTTCTAAATATTGTTGCCACACCTTCAAGATTTAGTTGGGGATTGGTCCTGCTTTGAGCAGGGGGTTGGATTAGATGACCTCCTGAGGTCCCTTCCAACCCTGATCTTCTATGATTCTATGATATCCAGAGAAACCATAAATCACTTCTCAGACTGAATTTGTAGCATGGAGTATATTTAGAGATCGCAGTTTTGACAGTAATATATGGGTAATTTTAAAAGTCCTTTTACACTGAGGGGAAAGGAGTAGGTAGTGTATAGGAACTGGGTAGTATCCCTTTGAATAGTTTGGTAGCCCTCTAATGGGTCTTCCTGTTTTCTACTGCAGAAGCTACCAGATCCTAGCAGAGCAATAGCATATACATGTAGCTGAGCCTTTTATGGCTATGTCTATACTTGTGATGGGACGTAGAGTACAGCCTCTGCAGACCCAGCTAACACAGGTATAAACAGCAGTATAGAAAGTGAGGCACTGCTTGGGCAAGTAAAGTACAGTGCGTAGGAGGGGTAGCTCAGTGATTTGAGCATTGGCCTGCTAAACCCAGGGTTGTGAGGTCAATCCTTGAGGGGGCCATTTAGGGATCTGGGGCAAAAATTGGGGATTGGTCCTGCTTTGAGCAGGGGGTTGGACTAGATGACCTCCTGAGGTCCCTTCCAACCCTGATATTCTATGATTCTACAGCCACACCAGAACCTAAGGGTATATACCCTACACAGCTCTCTATTTGCTCCAGAAGGGCCTCCCCTGTCTACACTGCTATTTTTAGCAGTATAGTGGCCTGCTGCCAGGGCCTTTCCCTGCACAGTGAAAGACTCTGGCAGAAGAGAGAGGCGCTGGGGCGGGGGAGGCAGCTCCTCGCTGTCACAGCCTTTCTTCACTGCCCACTCCCCTAGCCAGAGCCTTTCACTTTCACATAGCTACGTGCTGCAGTGTAGATGGAGCCTGCTTTTCACTGCGACATGGAGCTACCCCATATGCTGTGGCAAGGCCTGTAGACAAGGCCTGTGTTTGTATATGGTTAGTAAATATGGTTATTTGGAACCCATTGTGTCTGGGCGGTTACCTTATGTTATTAATGTTGTATAGTGGGGTTCTTTTTTTATTGTGTCTCAACAATTTCTAGGTCAAATATGATTAGTTTGCAATAAATAGAACTTTTTCATTTATAACTGCCAAACCTGCAAACTCAATCTGGTCTCGGAGTGTCAAGCTGGGTTTTTCCCTTCTCGTGTATCACTGTTGTTAATAAGGGTCCTGCAGGATAAGTTAGGTCCTCTTGATACCTGCTGGATTTGCATGGTTGTAAATGATTGGAACCTGGTGAATAATTCCCTGGATGGTGCACAAGCACAAGAAGAAGTACAACCCAGCTCACTCTTTCTTAGCTAGGTTGGCTCTGCAGGGCTCAGAGCAGTAAAAATCAGAATATTATTACTTTTGTCACTAAAGTCAGAGGACAGGACTATAAACAAACACAGGGAGCAAATCTCTGGTATGAGAGGTTTCCTTTCAAATAACCATATTTCAGAGTAGAACCACATTGTAAGGGCAACAGACTCCAGACTCTGTCAGATACATCAGGGAAGTCAATTGCAGAGCCAGGGCTACCAGTCACAGGCAACAGCTTCCAGATGTTTCATTCCAGGGACTGTTGGTATGAGTGTCCCAACTAACCTCAACTGCTGTAGCAACTCATGAGGGAAGAGGTTGTCTCTCATGTAGCCAGGACCCAAACCATGTGGGGCCTTTTATGTCACTGTATGACAGCATAATGAGGATTCCAAGCCACAGGCCTCTAACCTTGTATGTATGAGGTTGATGAATTTTGAAGTTTTCATTTCGTAATGTATAATTCTGCTCCTCTCTGATTCTTAGAAACAACTCCAGAGAAAACAACCACACTGGGTATATTTTTCTTTTGAATATGCCAACAGATGATTATTTTATTCTCAGTACATCCAAAACCAAATTTAATTCAAGGAGGCCTGAGGCTTGGCTGCTCAACAGTATGACTTTAAAATATCCCCAGTCTGTTATCCACATGAGTCATCTTTCAAGGTCAGTATCCTGTTCACTCCAGCTGGTCTTTAAATAGTCTTTCCATGGGGCACCATCAGTATCGTAAAAGTAGTCACTTGTGTGTAATGAAGGGCAAGCTGACAAACATGTAATCTAGGCGTTTGTATTCTTTTTTCAGTATCAGGGGTTCACTTGTTTCCGTGCACCTTCTAAGTCACAGACATTTCCAGCACAGGACTCTTTTCTCAGGTTGGAAGAACAGGCAAATGGCTACCTACATAAATGCTATTGATGCCACTGCTTAGCCATCTGGATGGGTGATGTTTCTATATGTAACATCTGGGTAGCCTTAGGACATATTGTCTTCTCTGCAATATGCACTCAGCAGCCCTCTGCGGGCCTGCAACTGTATTCCAGGACATTGCTTTGCTGGATTGCTCATCGGCAACATACTACCACTGTCAAAAGGTCACTTTACCCATTATAAATATGAAATGTGACCTTCCTTTCCAGGGACTGCCTTGGAGCCATCACTGTGACATTTCTGGAGAAATTAAAAAGGAGAGAATGCGCAGCCAAAGCCATGAGGTGCAATAGTTTTGACGAAAAGAGATGTAACAAACAGTCCTACAGTTGCTCAGATGATGCTAAAGTCGGCATGTTTATTGCTCTGTGAACAGAAAAGCAGATATAACCTCTCTTCTTTACAGTGTCATTTGCTTTCCAATTTGGATCAGCTTCGCGGTATCCAGTTCTCCCCTTGCAATATAGGAAAACGCAAGGGAAAGAGGGCTAGGAATGACTATAAATTGTGCTTTCATGTGGTTGGTGTTGCTGGAAAATTTCATTTCCTTCCAATATTTTCGTGTTGAATACATCTGTCTCCGTGGAAAGGAGAAGACCCTAATGGGGCATCAAGTGAACTAGAGAAAACAAAGTTTAAGCAAATGAACAATATGACTGAGAAAAAAAAAAGCATAGTAACGTTTTCCCCCAGTGTGCAAAAAGCAAGATAACTAGAGAAGACCTTGAAACAATATATTTTTAAAAAGTTTTGCTGTCACTGGCATGATTATAATTGAAGCCAGCCTCTAAAAAACAAAATTTAAAAGGTGCTGAAGTCCTCCACGCACAACATTGATATGACCTGGGCAACATTTCCCTCCAAGCTACCCTACTCCTGACGGTAAGACAGTGACTCTTTCAGTCCTTGGAGTATTTGTTGACAAAGACAACAAGGATATTTACTGTGATGCATTTTTTGCCAGGACACCAGTAGTAGCTGGATCAATGTTACCAACTTTTAGTCATCACCAGTTCGAGCTAGATTTGAATGAGCACCAGGAAGGTGAAAGACTCTAGCCTAATACCCTGTTCCTCTCTACTCCTCTGCCCAGACAGACTTTTGAAATAAGGACTCCTTTTTATAGCACTCTATCTGGGTTTCTTCTTTGAACTTCCCCAGTCTCTGTTGTTTAGTTAACTAAATGGGCAGTGATAATGCATGTTGTATGACTCTCCTGTGTCCAGCCTGCTGACTGATAATAGAAGAGTATGACTATATATGCTGAAATAATTTCCAGAGCTTGTCCCAGCACCAGAGTACAGTATGCTGTGTAGTCTAATTTGCAGTGTTTCAAGGAGCTTTTGCATTGCTCTGCTGTGTAGACATAACTGTATGAATGCTCTGCCAGTGTTGAACTTTCCTCTCTCTGGCATTGAGATTTAATAAAATTATGCAAAGCAGAGACTATGTATTTGCAACAGTTCTTTATGCAACATAACTTGGTGAACCTACCAGATTCCCTCTTTGGTACAATAATAATCCCAACCACCTCCATCTAATCTTAATACCATCATCTGGAGAGGGGAGGAAAAAACTCAGGCTCAAGCTGTACAATTCAGAACTGGATTTTGCTCCCTTCTCCATCCACTTTTTTCCAAAACAAAGTTTGGAGATGCTGAGATGGAGGCGTTTGGTTCAGTCCATTGCAGAGCGCAACATTTGGATCTGGCTCTTGGTTCAGGTTTAGAACCCATTCTCCCATCTGTTAAAGCTCAAGTGGTGTGGTCATGCCTGTATATTTCTGATGTGCCTGTCACTGTGGTATTTGGGTGTCAAAAGAATGACACAAAGCTAGGATCAGACCGAAAGCCTGTATTTTCCACTGTTCTCTAATACTGCACTTTCAAAGGATGGTTAATTTCTTCCATTTTAAATATGTTTTCAAATATTATGTGACACACTGGAGTACAGCTGGGAAATAATGGGGGGCCACTCCTGGAGGATTTTATTTTGAGATAGTTGTGGCAGAGAAATGGTGTAACGGGCTGGCAATTCTTGCCTGAAAACCTCACCCTGTGAATAGGAAGTGATCCTGATGGGAAGTGTTAAATGGGTTTTGCTGACTCATTGATGCAGCTGATTCATTACCTCATTCACAAACAAGAGAAGTATGGGCAGATGAGTGAGTATCGGTTTGGAACAGAGAGTCTGGGTGGGTTTAAGTCATAGGAGCTGCTAGGCCTGAGGTGGATTGGGAGGCTGGAATTACATGTGGTATTATTTTAGAAGCACATTTTAACTAATAAACTAGACTCAGGAGGAGTGAGTTCATTATAACTCTATGGGCCAGATCCTCAGCTGTTGCTAATGCCGTGTTAGTAGAGCTATGTACATGTTGAACTGGCTCTGTGAGTGTGTAGGATTTTTTGCAAGTGAGAGCATCTTCATCTCACTCCAGTGGATCTTTCATTCCTATCTAAAAGAAAAGATCCATGATCACCCTGTCTTTGGATGGAAAGAAATTCCATAACGGGGGGCCGCATCATGGAGAACTTCTTCTTTTGTCTATAAAAGTAAAGCCCTTAACACATCAATGGTCTGTTGGTTGTAGCTGAAGTTCTGAATCATGAATGTGATGGTCAGATCCATGATTTTAGTTTGGGGGATGGCTTTAAAAAAAGAAAGTGAATATTCAAAGATTCATCTTCTTATCTCCTAATGGAATAATAAGAAATTTATGCTCAGCTGGATAGCGAACATCACTGTTTTTTCTCTCTTGTTCTTTTCTTATGTATCCTACAAAACTAGACAGTGGGGATTTTCCCAGAGCTGTTATTTAATTTGATTTTCTGGTTCAGGAATTTCTACATGATGTTGTGCTTAAAAATGCAGAAATATGACCCAAACCACCACCCACACTCAATCGCCTATGCTCATTTGAGACACTTTAATAAGATTTGATTAGAAGGGGAGTGAAACGGGAAGGTAGAAAATAATGACTTTTGTATCTTTTTTTTAGAGGGTTGGAGAGAAGGAGCAATATTGTTTTTGTTATAAGTAGGGGGAAAAAACTGCAGTGGAGGTGATGTACCATAAAACCTTCACTTTTTTGAGAGCCTACAAACTGAGCTGCTGAACAGATTGTACGCAAAATGCATCCTGTAATCTCAGCACTCAATCCTCAACCGTTGTAAATCAGTGTGGCTTCAATGCAACCGCACTGAGTTATACCAGAGGCCTGCATAGTCTACCCAAACTTGAATGGACATGTAATTCACTGCCCTAAAGTCACACCAACCTTGGAGAAGATTGTTAGTTCACTCTGCTAGAGCAGCGGTTCTCAAACTTCATTACACTGCAACCCCTTTCTGCCAAAAAAAAATCCCCTTCTGCCAACTACATGACCCCAAGCTGGGGTGGGCCAGAGTTTGAGCCCCTCTGCCCTGGACTGAAGCCCTTGAGCTTCGGCTTCATCCCTGAGTGGCAGGGCTCAGGCTTTGGCTTCATTCCTAGGCCCCAGTGAGTCTAACGCTGGCCCTTACAAGCCCATTAAAATGGAGTCATGACCCACTTTGGGATCCCAACTCACAGTTTGAGAACTGCTGTGCTAGAGTCTCCCCATAATACTTTCATTGCTGATGCAATGGCACAGAGGGACAAAAGTACATGTGCCATGCCAGGCAGTGGAAAAGGTCTGAGGCAGGTTCAATCTTGTACATCAAAGTTGGCTAATAAAAGAAAGCTTCCCTTGGACCTGTTAACCAATTGCTCCCTTTACACACATGCATGAGATGCTGTTGGAAGCCTCTGGTTGTGTTCAAATGATGGAATCTAATAATACTTAGCGCTTACCCAGAGCTTCCCATTATTCAAAGCACCAACATTAATTAATTCTCACAAACCCTGCTTGTGTCGCAACTCAGGCTGACACTGTTGAAACTGGATACTGGACTAGATGAACCACGGGACTGATCAAGTTCAGTAATTCATATGTTCCTTTGAGGATGAAAATTACATTGTATCTGTTCCCTTTTACTGTTGGGGAAGTTGAGATACCGAGAGGTTATGCCTTGCCCAAGGTCACATAGAGCCATTGGTGGAGCTGGAAGTAGAGTGCACGTTTCTGGCACCTAGCCCCAAGAGCCATCCAGTGGCTGCCCCTTGAATATGAGTACAGATTGCTGTATGGTCCATTCCCCTCCACTGTCTTATTTTGTTTTGCAGTCTCTGTTTGAGGTTCATAAGCCCCTTCCTAAATTAATGCATTAAAAGTATGAAGTCCTGCATATCTACAATGTAATACACAACTTCCAATTGGCAGAAAGAGGTTCTGTTTCCATATGTAAAGGTATATTTGTGTAATAAAATATCTCTAGGAGCAGAGCATGGCCCTGGACTTCATCAGAGGGGAAAGAGAGGCAAACAATTGACAGCTTTAATAAAGCTTGCTGTCAGATTCCTGACTTGACCACCACCAAATGTTTATATGGCCTCCACTTAATTAT
This sequence comes from Lepidochelys kempii, assembly GCF_965140285.1. NCBI lineage: Eukaryota > Metazoa > Chordata > Testudines > Cheloniidae > Lepidochelys > Lepidochelys kempii. The sequence goes on from NC_136382.1 coordinate 161,881,554, forward strand.
ATCAGTGACATCATTTTTCCCTTTCCTTTATTTTATTAAAACATATATGCTCAAAACAATGCCATGAGGGGAGAAGAAGAAGGATTCTAGGTACTGCCCTCTAATTCTGTTACAGGCTGAATGGATCCTTTGTGTGACATAGGGATAGATCATAGTTTGCCCTGAACAGGTGTGGAAGAGGATGGTGGAGACAGGTACAAGAAGCATCCTCTGCCTTGCAACCCTAAGTTAAGTGCTAGTTACAATTCCAGTCCTCATGCTCTCTGAGGGCATGGACTTCTCCAGGGTAACTGGCAACAGCAGTGCTAGTCACCTTCACAGGGGGTTGAAAAGAGAGGGGTGATGGCTAGGTCATGGCACTGCTCTCTTCTTTGCGCTGGCCAGTGAGGAAAAGGAGCACCAGCTACCACACTGTTAAGGCTCTGGCTTACATTCCCCCAGTGCTCTTGGAGATACAGGGTGAAATCCTGACCACACTGAAGGCAATGGCAAATCACCCATTGACTTCAATGGAACCACAATTTCATCCAAGCCCTTGAGTGAGGGATTGACTAGACAAACACTTAGTGAGCAGCAGGCTAGGCTGTGAATCTTACCTGACACTAGCATGCTGCACACTAACTGTCCGTGTGGACCCTAGTGCACTTTGATCTACCCATCCTTGAAACAGGAGTAGATCAAAGTGCACTAGGGAACGTTGTGTGCAGGGCAGCAGGGCCCACACAGACAGCGACTGCAAGATAGAATTATCCCCCAGCCTCCTGCACATTAACTTCATCTAGACAAGCTCCTAGAGTCTCCTTTCCCTTATGGTAGATTTAACACTTGCACGACTTCATTGACTCCACTAGAGTTACTCTTGAGTTACACCAGTACCATGGAAGGTGGCTTAAGGCCTCAGACTGTCTCATTTACTATTCAATAAACATGAAGCTCCACCAATGGTGGTGGGAGGGTGCTCACTTACAAATTCCATAAATAGAGTGGAACCAGTACGACTGACACAGTCTTATCGTAGAGCTATACAAGTTGGAGGAAGAGGATCAGTGTGGCTGTGAGTGCTATGAAGTCCCTAACAGACATAAGTATTCACCTGAGGTAATTCACAGGCAGTATTAGTCAGCTCCCAGAAAGTACCCCAATCTGTACTCCTCATCAGCCAAAACTTTCCAGACATCCTGGAAACAGTAGGAGTCAAAAAGAAAAGGAGGACTTGTGGCACCTCAGAGACTAACCAATTTATTTGAGCATAAGCTTTCGTGAGCTTCCGATGAAAGCTTATGCTCAAATAAATTGGTTAGTCTCTAAGGTGCCACAAGTACTCCTTTTCTTTTTGCGAATACAGACTAACACGGCTGTTACTCTGAAACCTGTCAGTAGGAGTCAAGGAGCAGAGAACTTGACCTGCAGACATATGCAGACTTCTGCCCTGACAAGGTATGCAAACAACATCCCACCAGATGGATCATTAAAAAACAAAGCTCTACTACTATGACAGTGAGGCTTTAGGTACCAGCTGGTTGCTATATCAGCAAGAAGACAAGGAGGAAGCAACAGCCGCATTGTTATTCAGGTATTTGGAATGTGGTTGGCTTGGTAGCAGTTTGTTTTGTAGTGTAAATTTCAAAAGCAGGTTGTATTTTTCTCTCCGTTAAGGAGAGGCACAGTTTTTACTCTGTTTAATCAAGTGGCAGAAGGAAATATTTATGTTCTCATGTGATTAAACAGTCATGTTTACCCATTCCATTCACTCAGCTTCAAAACCTGTAAAAATCTGATGCATGTTTTTGGAGCCATTTTCCTATTCTGCAAAGAAAAGAACACTTTTCTGCTTGAGGTGGGCCAAACTACTTGGGTGAACTGGAATAGAATGGTATTTAGAACAGAGGTATTTGCCTACTTCACATCCTTCGACCTCCTTTCAAACCAGCAGTGAGAGTGAATACAGCTCTGCTCCTCTGCCCAATCAATGGACATTGAATTACTGATGTCATCCTGTCTTGTGTACAATATCTGATATGCCTGGAGGAGAAGATTATGCATCTGAGGAATTAGTGGGAGCACGGTAGTGTTCCTCAAGCTAGAGAAGAGACTCGACTTGGTCGTAATTAATAGAATGGGGATACTTTATTGAGACTGAAGCGCACTGGACCTGACATTCTTTCTGGCTCTCTAGCTCTCAGACGGACATATTTTAGCATGGCCTGTCTAATATTGCCACACAAGGGATGAAATACTGGCCCTACTAAAGTTGATGGCAAAATTTCCATTGACTTCGATAGGCTCAGGATCTCATCCAGAGTCTCTGTATGTCCTGGCCAGGACTAAGTAGTCAGAAGAGGGACTCTTGGTTAGATATGGTAGGGAATTTTCCAACAAAATGTTTTTTTACCAGATAATGTCAATTTGTCAAAATCAAAACTTTTTGTGTAAAATGGCTTGGTTTTGATGAATCTCCTGATTCAACAATTTTCTGCGCAGGGAAAAAAAGACAAAGAAATGTCCCATTTTGACATTTGCTAGATGAAAAGAGTTTTTTGTTTTTCATTTTGAATTGACTTTTTGCTTAGAAAGTTTAGAGATTAGAAAATAATTTAAAAGGTTGAAATCAAAGCAAAACTTTTCAGAATTATCAAAGCAAAATGTTTCAGTTGAGCCAATCTGAAAGGCTTTGGGTTTATTGGTTCACAAAAATGTTTAAGACAGAAAATTTCCATCATGTTTGCCAATGGGGAAAACAGTCAGTCCTGAAATAGGATGGAAAGTCAAAAACTCTCACAATGTGAAAACTGCTTCCTGCCCAGCTCTGCTCTTGATAATACCGCAAGTAATTTTCTGTGATGGGATTACCAGTATTTCAACAAGGGTGTGCCACCGCTCACATAAATGTTCTCCCTCTACCCGTGACTGAGGTGCAGTAGGAAAGGTGTGCAGGGCAGGGGACATCTGTTCGTTGTTTTCATAGATTATAAGGCCAGAAGGAACCACTGTGATCATCTAGTCGGGCCTCCTATAAAAACACAAGCCACAGAAGTCCCCTGAATTAATTCTTCTTTGACTTATAGCATGTCTTTTGGAAAAACATGTAATCTTGATTTTAAAATTACTAGTGATGGTAAATGGTCTGTAGCAGGCAAGACTGCTCAGCAGTGCTTGCTCATGGTACTGCAGCTACTCCCCACCTTTCTCTGCGAAGTTTGACCACCTATTTTGGGGCTGGGTAGCTGGTGCTGTGAGCTTGGCATTCATCTCTGATCAATCAAGTAGCAAGCAACTCAGGCTTTGGCCATCTGCCCCTTTAAGCAAAGAGGGGGGAAAAACTTTTCAAAATGCAAGCGCTTAGTTGCAGCACTTAGGGCAAGGTCCTGGCCTGAGTTCTGGTTTGTCTTGAGGAACTCCTCCTCTGTCCCAATCTCACCCAGCTCTGGCCCTGAGCAAAATGAGCCAAGCATTCTTAAGTGGCCTGTTGGTTCCTGGTTGGTCAGTATTTCTTCCTAGCCCTTCTAGGCATCTGGAGGACTGTCTTGTTGTCACCTTGTTTGAATGGATATTCCTTGGATGTGGAGTGGGTGGACTTCCAGCAGGGGACAGATAAGTCCTGATAGATTCTGCCACATGATGCAATGCTAAATTAGCCTCACAGTTAAAAATTGGCATCTTATTTCCAGTCTCAATTTGTCTATTTTCTCATTTAAAGAAAAATATTTTCTCCTAACCAGTACTAAGGATAAGGCAACACAACTGAGCAAATAAAACCTCTTCAAGAGCCACTTCACTGTATTTGCTTACATTTGCTCCTTGAAAAATATACTGAAGGCATACCACTGTGCCCAGTGCATAATTTGAATGATGAGTGATGTAGAAGTCTTTTTAGCATGTAACGGAGCCATAGTGTAACTGAGAATCAGTCCCAAAGTGTTCTGTGCTTGGAATACAAAGAACAAAACCTTTTATTTTTCATAGTTTGCTTTTGTGTTACCATTTATGAATGTGACCCTGAACAACCCTTTTCACATGGTTTGTAATGACATGGAAATCATCTAACTGAAAGAGATTCAGGCCAAGGGTACACATTTTCTACCAGTTTCAAGCCCACTGGCATGTTGTTTGTTCTCAGAACTGCTGGAACCAGACTTTCCACTTAGGTGGCTGACGGTATAGTAGTGCAATCATCCCCTGCTGTTAGATGTCTAAAATATTCCTCTGGCCTATAAAGATAAAAATATCTTGATAACAATAATAAAACTCTTGTGGGCAATGAAAAATGTGATAGCCAGAACTCAGTATTTCAGGAGACTTAAGCCAGAAGCAATGCAGGGTCTATGGCCAACTGAAATAAGAAGTGTAAAGTGCACTGATCTTCGTGTGGTGGTGTTCTGTGACCCTGCCCCCAGTTCCATTCTTTGTTTTCCTCCCCAAGAGCTAGTTCAGTTATGAAGACAAATATAGTGTTTGTCCAAGTTCTGAGGCGAGATGCCACTGTGTGAGGACCACATTTGGTTACGAGGATGTGTTATGTGAAGAATTATACTGACCAAAATCTTTTGTCTGTCAGATCTCTCTTTTCAATGCTAAATCCATCATGACTGATGGCATAAGAAGAGAGGCAAATGTAATGTTTTTCATATACACTTTTGGTATGCATTTAAAGATAGAGATTTATAAACAAGACAGCTGAAAAGAGACCTAACTTTCAAAGCCCCTTAGAGTTCTGTTGAACCACATTCTGGGACTTGGACGGTGCCAGTGTTTCCCCAAATGAAAGTTTCTTTTGGAAGCAGCCTTTGTGCAATTTGTGATGGGCAATCCCAGCTGAAGATGTCGGGTAGCTTTTCTGCTTATCTCCTGCCTTAATCTCCTCCAAAAGAAATCAACTTCCTGTGAATGTTAACGGATTGCATGCTGTTGCAGTGAGGGTGATGGATAGGAGAAAAGGATTAAAGTCAATGTCAGTGCAAAGCCCTTAGGAAATGTTTAAAGAGGATGACTCTGATGTAGGGTGTGTTGTGTTTTTCCGTGGACTTGTATTTTAGAGGCAGGGGAACAAGTAAACAAGAAAGAACCAAAGTGAAATCTCTACTCTTGTTGACTCCAGTGAGCTTTGAATCAAGCCCCACAGGAGAGCAGAGTGTGTGTTTCCTCTGTTATATTCTGCATCATCTCTGGCTGCTGAAATGGCCGCTGCCTCTGCAGAAGGCTGACGCAATGGCTTCCATCAGTTTATGGATGGAGCCCTCCTTTCAATGGACTGGTGAATGGCACACCCCTCATGCCATGCCCCAGAACTGTTAGCACCGTTTTTAGGGTCCATTTTCTCCCTTCTGTCCTTTTCTTTATCTAATCTTTTATTGTTTTATTTTCTCTCTATGTGTGTCTTCTCCTATCTCCTCTCCACTCAGCAAAAGGCTACGTGGTGGCTCAACAGGAACAGGTGCTCTTGCAGCTTAGCTGAGTGAAATGGCAGCTGAGGAGAAAACCTTCAGCCTGTGGGCTTCTACCTCAGTCTGCACCCCATAAATAAATACGAGCTAGTCTAGTGGCCAGATGCCACTAAGGACTGTTGTGAGAACAAAGGGAATAAGATTAGTGGCCTCCAATCTTGCTTCTTTACTGACTGCTGTAGAAACAGATTTGCATAGGGTGAGGAAGGAAGGGTAATGCAACTTTCCAGTGTCATGCTGTTTTCTCCTCTGCCAGAGTTCTTCTTCTCTGTCCTATGGCCCCCCTGGATAAGTCTGCCCCAAATGCTCCAGACTGGGAAGCCTTGTCTTAGAAATTTAAAGGTGTGGGTGCACAGAATGAAAAATCATCATAAATTACATAGTTTTATACACAACGGACAATAACTACTTAAAGGTGTCAGGTTTCTGTAAAGACAGTCAGCAGTTTGAGCAATTTGTAGGCCTGTATTAGTAATAGAGTCAATTAGGACTGTATTTGTTCACATTCAAGATTGAATAATGTATAAATTGGTCATTTATTAATTACAGTTTAAAGATTAGTTTTGTTTTGTTTTATTAACTGTAACATTTTAAAGTGAATTTAGTGCTTGTGAAAGGTAGCACAGCCCTGGAGACTGAAGGGCACCATTTTTTTTTTTTTCCACAGAAAGGGACTGTGATGGAGAGCATCAGGGTTTACTTCCCCACGCTCAAACCTATTCCGGAGAAACTGCCTTTATGGTATGAGACCCTAACTCAAGATTCATTCTCTTTAATCCATCACCTCTCTGCTGAGGGTGCCAAAAGAGTGCCACCAATTCTGAACGTGATTGTTGTAAAGTGAACATCTGGCTATTAGGAACTGGACTGAAACCATCAGCTTATTTCATATAAGCACCTGAAAGCTGTCAGATGGGAATAGGGTTTGGTCACTAGTATTGCCTTTGACCATATGTGAACCAGTTCATTATCCCCCTTACCAATCCCCTGAACCATCTGGTCCTCCATGTCTTTTTGTATCCCCTGCCCCCATAAGCAACTGTACCTCTCCTAGGTTTGGCAGCATGTTGAAATGTTTTGTTTCAATTTTGACCTTTTTTAATGTTTAACTTCATTAGAATAATTTCTAAAATAAAAGGTGCTTCAAATAAAAAAAAAACCCTTAAACTTTTAGTTTGAAAATGGTGAAGTAGGATGTATTGACAATTCCTAAACTTTTGATCACACCATCCGTACTCTAGAGCTCTTGAGTTCTAGTTCCAGTCTGACATTAAGTTTCTGCATGCTCTTGGGCAAGTCACCCAGACTCAGTTGCCTGTGTCGGAAAGTGTTGTGAGGGCTTGTCAATGTTTAATCAGCAGGTTGAATATGTCAATCACTATGGGTGGGATTTTCAAAAGTAACTGTGGGTAGGTCTACACTGCAATGAAAGCCCAGGGTTAGTAGAACTCAAGTTAGCACACCCTGGGTTTGTTAACCTAGGGCTTACGCATCTATACTTGTCTGTAACTCCAGGTTAGAAATTGTTGAACCCTGGATCCCAGCCTGGGGCACCAGCATCTACATTATGTTTTTGTGGGCCTGAGTCCAGCCACCCGTATCCCAAAGTTCCTAACGTCCTCCCTAAATGTGACCTCGCTAGCCATTTGTTCGTGGTGCAGTGTGGGAAAACTTGACAGTCCACCAAACTTGACTGTCCAGAAGACAAAGAAAATCAGCCCATGGAATTGCGAAATACCTTTTGCAGACTCAGAGTTCAAGTCCCAGGGGGCTGCATCTACACTGCAAAGCAATAGGGTTTGAACTCTGGGTCCTGGCTTGACTCAGGCTTGGACCTGTATGGTCCTGGGACCCGGGTTCCAAGTTCTGGGTTAGCACAAATCCTGTGTAGCTGGAAGGGGGATTAGGCTTGAGCCCGTGTTCGAACTCTGGACTTACATTGCAGTATCGACATCCCCTACATGATTTGGAACCACAAGACCCACTGATTTTCAATGAGACTTGAGCTCCTTAGTCCCCTAGGTGTTTTTGGAAAATTCCATCATATATAAATAAAGTAATATCATGTCATGGTCATTAGGGATTTCCAGGATAGGTTTGCGGTTAAGGCATTATTAGCTGGAGATGCAGAAGATTTGCATTCTGTGCTTAAGATCTCCAATCATAAAACAGAAATAACAACACTTCACAATGAGGTTTTGAAGATGATCTCATTTGTGTTTTGGATACTGTGGTGATAGGGGCCATATAAGTACTTAGACAGATGGATGGTAAAAAAAACATGAAATTCAGATTTCCCACCATTTTTTTCCATAGTGGCAATCAACACCACCAGAACAATGCTAGAGGCAAAGGCTGCAATGTGTGCTTTTTAACAGGGACCACAGAACTTGTGTTGCATACCAGCTACTATAAACCCACTGGAGGGCATTTGAATGAGGAACTCTACCAATCTAAATGACATTTCTCTAACTGTAAGGAAAGTCATTCAAACATTCCTTGTAGGATTAAGGCAAATTGACAACATTGCCTCCCTTGATCATGCTCTGTAGCTGCATGGTGTGGTGTAGAACTGTTTTGTGCTTATTAAGGGCTTTGTAGTGATGAATTGAGCCTCCTGGAAATCAGGACTCCTCCTTCTCTATCACTCTGCTGGCTGAGCACGTCACTGGTTTCTGCTCCTACTGCCAAACAGGAAACTTCAAGCCACTCTCTTCCCCTAACACTCATTCCAAACACACACACACAGTAGTTCTAGATGCATTTCGTATTCTCCCTACCAGAACACCTGCCCACACCTAACAGGGCATAGAAACTTGGGCTAAGTAGGGCAGAGGTGGATCTATGCCCAGCTAACAGGGCATAGAAACTTATGCGAAGTGAGGCAGAGTAGGTCACAGGAAACTGAATTGTATAGCTTTGCAGATTAATTTGAACTAATGCTGTTGTGGTGTCACAATATTTTTTACTTGTGAGGGTTCAGACACCACTATGTGTTCATTAAAATATGCATGAGATCCAAATGTTTCAGAATTTTTAGGGCAAATGGTATTCAGTCCCACACCATTGCATTTGTTATTTGTTATTCATTTATTCTCCTTAATCACACACCGTGAATCTTGCTGCAAACAGTTTACGTATAACTCAGAGGCTGAAGAATGTTAAATCAAGACTGTTTGGTGAATACTTTATGAGTAGCAAATGAATAGTTCAAGCATGTCTAATGGAGACAGGAAAAGAAGCTTTTCAAACCTATGGATCTTGTGGGAGTTGTGAAAGGCTTTTCAGTTGATTATTGCAATTATAAAATTATTTATTGGGGTGCAATATGCACTTGTCACAGATAACTTATTTTTCAGGCAGTTACTTAGAGCTAATTAAGATAAAATTTTCTATAATTAAAAATATTAGAAAAATCATCATACATAAGGGTTAGCTAAGTACAATAAATTTGATTTCCTGCATTGTTCATACTTACAATCTTACATTGTGAAGACCATTAGAAACAAAGATGGAAGGATAAGTAAGCAGAGCACAGCAGAGAGTTGGTCTGGATTCAGTTCTCAGGGACCTGATGAAACTTAAAAGTAGAGAATTAGACTGAATCTTTTCTCTCTCTTCTTTATGTAACTATTTGGATACACAACCATATTTGAATATCTTCTATGACCATAACAAGATTGGTACTTACCTATTATCCATATGTGATATTCAAGTTTTAATTAATCTTTTAATCATTAATATTAATAACACGTATCAATAATTTAAAAATAATTCCTATACATCATTGTGGTCTAACTGCCTAGATACTGTTTAGTTGCCGTATTGCAAAAGCCCCCCCAACCACCTCTAGCTTGTGCAGCTTGCAGGGTAATGCGCACATACCCTTGCGGTCACTTGCTTACTTGCACAGAATGAGAAGGTACAAATTGTGTCCTCAGGCCTATATCTTTCTAACAAACAACCCCAGCCTTAGAATGACTACCACCAAACCTCTCACGCTAGGCCTCACACCAATAAAACAGGCCTGTAATTATAACAAAGTCTACTAACCCAATTATTTATGTTCTCCTACTTCCAATTACAGCTTCAATAACTTACATTATTATTTCTATGAGCATGCTTAGCAGATAAATTATATTTTACCCCAAAATATGAAATTTCAGAACTACTAACTGTGGTATATAACCTATCACTTAAATCAGCCTCTGTACCAGATGACTGGTGGATACATAATATAACATTGATTTTTTAAAAAGGCTACAGAGGCAATCGTGGTAATTATAGGCTGGTAAACCTAACTTCAGTACCAGGCAAATTGGTTGAAATTATAGTAAACAACAGACTTATAAGAAACATAGATGAATATAATATGTTGGGGAAGAGTCAACACTGGTTTTGTAAAGGGAAATCATGCCTCACCAATCTATTAGAATTCTTTGAGGGGGGTCAACAAACGTGGACAAGGGTAATATAATGCACTTGGACTTTCAGAGAGCCTTTGACAGGGTCCTTCACCAAAGGCTTGTAAGCAAAGTGAGGGGTCATGGGATCAGAAGGAAGTTCCTGTCATGGATCAGTAACCAGTTAAAAGATAGGAAACAAAGGGTAGGAATAAATCATCAGTTTTCAGAATGGAGAGAGGTGAATAGTGGTGTCCCCCAGGGATCTGTCCTGGGACCAGTGCTGTTTAACATATTCATAAATGATGTATAAAAAGGGGTAAACAGTGAGGTGGCAAAGTTTGCAGACAATACAAAATTACTCAAGATATTTAAGTGTTACAAAAGAGATCCCACTAAACTGTGTGGCTGGACAACAAAATGATAGAAGAAATTCAAGTCTTGATAAATGCAAAGTAATGCACATTGGAAAACATAATCCCAACTATAAATACAAAATAATGTGGTCTAAATTAGCTGTTACCACTCAACAAAGAGATCTTGGAGTCATCATGGATAATTTTCTGAAAACATCTGCTCAATGTGCAGCGGCAGTCAAAAAACTAACAGAATTTTAGGAACCATTAGGAAAGGGATGGATAACACAGAAAGTATCATAAAGCCATTGTATAAATCCATGGTTCACCCACACCTTGAATACTGTATGCAGTTCTGGTCTCCCTGTCCAAAAAAGATATACTGGAATTGGAAAAAGTGCAGAGAAGGGCAACAAAAATGATGAGAGGTATGGAACAGCTTCCATATGAGGAGAGATTAAAAAGACTGACTGTTCAGTTTAGAAAAGGGATGACTAAGGGGGGATAGGATAGAGGTCTATAAAATCATGACTGCTGTGGAGAAAGTGAACAAGGAAGTGTTATTTACCCTGTCACATAACACAAGAATCAGGGGTCACCCAATGAAATTAATAGGCAGCAGGTTTAAAATAAACTTAAGAAAGTACTGCTTCACACAATGTAGAACTCGTTGCCAGGGTATGTTGTGAAGGCCAAAAATATAACTGGGTTAAAAAAATAGTTAAATAAATTCAGGGAGGATAGGTCCATCAAGTAGCCAAGATGGCCAGGGATGAACCCCATGCTCTGTGTGTCCCTAAACCTCTGATTGTCAGAAGCTGGGAAAGGAACAGAGGGAACGGATCATTTGATAAGTTGTCCTGTTCTGTTTATTCCTTCTGTAGCATTTGACACTGACCACTGTCACACTGGGTCATTGGCCATTCTTATAATCTTATGTTCTCGTGTAAGAGACAAGTTTCAGTGAACATATGGATTCCAAACAGAGCTTCAGGACCTAGAAACTACTGTGATGAGCACATTGGAGATATGATAGGTAAAGTGAAACCCTATATCCATGAGATACATGAATAGAGAGGTGTGAAATCACGTTCTGTTCAGCTCAACTTGTGTCCAGTTCTGGTGTCAAAAAAACAATGTTTTAAAATTGGAGAGATTTCAGAGAACAGCTGAAAAATGATTCAAGGTCTGGAAAATGAAAATGAAAATCTTACAGTACTCAGTCTATTTAGCTTATCTAAGGGAAGGGTAAGAGTAGAGTTACCATATTTCAAGTTCTGAAATAGAGGACCCTGCCAGAGGGAGGGGGAACTTAAGATGGGAGAGGGGCACAGTTTCTACTGTACAGTTTCTTTCTACTTTGACCATCTAACATTTATAAATAACAAGTGTAATGCCATCAAAAGTAAATGTAAATCAAATTTAAATGTGCTTTTTTACATGCAGTCAGTCCTTTCTTACTGCGCTTCTTCCTGTTGTGCCATTTCCAGGTCTGCCCCTCCCTGCAGTTTTGTGCTCTCAGGAGTTTGGTCTCTGTTCCCCCATGGCCATGCTCTCTCTGCCTGCTGGCTTTCTTCTCACTTCTCTGCCTCACGTGCACACCCACCCCCGAGGAATCCCCCAGCCCCTGCATGTGCAGTGAGTTCCAAGGAAACCCCTCTTCTTCTCCCTAAGTTACTTCTTGCTCAGGCCGCCCAGCTCTGAAGGTAATGCAGCCATCAGCAGCAGCACAGAAGTAAGGGTGGCAATCACAGACATTTGTTCATATTTCAAAATCCACCCTGATAGAGATTGGAGGACCAAAAAAGAGGGCATGTCTGGGAAAACCCCAATGTATGATAACACTTGGTAAGAGGCAATGTGATCATTGTCAGTACATACTTATGTAGGGAGAATATATCTGCTATCCAAGGGCTCTTTAACCTAGCAGGCAAAGACATAACAAGATCCAGTGGCTGGAAGTTGAAGTTAGAAAAGTAAATTTGGAAATAAGATTCAACTTTTAACAGTGAGAACATTGGAACAGCTTATCAAGGGACATGATTAATTTATCTTCATTTGGGGTCTTTAAATCAAGACTAGATGTCTGTCTAAAAGGCATGCTCCAATTCCATCACAAGTTGTTGCCCTCGATAATGCTTACTGATGTAGTAGAGAAGAAAGTTACTGGGTGAAATTATATGGCGTGTGTTATGCAGGAGGTCAGACTAGCTGACCACAGTAGTCCATTAAAATCTATGAATCAATCAAAAACACTTTCAGTAATTTTAAGTGCTTTCTTCAGCACCTGTTAAATTACCCATTGACTTTAATTAAGCTCTCCACAATCTTGTGAATGTTTTCTATGTTGTGTTATGGTACATGCCAGGAGATTATTCCAAAATTCATTTCTGTACTCCAGTTATGACATGCTGGTCAGCCATTCATTGCAGAGCAAAAAGTAGTTAAAAAAAAAAAAAGAAAAGAAAAAAGCTCCCTAGAAACCATCCCTCATAGAACAGGCATAGACATGTGGCTCAGATTCAATTAAACTGATAGGGTGCACAGTTCAAATCCAATTTAATTATTTCTCATTTTATGTAAATGAGATTTCAAATTGTAATGAATCAAGTCACTGCTTTCTTGCAGCAGTTTCTTCTCTGCATGCTTAGTGCTTAGTACTTGTTCTGTCCCTAGTTTAAACTTAAAAAAAAAAGAAAAGAAGAAAAAGGAAAAAACCCATGGAATTGAAAGACTGAATTCAAAACCGAAATGTTCTGATCTTACATTAGTGTTGTGGAGAAGCCACGGTAAGTTGCCATCTGTTCTGTTTTAAACCAATTAAGGTTATGTTGTGGCTACTCTACCACATAACAAAATTCAGGTTACATTTCAGATAAATAAGTGGGAAAACAATAGTATCTCACATTAATGATAGTATCTAGAGATGGGGCCAAAGGCCTGGTTGCAAACCTCCTGGCTCTTTGGGGTATTCACATCCAGAATTTTGCAGTTTGACGTATTTCTAATTTATTTAGAATCTTACACTTAGACCTCACAGCACTTTATAATTATACATCTGTGGAAATCAGTTTTTTCATCACCTCTGTGCAACCACTTCTGGAGTGAAATAAAGCAACTGTTTAGCAGCACACAACAAACAATCCGTAACAGTGTTGGACATGAAATGGTGAATATCATATCAAGTTGAAACTACAGACGTTGTTTAGGTCACTCTCTTTATCTACTTAAATGATCCTCAGACACAATGAATTTGCCTTCACAAGACCACTGTGAGGTAGGGATTCAGGGAAGTACTATCCTGGTTTTACAGATGGAGAACTGAGGCACAGAGGATATGTCTACACTGCGGCGGGGAGTGAGCCTCCTAGCCTTGGTAGACCGATTTGTGCGCCAGCACACTAAAAGTAGCTGTGTTGATGTGGCAGCACCGGCAGAGGCTCGGACTAGACACCTGAGCTCAGACCCGGAGAGTTGGATGGGCTTGGGCTCACGTGGCTAGCTTGAGTCTCCTCCAGTGCTGCAACATCCATACTGCTATTTCTAGTGCAAGCCCCAAACTGCTTCCAGCTGCAGCGTAAACATGCCCACAGAGAGAGTACGTGAACTGACCAAATTCACACAAGGTGGGTGAGGTAATATCTTTTATTGGATCAACTTCTGGTGGTGAGCGAGACAAACTTTCGAGCTTACACAGCTCTTCTTCAGGTCTGGGAAAGGTACTCCAAGTATCACAGCTAAATATAAGGTGGAATAGATTGTTTAGTGTAAGTAGTTAACATATATTTCAAGGGATAATTCAAGGTGAAATGACCCGTTAAACAACTCTTCAGTCATAGGGGTGAAAGGAGAAAAAAATGGAGGTGGGGGGGCTAGTGGGTTATTGATTGTTGTAATAAGTCATAAATCCAGTGTGTCTGTTCAGTCCGTGATTTTTAGTGTCTAACAAAGTGACGAATTTAAGCTCCCAGGCTCGTCTTTTGTAAGTGTTGTGCAGGTTTCCTTTGAGGATGAGGTCTGAGAGGTCAGGTATGGAGTGATTGCTTTGTGAAAAGTTTCAGAGTAGCAGCCGTATTAGTCTGTATCCGCAAAAAGAAAAGGAGTACTTGTGGCACCTTAGAGACTAACCAATTTATTTGAGCATAAGCTTTCGTGAGCTACAGCTCACTTCACTGGCTCATGAAAGCTTATGCTCAAATAAATTGGTTAGTCTCTAAGGTGCCACAAGTACTCCTGTTCTTTTTGTGAAAAGTGTTTGCCCATAGGTGATGGGGTGTTATTGTCTTTTATCATTTTTCTGTGTGAATTCATTCAAGAGGGTAGTGATTGTCTGGTTTCACCCACACTGTTATGGGGGCATCTAGTGCACTGGATAAGACACTCCATATGTTGTGATAAGCCTGTGTAGAACCCATGGATCTTGAAAGATGTGTTGTCTGTGGTAGAACCAGGAACTCTTCTGTGTAAGTCTCCTGAGTCACAGTGGAGTGCCTAAACCACAGGGCCATCCTTTCTCCCAGATAGTCAGAATATAATTACTCCATTTTTACAGGACACAGAAGCTAACTCCCTGTCATAAATGTGGATTTAGCTAATTTTCAGTGTGGGACTAGCAGACAGAGGGAAAAAATCTTACAAGTGAGATGCATGCATCCCAATGGAATGAAGGAGGAGAGTGTCTAAAAGCAAGGTTTGGTCCAATCTGCATCACTCTGAGGAAAAACTCATGGATGGACAGCAAGTTACGTTTAAGAACAGTCCGTGAAAAAATTATCCCTCCCTCACACATACACATCTCAGTAAAACTACTGTTGTGAGGCACAAAAGAACTCTCCGGACTTCTCGACTAGCCACCCTCCCCAAAAAAGGAAAATGCCGAAGTTTTTAAAAAGCAAACCAACTAATGCACCACATTTCTCATCAATAAAATATCATCCTTTATTTGTTGGCTGCTAGAAAGCAGAAACATATGAAGTAATCAACAACCGCCCTTAACTACATTGGCCTGCATCACAGCTGTGAAAATTAGAATGCTCTTAAAATGTGAAATTCAAGTGTGTGCCTTCATCCAGAAAGACTGAATCAACCCTTTCCATGTCAGACTTTCATTCTGTAGTAATTCTTCACACTGAGCCCGGAATGCCAACCTTCAGCTCGGAGTTGTTTAGTAATCAGTGACAATTATTGCTAGAGTCATTATGGATCTAAATGCCAATTCCCACTGTTTATATTTGCTGCCAGGGGCCCCTTGCTGGTTAGTCAGCACTAAGGTGAATACTCTTGGGAACTAATGTTGTCAATGCTTTCAATTTGCTGGAGGGCACTGGGAGCAGAATGCTTGCTTTTGTCCATTCAGAAGCAGTCATTTCAGATGATGTAACTGCTTTTACAGTAAATAAAGCAACAAATAATTTATGAAGTAAAAGGGCTGGAATGTTCAAAGCTGGCTTCATGTCTCAACCCCATTTAAGGCCAAATTGTGCCATTAAGGCATTGTCCCATGTTTGGGGCTGCAGAAAGCCTGGGGGAAAGCATGCTTCCAATTTAAAGGAAGAACTCACCCTGCAGGATGAACTCACATATCTTATCTTAGGGTTTTATATTGCTGCCCATCACTGTAATATTTCGCACCCCTTGATAATCTGTACTTTATTCCCTGATAGCCAGAAACTTCTATGCTTAAACTCTGTACCGTTTTCTTTTTACTTCAACATCATCTTAATAATATTATTAAATATGTGGACCTTCTATGTAAAATTAATAACAATAGCCAAGTCTTCAGTGGACTTCCTGGAGTCTCTAGTGCTTCTCCGTTTATGGGGTCAGAACTCTGCTTGGGGTGGGTTATGTTTTTTTATTTTTAGTTCCCTTTTTGGGAGGAAGGGATTGGTATGGGTTTAGGGGCAGAAGGGGCGTGTGTCAGCATTATGAGGAAAAAGAAAAGGAGAACTTGTGGCACCTTAGAGACTAACCAGTTTATTTGAGCATAAGCTTTCGTGAGCTATTTGTTCTCCCTAATGGCCCTTCCCAGCCAGCCATCTAGACTGATTGCATTCTGCCTAGTGGGTGTTCCTCAGGTGTGAACACATTTGTAATAGATGCATAGACAATATTCCTAACTTCAGATACCAAAATGATACATGCATACAAATAGGACAATCTATTCAGTGAATCATAACCTTCTCAATTATATCTCACACGGCCTATCTTGCATAAAATGCATCACCGTTATGCCATAATCCGATCATAACAATATTGCTATGAAGAATAAGAGGCGTAATGCCACAGAGGGTTATGGGGAAAATACGTGCAATTCACCTGCATATGGACTGAGATGAACTTGAGTATGCATGTACTTATGCATAGAGGAGGAGGAGCACTCAGATGTGCTGGTGGAAGGCACCTTGTCAGGGCATGCAGTGTTCTGCCTCCTCCATGCTGGCTACCACTTCTGGACAGATTTTTCCCTATTGCCTTTGGGGTGACTAGCAGGTCACCCAAGCAGCTGTCTAGCAGGAAGCAGATCCTGCGCCCAGCAGAGCTCAGATTGCAATTCTGCTCAATTGCTTCACGGTGGGGTGCAAGAGGATACCCTTCCCACCCTGTTGTGCACCTGCACAGCAGCTGGGCACAGTGTGGCCCACAACTGTTACAGGTGCCACATACTGTACTAAAAATAAACACAAAGTTCACATGAATGGTGAAGAAGCCAAACAGAGCCACAAGCATACTGACTGCATGCAGTGCCTTGAGACCGGGTTCAGCCATGCGCAGGGGCACTGAAATGGGGGGCCCAGGGGGCCATGCCCTGCTTTTTTCACCGACCCAGGGGATGGAGAGGAGTAAGCAGGGGGTGGGGTCTTGAGGAGAAGGGGCGGTGTAAGTGCGGGGCCTCAGGGAGAAAGGGCAGCACGAGGGGGGGGAATTGGGGTGCTGTTGGCCCCCCCACTTTTAGGCACCTTCTGCTGCTCCTGGCCATGCGATGCAGACCTGATTCTTGGGGCTGCCACACCTCTTTCCCATCTCAGCCACTGAAGATTTGCCAGGTAAACAGAACTATCTGGGTGATGAAATGGAAATGGCTCGCTGGTCTCCCTAAGTGTGGATTATAACAGCCTGGGCTGCGTGTGAAAAGATAAATGCCCAGGCTTCAATTGCTTGCTTCTGTTTATGCTTGATGACATCCATGTCGCCTTTTGAAGTGTTTTACCCAATCAGCCAGGCTGTGTGCTGTGCATTTGGTTTGTTAGATTCATGCAGGTAATCTGGTTTGTTGTATAACAATACTTCCAATCACCCCAAAATGGGTCAGATTGGAATCAAAAAGTGCACACATCTCATTCATTATCATGTCAACCGTGAACTGTCACTGGTCTGGCTATGAGTCATATTCATTCTCCTGAATAAAAGGATCCTCAAGATAATTTATTTCCACCTTTAAGGCGACTTATTGAGATAAATGATACTTTCCCACCTCTGTTGTGAGATTACTAACATATGTATAAAACTGTGAGAAGTTTGAAAGGAGCTATGTAAGTGCACAATATTAATACTGTTACCTCCCTGGTGTTGAAACAAGCATTGTAGAAGAAAACCTACCATGTCAAAAGTGATACTAATAGTTGAATCTTGTTTACTTTAATTAGTTTGTTTAAGTTTATTATCTTTCACTTTTGGGAGAGTGAAATTAAACAGTTTATTTTTGTGTTCACAGCACTGTCTGTTTGCCAAAATGTAGACAACTTGCTATCTAAATTTTGTGCAGATAAACACAGTGCAGACCCAGCTCTCTCTCTCTCTCTCTATTTAACTCTTCCAAAGTTGCTGATATGTTCTAGGAAAAATTTCATAGGCTGCAAATGACAAAATGAAGAAAATGATGACATGTTATTTCTTCAATTCTATTCCATTGCCATCTTTATTTGTAGAGATTTGCAAGCAAATTGACTTTCAGTCTTATCCTTTCCTGGTATTTTTTCTCCAGCTGAAGAGATTTGCCATCAAATAGACCTTTTTCAGGATTTGAAACAGATTTGCCATTTTAGAATTTGTATCTCTTCAGCATAAACATATTTTTCCCATAGGATTTACAGGAAACATATCCATTATCTGACATCCCAGTTAGCTGACTTCTTAAAGGTCTTGTTCATTTCCTGCAGATTCTTAAGCATCAATAGTCCCCACAAAATCTTACTGTGGCTCAGTGTGTACATATGTATGACAATATAACAGGATTTTTAAAAGGGAGTGAAAAGCATTTAAACCAAGCAGTGCTTTCTAATTTCACTATTATAGTTGGAGCAGGTAGTGATGCCTATAGTTAAGCCTGCCCCACATTTTCCATTATAAGACCCTGTTTTCAGTTGCATATAAATTGCATATAAATTCGAACCATCCCGATGTGTAGAAAGAATAGTAAATATGGAAGGCGACCAGCTTGGCTTAACAGTGAAATCCTTGCTGATCTTGAACACAAAAAAGAAGCTTACAAGAAGTGGAAGATGGGACAAATGACCAGGGAAAAGTATAAAAATATTGCTCGGGGATGCAGGAGTGAAATCAGGAAGGCCAAATCACACCTGGAGTTGCAGCTAGCAAGAGATGTTAAGAGTAACAAGAAGGGTTTCTTCAGGTATGTTAGCAACAAGAAGAAAGTCAAGGAAAGTGTGGGCCCCTTACTGAATGAGGGAGGCAACCTAGTGACAGAGGATGTGGAAAAAGCTAATGTACTCAATGTTTTTTTTGCCTCTGTCCTCACGAACAAGGTCAGCTCCCAGACTGCTGCACTGGGCAGCAAAGCATGGGGAGGAGGTGACCAGCCCTCTGTGGACAAAGAAGTGGTTCGGTGGAGAAAGAAGTGGTTATTTAGAAAAGCTGGACGAGCACAAGTCCATGGGGCTGGATGCGCTGCATCCGAGAGTGCTAAAGGAGTTGGCGGATGTGATTGCAGAGCCATTGGCCATTATCTTTGAAAACTCATGGCGATCCAGGGAAGTCCCAGATGACTGGAAAAAGGCTAATGTAGTGCCCATCTTTAAAAAAGGGAAGAAGGAGGATCCGGGGAACTACAGGCCAGTCAGCCTCACCTCAGTCCCTGGAAAAATCATGGAGCAGATCCTCAAGGAATCAATTCTGAAGCACTTAGAGGAGAGGAAAGTGATCAGGAACAGTCAGCATGGATTCACCAAGGGTAAGTCATGCCTGGCTAATCTAATTGGATGAGATAACTGGCTCTGTGGATGAGGGGAAAGCGGTGGACATGTTGTTCCTTGACTTTAGCAAAGTTTTTGACATGGTCTCCCACAGTATTCTTGCCAGCAAGTTAAAGAAGTATGGGCTGGATGAATGGACTATAAGGTGGATAGAAAGTTGGCTAGATTGTTGGGCTCAACGAGTAGTGATCCATGGCTCCATGTCTAGCTGGCAGCCGGTATCAAGTGGAGTGCCCCAAGCGTCGGTCCTGGGGCCGGTTTTGTTCAATATCTTCATAAATGATCTGGAGGATGGTGTGGATTGCACCCTCAGCAAGTTTGCAGATGACACTAAACTGGGAGGAGAGGTAGATACACTGGCGGGTAGGGATAGGATACAGAGGGCCCTAGACAAATTACAGGATTGGGCCAAAAGAAATCTGATGAGGTTCAACAAGGACAAGTGCAGAGTCCTGCACTTAGGACGGAAGAATCCCATGCACCGCTATAGAGTAGGGACCGAATGGCTCGGCAGCAGTTCTGCAGAAAAGGACCTAGGGGTTACAGTGGACGAGAAGCTGGATAGGAGTCAACAGTGTACCCTTGTTGCCAAGAAGGCCAATGGCATTTTGAGATGTATACATAGGGGCATTGCCAGCAGATCGAGGGACATGATCATTCCCCTCTATTCGACATTGGTGAGGCCTCATCTGGAGTACTGTGTCCAGTTTTGGGCCCCACACTACAAGAAGGATGTGGAAAAATTGGAAAGAGTCCAGCGGAGGGCAACAAAAATGATTAGGAGACTGGAACACATGACTTATGAAGAGAGGCTGAGGGAACTGGGATTGTTTAGTCTGCGGAAGAGAAGAATGAGGGGGGATTTGATAGCTGCTTTCAACTACCTGAAAGGGGGTTCCAAAGAGGATGGCTCTAGACTGTTCTCAATGGTAGCAGATGACAGAACGAGGAGTAATGGTCTCAAGTTGCAGTGCGGGAGGTTTAGGTTGGATATTAGGAAAAACGTTTTCACAAGGAGGGTGGTGAAACACTGGAATGCGTTACCTAGAGAGGTGGTGGAATCTCCTTCCTGAGATATTTTTAAGGTCAGGCTTGACAAAGCCTTGGCTGGGATGATTTAATTGGGGATTGGTCCTGCTTTGAGCAGGGGGTTGGACTAGATGACCTCCTGAGGTCCCTTCCAACCCTGATATTCTATGATTCTATGCCAAACTTTAATAATTTGGGATTACATTTTTCCAGCCAGCTGTCTGATTAAACTGTGATTAATTCCCTGAACACTACCCATCATATGCGCTGAATAAGGCAGGGGTTCTGTGGAACATATAGCATGCAATCATGTAATTAAAAATGATATCATAGTGCATATGCAAAAAGAAGCCAAATTAAGGTTGCATGGGCACCCTGAATTCTACTGTTTCCTAATGTCACAATATTTGAGCTTGCACCTCAATGTACTTTTAATGTTTTTTTTTTTTAATTTTATTTCTACTATAGTGAATTTTTGTTGTAGGGAAGGTGCTAGATTGTGCACTTACTTAAGTACTTGCTGAAGAGAGATGGTCTTAAGTATATGCTTAAAGTTAAGTTAAAGTCAAGCATGTTAATGTTCTTTGCTGAATGCAGGTATGATGGAATGCAGGTTATTATTTCCTAGCTGTTGTTAGAAGAATGCAGATAGTCTACTGAATCTGACCTAGCTGTAGGCCTTTCCAGGGGTCCCTGTCTTGTAGTCTTTATTCAGGTAGAATGCCCATTGACTTTGATGGGAGTTCTGCCTGAGTAGGGAGTGCTGGTTTTGCCTTGGAATAATTACAACATGAGCAACAGCTGTACAAGCTTCTGCACTCTGCCCTGCCAAAGTGTCTTAACCCTGGTCTGGAAGAATGGCCTGCAAGGATGAGAGGTAGGTTCAGTCTCCTGGACCTCTTTGTGGAGACTGCTAACAAGGGTTCTAATTAGCACAGCCCCCGTGGTATTTTTCTACAATGTGATCGCCTGTCTACATGGAGCTGGGCTCAGATCACAAACTCATTTCACAAATGCCACTGAACAACTATCTGATGATGACAACTGTCAGCCACTTCCAGTTTAGTCTGTATTCTCTGCCATGGTGAAAAGCTTCTTATCCTAGTACTCGCTCCAGGTGAAATTAACCCCTCTTCAGAGTGCGAGAACAAAATCTATACTCAAAATAAAGCATAAGTGGTACATAAGCCTTCTGCAGGGGGTTAATTTCCCCTCCCCTTAACTCTTCCTCAGCATTTCACTTACCTTAGCTCTCTGGATATTGCAGATATCATGCTAGGTTCTCAGAGAACTACAGATAGATCAGATTCAGTACTATGTGCATGCTTCTAATCTCTGCTGGGAGGCAATTACTTGCATTCCACCCACTAAAGAATTGCAGATTCTGAGTCCCTAAGAACATATTGCTTTCCAAATTTTTTTAATCCCTGCTTTTTGGAAAGCTCACTGTGGGGTTCCCCCTTCAGTGACCCACATAAATCAAAATTATGCAATTTCCAAGACAACAAACTGAGTTTATGTGATCAAGATGATAGTGTTTGCCTTATGAATACAGTCTGATAAATCTTACACGAGAGAGCATGTGCATATATCCTTTACTATTTGTTGGAGGGGAATTTCAGCTAGTTTAATACACTGAATACACCAGTGAAGGAAGATGTGGTGTGATTTTTAGATCACTTCTGGGACCTGAGAAGAGAACCTAAGATGGAAGTTTTAACAGTAACCACTGCAGTAGATAAACCATAGTGTGTAAAAAAAAAAAAATATGATGTAGAAGTTTAGTGCGTCATAGAAGTCTCATGAGTAGACATCTTCCAAAATGTGTGCATCATTACCTCCTGATCAACAACATGACCCCAACTCAGGAAAGCAGTTAAACACATGCTTATATTTTCCATTTGACATTTCAAGTGAAAATATTATGGCAACTATATTTAGCCAGATTAGTTTAGAGACCGGGACAGAGCAAAACATAGTATGTTGCATACATGTATATTAAAAATTATAAGCACATATTTTAAGCTCAAGCACATATACATCAGCTCAGGTGGGAAGGAAGTGCTCAGGAATATATGTATGACAGCTGTTATCTTGGCTGAAGGACTAACTTGCCAAGAGAAAAGGAGTACTTGTGGCACCTTAGAGACTAACCAATTTATTTGAGCATGAGCTTTCGTGAGCTACAGCTCACTTCAGTGAGCTGTAGCTCACGAAAGCTCATGCTCAAATAAATTGGTTAGTCTCTAAGGTGCCACAAGTACTCCTTTTCTTTTTGCGAATACAGACTAACACGGCTGTTCCTCTGTAACTTGCCAAGGTATTTCAGTGGGAGTGAGGCACCTAAAGAACTTGGAGCATCAGGGCCTAAATCCCCAACCTGGGAGCTGTAACAGAGTGTCCCCACCTCTGTGGATCAGGCACCGAGCAGAATCTGAACAGTGGGTTACGGATATACGAGAAGGTGGTCAGGGAATCTGTACCAGGTCCTGTGCTTTTCATCTGAGGAGTCTTGTGAATTTGAACTGGAATTTGGGGCCTCTGAAATGAGGGGAGCAAGTCTGAGCAGAGAGCCTCATGATCCTTATTGCTGGTTGTTTTTGTTATGGTGTGGCAGCAGATAGGTCAGCCTGCTTCTTACTGGGACCTGACACTGCATACAAAATGTTACTGACACTGATAATCTGTATGCTACTTAAAAGAGCAACAGAATAAACAGCATGCAAACCTCAGTGTTATCCTAGCCAATCTGGCTACAGCAAACTGGCCTCACAGTAGCCAAAATACATGTGAAAGCGAAGCATGCTGTAAACCAGCTTCGCTCTAGCCAAACTACGCATGAAACCCCAATATAAACCTGCACCTCACAACAACCAAACTATATAGCGCATTATAAACGAGGCTAATTACAACTAAACTACTTGGCAATCTAGTGATTGGAGAGCATTAACAGGTTCAAAATGTGGATGTTTATCCAAGCCTATGGAACAGCCTACCTAGGCCATGTTGCCTGCATCCTCACCCAATCCTCCTCCACGCTAATCCACAGATTTTGCCAACCTTATTCCTATTGAGTAGGCAGTCCTCTACTCTTCCAACAGTCCTATTGACTTCAGTTTCAGTAGCATTGCTTTAGGATTAAGGGACTACTCAACGTGCGATTGACAGACTCTGGCCTCATGTTTGTGACCGCTTGAAGTAAAAAGGCCTGAAGGTTGCATTGTGAATTTGCTTCCAATAAAGAGTTAGGGTCAAATTTTCAAAAGTGCTTAAGTGATTTAGGACCCTAAATTTCACTGAAAGTAATTGGGATTTAGACTCCAAATGCATGTAAATATTTTGGATTTTTTTTCCTGAGCCTTAAAAAAAAACCAAAAAACAATCATTTCATTTGAAAGTATATTCCCCACTCAGTATTCTATTGGTTAAATGTTGAAAGGCAGAATTTTTAGGTTGGTAGTTACACTTTTGCCCAATAGTTGTTTCTTACTCTTCATACACTTTTGCAAGTACAGTGGAACCCATTTTCTAGTGAAGACATTTTATTCACTCAACAACTTCCCCGCCAGTAGATGTTCAGGCTAATCAGAATGGCACAGTGACTTCACTCTAATGTGGTCATTATATCCAATTTCACCATTAGAAACTTCCGGTGTATAAGCCAAAAGTCGTTTGGAGAAAGCTGGTGAAATGCTCTATGGAAGCCTCTGAGATAAATCCAGCAGTGACATAAATCGTGGAGTAAATTACACTTTGGGAAGAAGTTCACATTAAGGTGAGTATAAGTGGCAAAACAGCATGATTTTTGCTGATTTGGAATCAGCGAATGATCAGATGACTGTAACATGGCAATAAAACGAGATGGGTGCAGCAGGAAAAACATCTTGCAGGAGGATGTAAGATAAAGCGGGCACCCTGTTGCATTGACGTGCTCCCCCCATCCACAGTATTACACAGTTGCAATTGAAGTGGCACTCGCTTATGTCAGGGTTGACTTTGGCCACACACGATGTCAACTCAGTGTGAGTTATATTGGTTTTATTTAGCTGGTTAAATGCTAGATCACTGTGAGCTGCCCTACTTTGGCACGCATAGGCACATCCATTTTGTGGCTAATATGTTACATACCTTCTACATTATCTCTAGAGCTGGGCAAATAAAGAGGAGAAATACAATACAATTGAATACAAATAATTGAGTCACTTCAGTATTATTCATGACTCATGTATTTGCTTTCTGTGAAGTTCAGTCAGACCTGTCACACAAAGTATTCCCACCATATGGTTTGGTAGCCATCTTGACAGCACTTTGATATTTAGGAATCATCCAGTGTGAAAGCAAAGATGATACCATGTGATATTAATGACCAATCACACAACATAAATTGTGAATTATTTTAATTATTAATATAAAAATCAAAATCTGCAAAAAGAGGGACATGAACTGAAGAAGTTGTTTGCTGAAAATAATTCAGTCAGGTCGCGTCACTACTGAAACTGGCCTTTTACGATGGGTCTACAAGAAACAGTTCCTGTATGCTGCACCAGCACACCTACCATGCTCCAGTTTGAAGGTTGTTTAAATGAAGTAATCTTTTACAGTATCTTTTTTAGTGCACCGGGAGCCTTTCAACCAAGGTGGCTCTTTGCTGATGTAGAGCTTGGCTCACTAAAGGAACAGTTACCTAAGGGAAAGGACATTATTATGCTAGTTGCAGAAGTCAATTGGTGCACATATCTTTTACAGAGAATATAGGCTATGTATGGCAGAACTCATTTATGCATCAAAAAGAGTTGCTTTATGTTTCAGGGACCAGCATGTATGGTTCTGCAAAGATGCACTTGGAAGACAAACATGGTCATATAAGAAAATGCTCCGATTTTACCCTTACAAGGGTTGAGTTGAGCAGATGTTTACATCTGGAGCTTGAGCTGCAAGTAGAGAAACACCCCAACTGAGAAATATTTGTCATTCTTTGGGAGACCAGGAGAATAGTTTGTAAATCTGATCTTCAAAGAGACTTCACTAATCACTGCAAAGCAGAAATGCAGTCTGACATTCAAGTGGGCATAAAAATAAATACCACTCTTCTCCGGGTGCTTTTCTGAGTGAAATGCACTAATATGGCCAACTGAGCAGCCACACTAAATAAGACAAATGTTTCAGTATTTTGTAAGGAGAAAAACAGGAGGAGGAGGGATCAGAACTTAGAAGAACCTGGAAACATTCAACACAGATATTACAGGGTTTTTATAATTGCGTAGTGAAGATCTCTCTCCCTCTCTGAACAACAGTAGAGTAAATATTTGATGTAGGCATAGTTCTCTCTATCTCTCTGATCTACATAAAAGGAGACCAGTACTCAAAAGTAGTCATATTTTAGGCAACTGGCTGAGCAGCATGGCTGGTAACAGAAATATATACAAGGACTAATCATTAGCCTATCCCTTGTGCAGTGTGTAAGGAATGGCAGATGGGACAGACTGCATGTATATAATAAGCTACTCAAAAATCTTTGTGTAGCTATAGGACTCCACTGATTTCCAAGGCGTAGCGTGGTGTCGTTCCTTACCTGCACTTTGTGGTCATGTAACATGGCAAACTGGAAGATAGCCAACTTAAAAATCCCAACGTATTGTGACCCCTACCACCGCCACTGGTATGTGTTTGCAAAAAGCAGCATGTAAAATAAAAAGGTCTCTGGAGTCTTTAAATTATGCACGAAGTTGTGCACACTCTCAGCGCAATAGGCGATACAGCAGGAAAAGGGCTGGGGGAAAAGCAGTGAATGATGTGAGTGGCAGAGCCACATGACCAAAGCCAGCAGAGAGAACAAAGGGCAGGGATCTTCATAGAGAATGGGAAAAGAGGGTCAAGAAAAGAAAGGCAGCCCCCATTATTTTCAGCATGCAGCCAGACACATGCCATCGGCCCTACTTGCTGGCAGCTTGCACACAGTCACAATGGGCCATGTGCAGTCATGTCTATCTACCTATCTGTCTGTCTCTGTCTGTCACCCCCATTACCATAGCTCTGAGCTCCTGTCTGTGCTGACTGGCATTAGGAGCGAGGATTGTAAGGAACCTGTTTATCCAGAGCCAGTAACCATGGACACCTAGATGGGACACTCCTGTTGAGCTCTCTTTGCTGTTGCTGTGCTTCAGTAACCAGAAGACTGTTCATAGAGGCATGGATGGTGCACGCTAGCTGACCTCACCCCGCGTCACCTCGCACAGCCTTACAGTGAATACTCTCCTTCCCAGGGGACACTGGGGACATGTCCTCCACTGCTCCGGAGCAATTCATTGACTTTGTGATGTTTTTAGTTCTTCTTGGAAGGATAAAGCACTTTTGGCCGCAGTGCTGTGGAGATTTACCGAACTAGCTAATGTCATGCTTATTTTAATGTTTGTCTAGGCATCCCATAAGGAGGTCTTGTTTGCAGCTTGTCATGTGACCTTGGTGAAGAATCACATCTGCCCCAGTTCTGCAAAGCATTTAAGCACACACCTAAGTCTATCGCATATGCGTAATTTTAAGTATTTGCTTCAGTTCCCCTGACGTCAGAGGCAGACTTCTGACTCAAGGACAGAAATTGTTGCTTGCTTTTGATACTAAACAAAAAACTTTATGGTATTACCCCTAAAGCTACTTTACATCTCTTTTAGCTTAATTGTAGAGAATCTGCCTACTTATTTTCTACAGCCCCAATCTCCTGCCTGGTTTTTGCTACAGATCTAAAGAAGCATGACACACATGTGTGTGTCCCACAAAGCCAGTTTATATCTATTCACCGTCACTCCTCCATCTTGTCCAGCAGCAACATTACAAGTAACCACAGAGGAGAAAATTAGCCAAGCAAACTTTTCATCTATTTCTTTTGCTACTCAACAGGTTATTTGACTCGGTCTCTTTCCTTCACTTGTTGGTGTCCTGTTTTTGCAAATCGTGAGAACACTATGACCTCATTTACACAATTAGGACAATCTGTTTAACAGCCACGCATCATGGAAACTTGATTGTGGTTTCACTGGGTTATGTCACACAATTTGCTTTGTCTGTCTGGCAGGTACCAAGCTGTTTTTAAACTGGATGTTAACAAATTAGCTTGGACTCCTTGAAAATGTTCCTTTCCTGTCAGGGAAATAATAAAAATGTTGGCGTCTTACCTTCACCTAAACAAAACACATAGGTAGGGAGGTGATGCAAGTGGGGGGGAGAAGATATTTCAAAGGTGTCATAGCAGCTCCGCAGTTAAGGTTGTATGTAGATTTGCTGAGTGTAGATAACAAATAGGGTAGAGTGGGAAACCAGGACAAAGGTGCTCAGTGCAAAACTTCTGTGAGAAGATGGAGAGTTTGAACTTGATGCAGAATGAGAGGGGAGCCCAGTGTGGGAACGTGAGTAGGCACTGGTAACATCATTATAGCAGCATGCAAAGAAGACAATTTTCTGTTGTGTAGATTGGAGAGAGAGAGAGAGAGAGAGACAGAGAGTGTGGCAACAGTGAGGCCAGAAAGGAGAAGTTACAGTGGTCTATGCAGAGGCTGCTCTAGCTGTAGGCAAACTAGGCAGATGCCTAGGTTGACAGATTTCTTGGTAGCTGTGTAGGGTAGCAGAATTGACATGGCTGCCCTGCTGTCATGACGACAGGCTGGCTGAGCCAAATTTGAGAGGCCTGGGGGGCAGCGCACAGAAGCACTGCATAGGGCAGCAGATTGCCTTCAGTGGCTTCTGGGTCCAGCCAGGAGACAGATATTTAGTAGAGGCAACAAAGTGGAAGGGAGGGATTTTGTACGAGGAGAAGTGGCACGGTTTTGAGAGAACTCAAATGTGAGGAGCAACTGAGGGAGGGTTGAAAATGATCCCTTGGCTGTGAGCCTACAGGACACTGTATAATTATATGATTATTTGTATTGTTTGCCTTATTCTGAATCATATTTGATTTGCCCCTGTTCTGTATATAAAATATCTTTCATGTGTATCAAGTGTGGGGCAAGTTCTCCTTCAAATTATAACACTGGAGCGATAGTACAGTTATTTGATGCTCTGGATGGGAAGTTATTTCTAACTTCCACGTCATTTCTAATAATGCTTCATCTTTGATCCCCTGGCTCTCATTTGTAAGACCATGACAAGACTGCCAAGTTTTGAATCCAAATATCCTGTACGTATTCTGACTCAAAGCTCTTCACTACTCTGCTTCAGTATAGTTGTGGCATGAGTAACCCAAAAGCGATATGAAAACCCCAAAGTCACTGCCATAAATAATAATTGTCTTATGGCATTTTCATCCATGACAGCATGATGTGCTTTGTGTTATGTCTTGACAGCGTTCTCAATTGTGAGCCATTTGTTCTGAATGGGGAATGTAGGGTACAATCTCTCAAGATCCCATCCCAAAGGTATTATGCATTCATACAACCTTGGAACAACTCAGCTCTAATAACTTTAACCACGTAAAAGAAAATAATGCAGATACCTAAATAAGCGAGTTTCAATTTCCTCCAGAGAATTTTACTTTCAAATTTTGCTAATTCTCTTGATGCTGTAGAATAATTTCTCAAGCAGTCAGATCCTAGGGGCAAAGTAAAATGGAATTGGTCAGTTTGTCCATTGAGAGTAATACTTGTGAATTTAGACCCCGCCCCCCTCATTTGAGTCATTTGTGACCTGATCTTGATTTCTTCAAATGTATTTGTTATTCATAAATATTCACAGAACAGTTTGGACAAACAATCTTCAGCCTATAGTAGGTTCATACTGATGACTTACAAATCACTCTCCATTCTTCATGTTGTGTGGTTTCTTATCTAACTCACATGGTATTGCTTCTGTTTCCTCACTGGGTGACAGAAACTATTTAAACAGGAGAACAATAAGTAGCAAATAATGGATCATAATAATTTTCCAGTATGAGTTTTTCGCTGAATAATTATTCATGCTAAAATTCATAGGGATTTAGAGATTCGTGAACATTTTCATGAATTCTCATGGTTGTCTGAATACTGACATGTAATGAATAATAAGGCTCTATGAAGACTATAGAATCAAATTCTGTTTTAGATTCATAAATCAGGTTTTCTATGTTTGATCAGCTCTAGTATACAGCAAGTTAGTACTATGTCAGAACATAAATCCCTTCGGCCTGTTTTAGATCCATACTATCCATCTTTAAACTAGTGTTTGCCTACTTCATAAGCCGAAATTCTGTCAGTGAACAGAAAGACTGTGGTTCTCCGTGTATGATTTTCTAATTAAGGGCCTGCTCCTGCTCCCACTGAAGCTGATGTGGAAAGTCCCAATCATAAGGCTATTCCTATATTTCATTGTTTTCTTATGCCTGCTTTTACTGACGATGTCTCAAGGACCCTCAATACCTCTATAAACTTGGAGGTGTTTAATTTTATGAGATTAGCAAACCAAATTTTGCCCGTGCCACAAACCAAACCAAATCCACACTTTATTTGGAGAGGGTCACTCTCACTTCTTGGCTTTTGGTGGTGATGGGTCCAATAGCCACATGGCTGCAGTGCGTTTAAATCCTCCACACTCCCCAGCTGCTGAGCTATGTGCTCCAGAAGATATATGTCACATAGATTTAACTTACATGGCTGCTGGACCTTGCCATCAAGTTAGCTAGTGCTGCTACCTCCTGTAGAGATGTCTCCTCTGGGTGGGAAATGGGGTGGGGAGAAACCAGGAAGCTTCCAAGGGGAAGAGCTCCTTCTATTGTTATCCCTCTCAACATTTCTGCAAAGTTGAGGAGCCTCCAGAGAGAGGGTGCCCTGACTATGAGTGAGTGGGTGCCAAGGAAGGAGATGAGACAAGAAGGGAGGCAGCCACTACACTAGGCTTCCTCATCCAAGGATCTTACTAGTTCTTCCACTCATGTGCTCCTCCTACTCTTCTGAGTCAATGGCCATTAATTTGATGGTTAACTTGACAGTGGCAGATGGACAAAATAATAAAAGGAAACAATTTATGGATAACTAGAACTTCATCTGGGCTTCAGAGGGATCAGATCCTGAATGCAACCACAGCTTGGGTTAGGAGGTATTCTCCTCTCTCTGGCTGCATTCATGACATAAACTGCAGCAGTGTCAGCACCAAAATACAAAGTGACACAGGCTGCTCCCAGATCCTTTGCTACCCAAATAAGACTCTTTTACAGGCAGTGCACGTTGGTAGATAGTACACTGGATGGAGAGTTGGTTTCTATTCCTGGCTCTGCCATTGCCTGCTGGGTGATATTGGACAAATCACTTCACTGCTCTGTGTCTCAGTTTCCCCATCTGAAAAATGGTGATCATGATAATGGTCTTCATAAAGCACTTGGGGATCGATGGATGGGAATTGCTACATAAGAGCGAGGTATTTTTTTATTTAAACACAAAGGGCCGGATTTTGATCTCACTTATACCAGATTTACATTGACTCCCACTCCTGTTTTACACAGACATAAATGAGATCTGAATCAGGCCCATTTCTTCTTCTCTCTAGTGCTCCCTTTGAGCAGAGAGGTATTCTTTGGATAAAGGGTCACTACTTACCCTGCAATGTCTGTCAGCTGGGAGTTTTGCCAGAGTAAGGATATCTGAATTTAACCCAAAGTAAGAGGTTTTTTAAATACAAAGAAGCCACAGCAGGTTTTTCTCTTAATGGATAGAAGTATGAATTGTAATTACTTTCATCAAGAGCTTCAAGAATAGCTGTTTTTTTACTGCCAGCACATCTGTAATTCATTTATATTTTAATTAAAATAATTCCATTTTGTATTTCCAACCATTTTAAAATGAAGGAACTAGCTGTAAGATAAAATACAGGAGCTTCATTGCCCATATTCCATAGTAAAAGTAAATTAAAATTAATAATAGAGTACGAGTACTGGAATATTACACTATTTAGATTCACAAAGTGTTCCCGTATATTTTGAAATGATCCGTCAGCAGACAGCTACAACCTGACGCAAATACTCTTCAGCAACCACACACCACACAACAAAAACACTAACCCAGGAACCTATCCTTGCAACAAAGCCTGATGCCAACTCTGTCCACATATTTATTCAAGTGACACCAACATAGGACCTAATCAAATTAGCCATGCCATCAGAGGCTCGTTCACCTGCACATCTACCAATGTGATATATGCCATCATGTGCCAGCAATGCCCCTCTACCATGTACATTGGCCAAACCGGACAGTCTCTACACAAAAGAATAAATGGACACAAATCTGACATCAGGAATCATAACATTCAGAAACCGGTAGGAGAACACTTCAACCTCTCTGGCCACTCAGTAACAGACTTAAAGGTGGAAATTTTGCAACAGAAAAGCTTCAAAAACAGACTCCAACGAGAAATTGCTGAGCTTGAATTAATATGCAAACTAGATACTGTTAACTTGGGTTTGACTAGAGACTGGGAGTGGCTGGGTCATAACACATATTGAATCTATTTCCCCATGTTAAGTATCCTCACACCTTCTTGTCAACTGTCTAAATGGGCCACCTTGATTATCACTACAAAAGTTTTTTTTTCTCCTGCTGATAATAGCTCATCTTAATTAATTAGCCTCTTACTCCACCCTTTCAAGTTCTCTGTATGTATCTGTCTATCTATATCTTCTTACTATATGTTCCATTCTATGCATCTGATGAAGTGGGCTGTAGCCCACGAAAGCTTATGCTCAAATAAATGTGTTAGTCTCTAAGGTCACAAGTACTCCTGTTCTTTTTGTGGATACAGACTAACACGGCTGCTACTCTGAAACCTGTCAATTCTCTTGTGCAGACAAAGCCTGTGGGGCAGGAACTATCTCTTGCTATGTGTTTGTACTGCATCTGGCACAACTGGGCCCTCATCCTGCAACCTTTGAATGCTATTGGCAATGCAAATAAATAATAGCTCCCCTTTTGTTTGTCTGGGGTAAGGATTATTTTAGATCACCCAAAATGCAAAGATTGGATCCAGCTTTTTCAAAGTTTAGGGGTACTCAGTTGGTGGTTATGGTTCAGGTTCTTCTCCAGAGCCCTCCGAAATAGAATAGGTTCAGTTCTCAGGGTGTCATAATCTGTGGGTACTGGGTTTATTTAAACCCCAAACTCAATGCAGAACAACTGAAACGTCTGCCTTTTACCTGGTTTTGCATTAGTGTAAAAGCACAAAATGTTCATCGTTTTGATCAGAGATGGTATCTTGAATTCAAATACTTCTGAACTTGGGGAAAGTTCAGATCTTCATCTGACCTTCCCTGGTCAAGGGCATTTCAATTTTTTGCTGTGAAATCATAATTTGCCCCTGGTTCATTTGAGAGTGGACCCTAGTTGTCTCAGAAATTTTGTGAAACTTTCCAAGAAGCTGACCCAAGATTAGAGTCTGTAAGAAATCCCCAAAGCAGAGGAATTCTGTATCATTTTGGCTTTATAAAGATATTTTGCACAGCTGTAATAAGTGGCATGTTGTTCTGGACAACTGGAAAATGTCAGTATTCCCCTAGAAGTACTTATCTCCCATCTCTGACTGAGGCCAGAGGGAGAGGCACCGCCTGGGGGAGCTCAGGCATTCCCTCAGTACAAAGGAAAGGGGTGCCAGTCAGTGAATTCTCTTCACCAAGTTCAGGAAAAAGGGCTTCCAGGAGCGTCTTGTCTCTCTCTCCTGCCCTATGAGGTCAGAAGGAGTGCATGACCAGATTGCAGCACTGTTGCTCCCTTATCTGAGGGACTGCTGCTGCTCCTCAACAACAGACAATAAGTCAAACAGCCTATTTGTCTGAAAACACTAGTTAGCAAGAGGAGTTTTCCCAGCCCTGGTGATAACTATGTTAACCACATTGACGACACCACAAGGAGGAGTGGTGATGACTGCAGGATAACCCAGCAATGCTGCTGCCACCTGATGCTGGATAATTCAAGTCCCTCACTACTACAGGTGAAAGCAATAGATTTAATACATTAAGGACAATTAAGTTTTGCAGCAAATATTTTTTTTTAAAGTTCATTTCTGGCCATTTAGAAGCTGTATTTCTAAAAGCAGAATTCCACTCTTCCACAGACAATGAGAAACAACCACCAGGAATGGTTTCCTCCTCCATCAGCAAATTCTGTCTATAAGGAAATAAATATCGGACACCACTAGATAATGGTGAGTAAATGTTTACTTTTGAAAGTGACAGCATAGGTAGCTCAACATTTCCATGGTCAGATGTATACCCAAGTTTTCAGATCGTTCATTTCTACTCTATTATGCATGACAAAATATTGTCACCCCATGCTCACATGAGCTTTCCAGGGGAATCTGCTTGCTGGCAGTAAACCTCTGAGAATCCTTGAAAATAGGTCACTTGTACTCTGAGTTGTCATTGTGCATCAGGATAAAAATTTACCAGGCTCCTGGCCAGGCGGTGGAAATGTGCATTTTGTACTGATGCATGCATTAGTCTTTTCTTGGAGTAGGGCTCAAAGATGCATTATAATATACAGCATTCATTATCAATGTACTGCAGCAGAGTGGGCTGGGGATATGTAACCATCAGCAACCAGTATCTTTCTCCATCTTTTTCTGGCCTATATGTCCCCACAGAAGAAATATTGCAGAGTTTATGATCATTCACTTGCAAAGGTATCTGGCAACGCCATGTGGAACCCCCTTCTGCACAGCTTGTTTTCCAGTCAAATTAGGTTATATAAAAATTTAATTTCATTTTTAACATCATCCAATTCTGATACACCAGACTTATGGCAGTTAAACTGATCTAGTGAACAAATCATCATCAGCTCTATGGCGAGTTATTGAGCTATGATCAACATATGATGCAACTAATTTACAATGTTTTTATTGCCATAGATTAAGGAACCTTAACCTTAAAATTCTGGGCAGAATCAACCCTCTAATATTTTCCAAAGTACTGATGACTCAACCATCCCCTTCTGAGTTACCGCAACTAGTGTTTTGTGAATAACAGAATGTTTGGTTCACTGGCATTTCCAAAAGATCAAAACCAAACTTGATTTTGGCTCAGCCCAAAAATGAAATTTTTAAATGAATCAAAAAGTTGAGAAAAAATCATTTTGGGTCAAGGGAAATATTTCATTCAACTCAAAATGAAATGTTTCCTTTCAATTATGAGCATTTTTTTTAACATTTTTCCCCCCAAAAAATTAAATGGAAGGAAATTTCAAAATCAGAAGTAATTTTGACTCAAAGAAACATTTAGACTTTTTCAGAATTGCTATTTTCACAGTGTAGCAATGCTGATCTGAATTGGTGAAATGATATGCATCCGGTGAAGTGAGCTGTAGCTCATGAAAGCTTATGCTCAAATAAATCTGTTAGTCTCTAAAGTGCCACAAGTACTTCTTTTCTTCTTGAAATGTTTCAGTGTCACCAAATCCATATTTTTCATTGAAAAAAGTTTCAGCTGAAAAAATTCACTCTGCTCTAACTGACCCCATCATGTCTCACACCTTTTGGCTAAGAAGTTGAGTATAAAGCCTGATCTAATGTCACCCCTAATGTCTTTCCTCCAGTCTTCTTGAATGACAAGGTATAGACCAGTGGAGTGGTGATAATCTCTTTGTAAGGAACTCAGACACTATGGGTGATGGGCATAGAATTAAAAACAATTAGAGAGATTAGATAGGTTGGTAAGAGCTTTACTATACCAACCCAAAGTCCAAAATTCCATATGCTTCCAGAAAGAGATACCACTGGTCCAAGGAAAAGGGAACCTGAGGTTCTTCTGGGAACCTGGAGATAAAAGGGCAGCATAACACATTAAACATCAGACGAGACAGACAACCAGTGACCAGTCTGTGTAAAACAAACTAGATAAAATGCAGATCTCCAGTTTAGAATGTAGATTCTTTCCAACAATTTACTGGAAATACTACCTGAACAAGTTACAGTACATTTACAAACTCATTCTAGGACATGCCAGCAATTGCAGTGGTTAGCACTGGACGAAATCATGAGTAATTTCCTTTTCTGTTCTGCCAACAAAACAATTTTCTGATGTCAAATACACTTAGGTTTATCTTGCCAAGTAAATCTCCTTAAATAACTGTGTTCTTGCCAGGCCTGGAATATCCACTGGGCTTTGGCACTAGTCTCGCGGTTTAATAGCTCAGACATGTAGGACAGTAGGAATGTGTTACAGACCTTACATCAGATGTGGACCACAGCTTTGGCTACTTCACCCTTCCAAGTTCCTGTTCTGGGATCCACCCAGATGCCCTACCAGCTCCTTTCCAAATCTCCTTCTGGCAGCCCTACATGTGGTTTCCTCAGCCCCTACACACTGCTGCTGCCTTCTGCCCCCTTCCTCTCAGCTCCTCCCAGGTTACAGTGGGTGGTCAAAATTCTTCTGAAGCCTAAGAATGGATTTTTGGCCTGGGCTGTCAACTACCAAAGATGGTGGTAGGGACATTTACAAGAAGCCAAAGACATTCTTTTGGCTTGTGTATTCCTGGCTCCACCAACACTCAAAACCGCATGCAGGTGACAGGAACTCGCTAAATCTAGTCTTTGTCCTGGGATCCTTTTATCACTAATGTGGGGCTGATAAAATGAAACAGAAGTAGCAGATTATTTGGATACAATATTAGCAAAAGCAAAAAGAGAGCCTTTATCTTGGACTTAAATATTGGTACCTGAGCCATTGGCCTCTGATTTTGATAATGGTTTATTTGTGAACAGTGTCTCAGATGATACTACAGTGGCCACTTCCTATAATTCTAAAATAAATATTCTTTGGAGCTAGAGTTTTAATTCATCTTATTACTGCCCTTATCTGCTCCTACTCATGTTTGGGTGGTTCTGGGTTAGCAGAGAGAGAGACTGATTACTCTGAAAGGTGTAATATAACTCCTCCATGAATAATCCGTTTTATTTTCCCGGATAAAGTTATAACAGTGGACGAGAGGTGAAATTATTGTGCATTGTCATTGAATAAATATGTCTCTCCATTTGTTTAACAAATACCAGGAACTATGCCAGAGTACTTCAGAATGAACTCCTTTGCTCTGTCCATTACCCATGCTTGGAAAAGGCTATGACTTTGATAAACATCAGTGATGTGTCTGAGGTTGATGGCTTTGTGACACTGCTATGGATTCATTGGTCCACTGCCCATGAAAGTTTAATGATCACATAAATAGCAGGTGCTATGTCTCCACTGCTGCAGAAAGCTATCAAGTACATTTATCTCAATGCTCTACTGCCTCCTTGGGCATATTGCAGACTTTTCCATGGTCTTTTTGTTTTTAAATGCTTCATTTCAATCTCTGCTCACATCCACAACTGGGAAAGGGGGGGGGGGGTCACATGTCCCAGCTCAAACAATGAATGGGCGTACTATTAAGGGACAATTTGCTTTTTTCTCATAAAGGGAACATGTCACAGCATTAAACTGCCTGGGCCAGCTTCAATGAAACCAGCCAATTCCAAGACCCTGAAAGACTGTTCAGGCACAAAATAGCAGAAACTCTGAAGTGCTTAATTCACTTTTATAGCCTGAGCTATTATAGTTTCAATTATCTGTATTTAATGGTATCAGCAAATGGGGTAGGCACACACTTGGAAACAAGTGTGAATGAAACAAAAAACTAACAGACAACATATAAACTGTATTTAGCTCAGCGTGTGTGACATTGAGCCTGAGCTAAGCAAAGCTGAATACTATGCTATTCAGGTACCAAACCTCAAACCCAACTACTGCAGTATGTTTGTTTCACATAGGCCTAGCTATGAATCTGCCAAGTGTGATGTCCATGGTGTATTTCCTGGCCTGATACAACTGATCTTGCATGTTATTCTTCTGGCTGGATTCTCAACCACATCCGAGCAGAGGTCGGGAACGTGGAAAAGGGTGTGATGTTGGGGACTATGTCTTGAAGGGCTGAGTTTCCCAGAAAGGGAAGGGCAGGACATTGTGATTCTCCTGTTGTTATGCATAACCAGTTGGAATTGGATATGGAATAAAGGAAATCTCTTGTTAGCATCTTAAATTCTGAGTGATCACTGAACACCACATGGTGATAGGAGTACGATGGAGCTAAGAAATACCCGGAGTTGGAGAATGGAGCAGATAAAAGCCACACCAGAGTTTAAACTCTCTGGAAATGTGGAAAACAACCAAAGAAGGTGTAAACAGCACCTCATTCTGTATCTGCATACAATGCCTGACAGCAAAAAGGAAGATGGTCTGAAGGTAGCCTAACTTTTTACTATAGCTGTTTTGAAGTACTTCATGTGTTTCGCTGTTTTCAGTTAACTCAGGCAGAGGGAGCCAACTATGAAACTGTAGTATATAAATCTGAGAAATACTGCACTTCATGTAAAAAGGAGATATATGAATAATATGTTTTTAATCACTGGGTAAAAAAGGAAGGTGAAACCATAGATACAAGTCTGAAGAATGTATCTTGCAATTTTTGGGGGGCAAGGGGGGTGTTATCAGATAAGAGACTGGATCCTAGTTGGGTTCTGGAAGAAAAGACTCAAAGAGAGACTACAAGGAGACCCAGAACTAATCATTAACAAAGCAATTAGAATTTGCAAAGCAAAGGATGTCATTCAGTCCAGAGTGAAGCTTATGGAGGAAAGAAAGTGCTCTGAAACTGTAGATGCGCTAGGAAATCTAAAATATAACAAGTGTAACCCTTCTGCCAGGTGGAATAGGCAGCAACAAGGGACAGGTTCAATATCTAGGGGTTCCTTTGTAACAATACAACACAGAACCAGCTAGAGTCCACACCCAGTAATCTGGGAAAACCAAACACCAACTTTGGGCACCTCCTAAGAAACAATACTTCCCCACTCAAAAACATTGAGTCTGTGTATAACAAAAGAAAACTTTTATTAAAAGGGAAAGGACACTGAGCATTAATTTGGGAAAACACCATAACCCTGATTCAAAAGCAGGTAACCATAAGCAAACACCCACCCACCCGCACAGTACATTGGGCTGTGTCCTTTGCCTCAGTTTCTCACTTTGCAACGTGAAAGTCCGACAAATGAATGGCCCTTTAACATACCATGCTCGTTTCCTTCCTCTGCACCCTGCTGTTATCTGTGCCGCTGCTCAGTTCTGCCATAGCTGCTTGCTGCTCACTGCCACTTCTGTGATGCCACGTTCTGAAGTGCCACCATTTAATGCAGCTCTTAGTGATTTCACTGAGTGGTGGGGACCCTTTGTACCACTGCTTCTTCATTGTCTTTCACGGCTGTCCCCACACCATCTGCCCCATGGAAGGAGAAACACCTGAAATTCCTACTTGTAGCAGCATGAAGCAAGGTTGTCCCCTCAACCCCATCGTTTTCAACTTACCCATGGAGCCGCTCATTCGAGCCATCGCCAGTGGTTTCAACCTGTACGGCAACAGCGTGAATATCCTGGCCTATGCAGATGATCTGGTCCTGATTGCAGACAACCCTGAGAGTCTCCAGCAAATGCTTGATGTCACCAGCCAGGCTGCCAACTGGATGGGACTCAGCTTCAACTCTAAGAAGTGCACATCCCTGCATATTGATGGCAGTGGAAGGGACTCAGTCCAGGCAATGCCTGTTCAGATCCAGGGTGAACCAGGTATTAGGTTCAAAGCATGTCAAATCCTGAGTCTCATCAAGAGGATGCACTCACTGAAGGGACAGAAGGGAACAAAACCATTGATAAATAGTTTGGACTTCTTCCAGGGATAGGGAAGTTCTTAACAGAGCATAGAATAGTGCTGAAAGAGCCCAACCTCCTCACAATTCACAACCTTAGGAAAGTTCCCCTGCTCCAAAGGAAGATTCTAAAAGAGAAGCTGTATAGGATCATTGCTCTGGGAATCACAGAGTGAGTAGAAGAGCCAACAGGGTGATTACACTCAAACTCTTGGCTTATATATAGACCCCAAAGATTTAAATGAATAGGTAAAACAGGAACATTTTCCACTACTTCCAAGGGGAGAATTTTTTGGGAAGATGGCTGATGCCAAACATTTGCTATCCTTGATGGCTCTGGCAGGTGCCCTTAGAAAAACAGGACACACGCTTGTGCACATCCAACATCCTCTTTGGGAGACACAGTTTCCACAGATTGCCATTTGGGTTGTGTTCAGCACCTGAGGTGTTTCACCAGTTTTTTGAAGGTATAGACCAGGGATCCGCAACCTTTGGCCCTTGGCCCACCAGGGTAAGCCCCTTGGCGGGCCAGGCCAGTTTGTTTACCTACCACTCCACAGGTTTGGCCGATCGCAGCTCCCACTGGCGGCGGTTTGCTGTTCCAGGCCAATGGGGGCTGCAGGAAGTGGCACAGGCCAAGGGATGTGCTGGCCGCTGCTTCCCGCAGCCCCCATTGGCCTGGAGCGGTGAACCGCAGCCAGTGGGAGCTGTGATTGACCGAACCTGCAGACGCGACATGTAAACAAACCAGCCCAGCCTGCCCTGGGCTTACCCTGGTGGACCGTGTGCCAAAGGTTGCCGATCCCTGGTATAGAGGTACTAAGGTTTACACAGATGCTTTGATCTGAGGAGAAACAGTAGACGAGCATGACCAGAGGCTATGCCAGGCAACTTTGGAAAAAGCCAGAGCTGCTGAGCTAAAGCTAAACAAACAAAAATTTCAATTCCATGTTACTGAATTAACATACCTGGGGGATATGTTAATAGTGAGGTCAAGGCTATCACCAACAGGACTGCTTCAACAAACAAAGAAGAGGGGTACAAAGATAACCTGGATTGTTGAACTATGTAGGGAAATTTCTGCCCAGTCTAGCTGCCCAGACTATGGGGAAGGGATAGCTCAGTGGTTTGAGCATTGGCCTGCTAAACCCGGGGTTGTGAGTTCAATCCTTGAGGGAGCCATTTAGGGATCTGGGGCAAAAATTGGGGATTGGTCCTGCTTTTGAGCAGGGGGTTGGACTAGATGACCTCCTGAGGTCTCTTCCAACCCTGATAATATATGATTCTATGACCATCAACCTGAGAGTGCTACTGTGAAAAGATGTCCAATGGACATGGGGATTCTAATCTTAACAAAAAGTTTGAGAAACTGAACAAATTAAAGAGGCCTTAGGCCTGAGGTACGATGACAGTATGAGCAAGACTAGTTGTCCAAGGAGGGTGTTGGCACAGTCCTCTTACAATAGTCTGGTCAGAACTGGAGGCCAGTAATTTATGTGTCATGAGTGTCATCATGCTCAAGTATAGAAGGAGGCTTTGGCCTTAGTCCATAGGAGTAAACGGTTTCATATCTTTATTTATGGGAGGCCTGAAGCTGACCATAACCCAGCTACTACCATTGACAAAAGGGGCCTCAGCAAACACGCTCCCACCCAAGAGACTACAGAGATTATTTTTTCAGCTACAAATATATGGTTTGCAAATTGGATATAGTTCTAGGAGAGATTTGATGTTTGCAGAAACACTCTAGAGCATTTGACACAAGTGCAAAGTCCAGAGCTAGATTTTTATCAGATAAAAAACCCAAAAAACCCTGACTGTTCTCAGACAAAATGTGAACTATGATTCTGAGAGCTACTGCTCATAGATAAGACCCTGCAGAAAGTCATTAAACCTATTAGCATAGTGTGGAAGGGAGAATATATTCCAAACCCCTATTATCAGTTTAATTGGGAGCTCTCAGTTCTACATGGGATTTCGTATAAAGGCATCAGGCTGGTGATTCCTGAGGTGTTACAAAAAAATATGTTAAAAAGTGTACATGAAGGGCATTTAGGGATTGAAAAAATCTAAGAGAAGGGCTAGAGATGTTATATACTGGCCTCAAATCAACAGCAACATTGTGAAAGCTGTTAAAGCTTGTTACATGTGCCAAAAATGTAGGTCAAGTCAACCAAAAGTGACCATGTTGGTGACACAGGAAAAATTGGACCCTGGAGCAAAGTAGGCATAGGTTTGTTTATGCTGCCTGGAAAAAACTGTGTACTTGCCCAAGACTCTTATTCTCACTTCCCTAAGATAACTTTACTAGAAGATATTACAGCTAACCATGTGACTGTTCATGTCCAATCTATTTTTGCTAGACCTGATATAGTAATGTCTGACAATGGGCCAGAGTTGACTGGGCATGAATTTAAACCGTTTGCAGTGAAGTATCGTGAGTTTAGACACCTGAGCCCCATTATCCCCAATGCAGTGGGCTCATGGAAAACTGCGTCAGAACAATAAAGCACCTGTTGAAAAAGGATGCAGAGTCAGACTCAGACATATTTAGCCCTGTGAAATTACAGAATGGCACCAGAGAAACATGCTGACGTTTTGTTCAACAGAAAACTTATAACAAGGATGTTTGACCTGTTAGACAGTGATGACAGAATCACTGGGGACTTAAAGCTGTAAAAAGAGAAAGAAAAGGTAAAACAAAACAAAATTGATATGATTTGGGTTCACAAGAACTGCCACCCCTTCATGAAAATAGTGCTGTTCACCTCTCTGATGGGAAATAATGGTCACCCATATACCTCAGTGCAGCTTCCACCATGTGAGCCAAAGGGCTGCAGCAAGCAGTTAGTGTTATTGCATCAATACCACTGAGGAGCAGAGATGCTGGAACAATTTGTACAGTGGGGATGCTGAGAGCCATTGTAAACTGTAAACCCTGTATATAGTGGAAACCACTTCAAGCCTGGGGGTGCAGCAGCACCCCGAATTTCAGCACCTATGGGAGTATGTAGTGTGTGTCTGGAATAAGAGCAAACAGGGGATGCCACAGGTATGAAGTGAGTGCAGAACAGGTGTGGTTGCTGGCACTCTCTAAAGTATTTGACAAAAAAGCATAGTCCCGAGCTACTGGTGTCTGTGCTATGGATGAGGGTTCAGCTGAACTCATCTTTTAAGGATAGTCAGAAGATGAGTCTACTGTAAAAAGAAACTGTATATAGTAAGTATGGCAATACTGGCCCTGGTAGAGAAGCATTCCAGTTCCTCAGTGTGAGGCTCCATCAGGCCATCTGAGAAGACAAGGCTATCTGGGAAGA
Organism: Lepidochelys kempii; assembly: GCF_965140285.1. Taxonomy (NCBI): domain Eukaryota; kingdom Metazoa; phylum Chordata; order Testudines; family Cheloniidae; genus Lepidochelys; species Lepidochelys kempii. The sequence goes on from NC_136382.1 coordinate 161,923,981, forward strand.
GACAAAAGTACAGACAGACATCAGAAAAGCTCAAAGGCACTGGGGGATGGGTTTATATAATGGTTCCAGAAAGAACAATTCCTATTTTCCTGAGATCCTGCCACCATGGGGCACCCTACGTGATGACAGGACAGAGAGCACATCGAGTCAAGCCCAAGAGTCAAAGGATCTGATCTACTGCACTGCAGTGGCTGCCATTTTAAAAAGAAAACATTTGCCAATCTCTGATATCTGAGATCCTGTTCTACAGTGGGATCACTTCCTGGTACAATGGAGGCCTTTCAGGGAAGCTGGCAGATGCCATCTCTGAATCAAATGGGACCAGACAGGGCAGGAAGATGGGGACAGAGGCCACAGCCCTGCTTTAAGAGGGTGTGACATATAGGAAAAGGAAGAAGAGTGACAACAGGGTAGCACCATGTTTGCCCTGGGGAGGAATTTTAGGAAACAGATAGGGAAATAAGTGGGAGAGAGCATATGAGCATCTGACAGACAAATCTAAATGCTAAGACTTGCAAACACCTCTGAAAAATTACCATCTGTGCAGCAGTTTCAGATGTTTGCTCTGCTCTCAGGGCAAGGTAAAGTGGTTGGCACCTTAAAAAGCCATTGCCCCCTCCCTCTACCCCTCATAGCCTTTCTTTTGTGGCATTTCCAGCCCATTCATGTTTGGCCCACTCGGGCAGCTCCGTTTTCGGTGTGGTAGGCAGCCAGGCAGGACTACTGCTCACCAAATTGATGAACTGTGTAAAAGCTCAGGAGACATTTTGTCTCCTGATGGATTGCAATGAGCTCCAGCGCTGTGTGTCATGATCTGCCTTGAGGACTGGTTGACATGTGGGGGATGGTGTGGGAAGCTGCACAGCCCCTTGGAAAATCATTTCACTCTGCAAAGCACAAAAACCCTAGACCTGCTAAGGATCGCTGATAGACTGTTCCCCTTCCCCACCCCTGTTTCCACCTCTAAAGCAATCCATAAAACAGGGCTTGAAGAGTAGATTACAATCTAAGATGTCCCTCACATATGGAGAATTTACTGAAATTTTTCACAATAACACAGAGCTAAGAATAAATACCTCAGGAATTTCACCATTTTCTACACTTACAAGCCGCAATAGGTGGTTATAGAGAGAGAGAATCTGCTCTCAGTTATGTTGGTGTAAATTCAAAGTAACTCCACTAATTTCAACAAAGCTAGTGCAGATTTAAAGTGAGATCAGAAAGTGACTGTCCATGACTCTATATTTGGTATGCATTTGCCTCCAGTAACTATCCTATGTAAAATCAAGTGTCAGCTTTTCCAAAGTGCATTTTAGTGCTGTGGATAGGTATTTTTGCCTTTAATTAATGTAAAGGAATGAGAAACTCTACATTGTTTCCTCCTATGTGCCTATAAAGGGATACTCAGTGTGGCCACCCTGTTCATTTTACACTGATTATGTAAACAAGAGTCATGTTTCCTTTTCTATGTACAGGTCCTAGAAGGAGATGAGCATTAGGTGACATAATTAAAGGCACTATTGAAGCTCAGCATGCATATTGTTGGTTTGTAAGTGTATTATTCTCACTAAACTTTATAGTAGATGATGCCACTTCCTCTGCCCAAACCAATACAGATGTCAAAACATTTTCTGATGAACAAAATATCCCAGCAGTGAATAAGCCAGGGTTTCTCATAGAAACAGGGGAGTTTGAAATGTGACATCATTCCTGATTGATTCGATCACAGTGTTCATTTCTCTACTGACTCTGGCTTTCTTAAGCATTATAGCCATTGGAGAGCAGTGGCCTCCCATCAGCATGCTGATTTGGTCTCCTCTCCTGCTCTGCGCTGCTATTACAGCACATCACTACCGGCTTGGGCTCTCAACACCATCATACACAAACGCACCCGCAAACCTAGCTTTGCCATGACAAAGCAATAACAGAGGAGCTGGACACAACTACAGCAGGGAGAGAAGTTGGGTGGTGAATACTAAAAGCTTTTATTGGTTCTGATCAGCTGCACAGGCACCAAGAGGTGGCTGTTTTCCTTTTCTGAGCACTGAGATCAATCTTAAGATAGATAAGAGCAGAAACCAAGAAAAAAAAAACTGAACTCCTTCTCAAACTCCCAACGGCTTCTGTGAGAGAAAAGCAAACAAAAGGACCAATCCTTCCTCCTTTTTCTTAGTTCTCTTCAGTTCTTTTGTGTGTGTTTGCTTTTATCCTGCATACGAAAGAGCTGTTTGGCTTCCTTGCCTGCGGAAGAATTCAGGTGCTTGTTGTTTTCAGAGAGACTCAGCGTAGTTCACGAAAAGGTGAAAATGTCAAGATGTATTGTGATAAAAACTATCCTGCTCAAGAGAGAGGGAAAGTGGCTACTGTCTAACTCAGGTCCCCATTACCATACCATCTGAGTGCATCACTGTCTTTAATGTCTTTATCCTCACAACACTCCTGGGAAGTAGGGCAGGGCTGTTATGCCCCATATACAGAGTGACTTACTGGAGGTCACACAGAATGTTTGTGGTGAGGTAGGGAGTTAAACCTCAGGTTTCCCAAGTCTCAGGCCAATGCCCTAACCTCTGGACTATCCTTCCAACTATTCTGTCTAAGAGCTCTTTGGAAAGATGTTCAAGAGACGTAAAGGACTAGGATTGTTTTACTGGGGGGAGGGGGGGTGGCGGAGAGAGGGAGAGGAGTCATAATGACTGAATGCCATCAAACACTTGTATTTGTTGAGTGAAGTTCACGTCACCCAAGCTTTGTATGCGGGCAAAATACATAATCCTGGCCCGAATCACCAGCTGCTGCACAGCCACTCAAAATGGCTACTCTGTGTCACTGGCATGGAGTATGAAGGCTACTGGATTCAAGAGAGCACACTTCCCGCACCAAGGAGGGAGAGGAGTTGTTTAAGTGAAGGACCAACATTGGCACAAGAACAAATTGATAAAAACTGGCCATCACCAAGTTTAGGCTTGAAATTAGATGATGGTTTCTGACCATCAGACAAGTGAAATTCTGGAACAGCTTTTCATGGTGAATACTGAGGGCAAAAACCCAAACTTGTTTCAAGATTGAGCTTGAAATTTATGGAGGGGATGGTATGATGAGGTTGCCTATAGTGGCATATGGCCCACCTGCGACTGTTATTAGCCCTCCCCATCCAGTGTCCTATTTCCCGCCATTGAAGACACTGGATGGGGAGGGCTCTGAGTTACAACAGAGAATTCTTTCCCAAGTGTCTGGCTAGTGGGACTCGCCCACAGCGTCAGGATCTAACTGATCGCTATGTTGGGGTCAGGAAGGAACTTTCTCCCAGGTCAGATTGTCAGAGACCCTGGGTGATTTTTCACCTTCCTCTGCAGTATGGAATAGGGTCACCTGCTGGCTTGAACTAGAGTAAATGATGAATTCTTTGTAACCTGACATCTTTCAATCATGATTTGGCACCTGCAGTAACTCAGCCAGAGGTTATGGATCTATTACAGGAGTGGGTGGGTGAGGTTCTGTGGTCTGTGATGTGCAGGAAGTCATATTGGATGAGCATGATGGTCCCTCCTGGTCTTAAAGTCTATGAGTCTATGAGGTGAGGGATGGTCCAGAGAGGAAGGATGGTCTTGTGGTTAGAGCCCCAGACTGGATCTGGGTTAAGTTTCTAATTCTTGCAAAGATGTCATGTGTAAACTTGGGCAACACCTTCATGTGTGACCTCAGTTCCCTTCAGTAAAATGGAGATCTTCCTTACTCGCATCTTTTGTCTCTCTTTTCTATTTAGCTTGCAGACTCTTTGGAGCAGCGACTGCGTTTATACAGTGCCTAAACACAACGAGGCCTCTAGGTGCTACTGCAATACAAAGCAACAACAATAATATATGTTATTACGTTAGAGTAGCTCTCACAGCTGTAAATAGCTCTCTGAAGTACATAGCAGTTGGCGAGAACAGGAAACATCTTTCATTTTGTGTCCTATATTCATTTCAGAGCCAGTAACTCTTATTTTCCTGAAGATGAGGATGAGCATAAGCAGACAGACAGACATGGGGTGAGAGAGAGGCCTGCTGTCGCCTCGTATATGCTGTATGGCATGTGGATCTACTGCCCTATTTCACTTATCATATCACAAACATAGGGCCAAATCCAGACCTGGTGCAAGTGGGTCGAAGTGGCTCCTTTGTGATTCCACACCAAGGAAGCCTCACCTTTAAAAGTTGTCATTCACAGCTTATCACAGTGATGCATCTTACTTTTCAAAGTTGGAGATGGCTGCTTTGCCTCTCCCCCATCTATTCTCTTTTGTTCCCCATGGAGTGATCTCTCTATCCTATACAATCTCCTCCCCTGGTCCCTCCTGGCTGCATCTTTTTTTCCAGCTTCAGCTCCTTGCAGTGAACTGCAAAGAAACAGCTGTCAAGGAAGGGCACCTAGTGTCTGAGGCTGGGGTGGAGGCAGAGAGAAGCAGTAACCAGGAGTGAGAAAAGGAGAGAGGTATTAAGCTGCTGCTGGGAGAGGAACAGCTCAGTTAAAAAAGAAACTGCCATCTGCTGTGACAGCACAGTCCCAGAACATAGGCGGTCCCCTGGGAAGCTGTTCTAGGCATACAGAGTGGTATGAAAGAAGGCATGACGTTGGGAGTGGACAAAGATGACCAAAAGGAGCATAGCACCAAATTGGGGTGAGGTTACTTCAGATTTGTGAAGTTTCCTTTCATACTGTTGTCCTAAATATAAGGGCTGGCCAAATTTCAAACACGACTCTGTGAAGTTTGATGGAAAACACATGACAGTAGAACGTCAGGAAATGTGTCTGGTGGCATTTTTTCTCTGCAGAATATTTAGATTTTTTGTCTGAAAATTTACAGGATTTTTAAGAATAATTAAAAAACCCCAAAAACTTTGTTTTTTTGACTAAAACTATACATTTTCCCTGGAAAGCAGACACTTTTCATACAAAAAATTGTTTACTCGAAAACCCAATTTCCCATCAAAAAAGTTTTGATGGAAAATTTCTGACTAGCCCTACATGTTAGTCAGTCTAAAGCTGAGAATACATTTGTACTAAGAGGTCCATCAGAAAGAATGGTCATCCCATGAGAAATTTACCACAGGACAGTGTGATAACCAATGTAGGTCTTTAGAAACAAGTCCTGTGGTGAACTTCCCATGGGCTGGTTACACTTTTTGGTGGTCTCTACTGTGTTTCCTTCATTCCTTTATAAATGGCAATGGTTATTATTCTTATATAGAATGGAATACAATGGAAAGTCTTTTTTCCCTTAGTTACTCCCCAGAATCAAGTAACCAAAAACTAATTAAACACTCAACATAGACTCATAGATATTAAGGTCAGAAGGGACCATTATGATCATCTAGTCTGACCTCCTGCACAATGCAGGCCACCAAATCTCACCCACCCACTCCTGCAATAAACCTCTCACCTATGTCTGAGCTATTGAAGTCCTCAAATCATGGTTTAAAGACTTCAAGGTGCAGAGAATCCTCCAGCAAATGACCCGTGCCCCATGCTGCAGAGGAAGGCGAAAACCCCCCACAGGCCTCTTCCAATCTGCCCTGGAGGAAAATTCCTTCTCGACCCCAAATATGGCGATCAGCTGAACCCTGAGCATGTGGGCAAGATTCATTAGCCAGATACCCAGGAAAGAATTCTCTGTAGTAACTCAGATCCCACCCCATCTAACATCTGAGGATGTTTCCTTGAACTCAAGTCTGTGTTGGTGTTACTAAAAGATAGAGTTATTCTGACTTGGCCTTTTTTGTAAGCATTACAGTTTACACTCCCATGGGGATTCAAACAATTATTACATTGCTACAGCTAGAAGCTTATAAAGCTTGTAAGTAAGTACTAGTGACAAGTCTAAACAAACAAAATAGAATTTGGCTTCCAACACTGAATGTTTCCTTCCAACAAGATTGCTAAATAAGTCCTTTGCAGCATTCTTAGTCCGGGCAGTGGAAAATGTTCACTGTGAAAGCTGATTATTCTATTGGAGAGCTAACTTTATCCAGCGTTTAGCTGCTGTTCAACTCTGGAGATGGGCTGTACAGAAAAAGTCATTAGCATTTGAGATGAGAGAGTACGAAGTGCCCCTGGAAAGGAAAATGATATGAACTACTGATGGATGGATGGAGGAGTAAGTGGATGAACAGCACAAAGGAATTAATCATACAGACATTCTACATTGTGCAGGACTGTTCATTCTAAGGCAATTATAGTAGAACTGAATGTCTGTATTAGAGCTGGACAGGTACTACACAGAGTGAGGCACTGGAGCATTATTTGGGGATTGCAGATGGATCCTAACCACTTCTGAAGGGTTTTGAGCCATGATGTGCTGGAAATATTTTCACAAGAGACTTCCATAAACCCAGATACCCAGGAGTTTTGCAAAGGGGCGAAGGAGAGGGGGGACAAGAAAAATCTATTAATCTGTGTCAAGGTTCCTTCCCCACTCCGAACTCTAGGGTACAGATGTGGGGACCTGCATGAAAACCTCCTAAGCTTCCTTTTACCAGCTTAGGTTAAAACTTCCCCAAGGTACAAACTATTTCACCTTTTGCCCTTGGACTTTCGCTGCCACCACCAAACAGCTAACCGGTATTTATTACTGGGAAAGAGTTCGTTTGGAAACGTCTTTCCCCCCAAAATCCTCACCAAAACCTTGCACCCCCCTTCCTGGGGAAGGCTTGATAAAAAATCCTCACCAATTTGAATAGGTGACCACAGACCTAAACCCTTGGATCTTAAGAACAGTGAAAAAACAGTTTCTTAAAAGAATTTTAATAGAAGAAAAAGTAAAAAGAATCACCTCTATAAAATCAGGATGGTAAATACCTTACAGGGTAATTAGATTCAAAACATAGAGAATTCCTCTAGGCAAAACCTTAAGTTACAAAAAGACACCAAGACAGGAATATCCATTCCATTCAGCAGAGCTTATTTTCTCAGCCATTTAAACAAACAGAATCTAACGCATATCTAGCTAGATTACTTACTAAGTTCTAAGACTCCATTCCTGTTCTGTCCCCGGCAAAAGCATCACACAGACAGACACAGACCTTTTGTTTCTCCCCCCCACTCCAGCTTTGAAAGTATCTTGTCTCCTCATTGGTCATTGTGGTCAGGTGCCAGCGAGGTTATCCTAGCTTCTTAACCCTTTACAGGTGAAAGGGTTTTTCCTCTGGCCAGGAGGGATTTTAAAGGTGTTTATCCTTCCCTTTATATTTATGACAATCTGTTTTGCCTTTTACACCAGAATGCTTTTTATGTATCCTTACCCGAGGAGGGAGGCGACACCTCTTGGCAAACCGACTTCTGTACAGTGCATTTTGTTGCTAGTGTTTACACATTGATTCTGAAAATATACTGAAGATATTGATAACAAAATTGTGTTCCACTTGTGCCATTTGAAGTGTGCTCATGTGTGCGCAGATGTGTGATCGCACAGGCTTCTGGGAGGAAGCAGCTGGAGGTATCTTTCCTTGGAAAGTATTTTTGACAGTACCAATTGTTTGGTGTTAGCTAGTGCATTCTAAAGACAAACCAAATTTATCTTCAGAAGCGCCTGACATATTGTTATAAATGGCTAGAGAGAAGTGATCTCGGGGATGGATGAGTTAGCTGTATCCAGAGATGAGGTGAACTCCCTCCAATTTTGTTTTAATAGTTTTAACAAGGGGTTCTGGGAAGCCCACACCAGCCCATCTCTACTCTTGGTTAAAACAGCATCCTGGAGTCAGCCTTTGCTTACATTAGCCCTTTACCAGTGTGTAATAGGGCACCCTGGACTGGAACATCTGCCCGGCAGATAAAGGCAGTGCTGCAAGTCAGCTCCACCCTGCTCTTCTTTGGAGGGCCTGCCATTGGTGAGTGGAGTCCCCCATAGTGGATGGGGTTGGCCAGGGAGTTGGCAAGTCCAGAGAAGTCAGGAGATGCACTGATTCAGTGCACCTCTGAGGCATCATGCAAAAGCATGGCTCATAAGGAGGCTCAGCCGCATCTTAAAGCTGCCCCATTAGTAAACACTTCTTGCCAAGAATGTAGGAACACCAGCTGGCACAGAAGGTAAAATGTGCACCTCCTTGTGCCTGCGAGGTTGAACTGAGGCCATTATATAATAAAAGGTTATTGTTTCTTAGGTCACGCTTGGGATGAAAGTTCACAAGCGGGTTCTCATTTCCTCCTTATGCCCCCCTCTTTGTTGTGAAGCCATACAGGGGCAAGCACCAGCTGACCCTAAGAATCTGCAGTAGAGTTCTAGAAGTGTCACAGAACACACTCTACCTGTCTGCGGCCCTACATAGAACTAACTGCACAATCCTCAGGTGTCCCATTCCACTATTCATCACTTCCTATGTCCACTTGGGAGAGAGGCTTTCTCTGCTTAGGAATGGTGACCTGATCAGAAACAGAGAGGGTATTTTCCTTGAATGATACCTTTACAACGGCATGCAAAATCTCACACTCCAGTCATCGTGGGCAGGCAGAGACACAACATGTCTGCATTAACACTGGCAGCTCTGTAAGGTAAGCAGCATTTATTGCCTTTGACATTTTGACATGCTTTTTCACGGGACTACACAGAGATGACAACATGACATAAAGAATTTCAGTGACTGAATGGGGCCAGAGAAAATGGGTTTTAGTTGGGAGAATTAGTGACAGAGAAAAAAAAATGGCAATTCATTACATAATTCTGGAGGAACAGTTTTCTACATGCTGATTTTATAATGTGTAGCAGAGAGTTCCTGGGGACAAATATGAAGTACATGGGAGTTCCTAATATATCCATTGTCCATTTTCCAAAACCCATCATGATTAGAATTATTATTATGCCAAATCCTGAAGTCTGTGCTAAGTTTTTATTCACATCTTACTGAGACAAAACTTGGATTGGCTTTACTAAAAGTTAGGGAAGTGTAAGGACTTCAGCATTTGACCTGTTATGTATTACTTTATATACAGTGAAACTGACATTTACACGGAGTCCTGTTTTATGCTGACAGTGAAGTCAAATGTGTAAAGTCTCTTCAGTTCCTACCCTGTCTTATATTTCTCATCATCCCAGGACAGGTTCACCTCTGATTTAACTCCACTGAAGTTTACACATATCTATTCAAACAGAGAGTTATAGGAATAAACCAAATACAACGCTCTCAATTTAAAAAACAATATTCTTTCCTTTCAGACTACTAGCAGCATGACCGAAGGAGTTACACCTGGGATAAATCTGACCCCAAAATATAAAACAAGGTAGGAATTGAAGAGATTGTACATGCTCAGCTTTACTACGGCAGCATGGAGTTTGAGGGATGAATTCGTTTAGAAGCATGCAACATGATTATGGATAAATACATTATCTGCAGAAGGAGGCCCATACAAATAGAAGTCAGTGGCCTGAATTTTCAAGTGACTAGTGATTTGGGGTGCTTTCCTTTTTGGGTGCCCAACTTGAGGAACCTCTGAGAAGTTTGATTTTCAAAAAGTGCTGAGTACCTTCTCTCTACAGATCAGGCCCCTTTAAAGTGTCTTACCTTGAACATCCCAAAACGGAGGCACCCCAAATCACTAGTCCCCTTTGAAAATGTAGGTCATTAATATCACCCTCTTTCCCTACAAACTGTGCTGCTAGCAGCCTTAGAGGAAGGTAGGATTTGTAACTTGGATGCTCTATGTTTAGTTTCTCCCTACCACTGTGTTTTGCAATGGACACTTGTAAATATCCACATTCCGTGAGTAAAAAATTAAAGTTAAAAAAAGAATCCCAGCAAGAGACATAACTCTAGTATTGCCATGCATGACCATTTAATAATGGGTTCTATGAAGTTATGGTTCCCATGATATTGTCAGCCTTCCACTTTCTCCTGTAGTTAATTATAACATTCAGTAATGCACCCACTAGTAGGGTGGAGACACAGTGCAGCCCTATTTCTATTAGATTTCCTCTCCTTCTCCCCCTGGAGGTATAGAAAAACATTCCAATTTAATCATCAAGGTCTGAGTCATCCAGTAAATAATTCAATTCCCCATATTCACATACTGAGCTGGTTGTATAAACAAACTAAGCTTTTTATGTCAAGTGTGCAAATGTTTCCCAATGTTTTGTAGACAGAGAACATAATACAACAGCTGAAGAGCAGGAGACATAAGGAGAGAGAAAGTTTATGAATGCAGGAAGGCATCTTTGGAGAAGTGATGGTTTAGAAATATTGTGAGCGCTGCAACAGAGTTCTGGAATCAGAGGAATGTGAGACATTAAATGGACAAATCAGCCGGATCCCAATGGGAGGGGTACAGAGATGTGGCTGCAGTGAGGCACATACAGTATACATTTCTGGTATAAATGGATACTGTGGCAGATTGCTGGCACTACTATGATGGGTCTCACGCTTTCTCTTCTTGGGGGGAGGAGGGGCACAGGGCACTGTTTCTCACCCCTGAACTGGGGTATTAACTGCCCCACTAGTGTCCTAGAGGAGGAGAGTGGAGAGGGAGGGACCCAGGCCCGCCCTCTACTCTGGGTCCAGCTCAGGGGCCCTAGGGATAGCGGTAAACCACAAGAATTAGCGGTTCCTGCCCTTCAGCTTGTGGGGCTTCCTGTCCTCCCTCTGCACAAACCAGGTGTCCCTTTACCTAGGGTCTTGGTCTTCTTAGTCCACCGCAGCACTTCTCCAAACTCTCCTCTGCTTCCTCCAAACTGCCCTCTGCTCCAACACCAATCCACTCTGCTTCAACTCCTTCAAACTGCTCTCTGCTCCAACACCAATCCACTCTACTTCAACTCCCCCTCTTGTCTGATTGAAGCAGGGATTTTTTTATCAGGTGCTTTAATTAATTTATAGCAAACTTTCTTCCCTCTACAGGGAAGAAGGCTCCCTTCTTACACTCTCCTGCTGCTGCCCTCTGGCCATGCTGTATCACAGTACATTTCACTATTATTTCTCCCTGATGGCACTATTTGTAGAAATAGAACCCTCTGCTTTGTAAGATTCAGCCATCCCAAATGAGTGCTGAATTAATGAGATCTTGTGGCCTACGAATACTGGTGAACCTCATGATGTGACACCGTCCAAGAGCCTGAAGTTAGTGATACACATCAAAACCCTTGGTTGCCTATGTGAACCTTACCTGACCCCTTGAGTCTGCAAACCTCAGCTGGAAACAATGGATCACAATAATCATTATTTTCATTAATGAATATCAGTCTTAATATGGAAAGAACGGCCAGTCGCCAAGTACAATCATCTTCAATTTCAGCTCCTTAATGTATCTGCCTTGCGAATGGGGCTCCATAATGTCCCTTTGGGATTAAACCTGTGTTGATGACAGATGGGTCCAAGCAGAATTGTTCAGAGCCAGTTGCAAATTTCACCAGAGAGGAGAGTTTTGGTTCAGGCCTATCCTAGAGAGTTAAGGCCTATCCTTAGTGCTAACTGGGTGTGTGTGTACACCCCCGCACTTACACACACACACACAATATCGCTTTTGTTGAATGTGATGCACAAATATCAAGAAGATTCATGGCAGTTTGCTGTCTTGGCTTTCATCTCTTACATTCTAGTACATGCACTCTAGCACAGGCTACATTTACCAAATATTAAAGGTCATGAATCATCTGCTCAGTGAGGAAAGGAGAAGTCTCCACCTACCACAAAGGAAACTGCATTATTAATCGAGAGCACCCTCTTCTGTGAAATTATAGCTGAAACCTTAAAAGAGAAGGAATGACTGCCCTGTGAACGTTGGATAGCATAATCTAAGGTTTGCCTGGACCATAGACATCCCGAGATTCTGCTGGAGCTAACTCAACGTCCCTTGCATTTTTTTTAAATTTGGTCCTTTTTTTTGAAGGGTCTGTGAGTCTTTCTTAGTACAGATAATTGAAAATACAGTAATTGGGAAGTAAAGATAAGCTGAAGTGTGTAGTGCAAAATACAAAATGATTTAGTCATCATTTATTTCTCATCAAGCAATATCACTGAATTGTGAGCATCAGCATGGTGAGTGGGAAGAAAAGATCCATGCATTGAAATGCATTTTGAAAATATTGCCATGCCTCTGATTTTCAGGTTAAGAGGGTTGCCTCTGCTGGTTTTTCTATGTTCTGTGTGTCTCTAAATATATTATCTGTCAAAGACTAAATGTTAAGTTGTATGTCAACAATGGTAGTATGAAATATTAAGAAGTTTAGAATTTAAAAAAAGCTTATTTTAGTTGAAAAAATATACAAGGTAAGCTATGGAAGTCTCCTAAATAGCAGTGAAGTAAATTGACAATAAGCCACAAGCATGTAGATCACACAAACTGGTGCAGCTGTGATTGAGATGTACAGTTTGATGACAGGTGTGTGTCCATAATAGAGCTGTGCATCGTGTCCACATATTCAGGAAGTCTTTTGAATTCATCATTCCATCAAAACGAATTGAGAGAGAACATTCTCTTTAAAATGGAAATACTACGTCCCTACTCACCATGCTGCTGTGAAATTTAACACATTAAACTTTGAAAAGTGTGTTGAGAACAAACACTGCAGAAGTGCAAAATATTAATTATTATTATTTGGGGACAAAATCTTACTTGGTTGACATTCAAGAATTTGGAGGTTTGGTTTGAATAAGAACTCAGAATCTCCTGTGCTCTTTTAAATTATTCTAAATTCTTGGGCCTGAAAAAAGGAACTGGCTCTCTCATGAAAACAGTTTCTCATTTGTGTCATGTAACAGCTATGGCAATAAAAGGAGGTGTTTTCATGAGACTTTCTGTGTATTGCACTTCAAACATAGAGGAATTTGTCCATCTGGGAGGCTATTGTCATTTTGTGTTTTAGATGCAAAATATTAAAGTGAAGGATTCTCTCTGAAGGAGAATTTTTGTGTGTTCTTCCTTTGTTGCTCTCCTTAATCCAGAGGAATGTATGCTTTGATCTTTGTGCGTGTGGGAAAACATGAGTTTGGTTGAAAATTCAGATGGTAGGGATTATTTATAGCCTAGCATTTAAAACAAGGTAATGGAAGTAATGATATTCCTGACTGTTACTGCCTTGCTCTTGAACCAATCTAGTTCTCCCTGGGCTAAACTCCCCTTGCCCCCGCCACCTCTGTTTCCCCATTGGCAAATGCCTCCTTTTGTTTGTAAAGCATTTTGTGTGGTTTGGATGAATGGTGCAAAGTTTTATTACTACAAATTATTTTACAGTACAAATATTAGCCATCCATGGGCCTGATATAGTCACCTGTATGGATGACAATGTTAGAAGAAAATACCCTATACCAATTACTTTACTTAAGGAGTGCTGGGCACAGAAAAAGATCTTTTAAAACACATCTTCACACCAGGATTAAGGAATGACATGGTTGTTTCTTCATACTTCTCCCCACCCACCTCCTTTCTTCATTATCTGTTTTTCTCCCTCCCCTCTCTTTGTTCTAGCAGTGGTTCTGCTGAATATTGATGAGGCTATTGTTGGTCCAACCACAAACACTTGTTTCCAGGTAATTACTTAGCACCACATCCGCACTTAACAGCCCCGACTTTCCTGACTGGAAGATGACAAATTAAAAAGACTGGCATGGCATTGATTTATTGCCAAATGGGCAAAACCCAATAAACAATGACAAATTGATTCATTGAGTGTATCCCTCCTATTTTGTTACTTTTTAAACAAGAATCATTTTAATGATGCCTGAGCTAGGAGGAAAGATGCAAAGCAGCGTCAAACTCGCAGGGTAGGGTTTGGACAGCTAAATTAGTAGTGGGAACAGGGGTTGAATATTCAAATTGAATACAGAATACCTGGTGTTTGGAGGCTGTTATATTATGCTGAATATTTACACAGATTCCACAGTGGTATCTGTGTAAATACCACAGATTCTTCAGCAGCTCAGGCTCCATTCCAGATTCTTCAATCTTCAATACCACAGATTCTTCAGCAGCTCAGGATCCATTCCAGCAGGTGGCAACATTGTTTGTAGGGTGGCCAGATCTTCAAGGTGGAGAAATGGAACACTTGTCCTAGGGGAAGGGAGGGCCCAGTTTTGCCAGTTTTTGGTGGGTCAGATGGGTGTACACAGGAAGGTTTGGACAACGACTGCCTCCACTCCTCTCCCTCCCTCCGTCCGTCCTTTGTCTCCTTCCCCCAGAAACAGGCTGCCTTTTGTTCCCCCATTACGTACCACATCGTATAGAAGGATGGAAGTTGTTCTAAATCTGCACTGATGCTTGATGGACCAGGACGCTCCCCACTCATAGGACTGCCGGGAGCCACTTTGCACACAGCTCCAGCAAAGGATGCAATCCTGAGTTTCCTTCCCATTCTCCAGAAATGCTTTACGCACCTTCCTCTTCAAAATTCTAACACTAAGTGAGCATCTTGTCCAAAACTTCCCTTCCCTTCCCCCCATAGCATCTTGGGTTGTAGGATCTTCTCCTGGGGTCTCAGCACTGCAGCTGCCCTCCTGAAAGATCCCCTTCCAAGAGCTGAGGGTCCCTCTCTTTTCATGGGGTTGAAGATTCTCTCCTGTCGGATCCAGATCCCAGGGCAGGGACTGTTCTTTTGGAAGCTCAGGGAGAACATAATTTTTTTTTCCAACTACCACTAGCAATTTACAATCTTCTGTTGGTGAACAATTGATATGAGTGCAGCGAGAAGATCTGCTGGTGAGCCCTCCAAAACCACCTGCTACTTGAGCAACTAATCTTCAAAAGCAAGGGTGGAGGAGGAAGGAGCAGGGTGAAAGAGGAAGTTCAGAAAGCTATAGATAATCTTTGTGTCCACATGTCATGGAGTGTGACTGCAGACAGACAGTCATAGATTCCAAGGAAGGCCAGAAATGACTATTGTGGTTATCTAGGCTGATCTCCTGCGTAACACAGGTCGTAGGACTTCCCCAAAAGAATTCCACTGATAGGTCTCAAAATACAACTGCAGTTGGGGAATCATCAACAAGTGGGTGTGTTTCTACTGGGGGGCTGAGAGGGGATTGGTTCTTGGCCCTGTGCTATTTAACATTTTTATCAGAAAAATGAAAAAAAAATATAAAATCATCAGTGATAAAGTTTGGGGACAACACAAAAAGTTAGTCAACATCCCTGGGAACTTCAGTACCAAAGCATGAGTCCCTGCCACTTAAGCTAAAGGACTGAGGGTCAGATTTTCAAATGTATTTAGGTGCCTAAAGATGCACACAGCTACCTAGGGGGATTTTGAAAATCACCTCAGCCCCCACTGAATCAATAGGAGTTTGGTGTCTAACACGTTTAGGAGCTTTTGAAAATCCCCCTAGGTGCCTATTGACATATTTAGATACCTAAATACCTTTGAAAATCTTGCTCTGACTGACTCCTTGATCTGGGAGTAAGTAGTAGAGTCTACTAGGCCTACTCCCTAGATGGAGACATAATCACACCCACCAAGGCAATGCATTAAATACACATGACCCTCTATTAAATGAGCACCTGAAAACTTAGGGTCAGATGTGTCATTTGGGGTGCAGGTGTGTAATGAGCCACAGCTGAATACACAGAGATACCACAATTGTCAAAAGGGATAGAACCAGTTTAGCCCTTTCAACATCAACCCCCCCACCAATTGAACTAAAGGAGTAACTTCTCCACATGTGATTAACTAGAAGGCTCCACCTCACTTGGACTAGAGGCTACGGGGAGACTGGAGTCACGGGTACTAAGGTCTTACAAACACACAATTTTGAGGGGATCAACTGCTTTCTATAGAAATACAGGGTGGCTTGTGATAACATTGAGTTCTCTTGGAAAGTTAACAAATACCTTAGGCTGTGTAGTTGATATGGCTATAGATAAGTATCCTGTCCCCCTTTAGTGATGTCTTAAGGTATACACAGGGTTAGAGAATCAGAGGAAAAGTCTGGGAGAAGAGTGCCTCTGCTTAATTGATCTGGCTGGCTGCAAGGAAGGCCAGCTGAACCTTATTATAAACAGAGCTGGTGGAGGAAGCTTGGGTCCTCAGCAAAATACAGAGCCCTGGGAGAAGAGAGCAGCTTGGTCCTGTATATATACACAGTTAGTTTCCCACTTTTGGGGAGGGTAGGTGATGTTTGGGTTTAAGGAGAAGGAAATGTTACAGAGATTTGGATTTTGTTTTAGGATTCTTTTTATTTGACTTGCCTTTTACTGATGGTTTAGCACAAACTCTGAGCTAAGGATTAGAATATTTTTATATTTCAGAAGAGATAGACTGAGTTACTCTATAAACTGTTACTTCAATGGGGCTGGGAATTTGCTCTATTTCTTTAGTATTGTAAAAAGACACTCTCAAGTAGCTTTAAGCCAAAAGTGTAGCCTGAGCTCATGGTGAATATCCCCCCCACTTCTAAAAGTGATCTGGTGGGTGGGGAATCTACTAACAGAAGCCAGTATAGTGTTCTCACTACTTCTCCTCAGCAATAGTCAACTAACCAAATCTTCATCTGAGCTTGATGAAGAAATTATTGGGTGAGGCTTCCTGGTCTGTATTATGCAGGAGGTCAGATTAGCTGATCATAATAATCCTATCTGGCTATGAAATCTGTTCCCAGAGGTGTTCCTTAATCAGTGGATGATATTTGTTCAGAACTCAGTCATGTTATTCAAAATGTAGTTGGAAAGAGGATGAAGAAAATGACAATATTTGCAAGATAAGAATCAAATCAGTAGCAATTGTATTTTAAAGATGTTTGTACTTCTATAATATTTATCAGAGGGCACTCTTATAATGGCTTACCTCATTAAATGATAATGATATACCATGCTGAAAATAATGGGTGGAAGGGAAGTCTAAACAAACACTTTGCTTGCTGTCCTTTAACTGACTAGCTTGTGAGCATTCATAATCTTCTAGGAAACAACATCAGAGGAAGAAATCATTTTAGTCTATTAGAACCTTTAAAAACATGCTATCAAAATTCACAGCTGGTGATCGGACAGATGTAATAGTTGAGATCTGAGAGGTTAAACAGGAGACACTGAACAGTCAGCCTAAGCATTTTTGGTGTGGCCTTACTGAATAAATTTTTGCCCTACCCCACTAAAAAAACAAAACTTTGAGTCCCAGTTGTTTATACACTATTCACAGCGTTAAGAAGTGTGGGATGAGCTAATGAGATGATTCTTTAAGACATGCCCCAATTTAACTCCAGTTACGTAAAAAGTAAAGGAAGGATCTTTGGGTCCTTTTGCTTCCTCATCCTCCCGCTAGTCTCTTGCTACAAGAGAAGTAGAGCCAAATACTTGTGGTGGGGTCCTGGTGTATTTGGCAATACTTCTTTTACAGCTCAGCAGGGCACAGATAATCTGGGAGTCTGGGGATCCTTCAGCTGCTGGGGGGGGGGTTTGGGGCACGTGCTGATGAACTTAGCACTCATGTAGAGCCCGATTCACTGTTGCCCTGCACCTTGTAAGGGCACTTCCATCTGTGACAAATGCTACCAAATCACCACCACAGCACTCTCCATGAAATAGATAGGAGCTTGCTTTGCATATGGCTTAAGTGTACATGGAACCTTGTTACATGTGTTCAGACAGACCTTACTCTCCATGGAACTTGGTGGCTGTTTGGAGGGAAACCTCTGTTCCAGCAATGGGGGATTTTGCAACAACTCTTCAGTTTCAAGCAAGCATAAGTATAAATACCAAAAAGTTCAATGAAAATCAGAGAAAAATGTCAAGAAAGTTAAAGCCAAATGGAGGACTCCCCCAAAAGGGGAAAAAAAAGAGGAGCCAACAGCTTCTTGCTGGGAGAGCCCTCATCTAATCTTTACAGCAGTTTCGGGAGTTCTCCCAGTTTCTAAACATTCTACAGACATCCCAGTTTACACTGAGGAAATTACCTTTTAATATCTTTCATGGTCTTATTGTTTTGCTAAGACACACTAGAGAAAACTACTTTTGCCTCAATGTGCAGTAGTTACAGTGCATAATCCAGCAATTGATTATTCCAAAGGGTGAGCTGAGATTTGAACAAACATTTCCCTATACTCTTTTTTTCCTTAAAGAATTGTTTAGTAACAGATGCAATTTATCACTGTTCAGAGACGCTGTCTGTTAAAAGTTTAACAAATGTTACCACCTGCTGGGCATGCTGTATTAGTGCAACTCATAATAATGTTTACTACAAAGTAGAGAAGTCGTTTTTGCTATTTATGAGCCTGAACCAACACATGAAAACCAACCATTTCCCAGACCCTTTTCCTGGGGAAACTGAGATCTGGATCCTGCTCTGAACTTTATGATTTAGATTTTTCTCTGTAACTGGGATGAATTGGAAACTTGACTCCAAACAGCTCCAAGCTTTGGAGAAGTACAAACTTGGATCCAGTTCAGAATTCAACATTTGCAACTTGAGCCCATCTGTAAGTTTTTACCAAAGGTGTTTCTTATGGACCAGTTCAGTTAAAATTACACATTAAGGCAGGAAAAGAAAATATTTACTTTTCATGGGGGAAATTAGTATGAAAGTGAATCACTGGTTTGTTTGTTGCTTTTTTCAAAATCACCCCATGCAGAAGTTATATAGCAGTCCTGTATGTATCACCATTTCTAGGTATATTTTTAATTTTGCTTTTTTTTTCCATGGGATTTTAGTTTTCATCAAAAATGCTAGACCAACAGCCTTGGAGGCTAAAGCTCTCTCTCAGAGCATGATACAGCACAGGTATAGTGAGGATCTCTATACCGCCCCACCTGACCTGGAGGAACTGAGAGGTTGGGCCCAACCAACTTATCAGTCCTTTTGTGATGTAACCTCTCTAGCTAGAAGTTGAGCCAGATCACCATAATCATTTCAGATAGGCTATTGAGCTAGTCCCTTGTGGTCACTGGTCTGAGCTAGTCAACAAATTCTGATGCAATCTTCTATTGATTAAAGATTGAAGGCCTCCTCCCCTCCCCCCCCCCCCAAAAAATGAAATGTTTGCAAACAACATTTTTTTCTCAGCAGATTTTAGTGACTGCTGACCCAAGGATGATTTCTACCAGTGATCTGGAGCTTACAGGCTTTATTTTTCATTACTAATCCTGCAACACACCTCCCAATTGCAGTGTAGACATACCCTCAATTCTCCTGAATCTGTTTTTACTTGAACGTTTATGGTTAGTGAAGAGCCAATTGTTTTACATTTCAGAATGTTCACTGCACAAAGCAAATTTGGTGAGTGCAAAATTTGGCAACCATTATTATGATGACTTCTCTGTATCATGGGTAGTTTCCACAGTCCCCAGTGAGGACTGTGGTGGATCCATAGTGCTAGGGCTGTAGGAAGATATGGCCTCTGCACTGAGGATCTTGCAGTCTGTATCTCTGGGCTATTCATCTTAGTCCCCATCACTTCCATGACATTCATCTTCATGTTGTGTCTTTTTGCAAGTGTTACCATGTACAAATTTGTCTAAGCCATTTTCATTTGCAAAGAAAGCTGGTTTGTCACACTGGTGCAAACAGAAGGATGGCTCTCGCTGAGACGTGAGGCAGAGTTTGTCTTCTATGAAACACTGCCTTTCCCTATAACATAAAACGTAAAAAATAGGGTGTCCTAGGTTATCTTGGCTGTATAGGTATCATAATGAAAGTGAATTGGAAGTGATTAAAGGCCTGCCCTTACAAATGCTTAAGGACCCATGTGATCCTACTGAAGTCAATAGAGCTCCTCTTAAATATGTATTTGTAGGATGGATTTGTTAATGTTTATGAATAGAGCTGAGCAATTTTTTTCAGCAGAATAGTTTATCTGACACAAAAGTCAATCTCAGTTGACACAAAACTAATCAGATTTTACATGACTAGTTTTGGACAGTCATAAAACAGCCCGAGGGGGAGGTGGCACCACCCCTCCGTGCCCCCCCAGCCCTATCGCCTTTAGCTGAGTTGTTTGCGCATTCACTTGAAATGTGGGACACCCAGGTTCAAAACCCCTAATCTGGACCAGCCCTGAAACAGGCTTTTCTGATTTACCAAAATTCTGATTCAGTTCGACCCGAACCAAAATGATTTTTTTTCAGAACTGCTGGAGAACCAAAAGATCAATTATTTGCCCAGCTCTGTTTATGTAGCATGTTGGTTTCCTAGACCCAAGTCCTCTTTATCCATGAAACAGATGCGTCACAGACAGCAGCAGCCAAAGTTTCCCACTGTGTCCTGCCTATGTGCTTCCTACCTGCCCTGAAGAGGTCACCTTAGACATTCAGCCACCAGGCTCTCCTGGTGCTCTGTGGCAATCCTCTATCAACAAAGCCTCATAGAAAAGCTCCTTTGAAATGGGATGCATGTGACAGATGGTGTTGCCTGACCGCCAGATCGGGGCCTACTACTGAGGTCATTTCATAGTGTGACTTGCAGTGAACACAACTCGTTTTCACATTGAAATGAATGGAGCCCCAAGAAGCTTGTTTTAGCTTAATTTCAAATATATCTGCTGTGTCAGGTCGCAGGGGCATGACCTGGACCCTGGAGAAGAAGGAATAAAAACTCCATCTTAGCTTCCCTTTCCTCTTGCACTGGTGCCTGGGACACAGGAAGCCTTTGAGAAGAAAGGGCTCACTTCCAGACTGGGGAGTTTTTCTTGTCTGACTTTCTGGCTGTGTTAATTTATTCTGCTTTCTTGCCTCCCTTGAGGAAGAAGACATTGCTGACTGCAGCCATTCTTTCCTCTGCTGACTCATTTCGCTAGCTTACATATGGTAGACAAAGGCATAGTAATTATATTGCTGTTTGCCAAATGACAGTATGTTACTGTGATGACACTTGTTTTGATTAAGGCCAGATCTTTCTCTTGGCAATTAATGGAACCACGGAGAACATGAGTACAGTGATTAACAAAAAATCCGGTTACTTTTGCTGTAGGGATTTTCATGCAAGCAGGTGGGTAGATGGGACTGAGTATTAAACAGCAATGCTGGCATGAGGTTTTGAGGGAACCTAAATAGCATATGAGGGAGTCCAGCTCTGACTGTATCACCAAATCTTCTGGTTTTCATGTAACCTTGTTGCTCCTGCCTTCCTGCAACTCCCTCAGACTGGCTCCCTGACCACTCCACACCCGTCACCTCACCTCACACACATGAAGAGGTACATCAGTTTCCAAGGCTCTGCAGTCTCTGATTCCTATCAATGCACTTGGTAGCCAGAAGGTGGAGCCAAAGTGCAACTTTCTAAATAGGGAATAAATTAGGGCAATTATGGAACTGCTCTGCTGTAGATAAAGGGGGCCAATAGTTCCAAAGATGGGGATGCCAACCAGGGCACCATCCCTATCCATGTGTGCCCATGTAATGTCAGGTCCCAGACAGTGTGAGGCCCAATGCAGATGTCTAAGGCTGCCGGTGATGAGAAGATGAACAAATGTCCTTGGACTGAGGACTGTCAGTAGCAAAGTTAACAGTAAAGTTATGGGAATTTCTTTAAAAAAAAACAAGAAAATCTGA
Organism: Lepidochelys kempii; assembly: GCF_965140285.1. Lineage (NCBI taxonomy): Eukaryota > Metazoa > Chordata > Testudines > Cheloniidae > Lepidochelys > Lepidochelys kempii. The sequence continues at coordinate 161,945,413 of NC_136382.1, forward strand.
AACCAGGCAAAACTTTAGGGTGGTTTATTTTAAACCAAAAACTTGGCCCAGGTTGGTGATTTTTTGGGGGGGTTAACCTGGCCTATGTTCCTTTATGAGCCCTCTTTTCCCCCAGAAGAGATTTATGGTTTTACTCAAAATCCTAATGGCCAACTAATTGGGTTTTCCCTGAGTTTCACATTAAGATTACAAGTCCATCTGAAACCTGTCATCAAAAGCAAAATGTATGTTAGCCAAAACCAAAAAAATGAGTTAATCAGAATGGAACCTACTGCAAACCACAAACAACAAGCTTCTCATATCTCCAGTGATAGTCCCTGAGCCACATGGGAGAAAATTTGAGAGGAAAAAAAATTTAGAGAAGGAAAAATTAAGGCTTCCATTATTGCTAGTCAAACATCAATGAAAGTTTTGGTTTGGTTGATTTTTGTGAAAAATAACTATTTTGTGAAAATAGGAATTTCCCCAGGAAATATCCATTTTTGACTAAATTGTTTGGGTTTTTGACCACAAAAAAAAAAAAAAAAGGAACCTTTTAACTGAGAAATGTCAACTGCTTGGGTGAAAAATTTCCAAAAAGAGGCCAAAGACTGAAACATTTTCAGTTTTCAATGTTTTGATGTACCTACCCCTCCCGATACCACCCCCCCAATAAAAATGTTAATCAATCAAAAGTTCCATTAGCAGAGAAGAACTTGATATGGTAGGTCAGGGGTAAAAGACATGGAAAGGGAAATAGACTTCTCAGTATCTCCTCCACTGTACTTCCTGGCTCCACAGTGCACCTGTAGATGACTTCTGTAGGGTCAGGAGCAGGCAGGGTGAAGTCTGGCCTTGTCCCACCCCATTCCTACAAGGGTATTGCAATATAACAATGTTTATCTAGTCACTAATCTGTGTTCCTCCTTCAATATACTGATCCTTCATTAGAGGGGAGTTTCAAGGCAAGCCATGGGGGGCATGGCTCAGGGCAGACCAGAGGACATAATGCAGACAATGGGCTTTCACACAAATGCCGTCCTCCGTAGATCTTGGGACATCTGCAGGCTTTAGAGTATCTCAAACCCATCTGAGTTTCCCGGCCTTTATGTAGCTTTTCTTCCTGTAGGAAAAGAGATGGCTTAGCCTTTCTTCTCTGTTTGTGGTTGCTTTGTCCCAATTAATATATGTCTGTGATGTACTATGCAAAGTGTTTTGAATATCCTCTAGTGGGCAGTCCTAATTATAGCACTAATTATCACAGGAAGTGATTGCATGACCAACATTTTGAAAAGATGGACGTTTGGAGGAAGATAAATAGGGACAGGCCATTTCATTCTACAGAAATACACTGCAGTGGGAGGGATTTTTGGACAGACAGAGGCACAGCATGGTCAATATTAACAGGAAGTTGAGTGTATCTCTTTGGGGGTAGAAGCATGGTGGATTTTTGGCAGTGAACCTCAAAGTCTTACTTTTATTATCCCTCTCCCCCATTTGTACAATATTGCACCGAGAAATATTCATAGAGTTTAAGGCCAGAAGGGACCATCAGATCATTGGGCCCGACCTCCTGTATATCATAGGTCATTAAATTTCACCCAGATACCCCTTGTATTGAGCCCAATTATTTGTGTTTGACTAAAGCATCTCTCCCAGAAAGGAATCCAGTCTTGATTAGAAGACATCAAGAGATGGAGAATTCCCTACTTCCCTTGATAGTTTGTTCCAGTGGTTAGTCACCTTCACTGTGAAAACTGTGTGCCTAATTTCTAATATGAATTTGTCTGGCTTTGGCATCCATCCATGCGTTTTGTGCCTTTTGACCAAGCCCTTTAGTAACTGTTCTTTTCTCCCCTTATATACTAATCAAGTCACCTCTCAACCCATTTTTGACATCTAAACAAACTGAATGCTTCCATTCTCTCTCTGTAAGGCATTTTCTTCAGCCCTCTAATCACTTTTGTGAATTTTTTCTGCAGCCTCTCCAACGTTTTTTACTTTTAAAATGTGGACACTAGAACTGTATGCAGTATGCCAGTGTTGGTCTCGCCAATGCCATATACGGAGGTAAAACCACCTCAAAAAACATTAACTGTTAAAAGAAAAAAAACACTACCTCTGAGTGGTAAAAATTACTACTCTTATAATGTAATCACTTCTATTATCTTCTCCCTAAGCTAGTAAGGGTTGATTTATAGCTGTCAAGAATGTGTGTGAAAATTATTTCTAGGAAGCCATTATTCATGGAAGCTGGGAATTTATCACTGTTTACATGTTTTTAATTACACTGAAAGATTTGACTTTCACTTTAAGAATTTAGTTTTCTTGAGGAACCAGCTGAGACAAGCTGAAATTGGGGACATGGAGAATTTTAAGTTTCTGAAAATTCCAGCAAAGAATGTTTTAACTGGTATTAAATATACAACAGCATGTGTTATCTCCAAGTTATTATGGTATGTATGTTGGTACACACAGAGATGAAGGATAATGCCCTAGAATGCCATTCCTCCTTGCATATTTGAACAAGGATGTGTTACATTGTATAGCATTGGTGTTTGGCTAGGGAGAAGTAGAATTTAATATTCACCTCTCTCTAGTTTGGGGACCAAGAGTATATCTACGTTCTTTCAGTTGGTAACATTATCCGTGACCCTCTTTGAAATCCCCAAAGCAACTGTTAATAGCTTGGTCCCAGGAAAAGCGATACTGTATTCCTAGCTCTTGTGTGGGGCCGGTTGCCTAGCGTCGCAGTATATTTTGTGAAACAGTTGGCAGACTGATCAGATTTGCTCAGCTAAATGAATTAAGCAATCATACAATACTGCAGAGAATATGAGTGAGGCATTTCCATATTACAGCTCTTGATACTCCCACCTCGCAGCCCTGCTACCATGAATATAAGACTTTGGCCGAGCAGGCAGTAATTTGATATTAAACAAGGTTCTTATTAAGCAGATGCATTGAATTGGTGCAGAGTTTTATGTTGCATTAGTCAACTAAATGCTTTTTATTAGTGCTCATTAGGATAAGGGATAACTCAGTGATGTGGATTCATTAGCCAAAGATTGACCCTTTGAGGTATGGTAATTAAACAGCTACAAACTTGAGAATGGGAGCTGGGCCACACACAGCAAATTCTGTGAGTCAGCTGCTTGTCTGCTGGGTGGGATCATTGCAAAATAGGTCAGTGAAGAAATTTGGGGCTGAACTGCAGGATGAAATGAAATTTGTTTTTCTCTTTCTCCAGGAGTTAATTTAACAAAATACAGTGGCCTGTAAAAGAAAAACAAAACACATGTTTCAACATTCTGTTGAACTAAATGCATATATAAATAGATGAAAATGATATCCCTTTGCTTTTAGAGCAACTTCTGTGCTATAGTTAAATTCAAAGACTAGATAAAAGCCCAAAATATTCATAATATTCAGTTGCCAGTTTGATTTTTTTCACAGCCTCATTTATGCACATAACTCAGAGAACAGATCCTGTGGGAAGCAAGTCTAAGGGAAAAAAGAGTTCAGGAGAGTTGGCAGTTTTTAAAGAGACATTATTAAGGGCGTAAGAGTAAACTATCTCGATGTGGAGGAAAGTGTGGTGAGAGACCAACCTGGCTTAACCAGGAGAACTTCAATGACCTGAAACTCAAAGTCATACAAACAGTGGAAAGGCCAAGGCACAAAACTAGATTAAGCTTGCTAGGGATAACAAGAAAACATTTTTATAAATACATTAGAAGCAAAAAGAAAGCCAAGGACAGAATAGGCCCATTACTCAACGAGGAGGGAAAGACAAGACAAAAAAAAAAAAAAGCATCAGTGCTGACCGAAGTATTAAATGTCTTTTTCTGTTTGTTTGTTTTCACCAAAAGGTAAGCAGCGCTCATCCTTGTAAATGGAATAGGAGCTGGGGCTAAAATAGGGGGGAAATACATTCAGAATTACTTAAACAAGTTAGAGGTCTTCAAGTCAGCAGGGCCTGACAAAATACATCCTAGAATACTCAAGAAACAGGCTGAAGAGATCTCTGAGCATTAGTGATTATCTCTGAGACCTCATGGAGGATGGGATAGATCCCAGAAGACTGGAAAAGGGCAAATATTGTACCTATCCATAAAAAGGGAAATAAGGACAACCCAGAGAATAGTCAGTTTAACTTGGATACCAGAAAAGATAATGGAGCAAATAAACAATAAATTTGTAAGCACCTAGAAGATAATAAGATAAGTAGAGAGAAAAGTGGGTGTGGTAATATCTTCCTAAATAGCTCTGTGTAAGCTTGAAAGCTTCTCTTTTTCACCAACAGAAATTGGTCCAATACAAGATATTACCTCACCTACCTTGTCTCTCTAATATCTTGGGACTAGTATGGCTACAACAACACTACATTAGGCGATAAATAACAGTCAATAATGATTTGCCAAGAACAAATCATGTCAAACCAACCTAATATCCTTCTTTGACAAGGTAACAAGCCTGCTGGAAAGAGGGGACGCAATACATGTGATATATCTTGACTTTAGTGAGTCTTTTAATACTGTCTCATGTGACCTTCTCATAAGCAAAGTAGGAAAATATAGCCTAGATGAATCTAATATAAGGGTGGATGCACAACTGATTGGAAAACTGTACTCAGAGTAGTTATCAATGGTTCACAGTCAAGGTGGAAAGGTGTATTGAGTGGGGTCAGCCTGGATCTGTCCTGGGTCTGATTCTATTTAACATCTTCATAAATTATTTGAATGGTGGCATAGAGAGTACATTTATACCAAGCAGGGAGAGATTGCAAGTGCTCTGGAAGACAGGATTATCATTCAAAATGATTTGGACAAACTGAGAAACGGTCTGAAATAAATAGAATGAAATTCAATAAGGGCAAATGCAAAGTGCTACACTTAAGAAGGAATAATCAGTTGCACAAATATAAAATGGGAAATGACCGCCTAGGAAGGAGTACTGAAGAAAAAGATCTGGGGGTCATATTGGATCACAAACTACATATGAGTCAACAATGTACTACTGTTGCAAAAACTGTGAACATCATTCTGGGGTGTATTAGCAGGAGTGTTGTAAGCAAGACACAAGAAATGATTCTTCTGCTGTGCTCAGCACCCTGACAAGGCCATAGTTGGAGTACTGTGTCTAGTTCTGGGCATCACACTTCAGGGAACGTGGACAAACTGGAGCAAGTCCAGAGGAAAGCAACAAAAATTATTCAAGGTCTAGAAAATGACCTACAAGGAAAGGTTGACAAAATTAGGTTTGGGGAGTCTAGAGAAAAGAAGACTGAGTAGGGGATATGATAACAGTTTCCAAGTATGTAAAAGGTTGCTGTGATGCTGGCAGGCCAGGTGCCAGTGTAATGCTGAGAGACCCCGGTCGTCAGCAGGCAGGATTGAACCTGGGACCTCAGTGCATGAGCCTCTACCGCATGAGCTAAAAGCCAACCGGTTGCTAGCTAAGGCTGTAGAGCAGACTCATTAATTGCTCTCTAAGTGGTCTTGGTGCCACTAGATGGGACAGAACACCACACCCAGGAAGGTGTGTGGGTTACACCAGTTCATGCCAAGGTCCTCATGTCTCAGCTGGACATTAACAGACACATAGCTTGAATCTGTCTGGCTCACTTGTGGGTTAATGTTGACAAAATAGAATTAGAATTGTAAGAAAATGTTTAGTATTGAGGATCTGTTAAATGCTTGTGAGTTGCTGCTTGCATTAATCTTACTTGTAATATCTGCATTCTATACTGTAGTGTAATTTTTGAGTGGTTGTATAGTGAGCTTCAGGCACTGTATGAATGGATATTAATTAATGTAAAGAGCTGCTCTTCCACAAAAAATGTTACGCTCTTCCAGAAAGAAAAGACCCATTGGTACCAGATGGGGTACGGTTGGTTCTTACAACTAGAAACTCCCTTACATCTGGATTGAGAAACCATCAACAAAGAGTCTAAAAACTCTTATAGTTCTGCTTTCCTCCCCATGAAGATGAGTCACGCAAGTGGACTCCTCCCACCAACTGAGTGTGCAGCGCAGAGCACATGGCAGGAGGGGGATAAAAACCCCAAACAAAAGGAACTAAGGATCTCTCCTGCTGCTTAGACTGCGGGGTGGGGGAGAGATGTTTCTAGGCATAATCAAGAGATCCTCAGCTGCTTAGCCTGGTTAGCCCTGAAAGGACAGATTGAGCTTGCTGATAATAGAAGCCTATGTCATCTTTTGAAACCTAAGAGTGTAACTCATTTGTGTATCCATTTGCTTGCTTTAACCTTGTAAATAACTGCTTAATTTCCTTTTCCTATTTAGTAAATCTTCATATAGTTTACTATAGGACTGGCTACAAGCATTGTCTTTGGTGTAAGACCCAAAGCCCAATTGATTTGGGGTAAGTGACTGGTCCTTCGGGATTAAGAGTAATCTGAATATTGTTGTGACTCATGATATAAGGAGCCACGTATCAGAGAGACTCTGGGTGGTAAAACAGACTGGAGTACCCAAGGGGGATTGTCTGTGACTGTGTTAAAGTGCCTGAAAACTTTGCACTTGGTGCAGTTGGTTGGTAAAATCTAAGTTTAGAACTCACAATCAACTTGGGGTTTGTGCACTGTTTTTTAATAGTCTGCCCTCAGATTGGTACTCATGCTCTTGTGTCACTGTTGGGAGCATCACAATTGTTATAAAGAGGAGGGTGAAAAATTGTTGTTCTTCTACACTGAGGACAGGACAAGAAGCAATGGGCTTAAACTGCAGCCAGGGAGATTTAGGTTAGACATTCAGAAAAGCCTCCAAACTGTCCGGGTAGTTAAGCATTGGAACAAATTACCAAGGGAGGTTGTGGAATTTCTGTTACTGGAGGTTTTTAAGAACAGATTAGATGAACACCTGTCAGAGATGGTCTAGATAATATTTAGTCCTGCTCAGTGCAGGGGTTCGACTAGATCAAGGTCCCTTCCAGTCCTACATGTCTATGATTCTGTTCCTATTGAACTCAGTAGTAAATCTCCAACTACTTCAATGGGAGTAGAGTTAGGCCAATGTTGAAGGCTTTTGAAAATCCCATCCTATAGGTTTCTACAAGCCATTACCCTCTGATCCCACTGAGAGTTACCAAAAGCAACTACAGCATTTGCTCAAGAAACTTCCTGAAAAAGCACAAGATCAAATCCGCACAGACACACCCCTGGAACCCCGACCTGGGATATTCTATCTACTACCCAAGATCCATAAACCTGGAAATCCTGGGTGCCCCATCATCTCAGGCATTGGCACCCTGACAGCAGGATTGTCTGGCTATGTAGACTCCCTCCTCAGGCCCTACGCTACCAGCACTCCCAGCTACCTTCGAGACACCACTGACTTCCTGAGGAAACTTCAATCCATCGGTGATCTTCCTGATAACACCATCCTGGCCACTATGGATGTAGAAGCCCTCTACACCAACATTCCACACAAAGATGGACTACAAGCCGTCAAGAACACTATCCCCGATAATGTCACGGCTAACCTGGTGGCTGAACTTTGTGACTTTGTCCTTACCCATAACTACTTCACATTTGGGGACAATGTATACCTTCAGATCAGCGGCACTGCTATGGGTACCCGCATGGCCCCACAGTATGCCAACATTTTTATGGCTGATTTAGAACAACGCTTCCTCAGTTCTCGTCCCCTAAAGCCCCTACTCTACTTGCGCTATATTGATGACATCTTCATCATCTGGACCCATGGAAAAGAAGCCCTTGAGGAATTCCACCATGATTTCAACAATTTCCATCCCACCACCAACCTCAGCCTGGTCCAGTCCACACAAGAGATCCACTTCCTGGACACTACAGTGCTAATAAACAATGGTCACATAAACACCACCCTATACCGGAAACCTACTGACCGCTATTCCTACCTGCATGCCTCCAGCTTTCACCCTGACCACACCACACGATCCATCGTCTACAGCCAAGCTCTGCGATACAACCGCATTTGCTCCAACCCCTCAGACAGAGACAAACACCTACAAGATCTCTGTCAAGCTTTCTTACAACTACAATACCCACCTGCAGAAGTAAAGAAACAGATTGATAGAGCCAGAAGAGTTCCCAGAAGTTACCTACTACAGGACAGGCCTAACAAAGAAAATAACAGAACGCCACTAGCCGTCACCTTCAGCCCCCAACTAAAACCCCTCCAACGCATTATTAAGGATCTACAACCTATCCTAAAGGATGACCCAACACTCTCACAAATCTTGGGAGACAGGCCAGTCCTTGCCTACAGACAGCCCCGCAACCTGAAGCAAATACTCACCAACAACCACATACCACACAACAGAACCACTAACCCAGGAACTTATCCTTGCAACAAAGCCCGTTGCCAACTGTGCCCACATATCTATTCAGGGGACACCATCACAGGGCCTAATAACATCAGCCACACTATCAGAGGCTCGTTCACCTGCACATCCACCAATGTGATATATGCCATCATGTGCCAGCAATGCCCCTCTGCCATGTACATTGGTCAAACTGGACAGTCTCTACGTAAAAGAATAAATGGACACAAATCAGATGTCAAGAATTATAACATTCATAAACCAGTCGGAGAACACTTCAATCTCTCTGGTCACGCGATCACAGACATGAAGGTCGCTATCTTAAAACAAAAAAACTTCAAATCCAGACTCCAGCGAGAAACTGCTGAATTGGAATTCATTTGCAAATTGGATACTATTAATTTAGGCTTAAATAGAGACTTGGAGTGGCTAAGTCATTATGCAAGGTAGCCTGTTTCCTCTTGTTTTTTCCTACCCCCCCCCCCCCCAGATGTTCTGGTTTAACTTGGATTTAAACTTGAAGAGTGGTCAGTTTGGATGAGCTATTACCAGCAGGAGAGTGAGTTTGTGTGTGTATGGGGGTGGGGGGGGGGATGTGAGAAAACCTGGATTTGTGCAGGAAATAGCCCAACTTGATTGTCATGCACATTGTGTAAAGAGTTGTCACTTTGGATGGGCTATCACCAGCAGGAGAGTGAATTTGTGTGGGGGGGGTGGAGGGTGAGAAAACCTGGATTTGTGCTGGAAATGGCCCACCTGATGATCACTTTAGATAAGCTATTACCAGCAGGACAGTGGGGTGGGAGGAGGTATTGGTTCATATTCTCTGTGTATATATAAAGTCTGCTGCAGTTTCCACGATATGCATCTGATGAAGTGAGCTGTAGCTCACGAAAGCTTATGCTCTAATAAATTGGTTAGTCTCTAAGGTGCCACAAGTACTCCTTTTCTTTTTGCGAATACAGACTAACACGGCTGTTACTCTGCATCCTATAGGTGGTGTTTCCTGGTAGGTATATCAAGAATTTCCCACAGTCAAATGTTATGAATTCTTGTCAGTAGTTTAGTCTCTGGGTTTGCCTGGAAATGTGGTGGTTCTCCTCAGTTGTGCCTAGTTAACTGCCTAGCAGCCTATAAGCCAGTCCTGAGACAGACAGAAAAATCTCCTATTTCTTCAAAACTAGAGAGGGATCTGACCCCTAAAGTGTGGCTCTAGGTCAGGATCAAGGGTTTTGGTTCATCCCCCTCTAAGTTTAGAACCAGCTCCAAAATCCAGATCCAGTTTCAAATCCATGCTCAAATCCAGGATTAGATTTGCATTTATATGGATTTGACTGAGACAATACAAAAAAATTACTATATCATCACAATGCAGCCACAATTGCAACCGAAACAAGCAAGCTGTCAGGTCAACCTTGTACCATCAATTACTCATGCTTCTAGTTCTGTACAGAGCCAAATTAAGACCCTAGTGCCCTAGACACACAACAGCATACATACACACCCCGCCACTGGCTCCCACTCACCACTTGGAGAAGCATAGGGAGCATCATGGGGCACACCTTTCCTCCACTTAGGAGAGGCTGCAGGGGATCCCCCAGTACTGCTTGTTTTCTAAGGCTCCTGTGGCTGAAGGAGTGGATGGGGAATGTGGTTTTGGAACTGTTGGCTTGAGAATTCATTGTCATTGAGACAACTTGTAAAAGTTGGGCACTGCTGCTCGTATTTCGCCCTGTATTATTGACTGCATGTGGTCAAGTGCATTGCTGGTGTAGCTCAACTGACTTTATCGGAGTTACACCAACAAGAAATCTGGACCATTGTCTACAGAGAGATGGCTATCCTGAGAGACAGTGGGGCAATGGACTTCTCAGTAATACACATACATATTTTACTATTGCCAACTTAAACCCTTCCTGCCAGCGATCAGCATCAAAAGCCCATGCCTCTTTTGTCCTCTTCATCTCTTGGACTTATCAAAAGGCCAATCTGTGGTTATAGCGATGGGAACACAGGAATTGCAGCCAGGTGTGTATCAGGGAAGAAAACACTAGGCATTATCCCTAAGCTTCCAGTGGTGCCATTCTCATTTGAGTGGGAGAAACTTACTCAGTCTCAGTTCTGGGAAAGGGAATGTCCTACTCAGAGGCTGAATGCAGTTTGAGGTACTTGAGCACCTGCAAAAGAGGGCAGTAAATCTGTTGGGTAAAACTGGAGGAAAATGTAAAAGTTGCACAAGGTGTGTGGTTTACTTACAGGGAGTCATGAAGCCAACATGCAATTGCTTTGGAAATGCAGAGCTAGATAGGTATACAACTATAACTTCCCAACTATAGATAGGTCTTTTAGGATCTTAACATTTTCAGTTCATTAATTATAATTGCCATAGTGCAAGTGGTGCACGAATCTGTGAAAAGAAATGATGTATGGATATAATCACTATATAAATAGAAAAATATAAAATTTGGCAGATGCACATTTTACTTTTGTAATGTATTTTCTTGAGAAAAATTCTACTGTTCTTGACTGGCAATAAAAACCAAATGAAATACATGTTTGTAGCTACACACACATGCACAACTCTAGCTGTGTCCGAGCTGATCTATCTTCAGTGATGCTACATGCCTGTGGCTTGAATTAACATGGAATAGAAGGGAATGGGCGAGACCCAGACAACGTAGTAATAGCTAAGTGGATGGAATTGCATGGAACTAGTTTCTCTGGTTGCAGAATGTCTACAAATGGATACTGATTTCTTCAGATTTATATCATTATTCAAAATCATTTGAGACATTTTTGCCATCAATTTCAAGTTTCTAGATTTTGCTATGAATTCATTACTCAATACGCCTGTTTGAGCTGCATTAGTTGGCTGTCATTGGTCATGTCATATTGATTCTGTTTCCATAATGGATGACTAACTCTCTTGCACAATCAGGTGAAGGGCTTGAAGCCATTAGGGCTTTGAATCTCAAAGGAAGAGAGAGAAGTTTAGGGTGACGTTCAGTAGCAGACAAACAGGAAAAGGGAATTTTGGAAAATAAACTAGAGCCTTTATCTTTTGGGGTCATGCAGACTGCCTGAGATTTTTTTTCTTGTTGTTCCTATTAAACCTATTAATAGGTGCAGACTTGCAATGTCATTTTCTTTCATTAAATTTACATAATGTAAATTGCACGCACAGCCCTAGCTATGAACTGTGCTGTCAGATATCTGCCAGATAATTGCCTCTGTTCCAGGATTCTGGCATGGGGGTCTGGAAACCATGTCTCCCTGCTGTCTTATGCATTGGCATCCCATCCCATCTGAAATATACTCAGAGCATTGCATTTACAGGTGTACTAAGAGTCTATCATCACCGCAGTTATTGACACACAGTAATTACATGTGTGCACCCTAGTTGTGACAAGAGTGGTCAGACTTGCGTGGCTCATTTAAATTTGTTCTTTGCTGAGAAGTTTCAAGAATCCTATCCTTTGCTTTAAGCAGTGTTCCATCCTATCCATATAAAATATGCCACTTCTGGTGTGAGGTTAACATTTATTAACCCAAAATATCCATGGCAATAAAAATCCATCATTGGAATGTTCACGGAAAGCAAACACAAAGGGGGCTTGAGCACATCTAAGGTAAATTCAGTTTTAAATTTGAATGAATACGTTTGTGTTGCGTGAATTTGCCCAACTCTAGTCGTAACCTCTTCTTCTTAATTCATCGCTAATCTGCTTTTTAATGTTTCCCTTTCTGCATCTGTTTTCTTACTGCCTTTCTTCTTGGTACTGGTATTCAAAGGTGATCCTGTTGCATAGCTGGTACTAAAATATTGAAGTGATAAAACTGGATAGCACTGGTCATTCCACTTCCAAGTACTTTTTCTTGGGGGTACCAGTACACCCCCAGCAAAACTGTTGTGATAGCTGGTGTGTCACATTCCCTGATTATAATGACAGTGGATAGTAGCAGTAGCCTAGCTGGTCAGCTATTTCAGTGCTGTCTCCCTTTGCTACCTGGCACCATGCATACAACACTTTTTATATACTGAATTATTTATAGACTCGTAATTATTTAGCATCAATACGTCACTGTTACAATGCCCTGGTTGGCCATAAAGGAGCAAAAAATCTTTCTTTAATTAAAATTACATGGTCTGTGTCAACTTTCTTTGGACGTAACCTTTTAAAACTGAGTTGGGAGTTTGAATTCCAAACCAAATATCTGTGCTTTAAGAAAAGACTAAATACAGAGCTCTCTTTCACTGAGACTGGTCTTGGAAGCCAATAATTTTATATGTTTTAGGGAGGTTTATATTATACAGGGGAGTTTACAATGGACTTCATTGAACAGTAGACCACAGAGGCAATATATATATATATATTTTTTTTTTTATAAGCAGGACCTAATAAGGAGGAAGCAATGTATAATTCAGACTGTAAGTGTTCCTGGCTAAAGACAAAAGCCTAAGATGCATCCCTGATGTTTCAGAACATGCTGACTCTTGTGATCAAACTGGTAACGAAGGTGCATGGGTTTGTTTTTAGAAACACAGCTGTCCTTTCTGAAAAATTACTGTATCACTTGGCATTGAGGCAATATACTGAACCGGCAAGTAATTTAATTACTTGACCACCCTGGGAGTTCCATGAATCAAATTCAATCCTGACATAAGCAGATGCAACTACCACTGGGAATTGTACCCGCTTATGCCAGGGCTCAGTTTGGCCCAGTGTTTTTCCCTTCTCCTCAAGAGCTTGGAGCTTATGGTGATCCACTTCTCGTGCCATTCAGTGCTTAGAACTGTTGGCTTTTCCACACACAGAGCACCCCAATACTTTGTGCAAAAATGACTTCCATTTTACATTAAGGAAAACAACATCAAGGAACAGCAAAAGTAAAGTCTCCATGTGAGAGTGTCTCTGGGTACAAAATGACTTCTGATTATTGCACACAAGGGCAAAAATTTAAAGGTGCAGTGACCAGAAAACAAAAGGTATCGATTTCTCTAACTACATACAGCACAGGAACAAACGGTGTCCATTAGAGAGAGATGATGGACCTTCACAAAGGTGGCTAGCTTCCGTCAGCTGTATTATGTTGGTGAGTACATTAACGTTGTTTTTTATTATGTATGTGATTTTTGTGGCCCTTTGAATTAGGGAAGTGTTATCTCCATTTTACAGAGGGGGACACAGAGGAGCAGAGAAGCTAAGCCAAAAGTGTTCACCCCTGAGTGCCTAAAGTAAGGAACACTTTGACCAAATTTACTAGTCCCAGGTGCCACAGGAAATCTGTGGCAGAGATGAAGACGTAACTCTGGCTTGCCTTCCACCCCTCCAACCCTGTGCTTTAGTTACTGGAGCATGGTGGGAGGCTAGCAGGACCATATAAAACATCGCCTTATAAAAGTGAGCATGAGTACCATGGGCAATTCAGTTCTCAACAAACTTTTTATTTTAAAATGAATCACTGCTAAATATAGGGGCAGCAAGGTTTAGAAACTCTCAGACGTTATTAAATAGTTATGCAGTGAAATTCTGCTGCCAACTACACACAGAGCTCCCACTGACTTCAATGGGAATTGCCCACATGTATCTAAGGACAGAATGTGGCCCTAAACTGATTAAGGACTGGGGGAAATGAGGGCTCAGCTGCAGGTTCCAGACTGGTTCAGTGTGGAAAATCCTGAACTTGAAGCCTGACCTTCCAGGCAGGCCTTCAAGCAAGCAAGCAAACAGATAAACAAAAGCAATGCTCCTCCCATGCCAGAACTCTCCAGCCTTATGCTGGGATTTAGAAGATCCCTCCGAACTGAAACAAAATTATTTTTAAAGTAATCTTTATTCCACCCAGGAGAATACTATACACATAGCTGGCGAGTGACCAGGTCTTGGAACTCAACCACCTGGGCCAAGTGTAGGATTGCACACTAAGGGGAAAAGAGCAACAAGTGACACATGGACAGTTTGCTGCAAGACCTAAAGAGAATCACCCACAGTGGTTTTAATCTTTACTGCCAAAGGAGGCTTGTAAAAGTCTGCTTTCCCTGTGCAAGGCATTTCTTAAAAGAGAGTAAAATTATTAGTAAAATCATTATTTTTTTCCATTATCCATGTTACAGGATGGGAAGTAGATTTTGTGGTTATATCTGCCACCTCCTCAACGTGTGTTGCTAGCTGCTGGTGCAGCGTGTAAAGAGTGCTTATAATGAGGCATTCTACTGTTACCTAGAGGGTTACCCATTTAAAATACATATCACATCATAGCAAACAGTCTAAAGAGCCTAGGTATTTGACAACCAAATTAAGTACAAATATGCTGCAAAACAGCCAACTTGCATATTGCTGCCACCCTGAGCTGCTCAAAGTTCAGAATTATGAACCAAAAATGTCTTGGCTTTCTACATGCTGTTCTTTTGCATTTGGAACAGTGGGTAGCAGACTGCTTTAGCATTACAGCACTTGCATAAACCATCCTGAGAGTGACTGTGAACACAATAATAAATATGTAATTTTTGGATTCCTTTGAAAGGGAAAATAGTCTAGCTGACTCCTAGACTTTTAAAGGTGCTGAGCACCTATAGCTCCCATGACACCAGTATTTGTAAAAGATGTCTGCCCGTCTGTGCTGCTTGGAATTGCCCTATAACAAAAACTTCTTTCCTCCCAAATGTTTAAAGATTCCATGCCCCATATCTTCCATTAAGGGTTGAGAGGGGCTCCCACTCTGTCTCTGAAACATATGAGCAGTTTGATTCCATCCCACTCCCCAGTTTTGAATGTTGTCACACAAGACACTTTACAAATGTTTTTGTTTCCCATTTTTACCCTCCATAGACAATTCCATTCTGAGTGCCATCAATACATGGCACTGCATCCAAAGCTAGTCTAAATCCCTGCTCTTTCAGACCTTGCGCTCCTGTCAGCTAGCCTTTCGGTGTTGTGTTTGAGGGTAAGGTGAAACCATTAAAAATAATTTTAAGTGTGTTTATTTTTTCTCCTGATTCTTCCACTACATTTCCCCTCTCACGGTGCCCATTCCACATTCTGCAAGTAGCCAGTGAGGACACTTGCCTCATTAATAGGGGCACACTGAACCCACTCGAGCTGGTAACTACTCAGGATTACACTGAACTCAGCCCTTGGGCCCTGGAATGATAAAAAAGCAACTGATATAGAGAAAGAGAAAAGCACATCAGCTTAGATACTATGGGCTAGATTGTAACTTTACAGTGTGCCCTTAGTACAGGGTGTCCATAGCAGCACCTCCCCAGCAGCCAACAAGGGAACGAATTCTCCCTCAGAGTCATGCTCCCACTTACCCTGGGGAAGAAATTACTTCACCGCTTCTTGTGGAGGAGCTTCCTCCCAGTTGTGCACCTGGCCAGGGGCCAACTAGTAAGGGGTGGAGCCAAGGTTCCTCCATGCCTCACCCGTTCCTGCCCGTTTCCTCACAGTGGGGTATGAGTAGGGTTGCCAACTTGGAAATATTTAAAAACCAGACACTCCAGCAGGAGTGCAGGAACCTCCCCTTCCCTACCTCTTCCTCCAAGGCCCCAACCCTGCCCCACACTTTATCCCTGAGGTCCAGCCCCTGTACACTCTCCTTTCCTCTCTATGCACACTGGAGGTATAGCAGAAGCAATGGTAGTGCAAATTTCCCCACGCTGTCTTGATAATCCGCTTCAGCCCCTAACCCTGACACCTAGTGGTGCAAGCATAGTTCATTCTCCACCCAGACTCGGGGCAAGTCTACACTTAAAACGCTGCACCAATGCAGCTGCGCCGCTTTAGAGCTTGAATGAAGATGCTTAAAGCTGAAGGGAGAGAGCTCTGACAGTTTCCTGAGTGACATACTTATATCAATATAGATCTGTAGTATAGTCCAGACCTCAATTTTTGGGCTTTCTCTACCAAGAGGCCGCCAATGATGGTGCTAATGAGAACAGATGGTGTGAATGGGTTTTGTGATGCTGATATCTGTCCAGTAGGAGCTGTGATGGAGCCCACCAACTCATTTCACATTCACCAGGAAGAAAAAGAAAAACCTGTTTTAAGCAAACAGCACTAAAGCAGCAAGTAAAAATATACCTACATGTAAAACAATTGCCTAAGTATGACTTTATTTATACAGCTGTGTTACTCTACCTTAAATACTTAGCTACTTAGCACATATTTTAGCAGCTTTATTTTTAATAAATGTATTAGAGGAGGGACAAAAATCATTTTAAAAAATGGCAATATTAACAAAAACAGGATGACTATATACAAGATTGCCTTATCTAGGGGGTTTTGGTGTTGCTCCAGTTGTAATGTACTCCTGTATAATAATAAATTTATAATCACTATGCTATGTCCTTATATATAAAATGCCTTATCTAATTATTACTATTATGGTAATGCCTAGGTGCTACAACCTAAATCAGGGGCCTGGTTGTGCTAGGCACTGTATAAGCTTGTAGTGAGAGATGGTCCCTGCCCTGAAGTGCTTGTGATCTAAATAGACAAGACAAATAAAGCATGGGAGGGAAAACAGAGGCACAGAAAGTGAAGTGACTTTTCAAGGGTCCCACAACAGGTTATCAGCAGAGCTGAGTTTAGCATTCAGGTCTCCTGACTCCCAGTCCAATGCCCTATCCACTTGACCGGACTACTTAAAGTGTATGAGCTGAGCATGCTTGGCTGTTAATTAACTTGACTGTGTCACAGCGGCATTCAGAAGATAAGTACTATTCACCCTTATTTAACAGATGAGGCAAAAATGAAGCATGAAGAATTTGTGATTTGTCCCCAGGAAGTCTGTGGGAAGACTAGAATTCAGGTCCTATGCTTTAATTAATCCCAAGGCCATACTTGTTAGAGCTTTGGCCTGACAAATTGCTGGAGTGGCCCCATGGGGTGTGGGAATTCACTCATCCCTGTGGGTTGCCTGCAGTATACCACCCTGTTTTTTAAAAAATCTATTAAAGACATTTGTTCAGAAGTGTCTGTTTCAGTCAATACTGGACGCTGGTGCCACTTGTGCTTTTAAAATATTTGAATTGATCTTCGCACTGCCTATTCAATGCTGCTTTAGTAGTTGTATCTGAACTGTGCAGTGGCCTGAGTGCTGTGAGGTAGGGCTGGTTTTATAAACTAGACTGAGAGTTTCAAAGGCACCAAACTCCCATTGAAATGGTGCCTTCTACTTAAGCCTTTGAAAATCTCCCAATAAATTAATAATTTAATAAAGATACAAGGGGAGTTTTGAACGAGGAAGTCTGACTTCCATCCAATACTGAAGTGCATTCACTGACAAGCCACACACAGGTTTCAACATGGTGTCTGACACGGCATCGTCTGCGCGCAAAGTTTAATGGCGTGATTTTTATCATTTTGGTTCTGAAGGTCTCCTGAGGCTCCAAATAAATACGCATTTTTGGGAGGGTTCTTCTATCTGGGGCTTTACACACTCAGAGCCTACTCTGCATCCAGAGCACCCCTAAAATTTACTGCCTGCTTGTACTGTTGATTGCTAAGGCTGGAGAGAATTGTATTAATGGTCATGACAATGTGTGGGTATTAGGACATTATTACATGAACAATGATTGATTCCTAACCTGTGGGTTATTGCTCACTTGTTTCTCATGCTCAAGGATAAACAGAGGTATGCTAAAGCAAGAGTCCCTCTACGATTGGGTGAAAAGAAGAGAACTCAGTGGGTGTGTACTGGGGTGGAGCACATCTTATTAATGATGCACTGAAGGAAAGCTAATGTTTTCCTCAGACACACAAGCTATGTATGAAGATGTTGTTGTCTCCTATGCTACACGGTTTAAATCCCAGTGTCTAAAACGCAGCTTGTGGCATAGGTACAGTAGTAGTACACAGGGAATGCAGAGGAGACACTCTTATTTTCCCATCTGTGGTGATGATAGCACCCATGTGTGGTGATAAAGATTATAACGTGAGTACATCCCCTGGATCCTGAGTGGACTTGTACAGCCTGCTCTGAAGCCTGTGCTGCCATGAGTTCACTGCTATGCTAACTAGGTTATGCCTTCCCAAACTACAATCACACCTTCAATTGCAGTTTAGATATACCCTACCTCCTGTAGCCTATGCCCTGTCTTAAAGTATTCCCATGTGACTTCCAGGATCATTTTTGTTTGGCTTTTAGTTAGACTAGCTCTTCTAGGTGACCAGGTCACTTCAAGCAGGGTTCACTGTATTTTTCCAATTCTGGAGACAGCTAAGGGAATAGTGCGAGAGATACAGAGGAGTACTGTGTTGTGTTGTGGGTTGTATAAGGCACCCATCGCTATAGTGCCAAGAGAACATGAAAGGTTTCAAGTTAAAATAACAGTTGGAAAGTGAAGAACTTGCCTCCTGCATTTTTTCGTAGCTGCCTTTTTAGCCCATGAACTCCCTACTCTGTCCATCCAGCTGCATTTTAATGTCCACAGTCTTTTCAAAGTAGAATCTCATGAATTTTCACTTTACATTAATCCACACTCTTTATAATCGGCATATAACAATGGCTTTTTCAGCAAAGATTAATCAGCAAAGCGCTGAAGTGAATTTTGGTATCACTTAGACTTCTTGCGCTGCATTTACTAGTAAATGATGAAGTATAAATTAAAGCTAAACTACAGTTGTCAGAAAGGAACAAAGGACCTTTGGTGATCCTGCTTATCTTTGATTTTTAATTGTATTCACTATGAGTTGTTAGTTTCCAAATTCAGCCATTCCCAATCGTCTTCACTGTCAGCTAATGAGGTTCCATTGCATATTTTAAAACAGAAAATTGACTGAGAAATGTTTGTTGAAAGAACATTAAGGTACTCACTCACATAGTGTCTTTCACACACCTCAGAAACAAGGATGCAAACCAGTAAGGCCCATAGGTGTGTGATGTCTTCTAAAAACCTGGGCACAACAATCTTTATTCCTTTCTCATCCTTGAGCATGTGCTGGATGTTCTAAATATTGTGATACTCCTGTCCTGTTTCACCTTTTTTCTGTGAATTTGTCCCAGTTTATTATTTCATGTAGAGATGGACTCATGTCCAAAAACTCAGGCTGTGAGCACTCCAAAGAGCTTTGCTTCAAGACCATCTTTGATTTTGATACAAACTGAGGGGGGTCTTGTCTTCTTCTAAAATGTGGTGACCAATGTGAGAAACAGATGGCCACTGAAAATAAGTTCATAAAGCGCTAGTCAGGCAAGTGAATGCATAAAAATGTCCCTTTCCACCTCATCATTTGTGTACCTTCCAGTCATTTCTGAATAGGGACAACAAGTTTAACCACAGTTAGCTTTCTAGGACCATCGCAGTTTATCTACCTGGCCTTATGCATCATCCACAAAATGGTCAGCTAAATTCCGCTTGCAGATAGGTTATTGCTGGTGATGATATAAGAAGCAGGCAGCACAGCGTGATCTTTGGTCCCAGTGTTGACTTGTCAGTGTAGGCAATTAGAAAACCAATTGTGAACTGAACAACGGGACAGGCAAGCCCCTTTTTCAGCTGTGACTGCACTCCAGTGTTTTTTATGTCTTTTTGGTGTGTAGGGTACAGTATGGGCTGAAAGAGAATATTCTTGTATAGAGGCAGCCTGGTTCAGTGGATAGGGCGCTGGACTGGGACTCAAGAGGTGCACTCTGTCTCCAGCTTTCCCACTAACCTTGGGCCAGTCTCAGTTGGGGGGCTACTGTAATACAAATACTAATACTTTGAAATCCAAAGTCTTGCTCCATACAGAACACAGGAAACACAATTTAATTTAGGACCTCTCTGCATTCCAGTTTAAAACACAAATTGCTGCGTTCCCCAGGTGGAGATGAAGCATTACTACTGCACATTAAGTCTCCTGTTTTGTTTCCTCGTTAAGTGCTTTAAATAGCATTTAAGAATTGTTAGCATGTTGCTATGGTCTGTTTTCTAAATAATTTACTGAACTCATGACCTTGGGCTTTCAAGGAATTGATGTAGCTGTGCTGGAACTCTCATGACTTGAACTTGAGACTAATTTGCACACAGCTGCAGTGTGTCCACCATCAACAGCAAACCACACTAAAATCTACAACTAAATAAATAAACACCCTAGCCCCAAACACAGAACCATAATAAAATGAATACGGCACAGTTCTGAGCTGTGGCCACCAGGTGTCCATCTTCTCACAAGCAGCTTTTACTGATCATATGGCACATACTAATCTTTTTTTTTTTTTATTCAAAACAGAAGTGAATTGTCTTCAAGTCTGCTTTAACGGGCTTAACTCCGCCGATATAGGCTGAGAGCTAGAAGCAGGTAACTACGCATCTGGGCAATTGTTAACTTTGGTTTTGTGCCCACCCCCTCAAAAAAGTGCTGGGAATTAACAGGAGCTGTACTGGGACACAAGAGAATTTGTAAATTCAGACCCAGGGCCTCTCCTCCCCCTTCTTTGGAGGGG
Source organism: Lepidochelys kempii (assembly GCF_965140285.1). Lineage (NCBI taxonomy): Eukaryota > Metazoa > Chordata > Testudines > Cheloniidae > Lepidochelys > Lepidochelys kempii. The sequence continues at coordinate 161,966,152 of NC_136382.1, forward strand.
AAAGACTGAATTGTGTTACGTTAGTCTAGCTCTTACTTCCTTCTAACCCTCGCATGTAAACAGAAGTCTGCAGTGCAAAACAAATCTAATTCTGGAATGGTGCAGGCCTTATCATTTCATTCGGGTTGATAATGTTATGAAGTTTAACTTGAATAATAGCACTTCCCTCCCTTCTCCCCACCAATTGATCAGACTTCAATATCTTAATGTGGGACTATACACTCATCAACATTCCCCACCCCCACCCCCCGTTTTTGTCCAGGAATAATCCCCACATGCCAACATGGTTCGTAAAGAAGAAGATGGGATTAGGTTCCATCCTCTAAATATTCCTTCCACTCCACAACACACACTCTGAGCAGCCAGGTTCATGCAGCTGAACAGCAACTTAAATGCTGAAGTAAAATTTCAGTTAAGCTCAGACAGCTTGAACTAATTCCAGCTAAGCAGCCCACTTCATCTCACCCCCAACAAATATAAACTGAAAGACGCTCTCTGTTATGTGTATTAGAGAAGGTTTCCCTCCTTACTCCATCTAGCCATCTCTATTTATCTCCCTTCCCTCTGTCCCTGAGGAACAGCTGTCTAACTGCTGGAATGTTCACATTCATATAAATCTGAGATTGAATTTAATATCTTTTTTCTTCATTGATTTCCTTTTTGTTCTTTCATTTTCATGTTCAATGCTGTCTTGTTTCTTTTTCCCTTTGCTGCTTTTCTATTCTCTATAGAAGGCTTTGTCAAAGTGGCTGGATTAGTATTTTAAGACTGAGGTTTTTGAAGTGCCTATATTCTCCAGCAACAGGTATTAATCCTGACAGTACTGATTCAGTCCTTCTTCCTTCTCAGGTAAGCTCCAGGCTGTTTGCTATAGATGGGTTTTTTGGGGGGGTGGAGTTTGGATGACTGATAATTCCAGTTGCTCTGCATAGACATTAACAATCCCATGGATCTTTCCATAGGGAATAGGAATTTACTGAGCTGTGTGCTGGTTACCTACTTAGTTGATGCCCTACACCCTGGAAATATCCCCTCCTCTTCCCCCCCACCCCCCAGGTATTATAGTTTGTGAAGCGCTTTAGGACTGTAAAATAATTTCTGGCATAATTTTTTTAAGGTTTTCCTTCTCTTTAACATGTAAAAACAATCCCCACAAACAGAAATTTTGCTGTTACAGAATGAGTTACAGATTTTTCAATGAACCCTCACTCTTTCAAAGAAGAAAATTTTTGACAAAAATGAAAAATTTTGTATTAGAAGAAATTTTTCATAGGAGGAAAAAAAATTTCCCGACCTGCTGTCATGAAGAGGATTTCATGTGAACAACTATGAGCTGCATGGTATAAGGCACAGGAAGACAGAGGTAGCTCCCTGAATAACAGATTTCTAGGAGACCCCTTATCGAAGGCAAAGTGAATTGTGAATACCTGTTGGGATTGAAGGGTGATGGGTACGGGTAGTTCTCTCTGTATGAAAGAGCTGAAGTTGTTTGTCATTTTTCAGGTCACTGGCTTGAATAATTTTGTACTATAGAGCAGGGCAACTCCGTGTCTGGTTTTTGTTTTAATTATGCAACCCATAGTCTTGTACCAGCATCCTGTTTTAAAAACGAGTATTGGGGATAAATAAGTTTATGTTGTGTCTGAATGTGGCTGGGCAATACAGATACTCTAGGACAGGGCTTCTCATCTGGTGCGTTGTGAGTGAAGGCCTGCCGGATTGCACCACCTTGGCTGAAACAGCAGAAAAATCCTTGCACCACTAGAACCCAGCAGGAATCCAAGTGGAAAAAGGAAGGAATGTTGGTCTCTCCCCTGCTACTGCTGCTTCCTCTCCCTCCTGCCCACCACCCAGTCCAGGAGCAGCTCCTCAGTCTCCATCTTATCCACTGCCCTACCAGTTCTTAGCTCTAGGGCTGGGGAAGCAGTACTTCACAGCCTTTTGAAGTGGTGCTATTTAGGAGCTGGGGACAAGGAGAAACAAAAAGGAAGCACCAGCTGCCCCATCCCCATAATGGTATCCTCCCTCCTCACCCAGCAGCCTCCCAGTCACCAGCCAGCTCCTCATCCCACAGCACCCCCAAACCTCCCATTGTTTCTTCAGATGACCCAAAAGACCCTGGGATATGGTGGGTCACGAGATGAATTTGAGAATATGGACCAAAAATGCTGAGAATAATTGAACTAAACCTCTTTTCCTGTTAAGAGAGCTCTATTTTTTTTTAAATCCAAATGGCCTGGGAAATAAATCACACTTCATGACAGCATCACTAAGTTGATTCACTCAGACTTATTGAATGTGGCAATTGAAATATGTACAAAGTTTCCCTTTCTGAGGTCTTGTAGTCAGAATAGCTGACTGCATCATTGGCAATGCTATCACTCTTAAATTTAAGACAAAACACACCAATCTGGCCTGAGACAGTTTATTGTGTGTGTTATACTTTGCATGTACCTGAAGGGTGAGCTTTTCCAAAATGCTCAGCAGTGGCCTAACTCCCACTGGAAGCAATGAGAACTTTGTTTTTTACTGCAATGCAAGCAGTCGGGCCAATAACAGAATTAAGCCAATGCTGAGCGTTTCTGAAAATCCCATCCATAGTGTCTTTTATGTGTAAGGATCTCAAAGCTCTTCACTGACACTGTGAGATTGATTCTGTTCTCACATAGCCAGTTTTACACCAGTGCAATTCCACCGTCAGTGGGTTCGCTCCTGATTTACACCAAAGCAAATAAGGTCAGAATCAGCCTCTAACTATTGCAATGACAAAGGTTATACCCATTTTGCAGCAAGGGAAACAGAGGTACTGAGAGGTTAAGTAACTAGTATATATTCTAATAACTGGTATCTAGGTTGAGTCTGCTTAAAAAATAGTTACTCAGGAGAGCTTTCCTAACTGGATCAAATTCTAATGACCAAATTTCAGATTCCAAATTATCCTTGATACAGGAAACAACACAAAGGGAAAATATCATCATTTGAAATACTTCTCATGGGGAGGTGCAAGGTGGAACAGGATTTTATTGCTTTCTACCAAAACAATTAAAAGCATATAACGGAAACACTTTACCAGAGATGATAAAGAAGTGGTAAGAAGAGAAAATGGCCATCACTGGCCAGTACAAGGAATACTGGAAGAAAAAAAATATATAATACTTTCAATATTTCTTTCAAGTCTGACAGACATCTATGGGATGAAGACTAGACAATATTCCAGCTGTATTAAAAGTAGGCATGAAAGAAAAGAAATGGAGCAGACAATTCTTATCGGCTGGAATATGGAAGAACCTCCCAGAGTCAGCAAGGTACATAAATTCAGTGGGGAGTTGGACTATTTTCTGTATAGTTTGACTGATAAGCTTTGCGTGGGGCATCATATTTCCTGACTGTGCACGTGCAGGACTTCTCAGAGGCATGATCTTGCCTTTGTTTTGTGACTCTTTCCTGTTCCTAGGACAGCTCATGTGAAAATAGGAGATCTAAGACTGGCTTATTTTGGTTTCAGCAATAGCACATTAACTAAGAGGAATTGATGAGTCATAACTCGGTTCTTTCTTGTCACATTCAATGCATCTCTTATATGGCTGTTTTTTCTCACCTTCTCAGATCTGCCTTGCTTCTGCTCCACATCTCATTGAATTCTCACATTTAGCTCTTCCTCTAATTTTCTCAACAGTTTGTCAAATGCATCTCAAGTCTTTCTCCCACCAAATGAGGGTAAATCCATCCTCATCATCGTATCCACTCATTATACTCCACACCTGAACATAGCCATTATATGAACAACATACCCCCATATCTCAATGTCTGTACTTTGACCCATTAAACTTTTATCCCCAATCAGGGAGATTGCAGATTATGTATTCCTTACACCACCCGTTCCTAAACCGAATTTCACACTCCTTGATAATCTGTACCTTATTCCCTGATAACCAGAAACTTCTATGCTTAAACGCTGTACTGTTTTCTTTTTACTTCAACATCATCTTAATAAAATTATTTACGTATAGTCCATTGATGCTGCACCTGTGGTTGTGGTCACCAGTAAGCTTGGTAGACCCTTACCTATAGAACAATGTCTCTTCTATAAGTCTCTTTGTTTCAATCCTTTCTCATTCCATCTCAATTTTCATTTCTCTATCTTGTTGTTCCTCAAAAAAATGTTGGTTGAAGACAAATGGAAAGGCTGGGGGTATTCACAGCTCAGTAATAAATAAGATGTTTTGTATGTCGCTGTAAGACACTAAGAAGATAAGGCTGAGATAGACAATGTCCTTGAGAAAGTTTGGAAGACTGTTACATTATCCAGCTACACATGTTACCTGCTTATTTCCAATTCAGATACTCTTTTCTCATCTCCTGAAGCCAGCACAGTCTTTCCCATTGCAATCATATCCACATGGTGATCATGACACAACGATGGGAGAAGAATATATTGTACCTGGTCTAGCAGGTGGCATAGGTGTGTGTATCTGAGCAGTGAGATTGGCAGTAAGTAGTTGGAATTAAGTACCACGTTTTTTTTAGCATGTCTTCCACATGTCTACTCATGAGAAGTAGGAGGAGGCTAACAAGGTGGTGTGTTCAGGGGCAGGGTGTGGCTTTTGGTCTTAATTGGATATTTCCTTGATAGTTTTTTTTTTTTAGGATTTGCATTGGGGTGGAGGAGGATTACAAGCTGAGAGTCAACAAAGTTTTTGGTAGAGTTCATTTCCTTAGTATTATAAAAGGACGTAAGTATAGGGGAAATGCAATGAGTGGAGAAATTGGATGTTGGCCCAATTTGTAAATGTTTGCACCGAGAATATGACTTTCTTCCGCAGTTGCCTAGGTACTTCTGTTAAATGATGCCGTCCATGAACATGAGGACATCATGCCAGTGAGCCAGCAGCTGGCTTTTGGCTTTTTTATTTTTTATCTGTATTTATTGTCTGACAACATCAGCCTCACGGTAACTTTTTCAGTGCATGTTGTTTTGTTAAAACATCACATGAATTGGGCATGTTTTCTTTTACATCGCCATTCTGTTCAAATACATCTGCTTCATGCTGGAGTTCTTTGTTGAGATCATCATTGTGTTAAAAGGGTGGTTTGCTTTTGGCATGTTAACTTTCATTGAACTACATAAAGTGTAATTTTTAACCAGAAAGTCCCCAAATCCCCCACATTAAGGGGACTGTAGGCCAAAGGAGCACACTGAGGATTTGTGAGTATAGATTGAACATATAGTGGTTTATGTGATCTTGTCAGTAGGAGGGCACAGAATTTGGTGAGACACACAGCACTGCAAATTTTAAGAAAAAAGTCTGGTTTTGAACCTAAATAACCATGTGACAGAGAGCTGTTTTTCTCCAAACTACCCTCCAAATCCAAAATTAAGAGTATGTAAGGGATTGATTTCTGCTTTTCACTTTTGATAACAAATTTAGCTGTCTGGGGGCTAAACAAGGGAAAACTGTCAACTTGAAAATGAGCAAATGACAAGATAGGTGAGGTAATATCTTTTATTGGATCAGCTCATATCCTGAGACCCGACATGACTACAACTACACTGGATACAACTTGAAAATTGTGATAAAAGCATAACTATGGATTCAAAGCATGCCTCTAAAATATAGTAGTAACCATAACTATAGCTGTGATCATAGAGAGGAGAGATGGAAAAGACCCAACTATATTGATTTATTCTTCCTGAAAGTGCGACAGTCCTCCAGAGAAAAGATGCATCCAATATTACACTGATTAGAATATCTGATGACTAGGTGACACTGTCCAGTAACTGCTCCTTTTGATAGAGCTAGGAGTCAGTCAGCATCTCCATTATTTTATAATCGAGATGTAAAATAGTATTTGTTTTTATTAACATTCTATATGATATATAAAATTTAAATTTATATCCGACATTAAATGAGTGGTGTTGCTCAGCAAGACTATTCATCACGATTAGTTTCAAACTTTTCGATTAGGGTTTCAGACTCATTTTGTGCTGGCATTATCGCATTATTTATAGCAATATAAATAAAATGGAACTCTCACAGATAAATTTGGTAGCAAAGTCCAAATCATCTGAAAAGAAACACTTAAAAAAGACAAGGCATTTAATTTGAAAGTAGCTACTGAGCACATGCAAGAACTACTTTTTCCAAATAAATTTCATACAGAGTTTTATTACTTGACTAAATCAAGAGTCATGTGAGTTACTCTAGCCAAGCTGTAAAAAAATTCTTCTGTTACCTTTCTGGGAATGCTAAGGTATTATTAATGCAATAAATCAATGGTACTGTAAGATATTGGGGATATTAGTACCTTATTTTGAATGTCTGTGTATGAATCTTTTGCTCTGATGCCACATGCCAAAATATTATTTTAACAGGTGGGTTTCTTATAGATAGGGTGACCAGATGTCCCGTTTTTATAGGGACAGTCCCATTTTTGGGGACTTTCTTGTATAGGCGCCTATTACCCCCCTACCCCCTGTCCTGTTTTTTCACAGTTGCTATCTGGTCACCCTATTTATAGAACATGATATGGGCCAAAAAAAGAGAGGAAATCCTAGATAAGTAGGAGTCTGGTCTTTCTGTGTTACACCATCCCTGAGCGCTATGCCTAGTGCCCACTCAGGTATTTCCATGCAGCACCTACACCACTATGGGGATATTGTGTAGGATTTTGAGATATGGAATATGACTCAAGGTATACGTGAGGAATGTGCCCCTTGGATAGTCACATGATGAAACCCAGAGCCACAAAGGAGACAAGGATAGTTCAGGTGCCCCACTACAGCGACCAATGCCCATAAATGTCCAATAAAGTGCTATTTATAGCAATGAGATTCTTTGAATAATGTAACCAATTAGATGGGCATCTTCTTTCCAAAGATATCCCACTGATATAGTCCTTGCCAGGGAATGGTGACATTTCTCTTTTGTCTTGTCATAAGCATGTCACTACCAAGCACTTTATAGAATACGCAAGAAAGTTGTCTGTCTTTAAAGTCTCTCTCTTTGAGTCCCACTGATCATCAGCTACATTTGTTTTGCATTTGTCACATTCTTCATGTTGGATTTTGGGATTATGTTAGAAAAATAAAGAAATCATTAGTCTGAAAATTATCGTGACTAATTTTGTCTCCTGCTTTCCTGAATTCAGTTTGTATGAGAAAGGGTTCTGAGGGAACTATGCAGTTGTCCCTTTGAAAAAACAACCTCTTTGAATTGTTTCAGCATCCTCTATTTTGATTATGCACGTGTCATCTTATTGTGAGTGTGACAGGGAGATATGGGGCTGTTGTTTTCCTCTTGGTATTATACAAACAAGCTGGTGATGACTCATGCACAGTGTGTGCAGTCAGTCCATGTTTCAGATGATCGGGAACATTAATAATGAAAAAAGTATGATCTACAATATGCATAAGCTACTCCTATGGAGTAAGAAAAAAACAGACTTTGAATTTAAAAATAACAAAATCCTTTTTTCCTACCAACACTTAGCTACTGCACCTCTGCAAGGCACGTGGCGTTCTTTATTAATCAATTTTTATTGGGATGTAAGCAAGAAGAGCTGTGTCTGGGAGATGCATCACTTGTTCAATGATAGATTCATCCTATGTTCAATCTGGCATCTTTCCCTGGGTCTCCAACATCTCCTTGTGACTATCCAGCTGTCAATTTAAACTCAACATGGGCCTAACTGAGATCCTCATACTTCCTTCCATGACCACTCCTCTCCATCCTTTCTCTACCAGAGTGGACAACACCACCATCCTCCCAGTCATTCAGGCACTAGTGCCGGAATTAGGGGGGCCAGGGGGCCATGCCCCCACCCCCACACTTTTAAAAGTGGGAGGGCCACCTCCCCCCTTTTTTTAACAAAAGAAACATAAGCACAGAATTCATGTCCCTCGCAGAAAAATGGATTCTGCCAGGGAGGCGCTGCAATTACACATTTCGCTCACCAGGGGCTGCTGTGGCACCAGAAGAGGGCAACTGGCTCACCACTGGCGCAGACAGCCGGGGAGAGGGAGGGGGCCTTTGGCCCCACTTCTACAAAGGTTCCGACACCCTTGCCCCTCAGGCCCATAACCTGAGTCTTGTTTGACTCACCTTTTTCTTGAGCTACATCCAGGCCATGTGTAAACTTTACTGTTTCTTCCTACATAGCATTTGAAAGATCTAAACTTTGTCCACACCACCAGAAATCTTGTCCAGGCCCTTCTCATATCTTGACTACTACAACCTCCTTCTGTCTGGCTTTTAACTACTGCAACTTTGCCCCACTCAACTTTGCCCTATTCAAACTGAAAATGAAGTGTTCAAGAACATTTTCCTGCCCTCTTATTCTGATTACATCACCCTTCCTCTTCGAGTCCCTCCATGGGCTCCTCCTCCTTCATCAAATCAAATACATGCTTCTTTTCCTTGCCTCAAGGCCCTTCATGATTAGATCCCACCCTTCCTATCCATTCTGTATGTTGTTGTGTCATCAGCTGCCCTCATTTCTCAGCCAACAATGTCAGCCTTGATTGATTGCTGATTTGCTACAAGAACCTTCACTCTTTCTTCCATGCACTCTTTATGCATGTGTAAGGGGACTGTTGCCCCCTTACTAATATTCAGTGGGGGTGTTTTAGTTGCTAGCTTCCAGTACTCAAAGGGGAAGGGTCGATGGGGAATCAGGACCCTGAGACTGACAGTCCTCAGAACAATGGGGAGAGGCCAATGCTCCAGGTCAGCCTGAATGACAGGGCGGGCGGGCTAATCAGGGAGTCAGGAGGCCAGGGAGGTCCCGTCCTCCTCTGTGTGAGCTGGAATTGCCTGGGTCAGACAGAGCGGGGCCGAGCGTTGGAGAAAGCAGGGGCCTGAGCTGAGCTGGGGAGCAGAGCTGTTTTAGATCCAGAAGGACCAGAAAAGCAACCTAGAGAGAGCAGACCCTGTCCTGGGAGCAGAGCTGCAGCCCCAAAGCCAAAGCCACAGCCCAGAGAGAGCAGACTGGCCCTGGGAGGAGAGCTGTAGCAACCAGAGCCAGAGGGGCCAGAGAAGCAGCCCAGGAAGCTGGAGGCAGAGCAGTAGCTGTTCTGAGGTAGAGTGGAGCTGGAGCTAAGACAGAGTGGAGCTGGATCTGGATCTGGAGCAGTCCGGAGCTGGGTGTCATGAGCAGCTGGGGAGAGCGAGGGGGGACCCTGGGCAGTGGGCCCAGCACAGGGAGACGCCTCAGCCAGGAGGCTCTGCAGGCCAGACTCGAAGTGGGATTGGTAACCCCGACAGGGCACGGGCAATGCTGGGAAGAAGGGCCCTGCCACCTAGAGCCCATGGCCACCACCAGAGCAAGTGTCCAACCCACAGCATCCCTGCAGCACAGCCAGGGCCTGAGAAGGAGGTCTGGGACTTAAAAGGAACAGACTGTGAACTGCCCTGACATTCCAGAGACACTGTTTGTGATGTTCCCTGCCACAGAGCAGGTTGATGTGTTTCCTTTAACCTTTCCCATTTCCCCTTATTCTTTTTAAAATTAATTGTTGATTAAATAACTTACATTTGCTTCAAATTGTATGTAATAATCCATGGGTCAGAGAAGTGCCCAGTGCAGAGAGAGTACCCTGGAGTGGGGACACCCCAGCCCCTGTCCTAGGTGACCGCAGCAGGGTTGGGGGTCGAGCCCCCCAGGAATCCTGGGCCCAGCCTTGTTGGGGTTGCGAGGACTCTGCCAGACAGGAGAGTGGAAGGGGAGTCCTCAAGGGCAGGGAGGCCACTGGGTAAAGGGAGTGGGAGCGAGGACTCGGATCCTTTCGCTAGCCCACTTGACTGGGGTAGTGCAGAAGCCAGGAAAGTTCCCCACAATAGCGGGACTATTCCCCCACTTACACATGGAAAGCCTTCACCCAAAAAATTAGTGAAGTCCAATCCTGCTTCGGATTCCTCCTCAGAACTAATTTCTACCATGCCTACAGAACGCCACTAGCTGTTCATGGCTGGACAACTGACAAACTGAGATTACTGCTACCTAATTGCTTATTTCTCTCCATTAATGACCACAACAAAGCCTACTATATCTGCAAACTGTGCACATAACTAGTCTATGGGGAAAAACATGGTCATGTTACTGATCCTCCCTTCCCTCATTTGTTTCACTCACTTTACATCTTGTCTTAAAGTAAGATTGTGAGGTATTTGGGCAAGGGAACTGTGTTGTAATGTATGTCTGACAATGCCTAGCATGATGGGGCCCTTAACTGTTTGGAGGGTCTCTTGGTGCTACTGTAATACAAATAATTAATACACTGAAAATATCCCACAGATACTAAGAGACAGATGTGTTACCGGTGACCTCACCTTATGCACTTGCAGATGTTCTAGGATAACTGTTGGTAATAGTTTATACCTATGGTTAATGGGTATAAACTGCTACCTATGGATGTGTATATATAGCATGTGTGGACAAAGTCAGGTCTTAAGACATCTAAATTACATTATTTGTGCCTGCAATATTACAGATGTAAAAAAGGAGGCCAAGCTGAAGCTTGTTCCAAAATCAGTTACTAAAATAGAAATGCTGAGCACATTGAAAGGAGAATGCTGAAAACTGGCTAAAATTATGTTGATGGATAGCACCTGCATACCACAGTGTAGTATAGTAGTACCTCCAGTGTTGAAAGTCAATTGACAGAACTAGGAGAACATATTTATTCTCACCTCATCATGCAAGATGGTTCTGGGACTATTTCTTGATCCTCTTGGAGATTTGGCCTGCAGGACCAAAATTCTAACATTGCTAGTTGCTCCTCTAACACCTTTCTGACACAGAAAATATTACCAAGTGCAAAGTGTTGGAATAACTTGAGAACCACAAAAGAAGCTGCGGATCTGTCTCATAGAAAAGGTTTTGTTACTTGATTACTCATTCAGGTTAGGTGCTTTTTTCTGCTTTCATTGGTTAAATGATTTGACCACAGCAAGCAGTACAAGACTGCAAACCCACTGCAGGATGTCTGAGTTATATGGAAGAAGATAGAACAGGAACTTGCAGCGAGAACAGCCAGGTGCAAATGTGGCCGAAGTAGAAATATTGGTGACAGATGTTCTTCCTGGCCTTCTGGAGGAGTACACACCAGACAGCATCTTCATCATGTTGTTTGACATCTCCCGCTAGAGGGAAGAGAGAGATTACATGATGACTTTTTCAACTGTATAACATAGCCAAAGGATGGAAGTGTTGCAGCACCTCTGCCTGTAAACACCTTCTCCATAGCACAACCTATTGGCAAGGGGATCATAAAGAATGCAAAGGATCTTTAGAGGAAACATGCACCGGAAGATTATGCTATTGACTTGTGAAGCTTGGCAGCTGCCCTCCTTATAAACACCTTCTCCATTGGACAGACTATTGACTAGTGAGTTGTAAATAATGTAAAGGATCCAAAGGTGATTCCACTGGAATAGCATAGGAGGCAGAGGTCCATTCCCTCCAAAAAAGAGGTCTGCTACTCCACCTGACATATATGGTGACATTGGTACCTCTCCAGAGGTATAACATATTGTTCCTCTCTACCTTCTTTACCAAATCATTTATGTATTTTAAGGTAAGATATTGATAATAGCCCTAAAAACCCCCCAAAACACTTGTTCCTAAATTCAAAATCCCTACAGCAGGGCAGGACAAGGGAGGAAGAACCCTGCTCTATAGGCAAATTCTTAGCTACCCCAACTATATGCCTATTTCAGTCTCAGAAATGACTCTGAAAAGGACATTCAGAAAATCCATAAATGGGAAAGTCACAGCTTGAGTTTTACATCTTTGTAGTGTGCCAGCCTGACCACATTTCTTCCATCACATACCCTACCGATGAGGATCCTTAAAGAGTGCCAAAAAACTGTAGAGGAAACATGCACCAGAAAATCAGTACAAGCCTTGCCAAGCATGAGGGATCTACTAGTGTAACTGCACAACCATCAGTCATTCTAGATGCTTCTCTTCATCTGTTTCCTTGGGCCTGCAATTATCATCTGTCTGAGATTGCTGCTGAACCACACGATTTAGATTTATTTTGATGATAAAATCTGACCTCTCAGTTGATGTGTTAAGAACCTTTGAGTGAGATTTTCCTCTGCCCTATCTAGGAAAGTAATTTTTTAGGGGGAGATTAGGTTTTCAAAGGCACAAAGGCATAGGTAACTCATTCCCATTGATTTACAACGGGAGTTGGATGTACAATTTCCTTTTGAGTCTTTGGAAAGTCTACCCTGTAGTAATTAAATACTAGTTTTCTTGCAGGTAGGTGGGTGAAGACTGATTGGATTTTGATACAATAGAGACATTTCATGCTAATTGAGCAATGGGCCATCTGAAAAGGAGAAAAAGACACAACTTACTTACTATCACCAATAGCTTCTGATGAAACCCAGACAAAGAGCTGATACTTCCAAATCCTACTAATAATATATCAGTGTAGGAAAGGCTTTGTCAAGATCGTGTTCTCTGCTTCTCAAGAACTAATATCTAGAGCTGAGTAAATAATTTGTGCAATGAATTTTGCCTCTTTTTCTTTTTGCATATTTGTCTCCAAACAATTTAGGAATTTCATGGGGGCGGGGGAGCTTTCCAAGAATGGTTGAAAAATTATTCATTTGTACATGTTTTTATTTTCCATCTACAGAATTTCATTTGTAATTAAAGTGATTTTTTCATTTTCTACGGCAAGCCTTTACAATTATTATTTGACACTGTTTTTGAAATAGGATAACATTTTTCAAATCTCTGTGTATATTGTATTTGGTTTTGGTTTTCTGAGGGGGAGGCGAAACAAATGGATTTTTGTTTTCATTTCACTTTGAAATTGTCTTATTTTTTGGTGAAAGTGGCAGCTTTATAAATCTCAGGATTATGCTTCAGAAGCTTTTTCATATTATGTAATGCACAGCCTGCCACTGGTAACTAAAGATCTCATGACATTTTTACAAGGGAAAGATTCTTAACAAGAGCTATAAGAAAGCAGCAAAATACTTTTTCATGAAAATTAGCTCAAACACTTGTTACTCCATTTCAGGCAATGTTGCAATTTCTGCCCCCCACATCAACGAATCTGAAAAGGTGAAAAGTCACTTTATCATTAAAAGTGTGTGCGTGGGGGGGGGGGGGGGGGGAAGACCCATGATGTGGCTGAGACCAAACTGCTGCCATTTCATCTCACTTTTCAAAGAAAAAATTGCCCAACGACAAGTTTGCAAAATGCTTCACTTTGCTGCTGAAAGATGTTTGCTTTGGTTATGGTAAAATTCTAACCTTGCTCAGACTCACTATTTTCTGCAAATACTTGTGAAAACTTTGTGTTTGGCACATGGAAAATGAGAAAATAAGAATGGATCCTATCATAGTTCTGTTCAGAGCAAATATTTTCAAGTGGCCCCCACCTTCCCTTCCTCGAACAACAAGACACTGGGGCAGCGGGGATGGGGAGAGAGAGAATCAATAATTCTCACAAACTGTTTGTCTGATATTTAAGGGGGGAGTCCAGATTCAGAATCACTTTAGCAACTTGGAAACAAGTCCCTGTAGCTTGTTTTTGTGTTTTTCTGTCATGCTGACTCTGACAGACATGAACTGGGTGGCCAAGATTTCATTTCAAGATGCCAATAACAACAAAATGGACGTCCAACACCATTCTAAATTTTACATGAGACCCAAGTTCACATTCAGCTTGCTGCACCTCTGGGGGCTTGATTTGAATCTTATCCATGTGGTTAAGCAGTTCTCACTGTTTTATAATAGGAAAAAAAACCTTGGCAGCAGAAGGGGGTGACATGAGCACTGAAAAGAAAAACTCAAGTTGTGCTCTGAGTTATATACAGTATAACCCTGAAAGGATGAGAACAACAAACTAGTTCTAGAAGGAAAACATTTATTTTGGATTATGGAAGAGAAGGTGGGCTTGGGGTTCTGAGTGGTCCCAGTTAGTTAACTGTTAACGGGCTTGTCTCAGTGTTCTGCACACTGCCACAGCAAAGACTTAACCAGGACATCTTCATGCTCCACAGGCTGAAGATGCCAAAAGGCCAAGCCAATAGAAGCCATGCTAAGCTTGTCTCAGCTGGAACTTGCTCTTTGCATATTTTAAAGGAAGGGAAATGTTGGGTCATGAGGACTCTGACAAAGGAAAAGTGTCAAAGGAGAGAGATCGAAATCTTCCCCTGCACTAAAGGAAAAAGGCAAAGGCAGAACAGGAAAATTTGTCTATCGCAAATAATTCTTACTAGAAAGTCTCTCTTGAAAAGGAAATGAGGTCAGATGCCACAAAAATGTCCTTAGCAGCTCCCCCACTGTGCACCTGCCCAAGTCAGATCTGAAGACCTGGGGTTCTCCAGGTACACAGCAACTTTCCGTTTTGGATGTTTGTTTTTTATTATTTTATTTTCGATTCAGAGAAACAACCCATGCAAGAAAAAAAAAAAAGTAAAATCTTTGGGCGCAAGCACCATGTTTTTCTCTTCTGCTGCAAGCTGCATCTGGATGGAATACAAATTGGCTGCTTCTCCTGCTAACAGAAAGGCTTCTTAGAAATTTCAGTACAGATTTAAAACTAAAAGCCCTAAGAAATAGTTACAGTGCTGGTTACACTACAAAACTAAGTTTGTAAGTGGCACAGCCTTAATGCTAGCACACAAAAAAGCATGCTTAAAAATCAGCATGAACTTGTAAGGCGTGATGTGTGACATATATCGATATCCCAAACCAAGTGAGTTTTGCTTGGTTTTGGGGGTTGCAAACAATTGTGAAACTTGAGCCAATTGGCTGGCCAGAAAGTTAGCTGAAGTTTGTGAACCATTCAAGCAAGCCTGAGTCAATCTAGGCTTGTTTCATATAGTTGCAATGTGAGACATGATGAAACACAATGGTTTTGTGTGTAAATCTTGGTTTGAAATTTTGGGTTCAACCCTGAAATCCACAGTGTAATGTAGGAACCCAGTGAGTCAAAACCTAAGAAACTGTTAGCACTAACCTTTACTAAGCAAAACAGCCTCATTTGTATACAGCTGTCCTTCTAGGGTTCTGCTTTTATTATTAATTTAAGTAATTATTAGTATTTAATGGGCCAAATCCAGGGAATTTTGCCTAAGTGAAGACAGTATGAAATCTGAGAACGGGCTTCAGGATCTGGCCAACTATTAATAATAAATGTATTATTATTATTTTATTTATTAGCCACTGCTACTAGCATGCTCAATGCTGTAAAGAACTTAAGGATAAGACACAGTGCCTGACTACCTTACCATCTAAGAAGACCAATTTAGTCAACAATTAAATACTCAGGGGCAAATTATAGTTGACCCTGAGCAAGTGTCCTTAAAAAAAAAAAGGGTAGGGGGCAGTAGAGGCCCTTCCCTCCTTCCTACAGTTTAGCCATGTAGGCTGTGGGCACTGAGGTATGGGAAGAGGGACATTAGTGCAGCCTATGGGTATGCCTGGGCATGCTATGGCCTGTTATAGTTTCCTAAACACAGCTGTTCAAGGGGAAGCACACACAGTGGGTCCTCAAGGAAGAAGAGTTTTCCAAGGAGCCTCAGAACAGGGGGGGTGTCAGGCATAAGAGACAACATTGCAGAAGGCATGAAAACAAGTCGGGAGTGGTGAGGTGTGGCATGCTGGAGAAGTGGAGCACATGCAAGGAAGAGGGAAGCAGTAGCAGCAGGCAGGTTTTCAGGGCTGTGGATGTGGGGATGAATCACAAACTTCCTCATTACTTTCAACCAATGCTGACATCAGCCAACTTCTTTTAAATCACAATGACCTTACTCCTGGACAGCAATGTCCTTCTCTGACTCTTTCTACTACCTCTTATGACTGCAGCTCTAACAGTTCTACTGTACTGGGAGATTTGGAAAGGGTTTTGTACCAGGTAAATAGAAACCTTCGATTTGGCTTCTGTGTGATCAAAGAAAATTCCAACTCTTGTTTTAATTCTTCCTCTAAATTCACTAAACTACTTCTCCTGCTCTCTAGTCCGCTGCTGTTTTGGGATAGGAAAAGGAAATTAAACACTTAATTTTACGCTTTAATTATGCCTTATTGGAGTTAACACAGTTTATACTCTGCCTATGTGCAGAAGAGAGTTGGGATGCTTAAAAATTCCTGTCTTTGCTATTATGAATTTATGAGAAAGGAAGCCCAAGGAAGATCAATACATCCTCTGCGTAGATTACAAATGGCTCATGACGTATGTCCACAGGAGCTGTTTTTAGTGTGGATATTCTAGTTATTATGGATTTGACATGAACTTGGCCCAGTGCCCTAAGGGAATGCAATGTAGGCATAATTTGGTCTTCCTGTAATTGTCTATTTAACTTGGCACTCCAGAGTAATTTTTTCCTGTGAAATGAGACCGAGACGTCACTAAACCAGTGGTCAGATTAATTAATGAGACATAATAATACTCCTAATAAAAGCTCATGATATGACTCCTCTTCCCTCCCCTTTCCTCTCATTCCCCGCTGTCCTCCTCCTACTGAGAATGCAACTTCACAGGAATCCATGAGTCACACTTCATAAAAAAGTTTCTTCTTTAGTTGACGCACACAATACAGCAGAGAAAAATAATAAGTGCAGAACCATCTGTTTGATGGAGTCCTTGACATTTTATTTCATTTCCCCCCATTGCATATTAGAGGAAGTAAATAGAAAAAACATTTGCTAATTTTACCACTGTTTACTGATCACAGAAACTGCTTTTATTGTATTTATCAGAAATACTATTAAGTCCTAGACTCGTAACTTTAACATCCTTCTTTCTCTTTTTAACAAACACACAAGTACTTCTTCCCGTTTATCTAAAACTTTTCATCCCAAGATCTTAGAGCACTTTACAAAGGTGGATAAGTATCCCCATTTTACAGACGGGGAAACTGACAAATGAAGAGATCCAGTGATTTGCCTGAGGACACACAGTGAGTCAATGGCAGAGTCGTAAATACAATGCAGGACTGAAATCCTGACCCCATTGAAGTCAATGGGAGTTCTGCCAAAAGATCTGAGGTCAGGAGGTCATTCCAGATCTTTTGACTCTCTTCCTGAGCTCCGTAGAACCTGACAAGAAGACAGAAGGGAACTACTTCATTGGAACTTTGCTACGCTGCGTAGCAAGCAGTGGTATGCTGTGCCTTTTACCATCGTTGGATGTCAGTGCCATGTAGTAGATTCTGGATTCAGGCAAAGTTATTTCCAATAATATTGCACTGTGACCGAAAAAATCCAGGGATCTGTATAGCCTTAAAACTCCCAGTCAGAGGGGCATAAAACATGGGTCTTTGCCTAAGAGAGGTGCAGGTTCAGTTACCCTGAAACTGTGAAAGAAGCCATTATAAATACCTAGCACATGAAAAACTAATCACTAGAGAGAAGTCCAACTACAAAATTCTTCATTCAGACCCTGGCGTAAACTTTCTCCAGATTTGGGCATGTTCAGAACCAGCTGGGGTCCTTTTTTTTACTAGTCAACTACTGGAAATACAGAGTTTATCAGACTGATTTTAGACCTTGACTCCTTGAATCTGAGACGTGAGGGTGTGCAAAACCCAGAAACCACCAACAGACTCCAAATCACATTTCTTTTTAATTTTGCTACAATAATTTTAGTCTCTATACATAAACACCTGCTTTCTTTCCCCGCAATGTATTGACTCATTCTATCCAGTAGTCTTTAGCAGTTTTCCATCTGCAAACTGTTTCTTAACTATGATTTGTATACACAGAGGAAGCAATGATTAACCTCTGGTTGGTTATGGTTACCTTGGAATTTGCCTTTTTTTCTTGCTTGTTGTTCTTTATTTTGCTAATGTTCTACAGATCCATAAGAAGGAAGACATGATGCAGACCTATAACTGTTGTAATGGTGCTTTGGTTCCAATATTCTCCCTATTCAGGCATTTGTTAAGTTATTTATTTTCTGTAATGGTTTAGAGGAAAATTATAAGGTGTCTGGTTTTAGAGCCCCGTCTTGTATCCTTTGTTTAAGGAACTCTGACTTAAAAAAGGAAATGTTGGATACTCATGGATTGGAAAATGCAGCCTTGGGAAATTGAGGGCCAGGTTTTTCCAAGTGTATAATAACACAGAATTAATTAGTCGAAGTGTTAGTGCTAGAGCAGCTGTGCAAAACAAAAATCACATAAAAAAAAAAAGAAGCTGTGGACATTTTATTATTTTTTGTCGATAAGTTTGCAAGAGAAAAAAATGAGTTCTGATCACAGCTATTTCACACGGTTATTTTCTGGCTTTCTCAGGGACTCAGACTACTTCTCTCTTCGTAAAAATGGGTCTTATACTTTTTTCATGGAACTGACTCGCAGAATTTGCAGAAAAGTTGTTGACAAGGCAGAATCCTCATTGGCTTCTTCCTGTTGTGGAGTATGCATTTGACCGCTGACTTCAGCTGACAGACTACATTTGTGGAGAACTTTTAATAATGAACTAAGAGAGCGCTAATCTCAGCATATTTTATTCTAAGGCTCCCCTTCACTTCCAAAAGGGGGCAAAGAGGAGCGGAAACCCACAGGTCCAGGATGGGTCTTGGAGTCTCTGTGGGGTTTTAGCTCAATAGTTTAGAAAGAGGCAAGGTGGTGGGGGTGACCATGCTGTCAGAATCTAACCCCAAGAAAACATAGTGCTACTGGATGTTGTGAAGAGCAAGACTATAACAGGGTGCAAAAAAGAGCTAAATAAGTTCATGGAGGATAGGTCCATCAATGGCTATTAGCCAGGATGGGCAGGGATGGTGTCCCTAGGCTCTGTTTGACAGAAGCTGGGAATGAGCGACAGGGGATGGATCACTTGATGATTACCTGTTCTGTTCATTCCCTCTGGGGCACTTGGCATTGGCCGCTGTCAGAAGACAGGATACTCGGCTAGATGGACCTTTGACAACTCAGTATGGCTGTTTTTATGTTCTAAAGAAAGTTTATTGCTGGCCCCAAAGCTGGTATATTTTCATTTGTATTCGAAGATTTAAGTTGCAAACAACACAATGTACCAGAACTTTAATGACTCCTTCATCTCTCTATCCTAGACCCCTCAGATGGACTCTTGCTTTCCTTCTCTTCCTGCATCTGATCTTCCTCCCAAGACAAGCATCCCAGCCCAGCAGTGATCAGTTCTGTGTTGCTGCCCTAGTGCATTACCTGTCACACATTGCTAGCTCTCGGCCCCCTCTGACAGAGACACTGTGATTCAAAGGCTCTACTGATGCTGTCCAACCTGCTTGTGGTATTTCTAGAGTGTATAGTATCTAAGTGCTTTACTTAAATCTTTAAATCTTAATCTTCATAGAATCATAAAAATGTAGGCCTGAAAGGGACATGAAGAAGTCAGCAAGTCCAGCCCACTGTGCTGAGGCAGGACCAAGTAAACCTAGACCATCCCTGATAGATGTTTGTTTAATCTGTTTTTTAAAAACCTCCAATCATGGGGATTCTACAACCTCCCTTGGAAGCCTATTCCAGAACTTAACTACCCTGAGAGTTAGAAAGTTTTTCCTCATATCAAATCTAAATCTCCCTTACTGCAGATTGATCCCATTACTTCTTGTTCTACCTTCAGTGGACATGAAGAACATGATCACAGTCCTTTTTAGAACAGCCCTTAACATATTTGAAGACTGTTATCAGGTACTCCCTCCGTCTTCTTTTGTCAAGAGTGAACATGACCAGGTTGTTTAAACTCATAGGTCAGGTTGTCTAACCCTTTTATCATTTTTGTTGCTCACCTCTGGATTCTCTCTAATTTGTCCACATCTTTCCTGAAGTGCGATACCTAGAACTGGACGCAGTACTCCAGCTCAGGCCTCACCAGTGACGGGTAGAGTGGACAGTTACCTCCCATGTCCTACATACAACAGTTCTGTTAATACACCCCAAATGGATATTAGCCTTTTTTGCAAATGCATCACATTGTTGACCCGTATTCAATTTGCATCCGATGAAGTGAGCTGTAGCTCACGAAAGCTTATGCTCAAATAAATTGGTTAGTCTCTAAGGTGCCACAAGTATTCCTTTTCTTTTTCCGTATTCAATTTGTGATCCACTAAAACACACAGATCCTTCTCAGCAGTACTGCCTCCTGGCCACTTATTTCCCATTTTGTAGTTGTGCATTTGATTTTTCCTTCCTAAGTGTAGTACTTTTCGCTTGTCTTTATTGAATTTCATTTTGTTGATTTCAGACCAAGCCTCCCAACTTGGTGACATCTTCAGATTTTATAAGCATACTCACCATTAGCGACTTGGATAACAGAGTGAACATATTGAATAGTATCGGACCCAGGACTGACCCCTGTGGGATCACACTAGATCTGTGTTCCCTTGCAGTCACCCTAAATAATACTAGAAATGGATTGGGGGGAGAAAAACCTCTGAATCCAAACATGGATGGGCCCACTGGGCTTGTAGTTTCAGCCCAGCTATAAGTAATGCCTTTTGGTTTGGTTGCAATTGTGGTTAAAACTATTATTTCCAGCAGGTCAGGCTAAGGTATGCGAGTTTCCGGTATATGAATTCTTTTGACTATTCTTTATTATTTAAGTCAGCAAAGAATCCTTAGTTGTGTACACTACACTGAAGAAGATGCATTGTTTACCCCAGGGTATCCACAGGCTCAATGTAAAGGCAAGACAAACCAGGTATGAAATCCACTGGGACACCCAGAGGAAAGTTGTATTTTAAAGCCTAAGTTTTCATTGTGTATTACTGGGGAGAAGGATGGATTTCAGCTGAGTGTGAGCTGTGTGGAAGAAGTGAGTTTTATTGGTTTTCTAGACCTCTATTTTTAAAATTTCGAGATCATACTTTTATGGCAGTCCAGTGGCTCATTTCCAAGAATTTGGCAAAAGGGCCTGGGGGATGAGGTGCAACACCTTGGATAGTGAATCCCAGACAAAGTGTTGGAGGCGGGAGAGAAGTGATGACAGCTCCCTGCCATTTGATTAGTAGTATTGGCTTGCCTTCAGAAGAGGTCACTTTCCAGTCCTTATGCCCAATGGAAGAGATCCACTATCACTGCCAACAAAAGAGAAATGAGTAGGAAAGTGGGAGCGAGGGGGGAGTTTCCATTTAGTCACAGAGTTCCTCAGAACACCGTACAGGTCAGCTGGATTCCTCCCTGAACTGGATAAGGGCTAATATGTCCATACAAAAAATGCTTCATTTGTAAGAGCTTGATTTGGATGTGTTGGTATGGTTCATGGTTTTGACATTTTCCTAGATGTGAGCTAACATAAGCAAATACTCTCTTTGATCTTTTGCATGCAGCTTTGTGACATTATACATGCAGCTCCATGCTTTCTTTTACAGATGTCAGATTCAGTCGCCACATGGGATCTCCTAAAGAAGCTATTTTGTGTATTTTTAAAGGAAAATTACCTATTTATTTTGATGGAGTTAATGTGGAGATGTTGACCTTTATAATCAAAGCTGTTACGCTGCAAACGTTCCAAATATGTTGCGTGCTTTGCTAACGCCACTGACATTATGTGTGTGATTAATAGTGTTTATAAAGCACGTAAAAGAGTTTTGGAAGGATAGGTTATAAGAACATTAGTATGAATTTTGTTTGGCGATTAACATGATAAATACGCAGTTGTGCTTGTTTGTTCTGAGCAAGGTTATTTATGATGGTAGAAAAATCAGAAACAAATGAAATGAGGCATTTGATTTTCCTCATCAGCCAAAAAAAATGCTAAACCCGTTGGGTTGTTATTGATCCAAGATGCACGTGCGTACTGGCCATTTTTAAAGGATGGCTGATCTTGTTAATGTCGAGGACGCCAGTTTTACAACAATATTGGGCCTGATCCTGCTGCCGTTGAAGTCCATGGGAGTTCCACTATTGACTTCAGTAGGAACATCTTGGGACGGTGACTGTAAATAACCTTGAGGAAAGTTCAGCATTCAGCTTTTTGAAACAAGCAGTATCTGTAAATGTCTGGACAGCAAGTAGAAAATGTGTAGGGCCCCCCCATCTCCATTACTGTTACCACTAGGCAATGTCCAGGACACAGGAAGCAGAGCCAGGCACAGGTATGTGAGGTAAACAACCTACGGTTTAGATCCAAAGCCTGTTGAAGTACATTCAAGCCCTACGAATTCATTTTCTTTCCCTCGGATTTAACTTAAGGGCCTCTACACTGAGGTATTAGGATAGCGTTGTTACTCTAGTTTTGAACTGTCCCCTAAAGGCATAGCTTGGAAATACGCTGTACGTTCACTTAGTAACTAGCCACAGGACTTGTCGGTTGTTTTCATCCCTTCTTTTTTAGCTGCCCTAGTAAGGAAGCCTCCATTTGGTGGTGGTTGTTTTTTAATTGTTCTCCTAAAATATAATGGTCCATTTGCTCACAGAGCTAGATTTGAAGGATTTTCTCAGGACCTCTAACCTAGTTCTTCCTATGAGTGGTGGAAGGGGACATGGGCTACAGTGATTTATTAGGTTCTCATCTCCCTTAGGGGGTAGGTTCAGTGAATGGGCTTGGGGGTGGGGGAATGTTCCTTATTTTAGGAAGAGACATGGAAGAAGGAAACAAAATGGTTGGTCACTGGGACTTGAGTGACATGAAAGTAAGGACAAGAAACTTGAACTTAATCAGGAGCAAAACAGGGATCCAGTGAGGGAGACAAAGAGGCAGCTATATGGTCAAAACAAGAGGTGAGAGAAACAATTCTGGTGATGGCATGTTGGATGGACTGAAGGCGTAACATGGGTATCAAAGAAGAGGTGATTGCAGTAATCAATGTATGAGTCAATGAGGACATAGATTAGATAGGTTGTTATTTAGCTGTCGGAAAGGGGAGGAGGAGACTTTTAAAACTATGGTGGAGGAAGAAATGACAGGATCTGGATATAGCCTGGATCTGGGAGAGAGAGAGAGAGAGAAATCAAACTTAGATTATAAGCTATGCCTGCCCACACAACACAGAGCAAGATTTTGCCATTATAAGTTTTAGCACAAGTAACTTAAAGTCTGCTTAAACACAAACTGAAACAATGTTTTTTTCATGATACTTGAATTGTTGATTTTGGGCCAGATCTTCAGCTGGTATAAATAGCCTAGAGCATTTAGAAGTGATCAAAACTGAGCCTTGCTTCCAATTTCTTCAGGCTTTTTCTCCTTGGCATCTGACCAGAAAAATACCCTGGAATTGTCTCATTTGCTGATTTTTGTGTTAACTTATGTGAGGGTGGCAGGTGACAAAAGAACCCAAATCACTTGTAGTTTGGAACATACAGACAATGTTGCAGATGCTTCATGGAGTTGTGACTGGTCTGCCAGTGGCCTTTAGCATTCTGTAATCTCAGAATCAGCAGAATGTGTCTTGGTGAGCACAGCATGCTTCAGTGCAAGTCTAATATTGCAGAAGAGCTAGTGTCTTCAAAGGGCATTTTTGACAACCGGGACTCATGCAAGTGCCCTTATAGTCTATAAAAAAAGTATAGGCCCCGATTCATCTCACTTACAACGGGATTTACACTTGTGTGTCATCACTCCTGATTTAAATTGGTGTATTTGAGATCAGAATCAAGCCCTCCCATACTGACTAGGCCCAGTCCTGCAAACCAATCTGTATGGGTGGTCCTTTGTGCCTGTGAAGAGCCCCATTGAAGTCAATGCCTGGGTCCACCCAGTTTTCTTTGCAGGATTAGAGTCTAAACTGGGCTAATGCAACTCCTGTAAACCATAAATTTTCAGTTCCAGGGTTGCTAATCAATTTTCTAGGATTAGTTTCTAGAATACTTGGGTCTTGTCTCCATGGGGAAATTGCCATAGCTAGAGCAGAATAATCATTCTGTTCTCTTTGTGCTGGTATAACTTCCCCATGTGGATGCTCTCTTCTGAAATAGGTGACTTTATTCTGAAATAATTACTCCACTTGGAATTGTCATTTTGGAAGCACAATATTTATTCCAGAATAAATTCATGTTTATTCCAGAATAGTGTGTCCACATGGAGGAGTTATACCAGCATTGCTAAAGTGGAATAGTTACTCTGTTCTAGCTATGCCAGTTAGATTCCTCATGGAGACAAGCCCATCGTAGCCAACACTACACCTTTCCAGGCACTGTTAGTAGGATCTGATGAATTTTTATTCATAGGGTATAAGTCTCATTTACATTAAACCCTTCACACCACTCTGGCAATACAAAAGGGCTTTAAAAATAGGCATAAATTCAATGTATGGCCAATGTAAGGCCCCATTATACTGTCAGAGCATTGTAAAGGAGCGATGTTATGGATGAGAATCAGGCCCTGAGTGTTCATCTTGAGTCTCTCTCACTGCCACATACATGAGGGAGGGAAAACCCACAACATTCTATCCTCCAGTTTTTCACTGAGCCAGAACTTGCAAGCGATACTCGGTACTTTGGTCGTTAGTTCTGAGTTAGCTGCCATGCTGATTTAAGAAGGCTCAGGGGAAAAACAAAAGCATCTATAAAGGCATTCTAATTTTTAACATAAGCTTGGGCTTTGATTGTAAAATGTATCTCATTTGGTCATCTTGTTTTTTAAACTCAGTACCATTCCCTAAATTCATCACTAGCTGCAGCTGCTCAACATTTGGCACCTGTAGATTTACCCCTGAGAGGCTGCAGACTGCACCAGAGGATTTTATAGGCATCCAGGCTAATGGCTAAACTTTCAAGATTTGTTTTTCAAATAAATGCACTTTTTTTTTCCATATTATAGTTTCAGTGAGCCAAAGAGGTAGAATGGTTAAAGGTTCCTTATGTGAAACCTACCACAAGGCCCTTTAATTTAGGTATCTAAAGAGAAACAGATTGAACTCCCTTGATGAAAAATTCTTTTTTAAAGAAGAAACATTTAATGGGTGTCTCATTCTGGCTTTAAATTCTTGGGCTGTTTTCAAGCACAGGATTTCAGTTGCTCCTAATGAAGAAGAAATTCGGTTTGTTATTTTTCTTATAGTACTTGCTGCACTTTGAAGAGTGGAAATTGTTTTTGCCTTTGTGTAATGTTTGATATTTGAAGGCATTTAGGGTGCGTACCTTTATAAACCTTCTCTTTCTCCTGGGTGGTCTGGATCCTATAAGGTCCCCATCTCTCTCACACAAGTATACTGTTTACATCTGTAGTAAATGGAAGAGAAGTGCTAAATATTGTTGGTTTATCAAGAGCCATTAGAGACTAGATGGTACAAATGGTTTTGAAACTCAAATTCTTACAGACTATAGGGGTGTTTGGCATCTGAACTTGGGTCCAAATTTTGCAAATATCCCTTCTCTCTATAATGGGCTGAACCAAAACCCTCCAATTTGAACACTCCCAACTTTTGGAGGTGTTCAAAATCCAGATCTGGATCCAAACTGTGTGGGTAGGACTCAAATCTAATAGAAATGTGAATCTAAGAGCCACGTTCTTGCCTGTGAACTGAAGAGGAGGAGCAAGTGTGAAGAAATGACAGAGTTACTACAGAGTCTACAGACGTGAACTGGGGCAGCTAAGACCAAAAAGTTCAAACTAAAGTTAGAGACAACAATGGGATCTGTAGGTGTTCAGCATCTTAGAAAATCAGGCCATTTATTTAGTGGCATCTTCAAAAGCACTTTAGTGACCTAGGAGCACAATCCCACTGAAAATCAATAGTCCTGTAAATATAGAGGTAGGTGCCTAACAGTAGGCACTGAAGTTCGAACATTTTTTCCTAAGGGAATTTTCCTCCTTGAAAATAACCCTCTAGAAGCTGTATATTGTAATGAAAAAGCCTTCTATTTTTGTTAAACAAATACCTTGTATGGCATACTTGGGGACGGTGTGTATATAATAAATATGTACCTGTGTGTGCATGTATTTATTGAAATTGTATCCATTTGGCTTATACATTGTACCCCTTTTCTCTTACCCTCCCTCTGTTTTGTCTTTTTAGAGGTAAGGCCTTTGGAGCAGTAACTGTCTTTTGTGTTTGTACCATGCTGAGCACCACCAGAAACTACTAATCAATAAACTATTGTAATTTCAAGTTTTTATCTATTTTCCCTCCATTGTACTCCTGCTATCCAAGAGATGCAGCAAACAACCAGCAGATTTATGCTTTGTGAAATCACCCACCATCAGCAGTAAATGTCTTTCAAATATAGTGCATGTGTCCAGCCTGCAAGACAAATTTTAATAACCACAGCCTAAAGGAACAGATTCACTTGGCAAGGTCATTTAGTAGTTTCTCATTTTCAACAAAGCATTCAAATATGGTCTAAATTCCTGCTGCCGCATATAGCCCCAATATAAACATATTAATGCATCAGCTGTGGGAAATCTGAGCATGTGTGTGTGTCAATTAGGACCATACCTCATCAGGTTAATCATTGTGAATGAATTATCTAATGTATGTAGCAGTTTTTTCCTATTCACACACTAATATCCTAATTTCCACACAATATCCACACAAGATATCCTAATTTCTGTCAATGTATTTGGCTATTTGTAAGTATTTTCTAAAGCGTTTGGACAAACAATTTTCAGACTAAGGCTTGGGCACAAATTGTTCATTTCCACAATTTTCTGTTTCCTATTTGCAGCATGAGGTTAGTCAACTAAGTCACATGGTATTGTTTCCACTCCCTAATTGGACAACTGAAATATTTAAAAGCGGAGAATAATAAACAATGAATAGTGAATATGCATCTTCACACCTAAATTCTATTGATCACTTGAAAGTATCAATATAAAGAGCAGCCACAAACAGAATCTTGTTCACAGGAAAGATAACAAATAAGAAGGGAAACAAATGTAGCTATCCAGAACCCCCACCTATGCAGGGCTGATGTCTTTTAAATATTTACCCAGTTTTAATTATTACCAACGTTTGCATTATAAATATAGTACATTTTATATCTTTCACCAATAGTGCGAATCTGGTATACATCCTGCTGCATATCATTTTGGAAACAAATAGCTGTCATATGGTAATATTGACTTTGTCTGTCTTGACACAGCTGCATTGAACAAAATCTTGAGTAACTTAAATATTTATTACTTTAAAGTACTGATTTTGCCAAGGAAATACTACTGTGTGTACTGTTGGGATTTGTTGAAGTAAATTGTAATTGCACTGTAATGAAGAATCTTTATCTCCTGTGTTATTTACTGCCTTTCCCTATTACAGTTCCCACAGCAATTTCATATTTCACCAACAGATATAGCCTTTACTTCAGCGCATAGTGGTTATGAAATATTGTCGTATTTTCTGTTTATCTCTTTGGCTCCTTCCTTGAGTTTGAGCCCACCTGCAAACAGAGCTGCCTTGTCTTTTCTTGGTGTTCCAAGATCATTAGATGATTTCATTATGTAATATGAATTCATCATGAACCATTGCAACTGAAGGGAGAATGGGGAGGGGGAAACTATTATTAAGCAATATATTATTAAATGTGCCATGAGGATTTCCAAGATCTCTTCAAAAAAGATCCCTACTAAATAGTGCTTCCCTCCAAAGATCTGCAACACCTGTTGCTTTTTCTGGGAGGGTGACCAAACTGCAAACCCTTGTTGGAATTCTCCCTGGAAAATATTTGTCATTGTTTCGGGGTCTGCCTTATGAGATTCCTTTGAGGAGAAGAGTTGATTCTGTCTGTTTGAGATTAAAATGAAAACTCTAACTATATTTTGCACTTACACAGAATCTTGCGTCTGAAGAAATATAAACAGGCTTGACAGCTATTTGGCACTTTAGTTCATACATATTAATTAGCTTAAATTTGAAATTAATATGAAGTGATATTTATTATAGCAATCCATGTAAGTTGTAGTGAAATTATGTTTATTGTAGAGATGCATCTAAGCAATAAAATTTGCCTCTGGACTTTGAAATACCACCTCCCCATCCCCCCAACACACACCAAGTTACTGGATGTTCAGATTTGGTGCTTTGGTGAGGACCATCTAGAGCTTCAGAGAAAAGCAGAATGACAGTCCCAAACTGTCTCAGCCCATTATATTGTTATATATATTGGAAGTTAGGTTACAGTGAATTTGTCCTTTGAAAAGTATGAAGATTCTACTGTATCATAAATCCATTTGCTTGCACACTCAGGTCTGAGTTGTGTATGAGATATTTCTCTTATCTAATTTCTGTCTTAAATATCCATCACCACCTATAAGCAAAACCTACATTAATTAATCAGTCATTGGCAAATCAAGGCCAATATCGACTCAGGGCCCTTTTCTGCAATATTTGTCTTTTTAGGGTTTTTTCCCTTATCAGCTTTTTAGAAATCCTGCCAGCCTCAGACAGGAATACTTCAAGTGTCTTGCAGCAAACTAGACACATTGTGTCTTCCTCTCTGTTTAGCACATTTTTGGCACTCTTGCAATCTAAATAAATAGTAGTAATAATCCCCTTGAAAGTAAATGTAGGTTAGGTCCATGTGTGTAAGATTAGATAATGAGATGTACTGTCCCCCCCACTGAATTAATTGGAAAATGTTCCATAACAAGTATATGAAGTCATCATTAGCTCTACCCCAAGGTCAGCAGTGAATATTACTGCTTTTGGGGGTCTCTGTGTCCTACTAGGATAAATAGTTCAACCTTTTTGACGGTTGGTTAATTTACTGATATTGTAATGGACTTTGCTTCATGTCTTCTCATCCACTATTCATCCCAGTCCCAGGTCCAGAGGGGAGCCCAGCTGAAAGTAGCCTTAACCCCTCTTCTGATGCTGGGGTACTCACAAGCTCATGACTGCTACAGGAGGCTGCAGATTTCAGTGAGGGAGGAAAAAGCTGGTTTGTGTTATGCTGAAGGAGAAGTGGAGTCCAATGGGTTTGAGAAGAGGCAATTGACGAAGACAGACCTAATAGGATGTGAATGTGAGGTCCTCTGGGAATGGTTCTTGTGATCCCCTGGAAAGCTTTTTTCACCCCTCATGCAGCTAGAGTGTTTCATCTTCTGAGCTCACCGGGTGCTGCTGTGGGATCCCAGCCAACTAGGTCAACTTGGGAAAAGTACAAAGGACTTTAGGGGCCTGATTCTCCGTTCACACCTGTGTAAATGAGGATCAACCCCACTGCAGTCAATGGGTGAAAAATAGGCATAAATGCGAGAAAGATCATGCCCCAGGTACTAGAACTAATTATAAATGCCTTTCTCCAAAGGAATTAATGAAGTTCATCCAGTTTTCTGAGTGAGAGTTCTGATGTCTAAGGGAGTTCCTGCATGAGGAATGAAGGTAGAAGTCTTCTCACAATTACAGAAGAGGGGATGTAAGATTTATCTGTGTCAGTTCTGGTGGCTCTTGCATGCCTCTTTACAAGTGTGTGCCTAAAGATGGCACACCATTTTGTGCTAACAATTAAAGTTTGCATTCTTTTTTAGCCAGTAGTGATGAATTTTTACAGAGAGAGATCTGAGCCACAATCTGCCCTTTGAATCCCACCCCAAGATTTGGGGTGTTTTGAAATTCAAATTTGGGTCTGATTTTTGCAGATGGACTTCATCTTTATGGGTACCACTATTGGCACAAAACAAAATGCTGGATCTGAGTTACCCCCAAGCTTTTTTTGCAGGGGGGGGAGGGGGTCGGAGGGGCTGCAAATCTGGATCTGAATTTTGAGGCAGTAGCCCTTCACTAAACTTCTTTCATGTCTGTTATTTCACATGTACTTGGAATAACTCCTAGAATATACTTTCTACCTGTGTCAGTTCCTTCATATTTATTTGCAGGTGGTTTCATTTTTTCTCTCTCTTTTTATTCACTCTTTCTTTCAGAAATTACATACTAAGCAATTAATACCCCAGAGCCTTACAGAAAGTGGTAATCAGTGTCTGAGTTCTCAGGATCATTGTAATGAGTTACTTTGAGAGTCCAAATGTGGCAGGTGAAGGATACACCAAGACTTGCAAAAAGATATATTTGTCTCATGGGAAGACCTGATGACTCATAAGACACTGAGTTAATGTCAGGGTGTAAACTATTAATCTGCACCTGCAGTATTGGTAGAGTAGTCAGAATCTGCAACTTGGTAGGCCAGAGATGTCCCATAGGGGAGGCTCTATTAACGGGGATTCTCTATATCCTAGTAAAGAGGAGAGGAGAGAATTGAGTGCAGATGGGAACTGAAGAGAAACAGTCAAATAAAACCAGTCCCATTCAATTACATCACATAAAGGCAGACATCTAAAAAGTGACAAATGTTATAAGTGCTTGTACACAAAGGCTAGAAGTCTAAAGACTAAGATGGGTGAACTTGAGTGCCTGGTATTAAATGAGGGTATTGATATAATGTATCACAGAAACTTGGTGAAACAATGATAATCAATGGTGCCTGGTCATACCAGAGTACAAAATATATAGGAATGACAGAGTAGGTCGTGCTGGTGAGAGAGTGGCACTAAATATGTGAAAGAAAGCATAGAATCAAATATAGTAAAAATCATAAATGAATCAAAGTGTATCACGGAATCACTTTGGATAGAAATTCTATGCTTGAATAATAAGAGTACAGCAGTAGGAAGATACGACCAACCACCTGACCAGGATGGCGGTGATGATTGTGAAATGCTCTGGGAGATTAGAGAGGCTACAAAAATAGAAACTTCAATAATAATGGGGGATTTCACCTATCCCTGTATTGACTATGTACATTTCATGATAGGATGCCGAGATAAAGTTTCTAGACACCATTAAAGACTGCTTCTTGGAGCAGCTAGTCCTGGAACCCACAAGAGCAGAAACAATTCTTGATTTAGCCCTAAGTGGAGGACAAGATCTAGTTCAAAAGGTGAATATAGCTGAACCACTTGGTAGCAGCAACCATAATGTAATTAAATGTAGTGTCCTTGTGGGAAGGAAAATAGCAAAGAAGCCCACCACAGTAGCATTTAACTTCATAAAGGGGAACTACACAAAAATGAGGAAATTAAAAGGTACAGTCACAAAAGTGAAATGGCTGCAAGCTGCACAGAAACTTTTTAATAACACCAAAATAGAGGCTCAAATTAAATGTATACCCCAAATTAAAAAACATAGTAAGAGAACCAAAAACTGTCACCATGGCTATACAGCAGAGTAAAAGAAGCAGTTAGAGGCAAAAAGGCATCCTTTAAAAACTGGAAGTCAAATTCTAGTAAGGAAACTGGAAAGGAGCATAAACTTTGGCAAGTCAAGAGTAAACGTATAATTAGGCAAACCAAAAAAGAATTTGAAGAGCAACTAGCAAAAGACATAAAAACTTACTGCACATTTTGTTAAGTACATCAGAAACAGGAAGTCTGCCAAACAATCAGAGGGGCTATTGCCCAGTCAAGGTGTCAACTCTAAGACAAGGCCATTGCAGAGAAGCTAAATTAATTCTTTGTATTGGTCTTCACTGAAGAAGAGGTGAGGGATTCTGAGCCATTCTGTTTAGGTGCCAAATCTGAGGAACTGTCCCAGATTAAGGTGTCAATAGAGGAGATTTAGGAACAAACTGATAAATTAAACTTAATAAATCACCAGGACAAAATGATATTCAGCCAAGAGTTCTGAAGGAACTCAAATATGAAATTGCAGAACCACTAATAGCGGTATGTAACCTATCATTTATATCAGCCTCTGTACCCGATGCCTGAAGGATAGCTAATGTAATGCCAATCTTTTAAAAAAGACTCCCGAGGCAATCCTGGCAATTACAGGCCAGTAAGCCTAACTTCAGTACCAGACAAATTGGTTGAAACTATAGAAAGGAACAGAATAATCAGACACATAGATGAATATGATTTGTCGGAGAAAACTTAAAACAGTTTTGTAAAGGGAAATCATGCCTTTCAATCTATTAAAATTCTTTGAGGGGGGTCAACAAACATGTGGACAAGGGTGATCCAGTGAATATAGAATTCTTGGGCTTTTGATGGTCCATCATCAAAGGCTCTTAAGCAAAGTAAGCAGTCAGGGAATAAGAGGAAAGGTCCTCTCATGGATCAGTAACTAGTTAAAAAACAGGAAACAAAGGATAAAAATAAATGGTCAGTTTTCAGAACAAAGAGAGGTAAATAGAGGTGTTCCCCACAGACCTGTATGGGGACCAGTGCTGTTGAAACATATTCATAACTGATCTGGAAAAGGGGGTAAACAATGAAGTGACAAAATCTGCAGATACAAAATTATTCAAGATAGTTAAGTCCAAAGCAGACGGCAAAGAGTTACAAAACTGGATGACTGAGCAACAAAATGGCAGATGAAATTCAATGCTGATAAATGCAAAGTAATGAATATTGGAAAACATCACCCCAACTATACATACAAAATGATGGGGTCTAAATTAGCTGTTACCACTCAAGAAAGAGAGCTTGGAGTCTTTGTGGATAGTTCTCTGAAAACATCTGCTCAATGTGCTGCAGCAGTCAAAAAGATAAGAGAATGTTAGGAACCATTAAGAACGGGATAGATAATAAGACAGATAATAGTATAATGCCATTGTATAAATCCATGGTATGTCCACATCTTGAATACCGCATACAGTTCTGGCAACCCCATCTCAATAAAGATATATTAGAATAGAAAAAGGTACAGAGAAGGTGGAACAATTTCCATTTTAGGAGAGATTAAAAAGTTTGAGACTGTTCATCTTGGAAAAGAGATGACTAAAGGGGGATATGATAGCAGTCTATAAAATCATGACTGGTGTGGAGAAAGTGACTAAGGAAGTGTTGTTTACCTCTTCCCATAACTTAAGAACCAGTGGTTGGGGATTGGTCCTGCTTTGAGCAGGGGGTTGGACTAGATGACCTCCTGAGGTCCCTTCCAACCCTGATATTCTATGATTCTCTGATACTCAATGAAATTAATAGGCAGCAGGTTTTTAACAAACTTAAGGAAGTACTTAGTCACACAGTGCACAGTCCACCTGTGAAACTTGTTGCCAGGGGATGCTGTGAAGGCCAGAAGTTTAACTTGGTTAAAAAAAGAATTAGATACGTTCATGGAGGATAGGTCCATCGCTGGCTATTAGCCAAGATGGTCAGGAATGCAACCCCCTGGATTCCTGGGTGTCCTAGGTCTCTAACTGCCAGAAGCAGGGAGGGGACAACGGGATAGATCACTTCCTAATTTCCCTGTTCTGTGAATTCCTTCTGAAGTATCTGGCATTGGTCACTGTCAGAAGACAGGATACTGGGCTAGATGGACCATTGGTCTGACCCAGTATGGCCATTCTTATGTTAAATTGGACAATATTAAAATAGTTTGTTGTGTGAATTTAATATCAAGTTGACAACACTAACCCATCCAAACTGGTTTGGCAGGGCAAATACTGCTCTATCAAGATACCTCCACCGGGATCCCTCTTGGAAAGAGGAAAATTCAGTCTCTGTGACTTACTCATTTATCTCTCTGCTCACGCTGTCAGTTAGTGACTACTGTGGTGATGGTTTTGTGACACAGAGGACGCTTGCCCATTAGCAATTGGATTGCATCCACCAAGATAATTTCATGCAGGCTATCAGGTAGCCATCAGATAGTAACTGACATTCAGTCATAACTAATATGGCCTGGACGTTAATGAAAACCTAGTGCTGAAAGGTTCTGCATCTCATTACCATTCCCCTGAGTGAGCTAATCCCTGTGGGGCAGGGATTGTGTGACTACTTCCTTTTGATATCAATAATTATTTGATGTCAATAATGTAAGAGTTCCATGGGTAGGTCAAAGATGTATGGTATTATTGGTGGTAACAACAGCGCTTTCACTTGCTTTTATATGACTGTGACAGGAAAATAATGGGAGGCTGGTGATATCGTGAGTTAATGCTCAAGTATCTCAGTTCTGGTGAGTTGGGGCCAAATATTGTATAGGACACAAATGAAATGAGTTTATTGGTCTTAAGTGACTCTTAGAGCCTGTCTACACTAAGCTAAACCCTGTGGCTTGGAAAGCCTTGTGCTTGCAACTACTGTACAATGCCTTGTGTCCACATGTGGAGTATGAGCTGTCCCAGACATTTTACTGGCATTGTTCGAAGCATCCGCAAAGAGACCTTCAGCTCAGATTGAACCAGTGCAGACTATAGTGGATTCTCCCAGCATAAACAGTAAACCACAAGTCCTGCATCCATCCCCTCTCTACAGTTCTTCATATTAGGTAATTATCCAAAAGCCCCGCTCTCAAGAGCAGCGCTGGGTGCTTGGGTTGGTGTTTCAGGGCTCCAAATTACTGTTACGCCTCCTGTTATAAAAATTCTTATGTACAGACTAGCCAAAATTGTTCTGCAAAAATCAGTACTAATGTATAGATACATGAGCCATTGGAGGTACAAGCAATGCACCAAACCATTTCATGCAGTTGGTCCCCGTGACTTCATTTTACTGGAGAGGCAATGTGGTCCAGCAGACAGGACACTGGACTGAGGCTCGGGACAACTGGACTCTATTCCTGCCTCTGCCAGCGACTTGCTGTGTGATCCTCGACATATTACTTTACTTCTCTGTGCTTCTGTTTCCCCTCTGCCTCTGGTTGTCTTAGGCTATACAGTCTTCAGTGTCGAGACTCTATGCTTACACAGTGCCTAGCTCAACAGGGCCCCAGTTTCAGTTTGGCTCTGTAAGTACTACAATAATAATTGTACTGTACTGTAACTGTACTGTAGTAATAATAATAATTCATCAAGAAACACCATTGTGTACAAGCTTTCAGCAGCAAGTGTATTTTGTAACTTCTCTTGGCTTAGTTATAATTCTGATCATTCAGCCATTCCTCATTACGTTATCTCCACGTAAAAGCCCTTGGTTGCAGAACAGAATTTGCCCTATTGTCTCTATGCCCGAGAAAAGCTAGAGCAACAGGAGGAAAGAAGGAAGTGATCTTCCAAGCAGCTTATCTTCAAGACAAAAGCAGGAACAGTTTGGACCAGCCCAGGCACTCAAACTAGCATTCTGGGGTTTTGAGTACTGTATAGACTGCAGACAATCATGTGAAAGAAGCATTTTTTCTTGCAGAGGTCTTGGGGGCGGGTAAATAAATCAGATTTGTGCCCTTGCCAATCAAAATGCTTTGCAGACAAAAGTGAAGGCTCTTCTGTAGGCTATGACTACACTACACTCGAGTCAGCATGAGTATAAATAGCAGCGTAGCTGAGGTAGCAAGGGTAGCAGCAGTGGCGGGACAGCTGAGCCATGCTGAGTACATATCCCCCAGTTGGGTTTGCACGTGGCACGTGCACTGCAGCTACACTGCTAGTTGTCATCACACTAGCTCGATCAGTGGTAGCCCGAGTATGTGGACATGAACAGGGACTCGTATCCCTCATTCGTAGAGTAGAAATAGCCTTAGTTTGATTTCATCCACTGGATGAAGAAATTGCCTATCCCAGGCTGCAGATAATTAAATATACATTTGGACTAAGACAAAAAAAAAAACCCAGTAAATGTCTGAGGAGTCCTTGTGGCATCTTAGAGACTAACGAATTTATTTGAGCATAAGCTTTTGTGGGCTATAACCCACTTCATCAGATGCATGCAGTAGAAAATACAGTAGGAAGATATATATATATATATATATATATATACACATACAGAGAACATGAAAAAATGGCTGTTGCCATACCAACTCTAATGAGACTAATCAATTAAGGTGGGCTATTATCAGCAGGAGAAAAAAAACTTTTGTAGTGATAATCAGAATGGCCCATTTCAAAAATGTCTGCTTATCTTTGCTGGGACTCAAAATATCACCCAACCCCCATTAAAAACAATATTCTCCAATAGCAAAAAATTAATTATTGGGCCTGTTGGTAACATGAGGAGTATAAAGGAAGCTGAGGTACCATAACCTAGTTGCAGTAAGTGCTGCCACCTTCCACGACTGAAAACTTTTGGCCTGCTACCAGAGGAAGGTTAAGTTATAATTGGTTTTTTAACACATGGTCCTTCTTTTGTATGGCTGGTGTA
Organism: Lepidochelys kempii; assembly: GCF_965140285.1. NCBI lineage: Eukaryota > Metazoa > Chordata > Testudines > Cheloniidae > Lepidochelys > Lepidochelys kempii. The sequence continues at coordinate 162,002,056 of NC_136382.1, forward strand.
AAGCAGCAACTTCAGTTTCACCTCATAGAGCCAAATGGCTACATCAAGAGTAGCGGAATTTATTGCAATAATGCCTCCTTCAGATTTATAACTTAGGCAGTCGGTAGTGATGTGTTCGATGATCTGTTGTGGGGAACCACACTCGCACACCGGGGAGTCCTTGATTTTCCATTTGTGCATTAGATGTCCGCATCTACCATGGTTGGTTCAAATTCGGGTCAGAGTTGACCAATACTTGACCGTGGAAGGTCAAACCCAGGAGACTTCTGCGTGAGATCTGGCACAAGGTGCTTATTTTTTAAGTCTTGTTTAGCCCAATCTGCTTTCCAAGCCTCCTCCTGATCATAGCCTGATTGCAGGAGGCTAAACAAATTTTACCAAAAAGACTTGTGGGATGTAAGACGTTACGGGGGGCATTGTCAAGGTCTTGGTGGATAGGAAGACATCCGTTTTCCTGGATTCACTGGGCTTCACAGAATGTTGCAGCGGTTTGGAATATCAGCGCGGGAGTGATGTTAGACAGAACAGCCGCAGTGTTGGAATTGACGGAAAGGTTCCCGTGATGCACTGCATCACTGTATTCAGATGGGTCTCCACAAGCCACGTGTGGCTGCATCTGCTCCTATTGTCCTATTCAGATGGATGAGCTGGGTATAGTGTGTGCAACACCCACAAAAAGGATTAATCTGCTTGTGGAGGTAGATAGAATATCTGTTGCTGTAATCAGCAAATTCACAGACACACCTTCTCAATCACTTTTGCACAGAAGGTTTGTGCGGATGTTTGTTTAAAAAAATTGATAAGATTCAGAGATTTTAAGGCTAGAAGGACCATTATGATCATCCAGTCTGACCTCCTGCATAACACAGGCCTTAGAGTTTACCCAGTGATTCCAGCATCTAGCCCAGCAAATTGTGGTTGAATTAGAGCATATCTTTTGAAAATACATCCAGTCTTCATCTGAAGACTCCAGAATGTGCCACAACCCCTGGTAGTCTGTGCCAATGGTTAATTGCCCTTGGTGTTAGAAATTTGCACTTTATTTCCAGTTTGAACTTTGCTGACTCCAGCTTCCACGAACTGAATTGTATGTTTTTGTCTGCTAGGTGAAAGAGTCCTCTAGTATCAGATCTCTTATTCCCATGGAGGTACTTACAGACTGTGATCAAGCCTCCCCTTAACCTTCTCTTCAAGATGCTAAATAAATCAAGCTCCTTCAATCTCTCATGCTGAGACAGGTTTTTCAGACCTCAAATCATCCTGGTGGCTGAACTCTCTTCATTTTTTCAACATCCTTTTTTAATGGGTTGACAAATTCTCTCAGTTGTCACAAGATCAGCGCTCACCCTCAGCTGGTGTATCTAGCAGGCCCGACCAGCCCACTGCGGCTTCTTGGGTTGTGGCGAGGGGTGTACCTTTGCTCTCATGGTAAGCTGGAGTAGGCAGAAGAGCAGGGGAATCACTACAGATGTAGAGAGTTCTCTGCTAAACAGGAGGAGGTGGGAGGCCTTCTGGTCACTGTAGGGTTTCACTCTGGTATCCCTGATGGCAGTAAGCAAAAGCAGGAGAGGTATGAAGGAGAGTGCTCCTGAATAGTCATGCTCTGGATGGGCCTAGTCATTAGACTTCAGTAAGTATTGAAGGAGTAGTGGTCAGAAGTCCAGAAGAGCTGCATGCTTGGTTGGCCCGATCTTTGGACCACAGGAGCAGCCAGCTATTGTATGGAGACGGAAATGGAGATACACAGGGAAAGTGGGTGGAGAGAGAGAGGCAAAGCTGCTGGGTAACCAGGGAAGGGAAGAAAGAGAGAAGCTTTTAGTATCAGGGAAGGGGGCTCAGATTGTGAAGGCCAGAGGGGTGGGAGTGGTTGTGGGGCGGGGGAGACCTGGAAGAGAGAAAATAAGGATCTGGAAATAGGAGAGGAAAACATTAAAAGGAAGGAAAGATTTTTTTTAAAAAAAAGTAAGGTGGTGGGGAAATAAGGGAGAGATGAAAGGAGAAAAAATTTTGTCCTGCTCCCACAGTGAGGGGTTCCTGTCAGAGAACCCGCCACCATATTCACCCCAGATCAGGACCCTTGTCAGCAGCCTCTGAAGAGAGGCCAAGGACGGAATGAAGACGAAGAAAAAGGACCTATTCTCTCGCCCAGAGATGGCCAGGGCTGCATTGTATTGACCCACAGGGCAGCATTGAGGTATGCTAGGAAGGGAAGTACTCACTGGAAGGGTCCACACCACTCCTGTCCTGCATGTTAATAGAGGTTTTGAGTCACCATGACCCATTTTTTCCAAGTGAAAGGACATTAGCTTCAATACCCTAAGCACAGTCCAACTTAAATAATCACGTTTGATTGACAGAAAATCCCCTCACTTCCGTCCTAAACTATTGTGTCATGTTTCTGTATAGCGTTGAACAGATGCATGACAGAGGTAGCTGCACTTTAGTGGGGGGGGGGGAAGTGATCCTTGCATATTTATATAAATGTGTAACGTCTTTAAGAAGTGCTGTGGGAAGCTTCTGGGTAAAAGGTGCTGCGTAAATGTTAACTTATCATGAAAGCATGTTTCTTGTATGGGATGGCAATGAACTCCTCTGTGTATGTATGAAGGCTCTTATGCTCTTGCTCACTTTGACATTAAGCAAGATGGAATCTACTTTTAGTATGTCTAGAGACCTGTAAGTGTATTTGGCACTACTAACTCCTACCAAGCAACAAGCTCCCTGTTGCATGGTACTTAAGACAACTCTTTGCCTGTGTTTAGATCTATGCCTATGTTTCAACTCTATGTCTATGTCCTAAATGCTTTTCTGGGTTGTCTTGTAATTTGCTCATAACTGAATCAAGCTCTGGGAGTCCGTACTCTGTTTTTCCTCAGTCCTCAGGCGACTCCCTAGTGATTTTAAAAAAAATTGTCCCTTTATTGTTTTAATATTTATGCCCTTTCCAGGAAGTTTTACTCTTCAGTCTAACCATGAGTTTATTTTACTTTTTTGTAATTTATTTTCCAGTCCGCATTTCCGAGCTGTTTTTAATGTGAAGCAACAACACATTCTTCTTGGCAGGTTGTTTTAGGGAACATGTAAACGTAAGCGGGGCAGAAAAGGTTCTCGAAATGCGCTGCAAGATTTTGAAGAAATCCTGTACAGAAAAACAGCAAAGGAAGGTAGCAGGAAACAAAGTATTAATTTCATGTTCCGCCATTAGCTTGCCACCTGTTAGCCCTGATCATTACCCGGCGCGCAGGGGGGGAAAGGCTAAAATCCGTAGCACATTTAGATCAACAAACTTGAACAAAAAGCTGCCTAATTATCCCGTTGAGCCAGGTTGGCTGTTTGCCAAGCCCAGCAAGCTGGTGTCCATAAGCTGCATGCTAATGACAATGTCCTTTCATTCCAGGAGCAGTATAATTGCCAAAAGAAGTTTACAGACTCATTATTTTTATGGTCATATTTCAGATGAAGAAGTCAAAGGTCAGTGCAGGGTTTACTTGGCAGTGTATTAGAATTCATCTATTTAGAAGTTAGACTGCATCTCTGCGATCACACAGTGTGGCACCCGAAATAACTGTTGGTTTTTTCCAGTGCTGCCCAGGATTGTCATAGCAAAATTAATGAGGGAGGAAACAAAAATAATGGAGGTGGATCTAAATATGGCTAAGTATTTAATGGCCCTATTATATCTATTTTACAGCTGCTGGTACTCCCCAGTTGCCAGTTGGATTTAGTAATTTGGCATCTCAAGGCTTTGGATTCTTTCTTCCAGGGTAGGGAAAGCTTGAGAAGACCTTGGGGTAGGTCTAAGTCATGAAGTTGGGATCTAAAATTGGATCCAGATCTGAACTTCCCCAAATGTGGGTTGGTTTTGGTGCAGTGTTTTAGACTAATTCATTGCAAAGTCATGCCATTTAGATCTGGGTCTGAATTTCCCAATGTTTGGGGGTATTTAGACTCTTTGGTTCAGTTCATGGCTAAAATGGATCTGAATCACAAAGTTCAGATCTGGACCAGAGCACACCTGGAGACCATATTGTCCAGATCTATTGTCTTAGTTCAATCCAATCTTAAGTCAGGGCATTGGACTGTCTATGCACACATCAGCAATACAAAATAAATTAAGTTTAGAAACTATAATGTGACTTTCAGTTTGTGTACTTTAAAAAAGTACACCCTTTTCCCTTTAGGCCATTCAGAACACTCAGTAGTGACATCTTCTAGGAGAGTCAGAAGAGGAACACAGTCAAATCCACTATTGAGTCTCCTTCAACTAGAAGGATTTACTATTTTAGGTAAATGCTGGAAACTTGGCTGTGTTGTACTGTAGTGTCACTCGGTATGAACGAATTCCATGCTTAGATTTCAGGCCATTTCCACCAGCATTTCTACATTAAGCTGCCTTTTTTGTGAGTAGCCAGTCCAACTGGAGCAAAACCCCGATAATGGGGCCATGTTGTGAGCAGTAAAGATATTGATGTTCTTGCTGTATCTGCTGTGTTCTGAAATTCCATTGAAATGAATGACCTTTCTGTTGAAAACTGCTGCAGGGACATGTGCAGTCTCTGGCAGCTGGAAAGGGGCATACGTCTGCTTCTGAGCCAGCAGCCAGGCTCTTGCTGTCGATGCCATGGTTTGAGTCCGATTCCAGTTTTGCCCTCTCTTTGCTCTTGGATGCACAATTCTCCTCACTGCTAGGAAAAGATGGGTTTTTTTTGTACATCACCTCTTTTTAAAACCTTCATCTGGAACTCAAATTAACAGGACCAGTCTGGATCAAATCCAAGCATAGATTTGTGAGGAAAAATACTTAGCAGCTGATAGCAGTTTGGTGCCATTGTGAAATGTTTGGGTTAATCCATTGCCGCCTTCATGTCACAAAATCTACCAACCTCTCTAACCCAAAGGTGGTCCATCTGTGGTCGAACAGAGTCACGTAAGGATGGGGGTGAGGAAACCTTGCACTGATGCTTCCTCTGTTGTTTATTCATGCACAGGTACAATGACTTCAGTTTCCAGGCCTGTTGAACTGGTGTATTTCAGGAGTTTTAAAACAAAATATGCATGTGGCACCTCTTTTTAGAGTGGTATGAACCACAACTTCAGATACAGACACCCCAACATCTGGCATGTTTGAAATCAGGATCTAAATGTTAGGGCTTGGCCCTTTATCTAATGGTAACCCACTGAGATGTAATAAACAAAAATAAGGCTACAACCACGGTTGCTAAATGAAAGGAAGGGGTTGGAGGCTGAAACACTTGTACAATTCGTACAAATGTCAAGGCGGGGGAATGTAAAAAATTATATTGAATATGAGGTGGGTTTTATCTTGAGTTTTTTTTGTTTGTTTGGGTTTTTTTTCTTTTAATGTTTTCCCAAGTGCAAAAGGCTACCTTTAAAACATGGCTGGGTTATATTTACTATAGTAAAACTACAGGAGCTAAGTACACTACATAATAATAAAATGCTAGTTTATTAAGTCAAATAGTAAAGTTACAGTCAAACTAGGTTCTTACCTATTAATGTGCGGAAACATTGACTAGCTTTATAGTTTCTTAAGCATCTGCAGTTAGTTACGTACTTTTACTATCTACATTTTCAATATAGTCTTCTGATTAAAAATCCATCTTCTTATACTTTTATTGGATTTCGAGTCAAGCTGTCTTGGGGTACAATTTAGTAAGCAGTTTTGATCTGAAATGGAGAATGCTTTGAGAGATTCAATTGATATTTTTAAGTATCTTTGGAAATTATAAACAGTAATAGAACAATGGAATGAAGTGAAAATCCACCCAAGTTTTTGCTGTAGTATATGGAATTCTGGAAGGCAGGTTATGCCACATAATGCAGAATTTTTACGCCTTCCTTTGAAACAACTGGTGCTGGCCACTGTCAGAGCCAGGACACCAGACTAAGATGGACCTTAAAATTCCTATGTAGAATTTTGTAATATAGCAAGTGTTGTAACAATATGGGCCAATTCTACGTAGTGTAATGGGTAGGAACTTCTATTGACTTCAGTGCTGACTTATGCTGAGATGAATATGCTACTCTTCCTCAAATGGTGGAGGAGTTGCTTATCTGTGTATCATGCCTAAAATAACTAGACTCCTTGGAACCCCCTACTGTGCAATCGGAGCCTCAGTGAGGCTCACTCAGTCCTTCCAAAGTAGACAGGTTGAGTTTCATGCAGTTTTCTGCCTGTAGGTACTTGAGGTGAGAACTTGAAATCAAAAATCCACCTGCTGTGCATGGATATTAAGAACCCCTGGCACTCTTTTGTTAAATTAAGAATTGCCTCTGTATTCGGTCAAAATTTTGGTTTCCTGCAAAACATTGCACTGTGCCGTGCACCAGTTGATTGCCATCTACTGGCCTTCCTAGCATTCTTCTTACAGTACCCCTAGAGCAGGGCAGCTCTGACCACTCCAACATGGGGTTATGTCTTAGAGACCCTGGGTGAATTCTTGGCCCCACTGAAGTCAATGGTAAAACACCTCTTGAGTTCAACTGAGGAAGGATTTCCCCCATTATCAACTTGAAAAATCACATTTCTGTCTAAAAATATTGTCTTACCATAATTACAAGTAATACTGACAGTGTCTGCAATGTCCAGCTGTTAATGTGGGGAAATCTTGTGTTTTAGCAATGCTGCTAGAAAGCAGGATCAGAACCATAGGAGGCCTCAAGCCAGTGTGATGGCACAAGGCCTCCTGCCACATGAATGGCCCTTGTGCCTCTTGTAAACCTGGGATCCAAGTGGTGTGGGGACCCAACCACCATTTTTACTCTGTGCGGGAGTACAGAGGTGCACCCCAATCTCTGACCAGCAGAGAATGGAGAAGAAACTTCCCAAGGGGAACCCTAAACAGTTTCATGGCTTCAGGATGGATATTCTCACACAGGGATATGATCTGACCCACCTGTATTTCACTAATAACAGGAAAAAATAAGAAATATAGCAGGCAGATTTCAGCCACCTTTCCCCCCTCCCACACCTCCTTTCGTGGGGATAGCAAATAGCTATTTCTCCTTAGAGATGCGGCATGCCCCAGCCATGTCCCCTCCTGCCAGGACACGTCTTTGTAGGTGTCAACCTCCAGCTGATTGTTAAAAAAAGCACCATGAGAATGATGCATGAAGGGCCGAATCACAGGGCAAGATCTGGCCAGAAAATAATAACAAATGTGGAGAAAAGAAGGACATCAGTCTCAGGGTTTTCAGCCCAGTACTGTGTTTCTTTTGTCTCGTAGATGCTATTGCATGTTTCAGACTTGGTGCAGAATTCAACTGTTAAAGTTCCTTCTTTAAAATCCTGACTACCAGATGATCTCTTATACGGTTCCTCTTACTGATACCTAAGTCACAATGCTCTGCTTGTTCCTACATGGCCATTATAAAGGCTTCTGTGTTTTCCCTGGACCTTTGCTTCTTTTGGGAAAAGCATGCAGGCAGTGTCATTTTCTTTTCATCTTAATTATATTGGTTCAGAACGGATCCATTTCTGACACCATGTCATGGGACGATGGTAAAGATTCAGTTTTCTTCTAACACTGAACAAGGAACTTTATTTGAATAAGGAACACAGTCTTATCCCTTCTCTCTAACAGCTTCACTCGAGAACTTCGGCTACAACCTTCCACAGCCCTCCTCCTGCCTGGCTTCCTGCTAGAGGTTTAAAGAAACAGTACGTACCCCTTCACGGGAACCTGTAAAGTACCCCAGCCTAGGAAGTCGTAAAGGGAGAGACAACCTGATCTCCTAGTGTTCTCAAGTTATTGGACCCATAGAGCTTTCAGTCAGCACAGAGCAACTCTTATTCTACAGTGCTGCAGCAAATCTCAAGCACGACACAACACACCAGAATTTGAAACCTGCCCCGATGTGTTGGGCCCCTTATGGCTGCGGGTTTGGCACCATTGTCTAAATTGGTTCTGGTCTTGAGCTGCAAAGTTTAGATCCAGATCTCAATTTCTCCAAAGTTCTGGGTGTTCAGTCCAAAATAGAGAATGGGGATAAGCAGGGACATTTAATCTGACTCTGAATTTCCCATTGCATAGGAAGATTTAGATCTGGGATTTTGCTTTGGGCCTATTTCTAACAAAAAGAAAGCTACTGGAACTGTGACACTGTGGTTTCTGTAACATGATTGTAAATAAACAGAAAAAAGAAACTAATTTAAGCTAGTATATTATGATAGGAATTTAAGCCAGTTTAACTTTGCATTTACATACACTCTGATCTGTATCAAAATTCAGTTGTATAGTCTATTTCAGTGGTTCTCAAACTTTTTTCTTCGTGACCCACTTGAAAATTGCTGAGGGTCTCGGAGGACCACTTAATGATCTTTCCAAATGTTGTTTGTACCGTTAGCCAACTATTGTAAAGTGCTTTGGATAAAAGTGCTATATATATAAAATATAATAATTAATGTTTTTTGTTCTACAAATAAAAGCACACAATTCATATTTTAATATCAGCCGTCTTACCTTTCTAATGCGGCAGCCCCCAAGCTGGGGCTGGGAAGGGGGCGGGGGTCTCTCCGTCTCTCGCCCGCTGCAGCAGCCCCCAAGCTGGGGCTGCGAAGGAGGGGGGTCTCTCCCGCACCACAGCAGCCACAGAGCTGAGGCGGGGAAGGAGGGCCATCTCTTCCTGGCAGCTGCAGCCCTGGAGCTCGGGAAAGTTGCCTCTTTCTCTGGCTGCCACAGCCCTGCATGTCCCAAATTCCCCCCACCCCCTCTTCTCACCCCACTGCCCCTGCCCACCTACCCCTTTTTTCCCCCCAAGGCCACCACCTCATCTTACATGTGCGTTTTCTCCAGGGTCCAGGCCCTAATTAGTGGCACTAATTAGGTGGGTTGGCCCTTCATTCTCTCATGTGCGGCCGCCCAGGTGCACCTTAGAGGAAACTCTCCGCGGACCAGCTGAATGGAGCTTGCGGACCACTGGTGGTCCATGGACCACAGTTTGAGAACCTCTGATCTATTTTAAAAGAATAACATGGTGAGACGTTTATGAATTTGACAACAGCTTCTTGGTTGTTTCGAATGGTCATTTCAAGGGGCATAAATGATTTAAATTCATTTCTACCAATTGTTTCCCAGTTTTCTGCTCCTTGCTCCTATTGGATCACAGCCCTTAGTGTTATTGTGCATCGTGGTTTGATGAAAATAAAGATTAGCTCAATGCCACAAAACAAGAGAAGCAACCTAATCTTTGTCAGACTCAGAGTTAAAGCTTAGTCTGCATGGAGTACATAAATGCAGAAATGGTCTAGTTGCTATTTGAAAACACACAGGGTTGTTTTGTTTTGGTTGGTTGGGTTGGGTTGTTTTTGTTTTTTCCATTGGTGGTTTTTCAGCACTAGGGTGACCAGATGTCCCGATTTTATAGGGACAGTCCCGATTTTTGGGTCTTTTTCTTATATAGGCTCCTATTACCCACACACACACGCACGCCCCCGTCCTGATTTTTCACACTTGCTGTCTGGTCACCCTATTCAGTATGCTAGTCATTCTAGTGACAGGCAAAACTCAGACTGGAGGCTTGTTTCTCTCTGATTCTTACCTGACCACCAACTTCTATAGCAGGGGTGGCCAAACTTACTGACCCTCCAAGCTGCATACAACAATCTTCAGACACTCGAGAGCTGGAGCACGACTGCCAGGGCTCGGGGCTTCAGCCCTACGGGAAGAGGAGACTTGGGGCTCCAGCCCCATGTGGCATGCCTGCTCGTGCTCATGGCTTCAGCGCAGCTCCTGCTGAAGCCCCAAGCCCTGGCAGACATGCCCAGCAGTGCTGAAGCCTGGAGAGCCCCCTCCCTGCTGGGCAGAGGCCCCGAGTTCCCCCCCTCCTGCCACCCGCCCAAGTCTGGAAGGCAGAGAATGAGGGGAGTGAGGTAGGCTTTGCGAGCCACCCTTTAACTGTAAAAGACTCACATGCAGCTCATGAGCCGCAGTTTGCCACCCCTGTTCTATAGAAACCTGGCTGGAAATCTCACAAAATCAGGCTCTTGTGAGATTTCTAGCAAGCTATAATATGACAAAAATGTCCTGTTCGGGTTATTGTGGTGTTTCTGAGTCAGTTCAGATCTCAAAAGTACAAAGGTGCACACAACAAAGTTGACCAAGCTTAGCCTGTAAGATTTTTGGGAAAGGGACTGTTACTTACTAGGTTTACATAGCGCCTGTCTCAATGGAGTTCTGACCTGCCCAAGAACTTTCTGGACCTTACAAGTAATAAATAAGATTTTAGGTAAAACTTGGTGTCAGTTTTTATTGTAACTAAAACAGGTTACCTGTCCCTGTTCGTTTCAACTCTTTTAAGAATGTTTACCAGTATCTTATGTGAAAACTAATTCAAAGCTTAACTGCAACCAAATATTTTGTTTGCAAGTGCTTTAAAATGGAGGGAGAGTCCTGCTCATTGACACCAGTAAAAGCATTCGGTAAACAAACATTCACTTCCTACATTTCCTTAAGACTTCAGATCCTTCCCCCCTTTTTTTTTCTCCTCCTAATGCTCTGCTCATTAACAGGTTCATTTGATTCTTTCCTTGGGAATTCACCACGGTTTGCCCTCTAGCTCAGGGCAAATAGTTTATAAGTGACCTGCCGGATGGTGTTCATTAACTGCCTCAGTCCCAAAGGGACATTGATATAGCCTTAATTAGGATGTTAGGGGGAAAACTGTGAGTGCTCCAAGACGGCTTGAGGAAGTTAGATGAGAAATCCTAGCTGTTCATCTTCCTGGGTTCAAGGCAAAATAGAAAGGGAACAACAACAAAAACCCAACCAAAAGCCCCACACAGGCAGTGAAAATCGGAAGCAGAAACTGTAGGCTGGACAGTTACAAGCCCTGAAATATTTTTTTATTGGTAACTCTAAAATTCGTAAACTTTATTGCAAATTCAACGTTGACTCACCAGAGACTGATGATACAGAGGAGTATGAGAGGATCAAACACTTTCATTTCATTTCCCCCGCCCCCTTTGTGTACAGGTACATATATATGTACAGCACCACAGTTATCTCCGTTGCCTTGGTGGGAATATTCGTTTAGTCATATTGGCCCCCATGAGAGAAAAAGGTAATAAGGTGTCATAGATATTATTGTTGCACCATTCGACTGGGACAACTAACTCCTTATAATACACAAGATTTTAGGCCATAATATTCCATTCCAAGTTATTTTTACATCTGAAAAGGGGACCATTTTGACTTGAAACCTTTTTCTTTTTGACCCCAGTTCTGGAAAGAGTCCCTGTGCAGGACAGCACTTAAGCAAGTACTTAAGTCTATCCCTAATCACATCAGCCACACTATCAGAGGCTGGTTCACCAGCACATCTACCAATGTGGTATATGCCATCATGTGCCAGCAATGCCCCTCTGCCATGTACATTGGTCAGACTGGACAGTCTCTACATAAAAGAATAAATGGACACAAATCAGACATCAAGAATTATAACATTCAAAAACCAGTCGGAGAACACTTCAATCTCTCTGGTCACTCGATTACAGACCTAAAAGTGCCAATTCTTCAACAAAAAAACTTCAAAAACAGACTCCAACGAGAGACTGCTGTATTGGAATTAATTTGCAAACTGGATACAATTAACTTAGGCTTGAATAAAGACTGGGAGTGGATGTGTCATTACACAAAGTAAAACTATTTCCCCTTGTTTATTTCCTCTCCTACTGTTCTTGTAAAGTGCTGGAAATGGCCCACCTTGATTATCACCACAAAAGGTTCCCCTCCCACTCTCCTGCTGGTAATAGCTCACCTTTCCTGATCACTCTTATTACAGTCTCTATGGTAACACCCATTGTTTCATGTTCTCTGTGTATATAAAATCTCCCCATTATATTTTCCACTGTATGCATCCGAAGAAGTGAGCTGTAGCTCACGAAAGCTTATGCTCTAATAAATTTGTTAGTCTTTAAGGTGTCACAAGTACTCCTTTTCTTTTATCCTTATTCAGGTACTTAAAGTTAAGTACTTGCTTAAGTGTTTTACTGAACTGGGGTCTATAATTGTGTATGTTATTCCAATAACAAGTATCATGGTATGTATCTTTTTCACACTTCTTAAGTTTTCCCAAGATTCAGCGCACTACTGTATAATAATAATAATACTGTAATTTAATATGGTAACATCAGGATTATGCAGCATAACACAGAACAGATGGTGGAATCCTGGAAAAATCTTGCATTGTCACACAGTTCTGACAGGGTATGAATTTTGCTCTCAGAGGAATCTTCTTTAACCTTTAAAAGTTCTTCTTTTTTTTTAAAGTTTGTACTTGTTCTTATGCTGCTTCATATTTCATTGAGGTGTATATTTTGCAGGATCAAGATTTAGCTCCATCGAATAAATCACAGTGAGCTAGAAGTCTGAGCATAATACTCACAGTCAAGCAACCCTGAGTTCCAGTCCTGGCTCCAACAGCTTTCATAGTGTAATGTCACTCTTTGTGAGCTTGGGAAGTCACTGGGTCTGTTTTCTCATCTCCAGTGGGGAAAAAACTTACCACACAGGGTGAATGAGAGTTAATCAGTAGATCCTGTAAGTTCTTTGATGATTAAGCGTGCTAAATATGTTAAGTATTATTAATGAATCTTTTACTATTCTGAAGAAGTGCACTGGCTTTGCTTATATTACAGTTTTCAAATACACTGTTGTCGTAAGCAATGCCATAGTGTTTGACGTGTAGGCAAGGTATAATTCAATTTACATTGTACAAGCCATGACCTCCGTGTTCATGGTGACCATCAGAATGGTGATCATGGTACAAGCAAGGAGGTGATTATTCAAATAATGCCTTGTAGTATATATGATCCAAAGCCCAGTGAAATAAGTGGGAGTCTTTCCATTGGCTTTACTGGGCTTTGTACCAGGCCCTAAATTAATAGCTAAAATCAAGTTTTGGAGCATGCCCATTGTAAACTCACAGTTTCCAGGAGACTGAGCACACTCAGACTGATGAATGCTCACATAGTTGACAAAAATTGCTGGATCATCTCTCCAGCCAACCTGTCTTCCGAATGCTTATTTCTCTTCAGGTTCATTCTACATATTGTAGTACCACAACTATATCAATTTCCCTGTGAACAATGTTTGTGTGGCCTTATGGAGTCTCATGGGGGAAAAAAGCTATGTGCTATGGAAATGAACATTGCACCATCTTACACTGCAAATGTGTGCCTAAATATTATAAGGAAATACTATGTTTTGATTTTGTGTGTAGCTGTAATGCGCTAGGCCTGCGTGCTGTTAGTCTTGTTCTTTATAAAAAATGTATCCACTTACACAGTATTAGCGGGAACATAATGCAACTCAAGAGATCTCTGAATTGTAGTTATGAGGAGTGTGGGAGAACATCACTGAGGGAAACAGAGTAACAATCTACCACGATTGTTTAAAAAACTATCCTGTTTGTTACCTGATTTGTTTTCAAACTACCAAAGACTCTGGCTATACAAGCCATCCAAGTCATGTAGTTATTTGGAATACAAAAGCATATAAGAAGAGGGTGTCAAGGCTTAATATGATGTGTTTTGGTTGTAAATGTTTGAAGCCTCTTTGAAAAACACACACTGCAGTGCATTAAATCTACTTATATATTATGTATTTTCCATAAGGAAAGGACAAAATACCGGAACAGAGTGTGAAGAGCGGCTAAATTGTTATATTATCATTCCTCCATTTCTGATACAAAATGAACCTTTTATTGGTCAGTTACTCAATTGCTTCGCCTCCAGGAAGAATATGTGCATTTTAATTTCATCCATCCTATCGTCATCAGCACTGAGCTTTGCAGAGGTCATCATGATATAAGACCAAAGTAAATTATATTTCACCTTTTATGTGAGGATCTCAAAATGCTTTGCAAGCCTCCTTACCACCTTTGTGTCCGGCACATTCTGAGACAATTATTGCTCTGTTTGACTCCTTGGTTGCACTGCTAGGGCTTATAAATGTGTCAAAGAAATGACTGCACGTTATGCATTATAGTCTGGAGAGGAACATATTTTTCAAAAAATTTCCTGTTCTATTGTTGTATATTAAATGGCCCCATAGAGAGAAAGAAGCCAGCCATATAACTTCCACACCTTCAACCTCTCCAGCTATTACTAACGTTCCTCCTTCTCCACCTCCTTCCTCTGCTTGAGTCTGGCCTTCCCAGATGGGAATGACCTGCCCTGTGCCCCCGCCCTCCCTTTTTGTATTTTTGAGACATGCTATACATGAAACTGCAAACACCTGGCAGATATTCCAGGGAGCAATCTGTAGTGCTCCTCCTGCACTGAGCAGGCATCTGAACTGAACCTCCTTTTAGAGATCCCAGAGGTCCTCTCAATCAATAATCCACGTATTTTTATAAGTGCTGGATTACAGGGATTTGCAAGGGGGTGATTAAGTAATGTTTCAAAGAGCAGTTACTACTAACACCTGCAACATTAATAAGGATCTATTAATAGCAAGTGCACAATTAAGTAATAATTCCTAATTCATAGAAAACCCCATGATTTATACCCCCCAAAACAAAGAATACTTTCCATAGATCCAAGTGGATTTAGATGGTTGTGACCCAACATCTGGCTGAGTGATGACATCTCAAATATGCAGACATCATGCGGGGACCCAGAACAGTTAGCTAGAAAAGGGATAATAATCATGTAGCTTGCATCGCACGCCACCTGCATGTTCATGCTGTGTGGGAATGGTTTCCTGTTCTGCGCTATCTCAGGTGGTTATCTGCAGGTGCCCCAGTGAGGGAATATGAGTGTTGTCAATCATTGTCTGCCCATAGGGGAAACCAACATTAACTGTTTCGCTGATGTGAAGAGGCTAGGCACAGAACGAATGGGTGGGCTGCAGCATAACCTACAGGAATGAAGCTAAGGACCTGGATGCACAAGGCTGATTAAACATCCCATAAAAACTTTTGCCTCATACAGAAAGAAAACAGAAAGCCCCTTCTAAGACAAGAAGGGGGAGTCCTCGTCCTCTCTCTTGTTTTCAAGCTGCCTAAAGTGTAGATCACTTAGGCTAATAATAATAGTTTTACCTGCCTATAGTGCCTCTCAATGGATCTCTAGTGGCTTCTGATGCACACAGAACCATTGGATGGCAGCGCTCGTCCATCAGTCGCCAAAGTGCTCGGTCCGCAGTGTATATTGCCTCCCTTGTGCCTTTCTGTCATCCTCCTCTATGCCAAAGAACTGGAAACTGTGAATTCACAGTCTTGCTCAAACTTGCTTTTTAGATGTACTGGAGTCATCTATTACTGTCCAGCTCATTCTCTCTCTTTGCTGAGTGTGAGCTTCATCTAATGGGCATATCATAATGGTCACATTGTAGTGTATGTCTAACAATGGGATTTTGGGTTATCCTAGCCTCCCGCCCTGTCCTGCAACTGACAGACAGCTGCACTCACATGGTGCGCCACTGAGGTCAATACAGTGGGTGATCGTTCTACTGTCACCCTTGCTCAGGGGTTATACCGGGGTAGAACAGTGGTCACTTTTGTTGGGTAAATCAGCACATATCCTGATTGCATTCGCCACATTTTGGGGCACATTTTGGCTTCAGCGCGGTTACTCTAGAGTTACGCATCATCGCTGAGAGCAGACCACGGCCCACAAACCATTTTAGTAAATGCTCATGAAAGCACTTGTTCAGTCTTAAACCTTCAGCACAGAGCTGAGTGCAATACAAAGTGACACTTTTTAATGTTTTCAAGTGTAGGTCACTGTCAAGACATTCTGTAAGTATTACATAGGACGAGAATGTAACTTTTCGGGACTGGAACCTGGAGATATTATTCAGGCCAAACTCCGGTGCACTGCAAAGGGAGTGCTATTTGCGTGAAGTCTGCCAGGTTAGTCGCTGAGGTCATTTCCAAGTCCTGCATTAGGGGTGTGTTTATCCATTTCATGGAAAGCAACATTTACTTTATTTTTATTTTTTGGTTTCTTCTCAATTCCAGCATAAAATTGGGGGCCTGATCCTGTGAGGTGCTGGTCAGGTGCTTGTTTTCTTCTTCTCTAGCTCTCAGAATAACGTTAGATTTACTATAGCATGGCTGGCTGTCTAGCTCTAAATCATGGTCTATGCCAAGGGTTGGGTGAAGCTTCAGTGTGATTCATACTTGATCCAAAGTAGTTCACCCATCACTCACTGAAACTATTGTTACCTCTCAGTATATTTTAATAATCATGCTCTTGGAAATATTCAGATGTATGTGCACAGCTCCTATTATTAATGGAAACTCCATTCATACATGAGAGCCAAATTTAGCTGTAAGCATATGGAGGCAGATGTATGGATTTCTGCACTTCAGTCAGAAAGCACAATTTATGTTCAGTTATGCCTGTGTGACTTCACCGACTGCATTGGGGCTGCAGGGGTGAAACTGAGGGCATAACTGGACCCTATAAGTGGATTTGTTATGTTTTATATTCGTGTCCTGCTCTCTCTCTCGCTCGCTCGCTCTCTCTGTGGGGGTGTGTGGTTGTAATTATCTTTACCAAGGGTTGAACTATGCTAGATATGGGTCTAACATTGCCTTTGGACGGTCATAAAACCGACTACTATGCCTCCATCTTCCAGGTGCATTGTGAGGGAAGGGTAAGAAAAGTATTCTAAAAGTCCTTAGTGGGAAATAGGGAAGTTTCTTTTTAAACCTATTCCCTGGCAAACAGTCTCACTTCACCTTTCACTTGTCATGTACCATATATTCTTACATTAATTGGGCTACCAGCAAATATACAAACAGCAAGGACACTTAGAATGGAATAAGAGGACATTTAGCATGAAACAATCTGATCATGACCTCAAGCTTCCAGATTCTAGTTAACAAAGCATAATAAATACTTTCCACTTTGTTTGATAAGTATCTCAATGTGCTGTATTTGTCAAACAAATTAAAGGATGCCAACAAGGATTAGGGAACAATCCAAAAGGATTCTTGTAAAAATATTTTATAGCCCTGTCAAGCAAAAGTTGCTGACGGCTGCTACTGGGACTCTGGCGGTGTTTTTTTGGAGGGATTAGTTAAATGTTTGTCATATTCAAGTTGCTACCAGGGTACTGCTGGCTGCAGATCACTTGTTAGCATCCATTATGTATGAACTGTATGTTTAAGAATTTGTAGATGCTTTCTATGGAGTCAGTGCATATCTCAACAAACAAATAAGTCTGGAATTTTTAAAGGAGCCTTAAAGATTTAGGCACCCAAATCCTTTAGGTGCCTTAGAAAATCCCACTTTAAATAATGGCCACACTTTTCATTTATTTATTTGTTTGTTTGTCTACCCAAAAGTTACATTCCTTGTAGGTCATGAGACATGTGGTGTCTTTAGCAATGCTAAACACTGAAAGGGTTTCTGACTGTTGCCTGTCATCATAAGTAATATGCTGCTAGCCAGAGAGCTGGAATTTGGCTTGTTGGTCATCGCTGGCTTAGAGGAGAAGCCTCTTATCTAGAAGGCAGAGGGTGTTTTCCCAATTCACTAGCTTGAAAGAGCCAGCTAAATCTTATCAATCCGCGTGTCTCTCATTTTACCATCCTTGAAGCCTGTTCATTTTCAGCCCTTGCCTTTCCTTTCATGGAAATAAAATATCCTTGATTCATTCACTCCCTGGCTCTTCTGTAGTATGTATTGCCCATTTGATGTATCTGCTAGTCTAGGAAAGACTAAGCTTGTGTTTTGCATGCTGATGATTTTAGCTGGACCATAAGATATTGAAAAACCAGCCTACACGACTACCTTTAAAATAGCTAAAGGTAAGTGGGAAGGTAATTCCGCCAGCTTTTTACATTCCTCCCAGAAAAACTAGGGGCATATATTTTTCTTACTCTGGTAGAAAAAGGCTCTGAGAGACTGTCACCCAGCTGCAGAGCTTAAGGTTCTATTTTTATCAGAATTTCCTTGGGCTGTAGCAGCAAGTTGTAGCCATAAGCTAAGGCCTGAACAAGCCAAACTTTAGGGAAATCTGCATCCAACTCCATACTTTGTAAACCATCTGCACCAGGAAGGCAATGGATGGGAGAAAAGCGAGGGCAGCAGACTCAGACCCTGGAGGATGGAAAGCCAGAGTGTACTGATCTTGAATGATTTCCCGCTCTCCTCTACATTTGTTAGGGCTGGTTTCCATGACCAGGGAGATCGACACTGCTGCAATCGATGTAGGAGGGACTGATTTAGCGGGTCTAGTGAAGACCCACTGAATTGACAGCAGAGTGCTCTTCAGTCGACCCTGGTACTTCAGCTCTCTGAGAAGAGTAAGGTAAGTTGACTGGAGAGCATCTCCCATCAACTCAGCGCCGTGAAGACACCGGGGAAAGTTGACCTAAGCTATGTCAACTCCAGCTACGTGAATAACGTAGCTGGAGTAGCGTAACTTAGGTCAACTTACCCCTGTAGTGAAGACAAGTCTAATTGTATAAGTAGCATTAACTGAAAAGAAGTTGGATCCAGCCCTCCTAAGAAGAGATCTTTGTAAAATGGAGTTTTGAGGAACAAAGGCAGAATTAATTTTAGAGGACCTATCCCTAGAATAAAATACCTTTTAAAAAATGTACAGTTAAGTCACATCATTAAACCTGGGCATGAGCAGGTCCATTTTTTCTCCTTTTATTCATTTTGCTTCAGGCTATTGCAAGGAATAGGAGCCAGTGGCCAGGACAGCAATGGTGACCAGAAGCCAATATGTCTGGGCTTTATACCCAACTCAGCAATTGACTTGCACTGTGGTTTTAGACAAGCTACTTGACCACTTCGTTCCTCAAAGAACAGATCTGTAAAAAGGATACAATGCCTGCCTCAGTTCATGTTAGTAAAGTACTTTTGGGAGCAGATATTGAAGTCAACAGTGCTATGGCATTTTATACCAGCTGACGATCTGTCCCTTTGATCCTTAGACAAACATATTATATACCTAGATGAAGCAAATCCAGATTAGCTCTACCAAAGTTAATGGACCAGAACTCACGTGGTGTAAATGGGCACAGCTCCATTTCCTTCTAAAGAGTTTCACTCATTTACACCAGCTGAGGAGCTGGCCACCTGTTGTTACTCTGGATTTACACCTAAGTAAACAAGTGCAAGATTTGGCCAGTTTTATGGAATGAGCAGTACAATAAGATATATTTAAAGGCTGCAGGACAGCTCAAAGAGAAACATGCTCACTTTAGGAACCACCCATTGAATTGGAATCCGCCCCTGGTTTGGAAGGAACATGTGTTTCTGGGAAAACATTTCACATTACAGCAGTTTATGGCCTGAAGACTCCTGCAGGTACTTGGTTTTGTTCTGCAAGTGCAGTCTTTTGCAGTTATAACAGCTGCTTCCTTTGTTCCTGTTTTTTTTCAAAATCTGGCTTTGCTCTTTGCAGTGGCTCCTCCTTCTCCCTAGTGGGCTCTGGGAGACGAGAGAGAAGGTCAAACAACATGATATTTCCTATAATCCAAACCAAAGTTTAAATTGGAGTCTTAAGTTCTGCTTGAATTACTGTCGATGAATTGGCATTCATTGCTAGAGCAAGAGAGAGCTATGCACTCTTAAAGAGACACTACCAAGTAAATGTTATGCCCAAAAATTGACCTCCTTTCAAACTGTTATATTAGAATATAGCTTAGGAACACCCTTTCTTGAAACTTTGCTTGTAATATGTCTTTGTATTATGTTTCAGCAAATAATCAAGTAAAGTTACAGAGAGATAATCCAATGGGAGTTTTATTTTTATGTCTTTTGCATAGCAAAATGCTTCTCCATTTCTAGGCTCAGAATTTGAAAGGGACCTGAGCTGCAACATTCTGATATGGATTTCAAACACCCTAAAATCAGGGGTGTTTGTTCAGAACGTTCTCATTCAGAAGTATTAACAGATCCTGTTCTCTTTCTATCAGCATCGGAGGTTAATATTGTAACAAATTCCTTGCCACCGAGGATGTTGTGGTTGATATTATGCTATACACCCTGGTCACTAACAGCATCGCAACAAGAGGAGGTAAAGAACTCAGATCATACTGCTCCAGAAGCACACATCCTTGTTGTTTGAGATAAAGGAGAATCTGTTCAGTCTTTGCATTGTAGGGTCTATAAAACACAGGTGAGCATTTCTATTCAGTCGTGTGTATAAACACTAATCTGCCAAAAGTATAATGCACATTTTACCTCTCTCACTCACCTTCTGTCTTCTCCATCCCTTATTTTCTAAAAATGTGTATGAATTTTATTTAAAATTGTCATGCACTGCACCAGATTCAGATCTATTACCCCAGTGTAAACATGAAGTAATGTCATAGTCACCCGTGGAGTTACATTGGTTTAAATCTGGGATATGTCACTGCGTGGCACTGGCCCTTTAAGAGAGAAGAGAATTGCATATGTGACTCATCAGATGTCTCCCAGGTGGAGAGAGGTTCTGGGCCTTATAAAAGGGAGCCTGGGTGAGTCAGGCCTGAGCATCAGCCAGGAAAGGGGCAGAAAGAATAGATGTGGGGTTCTTAATCTTGCTCCCTGGAAATATGGAGACAGGCAAGAGGGTCTGGGTTGTGGGAGAAGGAGACTCTGGACCAGGGCCACTGTGGCCACTGTCTAATACAAAGAGCAGGGAGCTGGGAACGACCCAGGAGTGGACAAGAGTGGACAGACATTGTTTGAGTTATTGCTTCATTAGAGCTTTTGCACTTTAGTAGGGGAGCCCTCCAGTGTGAAGGATAATTGAGACTGACAAAGGGCTTGGTGGAGCCCAAATCTTTTTGAGTTATATTATTGGACTTTATTTTGTGATTTGAGGTGCCTATTAAAAAAAAAATTAACCCCTTGCACATTCTAGTCTGTGTAGGAGAAGTATTCTTGAGGAGTCCCAAAAAGGGAAAACTGAGGATGGAGGCAGCTGCAATGTCATCGCACACCGGAAGGGGGCACTCCAAAATGGCAACCGTAGGACAGAGTATCTGAACTCAGAATCTTGCCCTCTGAAAGACGGTCAAAAAGAGTCACTGTTCTGTATCAAAGGTCTTCTGCTGGTTTTCATGAAGCAGGTAATTAATACACCGTATTCCCTGAACTGGGTTGACACTGGTGAATACAGACAGTAAAGATGGGGAAAAAAAAAAAATTGACCAAAACTTTTTCACCAAAAAAGGAAAATTTGATGCAATCAAAGCATCTCAATTTCATCTAATTGTTTTGGTTTAAAATTGGAAAAAAATAAAAATGTCCTTTCCATATTTTCTAAATAACATGTTTTCATAGTTCAATTTGAAATGACTTTTTGTTTCAAAATTGCCTTCAAAACAAAATGACATGTTTTGTTTGACGTAAAACAATTTTTTCAACTCTTCGGTTAGCCAAAAATTGCTAATTTCAGGTCATCCTAAAATGAACTCTTTTTCAATTTTCAGAACTACTAGTGAACTGAAAAATTAATTAATTGCACGACTCTACACACAAGTAAACATGTTAATTTCAAACCCCATTTTTTTGGCCTGTGTTGCTAAGCTTTTCAGAGAGCAACATGGGCAGTGGGAATGAAAACAAACTTGTAATCTATTTCATAAATGCACTCAACCATGTCCCTTTAAGAGATGAGAGATTTTCTATACAGTTGCTTGCTAATCCCTAATGCATTTTAATGTACAGCAACCCAATATTTCAACTTGGCCATTCCTGTACAAAATGAGATCAGAGTTGGCTGACGAAGTACAGCGCAGTAAGACTGCTGAAGAATAACTGCTGATAATATATATTCACAGCTGATAATACTAGTTAGCACTTATGAAGCACTTTGCTGTCCTCTTTCAAATCACTTGACAATGCATTACTGTAATATCCCAATACGCCTGTGAGGGTGGAAAGAAGCATTATTATCCCAATTTTAAAGGCCACTCAGCAACTTGGTGGCAGAGGCAGGAACAGAATTTAGGAGTTCCTGGGAGCCACTAGACAATGCTGTCTCCTTTAAGCCTAAACTAATTCTAAACTATTCTTATTTCTTTTAATCAGGATAATTTATGTTTAGATTTTACTACAAATCTGCCTGCTAGAATAAAGACTCTTCATAGATTAAATACAAAGGAAGTTATGTTTCAGCTGCGGCATGTTGTTCGATTTGTTTTAAGCCTGAACGGATGAAATCTGCTCTTTCTGCCAAAAGTGTTATGGCTATCTGAGAGAACCCCTTCCACTCTAAATATTGTTCAGTAACACTAAAATGAATTCCCACTGTTGTACATTCACTGTAGTCGTGGCAGTGGACTTCCCAAAGGCTTGGAAATAACCTTTAGTTCGTATAAGCCGCTAGTATTTCATGTGCTAAACCAAACCACCTGCATCTGCAAAATGGATAGAAATCTCAAGCAAACTGATCCCTCCCTCTCATGGTATTTCCCCTCCTCCTGATCTGGCCAGAAAAAGAAAGAGGTTAGACGCTCCCATGGTATCATGATGCTTCTTGTCCTGGAAGTGCAGAGGCATTCAAATATTAAAAGCATAATGAGAGAAAAAAGTTATTGCAAACTTTCTGTAGGATTCAGATCTATTCAGTTTGTGTTTTGATGAAGGTGAGTGGAGCATTTTTATTTTATCCAGATGTGTTTGCTGGACCATGCTGGCATGGAACGCTATGTGCATAAGAGATGACCAAGGAAGGGGATGACAAAGCAACCTGGTCTGTATTAATGAGAACACTGATGTGGCTATGCCACCACCAAAAGACCTAGTAGCAGGAGGGAGGCCAGGAGGATCAAGTAGCTAAGGAAAGGTTCTTTCTCAAAGCCATTTCTCCTCATTCTTCATCCCTGTTCCATCCATATTTTTTTTCCTCTGCCCATGCAAGGAAGGGAACAGGTGCACAGGGAGCTTGATACTTACAACCACTCCGTGTAGAAGACTACACTTAAGGTTTAATCTGGTTTGTTCCCTCCTGCAGCTTCCCCGGTAGCAGTTTAATAACCTTGTGCCCTAGGACTTGCAGCATTATAATGGTGGTGTCTTTCATCCCAAAATACTTGCACAAACGATACCATAGAGCACCACTGAAATGCTGCTCTTTCTAGCTCACACAACACTGGATCAGTGAAGGAGGGAAATTTGGCCAAAGGCCAATTTGACTCTTGTGAAAAGTGCCATGGGATCCTTAATGTCCACAAAGAGCAGACAGTACCTTTAAGGCCTCATCTGAAAGACCCACACACAGTAAGGTGAATGGAACTTAATTTATCTATCTTGGAAGGATAAAGGGCTGAGTCAACCCTGTGGTTACAGGGAAACAAGGAAAACCACACTTTTTTTCATAGATATTAAGGTCAGAAGGGACCATTATGATCATCTAGTCTGACCTCCTGCACAACGCAGGTTACAGAATCTCACCCACCCACTCCTGCAAAAAACCTCTCACCTATGTCTGAGCTATTGAAGCCCTCAAATTGTGGTTTAAAGACTTCAACGAGCAGAGAATCCTCCAGCAAGTGACCCGTGCCCCATGCTACAGAGGAAAGCGAAAAACCTCCAGGGCCTCTTTCAATCTGCCCTGGAGGAAAATTCCTTCCCGGCCCCAAATATGGTGATCAGCTGAACCCTGAGCATATGGGCAAGATTCACCAACCAGATAACCAGGAAAGAATTCTCTGTAGTAACTCAGATCTCACCCCATCTAACATCCCATCACAGGCCACTGGGCCTATTTACCATGACTATTTCAAGATCAATTAATTGCCAAAATCATGTTATCCCATCATACCATCTCCTCCATAAACTTATCGAGTTTAATCTTAAAGCCAGATAGGTCTTTTTCCCCCACTGCTTCCCTAGGAAGGCTATTCCAAAACTTCACTCCTCTGATGGTTAGAAACCTTCATCTAATTTCAAATCTAAACTTCCCAATGACCAGTTTATATCTTTTTGTTCTTGTGTCCACATTGGTTCTGAGCTTAAATAATTTCTCTCCCTCTCTGGTATTTATCCCTCTGATATATTTATAGAGAGCAATCATATCTCCCCTCAACCTTCTTTTGGTTAGGCTAAACAAGCCATCTCCTTGAGTCTTCTTTCATAAGACAGGTTTTCCATTCCTCGGATCATCCTAGTAGCCCTTCTCTGTACCTGTTCCAGTTTGAATTCATCCTTCTTAAACATGGGAGACCAAAACTGCACACAGTTTTCCAGATGAGGTCTCACCAAGTGCCTTGTATAACGGTACTAAAATCTCCTTATCTCTACTGGAAATACCTCGCCTGATGCATCCCAAGACCGCATTAGCTTTTTTCATGGCCATATCACGTTGGTGTCTCATAGTCATCCTGTAATCAACCAATACTCCAAGGTCCTTCTCCTCCTCCGTTACTTCTAATTGATGTGTCCCCAGCTTATAACTAAAATTCTTGTTATTAATCCCTAAACGCAAAACCTTACACTTCTCACTATTAAATTTCATCCTATTACTATTACTCCAGTTTACAAGGTCATTCAAATCTTCCTGTATGATATCCCGGTCTCTCTCTAAATTGGCAATACCTCCCAGCTTTGTACCATCCACAGACTTTATTAGCACACTCCCACTTTTTGTGCCAAGGTCAGTAATAAAAAGATTAAATAAGTTTGGTCCCAAAACTGATCCCTGAGGAACTCCACTGGTAACCTCCCTCCAGCCTGACAGTTCACTTTTCAGTAGGACCCGCTGTAGTCTCCCTGTTAACCATTTCCTTACCCACCTTTCAATTTTTATATTGATCCACATCTTTTCCAATTTAACTAATAATTCACCATGTGGCACGGTGTCAAACGCCTTACTGAAATCTAGGTAAATTAGATCTACTGCATTTCCTTTGTCTAAAAAATCTGTTACTTTCTCAAAGAAGGAGATCGGGTTGGTTTGGCATGATCTACCTTTTTGTAAAATCAGGTTGTATTTTGTCCCATTTACCATTGACCTCAATGTCCTTAACTACTTTCTCCTTCAACATTTTTTCCAAGACCTTGCATACTACAGATGTAAAACTAACAGGCCTATAGTTACCCGGATTACTTTTTTTTCCTTTCTTAAAAATAGGAAATATGTTAGCAATTCTCCAATCATATGGTACAGCCCCTGAGTTTACAGATTCATTAAAAATTCTTGCTAATGGGCTTGCAATTTCATGTGCCAATTCCTTTAATATTCTTGGATGAAGATTATCTGGGCCCCCGATTTACTCCCATTAAGCTGTTCGAGTTTCGCTTCTACCTCAGATATGGTAATATCTACCTCCATATCCTCATTCCCATTTGTCATGCTACCATTATTCCTAAGATCCTCTTTAGCCTTATTAAAGACTGAGGCAAAGTATTTGTTTAGATATTGGGCCATGCCTAGATTATCCTTGACCTCCACTCCATCCTCAGTGTTTAACGGTCCCACTTCTTTTTTCTTTGTTTTCTTCTTATTTATATGGCTATAGAACCTTTCACTATTGGTTTTAATTTCCTTTGCAAGGTCCAACTCTACTTGACTTTTAGCCTGTCTCACTTTATCCCTACATGTTCTGACCTCATTAAGGTAGCTTTCCTAGCTGATCCCTCCCATCTTCTACTCCCTCTATGCTTTCTGCTTTTTCTTAATCACCTCTCTGAGATACTTGCTCATCCAGCTTGATCTACAACTCCTGCCTATGAATTTTTTCCCCTTTCTTGGGATGCAGGCTTCCGATAGCTTCTGCAGCTTTGATTTAAAGTAATCCCAGGCCTCCTCTGCCTTTAGATCCATATGTTCTTCAGTCCAATCCACTTCCCTAACTAATTTCCTTAATTTTTGAAAGTCAGCCCTTTTGAAATCAAAAACCCTAGTTGCAGATTTATTTTTGTTCATCCTTCCCTTCAGTTTGAACTGAATTAGCTCATGATCACTTGAACCAAGATTGTCCCCTACAACCATTTCTTCTATGAGGTCCTCACTACTCACCAAAACCAAATCTAAAATGGCATCCCCTCTCGTCAGTTCAGCAACTACTTGATGAAGGAATCCATCAGCTATCGCATCTAGGAAAATCTGAGCCCTATTATTATTGCTAGCACTCGTCCTCCAGTCTGTATTTGGGAAGTTAAAGTCTCCCATGATCACACAGTTTCCATTAGTATTTACTTCATCAAAAACATTAAAGAGGGCTCTATCCGTACCCAGATTAGATCCCAGCGGTCTATAGCGCACCCCAAGCACTATCCCAGGGGAGGCACAAGTAGTTTTCTTCCCTAGTGTAACTTTTGCCCAGACGGACTCTGTCTTATCCATTCCCTCGCTTCTTATTTCTTTACATTCATTACATTGATATACAATGCTACTCCACCACCTTTACCTTTATTTCTGTCTTTCCTAAACAGCACATACCCTTCAGTACCTGTAGCCCAGTCATGACGACTATTCCACCATGTTTCTGTTGTCCCTAGAATATCTGGTTTCACTTCCTGCACCAGTAGGTCTAGTTCCTCCATTTTGTTACCTAGGCTCCTCGCATTGGTGTACAAACACCTTAATTTTTGCTGTTTGGCCTCACTCACATTCTGTACCCGATTAGGCACGGTCATTCTACAGCCAGTATAACCTATTAGACTGGTATCCACATTGCCCTTCCTCCTTATATCTATTCTCCTACCCACAGCTGTATCCTTTCTTTCTTCATTTTCTTCCCTCTCAATGCTAAAATCCAGCGTGGAGATTACCTGGACATCTCCCCCAAATTCCTAGTTTAAAGCTCTCTTAATCAGTTGTGCCAGCCTCCATCCTAGAAGTCTATTTCCTTCCCTACTCAGATGAAGTCCATCCCGAGAGAACTGTCCTCTGTCCATGAATGCCTCCCAGTGGTCATACATCCCAAAGCCCTCCTTATAGCACCACTGCTTAAGCCGTCTGTTGATAGTCATAATATTGTCACACCTTTGTTGCCCTTCTCTAGGAACAAGCAGTATCCCACTAAAGATCACCTGAGCCTCGATTTCCTTAAGCGTCTTCCCCAGCCTGGCATAGTCTCCCGTAATACTTTCCAGTGAGAATCTAGCCATATCGTTTGTTCCCACATGAAGGATAATTAGGGGATTATCCTAAGATCTACATGAGATCCCTCAGATCTACATCCCATATCTTAGCACCTGGAAGACAGCACACCCTTCTATTCTCTGGATCAGCTCTGGTTACAGGCCTGTCTATTCTTCTCAGTAAAGAGTCCCCGATCACATAGACCTGCCTTTTCCTGGTGATGGTGCTATTCTCCAGTCTATCCCCTGTTCCCTCTGGCTGCAAGTTCTTTCCATTCCTATTCTCCCTTGTAATCCTCTTCAACCCATCCTGTATCCTCCTGGGGCTCATATTTGGTGTAGTCTCCATTGACTCTTCCCCTTTTCCTATAGGACTAGCCGCTTTTCTCTTCTTCCTTGCCCTTCCACCTTCAGTGACTACCTGCTGAGCCTCTTCATTTTCCAACTCTACAAACCTATTCTTGAGCTCTATTTCTCCTTCACTAGCCGTCTTTTCCTCTGCCTACTTCTTTTAGTCACATGCCTCCACTGACCACTTTCCTCGCCCAGCAGTCTCCCCTCAAAATTCCTCAGTCCTGCTTCCATCTGCAAGTCTGAGCTTTTCCCTTCAGATGCCTCATGTCTTTGCTCCATAATGTGCTCGAACCCCTTTCTAAACTCAACCAGACTTTCCACCTGCATCTCCATACCTCAGATCTTTTCCTCCATCAGCTCTATCAGACGGCATTTCATGCAGACAAAACTCTTACCAGGTATGCCCTCCAGGATCATGTACATACCACAGCTTCCACATCCACTCATCTTCATCGTGTTTTCCACTACATGGGTCACGCCCACTGCTGCCTCTGTATCTGTCATGGCCTTCCCACCTAAATCCTGTTAATCTGGGGAACACAAACCGCACCAAAACACCACCACCCGCAGCAAAAACAAACCCCAAACAAGCACCACAAGACAAACTCCCCTTTCCAACTCCCACTGAAACTCCCCTGTTTACGGCTCTGTTTGCTGGCTCCTAAGCCGCTACAGCTGTCTGTTTAACTTGCAGGTTAAACCACTAAGCCATCCCCTCTAGCTAAGTTGATGGTACCATAATTTACCTTCCTAAATGTTGTTGGTAAGCCATGGTATGTGCAGATACAAATATGCATGTTACTTGTTAACGGCTAAAAAAGATGTGCTAGGTTTTATAAAGAGAAAATGTTCAACATGTCTCAAATGTTCTACCCTGCTGCTGATGTCTCTTGATTGTTCTTTCAAACTAACAACTCAATTATGATCTGCAGTGGGCAGGCAACATCAGACCTGAATAAATAATTTGTAAGAAATAATATTACATATCTGGTTAATTTTTCTACTTTTTCTGTATGTGGACTATTTAAGGGACAGTTGTGGTTTTCTCAGATTTATTTGCTTGAAGTTATTAAGCAAAATATTTAGTTAACATTATTTACTTGATAGCTTGCCATTCATTACTCAAGATTCAAAATTTGAACTGTTCTTATTATTTGCAATCTAGTTATGACTGGTCATGCAAGTCACATGGTATGGCGTCTATTCATGGTTGTATGTCACATGGTACAGCAATGCATCATTGGATGAGCATAACTCATATAGTCAGGTCACTCATGTGAATGGTTTCCAGAAGTGAATGAAAAATTTGTTTTCTATGAGCATCTGTGCTTGTAAAAAACTCAACTGGACAAATGTGTATGGAAAAGAAAAACAAAACAGGAGTGCTTCACTGAGGCTACTTAAAATCAAACAAGTACACAGCCAATATTCATAACTTCGAATACAAAAATGGTACATGCATACAAATAGGATGAATATATTCAGTAGATCATAATCTTTACAGAGACATGTTACATGACATATGTAGCATAAAACCTATTCCAGTTATGTCATATTTACATTCAAAAGCATATTTCTATAAAGCATTATGGGGTGCACTGTCACACCCCTCTCCTCCAGCATTCTTACCTTTTTGAATTTCCTGGCATTCCTCAGATTGAACCACAGCCTTAAACATTCTCTCAATGAAACGCACTCTCCTAGATTTTATTTTCCTTTTCTAAGATACATTCCACTCTGGCCTGTTGTCTCAGTTATTTTATTTCCTTTACAATCCCAGAATATAATAATCTAAATGATCTAAACTGTGGTACAGTACAACACAGATTACTGCCTGGTCTGCCTTTCTGGAACTTGGAAACACAAATGAAAGCTGGGCAAATAGTTCTGGAAGGAATTCAGATCAGCTGTACTTGAGCCTGAGGAACTGAGTCCATTCAGATTTAGTGGAATAAGCCCAGGTTCTGGGTAGCAAGAGGAGAGACTGCCTCAGAACAGCCTATAGTCTAGGATCCTATATCTAAAGCTCAGGCAGTGCAAAGCATCTGGAGACCTTGTGCTCCAGGAGCTTAATCCTGCGCCCGCTGAAGTCAGTGGCACAATTCTCACTAACTTCAGAGGAGCAGGTTCAAGTCCCAGCAAAGCCAAACTGTGAAGCTCAGGGAAAACCCTGCACCTCCAGCAACAAATACCTCCCACTTCCTCCATGGGGTACCTCAAACCAATGTTCCCTGCCAACATTCCCTGCGTATTGTTTCCTCATCAGAGTTTTCAAGACTCACCCATCCAAAATAATACACCTTGTCCTCATTGCTGAAGCCGTGGCAGGGAAAGGAGGTAAAGCACTGAGAAGCAGCAAGAGAAGGGCAGATGAAGTAGTACCCAGAGGAAAGGCTGTGCTCCAATTGATTTGAGCACTGTGCTTCAGGCCTTCCTCAGATACGCCACATCAGTGATATGCTGATGTACTAAGCTTTGTGAGCTTGTCTTCATGGTTTACCCAGCCTACTCAGACCTGAGTGAAGACACTTCCCAGTAACTTAGCTGGAGGATGTTACCTTATGTAATTTATTGTCTATATATCATGTTCAAAAAGTTTGAACTGACTTTACAGGAAATGTGCTTTCTTTCGACAGCACAATCAAGATTGTCTTTATTTTCAGACTATCAAGGTTTTTTAAAAGGGATATTTGTATCAACAAAACTGAGTTTGTTTTCCTGGTAAACATTACTGTAAGAAAAAGATGACTGCATTGTGTGTGTGTTTCAGATACCCCTGTGATCCAGGAGCATTTACCATGTCCTTTGTCAGTAAGCATGTGTGACTTCTGTTAACATGTTGGGTTTAACTGTAACTCTAGGGACCTGCGTGTATGTGAAACACACACACATATCCAACCTACAAAAATAAAGAATGGCAGACTCATGTGACATTCTGCTAAATGGGAGTAAAGAGTGAGTCCAGCACATATGGGGTTTTTCTGACACTTCATGGGATGACCAATTATATCTGAAGCCATGATTCTGACCTGGACTGTCCATTGCTCTGGATCAAATACTGAGGAGCCATTCCAGAAAATCCCCTTTTGTTCCAGGGACTCCTTTGGAGACACCTTCCACTATCTTATCTTCTCAAAAGTAATAAGTTTTCCCATAAACTTGCCTGAAAAATCAGCCTGCTTTCCATCACAACATTGTTAATACATGCAGACAGAGAGAAATTCCCCAAACCCTTCATGAAAAACCGGAGCTAAACTAGTTAACTGGAAAACATTGACCTCTCTCCTGGTTCCAGCCAAGATTGGAAGCGCTCGCTGTCTGCAAGAAAAGCTGCTGTGACATTTCTGCATTAGCTGAAAGCAGGACTTATGGAGAGGTAGGCAACTGTGTCTAGTGATTAGTACAGGAAAGAGACAGGCAAAGCCACTTTGTGAGGTTTTGATTTTGGAAACCTCTTCTGCTGCATTTTAGTTCTTCAAAACCAAAACTCGGGCATGCTGGGATCTCAGTCCCATATTTCCCAAATATACAAAGCTTGGGATGATGCCGATAGATGGCTCTGGATTTGGCCAAGAGCTGGCTTCTATTAACCACTGGAACAATTGACCAAGGGTCATGATGGAGTCTCCATCACTAGCAATTTTAAAATCCAGATGGGTTGTTTTGCTAAAAGATCTGCTCTCTCTAGGAATCTTTTCAGGGAAGCTTGGTGGGCTGTGCTATACACAGAGTCAGACTAGATGATCATGGTGTCTCTTCTGGTCTTGGAATCTATGAGTTTATTCCTACTGGCTTGTTGTGCGAACTCAGGCAAGTCAGGCTCCCATTCTGTGCCTCCATTTCCTCATTTGTAAAAGGGGGACAATATGGCAAAAATCCACCATGCTTCATACCGTAGCCATTTGGAAATCTGAGGATAGATCTATCTATCTTCAGTCTTCATATAGCCCCCATTATCACAGTATCTGAGCACTTCATAGCCTTTAATGTATGTGTCCTCACAGCACCTCTGTGAGGTAGAGAGGTGCTATTATCTTTAGTTTACAGATGGGAACTGAGGCACGAAGACTTGCACAGGGTCATACAGAAAGTGCAGTGGCCTAAGGATGTGAACCCAGGCTTCTCAAGTCCTAGGTTAGTGCCCTACCCACTAGACAATTCTTCCCTTAGAGGTCAGGGTGATTTAGTGCAGGCCAGCTGCTAAGAGTGAGTATTAGCACAATAGGGCCTGTGACACAGAGTTGGATGTTTCTGCATCCATCCTTGGCAGTGCAGTGGTACACGTACACACATTATCTGTCTCATTACAGGACTTACCTATCTCACAGGTGTGTTATGAGAATTGTTTAATTTTCACTTGTGCTTTGAGATTCTCCAATGAAAGGTGCTCTCTGCGTGCAAAGAATGTGCTGCCATGAGATTCCCTGCTCAATACCTAGACCAAAGAGGTAGATTTTTGGAGGCACCCCACAGAATTGCCTTTAATCAGACTGTATCTCCAAGGCTTCTCAGGTTCACCCATCACTAACTCAGCTGAACACATGTATGTCATTGTAGAGAGGAGTTTTCCAGTGGCAGATTGATAACTTCCAGTGGGCTTTGAGCTGCACTCTGAGTTCCAGCTGTGTGATTCCTTATATCGCAATCCCTGGATATTAAAACCAAAGGCTTGATTTACCCACATGGTGCTAACTTGTTCATGTGCAGCAAACTGCAGAGAGCTGTCAGCAGTTGAAAGGTCATCCCGGGCAGGCTGTGCTGTGTAAATGTGTTGCCCTGCCTGCAGCTGTTGAGCGATCAGGTTTCAAAATCACCTGCTCTGGCTGAGAATACAGGAACTTGCCTGTCAGACACAGCCCAGTAATTACTCCATACTCATCTGCACCTTCCCTGTCTGCATCCTAATTGAGGTTTAACAGCCTTTGTCCTGGGTGTTTGTAAAACAGGCTTCTCACATCTGAGCATGAAGCCAATTAACATAACATCTGGGATAACTAATATTAGTGAGTCCTTTACACTGTGCACACTTTCCTGGCTGCTCATGCACACACAGTATACCTCACTTGTAAAGGCCTGATCCTGCAGTTAATTCCAGAGACAGAATGCCCATTGATTTCAGAAGGAGTTCCAGGAGTAGGCCCAATAAACACACAGCTGTACGTTTAATTAAAAGAATCTACACATGCTCCATACATAATGTTAAAATGCGTCTAGTATCGTCAAATCAAAAATCAGTCATAAGTGCGAGACTATGTTCATGCCAAAGGTAAAGTTTCAATCTTTGGCTGTTTTTACTATATTCCTCTTCAAAGAAATGTGATTAGAATATTTTGACAATGAGCAGTAAAAATTTTTGTTGGTGTTTATCCACACTCTCCTATAATTCAAAAACATTAGAACAGTATCTGCTCAAAATTTTAAAAACAGTTCATCTTTTGGCAGAGACCAAGCATGGAAAACCTTAGCCACAAAGTAAATTTTTTGGAAAGTGTATCTTTTGTTCACTCAGGGTCACAGTCCAAACCATAGAAGTATCTACTAGCATGACCTCTAGAATAACAACCACTCTACAGATTTTTGCACTTAAGGATCATGTGTTGTGCTGTAAATTTCTGTGCAGATTTGGTGAAGAGGTGGCCCTGAACCAAAATTCCAGATCTGAATGTTCCCAACAGCTGTGCAGGATTTGGGTCTAGATGCAGCTTTACAGCATTTCCCCTCTCTCTATAATTGTCCAAACCCAAATCCTAGATCTGGAGGTCCTTAAATCTGCTCTAAATTTGCATTTGGAGGACTGTCATTCTGTTCTGTGTTTCATTTTTCTCTTGCTGTTTACAATCTGAAGAGATATCTAATTATACTAAGTGGGTATTATGTGAGACTACGTGAAGCAAGACTCATTTTCCTACATAGAATGATTCCTCTATGTGTTTGCTCCAGCCACCACTGCCCTTAATGCTCTTTTTCAATTACAATGTGGCTATTATACAACTGTTGGCTATCGTTTAAAAAAGCATAGATATAAGCTCCAAAAACTAGGTCATTATTGCTGTTAACAGTGGCCTATTAAGCAATAGCTATGTCAACCTCTGCTTCCCCTCAAGCCTTTTTCCAAAAAAAGTCTTTGGCATTTAATAACAACTGATTTTTATTATTTTTTTTAATTATAATTTTGGCCTGTTTTGCAGATTCAGGATACTGAATGTCAAAGAAAAACATGGGAGGTTCATAATAACTTTACTCTTTCTGGTGGTTCATAAATTGTGAATTTGGAAGTCAGTTCCGTTTAATAAGGTGCAGATTCTGATCTCAGTCACTGAAGTTACTCTGGATTTACACTGGAGTAACTGAGGTCTGGGTCTGGCCCTATGCAATGAAAGCATAGACCGTTTATGTGTCAGAAATGCTAGTCATGAGCTACAGGCATTTTCTGATCAGTCTTTATTTACACTTGGACCCCAAGTACAAACCATATATGCCACGTGTGGTAAATGCTAGAAAAGTATATTTCTCTTAGAAATCAACATGTAAAACCATAAAAATAACCAACCCTATTAATGTATGGACTGTATTTGCCAGTGTTATCTTTGAAGACCTACCAGTCAGAAATAAGGCTTTGGCCCTTCTCCCAGAAACCAAGCAGTAAGCAGAGATCTGACATTCAACCAGCACTCCACTTTAGAAACAGTAAATTGAGTCGGGCATGGAAGATTCTGATTACTGGCTGCCTCAATGTCATTTTTGACAGTTGTCTCTCAGAGGATGGATCTAGACTGTTCTCAGTGGTAGCAGATGACAGAACGAGGAGTAATGGTCTCAAGTTGCAGTGGGGAAGGTTTAGGTTGGATGTTAGGAAAAACTTTTTCACTAGGAGGGTGGTGAAGCACTGGAATGGGTTACCTCGGGAGGTGTTAGAATCTCCTTCCTTAGAGGTTTTTAAGGCCTGGCTTGACAAAGCCCTGACTGGGATGATTTAGTTGGGGATTGGTCCTGTTTTGAACAGGGGCTTGGACTACATGACTTCCTGAGGTCCCTTCCAACCCTGATACTCTATGATTCTATGATTTGCCATAACATTGTTCCAAGTACAGTACTTCTACATGGGTCTTCTTAGGGAAAAAGCTCTCTGGCCATATGAACCAAGCTGTTTCTACTGGAGAAAATTTGATGCATGGTTTTTCATAAATGCTACTGAAATCTCTCCATCATTTAAAACAATAGCATATTCTTATATTGCTTTCAATTGTATTCAAAAGGCTTCAATAACATAACTCAGGCTGGCAAACCTGTATAAAAAGCCCCACCCATCTTGAATCTACACCCAAGTCTTCCTATCTCCCCGTTCCCCATATTTTTAGAGGTTCAAAAAAGTTCAGATATCCTGTAGCCCCTCTTTTCAAACCACACAGCAGAACTCCTGCATTAACTGCTTGAAACCACCTTGAAGTCTCAGCAGATCTGGTAATTAACTTCAAATTTTCACATTTCACCTCTGACTCAGATAAACTCCAGAGTGTATCCAAAGTTGGAAAGAGAAGGAGAGAAACAAAACACCAAAAGAGACTTGTTCACATGATTCGTTCTGTAAAGTTTCAATTTATTTTTTTTTAATTTAAGAGGGCAAGAAAGGCAGCCTATCTAGTTTAATTTCCATTTCCCTACGCTTGTATGCATTTGCAAACATATTCACCCTGCTTCTTGGAATGAGACCTTGTAATTAATGACTCCTATCATCAGTGTGGAATGAAATTTTTCAACCAGGCTAATAGAAACTTAGAAAGACATTTACCACTAGGTCTAGGGATGCTATCAACCCTATTGATAAATAATCCCTAAATATATTTTCTTGATTACTAGAGACTATTGACTATTGTCAGAGATAGGTCTGAGCCAAACACTCGGGGCAGTGTGGGGACATCTGGAGGTAGATTAGGATCCAAATGTCACTACTAGCTCTTTTTAATAAACTACAAAAACAAACCCTCAATCTAAAAGCCCATTAACCTTGGGGTATGTTTGGATCTGGATGTAGATTTAGATCCAGCTATTATAACATGTGCCAGTCTCTGGTTATTGTATTTTGCCAACCTCACTTTCCTTGGTCCTGGTGAGCACTCTATCACTGGGACCTATGAAATTCTGGCTCAGTTGACGTCAATGACAAAACTCCCACTGATTTCAACGAGGCAGGATTTCACCCCTAATCTTTCAGTCCTCACATGCACTTAACTGGGGACCTCAGTTATCAGTGCACCCAGAAGCACCAACTCTAAATGAGGATGAAATCACAGTTGCACGCAGCTTACACTGTCTGATGCCACGCCACCAATCTAAGTATCACCTGCCCCAAGAGACTGACATAAAAATGATGGCCCCACCCTCCAGGCTCCCCATGCCAAGAGTAGTTTGAATCCTTAACGGTATAAAATCCCAAAGCTATTCCTGTTACATAGTAATTACATTAATCATGATATGGCAATACAATCTAGGTAATCGCTAATTTGACAGGCCTTCTGTTGTTCTTTAGAATACATTGGTGTTGACACTTACTTACACAGAGGGGTTGCCCTGCTTGTGCTTGTAATTATTTGTTTATTAAATGGCAGCAGTTACTTGTGCTGTAAAAATCATAAAGCTGTGCTCCCATTTACAAATCTGCATAGTCCAAACTTCTATCGAGTTCAATGAAACTCCCTGCCCAAAGAATACAGAACTGAGCCCTAGATTCCCTACACACAGTAGTCCAGAAATAGGTTATAGATACAGACATACTGCAGATATGTGCATGAAACCTACAGGCTGGTTGTCAAGACTGCACTGAACATTCTGTCTGACCTGACTGAACCAAATCTCAATAAACCAAAAAAATCACTGTTCAGTGATTTTCTAGATTCACAGTTTACTGAAGAAGAGATCAGTGAGTTCCTGCTACCGTTCCAGGTGCAGGGACAGGGCGACTGATGTCATAATTCCTGTGAGACAGCAGAGTAAGACACATTGCCTCCTGACCCATACCCTGGCCTTCATTACTGCCCTAAAACAAGGCTTGGACCACTTAGGATTGGCCTGTGGCACTGATGTTCTTCCATACCTCAGCATTCGCTATTCCGTAACTTTCTCTAACCGTCACAGGCCTCCCACCAAGTCCCCCAGCACTTTTTAAGCTGTTTCCTTGGTTTGTGTGTGTGTTGTGGCAGACTTGGTAAACCACAACATTTAGCAGCCTGCAATGGGGACTTCTTATCATTACTGTGGACTGAAGAAGTTCTAGCATAAATACAGGTCTGGCTAGGTTACCAGTGAAAAGCATCACAGCCTTTACAGGCCTTTTTCATAATCGAGAACTCAGCTTTTCTTTTCTTTGTTTCCTTTTTGTTTTTTAATTAATAGCTCTTAATAAGAAACTAGGCAGAGCAAAATGTCCACTAAGGCATAATTTCTTGCTCTTAGAATAGCGACATTCCACAGGGACTTAGAAAAGGATTTAGCTGAGTCGTGTACAGTAACTCTGAACACCTTCCAAACACTTGGTGCAACTTGTTCATTACTTGATTAATAAAGATCATGTGCCCTGTTTTAAGCATCAAAACTACAGTCCATTAATCTTGAGAGAAATTTTACTTCCAGTTCAGATCTCAGCTTGAAGGGGGGAGAAAATGGCCATAGAGTTTTCCATTTTCAGGAGAATGGCATGCTCCTCTGGGAGACAGTAAATTGAAATTAAGGCTGTTTCAGTTGGCCTACAGGATATGCCTGCAAATGTAGACATATTGAAATGGTGAAAAAGTCTGTTTGTGCCCATTCATATAAAGTGAATGGGTTGTAATGTTCTCCAGCCCTTGGGAACGGTGGCTACACTGAGGAAAGAAGGCTGGAAGAATGAGATGGATTTGACATAAGTATATTTAAGTGTGCTGAAGGCTCTCTCTCCTCCCTGCGGTTTAATGGTATATTCCACTGGGATCTACAAGGAAGAAACAGAGTGAATCCCTACAGCTTTTCTTTTCAAGGATAACAAATCTTAAAACAGGTGTGAGCACAGACAGATCTTCTTACTTGTGTTTAAGTTCTTTTCAGCCAGGCGGCTCTCTGTGTGTATTATTATCATTCCACAAAGTAAGTGCTGGGGAGAGGGGTGGAGAATAAAGGCTGGAAAAAAATAAATGACTGCAAATGAATAATATG
Organism: Lepidochelys kempii; assembly: GCF_965140285.1. Lineage (NCBI taxonomy): Eukaryota > Metazoa > Chordata > Testudines > Cheloniidae > Lepidochelys > Lepidochelys kempii. Next base: position 162,039,608 of record NC_136382.1, read on the forward strand.
AACTAAGTATGCTGGTCATGCTCGATGAAATTTATTATACTGTGGTTGCTCAGAAGACATATGAGCCAGAGTAAAATGAACACAAATACGAGGATTCACTGCAGGAAAAATGTCTTGTTGGCAAAGTATGAAATCTGTGAATAGCATGACAAGAGACCAGATTGTTGAACAGCTTCCATTACTGTGAAGGAAAGGTTAATTTTCTTTTAGTAGAATACCAAATCCAGGGAGCTCCTCCTCATTCTCTTCTGGCCTTATTTTTGTCCCTGTTCATTTAAGTGATGGCCCTCTTTCAAAACTCTTGTACTGTTGTACTGCCACCTAGTGGCAAGGGTGCACAAGAGGCAGTTAAATAAAGATGGCTACCTACATTTTCAAAAGTGACCAGTGATTTTTTTTGAGTGCCTCAGTTTAGGGTGTCCAAGGTGTAGGACACATTTAAAGTCCTGATTTTTCAGAGGGCAGTTGCTCAGCACTTTCTGAAAATCATGCCTCTTTAAGGGATATCAAGTTGAATATCCCAAAATTAATCACTAATCAGAAGGAGGGGAAAGGTGTGTGGAGCCAAGGCTCTGTCCATTCCATATTCACCCCCCACCCACCTTCTCCTGGGAAGACTTTAAGTGGGTAAGGAAGTCCAAGTAGCCCCTGTAGGGAGATAAGTGAGGTTCTTTCTCCTTTGTACTCCCCCTTGGGATTGCACAGCTCCTAGGCTTTAAGGTATATGAAGTTACTATTATGATTTGGAACCTAAGCTCAGAATCTCTGATACAAATTTTTACTGTAAAATTACAGCACAGGTTTTCATAACCTCAGTGGTAATGAAATAATCATTGAGCAATTAATGAAATAATCAAAAAGCAATTAGCTCAGCTGCCACAGTTCACAATATGGCTCTTATCAAACAGAAAATAAAATGCATTTCCTTATTCTCACTCTTAAGTATTTACTAAGGTTGGAACTAAAACCAAAATTCCAGAGCCAGACCCCACCACCATCACCACCAACACTGCGGTTTTTGAGATCTAGCACTAAATCTTGTAGCTTGTGCCCATATATTTCCACCCCTCTTTAAAAGTATCGTCTTCTGGCAACTTTGCAGAGGTTCCTCCTTTGTTTGTAAATTTCAGACTGTAATGGCTTCATCAGGAGTTTTGCATTTCAGCTATAATAAAAGAGGAGATAGAAATCAAAGACAACTGTTCCAAGGGAGTGGAGTCCACAGTGCATAATTACCTGTCCCTCAGCCAAGGGCAGATGCTTGAACTGTTTCAGTTCTTTTATTACTGTCTTGAACACAGCCAATGAAATGTTGATACCAGAGATTCCCTCTATTGGTTTCTCCTTGCTTTTGCCTTTTGTTCATCTGTTGCACATGCAACAAGAGTGCAGCAATCTTTCCCTGAAGATACCCCAGCAGCAGCGCTCTTCAATAAAGGGATTTTTCATTCCTTGAAAGTTAACACTATGTTAATCCCATGGTAGATTTTCATCGTTTTGCCATGAGCTACCTAAGAGATTTTTGGCTATGAATTACAAAGGCAGAATAAGAGAGACCACCATCATTCTTACCTTGAGCCAGATCTGAGTGCAACAGCAGGAAATGTGTGTTACAGAAGCTAAAAACATCATTTATCAGATGAGATGCTACCTTATATGAGTAATAACTGCTTAATTAGGGGGTCTCAGTCCAGTTGTTTACACAAAAATAAAACAGGCTGCTCACTTAAAATTCATTGCTGTCGACACAAATGGGAAGGTTATTTTGCTTCCAGGGCTCTAATGGAGATTTTCTTAGCCCATCTAGAAGTGGACCTCGGTTTCATTCTCTGGCTTGTTTCAACAGTTGTCTCCATTACATGCTATAATTCCTTCATGTAGTTTTTTCAACCTGGCATAAAAGCAATAGGTAATTCAAATATCTATATTGTCCCTGCACCCTCTAATGGTATTACAATGACAATTTTATTACTCTCATAAAATTTTTGCAGCTTCCCTGTGGCACATTGTAACTTCACCAATGGTTGTAAAAGGTCTTAAATTATATTTGTATAAAATTGAGATGAATGGGTTTTCATATTAATGCATTTCTCATTGGGTAATAGGGATTTTTTTTTCCTTTCCTTTTGCCAAGTGCAGAGAAAAAGCAAGTCAGTTCAACTATTTGTCAACTCCCATTAGAAACATTTAATACTAATAAAATTTATGGATTTAGTTTCCAAAGGATACTGCCAGAGAAGTTTATGATTACTAACTCAGTATTTAAATACAACCAATGTTCACCTTTTAAATTTCTTTAAAGTATAACTCTTTAGGCTGGATCAGTGTTGGAGGAGCCTTTGTTTAATGCAAGCTTGTGAAATAGAAGAGAATTTGTTACCCACAAAGACGCAACAACATGTGAAATGTTCCATGCAAGTTTCTTTACAAAGGCATACTATGTATGTTCATGGAGTTTATTCTGCTAAATTAAACTAGAAATAGTAAACGTGATTATATATTTAATTATCCTCTTGTATGTCTCAAATAAGTTAGGATAAGTGGGGCTTTGTAATTTGTTTGTGGTTGTTTTTCAAACAATGCTGCCTTCACAGTTTTCTGATGGTTTTTAAAATATCATTTGCTGTAAAGGCGTGAAGCAGTTAACAGAGAAATGTTGTATTTTTTGTGAACGTTGTTACCAGTGTGAAGTTCTCAGCTGGTTTGATCAGTTATCTGCATAACAAGTCTGAGCAGACTGGGCATGCAGTGAGATCCTATGAACTGAAGTGGAAAGATAGTTTGAGTTGGCTGGAGACCACACAGCTGTGATTTAATAAAAAAAAAGGGGAGCTTCAAAGGAAGGGTAAATTCTGCTCTTAACATCCACAATACTAAGAAATATTGGCGCGGGGGTGGGGGGAGAAGGTCCTTATTTATATTACACTTAAATGCAGCGTAGTTTCAAAAGGGGAACCGCTTGAGCTGGGACTTCACTGAAGAAGCAAATATAACATTGGGATTATTTACATGTTTTACTTCTACTAGTCCTCTAAGTTTCTGGATTCTCTAATTTCTGGATAATCCACCTGCAAGACACAAATGAATTTATCATTCAAAATAGAGTAAATGAATATAGGGTTGAGTACATGAACTTTGACAAAAAAATCTTAGCCAAGATGAGCCTGGGGTTTACTGACAAATCTATGAACTGTGGAAGTTTTTGGTTATTTTTAAGAAAGAGAGGCTGTTGAAGACTTTTGCATTTTCTTTGTTGACAATAACATTTACTCAGCTGGCTGAAGCTTTCGATTGTTGGTTTTGATTTGATTATTTTTCTTTTGAATAATAATTCCAGATTATCCGGCTAATGTGCTTCTTTCTCTCTCTCTTTCTCTTTTTTTTTTTTTTTTTTTTGGTCTTGCATATAAGGAATACAATAATTGATGCTATAGATCCCTTGAGGTTTATGTAATGCCTGGGAGACAAAAATCAACATTGCATTTGAGATAATATTGCTTGAGTGAAAAACAAAAGGCTGAAGTCATGTGTCTGGCATGAATGTGCTTGAATTAATAGATTCCAATGTATTATTAACAAACAGTAACTCATAAATATGATAGTTTTTCACTTTACAGCAGTGTCCAAGTAGACCCAAACAGTAAACCATCATCTTTTATTGAGCTAATGACCCTAAATGATACATATCTCCCAAAGAGAGGAGTGTATGTGTGTTGTGAAGAGATATGGAGAGTGGGTGGCAGAAAACAAGCTGTGAACACAAGCAGACTTTTAAGCAGAATTCTTGTACATAATATATAGAACAGAAGATCGTCCATCATAGTTATTGAAATTGTGACCAACAAGCCATAAAGCTGACAAGAAAGAGTAGGAAATATGACTAGTTAGGTGGGGGTAGACTAAAGAGGGAATTATAAAAGGAAAATTTCATGACGAATTAGTTTGTATTTTTTGTTTTCATTTCTGACACATGGAAGGAAATGCTATATGTTTTCTTAAGGAAGTGCAAATTTCTCCACTTCATCCATTTTAAATCTTAACCCTTAGGCCTTTTGTACTGAAGCATAAAGTTTGGAAACCTTAAATGGTCATAATGTTTCCCTGTAGAATTTGGCCTCAGAAACCTACTCACAGTTCAGTAGGGCTAAAAAGGAAAATCATTTTGCAGCACTTTGGCAGCATCCATTTAAAAGGGAATTCATATGGAGCATCAATTTATTCTCATGGTTTCTTTACCATATTTGATGAAATATAAGATGCAATTGGAACAAGCGGCTCAAGAAAAAAGGTCATAAACTTTGAAATGGTGTTGTAAAACACAGTGTGTTAACGTGAAATAAGTTACAGACTTAAAAGAATTTACAATGGGTTGCTCATATAATAATAATACAATAGGCTTGCAAGGTGCAGATGTTTGCTGGCAAATCTGGTATTTTAATACACATTCCCCTTCGGTGAAGCTGCAAAAGATTTGGATCTGGATATTAATAACTCAGTGACACTGGAAAGCAGAGTTGAAGGAAAACTGGTAAAAGGGGGAAATCAATCAAAAATAGAAAGCTTGGCAACATGCATTTAAATGACACTCCAGTTTTTCATGCATGGAAAAAGCGTTAAGTTTGCAAGTTAGTCAAACAATTAACATCCTTGTTTTTCCTCACCTCATTCAAGGGGTCCAGTCCTGTGACTCAAATGGGTATTCCCATTGACATTCCCACAACTCTGCCTAAGTACAGGTTGAAGGATTGGTCTGAATAAAATAGAAAAATGATAATCACCGGTAGAGAACAGATACATACTTTATGGGTCCACCCAAACCTTACTCGAGTGAGGTATCCTTACTCACGTGAGTAATGTCTGCAGCCCACCAGCTGATTAAGCCTGCTGTAAATTACGATTGCCCCTGGGGCTGCTCTAATTTATGCCCAGAGTCACATCTGCCTCCAGCCAACCCAGAAATGAGGCAGTGGCAAAGTCTTTCACTGTTATCTTTGGCCCTGTCTGTGAGGTGCAGCTCAGAATCTGTCCCTTCATGCAACTTTCGGAAAGGTCAGGACTTCCTCTTTGCTTAGCAAAAGAAATTAGTTTTCCTTTTGGTAGAAAAGTTCCTTTATGCTGACAATAGCAACATGCACTAACAGTCTATGTAGCAAGCCTGCCCGGTCTCTGTCAGGTCCTCATTGACAACTAGTTGGAGCCAGAGGTTGGCACCTATGTTACGTATCTAATATATAAAGCACAAACAAAGCATCATCTGTGTGATTGTATCTATATTGTTCTTATTATGAATCTACAGCACAATAGCACATAAAACCCCTCCCTGCGATTGGGGGCAGCGTACAAACATACAGACAAACGGTGCCCAAACAGCTTATAATCGAAATTGACCAAACAGACAACGGTGGGAAGAAAGGAAGGATTATTGTCCCTTCTGTATCAATGGGGGCACTGCGGTGCAGAACAATTGTGACTTGCCCAAGATCCCAAAGGGAGTCTTTGACAGAGTCAGAAACTGAACCCAGACCTATTGAGTCCCAGTTTAGTTCCTTAGGCACAAGTTGATCCTTCAGCGATGGATGGAGAGAAATTACTATTTGTCTAACCAAAAGCAATGCATAAGAACCAAAAATACTATTTTGGAAGGGTTAGGGGGAAGCTTTTTAATAAATCCCAAGGTATTGTTGGGCATATCACATTGTGTTTCATTGACAATGGCAAAGACATCGCTCTTAGGGCTCTCTGCGCTGTGAAAGACTGGGATCGCAGGAGAGCTAGCCATGCAAGGGGATCTCTGAAACTCCTGAACGTATTTGTGCCAGCTTCACCTAACGGGCCAGAAAGGTCATGGCACACACACTTGTGGAGGTCCATTAGCTCAGAACACTTGCAACCCTGGATAGTTGTAGATGCTGCTGGTAGGCTGAAATAACAGCTGAGAAAGGCCCCGGGGGCTGCTCACCGCTTTTGTGTGTGTGGATACCATTTCCTCCATCCCTTCTTAGTTCCCTACACAAAGACAATTTGTTTCACCCTTTGCTTTGTGTGGGGACAGGTGAGTTTCACCTATTCTGGGTGCCGGAACGTCTCAGCTTTGTTCTGTAGTTCTCTCTCACAATGCACTTACAAGATTTTACGCTTATTCCATAAGTAGTTGCTCCTAATAAGGAAGCAAATGCAGCATTCTGCAGTCTTTGCTATGGTAATCAGGAGCAGAATCCACAGGTTCTTCCAGAAATGGTTCTGTTGATATCATAAACCTGAATGAGGCATCATGAAATGTTTACAAACAAAGGAACTGAGGCCAAAGCTGAATTGGAGCCTCACTGTTCAACTAGATGCTGTGAATTAATGAGTTCTTTATAATGTAAGGGGAGGGGAGAACCTGCCAACAGGTATTAGGCCTGGACTGACAAATCTGATATGAGCAGAAAGGCAGCAGAACATTATGTGACACAGGAGGTGAGATGCTAAGGAAACACTGTGACGGGTGGTAAGCCACAAATGTGACCTTGTTTCCTATGCATCTGCAAGTGTGCAAAGTCCTTATCTTTCTTTATCTCTTTTAGTTCTTTTAAAACATGAGTGTTAGCCCTGTTGTTATCCTGGGCAATTATAGGAATATAGGAATGGCCATACTGAACCAAACCCAGTGATCCATTTAGCCCAGTAGCCTATCTTCCTAGAGTAGCTGATGCCAGATGCTTCGCAGGGAATGAATAGAACAGGGCAAATTTTTGACTGATCCCTCTCCTGTTGTCCAGTCCCAGCTTCTGATAGTCAGAGGTTTAGGGTCATCCAGAGCATGTGGTTGCGTTCCTCACAATCTTGGTAATAGCCATTAATGGACCTATTTTCCATTAACTTAACTAATTCTTTTTCAACCCACTTATACACAAGCAAAAATCAATGCTCAGAGTCACTGGCAACCCTATAATAACCAATGAGCGTACATTGCCGGCACTCATGAGCAACTTCCATAGTGACTAGCCAGGCGTGTGTAGCCCAGTCTTCATGAGCAATGAGAATTCATTGATAGGTATCAGAGTGGCTTTCCCCAGAGCCTGGATTACAGAATGAGTCACACACCTGGGTTGAATCAGGCAATTCAAGGTAAAAAGACCAGGAAGATGCAGTGAAGGGGGAAGCTCCAGGAGACTATAGTTAAGTCTGTAGAGAGCAAGGAGGTTCATGCAGGGCCCTGGGTCAGCAGGGGAAAAGCTAAAGAGGCAGGAGAGAGTGGGAGGAAGCTCTCCACGCAGGGAGGCTTGGGTGATACCTATCCAAGCAGGGATGAGACTGGAAAGGCCAGCTGGAATGAAGACACTGTGACTTTGTGTTATTTTGGGTTAAACAGGAGAGAGACACTGACCTGCTTGGGGCCAGAGGGCCAGTATGTATTGGAGGACTAAATAAATGGGTATCTTTGGAGGGATTGTCTGAACCACCTTTGAAGTGTGAGTTCAAAGGGCCCTGAAAAGGGGGAAACAGAGGCACAGTGCTGCAGACTGACCTGTGGCCATGAAAGAGTGCGTGGGAAGCAGCCACGTGATATTACAATGGGAAATCATTGCAAGTGTGTATGAGAAAGAGAAAATAGCATGGGAACTGATTTTAACCCTAAGCGTCTAAAGGGTGATTTTTTTTAAATTATAAAAGTGATTAATGTTTTTCTATAACTGGTAACAATGATAGTGTTTTTAAATAATGTCCGATTTCATCGTATAATAGTTGGGATTTTAAAAGTTCTGACTAGTCAAATGTGGAGGGGAAAATCTCTCTTAAAACCCTTGAGGCCCAGAGCCTCAGCTGGTGTAAAGCTGCATAGGTCCACTGACAGCAAGGAAGCTATGCCAACTTACACCAGCTGAGGATCTGGCCTTAGTTCCTGCATTCGTACAGACCATCCCTTTTGCCTTGAAAACATCTTGCCAAGGAGAACTAAAACAAGTTGCTAGGAGATCTTTAACTTGTTTGCATCCTGCTACTAGGCACATTAGTTTAAGAATAGTGTTGATTTACCATTGGCAAGATTTTCAGTAGGAGTTGCACACAATGTGATTGACAGCATCCTTTTCCCAGGGATGTTGGATTAGAACAGAAAGGTAATATTTATGTAGCAGCTTCCTGAGAAACATGGGCTTGTCCTAGCCTTTGTGTATGATAAGCTGTCAGATAGGAGTGTGCGAGGCAAAGCAGTCACCATTCAGTATCCACCAAAGTGAAGTTGCTTGTGTTTTTAAGGGTTGTCTTCTGTATGTCCCATTCAGCATGTGCCTGGAAATATCATTCATCTGACTGGGACTTCTCCATGAGTGGAGGAGGGAGAATATATTCTTCATTGGTGCCAAAACTTTACTCAGCCAAAGGCCTCATTCATACTATGTGCATAAAATGGAGTGTATTGCAGTACAAAGACAGGGTGAGCCAACTGTGGCTTTCAGCTATCATGCAACCCCCGCATGTGACCTGTTCTTTAAAGTGGAAGTGCAACTCATGGTGATTACAGCATCAAACTCTCCATTGTACTCTCACTAGCTTAATGCATTGCATGTTGTGAGCTATAGCAGTGGTTCTCAACCTTTCCAGATGACTGTACCCCTTTCAGGAGTCTGATTTGTCTTGCATACCCCAAGTTTCACCTCACTTAAAAGCTACTTGCTTACAAAATCCGACATAAAAATACAAAAGTGTTTACCATATTAGTCTAAAATAAATCGCGACCCACAGGTTGAGAAATACTGCTATAGTATATACAACAGTATAAACATGTCATCGTCTGTATGAAATTTTAGTTTGTACTGACTTCGCTAGTGCTTTTTATATAGCCTGTTGTAAAACTAAGCAAATATCTAGATGAGTTGACGTACCCCCTGGAAGACCGCTGTGTACTCCCAGGGGTACGCATACCCCTGGCTGAGAACCTCTGAGATATAGTTTTTGTTGGCCTCACCTCCATATAAGGGTAGAGCTGGCCAAGATTTCCCCTTTGCTTTATTGAATGTGAGAATGTTTCCACCAAATTGTAACTGGTCATAAAAAGGGAGGGAGGGAGGAGTGAAAACTTTCACAATTATTCTTACCCGTTTCCTTAGTCAAAATTTGAAAAATGTCACCCAGCTCTACCTTTGAATTGAGTTAAATGTCAATAGAGGCAAGACAGAGAGAGGAAAGGAAGGATTATCATCCCTCTTTTACAGCTGAAGAACTGATGGGCACAGACTGAGTGACTTGCTCAAGCTCAGACAGGGAGCTGGATTTTGACCCCAGGTCTCCTGAGTCCCCAGGGTAGGTCTTGGGCACAAGACGTCCCTTCTGTGATGGATGAAGAGAAAGTACTACTTGCTAGCTGAGTTCACCAGCAATAGCAACATACGGTTCATCAACTTTGTCCTGATTCTTAAATTAAGATACAGAGGACTGCAGAAGAATATCTGTAGATTGCACTTTACCCTCTGAGCCATACTTGGGTGCCCTCATGTACTGCATCCTTCACAACAGTCTCAGAAAGGGTAAACATTAATTTATATCATGAAAGGTCTTCTAAGAATGTTTTATGTTTAAAAGCACTGAATGGGAACCAAAAATAATCTTCTAGGTGGGAAAGGAAATGCTGAAACGTTCTATAGTTAAACTCTGGAGAAAAGCACTTCATGATATTTTTGACTTCATTGTTTTGTCTTTTAATAAAGCAACTGCTTAGAAATTATTATTTCTAGAGCGAACCCAAATGTGAATCTGATACCAGAAGCAAACATTGTACAAAGCCTATTGAAGGGATGGGAAAAGGGAAATCAATCATGTCAGTCTTGATAAGGAATAATCTCAGTTTAGTACTACATTTCAAAAGGTTGTTGCTTGTTTCTTAGTTTGTTTTCCTGAGGTGTGTTTATGAGTAGGAATTTGGGGCGGGGGGGCAAGTTATCATGGAACCACAGGTCTGGTGCTCTCCCATGGCTCTGTAATGGTCCCTGGGAAGACCCCCTTTAGAGTGATAATCCTCCTTTGGATCACACACTCTCTCTGGGGTAAGCCCTTTGACACCACTGCCTCCTGGGACTGCACCTCTGAGCCTTCAACAAGCCCGCCTCACTCCATGAGTTCCCCTCAGTGAGTCCACTCCGGGAGGCTTCCACACCCCTGACCTCTTTAGACTGGAGTGGCTCTTGGCCAGCATTGTAAAACAGAAGGGTTTATTGGAAGTCTGAAACACAGCATAGAAAGTTCTTGGATAGCCTCGAGAATGGAAAGTTACAATACAGTCCAACTGGGTCTGTCCTGAGTCTGAGTGGGCCCAGACCCCTCTTTGTCCCCAGTCCAGGAGCGTTCCTCCATCCAGCCGACCACACTATATCACCTCCCCAAAAACCCCTCCTCCATCCTTTGTCTTCTTTCCTGGGCAAACAGATCACTTGGTGGCTCTCTTCAGCCCTTTGTTCTCCCACTGGCCAAAATTGGCTGGCTTCCAAGTTGGGGTGGACCTTCAGGTCATCAGTTGCTAAGTTACAAAGCGTCCAGGCTGCTAGGTGGGGTCACACCTGGTCCTCTGCAACAATAAACACCCTTTCCCATCACCTAGTTAAACATACAACTCAAAAGGGGAAATTGAGGCACACACAGTAGTCATACAAAACATTAAAAAAAATTCCCCACTTCGTCACACAGGTCTACACTACAAATATACAGAAGTACAGCTGCACTGATGCAGCTGTGTCACTGAAGTGCTTCTGGTGAAGACGCTCTAAGCCAATGGGAGAGAGCTCTCCTGTTAGCTTAATAACTCCACTTCCATGAGAGGCAGTAGCAGCTCTCCTGCTGACATAGTGCTGTCTACACCGGCGCTTTGGTTGGTATAACTACGTCACTCCAAGGTGTGAATTATTCACACACCTGAGCAACATAGTTATATCAAAGTAATTTTGTAATGTATACCAGGACTTAGTTACAGTTTTCATCCTGGTTCCTGGGAGTAAGAGAAGTAATGGGGAAAATGACCCATAAATAGCTTTGCATAAATACCTGAAAGTAGAACCACCTGCTGGAGCCACGTGGAGGGCTGTGTGGGACAAGCTCAACCCTAACCCTAAAGCTAATCCCAGCCCTAACCCTCTGTGCTACTGAGTGTTCTTTTGCCAGTGGGTGAAGCAGCAGTGCTTGTGAATTTCCATGGGCTTTGGAATTCAGGGGAAGCTAAAAGTGGTGAGAATAGGACAAAAGGATGTACGTCAAACATAATACACCAAAATAAATCTATGTGGTGGATCAGCCTTAAGTCCAGGGACTTCTTTAGTGAAGTGGAGTGAGATGAGTCAGGCACAGCATGAGAGTCTACTGTATACGCAGAGTGTATGAGTTCTACATACCTCTCTCTATATAGCTGATTCAAGAAAATGTGCATTCCAGTCAACAGAGACCTATTTTTCCCTTGCACAGTTCAGTCCTGAGGTCATCTACACCATGAGAATGCCAGCACAATATTTCTTTGTATTGAACTGGCCAAAGCACCACCACTCTTCACTGTGTTTGAAACGGAAAAAAAGAAACCACAAGGAATTTTTATTTTCTACTATCCCAATCAGAAAGCAGGAGAAGCTGCCAAATTATATGATAGCACCTCCTACGCAATAAGCCCAGTAGAGCTGTAAACTGACCTTCTGCAGCTTTTTAATTGTAAATCCAGATGCCTTTATCCTCAAATCTTTTAAATGACCTTTCACTTGAAAGTCAATTTGTCAGTCTACTTACAGAGTCTGAAGAAATCATCAAAGCCACCACACCAAATAGTTCTGAAAATGTTGTTCTTGACTCAACAGCAGTGTTGCTACACTTATTTCCTGAGGCAGGGAGCTTGCATCCCACTTCTGCCAGTAGGGCCTGAATACATTCCATTTTTAAATCAATGACTGCATCACAAAGGCTATCCTTTTACTTATCTCTGGATATGTATTTGATGGCATTGGGGAAGGACTTGAAGGAAGAAAAAGATACAGGAGCAAAGCCATCTCCGGTAAGCCATGATCTCAGCCAAGTGACACCATGGATGAGTTTGGTCCTTTATGTAGCTGAATTATTAGGGATGCTATGAAGATAAATAAAATTTTGAAATAAAGCACCAAACAACTTGAACAGACTTACACCAGAGATTAATTTGGCCCATGATTTTCAGATTGAGAGAGTAGGATAAATTTAAAATTTGAGTGCAGCCTTGTTCTCCTAATTTAGAGCAGATGTCTTGAATTGATCACCTAGATGGGCAGAGCAAGGTGCCCCAGATAATGGTAGCTCCAGAAAGAAAGCAATTGCAATAGTGGTTACTGACAAACATCAAAAGGTTTGTCCAAAAATCAAATATATTTCTTTAAACCACTTAAGCCTATAAAACAGGACTGGAAATTTCCTGGGAAAAGGCTCTTCTGTATTCCTGGTTCTTCCTACTTCTGGCTGAACCAGAAGTACCCCAAAAACAGTATATTTGTTGGCAATTTGGCACTACTGCTTGTTGTCCTGGCTAAAATCTGGAACTGCTTTATGTATCAGCTTGGAGTAGAGTTTCAGGTTGGTTCTTATTGGTTATCACCTATAGATGGGTTCTACCAATCCTAATAGCCACTAGTCCCACATGTTGATTATTACTTACTATTAGTTTAGGTGCTGTGGCAAGATGGCCAATTTTAGTCTGGTGGGTCCTGCTCTTTTCTTGGTGGGGAGCTAAGATGCCCCCCTTTGCCCCTGCTCTTGGGTGCCAAGGGTCCCGCTACTAGCCCAGGAAGGTGGTAGAGGAGGGAAGTAGGGGAGGAGTTTGGGTTTGCGCCTCGCTCTGAGTCCCAGCCCCTCTCAACCCCTGTGGGTTTCTTACCCTCATCCCCCTTAGATGAGGCTACCCTTGGTCCTTAGATGCAGTGGGGAAGGGAGTCTCCCTTACTCCAATTCACAGGTCTTCTAAATCTCTCAACACCCACTCAAGCTCCTCTCTGCCTGACGCAGGGGGGTTTTATTAGGTTCCTAACAGGGCCTTAATTGACTGCAGGTGCTCCAATTAACCTGCAGCCACCTTCCCTAGTCTACAGGGAACCACGCCTTAATTAGCCTTGAGCTTATATATTTCCCCTCTAGCACTCTCCCACTGCTCTCTGGCTCACTGTGTGGATAATGTATCAGTCCTGTAGAAGCTACAGAACGAGACTCCTTGCACTGAGGAGGGTACTACCTATGAGACAAGCACAGGGAGGCCAAGATGATCTGAGTGGACCAGAGAAAAGTGATTATATTTTTTAAGGTCTCTCTTGCTCCTCTTCCATAAAGATAGCATGAACAAGGCATATTACCGAGGGGAACTGCTGTTCATGAGCTTTTTAGGAAGGAGTTGAGTGAGGAGTGGAGAGTTAGTGCACTGGAAATGAGCATTTGTTTTATTTATAGGGAGCAGCAAGGAAGAAGACACAAAGGAAGGAGTGGGGAAAGGAAACTGAGAAGACAGTAAGACTGTCTGGCAGCATCAGCAGAATTAAGAGGGTTAGGAGAGAGAGAGAGAGAGAGAGCATGAAAAATAAGAACAGAGATGGTAGGCCAAGATGGAACCATGCAGGGTGTGAAGGTGAGGGTGAATGAGGGGATATGTTTGTGGTATGGAGGGTAGGCAGAGTTCCCAGCTATTTGGAAAGTTTAACCTGGAGCCTGCTTGATGTTCTAATTCTCCAGTTACTCATGGGAATGTCTGAGCATGAGTTGGGGAAGGGGACTGCAGGAATGGCAGTCATCGACAGAGATGGGAGAACCAGTTAGTATAAAACAATATCTGCCCTGAACCATCATCCAGATCTCAGATGGAACTAAATTCAAAATAATTTCAGGTTTGAAAAAAGCTTGATAAATTATCATTTAAAAGAAAAAAAAACGAGCTTCCCTATATCTTGATTAAAGCTGGAACTGGAAGTAGAAATATCCTGTGGGAATTTGTTCTCATATTTCAGACTTGGGCAAAACCAGGAAGTATTGGAAAGCTTGTGAGTCTGTTTGTGGGATATCCAGTTGGCTTCTACACAAAAGGGGTTCAGATGTTGGATAAACTTCTGAACTTCAGTGCTGATCCAAATTAGAGCTCTGACTCAAACCACTAATTATTCTGGGCCAAATTCAAATGTGGTAGGAGACCCATTTTCCTCAAATAGACTCCTTTCCATTCAGTTATTAGACTCTCAACTGGAGCATCTATGCTGCAGTTAGGCAGTGTGATTGCAGCATGCTAGATCAAAGCTAGTTCAGGTATGTCTACACTCATACCTCCCTAATGCAATATAGACATATTCCACAACCTACCTACACCCCCTTACTGCTGTGTACATGAGTCTCTGGAGTCTAAGTTCATTCCACTTGCAGGCTAAAGAGCTGAAAGAAGTTGTACGCTGAAGAAGTTGTGTACTATTTTAACTTGTGGCCTCCTACTAGTTGCTTTCCTTAAGCACTTGTCACTTGGCCCCATGGCATGTGAGTTAAACCAATATAGACTTTAGGCTTCTCTACCCTCAGATTCAGTGAACCAAATTCAAAAGTGATGAGTAAGGGAGAATGTAAGCTACACATTAGTAAATTACAAACAGTCCTATGACTGGTAGTCATAGTAGTCTTATTGTTACCTTGTGTTTACTCTGCTTGTTCATAGTATCCACTTGTTGTCTGTCCTCTGTGCTTAGATTGTATAAGGACTGTTTCTGTTATGTGTTTGTACGGTGACTAGCATGGTAGGCAGTACAAACTATAATTGGTAAATATACAGGGTTCTGAGTAAAATAAATCTAAGGGAGTCTAGGTGTTGAATTTTCAGTTGACCATTGACACTCCTCACTGGTGTAACTTCATTTATTTCTATAGGAAGCTACTTCCAATGCACATACATGTCACTTAGGTCAGAATCGGGCTCCAAAAGATGTCACGGGAATGGAACATACATTCAGGGGGCCAGAAAGAGATGTAAATCATACCAACTTAGACTCCCAGTGGACTCCCCACTAAATTTGACTTCTTGACTTTATATTTTAGACAGCTGAGGTCACTCCATATCACCTCTCTAGTTCAGGCAGGTAGACAGACATGTGAGATGAATTCAGTGAAGAGTTGCTGAAAAAGTAGATTTAACGAGAGCTATTTCCACATACCCTGATAATGAACCCTTTGAGGTTATCACAGTCCTCTCAATTTTTGAATGGAACTTTTCCTTTCTTAAAGCAATATAGCAAGAAGCAATTAAATGCAACTTATAGAGAGACACTGCTTCTATTCTGTCAAATACTGCACATTCCACAGTACTTGCTCATCCCACTTCCTTCCCTATGGAGTTGCTGCCTGACTTTCCCAAAGCCGATATTAATATCACAGACCATTATAATATAGTTATTTTCATGGAGGCCTGGGAGGAAGTCACGTGGCATTAATTGGTCCCTAGCGTCCAGAAGGTCTCCATTTAACTTGTTGTTTTTACTCACATAAGCAGCAATGAAGTGGAAAAGCTGAGGAAGTAGCAGTGATTGTCTGAAATAAGACATTTTTTTAGTATGTGTTTTGTTAACGAATCATTTATTCCTCTTAATTGGTTGAACATGTGTACAAGGTAATGCAAAGGCACACGCACATACATGCTTCACTCTGTCTCGCCGCTTGCAAGTAATCAAAGGTAGACAGTGCTGATGAGTGTCAAAAATACTTGGGCCTTTCAACTCATTTTGAGGAACAAGCTTAAACTAGCCGTCACTGATGTTTGCGATTAGTTCTTTCAGCATGTTTGATCCACTAGGAGACTTTTTTTTAAAAAAATCTCCTTGCAGAAGATTTCTGCTCCTATCACCTGCCAGTTCAAAGAAAATATAGCTCTTCCATTGGTGCTCCTTTGTGCAAATCATATGTGTCCAGTTGTCAAACAGTGGGATCCAGGAAGGCTTAGCAGTCCTCTGTGTGTGTGTGTGTGTAATAGGGCTTTGTGTGTGAATGAATATATGCAAAATTTGTATAGTATTTACAGAAGAAAGTATGACTTTGGGGATGAAGCACAGAATTGGGACCCAGGAGATCTGGAGTCATATTTCGGCTGTGTCATAGATGTTCTGTGTGACAATCAGCAAATCCCTTATTGTCATTGAGTAATTATTTGCACAGAATGAACAATGTGCCTGTAATCTTTTTGTTAGGGCTGGTCAAAAATTTTCCATCAAAAAGTTTTGACTGAAAGCACTGGGTTTTCAACTAAACAATATTTGTCATGTGTCTGCTTTCTGCAAAAATTTCAAATTTAATCACAAATCTAAAAATCCAATAAGTTATTGGATGAAAACTGAAAAATTAATACAGAAATGCCTCCATAGTGCATCATGGGAGTTGTAATTTGAGTCCCTCCCGTCCCTTTCTTCTTTATGGGGGCAGGTTCCCATCTCCCAAGATTCACCGCAGCCAAAGACTCCCAGGATGCACCATGGTGGCTCAGCAAGAGGGTGCATCATGGGAGGCCAAGCAGCCCAGCCAACACAGGCAAATTGGGATGGGGGGGAAGAGGCAACCAAATTACAGCTCCCATGTAGCACCAGGACAGCAGTTCCAGATCAAAATGTTGGGTGGTTTTTTGTTTGGGAGTTATTTTGGCCAACATTTTTCCCCAAACAAAGTAACATTTTTCCATGGAAAACTGACATTTTCATTTGCGTAGATATTTTCCATGAGAGGGAAATGTTTTCTAAACAGCTATACTTTTGTGCCTCAGTTTCCTGTCTGAATCTGCAAACAGGCCAAAAAAAAAAAAAGCAGCTCTGGAAGGTCCAGCATGCCTTATTTATCTCTCTGCGCTAGTTAGGCTGAACCCAAAAAGTGACAAGCTAAATGTTAAAAGAACAGGAGTACTTGTGGCACCTTAGAGACTAACAGATTTATTAGAGCATAAGCATTCATGGGCTACAGCCCACTTCATCAGATGCATAGAATGGAACATATAGTAAGAAAATATATATTGTGACAAAGTTCCTCCTCTACCTTGGTAGATCTTGTGCTTACTGGCAGATTTACTCACCTCAGAGCTTCACGGCAGCCCTCAGTTTGGCCGTTTTTGTGAACCCACAGTCCAGGTCAAGTCCTCCTGTGTCTGACCAGGAGTTGGGAGGTTTGGGGGGAATCCAGGCCCACCCTCTACTCCAGGTTCCAGCCCAGGGCCCTGTGGAATGCAACTGTCTAGAGTGCCTCCTGGAACAGCTGTGCAACAGCTACAACTCCCTGGGCTACTTCTCCATGGCCTCCTCCCAGCACCTTCTTTATTCTCACCATAGGAGCTTCCTCCTGGTGTTTGATAATGCTTGTACTCCTCAGTCCTCCAACACTCCGTATTCTCACTCTCAGCTCCTAGTGCCTCTTACTCCCAGCTCCTCACACATACACCACAAACTGAAGTGAGCTCCTTTTTAAACCCAGGTGCCCTGATTAGCCTGCCTTAATTGATTCTAGCAGCTTCTTGATTGGCTGCAGGTGTTCTAATCAGCCTGTCTTAATTGTTTCCGAAAGGTTCCTGATTATTCTGGAACCTTCCCTGTTACCTTACCCAGGGAAAAGGGACCTACTTAGCCTGCTCTCCTGCTGTTGCCCTCTGGCCTGGGCTTTCCTTGCTTTTTGCCCCTGCTTTCGGCTTCCCCCCCGACCGGGCCAGACGCTCTCCCCCATTTCTTTTCTTTTTGTTTTTTTTTTCTCCGCTGTTGCTAGAGTGCTGGCTGGCTGCCGGCCGGCTGTTAGCTCCCCGCCCACCCTCGGAGGCTGCTGCCGCTCCAGCTGAACCCCCCCCCCCCCCCGAGAGAGCCGACCCGCTTCCCTGGAGGGGGAAGTGGAAGGACCCAGACCCAGCCGCTTGCTGTTTGTCTGCGGACCCGTCTCCAGTCAAGAAGATTCTTATCACTTGCTCCGGCATTTCTGGAATGCAAAAAAGAAAACCTGGAACAGACAGAGAAAAAGCCGTCCACCGGAGGAACACCGCTTGGGGAATCTACAAATCGCTGTGGAGGGGGCCTAAGACTGAGTAACTTTTGAACTGTGCTCTCGTGTGGGGGGAGGCCTTGACTGTATCTTAACTGTGTTTGTAGGGACACGGGGGTGTGGCACAGAGCTGCCCCCTGATCCATCTGTGTCCTCCCAACCCCCACACTACGATCTTCATCCCCCCCACTCCGCCATCTTTGCTGGCTGTCCAACATCTGCCTCTGGACTCAGCTGCTCACCCTGATTCCACCGCGTGGGCCAGAAGCACCAGCCAACCAAACAGGACTCTCTGGACAAGTGTACAGTGGTTCATGTGGCCCCCCCCCAAATTGTCCACCCCACAGCTTGTCCCTTTCTACCTGACCCCAACTCCTGTTAATCACCTGCCACCGCCCCCGCTGCCATGCCCGCCTTCTACCTCCGCCGCTGCCATGCCCATCACCTCCCCAGTCTTGAGGGAAGCTGGCAGGAAAAGCCAGGGCAAGAAGAAGGTGAAGGGCCCCACTAAAACCACCAGGCCCTCCATGGCAAGGGCCACCCCCACTGCTGCAGCCCCGCCACCGACCACTGTGTCCTCCCCCGCTGCCCCCTCCACCAGCTCTGCGGATGTCCCTCCCTCAGACCCCAGGATGTATGCCCGGGCAGCAGCAGCCCCCCCGCCTGCCGCCTCGTCATCTCTCCCGCCCACCGCCTCCGCCACCGTCAATAGCGGCCGGGGCCCCTTTCTCACCATGAGAAGGAAGCCTCGCCCCACGTGGAGACCTACGTGTGGGCGTTGGCGAGGGTGGTGGGGCCCTCGGCCATTGTGGCGGCCTCCAAAATGTATGGGAAGGTCGTCTTCTTCTTAGCATCGGAGGCTGCCACCCAGGAAGCAGTGGAGAGGGGCTTGGCGGTGTGGGGGGGAGGAGTTTGTCCCCCTAGAGCCGCTAGAGGACCTGGGCGTCCGCCTGGTCCTGACCTCTGTCCCTCCTTTTCTCTCCAATGCTGCCCTGCTACCCGCCCTTTCCACCCTGGGGAAACGTGTTTCTGTTATCAGCCCTCTCCCGTTGGGCTGCAAGGACCCCACCCTCCATCACATTTTTTCCTTCCGCCAGCAAGTGCAACTTTTAGTGCCATCAGTGGCACGTGACGGAGTGGCGCTCGAAGGGTCCTTCCTAGTCCCCCACCGGGGGCCCGTTACCGGGTGTACTTTTCCATGGGGGAAGCCTGGTGCCTCTGCCAGGCATCGGGGCATGTCCGGAGGGACTGCCCCTTAGCCCGGCAAGGAGGGGCACCTGGGATCCCCGAGACCCGGCAGGACATCGGCCCCATCATTGCCGATGCCCCTGGCCGCCCAGTACCCGAACCCGCCCCCCCCCTCTTCAGACCACCGCTACGCCCGGTCAGGCCCAAGGGGCACCTCCCCTAATATGCCCAGACAAGCGGGAGAGCCCCGCCCTCACTTCTGACAATCTAGCGGGGCCTACGGAGGAGGGTGTAGCAGAGATATCACCAGGCATGGGAGAGAGCCTGCCCCAGGGAGAATCCTCCCTCCCTTATGCTGCCCCACCATTCCCCCCCCAAGTCCCTGAGCCATCGCCTTTACCCCCTGACACGACCCCTGCTAACCAGCCCCCAGACGATGCCATGGAGGGCTGGGCCCTAGTCCAGGGGAAGCAAGGCAAGCGGAAGGCTTAAGCTCCGCCTCACCTACCCGAGGTGGAGGCCCCCCGGAAGACCAGGAAGGGGGGCACCGATGCCGAACCTTCCGCTTTGCCCATGAGTGCTTCCCATCCACCGGTGTCAGCCGGGAAAGATGTGGCAGCACCGGAGGGTAGTGTCTCCCCTCCACGGGAGACCCTCCCCTCCGAGACCCTCGAGGAAGCCCCTTCTGTCCTAACGCTACCCGAAGCCCCCATGAACCCTGAGGCAACCGCCGTGGCGGGTGCCAGCGGGGAGAACCCCAGGGCGGCAGAAAGTGTCCTCTCCTCCATGTTCGAGGAGATCGAGGCCTTAGATCTGACACCGGTCGCCCAGGGGTAGGACGACCTTTTGCCAGCAAACCTCGATCTGGGCGATCTCACTCCACCCCTCTTTTCCCCATGCTCCCTCCCCTTAACTGCTGCTTCCACTCCCACCTCCGAGGAGCCCCTGGACTCTTCCACTGACCCAGCTGCTGATGGCACCCCGCTGACGACCACCGAGCCTGCTCAGGTGACAGCCGGCGCCACGCGACTGGGGCACGAGTCGCCAGGGGCACCCCCCGTTGGTGCGGAGCAATCGACTTCCTTCCCGGGCGGGGGCCCTACAGAAGATAATCCACCTCCTGATGTGGCCGCTAAATCCACCACAGAGCCGTGGACACCCTCCGGGAGATAGTCGAACATCACTCCCTAGTGGACATCTGGTGCGACCACCCCCCCGGATGACACTTCCACATTCACCTTTGTCCGGGTGGAAGCCCATCAGTCGAGCCACTCCCGGTTGGACCGCATTTATTTATCACGCTTCTGTGTCTCATGAGCCCATTCCTCCAGCATTCAGCTGGCCCCATTTTCTGACCATCATCTAGCCACCGTGACAGCCTCCCTCTGTGCGGAGAGGCTGGGGCCGGCCTTCTGGCATTTTAACAACAGTCTGTTGGAGGATGAGGCCTTCGTGACGTCCTTCCGGGAATTCTGGCTGGCCTGACGAGGGCAGCAGCGTGCCTTTCCCTCGGCGTGGCAACAGTGGGACCTGGGGAAGGCGCACGCCAGGCTTTTCTGCCGCGACTACACCTGGGGCACCAGCTGATGGAGAAATGCAGTGATAGAGCAGTTGGAACGGGAGGTCTTAGAGCTGGAGAGGCGTCTGGCTGCCAGCCCCGAGGACCCGCTCCTCTGCGGAGCGTGCCGGGAGAAGCAGGAGGAGCTCCGGGCCCTTGAGGACCATCGGGCCCGAGGTGCCTTTGTTCGATCCCGCATCCGCCTCCTTCGGGAGATGGATCGCGGCTCCCACTTCTTCTATGCCCTGGAGAAAATGAGGGGGGGCAAGAAACACATCACCTACCTCCTGGCAGAAGATGGCACCCCCCTCACGGAACTGGTGGAGATGTGCGGGAGGGCCCGAGCCTTCTACGCAAGTCTTTTCTCCCCAGATCCGACCAACCCTGGCGCTTGCAGAGTGCTCTGGGAGGAGCTCCCTATGGTCAGTGCGAGCGACCAAGACCGGCTAGAGTTGCCTCTCACTCTGGCCGAGTTCTCGGAAGCCCTCCGTCACATGCTCACCAATAAATCTCCGGGCATGGATGGGCTGACCGTGGAGTTCTATCGCGTGTTTTGGGACGTCCTCGGCCCAGACCTATTCTCCGTCTGGGCCGAGTCTCTACAGAGCGGGGTCCTCCCTCTTTCATGCAGGCGAGCTGTGCTTGCCTTATTGTCGAAGAAGACCTCCGCGATTTACGAAATTGGCGTCCCATCTCGCTCCTCAGCACGGACTACAAAATCATAGCGAAAGCAATCTCGCTGCGGCTAGGGTCTGTGCTGGCGGACGTGATCCACCCAGACCAGATGTACACTGTCCCGGACTGCAGTATCTTTGATAACCTATTTCTGGTTCGGGACCTTTTGAAACTCGGGCATAGAGACGGTCTGTCGTTCGCCCTCCTGTCCCTAGATCAGGAGAAGGCATTCGATAGGGTGGACTACAGGTACCTCCTGAACACTATGTGAGCGTTTGGCTTTGGACCCCAGTTTGTAGGTTTTCTCCAGGTGCTGTATGCCTCCGCAGAGTGTCTGATTAAGCTCAACTGGACCCTGACCGAACAGGTCAGCTTCAGGCGAGGAGTAGGGCAGGGGTGCCCCCTCTCGGGCCAGCTGCACGCTTTGGCGATCGAGCCCTTCCTTTGCGTCCTCCACAGGAAGTTGACAGGGTTGGTGCTGTGGGAGCCGAGCTCCGGCTTGTCCTGTCAGCGTACGCTGATGACGTGCTTCTCGTGGTCCAGGACTCGGGCAACTTGGCGCGGGTGGAGGCTTGCCAGGCCATCTATTCGGCAGCCTCCTCTGCCCAGGTCAACTGGGTCAAGAGCTCTGGCTTGGCGGTAGGAGACTGGCGGCAGGCGAGCTCCCTCCCACCCGCGCTTCAGACCAGCCGGTGGAGCGCGTGTCCGCTGCTCTACCTTGGCGTTTACCTTTCTGCCACGCATCCCTCTCCGCCGGAGAACTGGGAAAATTTAGAGGGTGGGTGATAGAGCGGCTCCGGAAATGGACGGGACTACTGCGATGTCTCTCCCTTCGTGGGAGAGCGCTGCTGCTTAATCAACTAGTCCTGTCCAAGCTCTGGTACCAGCTCAACACCCTGGTCCCGGCCCCAGGTTTCCTGACCAACCTCCAGACATCGATTCTGGGGTTCTTTTGGTCAGGAATGCACTGGGCCCCTGTAGGGGTTCTTCATCTACCCCTGAAGGAAGGAGGACAGGGCCTGAAGTGTCTGCACACTCAGGTCTGCATCTTCCATCTCCAGGCCTTAGAGTCTCCTTTATAGTGCAGGCAATTCGGCATGGAGCATACTGGCGCACGCCATCCTGCGCCGCGTCCGAGGGCTCCAATATGACCAGCAGCTCTTTTATCTCTGTCCGGGAGGTCTTCCGCGAGACCTCTCTGGGCTGCTGGTCTTCTACCAGGACCTCCTCCGGACTTGGAAATGGTTTTTAATGACCAGGTCTGTGGCGGCCACCGAGGGAGCAGATCTCCTCGCGGAGCCCCTGCTACACAACCCCCAGCTCCGTGTGCAGGTGGCAGAGTCCTGCTCGGTGCGCCAGAGCTTGATCCTGGCAGAAGTCACGAGAGTCGGAGACCTCCTGGACTACGACCGGGGAGACTGGCTGGATCCCCTGACGCTCACTCAGCACATGGGGCTCTCCAGACCTCGTACCCCCCGGCGCGTACTTCAGGAGGTGAAGGCCACTTTGCTGCCCGCTGCTAGAGCTTACCTCGATCGGATCTTGCTCGAAGGCATGTCCCACCCACCCTCTACCCCAGGCCCGCCGGACCTTTTAATTGGACCCCTGCCCCGTAGACCCAATCGACCCTCTCACCCCTTTACTGCGAGCCGGCTGCATGAACTGCAGCCGGTATGCTTCCAAACCACGCCAAGGAAACATCTATACATGCTCATGCTCCACAGCCTTCACGCCCTCACCCTAGTGTCCTGCCCTGACACAAAGTGGCGAGACCTTCTGCCACCTTTGGAGGGTGAGCAGCCCCGGTGGGCCAGCCTATATTCCA
The DNA here is from genome assembly GCF_965140285.1 of Lepidochelys kempii. NCBI lineage: Eukaryota > Metazoa > Chordata > Testudines > Cheloniidae > Lepidochelys > Lepidochelys kempii. The sequence goes on from NC_136382.1 coordinate 162,062,845, forward strand.
CCTTGGTTCCGAGGCCCATTGGGGACATCACTTGGCGGCTCCTTCACAGAGCTGTGAGCACAGGCACATACTTGGGACGGTTCAACCCCATCCCAGATACCTGTCCCTTTTGCGGTGTGAGGGAAACCCTGGCGCATGTATATTTGGAGTGCACCAGGCTGCAGCCCCTGTTCTGGCTCCTCACAAATCTCCTACTACGTTTTTGGTTGCATTTTTCCCCTCACCTTTTTATTTATGCACTCCCCATCTGTGGCTTCACAAAGTCACAGGATCTCCTAGTTAACCTCCTCCTGGCCCTGGCTAAAATGGCCATCTATAAAACCAGAGAGAGGAGGTAGGCCAATGGAGTTTCCTGTGACTGTGGGGCCGTTTTCTGATCCTCGGTCCGTTCACGTATCCGAGCGGAGTTCCTCTAGGCGGCATCCACCGACTCCCTTGACGCTTTTGAGGAGCGGTGGGCGCTGTCTGAGGCTCTCTGCTTGGTGTCCCCGTCTGGCTCCCTTTGTTTTGACCCTTTGATTGGGGGAGAGAGTAAGGGACCCCAGCCCCAGCCATTGCTGCTGCAGACACCACCACCTTAGAGGGGTCCTTTCACATGTGGGTGCATGTGCCCCCCTGCCCCCGGGTTGTCCACCCCACAGCCTGCAGCTTGCCCCTTTTGTTGGGTGCTTTCAAAGGAGGGAACTGTTGGTGACACTCGGGCGTGGTGCCAGGTAACTCAAGGGGGTGGCAGACCTTGAGAGTCGAGGAAGCCCCCCGCTCTGGGCCCAGACAAGCTTGAACACTTCCCTCCCCTGAAGCTAATGAGAAAACAATTGTGATTGGTTGCTGTGTTACACATTGCATATGCTTTGTTTTGTTTTGTAAGTGTGTTATGCAAATAAAAAAATTACTCTCCAAAAAAAAAAAATCACTCTCCTGTAGCAATCTGGCCTGATCCTGTCACAAGATATCTAGATACATACAGAGAAGGTGGAAGTTGCCATACAAACTGTAAGAGGCTAATTAATTAAGATGAGCTATTATCAGCAGGAGAAAAAAAACTTTTGTAGTGATAATCAAGGTGGCCCATTTAGACAGTTGACAAGAAGGTGTGAGGATACTTAACATGGGGAAATAGTTTCAATATGTGTAATGACCCAGCCACTCCCAGGCTCTAGTCAAACCCAAGTTAATGGTATTTAGTTTGCATATTAATCAAGCTCAGCAATTTCTCACTGGAGTCTGTTTTTGAAGCTTTTCTGTTGCAAAATTTCCACCTTTAAGTCTGTTACTGAGTGGCCAGAGAGGCTGAAGTGTTCTCCTACCGGTTTTTTAATGTTATGATTCCTGATGTCAGATTTGTGTCCATATATTCTTTTATGTAGAGACTGTCCAGTTTGGCCAATGTACATGGCAGAGGGGCATTGCTGGCACATAACGGCATATATCACATTGGTAGATGTGCAGGTGAATGAGCCCCTGATGGCGTGGCTGATGTGATTAGGTCCTATGATAATGTCACTTGAATAGATATGTGGACAAAGTTGGCATCGGGCTTTGTTGCAAGGTTAGGTTCCTTGCAACAAAGTTAAATGTTGTCATTGCTGTTGAGCATACTGCCAGACATTTTTAGCAATAGCATCAAGTGTAATTATCCCACAATGAAACTACTTCCCACACTTCTGACATTGCCAAAAGCTCCAACTGCCCTCCATGCAGCATCCAAAAATAGCTACAGCTTCACCCTTGATAACTTCTTCTGCTGTGCAGTCCTGCATTGGCATGAAAAAATCTTTGGTATATTGAAAACTGAACATTTGTGGCAATGTTAAATAAATTGAGTTTAATATCGACATAAATAACACAGGGGACACTGCACTGATTGCACTGAGTGTCTTATATAACTCACTGAAACCCTACCTTTTCTAATCTAAATAAAGCTGCTGGAGAATCCAGCAATTTTGCTGCAGGTTTGGGGTACGCTTTGCTGTGCATTAAGAGCCATAATATTGGGAGTGTTTCTTTTTTCTCAAAGCAGGAACTATTGGAAGCTTTGCAAGAAAAGATGTTCTTATTAAATGTCCAGCCAAGTTTTACCAACCCAACAGGTCTGGATAATTTGGAGAAGCATGTATATTTTAGGTACTTAACCAAACTGACTCATCTCAAACCATTTAAGGTCTTTCATCCCTAGAATGAATTCACGTGTTCCATAATAAGATGCCCATTAGTATCCACAGCTGTGTTTGTTTGTCTGTGTGCTGTATCTATTTAGTCACTTCTAACAGCCAGATATGGCCCCTGTTACCAAAGAATATGAGCCCCTCACAAGCTTAAAATGTATTATTCCTTATAAAAGCTCTATGAGGTAGCAGAGTATTGTTCTCAGCACTTTTTTATAGGTAGCCTCTCCATGCCTGAGTTCCCCAGATGACTTGCCCAAGGTCACACAGAGTCTGTGGCAGAGCAGCGAATGGAACCTGAAACATAGGCTAATGCCCTACCCACTAGGCCATCCTTCCTCATATTTTTGCCAACTATTTTCAGCTTTGATGAAAGCTCTGTGGCTGGAACATTGCTCTTTTCCCCTATTTTTCCTTGTCATTAAAAATATGTAGATATACAGTGCTGTTTGAAGTTTTTTGGTGTTCCTGCTGAAATGAGCCATGAAACAATTTTGTTTTCTTTTGTAATATTCACAAGTAAAACGTATGTTTTTTTTAACCTGAGGAATTTTTTTTTTAGAAGGACATTTATTATTTTCCTGGGAATTATAAGGCAATAATACATAGTCTGCCAAAACAACTACAAATGGAAGAAATAATAAATGAGGATTAAACAAGTCTTTAACAAGGTAGAGAAAGAGATCTGTCCACATTTGCCTCTATCCATAACCACATGTTCATAGTCCAGCTACATCTTTGTCAGTATACTTCTGGACAATCTTCAGCAGTAAGTAGGTAGGTCTTAATATGTTCAGAGATGAAAAAGAATGTGTGATCCAGAGCCTATTTCCACAGGACTTTTAGGTCACAGTTCAGCAAAGCACTTAATCATGTATAGGGTGACCAGATGTCCCGATTTTATAGGGATAGTCCCAATTTTTGGGTCTTTTTCTTATATAGGCTCCTATTACTCCCCACCCCATCCTGTTTTTTCACATTTCCTGTCTGGTCACCCTAATCATGTGAAAAGTCCTACTGACCTCGTGTGTTGTCACTGCTCATATGTTATTTACAGAAGGCCGTAATTGTCCCAATATCCAGTAGAAGAACTTGCAGATCTGTTATTGAAAGGTACCATCGTACAAAATGTGTTCTGGGATTTTTGCTGAGAGTAATAGAGGCACTTAAGCAGAAGGTTTAGCAGCTTTGAACCATCTGATCACTAAAGGTTAGCAACAGCCTTTCTTTTTCTCAAAATATGAGGCAAAAAATTATTCACTTTCCCCGCACAGTGTAGCTTTTTACTGAAGTCTCATCTATGTATCTTTTACAAATCAGGCTAATAATTTCCCAGAAACATCTAACCTGTGTATTAGTCTTGGACTTCTAGTTCTTCTTTTGTCATAACATCCCTGCTCTGTATTTGTTAAACAGAGATTATGTAACAGTCCACTTTTATTTTTGCCAACCAAAAGCATGATATATTTATTTATTTGGTTTGGTCAACAGTGAGAATTTTTTCATTCAGTTTTCTTTGGCGAACCTAGACTCTTGCTTAATATACTACTGTATGAAGCAATGATGCCTGTTATATATATGCATCTCCCACGTGACAATCACTTCATTTATTACAGAGCTTCAGCAGTGAGACAGTCATCATTTTGTTAGGTTTCTTTTTACAGGGCTAACAATAATGGTTTTATAAAGTTGTCTATAAATTAGTATTTTTTTCCTTTTCTCTCTGCTCTCCCTGTCAGTTTGTGACTCTTGTCTGGAGCTGTACACAACGATTACTAATACAAAACCATGGGAAATGTAGTGAACGGCTTCCTATTTTGCTGTACTCTAAGTTCCTCAGCTAGAGTAAATGGATGCAGTTTCAATGGTGGATATATGCCTATTTATACCATTGGAGGATCTAGCCCTTGAAATGTAGACCAAGTCAGTTGCAGGTTAATTAAGGTTCATGAACTTTTTGAGTGAACATGGTCCCATTTTCATGTAAATCTAGGTAAAACCATGTAAACCAAATAAACAGTGCCAACACTATAAACAAGGTGAAACCTAAATAAATTGGACTTTGAATTTAAACGTGTAGGAAACCCATATGGATCAAAAGTGAAGAATTTATGTGAAACACAGTAAAGCAAGACTGCCAAGATTTTCACAGCTCTAGGGCCAGATCCTCAACTGTTGTACATCAGTATTTTTATTACTGGAATGAAAGCAGTTTACACTTGCTGGCCATTACTTGTGACTAGTTCATTGTGTACAAAATCTCTGTAAAATGAATGTCTGTTTTTTTAAATCGGAATCAGACATATGTTGGAAAGAAAGTGTGATGGGAAATTGTAAACCCACATGGGTTAAAGAATGAAGGACGAACAATATTATTTTAAAGCAATGGCTATTTTCAGGAAGCTTTACTGGACACATCACATTTTGAGGCATTACTTTTCAATCTTATAAAGAAACTATTTCTGACAAAAATCCCCAAGTTTTTCTTGCTGTTTCATCACAGTCTCAATTATAGCATTGGCCAATTTCAAATGTCTGTTTTCTTGATGTTGTCAACAATTAAAGTGATATGAAATGTGACAAAATGAAACTAGCTTGTCTTAGGCTCATATCTTACTTTCTCCAGAGTAATTATGATGAAACAAAAAAGAAAATGAAACATGATTTAGGGAAGTATCTGTAACAGCTATATTATGGTTTAATTCAATGTCCTAAATAAAATTACTGCATTTGTGTTTCATTTAATAACAGAACCAAAAAAAGGGAACCACAAAACAAGTTCCTCTGACCAATGTTTATTAGGCAGCCTTTGCTCCCTTGCAATGCAGCTAAAATATATTTGCACATTGTTGCATTTCTTTATATTTGTGTCTGTGAAGGGGCCTCAGTGCCATAGGAAGTAGAAGTCAGACACATTCAGTTTTACACAGTGGCAGTGACCCTGAGTCCTCAAGATATGTACACTAACCACTGTATTTCTTGAACTCCCAAAACAAGAATTGGCTTCAGAGGGGGCTGTTCAAAGACTACAAGAGAACACCCCAAGTGGAGTAAGGAGGACAAGGCCATTGCAGAGAAGCAAAATGATTTTTTTGCATCAGTCTTCACTGCAGAGAATGCAAAATAATACACATTGGAAAACATAATCCCAAATATACACACTAAATGATGGTTCTAAATTAGCTGTTACCACTCAAAGAGATCTTTGCATCATCATGGATAGTTCTCTGAAAAAATCTGCTCAATGTGCAGCATCAGTCAAAAAAGCCAATAGAATGTTAGGAACCACTAGGAAAGGGATAGATAATAAGACAGAAAATAACATAATGTCACTATATAAATCCATGGTATGCCCACACCTTGAATACTGTGTGCAGTTCTAGTTATCCCATCTCAAAAAAGATATATTAGTGTTGAGAAAAGTACAGAGAAGGGCAACAAAAACAATTAGGGGTATGGAACAGGTTCCATATAAGCAGAGATTGAAAAGACTGGGACTATTCATCTTCTCAGAGAGACAACTAAGAGGGAGGGAGAATATGATAGAAGCCTATAAAATCATGAATGGTGTAGACAAAGTGAACAGGGAAGTGTTATTGACCCCTTCACATAACACAAGAACCAGGGGTCACCCAATGTAATGAATAGGCAGCAGGTTTAAAACAAACGAAAGGAAGTTTCTTCACACAGCACACAGTCAACCTGCAGAACTTATTGCCAAGAGATGCTGTGAAGGTCAAAAGTATAACTGGGTTCAAAAAAGAATTAGAGAAGTTCATGGCTATCAGCCAAGATGAGCAGGGATAAAACCTCATATTCTGGGTGTCCTTAAGACTCTGACTGCCAGAAGCTGGGACTGGATGACCAGGAATGAATCACTTGATAAGGTCCCGATATGCAGTTCTCTATGGGCTGCAGAGGGAGGTGAGCACAGGATTGTTGAACCTCCAGATCCACCAGAGTCTGCAGTGTGTCTGTTTGCTGCCTGAGAAACACAAACATCTCCTCCTACACATCCCTTGCCTTTCCTGCCCCTTTCTCCTCTCCGCCCTATCCCTGTCAATGTTAACTCCAAGAGTGCTCCTCCAACCCCTGTGCTCCTTATCTGGAGCAGTGGAGGCTTGCAGGATCTCTTGGAACATGTCATCTTCTCCTTATCTGCCTCAGCCATTCCACTGGTGTGGAAAGAGACCCCCTCAAGGCCACATTTGCAGCTGCTGAATATGTGATACATAGAGGTACCATTGTCAGTGTATTCACAACTTAGGACACTGAACTCACTCCCCTTGATCCACACAAGTTGGAAGCACTACATTCTCACTTCTCTGGGACTGAGTAAATGTGTAAAGAGCAATGGAACTGAATACTGGCACCATTTTCTGCAGTGTGAAGCTACCATGATATGCTGGGCAGTTGAGACGCATGCTTGACAGTTGCTAGGTGTGTTCTCCAAGCTGGGCAATGAGGAAATCGAATTTCAAAAATTCTCAGAGCTTCAAAGGGGAGGGCTGGTTCCTAGGCCAGCCAGCTGCTAGACAGTGCAGTTCACAATGGTTACCAGAGCGGTCAGGGTGGGGCATTGTGGGAAACCTTCTTCTGGAGGCCACTAACAGTTGATGTAAGTAACACAGTGTCAACACTGACACTGTGTTGACCTAACTATGCCACTCGTGGAGGTGGCATAGAGGGGCAGTTATGTCAGTGAGAGTTAAAGTTAAGTGTAAACATCTCCACGGTTAGGTCAATAGAAGGTGCCTTGCGCCAACCTAATTATGAAGTGTCAAGGAAAGATTCAACTACCAGAATGACAGTCGAATGTGCTTTTGGAAGATTGAAGGGACACTGGTGATGTTTACTCACTAGCTTAGAGCTGAATGAGAAAAATACCCCTATATGTATAGCTTTCTGGTGTGTTCTGCATAATATCTGTGTGGCAAAGGGGGGAAAGTTGCCACCAGGGTGGAGCACGGCGGTTTAGCAGCTGTCTGCTGCATTTGAACAGCCAGACGCAAGAGCTATTAGAAGAGCTCAGTGTGGAGCTATGAGCCTGAGAGAGGCCTTGAAAGAGTGCTTTAACAGTCAGCCACAATAACCTCTGTGCTGAACAGTGCTGTAAGTGGCCCTGAAGTTTTAGGGAATGTTAGGAATTGTGAAGTGCTTGGTTTACGTTTATAAATATCACACTGTCTTTTAACAAACCTATGAATTATGTAGTTCTTACTGTGTATTTATAATTATTACACTGGTTTCCACTGAACCTATGAGTTCTGTGGTCCTGTTCATTACAAGTAATGTGTGTTTTGAGTAGCACTAGGCATTCTGTTGCATGTGTTATGAAGTAAAGAGGAATTCATGTCCAAACAATACAAATGTATGGTGTAAGAAAACCAGTGCAAAGAATAATGTGCAATTAAAAAACAAGACAATACAAACTTGTAAAATTAAGAGAACAAAACTTTAAAATTAGGACAGTAGAAATCAGTCCTGTTCATTTCAGTCAGTTTCTGCCAAACATACACCAACCATTACGCTCACAGGTCAGTGAATGTGAAGCTGTGATTGTCCTTACTACGCCCAGCATGGAGTGATAGGGATAGGGACATGGTCCATGATGCCATGTAGACTTTTGGGGGTGGGGAGGTCTCCAGTGACTGCAAGCCTGTGACTGTTGAACCTGTAGACCAAGAAGAGTCTGCAGCGTTGTGTGTGCTGCCTGAGAAGCCCCATTATATCCTGGTGCATCTTCTCCTTTTTCTGCTGGGACTCCTAGTCCTTTCTCCTGTCTAGGCTGTCTGCTATATTCACCCTCCAGGCCCAGTGTTCAAGGTCCAGTGCAGCACTGGCTTGCAGGAACTGAATGAACATGTCCTCCGTAGTCCGCTTTTTTCCTCCTCCTCCTCAGGGTCAGGTGTTCTGCTAGTGTGGAGGGGGCACTCCTCAAGACCACAATGGCAGCAGCTACAGATAAAACAGACAGATGTATCATTGTATTTACAGTCACAATGGAAAGCAAAAGAAGTTTCAGAACTCTCTTCCCTTATTCCCATCAGAGTTTTAAATAAGATATGCTTATTGACACTTCGGCTTTCAAGTGCCTCTGCGTAGCACCTCTCATCAGCAGCAGCTATGGTGAGAGTGGCCCGCAAAGGGTAAGGGAAAGCTGGAGGGAGAGGAGTTCAATTGTGTAAAACAATAAAATTTCAGCCCCTATTTCCCTGGGTACAAGTACAGGGCAATAGCACTGAGTATTGGCACTGTTTTCCACAGGCAGTCATGCTTTGACCTGCTGCCTTACTCCTGAGGGTAACAAGGGCATAAAGAGAAGAGCTGCTGCTCGCATAGCCACCCAGGCCTGTATGCCACTAGCCTGTTTACTTCAATAATGCCTGCTGAAGTCATCACCGAGTGGAGTGGGGAAGTGTCCTACTGCAGAGCAAGAAATAATGCAGCCATTCTAGAAACCTGTGCGGGAGGATTGTAGAGTACCTCCACGAAAGTTTCACTGAGCTCACTCAGGACGAGTCATCCCTCTGTACATAAAAAAACTGCTCCCACCTAACCCTATGGGGGAATGAAATATAAATACAAACTCTACATTTACTCATATGAGTAAAACAATGAAAAGTAGGTATCTGTGTCCTGCTAGCTTGGGGTGGCATTGGGCTGGGTGCCCTCTTCACATTTAAACATTTTAAGGGAAAACACATAAACGACACTTACCCAAGGTTCCTTCCCCTACATCGGGCTCGGCTGCATGCAGCTGCCAGGACTGATGAGACTGCAGTGGAGTCTTGAAGATCCTTGCTCACGACATAACTGGACCACTCTGTTACATGTCCCTCCTCCTTCTCACTGTTCACTGCAGGGGTCTGTCTCTTGGTATGCTCCGAGGTCTGAGAGGAGCTGATGGGATATCCACCAAGTGTGGCATTGCAAAAGTGGCATGTCTATGGCTTGGCACCAGATCAAATGTTGGCTTTCCTAGCCTCGTGGTATGCCCACCACAGTTTCTTTGCTTTCACATGGCACTGTTGCTGATCCCTGTTGTATGTCTGCATCCCCTGTGCAGTCTTCTTCTAGATATCCACATTTCTAGAGCTGGTCCATACAGGGCTAGAAGATCCAGTACCTGTCTACTTCAGACAGGAGTGCATCGAGCACACGTAGCCAGTATGGTCAGCTGGGCTTTTGCAAACAAGGGAGAGCTGCTAAGTGTGTTCTCCATGCTGGGCAACCAGGGAAAGGACGTTTCAAAAATATATGGGGATTTTATGAGGGGGGGCAGTTTCTGGTCTCTGTGTCCCCTAAACAGTGGAGTTCACAATTGTGACCAGAGCAGTCACTGTCAGGAATTCTGGGACAGCTACTGGAGGACTGTTAGGGTTGACACAGATCATGCAGTATCTACGCTTGCTCTGTGAACACAGCGGCAAAATGAGGACAGACACATTCATGCAATTAAGCAGCAGGCCGCAACTTTTAACACAAGGGAGGGGCACTACCCACCCATCACCCATACTCTCTGATACCAGGCATTTAACTGGTTCCAGTGTAGGGGTTACAGGGCTCCTTATTATATAACCTGTAACTGGAACCAGGGTTACAGGGCTTTTTGCCATTTAACCCATAATGTGGGGTAGGCTCTCCTCAGCCTACTCCCCAGGACTCAGTTCTCTCTGAGTCCTAGCACCCTCTCCCCTACAAGGGGGACAGAGGGCGCAGCAGGGTAGTGACATCAGCCTGCGAGGGCCAAAAGTTCTCACCCTATCAGACAAGCCCAAGGCCCATTTTATTCTCTTAACTGCACTAGAAACCAGCCGCAAGTTGCAACGTGTAAGCAACACCACCCCTGTACCTCAGCTAGGTACCACGCGCGTTCCTTCTTAACCCACTGTGGCTTGCAGGTGCTGGAAGGAAGACAAAAATCTCCTGCGTCCTCCACCACTTTGACTCATGGGAGGAAAAAATTCCTTCCTTATCCCCTAAACAGGTAATCAGTTAGACCACCAGCTGGCCAATGGGTGCCAGAGACTCCCATGGGAGGAGCTATAGTCTCTTGGCAAGTGCCTCCCTCCTTTGCTACTGGGAATGTTTCCCTTTCACCATTGGCCCCATCGATTTCCCCCACCCATTGCTGTGGGTGCATGGCAGTAGTTATCTGTGCAGCTGGCTTGAAGTTTTGGAGCTTAGTGCCCAGGTATCACACCTGGTAAAGGCTAATAATATGAAGTGTATGATGAGTATTTGCATATGTAAGGTGCTATATGAGTGCTAAGTGTTAGTATTATCATTTCTAACAGAGATGTGCAGGGAATGTTAATCCTAAAACACATCTGTGCTTAACGTCAACAACACAGTTCAGACTTTAACAAGCATAATTCAATGGCTAACACCTGTGAAAAGGATTTTTAAATACAAGTTACAGCTTGTTCAACAGGCCGTTAGTCATTACATTTTACTTGTCTGGGTGGAATTTTTTGGTTCTCTGATGTAGAACCACTAGATTTCCTGCTCCTGATCATTCATCTTTGTTTCATGTGACACTATGAAGGTACCCACTCTGACTCCTACCCAATTCCAGCCCCAACAAGCAGTGCTTCCAGGGATGACATTCTACCACTAGCCAATCAGCATTTCCGAAACTACCACTAAGAATGAATGAGCCAGATTGGATAAAATTATAAGTTAAAATGAACCTTTGTGCCATACTCAAACTAAATATTTTCTAAAAAGAAAAGGAGTACTTGTGGCACCTTAGAGACTAACCAATTTATTTGAGCATAAGCTTTCGTGAGCTACAGCTCACTTCATCGGATGCACGAGCATGAAACCTGTAAATATTTTCTGAGGTTCAAAATGTGTTAGTTAATTCCCAAATCCCAATTATTTTTCATTTTTGTTCCTCTTTAGACTTGCGTTCCAGTCTGATTATAAGCAGGAAGCACTGGGAATATCATGGGAAGCCCTGATTTCAAGAGATTTCCAGCCCAGTTCCGGAGATTCTGATGGTTTACTTAGGTTCAGATAAGCATACAAGCCAGAGATGGGCTCAGACCAAAATCTGGGATCCACACACCCCCAAAATTTGAGAGAAGTTTGGCTCCAGGTCTAATCTCTAGGGTACTTATTAGAACCAAACCCAGACTCTATGTACTAGATCCTTGGCTGCCACTGAAGAACTCAAAAAGCAGCTCTGGAAGGGGTTGTAAAGCTCACCTTTGTATTCTGCCTATCTTGGGCTTGTTGTATGCTAGACTGGTCCTAAGAGCATGAAGACTGCTCTAAATTACACCAGCTGCCAATAACCTCAGGGTGCCAATACAGCAGCTGGGTCTCAGACAGGCATAAGGGATCCCCCTGTTTGTAGGACCACACCCGCTATCCCAGCAGCAGGAGGAGTGGGCTGCACTATGGTGATCCTCCAGTTGCAGGTTTAGGGGCCGGTCTGTGGGCCACAGAATTGCCACAGCACAAAATCATGACCCAATTATTTTGAGGTTCACCCATTGCTGTTTCTGCAATGGTTTAGTAATGCCCTCTCGGTTATCACCTGGCATTTTCTCTGGGTCTGGTTGGGTGCCTGCAGCCAACGTTTACAGTATAAAAGGGTCCTAGCTGAAGTACTCATTTTATGGGTACTCATTTAATTCTCAAGTTTCTGAAGCTTTTCAAGTTCTACAGTTCAGTTATTAGAAGAGAGTGAAATTGCACAGCTAGGAAAATTGTTGAAAGAGATACAATGTTTGGCTCCTTCCTTCAGCTCCAGAATGTACTGTGTGTTCCTTGGATACTGGACAAGTTTTTGGGCAGTTCCAGATAAGGTATCCAATAACTCTACTCTGTGTCCCCACTTTCCTTGCCCTCATTCCAGAGAAAATTGGATCTTTGCCTCAGAATAATTTTATTGTGAGGCAAGTTATGAAAATGTACTTCACTATATTTTCATTGACCTTTAAAATGAACTCCCTAATTAAGTGTGAATGGGAAACTGCCTTGGAGCAGGTTGTCTTGGATTTTGGACAGGAAAGACATAGTAAAGTTTATGAACTTGATATGCAGGCTGAACCAGCCAAAAGTAGAATTCTGCCTTTCTTCCATATACTGCAGAATATGTATTTAATATGGCACTGAAAAATATGAAAATGGGAGATTCTTAAACCATCTGTTTGTGCTGAAAGTAAAAAAACATGCAGGGGGGTTATTCCAGATGAAAAACATTTTAGAAGATTAATTATTTGTGCAGGGAAATTTTTATCTTTTTAAAGAATCTTTTTTTTAACTGAGGTAACAATTGCAAGACACTACAATTATGTCAAAAATGTGAGGTTCCTATGTGCAGTGGAACTTGTTTCCAGCACACTTGGATGCAGGGAAACTCGCTATGAAGAGAAGAAAGCAAGTCTAAAATTACTTCAAAATGCTAGCATGCAAATTTCAGTTCTTGTTGGAAGTGAATTTCTTCTTATAATGAAGTTATAAAAGAGTGTGTATGCGTGCAAATAAATTAGAGGGGCTTTGTTGGCTTAGCCGTTATGAACTAAATTGCACCCCTGCTTTAAACAGCTGCAGCAGAGGTTTGGGGTAGCAGACGGGGAGTAAGGAGCCTCTCCCCACGCTTATGTGGCCTAAATAAAGGCCCAAGGATTGAAGCCTCTACTCGTAGGGGAGCCCAGGGATATGGGCTAATTCTCTCAGCAGAAAGGAAATTCTCAGCAGAGCCATGGTTCCACACACACACCCCATATGCAGGCCAGCATTCTGCATAATTTAAAGGGCTCTCACAAATTAGACCCTCCCTTCCTGCTGGCTTCACTCTTACTCAGTTCAGCCCACATTGTTCCAGGGAAGCATGGTGCCAGTATGAGGTGCAGAGCCTCCCTGTACTCCACCTCTGAAGGTGCCTCCCAGGCACAAACCTCAGCCTACTAGTCTCCTAACCCCTGTATTTCCTTCTCTATGGTACAATAACTAGGGCCATGTGAAACTTTTGCCTAAAACACCAAACTCACCCCCCAATCAGGATGGATTCTGCTGAGATCCCGATCATCAGCCCAGTAGGCATGGGTGTTCATTTCAGGGCTCCCAAACACCCCACCATTCTCCTGTCCCCTACTCAGCATCCTGAAATATTAGCCATATACTACATGGTCCCTATTAAAATGCTGACGTTCTGCTTGTCTGTAATTTTCACTATGGTAGTATATGTGCTATTCTTAAACACTTAGGGGGAACAGAAGTCGAGCCTTCCCCCATCATCCCCCCCACTCAAAAAAGGGACTAAATCAGTGCAATCCAAAGGTATCAATCTATAGCCATTCATGCCTCCTCTAAGATTCAGGTGATCATCATCTCCATCGGACTGTAGCCCACACACAGCTGCACTGCATTCCAAGCCTGGCGTTCTGTTTATTAAAATCAGCGTGCAGACACATTTTGGGCACTTCCTCATAATTTCAGATTCATCTTAACTGTCCTTGTCCCACCTCCTCCATTTGTTTGTTACACTGTTTTGTTATACCTTGTCCTCATTCTGGCCCTGATCCTGTAATTGGATGATTGCTCCCACACAAGAGCCCCTATAACTCCAGTGGGGCTCCTCGAGGGGGCAAGGGTCTGTCTGGTGCAGGATCGGGGGGGCAGAGATTCTAAGCTGTTCAGGGCAAGGACTATCTCTTGCTATGTGCTTGTCCGGCTTCCAGCCCAACGGGGCACTGGTCTGATTGCAGGTGCTACTGTAATCGATATAGGATTCCAGGATTGTCTCTCATTGTGTCACTCTGAAGCCTAGACTGAGTCAGCATGAAGCGATGGGAAGAGCGATGAGCATGGTTAAGAGCGCTCTCTGTTCAGAATATCACCAGGTTCAACCATCACTGGGCTCCGAGGGGAATGCTGGAGTCCCGAGGTTCTCTGGCGGTTGGAAAGTGACAGCTGATCAGAGGAGATGGGAGTAACTGTTACCTCTTAGTTAAGAGGTGGTGGTGCCTCCAGCCAAGAGCCAGCTCTGCGCACAAACGTTGGGGAACGTGTATAAACAGCAGCATTGCTCAGTACGGCACAGCGCATGGAAACACGTGCCCCCATGTTTGGCTTTTTTACACACTTGACTTTACAAATTACACTTGGGCACCAGCACAGGCGTTCAGCTACTCGCAGAACTTATAGGACAGCCTATCCCTAGCATGCACATAGATTTGTGTCTTGGAGTCTTGCTGATAAACTAATTTATCTAAAGCATATACCCAGTGACCTGATACGTGGCCCTCTTTCTTCTCTCCCTTACACTGGAATAAATCAGTAGTAGCTCCACTGCAATCAATGGACTTATCCCAGTGTGAATCTGATGGGAGATCAGAATGGGCCCACAGTGTTTACTCTTCAGTGTTCCAAACCAATATGCACTAGCTGTAAATTGAAGATTAGTTTGTCCCCTTTCCCATACAGTCACGTGCTGTTAAGGAACACAAATCTGAAGCCTCCCACTCACACCCCCATAACATACATCTTTTGGAAAGATAATCACTGATCAAAAAGGAAAACATTGTGGAATGACTAATTAAATGCCTTTTAAATCATTTTTATTTCTTGGGATTTTTTTTTTTTTTTTTTAGTGCCCAAAATGTGTCTGCACGCTGATTTTAATAAACAGAATGCCAGGCTTGGAATGCAGTGCAGCTGTGTGTGGGCTACAGTCCGATGGAGATGATGATCACCTGAATCTTAGAGGAGGCATGAATGGCTATAGATTGATACCTTTGGATTGCACTGATTTAGTCCCCTTTTTTTAGTCCCTAGTAGCTGAGTGTTTCTCCATTAACATAATCTTTTAGCGCCTCACCTTATTCTCCAGGTATTGATCAGTACTGTGCAGCTTTTGTTGCTAGCAGTGTCAGATTGTGGGGTCGTAACAGTGAACGGCCAGTTTCCCCTTTCACTTCTGCAAGCAAAGAGGAGCAAAAAGCAGTGGGTGATTAGAGCTGACCAAAATATGAAGGGCCTGATTCTCTTCTCACCAACACCAGTTTCACACATTGATGTAACTGGACTCACTGATTGGCACCAGCACAAATGAGAGAAGAATCAGGACCCAAGGGATCATAAGATGGAGAAACTGAGGGTGAGAGAGATCAAGTGGAGGGCCCAGGGCCAGAAAGTAAGTCAAGATCAGGACAGAACTCAGGTTTCTGGCCCCCTGCTAAGGGCTCTGCCCACAAAAGCACACTCACTGTCTGTATACACAGTATAGCATATACATGTTTGCAGTACTTCTCTTTGCATGAAAGGGTTAAGAAGGGTACATACATCAGTGCACATGGCATATCCGGGGGTGTTGTGAATACAACAGGAGTGGGGCATTTCTCTCCAGCAAAGATTTAATACCTGTCCTCTAGAAAAAGAATGCATGTGATCCTACAAAATGTTGAGTGTCCTCTATTCTTATAATGCCCAGCACCTTGTAGCATTTGACCCTAACTATACATATAGTTGCATGACCTTACAATCTCCTTTGTGCGGCGGGGGATGGAGAGTCCCCAGAATGATGGCACTGATGCATGGTCAGTAACAACAGCACATGTATTTATTATTGGAAGAGGGTACAGAGGCAGCTTCCTCCTGCTCCTGGTGCTGCTGACTCAAAAAACAAAAAGCAAAACAAGAAAATAAACACACACACAACCTCTTGGTTTCACTGGGCAGGAAGCACAGCCTCGACCCTGACCTTCCTCTCAGGCTTACTTCTTGAAGCAGGACAGCGTCTTTCCCATCTGAGAGGAGCCACAGTCTTTAGGGGCTGTCTTTGGATGTGCCTCACACACACAGTCTGTGCAGAAGATGCCCTCGCTGAAAGTCAACAGTACGTGCACATGCAAGGAATTTGCCCTGGCAGGGGTATAAATAAACAGCATCCAGCCTTTATTCTGCAACAAGATTTCTCCCTAAAACCAACTTCAGTAACAAATGTCATCGTTTGTTCAAGCCAGTCAAAATATAACAGGCAAGATCATAGGAGCTCTCCAAAGGCCTGTCAAATAACTTAAATATAATCTAATGTACATTATGTTTGTTTATTAACACCTAATTTGGGTTACACTAAAATCCTTCCAAGGACACCAACATTTTTTCCAGTAAATCTGTTTGATATAATTCCTTGACTTTCTCTCCCCCCCAACCCGCCCCCAAGATTTAATATAAAGAGATTCATGACATATATGGAACAAACACCTACGTAAAACCCTGGGGTGTTCTAAGTCCAGGAAGGACAATTTAAAAGGGCTTATCTTGTAGGTAAGGCCCAGTAAGCTGACTTCTTGTAATAGTTAGGAGTGCAACACAATTTTGAGTTTGGACTGCTCCCTTGAGTGAGCCCTGGATGTCAGGTGTCATGAGTGCCTGAGAACACTTGCCTAATAAATAGAGAGCCCTGTGACAGTCTCACAACTGAATTTTTCACCTCATAAATATGTCACCTCAGTCCCATGTTCTTTTTGAGAAACTTTCCACCAACTCTGACGAGATGGAACTCTCCTGGAAAGATATAAAAAGTTAAAAACAGAACCAGGCCTGCACTTTTGCTTTCACTGTGCACAGAAAATAAAAATCCAGAGCTCATTTTAGGCTGATATATGGCCGTCATTTTCCTTCTTCATTTTCTGCTTCAGCAATTGGTTCAGAAGTCAAGTGCTGCCATGTGGGAGACTGGAGTTCATGTGCTAAGCTGAGCTCTGAATTCTCATAGCTTGGAAAGCTGTGGCGGAAGCAGTGAGTAGTGAAGAAGTGGTTAAAGACTGGAACTAGGAGTTAGAAAATCTGAATTCTATTCCAGGCTCTGTTACAGATTTCCTGTGTGACTTTAGGCATCTCACCTAGGCCCAGATTTTGAAAAGGTAGTAGTTGGATAAATTACTTGATAGTGGGAGCATATCAGGTAGCTAGCCAGCCAACTGCAAGCAGTGTGTGTGCGGCCTCAGTTCATTGTCATTATTGAAATCTGTGGTATGCCCTGTGAATATTGATCTTACATCCTGAATATAGACCTCAAATACCATGTTCAGTTATGGTCCCCAAAAAGGTATAGCAGAAATCGAGATGGGTCAGATGGGCTACAAAAATAAGAGGTACCGAAAGACTTCCAAATGAGTAGAGCCTGAAAAGACTGGGACTGTTTAGTTTAGAGAGGAAACAAATAAGAGGGGACAAGATAGCAGGATTAAACATAATGAATGGTACAAAGAATTCAACTACTTATTATAGTGCAAAACAAAAGGGATATCCTTTGAAGCGTGTGGTACTGGCCACTGGGAGAGACAGGACGACAGTCTTAATGAACTCTTGCTTGGCAAACTCCAGCATGGCAATCCCTGTGTTTGTTATGCTCTGATGCACCCCAGAACAGCAATCCTAAAACCCAAGGAAATCAAAGCAAGACACACTGGTAGATGGCCAATCAAAACATGTAATAACTATGAAACAGTTAAATCAGCAACAGTATGAACAAAACATAACAACAGACCCAATGGCAGGTATGTAACAGCAGGTGCTGAGTAACTGCACATACCCGGGGCTATGTGTATACACACACACAGGAACACCAATTGGAACACTGAGTTCAGGAGCAGGAAATGAACAGGAGCAGGAGAGCAACACACACACCAGTCATCAGAGTGTTCCTATGGCAGACACAAAAATTGTGATGCACAATGTAGTCCAGGTTGGGGCCCAGCTGAAAATTTGGGCCTTAACTTTCCTGTACTTTGGTTTCTATATTTGTAAAATAGGGTTAATAACTACCTGCCTCAAGGGGATACTTTATAGCCTGAGTTTTTGTAAAGTGCTTGAGGCTCTTGTGTGCAAGGTTTGACATAAATCCGAAGTGTGCATGTGTATGCTCACTTAAGAGGGTTGTAATTAAATATATACTCACACGCACTTATAATTGCAAGCCACTTGACTGAGTCCGTCTGGTCAGAGCTCAGAGTGGCTAGGATAGACTGCATCTATATCTCATTAGGTGGATGATAGAGGGATTAATGAAGGAAAAGGTCGAAAAAATAAGGATACCCAAGAAAATAGAGGTTGCCTGAACCTCGACTAGAGAAAATATTTTAACTGCAAGTGTGTGTCCATCTGTCTGCTGAACACAGCTATTTATATGGTTCCCATTACAATAGTATTCTTTTTAGAGAATATCATGTAATTATCAGCACACCCGCACAACTAGGCCTCTCTGCAGGTGCATTTTCTTGGCATTGCTTTCAGAACCTGCCCCACCAGTATCAGTTAGTCACACAGGGCTCCGTGTATAAAAATGAATCAGTCACATTCTTCTGGCTCTAGTCATGTTGTTGTGTCTAATCTTAAGCATGTCACATTTGTGCTGTGTTTTGTCTGCTGGCTCCCAGGTCATCAATACGTTGTGTTCCTTATCTATACCAAATCAATAGAGCTAGTCACAGAGTAGACTTCTCAGTGTAAGGATGGCAAATTAAGGCCATTCATATTTTTCATAAGAGAATGGAAGGAACTCCTTTTAAATATTGCTAAGGTATGTTCTCTTGGGTCCAGAACACCTGGAGGTCTTACATTGCAGTTGTTCATATGTCATGACAAAGCCTCCTTGTGCATGAGCTTGCACTGTTTCCCAGACCAGAAGAAGAGCTCTGTGTAAGCTCGAAAGTTTGTCTCCCTCACCAACAGAAGTTGGTCCAATAAAAGATATTACCTCACCCACCTTGCACAGTAAGATATTTTATCAGTCATTGTGTATGTATAGTAATAACAAACTCAATCAGATTTTATGAAGGAAATTAATACAATAGTCAGTAATCTAAATATGAAACAGTTAACATCTAGTACAGAAATAGCCTTCCCTTCTCCACTGCTGCTTAAGGCCCTTTACTCACATTTATAAGCAGTTACTCACATAAGTAGTGCCACTGAAGTCAATGGGATTATTGATATGACTATTCTGAACTGCTCACAGTGTAAGGGGCTCACAATCTGTCCAGCCGAGATTTTGCAGCATAAGCTATTGTCAGTAGAAAGCAGAAAAGGACCAGAAGAAAAACACCTGGCTGGGAATTGGAACCGGAATCCCCGAGACCACTCTGTCAATTACTCTGGCTGAAGACTGAGGCGCAATCTAGGCATCTGCAGCTAAGAAAGCTCCTGAACCAGAAGATACCCCTCCCCACTTCTTCCTGTCCCCCTCAAACAAAGCTGGTTAATTTTAAGTGACATAAATCCAAGTACTACCTAGCTGTAAACAAAACACTAGGGTGTAGCCCAGGAATTTAGAGAATAAAAGGTTTTACAAAGCAAATGTAATAGTGTACATGTCTCTCTGAGGCCTCAGTTTAGTGGAATTTAATTTTAGTGACTACCACTTTTGTGGCCTGATCCTGAGCCTGCTGAAGTTGTGTTACTACTAATTTCAATGGCCGAGCTTCAGGTTTGTGGCGATTTGATTTCCAAAAGCCACTCGCTGTCGGTGCTGGTGTGTTTACCCCTCTCTGATACTCACAGGGGCTATTTGGTTATAAAAATTTATTCTGTCAGCAATATTTTTATTGTCTTTGAGATTTGCATATACAGCTGCAGGTACACAATGTACACATTGCTTGTGACATTGCCCCGTGGTGGCCAGACTGATCTGCTTGTGCATGAAAGAGGAAGTTTTCATTCTTTGACTACATCTGAATGCTGCAGATGGCTGTTTCGTAACACAGATCATGATAAATTGATAATATGTACACTTGGTCAGATTTTTCCCTGCAAAAAATTTAGACAAAACCAATATTGTCTTTTTTTAAACCAAAAACTTGCTGCAAAATGTATGGGGTTTTCATTTTTGAATGCTCTCCCCCCCGGAAATCTACCCAAAAATTCAGTTTTTTGGTTGCCAAAAACCCCAAACAATTTTGACAAAAGTGGATTTTTTTCAAAAAATATCCATTTAATCAAAAAGCCATTTTCTATCAAAAAACATCTTGAGGAGAAATGTTGAACCAGCTCTACTTATTTGGATTTGGAGCCTGATCTTGCCTTTTTGAAGGCAATGGGAGCTTTGGCACAGGATAAAACCCACAGTGATCAAAATGGGAATTTCCAAACTGATCTTCTGTAAGAGGATTTCATTGAATGAATACTGAAAGGATAAAAAGGCGGTGTTGTGTACGTGGCAGGCTGGTAGAGTTCCTTTCTGAATTGTTACTCAGTGCTTCAAGGTGCCTAGAGCTTTGTCTTTTTCATTGTTCAAATAGAAATGAAAGATATCAAAGATATTTGAATTGCAATATAATGGAGAAAACAGACACTAACAGAAGCCTACAGCACTTCTGAGCACAACCATGGACACAACCACAGTTGAGCCACCCCCCAACAGAACTACATGACACTGCCCTATCAGGGTCAGTCCCTTTCCTGCTTTGGAATAGTACAGCTGAAGATGTGATAGCTATTCTTTTCCATAGCATCCTGTAGCAACAGTACTGACCTTTCCACAGGCTTCCTTCTCCTGGATTACTATTGACCTGCTTCTCCAAAACCACCAGTCCATGACTAGTTCTGAATGAAACAGAGTATTAAAAGAGATTTCCTCTGGAGTCCAATAAAGAGCTTGAAATTCTTCCAGTTCTACTAGCCTGCTAATCCTTAAATTATTGATGTTCTTTTTAATCTGGTCTAAGAAGGTCTTTGCTTTCAGTCATTGATAGACATGCCTTAGGTTGGTGATCATTTGCGCCAATGTAATTTCACAAGCTATATAGTGAAGAGTAACCCTTCCTGAGTAGACACTTTATATAGCCACCATGGGAAAAGGAGACTGTCCAAGATTTTTAATAACAGGTGCTTAAAGATAGGCTTCTAGGCTGGGACTTTCAAAGGAGCCTAAAGGAGTTAGGCATTAAAACGTCAATGGGAGTTGGGGATTTAGGGTGTGATCTACAAAGCAACTTAGGCACCTGAACTCCAAAGTTAGGCAGCTAAGTCCCTGCACATGGCACCATTGCAATCCACAAAACACCTTCTTGGCTGCCACCTAACCCTACAGGTGCTGAAACTCATGTGGCACCTAACTTTCCACTGCAAAAGCTCCCTAGGTGCCTAAGTTTTAGATCCAGGGGTATGTGCACTGCTGCCCCACTCTAGTCATCCAGATGCCTAAGAACCTAGGGAAGATAGACATTCAGCTGCCTAGTGGTAGGGAGGACCCAATCCGGTAGGCAGCTTCTGAGCAAGCCTACTGGATCAGGTCCCATTCGAAATCCCAATGATGTGGGGGTGCCCACCTTAAACTTTTAGCCCAGTGGTGAGAGAACTTACCTGGGACATGGGAGACTCAGGTTCAGTTCCCCCTCTCCCTCAAAGAGGGAGCAAGGAAGGACTTGAGCAGGGCTTTGCCACCTCTCAGAGAGTGTGCTATTCAGTGAGCTATGGGATATTTTGATGTGAGGCTCCCTACGTCTCTCCTGTTGAAGCTGTTCCACTGTAGATAAATAAAGGAGAAGTGATTGGAGCAGGGGGAATGGACCTGGACTCTTCCACATCTCAGGTCAGTGCGTTAGCCACTGGACTACAGAGTCACTCTCGCTCTGGCCCAGTGGCTTTTTAAATGTTTATCCACAGTGGAAAACTCATTGCAGCAGAGGGAGAGAGAACAGATTATTCTATATTCCCTAAACAGGGCAGCAAATGCACTTTGCTTCCTTTCCAAATACTATGAACAATAAATTTCTACAGTTACAAGTTACCACGCAGCTCTTCATATGCCAGCACTTTTATTCTTAACGTGAAAGGATTATGGAAAAAACATACTAAAAACAGTAAAAGAACCTACACGCATGCTAACAGTTTACCAGAGGTCACCCATCAGGCTTATGGGGCCCTTGTAGATCAAGGCCTTCCAACCCTTCCAAAATGATTGGGGCTCCCCGGGACAGAAAGTCCTGTCCCTTTGCTGAGTCAGGAAGAAAGTCCTGAAACAGTTTAAACTTAGGCTATTTGTCCATAAGTCCTTTCTTTCTCTGCTGATCTCTGGAGAATCTAGCCTGAACTAATAGATGCAAGCCTCCCCAGGAGGTGGTACTTCTCTGGGGAGGTTACAACCTGGCTGATTTGCCTTAATCACCCCCCCCCCCGCAAACTGTTTTAGTTCCTGGAGGAGCTGTGGTAGCCCTCCCCCATGGAGCAGAACACAATCATACATAAACCATTCATTTAAAACATTGGACCCCAAAGGTACTGCATGGGGTTGCAATAGCTGTCACATCTTATCCCAGAGAGGTTACATCCAATTCGGGCCCACAGTAATACATAAACAGTACAATAGGGTCTTTCGAGGCTATTGCAGAAAATAGCCATATCTGCCACAGGGATCTAAATAAGCGGCCTTTTTTTCCAAACATGTTGAGCACCTAAGAGCTCCCACTGAAGTCACTGTCTGCTGGTGGGTGCTTTTAAAAAGCAGGCCAGTTATTTAGATGCCTCAAGATGGATTTTTAAAAATATCTTTGCCGGTATTTTTGTCCCCCAGCTCATGACTCTGTCTCATTCTTTTAGAGACCTTCCAGACTGAACCTTTCCCATTTCTTTTGGGGACCCCCATCTTATTTTCTGAGTAGCCTCGTGATGTTTTTGTCTTGTTTTTAGTTAGGAGATTTCATAAAGCAGCTTTATTTAATTTAAGGAAGTTACCACACTGACAGCTCAGGATGTGTTGTGAAAGGTGTCATGACTTGGAAAGTCTGACTCCTTATCGGAATGAAAAGTTACGCCTACTGCGCTTAAAAACTCACAGATCCCACAAGGAAAATTATGAAAAAATCAGCAAAGACCTAGTCCTGCCTTTGCATCCCATGGTTTTTTTTCTATTTCTCCACCTCTATCTTTTTTATTACTGAAGTCATTTGCTGGAAAATTAACGCCTCAATTCATCCTTCCTTTATGCTAGTTTCTACCAAAGAAAACAAAGGTATAGGGCTGATTTTGATGGCATGTCTGCCAGGGATGAGATTGTACTAGGAGAAAGCAGCCAAAACGTCCCATTTGCAAGGAGCCCTCCGGGGGTAGTGGCAGTCCAAAGAGTGACCGGGGCTGTGTCCTGTTGTGGCTTTGTTTGTGAGAGTGAGTGACGTCTTCTAAAGGCTAGCCTACAGACAGCATAGGTGTCCTATTTCTCTTGCTAGCTAAAGGAGTTCTGCTTTTGCTCCTGTGCTTGAATCCACTGTATTTAGAGTTAAGGACAAAGACTCCAGCCCCAACTTCCCAGGTGTGTGTGTGTGTGTGTGTGTGTGTGTGAGAAAGAGAGAAGGATCAATGTAATAATTGTGTTTGTTTGGAAAGCATCTATTTGTGGTAGCTAGGGTTGCATTCCTTTAGCCTATCCCCTAAGCATCTTCTGGTGAGGATCCAGTAGAAACTAAAGCTACCTTTCATAGGCATATTACTGCCAAGGCAAGGAGCCAATGTCCTCCCAGGTAGCAAATCATCCTCCTTGTAGTCTGAGGTATTGCCAACACGGTGAGGTACAATTTGCTCCTCCTTGCACTAATGGAGATGACTCCAGACCTGAATCTTTATTTCTTAGGTCTCACTTTCTCTTGTTGGTGGTCCTTGCTTAGGAGATGATATGCAAGTGTTTGTGCTCTCCAACTGCAGTGTGAGCGGACAGCAGGCATGAGTTAAAATAAGGGCAAACACTAGGTTCTGCCGGGGATTCCCCACTTAGAAAAGGGGTTTGTAGAGGAGATGCTGCTGGGAAAGTTAATACTGCCTCAGGCTTTTGTCTTTGCAGTAGGTGCCATGGGAGACATCCCACCCAGTAACCACTTTCTACCCACTCATGGACCTCTTGCCCTGCAGGGAGCCCTTTGAGGAAAGAGGACAGTGTTGCTGTGGAGGCAGCTGATTTCTCTCTCTCACACACACACATTTCCATTTGGTAAGGAGTTGATCCACACAGCGATTCAAAGGACACTTTTTGCCCCCATATTATTAAATCCTTTTTCAACATGTCCTATAAAGAACTTGCAGTGGCAATTTTCCTAGGAGTAACAAATTAGATAATCACTTGTATGCAGTGGTGTTGTAGGTGGGCTGGTCCCAGGATACTAGAGAGACAAAGATGGGTTAGGTAATATCTTTCATTGTATCAACTTCTATTGGTGAGAGAGACAAGCTTTTGAGCTCTTCTTCGGGTCTGTGCAGAAGAGCTCTGCGTAAACTCAAAAGTTTGTCTCTCTCACCAACAGAAGTTGGTCCAGTAAAATATATTACCTCCCACACCTTGTCTCTAGATAATCACTTATCATTTAAGTACTGAGTTAACTTCAGAACAAGACCTATCTGCATGGCATTCGCAGAGAGGTCTAGGAACAACTGACCGGTGGCCTTGATCTTTCTTAGCTGTGTACAGACTTTAGGATCCTTCACAGTCCCTGGCTTCACAATACTTTCTGACCATGCATAGCTCCCTTTTATTTTAAATTCTGCATACCTAATCTTGGATTCTCAACTTCCAGTATCAAAATCAAGTAATCCTTAAAATATTCTTTTTCTGGTTCTTGTATGAACATGAGATTTATCTTGTATCATACTATCTGTTTCACGGTCCTGTTTCTGGCAGTGGCAGTATCCTTGTCCTTCTCCCATATGTTGTTTGGGGGGGGGGTTTATGTCTAATTAGATTGTAAGATAATTGTAGGGCAGGTTGTATGGCAGGGATCCGGGGTGAAATCCTGGCACCATTTAAATTAATGGCAAAAATCCCCTGGACTTTAATGGAGGTAGGATTTCATTCATTATTGTTCTAGTTAAAAGTGAGTAACACACTTTTGGGCATTGTAAATGAAATATTATGTTTTGGGGAACAAATCCTTCCTGACTTCTATAGGTGATCATGTGCCCTGATGCATGAGGTTTGGATACTCTCTTCTTATCTTGCATAATTACAGCTGTTTTACTAATGGTCATAAAATGATCCATCACCTTTTTATCTCCATCCACAGTCCCTGATGGCCAGCTGAGGCAGTGAATTCCACAGGCTAACTACATACTGGGTGAAGTCCTACCTTCTATTTATTCTTTCACTTGTGGTTCTGACATGTCGTCTTATGGATGACCCACCATTAAACGATGACTCAGTGCTGACTCTTAAAAGGAAAAGTAAGATGTACACATTCAAGATAAGTCAATTTCCTCAAGTGATGCCTTCGGTCGTGTGGCAGTAATGGAAAGATTAATAGTGGCACAAACCTTAAATGATACAGAAGTATATTTTAATGACCTGCAAGCATAAATCTTACAAACGTAACATTAGATCTTTAAAGGGCAGGCATTGGGAAAGTCTTTCGGCTAGTTCAAAACACTGTCTGCTTTGAGTTCCTACCCATCTCTTTAATTGTAGTCATTATTCATAGCAATGGGAAGACACTATCCTGAGGAAGTTACACAAGGACTAAGTTAAAACTAGTGTCAGGTCAAAGCCAAGTCATCTATAAATAAAAAACAAATTTATTTCTAAGGAAACTAATTATCCTCTGCTGATAAACTAATTCTAGATCCATATGGGATCTGAGTGAGTGCAGACTTTACTTTCTGTTCCACCCCTGCTGAAACTTCTTGTACATTAAATACAACAGGTGCACAGTCTTGCTTGTTTTTCTTCCTTTACTCCTAAGGAAATCATAAACCAAATATAATTCTGGAGGATGGTTTCTGGGGTGCCCTGTGAGCAATCTGAAAGGGAAAATGGATCAATGAGTGGCCAGTAGGGACAGTAAATCAACAGACTAAAAAGGGAGTTCAATGTACTAGCTAGGCCTCAGGAGCTCAGTCCAAGGAAAAGGCCCTTGTCAGTCAGAGCCTAACATTAATGTCAAAGCCAGCTGGAGCTGGCAGTTTGCAGCTATGAGGAAATGATTGAACTGTCTGTCAGTTGCTAGTGATCCACTAGAGGCCATTGTGACACAAAGTAAAGGGTGCTTTAGAAAGCAGTGTGCACTCTTTCTATTGTGTAGTCTTTTTCCAGTTTAAAAGGATGAGGTTGGAGGGAATATTAGCTATTCTGTATTTTATTTCTCAGGAAGTTGTGAAATTTCCCCTGTATCATAGAGGAAATTCTGTTAGCCAAAGACATTGATTTGATCATGTTATGGGTATTTCAGCTATGCAAGATGAATGCTACTACTGTCACTATTTGAACAGGATATAAGGTAATATCCACTGACATTGTAATCTAGAAACACACCTCAAGTTTTTCCATAAATTTTTCTTTTCCTATTTATTCTCTTTTGGGAGAAGCAATTACTTAAGGATTTTTTGAGGGGACTTTTGTGCCTATATTTAAAAATCAGTTTGACTCAGTTTTTCTCTCTAAATGAATAAAGAAAGCATTTAGAAAGGGGATTTAGGAAAGGGAAATGCATTTCTGCCCTAGTGCAGGGCCAGATATCAGATCTTTATCTTGTCGCTGGTGCGAGGCAGAATACTGCCCTTCTGGCATCCTCCATACATTGTAGTCGTGTGGGTCAACAATGGTACACCTCTTTGAAGTTGTACAGGGCTTTGGCAAGTTAGGAATAGGTCCAGCAGAGCAAGACCAGTGGCTAGAACTCAAGAGAGGCAGTCCAAAGGTGCAAGTTACCATCTCATCTGTGGTGGACTAAGTTTTCAAAAATGACTAGTGATTTTGGCTGCCTCAGCTTTGGGGTGCCCAACTTGAGCAACAATAGAAGGGGACTGAGTTTTCGAAGCATTGAGCCCCCATCCTCTGAAAAGCGCTTCAAGATGCCTCAAGTTGCTCACTGTGACCCTAGAACCTCTTAATGCCAACTGGCAAGCAGGGTAGAAGAATGTCCTGATTCTGGTGTGTACATTCTGATTCACCAAAGAATATCATGTGAGGTCTTAAGTGAAAGCCGGGGTCACATTGGTCAATAATACCATTGTGACACGTTGTAGCAAGGCTGAGAGTCACCGGTGTAGCGCCTCCTGTCTGTAGCCCTGGGAATTAGCTCTTCCGGACAGGAGCGCCCTCCGCAGGCCAGTGTCCCGCTTGCCTTAGGCCCCCATGTCCCTCCCGGATCCCAGTGCCCCTTTATCTTGGGTGCTGCCCCCTGGCAATACACCTTCTCTCTAGGTCTCACCACCCAGAAGAACCCCGAACCCTCTATCCCAACCTCACCTCAGTCTATGGCTACTGCCAGTCACCATCTAGCCCCCGTTCACTGGGGCCAACTGCCACGTACAAGCCATTCATCATTGGCAAAGGGGGTTTGGACCTGCTGCCTTTGCCTACCCTCTGGGCTGCAACCTCTGCAACCCTAGTACCTGGTTTGGCCTTGCACAGGGCCTGCAGCCTGGGGAGTTGCCGGACGGGAGGTCCTCTCGCCTTTCCCCAGCCCTCCTCTGTTGCCTGCACCCTCAGCTCCCAAGCAGCTACATCCTTCTCCCTCTAAACCTGAAGGGAGTATCTAGCGCCTGGCTCATAGCCCTTTTATCAGGGCCAGCTGAGGTCTGATTGGGACGTGGCCCAGCTGTGGCTGCTTCCCCAGTCAGCCTAGCTTTTAGAACTGCAGCTCCAGCCCTTTCCCAGGGCTGGCTGCAACGCTTTCCAGACCAGGCAGTGGGTGACCATCCTGCTACACATATATTTACACATGCTATGTAAGGAGTTATGCATGTACACTAAAAATATGTTCTTAGAGTCTGTATCAAAGTATGAGTCACCATAGAGGTGGGGGAAAAAAACAGGTTTTTCTGTCCAAGAAGAGATGTTTATTCACGTATCTCTCTGTCAACATGAAAAGGAGTACTTGTGGCACCTTAGAGACTAACCAATTTATTTGAGCATAAGCTTTCTTGAGCTACAGCTCACTTCATCGGATGCATACTGTGGAAACTGCAGAAGACATTATATACACAGAGACCATGAAACAATACCTCCTCCCACCCCACTCTCCTGCTGGTAATAGCCCATCCAAAGTGACCACTCTCTTTACAATGCGTATGATAATCAAGGTGGGCCATTTCCAGCACAAATCCAGGTTTTCAAATCCAGAGGGGCATTGCTGGCACATGATGGCATATATCACATTGGTGGATGTGCAGGTGAACGAGCCTCTGATAGTGTGGCTGATGTTATTAGTCCCTGTGATGGTGTCCCCTGAATACATATGTGGGCACATCCACCAATGTGATATATGCCATCATGTGCCAGCAATGCCCTGCTGCCATGTACATTGGTCAAACTGGACAGTCTCTACGTAAAAGAATAAATGGACACAAATCAGATGTCAAGAATTATAACATTCATAAACCAGTCGGAGAACACTTCAATCTCTCTGGTCACGCAATTACAGACATGAAGGTCGCTATCTTAAAACAAAAATACTTCAAATCCAGACTCCGGCGAGAAACTGCTGAATTGGAATTCATTTGCAAATTGGATACTATTAATTTAGGCTTAAATAGAGACTGGGAGTGGCTAAGTCATTATGCAAGGTAGCCTATTTCCCCTTGTTTTTTCCTACCCCCCCCCCAGACATTCTGGTTAAACTTGGATTTATGCTGGAAATGGCCCACCTTGATTATCATACACATTGTAAAAAGAGTGGTCAGTTTGGATGAGCTATTACCAGCAGGAGAGTGAGTTTGTGTGTGTGTGGTGGGGGTGAGAGAACCTGGATTTGTGCTGGTAATGGCCCAACTTGATTTTCATACACATTGTAAGGAGAGTGGTCACTTTGGATAAGCTATTACCAGCAGGAGAGTGAGTTTGTGTGTGTGATTTTTGGGGAAAAAAAAAAGGGGCGGGGGGAGAAAACCTGGATTTGTGCTGGAAATGACCCACCTTGATTATCATACACATTGTAAAGAGAGTAGTCACTTTGGATGGGCTATTACCAGCAGGAGAGTGAGTTGGGGGGGGGGGGGGTGAGAAAACCTGGATTTGTGCTGGAAATGGCCCAACTTGATTATCATACACATTGTAAGGAGAGTGATCACTTTAGATAAGCTATTACCAGCAGGAGAGTGGGGTGGGAGGAGGTATTGTTTCATGGTCTCTGTGTATATAATGTCTTCTGCAGTTTCCACAGTATGCATCCGATGAAGTGAGCTGTAGCTCACGAAAGCTTATGCTCAAATAAATTGGTTAGTCTCTAAGGTGCCACAAGTACTCCTTTTCTTTTTGCGAATACAGACTAACACGGCTGTTACTCTGAAATCTGTCAATATGTAAATTAAGCATATAAGCTAACACAGTGCATACCCATTTACATATGAAGTCAATGAAGATTTTGTGAAGTAAAGAGGGAAGCATTACACAGGAAAAATAAGCCATGGATGGTTATCCTGTCTCCGAGTACAGGCAATGAATTGGGGGGGAAGGGTATAATTAGAAGGCAAAGAAGACACCCCCTCATTCCTCTTACATTTGTGAAAACAGATTCTCAGCCAGCCTTGATTGAAAGACTGCAAAAGACATTGAATGAGAGGAGGGTAACGTGTTAGTTCAGTTTAGTCTCTAGAAAGCATGTTATGATTTTGGTTTATATGTAACCTTTTGTTTTCAATATCCTTAATATCACTTAAATTTTAGATATATTTGTAGTGATAACAAGAATAAGTTTATTATCAAAGTGCTGTGATACAAGATGCTGGTCCAGAGCTGAATGGTACAAGCAGGTATGTACACTGTTCCCTTGGGGACAGCAGTCCTGGTATTTCTGCGAGTGTTCCGTGTATGAGGAGCTGAACATTACAGGGACGTACTCCAAAAGGGATGGGGGTGCACCTATTGTTAACCTGCAAAGCAAAGTACATAGCCCAAAGGTGAGTGTTTGAGTGGCTAGAAGACTGGTGGTCTTCTAAGCGCAAGCAAGAGTCCCTCACAGAGGAGGCGGGAGGTAACAAGGTGACTTCCAGTCCTGACTACACCGAGAAATGTCATAGTCACCCAGCAATTAAGGCAGCCATAAACACTAGTCACGTTTGAAAATATAGGCTGATGTACATAAGGAAACTATATACATCCACAATGCTATAAATATAAACTAATAATTATTATTATTACTCTTAAGTATCATTTTAAAAAGATTGATTCCAAGAGATTCTCTAGACTCTTCCATATATTCTCTGTATGTCTGTTCAGTAATAGGGAGAATTTAAATCAATAAAACTATCCTTCCCATCTATCTGTGTACTTATATCATCTCCATAACCATCATATCTGATTGCCTCCCAAGTTCTTAATAACAAAAATAACAAAAACAACTCCTTTCTTATTTATCCTTCCTTCCTGGACTTTGGCAGAAACAGCTTGATAAGCTTATAGAGTTTTGTTTGTGTTTGTTGTTCTTTTTGTTTAATATAACCAAGTTGCAATAATCCAGTTGGGAAGTCAGCAATGGTGGATTGCCGTGGCCGTTTCTTTGTCAGCTGGGATGGGCCACAAGCTTCTGAACCACCTCAAATGAAAGTGGGCATATTTGTTGTCATGTCTTCTTGGGCATCTCGTGAGGTCATCAAGGCTGTGGTCTGATTTAACAATCTGAGAACAGATTCCTGCAATAGTGCAGTGAAAAATGCTTCCTTCCTCCCATCAGCATTATGCCAGTATTGCATGAAAAACAGCTGGCTAAAGTAGAATCCAGGAAAATGCTGACTTCAGCTAGCCATTGAGAGTGTAGTCCAGTGCTGCTGGTTATGTCTGGTTATGTGCACCTGACGTAGAGTTATGTCCTCTGCTTTTATTTCAGCCTCTGTTGACTCACCAGCTCTTCACATCAATGTTGAATAAGATGAGGGAGAGCATCAGACATTGTAGAACTCAGCGGAGGAGGGCTTTTGTGGCTGTCCATGACAAACCACTCAGTACACCTTGAAAGGAAGGAACTGAGCCATTACAGGGTATTTCCATTCATCCCTGCAGCTTCCTGGAGATGGGAGAGTTATATTTGGTGATTAGCAGTATCGAGTACTGCCAAAAGGTCCAATAGGCCTGATGTAAGTGGCTGCCTCTCTCAGTGGGGATAAACTCTGCACTCAAGTAATTTAATAGAATTTGGCTAATTGACTTCAGAGGAAGCTACATCTACTTATGCTAAGACTATTTCATCCTTGATTTCTTTCCTTTTTCTTTTCTATAAACATAATAATCCTCATAAAATTAATATTGTCACACCTCTTGTTTGTATGAGGTGATGCAACATGATCCTGGTAATGGGTGATTTTTTTGTAGGAATACTTATGAACTTCATGAGTGTTCATGATGATCATGATGAGACAGAGCATCCATTTGCAGTGGGATTTATGGAGCAATACAGTCACTGGGCCTGTTTCTGATCTTGCTTACACTGGCATAAATCAGGAACAATTCCATTTAAGTCAATGGCTTTATAGTGAGGTAAAATAGGTGTAAGTGCGAGGGGCATCCTACTCCCTGTGTCGGGACAATGTAAACATTATCTCCCTTAGCTGAAGAACTTGAATACACATTCATTTTTGGAAAATATGCTTTTTGAAAATGGGACAGAGCTTCTTGCATGTCTGAAAGGACTGACCCCAACTTGCTCTTATGCAACTCCAGTTGTTCCGTGTGTGTGTGTGTGTGTGTGTGTGTTGGGGGATTTGGTCATACAGTGGCTGTCCAAAATTTAAAAAAGCAGGAAATCCTGATTTATTACCAAAAAGGGAGATCTCTTGTTTCTGAAATATAAAGGTTGCACACAGGTTTTGAGACTAAAACACTCTTAAGTGTGGGAGTGGAGTTGTGTGTGTGAGAGAGACCAGTCTAGATGGCAACACTACTTTTTCTTTAATAGAAAAAGATCAGTTTTAAGGCCAAAATGTAGCACATGGACCTGAGGTTCTAATATAAGCCTCTAACAATTTATAAACTAACATGAATCCAGCAATATAATCCAGTGTTTACCAAAAATTGGGAAATAATAATAATGTAACACCATCATCAGGTGTATTTTCTAATTTCCTTAGGGACACATTTTCAAAGGGTCTTCAAAACCGTGCCAAAAATACATTCTCATGCTCCCTTTTGACTGTGCAAAAATACCCTGCATTTGCAGTCAAAGGTGGACATTTACATTCACAGCAGACATACTTAGAGCTCATTCCTTTACCTCTTTCTCAGTGGGACTGCTCATGTACAGATCAGGCCCTTGTGCATAATTTCCTGCTTTGGGCCTGATCCTGCAAACATTTGCAGGGAGTGTAGGTTTTATTTTCATGAGCAGTTTCATAGGCTTTAATAGATGTACTCATGATACAACCAGTAGTAAGTGTTTGCTCGATTAAGCCCTTTCTGAAAATGTGAATAATTACCATGAAGGCTCCAGTCCTGGATGGGCACACCCTTGTGCATACACAGTACCCCAATGACATTTTTCTGGCTGTGTGCAGCCTCACAGGTCTGTCAACATGGAGTTCGTTGAAGGATGGCGGAGGGGGGCAAAGAGAAAAAATGAAGAAAGATTCACACTCAGGTGGAAAAGTTTCAGTAACTTGGAAAAAGCTAGGCAGAGAGAGAATAGCTTTGGCAGGGCCAGGAATAGCCTTCTCTCATAGAGTCTCTGACTGGCTTTGGGGTATCCAAAGGGGCTCAATGGAATAAAGAGAAAATGTTTGTTTGCTTTTTAAAAGACAACCACTGACAATAAGAAGTTATTGTTGTATCACACCTCCATCCAAGGGCTTCAGAGAGATTTACTGTGCTAATTAAGTATGCTTCACAATAACTCTGTGAGACAGGAATTTATTGTTATCCTCATTTTGCAGATGGATAAACTTGGGCACAAGGATTTGTTTAGTGAGTGGCAGAATCAGAAATATATAGCAAGTGTCCTGAATCCCAGCTCCCTGCTCTCTCGATTAGAAAACACTGCTTCACAGCACAAAATGCAGTCAAAGTGATAAAAGTCACATGTCCTTAATATGAAGGAAAAGAAACATTGTTTTGTTAACATTGTCTGAGGGTGTTTGGATCCGGCCTCATCTCTGGTGCATTTCTTTTAGGGCCACATAGAAATGCCCAAATACATAGATTTTTGGCTCGACTTTGGAGCTGGTTCTATACATTATTAATCTAATTGAACAGTGGCTGTATGTTATCATCACGGATGCTCAGTTGTTGAATTAATTCAGCTAGCAATTGGCGTTCAGTTAAAACCCCAGAGGGCTTTTTCTGTGTTTATCATTTTGCAATAAATATTCAGGAGGCTGGTATCAAAACAACTTGTCCCCAGCGAGGACAGAACCTCACCACCACGATTTTCAGTGACTTCAGCAGTACATGTTATGACAGACAGGCCTGATATTTGATAAGTGCTACTTCCCTATTTTGTTTAATTGTCTTTTTGTGCCAAGAACTGCTGCTGCTTTTTCCCGCATCAAATGCAATTATTTCCCGTCATACTGCAAAAGTGCATTTTAAAATGCCCTGAAGTGGACTTTTCCAGGTGCTATGCTGAGCTGTGCTGTTACGTGGGATTCTTTTGTGCACTGTGGGGAGTGCCACTTGCTTCAGTCCTACTTGGAATTTGCACAGCTTTGTGAAGTTTCTCAGAATGACTAAAAGAGTGGAACCAAATAAAAAACCACAGAGATATTTGTATCTTAAATGTGCTTCAAGTAACTGCATTATTACCACAGCACCTCCTAGGCTTCCCGTTTTTGTAGATTGCACATTGTCACCACTTCCTAAATAGCTGTATTTATTTATTGAAACTCTACAGGTTTTATTTAACATCTCATGTGAAAAACACTCATTATCCCAGCCATTTAGGCCAAGGTCTCCAAATGTGGGTGCCTAAAGTTACCCTAAATAAGGATTCAGTTGGCTATATCTACACTTCAAGCCTGGGGTGTGATTCCCAACTCAAGGAGACATACTCATGCTAGCTCTGGTCAAGTCAGTGTGCTAAAATTAGAATGTAGCCAGGACAGCACAATCAGTAGGAGGGATTAGTACATGCCTATCAGAGACACCAAGCGTGTAGTCAGGGCAGCAAGGCACTCCCTCCACTCACACTGCCACAGCTGTGATCTATATTTAGTACACTATCTTGACAAGAGCTAGCACAGGTATATCTCCTGGAGCGGGGAATCACA
The DNA here is from genome assembly GCF_965140285.1 of Lepidochelys kempii. Lineage (NCBI taxonomy): Eukaryota > Metazoa > Chordata > Testudines > Cheloniidae > Lepidochelys > Lepidochelys kempii. The sequence continues at coordinate 162,097,137 of NC_136382.1, forward strand.
ACTTCAGCTAGAGGGGTAGACATACCCTGAGGGCAGCACCTAAATAGATGGTCTCATTTTCAGACAGCCAATGAAGAGTGCTCAGCATCTGTGAAAGTCAGACCTCTAATTTACTGCTGTGCCTCACTTTGGAACTAGGCCCCCAATCAGCAAGTACTTAAGTTACACGAGCGATTTTTTTAAGCCCATGTGTAATTCCATTGACGTCAATGGGACAACTCATGTAGTTAAAGTTAAGCACATGCTTAAGTACCTTGCTGAATCTGGCCCTTAGCTACCTACCACTTGGATATGTAGATTTTAGATTTAGGCACCATCTGTACATACAGGTTTGAGCTGAGATTTTCACAGCCACCTGAGGGAATTAGGTGCCCAACTCCCATTGAAATTCAATGGAAGTTCAGTGCCTAATTCCCTTATGTTCCTTTGAAAAGCCCATTCTCAATATCTAACCATTGGCACTCAAGTTTGAAAATGTTGGCATCTTCCCTTACAGATTACACCCCATTACACTGCCACCCCATTGGTAGAACCTAGTATCAATTGGGGGGAAATGTTTTGAAAAACTATGGGTGGTTAGAACCTCTCTGCTAGAAAAACTAGCAATTTCTTCTCTCACAAAAGGGTTCTGGCACTGGTCCAATTACTCTTTTCTCTGTGATAGAGACATGCTCCAGACCCCTTCTTCTGAACACTCACAAACTTTGGAGACATTAAGCTTTGAGTGCAGACTTTAAGGCTGGTTGACTTCAATGGAGCTATGTCTATTTACACCAGCTGAGGATCTGCCCCTTGGTGACTAGTCCCCATCTCACTGTAAGGGGCCTCTAAGGACATGTATATTCTGAGTATCAGCCATACCTACACAGTTCAAAACATGCCGGAATCTATGCCAAAGTCTTTTTTAATCTGAAGCTATTTGCTTCCATTTTATCTTTTATATGGAGCAAAAACTGAACAGTAAACCAGAAAATCAACATCTCTACCTCTTTCTTTTTCTGGGGCCTGATCTAAAAATTTATGAAGTCAGTGGTAGTCTTTCCCCCAAACTTCAGCTAGCATTTTATAGTTTCCAATAGCTAAAAAATTAACAGAAGGAAAAGCAAGAATCCTCTCTACCCTGGTCATCACATGTAATCTGATAGTGGTTCCTTTGCAAAGGGCACATATGAATTTCATCCCTAAGAGACAAAGTAGACGAGTAATCACACTGCTAGCCCCCAATTCAGCAAAGCATATAAGCCTCTGCTTAAGTCCACCCTTGTACAACAAAGTACGTAAGGACATGCTTAAGTTTAGCATGTCTGTATGTTACACATTTGCAAGGCAGTAGTGGGAGTGTCATGGATGAGAAGAGACTAGGTTGACAGCACTGTAAGGAGTCTTGATTCTTAACCAAAGTCAAATGGCTGGAAACTTAGTAAAACTGTTTAAATAATAAAAAAGTTTACACATAAATTATTTGCTGATTGGTAGAAAGAGGTCATAGAATCAAATATTTTCAGAATATCATTAAATCATCTATAGTTGTGGTTTAATGATGAAAAAGAATGGGCCAGATCCTCAGCTTGTGCAAATGGGAGTATCTCCATGGATCTGGCCTGTTATTTGTAAATAATTTATTTGAAGGTAAAATGACAAAATTTATCAGACTACATATTTGCAACAAATAATTCAGCTACTCTAGAATTCAGTAATAATATTCACTGCAGAAAGCTCTTTAACTCTTATTATGAAGGTGAAAGCTGCAAGTAAAACCTAAAGTGTGTGCGCGCGCTCTCTCTCTCTCTCTCTGTCTCTCTCTCTCTCATTAGACTTTGGAGTATTAGTGAAATTTCTAATCATCATCCCATGACAAAAGTTTCAGGGGACTTATGAAAATGCAGCAAAGAATGTCCTTTTCTGTAATTTACTATTTCCTGCAATTCATCAAACTGATTTTTTTTTCAAACAGCTTTGGCTTTTTTCAGAAGTATCATATATCACAATCCCACTGCTTGTGACCCTATTTCATCCTGATACTGTCCTCTCTTTGTACATTATCTATCAATTAGCATTTTGCTGTGAAAGCAACTTAAAGATGACCAGCGAAACAAGAATCAAGTTGATGGTGTATAAGACCTATATTGTGGCTCAATGTTTATTGTACTCTAGCTCCATTAAAAGGGTTACCTATCAGAGATACCTACAAATTACTGGGCTCATTAGAGGGATAAATGGGTGAAATTATATGGCCTGTGTTATGCAAGAGGTCGGACTAAATGATCTAATGATCACTTCTGGCCTCAAACTCTATGAACCTATGAGATCTGACTAACAAAAATTAAGCAAAACAGAACAGCAAAGTTGTAACAACTGTATTGAAGAATATCAGCCTATCAAAACAGTAACTGATACACACTAAGCAAAGCAGAAACAATGGTGCCAGACCAAAACAAATGCTGCATACCAACATGGGTAGGAGTGCTCTGGAGAGGGAGAAGAATCTACATGAACATACTTTATGTGCAAAAACCTACCCGGAAGTGCTAAGAACAGACATATTTTTGAGTGATATTCCCATGAAGTTAGGCATAGATAAGAAATAATCAGGAGTCTGATGAGTATTTTTGTGCTCAACAATTTAGTATAATTTTTTTTCCTGAAAGTAAAACAAAATGTTTATGAAGTTAAAAAAAAAAGCGTACACAGGTACTGGTACCTTAGGATGTAAGGGGAAGTATATATGTGCATCTGCACGTGTGTTTTGTGTGACACTTTCTCCTGCACCTTGTTAGTACTTTCAGCTCATTGAGCCCCATAAATCCAAGGGGGAACCCATATACATTAGAGTTGCATATACATTGCTTATCTTTTTAAAAAACAAGCAAATACATTATCTATTTTGCTTGTACCTGGAAATGTCTATCATGCTACACAGGAATTACCTGGAGAGAGGCTGTACTTTCAGTAACCTTCCTGCTAAAGGAAAGTTGGTCAAGTGGTTTGGGTACTAGCTGGGGCCTTGGGAGACTTGTGTTCAGTTCCTACCTCTAGCACAGGCTTCCTGCATGACCTTGGATAAATCACTTAATCTTTTTCATGTGCCTCAATTCCCCCTCTGATAAGTGGGGATAATAGCATTTCCCTACCTCACACAGGGATGTAGTGAGGATAAATGCATTAGAGAGCATGAGGCAATTATTATGATAACGGAGACCACATAAGTACATAGATAATAGTCCTTAAAATTGCTTGCCTCTTCACCCTTTCTTATCTCTTTTAAATTAAACATCTTCCTATTATCATTATCTGTACTTTAAGTAAAGCAATAACCAGATGATTGTAATGCCCATATTTTATTTCCATGAAAAACATCTGTATTCTTCTAACTCTGAATGAGTGTACTCTAATAGATAACATAACACAGCTATTGGTACTGGTCACAAGCCAGTTCCCTTTATGATTCAGACAAATGAAATACAGTCTAACTAACCTGACTTTCATGTACAAAGTGTTTTGGGAACTTATTTGACCCCTGCTGGGAAATTATCTAGCTCTGAGCTGGCCCTTCACTCGGCTCATTACCGAGGTTAGATGGTAACAATCTGATGAAGGCTTAACTTTTGCACATTCCTGGTTTTATAAAGAGGAAATGACACTTGATTAAAGCAGTTATAGGAAAGGCGAAACATTATCAGATGTATATTAATTACACATCCATTCATCGCTAAATATAGTGAGGTAGCAATTTTATAAACAGTGTTATAATGGTTCAGGAAATCATGTCATACATGCTGCAAACATTATAATCTCTGTGCTGACGCCCTTCTCAGTCCTTACAACTCCCATTGAATTCAACTGAATTCATTCATTGAATTCAGTGGGAATAGTGCCTGAGAGAGGCCTCCAAATGAGGAGAGCAGGAATGTTAGAAAAACACCACAAACCTTCTGAGAGTCATGTCCTGCCATAGACTTTTGTAGAACTCCCCATTGAAGAAATGTGGACCGTATGTGCCAAAATAGATGGGAGAGAGATGAAAATAGGATAAGGTTGTTAAGGAGGGAAACTTACTCATATTTATTGCTCCACCTTCAGCTTCCCATACTATAAGAAACTGCAAATTTCCTTCATGCCTCAAAGATGGCAAATTTACTAGCTATTTCATTAGAGCCAACAAGAATCATTAATGGTCTTTTCCTTTCAGAGGTGGGCTCTGAAACTGGCAACTTCCCACCCATGGCCATTCTATGTCAGACTTTATTTTCTGATATTGAGGAAGAATGGTGCCGCGGTTAGCGCACAAGCCTAGCACTTGGATATCTGGGTTGAAGTCCTTGCTCTGTTACCGACTTCTTGTGGGACCTTCAGCAAGTCACTTAGTGTCTCTGTGCCTCAATTTCCCAACTGTAAAATAGGGGGTACCTAACAGGGGCATTGTGAGGATAAATATATTAATGATTGTGAGGTGCTTGTCTACTGTAGTAGGGGACCATATATGTACCCTAGATAGATTTCATGCTACCCTCTCCCATTTCATCAGTAGATCTTCTGCCCTCCTCCTTGGTCTCAGATCCCGAGGTACCTCTGGCCTGGTTACTTTTCAGGTAAGGATGGAAACAGCAACAAAGATAGAGAGGCACAATTCCATAAAAATGGAAAACATCCTTTTTTTTGCTGATGTGAGAAGAAAACATTTCTGTTAGAATGTCGTACACATTCATGTCATGGGAAGTGGGCTTTTATTTTCTTTTTGTAATTAACAGTTTAGTGCCTGATCCTGCAAGGTAAAGTCAATGGGACCTGATACTTGGCACCTCACAGCTTCTGCTCCTTAGTTAACATGTCTCCATACCATTACATGCTGATAAGCCACCTAACACAAACCTTGGTGTTTAGGCCTCAGCTTCACCCCACAACCTCCAGCCGCTGACTCCCTCTCTCTCTCACATACACATACACCCCTTCCCTCCCCCCATCTAACAAGAACAGTGATACATGCCTAACATGCTTTTTGTGTTGGATTATGAGGTTGGCTAACAATTGGTATTGCTTTTATTACTAACATTCTGCTGCAATAAAAGGTGATATTTAGTATATAATTGTAACATTTCTTGCTCTGTCAGCATTGGCCAAACACCACTTGCATTTAGTGTTTGGCTGAATGCTGAAAGGAGATATTTGCTGATATACACCCTGATACCATCCCCTCAGGACAGAGAGGTGTATTATTATGTGCCCAAAGGTACCCACACACCATCTACATTTTCTTCCTCACAAATGAGGCTACAAATACAGACTGTATGTGAAACCCAGCCATTCCATCCCTGGCCAAAAAAGCCAGAGTGCTCTCTGAACACAGGGGAACTCCTGGGAATAATATTTTGCTTCCAGAAGTGAATGTCATGCTTGAAGAATTGGACCTGACTTACAGGATGGATAGCTAGACAGTTGCTGGCACCATACATGTCCTGGGAAGTCCTTGAAAAGGGATATTGCTAAGTTGTAAAGGGCAAACTGCTACATTGTAAACGTGCAGGAATTCTGAAATAAAAATACCATACATGCATGATTTTTCCATGTCTCTGGAACTTCAAGGGTAAATAGACTCATTTAGCATAATTTTGCATCCGTCTGATTGTTTTTATGTATATTTAGGACCAAATCAAGGGCAAACCTGACTTTGACTTCCATCGGCGGAGGATCTGGCCCTTAACAATTAGCGTCTGGGGAGGATGCATTGAAATTAATGGTGATTGTCAAAGCATGTTGGAATTTAGAGCACATTTGGTACAAGGATAGGAGCTTGCTGGGGTAACCAAGTTGTCAAAATTGATTTTCTTTTCCTCACTAGACATATGTGCATATTTGAATCTCGTTATATAGGGCATGGGGGAATCGCTTGTTAAATTTCAATAGTGTTTCTTTAATATTGTTTATGTGCTAAAGTCAATATAGCATTTTTTCTTTATTAAATAAAATATTGGAGCAGCTTGCCATGCCAGGAGCTGTCACGTCAGGAACGGTTGGAGGTGTCTCTATGTACCAAGTTTTCTTGAAACTGTTTGTCCCTGGTAAAGATGAAACTGTGCGTTCCAGGTTGCAGAAAGCCTGCAATATGTATTTTCCAAATAGTTGAGAGATTTATGATCATGAATGGATCCTTTTTGAGAGTCTTGATCATATTGTCTGTAACAAAGCAAATCATACAAATAAAAACAACAGTCAGTCAGGAGCATTTTTTACTTTCTGTATTTTCAATTATCATTGTAACTGAAATGAATCATTTTTTAATTTGGAAACAGTTTTACTTCCCTTTTCCCCCCTGGACACATAATTTTGATTTATAAACATGGCAATCCTGAGCAAAAGGAAGTTTTAAGCATAGTATATGTTCTTGCTAAAGCCTGGGCTTTTGTTTTTTCAGAATTTTTGGAAAATATTTTAACTAAACCAAAGGCCTCAATTTATAAACACAGTGAAAAGTTCCTCCAGTTAAAACACACTTTTAACTGGGATAAAACTGTGTCCCAATATTAAGTCTTATAAATCTTCTCTACAGAGCTCTTTACAATCTAGCTACTGCATGCTTACTTTATTAACTATGAATGAATAAATCAGTTTTCCACATCACCCCCATTCGCTTTGCTCATGATTTTATTCGGTGTTCGTCCAAAAGGCTCTGATCATAGACACAAGACTATAAAACCATCTCTTGCACTGAACACTATTTAAGAAACAAGCAATGGAATTAACTTTTTAGATATTGTTTTACACTGTGCATTTGAACTTGGGGATATGCCTTTTTCACAGGGCTCAGTTCTGTTACACAGAGCATTCTCACAAGACTGCAAAAGTCATGAATTTAAAAGACTGGGGTTTTTTCCCATCTATCCCTGTTTAGGCTGAGTTTCTGCGGTACAGAATCTGCATATTTTTAATTGAATCAGGCCTGTGAGCAGCTGGTGATGTCTCTATTTAAAAAAAGGCTTGTTTTGAAATAATTTCCTTGTTTTCAAAATATTCCACAGTATCAGTGAAGTTTTATAAAATGTTGAAAATTGTCAAAAAGGATTTCTGCCAGGGTTTATATTTTTATTTTATTTTGTGAGGAGTGGGTTCATAATGTTTGAGTGTACTTTTAAATTGTGCCCACCCACACCCCACTATCAACAGTTATGCACTGTCTTTGGATTTATATAAAGCTCATACACTGGGAAATATTTTATATATTGAAATAAATTATAGCAGAACTAAAGATGGGCCTGCATCTCAGCTCTCCCAGGGTGAAGAAAGTGATTGGCATCAGGTGATCTACATCAGAATCTGCCCTTTCAGGTTGGCTCTAGGTCCAATTCAAAACTGGAAGGGGGACTCCAGATCAGATACAGTTCCTGCTGATGGAAGTCACATTAGGATAGCTGCTCTTGCAAGATGCCAAATCTCTGAGGAGAACAGCTCATGAGACGTCAATGCAATTGAATCTGAACCCCAATGGTAGCCCTGGTTCAACTGCCAACCCAAACTCCAAGCCCTAGTCTAAACCGCAGCCAATCCAAACCCGAACACAGGCCCCTTGGCTCATCACAAACTGGCACTTAGCTATTTCTCTCTCAGTACTGGCATAGCAAAAGTGTGCTGGTAAATTGAGCTCAGGATAAACATTTATTTTGAATTAACATTTTGAAAATGGGACACGACCAGTGAAATCGCCCCGGGATGTGAAGGGAAATAACAGAAGTTATTACACTATATACCAGACAACAGGCAGATGAGTTTGTTTGGCACGTCTCTCTCCTTTCTTTCCTCAGTGCTTAACTTATAGAGATCCATGGTTTAATATTGACCCTCCTATATTGTGTTTCTTTTTGTTTCCATTCAGGAAGTTCAGCACTCCTCAAAAATGCTGCCTTTACAGCTCTTGAAACTGAACTCCTATGCCTATTCTGCAGAGGTGTCATGTGCCCCCACCCAGATTTCTGCCTTCCATTTAGCACAGAGTTTTTCAAACTGTAGGGCATGTCCCGCATGCTGATAACTGTTACCTCCTGCCAGGAGCTGGCGGATCAGAAGCTGGTGGGAGCCTCTCGGGCCTGTGACTGTCTGTGCTGTGGGAGCTGGGGCACTGGCTGCCTGCCCGGCAGCCCTCCCTGCCCTGCTCCCCGAGCCAGGCCACCCCTACACAGCCGGGAGCTCCCCAGGCAGGGTGGGTGGCACAGCTCCAAGCTGCACCCTGACACACTCTTGCCTCTAGGAGCCCGGCGTCGGCTGGCGATGCCCCACGGAGCCGACCCCCGTTTGTCTCTGCTCCTCCAGAGGCGACGCGTGGGGAAGTCACATGCCCCCGCCCCCAACCTTTAAATTGTGCTGCCCTACTATCAAGAGTTATGCGTCGTCTCTGCTATGCTGTATCACGTTAATGGAAGAATAACATCATCCTTGCCCATGTGTCCCACGAATGATCCTTGAACTGTTTTGGGGGTCACCGTTTGGGGTCAGAGGGCATTGTTATTTAATTACTATCAATATCACCTGGAGATCCCAGCCCCACAGATATATAAGAAAAAGATGGTCCGTTCCTTCAATTGCTTACAGTCTAACTATAGTTCAGTCTCGATGGCCCACTCAGAGAATGCCAAAAGGGATGCTGTTGGTGGCAGTGGAGATGGCAATTTGTGTGACATGGCCACTGTGCCCCAGGAACTGGATAGATCCCACCAACTTATTTCACACAACCATTAGATAGCAACAACATTTGATTGCTTTGAACTAGTGACACTAGAGTTATAATGCTCTCTACCCCGTTACCAGTCTGCTTTCATCTCACTGTTCATTATTGCGTGGCTTGGAGTGAACTATAGAATGAATACAGGAGAAGTGTTCTAATAAGATTTTGCTCTGACCAAAACAAGGTACTCTTCTGATAAGCAAATACCAAATAGATAAATACTATATATGTAACTAAGCAAAGGTTTTCCTATAATGCACATTGTCAGAATATCAACATTACAATATCGCAGCTAATGAAAAACTTAAGCTTAAATGGATCAGCAAAAGAAAGTCCAACCTTTATTCCTTGGGATGGATAGTGAGAAGATGAGAACATCACAACCTTGAACTGAATTATCTATCTGGCACTAGCCCAGAAAAGAAGACAAGAGTAATGAGAGAGAAATCTTGGTTATGTCCAACTTTAAAATTCCCCAGGGACGCAACAGACAAGGCGCTGGGCTAACTATCTACCAAACTAAAACTCTAGGTAAGAAAATAAATAATGATATTCTGCCACGGGAAAATGACCATTGCATACAATGAGGCATGCAACACATGGTAGGGGAAAGGAGAAATAGTACAGAAGGGTATCAAGAACATTTTAAGGACCATGATAATCGCAAGTAAAATAAGAGCTACAAGAATATGTAAAGACAAATGGTAAAGGAGCAACAGCAGCAGATGTTTAAGGACATAAATGAAAACAGGAATCACTGACAGAGAGATGTTGCACAGGAGCTTTTCAGGACAAATATATCTTTATCAGACAAGAAACACCATCACGCCAAGCATAAAAGTAAAGGAGAAGATCACAGACCTCTTGTTCACAGAGAGAAGCATTGAAGCAAATAGCAAGGCAGCGAAATTACCTACAGCTGGAAATGACCATTCAGGGCTCCATCTTGTGTTCCCTCCCACCTGGGCAAAGAGGTCCTGGGATCCAGTGGGATCAGTACCATTAACTGCACAAGGCTAAGATAGGGTACATGAAGCTCATGTGCACATCTCTAGTGGGGCTCGCGGCATGGAGTTTCATGGAAGTGGCTGGAGGCCAGTGAAGAGTCTTGGTGATAAGGTCACTGGAACTGCTGCTAAGTAAATCCCATGGGCCACTGTCTCCCACAGAGTGTGAGTTCAGAGGAGCAGCTCTGTGCCCTATAGAGCGTGCTTAGATGAAATGTAACATCAGCGTCCAGGTGCAACACTATGCTACCAAGACTATGAGGGTGGGCTTTTCAAAAGCACCTAAGAGGCTTCAGAGCTGAAGTCTCAGTGCAAATTGTGGCTGTCCTCACTAGGGGTTTGCCCCAGTACAGCTACAACAATGGCTGGAGTTGGGACAAATCCCAAAAGGTGTTAGACTTTAGAATGGGCCAATATCCTTTGATATGTCCAATGTGCCTAACTGCCAGCTGGAAAGGAATTTCACTCAGTTGTGTATCAGAACGATACCAACTTGTGTAAGTACAGTGCTTGTAATGCAGCGTTACATTGATGTAAAGGTAATGCAGAGAGATTATGCAATGTAGAGGCGTGTCTTCTGGGGCTAACGCTGGAGCAGTGCAATTTATGCACCCTTTGCTCGGGGCTTTGCTTAAGTCAAAATCTAGCCATTAATGCACAGATTTTAATTAAAGGGATTTTAACTAGTTAGCAATGCTTTTGCATGATCAGAATCCGATCTCACTTAGACCAGGGCAACTCCATCGAAATCTGGGGGAAATACCTCAGATTTGCAGAGACCTAACAGAGATTAGTATCTACCCTACTAAGATTTCATTCTGGTGACATTTCATTTTAATTATTTTTTCTCTATTTGTCTCTAATAAACCTATTTATAACAAAGACAATCTGAATCTGGCTGTCATACCAGGGGATACTCCTCTGGAGATAAGGAACCTCTCTTTTGACCTCCAAGCATGATTGCCATAACTTAAGAGCAGTGTCACGATCTGCTAGGTGCTCAGGCTGAGGAATGTTAACAGTGGGGTGCATGGGGAAATCCTAAAGACCAGAAAAGGAGTACTTGTGGCACCTTAGAGACTAACCAATTTATTTGAGCATAAGCTTTCGTGAGCTACAGCTCACTTCATCAGATGCATACTGTGGAAACTGCAGAAGACATTATATACACAGAGACCATGAAACAATACCTCTTCCCACCCCACTCTCCTGCTGGTAATAGCTTATCTAAAGTGATCACTCTCCTTACAATGTGTATGATAATCAAGTTGGGCCATTTCCAGCACAAATCCAGGTTTTCTCACCCTCCGCCCCCCCCCACAAACTCACTCTCCTGCTGGTAATAGCCCATCCAAAGTGACCACTCTCTTTACAATGTGTATGATAATCAAGTTGGGCCATTTCCAGCACAAATCCAGGTTTTCTCACCCTCCGCCCCCCCACACAAACTCACTCTCCTGCTGGTAATAGCTTATCCAAAGTGACCACTCTCTTTACAATGTGTATGATAATCAAGGTGGGCCATTTCCAGCACAAATCTAGGTTTTCTCACCTCCCCCCACCCCCCTTGAAGTTAAGGCCTGGTGACAGTTACAATAGTTCAAAACACCTGCCTCCAGCTGCTCCCCTTATTGTTTTCACAGCCTTCCCTTTACCATTGTTCACATTCACACGGTAGGTTTTCCGTGTATACGCCAGGCCCCAGTGATGCTCCTATTTCACTCCACCATTCTTGCACACTACATTCTTCAGGCCAAAGGGAACTGGATGGGATTCCCGCCAGAACTTGCCAAGATCGCTCCTGAAACCGACAGGAGCAAGACTGAAGCTCTTTCATCCCCCTGGTGCTAAGCACATTATCTCCACAGTGTCCCCTGCCTCTGCTGGCCCAGCAAGCACGTTCTGCTGTGTTATTTGACAGTGAAGTAAAGTATCAACTTTAGCTTCAAGCACATCCTGTATTTGAAAAGTCTGATTCCACCTTAGGTCAGGTTTAGTGCTAGTAAGTTCTGTTGGAAAAAGAGCTCTCCTAGAAGTTGCAGTGCTAACAGTAGGGTGCGCCCAGAGCACTGAACTTACACCTGCAATTCTTTTTTTTTTTTCCCCTAGAACATTTAAATCTGAAGTCCATTCAGGGAAACTATGATCCAAATAACTCTCTCATGCTGTTTCTGTTTTCCTAGGCTAGGAGAATCAGTTCTTGTATATGAGCTAGTTTTTTGTGCATTGAGAGGGAGGGGAAAGGGCTAGGATTTGACTAAACAGTTCAAATCTAATATAAATGCCTCCCAACATTTAATCCAAACTGTCAAAATAGACCAGGTACAGCATGGAGAAGATAGGCTTTGGCGTCTGTATTTGGCAGCCTCTCCAGGCACCTCTGAATAGACCTTCCAGATGAGGCTTTTGGTCACAAAGTTCACAGAGGTGTTAAGTACAAAAGCATTCCTGCAAGGAAAAACTATTTTCCCCCCAACAAAGTTTTCTGTGTGTTTCTCAAAATGACGTTTGCATAAACTATTAGGGGAAGAGTGAAAATGGAGACAACAAAACCTTCAGCAGGATTTCAAGAGCACTGATTAATGTAATATATCGGCAGAATTATTCCAGAACCCTGGAAACTGTTATGCTGTCTGTACAGTACATACCGTACCTGGCAATGCACACATCTATATTAAGTACAGGTTGCTCACCAAACTTTATAAATACAGCACAGTAAGTCTGATGAATGTTAGAATTTGGGCATATTTTATCTTGAAAAGATTATAAGTAACATTTTCAAAAGTTCCCAAGTAACTTAGGAGTTTAAGTCCCGTTTTCAAAAGTGACTCCAGACCACGGCTCCTGTCACTTTTGAAAATGGGACTTAGGATCCTAAGCCACTTAGGCATTTCTGAAACTTTTATCTTCTATAACAAGAGAAAAATTGAACTAAAAAAAAATCACTCAGACCCTAATCAAACATCTGAACGTGACTTAATGTGTTGTTGCATGCCACCATGTATAAGAGTTTATTGATTATTTAGGATGGAATGTTCAAAAGAGCCTAAGGCTACAACATCCTATGAAAATCAATGCAAAGTTTGTGACAATGGTAGATAGTAGACTATTATGGTGTTTGATGTTCTTTATGAATAAGAGCTAGTGGGGTTTTGGGTGGGGGGATGGGGCGAGTTTTGATCTACATTTAGCACATGGTTAAATCCAGTCTCAAGAGGAAAGGGAACATCCTTTAGAATACATATATATACATATTTATATATATTCTATTATATAATTATATCTAATTATGGTTGACCTAAGAAGTCCTTGGATATCCCTCTTCTAAAGATGACATTGAGTATTTTGATGCATCACCAGTCACAAATGTAAAGCATCATGGTGAGTGAACCACAAAAGTTTCTGAGGTATGAGGGCATGAAGAATCCAAAAGTTTGGACGTTTTATCCAAGCCAAACCTTCTGAGTCAGCAAAACTGGACTTGAAGCTTCATCTCAACAGGCTTGCTTGAGGCATTATGACATTTCTATTCTGAGTCCCAGGTGCAGAACCAGGTGTAAAGCTGACACAGGGTTCAATTGATGAAGAATAAAAGGGTAGCAATATAATTAATGCCAGTCAACATGGGTTTATGGACAATAGTTCTTGTTAAAAACAACTAATTTCACTCTTTGAGGAGATTACAAGTTTGATTGATAAAGGTAACTGTGGACAACTTTTGTAAGGCATTTAACTTAGTGCCACAGAACAGTCTGATTAAAATATTAGTACTATACAATATCAAAAGAAAACACATGAAATGGATTAAGAACTGGCTGTCAGATCTCAGAAAAGTAGTTGGCAGTGGGGAATCATCATTAACTGGAGGTGTTTCTGGGGGGTTCCACAGGGATCAGTACTAGGCCTGACGCTATTCAACATTTTCATCAATGATTTGGAATTAAATATAACATTTCTGCTGCTAAAATTTGTGGATGACACAAAGATCGGTGGAGTGCTAAATAATGACACGCACAGGATCTATTTGTACAGAGCAATCTGGATCCCTTAGTAACCTTGGCCCATTCAAACAAAATGTGTTTGAATTCAGCTACATGAAAAGTTATACATCTAAGAACAATGAATGTCGGCTCTACCTACAGAATGGGGGGGACTGTCTCCTGGAAAGCAGTGGAAATGATTTTGGAGCCAGGGTGGACAAGCAACCGGACATGAGCTCCCAATGTGATGTCATGGCAAAAAGGGCTAATGCAATCCTTAAATGAGGAGTAGTGATTAGGGGTGGGGATGTGATTTTACTTCTGTATATGGCATTGGTCAGACCGATACTGGAATACTGTACACAGGTCTGTTTTTAAAAGAATGTTGAAAAAACTAGAAGAGCGCAGAAAAAAAGCTACAAAAATGATTGGAGGGCTGGACAAAATGCCTTGCACTGAGAGGCTGAAGGACAGCTACTTTTATTTATTTATTTATTTATTTATTTATTTGGATAAAAGATAAGAAGTGACCTGATTACAACGTATAAGTACCTTCACAGGGAGAAAATACCAGGTACTAAAGGGCTAATGGAGAAAGTCATAACAAGAACCAATGGCTTGAAGTCTAAACCAGACAAATTTAAATTAGAAATCTGGCATAAATTTTTAACAGTGAAGGTGATTATCCATTAGAATAAACTACCAAGGGAAGCAGTAGAGTCTGGATGCCTTTCTGGGATACATGCTTTAACCAAATACAAATTATATGTTAGTCAAACATAAGTTATTGGGCTCAATACATGGTTAACTGTATGAAATTTAATGGCCTGAATTATATCAGAGGTCAGACTAGATGGGGGGAGGGATAGCTCAGTGATTTGAGCATTGGCCTGCTAAACTCAGGGTTGTGAGTTCAATCCTTGAGGGGGCCATTTAGGGATCTGGGGCAAAAATTGGGGATTAGTCCTGCTTTGAGAAGGGGTTGGACTAGATGACCTCCTGAGGTCCCTTCCAACCCTGATATTCTATCTCATGGTCCTTCCTGGTCTTAAACTCTATGAATGTATTAGTCTATGAATTGAGCAACATGCAAATAAAAAAATCAATGGGATGGGGGGAAGAACGTTCCAGTGTTCTGTTACTAGAAAAATGCTCCAGTCTCCACTTTGTTTTTCTAATCTTTATTCTGAATAAGCAAAAGTCACTTGACCTTGAAATGGACGCTGTGAACCCTGAACATGCTCAGTTGAAAACCCCAGAGTTCTAAAATGGTGCCCTGGCAAAAAGGGGTGTGTGTGTGTGTGTGTGTGTGTGTGTGTGTGTGTGTGCGTGCACGCAGAATCACAGTTCTGAGGTAGATGACAACAGTAGGCATGTGCAAGATTGGTGGCTATTGAGCATGTTGAGTAACGGGGGACAGAGAGGTCAGTTAACTGCAGCTAGCTAGTCAGTTCCCTCTCATCTCTATCACACCTGTCAGTCATAACTCTGAAGTAATGGTTGATACAGGGCATGTGCAAATGAGGTAATTGCTTCTAAGAATAGAAAGGTATATTAGGAAAAATACACAATTCATCATAAAAGGTCAGCTGCCGTTTCGGAGTTGAAGTCTGAGTAAGAGAGGGATTTGATCGGGAGCGGACGAAAAAACTGGAAACCAGCAAGGAAGCCAA
This sequence comes from Lepidochelys kempii, assembly GCF_965140285.1. Taxonomy (NCBI): domain Eukaryota; kingdom Metazoa; phylum Chordata; order Testudines; family Cheloniidae; genus Lepidochelys; species Lepidochelys kempii. Next base: position 162,112,507 of record NC_136382.1, read on the forward strand.
AGAAAAGCTGCTGGAAAAAAAGTCAGAAAAGCTGCTGCAGAGAGAGAGAAGAAAACCAGAGCAGAACAAAGCTGACTGAACAGGAGCTGAACAGCAACAGCAATTGAAGAAAAATACCAAAAAATATGTAAAGCAGCAACAGTATTTTAAAAGGGATATCAACAGATTTATAAATATAATTTTAGTGTAACATAGTTTAGCATAATATTTAATATGTGTATGCTTGAAGTGTGTGTGCATGTTTTAATTGTATTATACTTCTGTAAACTTTAAAAGCAAATTTAAGAAAGACTGTCAGTCAAACTGGCCACTTGTAACAAATCGTGTCGCTCAGAATCATTTAAATTATATTCTATTGTAGTTTGAATGCTCTTCAGCTTGCAATAAGGGATTGTGTCTCAGGGATTTTGTGTTTTACTGAGAGCTTTAGGATATACTGTATTAGGGATTATTAGTTACATTAATAAAACATACTTTGTTTTGGAAAGAAACACTGCCTGTGTTAATTACTTTATCAGAAGTTTATATCTGGGTCTGTTAGTGTTTCCTTAACAGCCCTGGAAACTTATACCTCGGTGTGATGGGGTGTCCTCACCCCACACTGGACAGGAAGTCACGACCCCACGGCCCTACTGGGCATGCTCCAGGTGCAGTGGCTGTATGAAGGCAGGTAGCCCATTTCAGTTGGAGCTGACCACCGGAGGAGAAGGACGTAGCATACAGGCTCTTGCCAGGGAGCAGCTACCAACCTGCCCCAGGGAAGTCCATAGCGCTGAGGCCCCAGCTGACACCCAGGCACCCACTGATACGAAGGAGGGGTCAGAGACACCAGGAACAGCCCCACCAAGCAACCCGAAGATGCCCCAACTACTGCCACCAGAACCCCAGGGGGGACTAGCCATAGTCCCAGACATAGGCAGCGTGTTGCGGTTGGATCCCTGCTGACCTCAATGGCAGAACCCTCTGCCACTACGAGGGCCCTGAGCTGGGACCTGGTGGAGTAGGGAGGGCCCGGCTCCTCCTACCCCAGGCCACCACCCTTCCCTCAGGGGGCAGCCCACTACCCTGTGAACCCGGGATGCCTCATTGACTCTGCCCACTAGGCCTGCCTACCCTGCCACCCAGGGACTCCTCAGAGACTCTGGCCGCTAGGCCTGCCTACCCTGCCGCCCAGGGCCTCTTCAGAGACTTCGGCCACTAGGCCCGGGTACCTTGTGAACCAGGGAGCCACTATTGACTCCGGCCACTAGGCCTCGGGACCCTGAGAATCAGAGACCCCCTATAGACTCAGGCCACTAGGCCTTGATCCCGCGAACCAGAGATTCACCACTGACTCGGACCATTAGGCCTTATTGCCCTGTGACGCAGGACAATCTTATCAGTGTAAGTCCACCGGGCACCCTACCCCGAAGAAACGGGCACTTGAGGGATGGGGTATACTCATCCCGCACTGAACAGGGACCCCCACCCAGTCACACTCGGGAAGAACAGACTAAGGGGGTGATAGGTATGTTATTATAGAAGTAAGAGTTCCTGAGCCTTCAAATAGGTTCAATTCAGGTTCAGTTTGAAGGACTGTAGGACAAAGCTCCTTGTGGAAGGAACAATGTCTTTTTACATCTCTGTAGTGCACCATGCCCACTCAGGCTTCTATATAAATAATAATAATGGAAGTTAATTTTCACACTGTCTCAAAACTAAGAGTCTGCAATGGCTGTAAAATTGCATAGTGAATGTTTCTAAAGAAATCACTTGTGAAAGATACTGTTGTGACACTGCAAACCTGAATCGAAAATGACAGGAGCAGACCTGCCTATGGTAGGGATAACGTTAAAATATTCAGCTTTAGCTTCAGTTTAAGTTTTGACTCCCAAAATTGTGATTCTTTAAATCTGAACTTCTGGAATTCAAACACCAACGGTATTTTTAAACCACTCTGCAAAATTACATCTCCCTTGCCATTATATCACATTGTATTTGCACTCCCCTGTTAGAGTTTTATGAAAAATGACAACTCCCCAGTTAGCCTATTAGATCAAATATATTGTGCACACACCCCTGCAATATCTGGAATCCCAGTCTGATGCCTACAAGTCATATATTGCATGATTTATACTGTACACTCCCCAAATTTTTGTTTAATTTAATATACACTCCCTAGCTATTGTATAGTACAGAATTTTACTGGTTTTCTTAAAGTAATTGCAACAGTGATAACATAATAAATATATTTTACAAGACATATTGTAGAAAAGATGGCATGTGAGTGGGTTTATCACAGGCAAGCTAAAGCAATATTGGCCGAAAAATATAAACTGTATTATACAGTACCTCATCAGCTGTTTCTGTGACATTTGATAGAGGTTTCAAGTAAAAGATTATGGTTTTCTTTTTCCCTGCTGCTACTCTTTCATACTTATGTTGGAAGCTAATTTCAGGAAATCACTCAGCAAATTATCATTTCAATTGTATCTTTCCATTTCACTGGGCAACTGTTATAAAGATGTCGACCAATTTTGTACCATGCATGACTACACCAGTGTGTAAAAAGCTTGAATTTAGAATCATTATAGGGAATATACTAGAGCATCAAGGACTAGGAGATTGACAGCTGACAGTAAATTTCTTGATTGAGATCCAAAAGTCAATAACCATACTGTGGTCAAAGACATTTTTTAAAGTACCACTGCCTTTTTGACATGATCAGCATTTGGTTGTGATAATCTAGTTCTGCATATTAAACTGAGTGGAGTGCATATTAAATAATATGTGTTTTTACAAAATATCATGTGTTACACTCATATTTCACAATAAACACACTCTTCTCAATTTCATATATTTCTTTTTAAAAAACACTTTTAAGCAGATTTTTATTCAGGAGCTTTATAAATTTAAGATCAAGAGAAATGTTTCATTTTTGTTTTAATTACAGCCAGAACAAAGGCCCATCTTTAAGAATTAAAAATGCCCCTACAATTCTGGAAAACCAGACTCAACAACATTTCACTAAAGCATAGGAGCTACAAAGTGAAAATGAGTATAAACAAAGGTAAAACTGACCAGTTTAGTTTCATTGGCCATAGTCAGTGAAATGCAAAAGCAAACAAATAACAGAAGTGACAGAAAAATGCATTTTTACAATATGTTTCAGTTTCAGGGCCTGACATTGCTTCCAATGAATTCAGTTGGAAATTTGCTCTTGTAGCGGGATTGGACACTATATAATCTAAGGTGTTATAGATTGTCAGGAAGTTTCCTTTTAAATATATTACTTTTATATAGATTGTATCCTTTGCATATATTTTTAAAAATCCAGAATCTGTAAATTTAATCTAAATATAAATAATAGGGAATCATTATTTTAAGGTAAATAACTACAAATGAGTACATAGGTAGCTATCCTTACATAAGGGATACACTTTGGGAGTTCAGCTATAAAAAGGGAAGTGTATATTTAATATCAGATTATTAATGGGGAGGGTAGAATCAGGTTATTGTATAATCCTACACTGGTTTGTTGAAATTAATATAAAAAATAGTCAAAGTGACTATTTAAATTCTGTACTTCTAGTTATCAAACAGCACCTTAATTCAGCAGTTGGCCTGATGTCTAATGGTAGCCCAAGATGTTATGTGCTGGTGATCATTTGCATCAGAGTCTGACAGGTCTGGAAGTGTAGTGCAGGAGTAGTTCATCTCAGGGGGATGGACTCCTTCATGTCTATATGTAAGGATCTCCTATGGGGTAATAAGAACAGGAGTACTTGTGGCACCTTAGAGACTAACCAATTTATTTGAGCATAAGCTTGCATCCGATGAAGTGAGCTGTAGCTCACGAAAGCTTATGCTCAGATAAATTGGTTAGTCTCTAAGGTGCCACAAGTACTACTGTTCTTCTTGCCGATCTAGACTAACATGGCTGCCACTCTGAAACCTGTCACTATGGGGTAATAGGTCTCATGAAGTGGCTATGAAGGGCGATATATGGTGTCCTTGTTGGTCAGATCAAAAATCGCTGATAGGTACCTGACAGCAGTGGTTTCCATTTGCCATCTGAGTGACATATAGTCATCTGTCTTTAATGGCACCAGTTACTGGACCAAATATCAGTGTCATGAACTGATATGCAAACAGTAGTCTGTCCCCCACTAATTTTCCCCTTCCTTTCCTACATACACACCGGGGGGTCAGTCTGGTGAGATCCTGAGCCCACTCAACCAACACCTTAGCCTCTCAAAGGGTAAGTGAAAAAACATGTCACAGCCTGGCTTCAGATCTCCCAGATGTAGATGATACAGCTATGGCTCCATCAGGGTAGCTTGCACTCTGATATTAATAGAGACTCTTTTTGTATTTGATTGCTGTCAGAGCTTAAAACTGTTTCTACTTTCCTTCTCACATCCCTATGAGCTAACCACATACCCTTGCTGTAGCTGTCCTGTAACTGCCTTTAAAATAAAAAAGGATCAGAAATCCCCCAACTAATTTTATCACTTACACTTCTGCTCACCAGCTCTCTATGTGCTGGAGAACTGAAACAGGTGTGGTTTGTGCATTTTCCACATTTGGTCTTGGCAAAAAATTGAACATAGAATATTAATGACTCCACACTGATAACGTGCCTTTGGAATCTGTTATCTGAAATAAAAATTCTTGGCCCAAATTCCTCACATAGAGTAATCCTGCATGCAGCTTATACTGATAAGGAATTTTTATTTATTTTTTGGGGTAAAACATATGTGATGACTTATATGGGGATTTTAGAGAAGGCTTTTGTTCTTTGTTTAGCATGTTAAAATAGCTGTGTTCCTACCTGACAGCACTGTAGGCTGGATTCTGCCATCCTTTCTCAGTCAAATCTCCTATCAGCCTCACTGGGGGGTTGAGTGTGCATGTGTGTTTGTGTGTACTACATGAATTGATCGTGTACAAATAATAAAACCACAGTTCTGGGGTAACATCAATATAGAGAAGTAAAGGGCAATAATTTCTTAGAGTAAGAAATTGTATGTAAGCCAGCTGCTGCAGTCAGGGGAGGCTGGTAAGATCTGGAAATAGGGGTGGCTGGTAAACCAGACCACATGTTATCATCTTCCCTGGGTTGTTTTGTCCTTTTTCTTCTCTTCTGACATTGCATTCTGATCACTAGAGATAAGGCAGGCACCACTCATCATGAATGCTCTGGACTCTGCCTCTGGGACGGACTCGGCTCAGAATTTATCATGTATGTATTTATCATCTATGCCACTGACAGCATGATCTTCAAGAAAAAGAAAATGTGGACTGGTGGGTAATATTTATGAGAATCAGTGACTACTTGGACTCACTTTGGCAGTGTATGTAGCTGGCTCTGCCTTTCCCTTGCCCTCTGCTCCCCTTCATCATCCCAGGTAAGCCTCCTAGAGTAAGACTTTTTAACTCTGGGGAATATCAAACTCTCCATTAAGAATATTCAGGCAAAGCTTACTCTGCAGTATCTGTACCATATGGTAGAATGATGTTATCCCCTATGGAAAATGTTACTTACTCCCTTTCTAAAACATTTCTTTCAAATACCTCCTCAAGACTCATTTCTTCTGAAATAAGAAATTGGCCAACGAACAATGGATAGGTTGATATAAATCTAGACACATATACACATATACATGTGTGCATATGTACATGAAATAAGTAAACAGAGATACATAGACAAATAATTTAATTTTCTTAGATGTAAGCAACAATTAAAAATACCCATGCTGAAAGCTCTAAGCACCTAACGATTGATCAAACTTAACTATCCAGCAGCATTAAATACATACATACAGATAACAAATTAACTCAGCCAGTCAATAAATCAAAGCAACAGAAAAATCCCTTGCACATAACTTCCCCCTCCACCACCTTCCTCACCAGGAGCGGATCTCACCATGTGGCCATCCAGGGCAGAAAATGTTTCAACATCCACACCCTTCTCCCAAAAAAAGGTCAGCCAATCAGAGAGGAGCAAAAAAGCCAGCCCATCGGATCGAGGGGAGGGGAGCATAGCATCATAGCAGTGTGGTGACACCCAGAACAATTGCCCTGCATGCCTGACTCTAGAACCAGCTCTGCTCCTCAGCCTTCCATCAAAGTCCTGCAGAGAGCGATTACACATGCACATACAGTCTGTGCGTGGTGGCCAACATTTTCTAAGTGATGAGAGATTTTAGGAAATCGGTGGAACGACTTTGTGTGCTTGAAGTTCAGCATGTGCTTAAAAACTCTACTGGAGAGGCCTGATTTTCAGAGAGAAGGTGCTAAGCACTTTCTGAAGAGCAGACAACCCACAATCCAAACCACTGGACATTTTCAGAACTCTTGGCCAACGTATAAACATTTTACAGATTTGATTGCATCCCCCTTCCCAACCTTCATACATTGCTTGTTTTATGAGAACATAATTTCTTACTGCATCTCCCTGTCAGTGTGGACAGTGCTAGCAGACTGTGACTGCTACCTGGGTGCAAATAGTAAAATTAAACTAATAATTTGATCCATGAAAGCACTAAGACAAAATCTGATCTATTTCTTTTCTTTCTTTTTTTTTTTTTACAGTAACCAAACCCACAAATGAAATCATAACGTCTCTATTACAGGTTTCTTATGTGCATGCAATAGAAGAAGTGAAACAATAATGGACCCCAATCCACTAATAAACATCCTTTAGAATATTATTCATAGTGCACATTGCCTTGATCATTGAGGCAGATCCTGCTTTTGTCTTAATAGTTCACAGATCTGTCCTGTAGACTGATATGCTTGTGGTTACACTATTCAGTGAAACCCCTGGATAATAAAATGGATCTAAACCCCTAAATGTGGATCATGTTACACATAGCTTATATTTTGATACAGGTTCTTGCACCAGAAAAACCTAGAATGTGGGGGGCAGAGAGAAGGGAGGGAAAGTGAAACGTTGAGCCATTTACCTCTCAAATCCAGAAAATACATAATATGATACATGGGAAAGAAACTTTATCTCTGGATCAGAGATCTGGGGAATAATCTGAGCCTATCATACTTATAATGCAGTGTAGTTGTAGCTGTGTTGGTCCCATGATATTAGAGAGACAAAGTGGGTGAGGTAATCTTTTATTGGATCGACTTCTGTTGGTGAGAGAGACAAGTAGATCGCATCATGGGACAGGTCACCCAAATACCCCAAGAGAACCTGCTTCAATACAGAAATAAAACCACCTATCACGCCACACAGGAACCCATATAGGGTATCATCAAACAACTGCAACCCATGCTTAATGGGTCTCCATCCTGAAAGAAATCTTTCCTGAACCTCACTCCTGGCCTTCAAACAGCCCCCAAAACTCTCCAAGCTCATCATCAGAAGTTAGCTCCCCACCGACCAAGACACACCAACTCAAAGCAGCACCAAACATGTCCAGAACAGATGCAAACCCTGTAAGCATATCTCCATTACTATGATAACAATGCCCACCACAACACACCTTCTGAGATGCATGGGTCCTATCACATGTGGTGTACCTCATCCAGTGGATTAAGTGATATAACAATATGTGAAACAAGACAATTACTACACTCTCAAAAAAGTCAAAAACACCATATCACTTGTGGGCAAACACTTTTCACAGAACACTCACTCTATATCTGACTTCTCAGTCCTCATCCTCAAAGGAAACCTGCACAACACCTTCCAAAGATGAGTCTGGGAGCTTAAATTCATAACTTTGCTAGACACTAAAAATCATGGACTTAATAAAGACACTGGATTTACGGGTTATTACAACAATCTGTAACTCATTAACTTCCCTTCTTTTGTCCAATGGGTGTAGAAGTGTTAATTGGTCTCTTACAATGTGTGTTAACTACTTATGCTAAACAATCTGTTCTACCTTGTATTTAGCTCTGACACTCTAAGTACCTTTCCCAGATCCGAAGAAGAGCTCTGGATAAGCTTAAAAGCCTGTCTCTTTCACCAACAGAAGTTGGTCCAATAAAAGTTATCTCACCTACCTTGTCTCTCTATTTCTAATATCCTGGGACCATCACTGCTACAACAACACTGCAAACTTTAAAATGTTATCATTCTGCACAGAATTTCGTTCATATTTATAATCCTTGGTATCTTCCTTAGACCTACATTTCCTTTGTACCTTCCACTCTTTTAACCTTGATTCCCTTATTTGCATTTTCCAGGGACAGTACTTTACCTTTGCTTGTTTACTGTAAACTTCACCTCTGTAAAGACAAGTCTATACACTACGTAAATCCAGATTCAGCCAGTTGGTAGTGAATTACATTGGGATAGTAAATGATATGGACGGGAATATCCCAACTGAAAGTTAGACCACCCTTGCTTCAGTCCATACAATTGCACTAACCCTTTTCATATGTTGGACCAAAAGCGCACACTGGAAAGATCCTACTCCATATATGGCCAAGGGACATAAGCTTATTCAAAGGCAGTGCTCAGGAAGGGTGGGGCTGTGCCAAAAGCCTAATGCAGTACTTTACAGCTACGAAATCCAGCAGTTTTTGCCAGCTGAGGCAGGATTTGATTGCGCGGGTGCCAAGCCGTGGGGCCACACACAGGCTCCATGGCTCAGCACCCACGCAGCCAATTTAAAAATTATTTTTTTTAAAAAAATGCTGAATCAGACACTAAGAAACTGACCAAAAAACATGCACATAAACTATAATTTTTATTATAAAAACTCCGGTTGGAAGCATAGATACAGCAGAAATCTGGAGAGGGGGAAAAATATTCACAATACTAACAGCAACCTAGAGTTCATGGTGTTCGACCGCATTAGTATTCTTGGCTGCTATGGTCCTCTGACTAATTTAAGAGGGTTTAAGGTTAATAAACCATAGTTACATGTTATTATCTGTGCAGTTCATACACTCTAAGTAGCAATGTCATTTAGTCATAGATTTATGGGGATTGCCATAGTAGTATAGAGGTTATTTGTTCCTTAGGAACATTTGCTGATGTGGAGAGAGAGTCTTGATCTCTTAGGCTTTAGTTCGGCTACACCCAGTCAGAAAATGGCTTCAGTTCACAGTGGGGGCCAAAAGGAAGTGTGGAAAAAAATTCCCCCTCCTTCCCAAGAGCTTAAGATCTCCTCCTCAGCTAAGTAGGGTAACCCTACGTAATAGAATCAACCCACTGCTAAGCTCTACAGAACACATTAAAAGCCTCATTGGCTTCAATGTGATCGTCTGAATTGAGGCTTAGGAAGAGTGCTGCTGGGTGGAAAAAAGGATGGCAAAAATAAAATGTAATCCCGTGTCAGAGAGGTAGCCTTGTCCTTCAACGGACTCCACAATTTTATTACATTTAAAAATAAGGAAAGAGACAAAGGTGGGTTTTTTTAGTCTTTCTTTCCTTCAGGGCTTTAAAACCATATTCTAAAAGTCCAAGGATATTAATCTGTCAAGAAAAGTTTAACAGATGATGATATAAATGACAAGAAAATGATCTACAACAGTGCTAAGCCACACAATAATTACTAATTTTTCAAGCACTGGCTCCAAAATATTCTAAATGAGTTTCCTTACTTTCTATTATGTCAGGAAGAGTTAAAGAGAAAGAAAGAAAGGCCTGTAGTCAGTTACCAGCCTTCCTCATCCTCTCTGAGCTGAACTCTGGGTACAAATCTATATTTGTAAGACACCCTCATCTACCAGTTAATCAAAGCCCTGGAAATTCAAGGAAACCTGTGTTTATGGAAATCTGGCATTTCTGTAAAGTTTTGAATGAGAGCTAAATAGAGCAGTTCATCTTATTGAAACTAATGGCTTCTGCCAAGTGGTTTTGCAGTGCTGGGTCTTCTGGCACAGTCAGCATTTAGGAATTCATTTATGAGCTGGGTTAGCTGGAGACTCTGGAATTCAAATTTATGTCTAAAACTTAGTGGTTTATTCCTGATAGGTCTCCGAAAAAAAACTGTAATCAGTTTACCAAACTCTAACTCCATAATATTCAGAATAGAAAGTTACCCTTTTTCTGAGATTTGTTTTTTTCCTCCCCTGTGAATGTATGTTGTGCAACCGAAGACGGCTTTTAATCATCCATTCATGCTTACATTTGAAAAAGCTTTGTCTTTGTGCTCTGGACTCAGCTTCCAAAGGGCTTGCTCCTGTGCCCAGTGAAATCAGTGACAAAACTCCCGCTTGATTTCAGTGGCGCAGGCTTGTGCTTTAAATGAACCTCCAGTGGTACACGGAGAGCAAAGAACGGTACCGTTTGTCACACTAATTGATTTTATTTCTATCAGTATTTGCATGAACATGCACAGCCAAGATCTGCTAGGGTATGTCTACACTGAACTAAAAGATCCACAGCACAGAGTCTCAAGAGCCTGGGTCAATTGATTGGGCTCACAGGGTTCAGACTGTGGGGCTAAAAAGAGAAGTGCAGACATTTGGACTCCGACTGGAACCCAGGCTCTGAAACCCAGTGAGGTGGGGGAGCCTCAGAGCCCAGGCTACAGCCTAGCCCTACCGTCTGCACTGCTATTTGTAGCCCCACAGCTCAATCCTGAGTCAATTGACCCTGGCTCTGAGACTCAGTGCCAAGGGTTTTTCTTTGCAGTGTAGACATACCCTTAATTATTCATTTAATTTTCTTATAAGATTTATGTTTCAAGGAGCTGGCCAGCAAATTAGAATATGGGCTATTTTTTCTGAGTGATATAAATGTAAACACTTTTAGCAAGCAATGAACAAGAATTGTTCTACCCTTTCAAAGCATCTATAAATTTGCTCCTCCTCCCCCCCCCTTTTAAATCTCTTTCAAGTATTCATTGAACAAATTAACAACTTGGAATTTTGCCTACAGTTTTTGTTGGCTTTGGGTTTCAGGGAGTTACTCGATAAACAAAAGTCAATGGATTCAAACAGTAACACGGTAATTTAAATGATTAATCAAGTGTTAAAACTAGCTTAACCTCTCCTGTTTTACAAACTCTATATTACCCTCACTAAACTAATAGAGGAATAAGACACCCATCTGGAAATCTCATCTGAAATATTAGATTGAGAATCAAAAATTCAGCCAAGAAGTGTGGCTTGTAGGGATATCCTGTCGGATAATAAATTGCATTAATCTTACTTAAATTTTCCATCTAAATCATGTCTTGAGACCCTATTACACAGAAGGGAATGTGCCTAGCTTTAAATGCATTGTGCTACTGAAAAGGTTATTAAAAGTGGGAAAAAAACAGATAATGACTTTTCTTGGTTTTTTTCTGACTTCTTTCCCCATTATTAAGGAACCCAAGTTACATATTCTGGCACCTAATGAAGAAAGTCTACTGTCAGCTGCCAGCATTTATGTTTTCTAACAGAAGATAAGAAACCTTCATATTCAGAACACTCAAGGCAATTATTTTTTTTCCCTTTGGCCAGAAACTACGTGCATGGACAAAAATAACCTCAGAGCTTTCCCAACATCATCATAGCTAAGTATTTTCCTTCTCTTGGTCATTCAAAAGAGTTTCATTATATTAGATACAAGGAGTATGAAAACAACATAGAAAACTTCCCTCTGGGGTTTTCTTAGACCTGTACCTGGGGATGGGGAGGCCAATGATTATAAAGCTCTGTCTATCTTTTCTGCGGCTGTCCACCCTCTACTGTCTGCTGGTGTCATTTGCTAACTATTAAATGAAATAAAATATGTTAAAATAATGCGCACAGTGATTTAAACTTATTAACCCCCAGGAAATTTGAAGCTACAGTCATCATCAACAGTAGTTGGAAAATTAAACTCCTGAGGCAGGAGCATAACTCCTCTCCATTGTGCTAGTTACTGAAGTTCACACAGGGCCAAACCTTGAGGTCCTTACTCAGGATTATCCCATGCCTGGATCTTACATGAAAGGCAAGGTGAGCTGCATTTATGCGGCACTGTCTTCTTCTGGGGGTTGATGACTGGATTGTGGGGAGATAGCAGGCAGGGGCATGGATGGTTTGAGGTGGGGGATGGGATTAAGAAAAGAGCATGGCACACCCTTTCGTCGCTCCCTCAGATAAGGAGGTATCTGCTGAAAAGTTAATGCAACCTGACACTGTGTTAACTGTTGAGCAAATCCCCTCCATGCCTTCAATTTTGAGTCCGTCCTAACCCCAACAAACTACCAATGAGTACAAACTGAGAAAGGAACTCAGGCTATGACCCCTAGTCATCTATCAGGGGCACCAGAAAAGTGGGAGATGTAATGCACAATAGAACAGGCAGTTGCAGTCACAATTTTCTACATGTTTGGTGTGAGGAGAGGAGAAATACAGCTAACTTGCTCCTGGGATGGATAGACAGGCGAATCTTGACTAGGAGTAGAGAGATTATTTTACCTCAGTATTTGGCACTGGTGCAATTGCTGCTGGGGCAGTGTGTCCAGTTCTGGTGCCCACAACTCAAAAAGGATGTTGATAAATAGGAGAGGGCTTAGAGAAGAGCCACAAGAATGATTAAAGGATTAGAAATCATGCCTTTTACACAGGGTACGTTTACACTGCAGTTAGACACCAGCAGCTGGCCTGTGCCAGTTGACGTGGGCTCGTGGGACTCTGGATGCAAGGCTGTTTACATGAGGTGTAGACAGTCCAGCTCAGGCTGCAGCCTGAGCTCTAGGACCTGCCCACCTCACAGGGTCCTAAAGTCCGGGCTCCAGCTCAAGCCTGGACATTTACATTGAACTTAAACAGGCCAACAGCCCACGCCCCGCGAGCCCAAGTCAACTGGGTGCTGAATTGTGCTACTGAAAAGGTTATTAAAAGTGGGGGGAAACAGATAATGACTTTTCTTGTTTTTCTTCTGACTACTTTCCCCAATATTAAGGAACCAAAGTGTAACGAGGTGCTCGCTTGCCCTCGCAACAAATCAGCCAGAGACCGCTTCTGAGTGCAATCACCAGTGGTTTTTATTTTCAGTGTCAGCTCCCTCCACCTTCTATTTACAGTCTGCTCTAAACTAGCAACCTGTGGGACAGCTAGCTTCTCCAGCCAGCAGGGATGCACAGCCTTTCGCTCCTCCCTTTCCTGTCTCTTCCTTCCTGCCAGCCTTATATCGCCCCCGTGGTATACTCAGCCAGCCTCAATTAATGCTTCTTTATTGGAGCTCAGGATCTCCTGGCCAGCACCCTGTTACACCAAGTTACATATTCTGCCACCTAATGAAGAAAGTCTACTGTCAGCTGCCAACATTTATGTTTTCTAACAGAAGATAAGAAACCTTCATACTCAGAACACTTGAGGCAATTATTTTTTTTATTTATATTTTTGGCCAGCCCAGGTTTTTAATTGCAGTGTAGACATACCCTTCTGGAGCTCAATCTATGTAACTTAACATAGAGAAGGTTAAGGGGTGACTTGATCACAATCTGTAAGTACCAACCGTGTACAAATTTTGAATAATGGGCTCTTCAATCTGGCAGAAGAAGGTGTAACACAATCCAATGGCTGGAAGTTGAAGCTAGACAAATTCAGACTGGAAACAAGGCATAAATTTTTAACAGTGAGAGTAATTAACCACTGGAACAATTTACTAAGGGTTGTGGGTGGATTCTCCATCACTGACCATTTTTAAATCAAGCTTGGATGCTTTTCCTAAAAGCTCTGCTCTAGGAATTATTTTGGGGGAGTTCTATGGGGGGAACTCTGTGTTATATAGAAGACCAGACTAGATGATCACATTGGTATCTTCTGGCCTTGGAATCTTTCCAATGAATAGTTCATTGGAAGCAGTCAGCAATGGGGCTTTGTGTCCTGTTGAAAACATATATATAGTGCCACGATTGCCAGAACTGCCCACATATAGACACTGTTATAATCCAGCATGTCAGCAACCACAACGTTCTGAGTCAGTATGCATATTATTTCCACTGTCTTACATAATTTTATGCAACACGCTCCGAGTGTTCATAATACTGATGTGCAATACGGTTCCTCTCATTGCATGAAAATTTGGCATTGGACACATGAAAGATTTCAACAACTTTTTTTAGTATTTCATCTCAAAACCTAACCCTTGCTACTGCCCAAGTAGCCAAAAGACACTGGGCAGCTTTCCTAGCGGTAAGAAGGAATCTTCTCTTTAGGCCATGGAACACCCATGGAGCCATTCAGCCAAGGCTTCTTCAGCTCAGTGGCTGCACTATCCTCTGGAAGATCTCTTCCAATCCCCACAGGAGGATCCAGGTAGAAGCAGGTGCTTCAGCCCTAGCCATCTCTTGCCCTGCCCATGCCCTGCCCCCTCCCAGCCCTTGATGCTGCTGAATAGGAAGCTCACACCAAACAGTGCTGTACACCAAATTTGCTGCACTGGAGCAATCTACAGCCACAGAAGAGTGGTATTTGCTCCTAAAATTTCATTCTTGTTTCCTGTACTTTTCCGAATTTGCCACTATTGGACAAGTTCATTCATTTGCATGAATTTTGTGAACCTTGCAATCATTTGCAGACATTTTGGTGAAATACTGCAAACTTTGCTAGGAGCTGCAGAACAACTGTTTCCAAAAGGTGGTGGAGGAGGTGGGGCTAGCCTTAGTTTTGTCTCAAAAGCCCAAATATGCCAAGTCAGTTTTCAATGCAAATTGGTTTTGCACAGCTAGAAAAATAATGAACCCAGCAACTTCTTTTTAGGAAACCAATTGCCGTCAAAATCAACAAGGCAAGCTTCCCACTTTTTTCTCTGGGACTTTTACGCATATTTAACCATTGTGAAAAGAAAATGCTTCAGTTTTATTCAAGAGTAACAAAGTTTTAATATGTTAGCAGTAACATATAAATAGATTAGAAAAGGTCATCTGAGCTGAAAATTTCTAGTCTTTCTTACAGGAATGTTGTAAATGACCTATAAGCAAAAATTATACAGCCAGGAAATTCAAAGTTAAGGTTACCCTTAAAATAAGTCAATACATTGTTAAGGTAAGAAATGCACAGTTGTGCCAACACGTTAACTTTGCCTTGTAGTGATGCCATAAGGAGAAAAAACATGAAAAAAAATGACTTTTAAAAATCAGTTTAATCTCTAGGATCACAAACCCTAATATGCCTTAATCATAACTGTATGATACGACATTAATGTTCAGGATTTCTTTTAAGTACAATGTAAATGGAATTTTCTGCATTTATTATGCTTGGTTTTCAGATACTTACAACATCCCTGAAATGGTTTTTACCATTAATTTACTTATATGTGTTCTCAGTCTTATTTCCATTTGAACATAGACTTTTGTCTGGGAATTTATATTAGAGATAGGCTCCAGAGTTTGGATCCAGATCTACATCCAGTTCTAAACTTTCCCAAAGTTTGGGTAAATTCTGACCGAGAATTTGGATTTGGCCTATTATCAAGATAAGTCATGCCATGAAGTCTGAATCCAGAGATAAAACTTTTCAAAGTCTGGACCCAGAGTTTTGACTTGGAGCACCATCTTCAATTTTAAATGGCCAGATCTGAAACAAGTAAAAAAATATGTTCAAGACCAGGATTTTCTATGCACTGAATTTTCAGGTATTTAATATTGTACCAATGTGTAGAAAAAGTCATAATAAAGAATAGAAAAGCTATTGCTCACATTCAGTAGGTCACAGGGGAGGGATACCTCAGTGGTTTGAGCATTGGCCTGCTAAACCCAGGGTTGTGAGTTCAATCCTTGAGAGGGCCATTTAGGGATCTGGGGCAAAAATTGGGGATTGGTCCTGCTTTGAGCAGGGGGTTGGACTAGATGACCTCCTGAGGTCCCTTCTAACCCTGATATTCTATGATTTAGTGAACAGTACACCCAGTTATGGCC
This sequence comes from Lepidochelys kempii, assembly GCF_965140285.1. Lineage (NCBI taxonomy): Eukaryota > Metazoa > Chordata > Testudines > Cheloniidae > Lepidochelys > Lepidochelys kempii. Next base: position 162,128,307 of record NC_136382.1, read on the forward strand.
CCAATCTTGCTCCTATTGAAGTGAATAGTGAAATTCCTGTTGACTTCCAATGGTGCAGGATCAGACCCTAAGTTAGCAGTTCTGCTCATGGAACTAGTGCAGCATTGGCCTATTGAAGTAAACTACAAACCTGGTATTGACTCCAGCATTAGGGAACCAGGCCTCATGCAGGCCTAAATATCTCATCTGGTTTTAATACTAAAAGCAATTTGTTTACTTTTTAGATTGCATGGTTGCAGAACTGTGTTGTTCTGGATCAAAGTTCTTTCATCTAGACATTGCAGGGAAAAAAAGAAGAAGGAGGCAAAAGAAAAGGTTTTCAAGTAATGAAACCCTGACCAAATTTAAAAAAAGCAATTTAATTTTTTTTCTGTAAAAGAAAATAATTACATCCAGGCATCCAGTCTGATCACAGATGCCAAGGTTTTGCTTGATTCCGTTTTAAATGGTTGAAATATTATTTCTAAATATATAGATTTTAAATGGAAATTTTGAGAAAACTTTAACTGTCATATTATTGCTATCATGAAAGATCACCGTTATCATCCTAGCCGTACTATTGCACTGCTGTATTAAATGAAGGTAAAAAGAAAGTAGAAACAAATTTAAAAAAGGAAAATAAAATGTTGTTTAACTGTCCTCTCTCATAAACTTCAGAGTAGCTCTGCTCCATAAGTATTTATGGAAATTTGAAAAAGTTGGGGAAAATTATCCCCATCAAACAAACTTTTAAAGATCAACTAATACTACATTTGTTATAATAAACAAGTAAACTTCTCTCTTCATCTAAATTATTAGAGGTTTAAAATGTTATTTCAGACAACTCTGTCTGGTATTTCTAGGGCACCCATCATTTCAATAGCAGGGCACTGAATACAGTAATTAAGAGTGTCATAGATTTGTCAAGAGTGGAATCTGGCCTTCACTTCTCCATGTTTGGGCAGTATAACTTCTCCGCCTCTTTCTTGTGTTTACTGGCATTCCTTGTCTTTCATGATGGCAGGAAGACTTCTGCAGAAAGTGGAGAATGATGCCAAGCCTAAGCAACCTTATCTGCCTGGGGTACAGTATCAGCACACTTGGGAACTGTAGTTCAATTAACCTCAATTAAAGTGTGGTTGTGGTAATAAAAAATTACTATGTAGAAATACATATTCGCTTTCTGAATACAATTCACTTTCTAAACCATACAAGCTCCATGCATGTGTACTTCACTGAAACTGTTTCTACACATTACAGTGTTGGTTGTTCTGTTTTAGCTGTTCCAAACAGCTACAATACCAACGGTGGGCATTTAGTAGTATTATTGTTACTACGACTACTAATAATAATGTAAATCTTTTATATAGCATTCTTATCCACTGATCTCAAAGCACTTTAGATAGGGGGGCCCCCATTATGAAGATGTGCACTGACATGTTGTGACTCACCCAAGATCACACAGCAAGAGCCAGAAATAAAACTCCTGACTCTCTCAGTCCTGCAAATCATGCGGCCTCCCACCACTTCAATTCTGCGTAAGAGTCATACACTAACAATAAATACTAAAACACATTTTGCAGCACTTTTCATCTTCAAAGCACATAAACCTGATATGTTACCTCTTTAGGTGGGGGATTTATTCCATTCTGTATATTTATAATTTCACTGAGAGTAATTCTGACACTGCCTAAGGAATTTTGGCTAAAATACAAACACAGGCTCTGCTGGTTTGAGCTGATTATGTTCTTGTAGCTTACCTAGTAAAGTGCTCCTGAGGGCACCAGCCTCTAATCCTACCATTTAGGACTGATTTTAGCAGAAACTGTGTCTGAATCTGGGGCATACGAAAGTGAAATAACTAATAGGGCTGACTAAAGCAAAGGCATAGTGCACACAGATGATATGATCAATACTGATAATTATTTTGTTGTGAAACGCTGAGCAAACTCAAAATCTTTAAGGAACATTCATTTGAAACCACCAAGTTTCATCTGATTTCATACCAAAGCCACGCAAATCCATAATGGATTGCAATGAAAAACCAGGTGTATATGCAACTGGGGCTAAAGTTCACTCCAAATGTTAGTGAACCTCAGACAATTTTTCAACAAACCTGATTTAGTGATGGAATCCCAAGCTAGCTAAGGTGCAAGCAGTTTAGGGTATGATTGCAAACATTTCACCTCACGCCAGCCACCTGTAACCGTTCATTTTCACAAGCCATTCTCGAATCACAGAAAATCTGGTCTAAAATTTTCAAACTTGTCCGCCTAAATGAGGCAGTTAAATGACAGTGACTTGATTTTCAAAGTTGCTAAGCACCTGCAACTCCCTCAAAGTCAATGTTCACTTTTCTTTCATATGTTTAAGTATGGCTTTGTGGCCTGAGTTTGCAAGTTTGGGTTCTGTTATTTCAATGTTTAATTTTTTGGCATGATGAAATTCATTAAAGACAAATGCAAAGTGCTACACTTAGAAAGGAAAAATCAAATGGAGAATAACTGGCTAGGCTGTAGTACTGCTGGAAAGGATCTGGGGGTTATAGTGAATTACAAATTGAATATGTCAACAATGTAATACAGTTGCAAAACAGCTTAATATCATTCTGAGGTGTATTAATAGGACTGTTATATGAAGGACCTTGGAGGTAATTGTCCTGCTCTACTTGGTACTGGTGAGGCCTGAGATGAAGTACTACATCCAATTATGGGTACCACAATTTAAAGAAGGATATGGACAAATTGGGTAGTCCAGAGGAGAGCAAAAAAAAATTATTAAAACGTTTAGAAAACCTGACCTATGAGGCAAGGTTAAAAACTGGGGATGTTTAGTCAGGAGAAAAAAAGACTGAAGTGGGACCTGATAGTTTTAAATATGTTTTGAGGGCTGTTATAAAGAGGAGGGTGACCAATTGTCCTCCATGTCCACTGAAGGTAGGACAAGAAATAAATGGCTTAGTCTGCAGTAAGGGAGATTTAGTATTAAGAAAAACTTTCTAACTATAAAGATAATTAAGCACTGGAATAGGCTTCCAAGGGAGGTTGTGTAATCCCTATCATTGAAGATTTTAACAACATTAGACAAACACCTGTCAAGGATGGTCTAGGTTTATATGGTCCTGCCTCAGTGCAGGGGGCTGGACTATAGGACCTTTCCAGGTTCCTTCCAGCCCTACATTTCTATGATCCTCCATAGTTCTAGTTGGCTTTGTTTCTGATGAGCAACCAAAAGCTGGATGTTAAGTAGAACCTTTCTTTCTTGGGTCTTTAAAATAGGGCTTGAAATCACCACAGCACAAATTTATTCGTGAGATTTTTTGTGTTTACTGCAGCTGGTTGGACCTGAATACGGAAGTGCAGAAATATGATAAACTGAGGGAGAAAATATTTAATCTGACTTTTCTGAACCAGTGGGCTCTTATTTTATCCAGATCAGTTCACTATTCCCTAGTCCTTGACAGAAGAAGTCCAGGACTAAACTCCTGGTTATTGAGCACCCCAAATTTTGGAAAGCCCATATCCCACTTTTGCTATTGGTCCCTATTTTTGATGGGCTGAACTAAAACCCAGGATCCAAACACCCCTGAATTTTGGAATGTTCTTAATCCAGATTCAGATTTGTAGTTTGGGCCTATTTATAGCCCTAAAATTCCATAAAATGGGTGAAATTCATCTCAGGTATCATTCCTTTGAAGTCAATGAAGTTTCATCAAGGCCTGAATCTTTATGCGGATTACTTAGTATTGCTTCAGGGTTTACAGTCTCTTACCCCAGACTCCGTGCTGAGTTCACCAATGAGGTCACTTTTTTAGCAGTGACCTCCCCACTGTAATGAAAAGTTTTCCTTTGAAATATGTGTCAGACTTTACACAAGGCCAAAAGCACTTCTCACAATGTGAGCTTTCAGGCTGCGGCACCAAACAGCATATATGTGGCTAACCACTTCTCTGCTGGGCCTCAACGGCAACTGCTCCCCTGCCAGCATTTCACTGGCATTCCAATGAGGTCAAGGATCTGCCGGGTATGGCTGGCACCGTTTACCAGGTTAATAGACTTAGTCTGACTTCAAACCAAGGTGCAAACCCTCTGAAGTGAAACAGAACATGTCGCTATAAGAAGATCAATACTTACAGAGTTGTGATGATTAGGTTAATGGCAGGCGAGAGCAGGTTTGTGCAGATCTTACCTCACCCCACAGTTTTATATAGTGGTGGGTGAATCATTCCCTTCACATAAGCATCCCAAAGTCACAGGATGGAATATTCAAAAGCCCTTAAGTGATTTAGGGGTACAAGTCACACTGACTTCCAATGGGACTTGTGCTTCTAAATCACCGAGATGCTTTTTAAAATCCAACTACTTGTCCTCTTGGTCTGAAAATCTTATGAAAAGCAGCACATTAAGTATAGAACTTTCGTTCACTTCAAAATAACACACCAGGTGCAGATCAGCAATAAAACTATGGCATCGTTACATAGTTTTTCTGCAGCAAATATATCCCTCAGCTTTCCAGGTGGATTATTCATTCTCTAAAGAGTCACACAGAAGATTCCTGTGAGATCTCCAGTACTCCCTGTTTTAACCCAAGCCCCAAATACTTCTTGTGGGACTTCCAGTCCCAGGAGACAACAGGAAGTGCAGGCAAGCTCAAATTTAAAATAAATACATAAAATTTAAGCAATTATTTTTGAACCTCCAAAGCAGGTTTAGGTTTTGTTTGATTCAAAATAATAATAATACTTAGCACTTATACAGTACTTTAAAGTTTCAAAGCACTATACAATCTTTGCAGACCTACAGTGTGGGCAACGGTTTGGATCAGTTCTTATTTGACCTGAAACAGCTCTCTCCTACGCTCTGGAAGTCAGAGCAGAGGAACTGGAGTAATGTCTCCTGGCTTCTGTTCCCAGCTCTGCCAGTGCATTCTTGTGTTAAATTAAGAAAGTCACATAACCTCTGTCCCTCAGTTTACCCATAAGGGAATAATAGTGTTTCCCTAGTTCACAGGTCTGTCATGAGATTTAATTCAGTAATATTTGTAAAATACTTTGAGATCCTTATATGAAAGTTGCTATGCAAGTGCATGCTATTCTAATTCATTGACTCAACTGATTAAAATTCAAGACTAAATTGGGAATGAAATATAAAGTGGGCAAATTGATCAAGAGCTGAGAAGAATCAATCCATACATGATCAAGCATGTTGTTCTAAAAATAGCATGAATGTGGGATTAATAGTTAATTGACCCACCACTTAAAAGGTTGAAGAGCTTAAAAAAGGTTATAGTAAAATACATCAATAGATGAGACATGTCCAAAGAAATTCTGTCAGGTTCTAATATGTATCTATTGTGGCTTGTACTCTCTTTCCAGGATTTGTTTTTTCAGGAGTTGGCTTTAAAGCTTTGCACAGCTACTGGACCAGTTTATGATCTAAAGACATATTTACAAGTTCAAACCACTTCAAGGGCAAATTATATTCTGGACATGCTACAATATTTGGATGCCAGGAAAAGTCCTTATTCTTTTAAATGAATGCCTGGTAGCTTTCTCAAGAAGACCTCATTTCATAAACTCCAGTTACAACAAATGAACATATGCCTCTTTTTGTTTCCTCTTTTTTGCTGAATTTGAGAAAAATAAGTAAATCATACCACAATGGAAAATATTCCGTTTTCCCATTAAAAAGTACATTTCAGCAGTTTTTCATCAGCCCACCCCTCACCTGCTGTCTTTTAGTAAACGACGCCATTATTAAGAGGCTGATCCTGCATTAGCCTGTGCAGTGGGGAAAAGGGAGGGGGAGAGACTTTCTGCACACCGGGGCCCATTGATGTCAAAAGGAGTCTTTCCATTGGCTCTAATAGGTGCTGGACCAGGCCCAGTAGTAGGTGTGCACGTCAGTTCACACCTTGCATGGGCTCCTTCCCCAGCCTGTATGTCGCCTAAAAGTGTATCATAGTATGTAATAATCAAAAAGGAGGAGCATGGTATGAACAGAAAATGGAGCGGGTTGTTGGTTAGTCTCCGTGTATGTGATCCTGGTCTCACATACACTAATATGCAGGCACCAGTTGGGGCAAAACCAGTTACTCCTGCAAAGTTTTGTGAGTATGTGATGATAGGCACCTGAGCCAGCAGATGGTCAGCAGGATGTACTACTGATCTCAGTGGAAACTCAGCCCCCTGCAGGACAAGCTCAGTGCATTGCAGGAGTGGACGTTCCATTAGACATAGCAGTGTGCACCAGTAGAGATGATAAATAAAGGCCATTGAAGTCAGTAGAAAAGCTCCCATTGACTTCAGTGGGATTTGGATCAGGCCCAAGGTATAGGAGGGGGACAGGGAAGGAGACGGTTATGTTATGTATAGATCTATCTTGAGCTTGTTTAGCGTAATATGTTCATATTCACTGTTGGCAATGTGTACCTGTCAATGTACATCTGAAAATTATATATTTTCCATTTTTAAAAACATGTTTTCCAAGTTTTACTTCTCACAACCAATCTTTGCTGTCCTACAGTTGTTATCACAGTTTATTCTCAAGAGATGTTGACACCTCTTTGATCTCTACATCAATATATACAGCTCTAGAGCACTGTGTTTACACAGATTAAAAGAAATCCTAACCCTACATGTATACACTGATAACCTTGAATTTGGTTTGTGATTGAGGACCTGAAAATGGCTTTTTCGTTATGGAATTTTAAGTTTTACAACAACAAGCCAGATGTTTTAAGCTTTTAGACAGCACTGACTTTCCTTTGAATACTATTAGATTCTAATGTAAGATAGGATCTTAAACAGGTGGTGCCTCTGAACTTTAGAATGGCATTTAAGAGTATTAATTTTAGTGATACCCTCATAACCAATTCTCCATTCTATGGACATGGTCAATATGTACCATTCTTACAGAACAAGAAACTCCAATGTGGCATTGACATTGATTTATTTAGCGTTGGCTTGATTCTCCAACCTACCCAATCTCTGCTCTGTATCCGAGAATGTACCTCTTACAATATAACAGAGTGTTTTGCTTATAGTAGTTTGAATACTCTGTAGTAATAGTTCTAATTATCACATTTCTCAATACAATAAATACCTGGTGAGCTACAATACCTAGAACCCTTAATAGGAAGGTGGATTTGTTTGTGAAAAATGAAACATGGTTGTTAGCAGCCAGCCTCAATAACCTTACAAAATAATAACTGCCATGTGTTTACAAAAACAAAAGTAATACATTTGGGTTTGTTGCCCTAACACTTTCTTAGGCTGGTTGAGGTATTGGATCACTTCCTGTACTTATTCCTAAAGAATCAACAAAACTGATTCATGCCTCCCTAATTTCAGTAAAATTACTGACTGTGGATATTGCCAATTCATATCATACCATGTCATGAATGGAGGGGGACTGGAGGGACGTATGCACATGTACCATTGCCACCTATTAGGTAACAGACTCAGAACTACTCAGCAGTGTGTCATGAACCATAGGCTCAGTGATTTTCCTTTTGCTCCAGTGACAGGGCCCTGGCTTCTGGAGCACAAGGATCTGAGTTCTATTACCACAACTGCCCAGAGGTGCAAGTGTCTGTGATGTACAGACCACGAGGGCTGTGAAGTCTTAGGTGGACAGGAATCTGTTACATCATTAAAGAGGATCGAGCTTGTACCACTCGAGCTTGGCACTAATCTGTACATTGCGCTGCTTAACACAGATCATCTACAGCAGTGTCATTTCCATGGAGGCTGTGGTTATTTTTAAAAAGCCACGAATACTGTTGCGAGGCTATCTTCTACACATTTATTTCTGGAAGCCATTAGACAGGAAGAGAAATCATGTCACTGCAGGCATAAAAATATCTTATCTGTTGCCCGATTTTTTTATGAACGAAATAATCACCGTTTACCAGATTTATACTTGGGTTTTGAAATTCTATGGCAAAGCGGGGATAGGTTTACATCCAATTACGTAAATTCTTCAGTTCCTGAAGCAGGCAGGTTTTTTTTTTCTTACACATAGTGAATAAAGAGTGAACTGTTTATGGTCTGAATCAGTGCATGCGGGTGACATATAGTAAGTCACAAGCGCATGGAAACTTACCTCACCAAGAAGAGATACTGTGGTAACATTTAGCAGATTTTTTTCCACCTGGCACTTGACACTTAAGCCCTTTTCAAGTGTCTGACCAACTCCATGTGCTTCGGAAACCTCTTTGCCAATCCCAACAAGACTTGAGAAGATCACAGAAGTTTTTGCATAGTTGGCTGCCCCGACATATTAAACAGTCTCCTTATAGGATGTTTTTATTTTTCAGCCTATATCCCAAAAAATCTGATTTTCTTGGACATGGAAATTTAAACGCGGGTGGGCTCACTAGCTTCTACACTCACTTCTTTCCTAACTGGCCTAAGTAAAATTCTTTAGGCTAAAATTCAGCCTTGTCCCAAAATGTGCAATTTTACAACCCTAATTTATATTGAGCAGCTCTTATTCATATCTATAGTCAGCTCTTCAGCTGGTGTAAACAAGCATAGCTCCAGTGATCAGCCCCATAGTCTTCAATGGGCTTATTTCAATGTGAAGCAGGGTTGCAGAATCGAGCTCTATGCTTTAGTTTATGTATCCCCTATTAAATGCCCAGGGCATGTCTTCAAAAACACATTATTACAAAGATACCCAAGTTGATGTAATATTAACTGTAAAAACCACTCCCTTAGAAAAACTCACATCTTCCTCACTCAACCCATCTCCTCTGGGAAAGCCATGCAAAGAGAAAGGCCTGGTACCATTCACTGAAAGTCAACAAAGGTGAGTTCTTGCTCCCTTGACTGCCTTGCCCAAGTAATGCCCCAACTGACCTCAAATTCTGGATTAAGACACACGGAGACAACCCCTAAGATACACAAGACTCCTGCTTTAGAGAGCTAATGATGTCATTTAGTGTCTGCAAAAATAACCGTTTCTTCTTAGGATACCCAAGGGAAGTGGTGAACTCTAGAGCTTTCCTAAATAATAATAATAATAAAAATAATTAATCATAATTAATAATAATTAATAATTAATAAATATTTCCTTCCAATGCCTTTATCCCAAATTCCTTCTGTTTGAGTGGACTTGACTGTGAAGAAAGAGTGCTAGGCTGATGGCAGATATTGGTGTGGTGTCCATTCAGTAGTGAGTGCAGCTAATCCACAGAGAGTCATTATTTGGTCTCTGCTTCCACTTTTACTCTCTAAGGGAAGGAAGCTACACACCAGCTCTTTCCCTAGTTCAGTGTACTTACTCCTCTGTGCCTCTTTGCTGCACTGGCCAGTACATTGAGGGGCAGAACCAATGCTCCAGGCCCCTGCCTGCTCACTCCCCATCCACCTGTCCAGGAGGAGCGGTATAAGACCGAAGGTGACTACATCTCCAGCCCCCATGTGCTGTTACCCCTGATACAGGCAGCAAGTGCAGGGGAGAAAGGGAAATTCTTATGCCCCTTATTCCTCTGCATGAGCATGCAGCAGTTTGCCCTCTGAATATTCCAAGGGAAGAAAAGATGTCCAATTAATTGGCTTCGTCTTGACAGCTAAGGAAAGAGCAGTCACGTGGCCGAACTCCACATAGGGACCCACTCTCGTTTCCACTGTCTCATCCTTCTCTACCACTGAACCAGCTGGGAGAAGGGCTGTTGTCGAGCTCGAGAACTTGCAGGTGGTGTTCTCATGTCTCTGGAGTAGGACACTGCTATTCCCGCTATATCCAATGTCACTGTGATGTTCTTCAGCCAAAGACCATCTGAATCCCAGCATACAAGAGAGTTTTTCTTTCCAACGCTGTTACTAGATCGAATCAATAACATATTCCCCAGCCTCCCTCTCTCACCACTCAATAAACTAGAAGAAGACCAGGCTCTATTGCAAAGATGCCAAAAGCTGAAGGGCCTGCAGGTGCTGCATGGGAGACACTGAGTTTTATGTCTTGGTGCCTATCAAATTCTAGTTAAAGAAAAATTCCTCCTAACTTGCAAGAAATGGCTGAGAATCTCATAACTGCTCAGAATCATGGAGTGCGCCTAGTGAAAGGGATAAGAAGTAAGAAGCTTGGGACCAAAGGTTTGATTCAAATAGTTCCCCTGAGAAGGAGGTGGACGATGAAGCAGTAACCATCTTTATCAGGGCAAATCCCAAAGGGGATGTAGCCTGCTGCAGATCGAATGCCACCTGCATTGATCTCTAGCGGAGTCCTTAAGGTGGCCTGGCTGGATATTCAGTCTATGTCCATCATTGGTTATATTACCAACTTACTGAAGCTCTTGGTGCTCATATGATTACCAGCCATGTAGTAGCATTCCTTAGTCAATGCTCTTTCTAATCCACTGGAACACATCCATACCAAGACAGCACTGAAACCAAAGCAGTGCTGATGGGGGCAGTTGCTGGGTTCAGCTATGTATAGCTTCATAGGGGATCTTGTCCTGACACTTAACCCATAGCAACTGACAAAAACAATGAGAATCAAAAAGTCAATCTGCTGCTCTTCAGCCTTCCTCAGAGCTCCTGCTTCACTATCGTACAATAAAGTTGCTATAACCGTAGTTCTATGGACCCACAGCTTTGTAGCAAGTTTGATATCACAACACCTCCACAGAGCCAACTGATAGGCATGGAACATGGTGGCAGCTGCAGCTATATGATCATCCACAGAAGATGGTAAAAGTCATGCTAAAGTAGCCCTGAAACATTCAGTCATGTCTTATTTTCAAGCAATGCCATCACGGCTAACCAACTATTTACTAAATGCAAGAGAAGAGTTCAAGAAATCCTTAGCTCAAACTAATTAATGACTTTTGGTTTCACTGTTTCTGATGCTCATCTGAAATGAACCTCCCAGCCTTTTGAGATGTACCCATCATAACTCCAGATACTGCCATCAGGGCTAGCACTACCTGGAAATAAGACATTTAATGCTCTTCCTGGAGACAAGGTGGACTGAAGAAAGTTAGGGATGATTGACTGATTAAATAACAGGTAAGAACAGCCCATACTGTAGAGTGTCTTCTACTGGGATGGAGCTGGTGCTTTTCCAGCCATTCATATAACTGATAAATGCTACTTTTGCTCTCTAACCCTTATGAGTCATGTGTTCTTAAAGGGTTACATTATAAAGACCTGAAAGGCGCGTGCAGTCTGTTTTTCCTTACCTTCTGCAAGGCAACCGCTCTGACCTTCCTCACCAAATGGAACAATTACCAGAAGTGCAGAGACATCCATATGAGCTCTATACAGTGCACTTTGCTATCACATGGTGGTGGACTGGGTTTTTGTACTAGCTGTTTTTAGAAGTGACACTCACATACTGACACATTTTTTAAATAATCTAGAATAAAGGAATTGTATTTCATTTTAGAAACCAGTACAAGCAGTTGATGATTGGTTTCTTGAGATTACCTGTGTTAACAATAAACAAACAGTCCATCAAACAGGAGATGTTATCAGTGCAAAATGAAATGAAAGTGAAGGTACAGCTTCAAGATTATAAACTCTTTGCACCAGGGACTATCTTTTATTTCACATGTGTACAGCACCCATCACAACAGGGCCCATGCTGGGGTCTCTAGGTGCTACTGCAATCCAAATAACAATAATAATAACAATAATAATAATATAGGATTACTGAAATATCCATTCTGACGATTGGTCATGATCCCAAAAGTGGGCCTGATCCTGAACTGCTCAGCCTCTACACACACAAGTAGTCCTAACTTGTAGTCCCATCTATACCAATGGGGCTCTTTACATAAGGATTGCAAGGCTGGTCCCAGTGTATGTGCAAAAACAAAACTAAGAGTTTCACATACCTAGGAACACTGAAAAACTGGACTTGCTACAAGTTAGTGAAAGGCCAAAGAGAATCATATTTTGCTGGTGCTAGTTCCCCATAGAATATCGGGATGGAAGGGACCTCAGGAGGTCATCTAGCCCAACCCCCTGCTCAAAGCAGGACCAATCCCCAATTTTTTTTATTTAATTTTTTTTACCCCAGATCCCTAAATGGCCCCCTCAAGGATTGAACTCACAATTCTAGGTTTAGCAGGCCAGTGCTCAAACCATTGAGCTATTCATCCCCCCATCATTATCATAGTAGTGGGGATCATACAGATACCAACTGCAAAGACATACTGAGCAATCTGCCAATTCAAAACCCAGCCCAAATGATTACAGTCCCAAACCTACCGCCATCTGATGTTTGTTGGGTGGCCTCTGAGAAATAGATTAGTGATCTCCATCCAGCTCCTAAGGGACAGTTGTCTACATCACAAAATAACCACTACAATGAGCATTAGTTGGCAACTAGCCTGCTCAGAAAAGAGGTGGAGGAATGGCTATGGAAATGAAACTCTCCTGTTGCTCTTAGGAACGATCCCTCCAGAAGCAGGCTGAGGCAATTTGGTGGGGCAATGTGGGAAAAGATGCCATGATTGTGCTAGTCCTGTACTTGTTCTCTGAATAAACGCAAGATGTTTTGTTTCTCAGGGTTGTCAATCTGGCACCAGCAATAAAAAAAAATGCAGTTAAAATATAGGAAGAGGCAGGATGAATTCAATAGTCACAAAATGGCAATGCAATATTTGGAAAATGATTGCACAGTGTGTACAAATCCTGGCAAAAGTCTTCAATTCTTCCAAAACAGGGGATCGTTTGCACTACACACGATTTCTTTTGCAAAATGGACTATAAAATGTTTCTGTTTTCCTGCAGACATTTTGTGATGCAAAAGCCATTGAGTTTCACTCAGCTCCAATTGCAACGTCAGATCTCTGCCCACTTTCCCCCCATCTCTGGATCCTCTTCAGAGCTTGATTCCAATCTCCAGATCCGAAGATAGGATTTTTTTTCTCAGGGAAGGCTCCTTTAGACCTCTGTGCTGCAACAGTTCCAGGAACGTAGCTGTGGGAGAGAGAGAAACCCCAGAAGAAGGATGAAGTTCAATTTTGAACTAAAATTATGATTTATGGGGAACAGGTAAACAGGCTTTGTGAGCATTCATTTAAGTAAATTTGGAGGCGACAGATGATTTAGTAGAGTTTTGTACGCTTACTAGTTTGCGAATCTCTATACCACACATGGACATATTAGCCCCTTTTCCTACTTAATTTTTAGTCTTATCTCTGACTCTCATTGCCATATTATCTGAGCACCTCACATACTTCAAATTAATTTATTCTTATCAAACCACTGGGAACTAAGGCCTCGTGAGATTAAGTGACCTGACAAAGCACACCTAGCAAGTCTGTGGCCGAGCTAGGAACAGATCCCAAATTTCTTGAATCCACATGCCAGTAGCTCAATCACAAAATGATCTTTGACACCCCCCATCTTCCACTCTCAGTCAGTCCTTGTCATTCACAAAGAAGCAGGTTCCAGTCTTGGCCCCAAATTAGTTTGTTAGGCCCATCTTTTAGTAATTTAGGAGATAATTAAACTACTGATTTAAACAGCGTGAAAACATAGTACAGTACTATTGCTACAGTACAATAGTAACATCATACTACACCCTTACTGGCTGTGGACTAGAGGTGTAGACTTGTATAATAACAACTTTTTTTCTATTGAGGATATACATTCTGTCTGTCTGTCTGTCTAGGTATTTATGTGGCCCCATCTTCATAGTGCCTCTCCAAAACATCAATGATTTTAGCCTCCCAATATTACTGTGAGGCAGGGAACTATTATTATCCCCATTTCACAGATGGGAAGCTGAGGTACTGACAGGCCTCTATGACTTGCCAAAATTCACACACAAAGTCCATGGCACAGCTGGAAATTGATCCCTACTCATTTTTAGGTTTCAGAGTAGCAGCCGTGTTAGTCTGTATCCGCAAAAAGAAAAGGAGTACTTGTGGCACCTTAGAGACTAACCAATTTATTTGAGCATAAGCTTTCGCGGGCTACAGCTCACTTCATCAGATGACCCAGGGTCATTACACCTATTGAATCAAGGTGCCACAAGTACTCTTTTTCTATTTCCCCATGTTAAGTATCCTCACACCTTCTTGTCAACTGTCTAAATGGGCCATCTTGATTATCACTACAAAGGTTTTTTTCTCCTGCTGATAATAGCTCATTTTAATTAATTAGCCTCTTACTCCACCTTTTCATGTTTTCTGTATGTATATATACATATATCTTCTTACTCTATGTTCCATTCTATGCATCCAGTGAAGTGGGCTGTAGCCCACGAAAGCTTATGCTCTAATAAATGTGTTAGTCTCTAAGGAGCCACAAGTACTCCTGTTCTTTTTACTCATTTTTACACTCTGCTCTTTCTGCACCAGCACATTGTTGCTTTGCTGGACTTCACAGCACCAAAGGATAATATTTTAATCCTCCCTCAAATATTTATCTTCTTTTCTTTTTTTAATGGGACCACTTCTATTCATGCTATTTCACTTACGTGTTTATTTTAACTTAAATAAAGAGCCCATATCAACCCTAGACCCTTGTACAACTATTAACACTTACAAGCAAGGATTTATGTCCTTCAGAGAAATAAAGGAAACATTACAGCCTAGAGCCTCATCACAACATATTAATGGCATAAGCAGCCAAAAAAATAACTAAGGGGGCTCTATATAACTATTACAACTGCTATACCACAGTGGGCTACCCTGGTCTGTCAAACCTGCCTTGCCCCCCTAAAATGCTCAAGAAAACATGAAAACATACTATTCCTCATACGTCTTTCCTCTCCCCCAGATTCTAAAATATGGATTTAAAACTAGTTTTTAGCCCCTTTAATCCTGAAAATTAGCTTGGCTCCAACCTAAACAGTGTTCTGTATAGAAAGAGGGTAAATTGATACCATTCTACTTTCATTTCCTTGGGGGGATTTTTGTTAGTTTTATTTTGTTTCATTTCAAGCATTTTTCTATCTACATGATTATCTGCATGGCTCCCGTTACCACAGAATCTGTGCGCCTCACAATCTTTAATATATGTATCCTCATAACGCCGCTGTGAGATGGGGAAATTCTATTGTCCCTATTGTACAGACAGGACCTGAGGTACAGAGAGATGAAAGACCAGGTTTTGAAAGGTTTCAGAGGTTTCATCCCTTCTTGTCAACTGTTGGGAATGGGCCACATCCACCCTAATTGAAATGGCCTTGTTAGCACTGACCTCCCACACTTGGTAAGACAACTCTCATCTTTTCATGTGCTGTATATTTATACCTGCTTACTGTATTTTCCACTCCATGCATCTGATGAAGTGGGTTATAGCCCACAAAAGCTTATGCCCAAATAAATTCGTTAGTCTCTAAGGACTCCACAGGTTTTTAAAGGTATTTAGGTACCTACGGATGCAGACAGGCTATGGGTTTTTTAAAGTGCTAAGCACCTAACTCCCACTGGAAGCTTCTGAAAATTCCACTAGGTTCCTATCTGCATATTTAGGTGCCTAAACACTTCTAAATATCAGGCCCTGATTGATATGCCTAAGGTCACTTAAGAAGTCTGTCGTACAGCTGGAAATTGAACCCTGTCCTCTCAAGTCTTACGCTAGTATCCTAAACACCAGACCAGCCTCCCTTTTCAAGTCAGCCTTCCGAGATATCATCCATATACAAATGTTTGAGAGTTACACAGGGAAATGGCCAACAACCAGAAAACGTGACCTGTACAAAGTTCCATCGATGATTATAGTAAAAAGAAAATCCATTTACTTTTGATTAAAAATCTAAATTTAAAATTTCTCTCTTAATTATTAGAAGTAGGGCTGTGAATTAATCGCAGTTTACTCACTTGATTAACTCAAATAAATGAATCGCGATTAAAAAAATGAATTGCGATTAATCGCATTTATAACAATAGAATGTCAGTTAAAATTTATTAAATATATTTGGATGTTTTCCTACATTTTCAATATTGATTTCAATTACAACACAGAATACAAAGTTCACAGTGCTCACTTTATATTATTACTTTTGATTACAAATATACACACTGTAAAAATGATAAACAAAAGAAACAGTATTTTTCAATTCACCTCATACAAGTACTATAGTAAAATCTCTTTATTGGGAAAGTGTAACTTACAAATGCAGATTTTTTGGGTTACATAACTGCACTCAAAAACAAAACCATGTAAAACTTTAGAGCCTACAAGTCCACTCAGTCCTACTTCTTGGTCAGCCAATTGCTAAGACAAACTAGTTTGTTTATATTGATGGGAGGTACTGCTGCCTGCTTTTTATTTACAATGTCACCTGAAAGTGAGAACAGGTGTATGCATGCCACTTTTGTAGCCGGCATTGCAAGGTATTTACATGCCAGATATGCTAAACATTCGTATGCCTCTTCATTCTTTGGCCACCATTCCAAAGGACATGTTTCCCTGCTGATGATGCTTGTTGAAAAAATAATGCATCAATTAAATTTGTGACTGTACTCCTTGGGGGGAGAATTGTATGTCTTCTGCTCTGTTTTACCCGCATTCTGCCATATATTTCATGTTATAGCAGTCTTAGATGATGGCCCAGCACATATTCATTTTAAGAACACTTTCATAGCAGATTTGACAAAACACAAAGAAGGTACTGATGTGAGATTTCTAAAAATAGCTACAGCACTCAACCCAAGGTTTAAGAATCTGAAGTGCCATCCAAAATCCGAGAGGGACAAGGTGTGGAGCATGCTTTTAGAAGTCTTAAAAGAGCAGCACTCTGATGTGGAAACTACAGAACCCAAACCACCAAAAAAGAAAATCAACCTTCTGCTGATGGCATCTGACTCAGACAATGAAAATGAACATGCATCAGTCTGCACTGCTTTGGATCATTATCAAGCAGAATCCATCATCAGCATGGAAGCATGTCCTCTGGAATGGTGGTTGAAGCATGAAGGGATATACGAATCTTTAGTGCATCTGGCACGTAAATATCGTGCAGTGCCAGCTACAACAGTGCCATGCTAACGCCTCTTCTCACTTTCAGGTGACATTGTGAACAAGAAGCAGGAAGCAGTATCTCTGTTGCAATTATAATCAATCTTGTTTGTCTGAGTGATTGGCTGACCAAGAAGTAGGACTGAGTGGACTTGTAGACTCTAAAGTTTTACATTGTTTTATTTTTGAATGCAGGTTTTTTGTACATAATTCTACATTTGTAAGTTCAACTTTCATGATAAAGAGATTGCACTTCAAAACTTGTGTGAGGTGAATTGAAAAATACATTTTTTTGTTTTTTACCATGCAAATATTTGTAATAAAAAATAAATATAAAGTGAGCACTGCACACGTTGTATTCTGTGTTGTAATTGAAATTAATATATTTGAAAATGTAGTAAACATCCAAAAATATTTAAAATAAATGGTATTCTATTGTTGTTTAACAATGCAATTAATCACGTGATTGTGATTAATTTTTTAAATCGCTTGACAGCCCTAATTTAAAGTGCATTCAAATGTACAAGTGACTGAAATCAAAAAAGCTATGAAGATGCTTTTTTTGTTTGTTTGTTTGTTTTATTGCCTCTCTGCTCAGCACTTTCAGTAGATATGACACTGAGTTGCATTTAGAATGACCAGTCAGCAAGTGTGAAAAATCAGGAAATACGGTTCAAAGTGCTGTCCAATGGGACCTCAGTGGAAGTGTTATTGTTAAGGTGGGCTGGGTATGTGTTTCAACAAGTATGTTTATGTGATATGCACATTTGGAGCCCAAACCCAGAGCCCTTGCTCAGGCAAAACTCTAAGTGACTTAAATGGTAATTTTGCCTTATACAGAGTGCTGGACTGGGCTCTTAATATGTGTTTCTATGTATCAGGCTATGTTCCAGGTTACGATTCTGGGTATTTGTTATTTGTGCACACATACTATGCCTGATCTTGCAGCCCATTGTCAGGTAAAACTTCCATTGACTTCCACAAAGGCTGTACGATTAGACCCACCGTATATCAAAAGTCCAACTAAATTATTCCAATGCCAGACAAATGGGTCTGACTAGCCTAAGCCATAACATTTTAATTATTAATGTGCTCTAATAAAGGGGATAAAGTGCCTGTAGAACAAAGCATTTCAGAGCGCTGCTAAAGCTCACACTTATTTTAATTTAGAAGTTCAACGGGAGGCGAGACAATGCTGGCATTGTGCTGCAGTGATTTAAAATGAGTCTGTCTTGAGGATTTTCCTGTACCCTTATCTGTAATAATAGAATTTTTAAAAAGAGAGAGAGAGCAGCCGTGCTGGAAAATCTCTCTCTCAGAAACGATAGCAGACAGGTCACAGCATTTTTAAACAATGATAGTAACATGTATTATATCAAAGCCATTTTATGTTTTATTTGGAATCCTGGCGCCTTTTTTCTTTTTTTTTTAAAGTTCTCATAACATGACAGTAATTACTGCCATCAAGATGTTCCATAGAAGAGACTAGGCCAAAGTCCAGATGCTGCTTTTTTTCCCTCTCTGCACCTCCCCGCGCTCCCGCCCCAAGAGGGCACATTACATCATTGGGTAGTTTATTTTAAAAGTGCCTCAAGAATGTAATGATAGTACTTGTAGACAAGGGGAAATTAACGGTGAGCACCACTGGTCTGCAAATTCCATTTGTGAAGCAGTCCTGCTCCTCGTCGGAGGACCTTCTTGTTAGCAGAGACTTGAAAATACAGTGTGTGTGATGTGTTAAATAAACTTTGGGCTAAAGTCATTTTCATCTTGGCGCTGTGTACACACACTTCTCGCTTGTTCTGCCAGTGAAATGGAAATGACTAGACCCTCCTAAGCAAATGGGCTGGATGTTCTCGCATTAATATTACCAGGATGTAGGTCTGCTCCTTTGGTGCTGCTCCTCTGATGTGGGATTTTAAGTGGTGGTATTGGGTTTTTGCCAGTGAGCACACACGGTGCTGGAATTAAGGAAGAAATTGATCAGGTGCAGTGTGCCTCTCCACACCGACAAATCCCTTCATTCTATTCACGTCCCCTTCTTTACTGTTATTTTTTTTAAGTATTTAATGTCTAGAAGAATTGGTATGATCTATAACTTTCCGTTTGCTGTGACCCAATCTGCAACACCCAGAGCTAAGCAACTGCCATTGACTTCCATGAGAAGTGAGAGTGCTCTGAATTGTCTAGCAGCACTAAGCACCTGGCAGTATCAGGCTTTAAAACTACCATCCTCCCCAAAGCTGCACAGCACCATCTTGCTTTCATCACTTGACTGCACAACGAATTCACCACCTTGAACATTCCTTTAAACCAGCAAATCATCATCAGATTGTATCTTTATGCCCAGGCAGGAGAATGTCCTTCACCTGTATCACTGCATTGCATTGCAGTGTGATGATTAACATCATTGCCATTGCTTGCACATGTGAGTGGTTTCAGGATCAGGCCTGATGTCTTTATGGGCTACCATCATACTATGGTGTGGTGTGATGGTATCTCAGCAGATCACCACTCCATCGTGACATGATGTCGTCATGACATATTTACATAGTGCTGCCATTCTGTATTGCAACATGATGAATCCTCCCACTCCCCACTATTGTATCACAGCCTAATGATAGCAACTCAGAGGGTCAAATCTTGGCACCACTGAAGTCAGTGGAACATTTGCCATTGACTTACAAGGACTTGGAATTTCACCCATGATGTTATAATGAACAAATTTGTTCTGCAAAACAATCAACAAGGTGGCAACCCTGCACCAACAAAGAGCAGGAGCAAGAAGCTTGTATTGATGCGAGGTTCATTTCTTAAGCATGTTAAGGTTTCCATTAAGCTTAGGTTCATAATTCAGTATAAAGTAGTCTTCATCACCTTGGCAAATCCAAAAGGAACATGGCCTCCTTGCAAATAAAGCACCACCCAGACTGATCTCTGGCAAGGTGCTTATTATGGTCTGGTGGTATATTCAGTTTATGTCCATCATTGGAAGTCTTATCATGCCACTGAAGCTTTGGACACTGAAGGGATTGCCAGCTGTGTAGTGGCATTCCTTCATAGACACACTTAAGAATTTGTTGATCTTCCATTCTACTACCACCTACATACCCAGAAATCCACCAAAACCAAACCAGTGCTGATGAGATAGTTGCTGGGTTCAGCTTTGAATATCCTCATTTCTGATCTTGTCCTGCCATTTGATATGGAGCAGTAGATGAAGATGAGAATCAAAAAACTCAATCCAGTGTTCTTCAGCCTTCTTCAAAGCAACCTTGAGGTCACAATGTCCCTACAGAGACTGCTGGAGGGCCCGAAACATGGTTGTAGCTGCTGAGATTCACAGATTCGAAGGCCGGAAGGGACCCTGGTGAAATCTGGTGCTCAGTGTAGTCCATGGGAGTTTTGTCACTAACTTCACTGGGGCTAAGATTTCACTCCGAGTATTTGAGACATTCCTCTCCAGCAGTAATGGCATGGGGTGGGGATTAAAATAACTATTCTGTTTTTCTTTGCCTTCTCAAGTGTTCTAGGTAGCTGTGTAAGTGTTATCACTGTTTTCTCTTTACTGAATTGTTAAGTCCTTACACTTACATGGTTCTTAAGCACTGCAAAGGTCCATTTTTCCCATCAGTGTCAGAAAGATCTTTTCTTGTCACTGTCTGCAAAAATACCATCCATGCCTGTTAGCATATGATCCCAATTCTTCCTCTTTTTCATTAAACTAAAGAAGGTTTATTCTACATTTCCATAAGTGGCCGTCTTAATTTTTCCATTTTCCTTTCTTAAACAGGAAACCTCTGACCTGCTTCTCTGCTTTCTCTGAGCTCTTTGTTTATAGTCTACTCCCATCACCAGAATTCTTCCTACATTTTTCCATGTATTATTAAGACCAAACATTTACATTCATTCTGAATTACTCTTATTTTACATTAAGGGAAACAACAAAAGATAAAAGAACAAAAGTAAAGCCTCCATGAGAGAATGGAACATGCACATCTTCTCTGCACTGACAGCTGCCTGGAAATGAAACGGCCCTCCAAAGTGGACGGTCCCTGACCAAACAGGTGTGCTAAAACCATCAAGGTGGAGCAAACAGAAAATAGTCTTATTAGTTATATAGCTGCATACGCCACCATTCACAAAAGTAAATGAACTTTTACATTAGAATTCTTTGTCTGTTTCAGTGATTAATAATATATCGTAATTAATCTGCTTGCCCGTTGTGGCTATCTTTCCTCCAATCCTGGCTGAGATGGAGGGATCCAGCCAATGGAGGGGACTGTGTTACACAGCCCCTAGGGAGGGCTAGGCAGCAAACAGTCTGAGAGCTGGGATGGGAAGGCTGAGCACCAGGCAGAGATGCAACCTGTGGCTAACAGGAGGTCAGCAGTCACTGCAGCAGGAGGATACAGAGCAGCATCCTGCATGCAGGAGGACTATGTGGAGCAGTTTAGGAGACTCTTCCTTTCTACTCCTCTGTCAGGCTGCCCCTAGGGGAACTATTAGTTTGATCTTTGTTGTAATTGTGACTTAAAGTCATTATGTCAAAGCCATTTTCCTCTATCGCTCAAAATATGCAAGGTTTTCTAAGAACCCACTGAGGTGTGAGCTTGAAGAGTCTAGTCCTTGGAGAACTCACAGGGCTTGCCTCTGAGCCCGTGGCTCATCCAGCTCACTACCCGCCATCTAGCGAGGACAGTATACTACCTCACAGCACTCATAACAACGCGCTACTGTGGGGTCAGTTGCAGTACTCAGTACTTAGTATTGTCCAAATGGGTCACCAAAGCATTTGATACTTCCAGAAAGAGACAGGCAGTGAAGACCTTATAAACGTGTCTGATAGCCATAGCTCAAATCATACTAGTGCAAGGCAGTGTCTCGGTTAACAGCTCACACAGAAACAGCTGGTTCCTGTGTCTACATGATTATGCAATGTGGATACTAATGGTCAACAGTGCATTCTTGAGCCTTTCTGTCTGAATTCGGTGTAGTTAGCGGGAAGAAACAGCAGCATATCCAAGATGCATACTGTAGCTTAATTTCCATATATTGGGAGTACACCTTTAAAACTGGTTGTCAGATTAGTAGCCTGTTTTGAGACAAGGAAATCATCATGTTTTGTGAAGAGAAAAAGTTGAAATTCTTTCCTTTCCCTGACTCACATTAATTCCTTCCCTTCATGCAAACAGTTATATGGTTTATTGATGTATCACAGACCACAAGGAAGTGTGGTCCAATAGACTGGGCAGAGGACTGGGAGAAAGGAGTCCTGGTTCCTTTTTCTGACTCTGCGGCTAATTCACTGTGTGACCTTGGGCCTCATTTTCCTTATCTGTAAAATGGGGATGATGATACATAGCCAACCTTGTGAAGAGCTTTGAGCGCTACAGCTGGAAAATATTATAAGTTCTAAGTATTATTGCATATGTCACTTGATAGCTAAATAATCCCGATTTCAAAACACATCCGCACTTTACAAGTTAATGGAAGAGTTTGGGACGCTAAAATGGGTAAAAAAAAAAAATTGCCTAAAGAATAATACAGGATTAGATGATGAAGAAACTCCTACTTAAACACTTGCTGAGTTGTTGTGCAAAGATATGGAATTTCCTGATCCACAGTGGAAACCCCCATGGATCACAGAAGACAATTTGTACTGAAACATGTAGTTCGTAAGGTCAGGGACCAGATATAAAGTAAGTAATCATGAATAAACAGCTCTTTTTTATACACCATATGAGACTGCAGCTCAAACATATTTTTCTTCTTGATTAAGATCACTTCAATAAGATTTACTTTATTAAGTCAAAAGCCCGGAGAAAAAAAACCTGTTCGGGTCCAGTATGACGTTTTCATAGAATGAAATAAATTAGATGTGGGAAAGACGAGGTAGTTTTTTCTAGTCCGTTTCTGTGCCAACACAGCTCTGGTCATTTAGTCATTGCTTTATCACTACCAGTGCAAGAATATCATCTAATCCCTGTCTCTGTTACTGCAGACATTTTATCTAAACTATGTTCTTCAACATTTCTCCAGTCCAATTTTAAATGAAGCAAAGGATGGGACCGCCACCACTTACCTTGGAAGATTAATCAACTCGCCAATTAAAAGTGCTATCTAATATTCAACTTAAAGTTGCCTTTGTTTAATTTTCATCATATTACTTCTAGCTATAGTTTTCTGAATCAGCTTAAACTAGCACTAGTTGTGGGGAGGATAAAATGAGGGGATGATTGTTGGTTTCTTTTTTAATTCTCCTTCTTTTTTCAAAATTTGAATATTAAAAATTTTGAAATTCAAAACATTTTGACCAGTTGTTTAGAGGGTCAAGAAATGGGGACAACATTTCTCAAAAAAGGTGTCAATGTTTTTCCTGATCTCTCTCTCAATTTTCAGATTTAGAATTTTTCAATAAATAAATAAATTTCAAAAATTGTGAATAGTGCTGTTTTAAACAATCCTCTTCTTAACCTGCTGTTTACATTCTTTACATACTGGTAGATGGTGACCTCACACCCTTTTAGAAGCTGCTTGGCCAAACATATACATATGTTTAGTTCTATTAATCTGTCCTCCGCGCTGCATGTTGTTTTTGGTGTAGATGTTGTCAGCTGGTGCGGGAGCCACAAAGAGCCCTGCACTAAAATCTTTATGGGTTACAAGTCTTCCAATTGACCAAAGTATGGTTCCATCCTGAAATGTGTCCAGGTCAAAATGGCATCCTCTTGCTCAGCAGTTCTGATCCCTGTGTGTGTGGAGTCATAGCTGCTAACTTTACTGACAAAAATACATTCTTCCTCCATTTGACTACAGTTAGCCTAGCAGTGCCATCAGAAATGTACTGGATTCTAGTCATTCTTTGGCTTCTTCAACAGGATTTATTCCTAAGTCACACTGGAGTCATATATATCCCTCAGAATCTTTGTTACTGACTCTGGTGAACAAGAAGGGAAAAAACCCACCTTGAGAATCCAAGATGAGTTTGCATGTTTAGAAAAAATAAGGATTTTAATTTGAAAACTGAGCACATTTGATAGGGAAAACGTAGAGAAACAGTCATAGAATCATAGAAATATAGGGCTGGAAGGGATCTCAAGAAGACAGCATGTCCAGACACCTGCGCTGTGGCAGGCCCAAGTAAACCCAGAGCCTAAACATGGAAACCTTTTTTACAGACACACTTTGCATCTTTTGCAGTCCTATTTACAGTGATGGCTTATTTAGCACAAAAGGAAGTGTACCTTACATTTCCAGAGGGGGTTACATTTTCTATATATTATTTCCATTTATACCCAGCTACAGATGCACAATCTAAAATAAAATAATGCTAAAAATCATGTCAACTCTTCTTATGTATTTTTAGGACTAATTTTAACACCAGCCTCAGTCTTTCTCTGCTCCCAGAAAATACTACCATTTAGAAATGGGTATATATCAATTAAATTGAGACATCTAAAAAAACCTGCTGCATCCACAAGTCAGCTACTTACATGTCCAAGTGACACTAATTGTACCCACTAATCATAGGTGCAAAATGTTAGGCAGCTTTTCAAAATCTGGCCCCAGGACTCCTCTTTTTTGTGGCAATGAAAATTAACGTCACCTCGAAGGGTGCAGAGAGCGATCTGCTGAATTTATTAGGCTCAAATGTTCTACCAGCAGATCTGCCTTGCGATATTTGGAATAAGTATAATTAGAAAAGAATTCAGCTAATTTTGGAAAGAATGACTGTCCATAACTCATCCTGTCTGAAAGCTGGAAGCAATATAGCACAAAAGAAATCAGTGGAATATTCAGCTGAAGAGGGAAGATGCTGTTTCTTCATTCTGAGCCTGCCATGCTGTATTACAAGCAGTTCGGAAACTCCTCTTCATATAGGCAATTTAAAATTTCTGTATGAACTCTTTCTCTGTCACAAAAAGGCCAAATTCTCATCTACAGCTGAGGACTGTGCTGTCGTACCAACGGGGTAAGGGGCACACTACATTAGCAGGGGGCTCATTAACATCTTTAACTTTCTGGGCCCACAGCACAATGCAGCTGGTGGCTGGTGCAAAGATGGCTTTAGTTTAGCTTTGCCTTTTCTAGTATTGGACTGACTGTGCTCCAGATTTCAGTTAGAGTAGCCTGAGGGCTGCTCTCCCTTGTACCAGTGACCAAGAAGCTAATGCAGTACAGCAGATGGGGATTGTTGGGATGCAAGGAAGCCTTGCACATGCTTCTTTCTCAGTCACACCCACTACCTCAGCTAACTGGGCATAGGAGCTGGTATGCTTACATAGAGATCCTCCTATGGCCAATTTGGTGTAAGTCCAGAATCAGCCTATAGTATCCCACATGACATGGGGAAATCTGGGACCTTATATTTTAATGCTGGAAGGCATTGGTATGTCACTCTGTTGTGAGATATGTACTGAAAGGATAATACCATTATCTTAGGAGGGTATCTGTTAACTGCTCTTGTTCTTCACGAGGAAGACCCATTGCTCAAAGTACAACAAAAGTGATCTGGAAGATTCAAGCATGTTGGGCCAAGATCACTGAAGTCACTGAGATGATCTTGGGCTATTATCTGTAAAGAGGTTCTGTTTCCTTCTGAGGTAATGAACACAAAGATCCTTATTCTGATCTCACTTAAACCATCAAATATGACATTAACTTCACTGAAAGCAATGGAGTAACACCAGTGAGACCAGAATCAGACCCAATCTCTTATTTTACACTAATTTTTCCCATGTCCCTAGAATCTTGCAAATGATCTACAAATCATGTGATGGCAAACTCTGATCCTCCACTGGCATCCATAACCATTTGCACCAAATTCTTGTTCTCACATTCAAGGTTGTGCATCACTTTGTCCCACCCTACATTTCTGATTTTGTCTTCCTCACACACCTCCTCTCTAGAGATTAGGTCAACCTCATCATCTCTTCTCTCACTCCCATCTGTGTGGATTTTTCCATCCTCTGTGCATAGAATGTCCTTCCGGTCACTATTCACCAAGCACCAATCTCTTCGCATCCAAATCCCTCCGAAAACCCACTTTTTCTATGCTATGGTTGAACAGAGCTCCCTCAATGTCAGAGTGAGCTGCTGGCAGCGAATTCTCCATGAGGGGCCCTCAAGTCTGAAACTCACTCCCTGCTAATCCTGCCTTGGGCTGATATAACCCAAATTTGTGAACCTTCGAGATTGATTTTTAAAGCATTGGTTTTGTTTGTTTATTTTGTTTCAGGGGGAAGGTTGGAGTTGTTTGAAGGATATTTTTGGAGAATGATGGGGAACTTTTCCTCATTTTTCTTTTAATGAACGGCTGATTGCTGCTGTACATGGCAGGGATCCCAGTTGTTTCGTGTTTATATTTAATTGGGCTTTTAAATAATTGTCAAAAGCATCTAGACAAGTTTTAATAAACATATAAAAATAAATGTTAAAAGATGTTCACATACGATACCAGGATAAACAAGTGATCTCTTTACTGTAACCCATATCCTGCCTCTTCTCACGTCTCCCCATTGTACGTTACTCTCACCCATTGCGCCACGTCTTCCATTTTAGTGGGTCTGACTTCTACTCCAGTGGCTCCAGTTACATAAGTTCTTCAGTGCAAGGACCAGGTCTCTGGATTTTTCCGGTAAAGCACCTAGCACATTTTCAGGTGCTGTATAAGTAACATAATAATTATAATGGTGTATTCCTACTGTTGCCCGCTGCCCTCCTGCCTGTGGGCTGATGGAGCCTTCCTGCTGCTTTGTTGGCCATTTTTTCCATTTTTCTTTTTCAAGGAGAGGCTTCCTCTGAATTTCCATTCCACATGATTACTTTGTGGGCAGAGGAAGACCACTTCAGTTCTGAAATCCTAGCGACGCCCCTGAATCAAAATACAGAAAGGTACAGTGCAAACAAAGCATAAAAGTTAAAAGGCTAATTTAATAAATGAGCATGAAATATAATTTACACTTAAACAATCGGTATTTATGATGGTCCCTCATTCCTTGGGTGAACGGGCCCATTTCTGTGTACTTAATCAGAACACATTTTAAATCACATTGTATGATATACTTTGTGGCAATATGTGATGGCCAAAGTATATAAAATATGATGAAGTTAAGAAGTTGCAGCTGAACTAACAATATATTCTCCTTGAAGGGAGACATTAAATAAATCGCGAATGTTTTCTGATAGCCAATTAAAGTTCCTTTAAGAGCTTTCTTGCATCTGTCTACATTCTTCAGTCATAACCCTTTAAACAAGCATTTGCAACCATAAAAATGGCCTAAAATACCAAAGAATTAGCAACTAAATGTGTCTCTTGCAAGGAATAGTCAGCACATTCAACACAAACTTAGATCATTTCTTGTAAGGAAGTTATATATTTAAAAGAGCATTGGACAACAACTCTGATTTTTATTTCTGGGGTATTCATGTATGGCTTTTTCTACCAAGAGACCACAGATTTGCATGGTGAGAAAGAACAAAATTCGGCCCCTGTGCAAAATTATGAATGTTTGGAAATTTCCCTGAAGGCCACATTTACCAGCTTTACAGTAGAAAGACATTCTCATTGAAATAGAAATTTCATTCCAGAATAGCCTTTTGTAGAGAAAAATTTAATGTTAAAGCAAACAGTAGTCCATTTACAGTATGACATAATATAGTCATGAATGGAGTGAGGGGGATATGATTTGTAAGCCACTAGCACAAAGGAGTAGGAGGCAGGACTTCTGAATTTATACTAGTGTCTGCCACTAATTTTCTAAGTGACCTTGGACAAATCATTTATGCCAAATTTTTGAGTGTCCACTAATTTGGGTGCCTTGCTGTTTGCATGCATAACCTAAGACTCCTAGGACCAAATTTTCAAGAATGCTGAGGATATGAAGCTCCTATTGAGTTCACTTGCACTGGTGGGGGCTCGTTGGGGGTTGTCTGTGTGCTCCAGGCCAGCAGTACCAGCTAATGATGATACTCCGAGGCATGATGCCCAAAGGCAAGAGTCCAAGGGTCGATTCCTCTGGCGGTTACAGTTCAGAGGTAGCATCACCTACTGACGAGAGTCCAAAGGCCATGCCACCTAGTGGTTACAGTTCAGAGGTAGTGTCACCTACTGGCAAGAGGGGAGGGGAACGTAGGCCCACCCAATCCACCAGATTCCAACCCAGAGCCTTCAAAGCAGTAGATCTTGTACTGGGCCTTGGGCCTGACACTTCTAAACGTGCTCCCTGGGTCATTTCCTGACCTTGTTCTAGTCCCTCCAGTACCATCTTGGGCTGAACTTGGTGTCTCTCCTGTGTTTCCCACTGATCCATCTCCTGAGCTTCCTCCGCTGGCAACAGCAAGTCGTCACCTTCAGCTCACGTGATCAACAGGTTTCCAGCAGAGTGGTTATAAGCCTTGGTGGTTTCCCAGCAGGAAGCTGTTGCACCCAGCTGCTCTCCTCCATGGTCAGCCCAGACTGAGCTAAGATGCCCCCTTTTAAATACTCCCTCCACTGGGAGCATGCCCAGCAGAGGCAAGAGGGGTGTGAACTCTTGCTCCCAGAGCAGCTCTTTAACCCTCACCTCTCCAGTGTGGGGTTGGTACACTCCGTCCCAGGGCCCAATACCTCTGAAAATCAAATCTAAGACCCTGATCCAGGAAAACACTTAATCACGTGGTTAACTTTAAGCATCTGAATAGTCCCATTTAGTGACTGACTTAAATGGGACTATTTATATGTTTAAAGTTAAGCATGTACTTAAGAGCTTTGGTGGACTGGAGTCTAAGATCTGTCAAGTTGGGCAACCCAAAAACTGAGCCATCCAAAATCAGAGGCAACTTTTGCAAATGTTGCCCTTCACATCTCTGTGTCTTGTTTCCTCCATTTATAAAATGGGGATAATATTACTGGCCGGCCTCCACAGGAATGTTATGAAGACTGGTTAGTCCTTGTAAAGTTCTTTGAGATCTTTAGATAAAAGAGGCCTAGAAATTCAAAGTATTCTCAGATTGACTGGGAATCTGATTCTCAGCCATCTTCTAAAATTGCAACTTTGAAGAAACAAGGTTATATAGGGGTGGGATGAATACGTTCTAATGAAATCTGATCCCACCCAAAGCTTTTCTGAGACGCAGAATCATTCCAAGGATATTTTCCTCCCCAATTTTTTTCTATTTATGCACATTGGCCAAATTCCTTTTTCAGTTACAACCATGCAAATTCATAAACTTCTGCAGGGCTGCATGGATGTAAATCACCGTCAAATTTGTCATATTGCTATTTATTTATTCATGTAAAATGTTTGCTCATTGGCCTAGCTGCATGAGATACGCAAATTGTTTTTGTCAGGGTGCCAGGCAGTTAGTCATCAAACAATCATGTAACAGCATATTTCAATATCACTCATTAAAGCAGAACCTGTCTGATTATTGTCCATCTGAAGTGCACTATTTATAATTTGCCACCACCACAGTATCTGGGCACCATGTACAAATTTAAGACTCACACATAGTTTTATCCATAATTAATCCTGCTCTTCATCATTCCAGATTCAGACGTTTATACTTGGATGCAATTTGTGGAGGATACTCACTCTAAAACACCGGACAACGGTTCTGACTTTAATTCTGATCAGGCATCTCATGACCTCAAGCAAGGATCAAAAGCAGAAGCATCAAAATATAATGTGAAGCATTTTTCTCAACCAACTGAAATTTGGAAATCACAAATGCCTCAGAGGTGACCCCTGTTCTCCTGACAATTTCAGATACAGACATCTCAGAGAGTTTGAGATCAACTCTGTGCTAGATCTGGTTAACTTTTTTTTTTTTTTTAATTCAGACATTTACATGAAAAATAACACAAATCTTTCAACATTTTTTTTTTTTGCGTTTGTTCCCTTTTTCAACCATTAATAGAGCTGGTTAAAATCTTGACTGATGAAATTTTTGACAAAACATTTTGCTAGTCTTTTTACAGCTCTGCTCCAAACTGCTTTTGTTCACCCATCTCAGGTTTATAGTCGTCAGACTAGATTCAGGAAAGTTGACACAGACAAGTGTTAACTTACAATTCCCTACACCCTGAGGACATGTCAGCCTTCCTCAAGGTTTTCCACCAGAGGGGAGCATCTTTAAGATAATACCAAGGCTCCATGTGTTTCCAGTTGGTGGGGGCTGCTGAGGGTACGTGCTGACTCAACACATCCTTCAGCCATCCCATGCTCTCTTCCTGACCAGCACCACTCACGGTGCTGACCCGAACACAGAGCAGGTTATGGTCTCTTTCCATAGCCACAACCTCCTCTAGCACACTTGACCCCACCATAGGCCTTATCCAGCAGATGCCAGAGTAGACCAAGGGCTGAAACTGGCCATTCATGTAGACTGCAAAGGTCAACAGTGCAAAGGATATAGATTAACCACTCTCCTGGGATAAAGTGTCTGAAATAATTGTATAAATGCATTTATATCTCACTCCCTGACAGCAATCTGGCTTCCTGAGAGCAAACACATTAGAGCAAATCCATTTCCCCCCCCCCCCTTCTTCCCTTCTTGGCATCGTCCTCTGTGCTGATATACCACTTCATCAGGTGGTTCTTTTATCACAAATCCCCTTTTCTTCACGGTATTTTCATTCGCCTTCCCGGGCAAGTCCAACAAGAATATTTCAACAGGGGAAACCGAACAGATATTTCGGAAGGACTTCACACACTGTCATCACCTTGGGAGGCTTATGTGCCACCATTTGCTGAACTTACGGCTCATTGGCTCACTGTGAGGAGTTTCTTTATCTTGATTGAAATTGGGGCAGTTTAGAAGCAAAACAAAAATCAGGCACAGAATCACAATGATGTTTGTGAAATGGAACAGTCCTCTCCCTCCTTCCCCCTTCTGCCCCCCCAGTGACCCTATTTTACCTGAAGGAGCCCACTCCCCTACTCCAACCCCACAGTCCAAATGCCTCCCCCACCCCACCTCTCTGCTGGACTCCTGTCTAATTCAAAGGGTGGTTGGGAATCCTCCTCCTCCTTATGTACTTCAGACCCCAGCATCCTGCTTCCCTCCAGTCCAGCCTCACCCACTCCCATGTACAGACCCATTACTAAACCCCACAATGACAGATCTTACCTCTTTAAAATGCAAAAGAGCCTCTGGAGCTGTGGCACAGCTCACATTTCCAAGTGCGTCACAAGGCAGGAAAAGCTGAGCATACCCTGGACCATCTCACGCATGCAGAAGTCAGCACAGTAGCAAGGCAGTGCTAGGGTCTGGTGGGGGTTGTCTGATGAAGCCAGAAACTAGACCGGTTGGGTGGCTCCCAAGAGGGACTTAAAATTCAGCTAATCTGCTGGCCAGGGGACAAAAGTCTGTACTATTTGGCCTACAGGGAGAAAGGAACAAAACAGCAACTGCACCTACATCAGCATCCTGACTGGCTGTGCTCTAATAATAGATCTGTCACGCCCGTTTCCCTTAAGCCGCCACCATCTTCCCAACACCAAGCATTCAAAAATCAAGAGTAAAATAAAAACAACCCAGATTGCCTTAAAAATCATGAGATCTGAAATGTGGGTTCTTTTTATGTGCCATGTGGGCTGTAACCACCAGAATCACATTTCCAAGCTTTTCTCCACAACCATGAGGAGAGAAACATTTCTTTTCAATGAAAGCTGAGGTGTTCATGTAATCAAATGATTCAGGAGCAGGAACTTTACAAAACAGCCCAAACATTCTGACACTTGGGATAACAATGTGAGAGTTACAACTCTTTTTTATTTTTGAGAATACTGGTTAATTTGGGTGGTTAAGACACTGCACAGAGACTCAGGATGTCTGGGTTCAATTCCTGACTCTGCTACAGACTTCCCATCTCACCTTGGGCAAGCCACTTATGCTCTCTGGGCTAGATCCTGCAAGGAGCTGAGCTGAGCACGCTGGTTTGCAAAGTACTTAAGCATGCAAGACGTTTTAAGTTGTGAAATTGGGGTCAGCGTGCTTAGGACCTTGCAGGACTGTGCCCTGTTTGTCTCCATTCTCCATGTGTAAAATTGGGATAGTACTACTTCCTCTCTCTTGTCAGTTCTTTGGTGCTTATTATGTGATTGTAAAATGTCTTGCACAATAGGCCCCCCCCAGTCTTGTCTGGGGCCTCTAAGTGCTACTATAATCAATAATAATAATAAATAGATTGTATTAATTATAACACCAGAGTTAGCTTGAAGCGGGGACATTTTGGAGTGTGGAAACATTATATAAACTGAAGAAGCACAAAACTTTTACATTTATAGACTTGCCCATATGCTGTGTGCATTTTATGAACATTTTAGGGAACATGCACCAGTGGAACTCTAAATGCAGCGAAGGGGCCGCAGATATAAAACTGAAAAACAATATTTGCTAATTTACAACTAATAATTAAAAGCCCCTGTCAAAGAGCCAAGCTTCCAGCATGTGTTTAACATTACTTCTGAGAAGGTCATTGCTAACTTCTCCAGGAAGGGAGTTCCGGAGAGTGTACAGTAAGTGCATATAGTTTAAATGAGCAGCCTCAGTGCAGACATTTTGCAGTCTTCAGGGATGCACAAACAATTCTGCCTCGGCAGAGCAGAAACAATGCCCTGTATTCACAAAGATTACAGGAACTTCAATATTGTGTGGCAGGGGGAGGGGGAAAGTCTTGAAATGTGGATAAATTGGTATTCACCAAGTGCCATTGCTTAATTTACAGCAGTCTTTAACTTCAGGGGCAATTGCCAAGGTGCTCATAAAAAGAGAAATGATGAATATTCAGGATGTCTTTTGAATCCATTAAGCAACTGAGGATGAGGTCTCCATATGTACAACTTCAGTTGTTTTCACATGCTGGTAGAGAGAGTGCCAAGATGGCGTCAGGAAGAGAAATGACTCCTTAGGTTGCCAGTGGGGCAAGAGTAAAGAAAAGAATATGTATATTAAGTTTGTGGAAATGAGAATTTGTTTCAGTACTGTAACTGAAACTAAATGTGCCTGGCATGGTACTGTGTTAGCCTGGGTTTCAAAGCGATCTAACATGTGTGGACAGGTGTCCTAATTAACATAGTATTGGTGCGAATGTTGTAGTAGAAATGAAATGATTCACATTTCTAGATCATTCTCTCCAAGGATCTCAAAGCACTTTGCAACATACAGATAAGAAGTTTGTGAAGTGTAATTCATTATAGTTTGTAGATAGGCAAAGTGTTGCTCAAAGAGGTTAAGTGATTTGTCTGAGACCATGCAGCAAGTCAGTGGCAGAGCAGAAAATAAAACCCAAACCTCATCATGCCCCCGTCCCCTGCTTTCTCCCCTCATCTATGTTCGTGCCTCTTTCACCACCCAGGCAAGGAATAAAGAGAAGATTACAAGTGGGTTTAGAGACAGGTGAAGAAAACATGTTCTCTACAGAAGTTACATCCTTCCAATGAGGCATGTTTCCAGTTCATCATGAATCATAGAGAATCTCAAGATATAGTCATAAGAGGGTGTAATGTACTAGTTTGTATGCATATGTACCATACATGGCCAATTCTCTCCAAGAATTTCAGTCTTGGATGTAACCACATTGCCCTCTTCTGACTGGGTCACAGAGGCTACAAGAATGAATAATACCACAGCTGCCAGAGATTCTTTTTTAGCTTCCAGCATAGGGCAGCCTGTTGTTGGGAGCAGAAGTTCCCAATGGCATGAAGCGTTTGCAACCGCAAGAGGTGTAATAATGTTTAACAGTGAAGTTCTGAGAGGCCGCAGAATCAACACACTGGTACGACTGAACTGAGGGTCAGTGCCCCCAGTGATTTCCCCCCAACAGACTACTTGATAACTTCTCTTAAAGTTTAGCTCAATAAATAGTTGAAATGGTTCTATACCAAAATCCTCGTTATCCCCTAACTTCGGGATTGTTTGGCTCTTGATCTAGATTACCTCTTATCTCCGGAAGCACATTGGACCCTTTTGAATGGGGCATCCTTATCTGGCAGTTTAGGGAAAGGAATTCCCCCCCCCCCATCGCTGAATGCCAAAATGTTTAGAATGGGGGTTCTCAAACTTTGACATAGTGTGTGCCACATTGTATTAGTGAGATTGTTTCATGAACCACCTGCCCTCTCCTTCCAAATCATGTGAACCTCCTTCCCTCCCATCCTTGATCACAGAACATCTTGGTGGCAAGTACAGCAATTGCTTACATTGGGAAAGTATTTAATGTGTTTTAGCTGGTGAAATGCTACTTAGCTGGTGAAAGCAAGGAGAACCAGCACCATGTACCAGCCAGCTCTGTGCAGATCACCAACAACCCCACCTAGGGCACATCTGGTGTAAATGATGTACCATTCCCACTCCCCTCCCCGTGACCAACGGAGGTTTCTACCTCAAGTGTAAAAGGCAACAATATATACATATCAAGAACAGTTGATATTCATTATTTGTTTTAGTTACTTACTTAGCTGGTGTTAATACTGTTGGTTTCTCATTGGCACCTATGAGTCTCCCATCCAATTTTAAATAGACAAATACCACTTAAACCAAATGGCTGATTTAATAAAATTACATGCAAGCCATGCCTTTATTTAATCCATGGCTTATCCAGGAGCAGACTTTGATTTTTCTGAATGTATTCATTCCTCATAATTGCTCACCAGAGGCTTTGGGTTCAGATACTTCAGCTGATGGGGGCACTCATGGAATATTGACTTTGAAGGCAAGTGACACACAAGTCCCCTTGTTCACAGGTAAATATGAGTATTTGCAAGAATAGCCAGGCCTCAACATTAGGCTGAACACAGTGCCATTCGCATGATTGTTCCCAGGAAACCAATCAGAAAGAGGTGCAAACAAGCAGAATCCCTGGAAACGCTCCAGAATTGCTTTCCCACTATTTATTGAGCTATAATCACTGGGAGCTCACAGAGGCATGAACAATATGAACACATGCATCGTTCCATGTTTTCCCACAGTTTCTATGGTTAATAACATGACTAATGGAAATACCAGAGATCATCCAACAGGAGAAAGTCTAAGAGCCACAGCTAGATTTTGATAACAATGAATGACTGAATGAAGCATTTCAAGGATTCTATGACAAAATAACTCCACCCCAGTCACCACCAGAATTAAGTAGCTCTGAATGAGACTCTCACACTGAAACATTCAGAAATCATCCCCTATCCAACATATTTAGGAATTCAGTAAAGCTGATCATGCTGGATTCTGGAGCAACGAAGGCAGCATTGAAGCATTCTTCAGCTGGTGAACTCCCATCTGTAATGATATGATTAGCTATGGTCTGAGAAGGAAGCCAGCAGTGTCTGCATTCCAAACCACAACTAAGATTCTCTTTCACATTTCATTGCATTGCAATGAAAATTAATTTTCCTTCATTGTTTTATTCTTGTGAAGAAGAGGAGATTTATTGCTGGGGTGGGACCCACTGGGCACTTAGCTGAAGGATCTCTATGAAAGAGGCTCTCAGGATGGGAGTCTTGTCTGTCATCTTACCCTCTAAGTAATATTAGTATTAGGACTCTTAGAAAAATGCTCATATAATACACTATATTACTCCATTACATGGAGAAATATTGCAGAGCTATTGCTGTGTATTTACCGTTGTTACAGTGCAGACCAATGTTCCTTACAGTCAGGATATTTTTTGCCCTAATGTCTACATTTTCAGTCTAATATAATTGGTCTGAAAGGCCAAATTTCCCACCACCCGCAGCCCTGGCCTCTGATTTTGCACCTACAAAACAGCACACAAGTATTTGCACCTGCAAATATGAATGCACGACTGTTTTACAGGCATTTATGTGGGCAAACTTGGTGCGTGTGTGTTTTTGAAGGTACAAACCCCTGGCCATGCATTTTGTGAGGGAAAATAAAAGACAGCAGCTAAAGATGTGGCCCTAAAAGTTTATTTTCCCTTCCTATTAATATGAGAGTTCTCTAATTGTCTGTTTTTTTCCATCAAGAGAAGTAGCATTTTTAAAACGTATATATATCATTGTGATTTACTGCCTGCTACAAGCACTGCAGTTTAAGGCTAGGTTGTGCCCCTGTTGTCTGTGAATGCTTTTGGATTTGTTGTTGTTGCTGCCATTGTTTGTTTTAATTTTTTTTTAGTCTTATTCCGCTCCCATTCCATAAAACTATTTCTGATTAGTCCCCTAGACCAAATGGAGAGGACAGATTTTCATTGCTAACAACCTAAGCACATGAGCAATTTCCATTCATCTGTCATGGAAGGTGCAAGCAGAATTGTTTGTGCATTTTTTCTTAAATTTTAATTTAGTGCTGTTGAAGTAGTTGGGAGACTGAAGCCCTCTGCATTTGCACTGTACAGGAATAGCCCTGTCCGCAACAGTGCCAGCTTCTTCACATTGTCCTGCCAATGTGCTTCTCTTCTGACATGGAGGGACCACCTCGAGGAAAGGGGCAGTAGCTTACTCTTCCATTCTCACTCCCCTTTCCATGCTTCAGTGCTTTGAGTCTTCTCTGGAACACCTATATATGGAAAACTTGATGGAACAAATTTAGAAAGATGAAGGGCTGAGCTTGACCCTTTTGAGGTTTGAACATGAAGTTTTAAGGGAGGGGGGATAATTAGTTCATATTTGGCTGTTTCAAACACTAAATCATCCACTCAAACACAAAGGGTTATCTGAGTCCCTTCTCATATATATTGGTGTCACACTGGTGTAACTCCATTGATTTCATGGAATTACGTCTAATTTACATACATGTGAGAAAGGAATCCAGTAGAGCTGGTAGAAATTTTTTCACTGAAACTTTTTTGGGGGGAAGGGTAAGAAAGGGTGTGCAAAATGGCTTTTTAACCAAAACCAAACATTTTCAGGGAAAATTGTTGTTTTGGTCAACTTTTTCTTGGGTTTCAGCTAAAACAACATGGGAAACTGATTTTGTTGTTGTTTTTTGGGGGGTAAAAGCTTTGGATTTTCAAAAAACAAAACCCAAACTATTTTTACTAAAAATGTTTTTTGAAAATTATTTAGTTTTCAGTTTCATATTTTTCATCAAAAAACTGAAATATTTCCATCGGAAATTTCTAGAAAACTGATTTTTTTTTCAAAATTCAGCACAAAATATTATTGGTGTTTTTCTATCAGCTCTAGAATCAAGCCCAAAGGGTGTAGGACATTTTCAATTTGTCAGCTGAAAATTTACCATTACAGAGGTTGGACACAACCTGTGTAAACGATAAGTTTGCAACAAGTGTGTAACATATTTTTACATTGTGTGGTACAGTGATTCACAGAACAGGAAATGAAAGTCAATGGGCTGTTGGCCCCAGTTCCATATTTTAAGCAGTTCAGATATAAGCTAAAAAAAAAAAAATTAAAAGGTGGGGAAGTGGGAGAAGAAATAAAAGTTAAAAAAAAAAAAAAGATTTAAAGTAGCAGCCAGACCAGTAAATTTTGAATACCCTTAAGAGATTGATGTGTGCAGCACGATATGTACTGTATGAAATACAGAGAGATCATCTAGAAATCGTATCTGCTATATGCACTACAATGGATATACTTGAATCCTAGCACTTTGGAGTGGGATAAAGAGGATTTAGGAAGGACGGAGAATCTAATCCTTTGTCTTAATTTTTTGCAGACAGCTATTTGAATTAATGCCTTTATGAAGAGCCCAGTTCTGCAAACCCTAAAGCATGCACTTAATTTTAAGCACATGCTTAAGTCTCATTGACTAAAAGTTAATTTTAAGCACGTGCTTAAAAGCATTGCTGAATTGGGGCTGAAAGAGAGAACATTAAACCCAAACATTAACAAGTGCAAGAAGACAGGCCAGGAAAGCAACTGGTTTTATTACTCATAAGCCACCTTTCTGGAGTTAGGTCTGATGAAGTTCACTGTTGTACCATGATAATACAGAGCACAGTTTGAATGGGAGTCAGCCCCGATATGATTTGAAAATATGGCAGTGTCTTCACTAGATGGAAAGGCAAATGGTGTTGTACAATATAAACCTAAAAGAACAAGGCTCCAGCTTGATCCTGCAATACTGAGCATCCTCAGCATCCATCAACATCAAATGACGAGGAAGGACAGGCTCCTAGCACAATGGAATGCCAATCCTGAAAAAATGTCACAACTTCTCCTGTCCCCCTGGGACAAAAAGTCAAAATCTCAAATGTTTTTGCAAACCAATTTTCTGAAAAAAACAAATCACTTTCAGTCAGTTGAATCATTTCATTTTGGTAATTTTTTTTTATTTTATGGGATTTTTTTACAAGAAATTAATATAAATAACTTAAATTTCAAAATGAATTCCTTGTGACCTGAAAAATGGAACTTTTCTCATTTAAAATTTTTCAATCATTTTGAAACTGTTTACAAAAATATTTTGCCATGGGAAATTCATCAAACCAACCCTTCCCTGCAAAACATTTTGGTTTTGATGATTCGGCATTTTGGGACTGAAAAGTTTTAGTCAAAACTTTCCCAACCAGCTCTAATAATAATAGACTTCAGTGTCAGGTTCAGACACCCAGCACATTGCAGGAGGATCTCAGTAGTTTGCAGCAATAAGAGGTACTTAATTTGTTAGACATCCCTTCCCCCTTTCTGCCTAGGTTGGAGGTGCTTCGAAGTTAACAAACCATTTATTTCTTACAGTTATTTTTTACTTTATCAGTAAGGCAGCCGTTGAGTGAACATATCATCATGCCCTGTGCATGTTCAGCACCCAACGCACAGATTGGGTTGCCACACTTCACACAGGATGTCACCAAATTGGAAAGGGTTCAGAAAAGAGATGCAAGAATGATTTGAGATCTGGACAACATGCCTTACTGTGAGAGATTTAAGAAGCTCAATCTATCTAGTTTATCCAAGAGAAGGTTAAAAGGTGACTTGATCTGAGTACATAGCTCAGGAGAAGATTTCTTAGAGTAGACAGCTCTGTAATCTAATGGACAAAAGGCAGAACAAGATTCAATGGCTGGAAGATGAAGCTTGACAAATTTAGACTAGAAATCAGGCACAGTGAGGCTACTCAAGCATCAGAACAATTTACCTAAAAGTGGTGGATTTTCTATCACTTGAAGCCTTTAAATCAAGACTGGATGTCTCTCTAAAGGATATGCTCTAGCTCAACCAGACTTTATAGGCTTTATGCAGGAATTATTGAGTGAAATTCTATGGTCTGTGTTAGGCAGGAAGTCAGACTAGATTATCATAATAGTATGTCCCTGCTGGCCTTCAGATCTATTAATCTATGAATCTACTGTGAAATACATCCTTTGACATTGCCATATTGTAAAATCTACTTTTCCTCAGTAGATCTCAAAGCATTTTACAAATATGGGTAAACATTAATATCCCCATTTTACAAGAAAAAGGGGGGAAATGGCTCTGTCATTTTCTCAAGATCATGTAGCCAGGAATAGAATCCAGATCTCCTGATTCTCAGATCCATGTTCTGTTTGCTAAACCAAGCTGCCCTGCTGATTCAATATAGGAGGTTTTAGTGTGGGAGATCATGTATGTTTTTTAAAATAAAAATCAATGGTGTGCCCAAAACTGGGGTGTTGTATTCAATTCTGGTCACCCTAAAGGAGAGAACAGAAAAAGAAGAGATCCAGGGATGGTGATAGAAATGATCAGAGACATGGGAAGACTTCCATATGAAGAGAGAGGGAGTAAAATGACTGGGACTGCTTAATTTAGAAGGAAGGTATGCTAAAGGTACACAAAATAATGAAAGGCATAGAAGAGGCAAACCAAGCACTTCTCTTTCATAATAGAAGAACAAGGAGACATTCAATGAAATCGAAGTGTAACAAAATTGAAACTGATAAAAAGGAATATATTGTACTACGCATAATCAACCTGTGGAACCACCTGGCACAACGTAGCACTGAAACCAAGAGTTTTAACAGGATTCAAGAAAAGGTTTAACTTTTGTATGACTAATGAGAAAGTCCATGGTTCTTCTTTGAGGATTCTCCATGTGGATCCCACTTCAGTGCACATGTGCCTTGTGCCCCCAGGTTTGGAATCTTGACCAGCAGTGTCTGCTGGGGCCATGCGTGAACTTTAAATGTACTCATGTCTTCTATCCGAGAGCATAGAAAGCCTAGTAACCAGAACTAATAATCCTGTTTTACCACCCTTGGTAGCAAGTCATCACAACATTACTTCATTCGTTCAAATTTGGCAAAATTCCTTAGACTGAGCAAAAATGGATTAGGATTAATTCCAACCCTGAGTTAAGAATTTAAGTTGGAAATTTCTTTTCAATATACTAGTTCTTCAATCAAGTCATTGTCAATACCGACCAGAGGTGACCTGCTAATCCTGGCTCATGGTGGAACACAAGTACCTTAGATTCAAATGCTTCCTCTCATGTGATGGCTTAATATCCATAACAGACAGCCACAGCCATTGTGTCTTCTGCCTCAGAGAGGCACACATCACAAATAATGCTCTTCCTGTCACAACTTCTCTAACAGAGCCCAGCAACAGAGAGACAGGCTGCTTCAAACTCTTCCTTCTATAGCAATCCCATGAGGGTGCCCTCGGAGCCAGAGAACCCAGAGGCCTCCAAGTATGACCAATAGGCTTCTGGAAGTGAGAAACAAACAAAAACAACCATCATTTTTAATTAAGGGATATACCAATATATCATCATGCTTCAGGGCATAAACCAACCACTAGCTGAAAGGGGTTAAGAAGGAAATTCCCCAGTGTGCTAGTTATTCAATAGTTATACACTGCTAATTTTCTAGCATCTTCTTCTGGAGCATCTGTTGTCGACCACTGTCAGGGGCAGGATATTGGGGTGATCTGATTTGGCAACTCCTATGTTCTTATGCTTCACTGCTTGGTTTTTGGTTTTTTTTTTGTCTTTAAGACTGTAAACTCTTCAGAGCAGGGACTGTGTCTTCCTATATGTTTGGAAGAAGCCAGCACATTGTGGATGCTACTCCCAAAATAATAATAATTATTATTAATATTATTTATTGTTACAAGTGGCATTAGGTGCTCAGACTCCATGGAGAAGAGTGTGGTATAAATGACAAGATAGCTGGCACAGAAGTTAATAGGGCAGCAGAAGCAACACAAGCATCACTTGTCTTAAGTAAGATTTTAATACTTTAAAAGCTGTGATAAATTATAAAGAAAGAATTCTAAATGTAGGATAAACTGTGGACTCATATTCTACAGCTTCTTCTAAATGGAGAATCCTACTTTTGATCCCTTTTTTATTGCTCATCTGAAATGTCAAAATAGGATTGTTTTAAAATATTTATTGCAAGAGAAAAAGAAAATCTGTGAATTATATAACAATTAGCATATGTACTTTCAGTATCCTGCACATTTTCTTCAGTCAGGGACAGTAGAATGGGAAATTGAGCCTAACTTGCTTACTGCTAAACAGCACTCTTTAGTATCTAGTTTTGCTATGTATTAAAAATCAAGTCTGCAGCCAAGAATGCTAGGAGAGGAATTAAAGACAAGAACACACAATAACTTTAAGTAATGGCTGAGAGATTTAAATAGCACACATCAGCAGAAAAGAATGGGGAAACCTACAGTGCACTGACTTCATTGATACCCCATTTATCAGCAATTACTGACTCCATTAAAGGCAGAGTTTACAGCAGACGGAGAAACAGAGCCTAAAATATGTCCCAACAGATGGACGGAGAGTGTCAGTGATGCTGTATTTCAAAGGCATCTGCAACTTTGTTATCATTGTACATGGAGTCAGAAAGACAGCAAAAAAACAGTGGAGTAAGGGCCAGCAAATGATTTACTTGACCCTGCATGGGCAGAACTGACAGCAAAAACCTCATTAATTCCTTAGGTCATTCTGGAAGACATTAATTTGGTTTGGACTCAGGATGAGGGGAGATTTTCCAGACATATACCAGGAATTATGAAATCTCTATAGCCAGAGGAAAGTATGTCCAAATCACTTTCGGCATAAATCAACCTGACTTTCTGAAGAAGGATAATATGCTTAATCAAGGGAGTTATGGAACTTCTTGTACTTATTAGACAGAAAATAAAACAGTATTTTATGTGATTATCAGCTTGGGGAGGATTCTCCCCTCCCCCTTTTACTGCTGTCCTGCTTTGCCAGTGTGCCAGCAATGAGCTAGAAAAAATCTGATACGTGAATAATTTGTGAGGACCATGATAGTAATTTTTTATGTATCCATGCACTGTATATACATATTTTTTGGTGTTTTCCCTCAGTGCTGAAGACTGCCAGATATCTTCACCTTCCTCCCCAACATTTAACT
This sequence comes from Lepidochelys kempii, assembly GCF_965140285.1. Taxonomy (NCBI): domain Eukaryota; kingdom Metazoa; phylum Chordata; order Testudines; family Cheloniidae; genus Lepidochelys; species Lepidochelys kempii. The sequence continues at coordinate 162,170,498 of NC_136382.1, forward strand.
TGTCCTTTCCCTATGCAGAAAACATCTCAATGAATAACAAGGCAAGCAAAGCAGTGAGGGGGTAGAGGGGCTTCTTTATATGGGGCAAGCCCTGAGACTATTATTCTGTTGCTACTCTGTCTTACTCCAGACAAACTCCCACTGAAGTTAATGGGATGTCTGCCTGAGTATGGACTGAGTGAAAAATGAGGGCCCCATTCAGTAAGCCTCACTCATGCTTACTCCTGCCAGGAATACTGTCCACTTTAATGAAGGTGGGCAAGAATTACTCAACAATTACTAAACTGACCTGGGCCCTGATTGAGAACTTTCTTAATTTAGCCCTATATTTGTAACACTTGGACCCAAGCAAGAACCCTGAACATAAGGGCACCAGCTTAAAATCAGAACCAAGTTCTGAACTCTCCTGTATTACTGGCCAGTGGCAAAATGGGGAGTGGGGGCTAAAGATCCAACTCTCAGTTTTGTAGCTTGAACCCATCTCTAGTTGCTTGTTGCCTCCTATGTGTTGGAGCATGGTTAGCATGAAAAAGCAGCAAACAACAAAACCAACTGAAAGTAGCCGTGAGCAGGAAAGAGCCCCCTGCCCAGGCCTTCCAGTGCAAATGCATAAACCACAGGCACATAGAGTATCTTCCTTTGTACAAGTTGCATTCATCATGTTTAGAGAAGGGTTATCTCTCCCTGAAAGGAACATGCATTAGTACTTTTTACTCATTCAACACTGGACACTCCCTATCAACAATAGCCCGTCTTAAGGGGAGAAAGAGGGAAATTAATCATTGGACGAGACAATTTAAAGGAGTTAGGCTATAAAATGGAGTTCATTAGGAGGCCATAAAGTATTACCATCTAACCAGTCATGCTTTCTGCCAACCCCACCCACAGTCAACAATACCCATCACCTATGCAGCAGGAAGGTCACCTACTTCCTCACTTCTTACTGCACATAATATAATCAGATGAAAAATTATTTCATCTAGTGTGAATGCTGGATCAGGTCTCTGTTATATATAGATATATAAAGTGCAAAACTCAACTCAGCCTGAACTATAGAGCTGCAATTAGCACTCCCATAAAAATAATATTTAGCTATTAAGATAGCACTTTTCAGCCCTAGATCTCAAAGCAATGTACAAAAGAATTTATAATATAACATAATTAATTTGTCTATAGGTTGTGTGTTGTTATAGATGTGGAACTAGGGCAGCTATGATTTGGAAGACAGAAGACAAACCAAGCACACTCATCCCTCCAAGACATGTCAGTGCCCATCCTCCCTATGTGGTATGTGCATCTTATTACGATTACGAAATGGTTTTTGATTACTCAGAAATATATTTTGTTGACTAATAACACTGCTTTACTATGATAATACATTTTTCTCTCTCCAATGTTTTTGAATATAATTATTGTGCAAAGCAATTATGCACAAAGAGTGGTTGCAAGTGTTGGCCCTAGCAATGGATCAGGACAAGAGTTGAGTCAAAATACGAAGGCAAATATATGAATGTTCCCAGTTGATGGATTGCACAGTAATGCACATCTGGGCTTCTTTTGACCCAGTGAGAACAAGATATTTTTTCAGAGGTGAAATTACAATTCACTTCTTCATAAAGATGTTAGCTTGTGACCTTAGCTCAGAGCACAACTCTACAATCTAATACACATGTAATGTTTCATTTGGGAAGTCACTGCTGCCCAGCAACTGCAAAAGTAGTACAAGAGGCAAGCAACTCTGCTTCAGGTAGCTGTGTGGCTCCATATCATCCCCACTCATTCTTTAGGCTGTGTCATAGTCTTCTAGTGGTGTTGTTGATGGCTTGTGATATACAGGAGGTCAGAAACGATTTGGTGGTCCCTTATGACCTTAAACTCTATGATTCGAATGATAATTACAAATGAAAGGCATTATCAATAAAGAATAAGGATTCAGAAATATGTAGGTTGTAGGTGGAAGCCAAAGAATTATAGGGAGCATTTAATTCTGAGAGTGATTGTTGATGAGAATCATTTATTTGTGTGGCACCAATATGTCTTTATTAAAGAGGTACTGTCAAATTAAAAATCAGGAGTCTGATTCTCATTTACACTAAGGCCACTTGCCACCATGCTGGAAATGTAAAAAGGCCCTAAAGTAGGAGTAAGTTATATTCATACCCACTTTAAGGTCCATTTACACATCTAGAATGTTGGAATGTGGTCTCAGTAAATTAAAATTTAAATTAAATTTAAATTAAAATTAAACCTCAGAGGACCAAACCTGCTCCAATTAAATCAATGACAAATCCCCCATTGAATTCAGCAGGAGCAGGCTCTGGACGAATATCTTTTTAAAATGTCATTACTGACATTATGAGTAACACCTTAAGTTATTCAAATGTTATCAAATGGAATTTTCACTCGTTATGCTGTTTATTTTTTGCATTTCTCTCAACATGGAGGATGAAAGGAAACTAGCCAGTTCCAGTTTGGTTTCCAGTCAATTTCACTTTCAGGGTCTCCTACTAAGAGAATGCTACAAAACTTAGGTTGTAAACACGGCAAGGAAATGTTGGCCTTTTGCTGATCTTATTTTTAAATTATTCCCTTGGAATTTGTTGCAAATCATAGACACATTTTCTACTGGTCTTAAACATTGTGAAAGCTTATTTAATTTAAACAAAACCTGAATTTTGAGCCAAACTTCACTTCAGTGTCTCCCTTTAAGGAAAAGTACTAATGAAAGGCACATTAGGCCAGATTCATTCCATTTTTTCCTCCAGGGAGCTATTTGGCCCTTTATTACCGAGAATCAGTTGTCTTGCTTCAGTTCGCTGGGAACAGGCTGCAAATGTGTATAATCATACTGTGTTCTTCACATACTTTTGTGGCTATTCGGAAACTGTTTTGTCCGCATTTCTAATCCTGGAAAGGCTTTTTGTGTAATGTGAATCCTTGCAGGATGACTCACTGGGACATTAACTTTATCTTCATCTGTTGTTACAGGAATTAGACTGAAGTGATTTTTGTGGCTATCCATGAGCTGTATCTGAGAGTGTTTCCTGCTCTGAACACACCACTAAAGCTCCGATGTGTTAACTTTAGTGATTACTCAAACTAGCGTCTAGTCAATGAAGTTATTGTGGTTAAATTATGTGTCTGATTCTTATTTCACTTACATTATCTGCAGTGGCATCACTCCTGGTTTACACTGTGAATGGGCTAAACTAAATAAATGTGTTGTGCAACAGTTATTAATATGTAGAATAACATGTAGGATTGTGTCTTTTGCAATCTAGTTTATAACTTTGATTTACTTACATTCTGATTATAAACTCTTAAAAGCTTTATATTAAAATTTTGAAAGAACAATATCTTTGTAGGACAGAAATACTCTTATTTAATGTTTTTGTCCTGATTCAGGGGGAAAAATCCATATTCAGGAAGGGCACTTAAGCATATGTGTGCAGTGATGTCACTTAGCTTGTTGTAAGCATGTGCTAAAGTACTTTTCTGACTTTGAACCTTAATTATTATGTGGTACATGACAATAATGATTTAAACAAGGAGATATAAGTTTTTAATCCAATATTTAGCTAAATTGCATGTTAGTTATATATGTATAAGTATATTTTCATGTATTTGTTTTTCACTAAAGAATATTAAAAAAGGAAAACTAACTAAAAACCATAAACACGTTCTCTTGAAGTTGCAGACTCTTTAATGTTTTATGACAAATAAGTTTCTGATTTGTATCCAAGATGGTCAATTTTTAACCTTTTTAAGAGAATTGAAACAGTTAATCTCTTTATTACTATAAAAAGGACTTTTTTTAAAATCTCATATGTAAGTTGTGTGTGTGTTTGTCCCTGTAACTACACCTAGAATTGTCCTGATTAAACATATCCCAGTTAAGTAGAATACACTATTGTGCACATATATCTGCTACTTCATCTTCTTCTTTTTTGCCACTTCCCTATTCAGAGTCAGCAACTTTTAACACCTTCTTCCAAAACTCATGATTGTCTGCCTGGCTGTCATGCAAATTGGTCTCTGTAAGGTCTGCTGATATCCAGTCCATATATCGAGTCTTTGTCTTTCCCCTTGGTCAATTTCCTTCGACGATCATTGCAAGGGTCATCCTACCAATGTAAAATAATATAATATTTATAACATCGTGGACCTGCGTGCCTATGCTTTATCAACTCAGCTGCACTTGTTTTCATTTAGAGTGGATGTTTTTCTAAAAGAAATGTTCTAGGTCAAAGCAAGCCCCATATTGAACTTGAAGTAGGAATTAATACAGGGAAATCCTATGGCCTCTATTATGCAGGAGATCAGATCAGATGATCATAATGCCCTTAAAATTTGTGAATGTATTATTAATTTCTGTTCTTTTATTTCTGTAACATATTTATTTAAATATATATAACAGCTTAAAACATTTTCCTTTACATAGTGATAGCTAATTGTTCAAACAGAATTGTAGATTTTCTTTACAAAATTTTTCCCCATTTAATAAAAATATTAAGTTTACTAATTTAATAACATTATGGGGCACTATTTAACACTACATTTGGCATGTACATTAGCAAGGCAGACTGATACCGGCTGGCCCTGTGCTGCAGGCATAGGGAGCTAACAAAATGTATTTTTTATATAGGATCTTAAGTATGTAGGGTCACAAAATGCTGTGCAGATGGTCATATGTAAGCTTAGGAGGAAATGAAAGCTTTGAGGCGGGATTTGATGTAGAGAGGTCAAGAGACTTGGCTCAGCGAGAGAGGAAATGGACAGCACACCTAAGAGTGTGGCCTCTCAACCTGTGGACTTTCATAGGGAAGGGACAGAAAGGTGGTCAAGATGACAGCAGCCAATTGGGTGTATATAAGGAATGGTGAAACAAATCCTTGGAGAGGTTTTCAAGCCAGGACAGTGGTTTTGAATTGGATTCAACAATGGAAAGAAAGTGACAGAGCATGGGAGCAACGTGATCCCACATCTTGGATTGAAAGAAAAGTCTGGCCACCGAATTCTGGTCCCCGTGCATGTTAGAGAGAAGGGATTTAGAAAAACAATAAAAGGTGGATTTGTAAGTGTTGCGATGGGGAGTGATTAAAGATTTCAGCAGAGCTGAGGCCAAGGTAAGGATGGGTTCTGGTAGTGCTCGAGAGGCAATGACAGACTTAAAGACACAGGAGATGTAGGCAGGGAAAGAAAGCTTGAGTTCATTAGTAGTAGAAGTAGTGTAGCACCATCTGAGGCCAGGGCCCCACCATGATAGGCACTGTACAAATGCATAGTGAAAATCAGTCCTTGCCCCCAAAGAGTTTATATAAACAGAGGCACAAAGAAGTGAAGTAATTTGCCCAAGGTTGAAAAATAGGTGAGCAGTATTAGAACTGGGATTAGAACTCAGGTCCCCCACCCCAAAGTGCTAGTTACTAGGTCACACAGCCATGACTATGAGTTGAGAGCAAAATTAAGGTCTGAGTTAAAGAGCATGATAGTGAAGTTTGAAACAAGGAAATCGCCTCCTAAGCTCTTCTCATTCATTTATAAGACTCTCTTCTTGCTCCCTAGTGAAGTCTGCTTTCAGTCAGCTCTGATTATATTTCAGACACATGAGCACGTCCATCTTGTAAGATAAAAGCAAACAATGCCAGAGGCAGAAAAATCTATTCCCTCTCTTTCCATTCATCTCAGCCCTTGTGGCTGTAGAAAAAAAGCTTTAAAATGTGACCCAAATGCACCCTAAAGGTTCAGAAAATAGAAGGCATATAAAAAAGAACCCAAAAGTTTTTATTCTGATAAAATAGTGTGGTTTTTCATCCAATCTCATGTTTTTTTAAAAATTCCTAATTCCTTATTTTTGAAGCTTTGGGGCTGACAATACTGTAGTTAATTGGTTCCTTGTAAGATGTCTCAGTAAAGCAATTGTCTTTATTAAACTCACCTGAAATAAGCAGAATACGCTCTAGTCCTATCATGTCCTATCTAGTCCTATCATGCAGTAAACAAAAGGCCAAAGGTTTATTTTATTTAACTGCAGGTCTCAAAAAAGCACATCCAGAAAAACCTCAACTGGTTAGGTATGTAGACAAACACTGTTTTTTAGTGTGCAGAATGCAACAGCCACAACTGATGGTTAATGTTGCTGTTCTCTGAAGTTTCCTGTTGTTCAGAAACCTCTTGAGAATGGGAGAAATGATTTATTGATACACCAGCCTCGGGAAGGGAAAGCAGGACAGGACTAGAAAAGGGAAGGCATTTCTGTACAAAGTAAACTGTGGAAGAAGCAGGATATTTGGTTCCTGAGAAGCTGAACACAAAGAGAAATCCGCCTGAGTTTAAAAGAGTACCTTGCTTTATGTGGTTCAGATACTGCTAATTATGGGTGATATGGAGCATACTTACTAATTTCACGTATATGGATGTGTGTGTAATATTGCCATCTAACGGTAGGCATACACGGAGGAACCTACAACTAATGACACTGGAGAGTTCTCCTTCAGCTTAAGTGACAGAGGTCAGTGGTTTGGAATTGAAGTAGCAGGAGTCCTGAATCCACAGCCATGTATGTGTGAGATTTATCCAGTAGTAGTAACTGCAGTTAACAATAGAGGGATCCATTATATGTGCATGGATGTTTCTTGTAGGCAAAACTGTTGCGTGCAAGTTTAGGGCCAGAGCCTCTTAAACCAGCCCAACAGTAACTGATGAGTATTCCCCCAGTTAGGAGGAATCCTGGCCTGGCACAAGCTGTTGTAGCAGACCTTATGTCAGCTTCTCCTGGGTCAGGTGGCAGGGAGGAACTGACTAGATGCAAGGTGGGCATGTTCTGAGGCACTGAGGGTACATGCCCTGAGTGGGAGGGGCTGGAGCACAGTCATCTCTGCCGATCTCTAAGAGCCAACTTGGCCTTCCTCCCTTCATCTGCGCTATGCATGAGTTTGGGGCAGCAGAGGACTGCATCCTTAGCCTTCATTATTAGATTGGGTACATCTACAGTGATCTAACTGAGATCAATAGTATCACACACCAAGAGTAGCACTAACTCCAAAGTGTCCCTTCTCCGCCCAAGAGATGAGAGCGAGATAGTCCTCTTCGAGCAAAAGACCTGCGCTTCAAGGCCTTCAGACAATCCCACCAAGTTCCAGGGTATCAGCATAACAAGAGCATGCAGGAGATCCCATCTGTAATGCTGCTGAGATCCAAGGGGCCCTCCTCTGACAAGTGCACTATATATTTTCACTAGATTTGCCTTCATTTTTTTTTCCTTTTTATAAAAAAAATTAATGACATTTTCTCAAGCAAAAAACAACCATTTGCACATGCAAAAATTAATGAGATTTAAAATAAGAAGACCTTGTAATCTGAGCATGCAATCCTGTCTGCATTGTACCTAGATACCAGCCTCTCTACTACCATCAATTCTCTATACTATAATCAAGCTGAGATCTGTTTGTTCTTTCTTGTCTCAACCTAAAATAAAAGTCATTCAGATTGAGAGGCTGCTATTTTTGTCTGGACAAACATAACAAAGATCATAGAATCATAGGACTGGAAGGGACCTCAAGAGGTCATCTAGTCCAGTTCCCTACACTCATGGCAGGACTAAGTATTATCTAGACCATACCTGACAGATGTTTGTCTAACCTGCTCTTAAAAATCTCCAATGATAGAGATTCCACAACCTCCCTAGGCAATTTATTCCAGTGCTTAACACTCTGACAGTTAGGAAGTTTTTCCTAATGTCTAACCTAATCCTCCCTTGCTGCAATTTAAGCCCATTTCTTCTTGTCCTATCCTCAGAGGTTAAGAAGAACAATTTTTCTCCCTCCTCCTTGTAACAACCTTTTATGTACTTGAAAACTGTTATCATGTCCCCTCTCAGTCTTCTCTTTTCCAGACTAAACAAACCCAATTTTTTCAAACTTCCCTCATAGGTCATGTTTTCTAGACCTTTAATCATTTTTGTTGCTCTTCTCTGGACTTTCTCCAATATGTCCACATTTTTCCTGAAATGTGGCCTCCAGAACTGGGCACAGCCTAATCAGTGCAGAGAAGAGTGGAAGAATTACTTCTCGTGTCTTGCTTACCACACTCCTGCTAATACATCCCAGAATGATGTTCGCTTTTTTTGCAACAGTGATACACCTACATGCCTCCAGCTTTCACCCTGACCACACCACACAATCCATTGTCTACAGCCAAGCTCTGCGATACAATCGCATTTGCTCCAACCCCTCAGACAGAGACAAACACCTACAAGCTCTCTATCAAGCATTCTTACAACTACAATACCCACCTGCGGAAGTGAAGAAACAGATTGATAGAGCCAGAAGAGTTCCCAGAAGTCACCTACTACAGGACAGGCCTAACAAAGAAAATAACAGAACGCCACTGGCCGTCACCTTCAGCCCCCAACTAAAACCCCTCCAACGCATTATTAAGGATCTACAACCTATCCTGAAGGATGACCCAACACTGTCACAAATCTTGGGAGACAGGCCAGTCCTTGCCTACAGACAGCCCCCCAACCTGAAGCAAATACTCACCAGCAACCACATACCACACAACAGAACCACTAACCCAGGAACCTATCCTTGCAACAAAGCCCATTGCCAACTGTGCCCACATATCTATTCAGGGGACACCATCACAGGGCCTAATAACATCAGCCACACTATCAAAGGCTCGTTCACCTGCACATCCACCAATGTGATATATGCCATCATGTGCCATCAATGCCCCTCTGCCATGTACATTGGTCAAACTGGACAGTCTCTATGTAAAAGAATAAATGGACACAAATCAGATGTCAAGAATTATAACATTCATAAACCAGTCGGAGAACACTTCAATCTCTCTGGTCACGCAATTACAGACATGAAAGTTGCGATATTACAACAAAAAAACTTAAAAACCAGACTCCAGCGAGACACTGTTGAATTGGAATTCATTTGCAAATTGGATACAATTAACTTAGGCTTGAATAGAGACTGGGAGTGGCTAAGTCATTATGCAAGGTAACCTATTTCCCCTTGTTATTTCCTACCCCGCCCCCCCAGGCGTTCTTGTTAAACCCTGGATTTGTGCTGGAAATGGCCCACCTTGATTATCATACACATTGTAAGGAGAGTAATCATTTTAGATAAGCTATTACCAGCAGGAGAGTGGGGTGGGGGGAGAGAAAACCTTTTGTAGTGGTAAACACCCATTTTTTCATTCTTTGTGTGTATAAAAAGATCTTCTATACTTTCCACAGTATGCATCCGATGAAGTGAGCTGTAGCTCACGAAAGCTTATGCTCAAATAAATTGGTTAGTCTCTAAGGTGCCACAAGTACTCCTTTTCTTTTTGTGAATACAGACTAACACAGCTGTTACTCTGAAACCTGTTACACTATTGACTCATATTTAACTTGTGGTCCACTGTGGTCCCCAGATCCCTTTCCACATTACTCCTTCCTAGGCAGTCATTTCTCATTTTGTATGTGTGCAACCGATTGTTCCTTCCTAAATGGAGTACTTTGCATTTGTTCTTGTTGAATTTCATCCCATTTACTTCAGACCATTTCTCCAGTTTGTCCGGATCATTTTGAATTTTAATCCTATCCTCCAAAGCACTTGCAATCCCTCCCAGCTTGGTATCATACACAAACTTTATAAGTGTACTCTCTATACCATTATCTAAATCATTGATGAAGACATTGAATAGAATCGGACCCAGAATTGATCCCTGCAGGATCCGACTCGTTTTGCCCTTCCAGCATGACTGTGAACCACTGATAACTACTCTCTGGGAATGGTTTTCCAATCAGTTTTGCACCCTACCTTATAGTATCTTCATCTAGGTTGCATTTCCCTAGTTTGTTTATGAGAAGGTCATGTGAGACAGTATCAAAAGCTTAACTAAAGTCAAGATATACCATGTCTACCGCTTCCCCCCTCTCCACAAGGCTTGTTGCCCTGTCAAAGAAAGCTATCAGGTTGGTTTGACACAATTTGTTCTTGACAAATCCATGCTGACTGTTACTTATCACCTTATTATCTTCTAGATGTTTGCTTAATTATGTGCTCCATTATCTTTCCGGGTATAGAAGTTAAGATGACCGGTCTGTAATTCCCTAGGTTGTCCTTATTTCCCTTTTTATAGATGGGCACTATATTTGCCCTTTTCCAGTCTTCTGGAATCTCTCCCGTCTTCCATGAATTTTCAAACATAATTGCTAATGGCTCAGATATCTCCTCAGTCAGCTCTTTGAGTATTCTAGGATGTATTTCATCAGACCCTAGTGACTTGAAGGCATCTAACTTGTCTAACTAAGTTTTAACTTGTTCTTTTCCTATTTTAGCCTCTGATCCTACCACATTTTCACTGACATTCACTATGTTAGATGTCCAGTCACCACCAACAACCACAACCAAGTCAGTAGCTTCCAGTACAAATTCTCTTGTCAAGCATCAATGCAAATAATCATCATTCTGATTCAGATGGATTCTCAGTAAATAATTCAGCACTGTTTAAGATGCCACTTAAACTTCATTTAGAAAATGTCGTGAACTACACACATTTGGCCCTTGTCAAGAGTGAATGGAAATCCCCTGACAATGAGATGACAAACTCAGAATACTATTGGTGGCAGAGAATATGACTAATATGTGAAACTCACTTGACTAACATAAAACCAGCAGAATCATTAGAGCTCCATAAAGAACACCAATTGTTTTTCATGGAAATTTCAAACATATTTCATTTTTTCCTAAACTTACCACTAAATTTAGAAAAAAACAAATGTTTTGATTTTTCAATCTTCTTAGTGTATGCGCAATGTGCCTCAGGTGGAATGCGACCAGGGTTCATCACCGAATTTGGTCTGCTGGTTGGATCATTAGCTTCCCCATGCCAGGTACTGATGGGGAGCACTACATGAATGCTGATCCATGGCCCCCAATTTTTCAGTGAAAAACTGAAGCTCAGACCAAGACATTTGGGGGGGGTTTCAGTCAACATCTTTAGTTTTCTGTAAACATTTGGTTTGGTTTATTGTTTTTGAAAACCAAACACTTTACTGAAAAATGAACATTTTAATTAAAGAAATGGTTTCTGTTTTGTCATCAAAATACCAGAAAATCTCAACCAAAATGAAAATTTTCCATGATAATTTTCCTTTTTGCCGCCATTTTTGGTGGGAAAATAATATTCTGACAGATCCATTTTGACCAGCGCTAGTGATTGAGTTTTATCCAGTGACATGTGAAGGAGGAAGGGAGCTGAACTTCACTCCTCTGAACTGGTACAGCAACTGGGGCCATTCTCAGCCACTTTAGCAGAGTTGTTGCCCCAATCATCCAGTGCTAGCCCCTGGCAGTCAGAGGTGTTTAAGCACTTTAGAATCATTTGGGATGGAACCATAGGTGGGGCTGGTGGCGTTGCCTATTATTGAGGTTTGCCCATCATTTTCCATTATAAGACTCTGTTTTCAATTGCTTATATCTTTGCTAAACTTTAACCATTTGGGCAAAAATTTTCCATGCTGGGTGTTTGCCTCGGGCTGATTTGTTTGTTTATTTATTTCAGACAAAACTGGTCAGCTGTTTCTGAGAACAAGACGAGGGAAAATATATTGTCTTGCAATGTTAAAAATTTCTGATGACCTTTTCCTTGCGAACCTTTACTGCTCCAATGCTTTGAAGCAAGGACTTGAAATTTGGCAGGGGAGCGATCTGTGTTTCGGGGACATGCTTTTTGAAGTTCCTGTGAAAATCCTCCCACCTTTGAAAAATTGTAGTTTGCACATGCTCAGTAAAGACTTAGTAGATCTTCACAGCTAAATGCCTGCTGAAGATTCCATCCAGACTGAGTGTTCTTCAGCTCAGGGCTACAGAGAACTGATCAGGACTTTCCCTACAATTGCTGCTGCTGGCCAAGATCAGGCACCATATGGGGAGGCTGACTCTCCTGTACTCTCTGTGATTTCTTCCTGGCTTCCAAGCAATGTGTAGGAGGAAGCTGCCTGACTGTGATACAGGGGACAGAGCCAGAGCTGAGAGGAGGTACAAGGGAAGTATATTAGTACAAAGATCTTGGGCTGGGGGGGAGGGCGGGAGGAGAGTAGTGGAGTAAGAGGGAAATTGGGGCTGGGAGTTGGAGTGGGGCAAGACTGGGATTGCCTGGTCAAGAAGACTGGAGCTGGAAGGCAAGGCAGGGGAATTTGAAACTGACTGTGCAAGGAGATTGGGAGGGAAATGGGAGGGTTTGGGAGACAGTGTGTGGGGACCACTGATGTGGAGATATGGAGCATGAGGAGAACCTGCCACTGGCTGGGCAAAGAGGCTGGGACTGGGCAGGGGGAAGACTGGGAGGGGGATTCTGGAGAGGGAGACTAGAACTGGCTTGGGAAAGATTTGAACTGGGACTCGACCCCCAAGGAGTGGAGACTGGAGCTGGCAAGGCATTGAGAATGGGGTTTGGATGAGGAGCCAGAGGTGGGGAAGATACAGGACTGGGACAGGGACAGGTTGAATGGGATGGGGCAGAAGAGCCTGCCCACTAGAGCTCACTCCCCTCTATAGCAGAGTCTCACCATTCTTCTTCTATCCGCAGATATCTGTGAAACCCTCTGGCAAAAGGTCCCATCCCCCTCTAGTGCTGGTCCACATAGAGATGGGCAAACTACTAATGGTAACAGTTAGTTCATAGCTCAAGTGGCAGAGGCCTGTGTAGTGGCTCTAAAGGTTCCAACTCTTCTGATGTCCCATGTGCATGTCAATATGGTGCCACATGATGGAATTTCTGTTTTTTTAGTTCACCTTTTTAAAAACCTAGGAAATTACACAGAAAAGAACTGCATTGAAAATATATTATTAAGGTTGCCCAGACAAGCACTCAAAGTCAGGAAATGCACATGCAACCTAAATTCAGCTCCCTTGTGCTTATGCATTATGATAAGGTCTTTATTGACTTGATGACACACTATTTTTCCACAGGATCTCTGCCACATTCAATGTACAAGATGGACTTCCTTTGGGGATGATGCAGGGTTATGTAGAGAAGGAGGTTGTTATCTGTTGGACCCGTGTCTCATTGGATAGAAGTTGGACAGTGTTTACTGAACGAGGTATGGGATTGCAGGAAGAGAAAGGAGGGTATCATGGATAAGGCAGTTGAATGCTGCCCTGGGGAACCGGATTCCACTACCGCTACAGTGTTCCTATATGATGCTAGTCAAATCACTTCAACCAAATTTTTTATGAGAGGTCACTAATTGTGTGTTCCTCATTGTATAGGTGCTTGACTTGAGACTCTCAAGTCTGATTTGCAGAAGTGTTGAGCACTCATAGCTGCAAATGAACTCAAGAGGGAGCTGTGCTTTGAACATATTAAGTGCTATGTGTTGTTACATATTTTGAAAAATCAGGTCCTAGGGACTCAAAATTATTGGATTTTTTTTACCTTAATTTCTGTATGCTTCAGTTCCCCATCTGTGAAAATGTTTACAATGTAAAGATGTGAAAATAAATTCACTAATGTTTGTGAAGCACTCACATACTACAATGATGAGAGCCCTAGAAAAGCCCAGGAGGCAATTAATAATTCTGTCTTCCAAGCAGAGAAATGTGCAGTAAATAAGGCTTGGGGTCACACATTGAACAATGAGAATAACACAATACATTGAGTTGCTGTTTCTGTGAGTACTGTTCATTCTGTGCACTGAATAAGGAAATGAATCTGGAAAAAACAGTATGTGATATGTAATTAAAACATACACACAAGGTGGCCAAATTAAGGTGGCACAGGCCACCTTAATTCTGGCATTTTCTAACTCTTGGGTGCTTGACTTTGCAAACTTAATAACATTCTTTATTATAGATTGTGTGCGTGTAAGCTGTTAATAATAACAAATAAGCTGTTAATAATATTTAAAGTGTTATTATGGTTTGTTATTACTCATGAACATGCTAGTGCTCTCTTTTCATCACTTTGTAGAATGAAAACTGACAAATTTCTCTTTTTAAAATAGTTAGGAAGAAAAACCTGTAGCATTTCTCCACCCTGAGAAACCAAACTGATGAGGTTTAACTGAAGCATTTCCCAAATAAATGTGTGCTGAAAAGCCTGACAGAAATACAGCTTTCTCCAGTAATAATTGAAAACACAAGTGTCTATCACTAGTGAAGGCAAGATCATTATTACAGAATACTGGGCTAATAATCATCATAATTCATAAATAAATACATAGCTCTGATGTAGTGCTTTTCATCTGTAGATCTCAAATGGCTTTACAAAGTGTGAGATGAGTGCTTATAAACCCAGCTAACTACCCTGTGCTTACTCAACTGTGTACAAATATGCCAGCCCTTGAGTTGACAAGAATAGAGTTCGTGCTGTTAAAATTTGGGTCTGGAATGTTCACAGTTTTCCCTGTCAAAGGGGATTGACTCCTCCCTCCCCCCACCAACTGTAGCTTGTTCCTGTTTTCCTATCTAGGCCTCACACAGAGAAGGAGATAGGCTGTGGCGTGCCCCTCGTTTACAGGGTTTGGCATGAAGGATTGTGGACCAGTTGCTTGTGTGATTAAGATAAATTCTGTTGTCCAGATCAGCAGACTATCTGACTTGTCTATCATTTACCACTTGATTAGTTATAACAAGCTCTGGACGACTGTGCATGTAGGAGTTGTACCACTTAATTTGTTGGGCCAGTCAGGCTTGAAGACCACAGTGGATGCAGCAGAAGCAGAGTTGAGTACACATCGCGAGTGCATGGAGATAGCAGCAGTTAATTAACTTGGTGTGTTTATTTGGAAAGCAAGCAATACAAATCAATGCCTCACTCCCCCTGGAATCCATCACATTTCAGTTTCCTCCCTACTCTTAAAAAATACCACAAAGCTTTTCCATTTTTTTTCCAATATATTTTTTAGAATAACTGCTGTTGACTGCATTTATTATCTTTCCCTTTAAATACCTTACTTTCACTTTTCTACACAAACATACACATAGATGTGACTCACTTATTTATTTGTTGTACTTTAAGACAGTGGCAGTCTATGCTGTGTTTATTAGACTGTAATGAACTTTATTCTGTTGTACAGCAACTCAAGTGCTTTGCAGGGTGGGGGATGCTATTTAAAGAAAACCACTAGCCTAGTAAAGTACAGAACACTTAAAATAGGCCCAAAACAGATGGCACAACCCTGGGACATGTTGTTCACATCCTGAAAGGAGCTGACCTGAGCTGAGGGTGCTCAGCATTATGTAGGATCGGGCCCCCAATACAATTACAAAACACACCCACACAGAGAAGGAAGTGTATAGGACCAAAGGAATCTCAGTGGTGAAAAACTTGTTTGTCTTCAACAGTGTCCCATTTACAGCAGGTTAGTTAAAGGTCAGTCAGTGTTCCTACTATATAACACAATTAAAGTTTTGTTTTAAGGACTTGATGCCAGGTCTTTCAATCCACTTTCAGCTGAAAATTGTCATACAAGTTGTTAGCCCACATGTCCTGGGCCAAATTCTCCTGACTCTTGCACTGGGTCAAGCCCCACTGCTTTATTTTGCTTTTTGGACTCATTTGGAAAAAGCTACTTGTCTCTGCAGAGATTGTGCTGGGCCTTAGCCATTAGCATGAACTGGCCCTGTGAGCAAATCGCTTTGACTGCTGAAGGAGGGATGTGAGAAATGAGGCACAACGTTCCAGGATGGCAGATTAGGGGCAGCAATGACCCCACACAACTGGTGCACACACCTCATAGCCCATAGACAGCCATACAGTACCCTACATGTTTCCCCAGACAACCAGAAAAGAAACACCCCCCCACACACAGTGGATGGTCATGTTCCACACCTGCCTGCCACAGCTGAATCAGAACAACATGCACGCCAAAGTGGAGACATAGTAATGGCTGGTGTCACGTGTATGGCCACTGCTGCACATCCATCTCTCCTTCCTCTTGACTGCCACTATGCCTGCCCATTCCCAGCCTCTGTAGCTTGAGCAATCCTGATCATCCTCCCCCTCCACTGGCTAACCACATCCTTACCTTGCTTGAACTGGCTGGTGATGTGATTGTCTCCTTGGGCACCAGGCCATCTGGGTTTTTATGGTTGTGTCCGCACCCCTCTTCCTTTTGATGGCTATGGTGCACTCCCTTAATCACAACCCTGTACTGCCTCTACATGAGGTTCCTTAAAGTGCAGTTCAATGGGCTGCTGGGGTGTGATGTGTGAACTCCCCAATGTGAGAACTTTTTTGGCAAAAAAGGGAGGTTTTTATTATTTTTTTTCATAAGAGATGATGATCACCTCTCTCAACCCTGGGTTATGGAACCATGAGCCAGCAATGAGTCACCCTCCCTTATGGGTGTAAATACATCAAGCAGATCATGCCCTGCCAACCCACACGCATGTATGTGTGTATCTCAACTATTTGGCAAGTCTTTCAATGAGCCTTTGAAATGAGTGCAGTGTGTCAAGCAAGTAACAAGTCCTAGGCATGCCCTAGAGCATACAAAGGAAAAGCTTCAAAAACAGACTCCAAAGAGACACTACTGAGCTTGAATTAATATGCAAACTAGATACCATGAACTTGGGTTTGAACTCCCAGAGACTGGGAGTGGCTGGGTCATTACACATATTGAATCTATTTCCCTATGTTAGTTTCCTTACACCTTCTTGTCAACTGTCTGCATGGGCCATCTTGATTGTCACTGCAAAAGGTTTTTTCTCCTGCTGATAATAGCTCATCTTAATTAATTAGCCTCTTACAGTTTGTATGGCAACGTCCACGTTCTCTGTATGTATATATATATATATATCTTCTTACTATATGTTCCATTCTATGCATCCGATGAAGTGGGCTGTAGCCCACGAAAGCTTATGCTCTAATAAATTTGTTAGTCCCTAAGGTGCCACAAGTCCTCCTGTTCTTTCTGCGGCTACAGACTAACACGGCTGCTATAAATGTTTGTGACTGTTGGCTATAATCAGTCCTAGGGACGGGCCCAGCCAGAAAAATTCTGGGGTGTTCCTAATGGGTATTCTAGTTGAGACCCATTTCTGGTCAAATCATTGGTCCGTCTAGCTTGTAACTCTTCTTTCTCCAGCAGTGGCCAATCATTTTTAACTTCTGTCTCAAGAGAACACACAACACTATGGGCCAAATTCGCCCCAGGCGAAACAGAGGTCAGAGGAATTACATCAGGGAAGAATTTGAACCTAAATACTGTATTTTAATAGTGAAAACATTTGCAGTGGGCAGGGAACTGTAAGAGCTTTATATATGAAGAAGAAAGTTGTGCCGCTCCTCCACAGCCTCCTAAAAATAGCAAATAACACACCTAATAAATGTATCAACAGCCCATGAAATTGACAGCCTGAAATTGAAGACCAGGCCCGCTGTGTTTGTAGAAATAGTATGTGAGAGTCTGAAGGTGAATTAGAAAAATAGCAACTGACATTAAGAGTACAAGATTAATTCAACGCAGCTTTAATTGAGACAGCATGAGCAAGCCAGAGAGAGCGGATCCCAGCTTTGTCTGGCTCCACAGAAACTCCACCCACCACAGCGCTTCAGCAGGATATCAAGTTTCAAGCATTACATCACCAGAAAAACCTCCCTTTGGCTGATCATGCCCTGAGAGCCGGACTCTGATGTTTTCAGAGGCAGCAGCCTTATGCAAATTAACCCTTTCATGGATGCCACATGACACGATATCCTATAATATTGTCCAGGAATTTAAGATACGTGGAAACCCTCCAAGATTGAGGCCTTGATTATTTCCAGGTTCACTACACCCCTGAAAGGACCCAAACAGTGGCAACCTTGAGACTTGCAGATAGGGTGACCAAACAGCAAATGTGAAAAATCGGGACCGGGGTGGAGGGTAATAGGAGCCTATAGAAGAAAAAGACCCAAAAATTGGGACTGTCCCTATAAAATCGGGACATCTGGTCACCCTACTTGTAGGGGTCTGCATGGTAGAGAATGGGTATGGCCCAGCTGTAATGAGTATAAAGTGGATGCTTCATTCAGCCTGCTGGACACAGACAGGACCCTGTAGTTCTCACTAGATCCCTACCTGAGTCCAGCATGCACTGCCAAGTGCGCACAGGGTCTCCCTAAATCCTGCCCCGGACAAGGCAGACATGGAAGGCACCACTGGCCATGCTACAGCACCACCTTGCGCATTTTTTAAGGATTCCCCCCCATAGCCCAGCAATCCCACTCTGAAATCCTGGCCGCGAGGGGGGTCACTCAAAAGTTATGAGGGGGTCACCCTCCCAGGGCTGAGCATGCTGTCTCCACAGCATGGCGGGGGCTGTTATTTATATTTCAGAACAGACCCATATACTCTGCAGAGTCTGCAGTCCTGAAGCCTGTAAAAGCATTAAACAGGCCATCCTGACCAGGAGTCTTGCTTGGGTTTCCTGGCTTAAACAAGAAAGTCCTTCTCATAAGCAAAGGGATAAGCTCTTCTACAGGCAATATTTCAAAAGCCCTGCTACTACTGAGTAAATAAATGTGTGTAGCAGATACAATAAACATTTTCTTCTGTTCTGAAATCAGATCTGCAGATCTCAAATCCCTCTGTGCTGGGCAGACTGTAATTGCAGGATATGTTAAATTTTCTTTATAGCCAGCCCTGATGGTTGTTAAGTGACCACACCGCCCAGTACAGCACCCCTCTCTGGCCTGCTACTATTCGTAATGAAAACCAGATGTTTGTTTAAAGTTAATAATCAATACAGCACTCATCCTCAAGTCAAGTAGGGCTAAACATTTGCTTAGAGAAGCCATGTAAAAGCTGTGATAAGCAGCAGTTCCTTGCAGCACACTGCTTTGGCTATTGCTTGAGCCTGAGATAAACCATTTGAATTCCACAGAGCAAATGGTGGAGAGGGGAGTTTGATTTGAGTCTCTGAAAGTAACTGACACAACTAAAATAAATGCAGCCCCATGGCCCCATCCACAGCTTCTCAGACCTTCCTATCCCTAAGCAAACACCACTGCTTTACGCTGAGGCTATAAGTTTTATTGGTGAATCAAACTGGGGACACGACATTATAACGTTGCTTTGTTTTGAACTCTGAGTGCTGTGAAATCATTTGAGCAGGTCCTCTAAACACTGCGACAGCTTTCCCAATCCCAGCAGACAGCAATAATCCCTCAGGCCAGAGGGTTAGGATTCCTCACTCTCCACACAGGGTGTCGAGGGACGATTTGTGATGTCATCTTCTGACTTTGCAGGCTCTGTCATCTTTGTGAGGGATAGAAATGGACAGTAACTCAACCAAAAGCAAGTTCACATTGTTGATCAGACCAGCAGGGGGATGGCAGCTTATCAAATGGTCAATAAAAATGCTCACTACAACTCAGTGTACCTTAGAAAACACCTATAAGAGATACATACATGGGGGGGAAATAATATGCAGTTTGGGGCCTCAGTGCTGTAAAAGGTGCTGAGCACCCTCTACTCACTCGGAAAGCGATGGGAATTGGGGGTTCTCAGTGCTGCAAAAGATCAGACATATGGTTAAAATATTTTTTTTAAAAATACATATTTTTAAAATCACAGATTGAATTGTAAATGTAAAGGTCTATTGTAGTGCAAAAGACTCAGGCAAACTTCCTGGCGTTTAGGCCAAGAGGTCTTTTTGGGGGGTGATGTCACTATGGTGTTAGTTTCCCTTCTCATGCCTAACTATGTTATGGATCTGATTACACTGGAATTTAACTCTTGATAAGGAAGCCCAGCAGGAGACTATCTATTAACCTTGGGAATCCATCAGGTGGAGGTAACTAGAGACAGTGTAGTGTGCCCCATTTAACTGGATTAGTCTTAATTGGGACTAGAGCTGTCCCACTCATTCAAAAAGTGATTTGCAAATTACATTGAGTTTGCTCTGACGTTACTCTCATGATCATATTGACCATTGTTTGCAACTAGATGGATGGCCACTGCTTTAGTCAAGTTTTGTATACATTAGCACAAATGAATATTCGTGTAAAAAGGCCATAGCAAAATGTGTTTTTCGTTTTTCACAATTTGCCATTCAGCATTATCCTTTTTAAATAGAATCAGACAGCCAATCAGAGAACACAGGTAATACCATGTGATGTAGGTGTGTAACCACATATCACAAATTCAGAATAGTGAACAAAGCAAATAGTTCAGGTATAAACCATGGGTTGGAATAAACTACTGAATGAATACAGATAACAGATACATTCACATAAATCAGCAGTATTTTACAAATGATTCGTGAACAGAAAATGAAAATGGGAAGCAATTTAGCTTTGTGATAGTGACTGTCCACTGCTTCATTTGGAAACTACTAGCAATAATTTTGCCTACAGTAAAATTGTAGCATTACCCCAACAGAGGAGACTGGGGAGCAGTAGCTGCTGAGCTGCAGTACTCTGAGATATTCTGCCTGTAGGCAAACACAGACAAAATATCTCAGGAAGCACTGCAGGGGAACAAGGTGTTTAATTCTACTTCTATTGGTAAAAAGGACATTCTGCACCCTCCCCAATGAGTGCCTGCTGCCAGATGCTAACAGACACTCATGGTGGAGCTAGACTCCAACCCAGCTGGCCACATTCCCCTCCCCAAGTGTGCGAGCCAGCCCTAAAATTAGTGCTCAGAGAAGCTGATTATTTTCTGGCTTCGGTAGAGTTACTCCTGGGTTATGCCGGTGTGAGCATATATGGGGACCAAAGAGTTCTCATGATAGCATTCTGCCTGGGTCCTCCTTTTGTGAGCTGAGGAAAAAGGCACTTATCGTGGCTTCTTCCTTCCCACCGAACCTATGCTAGAAAAGCTGGATTTTTGCCGTTAGTAGTAATCCAGTTGGTCAGGGTCAAGAGGTTAAGTGGTGTATCACTGCTCAAGGTTAAAATGGGACTTGAATTCTAAACTCTGATCTTTTGATAGGGAAAAATGCCATATAATGTAACAAGAAGAAATGAAAGGCAGTGGATATTGCATTCATTGTAGTATTTGTATTTATTCCAGCATCTTTATTTTTTCTTCTTGTAATCTTTATTTGGCAAGTTCCACATGAAGAGCCAAGAATGATGTCCTTGTCCAATATGCCCATCGCTGTGGAGTCTGGGCTCCAGTGTGAAAAATATAACTGCAGGTAGAACCATAAGAGGTGTTGGAGGAGTGAGATCTTTGAATACAAGTGACCTACTTTTCATGGCCAAGCTGTGCTCTGTCCTGGCCTGAGTTTATGAGAATGTTAAGAGCCTCCATCTTCTTTCGGTCTCTATAAAGGTTCTAGGCACACTAGAAGTCCTTGTGTGCAAGATTTTAAGTCTCATCTGAAAGATTTATTACATTATGTAATAATAAATAGTAATAAAAATGCATCGACTTGGTATAATGTAGTTAAATCAGGCTCTCGTCATGCTGCTGGTGCTTTCAAAATAGAGGCCTCATTTTCAGCCCTTGTATGGATACAGACCGTACTCTTGGAGTGAAAAGGACTGATTCTTACTTGCATTAGCTTTGCCCCTGTATAACACAAGTAGGTTCAGTGGAGTCACTCCTGATTTAAGAGAGATAAGAATCAAATCCTGTGGGGCTACTTGTGTGAGTAAGGCTTACTCGCTTTAATAAGCAGTTTGGGATTGGGCATTATTCTTCTGGCATTATTCTACTCTGAGCCACACCTACCTCCTCTGAGCCAGCAACCACCTCAGACACACCAAAAAATCAGTTATCTACATCAAGAGACTCAGAAACCACAGTATTTGCTCTGAAGGGAAAGTCCAGAAGACCCAACTAAACACATTTAAAACCACCTTCACTAAACAAGGACACTCCACCAAAGAAGTAGATAGCATCATGGAAAGGGCAACCCAAATGCCCAGGGAGAGCTTGCTTCAATACAGAAAAAAAAAAGAAAACCACTAACTATATGCCCCTAGTTATCACCTACTACCCCACAGTGGAACCCATCAGTTACAACTGATATTTGATAGGGAGCACCATATCCTCAAAGAAATCTTTTCTAAACCCCCTCTTCTGGCCTTCAAACAATCCCCTGACCTCACCAAGCTCATCATCAAAAGCAAGCTCCCCACAGACCAGGGCAAACCAGGTCAAAGCAGCACCAGACATATCTCCACTGCTACAATGATCAATACCTCCCACAACACACCTTTCAAGATTTATGAGTCCTACATATGACTATCACAACATGTGGTGTACATCATCCAGCACATCAAATGCCCCAACAACAACTATGTGGGTGAAACCAACACTAAGCTCTCAAATGAACTCAAACAGAAAAGTAATAAAAGACAAAAACCCCAAAGCATTCACTCTCATTCTCAGTCCTCATCCCCAACAGAAACCTACATAACATTTTCAACAGGCAAGCCTGAGAACTAAAAATAATAACTTTGCTAGACACCAAAGACCTTCCACTTAACAAAGGACACTGGTGTTATGGCTAATTACAACAATTTGTAACACACCCCACTGCCTGCTAATCCTTAATTGCCCACTTCATTTTAAGTGGTCTTCCACAACATGTATTAACTCCTTATGCTTAACAATCTGTCCCAACTTGTATTTAGTTCAGTCACTCTGGTTTCCTTTCCCTAGACTTGAAGAAGAGCTGAAAAAGTTTGTACCTTCTACCAAGAGAATTTGATCCAGCAAAAGATACCTATCTTGTCTCTCTCAGGGAAAAAATACAAAATTGGTAGGACTTTCTCCCCCATTTTTCCAACTTTGAAGAGGACACTGTAAATTACAAAGTAAACAACATTTGAAACTCTATGGATGTGTCACTTGCCTGTGTCCTTTAAGTATGAGAAATAACAGCAATTTGGGGCGGGGGGTAAATTTACCATAAGGCAGATCTTTCCCAAAGTACAACATAGAGTTTGATGAATGGAATGAATGAAACAACAGAGGGTCCAAACATCACACACAGCTATATTTGTGCTAACCAGCTGTAGTCATATGCTGCACCCACAAAAATCCAGTGCATTGTGACAATGCTGCCTGTGTGGATTGGAGAGATATAGACAAACATATTTAATGTTATTTGTTTAAAAAAGAATCTGTTATTCAGTGTCAGGTTTTACTTGGAAGGTGCCAAGTCAGCAAAGAGTCAAGAGGAGCATTGCTCATGAAGCCAGAAAGTCTTCAGTATCTTTTCCAGTAATTTTTTTTTTTTACTTATAATCATTGATAAATGTTTCTACAATGCTTAGAAATCCTTGGATAAAAGACACCACATTTCACAACACCCCCCAGGAGGGAGATAAGTATTAAAAAACATCCCAATTTTATAGTGCCGGGGAAGGGAAATCAGAGCCCCATGGTGCAAGATGCTGTACATATCTCTAGTAAGAGTCCCTGACTCAAAGAGCTTATGCCCCATTATTAGCCCCATTTTACAGATGGGAACTGAACCACACAGAGGTTTAAGTAACTTGTGCAAGATCTCATATGATATCTGTAGAAGAGCCAGAAATTGAACCTACACATTGTGTGGACCACATAAGATCTGGCCAGACAATAGGAAGATCTCAGAGGCTGCTACCCAGTAATTTGTGGGGGGTAGAGGGGAAGGGACTAGGTAGAACCATGGTTCCGTCCCCTGGAAACTGGCCAGCAAAGAGGAGCATGCTGTATCCCTGAAAGGCTGTATCAGACTGTGTTTCTCCCTCCATAGCTGGGAAGCTGTCTTTCTGAAGCAGAATGCCTCCCAATACTCCTCCTAAACTTGTGCAGCTGAGCCCTGCCCCTTACTATGGGCTGTGCTTTTAAAGCCCAATCTAGCCAGCGATGATGCATGGGAATTGACATGTACTCATTTTATTAAAAGCATTTCCCAAAAGCTGATCCCCATGCCCCATAATACTAATGTAGTCGTGTAGATGGGATGAGTTAAGGCTCTGGGCTGAACCCCAGGAGATCTAGGTTCAATTCCTGGCTGTACCACAGACTACCTAAGTGAGGTTGGGCAAATCATTTAATCTTCTCTGATGAATCCCCATCTGGAAAACGAGGGGAACAATAGGGGGTAGGTGCTTTGAGACTGACTGTCTCTTACTGCATGTATGTACAGCAATTAGCATCAGAGGGCCCTGATCTCTCTGGAGCCTCAAGATGCTGCTGCAATATAAATCATAGTAACAAAAGATGGCAATAGTAGTCACATTTTTATTAATATGAATCTGCTGAATACCAGCGATGACAACTAAAGCCTTGTATTTCCATTTTGCACATAGTTCATAGTTGTCTGTGTCATCCTTTTGCATTTTGTTCTTTGGAGAGTAGGTTGAGTAAGAAGAAATGCGAGACAGACCAGCCCCTTTCCCCTTGTTTATCTTTATCTGTGTCAGGCCCGGGTGTTGATTATCTTCTTTCAGACAACTGAAATAATAACAGCAACTTTCTATTATTTTTGTCATGAAAAACTGCAGTTAAAAAAACCATTTAATGTGAAAGTTTCTGGTTTTTCAGTGAAAACTAAAACCAAAAAATGTTAGCCGTTCAAAACCCAAACGATTTTAGTATTTTCATTGAAAAGCTCCAAGATGTCTGGGAACGTTTTTGGGGAAGGAAGAAAAAAGAGAAATCTTTTCATTTCTTATTTTTTCACAGAGAACGTCATTTTCTGAAGAGATAATAATAACAATAATAAATCTCTCAAGTGGCTATGATACAGAATATGAAAAGATGGGAGAAAGGGAAATGCTGAAAAGATGTTAGAGGAAGAAAAAAGGGGAAGAAATATGGCAAACAGATGTTGCTCCTCATTTGTCTTCCTCTTTTTTTTCTTATATGAAAAAAGATAAACAGAGGAGCTAAAAATAAGTTATAAATGTTTGCATTATTTGGTAAATCCACAGTGCATGATTGTCAGGGTTTTTTTTGTTTTTGAATCTCTTGTCATTGTTTTATTTATAAGACTATGTACTTTAAATTAGTTGGGGTGAGCAGTTATATTAGTAAGGACAGCAGATTTTTACCACTCTGGCAATTTAAAGCATATACTTTTTCACATCTAAAGGCCCCTTTACACTGCCCGAGGCAACTATCCAACCTAGTATCAAACATTCACTAGCAACATTCCTGAATTTCATTGTAATAAAGATTATTTATGCACCCTGACTGTTAAGTGCTACTAAACACAAAAACAAATAACATCACAGTATTTGCCCGACACATTGGACTCATTGCCTTACATGTTGTTTGCTTTTTCCCTTTGGCTGCATTTTTATTAGCTGTAAATTGCATAACTGATTATCTTGGTTGTTGTACAGTTTTGTGGCGAAATTGAGATTTATCGTCATTAAGTGTGGTTATCACTGTTTACACAATGACGCAAACTGTCTGAAATGTGTCTCAGGCTTAGTGCTGATCTCTAACCTCCGAAGAAGATGGGACTCTTCAGATGAATCCTGATCCCAGCCCACTGCACAAGTAATTGGGCTGAAAGTGCAGAAAACCATTATAACCACAAGATTTCAGAAGTAGGACAGAATCATCACATTGGTCATTGTGGAGTTTACAAAGGCAATGCCGCAGCATATACATTATAAAGCAATCATCCATTTGGGCCTTTTATCTACGCCAGTTAATAATGACTAATCTGTTTCCCCTCAACCTCCTGAAATAAACTGAAATTAATGTTACCGTAATAAACAGGACTATACCCAAAGGGATGATAAGGAGCCTATTAGCCCCTCCCTCCTGCCAGTTGATCTCTAGGGGCAGTACAGACTACAAACATTTGCATTTTGCTGTTATCATGGGGGCTACTTCCTGAGATCCTGGTTCATCCTAACCCCTGTGAATCTGCCACCCCAAAATCCTAGAAAACCCACTGATTAAAGTTGCAGTGTCCAAAACAGAGGCCTTAACTCATAATGCAACAGCTGGCTATGTGATTCTGTCTTTAATTCTCAAATATGAAACACACATTCCACCAACTGGAGCCTAGTTCACATTTTGTTGGATCTCAGTGGTTTGGGGTTTGAAGAACCCTTGGTAGAGTCCAGATCAAGTCAGGTCAAGTATTTCTGTGAAACCTGCAAATAGCTCAACCAGAGGCCTCTCAGGGTTGTCTCTGTTTTTGCTGGTTCATAATAATGTCATCGTGAAAGATTAAGATATTGCAACTTGGCAAGGAATGATGATAGCACAATAAATCCCTTTGCCGGGGTATTTCCTCTTACCACTTACTTGCCTGATCATTTTAGGCAGGTCTGAAATGAATTTCAACATTTCTTCAGGTACTTTTCTCCCTGAAGTGAGATTTCCTAGGAATCGTCAGAGAAGGAAAGGAAACAAAAAAAGTACAGCTAAATCTGAGCTATTAGGACCTGAGCCACCTCTTATTAATGACAGCAGTGTAAATCAGGTGTAATTCCACCCACATCAATGGAGTAATACTAGTGTAACACTGCCATATGAGAGATGAGAATCAGTTTCTTAGTCCTCTTAATACAAAAGTCTTAAATTATTCAAACAAAATTAGGCCCTGATCCTGAAAACGGCTGCACATGTGCTTAAATTTAAGGTTGTTGGTAAGTCCAGTTGGACTCTCAGTACTGAGAGAGAAGATGGGAGATGTGATTACTCACTTGCTTAAAGTTCAGTGTGGGAGTATTTGTAGGATGAGGGACTACATGTTAATTTTGGGTGTGGGGGGTTATATTTATCTCCTTGGAAATATAAGATAAACACTTGGAAATAAAATATTCTTTGATATGATTAATTCTAATTGGTATCTACTTAGCCTTAGAGAGAAACCTATTTTTGTAAAACAACTAAAATCTGTTCTAAAGCCTGAAAAGTTTAAAAACACAAAAGCTCTGTGACCTCTAATAGAAAGAGAGTGGCGGGCTCAGAAGTGAGGGGAATAATGCAGAGGATAAGCAACACAATGCCATAGTGGAGAAAACTATCTCCCATTGAATACAACCAGCTGGATGTCTGGATGCTTCATAAAATTTTATTGTGAAATGCACAGATGAGCCCAGCTGCAAAACATCAGGAGTGTTTATCATGATCTCCCAGAGAGTTCTGGGTGTGTTCCCCTTTGACACTATTTATGTACACTTAACCTAAACTGATTTCGATGGAGTCATCAAAATTGTTTCAAGGTGCAGTCTGATCTTGTGGTTTAAGGTTACTCTCCTCTATCTTACGTGGTGCTTACCCTCATACAAAGGACAATAAAATGAAGAAGTGGTTGAGAGCATCTACCAAACTGACTGATGTGGCTGGAACAACTCAAAAAGTCCCTGTGATTCACGCACACAAATATTAAGAAGTGGATTAGACACTAGCTAGGAAATTCAGATTTAAAAATCTGCAGCCCATTCCATTATACTTAAGCATTGCGGTTGTCTTAGAACCATAGAATCATAGACTAACAGGGTTGGAAGGGACCTCAGGAGGTCATCTTGTCCAACCCCCTGCTGAAAGCAGGACCAATCCCCAATTAAATCATCCCAGCCAGGGCTTTGTCAAGTCTGACCTTAAAAATATCTAAGGAAGGAGATTCCACCACCTCCCTAGGTAATGCATTCTAGTGTTTCACCACCCTCCTAGTGAAAAAGTTTTTCCTAATATCCAACCTAAACCTCCTCCACTGCAACTTGAGACCATTACTCCTTGTTCTGTCATCAGCTACTACTGAGAACAGTCTAGATGCATCCTCTTTGGAACCCCCTTTCAGGTAGTTGAAAGCAGCTATCAAATCCCCCCCATTCTTCTCTTCCGCAGACTAAACAATCCCAGTTCCCTCAGCCTCTCCTCATAAGTCATGTGTTCCAGTCCCCTAATCATCTTTGTTGCCCTCCGCTGGACCTTTTCCAATTTTTCCACATCCTTCTTGTAGTGTGGGGCCCACAACTGGACACAGTACTCCAGATGAGGCCTCACCAATGTTGAATAGAGGGGAACGATCACGTCCCTCGATCTGCTGGCAATGCCCCTACCTATACATCCCAAAATGCCATTGGCCTTCTTGGCAACATTGGCCTTCTTCAAGCATTGGATCAGATTCGTCAATGTTACATGTTTGCAAATCCATTGATTCCAATGGAATTGTGCTGGCTTTAAACTGGAAGTGCCGCAGTTGAGAGTCGCAGTTTTCACACAGAGCACACCGGATCCTGCATACACATATGCATGTGCAAAACTTTATATATATATATATATATGAGCCACCTATCAGGTCCAATGGACCGACTCACATGTGTAAGCATTTGCAGGAACAGGGCTGTAGGGTGCTGCACTTAGGGGTTGTAGATAAAATAAGAGACTACCCAAAATATCACCAAAATTTTAACAAAAAAAATTTTTTTGGAGGCTCAGCAAGATTTGGTTACATTTTTATTTTTTGCCTAACTTTGTATCATGTTTCCTGATTTCAGTTGGCAGGGGAAGTATCACAATACTCTGAGATAAAATGATCTTTGGGATCGTAATTTCCAACCGAACAAGAAAAGGTTATTCAAATAGAGTGAAGGTTGAGGCTAGATATCAGTAACTTAAGGTTTAAAAAACTCCTACAGGATCCTTGTGATTATCCAAAAAATGAACAAAGAAACCATTAGAAAGCCAGCTAACTCATTTCCATTTCAACTTAACCAACAGTTTTTAAATTATGGCTATTCACTGTGAAGGCACCAAAGCAACCTTAACTCTGGCCCTGCATAAAGCCCTGTGACAGCCTTAGTCAGTCTTAATTAGAACAGCTCAAATGCATCATTGTAAACAGTGTTATGTGAAAGTATAGTAGTATTACAATGGCCAACCTTTGTAAACCCAGGAGTATTGATAAAGTCACTATTTGTGATTTCTAACCCAATGGAAACTTTTTAAAGGCACCATAATAGAGGCTGAACTTAAATGGAAACCCCAAATTAAAAAACATAGTAAGAGAACCAGAGAAGTGCCACCATAGCTAAACAACAAATTAAAGGAGCAGTCAGAGGCAAAAAGGCATTCTTTAAAAAGTGGAAGTTAAACTCTGGCAAGTCAAGTGTAAAAATATAATTAGGAAGGCCAAAAAAGAATGTGAAGAACAGCTAGCCAAAGACACAAAAACTAATAGCAAAAATTTTTTAAATACAGCAGAAGCAGGAAGCCTGCCAAACAACAAGTGGGGCTACTGGATGATCGAGGTGCTAAAGGAGTACTCAAGGACGATAAGGCCATTGTGGAGAAACTAAATGAATTCTTTGCATCGGTCTTCATGGCTGAGGATAAGAGGAAGATTCCCAAACCTGAGCCATTCTTTTTAGGTGACAAATCTGAGGAACTGTCCTAGATTGGGGTGTCATTAGAGGAGGTTCTGGAACACACTGATAAATTAAATAGTAATAAGTCACCAGGACCAGATGGTATTCTTCCAAGAGTTCTGAAGGAACTCAAATGTGAAATTGCAGACCTATTAACTGTGCTATGTAACCAATCACTTAAATCAGCTTCTGTACCAGATGACTGGAGGATCGCTAATGTGATGCCAATTTTTAAAAAGGACTCCAGAGGTGATCCTGGCAATTATAGGCCAGTAAACCTGGCTTCAGTACTAGGCAAACTGGTTGAAACTATAGTAAAGAACAGAATTATCAGGCACATAGATGAAAAAAATTTGTTGGGGAAGTGTCAATATGGTTTTTGTAAAGGGAAATCATGCCTCACCAATCTACTAGAATTCTTTGAGGGGGTCAAAGCATGTGGACAAGGGGGATCCAGTGGATACAGTGTCCTTAAATTTTCAGAAAGCCTTTGACAAAGTCTCTCACCAAAGGCTCTTAAGCAAAGTAAGCTGTCATGGGGTAAGAGGGAAGGTGCTCTCATGGATTGGTATCTGGTTAAAAGATAGGAAACAAAGGGTAGGAATAAATGGTCAGTTTTCAGAATGTAGAGAAGTAAATAGTGGTATCCCCAGGGGTCTGTACTGGGACCAGTACTGTTCAACATATTCATAAATGATCTGGAATAAAAGGTAAACAGTCAGGTGGCAAAATTTGCTGATGATACAAAACTACTCAAGATAGTTAAGTCTAACACAGACTGCGAAGAACTACAAATGAATCTCACAAAACTGGGTGACTGGACAACAAAATGCAGATGAAATTCAATGTTGATAAATGCAAAGTAATGCTCATTGGAAAACATAATCCCAATTGTACATATACAATTATGGGGTCTAAATTAGCTGTTACGACTGAAGAGAGAGATCTTGGAGTCATTGTGGATAGTTCTCTGTAAACATCCACTCAGTGTGCAGCGGCAGTCAAAAAAGCTAACAATGTTGGGAATCATTAAGAAAGGGATAGATAATAAGACAGAAAATATCATATTGTCTCTATATAAATCCCTGGTACACCCACATCTTGAATACTGCATGCAGATGTGGTCTTCCTGTCTCAAAAAAGATATATTGGAATTGGAAAAGGTTCAGACAGGGGCAACAAAAATTATTATGGGTATGGAACAGCTTCCGTATGAGGAGAGATTAATAAGACTGGGACTTTTCAGCTTGGAAGAGAGATGACTAAGGGATGGATATGATAGAGGTCTATACAATCATGACTGGTGTGGAGAAAGTAAATAAGGAAGTGTTATTTACTCCTTCTCATAACACAGGAACTAGCGGTCACCAAATGAAACTAATAAGCAGCAGGTTTAAAACAAACAAAAGGAGGTATTTCTTCACACAATGCACAGTCAACCTGTGGAGCTTTTGCCAGAAAGCCAAGACTATAACAGGGTTCAAAAAAGAACTAGATAAATTCATGGAGAATGGGTCCATCAATGGCTATTAGCCAGGATGGGCAGGGATGGCGTCCCTAGCCTCTGTTTGCCAGAAGCTGGGAATGGGCGACAGGGGATGGACCACTTGATGATCACCTGTTCTGTTCATTCCTGCTGGGGCACCTGGCACTGGCCACTGTCAGAAAATAGGATACTGGGCTAGATGGACCTTTGGTCTGACCCAGTAAAGCTGTTCTTATGTTCTTAATTTACAAAGTGGTTTTAGATAAATCAGGCACGACCTTGGAGTTTTTGTCTCTTTACATTGAATGTATGCAGCATTTTTCATCTGAGAATCACAAATTTCTTAACAAAATGAGCTGACTATTAACACACTCGTTTTACACATGAGAAACTGAGGCACAGAGAAGTGGAGCGTTCTGCCCAAGGTCTCTGAAGCAGTCAGTGACGGACCTGGGATTAGAACCAGATTTCCTG
Organism: Lepidochelys kempii; assembly: GCF_965140285.1. Taxonomy (NCBI): domain Eukaryota; kingdom Metazoa; phylum Chordata; order Testudines; family Cheloniidae; genus Lepidochelys; species Lepidochelys kempii. The sequence continues at coordinate 162,201,744 of NC_136382.1, forward strand.
ACTACAACCAGTCAAACAGGAAAGACTGCCTCCCAACCTTAAGAAAATGTAGGTTTCCCTATTGCTTCCTACATATTTGCAACAGGGCTGCCTAAAGAAGGAATTTCAGTTATTTTGTTGTGTGAAATTAAGGGATGAAATCCTGGCCTCACTGAAGGCAATGGCAAAATTCCTCAAAGGGTCACGATGTCACCCCTAGATTATTGTTATTTTAATGAAGGTTTTTACACAATGAATTTCTGTGAGTAAAGTTGGTGGAATCTAGCTTTAATAGCTCAGGGCCTGATCCAAAGCTCATTGATTTCATCAGGCTTTGGCTCAGGTCAGTCCTTCTCCGTTTGTAAAGTTATCTCTGTAGCTGTACTATTAACACTGTAGCAAACCCACCATAAATAGATATAAAAAGGAGTTGATGTTCTTGCTTCAGAACCAATGATTACATTGTAAGTGCCCTGGTTTTTTTATGAAAAAGTTTAAATGTGGAAAGTATATTTTGGCTTAACGCCCAATCGATACATTGTATTATTGTTCAGACAAAGGTTGTTTTAGTTCCCACAGCCAATCGGATTCTAATATTTATGTGCACTCAGAGCACTTGAAAACTGCTAAACAGATTTTTCTTAATAATAAATAATCATAATAAAATAATAATAATAATAATTATTATTATTATTTAAAATTCACTTCCAGGCTGAGACTTTGTGTGCCAAGATTCAGCTGGAAGTGAATTTTATGATCATGTTCTCAACTATTGAAAATAGGAGGTTATGGAGCAGCAGTTGAAATGATAACAGATTTTTAAATGTAGCAGAGCTAGTTGGAGCCTATCGTAGTGTTTTCTGGCTGTATCCGTCTCTAATTTATAACCCCTCTCCCTGTGTATGTAGCAGTGAAAAAGAGCAACTGAGTAATACTCTTTGTAAAACAGCTTGGTTTGGAAACAGGATCATGAATGAACTCAGCCTGATAATTTATGAACTCACAGCAAAGCGAGTAACAGAGCTGGTGTAGCCCAGGGAAAATGTACTGCAACATGTTAAATCATTTTTCTAATGTATTTACTAAATATAAAGTCCTATTGACATTCAGGTTTGTAGGGTTTTAAAATGTGGTTAAGTTCAGAAAATGTATCATAAAAATGACACCTTATTCAACAGATCTGCTGTCTTTCATGTGAATTCTGAGTCATATCTGCTTAGTTTACTCATAAAAATATTCTCCCACCCCAGCACTCCCCTTTCTACTCTGTTAGTAATGTAGAACGTGCAAGGCTTTGGACAAAGAAGCTGGTTCTCTTCTTGCTCATGGATCATCAACGATATTGTTAACTAAATTCTAACTGCACAGTTTTGATCACCCATGGGAGAGCTTAGCTTGGCTTTCAGATCCTAGGCTGAATTTGCAGGGCCAGCAATAGAAAAACTCGGCCACATTTTCTCCTGACATACCATCTCCATCAACTGCAGCAAGGAATTCGGCCCATCATCTTTTACTTCTAAAGGAGAAAATCTGATAAGGGGTCCTTGTGCAACAGTAAAAATCAAACCTCACAATGGCATTTTTACTAGAGTACTTTTCAGGGTTGAAACCATGATGCTGGTGCCAGTCCTAGAGATGGGAATTCTTCAGCTATCCACATAGCAAGTTCAGCAAGCTGGCAAACAAGGTGTGCCCTGACCAAGATACATCATATTCTGAGAGTTCAAAAGGCAGTTTTAATTCCACGCCTATTCTGTCACAGATTTCGCTCAGATTACTGCCAATGACACTCTCAATCTTATCAACTCCTTCAATCGTAGATGCCACATGTGGCATAACTGTTTGTCCATCAGGGGCACCAATCAACCTCACTACTAAAGAGCTGTGATAGGATAAAGACTTTTGGTCACTATTATCCAGGGGGAGGATCTGAACTAGCAATCGAGAGCGAGAAGAATCTGTGGCCACACGCAAGCCCCCACCCCGTGACCATGTAGTTCTCTATGTGCCTATAGTGTTACAGACACCTTCCCAACCATCTGAGCCTTCAGAAGCCTTTCTCTATTAATTATTTATTTTTAGGAGCATCCTGAACAACAGGTGGGCAGCACTGCCGATGTATTTCAATGGGTCCGGAGTCATTTTGTTTATTGCTCCAAAGTAACTCAAAATTGCTGCAGTCTGTTAAAGGAATTTTCTTGTGATCTGCCAGTTAAAGTCCTGCTGTCAACAGGCTAATCTGATGGTTGTTTGGACATGCTGGAAATATTTCTTGAAACCTGACAATAAAGGGGCTTTTGCATTTTGTTTTTGAAGTGAGTCCTATTGCTTAGTATGGAAGCTGCTGAAATCAGCAGTGTTGCAAGGTTTTCTAATTCCTAATATTACGTGGGAAGCAGCTATCTTGATGGCCTGATGAGAAAATGTGAGACCCAGGAAGGGCAGCTAGACTGAGACATTCACATTTGTTGTAAAATAATTTATGCTGTGTTTTGTGTGGAAAGTAGGACAGCCAGATCCTCAGATGGTGTAAATCAGCATAGTTTCATTAAGTCAATGAATCAATTACACATGATGAGGCTCTGGTCTAGGGGTGTATATTAAATCATTAGCACATCAAGACTTCCCAGAATTTCAAACCAATAAGAGAATTTGCCGTACAACAGCCTTCAAAATCCCCTGGCTCTAGAAAGTAAACATTTCAGTTCACTGCAATATTTCATTGTGGCAAATGGAACATACTTCCACTTTGCATCATAAGGCAACATTATAATCAGGTAAGTGTTAACTTTTTATTGTCAGCCACTGTGTGTTGAGATGACCTTCCTTGGTCTCAGACTATAGCACTAGACTAAGTTTCCTGCTAAGACATATTAAACAAAAAAAAAATGGCAGCTGTTTTGGGGAGACACAGCACAATTCAGAGTCATAGAGACAAAGATGTATCTCTAGAAAAACTGGTTTGAAATAATACCTAGTCTTTTCTTATTTACTAAATATTCCTTTGCTCTCAAGAGTATTTGAAGCAGTAGTTCAATTTGCCTTTAAAAAGAACAACAGGTTTGCTTCTGATGGAAGGTTAAAGATTGAAAATTATTGTTTGAGACACACTGAAGGTTGTTGTGAATCATGAAAATTTATGCATCTGGAAAAGGCCATTAAATACCAAAACAGGGTGACTAGGGAGGCTGTGCTTCCTAGTGGATAAAGCACTGAACTGGGACTCAGGAGACCTCAGTTCTATTCCCAGCTCTGGCACTGGTCTGCCAGGGGACCTTGGGCCAGTCATATCATCTCCGTGTGCCTCATTTTCCCATCTGTACAACAGGAATAATCAGACTGACCTCTTTTGTAAAGCCTTTGAGATCTACTCGTGAAAAGTGCTTTTTATTAGTGAAATATTATTATTCTTTATTTTATTAGTTTAATGGATGTGAAATGGTCCATTGGTTTAATGCACAAGCTTTAAGCCAAAATTGTTAAACTTGGATGCCTAACGTTGGATACTTAAATGCTTCTTTAAGCTCCTCAATAAAAGGAGCCTGATTTTAAGAGAGTCTGAGTACCCACAACCGCCACTGAAATCCATGGGTGTTATAAGTGCTCTGCACTTCTGAAAATTGAGCCATTTTTTATTTAGGAACCTTGTGCATGGATTTAAGTACCTTCCTGAACAAGGAAGATTTCCTGTTGTAGGGCCCCAAAAAGAGACCTAGATATCTAACTTCAGGCACCCATTTTGGCAATAGTTTTACCTCTGAAGATCTGAGCTCAAATCTGACTGTGGACACAAGGAGAAAATGCAATTGTTCAACTCAGTTCAGTAGCAGTAAAATATAATAATTACAGTGACTTTTACCCGTGGATCTCAAAGCACTTTATGCAACCACACAGGGCCTGATTCTGCAATCCTTACTCAGGCTGAGTAGCACTTACTCACACAAGTTATCCCAATGCATTCATAAAGTAACTACCAGTTCAGTGTGATTATTCACAGAAGTAAATATTATTCAGTGTGAGTAACTGGACCGAAGGGGAGAAAGCCAGTGAATGGCAGAGCTGAGAATGCAACCTCGCTGTCCACCTTGTAGTGTGTTAGATACTGGACCACACTCCCCCCGCCCCCAGGGAGGGTAATCTGGGACCAGAGCTAGAATGGCAATGGTGTCACAGATCAGTATTCAAGTGTTTAGGTAGAGCCTCCCAATGACTGTTTTAAAGCCCCAGTTAAGTATTTCCTTTGCAGTAATTACAGTGTCTGCGACTCTCACTAGCCAGTGGTATTTGCCTTTGCTGCACTGTGGAAATCTCAATAGTAAGCCCCAAACCAGTTGTTTGTACTTCTCAGTCACTGTTATTTGTTTAAGAGGTTCGACAAGGCAAACACTCCTGATGCCTTGTTTATTCTGTGGCTTTCACTGGAGCTTATTAAACTCATCGTTACTTCATATAAGCTGGAGATAGGCCTGCCGGCAAGTGTTGACAGTAAGTAACAGACACTCTGCCACAAGGTAACATGTTTATATACTGGTTTGAATGCCTGGGGATTTCATCCCTGTAAAACTATCACAGATAAAGAAGCTCCTATCAGATAACTGACTATAATAAATGACCACAATTAGTCCTCTGCTGATGAGACTACTTGGTGGTCTCTCTGTTCTGTTTTGGACAAACCCCAGGCTGAGTTTCCTTCATGTAAACGGAGACGGGGACCATTTCAAATAAAAGCAATGTCTCCTGATTTCTTGGGATGCTTTACAGAGTGTCAGTGTGAATTAATTCAGAAGTAGAACTGAACTTGTCTTTAAAAGAATTAGAGGTGGGAAAACCAGTTCCAAAGCAAAATAAGAACCCCACCAGCACCATCGCATGCTGTCTTTGCCCCTTTTGAGACTCACACTCTATTGTGGCTTTCAGCCCCAACCACCACTGCAGCCCCCATCTGTTTTCCTTTGACATCAGTGGGAGAGACTCCCCTGGACAATGGTGGCAGTTGGCCCCATACACCGTGTGGAAGAGCATTGTCCCAGCAGGTGCTCAAGATGCCTTGTCCTGGAACTCTCCAGCACACAGAGTGAGTGTGCCCACTGCTACACAATTTAGAGGGTGCAGAGCAGGGGGGAATGTGGGTCCATGGACCTGACTCCTCCCCACCAGCCCGAGAGGGCACTAACAGGGAGCAGTGCCTGCTCTCCAGGCACTCAGCTAGCCATAGTGTTGCTCCAATTTTACACTAGTGTAACTCCACTGAGATCACTGGTGATACACTGGTGTAAGGCAGTGGCAAATCAGGCCCAGGGACTGCAATTGTGGCTGGCACTGTGTGGAAGACCCTCCTCACACTCCACCCATACACTGCCCACCACTTGCACACCCTATCATGGGAAGACCACTCTCTACCCCTCAAACTCAAACCAAACTTTGGTTATGGATTTGAAAGGTGTGACCACATTTGTATTCATGTATTTACTTAGCTGTCTCTCTTCCAGTTTCTAGCTGGGACCAGAACAGCAAGCTATCAGGCAAGGCTCTTTCCATGTTTCTTCTTGTGACTTTGGATCTCAACCAATTCCCATTGACTTCCCTGGGCTTTGGATTGACCCCTTGAAACAGTCCACGGTCTCATGAAGGCACCTGCCAGTTCCTTATGAGATTTTCACCCCGGTTGTGCAGATTCAAGAAGCTGGAGAATTCAGAAGAACTTGGTAGAAGCATTCAGTGCCATGGCCTCTCATCCAAACCAGCGCTGAACTCCAAACCTTGCACAGGTCACCCATCGGTAAAAATAATCATTTTGGAATGACACGCAGGGTAAGCAGGAATATATAGGTGAGAAAAGGCATACACATTGCACTAACTACACTGCAGCTTCCTTTCTCTTTGTTAACGAGCCCTCAATTGTAAAATATTTTCATGTCACTCCATGAAGTGTTGCTGTAATCACTGTTTTAACAGCGTCTCTGCTTATACCCAGCAGGGCCTCATTACAGCATGGACTCTGAAATAATAGCCTATAATTTAAGCACTTTGCTGGGAAGGTCTTTAAAACACATTTATATCCTTGCACGGTTTAGTCATTTATAGGATGACATATATTTACAACAGGTTTCTTTTAGATATATATATAACTTAAGAATGTGCTGAAAGGGGGTTGCTATGACCTTTTAGAAACTTTAAATGATGCTAATAGAAAATGACTGGTAGTAAAACCTGGGCTGTAATCCTATTACGTTATTTTTCATCTGTAGCAATAATTTTGTTTATGTAGTGTCAAAATGGCACAAGCTAGCAGTGCTGAAGATGTCTCCAGATCTGGTGGGGGTTGTTTTCCACACGGCCCTAACATTTTCTAAGCCTTCTAGTAGGAAATGCTCTCTTTTCAAAGTATGTTACCTACTGGGGTTTACACTTCCACTTGATTTAATATTTCCTAATACTAGTTTCAGAGGAAATTGCAGCGAATGGCAGTGGAAACCCCCCAGGAATTAGATGCTTTGTGCAGCAGTAGGATTTATGGTGCTTCTTTGTATTTCTATTGCCAGGATATCTCATAAACTCAGGAAAGCTACACAGGCATCAGTGTGTTTACCTTTTCATGAGCCTAAAGGTGATTTATTTGACCTTTGAAAATAGGATAATACTTCTTGTTGAAAACACTGCTCGCTGCAGATTAAAAGAAGACTGTCAAATAGTTTAAGCCCCAAATCTGAGCTGCCTTAACTGTTAGAATTTGGTGAGGAATGTTCTCCAGATTCTGTGAGAGAAAGCAAATGTATATTGTGTGTATGCATTAGTCCTAGTCTCTGTTAATGAAATTCATACCGATGGAACTATATTGATGTGGTAACATACTGACATAAGATGTACCGTTGCAAGCACTGTTTTGTGCAAGTGCGGTATGTCTACATTGAGGCTTTGCACCACAGTAACTATTTCAGTGGGGTTAAAGTAGTGTGAATTTCTTTAAAGGAGACAAGGCCTCAGAGCTGAGCAAATCATTGTCCCTGAATAATTTATTCAGCATATTTCACCTTTTGTTATTTACTCTTTGTGAATTGTTCCTGAGCAGAAGGTGTAATTCTCAGTTCCAACCAGTATTTAAAAGGATTCACAAATTTCAGCAAGTGGGGCTTTTCCTGCAGATCATTTGCAAGCAGTTCATTGTGAAAATCTGCAATTCGCATTGGTGTTAGTTGACTACATAAATCCCACTTCCTTGCTCCTGATCTCTAAATGAGCAACTCAGGTAACTAACCAACACAGTCGGAGCTGCAAATTTTACAACTGAATATACAAGTCAAAATCCATTTTTGGACAATATTCAAACATTCAAGTTTAATGTCACTTTTCACAAGTATTCACACTACCAAAGCTCAAGAGCCTGAAGGTTCTCGAAGAGCAAACATGAGAGATACATAAGCAGGAGCAAAACAAAATTCTCTCCTGAATTTGAGTGAATACTCACAGACCCTTTTTCCCGCAATTCATTCATCTCAGATGATGGATGGACAAATGTTTGTATCAGCCCACTAAGTCAATTTACACGTGCCACCAACTCTCATCAGATGTTAAGCTAAACCAGGTCACTTGGAGATGATAGGCAATGTGCCCTAACACTAGTTCCTGAGCTACCGACAATATGGTTGTTGAAAGTCAAACTACATTTATCAAGAATGTAGCTGAGTACTTGGAGTATATTTTGTCCTAAAATATATTACATTGTAAGCCCCAACTATCCTCCATGAGCACAGCACTCTCTGAAAAAAGTAAAGGTATGTGAGGATCCTAGAATTCCAAGTATATTTGCTCTTCTTTTGTTTATTTCCAAGACCAAAACTTAGAGAGTAGGCTAGCTAGTCAAAGTGACATCCTCGTCAAAAACAATTGCTATCTCGCTTGGTCACTATTGTTGTATGCAGTGTTGTTGTAGCCATCTTGGTCGCAGAATATTAGAGAGACAAGGTGGGTGAGGTAATATCTTTTATTGGACCAAGCTTTTGAAAGCTTGTCTCTCTCACCAACAGAAGCTGGTCCAGTACAAGATATTACCTTACCCACCTTATCTCATTTGGTCACTCTCCTTTGTGGTTCTGGTATTCTATCTGTTACCCTCCCAGCCAATATTAGCTACCATGTTAATAAAGTGTCTCTATTATAATGCCTGTAGGTTATACCTAAAACTACTAGTATGAAGGCTGAGAAGTCTGATACTTCGCACACATTTATAGATTAACTCACATGATTTATTAGCTGGTGCATTTCTTTTCAGGATAAAAAGATCACATGGTTGTAAATGAAAGATCCATTCATTTTTTGCCCACAGAGCAAAGAGACAGCCTTTAATTTAATATATCATAGATGAGTGAGATATAAAAAACATTTTGAGGTAAAAATGCATGGATATTGGCTGAATGTAGAGTAATTTGTGCACCAATTTACGTCAGTAAGTGGAAGAGTATCAGTCAAGTCTGTATCAAGGTTTGACTTGAGTTTACAAGGGGAGTTTCACACAGATGTGGATAATGGCAAACTTCCACATTTCTAGGGAGAAAGAGAAGGATTTTGGTGGTTAGAAGAGGAACTCAGTTTTCAGTGAGATCAGGGCACAGACTGAGGTTTAAATGATCTGCTCAAGCTCTGAAATATCTTGCTCACCCACAAAAAGGAAATGGTTTGACTTAATCTCACAAGTTTTTTCTCATTTGCCCTGATTATTATTATTAATTTATTATTTATTTCCTGTATTTGCAGGAAGATGGACAAAGTGATCTAATATAAAATCATTGGGCCACATCATAATATCAGATTGTCAATGGAGAGCCCTTCTGACAAATCTGATGATGTAGTACCGCCTATTGAAACTAGAGTTGGGAAAGATGTGGCATGTGGTAGCCCAAATGCTGCGGCCTTCACTTCCTCCATTGCTAGTGCCAAAGCACGTTCATAGGCAAGGCCAGCTCTAGGTTTTTTGCCGCCCCAAGCTCCGAGAGTGCAACTGCCCAAGCAACAAAAAAAAAGGGCGGCCGGAATGCCACCCAAGCAAAAAAATAAAGGATGACCAGAATGCCACCCCTGGAATTGTGCCACCCCAAGCATGTGCTTGCTTTGCTGGTGCCTAGAGCTGGTCCTGTTCATAGGGGATCAGACAAAGATGAACTCTTGAGATGCCAAGAAAGAAACACCAGCTTCCCCACCAGTTGAATCAACTCCGTTCATAAAGGACACAGTCTGCTCCCTCTTTCCCTGTCCCTGCTGCCCCAAACTTTTTTATCTAGTTGCAGACGTTGGGTCAGAAGTGTCTTTATTTTGCAAGGGTTTGTTTTTAAAATGAAATGGTTAAAGAAATGTGGCACAGGACTTTGAGCTCACTATTGCACTGTTCTAGAAATGCCTACTGAAATCACAACTCAGGAAAACACCATGCAGCTTAAGAGAGAATCACTGCAACAGACAAAAAAACTTGGAAGCAGGAGCAGGGGAAGATGGGAACACGCGGTTCAAGGTCTTCTTGTATTTTCCTAGGAAGCAAAATTATCTGTTATACAAGTAACTCACACAGTTCCAGCCAGGCCTGCACAGTTCCAGCCCAGCCTTGTTTTCGCCCTCTTTTCTTTATCCTTCTCACCTTTCTGTATAAAAACAAAAGTGAAATATTCTATTTGGCAAAAACGGATACACAGAGGTACATTAATGCTAGCTGTCGATCATATCAGTGCTTATGTGGGCTCAAAGAGGTCTCCATGCTCATATCTGTGTCCCTGCAAATGTTGACACTCACTCAAACCTGTCCAAAATGTCAACATGAGTTGACTTCCAAGCTATCTCATGACATATCACAAAATTTCATGACATGCCACTCCACATGAATGCCACAGTGGCGCTGGCCAATGTCCCATGATATCCTGAGATTTTAAAATGTGGTAACCAGGTTGGCGCCATTCCCTGCCATCTAATGAGATGAATTACCCTAGCATATGGGCTGGGCTAACATGGGGAGGTGAACTTTACACTTTACACTTTCCTCTTGGTTGAATCTGACCCTTTGGGCTTGATTTTCAGCCCAGTCTTCACTGATTAAAAAAAAAAAAAAAACAAATTGCTTTTTTTCATTCAGAACTGGGGGGGAGGGGGGTATTATTAAAGGTACTTAGATGTCCAAGTACCTGACTGCAGTTACTCAGACATCTAAGTGACAAGATTGCGCTTGCAAGGTTCTTTTGCCCCCCCTGCACTTCACAGCTAAAAAAGAAGGCTAGGGTTTCAAAACCCAGCCCTTTGGCGTCTGATGTCTTGGGCCTTCCCTGTTTTCATCACAATTCTCAAGTTGCAATCAGGCACCAAATTCCTATGCTGCTTGTACACCTTTTGTGTCTGACAGTAGCCTTCACCTTGAGGCAATCTGCAATGACAAGCAGCCGATAATGATCATATTCTGTGGCTATGTGTGCCTCCTTTGAGTCTGTTCCTGTTCAAAAAATGATGAGTGAGGCCAATCTGCCTCCACTTTTAGCCAATCCCCTAAGTGCCATGTACCTTGACAAGTAGGATTAACTGTTATATTCTGGTCTTTATTTCCCTTTCTAATGGAAGCCAAGAGATGGGTTTAGGACTGCATTAATGATTACCACAGCCTTGCTAGCATCTACATGACAACCAGTAGATTTTTCCCAGATTTCTTGTAGTTCTCTCTCATGTATCTCTGTTTCATCCAATTTCTGCCATAGCAATGTTACTAATCTGAGCTGGATGCATACTGCGAGAAAGAATTCACGGATATTTGTTCCAATAAAGTCTCTGCATTATCTTCAATGGCATTCACTTTTCACAAACAGAATCACAGAAATATAGGGCTAAAAGGAACCTCAAGAGGTCAACTAGCTAGCCCATGCCCTTGTACTGAGGCAGTATTAAGTATACTTAGACAAACCCTGACAGGTATTTGTAAATCTGTTTGTAAAACCAGTGATGGGGATTCCATTATTTCCTTAGGTAACCTATTCCAGTGATTTACTATGATTATAATTAGAAATTTTCTCCTAATATCTAACCTCAATCTCTCTCGCTGCCAACTAAACTGAATTACTTTTTATCCTATCCAATTTATCCCCATCTTCTTTATAACAACCTTTTACATATTTGAAGACTGTTATCTAAACATGCCCAGTTCTTTCAGCCTTTCCTCAGAGGACTTATTTTCTAAACCTTTAGAAACCATTTTTATGGACTGTCTCCAATTTGTCCACATCTTTCTTAAAGTGCAGTGCCCAACACTGGACATAGTACTCCAGCTGAAGCCTCACCAGTGCCGAGTTGAGAGGAACAATTACCTTCTGTGTCTTATATATGATATTCCTGTTAATACACCCAGAATATGGTTTGTCTTATTTGCAACAGCATCACACTGCTGACTCCTATTTGTGATCCACTATAACCTGCAGATCCTTTTCTGCAGAATCACTGTCTAGCTAGTTGTTCCCCATTTTATAGTTGTAATTTTAATTTTTCCTTCCTAAGTGTATACTTTCCACTTATCCTTTTTGAATTCATCTGATTGATTTCAGAATTGTGCATCACCTTCCCTTTTGTTCATTTTTCCAGACAGTAATCGTACAAGCAACATTTTGCTCACCAGAATGTTCACTGAAAGGGGAAATTTCATGAATACTCCTGCAGATGTGCATTTGAATTAATAGTCACAGCAAAAGCTTTCCCATTGCCATCTTGAGAGGTCTTTGTGGGTTTGGGAGTTATCCAAGCAGACAGTAGAAACAATGCCATGTGACCTAGGTGACCAATCTCACAGCATGAATGGTGAATTATGAAGAGAGTGTGCTCAAAACTGTAGTTGTGGTTGGTAGCACATGATAAATCAACAGGTTTAAGCATGGTCCCCCCAGCTATTTGTTGAATCATTTTTGAATAACAAACAAATTCATAAACATTCAAGTTTGTTCACAGATAAACTTGCAAACAGAAAATGGAACTATATTCACTGAAGGAATTATTACTGTGAATGCTTCACCAAGGTCTATTAGTAAAGTATGTCATGGGGGAAGTAGCTATTGTGGTAAATTTATTGACAGTGTTGGAAAATCCCTTTGTATCACTTCTCTCATTCTCTTCACTTTTTTGATTTGCATTGAACTTGATCTCTCTTGATGCGAGCTCTGCAAATTCAGAAGATTGGAAAGGTGTATTTAAAATTAGGTTTGACAGATGGCAAACAAAAAAAGCAATAAACAGGTTGGCTTTACACCAATTATTTAAAAAAATTAGAAAAGATTCTGAAAGGAGGCAGGATGAAGCACCTGACAAAGTTGTCCAAGTAAGGCCAACATAGTTTCAGTCATGATGAGTTCTGATTAGAAACTTGCTGGAGTTCTTTAAGGATATTAATGTGTGGGAGAAAACAAGCAAGGAAATTAAATTGAGCCAAATTCAGAGGTGAGTGTAAAGGGGACTAAGTTAGTATCACATCTTTTTCTGGCCTCCTCAGTGTGAGAGCTACGCCGATTTAGATGCAGTTGGACTACCTTAGATTCACATCTAGTAGGTAACTGAGTCTAGGATGGTGTAACTTACATGGTGTGGTGGCCAGAAGAAGGTGTAAGTTAAAGCAATTTAGACTCACTTATCCTCACTTCTGAATTCTGCTCCATTGATTTTATATATTTAGCTTTTCAAAAAGCATTTGACAAGGTACAACATCAGAGCATAACGATTAAAGTGAAGAGTCATGGAATAGGCACACTATAGGATGCTAGATAGAAAACTGTCTTAAGAAGGAAATAAAGAGTAGCCATGGATAGAAACTTGTCCTATCAAAAGGGACTCAGCTCACAATGGGCCTCTGATAAAAATCTGGATGAGGATATCTGAAACAAAATTATAAAATTTGTAAATTAGAGGCATGGCAAATAATGAAGAGCTGTGTAACAAGATTCAGAAAGATCTACTGACAAAAAAGCTCTATATAGAGCCAGGTCATTATTATTATTATTAGTGTTATTTTTATTTTATTATTTTATTTATTAGCTAGGTAAGTGAATCAGCAGATGACAAATGCAATTCATTGTAGGCAAAGGTAAAACAACTTGCCTGATAGCAAAGAGTCAACCTCAATGGAACAGCCATTCAGAACTCTCATCAGGAAAAAATATTTGGGAGTCATTGTGGAAAAAAACATGGAAACCATCAGCTCAGTACAAAGCAGCAGTAAAAGTTAAAACAAGTAAAAGTAAAAGTTTCTATATAGAGCTTCATTTGGATCACTGCTTCTGGAAGGAAACCACCGAATGTCTTGTTGTTGTTTTCGTTGTCATTGGGGTAATGTCTGTAGACCACAATCAGCAATGAGGACCCAATTGTGCCAGGCAACGTACACACATATAACAAAAAGGTGGTTCCCATCACAAAAGCTGTATAATGTACGTATATGCTAAGGGATAACGACTAGATAAACAAAAAGCCTGGAGGAACAAAAGGTACCAGTGAAGCCATGGGCCTCCACTTTCTTTAACATCAATGCAATATCATGCCTTTAAATCAAGAACCTTCCTCTTCATGCCCCAAGTTAGCAAAGTACTTAAGCCCTTGCTTAATTTTAAGCATGTGAGTAGCCCCAGTGATTTCAGTGGAATCTGAGCAAGTGTTTAAGGATAAACACAGGCTGAAATGCTTTGCTGAATAGAGATGATTTCCTGAATCAGGGCTTTAGAGTTCAGTGGGGGGTGAAGGTTCTCAGCACCGTATAGGCCCTTAGCAATGGGGCAAGATTAAGAAAATTGGACCCAGACTCATGGGAAAAGAGGAAAATTTGAGGTGAGCTAATAGATGTTTTGAACAGTGTGGTGGGGATTAATATATATAGAGTTAAAAGGTTACAAACTACTAAAATAATTGACATTTACTTACTGCAGTCAAACCCATTTAGTTCACCCCCAGTTGGCCACAGCTTTTTTTCCCATTAAGTAGGATTTTCCAATAAGCCATTGACCGCCCACAGCCGAAAATCAAATCATCAAAGCATGGGGGTTTTCCAGCTCTTCACTGCTAAGTGTGTTATACTGCTAAAGAATAAAATCATTTGACTTATTTTAAGATGAAAGGTGTCCAGTCACCTTTTAGCGACTCCCCTCTATAGCCAGTGAGCACAAAGTCACAAAAAAGTCAGAACATAAATCCTTTATTTGAGATTGAGGCTGAAGTTCATGGCCATGTGACAAGCTGATTTGCAGTGGCTTCTCATAGCTTGTTTGAACTTCAAACCTCAGTTACATTTATTCAGTGTGTCAATACACATTTAAAAATTCAGTCTGAACATAAAGTCCTAGATATTGGGCTGTGGCTGAGGAATGTTCCACACAGGTTAGGGCAAGCGGACAGGTTCATGTTTATGTATAAGTGGATTAGGATACTTTTGCACCCTCTGATCTTGGGGTTGTCAAGCATTATGCTGGCTCTCAACATAAATTAGAGCCCCCTAAAAACTGCTCCAATTTATGCTGGCTGACAACAAGCCCAACGGAGTATTTTAGTAGCTGTGGATCAGCCAGATGCATAAGTAACTCTTGTTTCCCCCCAGCCAAGCCCCATACGTTAACAGCTGATGTAGTTGCTTCCTGCAACATTCAAGAACTCATTTACAAGGAGGAATCATTTAGCAGCCAGCTAGTGGCTGGGGTGGAGGGGGGACCAGTAAAAATTTGCTCCAATATATAAGAGAATTGTACCCAATATATTAAATTAAAATGATGGGACAAACTTTATCCACATTGGTCCCCATTTGTGGAAGGCATGCATACACTTAGCTTGGGTATTCTCCTCATGGTACCTTTTTGAACGAAGGGTGTGATGCTGTAAAGTGCTGAGCATCTCCCGTGAGATGCTGAATATCCTCAACTCTCCTTGACTTCACTGAGCACCCTGCAGAGTAGAGAGAGGATTTCCAAAGAAGCATAATGGCAGCAGGCATTCAACCTGCACTGAATTGCAATGAGAGTTGGGGGCCTAACTGCTTTTGGCTCCTTTGAAAAGCACAGCCTAGGACTATCTGAGTTCATTAGCGAGGTGAAACCAGCTGTGTTATCAACCTGTGATATTTTTATTGTTACTTCAATTAAATTTAATCGCATGCCGCTTTGGGGAGGTTTTGATTCCTTTGAGATCATTGTGGTTTCAAAAGATCCCTGTGTATTTCTTTGGATGGCTGCATTTGATATTAGTTTTGGCAGCAGATTTTGCTTTAAAGAGTTCTAGTAACTCAGAAAAGATCTGCAATTTTCTGATACTGTTCATCAGCCTCGGTTATATTACAGCACCGGCAACCATGATTTGCTTTTTATTTGTAAGGCAGCTGTTAGTCACAACCTGAATTTCATTATCAAGTTTTATTTCCCCATCTGCCAACAGTGTAGCTCATTCATATGTCTGGATTGCTTTGAGGAGTACATTTCATTGAGGCATTTGTTGTCTTCCATGGAAGGGTGAATGACAACCCACACTAATATCTTCATTTAACATCTGAAGGAGTTTTTAGGTCAAAATGCTCTTGTCTGAAAAGCCCAATGAGTCCAATGTATCTCTGACACTTCTCCAGTCTGACTTATCTACTACTTTAATTAATTTATCAGCTTTGTCTGAGCCTGAGCCTCTTTGCATTGGAGTCAACTCAGCTGTCTTTCACCTTTACCCTGCCTTTTTCTAAAAAATATGCTCTAATTCAACCATAAATTATGGTGGGTGCACCTAAAATGCTCATCAGCTCTAGTAGCATAGTATAGGAAATATCTCTTAAACCTTTACTATTTCCAAAACCAGAAGGAACTTTCAACATGCACTCAATGTACTGGGGCTCAATCATGTTCCCTCGCAGAGCAGAGAAGAATGAGCCCCTGCACTTCAGACGTTACTGGGTGAAATTCCATGGCCTGTGTCCTGCAGAAGAACTGGTAAATGATCAGAATGCTCCTTTCTGGCCTTAAACTCTATGAATCTCTCCTTCCACTGAAGTGAATGGCAAAATTCTCATTGATTTCAATGGGAGCAGGAGCAGATCTTCTGTTCGGTGCCATGTTTGGTGATTCCATGGGGCTATATGAAGTCACTGTACTAAGCCTCAGTCGCTCCTTCACAAGGAGCTGAAATCCTTTTATGAGGTTTCATCCCCCCCACTGTCACCTTTTCCAGTGATAGCTGAAGCAGCTGTTGCTTCTTCCTCAAGTGCACATAGGTTGCCAGAAAGCCTGAGGGGCCCACCTTCTGATTTCCATACTTGGACGTAAATCTGTATATGCATCATATTTTCTTGAAACAGTAGTCCTGTAGTCCTACCTTCTGCACAAATATGATTTAATGGCTTCCTCAGGAACAATGAGCTCAACATTATATTGTAAACAAAAAAGTACACTTTTCGTCATTACTGTAATCACTTTAGACTACTCAATATGTCCTGTATACAGTTTATAGTATAAAGTTTTATCGTATATTACTGCACCTCCATTTTTGTCATAAAACGTAAGCACTTACTGAAAAAAAAATATATTAACACTCTTAAAACTAGGACACAATGTGATTTCCTTAGCAAAAGAGGAATAGCCCAGAGGTTACAATACTCACCTGAGATGTGGGGGGACTTGAACTGCATGTCTCCCACATCCCAGCTGAGGACCTAAACCTGGGACTAAAAGTTATGAGGAAGGTTCTTCTCCCTGCCCCCAAACATTTTGTGCGAGCTCAAAAGCAGGGCCTGATCTAATAGGCAAGGTGTGAGCATGCTTGCCAAATTGGGCCCCGCAGGCAAGTTAGGCAGAGGAACACCTACCTTTCCCCTGTTCATGTATCACACTGGGTCTTAGGCCTCTGGATACCTAGAGGGGAGCAGCAGTGCACGTGGACAAAGGCAGAAACATAGGCACCGAGGGAACTTTTACTGCACTGAGGTGCCGAGTGAATTTAGACACCTCCAGGATTCAGCAACAGCTGAGTGGCAGTTTTATTGAATCCCAATGGGGCCTAATTCTGTGGTATTTTGGCACTTAAGTCCTTTTGTGAGTCTAGTCCAAAGTGGCTGGCCCAGAATCAAACAGGGATTCTATTATAGCAGGGAATTTTACCTGGGTCACTGAGTCCCAGGTTACTGCTCCGAACACTGGACCATCCTTTCTCTCCTTCAGTCCCTTGAAACTGATTAAGTTATTCACAAAGTAAAGTATTACCCAATAAAAGTTTGTCTGAATGTAGCCCTTTACTTTTGCAATGGCTTTTTCAAAATCTGATAAAGGAACAGTGATAACATGCCTGTAATAAAATTGATGGTTCTGCCCTCCTTATATATTATTACATTCCTAGTTGCAATTAACAAGGATATTTCATTGTTTGTAAATTATGAAATGCAATTAATTGATTTAGATTTTAACTATTCATATTATATGTAATTAGATGTTTGAAATATAGCTAAGGCTAGGTAGCAACTGGTTACTATATTATGAAAAGTTTATGTATATTTTATGTTTGTTTTTTCTACATATATATACAAAATTAATAAAAAGTTAATAAAAAAGGACATTTCATTTAGCAGAAGAGGCTAGAATCTTTTTCCCCTTCTTCTCACTGTATTGGTTTCTACATCTGGTGTTTGTTTGTTTGATTGAGTGATTGATGTAAGGAGGGGGGTTAATTCAAAAAAGCAGCTGGTTTTATCTTCAGTGTCAAATGTTAATAGAAAAATCTGTTCAGTACCATATAGTCAGATTGCAAGAGTTTTAACATGCTGTATGTGATGGCTATGGAGCGCAAAAGTCACCTGATAGTTACGAGTAGCTCTATGGTAAAGTGTGCTTCCTAATATTTATTGCACCATACTGCTAAAGAGTTTGGAAGACAGTCAGATAGAAAGCATGACATCATTGATAATAGGGATTTGTGGTTTGTGGGTGGTAAGAATGATGATTATTTGCTGTTTCAATGAGTCACTAAATGTTGATCAAAACCGGACACTAGTAAAGCTGCTGCCAAGAAAGAATACTGCACTTTTGGCCTATAGCAGTGTGATCTGCTGGCATAAAAATAGGTAAGTGTCAGCTCCTAGCAAATTATCTCTGCAGGATTTTCAAAAAATAATATCCACATAGGGAGAAAGTTATGGTCTATTTGTTTAACCCTTTTTTCACTCCATGATCTCTCAACGTATAGAGCTGATAGCTGTGGGTTCAAGTATCTCTTTAGCTCCTATTGCATTCTAGAACTTCATCCTACTACTAACAGACCATGTGCTTCTTTTGTAAAAAATGGCCAGATTCATCCCTTCCATAGCTCCATAGATCTATATAAGTCCTTGCTACTGGGAAAGCATTTGCATTTAAGTCTTTTCACGTGCTCAAGTCCTTCTGCTTGGGTCCTCATTATTTGTGTTCATCCTCACGCTTTGGTCCATGATATGCTTTGCTCCATCCACCAGAGTCGGACGTCTAGCTGTAAAGGGCTTCCTCCAGAGTATGAAGTGTAAAGTGATTGCTAGACTGCAGGCCCCCAGCTAAGTACACACAGTGTACTCAGCGAGAATAAGACTGCAGTCTCTGTCACCAGAAGAAACTTGGCCAGCTTTTCCCTGTCCCCAGAAGGTGAGACAGTTGCATAGTATACAGGGGGATAAGTCAGAAGGTGTCTGTTTTTCCTAGCAAAACTAAGATGTTCGTTGGAGTCCTCTCTGCCTCTATCCCTTATGGCCTTTTGTGTTCTCTTTCATCCCCACGGTGGCACATTGCACCCCACAAATGCCGCAGCATCAGGGCCATGTGGAACTAACAGCTTGCGGGGGCGGGGGGGAGAGGGGGAGCCTGGAGCTCCCTGTGTCTAGTGCAGACACTTTACTGGCTGTGGTACAAACCCTTTACAACATTAACTAAAGTATATTCACAACAGTCTTGTGAGGTAGGTGGATAAGTTATTATCCCCATCTAGTAAGTGGGGAACCTGAGACCAAGAGGTTAAATGTCTTACCAAAGCCACCAGAAGTTGCTGACAGAACAAAGCTATGACCTCAGTCTCCCAGCTTCCATCCAGTCCCTATCCACTAGGCCATGCTCCCTCTATTCCTCCTGCTTGAATATCAGAGTGCAGCGTGTCTCCTAGGTGATGTCCTTCACAATAGGACAGGTTTTTCACTGCCTATAGAATAACTTTCCATCAGACTGCAGTAAAAGGTGGCAGCTATTTTCCTAATATAAAGAAGAAACCTGCCTTTATCTCACAGCAGGATGTAAGCATGAATCTAGTCATAATGTGTGATGCATGTGCAAATCAAAATGTTCAAGTTTAGTATCTCCCATGGAAAAGCTAACATTGCTAACACTTTTAATGGATGGCTTGCCACTCATGAGCAAATAGCGATAATTAAATCAAAGTGCATGATCCCCAAATTTTGCAATCTTTTCCCCTAAACTCACAAGAGCCATATGGTTTTAGGAATCTCTCAGGCAAAGACATAATTATCTTTACATTGTTTACTGTGTAAGTGTAATGTAGAATACTATCTCTGCTTTTATTTCAGCAGATGGCTTCACACCAATAGTTGGGTCTGTGTGTTGAGGGCTCTTTGGTTGAGATTTCATAGCTGGGGATCTCCAAATACAGTAGAATAAACCCAGCCCTTCTGCACGAACTTTTAAAATATAATCCAAAAATCAGAGTTCCAAATGAATGATACCAATCAAACATGTCAGCATTTGAATCAAACAATAAAAGTACATCATGAAAGATACATCTTGCTACCAGAAGGATTCATTTCACATGGCTAAGTGGAAACAAACTGAAAATGTCAGTCAACAAGATGGAGGAAGATGTTTTTATCTAACAAGAGTGCTGAACTCTGCAGCTGCAGGACAAGTTTTGGGTTTCAGTAAGGACTGGGGTATCCATGTACCTTCAGATGGTATTCTGGGGTAGAAACAGCAAGCCGTGATCAGTCACATAGGATGTTTATGAAGAAGTCAGTAAATATCACTTAATGATCATTGTGCAATGTTACTCAACAATATAATATTACACAAGAACTTAGGTATTTTCCTATTGAATCAGACCTGTGGTCCACCTAGTCCAGAGTTCTGTCTTCAGCTGGTTTGGATGAATTCACATTTTCCAAGGGGCAAGGATTTGGTATATTTACTATACGAAACAGAACAAAAATCAGGGTATGAATTCTGTAATTTGGTCATGGAAATATTTGTTATTTAGTGTGCCATCCCATCTTAAAGAAAATTCAAGTGGGATAAAACCATAGAGAGTCTTCATTAGAAACTTTATATAATATATGTTTAGTGGTCCCTGGAACCAAATTGCTATGCATCAATTCTTGTATTCTTGGTTTCACGTAATTAGTATTAAAACAAAAACTTGGAACCAAGAAAAGAGGTCTATGGCATAGCCTAAACTGGATAAAAATGCAACATTCCTGCAGCAGCATCAAATTAAAATAAATCTTCAAGGAAATGCACACAAGACCCACTATTAATATCACACGGTGAATATTTTAGGAAACTTCTTGTAAAAAAATTGCAAAAGAAGAAACATCCACTTAACATTTCTTTCCTACAGTAGGAATCTAGGCTCCTTGTGTTGATTTGATTCACTTTTTTGCTTATTATTGCACACTGGCCATTTTAAACAATGTCATTGAAGGAATATTTTCCTGCTATGCTTTATGTAAATTGACTTCCAGATAATTCATCACAATGATAACAATTTTTAAAAATCAGTTGCAAAGTCAATTGAACAAATGCAATCAGTTTTCCATAATTAAGTTAATTACCTATTGCTTTTTTTCTGTTTCCATTTCTGAATCACTCTCAATTATCTGGATAGTATAATGGAGTGAAACTTGGCAATTTTTAAAAATAGAGATCTGTGTGTTCTACTCCTGGCTTACCGATATTCTATTATTTAGGCCCGAATCCTGCAAATGACTAAGCACACACCTCCACCTGCATCGAACCCCATTGCTTTCAAAAGCACAAAGGTGTGCCGGCAAGCAGTCAGTTGCATGATTCATCCTGCAGTCAGGTTAATTGCGCAGACTCCTGTGTCATTGGCTACAGTAGATCTCTGGACAGGGGTAAGAGTCTGCACTAAAGGCCCAGTCCTGTGAGGTACTGAATATTGTCAACAAGCACTGAACTCTGTGGAAGCCTAGGGTGCTCAGCACCTCACAGGATTGGACCCTAACATATCTGATAGCAGGATCGTGGCCTGAGATTCTGATTGCATCTCTGCCATTGTCTCTTCCCATTCACCTGTAGGTGCTCTAACCCATAAGTGGTCTTGGGCTTTTGAAAGACTGGGATTTGGAGCTCCGCCATGCTTTAGTTTAGGCTCAGCCTAGTGGGCGAGTGCAGCTAGGGTGTGGAGCAACCCAAGAGGCACTGCAGGTTAGAATACTGAAAGAGAAGTGGTCAGTGCACCAGGGCCCAGCATAGTGGTTCATCCCTCCAGATTAATGGGGCTCGAGGCCACATAGCACCTTACAAGACATGCTCAGCAGCCTCCAGGACAGAGCTTTAAATTAGTAAGTGGGGGAGGAGTGACTAGAGCACCAGGCCCTAGATTTGGATTTCTGGGGAGCCGGAGTTGTACAGTATTCAGGGTGAAAAGCACCTTCTCTATGGAACTTGCTCCACCTCAGCCATCCAGGTAGAGTGTAACACCCATATTTTTCATGAGGGGCTGATTACCAGGGTGGCATGTAGTTTAATAATACAGGGGTAATAATAATAATACTCCCATGGGTCAACAAGTTGTGCATGGTCTTTTCTTATTGTTGTTTGGCGACCAGAAACTATGAAGCAGGCGCTCGGCTAGTGTAAACGGAAGCAGTTCCACTGAGCCAGTGAAGCTACATCTACAATAAACCAGCTTGGGGATCTGGCTTTATACAAGAGGCTCCCATAAATAAGAAATATATATTCTTAATTTATGGGAGCCTTATATACTTATATACTAAATAAATAAGCATGCCAGTGATTGGTAATCACTGCCTCTAGTAGGAAATACAAGCAATGGAAAAGGCACCCGCCCTGCTCTTTTAGTCATTCCTCAGATTGAATGTCTTTCCACAGCATGTTTTTATTACTTATTATTGTTGATCTTTATAAAATTTAAAAACCTCTTTTTCCTTTTAAAATGTAATATTGGCCACCAGTGCAAAGGCTGATAAAAGAAGCTATCCCTCTCCAATGATCCTAGAGGTTTCTCTGATGGACTTTTTAAAAACTTTCCAATGCAAAAGAGAAATGAAATCAGCAGGTAGGAAGAAAGATGCAAAGTGAAATTCAAGATGCTAGCTAAGATGGAAAGCTGCATTTCTCCGGAGGTCTTATGCTTCCCTCCTTCCGGAAGACAGGAAAGAGCAGACTGTTCATGACAGAAGAGAGAAAACTTCTGGGGGTCTTTAGGGGAAACTCAATCAAAGAAATTATTTTCCCACAGACCAGGGCCGAGCAAACCTTAATGGCTTTTTTCCTGATTGAAGAATAAATCATCTATTAATTTACGACCTGGCATGAATATGACAACCCCACAAACGTTTTCCAATTCTGTCTCTATTTGTGCATTTACTTTTCGTTTTGGTTCTCCCCCGCTAATTCCGTTAATGAGAAGGATATTCCTCAAAGATCTTCGCAGGTTATAGCTAAAAGGTGCCTAATTAAGAAAAAAAAACAAAGGCTCTTGCCATGTGTTTCCACACACACACACCCCCGCCCTCCAAGTATGAAAGATAAAAATTAAGTGTAAGCACATGGTGAATTGAGAGACAAGTCAGGTTTTTTAGGCGCGGCCATGGGACCATGTGCAGGTTATTACAGATGGATGGAAGACTGTAAAAAGTGAGCAGAAAGGAAAGGCATTTGAAAGGCAGCACGGGGAAGCTGTTGTGTGAATTCTGACACACAATTGCTGATGGGACATGCTATTAACTGGACCTCTGTTGAACTGATGAATGACTCGGGATCACTTTGTTTATTTAAATGGAAGCCAACATTTTTACAGCAGTAAAGAGCAAGCTAAATAATTCGCCACGCAGGCTATAAATGCAAGTATGAGCTCCCAGTCTTCCGAAATATATGGGCTGTATTTAAGAGGCGGAACCCCACTGCGTCTTGATTTGTATATATACATTGTTTAGGCAGACGGTATAAGTTGTAAAATAAGATGACAATATTAGCATCTTCCTTTGGCTTTCCTTTGCAGAGAAAGCAAACCACAGAGGGAACACCACTCACGCATTTCCTTTATGCTCATAAGTTAATCAAGAAACATCAGGGGATAAGACAGGTTTATAGCTTTCCAGTAAAAAGTGGTGCAACTTGCAGACACCAAGTGATTTTACAGTTCCTTTTCAAGAGTGTGGCAAAAAGTTTGAGCCCTGCTTGGAAGGCTGGCAATATTTTTGCCGGAGAAAATAGTATGTTTATGCCTTGCTACCCTGATCACCTAAGAAAGACCAAGAGAATGCTTAAGTATGTGCGAGGCGAAATAAACTCCTTCTCAAAAACCCAATCCAAAATCGGTGTTCGACCCCAGACGATTCTTTGGTATCAGTGAGTATTATTACTCTATTTGTCAGTCAAAGAGATTCAGTCCCCGCTTAATTCTGCCTAAAGGGAATAAACAAAGGTTGTTGGGGTTTTTTTGTTTTTGTTTTTGTTTTCCAGTATGGAAGGACAGATTTAGAGCCTTTGCTAAGTTGTGTAAGTCCCCTCCCCATGGCGTTCCCTAGGTCTTAATACTGCAACAGACACGGCAATCCAGCTGATTTTAAAAGGGAGGGGGAAATACAATGGGAATTTCATCTCTTTTTTCCCCCCTTCAACATTTCGTCAAAGTTATGAAATTTGAAAAAAAAAAATCGCGAGAAGTCCGAAAAGTGCGGGGGCTTCTCCTTCAAATGTTGTCAAAAATGTTTCCCCGTTTTGTAGCAACATGGGATGTGCCATCAACGTTCAAAATAGCTTGCCCTGCTCCAGTTCCCAGTCTTTCCAGTCATTCGAAGCGTGGTGAGTTTATGTGAGCCTGCGGCTCTGTTTAGAGACCTGGACACAAACCTGTCTTGGTTACGTGTGTATATGTCCTGGCTGAACCATGGATGGAGCAAACAAAAGTCTCGGGTTCAGAGGTCTCTGAGCAATCATTGTACCGTTTCTACTGGCCCAAGAATCTTCTGGGGAAACTAAAAGGATCCCCACCCCTTACACACTGATCTATAATGCCCGCCCCCGGAGAGAGGTAGATTTCGTACGGAAGAGTTTCATTCCCTCATGCAATTCAGAAGGGACTGAATTAAATCTGCTTTGTCAAAAAGATATTTGAGCGGATCTGTTATTTCCGCGTGTACTTCACATTTCCTTCTTGTCCACAGCACATTTCAGCTTCATGTCGACCCAAACAAAACGGGTTTGTTTTTCTTTAAACTGACAGTTAAAGATCTTTTTAAGATTTGAAAACATAATAAATAACAGGTTTCAGAGTAGCAGCCGTGTTAGTCTGTATTAGCAAAAAAAAAAAAAAAGAGTAATTGTGGCACCTGAGAGACTAACCAATTTATTTGAGCATAAGCTTTCGTGAGCTACAGCTCACTTCTTCGGATGCATCAGGAAAGCTTATGCTCAAATAAAGTGGTTAGTCTCTCAGGTGCCACAAGTACTCCTTTTCTTTATAATAAATAATGTACGGTATAATTCTGCATTTCAGCAGATCTTGGTACCGATTTTCCAGCAAGGCCTATCAAAAATCTGGGGCGGAGGGAGAGGAGGGGGTGAGAATGTAAAATAACTTTCCAACTTTTTTCCCTTCAGACCTGTGCGAAATAACTTTCCAGTCGTCGCCTCTTCAGAGCTGCTTTATTGCACCCCGCACCCGGGCCTTGAAACGATTCTGCAGCGTTGAAAGTGGCCTGATCCTAAGGAAGGGGGAGAGAAAAGTGGCTGTCTGCATTTTTTTATTCATTTTAATTTTTTGGGTGCCTTTCAGCCCAAAGCCCCTTGCGAAACAATCCGGAGACTAGCGCGGCCTCTCTTGCAAACACGGTGTTTATGTTTTGCTTTTAAACCTGCCTGTCACTCCCTAGAAACCCTTGACTGCCAAACAAGTGCGCGGTTTATACGCAGTAAAACATCACGATCGCCTTAATGGTTGCGGAGGGCGGGGGGGAGGGGGACAGCTCTTCGCAGGGATCCTCATAAAAGCCCTTTAGTTCGTTTCAAACATTTTCTTGCAATCAATAAAAGTTGCCCGTTATCAAGCAGCACATTTAGCAGGGCAGTTTATTGCCTGCCGGGTGGATTAAGGGAGAGACAGGAGTGCACCATACATGGAAGGGACTCCTGATTCCCTAGATCTTAAGCTCGGATTCATAAAATATACCCATCCCTTACAGTGCCGATATCTGGAGCCAGCAAATATATACAGACTATAAATTTTCACTGGCCCTGCTCTGCGGTACTCAGAGCGGTCCCAGCTCCGCCAGCCCGCATTCTTCGCAGAGAGCCGGGGCTGGGAGGGGGCGGGTTACAGGCGAGGGAGCCGGGCAGCCCAAAGATGTTCCCCTTGTCATTTATCAAGTCCGTTATGACTCTGAGATGCAGCAAATGGGTTGTGTAAAGAGGCAACGCTTGACAAGGTGGCATCGTTATCCTGTCCAAATGATGCATAATATTAGTATTAGGGCTTAGATCATCGCATGCTTTTAAAATCATCACCGCTAACTAGAGGCAGAGGGAGAGAGAGAGAGAGCTGGGGGTTGCCGGGGGCAAAAGTTTCCGTGTTGGTAACGATTAGAGATGGCAGGATTGATGGGAACGGACGTGCACACAAGTATATATGTCTACTGCACAGAGAGAGATGAGGGGGCAATCCTGATTGGAACGGGGATGTCTCCGGAGTAAAGGATTTGGGGTTGACCCCCTAACGTGGTGCTTTGCAGGGGATCCGCTCCCTACACACCTAAAGCATATGTCACACAGAGGGACCGAGACGCGAAAGGCCTGCCTCAGCCAGAGCTTTGTGAGATCTTTGCCGGGGCGTGGAATTCAGGACTGGGCCCTTTGCGTTTTGTGTCCTTACCAGCTCTGCCCCCAAAGCCAGCTCCTCCGCTGGCGTCTGGGTCACGGCCCTGCCGAAGCCACCAGCGCTGTGGCAATGGGCGGCGGGGGCAGATCTGCCCAAGGAGTGTGAACAGTTCCCACGTTGGGTTAAACGCTCGAGGCCCCGGAGAATTAAGAATTATGTCCAAAACGGGGCTCGGCGGAGATAGACAGCAAGGGGTGCAGCGAGAGAAATGCGAAAGGCACAGGGGCTGTGAAGTGGTCTGGAGTAAATACGGGGCAGGAGGGGGGGCAAAGAAGAACAATTTGACGCTGGAAAAATCCTGTATACAACTGGAGTGTTTTTATGCCAGATTCTGAAAACACATCGCATCCTAGTAGATCCCATGACAACATGCACATCTCACATGAGAGCCAGTACGGTATAATATGTGTGGCCTTTTCTTTTCCGCCCAGGACCGATGGGATCCAAGTGTATTTTGCAGGTCTAAACTCTGTCCTTGAATTTACTATTCCAGGCCAGGTTGCAACTGCTGAAATGGCTCCACATCGGTGAAGTCCCTTTTGAGTTCCCACAGCTGACGCTCTGTTTTAACAGAAGTGAATTGAGCAGGGCCTCCAGCGACGCCTCCTCCTTCGTATGGGCTTCTGGGGAGGTGGCTCTTCTGCTTGTTTTTTTTCCAAAGCCAAACTCCCACCCTCTGAAGAGTTAAAGGGGGAAGAACAAAAGAAAAGAAAATGCAACTTTCCTCTTCGGTTTCTTTGATCAATACGGGCTTTAGCCCATTTCCCAGAGCAAGACGGAACACAACAAAGGCCCATCTGGAGGGTTTATGTTCTAAATTATTATTACAGGGAAAACTCATTTCTGATATTCTTGAAGTCTGATAACTTGGGTGGGGGATCAAGTATGGTATTAATGCTGAAGGAAAACAAAGCAACGCATCCACGGATTTATCCTCACCATTAATACACGGGCTTAGGGGTTTTTATTGTCCCTTGTACATAGCTGTGATTGTGTATAGGTGCGGAGGGAGAGCACTTGCTTCTCTCGAAACAGCATCTCAGATTGCCAAAGTTTTCACGGCAGCCAATAAGCAAAAGAAGATCTGGTACAAAGGACAATCAATAATGCCATCAAAAGGAGAAACCCTCTGCTCCGAGTGATGTGGCCACTTTCTTTGACCTCTGAATAGTTGCCTTACAGGGCTGGTGACACATTACCCAGGACATGGTACTGCCGTGATTTGTAGAGGTTTTTTTGGTCCACTACACACACAGCAGGAAGTTCTCCATCACCTCCTGAGTTAGAGACCCCGGCGTGTAAATACCGGAGCAGCAGAAAGCTGAGTGGCTAGGGACGGCGCTAGGAGTTTTTCCCCAAGCGAAACGAGACCAGTGCGCGCTGGAACTGGTGCCATCTGTAAGGCAGGAAATCCCCCTTTCGGTTTCCGATACAAACCGGTCTATACAATTGTGACCAGAGGGTTCATGTAAACGGGGTCCGATGAATGGCCTGGAAAGAAATATGCATTGGCGGGATGTGGTGCCTTGAAGCCCCGTTTTGAGAGGCAAACAAGGAGCTCAGGCTTGAACACGGCAACACTGGCATGTGATTTCAGGAACTCGGTTTCATTAACCCTAAGCCCCACCCCGCAAAACTCGGTTACAGCGCCGGAGTGCGACGCCGAAGTTTGTACGGGGGTTAAGCCCGAGCACGGTTCTCGCTCCCAGCACCACACCCCGTTTAGGGGAAGGAAGGAGAACCAGCCTGCAAGGGCTAAGCGCGGCCGGGCTCAGGCGTGACTTGGGTCATTTCTAAGAGCGGAGTGGGAAGGAAAACAAAAGAACAGAAATCAAAGAAGAGAAGGAGGGGGAGTGCCACTGAAAGGACACCCTGGACTGATGTAGCTTCAGCGGTGACGCTGTCATAGAATCATAGAATATCAGGGTTGGAAGGGACCCCAGAAGGTCATCTAGTCCAACCCCCTGCTGGAAGCAGGACCAATTCCCAGTTGTCATGGGCTTTCCCCAAGACACTATTCCGGCTTTTTCTGGACATGGGAAAAGACTGATCCAACCAAGGAAGGGAGGGAGCAAAGGGCACCAGCAAGTCATTCAGCGTAGCTCTCCCAGAGAGAGCGTGAAACAGCCCTACCCGCAAACCCCATCCACGCCCACACCATCCCCCTGGCTGCTGCGTCCTCGACCGCAAGGCCTTTCTTGGCAGCCATTGCGGCCCGCAGTACCTGTGCCGACGGGCCTCAGCCACGCGTTCCTCCAGCTTCCCAAACCCCCAGCTCCATTCCTGGGCAGCGGTGGGTCTAATCGCTTTCCAGCGTTTATAAAAATAGCGCATTGTCTCTTGCCCCAAAGGCCGCGGGAACTAAGCGCTCTGCGCAACTTTACACCCAAGGCTGCTGTGGTGGCAGGTGAAAAAGCAACGGAACCCTCTGTGCCTTGGTGTGATGTGACTGGCGGCGGGCACCCGCTCTCCGTGTTTAAATTTAGGGGAAATACATCATGTCGATACAAATATTATGATGTGTTTCCAATGGAAAACTGGCAGATCCGGTTTCAGAGGCGAGGGAATTTTCTATGATCTGCAATGGAAACTGACTCTGTCGTAACTCAGAAAAATGGCATTCCTTAGATAGATAATGTTCCTGCAATCGAGAATGGAGCACTGCGGAAACTTCCCTCGCTAGTAAGGTTCTTGCAAAATTACCCAGCTGAAAACGATTTAAATCGACCAGCAGTAGCTCTTTATCCTTTACAACAACCAGGCCATACAATTCCCATTTCCCTCCACATATTTCATGGCGATTTCAAAATGCTCAGGCGACTTGGGGGTTGTTATATTGAGATTTTTCCAACCCCGGCTTCATGGCCCCCGGGGGACAGTCCTGGAACCAGATCGAGCTCTGAAACCTTTCCCTCCCCATGGGCCACCACGTTGTTGTTGTTGTTGTTGTTGTTTAAGGCGAATTCCCCCAGGAAGTCAAGCGGCGCGACTTAGCCAGCGATGCGGAGGCCCACCCAGTGCACGCACGAACACCGCTTCTCAGCATTTAAACCCCGCTCTTTAAAGAGATCCCTGTCACCTGCTACATCCGTTGATTTGCCTGGACGGGGGCTTTGCCCTAGCGGGAGGCTTTACAATCCATTTTGTTTGTTTCAATAAAAAGTGAGTTGGCAATGTAGGGAGAGCAGGGGGAGGGATAGCTCAGTGGTTTGAGCATTGGCCTGCTAAACCCGGGGTTGTGAGTTCAATCCTTGAGGGGGCCATTTAGGGATCTGGGGCAAAAATTGGGGATTGGTCCTGCTTTGAGCAGGGGGTTGGACTAGATGACCTCCTGCGGTCCCTTCCAACCCTCTATGATTCTATGACCGAAAGCCTGGGCCAGCTAGGGGGAAATGGGCAAGGATGGGAAAGCGGCAATCACAGGCATAGGAAGCCAGGTGTGTTTGTGCCGGAGCATCGCTCAGTGCTTCGGGGTGCAATTCCCATCAACGAATGGCACCAGCGGGAAAAGTCTCCCTCCACAGTTCCTGCAGTATAATTTGGCAACTTTCCTAAAACACCAATTAGCCCAGGCTAAACCTATTAAGGCAGCGGCGGGTCTCTGGTTTCAGCCAGGTGGTGTAGATCAGAGCGCTTGGAGCTGCAACAGGAATCCTTTCCCTCCAGCCAGGACCTCACAGCAAACTTTTACATCCATAATACGCTTAATGGAGCTCATTAGGCTGGGAGTCCCAGGCTTTAGGGGCAAGGAAACTTCCTATCCTCTGTGTGTGTGTGTCCCACTGCACCGCAGTGCTCGGGATTGTTTAGAGAGAAGGGCACTTTCCATGTTTGTTGATAGCCAGGCGGGGGAGAGGGGGTGGACCCATCACTCAAACGGGGGAGAGGTCCTGTCAATCCAGGATGGCTTCCAGTGACGCTTTGTTTGGAAGACCTTAGGCATGATTGTCCCGGGAGTTGCTCGAGGCGAGTTTGAGCGCATGTGCTCTCGGGTATCCCCCTTCTCTCGCAACCCCAAAGGGCAGGGGGAGCTGCTATTTAGCGATATCAGCTGGGAAGTTCTCTAACTCTCCACGGTACTTGGGCTATCTAATTGGTTTTCACTTTAATTACACCAGCAGATTCATTTACCGGCCAGTGATTCCTTAAGACAAATTTCAGAGTAACAGCCGTGTTAGTCTGTATCTGTAAAAAGAAAAGGAGTACTTGTGGCACCTTAGAGACTAACCAATTTATTTGAGCATAAGCTTTCGTGAGCTACAGCTCACTTCATCGGATGCATCTACTCCTTTTCTTTTTAAGACAAATGAGATCATAACACACCCCCTAGGCTATTTAAAGCAATTACTGAGTGACGCATGGACTGATAATCACTCTCCTTTAACCAAATAGTGTGTTTGTGATTGTATTGATCTAAATGGCCATTGCCTGGTGAATTTACCTTCGCCTAACCACCAGGCATTCGTCTCTTCCAAAGGTTGCTACAGACTGTCTTCCCAACCTGGTGTTCAACAAGAATGTGTTTCAAATGGTCTCTGGGTGCTTTTATTCCTATGAATCTGCTCCTTTCTTCCCCCCAAAGCTTTGGATGCCTTATTTTTAAAGGTAAATATTTAGCAGGTTTCACAGTCCAGGGATCTGCTGTTGCAATCTTATAAAAAAGCATCAAAATGTGATCCCCGAGGACGGAAGATGGAAGAAAATATTTCATTCTAACAACAAAAAACAGAAAAAAAAAGTCAAAGTAAGGCTAGACTTGCCGAGGTGAACAAGGACATTTTGCTATTGGAGGTGAAGTATGAAAAGAGACTTCAGACTTCTTTTCTAGGAGTCTGTCCAGGTTCACAGTCGAGAATACACATAGCAAACGTTGTGCCTGAATTATGGCTGAGGGTTTGCTTTATTTGAGTTCAGTGATGTTTATTTAAGAAAGTGAATAAAGGTTTTGTGTAAACAGCCATTATTTCTGATGAGCGCGCCACAGCAATAAGGGGCGGGGGTGGTTTTTGTTTTCGGATTATTTTTTAAGCAAAGTTTGTGGCAAAAGTTGACATTTCGGAGATTGCAATTTGTCTTGTGGACGCCAGCCAGTCCCGAAGCATAAACTATAAGGAAGATTGTGTGGGCGGGCGTGTGAAATAGGGATTCCGAACCAAGTCAAGTTTGAAAACAATTCTGTAAACTTAAGCCTCATCTCAAAATACGTATTTGCTCAGACACGTTGGCTTATTCCACCGAACGAACTAGGGATGTGAACTCCACGTTTATTCAGGTTTCTATGCACTTTCTCATTTTTCCTAATTTTTAACATGGACAGCTTTTTGATAAACGCAGAGGGAAGAAATAGAATTTGGTCAAGCTTGTGCGTGTGTTATTTATGCTAATATACGTAGATTTTGTTGCAATGTCTCTTGCAGTAACGTCTGTTTCATAACACGAATATCTTCTAATCTCCACGATTTCAATATATTTCTGGTATAAAATGCGCCTGTTTGGAAAATGTGTATTACGTCAGAGGCTGGTTTGTATTTCAGCGTTTTTTTTTTGGCTATTGGGAGATTACTTGTGCGTAATTGTCCAGGAGGACTAGAATCCTATGGAAAACCTCCATGTAATGTGGTTAAATATCAGACTGTCAAAAACATATCCCTATTAGTAAACTACTCGTGAAAAGTAGCCCTACTAGGTGCCTGGGTAGAGAGAGAGAGACACCCAAATTGGGTTTTGTTGTTGTTTATTCTTAAAGTTGCCATGATCAAATGAACTAGTACGAAAAGGCCCCACCGTTTATTATTAATTTCATTCCCCTCAACCCCCCTCCCCATGAAAACTGAAGAGGAGGAAAGGAAATATCTTTTTTTTTCTCTCTCTCTCTCTCTCTTCGGTGTAATTGATAAAGTCCCCGTGGCTGTTTCTCATGAAATGCTCCATCTAACTGTGACAGAGCGTCTTACACACCCAAGTCTATACAATCAATGGAAAATTACAAGATACTGTACGATCTATTCCTAATGGTAAAGAGAGAAAAGGAGCCTCGATGAAGTGCTGATGGCGTTTAAACGCGCAGTTGTGCCATTGAGAAGAACCAGAGGCGTAGTTTTGAAGAGGACAGCCATTTCTAAAGGGAAATATACATTACCTTTTCTCTCTCTAAACTGGGGGCTAGCAGGTCGACTATTTGCTTCAAAAAAATTCAAATAGACTATACAAAAGATCTGCTTGAATAAAATCTTGTCGTGCTGGTACAATGTATTCAACGTGCTTGGAACTGACAGCAAAAAGATTACAAAACCACATTCACTAACTCCTTCAGGGGGAAAAACTAGATCACGTAGCAGAAACTATTTGAGGGACTATGGTCTCTGGTGTTAAAGATATTCGAGGAATTGGCAACTGGGAGAGCTTGATTTTTCATTTTCAATTAAAAATAAATCAATCAAAATTCTTTACTGTCAGACGAATCATCCTTAAAATATTTTATATAAGCATGTACTTCTTATTAGGTTAAATAGTATATACTGGCAGTCTGGGTAGAATCACAACAGTATCCTGACTAATAGAACAATATTTTATGTTTATCTACTAGACTGGAGAAGAGAGAAAAACAGTTAAATATCTTTCCATAAAGCTCTCTACCTTTTTACATTTTAAGGAAACCGGGTTTCCCCACCACCACCACCCGTCAGGTAGCATTTAATGAAGAATCCATTATGGGGGGATTTTTTTTTTCTGATGAGGAAATCCACTCCGCGATTTTAAAGCAAAACAAAGCACTGAATAAATAAACGAAATGCACAAACTAAGCCTAGCGAGGGGAGCTAAGACTGCAACCTGACTTCTTCCCCTTGCTAAATATTTCCCCAGCAGTAGGCATACAGCTGGCCTCTGAAACTTTATCCCCAAGGTGTACAGGAAGTGTACCAATGTTAAACATTTGGGGGAATTAATTTCCAATGTTTTCATGGCACCTTTGGTATGGGTGCATCAGGAATTCTACACAGAAGTGTTCCTTCTCGATCTGATCACCTTTCTCAATCAGCCTGTTTGTTCCTCTTTTAAGATAACTATTTTTAAAAACGTTCTGGCCACACGGTAAGCTACGGCTCTGTGAAAATTCTCTTTTTCTCTCTCAACCTATCCATCTACGAAGCGAGCTCCTGCTCGCTACCACGTATAGAGGGATTCTGACTTCTGTATTCTGTTGTTTCAAAAGTCACCCACGCCACCTTTAAGGTGTAATATGTAAAGTCACATTTATAAAAGAATCGGATTTTAAACTTTCAAGCAAGAGGAGAGGATAATATTTATATACGCACTTTCAAAAATCACGTAGCCTTTCATTTCTTCTCTCTAATTTATTTGGTAACGATCGTCCAAATATTTGATAAAATTCACCTTGATGTTTTAACAACCTTGTTCAAGCTTGATTGTTTTTTATAGAATAAACAAAAACAAAGCGGTGGTTATCTGTGAGCGGCTTGCTGTAGGTTTGCTGAGAATAAAAACAGAGATTGTCTTAACATTTTGCTGGCTAGCTGTTTATCATTTATAGTTATAAACTCGTTACTTTCAAATTAACTCCGATCTAACATATGCTGCAGGCGCTATATAAATAGCTCGCATGCTATTTCCCGATATTTGAAGCATAGTTTTGCTGACAAATAAATATATTTATGTAGGTGGGTTTCAGACAGACGCGCAGAACATCGTAGGAGGGATTTTTCTCCTAAATATGCTGTATGTAGTAAAAAGTCAGGGCGGGAAGACCTCACAAAACATTTATTCGCTACAGATTTTCTTTAGGCCTGGCAAATATGAAATTGCAAGCTGTACAAAAAATGGTTTGACCCAAAAAGAAAAACATGACCTGAGCTTACTTGGACTTGCATGGGAATAAAATAGTTCGTTAGGTTCCGTATATAGCAAAGGTACAGAAGTATCCATGCTGCTTTAAAAGCTTTTTTCCACCTACCTACCTAATTATTTTAGCAAGGGTAGAACAGATGGGGCCTGGTTACTGCAGGAACGGGCAAGACTCCCATTGACTTCAGTGGGGAGTATGCTCGGCCCGAGCATTTCCCAGCTATAGTTAGTTCCTTGCTGTAGGGTGATCTTGCAAACCGGCTGTACGCATTCGATTTCTCCTGGGCCCTGACTAAAAATCCTTTGAAGAGAATGGCGAAACGTCCGGAGGAATAAAGGAAACAGGTTGGAAGATCTGAGATTTGGGACTGTTTCGGAGATGGAGATTCTCGTTCCCTCCTTCCCGCTGAGGAATAAGTTCCTCGTTTGCTAGAATTCGTTTTCCACCCTTGACACTCTGTGAACGCCACCTGGCCTGTGACAGTCGCTGTGCCTAGAAGGGATGAGAACGCTGCTATCACTTTATTATCTGGATGGGTTTATTTCTTGCTATTTTTGTGTGAAATTATTGAAAGCCCTTCCCGATCTGTTCTATTTCTTCAGTTCGTTTTTCTCTGCTGTTTTTTTCTCGCTGTTTGCTTAAGATTTTCGCCTGGAGAAGGGACAAAGTGTTTGACCCCCCTGAGCTCCGTCTGAGAGCCATCTCCAGATCACCAGCGGGCACTGATCGCTTTTCAGCTCTCCATCTTAGGCACCTTGCGGTTGGATTCCGCCTCCCGCGCTGGTTGGAAGGCCAACGACTTCAGTCGCCTACTTCCTGGGGGTGAGATCAGAACTAGGCCCCATCCTCCAGTATCTGCTACAGCCGGGCAGTCTGACCATAGAAGTCACGGCTAAGCTTGGACTGTGCATGGGACCCTAGTGCCATCTCAGGGGGAAATGAGTATGGTCCCTCCCTAGTCCTGATTGCTGCTTGACTCGCCATTTGGGTGAGGGGGAGCGGATGTCAGGGTACCTCGCTGAACAGCCAGCCTTAGTGTTCCCTCGCAGTGATGAGGCTTTGGGAAGGGGGAGATTTTTGGGCCCCATTCCCCCTTTCAAAGAGAGAGATGGTGCGGTAGACGAACCGAAAGGGCTAACTGGAGCCAGCTGATCTCAGCCTGGACATGGACAGAGAAGCGCGGTCCATGCACCTCATGTAATAGAAAGGAGAAGCCCATGACAGCCCCCAGCCCGACGCCATTCAGTGCTTTCCACTCAGACTAAGGGAGAGAATGTAGCACGCACCCATTCCAGACATTCCCCCCCCCCCACACACACACACACCCCATCCACATCCAGGCTCGTCCCACTGCACAGGCCAGAGACTCTTGCTGATAAGAAACCCAGAAAGGAAACAGCCTTTTGCCACATTAAGGGGCGCACGATCCAGTTTCCAGTGGAGTGTTGACCGCTGACTTTAATGAGATCAGCGTAAAATACGCCTAATCCCAGCGGTTTTTATGTCACACCCTTCTGGCCCTTCATATCTGTAAAAGAGCTACCCCTTAAACAAAACTCCCATGGACTTCAACCGGGACAGCGAGGGGTTCATCCAGGCTCTGACCAGCGTCAGAGTAGCCTCGGTTGGCTATTCAGACCCATCTGTGAATTGGATACAAAGTATCAATAAAATGCATGCATTTTACAGTTTAGAAACAAAACAAGCCCCAAGCAAGCCACATCCCGTTCCTGGGTGCTTTGTAGCATTAACCTTTCCATATATCCTCACACACACGATTGGAAGGAAATGCAATTTGGTTGCTGGTCTAAGCTCTGATTAAACTATGCATAATATATGCCATGTAATATAGCTTCATCTAGACAGGGCTTGTGGTTCAATCAGACCTTAGATTTAAAAAAAAATATTTTTTTAAAAAAATCTACAATCCTAATTAGTAAAATTCTCATCTACACAGCTGGAAAATTAATCCGAACCTTTTAATCGGATTCAGCTACTTAAATAGTGAAGGTATTTGGTGTCTTTAGTATTATGAAATGATGAGTGGACCCTGGCGTCATTCAAACGCTCCCTCTAGCCAGTTGAACCAACCCAGCCAGCCCTGGTCCTGTAACAAACTAGACAGGGTTACAAACCATAGCAAACATTTTATTTACAGTATTTTTTGTTCTCAGTGCAGTATTTCTTGGCCGGATTATACAAAGCAACACATGGCAATGGAGGAGGAGTGCGTTGGTAACATATTCACATTGTAAATTGTTTGATGGCGAGGTTGAAAGGTGGCGGGGGGGGGAGGGGGACGGACGGGGGGAGATGGTGCAGAGCAGGCTCGGAGTCCCTCGCTTGGCTTAGACCGGGAAAGCTCCTCGTGCGGAGCTGGTCAGGGCCGCGAGCCGAACCACCCGGGAAGTTTACAGCTTTCTAAGCGAGGGCTGCTCTGCCTTGGGTTGTCTAGCTCGCCCTGGTATGTACAACACAAGGGGTGGGCGCTTCAGGGTCGTCTCACCCCACAACCGGGCAGCTCCCCACCCTCCGCACCCCGTTGATCTCGGGGTTCTTCTGCAGGGGAGGGCCCGGGGGCTGCCCAGCCTGGGGCTTCTCCGGCAGCTCGGAGTCAGTGACATAAATTAGCAATGGTCCTGTACAGCGAGTCTCTGGGCTCCGCAAAGCCGGGGGCTCCTCCTGCTCCCTTTCTATAGGCCGCCCAGCTGCGCCGGCGGCGGCTCGGGGCTCTCGGAGCCGGCCGGCGGGGGCGGTGCTGCAGGCAGGTCCGGGCCGCCGGAGGACTTGATGACGCTGGTTTGGTGCAGGGCCGGCTCGGCGCCCTCAGTCCGTTCCGTGTCACTGGGGGTCATGTCCAGAGACTCCGGGTCGCTGCTCTCGCTCTCCGCTTCCGAGCGGCTGGGGCTCTGCTCCCGCTCCCCCTCGGCCGCGGGCAGCGAGCCGGGCTTCTCGGCAGGTTCCTTCTCCTTCTCCTTCTGGGCCTGGGCTTCCTTGGAGTGTCTCCATTTCATACGCCTGTTCTGGAACCAGACCTTCACCTAAGGGTCACCAAGACACAACAGAGACCCACCCGAGATCAGTGGGCGGGCTGAGACACCCCAACCTCCGCTCCCCCCCCCAAGTCCCCGGTCCGCTGTCATGCAGGGCACCCTCAAGCAGGAGTTTGCTGGGGTCATTTTAAAAAAGGGCATTCGCTGTTTCTTTTTTCATACTTCTGCATTTCGTCACCAATTTGTTCTGAGCGCTCCAGTTGTGGCACTGACCAGCAGTGGCATGGACAGATGTATCTAATTTTACTTCGCGTTATTCTAAAGGCCCCTCCCCCCCACACACAAAATAGTTTCTCTTTAAATACAATGCTATACCTACATCGACACTATACCTACTCTATCTGTAACATGCATGCAGTGTGTACAGACGATACTGTCCCCCGGACGGTGGTGTCAATTCACAGATCTAGCCTCATATTTAAAATGTGTTGAGAAAGGAAATCAAGACAGCCCGATGTCCAGGGAAGATACTATTTTCGATGTGGATTTATAAATTGGGAAAGAGTCTGGTGTGAGCCCTGCTACCTCCATAACTGCATTTTCAAAATGCTCAGAGTAACTATGCTGAGCTGGGATAAAATGAGGCAGCCAAAATGCCCTCATTCTCCTCCGACCGAAAAATATTCTAGCTTTGTATGATTTTTTTGTTGTTTGTTTGTGGTGTTTAAATACAAGCGGGTTTCTTCTTCTTCTCCTTCTTCTTCTTCTTCGTCCAGGAAACCAAAGCTTGCTCAACAGACCGCAAGGTTATACAGATCTATGTACTGTGGGCCATCAGTAGTGGAATCATTACTTAGTGGCGTTTAATGATTCCGTTTAAAAGGGCGTTTTCACTTCCTCAGAACTAAGGATTTCATAATGCAGAAAGAGAGAATTTTTAAAAAAAAAGTGTGCTCTCTCGTTTATCTCCTTCGAGAAAAACCGCCTCCTACAGTGAATTGCACTTCAATAAAGTTCATAATTACCATCTCCCACGGCCTATTTGCTTTCTTGCTCCTACTTTTCTGCATTTGCCAAAACAAACGCACAGGGCATGTTGACATAAATCTCTGG
Source organism: Lepidochelys kempii (assembly GCF_965140285.1). Classification (NCBI taxonomy): domain Eukaryota; kingdom Metazoa; phylum Chordata; order Testudines; family Cheloniidae; genus Lepidochelys; species Lepidochelys kempii. The sequence continues at coordinate 162,239,811 of NC_136382.1, forward strand.
GCTATAAGGATTTTTCTCTGCTAGAAGATGCATACTTGAATACAAACACATGAATTTGCAGATTCACTGCAAAAACAGATTTATTAGCTGGACATATTCATCAGCATTCCATATGCTACATGCCCAGATTTTAAAATGACCCCATAACGCAGGGAAAGGAGAGGCGGGGGACACACAAACTAATCTACATTTGCCCGATCGGATTTAAGAGATGGGAGGAGAGGAAAACATAAAACCCAAAGAGGCTCTTACTTGGGCATCAGTCAGTCCCAGCATCGCTGCAAGTTGTTTTCTGTCCGGTTTCGTGACATATTTCTGAATTTCAAATCTTTTCTCTAAACCTTTCCTTTGTAGATTGGAAAACACAGCTCTGGACCAGGAACGTTTTCTTTTGTACGTTTGAGGCAGTGTGTCTTTAGTTAAAACTGCATAAGGACCTGTTGGTTTGAAAAGAGGGAGAGAGAGACAAACCGTGTTATTTGTATTTATGTATGAAGAGAAGTTTTAAATGAGTTTCAAATACTAGATGGACCGATGCCTGCAGGGAAGGCCCTATCGAGATCAGCTAAATGCCACCTACATATTACAGCTTCACATTTTCTCATTGATTTATTACATCTTTTTTTAAAGTCAGGTATGTTTCTTTCCCCCCGGCTGTTACTTTCACTAACTAGCGTTATCATTTGTGATCAGTTTGTTAGGCGTATTGTCCTCCCCACATGCAGCCCACCTCCAAGATTTTCATTGTAGATGAGATGTCAAAATGTGATCCTCACTAAAAAAAAAGAAACTTCGGGTTCCAAGCATCCGCCAAATCTCTTTTGGGTCGAGCTCCTATGGCTCTATATAGATGCACAGAGGGCCACAATCAGCTGTGGAGATTGTTTAGGTCCTGCTGATAACAGATTTGTGCCAGGGATGGATTTAAGAGGGAGGGTTTGTACCTGGAAAAGTGTCTTGAAACTGGTGCTGAACTGAATTCCTTGAGTTTGTGTTTAAGGGACCCAGAATAGTAGAGGCCTCGTTAATGGGATCTAGAGACGCGAAGAACTGGCCGGCTGAAGGCTGCAAGGTGGGGAGATGAACCCCAGTTTGGCGGCTTGTAGTTAATAAGGAGGTCAGATCTGTGAGCACAGGAACAAGGAGAGCTCTGTTATATTGCAATATAAATCCACACACCTTGAAGCTTCTAGTGAATTGATCTGATTCATCTAAAGTGTATGTGTGGGAGTTTGGACTGGGGGGGAGGCGGTACAGTTGCTTTTCTACAGTCAGATACAATGAAGAGCGTGGGCAGTGGGGAAATCACACTTTCGAAGTGACATGATAGGAACGTACAAGCCAGGGAACTTTAGGCAATGGTTTCCCTATGGAGGTGCAGTATTTTCCCCTCGCACCAGAGTTCCTTTAATAGATTTACTCGTTGTCAGCGTGTTTACACACCGCATGAGGAGCCTGATTGCAGGAAAAGCCTTCCACAATGTGATCTACCATCTGCGTACAATCTTTCGGGAGCTGAGAGCGATTGTTTTTAAAGCAGTGTAATCTCAACGACAGGCTTTTACAGTACACGGGACGGTAGATTAGTGTTAAAGGAAACTGCAGAAACATAAACACACTACATTGATAGTAGTGATTTTTTTTTAAAAGGTTAAGACTGGCTACAAACGGACAGCGAGAAAAGCTCAGATCTCTACCTCTCAGCGTGTTGCTTTCCTTGACTTTGGGGTCAAACTCCGCGGACAAAATGCGATCAATCCCAAATTTCAGATCTTTGCTGGAAGGAGCCGGCGCCGGGCCGTTGTGCGTTTGGTTCCCGTGCAGCCGGCCCGGAGTGGGGGTGCCGCCGCCGCCGGCGGCTCCCGGCGATCGGTGCTGGTGGCGGTGGTGAGGGTACGCGGCGGAGAGCGGGGAGAGCCTAGCGGGGAAGCCGGCGGGGGTGTCCGGGGCCACCACCGGGGTGGGTCTGAGCGGCGAGCCGGCGGGGTGGAACGGAGCGTGGGGATGGACCGCTCCCAAGTGAGCGGCCAGGCCGGCGGCGGCGGAGGCTCCGGGCAGGCTCTCGGCCGCCGCCGCCGCCTCCCCCGCCCCGGCGTGCAGGATGTCGGCGATGCAGAAGGAAGGCTTCTTCACCACGGCGTGATCCAGGGGGAAGCAGCCGCCCGCGCCCGGCCCGGACGCGGAGCAATACGCCGCGGACCACAGGCTGAAGTTCGAGGCGTAGAAAGGGGCCAGGCCGGCCGTGTACATCCTGGGGCCGGGGCGCTGGGCAGGACGAGGCTCCGCCGTCGGCTCTTTCCCCGCGGCCGGAGGGACCGTGCGGGCGGCTGCCCCCGCACTGGGGAGCGGCGGGGTGGCAGCCCGGGAGCTCAGCGCAAAGGTGCGGGCCGCCTTCCGTGCATCCGTAGCGAGCGGGAGAGTGGGGCCGCTCCTCTCCCTGCAGCGCGCCCGGCCACTCGGAGGGGGGGGGGACCCACCCCAAACAAACCCCCGGCTCCCCGAAGCCAGCCCGCCTCCTCCCGCAATGGGCAGGGGCGCCGCTGTCAGCCGCTCGGCCGCCTCCGGCCGCTCATTGGGCAGCCGGCAGCCACTCAGGGCCGGGGGGCGGGGGCAGGCGGCGGCTGGCCACGCCGCGCCGCGCTTGCGGCGAGCCCCGGGGGAGCGAGCGCTGCACTTGCAGCTCGCCCTGCCCCTCGGCCCGGCGCCGGGCCAGGGCTGAACTGAACTTTCCGCTCTGTGTACCTACCTCCCCTTCCCCGACCCCCCGCCCTAGCCCTCCTGAGCGGGGCACTGGCCACGCCGCGGTACAGACTGCCCGATCTCCCCTCTCCCTCCTCGGGGCTTCTTGGCAGGGCTGGGGGTGAATATTAATCCATCTACAAGCCTTATGTATGCCCCTCCCACCCCTGCGGGATCCTGAATGGGGGAGAAGAGGCAGCTACAGTGCCCAGCTGTCTGCTCCCGAAGCTTCTCAAAGAAGGGAGTTGGAAATTCTGCTGTGTCCCCTCCCCCCTCCTTAAAACAGGGTAAGGAGCCGAAAACGCTTGTGTGCATAGAGCTGGCCTCTTCTCCCTCACATCCTCCCTAAATTCTGCTCTATTATTCTTCACACAGGACTGTCAAGCTGTAACAGATTGACTTAGAGATATGCCTTAGTTACCAGTTATGATTGCAAAATGTTTCTCATTCAAACACACAGTCAAATCCTCCACAACGAGAGCGAAAACCTGCCTTAAAATAGTTTCAGATTAAAGACGTGTCCTTCCAAACAAGTGAGACTTGGCCGGTCTGTAACAGCGTGTGGATTTAATCGTAAGTGCAGTGTAGGTACTTACGTGAACACTGCTCTGTTGGCTCTGGGCTTCGTATAACTAATAGCGACAGGTCTCGGAGACAATGGTACTAACTTCATTTTTACTGCATACTTTGGTCGAGAATGTGCTTACACTTTTCTGTTTGCTTTGTAAATTCACCGTAAAGACTCGGTGAGTATTTTGTAAGTACAGCAAACCAAATAAAACAAATGTTTAGGAGAAGAAAAATAAATAACTACATTTTCTTCAGGGCTTTACTAACGAGGTTTCAACGCAACTGATGTGTTGTTTAATATCCAAATCTCCACCTGGGGGAAGAGATTTTATTTTTTACAGTATCTTCACAGACAAGGAATTTTTAACAGTTCTTACGCATTTAATTTTCAGCAGCCAGGTTAGTGGGTTGGTTGTTCGTTTTAAAAAATTCAAATCGTTTGCAAAATTCCGAGAGTTTTCGGTGAAAAGCAAGAAATTCAAACATTTTCTCTTTCTTTCTTCACGTCTGAAAATCCAATGTAGTAGTGAAAAAAATGAAATCACCTGTAACCTTAGATTGTTGTATTTCTCAGCCAAGTGCCAACATAAATAGCTTATGTGAATTCCTGTACGCATACACACCTCGTTATAGAAGACATCTCAGCGTTTATTTTAATGAGGCTAAGCAGAGTAATAGAAACATGGTGAATTGTAAAGATATATCCGGAAACTAAGAATATTTGGGGAACGGAAAATTAGATTTCAACATTTCCTATTTTTTAAAATGTAAAGATTTGCCTGGTAGAGGCAAAATCCCATCCATGTCTCCTTGTCAGATGTCCTTAAAGCAAGTCTGTTAATTTCAGCCAGACGAAAAAATGTTGTCAGTCTATTTTAGAAAAGGATAAGGTGTGTTTCTCCAGTAGGCTCGCAGCCATGCACATGACAGTGTCTCGTAAAAAGTTCTCCGTTCATCTCACGGCTGCTCGACCTACTTTAGAGCAAGCAGCAGAGAACAGGGGTTTTCTTTTCTGGACACAATTACTTTTTGCCACTTGGTAATGTTTCCCTTTGATTCTGGTCTACAGATAGGGCACTTTATCAAGAAGCATAGTAATAAAATGACAATGTTCATTTCTAAATGAACTAATCCGGGAGGGAGGGGAGAATCCTGGGAAACCTGTTCATTGAAAGATCTGTTCAAAGCGAAATATCCCAAGGCATCTTTACGACAGAGCTGCCGTTCTAGTATTTATCAAACACACACATTTAGCAAACGTTTACTATGAAAGTCCTAGGATTCGAATGGCAAAGGTTGTGTTTTATTACTGTGACCCGCGATCAAGTGCCGAATATGTACGATCAGAACCACGGTTGGGCTTTAAGAGTGGCAAAAAGTAAGTGTCTAGGAAAGAGAAACCCTTTCTCTCCCCATGCGAACTAGGGGGTGCAGCACTGAGGTGAACAGAGAATAACACTTCTAAGAGGTCTCTTCATACCTGGGCATTGTTTGGAAGTGTAACAAGAGGTACAGTTGTTTTTTCTTTTCTAAAATGCATTGGTCTGGCTGGCAGCCGCACTCCATGATAATGGGTCGATGCTTCTCTCTAGAACTAACTCAGGCATGAGGTTAAGAGTCTGCAGTTTCTTTCACTTGACTTGGGGCCCGATCCCTCGCCTCCTCCATTGGTCTGGTTTCAGCCACTCATCTCAGCTTCCTCCCACCACTCCCTAATTTTGTTTCCTGTCTCCCCTCCCTGGACGTCTGGAAGGCAGCAAGTATATTTAGAAACCTGGAATACCAAGAGAAGAGTGATCAGCCCCCAACTCAACCTGCTTTGTCTGTATTTTCCGTAGGGAGAGGAGGGGCCGGTGCGTGGGCTTTATCCTTTAAGGACAGAAATAACACGAAGGAACAGCGAAACACTTGACCCTGGGCTGGGCCTTGTGCTGCACGGGTTGGGACGAGTGAGGCTTGCTCGGGGAAAGCAGGTGCAAAAATCCCCCTAGGACTCCATTCCAGAGGCAACAACCCGGCTGCCTCCTCCAAGGGGATAATCCTCTAGTCCAGTAACTAGGAGATCACCGGCCCAGCGGCCAAATTCCTGCCACCCACTAGAGACAAGAAGGCCCCTTTCCAGAATCAATAATCTCCCCCTTCTAGGAGTCGCACCCCCAGCCAGTAGCAATGACGGGGAGAGCCAACTCTCCTGTGTGAGGGCAAGGAGCTACAGAGAAGAGGATACCCCTCCCTTTTCCCCGGGACCACGATGCCTCGGTGCGAGGAGGCTCCTAACCCGAAGTATCAGCTCCCTTCTCTCATGGGGAGGGACTACGGGCGCCCCCTTTTGCTCTGGATCAACAAGACGCGTGGTCCTGGGGCAACCCTCCTCCCCTGGCTATGTTGAAGGAGAGCTCCTACCCAAGAATAACAGGCTCCCTACTCATAAAGCAGAACCTCCCCCTCCTAGGGAACCCGTCCCTGCTCAGGGGTAAGGAGACACGCACACACCCATGTCCTGGGGGGGGGGGTGCACAACCCCTCCTTCTCTTGCATACGAGCAAGAAGGCTGCAGGAAGCTCAGGACTCACTGAAGTTCAGGTCATCTCCTGTTTTTGATAGGCTCCAACTCGGACTAAATGAGCGGATATGCCTGCGAGATTTGCACCAAAAATAGAAGCGGCGTTAGTATTTTCGGATACAGCAGAAATCCTTATTTCTTCCGGCGAAAAACTTTATAATGAGCGCGAGCACTTCCCTTTTCAATATTTGTGCAACTTTATCTCGACCAGCAAGTTGCTCTGGTGACGCAAATCCGCCCTTGTGTATTACAGCTACAGAACTAAATGCAAGGAAATCAATTCCCTTCTAGCAATGAAAACATAAATATACAGCGGCGACTTTCCCCTTTAATCTTTCTTTCCGAGGACACAAATGAACTAAGAAGGGACCTGCTCAGCCAGGATGCTGAGAACTTCCTTGAGAAACGAAGTCGTGAAGGACGTTTTTGAGGGTGACGGGCTGGGAAAAAGAAGTAATTAAAAATTAAATAATCCAAACTGCTCACGCCTCCCTTCCCCCTCCCCTAACAGCAAACGAGATAATTAACATAATGGCAACGGTGAGTCTATAAAATATGCACATAGTCTTCAATCCCTTTACATTAGACAAAAACAGATTAGATTGGGCAAAATTGCATTCGATTAAGGAGTAAGAGAGATGCAGATCTGTAGAAGTTTCTTGGAGTTAGAAGTCCATCTACCCAGTGAATGCGTGGGTCTAGCTACATAGCTATACCTACATATCTGCGTACCCATATGGATTATCCATCGATTTATGTGTGCTTCTTTCTACCCTCTCCAGTCAATGCGTACTACACGTTTACATTTCTTTATCTCCACATGCACCTATTTATTTCATGTTATATGCATACCTGTGTGTCTAAAACTCTCTGATTCACACCCAAACACACACACACAGCTCCAAACCCCGCTGTGGGCACCGTATAAGAATCTAGATAGATGGATCTTTCTGGCCAGTATCTCTGTCTCTCAGGACTGGTATTCTAGTGTCCCCAAGAGGAAGGAAGAAGAGCATAAAGAAAGCAGGAAATATTATTACACCCAGGTAGTTTTGAAGAGAAGGAGAAACCGAATCATGAAGGGAACGATTAGTGGCTGAGTGTGCAGTTATGTGCCACGCGCTTCACTTTCCCAGAGCTGCCGCACACAAGTCACTCCTTCGGTTTTCTGCAAGGGTCAGACAGACAGCGCAGGTCTGGGATGAGTTGGTTTGGCAGTTGTGTCACCGCTATCAAAATAAAACTGGAAAACGCCAGGGCTTGTACCAAAGACCTGTTGGGGCGACTTTATTTTGGTCTCAAGAGCAGCAGCACCGTTATTAATATCTCTTCCAGCCCTGTGCCTTCATTTCATCCCCTCCCCTCCCCTCCCCCCCAGTTGCATTTTAGCAGTTCGATCACGGCCCATTGCCCCAGATTTTTTCCCCCTCTCTCTCTTTTAAGGTCACATTATTCCAACTCCACTCTCCCGCCCAGTCCTTGGAACAAAATGCATGGAAAAGCCTTAGTCACTCAGACACAACAATCTAGGGAAAAGGATGCAAGAGTGGCCCAGCTTACCAGAAACGTGCCAATGAAGTCAGGTGCAGCTGAGCGCTGTAGGAAACGTGACAAACTCATCGCGCCCTCTTATCCCACTACACCAAGCACTAATCCAGCTTGCTCGCAACGCCCATTCACTCCCATTGACTGCTGGGCGTTATACCAGGCAGTGTCTTCCATCAGCACTAAGTAAGCCATCCTGGCATTTCTAGCACTCTCTTCTGTGTGGGCCTTTGATGCCAGTCACAAGAATAATCAGGAGCCAATACTGGTGATGGAGTAGTTTTTGCACGTGCAGTAATATATCCGCGTTGTGCTTTGAAAGCAGCTTCCTTTGTTACTGTTGTTTAGTAATAATGCATTTTACTAATACAAATAAATAGCTCTAGTTGTGTGTCCGGGCAAGGGGGGGGTCTCTTATCCCGTGCTTGTACAGCACTTGTCGCAGTGGGGCCCTGATCTAATTGGGGCTTCCAGTCTACCCTCATATAAATAATAAACAGGGATTCGTGCTGATTCGTCCTGTTTGTTAAGCGGAATTTTTGCACCACCGACTGAACTTCTGTTTGTTGGTTTGTTTGAGTGGCGCTTACAACACTGCTGTGAAGTGGTTTGATTACCCAGTCGTGAGTCAGAACAGCCCTGCATGCAATAATCATCCCAGCTTTCAGCTGGCTGAAGAAAACGAGAGTAAATTGCTTGAGTCAGATCTCGTTTAAGGGGCGAGTTGGGCTTTTTCACCCCTTGGTCTCGAGGAGCTTGTTTCCCAATTGCTGGCCGTCTGGATTTTCGGTGGTTTTATGCTTCTGCAGTTGTTTGAATGTTACATCCCGCTCCCAGGGATACTCGTTTATAACAAAGCCGGCACCACTCCGAAAGAAACGGAGTCAGTAATAGACCAGCCGCAGTTCGACAGTCAGTAACCACCAGTAGGATCAGTAGCATTAGTGTTAGTGGGAACAACACCGCGAAATACGCCTCATTGTGAATGCGCGGCTGGCATAAGGCGGTCGCTGCAACATGACAGCAGGGGGCCGCCGGTTCACCCCTGCTTAGTGGAACCCGGCCCCCCGAGCCAGTCTTTGGAAAATCTGTTCTCTGGCGACACCTGCTGGCTAGATGTTAAAACTAATCTAGCTGCCGTTCTGAAAGACCACAACTAAGCCTGCGAGGTACTCCTTTTTTCTCGCTGAAACAGAGGGTTTCTATAATTGGCTTTGACAAACACCTGTTTCCTGCACAACAACAACACGAAAAGAGCAGTTCCTTAAGGTCTAAGCAGTCTGGACAGAGGAAGATCCTCTGGTTCTCTGCATCATAATTCAATTCAAGTTTATTAGATGTTAATAGGATAATTCGCCAGAGCTGAGTTGCAGTCAGGTGACCAGATGATGATGAGATGGACATATAGTAAAGAAAAGCAAGAGATCTTTGATATTCCAGTGATTTGCTATAAACCTCTTCCCTCGAGTCTAATTGCTACTTTAGAAGCAAGGACTTGGTGTTTTCCAGCAGTGTAGGCAATAGAGACTGGTTACTTCTGAAAGTGAGCAGCCAAAGCTGGCACTTAGAAGTGTTTGCAGAGGCAGTTTGAAGCAGGGGATAAAGATCATTTGGGGTCTGACTTTCCTCTCTTCCTCTAGTGTAAATCATGCATAACTCCATGGAAGTACAAGGAGCTATGCTAGGTCCATTGTATTTAACTCCAAACAGAGTAGGCAAAGCCTACTCTGAGGATCTGCTACTGAAAGGAGGCCACAAGAATAATAGTTGGTGAAGAGGTAGTTGGGTTGTTTCTGGAAATAAAATATTTCTACTAGCTAATCACCTGTATGCCATGTTCACCACGCAGGACAGAAAAGATGCTGTTCGCAGTATTTTTCCAGAACCACAAATAAACGGGATGGCTACAGTGGAAATCCCTTGAGCTTTCCTCTTCACTGTTTGATGTAATATTTCATTATTTATTTATTTTTTAATTTGCTGGACACCAAGGGAATGTTCTGTCCTGTTCAAAACATAGAGGAAGACGGGGTAACGAATCTAAACAGCGATGCAATATCACTGAGACCCGACGGAGTCTGAGTCTGCTTCTACCAGGATAAATCCATTTACTTCAATTTACATTAATGTGAGAGAAGTTTCAGGACCACAATGTACCAAGTGACCTGTGAAGAGGGAATTATCACAGAGAGGTGTTGATATGACAGAGGACATTGATACAAAGGGAGATAGACATGATACACCCCATCATTCTTGGTATAATGGATCCAAGGTGACAGGCTTCACGGAAGTGCCTAGGTAGTGCTAGTCTGCATAATCTTGGAATAACTAGAGTAGCCACAGGTACTTGGGGCCAGATGTGGAGCTATCCCCGTTTACACCGGCTGAAAATTAATGCTGTTGCATAAAATGTAGGCGATTCTTACACAGTGTGGTTTGTCTGAGGATCTCAAGATGCTTTACAAACACGTAATAACTGAGGTAGGTGAGTGTTTTCCCAATTTTGCAAGGGTTAAAGGGAGTCAGAGAGGGGGGTAAAGTCAAGGGATCTGCCCCAGACTTTTCAAGTGAAAGTCACACAGTGAACTAGTGATACAGACAAGAATAGAACCCAGAAATCTTGACTCCCATTCTCTTATCCCCCAACTCCTATTCTTTTATCCCACAGTGGGCCTAATTCACTGCCGAGTTACTCCAGTCTTATGCCAGTGTAACCCCACTGATTTAAATAGAGTTGGACTGGAGTGATGCAATAGTGTGTCAGGTCCACCGCCTCTCCAGCAACAACATGTTAAATTCACTGTGTAGAAAAACCACTGAACGCCGAGGGGAAAATACTAATAACTGCGTAATAAAACTTTCAGTAAGAAGCAATTTCCTTCTTTCCAAAAGAGGTAGAAAAATGTGGGGAGGTTGGAAATTAAGCTATCAAAACTCTGCCATATGTACAGCAAAATCAACCCATAAGGAAGTCAGGGTTCTAGAAGAAAATTACTCTGTAAAATTCATCTGGATTTTTAAAACGTTGATGGTTTTTCTTCCAACCCACCTTTCATGTACAGGAATACATTCATACATGGTATATATCCTAGCCTAAATTAATTTTAAAATCAATTCCTTCTTTCTCATGAACTTATTTTAAATCCCAATTGAATATGCCATCAGGCCTTTTATGTCACACTTTAACCCTATTTACCATGTGAGAGGCTTCCCAGTGAATACAAAATTGAACTGCCAGTCAGAGAAGATTTATGATCCAATAAATAAGTACGCCAGATTATGTAGCATATAAACCAGTGGTTCTCAGCCAGGGGTATGCGTACCCCTTGAGGGTATGCAGAGGTCTTCCAGGGGGTATATCAACTCGTCTAGATATTTGCCTAGTTTTACAACAGGCTACATAAAAAGCACTAGCGAAGTCAGTACGAATTAAAATTTCATACAGACAATGACTTATTTATAATGCTGTATATAATATACACTAAAATGTAAGTCCGATATATATATCCCAATTGATTTATTTTATAATTATATGGTACAAATGAGAAAGTAAGCCACTTTTCAGTAAAGGTGTGCTGTGACACTTTGGTATTTTGATGTCTGATTTTGTAAGCAAGTAGTTTTTAAGTGAGGTGAAACTTGGGGTCTTCAAGACAAATCAGACTCCTGAAAGGGGTACAGTAGACTGGAAAGTTTGAGAACCACTGATATAAAGACAATACCCTCTGAGGTTGATTCCCTCACTGCAGCTGTATCTACAATAGATAAAGCCCAATGCAGCCATTTACCACCTACTTCTCAGCTCCATGGTCAGCTAACCCCTTCCTCTTGCCAAACTCCAGTGGGTCTTTTAGCACCTGAGTTCCCTCACTGCTAAATAACCAAATGGGTAATAAGAGAGGCTCCTTCTCAATAAGCTCTTTGATTTGAGCAGCACAGTGGATTTTTCTGCCTTTAAATAGCTAAACAGCTTGTCTGAAGTTCTCTCAACCTCTCCTCATTACAGTGCTCAATTTGCAGTGCAGCTACAGTGAATTCCACGGAGCCCACACTCTGGAAGCAGGAACATAAGAATTGCTATACCATTCACCCGGGATCCTGCCTGTGGAAATATCCATTACTCAGCACTTTAAACAAATGGGGAAAAAACAATACGCATAAACAACTCTGACTGGCAGTTCAATTTTGTATTCACTGGGAAGCCTCTCACATGGTAAATAGGGTTAAAGTGTGACATAAAAGGCCTGATGGCATATTCAATTGGGATTTAAAATAAGTTAATGGGGAGTCCTTGTGGCACCTTATAGACGAACAAATTTATTTGGGCATAAGCTTTCGTGGGCTAAAACCCACTTCATCAGATGCATGGAGTGGAAAATGTACTGTATTTTCCACTCCATGTATCTGATGAAGTGGGTTTTAGCCCACAAAAGCTTATGCCCAAATAAATTTGTTCGTCTATAACAGGGGTCGGCAACCTATGGCACTCATGCCAAAGGCGATGCGCAAGCTTATTTTCAGTGGCACTCTGCTGCCGGTCTGTGGTTCCATCCGTCGGCTCCTGCCAGCTGGAGTCCCGGCCGCCGGCCCCGCTCAGCCCGCTGCCTGCCTGGATGGATGGAACTCCAGGCTGGCAGTGGGTTGAGCGGGGCTGGTGGCCAGGACCGTGGCTGGCAGGGGCCAGTGGACGGATCCCCAGACCGGCAGCGGGCTGAGCGGCTCAGCCTGCTGCCGGTCTGGGGTTCCATCTGCCGGCGTCGCTCAGCCCACTGCTGGCCTGGATGAACAGAACCCCAGGCCGTTAAAATGTATTAGTGGCACACGAAACCTTAAATTACAGTGACTAAATGAAGACTTGGCACACCACTTCTGAAAGGTTGCTGACCCCTGGTTTATAAGGTGCCACAAGTACTCCTTGTTGTTTTTGCTGATACAGACTAACACAGCTACCACTCTGAAACCTGTATAATATGCATAGCCACTTGTACTATGTAGCAGAAGAGGGAAATAATTTCCTACTGATCCTCCAAAATATCGTCTTATACCCTGATGCATAAGATTTGATTACTCTTATCTTGGCCAGAAAACTACAATGATCATACAATTATCTTGCCCTTATTTCCCGTACAAAAACTCCCCTTAGTGCCTGGCCAGCACTCCTGCAGCAGTGAATTCCACAGGTTCATTATTTTCGGTGTGAAGTAGTACTGTGTTTCCTTTTTGGCTATGTCTACACTGGTGCACATACTCAGGTACTTACCAGTGTTTGTGCTTGTGCATGTACCTCATACCCATGCTGAGTGTCTATATATGCCATGCTGGACACAGGTACAAGCTGTATACACACATATGCCCATATCCACACTCCTGCTTTTTGCTGTGCATGTTTGGTGTTAGCATTTCAGGGGTGACATCCCAGGGTTCTGTGCATCACAGAAGACACTCTAGGAACTGCCTTGCAGTGTGTTGTTGATACTGTCCACTGCCTTTACACAGTTGTCGATGGCAGTTCCCACTCATCCCTTTCTCCTGCCCAACCTGGTGGAAGACAGGGAGCAAACAGACATTCATGGAGCTCTGTGAGAAGTTGACCCAACCCTAATGCAGCAGAACACTCGGTTCCGTAGACACATACTGGTGCAGAAGCAGGTGGCTTTTGCCCTCTGGCAGTTGGCAGTGCTGGACAGCTACCTGTCATTCACAAACCACTTTAGGGGGCAGGGGGAAGTCCACTGCTGGGTTTGTGGTGGTGAAGGTTTACAAAGCTATCAGCACTCTCATTGACTCATGGGTTGTTGCCCATGTCCCCATACTTTGCCCACTGAAAGGAGCATGTGAGTACATCCATCATAAAGGCTACGATTCCCTCATTCTTCAAGCCTTTGTGGATCATTGTTATGAATCTGTCCATGGCAGAGCCCTTCCTTAGGAGCCACCTTGGGAGTACATGCATGTGAGTCCAATTACGCCCACTCCAGCAGGTGGTATGGGGAATCTTTCTAGCAGACCCTCCAGCCGAGGCTTCTCTACTATCTTGTCCCCTTTCTGGGTGCCAGGTGAAACAAAGCAATCCACAATCAGCAAATAGGGTTAAACAAAAGAAAGGAAAAGAAACACCTACAAGCAGCTCCCTCCAGGGCATGGGGGCTGTGATGGTGCCCCCCATAATACTTTATGGAAATATACTTATGAATGTATATATGACATAACTAGAATGTGTTATGCTACTTGTGCCATGTAACATATTTCTGTAAAGGTTATGATCTACTGAGTCCATTAATCCTATTTGTATGCACGTATCATTACATTCAAAGTTATGAATATTGGCTGCATACTTGTTTGATTCTGAATAGGTTTTAGTGAAGCAGTTGGTCAGCTTCCTGAGAAAAGACTATTCTCAGTAAGTGTCCAATCAAGAAGTCCTTAAGCCAACAGTGATCTTGGAGATGCCAGCCCACAACTGGGCTTTCCCAGGAATGTGGTTTGGCTGGTAAGGAACTCAGTCATGCATGGACATGTGACTTGCCCAGGTGACTCCAAAACTCCATTTTGTAGCTGGACTTTGCATAGGAGAGAGGAGGAGGTCTCCACCCACAAGAGGAAAGTCTATTTAAACCCCTTGGAGACCCCTCCATTTTGTCTTCACCTCGCTAAAAAGAGAGCCTCTCCACCCCCAAAGATACCTGAAAGAAACCGGAACAAAGGACAGTAACTATGGGGGTGGTGGGTGGATTGCTGGACCCAGACTAGAAGGAGGTTAGTCTGTAAAAGAAAGCTTACTGGAACTGGTGAGATTTTATCTGTATTCAGTTTTTATTACTGTACTAGACTTAGACTTGCATGTTTTATTTTATTTTGCTTGGTAATTCATTTTGTTCTGTCTGTTACTACTTGGAACCACTTAAATCCTACTTTCTGTATTTAATAAAATCATTTTTACTTATTAATTAACCCAGAGTATGTATTAATATTTTGGGGGTGGGTGGCAAACAGCTGTGCATATCTCTCTATCAGTGTTATAGAGGGCGAACAATTTACAAGTTTACCCTGTATAAGCTTTTTATTTAGGGTTTGGACCCCACTGGGAGTTGGGCATCTGAGTGTTAAAGGCAGGAACACTTCTTAACTTGCTTTCAGTTAAGTCTGCAGCTTTGGGGTACATGGTTCAGACACTGGGTCTGTGTTGGAGCAGACTGGCATGTCTGGCTCAGCAAGACAGAGTGCTGGAGTCCCAAGCTGGCAGGGAAAGCAGGGGAAGAAGTAGTCTTGGCACATCAATTGGCAGCCCCCAAGGGGGTTTCTGTGATCCAACTGATCACAGGGCTCTCTTACTTCAGAGCGGCCCAGGAAGTAACACTGCCCACTTCAGAGTCCACTGGGGTTCCAGTGCAAGTCTGGGTTCTTTCCCCCCTTTCATCTCAGGAGATCTACAACCACCACCACCTCCCTTCTGTGAGGGCCGGGGCTTTGCTGACTGGCTGCCTGTCCTCTTTTTAGGTCTGAAGAAGCTCACCAGCTGGTTCCCCTTCCAGAGTAGCCCACACCTGAGAGAAATTCTCTCCTCCTAACTCCTCCTCCAGTCCTGGCATGATTTACAGGTGCAGAGAGGTGGGGCCATTTCAGCCCAAAGCAGCTCCTTAACCCCTTCCATGTCAATGTAGAGTTATATACCCTGTCACAATCCCAAAGGCTCATGAGCACTAACTTAGTCAGACACACAGGAAAGGGTCAGGACGCTAGAGTGATAAGGCGATAGGGACTGTACTGAGAGTGGGAGGAAAGGACTTTATTCCCCATAAACAATGTGGTTCTGGGTGATGTCTCCATGCCATTGGTTACTCTGGGGAATCCCACTTACCCGCTCCTACCCTGGCTAATGAAACCCTACCCCAACATTGACAACCCTGAAAAATGGGAATTCAACTTCACACTAAGCAGCTTCAGGATGGTAGTGGTGTGCATCTTTGGATGGATGAAGGCTCGTAGCCAATGCCTATGTACTCGGTTGGATGCTAGTGTGGGCAACACCATCCCCATTACTGTGAAGTTCTGTGTGCTTCATAACATTGGTGAGACTAAAGGTGAGTACTTTAGGACAGAGTGGGCACAGGCCAGGACTGGCCTGCAAAACCTTTACAGACTGATTCAGTGACTGTTCAGACTGGTGCTAGATCACAGAGGGCCAGGAAAATCCAGAATATAATTTGTGCTTACATCTTGGAGCAGGCAGACAGAGAGGGACCTCAGCCTGGTCCCAAAAAAAGCATTACAGCAAGAGGGAACACAGTTTAGTTCCCTGCCTGTAGCAGTCATTAGCTAGTTGTCTAGGTAATGACTCATTATGGGTAACTGGGGCAAGGCAGTTCTGCAGATCTGACACCTTCTGGTTTGTGCTTGTTCTGCAAAGGGCATCTGCCCAGTTAAAATGCACTTGCTGTTCTTTCTTTTTTTGTTAATGTCCACAACTGTTAGCCAGGCCACCATGTAGGGGGATTACTCAGTGCCTGTAGGACCTTGAGAACAGTTGATGAAAGGGTTGGGAGGAGCATTTACAACTAGTATCTGGAGGCTGTGGTTGTGTGTGTGGGAATAAGGGCATTTACCAGCTGTTAACCATGAGTAACACCATGGTTCAAAGCAGTCATGGTTGCGGGGGTGTGTGTGGGAATTTGAGGAGGGGCCATTTTAGCACGGTTCAGTACATGGTGGCATAGTTACTTCACTTTGTTTTTTCCTGTTCTCTGTGTTGTCAAACCCATAAGGAACTTTATCCCCCCTTCTCGTTTTCTCCCCCAGTTAATAACGTTACATGTTATTTTCATGCACTTTGCACTTACTATGTTGTAGTCACACATACTTGGCCAGAGAGGTTTGCAGCCAAAGGAAGGGTCCACACATCAGGAAACAAAAATCACATTCATTGAAAGTAGTAAATGTAGTGTAAGTTACTTACTTGTGACTGGAGATTCTTCAAGATATGTGGTCCCTGTCTGTATTCCACGCATGGGGTACACATGCACCCGAGTCCAGAATTTTTTGCAAGCAGTGTCCATTGGCCCGCACATGCACCATAACTCTCCTTGTGCTCTGAACTGAAAATAGAAAGGGCTGAAACCTCTCCAGTTCCTACTCTTACTGCAAATCCAAATACTCCACAGCAGAGGGGACGGAGGGTGGGTAGTGGAATAGGAACGACATAGCTCAAAGAACCTCCAACTACAGATAAGTAAACTTCATTTCTTCTTTGAGTGATGGTCCCTATGCGTATTCCACACATGGGAGATTAACAAGCAAGTGGTGAAACAGGAGGTGGGGTGTGAGGATGCAGAAGTGATAGCTGACTGTAATACTGCTTGTCCCCACAGCTGTATCTGCAGTAGAAAATGGACCGAAGCATATTGTCTCATGTAGGTGTGCAAGGAGCTCCAGGTAGCTGCCCTACATATCTCCAGTAGAAGTACATCTCTCAGAGATGCAGCATACGTTGCTTGCAGTCTGGTAGAATGAGCCCTCACCTCCTCGGGGGGGGGAGGGGGGAAGTGTGGGGGGGGGAATACAAGCTAGTTGGTAACAAAGGATAATACAAGAAGAGATCCATTCTGAAAGTCTCTGAGCAGATATAGCTTGACCCCCTTGATCTCTCTGCTATCGAAACAAATAGTTTCGGTGTCTTTCTAACATCCTTTGTTCTTTGCAGATAAAAGGCCAAAGCCTTTCAAATATCCAGCGACTACAGCCTCCTTTCTTCATCCAAGGCACGCGTTTTATGACAAGAAGTGGATGATCTGACTCATATAGACTTGGAAATTACTTTAGGGACGAATCTGGGATGGAGGTGTAACTCAACCTTTTCTCTTTAGAAGGTAGTACAAGGCAAGTCCACCATGATTACCCCCAGCTCACTGATTCTTCTGGCTGATGTTATAGTGATTAGACAGGCCACCTTCATAGACAGATGGGCCATAGAGTGTGTAGACAGAAGCTTGAAGAGAGGTGTCAAGGTTCCTTCCCCACTCTGAACTCTAGGGTACAGATGTGGGGACCTGCATGAAAGACCCCCTAAGCTTATTCTTACCATCTTAAGTTAAAAACTTCCCCAAGGTACAAACTTTGCCTTGTCCTTGAACCCTATGCTGCCACCACCAAGCGAGTTAAACAAAGAACAGGGAAAGAGCCCACTTGGAGACGTCTTCCCCCAAAATATCCCCCCAAGCCCTACACCCCCTTTCCTGGGGAAGGCTTGATAAAAATCCTCACCAATTTGTACAGGTGAACACAGACCCAAATCCTTGGATCTTAAGAACTATGAAAAATTAATCAGGTTCTTAAAAGAAGAATTTTAATTAAAGAAAAGGTAAAAGAATCACCTCTGTAAAATCAGGCTGGTTAAATACCTTACAGGGTAATCAGATTCAAAACATAGAGAATCCCTCTAGGCAAAACCTTAAGTTACAAAAAGACACAAAAACAGGAATATACATTCCATTCAGCACATCTTATTTTACCAGCCATTAAACAAAAGGAAATCTAATGCATTTCTAGCTAGATTACTTACTAACTAACAGTTGTAAGGCTGCATTCAGGATCCGTTCCTGGCAAAAGCATCACACAGACAGACTGATCCTTTGTCCCCTCCCTTCCCCCACTCCAGCTTTGAAAGTATCTTGTCTCCTCATCGGTCATTTTGGTCAGGTGCCAGCGAGGTTATCTTAGCTTCTTAACCCTTTACAGGTGAAAGGGTTTTGCCTCTGGCCAGGAGGGATTTTATAGCACTGTATACAGAAAGATGGTTATCCTTCCCTTTATTTTTATGACAGGAGGTCTCGTGAGAGATGATAGAACAAAACTGAGATTCCACCGAGTTACAAACTTCACCAATGGTGGAAAGGATCCAGCCAATTCTGGAGCTAACTGGTGTTGCTGAGTCCAAGATGAGAAACACTTCCATTTGGCTGAATAGCATCTCCTAATAGAGTTTTCTCTGCTTTGGTTAAGGCTGTATTGCACTATTCTGGAACATGAGCACTGTATACAATGCCCACCCAAATACCAGGCTCTAAGCTGCAGTGGTTCCAGACTGGGTTACCTGAAGTGCCTTTGTATTGTGTTAGATGGTCCATAAATGGGAGGATGTTTATGGGTGGCCAAGCTGAGCACTTCAGTAGATCCATAAACCACAACTGTCTCAGCCAGTTGGGCACAGTAAGGATGACCTAAGCTCTGTCTGGATGGATTTCCCTTAGAACCTGTGGTACTAATGGAATGGTAAGGAAGGCATACCTCAGGTGATCCTTCAACAGCAGAAGGGCATCTCCTTTTGAGCCCTTGCCCAGGGCCTCTCTGGAGTAGTACAGGAGAAGTTTTTGTTCACTCTGTCAGATGAAAAGGACCGAGGACTGTATTCCCCATTGGACGAAGACCTCATCAAGAACTGAATCATGCATCTCCCATTTGTGATTCTTGGAAAAATGTCTGCTGAGACTGTCTACTAGAGAGTTCTGCACCCCTGGTAAATATACTGATGAATGGTTATGTGGTGGCTGATGCATCAGCTCCAGAGGCTGACTGCCTCTATACAAAGAGGGAGGGATCTCGTACCGCGCCCCCCCCCCCGGGTTGTTTATATAGAACATAGTTGTCATATTGTCCAACATTATTTGGACATGTTGGGACCAGATGAGTGTGAGGAAGGCATTGCAGACTTAATGGACTGCCCTGAGTTTAGTAAATTGATATGCATTCTGGACTCAGGCAGGGTCCAGATACCCTGTCCCATATGATTGCCCATAAGAGACCTTAAGAGGGATGCATCACTAATGATAGTTGCTTCCAGAGCAGGTGTGAGGAGAGGGATCCCTACCCAAACTCTCTCCACCAGAGGAGAGGGAACAAAACCTTGGACGGAATTATCACCCTGTAATTGATGTTGCCCCCAGCACCCACAGAGTCAGCGCCTATGGTTGTACTGTGACAGCGGACCGCCCTCATGTTCCTTGGAGAAGCAAAGGTTTCCCTGCTCCTTCTCATATGTAACCAGCCCTGACACTAAACTGACACCCACACCCCGTTTGCACGGCTCCCATTTGTGGGGAGGTGGTGGTTCCTGTAGTGAAAATTTTGTGATCTTGAAAGGAGCAGAAAACAGCTGTAACTTTGCAGAACCATTAACCTTGTATAAATGTCCTGCCCCCAAACCATATCTGTCCACCCTCTTCCTCGCTGTCAGCCTGTTGGCTGACAAATGCACAGACCCAAGGCCAATATGATAGTTGGCTGATAATCTGTTCTATGGCTTCTGTCAAAAGATTTCTAATGGTTCATGGTAATGCAATACAAATGTTGAATTTACAGTTGTGTCTTGGTTGGGGACCATTTGGGAGCTGGGGGGCTTCTGTTCCTGCATGCGGCCCTGGAGAAAGAGGGACAGGTGAGGAGGGCCGGGATGTAACAGCCTCAAGTTCCTGCTGAGTCTTGGGGTCTTCCTCTTCTTCATCAGGAGGGGCTTACAGAGTGGCTTCTCTGGGAGGAGGTGCAGGGTCACTTGCTCCTCTTGCTCCAGGTCTTCTGGTGCCTCCTCCTCCACAGTCCCCAATGCTTTCTCACCCTGGAAGTCATCAGTATCCTGTCAGATGATGAGGCCAGCAAGGTTGAGCAGGCATTCATGAGTCACCTCAGACTAGGTACTGGGAGCTCTGGAGAGCACCCAGTCCACGCCTTGAAGAAAGGGCATACTGCAGGACCCCTCCTCCCAGAGCGACTGCTGGAGTCTTTTGCCTTCTGCTAACAGAGCCTGAGGTGCTTTATCCATTCCCAGCACTGGGCTGGAGTCTGGTGAATGCTCACCTTCACCAGCCTCTCTGAAACTGCCCAGTAAAGATGGATGTTCCTGGTGCTTCAGGAGAAGTTGTGGAGGACAATGAACTCCAGCCACATATCGATCAGCACCTAGGTGTGCTTAGCTTACCAGGCAGCTGCTCACACAGCAGGTTCCATGTTCACGTGCACTGGTGAAAAAAGTGCAGCTGAAAACAGTTGTGAAGTGCTCAGCAAAGTTCACTACTACCAGTCAGAACAGGGATCTTTACAGATTTGGATTAGGGTCAGGCAGGAAAGGGTCAGTGCATTTTGGGAACAGGGCTGAAAGACTGTTGAACTCAGGACCTGGTACATGCCCCTTAGCCTAGTCCACATTACAAACTGTCACAGGGATGGGACCATGCCACATGGTCACCCCCACACCCCTCAGGTGCACTAGCGTTCTTGCCCCATACACACCTTGAAACCCATGTTTCTGGGGTTTAAAAGTGGCCAGTGGGGGAGTTCTGCCACAACCTTGCACATGGACCCATGTCCAGTTGCCAGTGTAGACGCAGCATAATTTGTTTCCAAGGTTGCCAGTCATTAGCTTCCTGGAGTGTTCCCTTGTCCTGCTATCATGAGAAATCATGAGATATTGTGAGAAAAAGAAGGAGATGATCAGTTTTTATCATACTTTCTTAATCTGTCTCTCCTGTGCTCTGAATGACCCCTGTGCTAACTGCCAGGCAGTGTGGAGGAGGAAGCCGTCTGGCTTGAATGCAGCTGGAACAAAAACCAGACATGAGGGAAGGAAAAAGCATTGACTAGCACAAGGAATCTAGAGAGACTGGGACTTGTGGGGAGAGAAACTAGGGCTGGGAGTCAGGGGGGGAAATGGGCCTGACTGGGAAAGGAGAAGGGGACTGGGAGTTGGGGGAGACTGGGCACTGAGACTGGGAACCAGTGGAGGGATAGCAGGCTCAGACTGGTTGGGTAAGGAGACTGGGAGCTGGGGTGGGAAGAGGCATCTGGGACTCAGTGGTCGGGGAAGCTGGGACTGGAAGCCATGGTGGGAGAGACTGGGAACCAATGAGGGAATAGGATGGAGACTGGTAGCCAGTTGGTTGGAGGAGGGGACACTGATATTGGCTGAGGAGGTGAGGGAGCGGAGGAGACTGGCTAAACATTGAGACTGGGACAAGAAGCCAGGAAGGGGAGCTGGGAAAAAGCTGAAACTGAATAAGGAGACTGTGTCTGGGAGCCACTGAGGAGAAAGAGGAGAGACACATCAGAGGAGAAGTCAGAAGACCCCTGCCTCGTTAAGTGCACAGGATGTAGAGTGCTCAGTTAATGTCTTATTTGCTCCACATTATTCAATCCCTGCTCATAAAACAGAATTATTAATTTCTGCAGGCTTTCCTTTGGAATTCATCACTATAATATCCGAGTACTTCACAAGCATTAATTACTTTATCTTCACAACACCTCTGTGAGGTGAAGGGGTGGTATTATCCTCATTTTACAGATGGGGAACTGAGGCACAGAAAACTTAAGGTCAAAAATGTCCACTAATTTTGGGTGCCCAAGATTTTTTAGACTTTACAGAGTATTTAGCTTTATAAAGTATGTTTTATATTCAAGCACAGCGCCCATTGACTTCCGTTGTTTTTGTGAGTTCACAGCATTTCTGAAAATCAGACCCAAGGGTCTCAAGTTGGGCACACAGAAAATGAGGAATGCTCCAATAGTGACCACCTCTGAAAAGCTTGGCTTAACTGCCTTGCTAGGATCATGTGGGAATTATGTGGCAGAGGCAGAGATAGTCAAATGCCCTGGAAAATTTGATGCTGTCTTAACTGTGAGACCCTCTTTCTCTTCCTCCACCTGCCCCATTCACTGCACAGCATTCAACTTCTACAACAAATGAGACAGGGTCCTACAGGCAATATTCACCACAGAGCAGGTCCATCCTGTGCACTGAATGAGGCAGGGGTCCTGTGGAAAAAATAGTATGTGATCATTGTCACAGTTTCAGAGTAACTGCCTCTGTATTTCCCCTCCATGGTCCCTTGAGGGCATCCACCTAAGGTTTCTGATGCCCAGATGTTATTTCTCTTGGATGCACAGCTCCATGAATGGCACCGTGATATCCTCAGCAAGCCAGTCTGCCTAAAGGCCAACACCTATGCTGTGCTTTCTCACCAAGGGCTATGAATAGCGGATTTCCAACAGGTATAAGTTACACACAGCACCTTCTAAGCAAGCACATTTATTCTTAAGGTAAAAGCATTACTGAGAAAACACTAGAACAATATGAAATTAACATGACACATTAAATGGATTAAAAACTGGCTGACTGATAAGTCTCAAAATGTAACTGTAAATGGGGAATTGTCATGGAATGGGAATGTTTCCAGTGGGGTCCCACAGGGCTCAATGGTTGACCTTATGCTATATAACAATTGTATCAATGACCTGAAAGAAAGCATAAAATCATCGCTGATAAAGTTTGCAAATTGGGTGAGTGGTAAATAATGAAGAGGACAAGTCACTGATTCAGCGTGATCAGGATTGTTTGGTAAAATGCATGCAAGCAAACAATATGGCTAAATGTAAATGTATACGTCTAGGAACAAAGAATGTAGGCCATACTTACAGGATAGGGGATTATATTCAGGGAAGCAGTGATTCTGAAAAAGATTTGGGGGTTGTGGTGGATAATCAGCTGAACATGAGCAGTGACACTGTGGCCAAAAATACTATTGGTGATCCTGGGATGCTCACAGTGGGGAATCTTGAGTAGGAGTAGAGAGATTATTTTAATTCTGTATTTGGCACCAGTGCAACTGCTGCTGGAATATTGTGTCCAGTTCTGGTGCCCACAAATCAAGACTGATGTAAATAAATTGCAGAGGGTTCAGAGAAGAGCCACGAGAATGATTAAAGGATTAGAAAACATGCCTTATAGCAGTGGTCCCCAAACTTTTCAAAGTCGTGCCTCCCCTTACCCCTCTCTACTCCCCTCCTCAAGCTGCAGCCAGGAGCAGGGCCATGGCTCCAGGGGATGGCGCAGACAGAGGTAAGGGGGCCAAGGTAGGGGTCACACCTGGAGGCAGGTCTGGGGCCAGGGCCAGGAACAGAGCTGGCTGGGGGCCAAGGCTGGGAGTGGGACCAGGGCCAGGAGCAAAGCTGCAGCTGGGCCTTGGTGGGGGCCAGCAGCTGTGGCCACAGCCGGGTGTGGAGATGTGGCCAGGCTGCGGTCGGGGGCCAAGGCTGGGGGCAGAACCGGGGGCAGGGACAGGAGCCAGGGCTGCTGCTGGGGGCAGGGCCAGAGCAGAGCTGGGGGAGGAGTGGGGATAGGTAGTGCTCCTTCTTGCTCCCTGTGGGAGCTGGCCCAGCCCCTGCCATGGCCCCCCCTACCCCAGGGAGGCATGCCCCCCAGTATGCAGACCACTGCCTTATAGCAATAGACTCAAGGAACTCAATCTATTTAGCTTAATGAAGAAAAGTTTAATAGGTGACTTGATTACAGTCTATCAGCATCTACACGAGGAACAAATATTTAATAATGGGCTCTTCAATCCAGGAGAGAAAGGTATAACATGATCCAATGGCTGGAAGTTGAAACTAAACTAATTCACACTGGAAATAAGGTGTACATTTTTAACAGTGAGGGTAAATAACTATTGGAACAATTTACCAAGGGTCGTGGTGGATTCTCCATCAATGACCATTTTAAGATCATGATTGGATGTTTTCCTAAACGACATGCTCTAGGAATTATTTTGGGGAAGTTCTCTGGCCTGTGTTATACGGAGGTCAGACTAGATGGTCTCAGTGGTCCCTTCTGGCCCAGGAATCTGTATAAAAATTAATAAAAATTCCTATGCCCAGGCTAAAAGCTTATCAGAGGTCACCCATCAGTCTTTTGGGGCTCTAGCAGGCCAAAGTCTTTCCTACCCTTCTTTAGGGTTTGGGGTTCCCTGGGACAGAAGGTCCTGTCTGTTTGCTGGCTCAGGAAAAGGGCCCAGAACTAGTTTAAACATAGCCTTTTTATGTCAAAAGCCCTTTCCTTGTCTGTAGGTCTCTGGAAAAAACAGTTTGCACCAGTATATGCAAATCTCTTCAGGGGTGGTACCTCTCTGGAAGTGTTTACAGTCTGAGTGATTCACCTTAATCACACACCCCCCCCCCCCCGCATTATTTTTAGTTCCTGGATGTGCTAAAAGCAACCCTCCCATGCTGTAGCTGCCTATAGCCATACATAAACTTAATACTGTATATTCCCCTGAGGATACTGCATACGGTTGCAATAGCTGTCACAATCATGTAATTAAAGATTGTATCATAATGAATACGCAAGGAAGCTGAATTAAGGATCCACACGCAACCTTAATTTTGGCATTTTCTCACTTTTTAGTGCTTGACTTTGCAACCTTAATAATGCTCTTTTTTTATGTGTAATAGATATGCAAGTACAATGAACGATATATTCTGAAAGGCAAATCCTAGTGGATTAATTCTGGCTTTTGATTTGGCTTCTTACTAAAATCCTTCTGGATCATTTTTTAGCAGAGCACATTCATAATGTCAGTGTAGATCCATCTAATAACTCTTGAGTCTTATTTCCAGCTGTGTCCATTTTCACACACAAAATGATGAGTGGAAGTGGGGGCAGAGGATCAGGTTTCCAGAAGGACCTGGTTTGGTGTGACACCATAGGCTCAGGATGGTAAGCTGGGGTCAGGCTGTCCACACATGAGCCCTAGAGCCTCAATATGTGGCACTGGTGAATAAAGATTTTCCTACAGCTTCACCTATTGCTAATGAAACAGCAGTTGCCCATGCTGAAGAGTGCACGATGGTTCTAAGCCTCCTTTCAGCTCTCTTGATCCTGAAACAGCCCATGGAGTAATTTAGAGCAGCATAGGGGTTGTTCTGGCTTAGACTGGCTGTAGCAGCCCCATAGGTTTGGCCAAGGATCTGCCAGACCACTGTATACTTCATGCCCTATCCACCCCTCGCCACCTCCAACATGTCCCCTTAAATTCCTGGAAATAAAACATTTGTCTCTGCCAGGGAGATTCCTTGTTTCAGATGGTTATCTGTATTGGGAATGACAGGTTTCAGAGTAGCAGCCGTGTTAGTCTGTGTCCGCAAAAAGAAAAGGAGGACTTGTGGCACCTTAGAGACTAACAAATTTATTTGAGCATAAGCTTTCATGAGCTACAGCTCACTTCATCAGACGCATGCAGTGGAAAATACAGTAGAGAGATTTTATATACACAGAGAACATGAAACAATGGGTGTTATCACACAGACTGTGATCAGGAAAGGTGAACTATTCCCCCCCCCCCCCTTCTTCTGCTGGTAATAGCTCACCTTTCCTGATCACTCTCATTACAGTCTGTATGGTAACACCCATTGTTCATGTTCTCTGTGTATATAAATCTCCCCACTGTATTTTCCACTGAATGCATCCGATGAAGTGAGCTGTAGCTCACGAAAGCTTATGCTCAAATAAATGTGTTAGGCTCTAAGGTGCCACAAGTCCTCCTTTTCTTTTTGCATTGGGAATAGCACTATTCCTCTGTAATCTAATCTATGCTCATCTAATCTAATTCATTTACGTCTCAGTTTGTCTAAGCAAGGACGGTGCTGACGTGAATCTGTCAGCAGGGAGTTGGGGGATGATTAAGTCATCTGAAGTTAGCTTATTTTTTCCTTCACCAGTGTTCCTACTTCCTGGCTGGTAGAAAATCAGCACAGAATATGTTCAAGAGGGCAGACCGGTAGGTCTGCTCTAAAGGCTAATCCCAAACTCTCTGCTGAAGGCCTTGGATTGCATGATCTGGCCAGGATGTGGGGGGGTTTACACTGGGGGATTAAGCCTTCTAAGTATTCTGTGTAAAAGGCACAGAATAAGTTTTGTGCAGCTATTCTATTAAAACTATTGTTTTGTTTATTTCCATCATTCAGAAGTGCCTGTCACCTTCCAGACAAAAGCAGCCTCTACCGCAGTGACATGAGTAGGCACTGAGGGCACTCCTTATCTTACTGGAGTCACTCAGCACCTTGCTGCTCTTAGGGACTCATCCTGCAACAGCTGACAAACAAAGGGTGGAGGATATGGAAAGGGCAGGGGTTACAGCAAAGCTGATGAGCTACACTGTTGCTTCGTGCACATCTTAGTGCTTTCAGTCCCATTGTGTGGCTGGGGTGAGGTGGGTAGTATCCAAAGTTTTGATTCCCATGATATTGTTAATGTTAAAAGGAACTGTAATGAAGAACACCGTGTTGAGAATGATAATCATCAGGGCTGTGATTGGTTGCTGTAGAATCGGGGGGGGGGGGAGGGTTTGCTCTGCTTAGAGCATTTCATCAGCTGTTGTATAGAAGGATTAAATAAACAAAACCAAACCCCAACTTTTCATCTGGGTCTGAATGTATTAAGGTTCGGCACACGCCTTGTGAATACAAATCGTGCTAGGGTGATTCCCACTATTTACAGGTTGAGGTGCTGTGCCGTGCCGTGCCTCGAAGAGCCACAGCACAGAACCGGCAGGCCAGAGGAAGGGGGAGCTAATGCGGCTTTAAGCCACCTTTGTGCTCACCAAATCCTGGGCTGCTTTGGAGGTTGGAGAGTCCCCAGGCATCACTTAGACAGCCCAGAGGCCTGTGTAATTACAGCAGCCTGCCCAGTTTGCCCTGTGAGGCACAGCACTGCCTGGCTTCTCTGGAGCGCTGTGTGCTGTGGCCCTGTGCCTGACATACTCCTCTCACCCCCAGCCCTGTCCCTGGCATGTCCCCTACACTAGGGCTTGTGAGGGCGTCTGCGGTGTCTGCACTGAGGGACTCCTTCCCAGCCACATGCTGGGCTTTTAACACCTCGTTCACCGCTCTGGCCCTACTCAGCCTAAAGGGGACAGAGTAGGAGTGGGATCTCAGTCAGACTATTTTGCACTTGTAGTCATTCCATTGACTCCCATGGGCTTTCAATCAGGCTCATATAGTACATTTCATCTAAGATCTCAAGACTCTCAAAGGGGAGTAAATCTTATCCCCATTTTACAGATGGGGAAATTGAGCCCCCCCCCATTGACTTCAATGGGTGTTGGATTAGGCCCACAGAGGTTGTGATTTTCCCAAGTTCATGCATGGAGCCAATAGCAGTTTTAATTATAGAACCCAAGGCTATGTTTTCTCTCTGGAAATAAAAAGAGAACAGTGTGTTCCCTCATATAGTCCCAGAGCATAGCCTACTAGTTCCCGCTGATTTCAGTGGTGCAGTATTGACATAAAACTGGTTTGATACAGCAGAGACTCAGACCCTACAGTGATGTATTTCTATTGTGATGGGGAGGGAGACTCTTCAGGCCGTCACTACAAATTGTAATCGTTCCAGAGAAGAAACGGCTCAGTATCCCTTTATTATTTAAACTGTATTTTACTATTCACTCTAGAGCAAGTACATTTCATTATTTTTCTTTAGTCATTCCTGGTCGGAGAGTATTTAATTTAAAATGGTTCTCTAATGCTAGTGGGAATCACCCATAGCATGATTTGTATTCACAAGGCATTTGCCAAACCTTAATACATTCAGACCCAGATGAAAAGTTGGGGTTTGGTTTTGTTTATTTAATCCTTCTATACAACAGCCGATGAAATGCTCCAAGCGGAGAACTGAACAAGCTCCTTCTCCTCTGGCCGTACAGAGGGAAAATAGTCTGTTGTGTCAACTCCTGAAATGCCTATTTTTACACCTTCTGTTTGTTCTTAGTTTGACGTTGTTAATCACAGTCCCACCAAAGCTCTATTGTTCAGCTCTTCAAGAAGAATGTTGTTATATTGACTGTTTTTGCGTCAGCCCAGCTCTCTCTGGAGCTGCGCTTGGATGAAATTAGATAATTTCCATTAGTAGAACATGCATTATTAGTCCCCAATGCCAAATTGAAAAGCGAGCCAAGATTACTATTTCTGGCTGTGTTCACCTCAGGAAGGAACCTTCTCAGCTTTAATGGGATTTTGCTATTGTTGGTTGCCTTCTGTTTGACATTGTGCCAGCAGGGCTGAAAATTGTTTAGAAAGCTGCATGAAATATAATAGAGCGCAAGCCATTTGCTGCAGCACATTCCAGCATGATGTTTATTTTGAAACAAAGGGGAAAAAAATATTGTCCTTGGCAGAGAACAACCCAGTAAATCGACTCTTCGAACATATGCTTCTTGCTGCTGTTGTGTTTAAAAAAATCACTGCCAGTATCGGTGAATTACATAGAGAAGTGATAAATCTCTCGTAATATTTATAATGATCTTCATAAAGGCAGATTATGGCTGTATCCTGCATCTTTATTGCAGAAGAATAAGCCAGAGGGTAAAAAGTCAGATCCAAAACCAAAAAATGAAGTCCAGAATTGGTTCAAAGAACACTGCATCTTAATTAAGTCTTTTCTCTGTGTTTACTCATCTGTAGTATGGGGTTAAAATATGTACCAACCTGCCAGGGGAACCAGAAGGATATTAGTTAGGGCCTGAGCCATGAAGTGCTGACTGGCTCCAGTTCCACTTGAACACAATGGAGGTTTAGCACCTTCAGCTTTTACTGAAGACCATGGAGGATGAGAGCACACAACTTTGCATTAGGCCCTCAGCACTTCTCAGGATAAGGCCCCTCATGCTTTAGCAGTGTTTTGAAAATGCAAAGCCGTATATAAGCACCACATATTATTATTATTATTTATTAAGGCAGCCTTCTTTTGTTTCCTTTCCCTGCCCCATTGCCTTGAACCAGCCTGCACACCTCGATTGAACCACTAATTTTTGTATATAATTACGAGAGTAGAGAGGGTGGGAACGAACTCCTTCTCAGCCTTGACAATTCCCCCAAAATCTGCTTTTGCTGTATATAGTCCTGCTTTGTTCTGTGAATGTCATCTTATAATAATTATTAATGAAAGCAGAGTTGACTTTGGACCGAAAGTTTCCAGTTACTTGGCATTGCCAACGTATAAGCTATCTATGGCTATTAAAATGTGGTAGATTTTTTTGGATGAGATTGGAATCCAAAAATACACTTTTCCTCCAGGCTCCCTTTGAGCCCAAGGCCAGCTCCACCTTTATTGTATATTACACCTCTTGTTTATTCAAAATGGTGAAAAACTAAGTAAGTAGAACAAATTTGCCCTGCTTAAAAATAATAATAATAATAAAAGTCTTCAAAGCCTCCAGACCTGCTACTATCCAACAATGCATTCATTGTATTTGAATGATAATCCAGGACACCCTCCTATTTAGTAGTAATCGATTATTTATTTAGTTCAGTTTCAACCTCTAGATATGAAAAGGTCACCCATCCCTGGCTCTAGGCTCCCTGCTGGATATTTAAAAACACAGTCAGGCTAAAAGAAAAACCTCAGTAGCAAACCAACAGCAGTTGCCCACACAAAGCAGTTCACCCACAAATACTAATCTTCCTCATCTCAGCTTCTGTGCAACCATAATCACCACAGTAAGAAAAAAAAAATCCACACCACTACCCAGACCCCCAAGTCTCAGCCATTCCCAAATCCTGTCTGAGTAGATGGGTTTCTCAGCATGCTCTGATGAGCACTGGATTAGGGATATTTTGAACCAAGGAGGGGGAATTAATTCTGAAGTCAAAAGACCCTTGTGGAGAAGACTCTGCTACAGCTCCTGTTCTTGTATGCTAAGTGATTGTACTCCAATATTCCTGGCTGAAGTTCCCCTACTGCAGCAATAGGGCATGAGGAGAAAATCACTTTTGAGAGTAGTTAGGTTCCAAGCCATTTAGAGCATTATATGTCAGAACCAACATCCTGGACTCCCCCTGGAAACCCACAGGCCGTCAATGAAGATTCTGGAGCACTGATGTTACCTGCTCATGGTCAGATTCTCCATTTCCCAAACAGGCTGTTGCACCAGCTTCAGTTTCCAAGCTGATTTAAGTTGCAGTCCCATGTAGAGCATATTGCAGAAGTCTAACCTTCAAGTGACAAAGTCATGGTGGTGAGCTCTACTCTGAGAGACACACTACCTCTTGATGAGGCGCAGCTAGAGAAACACCTTCCTGGTTACTGCTGCTACATGATCATCTAAGGGTAGCTGTGAGTATAACAAGACCCCAGGTTGTGAACTTGACTGACAAATGGCAGATGCAGGCTTGCTCAGAGGTATTGATATATACCAAAGCAATATAAGCTAAAACAGAAAAAGGCACACTTATTTCTGAATGAGTGTCCACTGGGGGAGTTATACTGATATAACTACAGTGGTATAGTTATACAAGCCCTTGGGTCAGATGGAGGGAGAGAGAGTTGGATGTCATCAGTGTACTAATGACAGAGATGGATGTCATCAGCTGTAGCAATACAGAATCAAGAATGGGAAGTTCCGATGATGCATTCAGCAGTGTCTGGGATACCCCCTTCCTGCATCAATTTTGTGTTGCGGGGTGTGATGTTATCTGATAAAATATGACTACGTAGATCATTATTGCTACAACTGTTATATAATTGCAACAAATCTTCTACAAAGCGTGTCAAGTAAGGTGTCAATAGAAAAATTATGATTTGCTGAATATGATTATGCTATGTGTATGCATGTATCATTTTGGAACTGAAGTTACGGGTATTAGCTCTATACCTGTATTTCAGATATGTTTGCTCCTGTGGTAATGTCCAAAAGATATTTAGCCTGCACATCTTGAAGGGACTATTCAAGTTAAATGGCTCATCAAGGAACACTTAACTCACAATGAACCATGCGAGACGCTTATCTACTCTGACTGGACTTTCCTGTGAATGTTCTGTCTGGAATATAGGTAATGGCTTCTGATGTGAATAAGCAAAATCATGCATGGGCATGTGGCTTGCCCATGTGACCCCCAACACCATCTTGTTCGCTGTAATTTTCCACAGTGAGAACAATGGGTTTCCCTTCACTTGAAAGAAGCTATAAAAGGCACTGGAAACATCTCTATTTTGCTCTTTCCTGCTCATGCCTCTGGACTATGAATTTATACTAATGGGAGCATTCTAACCAAGGCACTGAGGCACCCTGGAAGCAACCAGAGGCTTAACAAGCCAGCAGGTTATTCCATCACTTCTGCAAGCCTGAACCAAGAACTTTGCAATTATTGTATGTATTTGATTCCTTTAATCAATTTTAACTCTCACCTTTCTTTCTTTTTATAAATAAACCTTTAGATTTTAAGTTGGCAACAGCATGATTATTGGGTAAGATCTGAGTTGTATATTGACCTGGGTGCGTGGCTAGTCCTTTGGGATCAGAAGAACCAAGGCTAGTGTTTTTGGTGGCGATACAAGGACTGGAATGCTAAGGAGACTGCTTTTCTGACTTCTTGTTAGCCAATGTGGTGAAACAGAAGTTTACTTCTGTTGCTGGTTTGGTATATCTTGTGGGAAAATAACCACCAGTTTTGGGGTGTGTCTGCCCTATTTCTCAGCAGTTTGTCCTGAATTTGGCATTCTCAGTTGTCACCCACGAAGGCACGGTGACACCATCACAGTGGTAAGGTCATTAATGTATCTAAAATGAAAGTCAGAAAGATGAATGTTGTCCCATCTCCGGGATGTGCAGAGGCCTACATGAAATGGGCTGGTCTCTGCGGTTAGCAGTGGGAACTGATGCACTGCAGAGGTATGTACGTTCCAAAAAGTTGCACTATAATTGCTACTGTTCTAGGCAAGATGAAGCAGTGAGCCAAGGGATTTTTGCACAGGTAGGGGCCCCCAGGTCAGGTTTATGGGCACCAGCTGGGGCTGTAGAGGCAACGCTCTGTTTGCCACCAGTCACAGTGGGTACTTCTTCTTTGGCTACAGTACTTCTGTCAACAGCGCTATCCATCCAACCATAAATTCTGGAGCTGAATCAAAGAATAAAACATTCAAAAACTGTAGATTAGGAAAAATAATCTGTATTTACATGTATGGGAGAACTCATCTACACCATCAGCTTCTCTTCTTGTCGTGCATTTGTCTTTTTTTTTTTCCCTTTTCTTATTTCCCCCAAGCTGTGAAACGTTAATCGCCTCTTGCTAAGGAAAGTTTGATAAGGATCTTGCTGAGAGTGGCATTAGGAAAACCCACTGTTCCAAAAAGGAACCAACTATTGTGGTTAGAGCACTTCAAAGATATAATAGTATCTTGTTTTTGTTATACCAACTACATAAATAAAATGAGGATGAACAATGTGTTTTCATTTAAGGGTGAGTGTGGGAAAATCCATGTCTTGTCACAGTGGGAAGCAGGATGGTATGTGACTGACAAAGAGAAACTGTAAATGTTGTGCATGTCAATGGAAAGAATTTAGAGTTGATTAATAATATATGGTAAGATGGTGGTGCCAATGTCATATGGGAGCTATGGCCCCAATCCTGCTTCATTTGGAATCAATGGGATTCACATTTTAGAAAAGAACATGCAAAACCCACACGCTTAATGTGGTTTCACTGTGCAGCCATAAATTTGGCCCACGTTCACTCAAAGCCGGGAGTTGACGTGAATTCTTTGTGACTCTCAGCAAAGCTTTCGATATATCTGGGCTGTGTTTTCTGCTTGTTACAACCTTTTTCCTTCAACCAGGCAACCTTTATATGCTTTCCTATTTTGTAATTCAAGTCTCCCGCAGCTCTAGCAGTAACACTATCCTAAAGGGCTGTTCATGTGGGATATCGCGGTACTATTTTTATTAAGGGATCTTACAGTTAGTTACCAGAGCACAGAGGTTAGATAATGACTCAGTGCCTACATTACTTAATGTCTCAGTGCTTCCATTACTTACAGTATTGGACCCAATTCTCCACTCATATGCAGAACACGAGTAAGTCCCATGCTCCTACCTTTCCCTGTTGTTTCTTTTGATTGTATACTCTGAGCCAGGGACTATGTGTTTGTGCAGTGTGTAGCACAAACTGGTCCCAGTCTTGGTTGGGCCCACAATGCAAATAAATAATCAGGGAGAATCAGACACAAGGTTTTAATCCTAAAACCAAGCAGCCCTGCTGGCTCCTGGCTGTTAGGACTTTTGGCTCGACATTAGAGACCCAAGCTGAGGACTACTTCTTAATAGCAGCAAGGCAGGAATTAGCAGCGCTTTGTGCTTGTCGAAGAGCCTCACAACAACAATAATCAGTAATAGTCCATAGTGAGAAAGTGGGACTGAAACGCTCTGTTCTATCACCAGCAGGAGAGTGAATTTGTGTGGGGGGGTGGAGGGTGAGAAAACCTGGATTTGTGCTGGAAATGGCCCAACCTGATGATCACTTTAGATAAGCTATTACCAGCAGGACAGTGGGGTGGGAGGAGGTATTGTTTCATATTCTCTGTGTGTATATAAAGTCTGCTGCAGTTTCCACGGTATGCATCCGATGAAGTGAGCTATAGCTCACGAAAGCTCATGCTCTAATAAATTGGTTAGTCTCTAAGGTGCCACAAGTCCTCCTTTTCTTTCTGCAAATACAGACTAACACGGCTGTTACTCTGAAATCTGTTCTTTAAAGTTTTCTTTTATTGCTAGTAACCTTTGTTTGTTCTTAGCTAGTTAGGAAGGGGGAGAGACTAAGTGAGATCCCATCCTCTGGTGCTTTGGGACTCAGGGCTGTTTTAATAATAATAAAAATTAATAATAACAGGATTATGTAGTGCAGTTAATTTTTTTCAGGTTTTTTTTAAGGTCAGTGGGGAAAAAAAGACCTTCGAGCCTCAATGGTATGAACTAGAAAAACCTCTCCTGGATTCTAATGCTTAAAAAAATGTCTGAGTCATGCAGACAGTAATAAACTCAGGGAATGTGTGGTTTCTTAGGTCCTTCATGTTGCATCCTAGAGTGGTGGTGGCAGGAGTGAGGGAGGTAAAATGAGCACCATGTTGTGTTTCATCACCATCTTGTGAAAGTTAACATTTTTTAGACGTGCGTTTTGTAATGGATAATACGCTCCTTACTGGGAGTGTGGGGCAAAAATATGCTCTGTTTCAGACTGCTTCTAAATGCACCAACTTCAGCTTTTGATTTTCTAAAGAGTAGAGCTAGAAATCGCACCACACCTGGCCAGGTGATTTTTCCCTTGTTTTCAATGTTTGGAAAACAGGTGCCTGTGTTGAAGGAATTTTCCTGAATCGGTGAGGACAGTGATCACTTTATTTCTGTTTCCAGAATTGTATGGAGGTTAAGGGTGAGTCTAATGTTGTGTACGTGCCTAGAGCACATTTTCCAAACACAGGCTCAGGCATGGAGCATTGCTGCATACTCAAAGAGTGAGCCGTACAGACAGGAGACTGCAAAGTTGCATCAACAGAGCCAGCTGAGCTGTCTGTGTGCGGGTGTTTGTTAGTTGAATGAAGTGGGGCTATTAGATGTGAGGGATAAAGGTAAATATTTTACAGGATTCTCGACAGGAGCCATTTTTGCGGGTGGGAAAAGAGACAGAGAGGGACATGTACACAATCTGAGAGGAGCCCTCACCCCCTACAGCATCCCAAGCCCCTACCCCAACCCGGAGCCCCCTCCCACACTCTGAACCCCTCAGCCCATCCCCCCAGCTGAGGCCCCCTCTTGCACCCCAAACCCTTCATCCCCATCCCAGTGCCCCCACCCCCAGACGGAGCCCTCACCCCCTCCCGCACCCCAACCTCCTGCCCCAGCCTGGTGAAAATGAGCAAGGGTGGGGGGAGGGATAGCTCAGTAGTTTGAGCATTGGTCTGCTAAACGCTAGATTGTGAGTTCAATCCTTGAGGGGGCCATTTAGGGAACTGGGGCAAAAATTGGGGATTGGCCCTGCTATGGCCCTCTAGGGGGTTGGACTAGATGACCTCCTGAGGTCCCTTCCAACCCTGATATTCTATGATTCTATGACAGCGAGTGACAGCAGGAGGGGGGATGGAGTGAACAGGGACAGGGCCTTGGAGAAGGGGAGGGGCAAGGGTGTTCATTTTTCTGCAATCAGAAAGTTGGCAACCTAAGTGCCTGGCAATCCAAATTTAAAAAAACAAGTAGAGAAAGCTTGGTGGTTACCTTTCTGTTTTTCCTTTGTGTGTCCTACAGTGCTTCCAGGGTTGGACCCAGTTCAGTAAGTGGCTGGGTATTTTTGGATGTTGTGGAGCGTTTCTGTATCTCATTTCCCAGCTAATACCTAGTAGGTAACAGGCCATATCCATCAACTTTTCCCTTCCAATTACTATGAGATCTACCATGTTTAGCACCAAGCAGGTAGGACTGGTTGAAAGTTTTCTGTCTAAACTGTTTTTTTGATGGAAAATTTCCAGGGGGAAAAATGTTCAGCCCAGCCCCGCAAGCAGGATTTGTCTGGGTAATCCACGTGGGTTCCACTGCCTCTCATTAATCACCCTCAGGTCCAGGGTTTGGTTTGGTTTTTAAACTGAGGTTGAAACGTTCAACAGTGATTAGTGGCAATCTGAGACACTTTAAAGGGGCACTTTCTGAAAGTCAGATCTCATAAAGGTCTCTCAAGTTGAACACCTAAAAATGGAGGTACCCAAAATAACTAAGGAGTCACTTTTGAAAACCGGCGTTTTTCAATGTGTCACAAACACATAAGCGTGAGTGAAAGGTCACAAGATTGAGGTCCAGACCCAAAAGCAGAGAGGGGATCAGAACTGGGCTTTTGCTCCAGGCCCAACTCTCCCATCCTCTATGACAAGATGCACTTTGTAATCCTTCCATTCATAAGCCTAACTCTAAATTCAAACGCACACATTTAAAAAACAAACAAAAAATGAAAAAGGGACATGGGTGACATGCAGGAACAGTTTGCTTCTTTTTAAAACAGCCTTAAAGAGGCCTTCTTGAACAAGTTGTGTTTGTTTATTTTTCTTGGAAACTTTCAGCATCCTTAACTTCTTTTAGACACATAAAAGGTGAATGATTAAGTGGAAACTATTATCTTTGCAGAGAACATCTCTGCTGGCAGAAGGCCAAACTCAGAGGGAAAGTGAAATGAGATAAACAAGATGGAGTTATTGTGTTTGAACGCGTTCTTGCACTGATTAGCTGGGAACATTGGTTGTACTGGAAAGAGATCTCTGGAAGGAGAGGCATTTTAGAAGATGTTTTTTAATACAAGCAACTAAATAAACCCTGTAGGTCAACTTTAGCCCCAGTGTAAACACATGCTGGTCTATTAACTTCAGTACAGTTGTGACCACTTACACTGGGGGTTGGTGGGGGTGAATTTGGGACTACCTTTTGTCTGAGACAGGTCAGCCACTTTTTTTCCCTCTGCCACCCTTCAAACAAACCAAAGGTATCTCTTACCAACAAAGATCTAAAACTGAATTAAGCCTAAAAGTGATCTAGTTTGTCAGGGAACGTGTTGTCTATTATTATCTGTATTGGAGTAGCGCGTAGGTGCTCAGTCCTGGACCAGGACCCCAGTGTGCTAGGCACTGTACAAACGGTACAGAACAAAAAGACAGTCCCTGCCCCAAAGAGCTTACAGTCTGAGTCTATTGGTTAGAACTAGTAGTCAAGAATTCTTGGCTTTTCCCCAGGCTCTGCCACTGGCTCGCTGCATGCTGTTGCAAGTCAGTTAACGTCTCTGTGCTTCAGTTCCCCCAGTCTGGTAAATGAACAAATACTTCCCTGCCTCACAGGAGTGCTATGGGGCTTAACTATTTAATTCTGGATTGTGACTTAAACCCACACACCCCCAGTAGGGGGCAGAATGAAGGCAGGGTGTCAGCTCTAAGGCTGTGTCTGCACTAGGAAAATTAGGACCCAGACGTCCTCACTTGCAGACAAGGCATGCGCATTTTTACCCTTGGGTCATGAAATCCTGCTCTGGGTAGGGGTAGATGACAGTGTTACAGTCAACTGGGTCTAATGCACAACTTCCTCATCGCTTCTCCCACCAGCGGAGTGGCACTGGTGCAGAACGGTGGGTCTGCCTTTGCTTAGTGTGGGCTCAGGCACCGAGGCACTAAGGCTAGCTACAATTCTGCCATTGTTGTGAGGCTTTTTGGAGGGAAGGTGCTCTAGGCGTATAAACTGCTAATATATGGTGCGGATCATTTTTTGTGTTTTTTCACCCAAAAGAAGAAATTGGATTCATCCCTCTCCCCGCCCAAAAAGTAAAAAGCCACCCTGTGGTCATAGAGCAAGGGGTGCCAGCCTTGCCAAAGGATCAAATGGAGCCGACTGGAGAACTGGAACTAAAAGGCCCAGAGCCTGAGCTGTGGCTCAAGAAGTGTTCACTGGAACTCAGGGAACGGGTTCAGAGGTGGTTTTAAATCCTTTTGCCCTCTTTTGATCCTGGGCTGCCATGGCACTAGGCTAGCCCTTGGCATAATTTAGCACAGCCTCAGAGTGGCTCTAAGGTGGGCTGACTGCCAGCAGATCCATTCTGCCAGCCAGAGGGCGTTAGGCTATTGACACCGCAAACAGCCTCATTTCCTGGGAGACATGCCCTGTGTCAGCAGCCAAGAGAAAGCTTCCATCACTTTCCTAAGCCGATGGAAAGTTGATCTGCCAGCTCTGGTGGGTCGCAGTCTTTTAGCACAGGCCTTTGGGATTGCTTTGCATGCTCTCTGTCTCTCTCTCTCTCACACAAACCCCTATTTCCTAGCTGAGGCTGACGACACTTGGTGCAAGCGTTGCCTGCCTGCATCACATGGGCACGAAGTCAGCAGGTGACTCCAGAGTCTCCAGCTGAAGTCATTTTATATCACCAGAGCTGTTCTAGAGCAGCAGCTGCTAATATAAAACGACTTGGGAGAAAAAGCAATATATTTTATTAGATTGGTAGAAAAAACGTAGCTCTGTTCAAGGCTTCCATTAGCTTTTATGAATATCTCCAAAGAGCTTTATTTTTATAGCAACTTTGAAGCAGAGAGGTAAAAACTAGGGGTTTGTTTGTTTTGATTTTTTTACACTATCTCACCAGAAGCAAGGCCAGTGAGTCTGAGGCCAAAGCCTACTCGCCTTATTCACACGTGGCTAAGGCACTGGGCTAGCATCCAGGAGAGCTGGGTTCAATTTCTGGCTCTGCCATAGGCTTCCTGTGTGACCTTGTCACTCTGGACCTCTTTTTATTAGATGGACATTGTCTTGTCCACACGCCCATGCTTTCTTAGAAACACAGAGATTGCCAGCCGGGATCAAGTCCAGTATGCCGTCTCCAACAGGCGTCAGTACCAGATGTTGCAGAGGAAGGTGCAAAAACCCTGCAGTAAGCAGATGTGGTGCAATCTGCCCCCCACGTTAGGTCTTCTTCTGTCTCTAGCAGTTAGAAATTAACGTAAGCCCTGAAGCATGAGGTTTTGTATCCCTTCCCCAAAATTTGTTATGATTAATTATAACAACTCTGGATAGTCTCAATATCCATATAAATGGCCAACTGCTTTTTGAAATTTTCTAAATTCTTGGCCTCAATTGCCTCTTGTGGCAATGAGATCCCCAGTCTAATTAAATCTCTATGAAAAAGTATTGTCTTTAATCCATGTTGAAGTTGCCTCTCTCCAAGTTAAGTGTCAGTCCCCTTGTTCTTGTGTTACGAGACAGGGAGCACAGAAGCTCCTGAGTTACCTTCTCTAGACCCAGGGCCAGCTCCAGGCACCAGCGAAGGAAGCAGGTGCCTGGGGCGGCCAATAGAAAGGGACAGCTCTCTGTCCGTGATTGGGGCGGCACGTCCGCGTCTTGAGCGGCAATTCGACAGCGGGCCCTTCACTCCCTCTCTCCCCCTTCGGCGGCAATTCGGCAGCAGGTCCTGCTTTTTTCTTTTTTTTTCTTTGCCGCTTGCAGGGGCGGCAAAAAAGCTGGAGCCAGCCCTGTCTAGACCATTCATTAGTCTAAATACTTTCCCTTCAAAGTAATGTTATAGAAGAAAACATCTCCCCTAATAACAATGTGTTGGTCCATGGTGCTGCCTTGTTCAGCCACATGTGTTCTGCAAAAGAAATA
Organism: Lepidochelys kempii; assembly: GCF_965140285.1. Classification (NCBI taxonomy): domain Eukaryota; kingdom Metazoa; phylum Chordata; order Testudines; family Cheloniidae; genus Lepidochelys; species Lepidochelys kempii. Next base: position 162,278,979 of record NC_136382.1, read on the forward strand.
ATATAGGGGGCCCAGTACTGCTCCCACCCCTCTGCAAGGAGGCTTGGGCGTGTGATGGAAATAGCCAACCAACAGGCTCTACCCATCTAGCTTACTCCCTTTCCTCAGGCACCATCACGTGCTGTTTTCAGACTACTTCCCAATGAAGCATTGACCGGCTGCTAATGGATTTGACTGCATCTTACAGAACAAGCCAACACACCCCCCCCGGACCTTGTCTGAGAATGGAACATTCCTTTGCTTCCAGATGTTCACGAGCTGAGGCTGAGCTCTCACCAAACTAAATAGGAAACAAAACAAAAACGTGACACTGGTGAACAAATGCATCACAGCTGGGAGTACGTGTGTAATCAGATTGAAAATGTCATCACGGGAGCAGTGTCATTGCTTGAACTGTGGCGCTTTTGTAAGAGTTGATTTGATGAGCAGCTACACGGTCATTCATGTCCCCAGTCCAGCACCTTAGACCTAAATTATGCCACAGTGACTCCAGAATTGCGTAGCTGGGAATCCCCAAACCACCTATCCACAGTGCCGCCACACTGATCCAGTCCTATCGGTACAGCAGCCTTTGTTATTTATATTGATTTTATCTTTGTTACGTTGCAGCCACATTTTCAGAAAGACACAGCGTTCTGTTCGAAAAAAATGTAAATCTGCCTTGCAGCAACTGCTGATGAGAAGTTCAAGGGTTTGGGAGCTGGGCAAGGCCATGGGATTTCTGGTATGTATGAAAATGTGGAAGTAGATTTTGGGTTTGAGGCACGCAGGTGTTTGAGGCTTGATGTATTAGGGATGGGATCCATCACCTCTTTCCCAACCCCTTTTGGGCTGGGATAGAGAAGACTTTAAATTTAGGATGGGGAGGGTTTGAATCCCTACCTGCTCAACCCAGCAAATTTTGAAAGAAACTTGATGCCCTACTGCACCTTGTCCCAACATCTGCCATTACATCCAACAATGAAAATAATTAATGCGCTAGGGTGTATGGGCACTTATCCCTCTACTTGTAGACAAGCAGAACTGTTCAACTCTGCATCATAGACCTTATACCGCTATTAAGGGTTTGTCTACGCTGCAGTGTAAGCCCAGGGGTTAATGGGGCTCAAGTAAGCTGACCTGTTAGTGAACCCTGGGCTTGAGCATCTACATTGTATTTTAACCCTATTAAAACTTTTCTAACCCGTGCTCAAACTGAGGGCTCTAGTATCCACACTGCGCTGTGCAGACCTGAATCAAAGTAACCCTGTCCCAGAGTCCCTACCACTCCCACCTCCACCCTGAAATGTGGCCGCTCTAGCCCTAGGACCATGGTGCACTGGGGGAAAACTTTACTGCCTGCCCTGCACGTTGCCAGGAAGCAGCTTGCTTTGCAAAAGGTTTGATCAGTTGACTCTTCATGGCAAACCCAGGAGGTTCTCTCATAGTATGCTTGCAGATCGGTGATCAGAAGAGAATGGATTAACACTGACCTGAGCTGCTGCCATTTGCAAAGGGCATGGTGGCTCCTGCTTTTAATAGAGATTGTTGGGATAGCGAGGACTAAGGACGTTGTCCCATGGATACTTCTGGCTGACTCCTCAGACATGAGTCAAGCAGGGCTGCATCTACTCTGGAAAGCAATAGGGCTCGGACCCTGGGTCCTGGCTTAACTCAAACTCGGACCCTCAAGCCCTGTAGGGTCCTGGAACCCTGGGTCTGAGGCCTGGGTTAGTGCAATTGCAGTGTAGATGCAAGGAGAGAGGGTGTTCTCAGTGTTCCCAGCCCTGCGCACCAGAAAACCTGTGAGAATGTGTGTGCTCAGGAGATTTCTAGCCTGATTTTGCAGCTGCAAAAACGTCATGTCATTCTGGTAAAATTTACAAATGTTAGGTACATATCAGTTGCACATGGGACCCCCCAAGCAGTTGTCTAAACCTCCATAACCTTATTCCCAGATGTAGCCTCATTGACTTTGAAGGAATTATTCACTTGAATGAGGGTGTGCAGGATCAGGCCCCCCCAGTGAGGTTCGCTCATCACTATTTATATTCCAAAAAATTATGGAGCATGGGGGGAACTACGGACTTGCATCACTTTGTTCTCCAATTAAACAGCAGCTTATTAAAAAATCCACTTAATAATACATACAATATGCATACAGAGCGAGTGACATATGAAGGTTGTAATACATTTCTTAGCTCTCAGGGCTAGCTTTATAGCAAAAGGTCTGTTGTACTTGACTGCCCTCTACATTTGAGTAAAGGAAGTACTGGATAACACAGGCTTGGTAAAATAGGGCCCAGTTCTGCTCCCAGCAAAGTCAAGGGGAATGTTGCCTTCAATTAAAACCATAAAATTACACTTAAAAAAAGCACCACGCCCTCAAGAACTTCATGCCATGATGTCCCAAGTAGGAAAAATGTGCTATTGCAAATGTTTATAACATCTGATTTAATGTTATACAGTTTCCCTCAGTCATAAACTAGAACAAATACTTAAAGATTTATTACATCCTTCCCTCCAGGGACTTAAACTGTAGTTAAATAATACAGTAGTTAAACAGCACAGAGATGAAGCACAGTCATTCTGCATCCAGGATTCCTAAAAGGCATATTGTTTTCCATAGGGATTTAGGTCTAAAAACCTCAATAATGAGTGTCTAAATACACCCTTTCCCATTTGCACTGAATAATAGTATGCATTTGAATTTTTTTTCCTTTCAGAGAAATGTTATGCTGTGTCTTCCTGCACACAGTAATTAAAAGTTATTAGAGATTTTTTGGTGGTAGTAAAGAGTTGCTCCTGTGTGCCAGATTGAACTCTGGATAGGACATATATTCTGGGACATGCTTTATAGCAGTGTAGTTGTGCATATTATAAATGTTGCCCTCTGTGCCACTATTAAAAGAAGGAAGCATTTCTGGTCCATTTCTCCTTTTTATGTCTCTTTTCTTTGATTGTCTTGTCCTGAAAGTAGAGAATGGAAATTTCCCTTTGTTGCTTGCTCACGATCCTATACAGAAAGGGTGGACTTTTCAAAAGCACTCAGTGTCGGCCTAACCCTACTTCCATTAAAATCCTATTCCTAGATTTTTAATGAGGCCAGTGGATGGAAAGTTATGGTGGTTAGTTGGTCAAATGGTTTTCTATTAATCCTTGAGGCAAACTAGGAATATTACATCCTGATATGATACAGCACTAGGCTTGAGTGTGTTGGTTATCACTTGTGGCCACAGAGGCTTGAAGTGCTGTGCTATTCTGAAAAGGGAGTCTGTAGAAGTAGAACCAGAGGGTTCCGTATTTATTGTCTCAATGACTTCCAGAGCATATCTACTCATTTGACAAGAGCTTTTTTTAACTGCTAGCCCTACACGTATCGTGGAGCTAGAAAGCTAGAATCTTTCTGGTTCTTAAATCACTGCTAGCAACACGGGACCACATTCTGAACTCTGCTAGCTCTGTGCAACCAACTCCATTGAAGAGGTGACAAAGGTCTAAGGTGGGGCAGAAAGTGAACCTGCTTTTAGTAGGTAGTTAACTCTGTTGAAGTCAAAACAGAACCTACCTCTTTCATTCAGCTTGCAGGCCCTGTAGTTCTACGAGGAGCAGAAAGGAATCAAAACTTGTTTGTATTATCCCTGCAATAGGCAGATGTGTCCCCGAATACAAATAGGGGACAGTTCTGTTGAATATAATGTGCACATTTTACAGTCACTTTTCTGTCTAATTATACTTCAACGGAAATGCTGTTGGTTACGAGTCTTGGTGGTTTGCTGTTTACCATTGCTACCCTCCCCCCATTTCCAAAAAAGAGATTGAGGATTGATGCCGTACACTAGCTAACACATATCACCATTCCCAGGATCTGGCACTGAAATGGGGCCAGCCAAAAGCATCTCTTTTTGCAATTGCCTTTACATCCCCAGTAAAAGGAAACAGGGAAATAAAACCTCCTCAAAACAGCAGATGGAACTGTTTGTTGTAAAATGTATTTTGCCAGCTCTGTCATGTTTCCAAGATTTCTTGAAAACCATATTGTCTATTTTTTTAAAAGTAGTGAATATTATGAGAGATGTCGGTTTAATTCTCCTTATATCCCCTCTGTTTCCTCAACAACATGCACTTTTCTTCAAGCAATATATGAAAAATGCCTGGATTGTTTGCATCAAGTAGGTCATTACTGGTCTACAAAAACCATTGGAAAATTCATGTTAACAGCTATTTGACAATAGTGTATTTCAAGCTACACAAAAAGCTTGGAGTGTATAGGCTAGTGCCTCAATTGATTTGAAATATAGCCTAGCATTTGTCTTGGTTGCATTAACAAGATCTGTTTTACCATTACATTTATATTTATGATGACTAAGGGCAGATTATAGTTGTTAAAATTTGTCCTTCTGACATGAAAACACTACTTTGTCATTAATACATTTTGTAGTATAAACTATGATGTCAGGTCAATGTAAAGGGTAAAAACTTTCCTAAAGTATGCACACATCATTTTTTTTTAAGCAATTGAGCCTAATGGAATAACAAAGGTCATCATAACAAACCATTACAGCTTTGGTCTTGGCAACTATGTCCACGGAAGAATCTCCAAGAAACAATCATCATTTCTCCAATGTTATGGCATTAGGACGACAGGAATGGTTCACAAATGAGTCATGTGGGCCCAGAAACGCAGTAGCTATGTGAAAGCTGAGCGATCAATTACTCATTTGTTTACCGAGAGCTTTCCTAACTGACATTAACCAGACCTTCTTGAAAAGAAGAGCTTTACAGCTGTCCTTGGGTGTCCCATGAGCCTGAGCTCAGAGACTAAAAAGATTGCTTGATTTTTCTGGAAGTAATCTGGTATTTTTATTGAAATAAACAACAACATATGGACAAATTTACTAAGCTCAACCTGAGACCTAGCAGGTGTAAAAATATCAGAGAACCATCACTGCGTGGGGGTGGAGATGGGGCCGGGAAGAGGGAGAGAGACTAAAAGCCAGCACACAAAAAAGTTCATTTCAATAGAACAATAAACCATAAACAACACACAGGCGCTGCAATGTACGCAAGTGTGAAACTTTATGAACTCTTTGAACTCAAAGGATTACCTGTGTGCAGTTACTCACATGCTTAAGGCCAGGTCTACACTACAAACTTACAAAGGTAAACTACGGCACTCAAGGCTCTGAAAAATCCACACCCCTGAGCCACACAGTTATACCGACCTAACCCACAGTGTAGACAGTGCTGTGTCGATGGGAGAGCTTCTTCCGTTGACATAGCTATCGCCTTTTATGGACATGGATTAACTACTCCAATGGGAGAAGCTCTCCTGTCGACATAGGAGCAGTTTCACTGAAGTGCTACAGCGGTGCATCTGTACAGCATTTTAAGTGTAGACTTGCCCCAAGTGCAGGGACAGGGCTTAAACTGATGGTGGCCTTTTAAAAAATAAAATTATGTTTGTCTGCAACTTTTAAGCTATATTTTCCCAACTAACTCCTCAGCATCCTATTGAAAAAGTAGCTTGCAGAGAAAAAAATTACAACTTGTTTTTCCGTTTGCTTACTTTGCATTTGACAGAACTTTGTCTATGGGCTGTGTCATTGCATTCCCTCTTGAGTCACTTTCCCCTATTTGCATGGGTCTATCAAACTACAACAGGAGAGGGGAAAACATGTTTAAAAAAAATTAGGAAAATTTGATTGTAAACCCATAAAAGTTTCAAGGCCTCAGGGGCAGATGCAGTACTTGAAACTCTTTTTAAACCCATTTCTTTGCAGTTGACTACGATTTCAAGATGGGGTGGGGGGGTCCCTTTAAGAGTCTAAGCTAAACCTACAAATGCAAGAAAATTCACAGTTAAGGCTGAAAAAAAATTCTGGAATGCATTCCAGCTTTATTAAATGTGCTAGTGTGCACAGAATGCTTATATGATCTGCCCTTTCATGGGCACTGACAATGTAATAAGTTTACGAGTTATTTCTATGTGTCCATTATTGTTTCTAGAGTTCCAGAGATGAGCGTCACACTTGGTACGTCATATTTCAGACAGGTCTTTGCCCCAAGGATTTTACAATCTAAACTGGACAAGCACAAAACCATTAAATAAGGCATGATGGTGGTAGAAAAGCGACTGCTGTTTGACTGGTGGTGTGTCTAGACCATGTAATTTCTAATATGCTGTTAATAAAAGAATGATAAACATTAACCATAAGAGAGTCTCATACAGTAAGAGACCCAGATTTGTAAAGGTATTTAGGTGTTTTGGCTCTCAATGTTGCAACATAAACTGATTTGGGAGCCTTATCCTGATTTTTAAACGTGATTTAGGCACTTGGGAGCCAAAACTCCATTGACGTGATTAAATCAAGTATGGGTAAACTGTGGGCCAATTCAGTGTCGTATGGTATATCTCCTCTTGGTCCTCATATAAGACCTGCTAATGGTTTCAGGGCCATTGCAAGTTTTCTACTGGCTTCTGCCCAGGTATCTGTTGATAAGCAGCCAATGTAGCCTCTGGCCACCATTATCTAGTGAGCTGTGCACAGAACTGAGAGAAACGGAATCCTGCATTCTTACCCTGCTTCTGACTCTTACTTTCTGTGACCTTGGTCAAGACACTTAAAATTTTCTGCCATAGTTTTCTCACTGGTAAACTGTCTACATAACGAGTAAAATTCTGGCCCTATTAAAGTCAATCTGAGTTTTGCCACTGACTTCAGCAGAGCCAGGATTTCAGACAATATGTACAGTACCTGCCTGTATCATGACAGTGTTGTAATGATTAATGTTTTTATATTTCATTGTGTGGATCATTGTAGAAACTGCAGAGCAAGGTAGGGAGAAAAGAAGGGAACGAATAATGTAAGCAGCAAAGGTGAACAAGATGAGAAAAAGAGGGAGCAAATAAGAGAGAAGGCACATTTGAGAAGACAAATTAGTATGGGAAAGAGGCAGGGGTTGAACGAATATACCTCTACCCCGATATAACACTGTACTCTGGAGCCAAAAAATCTTACCGTGTTATAGCTGAAACCGTGTTATATTGAACTTGCTTTGATCCACCGGAGCGCACAGCCCCCCCCCCCCCCCCCCCCCGGAGAGCTGCTTTACCGCGTTATATCCGAATTTGTGTTATATAGGGTTGTGTTATATGGGGGTAGAGGTGTAGTAGGGAAAGGGAAAGAATGCATGGAAAAGAGAAGATCATGGCTCTTTATATCACAGAACAGTAAATTTAGCTGCTATTAGTCCTTATTCTACAGGATTCTCTGTTGCAGCATAATTTCTCAGGGATGAATTCTCCTATTTTCCAAGCTATAATTAGATGGAAAAGAAAGCAAAAGCATTCCAATCCTCTCATTGTCAAGAAATTATATGCCAGATAAAGTTTTTGGTTATACTGGACTTCAAGAAAAAGTCCAGTAAGTCAAAGTTGTCATACTCCTTCTGCCTCATGACTTCCCCAACCATGTGATTTTTAAATATATTTTTGTATTAATTTTAGGTGTATTTTTCATTACATATCTGTCATGGAGATTGGGTTACTGCTGGAAGGCAAAATTCAGGATTAAGCATTAACACATTGGCTGGTAGCATGATCTGAGCATGTTTTGGCAACTCGTTGGGTCAAACTGCGAATAATATGTTTTTCAAAGGCCTGTGCAATGCAAAACTAAATCCAAAAGAGACTGACAGTGATTTTAGAAACAATGATCAGAAAATAATTATTTGCAGACAAATAAAAGGGTAACCTTCTCCGTTAAGAGGTATCTTCCATCATTCGATTATCTTGTACACAGGATCTCCAACCTGAAGTATTTCAATTTTATCAGTGCCAAAAAGACTCCCGAACAGTGGGGCTGATTCGTAGATGTTGTGCTTCAGAGTGGGATCACACATCCAATACCTACAGAGAGGGGAAAGGATCAGCATTAGTCGTTTATGGCAAAACAAACGCTGCTGCTTTAAAAGCACAGTTTGAAAAGAGCATTTTCTTCTTGTTAAGAACGAGGACAAAATGCAGTGGCATCATAAAAGTGTTTGTAGTGCCTGTCTGCATTTCTGCTTGGAGCTACTTCACTTTACCTTTCGGGTGGTAGCAGATTACAATCCGCAGCATTTAAAGTTCAGTGAAACTTGTTTTTAAAGACCACTCAAAGGAATGACTAACACTGGTTGCTTAATGGAGGTGGGCATGCAAAGACCGGGGAAGTACATATGGGAATAATCTCCTATGAGACTGTTTAGTACATTTTATCTCTTGCACATATTTCACTGTGTACTTTTCTTCAGGTTACAAGTAAACTGAAGTGCTTTGTAAAAATAAATATATAAATATAAATACTTACATTCTTAAATAATTAAAGGCCTGGATCAGTTCCCGTTGAAATCAATGGCAAAACTTCCATTGACTTAAGTGACTTAAGTCAAACTTCCACTGATTTATGGGAACATAATGAAACAAACTGGCAGATAAATTACAAACAGCAAATAATAGCACCTAGCTTTTATATAGTACTTGTCATCATAGATCTCAGAGTGCTTTACAAAGGAGGTCAGTACCATTATCCACATTTTATGGGGGATGGCGAGGTTTCCCCCTATCCCTCTGAGAAAATCCAAGTTCAGAGTCCTCTGGTTTTCCTATAAGAGTTACAGACATCACAAACATGTAAATAGTGTAAGGAGCAAAGCTCCCTGAAATGTTCAGGCATGTGTGACATCAACTCATGTGATAGAATCTTGAACTCAGGATCTGTCAAGTGGATAAGAGAAACTATTTTCAAATGTGGTTTTAAAGTGTATTTGTACTTCATTAATGATTTAGGATCTTAACATTTGTATTTATTTAAAAAGCAGCAGCGTTGTCAAACAGCTGACAAAAAGAATAAAATGCAGCTTCACTGCATGGACATCTGGAAAACCACAGCGGTAGGGAAATTGTTTTCTGACAACCATTTACCTAGCCCAGATTTAGGATCCAATGCTGCCAAGTGTTAAAGTCTCTCCAGCCAGGAGTGGAGGGCACTCCGCACCAGCTGAATCAGCCCTTTGGGAGATCATAGAGGTCGGACCTTCTCTCACCCAAATTTTTGACTCCATCTCCTGGAAGTTTATGCTTCATTATATTTATGATAGTTTAAAATTGCAGTAAAATACTAAGCACTGATTTTGCTGTGCTCTGTTGCAAAGCTTTACAGAGCATTAGCCACAGTGAGTTTAGATGGATGTAATTGTGTAATAGTTCAGTGTAGAGAAAGGTAATCGGATAGATTACAATTAGGCCTACTTTTCTTATTATTATTATTTGCCTTATTATTAGGCCCACTTTTCTACTTTGGAGATGTACTACTGCTTTCCAGTTTACCAAAACAGATAAAAAAGCAGGGAAAATTGAAGTCAATAGAGTTTTGTCAGAATACAAAAATTCAGAATTGGACAGGATTCTGTTTATTAGTGTTAAACAACTTTACATACATCTCTCACTCTCATTTGTGTGTATGTAAATAATGTATAATTAAGACAAAGTGTGTGTGTGTGTGTATATATAAATACACATTTTGTCTTAAGTAATAAGGTCAGGAAAGCTAACCTGGAACACTAAAAAGTTCACAGAAAACTCAGAGCTCTGAAAAGAAAGTCACTAAGCTTAAAATTGAAAGCAGTTGTAGGGCCTTTACCCAATGAGATAGTGTAGAAAAGAATAGAGTAAGTCAGTAGATGATCTGACAGCAAAAAAGCGAGCTGAGATCACAGGCCAAATCCTGTTTGGCATATTCAAGTGAGATGGCTCTTTATTTCCAGGTGTTGCTGCCGTCAGACATTGTACATATGGCTTGGTAGGGATTATCCACCATCACCTCTAACATCCCTAAGATGATAAGTACAAGGCCAGTAATTCAGGCAGAATATATTTAAATAAGGAGCTGCTGAAATATGGAATGTGTAAGTGAACCACAAAAAGCAGCAACTGAAATAAAGAATGAATCCATTTAAAAACATTTTTAGGGAATACTATGAGACTAAATTGTACCGTACTGTGCTGTGGGTTTTGACAGGCATAAATGAAAACTAGGAAGAAACCACAGAGGTTTGTACTGTACTGTGAATATATAAAGTACTACAAAAATACTCAGGATTATTTTCATTGTGACCACAGATGGAATTTGTCCCAGGTCTTCAAAAAGTAAAAGGCTAGTTCAATCGCCATCTCGATTACTTGGCCCTTTTATTACATGGTTTGAAAATATTCTCCTTGCAGAGTTTTAAATACAGCGCATTCCAGCAGATGAAGGGTTTTTTGTTTGCTTTTAACTATTTAAAATAAAAAATCTAATTTACAAGGTTGAATTATGTTGGGGACAAATTGCAAATGCCTTTAAAATAACTGCCCTTTGCAATAAGCATATGCATATACTTTATTTAGGCCTCAATTCATGAAAGCAACCCTATCTGGAAAAGCACTTCAACACAGTCTTTCATGAATGGGGCCTTAATATTTATATTACAATAGTCCCTATAGGCCCTAATCAGGACCAGGACCCCATTGTGCTAGGCACTGTACAAACACATGTAAAGACAGAGGGTGTGTCTACACAGCAAAGAAAAATCCATGGCTGGCTCATGCCAGGTGACTGGGGCTCACCGGGTTCAGGCTCCGGGGCTGTTTCATTGCTGTGTAAACTTCCAGGCTCGGGCTGGAGCCTGGGCTCTATGAGCTGGGAGGGTCCCAGAACTCGGGTTCCAGCCCAAGCCCAGAAGTCTACACAGCAGTGAAATAGCCCCACAGCCCAAGCCCCGTGAGCTTGAGTTGGCTGGCATGGGCCAGTCCCAGGCCTTTCTTTTCTGTGTTGAAATACCCTTAGTCACTGCACCAAAGCGTTCACAGTCTAAGTAGGCAAGTGCGACACAAAGTATCAGAGGGAGATGGATACAATCACATGCATTCTATATATTGCATACACACATATACACCCATCTTTAAGTTATTATAAACTGATGAAGTGTCAGCTATACCCATAGACCCGTATACCCAGCCATCGTTGATACATTTTAATTTAATAAAACTGTTCTGGACACATAACTGACTAGAATTACTTCAATATTTTAGGTTTCAGAGTAGCAGCCATGTTAGTCTGTATCTGCAAAAAGAACAAGAGGACTTGTGGCATCTTAGAGACTAACAAAATTATTGGAGCATAAGCTTTCGTGGGCTACAGCCCACTTCATCGGATGCATGCAGTGGAAAATGCAGTAGGACGATTTTATATACACAGAGAACATGAAACAATGGGTGATACCATACACAGTGTAACAAGAGTGATCAGGTAAGGTGAGCTATTACCAGCAGGAGAGAAAAAAAACCTTTTGTAGTGATAATCAAGGTGGGCCATTTCCAGCAGTTGACAAGAACGTGTGAGGAACAGTAGGGGGGGAAATAAACATGGGGAAATAGTTTTACTTTGTATAATGACCCATCCACTCCCAGTCTTTATTGAAGCCTAATTTAAATGGTGTTCAGTTTGCAAATTAATTCTAATTCAGCAGTTTCTCATTGGAGCCCGTTTTTGAAGTTTTCTTGTTGTAATATTGCGACTTTTAGGTCTGTAATCGAGTGACCAGAGAGATTGAAGTGTTCTCCGACTGGTTTTTGAATGTTATAATTCTTGACGTCTGATTTATGTCCATTTATTCTTTTACGTAGAGACTGTCCAGTTTGGTCAATGTACATGGCAGAGGGGCACTGCTGGCACATGATGGCATATATTCATATTTTAGCTACCTCTCCAGTAGCTCCTTCCTGTCCATGATCCTAGTGTCTGGGTCAACAGTTGTTAAAATACACCTACAATAGCAAATATTAAGCATAAAATATGCAAACAGACGATTATTCTCCTTGTATAATAATGCAGACTTACCTGCCACAAGCCATCACCTCTTTCATTTCCACATCACCAGTTAGGCTCCCATCTCAGGTATCCTCAGTAAATTAAGCACTGTATATTTAGCTTGACGTTCACAAGCACTTCTCAAAATGTCCTGGATGCCATGGGGAAGTCTCTTAGGCTCCCCATAACTGCTTGTATGCAAGGGTCCAGATCCACAGGGAAAGCCCCAGTGGTCCCATGCAGAGGAAGTGTGATGCTGTATAAGTATGACTAGGTAAACTAATAGAGTCACCCTTGTTACAAAGTTGCAATCAATCTTACACCAAGTATGTCACATAAGGTATCAACAGAAAAGTTATGAATTGCTAAGTATGATAGTCCTGTTTATGCATGTATCATCTTTGTGTCTGAAGTTATGAATACTGGCTACATATTTGTAACAAACAAGTATTGTGTTTGCGACACCCCTCAGATACAGTTACATCAGGGCTAGACAGCTATGGGATGATGGCCCATTAAGGACACTCCACTCTTACAATGGGCCATTAAAGAAACTCATCATGCCCAGTAAGCCTTTCCTGTGGATGCCTCAGACAGCATGGGGGAATGGCCACCCCTGTGAATCAGCAAAGCATGTGAGGACATGTGACCTAAGACTCCATCTTTTACTGGTAACTTTCCATGCTCATGTGACCCTGGACTCCATCTTGGGCCAGTATCTTTTCATGTACCTGCGCTGGGCTATAAATTGCAAGCTGTGACATCACTGCTTTGTTTTCATTCCTGCTTCACATCTCTGGACTGGATTTGTAATAAGGAAACTTTAAACAGGAAACTGAATGACCCCCCAATCTGTTTGGGTGAATCCAGAGAGATTTTTTACAAACTAGCAGATTTACATTACTGCTATGATCCTGACCTGCAGTCTCTGAAAATCACTTGTAATGTACATGAGTCCTTAACTATTTATAACTCTCTTCTTTTTCAGAGTAACAGCCGTGTTAGTCTGTATTCGCAAAAAGAAAAGGAGTACTTGTGGCACCTTAGAGACTAACCAATTTATTTGAGCATGAGCTTTCGTGAGCTACAGCTCACTTCATCAGATGTATGCCGTGGAAACTGCAGCAGACTTTATATATACACAGAGAATATGAAAAAATACCTCCTCCCACCCCATTGTCCAGCTGGTAATAGCTTATCTAAAGTGATCATCAGGTGGGCCATTTCCAGCACAAATCCAGGTTTTCTCACCCTCCACCCCCCCACACAAATTCACTCTCCTGCTGGTGATAGCCCATCCAAAGTGACAACTCTTTACACAATGTGCATGATAATCAAGTTGGGCCATTTCCTGCACAAATCCAGGTTCTCTCACCCCCTCACCCCCCTCCCAAAAACCACACACACAAACTCACTATCCTGCTGGTAATAGCTCATCCAAAGTGACCATTCTCCCTACAATGTGCATAATTAAGGTGGGCCATTTCCAGCACAAATCCAGGTTTTCTCACATCCCCCCCACCCCCATACACACACAAACTCACTCTCCTGCTGGTAATAGCTCATCCAAACTGACCACTCTCCAAGTTTAAATCCAAGTTAAACCAGAACATCTTGGGGGGGGGGGGTAGGAAAAAACAAGAGGAAATAGGCTACCTTGCATAATGACTTAGCCACTCCCAGTCTCTATTTAAGCCTAAATTAATAGTATCCAATTTGCAAATGAATTCCAATTCAGCAGTTTCTCGCTGGAGTCTGGATTAGATAAGCTATTACCAGCTGGACAATGGGGTGGGAGGAGGTATTTTTTCATATTCTCTGTGTATATATATAGTCTGCTGCAGTTTCCACGGCATACATCTGATGAAGTGAGCTGTAGCTCACGAAAGCTCATGCTCAAATAAATTGGTTAGTCTCTAAGGTGCCACAAGTACTCCTTTTCTTTTTTCTCTTCTTTTTCTTCTTCTATTAGTAAACGTTTAGTTTATAGTTATGGAAGGATTGACTCTAAGCATGATTTTGGGGTAAGATCTGAGTTATATATTGACCCAGTTAACTGGCTGGTCCCTTGGGATCAGAAGAACTTAATGTATGATTAATCTGGTTTTCAGTAACCTCTCATCATAGATTCTGGTTGTCTGGATGGTGAGCCAGGGGCTAGAATAGCTAAGGGGATTGTGTTTTTGACTTCTCATTAAGCAATGTGGTGATACAGAAGTTCACTTTTGTTACTGGCTTGGTGATCTTTAATGACAGAATAAACACCAGTTTGGGGTGTATCTGCCCTGTTTCACACAGTCTGTCCTGAATTTGGTATTCTCAGCTGTGACCCACCTTAGGCACGGTGACAGTGAGAAAGAGACAAGATGCTCCCCATCCCTCACACTTAGACATTTTTCCTCTTCTGCAAAACATCCACATGAGCACTGCGCTGCATAGAAAGACTCCAGAAAGGAGCAGAATTAACTGACATGCTCCCTAGCACACAAACCCCTCAAACTACAAACTAGCTGCAGGAAAACAGGTGGAGAATTAATGCTCTCTGAGCCACTGTTAAATCCAGTCACAGAGCAGATCTGGGGGCAGCCAGCCAACGGTGATATCAGGAATGGGGGAGGAGCTTTGCAGCTGTATGGGGCAGGGAATCCCTTTGCACAAACAACTGGATGCTGCAGGGTTGGGAGCCTAGATCCACATTTCCAGCAATGATAATATTTAGCTAGTACTTTCATCTGCGGCTCTCAAAATGCCTTATAAAGGTGGGGGGCAGTATCCCTATTTTACACATGGAGAAACGAAGGTCCTGAGGCCAGGCCTAAACTAGGAAAAAAGCTGTGTTAACTAACATGTTAACTAACATGTTAAAATCCTTGTGTAGAGAAGACAAGCTGCAGTTTTATAGTGAGTTAGCTGGTTAGGTAAATCTCCACATGAAGCCTTGACCACCTAAGATGTTTAAAATTCACCTCTCTCCTCGTCTCCTTTCATCTACTCCACTGAAGACAAGGTCAGGAAGTAACTTAAATTACTTGCTTGAAGGTCACTGAACAAGACAATGGAAGAGAGGGAATTGAAACAAAGTCTCCGGTTTCATAGTCCTGTGCCCTACTCCATGACCCAACAGGACTGTGAAGTTTGGACATTAGTTTATTCTCCTACTCCTGCTTTTGTACTGGAGAGTCTCAGACACACCTTAGCCTCTGTGTCTTTATCAAATCACTTCACATGTTGTGTTTCACTTTGCTCATCGGTAAAATAGAGTCAATACTTACCTGTCACCACTATAAGGTTAAATTAATGTGTTTGAACTGCACAAAGAGCTCCAGATGGAAGCCACAATGGTAATTCCTCTTACGAAATAATAGTCATATTTCAGACTAGTTTTCCTGCTCTTCCAAAGAGCTATAAACAGATACTTGAGTATATTTTTCATAAGCCTGTTCCCCCTGAATGTATCACAGAGAGTGGATATCTTTGTGGCCAAGCAGAGACAAAAGGGGATTATCTTGTGAATTACAGGTTTTCTTTGCCTGGAGGCAGGGTACTTAACTCCTGCAGGGAAATTCACAGTCTTCCAACCCAGAGGTTTTTTTTTTCTTTTCTTCCTAAAAGTAAATAGGGGGTGTGTGCTCTACCCATTTGCCTGGAGACAAAAGTGGCAGGGTTTTTTTTAGGATTTTGATTTTTTTTTGTTTTACAAGGAGCACAGGTTTGAAAAGAAATTTTTTTTTTCTTTGGGCTGCGTAAGCAGGTTTCCAAGTAGTTGGAGGTTTTTTGCTTTAATTTGGGCCCAGAGCAGAGACAAGGGAATTGTCTTTTTCTGTAGGCTGACAATCACTATCAGAGAATAGGTATTCTATTCCAGCACAGCAAAATTTTACAGCCAAGTTTTGTTTGTTTATTTCTAAACCTCGGGTGTAAAGTTAGTTAAAAACAGAGAGGTTAGAATGGCCAAATCCTCGGCTCGACTACAGCTGGAATTAGCCAAATTTCAGGCTGAGGAAAAACAAAGGGAACATGAAAGACAGATAGAACTCATGCGGCTGGAGAAGGAGGTACAGGAGGCTGCCCACAAGAGGGAAATGGAGGCAAGGAAGCATGTGGAGGAGATGGAGAGGATAAAGGCCCAGCAGAATATACCAACAAACCCTAGCAATCCTTCTCCAGGTACCACTTCCCATCCCAGAAAGTTCCCCACCTACAAGGCAGGTGATGATACTGAGGCCTTCTTAGAAAACTTCGAAAGGGCCTGCCTTGGGTACAACATCTCTACTGACCAATACATGGTAGAGCTGAGGCCGCAGCTCAGTGGACCCTTAGCTGAGGTGGCAGCTGAAATGCCTAAAGAACATATGAACAAGTATGAACTGTTTAAATCCAAGGCGAGAGTCAGAATGGGGATAACACCCAAGCAGTCTCGTCGGAGGTTCCGAGCCCTAAGGTGGAAACCAGACATGTCATTTACCCGACATGCCTACCACATTGTGAAACATTGGGATGCCTGGATATCAGGAGCAAGTGTTGAATCTCCAGTAAATTTGCCCTTCCTAATGCAAATGGAACAATTCTTAGAGGGTGTTCCTGAGGGAATAGAAAGATACATCCTAGATGGGAAACCCAAAACTGTAATCGAGGCAGGAGAGATTGGAGCCAGATGGGTGGAGGTGGCAGAGAAGAAGAAAACTGGTCGCAGTTGGAGCGGAGACCAGAAGGGACCACCCCAGACCACACCCTATTACCGGGGGCCGCCCAAAGCCCCACCTACCTCCCAAAGAACCCTCCAGACCCCTTATCGTCCCACCACCCCGTTCTCCAGCAACCCACCTCGCCCCGGTGACCCGTCAGCTGGACGATGTTTTAAATGTAACGAGCTGGGGCATGTAAAGGCCAACTGCCCCAAGAACCCCAACAGATTACAGTTCATTGCACCGGAATCACACCAGAGGTCCACAGGCCCAGATACCTCCCAGATACCCTTGGAGCGGAGGGAAACTGTGAGTGTGGGCGGGAAGAAGGTCACCGCGTGGAGGGACACCGGAGCACAAGTGTCAGCTATCCATGCTTCCTTAGTGGACTCCAATTTAATCAACCCAGAGATCCAAGTGACGATTCAACCCTTCAAGTCCAACTCTTTCAATTTGCCTACAGCCAAGTTGCCTGTCCAGTACAAGGGCTGGTCAGGAATGTGGACTTTTGCAGTCTATGATGATTATCCCATCCCCATGCTGTTGGGGGAAGACTTGGCCAATCACGTGAAGCAGGCCAAGAGGGTGGGAACGGTCACCCGCAGCCAGGCTAAACAAGCTGTGGGGCCTAGCTCTGTTCCGGAAACTTCTATCAGGGCCCGGTCAGAGGTGATGGACCCGGACCCCAGGCCAATGTCTACAACAGCAGTAGTGGATCCAGTCCCAGAGACCCAGACGGAACCAGTCCCAGAACCGGAACCAGCCAAACAACCAACACCAGACCCCGTGCCAGCACTGAATCCAGTACTTGCAACCTCAACACCAGAGGGCCCCACCGAACCTGAACTGGCAGCAGCCGATAACCCTACACAAGAGGCTCAGCCGGAGCCTGAATCCCAACATAGTGCACCAGCGGAGAGCGGTTCACAGTCAACAGAAACAGCTCCATCCCCTATATCGCTTCCAGAGGGACCAAGTCTATGTCCCCAATCCAATGAGGAACTGATGTCTCCAGCATCAAGGGAACAGTTCCAGACCGAACAGGAAGCAGATGAAAGCCTCCAGAGAGCGTGGACGGCGGCACAGAGCAACCCACCGCCTCTCAGCTCTTCTAATCGATCCAGGTTTGTTGTAGAAAGAGGACTTTTATACAAGGAAACTCTTTCTGGGGGACACCAGGAAGACTGGCATCCTCAGAGACAGTTGGTAGTTCCAACTAAATACCGGGCCAAGCTCTTGAGCTTAGCCCATGATCACCCTAGTGGCCATGCTGGGGTGAACAGGACCAAAGACCGTTTGGGGGGGTCATTCCACTGGGAGGGAATGGGCCAGGATGTTTCTACCTATGTCCAGTCTTGTGAGGTGTGCCAAAGAGTGGGAAAACCCCAAGACCAGGTCAAAGCTCCTCTCCAGCCACTCCCCATCATTGAAGTTCCATTTCAGCGAGTAGCTGTGGATATTCTGGGTCCTTTTCCGAAAAAGACACCCAGAGGAAAGCAGTACATACTGACTTTCATGGATTTTGCCACCCGATGGCCGGAAGCAGTAGCTCTAAGCAACACCAGGGCTAAAAGTGTGTGCCAGGCACTAGCAGACATTTTTGCCAGGGTAGGTTGGCCCTCCGACATCCTCACAGATGCAGGGACTAATTTCCTGGCAGGAACTATGAAAAACCTTTGGGAAGCTCATGGGGTAAATCACTTGGTTGCCACTCCTTACCATCATCAAACAAATGGCATGGTGGAGAAGTTTAATGGAACTTTGGGGGCCATGATACGTAAATTCGTAAATGAGCACTCCAATGATTGGGACCTAGTATTGCAGCAGTTGCTCTTTGCCTACAGAGCTGTACCACATCCCAGTTTAGGGTTTTCCCCATTTGAACTTGTATATGGCCATGAGGTTAAGGGGCCATTGCAGTTGGTGAAGCAGCAATGGGAGGGATTTACACCTTCTCCAGGAACTAATATTCTGGACTTTGTAACCAACCTACAAAACACCCTCCGAACCTCTTTAGCCCTTGCTAAAGAAACCTTACAGGATGCTCAAAAAGAGCAAAAAGCCTGGTATGATAAACATGCCAGAGAGCGTTCCTTCAAAGTAGGGGACCAGGTCATGGTCTTAAAGGCGCTCCAGGCCCATAAAATGGAAGCATCGTGGGAAGGGCCATTCATGGTCCAGGAGCGCCTGGGAGCTGTTAATTATCTCATAGCATTCCCCACCTCCAACCGAAAGCCTAAGGTGTATCATATTAATTCTCTAAAGCCCTTTTATTCCAGAGAATTAAAGGTTTGTCAGTTTACAGCCCAGGGAGGAGACGACGCTGAGTGGCCTGAAGGTGTCTATTACGAAGGGAAATGTGCTGGTGGTGTGGAAGAGGTGAACCTCTCCATGACCCTTGGGCGTATGCAGCGACAGCAGATCCAGGAGCTGTGCACTAGCTACGCGCCAACGTTCTCAGCCACCCCAGGACTGACTGAACGGGCATACCACTCCATTGACACAGGTAATGCTCACCCAATTAGGGTCCACCCTTACCGGGTGTCTCCTCAAGCTAAAACTGCTATAGAACGGGAGATCCAGGATATGTTACAGATGGGTGTAATCCGCCCCTCTGAAAGTGCATGGGCATCTCCAGTGGTTCTAGTTCCCAAACCAGATGGGGAAATTCGTTTTTGCGTGGACTTCCATAAGCTAAATGCTGTAACTCGCCCAGACAACTATCCAATGCCACGCACTGATGAACTATTAGAGAAACTGGGAAGGGCCCAGTTCATCTCTACCTTGGACTTAACCAAGGGGTACTGGCAGGTACCGCTAGATGAATCTGCCAAGGAAAGGTCAGCCTTCATCACACATCTCGGGCTGTATGAATTTAATGTACTCCCTTTCGGGCTGCGAAATGCACCCGCCACTTTCCAAAGACTTGTAGATGGTCTCCTAGCGGGATTAGGAGAATATGCAGTCGCCTACCTTGACGATGTGGCCATATTTTCGGATTCCTGGGCAGACCACCTGGAACATCTACAAAAAGTCCTTGAGCGCATAAGGGAGGCAGGACTAACTGTTAAGGCTAAGAAGTGTCAAATAGGCCTAAACAGAGTGACTTACCTTGGACACCAGGTGGGTCAAGGAACTATCAGCCCCCTACAGGCCAAAGTGGATGCTATCCAAAAGTGGCCTGTCCCAAAGTCAAAGAAACAGGTTCAATCCTTCTTAGGCTTGGCCGGTTATTACAGACGATTTGTACCGCACTACAGCCAAATCGCTGCCCCACTGACAGACCTAACCAAAAAGAAACAGCCAAACGCTGTTCAGTGGACCGGAAAGTGTCAGAAGGCCTTTAACAAGCTTAAAGCGACACTCATGTCTGACCCTGTACTAAGGGCCCCAGACTTTGACAAACCGTTCCTAGTAACCACAGATGCATCCGAGCGTGGTGTGGGAGCAGTTTTAATGCAGAAAGGACCTGATCAAGAATTCCACCCTGTAGTGTTTCTCAGCAAAAAACTGTCTGAGAGGGAAAGCAACTGGTCAGTCACTGAAAAAGAATGTTATGCCATTGTCTACGCTCTGGAAAAGCTACGCCCATATGTTTGGGGACAGCGTTTCCACCTGCAAACCGACCATGCTGCACTAAAGTGGCTTCACACCGTCAAAGAAACTAACAAAAAACTTCTTCGGTGGAGTTTAGCTCTCCAAGATTTTGATTTCGACATCCAACACATCTCAGGAGCTTCTAACAAAGTGGCTGATGCACTCTCCCGTGAAAGTTTCCCAGAATCAACTGGTTAAAATCGTCCTTGAGATGTGGAAAATATTGTTAGTCTTTATGTACTTGGTAGTATATTTAGAGATGCATGTGTCTTATTAACTCTGTTTTCCTAGAGCTCCAGGAAGAAATCCCAGCCAGTGTTTCACCCTAGCTGAGATTTGGGGGGCGTGTCATAAATATAAAGGGAAGGGTAAACCCCTTTGAAATCCCTCCTGGCCAGGGGAAAGCTCCTCTCACCTGTAAAGGGTTAAGAAGCTAAAGGTAACCTCGCTGGCACCTGACCAAAATGACCAATGAGGAGACAAGATACTTTCAAAAGCTGGGAGGAGGGAGAGAAACAAAGGGTCTGTGTCTGTCTATATGCTGCTTTTGCTGGGGATAGACCAGGAATGGAGTCTTAAAACTTTAGTAAGTAATCTAGCTAGGTATGTGTTAGATTATGATTTCTTTAAATGGCTGAGAAAAGAACTATGCTGAATAGAATGACTATTCCTGTCTGTGTGTCCTTTTTGTAACTTAAGGTTTTGCCTAGAGGGGTTCTCTATGTTTTTGAATCTAATTACCCTGTAAGATATCTACCATCCTGATTTTACAGGGGGGATTTCTTTATTTCTATTTACTTCTATTTTTTATTAAAAGTCTTCTTGTAAAACACTGAATGCTTTTTCATTGTTCTCAGATCCAAGGGTTTGGGTCTGTGGTCACCTATGCACATTGGTGAGGCTTTTTATCCAACATTTCCCAGGAAAGGGGGGGTGCAAGTGTTGGGAGGATTGTTCATTGTTCTTAAGATCCAAGGGTCTGGGTCTGTAGTCACCTAGGCAAATTGGTGAGGCTTTTTACCTAACCTTGTCCAGGAAGTGGGGTGCAAGGTTTTGGGAAGTATTTTGGGGGGAAGGACGCGTCCAAACAGCTCTTCCCCAGTAACCAGTATTAGTTTGGTGGTGGTAGCGGCCAGTCCAAGGATAACGGGTGTAATATTTTGTACCTTGGGGAAGTTTTGACCTAAGCTGGTAAAGATAAGCTTAGGAGGTTTTTCATGCAGGTCCCCACATCTGTACCCTAGAGTTCAGAGTGGGGGAGGAACCGTGACAGAGAGAAAATCCATTAATTTCTCCCAACTGTCTACTCCTAATCACAGTACATCATGCATGAAACTCATCAGAGTTTAGTGTGATGCCAGGAGTGCTTCACACACACTTCACCACAGGATGGCAATGTGGTCCCTCAAAATGTGTTACAGCATCGGAGAGTAAAAGTTACTGCACTCAAACACTTCACACCTCATATGTTTTAGCCTAGTTACCTGTTCATAAGTGGTATTCCAAAAACATCAGTGAAAAAAGTTAAGGTCTCATCTGTAATGCTGCATTCACACAACAGAGTCAGGAAAATCAAGGTTATAGCAGCAGCAGTAGTTAGCTCTCTCACACACACAAAGTAGATACTGTTCTAGTTCTGTATAAGCAATTAAGTTTATGACTTGCTACGTAAAGATGCAATGTGACAGTACCCGTTGCAGTGAAAATTTTGATTAAGTCTGATTATTGGTTCTCAGTCATAATGCTAACAGTTTTTGCATAACATTTCATGGAATTTTGACTTTTTAAAAGAGAAAAAAGCAAGTAGTTACATCTTGCAACCATAAGATAAAAGAGCTAAGCCTTTTCCACTAGAAGGCAAAAATACATCTGAATAATTTTTTCAACACTTGAAGAAAACTCTTTTCCCACCAGCTCCAATAACTCAGTGAGATGCACAGAATTATACTAAAACTATTCACCGTCAGGCTGAGAATAAATATGAGAGACTGCAGTGCAAAGAATATTTTCAAGAAGTTATGTACCTGAAAACAGAAGCTTACCATAAAAGTGCCATGTCACCCATAAACAAAACATTGCTACTCAACATTACAACACGCACTTCACATTTCACTTGGCGTGTATTAGCTGGGTAGTATATGTAAATGTCGTTAAAGACCACAAATAAATGATTTTATGTGGCTTGAATTATTAGCAGCTCATTGAAAATATTTTCACTAGTGACAGTTTAGTTTCATCCACATTCTCTCACCTTAGAAAGACTTTCCTGGAGAGACCTGCTTATTAAAAAAAAAATGTTTAATTCATCTCAACTCCTATTGTCACACTTATGTAAACCTCATGGGTCTGCACAATTAGGCCGTTCCCAATAGATTTCCAGCACATCTGACAGTTTGTCCACATTTCCAGTTCCTGTTCCCAACAGAACTCACAGATGCTAATTTATAACAGGTAGGCAGGTGATGAGTTGCAATTATTACTATGGATTGGAGGATAACTAATGTGATGCCAATTTTTTTAAAAGGCTCCATAGGCGATCCTGGCAATTACAGGCCAGTAAGCCTAATTTCAGTACCAGGCAAATTGGTTGAAACTATAGCAAAGAACAGAATTATCAGACATATGAATGAATGTGATTTGTTGGGAAAGAGTCAACACAGCTTTTGTAAAAGGAAATCATGCTTTACCAGTCTCTTAGAATTCTCTGAGGGGGTCAATAAACATGTGGACAAGGATGAGCCAATTGATATAGTGCACTTGGACTTTCAGAAAGCATTTGACAAGGGTCCCTCACCAAAGGCTCTTAAACAAAGTAAGCTGTCACGGGATAAGAGTGAAGGTTCTCTCAGGGATCAATAATTGATTAAAAGACAGGAAACAAAGGGTAGGGATAAACGGTCAGTTCTAAGACTGGAGAAGGGTAAATAGTGGTGTCCTCCAGAGATCTGTCCTAGGACCAATGCTGTTCAACATATTTATAACTCATCTGGAAAAGGGGGTAAACAGTGAGGTGGCAAAATTTGCAAATAACACAATTACTCAAGATAGTTAAGGCCAGTGCAAACTGCAAAGAGTTACAAAGACATCTCACAGGACTGGGCAACAAAGTGGCATATAAAATTCAATGCTGATAAATGCAGAGTAATGCACATTGGAAAACATAATCCCGACTATGCATACAAAATGATGGGATCTAAATGAGCTGTTACCTCTCAAGAAAGAAAGCTTGGAGCCATTCTGGATAGTTCTCTGAAAACATCTGCTCTATATGCAGCAGCAGTCAAAAAACCAAACAGAATGCTGGGAATCTTTAGGAAAGGGATGCATAAAGACAGAAAATATCCTATTGCCTCTATATAAATCCACAGTACGCCCACACCTGGAATACTGCACTCAGTTCTGGTAACCCCACCTTACAAAAGATATATTAGAACTGGAAAAGGTACAGAGAAGGACAACAAAAATGATAAAGGGTATTGAACAGCTTCCATATGAGAGATTTAAAAGACTGGGACTTTTCAGATTGAAAAAGAGATGACTAAGGGGGGATATGATGAGGTCTGTAAAATCATGACTGGCATGCAGAAAGTGAATAAGGAAGTGTTATTTACTTCTTCACATAACACAAAAACCAAGGGTCATGCAAATGAAATTGATAGGCAGCATATTTAAAACAAACAAGAGGAAGTGCTTCTTTACACACTGCACAGTCCACCTGTGGAACTCTTTGCCAGGGGATGTTGTGAAGGCCAAAACTATAACTTGGTTAAAAAAGAACTAGATAAGTTCACAAAGGATAGGTCCATCAATGGCTATTAGCCAAGATGGTCACGGATGCAACCTCATGCTCCAAGTGTCCCTAGCCTATGACTACCAGAAGCTGGGAGTGGACAACTGGAGATAGATCACTTGATGATTGTCCTGTTTTGTTCATTCCCTCTGAAGTACTTGACATTGGCCACTGTCAGAAGACAGGCTACTGGGCTAGATAGACCATTGGTCTGGCCCTGGGTGGCCATTCTTATGTGTTCTTACTGGCTTATTACACCTGTGAACTGTGCACACAGCTAGCCTACGCTAAAACATCCTATTAGTATTATCACCCAGTACTCCCCTTCCTTCTTGCTTGTTTGTTTCACCCACCTAATACATCTTCTCTTTTAGACTGCAAGCTCTTTGGGGTAAGGACTGTCTTTTACTGTGTGTACAGTGCCTAGCACAAAGATGCCCCAACCTGGTTCAGACCACTAGGTGCAATCATAGGTGCCAACTTCCTCTCTACCCAGTGAGTGCTCAACTCCACCTCAGCCCCCAGGCCCTGCACTCACTCCACCCCTTTCCCCAAGCCCCCCACCCCCACTCTTCCCCCACCCTGCCTCTTCCTGCCCCCCTCCTCTGACCACACTCTGTCCCTGCTCCTCCCCCTCCCTCTCAGTGCCTCCTGCATGCCGCAGAACAGCTGATTGCAGCGGGCGGGAGGGCTGGGAGGGAGGGGGAGGAGCTGATCAGTAGGGCCACTGGCGAGGGAGAATTGCTGGGGCGGGGGTGGCTCGTCTGGTATACCAAGGCTGGAGCACCCACAGAGTCAGCACCTATGGGTGCAGCTGAAACAAAAACAATGATGCACAAAACTGAAATGATGAGGGGGAAAGTTACTTTTTATTCTAGCCTTGGAAAAGGTTTGATTCAGGTTTTAGAGGGGATCTGCGTCAATTATTTACCTCTTGGCACTGATGGTTGACAAAAACGTACTGCACTGTTGGCAGAGTTTGAACTCCTGGCACCAAAGGGATTACAGATCAATGCAGTCACCTTCAACCAATGCATTAAGGTTGGAATAATACTCAAATATATGCTGTTTCTATTTTGCACACCTCCCCCTCACTGTATCATCTTCCAGAGGCAAATAATTGGGGTGTAGTTATGGAACAACTGGGTGCTGGACGGATCAAAAACATCCATGTTAGTACAGATGCATTTTACGTACAGCACAGTTTATAAAACTGGAAAATCCTGACTCATCCTGATGCAGGCCACCCGAGAGATTATTTAATAATGATGATTAGAAAAAGATTTGCTGCATTCGTAAGGCCAAGGTAGGCTACCTCATCCTTTCAGAAATGCCAGAGCAGAACCTTTTGCAGAGAGTATTTTCTAGTCATAGATAGTAAAAACCAGATTAGAGCACACCCACCATAGCTAGTTATTCAAATTGACATATGGCTGTTTTTAGCTAAACTACATTTACTAATCTCTTTATTGGAGGACACCATCAGCATAGAAGTACAATAATTAGGAGGTCTTCTTTTGAATATGGCATTAAATGTTGCTTGAGTTTTATGGTGGTATATATTGTGCCTCTAGTACAGGGTTTTGGTGGGGGGCTTGGCAGGGGAGGGGAGGGGAGAAATGGACATTTAAGAACGAAGTGCAAACTCAACCTTCTAGCAACACTGATGCCAAACAAGCAAACCCCGGCACTATAGCAGTGGCAGGAGACCAGGGTGGGTCGCAACCCAAAACTGGGTCTTTAGAATATGTCAAAGGGTCACGTGGGAGACCTGTAGGGTGGGGGTTGGGTCCTGCCCCCGAGTGTATGTTGAAGGTCCCGGGGGGATTGGAGAGCCCACCCCACATTCAGCAATGGCTCCTGGGTCTCCAGTCCCTCAGGGCTGGCTGGGCTCGGCTCCCTGTCCCCACTTCAGGTATTGCAACCTGGTGTACGGGATCATAGCACCACACAGGTTTGGCCCAGTCAGCTCTCTGTCACGATGATGAGGGGGAATCCAGGTCAAATTTGAGTGAGTGGGGGTGCTGCGATACCATGCACCAGGTCCCCATGCCCTGGCTGGTGACACCCGCCCCCACTGGGAGCCTGGGCCAAACTTGAGTGATGCTGTAAACCTGGAGGTCACAATGCCTGGTGTGGGGGGGAGCTGAACCCAGCCAGCCTCATGGCACAGGAGCCGCAGGAGCCTCTGCTGTGATACTCATGGCACACTTATTTAGTACTTATTACATTACTGTGTTTATTATATATCGTGGGTAAGAAATATTTAGTAAACCAGATGTTTTTTGCACTAAAACTATGTACTAGGTTGCAACAAGCCATCAAGGTTTACAAATGGGTTCCCTGCACCCAGAAAAGTTGGGAACCACTGTATTAGAGAACCATCAAATAGAACTTGTACTTATCTATCACATGACTGTCTCCTCCAGCCCCGCAAACATACAGAAATTTTACCATGAATCTATAGTAGCTATACTGTACCCCTCCTTTCCCCCCAAAGACCAAAGCCATAATATATAGCAACTAGTTTGTGACCCAAAACGTGTGTTTTATCCTGGACTATTAATTGAAGGAATAGCAATGAAGTTTATTTATCCACAAACCCTAACACCTCTCACACATTCACAGCATGCTTTCCAAGGTGAGCTTTAGACATTTTATCCCAATACTTTAGGAAAGAAGTTATTGAAGAACAAACCCAAGCCTAATGGGATCGAATATTAAAGTATTTTCTTTACCTCTGTATAAGCTCTGCAACCCAAAATAGTAATATTTGGCCTAAAATTGCACATCTATTTTCTTCTCCAGCCTGGTGTTTAGATCTTTCATGGAAATGTCTGAGATTATCAAGGCTGGACCACAGTCAGAGTAGGCAATCTGTCCAAAGGAATGGAGAAAACCCCCAAAATATACATCAAAAATCCTACTCCCCAATCATCTGTAGAATATTAATGCTCGAAAACATATTAAAACATGATGTTGCGTGATAGTGACTTCCATTCTTAGATGTTAAAAGACAACAATCCAATTGCAATTAAAATATAGGATTCATAATAATTACACTAAATATTTTTTAAATAGTATCTAACCCCTTTGCTCCCGATCTTTTCTACACCTCCACCAACTAATTCCTTAACTCAGCCCTCAGTCCACTCACTTACCATGTAAAAAGAATGAGGAGGGGGTGAAAAACAGAACAAAATAACAAACAACAAAAAAATGAGATTTAAAAAAAACCTGATTATCACAAGGAAAACTGATTGTTTAATCTTATCAATTGATAGAAAAGGAGGCTCAATCTTACTTGATGTCCTTGGTGCCATATGAAACTCAAAACGTACCAATTGATATGGTTCGCTGTTCAAGAAGGCGAATCATCAAGCTACCGCATCACCACACTCCCTGCCTTGCATATCGAGTGCAAACACCTTGCAGCAGATTACAAAAGAAAAAAACCCAAACCATGTTGATTAAGTTTGAAAGTGAACTGTTCCGATTTATTTTACCCCCGAGACACCACTGTTCAGAATGAAATGTTGCAAATGTATTTTAAAGAAGCAAAGAGGAAAATTCCCTTAACTAGGTAAACACTCTTAATGTCCTGAAAGCAACCGTTTAATGTCAACATTTCTAACATTGGTTCTGGATCCACTAATACAGTGGACCAGATCCTTCTATCCAAAGGAGCCATGATTGGCAGAAGACTGATAGGGGCCACAAAGATTCTTTTATGTCTCCTTTTCACATACAACTGCCTATTCTAGTTCCCTACCAAATTATCGCCGCCTCAAAGCCATACACCATCTGCGGATTCTTCCATGCAGGGAGAATCCTCAAAGAGCTGATTAAGCCAGCCAGATGGCTGCTTTGCATTGTTATTTTTCATGGCCATATCGTGCCATCAGAGTTTAAGCTGAAGCCCCAGTGAAAACAAAAAAGAGTTTTTACTGAAGCTCAATGATACAGTATGGCTCTTTATTTTAAAACATTGTTACATTAGAAGTCAATGGTACATGAGAAATTTATGCTAAAGTTACATTCATCAATACATGCCCGGTTAATACATTATCCAGTTACACAAAACCATAAACCCTTTTGGAAATGCTATCTTTCCACTGTAGATTTCCACATCATCAGAGGCAGGTTTCGTTTGTCAGCCAGTCCTCCCTGCAAAGGGTGCATGCAGGAGGCAGGAGAAAGTTTCACTCGCAGAGATTCCACTGTAATTCAACAGCTAAAGGAAACAGCCATGTGTAAATGGTTCTGAACTCAGCACTCCTGTTGAATGGCATTGCAAGCAGGGTTCTGGAACAATTCGAGTGCTGGGAGCCATTGAACTGAGCTATAAACCCTGTATGCAATGGAGACCACTTCAAGCGGGGGTGCAGAAGCACCCCTAGTTCCAGCACCTATGTCTGCAAGCACTAAGGATTAAGCCTGCCTGCCCTCTTTTCAGAACTCTTATTTTTCCATACAGTTTTCAGTCTCTGAGCTTTTATAATAGTCTGTGCGTTTCTTTCTCGCTTCAGGCTCTCCTTCCCTGAGCACATATTTTGAGGATACCAGGTCATTAGATTTAGAAGAAAGTGCCTCAATCTGTGACCATGGCCTGATTGTGTGTTGTTTGATAGATGACCAAGACTTGGTTGTGAGAAGTACCAGCCATCCCCAATCCCCACTGAAGTCAGTGTGTTCTGCACCTCTCGGAATAGACAGGCTGTGAAGGTTTTAAGGAGGGGAGGAGGTGTTGCAGACTTCTCTCTAAGGCTGTGTGAACACTGTAAGGGCTATACCACCACAGCTATGCTGCCATTGTCCCATAGAGTAGACGCAGCCTATACTAACTGAAGAGTTATTGCTGTCCGTGTAGGCACATCACCTGCCAGAGCAATGATAGCTAGGTCAATGGAAGCATTCTTCCGTCTACATAGCTGCAGCTGCACCAGGGGTTCGGTCATCATCGCTACATCAGTCAGTGAGGGAGTGGGATGCATGTGTCCTTCATTTTTGCTCTTTGTTGTCTGTTCAAGGATGGCTCTGTGCCTGTGTACCCACTCACAAGAGAAGACGCAAATGTTGCCTGTTCCCTCCACACCAATTTCCCGCTCAAGATTTCAGATGAATTACAGGCCTAGCCCTAAGTCTTGATGCAAGCAAATTCCCATTAATAAATAAATTCCACCTGTGTAGCACCTCCCATCAGAGGATCTCAAAACACCTTACAAATGTTAATTAATTTAGTCTCAACATTGCAGGGAGGTAGAACACCATTACTATCCCCATTTTTTAGCAATGAGGAAACTGAGAAACAGAGATGAAGTGACTTGCCAAAGGCCACACAGGGAATCTGTGGCAAAACCAAGAAGAGAAGCTATGTTTCTGACCTCCCAATCCTGTGCCTTAATCTAACCCAGCATTCTTTCTATTGAATTTAAGGGGAGGTATGCCTGAGTAAAGACTTCAGAACTGGAGCTCACAACGACCTGACGGAAAACAATGGCATAACTATTTCCAAAGAGAATATTGGCTTTTATTTGTAAAATAAATACTTCTTCCAAAGCTACACAGATTAATTTAATCAAGTGAATCACAGCACAAGTATGTGATGGAGCTCCTTTTTGTACCTTAGGATAATTTAAACAGACACCAGAAGGCGCATGATTGTTGCATCTTTATACACCTTCATTCAGCGCCACCTCCTCTTAAATCAATGCCCACTGAAATCAGGTAGTCTAATCCTGCTCCCCTTGAAGACAATGCAAAACCACCAGTGAATTTGTGTCATATATGTGTGTGTGTGTGTACACACATACAAACTTGTTTTCTTTGTCTTTTATTAATCAGAGGTTGGTACTAGGTTTATACATTGAGATTACACTCATACTATACTATTTATTTAATATTAGAGTTACAGTTATGATGCAATATACGTATTTCAATATTCCTGATAAAAGTGATATTGTTTAGTATGTAGATAAAAAATAAGGGCTGTCTCTATCTATATTTTGCTTGCTTTTAAGTGTTTGGTTTTGTAAATGAGATGTTAGCTAAGAACACTGTTACTTAGCAAGCTTACTGGTATAAAAATTATTTATTTTTAAATTCTCAAGATATAGAATTTTTGAGGGTTGGTTGGTTTCTCTCCATCATTCCTATTTCTTTTGCGTAGGAAATTATTTAGTTGGGGATTGGTCCTGGTTTGAGCAGGGGGTTGGACTAGATGACCTCCTGAGGTCCCTTGCAACCCTGATATTCTATGATTCTATGAAAGTGAATATATATATTTAAATCGTGGCATGGACTGGACAACAGATTGTCTAATGCTTTCCACTTACGCAGTGCTCTCATCTCTGGATCTGTGAGCACTTTACTGAGGTAGGTAGGCTTTATTCAGTTAGCCAACGATAAAACCAGATTAAGTACAGAGAGTAGAAGCAATTTCTGTTAAGAGGCTCTGTGGTTCGGTGGATAAACACATGGATCTACCGCCTCAGGGAGAAGAAGTCTTCTGTCACAAACGCATATATATGCAAGTCACTTACATTTTCTGCTTGTCACTTTGTTGGGATAATAGACCTGTGTACATGTCCCACACGAGAAGGGAACCCTTTGGTAGGAAATGTAAAAAGAGTCATTTTTTACTAGCTCCTAGCATTTCCTTTCACTTTGAAAAGTAGACCAGACTGCTAAGGAATGAGAATATTGTGTCACCGTGTGCACCCCCACCCCCACCTGTTGGTCCCATTGATAAGGAATCCCATCTCATTTTTCAATAATAGTACTTCCTTAAATGTTCTCTGGTTTAAAAAAAATATCATGAAATTATGGCTGACCAGAATAAGAGAGTTGAGAGTAATGGAAAGACAAGGCCTTTATTAGATAAACAACTGAACTAAATTAGGAAAGAAGGGATTATTTAAAAAATAATCTACCCATAGATCAAATTTGTAATGTGATTATGTTGGGGAGATACAGGGTCAAAACATCAGACACTTCGCCAAAAGTATCAAAAATGGTGCCACTTTAGATTGAATGACAAAAAGTACACATTCAGTTTAACCAAAATGCATAGGGTTTGTTTTAGATGGGACTCCAGTTTATTTATGAACGGTTGCCACTTCTTCTTAATAAACCACATATCAACTGCTGTAAATCCATTACTGGAACCACAGTCCTATTGGTCCAAATAAATAAATAAAATAAAACCCAGATCTCTATCACTTAAGCTGGAGAAGGACGTTAGTTAGGGTGACCAGATATCCCATTTTGGGGACTTTTTCTTATATAGGTGCCTATTAGCCCCCCTACCCCCGTCCTGTTTTTTCACAGTTGCTATCTGGTCACCCTAATGTTAGCTGAATAAAGGGATCCTTCTTTCTAAGATGCGGCCAGCCAATAAAGAACTGATGAGTCACTCTCCAGTGAACAGTGGCAAAAAGTCCCACTGATACCAGTGTGAGCAGGACTGGGCTCATACTATCCACAACACTAGCTAGTTGCATCCGATGAAGTGAGCTGAAGCTCAAGAAAGCTTATGCTCAAATAAATTGGTTAGTCTCTAAGGTGCCACAAGTCCTCCTTTTCTTTTTGCAAAGACAGACTAACACGGCTGCTACTTTGAACAGTAGCTAATAACTTTTCTTAATTATAGTCTGTTTTCTTCAAATATATATGGCACACAAACCCTCAAGGCTATTTAGTGATATATAAAACTTTACAGAGTGGGAACAAACTATTTTTGACTACAGGCAGCTCAAAGAAAAGTTAGACAAACGTCAATACTTCAAAAGTGAGGGAATTTTCAAGCCAAACGAATTTTTAGCAAAGAGGTGTTAAAATAAATAGTTACAAACTATATGTAGGGGCTCTTCTCAGTGAATAGGTGTTCCCCACCACCACTCCCGCCCCACTGCCAGTCAATAGAGATTAGGTAACAAAGAGAAAGGTCTGGGGTAGGCTGAATGAGAAACCTTCTTATTTTTTAAGGTAGAGGAAACTGTATTAAAATGCTAGGTTAATGTGTTATTGTAAATAAAGATGTGTTTGTGTACTGTAACAATTTTGAAGAGGTGATAGCAATAGTCAAGCGGAAGGAGACTATTAAAGCTAGCGATGCCTTAAGAGCTCCTATATGTGTGATTATGACCCGTAAGAGGGCACTCAAGTTAATCACTGTTTTGTTCAACAAAACCATTTAAAATTATTTATACAGTTTCCTAATGTGGCTGTTTTTGTAGCTAACCGCTTTTTATAGCTGAACTGTTTCTTATAACTTAGCTTTTCGTGTTGGTTTAGCCTAAAACATTACATACACTTTGTACCAGAAATGCAAAAACTCCCCATAATTCCAGAGTCTTCAATGGTAATTGCAGTCTTTGTTTGCTTATAATAAAATTTCCATCTGTCTTGTATTAGTTTAAAAACTAGTTCCCAAGAGTATTTCTTATAGTAATGGAATTACAGCCAGAGTTTGTAAATACAATTCCTTAGACATGTTGCTACATTTAGACTATCTGGGGACACAGAGACAATAATTTCCTCTGCAATCCACAGATGTAACACGTTTAGCAGCATATTCGTTATTGCCATCAGTGTTTTGAGTTGCTAAAAGATTATTAAATGTAATTGATATTTTAAACAGAGCAAAAGAGTTCTTAACTTTTCTATCTGGCACCAGCAGTTTCCTGCCCTGTTCAGTACTTAATGTCTTTCCAGCTGCATGTTCGAATAGTGACAACGCAAATCAGACGGCATTTGCTCTTATAGGAAATCCTGAAATAGGCAAATCCATATGAGCGGTTTATACATTTGTTTATATAATGTTTATTTAACTATAACCAGTATTTCCAAATATTGCTACAGAAAACCAAGTTAGGTCTTGAAAAAACAACAACAGTCTGAATTTTCAGCAGCCATCAGTAAATTCTGGGTGAAGCTGGGTATGGGGAGTGGCACAGGATCCCTCAGTTCCTTCACCGCGGCAAAGACCCATAAAGGAAATGCTGAAGCAGAGGGGCAGGAGGGCAGACAGTGGAGCACCCATAGGGACAGTCTCAAAGAACTCTGGTTAGTGCACAGGGTGAGTACACCTCTTCCTTCTTCTAGTAGTGTCTTTATGGGTGCTCCACTTCAGGTGACTCCCACGCACTACCCGTTATCATGTGGCAAGCGAGGTGAGAGGCTCTAGAGGATTGCTGGTGGTACGCCACCCGGGGTCCCAATATAGTCATTGAGGGGAACCATATGGGATGGGAGGAGGCATACAAGGACATCCATGCCACTGGGACAGGGCTTCAGGATGTCTCTCTCAGCTGTCTTCCGTCTCCCCTAAGGTTCCAGAAGCAGGTTCCTAAGAGAGAGAGTGAATAGGAGAGCCATGGATGGCAATTTGGGAGGACTGAAGAGAAATCCCCATTATCTGCCGTCGATAGAGCACCACTAGAAAATGGTGATGACTCTGTTGGTACTGGAGATAAGTGAGAGTCCAGGGACTGGGTGGGTCTCGGTACTGATAGGGGGTTGGTGCCCAGCAGATGAGAATCCGGACCCGCCACCACGTTCAGGTCTCTGACTTATCTAAATTTATGGGGCACTAGTAGAGCCATCGGCACCAAGATGGTAGTCTGAGGAGATGGATTTGTCAGTGATTTTGTTCACTCCAAGGAGCACCGGGAGCTGACTGGCCACTTGGTTTTCTGCAGCACCAGTGTTAGGTACTGAGTATTGGGCTGTCTCCAATCTAGTGGAGGCAGACTTTTTCCCTTGCCACCTCAGTCAAGACCCAGACATCTGACTGGAGCCAAATCCTTTAGAGCCTAAGGACTTAAGAGTACTACCGGGGAATCTGAGTTTAATTGTCCAGTTTCCAGACCTAATTTCCTTCTCTGACAGGGTTACTGACCTAGTTTATGGGGGAAGGGGAAGCAGTAGACATTATATATTTTGATTTTAGTAAGGCTTTTGACACAGTCCCACATGACATTCTCATAAGCAAACTAGGGAAATGTGATCTAAATGAAACGACTAGAAGGTTACACAACTGTTCGAAAGACCATATTTAAAGAGTAGTTATTAATAGTTTGCTGTCAAAGTGGGAGGGACATAGCTAGTGGGGTCCTGAGTTCAGGACTATCTAATATTTTCATTAATGACTTGGAGAATGGAATGGAGTGTATGCTTATAAAATTTGCAAATGACACCAAACTAGGCAGGGTTGCAAGCACTTCAAAAGGACAGGATAAGAATTCAAAACAACCTTAGAATCATAGAATATCAGGGTTGGAAGGGACCTCAGGAGGTCATCTAGTCCAACCCTCTGCTCAAAGCAGGACCAATCCCCAACTAAATAATTTCCTACGCAAAAGAAATAGGAATGATGGAGAGAAACCAACCAACCCTCAAAACATTCTATATCTTGAGAATTTAAAAATAAATAATTTTTATACCAGTAAGCTTGCTAAATAACAGTGTTCTTAGCTAACATCTCATTTACAAAACCAAACACTTAAAAGCAAGCAAAATATAGATAGGGACAGCCCTTATTTTTATCCTCAAGGATTGGCCCCCCTGGGTTTAGCAGGCCAATGCTCAAACCACCGAGCTATCCCTCCCAAACTCATATCAACAAGGTGAAATTCAGTAAAGGCAAGTGCCAAATACCATGCTTAGGAAGGAAAAATCAAATGCACAACTACAAAATGGGGAATAACTGGCTAGACAGTAGTACTTCTGCAAAAGATGTAGGGACTGTAGTGGATCACTTATTGAATATGAGTCAACAATGTGATGCAGTTACTAACCAGGCAAATATCACACCGGGGTTTATTAACAGGAGTGTCATATGTAAGATAAGTAAGGTAATTGTCCCATTCTATCTGGCACTGGTGAGGCCTCTTCCAAGTACTGTGTCCAATCCTAAGTGCCACACCTTAAGAAAGATGTAGACAAACTGGAGACAGCCCAGAGGAGAGCAACAAAAATAAGAAAAGGGTTTAGAAACCTGACCTATAAGGAAAGATTAACAAAAAAACTGGGCAGGTTAGTCCTGAGAAAAGAAGACTGACAGGGGACCTGAGAACAGTCTTCCAGTATGTTAGGGGCTGTTATACAAAGGACAGTGATCAATTGTTCTTCTCGTCCACTGAAGGTAGGACAAGAAATAATGGATTTAATCTGCAGCAAGGGAGATTTAGGTTAGATACTATGAAACCTTTCTAAATATAAAGGATAGTTAAGCCCTAGACTAGGTTACCTTGGGAGGTATGGAATTCTCATCATTGGAGGTTTTTAAAAATACGTTAGACAAACACCTATCAGGCATGGTCTAGGTAAACTTGGTCCTGCCTCAGCACAGAGGGCGGGAGTGGATGACCTCTCAAGGTCCCTCCTAGCCCTATATTTTTATGATTCCATACCGTATTACAAATCAGCTCAACTAGAAGGAACATAAAGCTAACTAGAAATTAGCCATATTGTGTATGTAAAGAGAGTCTATTCTCTCAAAGAGGCAGGTTAATCAAAGGCAATGTGCAAACAAAACAAAAAATGAGTTTACTCCATTTAGTTTTCTACATAAAATCAACACAAAAGATCTTCCAAAAATAAATACCAACCCACAAACGTTTTGGTTTTGGTTTTTTGGGACGCATTCAACATTTAGGCGTTGAATACAGTGGGAGGCTCTATGGATAACTGAAGAATTTGTAGAAAAAAATCTTTATAAATACAAGAAATGGAGACCAATTACTAGAAATTTGCTTCAGACTGTTAAAAACGGTTTTGTTAACACAGGTTTAACATGAAGTACATATAGAAGAGAAAAGGCAATGATAAATCTGTATTTAGTCTGCTAATTTCTCTCTACATCTATATTACAAGGGTTCTTGAAGTTAAACCTGGAGACAACCATAGCTGGTGCATACTCTGGGGTTTCCCGCCCCCCTTTACAGCTTCCACTACAGCACACAAGAATTCTATATAGCTCAGATACAAGATATGACTATATACAATTGTCACTGCTAATTGTGGCACTGATCCTGCAATAAGCTCTCCATACCCCAATTTCTACTCTTTTTAGTGTTTACTTTAATATATAATTTTATAAACCCACAGTTGTTTATAGTACTCAAGCATACGTACCTAAGCTATGATCTGCACTTACTAGTCACGTAGTGCTGGCCCAACCCATTTCCAATCTGTAATGTACTTCCCTAAGTTTACTTGTTGCTGTAGGCAGTTTCTGTAGTTGCCATAGACATCCTAGGGTAAAAACAGGTGGGTCCCTGAGCTATGAAAGTGTTTGCAACCCCTCTGCTCCCCTGTTCTCGGTTCACTGTCTGTGCTCTGCCGGACACAGAGCAGGCCAGGGCAGTGTCCAATAAATAGTAATGATACTCACCCAGGACTCATCACTATATTAACCCAGGGTCAAGGTGCAACCTGCAGCAACAGGGCATTTCATGGAAGGGGGCTGCCCCACAGCAAGACGACAATTTATATTGGACCAGTGGGCTTGGGCAATGGAAACCTCACCAGCAGCACAGAGAATCTCCCCGGACTCACCGACTGGGATCCCCAGGAGTAACTCCTGCATCTCCCCACTCTGCAGCTCAGCTTCCCACTGTGCAGCTCAGCTCAGTCACCTCCACCCACTGCACAGTCGTCCCCCCCCCCCCCCCGAGGCAGGACTTCACGGGGTACATGAAGAGGCCAGACACCTGCTGCCATTGGGAGCCACCCACCTCCTGGCCCAGCCTCAGACCCCAGCCAAGAGAAGGAGGCCCAGGGCCAGCATAGTGGTGGCAGCAAGCCAGGTGGTCCAGGATTGAGGCAGCAGCACCCCCTGGGGCCTCCTGGATCCACTCATGGCAACTGGACCTGGAGGATGGGGGTGGTGGTAGGTCCGGGGTCCCATAGACCCCCTTCTCCCCGCACCCTTACCCCGCCCCCTTCCCCAACTCCCCAGAGCCAGGCCAATTCTGCCCCTCAGCCCCACCCAGAGGTATTCTGTTCCTGTGCTTCCCCAACATCCAAGATAACCCCAAATCTCACCCCTCAAGTTAAATCTGCATATTCAGCCTCTATCAAGAAAAACCTCATGTTCCAGACAATAAACTCTCCTCTCATCCCACTCTGCTCTCCTCAATGTTCTCCTCCCCACCCGCCACCACCATCACCTCTATGGGGGTGGGAGGGAATCAGTGATTAACTCCTGACAGGCTGTGGGCATTTTATAGCGTCTTCATTTTTTCTACAGGAATTGCTTCAATTTGAAGAAGGGAGAAAGCGGACCACCTCGTATTTATTTGTTGGTACAATAAAGGTTATCACATTAGCTACCATATCCATTGTCACCTGAGAACGCTAGTGTTAAAATTTTCAGCAGAGATTACATCCCGTCTAGCAGGAATAAGCTACTGTGACAAA
The DNA here is from genome assembly GCF_965140285.1 of Lepidochelys kempii. NCBI lineage: Eukaryota > Metazoa > Chordata > Testudines > Cheloniidae > Lepidochelys > Lepidochelys kempii. The sequence continues at coordinate 162,316,349 of NC_136382.1, forward strand.
GTTCAGAGGTAAACGCTGATAGCACAGTTACATAATCTGTTTGAGAGCTCTCTTTGGCAAACTGCTGCCAGATAGGATGAAATAGAATTAATGATTTAAACAGGGGCCAGTCCTGCAAAGTTAAGTATATGCTTTATGCATGTGACGGATCTTAATGGCTGCTGTAACTTGCCTTGACTAGTAACAGCCCTCAGGGAACGGTTATATCAGCCTGTCAAGGTTCCTTCCCCACTCTGAACTCTAGGGTACAGATGTGGGGACCTGCATGAAAGACCCCCTAAGCTTATTCTTACCAGCTTAGGTCAAAAACTTCCAAGGTACAAACTTTGCCTTGTCCTTGAACCCTATGCTGCCGCCACCAAGCGTGGTGAACAAAGAACAGGGAAAGAGACCACTTGGAGATGTCTTCCCCCCAAAATATCCCCTCAAGCCCTACACCCCCTTTCCTGGGGAAGGCTTGATAAAAATCCTCACCAATTTGCATAGGTGAACACAGACCCAAACCCTTGGATCTTAGGAACAATGAAAAAGCAATCAGGTTCTTAAAAGAAGAATTTTAATTAAAGTAAAAGAATCACCTCTGTAAAATCAGGATGGTAAATACCTTACAGGGTAATCAGATTCAAAACATAGAGAATCCCTCTAGGCAAAACCTTAAGTTACAAAAAGACAAAAAACCCCAGGAATATACATTCCCTCCAGCACAGCTATTTTAACAGCCATTAAACAAAAGGAAATCTAACGCATTTCTAGCTAGATTACTTACTAATTTAAGGAGTTATGAAGAGCATTCCTGATCTGTTCCCAGAAAAAGCATCACACAGACAGACCCTTTGTTTCCCCTCCCCCACCCCCCAGCTTTGAAAGTATCTTATCTCCTCATTGGTCATTTTGGTCAGGTGCCAGCGAGGTTATCTTAGCTTCTTAACCCTTTACAGGTGAAAGGGTTTTGCCTCTGGCCAGGAGGGATTTTATAGTTCTGTATACAGAAAGGTGGTTACCCTTCCCTTTATATTTATGACACAGCCAAAGATGTCAAGGGTACAACAGGTTTCAGAGTAGCAACCGCGTTAGTCTGTATTCGCAAAAAGAAAAGGAGTACTTGTGGTACCTTAGAGACTAACCTATTTATTTGAGCATAAGCTTTCGTGAGCTGCAGCTCACTTAATCGGATGCAGTGTTCCAACCACACATTTAATGCCTCATGCACACCAAGGATCACAAGGGAAGCAGGGAGCGCAGAGCTGGCTCAACCTAACCAAAGATTCACCCAACCCAGCATTCTGTCCCTTTGTGCTACTAGACTATTGTAAATGGACCACAGCAGGGCCAGGATCTAGTCTACTTTGAGTCTTTGTTCTTAGCTACATAGCACAAGATAAACAAGAAGGTATCTAAGCTCTGATGTGTCCTGTACTGGAAGGATTGTTCTGCATCAACATGCTGGCTTCAGGTTCAAGGATGATTCTTTGACAACATCCACACAGATCCAGGCTGCTAATGATTCTCTCCCCACATCAGAAATCTGAAGATTTTTCTGCACTGAAGCCTTTCTCCACAGCAATGCAAGGGCACTTGGATACTGAACTTGGCATCTGCTTCTTACACAAAGCATTTAACTTTAGGGCTTTAACAGTAGGGCACCAGGGGGAAGGGCCTTTTCCAAACGGTATATGAAGCAGCAGAGAAATAACTAAACACCAACTTAGGTAAAATGTAACATCAAATGGCAAAAGCCAAGAGAACAAGTTCCTCAAATTGCACATCATATTAAACAGTAGTTAGGACTCTAGTTTATATTTTGATTTATATTTATTTCTAGAGTTAAAATCCAGTTTACAGTTTTACATAATTGTAGAAAACCATCGTTGAATTGTCTGATTAACAATGTTTATATAATCTCATTCCCCTAGCTGCTTCAATTAAATAATTAAATTTCCATCAGTTAAAAAAGTTAAACATTTGTATTAAAAAATATCCATCTGAACTTATCTACCCCAGATCCCCCAAAAGCCCACTTTTAATTACTGTAATTTTAATGGATTTAAATTTTGTTCAACTTCTTTATGCTCAGGAGCATGAGCACCAAATTCCGCCCATGGGGACACTTGTTCTTCCACTGCCTGCCACCATTCACCACATTGTGCACGAACAAGGTTACATTTCTTCAGGAGCTAATACTGGGATACATGTTGCCACAACAATACTTAGCATTTATATAGCACTTTACAAACATCAGTCAATCCTCGGCAACAACAATGTGAGATAGGTAGGCAGGCAAGCAGGCGTGCATTACTTGCAACAAGCATGGTAAGTGCTTCCCCAGTACTGTTAACTAATTAACTAACAGTACTGTCAATAACAGGCCTACTTCTTCACTTTACTAGGTTGTTATTCAGGAATGTTCAAACAGAAAGGCACTTCAATGTTCACAATAGAAAGTAGAGAATCTAAGCTCCAAAACATTCTAGCCTACTTCATGCCTTGTCAGAACCCACTCTTTTACTGGTTCAGAATTTCTTGCTCTGCCTGCCAATCCACAACAAAGTAACGAGAGATCAAAACGTTCCAAAGGTAGTTCTCTTAAGACATTACAACTTAAATAGGAATTTAAAACATATGCAAACCTTGAAGGGAACATTCAACTATTATTATCCAACTTGTTTCACCCTCTTGCCTCATTCCACAGATAGCAATAATACAAGTGTGCATGTGTAAGACTGAAAAATCACTTTATAATCTGATCTAAGTGTTGGACAGTTTTCCTTTTACACTCTAATGGAAAACTAAAGATTTAGTTTTAGATTGAGGGGCTCAAGGCACATTAGTGAACTGACTGATCTGAGAAGACTTTGGCACCTCACAGGATCTGTGGACAATCAAGGACAGTGTACTTTTACACAGTCCCAAAGAATGGGGGATACATTTTTTTTACCTCAAGATAACATCAAAGAGTTATTTCAGGCTCTGCGCTCACAGAAGAAAAACATTTGCATATATAAATGAACAATTATTTTCCACTCAAAATGCATCTTCCGTCAACGGACTATCTTGTACACAGGGTCTCCAACCTGAAGCGTTCCAGTTTTATCAATTCCATAATACCATCCAAACCAAGGGTGGGATTTGTAAAGATGTCGCTCAGAAGGATCGCACAAACGGTAACTGCACAGAGAAAATGATCATTATTAATCACTTAAGGAAAAACACAGCTTCAAGAAGTAGAGAAAAAAAAGGGAGGGGGTTGTTTTAAGTTGGAGGAAACACAACAGAATAAGAAAAGGAGTACTTGTGGCACCTTAGAGACTAACCAATTTATTTGAGCATGAGCTTTCGTGAGCTACAGCTCACTTCATCGGATGCATACCGTGGAAACTGCAGCAGACTTTATATACACACAGAGAATATGAAACAATACCTCCTCCCGCCCCACTGTCCTGCTGGTAATAGCTTATCTAAAGTGATCATCAGGTTGGGCCATTTCCAGCACAAATCCAGGTTTTCTCACCCTCCACCCCCCCACACAAATTCACTCTCCTGCTGGTGATAGCCCATCCAAAGTGACAACTCTTTACACAATGTGCATGATAATCAAGTTGGGCCATTTCCAGCACAAATCCAGGTTCTCTCACCCCCTCACCCCCCTCCCAAAAACCACACACAAACTCACTATCCTGCTGGTAATAGCTCATCCAAAGTGACCACTCTCCCTACAATGTGCATGATAATCAAGGTGGGCCATTTCCAGCACAAATCCAGGTTTTCTCACATCTCCCCCCCCCCCCCCCATACACACACAAACTCACTCTCCTGCTGGTAATAGCTCATCCAAACTGACCACTCTCCAAGTTTAAATCCAAGTTAAACCAGAACGTCGGGGGGGGGGGGGGGGGGAGGGGGTAGGAAAAAACGAGGGGAAATAGGCTGCCTTGCATAATGACTTAGCCACTCCCAGTCTCTATTTAAGCCTAAATTAATAGTATCCAATTTGCAAATGAATTCCAATTCAGCAGTTTCTCGCTGGAGTCTGGATTTGAAGTTTTTTTGTTTTAAGATAGCGACCTTCATGTCTGTGATTGCGTGACCAGAGAGATTGAAGTGTTCTCCGACTGGTTTATGAATGTTGTTATATAATGAACTTATATATAATGGTTATATAATGGTTTATGAATGTTATTATATAATGAACTTATATAAGTACCCAGATTCTGTGTATGTGTTTAAGACATAAATAGAATCCACAGACATTATGCCCTAGGTAACAGAGGTTAATGGGGTTTTTTGAAGTAACTTTAATATCATCCCTTCATTGTAAATTAGCAGTAGATCATGTTCTGGGATACTCTTCACTCATCTCTCTTCATACCACTACCACTATTTAAAAAAACTGAACAAAAACTTAAACACTTAAAGAAATATGCAGCATTTAAATACACAAGCAGCCCAGCACATATGGGCTGCCCTACAGTAGTGCACCCTGGACAAATGCAGTGGCGGAAAATAAATGGTTATAAATAAATAGGTCTGTTTCAAGGTTCCATGGAATTATGAAGAGTAAAGGTAATTTTTGTTGAAGTACAATAAGATGTGAATAAAGTTTTATGGCACATCAAAAATTTAGGATGGAATAGTCAATAGATTTTCTTTTGGCAAACACAATGAACTGAACTTAGTGAGGCTACTGCTGTGAGTAAATTATCTCACACACGCATAACAGTTTTCGGGGCTTAAGTACCAGTACAGTTTAAATAGCAGTAAACTAGTTAACACTGCTGGAAGGAGATTATCTGGGTGCACTGACAGATCTGACAATTCAATTCTTAGTTCAGCGTGCAGAGGCAGGAAAGAAAGCTGATAAGATGCTGGCTGTATTAAGGGTCCAAAACTGCAGACCCTTACACACTTGCCTAATTTTACTACCGTGAGTAATCCCATTGATTTCAAGAGAAAGTTAAGGATGATTGGGGTAAGTTATTGCAAGATTGGGGCCTTGAAGTATACAAGTCAAAGGACACATGGCTTTACAGGGCGAAGGTTAGAGAACACTTGAAGTATGCTCTCTCATTTTGGTCATTTTAATGGATGCAAGCTAGTTAGACGGGTGACAATGTAGGACAGGTAAGATAATTAATGGAATGGAGCAGCTCACATGAGAGACTGACTGATCATTGTCACGCACACAAGTAGCTGAAAGCCCCAAGCTATTGAATGGGTCTGACAGTTGGGCCAAATAACTCACCATCTGTGAAAAAAAATGAAGAGTCCTTTTGGCACCAGATTAACAAATTTATTTGGGCATAAGCTTTCGTGGGCTAGAACCCACTTCATCAGATGTATGAAGTAAAAGATACAGTATAAATACATGAAAGGATGTGTTAGGTCAGTCTAACAAGATAAATCAATTAACACAAGGATACCATGGGAGGAGAAATAAATTTTGAAGGGGTAAGAGAGTAGTCCATTACAGACAGTTGACAAGAAGGTGTGAGTAACAGTAGGGAGAAATTAGCATTGGGGAAATTAAGTTTAGATTTGGTAATGACCCAACCACACCCAGTCTTTATTCAGGCCTAATCTGATGGTATCTAGTTTGTAAATTAATTCCAGTTCTGCAGCTTCACGCTGGAGTCTGTTTTTGAAGTTTTTTGTTGAAGAATTGCCACTTTGAGGTCTGTTATTGAGTGACCAGAGAGATGAAGTGTTCTCCTACTGGTTTTTGAATGTTATGATTCCTGATGTCTGATTTATGTCCATATATTCTTTTGCGTAGAAACTGCCATGTTTGGCCAATGTACTTGGCAGAAGGGCATTGCTGGCACATGATGGCATAGATCACATTGGTAGATATATATCCTTTCATGTATTTATACCTGCTCCTGTATCTTTTACTTCACACATCTGATGAAGTGAGTTCTAGCCCACAAAAGTTTACGCCCAAATAAATGTGTTAGTCTCTAAGGTGTCAGAAGGATGCCTCGATTTTTTTTGCTGATACAGACTAACATGGCTACCACTGAAACCTGTCACCATCTGTGTGCAGTCTCCCTCAAAGAACCAATGAAACCGTTGCATGCAAATTAGATGTAGACTAAGGGTGATGACTGGTTGCGTTACCTGTGGTATCACAATGGTCTAGGGACTCTTGGCATGGATGCTTAACTATAGCTGTACACCACATGGGTGTATTTCGTAAAGTCAAAATGGCTCAGAACTTAAAAACTGGCCAGCACTTCCGGTGATGATTGAACCTGATGATATTCTAAACAAAGAGAGCTCTCAGCCATGTTTTTAACTGTTTCCATCACTTCACACTGACTCAACAGACATTCTAGGGTTCACTGTGACATTCCTGTAATCTATTATATAGACTACACACACTGCAACCTTAATAAAGTCAAGCACTCAGTAGTCAGAAAATGCCAGAATAAAGGTTGCCTGTGCTATCTTAATTTGGGTATGCATCATGACAGTCTTTAATTACATGATCACTATTATTTTTTCCTCCCTCCATCCCACTACTTTTCAGTCCCAGTATTCTTGCCCAGCCAGTCCCAGAATCTACTAACTCCTCATCCCATCTTAGTTTCCTCCCTCTCCCATCTACTAGCTCCCAGTCTTCCTTCCTCGGCTCCCAGCTGCAGTCTCCTTGCAAGCCAATTGCAGTCCGTCCATTTTCTCCCCTCCCCATCTCCTTGCCCAACCAGTCTCAATTCCCTCCCCTGCCAACTACCAGTCCCCCTCCTTTCCTGCCCCACCAGTCTCCAGTCCCAATTTCTACCCCCACCTCCCACAGGGTCCAGCTCTTGTCCACTCTGCATTCAAATCTGAATCAGGCAGTTTCCTCCTCCACTATGCCCCAGCCCAGCAGGGGTTCATTTAGAGCACAGGAGAGAAAGTCTCCCTGCTCTCAGTTCAGGTGCCCAGACCTGGACCTAGGCCCATCCCACAGCAGCCCAAAGCTTGAATTGCAGGAGAAGTCCTGCTCAGCCTCAGGCAGGAGAATGACTAGTGCAGACAGAATCTTCAGGGAATGTATCTGGTAAAATTCTATGAAGTCTCTACTGAAAGTTTTCAAAGGCTTATAATTTGGCCTCATATGGGAGGATTTTCACAGGGATAGCAAGAGGCACATTCCTGAAATAAAGCCCCACCACCACATGTGAAGACCCTCATCTAAAGCATGGGGGCACTAGAGCTTTACAAAGAAAAGATCACCAAAGTTTGGGGGAGGGGGGAGTGTTAAATATGGGGAAAACATTTTTCTCTAGCCTCATTCTCAGAAATGGCTAAATCTCTGGCTAAAATCCAACCCCACTCTCTCCCAAACAACAAAAACAAAGCCTGCCTAAGGCAGACACCTACCATGCAAAACTTCAGCCCAAGTAGTTAAAGTTTGGCAAAGTTATAAGTAACTGAAAAAGGGTTCTTCAAATGGGAAGTGTGAGGCGACCTTAAGAAAGGTGATGCTACTTACATCACCAATAATACTCTTTGTCTCTAACACACACACACACAAACTATAGTTTATCTATTTGTAGGACAGATATAAATGATTACCAGCTACAATTAGACAGTTAAATTATGCAATGTAAAAGATTGTATACTTTGGGTCCAGTCTTTGCCTAGACTATACAGGCGCACTATACTGAAAAGTGGATCAAGGAGTCCTATATATAGGATGTGGGTGGAGGAGAGATTTAATGAGTCCTCTTTTCAATATAGTGCATAGGCAAGGACTGAACCCAAAAGTTTGCAATTTAAAAGGTTGTATGAGTACACGCAACACACGTTTCAAATGCCTTCTTTTTAAGATAACTGCTGAATCAAGATGAGACACTATTATTTTTGCTACCTTTTCAGTGTTTCCAGTGGCTCCTTTCTGTCAATGATCCCAGTTTCCGGATCAACAGTTGTTAAAATACACCTGTAATGATAGACAATGTTAGGCAACAGCAGTTACTCAATATTTATTTGTCCTTCAAATATATTCTTAAACCCTTACCTGGGGCAAGCCATTGTCCCTTTCATCTGCACATTACCAATTTGTATCTTATTCCAGGAATCCTAAGGGAAATGTAAACATTGATATAATATTATATTTTCACAATATTTGCATTTAAATATTTCCCAGAAGTTGGCTTTGAGCACGGTCATTACTATAAGACGAAGCATCATTTTACAGCATCATGCTTTCTTGCATCCTCATAATAAGAGCTAGAATAGATATGCTATTATTTTTAATAAAACATGTTATCATTGCATTTGTCAACATCAGTATATTAATCATCTACTCAAAGCAGACTGATCAGTTTTGCAAAAGTTACAGGGTCAGCTGCATGCATTACCAAATTGCTTCAGATACACGCCACTAAAAGGTGACAACCAGATCATTTAAAATGTGCCTGTCTTAAACCAGACATGGTTTTTATTAAAAACCCGTAATTTACCAAACATAAAATGCAGGTTAATACAAAAAGGGAGAACCAAAAAAGCCTTCTGCAGAGTGTATTTTCTAGTCATGAGTGTTTGTGTTCCGATTTCACAATTGATAATTAACACTATTTAATCTAAAAAATTTTAAGTTAACTACAGTTCCACAAAACGTTATCAATGAAAACAAGCAAAGTCAGTCTTCACTTATCAGCCCAGAAGATTCCTAATGCAATCCTACTTGGAAGACAGAGGCACAATCCTGCAATGGGAATTTTAGGTCCTCAGGAGCAAAGAGGAACTCTCCAGAGTGAACCCAAACATGTAAAATCTGCACCACTCCACCATGTAAACCCACAGTTTTATCTACACTAATTAAATGTTGAAAGTTAGAGAACCAATAAATATGCAGCAGTTATGGTACTATTGGACCATCAGAATGAGCTTTTATTTATAAGCAAAATGTGATAAAATATCACACACACTCACTCCCAAATTTTTTTTTCCTCTATCATTAGACGTCTTATACTGTACATAAGATTTCCCATTTGAGGTCTAAAGGCAAGCATGAAGTCCCAGCCTCACATTTTCAATACATTCCTTTTATGCTTCACTAGGTTGCATAAATATCAATTAATATCCACAAACCTATTATCTCCCTTTAAACTTTGCAAGCATTTATAGTATAATTTCTCAGGCTCTATTTGTACCTGGGAGTCAGCGACTGGTGGCCAGATGTGCCAGGGCAAACCCCAAGATAGCTGCTTTCCTTATATGTATTTGGGGTTTACACCATTGCAGCTACACCAGTCACTGGCTATTGATGGCTAAATCAGAGTTAATCCCAAGTACAGCCAAGGCTTTAGATGTTCTTTGGACTCTATATCCCAAGGAAATAGGGTTCTGAAGAACACATCCAACACTCAGAACAAATAGCAATTAAAGTACTGTAGATCAGGGTTTTTCAAACTTTGGGTTGCGACCCACTACTGGGTCACGGCACGTAGACTCTGGGTCGCTCTGGTCAGCACCACCGACCGGGACGTTAAAAGTTCTGTCAGCAGTGCTGCCCAGCTAAGGCAGGCTAGTGCCTATCTGTTTTGACACTGCGCTGAGCCCTGGAAGTAGCCAGCAGTGGGTCCAGCTTCTAGGCAGGGGGGCCACGGGGCTCCGCGCACTGCCCCCACCCCAGGCACTGGCTCCGCACTCCCATTGGCTGGGAACCACCAATGGGAACTGGGGGGGTGGAGGGGAGACGGTGCCTGCAGGAGAGAGTTGCGTGAAGCCGCTTTTGCGCCTCTGCCTAGGAGCCGGACCTGCTGCTGGCCACTTCTGGGGCGCAGCGCAGTCCGCGGTGCCAGGACAGGCGGGAAGCCTGCCTCTGCATCCTGGCTGTGCTGCTGACCGGGAGCCACCAGAGGTAACTCTGCACCCCAATCCTCTGCCCCAGCCCTGAGCTCCCCCACAAACCTGGAACCCCTTCCTGCACCCCAAACTCCTCATCCCCGGCCCCAGCCCAGAGCCTGCACCCCAGCCCAGAGTCCTGACCTCCTCCTGACCCCCAACCCCTCTGCCCCAGCCTTGAGCCCCTCTCACACCCCAATCCCCTCATCCCCAGCTCCACTGGGTGGCGGGCATCAGCAATTTTCTTCAACTGGGTCCCCAGAAAAAAAAGTTTTAAAATCACTGCTGCAGATCATTTACCTCCTCATAAGCACTGCAACCCGTAACCACAATATTTGGTCTGAAGTTCTGTATTTTAACTTTCTTCTCCAGCCTAGTATTTAGATCTTCCAACGAAGCTTCTGAGAGGATCATGGCCGGGCTGCAGTCAGGATAGGCAATCTACAAAAATGAAGGCAAATAAATCCTAATGCTCCTACAAGAAAATGCTTCTCAACAGTCAAAGTCTGCAGAACTTTCGATGGCCAAGAAACAGATAACTGTGAACTGATGGCCATATATTTAGCCACATAGTTTTATGTTGTTGTAGTCACATTCTTAAGACTCAGGGGCAGTATTTTGAGAAGTGAAATAATTTGCCCCTTCCCAGCATAGTAGCCATTGTAAATTAATAGTAAAGTTTGACCAAATACAAATTTCCATTTATAAGTTGTTTATAAAATATCAATAATAGATGGAAGAATATTACAGACACGAGTTTTCCGTGTTGCAGATATCAGTAGAAGATATTACAGAAGGTTATAAGCAACCCATTGAGTTGTTGGACTCTAACAATCTCTAATCAATTAACCATTTGATAAAACATCTATTAATCATTTACTACTATTTTATAAAATGATTTATAAATGGAATTTTCATATAAAAGGTGACCCCTATTTAATTACGAAGTCCAGAACTATTATTTTTCTAATTTTTTTTCTGCAAGTCAAGTGTTTCCTTCAGCCCACAGAGAGCCTAGTTCCTAATTCTCTACCCTTCTTTGCATACCACTTGGTCAGCATGAAGTTTATTTGCATATTTATAGTTCTCTGCCTAGGGATGTCTTTCTCTGGAGTGTCAGAAAAAAAGACAATTCCCTTTCCTGTCCCCAGACTTACAAATAGCAAACTGACTATGTTTTTCAATATTTCCTTATTTCAATCTATATCAAATGAGATTTTCTGATAGACTGAATCCACTCTATCACAAACTCTGGGTAAGAGATTTACTCAACAAACATTATCAAAATTAAGTTGCAATTGATCATTAATGGCACTGACTTTTTGTCATGGAGGCTGCCACTTTGGCAAAAAGCGTTACTAAATAATACTTTAAGAAAACTCCCTCTGCACACATCCGTACATGGGACAAGCGTAAAAGACTTTGAAGGCAGTTTTCAGGAGAGTTTCAGTGCACACTGAAAGTCTCCCTTCCCTCCCAAACCATCCTTTTTTCCTTGCACACATTGTACAAAATCTGTAAAATGACAGGTAGTCTGTACCTCCCCTCTCTCAAATAAGTGAAAATGTGCAATGAAATTTGTTTACATTGCTCTATCCTCCACATTAACATCAACAGCACCACGCTGTGCTCCCTGAGTACCTGCATCTGCCGAATTAGCACCTTACAGTATCTTCTGTTTCAGTGAGCGCTTCATTGAAACCATTACCCCTCTTAATGGTCTTAATTAGTCTTCATTTACTTGTCAAGAAGACACACACAGAGAGTAGAGATTTTAATATAACTTCTTGTACATGTTTTCTGTTTAAGCAACAACACCAGGTAAAATGCTGATGCTCAATAAACAACAACACTCACAGCTGCAGGGCAGGGTACTCAATCTGCATCTCCATGCACTACCAAAGCCAACTATACTCCAGGGGGAACTCTTACCTGGAGAAGGAGAGATACTGTTTTCAACACCCAGCTCCCTTGAGGATTTTGCTTAGGGGAGGTACAGTGGAGGATGGGAACGAGAGGGAGGAAGGGCAGCTGTCCATTCCTGACCCCAGGAAGCAGAGGCTGCCAAAGGAGTGCACTGATTTAGCACATCACCCAACTTCCCTGCCCTTGTACCCGGTTTCTAATGCAGTGGTTGCAGGCCCACTCCAAGGGAGAGGGGATTGTGGGCAGCTTGTGCTGCCATAACCCTCTTTTGTGTGGGCTTTCCTCAGTGGAAGCACTAACCCTCTGATTAACACAGGGCTCAATCCAGCCACTATAGTATCTGTAAACAAAATAGAAGTAAAGACCGTTCATATTAGAACAGTGCTGCACAGAACCAGGGATAGAGACAGCAGAGGGAGTTTCAGGACACATTGAATTTATCAATAAACTGCCTTCAAAAACCCCAGCATCTCTCATTCATTAAAGTGCATCAGGAGTTCCCCTTAGTCACATGCTGGGTCACTTCTTGTCAAAATGACAGCCTCAGATTCTGTAGCTCTTCGTGTTCAATAACTTTAATTGATTTAAAACACCATTTAAGCAAGCGAGCAAACCCATGGGACTGCTCATATGCATGAAGTAGGTATTTCAGTATGACCAGGCTTCCCCATAGAACAAGTATTACAATAGGAGGGTTGGGTGGGAAGGAAGACACACACAAAAAAGGATTATCGAGGAAAACTTTCACCTAACCTCATCTGTGGATCGGAAAGTGGTGAATACGTCTCTGGACTTCCTAGGGGCCATGTGTGGCTCAAAATGCACCAGTCGATATGACTGTGTATTCAAGAAGGTGGTGAACCACTGAGCTGCCTCATCTCCACAGTCCCTGCCTTGGATATCCAATCCAAACAGCCTAAAAGAAGCGTGAGATAGTTTAAAAGCAGAGAACTCAAGTGGACTTATTTTCATCTCCACAATCCAAAATCAAACATCTTGCTTTTATAAAACAAAGAAAAAGATGCCGTCAATGAGCTCTCTGAGTGACGATAAAGAGATTAAATATGGAATTTTTGGATTCCGACTAATTGTAAGTTCAATTCTGGACCCACTAAGACATTCTGTGCAAATGTTTAAAAAATCCAAACAAATCCAGTACATGCAACGCCAGTTCCTTGCAGACAAGCAACCAGAACAGTGGTACTGATAAATACAGTAATCAAATTTCCCACCTGTTAGGGATTGAACAAGTTAGGCTGAGTTAACTGTTACAACAATGTACTGTAATACACAACATCCATTTGCCATGCTAGATTTAAAAGAAAAAAGTGAGATTTATTCTACACACTTGTGTCAATAATACCAAGTATAATTCCACTCCATTTTTCATTTTTAAAAGACAGAAAACCTTTACCAAAAGATACACCAATTTAGATTTGATCAATTTAAGCAAGCGAATGACAGTTTTCAAGAGCAGTTAGTCACTGTCGATCAACATTTGTTAATCCCATCCCTTGTGATTAAGGAAGTGTTGCCTCAAATTCTAGGGGCATAAGAATTTAGACAAAAATGAGAGATTATGCCACCTAAAGATTACATCAGGTGACACTTTTATCAACACAAAGATAGTCTTTCTGTTCCTTAAGCATTTTTTATTAAGGGGCAAGGATAGACGATACCATAGTTAAGGCTGCAAGATGGTTTCTGTTTAAAGCGGATATTGCGTCCTTTTTTTAAATCCACATACTCAGTCAAATTAGCTTGAGAATGGGTTTGTCAATTCAGAAGCCAGAGTAGAGTGCGTGAAACAAATTTAGAGTCATTTGATCCTGCAGTTCCTGACAAAATAACCCCTCATTTTGGGGGAGGGCTGTGTAAGTCCAACATTTTCCCAACACAGGAAGGTAAAAATAGGGTGATATATGAAACTTGTCTCTCTGAAGTACCCCTTATTATAAATGTGTGCAAAGCCCTGAGTTATGGAATGAGATAGAATCACAGAACCATAGGGTCAGAAGGGACAACAAGGATCATCTAGTTAGGGGGCCCTACCAACAGGACAACAACTATAATGGCTACCATAGTCCTCTGACACCATTTCTCAGCCTGCGTGGAGTAAGGGGTGGGGACAGAAGGAATCAGAAACTCCTGCTGAGGCAAATAGTGAGGCTGGTGTATGGGGTGAGCTAAACAAGTGACCAACCAGAGCTGCACATCCCCCAACACTGCACAGCCTGAGACATTGTTTTAGTTTCAGTTTTAAAACTTAACTGTGGGAGCTACCCCTGGAGTCCCTGTGAGAATCCCACTGCCCACAAAGGGAATCGAGCTCTATGGCAGTTAGAGTTGCCAGACATCCAGTTTTCGACTGGAAAGCCCAGTCAAAAAGGGACTCTTGTGGCTCCGGTCAACATGGCCTAATGAGCCACTAAAAGTCTGGACGGTGGCACACCGGTGGCTCCCTGCCTGCCCTAGCTCCACATGGTTCCCAGAAGCAGCCACCAGGTCCCTGCGGCCCTTAAGCGCATGGGCAGCCAGGGCGGCACCGCACACTGCCCTGCCCCCAGAGCTGGCTCCACAGCTCTCATTGGCCGGGAACCACGACCAATGGTAGCTGCGGGGGCGGTGCCTGCAGGTGCCAGGGCAGGGCATGGAGCCTCCCTGGCCCCCCATGTGCCATGGGGCTGCAGAGACCTGGTGGCCGCTTCCTGGGAGCTGCAGTAAGTTCACATGGGGGTCCCAAAATATGTAGCGTGGGGAGTGGAGGTTGTTGTTTTTGTATAAACACCCCAATGTAGATTCACTCCATCATGACAGAATGGCAGCCAAGACATATTGAAGGGGTGTTGTGATTGTGACCCCATGCACCAGATCGCAATGCTGCTCACTCGAGTGGGTGAAGTTCTTTCAATTCATGCACAAATCTGCACCAGTGAATGAGTAGACAGAGACAGTCCTCACAAACAGTTGAGATTTACGTTGCCTTCCCAATAGAATCAAGAAGAAAGGAGAGTACTGGCCAGGTACAGAAACGAATTCCTTTTCCAATAGGAGTAAACAAGCTGGGATGCAAATTTACTGCAGAGATATGTATTGCAGGGAACATCACTGAAGTGTATTCTTATTCAAATTAGAAGACAGGGGCCCAGAAGTGTATGTCTGTGTAGGGTCTGATGATGGATTAATCCAGCCCTGCAGGCCAGTGGCTCTCAACTTTCCAGACTAGTGTACCACTTTCAGGAGTCTGATTCGTCTTGTGGACCCCAAGTTTCACCTCACTTAAAAACTACTTTCTTACAAAATCAGACATCAAAATACCAAAGTTTCACAGTACGCTATTACTGAAAAGTTGCTTACTTTCTCATTTTTACCATATAAATTATAAAATAAATCAACGGGAATATAAATATTGTATTTACATTTCAGCATACAGTATATAGAGCAGTATAAACAAGTCATTGTCTCTATGAATTTTTAGTACTGACTTTGCTAGTGCTTTTTATATACCTGTTGTAAAACTAGGCAAATATCTAGATGAGTTGATATACCCCCTGGAAAACATCTGTGTAACCAAAGAAATACACATACCCTTGCTTGAGAACCACTGCTGCAGGCTAAGGATAGGGGGAGTCAGCATAGCATGAGCCCTGGTGGGAGTCTCGGATGGAGAGACTGCACAGAGGGACAGGAACCTACGGGGAGCTCTTCTCTCCATCAGGGCAAGGAAACAAACCTATGGGGGCCCCTCTTCCCCAGCCCAAGAAGCTCTAGGACCACCCTTTGTCCCAGTGCAGTCCTGAGGGAAGTTACTCAGCAACTTACCTCTCTGGCTGCTACCCTAGAGACTCCAGCTCCGAGCCCTGTCACAAGGAAAACCTGCTTGGCACTGTCACAGGGCTTTCCCAAGGCAGGCTGTCTGCCAGGGGAGGAGGAGAGTTGCAGATCCATCTGTCTCACAGCCCTAGCTCTTTGCCCCTCACCCTCCACTGCCAGCAGCTCCACCTCCCTTCCCCTATTTCAGGCTGCAGGACAGGGGCCCCAGCCCTGCCTCCCAGCACAGAAAGTTCCCAACTGGGTGGACACAAGCAGCCCACAGGAGATTCCAAAGGAGCCCAGTGGTGGTGGCTAGCAATTTTTGGGCTACTTTTTCACATAATCAGAAAGCCTGATAGAAGACAGGAGAGGACCCTGCCCCTGCAGCCCCCAGGTAAGAGGGCTAAGAGAGGTAAGAGGGCTTTTTTGTTTAAGCTGGCCAACAACACAGCACTGCAACACTCCATCTCAGGACTCAGCCTTAACATACAATTTGCCTAAGAAGGTGCCAGGGATGGAGCCGGGGGTTAGGATGAGTTGCGAGTGTTGGGAAGTTAGGGAATGATTTATTTTTTACTTATTTATTTACTTATAACCTTAACCCCTTCCTTCCCCAGATCCTATTTTCCTGTACCCAATAAAGTCCCCCTTTGCTATGCTGTTATTTTGGGTGTGTCAATCCTTTGCAGGGGGTTGTGTTTGTTTGCTTTATTGTCCCTTGTATAGTGGGCTTTATATTTCTTGCCAGCTACCACTACCATTTAATTCTCTCAAAGAACAGCAGAGCAATGAGTCACAGTGGGTGGAGGCACCAGGCACCAGAAGAGAACCCAGAACCTAATCCTGGAAGGAAAAAGAGGATACGCCACTCCGAACATCAGTGATAGCAAGCACCAAATAGAAGGGGGGGAGCTCGAACCACAGCACAGAGGAGGGACTACAAACTTTTTTTTTAAATGACATTTTCTCTGAAAAGTGAAATATTGTGGATCAGATCTTAGAATACATAGAAGACAGATTTTAAAAAGATAATGCTATTTTCCCCCCAAGCGTTCCATCGTAAACAGCATCACCGTCAATTTATATCCATCTTATGTAAATTAAAAAGAAAAACTGAACTACAACAGTTAATAGTTAAATAGTTAATAGTAGTTTCCATAGCAACAATTTACACTTAGAGTTGGCAAATATAGTTCCTTATAAAGCTGCTTTATTCTCAACGCCAGCAGCTAGAAGAATTGGTACTCTAATGTCTTCTGCTATCCAAAGGAGAAGCCCTTGGCACCACGCTCATGTGGGTTACCAACATTTACAGCTGCCACAATATTCTTAAATGTAACTGACATTTTAACAGGGAAAAAGTGTTCTTCCCTTTTCTGCTAGGCACTGGCCATTTTCCAAGGTAGATTTCAGTACAGGTAAAATACCTAATGTCATAAATTCCAGTTTACCAATTCTATGTGATGTTGCACATCACACAGAATTTGCTTATTGGAAATCAAGAAATAGCTACATACATGACCAAGATTTTCAAATGCAAACACGCAGCCAAGCTAAATGCAGAATAGACAGTAAATAGGCATGAGTAATTTGGCAGATATAGTGTATAATCTCTGATAACCTTGATGTCCTCTCCGAAAATTTGACTTCAATAATAAGTGGACTTATTAAAAAATTAAGGCCAGAAGGAACCATTATGATAACATAGCCTGACCTCTTGCATAACACAGACCATAGCATTTCACCCAGTAATTCCTGCATCAAGCCCATTAAGGTACATTACACTTTCTTTGTAAAATACTGAAAGAAAAGCATATTAAATTAAAGTTAGTACTTCAAAAAGAAAAATCTTCCTCTAATACCTGCAATTGTGCACTGAATTCTTCCTGGAGAGTTTGACTAGAACACGCAGTTCCTTCATTTCTGGAGCATTCAGGGTTAAGTAGCCATTTTCACAGTTTACGGAAATCAGGACCAGCCGAGGCTCCTGTCGGGCAGTAACCATATGTCCATCCTCATTAATCAGAAGCCAAAACCTGCAATTTAAAAGGGAATGAAATATATTAAACATTTTACTTACACAGCACCATCAATGATCAAGACACTGGAGTGCAAAGAGAGAGATTTCCTGATGCACAGAGCTTAGACATTTTCTTCTTATCATAACTACTCAGGTTTTTCCTTAGCAAGTCTGATGTCCCTCCCCTTTATGCCCTGTACAATGCAGTGATGTCTCTCATTAAAAAGACTATTACTAAAACTAATAAGCTATAGCACAACTGGGGGTGGGTGGGGGAAATCCCCGGACAGCTCCGATCCCCAGCAGCTCCTCAGCTGCCACGGTTGGCAGGGGATCCCCCGAAGCTCCCCAGTCCGTGGGTGCTGGGGACCCCCAGAGCTCCCCAGCCACCAAGGGCAGTGGGTGGCTGGGGCATCCCAGGCAGCTCCTCAGCTAATGCTGCCGGTGGGAGAATCCCCGGGAGCTCCCCAGCTGCCACAGGCGGGGTCCCTCCCAGCCACAGCAGGGCAGGGTGCTCGACCCTCCTCCCTACCCGTTTTGTCATGGACATTTTCAGTCAAAGTCAGAGACAGGTCACAGCTCCCCTGAATTTTTGTTAAATTGCCCCTGACCTGTCCCCGACTTTGACTAAAAACGTCCACGACAAAATCGTAGCCTTAAACATGAGAGTCGCATCTTGAGTTTTAGTCTCGATCTCCTTGGGTGAATCAGAGAGACCGGGTGGGTGAGGGAATCTCTTTTATTGGACCAACATCTGCTGGTGAGAGAGACAAGCCCTCAGAGCTAGGCAGAGCTCCCCTTCCAGCCAGGGAAAGGGCCTCCCCCTGGCACAGCCTCCCCCTGACTGCAAGGGGCTTCACTGGGGCCCTTGAAGCACGGGTCAACCTCTCACGCCGAACAACCTCTTCCCCTTCGCCTCCAGGGGGCGGCGGGGGCGAAGCGGGCGGGCGGGGGCGACACGGCCTGAGTGGGGCGCTTCTAAGGGGCCTGGAAGCTCCCGCAGCGCCCCGGCCCCCGGGCGGTACCTGTCCCGCATCTCCCCGCTGCGCAGCCCCAGCGCCGTCACCTCGGCCCGCCGCAGGGCCACCCCGCGGCAGGACTTCACCGGGTAGACGAAGAGGCCGGACACCGTCCCCACCCGCTGCAGCCGGGGGCTGCCCGCCCGCCGCCCGGCCCAGCGCCACACCGCGGCCCCCAGCAGGGCGGCCAGGGCCAGCGCGCCGGCGGCGCCGAGCCAGGCGGCCTGGGACTGGGGCAGCGGCGGGAGGAGGCCGGAGCCCCCCAGGGCCCAGCTGGATCCGCTCATGGCGACTGAGGCGAGGGGGGCGGAGGCCGCGGCTGATGAGGACGGGGCGGGTCCGGGCTGCCACCGTCCCGCCCCTCCCTGCCGGCCCCCCGGCCCCTGCCCAGCCCCCGGGGCCGAGCGGTCCTGCCTCCCGCCCGCTCACCCCAGCCGGCCCCGCTCTCCAGGCGCTGGAAACAGCCGTTGCGAGGTTGCCGGGGCGGGAAAAGCCGCCGCCGCTGCCCCGGACCCACTCGCGCCGTGCAGAGCCTCCGCCCGCGCCCCTCGCCCGGGCATCGGCCTTCCTAGCTCAGCGCCCACGTCTCCTTGTCGGAAAGCTGGAAATCGCCCTCTAACGTCCATCGCCCCCGCCCCATATACCCCGAGGGTTATGGCGGGACGGCGAGCCCCCTACTTCCCATTGCAGCGTGGAGACGGGCCTGTGGAGAACCCCTCGTCCTCGGGGGAAAGAACCTGGCTCTGGGTCGCGTTGACGAGGGGCTAAAGCCGCGAACCACTCCAGGGAAGCGAGTGGATTTCTAAAGGGGCGGTGGAAGCCCGGGAGATGAGACTGGAGGCATGCCTACGCGATAGGCTTAAGTGCACTTAAGTAAGTAGTGCGGGGGCTGAAGAGGGGCAGTGTGCTGGGCTGAGCGCTCAGCTGCCCCCCGGGAGCCCACTTGCCCCCAAGGGTCTCAGCTACCCGCTTTTGGCTAGGAACGGAGGGCAGCCTCCCCGGGCTTCTTGGCTCCCTAAGTGGGGAGCCTCCAGGCAGCAGCCAGGTTGGGAGCAGGGAGCCAGGGTTTCTTGTCAATTTCGTAGTTCCAGCATGGAGCTGTGAAATAGACAAGACAGGCAACTCTGGATGTAGTAAAACACTGTGTACATAGACACTGTCTCCTCCTAAGTACACTGACATAAGCCCTACTTCTCTCCTGAAGGTGGAGTTACTATGTGGGTGTACTAGGGCACTTACATCAAGGGGATAAGGCTGTTGTGTATACACTGACATAATTAGGTAAACATAAACTGCCTTTCAAGGACCTAATTGTGTAGGGCAAACCAGGCCTCAGAATCTGCTGGTTGAGCCATGCAGAGGTTCTCCCTTGTCCACTGAGTCTCAGCTGGGATAGCTAACATTACACTCACGGTTGATACTTTGTCCCCTTAGCCAGGAAAAAAAAGGTACAATTCTTGAACCTACAATTCTAGGTTCTGGCATAGTTATATATTTGCAACATGACTGATCATAGTCAGCCCACACCAGTTACTGTAAAATACCTTCACTATCGTGTAACGCTCTTCACTGGGAGACCAATACCACTTGATAGTTGATTTCTCTGTAAAGTTTCCCTGAATCATTAATTTCCCACTTCAAAATTGGCCACGACAAATTTCCAACCAGCATCACACTGAGCTTACATATAGAAGCAAAGGCAAAACCTGTCCTTCTCTGAGGCACTCCACAACCCATGTAACTCATGACTTGGCCCTGTGCCCGTTGTTGTCAGACATCACTGGTGTGGTGCTCTGATCAATGCTGATAACAGTCGGCTGCGTGTGTGTGTTCTCCCTGTGTGCTATCCCAGCTCTGTGCAGCTAGCTGGCACAGCAGATCTCGAGCAAACTGCCCAATGACCACAGACTCTAATAGGTACGAAGGCACCCAGCCAGGTTTATTGACAAATGAAACACAGTTTCTAGCTCCCCGGATCAGATGTCTACAGTTCTGCTAGTACATATGTGGTCCCTGACAATGGACCGGCTCAGTCAGTGGCGGGATTTGCCACTGCACCTTAGGCCAGACAAAGACACCCACTCAGGGATGCATTCTTATACACAGGTACAAACCTGGTTACGCATCACTGAACTCACTCAGGTACAGCCCCTCTATGCATTAGGGTGTTGCCATTCTCCTGGTACAGGTTGGTTCGAACAAATAAGTCCATCCATCGTATTGTCTATCCATCATATTGTCCTGTCTTTAAGCTGGGTGTGCCTGTTCCTTGTTGTCTGTGTGGGATGTGTTTGTACCAAGCTGTTCTGATGCCGTCCTGGCTCACGTTCATCTTATTAGTGCTTACATGTGTATATGTGCTTTTAGCAGCCTTCCTCTTGCCAACTTCTGTGAGCAGGGCCTGCCTCTGGCTCACAGCCTAGCTTTGCTTTATGTTAGCAACGTCTTGACCATTACTTCAGTTCAGGCCTCATACCGGGCCTCTGATACCAAGGGTTTTATGTCTCAGGGCCTCATCTTACTATACCCGTCTCCAAAAGCAGGACCAGAGGGAAAGGCAACAGATCACCATCAGACTGCAACTCCAAACTTTTCAGCATTGGTACACAAATCAGTTATGGGGAAGGATTTGTGCCTCTATTTCCAAGAAAACTCTAGGGAAGTCCTAGCCTGAAACAGATTCCCCACCAGGAATTCTTCCTGCCACACCTCATGGAGGAGTTCAACACCTGTACCACCCAAAAATAAGAGAGAAAAAGGAAAGGTGCCTGAACTGAAGATTGTATAGCCACCACCAATGTTCTTAATAATCAGAAACAGTATTTTATAGAAATAAAATGAGAATTATCTTTGCTTCCACCATAGCTTTACAAAGTTGATATGCTTTACATGTCGTTTTCAAGGGTGATCAAATGTACCATGGTGGATGGACAGGATGTTAGAACTGGTATGGATTAGGGAGGCACTGCTATAGAAGAGCTGAGCATGCCCCCATGCAGGCTGGCACTGATGGTAGCATGCTGAGGGAGCCGAGAAAGCTGGATTGATATAGACAGGGCATTTGCTGTGAAGAAGGTCACATAATCACCATAAGATGTTCATTTCACTGTTTCAGAGGCTAGGAGAAATCTGTTCAGATTAGCTAGAGATAGCATCTGTATATTAAGAGATGAGCCTGAACTCTTAAGTATGTGGATGTTTTGCTCAATCCATTTATACACACAGAGGCCAGCTACCCA
The DNA here is from genome assembly GCF_965140285.1 of Lepidochelys kempii. NCBI lineage: Eukaryota > Metazoa > Chordata > Testudines > Cheloniidae > Lepidochelys > Lepidochelys kempii. Next base: position 162,338,200 of record NC_136382.1, read on the forward strand.
GTTGAGATCCAGATCCAAAGTCCAGAAATTATTAGATTTTGGGGGGTTGGTTTAGGCCCATTTCTATTTTAAATACATCCTTCAGCCATGCCAGGTTAATACTGATGAGTTTTTGCCCAAGATCCATCATCAGTTTCCGCGCACACCACACAACTGATGGGTGAGGCAGAGAATAGAGAATACTTCGGCTGCAAAGTGTAAGTAAACATTGGCTGCACATTCTGTTTGCTTCTTCAACACTCCAGAGCAAGAGATGGTATCACTGGATTAGGACTTTGGAAGAGGATAAGAAAGGCATGGTAGGTGGTAGGATGGTTTTGCCTCCTAGAGGAATTCTCCACTTTCAACTTCAGAAGAAAACGGGCTCTGCAGGGGCAGAATCTGATCCAATATTCACTGAAAGAATTGGAATTTTTAACACCTTCAACTTCAGTACTGGTACTTCTACATTGTCATCTTGTTTTGTCATGGTTATACATCTATCTGCATTTTCCTTTTCACTCTTCCACCACCAAGCCCTGTGATACACAACATAGAGCAGTTTCCATGTTCTTTGGAGACCGCAATAAAAAACTGAAGTTCATACAAATGACCCCTCCTGGCCGTAGGAAGTAGAAGGGCAAACATCTGGTACATTTCTAGACATGTAGGGAATAAAGGCTACTTTTACTTTAAGAGAGATATGACATCATAATGGCCTACAGGTTGTGATGCCAGATGCTTTTGACATCACAAAGAAACTCTTAGCAACTGTTTAAGCATACACATGACCATTTCGTGATGGGGATAGATCTCCCCTGATTGGTAAAGCAAGAGCAGTGTCTGCTGAACCCTCTTGATTCCTCAGCTTGAACGTGTCAGAGTCAGCTCAAACAAACTCTCAGTTCAAAATCTCCAGGATTAGCTTGAAAGCTCCCAGTCCTGAAGCCCAGAAGGCAAGCAAAGAGGTAACAAGTTGGCTGAGAGCATTTCAGAAGCATTCTGACAACCAAAGCAGGATGGGTGACTGGAAAAGCTACATCAATACCATTCTAAAGGATAAGAACATTGAAGATGTAGCTATCGTGGGGCACAGTGACAACAAATCAGTATGGGCTTCCAAGCCAGGGGGCCTACTGGCTGCTATCTCACCTCAGGAAGTGGGGGTGATCATAGGCCATGACAGGAAGGGGTTCCTGCAGACAGGGATTACCATAGCTGGCAAGAAGTGCAGTGTAATCCGTGACTACTTGCTTGTGGAAAAAGATGCTGTGATGGACACCAGAACCAAGGAGGGTGACAGCAAGTCCATCTGTATTGGCAAGACCCCCAGAGCCCTGATCTTCCTCATGGGCAAAAAGGGAGTCCATGGAGGAGCCCTCAACAAGAAGGTGCATGAGATGATTGCAAGCATGAAAGCCCAGAATAGCTAGAGCAAAGGACATAGATACTGCTGTCCTGGGGGGCCCATGGAAAATGACCTTATCCTTGCTTTAAAAGAAAGGAAACAAATTCCTGATTTCACTTAACTGTCTCTTTGTCCGTTTCTTTCAGGTGGGATGGAGTAGGGTGGAGGAACTTGCTATTATACTAGCAACCTGCCTGCCCATCTCTTGAGGGGCTGTTGAACATGATTGTTACCCTTACTGTCCCTAGTCCCACCGGTCTGTCTCCAAGCCATCTTATGTGGTATGCTGACCATTTCCCACTCTCCCAGTTCTCCGTTAGCAATAGCTTTGAGAAAAGGGGGATTTGGTCTCTTTTACCGGCTAGTCTGTGATTGTCACTGTTTGAGGTCGTTACATCCTGCCCTTCTGCTATTGGTAACTGGAAAGTTCCTTGTTCCTCCTACAAATAGCCCCAAAGACTGAGGAATAGCAGCGGTATTTGGGACAGTCCATTTCTATTTTGTTTTGGATGATGTTCCATTAGGCAATTACTAACAGGAACGACTCATTTTCTTTCATATTGTGGCATTTTATTAACCAAAGCTCTGTATCATTTTCCATTAGAGGGTTTATTAAAGACAGAATCTAGCTAGTCCAATGAGCACTGGAACCCTGAAGGGCTGGGTACCACAAGCTGCACTTCTGCTATGTGTGCTGTGTACATGATAAGGCCACCGTTTGTACCACTGGAACTAGCCCAGCGAGCTTGGGGAGCTAACTATTGATCATCCAGAGTTGGGCTGTTATAGCAGCCTCCTGCTGCCAAACCTATTGACTGACCTGAATTCTGGGTGTGGAACCCACCAATTAATCTTTCACCTGCTCACTTCCCAGAACACTTCCATCACTGGGCATTTAACAGTAACTGTGGAAGGGAAGTGAGATTTTTTGAAGCCACCCATACTTTGGGGTGAAGATGGAGCCGGTTCCTTCCCCATTCAACCCTTTCTTTCCCATGATAAGTACTCTCATACCTCTTGCATCAGCTGGTCTCAGTTCTGTGACTCCTTCACACTCCACTAGCATGGCCTCCACAAGAGAAGGCCATGTTGTCTTTAGTGCTGAAGCACTTCCTCTTCCATTTCAGGAGGGGGCAGGTTATATATGTATATGGGGGCAGGTTAGGGTCTAATCAGGACAGTGCAAAAAGAGAGGAACGCTTTCTCCTTCTTCACAACCCAGCAGCCAACAAGAAGCAGAACTGGGTGCGTTGGGCTGGGAGAATAAAGAAGAGCAAAGGAAAGGCACCTCCTCTCCAGATTTATCCCCTTTGGACAATATGTCCCACATTTTTTTTTTCTCCTGAAAGGCTGATAGATATATGCTCTAGCCAGACTAGGTACTACACTGCCAGGGCATTGAACCAGGGCATTGCCTGGGAACCAAACCTCTGGTCTCATTATAACGGGCGACTGTTTGCTCTGCCCGAACACCCCAACACACAAAGATTCCCCATTGTGCCAGGTGATGTTCTGTGCCAGCAGATCTCAATCCATTACACAATACCAAAGCACAGCATTATGGCACTCCACCCTCTGTAGCCTCAGGGTACCCCACTATGCCAGGAAAGCTCAACTCTCCACACTACCAAGACTGTCACAAGATCCCCTTACACAATGGCACCCCAACTTCGCACCATGCTTATTGTCCGATCACTCAGCTTTCCAGGCCCATTGGGCCACAAATAAATCACTCTTGAAGAATGCACGAGGCCCCCATAGAAATAAGGTGTGAGCCAACATCATGGCAAAAATTAGACAGGCCATCCCCTAAATACATCTGAAGGACAAAAAAAACCTTCTGTGCTCCTTGATAAATATGAATTTTCTAATTGTATATGGTACTGATATTGTGTAATTAAATGAAGACCATATGAAGATTTGTAGCTGTAACATGCTGCTGAGAACACCCAGAACTGTGAGCACCCTGCCTTAACAAGAGTGAGCTTTTCTGGAGATTAGACGGTGCATCAGCTCCCCTGCCACACCAGCCTTTCTTCCTCACCCGCAAACTCCTCAAGGCTCTCCCACCCCAGACCTTGCCTAGCAGGTAACGATCTGTGAACTCCAGCCCCCAAGCTCCTTTCTCTGCTATGCACAGCCCCTACCACTGTACAATGTTTGTTGCTCTTTTAAAGAGTTGGTACATCACAGCTTTTTAATTGGAGTTAACACCCCCTTCCCATCAAACACAGCACTGCACTGCACTGGTCTGCCTTTGTTTCACGGGTCAAATTGATTCCCTGGAGTTCAGTCTCCTGTCTCTTCTGGAGGCCCAACTCCATCTTGATTAAGGTGTCTGCTGGTGTGTTCCAATGTGTTGCTTCCTGCTGCAATTTTACAATTTAAATGTTCTCCTCCTGCAGCCTTGGATACAAACGAATAGCCCATTGAATTTGGCCACACCTGGTTTGCGGTGTTGGCCTCTTTCCTTTGTGTTGAGAAAACATGTTTACCAACTTCCCCTGACATGCCTAGTTTAAACACCTTTTAGGCACAGATTTCAAAGCATAATATCCCTGAGTATCCATAATTCCACACACAGCATTGTCACATGCATTTAACAATGATATTGTTGACCAGTGTGGTGTTAGTTTTCAAATGATACTTCACCAGGCATATTGTGTACAAATCTGACACCCCATATTTGCAGTCTTGTGCAGGGTGTGAACACAGGGGTCCCTAAGCCACAGTAGCATGCAGCCACATGAAAAAACAGTATAAATGAAACCAAACTTCTAACACATTAGCTTGGGTGCACCTTAGAAAAAGGAAGGAACCCTCCAGTAAAACTACAACACAGGTGCAGTCAGCAAGCGCTTCCCCCAAAAGGATAATGCTTATAACCAGCAATTAAAATAAATTAACATAAGCCCCAGAAGGTATATATGATATATACATACAGGAAGACACAGTCCCTGCCGTACGTTGCTGAGAGCCTAAAATAACGTTACAAGGCACTGCTTATTAAGCTTCTGCAGGTCATGCATTTTTATCCTGTCCAAAAAGCTTCACAGAGAACACAGTTCTTTGTGGTTAAAATTGCCACTTGCTTCCACAAGCTCAAGGCAACAATGACCCAACATTTTGTTGTGTGTTAAGTCTTCCTCATTGGGCAAATCAAAAAATCCAGTCTGTGCTCTCTGACACGTATAATCTGAAAGACACAGCAGACAGTACTGGAGATTAGGAGAGAATAATTCCAAGTGTTTGTTTGCTCACTTCTTGTGGGCATCACCAAAGTTGGGACTTGAATGTGGAGCAGTTTTGCTTTTAGAATTAGAATTAGAAATACAAATTAGAACATGGAGGAGAACAGCCCTGGTTTGTACTGCACATTTTAACAGTGTTATGCATCCAGGCAGCAGTAACTCCTTGGTTATATACTGCAGTGATAATGTAAATTGTAAAATTGCCAGTGATCTGAGCCTAGAGAGGGCACATGTCATAGTCCAGTGACTGTACACGCAGAATAAATTTAGAGAGCAATCATTTCAAAGCCTAAACAGAACCTGAATCCACAGTTCCCAAAATCCTCGAGCCCTGAGGTAAAAGCCCTTTTGTTTAGCTCAGCCCAGTAGAGTGTTTGTTACATTTAACCCAGACTTCCTCCATAGCCTGGTCTGGTGAAACTACAGGAAAAATAACAGGAGCCAAGAAAACAGCTGCCTCTGCATGATCTCCTTCCTCCCGCTGTGATGTGAGAAATCCAGTATAGAGCTGAATTAGCCTTTTGCTGGTAAACAGCATGGCCTGAGAGAGGCGATTTGCTCATGCACACAATACCTCCTGAAAATACCGCTAGTAACTAACTTATCAGGCAGTTTTATTTTATTTTCAGACACACCTATGTCATCCAGGAGCCAAATACATTAATTCCCTCGGAGACTAAAAGATTTGCAACAACCTGTACAAGAACAATGGTCTGATTTATTTACAACACAAACAGAGTTCCAGGTTTTAACTGGATTCTAATTTAATTATAGGCAGAGCAGGCTGTGCTACCTTTAGCTAAGGGCTTGGCTACCCTTGCGAGTTACAGTGCATTAAAGGAGACCCGGGCACACTAGCTCACTACCCGTCCACTCTGGCAAGCCACGTAGAGCGCTCTGACTCTGCGGCTGGTCCACTCCTGGTACTCCACCTTGGCGAGTGGAATAATGTTTGGTGTGCCCCCACTGGAGCACCGCGGTGCCAGTGTGGATGCCCTGGTCTGTTAATGCACTCTGATTGGCCTCCAGAAGTGTCCCACAATGCCTGTTCTAGCCACTCTGGTCATCACTTTGAACTCTACTGCCCTGCCCTCAGGTGACCAACCGTCAGACCCGCCCTTTAAATTCTCTGGGAATCTTGAAAATCCCCTTCCTGTTTGCTCAGCCAGGCATGGAGTGCTCTCAGCACATCTTTCCAGGTGACCATGCCTCCACGCGCCAGGCGATCCCCAGTATGGAGCAATGGCAAGGCGCTGGACCTCAGCAGTGTTTGGGGGAGAAAGCTGTCCAGTCCCAGCTGCACTCCAACCATAGGAATTATGATACCTTCGGGCAGATATGAGGGAACATGATGGAAAGGGGCCATGACCGGGACACAGCGCAGGGTTAAAGTGAAGGAGCTGTGGAATGCCTACCGCAAAGCCCGTGAGGCAAACAGCTGCTCCGGTGCTGCCCCCGCGACATGCCATTTCTGCAAAGAGCTGGACGCAAAGCTTGGGGGGCGACCCCACCTCCACTCCGAGGACCACCATGGACACTTCAGAGGCCAGTTCAACAAGGCGGGAGGAGGAGGAGGAGGAGGAAAGCGGAAGCGAGGGTGCTGAGGCGGAGGAAGACACCCCGGAATCCCTAGATGTATGCAGCCAGGAGCTGCTCTCAAGCCAGGAGGAAGGTAGCCAGTCGCAGTGGCCGGTGCTTGGGGAAGGACAAACACCAGAGGAGGTTCCCGGTAAGCGGCTTTTATTTTGGGAAGGAAGTTATTCGGTGCGGGCTCTTGGGGCGAGGAGGGTTAGGGCTGCATGCATGCCTAGATGCGGAATAGGGTGTTGATGTGCTCTCTCACATCGCGGTAATCGGCCTCAGTGATTTTTTTAAAAGTCTTATCCAGAACGTGGGCAATGCGCTTGCACAGATTCCTCAGGAGAGCCACTGTGTTCCTTGTCCCGGTAAGGCTAACTTGTCCGTGCCACTGTGCCGTTAGGGGTGGGGCGACCATTGCTGCACACAGGCAAGCTGCATATGGGCCAGGGCAGAAGCTGCATTGTGGTAAAAGACCCTCCCTTGCTTCCCAGGTCACCCTCAGCAGTGAGATATCTTCCAAGACGAACTCCTGTGGAAAATGTGGGGACAGTGTTCAGTATGGGGCCCCCTGCTGCTGTTGGCTCTCCCCAAGGCACAGAAACCCAGAGGATGGGTTTCTGTGAAACAATCAGTCCCCCTTGACCCTGTGTTTACTCACCATTTTGGGGCTCCCGTGGGGTTATGTGCGCTCTCTTTGAGACAGGCAAATTCTGCTATTGTGTAGACTGTGCCTGCCCTTAAGTACGGGGGAATCATTACTCTGTCTGGTGTGAACAATGCTGCCTCTGTAAAGTGTTGCATTTTGCCTTTAGAGGTGCAACCTTGAGATCTCAGCCATCTGTGTTATCACCGGCCGAAAGACTCCAAAGAATCAGAAAGAGGCCACGTAGAAGCAAGGAAGACATGTTGTAAGAGGTAATGCAGCATTCAAGTAATGACAATCGAAAAGTGCAGGAGTGGCGGGACAGTGAAAGGAGGATCCGCTAGCAGAATGAGGAGTGCCGGCACAAAAGCGTGGTGCTCCGGCAGCAAAGCACAGATCAGATGATAAGCATAATGGAGCACCAAGCAGACTCTATCCAGGCACTCATAGCCATGCAGGGGGAACACTACCGTGCCCGCCCACCCCTGCAGCCCTTGTCCCAAAACTCTTTCCCTTGTGCCCCCATGTCACCTCCAACCCATTTTCCCCAACAACCAGGTTCTTACAGCCACCAGCTGCCTCCAACACCTGTAGCTTCACCACCCAGCCCTGAAAACTACGATCCTTACCCACTGCGCTCAACCCCCATCACCATGCAGTATAGCCATCCTGAAGTGCAGCACTCATTGCTCAGCACTCCAGACAGTACGGACTCCAGGACATATGCAAATCTGTGATTGAACCATTCCCCATCCCACCCCCTTGCCCTTTCTGTTTCCCAAGCAGTTGTTTCTTTTCAATAAATGGATTTTTTGGCTTTGAAAACATTCTTTATTATTGCATAAGGTAAAAGATACTTTAGCCCAAGAAAGCAACAGGCACTGCAAGTCAGTGTAGCAAACACAGATTCCTACTAACATTGGAACCACTGCACTTCACTCCCATGCAGGGCACCAGACATTACTGGTGGCTTTCAGCCTCAAATTGCTCCCTCAAGACAGCCCTAATCCTTGCAGCCCCATGCTGGGGCCCTCTAATAGCCCTGCTCTCTGGCTGTTCAAATTCAGCCTCCAGGTGTTGAACCTCTGAATTCCATGCCTGAGTGAATCGTTCACCCTTCCCTTCACAAATGTTATGGAGGATACAGCATGCGGATAACTGCAGGGATGCTGTCATCGACCAGGTCCAGCTTCTCATATAGAGAGCGCCTGCAGCCCTTTAAATGGCCAAAAGCACACTCCACAGTCATTCTACACCAGCTCAGCCTGTTGAACCGCTCATTGCTGCTGTCAAGGCTCCCTGTGTAGGGTTTCATGAGCCACGGCATTAAAGGGTAAGCGCGGTCTCCAAGGATCACAATGGGCATTTTGAAGGTGATTTTCTGGTTTGGGGAAAAAGTCCTGGCTTGCAGCTTCCTGAACAGGCCAGTGTTCCAAAAGATGCGTGTGACAGGCACCTTTCCGGGCCAGCCTGCGTTAATGTCAATGAAATGCCCACAGTGATCCACAAGCGCCTGGAGAACCACAGAGAAATACCCCTTCCAATTAACGTACTCAGAGGCTAGGTGGGCTGGTGCCAGAATTGGAATATGTGTGCCATCTATCACCCCTCCGCAGTTAGGGAAACCCATTTGTGCAAAGCCATCCACAATGTCACGCATGTTACCCAGAGTCACGGTTCTTCGGAGCAGGATGCGATTAATGGCCCTGCAAACTTGCATCAACAAGATTCCAACAGTCGACTTCCCCACTCCAAACTGGTTAGAGACTGATCGGTAGCTGTCTGGAGTTGCCAGCTTCCAGATTGCAATAGCCACCCGCTCTTCCACTTTCAGGGCAGCTCTCAATCTCATGTCCTTGCACCACAGGGTGGGGGCGAGCTCCTCACATAGTCCCATGAAAGTGGCTTTTCTCATCCGAAAGTTCTGCAGCCACTGCTCGTCATCCCAGACTTGCATGACAATGTGATCCCACCACTCAGTGCTTGTTTCCTGAGCCCAAAAGCAGCGTTCCACAGTGGTGAGCATGTCTGTGAATGCCACAAGCAGTCTCGCGTCATATGCATTACTCGAGTTGATATCATTGTCGGAGCCCTCACTGTCACTTTGGATCCTAAGGAATAACGCGACTGCCAAACGTGACATGCTGGCAAGACTTGCCAGCATATTCCTCAGCAGTTCGGGCTCCATTCCCGCAGACCAAAAGGGAAGACAGAGCGCACAGTACAAAAAACATTGAAAGATGGCGCCAAATGTGGATGGAAGCACAGGGATTGTTGGGATGCAAACCGATGCATCACAGGGCGTTGGGACAGGACACAGAATGCCCCGCACTCCCCACCCCCTTTCCACAAGCCACAGCACCAGAATGGGAAGAGGTGCTCTGTGGGATAGCTGCCCATAATGCACCGCTCACAATGCTGCTGCAAGTGCCGTGAATGTGGCCACGCCAGTGCGCTTGCTCCTGTCAGTGTGGACAGACTGCAGCGCTTTCCCTGTAGCACTCTCCGAAGACCGGTTTAACTCAAAGCACTCTACATCTCCAGGTGTAGCCATGCCCTAAGGTAACCTGACACTTTCCATTATAAGACCATGTTTTCAGTTGCTTATAACGTTGTCAAACTTTAACAGTATAGTCTGATATTTTCCATATCAGGTGTCTGCCTCAGGCTATACATTTTTAGAAACTTTCTGCTAAAATTGTTCAGTTCTTTCCGAGAACAGGCTGCACCGAGTACAAAAGCCAGCACACCTGAGATGCAAGGTGTGGGTCCTTAGCGGACAGGCTCCTCTGCTTCTGAACACATTCACTGTGAGAGTTCACGGTTGTGAACCCTGGAAACTCTTGATGAAAAATATTGTTGGGTTCATAAGTGTTCTGGAGTGATCTGTCTTACGCATATTCCTTTGATGGCCATAATTATCCAACATTGCAAACTACTGCCCAGTGCACAGAGGTGTGGTCCAGTGGTTAGTGGATAAGCCTGGGAATAAGGGTTTCCTGAGTTTTGAGGCTGTCTTTCTGTAACAATACATAGTTCCTTCAGTTCTGCAAAAAACAGGAGAGGAGGGGAGACAATGCCACAAACTCACTCACTTTCTATATCTCTCAGTCAGGGATTCACATGGCTTTCAGGATGAATTGGCCCAGAGGAGATCAAAATTAACACACACACACACAAGCCCCATTTTCTAAATTTCCTCTAAATATAGAGCAAACAAAAGATTCAAAAGATCAATTTAAAAGGAGGCGAGGTGGATAAAAGCATCACTGCTTCCATTTATAATCCTCAAAGAAACAAATAAGTTCCATGAGTCATGCACTCGAACTGAACTCAATGTAATGAGCATGGGGGAAATCTCTGGTGAATAATTGGCAATGATAGAATTAAAAATAGGGTCATTAATAATGAATGCCTTCTAGCAGAGAACACTTCTGCAAAGCAGCGAGATAATGGGTCTCATTCACAAGGCACTTCCTTTGTGGGGAACCACTTATGCAGATTTGTAGATTTTCAGCAGGCCTTCATTTATTGTAATAAAAGTTAGCTAAATTGTCCATTATCCAGCAGTGTAGCAAGGTTCTAGCATCACTGAAAAGCATCTTTTTACTCTTGCCAGCAGTAAATCCTGGGCTCTGTGAATTTACCATCATCAAGCGAATACAACCTTGATTATTTTAAGCACATATCCAATAATTGACACACACTAGCTTGTTCCCCAGCTTCTATTAATTACATTGAAAATTCCTTCAATTTCCTGTAATCCCAATTATCCAAACATATTCAGTGTCACCACAGAACCTGAATAATCACAGCGGAGCTGTGCATGCTCTGGGGAAGCTAATCAAGGCCTGCAGTACAGGGATAAAAGACATCTCTGCAATGATTGGAAAGCATGGCAAGATCCTCAGATGAAAGCGCAATGCGTATTTAAAAAACTAAGAAAATACAATACTCCTGCCGCCTTACATTTAAAAAATATTATAGTGCAAAACGGCCACTGAGCTGTTGAGTTCAAATAGGTATACGCATCTGAAATGCAGAGAAACTTTCCACTGCAGGGCCTTGACACAGAATCTGAATTAAAGATCAGTCATGACAAATTACACTTCCTACTCTCTCTGTTCAGGTAACAACTCTAGTATTGTTCCTGTCAGAGAGCTAATCCTTGTCATAAGGCAGCACCAGAGAACAATGAGCATTGCTAACTCGCACAGAACTTTGAATTTCTCCCAGCAGATGACACTAAAGGACAATTCCCTATAGGTTAGAAATTGTGGATTCTGCACTGTTATCACGGACACAGCTTTCACGGAGATCCTTGCGTGTTGCTCACAAGGATCAAAGGCTTAACATGGTTCTACGTGCTGGTGTTTTCAGCCAGCTGGAGTCAGAGATTCTGATATTTGGCTTCTTAATACATCAAATATACAAAGGACACCTTTGGTTACCAGGGTGAGTACCTTTAGATTCATTCAGGACTAGCAAACAGCTTGGCATACCAACACCTCTCTTCTATCTTGTTTTCAGCTTCAGGGGAAAAAATTTAATCTCAGGTTAGGTAGCAGTTATGTTTGTGAAGAATCACTCATTTTTGAGGTTATTTGATGCAGAGAGTCTGCAAAGAGCCTGCAAAAATAGCTTTGAGGGATGTCAACTGCCCCATTTATTTGAGGGAGGTGTTAACTCAGATGCCAAAGAGTGATAATGTAAATCAACGTTGTATCTAATTCATTCCTCTTGTAAGAAGGGAGAGGGAGGATCATAGATCTGTAAAATTTACTATGAGTTAAGTCTCATTTTGATGCCCCAAGTGGTGGTCTTTGGGAAGTATCACCATTCCTCATCCCCCAGTCTAGAATGAGACAAACAAAAGGAACCTAGCAGAGCACGTGGGTAGAATTAAGCCATACCAAGGGGGAACCAAGGTCAGGGAGCTCAGACATCACACACAATCAAATTGTGAACACCTACTGTGAGGGGCTTCTCCTTTTGGTGATTCACATGGGCAGAACTTGTTTTATGGGCAGAGCTTGGCCATTGTTTTGTTTCCAATTCAACCCTTGGATGTGTTCAACTCCTTGAGCTGTAGCATGCCCTCCAAAGTAAAACATCATGGAAGTTGGGTAAAAAATGTGAAAACATACAATATAGACATGGCAGTCATACCACACAATGGCACGCCTTCCCAAAACACACACCCGTCAGGTGGGGCTATGGGTACAAAACAGGCACAGGAGATGGAAGAGTAAGTGAAAAAGCAGCAGAGGTACCAAAATCAAATATTCTGTGTGTGTCTGCTACATAAAGACAACTACTCTTTTCCACCATGGTCAACTTGGTCTGTCACATTGCCGTCTTCCTGAAAGGGCACAACCCTACCTGGCCAATAGGCCATGCCTGTGAGACAGTCTCATTTTAACAAACCATTCCATATCCCCAAACTTACTTTGCTTCTTCAGTAAGCATCTGTCAATACTTTGCCATCTCCCATAAGCAATTGATTTGTCTAGGTTCACTGTATTTAGGTAACAGCACAAAAGGCCCCTACCAACATCTAGGTATCATCACAGACTGCTCTGGTGATCCTGCATGCAGGCTGGGGTGTCACTTCACAGCCCCTCCGACCTCACCTCAGGACGGTTGGCATTGTTTTGTTCATGAAGTATGAACATGCTGCATCTCATTCAAACTCATGCCGCACTGAGGCCAGAAGTTTTACAATGCTGCCTTTTCAGATTATAAACACGTCAGGGCCTGATTAGCAGAGGTGCTTGGCATGCACAGCTGACTACAGAGGGAGCCATGTGCCCCTTTGCACTCCTGCAAATTAGGCCCCATGCCACTGAACCATTTTTTCCATGTGATGGGGGTTTGCTGACTTGGCATTTTGTATCCTGCTTTTTCACTCTGTGCTATGCTAGCAACTGGAGCCCCAGGACCTTAGACTGACTTTATGTTGAAAGGAGGAGAGAGAGGAGAGTGTTGGTTGAAAGGAGAAGAGAGAGAAGAGTGTTGGTTGAGAAATACAGATAACCAACAGCAATTGGCAGCCTCAGCAAGAAATGAACTAGTTGATTTCAAGGAGGAAAAGCAGCCTTGACGTGAATCACTGACAATTTAATGTCAACAATATCAGCTATTTATCATCTCTCTCTCTCTCTCTCTCTCTCTCTATTTGTTGTTTGATTGTTGGGTTTTGGTCTATTTTAGAGTCATCGTTTAGCATGAGTTTGTCTTGCCAATAAGCCTCAACTCCCCCCCCCCCCCACCCCGGCCCAAGCCCACCACTAAAAACTCGATCTCTAGCCCCACTTTGAAAATGCACTGATAGCAACAAGCCTATTCCATAAAAGCTGCACCAGCCAAAGGGAGGCCATAGTTCAGTAGACAAGAGAACACAGTTACCATCAGGCAGAGCAATTTACAAGCTAAAGTTTATATTTACCTTTGTGGAAAGTCCCTGGTGATAACAGGCTAGAGTTACCCATTAGCAAGCAGCTACTATATTATGACCTAAGAACTGCTGGGTATGTAACATACATATAGAATCAAAACCTGAGCCGTATATCCCTCTTGCTATTTCTTCCCACACCCAAAGAATCATTCATTTCTCAGAAGGAAGCAAATGCAGACCTGTAACCAAAAAAAAAAGGAGTGAGATTAATCCAAACACATTTGGTGGCTTGTGTGAAGCAAGGATTGTGGGTCTGAGTGGACAAGAGTTCACATTGCAAAAAACACCATCACAACAGATAGCCACTGGCAGCCTTGTTGGAAGTTTGAGCTGACACATCAAGGACGATATGGTCCTTCGCCACTTACCTATCATCTCTCATCCTTAGTGATGGTTTCTCCAGGGCACTGCGGAGGCCTGTTAACTAAGCAATGTGGGAAAGCTTGCACTGCAGCTGCCTATGCTGTACTTGTTTTGTGAATAAAAAACTTCCTTTCATTTGTGCACTTAAAAAATAACATTCACAAAAGCAAAAGGGAGCATTTTTATTTTTATTTACAGTTCTTCATTTTTCTGATCACCATTCAGAGAAACACAATCTGGCTTGTTAAGAGACGCAATTCAAGTTCTTTCATAATAAGGCAAAGAGAACACGCCAACAAGATTTAGTTAAAAGAATGGCAGAAAAGCATAACTTAGAACTCCAAATATTAGTGAGGAAAATGCTTGATCTCATGTTAATAACAGTTCAGATTTGTTTCCCTCAAAGTGTGATGCTAGGAGATCTCCATCCAAATTTCTTAGCCCAGCCATCTGAAAGTTTCATTTTGATATGGCATCGCTACAACTTTCACAAAATGAGATGAATACAGAGTGAGTAGAATTCTATGGGCCTCAGATGTGCCTAGTAGTGTTTCTTCCAGAGTCTGGCGATATTTGGTATTTTTTCTTAAAGCCCCAGCTCCCAGAGTCAAGTGATTACACAAGAGTCTCAGCTTTCATTTAAAAAAAAAGTAATTTTCTAGCCCTCACAATTATAGAGAAAAGCTTGGCAACATGACTAGAGGGAACCCTAAAGGCTCAAAAATCAGAAAGCAAGCAAAATATATATATGTTCTTAAAATCTTGTGATTTTTAAGCAAATCTCCTGATTTTGCAGGGCCCAAGGAATGATTTCTCAGTGTCTGGAATTGGCAATACTGAGGTAGTAAAGCTAAGCCCAGCCCTGCATATAGTATCTGAACATATTCATTGTAGCTGTTACTAACAAAGCATTAAAATACACAAGCAAATCAAAGGCTACCTTTTCCTGATACCTTTACTACCTCTATTTCCTTCCATTATTTTGACTATTCCTCCTCATAACCAACATCAAATCTCCACTGCTTCTCGCACCTCATTCTCCTTCCTGTTTTTCCACTTATACCACTCTCCCTCTTCTACTGGCTTTCCCTTCCTCTTTGCTCCTTTTAACAGATAGCCTCAGGCTTGAGTAAATTAATTCACCTATAATTACAAACTTTGGCTCAATTAATCTATGATTATTTCCTTGGGCTTGCACATTCTTTCATTGGATCTGATTTTAATAGCTGAAAAGCACTTGAGATGTTTGCATGAAATCACTGGAGAAATGCGATTGTTCCATTCGAATATTGTCACGTCAGTAGCTTCCTTTGTTGTTGTTGAAAAGAATTTTCAGATGCAGGTCACAGCAGCAGATCTAATGCTAAGAAAGTACAAATCACCATACTCTTCTATGAAAGCTCATTTTTTCTTCCTTTATGAGACAGGCAGAGCCACTCTAGCGGACCAAGGCGGCTACTGTTGCTGCTACTCCAAAGGGTGCTGCATATGCAGTTGCTAATCCTTGCAGGCCAATCACCAAGTAGCGACATCCTTTCCGGAGAGCTTTGCCAACATTCTATTTTTAGGGAAGAAGGGGGTGGGAGAGAGAGAGAACAGAAAATAACATTAAATTAAACAGTTTGGGGAGCTCAAATAAAGGCCAGCCATTTTATACGTCCTTCTACAACCTCAGAATATGAACAGACCCACCATCTTCTTCGGGCTTGTCCAGAGGGGAAAGTTTACCTTTTAGACCAGCATAATTCAACTGATATAGTTATACCACTATAAATTGCCATGTGGACACTCTTATTCTGCAGCAAGAATGGGGGGTGTTTTGTTAATTTTTTTAACACCCTCCAAAGTAACATAAGCTAAACTGAAAAAAAGGCATCATTCGATAATAAGAGTTGAAACAGAGTTACACCTCTCTAACTATATAGGTTTAAGCTCACACCTTAGCTTATAACAGAAGAGCTTTCCCAGGCAGACACGACTTAAGTGTGTTATAAAGACTATTGGGCAGCTTGCATTTAAGAAGG
Organism: Lepidochelys kempii; assembly: GCF_965140285.1. Taxonomy (NCBI): domain Eukaryota; kingdom Metazoa; phylum Chordata; order Testudines; family Cheloniidae; genus Lepidochelys; species Lepidochelys kempii. The sequence goes on from NC_136382.1 coordinate 162,353,906, forward strand.
ACACTAGCTGGTTAAAATTGGGGTGAACGTTTAATGGAAATGTACACAAACAGTTCAACTCTTTTTGTCAACATTTCACATTTTGACCATCTCTGTTTCAATATATAGCTATAAAAAACTCACACATTTGTTTACAGCATTGCAGGAAACCCAAGATAGATTATTCAAACTGAATAATGCTTGTCTATTTAAGAGTTTTGCCAATTTACCTATATGGGTGTCATTAAACAAGCCAAACCTTTCCCCTGTAGATGCAGTTATTGGTATAAAAGTGCTTATGCCCATTCCCAGAACTGCCATAAGATACACTGGGATAAAAACTTTTATACCGCTACTACTACTGTGTCTATACTAGGGCTTTTACTGACATAGCTGTGTCTGCACAAAAAAAAAAAAATTACACCCCTAACCAATATAATTATGCTGGTAAACTTTTGTGTGTAGACTAAGGCCTGGTCTACACTAGACAATTAAGTCAGTGTAACTACATCACTCAGGGGTATGAAAAATCAACACCTGGTCCCCTGAGTGACACAGTTAAACCGACCTTATCCCCCGGACAGACAGCACTAGGTCAATGGGAGAATCTAGCTACGGCCTCTAGGGGACCGATGGGAGAACCCCTCCCGTCAGCATAGGTAGCGTCCTCACTGAAGAGCTGCAGCTGTGCAGTCATGCCACGGTAGCATTTTAAGTGTAGATGAGTCCTAAGCCTTAGACCAGGGATGGGCAACTGGCCTCCACTTCCACATCATTTATTTGGCTCGCTCATAGGTGGCTGGTGAAAATATTTTTTGTGGGGGAAATGGAGGAGACTGAGCTGGGACATGGCCATGGCTGACCCAGTTAGCACCCCGCAGACCCAAATCTGAGCACCAGACACAAATTAAATGGAAAACACTGAGTTACCAAAATTATTCAAGAGGAATGGTACTTTCAGAATAGGAGTGATTTTTGACCTAAATGACGGTAGTTACCACAGTAAAAAATTGTTACTTTTCCCCCTTAAAATTTGTGTACGACTTTCAGGGACACCTTGACTCTAAACTGATTATTTTATAGATATATGGAGTCTTATTATACTCTTTTTGTTGCTGCTGGAAAAGAAAAAAATCCACCTCCTAATACTTGTAGTTAATTGGAATGATGTCAAAATAAGAACACTAGAGAAATGCAGCACAAAGAAATGTAAAGTATCCGTCACATGGATTAGCTTAGTGACATTTCCAGACTGAAATGAAGATTTTCTATCCTTTGATCTGAGTGAGAGTCAGTTTCATTCTGTCTCTAAAGGGACTGGTTTCTTCCAAACAAAAAAGAAAGTCAGCAGGCTGCTTCCTCAGATTTAACTAATTAATTGTCTTTCAAACAGACATTTCTCTTTCCATGAATGGCAGCAATGTATTTCTAGACAGCCACAAAATATGTGTGTGAGATATTTAGGGATGTTTTTAAGTTAGTTTGAAGTATGATTTTACATACCTAGGAAATCTGTTGGACAATTACTATTAGTTACTATAGTGATCTGAGAACTCACCACTTTAGCACAAATTTACTTTTCAATGCAAAGGCAGAGTTGCAGCCATAGGATATTAAGTGTATATTTTAGAGGTCTGTGATTCACCTCCTAAGGACAATGGAGGTTACTGCCTTTAAGATTTATACTTACAACTTCTGATGTTACAATAAGAAGTTTGAGAAATAATTGTCAGTTACTCCCTTACGCTCTCCCTGAGATCCGTGCAGGATTGTTCACTACATGGTTTTGTGGTCAAGGCACAGGACTAGGTATCAGGGCACCTGGACTCTACTCCCAACTCTGCCACTTATTTATGGTGTAACCTTGGGCATGTCGCTTCATTTCTCCATCTGTAAAATTGGGTAACAACTCACAGAAGTTCAGTGAGGTGAAATGTTCCAGAGATTCTTGGCGACCCTCTAAAAGAGGGTCTCCTACTGCTGCACTTCTAAGTGATTTCTAGTGCTTGCTGTAGTCTAATTTGCCCCTCTGTTCATCTATCTATGTACTGTAAGGCTCCCATCAGTGCAAGGTCTGAACCCTTCACATACATCAATTAATCCTTCCAGCACCTTTGCACAGTAGGGAAGTACTGTCCTATTTTACAGATGGGGAAATGAGACAGAGAGAGACAATGTGACTTTCCCAAGGCCACACAGGAAGTCTGTGGTACAGCCAGGAAGTGAAGGCAGATCTCCCCATCATCCTTCACCACACAAAAAGAAAAGGAGTACTTGTGGCACCTTAGAGACTAACCAATTTATTTGAGCATGAGCTTTCGTGAGCTACAGCTCACTTCATCGGATGCATACCGTGGAAACTGCAGCAGACTTTATATACACACAGAGATCATGAAACAATACCTCCTCCCACCCCACTGTCCTGCTGGTAATAGCTTATCTAAAGTAATCATCAAGTTGGGCCATTTCCAGCACAAATCCAGGTTTTCTCACCCTCCACCCCCCCCACACAAATTCACTCTCCTGCTGGTGATAGCCCATCCAAAGTGACAACTCTCTACACAATGTGCATGATAATCAAGTTGGGCCATTTCCTGCACAAATCCAGGTTCTCTCACCCCCTCCCCAAAAACCACACACACAAACTCACTATCCTGCTGGTAATAGCTCATCCAAAGTGACCACTCTCCCTACAATGTGCATGATAATCAAGGTGGGCCATTTCCAGCACAAATTCAGGTTTTCTCACCCCCCCACCCCCATACACACACAAACTCACTCTCCTGCTGGTAATAGCTCAACCAAAGTGACCACTCTCCCTACAATGTGCATGGTAATCAAGGTGGGCCATGTCCAGCACAAATTCAGGCTTTTTTTTTTTTTCCCCCCAGGGATACACACACAAACTCACTCTCCTGCTGGCAATAGCTCATCCAAACTGACCACTCTCCAAGTTTAAATCCAAGTTAAACCAGAACGTCTGGGGGGGGGGGTAGGAAAAAACAAGGGGAAATAGGCTACCTTGCATAATGACTTAGCCACTCCCAGTCTCTATTTAAGCCTAAATTAATAGTATCCAATTTGCAAATGAATTCCAATTCAGCAGTTTCTCGCTGGAGTCTGGATTTGAAGTTTTTTTGTTTTAAGATAGCGACCTTCATGTCTGTGATTGCGTGACCAGAGAGATTGAAATGTTCTCCGACTGGTTTATGAATGTTATAATTCTTGACATCTGATTTGTGTCCATTTATTCTTTTACGTAGAGACTGTCCAGTTTGACCAAGATGGGCCATTTCCAGCACATTTCCAGGAGTTAACAAAAACGTCTGAGGAACAGTGAGGGGAGGGGGAGAGGAATAAACAAGGGGAAATAGTTTTACTTTGTATAATGACTCAACCACTCCCAGTCTCTATTCAAGCCTAAGTTAATGATGGTGAATATTCAGGGGACACCATCATAGGACCAATCACATCAGCCACACCGTCAGAGGCTCGTTCACCTGCACATCTACCCATGTGATATATGCCATCATGTGCCAGCAATGCCCCTCTGCCATGTACATTGGTCAAACTGGACAGTCTGTACGTAAAAGAAAAGAATTATAACATTCAGAAACCAGTCGGAGAACACTTCAATCTCTCTGGTCACTTGATTTCTGATCTAAAAGTGACTATTCTTCAACAAAAAATCTTCGAAAACAGACTCCAACGAGAGACTGCTGAATTGGAATTAATTTGCAAATTGGATACAATTAACTTAGGCTTGAATAGAGACTGGGAGTGGCTGAGTCATTATACAAAGTAAAACTATTTCCCCTTATTTATTCCTCCCCCCCTTCCCCCGCCCACACTGTTCCTCAGACGTTCTTGTTAACTCCTGGAAATGTGCTGGAAATGGCCCACCTTGATTATCACTTCAAAAGGTTTTCTCTCCCCCCACCCCACTCTCCTGCTGGTAACAGCTCATCTTAAGTGATCACTCTCCTTACAATGTGTATGATAAACAACCATTTTTTCATGGTCTGTGTGTATATAAATCTCCTCACTGTATTTTCCACTTTATGCATCCGATGAAGTGAGCTGTGGCTCACGAAAGCTTATGCTCAAATAAATTGGTTAGTCTCTAAGGTGCCACAAGTACTCCTTTTCTTTTTGCGAATACAGACTAACAGGGCTGCTACTCTGAAACCTTCACCACACAGTCATTCCTCCTCTAGTTTTATTTCCTGAAACAAGCAGTGCCCCCCGCCGGGCAGTTATACTTGTGTTTGCATTTAGGGTTTGTCTGCTGTATTCATTCCTTTTTTTAGTACCATCTCTCAGTTTGCATTCCCTTTGCCTTGGAGTTTTGAATACAATTTTTGTGACATTTCAGTTTACTAGCACATGATGCCACTGATCAACTATTTAAAAGCACCTTACAAGTTAATTTTCCTTTGTCTGTCTGATCAGCAGAGAAGTCTGAGTGAGAGAAGGAGGAGGAGTCCTTGTGCCGCCTTAGGGACTAACAAATTTATTTGAGCATAAGCTTTCGTGGGCTAAAGCCCATTTCATCAGATGCATACATGGAAAATACAATAGATAGATAGATAGATAGATAGCATGAAAAAATGGGGGTTGTCATACCAACTGTAAGGAGAGTAATCAATTATGGTGGGCTATTATTATCTATTAAGGGCAGAGAAGAGGAGCCTGGCTCTTCCCCATCAAAGGAGGGGGCAACAGGGGAAGACTGTAAAGTGTGCATTTCCAGTGTCAGGTTACAAACTGGGAGTTGCTGTCACATTTAAGGACACTGAAGCATGACACATCCTGCAGTAAATTCTTTCTTTGAAGCAGCAGTGCACAGTGGGGAGGGTGCAGAGAAGAAAGTTGAAGGGATAGAAGAATGCTGTAGTCTCCCACCTCCACTCTCTAACCCAGAGAGGAGGAAGATGTCCTGCCCCACTAATAGGTCTCAACACAAGCACCACTGCCACAGATAGAGTAGAAAAATCAGGGCCCTGTCTTAGTGCACACATTACAAAGGGGACTTGGAAGGGAGGAAAGTGGGAGGGGGCGACAGGATGTTTAGGTTCTAGTCCAGGCTCTGCTACGATCCTCTGTGTGACCTTGTGTGAATGGCAACCTGCACGTGCCTCGGTTTACCTAGGAGTGAAATGGGGCCCGACACACCCCACAAGAGTGCGGCGAGGTTGGATTCAGTAAGGTTTGCAGAACCGCACCCGGAAAGGAGCTCAAAGGATTCATGGTGCTTATGCTCAAATACATCTGTTAGTCTTTAAGGGGCCACCGGACTCCTTGTTGTTTTTGTAGCTAGGGACTATCCCGGCTACCCCCTGATACTTGACATGGTGCTTAGGGTTGGGAGTGCAGCTTCTGCGGCAGAAAAGAAAGTCAAGTCCTGAAAGGGATATTGGGTATGGAAATACCCCCGTGAGCCCAGGCCGAGCCACCAGCAGAGCCCTTTGCTAAGGGGAGCCTGGAGGAAAAGCAGACGATGCATTTAAAAGAGAGCTAAATCCGCGGAGCGTCCCCCCCGCCAAACCCAGCGAGCCCGCCTGGCTGGTCAGTGTCAGAGGCGGGGACGGCTCCTGTGGGCGCTGGCACGGACTGGAGTGAGCTAGTAACCCCCCCCCCCCCCCACGCCCCCGGCTCGCCCTCCGCCCAGGGCTTGCAGCGCCCCCTTCCCTTGCAGCGCCCCCTTCCCACCGCCTCTGGCACGTGCTGCCCTGGGCGCGAGCCGGCAGCTGCCCCGCAGGGGCTAGGGGCGGTTCCCCCGCCGGGCTGGCTGCAGCCTCCGGCCAGCTCCGAGCACACGGAGGCTGGGGCCACCGAGCAGCCGCGTGCCAAGGCGGAGCCCGGCAGCGGCAGCGGCAGGCCCGGGACGCCCAAGCCCTTCTTAGCGGCTCCCCGCGAGCCCGGCTGAGCTCCATGCGGGGGCAGCGGCAGGCTCCTGACCTTGCTGTACTTCCTCAGCTTCCTCTTGCACTTGCTCCTGCCTGCCGAGCCCTCCTGCCGCAGCGGCTCGTAGTCGTCCGGGAGGAAGGCGAAGCGCACTTTCTTGGAGCGGCGGGTCCCCTCCTCCGCCGGGGCTCCTAGGCCCTCCTCCTCCTCCCGCTCCAGGATGGAGACCCTGTCCTCTCCAGGCCCCGAGTGGGAGAACTTGGCGTGCACCTTCCCGCCCAGCCTGGCCCCCACGGTCATGGTGCCGAAGCCCGCTCCCGGGGTGGGACGGCCGGCCGGCCGGCTGAGAGTCAGGCGAGCTACACCTTTGAGCCCTTCCTGCTTCCCAGCCACAGGACGGGACTTTCTAGGGGCCTGGCAAGGGAGAGCAACAGGTGGAGCTAAAGCGATACGCATTTACATCCCAGCCTGGATTAGACCCTCCCCTGCCCAGCCCTGAGACAGGCAAGGCACAGCAGCCTCGGTTGACCCCTGCCCTCCCCTTCCCTCCCACCCCCACTAGAAATTAGAGCCAAGGAGCAGGGTTTGCAGCCTGTTTGACATAATCCCTTCCTGAAAGTATTGGGGGAGTGTAGAAAGCTTCCCCCATTACCCCCTGCTTTCTAAACCCATTGGAAATGCTACGGCCCTTGGCAGGGGCATGCTTCCGCCCCTTAGGATTGAAGTAGACACTAGCATCCATGTCCACACCTGGCTTTTCTAAAAACAACGCCAGCCCTGCCTTTCAAACACTGGTCAAGGCTGGTCTAAAGTTTTCCATAGTTTTCTGCAAGCCACCAGCCTCAACTGGGCTTTGCTCCCAGCCCTGTGCAGAGAACACAGGATCAGGCAGCTCTGATAGGCCAGGTGGCCTGCTGTTATTAGGAACTGATATGTAGTGGTAAGGGCTCCTGAAGCCTGAAGGCTTCTATCTTGTCCTGAGAGTAACAGAGCACGGACCAAAGGCTGCTCCTGCTGTCACCCTTATGAATGAATTGGTTCTTGGAGGCCTGCCTGTGCAGAAGATTTACATCCCTGTAATTCTCCAGAGCTGGCTGCCTTAAAACTATCCATTTTAATATCAGCCAAAGTGTTGATGTTCTTATTCCCCTGCCCCCACCCTCTTCATTTTAGAAAACTCCTGTGGCTGCCGACCTCTCTGCTAAGGAACCACTGTAGGGGGTTTTAAAGAGGATTTTAAACCTTTAACTTGATAACATAGATGACAAGGAGGCAGTATCTAGACAAGTATACCAGAAGTGCAGCTCTTCCAACGAAAATCTCACCTCATTCTTACTGGGGCAGTTGTGGGTGATTGACCCTTGGCTTTCTGACTGAAATTCATTAGAGAGCTTATCCTGGTCGGCTTTGATGTAGCTATTAGAGAAATTTATCCAAGGCCTTATGCCTTGTTGCATATATCACTGTCCACTTATGGATTCTGAACTGTGCTCTCAATAGCCGTGATATTAAAAGTTGCGCACACGTCCCCGCAACAGCTGTCAGAACAATCTAATCCTACTGGGCACCTGCCCACTCCCAAGAATATAGGCCTCAAGCTTCATTAAACATGAGGAAAGCTTAAACCGGGCCACATAACTTCAAAGTAAGAAATTTCCAAGATAAAAGCAAAACTATAGGGCCCCATTGCTAATGGCATATTAGAGAAATTCACATTAAGCTTTAGGTGATACTTCCCCCAGGTAGAGCAGACAACTGGCTGGAGCTTAGAGTGCTCTTCTCAGCTGTGTAAGGGAAGAATTGCGTGACATTGATCTCTCTGTGCCTCATATTCCCCAATCACATAAGGGACTTGTGAGAGATCCTTGTTTAACAGGGGCTAGATAAAAGTGCATACATTTTGGCCATGTCTACACTACCAATTTGTGTCAACAAAAGTGATGTAGACACCCAAAAATCGACATAATAAAAATCACAATTTCTTGTTCACACTTGCTCCCTCTGTCGGCAGATCACGTCCACAGTGGGGACAGCATCATTGACAGCATGAGCAATGAACTATGGGTACTGTGGAAGTATAACATTGTATAAGGGGATATGCTGGATACATTGTATATGAGAGGGCATGCCAAAACATGTTACAAAGTATCTGAGGGAGCACACGTAGGGACAGTTAGCTTTTGAATGGAGAAGCAATTAAGATAGAGCCAGCACGTCTAAGAAGCAGGCATCAGAATGGAAGGTGTGAAGGGCAATTAGTTAAGTTAACTGGAAGCTGTTAAAGGAGATTGTTAAGGGTGACAGGTAATTGAAGATACGCGACTGGTCTCAGGGATCTCGAAGGGTGGTGACTAAAATCTTTTTCTTCTTTTGTCTGTAACTTCTCTGTAACTTGTTCTCCAAAAAACTGTATAAATTAAAAGACACAAGCCCCAGTAGGGGGGCTCACTTCTAAATGTATTAGCAGAGCAGCTTTGCTAATAAAACAGAGTGGTCTGATAAATTGTGAGTCTGAGTCAAACTTTGACAGTACCTATCCCACAGTCCTTCTGTCACTAGGTTTTGTGGGACGACGGATTGTGGCACATCTTGGGACAGTGCTAAATGTCCCGTGATGCATTGCTTTCTTCCCCAGCACTCCATGAGCTTCTGGCTTTCTTTCACGGTATTTTTTTTCCAATGGCCCTTCTTTGCTGTGCACCCCAGCATCTTTGTGAGAAGGGATGGATCCTGTACTGCTCTCCTATGGTCTGTTAGCTGTCATGAAGACATTGCGGATGGCGGTGCAGTTAATGGTGAAGTTCCTAACTGAAGATGACATTCAGGCGCCCGACATTCTGCGTGATATGGATAGGAGCAACTTTAGATTGCTTTTGGTCATTCACAGAGCAGGTGCACAGCGTAGACCATCGTTTTTGGGCTTGGAAACAAGCACTGAATGGTGGGATCATATCATCATGCAGGTGTAGGATGACGAGCAGTGGCTACAGAACTTTCGGATGTGGAAAGCCACCTTTCTGGAATTCTGTGCAGAACTCGCCCCAGACCTGCGATGCAAAGACACCAGAATGAGAGCTGCCCTCTTGGTAGAGAAGTGTGTGGCAATTGCTGTGTGGAAGCTGGCAACTCCAGCAACTGGTCAGTTGCAAATCACTGTGGAGTGGGGAAGTCGACCGTTAGGGCTGCGTTAATGCAAGTGTGCAAGGCAATAAATCGCATCCTGCTATGAAGGACCGCGACTCTGGGAAATGAACATGAAATAGTGGACAGCTTTGCAGAAATGAGTTTCCCTAACTGTGGAGGGGCGATATATAGATGGCACACATATTCCAATTTTGGCACCAGACCACCTTGCATCGGAGTACATCAATAGGAAGGGGTACTTTTCCATGGTGCTGCTGTGGGGTGGTCTGGGAAGGTGCATGACGCATGTATATTCAGGAACACCAGCCTGTACAGAAAGCTGCAAGCAGGGACTTCCTTTCTTAACCAGAAGATTACAATGGGGGGTGTTGAAATGCCCATAGTGATCCTGGGGAACCCTGCATACCCCTTACAGCCATGGCTCATGAAACCTTATACGGGACAACTGGACAGCAGTAAGGAGAGTTTCAACAACAGGCTCAGTAGGCCGGATGACAGTTAAATGTGCCTTTGGCAGATTAAGGTACGCTGGTGATGCCTTTATGGCAGGTTGGACCTCACTGAAGATAATATTCCTATGGTCATAGCCGTGTGCTGTACTTTGCATAATCTCTGTGAAGCTAAGGGTGAAAGGTTTGCTCAGGGGTGGAGTGCTGAGGCAAACTACTGAACATAGAGCTCTGTCTGAGTTGCTTCAGTGTTACATTACATGTAGTTTTCCTAGGGGGCAATGGTGACATTTGGGGCCTTATATTCCAGTAATAAAGTGATTAAAATGTCTATACATGTCTTAGCAGTGCCTGCAATCTCACCTTGTAGGAAAAAAAATAAAGAAAAAAAAATATTTTACCATTATAAAAGTTTGCCTTTATTGCACAAGAAACAGCACACACAAACACAGATTCTTGGTGGGAAAAGAGGAACCAGGGAAGGGCAGACTTTCACAGCTGTGTGTAGGTCCAGCTATCATTGTGAAAGTTGTCCGAGGGGGTGAAGGGGAAACCAAGAAGTCCCGAAAGGTGGAAAGGAATGTGCAGGCAGAGTTTGGGGCGGGGCATGGAAAAGTGTTCTGAACGTGCTGCAGTGGAGGTCAAGCACTGATCTGCCCAGTCTGCAGTATTATTAAGGACTTCAGCATCTGCGTTTGCTCCTCCATTACTTCAAGCATCTATCTGTTCAGTAGCATCTTTAACAAATGTATGGTTTCAGAGTAACAGCCGTGTTAGTCTGTATTCGCAAAAAGAAAAGGAGTACTTGTGGCACCTTAGAGACTAACCAATTTATTTGAGCATGAGCTTTCCTGAGCTACAGCTCACTTCATCAGATGCATGCCGTGGAAACTGCAGCAGACTTTATATATACACAGAGATCATGAAACAATACCTCCTCCCACCCCACTGTCCTGCTGGTAATAGCTTATCTAAAGTGATCATCAGGTGGGCCATTTCCAGCATGGAATGGTCACTTTGGATGAGCTATTACCAGCAGGATAGTGAGTTTGTGTGTGTGGTTTTTGGGAGGGGGGTGAGGGGGTGAGAGAACCTGGATTTGTGCAGGAAATGGCCCAACTTGATTATCATGCACATTGTGTAAAGAGTTGTCACTTTGGATGGGCTATCACCAGCAGGAGAGTGAATTTGTGTGGGGGGGTGGAGGGTGAGAAAACCTGGATTTGTGCTGGAAATGGCCCACCTGATGATCACTTTAGATAAGCTATTACCAGCAGGACAGTGGGGTGGGAGGAGGTATTTTTTCATATTCTCTGTGTATATATAAAGTCTGCTGCAGTTTCCACAGCATGCATCTGATGAAGTGAGCTGTAGCTCACGAAAGCTCATGCTCAAATAAATTGGTTAGTCTCTAAGGTGCCACAAGTACTCCTTTTCTTTTAACAAATGTATAATTCTCTTTTCTGTCCTGCCATTTGGCTTCCCAGGACTCCTTTCATTCCCTTTTTTCTGCATTAGAGCACTGTGGGACCTCTCAGAACATGTCTTCTTTGCTGCGTCTTGGGTGCTTTTTTATCTGGTGGAGATGCTTGGCTGGGGTGCATGGGGTCTTCCTGAAGGCCACATCTGGTGAAGCACAGGAGACAATGCACAGAAGCGGGATTATTAAATTCAAATTCACGCACAGCATTGAAACATTTCTGTTAAACAACCTTTTGCAACATTGCCATCACTTTCTTATGGACCCTAGCCAGATGAGGGACACTCCACATGGGGAAAAGAGCACACACTCTTTACAAGGGTTGTGATGCAGCACTCTAGGGAACAAATTCTAAAATTCTCCCACACTTTTCCACAGGCAGCGGGAACTCTAGCAGACATCTCACTGCTAAGGGTAAGCAGGGAAATGAGGGTACATCTACTCCGTGATTGTGGCTTCCGCCCTGCTCCATATGCTGTTTGCCTATGTATTGCTTTGGTCCCTGGCACAATTAATTGCCGAATGGCGCAGGAAAGTTTCCTACAATAGGGGAAGGAACAAAGATCTTCTGCTATGGAACCTTCGGCAGAGGATTACTGAGTACCTCCAGGAAACTTTCCTGGAGATCTCTCTGGAGGATTCCCGTGAGATCTCGGCATGCATCAACACCCTGTTTCACTGTACTGATTAGCTACACGGGGAAATGTCCAGCTCACAAACACATCCAGCCTCCCACATTTCTGTACCCTGAACCCACCTCCACACTACACAAGCCACAGCCACTTACCAGGAGTCTCATCTCCTGCTTCTTGCTCTCCGGAGAGCAACTGAAGAGACTGGCTAGACACCTCTGGAGTGGAGAACAGTTCCTGGCTGCCTGCCCCACTGGGCGACCCCACCGAGAGATGCACATCCTCATCTAACTCTCACCTCTTCATCAATAACTTCAACCTCTGGGTTAGGTCCTCTTTCTGTCGCCTCTGTGCCCCTCTGAAGTATCCACAGGGCTCTTGGCGATGGAGGTGGGGTCGCCACCAAGGATAGCATCCAGCTCCTTGTAGAACCAGCAGGTCTTAGATGCAGCACCTGAGCGACGATTTGCCTCCCTTGCCTTATGGTCCACCTGCCCCAGCTCCTTTATCTTTGCTCTGCACTGCAGCATGTCCCAATCATAGCCCTTTTTGCACAAGCCTCAAGAAATCTGCCTGTCGGTATCCCAATTTCTGCGGCTCAAGCACAGCTGGGACTTCTCTCCCCATGTACTGAGCAGATCCAACAGTTCTGCAGTGGTCCAAGCGGGAGAGCGTTTGCTGCGATAACCCACCATGGTCACCTGGGAAGAAGCGATGAGACCTCTCCACACCAAGCAAACAGGAAATGGAATTTCAAAAATTCCCATGGCTTCCAAGGGTGAGGGGTGGATGGTTGTTTACCTGGCTGCAGGGCAGTGGAGTTCAAACTGCTGACTAGAGCGGTCAGGATGTGCATTGTGGGACACCTCCTGGAAGCCAGTTAAAGTGAAGAAATGAAGTGTGGTGTCTACACTTGCACTTTGTCAACAAAAATGTACAGGAAAAAGACGTAAATTTCTCGTGAGGGTGGACGTATTTTGTCGCCAAAATTGGGCATTCTCCCTGACAAAAATTGCCACGCAATGTGTACACACTCACTGTTTGGGCTGACAAACAGCAGTTTTGGTGACAAAACTTGGTAGTGTAGACAAGGCCTTCCTTTTTACTACAGTATGAGGGGACATACACCTACCATCATTCGCATGTGCAGTACACACAAAGGTTAATCTGTTTTTCTCCACTGATTTATAAACTGGCTCTGTGGAGTCATATTGTGAAGAAAAAGGAAAAGGAGTACTTGTGGCACCTTAGAGACTAACCAATCTATTTGACCATAAGCTTTCGTGAGCTACAGCTCACTTCATCGGATGCATACTGTGGAAAATACAGAAGATGTTCTTATACATACAAACCATGAAAAAATGGGTGTTTACCACTACAAAAGGTTTTCTCTCCCCCCACCCCACTCTTCTGCTGGTAATAGCTTATCTAAAGTGATCACTCTCCTTACAAAGTGTATGATAATCAAGTTAGGCCATTTCCAGCACAAATCCAGGTTTTCTCCCCACCCCACCCCCCACAAACCCACTCTCCTGTTGGTAATAGCTTATCTAAAGTGATCACTCTCCTTAGAATACGTATGATAATCAAGGTGGGCCATTTCCAGCACAAATCCAGGGTTTAACAAGAACGTCTGAGGAAGGGGGGAGGGGGTGTGTGTAGGTAGGAAAAAACAAGGGGAAATAGGTTACCTTGCATAATGACTTAGCCCGGCTATTACCAACAGGAGAATGGGTTTGTGGGGGGGAGAGAAAACCTTTTGTAGTGGTAAACACCCATTTTTTCATGGTTTGTATGTATAAGAACATCTTCTGTATTTTCCACAGTATGCATCCGATGAAGTGAGCTGTAGCTCACGAAAGCTTCTGGTCAAATAAATTGGTTAGTCTCTAAGGTGCCACAAGTACTCCTTTTCCTTTTGTGAATACAGACTAACACGGCTGCTACTCTGAAACCTGTCATTGTGAAGAAAGTTGATGAACAAGATGCAACACTACTGCAATTGTTCTTCAAACTAACAGTCAGACTATGATGTGACGGTGGTAGGCAGTTTCACAGGTTAAGATATTCACAGCAGTTTAGGATTTTAAACATCTTCCATTCAAATGAATGGATGATGTGTCTAAATCCTTTGGCCACTTTGAAAAGTCTCAGCCATGGCCTCTAACCTTACAATTGTCTAGTCTCACTGAAAGCAAATGATTGCTTCCCCCATATGAACTGCCATATGTATGCACAGTGGCAGTTCTTTAGGAGTCCAATTGCCTCACGGTCAAATGAGCTGAGCCAGTGTTGAGAGGAATCTCTTGCCAAAGTCACGCCACTGCCCTCATGCTGGACGACGGTGCCTCCATTGCTGAAAGAAGCATTGTCACTCTCAAGGAAACAACAAACATTGCTACCAAAACCTCATTCAGAAGTAATTTCCCGGTGTTCATCATTTTTGCTGGTTACCAAGATCAAAAAGAGTGAGGCTAATGATCCACCACCACTTCCTCTCAGTAACAACTCAGCACTTCTGAAACTCAAAATCACGCCTGAGAATTATTTGACTGTCAGGTGACCTCCAGTGGCTCATCTAGTCTGTTTCCATTTCCCCCCCAGGATAGCAGGATCAATTTCATTAGCACTGACACAGCTCTGCTGGGGAGGATTTAAGTCCAGCCTCAAATATCCAAAGAGGACGTAGAGCCCCGTGTTCCACTGCCAGCTCTCTTTACACACTCATTTTTTACCAATATATAAGTTAAATGGTCTCGGCTGCTGCTTGCTCTGACCTCACAACAGTAGTAAAGTGCATTCAGTTCAGCAAAACACTGAAAACACTTATTAGCTTAAGCACATTCTTAAGTGACCTGAATGAATCCTGGCTTTATATAGCATCTTTCTCCTAAAGCCTCAGGGCACTTTACATACACAGATAAATTAAGGTCCAGTCTACACGCTGAAAAGCGATGTTGCCCAGGGGTGTGAAAAAACACACATCCCCAGCAACATAGCTATGCTGATATAACTCCCCAGCGCAGACACAACTGTGTCAACAGACGAGGGCTCCCCTCGACAGAGCTAACTTCATCCGGGGAGAGGATATTCCTACACCAACAGAAAAACCCTTTCTGTCGGGAAAGGCTGGATATAGACCCACCTAAAGTCGTGCAACATCCGTGTGAGGAGTAAACTAGGCCTGCCCTCCATGCAGCATTCCTTTTTTATGTTTGTACATAAGAATTTCCTCTCAGTTGCCTTTTCCTTTACAGAAGTGGGGTGTGGCCAGCACCAACGTCTGCACACAAATATTACCTGCTTTTTATAGCGATTGTGAAAGTAGAATGAATTATATTGAAATTATAATTCATTAAAGAAATGCTACTTGAAGGGTGTGTTGAAATATAGTTGTCAGGAAGAGAAACATTAAGGCGTGTGAGAAAATGGGGCCTCAAACTAATTAACTTAGAGCTCCTACTGAGCTAGGAGATTGGTAAACATTAGTATGCAAATAAGATATGTATATTTGTCAGTTTCTGCTTCCTTTTGTCTCTTATGTTAAATTGGCTTTGGCTTAGCTGTATAAATAAGTTATCTTTAGCCTCAGAGAGGGGCTCACATCTGGGTGCATTGGCAAAACGCTTTGCTAATAAACAGAGTGGTCTGACAAATTATATGAGTCCTGAATCTGACTTTGACAATTTGGAGGTTCCACCGAGATGGCAACCGTCTTCACTGGGGCCGTGTGACTCCTAACTGTTCTTAGGACGGCCATGGCAAGCCAGCACCTGGGCATTTGGCCCGAGTGGTCTTCCGCCAGAACGGAAGGGTGCATGACCACAGTGAAGTCTACGCCATCGAACCTGTTGGTTCCCACTCTGTTCTGGTAGGGATCCTGGGATCTGACATCAGGAATCTGGTCAGGTAATTATTTCTGTGTTTTGTCCAGACTGAGGACTGTCTTGTCTCTGTGTCTATCCGGCCTCCCTGTGGTGTGTTTGAGTCTGGGCGCCGTCTCTGTCCGGGGATCGGCTGACCAAAGGGTTCCTGTCCCCACGGTCTGAGTGAGTGAAATCTGCACAGTCGCAGCCGCACCATGCCTTGGGTGAAACCCTTGGTGCGAAAGCAAGGGCGATTGAGGCAGTAGCCTGAGGCCTCCTTTTGTGTGTTGCACCGGGCATCGCTCTGACGAACCCAACTTTCCTTCTTGTGTGATTGGTGTGTAAAGTCCTCCTGTATGGGTAACCAGACGTCTAAGTCGGGACAGTTCCCTAAAGGAACACCGGCTCAGTTTATGTATTTTAGGAAGAGTCCGGACTCCTGTAAATTTCTGGAAAAATGGTCTAGGCTAAGGGGGTCAGGTCGAGTGGCTACTACCACCACTACGCTTCTGTCCCCAGAAGCCTTTACCGCTATTCTGAGGGAAAATGGGCCCTTTTCCCACAGAAATGGTCTATAAGGGACTGCTGCAGGCAGCAGGCAGAGAGAGAATCTGATCAAAATTGTTTGACTATTGGGTAATGTAATCAAAATCACTAAAGGATGTAAGGGGTTTCTATTGGAACTTAATTTGGCTGCTACTGGTTGTGTCTAGTTGTACAAGATGGAAGTGTAATCGGGGTACAGTTGGGTAAAAGAGTAATCACAGAGCAAGGGATGTTAGGCAAAAGAGAATTTTGTGTGTGAATAGTGCTAAAATCTGAAGCTGTGTCTCAGCTATTACCTGAGAATAAACTTAAAGCTTGGTACAGCAGAGAAACTATTGCAAACATGGTCTGTTGCACAAGAGGGGAAACTGAGGTACACCACCTCATGAATTTCATAAATGACCAGTGAGTGGGGTAATTCACCAGCCTGACTATAGAACAAAATAAGGACAGCCTGGAGGTAATTCTTCTATTTTTCCTGCAATTAGCAAGGAAATTTGTAAAAGAAAGTGATATTATTATGAAGCAATAATCTGTCCCCACCAGGGGGGTGGAAATTGTTTCTTTTGTTTTTCAGACACTCTACAAGCAAGCTGGCGCCAGCGGAAGAATAACTCAGAATACCATGGATCTATGTTTTGTGTTGTTTGTCTGTGATGTTTGTCTCGTTGCTAGCATTGTTGTGGTTTAATGAACAGAAAACCTCACGACATGAGTGGGGGATGGCTTTAAAAGGCTGACCTTGGGGGTGGGGGTAGTGGTGGTGGTGGGCGGGAGATGTGTATGGGAATGCAAAAGGCTAACTCAGGAGAATCTCAAAATTCAGTAGCCATTGTTAGGATCTTGGGACAAAGACCGAGTAGACGTCTTAAAAGACAAACTCGGCCAACCTACAACTAAATTGGCAAAAGGAGAGGTTGATTGTTTCATGCAGTGGTGGGAAGAGGCAAATCATAGGTGGACAGAATCAAACTTGCCTCTCTCAAAGATTCTGGCTTCTATCCCACCAGATGCAACTCATTTTACTGTTGTTGATTTGTGCTCTGCTTTCTTTTCCGTCCCGGTTCACCCTGACTCCCAGTTCCTGTTTGCCTTTTCTTACAAGGGGCAACAGTACATAGACATGGACCACACTGCCCCAGGGGTATACTGAAAGCCCCTCATATTTTTCCCAAGCATTAGCCTGAGACCTTGCTGACCTTGTTTTCCCGTCCAGGTCCACACTAGTCCAATATGTAGATGGTCTGCTCCTCTGTTCCCCTTCATTGTCTGCCTCTGAAACTGACTCTTTAGTGTTCCTTACTGCCCGAGCAAATAAGGGTCACAAAGCTTCTCGCTCTAAACTACAACTCCGTCAAGCTTGTGTCACATATCTCGGCTTTCTCCTCTCCCAGGGTTCCCGTGCACTTTCTCCCACCCGCGTCCAAGCTATCCTTAGCTTTCCCCGACCCCGCTCCCCAAGCCAGGTCCAGAAGTTTTTTAGGCATGGCTGGATTTTGCAGACAATGGATTCCCCAATATGTCTCCCTTGCAAAACCTCTCCAGGAACACCCTTGATTCTCTGTGCCTGACCCCATGCCGTGGCCCCCTGAGGCCAATTCTGCCTTTGTTTCCCTCAAACAGGGTTTGGCTTCTGCCCCTGCCTTAGGGCTGCCTGACTATTCTAAGCCTTTTACCCTTTTCTGCCACGAACAATCTGGGTGTGCGCTTGGAGTTCTCACTCAGATGCATGGAGAAAAGAACCACCAGAGGCTTATTTCTCTGCCACTTTAGACCCTGTTGCCCAAGGCTTACCCCCCTGCCTGCGTGCTGTGGCTGCTGCAGTGCGCCTAGTCGAAATGTCTGATTCCCTTGTTCTCTGCTCTCCTCTTACCCTCCTGGTCCCTCACTGACCTCACCCTGCTCCAAGATTCTGCCCCAGAAACCGAGAAAGAATCCTGGGTTGCCCAAGTTGCTCTCTACATCCCGCTTCCTTTTGGCGCTCGCCTACTGGCGCCTTTGTAGCCCCCTTTTCACTCTACCCATCTCTGGCCACCCTGCTACACGGTGTTTTGCATGTTGGAAAGGAGGGGATGGTCTCTGCTGTAACTAAGACAGGATGGTACGCGCCCCCCCATTTTAGCTCTTTTGCAGCCCGCCACTGTGCAGCCTGTACCACAAAGCCATAATATTGGTAAACCTGTAAAAGTGGCCCAGGGTTTCCAGGGCCTGCCTCAAGCACCAGTCTTGCACAAATGCCTAAGTGTCAACAATATGAATTTATATTGGTTATGGTATGTTTATGCTCCGGTTGGATTGAAGCCTTTCCTTGTCACAAGGCTGACTCACTGTCTGTTGCCAAATGTTTGTTACATCATATTATGCCTGCCAAGGGAATTCCCGCTACTCTGTCCAGTGATCAGGGTACACATTTTGCTGGACAACTTGTTCAACACCTGGACCATATATTGCATATCAAACACCTGTTGCACTGTCCCTACCACCCACAGAGTGCAGGTGCAGTTGAAAGATGAAATGGCGTACTTAAGCCTATGCGAGCTATGACTCCCGTTCCAGATTTGAACTTGACTCACAGCGCGCTCCTTCAGTATTGCAAGGGACTAATGCAAGCTGTAAGTCACTTCCATTCACAGGTTCGAGTCGCCTGGCCCACGGAACCCACCTCCGACGCTTGCCACAACCTCGAGCCAGGTGATTAGGTCTACGTACGGCGCCATCATCGAAAGTACGCCTTGGAGCCCTGGTGGAAGGGTCCTCATCAGGTACGGCTTACTACACAGATGGCTGTTAAACTATCTGGCACCGCAACGTGGATACATGCTTCACAGTGTAAGAAGGCACCATCCCCAGAGAACCAATCATCCTCTTAGGACAACACAGAGTCAATTTTGACTCCAGAAGACGACATAGAGGAACAGTCTGCAATACCTTACAATCTACGCTCTAGTAAGGGTTGCCAGAAGCAGACGACGAACAAAAAAAAAAAAAGCAGTAGCGAGCCTAGCGCCTACTGCCTGGTGGACGTAAAACCGTGACTGTGGTTCCCTCAGTTGAGGTTGTCAGAACCAGAAGAGCCTTGCCTCCAACATGTGCCTCTGCCTGTTCCTCAGCTGCTGGTATCTTACGGTCTGGGGAGACCATGATGACAATTCTTATATCCAGCAGCAGGTGTGGATAGCTCAGACCCTTAATATTTCTAATTGCTGGGTCTGTAGCCACATCCCAGCCCACTCTCAAACTGGTGTTCCTGTCCTGACTATCCCACTCAAGTCCCCAGACCTCACTGGAGGGCCTCGTCCGTTTAACAAAATATGGAACAACAATGACACTCGGGAAGCAGTGGGAATAAATGCAACTAAATGGATAAGTGTGGTGGAGGGAAAAGGTCATTGGTGTTGGGTGTGTAATGGGACAGGGCTGGACCTGGGGAAAAGCCATTGCCTTCAGCATATTGTGGCCAATGGTGTATGGGATTATTCAAACAAAACTAAAAAGTGGGGGGCCGGGTATGAATTTTTTTCTCAACCTGGGGAGAAATCAATCTCATGTTCCCCCTACAGTAACCTTAGTGAAAACAATACAATCTTTCAGTGTCATGCAAATATCACCACTCCACGTAAGGAGAATTACCCTGTACCCTTTGGGGGATACTACTCCTCCTTTGCAAACACCTATATGACAAATGGGTGCAACCGACCCTTCCTGGCCTTAATAAGCCATCACTGGGTGTGTAGGACCAGAGCTTATACCGCACTAACAACTAATTGGTCAGGAATCTGTTATCCTGCCTGACTCTTCCCACAATTCCGAGTGCTAGGAACCTTCCCTCGAGAACGCCTCCGCAATTTCAGGCGAAAAAGAAGGGACTTAATAGATGCCCAACGGCATGTAAATAATATAAGCCCCTTAACCTGGGAAGAGGCCATTGGCAGTTCCTTAATACCATTAGGGGGAGTAATACACCATACAAAAAGGCTCCTAAGGTTACAAGCAGTAGTTGAAATAATGGCAAATGAAACCAGAGAAAGTTTAAGAGCCCTGGCCAAAGAAACAGGGGCAAGCTGACAGATGGCCCTCCAAAACCGTCAGGCATTGGACATAGTGCTGGCGGCAAAAGGAGGGACTTGTGCTCTCATTGGAGAAGACTGCTGTGTGTATCTACCAGACAACACCAATGAGGTAATAGATCGTGCTAGCCACTTAGAACAAATCGCATATCTTCCCCACAAAGAGCCAAGTTCTTTATGGAAGTGGCTAAGTAACCTTTTCAATTTCTCTGGCATAGGAAACTGGTTGTTTCAGGGAGCCCTAACTCTCCTGTTTGGAATCCTAATAATTTTTGTATGTTTTCAGTTACTTTCCTGTTGTATCCAAAATTGTGTCAGGCATGCTACACAGATAGCTGCCCCAAACCAGAGTGCTAATTTGATGATTTTAAATATCACTGATGAACAAAGAGATAAAGAATGATTGATATGTGGAACCCAGTCATTGTTGGTCATTGCGTAGCTTGACCAAAAGGAGGGACTGTGAAAGTAGAATGAATTATATTGAAATTATAATTCATTAAAGAAATGCTACTTGAAGGGTTTGTTGAAATGTAGTTGTGAGGAAGAGAAACATTAAGGCGTGTGAGACAATGGGTCCTCAAACTAATTAACTTAGAGCTCCTACTGAGCTAGGAGATTGGTAAACGTTAGTATGCAAATAAGATATGTATGTATATTTGTCCGTTTCTTCTTCCTTTTGTCTCTTATGTTAAATTGGCTTTGGCTTAGCTGTATAAATAAGTTATCTTTAGCCTCAGAGAGGGGCTCACATCTGGGTGCACTGGCAAAGCGCTTTGCTAATAAACAGAGTGATCTGACAAATTATGTGAGTCCTGAATCTGACTTTGACACGATCCTGCCAACGTGTCAGATTGGCAGGAAATGGGGTCTTTGCTGTGGTGAGTGCTGGGGTTTGGAGCTCATTCCCTCTCTTAGTGGTCTCAGCCTTTCCTTCGCAACTTGTAAAAGAAATACTTTTGTGCACTATGGGCCTGATCCAAAGCCTATTCCAGCCTGTGGAAGACTCCTGTTAATTCAAACAGGTTGTGAATCAGGTCCCAAAGCAGTTATTGACCACCATATGCTTCCCAGGACCTGCTCTTCTTACTCCTTTAGCTCTTTGTTTGCCTATTTTTCTTGTTGAAACATTAACCCTCTTAAATTTTAATCCTGTTAGTTTTCAGGTTACAACGCTCAGCACTCAGAGTACTTCAGTAGTAGCTAGAGCCGTACATTTTCCTCTCAGCTCTCGCCACATAGAGGTGTACATTTGAAAGGATATAAACTTTGGTTCATAATAAAATATCTCCCTCACACATTCAAGTGCTGAAACCGGAGGGGAACCAGTATGACCCAAAGGAAAAAAGTTAGTTTGCTTTTCTTTCCTCTCTTCCATTTAGGGTGACCAGATGTCCTGATTTTATAGGGACCATCCTGATTTTTGGGTCTTTTTCTTATATAGGCTCCTATTACCCCTCACCCCCGTCCCGATTTTTCACACTTGCAGTCTGGTCACCCTACTTCCATTTCAAAACATGACATTTGAAAAAAAATTAAAAATTCAACAAGTTGCTCAAGTGGAAGATTTTCATGATTTTTTTAAAAAATTCAAATTTCAAAATTTGAAATTCCAGCAACATTAGAAAAAAAATGTTGACGAGCTCTAACAAACATACTTGTTGCAAAAGAGAGTGCTAGTGACTTCACTCACACAAGTAATCCCACTGAAGTTTGGAGGATCACCTGGTCAGCAAACCAGCAACATGGTAAGTCTGCATTCTTTGAGGACTGATTACATTTGAGTTTAATAACTTTGCTTTGCAAATGGTGACTTAATTTCTGACAAGTACATAATAAACGACAGTTTCCTTTAATGAGGGTTTGCTAAGTAAATTGCTTGAGTAGAGATATGCTCGTTTACAGACTAAGCACCATTAAATTAAACATGAGGCTTGTGTTCGGAGCACATTTTTTTCATTGAGCTTAGGGTTGCCAGGTTTCCAGTTTTCAACCAGAACACCCAACTGACAAGGGACCCTGGCAGCTCCGGTCAGCACTACTGACCAGGCCATTAAAAGTCCAATTGGCAGCACAGGCAGGCTCCCTACCCTGTTTGCCAGGAGCTGCCTGAGGTAAGCGCCACCCGGAGCTCTCACCCCAAACCCCCTCATGCCCCAATCCCCTGCCTCATCCTGGAGCCCTCTCCTGCACCCCAAACCCTTCATCTCTGGCCCCACTCCAAGCCTGCACCCCCTCCTGTACCCCATCCCCCTGCGCCCACCCGGATCCCCCTCCCATACCCTGAACCCCAAATTTCTGGCCCCAGCCCAGAGTCCATACCCCCTTTTACACTCCAACCCCCTGCCTCAGGCCGAAGCCCCCCCCATACCCCAACTCCCTGCCTCAGCTGGAGCTCCTCTCCTGCACCCCAAACCCCTCATCTCTGGCCCTACCCCAGAGACTGCACCCCAAGCGGAGCCCTCACCCCCTCCCATACCCCAACCCTCTGCCCCAGCCCAAACCCCTCATCCCTGGTCCCACCCCAGAGCCCGTACCCGCAGCTGGAGCCCTCACCCCCTCCCACACCCAACCCCCTGCCCAGTGAAAACAAGCAAGTGAGCAAGGGTGGGAGAGAGCAAGTGACAGAGGGAGGGGGGATGGAGTGAGAAGGGGGCATGGCCTCAGAGAAGGTGTGGGGCAGGGGGTGGGGCAAGGGTGTTTGGTTTTCTGCAAATAGAAAGGTGGTAACTCTAATGGAGATACCCCCTGCAAATACATTGCTAGCAGTATTACGTGGTTAGCTCAAGGGCTATAGTAATTTTTGGAACTATGTTGCAGTCATGTACTGCAGTAGCTGTGCTATGGCAGACCAGCAGAGTGTTCAGTGGGCAAATGAGAAGTACTAAAGAGTGGGCAAGAAATGTAGGTCCTTAAACTCGCTCCCTTAATGTGCCACGTAAGTTACAAGGTACCGAAATGAAGGTTACTTACTTGTAACTGGAGTTCTTCAAGAGAGAACTCCCTATATTCCCATTTATCGTATTGCACCTCCTAGTGGTGCATAATGGTAGAACCTTCTCCAAGCAGTGCCCCTGCTTCTCCTCCTCCTCGGTATTTCTGAACGTTCTACGTGTAAGGCTATATAAGGAAGCACTGAGCCCTCCATCCTCTCTGTTCCTTCCATTGATAACCCAGAGAGACCATAATAGGACTATGAGAAAGAGGGGAAGGTGAATTTGCAGAGTCATCATAAAAGATCTCCAGTTATAAATAACCAGCTTTCATTTCTTCTTCCAGTGTCTCTGCATATTCTCATTTGTAGGTAGTCTGACAAGCAGTGCGGAAAAATCCCAGAGGTGTGAAGAGAGTCCTAATTAAATAAGGAATGGAGCACTGCTCTGCCAAATTTGGCATCCGCTCTAGAATCTAGATCCAGAGCATAATGTTTAGTGAATGTATGCAAGTAGAACTCTTGCAAATTTTCTGGTCTAAGGATCAGGTCTAAGAACCATATTATCTTTATGAACGAGGAGTGGATCTAGTTTCCTTGAATTTCTCTAAAATTCTGTCAGTCTTATTGCTGACCAGACCATCCCCTTTGAAGGGGAGATCTTCCACCTTCACTGGGTCCTCAGCCAAAGAAGCCAAGCATGCTTCTTCAAGTTAACTGTGGAGACCCATGCTCTGATGAAAGAGTCGGAAGCATCAAATGATGCTCTGCTTTGCCACATTCTGCCCTTCTATCAAAATAGCATTAGCCAGTCTTCTTTTATTATCTGGCAAATCTTGGACAAAGAAAGCCATCCTTTCCCGCAGGTGGAATGGGTTAAGGGCCATCACCGGCTGGTAATTAGCCACTCTAATTCCCAGAAAAGAGAAAAAGGAAACTTTCCCCCCAATTTGTATACATTTTCCTCCCTTCTCTATCAGGAGTGCAGTGAGGCTGGCCAGAGCTAAGCCTGTTACTGGCAGGAGCCACCACTGCAGAATTTGGTACACAATGTATATGAAAGTTAGAAAATCCTTCATGGGGAAGCTGAGACAGTTTATCTGCTTTCTTGGAAATCGGTCAGCTCCTGCTTCTGGACAGCCTAAGAGTCAGAGAGCGAATCCTATTCATGGAGGTAGCCCCAAGAATGTCAAATACTGGATAGGAGGTTTCCTCCACGGCCTCCAAAGGTAAATTTAATGGGGCTACCATGCAATCTATAAACTCATGGAATTGCAAAGCATCCTCAAAGGGGAGGAAGCAGAGGCTACACCCATGTACATGCTCATCAGGTGATATCAGTATTCATTTGTTCCCGCTCAAAAAGAGGACCTATCTCCCCATCTTCTTCTTCAGAAAGCATATCAAGTACAACTATCTGAGCTGCTGACAGATCCAGAGGAACCACATCCAGGGACTGTTGAGCCACTGAATCCTTATTGGATGAAACTTCCCTTCTCCATCTACAAGGAGAATGATCCAGAAATTCTTGTGGTGGAACCTCTGTTCAGTAGCTTGGATCTGGAAACATACCCATAGGAGGAGGAGCAGAAGTATAAGGAGGCATAACTTGTCATGAATAAGATTCTTGCTTTATCCTCTTAAAGAAGGAGTTGAGCTCATATCCGCTATGGATCGCTGTAGAGATAGCAATGGAACCGTCGGCTGAAGAGAAATAAGAAGTGAGAAAGATCTGCCTGAGTTCTTATTGGAGTCTTAGGAAGAGGGTGCAGAGGTGGATCTGGAGAAAGACTAACAATCTCCTCTGCGTGCCTCTTTTCAGGAGACAGAGAAGCAGATGATAGAACCCAACAAGACTGTCTCTTTCTCAAGTTTCTCTCAGTCAGATCAGGGTACCACTCAGGCGCAAGAAGCTGGGCTTTAGCCACTACTGTTAACAAGCTCTTTGGATCAGAGGATGTTCCCAAAACAAGAACAGAGTACGGAGCCAATGCCACAGGCCTGGGGAGTATCTGATCAGGAGAAACACTCAGCTCCGCAACACTGGACTTCAAAGTGGAATCTGGAAGAGATTTAAGTTTCAAAGTTGGAATCATAGAGGCCATGTCAGAACTGAATAGATCCAATAAGTCTGATGTGTGGGATCTAGCACTGCTAACAGTGACAGTCTTCTCATTCAGCTTCTCATTCGGAACCGATATACTCGGAACTGACATGGCTTTAGGCTCCTTAGCAGGCAGACAGTCCTTTTCTTTCAACAGTGCCTTCAAAGCCTTCAAAGCTTTAGCTGAAGGATTGGAAGCCCGTACCAACAAAGATCCCAATGACTTGGAACCCTTAGACAACTTAGCCTTGCTGACGGAAGCCACTGGAGCCAAAAGAGGCCTTTTAGTCTTCAGATCCAATGACCCTCCAGAACCAGACAGCTTAACAACAAGAGGTTCTATAAACAGAAGCACCTGTAGTCTTTTTCTACCTGTCCTTGTGTGCTCTATTTTCCAGACTATCATGCCCAGAACACCCTGGAGGAGAGTGACACTTAGAGCCCCTAACATGTTTGTCCGACACTAGGAAGACAGCTGGGCACGAAGCACATCTCTTAAAGCCATTCTTCTTTTGTGGTTCCACCATCATACATGGATTCTCACAAATTATATTAAACTATCTATACTACACTCAACAAACTGCTTATACTAAAAAGTGTATGAAGGACAACAACTGTAAAGTAACAAGGCACTACAACTGGAAAAATCCCAGATCTGAGGGACCGGAGCTGTTCACATCCATCTGGTGCAGCAGTTGGAAGGAAATGAAGTGGTAGAGGGCACAGTGCCCTCTTATAGAGCTTAAACCTTGGACTCTCTGGAAACACTGAGGGAAGAGGTAGAAGGGGGCGTACGTGCGTTCGCTAATGGACACTGCTTAGAGAAGATTCGACCAACATGTGCCACCAGGCAGTGCAATATCCATAAGTGGGAATATGCAGAGCCACTTGAAGAAGCAACAGTATACGTTGATATCAATGCAAAAGCTACTTTCCAAGACCTAGGATGACAGTGACAAAGAACACAGCACCATTAGATGAGAGGCAAAGCAGAGCACTTAATTTTTTTGCAGTATGCAGTTGTACCTTGTAGACAGTGCCCCACAAGTAAATTGACCAGCCAGAGTTATAAAGCTACACTGAGGCTAATCGCCAAATGCAGCCACGACAGTACTTTGAAGTCAGAGTAGAACAAAAAATAATAATAAACACGTACTGAAACACTCAGTCTCCTTCCTGAGCTGAGTGAGTCATCAGAAGAGGTTCAAAGCACAAGGAAATCATGCAAACACAGAATGGGGTAGAGCTTTTATGAAGTAAAGTAGAACCCTGATCAGCCCAGATGAAATGACAGACCTCGAGCAATTAAAAAAAAAGGGGGGGGAATCTCTCCCCTGAAAGTTAATAATTTGACAATACCTGCACAAAGCATCTTATAAATCCAGTGCACTTTAAAACGTAAGATTGTATAAAGATCGCCAGTGGACACAATGCAGCTAGTTCTGGGCTGGGAAGCAGCAGCCATTTACACCTATGCTACACAATAGAGTTTAGTAAGGATACCAAATTCAGCGAACTCTGCAATGAAGTTGGGTCATTACATCGTTTACTAAAGCGGCAATTTTGTCTAGAACAAGATTTAACACCCCAACCCATCTGAAAAGGGTCCTGGGATCTTTATTGACCCTAAGCAATCAGAATATCAGTTTCAGCGTCTGCCCTCTGAAAAGAGCAATGCCAGCAGCAGAGCAGCTATCAGCCTCATGCTGGGGCATTAGCTCAGGGTTGATTCAGAGAGTAGAGTGCCCCTGACTGTACTGCTAATACCACTTCCTAGAGCACCGAATTAAGACCTGGTCCACACGAGAATTGTTTTTGCCAGTATTATAGGTGGGGCCTGTCTTTGCAACCTTAAATATTGTTCTTTTAACAGCTCCGTGGCTGTGTGTAATAGCAGTATCATTTAGTGGAGTGATTACTTTTACCACATTTTTATACTGGCAAAACCCCAACTGTAACTGCAGTTATACGGACACTGCAATGTGTTTGCCGGTGTATCTAGGTCACAGAAAGGATATAAAAGTCTGTGGCAGAGGCGGGAACAGACCCAGGTCTCCCGACTCTCATTCCACTGGCTTAAGCACAGGAGCATCCTTCCTAACTCACCTCGGTCCATCCTTGCTTAGCTTGTGGGATCTGACAGGAGAACAGAAGAAAGTGGTAGGGCTGCAGACACTCTCTTAGATTAACAAGGGGAATGGTATTAATGCTGGTCTGAGCAAGAGTTTGTCGAGTTTACAGCAATTCATCTCAGACTTCATTTGTACCATGCTCCCCTTCAGTTCCATACTGATTTAGCACATGAGAGAGCTGGGCTGCTTCTCTAGGTATCTTGATGATCTTTTCTCAGGTGAAACAGGGCAATAAAAAAATTACTTCTATGAAATATATGCCTCTGACAGGGTACAATGGGACTAAGTTCATTGTTAAGACTTTTTTAAAATATAGGAAGATCACTAGCCAGCTGGAAAGTAAATATCTGAGTACTTGACTGAAATGACTTAACTGGTGTCACCTTCAGTGCCTAGCACGAAGCGTGAGATCACATAGCCAAACACATTATCATACTCCTTCAGAAAAGACAAGGAAAGCTTTGTGTGCAGAAACCACAACCTATCATAATAGGAAGCAGCCCAAAAGTTTCACATTGCAGCTACCAGAAAATAGGACACAGAGCTAGCAAGACTGTTCTTCCCTCAGTCCACCCCCCACCCCCAATGCAAGCTATCTGGGTATTGAGAAGGAGCTGTTTTACCAGGGTCTGTAAAGATGCTTAATGCATGTAGAGGAGGTGGGGATTGAGATGCATAGGGGAATGAGTGAATGTATATAATCAAGCAGACTTTAAGATCCTACTGGTCCCTTCTGGTCTGAGAAAAGGAAGTCTAAATAAGGAGATCTAGATTTTATTCCCAACTCTGCCAACCTGTTACTCTCAATCTCCAGCAAGTCACTTACTATTCCCATTTGACAGATGGGGAAAATGTGAGTACAGCGGGGGTGAGTTTTACTCCCTACTGTAAAGAGCTTTGAGATGTACAGGTAAAATGCACTAAGTATTACTCACCGCTTATCCAACTTAAAAAGGGCCAGCCCAACATATACATACTTTGGGAGCTAATATTAAACTAAGGAAACCCTGCTTGTTGCCAGTATCAATACCCACACAGCTCTAGTACTAGTCAATTATTGCAAACACAGTGGAATTAACTTTCTATTAAAAACCCACACATTTTTTGACAAAGCAATAAACTGAAATATTTTCTACCTATAAATTTCTCTTCCACTCTAGGAGTCATGGGGGGTGTGGGAGGGGGAATCAAATAGAAATATTCAGTCTATTTCTAACATCTGAAATGAGTGAAAAATTCTAAATAGTGTTCACATTCACTGAACCACATTCACACTGGAACTTAGTCCAATCACGGCCATTTACTAACTGGTTGATTTCATTGCTTTTTACCTCTAAGCTAGTATTTCCCAAAGCGTGGGATTCACAGAACTTGGTGGGGTGGGGGTGCGGACAGACCACCACCGTTCCAGAGTCTCAGTTTTCATTAAAAACAAGAAGAGACCATATTATGAGGGTCCACACTATCAGAGTGACAGCTTGTAGCTGTGTGGCTGCTTATTGCCTCTCCAGTGGCCCCTTATGGACAGAGATTGCTCTACAGCACCCTGCTTCTCTGGTCATCCAGTCTCTTCAGGGGCCCTGTAAGAAGTCACAGCTCACAAATTACTTCAAACAATCCCCAGAAGGAATCCCATTTATTGAGCCTTCTGGAGCATGCTGATCCTCCAGGCCCCAAACCCAGTTCAGTTGCCCTCTCCTAGTAGTCAAACACAATGTCTTTCAAAACAAAACTCAAACTAATGGAGTCTTCTTCCCAGTTTCAGGTGGGCACTACCCCCTCCTCCCTGTGGGTCTGCTCACAGTCTCTCCCCTGCTTCCTGGGCAGGGTGTCTCCAGGCATCACTGCCTAGAGAGCTTTCTCCTGCTTGTAATTTCAGTTACTCTCTCTCAAAGGAATGGGTTACCTAGGGAGGTGGTGGAATCTCCATCCTTAGAGGTTTTTAAGGACCGACTTGACAAAGCCCTGGCTGGGATGATTTAGTTGGGGTTGGTCCTGCTTTGAGCAGGGGGTTGGACTAGATGACCTCCTGAGGTCTCTTCCAACCCCAATCTTCTCTGATTCTTCTATGAACCCCCATCCCCTGCAGCTTCCTGCTGCCTTTTAGCCTGGAATCACTTGATTCCCCTCAGGTGCACCTCATTATGTAATCAGGGCTGTCTTAGCTCCAGGCTCTCCAGCCCAAGGGCAAACAACTCATTACACTACTGAACAAGATCATCCATCCCACCAACCGATCTCAAAGCTCCCTTTGAGATGTTCTATTAAGAGGAAAAGAGTATGTTGCCACTTTGCAAGATTAAAACCATTGTTAGGTAACACTATTATGAAACTTGAAAACTAATGTTTTATTTCTGTTTTAAATAATACAAATAACTTGTGTGCAAACATTTTCCAACACCTAATATTGAATATACATCATTTCATACAATAAGAATGTAAGGATGTTGAAGAATACAACTTAAATTCTAAAACATGGGTAGGCCTCTAACAAATGGAGCTACAGGGGGCACCAATGATTTCATTTTCTCCAAGCGGGGAGGTTCATCTTTCAAACTTTTGGGAAATGCCACTCTAAACCACGAGTTACTGTTTCTCCATTGGTTAGACAATGAGGGGAAGCTCAAAGGTAAGTGGCTCATCATTTTTGTGATGACCAATGGTTTTTCTCTAGGTCAGGATGTTTGGGTCTAAAGCTCCTTTTAAGACAGGATAACCTGCCTTGATAAACAGCACAATGCACAAGAGAAAGAGTCCACTATGGGAAAATGTTTTTCATTTTACTGTCATCTAAGTGTTGTAAAGTGATGCTATTCTCATTTATTCTTGTGCATATTTTCATTCAGAAAAGCAAAAATCAAAATTGAGAACATTTTTCATTGTCCTGAATGCTTTCAATCAGACTCTATGAAGAAGGGTTAACTGGGTCTCGAAATGACAGCACATTCTCTTACAGTGAAGGTCTGCTGGTTCTGTGTTTGGCTTTATGTATCTAGAAATGCAGCCAATGGATTCACCATCAAGAATGTAAGGCTATCTGAAGACTGAGACATCTTTGTCACTTCCTGGAGTTGTAGAACTTGATATGGCATTTATCCCTGCATGTCAGCTTTTCCTCCATGTTTAAGAAAGCCATGCACAAATCAACGTACTGACATTATGGTACATGATACCTTCCTGTATAAAAGTCACGTTACATCTTGGATCAGAACGTTCTTATCCCTCTCCACTCAAATTGTAATGTGTAGAGATATAGCAGGGCCGCTTTAAAGTGACTATAGAATAGGTATTGAGGGTTCAATATTCTGTCCTACTAATTTCCATATGACGTTTGTTCAGTTTGCACGTACAAATGAATTTTTAAACTGCCAACCCTACAAGTTGGCTCTGGGATCTTTCTATCTCATGCATCCCTTCCAGTGACTGAAGTTCAGAAAGTCAAATGACGTCCTCAGGTACACCTGTGCTTTCCCACTATCTCCAGATTATTTCCTCAGCAAGTCCTGATGTGTCTAGTTGTCGCTGAGAACATAATTTGGTCCACATGACAACTATTAATGGTGGCGATGCACAAAATAGAAAGAACACAGCCTGACTTGGAAACCAGGATAAGTTTGTTGTGCTGGCAATTAGAGGAAAGATTTTACTTGAAAATTAATCAAGTCTGATATAGAAATCAGACACACAATGAATATGGAACCCAGTGCAATAAATTGATTAAAAATAGTAACCATATAGGACAAAAGTTAACTGTTCAAAACAAAATCTGTGAAAGGTAGGAGAAATATCAGAAGGATAAAATATATTCCATCAATATGACAATATCATGATTTTATGCAGAATTTTCCAAAAAAGGATAGAATTTTATTTCATTACTAAACTCAAATATAGTCTCAGACTATTACTGCAATTTCATTCTCGTCGTGTTTTTTCACATGGAAGGGATCGGTTCAAACAAATAAAAAAGAAAAAAATCACACAGCCATCATCTCACACTATAATAGAGATACAAGCTTTCCCCTATGGACTTGATTTGTGAGTTTTGGGTGCTTTGCGAGGGAGTGTTCCAGGTGAAGGAGGAGCAACTACATGGCCCCTGGGATGAGTTTGTTGTGTGCTTGCTTACTGTGGGTCTGCTTGGTTGAAGTGTACAATGTGATCTTTTGGGGGGGGGGGGGGGGGCTGTGTGCCAAGCCTAGAGGCCTGCTAGGCAAGACTGAGTGCTTCCTAACAAGAACTTGGCCTGCCATCCTTTGGTCCCTAATCCCTTTAGGATCCCTTGATAAGGGATCAGGGCTAACCCAGGAAGAACAGAGGGTTTAAAAGGCCAGTTTGTAAGTGACCAGAGGAGCAGCAAGCAGGGGAGTTTAGGGAGGAAGTGTGGGTCTGATACACCTAACTTTCTCTAAACTTAGGCCAATAAACTGCCCCTCACCCCCCCCAAAAATCCACAAAACAAAAAGAATGCAGGCAGAAGTTCAGCAGCAGAGTTGGGGCTATCCAGTTTATTGCACTGAACATAGCATGTATGATTACCTGTCTTGTGGGCAGGTGGCATATATGTTCATTCACTGCAAAAGCTCATGGCCCTCAGCGACTGAGTATGCGCTCTTCAGACTAGAGTGGTTGAACTGAAGGAGCTAAGAGAGATAGGAATTTACATAGGTAAGACTCTCAGGGACCCAGTAGAGCAGTCCCATCCTCAGTCTGACAGCCTCTGTGCTATTGAGAAGGATGAAAGTCTCAGGGAAGGAGAACATCAAGCTGGAGCGAGATCCCATAGTTGGGATCCTCCTTCCAGATGATGTCATGGTATCTTCTCACCCAGAGGACATCTTTCTGAGGATACCAAGGGAGCCCTGTTATTAGGAAGAGACAGGTAATAGTAAGAGGGATTCAATTATTAGAATTATAGCTAGTTGGTTTGTGATGAGTGGGAGAACCGCACGATGAATTGTCTGCTGGGTGGAAAGATTGCAGACCTCTCAAGTCTAACCAGACTTATGTGCAGTGCTGGGGAGGAGCTGATGGTCATGGTACATGTAGGTACCAATGACATAGGGAAAGGTAGGAGGGGTCATGGGAGGTCAAATTTAGGCTGCTATGCAAGAGATTAAAGTTCAGGACCTCCATGGTAGCATTCTCTGAAATGCTCCCCGTTCCATGTCAGGGCCACCTAGACAGGCAGAACTGCAGGGTCTCAATGTGTGGATGAGAGGATGGTATTCAGAGAAGAGGTTTAGGTTTATTAGGAACTAGGGACCTTTTGGGAAGGAAGGAGCCTATACAGGAATGATGGGCTCCACCTAAACCAAACTGCTGGCATGGAAAATTAAAAAGGTCATAGAGGATACAAGCCAGTAGGGGAAAGGTGACAAGTGTGGAGGAGCACATGGTTCGGACAGATACATTCCATAGGCGGGGATTTATTAAAGGGGATACTCTATGTCCTAATAAAGAGGAGAGGATAGAAGTTGATAAAGTACAGGTGGGAAGTGAAGAGAAACAGTCAAACAAAAAAGAGTCCCATTCAATTACATCACATGAAGGCAGATGCGTAAATATTGACACATTTTAATAAGTGCTTGTATACAAACCCTAGAAGTCTAAATACTAAAATGGGTGAATTAGAGCGCTTGGTAGTAAATAAAGACAATTGATATAACAGACATCACAGAAACTTGGTGAAATGATGATAGTCAATGGGACACGGTAATACTCGGGTACAAAATATACAGGAATGACAGAGTAGGTCGTGCTGGTGGGGGAGTAGCACTGTATGTGAAAGAAAACACAGTCAAACATACTAACAATCTTAAATGAAACAAGTTGTACCTCAGAATTTCTATGGATAGAAATTCCATGCTTGAATAATAAAAGAGTGTAGCAGTAGAAATGGAGTACTGATCACCTGATCAGGATGGTGATGGTGACTGTGAAGTGTTCACGGAGTTTAGAGAGGGTACAAAAACAGAAATCCAATAAAAAATGGGGGTGGGACCAGTGCTGTTCAACATATTCAGAAGTGATCTGGGAAAAAGGGGTAAAAGTGAGGTGGCAAAGTTTGCAGATGATACAAAATTACTCAACATAATTAAGTCCAAAGCAGCATGCAAAGAGTTATGAAGAGATCTCACAAAACTGAATGACTTGGCAAGAAAATGGCAGATGAAATTCAATGTTGATAAGTGCAAAGTAATGGACATTGGAAAACATAATCCTGACTACACATACAAAATTATGCTTACCACTCAAGAAACTGATTTTGGAGTCATTGCAGATAGTTCTCTGAAAAGGTCTGCTCAATGGGCAGCAGCAGTCAAAAAAGCTAATACAATGTTAGGAACTATTAGGAAAGGGATAGATAAGACAGAAAGTACCATAATGCCACTATACAGCTCCATGGTACACCCACACCTTGAATACTGGGTGCAGTTCTGGTTTCCCCATCTCAAAAAAGTTGTATTAGAATTGGAAAAAGTACTGAGAAGGGCAATACAAATGATTAGGGGTATGGAACAGCTTCCATATGAGAAAAGATTAAAAAGACTGTTCAGCTTGGAAAAGAGAGAACTGAGGGGGGATATGAATGGCATGGAAAAAAAATGTTATTTATCCCTTCCCATATCATATTAACCAGGGGTCACCCAATGAAATTAGTAAACTGCAGGATTAACACAAACAAAAGGAAGCATTTCTTCACACAACACACAGTCAACCTGTGGAACTCGTTGCCAGAGAATGTCGTGAAGGCCAAAAGTATAACTGCGTTCAAAAAAAAAAATTTTAGGTAAGTTCATGGAGGATACGTCCATCAATGACTATTAGCCAAGATGGTCAGGGACGAAACCCTGTGTTCTGGTTGTCCCTATATCTCTAACTGCTAGAAACTGGGACTGGATGCCAGGGAATTGATCACTCAATAAATTGCCCTGTTCTGTTCACTCTGATGCATCTGGCACTTTCAGAAGACATGATACTGGGCTAGATGGCCCATTGGTCTGACCCAGTATGGTCGTTCTTATGATTCATGGATAAATTGCATAGATATCTAAATCATTCCTGAAGCAGATTTGTGGGGAACATATGAAGGAGCTCCTTGGGCAACTAAGAGATTACTTACAAAAACTGGGACATGGATCTAGATGTGTACCAAT
This sequence comes from Lepidochelys kempii, assembly GCF_965140285.1. Taxonomy (NCBI): domain Eukaryota; kingdom Metazoa; phylum Chordata; order Testudines; family Cheloniidae; genus Lepidochelys; species Lepidochelys kempii. Next base: position 162,388,301 of record NC_136382.1, read on the forward strand.
GATGCAATTCTATAAGATGCAAAGCACCCTGAACCCCCACTGGCACCTTCTAGAAGATGCTCAGCACTTTGATCAGTGGGACCATAAAAATTATGCAGGGATTGATTTTGCGCAACACAGACATTTTTTTGTAAACCAAAGGAACAAATAAAATACATAACTGCAAAAGAGACCTCTAAGACTGTTGCATAATAAAAATATCTCCTCGGAATAGGTTTTCATTTTGATTAAGGGCAAACGACAAGCGCTTTAGTATGAGAACTGTTCAAGTAAGTTTTAATAGAGTGCACCAGTGAAAGTGAATCAAGATGACTTGCATCAAAATTTGTTTGAATAAACACCAGGTAAAAAGGGGCTACAGTTGTTTCTTTCCAAACACCACCCTTTTTCTAAGGCAACAATACACGTTCATTTCAGAATATAACTGTTACAGAAAGCTACATCACAGTATAGTACAGCATGTAAAATCCACCTCTGTCAAGAAGCCATTATTGAATGGCATATTAGCTACACTTACAGCCTTCTAATTTAGAGTTACAGTTTACCACAGCTTTAAATTTTTTTTTAAAGTGACAGATTTTGAATGAACTTTCTATTCTCCACGAGAGTGTGCATATAGGGGGATATTACAGTAATTACGACATTAAATAACATTGCACAACCAACCTCTATGGTTAATTCAGTACAAAAGAACAAGTATTAAAAGGTACCATTACTAGTGGTTTTACATAGTTTATATTACTAATTATGGAAGGAAATTTTTTTTCCATAGGCAAATGCCTAAATTACAAAGCTGCACATTACAGGCATAATGATGTGGTATAAATACAAGAAATCTGGTAAAATATTAAACACAAACAAGTTACATGGGAACAAATTGTACAATCACATAAGATAAATCAACCATTATTGTTTAGTAGTAAAGTATCATAAGGAATTGCATGTTGTCTTTGGGGGGCAAATATTCCAAAAGCCATTTAAATTCCTGAGGTGGTATAATTAACTCATACAATTGGTCAACACTTCAAATTATTTTGTGCTATGAAACAGTCCCAACATTAATATATTTCCACACACTAGAATTTGCAATATATTGAAGGCAGCAAACAAGTGATATTTTACATCATATTATTTAAATGAAATAATTTACTCTTCTCCATTTTGATGCTACATTTTCAATGGGCCATGAGAGTAAGCATTATAATTTGCACACAAAACATTACCTAGATGGGATTTCTGTTCCCCAGCAGCTCTCAGCCGGCCCAAGGCAAAATAATCTTTTTAAATCTGTAAGTGCCAACACTGTAAACATGTTTGTATTTTTCAGCTAAATACTGTCCAATAGCAAGGATAAGAACCAAACATAAGTAGGAACAGTTTTGTGTACCACAAAAGCCGATTTATCGACTTCTGATTCAAATTCACATATGATTTTTAAATAACTAAAAATGGTCATGCTACAGTTGTGAAAACTATTTTTTGTGCATTTTGACTCTGGACACAGTTTTAAAAAATGCATGATAGAAGAATTATTAAAACCACCAAAAATGTAAATAGTGATAGGGAAGAACTTTTTCAACTCAAAGCATCAAACATACACTTTTGTGCAGAAATCTAGACAACTATACAAGATCTGTATTTAAGCAATCATCTTTTTTATTATACAACTCTATGAACATAAAATGAACAGAATGCTCTATATACTTACCTGTACATGTGAACATAACTTCTTTAGCTACAGTTATTTAGTATAGGTCATACTGAATTTAATTTTACAATTCAGAATAACTATGTATAACCTTATTGCAATAGGGACAATTTCTACATGAGGAGTTTCACAGGCCAATCACACTAGGCGTAACCAGTACATTCAAAACGTAAGTGTAGTTCACGTATGAATTTTCCCTGATCCCATAAATTTAGTTTCTCTTTACAGCTTAAGCTCATTTGCAATTTTGGATGCAATGTTCTTAAATGCAATAGACGTCCCAGATATTCTCTTGAAGCGGACTCCATTGAGTGACAATCGTGGCAATTTGCAGACTTCCATCTCCCATTGAACAAGACTATCCTGTCGTGCATCACCATGAACACAGAAGAGCAAAAACCTCTCTTTTTGTTCATAGTCACAGTTATTAGCATCTAACACTTTTCGAATCTCTCTCATCATATCATTCGGGTCCATGGAACTAGTGGTCTTCATACTCCACGTGAATCGCAAAGAACGTGGTTTGGAATCTTTGCTATCCTCCTTTTCTCGGTCTTTTGGTTCCCCAGAAGCACTCCTGGGGAGAAAAACATGTTGCATACTCAAAAGTAAAATCCATACAATAGATACAAGTGCTAGAAGGTAATAAAGTTTAAGAAAATCCTAACTATAATACAGTAAAGCTGTGTTACCCGGCACTTTACCAACCAGAAAGCTCTAGAAACTGGCATTTCAGGAGGGGGTTAGGGGCGCGGGCTCAGGGAGGGAGTTTGGATGCGGGAGGGAGCTTAGGGCAGAGGGTTGGGGCGCAGGAGGTGTTTTGAGGTGCCAGATCCAGACGGCGTTCACCTTGGGCGGCTCCCCACAGGCAGTGACATGTCCCTGCTGTTCCTAGGCAGAGGAGCGGCCACAGAGGCTCTGTGCGTTGCCCCTACCCCATCCCGAGTGCTGGCTCCGCAGCTCCCATTGGCCAGGAGCTGCACCTCTGCCTAGGAGCAGAAGGGACATATTGCCACTTGCGGGGAGCTGCCAGAGGTGAGTGCCGCCAGGACCCGGCTCCCCGCAACCCCTCCCATGCCCCAACCCCCTGCCCCAAGCCCCCTCCTGCACCCAAACTCCCTCCCAGAGCCCGCACCCCAACCCCCAGCCTTGAGCCCCCTCCCACACCCAAACTCCCTCCCATTTAGTTAATCAGAATTTTTGACTTACCGGCACCCCCCATTCCCCCAACATGCCGGATAACAAAGCTTTTTTTGTATATGCAATGGAAACTACAGATACACATCCCTCTGCTCTGCTGTAGCAGGAGACAGTGCAATCTACATTTTAAAAAGTATCTTTTGAGTTCTACTGAGCTCATCATTTGGAGCATACATCAACAAAAGGTATTAATTTGTGGGACACAAGGTCTGGATGTGTAAACATGCTGTAAAAGCAGCAAAGGAAGGAAACCCACCCTGCATTCCACACAAAAGTTTTCGCTTTCATGCTTGTGCATGAAGAGAAACTCATTTCCTATATTTACAAATTGGGGAGCATTATGCTCACAATTAACCCAACCTGTTTTTACAAATTCTTTAGGGACTTTTGACCCTTCTTTCTCCTCTTTTTTAAAGTGACCTTATATTTTTGCAACATCCTATTTTAACTGATGCAGTAGAATTTTATATTACAATTACTCAACTGGGTGGGCAAACAGCTTCTATGTCTCTCATAACAGTACAAAGCCAGAAGACACGGAACAGAATAGTGAAAAAGAGACAAAAAATGTCATTTTAGCTGATAAAATGACAGATAAAATCCCAAGTAATTATCTTCTAATGAACACAAACAGTGGGACTATAAAGCTTCTTTACCCATCAGATCACTCAACATAGGTAAGTTTGGAACACAGTTTTTTAAAATAGTGCTCATTTAAAAAGAGTTCCAGATTCTGCTGTTTCTTTTCCCAGATGCCCGAGAGCTGCTGATGCTATCACCCACTATTGAGGAGGGGGTGTTTCCTTGGCAGGGTCTGTTAAACGAAGAGCGGAGGTTAATTCCAGACCAGATTTTCCTCACCCTTGTTTTCCCCATTTCCTTTCCTTGCATCCCTGCTGTTCTCCTTTCATTTCCCACCTCCTATCCACTTGTACTTCTTGGGCAAGCAACTTAGTTCCCAAAGCACTGCCTAACTCAATTACACTAAGGCCACCACGGCTGGGCAAGGCCCTTTATGACAGCCATTACTGGTATTATTTTTACTTCAACTGTGCCAGTTGTTCTACAAACACATAGGAAAGCAGTCTCTTCCCCTATATTTAAAGTGCTCTTGTCAACAACGAGGCTCCCCCCGGAAACAAAGATAACCTGCCACTTCATTTAATAAACTTTTCACTATTCAGAGCAGAACCACTCTAAATAGCTGTAAAAAAAAGCATGCTTTTTAAACATTAAAAATTGATGGTTTATTTTCATTGCTGCCACCACAGAGCCACCTCAGTATAGAAGACTTGGCACAGCAGCGCAGTCGAGGTTTGGACTCGGCTTGCATTTCAGGAAGTGGCCTGATGCCCAAAACATACTAGGCTGGAGGATAACCAGGAGGCAGCAGCAGAGATCGCTGGAGAACAGGAATGAGTGGTGAAATCCACTGCCATGCTTAATTAACTTAACAGACCTGACTATACTACAGGGTCAGCAGCACAGCAGCGTAAGGACATAGGAGGAAAAAAAAATGCTGAAACAGGTAATTCAAAACCATACTCAGTATATTAGTTATACTAAGCAACATATACTGTTTAAAGAGCTGCTGCTCTTTTAAATACAGATGTTTATTGAATGTTTTCTCTTAGAAAGAAGCCATTCTTTTTTGTAATTAACCATTTTAGAGTATAACAACAACTGCAGTGTGTGTTCACTGTTTATTCATTAGAGGCTTCATGAATGTACACCTGCTTTACCAAACACATTAAAAAGGCAGAGTCAACATGCTGAGACATGCTAGAAGAGAACGTATACTGAGAGGTGAACACACTGTACAGTATGTTATTGCTTATGTTACAGCTACAGTTTTGTTTGTGTGTGTAGTGATTGCCACACAAAGTCAATATTTACAATTACCACCCAACAATATCTGAATACCACTGTTCTTTTTAAGTGTAAAGAACCACAGACACCTCAGACATTGCAGGGTGATCACTGTTGGTGAACAGTGACTTTTAAATGATGAATACAATATGTGACTATATTAAATATTTTTACACTACATGTACATATTAAGTATTAACCTATATATTTGCTACTTAAATCTATATTATATTAAATAATATTAAACATAAGAAGATAAGTTTAAAGAAGAGCCTTATGATTTGGTTTAATCTTGTAGCTGGGATTGCTTTCATAGTAATGTGTTAACTTATCAAGTTTGCTTCTTTACAAAATGTACAATACAAAACACAGTTTTGAACATATATCTACAAGTATTTAAAAATCAAAAAGTGAATTTCCAGGGAATTAAGAGGGATGGGCAAAGACCCACCGCAAAACAGAACATTTTAAAAATACAAGTTATCTAGGCACTATTCTATTTTAAATCCTGGTTAAAAATCTTTCAGAAATCACTTTAACTTTTAACACAAAGGACCTAGCAGCGAAGTATTAATTGTGGCTCCTCACCTTGAGGTGTCAGTTCTGCCACTGGCTTCGCCTTCACTTGGATCCCTCAAAACAAAGTTAAGGTTGAGATTCAATGATAAAGACGAAAAATAGAAGTCAAGAGAACCCATATCTATAACAGAGTTAAAGTAACTACAGAGCAAAATTCAGCATAAAAATGTTGTATTTACTAATTTTTGTTAAGTACTGTTTTTCAGCTGCAAGTTTGACTTCCCTTTATGATACCTCAATTTATTGCAACCCTGATAAGTAATTTTTTTTTTTTAAACTCTTGGTAAGGTTAGCATAAGTTACAGAGTTCTGGCCTAATACAGACTGAAAAATGGCCATATATGATTCCAATAAGTATAGTTATAGCACTTTAGTCAACAAGGACCTGAACCAGAGAGGTGCTATGTGCCCTCAACTACTACTGAAGCCAAATATAGCTAGCTGCAAGTGCTCAGCTCCTCTCTGGGTCAGGCCCTTGGGCTCCAATCCTGGAAACATTAGGCATCTGTTTAGCTTTAAGCATGGTTACATATTTAGAGCTAAGCATATGCCCATGAGTTTCTTGGATCAACCCGAGACCCTAATTCAAAAGGTTACATATGCATCTGTTTAACTTTAAACGAACAAATTATCCCATTGAATTCAACAGCACTACTGATGGGCTTTAAGTTAGGCAGGTGCTTAGGTACCTTGCTGAATTGGCGTCATGATTTGTAAAATAATTACTTAACAATATGCTTTAGTAGCCTCTGACTATTTGAAAAAAAAAAAAAAAGATATGTACAATGCATATTATGTAAGCCAAGGTATCAAAATCTGATAAGTGGGTATATTCCCAGTGCTGCAGTACAAGCATTTTAGTAAATATTTTAAAAGATTTATTTAATCCAGCACATAACACCCTTCAAAATTATTATATATAAACACCTAGGTAACTGACCCTCTAGAAAGTATAATTTGGCACAAATTGTTAATACACATTTCAACAAAAAGCCTCAATACTCTGTACCCTAAGCAAGCTGCATTTTAACTAATGTCTAAAAGCATTTACTTTATATAAATACCCTACATGCTTACCAGAAAAACACATACAATTGACAGAATAAAATAAAAACAATCCTTCTGGACACCTTTGTAAACAGTATACATATAAAACTATTGCTTACTAGGGTAATGTTTTATATTATTCAAAGACATTAAGAAATAAATTATCAACATCAAGACTGAGACAACCCAAACACAGTCAAAACAGTTAACATCAGATTGGTAGAATATAACAAAATATCTTTGAGGCAAGCACCCCCATTAATGATCTGAGAGGTAGGGAATGTCAAGCTTTTGGTTTGATGAAATGATTAACACTACTGAGAAACAATTCTAACCACCTGTTTTTGGCGTGTGTGTTTTTTTAAAAAAGGGTTAACAGCAAAATGTCTGAGGTTTGAAAATTTAGGACTTGTAGTCACGGACACCAAGAAAACACCAAAAGGTAGCTTTTTCTTAGAATTTTAGCACTATAATTAATAATCAGATCTAAAACAAAAACAAATCCTCCATCATGCACAGAAGTAATTTTTTGTTAAAGTTTGATTGAATTAGGAGACCGAACACTGTCAGTGTGTTCTATATAAATCTATCGCTAACTGCATATGATGAAAAATGTCAAGTCTAAACTGGCTACAAAAAAAAAAATCACCATTCTTCACAACGTTACATGCATACCATTTGATTTAATATAGCCTCAGAATGACATTTATAATGACAAACAAGTACTGTATCCTCCTGAAATGATTAATTACTTAGTGGAAAATGCACTTCACCCCATTTGGAATTTTGTTGCCCAAATGGAATGACAGAGCACTTTGTAGTGGGTTGTAATGTTGAGAAAGAGAACAGAAAATGAAAACGTTTCCACTATATATATATGCCGCTAATGCCATTAACGTAGGTTCAGATTTCTGTATCTTCAAGTTTGGAAGAAATTCTGGCAAAGGTAGATTATAATACATCTTATTTGGACAATTAACCACACATTGTCAGCATCTTAGATTAATATTATTTTAAGAGGATCAGACTGATTTTTATTTTGAACCTATCATGCTATTTAATTTCATCTCCCCCATCACATTTTGTTCATGAGATCAGTGTGCTTCTTGTCATCTTGTAACTATTCTTATATTAAAATGGCAAGTGTCACTTATGAAGGGATTTAAGACTAGAAAGCATATCTGGAATTTAATATAGGATATTATGATTCTTCAAAGAAAGCAAAGATCTATGGGATTTAATTCTGTTGGGAAATTGACAGTTCTGCAGTAGAGTGCTATTTGTAACCTCTGTAACTTTCCTACTACTTCCTGAAAACTGTAGGTAAATCCCTGCAGGTGTTTCAAACTCAAATCAATTGATCAGCTACTGCCAGACATAAGTGAAATGTGAAAATTAAATTTTCTTGTAAGAAAGCTTTAAAGATAATCATGTAAATAGTCACTTAAGATAAAATAATTTATCTATATATCTTATGCTTTTCTACAGCATCCATCATGGTTATATGTAAACACTGATGCGCTTCCTTGACTTTCAGATTCTTTATTAATTGCTTCAAAAATAAGTTTAAATGAAAGAAAAAAGGTTACTTAATGTTGACACCAATGAGGATTTCCAGATGCTAGCAGTCAGTGTACACTTTTACATGTCATTTTTACTGTGCTCAATGAGAAACCAAAATTCTCTACAATAACCTCTGAATAGGGAAAACACTGATTTTGTCTGAACAGAGAGAGTTCTCCAGTGATTATTAATCTTGCTATTGTAGGAATGGTCTTTGTAATTAATTACACCTATATCACTTGATTACAATTCATCATTAAAATGTAAATGTTCTCTTTAATGTTACATGATAATTTGTTTAATGAGAGCATATCAATTTTGCAGATGGAGAGACTTTTCATGTATAAATCAAACTATCCTTTCAGTTGTTCAACCAAACCCCATTTTTATTATAGTGATGTAAATAGGAAAACACTGTAGTTACTGCATGAAACATGTGACTATTTTGTTTAGGGCTGTTGATTAATCGCAGTTAACTCAGGCGATTACCTCAAAAAATTAAATTGCTATTAAAAAAATTAACTGTGATTAATCGCACTGTTAAACTATATAATACCAATTCAAATGTATTAAATATTTTTGGATGTTTTTCTACATTTTCAATATTGATTTCTATTACAACACAACTCAAAGTGTACAGTGCTCACTTTATATTAACTAATGAGTTAATAACAAATATTTGCACTGTAAAAATGATAAACAAAAGAAATAGTACTTTTCAATTCACCTCATAAAAGTAGGGTAGTGCAATCTCTTTATCGTGAAAGTATAACTTACAAATGTAGATTTTTTTTGTTACATAACTGCACTCAAAAACAAAACCATGTAAAACTTTAGAGCCTACAAGTCCACTCAGTCCTACTTCTTGTTCAGCCAATCGCTAAGAGAAACAAGTTTGTTTACATTTACGGGAGATACTGCTGCCTGTTTCTTATTTACAATGTCACCTGAAAGTGAGAACAGGTATTCACATGGCACTTTTGTAGCCCATGTTGCAAGGTATTTGTGGGCCAGATATGCTAAACATTCATATGCCCTTTCATACTTTGGCCACCATTCCAGAGGACATATTTCCACGCTCGTCAAAAAAATAATGCGTTAATTAAATTTGTGACTGAACTCCTTGGGGGATAATTGTATGTCTCCTTTTCTGTTTTACCCACATTCTGCCATATATTTCATATTATAGCAGTCTTGGATGATGACCTAGCACATGTTCATTTTAAAAACACTTTCACAGCAGATTTGACAAAATGCAAAGAAGATACCAATGTGAGATTTCTAAAAATAGTTAAAGCACTTGACCGAAGGTTTAAGAATCTGAAGTGCCTTCCGAAATCTGAGAGGGACGAGGTGTGAAGCATGCTTTGAGAAGTCTTAAAAGAGCAACACTCCAATGTGGAAACTACAGAACACGAACCACCAAAAGAGCAAATCAACCTTCTGCTGGTGGCATCTGACTCAGATGATGAAAATGAACATGCATCAGCACGCACTGCTTTGGATTGTTATCGAGCAGAACCACTCATCGGCATGGACACATGTCCTCTGGGGTAGTGGCTGAAACATGAAGGGACATATGAATCTTTAATGCATCTGGCATATAAATATCTTGTGACGCCGGCTACAACAGTACCATGTGAACGCCTGTTCTCATTTTCAGGTGACATTGTAAACAAAAAGCAGGCAGTGTTATCGCCTGCAAATTTTAACCAAACTTGTTTGTCTGAGCAATTGGCTGAACAAGAAGTAGAACTGAGTGGACTTGTAATCTCTAAAGTTTTACATTGTTTTACTTTTGAATGCAGGGGGTTTTTGTCCAAAATTCTACATTTGTGAGTTCAACTTTCATGATAAAGAGATTGCACTACAGTACTTGTATTAGGTGAACTGAAAAATTTCCATTTCTTTTGTTTTTTACAGTGCAAACATTTGTAAATCAAAAATATATATAAAGTGAGTACTGTACACTTTGTATGCTGTGTTGTAATTAAAATCAATGTATTTGAAAATGTAAAAAACATCCAAAAATATTTAAATAAATGGTATTCTATTATTGTTAATCATGAGATTAATTTTTTTAATCGCTGGACAGCCCTAATTTTGTTCTTTTAAGATAAAGAAGCAAGAGAATGGCTGGCCAAATCTGGATGGCTATAATACAGAAAAAAGCAAAGCTAAGCGGGTTCTGAAAGGGTAAAACAAAGCAAGAAGATAATCCTATTCTAATTAAATTTACATTTATGCTAGATTGTCATACTGGAAATCCTCTAAAAAGAATTAAGAATTTGAAAAATAAATCTCATTTATTATCTTAGAGGAAGTGAAAAATATACAGGAAATAAAGCAAACAAAAAAATTTCACAGAAAAGTCTGGTACTAACCTGCGAACAAACTTGGAAGTTATCTTGCTTATAATACCAGTTGACGTGCCCCTTCTAGCATGTGCAAATGCACCAGTTTCATGTGAAGGTGAGGCAGGTGGTCCATTGTAAGTGGCATTACGCCGCTCCCGTAGCTGCTCACCATGGAAAGTGCTTCGACTTGAACTCCCACGAGGAAAGCGGGTTCGGTCTGGGGTAGTAGTGCTAATGCTATGAGCTGACGGGGAAGCAGCAGGCACTCTCTGAGTTGCACTGCTGGGAAAACAGAAGAATGCTTAACACAGGACAACCTCCCATATATAAATAAAAATAAATAACTTCTCTTAACATGTGGTTTCAGAGTAGCAGCCGTGTTAGTCTGTATTCGCAAAAAAAAAGAATTTGGGAGACTCTTCACTCCTCCTATAAAAAAAAAAAAATGCTAACTGATTCCAAACTCTAATACACACAAGTCAGGTGGTCAGAGCTGAAATCTTTCCAGCATTCTCCTTGAGGGAACACAGCTGAAAAAAGCCACATACCACCTCACCCCACCACACACACACACACAAAAATATATATTATTGTGATACCAGTTTTAAGCCCTTGACACTAAAGATGAGATTTTATAGTGCTTTTCCTGACACCAATAGGTGCAAAGTAATCTTCAGTGCTAACAGGTTTAAAATTTATAATTCAGTTTAAATATGTCCGCATATCTACTCTATGGGTTGAGTCTGCATCAGATAAGCATGTAGCTATTGCGGTTTTCCAGGAATTATCTGATGACAGAGATCTAGTTCAGAGACATGAATTTATTGTGTGATATGAGCAAAACATGATGTGTCATGGTCAAAACTGAATCTAAACAATATGTAGCATTGTTACTCAAATGAATACAATTTTAAAACTCTACTGGAGTACTGTATGATGTAAAACATTAAGAGTATATACACTATATTAATATATTTATGTTTACAATAGTTTGTACAGAATTTTGAAGATGTAGAACACTATGCAAATGCTAAGTATTATGTTACCTCGGTCGATAAGCTTCAGTGCCATCTTTGATGGTTGGCAGCGTAACTTTTATAGGATGACCAGAGGCAGACATAGATTTCTGGTGTCGAGGTCGTGTTGATACAGCAGATGCAACAGCAGAGCCTGCAGAAGATGTGCTACTCGCAGACATTTCTGTTAGGCTTTTATCACAAGAAAGGCAGGAGGGCCACAACAGTAAGAAAAAACACGTTAGATGTGCTTAAAAGTCAATTCCAACAACAGAAAAGTTTATGTCAAACCCTGAAACTAGATAAAAACTCTTCAATAAAATTACAAAACAAACCAAACCAAACCAACAGACTTACAATGATTAGTCACAGAAACAATGTTATTCTTGGTAAAAATGCATGTTTTTGCAATCACTTTCTATGGAAAAAATCTCATTCGAGGATGCTGTGGGATGGCTTTTGATTGCTTACATTCATATAGATAAGACTATTTTTCTTTAAATAGACGAGAAGCTAAAGAATAACTTTTTTCAGTAAGTTTACCAGCATACTGTCCATTATAACTTTCCCTAACTTTAACTGTTTGGGCTTAAATGCTAGGTGTCTAGCCTCAGTCTGATTTTTTTGTGTGGGGAAAACTTCATCCAAAACAGTTTGGTTGTTTCTCAGAATGACACGAGCAAAAAATACCTTTTCCCATTGAGAAACAGTCTGACACTTTTTTTTTTTTTTAATGAAAACTCTAGTACCCTTATGCTTTCCAGCAGGCACTTGAAATTGGTCAGAGACGTACCTTCTACAGTTCTTGTGAAAATCTGCCCCAATTTGGTCAAGTTAACAGCCTTTCAAATATCTCAGTTTACACACACTCATTAGAGACTTGTTAGATTTTAGCATCTAAAATCTCCAAAGATAGTATGTGATCATGTAATTAAAGACTGTATCATAATGTATGTGCACAGAGGTGCCAAATTAAGGCTGTTCAGACAACTCTAATTCTGGCATTGCCTAACTTTTCAGTGCTTGATGTTGCATCTTATATACTCTTTTAATGTAGTCTCTCTCTCTCGCTCACTCACACACACACACTTACTTTCACATACCGAATATTTCCATCAGAAGTTGATCATCCTGAGAATGTGCCTCATGTATCACATTACTGCCTCAAACTTGCACCTCTGGAGCCATAGGCTCAAATAGTTATTGCTTTTTTAGTCACCAGTGGACATTTATTCACCTATCAAAGTGACCACTCAATTTTTCATAATTCATAGTCTCTGCTTAGTTTGTCACAAGACTGAAATAAGCAAAACCACTGCAAGTCAGGACTGGAGTACAGGGTATTGGGCAGAGGTGTATGGAGAAGATGATCCTATACTGCTTGCAACAGTTACCAAAGATAACTAACGTCAGAATTGACTCACTTTTATGCTCCCAATTGAAATACTAAATACAAACTGAACATCAAATGTGTGTAGCTAGTAATTGAAATTTCCCTAAGTCAACCACTTCTTACAAGCACTGACAATCTACATTAACAGTTAGGAAATACTCACTTTTTATATTGCAGATTTCTAAATTAATGGATAGTAACCAACACATAAAAAGACTCTGATGTTAACAAAAGCACAAGGATTTTAGCTTTTGGATCAGATAGATTATCCTACAAAGAAGCTCATAGGAGCAGACTGCAATAAGTTAAAAACCTCAGTCGAATTCTCCTCATGAGGTTTTTAGGAAATCTCCCCCTTTAGTGGAAAGAGCTTTGAAGGTCTCAGAGTACATAAGGGCAAGGCCTCCTAACCCTACAGATCCAAGGTATCCACCAGGAAGACAACCAGATAATCCTAAGGCAGGAGCCATCACGAATGGATAGCAGTCCCTCTGCATAAATGAGATGGCACTTCTGGCCCCTGGCAACGTTGCTCATGTAGTGTGGACCCCTGCAACTATACCCACAGAAGAGACTCCACATAAGGAGCTGGTATTCCACATAAATTCAGGAGTAACCAGAGGACCAGTATTCCCCAAATACTGGCAGGTTCCCCAAAACTCTTTAGAGGAAAGCACCATGGAACATCAGCAGAGGGATTCCTTGGAAGGGCAAAAGGGTAATTTCACAAAGGAAGCACCCTTGTGCATACTTGAAGAGTGGGGATCTTAGGAGTGTGTCTCTATTTGCATAAACCGAGTGGACAGTCCAATAAATATAACTGAGGAAACGAAATTATAAAATGGGCTGGGGAGAGGGGGGCGGAGTTAGACACTTCAGAGGTGGAATATACTGGTGTACAATAACTGTAAGCAAGCATGCTGATTCAAAAACTATTGTTAACATTTTAAATAAATCCTTCTCCAATTATTTTGAATTGTAGAGAAAAGAGCAATGAGTCAAGGTAACCTAGAGAAAATCAACTACAGTCAAACTCAGAGCTCACCCAGTAAATATTTAGCAAGTGGAGACCTCCCCATTTCTATATTTTCCCCAGATTTAAATTTCTTTATTTAAATATTTTAACAATACGGTGTTCCTTCTTGCTGCCTCTCAGTTTGAATGTTTCACACTGATGTGGTGCATATTCTGCAATATAGCAAGCAGAATTTTTCCCAAGAAAATGAAATGCTTTCACAGTAATCAATCTTCCAAAAAGAGATCAAATGTTAAACACAGCTTGGAATTCTGACAGATCTGGAAGAAAGCTGACTACATAAATACTGTGCTTATTCAGAAAAATGTAGTGACAATAATACTTTAAAAGCTAGTAAAAACAGATTGAAAGAAATGCTATTTATGGACTCACTATCTGTCCACATAATTGCATGTCACAGATAACCAAAAGGACTAGTGGACTGAGTACAGAACAGTAGAGAAAACTTCGTTCTCTTGTCTCTATTGTACTCTGATAACTACAACCATGTCACCAATACTACTCCACGAGCTTAGCATTTAGTAATTGTTGCTATATAAATAGATTTCTTCCACGCTTCCTGAGATCTAGACCTTACACAAATTATTCAGGCTCCAACTACTCAAGAAAGGCTTCCAGTCAAAAAGCTGTTTGACGGGAAATTGGGTTTTTAATAAAACAAAGATTTTGGGGAAAGAGTTTGCTTTTCGCAGAAAATTTAGAATTGTCATAAAAAAACACCTAAATATTGCCTTGATGGTGATATAGTTAGACCAAGGACCGTGGTTTGTAGAGGAGAAGGGGAATTTAAGGCACCCATATTAAAACTTCAGTGAGGTAATGCAACAGCATTTCAAAATTGAAATGTTTCTGTATTTGCCAAAATTTGTTGGTATTCAAATTTCCACTAAAAATCAAAATTTTCTACAGTAAGAAGAAACGTTTTCGACTACTTCTAATTAAATTTTCCAAATATCAACTAGTTAGCTTTGTTACATAAAAAAAATAAAAGTTAAATCTACCTGAAAGAAGAAATGGAAATTGCAAAACATAAGTAGTCTTACCATATTTTGGATTTGAATTTTTGAATACTTGGGTATTTCTAAGGCAACTATCACAATGCTATCTAAGCACCCTACAAATTACTTCAACCGTCTTGCTACACCATGCTTTACTGAAACCCTTAAACACCACAAAGTTATACATTAGCTCTTTAAAAAAGCCCATTTTCACTATTCAAAGCATACAACAAGAGGGCAGAGAGCACTGTAGTTTTAAGAAGCATTCTATTACTTGAAAAATACCACAGCATCAGAACTCCTGGCTGCCGTGCTGCATAGACTCCATGAGATGAAGTCCCTGTAGGAAAATTTTACAACTTAAAAAAAACATTTGTTTTGTTTTGAATAAAAGAATTTTCAAATGAGCTTTGAAACTGAAAAAAGCTTTAAGAGCTATAAAAGCAAGCCAGAGGGAGTTACTTCTCAGACATAATGAGTCTAATATCACAGATGGGGTTTCAAAGTCTTCACATGACCCCCACAAGAACCAGGGTCCTGTCCCATGAGGCCAGAGTACTTCAAATGACGATACCGTACATTCAACAAGAGAACATTCTTTCCCCAACTTCCTAGAACAGACACAGTGGTGGTTTTGCCCTTAGGACAGCTGGGGCACCACTCCATTCTTTTTTCTTTTCTTTCTTTTTAATTAGAGAAATAAAGTTTCCTTTACATCTCTTCCATACATCATTTATAGCTGTCAATTAAACACACCCCTTCACGCTATATTCACGCATGGGAATCTGTGCTAGTACTTCAGTGCCTTCTGTACACACTAAGCGGACTGAAGCAGCCGCAGGACTTCACTGAATAGTCTGTCAGCCCCATTGAAGGGCACCAGGAGTCACTTATAAAACTCTCCTACATATGTGCATCTCATGTAAATTATCGTGTTGCCCCAAAAATTTAGGCTCAGGGGTGTCTCTGGATGGAGAACTACAGTGTTATGGATTTTGTAAACCAAATTCAAGTGGTCAAAACTGGACTACTGCTTCGTGTCCAAGAATTTTTAGACCCTTCACGTAAAATGTTTAGCTTCACCAAAGCACGAATGAACTCCATCAAGAATGCAGAACAATAGTCCCAAAGCTAACTTACACCAGACAGAAATTGTTACAATATAGTGTGTTGTAGAAAAGCCAAAGAACAGAAACACATGAAACTGTAGCTGAACAAGATTTTTTCCTTTCATCTTTCAGAATGCAGTTTCATAAGAAACCAAGCACATGACAAAAAGCCAGCCTTCTCTCAAAAAGAAAAATCACAGAAAATTAATAATAAATCATAAAAAATAATAAGTTGCCCAGGATGGTCTGCCTCCCAAATGGATTCCCTCTACAGGGAAGTAATGTGGATCCTGGGGAAGCAAACACTCCCAGTGGCTGCATTTGGGGATGGGGAAGCCAAGAGAGAATTGATTCAAGTAGTCTGGGCGATTGCTTCTGAAATTGTTTCTGCAGCACTACATGGCTTACAAGGGGTAATGGGTCACCCAGAGCCAGGATATTTGAACGAACAGATGGCAGGACGGGAGAGCAACGCAGCTGGCAGGGACAAGTGTGACCATAGCTATGAGAGAAGTTCTATAAATTTTGTGCAATTTCAGGAGCAGGGAGGACCTGTCACCAATATGGCCCAGTATGGAGGAACAGGTGCTGCAGCATACAGTGCTGTTAGCAACCAGGCTAGTGGTATCATCAACAATTTCCACTTGCCTATCAGCCCTTACACTTGTCAATATGCTGAATAGGTACCAAGATCATTGTAGCAGGTTTTTAGTTTGGAGGTTTCTAGCAGGGTGGTCTCAAAGCACTGGCCCTAGGGAGGTTACATATTGTCCCATCACTGTTAATAAGCTTAGGGATCTGGTGCAGATCCTGGAGCCCATACATCATTGTGGACAAGAGGCAGCCTCGTTCAGTGCGGCATTTCTGGTAGTATTTTCTGCGACTTTTAGGATCAGAGAACCTGGGTCCTGGGTCCTGCAGGGACTCTTGTAGAAGAGCTCTGGCACTGAGGGATAAACATTGGGTGGGGGAGTCTGGGATATTAATTTTGAAGAGGTCAAAAATGGATCAAGAAGGCCAACATAAATACAGTATCTCTTCATAATCGTGGGCAATTAAGAATAATAGATCGTAAAAAATAATAAGTTGCCTATATACTGAACTATATAGTTAAATAATCTATCTAAAAGAAAACATATCAATATTTTGTGCAATCAGAAAATTATGATCTATTAGATATTTTAAACTTAAAACTATTTTACCCTATTTTAAACCACCACCTTTTTCTAATATGCAGCAAGGAAGCTCATCAGTGACCAAAATATGATTCTTACCATGGAAAGAATGGATGTCCAGTCCTCTATAGATTCAGATGGAAAACTGGATCTACTGGTTACATTATACCCATGAGCTCAAAAACTTATTTGTAATCCATCCTTCTGTGCTCATTATATAGTATTGTTAAAATGTTTTAAGTGTCATCAAAAATAGTTTAAAAAAATCACTTTTCCCCGCCTTTCAGATGTTACATGGTCCTTTATATATGCAAATTAACAACCCTATCCTTCAGGAATTCAAAGAAAAATACTGACTGGGCAGTGAAATTGATCAATATGAAACTTCCAACACTCGTGAAACCATAAGAGCAGATAATGGAAACACAGTTCGTTTACTGGCTTTACTTTGATGGGGCTTTTCCACCCTTTTCAACTTTACGGTTTTACATTTAAGTACAGCACTCAGATGCATGTAGGTTAGTGCTTTAAAAATACAAAAGAATTCGTATGCTCCTTCAAATAAATCTCGATATAAATTTTAGAGATACACTTTGCACTTAAGTCAGACACTGTAAATTACAACTCCTACAGGTATTTTATGAATATAATTTAAGCCAAAAGTAATTTTAATGGTCTGTATCCATTAATGTGCAAGAGGTTTCGTTAAAAAAATTAAAAATATTTAATGCACAGTATTCACCCCAACTACCAGATACAGTAAAAGGGCAGAGTCAATTACAGAATTATTTGGGACAAATGAGATAAGCAAGACTCACAAAGCTCTTTTATGCCCGTTAGATAGTTACATCTTATTCAGTAGTTATTAGGGAACTTAAAAACAAACAAACAAACAAAAACTTTGCTATAGTGTAAGAAAGAGCCATCCTCTGGATCATCCAGAATATTTTATGTCTGAATTGTTTTGTCTATTTAGATTGCAAACTCTTCAGTCTCTCTCTTGTACTCTTTGTACAGTGATAGAGGCAACTCCTGACAATATTATTGCTTGGAGATGATTAAAGGCAGAGTCATAATATTTGTCTAACTTTGTCATAATTTGTCTACGTATGACAAATATTCAGGCACAAACTTTTCTGCAAGATAAAACAAACGTGTAAAGTTTAACTTGCTCCACACCATCTTTCGAAAGTATATTGGCTAAATGTTTGTTTTTAACTCCTGTGATATACCTCAGCACAAACTCTCAGATTTTTGGCTAAGTCAACTGAGTACCTGTTATCTTTCCCATTCTGTATCGCAGAATAGCGATCTGAAGACCGCTCACAAACATACGTGTTCCTTCTGGTCATTCCACCAACAGGAAATACATTGTTCTAGAAGGAGAATAAAAATGAGTAAAGACAGATACAGTTAATTAATATTTACACAATTTAAATGAAGTTATCCAGAAAAACACAGATCAGCATATTAGAATATATTTGATTTAAAAATGTGGCATCTAAATTCCAGACCAGTGGTTTTCGACCTTTTTTCATTCGCAGATCCCTAAAAGATTTCGAATGGAGGTGTGGTTCCCTTTGGAAATCTTAGACAGTCTCTGGACCCCCACAGATCACAGGTTGAAAACCACTGCTCTATGGTAACAACCTTTCATGGACCCCTTAGCCATAGTCTGTGGACCCCCAGAGACTGTGGACCACAAGTTGAAAACCACTGTTCTAGACTGTGTGAGAGAAGACATTAAATGTACAGAACAACTTAATTAAATCTGTTGACACGAAGTACTTATTTGATCTATCCATTTCTAATGCTCCCATCACCATGCTGTGTAGGCCCCACTGGAATGCACTGAATAAAAGCAAGGAAAAGTGTAGTTAAGGGGAAAACTTGCTTTATTAACATCCAATTCCTGCACACAATAAAGAAGTCCTATAGGCCTTGATAATCCAACGCGACTGGGACATCCACACAGAAGTCACACTGAAGTCAACAGAACTCCATGCAAGTTTAAGGGCTTGCCTGTGTAGATTTAGTTGCCCTCAGAGCTTCAATCCTACAATTTGTTGCCCTTTGTTGAGAATGACAAAAATCTTTCAATATGCACTGCAGTATTCAATTTCAGTATTCAGCTGAAGTCAGGAATGAACAAGAACTAAGTAGGATTTTGTCCTTAGCCATCATAGTGACGGGTGCCAAATAAATATGTGTAATATTAATAGTAAGAAAAAAATTATCATTGTTTTCTTTGCTAGTTAAATGTGCTCTCCTACCTAAAACCTATTTTTAAAATGTTTCGGACAGTTAATTGTCTCTTAAAGAGCTAATTATAGTATAAAAATTTCAAGTAAAATTTTTAGTTTTTAGATCGGATTAATTGAATTTTGATTTTTCAAAATGTTTGTGTAGTCAGACAGGTTAACATTAATTCATAATTACATGTTAAAATAATTACTGTACTATAAGATAGAATGAAGTTTGTAAACACGCAGTACATCTTATAAAGTGTTTTGGAAAATATACTACACTAATACAGGTTTCAGAGTAACAGCCGTGTTAGTCTGTATTCGCAAAAAAAAAAAAAAAAAAAAAAGGAGTACTTGTGGCACCTTAGAGACTAACCAATTTATTTGAGCATAAGCTTTTGTGAGCTACAGCATCTGATGAAGTGAGCTGTAGCTCACGAAAGCTTATGCTCAAATAAATTGGTTAGTCTCTAAGGTGCCACAAGTACTCCTTTTCTTTACACTAATACAGATTATTATATTTCAGCATGGCTGATTAAAACACCCCACAATCTATGTAAACACAGGAAAGCATGAGGAATAGACTGTGGTCGTAAGACAGACAGTTACTTCAGCAAGGACAAGGCACACGAACACTTGGGTCCATACTTTCATCCATTCTAAAATTATAAAAAATCTTTCATACACAATGGGAAATTTGGGATAGCTGCTATGAATTTTAAATACTGTGTATAGTAGAATCATAGAATCGTAGGACTGGAAGGGACCTTAAGAGGTCTTCTAGCCCAGTCCCCTGCACTCAAGGCAGGGCTAAGTATTATCTAGACCATCCATGACAGGTGTTTGTCCAACATGCTCTTAAAAATCTCCAAGTACTACTGTTATGCTTATGTATCAACATGTTAAAGGCACAAAACCAGGCATATTTATTTGTACAGTGCCATGGCATGCATAGTTCTTTACAGCCAAGAAGAGGGCAGGTTCTTCTCTCTTGAAAGTTTCATAAGTTTTGTTTATTCTTTTAAACACGCCTTACGGCTTATGTATTTTTTACTCTTTTAATGATATATTTGAAGTGTGTTTTTTATTTTTTAAATTTACAAACAAGGGGGCCTTTGGACCCAGATAATCTTGAAGTATGAATTGTTGCACAGGAGTTTACATTTTCAAGTCAATCCACTGCATTTTTGATGCTCTTTTAAAAGTAAGCTGAAGCTGCTCTTGAAAGAAACTGAAGTTATGCTGTTTTGAATACAGTACAACTGCCTCCTTTATCCCCCCTCACACCATAGGACAAAAACAGCAAAGAACTATTGAGTAATTTTTACGGTTTACTCATATAATGCTATTTTATAATATAGGTTAACCAACTGCAAGACTTGGTTTTAAACTAAACTGTTACATAATAGGAGTCAATGTGTGATAGGGACGATAAACATTTTCTAACAAATCTAGTCTTTCCCACCACCATGTTAGCCTTAAAATGATTCAGAAATGGGTGAATTTTTTTTCAACCCATCCCTCTTTGGCAAATTACAGTTAAAAATTAATTTTTTTACGAACAAGTTATATAGAAAGAGGGAATTTATAAAGGAAATGGTTGTTCAACCTTAACTACAGCTGTAATATCAGATGCCACTACATCTTAATCTCGCTCATCATGAAACCTCTTTCACAAGTGCTCTAAAATAGTAACAGATTTACAATGAACAATCACTGTAGTGATTATTAGCAAGTAAATCAATTTCTCACTTTATCACTAGGATACTTTATTTAATTAGTTCACTGTAAGCAAAGAAATGCTTTTGACATATCAGTTTACAACACACATCAGCATAATCAGTTTTTGAGAGATACAGTTTTGGGAAAGCATGGAAGATTTACAATCCAATGTAATCTAATCTCACAGGACAGAAAGTTCCAGTATATGTTCCACACAGCCACCACTTCGAGTCCCCCCCTAGGGAGAGATTTTTAAACAAAACAAAGGTTTAAAAGCAGCTATGTGACGTATTGCAGACACCGTCTGTGAGAGGAAGGAATCCTTATAATTTAGCAGATTTAAAAGTTGATTTTGTCTGAAGAGAGAATTTCTTTAGCAGTGGCATGGATTCCATCCTTGGAATCCAACATGGAGGTCACAGTGTACTAAATCCCAATGGTGAAAGCAAATTCTTACAGTCTATCACATGGATACTTTTTGCCTGACCGCACTGTACAAGCACTATCATCTTGATACTTAATACAGTTTTTGTCTTCTCTTGAAAAAGACAGCACAGGTTTGATTCACATTACAAAATCTAAGACTTCTGTACTACAAGTAATTTTCTTATTATGAGTTCATGCTTTTAAATGAGGTATTAGGCATGCCTGTAAAGGTAACAAGCAAAAAATTTTGACTGTATGCCCTGAAGACCCATGATACTGCACAAGCCTGCCAACATTTTAGGTTAGAATATTAAAGTATAAGAAAAAATGCTTCCAATAACTAGTCCAACAGCTGTCTGGAAGCTTTTATTTTGTTTATTTTATTCACCCCAAAAGGAGATGCACCATTCCCATAGACACCGCAATACCAAGTCGATGCCTGGGGTGGACAGAGCAAGCTCCTATTTCAGCTCCCTGTTTGAAAAAATCAATTTAATATAAAGTCCTCAAATAAAGGACATATCAGATATTAAACTGAAAAGAACAGATAACTTAGAAGATAAATTATTTTATTTTTAAAAAGCATATACAGCATAGCTTCTTATTGGTACACAGGAATAGGCTACAAAAATACACATGTAACAGAATATTCACTAACTAATATAAGGCTAATGCCTATATAAGATGCCAAGTATATAGCAGATATTGCCCCAGCTGATTTAAAAAACACACTCACACTTGGAATTGCAGGCACTTTCTTTCTTTCTGGACCTACAAGTGGACTTGCTGCCATTTCTCCTTTGGATCCAACTGTAGTGCTGCTAAGTTTACGCGACACATCTTTGTCCCATTCCTCTTTCTGTTCACTTTCCACACTATTTGCCTGAGCCCTTTTTGTGTATGATACAGCAGGAGGAATTGATGGACCAACTGTCAAATAAAAACAAAATTATACTATCTAAAAACAATCATTGCTTCTCCCTCAGTCAATGCACTCTGAAGTATGATTCTCTACACATGGGAAAGAAAACCTTTGGAATGATAGTAAGACTGCAAGGTTGGTGTATATGCTACCTGTAAAATGTGATAGTTACATACATTAAGTTATCTTTAAATAAATTTGAACCACCTGTCTCTTCATTATAAATTTGAAGACATGTAGTGTACATTCAGTACTTCCTATTTCATTTATAAGTTTCTACTTATATTTTAGTTCTAATTTTAACCGATTTTAACCCTCAAATTGCTAAAAAACAAAGCAAAGAAAATGGGATGGGCAACATGATAAAAGGGAAACTGTTCAAATTATTTAAAAACTTATTTTCATTTTTTAAAACCTTTCCCTATTCTAGGGTGGCCACTTACGCATTCCCAGAATACTGGACAATCCAATACATTTGGGAATGGTGTGGGCCCATTCCCACCGGTGTGGGCCCATCTCCATCAGTGTGACCTTGCAATCACCATCTGTGCAAGGTCATGTGCAGGATCCCCGTACGCACGGGGGCAAAATGAGCGGGGTCACACAGACAAGACTAGAGCAGCACCCTCTTCAGAATGGTGTCCTCCATGCGTGATACTGGATAACACCACATCTGGTTTTACATTAGCGTCAGATGGGACAAACTGGACAAAAGCAGGACTGCTTAGCTTAAAACTGGACATATGGCCTGCCTACCCTATCCTCACTCTCCTCAGCCCATGAGCAAAGCTTTTGTCCACAGAATAAATTAAAACTATTTTATTTACTTTATGCTTACGTTGGGAGAATCACAGCTTCTCCCTCCCCACAGTTCTTTCTGAGTAGTTCCTCAGCGGTGTAAAATATACAACTCCCTTTATTTCAATGGAGTTTGACAGTTTGCACTAGCTGACGATCTGCCCCAATGTATTATTTACTTCTGTGAAAAACCCCCCAAGACTGACCTGTACAGGGGGAACAGGATTGGCAAGAGGTGGAAGTCAAAATAATAGGAGGAGGAAAGGGTCAAGAAAGTTTTTTCATTTGACTGCCTGGTTTTTTTGTTTTTTTTTAAAAAACCTTTTCATATTTAAAATGTGAATATTTACTCCATTTTGTATACCTACTACCACCTGAAGATGCTTCCCAATAACTTTGTAAAATGATGATCCCTGGCTAACCCGACAATTTGGCCTTCAGTCTCAGAATGTATTTACTATAAAACATAATAGCCTGCAGTCTTGGCGTTTATTCAGATCAGGAGTTAACGATCTCTCCCACAAACTGATGAACTGTGAATTTGCAATATACTGTTTTAGATTCAAAACTATAAGTTTTTTTTTTTTTAAAACAGAAAAATTAGAACTGGTATTTAACTCCATACAGAATTTAGAAGGTGACAGCTACACCGAAGTAACAAACCCAAAAGGGTCAATTCTATTAAGCTGGCCCACATTTACCACAGAAGCATTCGTACGGATAAGAAGCATCATGGTGTGGCGTGATGAGGCACATAAGAAATGCACAGAGAGGCGGAGTGCCAGGCTCACAAAACACTGCACACTCAGATTTAAACTGTGTACGTTACTTTACTTGTTTGAACGTCATCCCCACCATGATCACTGAACCGTCGTTGTTTCTGATTGGTCGATATACTCCGCTGGACTTTCAGGTGAGCAGGAGACTGCATAGAGCTGTTGTTGAGGTCACTGCTGGGTCGAGACCTTTGACTCAGGTTACTACTGGACAGGGATTCACTTCCTTCAAACTACAAGCATAAGAAAGCATTTTAAATATTTTTGAAATGTAGACAAATTAACATTATCAGCACTACCATATCATTATATAGTGAAGGATTTCTATATAAAGTCCTTGATTTGGTTGTTAAGGCTTTTAAATTAAGTAAGCTAAAATAAAAAATTGTCTATTTTAAAATTTAATTTTCTTCAAGACTGGACACTCAACTTCAGCTATCATTGTTCATGCTTATCCTGCCCATGCTGAATTGTGAAAATCAATAACACCCCTACAAATATGCTCAAATTACATCTGCCTAAACACAAATGAACTTGTTTTAAAACATGTACAATTAGAGCTCAGAATGATGAGCGTTATTTAAAAGAAGGAAAACCAGGAGAACCTCAATATTTTATCTAGTTTTAAGGCTTTTTTTTTGCATTGATAACATTTTTAACATCAGAACAATTTCAAAACATTTCAAACAAACTTGGAATAAAAGTTAAGTCCAGAAATTAGGTTAGGAAAGCAAGTAGTAATGACTGAAGAATGTTTCAGTGCCTTTAACACATTCTTTGGGCCTAGGTAATTCTGCCTTTGGCTTCACAGACTAACAAGCACTATAAGGAAAACTGTTACTAATAGCAGTGTGATTGTCTAAATTTAAATGCTGACATTTCTCAGATGGAAAAAGAGTTGTCAGATTCCTAATCTGTACCAATGTACAGGAGGTGTGGGGTGTGGCTAGTGAAGGAATGCACTGGAGGATGAGTATATCAAAGCCATGCTGTCAAAGAGGAGAAGAAGTGCTAGGAGGCAGCGTGGAAACAAAGTTCCTCCATAAGCAAGGTCCCAGCCTGTGGCTGGATCTATTGAGATCACTGAAGATCTCAAGTTATCGTCAGATTTCTGCTAGTTCCACAAGAGTTGGAGAGTATTTCCTGTCCCAGTACAGGATTAACTCATGAAAGGATGAAATGGCTCATAATTCTTTAAGAATTCAATAAGAAAAATACACCCTTGTTCAGTTAAAATATTTAACAAAATAGTGTATCTAAACTCAGTATTTTGTAAGAATTACTGCTATCGTGAAATATTACATTTTCTGTTTTTCTAGTTGTATTTCACAGTTAATATTTATTGCACTTAAGTTTAAATGTAACATTTTTTCCTGTCACTTCACACCATTTCTGCATAATAAAAGCTAGTAGTTTATAAACAATATATTTACAGAGACCATTTGAAATCTCAGACCATCTAGCCTTGCATGTGTCAATGAATGAGATAACCATAATAATTTAATCCTTAGAACAGAGTACTCATCTCAAAGTACTTGTCACTTAGAACTCTACACTGAGGGACAACAGCAGACTGTGCAGGAAGATTAATTGTGATTAAGTCCCTCCTAAAACTTCCAAGTCAAATTGCACACCCAGTAACTAGAAACACTTCCTGCTCCCTGGCTTAGCACTCTTCAGTGACATCACAAACTGCTAAGAAACTGGCCAGGTCCCAGTGCATTTATCACATAGGATTAGCCAACCTCTCAAGGGCTGAATAGTCATCTCCTGTCCATTAATTCTTGGCATGGCTGAGGCAGTACTGCAGAACAGTGTTATTCAGCCTCTTTCATCCTAAATTGCTCTTAGGAGGCCAAGAGAAGCCAAGGGCAGACGATGCTGATTTACAATTAACCAGGTTGCACAGGATTCATCACTTTGCCCAGTGAATTATTTCAAAAACAATTTTATTTGTAATGATTTTTTTTAACTGATGTCTGTTATTTCCATAAGACACTTAGGACCAGATCCAAAACCCACTGAAGTCTATAGAAAGACACTTGGGAACTTAATGGGTTTTGGATCAGGACCTCAGTAAGTCCCTTCACTTTGAGTAGTGGATTTCTCACCTCTCTCCAATTCCATAATTTTAATGGACACAATGGACAGCAGTGAATAGAACTAAATTTCCAAGGGTTGTGTAATTTTCCATATACACCACCACCACTGCCCAAGGAACTCAATCCTGATCATTAATGCCACGGTTGTTACGTTCTTGGACCTCTCCTGAATATCATCAAATCATGTACAATGGCTAACTGTCTTGTAACGTGAAAATATGGGGACAATTACATTTTATTTGTTAGTTAAATAAATAATAATAATCCAGGTCTGCAAAGCAAAGTCAGAGCATAAATGAACGGTCACCCAACCCAAGCTAAACTAACTTCTGAAAGTCTTATACAAGGTGATTATAAAATGGAAAAAAAAAAAAAAAAACAAATAGGGCATGTTCAGTACAACTAGATTTAAAACTCAAACTGGCAGATACAAGTTAGATAAAACTTACTTCAGGTGGTTTTCTGCCTAGAAGCAGGTAAGTAGCCATGACTTCATCATACTTTTGCTTTACTAAAGACTCATGGATCTCCTCTCTTGAAAAGCCCATAGTGACCATTATGTCTATAAAGAAAGAAAGAAACAAAGAAAGAAAGAAAGAAAAAGCCATTCTTAGCAGGACAAGTGCCCTAGAGATTCTTGACAATGTATATACACACCAAAAATGGAAAACATAACATTAGAAGATAACTGATGATTCTACAATTCAAATGAATCTACACTGTATTTATTGTTCAGGAATGAAGACTATAGCTCCATTGTGACAGGTTTCAGAGTAGCAGCCGTGTTAGTCTGTATTCGCAAAAAGAAAAGGCGTACTTGTGGCACCTTAGAAACTAACAAATTTACTTGAGCATAAGCTTTCGTGAGCTACAGCTCACAAAAGCTTATGCTCAAATAAATTTTAGTCTCTAAGGTGCCACAAGTACTCCTTTTCTTATAGCTCCATTGTTTTCAATGTTACCACTTTCTTGAAAACTTTGTATCTGTGCTACTTAAATGAATAAACTAAACTATACCTAACCTGACAAAAGCACAAAATAGCTCTAGAAAGAAACTAAGTTAAAGTTTCTCATTTAAATAAATAGCAAATACATTTTACTTTTGTAATAAACCAATTCCCTTTGTGGCACTTGTTCTCAAATTGTTTTATTTGCAATGAAACATTTATCATCTATTTCCATATATTATGAAAATCTTTACCTATTCTTTTGGTGTCATTAAAATCTGGTTCCGGCTCAGTATATGGCTTTAATTCTTCCTCTTCGTGGCCAACATTCATCCACCGATCCTTCATAATTTGCTAGGAAATTAAACAAATCTCAGCTAAAGTATTACACTGTTTATTCAATTAGGGCTTTAAAGTAAACTGAAAGCCTCCCATTGATTTTAATGGGAATTGAATCAGCCCCTGTAAGCTCTGGTTTAGAAAACAAGATGTTTCTTCGTTCCAGCATCAACCAATACATACCTACGTGAATGACAACAATACTGCTTGGCCAATTAACTAACCAATAGGATAGGACCTTTATAAAAAGGAGAATAGGACCTTTATAAAAGGAGATCTTGTATCACAGCAGTGCTCAAAAGCTACCATTATCTGCATGGTGAAAAGATGGACATAAGTTGCCCTTTTGTATAGTTACCATAATAATAAACCAGTGTTTGCTATTAGGACAGATGTTTAAGGGAATTTTTAGGGAATTATCTGCAACTAATAGCTTGAGATGTAGCCCTGCTAGCTTAATAGGTTCTTTCTATCTTTATAATTTTCTACAAGGCTTTTTTTTAAAAAAAAAAAAAATGAAACTACAGTATTATGCTCTGTCATTATCTCATAAGAATATTCTATTACTGTACATCTTTACACGCACAGGTTACACAGGCTGACATGCATGTCATATTTGTCTAAGGCAAAAAGGGTCAAGCAGCAGCACCTAAACAAGGCTCAGTGGCTGCAATTACCCTGCTCAGAAAGGAGCAAAGAAAGACTCCCTTAAGCGTGCACAGCTGGAGCTGCACTAGTGTATATCTCTGGTGATGCTGGACTGATGCTTCCAGTTTACACTCTGGGCATTATGTTGTTTTCTGATGAGCTGTTTATTCTGACCTCCTCTCACGCTCTTCTTAACTGTCCCTCCACTCCTTGTGCCCTCAATACTCTTCTATTTCCTTTGCTCCCCCATCTCTTCTTCCAAGTCCTTGTCTTCTACACTCCTTTGTTCCAACTCATTCATCCCCCCCTTACTTTCTCCCTCACCCCTTAAAATATTTAACGTGCATTAAAATAAATACCCCCCCCATCAAATTAAAAAAAAAATCGTGTAACAGTACATTTGCTAATTATCATTATGATTGGATGCTGAATCCCTGTCTCTGCCTCCCCTATCTGTGTCTCTCATACTCTCTGCTTGGACATTACCTAGCACAACGGGACCCTGAGTTTGGTTGAGACTTCTATGTGCTACTGCAAAACAAATAAAAATTGTTTTGAAATAAATTATAACTACAATTTCTTCAAATAATTTAAGAGACTGTGTAGAAATGCCACTATGTTCCCAAATGACTGTTGTCCTTTGCAAGACAGGGCAATAAACATTGGCTATGACCATTCATCTTTTCCTGTGGATTGTCTCGTTTCAAAACATATTCACAGTTCATCTCAAGAAAGAACTTTTCATTTAACTATTTCCATGAAATGCAACCATCTTTAATATTATAGAGTATATCTATGCATTTTTGGGAGATTTCTTCCTGATACACTTTGCCATTCCTGAAGAATTATTCAGAGGGAATCCCAAAGCTCCGCCAAATTTGTTCCTTCAACATACCTACCTCCTGCTGAATAGCTAGAAACAATGCTTATCCTTCAGCTATGATGACAGGTAGCAAAGCCTCTTTAAAGATCGACACAAATGCCGCTCACCAGATTGCCAAAAGAGATGTGACCACCAATCTAGCCCCCCCCCCCTCCAAAAATGTCACCTCCACAAAACACATCAGTTGAATCCCACTAAGAGAGAAAGGCTCAATTTTCCTAGGATGCAACCTGGTGTCTTGCACTACTACATGGCTGCCAAACTAAAGACCCATATTTGTCTTACTACTATTAATAGTACAAAGAACAAAATCTTAAAAACTGCTATTCAGATATTAGCTTATTATTATTATTCACTTATTAGCCAACTGATGTTTTGCTGACCATAAGATCACCAGATATATGATTAAAATTCTGCCTTAGAAATAATCTTCATAATAATTTTTGCTAATGGACACAAACTGCTGCTGTCTTCTGGCCACAGAGTCAAATGATTATTTACAAGGAGTCTTATCACATCTGACTGCAAGGTTCACAACAGACAGAAGATGTTGGAATCCTTCAGTTTTTTAGTAGTATCCTCAGCAAATGTAGCAGGAATGCAAAACTGTTTCTACAATGATATTTTTGGCCAAGAGGAACCACCCTTCTGAAAAGCATCCCATTCCTCTCCTCCATCCCCACTAGACCTTCCAGCAACATGACTGGACCAATACCATTTCTGATGCAGTGCCTTTAGTTTTGTCCCTCTCCTTGCTATTCAGATCTATGGTTCAAGCTTCTCTAATCTAGTCCTCATCTTTTAAAGATGGGTATGTTTTTAAGCTAAAATTCACTAATTTTTGTCAATTAAGTGCATTAATTTAGAAGTATTATCTAGTTACTGTTCAATATCCAAAAAAGCCCACTTGCAGTAAAGCACTTTTAAAGCGTACCTCTTATTTCTTTTACAGAACTTGAAATCTTGTCAATTTTAAAAAGTTCCAAGTAGTTTCTGGTATTGTACCTGCCCCTAAATCAGGGGATCTCAGAGTGCGGCGCATCCTCACACTTTTTCCTAAAATTCTTGATTAGCTTTAGGAAAACCAAATAAATATGAACATATACATGTCCAAATCACTGTAATTTATTTATTGCTAGCTAATATGTCTGTTGTGAAAAGTGATATTTACAAACATACAAGTATCACTTTTCACAGCAGACTTACTCAGCCCTGGCAAGCCTGGGGACAAATTAAGCCCTGGATGGAGGGTTGGGGGAGGCAGTGGGGGCCAGAGGAGACGGGGAGGCAGTGGGGGGGCTAGAGCCTGAAGCCCTGCGGCAAGAAGCCGAAGGCCCCCAACTGGAGCCCGGGGCCTGCCATTGCATAGCTAGAGCCCACGGCTGGAGCCCAAAGCTCCGTGGCCAGAGCCTGCTGCTCCACCACCTCAGGGCTGAAGCCCAAAGCCTGAGCCCCACCACAACTGGGAAGCTGGGGAACTCACTGGCTGCCTGCTCCTCCAGCAGTGTGCCCCAGGTGTCTCCAGAGGGGGGCAGGGCACAACCCCTGCTCCTGTACCCAACGTCCAGGAGCAACAGAGAGGGGGAGGGGACTCTACTTTGCCTTCCCCCCATCACAGCCCAGGAGGCTCTGGCTGCAAGAAAAGCCCCTGGTGGCCACATTTGAGAAACGCTGCCCTAAATATCCCATCAACATTTGTGATCGTAAAACAACATTTTCCTACTTTTAAAATATGCTTCCCTGTTCATATGGAAAAGGCCTACACAAACAAGGTTTATAATATTTACATAACACATACCAGCCCAAGGGCTAAGCCTACTACTCGAGGTGCTGCTTCTTCAGTTCCAATTTTACTGCTGCTGTTACTGGTAAACACCGTCTTGGGGGAAAAAAACCACACACCGGATCTCTTACCAGAGCACTATGAGAGTGTCATGCTAGTTAGTGCATGGCTCAGAAACAACAAATGACATTAACAAAAGAGTGATGCTGACTAAACAAAATACTGTCAAAACACACAAACTAAAAAGAGAAAAATATTCTCAAATCTTTTTCAGTTCCAAGAATCATATATATTAATTGTAACGGTAACAAGTGCAGCATTTTCTGATGGAAATGTGAGCTGATTTTGTCCCTATCGGTAACATGCTGAAGAGGACTAGAAGCAGCACTCAGGCAGATATATAAATTTCTTTCCAAGCCATGTACCCTAAACTTTTCACCCCAAACAATACTTCATATCTCATTAATAAAATGCATTTTTGTGATGGTGCTCTCCTTCAAAATT
This sequence comes from Lepidochelys kempii, assembly GCF_965140285.1. Classification (NCBI taxonomy): domain Eukaryota; kingdom Metazoa; phylum Chordata; order Testudines; family Cheloniidae; genus Lepidochelys; species Lepidochelys kempii. Next base: position 162,419,447 of record NC_136382.1, read on the forward strand.
AAAGGATGGATTCTTGCCCAATGTTTCATTTCAAGAGTGCCTCAGATTGTTTATTCACTCTCTTTTTGCAGATATTTGGCAGTGACCCATTTTCTACCCTAAAAAAGCAGGCTCCTGTATGGCTGCCATCAGCAGCACTCTACAGGGACAATGATGGGATCAAAGAATAGGAGTATATGATTGTCATACTCATAAACACTGAGGAGCCAAGTTATGCCTCCAGGGTTTCCAAGAATCTTTAGTCTCAAGTGCTAGACCTGAATCTCTTTACAAGAAGAAACTTATAAATGGAAGGCTGGAAGAAGCCAATCATTCTGAAGTCAGCCTTTCAGCTTCTTGCAGTGACTAAGCTCTTATCAATGTATTCTCTAGGCAGGAATATAATGTAATTTATGACAACCAACCAATCAGAAGACGCCATTATCCAACTTCCATCCAACTGCTGAACACAGCAGTTATTCTGAAATGGAAAATGCTTGTGACAAATCACAAAGTAAGCCCAGCTTGAAAGAAAAAGCTGTATACAAGCATAGCTCGCTATGAATATGCTTCCTAGCCAGGCATGCAAGAAAGCTCAGATCACTACACTGGAAAGAAAAAACTACTTAAATGGGATGAATTCTCTGGAACACCATCCTCTGCTATGAAAGCAAATACGTGAAGATGAAATAAAGGTCACTAGTGACTAATGCACATTGTACCTCAAACATTTTATCATTTGTTGTACTTTTTATTTCTGATACTGGATGGGCATTATCAAATAATAAATCTTTCTTTGCCACAGATCTCCAAAAGCAATATAAAACGGCAATTAGATTTGTGGTCTGAATCTATACACAAATAAAATATCAAGTTTACCATAGTAATGGCTTTCAATATTTGTGTTTATGATACCAAACAAAGGAAAACTAATTTCCCAATGCTCTTAAAGTGACAGTCCTTTGATCAGCCAAAAGTAAAGAAAGGGAAAAGACTCCACGGCCTCGCCTCAGATTCAAACTGCGCTGCCCTCTGCAATGCTTCCTGACAATCCTAGGCACTGCAGGCCTCTACAACAGAACTGAAGTGGGCTCTTGCTTTCAAAAACAATATCCTATCTGGTTATTGGAGTAAGTAGTTCATTCTTGCTGTGAAGATAATTTCAGAAAGAAATTACTTACTTCTAAGCTCCCTCGTTTTATTGGATTCAGTACCAGTAGTTTTTTCAGTAGATTTTCACAGTCTGTGGACATATAGAATGGAATACGGTACTTCCCCCGTAATACTCGCTCCCTCAGTTCCTAGACAGAAAAGAAAATATATTCTTGACACTGAAAAGTTAGCAAATTGAAATTGAGATGTCAAATTTCAACTGTACCTTTAAATTCTGACCATCGAATGGCAAGGAGCCACTGACTAGTGTGTAAAGAATAACTCCAAGACTCCATACATCTACCTCTGGGCCATCATATTTCTTTCCTTGAAAAAGTTCAGGAGCAGCATAGGGTGGGCTTCCACAAAAAGTGTCTAGTTTGTTACCAATTGTAAATTCATTACTAAAACCAAAATCTGCAATTTTAATGTTCATGTCTGCATCAAGTAGAAGGTTTTCTGCCTAAGAGAAAAATATTGAAAGAAAAATGACCAAATTTATACATCACAA